>NC_073258.2:96942500-106942500 GCF_029289425.2 Pan paniscus
GTATCTACAGAACTTGTGAGCTATTGTTCCATTGTGTTAACTAGAGCCATAGAGGAAGCAAATCTGTAGAAAGAGAGAAAAATGAAGCAGAGGAGAGACACGTTTTAATACCATTCGGGGGCTTGTTTCCAAACCCAGGTCAGCTCTGCTTGTTTTCTTTGATACATTATGGAATCTTTATAATGAATTTCCCTATTGCTTAAGCTAATACAAATTGGGCATCTGTTACTTTCAACAAAGAGTTCTAACCAAGTTGCCTGAGACTTCACATTTAGTGATGAACAATTTGCAGCAAGGGGCTAGGCATGCTTTGTACCTGGGTGTGAAGCTTCCCCTCTCCCCGCATCTCTGCTGTCTCTGCATGATTTGCTGACTCCTAATCTTGTCCACTCACTGGTGTAGACATCATCACAGAACATGGTCAGCTATCACCACATCCAGCAGAAACTCAGAGTTACCACTGTCTATCCTCATGGGGTCAGGAAGAACACAGACCAGAGAGAGTCAGCCATGTTGCTTCTGATTTATTTCAGCATAAATTGCATTTTGAAGGTTCTTTCACAACTAGGAAAGAACAAACAAAGGAGTACATTCTTTTTCCAAATTTGGGTTATCACCTTTGATTTATTTTCCACTGCTTTGAAAAAACCTGTTCAGCCAGATTCTCTCACTGCTCTGGCCACTCCCTGGGCAGTGCAGTATGCGCTCTGGGAAATAGCACTCACACTTTCTTTAGGCTATGAGGAGTGTAGAGACAGTAATAGAATTAGTGATAATTGTATAATAATGAGTCATTTATTGAAGGTCTGCATGTGAGACATCGTACTAAGCACTTTTTGTGGATAATCTTATTTAACTCTCACAACTCTCAGAATCTTCACAACTCTATAAAGTTGATATTATTTCTTCCCCTCCCCGATTTTGCAGATGAGAAAACAGGTTTAGAGGTTGAGTATCTTTTCAAAGGACAGACAGAGTAAGCAATGAAGTCAGGAATCAAACCACACATTCCCACTGCACAGCCTGTGCTCTGTAGTAAGTGACACCCTAGGCCCTGACAGAGGTAAATGGTACCTACACCTGTGTCTTCAGGAAGCCAGGGATCTCGTCCCAATTCTTCCATTAATTTGTTTTGTTACTTTAGGGAAAATACTCATCTTTTCTGGGCCACAGTTTTCTTCTCCTTTATAAATGGGATTATCTCTGAGATCATTATCCTGCCCAAAGCCAGAAAATAACAAGCACTAAAGGAGGGAAGTTTGTGTTCCAGGCACTATGTGTGGTGGTGTAAGGTCACCACCAAGCACAGCTGGAGGGATTCCTTAAGATGGGGGACAGAAGAAGTCATGTGTGATTCCATTAGGATAAAAGACACCCATCAAAACTTCACTGGGCATGATACTTTACCAAGAGAATTTTGGGGATAGGCTGTGCCCTGCCTTCTAGAAGTTTTTAATCTAGTTATATCACCGAGGCCCACTGAATGCCTACATGCAGTAGGCACCAAGCTACTGGCACCAGCACCATACAATCTAAATGATTCTCAAGGATCACTTTTTGCTTTGAAATATCTCCTTTGCTGGACTAAAATTCTTTCATTAGATACATGGTTTGAATTATGGTATAGAGTCTCTCAAGATGCAAATACTCCAGAAGCAACAGAGGAGGAAAACAGTCAATAATACCTCAAGGACAAATAGCTTATGAGAAAATTCAAAGCCAACTTACCAGAACAAGAATAAAGCTCTAAGGGAACAAGACCTAACCAGGGGAATGGTAGAGAATAAAGGCAAGGGTTTAAATAGAGAAGGATGGGGGCAGGACTATGGGAGTTGGGAGCTCCACACTGTGGACCTTTTGGGTGGCTGGAAGAAAAGAGAAGGGAGAAAGGAGAAGTATTAGGGTAGTAATGTCGTGAGGGGCTGCAGGGCCTGAATCTTCCAGAAAACAGTTAATGATACTGGAAAGGTAAAGGGAAGGATCTCCAAAACAAATCTTTCACCCAAGGGCTGACCTACCCATTAGGCATGGGACACACAGTGCCCAGGGCTCACAACAGTTATAGAACAGAAGGAAAAAAATAAGATTTTAGGTTAAAGAACTGTTTCAATATATATTAATTTATCTTTTTGCCAACACGGTCATAAAATATAATTTTTAATATTTTTTAAGGAATAAGGGGCTTCAAAGGCAAGAGTACCTATGTTCTATGAAAGCCTCTCACCTCTTAACTATTGTGTACTGAATGCTTATTCTAGACAGGCACTCTGTGGCGTAAGTCCTTGTTTAATCTCATGGCTCTCTGAGGCTTGTGTTCTTATATACCCATTTCATAAGTGAAAAAATTGAGGTTCCTGACATTAAGATTACACAGTAAAGATATGGAGGCAGGATGCCAGCCCAGACATGTCTCGTTCCAAAGTCCTAATTCTGAACCACTAGCCATACTGCTGTCTTCCCTTTCGGCCTCTACCTTGCCAAATGTAGAGGACACAGATAGCCCAGACAGCCAAGACAAAAGGCCAATAGAATGAAGATGCCTTGTGAGCACAGGGCAGGTGTAAAGGCATTCGGGACACAGGGGGTTGGATGGCAAGGAGAGAATGATGACATCACTGGTGGGAGGTTGATGGTGAAAGTTCAGGCCATCACTCCTGAGGCTCCAATATAGGAGAGGAAAGAGACAAAGGTCATTCGGTCAGTCAAAAAGATTTACTAAGCACCAGAGAGAGTTCTGAACCATATCCTATCAAATCATCCCTGGCATGAGAGAAAATATGCAGATGATTAAGCCAGCAGCAGGATGTAAAGGCTTCCAATCAGCACTACACTCAATCTTTGCACTTTTTCCACTACCTAGGTGGGTGAGAAGCATTTTTTATTTTGCATGATAAATCTGTGCCCCACAATTATGTTTAATTCATGAGACTGTGCATTTAATATCACCCTTTCACTGGCCATCCGAGGAAGGGGCTTGTTTTGGGAATGATTTTCAACAAGGGAAGTCCAGTCTGGTTTGCAGATGACACAGAAATCACTGTACTTTCTTTTGCTGAGATCCAGCAAACTGTTTCTTTTCACTCCCGTCCTTGTTCTCATTCTTCCATTTGGACACCTGGATGCTATTTGAGGCCTGCGGTCTCTGCTGGGGAAAGGCATAGGCCTGTCCGGGGCAGGGTTCCAGACACAGTAGCCTGCCTGCCCCAACAGCTGGGGTTGAAGGTATGAGAACGCCTAGGAACAAGGAAAATCCAGCACAGCAGAACTGGGGCTGGGGTCCTCAGTAAACTGCTCTTTTTAAGTAGCTATGCTTCACTTTTCCAAAAGACTTGAAACATAAACTTTCTGGAGGGATTTGAAAATGCCATTATTGCACAATCCTCTGGTTTCTGTTTCTTCCCCTGCCCCCATCCCTTTCCACAAAATAAATGCATTCTTTGTCTCCGGTGCTGCCCTAGAAACAGGGAATGTGCCACACAAAGGTAACAATTCAGTCCATAGGTCACTTTTTTTCACCCCAAGTAGACTTCTGTCTTTCTCAACCAGGCATAAACACAAGAACCAAATCTGCCACTGCCTACATACTCAAGGGAATATCTTGGTTCCATCATGTGTAAACTTTCCTCGGGCTATTTTACTCATGGCTGATTAGAGATAGGACTGGGGATAGATAACATTAGAAAGAGACCAATCCGAAAGCTAATATATGACTCTTGATTTGATTCTTGAAGTAAAAATGTTTAGGATCCAGGAATAGTAAATTCTAGCTCCTCAAGTACTTGGAGGTGAGAGTAATTCCTTTCTGCCTTTCCAGTCCTAGCACAAAATAGGATTGTCAGGCTTTTTACTAAAAACAGAAAGAATCTTCACTTCTTATTTGGCCCTATCAAGATCTGAGCTTCCTTGTATTACTAGATATTATTTTATGGCCACACAGTAATTAGGTTTGCCCAACCAGATTTTAAGCTCTTTGAGGGTGGGCATTCATTGCCTTATACTTCTCCAAGTTTCTTTCAGTACCTACCACAATGCTTGGCATATTCTAGGTGTTTTAATAATTATTCGTTGACCTCAGTGCCTGGGAAACGGGATCCTTCTAACTATTGAGTGGGAGCAGTAAAACAATGCTAAAAAGGAGGTTGTGGGTTGTGGGGAATATTTTCATACCAAATTCACAAGCAAATTAATGGTTCCACCAGAATTTTGCTTCAGTGATTATTTACCTTTTGTTTTTATTTTTTTAAAGACATTTTTATACATTTTTTAGTAGAGATGCAGTACTGCCATGTTGCCCAGGCTGGTCTTGAACTCCTGGGCTCTAGCAATCCTCCTGCTTCAGCCTCCCAAAGGTTATAGAGATTACAAGCATGAGCCACCATACTTGCCCATTGATTATTTTCCTTTAAACTCTGAAGTCACGAGAATGTGAAGCCCTGAGAACCGGAACTGTGAAGAAAATGTATTGTCACTCATGTGAACCAGAAGTGAAGGGGTGTATGAAGCTTTGTGATGGACACAAAGTGTTGTTGCCCCTCCTGATGGGACTGCAAAGCTGGGATGCAAGTTGAAGCCCCATCTGGACTCCATGCCCTTCCTGGGTGAAAGCACTGGAGCAGACATGGAGCCAGGGCATGCTTCCTTATGAATTTCAGTAACTCGTACTTTCACTCCTTCAAGAAAACATGTGAAGTGTTTTTGTTTGTTTGTTGTTTTATGTTTTAGGGTTTTTTGTTGTTATTGTTGTTGTTGTTTTTCTTTCTTTTTTTTTTTTCTTGAGATGGAGTCTCACTCTCTCGCCCAGGCTGGAGTGCAGTGGCACGATCTTGGCTCACTGCAACCTCCACCTCCCAGTTTCATGTGATTCTCCTGCCTCAGCCTCCCGAGTAGCTGGGATTAAAGGTGTGCACCACCACATCTGGCTAATTTTTTTATTTTTAGTAGAGACAGGGTTTCACCATGTTGGTCAGGCTGGTCTTGAACTCCCGACCTCAAGTGATCTGCCTGCATCGGCCTCCCAAAGTGCTGGGATTACAGGCGTGAGCCACCACACCTGGCCTTTTTGTTGTTGTCTTTAGTGTAAGGGTCAGAGGAGGCATATTAGATCTTTCTAGAAAATTTGTTCCATAACTTTGTTCCATAAGGTTTGGACCCTGAGAAATGTTACTAGTTTAGTCAAAATAGCTTTTTTTTTTTTTTTTTTTCTGAAACAGGATCTGGTTCTGTCATCCAGGCTGGAGTGTAGTGGCACAATCTTGGCTCACTGCAGCCTCAACCTCCCAGGCTTAAGTGATCCTTTCCCCTCAGCCACAGGAGTAGCTGGGACTACAGGAAAGTGACAACACACTTGGCTAATTTTAAATTTTTTTGTAGAGATGGAGTCTCACTATGTTGCCCAGGGTAGTCTGGAACTCCTGGACTCAAGGTGTCCTCCTGCCTTGATCTCCCAAAGTGCTGGGATTACAGCTGTGAGCCATTGTGTCTAGCCCAAAATAGCTACTCTTTATGAAGCCCAAGATAAAGCTTTATATAGAAGCAGGAGCAATGCAAATTCAGGTTCTATATAGAGAAAAGAAGTCAACATACTGCCCTTCTGAAGGTATCAATACCAAGCTCTCCTGTATTCAAAATTTATTTGATGCCTTCCCCACCTCCCCTTTCTTAGATTTAATGGTTGGCTTGTGGAAGAGTAACTCAACGACTTGGAATTTGCCTCGGAAACACTCATCATTACAGGGCAGAAAAAAGGCATTTCATGATAGCATTTTGTCAGTGTGGACACTTCCATCACTTCCCTGTGGAGAATGTTCCAAGTTTATCTTTAACCAACAAAATAGTCATTGAGGAGAAAGGGAAGGGAACCAGTACAACACTACCTCGGAGAGGCAGACATCTTCTCTTATCAAGATAAATGGGAAGCTGTGGGATCTAGAAAGAACACAAGACTCAACTGCCAATAAACCTGGGTTCCAAATGCTTCTCTGTTCCTACTTACTGTACAAGTCTAAACTAGTCACTTACCTTACCTGTATGATATGGACAATAATACCCCATGTCTCAGGGTTTTAGTGGGGATTAGCAACACACATGTAAAGCACCAGCATTATTCCAAGCTCAAAGCAGAGCTCCATCACCGGCAGCTCTTTTTCAGTAAGAGAGATGAACTTGAACCTTAGGCTGGTCTGACACTTCCCACTGTCATCCTGACTATCCTATGGACAAGGCATGTGCTAGGAAAAGAGAAAATGAAGGTAACAAAACCAGATTTTTTTCTCCTCATCTGTAACATTGAATTTGTTTACCCATTCATTCAACAGATACTTATTTAGCACCAGCTGTATATTCTATAAGGGTGCCTACATCATAGGTTAATGCAAGAACCATGTAGCTAAAGCTCAAAAAGAGCTCAGAACATTGCTCTTAAAATATTGTTTTCAGCCAGGCATGGTGGCTCATGCCTGTAATCCCAGCACTTTGGGAGGCCGAGGCAGACGGATCACCAGGTCAGGAGATCGAGACCATCCTAGCTAACACGGTGAAACACCACCTCTACTAAAGATACAAAAAATTAGCCGGGCGTGGTGGCGGGTGCCTGTAGTCCCAGCTACTTGGGAGGCTGAGGCAGGAGAACGGCGTGAACCTGGGAGGCGGAGCTTGCAGTGAGCCGAGATCGCGTCACTGCACTCCAGCCTGGGTGACAGAGAGAGACTCTGTCTCAAAACAAAAACAAAAACAACAGCAACAAAAACCACTGTTTTCAATTAACGTTAGAATTAACAAAAAGAAACAAACAAAAAGGAATTTACCAGTCTGTCTGGAAACATAGTGAAAAATAGTAATACAGTATGATCATTGTTCTGGAGACTTGCGCATGGCCTTATTGTTGTAGATGGGAGAGACTCTGCCTGAGAAAGCTAGAAAAGGAATCCCACTCCCTTATAATGAAGTACCCCTCAAATATTCAAATGAATATCATGTTTTGTATTATGATATTCTGTTAGTGGCAGTGTAAACAAAACTTGTTGTCCAGCAACAGGGGGATGTTTATATTAAATTAAAAAGTTCAAAGTAGAGTTATTTCCCCATGTAGTCTACTACATTAAACAATATCATTCTAGATCCATTCAGTGATAACCAATAGGATGACCCTACTGACTATATCCTTAGTCATCCTGACTAGTTACTGCAATTGTTATAAAGCAAGGATCTGAGGGGACATTCAGAGATGGACCCTTTGTGTTTAACAGAGAAATGCACATAATATTCTGTAAAAGCCTGAAAAATCCAGCTGCTTTGTGCATGAAATACTTTAACCATGACTCACTTTTTGCCCAAAATATATCAAAGCAAATCCAAAGTAAATGCTATGTCTAAAATGTTTGCAATTCTCATGAAATCTCTAAATGCCCTCCTCAGCAGAATGCACAATGCATTAAGTATCATTAATCAAGTGGCTTCTCTCTCTCCTTTTGCTTGGAGGGCCCAGTCTGGAAAGCTTTCTCTAAAGGGCATACCTCAAGGTCCATCCTACTTTCCCTCATATTTTTTCTCCCTGCTTTAATGATTTTAGCACTTTCTGTCTTATATTGTTCTTGGTAATTGATTCAGGTCTGTAAGTTTTTCACTTCAGTATGATTATAGAAGCCAACAGAAGAGACAGTATCTTGTGCTTCTCATCCATTCCCACATGCCCCTCCAAACTCTATTCCAGGAAAGTGCTCAATGACTGCCTGACAATGTGACTTATCAGGTACCTAGTAGCCTGGGAACATCAGGTGAGTCAGTTTATGGAGCATCTATGTTTCTCTGCCATTGGCCATGAACCATGCCCCCTTTATAAGCCATATAGCTGATTCTTAGCAACTCTTTGTCCAACTGTAGAGGGACCAGTTTAAATATCAGCAAATCCCATATGGCAGGGAGAGTGCCCTAACAGTGTTCGAGGGTTGTTTATTCATTATTTTCGGGTTTGTACTTGGCTACCAAAAAGGTCCCTTCTTTTTGGGAAATAATATGAAACACAGCCATCCCTAACCTCATGGCAGCATTTCTCCCTTCATCTTCAGTGGTTTACCCAACATCGATGGGTATGAAAGGCCCCTATCCTGTCCTTCCCTGTCTCTTTCTCTCAGGTCACATTCTTTATTCTTCTTCAGGCTCCTTCTGCTTTAAGCTTGGTAAGCAATCGAGTATTCTCCATCTACATTCAGTGACTCTGACCCCACATCACGCCTCTCTCTGCCCCACTGTGTTCTCTGGATAGCAACAACAGGGATCTCCTTCTGAACCCAAACTCCAGCTACACTACTTTTTTGTTTGTTTGTTTTTAATTCTAAGAACACAAAAGATAATTTCCGTTTCAGATGCAGGCCTTTTGCATATACTGTTTCCTCTCACCGGATATGCTCTGCCTTCATGTAACTCTTCCTTCTCCTATCATAGTTAGCTCCTTCTTTTCCTTAAGTCTCGACTTAATGTGACCCTCACAGAGATATTCCATGGCCATTCCATCTAAAGTACATGTTCATGTTTGTTTTCCATCTCTTGTTTCCTTTACAGTACCTACTATAATTTCCAAATATTTTTATTAATTAGCTTCCAATTTTTAAGTCTGTCTCCACATGTTATAAAATAAACCCTAGAAAGGGAAGCCTGAGTCACATTTGTCTTGTTGACCACTGTATCTCATTCTTAATATAATCCAAATAAATATAAAATAAAAAAGATTATTTAAAGCAAATAAACATGTGTAGAAGAAAACACATGGAGATGCTGAAGTACTTTCCGATGGTGGCATGATGATAAATTTTTCTCTTCTACTTTGCTCATATGTCTGTGGCAATTTTTCTACATTGAACATATATTAATTAAATAATTAAGACTGAAATGAACATTTATTGAATACATCTGCCCTTGCTAACTCCCCTTCTCTGATAATCTGACCCCACATTTCCTAGTAGAGGGAGCCTGAAGTGGAACATTTCATTTGTCCCAGCAGACTGGATCAAAGTAGACAGTTGACTCAAGCTGACCCTTTTAAATGCTCTTCTAGTAATCCAGAACTGAAACAAGGTCTTTTTAACAGTATCTGTAGGCATTTGAATTAAGAGATATGGAAGGCTGCCTATATTGTAGTCATTCTCAGCCGTGCACAGCAACAGACAGGGAAAGCAAGTCTAAAGAGATAAGAGAATAAAACTCCTGCACAAGGAGAAGCTAGAATGAGAAACTAGATTGAAAGAAGGAGAAGGGGAGAGGAAGAAGTGAAGAGGGAGAGGGGCAGTGAAAGGGGGAGGGAGAAAAATATCCTGAAAACTTTCCAATTCCTAATTCCAGAACTTTGGGAGACTCAATTATATCTGCTACAGTAGAAACAACCCATAACCTTCCAATAAATCTCCCCCTCTCCCAATTTTCTTTCTTGCTTGAGATACTTCAAGAGGGCTTTTATTAGCTGCAGCAAATAATTCCCAACTAAAACAAAGAATAAAACCAATAATCACACTCAATAAAGTTTTCATAAGATAAATTCATATTTTTCTGGATTAATTAAAGTTGAAATGCTGGAAAGAGGCCAAATGGACACATTTATTTTGGTTTCTCTTTCAACTTTCCACGTGTGGTCATTAATCCCACTCTTCCACATCCTTTATGAAAGAAGAGCATTATGAATGAAGACAGAGGTGCCGTTCCATGACAGCAGAATTCCAACAGCATGTCTATTGTTTCCACATCTCTCTCCATGGCATTCCCAGGGGAGGTCTGGAGATTACATCTCCACCAATTCTCCCCTCAATGCACAAAAGCATTCTGAAAGTAAAACTTCAATCTGAATCATGTTTGGACAACCCAGGACTGCAATGTGTTAACTGGTTTGGATACAATCACCTGGAGACACAGGTAGGATGATCAGACATTTTAAGAGGTCCCTGCAATTTCAGGCTCATCTTTAACTCCATTACAAAGGAATGTTAAGCAGCATTTAGAAGGTAGTTTGGCAAAGTACCTGAAAGCAACAAACAGCTTCTTTGATGTTCTTGGCATTGATGTCATCATTCTTTTGAAAGTTTTGAAGAAATATTTTTCTTATAGCAACTGTATCTAGGCTCAATATAAAGTGTTGATATGTGTTTTCTCTGGGCTAATGTTAGCCTGAGTAACTATGAACCATTTAGACAGATACTCTCTTAGAAGGTACCTCAACTTTCACTCCAGTCTATGTTTATTTTCACATCAAAGATACATCTAAGGGGAAATTGCCTAACTAGCTCTATGAAATATGAAGAAGTTTACTAAGATATTTGGTTATAATGGAAAAAAAACAAAACCAAAACCTACACTCCAGGCAATTTAAGCCTTTCATGCCTGGAAATGAGAATTTGTAATGGCTGATAGAAAAGGTCCTTTGCTTTCTATAAGGCTTGAATGCAGACTTTTTTAACCAGGCATTAAAATCCCACTACTTGCCACTTATGGAAAATGTTTCTTGATTATTTAAATGACGTTAGGATGGAGGACAACAAAGCCTTTATATTGTTTGCAGTTCAACTCTTCTTTGAAGCAATGTCCTATAGCAATACAATGCCCTCGCTTTGATCTGACTTGCTCAGCTCAGTAATTATATGACTGAGATGAATTCTCCACCTGACAGATTCTAATTCTTCATGTGTGGCCATATTCTTTGAAGAGAAAAAAATACCACCTCACCTATATTGAAAAATAAAACTTTTAGCAGGTCAAAATTGTGAATCAATGGTAATTCTCTTTGTCAAAGCAGTAAGCCCTCTTCATTTGATGAGAACCACTGTTTCTCAGAACACGTTTATGAATTTCTTGAAGCTTATCTTTAAACAAGAATATGTTACAGTTCCTTTCTATGAATTCATCATCTTAAAGGAGAGACAGCAGAGTACACTAACCTGGGCCTTGGATATCTGCTAACTGACTGCCCCTGATTAGAAGGAAATATCCACCCATTCTGAATGGGCATGAGATAATCAGACACTTCAAGGACCTCATTCTGTATCATTCCTTAAAGAACACTTTACAGTGTTGCTTGAGTCTGCTTAAAATTTCAAAAGCACAGCCTTAACTCAGTGAGTCCCTAATCCTGGAAAATATTACTGCTGTTTATTTCATTTGCCTTTCAGACACAATGCAGGACAGATTAAAACAAAGAAAGCTCACCAGCTACAGCCTTGTAAATTGCTTTTAATCCAAGATGTCAGCAGGATTGATGCCACTGGGACTTTAACAACCCCCCTACCCCAACACATACATTTCTTCGCTGTACCTGCCTCATGATTAATATCTTGTATCCACTCGTTAGATTGCTAGAGGATAAAGTGCTTCCTTACACATGACCACTTCGCTGCATTTGTCAAGACTCTAAACATGCCATTGTAACTATGAAAAGAGTCCTTTTTTTTTTTTTTTTTTTTTGACCAGTGTATTTTCTTCACTGGCCTCAAATCTCAGCTCAAAACTCACTCCTCAGAGCCTAATTCTGATCACTGCTCTATTATTTGTGCCCCTGAAAGCCACTCTGTTCATGGTTTGCTTTCTTTGTGTATTTCATGTTTTTGGCTTGTAACTGTTATTATGTCTTTTGCAGTCCCCCGGCAAGATTATAAACACCACTTTGTGTCTCCTATTATCTTTTGAGGCAATATATTGTAGTGGTTAAGAGCCCAAGCTTTGGCATCAGAGATCTGAATTTAAGTCCTTGTTCTGTCCTCTATGAGATAGGAGCTTTGGGGGTAGTTTATGTAATCTCTCTGGGCCTCAGTTTCCTCCTCTGAATAATGGGGTTAATAGTTCCAATTCAGTGGTTGTAGTGAGTCTCAAATAAGATAATATCTATAAAGTCTGTAACTCAAAATGTGACAAATAATGCTTAATAAATGCTAGTGTGACTTTGTGATATAATAAGAAACATATTTGCTCTCTGCCCCTGGGTCCTGGCATACAGTTACTAAAACCCTTGGACTCTCTAACATGATAAGTGTTTCTTTGTAAGCTAATGAGATGACTGATGGCTGGGGGCTCCTGGATAGCCTCAGGAGGGGGGGCTGGTTGCCAGGGAAACCAGCCTTCTGATGAGAGGTTTGGGACTTTTGGCTTCACCACCCAACCTCCAGGGAGGAGAGAGGGGCTAAAGGTTGCGTTGATCACCGGTGGCCAATGATTTAATCAACCACGTCTATGTAATGAGGCCTCCATAAAAATCCAAAAGGACAGGGTTCAGGAGCTCCAGGTTGCTGAACACCTGAGGGTGCCTAGAGGTAGGGCACCCAAGGAG
This sequence comes from Pan paniscus, assembly GCF_029289425.2. Lineage (NCBI taxonomy): Eukaryota > Metazoa > Chordata > Mammalia > Primates > Hominidae > Pan > Pan paniscus. The sequence goes on from NC_073258.2 coordinate 96,954,799, forward strand.
GGCATGGAAGCTTTGAGCCTCTTTCCACCAACCTTGCCATATGCATCTCTTCCATCTGGCTGTTCTGTGTAGCCCTTATAATATCCTTTATAATAAACTGGTAAATGTTAAGTGTTTCCCTGAGTTCTACGAGCTACTCTAGCAAATGAATCAAACCCGAAGAAGAGGTGATAGGAACCCCAATTTATAGCTTGTCGGTCAGAAGCACAGGTCACAACCTAAGGCTTGTGACTGGCATCTGAAGTGAGGGGGAGTCTTATGGGACTGAGCCCTTAATCTGTGAAATCTGGTGCTATCTCAGGTAGACAGTGTAATAATTGAGGTCATTTATGAAACACCCAGTTCGTGTCAGCTGGAAAATTGCTTGGTTGGTGTGTGGGGACCTCTCCACTATCACCACCAAACTCCTGGTATCAGAAGTATTCTGTGGTGAGTGAGAGTAGAAAACACACTTTGGCTTTCCCCATCTTTAATAGTCAGCTATTATTTTTATGTAGTCTTCGGGGTCTCCCATAGAACACAGCATGCAGCAGGAAAGAGAAGGAGTGAACGGCATTTATTGGGTGACTACTTAATAGAAGACACTTTCTAAACATCATCTCATGAATCCCAGCTCCCCTACTTACTAGTAGTGTGACCTTGGGCAAGTCACCTAACTAATGTACCTCAGTTATCTCATCTGTAAAATACACATAATCATTATCCTTATAGGGCTGCGGTAATATAAAGATTAAATAAATACACGTAGACTGCTTAAAGCAGGTTCTGACACATAGAAACTGACCAATAATACCAGCTATTATTGCTATTAAATCCTTACAACAACGTTGAGAGATGGATAAAAGAAACTTCATTTTATAGATGAGAAAAATAAGACTATAAAAGTGTAAGCAGGCTGGACACAATGGCTCGTACCTACAATCTCAGCACTTTGGAAGGCCAAGACAGGCAGATCGCTTGAGTCCAGGAGTTTGAGACCAGCCTGGGCAAGACAGCAAAACCCAGATTCTACAAAAAATACAAAAATTAGCTGTGCATGGTGGTGGCATCTTAGTCCCAGCTACTTGGGGGGCTGTGGTGGGAGGATTGCTTGAGCCTGAGGGAACAAGGCTGCAGTGATCATGCCACTGCACAACAGTCTGGGCAACAGTTTGAGTGTTTCAAAAAAAAAAAAAATATATAAGCAACTTGACCAAGTTCATCTAGTCAGTAATTGAACCAGATTTTCCTGACTGAAAATCCATGCTCTCTACAAAATGTATTCACTAGAGGAAACATCCATTTCATTCTGGAGGGTTATTCCAGGGAACCACTATAGTGATAAGTAGGCCCTCAGAGAACTAGACATCATGGGCAGGGATGAGAGTCAAGCAGGCCTGGGAAGAATGGGTACAAGTGAGCTCAGTGAGATGCAGAAGTCTGGTCTGGCTTTGACGCCATGCAGAGGAACGTGGGCTTCATTATGAAGATCGTGGGTAGGCATTAGTGGACTTCAAGCAGGGGAGTGACATGTCAGTAATGTATTTTAGAAAAATAACTCTAACTACCAAATATTTGCGTGTGGGTGGGAGATAGGATAGCTTAAGCCTGAAGATGGATGAGGTGTCAGCACTCAGTAAGAGAGAGTGAAAGCTGGACCTGGGCTAAGGTGGTAGCAGCAGACATGGAGAGAATGAGAAAGAACTTAGGAACCAGAAACCAAACAAAGTTTATGATTAATTCCATGTGGGAAGTGTAACAGAGAGAGAGGAATTAGGACTAAATACAAATTTCCGGATTAGTGACTGGGTAGATGATGGAGTTATTTGCTGCTGAGTAAACGAATGAAGGGAGAGGAGTGTGTTTCATGATGGGGATGGCGGGCAAGCAAACGATGGGTTCAAGTTTGGGCATGTTGCATGTGAGATGTCTGTGGGGCATGTAAGTGGAGACATCCCCTGCTAGTGAGATATTCAGGTTTACAGATCAGGAGCGAACTTTGGTCTGTCTGTGCAGATTGGGTTGAAATGCACATAAGCATTGGTTGAAGGAATGAATGTGGCTGTGAGTGTCTAAATGGATTGCAAGGAACAAGAAGAGAAAAGGGTGGGAATGAAACTCTGGGGAACATCAAGATTTAAGGAGCTAGGAGGAAAGGAATAAAGTGGAGGAGATGAAGAGCTGAACGATTATGAAAAAAAGAAGAGAGTGTTTCAAGGAGGGAGTGAGCAACCTCGTCAAATGCTACAGAGGTCACCTGCGATAGGGCAGAGCCATATCAGTGGCATCTGGCATTTGATTGTGATTGGGGGCAGGTGCCAAGTTGCAATGTTTTGATGAGTGGATGGAAGGTAACAAAAGGGAAACAAAGTAGGTAGATTATTCTTCTTAAAAGCTCTACTGGAGGAAGGAGAGAGAGGACAGTGGCTAGAGAGAGTTACAGGGTAGAAGACTTCCTCATCATTTTTAAATACTTCACAGCAGTTGGTACAATACTTGGTATTTTGTAGGCACAAAGTTAAACGTTCTTGAATGAATGATTCCGCCATCTTGCCTAATTCTTTCACTTTATGTTGTTCCTAGTCTTCCAAATTTTCCTCCTTTTCTCTATCCCAACAGGAAATGCAGAGAGGCTGCAATTCCTTATTCAAATACTAGGTGGAAGCCATACAGTTTGTTTCTTCTGCAGTGGCTAAACAGGTTGTATGTAATAGGAACTTCCGTATGCATCTGAAGCAGAAAAGATAAGAAAGAAGCCAGGCCACAATAAACACAGATATTACAGAGAAAGCATCGGTGTTGCATTCAGGTATTCTTTTGGTTGGGTTTTATTTCCAAATAAATATAGGTATATGGCAAAATCTTATTTAACGAACAAAAAAAAAATACTCCATGGGAGACTTACAAAAGAGATGGACAGCATTGAGTGGGTTCAATGAAAATTTTGGCAGCATATATTTTCAGGAAATCTGAGGATACTAAAAGCCTATTTAAAATAGTATCCTATTTGATCTTGATAACCAAAGATATTTCAAAGCATCAGGATTGGGTCTAATCGCTTGTTAAATTAAGGTCACATATGGGACTTGCTTTTGACCAGACAGTTTCATGCTCCTGAATAAGAAGGCTCTAATAAAGTTTGATCTTTGGATGCCTATCATGTATTATCAAGCCTATCATTTTCTCCATCAAAGAAAATATAGTCAGAAGTCAGAAAATAAGGGAGTGGGGAGGGGGAGTGGGAAGGACAGAGCAATCCAACAACCCTTGATCCATCTCTGCATCAATTCAGACCATTCTCCACTATCTGTGCTCACATAGTAAGTACACATCATTTTATTTCTTGCTTTTGCTTCCCATCATATTTTTAAACTTTCAATATCGTTAAGTAACACTCTTTTTCCCTCCATGATAGCTAGTGTCACAGGTGCTTTTTTCCTCCTTTTTATTATTTTTGGCAGCAGAGAGATTTTTTTTCTCTCCCATTGACCTATACCTATTCCTAGCAAATTCACTGCTTCACGACAAGCGCCAACATAGTCATACGCAGATGCAATTTATCTTTGCGCGCAGCTGGTCTGTGTGCATGTGTGTCTGTGTGAGTGTTCTTCTTTCCCATTGTTTGACTCCTTTTAACTCCACTCAGATCTCTCTAATCACAGTTTGGAATTCACCTGAATTTCCCTGCTGTGAGAGCTGAAAAAGCTGACATCAAGTTGCTAAGACCACAGCTCTGAAAAGGAAATGGCACATCTTTATTGGTGGAACACATTAAAAGATGTGAATGTGAGGTTTTTAAGTAAGATGCTGCATACGCATAACCTCTAGGTGCTTGACAGTGACATTGTCCCACATGTTGGCCATCTCCTCCATAATTAAAGAAAAGCTTTGAAAAAAGAATACAAGTGTTTGATTTTCACACTAAAACATTATTCTGGGAATTCAGAGCCCACAGCTGGCTATGCCCAATCCAAAGCATGGAAATTGTTCACACAAATATTTTCATGAGGTTGAGGGAGACTTCAGCATTCCAGCTATATTCTGCTCTGAGGGAAACATTTTAATTTCTTATGATTTCTTATGTGTCCATTCACAAGGTTAGTTTTCTTTTTTTCTAAAAAAAAAAAAGAAAGTTGCTATAGTAACAATCATCTATCACAGGGCCCCTACTTGAGTACTTACAAATGCTGCTCGTTAAACAAGCAGATCCTTGTGCCACATGGAAGGCCAGAGAGAAACATCAGTATATCAAGATTGTCAAAGATTAAATGGTGAAAATAAAAGATTTTTAAAAATGGAAACAGAAGCATCAGTGGATGCTTCCATCGGATAGGGCACTCTATACATAACACAGCTATTTCTCTACCACAAGGCCAACCAAACAATTTCATAGTGATCAGACTTGACAGGGCCTTGAAGAAAGCAATTAATAGGAAATGGGCTTAGGCCATTCCCAAAGACAGTCTGATGTCTGGTTTTTGCTCAAAACTCAGCAGCCATGTTGTGTGGCATGAAGCATGACCTGGGGCAGTGTCCATCTCAGGAGCATGGCCTCGGGCCTGCCTCTCAGAGGCCCTGGAGTGAAAGCAGGGCTCAGCCCAAGAACCTGTGTACATCCATTTCCTTTTCCTGGGAGTAGCTGGACTAAAATGCCTGAGCCGCTGGGTATGCTTCTTGACTTACACGAATGTCACCAGGAGTATTTGTGTGAAGATCATTTCAGTCTACGAAGTACTAACAGGATACAAAAAGCCATCACAGAACCAGAAGGAGACCATTCTTCCCTCCCCTCTGATTCTACTTTCTAGGTAAGAGGAGGATAGGCCTCTGACCTCCCACTCTTGCCCCAACTTCACCTTCTGTGATTATGTGTCTGATATCTATGCATTAGCCATCCCTTTCTTCCATAAGCCTATTAGTTTGAAAGAATAACTGATAATACAGGCTTGATTGACTCATTACTTTTTGTGATATAAGGAACATAGGTGGCTTAATTGAAAGTGTTTTCAGAAAGAAACAGAAAAAGAAAGGCAAGAAAGAAAGTGTGAGGGCCACTTGGTCAACTGCTGAGAAGAAACACTGGGGTTTCCCTTTCTGGTTGTGGGCTAAGCAAAAGTTTGCCCTCTGCACTATGGGCTCTCTCTGCATTTGAGTCACAGAAAATCAGTGAGCAAAAAGGCAACAATACAGAAATATGTTTGGCTTCATCTTTTATGAACAATCTGAATTCAGTTTGCATTTTGCAGGGCAAAAAAAAGGATAGTTTTTCTAGAAAATAGATGGGAAGGAGGAAGAGGAGGAGGAAAATAGAACCCAATAGAAAAGTCTTTAAAAGACAAAAAAAAAAAAAAAAAAAAACTTTGAGGCTTTCTTTTTCTTAGCGACAAGCTAGGGCTACTCACATTTAATCATGCTGTTCAAAAGGAAGCATATTGTGCCAAAATTTCCATGAGGAGAATTTCACTGCCTTGCATTGTTTTATTTCAGACTGCTCTTTACTTTGAGTCTGTATTTTCAAATTCTTTCTTTGAATATTTATGCCCTTAGGCAGACATATTAACTCATTTTACATTGAGAATCTCATTACATCAAGTAAAAATCCTAAGCCTGATAAAATGATTTACCCCCCTCAATTTAACTTTTATTTTAGTCTCCCACCAGCTTCCCTGAAGTAGATTTGCTGCCAAGCTATAATACTATTTTAGACTGAGTCATCCAAGCACACTGAACAGCTTTTACTCTGCTCCTAATGTTTCTCCATCCCCGTTGTTTGAAAAAAAAAAAAAAGAAAAGAAAAAAAAAAAGAAAGGAACATGTTTTTCTATGGGTTTGCATTTGAAATGGTTACGAATGATGAAAAAGAAAAATAGGAGGCTTTAATCCAGGGTGTTTGGCCCCTAGGGAACATAGACTACTCTCTCCCCCATCTCTTAACTCCCTAAAGGGGGCATGTAGTGCTATACATTTTTAAGCTCTACTGAGGCCTTGAAACCACTGAAAGCATATGAAGACGGTTGTATAAGTTTAAGTACACAATGCTTCATTTATTCATGGAGAGAATTTGAAGTCATTCATAGAGAGTGTGGTTGAAAACACCTACTGGAAAAATTAAAAATAAAAATAAAAATAAAACATTTGATGAAGCCCCGCTCTAGGAAACTGACATACCATCTCCAGAGTTGGAGAATTTGAAGAAAAAAAAAAATCAGGGAAACAGGCCTTGGTTTTTTAAACATCTAATTTAATTATTTTTAATTTGTTAAATTTTTTTCAAAGACAGAGTCTTGCTACATTGCCCAGGATGTTCTTGAACTCCTGGCCTCAAGTGATCCTCCTACCTTGGCCTCCCAAAGTGCTGGGATTACAGGCATGAGCCATCATGCCTGGCCCCAGGAATCATGTCTTCTGAGGGAAATCCTGACCATTCCTTGATGGTTCAGACTTTGCTATGGGCAAAAATATTCCAGACTGAGAAAGGTACCAAGAGTCTTGGTGAGAAATCAGTCTAGAGGTACCAGATTTCAGTTTCTGTCATCTAATTTCATCGTTTGATCCTAATCTCCTTAGCTCTTGTTCCTTCTCACTCCCTCTTCCCTCCCCACTCAGAACCTCAGTTTGAAATGAATTCATGCAAATCCACCCCACCTATCTCTGCTTTTGCAAGTCCCACTTTACAGCCTCTGGCTTCTGTAGCTTGTGATCTCACATACTCACACCCTCCCTAGACTCTTAGTGATTTATATTGTTGGCTGTGCTGATGGGAAAGCCCAAAATATTTTTGGAAATAAAGAAGTAGCATCTAAAGTTTCACCAGAGAGGCTCTCACCATGAAAGGGAATTGTGAATACTGAAAAGTGTTGCTGGCCTCCCTCCTTTCTGAACTCCTTGAGAACTGGTTAAATGGCAGACTTGAGGGCCCCACATAGGTGTCTTTGTCAGTAGAAAAGGCTCAGGCCCCATCTGCTGAGCTACAATGGCAAGGATTAAGTATACCTGGAATGTGGAACAGAGCCAAGAACTCTGATCCCAATAGGCAAAGAAATAAACAGGAGTAGGGAGGGTGGAGAGGGAAGAGGTGAGCTGGCTGGGATCAAAAAGACTGTTGTCAAGATCTCTAGTGAGGCAGAGACAGCCGGTATGGAGGTTGGTTAGAAACTGAGCTGTCAGAAGTACGTTTCTGCTGAGGTTCTTCAGGAGAGGACATGGAAGTTCATGGGCTGGCATAGGTCACAGATGGGAATTGCATACAAAGATCCAAAGATACAAGGTAGTGAGGTTTAAGGGGTACATATTAAATGTTTGGTGCTGTGAGGTAGATTATTGGTCTTTTTTTGCTTTTTTTTTTTTTTTCTGTAAGAGATGGGGTCTTGCTCTGTGCCCGGGCTGGAGTACAGTAGCTTGATCATAGCTCACTGTAACATCAAACTCCTGTGCTCAAGAGATCCTCCTGTTTTAGCCTACCAAGTAGCTGGGACTACAGGTGTGTACCATCATGCTTGGCTATATATTTATTTATTTTTTGGTAGAGATGGGGGCGTCTTTGTAGGTTGCCCAGGCTGGTCATGAACTCTTGGTCTCAAGCAAATCTCTTGCCTCAGCTGAAGCACTGCGATTACAGACATGTAATCCACCACCACACCTGGCGGATTTTTTTTTTTTTAAACCCCATTCATACTCCAAGTAATCCTGGCTCAAAAATTAAATTAATTCAACTGACCAATATGTGTCTCATCTGTTACCTCCTGCAGGGTCTGATCAGTACAAGCATTCGACAAATATTGAATACCTCTGTGTTGGGCTCTGTCATACACATGTTCAAGGAGTCACTGGAGTCCAGTGGGGAAGACTGACAATCAATGAATACATAAAATGTCAGGAAGTGATGAATGCTCTGGAGAAACATAAAGCACAGTAAGGGAAGGGAGAGTTCTGTTTTATAGGATGGTCGGTGATAGTGGAGTAGATACCTGAATCAGAAGAAGGTAGCTACAAGCATTCCAGGTCCCAGGATCTCAACTTGAAGCACTGAGAGGTGGAATGGACCAAGTGTTCGGATCCCATCTTAGTGTCTATTCAGGCAATGTTTTAATAGGTCCCCAAAGAAACTGGCTTTGATGAACCTGAAGAGCTATCTCAGCATATCTACGAAAATCAGACTCTGGGGCTGAGAGGGTCTCCCCAAAGCTGGTAAACTTTTTTTTCCCCACCCTGACAAGTCTGAGGCCAGGAAGCTAGGTATCTACTGGGATTCTAATGTAGCAACACAGACAGCAGAGGGGCATTAAGCTCCTGTAAATAACATATGTTTTCTTAGTTGGAGGCAGGGCAGTGCTTTTTGGTTTCTCTTTATACCGCTATAAGTGTGAATAATGCAATTCTGCTTGAAATTCTACATGTTTTTTATTCCTCATCAGACTCTAACTGTACACTAACATTTGCATATGTCCCTTCTCACTGGGTGGGTTCTTAAATGGACTCAATGTACTCTATGCTTCACTCTCTGGGGATGACTGACAAGAGACGACAAAGACAACACTCAGATATTCCAACCCAACCTGCAGAAGGGCCATATTATAACACTGAAGATTTGGATTCTCTTGGCTCCCTGTATTGCAGTGGGACGCAAACAGAGTCAGCCTGTAGCACGATGTACCTTTTCTGTGTTCTACTCTGGTCTGACAACATGGCAAGTAGGAGGTCCTGGCTTGTGTGTGTAATTTAGAGACAGGTTTTGTACTCAACTGCTAAGCTTTCTGGTGTTCAGCCACTGGGACATATGGAGCTGAACTCTCAGAATCTCTGCAGGATTGGGAGGAAGAAGGTGGGAAAACAAATCAGGTTTCCAAAGTGCTTCTACTAAACAAGTGGATTCCTTTAGCTTGAATGTGTTCCCCTCAGTGGAATATGGTGCTGATTCATATGTATGGCGAAGAGAGTGAGGATTTCAACTTTTAGTTTATCAAGAGAATCACTCAATAATGGATATATTGAGTATCTACTAAGTGCAAAGTACTATAGTAGCCTGTAAGAGAAACACACAGAAATAAAATACATAGCACATGAGGATGACAACAAAAGCTAAGTAGCGTTTTATAAAGAACAAAGGCAAAGACATCAGCAAGAAGTTAATGATTACTAATAACAAATGATGAATTGAATTGACAGCCATTAATTCAGGTATCTGAATGAACTATCTCCAGAAGGTAAATCCCAGTATTTTTCTTTGTGAGATTAAACAGGGACAATTTAAGATAGATAAAATTTAGATAAGCAGAGATGTGAGGGGAGGGCATCCCAAGGGAAGTGAATCTACAGCAAATGTGGGCAGAAAGGAAATAAAAAAATATGGAAGTCAATAAGGTATGGGCACAACACTAGCCTTGCAAATTTCCATAACTGGATTACCTTCACAAAGCAACTGGACTCCTTGATATACCCAGTATCTGTCATGCTGCAAAGCTCTTTTTATTTTTTTTTAATTTTTTGAGACGGGGTCTCGCTCTGTTGCCTAGGCTGGAGTACAGTGGCGTGATCTCAGCTCACTACAGCCTCAACCTCCTGGGTTCGAAAGATCCTTCCACCTCAGCCTCTTGAAGAGCTGAGATTACAGGCACATGTCACCACACCCAGCTGATTTTTTTTTTGTATTTTTTGTTGAGACAAGGTTTTGCCACATTGCCCAAGCTGATCTCAAACTCCTGAGCTCAAGCAATCTACCTGCCTTGGCCTCCCAAAGTGCTGGGATTACAGACATGAGCCACCATGCCCAGCACAAAGCTCTTGTGCTGAGAAAAGTATTGCAGCAAGAATGAAATATGCAAATAAGCATCATTAACAACTAACCCTTCACTACCTTGACAATATACAATCTTCCACTTAGATTAGACCAGAAGATTCTTAGAACAAAAATGGTCTATAATCTGCTGAAAGCTCACCACACCCCAGGACTTAAAAATTGTACTTAATCAAGACAATCAGAGTTATAAGAAGAAGCCTGGAAAGGGCCTAAAAAATAATTTGGTCTAGGGCTCTGCCTTTTACCAGGTGACTCCAAACTATCCCAGAAAGAGTTCTGTTCTCTTCTTTATATATATACAGATCAAAGACTTCCAAAAGCACCCTCATTTTGTAAGAAATAATTGTGATGAATAAGAATCCGTCATTCTGTTGAATTCACCCAACATCTGTGAAACCTTTAATTGTAAGACACTGGGCTTGGGTCATGGCAGATGCAAAGTTGACTTATATTTGATTTCAGTGTTCAGGAAGCACATCATCTGGTAGAGGAAGCAAACATATACACCAATAACTATAAATCAAGGCATTGAGTGATAGGGGCTCTAGGAGAGCATGCTAAACTACAAGCTACTTGCACGAAAAGACTGTCTTTTTCATCTGCAAATTCCCAACTGCAATGTCCAGCTATACGGTTTGGCTCTGTGTCCCCAACCAAATCTCATCTCAAATTGTAATCATTGTAATCCCCATGGTGATTGGATCATGGGGGCAGTTTCCCCATGGTTTTTCTTGATAGTGAGTGAGTTCTCAGGTTTAAAAGTGAAACTCCTCCCTTTGCGGTCTTTCTTCTACTGCCATGAAAGACGTGCCTTGCTTCCATTCATGCCTTCTGCCATGATTGTAAGTTTCCTGAGGCCTCCTAAGCCATGTGGAACTCTCAGTCAATTAAACCTCTTTCCTTTATAAATTACCCAGTCTCAGGTATGTGTTTATAGCAGTGTGAAAATGGACTAACACACTCATCATATAGTAATTTCTCAATAAATGTTTGTTGAACTAAGAAAGACATGCAAAGGGCTAACAGAAAACAATATGGAGAGATGGATCCACAATAATGAAGGTAGGAACAATCTTCTGGCTCTGATTTAGGTCTTGAAGGGAGGAAAGGAACAGAATAAGTCAAGAAGTGATGCAAAAAAATCTCCTGCCTCTTGCTTGGTCTGTAGTAGACATGAGTATGTCTGATGAACAGCCTTGTCATAATATTTCTACATAATCAAAGACAAAAAAAAATTCTTTTTTTTTCCTTTAGGTTAAACACAACCTCCCCCTTTAACCTTTACTCTTAGTACCTTTTTCCTATTGTTTCATTCCATGATGCTTCTTTTACTCTGAACCCTCTGTCTCTCCATAGTAAAAGAGGGATAAAACTCCTTCTACAACTATTGACTCTTACCATTTGTAAAAACATTTTTATGTCCATTACTGCATTTGATTCTCATAATAGCCCTGTGAGGTGGGTCAGGAAAATCACAGTATCCCTATTATAAGGAGAAAGAAAAGCAGTATTATGGTAGGCAGGATAATATCCCCTCCAAAGACATTCATGCCTTAATCCCTGGGACCTGTGAATATGTGACCTTACATGGCAAAAGAGACTGTGTTCTAAAATTTAGTTAAGGATCTTAACATGAAGTGTTTAGCCTGGATTATCCAGGTGAATGTCATGTAATCACAAGGGTCCTTACAAGGAAGGAGGCAGGAGAGCCAATGAGATTTGAAGATGCTACATTAGCTTTGAAGATGGAAGGGAGCCATGAACCAAGGCATACAGGCAGCCTTTCAAAGCTGGAACAGACCTGGAAACAGGTTGTCCCCTAGAGCCTCCAGAAGGAAGGCAGCCCTGCCGACACTGATTTTAGCCCAGTGAGGTTCATTTCAATTTCTGACCCCTTGAAGTGTAATGTGATGTATTTAAGTTATTTTAAGCGACTCAATTTGTGGTAATTTGTTATGGCAACAATAGGAAACTAATACAGTCACAGTTTAACGACTTGCTGAAATTCTCACATAACCCACAGTTATCAGAGCTGGGTCTAGAACTCCTGTAAGCCTGGCTGTATTTACCACTTGGCTCTCTCTCTTAGAGCTACTATATTTCCTTTAATTAACTATTCCTTCCCCACACACCCTCTTTTCTATCACAGTGCCTCGTTTCTATCACTTATCATGATTTGTAATAATTTTATTTATTTAAATATTAATTGTAGCTCTCCTCCTAACAGAATGCAAGTTCAATGAGAGGGCATAGGCCCTAAATTTGCTCACCATTAAGTCCCTAATGCCTACAATAGTAGTCTGACAAATATATATATTTGCGAGAAGATTCAGATTTTTTTTTTTTTTTTTTTTTTTTTTTTTTTTTTTTTTGAGACGGAGTCTCACTCTGTTACCCAGGCTGGAGTGCAGTGACACGATCTCAGCTCACTGCAAGCTCCGCCTCCCAGGTTCACGCCATTCTCCTGCCTCAGCCTCCCGAGTAGCTGGGACTACAGGCGCCTGCCAGCACGCCCGGCTAATTTTTTGTATTTTTAGTAGAGACAGGGTTTTGCCATGTTAGCCAGGATGGTCTCGATCTCCTGACCTTGTGATCCGCCCTCCTCAGCCCCCCAAAGTGCTGGGTTTACAGGCGTGAGCCACCGCGTCCGGCCAAGAAGATTCAGTTTCTTAAGGTATGAGGATGCAACAGCTGAGTAGAGGCAGAGAGGCTGCCATGGTGGTCCATGGTCCACTGCAGATCTGAAGGATCAGGAGTAATCTATATGCACTTGCTTCTTTGGGAAGTTGAGATGGAAACTGTGTGATCAGTTGCTGTCCCTGATGACCCCAACAGAGGTCCTCTCCACATGCTCAGGTATGAAGCCAGAAGCCCAGATCCTGATAGATCGCACCACGGTGACACTTTACTCTTCCATCCTCTTTGTTAGTAAGTCTACCTCCCAGCCCCTTAAGCACTTTGTTTCCACTCGGCATCTAATTGCTTTTGGATAATTATATCATTAAGTCTTTGTAATGAATAATAAAAAATAAATCACATCTGTGGAGGGCTGTGGAGCAAGATGCTAGGGTAAGCAAATTGTCAGTTATTTTCCCTTTCTTTGTCCTCATTCCCCTCCTCCTTCTAACCTTCTGAATTAGAATATCGGCCAAGTGGGGACCAAGAATTGTATTTTTAAAAGAGTCCCTGGATGATGATGATGATGATCAGTGAGGTTTGGAAACCACTGACCTAGAGGATGAGGATCCTCAGAGTCTAAAGGAGAAACCGAAGAACGCAGTTAAATTACAAAGATCGCCATGTTTCCTTAGTTCTTGCCTCCAAATCGCTCAAGGGATAGTGTCTTGCTCTACTCAGTAATTCTAGGGCAAGTGCTGTGATTTTGAACCTACAAGATGGGAAAATGGTGCAACAGTCCCTTGGGAGGTAGCCAGATTCATAACTAACGAAAAAGTAGTAATCTGAAGGCAGCCAGAGTCAGGGGGGAGTGAAGGATACTTTGGATGCTATTCCAGGTCACAGGCTCATTTCTGAGAGAGAGAGAAAGGTTCCTAGATCCCCTACTCCGCACCAGCCTTGAAGAGAATCCAAACCCTATCTTTGGCCCTGGGAGACACTGGCTTCTCAGAGCCTCTGGCACCCCAGTGGTCTCAGATCTTGGTCAGAAATAAGCAGACTCCCAGGGATATTCATTACAGTATATTTCCACTGAGATATAGACGTTCAATATTTGTTCAATTATAGCTTGAACTGCCTGCTATGGGGGAAGCCATTAACACAAGGAGACATGATTCCCCAGTAACAGGAAGGAAAGAATTGGATTTGTCCAGTGGATATTATTAGCACATGGCAAAAAGCATTTAACAGACATGTACTTTGGTGCAGTGTCAATAAACCCTCAATAAACATGCTTCAGAGAAGCACCATATTATTTTTGCCTTGCTTCAAATTTAAATTTCAGCTTATCAAAGTATTCCTTATTAATCATAATGAACTCATCCATTATTAATATAAAATTGTTCTGATTAATGGGCTAGTGCTCTGGCATCTTTCAGGTCACCACAGTGAGGCATTCTTTTTCGCAACATAAAGAAAAAAAAGAGAGAAGACTAGAAAGGCAGAAATGGGAAAGCAATACCCTTAATTTTGTGTCCATTCCATATTCCCATCTGCGTGATTTTTTTTTTTTTTTTTTTTTTTTTTTTTTTTTTTTTTTTTTTTTTTTTTGAGACGGAGTCTCGCTCTGTCACCCAAGATGGGGTGCAGTGGCGTGATCTCGGCTCTCTGCAAGCTCCGCCTCCCGGGTTCACGCCATTCTGCTGCTCCAGCCTCCCTAGTAGCTGGGACTACAGGCACCCGCCACCACGCCCGCCTATTTTTTTTTTTTTTTTTTGTATTTTTTAGTAGAGACGGGGTTTCACTGTGTTAGCCAGAATGGTCTCGATCTCTTGACCTCGTGATCCGCCTGCCTCGGCCTCCCAAAGTGCTCGGATTACAGGCGTGAGCCACCCCGCCCGGCCCCTGTCTGCTATGATTTTAACTGGCCTGAGAACTGACCTGTGTATGTTAACTACTGCCCTGGGGCGACAGCACAGAAAAGCTCACAATTCTCCAGCCATGTAGATACAGCTATGCTTTGGCCTCCTGACTTGCAGATAATCTCTCTGAATTTCTAAAACCTAATTCTCTACTAAAGGGGTGGAAAACCTGCAGATTTTTTTTTTTTTTTTTCCTCTAGGGTGATTCTCCAAACTCTTCTGCTCTCCCCTGGAGCTGCAGAAAATCCTTCAGCCTACTTAAGTGCCCTACTGTATATGGGTTCTGTGGAGCAGTCATAAAGAACGGGAAAGAAAGTCAAAGAAGGGAGTTGCATAAGAAATGGATGTAGGACAAATGCAAATCTTTTAGGCTGGGTGTGTGTGTGTGTGTGTGTGTGTGTGTGTGTATGTGCACGTGCGCGTGCATGTTTGTGTATGAGATTTTTTCCCCATAGAAAATATAAGCAATTCAGTCATAAGAAATTCTATCTCCAAGGCTGCAGTAAACTATCACACCTGTAGGCTTTTATTTTTCACAGAGGACCCTGTAAAATCCAAGGCAGCAAATCAGAATTCTGTGTGGTTTAGAGGGAATGCAACCACAGATTCCAGCCAAGAGGGAAAAGCTCAATTATACCATTCTTTACATGCCCAGTCTCGTTCTCAGAAAGCCCCATGTAAGTGAAATGTGATCCACGATCATGGCCAGGGCAGAGGAAATACAAGCTGCAAGCCCCTGCATTATGCATAGTGAATATCCTTTAAGGTGTTGGTGCTGGAACAGCAGGTCTAATACCCACTTGCCCGATGGGCATGATGAGCAAGGATTTCTGAGTGATGTCATTCCCTTTCAGGGACTGTAGTTGACTCATGGGCTGGCCGAATCCATCTATTCAAAACCATTCAATGCTGAGAGTCCAGCCTTCTACTCCTGGATACTTTTGTGCACAGGACAATCAAGGAAGGAGATCTAAGATGATGAGATGCCCATGTCTGTTTCTCTCACACTGTCTTACTGCCCCCACTGCTGGAAGCATTCTTCTTTCAATCCCCATCCTTCCACACCATTGACTGCAGTCATAGCCAGCTCCTAAGCAGCCCCGTAAAGGCAGGAACCACTAGATCTCCAAAAAAATGTCATCACAATATACCTGAGCAAGGTGTGCTTGAGAGACATTTACAGTCTTTTTTTTTTCACGTATCTGCCTGCTTCTACAGGTGACTGAGCTCCTCCAGGTCAGGGAGCTCACCTGGGTGTTCATGGAGTCCTCCGCAACTCATCCAGAGACTTGCACCTAGTAAGAGCCCGGTAATGCTTGTTGAATAAAGGGGCTGGCAATTTACCATTTGCCTTTGATGTGTTTAATAGCCCACACGTGTCTAGCTTTGTGGTCACATGCAGTGCCCCCAACTAGGCTACGGTGCTTCCGTCCTGTACAGAGAAGTCTGAATTCAGATATGATGACATTTTTAGAGCCTGCTTTATAGTAAGGTTGCACCAGTTATTCAGAGTTTCCTCTGGAATCACCAAGTGGTGAGGTAGGAAACAAGGGAATTAGCAGCCACTGCAGCCTTTATAAATAAGAGACTTCTGTAAGCTGAGGAACAGTGTGCACAGATGGGGAAGGGAGGGAGGATGACATCGGCTTCACAGACAGAAATTAAGAGTAACCCGGCCGGCATGGTGGCTCACGCCTGTAATCCCAGCACTTTGGGAGGCCGAGGTAGGTGGATCACCTGAGGTCAGGAGTTTGAGACTAGCCTAACATGGTGAAAACCCGTCTCTACTAATAATACAAAAATTAGCCGGGCATGGTGGCACGCGCCTGTAATCCTAGCTACTCGGGAGGCTATAGTAGGAGAGTCGCTTGACCCCGGGAGGCGGAGGTTGCAGTGAGCCGAGATCGGGCCACTATACTCCAGCCTGGGCAACGAGCAACGAGCAACGAGCAACGAGCAAAACTCTGTCTCAAAAAAAAAAAAAAAAAAAAAGGAGTAAACTCAGCAGGTGTCGTGATTTAGAAATGGCTGTCACAGTTCTGTGGCCCACTGATTCCTTCACTATTTCCTCTAGGTTCTGTTTCTACCAATGTTCCAGAAGGCATTTATCTTCTCTCCCTCTCTTCCATACACAGCGTTCCTCTGTGTTGGAAGTGGGAGATAGGCATGAATAAGACCGTCTCTGCCTTTGAACACTCACAGCTAGGTGGGGAGGAGTGGTGTGTTA
The DNA here is from genome assembly GCF_029289425.2 of Pan paniscus. Lineage (NCBI taxonomy): Eukaryota > Metazoa > Chordata > Mammalia > Primates > Hominidae > Pan > Pan paniscus. Next base: position 96,971,339 of record NC_073258.2, read on the forward strand.
GCCAGTAATTACGACACAGGATGTTCTCTGGTTTGATTCCAGTGTGCTATGGTAAGAGAACCACCTAAGAAGAAGAATAGAAAGATAGTCTGATCCTGGCTTTACTACTATTTTTTTAACAAGTCAACCCCAATTTCCTCATCTGTTAAATGTAAATCATAACACTTACTTTACCTAACAAAGATGATTGAGTTGTTTTAAACATTTATTGAGTTAATCCATGAAAATGTACACTCAAAGGATAAAGTTCTGTAGACACCAGGCCTCCTTCTCCTTATCATCATCATCATCACTACCATCATTATGATTTTGTCTATTTAAACACACGCGTGTGTGTGCGTGTGTGTGAGACAGAGAGAGAGAGAGACTGCACATGAACGGATGTGCATACACCTCGTGAAAGGGCATGAGAGGAGGGAAGAAGGACCACCGATCAGGAAAATACTTAAAAGGGTCCATGTAGAACGAGGAATCAAATGCAAAACCTGCCATAATTTGCAAAAAGAAGCTGCTTATGTATTATGCTCAGATGCAGCTTTCTCAAGATATTCTCAATCCTAGGTTCTTTGGCTTCTGTTTCCTCCTATGTCATCCACTGGTAAGAATGAGTGATGGCCGCATTAATTGACACCTGTCTCCTAAATTGGGCCTTTTGTTACATATCACATGAGACTCATTTTATTATTTTATTATTACCTTTTTATAAAGCATTATCTGCTTGTGGCCATTAAGCCACCACTTTGGAAGAAAAGACATTGCTGGCTTTTCCTAAGGGAGTTAATGAGTTGCCCTTGAATGACCTGAGAAGCTCATTATTTATACAGATTCTTAGGGGTAGAGGCAGAGAAGCAAATAAACTGAGAGGGAAGAGATAGACACTGGACAAAGACTGTGGTTATTCAAGCAGGAGCACTTTGCCTTGCACAGGGTGACCTTTAGGCTGTGAGGTCCCTGAGCCACACTGTGCAGAGATGGTGCAAAAATACTCTTATCATCTCCAAGTCTCAGCATCTGAGACTTGTTAGGGGAAGGTGCAGGAGAGGCATGAGGTGACATCTGTAACACAAGTGGGTGGCTACCGCTGGAAGGCTCTGACCCCCACCAGACAAACGTCAGTTTTACAAAAGAGAATCCTGACATCTGTGTACCCAGTCTCTCCAGGGTCTGGGCAAGTGGACAGGGGAGAAGCAGGTTCTGCAGTGTGTGTGCTGGGTTGGCACACATATTACGAAATCCTACATGTGTCAGTACTATCTGCCTGTTCTCTGCTCTTCGTGCCATGAACGGTTCGTGTTATTTATGATCCAAGCAGCTCTTGACATGTTACTAATGGTGAAGTGAAAGGCAATGAGTAAAGGTCCTCCAGTGAGAGAAGCCTAAAATAAGGCTCTTAATCATCTCCTCTTCCCTTTCCTTGTCATAATCCAGAAAGGCTTTCTTTGTACAGCATTAGATCCAGCAATAATATGAATTTGGCCATGAGGCTGATGTAGAAAGTTAGGGATCAAAGCGTTCTTTATGGGACATTTACCTGCTGAGAAGCAAAGGGCATAGATTCTGGTTGTAATTGTGCTAGTGGGCAGAACAAGAGTGGCAAAGAGGCCCATTATGGTCCCTGGCCTACAGAAACCCCAAATTCACATTCAGAACAAGAACTCAGACTTCAAGTGGAGCCTTTCCTGGTACACCAGGAAAAAGCTTTCCTTCTGATACGGTTGTAATACTTTCGTGACATGCTGACTTATAAGCCCTAACTATGTAGTCAGCATCTGGATGTGCAAGGTGTTATGCTGGGAGATCTGAGGGATATAGGACATTGTCACTGGTCTTCTGGAACTCAGAGTGTTGAGAAGATAAACTATAGAAACAAGAATGTAAGATTTTCTGAGAGAAAATGACAGCAGTAAAAACAATAGCAGAGAGGCCCGGTTTGGTGGCTCACTCCTATAATTCCAGCACTTTGGAAGGCTGAGGCGGGTGGATCACCTGAGGTCAGGAGTTCCAGACAAGCCTGACCAATATGGTGAAACCCTGTCTCTACTGAAAATACAAAAATTAGCCAGGTGTAGTAGCATACACTTGTAGTCCCAGCTACTTGGGAGGCTGAGACAAGAGAATCACTTGAACCCAGGAGGTGGAGCTTGCAGTGAGCCCAGATCACACCACTGCACTCCAGCTTGGGCAACAGAGCGAGACTCCATCTCACAAAACAAAAAAATAGAATAGTAGAGAAAGCAAGTACTGTATCCGGATTCTGATGACGAGGTGTTAGTTTAGACTGAAAATTAAAGAGGCTTCAGGCAGCACATTGTGCTTGAATTGGATCTTAGAGACTGGGAAGCGCTTTGAAAGCACAGAGGAGGACAACTATTGCAAATTGGCTGAAAAAAAATATAAATCCAATTATATATTCATTGATTCATTCAACAAATGTCACTGAGCAGTTCTCATGCGCTGGACACCTTGCTAGGCCCTTAGGATATAGTGGTGAACAACACAAAAAAACATGGAGAACTAAGCGTGATGACAGTGCATGTGGTATGGACATGGGGGGGTCAAATGGTAGGTATGAGAAAAAGGCTTGAGCAGTATGGCCAGTGCAGTCATCTCAGGTGCGGTTCCTACAGGCTGCCATAGAACACAGTCTCATCACTTGTTGACCCGGTGTTAGTGTTTCCATCTGCAAATTAGGGAAACCACACCCACTGTTTCTTGAAACCATTTGTAAAGTTCAGCTTGAAAGGTGCAGAGTGTTGATGGGCAAAATTACCTGAGCAGTTACATGTGGTTTCTCTTTATCTGTTTCAAGTGGATGGGTGATTTGTTGAAGTGTGCACAAGGAAATCATGCTAACAGGTTGGCCAATATGTTAAGATCATAGCTCTCCCTGCATAGTGCCATTTCAATTATTGCTCAGTTAAAAGAAAGTCTTTTCTCTGGATTGAATGGTCCACTATTGTTAGATTACTTATTAAAAAGGACTGATAGGCTGAGGCTGTTTTCACTTAGGATTTGTATGACATGTTCATAACTGAAATGGAGAGTTGCCATAGTTACCTGAGTGAGCTGTTAAACAGAGCAGAGTCTCCACTAAAATCTCTCCATCAAGGTCAACTAGACATTTTCCATCAGCACCAAATAATTTGCTGGCTAATGGAAGTTAACGAAATTATTAAAAGAGTAGAAGAAATTGAAAATGAAATTAATAGGGATATATTTTATATTTAAATATGTTTTAATGACCAGCCATTTCTATGGGGTTCTAACCAGCTGGAAATTTTGGAGTATAACTAGACATCTGGAGAGAAGTTTAGAGTAAAAACACATTTGGATTTTGGCACAGATTACTGCCTTCGAATCCAGCCCATCATTAACAGCTTCTGTACAGTATTGTTCTTCCTCCAGGGGCAATAAAAATGAAGCAAACCTTTGTTCAACCTAAACTTCCTTTCTTGGTCAGCTGTTCCTGCTGACTTCCCATCCTAGTGGCCCTACTGTTTCCATTGGAAACGTCAGAATGGAGAGAACCACAGACTGCTTGCTTTAGAAGTGGCATGTTCAAATCCAGTAATGCAAGAAGAAAATAGACACTGTTTATGAAACAATCACTAGCTTAGTGCTTCTCAAACCTTAGTGTGTATACAAGTCACCTGGATATCTTGTTACCATGTAGATTCTGATTCAGCAGGTACAGGATGCGGACTGGGTGTCTGGTTCTAAAAAGCTCCCAGGTGCTATCAATACTCCTAATCCAGCCGTGTGCGGTGGCTCACGTCTGTAATCCCAGCACTTTGGGAGGCCGAGGCGGGTGGATCACCTGAGGTCAGGAGTTTGAGATCAGCCTGACGAATATGGTGAGACCCCATCTCTACTAAAAATACAAAAATTAGCCAGGTGTGGTGGCTCATGCCTGTAGTCCCAACTACTTGGGAGGCTGAGACAGGAAAATTGCTTGAACCTGGAAGGCGGAGGTTGCAGTGAGCCAAGATCATGCCACTGCACTCTAGCCTGGGCAACAGACAGTGGGAGGCTCAGTCTCGGGAAAAAAAAAATACTCCTAGTTCACACACCAAATCTTGAGAAGGAAGGCCTTTGTTTGTTTCATCATTTGCTTATTGGTATCATCATATACATATCAACCTTATATGCCACACCATCTTCTTGCTTGACACACACATGATCTGTCCCACTGACACTGGTGTTAGAGTTTGCTGACACTAAGATATTACACAGCTTCCTATTTATCAGGTTTACATGGCATGGTGCACCTAGGGCTCTCCAATACCTTTTGTGGGATTGTGCTCTCAATTTACAATTACCACTCTTCATAAACACGTAAATAACTCAATAAACAAGTAAACATGGAAACAGCTCAAATGTAGAGTTAGTGACATGTTTCATCACAGGGCAAAATGACATTTAAGTGATCTTTACTCTTTAGCAATGAATGAAGCATAAATCAAATGTAAATCTGTCAACTCAAGGCAAACCAGAATTCTACTGGCAGGTGGCATTGACGAAAAAAGTATAGAGTATGAGTGAAGTCCAAAATTGTTATTTATATGAAACATGGAGTCTCAGTATGGCTCAGGCTGAAATTTTACAGTATAGTCTATTTTTGAGGACAATCCATTGTTAGGCATTTTGCGTGCATGTATCTGGGGGTTGGGGGTAATCTATACATTAGCCAGATTAGCCATCTACATGGCACAAATCTACTGGACAGTATCTAACTCAAGATTTACCAATAATCATACATGGAAAAAAGGTGCTCAGGGCAGCCATTATGTTCAACTTAGAGATTTGCATTATTCTATACCAGTCTGAAAAATGGCACCCCACCTTGAACATATATACACTGAATTGGTCAGATTCTCACTTTTTCTTTTCCTTCAAAAAAGATGTTCTAAAAATAAGTAAAGAAGAGGTCTCTTCATTATAGACCAGTGGTTCACCTGGAGGACTTTTTAAAACACAGATTGCTGGGCTCTACCCCTAGAGTTTCAGGTCTGAGGTGGGCCTAAGAATCCGGATTTCTAACAAGTTTCCATGTGATGCTGATGCTGCTCATCCAGGAACCACAATTTGCAAACCACTGTTCTAGATCATTACTTTATACCCTTGGCTGCATGCTAGAATCATCTGGGAGCACTTTTGAAAATACCAACATCTGTGCTGAAATCCACACAAACTAAATCCAAATAGGGGGAGGGGTGGGTAGTGGGACACAACTATGGGTAATTTTTTGTTTTGTTTTGTTTTGTTTTTATTTAAATTTTTATTTTAGATTCAGGTGGTACATGTGCAGATTTGTTCCAAGGGTATATTGTGTTATGCTGAGGTTCAGCTTCTCTTGATCCCAACATCCAGATAGTGAACACAGTACTCAACAGGAAGTTTTTCAGCCCTTCCTCCTCCTCCTCTGTCCCTACTTTTGGAGTCCCTGGTGTGTTCCCATCTTTATGTCCATGTGTACCCATGGTTAGCTCCCACTTATAAGTGAGAACATGCAATATTTGGTTTACTGCTTCCCAACTATCAGTAGTTTTTAAAGCTCCCCATTTGGATCTAACCTTCAGCCAAGGCTAAGAACTACTAGGTATAATGGAAAGTTACCATCTTGCAGCTGAGTACAAGGACATTACCTCAAGATTATACTAGCCCAGGTATATTATAATGATTCTGAGACCATAACTGAACAAAATAATGGGCAGATAAAATGTTCCACAGCTATGGAGATATAAGCCTGTGGAATATTTCAGCTCTATCACCTAATGTGAAGATTATCTTCCTGGCATTTGCTGTGTGTGTGGGTGTTTGGCACTTGGACTCCAAAAAGGCTGTCAGTTCTCCCAGGCAGGGCTTCTTGTGCAGAAGATAAACCAGAGGATCCACCTGCTTCACTAAGTCCACTCCTCTCAAGGGGACTTCCAAAAGGGTGTCATTTTTCTAGTGAAATCATAACATGGTTCAGAAACTCAAGAAGGATATGTGATACTTCTTTCTGCTTCCTCACTCAACAGCTTTCTCTACCTCCTGTCTCATCACAATCTTCCAGTTGGCAAGAAGTTAGAGAGGGATAAGTAAGAAGATTCCAAAATGCTCTAAGCTTGCCAAGCCATAATATGTACCATGGCTTGCTGTTTTAATCTTGAAGAAAGGATCCAATCTAGGGACACGAAAGATGAAGTAAAATCTATAAGTTGGATTTTAGTTGCGTTTAAGAATTATTTGCTATAGTTAGAACATCTGCCATTCTTACACTCAAGGCTTGAGATTTCTTTACAAGGAAAAAAATTTAAGATTTTAAAATTCTAAATAGAAAGATTCTCCATTTCCTACAAATGGTCCTTCAGTCTTTGCCTTAACTACTTGGACGGAAATATTTTACTTGACCAAATTGTTTATTCTGATTTTTTTTTTTTTTTAGTAATTAAAATGTTATTTTCTTTTCTTTAAAAAATGGAACTAAAATACACTTCCTATTAACTTCTACCCTTTGTCCTACACCAATTGTCTAGGACCATCCAAAAAAACCTAATTCTTTTTCTATGTTAGAAATATTTATTAAATGCCTACCATACTAGGCATGGAATGAGGTACAAAGATGAAACAATCCCTTTAATTAGGGGTAGAAAGACAAAAGCATAAATTTCATAACAGAGCTATACAAAATCTGTAGCGAGAGTAATCACAACTACCAGAAAGTCTGAGAACTACCTCAAAATAAACAGTATTTAAGATGTATGTTGGGAGAATGGGTAAAATATCAGCAGGGTCCAGGGTAGAAATAAAAAGATACTCCAGACATTCCTGGGAAAGAGAACAGCATACATAAAGGCAAAGAATGACAAAAGGCTTAATCCACCTAGAAGACATAACAATTATAAATATATATGCACCTGAAAACAGAGCTTAAAAACATGTGAAAAAATCACAGAATTGAAGGGAGAAATAATAAAAATAAAAATAGTTTGAGATTTCAAAACCCTACTTTCAATAATGCACAGAACAACTAGACATAAGATAAACAAGGGAAAACAAAGCTTCAACAACACTATAAACCAAGTAGAGCTGACATATATAGAACATATACTTAACAACAACTTGTTGTACACTTGAGAAAATAATATATGCTTTTCTCAAGTGTACATGAAACATTCTCCAGGATAAACTACATACTTACAATTGCGTTTATATGAAATACCAAGAATAGGCAAACTGATAGATTCAGAAAGTATATTAGTAGTTACAGGAATCCATGAAAACAGGAATATGAGGAGTGACTGCTAAGGGACATGGAGTTTCTTTATAGGGTGATAGAAGTGTTCTAGCATTAGATAGTGGTGATGGTTGCACAACTTTAAAAATTGCCTGGGTGTGGTGGCTCATGCCTGTAATCCCAGCACTTTGAGAGGCTAAGGCAAGTGGATAACTTGAGGTCAGGCATTCGAGACCAGCCTGGCCAACATGGTGAAACACCGTCTCTACTAAAAATACAAAAATTAGCCAGGCATGGTGGCACACTCCTGTAATCCCAGCTACTTGGGAGGCTGAGGTAGGAGAATCTCTTGAACCCAGGAGGTAGAGGTTGCAGTGAGCCGAGACTGTGCTATTGCACTCCAGCCTGGGCAACAGAGTGAGACTCTGTCTCAAAAAATAAAAATATACTAAAAAGCCAATGAATTGTATATTTTAAGGTAAAAATTTCCTAGTGGGCAAGGATCACATCTGTCTTGCACAGAAATAGAATACATAGCTCATGGTGTGTGCACGTACATATTTTGTTCTCACCCATGTCACGTGCAGAAAAAGATCTCCAAAAAGTTAGCCTATGAGCAGGAAATTAGGAAAAAATGAATATGCAAAATGAGGTGAGGCATTTGTTGCAGTACCTTTTACCCTTTAATTCATTTATTCAACAAATAAGTTATTAAGGACCTATTGTGTGCCAGGCCTGCAAGGTAGTAAGGATTCAGCAGTGAACAAGACAGACAATAGTTTGCCAGAGTGCATGCCCTAGTAAGTCTAATTACCTCAGAACTAACCACATTTAGATTTTAGATATCAAGTACAAACTGGCAAAGATAGTTATTTTTGCATTTATAAAGTTATAGAGTAATTCTTTGATTTACATACTCTGAAGAAACAATATGTGAATGACAACAGAAAGGTCAGCATGACAGTAACAAGAAAGTAGAACTCAAAAATAGGAATCTGTTCATGTGTGTTTGCCTTGTTCACAGACAGATATGAGTCATTCTGCAAACATAAACCTATAGTGGAGATGGATATAGCGTGTTCTTAGCGTTCTGACAACAGCCATGACAATATTTCTACCAAATACTGTAGCTCTGATTCCATATCTAACAAGTAACTTACCTTGTAATTTGTCCTCTCTACCTGTAGGAAAGGATTAATTCATCAGTGTATTTGGGTGTTCTGGTCTGCTGTATGTTACAGTTCTCATTGTAAAAGTCCAAGTGGTATTTGGGCTTATATATTAGTCTCTTCTGAGTTTGGCAATGTGAGCTATTTCTGAAAGTTTGATAACATTTATATTAAATTCTGTAACATGATGACCATGCCCAACATACTGCTACTTTCTGATGCTTATGGATAAAATATTAGAGTAAAAATTAAAATATGTCTACTTAAGTGTTACATCTCATTCAATAATATATAGTGAGTGCCTTCTTCATTGCATGATATCTACAAGGAGATATGTGGATACAGGATGTGTAAGAGAAAACATCACCCTCAAGTAGGCTTTCCTGGATAAAGATATTTCTTGATAACTTTTATCCAAGGTACTTAAATTTCAAACATAATGAACACATTGAAAAGGAACCATTAAAAGAAATCATTCTATTAATATAAAATAAATATATTCCTGTGTCAGTGTTCTGCAACCTATATTCTGATTTCAATTTTTGTTGAATGCCATTTGGGAGAATGTAGATTGGTAAGCAAAGTAAAATACATTACATTTTCTTATCATTTTTTATTAGTCATTATTATCATTTTCTTATCGATTTTAAAATTTCGCAAGCACCCAGATCTGCTATTTTTCAGCCATTTACATGTCTTCATGCATGGGAGTGGTAGCCCATAAACAGTCATTACACACCTGGATTATTTTCCCTATGAAAGACCTGTGTGAACATTCAGCCTTCTCTTGGTCAATCGACTTGGCAGAAAAACAGTTTAAGAAAATAAAAATATTAAAATATGGAATATTAATTGAAATATATTTTATGTTTTTAAGAAACATATTTGTACTTCAGATGAGGAGTATGAGAATACAATAGAAACCTGTAAAGGCTGTGTATATTACCAGATAAGAATGGTTTATAGGCCAGGCATGGGGGCTCATGCCTATAATCCCAGCACTTTGGGAGGCTGAAGCAGGCAGATTGCTTGAGCCCAGGAGTTTGAGACCAACCTGGGCAACATGGTGAAACCCTGTCTCTACAAAAAATACAAAAATTAGCTGGGCGTGATGGCATGTGCCTCTAGTCCCAGCTACTCAAGAGTCTGAGGTGGGAGTATCACTTGAGCCCAGGAGGCAGAGGTTGCAGTAAGCTGAGATCATGCCACTGCACTCCAGCCTGAGCAACGGAGCGAGACCCTGCCTCATTGAAAAGAAAAAAAAAAAAAGAAAACAGAAAAAAGAAAGAAAGAACAGTTTATAATTAGACATTGCTGACAATTATTCTTTGTAGTTGTTTAGTGCTTTATAGCTCATAAGGTCTTTGTAATGGTTCTCTAAGACTTCTTTACATTCTATTAGTCTCTGAATATGACTTACTGAAGATTATACAGCTAAGTGGCAGGACACAGGACTCTATTTTTTCCTTTAAAGTCCTTATTACAAAATAAATACAAACTACTTTGTTTACTTGTTTACTGTGTTTCTCACCTATTGTGTTACTCACCACTACTAAAGTTCCAGGTAAGCAGGCACCACACCTGCTTTATTCCTCATTGTACCCCAATGCCTGGAATAGTCCTTGCACATAATACATTTTTGATGCATTTTTAATGAATTAAGGCAAGATATCAAATGTCTCTGATTCTAGTGCTTTCCTCCTTATACAACATTAGTGAGTACTTTAGGATTCTGGGATTATTTATTTGTTTAGAAGATCATGCTTCCCATATATTTGAAGCCAGTCAAACTCTTGTTCAAATACTATACTGAAATAAAAAGAGTCAAAGAAGTTTTGCTGTATGTAAATTAGTCTATACTTCTTTCCTTCAAATTCTATTCAACATGTCCAGCTACTTGATACATAGAAATTTTATAATAATATTCTCTACTTTTACTTACCACATTGTGGTAAAAAGTAAGTGGCATGTTTCAACTAATCCAGCCAGTATTGCTTTTATTTCCTCAAGCTAAGAGGGGTAAACAGAAATGGTTACCATGGAAAGTCATAAATACCACTGACTGCTATTTCCTCATTTGCTACTCTATCATGTATTAGGAGAATAAACCAAACTCTCCTTCTAAAAGTCGAGTTGCAGGCATGTGTAGGGCATTACATCCAGAGCTTCTGCAGTTCATTAGATTGCCCAGCTATAGCAGAAGTAGGGATGATAATAACAGTGGACACATATTGAGCATTTACCCAATGCCTGGTATTGCACTAGCAACATGCTATGGTTTGAATGTGCCCCACAAAGTTCATGTGTTGGAAACTTAATCCCCAAAGCAAGTGTTGAGAGGTGAAACCTTTAAGAGGTGATTAGGCACAGTCCTCATGAATGAGTTAATGCTGTTATTGTGAGAGTTATCATGGGAGTGGGTTCCTAATAAAATAATAACTTTGTCTCTGTTCCCCCTTTATCTCTTGCCTTTCCATCTTCTACCACGGTATGACACAGCAAGATGGCACCTTACAAGATGCCAGCCCCTTGGACTTCCCAGTCTCCAAAACTGTGAGAAATAAATCTTCATTCTTAATAAATTACCCAGTCTCAGGTATTCTGTTATAGCAACACAAAACGGACTAAGACAATACATTATCTCATTTCATCCTCACACCAGGCCTATCAGTTAGGCCTGATATTTCTTCTTATTATTACACTTTTATAGGGGAAGAAGCTGATACTTAGAGATGTTAAGTTTTTAAAGTTCACTCAGCTAGTAGGTGGCAGAAGAGAGGTCCCAACCCAAGGCTTTTTTTTTTTTTTTTTTTTTAAACCGTGGTAATGATTTTATAGTATTTTTGTGCTGGAAATAGATAACTGAATGAAACAAAACTGAATAATTACTTACAGTAAAGGTCAGCTTTTTCTTACAATTTGTGTAGCTTTATTTCCTAAAAATTGGCATTTTTTCCCTATCTTTAGAGGAGTGATTCTTCTGGCTCGCTGCTCAAGGCTGCATTCTTAATTCCTAATAGTGACATACATCTCTGAACCTCGGAGGTGGAGGTTGCAGTGAGCCAAGATCATGCCACTACACTCCAGCCTGGGCAACAGAGTGAGACACCATCTCAAAAAAAAAAAAAATTATATTGAAATTAACTGTGGACTCCTTGCACCCAGCTAAGAGCTTGGGACACAGTAGATACTTAATAGATTTTTGTTGAAATGAATTAATCTTGAACTAAACTTTAGTAACTAATCCCATTAAGTGAAAACCAGCATGGCACCAAGCCGACCTGCACTGAGGTGCCAATGAACTCAATTATACGTGATATGTAAACACATCTAGGAATCAACGTTTTGATCTAGAGTATGAAGAAATCCAAGACTATAGGTAGACATAAATTATTTGAAGAAGTCCAGGTTATATCTAAATATAAATCTATACAGTAAGTCACAATTATCTAAACTTTTCCCACTTACCATCAGGTTTCTCCTCTTCCTTTTTTTTCTTTGCAGAATGAGCCGCATAATTGCTTCAATTTGCCACTTCCCTCTGACAGATGTAGTTATATGTATATATGTAATACATACACACATACATACATATGAGTTGAAGTCAATTAAGATAACAACTGACAAGAAATTAAATATTTAAAGATGTTGTTGATTATGTAGTTATCACAAATGTCTATTTAGCATCCCATATTGGAAAGAAAACCCCACCATGATTATCTCATGTTGGCAGTCTTCCCCCACCCCCCAAACTACAACTGCTACATAGTTACTTAGAGCCTTAATTCACAGTTGTTTATTTCCTGCTTTCACATCCAAAGTTGGGGAAAACAGACCATGGTGAATTTCAAATTTCAGAGCTAATAGCATACTTCTAGTATGGTAGGTATTTATTTAACTTTAATATGAGAAGTTAGGCATCTGTTTTTCTTTCAGCTGATGACACAGTTCATTTTCTCCTCAATAATAGAGAAATTTCAAAATGCATGAAAGCCCACTTTTTGCTTCATTTCCTGTAAATAACTTTACACTTACTTCAAAGCTGACCTTCCACTTAGATCAAAATCCCTGTTACTAAGACCTTGCAGAGAAGAGAACTGAATCAATAGGATGAACATTAAAATAATTGTATCTTGCTTTATTTACTGTACCCTGAACATCTTTGAGGGGTTATAATTTCTGGGGATGCCCTGAGCACTTTGAGTGAAGTATCTGCCAAAAATCACATCTGACTAGTGCCTTGTTATTTTTTTCCACTGTTGTTTTTTAAAAAATGCCATCAGGGAAGCTTAACTACAACAATTCTCTTTCAGTGTCGTCAATTTTCCATGAGTTCAGGCAGGCCACCAAACAGATCTCAAATACACAGAAAACTGTAAGTGGAAACCGGGTTAAAAGGGAAGGAAATGTTGTATGTACTTAATATCATAGAAATCAAGTATAAAGAACAGACTGCTAAATTGTAGAGTGAAATCAGGTTAACCATATTGACTGGAAACCGAATTCAAATTACCTTGCACTTGGTTCTGGGGAGAAATGAGGAGGCTTTAAAAATAGACACCACTGTTTTTGGCCTTTGTTTAAAATAGTGATTCCCAAGACTAAATTTCTCTTACTGTCTCTTACACGCCTGGATCAAAAGAAGCAAATCTGACTAGTTTAGAAAAATCTTTAGGGAAAACCCAATTCCTTTGTCTCTTCAACAAAGACTTTGAATAAGAGTTTAAGTTTGCTTTAGCCTGTGCATTTTAAGAACTGGACAACACATGTACTGGGAACCAGAAAGAGTTTCCTCACATGATCTAAGCTTTGGAATTCCTTTGTTTCTTGCCTTTCAGATGGAAAAAGAATAACAAGTATGGTATTGTCCACAAACTCATTGACCATTCAGTCTCCATTTTAATATACTACACATACACTGTGTGAGTGTGTCTGAAAGACGGTGGGCAGGGGAGACAGAAGAAACTGTGGGTGTTTATGGTTAATATTAATCACTTGGATAATGAATATTATTATTAGAAAATTAGAATTTTATAATTGCATTAAACCTGAAAATTATTAAATATATTGATCTTTAATACTTGGTTCCTAAGACTGTTATTTTTTAACAATCTTTTTTATGTGCTAATTATATGAAAGGGTAGTCTCTTTCAATGAAATAATTCCCCCTTTCCATCCTTTTCCCCACAATATTCCTGTATTCATCAAGAACAATGTCTTTATAACTGGTAGGCTTTTTGGCCTCTGTCATTCCTATTTTGAACCAAATGATTAAAAAATGACTGTGGTAAATGTTAGCTAACTTGGCGTTATTAGGGCCAAAAGAAGTCCTTCACATATTTAGGCTAATAAGAACACAGGATTCCGGTTTTTTGTATACCTCAAGGTCCTCCTTTTGTAATCAAAGATTTGAACACCCAAAAATGGTGACATGAAGCAAGTTGGAATGCCAAAAAATGAAGAAAAATATACTTTCCTGTCATCCATGCTGATACCTGTGTTTGTTGGCTGAATCCCTGAAAGCTATTCCTTTGTCTCCCTCTTCAAGTACTGATTTCCAGACAGCCACCTGACCGCCACCTGAGCTCATATTACTGCTCCTTGCCTAGGAGATCTTTGTATAGCTCCTAACTCTGAAGCTTTGTGGCCAAAGGAAGTTATTTATGCCATCTGTAAAAGAGGGAGCAAAATGGCTGCCTTTTATATTGTGTTCCACAAGGGTGCTCAGGAAATTTATGAAAAATCTATTCCAGTGACTGCTGAGATATGAATGTTGAACTCCTAATGGCTGCTAATGGGTGATCTTATTGCACTCTTCCTGTTTTCCTTACCCCCAAGTGGTCAGCCAGCATTCAGAGAGGGTAAGAAAGATGGGGGGGTTGGTGAATAATGATTGCCGGGTAAACCACCAGGGACTGGGTTTGATAATGCATCCTCACTTGGAAATGCCTGAGTAGGAAGCATCTCCGAGACATAGTCCAGGAAGGCCCCAAAAAGCTTTCCAGGTAGAGATCGGTGAGTTTCTATGATCCCCAGAACCTGGGAATCCTCCTGACAACTTTGTATTGTCCTAGGGTGCTTGATTTATCTGGCTGAGTCCCTTACTTTTATATAGACCAGTTTTCTAAAACTTGAGGGCAGATGCTTGTCTTCTACCATAAAATGCTGCTAAGAAAGAGATTTCACAACCCATTCTAAAATTTAATTTTTCTTTAGTCTTCCAAAAATATGAAAAGTCACTAGTTATATTTTCTCGTGTAGTAAATTCCAGAACTCTTTTGTCATTTGATACTTACAATACCTTACAAGGAAGATATGCCAGAACCATGTGGTAATAAAACCTTTTTCCATATATATTGGTAATGTTCCACAAACCAAATCAGCTTTCCTAATACAACTTTGTACAGAGATCAGATACATTAGGCCTATCACTCACCACTGAAAAAAGACAGTGGTGGCTCACACCTGTAATCCCAGCACTTTGGGAGGCCGAGGCGGGCGGATCACGAGGTCAGGAGATCGAGACCATCCTGGCTAACACAGTGTAACCCTGTCTCTACTAAAAATACAAAAAATTAGCCGGGCATGGTGGCGGGCACCTGTAGTCCCAGCTACTGGGGAGGCTGAGGCAGGAGAATGGCGTGAACCAGGGAGGCAGAGCTTGCACTGAGCTGAGATCCCACCACTGCACTCCAGTCTGGGCGACAGAGCGAGACTCTGTCTTAAAAAAAAAAAAAAAAAGACAGTGGTATCCAACAATTATCATCTCAAATACTTGATATATAACAGTTCCTTTTTTTTTTGATATATTTAAGAGAGAATAAGAAATCTCCAACCATGTTAAATTCTTTACCAAGAATCACAATAATTTTTTGATCCCTAGAGAAAGGTGATTTGACAGCAGGAAATCTGACCTCTGGGGCTACCTCTCCCCTTTACCTACTAATAATCATTTTGGTCAGCAACAACTGTTGTTTTTCAGTGTTTTTCATAAAGACAGTGCAGAAGCTCAATTTCTCAGGGCAATACCAGATGATGGCAAAGACCAAAATAATACAAAATACTCAAGCAAAGGCAAACATTAAGGGCCTTTGAAATTTCCGTCTCTGTTGCCTATTCCCACTCTTTCCACCCACATCTACTCTCCGTGATGCAATGAAGGCCTGGGTATGTGGGTAGTAATGACTGCATAATTCTATCTTTAAAAAAATCTATTGAATTAAGGAAGCTGCAGAAAACGAGGAAAACTTATTGAAAACCATCAGAACAAAAAGTTCTCAAACCCAAGTAAATTGCTGCTGAGGCTTATCATTGATGATGTTTCACTTTCTTTATGTGGTTAATTGCTTCCTGCCTCCATAGATGATTTTATCCATCTTTATCAGCTTTTGTTTTGTTATTAGTGCCCAGGCATTGGCATGGTTCATCTGGTACTCCATTAGACTTGTGGCAAGCACAAAAGCCAGGGCTAAAGGAAGAAAATTAATTGCTTACCCTGTTAATATCAATTCATTTTCACCTTCTTGCTTTGGCCTGACTTCACCATACTGTTGACAAGTTATATTTTTCTTGTTAGTTCTTTCATCCTCAAAAGCTAAAAATCAGCCCAGATAGATGAGGAAGAAAAGACAGCATTAAAACCACTGTTATTGCCTCTGGTGAGGTATGTAGTTTTGGGCTAAGGCACAGCACTTCTGCCCAACATGAACAGGCTGAGATGAATCTAAGCCAATTTTGATGAATGGCCAGCAGAAGACAAGATCTTGGAGTTTCCTTGAGCAAACCATAAGAAGCTACTCTCTAAATTTTTCTGACTTTATACCAGAGCTCTTACATGCAGAGGCACTTCTCAGCTCCAGTTGATATAGCCTGGAGCAGTGCTGCCAGAGGTAGCAGTGTTGCCCCTAGACATCACTCTCTCCATCGTTCAGTAGTTCCCAAAGGACCTTCCACCACTCCAGATCTACATGACAGATACCTCCAGAGTCTAGAACTTGAGGGTCAGGCGGCTCTTCCTCCCTCTAGAGCCCACCAGTCTGGATTAGGGTAAGCCTATGGGCTAAGGAGGTCAAATACACTTGACTGGCTCCATTTATTCCATCACGGGCCATGCTAGGAGCTGTCATTTTAGGGACACACAGGAACATCACTGTCTCTGTCTTTCAAATGGCTTTATTTGCTGCTTTTGACTCAGGACTAGGTTGGCCAGATGTAATAAGTAAACATATAGGATGCCTAGTTAAATTTGAATTTCAGACAAACAAGTTATTTCTTAGCATAAGTATGTCTCATGTAATGTTTGGCCTGTCTTTACCATACTGTTGACCATATCTTTATTGTTAGTTATCCAATACTCAAAGGCTTAAGATAAGCCCAGGTATATGGGGGAAGAAGGATGACATGACATCCTTCTGGTGAGGTGCTTACTTTTAGGCTGGAGTGCAGCACATTTTTAGTACAAATATGTCCCATGCAACATTTGAGACATACTGGAAAACAAAACAAAACATTCTTTGCTGTTTACCAGATATTTAATTTTAATTAAGTATCTTGTATTTTAATATTTAAATTTAATTAAATATCTTGTATTTTACCTGGAAACCCTACCAGGACCCTTGACATCTCCCCTGAAATACAAAGGAGCAAAAGATTCCCTATGCACAGATAGTTCTTTATCTTTATACTACGTAAGAGGCCCCAGCTAGAGCCCCAGTCGTGCTTACCCTGAGAACAGGGCATATTTAGGTCTGTCAGATGGAGAAGAAAAATCCCACCAAGGTCCATTTAAATGAGGAACCAAAGAGAATCACAAGAAAAAACTCATCCTCAGGGATGAGAGCCAAGGTAAATGAGTTTGAGGCACTATCATAGAAAAAGGGGTGATTCTGAGCACAGAAGACCTCCTGCCTCCAGTTGCCTTCCTTCTCCACACATAAGGACCAGGCCTTAGCAATGGGAGTGGTGATACAAAGACACAGGGCATAAAACAAACAAAATAATGTAGCTTTGGAATCAGGAGTTTCTGTATCAGCAGGGGAGCATCGTCAGCTTGAAGCTAGGACCGCCTCCATGTCCACATCGATGGGCACTGGCAGCAGAGCTGGCACTGTGGCCAACATTACCAACAGGGCTGTCTCTGCAGGTGCTAGCGGGACGCATCACCACAGCAATCTGAGGCAGGATGAGAGAAAACTAGCCAAGGCGTTGGGGCGATCAAAAAAGCTAGCCTGAGAAGATATTCATTTAATTAACATTTACCAACGTATAGCATGCAGTCTGTTATGTGTAGCTAATAGTACAATGAAAAGATATGATCCCTAATGTCATGGTGCTCACAATCTAGTGCAGGAAAGCAACAAGACCAGAGACAATCACAATATTGTATGGATAGAGCTATAATAATTTGCAAGCACATATGAGGGGCACCTAACCCCTCTTCAGTTTGGTAGAGTCGGTTTTCTGAAGAAATGACTTCTATGTTGAAACCCAAAGGACCAGTAAGAATAATTCAGGAGGAAGAGTCCATATGAGGTGCCCCTAGAAAATTTCTCATCTATTTGGGAGAAATCTGAAGGGCTAGAGTTCCCATCTGAATGATGGAAGAATTAGGGAAATCTTGATTTGTGAATGTTACTCTGACTCTCTTTTTCCCTGTTAAACTGGTATGACTGGAAAAATACCCACCACTTGCTAAGGGCTTATTCTGAGAGTTAACATTGAGAAAATACCATGGTAAGCGTAAATGACATGGAGATCTAAGATCTCATAACTCTCAGGTTCCAGTACGATGTTACTGCAGATTCTCTGCAGCACCTCACCAGTTTGCTGACATTACATAGGCAAACAGTATTCTTTGCCCTATATTTTGCACTTTGAAAGTCCTTTTATACTAAAGAAAGTATTGCCAATGCCAAAGAATGAAATTATCCTTCCTTCCCATTGTCAGATCCAGGAAGGGATCTCATTTACAAAAGCAACCTAAATGCAGCATTGATGAGGTTATTGCTGCTCCTCTTGACGTATCTCTCCATCAGGTTTTGCAAAACTGATTTCTCTTCCTCTGGTCAGAGCAGCCTCAAAATAATAGGTTTCAGAATAAGAAAACAACTATTTTTTTGTTTAATCTTAATAATAGGGTATTTCAGGTTTGTCTAATGAAAACCAGAAGCTGATGATCTAACACAATCAAATACTAGCTTTTGTGCAAAAAGAAATAGTAAAATAACGTAGGACCTTGTCTAAATAAGACTTACAACTGATGCCAGCTAAATGGGAAAAAATAGCAATAACCTTTTAAAACATTAATTTAGACTTTTATTGGAATACAAAGGATCTCTAGTGTCTGAAAGCAGGCATTGTCTCTCTTTTTTATTTCAACAGAACTGTGGCTTGAATACAACACAGCAGGGTGTGTGTTTTCTAAAGTTGGGTCTTTATCAGAGTGTTCACTGCCGTTTGCCAATAAGCCTTTATTTGGCAAAGTTTAAAACTGCTGACAAATGGGATTCTTCCTGTAGCAGTATAACATGGTACAGCTAAATATGCCTAATTACAAAAGTCCTCCAAGGGCAGTCAAGAAATCTAGGCTTTTGAGAAGATTCAGATGGACAGTCCTCAAATATTAATAGGAAACAGGAAAATCTTTGAGCCCTCGGTCATGTCGCTCTTGCTCCTATTATTATGGATTTTAAGTTGCAGGGGCCTGTGAGATTACTCAAAACAATGTCTAGTTTTATCCGAACCTGCAGGGATTTCCGATTTCCATAAATTTCTCTGGAGACATTTAAGAGGCGGTTTTTACTTCTGCACACTTTGGTCCGTGGGTTTCTGTGGGTGTGTGTCTGTAACTTTCCTTCCCTGTTCTAATTTGTCCCTGTTCAGAGACAAATAAATTGGAAGATTATTATCCAAAACTCCAAACAACATTAATTCCTTGCACATATTTTGTGCTTTTAGACTCCAAGAATGATAATAGACAATCTCTTTAGAATGTGGAAGGGGGACCAATGTCAAACCATTTAATCACAATCTCCACCTCCAGGAGCCCCTCTGAAAGAACAGAAGCCTTACTTGAACTGGATTTCATGGGAAAATCTGTGCAGCGAACTTTGCTCTCTAATTATAGCTGGGGGAACGTGAGGTTTGTTTGGAATCAGATGTAGCTTTCCACTACCATAATTACACATTTTATTTCAAACACCTCACTGCAGTGTTTGAAGATGTTAGCACAATTGCACTAAGTATCATCCTGGAGTTCTTGCTTGGGAGGTCTGGTAGAGAATGAAGGAACAGGACAGCAATTGAAATGATGAGTTTATAGGAGTCTAATAATTTCATGGCTGGAAGTATGACATAAAGAAATGAGCTTGGGCTTTTTATTCAGAGCTGGGAGTTCTCGTCTCAATTCTGCAGCCTAACTGATAAGACCTTTTACTAACCAGGTAAAACAATTAGCAACTGGGATCACATTGCCGGGAAGATGCTGAGTAACATTAATTAGAGTCTCAAAGGACTTTAAACAAATACGTACATCTAGAGAAGAATTTTTATAATGTAGTTAAGAATGCTTATTGAGAAAGAAACTCAGTGTCTATAATCCATTGCTGACTAGCATGCTTAGCTATGGTTAAATCTTCCAGTAAGCCAAGAATGAGGGGAGAAGAGGGAGGCAGGTTGGGACGAATAGAGTAAGTGGTAGAAGTGGGTTCTGTTCAACCATATGTAGAGGAATTAATCAGCTCTTTTTCATGGATTTAGGGCCCTCAATCCCTATATAATTCCTCAGATATTTGTGCTACCTGCCCCCTTCCCCTCCATGTAGCTGACCTTAGAAGATTAGAAGAGAGAGACCACTGGGCTTATTATCTGATGAATGGCTCTGTTTTTACTGTGAAATTATAGGAAGTGGTTTAAATTGAGAATAATAGAAACAGTAACAAATAATAAGAATACTTGCTATCCTGTGTTAGATCATCTGGCAGGCTATCTGATGAGAGATAGGGTTTCATCTCGGGAAGTTTTAGAAAAGAGGCCAGGTATATACCAAGTACTACTCTAGGTATTTCACAGACATTTTGTTTCACTCTTATACAAATCCCGTGGAAGAGAAATGACTTTCCTCATTTTAGATTCTAGGGAGTGACAGGGGACAAGTCAAAGGTAATTTGGAGTGAAGGCTGCCCTGATCAACTTCCAATGCATTGGATTATTTTCATTTCATCATTTTCTCAGTGCTATGGAATCTTTGTGATCCACTAATAATATTAATAACAATCCCTACATTTGTATGGCATTTAATACTAATAGTTTTCAAGGAAGTTTCACATGCATTACCTCACTGGACTCTCAAAAACAAGTCTGTGGGTTGGGCAAACAGGAATTATTACCTTCATTTTAAAAATAGTGAAACTGAAGCTCAGAGAGGTGGCATGCTTTATTCAGGGCTAAGACCAGAGTCCAGCTTCTGTTAGAACTAAGCCTTGCTTCCTGTTTTCCCTTTGGAGACCTTGAGGAAGACCATGAGCCGCCAAATAGCTACCATGATATTGCTAAACCCTGTACCAACTCGTGGACAGTAGTCTCATTAAATGCTCAAGATCCTTGGATGGAGACCAAGAACTCTCTATCTGCAAAAATCTCTACAGAAACATTTTTCTCTTTACTCTGCCTCCTCATTTAAATGCTAAAATATTTACAGTGATAAGTCAGATAACATCATGCTGCCTTGTGAATTTTTAGGGAAAAGATGAAGAGCACATGATAAGGCTGGGAATTTTCAACTGCCTGGCACAGTGGAAGAAATATTTGTCTAGGTGTTAAGACATGTGCGTTCTGGTCCTGTCTCTTTCACTTATTAGCTGTGTAACCTGTTACTTGTTGTGTTAAAATAAATCCTCTAACAGTTTCCTAAGTTATTAAAGGGACTGTCCTGATAAAATCATGATGTGTGAGGGCTTTTAAAAATTGTATACTTGTTCGGGCGTGGTGGCTCATGCTTGTAATCCCAGTACTTCGGGAGGCCAAGGCAGGCGGATCACCTGAGGTCAGGAGTTCGAGACCAGCCTGGCCAACATGGCGAAACCCCGTCTTTACCAAAAATACAAAAAATTAGCCGGGCATGGTGGTGGGTGCCTGTAATCCCAGCTACTAGGGAGGCTGAGGCAGGAGAATTGCTTGAACCTGGCAGGCGGAGGTTGCAGTGAACCAAGATCACGCCACCTCACTCCAGCCTGGGTGACAGAGCAAGACTCCTCTCAAAAAAAAAATTGTGTACTTACACGTGTGTGTGCCACACACAAACATTGTGACATGCAGTATGATCACATAAAATATGGATGATTTTCAATCTACTCCTATAACCACAAAGTGAGGGAAAAGGTTTATATATCCATATCATTGTGGTAGCATGGTATCTTACATAAGAGCACCCTCAGGAAATAATTTTTATAATATTATATTGGTAGCAGGAGCTTAACTATTTGAAGGAAACCAGATAGGTTTCTTATAAGGAATTCCATCTCTTGGGATCCTTGAGCAGGCCATGAGATCTGGTAGGTTTTGACAAGAGAAAATGAGAAACTATGCTCAGGGCCAGTCTGGCTATATGTACTCACTACTTGCTCATAGTTGAAATGATTTTTAAGAATTGTATACAATATTGCTATTAGCAGTGAATAGGGGAGGCAGGACAGGGGACAAACCATGGGACTCAGAGTCAGAAAGGGCTGAGTCCAAAACTAAGATATATCACCTGCCAGCTGTTATGAGTCTGTTGTCTAACATTTTTGACCTTCAGCATCTTCAACTGTGTGAGCTGATCACACCATATCATAGTTTACTTTGAGGATTAGATGAAATCTCTGTGTAAAGGACCTCAAATACTTGCCATGAGATAGGTACTCAGTAAATGGCAGCATCAGGATTTTCTACACTCCTCATCCTACAACATGGACTCTGAATACAGCAGTGAGGCAGGATTGTGTCATCCAAACTTGAGGATTCCTCATCTATTGACAGTTGTTCATTTGGGTTTGTAAGGGAGAAGTAGTTTGATGTTGAAAATGCTGTTGGTTACTTATTTTTGTTGAGATTCTTTAAAGGTGAAAAGAGGCAGTTGACAGCCTGTTTTAATGCAGAAGCTCTGAGAAAAATGGTGCCAGACCAACCTGTTTTGGCACACTCTTTGCTGAAAATGAAAGGCCATGTGATCTCCTGGGGATCATGAGACTTGACTTCAACCTTTCAGCTACCCCAGAGTGAGATCATGTTCTATCCTTCATTTATTAAGAAACCATTTATAGAATACCCACTTATGAGTTAGTGTCAAACTCATTGTAGTGTACTTAGTATCTGGCTCATTGTAGGTGCAAGAAAATTTGTAATAAGTAATTATATGCATGACTGAAGAAATAATACTATATATGCTATACAGCTAAACTTTTTTCGTCAATACTTCCTTTTCTATAAGATGAGTGATGTGGACTATAATCTCCCAGCTACCCACAAATCCCCAAGTTTTAACTTATATATTTACATGGCTTTAGATACAATCTAGGTCCCTACATGACTGTAATATGGATACATAAAAGTTTATAGCATAACCCTTATTTTTATACTTCCTGCACTTATCATTTTTTTCATCCTTTATCCTTAAATTCACAACAGTCTTAGGAAATGATTCATGAATGCATTAAACCCTCCCTTAATCAGATACATGAAAAATTATAGTGTTAGTTTATATTTTTTTAAATCGTAGATCTGATTTATGGCTTTTACAGTTCAAGTCAGAAACTTTTGGATTCGACTCTTCCATGAGCAAAGGCTATGTGCTTTAAGTAGAAAAAGTTTCTTTACCCTTTCCACGTAGGTGAAGAAACAAAGACAATTTAACTAAAACTTTCCTTTTTTCTTTCTCTCCATTGATTTCTGGCTAAAACCCTTCTTGGGCAAATTTTGCACCAAAGTAAACTGGTTATAAGGAAAGGAAAATGAATTTAGAGATGATGTAGTTTTTTGCACTCCAGTATGATTTCCGAATCTATCACATGCACATTGTAGGGGTATTGTTCGGAGCAAAGTATGCACTTGGGGTACCCCTGTGTTGTGTCTTAAAAGGGGGATTGTTTTTGCCACAGGACATAGAAAAGAATGGTCTGATGCATGCTAGTCACATCACCTGCCACTCTGAAAGAACAGTCAGGGGCTTTAGGCATAATGAAAATGAGGAGTAAAATGCTGGGTGTTTATCTCCAGCATTCCAGATAGAAATATATCTCTGTCCAATGAGAAGCATCTCCTTTAACAAGACTGTGGTGCATTCATCTCTCCTGCGTATACACGACGAGCACACCTCATCTGTCACGTCGGGACATGTTAAAAGGAACCCTCTTCCCCTGCTCCTTTCTACTCTGAATAAGTAATTATGAAAAACAAATCATTGCCATGTCTCTTTCTTTCTTCATTTTTATTGGGTTTTGTCTGCCTGTCTCCTGTGGACATAAAGAATTGTTCTGTTCATTCAGATTCAATGATTTTCTTTGGGGGGTTGTTTCAGATAAAACAGAAGGTCTGATTTTGTCAGGCATGCAGCTCTGAAAGTCTCTTAGAGCAACTATACATATGAATTTGAGGGCAAAATGTCACCCTCTAAGTGAACTGAATGGAGAAAACACAATAGAAGTCTGTTAAAATGCTGCTTTGGGTAACATGAAAAAAAAAAAAGCCTAGATGTGGTCATTCTTTCTGGAGGCCTGGTAGGTGCCTGTCTACACTATGATTTGCAGGGTGCCTACCCGCCTGCAGCTGAACATTATTTTATTTAATGCATTGCTTTCCCTGAAATGTTGGGGATCAAATATGAAGTGGGGAAATGTCCTTCTGGCCTGAAAGGTCTTAAAATTCTGAAAAATACACACACACACGTGCACGCGCGCACACACACACACACACGTGCGCGCGCGCACACACACACACATAGGCACGCACACTACCTGATAGGAGAAGGCAGGAAGAAGTAGTGTGTGTGTATGAGAAAGACAGACAGTGCATGTGTGAGCTGATTAGATGATCTCATTAAGTGGTTTGGAAACCAAAGGACAGAGGAGTTGAGACAAAGCTTTAAGTCCATCTACATTTTGATGAATGGATTCTGCCCAGGCAGGAAGCTAGAAAGGCGTAAAACAGGCCCGGTTAGCATGGATGTGAAATTGATTTCTGAATCCTGACCTCACATATAGCCCTATTGCTTAAGGCGGCATCTTAAACCTCGTCACTTTAGGATCTCCCTCTTGAAGGTTCCAGTAGCCCTCTGTGATGAACATTGCCTTCCACTGTGACATGCAACCCAGTCATGTGCCTCATCCACGGTATCACAGAAGCTCTTCAAAACTGAAAAGTAGGCCAGGTGTGGTGGCTCACACCTGTAATCTCAGAACTTTGGGAGGCCGAGGTGGGCAGATCACAAGGTCAGGAGTTTGAGACCAGCCTGGCCAACATGGTGAAACCCTGTCTCTACTAAAAATACAAAAAGAAAATTAGCTGGGCATGGTAGCGTACGCCTGTAATCTCAGCTACTCAGGAGGCTAAGGCAGGAGAATTGCTTGAACTCAGGAGGTGGAGGCTGCGGTGAGCTGAGATCATGTCACTGCACTCCAGCCTGGGTGACAGAGTGAGACTCCGTCACCAAAAAAAAAAAAAAAATTGAAAAGTTAAGTTTTCAGCCAGGCGCAGTGGCTCATGCCTGTAATCCCAGCACTTTGGGAGGCCGAGGCAGGTGGATCATTTGAGGTCAGGAGTTCAAGACCAGCCTGGCCCACATGGTGAATCCCCATCTCTACTAAAAATACAAAAATTAGCCGGGCGTGGTGGCATGTGCCTGTAGTCCCAGCTACTCAGGAGGCTGAAGCAGGAGAATTGCTTTTGAACCCAGTAGGTGGAGGTTGCAGTAAGCTGAGATTACGCCACTGCACTCCAGCCCAGGCGACAGAGTGAGACTCTGTCTCAAAAAAAGAAAAGTAAAGTTGTCCTCAGTCTGTCTCTGTTTGCCTCTGTCTGCTCTCTGTCTCCTTCTCTTTGTCTCCTTCTGTCTTCTCTCTGTCTCCTTCTCCTCCTCTCTTCTAAATTTCTCTGCTGATCTCTCCTTCTTCCTTTGTCTCTCCCTGGCTCTGCCTGTCTCTCTGTCTTATTATTTGATCCACCGCCATGTTCTTAACTGTCATCTCAATGCATATGACTCCTGAGTCATCATGGCCAGTACTAAATTGTCTTCTAATTTGTACTCCAAAACTTCTAACTACTTGTTGGATATCTTCGCCTGAATATTCTACCCCTCAAATTATCATGTACCAATCTAAATTAAATTCAATATCTAAATAATTGACTTGAAATTTCGTTAACAATTTTTGACAAATACAAAAGTTATTGCCATCACAGCAAGAAAAGCTTTGCTCTTCCTCCTGATTCATACATCAAACATTTACTGAGTCTCTACTATGTGGGAGTGATGAAGTCACAAAGCTGAAAAAGATAATCCCCGCTCTCACGAAGCTCAGCTTCAATGACAAGTGTGTAATCAGAATACACAGTGCTTGGATATGAGACCTTGCAAGATAAAGTGAGAGCACATAGGAAGGATACCTAACCCAGACTGGGAGCAGGGAGTGGGTTAGGGTGCCCGGGAAGACTTCTGGGAAGAGGTGACACTTATCTTGAATCCTATGGGTTGTGTAGGAGTTAATCTAGTAAGGGGATGGAGAGAGACATCAGCATTTCTTGAAGCATTGGCAACAGTACACAAGCCCAGACAGACAGACTGGCAACTCTGAGGAAATTGCAAGTAGTTCAGGATGATGAGAGCAGAGAGTTAGGGCAGGGACATGCTCAAAGCACCCACACCTACAGCTTTGGGGTCTTAGAGCCATTAATGAGGGACCCATTCCCCCTCACCCTACATAAGATAGTATTAAGCCCTGAAAATTTGACTGCCACCAGATAGTCCTCGTCTCCATCCCTGTGGTCACTACTCTAGTTCAGACCTGCTTTACCCTTGTAGGGCCA
Organism: Pan paniscus; assembly: GCF_029289425.2. Classification (NCBI taxonomy): domain Eukaryota; kingdom Metazoa; phylum Chordata; class Mammalia; order Primates; family Hominidae; genus Pan; species Pan paniscus. Next base: position 96,997,784 of record NC_073258.2, read on the forward strand.
CCATACTAACCCCTGCTTGACAGTTTCCAGGCCTCCCCAACTCTAATTTATTTTGCCTCCCATTACAACATTTTTCTGAAGTCTCTCTGCTTAAAGCGTGTTCTACAGTCTAGCAGCATCAGCATCACCTGGGAACTTCTTGGAAATGCAGCATCTTAAGCCCCTCCCTAGACCTACTGAATCTAAATGTATACTTTAACAAACTCTCTTGGTGATCTGAATGCACATTAAAGTCTGAAAAGCATTGCTTTCAAGCATAGCTCTACTTATCTCCCATCACTGCTGAAACACAAAACCTTCTGTTGCTCACTGGTGCCTGCTGAATATACTTCAAACTCCCTCGTCTAATTTTCACTTTCTTCTAGCCTACCGGGACACTTTCCTTTTTCAGAACATGCTCCATCCATCCTTCCTCTGCTCCTGCCTTTGCCCTTGCCTGGGACACTCTTTCACCTCTCTTTATCCTTCTGATCCATAGGGCTGAGCTAAAATGCAGCCTCTTCCTTGATTTCTCCAAGGGGTGCCTCTCCCATCATTGGGCATCCAAAGTATTTCCATTATTTCTTCTTAGTCTGTCATATCTTGCAGTACAGTTATGAGTTATATTTCTGGACAGCTAGTAATCCGAAAGCTCCTGAAGGGCAGAAACTATATCTAACTCATATAACCGGCCCTTGATATGGTTTGGATCTGTGTTCCCACGCAAATCTCATGTTCAGTTGTAATTCTCAGTATTGGAGGTGAGGCCTGGTGGGAGGTGATTGGATCGTGGGGATGCTCCTTCATGAATGGTTTAGCACCACCTCCTCAGTGCTGTTCTCATGATGGTGAGTGAGTTCTCACATCTGGTTGTTTAAAAGTATGTAGCACCTTCCCCCTCTTTCTTTGTCCTGTTCCTGGCATGTAAGACACCTGCTCCTGCTTTGCCTTTCACCATGAATAAAACTCCCCTGAGGTCTCCCCAAAGCAGATGCTGCCATGCTTCCTGTAAAGCCTGCAGAACCATGAGCCAATGAAACCTCTTTTGTTTATAAATTACTCAGTCTCAGGTATTTTTTTATAGCAGTGAGAGACTAATACAGCCCTTATGATTTTAGTTCATAGGTGATCAATACATATTTTTAAGATAAATTATTGAAAAAATGTTTATAGCCAGGCATAGTGACTCGTGCCTGTAATCTTGGCACTTTGGGAGGCCAAGGCAAGAGCACTGCTTGCACTTGAGGCTAGGAGTTTAAGACCAGCCTGGGCAACATATTGAGATCTCATCTCTACTATAAATAAAAATATTAGGCAGATATGGTGGTGTGCACCTATAGTCCCAGCTACTTGGGAGGCTGAGGTGGCAAGTTCACTAAGCCCAGGGGTTTGAGGCTGCAATGAGCTATGATTGCACCACTGCACTCCAGGCTGGGCAACAGAGTGAGATTCTGTCTAAAAGAATAGGTGAAAAAGAGTAACTGCATATTGTTATCAACAGCAAAAGAAATGTAGACTCATTCAGCACTCACTTGGTAACATCCAACAAATGACCTCTACTGGATTTAAATGACAAATCGAGAAACATCTTATTCCCAACTACTACAGCTATTAAAAGTATAATCAACAGAGAAGATAGAACATCCAGTTGAAGTTCTGTCCAAATGTTTAAGTGTTAAAACTCTGCAGTTCTCACTTACCTTAAATATCATATAGCACATGGCCAGCAAGAATTCTAGGTGTATAAAACTCATTCTCTCTTTTCTTCCAACTAAAGCGAGGGACCATGGGGGCTAGCCATAAACCCTTTGATCATTTTCTTCAGTGTATCATGTGAAATTTGTTTCAGTCTCCTGACACATGAACACATTTACCAGAAATATTCCTTAGAGCCAATTTGTATAAAGCAAGGAAGAGTCATGGTGGGTGTAGCAGAAACTTGCAATGTTTCCAGGCAAGGAAATACTGTGTTCACAGAATGCTGATTTGGTAAAAGAAGGAGAGGAGTTTTGCTGGGAGAATACCAATGTAGTTTAACAATGCAGCTCAAACATGTCGGGGCATTCTAGGTGACCAGCTCTCAATGACAAGCCCTCAAGACAAGCAGCCTGCCTGCCAGAATCTCACAGATTGGATGCAAGCAAGGGAAATGCTCCATCTATCTCTCTCAAGGTGGAGGAACCAAGGAGGGCACTGCAGTTATATTAAGTGATTCTAATTATCACATTTCTACAGCCAAAACGCAGGGTAGTTTTACCCACTGATTCTCCCAGCAGGAGCCAGCCAGAAGAAAAATTAAGAGGATGCTTTGGAAATCTTCTTTTTTCATACTTAAATTCGTAGATGGTCAAGGTATAAAATTTAGGCCCCATCTGGATTTTCTGCTTCTGTTTTTAGAATTTTTTTTTTTTTTTTTGCATGAGGTCCCAATTAGTTCAAAACAATGAGGCATCCCTTAATCCCAAATGACGCTTGCTCCTACGCCTGTACCTTTCCTTGTCCTATCAAAACACCAAGACTTGTAGTGGTATTATTTGTTAGGAGGACCACAGGATGGCAGTTAAGCATGTGGTCCCTGGGATCAACCCACTTGGGTTCAAGTCCTTACCCTGCCTCTTCCTAACTGTATCATCCTGGCAAGTTATTGTAACATTCTGCCTATTGAATCTTGCCTTTCTTTTATATTTTGGTATTTTGATCATCATGAATTTATTAGGATTAATTTTGGTTTTTTAAAGGATTACATTAATATATTATTAATCTTGATTACTGAGGTTTTTGACATTCTCTCAAATTTTTTACCCAAAGCAAGTGAGGTAGTGGCCTGTGTTTCAGTTGTCTCATCTATAAGGGAAAGTTAAAAATAGTGGCTGGGTGTGGTGGCTCACACCTGTAATCCCAGCACTTTGGGAGGCCAAGGTGAGTAGATCATGAGGTCAGGAGTTCAAGACCAGCCTGACCAACATGGTGAAACCCCATCTCTACTAAAAATACACAAAATTAGCTGTGTGTGGTGGCACACACCTGCAATCCTAGCTAATCAGGAGGCTGAGGCAGGAGAATCACTTGAACCTGGGAGGCAGAGGTGGTAGTGAGCCAAGATCGCATCACTGCACTCCAGCTCTGGGCAACAGGGCGAGACTCCATCTCAATAAATAAATAAATAAATACGATAAAACAAAAATAGTAACGATGTCATTGGATTGTCACAAGGAATAAAGACGGTAATATACTTACAGTGTTTAAAACAACACTTTGCAAAATATGTGAGCTCTCATTATGATTTTCTTTGACTCTGCAAATCTGTTCTTCCTACATTAGAGAAGGAGGACTACTTTAACAAAGCTTCTCAAACTGAACTTTAACAAAGAATTACCTAGAGAGCTTGTTAAAAATAGATTCCTGGACCCTGCTCCCAGAAATCCTGATTCAGTAGGTCTCGGGTGGGGCCTGAGAATTTGCATTTCTAACAAGCTCCCAGGTGCAGTAGCTACTCTGGGGACAAAACTTTTGAGCAGTCTGCAACACAGAAAATGCAACTGGAGGGCTCCCTATCAAATCTTGGATTGATTTGCTACCAGCACATACACTTACTCCAAATAACAGCTGCTCCTACCAACCTCCTCTCAGACATTATCCAGGTTCGATTTGAGAAATAGAATCAGTTGCCAGTTGCCTCTGCAGCTTTTATCTGCATATCATAGTCTTCCCTTTAGAACTTGTAGGCTGTCTTATCAGTGCTTATCCTGACTTTGTAAATGAATACTTAGAATAACATTGCAGAAGTGAATAAGACCACCCAACAACAAAGTATTTTCAGTATTGGTTGGTAAAGAGGCCCAGTATCTCAGTTCAGTTCAGTTCAGTTCAGTTCAACAAACTCTCAGAGGTAGCAGGCACTGTGGATAAAAAGATGGAAGGACCCAGGATATTCACCCAGAGTGCACAGTCCTTTGGGGGAGAGGGACACATGAACATTAACTTATGATTCAGGATGTGACAAGATAGTAACGTACAGAGAGTGCCATGGAGGAGCAGAAAGGGCACCTTAACCTATCCTAAAGGTGCCAGGTAAGATGTCCTGGAGGAAGCATTAGGTGAAGTGACTCTTCTCCACGTCTGAGAGTTACTGCCAGCGGCCTGTGAAGCCCCAGTAGCTGTAACACTCCGGCCTCTTGGCTCCTGATTCACTGTGCCAGACGTGTGCTGGGTCCTGATCCTCCCCGTTCTCCCAGGGAGTGCCTGCTGGCAGGGAGCAGTGCTCTGCTATTCTACGTGGTAAGTCTCATCAAGCAGGCCCTCCTAGATGCCTATGACTGGGTAAATAAGTCTGCCTAACTGGGGACTTCACTTGCCAAGCTCCATCTTCCACCTTAATCCTTTTTTAAAATGAAGAACAGCGATGTTTCTTAATTCATTTGGAATTCAGGTGGGAAAAAGAAATGCTCCACATTGGGCTCCCTTCAAAACTTCAAGAAAGGTTAGTATCCAAGCTGGGCCAGAAAGGGTGAAGAGAATACATCAGATGATGATGAGATTCCCATAAAGGAAGTGGTCCTGGGAATGCTGACAGGGCTGAGAAATATTTAGTTCCACCCTGCCTTCTTGCTGATCACATTCCTTGAAATGGTCCTTTAAAGCAGGGTCAGGTTTTCTATGATGAGACCTTGTACATTTCTCTGAGCCCTATTTTCCTCTAAACAAAACTACCCACCTCATAGGCGCTGTAACAATTCAATAATATATATATATATATATATGAGGAAAGTCTCTGGCTACCTAGAACACCCTGGTCCAATGTTTAGCTGTTATTCTCCAGGTTGCAAAGGACAGTGCTTTGTTTCTACTAAGTTGCTCAGTGATGAATGCTTACTGGAAGCCTAGTCACTTCTTCAGAGCAAGGGAAAGAGAAAGAACTGTCCCTGCCCCGCCCCTCCTGCTCTCCTTGAATGTGTACATTCCAGAAGCAAAGGCCCAACAAGCTAACTCATGGTCTAAACGTTTCTAGCTATGCTGCTGGGCAAAATGATTACAGCCTGAATAATGGCTCTTGCCTGATGTGTGTCTGGGACGTAACTGCAATGTGGCCTCTGTGGATTGGGAATCATCAAGTATTACAAGAGGAAACATAAAAGAAAACACAGCACATAAACAAGCTCCCAGGATCACTGACATAACAAGCTTCTTTACTTCACTACGTAAAACCCACAGAGGAAAAGAGTTGTGCTGACCGCCCCCCACTGGTTCCTATTTCCAGCTCATGGAAGAATTGGCCCTCTGCCTGTCTGCAGACAGGAAATGCTCCTGGTTTGCTAACATGCTTCGCCTCCGTAACCCAGGGCTTCCATCTGTCCACATGGTCAGACTCTCTCCCCCAACCACACAGAGGAGCCTGTTTTCTTCTGACCCCTTCTGCTCTCATCTTCTCCTCAACCCCCTGCAAGGACTGGAGATGGCTCATGCTGGCCCTGTGCCCAGGCAGCCTCCTCCTCCTCCTCCTCCTCCTCCACCCCTCACACACCAGAGGTTCATGAAATTAGTCACTTGGACTTTCCATGGTTTCGCTGAAGGTCACTTGCTTTAACTGTCAGCCAGGGAAGAGGCATCTCTGCGGGGAGTTGCAGGGCTGTGGTCTCCCTCCTTGAGAGGGAGGCTAACTCTCATTGTTGGGATGGCTGCCCCTGGATAGCACCCGTTTACTGCCCTCCAACTAGAAGGCAAGAGCTCCCTCCAAGACACTGAGGAGGAAGTCAGTTCCCCAGTGACCACTCATGCTTCCATCCTTGACAGGATAAGGCGATTGCCTAAGCCTTTCATGCTTCATTTTTTCCAACTAGAAAAACAAGGATACTTTTCAGATCACAGAGGTAATCTGAGGACATATTAACCAATTTCTGAAAGCCACCTTAAGTTTGACCAGAGGAAGTAAAGAATGGTCATGGTTCATCCAGAAGTACTAAGATTAAATAACAACAACAACAATTCTATCTGTTTTGTTGGGGAGGAAAAGCAAATTACCAGTGAAAGCAAACCTAGGTCTCTTTATACAATGTTTCATCTCTGAGCTGGAACTTTAGTATTATGAAGCAATAAAAACAAAACACAGCAGAATCCTAAACTCGATGTTCTTTTGGCCTTGTGTCTCACTTGCAGGGGTGGTGGACTCAGTAACTGCAGTGGTTTTAAAGTCCCCAGCCATGTCTCATTCAGGCAGTCAAGGCAGACTCAGAAGGCAAAAGGGTTCAAATTGTTTCCCTGGCAGTGCTGAGATGATTCAGCAGAGGAAGAAAGTGCCAGAAAGGCAGACACTACAAGAAGAGATTGATAAACATTCTGTGTTTTGTAGGTTTCTCAATGCTGACATTCGGAGAATGCAGTGAAGTTTCAAAACTCCAGTAGTAAAGATGCATGTCAGAATGGGTCAGACCTATGATGCACAAGCTTCCTTTCTAATAGGAAGTGACACCTGGTAGGAGAAAGGGGCTGTCCTATTTGATGTTCTCATGTCCAAAGTTAAGAGCTTCCTCAAACATCCTCATATAGCATCTTGGAGCTTTGCCTGTGAAATCACATAAAGTATATAAGGCAATGTTTATCATCCTGTGTCTCACCACTGGTGGTCTGTGGAGGAACAGCGAGTGCTACAGTAGGAGAATAATTTTCATTATGGAACGTCACAGGACTTTGGCAAAATGCCATCAGCCTTCTGACCCACTTAAATGTTACCTCTCCCCACCACCATTCTTGTCAGTTCACTGGCAAGAATAACATGCTCATGGAGTACGCATGAAAATCATTAGAAATAACTGATAAGTATCTCTTATAAAAGATTTGACTTTTGCAAGTAAAAGGGTATTTTACTTATCTGTATGTATCTATGATCTACCCATTTATCTCTACATCAATATTAGATATATCTAATCCCTACATAGAATATTCAGATGATTGATAGCTAGATATAGATATAGATAAAGTTTGTACATGTGGGTTCCAAAAGATTTCCATGGCCAGAAAGAATCCAAATAAAAAGGTTGGGAAAGAGCAAGACTCCGTCTCAAAAAAAAAAAAAAAAAAAAAAAAAGGTTGGGAACTATGTATTTGCTGTTTATATTGCCTTTGTGGGTAAGAACTTCTGTAAACTTGCTACCTGATAATTTAAGATTACATTTTGTTTTCTTTTCCTTTCATTATTTTTACCCTCAAATTACCTTTTTCAAGCTTCAAGGGGCGGTCTCTAATTCTTATATCCCTTTCCATTTTAATTCAGTTCAAGGAGAATTATCTATTGTGTTTCCAGGGCTGTGGTTTTAGTATTCAAAAGAAATATAAATCATATTTCCTGTTCTCAAGGTATTCCAAGTCCTGTGGGGAAGGCAAGGCTAAACAGAAAAAGTGTTTGAGAGAGTATAATTCTTGCTAAAATGAATTACATGGATAATAGGTGCTACAAGAGTCCTATACACTCCAAGATTTGGTGAAAAATCATAGTTTATTTACAGACGAAAGAGTCCTAATTCTCATAGTCTGTTGACACGTGTTGGTTTCCCTAACACAGTGGACCACCCAGTTGTCCTTCTCTAGCTTTGTTTTGTTGGTCCTGGGGTGACCAGGCCCACACACAGAGATAGGCTCTGGAAGCAGTATGCTGCCCAGGTTGACCATCTGCCCAGGTTTTCCTGTGTGGCACAGGGGAAGTCCAGAGTGGCCTTCAAAGGGCAGCTCATGAGGAGCTGCAAGGGAGAGTCTGGAACTGGCATGGATCTCTACTCCTAAAGCCTCTGAGAACTTCAAGAGATAGAAAAGCTCTTGCTGAAATCACAGCAGATTTCTTTTGCCTGGGTGGAGGCTAGAACTGACAAGTCCTAATTTATATATGAAGTCTATTGTTTAATTTCACAGAGGAGCTGTCACCAGGTTCTAGAAAGAATGGTCAAGACTGAGACTACCATGTGGAGAACTACTAGTCTGGGCATTTGCTGCCTGAAGCCCCCCTAGCTCTTATTAAAATTATTATTTACAACAAGTATTACCCAAATGCCTGGGTAAAGATAGAGTTTGGTAAGAGGATGTGGATAAGGCTTCATCGTCCCAGACTTACCTTTCAGGAAAGGACATAAAATCTACTGTGTTAAGAGAATAAAATCTTTGGGAGAAATGGTAAATGGTAGAGGAGAAAGTGTGAAAATCCCAAAAGGTGTGCCTTTGGGCCTCTCTAACACCGGAGGAGAGCCTTCTGTTTCCTATTAACTAGTAGGGAAAGGGCTGCTTCTGTTTCTTATGATACAGATTTGGAAAATATAGATTTGCAAGGAATCCCTGAAGGGTTAGTGAAGTTAATATGATTTTCATAAAGACAAATTGTATCAGAACTTTTGTCATAGAAACTTGAGTGGAAAGAACAGCAGAAATATGAAAAAGAGGAGAAATCTGTGGTCAGTTTTTACTTAGATGGCACAGTCCCTTTTGAAACTTACTGCCAAGCAGTAATCTTTCTAAAATGTAAAGCTTACCAAATGGCTTGCCATCCACTGTTGGATGAAGTCTCCACAGCAGTAAGTTCAATGCCTTTAAATCATCAGCCCTAAATTACCTTTCCAGGCGAATTTGTTGTCAGTCCCTTACCCCATCTCCTGTGAAGCCAATTCAGTTACTAATCGTGCCTCTAAACCACTGATTCTTTTTTTTTTTTTTTTTTTTTTTTTGAGACGGAGTCTAGCTCTGTTGCCCAGGCTGGAGTGCAGTGGCGCAATCTCGGCTCACTGCGAGCTCCGCCTCCCGGGTTCACGCCATTCTCCCGCCTCAGCCTCCCGAGTTGCTGGGACTACAGGCGCCCGCCACCATGCCCAGCTAATTTTTGTATTTTTAGTAGAGACGGCGTTTCACCATGTTAGCCAGGATGGTCTCGAGCTCCTGACCTCGTGATCCGCCCACCTCGGCCTCCCAAAGTGCTGGGATTACAGGTGTGAGCGACCGCGCCCGGCCTAAACCACTGATTCTTAAACTTCACGGAGAATCTGAATCACCTGTAGGGCTAAAGTACAGCTTACCCGGCCAGCCCCATTTCTCCAGTAGGGCCTGGAAATTTGCATTGCTATTAAGTTCCTAGGTGAGGTGATACTGATGCTGCTGGTCTGGAAAAAAACTACAATTTAAAAACTCCTAACCCACTGCCTCTACTCTATACACTAGTTCTACTTTATTTAGAGTAATATCGTATTCCGAATTTATTATAGTTATTAATAGCTGCGTGCTCTGTAGTGTTTATTGCCTTGAATCAGGAAAGAGTATATGTTTTAATAAGTTTTGTATCTCTCTTGCCTGCCACAGTGCTTTTCCCCTATAGAAAGAGATTAATAAGCACTTGTATGTTAAATCAGCAGGAAACCAGGCAGAAGAGATGTGTCTTGTGAGCCTACAAAAAGCCCAGGGGTGCTTATGTTTAGATGATCTCACAGAGTTATTTACATCAAGGCACGGGGGAAGAGCCCCTGATCCTTTATTCTTCAATGCACTCTTCAGGTTGCCTCCTATTTCTTCTCTTCCCTTGGAAGGCATTCTGAATTCTCATTTGAACCTGGCCGACAGAATGGGCTTCCGAATTAGAAAGCTGGATTTGAACCCAACTGTGATACTTACAAATTTTATGGCCTTTAGCAAATAGGTTGACCGAAGTCTCAGTTTTCCAATTTTTTTTTTTTTTTGGAGACAGAGTCTTACTCTGTCGCTCAGGCTGGAGTGCAATGGCATGATCTCGGCTCCCTGTAACCTCCCCTTCCAGGGTTCAAGTGATTCTCCTGCCTCAGCCTCCTGAGTAGCTGGGATTACAGGCGCTTGCCACTATGTCCAGCTAATTTTTCTATTTTTAGTACATACGGGGTTTTGCCATATTGGCCAGGCTGGTCTCGAACTCCTGACCTCAGGTGATCCGCCTGCCTCTGCTTCCCAAAGTGCTGGAATTACAAGCGTGAGCCACTGAGCCCAACCCAGTTTTCTGATTTTTAAAGTAGGGACTAACACTCCCCAATTTAAAGATTCGTTTTGAGGATTCAATAAAATAAGGAATAGAATCTATGTAGCCCTGTTCTTGCTACACAGTAGGTCCTCTTGCAGTATCTATTATTGATTATAAGTGCACACTTGGGTGAGAGCACACAGTGTGGTTTGAACCAGAGTCCCCACCCTCTGCGAGTGACCCCTGTCGAACACTTTCCTATTAATCACTCTGCAGCGTTTGACAAACAGTTGCAGGATAACTGGAGAGGCACTGCACCTTTCCCTGAATATCAGTGACCTCAATTTCTGCCAGGGGAATAAATCTTCCATTTTAATATAATTTCTCAAGAGTCAATGAAAAGTAGGAATGTCACTGAAGGAAGCCACTAGAAACTGCAGAGCTGAGGAGAGTGGGAAGTGTCCCTGAGGACCGCTCTCTGAGAAGATGCCTCTGTACTGCAATTAGGAACATTTAGACCCTGAAACGGGAGGAATGTGGTGGGGAAGGCAAGGGAATTAAATTTCCTCAGCCTCCCCCACACAAATCAATCACAAAGGAAATAGGCATTTGAGGGAAAAGTTCCTTTAGAATGTATTTTTCTATTTGTATTTCTATTACCTCATCTCATAAATCTCATTCCCTGCTAGTATGACTCCTTGAGCAGAACAGCCCGGATCTTTTTCAGTCTCTTAATAGGTTCATTTTTTACCCTGTAAAACGGACAGAGGAATCTCGGGATCCAGCAGATGGGGAAGTCGCATGTTAAGAGACTGGCAGGGAGGTCACTTGAGATTGAGAATGGGGGATGTGCAGCTGACCCTCCAACTGTCTTCCAGATACTGGAATTATTTACTTCCATGCCAAAAGAAGAATGTGAGGCAATAAAAACATGATCGCAGGGTCTATTCTATATCTTATTTAAGATTGTTTTGTTTCACGTTCAGCATTCCTATGTCCTGAGTTTACTCCACAACTATAGAGTTCATATGCGACTCCACCGTTTGCACAGCATCAACATGTCCAGGAACTTTCCACATTTTACCTTCCAGATATATCTCCCAGTTTGCCTCCTGTCTCCCAAATCATAAGGAACTGGACGATGAGTTTTGGTTTAGGAAATATAGTCATGGCAATAGATGCCCTTCATTTTGCAGCTGAGGAAAGCTGGATCTTACAACAGGTTGGTGCCAGTACCTGTGGGCTGAAAGCTAGCTCTTCAGGCCCTCAGCACATTACTCCCTTCTGCTATACCATGCAGCCATCATATTCATTTTCAGCTCTTGAAAACATGTTTTAAATTAAGAAGCATTTAAATGCTGAGAAGACATCCCAGATCCCAGCCTCTGTCTGGTTAGAGACAGAAGAAAAATAACGTTAAAGGGCATGTACATAACCTCACACATGGAAGCATTCTCTTAATTTTACTTTATCAATCTAACTTTTTTTTTTTTTTTTTTGCAATGAACATATCCAGTTCTTTACATGCAGAATCAGGTCTGACTTTTTTTTTTTTTTTTAATTCATAAGAGGCTCATAAAGTCAAGTCCTGGTACCTCGACATGGTACAAAACAAAGCATTTTATTAAAAAGCTAGTTAGATACTCAGAGATCTTCCAGACCAGATCTAGCGATTGCTATGCTCCCGGAATTGTAGTAGGTTTTAGGTATTAGAGGTTAATAAAAAGATAGGCTGGGCACAGTGGCTCACACCTGTAATCCTAGCACTTTGGGAGGCTGAGGCGGGCGGATCACCTGAGGGTGGGAGTTGGAGACCAGCCTGACCAACGTGGAGAAACCCTGTCTACTAAAAATACGAAACTAGCCGGGCATGGTGGTGCATGCTGGTAATCCCAGCTACTCGGGAGGCTGAGGCAGGAGAATCGCTTGAACCCGAGAGGTGGAGGTTGCGGTGAGCCGAGATTGTGCCATTGCACTCCAGCCTGGGCAAAAAGAGTAAAACTCCGTCTCAAAAAAAAAAAAAAAAAAAAAAGGAAGTTAATAAAAAGATAAAGTCCCTGTCCTCATGGAACTTACAGTTGAGCTTAACTACCCTGAACAAGGGGGTCTGAGGAGGGCTCTTTCCTAGGCTGCCCTAGATGCGAAAAGCCTGGAGTCTGGCATAGTTTGATTAAATGACCATCCTTCCCAATTAGCCATGAAAAACACTGCTTGTGTAGCTATGTCATTATCATTTCCTGCTTGGATTAGTGTAATCCATGATATGCAGGCCTTCTGTGCTCCAGCATTTCCTCTGGGGATTTGCAACTTTTGCAAAACCCAGCTTTAGAATGTTGGCTGGAGCCAAGACTTCATTACTCACATTACTTCTATGCCAAGCAAACTTCACGGGCTTCCTTTACAGTGGAGTGCACACTATAAACGTTCCGTAGTTTAAAGAGATGAACAGAAATCTCTTTCCCAAACCCGAGACTGTCTCGGCAGTTTAAGTATACACTTCCCTCCCTTCAAGAAAAAGTTGGCAGTTGCCAGCCCCAGACAAGGTATGTGTTCATCTCTCATTCCCTGTCAAAAAAAAGCTGGATGCTGTAGAAATGATTCAGGCCTTCAGTAGAGTTGATGAGGCTCCTTCCAGTTCTATCAACTCTTCCAGCTTTTCTATTTGTCTACAGTGGCTATTTCCTGGGAGACTCACTTAGGTATGCCAACTATCTTAAACCCACAATATCATTCTTCCAATCATAAGCTCTTATTATCTTCACAAACAAAATAACCCTGGAGATCAACTAGAAATATTTCAAATGAGAAAACTGAAGCTGAGAAAGACAAGGTACTTAGACAAGGTCACGGCTAGGATTAGAACCCAAGTCTCCTAACTGACCTATACAGCTACTCCATCTTCTCCACTAAATAGTTCCTATTCCAGTGACCTGTGACATCTATCTAGTCTCTCTCTACATTTTCAGCAATGATCATTTTTATCTGTAGGTTGTCCAAACCTTTGGTACTGTTCTGGAAGGGTCCTGAATACCAAATACCACTTCATATTGATAATATTGCTGAGGTAATATCTCAAAATAGATTTTCATTGCCAGAGCAGGCAGAAGCCCATTAAAGGATATTCTATCTTCTGAAGAAATACCGAGCTTTCTTTCTTTCTTTCTTTTTTTTTTTTTTGAGATGGAGTTTTGCTCTTGTTGCCCATGCGGGAGTGCAATGGTGTGATCTCGGCTCACTGCAACCTCTGCCTCCCGGGTTCAAGCGATTCTCCTACCTCAGCCTCCTGAGTAGCTGGGACTACAGGTACCCATCCACGCCTGGCTATTTTTTTGGTTTTTTTTTTTTTTTTGGTATTTTTAGTAGAGATGGGGATTTCACCATGTTGGCCAAGCTGGTCTTGAACTCCTGACCTCAAGTTATCCACCTGCCTCAGCTTCCAAAAGTGCTGTGATTATAGGCATGAGCCACCGTGCCCAGCCAATACTGTGCTTTCACAAATCCAAGCTGCAGGAAACAGATGAAAGAGCATTATATTGCCTTCTGGTTATGGGTCAGTCTATCTCTGTGAATCGAGTCATAAAAGCATAGAAATCAGAGCTGAAAGGGACTTCAGAGATCATCTTGTCAACTCTTTCAGTTTAAAGGTGAAGAAAGCAAGACCCAGAGAATACTAAAGATTTGCCCAAGGCTACAGAACTAGTTACAAGGAACCTGGGCCTGTCCTTTTTTCCCTATCACACAGTGTAGTAACAGAGTCCTATGGCACCTGATATACCCAGTGTTTTTTCCATCCCAGTATTTTACCAATAATACTGTTGCTATTTAGGATTCTATAAGAAATTCCCAAGAAAGAAGAACATGCTCTTGATCTTCTTTTTAGAGTGATACAGATTGTGCCAAAGCCCCCAACTCACCTATTCCATAGCAGGAGGCACAAGCCAACATACAACAAATCCCTGAACACAACACAGAAAAAAGAAGAAAAACCACCCTATTGTGATCTCAAAGAAAGTAGGGTCAAAGATCTGATGGGCACCGCTGACCATGTACCCTTTGATGTATAATGCTTAAGACAGATAGTGTGTCACTTTCATAAGTAAAGCAAGCACAAAAAATGTCAAATTCTGCTTCAAGGGCAATGAGCCTCCCAACAGGACTGATTAGGGGAGAAACCCACCCATCCTTTCTATTTTCCTCTTCATTGAACTTGTGCAATATATTTCCATAAATGTCTTAGTGGCCAGAACTTTCAAGGGCAAGAACTTTCCATTATATAAATAATAGACAACAATTATAGAAAACTTGGAAAATACAGATTATACAGAAGAAAACAAGAGATCTATCTACCATCTGTAGATAAATTCTGTTAATTTCTCAAATATATCTCACCACTGTTTCTTCTAGGCATGCATACGCACAATATTTTTCAAATAAATTGACCTCACATCATTATACATTGCTTTGTAGTCTGTTTTTTTCCCTACACATCGCAATTTATTAAGAATATATTTTTTCGCAAGTGGTTCTCAAACTTTAGTGAGCATCAGAATCACCTGGAAAGGCTTGTTAAAACACAGAGTGCTGAATCTTAATCCCAGTTTCCGATGTGGTGGCTTTAGGGCAGAGATCCATAATTTGCATTTCTAACAAGTTTTCAGGAGATATTATTGATGGTGTTGGTCTGGCAAATACACTTTAAGAATCAAAGTTGTACCTTAACATAATTTTTTTAATGGCTATATTCTTTTGAGCAGATGTGGCATACAACAGACATTAGGGCTTTTCCAATTTTTCAGCTATAAATAATACTGTAATAAATATTTACATTTTACATATCTCTGTTTTTTTAAAAAAATGGCTTTATTGAGGTATATTTCACATACCATAAAAATCCAATTCGTTGTTTCTTGAACATAAATTCTAAAAAGAAGAATTGCTGGGTGGGTCAAAGATTACGAATATTTTTAAGGTTTTTGATACATATCGACAAATTGTCCTCTGAGGTTATACATAATTACGCTCTCACAGCAGAGTACCAGAGTCTCATTTTCTGATTTCCCGGGGGCAACCCAGGGTATTACAATTTTAAAAACAGCATTACCAATTTTAAAAGAGAAAAACAGTATCACATTGTTGCTTTTATTTGTATTTCTTTGACATCAATTGAGGTTGAACATTTCCCCCATATACTTATTTGACATTAGTATTTATGATTTTGTAAATTGCTCTGCCTTAGGCAGGATATTTGTGCAGGTATCATGCACAGCACAAGACCATGAGGACACAGTCATCTTATGGACAGACTAATGGACACAGAATATCCTTTGTACAATATCATTTCCCTACAATTCTCATTGAATGCCAGCATTTCTCTCTCTCTCTCTCTGTTTCTCTCTCTGCCTGTCTCTTCCTCTCTGTCTCTCTTTCTCTGTGTCTCTCTCTCTCTCTCTCTCTCACACACACACACACACACACACACACACACCCCACATTATGAAGGACTTTCAGGCTGTGGGAAGCCCCAGGGATTGCAAAAACATGCTAGACTAAAAACTCCCAACTGAATTGAGTGAGTCAGTTTTCTGCAAATAGCCAACTGAATTTAAAGGATAAGTGTGAACATGTTTGTTTAGCTAATTTTAAAAGAAAGTGGTTATTTTCGTTAAGTTAAATAGTTTTCTTATTGTTTCCTTATTTTCTTGTTTTCTTATTGTTTCTGCTCTGGGGGTGTGCAGACTGATAGACGTTCCCCTTGCACAGTGGAAGTTAGAAGAAAGAGGACCCAACCAGACAGCTGTAATTGCTGATGTTTGAAGTTTCCTAACTTGCTGCCACCGAAGGCCTAAGGTCGAATATCAACAGCTAAAGCATGGGTGAAGAATTCTGCATTCTGAGGTTCGCTGGCATTCACCCAGATGGGGAAGGGGATGTTATGTGTCTGTCACAGGTGAAGGAGGGCTGGTGCCCAAAGCATCCAATACAAAGGTACTGTCTGTTTTAGGTTTCAGCCTATCTAGAACTTTTTAGAGGAGTTTCATTTTCCTAAAATTCTTCTGAATAAAAACAAGGTGACTCCTCTATTAGACCACCCTGATTTGAAATAACAGCATCTTGTTCTGCCCTACTGACTGCTCACCCGCTAAAGGCTACTTTTTATGAATACATTCTTAGTCCTCTCTCTTCTCCCTTTATGCACTTTTCCTGAGGGATGTTCTCTGCTCCCATGGCTTCACCTCCCTCCCTGATGCTGATGATGCCAAACACCATGTCCCCATTTGAAAACTTGCTGTTCATTCATCTTAATAAATGCCTGCTGGGAACTTCTCTTCCCTGGAAGGACTGACAGGTGACTGCAACCTAACCTGTTTAAAACTGAGCTCTTTAACTCTCTCCACCTCATACTTCCCTTTCTTGGAGTCCTTATTTCAGTTAATGGCATTGCCATTTGTGTTAGAAAATCAAGTCTAATATGGACACTCGCTGCTCACTTGAATCCTGCCTCTCCTGCCTCAAACAAGTGTCTCTAATGGGTCCTCCTTTTCTATTCCTGTTGGCCTGTGCGGTAGCTCAGACCTTCCAAATCTCTTGCTCTTACTCCTTCAATCTTCCTAGCTGGGCTTCCTCCTGCCAGACTTCCTTCACACTAATCCACTTTATGCCTTCCACACTGGCCCCCAGAGGTGTCTTCCCATTAGAGAAATCTGATAATGTCACTCCCCTGCCTGAGGAGGCTGCCCAGAGGACTAATCTAAATTCTTTGGCACAGAGCAGAAGATCTTTCACTCTCAGCCTCCTCTTTGTCCCCGCTCCTCACATCAGTCCCATCACCCCTCTCCCAGGCACCTTTGCTCCTGTCACATTTAATGTCTTTTGCCAAAACAAAGTATTTGTAGCCATTTACTCCTCCAGGCTGTGTGCATGCTTCTCCCTCTTACTTGTCACAAAATCTCCTCCCGATTCTTCAATACCAGCTGCAATGAATCATCTCATTCATTAATTCACTCATTCAACATATTTATTTTGAGCACCTAATATTTGTAAAATACTGTGCTAAAAGAAGCTAAAGAGACAGAAATCCTGTTCTCACTGAGCCATATATTTTTCTGGAAGCCTTTCTTGACACCGTTGGCAGTTAATAATTTCCTCCTAATTCTCATAGCATTCTGTTCATACATTATCATAGCAATTAACAAGCATATGTAATGACCTATGTATATGTCTGAAGTCTGGATTCCTGCTGAGACTGTGAGCTCCTGCGGTTGGGGCTGGGACGGTTGCTGCAATAACCGAGTCTTATTCCTCTCCAGCTTTGAGGAGAGTATATCATATAGTAGTTAAGCTCATGGGTTCTGGAGCTGACTACCTGGGTTCAAACTCTGTGCCATTTACGGGCTCTCTAATCTTGAAAATTTTTCTTAATCTCTCTGTGCTTTGGTTTGCTCCTCCGTTGAATGAATATAACAGTAGTAACTATAAAGTTGTAAGGATCAAAGGAGTTAATTTATGAAAGCAATCAGTATAGAATATGGTAGGTGTTCTACCTTTATTAATTCCATTATGGTGCCTAGTAATAGAAAGCCTTCAATAAAAGCTGACTGAATTAGTAGACAGATATTATTTAAATGTAAGATCTATCTATCTACCTATCTAACTCTAGTCAAAGACCATATCATCTCATTCCCAGGAATGAAAATGGTGAGGAGAGATGAAGTCCAGGCAGCCCAGGGCAGTGGCTCTCAGGCTTTAGTGTGCTTTAAAATCTCCTAGGGAATCCATTAAATTTTCATATTTCTGCTCCATTTCTGATTTGGTAATTTTGGAATAGATCTCAGAACCTGCATTTCTAATGAGCCCCCTGTGGATGGAGGGTTGTTGGATCACATTTTGAAAAATACTAGCCCTTGAGAGATCTCTTAGATGCCTTTCCTCATTGAGGGTCCCAGAATGACACACAGTCCCCTGCACAGGGACTGGAGAAATCCTGCTGTTCAAGATGGCATAGTGCCCTGTGAACCTCAGGGTCCTTCCATGGAAGAACATCAGGGAGGAAATGAAGTACATAAAATTCACTATGCTGAGATCAGCTACAAACATGAGTCATAAAGTTGTGCTGGCTGGTGTGGGGATTTGAGAAACGTTTCTGTGTAATCCACTTGGGTTATTTCACAAGAATTGGCAACGCAGCAATGGTATTTAGGGTGCCTAGTGGTGCTATTCAGGTTTGAACTACACCATAAGTTTCATGTAGGCTTAATTTATTATTATTAATCTGCCATAAATTGCTGATGTGACTTTTAGCAGGCCACTTTGCTTTTCTGGCCTCTTCTTTCTACGATGGGTGGGTTAAGTTTCTCTTAACCTTCCAACTTTGTTGTTCTGACTCCCATGCAGGGAATTACATACCACTGACAGAAGGCCTGAACGAGTTAATAACCCTTCATAAGAGAGAATAGTTTACTCTGTATTAACCTCAGCTTCAGTTTCCAAATGTCAATCAATAGCAACACAACTGGATTTTTAAAAGTGAAGAGAGAGTGCCAGCTGCACTGTGCATCCTTATCCAGCACTCAGCTGTAACAGGAATGAAAAAGCACACCTGAAACAAAGACCCATTCTCTTTCCTCCTGCTCTGCCTGCAGCAAACCTGTTCCATCTAGCACTTTCTCTAAATGCTGCATTTTCCTGCCCCCAGGCCCTGCTCCCTCCAGGGGATGGGCAACCCAGGAGGTGGGTGCTCGAGCTCCTCCTAAAAAAGTCCTGCTGAGGTCATCTGTAGGAAGTAACCTGGTCACGTCCTGGGACGCAAATTGAAAGGCACTAGCAATAGTGAGTTCATGGCTGGTTTTCTGCAAAGCCAATTCCCATTCTTACCTTTATTTCTGTTATGCCAGCAGAATGGGGTAAGAAAAGCAAAACAGAAAAGAAAGTAAACTTTTTTTTTTGAGATGGAGTCTAGCTCTGTCACTAGGCTGGAATGCAGTGGCGTGATCTCAGCTCACTGCAACCTCTACCTCCCAGGTTCAAGCGATTCTCCTGCCTCAGCCTCCTGAGTAGCTGGGACTACAGGTGCGTGCCACCATGCCCAGATAATTTTTGTATTTTTAGTAGAGACGGGGTTTCACCGTGTTGCCCAGGTTGGTCTCAATCTTTTGACCTCGTGATCTGCCCGTCTCGGCCTCCCAAAGTATTGGGATTGCAGGCGTGGGCCACCGTGCCCGACCAGTAAAACTTTATTCTTCTAGTGTTACCTAACATGGAGCAACATCTCTGGTTCTGAGTTATTTTGCTGTACATTGTACAGAGGGCTCCACAACAAAAATGCCTTCTGTTTGTTGGTTTCAAGAGGATACAGGTTCAGAGAATGCACAGCATCACACGGTCCCTTTCCACTGGTTCAGGGCACATCATGCGCTACAGTGCACCTGCCCAGCATTGTGCTCACATTCTACATTCCAATGTCCACTTGGGTGGTATTTTCCAACCTTTTCACAAACAAGGGAATCCCAGCCTTTTATTATTTCTCCCTCCTCTGCCCATATCATGGGATGAAAGATTTTTCTTCCAAATTGCATTAATAAGTAATTAATGGAATTTAAAAATTAATCAGACACAGATAATGGCTAATCGATGCTTCTCATCTTCACCAGAGTACCAGTGTAATTATTTTTATCATACCAGCGAAAAGCAGAGAAAATTGGCCTCTCAGTGAGTTTATTCAGTCTTATCACAGATACAGTTTGCTTTCTGATAAGCTTTTTAGAAAATTGAAGGTAGCTCAAAGAACCTCGATTATTCCTTGAACACTACATTTTGACAGGAAGCTAAGCAAGAAGAGTGTAGATTCTATTCCTTCACAAAGAAGGGGTAAATGTTTGATGCGTGGATTATCAGGCAGCAAAGGACAGAAGAATGCCTTGGCTAATGCATGGGGCTGGAAGCTGTGGAGAGAAAGGATGAGGGGGAAGGGTGGCTTCTGTGTGTAGATTCTACTTTTTTGTTTTGAGATGGAGTCCTGCTCTGTCACCCAGGCTGGAGTGCAGTGGTGTGATCTCGGCTCACTGCAAGCTCCGCCTCCCAGGTTCACGCCATTCTCCTGCCTCAGCCTCCCGAGTAGCTGGGACTACAGGTGACCGCCACCACACCTGTCTAATTTTTTGTATTTTTAGCAGAGATTGGGTTTCACCATGTTAGCCAGGATGGTCTCGATCTCCTGACCTCAAATGATCCGTCCGCCTCGGCCTCCCAAAGTGCTGGGATTACAGGCGTGAGCCAACGTGCCTGGCCTCTACTTTTTTTTTTTTTTTAAACTACTGGTTGAGGAGGTGCAGACTAGTTGAGCCCTGGGTTCCCACTTGTCTTTCCTCTCTCTTACCTCCACCTCTTTTCTTTTTCATTTCCTACTGTCTCCAAGGTAATTGATGGTGGGACCAGAAAGAGGATGGAGTAAAAACCATTGGAGGGAAGAGTGAACTGGGCTATCAGATTGTATGTGAGCTGAGACGAATACACACTCTTCATTGTCTGCGATTATTATCTAACGGTGATATGTCATCACCTTATTGCATATGTGTTATACCTCCCCAAGACCGGGCACGTTCTTCTCTGCCTTATTCCCCTCGTGTTTCAAGACTCCATCCAGTCTGGGTAGGTGCTCTTCTTCTGTGTTCAAGATATTATATTTAATTATTGGTTCATTTTTCCGACCTTCCCACTCCACTCTGCAATCCAATGAGGGCATCTCTATTCCCAGGGCCCCAGTAAAATCCTTGCATGTGATTCGTGTTCAATAAATACATTTCTAATATATTAATGAAAATATGTGTAAATACATGTCAGATAAAGGACAGTGTTCCTTCTGCTTGTCAATGCAGTCATGGGACTAATGAAACAGAAAACAGGTACCACCCAAAGTTAAACTCCAGTGAGAGAATAAACAACACGCCAAAGTTCAGTAATGAAGAGCCAAATCAGAGCTGGAGACAGGGTGATAGTAGAAACCAAATAATGAATGGCAGATGCCAAGGGATATGGGTCCAGTTAAAGGCAACCCAGGAAGCAAGCAAGGGCAAAGGAGGTTGTGCATTCTTTAGGGGAGGGAGGCGTCTGTGGAAGGCCCTTGCCTGCCACCTTCTCCATTCTCAGCAGTGTCCCTCAGAAGAAGCACTGCTGGTGTCACGAGGGCTGGGATGCTAACCCCTAAATCTGATAACTTTGGTGAAATTGCTACTTTGATATCAGAGACCATGCCTTCCATGTCTTGGGTATTCCAAAAATATTGTCCCACAGTGCCTTGTAGAGAACGACACTTAGGCAAAGCCCTGATTCAACTAAAACACAAAGCACAGTATATTCTGATAAATATGGCTGGAATTTTTGGTTCTTTTGTACACTTAGGTATCCAAAAAGTTTAGACCTCTGCTTATCACATAGTTGGTGCTCAATAAATATTTTTTGAATGAATACATGAATGCTTAAAACCTCATTGCAGGCCATTCTCCCTGTGGTCAGAATTGAGTAGTGTTTCTAATTAACCCTCATCAAGGTAGCTTATGGCTCATCAGCAAAGCAAAAGTGGATACTAAATCTTAATGCATATGGATTCATCACTTGATGAAGTGCATCAGAGCCAGACTGGTGGTGTTCAGAGAGTCTCCTTCTCAGGTAGCTTCTTTGCTCATTTCTGAAGCAATCTAAGCCTGCTCCTTTTACAAGATTTGGGTAAGTTATAGCAGCAAGAGAACAGCTTCTTTTCTCAAATTGGTTTCTGTTCATGTCCTCTTACACGAGAAGGAGGGCTCTGTGCCTAATGCTACATTTCAGAATTTAGAGTAAGATTCAGTGTCTGCAGCCATGCATTTTTGTCCTGAAATGTTGCCCTTGAAATCAATGACATGAAAACACAATACGAGTAGTGGAATAAATTTCATATGAAGTAGCATATGTGTTAAAGGCATTTACAATCCCAGAGAATGTGAGTTTACATTTCACTTGTCCTGCTACAATGCTCTATGAATTTACTCAGCTGGTTTTAATAATAATTTTTTAAGTGGTGGGAATATTTTTCTGTGTGTATGTTATGGAATGAGAGACTCTTCCAACAAGAATTTAACACCAGCAGAACACATGTGTACAGATGGAAAAACATGAGTAGTTCTCTTTCATATGTTTTCCAGCCTCTCGATATGTAGAACACCACACACTGAATCAGAGCCAAAGTGCCTTTCAAATGGGCATGCACCCTTTTTGCCAGTTGCCATGGATGATAAGATTCTACTTCCTTCCTAATATCGTTCTCCTCCTTGCACCCCAGCATGATCGTTTTTGGCATTTACAAGCCATCTCTTGCCAGGTTCTTGCCTATGCAAACATACTACTCCTCTTTCCCTTTTACAGAGGGGCTCTGGGACCCAGGGGCTGTCGGGGAGATGTGTCCCAGAGCACTCGGACACAAGACTACAGCTATCAACCACAAATATCTTGGAGGAAATGTTTCACCACCAAAGGAAGAGCCTCAAATGTAGAGAATATTTTTTCTCTTTCTACCATGACAGGAAGTAAGAAAGAAGAAAAAGCATTCTAAACAAAATGGTTTTGTAAATAAGAAACCAGAGAGAGGAGCTGATTTTCAGTGGGACAGAGTTCCATCTTTAACAGGTTCAGTTTGAGGGGCCTGGGAAGTCCTGGAGATAAAGGCCTGGAGCTCAGGGCAGAAATCGGGTCCATCCTGGAAAGACTAAGATTTTCAGAACCATCCACACAGAAATGGCAATTCTGGGGGAAGAAACGGGTAGGAGACTAAGAGCTGAGACTGAGCTTTATGGGTCATCCACCTCTAGGAGGGTACAGGAAGAAGTATGAAGGGGGCAGAATAATTCGTAAGAGGAAGAGGAAGTACACAAGCTCCTTGAATGCCATGCAAGCCACAGGAGACAGAATTTCAGGAAGCAAGGAAGTGGACCCTCAGCGATGGCAGAGGCCACAGGGGCGTCGAGAAGGTAAGGGCAGGGACTTCTTTGTCTTCGTTTCTTCTCTCCTGTCCCCCAACATCATTATGTACTCCTCACTTTCTCCAGCTCCTGCCTCACTCCAATAACATTCTGATTAGAACTGCTTCTCCTGAAGGAGGCAGAAGATATGTACTATTGTTTTTGCTCTTTTATTTTTCAGAAGTATGGCCATTTTGTCACCTGTTTCTCTTCAGGACAAGGGGACAGCAGGAAACACTTGTGGCATATCCCCCATGTGCTAACCACTGAGTGGAGTAAAACGGTGATGAAAACATTTAAGGAGCAATGACTTCACAAAAGGCGGCAACAGAATCGTCAAGGCAGAGGAGTTGATCTTGGGAGCAGATGGCCTGTCCTCCCATCCCAGTCCTTCCACATGGCATGAGGGGCAGGTCAAATTCGCCTCTCCTTTCCTTCATTCCCTAGAAGGAAAACCCTTCCTGGCTCAGCCAGTTGTCATGAGGTCACATAAGATCTAAAGGCTGCATGAATAGGAAGTCCTGTTAAGGGGATGCCTTGATTTTCTGTCCTGGAAGGTTCTTACCAATTACATATCCTCTGTGAACACTCCCCCAGGACACTACCATCTATGGTGATTTCCCTCATCTGAAATTCTCCAGTCAACATTTAGACATTACCTATTTCACTTTATTTTATTTTATTTTGAGATGGAGTATTGCTCTGTCTCCCGGGCTCGAGTGCAATGGCACAGTCTCGGGTCACTGCAACCTCTGCCTTCTGGGTTCAAGCAATTCTCCTGCCTCAGCCTCCTGAGTAGCTTGGATTACAGGCACCCGCCACCATGCCCAGCTAATTTTTGTATTTTTAGTAGAGACGGGGTTTCACCATGTTGGTCAGGCTGGTTTAGAACTCCTGACCTCAGGTGATCCACCCGCCTTGGCCTCCCAAAGTGCTAGGATTACAGGTGTGAACCCCACACCCAGCCTACTTATTTCACTTTATTACGTAAGTACCCACAAGCCCAAGTGAAACAATCTCCTTGAGAAGAGCAACTGTGACATACACTTGTGGGATACCCACAAAGCCTGAAGCATGTGCAATTGTTAACCTGCAGTAAATGCCTCTTGTGGCACCTATGATCATTCAAATCTCTTGCCACTATTTCCCTCTGACAGTGGATCTGTTTCAAGGGACATCTTCTTGACTTGGCCTTTGGTTAGAGTAATATTCTTGGAGCGCAGAAACCCTAAGGCATTGTTTTATAATCGCCATTCAGCATTTCCGAGCACTTCGGAAAACATGGTGCGAAGCAGCTCCTTCTTAGCATGTTACACAAGCAACATTAAGCAAAGCAGGAAGGGGAAAACTAGAGGGAAGGATGGCCCAAACTCCTGGGTCTGACTTCTTAATCTAAGCCTTCTAATAATTACCACAAAGGAATATTTATTTTAGGAGTCTTGCATGCACCTTCATTTCTTCCTCTAATGCTTATTTTGTGACCCAGAAAATTTTACCATCCTTGCAAGAATAAAGGAGTGTCAGGTTTTCTTGCAGTAGAGATGCTATTCCTCATCAAGGGAAATGGAAACCAAATTAAACTTTGTTCTGCAATTTTAAAAACATATCTCAAATGCAAGCCAACAAAAATCTCCCTGGCTCTAGTTGCATTAATTTTTTTATGATGTGCAAAGCAAACCACTGTAGTAGCCCCTGGCTGCAAAAACCCATAGAGGTACCACAGACCTTGTCATACACTCTAAAAAATCAGAAGACGTGGGTTTACCACCATCTTTCTCCACTTTAGCAATATTTGTCCTTAGCACAACAAGGACATGGAAAGTCAGTGTCTTAATGCATGCAGCAATACTTTCTGAAATCTCAGTTCTTTCGTTTTTTTTTTTTTTTTTTAGATGGAGTGTCACCCTGTCATCACTCAGGATGGAGTGCAGTGGCGTGATCTTGGCTCACTGCAACCTCCACCTCCCGGGTTCAAGCTTTTCTCCTGCCTCAGCCTCCCAAGTAGCTGGAACTACAGGCACCCGCCACCATGCCTGGCTATTATTTATTTATTTATTGTATTTTTAGTACAGACGGGGTTTCACCATGTTGGTCAGGCTGGTCTTAAACTCCTGACCTCAAATGACCCACCCACCTCTGCCTCCCAAAGTGCTGGGATTACAGGCATGAGCCACGGCGCCTGGCCTTAAATCTCAGTTCTATAACTTACCTATTGTGAATGCAAAATATAGGTTGCCTCTAATTCACATAACACATTGGAGAATAGGAGCATAGGGAAAAAAAGACTCCTCAATGTGTATAGTGCTTTATTGTTTAGAATATGCAATCACTGGAATTATCTCCTTTAATCCCTATATCTACCTTTTGAGGTAAGTATGAGGACCCAAATTTTACTCCAGAAGATGCGGTTCAGAGATGCTGGGTCATTAGCCCAAAATCCTTGAAGATGTCATTGTCAAAGCCAGTACTTAAAGCAAGGTTAAATCTCCTGGGAAATCCACACTTATTTAACCCCACAAAGTTGTCTCCATATGAAAACTTAATATTTGTTACAATCCATCTTTATGGAAAGATAGATTTCAATGTTTAACTCAGAAAACTGAATAAGCTATCAATCACTGAATGCTTACTGTAATATGCTAGATACTATATTATGCAATTTATATACATTATTACACTTAATCCTAAAATGATTCTGAGAAAATAATTAAGTGTTTTAGGGAGTAAAGCAGGGGGCTCATCTTGAGGTAGGAGAGAGCTAAGGTACCCTGGATCTATTCTGCGGTGCTGCTGATGGTCAGTAGGAAGGACCGCTTTTGGATGGGGCACAGAGTCTTCTTGCCACTCTATGAAACCCTTCAACACAGCTCTGGTCCTGTGAGGGGCCTATGAGAAAATGGAAAAGGTGAGACCACCTTTCTGAAGCCTAGTCTTGTTGTAACTGAACCATGTCTGATGAGGAGGATGGGTGTTGGCAGTTATGGAAATGGCATCAAGGGCTCCTAATTAAGGCCACCAGGTAGTGGGAAGGAAGTAGCTCTGGTTGTTGAGGGCTGGATGAATGTCAGGCACTTTAATCTTTCCAGGGTTTAAAGGGGCTTGGAGGAGCTTCAGTGTAGTGATACCGATAGGTGTGAGATCAAAATCAAAGACTGTTTTCCTGATTGGCATACCACCAGGCAGGGGAAAGAATGACTGAGCACGCTACATGACAAGCACCATCCTAGGCACTAAAAATACAGAGATAAAAAGGAGAAAATATTTTTACCTTTGTAGGACTTAGGGTCTAATAAGGAATAAATATACCATTCATGGTCCTTTTTCAGGTCACCATGCCTGGAGAGGCCAGAGTCACATATGTAAAACAGACATGAAAATGTATCAGGAGAATGTCATTTTACTGAAAGTCTCTCCAGATATACTGCTGGTTTAACTCTTGATTGAACCATAAAAGTGAAGTCACCCCCAAATTGCATGGTGTTCTCAATTACTTGAGTTCAGTTGTCACTGGCAGGAGGCCCTTTGAGGATTATGAATCATTACCTGTACCATGTTATTAAATGGGAAAAATATGTTCTAATAGAATGTGACTGTCAATTTTCAGGGGCATTACAGTCCCCTGGGAACTGAACTGCATCACAAGAGGACAGGGATGTCACCGGGAAAGAAGCAGGCATGCATGTGATATGTACAATCATTCCTTTTCACAACATACGTGGTAATGAGGCAGGTTTTATCCAAAAGAGCATAGGAGTACTTGCAGACAACTGTCCAAGTGACAGGCCACTGCCAAAATTACAAGGTATGTCAATGTTTATTACTAAAAATCTGACAATGTGGTGGGGGATGGGTCTTTATTTGGGGCTGAGTCTTCCCCAGGCCGTAAAATACACCTAGAAATACACTCTTTTTCATAGAAAAACTGCAATCACATTCAGTCTCTTTCTATTATTTTCAAATACCTTTGTATCTGATCTAAACATTTGTCCTGCAATTATTAGCAACTCCAAGCCTACATTTTGTCAAAAGGATTTCCATGAAAGATAGGATAAGGCACGGGGTGTGGGAGAGAAGTGAGCATTTGAGAGTGGAAATATAGTTTGGGAAAAATTAATTTCTTCATGTTGGAATTCACAGACAGTGGCGTTTTTGAGGGAATTTTTGAGGGAAGTGGAAAAAATTGAGTATCTAGAGACCTTGGTTGTGTGTGTGTGTGTGTGTAAATAAGATCCTCTACCTGGGATACAATTTAAATCCTGATGAGATCTACAATTTTGTACTCTCTAAATTAAAAAAAAATAAATATCACAATTCATATAAGTGTTTCTGGGAATTTTTCTTTTTTTTTTTTTTTTTCTGACACAGCCAGGCTGAGACATCAACACCTACAAAAACTGTGGGAAAACACATTAAAAGTGATTAGAAAAACAATAAAAGACATCTGTGGGTTTGCGCAACTCTCTCAGACAGTTTTATGGGGAGGATCAAAGATGTGGGCCTCGACTCTGCGATAAACCGAGGTCGGCTGCCATGATGAGGACATGGTTTCACATGAGTGCCTTGTTTTTAATGCCCGTGGAGAGAGAGCAGGCGCACAGCATCTGACTGAGTGAAGGGCCACCTCTCTGAAATCACCCCTGACTTTGATCAGGAGGCAGAGCCAGGGGTGGAACAAATATATTTGATCTGAAGAGTTAAATTCTTCCTCAGCCAGCTTTTTAGGAATGACCTTACTGTGCACTAGGTCACCAGCCACAGAGAAACATCAGTTCCTCCCTGGCATATGTCAGGAAATGGCTGCAGGAGTGATTGCCTCTGAGGGGGAAAAGGGAGCTGTACAACCAATCGCCTAAAACTACCAACACCACATGGAATCAGGGGATGTCACAAAAGCCAGCTTTAATCAAGCTTGATTGTGGAAAACATAAAAACATACGCAGCTGCAGCACAATATCTTATTAATCGTCACCAGTGTTCCAAGAGGTAGGTGTTAATTGTCTCTTGTGCTTCTCTGGGTATGTCTGGTAGCCGGTTTTGCTGTTAACTTGAACACGGATTAGATGTGAGGAAGAACAAAAGGATCAGGAGGATTTCTAGGCAACACAATCTCTTATAAAATGGCATGGCTATTGGGGGAAGAAGATAATGCCTTGCAGAATTCTAATTTTGACCCTCTTCTGAAAAAGGAATCCAATTTTAATAATCATTGCCCAATGAAATGGTCACCCTTGCAGTGCTGCAGGCTGTATACGTGCCTGAATTTGATTAGACGGCATCCCGAGAAAGGGTTCATCTGCTTTTGTCTCTGGGTGCTTACGTCTGTGCAAGTGTCTGTCAAGTCTGAATTATTCTGCCTCACATTATATTTCTGCCCAGCAACATAGTGCTGCATGTTGTGACAATGACCTTACCTTCCAAACACCTTTCAAACAAAATGTCTGGTTCACCCGGGCTCATTATAACTAGATATGCCAACTGTTATCCTTCAATCTGAAAAGAGAGAAATAGTTCAGATGTCCAAAAGGAAGGATATGAATAGATGTTACAGAAGCCAGAGAATGGAGAAAATACACAGGATCAAGTAACAATATCAAAGAGAAAAATATGACTTCGAGGTCCACAGCCTTCTCTTTTTTGTTCTTTACCTACCAGTCCTTCCTTATTACTTTAACCCCTCCTCCCAAACTCTTAATGATGTCAAGATTTCTGTTTCTTCCCTCTCAAATCTACATATAGGAAAGAATGTAATACGAAAAATGGGATCGGATGGCCGAGACTTAAGTCCAGGCTGCTTCCCTAATCAGCTTGGGACTCTGCAAAAGTCAGGATCCTGCTCCAGGTCTCTGAAGGTTAGATGATATTTCAGACTCTTCTGGCTACAAAACAAAAATAAAAAACAAAAAGCCAGCAACCATCACTCCTACTTCAAGCCATTTTAGTATATGTGGCCTAGGAGGGACCTGGGAAGCCACCAAGGTCCAAGATGCTGCTTTCCCCTCCAACTCTCTTTCTCTCTTTCATGACACTCTCAGGACATCTGTGTTTCCCTTGATGCTCCATTCTCCTTTCACTGCCAACTCGTCAGTTTCTCAGAGAAGAGCCACCTTGGTTCAGGTACCAATCCATGGTTCAGCCAGTGGCCACCTTGGCCAACTAGGAGCTGGCATTGCTTTCTAGCCACAAGGGCTCCAGACAGGACCATCAATCAGAAAAGGAAAGTAGGGAAAAGCAGGTACTATAACCATAGTGGTTTCAAAATCTATTCTCAAGGTCCATTCGAAACTAAGAAACCATGACTTTGAGAAATAAGGTTTTGGATCCCCTTCTGGAGTAATACTGAAGAATGCAGAATTGCCTAAGAGGGTCATAGCTGAAGACCTAGTGTGGGCAGTAGTGATACCAAAGAAGCCAAAAAAAAAGGCTGCTGTAAGTTTGTGATGGATGGTGTTTTTCTAAAGGACCACAGCAATACCTCCATTTCATAGGCTCTTCTGGCGATGTGATTTTGACACTCCTCCCCCTGAGAGGTGGGTCTACGTTCCCTCCTCTCGAATCAGAGCCAGAATGTGTGACTTCTCTGACCAACAAAATAGAGTGGCAGTAATGCTCTGTGACTTCCAAGGCTAGGTTATAAAAAGGATACAGTTTCCACTTGGCTTTCTTTTTCAGGATGCTTATGCTGGGAATCCAGCCACTATGTTGTGAAGAAGCCTGGGTCACAGAGAGAGACTACATGTAGGTGTTCTGGCTGACTGCTCAAGTTAAGATCTCAGCCAACAGCCAGCAGCAACCACTAAACATGTGAGTGAGAGAACCTTCATATGACTCCAGTCCCTTGGCCTATAAGCTGCTCCATCAGAAGCCAAAGGGAGCCAATCTGGACTGACTCCTGCTCAAATTATAGGCTCAAGGGCAAAACAGGTGTTGTCATTGCTTGAAACCACTAGGTTTTGGGGCAATTTGTTATGCAGTTATAGGAACTGGTACCTTTCATGCACGTCCGTGTGAAGAGACCACCAAACAGGCTTTGTGTGAGCAATAAAGCTGTTTATTTCACCTGGGTGCAGGCGGGCTGAGTCCAAAAAGAGAGTCAGCGAAGAGAGATAAGGGTGGGGCCGTTTTATAGGATTTGGGTAGGTAAAGGAAAATTACAGTCAAAGGGGGTTTGTTCTCTGGCGGGTAGGAGTGGGGGTCGCAAGGTGCTCAGTGGGCAGGAGTGGGGGGTCGCAAGGTGCTCAGTGGGGGTTCTTTTTGAGCCAGGATGAGCCAGGAAAAGGACTTGCACAAGGTAATATCATCAGTTAAGGCAAGGACCGGCCATTTACACTTCTTTTGTGGTGGAATGTCATCAGTTAAGGTGGGGAAGGGCATATTCACTTCTTTTGTGATTCTTCAGTTACTTCAGGCCATCTGGGCATATACGTGCAAGTCACAGGGGATGTGATGGCTTGGTTTGGGCTCAGAGGCCTGACAGTACCTCCACTGTCTATGTTACAAATTTCGCCTAAGAAGAAGGCAGACACACCTCCAGAAAAAGTACAAGTCTAGTGGTTGAATACTGGCGTCCCTATAAGGCAGGAGCTGCTTAGCTACTACTTGTCTTATCTCTGCAATGCTTCATTAGAGGATAATTGGGAGTTGGCTCTCCAGATCGAGACTATTTTTTTCTCCTTCACAGTAACTTAAAATCTCTGCCTTTCTTTTGAACCTATGCAAACATCAGCAGTATACTTTGTGCAACTATATTAATAACCAAAAAACTTTCTATTAATAGGAAAATCTTCCTTTACTTTCTTTTCTCCTTGCCCTACCACCCCCTTCAAGTCTTTACAACGTTGAGAATAAGCTCCTAAGATGCAAAAAAATTACAGCTTTTGGCCAAGTGTCAAGGAGAGCTGACATCATATAGAAGAATGGTCATTAATAGTCAACACTCATCCATAGTGGCCTCACACACTGGGCAACGAATGCTGATGGCCATCAGTGACCATCATATCCCAAACTGAAAAGATACTGAGTAAAACCATTTGCAATAGAACGCTTTAGTGAAATGCACGATCACTGATCAATTCTTTTCTACATTTGTCCTCAGCCATTTTTTTCTTTATATAATATCACAACCACTATCTAATTCAGTGAAAATCTTCCCTTATATTGTAAATTTCCTAAACTCAGTTTTATGTCTCATCTTGGCTCCCTTAAGTGTTAGAATTACTTTTTCATTTGCAGTAGGTATGAGGAAAAAAGACAAACTAATTTTCAAAAGACATGGTGGAAAATGGATTGTAAATTCAAAGACCTGAGTTTTAGTCCTACTCCTTTGCTGAAGTTTCTTGTGTGATTCTCTGTGTGCCTCCGTTTTAATTTCTATAAAATTGAATATAAGGTCTGCCTTACCTGCCTCCCAGGTTTTGGTTTGTTTGCTTTGTTAAATAGGTATAAAAGCACTTTGGAAAATGAAATGTTCTACAAATATCGAAA
This sequence comes from Pan paniscus, assembly GCF_029289425.2. Taxonomy (NCBI): domain Eukaryota; kingdom Metazoa; phylum Chordata; class Mammalia; order Primates; family Hominidae; genus Pan; species Pan paniscus. The sequence goes on from NC_073258.2 coordinate 97,029,182, forward strand.
CAATGGGTCTGAGGATAAAAACAACCAACTATATGAAATTTTAGGTACTCCTAGTCCAGAGCCTTATGCATTCAACAAATATCTATTTAGGGCTTACTGTGTGTCAGGCAGATCGCTAGGCACTTGCCTATGTACCAACAGGTTTCATGTCTTCCCTGGTTTCCTTCCCCACAAATTGACCTCTCATCTGATTGACATGATTTCCCTCATCATAGAATTAAACTATAAAAGCAGGGTATTGCTACTAGATGTAGAATTAAAGCACAAAGGCAGGGTATTGCTACTAGAAGTAGGTTAACTTCAACAAACATTAGCTAAGCACAGACTGGCTAGTGTTTTAATTAACAATATTTTATTTAATCCCCATAATAATGCCATCATGTGTATGTCCTTATTACTGTTTTATAGATGAGAAAGCTTAAGATCAAAGTAGTTAAGTAGCTTGCGCAAGTCCACACAGCTAGTAAGAGGGCATACTTGGGATTCAAACTCAGGTCTCACCCTAAGCAAATTGTTCTTTTCATTTCAACATGTTCCTTGTCAAGATGTTTGCTCTCGCTGGAGAAGGAATGGGATGGAGATCTCCTTACCATCCACTAGAGGAACAGAGGTTTTTTTTGTTGTCGTTATCATACCAGTTAATTATGGTGTAGCAATAGAAAACTTTTGGAAGCTCTTCTTCTTGGACATCCTTTCTTTTTTTTTTTTTTTTTTTTGAGACAGAGTCTTACTCTGTCACCAGGCTGGAGTGCAGTGGCATGATCTCAGCTCACTGCAACCTCTGCCTCCCAGGTTCAAGTGATTCTCCTGCCTCAGCCTCCCAAGTAGCTGGGACTACAGGCGTGTACCACCACGCCTGGCTAATTTTTTGTATTTTTAGTAGAGACAGGGTTACATCATGTTGGCCAGGCTGGTTTCGAACTCCTCACCTCAAGTGATCCACCCGCCTCGGCCTCCCAACGTGCTGGGATTACAGGCACGAGTCACTGCACCTGGCCTTGAACATCATGTCTATACATGTTCTATATTCAGCATATTTGCTTATATTTTCCAAAGTCATGAATTTTAGATTTTTTTATTTCTTTTTTCTTCCTCTCTTTCTCTCTTCCTTCCTCCTTCCCTTCCTCCCTTCCTCCCCCGCTCTCTCTCTTTCTTTTGAGACAGGGTTCTCTCTCTGTTGCCAGGGCTGGAGTACAGTGGCACAATCACAGCTCACTGCAGCCTTGACCTCCTGGCCACAAGTAATCCCTCTCACCTCAGCCTCCTGAGTAACTGGGACCACAGGCACATGCCACCACACCCAGCTAGATTTTTTTTTTCAAATCTTTGTAGCAACAGGGGGATCTCCCTGTGTTGCCCAGACTGGTCTCAAACTCCTGAGCTCAAATGATCCTCCCGCCTCAGCCTCCCAAAGTGCTAGGATTATAAGCATAAGCCACCACACCCAGCCCATTTCTTTTATTATTACTTTATGTTTCAGAGCAGTCTTAGGTTTACTGCAAAATTGTGAAGAAATTACAGAGTTCCACATACTCCCAACTTTGCATTTTTACATGACTGTTTTTCTCTATTTCTATAACCTAATAAGCATGCTTTTCCTACCTTCCTACTGAACCTTTTACTAATATATTATCTCATTGAAATGAGCATACCCAGTACATTTACTAGAATTAGATGTGGGACTCAGAAATAAATCTGCAGGTTTGTTTTGGACCAACTATGGAAAAGCTACCTCAAATATGTGGAGGCCAAAAGTTTGCATTTGCACTCTACTGAACAGGGAGAGATTATGCACTCAGTTCTGTCCTTTGAGGATGGTACTCCCGGGCAGCACTACATCTCTTGTCACTGGGTCAGGCCAAGCAAAGCCCTAAAAAGCAACATTAGAAAAAAACGCATAAAGCCGGGCACGGCGGCTCACGCCCGTAATCCCAGCACTTTGGGATGCTGAGGTGGGCAGATCACGAGGTCAGGAGTTCGAGACCAGCCTGACCATCATGGTTAAACCCTGTCTCTACTAAAAACGTAAAAATTAGTGGGCGTGGTGGCACATACCTGTAATCCCAGCTACTCAGGAGGCTGAGGCAGGAGAATCACTTGAACCCAGGAGGCAGAAGTTTCAGTGAGCCGAGATCATGCCACTGCACTCCAGCCTGGGTGACAGAGCGAGACTCCATCTCAAATAAATAAATAAATAAATAAATAAATAAATAAATAAATAAAAATAATGCATGAACAATGGTAAAGGTGGTGATTTCAACCCTTTATAATTCAGAGCCTATGGATTATTCAAATTCCAAATGGAATGCAAGCAACTCTGAATATAGTCATTTTACTTTGTTTTTTTTTTTTTTGTTTGTTTTTTTTTTGAGATGAATCTCCCTCTGTCTCCCAGGCTGGAGTGCAGTGGCGCTGTCTCGGCTCACTGCTAGCTCCGCCTCCCGGGTTCACGCCATTCTCCTGCCTCAGCCTCTCGAGGAGCTGGGACTACAGGCGCCCACCGCCAATCCTGTCTAATTTTTTGTATTCTTAGTAGAGACGGGGTTTCACCGTGTTAGCCAGGATGTTCTCGACCTCCTGACCTCGTGATCTAAAAGTGAGACCTCGGCCTCCCAAAGTGCTGGGATTACAGGCGTGAGCCACTGCGCCCAGCCCAAAAAATGTTTTTTAAATTTGTCTAGGATTCGCTCTTAGGCACTAAGTCATTTGGGGAGGGTTTGTGATTTTTCTCCCTCCCAGAAGAACTATCATAGGAAGAAATGAAGAAACTTATGAGTTCCTTCCTCATAGTGTTTAGATTTTATTCATCCAATTGGCACCCAAAATCCACTACATAAAGACTTTGAGTGCTCTGATTTAAAGAAATCTATGAGATGTATGAGTGAGAAATGGTCCACCGAGGCTGAGCTGCTCTCAGTGGAGCTCCTTATCGTAGTGACAAAACTCAGGACAAAACTCCATCCGTGTTACAACCACCTCAGGGACTTTTGGTTACACGCAGTTGTCAGAAATAACAGGACTTTGGTGGAACTGCCTTTCTAGAAAAGGAGCAGTGAAGTGTTAAAACCAGTCTGCTTTCTCTCAGTTGCACAGCTGTGGGCTGACCAGGTGTCACACTGTAGGTTTTTCTCTCTTTATAGCCTGTTTCCAATATGTTTTCACAGGTGCTAGCATAGGAGGGCAGTGTTTTCCAGGGAGGCTCGACCATGTTCATGGAGTCTGAGCGCTGGGTCTTCCACAGAAAAAAACTGCTCTCAAGGAAATTACTCATGACTGGAGGATTGTTCATGCCTGTTACCCAGCCTTGTCCACACACATTGCTACTAGTTTGGGGTCTAGATGAACATGTGGGCCGCAGACTGGCAGCACTGGCATCACCTGGGAACTTGCAAGAAATGCTGACTCTCAGCCTCTCCCCCAGACCTGCTGAATGAGAAGCTGATTAAGCAAGATTCTCAGGTGATTTGCATGTTACTGCTCAGTGTTCCTCAAATTTGAATGTGCATATGGAGTCCAGACTTGGGCTTTAGAACCTTGTGTACGCATCACCTCTTTTGGGCCCTCCAGTCTTCTGGTCTTTGTTTTTATACATTTTTCTCAGCCTTGATAGCCTGCATCTATTTTACCTTGTGCCACAATCCAGATGAGGCACAGTTTAATGTAATATGTATAGCATCAATGCGTGGTGCACAGATCCACAGCATAGGTACCAATAGAAAGCACCTTTCAAATACAGACTCCCAGCCCCTCCCCAGACCTACTGGGTCAGAATCTGCATTTTAACGAGACCTAGGATTTATTTACACCTTACAGTTTGAGGACCCCAAGTGTATAGAACCCACAAATTCTCCCATTCTGATAGACAGCATAGTTTACTTTCTTACTTTAATAAGCTGCATCACATACCTGCACACTAGAGGAAATTATACAGCAATAAAGCATAATTAGGTTTTGCTCCTAAATGAATTAAATATTAGCTTTTACAAATTGCCTATCAAATCACAGGAGAATCAAAGTACTTTTTTGAGTCCCTAGAAAGAACAGATACACAAAAGTGTACTATAAAAGTGGGATGAAGGCCGGGTGCAGTGGCTCACGCCAGTAATCCCAGCACTTTGGGAGGCCACGGTGGGTGGATCACCTGAGGTCGGGAGTTTGAGATCAGCCTGACCAACATGGAGAAACCTTGTCTCTACTAAAAATACAAAATTAGCCAAGCGTGGTGGTGCATGCCTATAATACCAGCTACTCAGGAGGCTGAGACAGGAGAATCTCTTGAACCCGGGAGGTGGAGGTTGCAGTGAGCTGAGATCGTGCCATTGCACTCCAGCCTGGGCAACAAGAGTGAGACTCCGTCTCGAAAAAAAAATGCGATGAAAAGAGGGGCAGATGCAATGATAATTATGTTGTGAATGTTGGCTACTATGTTAAGTAACTCACATGCATTTTATTTTCACAACTCCACTATGTAGGAAGTAGCATTATCCTCATTTTACAGATGAGAAACCGATAGAGAGAGCTTGAAATCACTTTCTCAAGGCTACATAGTAGGTGAGTGTTAGAGTGGCGGTTTGAACCCAATAGCCCCTGGCTTTAGAGCCGGGCCCCTTAACAACTATTAGCCAGTGTATCTCATAGAGAGAAGCTTTTTACACAGAGGCTACCATATGCACAAATATCACAAGCACAGTATGATTTGATAAATGATACTGAATTCAAAGATACAAGTTTCACTCATTTTAAAATTGTGACTCAAACAAATGTGAATAGTGCCTAGAGGCTTCCTTGCTACTGAACTGTGGTCCATTTTTTGAACATTCCTGGTGCCCTGAGTAATGTACCTTTAACCTTATTTGAAATTCCCAGTATCTTCAGTGGGTGTCTGAGGGGTCTTTCTTACCTCTGTGAATCAAGTTGTCTCTGCACATTCATTTGGATACTTTCTCCCCATCTTTTTTAGAAGCTAAGTGTGATAGCTAAATGAGATAACATATAAAATGTGGCACATAGCAGATGATTAATAAAAGCCACTGTTATTCCAGATTGCTGGTTTTCTCAGACTTTCAAATTAACTCCTTACCTAGATGCCAAAAGAAATATATTTGGTATTTTCTTGACACTTAGTAGGTATTCTAGAAATATTTTATTTTAAACAGATGAATGAATAAACAAAAGAATTGAGGTATAAACTTAGCTTCACTTAAGGAATCACTGCTGATCCTATCCCAGGTTGTCTTGGAAGTAAATGCTTGAACTCCCAGCATCATTTGTCCAAAGTGAGTAAGAAGTTTTAAACAGGCCGGGTGCGGTGGCTCACGCCTGTAATGCCAGCACTTTGGGAGGCCGAGGGTGGTGGATCACAAGGTCAGAAGATGGAGACCATCTTGGCCAACATCTCTAGTAAAAATACAAAAATTAGCTGGGCATGGTGGCATGTGACTGTAACCCCAGCTACTTGGGAGGCTGAGGCAGGAGAATCGCTTGAACCAGGGAGGCAGAGGTTGCAGTGAGCCGAGATCGTGCCACTGCACTCCTGCCTGGCGACAGAGTGAAACTGTCTCAAAAAAAAAAAAGTTTTAAATAACTGTCGTGGTTAGGAATGTCCACCTATTACTGTTCTTCTCCTCTGCTCTGATATTTTTCACTCCAGTCTATGGACTAAGCACTCCAGAAGAGGTGTCTGCTTCTGACTCTAGCACTGTGCATACTGATTCATTCGGCTGGCATTTGGCCTGGCCTTCATGTGGCAGAGGTATCTTTGGCCTCTGGTTAAATGGAGTTGTCCCTCTGATGTTTCTGACTTGGCAACGAAATCTTAGTAACCAGAATCATCACTACAGCACCCTGCTATTTAATCTTTGCTGGAAAGTGATGAAAACAGACCTCACTTGTATGAGAACTCTTAGGTTTAGTGAAAGCAATGTGAGAAGTCGCCAAGTTTGTGCTTTGAAACAAGCACATGTTTGAAACCTTAGGTTTCTTTTTCTTAAGCTTTCCCAAGTTGGAAGCTTATAACACAGACATGAAAGTCTGATTTAAGCAGTTCCTATAACCTTTCTAATTTCAGATTTTAAAATCTGCTTTTGCTTGAATAGAAAATGGAAAGCCAACACATCTCTCTCTACCCCCATCCTTCCCTGAATAACCTAGATACTTAAGCAATCCTTCCCTTCCCTGGGGGTGTGACTGTAGAGTATTATTTTATTGACTCATAATTAAGAACTTCTGATGGGAAAACCAGTCAACAGAGAAAAATGGCTTGGGGGTCCCACAAGCAAAGAGAAAGCCTGTATGTCCCTATTATGGCAAGCACAACAGGCAGGAATGAAGAGATCTCACAAAAGAAAATCTTTTCGAAAACGTTAAGTCCTTTAAAAAATGAACTTTATGTCCTTTTTGAGGAAGTCAGTTTTTTTTTTTTTTCCTTTCCCATAATGTAATGAAAACGTGAGTGGTAGTTTGAACTGCTGTAAGATTCAGGGAGTGTATAAGAGAGTGAAATTGTGTGTGGGAGGGGACTGACAATGGAAAGTTGGTGGTGAACACAGAGTGTGGGCAGAAGGAAAAAAGCACATGTGAAACATTTCTGAAAGGAAGTGTCACAGGAAAATCTTTTGAGGCAGCATTCTATGGGGCTGGTCAGAGCACCACCAAAGCTGCTGTGCATTTGTTCAACATTAAAAAAAATTCTGCTAAACAAATAAGCAAAAGATTTCAAATGTCCAAAGAGCCACTGAGGAGAAACCATTACTCTTTTAACTGAACAAATATTCCTGGAATTCAGTCACATCTTATTAGTAAAGAGAAGCTTCTAGCTCAATGCTAGAAACTGGTTTGTTTTTTTTTTTCTACATCTGGTTCCACTCATGGAAATGACCACCTCTGCACCCATTATTCACCGGCCATATCTAGTTTAATACAAGAGGTGATTTGCCTCTTGGTGCCTTGAGGTATGATTTGATGAGAGTTTGGTAATGCATATAAAATGGATTTCCATTATCCAATTATAGCCAATAGGACCTAATCTGACTTCTCTGAACAATTTTTTAAACAAGTAGCCATTTTGTATGGCGCAAGTTTCGTGCTTATAATTTACTTCCTAGGAAATCTTTATGTATTAATGTAGTGTTTTTACATACCAATAGTTACTCCTAGGAGAGAATAGACTTTTAAGACTCATTTAAAATGGATGCTTTGAATTCTCCATTTGAAATACCTGAAATAAGCTTAAACACTATTGCGGGATAGACTAGAAAGAAAAGTAGTCTCTTACCACTATGACTAATTTCAGGTAACTGAAAATCTACAGCTTTGAAACTGCAGCACTACTAGTTAATTTGCAACAGCAAATCTGTTTTTCTTCTGACAGATTTACTCATTCATGTCATGTTTCATTATATTCATTCTGTGGACATACAACGTAAGCTATTAGAATGTGAAATCTACTTGCTACTTTGTTTGTTGGGCATTTTGTTTTGGTTGTTTAGATCTGATTGTAGGTGTCCTTGCTGAAATATTCAGGAACATCTGTGGGAAGCTAATTCTTCATTCAGAAAAGAATCCATCACAAGAGGAAATAGCTTTAAAAACTGGAACTGGGATACTTATATTTTTATTCAGTTGGCTTAATTTATTATTCTAAAATATTGAAGAGTACTAAAAGAATTTTTCTTCTAAAGTTCAGAGCCAAAGAATCTAGGATTGTATATGGCTGAAGTTAAAAGTAGGTGTTACTAGATGACACAAAGATAAAAAAAATCTTAATTCCTATTTTTTTACTCCCTTTTTCAAGGAATGATTTCACACTGAAAATTTGTTAAGAGGAAACTTTAAAAGCCAACATGGATGAAGACATGTTAATAGAGCACTGAATTTTTAGTTTTAGTGATGAACATGGAGTCTGCAATATCCTAGTATACAAAATGTGGACATTTGATGTGAGGTGAGGTTTTTGGGGAGAGATTGATGGTGGATATACATGTGTTAGGCACTGATCCAGACTTCTTAGGCATTACCTCATTTAATCCACCCAACAGCCCTAGAAAGAAAGTACTGTTGCAGATGAGGGGATCTGTTCATGAGAAAGTTTAATGAACTTGTCCCAGGGAAGGTTAATGAGGGGAAGAATTAAATTTTGAAATCAAGGTTTACTGGCCCACAGAATCCATGATGTTACTAGCCACCTCTTTTAGATGGATTTGTAATGAGTTATACATCCATATCTACAGCCAATCCATGAAAGAATGACAAACCACAGGTCACTTATGGTAAGGCAGGGAGCTGATGTCTCCCAGTCTTACAGAAGACTTTGTGTTGATGACTTGGTGAAATTTATGAATGCATGCAGAATAAATTTATCAATTACCTGGAACTGGGGCCAATAAAATATTTGGGGTAACAATCAGGATAGAAATGATCTCAACAAACTGAAACTATGAGCCAGCCCTAAAGAGATGACATTTAACGGGGATAAATGTAAATCCCTCTTCATGGACATAAAATATCAGTTGTACAAAATAAGCAGAATTGGAGAGAAGTGATCTAGCAGGGGCTCTCATGTGTAAAAACATTTAATGTAACTCAAGTTATCAAATTTTTACTGAGGGCCTATTGTGAAAGAGACAATGGGGTACAGGGAGTTTTAGCTGACAGTAATTTCAATACTAGTCAATCAATGTAGCTGCCAAAACAATTAATGTAATCTGAGGTTGCATTTATAAGGTTAGTCTTTCTCTAATCTCTTCTTGTCACACCATATTGGCAACATAGCATTCAGTTTTGTGTACCCCCTTTTAGAAGGAGGATTGCCAAACTGATACCTGTTCAGAGGAAATACCAAGCTATAGATGCAGAAAGAGTCTAAACTACTATTATGTAAGAAAGATGCAAAGAAGTGAGGATTTTTAGGTAGTAGAGGAGTCATCAAAGGGGAAGCATAAGAATGGAACTAGGCCGGGCGCAGTGGCTCACGACTGTAATCCCAGCACTTTGGGAGGCTGAAGCGGGTGGATCACAAGGTCAAGAGATTGAGACAATCCTGACCAACACGGTGAAACCCCATCTCTACTAAAAATACAAAAATTAGCTGGGTGTGGTGGCGCATGCCTGTAGTCCCAGCTACTCAGGAGGCTGAGGCAGAAGAATCGCTTGAACTCGGGAGACAGAGCTTGCAAGTGAGCCGAGACCACACCACTGCACTCCAGCCTGGGTGACAGAGCGAGAATCCGTCTCAAAAAAATAACAATAAAAAAAAAAAGGGCCGGGAGCGGTGGCTCACGCCCGTAATCCCAGCACTTTGGGAGGCTGAGGTGGCTGGATCACGAGGTCAAGAGATGGAGACCATCCTTGCTAACACGGTGAAACCCCGTCTACTAAAAATATAAAAAATTAGCCGGGCATGGTGGCGGGCGCCGGTAGTCTCAGCTACTCGGGAAGCTGAGGCAGGAGAAAGGCGTGATCCCAGGAGGCGGAGCTTGCAGTGAGCCGAGATCACACCACTGCACTCCAGCCTGGCAACAGAGCGAGACTCTGTCTCAAAAAAAAAAAAAAAAAAAAACACAAAAGAATGGAATTAGTTGAAATTCTGCTATGTGAAAGGAGGTTCAGCTAACTGGATGTAGACCCAAGTTCTTGTCTAGGACCAACACATGGAGTTGTAAGAGAAGAGACTCAGGAAATGGATCATCATGTGAGTTCTGTCAGTGACAGTGTTGAAATCCAGCTGGAAGGCCACTGGATTGGGCTGTTCTGGCAGGAATTCCCGCAATGAACGCTTTCCAACTGGGTAGTATACAAGGTATTTTCCCACAAATGTTAACTATGTGAAGGTTACACGTCTGCAGTTTCCCATCCCATGGATAAGCAGAGTCTAAAGGAGGAAAGTAGAGGCTTTGAAGTCAAGTGAGGGTGAGCTTTCTGCAAAGCCGAGGGTCCAGGCTGGCTGGAAAACAGGGCTGGGAACCTGGGGCACTAAAACATGGTGGGTTGGATGGGCAGTTAGGGAATCATGTGGTTTCTGGGAAGAATGCAATTTGCTCTCACTTTTGAGAAAAGGTGCATGCAACACTTGCTAGCTCTCCAAGACCAAGTTCTTAGAATTCCCAGCTGTGATCCTTCATAACAAGGAACGTCACTGTGACAGGTCTGTTTCCCTAAATTGTGTCCCAGGAAGAAGGAGCCCATCAGGTGCAGAACGCTAGGTCAGGAGTTAATATCACTGGGACGCAGAGTTCTTAAATGTACAAAGACTTCCAAGGATGCTTCCAATCATAAGAATCTATGATTCTAAGAAAAATGGAGGTGATCTATGATGAGGAATTTTGATATTTTATAATCATGTCCCTGTCTTCCATCTTAAGTCTTGTTAGCACAGTCAAACTGTTTGAAGATAATTGTTTTCAAAAGATCAGGAAGAAATTTGTCTATATGCTAGCATTCCTTGGAATGACCCCTTCTAACTACTCTCAGTCTTCAAATTATCTGGAGGCAGAATAAGACTGCCTTCCAGTCTTATTAAGGGCAGCCAGGTTATCTATACTTAGGATGCCCTATCTTTGGGACATATGCCAGCATGAATGATCAACTGCAACTAGACATTGCCTAGTGACCGTGAATCATGGAGATTTACCTGGTTTGCTTCGTGCAAGCTATCTGACACTGCCTTTGTGTGCAGCAGAATTGAACTATTTTAAAATCAAAATTCTGGTGGAGCGTATGCCTTAAAATAATTTATTAGACTGTGAACTCTAGGAATCACATTGTGGGTGTATGATTAATACCCAAATAAGTGGTTCAGGAAACATTTTATTCATTCTCTGGCTCTTGCCATCTTCCACTGATTAAAGTATGGTGTTGGGGCCGGGTGCGGTGGCTCAGGCCTGTAATCCCAGCACTTTGGGAGGCTGAGGCGGGCGGATCACAAGATCAGGAGTTTGAGACCAGCCTGACCAATATGGTGAAACCCCATCTCTACTAAAAATACAAAAATTAGCTGGGCATAGTGGTGGGTGCCCCTGTAATCCCAGCTACTCAGGAGGCTGAGACAGGAGAATCATTTGAACCCGGGAGGCGGAGGTTGCAGTGAGTCGAGGTCATGCCATTGCACTCCAGCCTGGGCGACAGGGCGAGACTCCGTTTCAAAAAAAAAAAAAAAAAAAGGTGTCTGGGGAATAGAAATTGTGTGGCATTGTGTTTCCACAGCTAGAAAGACACTATCAGTTTGATCGGTTTGCAATATCTACTTGGCAGAACACTATGTTAAAGATATGCTGATAGATTTTAGTGAGCTATCCTATCTGTATAACATCTTTAGCTCCAGAAATAAGAAGACACAGTAATAAAACAGTGAATTCTGTGTGATTCAAAAAGACAAATTGTATTTTCTGGAACATATGCAAAGCAGCAATATATTTACCAATTTCAAATGAAGTGCTCTCCCGTGTAACAAAAAAAAAGGAATTTTTTCTTTGAAGAGCAAGATGCTTTATTTTTCTTTAGTTTTTATCCTTTTTCTTATGAAATGCAAGAAACACATATTTGACTTATCCATTTACTTTAGCCAAACAGTCCCCTTATTTTTAAATGTCTGTGTATACTACTTTGACCTGCATCTTAAGAAACATATCAAAAGTAGCTGACAAATTCTACCACCATATGGTTCATTTCTCTTTTCTTTGTTCCTTTCTACTTCTCACTGTAGCAGTGTCTGCAGAGGGGAGAGTACCCAGAGTGGAGAGGATCCCAACCTCCTACTATCAAGATCCAAGCATCTTTTTTATGTCCTTCTTACTGTTTGTCTAAGTGGAACTCAGTGAGAGAAAGCATAGGCCTATCCGTCAAATGGTAAACGATCTAGAACTGGCCTCAAAATAAGAAACAAAAAATTATAGTTGCAGAAATAAAAGAAAGGCCGAGACTCTAATAGCTGGCCAGGTGGTCAGTTCAATACATTCATGCAAACAAATGGGCAATTGAACTGGAGGCTGGGGTGGGCAGTCTGGGGAGTGGGAGGTGGTGATTAACTAGACAGGTTGGGCTATTCAATTAATGGGTCACTTCAGTCCCAGTGTCTGAACTGGCAATACTGTGTATACATAGTTGAAGCTTACATATGAATAAAGTAAAGCTGAGTGTTTAGAGAACTCTCCAGATAATTTGGAAAAGGAAGTAGCTAGGGGCTCAAATTTTGTAGAGTGACTCTCTCCTCTGTTTGAATCTGCTAGATAATTTCCTGTTTCATTTTGTCTGAGCAAAAAACAAGCTTCCTTTATGCAAAACAGTTTACTGCAGGGAAAGAATAAATTTGTTGGATTAAATAATTTATTCTCTTTAGTTTACAACCTGAGTTGGATGAGATAAAATCTAGAAAATCTACAAGCCAAATAACCACATTTTGAAATGTTGCCTTCTTTTGTTCACAGGAGCTAAATGTGCCTCTTCTTTATTAGCCAAAGGCACAAGAACTAAATACAAAATTCCTTGGGGAAAAATGTTGCTATAGGACTGAGTCCACTGGCTCCTTTCCCTTTCTTTATTCTCAGGAAGAAAAGACACCACCGAAGGGAAAGCATTAAAATCCTTCTGAGGTTCAATTCATGATCCCTCCCTGCCCCTCAACCTCTCCAGCTTCTCTGACATTTAAAGGAACACTGTCAAATAGGTGAGGCTTTATATTTAGAATGAAAGGCTTAAAAATTCTTAATGACAATAGATACCATTCTTTGATACATATGCTTGGAAAACAGATTAAAAATATTCACATCTTGAACTTGTTTTTCTGACTGTGTCTATGAGGGCAAATGAAATTAGAAGAGCTAAGCATTTTGAACAGTATAGACATCTAAGTTATATAAACCAAGTCTTTCTACTTCACATTTTACCTCAGTCATAGGCTTTTTTTCTCCTATTGACTTGACCTCTGATAGAACCACAAGTCATCCTACTGAATATTCATGCATTCAAATTAAAAAGAAAAGGAAAGAAAAGAAAAACAGTGTCACTCTCTGCAAAGCCCTATGAACCTACACATTAAGCCACAGTGCTCTCCTAGATTTTACCCATGTTTACAGGAACACCTAAATTCACTGCTTGATAGTACTGGGGAGCTTCAGTGTGGGGTAAGAATATTTTCCCAAGAGCACCCAAAGCGGATAAGTGGCTGAAGGAGGAAAGCTCAGAGGAAGAACTTCCATCAAGAACCCAGGGATTGCAGAGTTCTCCATCCATCCAGAAAAATACAGAGGAAGACAAATGTGATGCTTTCATCAGTTCAAAAACTCAGAAAACTAAATATAAATTCTCTGTGCCTTCTGGGTGTCTGTTTCACCAAGAAGATATTGACTCAATCTCTGCTACGAAACATACAGGCAGAAAGCAGAAAAAGAGTGAGGCATGATATACTATGATCCAAAAGAAGCAAGGTGAAACTTGCACCAGGTAACCAACTAGGACTTATACCTCCATAGAATGGACGACCTGTGTGCATATAATTGTAAAGTCTTTTAGACTTGGTCAAAAGGCAAGGGCCAGATCTGTTTACTTGCAAACGGGCTATTAGCAGTTTATCAGAATATTATACTGTGACTACCAAACTACTATCCATGTAGCAAAAACGACATGTTCCACCATTTTTTCCTCTCGTGCTGATTTACAGTAAGTCACAAAAGAGTTAATGTTCTCTCTGTCCCTTAATGCCTAAAGCAAGTAGGTTAATAGTACCAGTGGGTTGTGTTTATAGAATTGAAACACTGTTATTGTATATGTCAAGAGAATTAAACCTCTCTGATTATCTATACATTTTAAAATGTGTAATTTCCTTGCATAGATACATATCTGCAACAAAGATGAACAAAATGAACATTTAAAAAAATAAACGAACAATTACATTGTTAGAGAGTAAATGTAAGTAAAAGTGACTATTGTTAATTAATGTTTTCTACACACATTATTAGTGAATGCATGCCTTTAAAAATCAAAATGGAGGATACAATGAGATCATTGTTCGTGTGTTTCCTTGCAGTGATCAGGAAGATAAATAGTTCATCCCAGTTGCTTCGGTGATTTTCATTTTAGGAAAGGTTTGTCATTTTCAGTCAGCTTCAGACAAGGACTCGGCTTAAAAAACCTTTTTCAAAGTGACCACTGTTTTGGGCTGCATGAACATAAAACCCCTCCTCTTGGGGAAATGCTATCTTGTTTTCCTGGATATCGACTTTCTGATGATCCGTGGATACCAAGAAAAGGAGACGTGTAAAAAAATCACATGCAGGGATTGACCATTGAAGTCAATCAGAAATAATGCAAATGCAAAGCTGTGTGTCTTGCCCATTTAAGGTCAATACCAGGCTGGAGAATACCACAGTAGCTCTAGTGAATAACAGGGGATGCCCCCTCCCCATGCTGGTAGCAGGAGGTTCACTCCTTAGGTCTGTATTACTTCTCGGCTGCCCCTTAAACCCTAAACAAGAAATCACTTGTGTCTGTAATGTCTAGGGTAAATAAGGCTAAGCAAAATTATAAATTAAATGTATTTTATTCTCTATCTTTTCAGCCTGCTTAGAATTCATAGTCTTTTCTGTTTCAAACCACTCTTTTTTTGTTCTCCCCACCTATACCTTCTATAGTCCAATGGTTCTCCCCCAACCACCCTCGGCTTTTTTTTTTTTTTTTCAATAGGAGCCAATACATCTCTATGTGAATTTAAATCATGTGTTATTATTGTGGCCCTTATATTTGAGGCCTTTTCTATAAATGTGGAATGTTAAGCATCAGGAAGCAAATGGCAGTAGGTATTTGAGGGCAGGAGTTTACTCTGTGCCTGTAAAAATCACTCCAAGAAAAGGCAGAGATGGGTGGCCTGCCCAGGTCACTAAGGTCTGGGAGGCCAAAGCTACTCCTATACAAATGCTGCATGTGGTGTGGTAAAGACCTGAATTGCTGCCCCACTTACTCAGAGTCACCATTGCTTTCTCCAGAATAGATAATGAAAACCAAAGAAGATTTATGTCCAGAGACACATTAGCAATAGTCTATAGACCAAGAAGCCCCTTGCTCCTCCTTGGACATAACTAATTTTGAGTAATAGAAAATAAATCTGGGTCACTTTTTTGTAGCTGTAAATCCAGCCTCAGTAATCCTGACCTCCATTAACATAGCTAGTATTTCAAATTCCACTGTAACAGTTGCTCTGACTCTTTGGGGGCTGGGAGGCAATCCAAGTAGCCAGAGAAGCAATTGTTTCACATGCTTCAATCCTGCAACTCCACAAAAAATATAAGGGGGACTAGGGCAAAAGAAAATCTCTTATTTGTTTTCCATTTCTCATTTCTCGTATCTTTATTGCTTCTCTCTCATCCTTAACCTGTATCTCCCTTCAGCTGATGCCTGATTACCTTCTACCATGTTCAACATTATGATCAGTCACCTACTATGTGCCAGGCAGTGTGCAATGTGTGAGGATACCAGACCCTACCTACTGGGAGCTTACAGTCTAGCTCAACAGGCACATCATTAAATAAGCAATTGCAGCAATTATATTAAGTGCTGGGCCAAGGGAGGTACCAGAAGTCATAAGAATCCCTCCTCTGAGGGGATAGAAGTGAAGACTTCAGAGGGGATGTAATGATTCTGGATGTGTAGGACTCAGCCAGGTGAAGTGTAAAAGTAAGGATGGAGGAGAGTGTTCTAAAAGAGGGAACAACATGATCAAAATTCTGGACAGGAGAGAGATTTGACATATTTGAGGAAGTGAAAATTTTATCTAGAAACTTGCAATGAGTAAGTAAACACCAGGTCAAGAGGAACTGGGAGATTGGCAGACAATGGAAAACCATTGAAAGGGATTAAACTAGGAAGTGATATGGTCTCTTTTGCATTTAAAAAGATCACCAATGGGGATATGGAGAATGGTCTGGATAGGTCTTAAGACTAGAGCCAGGAAGACATGTTAGAAGGCTATCAATTGACCCTACAGACACTGCTTCAATCCCTTTGATGACAGTGAGTTTGCTTTCCCCAGAGATAGCTTATTGGACCTCAGGACTGCTGTGAGAAACAGAAAATGCTCCTTTACGTGTTGCCTTAAGTTAGGCTCACTGATTTGGGGCATGTTCTAATTCTACCAGCTAGGAACACACAGAATCGCTTGTCAAACATTCTGAGTCAGATATGTCCTCCCTATGTCTTTTCTGAGAAAGGCATAGAGAAATTCCCAGCTAAACATCACCAGTTCCCTCATTTGTTCCTCAGATGATATGGTCCATTCAAGTTTTGTAATCATCATGGGGGTAGATGGAGGGTCCCAGTCCTCACAACCATTCTGGTAATTTACTCTTGAATTTACTGGTTCACATGTATCTATTTTGTAGTGTGGCTCCTGAAACTGAAAAACCTACCCCAGGTATTCTGTGAACAGACAGAGTAGAGAGTCTGTCACTGCCCACGGAGAGATGATTAGGCTTCCGGGAAAAGGTGAGAACACTGGCAAAGTTCCGGAAGGAGGAACAATATCCCTTCTTCCCTTCTTCATGAGTCATACCATCCCTTACTTTTGGCTGGTCACATAACCACCCAAAATAAGGGCTACATTTTCCAGCCACTCTAGCAGCTAGGGGTGACAGAGTGACTAAGATTTACCTGGAAGTATCGTGTGTGACTTCTGGGAAGGGTCCTTAAAGAGAGGGCTAGTCCTGGCTGGGTGTGGTGGCTCACGTCTGTAATCCCAGCACTTTGGGAGGCCGAGGCAGGCGGATCACAAGGTCAGGAGTTCAAGACCAGCCTGGCCAAGATGGTGAAACCCCATCTCTAATAAAAATACAAAAAAATTAGCCGGGCATGGTGGCGGGTGCCTGTAATCCCAGCTACTTAGGAGGCTGAGATGGAGAATTGCTTGAACTTGGGAGGCAGAGGTTGCAGTGGGCCAAAATGGCGCCACTGCACTCCAGCCTGGGCAACAGAGCAAGCCTCCGTCTCAACAAAAAAAAAAAAAAAAAAAAAAAAAAAAAGAGAGGGGTAGTCCTTGTTGCTGTTGCTGCAGGTATTTTCTCCTTCTTCCCAGCTGGACCACTAGCAGCCATCTTGTCCGTGACAGGGAAGCCCCATGATAAGGTGGGCAGAACCGCAGAAGAGACGGAACGTGGATCCCTGATACTGTTAAGTGTCTCCCTCCTGGTTTACCTACCCTGGGACTTCTTTTACAAGAGACAGAAAAAAATATTTATGTATTTTAACCTACTATTATTTTGCATTTTCTGTCACTCACAGCCAAATGCAAATCTGATTGATATACCTTCCATGTTTCAGATAATTTTTTTTTTTTTTTTTAAGCAAGTGATGACACAGATGAGTATTTCTTTGTCCATTCTGTATAATGTGTCCTGGGAATGTGTGCAGGCTATGGCGGTTCTATTGTTTGGGGAAACTCTTTGTCAGTACTTCTGTCTGAGGTTTTACCACGCCCCTCCTATTTTAGGTTTCCACATCCAATAAATACCGTGATGTACGCAGTCTCGCTAAATCTAACTCTGCTTAGTCAAAAAGGTTTCTGTTGACTCATGTGAATATGCATCAGAGGAAAACAGTGACAACATTAATTGGCAGAAAGCCAAACCTACCCAAAAGTTTCCACATTTTCTATAAATGATGAACAAAATAATGAATGGAAAAGTCCCTCTATATTTTATCAATTTGGACGAATGCCAAAATGCAGACCAATCATTTCATTAAGTACATTCACCTTCTGGTTCCACTGGGAAGGGAATCACTTAACAGCATAAAGAAAACATTACTGAAAATTATCTCTAGTGTGATAAGGAGGGGGAGGGTGGCCAGGAATCAACTCAGGTAAATTAAGAAATAAAAGTGTGACTACTTTAGTATCAGAGGAATTTAGTTATATTATTATCACCTTTGGAACATAGTAAGAACCTTAGTTCAAACAGATGAAAGATTAGCCACAATAAAAATGTAAACACGACCCTAATTAATGATTTTGCTCACAATTAGTCTCTCTATATATACTCATTAACACTCTTAATGTTCTAGATAACTTTAACATCCCTTGGTCAGGAGAAGCCATGGCTGAGCTCTGCATGGCCCAGCTGCAAAACAGATATCATCTGTAGCTTGGATTTGCTGAGATTCCATGTCCATTTCTTGAGTCAGATCTCAGAGTAAACACAATTCTTCTAACAAGCTATTAGTGAGACTTCATTCTTTTTCTTCTGTTTCTCTTTGAGGAATGAATGGAATCTCTCCTGGGACCTATCCTGTGCCTAAGAGCAAAACAAGCACAAAAGTTCCCACATTTGGTAAACTAAGAGCCTGACAGATTTCATCAGAGAAAGATGTATAAGTTAGCGTGTCCCTCACAGCAACACTCCTGCATTTTAATTATTTCCTTCAGGTCATGGCTGTGCCTCGATCCACCATGTCTTCCTGCTGACTTCTCAGGAGCTTCTGGACTTTGACAAGTTAACATCTGTAATAGTGCAAAGCATGTGTATTTGGTGGAGGGTGGTGGGGGGATACGGGTGGAGAAATGTTGAAATAGCTTTAAGGATCTGACTAAAAAGGGCCACTTCAGGAGAGGGAGCACCAGAAGCAAGGCAATCAGAGGGCAATGGTACCATCTCTTAGTCACATACCATGAACCAAGAGGTGACAATGAGAGGGGAAAAATAGTAAAGACAATTCTATATAATAAAAACAACCAGGATGATAAGCTTTATTTCTGAATTTCTTTGGTTTTATGTTTTGAAAGCAATATTTCATAAGATTACAATGACATTTAACTCTTGGGGAAAAAAAAGCTTCTGTTTTTTAATAAAAAAGAAAAAAAACTCTCATTTACTTAGGCCACGAAATCTGAAATACATTGTAAAGGATCTTCATGGACAGATCAGAGCAATAGATATTTAGGTAGTTCCATATAACTACTTACCATAATTACTTGAACCTACTTAATGGATAGATCTATAAAACATTTCTACTATGTAGACTCAAATATTTACAAAGGGAAGTGAATCTCTGGGTATTCAAGAAGAAAAGGAGAAAGAGTAGGACAGAGTAAGGGGAGGAGGAAAGGGAAGAAGAGAAGGATGTTTAATTGCCTAAAAGGACCGTTCCCTCCCCAATTATAACAGCATTTTGCCATGTACAATTCCATCATAGGCTCTGGGTGCTTTAGAAGCCTATTTAGATTAAACTATTAGCGTAACTATTAGCGTAACTATTAGCGTAACTATTAGCGTAACTATTAGCGTAAACTATTACGCTTAGTTTGGAGTTTTGTTCAATATGTTTCAAATTCTGAGACCACTAGGACTATTCCATATGAATGGCTTATATCAAGGACCTATTTGTAGACAAAAAAGTAAAAGGATTTGTGAATATATCAAAATGTCTATGAGTATAAAAGCTTAGACCAAGTGGAGTCATATGAAGACCTAAGAAAAGGATTTTAAAAGTCTCAAATGGGGCGGGGTGTGGTGGCTCATGCCTGTAATCCCAGCACTTTGGGAGGCCAAAGCAGGCGGATCACGAGGTCAGGAGATCGAGACCATCCTGGCTAACACGGTGAAACCCCGTCTCTACTAAAAGTACAAAAAATTAGCCCAGCGTGGTGGCGGGCACCTGTAGTCCCAGCTACTTGTGAGGCTGAGGCAGGAGAATGGCGTGAACCCGGGAGGCGGAGGTTGCAGTGAGCCAATATCATGCCACCGCACTCCAGCCTGAGCGACAGAGCGAGACTCCATCTCAAAAAAAAAAAGTCTCTAATGGAAGTATAGTACCATGAAGGCCTCATGTTAATCACACACAGGAGGAAAAAGAGTCTATTTTCTACCATTGTGGATGAAGTAGAAAAAATCATGTAAGAATTGATTATGTTTCGGCCGGGCATGGTGGCTCGCGCCTGTAATCCCAGCACTTTGGGAGGCCGAGGCAGGCGGGTCATGAGGTCAGGAGATCAAGACCATCCTGGCTAACACGGTGAAACCCTGTCTCTACTAAAAATACAAAAAAAAAAAAATTAGCTGGGGGTGGTGGCGGGCGCCTGTAGTCCCAGCTACTCAGGAGGCTGAGGCAGGAGAATGGTGTGAACCCGGGAGGTGGAGATTGCAGCGAGCCGAAATCTCACCACTGCACTCCAGCCTGGGTGACAGAGCGAGACTCCATCTCAAAGAAAAAAAAAAAAAAATTGATTATGTTTCAGCAGTTTTATTGGAGTAACCAAGTCTACATGAAAGGCAAAGCATGGTCACCAGTTATGGAATCCCAGGTAGGATCAGGAATGCGTTAGGAAAGTGCTAATTGCTTCAATATAATTCTTCAAAGCCTGCAAAAATCAGGGATTAGGAGAATGAAGGTTAGTAAAGCTTGCTTTGGGTAAAGATGTGATGTGAAAGAAAAGCCATTGAGATAGGATCCATTAAGTAACTATGCTGTGTTCCAGATGAATTTTTTTTTGTTTTTGAAACGGATTTTCGCTCTTGTCACCCAGGCTGGAGTGCAATGGCACGATCTTGGCTCACTGCAACCTCCACCTCCCGGGTTCAAGCGATTCTCCTGTCCTTAGCCTCCCGAGTAGCTGGGATTACAGGCATATGCCACCACGCCTGGCTAATTTTGTATTTTTGGTAGAGACAGGGTTTCACCACGTTGGCCAGGCTGGTCTCGAACTGCTGACCTCAGGTGATCTATCCGCCTCGGCCTCCCAAAGTGCTCAGATTACAGGTATGAGCCATCACGTGTAGCCTCAGATGATATTTTTTACCTATAGAATGTGAGCTCCCAAAGGAAACACCTAGTAAAGTTTTGAACACAGTAACAAGGCAATAAATATGTTGAATAAAAGGAATCTAAATTGCCTTTTAAAATCATTTATGAATGACAGCACAGCAATTGCAAATTTAACATATCAGGCTACAATAATATAACCAAGCCTCCATATATTCATTTAATCAACAAATACCTATTGAATACCTTATAGATGCCAGGCTGTGTTTTAGGCACTGGGCATTCAGACATATGCAAAACAGAAAAAGTTGCTGACTTCATGGTGTTTACACATCAGTGACAAAGGCACAGCATATCTTGACAATTACCTGAATTAATATGTTTAACATTCTCTAAAGAACAGACATTTTAATGATTTTTCAAATAATTGCACCATGAATTCACCAATTGACTAGGTATTTCACTTCCTTAAGAATTGCTGGCTCTGGAAAAGAATGCAACAAGTCCTATCAGATTATGCCTTAAAAATGTGCAAAATGTTTGTTGTCAGATCTGGCTGTACATTTATTAAGCTGTATTCATAATTAACAAATTTTATTTAGATTTTTTTAGATATAAGTCAGCCGGCAAGCTGCTAGGAGCAAGCCATTACAAAAAAAAGTAAAAGAACAACATAGTACCCTTTCTCTTGAGGCACTTATATTCTAATGTAAGAAGTCGCAAGTCACAGAGAAATAAACACAAATGACCAAACATGAACATACTTACTAATTCAAATGCAAAATGCATATATGGTGTAGAAACGGAAATGAATCCGTAACATACTTTGGAATGAGTGAATCAGTGCAGGTCAGCCATGCATGAAAATATTTAGCCTACCCAAGGATCTATTTGTTAAATGTTTTCAAAAAATTCAGTGCGGTTATTCTCAATAATATGAGTGCAAAAACACATTTTAAACAGAAATCTTTCTCCTTTCTAATCTACTGTATTAGTGAGTGCTCTCACAGGAAATAGATGGTGCACTTGACTTAGGATAATTTGTGAAGGGGTTAAGGACTAATTATCCAGGTGTAAATAGGGTGTGGGGGAATCTCCAAGGATACAGCGGGAACCCAGGGCTAACCACAGAGATGCTGTCACCATCCCTAGGCCTGAAGGACTGAGGGAGGGAGAGGTTTCTGGAACTGAGGAGAGAGAGTCCTGTGGGGCAGGCTGCCTTGAAAGGAAGCAAGGGCCTTCTGACCAGCAGGGACAAAAGGGTGTAGGTGCACTTGGAGGGGCAAATGGAAGACATGTGACATGCACCACATATACTATTGCCCACCCAAGTTAAATAGTCATTCAATATTTATTGAGCACCTACTACGCGCCAACCCCTGTACTATGGAAGGACTCTAAAAGAAGAGTAGGTCATTGTGTCTGTCCTCAATAATTCAGAGCCTAGTGTAGATGACAGACTTACAAACAGACTAAGTAATGTGCATTGATTCAGGCAAGTTCTGTAACAGAAATTTGCAAAAGTGTTGTGAAAACAAAGAGGGTTGAGAAAGAGCTATCCTTTGGAAAGGGACATTACTAGGGAATTGCTGACACACAGCCTTTACCAGTAAGATCAGGTTAATTGTATTCAAGATAATAAAGAGGTCACTGATTTATGGGCCTATAATTCTGATATATTTACATAGATAAAAGCATATGCATTAAGAGGTCTCACCAAAGACTCCAAGAGTTTTTGTTTTTGTTTTTTTAAACCACAATTTATATCAGAAATAGCGCATTGCAGTCACATTATGTTGAAGGAATCTGCTTAAGTTCATACAGCCACTTAGTAGCAGAGAGAGAGGACAAGGACTCAGGTTTCCTGGCTTTCTGCCAAGGTGAATCTTGGAGGTGTTACATGTTTTCGATGTAATTTTAGGTGCACCTAAATTAAATTAGTTGCCTTTCTCCTCTCATCATTGCTCTACTACGTTTCATTTCTCTTTATCCTTCATTCTTATTACATTGATTGGAGGGCCTCTTGAAATTGGCATCAGTGAACTTCTTAAGAATCGAAAGCTCAGAGTCCTATATCTGTTGCTTAGCAGTAAATTTCAGTAATGTGTTTTTCACTTTACTTTGTGGTAGCCTGTACTTTCCTGGCGTAATTTCTTTTCATATAATGTGTGAATTTTACAGTATGATGTCAACATGGTGAAATGCATAACCATATGGTTGCCACATAATTGAATGCTCCAATCTGTGAATTGTGCTTTGAGCAATTACTATAGTGACCTAATTGTTGCCATTCCTTGTTTTGTTAGTAACAATTATTCAGACTACTTGAATGCAGCAAACTTACCAATATATTCATTTACTCATTTCTACAAGACTGTGAGTGAACTCCCAGGGACCATCCCTGGGCCTTAACATGATGCCTGGTATATTGCAGATGCTCTATACTTGTTTAATCATCCAACAGGCATTTAGCATCATGCATTTAGCATCTAATGTCTAACACATTTCAGGCACTGCACTTGGGGTACAAATATAAATATGACATAGTCACTGCCTTCAAGAGGCTCGGGCCAAGTTTAATTCAATTTTACTGTTTTTTAGGCAGACCAGTACTGTGTGGTAAAACAGCAGGCTAGTGAAGGGACACCTTCAAACATGATAATGAGAGCAGTTGTATGATTCATGTTGCTTAAACTAGAGCCTATGTAGCTCACAGGCTGAATTTACTTGGCAAGCAAAATAATTGCTCTTGCAGTAGCCCAAATGTCGCTGCTTCTGATGAGCTGCCTTCTGCTCTTCTAACTCTGATGGCTGGAGGTTGCCTGGCCATCGGAACCCTTTTCTTTTCTTTCCTCTCAAAGGTCAAAGATGTGTCTTCCTTCATCCATCCCTACCTTCTTTTTTGCTCCTTTGGAAAGATTCCCGTCTGGCTTACAGCTAATACAGTTGAGCATTGAGGTTTGTTTCTGCACTTTGTTTTCAAACTTTCAGGTGTTTTGCTCATGTTGTCCATGCAAATTTTTACACGTTTAAGAAGAAACAAAGTTTACTTTTGTGCCTAAGGAAAAACTGATGTCTTTGGTAAAAATGATGCCTTATATGAACTTTCTGGTTCTAAAAGCTTTCTTAATTTCAGTTTTGATTGACTCTTTTTTTTTTTTAATTATTGAGAAGGTTAAGCAATAGAAGTTTTTATGTGTTATCTAGAAATAATTCCTTGATCTTTTCAAAATGCTTTGTGAACATGGAAAATAAGTATAGCTTATATGTTATTAAAAATGAGTTTCTTTATGCAACATGAATATTTGGGGTGAGTACCAGTAATACAAGAGAAAGTAAACAATTCTGCTGAAAAGTGTTTATAATTGCAGAGATATTGAAATTGCCAGATAGGCGGGTGCGGTGGCTCATGCCTGTAATCCCAGCACTTTGGGAGGCCGAGGCGGGCAGATCACGAAGTCAGGAGTTTGAGACCAGCCTGACCAACATGGTAAAACCCTGTCTCTACTAAAAATATAAAACAAAATTAGCCAGGCATGGTTGTGTACCTGTAATCCTAGCTACTCAGGAGCCTGAGGCAGGAGAATCGCTTGAACCCAGGAGGCGGAGGTTGCAGTGAGCCGAGATTGCACGACTGCACTGCAGCCTGGGTGAAAGAGCAAGACTCCATCTCAAAAAAATAGAAATTGCCAGAATGGCTGCCAGTGAGTAAAGGTTCATCAGGAAACCCATTTCATTTTGTGCTTTTCAGACCTAAAGTAAAAGAGTACAGACGTTTTCTTCTTTTATTCTTGTCTGCAAAGTCCACACATAAAGTCAACTATGTGAGAAAATAAAAGCTGCTTTGGTTATGGATTTTGGAGCAGCCCTACAACTCCATAATATTATTTATCAAATACTTTGGAAATTTCTGGAAAAATAGAGGTATGAAAAGGAGCACCGGGAAAACAAATGGTTTTAGAAGAATCTTTTAAAAATATCATGTTTGGTAAATAAAAAACAAAAGTTATATAGACCATGATGAAGTGTTACCAGCATAAAAAAGGGGCAGGGAAATATCATCGCCCAAGCTCCTGAAAAAACGCAGTAAATTTAAACCATAACATTCTTTCAAGGTAACTTAAGGAAAGATGTTAAGTCTGCTTCCCTTTTTGTTTTCATACAAGAGATTTAGTCTGCCCTCTATAAAAGGACTTGTTTTCTTGTAACTGCACCAGTTAGACTTCTCTATTGTAATCTGGAAATCTATGACTTTGGGGTACTCCAAGCATAGCTTTTTGTTGTGTGCTCTTTCTGCTGTGCAACACTGTCCTGCAAAGGATGTCATTTTAATTATTCACTGGCCCATCTTTTAAGCCCCTTAAAGGTTATAGGGCAAATTCTGTCTAAACACTCAGTAAAAGTCAAGGTAAGGTACCATCTTAGATCCAATTCCCCAAATTAGTTGGTAAATTGTGGTCTCTTTAATGATATTGCTTCATCCTTCAATGAAGTTGATTATAAACAACTTGCAGCCAGCAGCCAAACTCAACACAGATTATGTGCAACTACATAACTGCCTGGGGCGGCCTCTTTTACCTATGCACACCTTAGGTGAGGCTGTGTTCTGGCATGCAGGGCAATAAAACCCAGGCCCTCTGCTGCTCTGCCTGTGAGATAGTGTGGTTGCCTCAGGATATGCCAACACAGTCAAAAGAAAAACAGAGGTGAAATCCACTTTACCGTATGGAATATAACTGCTGTCCCTTAAAAATTGTCCAGGCAGTATATGCATGGCTGTGAGTAAACCAGTGATGATTACAAAATACAACAGATATCACACCAACTAATCCAAGGGCTCTGCATCTTGCCATTATCGAATAAAGAAGGTACTTTCAAGGCTTTACTGTTTTTAAGATCTATATCCTGGCTTGTGTAAACATATACGGTCATCACTAAATAGATGCCTCTCTGTTACAGAGCCAACAAAGAACTTTTTTTTTAAGCCCTCACTTCCTCTCCAGGAAATGGTGTATATTCAGAGAGGAAGCTGTCTTCCTGTTTTCTCCATACTAACACACTTGCTGGGTTTTTTTCTAAGCTCCCAAACTCAGAGTCTCCATCATATGGAACAAACTCTTCTTAGCAACTGGCCACATTTTTTGCTGCAGTGATTTTAAAAAAGATTTATTTTCTGTAAGTCATAAAAAGTATTATTAGTCTAATTTTTCATCTACTGTATTCTTAAGTACTATGTCCCCTCCCAAACTCTATCTTATTCAGCCTATAATAAGAGCATTAGACTCCTCCAATGGGGTTATTCTGTCAAAATTCTTAGCAAAATACATCAACTCCTAGCTTCCCAATTACAAAAGCAACTTGACAGGGCACCTGCTTTTTATTATTTCAGTGTTGTGTGATACAAACCCAATGTGCCTGGCACCCAAGAATGAAATATAATTCAAGAACGTTTTGTACATTCTGCTCTAATGTTTTAGCATTTCAGCATTGATTTCTGGGACTATTAAAAAAGAACCATTTGGAAACAAACAGAAGTATTTTTCTTTAGTTGTTACAGTCACTTGAGGAACTCTTGTTTCATTTATTTCATGTAGAGATACTTGAAGTAATAAAGTTCAGGTAAACCTGAGAATTAAGGCAGGGCTAACCCTGGATGATATATTAAATGAGATGAATTTTGAGTTTGTTAACTTACTAGTTTATTAATTCTGGTAATATGACAAAATAAAGTTCTTTAACACCCCCCAAAGATAACACTAGTTCACCAGCAATGAATCCAAACCAAGACAAAATCTCTGAATTGCCAGAAAAAGAACTCAGAAGGTCAATTATTAAGCTAATCAAGGAGGCACCAGGGAAAGGTGAAGTCCAATTTAAAGAAATAAAAAAAAATCATACAGGATATGAATGGAAAAATCTTCAGTGAAATAGACAGCATAAATAAAAACCAAGAACAACTTCTGGAAATGAAGGACACATTTAGAGAAATGTAACTTACCAGTTTGTTAACAACTCGATGTGTCAGTTATCTGTTAAGAGTTTTCAAAATGTGGTCCAGAAGACCTCCTGCATCAGAATCATCAAAGTGCTTGTTAAAATGCAGTTTCTCAGTCTCCTTCCAGAATGATCAAATCAGAATCTATGAAGTACCCCTAAGAATTTGCATTTTTGGCATCTTCCCAGTTTGATTACTTAAGGGTGTGATAAAAGACATAAGGGGTTAGTGCTCCCAGGGATATTTACTTGTTCACAGAGAGCAACCAAAGACTTGAAAACTTTGAAAACCTGTAACTTTTTTGGGGGGTGGGTGGGGGGGCAGTCTTTTGGGACAAGGGTACCTTCTTCACATCCCTCAAATTTTATAATAAAAGCAGCTCCATCTTCATCTACTTATGCATTGGACTCTAGGGATCAAATATCAAGAAAGGCTGGGTGCAGTGGCTCACGCCTGTAATCTCAGCACTGTAGGAGGCCGAGGTAGGTGGATCACTTGAGGTCAGGAGTTCGAGACCAGACTGGCCAACCTGGTAGAAACCTGTCTCTACTGAGGCAGGAGAATCGCTTGAACCTGGGAGACGGAGGTTGCAGTGAGCGGAGATTGGCGCTACTGCACTCCAGCCTGGGTGACAGAGTGAAATTCCATCTCTAAAACAAACAAACAAACAAACAAACAAAAAACAAGCAAAGTATCAAGAAAAAAAATAATTGTATTCTTTATTGATATCCTGTAACATACTGTATTGGGCAGATATTCTGAAGATAATTAACCTGGGCATTATAAAATCTGTAGGCTCCTTTAATTGTAATTATTTTGAGTGCATTTCCACTTTAACAGTGCCACAAAACTATCGATTATTTTGTAAATTACCCTCTAGCAGGAAAAGAAAGAAGAAATACAGTTTAATTTCTTATATCAAGCAATAGACCTCAGTATCTCCCACTATGCATGGAATAGTTAAGAATAGTTTAATAATATATTAGTGGTCATTTCTGGAGGCATACTTTACGGTGAATGTTCAAAATTTTGATAGAAAAGCAGACTTCAAAACAAACTGAAGTGGTAGATTTAGACAATCAGTAGTTAACAATACCTAACTTCAAAGATTCTCAGTTAATTTTGCTCTTCTTTTGTTCTCAATAATGACTACAACATGTGCCTTACCATTTTATTTTATTTTATTTTATTTTATTTTTATTATTTTTTAAGACGGAGTCTCACTCTGTCACCCAGGTTGGAGTGAGTGCAGTGGCACAATTTTGGCTCGCTGCAATCTCCACCTCCCGAGTTCAAGCGATTCTCCTGCCTCAGCCTCTCAAATAGCTGGGATTACAGGCACCCGACACCACGCCTGGCTAATTTTTGCATTTTTGTAGAGATGGGGTTTCACCATGTTGGCCAGGCTGGTCTGGAACTCCTGACCTCAGGTGATCTGCCCACCTCGGCCTCCCAAAGTGCTGGGATTACAGGCATGAGCCACTGTGCCCAGCTGCCTTATCATTTTAGATATGTCCAAAACACAGTTTATATAAATTTACCAAATGATTTATCAGTTACTTACTAATTAGTATAGCATTGAGATACCTAAAAGGTATTCATTCATTTAATATAGAACAACCCATCAGATCTATGTTCAAACAGCTCTAAAACTTGTTAAGTCCTCTGACAAGTCAATCACTCTTTCTAAGAATTATTTACTCATCTGGAAAACAGGAGTAACAAGAGGAACTGTGTCAAAGAGATATTGGGGGGATTAAATTATGCATATGATGTACTTAGCACAGCACCTAGCATAGAGCATAGAGTAAGTGCCCAATAAATGTTAGTTACTATAAATATTATTAATATTTTCTTTAAGCATAGTGTTCAACAATTAACTGCATACCATGATACTTTTATGAAACCAATATATAGATATATTGTTCAACTTTTCACACTATTTTACTCTATAGCATATGTGAATATAATTGGTTTAATTATAAATTCCACAATTTGAAATTCCTTTGTCTCTTCCTTTTCTGTGGCTTCATATATGCACTACTTCCATAAACTACATGTGAAGCTGACATTTTTCTGTCCTTTTATTGGACTACATTTAGCTTTATATCCTTACCTATCTTTGGATTTTATATAATAATCAGAAATTTGGAGTCAGATTACCTTATGTATAATGGTTAACTTTTAAAGAAATTTAAGTGGATTAAAGTTAAATAAACTTTAGAGAAACCTAAAAGTCACAGAAAGCCTTAAAGGTACATACATATTTTTAAAATCCTAATTTTACACTGTTAGCATCTTGATGTGATATCAACACCATTTATGAAGACACTCTTTGTTAATTAGTTTATGGGGTGTTAGGTGAATTATTCAGTAAATGGTTATCAAAAATCAAATATTTAACTATAAACATTGAATGATAAACAATATTCCTCTGATCTTAATAATTGTCGTAAGTACCTTACTTCAACAACTATTTACTGAATTCCTTTTGAGTGGAAGACATTGTCCAATGTGATAGGGTCTTTGAAATTAAAAAAAAAAAAAAAAAAAGAAAAGCCTGTTATCCAATTTGATGAGCTCAAAGTCTGTTGGGTGAGACAGATGTAAAAAGATATCATAATATAAAAATAAGAATGAAATACTGACTTTGCAGGGGCCCAAGGGGTAGTTGTAAGAGAAGGGAAGATCAGAGGTATGGGGGCATCTTTGAGGATGTCACACATCTGATGTCAGGCAAGTACTTGAGGAAATGTGACAAGTTTATTGTAAATGAATCACAGGGGCCCACAGGGTACCTAGTGGAGCAGATGGAAAGGGGTTGGAGCTCTAATCCTGGAAACTGCTAATATATTACAATAGTTTGGATTCGTCTTTAAGCACTAGTTGAGGATCTAACATTTTTCCTAATAGAAGATCAACAAAGATAAAATTCAGTTTTGAAAGTTATCTGTGGCAGAATACAGAGGGAAGATTAGATAGAATGGAGAGAACTAGGCCACAGAGAAAAGTTAGGAAGCTATGGTGAAAAAAGATGAGTGCTGAACTGACGCAACTGTATCAGTAAAATAGGAAAGCGATGTGCTGGGTTCAAGAGATATTTCAAGATAAAATAAAAATGATTTGAAAACTGGATAGATATGGAACTTGGGCAAGGAGCTGAGAATGCTTGATTAATTTAGGCTATAAAAGGAAGACAAAGTGTGTGTGTGTGTGTGTGTGTGTGTGTGGAAGGGGGACTGGTAATCTCATTTGTGGATACAATTTTTGAAGTACCTGTGGGAAACAGGCAGAGATATTCAAGAGGCAATGAGATCTGGCAGTTAAGTGAGAAAGTTAAGTTAAAGATAATGGATTTAGGAGTCAGCGTCAGATAGATGGTAACTGAGGACACAAGAGTGTCTGCGATCACCGAGAAGAGCAGGCAGAATCAAAGACAGACAAGGACAGATCCTAAAGAATGTAACACATTTACGGGTTTACCCAGGAAGAGGATCCAGCAAAGAAGGAGCAAGTAGAGCAGAGAGAAGCAAGAGGCAATCTGGAAGGCAAAGTAATGGCAAAAACTGCAATGACTTATGCACCAACTTAATAGTAGAGAAGATTTTTTAGGAAGCAGAGATTGTCATCATCTTATCAGTCAGCAGCAGTGGGTGAGCCTCCTCTCAAGAGACAAGGCTGCTAACAAGGAGTTAATTCACTGTCACCACCCTTTCACAATCTCTAGTAGAAGTGCTAGCAGAAAGAAAATAGTCCCATGATAGAGACGGCAGAAGAGAGAAAGAAGGAACAAGACATTTAGATAACTCATAAATGAGTCATCAGTCCATAAACAAGAAAAAGTCAGCAACGTGACCATTCCTTCTGACATAAAGGAGCAAGAAGACCTCTCAATTAGAAAGAAGTCTTCCTAAGAATTGAGGCAACATGGTAATTTAAGCAACATTGAATATCTGCAGGCAAATTGCTTGGTATAACTCAAAAATTATTGATGAATGAACTTGGGTAAGACACTCTACCAGCCAGGGCCTCGGTTTCCTCATCTTACAATTAGGAGGAATGAGTAACATAAACTCTATGAGCCTTTTCAACTCAAGCATACCAAGAGCCCATCTGGTCCTCACAAGTATCATATGAGGTAGGAACTATTTTTAGCCTATTTTACAGGTGAGGTGACCAAGATACAGAGAGTTTAGAAAACTGACCCACACAGGAAAAGAGTAGAAAAGCTAAGTTTTGAATTTGGGGCTTTCTGACTACAAAGCCCATGTGCTACAGGACCCCATTGGAGCTCTTAGAACTTTCAAAGTACTTCAGCATTCTTCCTATTTTAAAAATGTGAGGCTATGAGGGAATATGGATAGGTATTGCTACCTGCACAACAGGTAAAGAAACTGGGAATTTACCTACAACTATACGCCCAGTAATGGAGAGCCCTAATTCAGGTCTCCTAATTCTACTCTACTTTATGATCTTTTAAAGGCCAGTAAGTACATTACATTAACAAACACTAACCTTGAGACCAAATTTAACATCTTGGAAAGAAACCACTGTTACTCTTATAACTGTATAAAATATCCTTTCTTTCTAGAAA
This sequence comes from Pan paniscus, assembly GCF_029289425.2. Taxonomy (NCBI): domain Eukaryota; kingdom Metazoa; phylum Chordata; class Mammalia; order Primates; family Hominidae; genus Pan; species Pan paniscus. Next base: position 97,060,504 of record NC_073258.2, read on the forward strand.
TCATAGCATCCCATATGGAAATAAACTATCTGAGATTCTGCCTTAAGAAGTGTAGATGGCAGTTTAAGTATAGCCCTCTAAAAAGTAGCAGCTTTTCCTACATCATCTTACTAGTTAATCTTCCTGGGAACGGGCTGATATTTACTCATCCCAGGAGACCACTGAATTGTCTGGACTCCAAAAGATACCAAGGATAAGGTTTTAAGTTCCCCACCATTAGTCATCACTTGGAGAAAAGTGACAGAGCTCTTTACAGATGCATTGCCTTGTCTTTGCCCTTAAAATTAACAATTTTCAATGAATTTAAATTAGGAAAAGTCAGTAAAGAGTGCCCTCCCTCCCTTAAAAGTGGTCGGTTCCCTGGGTAAGATGTGAAATACTTGGCAGTCTCCAGACGACAGGATCAGATAGGCTAACAATGAATTTGAGAGCTTGCAAAGAAAAGTTAGACAGAATGGATCAGGTTAAAGTGGACACAAATGCCCAACTACAAATTCTAATTATTTTCCTTCCCACTCTTGGAACAAAGAGACAATTGTAAAATATATTTTGTATGTATATATACACACATATACATATACATATATACAAATAGTGAAAGTATCTCCTATTATTGATGCTCAGAATTTCTATGGAATATAATATATGTGCAGTTTTAATAGTTGAATAAAAAATGAATACTTCCTTAGAACTAGAATATAGCTAATTTCTAATATAGGTCTTTTGAGGCCATGCCTAGGTTATTCTGGTAAACTGATATTGTGGAGAAACGTTTTTGAGTCACGAAAATCTGGATTCAAATCTTAGCACGTCCTCTTATAGCTCTGTAGATCCAAGTTACTTAACTTTTCAGAGCTTCAGTTTTCAAAACATCTGTAAGATGGAGGAAAGAACACCAACTTTTGGGGGTTCTTATAAAGATTAAATGTGATAAAGAATGTAATCTCTCTAGAACCTTTAGTTCTCATTTCCTTTATTGCCTCCTATTCCTTTGGTGATCATGTACAACAAAATAGGAAACACTTGCTGATGTTGGTAAACCATGAACTCAACTCCAAAGCAGGAGGTTTAAATAACCAAGAAAACTCCAGGAACTGATGCCATTATTTTCCTAATGAGAAGCGCTTATAGTCATGCGAAATACACCACACACTTACTTCTAGGTCATTGGCCAACATTTTTGTCCTGAGTGGCAGTGATTGGCTACTCACATCACCCTCTGAAAGCAGCTCTATTTTAGTAGAAGTTGTCAAGTAGCTGATGTATGCTGAAAACTACAGAAAGTCACCCTTTCCTCAAGTTCTTAATTGCATCCATTTGTTTAAAAATGCCAAAAATGCACATGCTCTGACCTTTCTGAGATTTGAACTCAGATCCAGTGAGGAAGTAGAGGCTGAGGATTAGGAAAGAACCATGTGTCTTTGGAAGTTGGCCATGTGCCTCGTCTAGTTGACCTTGGATACTTGAGATTGGGTCCAGTGGTTCCCTCACTTTCTTTGCTTCACAAATTAAAAAGATCTAGCCCATAAGAGATGTCTGTGTGTCCATTTCTTGCACTAGGAATATGGGAAAGCTGCTTAAGAAACTGCTGCTTGCAGCTCATGAAATCATGAGTCATTTGTGTAGTAAAGTGAATTGGCCACTTACATTTGTACAAAGTTGAAAAGAGGGTGGGCTGGGGAATAGGGTAATTCCAACTCAGAAATAAATCATCTGAGTGGACTGTATGCCCCTTGAAATGCTGGGGCAGGTTGCTGGGTTCACAGAGAGCAGGTCCCCAGCACCGACATCCTTCCAAGTAACAAATCTTCATCAAGGCCTCACGACCTCTTTAACACCAGCATATAACACAGAAGATTTCAGATCATAGTGTGCTCTCTCTTCCACTTCCTGTTATTTTTAATTCTCTGCTTTGTTTCATGTTTTTAAAAGTCTTTACTAACACTTCTAGGGGCAGCTTCTGAATGAGACAGTGGCCAGTAATTTCTCTGACGAATACACATTGTTGTCCCCTCTTTGGGGCTGAGGAAATCCGAGGCAGGAAATGGTCAGTGGCTTGTTCAGTGTGGTGTAGAAAGGTGGAGACAGACCGACCTCATGAGCAGTTCACCGGTTAATTAAGCCCACTGAACCCTGCTGCCACCTGGAAATGGGCCCTGGGCTCGTTCCTGCACTTCCTCCTCCACACCTGCAGCTGAGCAGAGCCCAGCTGCAGCCACCCCCCTCGGGTGCTGGCTGCCACTGCTTTGGCTGGTTGTTTCCTCTCTTTAACCCATTTCTTTTCACTGTTGGACCTTTTATCCTTTTCAGTCAAATGATAGATCCAAGTCCAGAAATTACAGAACAACAGATTGGAACAACAAAGGCAATGAGAATGTCTTTCTAGCTTTCTAAACTTGGCCCCCAAAGACTTCCAAACACATTTCATAAAATTATTATCTAAAAGCACAGGGGAACAAGTTTAAGGCTGAGACATGTACTGCATATTTTGAGACAGAGTTACATACTCAATTTGCTTAAAAAAAAATAGAGTATTTAGTATCATGTTTGCAGAGTCCCATGTCCCAGTCCACAGGAACTACACAAACTGTGTCTTCAGAAGTTGGTAGTTGGTAATCTCTTTTAGGCATGCTTAAACCAGAAGAAGAAGATGTAAAATTGGACACGGGAAAAAGATTCTCAGTGTTGCACAGAGGGAAGAACCAGGAAGATCTTAGCCTACTCCTCAACCTAAACCCTCCATTCATACTTGGCCTTTTCTTTTCAGTCTGTAGTTTGACTTTTCTGCCCTAAAGTCTATGGCCCTGATGAACTCCCAGGAAGAGGAAGCCACTGCTTTCTTCCATTTTAATGCCTCTCTTAAGTCCCACCTCAAATTTCACCTTTCTCATAAGGCTTTCCTCAATTCTTCCCAGAGAATTTTACTTCACTTCTCTTGACTGCACCAATTTTTATGGTTGGTACCATTAAATTTGTAGCTTTACATGTAGACATTTGGAAGTTTTACATGGGTATGTCTGGTCCTGGTATTCTATTTATCCATACTGCCCCAGAGTGTCCAGGCCATGGTGCACTCCAGATCACTTGTAATAAAATGCTTATGGATCATTTAGGTGTGCTGTGTATTACAGACACTCTGTTCTGAAAATGAAAAGCAGAAAGAGACTCAGTCCCTGTTCTCAGGAAGCGTGCAGCCCATTGAGAGAAGAAAGCAGGGAAGCAACTGATTAGAAGCCAACGTAATGTGTTTTCTCACAGAGGGTGTGAATTCAGGGCTGGAGCAACATGGTGCAGGGGCACCCGACTCTGGGTAGGATACTGGGGAGTAGAAGTCAGGGTGACTTTTGAATTGAGACTTGAAAAAGCAAAGGTTCACCAGGAGACAAAGGGCAGGGGTAATTCCACCAGGGGCAGGAGGAGGTGCACAATCAAATAGGTATGTAAGAGGCCATGAAGCAAAGTATTCAGAGAATTAGGAATGTGACTGGAGACCAGGGAGTGTGAGAGCAGGATGGTGGGGATGTGGAATGAAGAAGCAGACCAATATGTTCTAATTCAGTGGATGCATAAGCGCATCCAACATACTTTGCTCAGTGCTCATTACATGTCACACTGCTGTTCCTATTAAAGTATAACAAGTATTTGCTTAGCTATTTCACAATTGATCAATTTATACTAGCTCCATGTCACTGGAAATATTTCCCTTGATCCTTGCAAATGCAGTGAAGGAAAGTGAGAATGCCACTCCTGTGCATTTACTAAAAGTAACTGCACAAGCGCAAATGCACTGTCCATCTAAATAACCAAAAATATAATAGGACATGGTGACTGTCACTCCACGGTGCTGTTGATACAGTTCACACAGCACTAGATGCTGCCCTGCACTGTTTCCACTTATAGCGTGGTATGTCAGTAGACTCTATGAGACACCATATTTAGATTCCATGCTTCAATCCAGAGAACACTGTCCACCAATAATTTATTCGAGCACCTTCCTTGACTGTGTTATCTGTGTTTTTGCTCCATGGTTTCCTATTTTACAGACCCAACCTTTAAGTCCTTCTCTCTTTTTGACAGGAGAAAAGAATAAGACAGGACAGAGAAGCTTGTAGGAGTAGGTGAAGGTGAATAATGGTTGGCAACTTTCTAGTTGATCATATACCTGAGAATACATTATCCTGATGGAGTGAACACCTTTTGAAACCACAGCTTCGTTCAGATATGTTATTAGTATTAGATTTTACTATGTAGCCACTGCATTAATTTAGCATCATCATCTTGACCATTCATCCTTAAAAGTATTAACCCAGTGTAATTCAGTACTTCTTTGGTAAACCTTCCATAGGAAGATTACGACAATTTTAGTGATTATGAACTATCTAGGCTTAGCAGATGCTGGTAATCTATGGGAATCATGACCTGAAAGGATTTATGTCTAAATGTGATTTAAAATCCCCCCTTCAACACTCCAATTTACCTTTCATGCTTTGCATTCTCTCAAAGTACATTTCTCTGCAGAATACTTTTTCCTACTAAATGATTCCAGGCAAGCTTGATATTACATAGGTAAATACATTTGCTTTCTGCTGTCGAGGTACTTGTATTAATTCCAAGTTGTTTTGAAAAATGCACTAGAAAAAACGTTTGGTGTGCCTTTTGAATTTTTCCACAGCAGTGTCAGTGACAGAAGGCAGCTGTAACACTGGCTTTGACTTGGTTTAAAGGCTGATATTTGACTCCAACTCCAAAAACAATCATCATTCTTATAATTCAATCCTAAGGCACCATGCATCCTCGGTGAACCCCACTTAATTGTCATCTTTAATAGGGGCACTACTTGGAAATCCAGTTTTCAGCGTGTCTTTTTTTATCCTCAGGGTACATGGCATGAAATGCATTTTTATCTTGATGCAGAGCAAGTGACTTACTTGGGTCAACTGACTACTATTTTAAGGCCAGAATTTCTTGAATAAATAAAGTATAAAAACTCAGAGATTTTATATTGTTTCCACAAAATTACTTTTGTGAGGTAACTTCCTGCCCCATTGGTCTCATTTTAAAATGGAGCATATTTTATGGGAATGTATAATACTGACACTTTTTCTTTTTGTTTTTTAGTTTATTTGAGGTCTTCACATAGAAGAGTATTTATGTATGCCAAAAAATTCAAATCTCAAAATTTTCCCTCCAATTCCTGACTGGTTAGGTTGCCAAATAAAATGTAAAAGCCCAGTCAAATTTGAATTTCAGATAAATAACAAATAAGTTTTTAAAAGTTATAAGTATGTCCCATGGAATATTTGAAACATACTTGTACTGAAAGATAATTCATTGTTTATCTGAAATTCAAATTTAACTGAGCATTTTATATTTTTATTTGCTAAATCTGGCAACCCTATATCTGGGGGCACTTGAATTATGATCAGAAGTACATTATCTCCAGATTGTAGGTCTGCAAAATTCCCAAAGGACCATTCTTTTCTTGGGTATGTGCAAAAGTGGAGACTGTCCCACCACGCCATTCCCAAAGGCCCCTGGGGCCATCCGGCTCGGGGTCTAATGGATCTAGACAGTGGAGATTAACCAGTCCCTTCTTTAAAGTATGTTAAAAAGCTTTAAAACAACATAAATAAGGCCCTTCACATACTGGGCACTCAATGTATTTAGGTTGAAATCTTTGATGTTCATTAGTGCCAGTCAAGATGAGGACAGAGATAAAATATGACATCTTAGAAACCATTCCTGTACATGTCTCACCTTTCAATCTAAGCACTTTCGGATTCTTCAAAAACCAGCTATAATTCCACCTTGTTCAAGAGGCCTTCCCAGATCACCTCGGACATGAGTTCTTTGCCACCCCAACTCTCCAGCATTTATCATTTATACAGTTCATTTGACGTTTAACATATTTTGCTTAATATGTTAACCATCCTTTCATTTATACATTCTTTTAGGAAAAACATAGATAGTAGAAGCCTTGCACCGTGATTTACAGCATGAGCCTAGGAGTCAGACCAATTTTGGTTTCCAATGCTGCCCTGTCCTGTCTGAGCTTTGTAACCCTGAACAACCATCTTTTCTGAGTCTCAGTTCATTATTATTATTATTTTGAGACAGGGTCTCACTCTGTCCTGTAGGCTGGAGTGCAGTGGCACAAGCTCGGCTCACTGCAACACCACCCTCCTGGGTTCAAGTGGTTCTCATGCCTCAGCCTCCTGAGCATTTGGGATTACAGATACCCGCCACGATACCCAGCTAATTTTTGTATGTTTAGTAGAGATGGGGTTTCATCATGTTGGTCAGGCTGGTCTCGAACTCCTGACCTTGTGATCTGCCCACCTCGGCCTCCCAAAGTGCTGAGATTACAGGTGTGAGCCACCATACCCAGCCATCAGTTTATTATTTTTAATCCCTTAGTAAAATGAGACTATTTCATCATGTTGTATTAAATGAGTTGATGCATGTATAGTGTTAACTCTTGGGAAACACAAAGACACTAAATGGTGGCATGTTGTTATCATTGCCATGATCTTTATATTAATATTACTATCTTCTTTTAATCTCCCACAGTGTCCATGCGTTATCAGGCCCTACGTGAATTGATCAAAGGATCTTTGCCTGAGAGTTGACAGAGGCTCCAAATTCCTTGCTGTCTAGAGAAGGGGGTGGGGGAACACTGCCTGTAAACAAATGAGTGACCCTCCTTCACTCTCTTAGGGTACAGATTTCATTCTCTTATTTCTCTTTCTCTGTGCTCCTTTAAACCTGCAGATTTAAGCCACTGCCTTGTGCTCTGCTTGGGATTATGTGAGAAGCAGGAAAATTTCAACTGCCTTAGAGATTTGTTTCCCTAGTGGCACCGGACATGGTGAGCCCTCCTGGGACTCAGAGTCACCACATGCTTCCTGCCTTACTCTTTATTGACTATTTGCTGCCTCTTTATTTTTTTCTAAGTCATCAGTGAGGAAGTTGCATAACTTAAAAGCTAAGCTAAGTGGGAGTCTGTTTACTGCAATCTGGAGTCATACATATTATTTATCTTCTTTGCAAGTTGTTACAAAATGCAATGTAAAGTGTTCTTATACATGCAGAATTTTTTTTGTTATCCTTGGGTATGCATGAGCTTGAGTTTTTAACATTTTATTTCTGGTTGTATTATAGGTAATAGAGTAACTTGGAAAAAAGTACAATTTCCTTAACAGTCAGACATAGATTTAAAAAAATACAAGTTTCAAATATATCCTCTGAAACCTCTACTGGATTTTTCAAAATAGCAAATTCAAAATCTTTTATATAAAAAGCGAAAAAAAAGCATCATCAAACTGAAAGGAGGATGCCTTTCTGGGTTGTTCATTCATCAGGATAATATCTGTAAAACTCTAATCTCTTGGAAGACTCTGGCTAAAACAAATTCATTTTTGGATCAGTACCCAGTGCCTTTTTCATAACAGGTATTCAATGGGCATTGGTTGAACCAACTAATGAGAAAGTATTTATTCAACAAGTATTTATTGAACACTGAGGAGATGTATTACTATAAAATAAGTTCACAGTATATAGTGTTATTAATACTATGGTCATTAATAAATAATAATTTCACCACCACAACACTGTAATGCAGCCTCCAGAAAGCCAGTGACATAAACTGGAAGTTTGGGTGACAGAGTTTACAGCTTCTGATTATTTAGACTTAAAGCAATTAGCCTTGCTGTTCCCACTGTTAACCACAGAGAAGGACATGTTCCCAAGTTTCCACCTATTCACTTCTTGATTAATAACTTTAAAGTCATTCCAAACCTATCAAGACTCAGAGATAGCGCTGGGCCTTTCCTGTAGTGTGGGGTTTGTCTTCAGGAACAAAATCCCACTTCTGCAGCCTGCAGTGTGACCCATCTGTTTTGTATCCCCTGTCATTTTGGGAACAGTGTAACACTGTGGAGGCCAGGCTATACCCGAGGTTAGAGATCCCACCTTTAAAATTATTACTCTGGGGAAAGCAGGAAATATTGTTTCAATCATAAGGATAAAATATGGACAACTATGAACCACTTAAGAAGTTTCATAGCAGTTGCCTTCAACCACAAAACCAAAATCAGTATTGAGCTCTTTGCTTCTGCACAGTATAGGGAAGATGTGAGTGGCAGTTCAGTCAAGCTTTTTTTTTTTTTTTTTTTTTTTTACTGTTCTCTGGACCTGATTTTGCACTTGAAAATTTCCAAGCTCTCAGAGTACTTCAGTGTTAATAGAAAACAGCTAAAATGTTGCCACATTTGCAGATGTGGCAGATGTGAGCCGAATAACAAGGTCAGCACACATAGGACCAGGTCTTGGTACAGCAGGAGCATGTGGAGTTTCCAGAACTGCTTTCAGGTGTTTCTACTCTGCACGGTTTTCATTCCCTATTTCCAATACATCATCCCCTGTGTTTCACCTCATTTCCTCCCAGTTTCCGTTTCTACTTTGTCATATATTAATTTGGACCTTTGTAATCTTTGGTTTCCTTCTAGTGGAATCTGGTGATTTTATTAAAACCAGACCAACGAGAAAATGTTTCCAGGTAAGTCTTCAGGCTGGCAGCCTCTCTTCCAATATCATCCCGGTCCATCAGCTGAGCCTGGTAGGTAATCCCACTGTTGCAGACTGGAGGCTTACAAATGCTGCTCAGGGATAGCACTATGCTTGAAACATATGCCTTGTGCTTTAGAAGCCATGAGTTCCGTAAGCGCACGCTGAATATGTTTATTAAAGGACACGTGGTCCCATGGAATGTGGCGCTCAGCACTGCACAGCACTAGCAGTCACCCTGAACACTCACTGTTGTCAGTAGCACCATCCAGACTCTAGTGCAGACACCTCTCCATATCCCCTGCTTTGTGTCTTGGAAGCCCAAGGTGGCTTCTTTTGAGGCTGGATTGTGATGCTGCCCATATCAGAGAAGGACACTTCTTTGGAGAGCAGGGAGGAGTTGAGCAGCAGAAGCACTCAGGTCAGAAAAAGACAAATTAATTAACTTGTCAAGTCTTTCCTCTCAGCACGAATGCAAGGGATAATGAGATATCATTTCCCAGGAGTGCCAAGCTTCCATTTTGCTACTTCTTTTCATGTTCTAATTCGATGCTCCAGAAGTACTCACCTATTACCTTGATAACCCCAAAAGTTGCACATCGTGGCCAAAGAACATGTTGTAATATTAAGCAATTCCTATGGCCCTTAAAGTTAAATATATGCAGGTCTAGTAGTGACTAGTGTGATAGGGATTCTTTGGTAATTGGATCACCATTGAACACTAGAATTACTACCAGTTTTATTTTTATAAAAATATTTAATGTGATTTAAATTTTCAAAAAATATAATTTCAGTTTCATTTAAATAATTATTTGAATGTTATATTCATTAGTTATACTTTGAATTTTGCCTTTTTTCCCAGAAAACTGAAGATTTTAGAAGAAAACTTTTAGTAGCACAAAAGCTAACTTTTAGTTTTGGATTTTAATGTTTACTTTACATTTTTGATGAAAATAAATTCAAATTGTGTGTACTTTAATATTACACTTCATTTTTAATACTTTAGAATCTAATATTTAGATCATTACTGTCAATAGAAGACACGTTATATGAAAACTGTCATTATAACAACATAATTAGGGAATTGCAGAAATGAAAGCAAAAATAAATTTTACAGATTAAGTAATAATATATTAATTATGTATGACCTAATTTTATTACTCATGGAAACATCACCAACCCCACAACAGAATATCCAGATGTACACAATAATGATTACAGTCATCATGGACATTTTGTTGACTTCAAGAATGACAGCTTTCCATATATTTTTCAATTTTGTCATTATCAACATTTATTTGTCAAGGTAGAAGGACAAAGCATATTTTACTTAACCATTTGTTAGCCTATTTATAATGTTTAATATTTAGACACATAGTATGTAGGCTTTCATTTGTCTTGCCCTGAGTCCTAAAAATGTTAGAGGGTAGATCCAGCCAGGCATTTTCTTTTTTTTCTTTTTTTTCTTTGATTGTCATTTTTTTTTAACTTTTATTTTAGGTTTTTGTGCAGGTTTGTATTATATATAAAGTGCATGTCACAGAGATTTGTTGTACAGATAATTTCATCACCCCAGTAATAAGCATAGAACTCCATAGGTATTTTTTTCGGATCCTCTCTCCGCTCCCACCCGCCATACCCAGGTAGTTTCCTCTTTCTGAGGCTTATAGTAGTACTATTCTTCTGAACTACTGCCTTAAGATGATTAGTTTAGGTACAACACAACTGGGTTTTTTCCCAAGCTATGGAATGTACTCTCTCAATTTGTAGTTTGTTTTACAGATAGGGATAGAAGTGTAAGAGACAGCAGCACTGAATTATTTGATATTATAATCAGTTTCCCAAAGTATTTTTTGACAATCTATGTGTATGATTTAATATGCTCCCATATTTTATGCATAAGGGAAAAGAGAGATACATTATTTTATATTATCTTTGGAGTTAGACAACCCTAGATCTGACTTGTCATTCTGCTGCTCACTAACAGGGTGACTTATTTCAACTATTTAAGCCTCAGTTTCTTTATCAGTAAAATGGCACTTAAAACACCCACACCCAGAAGGTTTACAGTCAGTACAAGAAAATACATGTAAATTACTTAGTAGATAGTAAATATAAAATAAATAGTTATTAGTAGTACAATGATCCACATTTTAAAATTCCTAAAGTACCAGTCTATTTATTTACTCAATAACCCTCCTTTTCAAACACTCTGATAACTCTCCACTGCCCAAGGTGTGCCTTGTTTCCATATTCAAGGGGCTCCAATATATCCTTCCAAACTTAAATTCCAACAGTGCCCCAACCCCATGACTACTGTCCCTGGAGATCTATACTTTCCTACCTCCATGCCTTTGCTACCACAATTCTATCTATTTGAATGGCTGTTCTTCTTCCAAGGCCCAGTTCAAGTTCTTCCAAGATGTCTTCTCATCTTTCAATGTTAATTAACTTTCTTCTCCTTGTGCCCCCATAACACCTCCTCTGTAGCTCTCTCACAAAACTCAATACAGTGAGCTTCATATCATATTAAGTTTTGTGTATGTGTCCATCATCTCTGTTATACTCTCAGCTTCTCTGGGATAGATTATATCTTTGTCACCTCTGCATAAGTGTATCCCCTTCCCAGAGCACATGACATAGTAATTGGCACAAAGTAGATGCACATAATGTTCTTTACTTGAATTTGTTGAATCTACTTCAGAGGAATAAAAAGAAAATAAAAACAAAATTAGGTCATTATTTGGATTCTTCAAGTACTGGTGATTCTTGTTTTCATGATTACGAGGATTTTTGTTTTTTTTCAAAATGACACTATTTATACTTTAAGACAGTTAGCTAATTTCCAGGAAAAGCACTTTGTCTAAAAGCACTTCTTATTGACAAATTGAACATTGTGATACATTGCACTACTTTAGAAAACATGCAATTCATGTAAATACTCTGGGGGAGTTTCAATGTTTAGGTATTTTAGTGTTTTCAAATCTCTACAAATTCTTTGCTATTCCTCTTTTCAGAAAAGGTGAAAACTACCTTCTTCCTGAGTGCAGGTTTGACTCAGTGACCAGCTTCTAAGGAACAAAATAGAGGGGAAGGAAGTATGGTGTGCAACTTTGGAACTAGGTCATAAAAGACCATGCAGCTTAATTTTTGCTTTCTCTCTTTGATCACTTGCTATAGGGAAGCCAGCCACCATGTCAGGAGGACAATTAAACTGCCCTACAGAGAGGCTCACATGATGGTGTCACCTGTCAACAGCCTTTGGAAGCAGATCTTCCATCTCTATTCATGCTTCAGATGATAGCCCCAGCATACAGCTTGACTGCTACCTCAGGAAAGACCTGTACCAGAACCACCCAGCTAAGCTGCTCTCTGATTCCTGACTCTTAGAAAGCATATGTGGTAATAAATGTTAATTAATTTTGAGGTAATTCATTATTCAGAATAATAACCATGGCCAGGCATGGTGGTTCACACCTGTAATCCCAGCACTTTGGGAGGCTGAGGTGGATGGATCATTTGAGGTCACAAGTTCAAGACCAGCGTGAGCAACATGGTGAAACCCGGTCTCTACTAAAAAATATAAAAATTAGCTGGGTGTGGTGGTGGATACCTGTAGTCCCAGCTACTTGGGAGGCCGAGGCAGGAGAATGACTTGAATCTGGGAGGTGAAGGTTGCAGTGAGCCAAAAACGGGCCACTGTACCCCACCCTGGGTGACAGAGCGAGACACTATCTCAAAAAAAAAAAAAAAAATTAGATAACCAATAGAGATTGTATAGAGATCGTATGAGCATTCTCATTGTAGTTATTCATAGTTTTAAATCTATGATCATTAATGTCCAACGTAGCAAGGAAATTTGAGCTGGTTATCAAAAATTGTAATCTGGAACCCACCTTTAGTTGATCACCATTCATTCAATTAATTATATATTTAGCAAATACTTATTGTCTCCTATCAGCCAATCGCTATGCTACATCTTAGAAATACAAAGACAAATAAGATATGGTGCATGTTTTTAAAGGCTCAATATCCTAGTGTTCCCCACCACAGATAGCATGGGGATTGAATCTGAGGAGGCTTTATTGCCTAAAAAGTTATTTAAGAATGATTTTATGTCACAGGGAAAGAATTTGGGTGGAATTCAAGAAAAGACTCTGGGTCAATTACAGTTTTAGCAGGTAAGGTCCCAAACAATGCCAGACCAGACAAACAGCTTCAGGCTTTGAAACTAAAGACAGTGGTCTCAGGTTGTGTGACAAATAGAATTCTATGCAATGGCCTGTCTGTCTATATAGTCTCTCACACATAAGAGCAATCATTGCCAATAATGCCATCCTCAGGGATGAAGGACAGTGACATTAATGGGAAGAAAAATATTCCATTAGTAAAACATCCCCTAATTAATTCTAATCTGTTCCCTGGAAAAGCTGCTCTAGAGGAAAGATTTTTTTTTCTCCACATGCCAAACTGCCAAGCATTACTTTGGAAAATTTTCCATTTAGTTTCAAGGAATATTAAAATGCTTCACTTAGCAAAAATTAGAAATGAATCTATTTCCTAGCTCATATTATATATAAAGATAAGATTTTTACAGGCAGTGTCAATTCTTAATTGAGCATATCAGCTAAAAGCAACTAAATTCTATTAGTCTCTGAATTGACATTTATTATTATTCTTATTCTTTACTATAAAAATGCACTTAAGTACCTAAACTGCATGCCATCTTAGAAACTGTGATACAGCAATGACAGATGTAGCCCTCATTCCCCTAAAAACTTTAAATTTGTCAGATAAAATTAGCAGAAAACAAACAAATCAAAACTGCATAAAATAGAATATCTTCACATCAATTCATTAGTGAAACAGTAAAAAAATGTTAAGTTCAATGGAGGAATATGAAACACAACAAAAGTGACAAACCAGTAGCTACACTATGCCTCAATAAGTATTCACAGAATCAGCAACATGTCAAGCTGTCTCCTACCTCGGGGCCCTTGTACCTGCTAGCCTTTCCCTACCCAGCAAGTTCTCTCTGCTTAGCTATCATGTTAATCCTTCAGATCTGAAAGCATGTGCCCCTTTCTTAGGGAAGTTCTCCTTGACTCCCTAAAATTATATCAAGTTTTCTGACTCTCTAAACTTTCCTTAATATCACTTATTATAGTTCATAGTTTCCTTCTAATAGGTATATACTTACCCTAGTACCTACGCATAATCCTGTAGTGATCCATTCCTTAATATTGCTTTTCATAGTTCACAGTTATACATTTATGTGATTATTTCATAAATATGTCTCATTCACAGCTATACTGTAAGTTTCATGCCAAGAATGCAGGGAGTGGTTCTCTCATCCTCCTGTTTCAGCCCAGTGCCTGGCACACTGTGGTTGCACAATATATATGTGAATAAATGAATAAATGAGCAGTATAGTATGTGTTCAGAGCATGAGCTCTGAAGTTAAACATATTTCAGTACAAACACCATAATCTCACTATCCAATTATGTGACTTTTGACATACTTTGCTCCTCTCTGAGATTCATTCAGTTTTCTCATGGGTAAAATGGAAATAATAATAGTAGTTTCCTTATATGGTTGTTGTAAGTTTAAATGAGAAAAGGCATACAATGTGTTTTGCTTAACACCTGGCAGAGAACAAGTGTTTATTGTTGTTGCTGCTGTTATTATTTATGTCTCTGTCACCATCGAATGAAATCATTACAAACTCGGCCAGGTGCAGTGGCTCATGCCCGTAATCCCAGCACTTTGGGAGGCCAAGGCAAGCAGATCGCTTCAGCCCAGAAGTTTGAGATCGGCCTGGCCGACAAAGTGAGACCCCTGTCTCTACAAAAACTACAAAAATAGTGGAGCGTGGTGGTGCACACCTGTAGTCCCAGCCACTCGGGGGGCTGAGGTGGAAGGATCACTTGAACCTGGGAGGTTGAGCCTGGAGTGAGCTGAAACAGTGCCACTGCACTCCAGCCTGGGGGGAGAAAAAAGGAACACTACAAACTCAATTCTCTCATATTTTTTCTTCTTGTTCAGGAAGGTGGGAGAGAAAGTACTGATTGAGTCTATCTCTGATGAGCTTCTGGACAGCCCAGTCTTGGCCACATCGGGTTTCCAGACATTTTTGCTGCCTGGCTAACTCCCCATGGCATCAGCTAACTTCAATCACTCCCTCCAGCCATCACCAGGCTGGATTCTTGGTTTCCTATTACTATCTAGAGGTAAAGCTCTTTAATTTATCTTGCTTTTCTCCTTCATGCTAGCACCCAGTTCCCAGGATATGACACTGTGTAGAGCTAGGTCAAAAGAGAAATGAAGTCACACTCAAAAATGGTTCCACTTTTCCAACTTCCAAACACTCTCCCCAAGCCAACCATGTACATACACCTTGACTTTCCTCTCAGGATGACTTCCTGCCACAACTAATGGAGTGCCTGGCTAAAAATAAACAAATAAAATAAGAAGATGGCCACTGTCCGCCTTCCATTGGGACATTTTACTTTTGAGAACAAACATTTAGTCACTGAAGCTGAGGAAGTCCTCATTCAAGGACAGGGTTTCCTTGCTCACTCGGCCAGACCAGACCAGACAAGCCTCATGCGCCTGAAGGTCCTGGCTCCTGGACCCTCACTGTATTTATAAAGTCTTAACAGAGTGACTGTGAATTCCATTGTGGTGATGCTGCCTCCGGCTGGCAGATGGCCATGGTTTCTAGACTTCATAAGCAATTTTGAGGCCTGCAGATATGGGCATTGAGAGCACTAGGCTCTCCTTTATATATCTATGTTCACGCGGTCTCTTGTAAAGTTATCTTTGACATATTTTAAACTTATTAGTTGTTTTCTGAAAATGTGGCTACTTCTAGTCGAACAACAACAACAAAAAATGCTCCCTAGTCTCTCACCTCCTGAGGCATAGCTTTGTAGAACAATCTATAGAAATAAAGAGCTTTTAGGAAGTTCAGGGTTGAAACAAAGAAAAAGAAAGTTGTTTCTCAGCAGAAAAATGCAACAAAGCCTTTCTTCTTACCAAATAACTTAAGAATGTCTGAACAAAAACATCCCAAACCTGGCTAGTGCCAGAATTTCTCAGATAAGTCAAGAGAGGGGAAAAACACAAATCACACCCCAAACCACCAAGAGATGAATGAATGGCAAAAAGAAAACAATACATAATTTAAAATGTTGTTAAACATTTAAAGAAGTGAATTGTAACCATTTTCCAGAACAGCAATTATACGTAAGAGTGTTTTCTAATTAATTTTCTTCTGAAAACAATTGGTGAGATCCTGCAGAGATTCCCTCTCTTCCCCCAAGGCCTTCCACACCCCTGGAGCCCCAGGAAGCCCTCTGAATCTCCACTCTCTACCTACCTAGAGGATCCCTTACCAGATACCACCTCGTCTGTCATGTTGTAAAGCATTTCTAACAATGTGGCTAGTCTTTCTAACCAGACTGCAAGCATCCTAGATACAGAAATATAGTCACATGATCTCCCCAGAAGCTACCATGGTGCCTTGACTACATATCGATTGATTCATTTAAGAATTTCTAAATGTTTTCTTCAAACCAACAGAGAATAAAAATCTGAATGAGTACTTCATTGCATTATACCAGTATAAAAGCAGAACTGGCAATACCATAAATTTGAAATTACTCACATTTTGAGGAAATTATAGACTCTTTGGGCTGCAGAGAAATATCATTGCTTGGTGCTCACTCTCACGTAACATTCTGTCTTGCAAAATACCAGACAGATATCAAAAGCAGGAAGGTGGGTGTGGATATGGAAAACAGAAATCAATTTGCAGTATTTTGGTATCCTAGAACCAGTGAAACTTTTTCTTACACAGAAAAGTAGTATGTTTGGTATGCAAATATTATTATTAAACTTAACACCAGTTGTTAAGTTTTCAGAATTGTTATCCTCAATAGGATAAGCTGAAAATTGAAACAGCTTTAAGAAAAAACATTTAACGAAACATGGGATGTTTAATGAAAAATTTCCCACAATATGACTGTCCCTGGTCCCATTTTTAGAAAGAAAATCCTGAGCTATTTAGAATATGGAATGATGAATATGGATAGACCTGGCTAGTCTAGAATAGTCTAGGATAGAATATGAGTATGATGATGACAACATTTGTGCAAAAATTTTCAGTTTATAAAAATACATCAAAATTCATTAATACCTCTTTCAAAGATTTATGTTTTGCTCATTCAAATATTTGTATATATCTATATATATTTGTACATCTTGATTCTCAATTTAAATGCATTACTTCACTTACTGCTCTTTTAAGGATTTATACATATTCTTTTTTCAATGATTTATACACAGTGCTTTTTGATGTAGGAAAATGAAGCAGCTGAAATGTTAGAAGAACAAGGTTGTAACTTAACTACTTTATAGCATCCTATATGCAGAGTTGAAGACTAGACATACTAGCTCCCTTTCTTCAAATGGGTAAATGAATACACAGAAATGTTAAATAATTTACTAAAATGTATGTAGGGATGACTGCCTCTTGAGTTTCCTGATTTCCAGGACAGCCCACATCAGATTATGTTGATTCTTTTCTGGCCAGTCTGAGACCTATAGAGTCCCAACGTTCTCTGATTTCATCCATACCTATCTTTGGAAATAGTCCTCAGGAAATGAGGGAACAATACGAAGCCTAATGTGCTGTGATGTGTGTAGAATATATTTGACACTTGTCTCGCTAATTAAAACTCTACTTCTCTACCCAAATAGCGGTGTTGTAAGAGATCATCACACTCACTTCTGCATTTCCTTCCTTATTTAATGTCCTCATGGTCACATGAGATGACTAAATGCTCAGGTCCTGAGCTACATTTCCATGTTTAGTAAATCAGGAAATAGTGAAAGATATGTCTTGTGACATTTTCATTCCAAACTTAGACTAGGCATGAGTATTTAATGACAAGCGAATAGATGTGAATGAGAAAGAGGTCAAAATTTGAATAATCTGGATTGGTATCTAAAATAATTTATAAGAAAAAATCATATATAGGGGGCTTTAATAAATATATTTCTGTCTATATAAAAACTCTCCTGATTCCCACAGGTAAAATTATTTCCTCTTTCGTGTATCACCATCTGTAGCCCTCACAACTCCCAAAACACTTTATTGTACTAGTTTTACACACCTGTCTTTTAAATGTAAAGTCTCTACAGAAAGGAAATGCATTGTATTCATTTCTGTATTCCTATTAACTTGAATAATACTGAAATATAGTAGATGCTAAATATGCTTGTTTCATAAATGTGGGATAAAATAAATGTTTCTGTAGCCTACGCCATTAAGGATTTTATACTGGAGCTGGGAGATAATCAATCACGTAATATTTAGTGGTACCTACCGTAGGATGTAAAGGAAGACGACAATGAGATGCACCCTGAGGACTTGGGAATGGCAGAAATGAGATTGTTCTACATACAAGAGAGGGATTTTTGTAAAACTCAACTGAAAGAGAATAGGACTTGACTGGAAACTGCCGACTATATTTAAGACCTTATGAAAAACAAATGTATGAGTTGGAAAGAGAGTTGGTCACTCATGGGAACAATGAGAGAGCTGCAGAGTAATCCTCCAAGTAAGCACTTTGCCAGGACAGTAAGCAGTCAAGGAAGCACTGTCCACTATCCAAGCTCATCGTACAGAAGGACACTACCTACCCAGTCCTGTGGGCAGGAATCTCCTTAGGTTAAAAAATATGTCACCGATCTTCTTGTTCTAATCCTTAAACCTGTGATTCACCTGACTAGTCGCTTTTGCCTTGATTCCATGCTCACCAAGAGTTCTGATGCCTCTAACTAAACTCAAAGAGCTCACCTGAAGGTACCTGAGGACGTAGGTGTCTAGTTATGCTAGATAGGTATATTTTATTTTGAAAACTAATAAATTAGAATCAATCTGATGAATCCGAGGAAGATGAGTTTGCCTCTGGCTGATGTAGTAACATGTGGTATCCTGCCATTCACATCACTGTGCTTGTGAGTCTGAGGGGCAAATTTAGATCCCCCCAAGATGATTCCTCCCTATGGGTACTTGTGGTCTTCCCTAAGCATCACGTCTTTGGCTCCTCCATGAGCCACGTGCCTTTTCTTCAAACGGCTGCACAGATTATGTGCGTAACACTATGCTTTAAACCACTAGAGAGTGATCCAAGAGAACATATAATTAAGTGAGAAATTGTTTGGCATAAACTAAAAGTGCTACGGAAATTCCGAGAGAATAAGGATCACTGTGGTGGGCAATTATCCAAGGAGAGCTTCCTAAAGGCCTATGGTGTTAAGAGGGAACTTGGTGTCTGGGTAGGATGTGGGTGGGTGGAAAGAAAAGGAGGGCATTTTTTTTTTTTTTTTCTTTGAGATGGAATCTCACTCAGTCGCCCAGGCTGGAGTGCAATGGTGCGATCTCGGCTCACTGCAAGCTCCGCCTCCCCGGTTCATGCCATTCTCCTGCCTCAGCCTCCCGAGTAGCTGGGACTAGAGGCGCCCGCCACCACGCCCGGCTAATTTTGTTTGTATTTTTAGTAGAGACGGGGTTTCACCGTGTTAGCCAGGACGGTCTCGATTTCCCGACCTCGCGATCCGCCCATCTCAGCCTCCCAAAGTGCTTGGGATTAGAGGCGTGAGCCACCGCGCCCGGCCAAGGAGGGCATTTCTAAGAGGAGAATGTGGGTTCACAGATATGGAGGCCAGAATGCTGGACCGCATTGCTGAAGTATTAGAACCACAAATTGGGCCAACATACTCTCTTACTTCCTTCAAAATGAAACCTGAAAATTGATGAGAAAAGTAAGAAATCAGCCTTCTTATTTAAGCCCTGATCTGTGAGCATGAGTAAAACAAAATAAAATAAAATGAATCCCAATATCCTATCATGTGTCTAGTTTGAGAGAAGGATATTAACACTCTAATTATTTGCTCTTAAGACCAATTTTTTAAAGCTGTCACTAATGCAATGAAAACATTTACACAAACTTCTAAAGCAAACAAAGAAGAAAAAACAATATCTGTCACCAATAGAAAAGCAAGTTTGAGTGCTAGAGTACAATAAATTATTTATTATACTGATACTGGATTTGTTCTAGAGACTAACATGACCACAGGAAAGGAGGCTTTACTAAATAATTCCTAGTAAAAGAAACTTTTAAATAATTTTTCTTTCATTCACTCTAAAAAACAATCTTCACAGATAGATAAAAGTATTATCTTTAAAAATGCAATATTTATGTCAGGAAAAAAACAGACATTCATGTGTTTTCCCTACTCTTAAATTCTTTTTTTTTTTTTTTTTTTTCTTAATTTAAGATACAGTGTCTTACTCTTGTTACCCAGGCTGGAGTGTAGTGGTGCAATCATAGCTTACTGCAGGCTCAACCTCCTAGGCTCAATCGATCCTCCTGCCTCAGCCACCTTAGTAGCTAGGACAATAGGTGTACACCACCACATCCAGCTAATTTTTAAATTTTTTGTAGAGACAGGAATCTTGCTGTGCTGCCCAGGCTGGTCTCAAACTCCTAGTTTCAAGCTATCTTCTTGCCTCTGCCTCCTAAAGTGCTGGGATTACAGGCATGAGCTACCATGCCTGACCCCCATTCTTTATAATACCTTGGCATATGGGAGATGAAGGAAATAGAAAACAAAATGATTTTCTCCTAGGCCAGTTGTGACACATCACCTCTTTCACCTGCCGTGTAGTTGGTAATCAGTGTTAGAAAAAGGAGTGAAGTGAATGAAGAAGAACAAGAGGAAGAGATGAAACAGAAGAAGCGAAGAAGTAGTCTGCACCTGCTCAGAAGAAGTGGTGGCCAGGTGGGCCTCCAAAATTAGAAATCCAGTGCTCTCTCCATTTCTTGCCTCAGTCAGCACTGTCTCCATCCTATGTCTTTCCATCCTATTTAAGTCTTGCTTCTGGATTAAGACTGGCAAAAACAATATACTTCCTAAAGGATCACTTTTCAAACATTTATGCATATGGAATAGCAGAACCCTGTATGTGTGCCCAAGTGAGGGTACGCTGATCTAACTCCAATATACCTTGAGACATTGAACACACCAAACAGTTAAAATGGGATAACAGAGCCGGGCATGGTGGCTCACACCTGTAATCCCAGCACTTTGGGAAGCCAAGGCGGGCGGGTCACCTGAGGTCAGGAGTTCGAGACCAGCCTGACCAACGTGGAGAAACCATGTCTCTACTAAAAATACAAAATTAGCCAGGTGTGGTGGCGCATGCCTGTAATCCCAGCTACTTGGGAGGAGGAGGCAGGAGAATCGCTTGAACCCGGGAGGCGGAGGTTGCAGTGAGCCGAGATCACGCCATTGCACTCCAGCCTGGGCAACAAGAGCAAAACTCCATCTCAAAAAAAAATAAATACATACATACATTTTAAAAATGGGATAGCAGATTTTAATTCCAGGACACTCAGTCACCAATGTAGGTATTCCATTTGACTCACTCCCAGAGATGTCTCTCCCTCTCTTTCTGTCTCTCTGTCTCTTTTTCTATCTGTATCTCTATCCTTCTCACACACACACAAACACACATATGCATGCACATACTTGCAAAATTAAAAAACACCTTCAAGCTTTCTTTATGGTCCAAGAGGAATTTTGCTGTACAAATATGGTTGCCTTTCAGGAAAACTTAACTTCATTTCCATTTTTTAACTTCTGTTAAGCCACAATTCTGGAATTGTGTTTCTGAAAAAAAGATATGTACTTAAATTCTTTAAGAGATAAGTGAACAATATCTAACACTGATAATGGAACACCCTGTTGTGAATGCATTCAACTTCTAAAAGGAATATAGAAACATAAATCTTTCACATTTAAGTGGAATAATGGTGACACAAAGACAATCCTGAAAAATGACTCTTCAATACTTTGAAATTCTCATAAACAACCTTTTCTCAAGAAAGCTATAAAAAGAGTCAGTTTTGCCTGAGTCAGAGCAATTTTAGCTAATTAATAGCACCCTCTGGACCTATGAAAAATTGACATTCTCCATGACAGACCAAGTTTGGGATGTGGCTCATAAAGAAGCTCCCAACGAGACTTCCATGCTTATTTTCTCCTTTAGATCCAGAGCAAACATCAGGAAACTATGACTCAAGGGCCAAATCTGGCCTGCAGGCTGTTTTTGTAAATAAAGTTTTATTGGAACATAGACACACTCTTTTGTTTATGTATTGTCTTTGGCTGCTTTTGGGCTCCAAGGACAAAGCTGAGTAGTTGAGTAGCTGCCAATAGTCATATGGTCCACAAAGCCTAAAATATGTACCCTCTGGCCCTTAATAGAACAAATTTGCTGACCCCTGATCTAGAGGAATGATTTCCCTCTTCTATTATTCTTTTGAACTGAAAGTCAGGAGACCTTGATTTTAGACTCACTCCATTCTGCCAGTAAACTTCTATGTGACTTTGGGCCAGTAATTACTTTCCTCAGGTTTGGCTTCTTATTTGTAAAGTAAGGAGGGCTGGCCCTGGTGATCATCTATTCCTTATTAATTCTCTTTAAATGTCTGTGTTCTAAGGGGATTGAGACCTCTCAATTTTTAAAAGGAGTTTATTTTTAAAAGGAATCCAAATCAATTAAAAAAGCCATCTTTCTTTTTGTAAGATGTACACTTTCTTTTTCAGTGTAAACCAGGGTTTTACACTGAAACACTCCACATCATTTCAAGCATTCAGTACCGAGTAAAATCCCTTGCTGCTGTATCACAGTCATACCAGAAAGCTGCGGGTTAGAGCTGGAGAGAGAATTATAAACAGCAGTAAAATCTGTTTTAGACAAGGCAGCACATCTGCCCACTGCACCCCCTTCCCAAGAAACGCATTGCATCACTTGTGCCAGAGATGAATGCTCTTTTCTGTCATGTTTTGGTAAGTGAGTGCTCTACCTCCTCTGCCGCTCTGGGACCCTGAGGGAAATGACAGGAGTCATCCCACTGAAGGAGCACTTTGAATTCATGACAAAGGCGAAACTTTCTTTTTTCAATAGAAATGGGGCTGCTCACTGTCAAAAACTTCTGTGCCACTGGCATATGCAGCATTACACAACTTCTTTCTAGACATATGACATAAAGCTGCCAAATTAAAGAAATGATAGTATAGCAAGAATTGTCTCCTCTCTTCCAAAATCTTCACAACAGCAAAGAATCTTTTGCAATTGCTACTTGACAGAATAAAAGATTTGAGATATTATGTTATCTTAAAAACAAAATCAACTACGGAGCTTTAAATAGAGATCAGAAAATGTACTAGACCTCAGTTCTAATAACTATTATTTTAAAACCCGAAAGCCTGTTATCTTTCAAATAAACATTTTTTTCCCACATTCTTTCTGCCTGGAAAATAAAGGTATTTTGGGGTCTCTTTGAGTCTCTGAGCCAGAAATGATTCATTCTTAGTCTCCATAGTAGGAGACTTTGAATAGAAATATGCATACGTGGAATTTAGAAAGCACCATGAATGTGTACTCACTTTAAAATGTTAGATTTTAAAACAGAAAGGAGAGTCTATCAAATGAAGCCGCTTGAGAGTTTTTATAAAACCCAAAGAGAATATATATTAACATATAACATTGTTATATGTCATCAATCTGGAGGGTTGATAATAACATTGATATCTGGATGTTATCAACCCTACAGATAACATTCAGAGCTTGGTTACTGTCTTCTCAGTAAATATCTATGGTATACTGAGCTCTCTGCCTTTACCACATATTATATAGTTTGGCTGGCAGCTTTGTTTTCAATAAGTGCTTTTCTTTGCAAGAAAAAGATGCTAGTGAGTGCCATCTATCATTTCTGCTAGATCATCTTCCAAAATCCCAAAGAACAGCACTGTCTGCTTTTCTCTTTCTGACAGAGAAACCTCTGAACTGGATGCTAATATTTTGCAGACCAAGCATGAGCCAAAATGGATTAAAAAAATCTAAGCTGGCATATCTGCATCAGTCTAAGCAGTTTCAAAGGAAGAACTGCAATGTTAAGCTGATTATTGTAGCTATGGTTCTCCCTTGTCCGGTCCCCTCCCCGAGTTCTGTATTTTATAGTAATTTACCTTCTCTTCTTGGCCAGTCAGTATTCTTCTCATCCTCTCAGATCCTGCTTAAGTCCCATCTCTGTGATCACACTTCTCTCTCGCCCTCACAATGCTTTGAACATAGAAGGGGCTTATAAAAATTGTTGGTTTGTTTTGAAAGTCTTCCTGGATGACCTCAGCCCATGTTGATCTCTACCTTCCTTAACTCCTTTGAGACTTACTGCCTATCGCACAATTAACACCTTATTATCCTTGGCTCTAATAGCCTGTACCACATAATACATTTCATTTCTTCTTTATAATTGTTTCACAGGAGTTGATTTTCTATCTCCAATTAAATTGTCACCTCCCGATAAGTGAAGCTGTGTTTCCATAATATCTAAACAAACTGTTAGGCACATAGTGGACATCCAAAAAATATTTATTTTTCAATCTATAGCAGCTTTCACATTGCTTGAAAGATTTGATAGTTGTGTCACAGGCAACTGCAGACCAAACTTTTATTCATTAATGTAATATATAATTGTCGTGTATTGAATCTGGCTGTGGATACAACACATTCGGAAAACTACATAATCTTTTATGCACGCCTACTTTCTTCAAGGCTCACAGATTTCCAGAGTTTACACCTTGCTCATTGTTTAGAATGTGATGCAATGAAAGGAATCTGCTAAGCTAATGTTTATTTTAACAAACACTTTGTTTGAATGCATCCTGACAACTCAAGCACCTGTTTTAACTAGAAACATCAACTGAGCTGACTAACTACATTGATAAAATTTGAAAAATTGCTCAATATTCTGCTTTGTTCTGCCTGTATGGACAAAGTCTAATGCTTTCCGTGCCACCAAATTAGTACTTAAGTGGTTAAAGTAACCAAAGGAGCTTTTGTATACTCTATGCCAGCTGGTGTTCTAAAGAGAATTAGACCTGAAATACCCAGCTCTCAGGACAAGCAATTAGTACAGAGCTTTAGTTGTTTAGCTGGGGGTTTCATTAATATGGAAGAGACAATAAAACTGCTATTTACACTATTACAGAGTCTGATTTAAGCATTTCATGCTAGGACACCTCACATAGGAAATCAGTGAAGGGCTTGTATAAAGGAGGAGAGCAATATTAAGCTTATCAGACACAAAACAAAACTGAGCCAAGGTGTATCTGTGTTATGTTTCAAGTCAAATAACACATTCTTTACTTGCAAGTGAGACAAGATTTATTTTTCCTTAAGTGGCTAACCTCTGGAAATAATTTGTGAGACCAGAGAAAAAGAACCCAATTTTGAATGAGATTTCTGCTGTGAGTCCAAACTTTGCTGTCTCTACTGCAGCATTTCCATGATTGCTATGGTTTTCACTTTGCAAACTCCCTCACAATGACATTTAGGTTTAGCTCCTGGATCGATAACTTTTTTCCAAAGTTTGATCCCATTGTAGCTATTATCGCTGCAGACAAAACTTCCTTTATTGATATGATATGTAGAAGTGGGTTTACTAAGGTTTAATGAGCCAGAAATTACTAGAAGAGCTATGTAGAGGCATGTGAGCTTATTCAAGTGTCTGGTATGAACAGAGCTTGTCAGATAAATAATGTGTTTACAAAATGGGGTAGAACATTATTGAGTCACTGATGAAATATAGTTGATGGAAGCTTCTTGGAGAAACAGAACTAAGCAAGAGAGAATTTAAAAAGGGATTTGTTGAAGGATCAGTGTCCAAAGGAGTAAGTAGCCACTTTGGGTTTCAGAAGTCTGTGGAGAAAATAGAAAATGAAGAGGTATTCTGGCCAAAGTCCAAGTAATAAGCAAGCTGTGACACCAGGATTGAACCTAAGATTAGGCACAAGCTTGCCAGCTAGGGAAAAGACAGGTTGAAACAACTACAGCTGCAACCAAAGATGGGAATCACACTAACATTTTAAAGTCAGAATTGGTCCATTAAATACTCACTTTCCCAAACTTTAACATGATGATACAACAGATCCCAATCCTTCTGGCTGCCATAAAGTAAATGTGGTGCTGTTCTCTAAATGGCTGTTATATAGTGTTAGGTTTGAATGATTTAATACTTGGGAGGAGACAGAAAAGGCTCTAGGTTCCAGCCCACTGAGGTGGCTTTTCTTTCCTTCCTTGAGTGATGGCAGTAGAAGAGACGGAAGTGAATAGCTGTTGACCCCTATTGGAGGCTGTACCTGCCAATGCCAGCACTTCTCTCAGGAAGCTTAGAAGAGACTGATAGAAAGCCTATGGCTATTTTTGTCAATTTCAGAGTAAAGGCAGATTCCTAGGACAAAATCAAGAATGTTCAGAGTTTGAGTTGTCCTAAAAACTGAGGCTGGAATGTGATTATGCTTTTTTCATGATTCAGAGTTTATAAATTACTGTGAATTGATGTATCTTGAGTTTCTTTTATGTTTTTGAATTCAAAGTACAGGGGAATCAAGAAAAAAAAAAGGAGAAAGAAACCTTGGTTTCAAATTTGGGGGCTACCATTTACTAACTGTCCACTTGGAGTTTCCATTTGGAGTCTATTGTATCCTTAGGACATAGAATAATGGCACCCATGTCATAGAGCAGCAGTGGTGGTCATGTCCCAGAGTAGAATGTTGGTCAATAATGTAGGTATATTAGTAAGTTCTCAAACATTTGTTAGTATTCTTCACCCCCTGACCCCTTTCTCCCAGCCACTATGACACAGTTGTGGTGACCTGTCCATGTCTTCTTAACATTTCTGAGCTGGACTATTCCCATTGGCAAATTAGGGAAACAATTGATTCTGAATAGGGTGGCTGTAGAGATCATTGAGATTAAGGGAATTTTTCTTATAGGCTTCATAGGCATCATCATCAGTTACAGTCTATGAGAATATATTAACTAATAACTTTTTTCTTTGTGGCTATTACAGCACTTCAATTTAGAAGCTACATTCAAAGACAAAAGCTAAACAAAAGCTAAGGGTCTGTGCCTTAGAATGCTAAATCACCATTAAAATAAACCATTTCAAAAACTCAATTAGCTATTCAATTTTATACTGTGATTATTCTTTCTCCAGGTTTTTCCTGACATACAAAAAATAGAAAATTTGGTTTGTTTTTTCCATATTAAGAAAGCTGAGGAACTGTCTGTGTCAGTGTTATATATTTAGTGGGCTTATTATTATTTTTGCAATGCATTGGCACAGCTCAATTTTAAATGCAATTACCACATTATAATCTTGGCAAGACCCACTGTTCCAAATAATTCTCTGATGTACAAATTAGTCTTCCTACTAAATGAAAACTGCCAGCAGAAAGGTACTATTACAGTATATAAAAATGAAAAGTCTCATTGAAGTACGGAATAACTATAAATTTCATTTCAGAAGCATATACTATATACACACAAACTTAAAAAAGTTATAATTAAGATGTCTAATTCTCCTGAAATAGCACTCAAATATATAATAATTCCCTGTAGGGTATGTAGGCAGTCTGGATCAAACAGCATCTCCCTATGCTGTGAACTAGAAACACTACTAGACTAATAGGTTGAACTATTTCTTCTGCTATTTTTCCAGAATATGAAGATAAACAGCAATTGAAGTGTCATCAGAAGATTCTGCAATTATTTTTTGATCACCAACACCATCGGCTGTTGTGAGGTAGAGTTTTTATTATAGTATATATTTACAAATGTCTTCAACAACTTACAGTATTTTCACTAGTTCTGCCACACAGTAGTACCATACATTGTCTTCTCAGCATCAAAGATTTATTGCTTTAGCAGAGAAACCAACTCTGAAATGAGGACTTTGAGACTGGCTTTTATTTCCTACTAGGTGGTCCTTCTGGGAAGATCAGTGCACAGCTTCTCTTTCCAACATCTACTAAAAAATCCTTTTGAAACAATGTGGGAGGCTGATGACTATTCCCCTATTGCAGTGGTCCTTGACAGGGGGTGATTTGGCCCCCCAGGAGACATTTGGCAATGTCTGGAGATATTTTTGACTTTTGTAACTGGAGGGAGGGGTCTACTGGCACCTAGTGGGTAGAGGCCAGAGATGCTGGTAAATATCTTATAATGCACAGGACAGCCCCATACAAAAAGGACTTAGTCCAGAAAGAAAATAGTGCCACGGGTAAGAAACCTTGCCCTATTGGCTTCTCTGTCAACATAACAGGTATTGCCTGTGAACATTTGTTGCCAGAGTGAGTGTCCCTGGGACAGTGTTGATTGCGGAAGTCAACAGAGGAGGAGAATTTAAGTCCTCCACTTCCTGCTGGGATCTCATAAAACGATGCAAACCAATGGGCCCTTGGTTTGTTTAAGGTTAGACTTGTGGAAGTTTTCGAAATTCTAGTTTTGCTCTGTTCAATCATTTTAGAAAATATCTAAGTATCGTTCTGGTTTGAATTAGTTTGTTTGGTCTATTTTTGAACATATTTTGCTTCAGTTACAACATTAATATTTGGGTTTTATTCAGTTCAGGGTTCAGCAAATTAGCAAAATTACAGCTTTGGGTTATGGTTACTTGTTATATATCTTTGCATGAGAGCCCATGCAAGTGTGATTAGAGCAGAAAGCTAAGGTTCATCACAACCATGGCCACTAGAGCTTTCTATGATCCAAGGAAGTTAATTCACTTTTTTACTTTGTTTCTCAAGAGGATTCAACAATGCAAGCACCAAACCAAGTGGATGCCCCTCTTTCTGTTGCTTGGTTTAAAATTAAAACCCTTGATGAATAAAGTGATTTATTTCATATTATATTTATGAAAAGGTAGAGCAGTCTCAATGTTTTGAGTATTCCTGAAACTGTTTACTTAATTATACAATGAGAAACAAGACAGGAAAAAACTTCATAAAAATCACTAGGGATTTTTAAAAAATGCCCATGTACTCTTATTTTGCAATGGCTCTGGTTGTGAAATCATCAGACTGAAAAATACTGGAGGAGTGGTGAGGGTGGATTTTAGTGACAAGATTTCCTTAAGGCTGTAAATAAACCAAATTCACTAAGAGAAACAGAGATGGCAGTTTTCATCATAAAAGGGGGAAAACATTTTCCAGTTGAATTATAGGTACAGCACAAAACAGTTGTTCCGTTTTTAAAAACTTTAGTTTCTGCAGGCTGAAACAGAGCATTTCATTTGGCTCAGTTCATGAAAGCCATCTGCACCTGCTCACGAAACAGCTTAAAGAGAAAAAAAAAGTGTGCACCAAGGATTTTAACTTACACAGACAATAAGGGATAGACTCTGGCACTCAAGCACTGAAAAAGCAGGAGCATGATAAAGGGGAAAGTATCATAATTTTATGAAGTACCAATAAATAATAACCCCAAATCAGCTTACAGCATCACTTAGGTTTACCTGTGGAAGCTACACTTGCCTGTTCTGGTTGCCATGTTTAAAAGTTAAGCAATTAAACTTCAATTATATGGGTTTTTCTTTTATGTAGCCTAGGGTTGAATGCATTACTGGCAGGAAACTTTAGCTCATGAATTCAATCAAAAATCCTTTCATTTGTCAGAACTGCTTCCTGCTGCCTCCTTTAAACATCTGCTTCTCCAGTTCAGGGACACACACACACACACATACACATACACACACACCCCCTCTTTGTTAAAATAATAAGCAATCTACCAACTTCCCTTGCAAAAGTTACATTCTCTCTTACACACACACACACTTGTTCCCAGTAGAGTTTATTTAATGTGTCTTTAATAGCTTCCTTGTTCTTCTCTCTTCCTTTCCGCTTTTAAATTCTGGAAAACCTCAAGCTGACAAAAGAAGACATTTTAAAAATGCGAGGATAAGGCCCGGCCGGCCTCCAGACCAATGAGAAGGAAGCAGAGCAAGGAGGCGGGGGAGGCGGGGTTGGCTGTCGGGAATTGCCTGCACTCCTTAAACGGCAGGCACTTCCTGCTAGAGGAGGCCAGCTCTGAACAAACAGAAATCGGGTGGAAAGCTAGCAGGAGGCGTTGCTCAAGTTCAAAACAATCTGCGCGTGTCCAGGCGCGCGCGGAGCCAGACCCCAGCCGCGCGGCTCAGACCTCGCGAGAGCCATCACCTGAGAAATCCACAGCCTTTTCTCATCAGGCTTAGACTGTTTTTCCCACACCTCCAAGAAGGAAGACCCACATGTTAAAACTATGAGAAAAGCTGAAAGTGCCTTCCGAACAGTCATCCTTCTTTTTCTTTTTTTTTTTTTGAGACGGAGTCTCGCTTTGTCGCCCAGGCTGGAGTGCAGTGGCGCGATGTCGTCTCACTGCAAGCTCCGCCTCCCAGGTTCATGCCATTCTCCTGCCTCAGCCTTCCGAGTAGCTGGGACTACAGGCGCACGCCACCACGCCTGGCTAATTTTTTGCATTTTTAGTAGAGAAAGGGTTTCACCGTGTTAGTCAGGATGGTTTGTCGTGATCCGCCCATCTTGGCCTCCCAAAGTGCTGGGATTACTGGCGTGAGCCACCGCGCCCGGCCCAGTCATCCTTCTTTAACCACGACATAGGTACTCAGGTCCGCTGGCCTTCCTCTGCACTCATGGACTTTTCTTTGTGAAACTGATTCAGAGGCGGACCTCAAGTGGCTTATTCCTTCGCCTAAAAATCGTGCTGCTTTTTCCTCTAGTGAACTCTGGAGTACAAATTAATAAAAACTTGGGGCTGTGCGGCCTAATGGCTCAAACCCTGTTTCAGATGTTTTGAAATATTATTACCCCTTTTGAGAGCCTCAGTGTCTCCCTGGAGGGTAAGACATCTGCCTTAAGGGCACTTACCAAGAAACTACAAACATTTAACTGCACACAACAATGGTATCTTAATAAGACAAGGTGCTTAATACAACTGGCTGCCCTATTATGACGTGTAAGAACGTTTTCACATGTAAGCTATGCTTGCAATTCTATAAGTAGATAAGGAAGCTTGTGGTTGTTACACTTCTAATATATGGATAGAAGAGCTTAAACTCTAATGATTAGAAAATTACTGGTATTCTGAAGTGTATTACAATCAATGCATTCATGATATCTACACGTTGTAATTATTCATCCTTAAATTAAAAATGGTTTATATGGTTATAGCCATATATCTATTGATTATTGTTTTATTATATTAATAATAGCTAACATTTCTGAGCACTATGTGCCAATTATAACACAAAGGTCTTTACATGCATTATTTCATTTCACCCCTACGACTCTACAGAACTATGATTACATTGAAGAAACAGAGGTTTGTATCATTCATTTGCTATAGGCCAGGGAGTGAGTTAACAAAGCTGTGACTTGAACCCAGCATCTGGACTCTCAGAGCAATCATACACTATTCAACCATCCACCCATTCATCCATCTATCCGTCTGTCTGTCCATCCATGCATCCAATCACCACACACCCATGCCATCCAACATGAAATGTGTATTATTTGGAAAGACACAGTCATAAGATGTGCACAAAATACTTAAAAAAAGGATCTATTTTGTCCACCTGAAACAAAAGGAACATGCTGTATCTTAAAATGTCAGATGTTAGATGTGAGATTATACATCCATACTGAACTGTAGAAACAATGAATAATACAAGCAAAACCAAAAAAGCCAATGCAACTGATATCAACAAGAAATTCAACACTCCTCTGACATACAAAATATAATACTCAGTGTATCTCTCAAAAGACAATTTTTCTTTGAATTTTCCAAATAATTTGCAAAAATTAATTCAGGGAGCCTTCAGGAAAGTGCCTTCCAAACAGTCATCCTTCTTTTTTTTTTTTTTTTTTCCCAAAACAAAACATGCTTAGCATGCACACTTTTACCACTTTTTTCGAGTGGAAAGTTTATTGGCAATATTAAATTTCACCCTAGATAGGATATGAGAATGTTTTGATAAATCACAATTTATAGTATATTAATGCCATGTGAGAATTTTGTTTCCCAAGTAAGAGCTCACATGGAACTTGGTCATTAAACCTTAAAGAAACCTTTCTCACATATCTATAGGCCTCAAATTGAAATTATCTATAAATGAATTTGTAGATTTCTTTTTAGTTTAATTCCTGAGTATACAGGGCAAAAGCTTATATCCTTTATATAAACTTCTGCTTTGGTCTAAAACTGATATATCTTCACGTTGAGGTTTCATCTGAAATGCACCACGTTGGCTGACTTACTTCAATATGAATTTGTATGGCTATAAAATTGTGCCCTAACTCAAGCTATTTCTATGTTCACCTGAATCACACCCATACCTATTTTTTTTTTTTTTTTAGACAGAGTCTCACTCTGTTGCCCAGGCTGGAGTGCAGCAGTGAGATCTCGGCTCACTGCAACCTCTGCCTCCAGGGTTCAAGCAATTCTCCTGCCTCAGCCTCCTGAGTAGCTGGGATTACAGGTGTGCGCCACCACATCTGGCTAATTTTTGTATTTTTAGTAGAGATGGGGTTTCACCATGTTGGTCAGCCTGGTTTCGAACTCCTGACCTCGTGATCTGCCCCCCTCGACCTCCCAAAGTGCTGGGATTACAGGTGTGAGCCACTGTGCCCAGCTGCTTAATTCTTTATATTTCACATTCAACAAAAACTTGGAGGCTTATCATGTGCTAGGTACTATGCTAGGCACTGGGGACACAAAGCAACATGAAACATGGTCCCTATGCCGGAAAGAGTTACAGACTTGTGAAAGAGACCAACAGGTAAATACATCCTAAGAACTGGATAAGTGACAAAAATGAAGCATAGGGACTCATAAGAAAGTTTGTTGAGACTCGTAAGAAAGAGTGATTAACTCAGGGAAAGTCATTTCCTCTACAGAGCATATCATTCATCCCTTCAAAAGGCATTTTTTGGATTCTGAAGTATAAGGAGGTGTTTATAAGTAGAAAAGGCAAAAGAACATCATATGCAAATCCATGAAGTTCTGAAAGGGATTTCATGTTCGGGGTCATGGTTGAACTACATACAAAATGCTATGGAAGCACAAGGCATCAGTCAAGCACAGTGATTGCTTCTGCCTGGGGTGTCAAGGAGGGCGTCAGAGAGGAGATGGCATGCGATCTACCTCCTCAACATATCCATAAACTCTCTTTGTAAACTGATAATTCTGAAAGCCATTTTAGGTACAGTACAGATTAAGTGCTCAATCTCTTTAGTATAAAACCAGCGAGAAAACTCCTGCATTGTTTCAGTCAAAGTATGAATGGAGTCAAATGTCTGAATTATTTGGTGACAAACAATGAACTGTTCCCACATGCACAGTAGAGACAGTTCAGGCTGCACTTACCGCAGTATCATACCCAGGATTGTAGTTACCCATGTTGACTGTTCAATGTAATATATACAGTTTGAGGTTGGCTCTGAGGAAACCGTTGTGGACACACACAGCATTTGTCAATTACGAATGGAGAACCACCTCCCTCAGACCAGTAGTTCTCACAGTCTCCTCACCCTGTCTCTATTGTTAATGCCAAGTGAAACAAGGACATAATTCATACCCCAGTTGCCTTTCTTTTCATGTGTGGCAGGATCAAAAGAATAATTATACAGAGAGGAATTCTGCAGACAAAAATTGCATGTGATCCTCCTTACATAAGGACCTTAGTGTGTTGCTGGAAACTGTCTGATTCATTCTGTTGACTGGCAGCTTCAGGTTACAAGCAGAGAACAGAGAGCCCTCATTAATGTCTTTCTAGCCTCAAATATGGAGTCAGCTCAACACACACATTTAGTCTTGACAAGTATATATCAGATTCAGACCATGCAAAAAAATAAATAAATAAACCTTCAGAAATAGTTTGATCACCTCTAAGGAAAGAGAAAGAGGGCACAGACAGCTCAGTTAAGTGACTCTAGAGAAACAGTTTGGAGAATTTGCTAAGAATTCTGAGATAGGAGTTCAGTGGACGAAAAAATGTCACTATGCTTTCAAGTTCCCACACACTCTTGCTTAACATCTTATATCACCACCCCAACCCACAAGCATAAAGCCTAGATCAGAAAGAAAAAGGTCAAACTTCCTATGGGAAAAATTTAGCATTTTTTACCAGAATGATAGATTGGCATCTGCTTTCCAATCAATTTTACCCTGTTTAAATACAACTTTGTCCACTTTGCAGATGCCCACTGCCACTGCCCCTGCCCCTGCCCCTGCTAGGCAGAAGATGGTGAAGAAAAAACAAACTCAGCATCGTTAGTCTCACTGGAAATTCTGGACCACTAACCTCAAATGGGCCAATGGTGCTACACCCATTCTAGCACATTCTTCTGGTTCCATTAACTCTTTCATTCTCATGCCTGACTACTTCACACCTTTTCCTCTCTCTTCTAAACCTCCAGCACCTTCTTCCCAATTCTCACTCCCAGTTGCTGGATGAACTTGATTCCTATTTCACTGAGAAAATAGAAACAATCAGCACACCAACACATCTGACCACTTAACTGATATTTATACCCACCTTCACCAATATGATAGTCCCTACTGTTGAATACTTGAAAACTGGCTAGTTCAAAGTGAAATGTGCTGTTAGTGTAAAATGTACTGGATTTTGAAAATTAAATTTTCCCATTAATGGTTTTATATTCACTACATATTTTAATAATAATTTGTACATATTGGGTTAAATATAATCATTAAAATTAATTTCACCTGTTTCTTTTACTTTTTTTTTTATTTTTGAGACAGAGTCTCGCTCTGTTGCCCAGGCAACAGAGTGCAGTGGCATGATCTCCGCTCACTCCATCTCCTAGGTTCAAGCGATTCTCCTACCTCAGCCTCCCAGGTAGCTGGGACTACAGGCACCTGCCACCATGCCTGGCTAATTTTGTATTTTTAGTAGAGGCGGGGTTTCATCATGTTGGCCAGACTAGTCTCCAACTCCTGACCTCAAGTGATCCATCCACCTTGGCCTCCCAAAGTGCTGAGATTACAGGTGTGAGCCACCACGCCTGGCGTGTTTTACTTTTTAATGTGGCTACTAGAAAATTTACATTGTCTTTGTGGCTCACATTACACTTAATTGGACAGGGCTACTTTATTCTGTGCTATTACTACACTGTTACTGGAGATGAAACCACCCTCTCCCTATGCATTAGAACCCCCTCCTCTTTCCCACCCAGGGACTTCACCACAGCAATTCTCCCTGCTTTCTCCTTTTTCATTGATTTCCCCCTCTAATTGGATCATTCTCATCTGCATACAAACATGCCACTGTATTTTTTATTTTAAAAATACAAAAAAAAAATCTTAACTACATGTCATAGTTCAGTTCCCACCTTATTTCTTTATACTAGAACTCCTTAAAAATGTCTGTACTCACTGTCTCCAATTCTCATTTCATTTCTTATGGATCTACTCCAATCTCCACCACTCCTACAAAATGGCTCCTGTTAAGGTGGTGTGTGGCGCAACTAGCAGAAGCTAATTGTTAAATATTCAAGAACTTTGCAAGCTGGTTGTTAAACTGTTTGTAGCTGGAAATTGACTATGATGGGAATATTTCCACAGGGAAATTTAGTAAACACTACAAATCAGGATTTTGCTGTTGTCACTGCTTTTCAGAGAGCCAGTTTACCAGGACACCACTGATTGAAAGTCACCAATGACTTTCACCTGACTCAGTGATCAATTACAGTCTTCAGCTTAACTAATTTATTGGCAGTATTTGACAATAAACTCTTTATCTGACAAATAAACTCTTCCTCTTTCTTAAGTTCTTTCTTCACTAGCCTTTTGGGGCACCATTTTCTCTTATGTTCTCTCCCTCACTTCTCCTCTGTCTCCTTTCTGCTTCCACTTCATCTTTCCGACCTCTAGATATTGGAGTGTTAGCACTCTGTCCAAACGCCTCTTCTTTTCTTTAGCTATACTTCTGCTCCAGGTGTTTTCTTTCAGCCTTCTAGCCTTAAATACATAAATGTACACTTTTAAGCCAGCCCTTGCCCATGAATTCCAGCTTACTTATTCCCCTGACTACTTGGCCTCTCCGCTTGGATGTCTAATAGGCATGTCAAACTAAAATGTCCAAAATGAAACTTCAGTTCTCTCGTCTCTTCTTTCCTCAGTAACCAAAAATGACACTCCAACAATATCCCTCCAGCTCAATAAATGGCAGTTCTAGCTGCACGAGTCACACATTTTGAGTGATCCTTGGTTCAGTTCTTTCTTTGACACCCTACATCCAACGTATTGGCACTACTCTTGGCTCTGTCTTTAAAATATATCTAAAATCCACACTTTTCCCCACTTTTACTGCTACTAGCTTGCTAGTAGCTAGTAACTAGCTCCAAGCAACCATCACTTCCAACTTGTGCAACTATGCAATAAACTATGCAACACATCTCCATACAATGTAGACCCAGAGTAAGCCTATAAAAATAAGTTAGATCTTCTTATACTTCTGCTTAAAACACTTTGCTGCCTGTCTTACTTAGAATAAGACCCAATCTTCTTATTGGTCTACAGAGCCCTACAAGGTGTTCCTGCTACCTCTCAGAACTCATCTCCCATCACTCCCACCTAGTTTACTCTGGTCCTGCTAGAGCCTCCCTGCAATTTGACAAAGATGCTTTCGCTCAGAGACTTTGCACTTGCTATTCCCTCTACCTGAGAACTCGTTATCCAGACGGTTTCACGGCTCGCTCCTTTACTTCCTGCAGGCCCACTCTGCATGAAATTAATCCCCTCCATTGCACTTATCACCCTATGGCACACTATAGTATTACCTGTTTATGTGTATACATCCATCTAGGCTTGGTAGACAAATTATCTGCTTTTCTTTTTTATTTAAAAAAATGTTTAAAATTTTAAAATTTTTTATTCTTAAAATTTTATTTTTTAAATTGACAAAAATTGTACATATTCATGAGGTACATAGTGATGTTTCAATACATATAATCATAGTGCTCTGATCAACATAATTAGCACATCCATCATTTCAAACATTTATCATTTATTTGTGTTGGGAACATACACTATCCGCCTTCTAGCTAGTTGAAACAATATATTATTGTTTGCTATAGTCATCCTACAGTGCTGAAGAACACTAGAATTTATTCCTCCTATCTAGCTGTAATTTTGTATCATTTAATAAATATCTCCCTATCCCTTTATATCTAGCAGTTAGAAGAGTAGTGCTTGGTCCATAGTGAAAGCTCAGTAAATTTTGAATGAATGAATATATTGATGTCACACCAGCAGCTTTGGAGCATGAAGGAAGCTACTATCACCTTCTCTTCTGTGTAAAGCATTAAGTGATAGACACATTTTAAAATGACAAGTGTTCAATTTCCCTGCCAGGCTGTCGTTGCATACAGACTAAATAGGGAGGCTTTTTGGACTGGCAAAACAATTAAATACGACTTGATTCAGGATTAATAGTAACTTATTTGGTGATAACGACATTACAAACTCTTTTGTTCCTATTGCAAAAAGAGGATTTCTCCATCTTGAAAGCCTCTTAATTTCATACTTGGAGGACCTGCAGGAAGAACTATAATTGAAACAACTGAAAGTATCCCTTAGGACATTGGCTTTGGTTGATTTGTGGAGTGATGGTAAGGGGTGAGGGAGAAGAGGGAGCAATAAAACAAATGCCAAAGTTTTTAGCAATTTTATATCGCTAGCAATAAAGTAGTCCTTACAATTACATACACATAACAATAACTGTTTCCACCCCGCCATCCTTCATTCTCTTCTGCCATTGATGTTGCCCAAAAACTGAGGCTGAAGTTACCCAGTGAAAATCATGTCCCGCAAAATGTTGTCTCTCTTTTACTAAAGATGGAAGAGTACAGGCATGAGGCTTCTCATCCCTAGAATTTTCATGGAGGTAGCTGTGTTTCAGATATCTCTGTAGCTAGAATTCACAGCACGTGCTATGAATCACACATGATTGGTGATCTACGGTACCATTTTTTTTCTCTAAGGTATTGGGATAATTAGATAGGTAGGCCTGAGTTTTAATTATCTCTTATAACATTTTTTATGGGAAAGTGTATTGTGAGATTCAAATTCTTGCTTTATAACTGAATTTTGGAAGACATACCTTATATAAGTAAATTGGAAACTCTGGAAACTGCCTGTATCGTTATTAGTAGTAAGTAGGATTACTAAATTTAGAGTTCTAGCTAAGCCCAAAAAACAGGTATGTTTTAACCTTCTATGGTAGTAGGAATAATAAGCAGTGATTATCCCTTTTAATTTTCCAAACATGTTATGAGGTGTTAGAGGTTCCATCCATGGTGGAATGTTGGAGAAGCATCAATAGAAAAAAAGAGGCCCACAAATACAAACCCTTTTTTTTTTTTTTTGAGACGGAGTCTCGCTCTGTCACCCAGGCTGGAGTGCAGTGACGCGATCTCGGCTCACTGCAACCTCCACCTCCCAGGTTCACGCCATTCTCCTGCCTCAGCCTCCCAAGTAGCTGGGACTACAGGCGCCCGCCACCATGCCCAGCTAATTTTTTTGTATTTTTAGTAGAGACGGGGTTTCACCATGTTAGCCAGGATGGTCTTGATCTCCTGACCTCATGATCTGCCCGCCTCAGCCTCCCAAAGTGCTGGGATTACAGGCATGAGCCACCGCGCCCGGTCAATACAAACCCTTTCAACACCAGACGAAGTAGCAAAGACACTCCTGGTTGTATGGCCTGGCTAATTTCCAATTGCGTCTAAATACTTTTTCCCATAAAATTACACTCGTTATGCTGTTGGGAAATACGTGCTTCTCTCTCTACACACACACACACACACACACACACACACACACACACACACACCCCACACACAGACATGTGCAATAGAAAATGAAGTCAACCAACATTATTGAGTTCTGAAAAGGTACTACACATTTTGCTGAGTTCTCTATATAAATAACAGTGAATAGTTACCTTCTACATATGTGTCAAGTATTTCACATGCATTATATCTAATCCTCACAATAATGAAAGCAAACCCTTATGTGATGCTTTGTGCAAGGCATTGTTCTCAGCGCTTTACCTTGACTAACTCTTTTTTTTTTTTTTTTTTGACCTGGAGTCTCGCTCTGTCGCGAGGCTGGAGTGCAGTGGAGCGATCTCTGCTCACTGCAACTTCCGCCTCCCGGGTTCAAACAATTCTCCTGTCTCAGCCTCCCAAGTAGCTGGGACTACAGGCGCGTGTCACCATGCCTGGCTAATTTTTGTATGTTTATTAGAGACGGGGTTTCACCATGTTGGCCAGGATGGTCTCAACATGACAGGCTTATGAGGCAGGAGGCAGACACTAACATCACTGCTATCTTCAGATGAGGCACCTGAGGCAAGAGAAGTTAGATGAGACTTGTCCAAGGTCATATCAGGTGTAAACAGCTCACCTAGGTTTTAAGCATAAGCAGTCTGGCTTCAGTCATGTTCTTACACAGCCACATCTTGCTGCCTTTTACACAACAACCTATGAGGAAAGCAGTTTAATTGTCTCCATTTTCCTGATGAAGAACTGCATAAAGTCCCTTGCCTGGTTAAAGGGCGTAATGGAATCCCATCTCAGGGTGCTGACATGAAAGTGTGGGTTCTCACAAAACAGCCTCCCACTATAATATCTTGTCTCTTTAAACAAATACTTGGTTTCACAAAGTCAAGTGGCATGCCTTAAAATTCTTTTGCATAATCCCCCTCGCACAGAAATACCCAAGGCTCTGCATATAGTAGATGCTCAACAGAGGAAAGAGATTCACACAGATTGATTTTGCATCATATGTAAATAGGAGCCAAAAAAACCCTTCAATACCACAGCTTCCCTTTATTCTGAGAAAACTCCAAGGAAAACTGACTTTGATTTTCTAAATCATCTTTTGATTTACTCTAGTAGAGGAAAATCAATGCTAAAATAACTATTGAAAGCCATCTGAGATGTGCTGCTCTAACATGACAATGCCAAGGAATATAGACATTAAATTGATCTTGGAATCCAAGCTCCCCTTCCTTACTCAACACAAGACGAAATCACAAAACCCATATGGAGGAGAAATCTTCCTATCTAGACTGCAGGACTTGTCATTTACTCAAAACAGAATATCTCCCATGCCATCATGTTTACGAAGCAGCTAATGTTGTTACTTCTGTACTCAAGTGAGTGCTGCCTCTTTGTAATATTGATTGCTGGGATTTTTGCTGGTAGTACACTGACAGAGATCGACCACTAAAATCTTCTGAGGCGCATGTATCTTTCTCTTTGAGAGAGAAACCCCATTTTCCTCAAGAAAAGGCAAAGCTGTTCCAGCACATATTTTAAATGATTCATATTATCTGACAATGGAAAGGTAAATTCTCTCCCAGGATTTAGGGTATAATTCTCAGCCATCTGAGAATTCTGTTTATCCCACCTTGTCTCCTTGCTCAGAGAATTACAATTAGATGGAAACATCTAATGTCAAGGCATCTGATAGCTCCAGCATAGGATACTGTGACTGCTCCAGATAGATTTTCTCCGTGAAAACCAAAGTTGATGGTTAATTACCATGTCCCCTTCTCATTATGGCACTATCAGACATATTTAAGGAAGTGATGAGAAGTCTTTGCAAAGGTATATAAGAATAAATACAATACACTGAAGGTATCACTTACACTTTTTTTAAAGGTAAGAATTTGTGAGACTTCTGGGAGAATTTTGACAGGTCCTATTAGAGTTATTTTAAAACACACAGGGGAAAGTGATTTGATGTTAAGCAGTGGCAAATCTACACAAAAACAAAAACAGTCATCGGAGACTTTCACTCATTACAAAGTTCTACCAGACCTATGCAAATAGTAATCGCATTTTCTAGAAAGAGTTCTAAAGTAAGTCACACACACAAACCTCAGTAGTAGCACAAAACATCCTTTGTTGCCGGACGTGAGAAAAACACACTCGCTTCTAAAAAAAGCCATAGGAAGGAAGTGGAAGAACCTCAGGGGCGAGTGGGAGTGCGAAAGGAATGTTGCAGCTCTTTTTTTTTTTTTTTTTTTTTTTTTTTGAACATGTAAGCTTGCTGTGGCTCTTAATAGTAGGGCTAGTCGTTCAAGTAAGTGAAGTAAAATCTTTGGGATCTTTTTTACCTATTCTTGTAAGGGTACTATCAGCCAAATAGGTTTGAAAATCTTGACAAAAGTACGTTGATATTCTGGCTTTACATTGCCCCATGCTAACAAAACAAAAAAACAAAAAAACTCTTTTAAGAAGCAAAATCAAAAGAACTCAGACACCTGCATATGATTCTAATTTCACACATCTC
This sequence comes from Pan paniscus, assembly GCF_029289425.2. NCBI lineage: Eukaryota > Metazoa > Chordata > Mammalia > Primates > Hominidae > Pan > Pan paniscus. Next base: position 97,101,372 of record NC_073258.2, read on the forward strand.
AAAACAACCAAGATTGCCAAAAGAAGAATTAAAAGTCATTCCAGAGCAAAGATGGGTAAGCAAAGCAATGTGCTGAAATTTTTGCAATGTAACAAAATGGAATATATTTGTCAGAGGCAGAGGATAAATTGAGGGCTCCTTTTTTTATTTTTTATTTATTTTTTGAGACAGGGTCTCACTGTGTCACCCAGGCTGGAGTGCATGGTGCAATCACAGCTGACTACAGCCTCTCCCAGGCTCAGGTGATTCTCTCGCCTCAGCCTCCCGAGCAGCTGGGACTACAGGCGAGTGCCACCACACCCAGCTAAAATTTTTTTGGCATTTTTTTTTTTAGAGGTGGGGTTTCCCCAAGTTGCCCATGCTGGTCGGGAACTCCTGGGCTCAAGCGATCCGCCCACCGCCTGCCATGGCCTCCCAGAGTGCTGGGATTACAGGCGCAAGTTACCACACCCAGCCTGAGGGCTCTTTTGAAAACGATCATGTCACTTCCCTGCATAAAATCCTTTAATACCTTCTCACTGTGCTAAGGATAAAGACAAAATTATCAATATGGCTTACAAAGCTCTTCATGAACTGTTCGTTGCATAACTGTCAAGCATCATGTTAGAGCTCATATTGATTGAATACTGATTACTGACTGAGCATAGAAACTATTTCAGTGAATCTTGTAACAATCTTTTCAGGTGTTATCCCCATTTTACAGAAGAGGAACTGGGAAGTTGAGTTACTTGCCTAAGATTATAAAGCTAGAAAGTGGTTATGTCAAACACTGTTGAGGAAATCAACACACATTCCCAATCCCCTCTCACTTGCTGCCTCCATTGTTAGGGGTGGATGATCTATGTTCTCACTTTCACATTTTTCCTGGTTATTTGGGTTGTGTTCTGGCCTATGACACCCAGGTAGAATTCCAACAGAAGATTTCTGAGAAGCTTTGAACTTTTCTGATAAAATAACCTGACACTGCACATCGTCCCCCTTCTTCCTCAACGGGCCATTGTGCCTGGGGCTGCAGCCGCCATTTCCAGATGAGGGAATGACAAAGCCACAGGCTACGAATGCAGAGCAGAAGACAGAAAGAACCTGGATCTGTGATGACCTCATCATGCCCTGTATTAGCCCTGGACAGCTTATTGCTTATTGTCGGACTTTTTGTTTTGTGGAGATAATTTCCCCCCCAGCTTTTTTTTTTTTTTTTTTTTGAGACAGAGTTTTGCTCTTGTTGCCCAGGCTGAAGTGCAATGGCGCGATCTTGGCTTACTGCAACCTCTGCCTCCCGGGTTCAAGCGATTCTCCTCCCTCAGCTTCCCGAGTAGCTGGGATTACAAGCGCCCGCCACCACACCCAGCTAATTTCTGTATTTTTAGTAGAGACGGGGTTTCACCACTGTGGCCAGGCTGGTCTCGAACTCCTGACCTCAGGTGTTCCACCCGCCTCGGCCTCCCAAAGTAGTGGGATTACAGGTGTGACCCACCGCACCTGGCCAATTTCCCCTTTTTATATGAACCTCAGTAAGGTAGGCTTTCTGTTCTTTGGATGCCACAAAAAAAAATTCTTAACTGATACAGCTAGGAAGTCAGGATTCCAACTTGAAACTCTGATTCCAGAGCCCGTGAGCTGAATTCCATTCCTCCCTGTTTCTCTCTTTCTTTTGCTCTCTTTGCTACACTGCAGCACATCAGTGGCCACGCTGATCTCGAAGTTCCTCAAACGACCACATTTCTTCCTGCCCCATACACAGCCTTTGCTCTTCCCTCTGCCTGAGGAATCTTCTAATTATCCTTCAGATCTCAGCTTAAATACTGAGATACTTAGCCGTGTCAGTATTAAATGGAACCTAAATATTTCCCCCTATACATGGGTTCATAGGAATCTGTATTTGTTCTCTGAGCCTTATCACAATTACAAACAAATAAGAACTTAGTGCTTGTCTTCCCATGTTACATGGTAAGTTCATGAGGTTAGGAACTGTGTTTCTGGTTGTACATGGTAGGCAGTCAGTAAATAGTTATTACATTAATGAATCAATACAGGCATTCCTCGTCCACAGTCAACTCTTGAGCTAGACAGACAAAGATAGGAAGTTACTTATTTTACACATCTGAAGCCACATAAGTATGTCCGGCTGCAATACATCTGGTTTGACTCTATCAAATGCCATAAATATCTCAACAGAAAGAAAGGAAAAAACCTACAATCCAGAAGCAGGCTGTGAAGACAGAGGACACCCCAGTAAGAAAGAAATAAATACTTTAGGTAGTAGCAATCTCAGAACTAGAAAAGTGCTACAAGAAAACCGCCAGTGGCAAGACAGGAACTATATCGAAAACAGGGATTACCTTGTAAAAATACAGTTTCCAGCAGACCAAAAATAGGCACAATGTTTCTGTGATCCCAACTTTTGCATTCAGCATTTTGAGAGGTTTTTCTGTGGGAAAGCATTTCCAATTTTACAGCAGAGTTGTAGAAAAATGTTGCAATTTATTTAAACTTTGTTTTATTGTCAAATTTCCTGTAGCCCATCCACTCCATGAAGCAAGAGATAACTGGTTTGCATCATCTTTTTAAAATCACAGCTCTGGATCTGCACTATTGGAACACTCTCTTGTCACTCTGCAATTGATCCTTTCATACTTCTTTTTCCTCCATTGGACTGTAAGTTCTTGAAAGTGGGAATCTTGTGACTCCAATTTTTCAATACTGAGCACAGTGCTGGCACAGAATATGAACTCACTATATCTTGTTACTATAAATGAATAAACAAAATGCATAGGCATGTTAGGCATTTAGTAAATACATGTCAAATTGAATCTTTGATACATGACTGGGAATTACTTCCCTTTCAAGGTATTTGTTCAGTGAGCATAATTATAGAGTCCACAGTCTAAGAGTCTTCATTATAGAGAAAAACCGAAAAAGAGCCCTTGGCTTTTCAAGACAATATGTATTGATGGCAACCCCCTTTTTATCATGTGCATATTTCATGCCCAAGGACAACTTAAAACTTGGAATGAAAAAAAAAACCTCTATAATATTTCTTTGCTCACCAGTGCTGCCCATTTCTGGTATTCTCTCTTTACTGTGTATCCTGGGGGTGATGGGAAGAAGAGGAGAGACAAGAAGGACAACTGGTAACAGAAAGGAAAATAATGAATTGGGAAGAGGAGCAAAGGGGATGGTGAGGACTGGAATAACAACTTTATAAAGAATAAAAGTCTGATTCCCTTCTATTTCCTGCAGTCTCTCATTGCTCCTGTCTCTGATAAAAGTGCCTACAGATTTGCTTACTTGATCCTAATTTTATGGCCTGTTCAAATATTACAACTTCTTTTTAAATAAATTAATTTGGAACTAAATGCCTTTAATTTTTACCGTGATAGGTTTGTGGCTCTTGACATCTTTTGGTCGTATTCATCAAAATCATTTGCTAAGTCCAAGGTATAGCAGAGTGGCTTTAACAACAACCATGGAGGATGAATAAAATACATTTTCATATTTACTGAAAGTGAAACTTATAAGCATATATCATCTTCTGCCTACCTTGTAAATATCCCATGTTTTCATTTACATATTGTACCAATTAATATATCTTGGTACTAATCAGAGTGGAATCCACTCCTGACATGGGAGAAAACTACGACAAAAAACATTAGCAGCGAGAAAAAATGTTTGTTTCAAGTATGTGGATTATATTTTCTAGTGCCTTAAAAAAAGAATGAAACTGAAAGAGGCAGCTTGAAGAAGCTTACACGTGTTTAAAACCCACATCCTGTTGTTATCCACTGCCCTGGCACAGAGGAGCTGGGAGGTGAACGTCCTCATTAGGGTCCCTATTAGCTGTGATTTGCAATGGGCTTCTCCAAAGAAGAAAATCACATTCACCCGCTGGACAATGGCCCAGGTATCACCATTGATGGGAATCATATATGGAGTAAACATCTAAGCCCAAGAATACAGTGGTCTAAGCCAGTGTGCTTAGAAGTTGCAAGATCCTCCATGCTTCATTCCAGCCACTATCAGCAGATTCTAAATCACCCATGAGCAGAGAGGCCCATCTGCCTAGGGCATAAACGAAATTATAACAACAGTGAGAGAGCCAATGGGAGTCAGCCAGTAAGACTATGAGCAGCATGATGTACTCAGACTTTTGTTCCTTTTTATTTATTTGGTTAAAATACATGTGTTTTTGCTTCAGGCAGATGTTGGTATCCCAGCCTTTTATACAGGAAGCTGTAGAAGGGAGAGGACTTTCTGGGTGGGAGCAACTTATTGTGGAGGCCAAATGGCATTTTTTGTAGGCCCCGAGATTTTTTACGAAAACACTAACTCTGTTCAGAACTCTTTCAAAGGGTGAAGACAAACTTAACAACCTTATACTATAATACAAATAATTACAGAGTGTTGCTTTAAACTTGTATCTTGAAGTTCCTTCTTTAGGTTACTCTGCTTAACAACCACAGACTCTTCTTCCTAATGGCTTATCTGCATGTCTTTTCAATTTTCTAAGTGAAGGCCAGCCCCCTTCAAGATGTTCTACCAACTCAGTCCTATTCTTTCCAGATGTTTTTTTTCTTTTTCTTCTGAAAAGCATGTGTTGATAGACTATGGGGAACAGACCAAGATTTATTTTTTAGCCAGCATTTTCCCCTTGCAACCATAAGTCAGCCTTCCTCAGAAGGCAAGGTGGGGCAAGTGATTCTAATGTGCTTCGCTCCAATGCTTCCATCTCAATAACCCTTTAAAGTGAAAACTGTGGAGAGTGAAGTGAAAAACTTGTCTCCATCTGGAAGCATTTATACAGAGAGGTGTCTTTAGCTTAGTTGTTTGTCTAGAATTTCCATTTATGAACCGACTTGCCTTTCTCCTGTGGGTATGCTGGAGAAAACGCTTTGCAAAATCCATTGTAATGCAATAATCCAGTGGCTCCTTCAAACTCAATCAGGCTGGAAAGGCTAAATATGACTCATAGGATTCCTCCAACAAACACAAAGTAAGTCAGAAGTCAAGGAGAGAGTCATCTCGATGTGGACCAGCTTACCTAGCAAGTCAGGGAATTGTCATAAAACCAGTTTCCTGCTTGCAAGACCTTGACTCCTTTCAGTAAAGGTGTCAACTCTTCTTTTTCTGAACAATCTCAATGTGAATGACAGGGCCTGATTCTAGAGGAAGGTGTCTTTAATCTTTTTATGGTTCAGTATAAAGGTTACCTTAAAAAAAGCCTTGGGATATACTTTCAAGATACTGACTTGTGATTTTTTTTTTTTTTTTTAAACATCAGTATGTCCTGTTCTAAGTTAATCATTATTCTTTCAAACAGGCTGGGAGGAAGGTTCCTGGACATCCACAGAGAAAACTTATTCAATAAAACATTTTATAATCCTCGGAACACCTGTGCCACCTTCCTAAAGGCCAGTCAGTTCCAGGACTTCCTAAAAATGAAGGTTGGACTGTGTGAATGCCTGAGTGTGTGGGAGTGGAGTCACTCTGTGTGGTGTTGGGGGATGGGGTGGGGGGAAGCAAAGTGGCAGACTCTAGAAGGATGGTGGTAGAGCAGAAGAAAAAAGAAGAATGTCTGAATCTGGAGTGGCCCCATGAGAGCCAGTCTGTACTCAGGTGACACTGGAGTAACAGGAGTTCCTTCTAAAACCAAGAGAGCAGCAGACACTCTGTCATGCCACACCCTTCTCAACTGTCTTATCCCTTGGCCGTCTCCTTTTTAGAAGCTAAAGCAATACATTTTTTTCCTCAGTGTCTCTTGTTCTTGGAATGGAGGTGCAGCATAGTTCCGGCCAATAAGATGGACATCTGATAGGAGAGGGGTGTGCTTTTGGGACACTTTCAGCTTTTCTGATAAAAGGAACACCTGGTCTGCCCTCACTCCTCCCTCCAGTCTGCCAATGTGATACCTGCAGTTTAAGACTATGAGAGAAAGGCATAGAGAATCACAGACAAACTGACCCTGAGCCGTGATATTATTGAGTCACTAAACTAATACCCATAATGACCTTATATCCAGAAATATTGTAGTGTGTGCGGGAGGAAAAATCCCTATTTGTAATCACTTTATTTCTTACACTGTTAGTCAGTTTTCTGTTATTTGCAGGCAAAAAAAAAAAAAAAAAAAAAATTCCTAATTGATTCAGCAGAGGAGGCAGATCAAATGAGTAGCCATCAACTCTTAAAAAGGTTGTTTTTTTGTTTCATATTTTTGGGGACAGCATAGCTTTGAAAAACCTGAGTGAAACTAAATATTCTTCTGAAGGTAAAACCAATATGGCATATCATGGAGCCTCATAATTTATTTCAAATTTTATGCCTGAAACAACTTACCATCATTACTCTATGCTATGGTTTGAATGACCCCTCCAAAACGCATGTTGGAACTTAATCTCCAATCTGGCAGTATTGACAGGTGGTAACTTTAAGAGGTGATTGGATCATGAAGGCTCTGTCCTCATAAATGGATTAATCCATTCATGGATTAATGGGTTATGATGGGAGGGGAACTGGAGACTTTATAAAAGGAAGAGAGACCTGAGCTAGCACATTAGCATGCTCAGCCCCCTCCGCCACATGATGCCCTGTGCCACAGAATCCCCACCACCAAGAAGGCTATCAACAGATGCAGCCCCTCAACCTTGGACCTCTCAGCCTCCATAACTGTAAGAAATAAATTCCTTTTCTTTATAAATTACCCAGTTTTGGGTGTTTTGTTATAAGCAAAAGAAAACAAACTAAGACACTCCATCCAGTGGTTCATGACATTTATTGAGATGAAAGACAAGGCGTATTCTATAGCTATAACCGTAGAATTGCTTTTGTTAAGTATATTTATGTTTATACAAGCCTATAACCTTATTTTCCTACATGAGCCGAAGGTATCGTCTAATGGGGTTCTTGGCTTACCCCAAGTCCTTCTGATAATATTGGAGACTTATAGAGACTTTTGAAAGGAACACAACATAATGAATGGAAAGAGCAAGTATCTTGCCTGGTCCCTAGCTAGTGACATGATATTGTGCAAATTACTTTGACTACCTGAGCTCCATATTATTCGTCTATAAAATAATGAAGTGTTCAATTCAGTAACTATTTCAATGTTATTGTCTAAACAGTTTGATTATAAACAACCAAGTTACCTAACTGCAGACAATTTTATAATTATTTTTTCACCAATATGTGTTATGTTAGATTTCTAATATATCACCATGAACAAATATTTAAATTCTAAAATTTGTATTTGATATGGTCAGAATTCCTAAAATCAGTGGCATTCTCTGACTCAAAGAGTTATTTCCCTCCTGGCTCATTATTCTCCATATTAATGTTTTTAAAAGATGTCCTGAAGTCATTGCATCTTTCTGGGTCCCAACCAACATCTACTGAACTTGAGTATTTGAGGATGGAACCCAGAAATCCGTATTTTTCACAAGCATTCTGGGACATTCTGACATGTACTAAAGTTCGAGGACCACTAATCTGGAAATAGGTGTCACTGAGACATTGGAAGATTAAAAATTGTGTACAGTTTTTATGATAAATGAAGACAGAGTTCAGTCACAGATTCAGTTTTTTACTTCTCCAAATGTGCTGATTTAAGGTCATTTATAACATTCTCATAGATTAATTTGACCCTCAGTTAGCATTATTATTTATTGCATAAATAAAATTCACAAAATCAAACTGAAAATAATTCTCCCAGGATTTTGATTACTGCTCGTTTTCTTTCCTCTTGTTTTTCCCTCCAGTCACCATTTGTTCTTATTTTTAAAATTTAATCTTTTTTTTTTTTTTTGAGATGGAGTCTCGCTCTGTTGCCCGGGCTGGAGTGCAGTGGCAGCTCACTGCAACCTCCGCCTCCCAGGTTGATGCCATTCTCCTGCCTCAGCCTCCCGAGTAGCTGGGACTACAGGCACCCGCCACCACGCCTGGCTAATGTTTTTTGTATTTGTAGTAGAGATGGGGTTTTACCATGTTAGCCAGGATGGTCTGGATCTCCTGACCTCATGATCTGCCCGCATCAGCCTTCCAAAGTGCTGGGATAATTTAATCCATTTTTTAAATCCTTGTTTTAATGCTCTGTTTCATTTACTTCCCAAAGAGTGGCAAGCTTGTAGATAAACATGGCAAGTGCCATATTTGCCTGCTTTACTATAATCTCAGCTTTCTGCACCTTCTGGCTTATTTTCAATCCTATCATCCATTAATAAAATCAAAGGAGTCATGTTTACTTTGCACCCATGTTTTTCTTGATCTCTCTTTGGCAAGATTTGATAGTAATCATTATACTAATTGCTAATAGTAAACTGCTTCCCCGGGAGTTAAAAAAAAGTTCAGGAATTTCTACTCCAGTTTATATAGTTGATTGGGTTGAGAACAGCATGGCATTGTAATATCTGTATAAACAACGCATTTCTCAAGAGTAATTTGCTCACCATAGCATTTGGTATACTATCACCTCTTTAATCAATTCTGATTTATTCAACTTTTCTTTTATTACAAACTAGTCAAAATATTCCCCAAAATGTCATGTCCAATTCAGGTATGTTTTGAATACACTGCCTGTCATTGTTAAAAGCAGGACTGAGATCTGTAAGAGAGACCAGCATTGTTTGCCAATGTTTCAAAGCCATTTCAAAGGCAAGATAACTTGGAATAAACAGACTGAATCAAAAAAGGTTAAAGCTATTACAATTCAACAATTTAACAACAATATTAGTCATTGTTATTTCACAATAATATGTTCAGCATTTCTAAAGTGTTTCTCAATCAGAAAATGTTTATGTATCTTACAAAATTTTAAACTACTGATGAGTCACACATAGCACCTTAAAAGGAAGTCTGGTGTCCATTGTGAAAGATAAGAATTTAAGAGGCAGATGATCTCCCACTAATGACATACATTTATCCAAAGGTAAAGCTAAGATAGTTCTGAAAGAAAGGAAAGGTGAAATGGGATCCTGATCTTTTATACAGTACATCCTCTAGCCACAAGGGAAATTCCTTTTGAGTCTGTACTTGGGCTCAGCAGGTATGGAGGGGGGCTGGTGGGACCACAATGACCCCTTTGAATGGTCAAAGTGGTTGGTATCATTAAAAGAGCAACCAATTTGGAGTCAAGAGACCCGAATGTATGTTTCCCAATCCTTATTTATTATTTGTGTAGCCTTGTGCATGTCACCATCTTCCTGGGCCTGTCTGTGCCCTTATAAAAGATCTATAGCATTAGTGTATTAACAGACCTCCTTAGGGGGATTTGGTGAGGGAAAATTAAGGAAATATGTAGAAATCACTCTGAAATAAATGTTGGTTGTAGTTATAATTCAAAAAAGACCCAGATCACTTCTTTAGAGCCTAAAAGCCAAGTATGGACTAGAGTGCCAGAGTGTCTCTTGTTTGGGCTATTGTTCTACATTTACCCACAATTATCTCAGCAACTATTCATCCCCAAGTAACCTAACTGGGGGAGCCTAGCCCAATGCAGAGGTTACAGGTCGGTAACTTTTGTAAAGCCCCCTCCCAAACTAAGATGTCAGCTGCTGCCAAATTAGTTACAAAGTATGGAACCCATCCATGTGTTCGTTTTTTATAAGGCCCAGACCCCCATTCAGTTTAGTATCTGGAAACCCTGACTTTTGCATGCTGCTGGAGAAAAAATTATCTCCAAACCAATACCTACCTCTGGCAGGAATGTGCACTGGAACAGATTGAGGCAAAAATAACCCATTTGAACACAATATGCAACAGTGTATACAAATATGTTTTACGGCTGGACTTGAGTTCTGATTGTTAACATGTCCTGTTTTGTGCCACCCACTCAAAAATGTGTTCTATTAGGAGTCAGGTTCTATTCCTGACCCTCTTAGTCACGCTGGGCAAGGCATTTCCATTTTCCTTAGCTTTATCTTAACCATCCTGGAATCTCTCCTCATCCACTCTACCGTACTGGTTTCAAGTTATGTCTTCTAAGCTAATAAAGGAGGGTCCACAAATTAAGCATTACAAATTGTACTAACCACTGTATTGAAGTAGGAGTCATGACCCCAAACCACTTCTTAAAATGCTCCTGAAATGAAAACGTTGAAAGGAGTACAAATCATTGCTTCAAATACTCTAAAAACTAGTTACCACACAGCATATCTTATTTTGGCATAGGGTACTTATTTAGTTTTGCAAGAACACATTTAATACCCTAGATATGCCTTTCTTCAGCTATAAGCCAACTACATCCTGTGAGGAGAAGAGTTTGAAGAGCAAGACCTTCTGGCTTTCAAAAGTTAGCAGACGGTCAGGAATTACCAATACTGAGGCTGTTAACATTAACCTAAAGAAATCAAGGCATTTCAAATTGTTACATAACTAAACCATGTTATTTATTCTTTGTACACAAATACATAGTGTCAGCTGACTTTCATTAGGAATGTGGTAGAGACAGCTAGAGGACAAGCTACAGAAGAGGCCCAAGCAATTGCCAGTACAAGCAGGCACGATGCAAAGCATTTCTGCCTGTGAAAATGGACAGAAAAGTGGCTGGCTTTAGCGCGGGGAAGACGAGGGGAGAGTTGGCAGAGGCAGAAAATGTGATGGAAAAACAACAGAGTTATTTTCCCCATGAATTACTCTTGCAGGTTGTGTAACCTTTCAAGTGAATAACTAGAATATGGCTTATGATGTAACTGAACAGTACAGAAGTCTGCACAGAGAAAGTCCTGTTCAAAAGAGAAGGAACACAACCACTGGTGAAAGACAGCTCAGCAGTTGAAGACTGTGTCCCTCTGAAACGGAAGTGCTGGGGAGGGAAGAGTTGTTCCTTTAAATGATATGGAAGAGGGGAAGGGAAGTGCTGGGTAGAGGAAGGCATGGTCCCAGGTTAGGACTCCACCCCCACGGACCTAGGTGAGGACAGGCATTTTTGTTTTCCTGCCCAAATGCTACATTTCCCAAGACCACCCAGGCCCCCATCCTGTGCCTATAAAAACCCGAGACCCTAGCAAGGCAGAGACAGAAGCAGCTGGACGTGGAGAGGAGCACATTGGCAGAGGAACACACAAGCGGCTAGACGTTGAGTGGAACTCACCAGCAGGCACCAGCAGGCCACTGACGGGCAAAACAATGCAGAGTTTGGCTGGGGCAGTTGGAGGAGCGCTCGGCCCCCAAGCGGCCCAACTTATGGGGAAAATCATCTCCCTTATGGCTCCCCCATCTGCTGAGAGCTTCTTCCACTCAATAAAACCTTGCACTCATTCTCCAAGCCCACGTGTGATCTGATTCTTCCACTACACCAAAGCAAGCACCCCAGGATACAGAAAGCCCTCTGTCTTTGCCACAAGGTAGAGGGTGTAATTAAGCTAGTTAACACAAGCTGCCTTTGGATGGCTACACTAAAAGAGCACCCTGTAACACATGCCTACTGGGGCTTCAGAAGCTGTAAACATTCACCCCTAGACACTGCCCTGGTGTTGGAGCCCCACAGCCTGCCCGTATGTATACTCCCTTAGAGGCCTGAGCAGCAGGGCACTGAAGAAACGAGCCACTTCCCCATCGTACACCCTGCGAGGGGGACAAAGGAACTTTTCCCATTTCACCTCCTCTGTCAGTACCAAGCTGGTCTGTATGAGGACGGCAGTCTTTGAAAAACAACATATTGGCCGGGCGTGGTGGCTCACACCTGTAATCCCAGCACTTCGGGAGGTCGAGGTGGACAGATCACGAGGTCAGGAGATTGAGACCATCCTGGCTAACACGGTAAAACCCCATCTCTACTAAAAATACAAAAAAGTTAGCTGGGCGTGGTGGTGGGCGCCTGTAGTCCCAGCTACTCGGGAGGCTGAGGCAGGAGAATGACATGAACCCAGGAGGCGGAGCTTGCAGTGAGCCGAGATGGCACCACTGCACTCCACCCTGGGCAACAGAGTGAGACTCCGTCTCAAAAAAAAAAAAAAAGAAAAACAACATATTGGTGCGATTCTGAGCTTCACTGACAAAGTGAAATTGACTACCTCTCTAACTGATTAACTATATCTCAATTTCAAATACTGACCACAAAGGTAGAATCTAAATATGAACCGACATATGAAGACCTAGGTGCTTAAATGGTAGGATGTACTTATTCTAGGCTTCCTGTGCTATGACAGGCTTTTTTACTCTTATGTGGTTAGGTATGTTTCCAGGGACATGCCTCGGTGAATATCACACATGGAAATGTGGTTAATAATGAGCCCCTTCTGTGATGGAATTATTATTCAAGGTATATAAATTTAGAAATATGTGAGGCTTAATAAAACATAACGTTATTGAAAAGTAAATCTCCCATTGAGCAAATCATACATTATTTCACATAATAGGTCCACAGATATTTTTAAGAGAGTGAATGAAAGGCCATGTAGCCTGCTGAGGAACAGTATGTTCCTAATGTATAGTTTTATATATGTGTAAAACCTAGGAGAAAATAAAGCAGATTTCCTTGCAGAGGTAGCAAAATTGTCAGCTACTTGGACTTTCAGGGAAAATACACAGTATTTGAAGAAAACAATAGTGGAGTCAGTGCCAAGCTGATGAGTAAAGTACAGAAACACATTATAATGGAGATGAGCTGGTTTAAATAAGCCCTAAGACAATCGAAAAATTATGTCTCCACTAAACAAAATTTCTATCCCACATATTAAGACTGTGACACAAATAGACAAAAGAGAGGAAATACATGATTATAGATGCTTAATTCGGCCAACACAAACACAGCATATCCATTTCAACACTGTGTGGAATTATTCAGCTTCTAGCTAGGGGAAAAAAGAAAAAAAGCATCAGGAAAAACAAAAACAAAAACAAAATCCTTTCCTACAATTCCCTCAAGGCAACCAGAAAGTGAAACTTAATTAAACAAGTGAAATGTAATTACCTACTGCTTACCGCACATGGTGCTGATTTTCACTTCACATTCTAGGTTCATTATTAACCGGCTGGTGCTGCCCAGAGGTAGGAATAAAAATTCTATGTAGGGGTAACCATTGGCAGGGAGCAAGAGAAGGAAAGTGCTACCTGTTCTGACCTCCCTACAGGGGCTCAATTCCTCCAGTCACTAGTTTCAGCTAGTCACACTTCAGGCTGAGACTGCGAGTAGAGTCTAATTATGGGAGGGCTGTCCCTCAAGCATGGTGGGAGGTAACCCCACTCTCTGGAGGAAGCTGAATCTGAATCTGGGGTTTTTTACACCTCTCAGGACCTCACTGTGATTGCTCACTCAGCCCACTTGCTATTTTCATGCACTGTTTAGAACAACTCAGCAGTTTCTTTTATAGGAAGAGGCATTTGACATAAGGCACCTGTTGAAACAATTTGAAATGTGATTTCATCATGACTCTGGAAACATGGAGATGGCTTTCTTTTGTTGACAGGTACATACATTCAGAACCAGAAGGATGCCATCTCTGCTCTCTATGATTTCATTTTATTATGAAGTTTGATGCTATAATGGTATTTGGATATCTTTATTTAACTTTGTATTTCCCTTTCTACCATAGCATCTTTAAGCATACATCTTAAAAAGTAGGCTGGGTGCACTGACTCATACCTGTAATCCCAGCACTTTGGAAGGCTGAGGAGGGAGAGTCACTTGAGTCCAGGAGTTCGAGAGCAGCCTGGGCAACATAGCAAGACCCTGGTCTTGACAAAAAATAAAATAAAAATTTCAAAATTAGCCAGGTATGGTGGTGTACTCCTGTAGTCCTAGCTACTCCAGAGGCTGAAGTGAGAGGATGGCTTGAGCCCAGGAGTTTGAGGTTACAGAGAGTTATGATCACACCACTCCAGCCTGGTGAGAGAGGGAGACCCTGTCTCAAAGCAAAAAAGTAAGTAAATATTTTTCCTACCTATGTGGCTTCCAAGAAACAAACATTTGAAAAATCAAAAACCCTACTTACAAGGAAAATTGGTATATGATATGGTTTGGCTGTGTCCCCACCCAAATTGCATCTTGAATTGTAGTTCCCCTAATTCCTATCTGTCATGGGAGGGACCCGGTGGGAGGTAATTGAATCATAGGGGTGAGTCTTTCCCATGCTGTTCTCGTGATAGTTAATAAGTCTCACGAGATCTAATGGTTTTATAAAGGGGAGTTCCCCTGCACACAATCTGTTGTCTGCCGCCACGTAAGATGTGACTTTGCTCCTCACTTGCCTTCTGCCGTAACTGTAAGGCCTCCCTCACTATGCAGAACTGTGAGTCAATTAAAACTCTTTCCTTTATAAATTACCCAGTCTTAAGTATGTCTTTATTGGCAGCAAGAGAAGAGATTAATACAGTATATACATCAAGCAAACACTAAATTGCTCGAATAAATTCATATTTGGATTAGAATAAATCTCTAAAACTGAGAAACATAGAAAGTTATGAAACAATATAATGTTGGCATCATAATCCACTTCATTCATATACCATGGAAATGACTTGGTTATTTTTATTGGAACTGCTAGAGGGAATCAAATATGCATAGACTTTTGAGAAATTTCAAGTTGCCTGTTATTGAAGATGATTAAGACGGATGACTTCATGGTGGGCATACTGCATCAGGTAAGGGATTGAACTAGGTTTCCTCTTAGCTCTTTTCCAAAGTGTCTATGGTTCTGTGAATCTGGTGAGATTTCTATGGTAGAAAGTCACATGAATCATCATTGTAGGTTTATGCTTCAGCTCTCCATTCAGCCTAAATAGCTATTGTATGTTATGTTCCTGAGAAGGTATTAACATGGTTGTTACTGAAGGGACCAAGGCTATTTCCTTCTGTTTCCTTCCACTCACTTTGGCATGTCCTAGTAAGTATATATATAATCCATTAAAAACCTCTTTTTGCTTTATTTTTTGAGGTACATTCTTTTTATTTTGGGGGGAAATGTCTTGCTCTGTTGCCCAGCCCAGAGTGCAGTGGCACAATCTCAGCTCACCGCAACCTCTGCCTCCTGGGTTCAAGTGATTCTATGCCTCAGCCTCCTGAGTAGCTGGGATTACAGGTCCATGCCACTGCACTCAGCTAAGTTTTGTATTTTTTGTAGAGATGGGGTTTCACCATGTTGGCCAGGCTGACCTCAAACTCCTGACGTCAAGCGATCTGCATGCCTTGGCCTCCCAAAGTGTTGGGATTA
Source organism: Pan paniscus (assembly GCF_029289425.2). Classification (NCBI taxonomy): domain Eukaryota; kingdom Metazoa; phylum Chordata; class Mammalia; order Primates; family Hominidae; genus Pan; species Pan paniscus. The sequence continues at coordinate 97,116,509 of NC_073258.2, forward strand.
CAGGTGTGAGCCTCCATGCCCAGCCTTGAGGTGCATTCTTCATTTGGCTTCCACGTTGTTCTCCTTCCTCACTTACCACTCCTTCCAGTACCCTCTGGGAGTTTCTATCTCCTTGACCTCTAAACGTTGGGAGCCCCAGAGCTCAGAAACCTCTCGTTAAACCTCATGGCTTTAAATATTTAAATTAGCATAGCACTGATGACTGACAAAGGTATGTCTTTAACCCAGACATCTCCCCTGAACTCCAGTCATATACACAAATGATATCTCCTTAGATGGCTAAGACTTGACATCCAAAACTGAGCTCTTGATCTTTTCCTCAAAACTCAATCCTCCCCAGTTTTCTTATCCTTAGTAAAGAGCAACCCCATCCTTGTAGCTGCTCCAGTAAAAAGACTTGGCATCTAGGTTGATTACTCTTTTTTTAAACCTTACATCCTATCCACTAAAATTGCTGGAGTCTCTACCAGATATCCAGTATCCAACAAATACCACTTCTAACACTAGCAGTCTGTTCTGAGATACCACCATTTCTTTTTTTTGAGATGGAGTCTTGCTCTGTCACCCAGGCTGGAGTGTAGTGGTGCGATCTTGGCTCACTGCAACCTTCGCCTCCCGGGTTCAAGCAATTGTCCTGACTCAGCCTCCCGAATAGCTGGGATTACAGACGGGTGCCACCACACCTGGTTATTTTTTTGTATTTTTAGTAGATATGGGGTTTCACCATGTTGGTCAGGCTGGTCTCGAACTCCTGACCTCGTGATCTGCCTGTCTTGGCCTCCAAAAGTGCTGGGATTACAGGCATGAGCCACCATGTCCAGCCACCATTTCTTATTAATACAATAGCTTCCTATATAATCTCCTTAAAATTTCCCTCCTCCTGTCTTTTTAAAAACACAACAGCGAGAATGATCCATTGAATACCTAAGTCAGATTATGCCACTTCTCTGCTTAAAACCCTCCAGTACCTTCCTGTAATGGTTAACATTAACTGTTAATTTGACTGGATTGAAAGATGCAAAAGTATTGTTCCTGGGTGTCTGTGAGGGTGTTGCCAAAGGAGATTAACATTTGAGTCAGTGGATCGGGAAAGGCAGACCCACCCTCAATGTGGGTAGGTACCATCTAATCAGCTGCCAGTGTGGCTAGAGTAAAGCAGGCAGAAGACGTTGGAAAGAGCAGACTTGCTGAGTCTTCTGGCCTCCATCTTTCTCCTGTGCTGGATGCTTCCTGCCCTCGAACATCAGACTCCAAATTCTTCAGCTTCTCGACTCTTGGACTTACACCAGTGGTTTGCCAGAGGCTCTCACACCTTTGGCCACAGACTGAAGGCTTCACTGTTGGCTTCCTTACCTTTGAGGTTCGGGACTTGGACTGGCTTCCTTGCTCCTCAGCTTGTAGGCAACCTATTTGTGGGACTTCATCTTGTGATCCTGTGAGTCAATTCTCCTAATAAACTCCCCTTCAGGTATACATATATCCTATTAGTTCTGTCCCTTTAGAGAACCCTGACTAACACAGATTTTGGTACCAGGAGTGGGAACCAGTTAAGACTTTGGGTGACTGTTGGAAGGGTGTGATTGTGTTTTGAAATGTGAGGACATGAGATTTGGGAGGGGCCAGGACTGGAATGATATAGTTTGGCTTGGCCCCACCCAAATCTCATCTTGAATTGTAGTTCCCATAATCCTCACTTGTCACAGGAGAGACCCAGTGGGAAGTAATTGAATCATGGGAGCAGTTACCTCCATGCTGTTCTCATGATAGTGAGCAAGTTCTCATGAGATCTGGTGGTTTTATAAGGGGCTTTTCCCCCACTTTGCTCTGCACTTCTCCTTGCTGCCACCATGTGAAGAAAGATGTGTTTGCTTCCCCTTCCACCATGATTGTAAGTTCCCTGAGGCCTCCTCAGCCCTGCTCAACTGTGAGTCAAATAAACCTCTTTCCTTTATAAATTACCCAGCCTCAGGTATGTCTTTATTAGCAGCATGAAAACAGACTAATACACTTCCCATCTAATTCAGAACAAAAGCTGAAATCTTTTCAGTGGTCTACAAGGCCGTATGCAAGCTGCCTCCAAGACCGCATTACTTCTTTGATATCAATTCCCATTTCTCTCTCCTTCGCTTACTGCTCTGACCATATGGGCCACCTTGTTATTCCTAGAGCATTCCAGGGATGCTCCTGTCTCAGAATGTTTGCACTTTTTCTTCAGCCTGCCTAAGAATGCTCTTTCCCCTGATGTCTGCTTGGTACTATCCTACACCTCCTTCAGGTCCTTGCTCAAATGCCACCTTCTCAGTGAGGCTTCTATAACCTTCCTATTTAAAACTGACTCCTTTCTCTGACTTATTTTATACCACAACACATGCCACCATCCAACATCCTATGCATTGTACTTGTGTTGTGTTGTGTTTTCTCTGCTAGAATGTAAGCCCCATGAGAACAGGAATTTTTGTTTGCTCAACATGTGCCTACTACAGTGCCTGGCATATAGTAGGACTCAATAAATATTTGAGTAGATAACATTTAAATATGCTTAAATTTCAATTGTTACATATATTGAAACCTCTTGGTTTACACGCCTCTTCCAGGTTAAGGGCTTCTGTGATCTCACAAGAGGCATCCACCTTATCAGGGTCAAATTTTTCAGACATTTTTCACATAAATGGTCAACTGCCTGAACCTAAAAAGTTTTTAGAAAACAGGACATATTATGAGTGGGAAACAAACAAACAAAAACCAACATATATTTAAATACCTTCCAAGAAAATCTCAGAAGCAGCCCACCAGATTTAGATACTATATACTTGGCTATGTTGTTTTGCAAAGGCTGGAAACATAAGGAAGTTCTGGAAGTCAGCAAACACCAGTATTTGGCCTTAAAATGATTTAACACACACAAAAATGGCACTGTGCCTTTGGAGACCTGGAATGCAGCATTACAGGTTTTCTCCAAAACAGTTTCATTTACTTAACATTACTCTGACCCTTTAACTTCTAACTTGCTGTACAATTAAGCTATTTAAGCCTTCGACTTAGTGCTCTTTGTGCTACAATCTGGGTCTAAAGTGAAGCAAAAACCACCCTACACCTTTCTGTTTTACTTAAGGTTATTCTGTCCCATGAAGAGGTTTACATATGCAAATTTTAGCACCACATCTGTTTAGCACGCAGTTGTAAGGCTGAGACTATTTCTATTTTACTTTTTCATTCCATAAACATTTATTCAGCCCCTACTATATGTGTTTCAGGCACAGAGAATCAGAATTTTTTTTTCTTGCCTGTTTCAATGCAAAAAGTTCCTACGTAATGCTGATCACATTAAAGTTTGTTACCATGGAAACAAGAGGACAGTCACAATCAGAACTGGCATCAAGTTGCATTGAAAGTAAGGTACTGCTTCTGACAGCAATGAAAAACAATCTGAATTCTGTACTGTTTATAAATCAAGGCAATAATCTTGTCTCTCTTGCACAGCCTTTCTTATTTCCCCATAAAAGTTGTAAATGACTTTTGGAAAAAAAGTTTATCTCTTGAAACGTATTTTTTTTTAAAGTTCAAATTAGATTAAAAGGAACACAATTTACTGGGCTTCACCAATATTTGACCCGGGAAAAATTAGGCTACCCCAAAATAGTAATTTCATGCAAATGAAGTAATTTACTGTCATATGTTTAAACAAATGGTTAATTTTGGAACTTTTTTTCTTCTTTTGTAGCTTTCATCCTTATCCTTGTTTATCTTATTCATATTTTTTCTTTCTATTGCAAGTTATTCTCCATAGTGCTAAAAAGAAAAAAGAAAGCAAACATCATCGGAAATATGAATAAGGGACCTAAGTTAGAGTCCAGTTTAGTCTATGTAGTAGTTATGTGATTTAGGGCAAACTATTTTATGACTGTGGGACTCAGTTTTCTCATCTGCAAAATGGGGGTGATACTCCCTAAATTATTGAGGTTTAAATAAGAGAATTTGTAGGATGCCTGGTATATAACAAATAAGGAGATAGCCAGCCTCCATATCAAATTTATGATATAAGGCAAGATGCTTGCCTTTCCCAGGCCTTCATTTTTCATATATCAAATGGAGATTTAAAACTTTTCATTTACTAAACTCTTTGGATTGTTGCAGGGGTCAAATCCTTACTTTCACATTTTTACAACATGTAATTCCCATTCATTATAAGATAGTATCATCCTGTTATCCTGTCTCCTTTCTTAGTTGCAGTCTCTCTTGATATTTTCATTTATTCCTAGTTCTTTTTCTTGTTTCTCTTTCTTTTTCTTTTTTCTTTTTTTTTAGAAGGAGTCTCGCTCTGTAGCTCACGCTGCAGTGCAGTGGCGCCATCTTGGCTCACTGCAAGCTCCACCTCGCGGGTTCACGCCATTTTCCTGCGTGAGCCTTTCTGGTAGCTGGGACCACAGGAGCCCGCTACCACGCCCGGCTAATTTTTTTGTATTTTTAGTAGAGACAGGGTTTCACGTGTTAGCCAGGATGGTCTCGATCTCCTGACCTTGTGATCGGCCCACCTCGGCCTCCCAAAGTACTGGGATTACAGGCATGAGCCACCGCACCCGGCCCCTACTTTTATAAAGGATTTCTCATCTTTTTCTTTATAGACATCTTTACACGTCTCTTTCTACTATAGCTTTCCTGTTGTTGTATTTTTGCTTCTCTGTTAACTATAAAGTTTTAGAGTATTTCTTTTATTTGTCCTTATTCCTTATGAATTATGTAGTTATTTCTATTATGAACTTTAAAAACCAGAAATATTAAATTAGGTATTAATTAATGTTTAATTATAGGTTTAGTTAAACCTATTAATTAATTAAACTATTACTAATGAAAAGGCTAGCAATGTGGAACTGCATTGGAAAAATAAAACATAATTTGAAACAGATGCTGCTCATGAGCTATATAGCTCATATGTCTAACTCTTTTATATCTGGATTAGATGTTTAATTTGGAAAAAAATGCATTCTTTTTGTAAATACTCAAATATTGCTAAAAGGTCTAAGAAGAAAATAAATATCACCTGAATCTAATACCCTAGAGATCACTACTGTAAATAGTTTGATGAACTTCTGTCATGAATCTCAATGTATATATGTGCATATTAGATATGTATAATTTCACATAAATGGACTCATTTATACATATTTTAAAGTCTACTTACTCACTTTATTTATTGTTGCACTAATTCCATGTTAATGTATATGTATTGTATCTCAATTTTAATGGCTGCATAATATTCCATTGTATAGATGTATCATAATATATTTAATAAATTCCCTATGGATGGACATTTAGGTTACTTGCCCCTTTCTGCTATAATAAAAATGCTTCAGAGAATAACCTTTGTGCCCAGATCCCTTTAGAATAATGGCTAAAAATATAATTAATGAATGAGTTCTTAAACATATCCTAACTTTTGCATTTTCTTCTTTATCCAAACACTAAGGAATTTTTCTTTTCTTTTTTTTTTGAGACAGAGTCTCGCTCTGTCACCCAGGCTGGAGTGCAGTGGCGTGATCTCTGCTCACTGCAAGTTCTGCCTCCTGAGTTCACACCATTCTTCTGCCTCAGCCTCCCGAGTAGCTGGGACTATAGGCACCGGCCACTACGCCCAGCTAATTTTTGTATTTTTAGTAGAGATGGGGTTTCACCGTGTTAGCCAGGATGGTCTCAATCTCCTGACCTCGTGATCCGCCCGCCTTGGCCTCCCAAAGTGCTGGGATTACAGGCGTGAGCCACCACACCCGGCCAGAATTTTTCTTTCTTTTTGTACAACTCAGACCATGTGACAACTTAAAGTGAAATTCAACATCACTGCTGTTGTAGGTAAAACTGCCTGAAGCAGGACAATAGCACATATAAAAATATTTCCTTATCCTACAAATCAATAAAAATAAAGACTCTCCAGCTGGTCTCTATGTCTGTTTTAACTTACCTACCTAATTATATCTATTATAATTAGCCATATGATCAATGTCGTTAGCTCTTCACTATGGGTAAGAGCTAAATATTTTAACCCATAGAACGTCCTACTTCCAACTTCCAGGAACTTACATTCCTTCAGCAAGAGGGTTTTAGAACGACTGGAAAATGTCTAGCATGGTGAGTAGGCTAAGAATGTTCTAGCCAGGAAGATAGCAGGGAAATCAGTTTTCCCTCACATGCTTGTGCCTGAGGGGATTTTGCTATCTCATGTCCATGAAAATAGGTACAGAATCTATAATTCTCAAGAAAGGAAAAAGGTAAAATAATATCAAAGCAGCTACCGGTTTCCTGGTCCATTCTCTATTTCTAGAGAAAGCAGTAACTGACAGAATAATATAATGTCAGAGACTTTTGTTTCCTTTTTCTCCTTCAAATGGATCCACTTTACTGAGAGGAAGGCTATGCACATTCACTCTTGCTGACTGATAACTCTGAACTGTGCTGTTACACCCTTGCCATCTCTCTCTCGGAAAAGATGGTTTTCTGCCTATAGAGAGGACAGCAAGAACAATTTCTTACCCTTGTCAGTGCCCAACACATTTTAAACTTAATCCTAAAATCCAAAACAGGAAAGTCACAGAGGACCACATTTAAGGAAAGAAAAGTCCTTGTCTGTCTTTGAACAGAGCACCCTCAAAAGCTGAGAGTGACACGTTAGGGTCATGCCAGCCTGTACTGACAACCATAGTTCCAAGGCCAAGTTTAGGCCAAAGAAGATTTTATAATTGAGGCAGAGCATAAGAACTAGCTTTTTGGATCCACGTAGTTAAATGGATCCACACATTGAAATGGAAATGTCTGTGCCTTTAAAACACCAATCAGGTCGAAGTGGCTTGCGAAAAGGCTACTAAAAAACAGAAGAGGAAAAAAATGTGGTTAGCTCCCCATTTTCATAATTATTTCTCCCATTTCCTCCTCTCCAAAGCTTCTCAGACCCCCCCCCCCTAAAAAAAAAAAAGCTTTTAATCCTTGCTCTGGGCAGTTATAGTGGAAACCTAAAGGAAACCTAAATCTGGATAGTGCTATGATAAATATTGTAAGATTTATGCACTCATCCCACTGATATTTATCAAGTGTTTAGCTCATATGTGCAAGGTACTATCTAAAGCCGAGTGCGGCAGGCCTCTGTACACAGAGCAGGATTCATGCTCTGTAAAAACTCACAGCATGAAAGATAAGCTCAGATATTTATGATACAAGGCAATATATTTAAAGTGTCAGTTCAGTGCCATACTCAGTATAAAAAAGAGAGGAATCACCCACGGAATGTGTTGAGAAAAGGCATGTAGAGGATACACCATTTTTACCAGGCCAGGAACTATAGCAAACTTAGGACTTCTGTATCTCAACTTTTTTTTCTTTTATTGATGCATAATATTTTACATCTTTATGAGATGCATGAGTGTTTGTTACACGCACAGAATAAGAGATGATCAAGTCAGGGTATTTGGGGTATCTGTCACCTCGAGTATTTATCATTTGTATCTGTGGTTATCACTTCATGTCTTCTCTTCCATTACTTTGAAATATACAAAATATTGTTGCTAAGTACAATCACTGTATTCTACTATCAAATATTAGAACTTACTGTCCAGGCACAGTGGCTCACGCCTGTAATCCCAGCACTTTGGGAGGGCCGAGGCTGGTGGATCACCTGAGATCAGGAGTTTGAGACCAGCCTGGCCAACATGGCGAAACCCCGTCTCTGCTAAAAATACAAAAATTAGTGGGGCGTGGTGGCAAGCGCCTGTAATCCCAGCTATTTGGGAGGCTGAGGCAGGAGAATCGCTTGTGGTTGCAGTGAGCTGAGATCATGCCACTGCACTCCAGCCTGGGCAACAGAGACTCTGCCTCAAAAAAAAAAAAAAATTAGAACTTACTAAAATAATTTAAAATGGAATAAAAGATATCTTAGAAAAATTAAATCCTGAAGTACTAATTTAGTATCCTGAAAAAGTTAATAAGGTAAACAAAATAAATGGCCTGGCACATAGTAGGTGCTCTAGAACTGCTAATACCCTTCTGTGGGAACTTTTTTTTTTTTTTTTCCATTCTCCAGGGCAGTGATTCTCAAGCTAGATACATAACAGAATCATCCGGAGGACTTGTTAAAACAGAATGCTAAGCCCCATCCCCAGTTTCCAATTCTGTGGATCTGGGGCAGAGTCCAATAATTTGCATGTGTGATGCCGCTGCTGCTGCTGTTCTTGGAAGCACACCTTGAGAACCACTGCCTGGGGAACAGCTTAGCTGCTATGAGAATCTGATTCTGTGTTCATATTCCATATCACAGATAGCTCCCGGCTTTTCAATTGTGGTTTCTTTTTTTAATGTCTTACTAAGGGGGAAAAAAAGGAATGCCACTTTATATAAACCTGACCTTTTGGTAAGCCTGGGTAGTAACTTCCCATGTGGAGTAAATTAATCTCTTTCATGCATGCCTCGTGCTCTGGAAAAAGTAAAACAGATTGTGTTAGACATTTACCAAGTACTTTTTCTGTCGGTGGTCACTGCCCTAAGCCTATCAGAACTGGTTTCTACCCTTAAGAAGCTTACAATGTAGTAAGGCGGACATCCCAACAAACCAGACATTGGAGTTCATTGTGTGAGGTGCTATGATGGATTATAAGACATTATGATTGACTGAGTATTATGAAGGGGTGAAGCAAACTCAAGCTGGCAAATTAGGGAGGAGGTAGATCACACAGGCTTTCCTAATGGGATTACTTATGACTCATTGAGTAGTGAAAGATGAATAGGACTTTACTAAACAGAAACTGGAAGGGCTTTCTGGGCTAAGGGAACAGCACAGAAGCATCAAATACACTTTACCTTTCTAGGGCTGCCAGTAGTTTAATTCAGCAATACCACATCACAAAGGTCTTTGTGTGCTTTGCTAATGAGTTTGAACTTTATCATAAAAGCATTTTACAAAGATCACACTGGCAGCTGCATTTTGGAAGGGATTTGCCTAGAGGTAGGATAACTGCGGGGGGTATGTCTATAGCAATAAAAGTGAGAAAATGTGAGATCTGAAGGAGCTAACATTGTGGCAGTGGCAGTGGGTATAAAGGAGAAGGGAGGACTAGAAGAGATATTTAAGATGCAAACAATGTAGGAACTGGGTGATTATAGAACTGAAAAGTGAGTGAGAGGGAGGAATCCATGAGAACTCACATATTTCTGGTTAGGATAAAAGACTGATTGACTGACATGAAGACTACAAGAGAAAAAAACAGACTTGGAGTTGAAACTTCAGTTTAGGACACTGAAACTGAATGATGTGTCATTCAAGTGGAAAGGCCATTAGGCAGTTAGATATGTAGGCTTAGAGCACAGGAGAAAGGTCTTAAAACCCTGGGCTTATGGGACGTTACCACGGAGACTGCACAGAGTGAGAAGATCCATTTTAAAGCTGATGATGAATAATATTTTCATTATAAGGAGAGAAGCAATGTTAGGGGTGTCTTCCCATTGCTGGAGTGGGTCATTTGCAGTATGCAGTGCATAAACTCACAGGCTGTCCTTATGATGACCTTTTGTTCATTCTTACATTCAGTATACAGATGAACAAAGGAAGTATTTTATGTCTTGTAAATTACAAGGGACTATGCAGTATGTAAGGGAAGATACAGGAGAGTAAGGGAAGGAGAAAGAGGGTGACTAACAAGCTTCTCAGAGATTAGCCAAGAACTATGGCATTGAATCTAGGTCTCTCCTGTCCTCAATTTGACACTCTCCACTCCCCTGACATGTTTTGTATTAAAATATATTTTTCTTTTTATGAACATGTCATACCTATGGCTCACCTGTGTCCTTGCTAACCTACATGTTTGGACAATCTGGAATTGGCAGCATGCATGACTGTGGAGCTTTAAAGCCACCCTCCTGAGAGAAGAGCAGCTGACTCATGTACCTCACCATGCAGATGAGGGTGTGTTATAACCCACAGTGTGTCTGTGTCCCTGGATGAACTGAGCACTTTATAATGGAGTTTTTCTGCATCTCAAAAAGAAGTCACAGATTAAATGGTAACTGCAAGAGCTCATTTCTCTATTTGAGTGAGTGCTTTATCAAAAAAATATTTTATTCCTGCTGCTTTACCACGGGGTCAATTCAAGTCTAAATGAATCTGGCATGTATAAAATATATTTTTATATAGCTCCATATAGAGATATAGCTCTACACAGCCATTAACAGACTCACACACAATCATTCTTTTATTCCAGGTGTGAACTGCTATGCTATTTCACCCAGTTCAAACACAGGTCATTGGCTTTCAAACTAATTTTGGAAAGCAGACACTGTGTAGTTGGTAGGTGGAGTAAAATGAAAACAAAAAATTAATATGCATGGCAGTTTAACTAGCTGTGTATCTCTCATGGAAAGGGGGTAATAGTCTAAAATTATTTACTCATTTTTTTTTTAAGTCTTTAAAAGAAGGCAATGAATTGCCAGTAATTTCCCCACCTTAACTCATGGTAATTTGTTTCCCGCTGGGTGAAAACCCAGGGATCTTGAAACTGTTAATGAACTTTCTTTCTCCTGATCTGTACAATGTCAAATTCATTTCTTTTTTTCTTACTTCAGGTTTTACTATTCTGTTTTGTTTGTTCCATTTTTGTATTTTTTCCTAAGGTCAGGGATGATTCTATGGAAGCATGAAAATTTGTAGTTGAAAGGGATCTTAGAACATCAGCAAGATTTGTGATAGATGGTCAAGTGGGTCTGGGCTCACACCCTCCCTAAGGTGAAAGACTCACTGCCTTACCCCACAGCTATTTCACTACTTACAGACTACCACACAATAGCCAGGGTGCTGCCCTATTTGCAACATGAACTGGAACATTATATTGGGACATAATGATGAGTGGTAGCTAAAAGTCCTTTCCCTCTGGTGTTGTTATTTGGTTAAATTGATTTACATAATGTTATTCTGTGGTATAAACCTTTCTCATTTATCTCATATATATCCCATTTTAAGCTATAAGCTCCCAGAGGGGTAGGTACTTCATCTTTACTTCTGTACTCAAGTATTTTGCATATCTTTGATACAAAGTAAGAACAATGTATATGTATATCAGTTTAACTCTCAGATGAATGAACTAATAAAACTTGTAACAGTATTTTCCAATGTAGTGAGTACATTAAGCATCATTAATATTAAAATGCAAATTAATGCATTATTTGCAAGTTTTCAAATCATGTGTACTTAAGAATTTTCTTTTAAAATGTATCAAAAGACTGAACATTCAAGCTGATTATCATAAAAAGTGTATGTATGGGGGTAATATTCAAAATATTTAACAACCCAGAAGAACATGGGAGCTGTAATTCCCACAAATCACCATGTGAAGGTGATTCCAGGGAAGAGTCAGTCAACAGAGAATAGCCATTGATGGAAGGGAAGTGGGGTCTGGTGGCAGGTGATGGATAGATCACTAAACATTTGTCCAAGAGAGTGCTAGTGTTGCCGCTAGGGGTGAATATTTCTGTTGGGGTCCAGGTCTGCTCTGGCTGGGGAGGTGTGGGGAAGCAAGCAGGAATGGGGCTGCAAAAGGCTGGCTAGGGTAGCCCACAGTGGTATCTGCCCAGGAATCCCTGGGGTCTGGGCAGGGTAGTGGGAGGCACTGGTTGAGGGAAAAGGAATAATAGTTTTTTTCCATGTTTGTCAGCTGAGTTAGCAGCCCTGGTTTTGAGAAATATTAAAATATGCCTTTGATTTTTGGGGATATCAATGAGTTTTGCAATGAAGTAGAGGGGATCACCAGTTTAAGACTTACTGATCAGTATGGGCAACATGGCAAAATCCCACCTCTACAAAAAAATTAAAAATTTGCTGGATGTGGCAGCATGCACCTGTAATCCCAGCTACTCAGGAGGCAGAAGTGGGAGGATCACTGGAGCCAGGGAGGTCAAAGCTACAGTGGGCTTTGATTGTGCCGCTGTACTCCAGCGTGGGTGGCAGAGCAAGACCTGTCTCAAAACAAAACAAAAAACAACAAAAACAAAAAAGACCTGATCTACTGAGCAAACAAACTACCATCACAAATAAATCAGAACTTGAAAAATAATGACTGTAGGCCAGGCACGGTGGCTCATGCCTGTAATCCCAGCACTTTGGGAGGCCGAGGCAGGCGGATCACGAGGTCAGGAGATTGAGACTATCCTGGCTAACATGGTGAAACCCCATCTCTACTAAAAATACAAAAAATTAGCTGGGCGTGGTGGCGGGTGCCTGTAGTCCAAGCTACTCGGGAGGCTGAGGCAGGAGAATGGCGTGAACCCGGGAGGCGGAGCTTTTAGTGAGCGGAGATCAAGTCCCTGTACTCCAACCTGGGCGACAGAGCAAGACTCCATCTCAAAAAAAAAAAAAAAAAAAATAATAATAATAATAATAATGACTGCATGTATGTACTTGGCATGATCATTATGAAGGCATTCTTCACTGTACAAGACGAGTCACAATGAAATTCTTTTAGCTCAAGCAATTTGAGTGGATTTAAATTATTTTTCAGTAAGGAACTTGGTTTCAAATACAACTTTTCAAGAATATAGCTACTGAGTAGAACAAAGTATGCTGATGTCCACTCTCCAGGTCTTCAAAATCAAAGCAGAATTGAAATCTGTGGCAATTTTTCTAATTTTTTAGTTTTATCTTAAAGCTGTTTGTTTAAATTATCTCTCCATCTTAATGTTAGATTAGAAGACATACTTTTTGCCAGAAATACTCACTTCAATTGCACAGGAAAAAGTGAGGTTTCTTGATTCAAATTAGATAGAAAATTCTGTTTTGACAATATAGCCAAGGTCATATATGATTTCCCTACAATCTCTAATCATGTTGAATTTTATAATACAAGTTTAAATGACCTCAAAAAATTTGTACTACATTTCAGAGGCAACTGTAACTTCCTTCATGAACATTAGCAAATAATCTTCAAAAATTGGAATGTGACCTCAGTCATCCTCCTCCTTCTCCCTTCCCCTTTTCACTTCAACCTTAATGTATACACTTGCAAATTTTCTTCCACTTATATTTTCCTTTAAAGGCCACTTTCTAGCAGACAATTCAACTAACTGCTGTATTTTTCCATATATGATGCCAGGGAATAGAAACAAGTGACATAGTTTCTTATATGATATAATTGTTTCCATTAAAAACTCAGGAAAGCAGGAACCAATCCATCAACAAGGGCGAATGAAAGATCGTGTAATCCACAAACTTTAACTTTTGATCACTTATAAAATTTAAAACTAAACAAGCCATAAACTAAAGTGATGTTAACTGTCAAGGTGTAGGGGTTTTTCTTTTTCATTCACTGCAGACCTGTTAAACTTTGTGCTCTCTACAGACCTTGCTGTCCACACCAAAAATGCAATTACAGTTCTCCTTGTCTATTTTAATCTCACATTAGTTTATTAACCAGAAATTAAGTAAGGGCACTCATTCTTTAGCACATTTTTTTTGTAGATGTGTGAGTTTAATACTGTTTTCTACAACGTTTATTAGAACACTTGACATGGGAAATAGAAGAATATCAAGAAACCATGAGATGCCATTATACCAACAAAAACAAAATGCAGGCTTTGTGTGCTACAATCTTTTTCTCCAAAAGTGAAAATAAACACTAATGAATGATTCCTTTTGCCCTTGAAGAACTAAAAATTTCTTAGTTGAAGTATCTAACTGGAGAAATCTTTAAACATGTGAGAAATGTGTCTGGGGCCTACAATTTAAAGAGAAGAGGAACACATTAAGTCATGAACCCACTAGACCAACCAACATTTGTCCTCTACGTTCTGAAGTCCAGCTGGATTCACAAGGGTCGCTGATCATTCCTCATTGAGCTATTATATGCTAGTGATTCACTCCTGCTTTCTTTTACATTTTCGACCTCTTCCTCTCTACTTGCTGATTTACCTCTGCTTTATAAAAGTGGTTATTTTAACCTAGAAAACAAAAATTTGAGATTTTTTGGTCTCTAACTTTCTTCTAATGGACGACTTTCTTCTATATACCATATATAAGTTATTTCCACTTCCTCATCTCCTACTTAATCCACAATTGTCTTCCTTTTTCAAAACTTTACTGAAAGTACTTATCATTTTGCCCTCTAGATAATCAACTATATCCTTCTATCAAACTTTTCTTTCAGTTCTCATCCTCTTACATCTTTCTGCTGCATTTGAGACTATATAATATCACTTCCATTCTTAAAACTCCTTTCTCCCTTGCCAACTGGCTGAAGGAAAGTCGTTTCTCCACTCATACACTCAAAATGTAGCCATTTCTTGATGTGTACCACTTTCAATTTGTCTGTTTAGCAAGATCTTCCACTCCCACAAATTTCTTCCTCAAAGACATATGTGTAATTTCAAAATCACTGTTCCTGAATATGAATCCTCTCCAGAGGTGCAGGTCCATATTTTCAACCACCCAATAAACACTTCCATTTGGATATTTTATCTCCTAATATCTCTAACAACGTAGTCCGTATCAAACTTATCACCATCTTCAGCCTGTTTTTCTTCTGTTGCTTTTGCTTCTTTTAATGATTTCATCTTTCCAAGTTAACAATAGTTTCTTCTCATTGGTTCTCAACACTGAATTGATAAGCTGTTTTCCACAGGTGATATTTGGAAACCTAACAGTGAATTTGCAATTCTTCTTTATGATTGCAATACTGGGTTTTGAGGTGTCAACATCAGTCTGATGGTGCTAAAGTAACTGTGACACCATTTGGTTTGGCTTACAAATAGTTTCTGAGCTCCTACTGTGTAAGACCAGAACTCTGCTAGCAAAACACCATTAGTTTTTCAGGAATATTAGCACCCGCAGTTTAGAATTGATGAAAGAAAAATATGAATTTGGATCAATGTCTTATCTTTCTTACAAAATCTCCATAAATATTCCTTTCCCATGAAGAATCAATCTCTTCAGTTACTCTAACTCATCATTCTATAATAATATTTACTCAGAACCTGTAATGTGCCGAACATTCTAATCACTTTAGAAATGTTTTATATGGTAATCCTCTTCACTATCCTATGAAGTACTCATCATTGATTGTTGAATTGTGCCGTATATGGCTGGATGGAGTTGTGCAGTGCATAGTCTATGCAACCATATCTCTTACCCCATTAAGACCCATTTCACAGTTGAAGATACTGAGCCACAGAGAAAGGTTAAGGAACTTGTCCAAAGTCACACAGCTACTAAGTCAGGATTGAGTGAGTATTCAAACCATGAAAACCAACATTTTGACATGACTCTCTTCTCCTAACAGATATATGAAACCACGTCTACTCATATTTCTACTGTAGCACCTATTGTAACTATTTGCCTTTGTGCTTGTCCCCTTACTTAGAATATGAATCCCACGAACTGGCTAGCCATGTGCAGAAAATTGAAACTGGACCCCTTCCTTCAAACTTACACAAAAATTAAGATGGATTAAAGACTTAAATGTAAAATCCCAAACTTTAAACACCTTAGAAGAAAATCTAGGCAATACCATTCAGGATATAGGTGCAGGCAAAGATTTCATAGGAAAACACCAGAAGAAATTGCAAAAAAAGCAAAAATTGACAAATGGATCTAATTAAACTAAAGAGCTTCCATGCAGCAAAAGAAACTATCATCAGAGTGAATAGACAACCTACAGAATGGAAGACAATTTTTGCAATCTATCCATCTGACAAAGGTCTAATATCCAGAGTCTACAAGGAACTTAAATTTGCAAGAAAAGAACCCCAAACAACCCCATTAAAAAGTAGGCAAACGACAGGAACAGACACTCCTCAGATGAAGACATTCAGGGGGCCAAAAAACATATGAAAAAAGTTCAACATCACTGATCATTAGAGAAATGCAAATCAGAACCACAATGAGATACAATCTCATGCCAGTCAGAATGGCTAT
This sequence comes from Pan paniscus, assembly GCF_029289425.2. Taxonomy (NCBI): domain Eukaryota; kingdom Metazoa; phylum Chordata; class Mammalia; order Primates; family Hominidae; genus Pan; species Pan paniscus. Next base: position 97,132,437 of record NC_073258.2, read on the forward strand.
TATTAAAAAGTCAAGAAACAACAGATGCTGGTGAGGTTGCAAAGAAAAAGGAATGCTTCTATGCTGTTGGTGAGAATGTAAATTAGTTCAACCATTGTGGAAGAGAGTGTGGCAATTCTTCAAAGATCTAGAAGCTGAAATACCATTTGACCCAGCAATCCTGTTACTGGGTATATACCCAAAGGAATATAGATCATTCTATTATAAAGATACATGCATGCGTATGTTCATTGCAGCACTATTCACAATAGCAAAGACATGGAATTAACCCAAATGCCCATCAATGATAGACTGGATAAAGAAAATGTGGTACATATTCACCATGGAATACTATACAGCCATAAAAAGGAATAAGATCATTTCCTTTGCCGGGACATGGATGGAGCTGGAAGCTGTTATCCTCAGCAAACTAATGCAGGAACAGAAAACCAAGCACTGCATTTTCTCACTTATAAGTGGGAGCTGAATGACGAGAACACATGAACACATTGCGGGGAACAACGCAGAGTCAGGCCTGTCGGAGGGAGCAGGGGGAGGGAGAGCATCAGGAAGAATAGCTAATGGATGCCAGGTTTAATACCTAGGTGGTGGGTTGATCTGTGCAGCAAACCACCATGGCACATGTTTACCTATGTAACAAACTTGCACATTCTGCACATGTACCCCTGAACTTAAACATTGAAGAAAAAGAAAGGAATAAGAATACCACTAGGGGAAAAAGAGATTTAAGTTCTTAAACTGTTATTATTAGTATATAAGAAGGGCCTAGAATCTTGCATATAGTGGGTATTCAATAAATTCTAGCTATTATCATTCTTTGTATCTTTTTTTTTTTTACAGATTTGTCACAAAGTAAGGTGCTAATTAATGTTTGTTGAATAAATTACTATGCCAATTCCCCAATGTGTACAAAATGAATATACATATGACCTAGTCTTAGGAAAAATGTATATGTGGAGAGGATGAAAGATAATTTTTTTCCATATAAGCTTCCTCATCTAACCTGTTTCATATCCAGTTTCTGGGACAGAAATTGATTAAACTATTCTAACATGGAACTAAGCAATTTAAACTTATATTTACATGGTCAGCATATCAGCCAGTGATCTCAATATGGCCCTCAAATTTTGCTGTCATGGATAGTTGTATATTCCAGTGCCAGAAAAAAGTAACAATATATTCACGAGAGAGCAGCCTGATGCGCTGCTCTAGAGATGAAAATAAATTGATATAAATGGAGATACTGAGCAAAAAAATCAGCAGCTAGCACTTATCAGATGGGAAGTGAAAAGATGTTAACTGAGCTTACAAGAATGAAGAATATTGTCATCAGATAGTTGTATAAAGAGGACCCCACAAAACCTGTTATTATAAGAGCATTACATCATGGGAGAAGGTGAAAAGCAATAGCTCTCTTAAATGTATTTGATTAATAACGTCTGCTAAACTTCTCCTTAACAAATGACCACAGTCAGAAATATATATGTCCCAAAGAGAAGCTGATGGTAACTAAGAGGCCCTTTGGGGGAAATTCATCTGACAAAACCCCTCTGGAGGATGTACAGGGGATTATGTGAATGCATATGTCTATTTCTATCCTTGCATGGTATAACTTTTTTAAAGTAAAGCAAAGCTCAAAGTTTGATGCCTTACTAATGGCCAGTGTCTTGCCAATGGTCCTTTGATTACAACTGGCATTCTAAAGCAAAAATAAACTAAGAAAATTTAATTTCATATAAATGTATTATAGAGACATCTACTTTTTTGTCTTGTCTTTAGTTTTAAAAAAATTAAGAGTAGAATTGTTAAATACAATATTTATTTGAGAATCATCATGGTCCCGACAGACAATCTAGCATTAAGTAGATTGTTTTACGGTAATTGAACTACAAAACAGAATCATTAAATACTCAGACACCTTATTAAGTGAAAGAATCAAGCATCAACATTATCTTTCAATGTTCTCATTTTCATAATACTCTTCTGCTACATTCTGTTGCTTGATCCCATGTTAAAAGATTAAATGGCTAAAAAGTTAAGAAATCCCAACCCTTCATTTTAATACTAACTCATAGTTCATAAAAGGAAGGGCTTATCAGCTGAATCATTAAATACACGTTGCTTGCAATTTCGTGCAGTGGAACGGAGACACTGAATCCCAAAAGGGCCCTACATAAACTCTGAGAGTAAGCGAAATGATATCCTGATACACTTTCACCATGTCACTGAAATAATTAAGTTGGGTATTATAAATCTGAATGACAAATCTTGGAAACCACCTGAAAAACCACAGGAAATATTCTATCCTTGTTCAATATATGGAAATAGTTGATGCAAAAAGAAACAGAAATAGAAAAAAATTAGATCTCAGAGCAAATGTACAATATTTTTTAACATGATCAGGGTAACTGTTACTTGAAGCTGGATATCTGCTGATTTTGCAGATTATGTTAATTGGCTACTATCTAGAACAAGGTATAAAACAGATAAATGGGAGGTCGAGGCGGGTGGATCACCTGAGGTCAGGAGTTTGAGACCAGCCTGGCCAACATGGTGAAACCTTGTCTCTTCTAAAAATACAAAAATTAGCTGGACATGATGGCAGGCACCTGTAATCTCAGCTACTCGGGAGGCCGAGGCAGGAGAATTGCTGGAACCTGGGAGGTGGAGGTTGCAGTGAGCCAAGATCGTGCCCTTGCACTCCAGCTCGGGTGACAACAGCGAGACTCTGTCTCAAAAAAAAAAAAACAACCAAAAACAGATAAGCACATTTTCCAAATGACCTGTACGATGAAAATCAAACTGCCAAGCAACAAATGGTAATACCGTTATTATTCACGTAATATTAATTCTGACTCTTCATTAACCTCCAATGTGAATTTAAATTAAGGTATAAAGCTGGTAAATATGTGGCATTCAAACACTTGTGTATTATACATTTAAATTAATTTTAATTATTTTCAGAAGCACGGCAAAACTCAAAAGGTTTTTCTACTATACATTAAATTAAGGTAATTCTGGAATGATGATACCTAAACACAGAATCACATCTTTAAAGTCAAAAATATAATTTTTCTACTAATAAGCCAAGCCAGCACATGTTGAATTTTTAATATGTATGCTCTGATAATTAATTTTGTATTTTTCCAATTACATGGCTATCGCAGTGTACTTAGAGACAGAAGACCGTCATGGGGAAAGGGGAAAGGTGACCATGGTATGTGTAAAGCCTGTTTCATTTTCTAAACATCTTTGAGAACTATGTTAAATTATAGTACTTTAGTCATGAAATGACAGAATGATAGAAAAAGACTTGGAGGGACATCAAAGCATTTAGTTCTACCTGAAACTTGGCTTTCTAAAAATACGACTGGGAAAAAGACTACTGTGTTTAGACCACAGTTTTTTAGTTAAATCTTTGAACTCTATGCAAAGTCTAAGTAATACCACTTTTATTTAACTCTTCAGTCTATATAGGCTTCAAGGATAACTGTGCTTTTATATAATTATCCGGATTACAAATTTAACTACAATAGGCAGACTCTTATTGTCAAGGAACAGATCCTTATACTTAAACATTGCTTAGAATCTTCGTAGGCACTTCATAAATGTTTGCAGAATCCCATATAACTCACGAATGAATGAGTGACCTGCAACTGCTGATGGATTTGAAATAGAGTCCAGATTTTTAATGCATCTATAAATGTAACTTTCCTAACTTGATTCTGTGAGAAGTCTAGAGGCACCTAATTTAAGAGAAGAAAATGATATGTTTATAATCATTAAACATTTTGCTCTGGGTATTTATTTAAATTAATAAAAATTCATAAACCTAGCTAACCTGCGACAGTTTTAAGGGAATATGTGCAATACAAAGTGTGGGTAGAATAGAGTAGTATTATTACGTTTACTCTTAGAGTATGTATTTTATTTGGCATCATGTATTTATTGGTGTGCCTAACATTCTCAGTGAACTGGGTATACACATCATACATTCAAAGGGGCAGAATGTTCTCTCTTAAAAAAAATCATTTTAAAGTCTTTTGATTACCAAATGCCCACTTTTTAATGTAAAACTACTCATCTGACAAAGGGCTAATATCCAGAATCTACAGTGAACTCAAACAAATTTACAAGAAAAAAACAAACAACCCCATCAAAAAGTGGGCGAAGGACATGAACAGGCACTTCTCAAAAGAAGACATTTATGCAGCCAAAAAACACATGAAAAAATGCCCATCATCACTGGCCATCAGAGAAATGCAAATCAAAACCACTATGAGATATCATCTCACACCAGTTAGAATGGCAATCATTCAAAAGTCAGGAAACAACAGGTGCTGGAGAGGATGTGGAGAAATAGGAACACTTTTACACTGTTGGTGGGACTGTAAACTAGTTCAACCATTGTGGAAGTCAGTGTGGCGATTCCTCAGGGATCTAGAACTAGAAATACCATTTGACCCAGCCATCCCATTACTGGGTATATACCCAAATGACTATAAATCATGCTGCTATAAAGACACATGCACACGTATGTTTATTGTGGCATTATTCACAATAGCAAAGACTTGGAACCAACCCAAATGTCCAACAATGATAGACTGGATTAAGAAAATGTGGCACATATACACCATGGAATACTATGCAGCCATAAAAAATGATGAGTTCATATCCTTTGTAGGGACATGGATGAAATTGGAAACCATCATTCTCAGTAAACTATCGCAAGAACAAAAAACCAAACACCGCATATTCTCACTCATAGGTGGGAATTGAACAATGAGATCACATGGACACAGGAAGGGGAATATCATACTCTGGGGACTGTGGTGGGGAGGGGGGAGGGGGGAGGGATAGCATTGGGAGATATACCTAATGCTAGATGACGAGTTAGTGGGTGCAGCGCACCAGCATGGCACATGTATACATATGTAACTAACCTGCACAATGTGCACATGTACCCTAAAACTTAAAGTATAATAAAAAAAAAAAAAAAAAAACTACTCAAGATGTTTTGAAAGGACTGGGAATAAATATCAACTAAATTAATCATTACAATCAGGCAAAATCAGTTAGAAAGGGCCTTAGAGATCCTCTAAGCTCTCTCACTTTTCTCTCACTGCTTTTTATAAGCAGTGTATTTTTATTACTTTGTTAGCCGTTGGCAGAGAATGAACATTGAGTATCTTTGGACAATTTCTTCTTAATGGCTGGTGCCTATTTTGTCCTATAAAATCATGTGGAAATGTTGGTACTTTTGGCAATATCTTACTCCTTGAGGGCACTTAATGGTCTTCATTCTCCCCAAAGCTTCTCTCACTCCCAGGTAATAAGCTGAACTCTAACAGAGATACAGTTACTCTTTCAACCCAGTAGAGACCACTTGATTTACCACTCTACTGCACAAAATGGTACCCTGGTGGCTTGAAAGAGACAATGGGGAGAATGTGGCTCATTAAATAGTAATTGATGCTGCTGCTACTACTAATGTTAGTATTGCTGCTAAAATAACTGTGTTGCTTCTATTCTGCTTCTTCTATGTGATTGAGAATTAGCATAGTTCATTCCCATGGAAGGTCAATTGACAGGCTAGCCCAGAAGCATTGAGTAGCCAAACTGATTGGTGAGACAATCAAGATTTCAAGATCTCATATGCTCCACATTGCCAGAACCACATTCTACCTCCTTAATCCACAAATGCATTATAAATCCTTACAAATCCTAATGAGATACAGTTTCATGTAAGTAAATTTTAAGGTATTTGATATTCCCCTTTGAAGTACCAATTTTTCTTACTTTCGAAAATTAGAATGAAAACCTTCATGAAATGGTATTATTCACTGCCTACTTTCTCAAAGACTATCTTCATCATGATCCAACTCCTGTCTGTATAACTCAGAATTACCATTCTTAACAATAATTATGGCACTGTGTTGTAAAGTGGTGAGGCTCCCAAAGGTCACTCTATATATAATGCTATGTGCCATAGTCTTCGGCTGTTGGGTTTTTCTGTTTTATTTTATTTTGATTTTAGAATGTTTCTGACTCCTTCATCTTATCAGGCTTGTCACTTTTTGTATGTAGCAGTGTACTTTCTAAGGTGAATCTGTCTAACTTCTAAAGGCAAAAAAACTTGAAAAAAAGTTGGTAAATAAAGACTTGAAAAATAGAATTAAAGGATTTTCTTAGAGCCATGTGACATCTGTGTTAGTTTTTCACAAGCCTTTTTTTTTTTTTTTGAGATGTAGTTTCACTGTTGCTGCTCAGGCTGGAGTGCAATGGCACAATATCGGTTCACTGTAACCTCCGCCTCCCAGGTTCAAGCAATTCTCCTGCCTCAGCCTCCTGAGTAGCTGGGACTACAGGCACCCACCACCGCACCCGGCTAATTTTTGTATTTTTAGTAGAAACAGGGTTACACCACGTTGGCCAGGCTAGTCTCAAACCCCTAACCTCAGGTGATTCACCCCACCTTGGCCTCTCAAAGTGCTGGGATTACAGGCATGAGCCACTGGGCCCGGCCTTCATAAGCCTTTGTTTCTTCCTCCCTGCTTCTTAGTTATATTCTTAGTTATATTGTTGGAGTTTTAGGAAAAGTAACATCCAGATGAGGTAAATCTTAGTTCATGTGACATAATACTCTGCTTTTAGTGTATTCTTCTCTTCTCATTTTAGAGATCCTATTTTCTCTTGTATTGGTATTATTTTACAGAAGCCTCTTCAGATCCTTTTTGGAAGGAGATATAATTTATACTTGCCTTATTTCTCTTTTGTGTATTTGTGTGATATTGTATATGCACACAAAGGGGCATGTGTAAGTATGTGTGTGCACGCACACACATGCATACATCATCTTTTTATTCATAGAATACTCTGCCAACCATGGTCTCCTTGGAAGGTATAAGTATGTCTGCGGTTGTAGAGAACAATCACTTGCCTCCTGGATGTATATCACCTTTGCCCAGGAGCCCCTGCAATATGAGTGGCTGGACTCTGGGGTGGCTGTCTGTCTGCTGCCATAGATCCATGTTCCACAGGAATATCTTTATGCAGCATGTGAGTCTCCATTTGAACAATTATGTATTAGGAATCATGCTATTCTTAGGAATCTTTAGAAATACCTGAGTACTAAATTTGTCTCATAACTTAGCAAATGCATATAACAAATGATTTCCCGCACGTTATTGTCATACACCATTTTACCTTGTAGCACATAACTACTGCTGTCATCCTTGGATAGAACTCAGCTAAGTTAGTTCCTCCCTCTTCTAGTAATCATATTTACTACTGAGTACAGCAGCATATGATGGAAGCGGTCCAAAGTAAAAAATTGGCTTTATCACAGAATCATAACATTTTAGCATTATATGAGGCCTTAAAAATAACACTTTGGATAGCAGGAATATGCAGACTCCATAAAAAGAAGAGTTCTGTGAAGGGAAGGAAATGAATTTTTATCTATTGAATGCTCACTATGTATTTGGCTGCTAGACTAAATGCTATAGATACTTTTTCCTAATTTAATTGTAACACCAATCCTATGGAGTGTATGCTATTATCCCATTTTACAGATGATGAAACTGAGGCCAAGAAGTTAATTCATCTTGCCCAACCTTAAAATTATTAAAGTCAAGCAGTTATGTAAACCTAGGTCTCCCTGGCCCTAAAGGCCATACTCTTTCCATTGTTCTTCTCTACCATGTCTCTCCTAAGTAGAAAGTTCCTTTTTTATCTGTTGTCCAAAACTCATTTAGCTGGGTTAGTCATTCACAGCAATACTGTAAGACTAGCTTATTCTTTACAGTAACAATAGAATCTTTTTCTAATCCTTTATTCCTTTCAGTGCATTGCTATATGGCTATCATTATGGTAGGCATATTCATGAATAAGTCTGTTCTTTTAACAGCACAGTGTGAGTTTATGAGAGTAGGATATAAAGACAAGGAGAGAAATAGGGAGCAAAGTCTAGCTCTCTCACAGAAGGCAGCCCTAGACCACAAAAGAGGCATATGTAGGTCAATTCAAGTTAGAAAAAAAAAAAAAGATCTGATGTATGGGTTGATCATTTTTTATGGATTTTCTATTTGACATTTGGTGTCTTCAAATAGTATACTGTCTTTCAAATGGAAAGTAAAAAATGTATCACATAGACTATGCTTGAAAAGGTTATCCACATCTTAGACATGCATACATTTTTAAAACAACAGCTATAAAGTCATGGACAACCATGTGTCTCTTCGAAAGAATCACTAATGAAAATGGATATGATATTACCCCTGTAATGTGCCAACTATCTACATTGTTACTATTAAAGCATCCTTAATCAAAGTTTCTGCCAAGTTCACTGAGAATGTTAGAGACAGTAAAGATTTGGAGCATTTTAATCCACTTATTCAATATAAGTGTGAGCCTGTGGCAGACTAAGATATGAAAAAAAATTCACTGTAATCAGATCTTACAAAATTATGTTATATCTTTGAAATCATCCAGCAGAATGAATAATTTTCCTCGGTCTTTCATATGCTAAAAGGGAGTAAGGGCATAAGGTTGCATTTTTGGTCATCTGAAGCATGTTAAATCATACAACTTTTTTGATGCACATTAAGATAACTACAAAAATACCAAATACTTTACTAAAAAGAGAAAGTTTGAAGCACAGCAAACTAAAAGGAAATAGCAACAGTAACAACAGCAAAATATCAATCTTGAAGACTCCAGCAGTAGGGACCCTCAAAAATGTCAGGCTGAAAAAATGAGACACAGCCAAACAGCCCGCGGAAACAGTATGCAGAACAATAATCATTTTGATACTATGCCATTTTCATGTGGTAGCCCAATCTGAGGAAGTTAAAGTGAAACAGACTCACAGAGGCTGGAGAGATTGGTCAATGTTTCACATAAAGAGTGAAAGACTGAAGATTTTATACATGTAGCAGAGAGGCAGAGAAGAAAACTCTAGAAAGAGCCAGTGAATTCTAAATGGCCCAAACATCCAGAGTCTAATAGTCTAGTGATTGGTTAAATAATTCTTAGCCCTTTATTTAACCTTGGCTGTTCAGGCCAGAGCTGACTATTCAATTGCAGTTGGAAAATAAATGCTGAATGCCCAAAGTACAGAAATTATTCTGGAGAGAGGCCAATGAATTTTAAGTATTATTTTCAGCATTAGTTAGGTTTTATTTTTAAACCATTCTTCAAAAGACTGATATGTTCGTTCTTAATTATCTTTGCCCCAAAGCAGTTCTGTCCCCTAAAAAATAAGTACATCATAAAGGAAACTTAGACAAATGCCAAGCTGAAATATTTTCCTTTTGCAAACAATGCTGGCTCCAGAAACACATTGTAAACAGCTGGGGTTGTGAATTTTCTCTCCTTTAGAAACAAGAATGTTCTCATGTCAAAGGTAACCCATTGTAAAAAAAAAAATTACTGATTTTGTAAAAAATGCACATCATCAATTAGTTCTAAAGATGTAGTCACCCATAAAACCAAAACCACATGGTGATCTTGGGGTAGAAGAAAAAGAAACAGATAACCATTTTGTGAAAATTTGTGCATTTTCACCAGTTGTAGCTAAATGATTAACATCTTGCTACAAGCAGCTTCTGTATGAATTGTTACAAGGACTGCAGGAAGTTCCAAAGGAAAGAGACAGCAGAGATCACTATTCTCAAGAGGCTCACTGTTAGTGGTATAGTAAACAAATATTTCACATGTAAAGAATTCTCACCCCTTATAGTTCCCATATAATTTTGATAAGAACAGAATCACCTTTGGAATAAACAAAGAGGTAACATTTATTGAACACTTATGCTAGGGACCATGCTTAATCCTCTACACTGTCCCAATTTATCAACACTATAAAATAAGCATGATTATTATTCTCATTTTACAAATGAGTAAAATGAGGCTCAGGGAGGCTAAGAAAATTGCCCTCTGTCACCAAGCTGCTAAGTGGCAGCATGGGATTGGGGGACCCAGGCTGTCTGATTCCAAGGTTCCATGCATGTAGCCATCAAGAAAATTTACTAGGAAGTAAGGTATTTGAATACAAATTAATTTTGTTCTCTTTGGCCAGTAACATTGACTTTGGTAAAATGACCACAGCATCAACATAAAGGCATATTTAGGAATTTCTCCCAGGTATAGAAGCACATTTTCAAATGATCTTGCCTCTGCTAAACTTTAGTCAGACAACATCAACACTGAGGTAACACCAGGTGAATGAAAGTCTCATTTAGTTTGAAATTAACTCTGAAATATGCACATTTAATTTCTATTACTAATTCACTTTTGCAATGGTCAGAGTTTTTCTGGAAACACTGGTATTTTAAGGGAGCTTTAAAGAGTAATAAAAAAAAACCACAGGCAAATAAACTTTCAATAAAAACAGACGGTCAGGATTAAAATGCTTTTCTATATTTAGAAACATAGGAATGAACTAGCATTTTTCAAATTAATTTGTAAGCCCAGATTCACACCAAGTGCATTTAAAACCACTTGTTACACGCCTAAATGAGATGAACTATAAACAGAAATTGATGCACGCTAAGGTACTCTGCTGAAGGCCTAAGAGTTCTCTTCAAATGTAAGCTATGAGGACGAAATGCCTATCATCTGGAATGTTTCATCCCAAGACCCTCAGAAGGCTATGTTATTACTTACCCTGGAGGCACAATAGTAATTTAAATATGTAGCCATGTTATTTGATAAAATCCCAACTGAGTATTAAACTACATTGTGGTTCAATCAATTACTACTGCTCTGCTGCTGTAACACACACACACACACACACACACACACTTGCATGAACATAAATGTATATGAACATACATGTACCATAGTAGTACCTGATGGTAGTGTTAAAAATAAACAATAAAGCAGTAGCTTCCATATTCATATTAAAGTAAATTCATAATCATTCATCCACAACCTTCTTTTTATAGGCTTCATACACCCTAAAACTGTGGATGTAAAACTTTCTTCCTGTAACCCACAACAAGAAATCCATTTCACATCATAACCAGTAAACACACACACACACACACACACACGAAACTAATGTTTCAGCAAATAATACTCCTACTATATGCAGTACATTTTCTTTCTCATTCTATTTCATTTTTTAAAGTACACTTTCTTTTCTTTTTAAATTTTTTAGAGGTGAGGCCTTGCTACATTTCCCAGGCTGGCCTTGAACTCCTGGGCTCAAGCAATCCACCTGCTTCAGTCTCCAAGTAGCAGGGACTACAGGCACACACCATCATACCCAGCTTATTTCTTTTTTAAAAAATGTTAGGTACAACTGACAAATTTGATTTTGTGAGCAAATAATGGGTCATGGAATACAAGTTCAAAAAATACTACCCTAAAGTGCCTAAATTCCAGAGGAAAAGTTCACAGTGAAGTATAAAACAAGAATAAAAACAAGAAGGGAGGCCGAGCGCAGTGGCTCACACCTATAATCCCAGCACTTTGGGAGGCAGAGGCGAGCGGATCCGAGGCTAGGAGTTCGAGACCAGCCTGACCAACACGGTGAAACCCTGTCTCTACTAAAAATACAAAAAATTAGCTGGGTGTGGTGGTGCATGCCTGTAATCCCAGCTACTGGGGAGGCTGAGGCAGAAGAATTGCTTGAACCTGGGAGGTGGAGATCACAGTGAGCTGAGATTGTGCCACTGCACTCCAGCCTGGGCAACAAAAGCAAAACTCCATCTCCAAAAAATAAAATTAAATAAATAAATAAATAAATAAGAAGAAGAGAGAAAAATTCTACTGTTAAATTCCAAGTCATGTTTAAAGAACACAGGATTCGCATTAGAAGTCTTCCTAATTGTATTGCATCTTAACAGGCAAAGGGAAAAAGAGTTCTTTGGGTTGGGGGCCAAGAAAGTATCCTAGATATCTGAATTGGACCTTGAATGATAAGGAAAAACAATGTCATATCCACTTCACAGATGAAGAAACACAGGCAAAAGAGGACAAATGATTTGTTTGCTCAGTCATTTAGTCTCCTGTAGAATTATCATGTGAATTGAATCCTTACTGTGGTGCCCAGCCAACTTTGTCAGGCTCTTCTGTAACTAGAAGTAATGAGTCTTGTCCACCCAACTGTGCACATCATAGGTACTGTCAGCCATGTTTGGCTTAAGAGCATCATTGACCTCAATGACCACTTCAGCTTGGGAAAGGCTGCAGCTGGGCTGGGACCCCAGCTGATGATGGGGAGACAGAGGAAATGAAAATTCCAGAGTGAGGTTTCAAAGACATCTTCATTTACAATTTTGCATTTAAAATTTAATTAATTCAAAAGTTTTCCATTTAAAGTTTTAAATATTTGAGACGTTAATTAAAACAGAGAACATAAGGCCAGACCTAGTGGCTCATGCCTATAATCCCAGCACTTTGGGAAACCAAGGCAGGCGGATCACTTGAGGTCAGGAGTTTGAGACCAGCTTGGCCAACATGGTGAAACCCCGTCTCTACTAAAAATACAAAAATTAGCTGGGTGTGGTGGTGCGTGCCTGTATTCCCAGCTACTCAGGAGGCTGAGGCAGGAGAACAGCTTGATCCCAGGAGGTGGAGGTTATAGTGAGCCGAGATCGCGCCACTGCACTATAGCCTGGAGCCTGGGCAACAGAACGAGACTCCATCTCAAAAACAAAAACAAAAAAACAGCGAACGTAGAGATATATTTCTGACCATTTCTCTTCAAAAAAGATTAGTATGAAGAATTTCAAACATACATAAATTAAAGAGAATGGTAAAATAATCCCCCATATACCCATCAACTAGATTCAACAATTGGCAAGATTTTGTCACACTTGATTTATTCCCTACATTGTTCTTGCTGCCAAAGTATTTTAAAGCAAATCCCGGCCATAATTTCACTCCTAATTACTTAGTATGCATCTCTAAAAATATTTTCTTTATATAACCAAAATGTCACTATTATACTTAAAAATTTAATAATCCCTTTGTATCCTGTAAAACACAGCCAATTCAAATTTACCAGGCCACCTCAAAAATTGTTTTATTAGAGTTGAATAGTTGAAATCAGGATCAAAATAAGTTCTGCACCAACCCCCCTTGCTAACCCTTACCTTGTACCTATCATTTATATCCTATCATCTCCCACTTCATTCCCCCCAATTTCCCAGAAATTCACTATACTTAGGAAATATAAATATTTTAGTTTTTTCTTCCCAAGTCTGCATGACCACATTGAAAGCAGCATAGCTTTTCTGCAACAGTGACATCCATCTTTGCAGCTATCCACTGTAAGGATGTCTTCTATTGCAAACAGCATGCTTATGTTCTGATTAGGTTAAAGTAAAAATGAAATGCATATGTGCTAAGTGATTATAATCATGCAAGAAAGTTCTTTGCAGAGAAACAGTGAGGATGGAATGGCTGAGGTTTGGTGGAGGATGCTGGTAACCAGTGATGTGAATTCCTGGAGAAGTAGAAATGAGCTAAGATGAAGGTTAGCCTTGAACCAGAAGAAGAACATCCTTTCCTCTGAGACTCAGGAAATGTAAACATAGGTGTAGGTATTCTCTGTTGGTAGGAGTTGAGTTGTGGAGTTTTCTCTGTGAGGTACATGAGGCAAGGCCATTTACTAAGACTGCTGGGTTACATAAGAGAAGATAACTAAGCAAACAAAGAGGTAATGAGTTCTGCTCTGCATTAGGCATTGTGCTAGGTTGCATATCTATACCTACACTATACACACAATATGTATTATATACATTTTTCTATGTATATGTGTGTATGTGTGTATAAATATATATATATTAAATACATAATATTATATATATATATATAAATTTCTAGGCCGGGCACAGTGGCTCAGGCCTGTAATCCTAGCACTTTGGGAGGCCGAGGAGGGTGGATCACGAGGTCAGGAGATCGAGACCATCCTGGCTAACACAGTGAAACCCCGTCTCTACTAAAAATACAAAAAAAAATTAGCCGAGCGTGGTGGCGGGCGCCTGTAGTCCCAGCTACTCGGGAGGCTGAGGCAGGAGAATGGCGTGAACCCGGGAGGTGGAGCTTGCAGTGAGCTGAGATTGCGCCACTGCACTCCAGCCTGGGTAACAGAGCGAGACTCCGTCTCAAAAAAAAAAAAAAAAAAATATATATATATATATGTATATATATATATATAATTTCACCAAACAGTTTGTAACACAAAGCCAAGTTGGTATTAATGTGCTGATTTTTACAGAAGAGGGAAATGTGGTTTAGAGAGGGGTTCAGTATCTGCCCAAATTCACAAAGTGGTAGAGGCTGAGTGTGAACTCAGTCTGTCTGACACTAATCATAAGTACTAAGGAAAATGAAAGAGAGGCAACAAGTTAAAACATCATAAAATGTCATTTATGGGTCCTGCCAAGATTGGAAACCATATATTCATAACAGCACAACAATATAGTTGGCAAGCAGAAGGCAGCTCTTAGGATTAATCCAGGACTGAGAGGTTTGCCTGGTGGATGAAGTCGCAGAGGCTGCCGGTGCCCTCCCAGACCTCCCAGACACTCACCTTTCCTGTGCATGCTGACAGTTTCTTCACTGGAGCAGCTGAGACTCTCCACCTCAGGGTTTTTCTCTAGCTGTGTGAGCAGGCCTCGCCCTCAGACAAAAGGGAGGTGAGAAGCTCTTAAGGAAGAAGTTCCCCTGGAAGCAGCCCACAGCCAGAGATCCATGAATGTTGGTGGATGAACACCCTAGCTCCGGTGCCTCTGGAGGGAGGACCGCTTTGAGACGTGCTCCTCCTTACAGTTGTCCAAACGCTCAGAGGCAGATCCAGCCCTTGCCCACAGAAGTGCCCTGCTTCTTAGCACACCCTGCAGTAGCTTCCTCCCCTTTTCTGTCCCAATTCCCCATGACTTTATATGTACTTCCCAGAATCACCTCCTGAGCTGACTACCCGTACTGAAATCCTCAAAGTCCACTTCTGGGGAATCAAAACCAAAACAATGGGGAAAAGGGATAAGGAAGTCCAGGAACTGAAAGCGTTGGTAAGTGTAATTTCACTGCCAACCATGAAGTTTAGTTTGGGGAAAGCAGGAACCAAAGTTAAGAGGAGGTAGGGAGAATAACAAACAGTGGAGATAATAGAGGTTTTAATAAGAAAAGAACAGGAGGCTCAGAGAGAGTAAGGAAATTGGGAAGGTGGAAGAGGATAAGAGGGTGTGTGATACTTGAGTTTGAGCTCTCAAAGGTAGACAGTTGGAGTTGATGAAAAGGTCAAAGGTAAGGCCATGGGAATTAGTTCTCAGTGGAGCTTATGTGAATGCTAATGAAACTGGGATGTCATGAAAGAAATAGCCGGAGTGTTGAAGTCTTTCTTTCAGGAATATTGAAATCTGCTAGGATGATAGCAGGAGTTGGGAAGATGAGAAGCCTTGGCAAGCTGTCAGAGCCTGGAAGTGACCTGAATATAGCAGACAGCTACGACAAAACATATTAAAGGCAATAAAACTGATCGGTGCCCATTGCAAAGGAGGAGGGAGAGCTTGGGAGAAGCAGTTTGGAACTAGGATAATGCTGATACCTCTTCCTAACTCTGTTTTGAGGTACCCTAGACTTCTCCATCTTTACCTGACAGGAGTAAAAGGAGAGAAATGTTCTTAGGGGAGAAGCAGATTTCCTGAAGGCCTGGAGGTAAAGGCAGCACACTGTCTGATGTCAGAGAGTGTGGGGAAGTTTATTTAGAATGGAAAAGAGTTTTCAGTGTGCACAATGGAAAGCACTGGAAGAGAAATCAGCAAAAGGAAGATAAGCTATTGGAAGAAAGGGAGGATCCCTGTATCGCATGACATCTTCAGGGAGGATTCATGAACCCAGAGGCTTCGGACAATGAGCAGGAGAGGAAGCGGAGCTGAGGATAACCAGGTAAAGGCCAGGATGGTGGTACCATAGAGTTGTATTAAAAGCACAAACTTTGGAATTAGGTCCTGGATTGGCTATTGACTCCGGAATCTTGGTCACATTATCTAAAATCCTATGCCTCAGTTTCCTTTTCTGTACAATGAGAATAAATAGTTACCTCATCAGACAATTTTGAGGATGAAATGTAAAATGCTAAGCTCCACTCTTGGCCCACAATAAACACTCAATAACTGTTCATTAGTTTTCATTATAACTAGCCTTATGGTTTGGATAAGTCCGTTGGTAGAAAGGATTTTAACAATTGCCCAAGGGTCTCATGTATTGTTAGGACCCATGTATTCTTACATCTGTTGGGCAAAAATTATACATATACACATACACCCACATACACAGAGAAATACACCAGTCAAAAGTTGATTTCTTTTCCCTAGAAAGTAAAAATTCTGAATCTGCATTTTAGCCCAGTTTTTCTGTCACCAGGACTGGGACAAATGAGGCACATGGGGCACAGAATTAAGAAGATGCTCATATTCAATGAGCGTACAACTGGAGAATGAGGGCCTCCTTACATGCTACACCCTAAGTACCTGGCTTGCCTCATCCTAGTCCCAGCCCACCTGTCAGTAACCACCAACTCCTCTCCACTGCGTAGGCCAGGCCAATGGTTAGATTCTAGAGCAGAGCCGTCCCACATACAGACCCTGGTCATGCCACATGGATATGTGTTAGAAGCAGAATGACCCTCTTGTTACCCTGTAGATGGCCATGACTAATTGATATGCACAAATATATATCTCAGGGCTCTTCACTAGCGTTTATACATACTGATTCCTATCTTATGTGATACATCTTGGAACTGTTCTAAATTAATTTAAAATATATATGCCATGGTTGAAGGCATATTAATAAATCCAAAGGAGAGAAAATTAATCAGCCACTTTATGAATTGTGCTTCTTGGGCTCACACTCAGATAATCCATTCAAGTGCTGACACTTTTACTTATATAAATTAATAGTACTGGCAAAGAAAGCCTAAATTGAACCATAATTCACACGTTTTATAATTAGTATTACCTGCCAATATGTAGAACTTACCAGTTGCATTTTGGCTACAAGATTAACATTGAAGAGCTATTGCGACCTTATTCTCTTATATTTCTTAGTTCTTATTTTGGCTTAATAAGCACTTTTTGTGTGTGTGCTAGGCATTGTGCAAAATACAGTCTCATGCCACCCTATTCAATCCTTACAAAAGCCCTATCAGTTCTTTGCATTCATTATCATTATTTCTATCAGGTATTTCTGTTCATTATTAAAATATTTCTGCTTAATTTAGTGTTAAAGACACATATTTGTTTTCATGCTATGCCATCACATAATCAGTGTTGTCTGTGGCAGTAATATAAAGAAGAATGTTTCTATCTCTATCCATACTGACTTTCTAAGACACAAATTTTGTTGATTAAAATTCATTGATTATAAAGGCATAAGAAAGTTTAAATTATAAAGAGAAGACCAAGAAATCCTGCTATGTACTTTCATCTGTTGTTCTGGCTCACTCAGCATCCATTCTTCTCTGTGTGCAGTATCACCCTAATTCCCAAGGGAGCCACCCCTCCTTCTGCATGTGGTCTGGATGGGGCTGTCAATCAAGGTGCCCTCTTGCCCTGGTCACAAAGTGGGCATAGGATCCAAGACATACTAAAGAAACTCTCACTCCTGGAGGTTGGGGAGAATGGCACTTGGATATAAACCAGCTGGAGCTGATTCTCCCCTGAGGAGGTTCCCTGGAGACAGGATTTTCCACTTCTTGCTATCTAGAGTCTTGAAACCCCCTGATTCCTTACATTTTCTAAATTTGGTTATTTTCAGACTTTTCTTGGGTTGCACAGAAACCCCAAGTTCTTGTAACGAATTACTCTCTTGATTAAATTCACCAAAACTCATGCCTGGTGCTTGCAACCAAAGAATGCACACCGACACATACCATCTTAGCACATCTATTGTAATTCAGATGTACTACGCTCCAGGTTTTTCATAATCATATTTTTACATAGGTAAAACTCATTTAATTCTGTTCCTGTTGAACACATGGATCATTTCAAGGGCTACTATTATTTAACCCTACAGCGATTATGATTATTTTCATGCATATCACTTTATTTTGGATTCTTTCCTCTGAGAGATTCCAAGAAGTGAAATTATTGAGTCAAAGGGCACAGATATTAGTATAGCTCCTGAAAGATATTGCCAAAATGCTTTATAAAATGGCCCTGACAATTTATAATACATTCAAGGGCTCATTTTTATTAAGCCTTCAGTCAACATTGACCATCATGTAGTTTTAATATTCTGCTGCCAATGTTCTCTATACTTTGCTCAAAAAAGTGCAGCACATGACTCACACATTCAACAGGAGAGATAAAACTCCCTACTCTGGCACTCTGAATCATTTCCTCAAACAGTGGTGTATTTGTTAACTTTATGGAAGTATAATTTACCAATATAAAAATTGCTCCAATGTTAAGATATTATGTAATCTCAAAGTACAACTGATGTGCTGTTTCCTTTGGTAATCTTTCTAGAATTATAGTTATCTATGTATAACAATTTTCCTCATGGAATGTGCCATAGAGTAAGAGTATAGGAACCATTATTCTATGAGTTCTGATGTAAGTATATACTGAAACCATATACAAAAAACTACAAACACAGCCCTTCTAAAAATCCCAGTGTGGCCCATATAAATTTTTTTTAATAAAAGAAAGTAAAGAGGTCTATTTTCCTTTCCTCCTTTGAGCTGTTTCAATGCCAAAATTATATCTTAGCAATAGTGACTAGGTGACTGGCCTGTGAATAAGATAGGCTGAGTACAAGACACACAATGAGTGTCCTGCAAGAACAGATTTAAGAAAATGAGTTCTTAAGGGGCACAAGTGGGCAGCAGGTCAGGCATGCTGCCCAAGCTACACTTGGCGCCCACAAAAGGCTGGGGTACTTCTGTATAAATCCTGGCCTCACCCAAGGCTGCCAGAGCTGACACATTCCCTATCCCCCTTATCCTCTCTCCAGAATGTCTGAGAAAACAAAAAGAAAAAATATAATCTGAGAACTGCTGCTGTGGGCCAGCTAATCTTGTCACCAAATATGTAGTGCACAATTCCTATGAGCAAGGAAGTGGGTGCCAGGATCCAGAGTGGCCCTCAATCTTTATCCATTAATGTCTGTACCTCCTTCTCGAATTCAGCACCGTTTGATCTTTGATCATCACAGAATCTGCTCATCCCAGTCTCCCGTTGAATCTGTGAAAGCTGCTTCAGCCCTACTTCTTGCAAGTCAGTTTCAAGCCTCTCTTATCACAGTGTACAGATTCTGAGGAGGGGACACTGATTCTATTGCTGAGGCCTGGTTCACTCTCTCACCCCTTAGAATAAGAAGTCAGGCTGACTCCTATCATAGTCATGTTTCCAGGAAAGAGCCTAAACTCCTTCTGACACTGAGATCCACAAAAGGGTTGATGAGGAAGCTTGGAATTTGGGGTGCCATTTAAAGATTTTAAGTGGAGACTTGACACAAAAAGAGTTGCATTTTTAGAAATTTAACTGGCAAATGATAGAGGATAGATTAAGGGATGAGAGGCCAGTTTGGAAGTACAGTGACAGTTAAAACATAAGTTGGGAGACATTGGCTAATGTGGATTCAACCAAGGAGAGAGATGGTCCCCCGATCCAGCCAATACTGTATCCTGAGAGTGGCACCCAGGTTTTTCTTTATCTAGAAGACCATCCTATTACATTTCATGGCATCTACTTCAAACAGAATGAATGCTTCCTATTAGTCCTAATTTCCTCGGTAACTTTTTGTACATCTGCTAGTAATGAATGTATTCATATAAACTCTTCTTGCAGCAGGCAGAGGAGATATAGAGACAGCTAACTGCATAAAGTGCTCCAGAAACATAGCCCAAATCACAATGATGTTACACCACTGTGATTCAGGATAAAGCGACCTTAAAGAAAAAAATAAAAACAACTAAATGTGTTTATGCTGTGTTATGCTGTTTATGTTTCTTCTATTTGAGAAGCTCCTGACTCAACCACTATTGAAAAATTCTGAAGTCCTATAAAGATACAATTCTCTTGACTGAGAATAACATTCTGAAATATTATTATTAGGTCAATAAATTCTCACTTAAGGAACAGGAATTAGAGATGCACCATTTATAACAACTCAATGCAAAAACTGAGTTCTGAGGCCAAAAAATATATACACTTTAATCCATTTTTCAGTAACTTTCACATTTTAGTGTAATATTTTAAAATTAAAGCTATTACATTTTAAAATAATATGGAAACAGTAAAAAGATCAGTAGTTGCCTGCAGTTAAGGGAGAGGGAAGGATAAACAGGCAGAGCACAGAGGAGTTTTAGAGCAGTAAAATACTCTATGATAATATAATGAAAGATGTACATTATTATATATTTATCAGAGCCCACAGAATACAACACCAAGAGTGAATCCTAATGTCAACTACAGACCTTGGGTGATAGTGGTGTGTCAATGTAGGTCCACTAATTGCAACAAACATACCACTCTGGTGGAGGATGGTGATAATGGGGGTGACTATGCATGGATAGGGAACTGGGAGTATCTGGGAACTCTTTGTATTTTCCACTCAATTTTGTTGTGAACATACACTGCTCTAAAAAATAAAGTCTATTTGAATAATAATAATGAGACAGGATGTATTCTATATTAAAATACATGTGAAACTGTACTATATGAAAAAACTTTGGCAAAAAGAAAGTCTCATCAATTCTCTGATTCCCAAATGTCTAGATATCTGTAAGTTACTATTCAAGTCATCTAATACACAAAGGGAATTTTTTCTATGTTAGAAAAAGTTTCCACAACTTCTATGATAAACTATTCTGAATGTTACTAGAACTTAGAAGTATGGTAACTGGAAATTAAGGCAGATAAAAACATCTGTCTCTATGCAAAATATGTCCCTCAGAGGTTAAACTGGGTGAAAATAAATAGCTAACCTGGCAACCAAATAAAACTACAAAGCAACAAACACAAGTATAAACATTCTGAAAAGTGTTTTTAAAAGACAAAGTGAAACGCTCCTAGAAAATGAACATTTAAAATGTATCATATGAAACTTTAATATCTCACAATAAGAAACATACCTTTCTTCTTGTTATGCTGCAAGATGTCATAGCTGCCTTGAGTATCAAATTATGTATATATAATTATATACATAACATATACATATATAGTTTTCTACAAGTCTCTCAATAAACATATATTCTGAAAATATGGAGCACTTCAGTTGTGCACTTCAGTTGTGCCTTTGATCACTGCACAAGCCCAGGCCCACAATATCAAATGAAGAAGAGTTAACATGTTGACATCTGTTTTAGGCTAAAAATGGAAATTGTGAAGTTCTTCTCTCCTCTTCCAAGAGTTCCCTGGAATGGATCAAAAAGCTTCAAAAGACTTGGCTCCAAGGGAACTTCTAGGCAATGTCTACACAGCACAAAATGATATGGAGGCTTGGCATCTCCCTAAAGAATTAGGGCTGTGTTGACTACTGCAAAAAGGGGACTGTACCTAGCTCCCTTTGTGACTTGAAAGGTCAAAACAGTTCTCCAAGCTCCAGAATTTTCCTTTATGTGGATCTATGTATTAATTTTTCATAAAACCTCAAAGAAAACTCCTTGACTTCAGCATAGTTAGACAACGACTGAACATCTAGTCTGGGCCATGTACTTTGCCAATACTGGGGGTAAAAAGGCTGACTTTCCCAGGTAAGTGAGGCAGAGGAATGTCCTCAGTCTAAATTGAAAAGAAACCTTCCCAAACTTACACTATTTTTTTCACACCAAATCAACTTGGCCAGTGAATTTTTTCTTTCCTTGAGGCTGAGTCAAGATGAACTAGCATTTGCGGGTGGAGTGGTTACTTGAGAGCACACCATTCTTTACAAGGGGTCTTTATATGTAAAGCAGAAACATTTTTGTTTTGCTTTTCAGTTGGAGTGAGCACGAGGAATTGATTCTTTTTTTTCTCCAAAGTTAAAAGAGCAAACCCAGAGACTACCAAAATGTTAGGTTTGTTTATCATTTCCAAGTTGAAATAAAGCGTAATGTGAATACTCAGCACTCTATCTTTCCCTGATTAAAGTGATCCTGCCCTTTGAATTGCTACACAGGATACTGTTCTGTACAGCTCACTCACACGGCTGTAATAAGTCACAACAGCTTGGCACCTCGCCCAACAAAATACAAACTCTCCTGAAGTCTTGAGCTTTCCCATGGCAACATCACAGTCACCAACACAGCAAACAATCACTCCAATCCCTGCTCCCGCTTTCCTTTTCTAACAGCAAAGGATATCATTGCAGCCAGCCTCTTAGAACTGTGCTCATTATCGTCTATGAAAGGAGATAGCAACGGAGATCAAGTTGCCTTCAGTGCTGAGCTTAAAATGAGACCAAAAGCAGGATAAGTACAGGAGCATAGGGAAGTTTTACTTATGCTTTTACTGTAAAGGAAGAGTGAGAGGCTGTATGAAAAGTATATTCCTTAAATATATCCCTTAAAGTATATTCCTTAATGTGCCTTGCTGTCCTGATTACCCAGTGGCTCTGGCTCACTCACAATCTTCATACAAAACTCCCATTCACATCTAGCCCAGGCACTCTCGACAGCAGCTGGGGAGGGGGAAATGCCATCTTAAAGCTGCAACTCCGACACATTCCTGAAACTGCAAAATTGGAACGGCTTTCAAACCTCAGCTGCTTTCTCCAAGGGAATGATCATTCTGCTCATATGGGAAGGCTGCCTAGCAGTAAGAGCAGGGTGGCAGCTCCGTACAGCAGATTAAAGCAGCACCACTTCCTTTATGACCGCTTCTTTTCAGATTCAAATAACATCCTTAGGGGTGCCAGTCTCTTCTCATAAAAAGTGTCTGGGCTCCCACAAATCCCCTAAAATGATAATCTCTTCGTGTGTATTAATTTTATTTTCATTTGATGGCCCATGAGAGTTCAGGAACAGAACTAATACTGAACCCAAGGGAATGAATGGCCTATGACTCATGGGTGGATATCATTTTATAGGGGAAAGGAAGAGGAGGGTGGAAGAGAGTCCTGGCTTCATGTGGTTTTGAATGCTGATTGTTCTACTCTGGAATTATGGTAAAGCCCTGCGCATGCTCATGGAAGATTCTGGCTTCTTTACAATTCTAGACTCAGGCCTTACACAGTGTTATAGTTTACATTTGGGATCACCCGACCTCAGAAATCAAAATTTCAGAGGGAGTTTCATTTCAGCATAGCTAAAATTTGGGGGGCGGTGGTGGTGGGGTATTAGTCCATGTAATAAAGAATATAAAATACTAATGACAAAGTATGGAAGTAATTATACCAAGATATTTCAATGCTATCCTAAACCACAAGGAGGAAAAAAAAAATCCAGTGATTTACTAAACAATAGTAGAATTCTGAAATATAACTGAAGCATCTCTAACATACATATGGGTGACTGCTGTGTCATTCAAGACTCTGTGTATTTAAATACTAACCCTCAAAATCCATTTTAGTGACAATTTACATAATTACAGTATTACTGGAAATTCTGACATCAACTTTTCACTTACTGCATACCTGATTATGTTTTATTCTTTATTATCCAATCATTTCCCATACCCAAAATCTAATTATGTTGCAATTTTTATCAGTAAGAAACCTACTTTAGACATAAAATATTAAGCTAAATAAACAAATGGTACTTTGCATCAGAGTTGCTCTAACATCTCAGAGTACACTTCCCAAAAATTATATCCATGGCTACTTCCTACTTCTTTATGTTTCAGCTTAAATTTAAAGAAACTTGTGCTTTATAAAAAATGACTAGCTATAATAATGTATATTTTTTAGTTTGTTTGCTTGTTTCTTATATGTCTTCCTATTAGAATGTAAAGACCTTGAAGCTGGGGACCATGTAGCTAACCTCATGTCTTACACACAATGGATACTGAGCAAATATTTATTGAATGAATGAATGCTTCATTTATCTATACACAGTGAACCATACATGTGCTATATACTTTCTGCTCTGTGTACTCTTGTCCAAATGTAAAAATGCTGCAGCATAAACAAATAATTCATGGCATAAAATACAATACAATAAAATGAAAATAACTCATTAGTTAAGTTCAGCAAAACAGAGAAGTAAAAGATAGAGAAAGGAAGAAAACTAAGTGCCCTTGCTGGTGTTAGCTGGCAATGTCTTTTGTCTTGAAAGTTCTGGGTGAATGTTTTTGGGTTTTTGGAGAGAATGTGCTCCCACTGAAATGAGTAATCCATTGTGTCTAGCATCATACTGGGATTTGGAATGCCATTGTGTTTTAGTATGAAGTGCTTGACAATGCATTCACACCCAGAGGTCAGTTTCAAAACTGCCCTTTAGTTTAACCCTATAGTTGTGATTTAGTAGAAGGATTCGAATAACTGCATAATTTGTTTACCACACATTATTCTGCTCACAATTATGAGTGATTCATTCTTACCTACAGCCATGGAATCTGTACAGAGAACTTCATTCAACCCAGTAGCAGGATTGCTAAGATCATCATGGATGACGATGATGAAGATAGTATCTAACATTGAGCACAGTAACTACCTGCTCACTCTCCCTTAATCTTCCCACCATCCCTGTTAGGCAGGTTTTGCTACATCACCATTTCATAGATGGTGGAATTAAAGCCTTAGAATTAAATAATTTCCCTCAATTTGCTCAGTTAATAAATGGTAGAGCTTGGATTCTAGTGCCCAAGGTATTGACTACTGTGATATTCCACCTCCCAAAGGAACAATTTTTTTTTTTTTTTTTTTCTGAGACAGGGTCTCACTCTGCCACCTAGGCTGGAGTGCAGTGGTGCAGTCACGGCTTACTGAGGTCCCGACCTCTCCAGGCTCAGGTATTCCTCCCACCTCAGCCTCCCACGTAGCTGGAACTACAGATAACATGCCACCACGCCCAGCTAATTTATACATTTTTTTTTGTAGAGATGGGTTTTTGCCATGTTGACTAGGCCGGTCTTAAACTCCTGGACTCAAGCAGTCTACCAGCTTTGGCCTTCAGAAGTGATTGGATTACAGGTGTGAGCCACCACACCTGGTCAGAATGATTTTTAAGACTCTGAAGTTTCCAAAATGTATATGATGACATACAGGGAGCATACTTGCTTCTTGCTCTTTTAAAAAACTATCATCATATTTGGAGCCAAGAAATCAGTTTATACTGTGATTACGTGAAAAGGAAATTCTTCTATAGATAAACTGAGAACTGATATGCAAAGCAGCCTACTATAAAAAAATAGCCAAAACTTTTTTTGTTGTCAGAAGCTAAAGGTTATTTTTTTTTTCACTAAGTAATGTAAAAATCAGTATATGGAAAGTCAGAGCAACATAAAACGTTAAAAATTTTGAAACAAACTTTTAGATTCATTTTGCTTAAGAATGTATCAGGGTTTATACCATTTCATCAACATTATTACCTTGGGGATGACTAGAGTATGTCAAATTTCACCCCAATGTGACCTGAAACTGCCAGAAGCATGAAATCTCTGGAATCATCTTTCAAGTTACCACATTGCTGCATATCAGTTGAAACATTTCAGTACATAAAAGAAAGATGCACATTCTAACCCTGTATCTTCTTGAATACCTTTTCTAATTCACATATTATTAAAGCAAGAAACATGTAAGCCCTTTCTTCCTAGTCCTTAGGTTGGCAATACTGTGGTGTCAGTAATTTATAACATGCTTTCTCATATATAATAAGAAGCACTGGACTAAAGAGTCTGCTGGTTTGACTCTTCACGCAAGTCAATTCAAATTAAGTCACTGTGCCTCTCTGAGCCTCAGTCTCCCCAGGTGTAAAAAGGGAAAATATGGTCAACTCTTCTGCGTCCAGTGTTGTAAAAATAAAATGAGAAATGTCTTTATAAGCTATAATCTGCTATGTGAATGCATGGGACTCTTCTAAGGCATATTTTACAATATCATTTATGCAAATGTAGGTGAATATGTTAACTATATACCAGAAAAGTGGCAATAAGTAGCCCAAGAAATGTGTTCAATGGCTAACATCTAAGGAGTCCCAACTATGTCTAGGCACCAAGCTAAGTACTTTACATGTATCATCTCATTTAACTCTCACGATAGCTCTTTATTAGTTATCACCCCATTTCATACATAAGGACATTGTAACTCAGAGAGGTGAGGGAATTTGTTCAAATGTTCACAAGAAAAGACAGGGCTTAGACTCAAATCTAGGTCCAGATAGCTTTTTAACACTTTATTATGTTTCACTATGTTTACATTGGCTAGGAGTTTGAGAAGTCATGTGAGTCCATTCCTGGCATGCAGCAGAATCATGAAGGGAACAAAAGAAGTGAAAGAGTAGGAAGAAATAGAAGAAGCTGGATAGTCACACTCACTTTAGTTCTTTTGTATAAGCCATTAGGAATCCTTAGATTATCTAAGATATTTCTGCAAAGCATCTTATAAAATCAAATTGTGATTCTGGAATATCTCCAACCTTGAATGTTAATCATTCCTGAAATATGAATGCACAATTCACCACATTCATCCCACGGGAGAAGGCAGCAGTAGTAGCAGAGGGTTGGTGCTACAGATAGCTAGAGATGGCGGTACCTAGATAGGATTCTCATAGCTGAGGCCAGCAAAGACATCTCTTCTTGATTGTCCAAGCTCCAAGTTGAGGTTCGAAACACAGTCTTACATGCAGAAATGGTGCTATAGGAAAACATATGTCCAAGTTATACACAGCTTACTTAGAAGCTTTTGGAATCTAACTTTGTTATAATAGGGAGAATACCTCTATGATGGTTAGGTTTCACTGAGAGTTAGGCAATCAAAAGTTGTCTACATTTGCTTTTCTAAATAATTTTTTCGAGATCCTTTTTGTGCCTTTGATGAGGAAGGCTTTTTTCCAATGGTGTGTACTATTTGATTCTAAGAGCAAAGATATCCTTCTTTGCCAGTGTAGCATGTAACAATAATAAAGCTATAGCCACTGATAAAGATGTATGTAGCTAGAATGAGCAAACACCGGCCAGGCTTGGTGGCTCACACCTGTAATCTCAGCACTTTGGGAGGCCGAGGCAGGTTCAAAACCAGCCTGGCCAACATGGTGAAACCCTGTCTCTACAAAAACACAAAAATTAACCGGGCATGATAGCAGGGGCCTGTAATCTCAGCTACTTGGGAGACTGAAGTGGGAGAATCATTTGAACCCAGGAGGTGGAGGTTGTAGTGAGCTGAGATTGTGCCACCTGCACTCCAGCCTGGGCGACAGAGCAAGACTCTACCTCAAAAAAAAAAAAAAAAAAAAAAGAATGAGCAAATGCCCTGCCTTTCTCAATCAAGTTTATCATCTCACAAAGGAAAACTCCAAAGCCAAAACAGGCTGTCTCAGGCCAAGTCCTAAAGGGCATTTTCTTCTTTAATCACCCAATGAGAATCCAGATAGGTGGGCTTTTGTGTGTGAGAAGTGATTGTAATTCAACATTAGGGAACTGAAAATATCATTGGATTCATCATTACAATGGATTCATCTGAGTCTGAATGGACAGTAGGAAGCCCCGAGAGCTCATCCCAGGAGATGTACAATGTATGTTTTGAAATTTAGTCACTCTTTAAGTAAGCAAATTTGAACAATAGTTGTTTGACAATATGCTAAACTGAATTTCCCTCTAGGAAGTATGAGGCAGAGCACAGAAAGTAATATTCAGGCTATCCACTATTTTTTTTTATTGTGGTGGAACATTCATAACATAAAATTTACCATTTTAATCATTTTTAAGTGTACAAGTCTGTGGCATTAAGCACATTCACATTGCTGTGCAGCCATCACACCGTCTATCTCCAGGCAGGCCATCGACTTACCTGTTGTGAAAAATAGCTTTAGTTTCTTATCAGGAACTAATTTCAGTTAGTTAGGAACTGTACTGTGACGCAGAAATAAATAGCTTAGTTGTATTGGAATCTGAACTAGTCCATCTCTTTATTAAATGTTATGCTAGTTATAGGAAGCAATATGTTCTCTTTCATTGGGAAGACAACTATATTTTCTACTTTCCCCAAAAAGTGAAGTGTTAGCGCCAGACAAAATAATAATCTTTAAGATAGTGAGTACTTGAATGTGCTGGCTACTATGCTAAGTATTTTATGTGCATCAACTCAGTCTCACAACCAGCTAATCGTCATTATCCCTGTTGCACATGTGAAGGAAACTGAGGTGCGGAGGTTAAATAGATTGCTAAGATCCCACAATTAGCAAGGGGTAGAGCTGGGGCTCACAACCTGATCTATCTAACTTCTGAGACCAATAGTCTAACTCTAAGAGGTTCACAAATCCCGAGGCATCGGCATCCACCTGAGCAGCTGTTAGAAATGCAAATCCTTCATCCCCATCTCAGAACTGGGGTGGAGGCCAAGGTGCAATGTAAGCAGCTCTCCGGGCCATTCTGAGGCTCACTGGAATTTCGGAACCTTTGCTCTAGCCACTGCCTCATTGCATTTCCCTTTTTTCACACTCCTTTCCCACCATGCCAAATCCCACCACTTGTTCTTGGTCACACAGTCTTCATTATTGTTCCCCACCTCGCCCAGCCTCCCCAAAATTGCCCCATTCTTCAAACTGACTTTTTCCTTCCTCTTTATAGCCTGCCTTTCTCCCATTAAAGACTCCTCTTTCCTGTCACTGTTTTCTGCTATAATTTAGTAAAAGAAACAAAAACAAATCCTACTAAGCCAATCCTACAAGGCTTTGGTTTGTTCACTCATCAATAAATATTTACAGAGAACCATATATTTTTAAGGTGTTTTTAGGAAGTGATCTAGTGTTTTGGGATACATTTGTGAATAAAAAGACAAATATACCCATCCTCATGAAGGTCCTCATACTTGATTAAAAATGCAGATATTAGGGTTTTACAGCAGAAATTTGGATTTTTCGAGGTTTGAAATAGGACCCTAGAATCTGCAGTTTATCAAGCACTCCAGGTGGTTCTGATGCCAGGTGAATCAGGTGATTTAAGTACCCTGATACATCCCCTGAAGTAGCTTGAGTAGGAGCACAGTAATTCATCTGGTGTTTCTGCTTTCTAAATTTGTTTGTCTTCTTCTCCCCATAGGGTCTTTGGGAGAGGGCAGGGATATGAAAAAGGAAAGGAAAAAATTTCAGGCAAACTGAAGTAGCATTTTTCAAGAAAGGGAACTTTCTAAGGTCTCCTAAGGCTAGCTCTGCAGAGAAGATTTTGCTTAACTTGAGCCCTGGGTGATGTGATTTAAAGACAGAAAACCAATACCAAAAAGGGACAAGAGTCACAGGTGGCCTCTTGGCCTGTGCCCCCTGAGCTAGGCCAGCCAGCTGCTGTTTATAAACCTGTGGCCTGCTAGGGCCTGCTACAGATGGTCTTTTTGGATTATTTCAAAGGCAACACCTTTAACTCTGAGTGGTAGTTTGGAATCATTTTAAGTCATCTTGATATCCCCTCTTTCCTAATAAGAACAAGACCAGCTTGTTTAACATTTCCTCATACCACAGATATTTTTCATGAGGCCTCACCCACTCCCAGACAATAACAACATCCTTCCTGTGGGTTGGTGACCAGTGCTGCACGTATCTAAGAGGTATAATAAGCATTTTACACGGTGGCATTGCCACCTCCTTCTCTTTGTTTCAACTCCTTCTGCTAAGATAACCTAAAACACAGGGAAACGGGAAAATAGGCAGCTTAACTTTTTTTCCCCTTTTCCAAGATGCCTCCCAAATTCTAGCCCTGAGTCAACTACTGTTCCATTATTCTGTCTAGAAGATAATATAGACTCATTTTGTACCCAATATAAATGTTTGGCACAGAAACAGCCTTCCTTCAAATGGGTCCAGAGGGGAAGTAGTTATGGGAGTGGCAGGGGCAGGCATGGCTCCATCCCAGCCCCCTGCAATCCAGACTCTAGGCCAGAGGACAAAGTCAGCATTCTGAACGGGAAGCTGGTGTTGCAGCCACCAGTGAGGAATTGTATTCTTACTCCACAATTTAAAAGGCCAAACATTTGTCCTACTCCAAACAACAAAGTGCCAAACCTAGAGGTTCCATTTAGGTACAGTAGGCACTAGAAAGCTTCTGAGATAGATAGTATGAGTTTCCTAATCTGATTTCAACAACCTGGGCTGTTTCCCTTAGTTCTAAAGAGTATATTAAAGAGGAGGTTCTCCATCAGACATATTTTGCCTTCCAGGGGATACTTGACAATGTCTGATCCCAATTCATGGTCCTAATGTAGATGGAAGGTGGGGAACGGTATTTATTGAAAAAATGAGGACAAAACGGTGCCAATGGATAATTTGTGGAAGGACATAGTTGTCCTCTTGTTAACCTTAAAGGCTGGAAATGATAACTCTAAACATTCCCTAAATAATCCATTTTGGTTTCCTGTAAAATATATTTATATTGTATCTAATTTATTTCATACTTATATTTTCATTCAAGCTACTACCTCTTGGGCTGATTTTCCTATATGCTTATCTCCACTTACCGTATAAAGTAGAAGTACATTTTATTTATTCCAATGCTATCTCTTTCACACTTTAAAATTTAAACTAGTCCTAGGATCTTGTTAACAGTTTCCACACTCCTGTTTTTTTCATAGAGCTTTTTACATTTTTGTGCCTCTGGATTCAAAGGGTTCTAATGGTCTTGGTTTATCTTCATATAGCATTCACTCACCCACTCTGACAGGTCAGAATGACTCAATCTCATCATGCGTGGTACCCAGAAGGCCCAACAGAGAAGAGAGCAATCTAGTTGTCCCTGAGGACACTTGGCTCAAAGCCTCCTACCATCCTCTCTGAGCCAGGCTATGCATCCAGTCCCTGCACAGAGGAGCTGGCTGTGAGGAACTATAGGGAAACCCTGGTCTTGCCTACACAAGCTTCAGTTTTACATAATGCAACTTCACAACTAATTTTTTCCCAATGGTCAGATCGGCAGGTAGACTGAAGCCATTAAGGTAGCCAAAAGCACCAGTCAACTGGGATATACAGTTTTTCTATCACGTGGACATAGCCTTGCCATCATTCAGCAATATGTAAGCCTGTGACTCTTCTGAAAAACAGAATGAGGGGATCTCTGGTTCAGTTCCTTGAGTTTCAATCTGGGTAAGTGGGTCACTTGTTGCATACTCTTGTAATATCCTTCCACTTAATATTCTAGAGGGATGGATTTGTTAGGGAAAACAGAAGCACCTATTCCTGCTGTTCCTTCATACCCTATCTTCTGGAATAGAATAAGTCAGGGTACTTGCTTGCCCATTCAAGAAGCAACCAGTATACCCAAGCACTCTGGTGGGTACTGCAGATACACAAATGAAAAAGGCAATAAAATGGAGTTTCTACTCTAAAGGGAGTGATAGACCAGAATGGGAACCAATACATAAATAAACACAGAAAATGCAGGTTGTAACAAATGCTATAAATAAAACAAAGAAGGGGCTAAGATACAGAATAACAGAAGAGTAATCTCTTTAGGAGGGATGTTCAATAAGGCTACCATTCATGTTGAGATCTAAAAATTAAGTGGGAGGCAGCCAGGTGATGAGTTGGAGAAATAACATAATAAAAGGCCCTCTGGGGAGAAAGATCTGGGCTCATTTGGAGAATTAAATGATCCACACACAACTTCTGTGTAGTAAGCAAAGGTGGCTTGAAAAGTGAGGCAGGCAGCAGCATGAGCAGGACCTACAGGCTTGCGTAAGGGGCCTGGATTTTATTCTAAGTGCAACAGGAGGCTACTTAAGAGTTTTAAGCAGGGGTAGGATGTAAACAATTGTATGTTGAAAGGTGTTAACTTTTGTTGCTGTACTCAGTATGGACAATACTAGAAAGAAGATGCCATTGCAGCAGTCGAGGGGAGAGGGGATCCTGAACTGGGCCAAAGTGGTGCCCAGACAGGGGATTCAAGCTATGCTTTGAAGATGGAACTGAGCAAATGATCCAATGGCACATAGAAGAGCAGATAGTTGGACTCCTCCTCTGCTGTTGGGGCCAAGCCCCCTCCCCACTCTGGTGGACACTTTATTTAAGAGTTAAGCACTCAGTGTCTTGGCACTCATTATCTTGCCAAGCCCTCTGGTTTTACTCGTCCTTCAGCTTCAGGCCTGCATTCCACAGATGTTCCTGGGTGTCCTGTTCCTGCTTGCATTCACTGAAATGGTGCCTGTGGAAGGAGTAAATTGTTCCATCTGGGTCACACATGAAGCCAACAGAGCTTCCACAGAAGGAAAGATGCACCTTTGCAAATCTATACATTGGTGCCTCTCAAGGCACCCAGAAGCCACCTGGAAGCATAGATAGCTTTAAACGTCTATGCTTCAGTGTCTTCAAAGCTAAAAAATACATTTCATATCCGACCTCCAAAAATGCCTAAAATGCTTAAGCCAAGATGATTTCAAAAGCTTCCAAGACTTGAGAGTTTCCTAAAAGCCTGTGTCTCCAAATGAGCCACACATTTCATGCCCAGTAGAGGCCCGGGAAATTATGAGGGTATGTGAGATGCACAAATTTTCAAATACCAGATGTCTTCAAGAATTATACTGTGCCTCCCTTTACCAAAACATAGCAACCTACTGAATTGTTATATTCTTTCTGAGGCTGGAAGTTACTAGTGTCCCTTCCCTCTTACTGCCAGTTTCTCTAATGGTCACTCCAGGAAAGAAAATGACAAGAGGAACTGAAAATAGGGCTGCAGGCTGCCCAGCTTTGGAAAGGCAAGAACTTCTGTGGCAGGGAGCAGCTCCTTGGTCAGTGCTGGGCTAAGAAAAATCAGCTGCTTCCTAGCTCAGGTGCCAAGACTGACAGAAGGAGACAGAAACCCCAGGGCACCTGCGTCTTTCTTCTCCAGGTTCCTTTGCTGACAGATGACTTATTTGCAGAGCATATTCAACAGGAACAGCCTGAGTAGGAAAACATCAGGTGGCTATTGAAAGTGCTTTTACGTATCTAAATGGTAAACTCCTGAGGACAAATCAAGACTTTAACACAAGCTGTGAATCCAGAGTTATTCTTCCCACTCAGTACATATGCAAGTGGCAGTCACAACTGGCAAGTGAGAGTTGCTTTAGAAGTTACTAGGCCTCTTAATATCTTGGATATTTTGGGTTGAACTAGGAGGTCATTTCTGATAGCAACTTTTGGTAATGAGTCAGTACACAGATGTGGTTAGAATAAAGAAAGGGCAGATAAAACTGAGCAGTGTCTATGTACCAGATCCTGTAATAAATGCTTTAGGTCATTTGTTGGTTACATCTCCAAGAAAGGTGCCACTATTATCACCATTTTAGAGATGAGATGACAAAACTGAGGCTCAGATGAGTCAAGCAACATGCCCAAGGTAACACAGGAAGAAGTAAGCAAGAGACTTATGACTAAAATCCAATATGATCGGACCCCAAACCTTATTTCTTAAGTTAATATACTTTACTTCCTCACTTTAGCTATCAAAGACAGAGAAGTGATCATTTAAGAGAGTTAACTAATAGAAGAATGCAATCACTAGAGAGTTTATATTGTTGCTACATTTTTCTAAAAACAAAACAAAACAAAAAAACCCTTATTGTGGCAGATAAAGAAAACAGATACCCCTATTTCCTGCTAAGTCTGGTCAAGGCATACTCAGTCTGAAACAACGGTTTGATGTCCTCGTACTTATACTAATTACATGGGTCCACTGACCTGTGAGATTTGCTATATGAAAAGCAGAATGTAAAACAGAATGTAACACTCAGGAGGGTGAGGATCTTTGTTTTGTTCCCTGATATATCCTAAGGACTTAAAATAGCTGTCCTCAGTATATAGGGGACATTCATTGAATACCTATGAAATTAATTAATGGTCAAATTTTAAAATATTCAGTGGTATAACCTTCCTTAATTAACATCACAGAAGAGGACATGGTAACCTGGGCTATTGGCCAATGTTTATTCATTAATGTGTTAAATGGCCTCTAAGATGGCTCCCAGTGATGCCTACTCCCTGGTACTCATATCCTGTGTAGTCTTCTCCCACACTGTTCCTGGTTTGGCCTATGTGACCAGTAGAATACGGCAGAAGAGAAAATGTGTGACTTTTGAGATAAGGTTGTAAATGCTGTGGCTTCTATACTGATCTCTCTCTTGGATCACTGTTTCTGGAAAAGCTAACTGCTTGAGAACACTCATGCAGCCTATAGGGAGGCCATCACAGCAAGGAACTGAGGCCTCCGGTCAACAGCCAGTGAGGAATTGAGATTTTCTCCCAACAGCCATGGGAGTGAACTTGGAAGCAGATCCTCCATCCTCAACCTGGCTTTGAGGGGACTGCAGCCCCAACCAGTAGTTGGAATGCCATCTCATGAGAGATCCTGAGCTAGTACCACCCAACTAAGCAGTTCGCAAAAGTCTGACCCTTAGAAAATGTGTGAAATAATAAATGTTTGCTGTTTTCAACTGCTAAGTTTTGAAGTAATTTGTTACAAAGCAATAGATAACTGCTAAAATTAATCTTGTCATGTTATTAGCATGGCAACTGGAAACTATCTTCTGAACAAAAAGTCATGCCATCAGAGAATTTTAAAATAATAGCTCAATTTTACAAACTCTTCTCCCTCCTAGAAGCTTTTGAAACACAAGATGTATTTTTATGTCTTGCTATGGTCTGTTTTGCTTTGCTACTCGTTGAATTAGTTATGCACAGATATAGGTACAATAGGGCCCAGATGTGATGTTATGGTTATGTGGAGAAGGAGTATTCATCTCCCCCAAAGAAGAGAGGAGATATTCTTGTGAACTTTCAGGAAAAATCTTCCTGCTGACATTAAATAATTTTGATTCTAGTTTAATTTCTCAGGAACTTAAATTCTAGGTTAGGGGAAATATCATAACCCATAAAACTAAATAATCTGATAATTTTTTATTGCAACAAGCACTAGGATGCCAATGAGCATACCACAGTCCGTACATTCTGAAGGCCAGCTCTCAGAAGGAGGTGGTTGAGATTTTTCTGAATTTGGCAAAGTACCTACAGTGGCATCTCATTCAAAAAATCATGCAAAGAACATTCACTGATGAGAATTACCAGCTCATTCTGCAGAAGCTACAGTGAACTTGCCATGCTGGCCAGAAAGATAAGAGACATGCAAACTAGACACAACTCCAAAGATACTTTTCCCACCAAAGGCGTTTTATGAGTTAGGATATATCTATGAAATATTTGCAACTCAACAAGGAGGAAAATGGAATGAAGTGGAATGAACTCCTTGTTATATTGATTGGATTATGTCACCTGTCAACTAACAAATTCCACCACAGCAAACCTAAGCAATGAAGTACAGTCAGGGGTCTGCTGACACACTGGGAGGCTGGAGTAAGGGAGTCATTAGACATGAAACTACTCATCACAGCTCCAAAGCAACTCTGCTCAGCTGACTAAAGAATATAATTTTGAGTTTGTTCTCTAGCCCTCTGGTATACTCAAGCTCATGGCAACTCAGGGAAGAAACACATTTTGCTGACTCTGGAAATGGCTCTGGCAGAACATCCACTCTCATCTCTGAGCAGATCTAATAGGAGTGGAGTGGACAATTCCCACTTGGGGGTTGATTGTATTATATCTCCCCCTTACCCTACTCAACTTCTGCTGGTATGGAGGCATTATCTTGTCAATTTCCAGATTAATGTACAGTGATAGTCTTCAATTCATTATTACTATAAGAAGACGGGAATAGGAGTTTGTGAGGTAGAGATGTGTGTGTGTTTGTGTGTGTATTTCTTATGCCTGGAAAAACAGCCAGCATTTGTAGCAAACGAATGCCTGCTACAACCAGAAGATTCTTGTCTTTGAAAGTACTTGAAATGGAGAGAAATGGAAAAACCAGAGCAGGAAGTATGGCAATAAGAAAACATATCATATGACAAGGACCAAGAAAGTCAATGTTTTCAAGAGCACATCCAGTTGGAAGAGTGGGAGAAAACATGTGGAATCCACATGCTGGCCAATTTCAGGGCTTATCTGCCTCGGATATGGGGTAGAAAATAACATTTTACCTGAGGGGTAAAAACAACACTGCAGCAACATGCCTTCAAATAGGGTTTGTGTAGAAAAGACACACTCATCATTTAGCTGGAGGGTTTCCAGGCCAAGGTACTTCCACAGCATATGGCTGCCCACTGGGCTCGTGACCCTGAAAACATACTTCCAGATCTTTCTATACTTCCCACTTCACAAATGTAGCCAACCTCTGAGCACAGTTGCCCTCTTGTATTGCTAAAGGGATGAAGAAATGCTAAATCCTCTTGGAAAGCTGGTGTTTCTCCTGTGCTGGAATATAAGAATTTGCCTAACACTACTTTTAGAATCTTAAATCACGAGAGAAAGATGTCAAAGTTCAAGCCTCTCCTTTTTAACATTGAAATTCCTCCTAAAGCTCCCGCTTGAAGGCCAGAAGTCACAACCGCTTCAAAAGATTACTATGTGTTTTGTTACACTTGCTTAAATTCCTTCCAGAGACAAAAGAAATAGACATATTTGCGATATTGCTTCCTTTATCATATTTCTGCAGATTCTTTTTCAAGGTCCTCAGACATCAATAATCCATCAGTGCATGTACAAGCTGATGCTTGGCGTTTGGGATATTATTTGTTCTCCTAATGGGACTAGTAGAGTCTACAGAATTTAGAGTGTGCAGGAAGTATGTCTATAGAAGGTTTTTGTTCTAAATATAGGAGATTTTAAGGGCAAAACGATTTACTCAGTATACTAGACTGCCTTCTTTGAGCCATTCTGTTCTGGTCAATCATATAAAATATGTGTGGCCAACACTATTCCCTCCACATGTGTTTAATGGACATTTGTCATAGCAAAATGACCTAGCAGTTCCATTTCTTCTTCCCTTCAAATTACCAATATGACTGGACCATCAGACAACTAAATGCCAAATTTTTTTAAATATCATGAACAGTTTTGAGTTATATGAGTGGAAAAATGTTCCTGAAGGCCAAGTTTTTTGTTGTTGTTGTTGTTGTTTTTTTCCTTATAGCAACTTTTCAACAGCTAAATTGCTTTTGGTAAATATGAGTAAAGAAAATAAGCTCCCGGTCACAGCACATGTTTACAACGAAGTTAAAGGCTCTTAAAAATAGGGTGTTTGATGGTCTACTGCCAAAATATGAACTCTAGCAGCCTGGAGTGCACCGCTAATAATAAGAGTCAGTGTTGCTGTGAAAGGCCCGAGACAGAGCTCCAACTTAGCTTTAACCTTTCCTCCAAGAAGTTCCCCACAATGACAAGGAGACATCAACTTGGAGTTAGAGGTCAAGGTGAGAGGGGAGGAAGCCTGAAAATGGTAAGAGGTCACTTAAAAATAAAGCAAAAAAATTGTTGGACTGGGCTCAAACCTGAACTGCGAAAGAGAATGAAAAGAGTTCAACTGCTATCTGAGGACTGACTGCCTTTTAGAAAAGAAGAAAATGGGCGGGGCACAGTGGCTCATTCCTATAATCCCAGCACTTTGGGAGGCGGGCGGATCACGAGGTCAGGAGATCCAGACCATCCTGGCTAACACGGTGAAACCCCGTCTCTACTAAAAATACAAAATATTAGCCGGGCGTAGTGGCGGGCGCCTGTATTCCCAGCTCCTAGGGAGGCTGAGCCAGGAGAATGGCGTGAACCCGGAAGGCGGAGCTTGCAGTGAGCCGAGATCGCGCCACTGCACTCCACCCTGGGGGCCACGGAGCGAGACTCCGTCTCAAAAAAAAAGAAAAAAGAAAATGCCTAGATAGATAACAAAATAGATAACAAAAGTCCAACGTAAAGGAAATATGTTAGGCATGAAGAAAGTTACGTTTGCTTTCTCTTCAGATTCCTGAAACTAGAATGAACAGACACACAAAGAAAGGAAATGCCGGATGTCCTAGAGTTAGCTGTTGTGTAGAGTGGAGAATCACAGTGTGCCTAGTATTAGTGGAGTCTTCCCATCTCCACAGGCCTAGGCTTCAGGTTCTTTCGCCCTTGGAACCCCTGGAGAATGACGAAACTGTGGAATGCGTCCACACTGAAAATGCATATATGCCATCGCACAAAGTTGTGTATTCAATTTAGGGAACTCACAAACTCAAGAAGCTGGATCATTTATGTTCTAGCATGAAAAGAGGCTACTGATTTAAAAAAAAAAAAAAAAAGCACTCTCCAAGAGACCATGGAACTTATCTTATTCACCACTCCATTCCTAGTGCTGAGGGTGGGGCTTAGATACAATATCTCAAGACATATTTGCTAAAATGTTTTAAAAGGCAGCTTATAGAAAAATGTGATTCCCCAAAGAAGGTTCCAGTGATCACGTAAGTTTAGGGTATCCATTTTTTTAAAACACATCTGTACGTTTCTGTTGCTCCTTCTAGCCAAAGAGAATTTCCCTCAGAATATTCACCACAGTAATGGTATCTTTAGAATTTCCATGTAAGAGGTGCTTAGGAAGAACGATCTGGTTGCAGGTTGGCGAGGGAGTGAAGCTGAGTTTGTATTGCCCTTTACAAAATGCTGAAAAAAAAAAAAAACCCATCTGCATGCTCAGAGATAAGAGGTTTTTGTGTCTTCAAGGAACTTATCTGTCTTCAAGGCACTTACAATGAATTAACTTATTTAAACCCAAACTTATTCTATAAATAGATTTGAGGCCCACTCACAGTATAATCTGGTCCTGATGCATTCCTTCATGGGAATTAACAATTCATCAGGAATCTCTATGGATTATGCTCCAGATTTGGATTCCTCAACCCTGAAGAATCTATCTCAGAAACCGGTCAGCCATGCTGCCTTCTCTGTGCCTGCAGGGCAGATGTCGACAATGAACCACCACAGCTGTCTTTCCCATCATGCGTAGGTATGGCCTTAGAATCCTCCACACAGCCCTCCAGGTGGCTACTGAAAGCTACCCTGGAATGCTAGTCAAAACATGTGTCACTCATAGGCTCTACGTGTTCAAGCACTTTCTACCTCTTAGAAAAGAGACGACTGGCAACAGTCTCAAAGAGTAATCTGTGGCCCCTAGACATTCATTGTGAATTTCATCTGCAGCTTAGATGACCAGTTAGTTCTAATTGTCATTGGCTTTCAAATGTCTTGTTGCACTTGCCTTCAAAATTCAGGCCTGGACCATGTGTAAGTTGAGTCTGATAATACCTATGTAATTATCTGCTCCTATATGAGGTGCAAAGTCATGATTAGAAACCTTGGCCCTGGCATCATCCTGCTGTATTCAAATTCTGACTCCACCACTTGTGGTTGCATGACCTGGGCATGTTCCTTCACCTAATTTGTCAATTTCCTCACTTGCCAAATGGGAATA
The DNA here is from genome assembly GCF_029289425.2 of Pan paniscus. NCBI lineage: Eukaryota > Metazoa > Chordata > Mammalia > Primates > Hominidae > Pan > Pan paniscus. The sequence continues at coordinate 97,171,817 of NC_073258.2, forward strand.
AGATAGTACCTATTTCATAGTATAATTGCAAAGATATGTTAACATTCAGAAAACACTTAGAAGAGTGCCTAACATGATAAACGCTTAATACATGTTATTTTTTTTAATGTGTTGAACCAAAAGGATGCCTTGAAGATCAGTATTTCACATTTGGTGTACAATACATTCAGCCACAGAAATATAAAGAACTGCTGTCCCTTAAAAATTCATGCTTGCCACAGGGTAGTTCAACACACATTTATGGAATGCTTGTGTAATAGATGTCTGACACTATTGTAGGCCATGGAAATACAAAAATAAATAAGAAGGCACATCTTCACCTTGAAGCAAAATCCCACCGATTATGAGTCCCCACATTTTCTCCAGGTAATGAGAAAACATTCATCGGCTTAAAAAACCTATTCCCTACTTGAATCTGAATGGATTCAAAATCACTTCTCAGCAAAGAGCTTCAGGTCTCTCCCTAAAGTTCCATCTAATATATTCATTCTGAAATAAGCAATGGTAAGGAGAAAAAGTTAAGAGACCAATCTTGGTGGCAGAGAAGAGTCTACTTCTTTAATTCAAGATCAAGTTTCTCTTCATAATGACCTTGTAGCCCTCGCTCCTCAGACTTGCTGGCTGACTGGACCCACAAGAAATACAGGTACCAAATTGTGGGCTTTCATACATTAAAAGGCTTTCTCATCTTGCCTTGTATTCTTACAAATTATTGGATTTAAATAAGAAAAAACAAGACTCTTGTTTCAGCCTCTCTTATTCTAGACTTGGTGTGCCCTGGGTGTCTGACATCCTCATTCCATTCATGACTGCCATTCTTTCTAGGGGAGTCATTGCTTCAAATTATGTGTGGGTGTATGTCTGGGAGCTGAAGACATTCAACGTCCCCATCTAGTTGCAAATTTAGTTATACATTTGGGGTTTAGCTATTCAACTTTGCCAGCTTTGTGCCTCCTGCATAGGTCCAGGAGCCCCAAGGGTAGACTGATGCTTACTAGTGGAGTTAGCACAGACAAGTTTGAGCCTCTCATACCTGTCTCTTAAACGAGGGTAGTAATACTCCAGAGAAGAAACTGAAATGATGTTTAAACTGAAATAATGAAATAACACACTCCATAAAATGCAAATTAGCTATTCAAAAGTAAGATATTATTACCATTTCTCAACTTCTCCAAGTCTGTTTCACATTTGTAAACTACAGATAGCTCCATCTTTTTCACTGATAGCATAAGGTTTCTGTGAGGACTCTGTAGGTCATGTACATATATTATTATTATGACCATTACAAATGCGAGTTATCTTCCTTAGATTTATGCCTGTACCTCCTTGGGACACTGATCTTTTTTTTTTCTGTTTCTATAAAGAGGAACAATATTCTCCTTCACAAACCGTACCTTTCAGCAGTTTCTCTTTAACTCTCAAAACTTGATGATTTCTAACAAAATGATCACAATAGCTCCAAGGCACAGAAGACGCTGACAAGACCACCTTCTTCCCTGGAAATGTCGGAATCAACATTTCACACAGACTGGCCAAAGTAGCACACAGCCTGGGCCAAAAAGACCACTGTGCAGGCAGATGTCCAGGCTTGGAGCAGCCACGGGCACAGAAACCCCTCTTCTAGCTCTGTGGGTAGAAATTTGTTTATGGTTATCACCTTCCACAGAGTTTCCCAGATTTGCTTTCTTTTAATTAACCCAAATCAATCTCCAATTAGCCATATGAAGTAAGGAACAAAGAGCTGTGCATTGTATCACCAGTTAAATTTCTCTTGTTCCTTTGTTTGTTTACTCTCTGTCTACCCCGCCCCCCCCCATTAAAATGTAAACTCCATTAAACAAGAACTCTCTCCTGTGTGGTTCAAGGACCCGACACAAGACCCAACATGTAGTAGGCACTCAACATCTGTAACCCTATTCCATCATCTTTTTCCTTGCACCAACATTTTCCTCTTATGGCAGACTGGGCTTTAGAATTTAAACCTAGGAAGAATTTTAAGAGATTATCTAGTCCATGTACTTTTCAAATGGTTGTAGCACTGGAACTCTATTTTTAATCACACTAAAGCCTGTGTGTGTGTGTGTGTGTGTGTGTGTATGTGTGTGCATGTGTGTGTGTGTGTTTTAAATGCATAAACAAGAGGTTAAGACCTTGGAGTCCAATTGCATGCCCTTCCTTCTTTCTTTTATATCCCTTTGCTGAAAGTCTTAAAAACTATCTTGAGTTTAGGCTGGGTGCGGTGGCTCATGCCTGTAATCCCAGCACTTTGGGGGGCCGAGGCGGGTGGATCACGAGGTCAGGAGTTCGAGACCAGCCTGGCAAACATGGTGAAACCCCGTCTCTACTAAAAAAATACAAAAAATTAGCCAGGTATGGTGTGATGGGCCCCTGTAATCCCAGCTACTCGGGAGGCTGAGGCAGTGAGCCGAGATTGCGCAATTGCACTCCAGCCGGGCAACAAGAGCGAAAGTCTGTCAAAATAAATAAATAAATAAATAAATAAATAAATAAATAACAAACAAAAAAAACTATCTTGAGTTTAAAAGCCATTTATCTGGTCATTGACTTAACAAATATTTATTGTGAATACAAAATGTGCCAGGAACCACTAGGGCTTGGGATACCTATGGTGAATAAAACTGCCCAGGTTCTTGGTCTCATAGAGCTTACATTGAACGGAATATAGGAAACAACGGGAAATGCACAAATAAACAAAGAATCAAAATAATTCACATAGTGATAAAAATTATGAAGAAAACAAAACCTCTGTAATGGGATGACATGATGGGAGATTTCGCGAGAGAAGGAGATCAGTCATGTGTGTCTGCTCTAGTTAGGGTAGACAGGCAGGTCTCTCCAGGAGGTGATATTTGAGCTGAATCCTGTACGACAAGAATAATGCAGCCAAGCAAAATGCTAGGGAATCCAACCCGTGTGGGTTGCTGATGGGGAAATAAAGAAGCAAAGGAGGGATGACTGGCCCCAAGGTCATCCTGTTAGTTAAAGCCTGGACCCGAATGGGGGTCTCCTGTCACTCCAGACTTATCATTGTAATATAATGGACTTTTTCCTTAGTTTCTGTAATTGGCAGGTTCTTGTCTTCTGGAGAAACTTCCTTCAAAACTGATCTTCTTTCCCATACACTTTTATTTTATTTATTTATTTTTTGAGACAGAGTCTTGCTCTGTTACCCAGGCTGGAGTGCAGTGGCACAATCTCAGCTCACGGCAACCTCTGCCTCATGGACTCAAGTGATTCCCCTGCCTCAATAGATTACAGGTACCTGCCACTATGTCCAGCACATTTATTTTTTATTTTTTAGTAGAGACGGGGTTTCACCATGTTGGCCAGGCTGGTCTTAGAACTCCTGACCTCAAGTGATCTGCCTGCCTCAGCCTCCCAATGTGTTTGGATTACAGGCATGAGCAACTGCGCCCGGCCCTTTCCCATACTCTTCAACGTATTTCTTTGATTCTTATTTATCTAACAAGGCACTCATGTAACCAACTTCTGTTCATATATATTAAAAATAATCAGGCCAGACACGATGCCTCACACCTGTAATCCCAGCACTTTGGGAAGCCAAGGCAGGCGGATCACCCGAGGTCAGGAGTTTGAGACCAGCCTGGCCAATGAGGTGAAACCCCATCTCTACTAAAAATCCAAAAATTAGCCAGGCGTGGTGGCGCACACCTGTGGTCCCAGCTACTCGGGAGGCTGAGGCAGGAGAATCACTTCAACCCAGGGGGTGGAGGTTACAGTGAGCCAAGATTGGGCCACTGCACTCCAGCCTAGGTGACAGAGTGATATTCCATCCCCCCAAAATAATAACAATCGAAAACAAAGTGCATATGTGTGTGTGCATGTGTGTATATATGTGTGATGGGAGCTTAAGGTATATTTCCTAAGCAAAGGTAAGACCCCATCTATTGGGAAAGAAAGGCAACTTGACTTCCTTTATTTTAATATTTTTAAAAAGAAAAGCCATGTTGCATAACACCAAGATATTTTCACCTAAAATTCCAGAAAATCTTAACAGAAGAAATTCTAAGGTGTTTAGAGGTAACTGAAAAAAATGTCACTATCTTTATGGCTCCAACCTAACAATGAAACTGAGTGTGTCTACTCTCAGCTTGAATGAAATAAAATGGCAACGACAACCAAATGACCTTGTTCACTTTATGCTAGTTACATCTTGCTCTGTTGTTGAAAAAAAAAAAATGCTCGGGCTGGCCCAGAGCCTAAGATGTGATCCACAGACACCCCACACCACCCCCCAAGATCGTACGAGTCATAAAGAAGTGATTGGAAGAGCTGTGCTCTAACTGAATCAAGAGATAGGGAGGGAGAGAGGGGACTGTGTTACCATAAAAATTCTTTAGATTTAATATCGTTTGGGAAAATTTTTCTTTGTTGGTTTGCTCTTAGAAGCAGATCCCATGCATTTCTTTTTTCCAGTTCTATTAAATCCCTAAACAGAGCTGAGTTTTAAGGGCTTAGGGCTGCCCTTGGGAAATAGGTGATTATACTCTCTGCTTAGGGTTTTAGCGATAAGGAAAAAAGAGGCAGTGGATTGAATTCCCCTCCCCCAGGCCAATTTCTTGACTCTCTTTTATAGTTCCCCGTTAAAGCAGACACATATTTAAAAAATGAAGTGGTGACACATATAAAATCCCATCCATCAATCTGCACTTTTCAATTGTTATGTATATATGAGAAATAGATAGACAAACAGATGGAGAGACGGATGTACATAGCTGAAAGACTAGTCAGTTCTTTAGTAAGAGGCTCTACAGAATATTTTCCTTTTTTTTTTTTTAATGTTTCATGTAATTATTTCACAAGGGGTAATCGCTTGGGAATCTTTACCCTACAGAAATATTACAAGTGTAATTGAGAGGATCTGGGGAAAAAAAATCAGTACTCTCTCTAAAAATAAATTTAATGAATCAAACTCTACTCCTATAAATGTGTTTCTCAAACTGGAACTCTAAGTCCCTCAGAATATGGCCAGAGATGGAGTGATTTGTTCATTACATCTAGGAAGGGTATTCAACAATTAATATGGCTTGGACCTCCCCCTTCCGCCATGGCTGGACCTTGTCCCCCACATAACTTCAGACCCTCCTTACTGCTACAAAACATTGCCAACTTTGTCACTGCTCCTTTCAATTCCTCCTCAATAAATATATGTAAGAAGAGACTGAAATTTGAGAAACAAAATCAAATATCAGGGAACTCTGCAAAGTGTGTCATACCAAAAGAGGCCTAAGAAGTGATACAAGCCACATACCAAGTGCCACTTACTGTTTTTCCAAGAAGCAAAGTAAATACCAGGAAGTTAAAGGACGTGACTAAATTGCCCTACTAGGTAGTATCAGAGCCAGCACTAGAACCTTCAATACCCAATCCCCTGACCAGTACTCTCGTACAGTATCACTACGAATAAGTATAGTAAGTAGGTATAATACAGTATGACTATATCACTCCTTCTTTATTTATTATTTGTTGTGAAGGCTAAGATGGAAAAAATGAGGCTGTTAGGGTAATTTCCTATCAAAAAGAGTGACAGAATTTAGAAGCAGTGCTCTTAAAGATGGGAATGTGCTCACTTTTCCCTGTCTGCTATACCAGCTAACAAAGTCTTCTGTGACCTAGAAGATCGAATGCAATTACATTGCCCATATATATTTGCTATGCTGTTTGAGTCTCCCAAGGGCAGCATAACAGTACAAAGCGAGTGACATCTTTATGAGGTTAACCCTTTTCTATTTTAAGGGTAGACTACTGAAGGCAGATGTGTTCCATGGAGTATAGCAAGAATGCTTGAAATTTGGTAGTTAGAAGGAATGACAGCATCACCCAGGAGGGAAAAAATTAATCACTGTTTAGAGGAACAGTGATCTGAGGAAGCCTAGGAGAATGTTGATGCACATGAAGTGAATGTGAACTGACAAAGAGGGAATTTGTATGAATTATAATACATTGAGAAGAGACAAAGAGAAAGCAGGAAAACTGTTTGTTAAGCTGTGCCATGTACCAAACAAAACTGTAGGCTATTTCATAAACTGTATTGTCTCATTTAATCCCCACAACCTTTTGAGACAGCTACTATTATCCTGAAAAGCAGAGTTATGAGGCTCAAAGACATTAAGTAACCAGTCCAAGATAACACAGCTAATGAAACAGAGTCATTTTCCATGCTAAAATTTTCCAGCTCTGATTCCGTTAAACTTTGCTACTTACAAACCACCCCAAAAGTTAGTGGCTTAAAACAATGACGCAATATTTCTCATAATTCTGTGGATTGGCTGGGCAGTTCCTCTGCTGGTTTCACCTGGGCTTACTTGTGTGGCCACATTGAGCTGGAAGATTGGCTGGGTCCAAGATGGCCTCACTTGTGTGTGGGCAGTTGGTGCTGATTAGAGTCGGGGCAGCTTGGTTCCCTGCATGTGGATGCTCATCTCCCAATTAGCTAGACTGGCTTCCTTACATGTTGGTATCAGGTCAGTGTTCCAAGAGGGCTTCATACAGGCCATCCTCAGAAGTAGCACATGTCATTTATGTCACGTTATTGGATAATGCAAGTCACGAGGCCAATTGAGATTCAAGGGGGAAAAAAGCATCCATTTTTTGATGCCAGGAGTGGCAAAGTTACATTACAAAGGGGCGTGTGGGGTGGAAGGGATCATTGTGATCATTTAAAAAGCAATCTACCAGCCAGGCATGGTGGCTGATGCCTGGAATCCAGTACTTTGGGAGGCTGAGGTGGGCGGATCCTTTGAGCCCTGGAGTTTGAGACCAGCCTGGGCAACATGGCAAAACACTGTCTCAACAAAAAAATACTAAAATTAGCCAAGGGTGGTGGTGTGCACCTGCAGTCCCAGCTACTCAGAAGGCTGAGGGTGGGAGGATCACTTGGGCCCAGGAGGCAGAGGTTGCAGTAAGCAGAGATTGTGCCACTGCACTCCAGCCTGGGTGACAGAGTGAGACCCTGTTTCAAAACAATAAACAAAAAAGACAATTTACCACAGGCTCTAAACTCCATGCTACTCTTACTACCAAAATATTAATAAAAATACCAAATTTCCCCTAACTGTTCTTTTTATAGGTTTATTAAAAATCCTTAATCAAATGACTACTTTTTATAACCTGGAATAGATGTCAGGAAAACTTGGGCTCTAGTCCAAGATCTATTGCTATGGGTTCTTGGAGGCTTTCTCTTTTATAAAAAAATGAGCTTTAAGGCCAGGCACAGTGCCTCACGCCTGTAATCCCAGCACTTTTTGGAGGCCAAGGTGAGTGGATCACTTGAGGTCAGGAGTTTGAGACCAGCCTGACCAACATGGTGAAATCCCATCTCTACTAAAAATACAAAAAAAAAAAAAAAAAAAAAAAAGGAAAAAAATTAGCCGGGCGTGGTGGTGGGCGCCTGTAATCTCAGCTACTTAGGAGGCTGAGGCAGGGGAATCACGTGAACCCAGGAGGCGGCAGTTGCAGTGAGCCAAGATTGCACTGCTGCACTCCAGCGTGGGTGAAAGAGTGAGACTCCATCTCAAAAAAAAAAAAAAAAAAAAAAAAAGCTTTAATTTCTTCATTTACGAAAAGAGGATTTGGTCTGTCTTCTCTCTAAGGGCTTATACAACTCTATAAATTGCAGAATAGTGTCCTATTTTTAGACTAATATGAACTGGCCCTCTAGGGGGATGGGCAGGATAGAGATGAGAGAAGGCTAGAAATGAGATGGCTTCTGTTTTGCAACTCACTCTCTTTCATTGCTGTGGGTGCAGAATTTGGGAGGCAGTGAGCAATCAGAACTCCTTCCCATGTGTGGTTGTAATCTTATATGATCTGGGTGCTACTCTGTTTTCATTTATTATATGCTAAAGTAGCATGGGTCCTCCAGCATTGTACCAAGGATTAAAGTACAAGTCGTCACTTTAAGGTCTTCTAGACCTGGTTAGACAAAACAATTCCCATGCAACACGCACTCACACTAGCTAAGCAGATCGGAGAGGTGAAAGGGCTCCTGAGCCAGTATCTTCCTGAGGGAAATGCTTAGCTGGGAGCTCTCTCAGAAAGATATTGTTGCCTAGTCTATGGAAGATCAGGTTCCCAAGGAGAAAACTAATGTTTAATTTAGCACAAAGACAGCTCAGAGTCACTCTCTGGGGGACTGAGCCTGCAAACAGATCCACATGCAAAGAATCTAAGGGAGAAAAGGAAGCTCTCTTTGGTGCAATGGCTCTAGGACTTGGGCCCAAACTTTACTAAACGGTTGCCTCTGTCTGTTGTTTCTGTCAGGATAGCTCCTCTTTCCTGTTTACTCTCACCTCTGCACTTTGCACTTTAACACTTCTGCGAAACAACCAAATGGGATAATACACTAGCACATACTTTGTGCTGTCTGAAATTAAGTAGCGCGGTGTGGCAATCAAATGCGCAAGCCTTAGCCGGTTTAGCAAGTATCAGAAACTTAGGTGAACAGAAACATCAACAACAACAAAAAATCCTCATTTCTCAGGTGCTTAGCCAGAGAATGTTTTTATTTTTACATAATTTAGACTCCAGAGACCTCCAGATATGAGCATTTTACACATAAGTAAGACACAGTACAGTACATATTGTATTCAATTAAGCTACTTCTTTGCACCCTGGTTACCAGGACTCTAAGAGATTATACTGTGTATCCAACAGACTCCTGGTAAGTTATTAGAGGTTGTAGCCGACTTTTGCCTTAACTGAATTTTCTTAGAAACAGACATGTAATTAACTTTCTACTGAAATCTATGAGAGCTACCTGAAAAGAACTCTGTTGTACAATGAGGCATTTAAGGTGTTGGGCTTCATGTGGGTGACAGTTATTAGAGGGCTGGATAAGAATCACAAATATAACTCAGCCACATTTCTGACAAAAGAGAAATTTTAAAGCAAAAATGTTAATGATTCCATGTTAATGTATGAATCTGCCAGAATGACTCAGGAAGCAAGAACACTGTTAAAAACAAAACAACCCAACTATGTTTGACACTACATTTCCTAAGCATTATTATCCTCAAGAAAGGGGAGGAATCTAAGGTTAAATCACGGGGAGTAAGCAAAAAAAAAAAAAGATAAAAATTTTTGACTACATTCTTTGCTCTGAGTTTGGACAATAAATCCATCCTTGCCCAAATATAATCTACTAAAGAACGGAGACTATTTGTTTTCTAATCCTGTCACTTCATAGAAACATCATGCTTTCAATTAAGAATCGTCATCAATAAAACTTGCTTTGAACCCTTGGCAACATCTTCCTCATGTTTTTTATGGAAAACCGCACTTGAGGAGGTACTGAGTAAAGAGATTCTGAGGTGAGAGCCACATCAAGGCATGGAAATTTCAACATGCTCCTGCTTAGGGTTGGAAAGACGGCAAATCTGTGTTGCCTTTTCATCTGCAGATGCAGTAAGTTAGCAACTTTAGCCAGGGATCTGGCTTTCAAAAGCATAAATTTAAATCTCCACAGTAGGAAGCGTCTAACCTTTTGTGGCTCTAGGACCAAATTCACTTAAGAATTATTCATTAATTTCAATTAATAATTCAATTAAATTGGTAAGTTTGTCTATTCGGTTCCAATGATTCAAAACTCCCAATAGATGGTTTAAATTTCTCATTTACCTACTAAGCCCACACTCCACACTTGCTGGGTAACTGAATGGAAACCCAGACTGAATTCTAGAAGTAAGGAGTCAAGAGGACATTCACTCTATTCAACTTCTAGATTAGGAGTCCTAGAATCTTAGGATTGGAAGAGGTAGTACTTGGTCCCATTCTCAAGAAGGACACTATTTAACATTCTAGGGAGATGGAAATCTATCCCAGGTGATGTCTCCATATTCAACTATTGAGGGAACTGATAATATGATACTCTTCACTAACCATTTTAAGTAAACATTAAAGAGAAAAGCCATGCTCTTCCTCTAAATGTCTGATGCATTACTGGAAACACAATTCTGGGCTGGGAAACCTATGACTCTGATTCAAGTATGTTACTTCACACACTAATAGTAACAGCTAAAATTTATTGAGCCTTTACGAGGTGCTAGGCAATTGCTAAATTTAATCAACAGCTCTAAGATGTTAGTTCTATTACTATCACTCCATTTCACAGTCGAGAAAACTGAGGCAAGGGAATTTAATTGACCTATCCAAGAAAACACAACTAAGTGTTAGAGGGGTGATTTGAAATCTGGTCGTCTCACCTCAGAGTTAAGAGTTAAGATCTCAGGCTCTTAACTGCTATGCTTCTTTGCCTCCTTACACAAGCCAACTGTAACAGTTCTATTTCTAACCCCACTCACCTCCCGTCTACACTGTAAATTCAAAGAGGGCAAAGGCTATACTGAAGTGTCCATCAATGTATTCCTGGCACAGTTCATGGCACAGAAGAGCTGTACAAAGATTATTTACTGAATTAATGAATATTTTCCCAAACTCTAAAAAGGACCCATGCATACAATCTTGACGTAAGAGTTTAAAACCTTTGCTAAAACATTAAGACCTTTGGAGAGCTGTAGCATGTGTCAGTATTGCCATTTGCCCATTTTCATATCCATTCCTTCAGTAATTTGGCTATGGTAGGGTCCAGCTCTCTAGTTGTCCTCAACCTGTGGAGAATATGTGAACTTCTCTCTTCATGTCCTCTATAGGGAAGTGGAATAGCTTTCGCTCTTTTACCTCTGTTTCTCACAAATGTGTAGGCCAAGGTTGAAGCTGGTCAATAGCCCATTCACTACCGTCAGCATCCAAGCATCATGCCATGAATCAGGGAGGAAGGAGATGTTGGCTTTTCTCCTTTGCCATCTTTCCTTAGGGTCCCTTACCTTTCCCTTGTAAACAAGAACTAAATGGGGGAAACTGGTATCCAACTGGACCTTAAGGCAAGTAAAAAATTTGTAACACATCTGTATTACAAGCAAGGAAATAAGTACATCTCAAAGACCATCTAAAATAATGCTTTTCTCATGAATTTTTGTTCATGATTTTTTTAATAATGAGAATACCTTTTCCACATTAGTATACAGGCAAACTCATTTGTTGGGAAGACTGATTTACACATCAAGAGAGTATAAACACTTTTACCAACAGGGCATTTCTTGTTTGCACTGGAAGGCCCGGTGAACCTAAGAAGTGAGGTATAGCTTGGTCTGCTTCTTTTACTTCCTCTTCTGCATCTAGCTAGTGTGCTTTAAAACTATGTCCTTTTAGTGTCAAAGGGCATGTCATGCAGTATATAACTCACCATGAATGGGAGAATGTGTAAATAGCAAGGCATTAAGCAGCTCAAGGGACTTGAAGATGGGTAGTACAGAGCACTTAGGCAATGCGCTGTGAGAAGAGCCTGCTGGAGGGGAAATGTAATACTTGTCTTCAAGTATATGAAGGATTATTATTGCATCATAGCTGTTGATTCCTTGGAGCCATCCTTGCTCTACCATTTTCCAGGGCTTCTGATTTGCTCTTACCGGATCTCCAGGCCCTCCAGGATGTGGATCAATCTCATTTGTCCCCCTCAGGACTCACGTCCAGCCACGCTCAGTCAAGCACTGCTCTGTTCCCCAAACACTTAACTTACATGCCTGCACTCAGCGACCCCAATCCCACATTTCCGTATTTTCTCCCTCTTCTCAGGCCCTGCTGGTGACCCATGTTCTCATATAGCTATCCTTGGCCTATATTTGAATCTCTCTACTACCAACTACTAGTGGTACTCATGTTTTGAGCACCTACTATGTATCAGGCACTATGCTGACTGTTTTGCTAAATAACTTTAGCTTTATTTTGCAGATGAAAATACTGATGCCAAGAAAATAACAAAATTATTTTCTCATATTCATACAGCTAGTAGGTATAACAAAGGGACCTGAACATGGGTCTAACTATAAAATCTATGCATTAAATTATTCAATTTAAGCTTCAGTTTCCTTATATGTAAAATGGGACAAATGTTGATTACTCACCTGTTTTTTGCAGGCCTTACATAAAATATGTAATTAAAAAACCTTGTACATTCTAGGACTCAGTAAATATTTGTTCCTCTCTTCCTCTGATTTTTCTATATCAGTTTTGGTCCATTCTACCTGGTTAGTACTTTTCCTGTTACTTTATTGAAGTGGTTTTGCATACCATTAGGCTGTAAGTAAGCAGGGACTATGTCTTTAGCTGTATTTCTCCTTATTCTCCCAGGAAGCCTGCTGGAGTGTGACGGAAATTAGCATGAAAATGCAAAATAAAAAATTTAGAATTGTTTTCACTAAACATTGCCCTGCCTGTGAACATAAACATATATAAGGGTCTGGATTAAAGAACAAGAAAGCAGTAGAATCCATTCAGAAAGGCTTAGCTGCCATGGATAGCAGAACTGGATGACTGTTTTCAGATTCCCTTTCAGGCTTTCTTAGATTAAATAACAGTGCTAAACACAAACACAAACAACAACAACAACAAAAAAAAAACAGCTAATTATGGCCACTCTTTTAGTCATATTTAAATTGGTATGTCTAAGAACATCTGAAAGCCCATATTTAAACATATTGGTATTTAAAAATGTTTACAATACAGAAGCCGTAAGTGATTAAACACTAAGATTTAGAAACATTTGATGAACATCACCTACCAATATTATTTCAAAGAAAGCAGATGCCTTCTATAAACAAACATTGTCCTAAACAAGCAAGATATCTTGGTTTACATGATAACATCACCTTGATGTCAAAGAAAGGTTTTTATCAATTTTTTGTAAAGTATTATACTAACTCCTCTCTCCACTTGAACCCTTTTGCCTTTGTGAGATCTTATAATTATATTTACTTGAAATAAGTGGTAGGAAGGTCCTAGATAGATAAGAACTCTCCTTTTTTTTTACTTTGTTCTAGAAAACAGAACGAAAATAGGTCAGTTTTTAAGGAAATGATGGCTGCATATATAAATAATATAAACACTCCTATCACTGTCCTAGGAGGACATTTATCATGTAGACAGCCATAGATACCCAGATCTGGCCTCCCACTTACAGCTCTCAACTTTTTAATTGTCAATTGGAAACTTGATTATTATCAGTTAAAAATAACCAGGGTACTCTGGCAATGATTTAACTTGTTTGACTTTCTTAAGCTAACAATTAACATTTTAGACAATTGTTGACAAAATATTTAACTTTCCCATGCATTTGTGTAAACAACTTTTCTAATATTCCTTAGATGTTCTGGGGGACACACCTTTCCAAAGCTTCCCAGGTCCATGCAGAGGCCTGTAAAGTAGATGCATTCAAAGACTCCAAAGACTTTCATAGCATTGCACTAGGATTTCCTGGGACCTTCAGGAACACTTAAGTATACGGATACGTCAGTCTTATCTTGACAGCAGTAAATTTGAAATGCCAATCCCTCTATTTACAATAAGTGCTATTTCATCATTTAAAACCGACAACTGAAAGCTGAGTATACATTTAACTCCTAGAAGAACTAGTATTATCATTCATTGTTTAGAAGTTTATTACTACTAACACTAGTATTGCATTTTGGCAGTGCTTAATTTTTTCTAAAGCTTGTTCAGAAAAACATGCTCATTTGCTTCTCTCAACAAGCTGGGGCAGCATGATTGTCCTCTCTGTTCCACAGATGACTGCTAAGTGACTTGTCCTAGGTAACCCAGATGGTGATCCAGCAGGCACAAAACCAAGGGATGTAGGGTCCTTGTCTGATCTACTTTCTTTCCTCCACATGACATTAGAGAAAAGATAATCTCTGAAGCCAGAGATGACATGGAACCACTTATCTAGTGATCCTAGCAACACAATCTATGCAACAGAAAAAGAGCTTGTCTCAGGCAAAAGGGAAAGATTAATAATGTACCACAGAAGCTCTAAACCTTACTGTTCCATGGACCAGCAATTATTCAGTTTCACAGTTCATTCAAAGATTCAAACATACTTCACCAGAAAATGAGTTAGTGCCTAAAGTCTGCTCCAAGTGGTTAGAAATGCAGATCTGCTCAAAGCCCTATAATCCGGGCCCTCTGAAAGGCCCTGTTCCTGCAGACTCTGCAGCAGCGGGGCTTCCCCTGAACTTGTACTTGAGCTAAATGAAGAAACTGGCTGAGTAAGGGCTGTAGAATTAGGCTGTCAATGTGGACAGAATTAAAACTGGCTTGGAGGTTATTCTTGCACTGTTCTTGAAACTTAAGGCTATTGAAAGGATTCAGACATTATATATTCCTTGCTGTATAATACCCATGAAAGTCAACATTATCCCCCCAAACAGAAGTTGTCCTTTCACCTTCATTCAACAAATATTACCCACTGTCTTCAAGGCATTATACTAGAAGGTATGCAGGATACAAAGCTTTCATCTGAGGACACAGCACATATTTGATTTTAGATGATCAATATTCTCTCCCTTTCTCCAAAGGACATTTATGGCCACTTATGGCATACGAATTAACTATTAAAGTTATACATTCAACACACCCAAGTCACATAAATCTGGTTATGGACACAGTAGCAATAAAATTAAGAAAAAATTCTGACACTCACCCTGAACAAAGGCCCTTTTAAAATTAATAGCATATCTGAAAAATAAGAGGAGCCCGAGTAAAGTGAGACCTGCCAATGTAATGGGCTTGGTGAATCACTTCAAAATGCCCAGGCCTCCCTTTGGACACAGTGTTATCAGGTTAATACAGCACTTGCATCACCATCTCTGAGTACTGTGCTGAGTAACAACGGGCCAAATTTAGCAGCTAAAATGGAGAGGGAATTTCCAACAACCCGTGCAATGCCACATATTTTCAATGAAAATAGAAATATACTATCCCTTACCCTCCTAACTTAAACTGTGCCTCTCTGCATCATCACTACACCTGGAGAGGGAGCTCCTCTAAGGGAATGTCTCAGGAGATGGCTGGTGGTTAGAAGAGAGAAAGATTCCCACTTAGGCCAGAGGTAGCACAGCAGCCAGCTATGGCTTCTGCAGCAGTAAGCTTTCAGTCGGGAAGGGCCAGACACCGCTCCCTCACTTCCCTCCCAGCATGGGTATTGCTACTGTAAAGTTACAACGACCACTAAAGTTGGTTTCATTTCCCATCATGAAACACCCTAGAAAAAAAAGGCTGTCTCAGCTTACTGCCAAGTTGGACAAAAGCAGAAGCTCAAAGAACAAGGCCAGAGGCAAACATGCCACCTTTCCTTCAGAGGCTGGGCTGTGAAGGCCACAAGGGAAGCCCACTGTGCCTCTTCACGGCCCCGCTCCGGCCTTGACACCCCGGGCAGAGATCAGTCTTCTCCACTCAGGGTTGGGCCGGGTGCCTCACTCGCCGTTCCATCCCCAGAAACACTTACCAGGAGACTGTGAAGCACACAAAGCCGCATTATTGGGAGACTTGCAGACAGATTATAAATTTACTGGGGACAATCAAGGCATTTAGATACTTTTGGCTGCAGATGCTGGTGACACACACATACATACAAACCTCATTCTTCTCTCCATTTGAGCGATTCTTTACCCCCCTCCTTTACCCTAACATCTCTTTTTTCACAAAACAACCTCCCACTGCTTTCCCTGGGAATTCCAGGGAGAAGCGGGAATAGAGCAGGTGGTAGAAAAAGGATATTAGGCTTCGAAGCTCTAATACAACCCCACAAGCTAGTGCTATTCAAGGGTAAAACTGTAAACCCTGTGCAGTTTAACTGTTGGTAGTTATTTTTCATCTGGAGCTGGCCTCAAGGAGTCCCATTTCTAGGTAGCCCAAGTAAATGTGCTTATGGCTGGGGAGAAAAGCACCATCCTACTCCCCAGAGATTCCCAGGGTCTTCGTCACCATGGACCCAGGCCAGGGATTAAGGGAAGCCAGAAAGAGCCATCCTGAGCGTCTGGCCAGAGGATGTCCTCTCCCGAGAGCTCAATATCAAGCTCCTTTGGAGGAGCCGTTAGACACAATAGCACCATCACCTTTGGGCTTTTTGAGTACTTTGGGGCTTGCATGGCCATTTCCTGTCGCTTTTGCTAGGGCTGACCTAGGTAAACTGGAGCAGACATAGAATCCAGAAGTCCCATGGAGCTCCAAAAGGGAGGAAGCCTGCAGGGCCACAGGGCAGGGTTCTACCTTCCACCAGAGGCCACTGGCCCAGCAGCTTTGGGGGGAAGCCTGCAAACAGCAGGCAGTCACCTGACCAGGACTGGCACTGAGAATCAATGATCCAAGGGATACTCCTCTGGGATGGTGTATGTCTGTGCCTCTGGGGAAGAACTTCCAGCCAGAAACTTAATCAGAACTTTTGGGTTTGATATCCTGTCACCAGGAGTGGCTGAAGACAAGGTATTTCCTAGGATGATGATCTGTGTAAATAGCTGCTTCGTGCCTGTCCACTTAACGAATGCTCTAAGGGAGCATTACTGGATTGGACTGGAGTGCTTGGGAAAAGAATCGAGATGTGGCTCAGGAGTGAGAGAGTCTAGAGGGAATCAGAGAGTAGGCCTCTTAAGAAACAGTGCCTCCCTAGTCTCTCTTTGGGATATTTTCCCCAAATTTTGTTTTTGACTGAGGGGACATTTGGGGAATTTGCTATTTGTTACAGCTTACCATTTATGTTCTCTTAAGCGAAGAAGAACGGGGTCACTTCAAAAGGGAGAGGGGAAATGGGGCAAGGAGAAAAAGGCTTTAATAAAAGCCAGCTGGGCTGATAAATGCTTTGGGGCTGAAAAATGGCTTGGGGGCCTAATCAGAGCTGGCTGGCCAAAGCTGGAGGATCCATGAGATAGAACCTTCCTCAGTGGCTCAGATCTTGCCAGCTGGTAGCCTCTTCTTTTATAAGATGTGGACCCCAGAGAGCCTCTGGAAAACTCAGGCTTCTTATCAGTTAAGGAATATCCTATAAGCGAAGGAAAACCCAGGAGTGAGCACCAACAGAACATGATGAGTAGGCGCATGAAACCACCCGAACGCACCCAATGGCCTTTAAGGTAGTCAGGTGACATCTTGGCCTTTTTCACTGCCATCCACTCTACCTTAGGCCAAAGCAAACTCTACCCTCACAAGAGACCACAGGACCACAACCAGAACCATGAGAAAGCCAGGTGCTTACCGCAATCAGGGCTGAGTTCCTCTGGTCCCCTGGGGTTGAAGCGGGCGGCTGCTGCTCTCCGTTTATCCCACCACTGCCACCATTATTGCTACTGTTCAGCAGGTGCTGCTGGTGGTGATGGTGATAGTCTGGTGGGGGCGGTGGGGCTGCTGTTGCTGCTGCTTGGGAGGCCGCAGGAGGGGCAGCAGGGGGCGGTGGAGGGGCTGTAGTGGTGGCAGCAGTGGCGGTGGCCTTGGTGTGTTTGCCAGCTTTCCTTGCCCCCTGGCCATGCTGTACAAGGCTCAGGAGCTGCAAGGTGCTTTCTCTTTCCCGGTCTGAGCTCTCGGCCCTACCTCGTTCATATCGTCCTTCACAGCTCAGGTGGTGTTGGCGGCAGACAGCGATCCGAGCCCGGAGGCGCTCCACGATAGCACTGTGCACTCTCGGGGTGACTGAGCCCCCTCCAAGGAGCCCCGCCCCAGAGGCCCCCCCTAGCCCTCCTGCGGGGGCCTGCGGGGGCGCTGTGTCCCCCATCTTACTGGACACAATGATTGCTGCCTCTGGGATGGTGAGGTGGAAAGAGGCTACTGCTGGCTATTGCAGGCAAGTCTGTTTTTGACAATGTGAGCTCAGTGTTCAGGGCCACATGAATAGAGGTCTTCAGAGGTTGTGGGGGAGCCGTGGAGAAGGTGTGGGGGAGGGGAGTTAGTAAAATGAGGGTGGGGAGAAAGAATAGAAACCAGCTGGGGGGAGGATAAGTTGGAAACAAACCCTGATTAACTTACTCTAATTGCATTTGACAGCTCTGGAGAAGTTGGACAGAGTTGGTGGATTTTTTTTCCTCCACCAAGCTGACAAGAGCCACTAGGTACTTTGTAAACACACGATCTGGGGGTTAGATCAAGAATTCAGGGATTGTCCAGCAAGAGACAGAAACACACAGCAAAAGGTATTGAGAGAGGTATTAATAGAGAGGACTCCCCCTCACCTAGTTGTTTCCGACAATTCTTTATGGGGATGTTTCTGCAGAGAAACACATTTCTACCATGTCTATGTAACCAGCAGCCTTGACTTTTCCTCAGGTTAAATAAAAAACCAAACCAAAACAAAACAGTGCTGTTTCAGAAGATGTTTAAGTCACTGTTCAAAATGTGCAAAAATCAAGGGAGGCTGTCTTTTGGCTTTTAATTTTTCCTCCCTTTCCTTTCGCTCCGGTGTTTTCTCCTCTTTGGGGTACTGTAGGATGTTGTCTTCTCCCAAAAGAGGGAGACAGCTTTTCAACTGTTAACAATGTCAGTAATTGGACTTTTGGACCATGCTTTTTTCTTCAGCTAATCCAATCACCGGTAAAATCCTCACTCCCTCTAAGGTTTCCTAGCCTTAAATGAAAAGCAATCTTAAGTCGCTAGCCACTGAGAGAGATCCTTCAACACATTTTTTTCTTTCCCGCTTACGTTTCTATTCCTCACCCCCGGCTCTATTCTAATACAGTATCAAGAGAGACAAACTCTTCCGAGAGTAATTTACAAACGATGGTCAAACTTACAAACTTCCAGCAAATTGCACCGAGTCATGTCCAGCCACTTTTCTGTCCACTTTTGTACATTCCATCCCCGGCCAGTGGATCTGAGGGTCTGGACTCGCAATAAGCAATCTGGTTCTATCTCCTGTATTTGCTCCGCTTTATAGATGGAAAAAAAAAAAGTAGCTTGTATTTTCCTTTCTCTTTCTCGTCTGTTGTTAGCCGCTTTGCTGACACTGGCTCCCGCCCGGAGTCACGGCGATACACAGGCTTTCATTGTGCTCCGATAGGAGAGGGAGAGAAAGAGAGAGAGTGAGACAGAGAGGGAGAAAGAGAGAGCCAGCAAGCTGCAGATGGGGGTGGGGGGGCGGGGAGAGGGCGGGAGAGCTCGTTCGAGGCTCCCTGGTGGAAGGCTGGTGCCACTGCGCGAGTGAGTAATCGCAGCCAGGCACCGGGGAAAGGGGAACGCAGAGGGCCTCCCAGTGGCTGAAGAGGTAAATCCCAAGCCCTGCGCATCTCAGCTGCCCTGGCTCAGCTCAGCATCAGACTCGGTTAAGCGGGGAAGGCTGGGGAAATTCCCCAACCTCTACACAACCATTTCACCAGCTCTAAATGTTTAAGAAATTCCGGGCCAGGAATGTGTTTTCCCTTTCAGCCCTACATTACGCCCCGCTGAGGATATCATTTTCATTTTTCAGTATATTGTAAATGACACCACTGAGCAACCTAGCACGAGCTGTGTGAGCACCGAGGAAATGTTCATTAATAGAATAAGGAAGATATGAATGTGTGTGTTGAGGGCGGAAGGGGTTGCGCGTGGAGAGGAGAGGTAATCACATTGTTAGCTCCTAAAGGGCAGGCAGGTGTAGCGTTTGTCTACCTGCCTGCCCATTTGTGTGTCTCTGGATAAGTGAGTCTGGGTGATCACAGGCAAATCAGTTGGGATAAATAAAATATTTTATGAGAATGATACAATTATCGATACCAGTTCTAGAAACAAACGCTTTTTTTTGGGAATGCATGATTGCCTATGAAAAACCAAATATAAGACCTGAAGTATCCTTAGCTACCTGGTGCACATACACAATGAGGAAAGTCAATGTGTAGCAGCTGAGTTTCAAAAAGTTTTTTTTTTTTTCTTTTAATGGAGTCTTGTTATGTTGCCCAGGCTGGAGTTGAACTCCTGGGCTCAAGTGATCCTCCCACTTGAGCCTCCTGAGTAGCTGGAACTACAGGTACTCACCACTACTGCACCTGACTCTGAGTTTCAAGAAGTTTAATAATAGAAACCAAATAGATCTCACACAGATCATTGTCCCCCCATTTTCAAGTGATCCAACCTTTAAAATATCCAATATTGGCCAGGCACAGTGGCTCACGCCTGTAATCCCAGCACTTTGGGAGGCCAAGGCAGGCGTATTACCTGAGTTCAAGAGTTCAAGACCAGCCTGGCCAATATGGTGAAACCCCGTCTCTACTAAAACTACAAAAATTAGCTGAGCATGGTGTCATACGCCTGTAATCCCAGCTACTCGGGAGGCTGAGACAGGAGAATTGCTGGAACCCAGGAGGCAGAGGTTGCAGTGAGCTAAGATCACGCCACTGCGCTCCAACCTGGGCAACAGGGTGAGTCTCTGTCTCCAAAAAAAAAAAACTTATTGTGGATTCTGCTTGTTATTTTCAATTATGAAGATTAAATTAAGGTGAGCATAATACTGCAACAGTCAGAACCAAAAATATTCTGGGTATCCTAATTTGGAAGTCATTTGGATTTGAGGTCTCAAATAATATACCTTCAGTAATCTAAACAAACTCTGGCATTTCATGAATATGGTCGTTTCAAACTGAGCTATGGATAGAAATAGGCAAAATCAAGGCAAACATCTCAATACTGGATTTATTTGCAATTTAGTTCCCTATAGGATAGCCTACTTTAGTCCATTTTATTTTCACCAATCCTGTTAGCTTGGAAATGGGGACAAATACACTCAGATTTTTTGTTTGTTTTATAATTTCTTTTATTTCTTTTTTAAAATTTTATTATTATTATACTTTAAGTTTTAGGGTACATGTGCACAACGTGCAGGTTTGTTACATATGTATACATGTGCCACGTTGGTGTGCTGCACCCATGAACTCGTTATTTAGCATTAGGCATATCTCCTAATGCTATCTCTCCCCCCTCACCCCACCCCACAACAGTCCCCAGAGTGTGATGTTCCCCTTCCTGTGTCCATGTGATCTCATTGTTCAATTCCCACCTATGAGTGAGAACATGCGGTGTTTGTTTCTTTGTCCTTGTGATAGTTTGCTGAGAATGATGGTTTCCAGCTTCATCCATGTCCCTACAAAGGACATGAACTCATCAATTTTTATGGCTGCATAGTATTCCATGGTGTATATGTGCCACATTTTCTTAATCCAGTCTATCATTGTTGGACATTTGGCTTGGTTCCAAGTCTTTACTATTGTGAATAGTGCCGCGATAAACGTACCAGGGCATGTGTCTCTATAGCAGCATGATTTATAGTCCTTTGGGTATATACCCAGTAATGGGATGGCTGGGTCAAATGGTATTTCTAGTTCTAGATCCCTGAGGAATCGCCACACTGACTTCCACAATGGTTGAACTAGTTTACAGTCCCACCAACAGTGTAAAAGTGTTCCTATTTCTCCACATCCTCTCCAGCACCTGTTGTTTCCTGACTTTTTAATGATTGCCATTCTAACTGGTGTGAGATGGTATCTCATTGTGGTTTTGATTTGCATTTCTCTGATGGCCAGTGATGGTGAGCATTTTTTCATGTCTCTTTTGGCTGCATAAATGTCTTCTTTTGAGAAGTGTCTGTTCATATCTTTTGCCCACTTTTTATGGGGTTATTTGTTTTTTTCTTGTAAATTTGTTTGAGTTCATTTAGATTCTGGATATTAGCCCTTTGTCAGATGAGTAGGTTGCAAAAATTTAATCCCATTCTGTAGGTTGCCTGTTCACTGTGATGGTAGTTTCTTTTGCTGTGCAGAAGCTCTTTAGTTTAATTAGATCCCATTTGTCAATTTTGTCTTTTGTTGCCATTGCTTTTGGTGTTTTAGACATGAAGTCCTTGCCCACACCTATGTCTTGAATGTTATTTCCTAGGTTTTCTTCTAGGGTTTTTATGGTTTTAGGTCTAACATGTAAGTCTTTAATCCATCTTGAATTAATTTTTGTATAAGGTGTAAGGAAGGGATCCAGTTTCAGCTTTCTACATATGGCTAGCCAGTTTTCCCAGCACCATTTATTAAATAGGGAATCCTTTCCCCATTGCTTGTTTTTG
Source organism: Pan paniscus (assembly GCF_029289425.2). Classification (NCBI taxonomy): domain Eukaryota; kingdom Metazoa; phylum Chordata; class Mammalia; order Primates; family Hominidae; genus Pan; species Pan paniscus. The sequence continues at coordinate 97,193,754 of NC_073258.2, forward strand.
TCAGGTTTGTCAAAGATCAGATAGTTGTAGATATGCGGCATTATTTCTGAGGGCTCTGTTCTGTTCCATTGGTCTATATCTCTGCTTTGGTACCAGTACCATGCTGTTTTGGTTACTGCAGCCTTGTAGTATAGTTTGAAGTCAGGTAGCATGATGCCTCCGGCTTTGTTCTTTTGGCTTAGGATTGACTTGGCAATGCGGGCTCTTTTTTGGTTCCACATGAACTTTAAAGTAGTTTTTTCCAATTCTGTGAAGAAAGTCATTGGTAGCTTGATGGGGATGGCATTGAATCTATAAATTACCTTGGGCAGTATGGCCATTTTCACGATATTGATTCTTCCTACCCATGAGCATGGAATGTTCTTCCATTTCTTTGTATCCTCTTTTATTTCTTTGAGCAGTGGTTTGTAGTTCTCCTTGAAGAGGTCCTTCACGTCCCTTGTAAGTTGGATTCCTAGGTATTTTATTCTCTTTGAAGCAATTGTGAATGGGAGTTCACTCATGATTTGGCTCTCTGTTTGTCTGTTATTGGTGTATAAGAATGCTTGTGATTTTTGCACATTGATTTTGTATCCTGAGACTTTGCTGAAGTTGCTTATCAGCTTAAGGAGATTTTGGGCTGAGACAGTGGGGTTTTCTAAATACACAATCATGTCGTCTGCAAACAGGGACAATTTGACTTCCTCTTTTCCTAATTGAATACACTTTTTTTCCTTCTCCTGCCTGATTGCCCTGGTCAGAACTTCCAACACCATGTTGAATAGGAGTGGTGAGAGAGGGCATCCCTGTCTTGTGCCAGTTTTCAAAGGGAATGCTTCCAGTTTTTGCCCATTCAGTATGATATTGGCTGTGGGTTTGTCATAGATAGCTCTTATTATTTTGAGATACGTCCAATCAATACCTAATTTATTGAGAGTTTTTAGCATGAAGGGTTGTTGAATTTTGTCAAAGGCCTTTTCTGCATCTATTGAGATAATCATGTGGTTTTTGACTTTGGTTCTGTTGATGTGCTGGATTGCGTTTATTGATTTTCATATGTTGAACCAGCCTTGCATCCCAGGGATGAAGCCTACTTGATCATGGTAGATAAGCTTTTTGATGTGCTGCTGGATTCGGTTTGCCAGTATTTTATTGAGGATTTTTGCATCAATGTTCATCAAGGATATTGGTCTAAAATTCTCTTTTTTTGTTATGTCTCTGCCAGGCTTTGGTATCAGGATGATGGTGGCCTCATAAAATGAGTTAGGGAGGATTCCCTCTTTTTCTGTTGATTGGAATAGTTTCAGAAGGAATGGTACCAGCTCCTCCTTGTACCTGTGGTAGAATTCGGCTGTGAATCCATCTGGTCCTGGACTTTTTTTGGTTGGTAAGCTATTAATTATTGCCTCAATTTTTTTTTTTTTTAAAGACCTAGTCTCGCTCTGTCACCCAGGCTGGAGTGCAGTGGCACGATCTCAGCTCACTGCAACCTCCACCTCCCAGGTTCAAGTGATTCTCCTGCCTCACCATCCTGAATAGCTGGGATTACAGGCGCGCGCCACCCCGCCCAACTAATTTTTTGTAGTTTTAGTAGAGACGGAGTTTGAATGTGTTAGCCAGGACGGTCTCAATCTCCTGACCTTGTGATCCGCCCGCCCCGGCCTCACAAAGTGCTGGGATCACAGGCATGAGCCACTGCGCCCAGCCTTCATTGGAACATACTTCTATCTCTATCTGTTCCTTCCAAGGCTAAGTTCCTCACTACTCATGAGAAAAGCAGAAATATATATTTGTTAGATAATCAGAATTTGAATGGAGAACTGTCATGAGGTGTCATTAAAGAGGACAAAAATAGAAAACTTTTATTTTTAAAAGTTTAGTTTTAAAAAGTTGTCTTCATCAGACAATATCTTCTTTGTACTATTGTGGATATTTTACATTCAGTATAAAAGAAACATGTAATATTTAAACTGAAACCATTCCATTCACTCTGTAGCCCTTCAGTAACATGGAATTTGATTCATAACATGCAGTCCTTAGTCAAATCAGCTATTACTAAATGATGTAAACTTTAACTACTCTGCTAGACATAGACATATCTTAAATTGTGAAGCAGGAATTTAATATTCATACTATATTCCAGTGGTATAGGACACTTCTTTGGAGTGTCTTTTTTTTTTTTTTACACATTTACCCTTAAATAGACATTTAATTTCAAGTTGACATCATCATCAACATCTTCATTTCTGTTTCCATCAGTTGCAATTAAAAAATTACTGTTATGCCACAGCACTTCTCAAATATTATCCCTCTTAATCCACAAACAATCCTGAGAGATACTATAATTCCATTTATAAATGAGAAAAACTAAGGCTCATGAAAATTAAAGTACTGGTTCTGGTTCATATAACTTCATATAACTAGGAAGTTAATAGACCATAACTCTAATTCAAGACTGACTTCATGGTGTAAGGAAGGTGTCCAGTTTCAATTTTCTGCATATGGCTAGCCAATTCTCCCAGCATAATTTATTTTGTAGGGAATCCTTCCTCACTTGGGTGTTTTTGTCAGGTTTGTTGAAGATCAGATGGTTGTAGGTGGGTGGTCATATTTCTGAGTTCTCTATTCTGTTGGATTGGTCTATGTGTCTGTTCTTGCACCAGTACCATGCTGTTTTGGTTACTGTAGCCTTGTAGTATAGTTTGAAGTTGGGTAGCGTGAGGCCTCCAGCCTTTTTCTTTTTGCTCAGGATTGTCTTGGCTATTCAGGCTCTTTTTTGGTTCCATATGAATTTTGAAATAGTTTTTTCTAATTCTGTGAAGAATGTTAATGGTAGTTTAATGGGAATAGCATTGAATCTATAAATTACTTTGGGCAGTATGGCCATTTTCACGATATTGATTCTTCCTATCCATGAGCATGGATTCCATTTGTGTCCTCTCTGATTTCTTTGAGCAGTAGTTTGTAGTCCTCCTTGAAGAGGTCCTTCACTTCCTTTGTTAGCTGTATTCCTAGGTATTTTATTCTTTTTGTAGCAATTGTGAATGGGAGTTCATTCATGATTTGGCTCTCTGCTTGCCTGTTGTTGGTGTATAGGAATGCTAGCAATCTTTGCACGTTGATTTTGTATTCTGAGACTTTGCTTAAGTTGCTTATCAGCTTAAGAAGCTTTTGGGCTGAGACAATGGGGTTTTCTAGACATAGAATCATGTCATCTGCAAACAAAGATAATTTGACTTCCTTTCTTCCTATTTGAATACTCTTTATTTCCTTCTCTTGCCTGATTGCCCTGGCCAGAACTTCCAACACTATATTGAACAGAAGTGGTGAACTCTAGATGGATTAAAGACTTTAAATGTAAAATCCCAAACTATAAAAACCCTAGAAGAAAATCTAGGCAATACCATTCAGGACATAGGCACGGGCAAAGATTTCATGATGAAAACACCAAAAGCAATTGCAAAAAAGCAAAACTTGACAAATGGAATCTGATTAACTAAAAAGCTTCTGCATAGCAAAAGAAGCTGTCATCAGAGTAAGCAGACAACCTACACAATGAGAAAAAATTTTTGCAGTCTATCCATCTGACAAAGGTCTAATAGCCAGAGTCTACAAGGAACTTAAACAAATTTAAAAGAATAAAACAAACCCCATTAAAAAGTGGGCAAAGGACATGAACAGACACCCCTCAAAAGTAGACATTTATGCAGCCAACAAACATACGAAAAAAGCTCAACATCACTGATCATTAGAGAAATGCAAATCCAGACCACAATGAGATACCATCTCATGCCAGTCAGAAGGGCTATTAGGTAAAAGTAAAAAAACAAACAAAAATACAAAACAAAAACAACAGATGCTGGCAAGGTGGTGGAGAAAAAAGGAATGCTTTTACACCGTTGGTGTAAATTAGTTCAATCATTGTGGAAGACAGTGTGGTGATTCCTCAAAGACCTAGAGGCAGAAATACCATTTGACCCAGCAATCCCATAACTGGGTATATACCCAAAGGAATATAAATCATTCTATTATAAAGATATGTGCACATGTATGTTCACTGCAGCACTATTCACAATAGCAAAAACATAGAATCAACCTAAATGCCCATCAATGATAGAGTGGATAAAGAAAATGTGGTACATATACACCAGGGAATACTATGCAGTCATAAAAAGAAATGAGATCATGGCCTTTGCAGGGACATGGATGGAGTTGGAAGCCATTTTCCTCAGCAGACTAATGCAGGAATAGAAAACCAAACATCGCACCATCTCACTTGTAAGTGGGAGCTGAATGGTGAGAACATATGGACACATGGTGGGGAACAACACACACTGGAGCCTGTTGGTGGTTGGGTTGGGGGATGGGGAGCATCAGGAAGAATAGCTAATGGATGCTGGGCTTAAAACCTAGGTGATGGGATGATCTGTGCAGCAAACCACCATGGCACACATTTACCTATGTAACAAACCTACACATCCTACACATGTATCCCGGAAGTTAAAATAAAAGTTGAAGAAAAAAGACTGACTTCCACCTTAATCACTAGTCTGGCTGCCTCAATAGCAAGTATGAAAGGAGTTATGGGGGAGCCAAACTATCTCCAAAGTAGCTCAAAGCTGCTCAAAGGCTGCAGTTTATCCCTCAGTGAACACTCTGGAATCTAAGTAAGTCCTATAATACCTCCTGGGAATGAGTACTATATAGATCTACTCATCTGAATATGAGCAGACAAGTCAGGAAATGTGGCCAATTGCATCCAACTGCCTGTACAATAAACATTTATTTTCCCTTGTTTTTTCCTGTCTTATGGTTCTGTTCCCTCTTCATAACCCTAAAGCTTCTGTATAGCCCTGTGATTTCTTTCTAGAATTACTTTCTTTTACTTGTCCATTTCTGTCTTCCTCATCATCTCTGCTATCAATAGCTACCTAACACTAAAGCACCTAACACTGTAGTAATAAATGGCCAAATCTAAAAAATTTACAGTCATGTGAAATGATATGTGAAATAAATGAGCTTAAAAACTATTTTTGTAATTAGCTGGGCGTGGTGGTGCACACCTGTAGTCCCAGCTACTCAGGACGCTGAAGCAGGGGAATCGGTTGACCTTGGGAGGTGGAGGTTGCAGTGAGTGAGATCGCCCCACTGCACTACAGCCTGGCAACAGAGCGAGACTCCATCTCAAAAAAACAAAAACAAAAACAAAAAAAACCTGTTTTTGTGTTGTTATTGAATCAATGATATTGATGATGATGATGATAATGATAAAATAATATGTCCTAATACCTGTAAAGGTTAATTCTATTTCTCAACATTTCCATTTTCTTATGAACTACTTGCTTTTTGCCCCCTAATACATGTTAATTCTCACTTCCTAACAGCCTTTTTGCCATTCTTTTAATGTTACCACGACCTTAGAGCCTCTTGTATTCTCCAAATTCCTACAAAGTAGCATGCTTGGTTGCAATGACCTTAGACATCAAACTACCTATAAGCATTTTATGATCAACAGGCAGCTGTTCCAATAGGAAAAGTGCTTCAAGCCAACAAGATGGTTGATCCAGATAAGTCCTTGGAATTATTAGTGCCTTAATTTACAAATTAACTGCATGCTGTTAAAAGTAAGAGATATATTTTAAGATTACTCTTCAGCCATCTCAAGCTTGTCTGTAATGTCCCATATGAGAACTGATGCTTCTAGGTAATTGGAGATACTTTAGAGATACTTTTTTTTTTCATTTCTTCTGGCCTTCCTTTTTATAAATCATTTGTGATCCTTTACGCTTCATCCTTGACTGTCACTTCTAACTCTGCCTTGCTTTTTTTGTGGACACTGTCCCTTCATCTTCACCTTTCAATTACGACTTTATTTTTATTCCTTGGAATTTAGTTAAGAATTATTTTGCGATATGCCAGGGAAACATGAATGAGTATACAGATATGTAGGGCAGACACGGTGGCTCATGCCTGTAATCACAGGACTTTGAGAAGCCGAGGTGGGTGGATCACCTGAAGTCAGGAGTTCAAGACCAGCCTGGCCAACATGGTGAAACCCCATCTCTACTAAAAAATACAAAATTAGCCAGGTGTGGTGGCGCATGCCTGTAATCCTAGCTACTCAGGAGGTTGAGGTGGGTGAGTCGCTTGAACCCGGGAGGCGGAGGTTGCAGTGAGTAGAGATCGTGCCATTGCACGCCAGCCTGGGTGACAAGAGCGAAACTCCATCTCAAATTAAAAAAAAATACAGATATGTGAAATTTCCATTTCACAATGTTTGAAAAAGGTATGCACTCCTCATTAAACATTAAACATCAGCATCAGTACTGTTACCACAATTGTGAGTTTTTTCCACCCCATTTGTTTACAATAATAATACGGATAATTTCAGGAAATGAATTGTAGAAAATATTAACTCATTTCCATATATGAGCTTAATGTAGCTTTTTATGGATACGTACACTACGGTCCATGCCATCAGTCGCATAATAGATGAATCCAAGTTCAACCAAGACTTCCATTAAGAAAAAATTATCTAAAGGATAGATCCTACTAGAATACCACTTTTAAGAATTAAAAATATAGAACACACAGGGTTCATTTGTTCACTCTGCAACCATTTTACTTTATTACTTTATGGGAAAATTTAGATGTGCAAAGCAATGCAGATACCAAAATATGCTTTCCAAGTGTTTTTGGCTGAGTTTGTCTCTTTCAGCAGTTCTGACCCTAAGATACATACTTATATGGAAAAAGCTATGGATAAAAATAAATAAAATACATCTTAATCATCAATATATAGACAAAATTGAATAGAAAAAAGTAAGAACATTATAAAGCATGAAAATTTACATAAAATTATTCCTGAATGTGAGGGTTGAAAGACTCTAGAGGCCTGACATCTATTTGAAAGAGAAACTTTCAAGAAAAGGAAAAAAGCATTCCTCTACTTAGAATAGATATGCTATGATCTGATTCTGAAGCAATGGGATTGAACTGAATGATATATGAGGTTTCTTCCATGGCCCACTGATTTAGATGATAGCAGTAAAAAATATATTAGTGAAAATCATTTAATACTGTAAAAGAATAAACAGATCTGGACAGGAATTCCGTAAAAATACATGTAGACGTTAGTCTAAATACATTTTTAAAATACAATATATTTTGACTAAACTGACAGGATATCAACAGCTCATTCACTTGACAGTCATCTGTTATAAAGCCATTATTATATAACTTTAAAATATATTTACAGACTTAAAAATTAAGATAATGCTTTTATGTACATCAGATAAAAGTTTAATTAGAGTGTAGAGTGCCACTTCACAGGAATTAACATAATCATGTTTTAAACAAAATATTTTGCCATGAAGATATAGATAAAATGTACAAACATGTCACATGATACAGAAAAACAAGAATCATGATCTTCACATTTACAGGAATTTAAAAAATCTTCTCTGATGGAAATGTGTTACAACTCAAACTTCTCTTCTTGAAAGTAATCCGCAAAATTGAGATATTCTTCAAGTTGACCATATTTCTGCATATACAATAGAAAAGCTAGTTATTTTACTCAAAGCAATGAAGGCAAACTGGGCCTTTGCAAACTACAGACACAATTAGGATAAGTTCATTTCATGGTAATCGTGAACAAAAATCTTTTTATGATAAACAGGAACTTAATTTCAAATAAGCATTCCTAACTCATATAGAACTCATATATTTCCATATAGAAAGCATTGGAAAGTGATCAAAGTGAATATTATTAATTTTATAACTGTTTTAAATTATAATTTTTATATTATCATGCTTACAGTAGAATGTAGTAACCTCAATAACTTCATAAAAAGTTTGTTGAACATATATATCAAAGGCTCTGCTAATGACTGTCTAGGTACAATGTTTTTTAAAAGATACTTTTCCTGCCCCTAAGGAGAATACAGTTCAGTAGTAATACACCAATAACAATCAGTAATAAGTGCCAAAGAGGTACAGACACTGTTATGAGGGTTCAGAAGATAGGTCATGGTTAGTTGAGGTAAGCAGTAAAGAGTGGCATTTAAGTTGTCCTGGAAAAACAGATTTGGTAGGCAAAGAGTTGGTGGCAAGACTTTTCAGTAAGAGAGAACAGTCCATCAAAGTGACGTGACAAGAAAATATGGGATTTGACTACAACCTGAGTATTTTTAGGAGAACAGAGAGAGCTAAGACTGAACCAAAGAGGCTGAGTTCAGAGAACAAAAATTATAAAATACTGGTTAAAGAACTGAACAATCATTTGACAGGTAATGGAAAGTTGCTAAAGGTTTTGGAGCAGGGGACTGAACTGATCTAAGGTGTATTTTAAGAAAATCGGTAAAACATTCATTCTAGAATAGTTCAGCAACTAGTTATGGGTCTGTGATAACAATTTAGGTCATGAGGGCCCAAATCTGAGTCATGGCAATGAAGATGAAGAGTAAAGAACAAAGTGTAACAAGTTAAGAGAGGGGTCAAGAATGATTTAGAGATTTCAAAGTTGACAGAGTAGAATAATGGCAGGCTCTTTTGCAGGTTGTTTGTGCGAGGGAAAGATATTGTGATTTCAGTTTCAGACATATAGAGTTCAAAGTATTTATTTCAGTGAGGGGATTAATGACATACTAGTTTCTTGACTCTGTTTATGAACTGTGTTTTAATCTTCAGTGAAATGAGAGAGGATCCTGGTGACCCTGACTTTTGTGGTGATAGGGACCTACAGAAGGGAATGTTGAGAAGTGCATTTTCCTTCTACACCTTGAAGGCCATGAAACTCTTTTTTATAACCGTATGATATCTGACTGGATCTCCTTCTCAGGAAAGATGGAAACACATAACAGAAGGGGAAATAGCCTAGGGACTACTTAGGAATTTTCTTTGGCCTAGTACTTAGATAGGTTTTATTAGATATAAGTAAAGTACTCTAGGATTAGAAACCTATACTTTAAAAGTTTGACTGTTTTTATGTTTCTCATATTACCTTTCCTCATATCCCTTTATTATTTATTAAATTTCCTTTGGAAAATTAAAAATTAAAAAAATTATTTTAAGAGACAGGGTCTCACTATCTTGCTCAGGCTGGCCTTGAACTCCTGGGCTCAGGCGATTCTACCACCTCAGCCTCCCAAGTAGCTGTGACTACAGCTGTGTACCACCACACACAGCTAGGACAATTAAAATCTATCTCAGCTATACTAAGATAGGAGGTTACTTGCTTTTATTGCAAGTAACAGCTAAGATTAATCAATCACTTACTAATTGCTAGGTCCTATACTAAATGCTTAAAACGTATTACATATCTAATCTCCACAATCAAAACCCTAACTATTATTATTGTTTTTGTTCCTACTTTACAGATGAGAAAACTTAGGCTAAGAGAAATAAAATAGCTTGCTCCCAAATTCTACTGCTAGTAAGTGGCAAAGCAAATACTTAAGCCTATACTTTTAACCAGTATAGAGTATGCTGTTTCTGAGATTTAAATGGTGTGGCTAGGATGCAGCTTTGGCAAGAAAAAAAAAACTTGGAAAGTGAAACTCATAGACATTGCAGTTAGTATTACTCTGCCATCCTCTCTACCTAAAGATACTGCTCTCATAATTCTTTACTAAACATTTGGAGGGTTTTAATAGTGAAGACTACTTATTTTAATAGTGAAGACTACTCTCTTACAACACCTGATGGACCTACTGATGAAAACAGTTGGAATTGTGGAAATGAAGTGTGGGAAAGAGGTCAGAATATAAGAGAAGTTTGGAATCTTCTACTCAGAAGCAGTAGCTACAACTGCAGAAGGGAATTGATTTGCCAAGGAAACTTTGAGCGGATGAGGACAGAATTCAGTGTTAACGGGTACTTTTTAGCAGTGATCCTCAAACTTTTATCTAAGAATCACCAATGCTAAAAATATTGGATGTTTAACATCCACAAGGATTGTCATTCAATAAATCTGGGATGAGGCTAGGGGATTATACACTTTTCAAAAACTTCTAGGTGATTCTGATATAGGTAGTTTAGGGCCATGCTTTGAGAAACATCAGTTTAAGGGGTGGGGAAAAAAGAGGCAAGGGAAAAAGTTGAAAAGGAGGGGAAAAAGAAGAAATGAGAAGCGTTTAAGGAAGGCAAGGGATATGTAATTATAATTTTAAATTATTATGTATATGACAATATTTATCAGTGCATTTAAAATTTACATACAACTGTCACTTGTAACAGTTTTACATACAGTATTTACAGTATGAATGGGCACCTGATACTTCTATTGACATGCTTTCTTTACTACCTGGTGTTTATGCATCCACCAGCCAATCCCAACAATACTATCCTCAACTTCCCAGGAAGTCCCATCATCATATACACTTTCTTCTTAATGAACAAATATTCGTTAGAATTTTGCCAGTGTCATATTAGAGTATGTTATTGAACTCTTCTTTAGAATAAGACATGCATTATTATGTTTATTAAATATTTTGGTTTTATTATAATTTTCCTATTATTTATTCTTTTCTTATACTCAAGTTGCTCCTACACCCCTTTAGTATCATTACATTAAAAACGGATCACCCTAGTTCAACCTTTAGAAGGAAGAACAAAAAGAATGAAGTCAGTCTAGTTGGCATGTCTTTGGGAAGACATGCTGAGACATCCTGAGATAATTAAAGTAAAATGGCTGAAGAAGCAGGTAAGGGAAAAAGTAAGGTGTGGAATACAAGCTGGAGGCAGAAAGACAGGAACAAATAGTACGTGTAAGGCAACAAAAGGGGTTGACATAAATGGGAAATATGAGCGGAAAGTGCCATGGAGACGGCATTCAAGTAACACTGAGCCCCAGGCATTCTAAAGGGTTAGAGTAACTGAGACTACCAGACTGTAGCTAAAGGCAGCACACATCACAAAGTACATGCAGTGCTATCACTCAAAGGCACACAGTGAGAGGGATAGACAGAGTGAGGGTGGGAAATGTCAGAGCACGTGACAAATTTTGAAATTTCATCACAGCACAAAAAGCTGCAAATGGGTTTATATTGGCTATAAACTTCTGTGGTTTCTAGGAAATCTTTTGAGAAAACCTAGGAACAAATTTTTTAAGTGGAGAAATCTCAAAAAAATGAAGGTCTTTGGTATTTTCATGTGGAAAAAAATGTGTATACTGTCCTAGACATGCACAATCTTGAAATACCTTCAATGCCTAATGCTAAATGTTATTCTTTATGTATAACATGACACTTGGCTTTCTTGAAAAGAAAGCCTAAGCTCCTTTCTTTTCCTAAGAAAAGAATGCCAAGTGTTATGCATAAAGAATAACGTCTTTAAAATTCCAGGTCCCTTCTGGTGTCCTAAACCTTGTTAAGCTTTTTCTAGGATACATGATTTGGAAATGCTTTTTTCTTCAAGAAGTTTAAAGTTCTTCCCCATATATGATACTATTATATAACATATACAGTATATGCACAGTGATTTTTCTATACCTAGTATCTAATTCTTTATAACTGTGCTATCCCAATAGGTTTTGCAATTCCACTAGAGGGTTGGCAACACTTAAAGGCATCAATAAAAGCACTTAAGAATTTAATGTTGTCAAGGAAAATGAAGACGGGAAGTTATTGAATAAGTGCTCTCTCCTAAAGCAAATGAAAAAGTACGGATAAGCCGGGAGAAGCATTTGGAGTAGGAGAAGTAGAAGCAAAGTAAAAGACAAAAAGCTGAAAAGAATAAAATGAGAGAAAGACTTAAGGATCAAGATGTGGGGGGCAGGCAAGATCACTGGGTGGTGGTTTGTGGTGGGAGAAAAATTGTCAAAGGGAAACCAATGATGATGTCATTATCTAGACTGGGAGACCTCCACTAAATATGACATGTGCTAAAAAAGTTTCTGTTTTGTTTTCTTTCCGTCTGCCTAAGCTCTCTTGCCTTATTTTTTATATTCCTCTTTTACAAATTTCCCTATGATATAGTCCAGGCAATGGATCTCAAGTTAGGCTTTTTTCTTTTCTTTAAAAGATTAAATGTTGATAAGAGTTGCCTGAAAATCTACTATTTGTTCTCTCTTATACATTCATGTAACTAGACTTGTTTTAGAAGGCTGCAGTCGTATTAGCATTCTTTCCATATACCATAAACAATTCTAAAAGCTCTGTGAGCAGACCAGAGCTTATAAGCTGCCAGCAGATCTTCGGGAATCCAGTGCACTCTTCAAAACCCCCACTTTACTCCTGTTATCAAATTTAGTGATCAATAGGATATGGGGGAATCAAAATCAGTGCCGTGGTCTGAAACCTCTGCATTCCCCTCGATCTTCAGTTACAGTGCTCACTGCTCAGTCCCATGTCCTCAAGAAGAGGATGTGGGTGGTATTAGAACTGGCAGCCGAGATCCTTTCCTCAGACTGGCACCAGGTGCTTCTTCACTCTCAGGTCACAAGAACTGTTCTAAAGAATAGGAAGCAGACAAGCAGAGGTGAGTCCTATACTCTGTCAAAAAAAAAAAATCAGGGGACTTAATATATATGTAAGCAATACATACATAAAAGCGAAAGGACAGAGGTCCTTCAATAAAGGACAGTGTTAATGCTTATTAAAATTTATCTGATGGGCTGAGTGAATCCTTAGAACATCAGGGCATCTATTCAGAAGGACAATGATAAGCATGAAAGGAATGAGCAGAAGAAGAGAAAATACAAACGACAGAAGAAAGAGATTCTCTTAAATTTCACTGTCTTCTAATCATTTGTTTCCTTTTGCTGATCATAATTAGGCTTCAGAATCTACATGATAAGATTCTCATATATTCACCTTACCTCCTTAATCCAGCCATTTTCTTTTGACTGCCTGAAAATTCTTTCCACTGTTTCTTTAACTTGTTCATCTTCAACTTCCTCTGTCATTGCAATGGTGCAACATTCCTGGTATAGTTTGAATTTAAAATGTTTCAGTTTATGATAAATTCTGGTACGGCTGGCACAAATTCTGCCAACAGTGAACACCTAAATCAAGAAATAAAGATTGTTATCTGACAACGAATATATATCCTTTCTGGTTTTTGGATTTTCTTTAGTAGTAGAATCAAAATGCATTATTAACTTTCAGTGTTTACACAATGATTCCTTTACCTTCTCTTACTTATACAACTAGTCAAACACTGAGCACCTGTGAGGTTTCAAACATTGGGCTAGGCACTAGAGATATATAAATAAAATACCTATTACCTGTATTAGGGAGTTACAGTTTTGAGAGAAAGACAAATGGTTACAAAACAACATGAAAAATGGTATGTCCAAGATGCTATGTCCAAAATGCTAGTGAAGAGGGGCACTTAGCCCAATCCAGATAGAACAAAAGTCCCCAAGCAAATCAAGCTTGAACTAAGTCTTGAAAACACAAGAGTTTGCCAAGTTTGGGGAAAAAAGAGAAATGGCTTTAATGAAAGGCAGAAGGATGGACAAAGTAAAAAAAAAAAAAAAAAAAAAAGCATGAAAAGTATGATAAGTCCATATTTATGTAGTTAAAAATGACTGGATTATAATATTTTTCTAGCTATAAGCAACATGTAAAACTGAAACAAACTCTTACACCAAAATTAAGTATTGGCAGTTTTTTACTAGATACTTTTCTTTCCCCCCCAAAAAAAATGATCTAAAGTAAAAAAATAAATCTGTGTTTAGGCATACTGATTGCTTTACTTAAGGTGTTATATGTGAATAAGACATTAATATTTTGCTGTCAGCCAGCTATAAGAATTTTAATTCCTACGTTTATATGGACTTCTATAATTCTATGATTAAGAACTCTTTTTATGAAATCAAATAACCAGAACCTTTCTCTTTCAGAATGTTTTGAATGTTTAAAATTTGTTATGCAAAACTACAGCTAAAATAGGAAGACAGTCTGACTGCACTGACCAAATTATTTATATATATTTAATATATACATTTAATATATATTTAATATATATTTATATATTAAATATATATTAAATATAGATATTTAAAATATTTACATATTAAAATATTTATTTAAATATTTAAATATATATATATATTTATATATATATATATATATATTTTTTTTTTTCCTGAGATGGAGTTTCGCTTTTTCACCCAGGCTGGAGTGCAGTGGCGCAAGCTTGGCTCACTGCAACCTCTACATTCCGGTTTCCCTGCCTCAGCCTCCCAAGTAGCTGGGATTACAGGTGCCTGTCACCACACCCAGCTAATTTTTTTTTTTTTTGTATTTTTAGTAGAGATGGGATTTCACCATGTTGGCCATGGTCTCGAACTCCTGACCTCGTGATCTGCCCACCTCGGCCTCCCAAAGTGCTGGGATTATAGGTGTGAGCCACCACGCCCAGCCAATATATTTTTACCTACATCATTTTACCCACTGTAGAAAATGCATCAGAAAGGGCTCCAAACATTATGATATGGTCAATCTTACTCTCATGGAGTAGTAACCTAAGGAAAGAGTAAACCTCCTGCTGACTTAAGTATTTGTGTCTGTACCTAAGTTCACTAATGGGTTATGCTTTCATGAGTACTAGTTTTAATATTTATCTGTGCAACTTGTGTTCTGTCTGACAGAAAAATACACTTGTTTCCTGAGGCCACACTGCAAGGAAACATACAAGTGATGATAGACAAAGCAGGAATATGTTTCCAAAAATGAATAGAAGTTATATCACAATGATTGGCAACAATCAGGTTTGATGTGTTTTCTTGTGAAAATTGTATTTTGGACATTTTGCAACCCTTCTTCAAATCTCCAAAAGTTTAAGAAAAGCATGTTCAGATTTTTGTTCATGGCTCCGTAAAAACCTTCCTGCTTTTCAGATCATTAGAAGTAAACAGGTATTATTGTACATGGCTTATTAAAATTAACTTTTCCAATTCAACCTTATCATCAAAGCAGTCCTGGTAGTAATGACATTTCAGCAATTCACTTGCTAATACTTCCAACTTTGTGTAAAAAGACAACACAAAAGTTGCCGTGACTATAAGGGTACCCTGTGTGTCTCCATTTCTGCCATCAAAGTAGACTGTGTGGGAGAACTCAGCTATAGCTGTTCTACATGAAGTATAGGCATACGATAAAGTGATTTGTATTTCTTTCACATTTATTCTGTATTTCCACAAAACAAGAGGAATTTATCTGTATAGCATTTTTAAGTTGAAACAAGAGGGAAGGAGAGGTGTTTAAAAATCCTAATTTTTTTTCCTGTATGAAAAACAAGTATCCTTTGAAAATATTTAACATTATGGCTTACTTCTTTCCATTTCTAATTCCTACCCCTCTTGGCATCTACTTATCATCATATAGATCTATAAATCGAAAATTACCTTAAAATGTTCTTGTTTTGTTTCCCAAAACATGATCACATTTTATATGGAAGAAGCTATATGGAAGGGCATCACTGCTGTAAAATTTCACAGAAAACAGTAGATGCAAAGGATAGGTGTAATACTCCAAGTGAACTTAACCCCTCACTCATTCCTGTTTTTAGTGTATTGTTACAGCCCATTGTATTTCTTTATCATATGAATTGAAGTATACAGTACAATACAGCTTACACTGTAGGAATCAATTTGTATAAAATACTAAAACAGGTAACATTAATCTATGGTGTTAGAATGATTTCTTTAAATGTCCAGAAAAATATATTTAGAACAACTGTAATTATCTAGTTCAATTTCTGTACATTAAGGAAACTATTCTAACAAGAAAATTAGTACAAAAAATACCATAGAAAAATAGGTGCTGTGGTGAGTGTTCACAAAGCAGATAAGGAAGATGACACATAAATGATGACTGGCCCACTATGCACGGTTAAGCACAGTTATCTGACCTGATAAATATGAGACTGAGTCAGTTCAGTTATCAGTATGAACCAACTGATTGCACATATGTAAAAATTGGAAATGGAGCTAAAAATTGTCACTGAATTTTGCTAAAGCAGAAGAAAGAATCTCATTTCTAATTTAACAGCTATATCACATGGAGTGTAAATTAAATCTAGATAACAAACTGAGGCAAGGAAATATAATGAAACATGTACCAGGCAGACTTGGTAATATTTAGCTAACTGTAGGTAGCTTTTTGAAGTATTTCTCTAAGCTCTTATTTATAGGCAGAGGAGCCAGCTCCTTATGGAAGTTAAAGTATGAAGAACAAAGAAAAAAGATTCTCAAGGAAACAGTAAGTCTGGGGAAAAGTTTGTTTTCTGTTTCTGGGTCTTCAGAAACAGATAGTACAATACCAATCCAAAGGGTTCTATTTGCCCTTGTTTGGTTTTTTGTTTGTTTTTTGTACAGACATATTATACAATGCCGTTTCCCTCAAAAATTATTGCTTCTTCCCACCAAATCCTAAGCATCTTAAGGAGTCTGGATAGACTCTGGGCAAAACTAAACATAAATCCAAGATTGTTTTTAGTTCTCCCAAACTACCTTTCAGATTTCACAACTCTCTTTCATCCAGGTAATTTCCTTCTCATCTATGTCCTTAAACTTTATCACAATCTGGTGGTCCAAGGCCTCTCGTCTCAGTACCCTATCAATACTGCTGTAACCAAAATTACTCTTTCCCCACTGATTCCACTTTCCATCAAGGCATCCTTTCTTTCAAAGAAGCTAAAGAAAGGAGAAAAGTTTTCTTATGAAACAAATTTGCTGTTAAGTGAATTCCTTAAAAGTATTATTTGCACCCTCAAAAAGAACCCTAGTTAATGTCTCAATTTTATGTAACTACAAGCAGCAACACAAAATAAAGAATTAGTTTTCAAAATAACTTGAAGATGGGTGTGGGGTTAGGCACAATTTCTTTTTCTTTTCTTTTTTTTTTTTTGAGATGGAGTCTCGCTGTCGCCCAGGCTGGAGTGCAGTGGCGCGATCTCGGATCACTGCAGGCTCTGCCTGCCGGGGTTCACGCCATTCTCCTGCCTCGAGTAGCTGGGACTACAGGCGCCCGCCACCTCTCTTGGCTAATTTTTTGTATTTTTAGTAGAGACGGGGTTTCACGTGTTAGCCAGGATGGTCTCGATCTCCTGACCTCGTGATCCGCCTGCCTCGGCCTCCCAAAGTGCTGGGATTACAGGCGTGAGCCACCGTGCCCGGCCAAGCACAATCTCTTTAACGCTCTGGATCATAACTAGGTTTATTTTCTCTCCCTTTCTTTCCTTCTTTACATATATGCATTTACATTGTATTGAAGTAGGATGTAAGATAAATTTTTGTAAGTCATTCTTCACTTTAAAGAAAAAATTACTGAAAAAACAATTTTTAAAAAAAATTTAATCACACTCTCTTAACATACCCAATAACTTAACGTCTACATATAGTTATATACGCATACACACATTTTTATATAGATGCCTAGACAGTGCAAATACTAATTATTATCATACTTTCAAACTAGCATTATTTTTCAACTTCATGATTATACCATTTGCTCTTTACTGAACTGCTTTGCAAAAGATAAACTTATAGACATTGAGTATGTATATAGCTTTGTGACTCTAGCTCTAAAAATCTAGTATTTTTAAAAGATACATATCACCCCATTTTTCCTCTAGGAATCTTACTTTCCATGAACTTACTAGTTTCAATGCAACCTTGATAGCATTGCATTTTATCATTTGATTTGAGAATACTTTGCCAATTTAAGAGTTACCAACTGGCATCTTAAGGTAGTTTTAATTATATACCCTTACATGCAGAATAAGCATTTTCCCATATATTTGTTAACTTTTATAGTTTTCTCTTATGTGACTGGCAATATTGATGTTCTTTGCTTTTAGTTCATGCTTTCAGTTTATTGTTTTTTTAAATATTTGAATAACTATTTTATATAGAATCTTTACTGCTTCACAGGAATGTCAGAGCTCTAGAAGTGATTTTCTTACTCCACTTTCCTCTTCAGAATTAGCTATAGACAGCAAAGACCATGAAGGTACAGTAATGTATTTGATATACATAACAGAACATGGTCCCTAATGTATGAAATCACTTTTGCTAGGATTCCAGATATCTTATGTCATAAAAAGTCATAGATCAGTTTTTAAACAATGGGGAAATTTGCATGTGACTATTAAATATATATATATATTCATATTTTTATAGTAACATATCAAACAAAACATTACAGACCAATTCTGAATTCATTATCCCCATAAAAACCTTCTAAGTCATTCTTGCAACCCAGATCTCTCAGAGGGATCTGGGCAACTACTGCTCGATAATACTGAGAAATCACTATCCAGTTTAATAGAAGAATTTAGATAAATATTATATTTCCATCTTAATAATTGACTGGGAGGATTTCAGAGACAACTTTGGGTCTCTACCTCTCTAAATATACACCTCCTCCATGGATACGTAGACTTACCAGAAAAAGCGCTCAGTATTTCTTGCATTTATAAATATAATTTTCACATTTGTAAATGCAGCAATCTTATAAAGTAAGATTGAAAAAATAAATAGAAGTTGTCAGCATCTGTGCTTTTTATCATTTCACATTATACTGCTATGCTCTTGTCTAAAAAACACTTACTCTTCAGTTTTTTCTATTCATACAGAATTAATAGCATCTTAACTATGTGGTGATTGCTCTAGACTCTGACATACTTCTAACAGAGTCTAGTTGAAGCACAGTGTTTTTTGAATTCTCTCCTATTAGATGAACAGCTATCTTCCATTATTTACTTGTGGGTTGCCAATTTGGTGGATTATATGCTAAAAATGTTTCCACTTGGGTCAAATTCTCCTTAGGATACTTAGGATTATTTATGAAATAAAAATTTCTAAATACTGAAAATTAAGATTAGAGGGAAGAAAATACCTGTTTATCATGTGACATGAAATTATCTATTTTCATGGTCCTGGTGTTATACAACTCTCCTGATAAATGCACTGAATATTTACAGTAGCGATGCAGTCCACAAGCCTGGCAGGAACAGTTTTCAGGATTCTTCAAATGAATACTTACATTAGAATAATTTTCTACTCGCTCCTGAAAACAAAAAATATTTAAAAAAGTTTAAAAGATAAAGAATAAAAATAAAAGTAGGAATCTAACCAATTAAAACATCTTAGGGATTACAATACAAAGAGATATAAGAGCAAAACACCCTGGCATTTCTTACTTTAATACTGAGCACATAGTAGGTATTTTACAAGATATGTTTAAATAAAAAAAATTATAATCTTGGCTATTGCATGAAAATAAACCAGACTAGGAAAAAGCTAGTTTCATATCTCTTACACTTCTGCAGTTGCTACTTCTTTTCCATTTCTCATCTCTAGTTAGTGTTAATGAGGTATTAGTTAAAAATAGGAGCAGCAAAAATGTAGGATGATATAAGAAAAATAATTCCAAGTAGGCTAGTTAAAACTTGAGAAAAAAAATCACATTCACTTTCCATTATATGAATTATATATTTTCCACAAAAATATTCCAGAAATAATTCAATCCTCCTATGATAACTTACTACAGTCCTGGGGAAAAAACAAGTTGGCACTAGGACTGCCATGTGTCTGGTATTCATATGGACAGTTTAATAGCTCAGTTATCAATGAGTAAACAAACTGAGAAAACACTTGGCATTCATAAATAAGCTTCATTATTAAGCTATGAAGTTACTTGTGCCTGAATATTTCTGCTTATGTTCTAGGCCTGTGCTAGATACTACTATTCTAATTGGTAGTGTAGATTAGGTTTTAATACAATATTTGAACTGCACACAGTGAGCATATTAGCATGGTTACTAAACCACATTCATATCTTCTACCAGACGGATGGTAATTAAGTATCCAATATACTGACAGTTTACTTTTTATATTATATGATTGAAAACTACATTTTCTGGTGGTCAACTTTTCATATTTCTCATACTTCATGGCACTTTATGACATGTATTACTTACAGGCTGAAATTCAGACTGAACAGATAACTAACCACCTTCCTTTCCTGCTTCTGCTGTACCCCATGGAAGCACATGTTAAGATGAAACCTTTATCGACCTCTATCAGCTCAGTTCCCTGAGTGACTACAATCAGCAGAGCACCCCTGATGACTAACACTGGATATATAAGTGAAAATAAACTTTGTTGGGTTAAGCCATTGGGATTTTATTGTTGGTTTATTTTGTTTGTTAGTTATATTCTTTATCTTTTGAAGCATAACCCAGCTTATCCTAATTAAGATCTTACTGAATCATCTGTGTCTCAGTTTTTCAGCTAATACTTTTTGGTATCTTACAGTTATTATCCCAACATCAGATTATCCAAATTCAGTATCACCCACCACAATATGGTAAAACCTAATATGGCATACAGGCATGGGTTTTGGAGTCTGAGACTCTGGGTTTAATACCAGCCTGTCTAATTATTAGCAGTGGAACCTTATGTTACTTTATTTTTCTGAGACAGTTTCCTCATCTCTAAAAGAGAGGAAATAATAGTGCCCTCCAGCTGGCCACAGTGGCGCATGCCTGTAGCCCCAGAAACTCAGGAGGCTGAGGTGGGAGGATCTCGAGCCCAGAAGTTCAAGTTCAGCCTGGGTCACAGAACGAGACCCCTCTATTCCCTCCAAAAATAGTGTCTTCCTCATGGGGTTACTTTGAAGATAAAAAAAATTTTAGTTTACATGTAGATTACTTGGCTAAAGTTAAATAATCTATAAATACAGTACAGGTATACCTCAGAGAAACTGCAGATTTGGTTCCAGATCACCAAAATAAAGTAAATATATCAATAACGTGTCACACAAATTTTGTGGTTTCCTAGTACACATAAATGTTTACACTGTACTGTAGCCTATAAAGTATGCAACAGAATTATGTCTAAAATGTATGTAATTTAAACTACATTTAATTAAAAAGTACTTTAGGTCTAAAAAATGCTAACAATCATCTGAATCTCCAGTGAATAGGCATCTTTTTGCTGATAGAGGGTCTTGCCTCAATAGGATGGCTACTGACTGATAAGGGGCTAGTTGCTGAAGGCTGGGGTAGCTGTGGCAATTTCTTAAAACAAGACAATAAAGTTTGTTGCATCCATTCTTAAGACAACAATAAAGTTTGTTGCATCCACTGACTCTTCCTTTCATGAAAGATTTCTCTGTAGCATGCAATGCTGTTTGATTGTATATTTGATTGTATGTTATACAGAATAGAACTTATTTCAAAATTGGAGTCAATCCTCTCAAACGCTGACACTGCTTTAACAACCATATTTTAAATCCGCTGTTGTCATTTCAACAATGTTTGTAGTATCTTTCCTTTCCTAGGAGTAGTTTCCATCTCAAGAAACCACGTTCTTTGCTTATCCGTAAGAAGCAACTCCTCATCCATTCAATTTTTATCATGAGATTGCAGCAATCCAGTCACATCTTTAAGTTTCACTTCTACTTCTAGTTCTCTTGCTATTTCAACCATATCTGTAGTTACTTCCTCCACTGAGGTCTTGAACCCCTTCAAGTCATCCAGGAGGGTTGGAATCAAATTGTTTCAATTTAATTGTTAATGTTGATATTTTTACCTTCTCTCATGAATCATAAATGTCCTTGATGGCATCTAGAATGGTGAATACTTTCCAGAAGGTTTTTAATTTACTTTGCCTAGATACATCAGAAGAATCACTGTCTATGGCTGCTACAATCTTATGAAATGTATTTCTTTTTTTTTTTTTTTTTGAGACAGGGTCTTGCTGTGTCACCCAGACTGAGTGCAGTGGTGTGATCTCGGCTCACTGCAACCTCTGCCTCCCAGGTTCAAGCGATTCTCCTGCTTCAGCCTCCCCAGTAGCTGGAATTACAGGTGTGCACCATAATGCCTGGCTAATTTTTGTATGTTTAGTAGATACGGGGTTTCACCACGTTGGCCAGTCTGGTCTCAAACTCCTGACCTCAGGTGATCCACCACCTCGGCCACCCAAAATGCTGGGATTACAGGCCTGAGCCACCACACCTGGCCTGGAATTTATTTCCTAAATAATAAAACTTGAAAGTCAAAATTACTCCTTGATCCATAGGCTGCAGAATGGATGTGCTGGAAGGTATTAAAATGATATTAATCTCCTTGTAAATCTCCATCAGAATTCTTGGGTGACCCGGTGCACTGTCAATGAGGAATAATATTTTGAAAAGAATCTTTTTTTTTTCTGAGTAGTAGGTCTTAACAGTGGTCCAAAAATATTCAGTAAACTATGCTATAAACAGATGTGCTATCATTCAGGTTTTGTTGTTCCATTTATAGAGCACAAACAGAGTCAGTTTAGCATAATTCTCAAAGGGCCCTTGGATTCTAGGAATGGTAAATGAGCACTGGCTTCAACTTAGGTCACCAGCTGCATTAGCCCCTAACAAGAGAGTCAGCCTGTCCTTTGGAGCTTTGAAGCCAGGCATTTACTTCTTTTTAGCTATAAAAGTCCTAGATGGTAGGCTGGGTGCAGTGGCTCACGTCCGTAATCCCAGCACTTTGGGAGGCCGAGGCAGGCGGATCATGAGGTCAGGAGATCGAGACCATCCTGGCTAAGATGGCGAAACCCCGTCTCTACTAAAAATACAAAAAATCAGCCAGGCGTGGTGGCAGGCGCCTGTAGTCCCAGCTCCTCAGGAGGCTGAGGCAGGAGAATGGCGTGAACCCAGGAGGCGGAGCTTGCAGTGAGCCGAGATTGCGGCACTGCACTCCAACCTGGGCGACGGAGAGAGACTCCGTCTCAAAAAAAAAAAAAAAAAAGGCATCTTCTTCTAACAAAAGACCATTTTGTCTACTCTGAAAAAATCTGTTGTTTACTTTCATCAGTTATCTTAGCTAGTTTTTCTGGAAAACTTGCTGCAGCTTCTCCATTAGCACTTGCTGCTTCACCTTTGCACTTTTACGTTATGGAGATGGCTTCTTTCTTTAAACCTCATAAATTGAACCAACCTCTGCTATCTCCAAACTTTTCTTCTGAAGCTTCCTCACCTCACTGAGCATTCATGGAATTGAAGAGTTACGGCCTTGCTCTGGATTAGTCTTTAGCTTACACGAATGTTGTAGCTAGTTTGATCTTCAATCCATACCACTAAAACATTCTCCATGTCAGCAATAAGGCTGTTTCAATCATTTATGTATTATTTTTAATTTCCTTCAAGAACTTTCCTTTGCATTCACAACTTGACTAACTGTCTGGCACAAGAGCAAGAGGCTTACATTTCAGCCTATCTGAACTTTTGACATGCTTTCCTCAAAAAGCTTAATCATTTCTCACTTTAGATTTAAAGTGAGAGACCTGCAACTCTTCCTTTCACTTGAACGATCAGAGGCCATTTTAGGGTTATTAATTGACCTAATTTCATTACCGTTGTGTCTTAAGGAATAAGGATGCCTGAGGAGAGGAAGAGAGATGGGAAAACGGCCAGTTGGCGGAGCAGTCAGCACACACATTTATAAATTAAGTTCACTATTATATGGGCATGGTTTCTGTCACCCTCAAACAATTATAATAGTAACATCAAAGATCACTGACCACAGATCACCATAAAAGATGTAATAATAATGAAAAAGTTTGAAATACTGCAATAATTACCAAAATGTGACAGAGATGAATAAGCATATGGTGTTAGAAAAATGGTGCCAAGAGACTTGCTCCATGCAGTTGCCAAAAACTTTCAATCTCAAAAAAATACATTATCTGCAAAGTGCAATAAAGTGGAATGCAACAAAACGAGGTATGCTTATATATGCTATTTTTCTATTAAAGAAAACAGTATTTATGCCATGTTCTAAAAGCTGTGCCTGTACTTTATCTTCAAAGAAAATAAGTAAGTATATACAGTATTTCATTTCACAATAGGTAAATATTTTCCACCTATGAAGAAGAAATGGGTTCAGAGAGGTTAAATTTATCAAAAGTCAAAAACTCAATAGCCCTAAACTCAAGCCATCCTCCAACTTGAAGTCTTTTAACTCTTTCTGTAATCCTACACTGTCTTATAAACCTAATCTATGGCTAATTTATCACCACATAATTCAACAAGGCTGAAAAGCCTTGGATGAAACCAAATCTCTTGGCATAAATGAGGTACAAGAACTAATGATTTAAGTGCTAAAAGGATTTTAAATAACTTAAACTTCAATTATCTTTTTATTTTTCCTCTTCCTAAACATTAGAATATAGAATCTTAGAAGTAACAGGGAGAAAACCCTTACAAATCATATAGTACATCCTCTGCTATTAGAGATCATAAAATAGATAACTGGTACATGAAACAAAATGTGGCAAATCTTATAAATTAAAAATATAAATTATAAATTCTTCAAATTGGTAGAATTATGCAATCTTAAAGCAAAGAAAGATGCCAAACACTATCTAGACCAGTGTTTCCCAAACAATGTGTTATGGAAATCAAGCAGGTAACAGGTGTTACCTGTTTACATAAACAGAGCTTCACAGAGTAAAACACAAATTTAGGAAATACTGCATTCCATACCATCCTTTGAATATTTATAACATAAATTCACATATAATGCTTGGGAAAAGTCTTCCAGTAAAGAAACCAGCTTACAACCCCTGATTCTCAAATTTCTTTGACCATGGAACTCTCTTTTCTGACATAACAACACCGTGTGAGACAATCTTCTCATTTTAAAAGATGGGCTAAGCCCTGGAGATGTTCTAAAGTTATTCATCATTTGGAACCACTTAATTATTGGATAGATATAGTTAATGTGAATGATTAAAACAATAATAACTTTTAGAAGATGTGAGAAATAATAAGCTGATTATTTAACAAAGACATGCCAATATTTTAGAAGATTATTCAGTCTGGATTTTAAAATCCTGAGAGGTTTGCTGCCCCCAACCCCCAAGCAGAGATTCAAAAACAAACTGTGTACCTTATATTGTTCTTTCCAACGACTTCTAGATACCAAGCTCTCTAGACGAGGCTGAACAAAGCGGTTATCCAGATAATGAAGAGATGTTAGCATATCTTTTGCATATGATTTTTGCCTTGTGCCATCTGTTCAGGGGATAAACAACAAAAAAAATCATTTTGTTAATTAGAAATATTTAAACTATTTAATACTTAAAAATTTCTTCCCAACTTGGTTGGAAGCATTTTAAATTAGGAAAAAAAATATTTAAAAAATCATTCCATCAGAACATTAAGGAAAAACAGGGTAGGCCGGGCACGGTGCCTCATGCCTGTAATCCCAGCACTTTGGGAGGCCGAGGTGGGTGCATTACGAGGTCAGGAGATCGAGACCATCCTGGCTAACACGGTGAAACCCCATCTCTACTAAAAATACAAAAAATTAGCCAGGCGTGGTAGCGGGCACCTGTAGTCCCAGCTACTCGGGAGGCTGAGGCAGGAGAATGGTGTGAACCCGGGAGGGGGAGCTTATAGTGAGCTGAGATCGTACCACTGTACTCCAGCCTGGGTGACAGAGTGAGACTCCGTCTCAAAAAGTTCCCTTTGTAAGCATGAAGCTTTAACATTACTTTCTGATAACAAAAAAAGTCAGATGAAAAAGTTTACCAAATTATCTTTTATTCTCTTACACAAAACTGACATGAATTAGCCCCTGAATTCCAGATAAAGTTCAAACTTCTGAATTTCAAAGCCGTCTACAATTGACTCCATTCTACTGATCCCATGGTAACTCCTTGTGTCAACAAATCAGAATACTCTTTTCTAGCTAGGCCTTTTCCTCATTCTTCTTTAGCATGCTACACTCATTACTGCCTTTCTGATTTGGCTCATAGTATATTCTCTATATACATCTGTCATCATATGAATTTAAGCTTTATTTTCTTGCCTTATTTGAAGTTTTATTAATTAATTTAACTAATAAATTTATCATGTTTCTTTAAATAATCACAAATTCAAACACCTTACCATAGCTTACAAAGCCCTTCTGTCCTCAGCCTACTCCTCTGAGCTCCTCTCTTTTCCCTCTCTCCTGTCTCATTCCACTTCAGCCACAAAGGCCTTCTAGTTGTTCTTGAACACACCAAACTTACTCTTTCCTAAAGGCCTTAGCACCTCCTTTGCCCTCTGCTAAGCAAGTAATCCACGTATTACTTGCTCCCTTTGCTTCATTCAGGTTTCTGTTTAAAAGTTACCCCAAGAGGCCTTTTTTGACTAATCTAACTAGCAGATAACATAAACTTTACCTTCCCTTATTCTCGATCTTCTTACCCTATTTTATTCTTTTTTTACAAGAACTAATCACCACTGAAATCATATTATGTTATATTTTGTTTACTCATTTATTGTCTGTCTCTCCCATTAGACTATAAGTAACATGAGTGCAGGAATCTAATATGCCTTAAGTCACTGTCATATCCCCAGCCCTCAAATAATGCCTAGCTTATAGTAGACATTCAATAAATATTTGTTCAATATATTGTAAATGAAACCTTATTTGGCAATTAGTTATTCAACACAATATATTTATAGTCTATTAAATGCCAGATTCTGTGCTAGATGCAAGAGAAATGGGGATATATATAAATATAAATATATATGAATATATATAAATATAAATATATATAAATATATATAAATATAAATAAATATAAATATATACATATACATATATAGATATATATATAAATATATATGTATATTTATATATATTTATATATATTTATAAATTTGCTCCCACACTATGATAAGGGAAGAAAGCAAAAATACATTTTCAATACAACATGCAAAGTGCATATAAATGAGTACTATGAGTATTACCATACTCAGAATGATGGTGGCACAAATGAGAATGATAAATATTATGTGAATGGGTCATAGATAGATTCATAGTAGAAATGTTTTTACACTCACCTAAAACATCTGGGACAAAAAGGGATTCTATTCTAAGAAGAAACAGCATGGACAAAGGCACAAAAGCAGAAAACAGCATGGAACTTTTAATGAAATTCAGAGCTCAGAGAGGCTGGGTTGGCACATGGGTATTAAGACACTCTGCTGTTTTAGGTGTTCTACTGTCAAATTCACTGTTAACTCCCTAAGGGAAAGGACCTGTCACAAACTTACCTTCCACATATCTCAGATAATGAACACTAACAAGCATTTTACATGAATGGAGTTTTGATGTAGTTGATCCTACAGGGAAAACATTGGAAGGTCTTACAAATGATCCTCATTGGTTTTGTTTAATCTACATAGTTTTAAAAGTGAGGTTGTTTTAAAATTGGAAAAAGAAATAAAAACCAATTGTTTCATTCATAGTATTAACTTACCATATAATGTTCCCAGAAAAGATTCATCTAAAGCATTGATCAGAAGAGCCTTCACAACTCTTTCAAAATGAGTATAGTGGTCACTAAAAGAATCTGAAATTAATTTCAAATAAATATTAGAACAGAGCAGACAAAATAATTTCTTGAATACAATAGATTCCATTCTCCACTGCTAAGAAATTAAAACTATAGATAGCACAAACAGCTTAATCATCCTAATTTTATAGCTTCCTCGATGACTTGTTTAGTCACGGAGCAAATCTCCATTTTCCAAACTTACTGGCTTCCAATCCAAAGTGTCTACTTGTAATTTCAAATCTTTACTTCCCAAACTTAAGAAAACTGTTCAGAGAATATTAAAATAAGTTGTAAAAAATAAAAATTATCCCTTGCACACCTATATTTAATTATCAATTTGACACTTAGAGTGACAGAACAAGAGAGAAAACCTCCAAAGACAGATTAATATGTCTTATTCTGTAAAACACGTTACATATGAAATTGTCCAGGGAACTGCTATCTTAGCCAGAACCCCAATGGCTACAAAAACTTCATTTCCCTTTTCATGCTGCCCCAGATTTAGGATTTTCTACATCAATTTAGAAAACTTGTCTATTTCCTTCCCCATACCACATATTTAAGCGCACTTCCTCGCTAACCAAATCTCACACATGACATCATCTGTTGTGACAGGCCAGGCAGTGGTTAAGACAGAAGATTCCTACTATTCTCATTACTTTTGGATCAGGGTTTACTATGACTGTGGAAATGTTCTCTATCAACCACGACCCCTTCCTTGATCCAACAGTCACTGTAGAATACATGCCCTGCTCAGGGCACCTGTGAAGACATATTAAGGGCAGACTGAGTATTTCGAGAAATATAGAAGATGTCTGACAAGGGATTAAAGCAAAATAAGACCTATCATTAGCAACCATGGATAGATTTTGACTCTCCTTCCACTTGAAGTAAAAAGAAAGATGGGATTCAACATGGAAAACCCTCTTCATTTATATTTTAGTTACTCAAAAGGCTGTATAACTCTCTTTCAGACTTTAGGGTACATTTTAGTATGCATTCTTTTCTAAGGAAACACCTATAGAAGTGCTAAAGAGACAAAAATAAAGTAATAATAAAAATAAATGACAATAGCAGATCATTTGGCCATTAGCCTTTAGATGGCCTGTGATCAAAGGCAATAATCATGGCCTTTAATGAATATAATATTTTCTTAAAAATCAGTACAGCATAATTGAAAAATGAAATAATACTTCATTTTGTTACACAGGTAAACTCATGTCATAAGGGTCTGTTGTACTGATTATTTCATCACCCAGGAATTAGACCCAGTACCCAATAGTTATCTTTTCTGCTTCTCTCCCTCCTCCTACTCTCCACCCTCAAAAAATTAATATTGTTGACATTTTAAACATCTCTGCCAGATGTTATAAGCAAGTAATAATGGTTATGAATTTATTTATTAGATAGATTTGTCTAATTTCATTTTGGATTGTAATTTATTTACATTGCCACTAGTGAATCTTATTAAAAATCTCTAAATAAATAAGTAAATAAATTTGGGGGACATGCAAACATTCAGACCAAAAAGAAAAAAAAAAGAAATAATACTTCAATAGAATTTAACTTTGACTAGACTGTTATCAAACTCTGGACATAATATAATATTGGGCAATTTTATTTGTGTTAAAATCCATCTGAACTGTATCTATAAAAGCATTTCTCAAATGGTATTAAGAGAAACTGGGACTATTAACAGATGTGTTGAGAAACAAATCAAATTCATCCCATGTGCACCTAAGTTTAACTATCATACAAATTGCATAGAATATTTCATCCTACTGAAGGTATCATTCTTGAATGTCCTTATGCCCAGTGCTACTCATTTGCTATAGAGTCTTGAGAACTAACTGCTGCTCTATTTCAAAGACCCTGAGAGGAAATTGAAAGGGCAGAGATCAAAATCATTTGAGAAGTCTTGTCCCTAACCATAAGATTCTTCTTTTATCAATGTATATCAGAATGTACTTCAAAAAAGTCAGGAAAAAGGCACCTATTTCATTATGCTTGAGTAGACTGGTGGGTGGTGGTGGGATAATGCTCCTGGAATTTCAAATTGAAAAATAATATTACTGAGCAAAATATATGCCAGGCATCATTGTAAGCATTTACATGCATTGCTTTATTTTTCACAACAAGCCTGTGGGATACTACCATTATCCTAGATTCATTTCTGGTTGAGAAAACTGAAATATAGAGAGGATGAAAAACTTTCCTAAGACCAAACAGTAAGTTTCGGAACTAGGGCTGGAACCCCGTCTAACTCCAGATTTCATGTTCCTATCCCCTAGTTAAATATTGTTATACATGGTAGATTTGATATATGTCACAACACAAAATTTAGACTTGGATGGAAAACTGGAGAAAATAAAATTCAAATCTCCCATCTTAAGAAAAATGGCATTCTCAATGACAAAATAACTTATCCAAGGTGACATAACTAGACGGAGGCAAAATAAGGCTTAGAGCTCAGCTCTCCTTCAGAGCTTTTCTCATAGTGCTTTAATCCCTATATTGAATGAGCTTCTGTGGAATGTCCCAGGAATATTGTTTTAAACAATATTTTAAACATTTTAAATAAGTTTCCCCCATGACTATTTAAAAAACTGGAAAAAGTATTAAAGAGGAAACTATACTTGTGTTTATACATAACTTATTTTTTCTAAGGTAATCAATTTCCTTATAGCCAATCATTTGGTAGTCTAATCATTCTTTGTTGATTTCCATGTATCCTTTATCACATACTAATTTCACATATATGCCAAGATTTTTTTTCAAACCATCTGCCCTTCCTACTGGTCTGGCTGTCATTCTTTAGAATTGTTTTGCAAAGTTTAACCAAAAAAAACTAATTTCAGAAGAAATAACTTCTTGTTCTACGCATATTACCTTTCAGAAACATGCTTGTCTCTCCGCTTATCCATGTTTTCTGTTCTGTTTCACAGTAAAGTGTATTTTTTTAACCTATAAAGCCGTGCTTTTCTTTTTTTTTTTTTTTTTTTGAGCCGGAGTCTTACTCTTGTCACCCAGGCTAGAATGCAGTGGCACGATCTCGGCTCACTGCAACCTCCGCCTCCCAGGTTCAAGTGATTCTCCTGCCTCAGCCTCCTGAGTAGCTGGGATTACAGGCGCCCGCCACCATGCCTGGCTAATTTTTGTACTTTTAGTAGAGACAGGGTTTCTCTGTGTTGGCCAGGCTGGTCTCGAACTCCTGAACTCAGGTAATCCGCCCTCCTCAGTCTCCCAAAATGCTGGGATTACAGGCGTGAGCCACCGCGCCTGGCCTGCTTTTCTTCTTAATATTAGGCTTAGGAACTTTATTTTGGTTGCGATTGTAGATGGAATTTTTCCTGATTATATCACTTAAGTAATTATTGCTACTATACAAGAGAACCATTGAGATTTACATACTTACTGTGAATCTGGTGATTTTTCTGAGATCTTTTACCAATTTCAAAATAGTCAGATTCTCTTGGATATTTCTGGGAGATAAGCTTCCTGGGACACTACAGAGCTGGAGATGGACACTGTTAAAGGATTCCTGGACACTATCTCTGCTTTCTCCCACAACCCCCAGGAGGATGTGGTCTTGCTAGTGGTAAATTTATTTCAAGAACCAAGAGAATGTTTACAAATATTCGCTTAGGTAAAAGCATGTAGATTTTTGATGTACTTTCTTCTGGAATGGAGATATCAGCCTAGTGTATGAGGCAGAGGCAGAACAAGAAACTGATTTCTTTTTCTACTTTAACATATCTCCCCTCTCTTCACCCCTGTAGGGCAAAAAGAATGTGATGCAAGCCATGAAAAGATATGCTACATCTACTCCTGCTTTTAAAGTATTTATATCCCTTCTCTTAACTTCTGTATCCTTTGTTAAGTAAGTCAGAAACTTTTAGCTTATATGTGTGTACATAATACACACACACACACACATTATGTTCAAATAATGTCTTTTCTTTTTCAATAGTTATATTTCTTTTGTTTTCATGTCTTGTTGCATTTTTCAAAACATCTAGAACAAAGTCAGTAGAAAATATTTTTGTCATGTTCCTCATTTTAAGTATGCTGTTGTCTCT
Organism: Pan paniscus; assembly: GCF_029289425.2. NCBI lineage: Eukaryota > Metazoa > Chordata > Mammalia > Primates > Hominidae > Pan > Pan paniscus. Next base: position 97,225,149 of record NC_073258.2, read on the forward strand.
TGGTTTAAAATACTGTCATGTAAAGGACGTATGTTCCTATTACTAATTTTTTAACAACTGCTTTTCTTAAAAGCCAGGTATGGACATTGAATGTTACCAATGTTTCTCCTAGAATCTCAATAAATTATATGACTTTTTCTCTATTGATACATTAATGTAATATATTAATGACTTCTAATATTAAGCCATTTTTATAGTTCTAAAAAGAATGATTAGGGATCTTTTTCTTTATTCTTGTAATTACATAAACAGTTCATACATCTGTTTGCAAAACTATTTTCATCAATTTATTAGCAATGTGGGCCTCTTTAATCTGCATAAATGTGTTACGCATTATGAAAATACCTCAAGAATACTTTCTTCTATAATAACCTTGAATTCATATCTTATGTTTTCCCATCCAAAAATATGGTATGATTTTTAGTACATTCAAATTTTCTTTTACATATCTAACTAAAGTTATACAATTTTCTTCCTTTACATTTCCATTTGTTCTGTATTTCTGCCACTCCCTCCCCCAAATTTGTGAAATAGGGTCTTCGTTTGTAGTCCTTTATTATCTTCTCCTTTATAACTATTTTTTTCTTCTCTACCCTAGAACTTCTCAACTATCTCCTGTCATTCATGAGATTTTCTGTACTGTTAATTCTGCTATCTACTGCTTTCCATAGACTTTATTTCTGACTTTACATTTAAAAATTTGGGGCAATTCTTATTTTAGCTAGCTCCCTTTCACCTCAAATTGTTATCTCCTTATAACTTCTTTTTCATAGACTGCATAGCAAATGCTTTATAGCATTTTCTTGTTTCTTTTAATGAAACATTTTTCACAGTTATTTTCTTCCTCTGAGTCTACCTTTACCTTATACTGCAATAAATTTCACAGGTACTTTTTACTTATCCTAGAACAAGGGAAAGTTCTAAGATTTAATATTTAACATAAATGGTTCTGAGTCCGTTCTTAGGCCCACTCTTTATTGTGTTAATAGAATGATTTTCTTTAATTAGTAGATGGAGACTAAGTGGATGTTCACTTAGTCTAATTTCCAGTGTTCTAGCAAGGCACTAGTAGACCGAAATGTATTCTACTCTTATCTCTACTACTTGATTCTGTCACTCTGAATATATAATAGAGTACTGGATAAATAATATTTAGTATCCACAAATCTGAAGATTTTTCCTCTTTACCTGCATACAATATTTTTAGTGTGTGAACTATGTAAATGTGGCATGCAATGGACCACTGCTATTTTGTCCCTCTACTCCCTACCATATCTTTTCCAAGAATTGTAGTTTCAGAATAAATATAAAGAGACACTAATAGGGATTGATAATAAAAGAAAAAGACTATGACTGTAGCAAGAGGGAAACTACCCTGTGGTGCATCTCTCAGAGCCAAATGGCAGATAGGAAATTACAAAATGTCTTCCTATAGGTAAGAATTGCTCACTTCAAAAAGGCAAGTACATGGACTACTGATTCCGATTGTCAACTGAAATACTGAATTTAGAGTTAGGAGATTTTCTCCCAAATTCTCATATGTTGAATATGATTCGTTGGCAGGAGAATGAATCTGGGAATACTAGCCTAATTACAACTTAACCCAAGTCGTAGAGTGGTGTTCATTATTCACCACATAGGTTACTGTTTTAATGAGAAAATGTAGTTTGATTTTCAAATGCAATTTTTAGAACATAATTCCCTGGCAAATTGAAAACTGTCTATATTAAATTTTATTTATTATATTTAGATATGGTATAAAATTGCTAAATATTAAAAATATCAACTCAATCATAAATTATCACTCTAGAATATGTGAATTTTTTTCTCTAATGTTTGAAAAAATCTGATGTCCAATATTTCTCTGAGTCTTGAACTGTAACATTCAGGAGTCTTTAGCCAATATGCTTATCTTAATCATCTATAGGAACTTAACAATGAGTTCCTATAATGTGTCACGAACTCTAATGGGTACTAGAAATATAGAAAAGGGAAGCTGGTTAACTATTTAGGTTTTGTTTTTGTTTTTTGGAAGTAGGGGCACCCACATGGCTTGTTTTATTGAGCTTTACTACTTTATATACCATAAAATTCACTCTTTTTGGTGTACAGTTCTATGGCCAATGCATAAAATTACATAACCAACACCAAAACAGTTCTATCACCACCCAAAACTCCTTCATATTACCTCTTAATCATTCAGTTTTGTTCCTATTGAGCCTGAGATGTCTGAAAGTCTGATAATAATCTTCAATAAGATAAAAACAAATTAGGCTTTATGTTCAGGAAAAATCTTGGCTAGAGATAAATGTTTGAGAATTTCTGCTTAACGACTGGACTGAAGTAATGGGAAAGAGACTGCCCAAACCCGCAAGCAAAATGAAGATAGTTGAGGATGGAACCCCTGGAAACATCAAAATTTACATGGTAAATAGTAATAGAGGAAAGGAATATTACAAACGGAAATGCAAGAAAAGTAGGGTACCACAGAAAGTAGAAGAGCATTCTGAAAGTGAGAGTGGTCAATGGTAGTAAAGTACATGACAATACCTGGTTAATATAAGAACTAAAGGTATTTTGGCAATTAGGAGGGTATCAATAACTTCAGTAAGAACAATTTCACTGGACTGACACAAGCAAGAGCCTGAATACAGTGCTTTGTAGAGTTACTGGGAAATGGGAACAAAAAGATAAAATTTAAAATAGTAGCTAATGGAACATGCCAACTCAAAGGAGGAAAGGCATGAACTTGGTTACAAGTTGAGGAAAAAGAGTTTGTAGGGATAAAACCACTGAAAATAAAGAGAACTGAGTAGATAATAGAGCCGAATGAGAAGCTGTAATTAAGAATACACAAGATAAAATATGTTGCATAAAAACATATACATCTTCCTGAGGTAGAGATGCTCAGTATTAACAGGAAGCCTCAGTATTTAAAGGAAACCTCCTCATATTTACCTAAATGAGTTGAAAACTTATGTCCATAGAAAAACCTGCACATGAATGTTTATAGCAGCTTTATTCACAATTGCCAAAACTTGTAAGCAACCAAGATGTCTTTCAATAGGTGAATGGATGAACAAAACTGTGGTACATCCATACAATGAAAAATATTCAGCGATAAAAAGAAATGCGCTATTAAGCCACATTTAGACATGGAGGAAACCTAAGTGCATATTATTAAGTGAAAGAAGACAATCTGAAAAGTTATATGCTGTGTGATTCCAACTATATGACAGTTTGGCAAAAGCAAAACTATGGAGAGGGTAAAAACATCAGTGATTCAGAGGAGGGAGGAAAGGAGAATGAATTAGAGCACAGGGCATTTTGAGGACAATGAAACTACTCTGTATGATAGTGTAATGGTAGATACATGTCATTACACACTTGTCAAAACCCATAAAAGGTACTAAAAAATGAGCCCTGTTGTGAAGTATGAACTACAGTTAATAACTGTACCAACAGAGGTACCAAACTAATAAAAGAGGTTAATAATAGGGGAAACTGTGTATGTGAGGAGGTATATTTGAACTCTGTACATTCCATTCAAATGTGCCCTTAAAAAAAACAACTAAAAGGTGTAGAGAAGTTGAAGTTCCCATATGCTAGCCTTTTATTTCCATTAATTGGCAGGAGTTGATATGAGTGGGCATCTCTCAGCAAATGTTCCATCACATTCTAGATAACCCAAAATAGGATATCTCCTAATTGAGTATCCCTGTAATTTAAATGTCCAGGTGGCAAGTGAACCAATGCCTACTGATATAAGGAAAACAGTCATTAACTTGCAGTGTAGAGATAACTGTAACTGGCATCTCTATAACTGCCAAATTTCTTGAAATTTGATTCATATCTCAAAATCCACTATTTTATTATAAATCATGAGATATAAATCAAGTCATGTCATGCTTTATTTTAGTCAATATGGCCTTTTCTGAAATATTTGGAAAGAATGCACTCAAAGAAAAAAAATAAAAGTATATCCATCCAACACCTTGTTCCTACCAGAGCTGTAAAACATCATAAAAACAATCTTTGAAATTTTGTAGAATTATAGGAATCATAATAATAATAATTTAAATATATCCTACATTTTCAGGTTCCATGATTTATATTTTCATGTAAGTAACGTCCTATCTCTGATAGGTTTCACTGTTTGAGAGAAGCTTCAAAAAGTCTGATAAAACCAATGGTTCTCAAAGTGTTTGTCCGCAGACCCCTGATAGTGCCCAAGTCCATTTAAGGAAATCTGTGATTTCAAGTAATAACAATATTATTTATTTGCTTTTTTCACTGTGTTGACATTTTCATTGATGATGTAAAAGCAGTGATGGGTAAGGCAGCTGGCCCCTTAACTTGAATCATGGCAGTAGCATCAAACTACTAGTAATCATTACTGTCATTACCACTATGCACTCACAGTAAAAAAGCCACTTTCACTTAAGAATGTCCTCGTTGAAGCAGTAGAACTATTAACTGTGTTAAATCTTGAATCTGAAGTACACATCTTTGTAGTACTCTATAGGATGAAATGGAAAGTGCATAAAAAGTACTTATACTGCATACCAAAGTACAATGGTTGTTTTGAGGGAAAAACACCTGTGCAACTGTGTGTGCCGGGGGAAAGCCTCATTTTTCATGAAATACCATTTTTATTTGAAAGAAAGAGTGACAAGCTCTGGTTATTCAGACTTGGGAATCTGTCAGACTTTTCTCAAAAAAGAACAAAGTAAGCCTGTCAGTTCAAAAAGAACAATTCAGTGTTTTGTCGCCAACGAAAACAATCAAGTTTTAAAGCAGAAATTAGAATTTTGAAAAACTTGTTTGTGCTATTCTAAGCCTGACAGCTTCTCAATACCTGAGAAATATTCTCATGGGATTGGTGGTGATATTAATGAATATAATTAAAAATATATATATAATGAAATATGTCAATATTTTGGAGGATCTGTATCATCCAGTGAACCAGTATTTTCCAAATGACTGATGCATTTTATCACAAAATCATGCATGGGGAAATTATCTATTTAAACTGCACGACAGACCAATGGTTGTAATGCAAGTACTAAAAGTTCATTTATATGGTTTTGAATTCCATATTATCTTTAAGAAAACAGTATCATTTGTCAAATTTTGGCATAGTATCAAATGAGAATATCAACAATTATTTTAAAAATACTATTAAAATACTCCTCCCTTTTCCAGCTACCTGTGTGAGGCAAAATTGTTTTTAAACACTTCAACCAAAACAACATGTCACAACAGACTGAATGTAAAAGCAGATATAAGAATCTAGCTGGCTTCTATAAGCTAGATATTAAAGATTTACAAGAATGTAAAACAATGTCATTTATCACATTTTGGGGAAAAATATAGTTACTTTTCATAAAATTGTTATTTACATTAATGTAATAAATTTACTAAGGATTATTTTAAATGAATTAATAAATATATTTTAAATTTCTGAGTTTTGATTTCTACAATGGTAAATATTGACAGGCATAACTCATTGAAGTAAAGGCGTGTTGGGGTTAATAATTTCAAAAAATGTAAATGGTTCCTGAGACCACTGGAATAAACTATTAAACTGACAAGGTTATCTGAAAATGAAACCACAGTTTCTAGTCAATGATTTAGAACATGATATTAAAAGGCTAATTTGATACTTGATAAAATATCATAAGAACAATTCATGAAACATTTTCTTAATATTGAACTTACAAAGAGAATTCTGTTTTACTAATTTCAGTTGTGATGTAGTCAATTTTTCTCCTTGTTGGTTTTTATTCTCTTCATCACCCTCCTCATCTTGCACTACAAAGTCATCGATAATATAATCATCTCCATCTTCATCAGATTCATAATTATCCTCTTCTTCCTCCTCATCAACTTCATCACTGCTTGGGCAAGATTCCTTTTCAGAGTCCTAATTAAATTAAAATAAATGCTTCAGTAAATGGTGCTATTAAAACGGTAAGCATCGATATAAAATTAAAAGATTAAATCTGACAGCAAAAAAATGATCCATAGTAATTAACTTCATATTTTAAAGTTAAAAATAAATAATTTTGTCATATTAAATGCTGAACTTTTGAAATTATTAAGAAGAATATACCTTGGTTAAGTGATGTAAAATGTTTAAAATGGACATTAGAATTATAAGAAGTTAAAAACAAGAAAGATCATATAAAATAACAAATAGTCTTTCAATTTTAAAAAAGGATGGACTGAGGCTCATGATAAAACAGTATATTATGTACAATAGTGTAATCAAACATGTTCAAGAATACTTGATTAAAAAATAAATTCTAGAATTACTGAGAAATGAAACGGACTCAGCACTTTTTTATAAAAATTAAATACTTTAAGAAAAAAACTGAAAAACAATAACAAATCCAACAAAATATAACACACCTCAAAATCTCTACCACTATTGCGTCTCTGACGAGATCTTTGTTTTGAGAGTTCTTTGAGCTTCTGAAGTTTTTCTCGCTTTCGTGCAGCTAATGTTTTTTCAGGAGTCTTTTGCTCCATTTCCACTGAAGAACCTTCATCTTCAACCACTCTACGGGGACGTTTAACACCTACTTTTCTAACTAGGATATCGCTGTCATCACTCTCATCACTGTCACACATCACAGAGGATAGCCTTTTTCTTTTTCCTCGCTTGATGTCTTCTTCTTCTAAATCATCCTCTATTATTTGTCCAGTTTGTTTGTTGAGATCATTATCCTCTTGACTTGAATGTTTTTCCTGATCATCCTCTATTATTTGTCCAGTTTGTTTGTTGAGATCATTATCCTCTTGACTTAAATGTTTTTCCTGATCTTGTAAGTCAATATTCCTATGTTTGATCTTGTTCGTTTCTTCTTCATATGTTGAACTGTTGCCAGAGTTAATGAGACACTTACTGTCATTTCCTTCACTTTGAATTTTACTTAAGTTGAGCTCTCTTTCACTTCCTGGTGTTTTATTACAATCAGGTCCCTTGTTACTATCAAGCTCTTCATCATTTTCAAAACTTTCATCACTATCAAGCTCTTCATCACTATCAAATTCTTCACTATCAAGCTCTTCATCACTATCAAGTAATTGTGAGATACTACTTCTTTTAGTTCGCCTCCAATCAACTCGAGATTTCTGCTCAGGCACGTGACTCTTAGAATTTCTCCTTGTTTCATGTCTTCTAACATGTATCATTTTCACTTAAGCTTCTATAAAATAAAGTTGTTAGGAATATAACAGTGATAACCAGATTAGAGCAATGAATGCATTTATGGTACAAATTATATTTATTTGGCTTTATTTAATGGTCCACAAACACAAAATCACATGAAATATCTGAGTGAAGATGGTAGAACATTAATTTAACAAATAATTTACTGAATGCCCATGAAATAATTATATGAACATCTACTCTGAATTATGTTGTATGTTGTGCTGCAAGGGATACACAGAAAAATCATGGTGCTGTCCTTCAGAAGATTATTATCTATATGTAGAACTAAAATATCTAAAACATATAATAATTAAGAAAATTTCAAGGTAATATTTAGTATCAAATGAATAACATAAATAACTGCAAGAGAAGTGGAAAGATGCAGGGAGATCAGTAAGGCAAGTGCTTCACTTTATCTTGAACAGATGTGATCTGATAGCATTCTGAAGGATTCATTGTATTTGAACAGAAAGAACGAAAGAAAAAGGGATGTCAGGCAAGTAATATGGTAAGGGCAAACTCTGGCTTTAAGAAAGAAGATTGTATGTTCAGTAAATAAGCGTGGCTTAAAATGTATAAAAAAGAGTTTTATGCTGGAAAAAAGGAGAAAAGAATAGAAAACTGAATGGGATTACCAGGATGACTCACCCTGTAGGCAAAGGATTCTGAATAGAGAAATGATATAAAGTATAAAAGATCAATTTACACGAAGAAAGTTATAAAGTAACAAATGACATAAAGAAGACAGCAGTGAAAAATTGAGAGATAATATATCCACTAAGATTGTAGCCTCTTTATACCTTAGTAAAATGGGAGTGGCTTTCCCCTCAAAGTTAAAGACACAATATAACCAATAGAAAACTTAACTAACAATCCAATAATGTAGTTAAGTGAATAAAACAAGTAAGTTCCACGGCAAAGCAGAGTGTAGTATTGGGAAGGAAAACAAAAGCTGTCAGTTTATCATTTAGAAAAGAATGAATTCCATTAAAATTATCACAAGTATATATTAAAAGAACAATTAGTGACAGGTAAGATAACTAGAAAAAATAACATACGTAGTTCTGTGGTTGTTAGAGAATAGAAATATGACAATGTAATGAGACTGACCTCAAACTACATGTGTTAGAGGTATATATTGAACTGACAGCTATCCCCACCAAAGAAATCACCTTATGAGGCTGATTATTCCAATATTTCCACCACAGCACAGAATATTCCTGGAGTCTTTCTATAAACCACACACTATAAAAAATCTAAAAATATGAAAATAATCACACTTCATTTTTTATCCCAAACAGTGACTTTAACACCCACTTCATTCACTTGTCTCGGTTATAAGGACCTGTTAGCAGCTTGCAGAAATGAAATCCAACTTAAGAAGATGAGAATTAACTACCATTAAAAATATTCAAAAAATGTGCTGTGAATTCTGAAGGTAATTACAAAAATTCAATGCCAAAAATTTTTTGAGCAATGGGAATCTTACTGGACTACGTTTCCAGCTTTCCAAAAGGATTACTTTTTTCCTATAGATTGTGGAAGAGAGGATACAGCTCATTTAATTGTACAAATTCTGGTATGTTTATACGGCAATAAGACTTTCTGTATAATGGTTAACACCTCATGTAAAATCAGAACGGGGGCTGCCAAAATTATACAGCAGAAATTATAGCGTGTAGGATGAAATATAACTTTTATTTTTTTAAGAGATAGGTCTTGTCCTGTTGTCCAGGCTGGAGTGCAGTGGCATGATCATAGATTACTGCAGCCTTGAACTCCTGGGGCTCAAGCGATATGTTTCGATTTTTAAATTTTTTGTAGAGATGGAGGTCTCACTATGTCCTGATCTCCTGACCTCAAGTGATCCTCCCACCTTGGCCTCAGTGCTGGGATTACAGGCATGAGCCATTGCCCAAAGTATAACCTTATGTCAGTAATTGCTATAAAATATAATCAGCATTGTAATAGCAATCTAACAAATTCTGGTCAACAGGGCAGTCTGCTATTTGAAATTACCCTTGGGTTGCATCTTACAAAAGGCTTATATTAAAATCAGCAAAGATGAAAATTGTGTGTAGTCAAAATTACCCTTTAAAAAAATCTCTATATTAAAGTATGGTTTTGTGTACACTATACTGCGTTACAATACGTCCACCCAGTTTCTCCTCCAGGTTTTAAGCAGCTTACTGTTTCTTTGGTTAAGCACCACACGAACTAGGCATCTTACATTTTTAAGCCGTATAGTACAAAAAAGTATTTGTAAACACATAAATTTGCGTAAGCTAAGTGTGCATATGTGCACGTGTAGTATATCACATTGTAATAACAAAGCATGGCTTTCTAATAAACCTGTTTGAATTGGGAGAAATAATGAAAAAACATTTATGAAAACAATGACAAATATGGTTGCAGGAGATACACTAAAGCAAATATGGACAGTAAAGAACATTAAAGTTAACGATGATTTTTATTAGTACCCCAAAGCAAATTCATATACACTAGATGATTATCTTACAAAACTATAACATGCCCAGAATGTCAGTTATTTATCATGAAACAGGTGATTCCTATGACAATGGTGGAAATGATTAAGAATCACACTATTAAAAACTTATGACTGCACAGTTCAGCCATAAAAGAAACTTTAAGTTTTTAGTGCATTTTCACATTGATTTTTAAATCCTGACAATGATCCTAGAAGGAAGATATCTATTTTTATGTGTAAATATCAAAGCCAAGGACATAGAGTTTAAATGACTTACCGAAGATCACGCAGCTTGTTAGTGACAGAGCAGGGATTAGAAACCGGGTCTCTTGATTCCCCGTCCAGTGCCACACAATCACGGCTGCCAATATCACATTTGTACAAGATAGTAAAAATTAAGCCTTTAAAAATCATTATTTTTATCTCTCATTCATGCTGTATTTTAGTTTCAGAAAAATAATGATTAAAATGGTTTAGAGTTTACAAATATGCTTTTTAAAAAATTATGTAACCGAATTTGACTGCACATGAGTTAGGCCAGAAACTTCTGTAAATTATTATCCACCAGGCAAGAAAAGAGTATTTGCAGACTTCCCTCTATCATCTTATTAATAACACCAACTGCAAAATTTAAAGGAGTCCCCAGTGAGCCCAAAAGTAAAATTTCAAAGAAAGGCAGTCTCTGATGAGAAACATATTTTGGAAAACTGCAGAATTCGAATGCCTGAGGCAGCATCTTTTATTTAAACAAAATAAATCAGGTTTCATTGGACCAACTGCCAAATTGCCAGGGTCTCTCATATTTCGAAATGACCATTTATATCAGTAAGGTAAAAAATTCTGTTACTGAAAAGGAAAGACAATTTGAATATGTTTGGCTCTTCTTTTTAAATTGTAGATAGCTTCACTATATTAGCTGGGATGGGAAGAATGATAACGGAGGGAAAAGGTGAGTGAACCTCGGAAGAGAAATGTGAAGGAAAGCTAGTTTGATGGGTAAGATACCTCTTGGTCTTCCGAATCTACTCAAAAGAGAATCCATGCAAATGAATGTTACTTCTGTATATGTTGAATATACACTTAATTTCCTGAAATGAGAATTTTATCGAGCTTCTGTAATGATACCTTACCTTTAAGCAAAGAGAAAAACAGAGACTCCAAACAGAAAGCATTAAATAAGTGAATGAAGATGATCAATACTATCACAACTTTGTGTTTCATGGTTAATATAAGATGCACATACATAGCTATGTTATCTGCCAAAGAATATATATTAAAGACAATAATCCATATTGCTTGTGTTCTTTCTCTAACACAGTACCTCTATAGCTAAAAGTACTTTGATGATGCCACTTGACTTTCTCATCAGAAGAAATATAGTTCCTTCTAAACTTTCAGGTTAATTCATACTCAAGAAAAGATTCATTCTAGAAATCACCTACTTGCTGTATAAACAATGCAGGTGGTAGATAACACTTTACAGATTTGAAAGGCAGTGGAACCCCAGGTCATTATTTGAAATTCTACCGGGAGGGATCCATTCTTGAGTGTAAAACATCACTCCTCTTCGATGTTTTCTTTTATATGGCAGTTTGGAGAGCAAAGATTAATAAGCCGAAAAATAATTATTGAATATCTACCAAAATGCAAGGACCTGCTAGGAACTGCGCTGCCACCATTTCAAATAAACATGGTCTCTGCTTCCAAGGAGCTCACAATCTGATGAAATTACTAGGGACACCAAAAACAAGCCAGCATAATACACGATTTGAGGGCTACAGTGTATGATTAAGATCAAGTTCTTATCACATTGCTATGAATAAATTTATCGTAGTTCTTCTATTGGCAGGAAAACAAGACAGAACATGACAGAAATAGGATATAAGAAAATAAACATAAAGAGAGGAAAGCCTATTTCCCCCACTTAGAATCACAGTCCAACAGTCCACAATTTCGCAAAGTGGATCCTGCCAGCATGGTATCCGGGATAACTATATTATTCATTAAAATCCGTTAACAATGAAGGTTAATGCAGCAGGAATGAGTGGTAGACAGAGGAATAGATCCTCTCAGGAATTAACACCCGGAAGGGTGACTTTCATGATTACAAACCTCTTTGGCGGGACGCAGGAACCCAGCGCCCGCTAGCCCACTAGTCCGTCACTCTGCCTCCAGGAGGGAGGGGCACAGTAGCTAGGAAACCGGACCCTCAGGCCAAGCTTCGCGATGACGCGCGCAGGACGACAGAAACCCCCAGACCCCAAAAGAGCTCTGCACCGAGAAAACAATTACAAGGGTCTGGAAAGGCCAGAAACCCGAGAAATCACCAACCGAGCTCCCTACATCAGTTCCAAGCACCTCCCCAAGGCGGAAATAACGGGCACCGCGCCCACTGCAGCTCAACTGAGGAGGAGGGCTAGAGGCGCATTCTCCGGCCCACCCAAAGAGCGCCCGCGGGAATTTTTCTCTTAGTCCGCGAGGAGGCACGGCTTCCCCCGCCCCTCCCATAAACCATTAGCACCGGGAGCGCGAGCGAGTCCCAGCCGGGAGACAGCCCCGCACCACCCTCGCGCTCTCACCTTTCAAAGCGCCTCCGCCTCTGCCTCCGCCTCCGCCCCCGCCCCGGCAACCAGCTCATGACAAGCGATGCTCCTCCCCCCTTCCGGGGACCAAGGGAAGTCCCGCCTCTGGGTGGGGCGAGGGGTGGGGCCAGGCGGCGGGAGGGATCATCTTCCGGGAGCGTGGCTAGGGGCGGAGCGACTGCCGCGCGATAGTCAGGGAGCTGTGCGGGTCCTGGTTGCAAGAGAGGTGGGGAGAGGGGCCTGGCGGGTTTTGAGGGACGGGGAGGACTGTCCCGGCTAAAGCTGGCGCGGGAAACTGGGGCTGCGCGGCGGGAGGGCCCTGCTGCTGGGGAAGGAATCTAATATATCCGTTCCCCTGAGGAAGGGTGCCAGTCCTTGACTCCTAGGCTCTTCGGCTCTCTGCCGTAACTTTGGGGTGTGGCAGGGGTTAGTGACGCGCGGTTACCCGGGATCTGGACGTGCAGGAGGTTCGTGGACACAATGGGGGTATAGTCTTTCTCACGGCTGCTGGGGTAATAAAACACATGCTTTTAATCCGGATTATCCGCGGTGACATGGGGCCTCCGCTACTGCCCGTATAAGTTAAAGAAAGGCCTGTTCTCTCAAACTTCCTCCTCTTTCACCTTCTTCTGCAGTCTATTTGCCAGCCAACCCCAGCCCGGGAGGGGATCAGGGCCACCAGGTTGCTGGTAAGGATGAAAGACTGAGTGTGTTAAGACTGTTAAAGTGAGCCTGTGTAAGAGAAGGAAGGATTTTGTGGATTGCTACATTGTGAGTGTGGGGTGAGTCCCAGAACCTCGCTATGTCGGGGAAACGGAAGCGTGTGGTGTTGACTATTAAAGATAAGCTTGATATAATAAAGAAACTTGAAGACGGAGGTTCTTCCAAACAACTGGCAGTGATTTATGGAATTGGTGAAACAACAGTTCGGGATATAAGAAAAAATAAGGAAAAGATTATAACTTATGCAAGCAGTTCTGATTCCACAAGTCTTTTGGCCAAGAGGAAATCTATGAAGCCATCCATGTATGAGGAATTGGACAGGGCAATGCTGGAATGGTTCAACCAGCAAAGAGCAAAAGGGAATCCCATATCTGGACCAATTTGTGCAAAAAGGGCAGAGTTCTTCTTTTATGCTTTGGGAATGGATGGTGATTTTAACCCCTCTGCCGGTTGGCTAACTCGTTTTAAGCAGCGGCACAGCATTAGAGAGATTAACATTAGAAATGAAAGATTAAATGGAGATGAGACTGCGGTGGAAGATTTTTGTAATAACTTTCGAGATTTTATTGAACGAGAGAATTTACAGCCTGAACAAATCTACAATGCAGATGAAACTGGACTCTTTTGGAAGTGCTTGCCTTCTAGGATTTCAGTAATCAAAGGTAAATGCACTGTCCCTGGGCACAAATCAATTGAAGAAAGAGTCACAATCATGTGTTGTGCCAATGCAACAGGTTTACACAAACTTAAACTTTGTGTTGTGGGGAAAGCAAAGAAACCTCGCTCCTTTAAATCAACTGACACCTTAAACCTGCCAGTCTCTTATTTCAGCCAAAAAGGTGCATGGATGGATCTTTCCATTTTCCGACAATGGTTTGATAAAATTTTTGTGCCGCAAGTTCGAGAGTATTTAAGATCTAAAGGCTTGCAGGAAAAGGCTGTGCTCTTGTTGGATAATTCACCAACACATCCAAATGAAAATGTCCTAAGGTCAGATGATGGCCAAATATTTGCTAAATATTTACCACCTAATGTGGCCTCATTGATTCAGCCTTCAGATCAGGGAGTCATAGCAACGATGAAGAGAAATTATCGTGCAGGTCTTCTCCAGAACAACTTGGAAGAAGGTAATGACCTGAAATCATTCTGGAAGAAGCTAACTCTGTTGGATGCACTTTATGAAATAGCAATGGCATGGAACTTAGTAAAACCAGTTACCATTAGCAGAGCATGGAAGAAGATTCTCCCTATGGTAGAGGAGAAAGAGAGCCTGGACTTCGATGTTGAAGATATTTCTGTGGCTACTGTGGCTACCATTTTACAACACACCAAAGGATTGGAAAATGTGACTACTGAGAACCTTGAAAAATGGCTTGAAGTAGACAGTACTGAACCAGGCTATGAAGTGTTAACTGATAGCGAAATCATCAGAAGAGCACAAGGCCAGGCAGATGAATCCAGTGAAAATGAGGAGGAGGAAATAGAACTAATTCCAGAGAAACATATTAATCATGCAGCTGCTCTCCAGTGGACTGAAAATTTATTGGATTATCTAGAACAACAAGGTGATATGATTCTACCTGATAGACTGGTAATACGTAAACTTCGAGCCACCATCAGAAATAAACAGAAGATGACAAAGTCAAGTCAATAATGTCATTTCAATTTTATTGTTCTGCTCATTGTGTTTGTGACAAACTCTTTGCAATATGGCTTAATTTTCTTTGTGTTCTGAATTCTCAACTTGGTCCTGTGAAATACAGGCACAAAATGTATCTGAAGTGGTTTGAGGATTATGTGTTTTCATCATCTGTGTCTTTTGTCCTTTTATTTGTACAGATAATCAGAAGATGATACTGAATAGATATAAATTACATGTACACATGTATTCACTTTTTAGAATCTGCAATTATACCTTCTATAACAGTGGCATTCCCTAAATTTTCTAGTGAAAGTTAGAGATAACTGAACAGACTGAAGCACTTTTCTGAAATCTTTTGCTTGATTTATGAAGGCTGCCATAGTTATCTTTTCTTGTGTTAACCATCTTAAATGATGTTTTGTATATTTTAATAGACTGATAGGATGAGAAAGATTTATATTATTAGATATCAGGATGATTTATAATAATTCAAAAATGAAATTCAATAATGGGGAAATAATTATGAATTATAGAAATTATTTAGAAATCATGCCTCCGTTCTCTTACATTTGTGTGGGTTGCAAGAGGGGGAGATTATTCTGGAAATGAAGTAAATATGGGAAGTTATTGCCAAATGAGAGAGAAACTATGGGAAAGCTGATCTATAAAGAGGCATTCTGATCAATTCATTTGTAGGAAACTGGGAAATAAAAACCTGGGGAACTTTAGGTTATTTATACAAAGGGAATAAATAGGCTGATTTTAATTTGGTAAGTTGATCTTTTTATTATGAATTTGGTAATAGTATAGGTTTAATATTTATTCATCTAATTTTATAGTACAGGTTTTGTAATGTTACATGTGATGATATGAGCTCCCACCTTATATGGGGGAACATCTTGGGAATTTGAGATTTAATAATTTTTTTTTTTTTTTTTAGTGTTTTTACTGCATACTCACAAATGTTGTCTATAATTTGAAAAATATTGTCATATCTGGCCCTTTGATGAGAAAAGGAAATTACAATAATAAAGTTTTATGATTTTAAATAAGTCATATGTTTGTATCCTGTTTTATGAAGAAAGCAGAAATAATTACTGAAAGTGCCAGACACTAAGGAATATTATTGTTTATTATTTTAATACATATAAAAAGGGATTAATCTGCTAAAATGTAATCTAAATCAGAATTTTGATAAATTTTTTTTGTAAACTAAGTATGTTTATTCAAGACATTGAAACTACTTTGCACATATGAATATTAATGTAACTTGTAATTTAAAAGTAAAGTGTTTCCATGCTATTTCATGTTTTGGCCAAAAATTTTTAAAAAATAAATTACAGTTGTTCTCTATTAGTCATTTTTTAAAGGTTTAACTTTTTTTGTTGAAATACCTAACATTTTATAGTGCTTTCTGTAGAATACTAAAACTTCAAAAGTATTTTTAGTTTTCCATAATTTCTCTTATTTTCATGATAGGTGTATGTCTACATTTTTCAGAAGATGTGTGATGAAAGTGTTTAAAAA
Source organism: Pan paniscus (assembly GCF_029289425.2). Taxonomy (NCBI): domain Eukaryota; kingdom Metazoa; phylum Chordata; class Mammalia; order Primates; family Hominidae; genus Pan; species Pan paniscus. The sequence goes on from NC_073258.2 coordinate 97,241,330, forward strand.
TAGTGTTTATTGTGTGAATTTCCTCAGTGTAGAGTGTGAAAAACCATCAGAAGTTAACATACATATTGAATCAGATAATGACACGTTCTGCTATAAAGTAAGCTGTACATAAAATAATTTTTCTAAAATGAAAATATGTACTACAAATCTTGGAATTTCTGTCTGGATTTGCACAGTTTTTAAAATTAATCATGTCAGCCCAATGCAGCTGTGTCATTGCCACCTAGTGGTAAAACTAACATTACTGTTAAGCTGTGTGATTTTAAACTTGAATCCCCAGTAAAAGGTTCACTGTTTTGTGGCCATAAGTGTGAATCTCGTGACTCTTTCTCTAGCCTGTAAGAGACTGCTCTTCTTTGGTTTACAGCTATTCTCTGAAATCTGCCAACACTGGTACTCTAGCCCTGTTTTGGATCCTTCTATCCTTAATTATAAAGGCTGATCAGTAGTTGTAGCAGTTGAAGCCAAAAACTATTTGGGTTCTGTATCTGCCCCCAAAGTTGTGTATCCTTAGCTCCTAATTCCTATTCTATCAGTGCCTTACCAGAGGCTGTGTTTGGCATTCTATTTATCTATTAAAAAATTTGCCATTGGCTTATGTTCTCTCACCAGTTTCACGAATTTTTTTCTCATTGATATGCCTTGACACAATACTCTCAGAAAGCCAATAACAGTGCAATGTTTCTTACACTTCCAGTAGTCAAGAATTTTGTGAGAGCAGATATACCTAATACAAGATCATGTAGGAAATTATAATGTTGCTTTTTTTTCTGAGAGATTTGGGCTTTTTTGTGGCGAGGGGGTTGTAGAAAGTTGAATTCTTTGTCATGATGAAATCCAGTAAATCAAAAATTTATTGAGTTTTACTGTATGTCGAAGACTGCCAGCTGTGGTGGGTTTAGGAAAATATGAAAGAAAGGGAAGAGGTTGCTTTCCTTGAACATCTTGAAATCAAGGTGGAAAAACTATACATGTTTGAAAGAAAAAAAAAAAAAACCCCAAAACCATCTGCCTCAGTTGTAAGCTCATATAAAAGAACCAACATAACAAGATGTGAGCTATGTAAAAAAACCATCAAGATTTAGTTGCTTATTCATTTCTCCACTGATTTCTATTCTGTATACCCTTTACATTCTAAGCTATGCATTGGTCTTGATTTTTGCTGCTCCTGAGTGACTTCATCCTTTTCCCTTATCTGCATGTGATCCAGTCACCCTGTCTGGCTCTATGATTTATATATTCAATTGAGAAACTGGACTTAGTCTAGAAGGGAAATTAAAATTATTGCTTTGCTTCCCATCTATAGTGAACTCTCCATTAGCATCATAATGTCAGAGCCACCCAGATGGGTTAAGAAGTTCAAATAATTATTTAACTCAGTTGTTGACATCTCTACTCATATCAAAATTATTATACCTCCTTATGCCACTCATAAGTGTCAAAATACAGCTCAGCTGCCTTGGTCTGAAGTAGCAACATTATTATCTGTATCTCTTCTTAGCCTTTCCTAATGTATACACATGCCCTTTCTTCTCTCCATTTCTTCCAGTGGGCAGTTGTAGTGGTTTCTTTTTTTTTTTTTTTCTTTTTGGTATCCTTATTGCTACTTAAGTATTAAAATTTAGTTTGTTATGATTCAGCCTTAAAAGATCATTACGCAAATTCTTTAAGACTAACGGATTACACTTCTTAGATATGTACTCTTATCTGTTTTTCCTATTGAAGTCTGTGACAACTTTGTTTAGTAATTAGTCTCAGGCAGTCCTATGCAATTAGAAGTTGGGATGGAAGCTGCAGGGCACGGTGGCTCACTCCTGTCTTTGAGGGGCGGAGGCGGGTGGATCACGAGGTAAGGAGATCCGGACCATCCTGGCTAACACGGTGAAACCCCGTCTCTACTAAAAATACAAAAAAAAAAAAAAAAGAAAAAAAAATGGCCGGGCATGGTGGTGGACATCTGGGGTCCCAGCTACTCGTGAGGCTGAGGCAGGAGAATGGTGTGAACCCAGGAGACGGAGCTTGCAGTGAGCCGAGATCGCGCCACTGCACTCCAGCCTGGGCGACAGTGTGAGACTCCATCTCAAAAAAAAAAAAAAAAAAAAAAAAAAAGAAGTTGGGATGGAAGAATGACCAATAGACAGCAGTTTCTTCCCCAGTGACACCTAATGTGAAAATGAGTGTCTGTAGTGCCTCAGATTCTATAAGAATTGCCATATTGTAAAGTGATTCTTGTGGTTGTGTCTCTTAATACTGGAATATAAGCATCTACAGATCAAAGACCATGGGATCAATGCTTTGCAGAGTAGTATATATTCAACAGACATATACTTAAACACTAATTGTATATCATGTATAAGACATGTTCTAGATCATGTATGGGATATATGGCTAAGACTATCTGCATTCAAGAGATTTACAATGGAAAGGAGGAAACAGACATGTAAGAAAGGGAGAATGAGTTAAGTGTTACTGGAAGAGTGCAAATGAAAGACTAATTCTGATGAGTGGCATAAGGAGGTATAATAATTTTGATATGAGAAGTAGAGATGGCAACAACTGAGTTGGCCTTCAAAAATAATATTTTCATGATGTTTTGTAACTCTTAAGATATTTTCGTAGACACTAGCTCAATGTCCAAGAGATCATCTAAAGGATACATTTGGTTGGGAAAGTAAACCTTAATTTAATCTTAGCTGCAGGGATGAATCCATTTGTTTAACTGAGAAGTCTTACTGAGGCTTTGCTTTTTCAGTCTTATTTCCTTCCTACTGTTTGTAGTCTGGAGAAATAGTTTTTGAAACCTACAAAAGCCCCCAGATTTCTGGACTTTCTCTAAGCCAAGGTATTTAACTGAATGTCAGAATAAAGGTATGCTTTATTTTGCTTATAACTGACTAATTTTCTGAGCTCACTTCTTTCTTGTATTATTTGCTGAACACAGCAAGGAGCAAATAACGTTAATTTTCTGGCTCTTTCCAGCCACTTCCTCTAGAGAAGGGCTTCTTAACTTCAGGGTTATCATGATGCAGATAACTCTCTGTTGTGGGGGGCTGTACTGGATATTAAAGGAGTCTTAGCAACATCTCTTGTCTCTACCTACCACTTCCTCCCTGCTCCAGTATGACAACCAGAAATGTCTCCACACATTGCCAGATGTCCCCTGGGGGCAAAATTGTGCCTGTATGAGAATCACCACTCTAGAATCACAAGCTTAGAGTCAGTCTGCTTTCCGAGTTATTGAAAGTAATATTTACAACATGTTTCTTACCACTATTCCATCTTTCCAGTGCCTGCTAGTTATTTCCTTGACGCATATTTCCTACTCACTAATATAATGCCACATATTTGATTATCACAACAGCAGCCCACTTCAAGATACCTATTTCTCTGTTGATTTGGGTAACTGTAGCTGATGAAACCCCCACATTTTAGAAGCTTAACACAGTAAGTGTTGTTTATCTTTTTCTCTTAGTGGTCTTATGATATAAAGCTTTGTCAAAGCATGACTTTTTTCAAGTGATTCTTGGACCCAAGTGCTTTCCATCTTGTGATTTTGCATCTGCTAAACACTTAGAATCCTTTGCATCCAGTTGGCAGTTGGGAAAAGAGAGAATACACAGTGCACACTTGTTCCTTAATGCCCTTCTTTCAGAAGCCATATACATTCTTTCAGTTCACTTTCTATTGGTGAAAACTAGTCACCTGGCCCTACCTTGATGTGGGGTGGGGGTGGGATGGGTGATGGGAATGACTCCCTAACTAGGCAGCTGCTTCACAATGACAACTTTATATAATCAAAAGGGAGGCACAAATGTTGTTGAATAATTAGCCCTTTGTGAAACAAAAATAGGTACATTAGGGCAGTTATTCTCATAGAACCCATTCAGGGAGCTTTTATAAAAAATATCAGTACATGAGTCTTACTCGCAGAGGATCTGATTTACTTGGTCTAAAGTGACTATGGTGTATCTTTTATTTATTTTTTTTAAGTTCCCAGATATCTCAAATAATGCAGCCAGAGTTGAGAACCACAAGATTGCCCATTTTCAGGGCAAACAAAGTAGACGTAGGAACAAGAGAATAATGGGTTTCTTTGATGAACCATGAAATCAAGACTAGGCATAAAATAATAATGGGGAAACTAAATAAGTGCCGTATTACTAATGTTTTTCCACTCCAAAACTCATGTTAAAATTTAATTGCGAATCTGATGGTAGTGTAATTTCTAGGTGATTAGGCCATGAGTGCTCCACTCTCGTCAATGAATGAACACTATTATGAAAAGGACTTTTGGGAGTGAGCACTCTCTCACTCTTCTGTCTTCCACCATGTGATGACTCAGCAAGAGGGCCCTCACCAGATGCCAGGGCCTTGGTTTTGAACATCCCAGCCTCCAGAACTGTGATGAAATAAATTTCTGTCCTTTATGAATTCCCCAGTCTCAGGTATTCTGTTATAGTAGCACAATGGACTAAGACAGCAATTGGTACCAAAGGAGTTGGGTGTTGCTATAACAAATATCTGAAAAAGTGGAAGCAGCTTTTGAATAGTTTTGACGTGACTGCTGGAAAAACACTGTGTTGCCAAAAATGGAGCATTAAGGGCAATATGGGTAACAGCTCAGATGGAAATAAGGAATATCTTATTGGAAACTAGAGGAAGAGCCATCTTTTTATGAAGTAGCAAAAAACTTGCCTGAATTGTGTCTATGCCCCAGGGCTTTATAGAAGGCAGCATTTAAGAGGAATGAACTAGGATATCTGGCAAAAGATTTCTAAGCAGCAAAATATTGAGAGGACTGTGAAGCTTCTCTCTCTCTTTTTTTTTATGCTTTAAGTTCTAGGGTACATGTGCACAATGTGCAGGTTTGTTACATATGTATACTTGTGCCATGCTGGTGTGCTGCACCCATTAACTCATCATTTACATCAGGTATATCTCCTACTGCTATCCCTCCCCATGACAGGCCCCAGTGTGTGATGTTCCCCTTCTTGTGTCCAAGTGTTCTCATTGTTCAATTCCCACCTATGAGTGAGAACATGCGGTGTTTGGTTTTTTGTCCTTGTGATAGTTTACTGAGAATGATGGTTTCCAGCTTCATCCACGTCCCTACAAAGGACATGAACTCATCCTTTTTATGGCTGCATAGTATTCCATGGTGTATATGTGCCACAATTTCTTAATCCAGTCTATCATTGATGGACATTTGGGTTGGTTCCAAGTCTTTGCTATTGTGAACAGTGCTACAGTAAACATGCGTGTGCATGTGTCTTTATAGCAGCATGATTTACAATCCTTTAGGTATATACCCAGTAGTGGGATGGCTGGGTCAAATGGTATTTCTAGTTCTAGATCCTTGAGGAATCGCCACACTGACTTCCACAATGGTTGATCTAGTTTACAGTCACACCAGCAGTGTAAAAGTGTTCCTATTTCTCCACATCCTCTCCAGCACCTGTTGTTTCCTGACTTTTTAATGATCGCCATTCGAACTGGTGTGAGATGGTATGTCATTGTGGTTTTGATTTGCCTTTCTCTGATGGCCAGTGATGATGAGCATTTTTTCATGTGTCTGTTGGCTGCGTAAATGGAGGATTGTGAAGCTTCTCTTTAGCACACATAGTAAAATGCAAGAAGAGAAATTATTTAATAATGGAATTTACAATCAAAAGGGAAGCAGAATGTAGAGAACTGGAAAATCCCTAGCCTGGCAATGTAAAGAATGAAAAAGCACATTTAGGAGAAAAAAACCAAGGCTGTGGTCAAAGAACTGTTGCTAAAGAGATTAGTATGGGTAGGAGGAAGCCAGGCACTATTAATCAAGACAATGCGATAATCACCCCAGTGGCATTTCAAAGATCTTCAAGGCTGCCCCTCACATCGCAGGCCCTGAGCTCTAGGACCTTGAGGGCAGAATAGTTTAAGGGATTGGCCTGAGGCAACTTCCAGGAGCTTACCACCCAGGGCTCCCTGGGCTCCCCTTTCCCTGCATTCTGGCTTACAACAATCCTTGACCACCCCAGCTGTGGCTCAAGCAGCCCCAGGTTTGGCTTAAGCAGCCACTTTAGAGGGCACAAGTGGTAAACCTTGGCAGTGTCCACATAGTGCTAATTCTGCAGGCTCACAATGCAAGAGCTGTGGAGGCATGGCTTCCTCCACCTAGATTTCCAAAGATGTCAGACAGCTTTAGGGCACAGGCAGAGACATACCACCAGCAAAGGGTTGTAACAGAGTCTCTACTACGGTAGTGCTTAATGGAGCTACGGGGCAGTGTCATGTTTGAGGTCCAGTAGAGCCACCAATGTGCGGTGCCAGGCTGAGAAAGCCACAGGCACCTGACTCCAATCTGTGAGAGCTGAATTGTGGGCTGTGTTTAGCTGGGGTGGGGCTGCCTTCAGCTTTGGGGGCCGCGTATCCACCCTAGTATGTCCAGTCAGGACATGGCGTCAAATATTTTTCTCAAGCCTTAAGATTTGATGTTGTTTACCCTGTTGGGTTTCAGACTTACTTGGTGCCTATAACTCCATTCTTCTTGCCTATCTCTCTTTTGGAATGGGAATGTCTATCCTATGCATGTTCCATCATTGCACTTTGGAAGCATATAACTTGTTTGATTTCACAGGCTTACAGCTGGATAGGAATTTACTTCAGGATAAATTGTACTTTGAGACTCACCCTTATCTGATTTAGCTGATATTTAGATGAGACTATGGACTTAGACTTTAAAACTGATGCTGGAACAAGTTAGGACTTTTGAGGGTATTGGGATGGAACAAACATATTTTGTTTATGAGAAAGACATGCATTTTTGTTGAGCCATAGACAGAACACTATGGTTTAAATATTTGTCCCTTCTATAGCTTGTGTTAAAATGTATAATAATTACCAATCTAATGGTGTTGGGAGGTGGGGCCTTTAAGAAGTATTTGGGCTATGAAAGCTCTACCCTAACGAATGGGTTAATGCTGTTATCAAAAGGGCTTTTGGGAGTGGGCACTCTATCACCCTTTCACCTTCTGCTCATGTGGTGATACAACAAAAGGGCCCTTGCAAGATGCTTGCACCTTGATTGTGGACTTCTCAGCCTCAAGAACTATGAGGAAAAAAAAATTTTAAGTTACCCAGTCTGAAGTATCCTGTTATAGCATCACAAATGGACTAAGACAATATGCAAATAAGCATGTGCATATTTCTGTATGTGCATTTTTGTGTGTGTGTATGGGGGGGCATGCAACTGTGGTATCAGAGGAAAGAACATGGGACTCAACTATATTTGAATCCCAGTTCTACCAATTGTCATTTTGAGATTTTCCATATGGTTCATTTTACAAATACCTATTCTTGTTTCTTGTATACAATAATCTTCTTTTATTTGATCATATTAATTTTACTTATTTAAAAGTTATTTTTTTGATTTCTATATTATCCCTGTCCCTTCCCTACTGTTTATTGAGTTTGCAGTCTTTCATAGAGTTGATACTCCAACATTTGGTAATTTTTGATTGTGTACTTCTAACTGCAGTTGCAATACCATGAAAGACTATGGTCTTTGCTTATACAGCACACATTGGGGAAGTATAAAAACATCTGCTAAGGTTTGCTTGGAGCCACTTACAGGATAAGGAATCGATATTATATCTTGCCAGATGGAAAACTTAGAATCTGGTCTTCTGAGCTTGGGTGCTCCCCATTTTTTCTGACTTTTTGGCAGCTACAAGAGGTATCCCCCTAATAATTACACCAAGCTCTGCTCCTTCCTGAGTATAGACACCTTTTTTTTTTCCTCTCATGCTTAGTCTGGAAGGTTAGGTTATGTGTCTGAATCTTTCTGCTAGGGCTCTTATTGGTCTTGTTTCCAGCTTCATGACTTACACATATAGAACACAATTTTCTTGCACACAGTTTGTGATCATCCGAAAGTTTATCTGCCTATTTTAAGGATGTCTGTATTTGCTTCTTTTAAAAAAGAGTATATATATTTTCTATCATTTATATGATTGATGTAAGATAAGAATGAAGTATCTGCCCTCTCAACCATTTATCTTGATATCAGAAGTCCTAGCCATGTATCTCAGGTGAATCTCTAAATTTCTTTGAGTCTCATAATCTCTAAAATGGGGATACGAACAGTCAAAGCAATCCTAAGCAAAAAGAACAAAACTGGAGGGATAATAGTACCTGAACTTATAGTACAAGGCTACAGTAACCAAAGCAGCATGGTACTGGTACAAAAACAGACACATAGACCAATGGAACAGAATAGATAACCTAGAAATAAAGCCACACAATTACAACCATCTGATCTTCAACAAAGTGAACAATAACATCCAACAGGGAAAGGACTCTCTTTATTCAATAAGTGGTGCTAGGTTAACTGGTTAGCCACATGAACAAAAATGAAACTGGACCCTTTTCCATATACCTTTTATCATATGCAAACATTAACTGAAGATGGATTAAAGACTTAAATGTAAGACCTAAAACTATAAAAATCCTACAAGAAAACCTAAGACATTCTGGACATCAGCTTTCGCAAAGAATTTATGACTACGTCCCCAAAAGCAGTTGCAACAAAAACCAAAAATAGACAAATGGGACCTAATAAACTATCAATAGAATAAACAACCTACAGAATGAAAGAAAATATTCACAAACTGCATCTGACAAAGGTCTAATAACCAGAATCCATGAGAAACTTAAATAATTCAACAAGCAAAAAACAAATAACCTCATTAAAAATGGGCAAAGGACATGAATAGACACCTCTCAAAAGAGGACATACATGTGACCATCAAATATATGAAAAAATACTCAATATCACTAATCATCAGAGAAATGCAAGTCAAAACCACAAGGAAATACCATCTCGCACAAGTCAGAATAGCTACTATTAGAAAGACAAAAAATAACAGATGTTGGTGAGGTTATGCAGAAAAGGAAATGCTCATACACTGTTGGTGGAAATGTAAATTAGTTCAGCCACTGTGGAAAGCAGTTTGGAAATTTCTCAAAGAACTTAAAACAGAGCTACTGTTCAACCCAGCAATCCCATTACTGGGTATATATCCAATGGAAAATAAATTGTTCTGCCATACAGACACATGCATTTATATCCCAGCACTCTTTACAATAGCGAAGACAAGGAATCAACCCAGATGCCCATCAATGGTGAACAGGGTAAAGAAAATATAGTACATATACACCATAGAATACCTCACAGCCCTAACAAAGAACAAAATCATGTTCTTTATAGCAACATGAATGCAGCTGGAGGCCATTATCCTAAGTAAATTAATGCAGGAACAGAAAACCAAATACTGCACGTTCTCCCTTATAAGTGGGAGCTAAGCATTGAGCACACATGGACATAAAGATGGAAACAATAGACACTGGAGACTACTAGAGGAAGGAGGGTAAATTTGGGGTGAGGGTTCAAAAACTACCTATTGAGTATTATGCTCACCATCTGGGTTATGGGATCATTCATACACCCAGCCTCAGTGACACACAATTTACCCATGCAACAAATCTGCATATGTACCCCCGACTGTAAAATAAAAGTTGAAGAAAAATAGACAAATGATCTAAGTAAACATTTCTCCAAAGAAGATATACTGATGGCAAGTAAGTCCATGAAGAGATGCCTGACATCATCATGGAAATGCAAATCAAAACCACAATGAGGTATCACTTAACACCCACTAGAATAGCTAGAATTAAAAAGTCAGGTAACGACAAATGTTGGCAAGGATGTGGAGGAATTTGAACCTTCATAAACTCCTGGTGGAAATGTAAAATAGTGCAGCTACTTTGGAAAACAGCCTGGCAGTTCCTCAAATGACAAACATAAAGTTACCATATGACCCAGCAACTTTACTCCTAGGTATATACCCAAGAAAAATGAAAACATACATCTGCACAGAAACTTATACATGAATATTTATAGCCATGTTATTCATAATAGCCAAAAGGTGGAAACCACTGAAATGTCCACCCGTGAGCAAACGAATTAACAAAATATGGTATATTTATACAATGGAATGTTTTTTGGCCATAAAAAAGGAATGAAATACTGATATATGCTACAACATGGATGAACTTTCAAAATGTTATGGTGATGAAAGAAGCCAGTCACAAAAGACCATATATTGTGTGACTCCATTCATGTAAAAGCAGACAATCTATAGAGATGGAAAGTAGATTAGTGGTTGCTTAGAGCCAGGGGAGTGGAGAATGGAATATGAGGGAGACAGCTCAAGAATATAGAAGTTTTTATTTTTTTGAGGTGATGAAAATATTCTAAAATTGAATCTGGTGATGATTGCACATATCTGTTGAAGGTAATAAAAACCATTGAATTATACACTTCAGTGAATTGCATGGTATATGAAGTATATCTCAATAAAGCTGTATAAAAGACTTTAAAAACAAATAAAATGAGGATAATAATACATATTGTTAAGATGATTAAATTAATAATGCATAACATTTTAGGAACTAATGTTAGTTTTTATATTAATAGGAAGGATTAAAGGAATGGAAGGCATCATAAACATGAAGAAAAATGTGAGAGAGTATGATAATTGAAAGAAGAGTTTGTGTTCAAAGGGCGAGATTAAAGATGTGCAACTTCAGGTATTTACAGTATGTTGAGCCAAAGCACACAATCAGTCTTTGGCACTCTTTTAATGTCTAAGCTGTTTTCTCTTATTGTTATATAATAAGACCCCTTACCCTTTTATTCACATTCTGAATCAGAAGACAACATTTTTCCTATTTTAATTATATGATGTTTATAGATTCTCAATTCAAAGAGATCTCTAAGAGGGGAGAAAAATAATTCTATAACTTTTGGAAGTATCAAGACAAGAAAAAGATTAATTGTGGTTGAAAATTCCTTGCGGTGCATAAATCTAAGATTTTATGGAAAGATAATAACATTTACAGGAAAAGATAAGAGAAACCTGAAAAAGAGAGATGAGTTAATAAGAAATGGGATATTGAAAAGATTAGTAATCAGCATTTGAATAATGTTTTATATCTTTCTGAATAAGGAAAATTAAAATTATGGTCATAAAACATGAGCAATAATGATGGGAGTTTTTAAAAAGTTTTTTAAAAATATATTTTATATTGGGATGCTTTCAAGCTGACCAAGAGCAGTTATGTTGTTTTAGTTGCCACCCAAATGAAATTGTGTAGCAGTGGGAATCTACTTTTTCACTAATAGCATTTTGATAAAAGATCATAGAGATGATTGATATTTGATGCCATTCTGAGATTAAGATAATTAATGGTATTAAGCAGCTAAGCTCTCCTATTTAATCCCCTTTTTAATACATATTGTCTTATCGTCCAGTCTAATGGAATATATGCCTTCTTAGCAAACTCATTGTTGTCTATAGACTGTTCCCCAGCTCGTTCTCTCTGTCTTTTGTTGTTTGATCTCTGTATCTATTATGAGGTTGGCAAGGAAAGATCCTGAGTGGATCTTAAATTGACATAAATAATAGGGAATTGACTGTACATATGTAAGGCAAAAAATGTATAAATTCAAGTTTTTATAAAAGACTTGTTTGACAAGGCACTCCTTGTTGTATAAGACATACAAAGAAGAAAAATCTTTGCTATAGAAATGTATGAGAGCTCCATGGCAACTGAAAACAAGATGCTGCATTTGATCATACAATTAAGCACCACTATTAGTTTCTATTTTCATTTAAGTATTTAGAACTAGTCTATTTTTATTCTATCTATTACAGACATTTTAACAAATAAAATTGGATACAACATAGAAAAATTAGTTTTCCATGAATTAATTTTATAAGCTATATTTGTACCTTAGTAAAATCTCCTTTTTTCTTTTTCTTTTTTTTTTTTTTATTATACTTTAAGTTTTAGGGTACATGTGCACATTGTGCAGGTTAGTTACATATGTATACATGTGCCGTGCTGGTGCGCTGCACCCACTAACTCGTCATCTAGCATTAGGTATATCTCCCAATGCTATCCCTCCCCCCTCCCCCCACCCCACAACAGTCCCTAGAGTGTGATATTCCCCTTCCTGTGTCCATGTGATCTCATTGTTCAATTCCCACCTATGAGTGAGAATATGCGGTGTTTGGTTTTTTGTTCTTGAGATAGTTTACTGAGAATGATGATTTCCAATTTCATCCGTGTCCCTACAAAGGACGTGAACTCATCATTTTTTATGGCTGCATAGTATTCCATGGTGTATATGTGCCACATTTTCTTAATCCAGTCTATCATTGTTGGACATTTGGCTTGGTTCCAAGTCTTTGCTATTGTGAATAATGCCGCAATAAACATACGTGTGCATGTGTCTTTATAGCAACATGATTCATAGTCATTTGGGTATATACCCAGTAATGGGATGGCTGGGTCAAATGGTATTTCTAGTTCTAGATCCCTGAGGAATCGCCACACTGACTTCCACAATGGTTGAACTAGTTTACAGTCCCACCAACAGTGTAAAAGTGTTCCTGTTTCTCCACATCCTCTCCAGCACCTGTTGTTTCCTGACTTTTTAATGATTGCCATTCTAACTGGTGTGAGATGGTATCTCATAGTGGTTTTGATTTGCATTTCTCTGATGGCCAGTGATGATGAGCATTTTTTCATGTGGTTTTTGGCTGCATAAATGTCTTCTTTTGAGAAGTGTCTGTTCATGTCCTTCGCCCACTTTTTGATGGGGTTGTTTGTTTTTTTCTTATAAATTTGTTGGAGTTCATTGTAGATTCTGGATATTAGCCCTTTGTCAGATGAGTGGGTTGCGAAAATTTTCTCCCATTTTGTAGGTTGCCTGTTCACTCTGATGGTAGTTTCTTTTGCTGTGCAGAAGCTCTTTAGTTTCATTAGATCCCATTTGTCAATTTTGGCTTTTGTTGCCATTGCTTTTGGTGTTTTGGACATGAAGTCCTTGCCCATGCCTATGTCCTGAATGGTAATGCCTAGGTTTTCTTCTAGGGTTTTTATGGTTTTAGGTCTAACGTTTAAATCTTTAATCCATCTTGAATTGATTTTTGTATAAGGTGTAAGGAAGGGATCCAGTTTCAGCTTTCTACATATGGCTAGCCAGTTTTCCCAGCACCATTTATTAAATAGGGAATCCTTTCCCCATTGCTTGTTTTTCTCAGGTTTGTCAAAGATCAGATAGTTGTAGGTATGCGGCGTTATTTCTGAGGGCTCTGTTCTGTTCCATTGATCTATATCTCTGTTTTGGTACCAGTACCATGCTGTTTTGGTTACTGTAGCCTTGTAGTATAGTTTGAAGTCAGGTAGTGTGATGCCTCCAGCTTTGTTCTTTTGGCTTAGGATTGCCTTGGCGATGCGGGCTCTTTTTTGGTTCCATATGAACTTTAAAGTAGTTTTTTCCAATTCTGTGAAGAAAGTCATTGGTAGCTTGATGGGGATGGCATTGAATCTGTAAATTACCTTGGGCAGTATGGCCATTTTCACGATATTGATTCTTCCTACCCATGAGCATGGAATGTTCTTCCATTTGTTTGTATCCTCTTTTATTTCTTTGAGCAGTGGTTTGTAGTTCTCCTTGAAGAGGTCCTTCACATCCCTTGTAAGTTGGATTCCTAGGTATTTTATTCTCTTTGAAGCAATTGTGAATGGGAGTTCACTCATGATTTGGCTCTCTGTTTGTGTGTTGTTGGTGTATAAGAATGCTTGTGATTTTTGCACATTGATTTTGTATCCTGAGACTTTGCTGAAGTTGCTTATCAGCTTAAGGAGATTTTGGGCTGAGACAGTGGGGTTTTCTAAATATACAATCATGTCGTCTGCAAACAGGGACAATTTGACTTCCTCTTTTCCTAATTGAATACACTTTTTTTCCTTCTCCTGCCTAATTGCCCTGGCCAGAACTTCCAACACTATGTTGAATAGGAGTGGTGAGAGAGGGCATCCCTGTCTTGTGCCAGTTTTCAAAGGGAATGCTTCCAGTTTTTGCCCATTCAGTATGATATTGGCTGTGGGTTTGTCATAGATATCTCTTATCATTTTGAAATACGTCCCATCAATACCTAATTTATTGAGAGTTTTTAGCATGAAGGGTTGTTGAATTTTGTCAAAGGCTTTTTCTGCATCTATTGAGATAATCATGTGGTTTTTGTCTTTGGCTCTGTTTATATGCTGGATTACATTTATTGATTTGCGTATATTGAACCAGCCTTGCATCCCAGGGATGAAGCCCACTTGATCATGGTGGATATGCTTTTTGATGTGCTGCTGGATTCGGTTTGCCAGTATTTTATTGAGGATTTTTGCATCAATGTTCATCAAGGATATTGGTCTAAAATTCTCTTTTTTGGTTGTGTCTCTGCCCGGCTTTGGTATCAGAATGATGCTGGCCTCATAAAGTGAGTTAGGGAGGATTCCCTCTTTTTCTATTTATTGGAATAGTTTCAGAAGGAATGGTACCAGTTCCTCCTTGTACCTGTGGTAGAATTCGGCTGTGAATCCATCTGGTCCTGGACTCTTTTTGGTTGGTAAACTATTGATTATTGCCGCAATTTCAGCTCCTGTTATTGGTCTATTCAGAGATGCAACTTCTTCCTGGTTTAGTCTTGGGAGAGTGTATGTGTCGAGGAATTTATCCATTTCTTCTAGATTTTCCAGTTTATTTGCGTAGAGGTGTTTGTAGTATTCTCTGATGGTAGTTTGTATTTCTGTGGGATCGGTGGTGATATCCCCTTTATCATTTTTTATTGTGTCTATTTGATTCTTCTCTCTTTTTTTCTTTATTAGTCTTGCTAGCGGTCTATCAATTTTGTTGATCCTTTCAAAAAACCAGCTCCTGGATTCATTGATTTTTTGAAGGGTTTTTTGTGTCTCTATTTCCTTCAGTTCTGCTCTGATTTTAGTTATTTCTTGCCTTCTGTTAGCTTTTGAATGTGTTTGCTCTTGCTTTTCTAGTTCTTTTAATTGTGATGTTAGGGTGTCAATTTTGGATCTTTCCTGCTTTCTCTTGTGGGCATTTAGTGCTATAAATTTCCCTCTACACACTGCTTTGAATGCGTCCCAGAGATTCTGGTATGTCGTGTCTTTGTTCTCGTTGGTTTCAAAGAACATCTTTATTTCTGCCTTCATTTCGTTATGTACCCAGTAGTCATTCAGGAGCAGGTTGTTCAGTTTCCATGTAGTTGAGCGGCTTTGAGTGAGATTCTTAATCCTGAGTTCTAGTTTGATTACACTGTGGTCTGAGAGATAGTTTGTTATAATTTCTGTTCTTTTACATTTGCTGAGGAGAGCTTTACTTCCAACTATGTGGTCAATTTTGGAATAGGTGTGGTGTGGTGCTGAAAACAATGTATATTCTGTTGATTTGGGGTGGAGAGTTCTGTAGATGTCTATTAGGTCTTCTTGGTGCAGAGCTGAGTTCAATTCCTGGGTATCCTTCTTGACTTTCTGTCTCGTTGATCTGTCTAATGTTGACAGTGGGGTGTTAAAGTCTCCCATTATTAATGTGTGGGAGTCTAAGTCTCTTTGTAGGTCACTGAGGACTTGCTTTATGAATCTGGGTGCTCCTGTATTGGGTGCATATATATTTAGGATAGTTAGCCCTTCTTGTTGAATTGATCCCTTTACCATTATGTAATGGCCTTCTTTGTCTCTTTTGATCTTTGTTGGTTTAAAGTCTGTTTTATCAGAGACTAGGATTGCAACCCCTGCCTTTTTTTGTTTTCCATTTGCTTGGTAGATCTTCCTCCATCCTTTTATTTTGAGCCTATGTGTGTCTCTGCATGTGAGATGGGTTTCCTGAATACAGCACACTGATGGGTCTTGACTCTTTATCCAATTTGCCAGTCTGTGTCTTTTAATTGGAGCATTTAGTCCATTTACATTTAAAGTTAATATTGTTATGTGTGAATTTGATCCTGTCATTATGATGTTAGCTGGTGATTTTGCTCGTTAGTTGATGCAGTTTCTTCCTAGTCTCGATGGTCTTTACATTTTGGCATGATTTTGCAGCAGCTGGTACTGGTTGTTCCTTTCCATGTTTAGCGCTTCCTTCAGGAGCTCTTTTAGGGCAGGCCTGGTGGTGACAAAATCTCTCAGCATTTGCTTGTCTGTAAAGTATTTAATTTCTCCTTCACTTATGAAGCTTAGTTTGGCTGGATATGAAATTCTGGGTTGAAAATTCTTTTCTTTAAGAATGTTGAATATTGGCCCCCACTCTCTTCTGGCTTGTAGGGTTTCTGCCGAGAGATCTGCTGTTAGTCTGATGGGCTTCCCTTTGAGGGTAACCGGACCTTTCTCTCTGGCTGCCCTTAACATTTTTTCCTTCCTTTCAACTTTGGTGAATCTGACAATTATGTGTCTTGGAGTTGCTCTTCTCGAGGAGTATCTTTGTGGCGTTCTCTGTATTTCCTGAATCTGAATGTTGTCCTGCCTTGCTAGATTGGGAAAGTTCTCCTGGATAATATCCTGCAGAGTGTTTTCCAACTTGGTTCCATTCTCCCCATCACTTTCAGGTACACCAATCAGACGCAGATTTGGTCTTTTCACATAGTCCCATATTTCTTGGAGGCTTTGCTCATTTCTTTTTAATCTTTTTTCTGTAAACTTCCCTTCTCGCTTCATTTCATTCATTTCATCTTCCATTGCTGATACCCTTTCTTCCAGTTGATTGCATCGGCTCCTGAGGCTTCTGCATTCTTCACGTAGTTCTCGAGCCTTGGTTTTCAGCTCCATCAGCTCCTTTAAGCACTTCTCTGTATTGGTTATTCTAGTTATACATTCTTCTACATTTTTTTCAAAGTTTTCAACTTCTTTGCCTTTGGTTTGAATGTCCTCCCGTAGCTCAGAGTAATTTGATCGTCTAAAGCCTTCTTCTCTCAGCTCGTCAAAGTCATTCTCCATCCAGCTTTGTTCCATTGCTGGTGAGGAACTGCGTTCCTTTGGAGGAGGAGAGGCGCTCTGCGTTTTAGAGTTTCCAGTTTTTCTGTTCTGTTTTTTCCCCATCTTTGTGGTTTTATCTACTTTTGGTCTTTGATGATGGTGATGTACAGATGGGTTTTCGGTGTGGATGTCCTTTCTGTTTGTTAGTTTTCCTTCTAACAGACAGGACCCTCAGCTGCAGGTCTGTTGAAATACCCTGCCTTGTGAGGTGTCAGTGTGCCCCTGCTGCGGGGTGCCTCCCAGTTAGGCTGCTCGGGGGTCAGGGGTCAGGGACCCACTTGAGGAGGCAGTCTGCCGGTTCTCAGATCTCCAGCTGCGTGCTGGGAGAACCACTGCTCTCTTCAAAGCTGTCAGACAGGGTCATTTAAGTCTGCAGAGGTTACTGCTGTCTTTTTGTTTGTCTGTGCCCTGCCCCCAGAGGTGGAGCCTACAGTGGCAGGCAGGCCTCCTTGAGCTGTGGTGGGCTCCACCCAGTTCGAGCTTCCCTGCTGCTTTGTTTACCTAAGCAAGCCTGGGCAATGGCGGGCGCCCCTCCCCCAGCCTCGCTGCCGCCTTGCAGTTTGATCTCAGACTGCTGTGCTAGCAATCAGCGAGACTCCGTGGGCGTAGGACCCTCCGAGCCAGGTGTGGGATATAGTCTCGTGGTGCGCCGTTTTTTAAGCCGGTCTGAAAAGCGCAATATTCGGGTGGGAGTGACCCGATTTTCCAGGTGCGTCCGTCACCCCTTTCTTTGACTCGGAAAGGGAACTCCCTGACCCCTTGCGCTTCCCAGGTGAGGCAATGCCTCGCCCTGCTTGGGCTCGCGCACAGTGCGCGCACCCACTGGCCTGCGCCCACTGTCTGGCACTCCCTAGTGAGATGAACCCGGTACCTCAGATGGAAATGCAGAAATCACCCGTCTTCTGCGTCGCTCACGCTGGGAGCTGTAGACCGGAGCTGTTCCTATTCGGCCATCTTGGCTCCTCCCAAATCTCCTTTTTTCTTATCTTAATGGGGAAAATTGCATTTTATATATTAAACAATAACATGTGTCTTAGATAAACACTTATCTCTTTTAATTTAAGCACTGTTTTTTCCTTTCATGTGACTATGTAATTTCGTCATTCATTCATCTCAAATATTTATCTACCTACAAATATTAACCTACTTCATAAACAAAAAGTTGAAAAAGTCATTCCCCAATTTCTTTCTGCAGATTTGTGACCATGGACTTGAAATTAAATGTTTAGATATTTTTGTATGTTAGAAAAATGACGCTTGTACTTTAGGTTGTTAGAGTACTTTTGTGATCAATGAGATGATAGGGAGATGCCCAGAAAGATTGATTATTTTTGATGCATTTTAGCATACAAATTGGCTCTTAAAACTGGAATTATTTTGTGGTTATCATTTAGAAATATTTACAATATGAATATTTATTGATTGATTACTGTAAGTGCATTATACAAATAATCCATTTTGTTGACACACATTCCAGACATTTATACATAATACCCATTTTATCTTACTTAGAGATGATTTGTTAGGTTAAAAAAATCTCAAAGACAAAAGTAGAGAGATAAAAAATGCTTAATAATGATTATACTCTAAAAATGCTAAAATATCTAATATAAGTGTTATCTTAAGTGAGTTTTCATAAAATCTTTCCCTAGGTAATGAATGTTTTATTAAATTGCAAAAATGTCTGGTCTGTAATACATGTCTTTTATTTTTACAGTCATCATGACTGATGTGTTAACATTAATCATATATTCCACAGCTTTACAGAGTTGGCTTCTAATTAGGCTATTGCCATCATCCTTATTAAAACAGCTGGAATTTATGAATTTAGCCTAATTGGGCTAAACCTGATCTGGTTTGACCAAGACTCCTGCATATATTCAAAACAGGAAATTAATTTTCAAGCATGCACCATATTTTTGTTAGTGTGTGGCAATATACAAAGTTACATAAAAATTTTTAAAAGTGTAATACACAAAAAGCTTTAAGAAGGAGGCAGATCAAGAACGGCCAGATAGAAGCCTCTACCAACTGTCCTCACCACAGGAGCACCCAATTTGACAACTATCTGCACAAAAAAAGCACCTTCATGAGAACCAAGAATCTGGTGAGTGATCATGATCACTGCACCTGGTTTTAACTTCATATCACTGAAAGAGGCAATGAAGAGCTTAGGAAAGACAGCCTTGAATTTCCAACATGACCTCTGCCCAATCCCCTGCCAGTGACCATGTGGCAGGGAGAGAGAATATGTACTCTTGGGAGAGGAAGAGCACAGCAATTAAGGAACTTGCATTGGAATGCAGTGCTGCCAACACTTGGTAGAACTCAGCTGGCACTCATGGAGGGAGCGTTTAGACCAGTGTTAGTCAAAGGGCAATCACCCATGCCAGTGGTCAGAACCTGAATTTGTCAAGCCTTGCCATTGTGGGCTAAAGTGCTCTGGGGATCTAAAAAAAAAAACCTTGGAAGCCTGCCTAGGCCACAAGGACTGCAACTGCTAGGCAAATCCTAGTGCTGTGCTAGGCTCAGAGTCCGTGGACTGTGGGTGGTTGGGGTGGGGAGTGACATAGTGAGAAACCTGCCAGGGCAGCTAAGGGAGTGCTAGTATCACCCCTCTTCCAACTCCAGGAAGTAGAGCTCACAGTTCTGAAAGAGACCCTTTACTTTCACTTGGGCAGAGGAGAGGGAAGAGTAAAGCATACTTTGTCTTGCAACTTGGATACCAGCTCAAACACAGTAGGATAGGGTACCAGGCAGCTTGTGAGGCCCCCATTTCAGGCCCACCCTAGCTCTCAGACATTTCCAGACATGCCCTGGGCCAGAAGGGAACCCACTACCTTGAAGGGAAGGACCCAGACCTGGCATGATTCATGATCTGCTGAGTAAAGAGCCCTTGGCTCTGAATAATCATCAGCAACAACTAGGTAGTACACACCATGGGCCTTGAGTGAGACTCTGAGATGTGCCGGCTTCAGATGTGACCCAGCACGTTCACAGTTGTGGTGGCTATGGGGAGAGACTACTGCTTGGGAAAAGAAGGAAGAGTAAAGGGGATTTTGTCTTGAGTTTAGGTACCAGCTCAGACTTAGTGGAGAATACCACAAAGTGGGCTCTTGGGATCCTCAGTTCCTGGCCTTGGCTTTTGGATGTCATCTCTGAACCTACCCTGAGCCAGAGGGGAGCCCACTGGCCTGAAAGGTGAGTCCTGTGTCTGGCAGCATTCACCACAAGAAGAGCCCTTGGGTTTAAAGCAAACATCAGCAGTAGCCTGGCAGTACCCCCTGTGGGCCTGTGGTGGTAGTAGACATGGAGAGAGACTCCTCTTCATGGGGAAAGGGGAGGAAAGAGTGGGAAGGACTTTGTCTTGTGGCTTGGGTGCCAGCTGAGTGGTGGTAGAACAGAGCACCATATAGATTTCTAAGGTTACTGACTTCAGGTCATGACTCCCTGCCAGCATCTCTGGACCCACCCAGGTTCTAGGGGGAACTTTTCACCCTTAAAGGAAGGACATAAGCCTGGGTGACTTCACCATCTGCTGATTGTAGCGCTCTAGGGCCTTAAGCAAACATACGTGGGAGCCAAGGAGTGGTTACAGTGGGCCTTGGGGAAGACCCAGTGCTGTGCTGGCTTCAAGTTTGACCTAGTGCAGTCCCAATGGTGGTGGCCATAAGGGTGCTTGTATTACCCTTCCCCCAGGTCTAGCAGCTCAGCACAGAGAGAGAGGGAATCTGTTTGGGAGATAGCAGGAGAAAAGAACAAGAGTGTCTGCTTGGTAATCCAGATAATTCTTCCAGATCATATCCAAGACCACCAACGCAGTACTTTTATGAGTTTGCAAGAACCACAGCATTACTGGGCTTGGGATACCCCTTTGTGCAAATATGGCTGCAGTGACCAAAAATTTAGATCACAACACTCAAATCTCTTCAAATAACTGGAAAGCCTGCCCAGGAAGGATGCATTCGAACAAGTCCTGATTTGAAGACTACAAGAAATACATCATTTTTAAAGGTCAGGAGATCGAGACCATCCTGGCTAACACGGTGGAACCCCGTCTCTACTAAAAATACAAAAAATTAGCCAGGTGTGGTGGCGGGCGCCTGCAGTCCCAGCTACTCGGGAGGCTGAGGCAGGAAATTCAGAATCCTTCAGATAAATTTAACAAGGAAATTGAAATAATTAAAAAGTATCAAGCAGAAATTCTGGAGTTAAAAAAGGCAGTAGACATAGTGAAGAATGCATCATGGCAGAATTGATCAAGCAGAAGAAAGCATTAGTGAGCTTGAAGACAGACTATTTGAAAATATACAATCAGAGGAGACAAAAGGAAGAAGAACAAAGAAGAGTGAAACATGCCTACAAGATCTAGGAAATAGCTTCAAAAGGGCAAATCTAAATGTTATTGGCTTTAAAGAGAAAGTAGAGAGAAACATAATGGTAGAAAGTTTATTCAAAGGGAAAATAACAGAGAACTTCCCAAACCTAAAGAAAGATGACAATATTTCACTACAAGAAGGTTATAGAATACCAGCCAGATTTAACCCAAAGAAGACTAACTCAAGGCATTTAATAATCAAGGTCCCAAAGATCAAGGATAAAGAAGGATCCTAAAAGGAGCAAGAGAAAATAAACAACATTCAGTGGAGCTCCAATGCATCTGTCAGTAGACTTTTCAGTGGAAGCCTTACAGACCAGGAGACAGTGGCATGACATAAAGGACTGAAGAAAAACAACTTTTACCCTAGAATAGCATATCCAGTGAAAATATCCTTCAAACATCAAAGAAAAATAAAGACTTTCCCAACAAATAAAAGCTGAGGGATTTCATCAATCCCAGACCTGTGCTACAAGAAATGCTAAAAGGATTTCTTTAATCTGGAAGAAAAAGATGTTAATGAGCAATAAAAAATCATCTGAAGGCACAAAACTCACTAGTAATAGTTAAGTACAGAAAAATCATAATATTATAACACTTATCATGGTGTGTAAACTCATATTGTATGTAGAAAGACAAAAGATGAAGTGATAAAAAATAAGTACAATTTTTAAGACATAGTGTAATAAGATAAATAAAAACAAAAATTTAAAAGTTGGAAAAAAGTTAAAATATAGCATTTTTATTCGTTTTATTTTTGCTTGTTTGTTTATGCAATCAGTGTTTGGTTGTCATCAGTTTAAAATAATGGGTTATAGGATTATTTGCAAGCCTTATGATAACCTCAAATCTAAGAACATACAATGGATACAGAAAAAAATAAAAAGCAAGAAATTAAAACATACTACTAGAGAAAATCACCTTCACTAAAAGTAAGACAGAAAGGAAGGAAAGGAGGAAGAGAAGACTACAAAACAACCATAAAACAAATAACAGAACGGCAGTAGTAAGTTCTTACTTATCAATAATAACATTGAATATATATGGACTAAACTCTCCAAACAAAAAGACATAGAGTGGCTGAATAGATGAAAAAACAAGACCCAATGATCTCTTGCCTACAAGAAATGCACTTGATTTATAAGGACACATGTAGACTGAAAATAAGGGGATGAAAAAAGATATTCCATGCCAATGGAAACCAAAAAAGAGCAGGAGTAGCTATACTTAGACAAAATAGATTTCAGGACAAAAACTATAAAAAGAGACAGTGTTGGTCAGGAGATCGAGACCATCCTGGCTAACACGGTGAGACCCCATCTCTACTAAAAATACAAAAAATTAGCTGGGCGTGGTGGCGGGCGCCTATAGTCCCAGCTGCTCAGGAGGCTGAGGCAGGAGAATGGTGTGAACCCGGGAGGCAGAGCTTACAGTGAGCTGAGATCGCACCACTGCACTCCAGCCTGAGCGACAGAGCAAGACTCTGTCTCAAAAAAAAAAAAAAAAAAAAGAGACAGTATTATTATTATATAATGATAAAGTGGCAAATTCAGCAATAGGATGTAACAATCATAAGTATTATATACATCCAACACTGGAGCACCCAAATATATAAAGCAAATATTTTTAAAGCTAAAGCAGGAGATAGAACCCACTACAATAATATCTGGAGACTCCAACATCCTACTTTCAGCACTGGACATCTTCCAGACAGAAAATCAACAAAGAAACATCAGACTTAATCTGCAGTATAGACCGAATGGACCTAATAGATACTTACAGAACATTTTATTCAACGGCTGCAGAATACGCATTGTTCTCCTCAGCACATGGATCAATGTCAATGATAAACCATATGTTAGGCCACAGAACAAGTCTTAAAATATTCAAAGGCTGGGCGCGGTGGCTCACGCCTGTAATCCCAGCACTTTGGGAGGCGGAGGCGGGTGGATCACGAGGTCAGGAGATCGAGACCATCCTGGCTAACACGGTGAAACCCTGTCTCTACTAAAAATACAAAAAATTAGCCGGGTGTGGTGGCGGGCGCCTGTAGTCCCAGCTACTTGGGAGGCTGAGGCAGGAGAATGGCGTGAACCCGGGCGGTGGAGCTTGCAGTGAGCGGAGATTGCGCCACTGCACTCTAGCCTGGGGGACAGAGCAAAACTCTGTCTCGGGGGAAAAAAAAATTCAAAAAATTGAAATAATATCAAGTGTCTTCTCTGACTACATGGAATAAAACTAGAAATCAATAACAAGACTAATTTTGAAAACTATATAAACACATGGAATATAATATATTCCTGAATGACCAGTGAGTCAATGAAGAGATTGAGAAGAAAACTGAAAATTTTCTTGAAAGAAATGAAAATGGAAACATGACATACTCAAAACTATAAGATATAGTGAAAGCAGTACTAAGAGGCAAGTTTATAGCTGTAAATGGTTACATCAAAAGGAAGAAAAACTTTAATAACCTAATGATTCATCTTAACGAACTAGAAAAGCAAGAGCAAACAAAACCCAAAGTTAGTAGAAGAAAAAAAATAATAGGTCAGAGCGGAAATAAATGAAATGGGAACAAAGCAATACAAAGGATTAGCAAACAAAAAGTTGGTTTTCTGAAAAGATAAACAAAATAGACAAACCTTTAGTTTAAGAAAGAGAGACAACCCAAATAAATACAATCAGAGCTGAAAAGGGATACATTACAACTGATACTGCCGAAATTCAAAGGATCATTATGGCCACTATGAGCAAATATATGCGAATAAATTGGAAATCCTAGAAGAAATGAACAAATTCCTAGATACATTCAATCCACCAAGATTGAACCAAGAAGATGTACCACTTGAATAGTCAAATAACAAGTCATGAGATTGAAGCTGTAATTTAAACAAATCTCCCAGCAAAGAAAATTCTGGGACCTACAGTCTTCACTGCTGAATAATACCAAACATTTAAAGAAGAAGTAATACTAATCCTACCAAACTATTCCAAAAAAATAGATGAGGGAATACTTTTGAACTCATTATATGAAGCTCATATTACCCTGTATTGAAACCAAACAAAGATACATCAAAAAAAGAAAACTACAAGCCAATATCCCTGATGAACATTGATGCAAAAATCCTCAACAAGATACCAGCAAACTGAATTCAGCAACTAAAAAGATCACCAGTTAAAAAGATCATTAATCATGACCAAGGGAGATTTATCCCAGGGATGCAAAGATGGTTCAACATACACAAAACAATCAATGTGATACAGCATATAACAGAATGAAGGACAAAAACCATGTGATCATTTCAACTGATACTGAGAAAGCGTTTGATTAAATTCAACATCCATTAATGATAAAAAGCCTCAAAAACTGGGTATATAAGGACTGTACCACAAAGTAATAAAAGCTATGACAGACCCGCAGCTAATATTATACTGACTGAGGGAAAACTGAAAGACTTTCTGCTAAGATCTGGAACATGATAAGGATGCCCACGTTTACCACTGTAATTCAACTGGAAGTCCTCGGTAGAGTAGTCAGACATGGGAAAGAAATAAATGACATCCAAATTGTAAAGGAAACAGTAAAATTATCCTTGTTTCCAGATGATGTGATCTTATATTTGGAAAAACCTAAAGACTTGACCAAAACCCTATTAGAACTGATAAACAAATTCAATCAAGTTGCAGGATACAAACTCAACATACCAAAATCAGTAGTATTTCTATATGCCAACAGTGAACAAGCTGAAAAAGAAAAAAAGAAAGTAGTACCATTTACAATACTACAAAAAAATACCCAGGAATTAACTTAACCAAAGAAGTGAAAAATCACTACAGATATGGTCTGGCTCTGTGTGCTCACCCACATCTCACCTTGAATTGTAATCCCCATAATTCCCACATGTCAAGGGCAGGACCAGGTGGAGGTAATTGGATGATGGGGGTGGTTTCCCCTACACTGTTTTTGTGATAGTGAGTGAGTCTCACAAGATCTGATGGTTTTATAAGCGCCTGGCATTTCCCCTGCTTGTACTTACTCCGTCCTGCTTCCCTGTAAAGAAGGTGCCTGCTTATCCTGTCTTCCACCATAATTGTAAGTTTTCTGAGGCCTCCCCAGCAATGTGGAACTGTGAGTCAATTAAACCTCTTTCCTTTATAAATTACCCAGTTGGGGATATTTCTTCATAGCAGTGTGAGAATGGACTAATACAGCTACAAAGAAAAGTATAAAACATTGATGCAAGAAATTGAAGACGACACACACACAAAATAGAAAGATATTCATTTTAATAGACTAGAAGAATCAAAATTGTTAAAATGTTCATACAACTCAAAGAAATCTGCAGATTCAGTGAAATCCCTATCAAAATACCAATGACATTTTTCACAGAAATAGAAAAAAACATTCTAAAATTTACATGGAACCCCAAAAGCTATCCTGAGCAAAGAGAACAAAACTGGAGGAATCACATTACTTGACTTCAAATTATGCTACAGAGCTATAGTAACCAAAACAGCGTGGTACTGGCATAAAAACAGACACATAGACCAATGGAATAGAATTGAGGACCAAAAAACAAATGCATACATCTACAGAGCAATCATTTTTGATAAAGGTGCCAAAAATATACACTGGGGAAAGGACAGTCTCTTTAACAAACAGTGCTGGGAAAACTGGATATCCATCATACATAGCAGAATGAAACTGGACCCCTATCTCTTGCCAAATACAAAAATGAAATCAAAATGAAAGAGTTCAATCTAAGACCTCAAACTATAAAACTACTTAAAGAAAACTTTGGGGAAACTCTCCAGGTCATTGGATTAGGCAAACATTTCTTGAGTAATACCCCATAAACACAGGCAACCAAAGCAAAAATGGATAAATGTGATCACATCGAATTAAAAAGCTTTGGCATAGCAAAGGAAACAATCAACAAAGTGAAGAGAAAACCCACACAAAGGGAGAAAATACTTGTAAACTATCCATCTGACAAGGGATTGATAACCAGAGGATATAAGGAGCTCAAACCACTCTATAGGAAAAAAATTGAATAACCTGATTAAAAATGAGCAAAAGATTTGAATAGATGTTTCTCAACAGAAGACACACAAGTGGCAAACAGGTATATGAAAATGTGCTCAACATCACTGATCATCAGAGAAATGCAAATCACAACTACAATGAGATATTGTCTCACCCCAGTTAAAACGGCTTTTATCCAAAAGACAGGTAATAACAGATGCTGGTGAGGACGTGGAGAAAAGGGAACTCTCATACACTGTTAATGGGAATGTAAATTCGTACAACCACTATGGAGAACAGTTTGGAAGTTCCTTGAAAAAGTCCCAAAATAGACTACCATATGATCCAGTAATCCCACTGCTAGGCATAAAACAAAAAGAAAAAAAATCAGTGTATCAAAGATATAGCTGCACTCCCATGTGTATTGTGGCACTATTTACAATACCTAAGATTTGAAAGCAACTAAAGTGTCTGTCAACAGATGAATGGATAAAGAAAATGCAGTATGTATACACAAAGGAGTACTATTCAGCCATAAAATAGAATGAGATCTTGTCATTTGCAACAACATGGACAAAACTGGAAGTCATTGTGTTAAGTGAAACAAGCCAGGGATAGAAAGACAAACATTGCATGTTCTCCCTTATTTGTTGGAGCTAAAAATGAAAGCAGTTGAACTCATGGACACCAAGAGTAGAATGATGGTTACCAGAGCCTGGGAAATGGGTGAGGCAGGGGGAAGGGAGAATGGTTAGTGGGTATAAAAAATAGAAAGAATGAATAAGATTTAGTATTTGATAAAACAACTGGGTGACTATATTCAATAATAATTTAACTGTACATTTTAAAATAATTTAATTCTAACACAAAGGATAAATGCTTGAGGTGTTAAATGCCTCGTTTACCCTGATGTAATGATTACACATTGTATACCTGTATCAAAATATCCCATATACCCCATAAATATATATACCAACTATGTACCCCAATAATTAAAAATGAACACACACACACACACACACACACACACACACATATATATATAATAGAAGTTGAAATAAAAATGCTTTAAAATAAAGGTAGACACACAGGGCATTTATTTTCTATTTACTAGATTAGAATACCTTTTTTCTAATCCTTAACACTTAATAACATACACAAAAAATAGCACTTAAAAATGCAAGTATGACTGTTATACATTCCATCCTCTAACAAGATAAAGTTTATTAAAATGACTGTTTGGTGATTTCCTTTCATCCATATCTGCCGAACTGCAAAGTGTAAAGAGAGGAAGAATGTGGTTTGTGGGAGTCAATGTTAAAAAAAAAGGTATGTAAATAGTCTAATGGCAATAATGAATTAAGTGGATATTCATAATAACATAACATTTAGTGAATATTTATAGAAGCCTTAAATATGGCAGACACTGCTCTAGGTACTTAGAATTTAGCAGTGGACATATATATTGCTTTTAGCCCATGGTATATATTGCTTTTAGCCCATGGTAACACACAACAAATATGTTTTGTTTATTTCTCTATGGATCAACTGACAACAGAGAATTAGTTTGTGACTCAATAAAAGGGTCAACTTGACACTAGAGTTGTTGCCACATAATGGACTTCCTCCAGAAGTATTGAGTTTCCATCACTAGTAGAGTTAAAAGATTGATTAGACAGCCAATTGGCTAGACCATATGGGCTGTTTGATGAGATGCTCTTTTCAACTTTGAGACTCCATGATTCCTTCACATTGAAGGTGTGGGGACAGAGCAAATTACCAAAGAGCAATACAAATGCTTTCAGAAGCTTTCATTCATGCATTAGGTATTATAAGCAATCTATTAAAGTATAGGTATTATAAGTAATCTAGACATGATTTAAAGTATATGATAGGATGTGCATAGGTTATATGTAAATATAACAGCTATTTTGTATGATGGACTTGAACATCTGTAGAATTTGGCATCTGAAGGGGTCCTGGAACCAATCCCCTGAGAACACCAAGGATTACCTAATTTACTATATGTTAGGCACTGTTCCAACCCTTAGGGATCTTGCTTTTACAATGGGTATGATGGTTATTGGCATATAAGCCTTTTATTTGATTCCTCTAGTTTCAAAGAAGTATATTTGGCCATCAAAATATACCCAATTATATAATCTAGAAAGTCAACCCAAATTTAATAAGAATTTGTTAACAAATTTAACAAGACAGATAATGTGATTCTCTTTCAATGACCTTTTGTATTGAATTTCGTAGACATTTGTGGCCATTTCTGCACTTGGGACAACAGATTGACCTTTTCCTCTTCTGTCCATTTAAAATGATTTATTAACTATGCTGCAAAAAGATGATGCAAAAGGGCTGCTCAAAAAGGCTATATTTTGTGCTTATTTTCAATTTGGTGTTATTAGCCATATGTCATATAACCTTTCTAGGAAGAGAAACTATGCCTGGCACACTGATTCTGATTTGCTTATAGTCCTTCAATTTTAAGTCTAGACCAAGTGTAGTGATTACAGTGAGATGGAAGAAGTAATAGTGGACGTTCCTAAATGCCTTAACAACACTCGTCTGGCTATTCTTTCTTGTTTTCCTTCATAGACTCCTCTCCCCCTACCTTTTCATTAAAATGAAGGTATTTCTTAAAATTCTGTCTAGCTCTTCTATTGTGTTATTCTTCCTTACCATGTCATTCATGTGTACTCTTATCCCAGGTCTAGAATCTATCACTATTAAAAATTTTGGTAAATCTAAACACTGTATTTCCAAGCAACACTACTTTTCTATGTTTTTAGATCAGTGTATCCATCAATCTAGGCTAATTGAAATTTTGAATTGTGTTATAACTTGTTTAACCATTTTCTTTTTATCTGTAAAATTAATTTTGACAACTTTAAGTGACATTTAGCAATTTCTCTAGTTTTAAGAAAATCTGCGTAATTGTTATATTTGTTTGGTTTATTTGAACTACGTTAGTGAGGTGATAAGCTAATTATCACTATGGTAAAATCAACCTCTTATCTCAATACAGATTGCAATTTCAGTGAATAATCACAGTTTTTTGCAATGAATCTTCACCAGAACTCTCTTTATCTAATTCATAAGATGGAATGGTTTGTTGTGAGACTTAAATTCTTAAAACATCCGTGACAATAGATCCCCACTTGTTTGAGTTTCTAATAAAATGATAACAGGTTTACAGATTTTGGCTTCTGTTAGTTTTTAGGAAAGATGAATTAAAGAATTTGTAGATGAGACTTATAATTATCTTTTTGTTCAATGGAGTCCAAGAGGAAGAATAATAAAGAATACCATGTACTTCATTTATTTGCTGTAGATAAAATCCCAAAATCAATGGAAAGGACTTATGTCACTATACAACCCAAGTAGAAATTTATTCATTTATGGCTGGGCGTGGTGGCACATGCCTGTAATCCCAGCACTTTGGGAGCAGAGGTGGGTGGATCACCTGAGGTCAGGAGTTCAAGAACAGCCTGCCCAACATGGTGAAATCCCGTCTCTACTAAATACAAAAAAAAAAAAAAAAAAAAAAATTAGCCAGGTGTGGTGGCTTATGCCTGTAATGCCAGCTACTTGGGAGGCTGAGGCAGGAGAATCGCTTGAACCCTGGAGGCAGAGGTTGCAGTAAGCTGAGATCACGCCATTGCACTCCAGCCTGGGTAACAAGAGCAAAACTCTGTCTAAAAAAAAAACAAAAGAAATTTATTCATTTATGCAGTCATTTACTTGATAAACATTTAAAAGATATATGCCTAAGACTAGGTGGGATGGACTATGTTAACATAAGACATAATTCTTATGGAATTTATGGCCATAACTGCATCTTTAATATTAGGGAGATGTTTACTAGAGATTTCCCATCCAATCATAGAATCTTGGATCCAGTAGGTAATGCAAATGTCTTGTGATAAAAACTTTTAAAATGTAGTAAATTACCTTGGATGACTAAACTATCTACATGGATGGACCTTATTCTGAATTTTCTTTGAAACTAGCAGTATTCTAATAGAGTTTCAATTAATTTAATAAGGCTACTTTGACTAATAGCCATTAAAAGGTAGTATAAAATGTGACATTCCTTTTTTAAAAATTAATAGCCCTTACTTTTAGAGCACTTTTGGGTTTATAGAAAAATTATACAGATCATACAGAGAGTTCTCATATACCCCCTCTTCCATATTCCTCCCCACAATTTACCTAATTATTAACATCTCGGTGTGGCATATGTGTTATAATTAATCAATATTGTTACATTATTATTAACTAAGGGTCATGATTTACATGAGGATTCACTCTTTGTATTGTATAGTTTTATGAATTTTGACAAATACATAATGTCATGCATCTATCATTAGAGTATCATACACAATGGTTTCACTTGCTTAAAAATCCTTTTCACACCATCTCTTCATCATTCCCTATCTCCCTTTCTTTCTCCCCCTTGAGTCTCTGGTTTTAAGAGTTATTGTTATATTTTGGATAACAGTCCTTTATTAGATATGTGTTTTGCAAATATTTTCTCCCAGTCTGTGTCTTCTTGTTTCCTTTTATTAACAGTGTCTTTTGCAGAGTAAAAGTACTTATTTATTTATTTATTTATTTAGAGACAGAGTCTAGCTCTGTCACCCAGGCTGGAGTGCAGTGGTGCCATCTTTGATCACTTCAGCCTCCACCTCCTGGGTTCAAGTGATTCTTGTGTCTCAGAGTCCTGAGTAGCTGGGACTACAGGCATGTGGCACCATGCCTGGCTAATTTTTATATTTTTAGTACAGATGGGGTTTCACCATATTGGTCAGGCTGGTCTTGAGCTCCTGACCTCAAGTGATCTGCCTGCCTTGGCTTCCCAAAGTGCTGAGATTACAGGCATGAGCCACTACACCCGACAGAAGCTTTTAATTTTAATGAAGTCCAACATACTACTTTTTTCTTTCATGAGTCATACGTTTGGTATTTTACCTAAAAAGTCATCACCAAACCCAGGGTGACTTAGATTTTCTACAATGTTGTTGTTTTTCTTTTTCCTAGAGGTTGTATTGCTTTAATTTTACAATTAAGCTTATGAAACCATTTGAGTTAATTTTTATGAAGGGTGTAAAGTCTGTGTCTAGATTCTTTTTTTTTTTTTTTTGCATGTAGATGTTCCATTGTTCCAGCATCATTTGTTGAAAATATTCTTCTTTCTCAATTGAATTGCCTTTGTTCCTTTGTCAAAGATCAGTTGAGTATACTTGTGTGGGTCTATTTCTGAGCTCTCTATTCATTGATCTATCTGTTTATTCTTTTTCCACCACCACACTGTTCTGATCATTATAGCTTTATAGTAAATCTCCAAGTCATGTGGTGTCAGTTCTCTGACTTCATTCTTCCGCTTCAGCATTGCACTAACTAATCTGGCTCTATTGCCTTTTCATGTAAACTTTAGAATCTCTTAATAATCAATTCTCAAAATAACTTGCTGTGATTTTGGTTGAGATTTTCTTGACACTTTAGATCAAGCTGGGAAGAACTGATATCTTGAAAATATTGAGTCTTCCTATCCATGAGCATGGAATAACTCCATTTATTTAAATCTCTTTCATCAGAGTTTTGTAGTTTTGCTATTACAGATTTGTATATATTTTGTTAGGTTTATGCCTAAGTATTTCTTCTCTCACTCTTCAGTGTTAATGTAAATGGTGTTGCGTTTCTAGATTCAAATTTCAGTTGTTCATTGCTGGTATAGGAAAGTAATTGACTTTTGTATATTAACCTTGTATCCTGAAACCTTCTATAATCACTTATTAGTTCCTGTAGTTTTTTTGTGTGTTGATTCTTTGGAATTTTCTACCTAAACATTCATGTCATCCATGGGCAAAGACAGTTTTATTTATTCTACTCAATCTTATGCCTTTTATTTCTTTATCTTGTCCTGTTTTATCAGCTAGGATTTTCAGTGTAATGTTGAATAGGAGTGAAAGAACATAGTTACTTTTTTAAAAGAAAATATTTTATGAATTTGATAGTAGAATTAGGCAATTTAATCCCATGTTAAATAAGAATATAAAATTTTGATTAGTAGGGTAGCCAAGCTTCTTATAAAATAATAAATTGCTGAGAAAACCAATTTAAATTCCCCTGGAAACAGCGATTTCTGACTGACGTAATGGATCAAAAGGAGATTTTCTTTTAAGTCAGTGTCCAGGGAGTATGTAAAACAATTGAATATGGAACCCCTCTTATATTAAATACAAAGCACCCAAAGGAATAAAAAAATCAATAAACATACACACATACACACAAGACACACCAGGGAGCATATAAAACATATAAAATATTCTCATTTCCTAATTCAATTTGATAATAACAACTAATTTTAAAAATCAGACCTTTAGTGACTATTATGGAGAGACATAGTGGGTGAAAGGAAAGAAATTTTTTATCATCATTATAGACTACCAGATACCTTTGCTGTATTAAGATTTTTTTAAATGGAAAAACAGAAGAGATAAGGAAGAATAGAAACAAAGGATGACACAGTCACATGTTCACAAGACAAAGAAACGCAAACACACATACTCACTTCATACTGGAGTTGCAAATGTGAACTAGCACAGCTAAAAGGGAGAGACAATTACAGGGACTCACAAAATTACTAGGTAGGAGGCTTTCATGTGGATGAAGAGACAGGATAACAAGCACCTGCGGAATAAAACACACACACACACACACACACACACACACACACACACACACACGCCCACCATGAAGCTCCATTCAAAATTCAAATGCATATAATCTGCAGAAAAACAAAGATACACTCATTTTAAAGTGTGTATCCCTGACACATTTTAAAGTGGATATCCCTGTTTCCATTTTGTTTTATAGATGGTTTGATTCTAACTTCATTTGGAAACATAGATGATCTGAAATCTTAATTTTTGACAAAGAAAACCCAAATTTAGTCTTCAGGAGAGTTTTAAATATCTTGAAACAAAACAGGGGTTGGGGTGCGGGAGCAGGGCAATGGGGACATTTAAGATGGAGTAACATCCCCATCTTGTGGTATATCAGAATATTGACTCTTCTTTTTAACACTATTTTGATTTAACATAGTTTTGGGTAAAAACATATCTAACTTGATTATGGGAACGAGAGAGTAGTGACACAGGAAATTGAATCTGCAATTTCTCAACCCATTAAATTGTTCATCAATGCTGAACTAATACAAGAGTTACATTAATAAGCGGCAGGTTTAATTACTTAGCAGATGGCTGTTCAGTGTTCACCTTAATGTTATCAGACTCAGCAAAAACAAAGAGATGACCCACATTTGTATCTATCTGTTCTACAATATATTGTCTAGAGGTTTCATTTTTTATTTTATTTTATTATTATTATTTTTGAGACTGAGTCTCGCTCTGTCACCCAGGCTGGAGTGCGGTGGCGCGATCTGGACTCACTGCAAGCTCCACCTCCTGGGTTCAGGCCATTCTCCTGCCTCAGCCTCCCGAGTAGCTGGGAAGCGCCTGCCTCCACGCCCGGCTAATTTTTTGTATTTTTAGTAGAGATGGGATTTCACTGTGTTAGCCAGGATGGTCTCGATCTCCTGACCTCGTGATCTGCCCACCTCGGCCTCCGAAAGTGTCGGGATTACAGGCGTGAGCCACCGCGCCCGGCCGAGGTTTCAATTTTAAAAAATGACAAACATTCTTGTTACTTTCTTGCACTTTTTTTTTCTTTCTTTCTTTTTCTTTTTCTTTTCTTTTCTTTTTTTTTTTTTTTGAGACGGAGTTCGCTCTGTTGCCCAGACTGGAGGGCAGTGGCACAATCTCGGCTCACTGCAACCTCTGCCTCCTGGGTTCAAGCGATTCTCCTGCCTCAGCTTCCCAAGTAGCTAGGATTACAGGTGCCCACCACCACGCTCAGCTAACTTTTTGTATTTTTAGTAGAGATGGGGTTTCACCATATTGGTCAGGCTGGTCTCGAACTCCTGACCTCAAATGATCCACCTGCCTAGGCCTCCCAAAGTGCTGGGATTACAGGCGTGAGCCACCACGCCTGACTATTGTCTTGCACTTTCTAATATAACAAAAAGTGAAGACTACTGCCACCACCTAAAACAATGCTTGCTTTGCTATAATCCTTTTCCTCAGACTGAGACACTTTGGCCTATTTAAAATGTAGGTAATGGCTCTAAAAATGCTTGTTTAGGATGCAGATGTATTCTCTATTTTGTCTTCTTTGACATTTTTATGTGGTTTTGGTTCTTTAGCATATGAAGTTTTATTTTTAATCAATCCATGATTTGTCCCTAAGTTGTTCTGATTGGAATATGAGAATACATACAGGGAATATGAGATACAGCTCCTAGTGACAACATACTTATAGTCTAGTTGAAGACATAGACATGCCTACAAGAATTATAATTTAAAAACAAAACAGTGTGCAAGTTATTTTGATGTGCCACATCAAATTTTGTAGTTCTTTCCATCTTCTGCTTTAGTCACTCAATTCACTTGATAACTCCTTGAGGAGGCATCAACTGGGCATTTGCTATTTTCATGATATTGTACTAGGAGCCATGAAGAATAACAAATAAAAGGTGCAGGGAAATATTAAAGCCTTTATCATCTAGTTTGGGTGACTAACCACAAAAATTTTTGGTGCCTACACCTATGTATAATATATTGACATAAATGGAAAGTGTGGGAGTTTTGGGTCTTAAGTGGTAGGTCTCTCATTCACATGTTAAACTTATTTTTAAATATAAAGATAAAGAAAATTTAGAAATGACGGAATAAAAATCTGTAACACTGCTTCATTACCAAGTATTTACTATTTTGATGTACAATTGATTTTCCCCCTCATCTCAGGGTTTAGAGTTCTTAAGAACCACTGTGTAGGAGACTATAGCTGAAGCACATAGACCATATTTAGAAATTAGGACAGGATTACCAAGATCTTAACTCTTTTTAAAAATTTAGTTAGAAAATATTTAGGAATAACTCTCATGAAAAGGTTCAAGTCTTTCTTGAAGAGAACTACAAAATAAGTAGAGGAACATAAAAGAATCTTGATTAAGTGGATGTTCTTGGGTGTGAAATATTAATATTGTAAAGGAGTAAATTCTCCTCAGATTACTACACAAATAGAATGCAATTCCCATTGGAATCCCAACTTTGCAACGTGGCTCTAAAGTTAATTTTGATAATTAAATTTTAGAGAAGAGCTAAACCTTTTTTTCTGAGGAAAATGAAGAAAGAAGATGAGTAAAGACAAACACAATTAAAATTAAAATCACCTGGTATTGGCAGAGGAAGAGAAAGACAGTTCAATGAAATTAGAAACCCCATAAAAAGTTATATTTAAGAATTTCATATATGATGAAAGTAATATTCTAAATTGGTGAGAAAAGAATGAGTTTGATACAAACTAATTTTGTAACAATTGATCCATCTTTAAAAAAATTTAGATTCTTACCTATTCCATACACCATCCAAATTCCAGATGGGTTAATATTTTAGCTATTAAAAATTGAAATAACAAAATTAATAGAAGAAAATAAATGGTTACATAATCTTAGAAAGGCAGATTTTCCAAGTATGACATCAGAGACAGAAACCAGTAAGCAGAATTTGGTTGATTTTATTGCACACTTATTAATATTGATTGAATAAATCAATATTAAACTACTGATCTTTTTAAAAAGAAAGAAATGATGAAACCGTGTCAACATATATAGGAAGGCAGTGTATTTTTAACATCTTTCATATAAAAGAAGTCTTATAAATCTATAAGAAAGTGACAAATATATGAAAAATGGAAAGAGAATGCCTAATTTAGAAAAAAAGCAACAGAGTAACACTATGTCTCAAGAAAAAAAAGAGAAAAACAAAAACAAAAAAGTCAGAGAAAAGGAAACAATGATGGCCAAAAACAGCACCAGGCAATTCAAAAAATAGGTCAAACAATTGGCCTACAATATAAAAAATCCAACTTTTCAAGTAATCACAGATAGGACATTACACATGAATGATGTGAGACAGAGTGAGATTCCATATTTTTATGTATCAAATTATAAAATATTAAAAATCAAATAATACCCTATATTGGCAAAAGTGCTTAAATGAGAGGAGGGTAAATTGGATGAAGCTTGCTTGAAAGCGTTTTAGCATATGCATTTTTTAAATTAGAAATTTACAGCTAGTAGAAGATAAGAAATAACCTAAATCACAGCTGAACTGGAAGAGATTGAGACACAAAAAAACCATTCAAAAGATGAGTGAATCCAGGAGCTGGATTTTTGAAAAAATTAATAAAATAGACCGCTAGCTAGACTAATAAAGAGAAAAAGAGAAGATTCAAATAAACACAATTAGACACAACAAAGGGATATTACCACTGACCCCAAAGAAATACAAATAACCATCAGAGAATATTATGAACACCTCTATGCACATAAACTAGAAAGTCTAGAAGAAATGGTTAAATTCCTGAACACATACACCTCCCAAGACTGACCAGGAAGACATTGAATCCCTGAACAGACATAAAATGGGATCCAAAACTGAATCAGCCTAAAATAGCCTTCCAACCAAAAAAAAAAAAAAAAAAAAGAAGCCCAGGACCAAACAGATTCACAGCCTGAATTCTACTAGATATACAAAAAAAGACCTAGTATTGTTCCTGCTGAAACTGTTCCAAAAAATCGAGGAGGAGAGACTCCTCCCTAACTCATTCTATGAGGCCCATATCATCCTGATACCAAAACCTGGCAGAGACACAACAGAAAAAGAAAACTTCAGGGCAATATTCTTTATGAATATTGATACAAAAATCCTCAACAAAATACTGGCAAACCGAATTCAGCAGCACATCAAAAAACTTATCCACCACTATCAAATATGCTTCATCCCCAGGATGCAAGGTTGGTTCAACATATGCAAATCAATAAATATGATTCGTCATGTAAGTGGATCTAAAGAAAAAAGCCACATGATTATATCTCAATAGATGCAGAAAATGTTTTTGGTAAAATTCAAAATTTCTTCATGTTAAAAACTCTCAATATACTAGGTATTAAAGGAACGTGACTCAAAATAATAAGAGCCATGTATGACAAACTCACAACTAATATCATACTGAATGGGCAAAAGCTGGAAATATTCCTCTCGAAAACCAGCAGAAGAGAAGGATGCTCTCTCTCACCACTCCTGCCCAACACAGCATTGGAAGTCCTTGCCAGAGTAATTAAGCAAGAGAAAGAAATAAAGGGCATCCAAATAGGAAGAGAGGAAGTCAAACTATCTCTGTTTGCAGACAACATAATCATATCTAGAAAACCCCATAGTCTTGACTCAAAGGCTCCTTCGGCTGATAAAGAACTTCAGCCAAGTATCAGGATACAAAATCAGTGTACAAAAATCTCTAGCATTCCTATACACCAACAACAGTCAAGCTGAGAGCCAAATCAAGAATGCAATCCCATTCACAATTGCCACAAAAAGAATAAAATACCTATGCATACAGCTATTCAGGGAGGTGAAAGATCTCTACAATGAGAACTACAAAACACTGCTCAAAGAAATCAGAGATGCCACAAACAAATGGAAAAGCATTCCATGCTCATGGATAGGAAGAATCAATATCTTCAAAATGACAATACTCTCCAAAGCAATTTATAGATTCAATGCTATTCCTATTAAACTACCAATGACATTCTTCACAGACCTAGAAAAATGTGTTTTAAAATTCATGTGGAAATAAAAAAGAGCCTGAATAGCTAAGGTAATCCTAAACAAAAAGAACAAAGCTAGAGGCATCATGCTACCTACTTCTAACTACACTACAAGGCTATGGTAACCAAAACAGCATGGTGCTGTTACAAAAACAGACACACAGATTAAAGGAACAGAATAGAAAACCCAGAAATAAGGCAGCACACCTACAACTATCTGATCTTTGACAAATCTGACAAAGATAAGCAATGGGGACAGGACTCTCTATTCAATAAATGGTGCTGGGATAACTTGCTAGCCATATGCAGAGATTGAAACTGGACCCTTTCCTTATATCATACACAAAATCAACCCAAGATGGATTAAAGACTTAAATGTAAAACCCCAAATTATAAAAACCCTGGAAGACGACCTAGGCAATACAATTCTGGACATAGGAACAGGCAAAGATTTCATGAAGAAGATGCCAAAGCAATTGCGACCAAAACAAAAATTGACAAATGTGATATAATTAAGCTATAGAGCTTCTGCACAGCAAAAACAAAAAACAAACAAACTCAAAACTAAAAACAACTGTCAACAGAGTAAACAGTCAAACTAGAGAATGGGAGAAAATTTTTGCAAACTATGCATCTGATGAATGTCTAATGTCCAGCATCTACAAGGAACTTAAATTTACAAGAGAAAAAACAAACAACCTCATTAAAAAATGGGCAAAGGACATGAACAGACACGTCTCAAAAGAAGACATTCATGCCACCAACAAACATGAAAAAAAGCTCAACATCACTGGTCATTAGAGAAATGCAAATCAAAACCACAATGAGATACCATCTCACACCAGTCAAATGGCAATTATTAAAAAGTCAAAAAATAACAGATGCTGGTGAGGTTGTAGAGAAAAAGGAATGCCTATACACTGTTGGTGGGAGTGTAAATTAGTTCAGCCATTGTGGAAGACATTGAGACAATTCCTCAAAGACCCAAAAACAGAAATATCATTTGACCCAGCAATTCCATGACTAGGTACATACCCAAAGAAATATAAATCATTGTATCATAAAGACACTTACATGCATATATTCATTGCAGCAATACTCACAATAGCAAAGACATGGAATCAACCTAAATGCCCATCAGTGATAGAATGGATAAAGAAAATGTGGTACATATACACCATGGAATACTATGCAGCTATAAAAAAGAATAAGATCACATCCTTTTCAGGAACATGAATAGAGCTGGAGGCCATTATCCTTAGCAAACTGATGCAGGAACAGAAAAATAAATACTGCAGATTCTCACTTATAAGTGGTAGCAAAATGATGAGAACACATGGACACAGAGGGGAACAACAGACATTGGGGCTTACTGCAAGGTGGAGGGTGGGAGGAGGCAGAGAATCAGGAAAAATAACCAGTGGGTACTAGGCTTAACACCTGGGTGATGAAATGATCAGTACAGCATACCCCCATGACACAGTTTACCTATATAATAAACCTTCAC
Source organism: Pan paniscus (assembly GCF_029289425.2). Classification (NCBI taxonomy): domain Eukaryota; kingdom Metazoa; phylum Chordata; class Mammalia; order Primates; family Hominidae; genus Pan; species Pan paniscus. The sequence continues at coordinate 97,280,919 of NC_073258.2, forward strand.
AGTTACCCCTGAACTTAAACATTAAAAACAAATACAATTAAAAATAAAACAAAATTTACATAACTTTCAATCTAGTATTTTTATGTTTAGGAATTTATCCTAAGGAAAGAATCATGGTTATGTGCCAAGATTGTGTAACAAAGACATTGATTGTAATAACAAAACCAGCAAACAACCTCACTGCATTTAAAAAAAATTTCAACTTCTACTTTAAGATTCAAGGGGTACATGTGCAAGTTTGCTACATGGATATGTTGTATAATGCTGAAGTTTGGGGTACAATTGATCTTGTCACCCGGTAGTGATCACAGTACTGCTAATAATATGTCACTGGTTATATAAATTAATTTTGACATACCATGTAATCATTAAGCGATATTGCAGAAGAATGTTTACTAGCATAGAAAAAAAATCAATTTTTGACATGAGAAAAGAGGTCACAAAGTGTTTGTAATTCTTGTTCTACTTCTCTGTTTAATAAATACATACATCCCCTAAAATGGTAGGAAGAAGGATTTACAAACGATCTGTAGTAATATTTGGGTGGTGGGCCTAATAGTAATGCTTTTTTTTCATAGATATATTTTGTAGTTTTCTATAGTTTGCATTTATAAATTGTATAATAAAACCCCACAAAATTATATATTTGTTAATTTTTCTTGTAAGAAATTCTTATAAAATTGAAAATTCAGGGTTAAGTGTCCTGGTATATTTGTAACAAGTGTTCTGAGCTAAACCCAGTTGAAGACTGAGAATCCTTGTCAGAATCAATTACCAGTTACTGAGAGAAAAAGCTTTGGTTTCTGGGGCAAGTTGTGGACAGGCAGGCAGAAATCAACCTCAGCTCTTATCAGTGCTGAGTTCTCCCTCCTAGGCTCTGTGCTTGGGAAAAGCTTCCTTTAGCAGAGGCTGCTTTGGGAAAGAAGAATATATCATACCTGGAGCTTCAGCAGAAGTGGAAAATGGGTTCTGTGATCTTTAAAATATTGTAGGGAATAATAAAGAACTGTCATGTCAAAGCTGCAAATCATCTGTCTCCTGCAAGAGGCTCTGATATGGATGCATATTTGCTGTGGAACGTTCTTTCTTATCAGAAAGTCACTTGTGTATGCAAATGTAGAACAAAACATAATGAGAAAAAAGTTTGAAAAATGGCAAATAAACTCGGTTAAGGTTTAAATAACTCTTTGGGATAATGCAAAAATTTGTCTTTATATTGCAGGCAGAGTTGCTTCTCTGCATAGTTGTTTCCTTTGGAGAGAGATTTCTTCCCTATGTTTGTAGTTTTTTATTTTAAAAATGTTATTTATTTATTTTTTAATTAACAAAGATTGTACACATTTACTGTGCACAACATGATGCTTTAAAACCTGTATACATTGTGGAAGGCTAAATCAAGCTAATTAATATGTATTACCTCACATACTTATCATTATTTTTTGTGGTGAGAACACCAAATATACTCTTTTGGCAATTTTCAATCACACAATACATTATTATTAACTATAGTTGCCATGCTGTACAATAGATCTCTTGAACTTATTCCCTTTGTCTAACTAAAATTTTGATCTTCTCAATCCCAGACACTGCCCTAGCCCCTGTGGACAATCATTCTACCCTCTGCTTCTATAAGTTTGACTTTTACATTATATATATAAGTTTTTGTCTTCAGTGCCTGGCTTATTTCACTTAAAATAATGTCCTCCAGGTTCATACATGTCATTACAAATATTAGGATTTCCTCATTTTTTAATGGCTGAATAGTATTCTGCCTTGTTATTCTGTTTTGCATTACTATAAAAGAATACCTGAGACTGAATAATTTATAAAGAAAAGAGGTTTATTTGGCTCATAGTTCTGCAGGCTGTACACGAAGCATGGCACCAGCATGTGCCTCTGGTGAGGTCCTCAGGAAGCTTATTATCATGGTGGAAGGCAAAAGGGGAGCAGGCATCTCATGGCAAAAGAGGGAGCAAGACAGACAGGAGCAAGAGAGATATCATATTCTTTTAAACAACCAGCTCTTGAATGAGCTCATTACTGGGTGGAGGGTACCAAGATGTTCATGAGGGAATCTGCCCCCTTGACCCAAATATCTCCCACTGGGTCCCTCCTCCAACATTGGGGATCACATTTCAACATGAGATTTGGAGGAGACAAATATCCAAACCATATCATCTACTGTGTATATATACCACATTTTAAAATCCATTCATTTGTTAATGGACACAGAGGTTGATTCCATGTCTTAGCTATTGTGAATAATGCTGCAACTAACATGGAAGCACAGATCTCTCTTGAACATACTGATTTCACTTCATTTAGACATAAATCAAGAAATGGGATTGCTGGATCATATAATCATATGATGGTTCCATTTTTAATTTTCTGAGGAATCTCTCAACTGTTTTCCATAACGGCTATACTAGGTTACATTTCATTTATACCAACTGTGTGCAAGGGTTCTCTTTTCTCCACATCTTTGCCAACACTTGTCTTTTTATCTTTTTGATAATGGTCATTCTAATAGTTGTGAGGTGATATCTCATTGTGGGTTTCATTAGCACTTTCCTGATTAGTAATGAGCATTTGTTCACATACCTGTTGTCCATTTGTATATCTTCTTTTGAGAAATGTCTATTCAGGTCCTTTGTCCATTTTAAAATCAGATTATTCACTTTCTTGCTATTGAGTTGAATCTCTTACATATTTTGAATATTAATCACTTACCAGATGTGTGGTTTGCAAATATTTTCTCCCATTCTGTAGATTTTCTCTTTACTCGGTTGATTGTTTCCTTTGCTATATAGAGAAACTTCTTAGTTTGGTGTAATTCTATTCCATTTTTGCTTTTGTTGTCTTGCTTTTGTGATTATATCAAAAAAATCATTGCCCAGATCAATGTCATGCAGATTTTTCCTATGTTTTCTTCTAGAAGTTTTAGAGTTTCTGATCATATATTTCAGTTTTTATTCGACTTTGAGTTGGTTTTTGAATATGATTTGAGATACAGGTCCAATTTTATTCTTCTGCATGTGGATATTTAATTTTTACAACACCATTTATTGAAGAGACTGTCATTACATCATAGTGCATTCTTGGCATTTTTGTCAAAAGTTAATTGACCATAAATGTGTGAATTTATTTCTGGGCTCTCTATTCTGTTTCATTGGTCTACGTGTCTGTTTTTATGCCAGTACCATACTGTTTTGATTGTAGCTTTGCAGTATGTTTTGAAATCAGATAGTCCTTCAGTATTGTATTTAAATTGCAACATGCTTCCACTGTTTGTGTGTGTGTGTGTGTAGATGTGGGTGGAAATGTGCTTATTTTTATTTGTTTATATTAGAGTCATTGGTTAGCGAAGTCAGGAGTTCAGACAAAAACAAAAACAAAAACAAAAACAAAACTGCAACAGATGAAATGCAAGCAGAGGAAAGACCATAAAAGAGAACTAAGCTGGTTTGTAGATGCTCAACATCCATTGGAGTATAAATACACTATATATAATGGAGAAATGTTAAAAATGAAAACCATTGTCTTTTTTTTTTTTTTTACTGTGCATGGAAGTGAGATGTAAATAAAAAAAATTTTCCTCATCTGTGAATATTGCTTGAGATGAAGCTGATGCAGCTGTGACGAGATTGTCTGCTATGATTGTTGGGGTCACAGGACTGACTTCCATGGGTGCCAAGTGTACTTGCCCCTGAAGGAGATAAATTTTTCCCACTGCCAGTTTTCTGGAACAGAAAATGAGGATGGAAAGGCAGGCCTCGGGTTGGTTAAAGAAGGAACTCCTTTCTTTGTAATGTTGTCTTGAGTCTACTGTAGGTATTCTCATATGCACTTGCAACAGTGCTGGGAAGTAATTTTCTGCCACAAGGAAGCAGGCTTGCAGCGACACAGGGAAGCAAACTGCAAAAGTCCCATGATAATAATCAGGGAGCCTGTAAAAGCCCAATGAGACTAATTCAGGAAGCATGGATTCAGACGGCTGCTATATAAAATGCCTTAATTTTTTTTTAATGTTGTATTTCCCATCTCTTATTTCTGTCTTCAGTAAAGTTTAGATGCAGAATGTAGTATGGACTATGATGAAAAGAGTTAATTAAAATCTGTATCCATACTTGGAGAGAAGAGAGCAATAACTTTGCTTAAGTTCTCCAGAAAATTTGATTTAATTGTTCTGGTGTTTGCATGAGTAGCAGCATTTTTGAAAACACTACAGGTGATTCTCATGTACAACTAAACTGAGAACTGCTGCTATAGAGGCTAGTGTGGAAGAAGTGGCAACAGCAGCAGCAGCTCTGAGATGATCTAGTAATTGCATAATTGTCAGCAGCTGAGCAATGAGCAGAGTTCCATGGATAGAAGGAGGATTGCAATCCAGACTTAAGAAAGATGAAAAGTCAGGTACTGACAAGGGAATATGAATGCTGTGTTTCTTGCTGAAGGGAATTTCAAGGAGAGGGGACCTGAGATCTTGCTATCTTGCAAGCAGGGGCTATTATAATGTTGGACTTTCAGGTTACATATGAATTACTAAAAAGAATAGTCTTCAGAAAGAAATATTTAAATTTTGGGAGTCCAAAGTGACATGATGTCAGAAATATTAATGATTACATTTGATAGTTATTTAAATGTTTCCTATATTTGTCACGTTAAATACTTAGAAAATGTATGTTTAAATAGAATTTAACTTTTGTTAATGCAGCTTTTCAAGCCATTGATTTATAAGGTACAAACAGAGCTAATGTGAGAATTGTTGAATCCATAAACGGTACTGATTTTTGGAATTCTTAACTGTTATGTAGATATTAGAATATATTAATCTCTCCACTAGCTGGCTGACATTACTTATCAGTAACAGAATTTAAGACAAGCATTTCCACTTGCAGCCAGAAGTTAAAAGATTATGAAACAATTGCCAATGAAATTTGTGGCAGATTATAAGACCTGTATGAAATTTACTGAAAGTACAGATTTGCTGATAAAATTGAATCATTTAGGAGATTAACCTTCAGAGGTAAATGGACTACTAAAAACAAGTCTATTGAAAAAGAAATTGCTATAACCTGCTGCAATAATTTGACAAGCTGATAGAAGCATTATATTTGCATATGAAAGAGAAGAGATATAGGATTCATTTAAAAGTAGAAAAATATCCAGTTTGTCATCTGCTCCTATGGTTGTCAAGCTCCTATCGAGTTTCTTAGTCCCAGTTTGAAGACTCAGCCACATTCCAAGTGCTCAAACTAGATTTTGTATTAATTAGATAAACTGTAAGAAACTCTAAGATAGTAACTGAATTTCGAGTCATCATTGTTCCTAGTTCCCACTGATTCTAGTAATTTTACAGATGTATAACTTGGGCTATATCACTTAGTATCAACCATTTTTCTCCGTTTTAATAACTTAATCTCTATCTTGCTTCTACCTGTCTAAGCAATCCTTTTTTTTTCTTTTTTAGAAGTAAAGTGTAGTAATTACACAAATGGACTGTATTAGTCTGGTCTTGCATTGCTATAAAGAAATACCTGAGGCTGGGTAATTTATAAAGAAAAGAGATTTAACTAGCTCACAGTTCTGCAGGCTGTATAAGCATGGCATTGCCATGTACTTGGTTTCTGGGGAGGCCTCAGGGAGCTTTCACTCATGGTGGAAGGTAAAGCAGGAGCAGGCACTTCACATGACAAAAGCAGAAAGAAGAGAGATAGTGGGGGGTAGAGGTGTCACACTTTACAACAACCAGATTTTGAGAGTACTCACTATTGCAAGGACAGCACCAAGCCATGAGGGATGCACTCCCATGACTCAAACACCTCCCACCAAGCCTCACCTCCAACACTGGATATTACATTTCAAAATAGATTTGGATGGGGACAAATATCCAAACTATATAATTCCATCCTTGTCCACAATTTTATGTCCCTCTCACCTTGCACAATACAATCAGGCCTTCTAATAGTCCCCCAAAGTCTTAAGTCATTCTAGCATTAACTCAAAAGTCCAAAGTCTCATCTGAGAGAAGCTAAGTCACTTCTACCTACAAGCCTATAAAATCAAAAACAAGTTATTTACTTCCAAGATACAATGAGGGTATAGGCATTGGGTAAACATTGCCTTTCCACAGGGAGTAACTGTCCAAAAGAAAGGGCCTGTAGGCCACATGAAAGTTTGAAACCCAGCAGGGAAGTCATTAAAATTTAAAGCTCCAAAATAGTCTCCTTTGATTCCATGTTGTACATCCAGGGCACACTAGTGCAAGAGATGGGCCCCCATGGCTTTGAGCAGCTCCACCCCTGTGGCTTTGCAGAGTTCAGCCCCCATGGCTGCTGTCATGAGTTGTTGAGTGCCTGTGGTTTTTCCAGGCTCAGGGTGCAAGCTGTCAGTGGATCTACCACCTGGGGTCTGGATGACAGTGGCTGCCTTCTCACAGCTCCACTAGGCAGAGCTCCAATGGAGACTCTTTGTGGGGCCTCCAACCCTATACTTTCTCTCTACACTGACCTAGTAGAGGTTCTCTGTAAGGGCTCCACTGCTTCAGCAGGCTTCTGCCTGGGCACCCAGACTTTCTCATACATCCAGTGAAATCTAGGTGGAGGCTGTCATGCCTCCATCACTCTTGCATTTTGTGCACCTGCAGGCTTAACATCACTTGGAAGCTATCAGAGCTTATGACTTGCATCCTCTGGTGCCATGGCTTGAGCTGTACTTGGGCCCCTTTGAGCTGAGGCTGGAGCCTCCCACCAGGTCCCACCTCCAACATTGAGGATTACATTTCAACATGAGATTTAGGCAGGGACAAATACCCAAACAGTATCATAGACTTTAGAATCAGAGCACCTGGATTTAGGGAATTGACTTTCTCTCTCTGTGCCATATTTTCCTTTTGTCAAACAGTTTAAGCTTACTCTTTCCTTTACCATTGGATTTCCTGGACCTGCCTACCATCCTGGTCACAGGCTTAGAAGGACCAAATCAGTACCAGACTTTGGGGTCAAACATTGTATATTATTTCTTGTAGAAACCGTGTTCTGCTGAGACTAAATGAGGGGAAAAGGTCTGTCACTCTTGCTTTCAATTGTTGGTTATCTCCAGGTTCATTGGCTAAGTGAACTCAAGTTGACTCTAAGGATCTGATCATATATCTATTCTAAGCATTCTATTTTGGTGTATTCCCTAGGTTTTTGTTTCTATGCCTGACTTCCAGTTTTAATAAAAACAGTTACTTGCTGAGGACTAGTTAATTCAGACAAATTCTACTTCTGAAGAAGAATTAAAATCTGGACAAAATATTTACAATCTTTTAATAAAAACAATAATGTAGAAAAACTTTTGAGATGACATCTGGGAAAGGAAGAATCAAAAAAAAGGTGAGCCCACCTGTAATCCCAGCACTTTGGGAGGCCGAGGTGGGCAGATCACTTGAGGCCAGGAGTTTATGACCAGCCTGGCCAACATGGTAATACCCCATCTCTATTAAAAATGAAAAAAATTAGCCAGGCATGGTGGCACATACTGGTAATCCCAGCCACTTGGAAGCCTGAGGCACAAGAATCACTTCAACCCGGGAGGTGGAGGTTGCAGTGAACTGAGATCACACCACTGCACTCCAGCTTGGGCAACAGAGAAAGACTCTGTCTCAAAAAAAAAAAAAAAATAGCAAGCATAGTATTTGAAGCTATATTGTTTTTCTTCAGGCATTTGCCACTTTGAAAGAGACAACAAAGAGGTTAACCAGCACTTTTGAAATATTTTTGAGATGTAAGTGGAACAAAAGTTGGAGTTGAGAATATGTCAGAGTTTGAGATCTAATGAACATCTTCACAGGGTGACAATCTCAAGTGGATGTACCGTGGGTATTAAGGAAGCCATAACTAAATCAGCCCATTCACAGATATAGATGAGTATGGTGTAATGTAAGTGGTCCAGAAAATGCCAAATCATAAAATTTGAATTAAGGTAATCTTGGATTGCTAGACCTTCCAGGCACTTGGCAGAAGCAGACAAAATTCCACATTAGAGGAAAATAACATTACCTGAGGTCTCAGATTGTTTTTACAATAATTTTTCAAATGCCATGTTCAGGATACAATCAAAGATAATCAAATATCTGAGAAGGAAAGACAACATAAGCAAGATAAAGTGCAAAAAGTTAAGAGAAACATACCCAGAGGTACTCCAGATAGTGGAAATATCAGACATCCTTTGTAAAATCGGTATTTTACAATGGTTTAGAAATCAAAATCCAAATCTAAAAATTCTAGCAAGCTACTTAAAATGATAAAACACATCATTTCAGATTGAAAAAGAATTAGAGTTTCTATTTCTAAAAGAAAAACATAACAAAAATTGCTAAGGTATTTAGCTCAGTTATGCATAACCAAGGAGAAAATTGGTGAACTGGAACATGTCAGAAGAAAATATTCATTGCCAATTTTATTTAATTGTAAAAAAAATCCACAGAGGGATTAAAAAATCTGGAGAGTAAGAGACATATAGAGTAAGATGGTCTAACACTTGTTTAATTGGAGTCTTAGATAGAAAGCAGAGAGAGGATGCAGCAGAATTTGAAGAAATAATGCTGAGAATTTTCTGAAATGATTAAAGACATCAGTTTGCAAATTCAAGATGCTTAATGAATCCCAAGAAATATAAGTAAAAAGATACCCACACCTAAATATATTATAGTGCAATGCTAAAGGAAAATCTTGAAAGCAGCCAGAAAAAAAAGAATATTACCTGTAAAGATGTAACCAATGGAATAACAGATAACTTCTCAATAGAAACAATAGAAACCAGGTAACAATGGGATAATATCTTCTTAGTGCTGACATGAGTGAATGGCTGAAACTCTAACAGAAACCATATTTTTTCTGAACGGAGTATAAGGAAAAGGAGCATTTCTGAGTCTGGGAGTATGGCGGTGTGTGGAGAATCCCAGAGAGGAGGGATCCAGAGAAAAGGATTCCCTAACTGCATGCAAACCTGCACAAAGTCTCAGTCTAACCCATAAACTATATATGCACAGAACAGGCCCAATTCAGCATAGCTAAGGCTTTGAAAACTGAACTGAGACTGGAACTGCTTATAGAAGTCTCAGCCTAACCCCTAAATAACACATTCATAGGACAAATGTAGACCAACATAGTGATGATTTCGAGCTAAATGAAGATTAAAATCAGGGCTCACAAAAGGTGAGAAACAGTACAGTCTGAATATACCCAGGTTTTTTGCTTGCTAAAACAAAAACATGAACAATCTCAAGAGGATTAAAATAGGAGCAAGAATCTACACACACAATTTAACATTCACAATTACAATATCCAAGAGGAATACAGGAATTCATTTTACTATTCTTGAAACTTTTCTCTAAATTTGAAATTATATTTTTTAAAAAGTTACAAAAAAGAAAAAGAGTCAAAAGGAAGAAAATTTGAGGCAAAGAAAACATCCTTGAAGTGGGAAAGAGCCTGGCATGTTATAGGAACTAAGAGAAAAACAGTATGGCCGGAGTGTGTTGACAAGGTGCCAGGTGGCAAGTGATGAGGAGCAGAAAAGACAGTAGAAACTGGGGCTAGATCATGCAGGTTCTCATAGGCTATGGTAAGGAGTTTGGATTTGACTCTGATGGGAAGTCACTATAAAGTTCTGAGCAGGGATGTGACAAGATATACCTTGCAGTTAATTTCAGGGAATTATTCTAACTGGAGTTGCTTAGGCTACACATCAGCCTCTGAGTCACCCAATCACTGTATCTACAGAAAAAAGGAATAACTAGGCCTTCCCTTGGTCCTCTTATCCAGAGGATGAGGATGGGGAAAATCCCCACTGGAACCCTGTGGGACAGCCAAAACCAATAGCTGCCACTGCCCACACTTTGCTATGCCTGGGCTGCCCAGCATATCACTGTTTGTGACCCCCCTACAGCAAACCTGCATTTCCGTCTCAGTTCTAATAACATCCCAAGTAACATTACAAATGATCCCACATTCAACACCAAGAATAAGAGCAAAAGCCCCTACTTACACTCTCTCTAAATGGAGATGGCGTAGAAATAGCATTTGGTTTCTCTATTCTATTCCAAGTCCAATATCTCTGGGTGATAATTATTTCATATAGTCAGGTTTGAATGTGGCTCTTCTTCACCCTGCAACTGAAGGCTAGATGCCAAATTGAATGTTGGAAGGAAAACGGTTATTCAGCAAGTTAGATGCAGAGGCTGGCCCTCTCCCAGAGGGAAGTGCTATGCCTGAACCCAATTATCACTGTAACAGGAACCCCTTTCCAGCAGCAGGAATGGCAGCGGCAGCAGCATCCCACCACTCAGAAATTATCAGGTGATGGCAGCTAGCATTCTCAGACGGCTCCTAGCCATGTTGGCATTTATACTCAGACAATTTGATGTCTACATCCTTTCTATTTATACCCCATATCTGAAATTTATCATGATTGCATGTTATGACAGTGGAGAGTCAGGATCCCTCTCTTGGGGGCAGGGACCTGGGGTGTGTCCATCAGTATGCTGAACTGATTTTTAGACCTCTCTTTGTGATAATAAGACAATGCAGACTATATGCCTCTTAAATTTAATCCTTGATTTGTATGTTTTCCCAATAAATCCAGTTGCTTATAAACTTACCTATGATATTGCAGAATTTGTCCCCACTCATTTTTAACTATGATTTTTTTTTTCTGTTTTATAGAAGGGAATGAATACAGTGAAGTTGCTCTCCTGCAGGTTGTATTACATTTGCTAGATAGGTATGTCAAAGATCTCTTTGCCCTAGTAGTGGTCTGATTTCCTGTATTAGGATAGACTTGATTTTTGTTCAGGTTCTGCTTGCCAGGAGTATCTTCCTGGTCTGTGATTTCCAGTGGCAATTCCCAAGAGTGGCATCAATGAGGATTCACCTTCTGAAGTGTTGAAGACCTCCATTTATTTTGTCTCCCAGCATACAGTCCTCTCCTGATCACAAAATCTCGCCTCTCTAAAGGAAACACGTTCCATATATTTGAGACATAGCTACACCCCTTCTGCCTACCAAACCTCCCATTCTTCTCTTTCTTCTCCCAGCTACAGGGATGGGCACATGAACCTAAACCAGAGGGTCAGACTCCTCCTCAGAACTCCTTTTCAGGGGTTTTTGGAGAATATGTTCTCTTATGACTGCAGCTGTAAGGTTGGTGGGTTGTGAGTCTTGGGGCCCTGGAGACCCTGTGCCTGATACGTGGAGAGAGTGAGAGAGCTTCAGTGCCAGCATTTGTGCATTTCATCCAGCTGGGTCACAATTCGGTGTTTCTTATGTAATTTTCAGCTGAATGAGTTCAAAATATTCTCTTATTGCTTAAGCAGTATACTGTCATTTGTAGTCAAGAGTTATACCTAATTACATGAGGGCTTCACTGCTTTAGCTGAATGAGGTCTGTTGGCAAGTTTATATTAGTCTAGGAATTGCTTTAGGAGCTGAGCAATCACAGGACCTTCTTGACCAGGTTTGAATTTTCTCTGGCAATTAAACTTCTTTAACATACTACCATGTTGCTGGTGGGTTTGATCTGGAGGTGCCTCATTAGCTTGTAAGAAATGTCGGAAATCTTATTATGATCACGGAATCTGGACCCTTGCCTTTGAAGTTTCTATCTCTAAGCAACAGTAGTCAGGCTTCTCCCCATAGCTCTAGGCCTGAGTTTAATACTTCTGTTTTCATCCCTGCCTTTAAAACAATGGATAGGAGGGGAGACATACATATTTCACTTAGCAAATGCACTTATATATACATTTTTAGATTTGAGAGGGTTTTTTTCCTTTTACCATTTTGAAATCCCTGTCAGTAAGAACTTTAATTAAAAACATGAGTATATTTAATATTTTGAGTATAACCACATTGTTTTAGCTATTTGTGCTGTGAAAGCCAACATTTCAGAATTGAAATGTTTATTTATAATTTTAAAAAGTCCTTGATTCTGACAAATTTTGTAATTAGATGGGATTTCTTTTACCTTTATGAACAATGCTGTTATATTTTTATATATCCTGTTTCCTTTGAGTTCTGAAAAGGCTTTCTAATATATTTCATTTCTGGTAATTGTATGAATGGATTTTATATATAAACATAAAAATTATTCATAATATTTAAAAATTATTTTTATTATTTTAAAAATTTAAATGGTGTAAACTGCCTTCATTAGGAAAGAAGAAAATGGAGGCAATAGTTTAAATCAGAGACATCAATTAGAGATAAACTTTGTGTGTGTGTGTGTGTGTGTGTGAGACAAAGTCTCGCTTTGTATACCAGGCGGAGCTTGCAGTGAGCCGAGATCACGCCACTGCACTCCAGCCTGGGCGGCAGAGCAAAACTCTGTCTCAAAAAAAAAAGGGGTAAACTAAATTATTCACAAATTGTTTCTGAATTATAACATATTTACTAAAATAATTTTTCGAATTCTTTTTTTGTTGCTAGTTGATTTTGGCTAAATGTTGCAGCAAAAATTAGGTCTTAGGCTTACCATATAGTAGCAACATAAGTAAGAAAAATATAGCTTGCTTTAAGAAACTCCAATATACAAAATATAATCTTCTGATGTATGACACAAATGAAGGAAAGTGTCCAGGTAAAGGAAAGCTTCTTTTAGAAATATCAATCATCTTATTAAGTATATAGTTCTACTAGTGATTTATTTTCCAAAATGTGCTTTTAGCAATTGTATTCATTTTCTATTGATTTCTAATAAATTGCCATAGACTCAGTAGCTTAAAACAATACTCATTTTTTAGTTTACTTCTGTATACAAATTCCAGGCATGGCATGGTTGTGTTCTTTGTTCTGGTTCTCACAGGTTGAAATCAGAGTGTTGGCTGTGCTGTGTTACTTTCTAGAGGTTCTCGGGAACCTCCACTTCCAAGTTTATTCAGGTTGTTGGAAGAATTCAGTTGTTTGTGGTTGTACGACTGAGGTCCCAATTTGTCTCCTGGCTGTCAGCTGGGAACTACTCTCAGATCCTAATCCCAGCCACATTCCTTGCTACATGGCCCCTTCTATCTTCAGAGAGAGCAACGGAAATTCTTTCTCTTAATGAGCTCCCCTCATACTTTGAATCTCTTCTACTTTTGAGGTTTTCACCTGATGAAGTCAGGTCCAACTGAGAGGAATCTCTCTGTCTTAATGGCAACTAATTTAGGACCTTAATTATATACGTATAATCCTTTATAGATTAATAATCACCTAGATTAATGTTTGATCAAATAGAATAACTGGGAGAAAGTTTGTGTGCACCAGGCGTGAGAATCTTGGGAGCTGTCTTAGAATATCTTAGAATTTTGCCTATTACAGCAGCGAAATGTATCATGATTGAATTAAAAAAATTCATTTAAAAATAATAGGATTCTGAATCCAAATGAGAGGTCATTTGGAAGACCTGAAACTATTTTTTATTTATTTTTTATTTATTTATTTATTTTTTTTGAGAAAGTCTCACTCTGTCACCCAGGCTGGACTGCAGTGATGTGATCTCGGCTTGCTGCAGCCTCCGCCTCCCAGGTTCAAGTGATTCTCCTGTCACAGCCTCCAGAATAGCTGGGATTACAGGTGTGCACCACCATGCCTGGCTAATTTTTGTATTTTTAGTAGAGACAGAGTTTCACCATGTTGGCTAGGCTGGTCTCGACCCCTGACCTCAGGTGATCCACCCGCCTCAGCCTCCCAAAATGCTGGGATTACAGGTGTGAACCACCATGCCCAGCTGACTTTAAACTGTTTTAACTGGGAGTTAAAGCCCTCTGTTTCAAATTCCAATGTTGCCGAGGTCTCTCAGGCTGTCAAACCCCAACACCAAGTAATGACACTTGCCTGTGTGACTTCACTCCAACTCCTTTCCGACCAAGATACAAGCATTGCTGCCCTCTGTTTGGCAAGATGATCGCTACAATGTTAACTGTCTTGTGCAAGTTTTCTATCCTGTCAGCCTTCAGCTTGCAGGCGTGGTGTACTTTGGGTGTTTATGATAGCAAAACTTGAGAACCTGTAAGTACAACCTATAAGCACATTCTATAAGCAGAGGAGGGCCCTTATTTGTTTTTTTAACCTCACATATGGTTTTGGCTCCCCCCAGGAAAATGCCCATCATAAGGAAGCATTACCTCTGTTAGCCCCTTCTGGCTCATTGACAGGCTCTCCTCCTCACAGGCAGGAATGCAGTCCCAGTGGCCCAGCTGTACTCGGAATCGACTCTCTTTATCTCTCCCGAGGCAAAGCTGCAAAAACACTCCTCATGTTCTGCCAGCTACTTAATCCCTTTTTCTCATTTCAAACTTCAATATACTCTTTAAAAAAAGAACCTTACCAAAACCTCCCCTAAAGCTAAGTGGCTCTGCTCCTTGGATCCCAGGGCCCCAGTGAATGTTCATAGCGTTGTCTCCAGTCATTAAGAAAGTGTTAAATCATATGCCATACACTGTTTAAGCACACAGGGGAGTGTGTAAAACTGTCGTATTTCTAGTTAGGGGTCATTACAGTATAGAATCACTTTGTGCCCAGAGATTCATTCATTTCAGAATTAAGCTCATTAGCAGTCATTGCTTTATTATTGTGTTTCTGCCTCAGTGGTGAGTTGGGGACTGCTGCACTTATGGGGTCAGCCTGGTTCACCCTTGCTGCACCAGCCGTAGCTATTTGTCCCTGATTCATCAGATCTCAAGTCCGCAATGTGTGCCTTAATGAAGGCTGCATGCAGAGTTCAACTTTGGCTATGCCAGATAGAATAATCCCAACTCTTTTACTTACTCGCCAAAGTCATTTAATATTTCTGTGCTTTGATTTCCTGTCTTACAAGATGCACTCTGAGTGTTACTGGTAGGTAATAACAGCTTATGCGTGTAAGATGTTATTTAAAGCACCCCAGCCTTCTCCATTGAAGGCTAAGCTTGCCGATGCACTTCTCGTCCCCTGGCTCAAGAACTGAGGCAGAGGTGGGTTAGTAGACCGGACTTCTCTTAATTTCTAAATATATCTAGTATCTAACCACTTATCCCCATCACCAGTACCCCTTCCTTTGGTCAATCAAGCTTCTGTTACCCTGAATTATTGTAATAGCTTCCTGCCTCGCCTTCTGGCTTCTTTCCCCATTACCCTGCAGTCTGTCCTATATACGGCAGCTAGGTTGATTCTTTAAAAACATGAGTCTGGTCTTTCTCACTCCTCTGCTCAGAGTCCTGCAGTGACTTCCCATTTTACTCAGTGCAAAAACAGAAGCCCTTAAAATGACCTATAAGCCCTTCAGTACCTGGTGATCCCATTAGCTCTCTGGCTTGGCTCCTGCTCACTCAGTTCTTGCAATGCTATTCTCGTTGCTGTTCCTCAAACGTGCCAGGCCTGTTTTCACCTCAAAGTCTTTGTGCACATTGTGTCCTGTGTCTAGAATGCTCTTCCGTCAGATGTATCACCTCCTTATATCTTTGTTCAAATATCAATCTATCAAAGAGGTTCACACTGTCCCTCTCCTCTCACACTCCTCATCTCCTGTACCTTTTCTTTTTCCTTAGTCCTTGTCATAATTTGTACACACCATATATTTTACTTATTTATTACATCTATTAGTTATTTTCTGTTTCACTATGCTAAGATATAAGTTTCATATGGGCAGGGATCATTAAATATTTGTTGAATTAAAGAATGAATGGATGTTTTGCTGGGGAAGACAAAGAGAAAGACAAATGTGGGGTCAGTTAAAAAGCTGGTATATCACAAAGAGCAATATGGAACTGTAAATAAAAGGATGAATTAAAGATGCAGAGGCCTGCAAAATGTGATTAGAATAAACAAAGTACCATCTGAGCCTGTTGGTTTTATGTTCATCTTTTCAGGCATATGTAGATATATATAAGTAGTAATCTAGTGCTCTACCCAGCACCCGATCATCCAAGTTAAATAAATATATTGTGATTGACTCATTGTTAGCTCCATAATAGTCAATATTCAGGTATGTCTATAAGGCAAACTATAATCTCATGATGCTGGCAGTTCCAGAAGGAAAAGAGACTAGGACTGAGGACTGGTCAGTCATCTGAATTATAGTTTCGATGTAAAAGGGTATCTTAGAAGGATCTTACTTGGGTTTTCAATTCCTACAAACATGGATTTGAGTTCCAATTCTATCATTTTGTAGCTATGTGGCCTTGGGTAGGGTGTTTTCCACCTCAAGCCTTCAGTTTCCCCTACTTCAAAGTGTGGAAAAGTAACATCTGCTCTAGAAATATCCTAACAATTAAAAATAATTTGGCCAAAGTCAGTGTTTAATAAATAGTAGATGTTGTAGCAATTATTGTTGTTCTTGAATGTACATGGAGGATTTATGCTTGATTTATATTAAAGATTGTATCTGCTATGGGCTGAATTGTGTCCCCCCTCCCACAAATTCATATGTTGAAGCCCTAGCCTCCAATATGACTGTATTTGGAGACAGGGCCTGTAAGGAGGTGACTGAGGTTGTGTGAGGTCATAAAGCTGGGTCTCTGATCTGATGAGGCTAGTGTGATTACAAGAAGAGACACTGTTCAGGTGTGTTGGCTCACACCTGTAGTCCCAGCACTTTGGGAGGCTGAGGCAGGCAGGTCACTTGAGCTCAGGAGTTCATGACAAGCCTGGGCAACATGGCAAAACCCCAACTCTACAAAAAATGCAAAAATAAGCCAGGAATGGTGGCATGCGCCTGTAGTTCTACTTACTCAGAAGGCTGAGGTGGGAGAATCGCTTGAGCCCAGGAGGTTGAGTCTACAGTGAGCTGAGATTGTGCCACTGCACTCCAGCCTGGGTGACAGAGTGAGACCCTGTATGAAAACAAGAGACACCAGAGAGCCTGCTCTTTCCCTCTGTGCCCTGTGAGGACACAGCAAAAATGGCAGCTGCCACCAAACTAAGATGAGAGCCCTCACCAGAAACCAAATGGGCCAGTACCTTGACCTTAAACTTGTTAGCTTCCAGAATTGTGAGAAATAAATTTTTGTTGTTTTAAGCTACCTACTCTAGGGTATTTTGTTATGGCAGCCCACACTGAATAAGATAGTATCCAATAGTCTTTCACAGAGTGGAGTTTTAGGTCATCCTTCGGTTCATAGTCAGTGTTTGGGTAACACTGGGCAGATTTCAAATCCTGGATATAGGGTCTTGTCAAGCCCCGTGCATTGCAAGGAATCCTACAACTGGACTGGGATTCCAGGACAGACTCTTGTTACAGCAGAAAATGGGACTGCTGGTCAAAATCTAAGGTGGAAGACACAGCAATGGACTGGGCATATGGTCAGCACGAAGGGAGATCAACTCACCCTCACTCAGACTCATTCCAGACACCAGATGTTAAAGGAGGGCACAGATATGTGCTATACTTTCTTCTCTGCTCACATGTTGTTGATGAGCCAGACAAAACTGAGCTTAAACAGAAAGGGCACTAGAGCCCAAAGCAGAGGGAAGAACAATAGCTTTTCATTATCTTCAGCTATACAGTGCTTATTTCCACTAGATCTTACAGTTTTTAAAGGCAAACCTAACATCACTGCATATTAAAACTTTGGTTGTTTCATCATTATAGTTGCATGTTTGTTATCATTTTAAAAAATTTATATACAATTAGTAGAATTGAAAGTAATTGTTTAGTTATATATAGTGGACTAAATTCTCTAAAATACTATTGAGATATTTATCTAATCTCTTTTATAATTAATCTCTGGGCAATCCTATCAAATGATTGTCCTTTACTTGAGGTATGGGTTGTGATTCTCCATGTGTGGTCTTTATTTTTACTATCAGCATATTGATTGTTTAGCACTGATAATATTTCCTGCAGCTTGAGAGATTTATTTTCCAAATTAGATATTGTTATTTCCATTTGAGTAGGTAGATACGTGAATTTACCCTAATTAGAATTGACTGTTCCAGGTTGACAAAGAGCCCTACAGGCTAAATCATGATATGCATAAGGAATAAACTTAGTTTTCTCAAGAGTCAATATTTTTCCATTTGGTTTATCACAATTCAGAATGTTCCATAAAATATTTTTCAGAAATAAAATTTTCAAAGTATAAAACACAGACATAAGAAATATATTTACTACAGTATGAAAATTCACTTAAACCCATTCTAGTCAATATCTTTTCATGTAGGAGATTTAAACTCTCCAATTATATTCAATAAAGATAGTTTAGTACAAATGCATATCAGTCATACTGCACAGCCCTGGGGAATATCAGGATGAACAAAACATAGTCCTTGGCTTTGGGAAGCTCACAGATGAGTAGCAGGGAGAGGCAGGCAAGTTTGATAACAATTATAACACAGTGTGAAGTCGGCTATGGGAGACAGGTATTCATGGGGTGCTACAGGAACAAAGCAAAATAACATTTAACTCCACATAATTGGGGGGTAGCATAGAAGTTTTCTTAAAGACACAATACTTAAGTTGACTGTTGAAAGATATATGGAAACTATCCAGGTGGGTGGGGAAAGACTGGAATATTGGTGAAGCACTGTAGGCAGAAGGAACAGCACATCAGTGTTCAAAATTCTGAAAAAAACAACATGTATTTTGGGGGAACTTCATGTAGAATGACGTTTTCTGAGAGTAGAGTATTAAAGATAATGGACTGAGAGGCCAGACCAGGAATGATCTTGTGTTATATTTTAGGGATTTGGAGGAAGAGACATAATATGCTTGTAAAAAGTAGAGTGTTGTGATTATTTTCATGTCTTAGGAATTTCACTGATGAGTAATGATAGAATTCACCTATCTTTTCTCATTTAATCCTCATCATAATCTGTGTCCAGCTGAATATTTGTAACATATTGGACTTTACTAAAAGGTTGGTCATTTTATGTTATTCCCTCCTTTATCCTTCCTCTTAAATTTATCTGTATTTAATTTTCAATTATTCATGGTAGCTAATGATGACAGGATGGATGTTACACATATTAACTTGCATGAATGTTCCTTCTCTTCATTTATTACCTGGGATTATATTGCTTAAAAGGGACTATGGTCAAAAGAAATTATGTGGCTACTGAGAACTGAAATCAACAATATTCCTTGTCCCTTGCATAATACTGGGGATAGACTTTCTTCCTTGACTCTACACACTGTATATTTCATTTGTTTATTAAATCTATTAGTTATTGAAACTCTATTAAATTCATATACATCTATATGAAACTGTAAACATAGGACCAGATAAACATAATTTTGTTTCTTTCAGGAAAGGCCTTCTCAAGGAAGAAAAGACCAAGTCAATGAAACAGTTTACTTATGAGGACTAAAAGTTTATTCATTTACCAAAATTTGCTTCAAGACCCCTGCCTCACTGTGCTTACCACTCCAAAGCTATTGAAACAAAACAAAACAAAACAAAATACAAAACAAAATAACCTCTGCCCAATCTCAGCCAGTTTTCCAATTGCAAGATTCACCTGAAAAACATTCAACCAAGACCCTAAAACTTTATAAATACCCTCCCCTAATTTTCTATTTTGAGACATTATTAAAGATCTCTCAAGGTGATGTTCTCCTTTACTGCAGTAAGTCTAACAAATGTAGCTTGCCTTGGTCCTAGATTTTTCTAGTGTTTTTAATGAGGAGAACTGATAGTCAATGATCTTCTGCTGTAAACTAGTGTTGACTGTCTACTGTTCAGAATATATAGTAGTCCCCTTTACGGCAGTTTCACTTTCTGAGATTTCAGTTACCCATGGTCAACTGAGGTCTGAAAATAGCTGAGTATATTATAGTAAGACATTGAGAGAGAGAGGGGCTTAGGGTCAGGTTGAGAGAGAGAGCACATTTACATAACTTTTATAACAGTATATTTTTAAAATTGTTGTATTTTATTATTAGTTATTTTTGATAATCTCTTACTATGCCTAATTTATGAATTAAACACTATCATAGTATGCATGTATAGGACAAAAGTGTGTATATATATAGGGTTTGGCACTATTTGCGGGTTTCAGGCATCCACTGGGCATCTTGGAATATATCCTCCATGGGTAAGCAGGGACTGCTGTAATTTTGTCTGTGGTATTCTGATGAAGTTACTGCAGCCACATTTCCCCTAAGACAGTATTTGGAGATTGATGAGAAATGCTGTATAGGTAAGGGCACAAATTAACTAAGTCATTTACTTTTTGCAGACAAAATTTTATCAAATAATTTGGGGTAAGAGCTGTTGGCAGAATCAAAATTTTGAATGATGGGGGAGGTGTTATCCATCTGTTTAGGTGGAGACTTCATCCCATGAACTGTGCTAAGCGCCACTATATTTCTGGACAAAAGCAGAATAAATTTTTTGCTTAAGGTTGGTCAATACTTCTTTATGGCTCCTCATTGTTCTCATTATAAATTCCAATTTATATCTTCCAATGTCCTTTATATAATCTTACCTCTGCTTATGACTACATTTATTTTATGCATTCTCCTCCTCCTCACACTCTTCTATACACAGATTCATTTTTCAAACACATTAAGTACTTGATTGTCTCTGTGCTTTGCACATGTTTTTCCCTCTGCTTGGATCAAGTTCTACACATTTAATAAGTTAAGCCCTACATTTCTTTCCTTTCTCAGTCCAGTTACTACTGCTGGGGATTGTTTTGTGAACCCATAAAATTATACTAAGTTCCCCTCTTGCTTAATCTCATAGCGTTCTGTGATTTGCCTATTATAGTACTTGTTACATTCTATTATAATTAGAGTTTATCTGTGTATTTCTTGCCCAGGCTCCACACTCCAGATGGTAACCTTCTTAATGGAGATACTATGTGTTTTTTTTTCTACATGTTCCCCACCCAGCATACTGCCTGCATAGTAGATGTTTCATAAATATTTATTGAGTAAATAAATAAATACTTGACCTGCTGCTTTCAATGACCTTCTTTCATTCTCTAGTAACTCTGTTGCACTGGTCTCAGGACCTTCTCCTGTTGTACACTATACCTGACATGAAACATGAAAATTGATTGCACACTCTATTAGTCTGTTCTCTTGCTACTAATAAAGACATACCAGAGACTGGGTAATTTATAAAGGAAAGAGATTTAAGTGGCTCACAGTTCAGTTTGGCTGGGGATGCCTCACAATCATGGTGGAAGGCAAATGAGGAGCAAAGTCATATCTTACATGGCAGCAGGCAAAAGAGAGCTTATGTAGGAGAACTCCCCTTTTTTAAAACCATAAGATATCATGAGACTTATTCACTATTATGGGAACAGCATGGAAAAGACTCACCCCCATGATTTAATTACCTCCCACCAGGTCCCTGGCACATGGGAATTATGGGAGCTACAATTCGAGATGAGATTTGGGTGGTGACACTGCCAAACCATATCACACATGTTGATTTTGCTATAGTGAAGCACAATTTTTCTAAAAAATTGGTGTTGTGTACTAGAGGGATACTTGCATTCTGGCTGGTCACAGGATTTGAACTAGGAGCTAAATAGCAAATTAAAAAAAATTCAACTTTTATGTTAGATTCAAGAGGTACATGTGAAGGTGTTTTACATGGATATATTGTGTGATGCTGAGGTTTAGCATATGATTAATCTCATCACCCAGGTAGTGAGCATGGGACTCAATAGTTTTTCAACCCTTGCCTCCCTGCCTCCCCTTGTCATAGTCCCCAGTGTTTATTGTTCCCATCATTATGTCCACATGTACTCCACTGGAGACAGTGGAGGGAATTGCTACTTATAAGTGAGAACATGTGGTATTTGGTTTTCTGTTCCTGCATGTATTCTCTTAGGGTATTGGCTCAGCTGCTTCTGTGTTGCTGCAAAGGACATGATTTTGTTCTTTTTTATGGCTTCATAGTATTCCATGATGTATATGTACCACATTTTCTTTATCCAATCCACCCTTGATAGACACCTAGGTTGATTCCATGTCTTTGTAAATAGCAAATTTTAAAGCTTCAAGCATTGCCACATATTTAATGTGCCCTTCCTCATTTAATTCTTGTACTCTTGTTGTATACATTTCACTTTTACACATTGAAATCTCTTCCTCTTAAATACGCAAGCTTCTATTTTCTTTTCACACATGAAAATAATCTTTAAGGTACAACTTGTTCCAGCAGCTTTGCATCTGTACGCAAGTTCCCTTGGTCTCGTGCCCTCTGCCCACTGCCTCATTGCCCTTCCCCTCTCCACTCAAAGGTTTACTTTCCATTATAATTATTGTGGTTGCCTGAATTTCTCCAAGCCATCAGTGCCATTGAGACATGTCCCTCTGTGCTTCTAGAGCATTAAAAAATTTATATTAGAACCTAACCCAAAAGTGTGAGGGAAGCAGAACAGACTGGGCTATATGGGCCAGGATCAATACCTAAGCTGCAAATTATTTCAGGATGACTGGATATATCAGTACTATGATGATGATGAAGAACTGCAAATAGTGAGGTTGGAGGAATATCAAGAAGTCTACCACCTCAATATCTTGTCCACTTGCTGTCAACTGTTTCTAGTGATCACCATTCAAAGACCATTCTGTACTTTAAAATGTCTTCCAAAACATATAAATAGCATGGAAATAAACACACTTTCTCATTTATGGTGCCCAGTATCACTCTGCTAGAATTAACTTTATAAAGGTGAAAGTCAGTTGATATAGTTTGGGTATTTGTCCCCATCCAAATCTCATATGGAAATGTAATTCCCAGTGTTGGAGGTAGGGCCTGGTGGGAGATATTTGGGTCCTGGAGGTGGATTCCTCATGGCTTGGTGTTATCCTCATGATAGTGAGTGAGTTCTCATGAGATCTTGTTGTTATAAAGTGTGGCAGCTCTTCCACCCTACTCTCTTTCTTGCTTCTGCTTCCGCCATGTAAGTTGCCTGCTCCCTCTTCACCTTATAAGCCAAAAACAAAATTCTAAGCCCCCTCAATCAACTGAATAGACCCTTCCTCTGAGCCAAGAGCATTCCAAAATTAACCTGAAACATGAGTTCAGGCCAAGATGGGAATAGGTGGCTGGACATGCCTCATTATGGCCTCCTCCCTTTGGAATTCAGGCACAACTGACTGGCATTAACATTAAAACAGAGACCTTAAGACAATCTATATTCTCTGAAGCCTGCTACCTGGTAGATTCATCTGCATAATAAAAACCTTGGTCTCTGCAACCTCTTATCTTAACCCAGACACTCCCTTCTATTGATTCTAGGTCTTTAGGTACATTCTTTCAACCAACTGCCAATTAGAAAATCTTCAAATCCACCTGTGACCTGGAAGTCCCCCACTTTGAGTTTTCCTGCCTTTCTAGACCAAAGCAATGCATATCTTACATGTATTGAATGATGACTGATGTCTCCCTAAAGTATATAAAACCAAGCTGTAACCCAACCACCTTGGGCACATATTCTCAGGGCCTCCTAAGGCTATGTCATAGGCATGTTCTTAACCTTGCAAAATAAACTTCTAAATTGGTTGAGACCTGTCTCAGATACTTTTGGTTTACAGCCTTCTGCCATGACTGTAGGCTTCCTGAGGCCTCCCCAGAAGCAGATGCTGGTGCTGTGCTTCCTGTACAGCCTGCAGAACCATGAGCCATTTAAACTGCTTTTCTTATAAATTACCCAGTCTCTGGTACTTCTGTATAGCAATGCAAGAATGGCCCAATACAGAAAATTGGTACCAAGAAGTGGGCATTGCTATAAAGATACCTGAAAATGTTAAAGCAACTTTGGAACTGGGTAATATGAAGAGGTGTGAAGTGTTTAGAGGGCTCAGAAAAGGACAGGAATATGAGGGAAAGTTTGGAATTTCCTGGTTAAATGGTTGTGACCAAAATGCTGATATGGACAGCAAAAGCCAAGCTGGGGTTTCAGATGGAAATGAGGAGCTTACTGGGAGCTAGTGCAAAGGTCAATGATGTTTTTATGCCTTAGCGAAGAACTTGGCTGCATTGTGTCCATGCCCTAGGGATCTGTGGAAGTTTGAACTAAAAAGCAATGATTTAGGGTACCTGGTGATAGAAATTTCTAAGAAGCAAAGCATTCAAGAGGTGCTTCTAACAACCTGTGGCTGCTTCTAACAACTTATGCTTAGATGTGGCAAAAATGACTTAAAGTTGGAATTTACATTTAAAGGTGAAGCAGAGTATAAAAGTTTTAAAAAATTGTAGCCTGGCCATGTGGTATAAAAGCAAAGCTCATTTTCAGATGAAGAATCCAAATGGGTTGTGGATTTCTCCCTTTTGGAATGGGGATGTTTACCCAATGCCTATACCCCTCATCGTATCTTGGAAGTGAATCTCTTGATTTGATTTTACAGGTTCATAGGTGGAAGGAACTCATTTTCAGATGAGACTTTGGACTTGGGACTTTTGGGTGATGCTGAAACAAGTTGAGACATTTGAGGGGCTATAGGGAAGGCATAATTGTATTTTGCAACCTAAGAAGAATGTGAGATTTGTGGAGGCCCAGGGCAGAATGACATAGTTTGGATATTTGTCCCCACCCAAACCTCATGTTGAAATGTAATCCCAAATGTTGGAGGTGGGGCCTGGTGGGAGATGTTTGGGTCATGGGAACCGATCCCTCATGGCTTGGTGCTGTCCTCGTGATAGTGAATTTGTTCTCATGATATTTGGTTGTTGTAAAGTGTGGCACCTCCCCAACCCCACCCCACTCTCTCTCTTGCCCCTGCTTTCGCCATGTGAGGGCCTGCTCTCTCTTCATCTTCCACCATGATCATAAGCCTAATTAGGCCTCCACAGAAGCAGATGCTGCATTATGCTGCCTGTACAGCCTGCAGAGCCATGAGCCAATTAAACCTCTTTTCTTACAAATTACCCAGTCTCAGGTATTTCTTCATAGCAACACAAGAATGACCTTATACAGTAGTCTAACTGTCACATCCAGCTTTGAGGAACTAAGCCACAGAGTAGGCTTCTGGAGAGGAGACAGGCATTCAAAAACAAATTTCAGATACTTTGTTGCCCCAATTTATAATTGCTTCTGGTCCTACTCCTCAGATTATCAGGACCTCAGAGCTCTCTTAGAGGTTCTTTTCTCCCTTCTAGTGTTTGTAGGAAATTCTTCAGAAGTTTCTCTATCAGTTCTATCATTCCTTTGTCTCCTAGGTTTCCTGGCTTTGAAAGCCTGATCTCTAGGCTGTCTAAGGCTATAGCTCATGTTTTGCTAATTGCTTCCTGCAGTCTTGGGGTCTCTCCCTTATGCCGTATTTATGCTCTTATCACTATGATAGACTGTGGTATGGGGGAGGTGAAGGAAGAGAGAGAGAGAGAGAGATAAATCCTTAGTTCTTTATAGCAAAACTAAGGCAAGGATTTAAAGCCATTTCACAAGGCTTTGGAGATAGTTGTGGGATAAGTGGAGGGAATTGCAACCCAGAGAGAGAGCAACTTATAGTTGCTAAAATGTGGCTACTGTCAGAAGCCACAGACCCAGTTCCATCCTTGTGGTTGGCAAACATTACCAAACATTACAAATGATCACCAATATCTGGTTCTCTTCTCCTTTTGAGCACTCAGAAGAATAGACTTATTAGCCACCTTGAAACTGAGTAGTGCCATGAGATTAGTTCTGGCCAATGTGAAAGGAAGCAGAGCCATCCCAAAGCGTGAGGTGCCCTGGACCTATTTTGCTCTATATAAACAATTTGATCTAAAAATGTATATATAATTCATGGGCTCATGGAAGTTATAGTTATTTATCAGTGAAGATTTAGAATAGCAATTAGAGAAGAGGTACTTAGGTACTTGATTGCTGGTCAAGTCAGAGCAAGTGAAGATTTTTTTGTAGTGTTCAGGCACCATCTCTTTGGATTCAAGTTGGGGAACTATCTTTTGCCTTCTTTATTAGCAAATGCACCACTTTTGGCTAATTTCATATTTCCTACCGGGGAGAAAAAGGTAATAATATTATTACTTACAATGCCATGGTCCATTGGAAGCTGTTTGTATTGAAACAATGTAGATCTTCATGCATCTTCAGTTTTCTAATTCCATGGGTTCAATGCTGGTTACAGCATCACTCCTGATGCTGCATTATCCATCCCACCAACCCTGAATAATGGCTTTGAATGATTCTCTCAAAAGTTGTTACTGTGCTTCTTTGATGATAACCACACATGCAAGTCTAACCCAGTGTATGAAGAAAGAGTGAATGATAATTCATTTTTGGTTATGTTAAATGTACTGTTCTGAATTTTGTAGTCTAAATGAATTATAGCGCATCTTCCAACCATGTTTCTCTTAAACTCCTTAGGCTATAATCACTTCATTTTTAGAATACTATTGCTTTCGTTGTTGACTATATCCCTGAATTCCACACACCGACACTGGCAGGAAAGGTAGAGTGAGAAGCGCAGTACCATTCACATAAGGGGTGTTTAGTCCCTAATCTGACATGGCTTAAGACAGACCTGGTAGAATATGATATCAGCACAATTGGAAGCAAGAAAAGACATCAACTGGGAGACCCTATTGACTTTGAGCAGCAATGATCTAAAAATCCATTGAAGGAGAATGGCAATCTCCACCTTTCTTCAAGACTTTCTCTCTCATGTGATGCAGAGCCTTCAAAAAGGGTGACATGATTGCACTGCATGACAGCAGTGGGAGGTACACAGAATAAAAAATGCCTTCTGTCACCCTTGGATGCTGTAGACCGGAGATGTTGTGAATTGAACACAGATGGGTAAGAGCTGACACAGGGGTAGACACAGGGCTTAAACCCAAGAGATGGTGGGGGACAGATGGTAGCTCAGAACACAGAACTTGTCTTGTGTCTAATGTGAGTGAGAATCACCCAAAATAGCATGTTGTTACCATTCTGGCAGTCAGTCTTGTGTAATTCTATAAAAGAAATATCACACTGCTTGTTGGGAGTAATCTCCTTTAGGCTATTCCCCCGAGCCCCAGAACCAGAGTCGGACATGTGGTGCCAGGATGACCCTCTAGGTGCAAGTCCCAGAGCTTCCTAGAGCTCTGGGACTCTGGTTAACTCTATGTATGGGATAGAGGGTCAGAGTGTATATTAAAGGGTAAAAATGGGGGTGAGAGCTCATGTAGGTCCTGGTCTTGGCTTGGGGTGCTCTTCCTGTGTTACACTGCCAGGCCTAGCTAAGTCCCAGGCACTGGTACAGCCCTCTAAATTCCAGATCCCCCTGAGGTGTGGGGCCCAGGTTAAAGAGCAGTACTTTCTGGAAGTGACATGTGTCACTTCCAGCCTGAAGTATAGAAAAGCCCATGTGGTTTTCCGTTTTCTGGCTGCAGCAATAAGAACGCTGCCTATTCCAGATGGTAAGGCTGCTAACTGTGGAGTCTCAGTCAGCCTGAGATCCTGAGTGACTGTGTGGAGCAGAGCCTCTTGCTCACCCACAAGGGACATGTAACCTGAGCCAGAAATAAACTACTTTTTGTGTTTAGCCTACCAGGTTTATTGTTACAATAAAAAGACCTAGCCTATCCTGTTTAACACAGATCCTCTGTATGATGGTTACTCTCCAGCCACAGGCCAGCCACATTTAACAAGAAATACAATGTAGCCACTGTCCTCATGGACCACTTAATCTAATGGGGGTTACACTTACATAAATGATCTTAGAGGAAGGGCACCTCTGCTTGAGGGGGTAATTGGGGTACAGATGGACTCCTTCAAACCTTCAGATGAGGCTAAATTATATTTTAACATCATTTTAGTTCCAAATTGTATCTCCTAGCTGATGTGGCCTTGAGTAAAGCACCCATCAAATAAGATTGTGTATCCTCTTGATTTGTCATCTCTAAAGAGACAGGGTCCATATCTTCCAACATGCTTTGTAAGTGCACTCAGCTCCATGCTCTACTTGATGCTGATGATGCCAGCTAGCTTCTGATTTCAGCAGAGAGATACTATTGAATTCATCTGACCTCTGCACTGAAAATAGATCTTTGCTGAAAAGAAGGCAATGTAAAATGGGACCCTCATTTTTATCCTTATCTATTGGCATAATTGCTGTCTATTTATTTTCAAGTGTTTTGCATGCCAGTGTTTTTCAAGGACTGACTTCTAAATATGCTTCAAAGAGAGTAAAACTGCATAATAAAAAAGTCAGAGAAATTTTAAAAAGATGGGTTAGCTTGTAAAGGGGCAGGGGTTTGAGTGACTATATAGAATTCAAATGCTTCTCATTACTAGGATAAGCAGAAATCTTTCTTTCCTAAAATTAGAGTGGCTGGGGAAGAAGGGAGCATTTATTTGTTAAAAATTAACCTTTCATGGTTGAAGAATTGATAAAAGACATAGTCCGAGTAAGTGGGAATTGGTTGACTGGGTAGAAGTGATTGCAGGGGAAGTTCTTGAAATGGAGACAAAGAGCTAGAAGCTTCATGCTTTCTGAAAAACAATAAGGAATCAAGTGGATTCAGATCGTGGTTAAGAGTTTGAAGATTTTAGACACTGACAAAAGTATATTTATTTCCTGGCTCTATTTTCTATCTTAGTGATATGTGGCAAATTATTTGACCTATTCATGACTAGTTACTTCTTAAAAAATTTTAAAAAATATTCAATAATATTTTGGAAGTGGGGTAATTGTTCTCGTTACATTAGATAGTGTGATGATTCAAGGAGATACTGAACCATGCTTGGCATAAAGTGCTTAATAAAGAGTAGCCCTTTACTCTTTACAATGTTGATAATTATCAACATTATTACATAAATACAGACTTCCTAGTGCTTAGGCTAAGATAAAAGAGTATGAAGAGGCATTTTACATAATTACACCATGAGGGTGTGCCCAAGAAAAAAGCATCATATGTGTGTTTGTACGTAGGGATTCTGGGAGATAGGAACTCATTTTTGCTAGACTAGATCTTGAAAGACTGTGTTGCTAAAGCTATAGCAGCCAGAATCTTGTTGCCATGAGGAAAAAGCCTGGAATTTCTAGTGATAAGCATGAGCAGAAAAGTAAAGCAATACAAAGACAGAAAAATAAAAAGATAGGGAGAATCTCAATCCAGATAATGTATGTGATCTCTGAGTCTAGCCATGCCTAATGTTGGTGCAACCCCGGATTTTCTAATTCTTGAGCTAATAAATTCTGAGTTTGAGTCTTGAGTTTTCAGGTACTTGCAACAGAAAGGATCCTTTAAAAATAATTAGTTTTTGATAAAAAGAAGGGTATTTTCTCCCCTCTTTCTTTCTTGAGTTTAGACATGATGCCTGGAGCTATATTAGTTGGATATCCACCTGGAGGCAAAAATCTTGAGGCAAAAATCTTGAGGCAAAGGCTAACAGAAATGCTGACATATTTATCTTGACAGTATAGAGCCATGGAAGTAATGCCAACCTCACTTTTTGTATTAGTTTACTAGAGATGTCATATAAAGTACTACAGATTAGGTGGTTTAAATAACAGAAATGTATTTTCTCACAATGCTGGAAGCTAGAAGTCTGAGATCAAGGAATCAGCTTGGTCAGTTTCTTCTGACACCTCTTTTCTTGGCATGCAGGTGGCTATCTTCGTGTGTTTTCCCATGCTCCTCCCTCTGAGTGTGTGTGTATCCAAATCTTCTCTTCTTTTAAGGATACCAGTTATATGGGATAAAGTCCCACCCTAATTACCTTATTTCAACTTTATGACCTTTATAAAGATAGGATCACATTCTGAGGTACTGAGGATTAGGACTTCAACATATGAATTTTGAGGGAACATGATTCAGCCCATAGCACTTTTATTATAGAAAAGCAACACGTACAGAAGTCATCATATTTCACATTATTTTGTTAATATTTTAGAAGCTAAACAAATAGTTTAAACCCTGTTGGAAGTAGTTTATTTGAATTTCTATTTATGCAGATATATTTCTTTTGACTCACTAGGAGCTGGGCTATGATCTCATGCTTTGGTAATACATACAATTCTCGGAAGAAAAGGGTTTGTAGGCAAAAGATGCTTTGCTCCTGAGTTCAGGGAATATAGATTGTCTTTCTCCTTCATTTTATAAAAAAGGACCGTTTTTCCCCCCAGAACTCCAACGAATAAATTTAGGGCTTTAATAGCTTAGAGAGATCATGGGAGGAGGGAAAAAAACCCAATAAAGTGGACTGGGGTTCATAAGGGCGTGATCCCAGGCATGCAGAAGGAAGTTTGACCAAGAGGATTAATAATAGCTCCTGCCATTACCAGAGTACTGTCTAACTCCTGGAAGCCAAAAAGTAGCCCTCTTACCCTTTCTCTCCAAGACTAGATCACTTTACTCTATCCTAAAACTTGAGCTGATAATTGCAAATGTTAACGTTTTCAACTACACAGGGGAGGCATTGCCTTTTTGGGAGCTTAGCGAGCACTTCAGCAGACTTTCTATATCTCTCCAGGGGGTGAAAAACCTGCACAAGTTGGATTCCAGGCCTGTTAAGTTAAAAAAAAAAAAAAAAAGAAAAAGAAAAAAGAAAGAAAAAGAAATTCATCTAAGTGCCGAGAAGAAAAGTCAGGTTTTAAAATATTGTCCATGACTTGTTTTCTAATAGCTTCTAATTTCTCATGGAGGCAATCGTATTTGAAATGAGATTTGAGTAAAAAGGAAAAGCATGGTATTTGCAAACTATTCATACATATACAATAAAGCTTTAATGATTTTTTCCTTCCACGATTTTAGTATAAAGTCTGATCCTATGGTCTTTACGTAGGTTGAACTTTTACGTTTTTTAAATGGTATTTCAGCTTGATTAGGAACTCCAAGGGGAGAGGGCTGATCCAGACTAGAATCCAGACAGCTTGTTCACGCACTGTATTTTGCCCAGCAGAGGGCACTTGGAACTCACACATAAATTGCAGTGGCAGCAGTGGTAGCGGCGGCAGCAGCAGCACTTAAGATATCCATTTTCATTGCCATGGTTATTCTTTTTTTTTTTTTTTTGAGACCGAGTTTCGCTCCTGTTGCCCCAGGCTAGAGTGCAATGGCGCGATCTCGGCTCACTGCAACCTCCATCTACCAGGTTCAAACAATTCTCCTGCCTCAACCTCCCGAGTAGCTGGGATTACAGGCACCCGCCACCACGCCCAGCTAATTTTTTGTATTTTTAGTAGAGACGGGGTTTCACCATGTTGGCCAGGCTGGTCGTGCACTCCTGACCTCAGGTGATCTGCCTGCCTCGGCCCCCCAAAGTGCTGGGATTACAGGCGTGAGCCACCGCGCCCGGCCGCCATGGAGATTCTTAATTAACAGATAACATCAGGTTTTCATTGACACTGGTAAAATGAGGTGACTGTGACCTTGATTAATAAAATCTGTAATCATTTTGGAAATATCAGGAGTTGGAAACTACTTAGGTATTTCTTCTTGGTGATTGTGCTGACCTGTAATCAATACAAACAAAATCTAAATTGCAAATTATTCTTCAAGCTACATCCCCGGGGTAAAAATTTTATTTCTTTTTAAAAATAAAATTGAATATATACTTGTGACAGCTTTAGGATAAAAAGTAATAGACATATAACATCTATTATTCTTACGTGAGGAGAATTGAATTGCTTAATACTTTTAAGTATCAAATAAACAAGTTTCAGGCACAGGAAAAAGAAGTCTTAGAATGTTAAGATTCAACATTTTCCCCTTCGTCTCCAGAGTACAGCTTAAGAAGCAAAATGAGGAAAACGACATTCTCTCTCTGTTCTGTTTACAAGTCAAAAGCTTTGATTTACCACTAGAGGGCACTCATTACCCTGTTATCTTTCTGAGGCCTTTGGCTCAGCAGGGCTCCCATTCAAACGGAATCTCTGCATTTACTAACATTTGTGAATTATTTAGGAATAATAAGAAACACCCCATAATTCTGGACAGATTTTTTCTTTCTAATGCTTCTTCTGATTGTGACGAAAAGTCCTTGACTGCATCAAATGTAAACTAGAGGGACTTAGCAAATTCAGATTGCTTTTGCAACCATACATAAAATGTACTTTACTATCATACATTTTTAATTTTTATAAAGCAAAGTAAAAATTTAAGAACACTTATGCTTCTCTTTTTATGTTTTTACTTTTATAGAAGCAATTCTGGATATTAATCACTTTGGAACGACATCTTTGTGATGTTTCACAGCATAAAATCAACTGCTACATTGGTTTCTTATAGTTTCTTTGCAGAATGATGAAAAAAATAATTAATCTCGTGAAAATCCTTCTAATTGCACCAGTTTTCTGGTGTTGGGTAGCATATCTCCAACTCTAAAATTTTATTACTCAGGTCTTTCAGTACAGCATGTGGTCAGGTTGTATTATTATTTGCAAATATTTACTCCACCTTTTTCCCAATGGGAGGAAAATTACCCATGCCATCATGCTGAGCTTGGTCAATGGAATGTGAGAAGAATAACGATACCAATTTCAAGCAAAGACCTTAAATATGATTTAAGAATAAAGGCATTAGCCTCTTGCCTTTCCCTTTTGCCATGAGAATGCATGTGTTATGAGAATGCATGAGTGGCTGCCTGTCAGCCTGGGTCCCTGAATGTGAAGCTCTATGGAACAGAGCCAAGGTTTTCAGAGCCAAGTGACACTCGCTGGCATGTTACTTGGGCAAGAAACCTGTTTACTGTTGTAAGCCACTAGAGTTTTAGGGTTGCTTTTTGTGCAGCAAACTGACTCATATAGAAATTGATATGATGAGTGGGGAACTATTTTATGAAAATAAAAATGGTGTCACAATTGCTTCAGGATAAAGCAGTAGGTGGTAAGAAAACTGTAAAGGAAATTGAAAAAAAGTGGTGATCGATGTAATATAGTTTTTCTGCAATGGTGATAAGTTTGGAGGCAGAGAGTATACCTCATGAAATTGTAGCTTTGGCTGGCGGGGTATTTAAAAGGAATATTTCTAGTGTGAGTTGGTTATTAGCTACATTTGATAAGATATTTTTAAAAGGAAATAAATACAGAAAATAACTTGCCTGTTTGTATGAAGGAGTGAAATAGAAAACACAGAGTCCCAAATTTTGGGATTTCAGAGCTGAAAAGTGAAACTGTTTTCAATCATCAATTGATAAAAAATAAAATTAAGAAATGTTTTGAGCCAAAAACACTGATTAAGACATAGGTACAGCTAAAATTAGGGGTGTGGCCACAAATCCTAAGGGCACAGTTCTGCCATAACTAGATAAGCACACAATACCTTTAATTAGGTCTAAAGAAAAACATACATCTACAAAATAATTGTGGTAGCAGCTACTGGCACACAGAAATGTAATCACATAGATAAATAGCTATATCTTTGAAAGAGTTGTACTGCCAAAAGCACTGTCATCTTCAATTCAAAGAGACTGTAACTGTTTGAGATGATTTGTGCCCCAATTTTCTTGGGCAAGAGGCAGGCTGAGAAAGCTGCTCCTTCCCCTAGAATGGCATTGTCTCCAATGCTCTCCTCAGGTGCATCCAACAAGAATAACCAAAAAGAGAAGATGTTCCAGAGGGTGGATTCAAGACACAGAGAATGATGGACTGAGGGTATCTCCAATTCTACCTCCTCAAGAGCTGAACAGAGGCTACTCAAGAAATATTCCCTGCTCTAGGTTAGGAGGCCTCATGATGCTTGTTCAGCAGAATTTCAAAATTACTGTGTATTACTGATGGCTAAGTGTCTGTCTGCCTTCCTCTTCATGAATGGAGGTTTCATTGTAGTTGTTCTGTCCCTGTTTCACCATTTTATGTGAGTGTGTATGAGTTATTTTATTCCTGACTTAGAGACTACCACAAGATCTTCAACTTTGCACCTGATGCCGTAAGTGGATGCAATTTTCAAGGTATATTTAATGGGAGCGAGTAACTTTGAGTGAGAAAGGAAGGAAAGTGAATATCCAGAGAAGGTGTTCTTTGACCGATTGTATTATTCTTTGCAAATGTATATTTCCCTCTCCTGCTATGGGAAAAATGTATTTTCTTGCTTCACGGATGTTGGGCTACTCCATGTGACTTTTTTTTTTTTTTTTTTGGCCAACGGAATGTGAGCCAATGAGACAAACATTATATTTGCACAGAAACTTCAAAAGTGATTGCTTCTTGTTAGCCTCTGCCACAAAAGTAAGCATCTTTCCCTGAGGTCCCGGTATGAAAGGAAATGTAGTACAGAGTTGAGCAAAGCTCTAGTACCCCATCCATTCCACAGATGCAGACATGTGAGTAGGAAACAAATATTTGCTGCTACAAGCCACTGAGATTTTAGAATGTTTCCTTCATGGCAAGCTCGCTGATGAAGGACTCAAGATCTTGTTTGAAATTTCCTTTGCAGTTTTGTTCAAGGGATGTAGTGCCCATAAAAATTTTATTAGTTATTTAAGAAATAATCATTTAAGCTATAGTATTCCAAAAAATCTTAGCTTATATGCCAAATAAAATTAAAAGTATTTTTCTTTATTAAAATGAAGCAAACACTTGCTGATGTTGAAACCTCAACACACAGGAAGTTAGAACATTAGAAATTAGAAAATAGAAAGACAATTCCGTAAGGTTATTGGTTTTGTTTAGTAGGACTTTGTGGTGTATGTATAGCACATTAATGAGTTAAATCAAACTATTTGTAATGTAGGCCTTAAGAGTGAACTGGACACTTTTGAAAACTATAGATGCATTACTGACATACAGTGTACTACTGAGAACTGTCAGATTATATGTATGAACCTTTGCCAGTGACTTTCCAGCTTGGTAATGTGTCATACTAGAGGAACAGGATTATTTAGAAGCATGCCTCATGTGATGTGATACTAGTAGTGAAGTAACAACATTTGCTTACAATTTTTCCTTTACAAATTAGAATGGATTCAAGACTATCCCTATTGTAACCCCAGGCTTACTTTCATTCCAACATGCTTTCTTATGTGGGAGGGTAATGGAGTATCCTAGTATATGTAGCATCCTAGTAACCCTACAAAATCTCAGGTTGATTTTGTTTGTGTTTCAGGCCATTATATAGGCTGCACTTGGAAAATGTGTTCCATATGTGAACCTCATCTGTCATGTGAATGTGTAGCAGGGGTGAGATTGAAACCTCTTGAATTCCTGTGAGAACTGACGTGACTTCTAGTGGAGAGAAATCAAAGATCAGGAGTGGGGTGCAAATAAGCAGGTATACCTCTGCTCTTCTAATTCAGAAATAAGGATAAGCAGAGAGAATGAGGAGTGACACCTAAGGGTAAGCTATGAAGGGCAGAATGGTTCTTTTGCTCAAAATTTTTTCCATGCCAATTTTTCCATTTGAGTCAATATGTCTTCTTCTAAAATGCAAAAACCCACTAGGAAGAGTAGGCATTCAACTTTTCTTTTATTTTTTCTTTCTTTTTGTTTTTTTGAGACAGGGTCTTACTCTGTCACCCAGGCTGGAGTGTAGTGGCGTGATCTCGGCTACAGCAACCTCCACCTCCTGGGTCAAGTGATTCTCCTGCCTCAGCCTCCCAAGTAGCTGGGATTACAGATGCCCTCTACCATGCCCAGGTTTTTTTTTTTTTTTTTTTTTTTTTTACTTTTAGTAGAGATGGGGTTTCACAATGTTGGCCAGGGTGGTCTTGAACTCCTGACCTCAAGTGATCTGCCTGCCTTGGCCTCCCAAAGTATTGGGATTACATGCGTGAGCCACCACGCCTGGCCTCAACTTTTCTAATGCTTTAGTTAGTAATTCCTTGGAGGGCTCAGAGTCCACAGAGGGGGATCTTTCTGGAGTTAGAAGTGTTAAGGTATAAGGCAGATCTGGGTGAGGGTACTATAAAGAGCTGTGCACAGCTACAACCCCAGGTTTATGCCACGTCAGGCACGTGCTGGGCACTGAGCAGATGGGGGTGAATGAAAGGACAGACCATGTCAATGGTTGCTAGGATGAATGCTTAGGTATTTGGGAATCTTCCCGCAGACTAGTTTTCTTGCCTCACCTCATGCCATTTTCTTTACCAAATCCCACATAGAACATGGTCAATGCCCCGCACATATCTCCTATTACGAGACTTTTGCCTGGGTTGCTTTTTCCATTCTCTCAGACATAAATACTTATAGATCCTTTCATGCCCATTTCAAATGTCTCTACCTCTATGATCTCTGATTGATTCCCCGGGCAGAATTAAGCTCCCTCCTTCCCACTTTAGTTTTATTCTTCTAGATACTTCTCACTTTATACTCTCATTATCTATTTGTGTACTATGGATGTATTGAGGTCAAGACCCAAGGCTTTTTTATCTGTGTCCCTGCCACAGCATCATGCACATACAAAATGGGTGCTCAATAAAAGCTAATTCGTGGAGTAGAAAGAAGAGGAGGGAAGATATTAGAAAAGTTATATAGAGGCAAAAATGGCAGCAGACAGCTGTCAAAACAAACTCCATTCATTGTGAAGTCAGGGTGACAGCTGGCCCAGATGCCCTTGGGAATTATTTCGCTTGTAGACTTTGGTATATGACAATAGTGCTAAGTAGATTTTAGTGCCTGTAAATAACTCTCCCTCATATTAGATGTTTGATTGTGGCTGGCAGTGGGTGTGTGGTCAGCAGTCTTTTCCATGCTGCCTACCTTATCCTATGACTTACAGACACAGCAGTTATTGGAGAGCTTGTGTGGCTTCTTGGAGTGCTGCCGTTTTACCTACAAAAGATGTTGATTGCCTTGGATTGAAAAAACTTGCTTTTTCTGACTTTTGCATGCCAGATTGGCTGCAGAAGTGTTATGAATGTTTCTTAGCTTTTTTTCCTGTTCAAAGCTGTGCTTTCATGTGCATGGTACATTTCCTTGGCTTTGACCTCCTTGAGGTTACCCCCACTTTGGCTTGTAAAGCAGCATCGTTTGGGGATTCTGCTGTCATGCATCTTCTGGGTGCAAAATGCCTGGCGATGCTGGTGGCAGAAGGCTTTGCTTTTTTGCCAGATACACTAGTTTTGTAGTTCTGTTGTTGTGCTATAAATGTGCTATAATTTATTTCTTTATTGGGGAGTGTAGGTGTTTAATATAGAGGGAGAAAAAGAGAGACAGGAATAGAGGGGGAGAGAGAGGGACATATGAGAGATAGGTACTCTCTGCTATGCAATGTTAAAATATCATTTAGGTTAGGTTAAATGCTGAAACTGTCTACTAAATGCATCTCTGCATTATTTGGAGATTTTCTGCCTTTAGCAGGTACTTCCACATTCCTATTCTACATGTTTGTTCTTTGGTTTTCCACAATGTCATACTTCACTGGAAAGTGCTAGTACTTTTAATAATTGTTGCCATTTATTGAATACTTCCTTGGGCCAAATACTGTAGTGAGGGCACCAGACATGTCATATGTCTAATTATCATAAAAGTATCATGATATATGACCAGTACTATTTTTAACAATCTCTAGATGAGAAAGCTGAAAATCATATGGTTTATGTGATTTGCTCAAAGCTACCCATCTCAGAAAAAGTAGCATGTAGATTTTGGGATCAAACTTTGGGCTATGTGGTTCTGACTCATATGTTTCCTCTGTGTCATGCCATTTTTTTTTCTGTTTCCTGCCATTACCCAGAATTCCCCCCTCCTTCATGCTGCCCTTCTTCCTCAGGCCCTTGTTTTCTGCTGAAAACTAATGAGTGAATCACAATCTCTAATCTTAGAGACTATGGTACTTAGGATACGCACTATTTTAGATAACATATTCGTTCTTGAAAGGGGAAATGGGAAAAAGGGACATAATACCTTCAAGCATTCATAGTATCTTCTTTCCCCCTAAACGTTCTGAAATAAAGACTTCTTTTGAGAACTCATGTCCCTAAGGGATGATGCTCTGATAAGAGGGTCTTTTCAGGGTAAATAAACATCCACCGCCCCTCATGTTTTCTAATGATGCCCAGAAGCCAGATGGGGTTCAGAAGCAGGAAAGGTACTCAATTACTATTTGTTTCCTTTCAGACTTGACATGGCTGCAAAATCCCACTCAAGTCTATTTAGATACATCATAGAATCAGGGAATCTTGGATTTGAATGAATTTCATTAAAATAAAATCTAATCCAATGATTTCTTATCTGGGGCATGCATCAGAATCATTTTTTGAGACTTAAAATTACAGATTCCCAGGCCCAGCACCCCAAGATCCTTACTTTATAGGTCTTAGATGATAACTGGGTTCAATAAGTGATTCTAAATTACAGCTAGGTGGAGAATCATAAATTTAATTTATTTTTCATGAAATATGAATACTTTCTTGCTTCATTTGATTTTCTATTTCTTCACTGCATCCCTGGGAAATATGCAGGGAGCAGAACACGAAGATTATTTTCTGCTCAGTTCCACAAAGAAAATCAGTGGCTAGGGTATTACATGAATTATGAGTGACTACAATCTTCAGGCTTATTATTGGAATAGAGTGCTGTGTTAATTTTTCAATATATTTTCTTTCAAAGAGCTATTTCACCTATTCCCGTGCCTCTTCCTTGATACTAATTATTTTGACACGGATGATCCTGGATAATTAGGTCAATAATTCCATAGATGTTATTAACCTTTTAATTTGGAATAATTTTCAGAAAAATTGGAAGCAGAGGGTGAGAGACCTGGGTTCTAGCTCTGTCACTAAAAGCTATAAGCTTTGAAAAAGTCAGCCCGTTACTGTGAGACTCAGTTTCCTCACATGCAGTTTGTTCAGATGAACTTTGAGGACCATCTCAATTCTAGGAATCTAAAGACTCCCACTAACTTGTAAGCTCCTTATTGTCCACTTGAACATTGTTTCTGTTATTTTTTTTCCTGGATTGCTGTTATACTCAGTAGCTTTCATAGTAAAAGAAGACTTATATTCTGTCATATTTTCTGTCTCACTGACTCAGCCTTTCAAAAATTCCAAGACAAAGATAGAGGCTTCAAGATGGCTGAGCAGAAGCATTTGGTACTCACCTCCTCAAAGAATAAGAACCAAAATAGTGAGTAGATAATCACACTTTGAATAAATCATCTAAGAGAGAACACTGGAATTCAGCTGAGAAGTGACAGGATAAAGGAGAAGGAAGTGAAGCAGCCAGCTCATCTGGGATTGGTTGGGAGGCTAGAGAGGCTCCTGAGTGCAGGGAAAGGGTAAATGAGTGACCCCTAGTGGCCCACATTCCAACCATTGAATGCATCTCAGCCATGGGGAAGCCCCAGCACCCTTGTGGTCCCCGAGATTAACATAGGAAGCTGCTTGGAGACTGTGTGAAGGCATTGCTTCAGAGAAGGAGCTCACACTGGGTCCTACACACTTCTCAAGTCCTAAACAGCTGCAGCAAGCCACCATATTGAGAGCCCAGCCCAGAATGGACTGCATCTTGCTTGGGTACCCAACAGCCCTTGCATTTCCATATCTCTGGAGCCCCATTGACATCCCCCACCTGCAGCCACCACTTTGGCTGACTACTGCTGCCAGGGCTAGAGCATGAGCCATTGGCAAATACCTCCACTGCCTCCAGCAGTAAAGCCATCATGCACATTCATGCACTCCCCAAAACAAACTGCTGCCAGCAGCAGTAGTTGCATGCTGTTGGCTGTCACTGTGGGGGCTGAAGTGCGAGTGAAGTGCACTCTTCCCAGCCACCTGCATATGGCTATTGCCACTAAAAGCAACTCCAACCTCCTCAGTAGAAGAGCTGCAGTGCAGCCCCTGCTGCCCTCCCCTGGACATTCTGCCTTGGGCCTGGGGATCACCTTGCCTTTGCCTGCCACAGCCAGTTACTGCAGACACCACCGGTGGGTCTGAAGACAGGTCCTCCTCACCTGGCTTCACCTCCTCAGTGTCTCAGCATGCTGCCCAGGTGCCTGGGGATTGCCCAGCCCAGTCCATCACTTTTGCCACCTGAATACTCCTCCTGGGGTCCCAAGATCTAGCCCACCCAGCCTGCCACTACCACCAGAGCTGGCACCCACCTGCATATGCCACCTGGGAGCCTGATGACTGGCTGGCCCAGCCCATTGCAGCCACTGCCAACATCAGAATGGACTGCTTGAAATCCAGAGGTTTGTCCTGCGATTGCTGCTGCCATTGCCCATGTCACACCTGCTGCCCAGGGGCCTGTGAACCTATTCACCTGCTTGGACCACTGCTGCTACTACTGGCACTTGAGCAAGCCACATGGAAGTCCAAGAATCAGCCTACTTGGACCTGCTAACACCAGTGGCAGTATACACCATGCTGAGGCCCAAGGACAGGCATGTTTGGCCTGTTGCTGACAGCACTGGAGTCTGAGGAAAGGCCCATCTGACATCCCTATCCTCAGAAAAACTTCACCAAAGCTTTCGCTAGCAACCATATCCTAAGCCACTGTGGAAATCACAGACACCACTGATGCTGTGTACAATCAAATAAATCATATAAACACTACACTCCTGCTTGCACCTACAATCAAAGTTAAAGTGCCCTGTGCATCCAACACCATAGATACATCTTTAGGAAAAAGTTTTCCCTATGCATGCAAATTTAAAAAAACTGGAAGAAGCAGCTATTACACCAGATATACAGATATAAATGTAAAGACATAAGAACCATGAAAAAATAGGAAACATGACACTTCCAAAGGAACACAATAATTCCCCAGAAACAGAATCCAATCAAGAGGAAGTTTATGAGATCCTAAAAAAGGAATTCAAAATAATGATATTAAAGAGGCTGAGTGAGAAGCAGGAGAAAACCAAAGCAATACAAGGAAATCAGAAAAACAATTCAGGATATGAATGAGGAATATATCAAAGAGACAAACATAATAAAAAAGAACAAACAGGAATTCTGGAACTGAAGAATGTACTAAGTGAAATAAAAAATACATTAAAAAACTTCAACAATAGATAGCTCAAGCAGAAGAAAGAATTTTAGAACTTGAAGACAGGTCTTTTGAAATAACCCAGTCAGACAAAAATATAGAAAAAGAATAAAAAGCAATGAACAAATTTTATGTGACATATGGGACACCACAAAGTGAATAAATATTCAAATTTTTGATGTCCCAGAAGGTAAAGAGAAAATAAAAAGGATAGAAACTTATTTAACAAAATAATAACTGAAAACTTTCAAAGTCTAGCAAAGAGATTTAGACACCCAGATAAAAGAAGCTCAGAGATTCCCAAATAAATACAATGCAAAAAGACTTTCTCCAAGGCATATTATAGGCAAACTATCAAAAGACAAAGGCAAAGAGAGAATTCTAAAATCAATAAAAGCATTTAGTCACTCATATGGGAATCCCTATTGTCGGAGGCTTGTGAACCAGAGCAATTCCATGTTGAATAGGTGCTGGGAAAGTAAGGCTAAGACCTGCTGGACTGCATTCCCAGATGGTGATGGCATTCTAAGTCACAGGATGAAATAGGAGGTTGGCACAAAATACAGGTCATAAAACAAGTTGCTGATAAAACAGGTTAGAAGAAGCCAGCTAACACCCACCAAAATCTCTCATCCAAGTACTAATCAGGCCTGACCCTGCTTAGCTTCCAAGATCAGATGGGATCAGGTGTATTCAGGGTGGTACAGCCATAGACAAACCCACCAAAATCAAGATGGCCATGAGAGTGACCTCTGGTCATCCTTGTGACTACACTCCCACCAGCACCATGAGAGTTTATAAATGCCATGGCAATGTCAGGAAGTTACCCTATATGGTCTAAAAAGAGGAGGCATGAATAATCCACCCCTTATTAACATATCATCAAGAAATAACCATAAAAATGGGCAACCAGCAGCCCTTAGGGCTGCTCTTTCTATGGAGTAGCCATTCTTTTATTCCTTCACTTTCCTAATAAACTTGTTTTCACTTTATTCTATGGACTCACCCTGAACTCCTTCTTGTGAGATCCAAGGACCCTCTCTTGGGGTCTGGATTGGGACCCCTTTCCTGTAACACTATCAGATTAACAGAGGATTTCTCAGCAGAAACCTTGCAGGACAGGAGAGGATGGGGTGATATATTCATAATACTGAGAAAAACAACAACAACAACAACAACAACAACGACAAAACACTGCCAGTCAATGATACTATACCCAGAAAAGTTATTCTTCATAAATTGAGAAATAGTCTTTCCTGGACTAGAAAAACTGAGGGAATTAATCACCACTGGAATGGTCTACAGGAAATGTTTAAGGGAGTCCTATACTTTGAAGCAAAGGGATGATATCTATCATCATGAAAACACACTAAAGTATAAAACCCACAGGTAGAGAAAACACAAACAAGGAAGAGAAAGGACTCAAATATTACAGCTAAAGAAAATCACCAATTTACAAAAATAAACAGTAGGATAAAAAGAAAAGTAACAATGGGATATGCCAAAAAATCAGATATTAATAAAATAACAGGAATAAGCCCTCACATATCAAGAATAACCATAAATGTAAATAATTAAGCCTTCTACTTAAAATACATAGAATGAATGAATGGATAAAAAAATTACTCAACTATATGTTGCCTATCAGAAACTCATCTCTCCTGTAAAAACATATATAGTCTGAAAGTAAAGGATAGAAAAAGAAAGCAAAAGTGAGCAAGAGAAGCTATAATTATGTCAGATAAAACAAACTTTAAGACAAAAACAGTAATAACAAGACAAATGTAAAATGACCTTATAAATTTATGAGATTTATTATATAATGGTAAAGGATCAATTCAGCCAGAGGACAAAAAATTATAAACAGAAATGCACCCCAACACCAAAGCACCCAGATATATAAAGCGGATATTATTAGATCTAGACAGAGAGATAGATTCTAATGCAGTAATAGCTGGGGACTTCAACACCTGTCTGTCAGCATTAGACAGATCATCTAGACAGAAAATCAACAACAACAACAAAAAATTGGATTTAAACTGCATTTTAGACCAAATGGACCTAACAAACATTAATAGTACATTTCATCCGACAGCTACATTCTTTTCATCAGCACATAGAACATTCTCCAAAATAGACTACATATTAGGACACAAAACAAGTGTCAACAAATTTTAAGAAATCAAAATCATATCATATTTCTTCTCAGACCCAGTGAAATAAAACTAAAAATCAATACCAATGGGAAATTTGGAAATTGTGCAAATACATGGAAGTTAAACACATGCTACTGAACAATCACTGGGTCAAGGAAGAAACTAAGAAGGAAATTTAAAAAAACATTCTTCAAACAAATGAAAATCAAAATTCAACATATCAAAACCTATGGGTTACAGTAAAAGCAGTGCTAAGAGGGACGTGTATAGCAATGAACACCTATATCACAAAGTAGAAAGATTTCTCAAAGAAAAAACCTAACAATACACTTCAAAGGACTAGAAAAGCAAGAGCAAACCAAGCCCAGTATCAGTAGAAGTAATGAAATAATAAAGATCAAAGCAGAACTAAACTAGAGATAAAATAGAAAGGATCAATGAAATGAAAAGTTGGTTTTTTGAAAATGTAAACAAAATTGATAAATTGGTAGCTAGACTGACCAA
The DNA here is from genome assembly GCF_029289425.2 of Pan paniscus. Classification (NCBI taxonomy): domain Eukaryota; kingdom Metazoa; phylum Chordata; class Mammalia; order Primates; family Hominidae; genus Pan; species Pan paniscus. The sequence continues at coordinate 97,324,337 of NC_073258.2, forward strand.
GAAACAAAAAGAGAATTCTTCTCAAACTATTCAAAAAAATTGAAGAAGAGGGAATTCTGCCTAATTCATTCTATGAAGCCAGCAGTACTCTAATACCAAAACCAGACAAGGATACCATGCACAAAAAAAGCTACAAGTCAATATCCCTGATGAACATAGACACAAAAATTCTCAACGAAAAATGAGCAAACTGAATCCAACAGTGCACCATGAAGATAATACACCATGATCAAGTGGGATTTATCTCAGGGATGCAAGGATGGTTCAACATACACAAATCAATAAACGTGATGCACCTTATCAATAAAATGAAGGACAAAAACCATATTTTGTCTCAATAGAAGCAGAAAAAAAATTTGATAAAATTAAACATTCCTTCCTGATGAAAACTCTCAACAAACTAGGCATAGAAGAAACATAGCTCAATATAATAAAGGCCATATATGACAAAATCACAGCTAACATCATAGTGAAGGAGGAAGAACTGAAAGCCTTTCCTCTAAGAACTGGAATAAGATAAGGATGCCCACTTTTACCAATACTATTCAACAAAGTACTGGAAGTCATAACCAGATCAATCAGGCAAGAGAAAGAAGAAAAAGCATCTGAATTAGAAAAGAGGCCATCAAATCTTTTCTTTTTGCTGATGATATGATCTTATATCTGGAAAAACGTAAAGGCTCCACCATAAAAATCTTTGATCTGATAAATAAATTCAGTAAAGTTGCAACATATATCAACATATGAAAATTAGTAGCATTTCGATGCACCAATAATAAACTACCTGAGTGAAAAATCAAGAAAACAATTCCATTTATAATAAGTAGAAAAAATTTAGGAATATATGTAACCAAGGATGTTAAAGACCTCTACAAGAAAAACTTCAAAATGCTGATGAAAGCAATTGAAGGGGACACAAACAAATGGAAAGACATCTCATACTCATAGATCAGAAGAATTAATATCATGAAAATTGCCATACTACACAAAGAAACCTGCAGATTAAATGTAATCTCTATCAAAATACTAATGCCATTATTCACAGAAATAGATAAAATGATTCTAAAATTCATATGGAACCAAAAAAGAATGCAAATAGCCAAAGCAATCTTGAGGAAAAAGAACAAGGCTGGAGGCATCACACTACCTGACTTTAAAATGTATTACAAGGCTATAGTAACCAAAACAGTATGGTATTGGTATAAAATCAGACACATAGACCAACAGAACAGAATGGAAAACCCAGAAGTATATTCATGTATTTATAGCCAACTGATTTCAATGAAGGTGCCAAGAAGATACTTGGGGAATGAGTACCTTCTTCAATAAGTGGTGCTGGAAATATCAGATGGTTATATGCAGAATAGTGAAACTGGACCCCTATCACTCACCATATGCAAAAACCAAATAAAGATGGTTTAAATACTTAAATGTACGACCTGAAACTGTAAATCTACTAGAAGAATACATAGGAGAAGCATTTCAGGGTATTGTTCTAGGCAAATATTTTATTGCTAAAACCTCAAAAGTACAGGCAACAAAAACAAAATAGGCTAGGGGAAGTGGCTCACGTCTATAATCCCAGCACTGTAGGAGGCCGAGATGGGTGGATCACCTGAGGTCAGGAGTTTGAGACCAGCCTGGCCAACATGGTGAAACCCCTCCTCTACTAAAAATACAAAAATTAGCGGGGCATGGTGGCACGTGCCTGTAATCCCAGCTATTCGGGAGGCTGAGGCAGGAGAATCGCTTGAACCCAGGAGGCAGAGGTTGCAGTGAGCCGAGATTGTGCCATTGCACTCCAGCCTGGGCAACAGAGTGAGACTCCATCTCAAAAAAAAAAAAAAAATAGACAAATGGAACTATATTAAACTAAAAGACATCTGCCTAGCAAAAGAAACAATTAACAGAGTGAAAAGACAATCTGTTGAATTGGAGAAAATATTTTGTAAAATATTTGTTTGAGAACATACTAAAATCCAAAATGTGTAAGAAATTCAAACAATTCCACAACCCCAACCACATAGTCTCATTAAAAAGTGGGCAAAAATGTGAATAGACATTTATTAAAAGAAAATTTAAATGCCCAACAGGTATTGAAACAATTCTCAACATCACTAATCATCTGGGAAAGGCAAATCAAAACCACAATGAGATATTATCCCAGTTAGAATGGCTATTAATAAAAAGACAATACATAACAGATGCTGGCAAGGATGCAGAGAAAAGAGAACTCATACACCATTGCTGGGAATGTAAATTAATATGGCCTCTATGGAAAACAGCATGGCGATCAAAAAACTAAAAATTTTTTTATCAAAAAACTAACAATAGAACTACCATAAGATCCAGCAATTCCACTACTGGTTCTTCATCCAAAGGAAAAGATCAGTGTATCAAAATGATACCTGCACTCTTCTCTTTATTGTAATCTTTGCTGTTTGATTACAATGGTAAAGATATGGAATCAATTTAAGTACCTATCAGTGGACAAATGGATAAGAAAATATGTCATTTATATGCAAAATAGAATGTGATTTGGCCATAAAAAGAATGAAATCATGGCACTGGTAAATGGAACTGGTTATTATTAAGTTAAGTGAAATAAGCCAGGCACAAATATTGCATATTCTCATTCGTATGTGGATGCTAAAAAAGTTGATGTCATGGAGAGAGAGAATGGAATTATATTTACCAGAGGCTGGGAAGGATGTGTGAGTGTGGGGTGGATAAAAAGAGGTTAATTAATGGGTAAAAACATACAGTTAGAAGGATTAAGTTCTAATATTTGATAGCAGAGCAGGGTGACTATAGTTAACAATGATGTATTGTATTTTTCAAAACAGCTAGAAGAAAGGACTTGATATGTTCCCAGTACTTAGAAATGGTAAATTCTTGATTTGATGGACACCCCAAATATCCTAACTTGATCATTGTACAGTCTTCGCATGTAATAAAATATCACAAGTACCCTGTAAATATGTACAAACATTATGTATCAACAAAAAAGAACCACAACAAAAAAGATTCTGAGATATTTGAGAGGAAGTGTCATTTCCTTCTCCCCTAACTGAAAGTGTAGTGTGAAATATATATAAGAAGAAAATAAACACAAAGAATTGTGGACTTTTAGAGTTGAATATTACTTAGAGACCATTTATTTTGCCCATTTAATTATACCTATGTGAAAGTAAAGGCTAAAAGCTGATAACTGCTCACCCAGGCAGCCAATGGCAGAACAAGGCCTATAACCAGGTTTGCTGACTTCCAGGGCAAGTATATTTTTTCCTGCCACATGTCTTTGGTTGGTTGATTGGAAAGCACTGGCTTAAAACAATATTAAGTCTAACAAAGGTGGCCATGTTTTAATGATTAGTTATACATTTCTGCAGTCTGCACAGTGGAATAAAAGATCCTTTTTAATATTAAAGTTTATTTCTTCATTTATCACTGAACACCTCAAAATACCTTAGAGAACTTATCAAGAAGGTCTTAAAACCAGTATATATGATCATTATTAAGGAGAATGGTATATGCTTGTGCTATTAGCTCAATTTTTAAGAGATGAGAAGAACTTAAATAAGAAAAAGTAGTTCAAGGTCATAAAAATCTATTGTAAATCAGCAGAGAAAAATCAGCTTTATGGTCTGGATTCAGCTGCATACACTTTGCCTGGTCTAAGGGTATAGATTATGTTTTTAGAAATGAAGAAGTGATGTGATTAACATTTCTCTTGTTTAAGATAAAAATAAAAAATGTTGACTTCAGCCATCGATTAATTTTGGGGTGCAGGGGTAAGGGGACTTAGATTCAGCAGGGCCAAGTCAGCTTGTTTTCAACCAAATATCACTAGATAAGCACCATTCTTTGCCCCCTGTGTTCTGGGCTGTCCCTTAACTGCTGGACTAGTATATTCTCTATTATTTTAATCTTTTTTTTAAAAAAAGCTGTTAGCTTTGGTCCATAAATAGATTCTGAGACTCTGAAGTTCTAATAATAACAGCTGATATTTTCTCCTGAGAAATTAAACCATTTTGTGGCTATTATACAAGTCAGTTAAAATTAATTATTCTTCCTTAAATTTGTCCGCATATACGATATGGTGGTGGTACTGCCATTTTAACTCGTAATATGCAACTAATGTTACTTTATACCATTGGTCCTCAACTAGGGACTAGTTTGCTACCCAAGAGTCACTTGGCAATGTTTAGAGACACTGTTGGTCGGCACAACTGGTGGTGCAGGGATGTATGTACTACATGCATCTGGTGGGTAGAGGACAGGGATGCTGCTAAAATCCTACAATGTGCAGGGCAGCCCCCAACAAAAAAGAATTATTTGACTAAAAATTTTCATAGTGCTAAAGTTGAGTAATCCTGTTTTATAATTAGGATTTACATAAAGATGTTACCTTATACATATATATAGGAATCATTACTGATAATTTAAATATACATGAATTAATCTACTCTAAATACTGAATGTCAGATACTGTGTTGATCTCACTTGTCACAATCTCTTAATTTGTCAAAGTTATAAGCTGATGTTTTGCTTTCAAGAGGTATGACGACTCATGAATAGGTCTGCTGTTTTTGTCAAACATAAACATGAATAAGAAGGATTTTGTCAGTAGTCCCAATTCTTTGAACCTGTTTTAAATGATTTTCAGCATTTAGGTCCTAGTGAAAAGTAATTCCACAAACCAGTTTTCATCAAAGCTTAGTAAGTGCTACCTCAGCCCCTGATCTCTGAAACAAGCTTGTGGTAACATGCCAATCCATTGATTTAGTCATTGCTGTTGCAGGACTTCAATGCTAATTCTATTTTTAGTTTCTGTTTGTAGCAACTAGCAAGTATTAATGGAGAAATGAGAGAGAAATAGTCTTTTTTTTTTTTTTTTCCAAAGCTAAACTAGTCAGTGGCTCTGTGGCTGCAATTCCCAGTGCACTGTGATTTTGCCTTTAAATGTAATTTCAAAACAGCTGTAATGGCAAATTAGTTTCTTTCTATTGGTTAAGTGATTGTACACCAATCAGAATTGAATACACACACTATTAAGTTTATAATTATATTTGAGAATTTCACAGTCCACTTCATCTTCCTTTAGGACTCCTTGAGCGCTCCCTGATTCACACTTCTTATTGAAGGGAGTGTTTTACCAAATGTTTAAACATGGTTATCTTGGTGGAGAATATTTAAAGTCAGGCTCAAAGCTGAATCGAATGGCTAAGTTTTCAAGGTCTTTTTTACTTAAGCCTTGGTCAGAATCCAGTTTAACAGTGAGTGAAATTGACTGTTGATAGCAGTGACTTGGTTATCTCTATCCATTTCCTAGTGGACAGGACTTTGAATTCCTGCCATCTCCTTGTCATAACAAAAACCAAATATTAAATGAGTTGGCCATGATGCAGTGACCAGATTTAGAGGAAACTCTTTCAAGGTTACACAAATAGCTATAAAGGACTTGGATACTGTTATCTTTTCTGGGAAACGAATTGTGGCAAAAGATAGTATTTATTTTTTTAGATTTGTTTCTGTTCATGAAACTTAATTTTTATAGCTTTCACTTTTTTTCATAATGCAGCTTGCTGTTACATAAATTCAATTATTTTATTCAAGGAAATTTATTAAGAGCCTCCCATGTTCTTCAATTTGTAATAATTCTATACAGAATAAGCTTGAAGGAGAGCATGGCGCATGTATAAGATTGTTCCTCAATGTCAGCAAGAAAGGACTGTGGCCTGATGGTGAACATGCTGAGGCTCTGGAGTCAGGCAGACCTGTGTACAGAGCCAAGCTCTGGGCTTTATCAGCATGTAACCTTGGAATGTGGCTTAACTTTTCTGAGCCTTGGTTTCCTTATCAGTTGAATGGGAAGCAGCATAGTGTAGTAGTCAACAGCAGTGACTCCAAAATCTTACTGCACACATTCGATTATCCATTCCACCACTTGTGCAATATTAGGTAAGTACTAAAACCATTCTAGGCTGCCATTTCCCCATTGAAAAATAGGGTTGAATGTTACTATCCTTTTTTGTTTGTTTGTTTGTTTGAGACAGAATCTCGCTCTGTCACCAAGGCTGGAGTGCAGAGGTGCGAGCTCGACTCACTGCAAGCTCTGCCTCCCCGGTTCAAGTGATTCTCCTGCCTCAGCCTCCCAAGTAGCTGGGACTACAGGCACGTGCCACCACGCCTGGCTAATTTTTTGTATTTTTAGTAGAGACAGGGTTTCACCGTGGTAGCCAGGATGGTCTTGATTTCCTGACCTCGTGATCCAACCACCTCGGCCTCCCAAAGTGCTGGGATCACAGGCGGGAGCCACCACACCCCGCCGAGAATGTTACCATGCTTTTAAAACATTTAGCAAAATGTGTAGCCCACAGCAGGTTGTCAGTGAATGATAAAGGATCATCTTCATCATCATCTGATTACCATTATCATGAGAAAGGAAATGCTCCATCATTAGAGGAATTGAATCAGAGGCTACTTTCAAGTTAGTGACTAGTATATTCATGCAGACAGTATAGCTTCAATCTAGATTACCTCTTTCGTTATTAAATGAATAATATCCTAATGTTAGAATTTCAGAGCTGTGGCAACTGGGCAGAAGTATTTTTAGGCAAGAGCACCTTCCCTCCATGTAGGCAACTACCTTTTCTGGGAATACATGAACTGACACCTGAGAATCCTAATTAACTTTCTTTTACCAAGGTTAAACAGTTCTTTTTTTAAAAAAGTTTTCCAAAATCATAGTTGCTCTCCTTTGAATCCACTCCAAATTCCACACATCTCCCTTGAATTAGTTTAGCTACATAGTCCAGAAATGCTGCATGAATTCTTCATGTTACTGCTTCTTTTATTTATGCATCCTGAGAACACATTTTTTTTTTTTTCACCAATGACAGAACCATTCTTGACACCTGTTTAGCTTGAGGTCAGCTCTGTCTGTAACTCTCTTTTTGTAGCTGCATAATGTCAGCTGTTTCTCATCTGGAGTTTTTGCACTTTGTTTCTCATTCCAAAATGCACTTTTGTGCTGGTTGAAAGTCATTATTTTTATTTCTGCCTCCTTCTGCTGCCAGGGTCATTTGGAAATCTAATTTATCTTCTCAGGGTGAATGACTCACCCTTCTTTTCCACCTCTGGTGGCCATGTCATCTGTGGATGTGATGAAGAGCTTTTTCTTCCCTAGATAAGTGATGAAAGAAAATGTTTAAAAGCTGCAGGCACTGGATGGTCTTCTGCATGAATTTTAGTTAAGAGATTTCAGTGACTTAAGCAGCTCAAAATTAATTAAAACAAAAATATTCTTATGAGGGTATGGGGATGTCTTAAGTATGTAGACTTAGGAAGCTTATTTGCAGCAATTGAGTGTTGAATATTTAGGTCAGTATATTTGGACTAGTCCTCTGAATGGAAATAAAGGTATTTTCTGTGACACACTATATCAAAGTACTTTACTTAATCAGCAGCTTCTACCATCTGAAACATAAAAGAGAACTAGAAAATAAGCATCCAAAAGTCCTGACTAGAGTGTTTTATCGGCCAGATCTCAAGCACTTTATGCTTAAAAATTGGGAAGGTCTCTAATGACCCATACTAAATCTGTATTTGTTTTTACTTCACCTACTCTTTTAACCATGCCTTTTATTTTCTGTATTTTTCAACTTTGACATCTGCGGCCTTGCTGGCCCTAAAGGGAGTGCTTCTCCCAGGGTTAGCCAATTCCTAGAGAGAATAAATCACTTGCCTTCTTCAGCATGCTTTTCAAATACCAACCAATTAATTCGGAGTCCACAACCTCAATCACCTACTTTACTGAGCTCTCACACTCCAGGTCACTATCCACCTACCCTATCACCCCAGGGCCAGCTACATGACAACTAGGGTTGGCCCCTCTGTCCTGGAGTCTGCTGAAATTGTTCAAATTAGACAAAATGAAGCTTGCTTATCCTGCCTTGCCCATTCCTTCCTGTAGAAACTATGATAAAGGATCTTGTCTACAGTTTCCCCCTCCTCCTCTGCTTTTTGACTAGCCCCATGCTAGGTCCCTGCGTGGTGTGATGTGCCTTCTCCTCTTGAACACTATGGATCACAAACTATCTTTTCAATGGCAATTGTCCCCTGATCTGTTGGCCTTACCAGAGCTATGTAATAATAAATCTTATTAGAACACAGATAAAAGGTTCAAACTTCCAGTTTCCTAAAATATAGCAGGCACAAGAGTAATAAGCTAGAACAGAAGGGAGGTTCTATAATCAGCTATGTTGGTGGTACTATAGGCTGTAACTTATTGGTTGGATAAATAACTTCTTGCCAAGCAATGTAAGCAATATATAAGTGTGACAAACTTAGATGGAAATGAAAACAAGGTAAAATGTGTTCTTTCAGTTTTAAACTTTTTTTTTGGTTTATTTTTTTTTTTTACACTTTAATCCCTCATCTGTTTCCTTTAATCTCACATTTGAACCCATTTTTGGCATGTGTGCTGCTCTTGGCCATACAGAAACTCATTCTCATTTTGGTATTACTAGTGATAATGATAACAGCAACAGAAAAATAACTTTAAAATCCCATCATAAGACAAACTTTGTACTGAGAGCATTATATGTTTCTTAGTTTGAAACTTGCAATAAACCCTGAAATGTAGATGTTATTTCCTTGTTAGACGAGCAAAGAGACATTTATAGAGGTCATTTTAACTTATGCTAAATTGTCTAGTCAGTTCTAATAGAACCTGGACTCAGGTGTATGCTATCTAATCATCTCTTCTGTGTTACATTGTTCACTACGTTGTATTGAATAGACTCTTTCGGTGGTAGCTTAAAGAGGACAAGGAAGTAGCTAATGTCTGGATGATATGTCCTTTTGTGCTATGAACTCAATGATTTTCTCCTTTGGAAAATTAATTCCTTCTTCTTGCTTTGAAAACGTATTGCTTATATTTCAAATTACACAAATCACAGTTATATTGGAGATAGGTGGATATGTATTGCCAGCTCAACCAGCTTGTAGGCTGCATGGGTGCAGGAACTCTACCTCATCTTTTTATTCTTCAGAGTATTTAGCACAGGGACTTGAGATTATTAATTATACAATAAATATTTGTTGAGTTGATCTGAAGATTAAATGCGTTAATGCATATTACATCTTTTTGTACGACACTAGCCACATGAAAGACAATATGATTATTTGAGTCATCATATATAGAGAAGGAAGGGAAATAGAGGAGGGCGGGAGGGGGTAACCCACTCCAGAGACTTTAAAATCTCTTTGAGAGTGAAGTCATTAAAATCTGAATATAAAATTTTAATTTAAACTAGAATTTTTCTAGTTGCTCCTAGTGTAGTAGATTTTTCTATATTTTTACTAAAAACTTTGAGAAGATAAAGGAAAAAAGATGAAACCCTACAGCAATATTGAGAACAAAGACTCACAGAAAAAAATTCAAAATCTGGGAGAAATTTACTCTTACCTAGAGGATAATTGTGCTTCTATTACTTAGATTCAGTTTCAAATAAGAGAATACTCTAATAGTGACTAAAACATGAGGACATTTCTTGTTTGTTTAACAAGTAGCCTGATGTTAGATGTTCTCTGTATACTTCAAGCACCCAACATCACCATCAAGAAATGAGGTTATTTCCATTTATTCTCACTGCATTCTCAATGTGTTGACATTTTGTCCTCAGATTTTTCATCTCATCATCTCAGGATAGCTGCCATAGCTCCAGATACTACATTCTAACACAGAATCATATCAAGCAGGAAGGAAGAGAGAAGGGGCAAAAATAGAACATTTTCTTCTATGCTTCTTTCTTATGTGGAAGGAAAAATACCCCAACCCTAAGTTTTCAGTGGACTTCTCTTTACATCATTGCCTAGAAGTAGGTCAATCATGGCCGGGTGTGGTGGCTCATGCGTGTAATCCCAGCACTTTGGGAGGCCAAGGCAGGCAGAACACGAGGTCAGAAGTTCGAGACCAGTCTGGTCAACATAGTGAAAACCCCTCTACTAAAAATACAAAAAATTAGTTGGGTGTGATGGTGTGCACTTGTAATTCCAGCTACTTGGGAGGCTGAGGCAGGAGAATCATGTGAACCCGGGAGGCAGAGGTTGCAGTAAGCCAAGATCATGCCATTGCACTCCAGCCTGGGCGACAAAAAAAAAAAAAAAAAAAGGCCGATTGCTGGCAAGATGGCTGAATAGCAACACCTCTGGTCTGCAGCTCCTAGTGAGATCAACACAGAAGGCAGGTGATTTCTGCGTTTCCAACTGAGGTACCCAGTTCATCTTATTGGGACTGATTGGACAGTGGGTGCAGCCCATGGGGGGCAAGCCGAAGCAGGGTGGGGTGTTGCTTTACCTGGGAAGCACAAGGGGTTGGAGAATTTTCTCCCCTCCCCAAGGGAAGCTGTGAGGGACTGAGCCCGTGGAACCGTGCACTCTGGCCCAGATACTGCGCTTTTCCCACGGTCTTCGCAACCTGCAGACCAGGAGGTTCCCTCTGGTGCCTATCCTACCAGGGCCCTGGGTTTCAAGCACAAAACTGGGTGGCCGTTTGGGCAGACAGTGAACTAGCTGCAGGAGTTGTTTTTTTTTTTCCCATACCCCAGTGGCGCCTGGAATGCCAGCAAGACAGAAGTGTTCACTCCCCTGGAAAGGGGTGCTAAAGCCAGGGAGCCGAGTGGTCTGGCTCAGCGGGTCCCACCCCCAAGGAGCCCAGCAAACTAAGATCCACTGTCTTGAAATTCTCACTGCCAGCACGGCAGCAGTCTGAGATCGACCTGGGACGCTCAAGCTTGGTGGAGGGAGGGGTATCCGCCATTGCTGAGGCTTGAGTAGGCAGTTTTACCATCACAGTGTAAACAAAGCCTCCGGGAAGTTCGAAGTGGGTGGAGCCCACTGCAGCTCAGCAAGGCCACTGTGGCCAGACTGCCACATTTCTCCTCTCTGGGCAGGGCAGCTCTGAAAAAAAGGCAGCATCCCCAGTCAGGGATTTATAGATAAAACCCCCATGACCCTGGGACAGAGCACCTGGGGGAAGGGGTGGCTGTGGGCACAGCTTCAGCAGACTTAAACACCCCTGCCTGCTGGCTCTGAAGAGAGCAGCAGACCAGCATGCATTTGAGCTCTGCTAAGGGTCAGGCTGCCTCCTCAAGTGGGTCCCTGACCCCCATGTCTCCTGACTGGGAGACACCTCCCAGTAGAGGCCAAGAGACACCTCATACAGGAGAGCTCTGGCTAGCATCTGGCAGGTGCCCCTCTGGGATGAAGCTTCCAGAGGAAAGAACAGGCAGCAATCTTTGATGTTCCGCAGGCTCCACTGGTGATACCCAGGCAAAGAGGGTCTGGAGTGGACCTCCAGCAAACTCGAGCAGACCTGCAGCAGAGGGGCCTGACTGTTAGAAGGAAAACTGACAAACAGAAAGGAATAGCATGTCCACTCAAAGACCCTATCCTAAAGTCACCAACATCAAAGACCAAAGTTACACAAATCCACAAAGATGGGGAGAAACCAGAACCAGAGTTCTAACACAATGAGAGGAAGCTAAGAACCTTGAAAAAAGGTTAGAGGAATTGCTAACTAGAATAACCAGTTTAGAGAAGAACATAAATGACCTGATGGAGCTGAAAAACACAGCATGAGAACTTCATGAAGCATACACAAGTATCAGTAGCTGAGTTGATCAAGCAGAAGAAAGGATATCAGAGATTGAAGATCAACTTAATGAAATAAAGCTAGAAGACAAGATTAGAGAAAAAAGAATAAAAGGAATGAACAAAGCCAAAGCAATATAGGACTATGCGAAAAGACCAAATCTACATTTCATTGGTGTACCTGAAAGTGATGGGGAGAATGGAACCAAGTTATAAAACACTCTTCAGGATATTATTGAGGAGAACTTCTCCAACCTAGGAAGGCAGGCCAACATTCAAATTCAGGAAATACAGAGAACACCACAAAGATACTCCTTGAGAAGAGCAACCCCAAGACACATAATTGTCAGTTTCACCAAGGTTGAAATGAAGGAAAAAATGTTAAGGGCAGCCAGAGAGAAAGGTTGGGTTACCCACAAAGGGAAACCCATCAGACTAACAGCAGATCTCTCGGCAGAAACCCTACAAGCCAGAAGAGAGTGGGGGACAATATTCAACATTCTTAAAGAAAAGATTTTTCAACCCAGAATTTCATATCCAGCGAAACTAAGCTTCATAAGCAAAGGAGAAATAAAATCCTTACAGACAAGCAAATGCTGAGAGATTTTGTCACCACCAGGCCTGCCTTACAAGAGCTCCTGAAGGACGCACTAAACATGGAAAGGAACAACCAGTACCAGCCACTGCAAAAACATACCAAATTGTAAAGACCATTGACAATATGAAGAAACTGCATCAACTAATGGGCAAAATAACCAGCTAGCATCATAATGACAGGATCAAATTCACACATAACAATATTTACCTTAAATGTAAATGGGCTAAATGCTCCAATTAAAAGACACAGACTGGCAAATTGGATAAAGAGTCAAAACCCATCAGTGTGCTGTGTTCAGGAGACCCATCTCACTTGCAAAGACACACATAGGCTCAAAATAAAGGGATGGTGGAATATTTACCAAGCAAATGGAAAGCAAAAAAAAGCAGGAGTTGCAATCCTAATTTCTGATAAAACAGACTTTCAACCAACAAAGATTAAAAGAGACAAGGCTATTACATAATGGTAAAGGGATCAATGCAACAAGAAGAGCCAACTCTCCTAAATATATATGCACCCAATGCAGGAGCACCCAGATTCATAAAGCAAGTTCTAAGGGACCTACAAAGAGACTGAGCCACCCTCACAATCATAGCAGGAGAGCTTAACACCCCACTGTCAATATTAGACAGATCAATGAGACAGAAAATTAGCAAGGATATTCAGGACTTGAACTCAGCTCTGGAACAAGCAGACCTAATAGACATCTATGGAACTCTCCACCCCAAATCAGCAGAATATACATTCTTCTCAGCACCACATCACACTTATTCTAAAATTGGCCACATAATTGGAAGTAAAACAGTCCTCAGCAAATGTAAAACAATGGAAATCATAACAGTCTCTCAGACCACAGTGCAATCAAATTAGAACTTGGGATTAAGAAACTCACTCAAAACCACACAACTACATGGAAACTGAACAACCTGCTCCTGAATGACTACCGGGTAAATAATGAAAAGAAGGCAGAAATAAAGATGTTCTTTGAAACCAATGAGAACGAAGATACAAACATACCAGAATCTCTGGGACACACTTAAAGCAGTCTGTAGAGGGAAACTTATAGCACTAAATGACCACAAGAGAAAACAGGAAAGATCTAAAATTGACACCCTAACATCAAAATTAAAAGAACTAGAGAAGCAACAGCAAACAAATTCAAAAGCTGGCAGAAGACAAGAAATAACTAAGATCAGAGCAGAACTGAAGGAGGTAGAGACATGAAAAACCGTTCAAAAAATCAATTAATCTAGGATCTGGTTTTTTGTAAAGGTCAACAAAATATATAGACTGCTAGCCAGACTAGTAAAGAAGAAAAGAGAGAAGAATCAAATAGACACACTAAAAAATGACATATGGGATATCACCACTGATCCCACAGAAATACAAGCTACCTTCAGAGAATACTATAAATACCTCTATGGAAACAAACTAGAAAATCTAGAAGAAATGGATAAATTTCTGGACACATACACCATCCCAAGTCTAAACCAGGAAGAAGTCAAATCCCTGAATAGACCAATAAGAAATTCTGAAATTGAGGCTGTAATTAATAGCCTACCAACCAAAAAAAGTCCAGGACCAGACAGATTCACAGCTGAATTCTACCAGAGGTACAAAGAGGAGCTGGTACCATTCCTTCTGAAACTATTCCAATCAATAGAAAAAGAGAGAATCCTCCCTAACTCATTTTATGAAGCATGCATCATCCTGATACCAAAACCTGGTAGAGACACAATAAAAAAAGAAAATTTCAGGCCAATATCCCTGATGGACATCGATGTGAAAATCTGCAATAAAATACTGGCAAACTGAATCCAGCAGCACATCAAAAAGCTTATACACCACGATCAAGTTGGCATCATTCATCCCTGGGATGCAAGGGTGGTTCAACATACGCAAATCAATAAATGTAATCCATCACATAAACAGAACCAATGACCAAAACCACATGATTATCTCAATAAATGCAGAAAAGGCCTTTGACAACATTCAACACCACTTCATGCTAAAAACTCTCAATAAACTAGGTATCAGTGGAACATATCTCAAAATAATATGAGATATTTATGATGAGCCCACAGCCAATATCATACTGAATGGGCAAAAACTGGAAGCATTCCCTTTGAAAACTGGCACAAGACAAGGATGCCCTCTCTCGCCATTCCTATTCAACATAGTATTGGACGTTCTGGCCAGGGCAATCAGGCAAGAGAAAGAAATAAAAGGTATTCAAATAGGAAGAAAGGAAGTCAAATTATCTGTGTTTACAGATGACATGATTGTATATTTAGAAAACCCCATCATCTCAGCCCAAAGTCTCCTTAAGCTAATAAGCAACTTCAGCAAAGTCTCAGGACACAAAATCAATGTGCAAAAATCACAAGCATTCCTCTACACCAATAACAGACAAACAGAGAGCCAAATCATGAGTGAACTCCCATTCACAATTGCCACTAGGAGAATAAAATATCTAGGAATCTAACTTACAAGGGATGTGAAGGACCTCTTCAAGGAGAACTACAAACCACTGCTCAAGGAAATAGAGAGGACACAAACAAATGGAAAAACATTCCATGCTCATGGATAGGAAGAATCAATATCGTGAAAATGGTCATAGTGCCCAAAGTAATTTATAGATTCAATACTATCCACATCAAGCTACCATTGAATTTCTTGAAAGAACTGGAAAAAATTATTTTAAACTTCATATGGAAGGAAAAAAGAGCCCGCATAGCCAAGACAATCCTAAGCAAAAAGAACAAAGCTCCAGGCATCATACTACCTGACTTCAAACTACACTACAAGGCTACAGTAACCAAAATAGCATGGTACTGGTACCAAAACAGATATACAGACCAATGGAACAGAACAGAGGCCTCAGAAATAATACCACACATCTTCAGCCATCTGATCTTTGACAAACCTGATACAAGCAAGCAATGGGGAAAAGATTCCCTATTTAATAAATGGTGTTGGGAAAATTGGTTAGCCATATGCAGAAAGCTGAAACTGGACCCCTTTCTTACACCTTATACAAAAATAAACTCAAGATGGATTAAAGACTTAAACTTAAGACCTGAAACCATAAAATCCTAGAAGAAAACCTGGACAATACCATTCAGGACATAGGAATGGGCAAAGACTTCATGTCTTAAACACCAACAGCAATGGCAACAAAAGACAAAATTGACAAATGGGATCTAATTAAACGAAAGAGCCTCTGCATAGCAAGAGCAACTATCATCAGAGTGAACAGGCAACCTACAGAATGGGAGAAAATTTTTGCAATCTACCCATCTGACAAAGGGCTAATATCCAGAATCTACAAAGAACTTAAACAAATTTACAAGAAAAAAATCAAACAACCCCATCAAAAATTGGGCAAAGGATATGAACAGACACTTCTCAAAAGAAGACGTTTATGCAGCCAACAGACACATGAAAAAATGCTCATCATCACTGGCCATCAGAGAAATGCAAATCAAAATCACAATGAGATAACATCTCATGCCAGTTAGAATGGCTATCATTAAAAAGTCAGGAAACTACAGTTGCTGGACAGGATGTGGAGAAATAGGAACACTTTTACACTGTTGGTGGGACTGTAAACTAGTTCAACCATTGTGGAAGACAGTGTGGTGATTCCTCAAGGATCTAGAACTAGAAATACCATTTGACCCAGCCATCCCATTACTGGGTATATACCCAAAGGATTATAAACCATGGTACTATAAAGACACTTGCACATGTATGTTTATTGAGGCACTATTCACAATAGCAAAGACTTGGAACCAACCCAAATGTCCATCAATGATAGACTGGATTAAGGAAATGTGGAACATATACACCATGGAATACTATGCAGCCATAAAAATGATGAGTTCATGTCTTTTGTAGGGACATGGATGACGCTGGAAACCATCATTCTCAGCAAACTGTCACAAGGACAGAAAACCAAACACCGCATGTTCTCACTCATAGGTGGGAGTTGAACAATGAGAACACATGGACACAGGGAGGGAAACATCACATACTGGGGCGTGTAGGGAGGTGGGTGGCTAGGGGAAGGATAGCATTAGAAGAAATACCTAATGTAGGTGACGGGTTGATGCGTGCAGCAAACCATCATGGTACATATATACCTATGTAAAAAAACTACACATTCTGCACATGTACGCAAGAACTTAAGGTATTAAAAAAAAGAAGTGGGTCCATCACTTTCAAAGATAAATAGAATTTTTGTGACCAATAATTAGTCTAGGGATAGGCACATTATCACATATGTGTACACAAACACACACACACACACACACACACAGTCATGGTTCTTTTGGAAATGAAGAATGCGAATATGGCTACTATGTCAACAAACAACAGTATCTGTCATAAAACTAGATTAAGAAAATAATTTTGTCTGCCACATGCTTTGCTTCTGAAACAGAGCAGCCCCTTCTATCTGAAGAATGTTAGAAGCTACTTGTTTTCCACTCTGAAATGTGCCCCTGGAGAGAGAATCTGGACCAGTGACTACCAGAAAACTGAGCACTGGCTCCTCCATTATAAAGATATTCTGTTTGAGACTGTCATTTATCTGATTCACCCATAATTCTGTATTCCCGTGCACCATTTTACTATATTTTTAAAAAAGACTGCAACTTTGAGAAGATAACAGGGCAGAATGTGGAAGAAACTAACAATGATCTCTTATATTCTGGGAAGTATAGTTTTCACAAATAATGGATTGCATTTAGGATAGGAATTGATTGAAAACAGTGCCTTCTGAAGATTACAGTTTTTTTCATGAACTTCATAATTAGAACATCATACTGTGTCATAATCTGAATTTCCATCTTCTGTTCATTAAAACCAGTGGCAGTATGGATGAAAGCATGCTACATCCTGGGAATTGAATATATTTAGGAATATATTATGTTCAGTATTAATATTTAAGAAGACAGGTTGACCAAAGAACACAAAAATTAACAGTGAACTAATCCAGTGACATCTATACACTTTTTCTATTATTGGTTCTTTCTTCTTACTTAAGACAAGAAATAATCCGTATCATTTATATGTAGATAATACAAAGCAAGGAAAAGGAAAGAAAATTTAGAAAGAACATAGTTTTGAAAATGATCTACTATAGGTAACAAAAGAATAACTTAAAAATTCTTGTTCTTAATATTATAGTTCTTGACATAGGAGTAGTCATAAGAAGAGAACAGTTGAGATGGTTGATCTGAGGAAGGATTGCAAGGACACATTTTAATATCATCTTCTTGGGCAAAGCTTGACGCTCCTGTGTTTCGCTTAACTGATCCTCTTCTACAACCTCATGTTTTATAACACTAGGAAATGTATTTTTTTTTTTAGCTATATCTGTTGTAACACAATTTAGGTGAAATCTCATCACTTTTTGGATGAAAAGCTAGTAAAACATTTGTTAAAATAGCCAGAGGTTTTACAAATTTAGGATACTATTGGAGGATAATTTAATTCAAAATATATCAGTAAGGACATGTTAATTTATGTTACAGTCAAAAATAATCCCTAATTTTCAGCAGGTTAAAATTACAGAGTTTTATTTCTCACTCATACCACATGTCCATCTTGGGTGGGCAAGGGGGACTTTGCAAGAAAAGATCCTATTTCAGGATCTAGGCTGGTAAAACAGTCACTACTGGGACATTGCCAGCCATCCTGGAAGAGGGAA
Organism: Pan paniscus; assembly: GCF_029289425.2. NCBI lineage: Eukaryota > Metazoa > Chordata > Mammalia > Primates > Hominidae > Pan > Pan paniscus. The sequence continues at coordinate 97,342,312 of NC_073258.2, forward strand.
AAATTACCTTTGGATGGTCATGTCTAGGCACTTAAGTGTTCTGACCCAGAAGTGATTCGTGTTACTTTTATTTACAACTTATTTGCCAGATCGAGTTTTATAGCCTAATCCAACCAGATGAAAGCCAGGCATATAATTCTACTTGTGAGTGGACAGTGGGAAACTAGAAATCTATGGAATTCACTCAAGACAATCACAATCTACCTATTTGGTTCCAAATATTTGCTTTATTCTTTCTTGCAAGCAACATATACTCTCTGTCTTCCCATTGGAGAAAATAGAAAAGTTTTATCCATTCATAACATCAAATCAGAGTCTAGGATTTTTGATAATTCATGGTGGTTTCTAAATTGCAGAGTTGAAAGCAGAGCCACAGTGACTTCTTTATTAGGTCCAGATGTGGCTCCTGCTATCCATAGATCTGTGAACTAAAAAGAATAATTAATCTATTTCTCCCAACCTATTATACAATGATTGAGCAGGATAAATAAAGTAAACATTCTTGTTTGGAAGTGGAAAGTAAGGAAGATTCACAGTAGTTACTGATTCATAGCAATCTGTAAATTCTACTAGGGATAATTTTCAAGGGCCTGCTATTCTGAGGATAACAAATATTCTTTTTCTCAGTTCTGATTCTGCTAGGAGAAGCTCCCCAGTCCATTGTTCTTTGTAGCTCTTAGTTCTATTCTCTTTGAGGTTCTTCCTTTCCAATTATTCTCTTTGACTGTGTCTAGAATGGGGATTAGAGAATATGCTTTCCCTTTGTTTAAGCTGCTTATCGGTTGTTTTCTTTTGCATAGGAAGTTAGAAATCCAAAAGTCATTTTAAGTCTTGAAGTTTCAATATTTTCTCCTCCCCCTCCTTCTCCTCCTCCTCCTTTTCCTTCTTTGCCTCCTTCTCCACATACCTCTAATTTATTTGGGATTATAAGTGTTTGAAAAACTTAGCAGGCTTCTTACTTATTTGCTTCTAGTCTATTTGTCCATAGAAATACTCACAGTATGTGAGTATATGCATATGTACATATATATTTTTGACTTGGAGGGAGTGACAGACTTCAGGCTTTTTTCTTTTTTTTTCTTGAGCAATTTTGAACAATTGAAGGGATTTATTGGGTTTCATCTTTATCTAAAGACTTTTAACAATAAGTGTAAGGGCATTTCCTTGTTTTTGTACTTTTAGACTGAGTTTTATCTAAGCATTGTTTCTCAGAATGTGTCTCCATTTTATTTTTTCCTCTTCAGGACTGAGAAACACTTGCCTCTTCCAACTCTATGGGTCCCTAAATTTGTGGTTTCTCTCTATTCTCTGTTATTCCTGCTCACAGCTGAACCAGTTCTATTCTGAGCCCATCTTTTCCTTTTAATACTTTGCAAAGTGCAACAAACAGCAGCTGGGACACATTGCTAATGCTCCAATTTGTCCCTCAGAAATACAAGTTCATCAGGTGCAGGATCTGCTTTATAAATTATTGCAGTCAATGTGTGGTGGTAAATGTTTAATAGCCAGCTCTCCAGGAAAACAAAAGCAAAAACTCCATGATTTATGGTGCTCCCAATTTCAGTGGTATAAATTCTTCTACTATGATGGATCCAAGTTAACAACATCACATCATAAAACTTGGAGTTGGGAAGAGATACTCACAATTAGCTGTCTTGGGCATAAACCAGCTCTAGCACACCACTGAATACAGGTGATTATTTTATCAAAAGCATTGCCATTGCTTAATATGGAGCATCATCCTTCCATGTTTCTCACAACAGGCTGTCTAGCCCAAAGCCAAAGCCATATATTTTGGATTTTTTTAATGGCAACTCCCCACTTCTCAGTACCAATTTAGGTATTAGTTAGTATAGACTATGTTATGCCACAGTAGCAAACAAAGCCAAAATCTCAGTGCCTTAAAACAAGAAAGGTTTATTTCTCACACATACTGCCATGCCCATCACAGGATGTCTAGGGCCTATGCTTCACACGTCCATACCACAGGACCCAGGCAGTTAGAGCAGCCATCACCTGGAACATAGCAGATGTTCCAGCCTCATGGAGAGGGAAAGAGAACCCTGGAGGGTTTGGTACTGGCAACTAAATGAATTGTCCTCAGAAATGATGTGTACCACTTCTCTCCACAATTCATTGGCCAGAATTAGTGGCAAGACCACAAAAAGAAAAGAAAAGAGGAAAGAAAGTGTGAACCTACCATGTACCTGAAAGGCAAAGAACAGAAAATATTTGGCGGTTGGCACTAATGGCTATCACAACTCCGTAACAGTAGAGGTGTCTACAGCCACACAATTTGTGCAACTTGCCAAGCAACTAGAGTAGTGTTTTTCTTGTTTATTTTTTTGTATCTTATATAGAAGATTTTAATCAGTAAAGACTAAGAAAATACACAATAACAGCAATTATTTTAATTTTTTTATTTTTTTTTTGAGATGGAGTCTCGGTCTGTCAACCAGGCTGGAGTTCAGTGGCTCGATCTCAGTTTACTGAAGCCTCCTTCTCCCAGGTTCAAGCGATTCTCCTGCCTCAGCCTCCCAAATAGCTAGGATTACAGGCACCCACCACCACGCCCAGCTAATTTTTTGTATTTTTAGTAGAAATGGTTTTCACCATGTTGGCCAGGCTGGTCTCGAACTCCTGACCTCAAGTGATCCACCTGCCTTGGCCTCCCAAAGTGCTGGGATTACAGGCATGAGTCACTGCTCCCTGCCAAGCAATTTTTTTTCTACTAAGCTCTTCTTTATATCATGATCCAATAAAGATTTCTGAATATTCCTACTGTAACTGCCTAAAATTAGGGTATATTATATAATAGCTAGTAGATTAAACACAAACACAAACATCCACATAAACACACACACATGCACATTCATGAAATATCATAAGGAAATAAGAAAATTGCTGTCATAGAAATCTCTGAGTGATGCGTTCCTGAGTTTCTTTTATTTTACCTTTTATCCAATTTTATGTAAGCTTAGAATTTTGCAGCAACAAACATAATTTCCTTTATAATGAGAAAAAATCAGATATTAAAATTTATATAATTTTTAAATGATATATATTAATTCAGCTATGTAAAAATATAATCAGAATTGAAAAATTTAGATGGAAGGATATCAAAATATTCTCAGTGGTTGTTCCTGAGTGGTGGGATTAGGTGTGATTCAAAAAATATATTTGTCTTTTCCTTTTTCAGATTTGCTACAATGATGAGATATTGTTTATATTGTTATAATAATTTAAAAATGACAAATGAGGCACCTTTTTATTTCTTCTTTTCATAATAATTCATTGTAATTTCATTTTTATGAAAAATTGTCTTTTTCACCAATGCTTCTGCTATTATGTTTATACGTATTATGTCTATTGTCATTTTCATTTTCAATGAAGATATATATATATACATACATATATGTATATATATATACACATATATCCCTCTGCATTAGTCCATTCTCACATTCCTATAAAGAAATACCTGAGACTGGGTAATTTATAAAGAAAAGATGTTTAATTGGCTTATGGTTCTGCAGGCTGTGCAGGAAGCATGATGCTGGCATCTGCTCAGCTTCTGGGGAGGCCTTAGGAAACTTACAATCATGGCAGAAGGTGAAGGGGGAGCTGGCAATTCACATGGCTGGAGCAGGAAGAAGGCAGAGACAGGGAAGGTGCCACACACTTTAAAACAACCAGATATCAAAAGAACTCACTATCGTGATGATAGCACCAAGGGAGGATAGTGCTAAACCACGAGAAACCATTCCCATGATCCAATGACCTCCCACCAGGCCCCACCTCCAGCACTGGAGATGACATTTCTATGTGAGATTTGGGTGGGTTTCTTTTGAGAAACCTATCCCAAGCCAGCAGGATGGGCTGGCCACTGAACATCAAGACTCAGGTCAAATGTCCTCTATTCAGAGGATTTCCTCGACTACCCAATTAATCTAGAAAAATACTTGTCAGTCATTTCCTTTCATGTTTGCTTTGATTTATAAAGCTTACCACTCTTTAAAATCATCTTATCTGCTATGTTTACTTGATTTGAATTTATCTCCATCTTAGAATGTCAGTTTCATGAGAGCAGGCTCCCTCTCTGTCTTGTTCTCCACTGTATTCTTAACACTTAGATCAGTGCCTGGCACATAATAAGTGTTAGTCCGAACTGCACCATTTTGTAAACCACCCACTATTTTGCAGACCTTGGTCAAAGTGAAACATTCATGGGGGTTCTGGCTGTGAGAAACATCCTGCCTAACACCTGCCTACAAGTCAGACAAAGGCCCAACTAAAGAAATATCCCTATCATATTCTGTTGGGAGAAAGTGCAAAGAAACACCATGTTCCACCAGAAAAAGGGCCAGAACTGCCTCATCATGGGAACATCTTATCAATATCCTGCTGAGCAGCAAGCCATATGGCCCAGACCCCTCCCGCTCAAACCTTTAAGTACCCCAGCCTGTAAGTGGAGGTGGGCTCTGGCATTAAGCTGGTCTCCCACTTCCATAGGTGTCTGCAATATACTTGTATTGCTGTTTGAGCCGCCCTGTGTGTGTCTTTCTTTAACCCTCGCCTTCCCTTTAAAACCTAACATTTTGGTGCCAAAACCAGGGATGGGGATTGGGTTCTAACGCATAAGTCTTCTCTTGCTACCTGGAAAGCAGCAAGCAGCAAAAACTGGCCCCGGGCCTGCCTCCAGGTCCTGAGGGAACTCCCTGTTCCCAGCCCCATTCCCTTGTTCTCTCTTCTTCTCCAGCCCTGGGCTAACCTCCAGATCCTGATCAAACTCTCCATCTTCTTTTTCCTTCCTTCCCCTTTCTGGGCAGCTCCAACAAGGATCACCCCCATTGCTGGACATCACAACCCAAACTGGTCTCCAATTAGTGGGTGAGTCTTCCTTCTCCTCCTGTGCTGATTACTCACATATTCCTGCCTGTTGACAGAAAATCCCAGTGCTGGGTGAGAGTTCTCTCTGGTCATCAGGTGACCGTGGCCTGCCTTCTCAGGGGACGCCCTCACGATGTTCGCCACTCCGGCCACTCCAGTCTCCAGGGAAACACGAAGAGCTGCAGGGATGCTCTGGTTCTCCCACTTCCCTTCTAACAGGAGGAATTGGGGTACTCGCTCCCCACCTCTAAGTTTCTCACCCTTCTGGCCACCAGTATGGGGCAAGGCTCTTCAAAACCTCCTCGAGACACCACTCTGGATGTCTCATCTGGAACCTCCAAACCCAGGGCTTGGCGAACTCCATTAAAACCGAATGCCTTATTCACTCCTCTCGTATGTCTCCTGCAGGACCTATGAGCCCAGGGCTTGGTGGACTCTTAAAACTCAGCACCTTACTTGCCTCTGTACCTTCCTCTGTAATGTGGCCTAGCTTCAATGTAAACTGGACAATAATAGTCAATGGCCAAACAACAAAATATTCAATTTCCAAATTCAACATAATGTAAAAAACTTCCTCCTGTGCAATGGTAAATGATCTGAAGTGCTTTGCTTATCTCTGTTTGTGGTTGTCTCTCTGCCAACCCTGTTCACCTATTCAAATCCTCCTCCTCAACAAATATCCTGCAAAAGCACCTCCTCCTCCAGACAAGGCTTCCTTCTCTAATTTCAACCTGGCTAACAAACCCCCTCCCTCTGTATCCATCCCACCCCTCCTCCTTCTCATTCAGCTGTGGCTCCTCTACTCCCTTATTGTTGCCCTTCGCCCCCTCCTTCTCCACTGCATACCAGGTCTCACACTCAACCCCCTTTTGCCAAAAACCAGGCACATGCCCAAAGGTCCTCCAAAGTCCTCCTGTTGTGGGAGGTCATGGGGGCCTAAGGCACAATCTGAGTTCATGTTTCCTTCTCCCTAGCCAGCCTCTCCCAGCTTGAAAAGAAGCTCGGCTTTTTCCCCACAAATTCCACCTCCTGCAAGGAATTTCTAAATATCACTCAATCTTATGACCTTACTTGTCATGACATATGTCATGCTGTCCTCCACCGTCACCCCGGAGCACAGGGAACGCATCTGGACAGCTGCCCAGGCCCATGCAAACACCCTCCACCAACAAGATGCTGCCCATAACCCAGTAGGGACCCTAGCTGTCCCCAGAACTAATTCCAACTGGGATTATCAGGCAACTTCTGCAGACAGACAGAAACAGGGCCACATAATATCATGCCCCCTAGCTGGCATGAACAAAGCTGCCCCTGCTCTTTTCCTCTCCTGCCTTTCAGAGGCCATGACTAAATATACCACCTTAAGCCCTAATACCAGTAAGGGCAGAATCTACCTTCATTTACACTTAATTTCCCAGTCAGCCCCAGAAATAAATAAATAAATAAAACTTTAAAAACTGGAGGATGACCCTCAAATCTCCCAAAGAGACTTAATCAAAGTGGCCTTTAAGGTCTTTAACAATACAGAGGAAAAACTGCAAACCCAAAAGCTAAAAAGGGACCAAGCTAAACACCAGATGCTGGCAGCTGCCGTTCAACAGGGTTCCCAATGCATACAAAAATCCTCAACCTCGCAACAAACTCCACCAGAAGCCTGTTTGAAGTATGGCCAACAGGGTCACTAGGCAAAAGCCTGCCCTAATCCCAGGACACCCTCAAAACCTTGCCCCATCTGTGGTATCAAGGAACACTGGTCACTGGACTGTGCTCAGCAAAACTCTTCATCCCGTTTCACCACCTCTAACTGAAGACTGATGGGGCCTGGAATCCACTCCCCCCACTGCCATCACTGCCTTGGAACCCAGGGTAACACTGTCAGTATCTGGTAAGCTTATGCTTTTCCTGTTAAATATGCGGCTAATTACTCAGTTTTACCAGAATATTCTGGACCCCTCCTCAGTTCTTCTATCTCTATTTGTGGGAGTCAATGGAATCCCCTCTAGGCACAAACAGACTGGTTCTCTATTATGCAACCTATTCAACACCCCCTTCACCCACCCATTCCTGATTATCCCTCAGTGTCCTACCCTATCTTGGGGCAGGACATACAAAGTAAATCCCAGGTCTCCATACAATTTGCCTCCTACAATTCCATCCCTTTTATTTTACTGTGCCGCCCAGATGCTTCCCTCTCCTTCCCCTCCTCCTCATTATCCACCCTGTTACCTTTTGTTAATCCTGAAGTTCGAAACGTTTCTAAACCCACAATAGCCACACATCACATCCCAGTCACAATAACCCTCCAAAACCCCTCCATTTTCCTTTGTCAGTCTCAAAATCCCCTTAACCCAGCCGGCCTTAGGGACCTCAAACCTATTATCTGTAAACTTTTATAAGCTCGAATTCTCAAGCCTGTCACCTCTCCCCACAACACCCCTATCCTAGTGGTCAATAAGACAGACAGGTCTTACCTCTTGGTCCAGGATCTCTGAGTTGTTAACTAGGCCTATCTATCTGGTGGTCCCAATCATACACTCTACTCTCCCATATTCCCTCATCTACCACACACTTCTCTGTATTGGATCTAAAGGACACGTTTTTCACTATTCCCTTAAATTATGCTTCCCAAAGTCTTTTTGCTTTCACTTGGTCAAATCCTAATACACATCCTCCCAACTAACATGGATCATACTCCCACAGGGGTTCCAGGATAGTCCCCACCTATTCAGACAGGCCCTCACCAAGAATCTAGCTGAACTTCCCCTTATTCCTAGCACCCTCCTCTAATAGGTCAATAACCTCCTTCTCTGTAGCCCCTCCCTTAACCTGTCCTTTGAACACACCACTCAGCTTTTAAATTTCCTCCATAGTCAAGGATATCGGGTCTCACCCACAAAGGCTCAGGTAGCCCAAACCCAGGTCACTTACCTTGGGCTTGCTCTATCGCCTAATTCTCAGGCCTTCTCAACCCAGTGAAATGAGCTAAATTGGGATATTCCTCTTTCCCACACAAAGGAGGACCTCCTCTCCTTCTTGGGTCTTGTGGGATACTTCCAGCTGTAGATTCCCAAGTTTGGCTTGCTGGCCAAGCTGTTCTACACGGCCTCACATGGGCCCATCCTAAAATCCCTGAACCCAGCTTGCCCCATCAACTCCCACTTTAAAAAACTAAAAAAATTCCTTTTTAATGGCCCCAGCACTGGGACTGCCCAACCCCACCAACCCCTTTACTCTGTATGTACATTCTGACCAAGGCCTTGCTTATGGACTACCAAACATACAGCAATGCCCCACAAGCCATTACATACCTCTCAAAACAACCGGACTCTCATTCAAGGCTGGCCACTGTGCCTAAAAATCTTAGGTGTGGCCACATTGCTGGCCTCAGAGGCACAGAAACTCACTTTCTAACAACACATTACTATGTGTAATGCATCTTCCCATAACCTATAGAACCTCATAAGCCATCATTCTCTTCTATCCCTCTCACCATCCTGCTTACAGCAGGTACATGCCTTATTCATAGGAAACTCTCTAAATCACTTTCCAGAAATGTAAAGCTCTCAACCTGGCCACCCTTCTCCCTGTAAACACCTCCAACTCTGAGTTCTCTCTCACTCCTGCCTGGACCTCTTAGACTCCCTCTCTTCCCACTTCCAACACATTTTGGAAGCCCCTTTGCAGGGAACCCCTACATGGTTCATTAACAGAAGCTCTTTTAGGGAGCCATGTCCAGCAGCTGCCAAAAACAAACTCATCATTGCCAAAAACAAACTCCTAAAATCCAATGCTCTCCCGCCTCATACTACCCCTCAACAGGTGAAGCTAGTTTTTCTAACCATGGCCCTCACCCTAGCAAAGGGAAAGAGAATTAACATTTACCTGAATTCCAAATATACATACCACATCCTACACTCTCACTCCTTAAGCTAGCTGGAAAGGGTTTTTCTAGCTACAAAAAGAACCCCCATAGGAAATGGCAAACTCATATACAAGCTGCTGGAGGCAGCTAAACTACCATCACAGGCTGCCATTATCCATTGTAAAGGACACTAAAAGGCTACAAATGCCATAAACAAGGGAAAGTTTTTAGCAAGTTCGGCGGCCCAGCAGGCAGCCCTTAAAAAATCATTATTGCCCATTTTTCCCAACATACACCCTATATATACCCAAGAGGAACAAATCTCAGTCACCTAGGCTGGCACCATTCAGGAATTAAAATGGTTCTACCTCAATAATAAAATTGTCTTACTCAAGTCACAAAAAACTTCTGTACTTTTATAAGTGCACAACAATTTTTATGCTGGTTACTGCCCACTACTCCATCTCTTAAAAGGTTATATACATTCTCCCACCATGGCTGCTAATCTCAAAAATATTTCTAAGGCATGTTCCCTTTGCACTCAAACTTCCCCTCAGGAAGCTATCAAATCACCTCCTTTCCTGCACACCAGGCCTGAGGACACCTGTCAGGGCAGGACTGGCAAATCGACTTCACCCACATGCCCCCCCATAAAAAGAGTCCAATACCTTGTGACAGTAGTAAATACATTCTCTGGATAAAAGCTTTTCCTACCACCACCAAAAAGGCACACACTGTCACTTCTATTCTCCTCACTCATACTATCCCCCAGTTTGAACTCCCCTCTACCATCCAGTCAGAAAATGGGCCAACATTTATTTCACAGGTTAACCAACAGCTGGCAAAGGCTCTAAACATTAAATGGGCTTTCCATATTCCCTGTAACCCCCAATCTTCCAGTAAGATTGAACAGGCCAATGCCCTTCTGAAACAACAACTAACCAAACTCTCCCTCGAGGTTAAGATGACCTGGACTTCACTTCTCCCATTGGCCCTCATGCATTTGTGAGCCATTCCCCACAAGCCCCTCAGCCTAAGCCCATTTGAACTCATGTACAGATGCCCCTTTATCCTCCAGGATCTTCCTTCATCTCCTCCCCCTTCTATATGGGATACTTGGCTGGCATTACACCTCACTCAACATCTAATAAGACAGTGTGCAAATGCTTACTTGCCCCAGCCTGAAAGCCCATCCTCCAGACACTCCTCCCTGTCCCTACAACCAGGGGACTAGGTCTGAATCACAGACTCCTCCTCCTCCTCTCTCCAACCAAAGTGGATGGGTCCTCACCAGGTAATCCTAACTACTCTCATGGCGGCAAAGCTAACATCCTATCCATACTGGATACACCATTCCAAACTAAAAAGACCACCAATTCCACTTTCAGAAATTTCCTCATCCCCAAATTATTCTTCCTCCCTCACAGGACTGACTTGCTGCACTTACAAAAATTCCAGAAGTTGCTGATCCAGAAGGCCCTGGTCCATGACATTCTCTGCCTCCAATTTTAAATCTTTTATCTCATAGTTTGTTTCAAATCTTTCCCAGTATTCCCTCCCGTGTCCCTGGATGGACCACTCCAGTTCCTCACATTAATCCAGGAGCTATGGCTGCAGGACACCTTCCAGGATATCACTCCTACTCAAATCTCTGTTTTTGTTTTTATTTTTTCTTTTTGTCTTCTTTGTCTGTTGGATACTCTAAGTCCCCGACCCCAACCTTTGGCAGTTGGGGCCCCTTTGTCAACCTCACACATTATCTTTTAATCAGTTACACTTCCCTCTTTCTTCCAACGGTTAAATTTATTTGTCCACATAAATCCAGCAAATCACAGCCCTTCCTGTTAACCTAACCACATAAACCTGGTCCAAAATAAACCTGCATCTCACCTACTCAGCCAATCCATTCCCAAAACCTGTTTATAATCTTGCTCAGCTAAACACCTTTCCCCCAATCCATCAAATAAACCCACACTGTCACACACTGGGATGTCGCCCTCCTTTACTTCATGGCCTCTAAACGAAACATGTTTCAAGCTGGATTTCATAAAACACCTCCTTACCAACCCTGCCCCTCTCTGCTGGTGCAGCTCTCCATGTATCAAACTCAAGTGTGCTTCCTGGAAAAAAAAAATGCACATGATTCCCTCAACTGCAACTTTATCCTTCTGCCCTGTCAGAACCACAATGGCTATTAGTTACCAAAACCCATCTCTTTCTCTCTCTCCAAAACCAAAAAGCCTTCACCTCCTTCCCCACCAATATTCCCTATCAGGCCCTCACAGGGACAACCCTTGCTACCAACTATTCAACTTGGAAAAACAGAAAGTTGGAACAAAAAGTTTATTCAGGATTCAACCCCTCCTTCTCATGGCTCACTACCTTCACTTACAACTTTTCCCTGTCCACCCCAAGTCTTTTCTGTGTGAAACAAACTCTTATCTCTGCCTACTGGCCAATTGGTCAGGAACAGGCACCCTAGTATTTCAGTCCCCAAACATTAACATCCTACCAAACAACCAGAGCATCCAGGTTCCTTTAGCAGCTTCTGTCTCATCTTCCTCTACATGCACTAAGCGGGCTCTACATCTCATTCCTCTGGTAACAGGATTAAGCATCTCTGCTGCACTTGGCACTGGAAGAGCAGGGATATCACCCTTAACTGCCCTATATAACAAAATCTCTGCAGTTTTCTATGATACCCTAGAGGACATGCACACTTTCATTACAAGCCTCCAAAGGCATATAGACTCCTTTGTGGGAGTCGTCCTTCAAAACCAAAGGGCTCTAGACCTGTTAATCGCTGAGAAGGGGGACATATGTGTATACTTCCAAAACCAATGCTGTTTTTATGTTAATGAATCCAGCATTATTCATGACACGGCCCTAAGGCTCCATGACAGGGCTGCAGAAATCCATCAAGTTACTAACTCTTGGTGGCAGGGGTCATTCTTTCTAAAGTGGATGCCTTGGTAACCCCTTCTTAGAGCCCTTAGTTTTCTTCCCTCATAATACTAAAAATTGCCCCTGTGTACTCACCTTTATATTCTGCTTTATCTCCCAAAGGCTGAACTCCCTTGTCCAGGCAGCCACCTAGAAACACATTCATACCATCCTTCTCCACCAAGTCCGGTATCAGCGCCTCCAGGAAAACAACTCTGAAGACGACACGCACTACTTCAAAACCCAAACCCTGACTACAGTGCCCCTATTCAGCAGGAAGCAGCCATATAATTAACAACTCTCATCTTTCTTTTATAGTAAAGTAGGAGGCAAGAATGTTACTCCAAACTGTAACATTTTGTAAGCGCCCCCCACTGCTATTTTGCAGACCTTGGCCAAAGTGAAACATTTCACCAAGATTCAGGCTGTGAGAAACATCTTGCCTACCCACCTGACCACAAGGCAGACAAAGGCCCAACGGAAGAAACATTCTTATCATACCCTACCCGGCAAAGGCTCAACTAAAGAAACATCCCTATCATATTCTGTGGGAGAAAGTGCAAAGAAACACCACGTTCTGGAGGAATAAGGGCCAGAACTGCCTCATCATGGGAACATCTTATGAATATCCTGCCGGGCAGCCAGCTATATGGCCCAGATCTCTGCCGCTCAGACCCATTAAGTACCCCAGCCTGTAAGCGGCGGTGAGCTCTGTCTGGCCATAAGTTAGTTGGCCCCCAACTTCCACAGGTGTCTGCAATATACCTGTGCTGCTGTTTGAGCTGCCCCCTCCCTGTGTCTTTTTTTAACTCTCGTCTTCCCTTCAAAACCTAACAGTAAGCACTCAATTCTTACTTGTTGAATAAATGAATGATAGACAATGGACGATGGTTAATTTTTGTTAAGAAAAATGGAAATTCGGCCGGGTGCAGCGGCTCACGGCCGCTGTAATTCCAGCACTTTGGGAGGCCGAGGCAGGAGGATCACGAGGTCAGCAGATCGAGACCATCCTGGCTAACACAGTGAAACCCCGTCTCTACTAAAAATACAAAAAAAATTAGCCAGGCGTGGTGGTGGGCGCCTATAGTCCCAGCTTCTCGGGAGGCTGAGGCAGGAGAATGGCGTGAACCCGGGAGGGGGAGCGTGCAGTGAGCCGAGATCGCACCACTGCACTCCAGCCTGGGCGACAGAGCGAGACTCCATCTCAAAAAAAAAAAAAAAAAAGAAAAATGGAAATTCAAAGGAGCAGAAAGAGCAATTGCATCTGTAGGCAAGTGCTGATCCTTTCTAAGAATTATGGGTCAGAGAAGCCATATCAGATGTAAAATACGATTACAGGCTTGAAAAGGGAAGATAAAGCAAGATTTCAGGAGTTTCCCAAATGCAAGAGTAATTCAGGAAATGATTTATAAAATTGAGCAGTGAGAGAGTGGTATGTACTCTTATTAAGTTTAGAAGGTCATTTGGTCAGGCTGGAGTTCACTGGGTAGTCAGGACAAACAATCCCACTGTCTCCACTGGCTCTGCTGCTGTGTCTCTACAATTAGGTTGCATCGTTAGATATTAAGTAGATTTTCTAATTTCTATTTTATGCTATCCTATAGTATCACAAGGAGTATATGTGTGTGTTTGGGGGTGGGGGTGGGATTTGAAGACTTTAGAAGGTTCCACTCCTCTGTTTAAGCAATTATGATGTCAGTTGAAGACAACACTCACTCCTCTGCCTCTGCAAGAGAAAAGCCCAAGGGCCTAGGTAAACAGTGGACAGCATCCTGGATGATGAGTGAGTTTACTTCTTTAAGAAAAGCAACTTGAGGGCAATGGAAAGGTGGCTTAAAAGAGAACAGGAACCATATGTCAATTATAGAAAGAATTATTAGGACAAAGGTGGTGTACTGAACCTGACTTCAGGATTAGTTTGAACAGCATAATCCTAGAAGTTTTCTAAAAGTTCCAGTTAGTGAGGTTTTAGAATTTTTTAGCTTCGGGTAAAAAATCTATTTGATAAGGTCCAGATTTTTCATATCACTGTGACTATTTGGAGATGGTCTCCTGTAGGTCTGTTTCTACTGAGCTGGGAAGCAGCCCAGGTTTGCTTCTGGTGCTCCTGGTCCAAATCACATATGGTTCCCTGAGAGAAAACCATTCTTTACAGAGAGAGAAGGGGAAACTAACACTGCTTACATTAGAATATATTTACGTGTCTGCACTATAAAACCTTACATTAAAAGGCTAAAATGCAAACAGCATTACAGGTCTCTTTCCAGGGGTAAGGTGACATTTTGGTAGGAACCTTTTGAAAGTTACTTTGCTTATCTCTGCCTTTCTCTCTCTCATGGTCCAGGGCCATAACTTATGAAGATCAACACTGATGTGATTGGTCTTTACTCCCATGTCATGTTTGCAATGAGGCTTCCCTGGCCACTCTAACTAAAATTGCTCCCTACTGACACTATATCTCATTCCCTTGCTCATTTTTCTCTTTGGCACTTACTATTATCTAAAAACAAAACAAAAAAACCTTATCGTTGGTTTCTGCTCCGGAGTGTAGGTTCTATAAGGGTGGATTAGATATTCATGTCTGTGTCATAGACATTTCTATTCCCTGGAGTCTAGAACAGTATTTGGCACATGGAAGATACTCATTTAGTATTTTTGAGTGACTAAATTATACATTGAATTGGCACAGTCCTCGAAAGCACTCTCATTAGATTATAAAGCTTGTTACAATGAAGCTGCTGTTATTGCAAATTTGTGTACTAGTGATTGCCTTCCTTCCTTATGATTCATAATGTAGCTCATGATGGCAAGCACTTAGATTGAAAAGTTTTAGAACCTATATCGGGGGTAGGCACTTCTTGAAATAAATGAAAGAAAGAATGAATATATGAAATCACTTTTAACATCCTTTCTCAGAACTGCATTCAGAAACAGTCTACGGCCTGAATAAGCAAAATGGTCTAATTACTTCTTATCCACATGTTGCTTTTTGCCAAAAATTGCTAAGTTTAATGAGTTGTTAGTGGAGCAAAATAATGCCTCCATCATAAATTTGCTTATAGACAGTCTTCCATATATCCTATTATAGACAATACAAGATGGGAAAAGTAAACAAAAATGCCCAAATCCTGTCAGGTGACAATCTCATAAAATTTGACTTCAATTTAATATCCAGGGATATATGTGGGTGATGAACATTTGACAACTGCCTTACGTTTTGCTGTAGTGTCACACAGAGTAGCTGCCATTCTGGTCCAAAAACCCTGCGGGGAAAAGAAAAAACATGAAATATTAGAAATCCTTAATTATGTTTCCTGAGTTTATTCGGCTTGAAGTCTGATTGCCAAAAATATCCCTGCCTGTAACATTAATAGTCTTTTCTATTTAACTAAAATATCAGGAATGTAAAGGAAATGTAAACCACTTCGGTTGTCTAACCAACATTATTCATTTGATTTCTGCTCACTGCTGATAGTAGCACATTTATATTTCATGGTTTCTGAATTCAAAGTGCGAAAATATCCAGATGTGGTCGACTGCTTTCAGGACCAGATGATAAACAGCATTATTTCTTGAAGTTAGATAGCAATCCTGAAGAATAGTCCATTCAGCAGCAAATCAAAAGATTTATATTAAGTAGGAAAGTCATATTAATCTTGCCTAGGTATCCCTGGTATCAGAAACTTATCTGTAGGGAAAATAGAAAGCATTATATAAAGAAAGAAGCTTACACTATGACCTGGAAGCAGAATGGCATCAAAATAAGGAGAGAGACTCAATATATAATTTAGAACTAATTTCTGAGAACAATATTTAATGGAAAACTTAATATTACAGCTCACAACCCCACTTCAGGGCCAATCGAAAAGTAGGTAAGCAATTTTGGAATGCTTGATCTGGGAAGAAATCTTTGTTAGAGACTTACGGTTTTAAATTATTATAGGCTTCTTCCTATGAGGTTTCTGGAACATAATGCTTTAAAAATTCGTTGGTGATGTGAGTGTTCCTACTAACACATGGTTCTCTGCAGCTGAGGATATATTTCTAATGTTGCTGCTCATGGTTTCCTTTGATCTGCCAGTTTTAGCATAATGATCTAATACACATGTGAGTATTTTGAACAGGCAAATAGTTCTACATAAATTCTAGATATGGCATTTTTCTCATTTTTGTTTTAGTGTACATTTATATATATGAAAAGAGTGTTCTTCATCATTTCTTTGCAGTGCAATTTTAAGCCTGAAAAGAATATTTGGTCTTCAATCTTGGCAAGCATACCTGTAAAGTAGATGGTAAGGCTGCTGATGAGGTAAGAAACTTTCTTCTTGGTTAATGAAGGGTATCTAATGGTCTTCTTTATCATCTTGATATATTTGTATTTACCTCTCTAAAAAAAAACTTTACTTGGTTAGTTATTCAAATTGCTAAAAATCAAGCTGAAACCAATAATAAGTAGAGCCTTAAATTCTGAGGAAAAGTTTACAGAGTAAAACCCATCTTTTTTTATACCGTAATTCAAAAATCAGTTTTTAATCATGTTTCTTGAATTATGTCTTCTTTTTCCTTGGCTATTAAGACTGTCTAAGATAGCTTTCTAGTTTAAGAGGTGGAGATTGATCTTTCTTTAAATAACTAACCCTCTGTGGATTGTTCTATACAATTAATCAATTAAGTTGGTGTTGTTTTATTGTTTGCTGCTACATGTATATTAAGTCTTACCTCCAAGCCCAACTGTATGATCCTTGAAAGCAGGACATAAACCAGTTTCTCAGATATTAAAGGAAGCTGAAGAGTATTACACAGAAAAAGTATAGAAATATTAAGGATGAGAAGTACTGGGTATTTTATGAGTTAAGCAAGCTTCTTTAGTGCAGAGCTTCTCTGAACGTCTGTTGCAGCATGTAGCTGTGGCTCCTGAACCAGACTGCCTCGGTTCCCATGAGCTGTGTGATCTTGAACCTTGGATACATGGCTTAACCTTTATGTGTTTTAGTTTCTAGAACTGTAATCTGGGTTACCTCACACAGTTTTATGAAGCATTTAGAACTTAATGCATGCACTATTATCATTAATGTACAATTGTGAATTTCTGCAAGAGGAATTTACTGTGCAGTTTCCATAAACATATCTGACCATGGAATTATTTTTTTTCCTGACATATCACACAACTGGTGTTCCAGAAAATACACTCAAAGAAATATCTTTAGACAGTGTCCTATGATTACTGATACTTAACACATTTGTATCATGAACATTAGATATCCATATGCCATTCACACAGATTTTAAAATATATATATTTTTACTTTTATGCATGCTTCCCCCTCTGCCCTTCTGGATGTATAGCCCAGAACCATTTGAAGTAAGTTCCAGACTTTAGGATTTTTCAAATTAAAGTACTTTACCATGTATTTCCTAGGAATAATGACAACCTGTTATAGAACCATATTATTATAACACTTAAGAAAATAAAAATGATTATATAATATCATCCAGCCAATATTTAAAATTTATCCAGATATTACCAGATGACTTTTATAGATACTTTTTAAAAAATATAGGACTCAATTGAGGTGCACACATTTGATTTTGTTATATATATGTAACTTTCTTTTAATATAGAATAATCCTCTCATATTATTTTTCTGACTATTTAAAGAGCTTTGATCAGCTGTCTTGTAAAATGTCCTTTCGTCTGATTGTCTTCTACGTTGACTAAATTGTTTTCTATCCTTTATCTTTCTTGGAAATGGGAAGATAGGTCTAGAGTTTGGTAAGATACAAGTTAAACAATTTGACAAGAGTGCTTGGTAGGTGATTATCCCTATTTCAAAGCACGTCACATTTGAGACATGTAATATCAGATTGTTCCTTTATTAGTAATGATAATTTTGATCACTCATTTAAGGTGGTGACTCTCAGAAGTCCCAATTGTAAAAGTATATCTTTTCCTTTATAAATTTTAGATAATCCATTGTGTAATGCATTGAAATTTGTGAATCTCTTTTTCCTTAACAACATTTTACCAATGCTTTTTGTATCCATTGACTGCCCTTGTTTAAATCAAATAGTACATTGGGATTAGAAAATGGTGATTTTTCTGATTTTGTTATTCTGTGTACATTTACTAGCAAGCATTCTTCTGTTAAGGTATTATCACTGTTTTGAGTGGCATGTGACCTAAGATGAAGTGACGGAACGGCATGGAAGAGCAGACACATGCTTGACAGATTTAGGCAGCTTTATGACAGTTGTAAAAGAAAATGCCAGAGCTTTTCAGAGAAGACAGGGCCAAACATAAGAGGAGGGACACACACACACACACACACACACACACACACACACACAGAGGGAGGGAGAGAGATAAAGAGAGAGATACGAGTTTACAATATGACTATCCCCTGGGAAAGGCCCCTGGGAAGGGACCAGTAAACCAGGAGAGCCTGTTTCATATCAGTGCCATAACTCCCTTGTTTCTTTGACTCCTTTTTATTATATCATTTGGTTAACTGCTCTCCTTTTGTCCTCACTTTCAAGTTCTTTATCTCTTTTTCTGAAGATGTAACACTTTTAATTAGCATACCTCTATCTTCCGCATGTAAATTTTTGGAAGTGTTGGCAGACAGCAGAGAAGGCAGAGTTTGGAAAAATACAGGAATCAAAAGCTCTAAGATAGCCATAGACAGGGTATTAGGCTGTGTGTATCAAGGCTTGGGTGGGAAATACACGGTACACTCCAACAGGATCATAAGGTGAGTTTAATAAAGGTATGGGCAAAATTAAAATAACTCATAAAGGGTATCGCAGTACCCTCAGCTATGACAAGTTAATAGCTGTAAGCTCTAGCATCAAGAGAGAGTAGTTATGTAGAGAGGGCCACCTGAAGGAGCAATCGACTTGGAGGGACATAGCCAACACACAATCCCTGTGGGGAGGAAGCTGGTGAGTAAATACCCCATCTTCAGTCTTCCCCACCTTCTGATCTCCTAAAATATAAGTTCTATAGGCATAGAAATTTTATTTGTCTCATTTTTTTGTATGTCTAGAAGAAATAGTGCCAGGTATGCAGGATGTGCTCAATAAGTTTTGTTTAGTATGTAAACAAATGAATGGAAGAAAGAATGGATGTGTGAGAGACTCAGAGGAGTCGTTTTGAGTTTCTCAGTTGGTCTTTTGAAAATCCTAAAGCAAATTACATTTTCTTTGCCTTAGTAAGGCATATCAATGCCATGAGATCTCATTATTTTATTTTTAGAAAAAATGATCAATGAGAAAATTGCACCAGGGGACCCACATTGGGACTTTTGAGTTGAACACATTACTTAGCAAATGCTAACATGGGAACTTGAGGATATTTAGTGAACCTGCTGAATTCAACACATTAATGCAACTGAAACCAATAGAGAAGAAGCTATCAATTAACCTTGGCATTTTGGGGTCTAAAAAAAGCTTTTACCCACTATTGTGCTTTGTAACCTATAAAATAAATCAAAATAAATCAAAACATAACAACAGTTAACCTTGAAAACCTTTTGACTACCTCCAGGGTTAATATTCTTGAAGGTAGTATAGTGTGATGGGAAAGTCTGTATCTTGAATTAAGCAAAATTCTGTCAAATTCTGGCTCTGCTATTCATTATCTATATAACATAGAAAGATTACTTGAAAAAGTTTTTAAAATCTCACTTTTTCATTTGTTAAACCAGAATAATCTCACCTGTATTGTGCCAAGAATTGAGAAAATGTATTGCAAATGTTTTGCACATGATATCTGCTTTATACATGTTAGTTCCTTGTTTTCCTTGGGGAAAGATAAATTAATACATCGATATAAATTAAAATAGAAAATTAATATAAATTACTATAATATTAATTTTATATTAGCTTTTATTTCTCTTCATTTTTGTAAACTTTTGGAAATTCTTGATGTTATTATGTAGTTAATGAACTTAGAATCAATTTCAATGAGCTGTATCAAAGAAGGCAGAGGAAAAACTACATGGTTTTACTTAACTATACCCCACCTTGTCATTTACTTCATCATGAGATAGCAATAGTCACAAAACCCAATTTAAAAGTAGAAATAAAGATAAATTATCAGAGTTCACAAAAATCTTCCATTCCTGTGTGTAAATGGCACTATTGAGCAAAAGTCTTAGATTTCTCTTATGGAAAGTTTAAATATTTCCATGTTGTTATATTTTATTTTTCCTGCTGGAAGGGGAAATACGACTGATTTTTTGGTAGGCAACTGAAATAACTAGTTTATTGCCTATCCTTCCACAGATATTTTGTGCACATGTGGGCAATTATATAATCTCTACCGCTTTTAAATTTTTAACAGATGCTATATTTTAGACTAGATTTAAATTTTAGGAAAAGTTGTAAAGATATTACAGAGCCCATATACTGCATCAACCAGTTTTCTCTTTTGTTAACATCTCACATTTTCGGGATACATTTGTCATAGCTAGGGAATCAACACTGGTATGTTATAATTAGTTAAATTTCACAGTTTATCAGGTTTTGCTATTTTTAACCGAGAGTTCCTTCTCGGTTCTAGGATCCCATCCAGGATACCATCTTAAATGTAGTTATCATGCCTCCTTAGCCTCTTCTGATCCATGACAATTTCTCAGACTTTCCTTGTTTTTTTTTTTTTTTTTTTATGACCGTGACATTTTTGAGGAGGGCTGGTCAAGTATTTCGTAAAAGGTTCCTCAATTGGAGTTTGACTGATGTTTTTCTCATGGTTAGACAAGGGTTTTGAGAGAATGACTTCAGAGGTGAAGTGCCCTTCTCAGCATGCTAGCAAGGGTACGTACTTCAACATGACTTACCACTGATGATGTTAACTTTTATCACCTGGCCAAGGTGGTGTGTGTTGTTTCTCCAGTGTAAAGTTTCTTTGAAAGAAAATCACTTACCAAAGCCCATACTCAGTGAGTGGAGAGTTGTGTTCCATCTCCTTGTGCCCCTTTAAGTTTTTTTTTGAATTTTTATTTTAAGTTCAGGGGTACACATCCAGGTTTGTTACATAGGTAAAGTTGTGTCATGGGGGTTTGTTGTACAGATTATTATATCTTCCAGGTATTAAGCCTAGTACCCATTAGTTATTTTTCATGATCCTCTCACTTCTCCAAACTTCCACCCTCTGATAGGCCCCAGTCTGTGTTGTTCCTTTTTATGTGTCCATGTGTTCCCACCATTTAGTTCCCACTTGTAAGTGAGAACATGCAGTATTTGGTTTTCTGTTCCTGCATTAGTTTGCTAAGGATAATACTTCCAGCTCTGTCTGCGTTTCTGAAAAGGATGTGATCTCATTCTATTTATGGCTGCATAGTAGTCAATGGTGTATATGTGCATTTTCTTTATCCAGTCTATTGTTGATGGGCATTTAGGTTGATTCTGTGTCTTTGCTATTGTGAATAGTGCTGCAATAAACATACTCACACATGTGTCTTTATAATAGAATGATTTATATTTCTTTGAGTATATACCCAGTCATGGGATTGCTGGGTCAAACGGTATTTCTGTCTTTAGGTCTTTGAGGAATCACTACACTGTCTTCCACAATGGTTGAACTAATTTACACTCCCACCAACAGTGTATGAGTGTTTCTTTTTCTCCACAACCTCACCAGCATCTGTTACTTTTTGGCTTTTTAATAATAACCATTCTGACTGGTATGAGCTGGTATCTCATTGTGATTTTAATTTGCATTTATCTAATAATCAGTGATGTTGAGCTTTTTTTATATATGCTTGTGGGCCACATGCATGTCTTCTTTTGAAAAATGTCTGTTCATATCCTTTGCCCACTTTTTAGTGGTCTTTTTTTTCTTATAAAGTTGTTTAAGTTCCTTATAGATTCCGGATATTAGACCTTTGTCAGCTGCATAGTTTGCAAAAATTGTCTCCCATTCTGTGTGTTGTATGTTGTCTCTGTTGATAGTTTCTTTTGCTATGCAGAAACTCTTTAGTTTAATTAGATCCCACTTGTCAATTTTTGCTTTTGTTGCAATTGTTTTTGGTATCTTCATCATGAAATCTTTGGTTGTGCCTATGTCCCGAATGGTACTGCCTAGGTTGTCTTCCAGGCTTTATATAGTTTTGGGTTTTACATTTAAGTCTTTAATTCATCTTGAGTTAACTTTTCTATATGGTGAAAGGAAGGGGTCCAGTTTCAGTCTTCTGCATATGGCTAGCCAGTTATCCCCATACCATTTATTGAATAGGGAGTCCTTTCTCCATTGCTTGTTTTTGTCAGATTTGTCAAAGATCAGATAGTTGTAGCAGTGTGGCCTCATTTCTGGGGTTCTCTATTCTGTTCCATTCTTCTGTGTGTCTGGTTTTATGCCAGTACCATGCTGTTTTTGTTAATGTAGCCCTGTCATATAGTTTGAAGTCAGGTAGTGTGATGCATCCAGCTTTGTTCTTTTTGCATAGGATTGCCTTGGCTATTTGGGCTCATAGGAACAGCATTGAATGTATAAATTGCTTTGGGCAATATGGTCATTTTACCATATTGATTCTTCCTATCCATGAACATGGAATGTTTCTCCATTTGTTTGTGTCATCTCTGATTTCTTTGAGCAGTGTTTTGTAATTCTCCTTATAGAGATCTTTCACCTCCCTAGTTACCTGTATGCCTAGGTATTTTTTGGTAGCAATTGTGAATGAGATTGACTTCCTGATTTGGCTTTTGGCTTGACTCTTGTTGGTGTATAGGAATGCTAGTAATTTTCGCACATTAATTCTGTATCCTGAGACTTTGCTAAAGTTGTTTATCAGCTTTAGAAGGTTTTGGGCTGAAACTATGGGGTTTTCTATATATAGAATCATGTTGTCTGCAAACAGAAACAGAAATAGTTTGACTGCCTCTCTTCCTATTTGGATGTCTTTCTTTCTTTCTCTTGCCTGATTGCTCTTGTCAGGACTTCTAATACTATGTTGCATAGGAGTGGTGAGAGAGGGCATCCTTTTCTTGCGAAAGTTTTCAAGCAGAATGCTTCCAGCTTTTGCCCATTCAGTATAATTTTGGCTGTGGATTTGACATAGATGGCTCATATTATTTTGAGATATGTTCCTTCAATACTTAGTTTATTGAGAGGTTTTAACATGAAGAGATGTTGAATTTTATCAAAAGCATTTTCAGCTTCTATTGAGATAATTGTGTGGTGGTGTTTTTTGTGTCTTTAGTTTTGTTTATGTGATAAATCATATTTATTGATTTGTGTGTATTGAACTTGCATACAGTAGATGAAGCCTACTTGATTGTGTTGGATAAACTTTTTGAGGTGTGGCTGGATTTAGTTGGCCAGTATTTTGTTATGGATTTTTGCATGGATGTTCATCAAGGATATTGGCCTGAAGTTTTATTTTTTTGTGGTATTTCTGCCAGGTTTTGGTATCAGGATGATGCTGGCCTCATAGAATGAGTTAAGGAGGAGCCCCTCCTCAATTTTTTTGGAGTAGTTTCAGTAGGAATGGTATAAGCTCTTTGTACATTTGGTAGAATTCAGCTGTGAATCTATCTGGTCCTGGGCTTTGTTTTTTGGTTGGTAGGCTATTTATTACTGCCTCAATGTCAAAGCTCATTATTGGTCTGTTCAGGGATTTAATTTTTTCCTAGTTCAGTTTTGGGAGGATGTATGTATCCAGGAATTTATTCATTTCTTTTAGATTTCTAGTTTATGTACATAGAGGTGTTTATAATATTATCTGATGGTTATTTGTATTTCTGTGAGGTCAGTTGTAATATCCCCCTTGTCATTTCTGATTGTGTTTACTTGAATCTTCTCTCTTCTTTATTAGGCTAGATAGCATTCTATTTTATTAATTTTTTCAAAAAACTACCTTTTGTATTCATTGATCACTTAAATTGATTTTCATGTCTCAGTCTGTTTCAGTTCAGCTCTGATTTTGGTTATTTCTTGTCTTCTCCTATTAATAGCTTTGGGGTTAGTTTGCTCTTGCTTCTCTAGTTCTTTTAGTTATGATCTTAGGTTGTTAACTTGAGATCTTTCTATTTTTTTTTTCTTTTTTTGATGGAGTCTTGCTCTGTTGTCAGGCTGGAGTGCAGGGGCACAGTCTCGGCTTACAGGAGAATCAAGTGATTCTCCTGCCTCAGCCTCCCGAGTAGCTGGGACTACAGGCGTTCACCACCATGCCCAGCTAATTTTTGTATTGTTAGTAGAGACGGGGTTTCACCACGTTGGCCAGGATGGTCTCAATCTCTTGATCTTGTGATCTGCCTGCCTCGGCCTCCCAAAGTGCTGGGATTAATTCTTTTTTGATGCAGGCGTTTAGGGCTTTAAATTTCCCTCTTAACACTGCTTTAGCTGTGTCCCAGAGATTCTGATATGTTGTATCTTTGTTCTCATTAGCTTCAAGGAACTTCTTGATTTCTGCCTTAATTTTATTATTTACTCAGAAGTCCTTCAGAAGCAGGTTATAACAATTTCCATGTAATTTTATTGTTTTGAGTGATTTTCTTAATCTTGGTATCGAATTTTATCGCTGTGTGGTGTGAGAGAGTGGTGGTTATGATTTCAGTTCTTTTGCATTTGCTGAAGAGAATTTTCCTTCTGATTATATGATCAATTTTAGAGTGTGTGCCATGTGGCAATGAGTAGGATGTATATTCTGTTTTTTTCTGGGTGGAGTCTATCAGGTCCATTTGATCCAGTACTGAGTTCAGCTCCTGAATATCTTTGTTAATATTCTGCCTCAATGATCTGTCTGATACTGTCAGTGGGGTAGAGGAGTTTCCTACTATTCTTGTGTGGGAGTCTAGGTCTCCTTGAAAGTCTCTAAGAACTTGCTATATGAATCTAGGTGCTCCTGTGTTGGGTGCATATATATTTAACATAATTAGATCTTCTTGTTTAATTGAACCCTTTACCACTATGTAATGCCCTTGTCTTATCTTTGTTGGTTTAAATCTGTTTTGTATGAAATTAGGATTGCAAACTTTGCATTTTTGGTTTTCCATTTGCTTGGTAGATTTTCTCCATGCCTTAATTTGAGCCTATGGGTGTAATTGTATGTGAGATGGGTCTCTCAAAGGCAGCTTACCCATGGGTCTTGGTTCTTTATCCAGCGTGTAACTCTAGGCCTTTTAACTGGGGCATTTAGCCAATTTACATTCAAGATTAGTACTGATATATGTGGATTTGATCTTCTCATCATGATATTAGTTGGTTATCTTGAAGCCTTGTTTATGTGGTTGCTTTATAGTGTCACTGGTCTGTGTACTTTATTGTGTTTATGGAACGGCTGGTAATGGTCTTTTCGATATTTATTGCTTCCTTCAGGAGCTCTTGTAAGTCAGGTCTGGTAGTAACAAATTCCCCCAGCATTTGCTTGTCTGAAAAGAATCTTATTTCTGCTTTGCTTATGAAGCTTATTTTCGCCAGATATGAAATTGTGTGTTGAAATTTCTTGACTTCAAGAATATTGAATATTTGTCCCCAGTATCTTCTGGCTTGTAGAGTTTCAGCTTGATAGAGCTTCTTCTAGTCTGATGGGCTTCCCTTTATAGGTTACTTGACCTTTGTCTCTTGCTGCCTTTAACATTTTTTCTCTCATTTTGAACTTGGAGACATCTGATGATTATGTGTCTTGGGGAGGATCTTGAGGAGTATCTTACTGGGGTTCTCTGCATTTCTTGCATTTGGATGTTGGCCTCTCTAGCTAGGTTGGGGAATTTTTCATGGTTGACATCCTGAAATATGTTTTCCAAGTTGCTTTCATTCTCCCTATCTCTTTTAGGAACCCCAATGAGTCATAGATTGATTTATTTACATAATCCCACATTTCTCAGAGGTTTTGTTCTGCAGCAGAGTGCTAACAGATGCAGAGGTACCTGCCTCTCTGCAGGTGTTCACCACAGTGGTAGACCAATACAGATGGGGGGCAGGGGGTGCCTGCTGGAGATGTGTGGGTGGTTGCACTGGAGGTGGTGCTGGCTTGTGGGTGGGGTGCTGGTCTGTTCATGTCTGGGTGCCTTCTCTGTGCCCCACAAGCAGGAATAATTGCTCAGTTGGTGGGAATATCTGCTGTCTTCCATGCAGTGTTAGTGGAAGGGTACGGTACTAATGGGGGTGGGGTTGCTATCTCTGTGCCTGCCAAAGCTTTGTCTGCAATGGTGGTTAGCAGGTAGGATTGGGGGTGGACTGCATTCCCATGTGCTGGCCAGGCAAGTAAAGCAAAACCTGCCCTTGCAGAATGTACCAGCAAAGTGATGTGGAGAGATGCTGTGGGGCTGGGGTAACCTGCAGCATGGGAAAGAAGCATGTAGGCTGCTCTGTGGCTATAGGAGCCACCTCACTGGAGCTCTCCACTGGTCATGCATGGTCCACTAGCACAGAAGCTATGGTGTGAGACCCCAAGGCACCCCAGACTGCCCTGTAAACAGGCATGGCCAGAATGTGTTTGCCCATAGAGGCCAGCAGACCAAGGGGTGCTCAGGTTGGACCAGCCCCACCTAATGTGCAAGACTTCCCTGCAGAGATCAGGTCAGACTTCTTCTAGGGCTATAGTCTCCAACAGGAGCAAGTCAAGCCTAGGGGGATGGCTGTCCCTGGCTGTGCTCTGCTACAGATGCTCCTGCACTAAGCCTCTGAGCTACTCATCAGCTGGTGTTCTACCCCTACCACTTCTCTCAGCAGATCTCCCTGCCAACTTGAGTGTCTGTGGTAGTCAAGGGGTTCCTCCTGCTGGAGTTCCAGAGGCTCATGGCAAGAATGGGTTGTTCCTTGCCAGTTTAATTCACCCATTCCCCTGGAGCTCTTGTGGTTCAAAAGTGAGTCCCAGTGTGCTGTAGCCATGCAGAGTTCCCAGATTTCTTCCCCTTCAGCCCAGCTTCTGTGTCTTCCCTCTGTCCACTTGGCATCTTCCCTGTGAAGATCTGTTAAAAGCACACCAGTTGTCTCAGTCCCTTGGTGGGAGCTGTTCCACTTGGCTGCATGTAGTTGGCCATTTTACCTTCTCTACAACTGATTTTTGAATTATTTTATTAGTAGTAGTAGGGCTATCATCCAACAATATTGTTTTGTAACATACATAGAAGGAGTAGTAGCTTTTGTGGGTATTACTATTTTTATTTTGTAAAGCATCAGATTCAGCATTGAGCTAAGATGAGTTAACCACTCACTGGAAGGAACTGTTATTTCTTTGTGGACTCTGGAGTACCAATCAGTTTTCTAGAAGAGATACTAGACAAATGGGGCTTTAAGAGAACAAGTATACATTATATTAATAGGTACTTTACTAAATTAAATGTTTTATTTCTTCCAGTGTTTAAAGGGCAAGGCTTTTAAGTTATTTACACATAAACTCCATTTATTTTAAATACAAAATCACAACCTCTTTTTCATGAATCTTGTTTATAAAAATTATTTGCTTGGAAGCTTTTTGCTATTTCAACTTTTCAATTTTAATGTAGCGTGGTTCCTCCCTTAAAGCTCAGCTATGCTCCCTTCAGGATTCAGGTGTGTCCAGACACAATGTGAAAGAGTGATGGGGTTTTCTAAAAACAGGAACTGAAGAGGGCTGCAACTTATTGTCTACCTCCCTTTACTTGTGGTTTGTGAGTTTCTAATAAGAGACATAACTTGCCCCTCTCCACTCCTTGGGTAGGTTTGAGCTTGGGCAGGGCCTGGGCAGGCTTAAGTGCACACACACACACAGACACACTCTCTCTCTCCCTCTCTGTGTCTTTCTCTCTCTCTCTCTATATATATATATATATATAATTTCAGATGCAGCAACTAAATGGTGCTGGTGCAGACAGATTCCACAATTAGGGGCCCTAGTTCATTATTTGGGTGGATTGGGAAGGAAACAGAGAAACACCAAAGAAGATATTTCTTTTAGAGGAGAAAATACTTGCTATTTTTCTTGCTTTATATTTTTCTAATCTTTAAAATTAGTGAGATATGAAGCATCTACATTTTGTGATATTACTTGATGTGAACACTTTGTGATTTTAAAGGCTAACCTACATTTTTGAGATAGAATATTTAATAAAATTTGCTAACTAAATTTTTAAGAAGACAAAACATTTAATTCAAACAAATCTTTAGCTTCAAGGAAGTGAAATACCTGCTGAAGCTACCAAACTGTAGTAAGCAGAGTGTGGCTCTCTCCCAAGGCATTGCAAAAAAACACATGACTTATTGCAAATATTGCTCCAATTCACACATTCTAGTCTCCTCAGACTGATCAATCAGCTTATCCACTTTCTATCACCCACTTTACAATCTGAGAGAAAGATAATTTCCCCCAAAAACAATGAAAAAAGATTATGTGTATATGTTATATATCAATATAGTATATATATAGATTGCTGTCTAACCTCTTGAAAAGTGCTTGCTAGAAAAATCTTTTCAGAAAGCGGGTCATTTCCTTCTTTAAATTGTTTGGAGAACATTGTCCCTAGACTTTAAATCTCACAAAATATATTTCCCTTGCTACACAGTAAGTATTTTGTTTTTCAATGTTGCTGTGAAGCTGTTATGAGCCTGACATAAGATGCATGTGAAATGTTCAGATGTTTGGCAGATATAATGTAACTATCATGATTGAAGCCGGCCAAGAAACTCATTTTTCAGGCCTCCTCAGTCCTCTGTATGAAACATTTTGACCTACATCATCAATTTAGAATTATACAGCTTCACACCAAATTTCACTAAGGGTTCTAAGTTCATGAGTAGGTCCAGAAAGAATTCTTTGCAAGTTTTCTTTGCTAGAAATAAAGTTTACACATATTTTTTTCAAGATATGTTTCTCAAAACTATCAGAATTAGAGGAAAAACTTTTGTTGGTTAGGACTTTCCATAAAACAAATATTTGTTGAATGAATGAATAAGAAATTTTACTAGATGCATGCTAGTGGATTTACTGTGCAGCTAATGAATGAGCCTTAGCAATGTAATTATATGGTCATATGTTTATAAACAATTTGCAAACAAAATTGTACCTTCTAAGAGGGATGGGGTAGAACCTAATTACCACCTCTTTCTTCTTTAATTAATTTTCCCTTTGTCACCCTTTTGTCATTGGCACTGGAATCCTTATGAGCATTTTTGAAATCTAAGAACAAATGGAGTTGCAGACACATTTATTTTGGGTTTGGTGAGATATTTATGTAGCTTTTAGTCACTTCTGAGTATAGATACATTATTGCTAGTTGTCAGTGCGGGAATGGCTTCCAGTCTACTACTGGCCCCTGTGCCAACTCACTCTGTTTTATGTCAGGAGAGTGCAATGTCAGAGATCTCATGGTGTTACGAAGGCTCCCTATAGTACTTGGCACAAGGAATGTGTGGGTAGCAGAGAAAACACAATATTTTAAAAGTGAAAGCTAGAAGCTAACTTAGGGAGAATTTTTCAAACACTAGGTGGTGCAAAATTTTACGTAGAGGATTTGATTCTCATTGATCCTATTAAAAATGACTCTCTTTTTTCAGTAATATACTTGGTAATGAAATATATAACTATAGATATACCATACATTTTGATTTTTAAATGATAATTTCATACAATAGGATTTATCAGAATTCATAGAAGCACAAACATTTAGCATGACTATAAACAGTGAGTATATCTATAGCTCATATATGAAATAGCATATATGTATGACATAGCACATATATGAAAATAGTGTGACAGACATATTCTCCAAATTTGACAACTTCAAAAAAGGTCATATGACATTTTCAATGATGAATCATGATTCTAAACAAAACTCTTATAAACTCTGAATAATAAAACCAAATTTTAATCTTCTGGGCTAAAGACAGAATTATCTTTTCATTCTTTCTACAGAAAATCATTATTCTATGAAGAGTTAATCAAAGAGTATGTAGTCAAAAAATATAGGGAAAAAGGTACTGTAGAGGTGCACAGTGCAATTAATCAATAAAAACAATATTTTGTTTTTCTGTATTTTGTAATGTTTGTAGTATTTGTCAAATTTTTAATATCTATAATTTTTGGTGGTTTTAGTTCATATTCCAAATAAATGTCTTTAACTTAATTTTATATTTTTTGTTAAGGAGGTTACCCAAATTCTGTAAGTTTTAGACTCCCAAAAACCTGACATGCCTTAGATGCAAATTATCACAAAATTGTTACAAATGAACTTTATGAAAGTATAACTTATATATAATAGAATGCATACTTTTTATTTGTAGAATTTGATAATGTTTGACAAATGTACATATTCATGTAGCCACCACCACAGTCACGATAATGAAATATTTTAATTACTTCCAAAGGTTCTCTTGTGGCCCTTCTCAGTCAATACCTATTCCTCATCCCCAGGTCTAGGCAACTACTGATCTGCTTTCTATCACTATAAATTAGACTTGTCTTTTCTAGGGTTTCGTATAAATTAAATCATACTTATGTAATTTTTTGTTTCTGGCTTCTTTTTCTCAGTTTAATGTTTTTGAGATACATCAGTGATTTTAGAAGAGTCAATAGTTAATCCCTTCTTATTGCTGAATAGTATTTCTTGATGGACATTTGGGATATGCTCAATTTTGCCTATTTTGAATAAGATACTATTCATGCACATGTCTTTATGTGGACATATGTGTTTATTTCTCCTGGCCAAATAGATAGAAGTGGAATTTCTGGGTCTTATGAATAGTAAATACTTATGAAATTTTAACTTTTAATTATTTTTTGGCACCCTTTAGGATATAGCTCGAATTTTCATTTATTCATTCAATGAATAGTTATGCAATGTGCTGTGCAAGATACTCAGGAATTGTAGGTGAATATAATACAAGCCATAACCTAAAGCACACTGAAAAAATATGGCAAAAATTTCAAAGGTGAAATCTCTCAGGATTTGTGGTCAGAAAAGGCTTAAGCTGTATCTTAAAAGAAATATGTCAGTAGGCAGGTATTGGGTAAGGACACAGCAGTCACTGGAATTTTCATGTGCAAAGGTATGAAGGTATAAAAAGCATGGTAGATTTGGAAAATTGCAAAGGTTAGGAATTGAAGGGAAGGTAAGAATAGGTGAAGACAGAGCAGAAAGCTGAGCAGATGAAGGAGGATCCTCAAAGATAGACAAATGTGTGTGTGTTTTTGTTTGTTTATTTTTTGGTGAGACATTATCTCACCCCTGGTGCAGCCAGTCACTTCTTCCTGTGCTTGCGAAACACTTGGAGCATATTTCTCTTTAACATATGTGATATTCATGGATCTGTCTCCTCTACTTTACTATGAGTTCCTAGAGGATATCTCTGCTATCTTCTGTGCTCACCATGCTTGGCACTTATTAGGGCATTAGAAAATTAGAGTTTATGCAAGAATGAATGAACAAATGAGAATGAATGAAATAACCTACATACTCTGCCACTGAACAGGTTCAGAAAACATTCTTTATCAAAGACCTATGAGACATCCTTATAAAGCCACATTAGAAATACATATTTATCTCTCTACTGAAGCAAGGTCATGTGTATAATCTTCTTATGAGCTTGACTTATTAATTTCAATTGTCTTTATGATCAATACTGATTTCATGGTCTCATTATCCCTGGAGTAATCTGCATGGATGGCTGAGATATTTGAAATGAATGAATCAACTGTGCTGCAGCCTTCTTAATTTTGTGGCAAAATTGGCCTTAAAATTGTAGTGCTGAAAAAAATATCCTTTGTTTAAGCAAAGCTAGAAATCTTTATAGTTTTGTGAGCTATCCACTTTTGGCCATAAATTGATGCTGTATTTTCTAATGAGTATTTTCATTTGTGCCAGAGCTCATAAAATCCTACTACCTTCATGATCATTTACAGAGGTTTAAATAGTCCAATATCGCACCTTTATTTATGAAAAGCATATGTTTTGGCAATTTGTTGTAATAATAAACAGTATTTATTTCATTGCTTGTTCACTTTAATAGCAGTAAAATAAACATGCAATGGAAGAGGAAGTAAGTCAGGGAAATAAGAACAACTGCTTAGAAAAATAGAGAACAGAACCAATTCAGAAGAAAACTTGAGATGTTTTGAATTATTAATGAATTAAAATTGAAGTGAACATATCATTAGCCTCCTAAAACAAGGTACTTTGGAGAATGAAAGGGGCATGGCAAATAATTCTGTCTGGATCGCAGGTGATAGGTGAACTGTGCCAGTCAGGTAAAGATGGATGATCCCCCTAATTAAAGTACTCTTTTCAAATCCCTTTGTTTCAGATTATTACCACTTCTTATCACTATAATCTAAAGTGCTAATTAGTAGGTCTAGGAATATCTATAGCTTTTTGATTTTTTTAAGCTTCCTGCAGACACCTTTCTTAGTGGACTTAGTGGACTGACTATTGTAGTCCAACAAGGGAGAAATTATTTTTCAAATTGCTATGGAAATATTACGGGCTATATGAGATGATAGTTATATTAATTTGTTTGATTGCAGTAATGACTTCTTTATGTAAATGTATATAAAGATAAGTATATCAGAACATCATGTTGTACACCTTAAATACATACAATACAAAATAAAAATAATGGAAGAAAAAGAGACCAGCATCTGCC
The DNA here is from genome assembly GCF_029289425.2 of Pan paniscus. Classification (NCBI taxonomy): domain Eukaryota; kingdom Metazoa; phylum Chordata; class Mammalia; order Primates; family Hominidae; genus Pan; species Pan paniscus. The sequence goes on from NC_073258.2 coordinate 97,374,566, forward strand.
AGACCTAGTCCTTGTGCTGGCACCACCACCAGCACAACTGCATGCACAGTCGCCAGCAGGATCCTCCTCCCCACTGAGCCATGATGCCTCTGTCACTGTTGTGAATGCCCACATGGAGGCAGGTAACGGCACCCACTAGCACCCTGCCATAGCGAATGAGCATGCACACCACTCCATTATCACTGCTGGCACATATGAACAAGGAATGATCCCACTACCTCCACACTACAAAATGCTTTGGCTGGCACCACTCATCAGAGTGTAGTGACCAGCAGTCAGGGAACACCTTGGCCCTGCCATTGCAATGGATTCCTAACTTAAAAGAGCCATAGAACAAAGTCAGGCCTGATACAAGTCCCCCAGAGTTACAGCATGCACTCCAGCAACTGGGAGCTGAGCCATGGCCCATTAAAATCTTCCAGTCAACTGGACCCACCTTATACCACAATCAAACCCTCAAGGTCATCAAATAGGATAAAAGAAAAAAAAATCCACCCAATGGTCAGCAACTTCAAAGATTGTAGAAGAAACAACAGCCCACAAAGATGTGGAAAAACCAACTCAAGAACTCTGACAACTCAAAATCCCAGCGTGCCTTCTTTCCTTCAAATGACTGTATAACCCCTCCAACAAGGATGCTGAACCAGGCTGAGATGGCTAAAATGACAGAAATAGAATTCAGAATACGGATAGGAACAAAGATCATTGAGATGCAGGAGTACATTGGAACCCAATCCAAGGAAGCTAAGAATCACAACAATACAAGAGCTGACTGGCAAAATAGCCAATATGAAAAAGAACGTAACTGCCTGATAGTGCTGAAAAACACAATATAAGAATATTATAATGCAATCACAAGTATTAATAGCAGAATATACCAAACTGAGAATAGAATCCCAGAGCTTGAAGACCAGCTTTCTGAAATAAGACAGTCAGACAAGAATAGAGAAAAAAGAATAAAAAGGAATGAACAAAACCTCCAAGAAATATAGAATTATGAAAAGGGACCAAATCTATGACTTGTTGGTGTCCTGGAAACTGTTGGGGAGAGTGTAAGCAACTTGGAAAATATATTTCAGGATATCATGCAAGGGAACTTCCCCAAGCTAGTGAGAGAGGCCAACATTCAAATTTAGGAAATGCAGAGAACCCCAGTAAGATGATTCACAAGAAGATCATCCCCAAGACACATAATCATCAAATTCTCCAAGGTCAAAATGAAAGAAAAAATGTTAAAGGCAGCTAGAGAGAAAGGTCAAGTAGCCTATAAAGGGTAACTCATCAGACTAACAGCAGACCTTTTAGCAGAAACTCTACAAGGCAGAAGACATTGGGGACCAATATTCAATACTCTTAAAGTAAAGAAATTTCAACCAACATTTACGTATCTGGCCAAACTCATCTTCATGAGCTAAAGAGAAATAAGATCCTTTTCAGACAAGCAAATGCTGGGGGAATTTGTTACCACCAGACCTGCCTTACAAGAGCTCCTGAAGGAAGCAATAAATATGGAAAAGAAAGACCATTACCAGCCACTATAAAAACACATGGAAGTGCACAGACCAGTGACACCATAAAGCAACCATATAAACAAGTCTTCAAAATAACCAGCTAATATCATGATGAGAAGATCTAATCCACACATATCAATACTAACTTTGAATGTAAATGGGCTAACTACCCCAATTAAAAGGCCTAGAGTGACACACTGGATAAAGAACCAAGACCCATGGGTAAGCTGCCTTCAAGAGACCCATCTCACATACAATGACACCCATAGGCTCAAAATAAAGGCATGGAGAAAAATCTACCAAGCAAATGGAAAACCAAAAAAAGCAAAGGTTGCAATCCTAAATTCATACAAAACAGACTTTAAACCAACAAAAATCAGAAAAGACAAGGGCATTACATAATGGTAAAGGGTTCAACTAAACAAGAAGATCTGACTATATTAAATATATATGCACCCTGGCCGGACATGGTGGCCTCACACCTGTAATCCCAGCACTTTGGGAGGCCAAGGCAGGCAGATCACCAGAGGTCAGGAATTTGAGACCAACCTGGCCAACATGATGAGACCCCGTCTCTACTCAAAATACAAAAATTAGCTGGGCATAGTGGCTCACACCTGTAATACCAACTACTTGGGAGGCTGAGGCACGAGAATTGCTTGAACCTGGGAGATAGAGGTTGCAGTGAGCTGAGATAGTGCCACTGCACTCCAGCCTGGGTGACAGAGTAAGACTCTGTCTCAAAAAACCACCCAACACAGGAGCACCTAGATTCATATAGCAAGGAGGCTGAGGCACGAGAATTGCTTGAACCTGGGATATAGAGGTTGCAGTGAGCTGAGATAGTGCCACTGCACTCCAGCCTGGGTGACAGAGTAAGACTCTGTCTCAAAAAACCACCCAACACAGGAGCACCTAGATTCATATAGCAAGTTCTTAGAGACCTTCAAAGAGACCTAGACTCCCACACAAGGATAGTAGGAGACTTCAATACCACACTAACAGTATTAGACAGATGATCAAGGCAGCAAATTAATGATATTCAGGACCCAAACTCAGTACTGGATTAAATGGACCTGATAGACTCTACTCAGAAACAGCAGAATATACATTCTTCTCATCGCCACATGGCGCATACTCTAAAATTGATCACACAATCGGAAGGAAAATTCTCCTCAGCAAATGCAAAGGAACTGAAATCATAACCACCACTCTTTCAGACCACATGGCAATAAAATTAGATATCAAGACTAAGAAAATCACTCAAAACCAATAAAGTACATGGAAATTGAATAACCTGCTCTTGAGAGACTTCTGGGTAAATAATAAAGTTAGGGCAGAAATCAAGAAGTTAATCAGAACAAAGATACAACATACCAGAGTCTCTGGGAAACAACTAAGGCAGTGTTAAGAGGGAAATTTAGTGCCCACATCAAAAAGATAGAAAGACCTCAAGTTAATAACCTAACATCACGACTAAAAGAGGTAGAGAACCAAGACCAAACCAACCACAAAGGTATTAATAGCAGAAGACAAGAAATAACCAAAATCAGAACTAAACTGAAACAGATTGAGACATGAAAGTCAATTCAAAAGATCAATAAATACAGAAGGTGGTTTTTTGAAAAAACTAATAAAAATAGATAGAACACTATCTAGGCTAATAAAGAAGAAAAGAGAGAATATTAAGAAAAACACAATCAGAAACAACAAGGGGGATATTACTACTGACACAACAAGAATAGAAATAACTATCAGATAATATGAACATCTCTATGCACATAAATTGGACAATCTAGAAGAAATAGATCAATTCCTGGAGACATACACCCTTGCAAAATTGAACCAGAAAGAAATTGAATCCCTGAACAGACCAATAATGAGCTTTGACATTGAGGCAGTAATAAATAGCCTACCAACCAAAAAAAGCCCAGGATCAGATGAATTCACAGCTGAATTCTACTGGATGTACAAAGAAGGATTGGTACCATTTCTCTTGAAACTGTTCCAAAAAATTGAGGAGGGGGGACTCCTCCTTAACTCATGCTATGAGACCAGCATCATCCTGATACCAAAACCTGGCAGGGACACAACAAAAAAATAAAACTTCAGGCCAATATCCTTGATGAGGATCAAAGCAAAGATTTCTCAACAAAATACTGGCAAACTGAATCCAGAAGCACACCAAAAAGCTTATCCACCATGATCAAGTAGGATCCACTCTTGGGATGCAACGTTGGTTCAACATATTCAAATCAATAAATGTGATTCATTATGTAACAGAGCTGAAGACAAAAACCACATGATTAGTTCAATAGATGCAGAAATGCTTTTGATAAAATTCAACATCCCTTCATGTTAAAAACTCTCAATAAACGAGGGATTGAAGGAACATACCTCAAAATAATAAGATCCAGCTATGTCAAACCCACAGCCAGCATCATATTGAATGGGCAAAAGCTAGAAGCATTCTCCTTGAAAGCTGCCTCAAGAAAAGGATTCCCTCTCTCACCAGTTGTATTCAACATAGCATTGGAAGTCCTTTCCAGAGCAATCGGGCAAGAGAAAGAGCATTCAAATAGGAAGAGAGGAAGTCAAACTATCTCTGTTTGCAGACAACATATTCTTATATCTAGAAAACCCCATAGTTTTGGCCTAAAGCCTTCTACAGCTGATAAACAACTTCAGCAACATCTCAGGATACAAAATCAATGTAGAAAATAACTGGCATTCCTATTCACCAACAGCAGTCAAGCTGAGAGCCAAATTAGGAATGCAGTGCCATTCATAATTGCCACTAAAAGAATAAAATATCTAGGAATACAGCTAACCAGGGAGGTGAAAGAGCTCCACAAGGAGAAATATAAAACACTGCTGAAAGAAATCAGAGATGATACAAACAAATGGAAAGACATTCCATGCTCATGGGTAGAAAAAGTCAATATTGTTAAAATGGCCATATTGCCCAAAGCAATTTATAGCTTCAATGCTATTTCTATCAGACTACCATGGCATTCTTCACAGAACTAGAAAAAAGTATTTTAAAATTCACATGGAACGAAAAATGGCCCCAAATAGCCAAAGCAATCCCAAGCAAAAAGAACAAAGCTGGAGGCATCATGCTACCTGGCTTCAAACTATACTACAGGGCTACAATAATCAAAACAGCTTAGTACTTGTATAAAAACAGACAGATAGACCAATGGAACAGAACAGAGAGCCCAGAAATAAGGTCATACACCTATAACTATCCGATCTTTGACAAACCTGACAAAAACAAACAATGAGGACAGGGCTATGTATTCAATAAATGGTGCTGGGATAACTGGCAAGCCACATGCAGAATACTGAACCCCTTTCTTACCCCATATACAAAAGTCAACTCAAGATGGAGTAAAGACTTAAAAGTAGAACCCAAACATATTTTTTAAAAAAACCCCAACAACCTAGGCAATAGCATTCTGGACACAGGAAAGGGCAACAATTTCATGACAAAGATGCTAAAAGCAATTGTATCAAAAGTAAAAATTGACAAATGGAATCTAATTAAACTAAGTAGCTTCTCCACATCAAAATAAACTATCAACAGAATAAACAGACAACCTACCGAATGGGAAACATTTTTTGCAAACTATGCATCTTTCAAAGGTATAGTATCTAGCATCTATAAGGAACTTAAACAAATGTATAAGAAAAAACCAAACAACCCTACTAAAAAGTGGGCAAAGAACATGAGTAAACATTTTTCAAAAGAAGACATACATGTGGCCAACAAGCATATGAAAAAAGGCTCAACATAACTGATCATTAGAGAAATACAAATCAAAACTGCAGTGAGACACCATCTCACACTAGTCAGAATGGCTATTACTAAAAAGTCAAAAAATAACAGGTGCTGGCAAGGTTGCGGAGAAAAAGGAACACATATTAACTGTTGGTGGGAATGTGAATTAGTTCAACCATTGTAGAAGACAGTGTGGTGATTCCTTAATGATCTAATAACAGAACTACCATTCAACCCAGTAATCCCATTAATGGGTATATAGCCAGTGGAATATAAATCCTTCCACTCTAAAGACTAATGCATGTGTATATTTAGTGCAACACTGTTCACAATTACAAAGACATGGAATCACCCTAAATGTCCATTAACAGTAGACTGGATAAAGAAAATATCATACATATACACCATGGAATACTATGCAGCCATGAAAAAGAAATGAGATTATGTCCTTTGCAGGAACATGGATGGAGCTGGAGGCCATTATCCTTAGCACACTAATGGAGAAACAGAAAACCAAATACCACATGTTCTCACTTACAAGTGGGAGCTACATGATAAGAACACATGGACACATAGATGGGAACAACAGACAGGGAGGCCTATTGGAGGGTGGAGGGTGGGAGGAAGGACAGGATCAGGAAAAATAACTAATGGGAATTAGGCTTAACACCTGGATGACAAAGTAATCTGTACAACAAACCCCCGTGAACATAAATGTACTGAAGTAACAAACCTGCACATGTACCTCTGAGATTAAAATAAAACTTAAAAAAAAAAAGAAAGAAAATAACACCAATGCTGGTTGCAGTGGTTCACTCTTGTAATCCCAGCACCTTGGGAGGATAAGGAGGGAGGATCACTTGAGGCACAGAATTTGAGACCAGCCTGGGCAACATAGCAAGAGTCTGTCTCTACAAAAAAAAAAAAAGAAGAAAGAAAAGAAAAGAAAAAAGAAAAAAAAATTAGCTGGGTGTGGTGGCGCACACTTGTAGTCCCAGCTCTTCAGGAGGTTGAGGCAGGAAGCTTGAGCCCAGGAGACTGAGAGTGCAGTAAGCTATGATTGCATCACTGCACTCCAGCCAGGGTGAGAGAGTGGGCTCCTAAAACAAATAAATGTAAACAAAAAAAGAAAAAAAAACAGTGCTTACCTCAGGGGATGGTTGACATGAAAGTGAAGATGAGAGCTAATGGATGGCCGAAAAGTTTTTCCATCAAGTTACACCCTTTTTTAACTCAGAAGGAAGAATATCTCAGTATTTTTCAGGTGCGAATGCATTTATTCTTTAATTTTTTATTCCGCACACACTGCCTGTGACTCACAGTTGTTCTGCTGGTTGCTGGGAATACAATGTTGAACCAGATGTAGCCACTGATTCTGATGGACTAATAGTGAAAATGAATAGCGAGGTGTATATTAATGAGCAAAACTTTTTTGGTGGGATTCTGAAGGTAATGAAGCTCAAAAAATAATTTCAACTGTTTCAGCATGACTGAATTAAGTGTACATTCTTCAAAGGATGATTTAAAAAGACAATGCCAGTTTAGATGTATATATTTTTTTGTGCTTGTTGTTTTACTTAGTTAACAGTGTTCTTTATTCCTAAATTCCTAAGGGCCAAGCATAAGTTAGCTTGTTTGGGGAAAACTCTTTGATATTTCTCAGAGTATTTCTGTGTTTGAACTCAATTTGTAATCTTATTCTTGCTTTTGAAGTATTTAAAAATGTTTTAGAATCTCTTTTTAAAAAGCAATTTGAGTTTTATTGATCTGCAGAGCTTGGGTTTAGAATGCACAAATAGGCACTTAAATGCATTTTGGTCATAAATGTTTCAAAATTAGATAGTTTGAGAGTTACTAAAGAGAAAATTAAGTTTTAGAATAAATCTGTTGTGAGATTAAGAGGGCAATTGTAATATTTTGGGTTAGTACCTTTGATGAGCACGTACTTTTTGTGTTGGTCTTTTACTTTGTTCACTTTTGTGTAAAGATTAAAGCATATTGAATTTTTATTCATTCAACCCACACTAATGGAGAGCTACTGCCTTGGTGAATGAGGGAAATATGAATATCAAAAAGGCAGGATCCTCCCCTTACATGGCATGTATTCTGTTGGAAAAGAGAGGTATGCAAACAAATAGATGTTGTATGGCATTTTACTAGCAGGTGTAATGGTTAAAAGGAAGGTTCTAATGTCTTTAAATCCCAGGTTAGAGTAATTTTTTACCAAACCATGTAACCCTGACTGATCATTTATTCTCTTTTACTTTTTTTTAAATCTATAGACTGTGTGTTTTACTATTACCTACTTCATGGGGGTGGTCGTGATTATTAAATGATTGACAAAAAGTGCTCAGTTAAATATGTGGCACCCCAAAATGCTCACGGAATGCTAGGGATTATGATAATATCAGAGTGCACAGTTAACTTTCACAGGAGTGAGTGGTCAACTGGGTCTGAAAGATTGCTTTAAGAAATAGTTGACAAAAAAATGGTGGAGATTTTTTTAATGTCCCAAATCTATTAGTGACTGCCATGCTCTTTGGACCAAATATTCATGAAACAGCTTGATGAAGCTATTAAGCACTCTTTTTGACGATACAAAATTGTCAACTAAACAATCTCTGACCTTTTGAAATGTGATTTCACCATAAACCCCTTGCTAGGTGTACCTGCAAGAAGTTTCCAAAAAAGTCTCTTACTAGGTATAATTGCTAGATATACCTGGCACTGACCAGGTATTCAGTGGTTCCTCACAAATGAGTAGCAAGGAACACAACCTTTGACTTTCCTTCGAAAAAGGCATCCAAATAAGGAGAAAGAGGGGCAAGAAGAGTAAAACATCTTACTAACAGCAAGCGTGAAATTTTAGACTGCAAGTCGTTTGCTTGTTTGATCTTAGATCCATTCTCTGCCATTTCCCTGCTTTGAACTGCCCACTGCAAACCGCATTTCTCAGGCTTCTTTGTGCTGCCTTCCAGTTATGCTTTCCATTGGGAAGCACTGACATAGATGGAGAAATATACAGGCAATTATAGTAGAGAATGATGCTGACCATTCTAGGGATTAGTTCGTGCTAAAGGGGGGTAGGGTATTTTTCTCCCTTTCTTTGCCTTAGGCACCGTTGGCAGTGACTGCAACGGTTAAGTGGTTCTAGCTCCCTGTAGTCAGCCGTTTCCTCTCAATTCTCAGCTCCTGAATCTAGCTTTCACCAATGGCCAAGCTTTGGAGTTTCAGCAACTCCTCTGCCTTCCTAGGCCCTCTGGCCCTAGTGGATGTTACGGTTGTTAGTGCCTTCCTATAGTTCCTGCAGTCACTGATCTCAGAGTTGCCTCACCTTCTAGCTGTTCTCTCAGTAGTCCAGACATTTTATGATTAATTTCTCATATTAAATTCTTTCTATTGAATTACCTTGTGTAGTAATTTTGTTTTCTTGGCTGGGCACTGACCAATACAGAAAGCAAATGGAGAATATTTTATTGTTCTTGCTGGTTCTTGGCTGAGAGTTTCTGTGATCAGAATATCTGCAAGAAAAAAGTCAACATAGTATGCTAATTTTAAAAATTACTGAGAATATTCCTCAACTTGCAAAGATTTTGGGAGTCTTCACTTATTACTATCATAGGTATTAGTTAGTGATGGAATTATATCATTTCTTGATAAGTATTGTTTATAAAATGTAGATACTTTCAAAGCAATTAAGGAAGCAAGGTGATAAATGTTTGCAATGTTATTTGCAGCATCCTAGTAGGTGGAATATTACTAAGGATGCTTTCACATACCTGAATGAGTTTGAACAAGTTATTTCACAGCGTTCTTCTTTTTTCTTTTATAAAATGAGGGTGCAAAAAGGATATCTTGTGTCTTTGTACTTCCCTCAGTGTCTATCATAGTGTTTCAGAAATAGTAGGGTCTCAGTATTTTTGTGAAATGAAAGTCAAATCATTCATCTGGATATGTGCTGGTCTTTTACTTGCTTTCCCCTACCTGTTTGTTTCTTCACCATATAGGAGGGAAGAAGTTAAGTAGGAGTACAGATAAATTGTCTAACAAGGAAGGAAAAACTGAATTCATTTGCTGGTTGCTTTATTTTGATTTTATTCGAATACACATCATTGTTACTTTTCTTATAACTGTAACAGTAGCCCAATGAATAATTTGCCTTTGGTGGTGATTTTGGTGATGATTTTATATATTCCATCTATTCCTCCAGATTTTAGACCCCAAATACCTACATATACTTTCATCTCTCTCGCCCCATCTCATGTTCCACTCATACCAGTTCTCTTCTTATTCTAGAAACAACTTTATTATTTTTTCTTTGATTTCTCCTAAGCAAGTTCCTCATCTTCATTAAGTGCCATCTTCTTCATAACATCTTCTCAAATGGTCCCTGATGAAAAGTAGTTGCTTTTTTTGTTTATACCTCTGTAAGTAGTTATCATACTGAATTGCAATGATTTGTGTGTCTGATTTCCTGCTAGATCTTGATTATTTTGAGAGTAGGAGCCACTTTTTTCATCTTTTCCACTTTTATACCTAGTATTTTGCCTGCCATATGGTGAATGTTCAATGAATGAATGTTGAAGCATTCTGTTTCTGATAATTTACTTATATTTGATTATTCTTCTACCTCATTTCCTAGATTGTGAGCTCTTTCCAGGAAATGAAGTAGAAGGGGGGCCAGAAAAAATGACTAATTTTTTTCTGTTTTGGATCTTTGCCTTGTCGCTATGCCCTATTTCCAATTTATTACCTGGTAATATTAGGAGTACACTGAACTTTGGTTGAATTTGGACACATTTGAGATCTTCCTTCCAAACCTGGTAGGAAGATTTAAGAAATCATCCAATACACTGTTCAACCCCTGGAAACCAAAAGTGTTTTTGAGTAGATGCTTCAGAAAGACACAGAACTGTACCAACTAATGATTATTTAAACTTTATACACAGAATAATCTGGAGATATGCAAAATAAAATGAGGGCTGATATGTGTATTAATCTAAAACCAGACAACACTTTGAAGTTTATTTTTAGGTTATTGACCATTTCAGCAGCATATAGACAAGTATACATAATTCTCCATTATTGAACTTAAAGAAAAGCTTAAATAAGCATCCAAATTCGTTGACTATGTATGTGTAGAGGTTTATACTTAGGAGGTACTCAGTCAGTTGGGATCCTGGGACGAAAACAGGTTGCACTTTCAAACTAGGTTAATTTGAGCAGAGTTTAAGAAAGCAACTACTTTCAAAGTTGTGACCAGGGTTAAAAAACCAAAACCAAAACCAAAAAAGCACCAAGGGAGAGTACAGTGCCCTAGGCCTAGTAACTATGGGGAGTGGTTACTAAGGAGATAGAACAGTTACCAGAATTTGGAGAGAGACCTACATGGAAAGCATCACTTAAGAAGAACTGCGGGCTTAAATGCAGCCTCAGGCAATCCACGGCTATGTGGCAGAAGGGAGTCAAGGGGGAAAATATCCTAATTTCATTCTCCTCCTGCTCTCTGATATGCCAGTATCTCCCATTGGATATACCCATCTGAAAGCCAGAAGGCATGAAAACTGTCTGATATAGCTTCCCAGGTGACAAAAGGCAGAGGGCAAGTATGAGATAGCTAGTATAGACACTGATTCTGGGGACAAGATCTAAGAGAGTTCTCTCATTTATTAATATATAGCTTCCCTTGTTCCCAAAATAAAGACGTGTGTTTGAGAGATAGTCTTCCAAGCTTTTCCTTGGAAGACTCAGGAACTAACTGCCACAGAATTCTCATGGATTCTAGCCTCTTGATGAGTCATAGCTGAATGTGATGTTAATCTCCTACCAATTTTTTTTTAAAAGGAGATCCTAATCATTGTAGAAATGAAAATTCATAATTCTCAAAACAACTTCCACCAGTTAATCAGACTTAGGTCATATAATGCAACCTATTTCTCATTTCTTATTTATACTTTAAGTTTTATGAGAAATCAGAAAAAAAGCTAGAGCAATCAGGAGTTGGAAGTAGACCTGGAAGACTTCCTTCATCCTTTGTGGTTCACAAGTGTGTGTGCCGGCTTTTCCAGTATAACTTCCCAAGGCCACCAACTTTTATTTGTAAGAAGGTTTGGTGAATCAGACCAGTTATATAATACCGTTGCTTTCTCCTTTTAACTCACTCTAGCTTTTTCTGAGATAATTTATTTCCTGTCCCTTTAATCATTTTGCCTATTCTTCTTTGGACTATTTCCAGGTTCTCCACATTCTTTTAAATAAAGCTTAACTATTACAAAGAGCTATTCTGGGAAATCATTATTTAAAGAAAAATTGTTAAAGCATTTAAATGTTTAAAAATGGCTACATAGATGTTAGAAAATGAAATGTTCCTGTCTAATAATGTTGATAGTAGAATTGTAGTAAATTAAATTACATCAGGTCAGAGCATAAAACCTTGAATGAAAGTCAAGCATATCAGGACCTGAGAAAGAAATGCTTTGTTAAGAGAAAGTGGTTGCAAAGAGCCAAAAATAAAACTAAGGCTAGAGAACTTTTCCTTGTACCAGTTACTAAAAATTCTGTCTTAAGATGGGGATCTAACTCATTTGTTCAGGAAGTTGAGATGCTAAAGTGGACACAAATCTCAAAGGAGCCCAGATATTTCATTATATTAGAAGAAAAAATTTAGAAGATCCTACCTTGGAAAAGTTAATGTTACTGTCTATTGAAAGAAGGAAAGCTAACAAGTTTCAAAGTGTTTTAGATGGCAACCAATGTCCTAATTGCCTTACATATTAATACTTTATTGCATCTTCAAAATCAATCATGAGAGGTAGAATATTCCAGTTGGCCTTTTTAATGATTAAGACATTAACTTAGATTTGAATCCAAGTTGGCCTGATCCAAAGACTGTTTTTCCCACTACATTATGCTATAAATAATTTTCTAGTAAAAAAATTAATGTGCCAAGAAAGCCCTACATTTTAATATATAGAGTATATTTGTTTGTTTTGTAGGTGAAAACTTTAGACAATCTGCTTGTAAATTTGTGATACAGGATGCTTCATAAATAAAAAAATTCTTCAAAAATTATTCCTTGATCTGTTGATTGTATGTCATTAAACACATCTCTTTATAGAGAAAGAGAGATGTATGTTTTTTAATGAGAAGGACTTGAGAAATTTCTATACATAAGAATAGGAAGATAAGAAAATAGGACAGAAATATTCTAAATTTGCAAAAGCAAGTTGATAAATTTTATTTTATGGTCAAGAAAACATTTACATATATTTTATCCCAAATTTTTCCTCAGGTATAATTAAATTTACTCGTAGTATCTCCAACACAGATAGCCTGACATGAAGAGCTTCTCATTTCTGGATTTGGGCAAACTGTAATTTAATTAGATAATGCCTCCTGCCTTCTAGCTATGGAGTAATATAGAATTCATAGTGTGTCTTTTTTCAATATCAGCTTCACATTTATCTGAATTTTGAGTATTGTATGTAAGTTCCTTGTTCTGTGATATGTAGTTGATAGACCTGCTTAAAAAATTTCTTCCTTGTTTTGTCACTGATTGTCAGCAACATCAAAAGTTCCAACAGTTAGCATTTATTGAGTGCTTACTGAATGCCTAATATATTGCTAAGCACATTTTTATACAATGTGTCAGTATTAACTCAGTTGTATAGACTGAAAAAGGTGTTTCCTGCCTTGAATGAGATCCTATATAATTTTAACATTAATTCATTATTGAATTTTCTTTTTAAAATTAATTATTTTAATCAATTATATCACATATATAGTTTACCATCTTTGCCATTTTAAAGTGTACAGTTCAGTGGTAAGAAATACATTTATATTCTTTTTCTTCCTTCATTACCCCCTCCCCTATACCTTCTTGGCCTCTAGTAACCAACATTCTACTCTCTATCTTCATGAGATCCACTTTTGTAGCTCCCACATATGAATGAGAGCATGCAATATTTGTCGTTCTGTGTCTGGCTTATTTCACTTAACATAATGGCCTCCAGTTTCATCTATGTTGCAGCAAATGAAACAATTTCATTCTTTCTTATGGACAAATAGTATACTATTGTGTAATAAACTACATTTTATTTACTCATTCATTGGTGGACACTTAGGTTGATTCCATATCTTGGCTATTGTGAATAGTGCTGCAGTAAATATGGGATTGGAGATATCTCTTTGATATATTGATTTCCTTTCTTTTGAATATATACCCAGTAGAGGAGTTGCTGGAGAATGTGGTAGTTCTATTTCTAGCATTTTTGAGGAAACTTTATTCTCCATGGTGGCCGTACTACTTTACATTCTCCCTAACAGTGTATGAGGGTTCCCATTTCTCTATGTTCATGCCAACATCTGTTATTGTCTTTTTGATACAAGCCATTTTAACTGGGGTAAGATGACATCTCATTGTGGTTTTGACTTGCACTTCTCTGATGATTAGTGAGGTTCAACATGTTTTTCATATTCCAGTTGGCCATTTGTATGTCTTCTTTTGAGAAAAGTCTTTTAAAATTTTTTGCCCATTTTAAATTGGATTTTTTTTGCTATTGAGTTGTGTGAGCTCCTTATATATTTTTATTATTAATCCCTTGTCAAATGTATAGTTTGCAAATATTTTCTCCCATCCTGTAGGTTGTCTTTTCACTTTGTTGGCTTCATTTGCCATGCAGAAGGTTTCTAGCTTGATGTAATCCCATTTGCCTATTTTTTTTTTTTTGGTTGCCTGTGTTTTTGAGGATTTATGTTAAAAATCTTGCCCAGGCCAATGTTCCGGAGCATTTCCCCAATGTTTTCTTCTGTAATTTCATAGTTTCAGGTATTAGATTTAAATCTTTGGTTCATTTAGATTTGATTTCTTTGTATGGTGTGCGCTAGGGGTCGAGTTTCATTCTTCTGTATATAGTTATCCATTTTTCCAGCATCATTTATTGAGATGAGTGTCCTTTCCTCATTGTGTGTTCTTATCACCTTTGTTGAAGATGAGTTGATTATAAATGCATGGATTTATATCTGTGTTCTGTATTCTGTTCCACTGGTCCATGTGTCTGTTTTTATGCCATCATCATGCTGTTTTGGTTACTATAGCTTTGTAGTACATTTTAAGGTCATATAATGTCATGCCTCCATCTCTGTTATTTTTACTCAGCATTGCTTTGGTTATTCAGGATTTTTATGGTTCTATATAAATTTTAGGATTTTTTATATGCATGAAGAATATAAATATTTTGATAAGGATTGCATTGAATTTGTATTGTCATTTTAAAAATATTAATCCTCCCAATTCATGAACATGGGGTATTTTCCATTTTTTTTGTTTCCTCTTCAATTTTTCATTAGAGTTTTTTTTTTTGTATAGATCATTCATACCTTTGGTTAGGTTGAGTCCTAGGTATTTTGCATTCTTTGTCGTTATTGTAAATAGTATTGCATTCTTGATTTCTTTTTCAGATTGTTTGCTGTTGGCATATATAAATATCACTGATTTTTGTATGTTGGCTTTGCATCCTGGAACTTTACTGAATTCATTTATCAGTTCTAACAGTTTTTTTTTTTTTATGTCAGTGTCTAAGTTTATCTAGGTTAAGATCATGTTGTCGCAAAGAAGGCCAATTTGACTTACTTGTGTCAAATTTGGATGCCCTTTTTCTCTTTCTTGCTTATTTGCTCTGTCCAGAACTTCTAGTATTATGTTGTATAAAAGTAGTGAAACTCGGCATCCTGATATTGTTCCAGATCTTAAAAGAAAGGCTGTCAACTTTTCCCTGTGGAGCGTAACCTCACAGTGTGAGATTGTCATATATGGCCTTTATTATTTTGAGGTATGTTACTTCCATATGCAGTTTGATGAGCGTTTTTATCATAAAGGAAAGTTGAATTTTATTAAGCGCTTTTTTTGGCATCTATTGAAATAATCATATGCTTCTTTTCTTTTTTTTGAGAGAGGGTCTCACTCTGTCAAAAATTTGCTATCTCTTTTGGCCAAGTTACAGAACAGTATCCAGGGCTGGGGATGTAGGGAGGTAGTCCCGCCTATAGTCTTTGTTTCTGCCTGCCCTCAGGGGTATTTCTCTCTTCAGGAAGTCAGGATACTTTCCACTGGTTAGGATAAGGACAGGTCTTTCTATCAGGGAACCCAAGATGTGGGGAAAGCTGCTTGACCACCTTCATCTCACTTTTTGCAGTACGGAAACTGTAAGTTGGGAGATTTTTCTGCTTGCTTGTTGCCAGGCAGAAAGGGAGGAGGAGTGTCATAGATGTGGAAGTTCAATTATTCTACAGTTTGCTCAGTTTTTTCGCTTCACTGTGGCCTTGGTATCTGTCTCATCCTCATATTTGAGTTCTCAGTTGTTGCTGGTGCAAATATCTGCACTGTATATTTGTTTTTGTTTCTGGGGAGTGCAGGGGGTGAAACCATTCTGTTTCTACACGGCTATTTTAAAACCAGAAGTCCGATTATTGAAGTTCTAAAACAAAATTGAAAACAAAAGTTTTCAAGTACCAACTATGTGCTAGGCATTGTGCTGAATTCAGAGGTGATGTTTGCCCGCAAAAAACTCATTGTATAATGCAAGGAAAACATATACACATACATGCTTCAAGGCAAGTATACCATAACCTAGAAGAGAGAACACCCAAAGGATCTTAGGGAAACAGTATTAGGGTGGTATCTAGGGTTGTAGGGTAGATGCTTTGGAATTGATAGTTAAGTGTGTAAATTTTCTAAGAAAATATTAGGAATTTTTGTGCACACACACATAGGATTTTCTAGTAATCTAAATTTTATTCATATTGCATCATAATGTGAGTTTTATGCCATATTCTTGCCCATTGACTCTTGAGTTCTGCACTGTGGGCTTGCTGTTACAATTGACTGCTTTGGACAGGAGCGTTGGAACAGTAAATTGAAGGAACATCATTGTAGCACAGTTGAGTGTCTGCAGCTGGGTAGCATACATCTATGCTATAGTATTGACTATTCTCTTGTTATGAATATGTGATGCTTGATAACCTTTTCTTGCATACATCTTTTCTATTCCCCCTAGCTCGTATGTTTTCACATAAAGTCTTTTTGGTAATTTTGTCACAAGTGGCTAGACATGTTAAATAAAACAAATTAAAAGACTTTTCTTTCAATATTGTTTTGTCATTTAAAACAAAATAAAATTACCAGAATGATTATAATAAGCTATTTTTACAGGTGTTCAAGCCAATGTTACCTGATTATTTAATAATGATGCATAATATTTTCATTATTTTTAGGTTATAAATATTTTTAATCTCTATTTTTGCTTCTTTGACCATGAGTTGTTCAGAATTATATTTACAGTTCTCAAAAGTGTTTGGTTATCTTCTCATAATTTGATTACTGATTTTTAAAATTATCATTTATATGATAATAAATTCATGAATAATAACTCATTTTCATATGATAGTCTTTGAAAAATGTTGTTACCAGATTTATGGGCTAGCACTTGTAATTTCTGATACAATTGTTTCAGATGTGCTTGAAAAAAGATATACTTTCCAAACATATCCCCTACTGTTGTATGCAATATTCTATGCATGTCCATTAAATCAAACTTCCTGTGTTATTTTAAACTTTCTCTAGCTTAACTGATTTTTGTCTGCCTGGTCTATCACTTACTGAAAAATTCTCAGTTGTCTTATTGTATTTCTATTAGTTTTTTTCTTCATATATTTCGAAGCTGAGTTATAACTGTGTAAGTTCAAAATTGCCATATTTTCTTTGTGAATCAAACACTTTCATAAGATATGAAACTTTTTATTTTTAGAAATGTTTTTGTTTAAAAATCTAATAATGAGGTAATACAAATTTTACCTATTATATTAGATAATACAAAATAATACAAATTTTGTTTTGGTTAAAATCTAACTTGTATATATTTTCCATCCTTTCACTTTAACATTTTCTTGTTTCTTAAGTTTTCAGCGTCTCTTGAAATAAAATATAGCATTTTCCGTTCCAAGATGGCCGAATAGGAACATCTCTGGTCTGTAGCTCCCAGCATGATCAACACAGAAGATAGGTGATTTCTGCATTTCCAGCTGAGCTACGTGGTTCATCTCACTGGGACTGGTTGGACAGTGGGTGCAGCCCACGGAGGGTGAGCTGAAGCAGGGTGGGATATCGCCTCAACCGAGAAGCGCAATGGATCCAGGGATTTCCCTTTCCTAGCCAAGGGAAGCCATGACAGAGTGTACTTTGGCTTGACTGTACATTCCTGCCCAAATACTGTGCTTTTCCCATGGTCTTAGCAACCAGCAGGCCAGGAGATTCCCTCCCATGCCTGGCTCAGCGGGTCCCATGCCCACAGAGCCTTGCTTACTGCTAGTGCAGCAGTCTGAGATCAACCTGCGAGGCTGCAGCCTGGCTGGGGGAGGGGCATCTGCCATTGCTGAGGCTTGAGTAGGTAAACAAAGCAGCTGGGAAGCTTGAACTAGGCAGAGCCCACCACAGCTCAGCAAGACCTACTGCCTTTATAGACTCCACCTCTGTGAGCAGGGCATACCTGAACCAAAGGCAGCAGAAACTTTTGCAGACTTAAACATCCCTGTCTGACAGCTCTGAAGAGAGCAGTGGTTCTCCCAGTACAGCATTTGAGCTCTGAGAATGGACAGACTGCCTCCTCAAGTGGGTCCTTGACCCCCTGTAGCCTAACTGGGAGACACCTCCCAGTAGGGGCCGACAGACACCTCATACAGGTAGGTGCCCCTCTGGGATGAAGCTTCCAGAGGAATGATCAGGCAGCAATATTTCCTATTTTGCAATAGTTGCTGTTCTACAGCCTCTGCTGGTGATAACCATGCAAACAGTGTCTGAAGTGGACCTTCAGCAAACTCCAACAGACCTGCAGCTGAGGGACCTGACTGTTAGAAGGAAAACTAACAAACAGAAAGGAATAGCATCAATATCACCAAAAGGACATCTACACACATCTACACCAAAACCCCATCTGCAGGTCACCAACATCAAAGACCAAAGGTAGATTAAAACCGCAAAGATGGGGAGCAACCAGAGCAGACAAGCTGAAAATTCTAAAAACCATAGTGCCTCTCCTCCTCCAAAGGATTGCAGCTCCTTGCCAGCAATGGAACAAAGATGGATGGAGAATGACTTTGATGAGTTGACAAAAGTAGGGTTCAGAAGGTCGGTAATAACAAACTTCTCCAAGCTAAAGGAGCATGTTCTAACTCATCACAAGGAAGCTAAAAACCTTGAAAAAAGGTTAGATGAATGGCTAGAATAAACAGTGTAGAGGACACCTTAAATGACCTGATGGTGCTTAAAACCATGGCACAAGAACTTCATGATGCATGCACAAGCTTCAATAGCCAATTCGAACAACTGGAAGAAAGGGTATCAGTGATTGAAGATCAAATGAATGAAATAAAGTGAGAAGACAAGTTTAAAGAAAAAAGAGTAAAAATAAATGAACAAAGCCTCCAAGAAATATGGGACTATGTGTAAAGACCAAATCTACATTTGGTTGGTGTACCTGAAAGTGATGGGGAGAATGGAACCAAGTTGGAAAACACTCTTCAGGGTATTATTGAGGAGAACTTCCCCAAAGGGGCAATGCAGGCCAGTAATCAAATTCAGGAAATACAGAGAACAACACAAAGTTACTCCTTGAGAAGAGCAACACCAAGACACACAATTGTCAGATTCATCAAGGTTGAAATGAAGGAAAAAATGTTAAGGGCAGCCAGAGAGAAAGGTCAGGTTGCCCATAAAGGGAAACCCATCACACTAACAGTGGATATCTCTGCAGAAATCCTATAAACTAGAAGAGAGTGGGGGCCAATATGTTCAACATTCTTAAAGAAAAGATTTTTCAACACAGAATTTCATATCCAGCCAAACTAAGCTTTATACATGAAGGAGAAATAAAATCCTTTACAGACAAGCAAATGCTGAGAGATTTTGTCACCACCAGGCCTGCCTTACAAGAGCTCCTGAAGGAAGCACTAAATATGGAAAGGAACAACCAGTACCAGCCACTCCAAAAACATGCCAAATTGTAAAGATCATCGATGCTATGAAGAAACTGCATCAATTAGTGGGCAAAATAACCAGCTAACATCACAATGACAGGATCAAATTCACACATAATAGTATTAACCTTGAATGTAAATGGGCTGATTGCCTCAATTAAAAGACACAGGCTAGCAAATTGGATAAAAAGTTGAGACTCATCAGTGTGCTGTATTCAGGAGACCCATGTCATGTGAAGAGACACACATAGGCTCACAATAAAGGGATGGAGAAAGATCTACCAAGCAAATGGAAAGCAAAAAAAAGCAGGGGCTGCAATCCTAGTCTCTGATAAAACAGACTTTAAACCAACAAAGATCAAAAGAGACAAAGAAGGCCATTACATAATGGTAAAGGGATCAATTCAACAAGAAGAGCTAACTATCCTAAATATATATGCACCCAATAAAAGAGCACCCAGATTCATAAAGTAAGTCCTTAGAGAGCTACAAAGAGACTTAGACTACCACACAATAATAATGGGAGACTATAACACCCCACTTTCAATACTAGACAGATCAACGAGGCAGAAGGTTAACAAGGATATCCAGGACTTGAACTCAGCTCTGCACCAAGCAGACCTAATAGACATCTACAGAACTCTCCACCCTAAATCAACAGAATATACATTCTTCTCAGCATCGCATTGAACTTATTCTAAAATTGACCACATAATTGGAAGTAAAGCACTCCTCAGCAAATGTAAAAGAACACAAATCACAAGAAACTGTCTCTCAGGCCACAGTGCAATCAAATTAGAACTCAGGATTAAGAAACTCACTCAAAACCGCACAACTACATGGAAACTGAGCAACCTGCTTCTGAATGACTATTTGTTAAATAAGAAAGTGAAGGCAGAAGTACAGATGTTCTTTGAAACCAATGAGAACAAAGACACAAGGTACCAGAATCTCTGGGACACATTTAAAGCAGTGTGTAGAGGGAAATTTATAGCACTAAACACCCACAAGACAAAGCAGGAAAGATCTAAAATTGACACCCTAACATCACAATTAAAAGAACTAGAGAAGCGAGAGCAAACAATTTCAAAAGCTAGCAGAAGGCAAGAAAAAACTAAGCTCAGAGCAGAACTGAAGGAGGTAGAGACACGAAAAACTTCAAAAAAATCAATGAACCCAGGAGCTGGTTTTTTGAAAAGATCAACACAATTGATAGACTGCTAGCAAAACTGATAAAGAAAAAAGAGAGAATAATCAAAGAGATGCAATAAAAACTGATAAAAGGGATATCACCACCGATCCTACAGAAATACAAACTACCATCAGAGAATACTATAAACACCTCTATGCAAATAAACTACAAAATCTAGAAGAAATGGATAAATTCCTGGACACATACACCCTCCAAAGACTAAACCAGGAAGAAATTGAATCTCTCAATAGACCAATAACAGTCTCTGAAATTGAGGCAATAATTAATAGCCTAACAACCAAAAAAAGTCCAGGACCAGATGGATTCACAGCCAAATTCTACCAGAGGTACAAAGAGGAGCTGGTACCATTCCTTCTGAAACTATTCTAATCAATAGAAAAAAATCCTCTCTAACTCATTTTATGAGGCCAACATTATCCTGATACCAAAGCCTGGCAGAGATACAACAAAAAAAGAGAATTTTAGACCAATATCCCTGATGAATATTGATGCAAAAATCCTCAATAAAATACTGGCAAACTGAATCCAGCAGCACATCAAAAAGCTTATCCACCATGATCAAGTCGGCTTCATCCTTGGGATGCAAGGCAGGCTCAACATACACAAATCAATAAACATAATCTATCACATAAACAGAACCAATGACCAAAACCACATGATTATCTCAATAGATGCAGAAAAGGCCTTTGACGAAATTCAGCAGCCCTTCATGCTAAAAACTCTCAATAAACTGGGTATTGATGGAACGTATTTCAACATTATAAGAGCTATTTATGACAAACCCACAGCCAATATCATACTGAATGAGCAAAAACTGGAAGCATTCCCTTTGAAAACCAGCACAATACAAGGATGCCCTCTCTGACCACCCCTATTCAACATAGTGTTGGACGTTCTGGCCAGGGCAATCAGGCAACAGAAAGAAATAAAGGATGTTCAATTAGGGAAAGAAGAAGTCAAATTGTCCCTGTTTGCAGATGACATGATTGTATATTTAGAAAACCCCATCATGTCAGCCCCATATCTCCTTAAGCTGATAAGCGACTTCAGCAAAGTCTCAGGTACAAAATCAGTGTGCAAAAATCACAGCATTCCTGTACACCAATAACAGACAAACAGAGAGCCAAATCATGGGCGAACTCCCATTCACAATTGCTACAAAGAGAATAAAATTCCTAGGAATCCACGTTACAAGGGATGTGAAGGACCTCTTCAAGGAGAACTACAAACACAGCTCAATGAAATAAAAGAGGACACAAACAAATGGAAGAATATTCCATGCTCATGGATAGGAATAATCAATATTGTGAAAATGGCCATACTTCCCAAGGTAATTTACAGATTCAATGCCATCCCCATCAAGCTACCGATGACTTTCTTCACAGAATTGGAAAAAACTACTTTAACGTTCATATGGAATCAAAAAAGAGCCAGCATTGCCAAGACAATCCTAAGCGAAAAGAACAAAGCTGGAGGCATCACGCTATCTGACTTCAAACTATACTATAAGGCTACGATAACCAAAACGTATGGTACTGGTACCAAAACAGATATATAGACCAGTGGAACAGAACAGAAGCCTCAGAAATAACATCACACATCTACAGCCATGTGATCTTTGACAAACCTGACAAAAACAAGAAATGGGGAAAGGATTCCCTATTTAATAAATGGTGCTGGGAAAACTGGCTAGCCATATGTAGAAAGCTGAATCTGGATCCCTTCCTTACACCTTATGCAAAAATTAATTCAAGATGGATTAAAGACTTAAATGTTAGACCTAATACCATAAAAACCCTAGAAGAAAACATAGAGAGTACTTTTCAGGACATAGGCATGGGCAAAGACTTCATGACTAAAACATCAAAAGCAATGGCAACAAAAGTGAAAATTGACAAATGGGATCTAATTAAACTAAACAGCTTCTGCGTGGCAAAAGTAACTACCATCAGAGTGAACAGGCAACCTACAGAATGGGAGAAAATTTTTGCAATCTACCCATCTGACAAAGGGCTAATATCCAGAATCTACAAAGAACTTAAACAAAGTTACAAGAAAAAAATCAAACAACCCCATCAAAAATTGGGCAAAGGATATAAACAGACACTTCTCAAAAGAAGACTTTTATGTAGCCAACAGACACATGAAAAAATGCTCATCATCACTGGTCATCAGAGGAATGCAAATTAAAACCACAATAAGATACCATCTCATGCTAGTTAGAATGGCGATCATTAAAAAGTCAGGAAACTACCGTTGCTGGAGAGGATGTGGAGAAATAGGAACACTTTTACACTGGTGGTGGGAGTGTAAATTAGTTCAACCATTTTGGAAGACAGTGTAGCAATTCCTCAAGGATCTAGAACTAGAAATACCATTTGACCCAGCCATCCCATGACTGGGTGTATACCCAAAGGATTATAAACCATGCTACTTTAAAGACACATGCACATGTATGTTTATTGCAGCACTATTCATAATAGCAAAGACTTGGAACCAACCCAAAAGTCCATCAATGATAGACTGGATTAAGAAAATGTGGAACATATACACGATGGAATACTGTGCAGTCATAAAAAAGGATGAGTTCATGTCCTTTGTAGGGACATGGATGAAGCTGGAAACCATCATTCTCGGCAAACTATCACAAGGACAGAAAACCAAACAGCACATGTTCTCATTCACAGGTGGGAACTGAACGATGAGAACATGTATACACAGGGCAGGGAACAACACATACTGGGGCCTGTTGGGGGGTAGGGGGCTGGGGGAGGGATAGCATTAGGAGAAATACCTAATGTAAATGACGAGTTGATGGGTGCAGCAAACCAACATGGCACATGTATACCTGTGTAAGAAACCTGCATGTTGTGCACATGTACCCTAGAACTTATAGTATAATTTAAAAAATAAAAAAAGAATGGTGATAGAATCAGATTCTCCCCTTTGGAGCATTTGCTTTTGAGATAAATGGAGAGAGTTGGCACCTGGATGTGGGAGTAGAAGTGGGAAGACAGGCAGAGACAAAAATCTTCTGTTATGCAACTTGAATTATTCTAGACATTTCATGAGTTGCAGCTGTGCTATACCAGAGCTGGCTGTATGTCTCCGACAACTGGTTGTGTGCATCCCTTTTCAGCTCTGCCTTCAGAGACATCTGGTTGGTCGGAGTGTTTATGCCACGCGAATTGGTTAATGCTGCAGATCAGGGCCCCTATTCTTTTCGTCCAGATCTGGTTGTTAAATGTTTACCAGCACACCACTGGGGTGGGGGCGGGATGGTGTAGGAAGCAGGCAGAAGCAGCTACCTCCTCTGGGTCTTTTGCCTTAAAATCAATGTTCAACGGAATATGGTAACATGACTGTTATTAAGGCTATAATAAAGAAGACACTTAAATAGCAAAAAAAAAAAATATATATATATATAATATATATAGCTAAAGTTTCTTTAAATGAAGTAATCTTTGTCTTTTAATTGAAGTGAGTTAAAAGTATTGATATTGCTGATGCATTTAGAATTTTTTCTAAAATCTTGTTTTGTGCTATTTCTCTCTCCTCTCTTCAATATTTTTTTCTTTTTGTTTTATTTTTCCTTTGTTATTTTGGATAGCCAATTATTTTTCTGTCTTTTTCCTCATTACAACTCTCTGCTCTGCCTGTTAAGAAGTTATTATTTCTATATTTATTTATTAGCCTGTTAGCAAATTGTGAAATTAAACCAGTACCTTTCACACCTTCCCAAGCATAGCTTGAGTACATTTAGAACACTAACTCAGATTACTACCCTCCCAATATATATGCCATAAATATGTCCAATATGTATGTCAAATCCTTTAGGTTGATTCTGTTTTCCCTCTTCTCCTTACGAATTAAACATTGTTGCTCTTTTTGTATGATCATGTCAGTTTGTATTTATGCATATATTTATCAATTCTTTACACTTCATTTCTTGTTGTATTCCAGGTTTCATATGTAGAATTATTTTCTTTCTGCCTGAATAACATCCTAGAGAATACTTTTAGTGAGGGTCTTTTGATAAATTTATTCAGTTTTTGTTTATATGAAAATATTTTTATTTTTCTTCATTCTTGAAAAATAGTTTTGCTTTGTCATAGAATTCTAGATGGAGAGTTATTTTCTCTTAGCTCATTGAATAAATTTTTTTCCTGTAACTACCAACTTTCATTGCTGATGTTAAAACATCAGACTATCTTAAGTAGAGGTGCTGCTGTGGATGTTACAATGCAGTGGTCTCTCTTCACTTGGGCTGTGGGATAGCAGCAAGTGTATTGGTTGCTAAAAGACACTAAGAGCAACATTTTTTGCAATCCAGTTTCATTAAACTTTCCTGGCATTCAGGATTCAGAGCACTCCATTCGTCTGTCTATTGAGCTTCTTCTTCATTCCATCAAGGACACATTCACTGTTTCAATATCCTTACTCTAAATATTGGTTCCCAGGCTCTCTTTCAGCCAAGGGAAGAGAAAATTTCATACCAAGCCTTTCTGCAGGAACACTTAGAAAGCCTTTAGCCTCATGACATTTTCTCTGCTTAACCCATCTACTGGCCCTGGAAACTCTTTGATTCAGGAGAGTTTGAAGATTCAGAGAGACTGTTTCCAATTCAAGCTGCTAGTATTCTAGAAACCCAAACTCTAGTGCTGTTTAGTCAGACTGGAGGGAGATTCCAGGGAGGGCTTATGTCTTGTGGAACACCAGGTCGGCCAATAGATGTAAAATAACAAATTCCTTCAGAGTGCTTGTGAACACTTGCCAGTGAACACTAGCATATCTTTTCTGATTTTTAATTGGAATGCATGGCTCTTATTGTTGTCGTTATTGTGTGTGTGGGTGTTACTTTATTCTACAGCAAGAGAGTCTGCTTCTGCAGTATTGTTGTACTGACATATAAAACATTTTAATATATCTCTTTAAGATAATGTAAAAGTTATGTTAATATTTGAAAAATATTTGCTGAGTGGCAGCGTGAAAAATGGACTTTGTGGTCACTGAGAACCTGCTCCTTATATTTGAATCTTTTATTAGTTGAGTGACATTAGGCAAGTTTTGGTTAACACATGCTCTCATTTGTAAAATGGAAATAGCAACAAACTACCTCCCAGAGTCTTTGTGAAGATTAAATGAACATAGCACAATGCATTATTCACTTCCAGTGGGTTATTAATGACTTCTTTAAGAGTATTGATATTTATATATCTCTAGCATCCAGCATAGGACTAGCACAGTTTATGACAAATGAACGAATGAATGAGTGAATGAGAAAATGTTGCATAAAACAGTTGAGTCATAAAACACAGCAGTAAATAAGTTAGTATCAAAAGAATGATACAGATATTATTCTTCATCACCACTGCAAGTGTTGTTCAAAGCAATAGGAGATCAGTGGAGGCTTGAACAGGTTGAAAGTCTTATGAGTTTGTGAAATAACTTAGCCTTTAAAAGTTACTAAGGTTTGGATAAGAGCAGGTCATGAACAAATGAACAGTATAAGCAAAATGTAAATTTTGGAAACCAACAAGATATGAGCATAGTGAGGTGTGATTTTGGAAACTTGGGAAGCAGATTATGATGAAATTGGACCTTATTTTATATGTAGAAGATACATTGAAGGTTTTGAATGACATATGACGTGTGTTTTAAAGATTAATGTGAAGATATTTGTGGAATTTATTGTAAAGAGTGTGGAAGTAGGAAGAACACGAGGTTTTGGTGTATCTAGAAATCATGCAATAGAAGCTCAGGCTAAGGTGCTAGTAGGGTAAGATAAATCAGCTCTCTGTTTCTTAAATATTTGTACCCAAAAGCGAAAATTTTAAAGGAAGATTGGAAATGGCTGCACATGTGCTTTAGACTGGATTGTTTCTAGTATTCTCTTTTATAGATGTGATGAAATGCTAGTAAGCTTGAAGTTAATTCATCACCAAATATTTATTGCACAACTAGTATCTTCCAGAATGTTTTAGGCACTTAAGATAAAGATATGGTTTAGATAGGCAAGATTCCTGTTGTCACTGATATAATGTTATTCTGGAGAAATCCAGTAGTGATCAGGAAAGCAAAAAACCAAAATTCCCTAAAATAATTCCAGTGCTGTGAGGATAATACGGGGTAATATGATAGAGTGAGCCAGGAAGTGGCAATATTTGATAAAGGGGCCTTGGAAGGTGTCCTTGCGAAGGTGCTATGTTAACTGAGATCTGACATGACTAAAGGGGTCACCATTCAGAGACAGAGTTCCAGAGAGAGGGAGAAGCAAGTGTAAATATTCAAAGGTGAGAATAACTTCCTGTGCTACAGGAGCTGAAAGAAGATTGGTGTGGCTGAAGAATAGTGAGCATGGAAGAGAGTGGTAAAAAATAAAGCTACAGAATTGGACAGTGGTAATATTTTATAGAGTTTTATAGCTCATGGTAAGAAGTGGAAATTTTACTTTCAGTGCAATGGGGAAAAGTCAAAGTTTTAAGTTTGTGGTGGTATGGTCAGATTTATCTTGGTATTGGGAAAATTTACTATAAGAGAGCAAGAGTGAAGACAGGAAGACCAATTGCCCTGTGGTTGTTCAGGTGAGCTGAGTGGTGATTTGTACTAGCATGAGATTGTTGGAGATGGAAAAAAAGCAAATAATTCAGGATATATTATATTATATATAATATTATTTCACTGGGTAGCACAGAAAAACTGTTTTAAGCTCTGCCTCCAAAATATATATTATAAATAATATATATTGAATATATATTATCTTATAAATAACATATATTGAATATATTTTATCTTATAAATAACATATATTGAATATATATTATCTTATAAATAACATATATTGAATATATATTATCTTATAAATAACATATATTGAATATATATTATCTTATAAATAACATATACTGAATATATATTATCTTATAAATAACATGTATTGAATATATATTATCTTATAAATAACATGTATTGAATATATATTATCTTATAAATAATATGTATTGAATATATATTATCTTATAAATAACATGTATTGAATATATATTATCTTATAAATAACATATATTGAATATATATTATCTTATAAATAACATATATTGAATATATATTATCTTATAAATAACATATATTGAATATATATTCTCTTATAAATAACATATATTGAATATATATTATCTTACAAATAACATATATTGAATATATATTATCTTACAAATAACATATTGAATATATATTATCTTACAAGTAACATATATTGAATATATATTATCTTACAAGTAACATATATTGAATATATATTATCTTACAAGTAACATATATTGAATATATATTATCTTACAAGTAACATATATTGAATATATATTATCTTATAAGTAACATATATTGAATATATATTATCTTATAAGTAATATATATTGAATGTATATTATCTTATAAGTAACATCTATTGAATATATATTATCTTATAAATAATATATATTGAATCTATATTATCTTATAAATAATATATATTGAATATATATTATACTATAAATAATATATATTGAATATATTATACTATAAATAATATGTATTGAATATAGATGATACTATAAATGATATATATTGAATATAGATGATACTATAAATAATATATGTTGAATGTATATGATACTATAAATAATATATATTGAATATATATGATACTATAAATAATATATTGAATATATATGATACTATAAATAATATATATTCAATATATATTATTTATAAATAATATATATTCAATATATATTATTTATAAATCATATATATTGAATATATATTATATATAAATAATATATATTGAATATATATTATATTATAAATAATATATATTGAATATATATTATATATAAATAATATATATTGAATATATATTATTTATAAATAATATATATTGAATATATAATATATAAATAATATATATTGAATATATATTATATATAAATAATATATATTGAATATATATTATATATAAATAATATATATTGAATATATATTATATATAAATAATATATATTGAATATATATTATATTATAAATAATATATATTGAAGATATATTATATTATAAATAATATATATTGAATATATATTATATTATAAATAATATATATTGAATATATATTATATTATAAATAATGTATATTGAATATATATTATATTATAAATAATATATATTGAATATATATTATATTATAAATAATGTATATTGAATATATATTATATTATAAAATAATATATATTGAATATATATTATATTATAAATAATATATATTGAATATATATTATATTATAAATAATATATATTGAATATATATTATATTATAAATAATATATATTGAATATATATTATATTATAAATAATATATATTGAATATATATTATATTATAAATAATATATATATAATAGGGATAGGAGCCAAGATGGCCAAATAGGAACAGCTCCAGTCTACAGCTCCCAGCGTGAGCGACGCAGAAGACGGGTGATTTCTGCATTTCCATTTGAGGTACCGGGTTCATCTCACTAGCGAGTGCCAGACAGTGGGCGCAGGTCAGTGGGTGCAGCGCACCATGCGCGAGCCAAAGCAGGGCGAGGCATTGCCTCACTTGGGAAGCACAAGGGGTCAGGGAGTTCCCTTTCCTAGTCAAAGAAAGGGGTGACAGACGGCACCTGGAAAATCGGGTCACTCCTACCCTAATACTGCCCTTTTCCAACTGGCTTAAAAAACAGCACACCAGGAGATTATATCCTGCACCTGGCTCCGAGGGTCCTACACCCACAGAGTCTCACTGATTGCTAGCACAGCAGTCTGAGATCAAACTTCAAGGCAGCAGTGAGGCTCGGGGAGGGGCGCCCGCCATTGCCCAGGCTTGCTTAGGTAAACAAAGTAGCCGGGAAGCTCCAACTGGGTGGAGCCCACCACAGCTCAAGGAGGCCTGCCTGCCTTTGTAGGCTCCACCTCCGGGGGCAGGGCACAGACAAACAAAAAGACAGCAGTAACCTCTGCGGACTAAAATGTCCCTGTCTGACAGCTTTGAAGAGAGCAGTGTTTCTCCCAGCATGCAGCTGGAGATCTGAGAATGGGCAGACTGCCTCCTCAAGTGGGTCCCTGACCCCTGACCCCTGAGCAGCCTAACTGGGAGGCACCCCACAGTAGGGGCAGACTGACACCTCACATGGCCGGTTACTCCTCTGAGACAAAACTTCCAGAGGAATGATCAGACAGCAGCATTCGTGGTTCACGAAAAACCATTGTTCTGCAGACACCGCTGCTGATACCCAGGCAAACAGGGTCTGGAGTGGACCTCTAGCAAACTCCAACAGACCTGCAGCTGAGGGTCCTGTCTGTTAGAAGGAAAAGTAACAAACAGAAAGGACATCCACACCGAAAACCCATCTGTACATCACCATCATCAAAAAACAAAAGTAGATAAAACCACAAAGATGGGGAAAAAACAGAGCAGAAAAACTGGAAACTCTAAAAAGCAGAGCACCTCTCCTCCAAAGGATCGCAGTTCCTCACCAGCAATGGAAGAAAGGTGGACAGAGAATGACTTTGACGAGTTGAGAGAAGAAGGCTTCAGATGATCAAACTACAAGCTACAGGAGGAAATTCAAACCAAAGGCAAAGAAGTTAAAAACTTTGAAAAAAATTTAGATGAATGTAAAACTAGAATAACCAATACAGAGAAGTGCTTAAAGGAGCTGATGGAGCTGAAAGCCAAGGCTCGAGAACTACGTGAAGAATGCAGAAGCCTCAGGAGCCGATGCAATCAACTGGAAGAAAGGGTATCAGTGATGGAAGATGAAATGAATGAAATGAAGTGAGAAGGGAAGTTTAGAAAAGAAGAATAAAAAGAAACGAACAAAGCCTCCAAGAAATATGGGACTATGTGAAAAGACCAAATCTATGTCTGACTGGTGTACCTGAAAGTGACAGGGAGAATGGAACAAAGTTGGAAAACACTCTGCAGGATATTATCCAGGAGAACTTCCTCAATCTAGCAAGGCAGGCCAACATTCAGATTCAGGAAATACAGAGAACACCACAAAGATACTCCTCGAGAAGAGCAACTCCAAGACACATAATCGTCAGATTCACCAAAGTTGAAATGAAGGAAAAAATGTTAAGGGCAGCCAGAGAGAAAGGTCAGGTTACCCACAAAGGGAAGCCCATCAGACTAACAGCGGATATCTCCGCAGAAACTCTACAAGCCAGAAGAGAGTGGCGGCTGATATTCAACATTCTTAAAGAAAGAATTTTCAACCCAGAATTTCATATCCAGCCAAACTAAGCTTCATAAGTGAAGGAGAAATAAAATACTTTACAGACAAGCGAATGCTGAGGGATTTTGTCACCACCAGGCTTGCCCTAAAGGAGCTCCTGAAGGAAGCACTAAACATGGAAAGGAACAACCAGTATTAGCTGCTGCAAAATCATGCCAAAATGTAAAGACCATCAAGACGAGGAAGAAACTGCATCAACTAACGAGCAAAATAACCAGCTAACATCATAATGACAGGTTCAAATTCACACATAACAATATTAACTTTAAATGTAAATGGACTAAATACTCCAATTAAAATACACAGACTGGCAAATTGGATAAAGAGTCAAGACCCATCAGTATTTTGTATTCAGGAAACCCATCTCACATGCAGAGACACACATAGGCTCAAAATAAAAGGATGGAGGAAGATCTACCAAGCAAATGGAAAACAAAAAAAGGCAGGGGTTGCAATCCTAGTCTCTGATAAAACAGACTTTAAACCAACAAAGATCAAAAGAGACAAAGAAGGCCATTACATAATGGTAAAGGAATCAATTCAACAAGAAGGGCTAACTATCCTAAATATATATGCACCCAATACAGGAGCACCCAGATTCATAAAGCAAGTCCTCAGTGACCTACAAAGAGACTTAGACTCCCACACATTAATAATGGGAGACTTTAACACCCCACTGTCAACATTAGACAGATCAATGAGACAGAAAGTCAACAAGGATACCCAGGAATTGAACTCAGCTCTGCACCAAGCAGACCTAATAGACATCTACAGAACTCTCCACCCCAAATCAACAGAATATACATTTTTTTCAGCACCACACCACACCTATTCCAAAACTGACCACATAGTTGGAAGTAAAGCTCTCCTCAGCAAATGTAAAAGAACAGAAATTATAACAAACTATCTCTCAGACCACAGTGCAATCAAACTAGAACTCAGTATTAAGAATCTCACTCAAAACTGCTCAACTACATGGAAACGGAACAACCTGCTCCTGAATGACTATTGGGTACTTAACGAAATGAAGGCAGAAATAAAGATGTTCTTTGAAACCAATGAGAACAAAGACACAACATACCAGAATCTCTGGGACACATTCAAAGCAGTGTGTAGAAGGAAGTTTATAGCACTAAATGCCCACAAGAGAAAGCAGGAAAGATCCAAAATTGACACCCTAACATCACAATTAAAAGAACTAGAAAAGCAAGAGCAAACACATTCAAAAGCTAGCAGAAGGCAAGAAATAACTAAAATCCGAGCAGAACTGAAGGAAATAGAGACACAAAAAACCCTTCAAAAAATTAATGAATCCAGGAGCTGGTTTTTTGAAAGGATCAACAAAATTGATAGACCGCTAGCAAGACTAATAAAGAAAAAAAGAGAGAAGAATCAAATAGACGCAATAAAAAATGATAAAGGGGATATCACCACCGATCCCACAGAAATACAAACTACCATCAGAGAATACTACAAACACCTCTATGCAAATAAACTAGAAAATCTAGAAGAAATGGATAAATTCCTTGACACATACACTCTCCCAAGACTAAACCAGGAAGAAGTTGAATCCCTGAATAGACCAAAAACAGGATCTGAAATTGTGGCAATAATCAATAGCTTACCAACAGAAAAAGAGTCCAGGACCAGATGGATTCACAGCCGAATACTAACAGAGCTACAAGGAGGAACTGGTACCATTCCTTCTGAAACTATTCCAATCAATAGAAAAAGAGGGAATCCTCCCTAACTCATTTTATGAGGCCAGCATCATCCTGATACCAAAGCAGGGCAGAGACACAACCAAAAAAGAGAATTTTAGACCAATATCCTTGACGAACATTGATGCAAAAATCCTCAATAAAACACTGGCAAACCGAATCCAGCAGCACATCAAAAAGCTTATCCACCATGATCTAGTGGGCTTCATCCCTGGGATGCAAGGCTGGTTCCATATACGCAAATCAATAAATGTAATCCAGCATATAAATAGAACCAAAGAAAAAAACCACATGATTATCTCAATAGATGCAGAAAAGGCCTTTGACAAAATTCAATAACCCTTCATGCTAAAAAATCTCAATAAATTAGTTATTGATGGGACATTTCTGAAAATAATAAGAGCTATCTATGACAAACCCACAGCCAATATCATACTGAATGGGCAAAAACGGGAAGCATTCCCTTTGAAAACTGGCGTGAGACAGGGATGCCCTCTCTCACCACTCCTATTCAACATAGTGTTGGAAGTTCTGGCCAGGGCAATTAGGCAGGAGAAGGAAATAAAGGGTATTCAATTAGGAAAAGAGGAAGTCAAATTGTCCCTGTTTGCAGATGACATGATTGTATATCTGGAAAACCCCATTGTCTCAGCCCAAAATCTCCTTAAGCTGATAAGCAACTTCAGCAAAGTCTCAGGATACAAAATCAATGTATAAAAATCACAAGCATTCTTATACACCAATAACAGACAAACAGAGAGCCAAATCATGAGCAAACTCCCATTCCCAGTTGCTTCAAAGAGAATAAAATACCTAGGAATCCACCTTACAAGAGACGTGAAGGACCTCTTCAAGGAGAACTACAAAACACTGCTCAAGGAAATAAAAGAGGATACAAACAAATGGAAGAACATTCCATGCTCATGGGTAGGAAGAATCAATATCATGAAAATGGCCATACTGCCCAAGGTAATGTATAGATTCAATGCCATCCCCATCAAGCTACCAATGACTTTCTTCACAGAATTGGAAAAAACTACTTTAAAGTTCATACGGAACCAAAAAAGAGCCTGCATTGCCAAGTCAATCCTAAGCCAAAAGAACAAAGCTGGAGGCATCACATTACCTGACTTCAAACTATACTACAAGGCTACAGTAACCAAAACAGCATGGTACTGGTACCAAAACAGAGATATAGATCAATGGAACAGAACAGAGCCCTCAGAAATAACGCCGCATATCTACAACTATCTGATCTTTGACAAACCTGAGAAAAACAAGCAATGGGGAAAGGATTCCCTATTTAATAAATGGTGCTGGGAAAACTGGCTAGCCATATGTAGAAAGCTGAAACTGGATCCCTTCTTTACACCTTATACAAAAATCAATTCAAGATGGATTAAAGACTTAAACGTTAGACCTAAAACCATAAAAACCCTAGAAGAAAACCTAGGCATTACCATTCAGGACATAGGCATGGGCAAGGAATTCATGTCTAAAACACCAAAAGCAATAGCAACAAAAGCCAAAATTGACAAATGGGATCTAATTAAACTGAAGAGCTTCTGCACAGCAAAGAAAACGACCATCAGAGTGAACAGGCAACCCACAAAATTGGACAAAATTTTTGCAACCTACTCATCTGACAAAGGGCTAATATCCAGAATCTACAAAGAACTCAAACAAATTTACAAGAAAAAAACAGACAACCCCATCAAAGAGTGGGCAAAGGATATGAACAGACACTTCTCAAAAGAAGACATTTATGCACCCAAAAAGCACATGAAAAAATGCTCATCATCATTGGCCATCAGAGAAATGCAAATCAAAACCACAATGAGATACCATCTCACACCAGTTACAATGGCAATCATTAAAAAGTCAGGAAACAACAGGTGCTAGAGAGGATATGGAGAAATAGGAACACTTTTACACTGTTGGCAGCACTGTAAACTAGTTCAACCATTGTGGAAGTCAGTGTGGTGATTCCTCAGGGATCTAGAGCAAGAAATACCATTTGACCCAGCCATCCCATTACTGGGTATATACCTAAAGGACTATAAATCATGCTGCTATAAAGACACATGCACACGTATGTTTATTGTGGCACTATTCACAATAGCAAAGACTTGGAACCAACCCAAATGTCCAACAATGATAGACTGGCTTAAGAAAATGTGGCACATATACACCATGGAATACTATGCAGCCATAAAAAATGATGAGTTCATGTCCTTTGTAGGGACATGGGTGAAATTGGAAATCATCATTCTCAGTAAACTATCGCAAGAACAAAAAACCAAACACCACATATTCTCACTCATAGGTGGGAAGTGAACAATGAGAACACACGGAAACAGGAAGGGGAACATCACACTCTGGGGACTGTTGTGGGGTGGGGGGAGGGGGGAGGGATAGCACTGGGAGATATACGAAATGCTAGATGATGAGTTAGTGGGTGCAGCGCACCAGCATGTCACATGTATACATATATAACTAACCTGCACATTGTGCACATGTACCCTAAAACTTAAAGTATAATACAAATAAAAATTTAAAAAATATATATAATATATAATATATAGTATAATATATAATTTCTATAATATATGATGTAATATATAATTTATATATTATGTAATATATAATATGCATACAATTTATATGTCATATTATATATAATGTATATTATATATGATATATAATATATATGATATATAATTTATGATATATATTATATATGATGTATAATATATATTAAATATGATATACATCATATCATATATATTGTATATTATATATACTATATATTATATAATATATAATATGTAATATATGAAATATATATTATATGTTATATAATATATTATATATTATATGTTATATTATATATAATACATATTGTATGTTATATATAATATATATTGTATGTTATATATAATACATATTGTATGTTATATTATATATAATACATATCATATGTTATATATAATACATATATCTTATATTATATATAATACATATATCTTATATTATATATAATACATATTATATCTTCTTTATAATACATATTATATCTTATATTATATGTAATACATATTATATCTTATATATAATATGTATTATATAACATATATAATATTGTATATATAACTATATATTAATTGTATATATAAAATATATATTATATATAGTATGTTAAATATAATGTACTATATTTAATATAATATATAAAATATATAATCCAATATAAAATGTATTAATATATAGTAATATAATATATAATAATATAATACACAATAATACAATATATAATATATATAATATATTATATTTATATGATACAAATATATGGCATATAAATATAATAAATTTAATATAATATTACATTAAATATATGTTATTTAATGTAATATTATATTTAATATATAATATGATTTATATTTAATCTATATACACTTAATATTATATATTTTATATATTAATAATATATAATATATATTTAATATAATATATTATATTTCATTAATATATCTTTTATATAATATATTATATTTAATTAATAGATATTTAATATAATATGTTATATTTAATTAATCTATATTTAATATAATATGTTACATTTAATTAATATATATTTAATATGAGTTGTATTTAATTAATATATAACATAATAAATTATATTTAATTAATATATATTTAATATAATAGATTATGTTTAATATAACATATATGAAATATAATATATATTTCATATATTATATAAAATATAATATCTATTTAATATAATATATAAAATAGAATATATGTCATATATTATATTAAATATAATATATATTTAATATATTATATTACATATAATGTATATTAATATATATTAGTATATATTAATATATATTCAATGTAATATATATTTCATATAATATATTATATGAAATATAATTTATATTTAGTATAATATATCATATTAAATATGAATTATATTAAAAATAAATTATATTTTATATAATACATTATATTCACTATAAAATGTATTTATATAATTTATATTTAATATAATATATCATATTAAATCTGAATTATATTAAAAATAAATTATATTTTATATAATACATTATATTAACTATAAAATGTATTTAGTATAATGTATTATATAAAATATAATGTATAATTAATGTAATATATTATGTTAAATATGATATCTATTTAATATAACATATTATATTTAATTAATCTATATAATGCTATATATAATATATCATATTTCATATAATATATTATATTTAATTTATATATACTGATTAAAATATATTATATTTAATATAATATAGATTTATATAATATATTGTATTTAATTAATATATATTTAATACAATATATTATATTTAATATGATCTATATTTAATACAATGTATCATATTTAATATATATGTGTAATACTATGTATCATATTTAATGTGATATATATTTAATACAATATATCATATTTACTATAATGTGTATGAAATACAATATATTCTATTTAATATAATATATTAAATACAATATATTTGATTAATACCTATTAAATACAATACATCATATTTAATTAATATATATAATACAATATATTATATTTATTTAACATAAATTTAATACAATACATTATATTTATTTAACTCATATGTATTTAATACATATTTAATATGATATATTATATTTAATACAATATATATTTAATATATTGTATTAAATATATTTATTATATGTATTTAACATAATATTTATTAAATATATATATTAAATATAATATAGGAAATATATATAATATATTAAATATAATATATGGAATATATATTATATTAAATATACATTATATTTTATATTATATTGAATATATATTATATTAATTATAATTTATCATATTAAATAAATATTATATTAAATATAATATACTACATTAAATACATATTATGTTAAATATAATATATAACATATATAATATATATATTATATATAATAGTATATGTAGTATATGATATATATTACATATTATATGTAATATAATATATATAATATACTAATATAATATATTTATATATAATATATATAATATACTAATATATTAAGATATATATTATAAATATATATGTAATATACTATAGATACACTATATATATTATATGTAATCTACTATATGTGTATAATATATATATTATATTATATGTAATATGTATGTCATATATATGATATAATATATATCATATGTAATATATATGTTATATATAGTATATGTATTATACTATATATAAGATATATACATTATATTATATGTAATATACTATATAATATACTAATATGATATATTAAAGTATATTATATATAATATATGTAATATACTATATATACTATATAGATTACATGTAATATACTATATTTAGTATATTACATGTTATATATTATATATATTACATATAATATAATATTATATACTATACATAATTTATTATATATTTTAGAATTATATGTTATATATATTATTATTTAATATATAATTTATATCTTATATATATTATTATACAATATTATACATCTTAAAAATAAAATAGTAATATATTTTGTATAATTAGTATATAATATGTAACATTACATTATATAATATATAATACATATAATATATTTTATAATATAATATATATTACATATTATCTGTAATATATATTATAGATAATATTATATAGTATCTGTAATATATATTCTATATAATAATATGTATTAGCGATTATATATAATATATAATATTATATATTATCTATAATAGATATAATAGTATATAATATTATAGATAACATATAATATCATCTATTATCGATATTATCTATAATAGATAATATATACTATTATATATTATCTATAATAGATAATAGATGATATTATATGTTATCTATAATAGATAATAGATGATAATATACATTACCTATAAGACAACAGATAATATACGTTACCTATAAGATAACAGATAATATACGTTACCTATAAGATGACAGATAATATACGTTACCTATGTGATAACAGCTAATATACGTTACCTATATGATAACAGATAATATACGTTACCTATAAGATAACAGATAATATACGTCACCTATATGATAACATATAATATACGTTACCTATAAGATAACAGATAATATACGTTACCTATAAGATAACAGATAATGTACGTTACCTATCAGATAGCAGATAATGTACGTTACCTATCAGATAACAGATAATGTACAGTATCTGTAAGATAACAGATAATGTACGGTATCTATAAGATAACAGATAATGTACGGTATCTATAAGATAACAGATAATGTATGCTATCTATAAGATAACAGATAATGTATGCTATCTATAAGATAACAGATAATGTACGGTATCTATAAGATAACAGATAATATACGCTATCTATAACAGATAATATATGCTATCTATAACAGATAATATATGCTATCTACAAGATGAGAGATAATATATGCTATCTACAAGATGACAGATAATATATGCTATCTACAAGATGACAGATAATATATGCTATCTACAAGATGACAGATAATATATGCTATCTACAAGATGACGGATAGTATATGCTATCTACAAGATGACGGATAATATATGCTACCTACAAGATGACAGATGATAATATATGCTACCCACAAGATGACGGACAGCCTACGCTACCCACAAGACGACGGACAGCCTACGCTACCCACAAGACGACGGACAGCCTACGCTACCCACAAGACGACGGGTAGCGTATGCTACCTAGAAGACGACAGGTAGCGTATGCTACCTAGAAGATGACGGGTAGCGTATGCTACCGACAAGATGACGGGTAGCGTATGCTACCGACAAGATGACGGGTAGCGTATGCTACCTACAAGATGACGGGTAGTGTATGCTACCTACAAGATGACGCATAGTGTATGTTATCTACAAG
This sequence comes from Pan paniscus, assembly GCF_029289425.2. NCBI lineage: Eukaryota > Metazoa > Chordata > Mammalia > Primates > Hominidae > Pan > Pan paniscus. The sequence goes on from NC_073258.2 coordinate 97,414,098, forward strand.
ATGACGCATAGTGTATGTTATCTATAAGATGATATATGTTATCTATAAGATGATATATGTTATCTATAAGATGATATATGTTATCTATAAGATGATATATGTTATCTATAAGATAATAGATGATATATGTTATCTATAAGATAATAGATAATATATAATATATATTATCTATAATATAATATAATAGATAATATATATTATCTATACTATAATATAATAGATAATTTATATTATCTATAATGTAAATTATCTATAATATAATATAAGAGATAATATACATTATCTATAATATAATATAATATATAATAATATAATATAACATATGTATTATAATATAATATAATATAACATATGTAGTATAATAAAATATATTATATATACTATATATAAAATAATATAATATAATATATAATAATATATATTATATATATTTATTATATATAGATTATATTACTATATATAATATAATATAATATATTGTATAATATAATATATAAAATATATATTATATATTATATTAATATTAATATCATATATATTAACTTAATATATATGATATTAATATTAATATAATATATATTATATTATATATTATATTCAATATATATTTGAAATATATGTTATATATTATATGTAATATATATTAAATATATTATATATATTCTATTATACATTTAATATTTAATATATTTAATAATATTTAATATATTTAATATTTTGTATATACATTAAGTTAATATATATTAATTTAATATTAAATTAAAGATTTTAAAATCTTTAATGGATTTTAAAAATGATTTCTTTTATCAGCCCCAAAAATATACATTGAAGAAAAAAGAACTGAATACTAAAATGCTGAAAACCAAACAAACATTTGTTCAATGTTTATGTATTTTGTAAAATATGAAAATAAAACATTGACATCTATGTTATTGTTATACTTATTTTTATTATGCTTAATGTAATCCATTAATCATATATGATAATTATTATAAGTATGGCACAACTTAAATAACTCCAGGAAATTATTCTCCCACTTGTCAGATACATTTTAAGAAATTAATCTTTATATTTGAATTCTGCCAGGCTATCGGAAATCACCCCTTTTATAAACTTGATAAAGCAACAATAATGATTTTCGCACTTTAATGAAATTATTCCTAATCTAACTGTTAATATTGTCTAAAATTTGACAAATTTTGTCATGTTTTCAAAAGAAGTTTTTTAAAGAAGTTTTACAAAAAGGAAGATTTGGTTCATTTTTTCAACTCCCATTGTGTGATACAGCCTATGTCTTTGAAGAGTAAAGTCTGGCAGCTCAGCAAAGTGAAAGTTTCCTATTTATCTTCTGACTAGCCCCAGTGTAAGATTCTTTATGCTGCTCGCATTTGTGAAACCAGAACCTGAGGAGGTCTACCTTTTGAATAACAAGAAGAGAAGAGGAGTCTAGTGGCTAAATTATTACCCTGATATCAGCACTTCAGGAATTCTATCTTTATCTAGCTCTTTCACTTAATCATTTAACTGTTCTCATCCTGCTCGTTGTGTAGAAAAAGAAAATAATATTTTGCCCATGTCTTTTAAATGTTCTATGGCTTAATTATTGTTTGCAAACTTTTCTGAGCTTTCTGAAGAACGGTAGACATAATTATTCAGTCTTACAGATATACTCTGCTTAAGAGTTTTTCTGACTGCTGATTTGAAGATTATCCAAATTCATCCCAGGGATGCATGAGAGGTTTTGTAATGCTGATTACATATCACTGGGGAACAAATTAAGCCCATAAAATGCCTAGCATATCAATCTCAAATCACACTCTACTTGAACTAGGGGCCCTGTGTTTTATTTACTAGATGAGCACTTTCCTCTCCAGATGAATTAGCTCTTCTACAATGCGTTATTTGGTATAGTGGGGCCTTAGCAGGCAGGGGATTTTGTACTTTTTGACAAAAGGATACTTGTTGATGCCTAGGTTGTGGGCCTATTTTAAAACTGTTAAATGAAAGATCAGCATGCAATATTTATTATACTATTTTTAAAGAGCAGGTTAACCCCAAGATTAAATGTTAAAATTTATAAGGAAACTTGAGAAAGCAATGTGAGCATATTTATTGAATCTTACTTTCATTTCCTGAAATTCATATAAATAAAAACGCTGGTAAGTAAGGATAAATAAGAAAGACCCATCATTTGGAAGAAATTTGAACAAATTTTGGTAAATCCACACTAGGGTGAAAATTGCTAGCTGTCCACCAAAATCGATTCTCTTCTTCTTCCATAGTAATCAAGTCATAGCTGGAATGTGACTGCCTGGCTGATCTTCCAAGGTCCCCTTGCATCTATGTGTGGCCTTATGAATCAATCCTTGCCAATGGAAAGTGAATGGAAGTGATGTGTGTCAGTCCCAGGACTGACCATACACCTCCTGCATGTGCTCCTTTATGCTATTTCTTCAGTTCAGGATGGGAATGGGAATGCCCAGAGCAACTTTGGAAGCTATATGCTGAGGATGCTAGAACTGCCATCAGCCTGGGACCCTGAACAACTGTATGAAACCAGGTACCTGTGGGTGGGAAAAAAACTGGCTGGAACTATTAGATGAAAGAAAAATAAACATGTTTTTGGTCATTGCAATGTTGAGATCTCTCTTTAGTAGCAGTTTAGTTATTTACCCTAATTAATACACATACTATGGAATATTATGTAATCGTTAATAGGTTACATAGGGAAACAACTGAATGGGGGGCTTTTGTTACATAGGGAAAGTAAATGCAAAGAAGTTTATATAATGTGATCTAACTATTGTAAAATAAATATAGAAGCATATAACCCAGCAGGATATACAGAGGAGGTGGAAATTGAACAACCAACCAACAAATCAAGGGGAAGTCAGTAAGGAAGGAATTTCATAGGTGCTATGTAAGGTAGGTTCTGAAAGGAACAGTAGGGAGCATACTTGGGTCATCTTTTTCAAATTCTATGACTTCTGAGTCCATTATGATCTTTTATTCTATGTTTCAAATGTCTACGTAGCATCATCATCTGGATATTCTGCAGGTATTTTATATATAAAAATGTATTCTCTTTCTCCTTTTGAGAAACAATAAGCATATGTTAAGCAAGTAGTTTTGACCACCTATAAAGTTTCAGGACTTGTGATATACATGCTGGGTGATACAGAAATTAAAAGAAAATGATCCTTGCCTTTCAGAAGTACATAATCAAATGAAAAAGGAGCCATAAAGAGATAATGTCAAGAAAACGTAGTAAATATGCTTTGATATAGTTATGCACAGAGAAATGTAGATTTGAAGAAGGGTCTCTTAAATCAATTTCAGATGTTAGGCTGATTTTCAGGGCGAAGCACAAAGTAGCATCCCTGAGCCTGATGCATCTTTGTGCATTAGTGACACATTGTCTTAATGCTTTATGCAAATTTGTGATGTGCTATTAATATTAATTTACATGTTAGGAGGTAAATATGTGTTATGTTTATGCCTCCATTCCCAGGCAAAGTACCAGGCACACAGTGTGCTAGGGAATAAGGTGAAGTGATGGTTCTTGTCCTCAAAGAACTCAAAGACTTGTGGTAGGTAAAGATGTGTAAGTTAAGTTGTCATAAAGTGTTAAACTGAGTTTCAGAGAGCATCCTTTTTATTGTAACAAATATTGACAAAGATTAAAATATAGTTAATCCCAGTGGAGGGCTGCTCTGTAACATTCCATGTAGTACAACTTGGCTCTGGGGTTTTTCTTATCAACACTCTTATCCTCTGGATTCAGGGGTGTATTGAGAACTGAGGATGCTGAGAGCAGGAATCAGACCCTTGAGAAGTGTGGGAGGAAAGGGTGCTTAATAGATTCCTTGAAAATGCACCCAACCCAAACACATGGGACAAAACCAGACATAAACATTATAAGGTTATCTACTTCGTTATTTATCCTTATGTTCATATTTCTTGAGTACTGAAGGCAAGAATTGCAACTTTCCACTTTCAAATGCTTTCAAAACCATTCAAAAGAGGACAATACGCCTTTCCAGCCCCGGTACCGGACCCTGCGGCCGCAGAGATGTTGATGCCTAAGAAGAACCGGATTGCCATTTATGAACTCCTTTTTAAGGAGGGAGTCATGGTGGCCAAGAAGGATGTCCACATGCCTAAGCACCCGGAGCTGGCAGACAAGAATGTGCCCAACCTTCATGTCATGAAGGCCATGCAGTCTCTCAAGTCCCGAGGCTACGTGAAGGAACAGTTTGCCTGGAGACATTTCTACTGGTACCTTACCAATGAGGGTATCCAGTATCTCCGTGATTACCTTCATCTGCCCCCGGAGATTGTGCCTGCCACCCTACGCCGTAGCCGTCCAGAGACTGGCAGGCCTCGGCCTAAAGGTCTGGAGGGTGAGCGACCTGCGAGACTCACAAGAGGGGAAGCTGACAGAGATACCTACAGACTGAGTGCTGTGCCACCTGGTGCCGACAAGAAAGCCGAGGCTGGGGCTGGGTCAGCAACCGAATTCCAGTTTAGAGGCGGATTTGGTCGTGGACGTGGTCAGCCACCTCAGTAAAATTGGAGAGGATTCTTTTGCATTGAATAAACTTACAGCCAAAAAACCTTAAAAAAAAAAAAAAAAAAAGAGGACAATACTTGATGGGTGGTATTTTAAGTGCTTAGTGAAATTTTGTTGGAACTGATACTCCATTTTTCTCTTCTGAATAATGACCCCAGAGAGAGAAATAATCTTAGAACCATAGAGCGATAAACATTCACAGTTGGAGGTATTTAAAGGTCATCCAGTTTAACCATTCATTGATGCTTTAGCTCAAGTTTTTTATTATGACATTTCATATCTTCCATAGATGTGAAATCACCTGCTATAGAAAGATGATCAAGTAGCAACGGTTTAAGAGCCCAATGGGTGTAATTGATATCTGTATGGTGCCAATATTAGCTTGCCAGGACTGCTGTAATAAGTACCACAGATTGGGTGGTTTAAGCAACAGAAATTTATGATTTGCAGTTCTGGAGGCTAGAAGTCTGAGATCAAGCTATGGATAGGTTTGGTTTCTTCTGAGGGCTTTGAGGAAAGGATCTGTTCCATGCCTTTCCCAGCTCCTGGTGGTTTACTGACAATCTTTGGGATTCATTTACCTGTAGAAGTATCACCCTAATCTCTGCCTTCATTTTCACATCACTCCCGCTATATGTATGTCTGTGTCTAAATTTCCCTTTCTTATAAGAACACCAGTCATATTAGATTAGGGGACCATCCTACCCTAGTAGGAACCCTGTTAATTAATGATGTTTGCAGCAACCCTATTTCCAAATAAGGTCATATTCTGAGGTACTGGGGTTAGGACTTCAACATATACATTTAGAGGAGAACACAATTCAACCCATAACAGTGCCTTTAAAACCTAAGCCTATATTCAATACCTGACTCTCCCCAGAATACTCCATACAGGTTTTTACTTTTTTACACCTCTTATGTTATTGTTCCATATTGATAGATTTCTCTTCTGTTGTAATGCCGCTTCGTGCTGCTCTTATCTCTATTAAACACTTAGATAATTGTGATTTGAGATATAATTGTTTATGTGGCTAGAGTTTGGGATACAAAAATCAAACAACAGATAAAATGTCCAAATTTTAATTATTCTTTTATTCTCTCATTCAATACATATTTATCAAGAAAGCAATATATGTACCAAATGTTCTAGACACTGAGAATGTGGAGGTGAATACACGTGGCTAGCCAGGTCCCAACCCTCATGGAGCATACATTCTAGTGGGAGATGTGAGTGATTCCTCAGCTTCTATTCAAATTGTTTTGGAAAATTTATTAATAGATTAAGATAAATTCTGACTGGCTTCAGATGGTGTTGAGTGGCCTAAAGATGTAGGCCAAGACATCTTTCAGGATCACAGAGGCATTGTTTTATAATGTTTAAAAACTTAAAATTATATATTGAGTGTGAATTGGATATTGATTAGCTGTGTGACTTTGTGTAAACTACTTATCCTCTTTGAAATTCAAATTCTTTAATTTTTTTGTTCTTTTCAGTGTGATTTCTTCTTTAACCTATAAGTTATTTGCAATTTCTTTTTTTTTAGGTTTTGAACTAGTAAAATATACCAAATTTCACATTTACATCAGTATTCAGCCTGAATCTGCTCTGCCCACTTGATCTTACAAAGTCCAGATAGCTAAATGTCCATTTTATAGTCATTTCTGGCATGTTTTGTGTTCATGAAAGTTACCGTCTTATCATCATAACCATATGGGTAAATAAACAACAATTTTATTTGAATTTATATTACCTAAAAATTTCACTTTGAAATATAAGTAAGCATACATCTGTAATGAAACGAAAACATCTCATCATATGCTTTACATGTTGAAATCCCCATGAGTCACTTGGAAGTATAGTGTAAATTTATTACTGTTAGAGGGACATACTGAAAAACTGATAATTGTGAAACCTGCCAATTTATTTGTACAGACACTGAATATTAAGGATATGAAAATACTATAATAATTAGGGAAATGAATTTATTATTACAGAAATGCTAAGAGTATATTAGCTAATTTTAGGAAGAGCATTATACTCTTTATTTACCACAAATGTGTACTGCAGTGAAGTTATAATACAAGGCAGAAAAGTGAAAAATAGATTGTGATGCAATTTTTCCCAATTGAAGTAGTTGACATTAAATAAAACCTTTAAAGATTGTATTTTAAGGCCGGGCGCGGTGGCTCACGCCTGTAATCCCAGCACTTTGGGAGGCCGAGGCGGGCGGATCACGAGGTCAGGAGATCGAGACCATCCTGGCTAACACGGTGAAACCCCGTCTCTACTAAAAATACAAAAAATTAGCCGGGCGTGGTAGCGGGCGCCTGTAGTCCCAGCTACTCGGGAGGCTGAGGCAGGAGAATGGCGTGAACCCGGGAGGCGGAGCTTGCAGTGAGCCGAGATCACGCCACTGCACTCCAGCCTGGGCGACAGAGCGAGACTCCGTCTCAAAAAAAAAAAGATTGTATTTTAAGTTATTTAATATTAGATTCCTATGAGTTACCTAAATTCAGTGGTCAATTCAGTTCTTATGTAACTTGAAATATCAGCAATTGATACAGCTGATTACTGCTTCTTCCTTGAAATATTTTCTTCACTTGGATTTCAGGTCACTACACATTCTCCTACTGACAGACATCTATTTCCTCTACATTTTTTTTTCTCTATTATAAGTAAAGCTGCAATCAACACTTTCGTGCTTGTTCTTTATGGGCCTAAGTTTTCAATTTTTTCATACTCAGGACTGGAATTGCTAGACATAGGTGTATGTATAATTTTATTTTTAAAACCTGCTGTCGGGTGCGGTGGCTCATGCCTGCAGTCCCAGCACTTTGGGAGGCCAAGGCGGACGGATCATGAGGTCAAGAGACGGAGACCATCCTGGCCAACATGGTGAAACCCTGTCTCTACTAAAAATACAAAAATTAGCCAGGCGCGGTGGCGTGTGCCTGTAGTCTCAGCTGCTCGGGAGCGGAATCACTTGAATCCAGGAGGCGGAGGTTGCAGGGAGCCAAGATCATGCCACTGCACTCCAGCCTGGTGACACAGCGAGACTCCGTCTCCAAAACAAAACAAAATAAAACAAAAACCCTGCTGAACAGTTTTCTAAATTGGTTCTACCATTTTATACCCCCACCCACAGTATATGAGAGTTCCAGTTGCTCCTCATTCTCTTGGTAGGCAGTCTTTTTAATGGTAACTATTCTAGTGGGTGTGTAGTGATGTCTAATTGGCTTTAATTTATATTTCATCCATGCCAATGATTAAACATCTTTTCCTTTGTATATCTTCTTTTCTTTGTATACACAATTTTTGAAGTATCTGTCTAAATCCTTTTTCCCATTTTTAATTGGTTTGTCAGTCTTTTTTATCATTGATTTGTGAAACCTTGGTAATTTTTTTTTCAATTTGGCTTGTCTTTTTTTCTTAAATGTCTTTTGATAAGATAATTTTAATATTTATAATGCATGATTTATAATTTTTCTTTATGTTTAGTGTTCCATGAATTCTACTTAAAAAATTATTATCTAGCCCACCTATTTCTGGATTCTACTTTGTTCTGTTGTTCCATTTTTCTTCTATACTTATGTCAATATGACACCATCTTAATTACTCTGGTTTTATAGTTTTATAGTAATCATTGGAATCAGGCAATGTTTTTTTCTTCAACTTTGTTCTTCTTTCTTAAGATTGCTTTGGCCATTCTAGGTTGTTTGCATTTTTATATAAAGTTTAGTATCTGCTTGCCAATTTCTATAAAAAACCTGTTGGGATTTTGACTGGAATTGTATTGAGTCCATAGCTTAATATGGGGACAAATGCCATTTTTATAATATTGATGCTTTTAACCCATTGCTATGGTATATCTCGTTTCTTTAGGTTTTCCACAGTTTCTCTCAGCAATGTTCTGAAGTTGTCTAAATAGAAGTCTTTTATATCTTTTGTTAAATGCATTGCTGGTGTTTTGGATTTTTTTTATGGTACTCCTAACAAAATGTATTGATTTTTTTAAAATGTCAATCTCTAGTGCTTGTTGCTAGTATAAACAAATACAATTGATTTTGTATATTGACCTTGTATCCTAAGACTTGGCTGAATTCACATATTAGATCTATTAGTTTGTTTGGGTGAAATCCTTTGGATTTCCTAGGTATACATGTATTTCACTTGTAAATAAGTACAGTTTTACTTTTTCTTTCCCCATATTCATACCTTTTATTTAAAATGTTTGTCTTCTTGCATTAGGTAGAATCTCATTACAATGTTGAAGAGAAGTTCTGAGAGCAGATATACTTACGTTTTTTGTGTGACCTCAGTGACAAATTGTTCAATATTTTACTACTAAGTATAATATTTACTTTAGATTTTTTGTAGAAGTGCTCCATTAAATAAATAAAAGGATATTTCATTTTATTTCTAGTTTTCTGAGAGGTCTTTAAAATCATGAAGCAGTACTGGCTTTTGGCTAAACCTTTTATTGCAATTATTGCAATAATTATTTAGTCATTCTCTTGCATTATTGGAGTTAATTCTGCCTTTTCTTGATTGTCTTTTGGAATGAATTGATACTTCTTTATTAAGTACTTTTACATTTATATTAATGAGGGATATTGGACTGTTATGTTCTTTCCCTGTAATGTCATTGCCAAGATTTAACTTTAGGGTATTAGTTTCAAAATGAGTAAAAGTGTTCCTTCCTCTTCATTTTCTGAAAGTGCGTTGGTGATATTGGTATTTTTTTTTTTTTTTTTTTTTTTTTTTGCTTTATTGTTTGATAGACTTCACCATTGATGCCTTCTTGGCAGAAGCTTCCTTTTCAGGAAGGTTTTAAATTATTGATTTAATTTCTTTAATGGATGCAATGTAATATAGATTGTCTATTCTTTTGTTTTGAAAAGTTGAATGTTATTTGCTTTTTATATTTATTATTTTCTTATTGTTATCATTTTATTTCTTCTATTTATCTTGAGTTACTTTGTTATTCTTTCTCCAGCTTCTCAAAGTGAAAGCTTAGATCTTTGATTTTACACTTTTCTTGTTTTTTTAAGTAAACATTTAAAGCCCTAAATTTCTCTCTTAGCACCTCATTAGATGGCATGTCATACATTTTGACATGTTGTGTTTTTATTATGATTAAGTTAAAATACTTTCTAATGTGTATTTGTGATTTCCTCATCGACACTGGATTATTAAGAAGTGTATGCTTAATTTTGAAATATTTTGGGGGATAATCAAGATATATTATTGTTTTTGAGTTCTAATTAAACTCTTTTCTGGTCAAAGAATATGTTTTGTGTGCAAAAAACACTGCAAATTTTTAAGGCTTATTTTATATGCCTCATCATATGATCTATCTTGGTGAATATTCTATGTGCACTTGAAAAGCTTGTATATCCTCAGCTGCTGGGTGTGGTGCATTGTAATTTCATTAGGACAAATTTGTTGATAATGTTCAAATTCTTCTTCAAATTTATATTGATTGTTTGATCTAATTGTTTTATCAATCATTGATAGAAGAGTATTAAAGTTTCCAACAATAATTATTAATTATTTTTTCTCTTTAATTCTGTTAAATTTTCTTTCATTTACTTTGACTCTCTGTTGTTAGGTTAACATTAAGAATTGCTGTTTTCTTGATAAATTAGCCATTTTATCATTATGAAATGCCCCTCTTTTTCTTAGCAAATATTCTTTATTTTGAAATCTCTTTTGTTTAATATTAATTGGGTCATGCTATTTTTCTTTTGACTACTGTTTATATAGTGTGTATATATGTATATATATATATATACACACACACACACATACATACATATTTCCATCTTTTTTCTTTTAACTCATCTGTGACTTTCTACCCAGTCTTTCTCTTTACCTCCTTCTTAAGGTCAATAACTCACATATTTTCCATTTTGAGGCTGTTTTATGGATCTTTTAGGTGTGCTTCATTCTTTTTTATTCTTTTTGACCGTATTTCCAAATAGCCTGTATTTCCAAATAGCCTGTGTTTAAGCTTACTAATTTTTTCTTCTGCTTGATCAATTCTGCTTAGAGGCTGATGTATTCTTCAGTATGCCAATTGCATTTTTCACCTCCAGAATTTCTGCCTGATTCTTTTTAATTATTTCAATTTCTTTGTTAAATTTATCTGATAGGATTCTGAATTCCTTCTCTGTGCTATCTTGAATTCATTTGAGTTTCCTCGAAACAGTTATTTTGAATTCTCTGTCTGAAAGTTCACATATCTCTGTCTCTCTGAGATTGGTCCCTGGTGTCTTATTTAGTTCATTTGGTGAGTTTATGTTTTCCTGGATGGTGTTGATGCTTCTGATGTTCATTGGTGTCTGGGCATTGAAGAGTTAGGTATTTATTGTAGTATTCTCAGTATGGGCTTGTTTATACCCATCATTCTTGAGCAGGCTTTCTAGATATTTGAAGGGACTTGGATGTTGTGATCTAAGTTTTTGGTTACTGCAGCTATATCTGAATTAGAAGGCAACCCAAGCCCAGTAACACTGTAATTCTTGCACTCGTAGAGGTACTGACTTGGTAGTCTTGAATTTGATCTGGAAGAATTCTTTTGATTACCTGTCTTTTTATTATCTTGTGGCCTAGACAGCAGAGATTCTTCTTCTCTTCATTTACTTTCTCCCAATCAAATGGAATCTCTCTATGTGCTGAGCTACCTGGAGCTGGAAGAGGGGCACCAAAAGCACTCCTGTGGCCACCACTACTGGGACGGTGCTGGGTCAGACCTGAAGCCAGCACAGCATGGGGTCTTCTCCAAGGACCACTGTAACCACTACCTGGCTACCATCTATATTTGCTCAAGGTCCCAAGGCTCAACAATCAGCAAGTGGTGAAGCCAGCCAGTATTGTGTCCTTGCCTTCATGACAGCAAGTTCCTTTGGGCCCCAGATGGGTCTGGAGATGTATCCAGGAGCCAAGGCCTAGAGTAACAAATCTTAGAAATTTACCTGGTACTCTATTCTACTGTGGCTAAGCTGGGGCTAAAATCACAAGAGAAAGTCTTTCCATTCTTCCCTCCCCTTTCCCCAGGCCGAGAAGTCTCTCCCTGTGTCCACCACCACCACCGCAGGCCCATGGGAGTACTGCTAGGATGTTGCCGATGTTCACTTAAGGCCCAAGTGCTCTTCAGTCAGCTTGTGGTGAATGCTGCTAGGCCTGGGACTGATGCTACAGGGCAATGGGCTCCCCTCTGGCCCAGGGTAGGTCCAGAGATGCCATCCAAGAGCCAAGGCTAGAATCAGAGACCCCAAGATCCCCCTAGGTGTTCTTTCCCACCATGGCTGAGCTTGTGCATAAGCTGCAAGACAAAGTCCCACTTACTCTTCCCTTTGCTTTCTGAAGCAGAAGGAGTCTCTCTTCACAGCCACCATAGCTATGAATATGCTGGGTCACACCTGAAGTCAGCATGTCTCAGAGTCTCACCCAAGGCCCATGGCATGTTCTACCCAGTTACCACTGCTTATTATTTAGGGCCCAAGGACTCTTCACTCAGCAGGTAGTGAATACTGCCAGGACTGGGTTCTTCCCTTCAAGGAAGTGGGTTCCTTTTTGGCCTAGGTTGTGGGTAGACATGACATCTGGGGGTGAGGGCCTGGGATGGGGGCCTCATGACTCTCCCTGGTGCTCTATCCTATTGTGGCTGAGCTAGTATCCAAGTTGCAAGATAAAGTTCTCTTTACTCTTTCCTCTCCTCTCCTTAATTACAAGGAAGGGGTCTGTTTTGGAGCTGTCAGTTTCACTGCCTGGGATTAGGGGAGGGGTGTTGCAAGCACTCCCTTAGCCTCCCAAACTGGTATCTCACAGGTCACATATCTCCTAAGTCCACCGGCTCTGAGCCCAGCACAGCACAAAGACTTGCCTAGGAATTGCAGTCCTTATGGCCTGGACAACCTTTCAAGATTATTTAGGACCCCAGAGCACTTTAGCATGTTGGCAAGCCTAACTGAAACTCAAGTTCCAACTGCTATAATGTAGGATTCCCCTCTGGCTATGGCTGGTCCAAATGCTCCCTCCATGGACGTCAGCTGAGTATTTCTCAGTGTTGACAGCACTGAGTTTTGATGCAAAGTCTCACAATCACTATACTCTCTCTCCCCCAAGTGCAGAGTCTCTGCCTCATATGGCTGCTGCTGGGGAATGGGGGAGGAGTGGTGTTGGCATTTAAGACTGTCTCTTCTACACTCTTCAGTGCCTCTTTCAGTGAACTGAGATTAAAACCAGGCACTGTGATTGCTCACCTGATTTTTGAGTCTTAGGAAGATACTTTTCCTTTGTGTAGATAGTTGTCAATTTGGTGTTCCTGCATGGAAGATGATTGGTGGAAGCTTCTCTTTGGCTATCTTACTCCACCTTGTCCAAATTTTATTAACTCTTTTTGAAATATTAATGTGATATGTGGGAGTGGGCTGCATATGTGTGTATCTGTACATGCACATATGTGTGTAAGTGTGTGTGCATGTGTGTATGAGTGTATGTAGCTCACAGACAGAATTTACCATATAGTCTTGATTGGAAGTCTTGCTTTTTTATCTATAAGTCAGGAATAATATTTCCTTTATAAACTCATTGCAATCTTTAAATTATGTAAGCCATGTAGAGTGGTTAGCAAGATGCCTGGCATATAAAAAGGCTCAGTAAATATTATGGGGCATTTTGCTATGAAATAGAGTCACTCACTCAGTAATTGCAAAGTAGTAGATAACAAAAGCATGAAGAGATAAAAATTGCATCAGCCCTGAAATTGCATTTGGAATATATTTTTTGAGATAATCTCTTTCTGAAAGTATAGACAGTATGGGTTGGGGTTGGAATTCTTGCTTTGGCCTCTGGATATTGTTTTTGAAGGAATATTTCTCTCCTGGGTAGCTATTCAGTGAAAGGCAGTGTTAAGAGAAAGTTCTCCATGAGTCCTTTGTGTTCCTGAATGTCTTGCAAAGTGGTTCACTGAATCCCTTTGATCTAAACTATCTTTTCAAGGATATATGCACAGTGAACATCTATAAAAATTCCTATCTAATGTCAGCCCAATTTACACTAAGAATTTCTGGATTTTCTTTGATTAATTTTTCAAGTGTCTTTCCCTCCTCTAACACTCCAGGCTTTCACAGATCCCACCAGATAATAAAGATGACACAATTTTCTCATGGGCTTGTGGGTGGAAGCAGCTCAGTATTATGCTCAAAGGCATATGCTGCTGCCAGTGGGCCTGGGTGGTATTCTTACTACTATTGCCCATCTGAGCATTATGACCTCTTTTGAACATGACCTTCAGGAAAGTGAATCTGCAGAGCTCATCAAAATGTTATTTGCCCAAAGTAGGCATCTTGGTTTTCCAAGATTTCTTCTGTAGTTTCTTTTACTCTCCTAAACTTTCACATCTGTAGATGGTCTCTTAACTCATAAGGTTGCAATGGATATTGGGATTCTCTCACCCATGATTGATTATGTGTCTCCCCCTCTGGAAGAGCTGTGCGGTTTGATAGGAATGGGACTAAGTTACTTCTTACTCTCCAACCTTGCGTTGTCCTTTAAATTCCCCATATAACATTCTGAGTAGAGAAGAGGTAGAATGAGATGTAGCAACATATACATTAAAAATTTCTTTAAAAATCTCACCAGTGTCAAGCTGATTCTTCTACTTCAGCAACAGTTTATTAGATCTCTTCAACGCAACACTTTTGGAGGCTAGGTATTTGAGGGAAGTCTGTACCTCTTACTTTTAAAATACATTTTATTGTGATGAAAGCTCTCACAATTGCCTTTTCTGTGCAGCTGTCTGTTATTTGAAATAGGTGCTTGATATTATTTTTCTACATCTGGTTCAGCAATAATTTCATGGGAACATTACTTGTCAATTCTGCATTCTCACTCTTTTTGACACCCTCCCTCCAACATTGACTCCTTAGTGGTGATAAGTGCAGTGAAGAGCCACCAGCAGAAGAATGAAATACTATTTCTTCTCTGTTCTCACCTTACTCACAGTGATCATTGAATTTGTTTTACTGGCTGAAACTGGAGCTGCCTCTGCAAGCAATTAAGTTGTCTTAACCAAACAAATGCAGTGACTGAAATTTCCACACAGCACAGTGTTTCGCATTTACTGCATCTGGGGCTTGAGAAAAATCACACTTTAAAGCAATATGAAATAAGTTTTACAAAACTGACAGGAATTCAATGTTACATAGAAAATCAAGTAGGCTAAACTACTGAGAAATCAAAAGTATATAAGTGTAAGAGAAAATTATATGGTGGAATAAGGCAGGAGAAATATAAATAAGAGCAAATAAGGCCTTTTAGGAGTGATAAAAAAGAAGGAAATATCAAGATAACAACTATATTTTCTAAACACAAATTTGCCTTACAACAGCAATTCTGGACACAAGACAGTGCATTCCAATTTTAGAAAGTGTTTTATTTTTATTTCCCTGGAGGTACTTTTAATTTTTCACAATAGTATCTTAAAAACATCATTTTAGAATAAATTTATTTTTTATTTACATCTTACATGTGTGGTGAATGCCTTCAAAGATGTTAATGCACTGGTGTTGTTGAGCTGGAAAGTGTGTCTCTCCAAATTGATAGGTTATACTTAGGAAATTGATGGTACAAAGAAGCAGGCACACACCTAGACGATAAATCAAACTAAGCACCATACATTTTCTGACCCTGATACTTAAATGATAACTGGTTTACTTAAGCAACAACTCTCCAGTCATTTTTGTCATTTTTCTGAATGATGACGCATGTATTTTGCAGCTGTTTTTATTTATTGATATTGGCAGAAGAATAAATGTCAGTTTGTATGAAAAGATGTCCAAACAAGTCCCATTTTCTCATTTTATTACATAATGATTATAAATACATATTTCAAGTTTGATGACCTTGAAGGAATTCTTGGTGAGATTACCAAGGGGAGGAAAGGTTGTCAAACAAATAGACTTTATGTGGCGATTTATAGTCTTCTAGAGAAAGGTATTCTTAGCACTTCCTAGTCAACCTACAATGTAGAACGAGGAAAAAAAAACCTGCAGGTTGTAAATAGTGTGTTCAAAATTCAGCCTTCAAAAAAGGAGCAGAGAAACCTTGTGAATGGAATATAAATAGAGAAGGAATACTGGAAGAAAATTAATTATAATAGAATATACACGGATTTTGAGAATGTTGGACTGTGCTCTCCATTCTTATACAGTGTGGGCATTTTGTGGCAATAAAGTTCATTTCCCTTTTTAAACAGATGTTTCCTCTCATCTTAAATAATTATTTCAGAAAATTAGAATTTACAACATTATTAAAATAGAAACAAAATCTGAGCCTTATCAAAATCTGACTGATTATGTGGGAATCCTTAGTTGACCCTAAGTGAGAATTAACCCCTAAGAAATAGCAGTAACCAAGAAAATTAGGAAGATGTAGAAGTCAGTAAAGACCAGAAAAGGGAGTGAGAGCCAGGGTATTCACATTGGAATGAAAGCTCTGATAATTTCTCATGTATATACTTACTTTAGAAAAGTCTATTCGCATATCTGAGTCTCAGTTTCATCATATATAAATGTGAAAATAATATTGCCTTTCCTACATCGAAGGGTTGCTGATCAAATCAATTTTCCATCTCCCATTAGGGATTGTAGTTTATGGACCCTAGCATCTTTTTCTCATCCCTCATCCCTCTGCTATCCTTTCTTCCTTCTTTATCCGAATAGATTCCATGAACTGCCATTGGAATTACTCCCTTTCAAATGTGCCCAACTCCTTTTTCCCTGTTTGTTTCTTCAAATTCATTTGGCAGAACCACCACTTGGGTTAAATCTAACTCTCTACATACTTTGCACCTGCATTCATAAAACTGTATGTATCTGGAAAAACACAAAATCATGAAAAGTAATTTCAGTTTAAATTCATAACAATTATTTTCAAGTAGGCATTTAGTCCTGTGTTACCACATTGGATTTTAATTTTATTTCTTGTTTTATTTTCTGGTTAAATTTTACTACTGTGATTATGTTAACTTCATAAAATGAATGCCTTTTTCTATTGTTTGTAAAAGTTTTTATATGGTAGGAACTATTTGTTATTAAATGTTTAGTAGAATTAATCTGTAAAACTGTCTGGATTAATAAACAAAATCAGAAATAAAAAAGAAGATAATATATCGGATACCACAGAAATACAAAAGATCATCAGATACTATTGTAAATAACTATATGTTAAAAACCTGGAAAACCTACAGGAAATGGATAAATTCCTGGTCACATATAGCCTACCAAGATTGAACCAGGAAGAAATAAAAGAAATAAACAGACCAATAATGAGTAACAATATTGAATCAGTAACTAAAAAAACTCCCAGAAAAGAAAAGCCCAATATTGGATGGCTTTATTGCTGTGTTCTACCAAACTTATAAAGAAGAACTAACACCAATTCTTTTCAAACTATTATAAAAATGTGAAGAGGAGGAACTTTTTTTCTAACTCATTCTTTGAGGCTAGCATTACTCTGATCTCAAAACCCGACAAGGACACAACAAAAAAGAAGACTACAGGCCAATCTCCCTGATAAACATAGACACAAAAATTCTCAACAAAATGCTAGCAAACTGAATTCAACAACACATCAAAAAGATAATACACCATGATCAAGTGGATTTATCCTAGGGATGCAAGGATGATTTAACGTCTGCACATCAATAAATGTGATACATCACATCAACAGAATGAGGGACAAAACCATATGATCATCTCAATAGAAGCAGAAAAATCATTTGATAAAATTTAACATCACTATAACAAAAATTCTCAACAAGCTAGACATAGAAGGAACATACTTCAACATAATAAAGCCATTTATGACAAACCTGCAGTTAACATCATACTGAAGAGTGAAAAGGTGAAAGCCTTTTCTCTAAAAACTGGAACAAGACAAGAATGCCCATTTTCACCACTCCTATTCAACATTGGACTCGAAGTTCTAGCCAGAGCAATCAGGCAAGATATAAAAGTAAAGGGCATCTAAATTGGAAAAGAAAAAGTCAAACGGTAGTCCTTCAACATAAATAAGGTTAAAAAAAAGTCGAATTGTCCCTCTTTGTAGATGACATGATCTTACATATAGAAAAACCTAAAAAAAACTCTTAGAACTAATAAAAAGTTGGAGGATACAAAATCAACATACAAAAATCAGTAGCTGTTTTTGTACACCAACAACAAACTGAAGGAAAAAGAAATCAAGAAAGCAATTTCATTTGCCACAGTTACACAAAAAGAGAAAATACCTATAAATTTAACTAAGGAGGTGAAAGACCTCTACAAGGGCAAGTATAAAACACTAACGAAAGAAATTAAAGAAGGCAGAAACAAATTAAAAGGCATTCATGCTCATGGATCAGAAGAATTAATATTATTAACATAGTTCTACTACTCAAAGCAATCTATAGATTTAATGCAATCCCTGTTAAAATACCAATTACGTTTTTCAAAGAAATAGAAAAAAATTCCTACAATTCACATGCAACCAAAAAAGAGCCTGAACAGCCAAAGCAATCCTGAACAAAATAATCAAAGCTGGCAGAATTACACTACCTGATTTCAAAATATACTACAAAGCTATACTAACCAAAACAGCACAGTATTGGTATAAAAATAAACATAGACCAGAGGAACAGAATAGAGAACCCAGAAGTAAACCCACATATTTACAGCCAACTTTTAAACAAAGATGCCAAGAATATACATTAGGGAAAGGACATCCTTTTCAATAAAGGTGCTGATAAAACTGGATATCTTATGCAGAAGAATCAAACTAGACCCCTATCTCTCACCATATACAAAACTATTCAAAATGGATTAAAGACTTCAATGTAGACCTGAATCTATGAAACTGCAGTAAGAAAACAGAGGGGTGACATTCCAGGACATCAATCCAGGCAAAGATTTTATGGCTAAGACTTCAAAAGCATAGGCAACAAAACAAAGCAAAAAAATAGACAAATGGGACTATTAAACCTAAAGGCTTCTGTGCAACAGCAACAACAACCACCACCACAACATAACAGAAAACCCCAAAACAATCCACAGAATGAAAATATAACATGGTGAATGGGAGAAAATATTTGCAAACTGTTTATCCAACAAGGAACTAATATCCAGAATGTGCAAGAAACTTAAACAACTCAACAACCACAAAAACCAAGTAACCGCATTACAAAGTGGGCAAAAGTCATGAATAGACATTACTCAAAAGAAGACATACAAATGGCCAACAAGTATGTGAAAAAATGCCCAACATCACTAATCAAAAATGCAAATCAAAGCCACAATGAGATACCATCTTACCTCAGTTATCACTGTCACTTTTGGTTATGAAAAAGACAAAAAAATGCTGGTGACAATATAAATTAGTACAGCCAATATGAAGCACAGTATGAAGTTTTCTCAAAAAACTAAAAATAGAACTACCATACAATTTAGTAATTCTACTACTGGGTATTTACCCAGAGGACAAGAAATTAGTATGTCAAAGGTATACGTGCACCCCCATGTTTATTGGAGCACTATTCACAATAGCTAAGACATGGAATCAATCTAAATGCCTATCACTGAATGAATGTGTAAAGAAAATTTGACATATACACTCAATGAAGTATAATCAGCCATAAAGAATGAAATCCTGTCATTTGCAGCAGCATGGATGAAACTGGAGGTCATTATGTTAAGTGAAATAATCCAGGCACAGAAATACAAAATAGTGCATGTTTTCTCTTATATGTGGAAGCTAAAAAAGATTATCTTATGGAGGTAAAGAGTAGTATGATGGATACTAAAAGCTGGCAAGGTTGTGTATGTGTGTGGGGAGGGGATGAGGAGAGGTTGGTTAATGGGTACCAACAGTTAGGTAGTTAGATAGAAGGAATACAATTAGATAGAAAGAATAAATTCTAGTGTTCAGTAGCAAAGCAGGGTGACTACAGTTAACAGCAATATATTGAATATTTCAAAATAGCTAGAAGAGAAAATTTGAAATGCTCCCAACACAAGGAAATGATACGCATTTGAGGTGATATCATAAATACCGATTTAATCATTACACATTCTATGCATATATCAAAATATCACGTGTTCCACAAATATGTACACATATTATATACCAAAAAAAACTAAAAAAATGATCTGGGCTTAGTTGAAGTGTGTGTGTGTGTATGTGTGCATGTGTGTTTGTATACCTTAAACTACAGTTTAAGTTTAAAAATATTTATAGTTCCGCTCTAGTGTTTTTCTTTTTGAATTCAGTTTTCTGAGAATTGATTTTTTTTTTTTTTTTGAGATGGAGTTTTGCTCTTATTGCCCAGGCTGGAGTGCAATGGCGCCATCTTGGCTTACTGCAAGCTCCACCTCCCAGGTTCAAGTGATTCTCCTGCCTCAGCCTCCAGAGTAGCTGGGATTACAGGTGTGCGCCAACACGCCTGGCTAATTTTGTATTTTTAGTAGAGATGGGGTTTCTCCATATTGATCTGGCTGGTCTCAAACTCCTGACCTCAGCTGATCCACCCGCCTCGGCCTCCCAAAGTGCTGGGATTACAGGCATGAGCCACTGTGCCTGGCCCTGAGAAGTGATGAATTTTAATTACATGTTCAATTTGGATGACATAAAACTGTGCATATTATTCTTATTTTTTAAATAGAGGTATAACTGAGAGATATTGCAGATTTGGTTCCAAACTATTGCAGTAAAGCAAATATCACAATCAAGCAAATCACACAAATTGTGGGGGTTTCCCAGTGCATATAAAAGTTATATTTACACTGTACTGCAGTCTTTTAAGTGTCCAATAGCACTGGGGTATATACCCAATAATGGGATTGCTGAGTTGAATGATATTTCTGTTTTAAGTTCTTTGAGAAATCACCAAACTGCTTTCCACAATGGCTGAACAAATTTACATTTCCACCAGCAGTATATTAGCCTTCCCTTTCCTCTGCAACCTTACCAGTATCTGTTATTTTTTGACTTTTTATTGTTAGCCATTCTGACTGATGTAAGATGGTATCTCATTGTGGTTTCGATTTGCGTTTCTCTAATCAGTGATGTTGAGCTTTTTTCATATGATTGTTGGCCACATGTATATCTTCTTTTGAAAAGTGTCTGTTCATGTCCTTTGCCTACTTTTTAATGGGGTTGTTTTTTGCTTGTAAATTTGTTTAAGTTCCCCTTGTTTGTGTATAGAAATACTACTGAGTTTTGTACATTAATTTTTGTGGGGAAGAGAAAGATCAGACTGTTACTGTGTCTATGTAGAAAGAAGTAGACATAAGAGACTCCATTTTGTTCTGTACTAAGAAAAATTCTTCTGCCTTGAGATGCTGTTAATCTGTAACCCTACCCCCAACCCTGTGCTCCCTGAAACATGTGCTGTGTCAACTCAGGGTTAAATGGATTAAGGGCTGTGCAGGATGTGCTTTGTTAAACAAATGCTTGAAGGCAGCATGCTTGTTAAACAGACACTTCTCAAAAGAAGAAGACATTTATGCAGCCAAAAAACACATGAGAAAATGCTCATCATCACTGGCCATCAGAGAAATGCAAATCAAAACCACAATGACATACCATCTCACACCAGTTAGAATGGCAATCATTAAAAAGTCAGGAAACAACGGGTGCTGGAGAGGATGTGGAGAAATAGGAACACTTTTACACTGTTGGTGGGACTGTAAACTAGTTCAACCACTATGGAAGTCAGTGTGGCGATTCCTCAGGGATCTAGAACTGGAAATACCATTTGACCCAGCCATCCCATTACTGGGTATATACCCAAAGGACTATAAATCATGCTGCTATAAAGACACATGCACACATATGTTTATTGTGGCATTATTCACAATAGCAAAGACTTGGAACCAACCCAAATGTCCAACAATGATAGACTGGATTAAGAAAATGTGGCACATATACACCATGGAATACTATGCAGCCATAAAAAATGATGGGTTCATGTCCTTTGTAGGGACATGGATGAAATTGGAAAACATCATTCTCAGTAAACTATCGCAAGAACAAAAAACCAAACACCACATATTCTCACTCATAGGTGGGAATCGAACAATGAGATCACATGGACACAGGAAGGGGAATATCACACTCTGGGGACTGTTGTGGGGTGGGGGGAGGGAGGAGGGATAGCATTGGGAGATATACCTAATGCTAGATGACGAGTTAGTGGGTGCAGTGCACCAGCATGGCACATGTATACATATGTAACTAACCTGCACAATGTGCACATGTACCCTAAAACTTAAAGTATAATTAAAAAAAAAAAAAAAAAGAGTCATCACCACTCCCTAATCTCAAGTACCCAGAGACACAATACGCTGCAGAAGGCCACAGGGACCTCTGCCTAGGAAAGCCAGGTATTGTCCAGGGTTTCTCCCCATGTGATAGTCTGAAATATGGCCTCTTGGGAAGGGAAAGACCTGACCGTCCCCCAGCCCAACACCTGTAAAGGGTCTGTGCTGAGGAGGATTAGTAAAAGAGGAAGGCCTCTGCAGTTGAAGTAAGAGGAAGGCATCTGTCTCCTGCTCGTCCCTGGGCAATGGAATGTCTAGGTGTAAAACCCCATTGTATATTCCATCTACTGAGATAGGAGAAAATCGCCTTAGGGCTGGAGGTGAGACATGCTGGCAGCAATACTGCTCTTCAAGTCATTGAGATGTTTATGTATATGCACATCAAAAGCACAGCACTTTTTTCTTTACCTTGTTTATGATGCAGAGACATTTGTTCACGTGTTTTCCTGCTGACCTTCTCTCCACTATTACCCTATTGTCCTTCCACATCCCCCTCTCTGAGAAACACCTGATAATGATCAATAAATACTAAGGGAACTCAGAGACTGGTGCAGGTGCCGGTCCTCCATATGCTGAGCACCGGTTTCCCTGGGCCTACTTTTCTTTCTCTGTACTTTGTCTCTGTGTCTCTTTCTTTTCTCAAGTCTCTCATTCCACCTGACGAGAAACGCCCACAGGCGTGGAGGGGCAGGCCACCCCTTCAATTTTGTATCCTGAAATTTTGCTGAAGTTATCAGATCAAGGTGCTTTGGGGCAGAGACTGGGGGTTTTTAGGTATAGAATCATGTAGTCTTTCAACAGATAGTTTGACTTCCTCTCTTCCTACTTGGATGCCTCTTATTGCTTTCTCTTGCCTGACTGCTCTGGCTTATGCTATTATTTTTAACTTTGTTTGTGTATTTTGGGTTTATCTCTTGTAAAACAGACTTTAAAAATTTAAATGGATTTGCAATTATATGAATTGCTGATAATATTTTAAAATTTATTTCTATAATTTCATTTATGCTTTTTGTTGTTCTGCTTTCTCTATGCTTTATTCCATTGCTTTTGGATTAATTCAGGAGTTTTAAAAAATTCTACTTTTTTCATATCTAATGCTTAGTTTTTGGCTGTTAAAACTCAAACTCTGTGATCCTAGGTATCTGTCTATGACTTCAGGACAACTGCAGCTTTATGGTAGTTTAATCCCTTGGTTCTACTTCATTCTTAGTATTTGCTTACATATCTGCATATCTATTGTCAGGCCTCTGAGCCCAAGCCAAGCCATCGCATCCCCTGTGACCTGCACGTATATGCTCAGATGGCCTGAAGTAACTGAAGAATTACAAAAGAAGTGAATATGCCCTGCCCCACCTTAACTGATGACATTCCACCACAAAAGAAGTGTAAATGGCTGGTCCTTGCCTTACCTGATGACATTACCTTGTGAAAGTCCTTTTCCTGGCTCATCCTGGCTCAAAAAGCACCTCCACTGAGCACCTTGCGACCCCCGCTCCTGCCTGCCAGAGAACAAACCCCCTTTGACTGTAATTTTCCTTTACCTACCCAAATCCTATAAAACGGCCCCACCCTTATCTCCTTTCTCTGACTCTCTTTTCAGACTCAGCCCGCCTGCACCCAGGTGAAATAAACAGCCATGTTGCTCACACAAAGCCTGTTTGGTGGTCTCTTCACACAGACGCGCATGAAATTTGGTGCCATGACTCAGATCGGGGGACCTCCCTTGGGAGATCAATCACCTGTCCTCCTGTTCTTTGCTCCATGAGAAAGATCCACCTATGACCTCAGGTCCTCAGACCGACCAGCCCAAGGAATGTCTCACCAATTTTAAATCAGGTAAGCGGCCTCTTCTTACTCTCTTCTCCAACCTCTCTCACTGTCCCTCAACCACTTTCTCCTTTCCAGTCTTCATTCTCTCCCTTCTCTTAATTTCAATTCCTTTCATTTTCTGGTAGAGACAAAGGAGACACGTTTTATCTGTGGACCCAAAACTCCGGCGCCAGTCACGGACTGGGAAGGCAGCCTTCCCTTGGTGTTTAATCATTGCAGGGACGCCTCTCTGATTATACACTCACGTTTCAAGGGTGTCAGACCACACAGGGATGCCTGCCTTGGTCTTTCACCCTTAGTGGCAAGTCCCGCTTTTCTGGGGAAGGGGCAAGTACCCCAACCCCTTCTCTTCTTGTCTCTACCCCTTCTCTGCTTTTCTGGGAGAGGGGCAAGTACCCCTCAACACCTTCTCTTTCACCCTTAGCGGCAAGTCCCGCTTTTCTGGGGAAGGGGCAAGTACCCCAACCCCTTCTCTCCTTGTCTCTACCCCTTCTCTGCTTTTCTGGGAGAGGGGCAAGTACCCCTCAACACCTTCTCTTTCACCCTTAGCAGCAAGTCCTGCTTTTCTGGGGGAGGGGCAAGTACCCCTCAACCCCTTCTCCTTCACTCTTAGTGGCAAGTCCCGCTTTTCTAGGAGGGGCAAGTACCCCAACCTCATATCTCTGTGCCCCAATCCCTTTTTTCCATGCCCCAACCTATCTCTGTGCCCCAATCCCTTATTTCCACTCCCCAACCTCTTATCTCTGCACCCCAATCCCTTATTTCCATGCCCCAACCTCTTATCTCTGTGCCCTAATCCCTTATTTCCATGCCCCAACCTCTTATCTCTGTGCCCCAATCCCTTATTTCCACACCCCAACCTCTTATATCTCTGTGCCCCAATCCCTTATTTCCACGCCCTGACCTCTTATCTCTGCGCCTCAACCCCTTTTCCCACTTTTCTGGAAGGTAAGAACCCCCGACCCTTCCCTCCGTTTCTCTACTCTCTTTTCTCTAGGCTTGCTTCCTTCACTATGGGCAACCTTCCACCCTCCATTCCTCCTTCTACTCCCTTGGCCTGTGTTCTTAAAAACTTAAATCCTCTTCAACTCACACCTGACCTAAAACCTAAATGCCTTATTTTCTTCTGCAATGCTGCTTGACCCCAATACAAACTCGACAGTAGTTCCAAATAGGCAGAAAATGGCACTTTGAATTTTTCCATCTTGGAAAACCTAAATAATTTTTGTTGAAAAATAGGCAAACGGTCTGAGGTGCCTGACATCCAGGCATTCTTTTACACATCGGTCCCTTCCTAGTCTCTGTGCCCCATGCAACTCATCCCAAATCTTCTTTCTTTCCCTCCTGCCTGTCCCCTCAGTACCAACCCCAAGCGTGGCGGAGTCTTTCTAATCTTCTTTTCTACAGACCCATCTGACCTCTCCCCTCCTCCCCAGGCTGCTCCTCACCAGTCCTAGCTAGGTCCCAATTCTTCCTCAGCCACTGCTACTCCACCCTATAATCTTTTTATCACCTGCCCTCCTCACACCTGGTCCGGCTTACAGTTTCCTTCCGTGACTAGCCCTCCCCCACCTGCCCAGCAATTTACTCTTAAAAAGGTGGCTGGAGCCAAAGGCATAGTCAAGGTTAATGCTCCTTTTTCTTTATCCCAAATCAGAAGCGTTTAGGCTCTTTTTCATCAAATATAAAAATCCAGCCCAGTTCATGGCTCGTTTGGCAACAACCCTGAGATGCTTTACAGCCCTAGACCCTAAAAGGTCAAAAGGCCATCTTATTCTCAATATTCATTTTATTACCCAATCTGCTGCCGACATTAAATAAAACTCCAAAAATTTGAATCTAGCCCTCAAACCCCACAACAGGACTTAATTAACCTCACCTTCAAGGTGTACAATAACAGAAAAAAGTTGCAATTCCTTGCCTCCACTGTGAGACAAACCCCAGCCACATCTCCAGCACACAAGATCTTCCAAATGCCTGAACTGCAGCAGCCAGGCGTTCCTCCAGAACCTCCTCCCCCAGGAGCTTGCTACACGTGCCAGAAATCTGGCCACTGGGCCAAGGAATGCCCTCAGCCCGGGATTCCTCCTAAGCCACGTCCCATCTTTGTGGGACCCCACTGAAAATTGGACTGTTCAACTCACCTGGCAGCCACTCCCAGAGCCCCTGGAACTCTGGCCCAAGGCTCTCTGACTCCCTCCCAGATCTTCTTGGCTTAGCAGCTGAAGACTGACACTGCCCAATCACCTTGGAAGCCCCCTAGACCATCATGGATGCCGAGCTTCAGGTAACTCTCACAGTGGAAGGTAAGCCCATCCCCTTCTTAATCAATACGGAGGCTACCTACTCCACATTACCTTCTTTTCAAGGGCCTGTTTCCCTTGCCTCCATAACTGTTGTGGATATTGATGGCCAGGCTTCTAAACCTCTTAAAACTCCCCAACTCTGGTGCCAACTTAGACAATACTCTTTTAAGCACTCCTTTTTAGTTATCCCCACCTGCCCAGTTCCCTTATTAGGCCGAGACACTTTAACTAAATTATCTGCTTCCCTGACTATTCCTGGACTACAGCTATATCTCATTGCCGCCCTTCTTCCCAATCCAAAGCCTCCTTTGCGTCCTCCTCTTGTATCCCCCCACCTTAACCCACAAGTATAAGATACCTCTACTCCCTCCTTGGTGACCGATCATGCACCCCTTACCATCTCATTAAAACCTAATCACCCTTACCCCACTCAACACCAATATCCCATCCCGCAGCACGCTTTAAAAAGATTAAAGCCTGTTATCACTCGCCTGCTACAGCATGGCCTTTTAAAGCCTATAAACTCTCCTTACAATTCCCCCATTTTACCTGTCCTAAAACCAGACAAGTCTTACAAGTTAGTTCAGGATCTGTGCCTTATCAACCAAATTGTTTTGCCTATCCACCCTGTGGTGCCAAACCCATATACTCTCCTATCCTCAATGCCTGTCTCTACAACCCATTATTCTGTTCTAGATCTCAAACATGCTTTCTTTACTATTCCTTTGCACCCTTAATCCCAGCCTCTCTTCGCTTTCACTTGGACTGACCCTGACACCCATCAAGCTCAGCAAATTACCTAGGCTGTACTACCACAAAGCTTCACAGTCAGCTCCCATTACTTCAATCAAGCCCAAATTTCTTCCTCATCTGTTACCTATCTCGGCATAATTCTCATAAAAACACATGTGCTCTCCTTGCCAATCGTGTCCGACTGATCTCTCAAACCCCAGCACCTTCTACAAAACAACAACTCCTTTCCTTAATAAAGGACTGGACAATACTTTTACCACTTTCCGTTCTCAGAATTCAGGCCTGTCCTCTGAATGCTACAGGGTACAGCCCATTTAAGCTCCTGTATAGATGCTCTTTTTATTAGGCCCCCATCTCATTCCAGACACCAGACCAACTTAGACTGTGCCCCAAAAAACTTGTCATCCCTACTATCTTCTGTTTAGTCATACTCCTATTCACTGTTCTCAACTACTCATACATGCCCTGCTCTTGTTTACACTGCCGGTTTACACTGTTTTTCCAAGCCATCACAGCTGATATCTCCTGGTGCTATCCCCAAACCACCACTCTTAACTCTTGAAGTAAATAAATAATTTTTGCTGGCAGGACTATGCTGAATCTCCTTAGGCACTCTCTAATCAGTTATCCTGAGTCATCCCAATTCTTACACCTTTTATACCTGTTTTTCTCCTTCTGTTATTCCATTTAGTTTCTCAATTCATCCAAAACCGTATCCAGGCCATCACCAATCATTCTATAGGACAAATGTTTCTTCTAACATCCCCACAATATCACCCCTTACCACAAGACCTCCCTTCAGCTTAATCTCTCCCACTCTAGGTTCCCACGCCGCCCCTAATCCCGCTTGAAGCAGCCCTGAGAAACATCGCCCATTCTCTCTCCATACCACCCCCCAAAAATTTTCGCCGCCCCAACACTTCAACACTATTTTGTTTTATTTTTCTTATTAATATAAGAAGGCAGGAATGTCAGGCCTCTGAGCCCAAGCCAAGCCATCGCATCCCTTGTGACTTGCACCTATACGCCCAGATGGCCTGAAGTAACTGAAGAATCACAAAAGAAGTGAATATGCCCTGCCCCACCTTAACTGATGACATTCCACCACAAAAGAAGTGTAAATGGCTGGTCCTTGTCTTAACTGATGACATTACCTTGTGAAAGTCCTTTTCCTGGCTCATCCTGGCTCAAAAAGCACCCCCACTGAGCACCTCGCAACCCCCACTCCTGCCTGCCAGAGAACAAACTCCCTTTGACTGTAATTTTCCTTTACCTACCCAAATCCTATAAAACGGCCCCACCCTTATCTCCCTTTGCTGACTCTCTTTTCAGACTCAGCCCGCCTGCGCCCAGGTGAAATAAACAGCCATGTTGCTCACACAAAGCCTGTTTGGTGGTCTCTTCACATGGACGCGCATGAAATCTATGTATCTACATTTTTTAATGTTTTGGTATAATCTGTTTTTTAAAAAATTCATACGTAACAGATGTAACATATTTTGAGGATGCATGTGATATTTTGATACATTCACATAATGTGTAATAATCAAATCGTGATAATTGGGATATCCATCACCTTAAACATTTTTCTTTATGCTGGAAATGCTTATTCTCTATTACCTATTTTAAAATTTACTATAGATTATTGTTTGCTATAGTAATTCTATTGATCCATTTTACACCAGATCTTATTTCTTTTATCTAACTGTATTTTCGTCCATTAATTAACCTCTCTTTATCCTCTTCTCTCCCTTACCCTTCCTGGCCTCTGGTAACCACCAATATACTCCCCATCTTCATGAGATTTACTTTCTTAGCTCCTGCATAGGAATGAGAACTGCTATGTATATATTTTGTATGTATGTATCATCTACTTATTTTGGTGTTTGAGGAACTCCTTTACGGTTTTGCTAGTTCAGATCTATATTTACAAGTATTTTTTGAATCAGATTTTATTATGTATTTATACTTTTTATGTACTGAGAACTTTTTCAGGGAATGTAGTCTCTAATACTACCTCAAGTAGAAATATTTGTTAAATAGTTAATTATTGTTTTTGCATATATTTACCACTTTTCAAACACAAGAATTATTTCTATGTTACATACCATGATGTACCTCTCATATCTATCATTTGTATTTCATTGCCTTTCTTCCCTTTTCCATTATCCTTTTGCATGAATTGCTTAACATTGTTATCCATCTTACTTATTACTTTTCTACAGTGATTTTTCAGATTCCTTCCTTTGTCCCATTTGGCATATTTTCTTTGTGATGCCCATTTGCCTTTCTCTCAAACTGTTGTATACAATCTCATCATGCATTTCTTTTCTTAAAAGTGAAATGTGCATTTTCTTATATGTTGTTGCCAAAAAATGATTGTAGGTTGATACCTCTTGGGTATCATTAGTCTTTACTTTGGCATCTTTTAAACCTTTGCTTTGGAACATAAGCTAAAAGCATGTTTATATTAACCATTTGGTCACCACTGACAACCTAAGAGAAGGACTGGGAGCTGATGCCATGAGATGTTATTGCTATAGAGCTTTGTTTTTGTAGGCCTATATTTGTATTTATTAATATACTTGTTTTAATCCTGTCTCTGGGTACATGCTCCGCTAAAGTGGAGGATTATTCTATTCCACTGAGAAAATACATTATGGCTCTTTATTGTTGTTATTCATGGTGTCCTGGCCATTTTAGAGAATTTCTTATGAGGACACAGGCAGTCTTTAGACTTCTTCTTTTGTGAACATGGGTGACACTGCTAGTTGTTTCCTTAATATTTATTTAGTCATTTATTCTCACTGATGGAAGCTCAATTCTGTCTAGAGTGGCAATGCATCCAGGCAAAACATCCTGTCTCTCAGTGTTACTTGTCTCCATATGCCATATTCGATTGGCTCATACGCCATATTTTTAAATGCATGGCATAGTTTATTAACAACAGTTTCGTGTGATTGAGCCAAGAATTTTTGGCCACGAAGATGGAAATCACTGGGTGCAGCAAATCACTGGGTGGAGATTTTGTGAAGGCTGTTTTAAAGGAGCTGTATATTTCTGGTTTGATTTTTCAACCTTCTGTCCTTTGCCCTTCTCCTTCATTTCTTTTTCTGTGATCTTCAACCCAGTGACTAGCATTAAAACAGCCATCTTATAAATAAAGCCTGAAAGATGCATCTGAATGAGAGCAGAATAAGGACAGAATAAGTCCTTGATAACCTATTTAAGCAATTGCACCATCCATAGACTGCACACTTTTGGATATGTTGTTATATGAAAAAAAAAAATAGGCCCTTATTTAGTTATGTCAGCCCCTACCCCTCTACCATCCTAATCATTGCTTTTTCTGATGAGGACTCATAACTAAGAAAATGGCTCCAAATAAATTGGTCCTAGCTTCTTATATATTTGTAATTTCCAAATAAATTGGGCATAGTGTCCCTTACCTTAAGTCCTCAGCAATCCAGATGAAGAAACAGTAGAATTCATTCTTGTACTGAAGTGAACTTGCAATACTATTTCACATGCTCAGAGAATAGTAATGAGGAAAGGCTACTCTTTTTTCTTTCTCTAGACACACAAGAATGGTTTTTACATGTAGTGATTGGCATGGAGGAAAAGACCCCAACTACAGCTGCTTATGCTCCAAGCTATTGCCTATTTAAATCGAGGGATATTAGAAAATATTATTCAGATTTGTTTCACTTACTTCCAGCAACACTTCACTCCTGCCTTTGGGAGGGGAGTTTTATGTTGGGTCTCTATGTCCCAAGCCTAACCTAGAACATTATAGATGTGTTTGCAGATCAGCGGGCTGTGTTATGCAGGCAGCTTGCTGTGCTCCTGAATTTTGGGGTCAAGGATATGGTAATGGTAATGGCTACTTGTCATTAAGTTCCTACCATGTTCTAGCTACTGTTCTCAGCACTTGATATGTGTTAACTCACTTAATTCTTATACAGTAGATAGGTTCTATTATTAATACTCTCACTTTCCAGAGGAGGCAACTGAGACTGTGAGAGATTGAATCATTTGCCCAATGTCACCTGGTTAGAATGGGGCAGAGTGGGGATGGGACTCTGGCAGATGGACTCCATAGTCTGTACCGTGACTTCTTAGCTGCTTTTCCTGGACCTTGTGTACAGATGTCTCCCTGGAATTCTAAACCTCATAAGGAAAGAAGCTGTGCTGGGAAAGACAGGAAGGAAGCACAGAGAAAAGCAAATGAACACAAACTGTTGGAGAGGAAAAGCCACTATTGAAGAGGCTGCCAGGAAATATGAGAGACTTTCCCTACCCCGATGCTATGATTTTTGTCCTAGTTTGAACTGTACCCAGAAATAAAATTGTCCTCTTCATTTTTACTTCTCTGAAATCTTTCATGTTCACGGGAAGATGTGTGAAAGTTTTCTCTTCTACTGCCATCCTTTCACAAACCCTAAGGCTCTTCTCTGAGGCTTGGTCCGCTATGGCATCCATAGAGCTGCTTGGTGCAGTAGAAAGTTGGTTCTCAAAATCAGACAGGCTTGGATTTGTATTCCTCTTCAGCTTTTACTAACCCATGTGATCTGTGTGATCTGTACAAGTCACTTAACTGTTGGGGGCCTTAGTCTCTTTGTTCATCAAATGGGAATACTAATTGTTAGGAAATTGGCTTATTCATTAAGTCAACCAATATCTATTGATTACCTACTTTGTGCTAGTCAGTGGTAGATAATGTTTTGGCAAAAATAAATAATAAGTAATATTTGATCTTGCACTCAATAAACTTAAAATCCAGTAGAGAAGATAGGCATGTAAGAGATAATCAGCACTCCTGGTATAAATGCTATGATTAGTGTAAATACAGGCTGTTGTGTTGAGAATTATAGAGCTCTTGTCACATAAAAGGCACTCAGCAATGTAAGTGCTGGTTCATTTCTTCCATTCTTCCCCTTATTCTAAAGGATCCTGCTGCTGCCAAGCCTTCCCCACATATGTGCAGTTTCATTTCAGAAGCTTTACCCTATCCCAGGACGTCTTTTTACTTTTAATGTGCAGTGTGGCTCTGAGAGGATACTGTTTAACTACCTCTCAAAGCCAAATAGGGCGATTTGTGACACATGTAGTTTGCACCTTGGGCATCTATTATTCACATCAATATTTGTGTGCCATTTAATACATTAAACTTAAATTTCTACTAAAAGAAAAATAACTGAGAATTTAAGAGAGAGATATAAAAAGAAAACCTTAAAATTTTGAGAAAATAAAATGTTTGGGGTTTTTACCTTCTTAACTATTTGCATATTATAATTACAGAATTACCTACTATGGTTTTGGTTGGCTGTGTCCCAATAACCCCATTCCAGGTTTAAATGTGAAAGTACAATTAGTTTTTCCTAGAGTTGGTAATAGAGTTTGACACTTCTGGGTTCTTGACTTGTGTTTTAGAGCCAAACCATATGCACTAGTAATACAGATAAATACACATGGCCTCATGCATACTTTTTAAATCAGTATGAAGCTAGTCTAAAATTTAGGAAGTTACCATATAGATCCAGGAGAATATTTTGTATTTAAAAAATATGTATTTTTTTCTATCTCCCTTTAGATGAGCCTTGATTCTGCACAACTACCAGGCTTAGATGGTGTGTGGGGCTCAGTAGATGTAGTTTTAAAGCTTATTAAGGGGGATTGCTAAATTCTTTTAGCTTCCAAAATAAAAGGAGGTAAATATTATTGGAAGAATTAAATATGTAGGTAGACTAGGAGAGAATGAAGAAAGTTTTCAGGGCCACATTAAATTTTAAGTAAGTTTTTCCAAAATGAGTTGTAGGCTGTCTAGCAAGGTGACTGGAAAACTCCTTTCCTCTAAATTGACAAGTACTGCTGCTGCTCAGTTTATGTTGGTAATTATTTTTAGAAATGTTAGCTGTGGAGGCATTTTATATGAGAACACCCACATTTACCTATTACTTTGGTAACCGTGAAATGACAAGAAAGAATATTCATAGGCTTTTCTTATAATCTAGTAGGAGCTCCAAACATACAAACCCATAGAGCAGCAGCATTGCAGATCAATAAGGACTAGAGATCTGCAATAGGTTTTCAAAACTCACTATAAAAAAAACAAGCTTTTGTGCCTTGGGAGTATTTCACAATAATTAGAGTATTAATCTTAAATTCACAGTGCAGATAAACTACTTAGAGGATGGTATAGCAATGGCACAAGCTATTTCCACATTCAGTTTGTGAAATATCTTTAAGCAAAAATCCTATTAATATGCTGTAGGCTGGGTGCAGTGGCTCACACCTGTTATTCCAACACTTTGGGATGCTGAGGGGGGTGGATCACCTGAGGTTAGGCTTTTGAGAACAGCCTGGCCAACATGGTGAAAACCCATCTCTGCTAAAAATACAAGAATTAGCTGAGTGTGGTGGTGTGTGCCTGTAGTCCCAGCTACTCAGGAGGCTGAGGCAGGAGAATCGCTTGAACCCGGGAGGCAGAGGTTGCAGTGAGCTGAAATTGTGCTGCTGCACTCCAGCTTGGGCAACAGAGTGAGAGACTCTGTCTCAAAAACAAAGGAAAACAAAACAAAGCTGTAGGTCAGTGATTGTATATTCAAAGAATTTCACTTTGCCAAAACCCGTTATCAAGATTTACTTACCATGATATCAGCAAGGGAGAGGGAGGCAGTTATATTAAATAATAATTAAAACCCATCTCAAATTACCCACAAATATTTAGGATTTTATTTAATTGAACCCAAGATGAAAACAAAACTAATAAATGGCAAAGTTTATTATGCAACTTCTGATTAATAGAATAGTGTGAAGATTGCTCAGGAAACCAAGGAAGATTTAAACACACACATTTATATATGTAATATGAGTAATATATGCATATCTGCATTATTTTTTTTTTTTTTAATATAAGATAGATGGGTAATGGCTAGGCGTGGTGGTGTGCACATGTAGTCCCAGTTACTCAATAGGCTGAGGTGGGAGGCTTGCTTGAGCCCAAGAGTTTAAGACTAGCCTGGGTAACATAGTGAGATCCTGTCTGAAAAAAAAAGGTAGACAGGTATAGCTATAGGTGGGTGTGTGCATGTGTGTATGTCTGTACATATCACATGTTATGTTATTTTTAAAGTCAAACCTTTTTTTTTTTTTTTTTTTTTTTTTTTTTTGAGACGGAGTTTTGCTCTGTCACCCAGACTGGAATGCAGTGGTGCCATCTCGGCTCACTGCAACCTCCGCCTCCCAGGTTCAAGCTGATTCTCCTGCCTTAGCTTCCCAAGCCCAAGTAGCTGGGATTACAGGGTCGTGCCACCACACCTGGCTGATTTTTGTATTTTTAGCAGAGATGGGGTTTCACCATGTTGGCCAGGCTGGTCTAGAACTCCTTACCTCAGGTGATCCTACTTCTTTGAACTTGGCTCATGGAATTTTATATTCTTTTTTCCTGTGAATTCCATTTCATCCCTTAGAGCTCAAAACTGGGATATAATATAAAAGCATTAAACTTCTCTGCTTGGCTTAGAAAATTGCACAGTGATAGTCACAATAATGGACCCCATAAAGTATGATGTTCCTGTGAAAGATAAGAGGGGAGGCAGCAAGAATAGTGGGCAAGGAGAACGCTTCAGATTATAATATAGGTCTGGAACCTGAAAGGATGATGGGAAGGAAGAGCTGAGTAAGAAGAACCTCTGATTGGAGATTAGCTCTGAGAAAGTTTCAGACAGACATATGAGAAGCCCCTGAGCCAGATTTTCACCCTGCACTGGGTAGCTATGCTTTTTCTAGCCCCTGTTGTGCTTAGTCATAGGCTAGGAGATGCCTGGAAGAAGCACAAACTGGGGTGAATGCTGTCATGGATCTAAAGTTGTGGCAGCTGAAGCCTGTCAGTCAATCATAGTCCCAGCAGCAGATTCCCTCGAGGGAGACCTGATTAGGGCACCTCCATCGATGACACACGCACATGACTCTTGGCTCAACAGAAAATTCTTTTAAATTCTGTGCTCTGACTAGGCATGGTGGCTCATGCCTGCAACCCCAGTACTTTGGGAGGCCAAGATGGGAAAATCACTTGAGGCCAGGAGTTAAAGACCAACCCGGGGAATGTAACAAGGCCCCATTTCTACAACAACAACAACAACAAATTAGCTGGGAGTGGTGGCACACACCTGTAGTTTTAGTTACTAAGGAGGCTGAGGTGGGAAGATCGCTTACACCCAGGAGTTGGAGGCTGCAGTGATCTGTGATTGCATGTGCCACTGCGCTCCTGCACTCTAGCCTGGGCGGCAGAGCAAGATCCTGTCTTTAAATGAAACAAAACAAAAATTCTTTAATTTCTCTGCTCTCATAAGAAGTAAGTTTTTCTCCAGCAGCGATTTGGGAAGATTGATCTCTATCATGATTGTTTCAACGCCCTCCTACTTCAAACCTCCTCTTCTAATTGCTTCCTACCAACTACACATTCTTCTGTATTTTACGCACGGAGAGTAGAGACAGACTCTTGAAGCAGGCTTTAATACAGAGAAGCATCTGTAACATAAATTGCCCTAAAGTGCAATTAAAGTCTTTCTGTAGGCAATATAATAAGGTTTGGTAGTTGAAAGATTCAAGGGATATCTTTCTGAAATGGCCTCACTTGTAAGAATACACTACAGCAAGAATCCCTAGAACCAGTGTGGTATAAGCCATAGGCAACTGCCAAGGTTTTTACTACAGGGTGGCAAATTCAGACTTGCCATGTTTGAAATATCATATTTGGTTGGGGATTAGATATTTATCTATGGCTGCTCAGTAGTTTGTTATCCTGAGGAACTTAGCACGGGCAGCAGCATATTATTGATTTTGGAAAATAGGAAGGATTGAAAGAAGCTGTGTGGATTATTATGGGGAAAGCTGTTGGCAGGTGTGTGTCCTGAATAAATGAACAACTTGATAATTCCACACCTGGAACCCAAAGAGCAAAAATGTGGATGGTGACCTGCTGGCGTGGAGGTTGTTCGCTGGAGTGGTTTTGGATGAGCCTGCAGATGGTTCCTACTTCCTTGTTCTGAGTTCATTGGCAGAAGGGATGTGCCTCACAGACCATGGCACTGCTCTAAATTATATTGCTAATCTCTTCCAACTCTGCATGGATTTGTATCTGAATTGTATTTTCTGCCCCTCTAGATTGGTTTGTTTTCATGACATCTATTATTTGGCAAGAAAGTATGCAGCAATAATCCTAACTCATTCTTAGAGAGATGGCTTAAAAAGCCTTTAGTAGAATAAAAAGGTTTGGATAAAAGGTTATTCTTATTGAGAAACTACTATGGGACAGAATCTATAGAAGGTGCAGAATTAGGGATAAATAAAATGTGTGCATACCTTTGGGAAACACAGCTTGAAGACAATTATGCAACAGCTAACTATCAACTAGGTTGGTAAGCGACGGTTTCTATTTCCTGAAGTGAATTCTGACTGATACAGAGTCCAAGGTGCTTATACCACATCACTGCTTAAAATTTTTCAGGCTCCTCATTGTTTTCAAAAAAGGGCAACTTTCTTTGCCTAGAAATATTAGCTAACATATGTTGATTGCTTACCACGTGAAGGGCACTATTCTAAGTGTATATACATTAATTCATTTTAACATACAAAAGAATCTGGAAGTAGCTTCTTTACAGAGAAATGAAATGAGGCATAGGGAGATTAAGTATCATTTCCAAGATAAAATAGTGAATGTTAGAGTTAGGACACAATCTAAGAAGTACAGCTTCAAAGCTGTAATTGACCCATTAATTTATATTGCAAAAGGGTCACCATTCTTGTGAAGAATTAGAACCATCTCTATCCTGGACCCCATTGTATATTCCTCCAGCCATACTGACTCCCTGTCATGTTGTTTCACACATTTGTGCTTTCGTACAAACTATTCTTTCCCTCAGCTGTAATTCAATAATTATTTACTTAGTTCTTGTTCTATGCCATGGCATTTCAAGATATTGGAAGTTCTGACACCTATTAAAATAAAAATACAGTCCTATCTTTTATGTAGGTTATAGACTACTGGGACTTGAAAACAAAGAGACACATAGAAATATACTTCTAGAAGGATGGGTGGAAGCAAATAAAGAAGAAGTTACAATTATACTGTCATCACAGGAATTGAAAAGTGTTGCAAAAACACACATGGGGGGCACAATTTGAGCTTGAAGGATTAGGAAAGACTGACGGTCTAAACAGATAGCTGAGTGCCTGGTATTTTCAACACCTTCTCTGCATGGCTGATTCTTAGTCATCTATCATGGCTGTTTCTTCTTTGAGAATTTCCCCCAATCTTATTAACGCCCCTTTAGGAATGTGGACAGAAAACGCCATGTTATTTTTCGCTGTTATTGTTTTTTATTGCTTTTCTCCCACTAAACTGAAAGCTCCTTGAGGAAAGAACTTATTACTTGCTTATATTTGTGCCCACTGTATCTATTACAGTGCTGGCTTAGCATATATCCTCTATAAATATTTGTTAAATGAATGAGAGAGTGGTTGAGGTTGAAGTGATATGTAAAAAGTTATCAATTCAAGGTGGGTCTTCTACATCTTGCTAGTAGTTTACATTTTTTTCCTAGATGATCAGAGATCCTTAGAGAGTTGGCAATAAAAAACCGATTTTTTGTTCTTTTCGTATTATGCATGTGTATGTATGCTTGAGTCAAATTAGTTTGCAGGGTTGTGTGAAAACATTACCTTGATGGACCTAAGTAGTAAGTTTCACCTTTATAGGACCAGTTAGCTTCATCTGTATCTCCAAGCAGAGATTGCCACATGCTTGTTGGCCACCTGAGCTGCAGATGTATAATTTTGATTATAAAGAGAGATGAGAAAGTGTGTGTGGATCATCTCAAATTGATTTCCATTCCTGGCAACAGCTCTCACGTACATATGCCAGCAATGGTGAGCCAATAACTATACCTTCACATATGGGGCAGCATACTTTATATATAAGTTTGGGTATCATTTTCCCACAACATTATATTGTGCTTGAAAATAAATTATAGACAATTCTCTAGGGTTAATATGACAGTGCACATCAATATCATCATAGACGTAGAAAATAGATTTAAATTAAGGTAATGTTCCTGAATTGTCAAAAAAAATGGTATTTTATATATGTTTAAATAAAATGATTTTCCTCAACTGTGCATTTACATAATTAGTTATATTGAGTTGCAAAAGATTTCTGAGTAATTTACAAGTAGAGTGTAGCATTTGTTTTTCATAAACTCAGAAAATGATTGATCTAAAAGTATTTATAGATTCAAAATATTTAGACGTTACTCTTTACCATATTGGTAGCAGATACTGTATTAAAATCACCAAATTTGCATAATTTTAATTCAGCAAGAACAATAAGATTGCTAAGGGAATCATTCCTTGAAAGAAAAAAAAACATCACCATAACTGTGACTCAAATGACCTTCGTGGGTGCTTTGTAGAAAATGTGAATAAAATTAGGAGTAAAAGCTGAAGACATTTCATTTGGCTAGTGTTAAAGTATCATGGGTGTTATTTTAGGAGCAACTTTTTGGAAACTAAGTTCTTTTTAGAAATATTTTACTTTAGATTTTGAATAACAGAGTGTATGCTTTCACCATCAAGCACAGCCTAATTATTTATAAGACATTCTTAGAGTCATTAGGTTATAGTGATCCTGAGGCTATTTTTGGTGACACATATAAAGTGTATAAAGATAAATTTATCCCTGTGCTGTATGTCTGATAAGCAGCTTGAAAAGATTCAATCAGAGATGTGACACGCTGTGATAGGCATAGACAGATCATTGATTTTCACTCACTGTGCATAAAACACAGTTGACTCTCAAGATCCTGTTGAAAGAGTGCTTTAAATTGCCCAGAAAGTAGATCCCACTCCTGGTCCCAGGTATTTGAGCATATGTACCCAAAAATAAACATCATTCCAGAATTTAAGATGATTTTAATAATAATGGAGAAAAAAAGTAGGCAGGAAAAGCCAATTAGTTTTTCCTGAGCCTTCCCCTCTTCTTTTCACTGCATTAGTGCTCTGGAGATTAACAAGATGGGAAGTGTTTCTGTTCTCCTGAAACTTAAAATTTATTTGTGAAAAGACAATAATGCCTATTAGGCAATAAATGATTAATACATACTTATACTCATCTGCCTTTGTTTTCTTATTTGCCAGATACAACGTACACATTTTCTTTTCTTTTCTTTTTTTTTTGAGACAGATTCTCACTCTGCTGCCCAGGCTGGAGTGCAGTGGCGTGATCTCAGCTCACTGTAAACTCTGCCTCCCGGGTTCAAGTGATTCTCCTGCCCCAGCCTCCCGAGTAGCTGGGATTATAGGAGCCCGCTACCACATCTGGCTAATTTTTGTATTTTTAGTAGAGATGGGGTTTCACCATATTGACCAGGCTGGTCTCGAACTCCTGACCTCAGGTGATCAGCCCACCTTGGCCTCCCAAAGTGCTGGGATTACAAGCTTGAACCACTGCACCCAGCCACTATTTTTCTCTTAAATGATATAGAATGATAAACAACAAAGTGAAGAGGAAGAAAGAATGATGAATGTAGTTGAAGCGCAGAGATAAAGACAAGAATCTAGACATTCTGCATTCCAGTTCCAAGGGACCCACCTGTTTTAGTGGATACTGAGGTCTTTGATGGACTTAGAGAAATAACTTGGAGATTACCTGTCTTAGATTATTGCTGATGTATTTTTTCTCACCAACATAATGAGAAGATGTAGTACTAGATGTTTAAAAACACTTATGGAGAAGGGTGTTATGTTCGTTGGTGGATAGTGGTGCTTTCCTTTATTTGTTTCTTTGTTAAAATATTGAGAGTACTTTGGGAAAAAAAATTCAGTGATGAAAGGGACTGAGTGATAGAAAATTTGCATATGGCAGGTGGGAGAAAAACCCCTGAATTATGACTGCACAGTGAAATAAAACCATACTGTATGCAATCTGGACTGTGTGTGCCAGTGATCCACACGGTCTCAACCTCCTCTGACATGGATGCTATGAAATAATAACTCAGGAGAGATGTATTTGTCCCCATGAAAGAATTTTTTGTTGTTGTTTAAATACACTAAGTTGTCTCCCACACGGAGTGAAAAAAATTTGGAACTAGGTCACATGAGTTAAGTCCTTTGCAATTATTAGTTGATGGTCCTTTTAAAATTACTTTATTAATGTTTGGCAACCAAAAATCCATGTAAACATCAGCATTTTGGTTAAATAATAAAAGAGTAAATAAAGTATTGTGACCGTATGCATTTACCCTGAGTGGTTTTAAGTTATAATTTTTTAAAATTTTTCTTTATAGAAAGTCATTGTTTTCTATAGTTTCTTTTTAGTGAAATATCCTTGCAGCACTACATTTGGCATTTTCTTTTGTCTAATGCATTGAGAAGATAGTTGGTTTCTATATGCCAAATATTATTGGAGAGTCTGATAAAATAAAGGGAGCAAAAGAAGAATCTTAGATTCCTATTAGATTCATAATTATAAAATTATAATTACAAAAGTAATCATGCCTGTTTAAAATATACATGGCCTTCTTTATAAGAGAAAAAACTAGAATTGGACTTTGTTTCCATTTATAAAATATTAATGTGCCCTGACATTGAAAAATGAAATGAGATTAAGTAACTGTTGTGTCTGGGGTAACACTACTCCAGACGTTAAAGCTGAGTTGGGAAGACGATGACTGGGAGATAAGTTCACCTACAGCATCAAGAAAGCTTTCTCATATTTCAGAGACATTTCTATCCCTAAAAAGCTCCCCTTAATAATACAGTAGAATCTGAACTAATGGGATATTTTAGATTTCCTATAATTAAGCAAATCAGCTGAGTGCAGGACTAAATTTCCAGCTCTTTACAGAAATTTCAGCTTTGTAATTCGAGAGACATATAATACCATTCATGTATTTGACAAGGGATATGCACTACATTTTTTCTTTGTTTTTTTCTTTTTTGCTTATAAACCCTCTTTCCTTTGAATACACCATGGACCCTTGCTTTCTAATGGCTCCAGAAGCCTAGGTTGTCCTCTCCAGGCTTTGGCTCTTGCCCTCTGGCTAATTTTTTTGGATTCCCTGTTGCTACTAAGGAAACAGGAGAGGATAGTGTTGCTAGGGTAGTGAAATGCTCATCTCTTTCAGCAATAATATCTGGCCAGAGGGAGAGACAGCTCAGGGCTGACTGGTTTGCAGTGCCAGCGGGCAGGGGAGCCTTATGACTGCAAAAGGCTCCAGGAAGAATCTATGCCACCATGAATTCTGCACAGAATGCATTTTAGTTGGAATCTGTACCCTTCTTCTATCCTCTTGGTATTAATAGTTAATATGATTCATGAATTAAAGACAGAATATTTCTTGAAAATTTTTACTTATTAATGCATTCATTTGATACTCTAAAAATGATCAAGTATACTTTTGCTAATTTATTCTGCCTCTTTGAGACATTATCTTGTGTTATGTGAAATATAGTAGCAGTCTGGCCCATGTCCTCTAGCTTAGGGATTGGTTTTCTCCCACTTAATACCTTGTTCATGACAGATTCAGACCCACATCAGAACACAGTCATCCCTCTCAATAATTTCTTGTTGGAATTATACGTATGTAGTATAGTAATAGTAACCTACATATATAGTATAGTAACCTACACTATAGACAGATACTCATATACACATATATAGGTCAGCCCCATATGGTAAAAGAAACAAGGCTCAAACAGCCAGAGAATGGGAGTAACCTCAACCTCTACACTCTGATGGTTGTCTGCAGGGCTACTGCTCCCCTGGCAAGTTCCTTAGCCTGTGAAATTCTCCTGAATTTGTCATGGGAAAACAGCTCCCTCTTTGCCTTTGTTGAAGATGAAACTCTCACAGTCACTCCATTCCTCTTTCTTTGTCCCTCTATCCAAATTATAAGCCTGTAATACTTTCATGAATATAAAACTTACATGAAACCATCCATTTATGCAATATATAATAAACTTCAATAGTTTCTGGCTACTTTATCAACATGCTGGCCTTGTTTGCTTATCCCAAAAACTAAATTGGCATCAATGATGCTAAAATAATGGCAGCATTAAAACAAAAAGCAAGCATATAGACCATGACCAGCTTAAGACAACATTGATAACAACAAGTAATTAAGTATTTTCCAAACCTCAAGTTTTTAAAACTATCTTTCAGTAGGTGTTCTGGAAGGACATCTGTAGGCAGACTACTTAGAATACTAATTTCAATCATTTAATAAATTTTACTATACACATGCATTAGTTTGAAAATATCAAATTTTAGTATCTAGTAGATTATAAGTGACTAACCCAATTTCTCCTATGTAAAAAATTAAAAGCCTACATAAAATTGTTCATCAATTGCCCAAAAGAACTGCATGAGGAATGTTTACTTTTTTCAGACAAGTTCATATCCATTAAGAAGCTCCTCAAGTGTCCAATAAGGATGGTTGATCATTCTTTGAGTATTAAATGTATCTCTATCTATGTCCCCATCTATGTTAATTTTATGTCTACATCAATATCTTAACATTCTGGAAATATTAGGATTATAAACTTCTTAAGAATCCAATATTTCACCAACTCTACTCTTGTATCAAATGGCAGACAATAAAATACATAGGGAATGCAGGATGCCAGAGTTAGGAAAGAACCATGCAGATGAACAGAAAGAGGTAATATTTTCCTGAGCATGTTGACTTTGAATTTCTGTCACATAAAGGAATACATATTACAAAACCTCACTCAAATTCTACTTAAGTATTCTTAAGCCTCTTTAATTTTTCCCTCTCTGGAAGGTCTTCCATTTTATTCTATTTCTACTATCGAGAGCATTACTTCTGGGCTCTTAGAGATGCTTTGTCTCTTCAAGAAATCCCAACACTCTTTAGTCACGTTGCACAATACAAGGGGAATAATGCTGTTGGTGCAACATGGCTGTACGTTTAACTGTATTACAAGGTAATAATGCCTTAACAATATTATTTTCAAGTAGGGTAGGCATGCTTTTGGAAGCACAAATCAGATAGTGAAATATATTAAATAGTTATTGCATGAGTCACTGATTTTCATCCCACGAAAAGCACCCTGCCATTTGGGGCACTGTTTTAGTCATATTCTACTTAGAAAAAAGGGAGCTCTGCAAGGTGTTTCAAGAACTGGGAGTCTAATTAAGCAAAGTGTTTATGCAGGTGTTGAAAAGCTGGAAAATCTAAAAGAATGAGAGGTTGGTAACTGCAGGAAGCTGCTATTGTCTGTAAGTGTGGGAAAGCAACAGGGGGATGTTGTCACAATTTACAAGTCAGAAGGAGAAGCCACTTCCTCAAAAGCTCCCATTGTCTGAAGAGTTGTCATAACTTCAGGAGATTCCACTATCTCAGGATCTAAGACACTGGATAAGTTACCACAGTTTCAGAGACTCTGGGTCAATGGAAGATGTACTGACATATGAGTGAGTGCCAGGCTCTGCTGGGACATTTAAGAGAGTACCACTTTGCTATTGTTGGGACAACTGAGATCATGCCATGTACTTTTTCTGGGAATGATGAAACATGTTGAAGCTATAGTTATCAACTGCTGTTGAAAGGATTCTGACAGAAATTGGAAGCTGAAATTGAGTTTCTTCTCTTCTTCTTTCCAAAATTCTTCAAGAGGCTCCCATGGGCCAAACCTAATGAGAAATGATCTGGTGAGGAGGTCTGGAAATGCAGTTTACAGACTCCTACCCCCATCATGATAGAGCAGGATAAGAAGGCTTGGTATGAGACTAAAAATGATAGGCGAGTAACTGGCACACTTTACCCCATTTCAGTGCATGGCATTTGCTCACACATTTCTATTCATATTTC
Source organism: Pan paniscus (assembly GCF_029289425.2). Taxonomy (NCBI): domain Eukaryota; kingdom Metazoa; phylum Chordata; class Mammalia; order Primates; family Hominidae; genus Pan; species Pan paniscus. The sequence goes on from NC_073258.2 coordinate 97,457,819, forward strand.
AACTAACATATAACAATCATTACAACCTCATTCTTCCACTTAAAAAGATGCAACTATTTTTTTAAAAAAACAAAGTTGTCATACTTTCCTCAAAAACAAAAGTTCCAACAGACACTATTAGTATTTGAGTGATGTAAATTCCTCTTATTTTTTTTTTAAAGTTTACTTTAAGTTCTGGGATACAAGTGCAGAACGTGTAGGTTTGTAACATAGGTATATATGTGCCATGGTGGTTTGCTGCACCTATCCACCTATCATGTAGTTTTGAAACCCTGCATGCATTAGCTATTTGTCCTCACGCTCTCCCTCCCCTCCCCTCACCCCCGAAACCCCTACTAGCCCTGTGTTGCTCCCCTCCATTTGTCCATGTGTTCTCATTGTTCAACTCCCACTTATGAGGGAGAACATGTGGTATTTCATTTTTGTTTTTTGGTGTTAGTTTGCTGAGGATGATGACTTCCAGCTGTATCCATGTCCCTGCAAAGGATATAATCTTATTCCTTTTAATGGCTGCATAGTATTCCATGGTATATATGTACCACATTTTCTTATTCCAGTCTATCATTGATGGGCATTTGGGTTGGTTCCATGTCTTTGCTATTGTAAGTAGTGCTGCAATAAACATATGTATGCATATGTCTTTATAGTAGAATGATTTATATTCCTTTGGGTATATACCCAGTAGTGGGATTGCTGGGTCAAATGGTATTTCTGGTTCTAGATCCTCGAGGAATCACTACACTGTCTTCTGCAATGTTTGAACTAATTTATATTCCCACCTACACTGTAAAAGTGTTCCTATTTCTCCACAGCCTTGCCAGCATCTATTGTTTCTTGACTTTTTAATAATCACCATTCTGACTAGCGTGAGATGGTATCTCATTGTGGTTTTGATTTGCATTTCTCTAATGATCAGTGATGTTGGGCTTTTTTTCATATGCTTGTTGGACGCTCCCATTGTCTGAGGAGGAGCTTAAAGTAAAGACATAAATATCTTTTCTTTGAGAAGTGTCTGTTCATATTCTTTCCCCAGTTTTTGATAAGGTTTTTTTTTTTTTTTGTAAATTTGTTTAAGTTCCTTGGAGATTCTGGATATTAGACCTTTGTCGGATGGGTAGATTGCAAAAATTGTCTCCCATTTTGTAGAATGCCGGTTCATTCTGATGATAGTTTCTTTTGCTGTGCAGAAGTTCTTTAGTTTGATTAGATCCCATTTGTTAATTTTGGCTTCTGTTGCAATTGTTTTTGGCATTTTCATCATGAAGTCCTTGCCCATGCCTATGTCCTGAATAGTATTGCCTAGGTTTTCTTCTAGTGTTTTTATGGTTTTGGGTTTTACATTTAAGTCTTTAATCCATCTTGAGTTAATTTTTGTATAAGGTATAAGGACAGGGTCCAGTTTCAGTTTTCTGCATATGGCTAGCCAGTTTTCCCAGCACAATTTATTAAATAGGGAGTCTTTTCCCCATTGCTTGCTTTTGTCAGATTTGTCAAAGATCAGATGGTTGTAGGTGTGTGGTGTTATTTCTGAGGCCTCTGTTCTGTTCCATTGGTCATATGTCTGTTTTGGTGCAAGTACCATGCTGTTTTGGCTACTGTAGCCTTGTAGTATAGTTTGAAGTCAGATAGGGGACGCCTCCAGCTTTGTTCTTTTTGTTTAGTAGGATTGTCTCAGCTATATGAACTCTTTTTTGGTTCCATATGAAATTTAAAGTAGTTTTTTCTAATTCTGTGAAGAATGTCAATGGTAGTGTGATGAGAATAGCATTGAATCTATAAATTGCTTTGGGCAGTATGGCCATTTTCATGATACTGACTCTTCCCATCCATGAGGATGGAATGTTTTCCCATTTGGTTGTGTCCTCTCTTATTTTCTTGAGCAGTGGTTTGTAGCTCTTCTTGAAGAGATCCTTCACATCCCTTGTTAGCTATATTCCTAGGTATTTTGTTCTCTTTGTAGCAATTGTGAATGGGAGTTCATTCATGATTTTGCTCTCTGCTTGTCTATTGTTGGTGTATAGGAATATCTGTGATTTTTGCACATTGATATTGAATCTTGAGACTTTGGTGAAGTTGTTCATTAGCTTAGGGTGTTTTCTGGGCTGAGATGGTGGGGTTTTCTAAATATGGAATTATATTGACTGCAAGTAGAGACAATTTGACTTCCTCTCTTCCTATTTGAATACTGTTTATTTCTTTCTCTTGCCCGATTGCCCTGGTCAGACTTCCAATACTATGTTGAATAGGAGTGGTGAGAGAGGGCATCCTTACCTTGTGCTGGTTTTCAAAGGGAATGCTTCCAGCTTTTGCCCATTTGGCATGATATCGGCTGTAGGTTTGTCATAAATGCCTCTTATTATTTTGAGACATGTTCCATCAATACTTAGTTTATTGAGAGTTTTTAACATGAAGTGATGTTGAATTTTATTGAAGGCCTTTCCTGCATCTATTGAGATAATCGTGTGGTTTTGGTCATTGGTTCTGTTTATGTGATGGATTACGTTTATTGATTTGCATATGTTGAACCAGCCTTGCATCCCAGGGATGAAGCCAACTTGATCGTGGTGGATAAGCTGTTTGATGTGCTGCTGGATTCGGTTTGCCAGTATTTTATTGAGGATTTTCACATCGATGTTCATCAGGAATATTGGCCTGAAGTTTTCTTTTTTTGTTGTGCCTCTGCCAGGTTTTGGTATCAGGATGATGCTGGCCTCATAAAATGAGTTAGGGAGAACTCCCTCCTTTGCAGTTGTTTGGGATAGTTTCAGAAGGAATGGTACCAGCTCCTCTTTGTACTTGTGGTAGAATTCGGCTGTGAATTCTTCTGGTCCTGAGCTTTTTTTGGTTGGTAGGTTATTAATTACTGCCTCAATTTCAGCACTTGTTATTGGTCTTTTCATGGATTCAACTTCTTTCTGGTTTAGTCTTGGGAGGGTGTATGTGTCCAGGAATTTATCCATTTCTTCTAGATTTTCTAGTTTATTTGCTCAGAGGTGTTTATAGTATGCTCTGATGGTAGTTTCTATTTCTGTGGGGTCAATGGTGACATCCCCTTTATCATTTTTTATTTTCTCTATTTGATTCTTTGCTCTTCTTTATTAGTCTAGGTAGCAGTCAATCTATTTTGTTAATTTTTTCAAAAAATCAGCTCCTGGATTCATTGATTTTTTGAAGTGCTTTTTTTGTGTCTCTATCTCCTTCAGTTCTGCTCTGATCTTACTTATTTCTTGTCTTCTGCTAGATTTTGGATTTGTTTGCTCTTGCTTCTCTAGCTCCTTTTATTGTGATGTTAGGTTGTCTATTTGAAATCTTTCCAGCTTTCTGATGTGGGCATTTATTGCTATACATTTCCCTTTTAACAGTGCTTTAGCTGTGTCCCAGAGATTCTGGTACTTTGTCTCTTTGTTCTCATTGGTTTCAAAAAACTTCTTGATTTCTGCCTTAATTTCATGATTTACCCAGGAGTTGTTCAGGAACAGGTTGTTCAATTTCCATGTAATTGTGTGGTTTTGAGTGAGTTCTAATTTGGTACTGTGGTCTGAGAGACTGTTTATTATGGTTTCAGTTCTTTTGTATTTGATGAGGTTTGTTTTGCTTCCAATTTTGTGGTCTATTTTAGAATAAGTGCCATGTGGCACTGAGTAGAATGTATATTCTGTTGATTTGGGGTGGAGAATTCGGTAGATGGCTACTAGGTCCACTTGATCCAGAGCTGAATTCAAGTCCTGAATATCCTTATTAATTTTCTGTCTCATTTATTTGTCTAATATTGACAGTTAAAGTCTCCCGCTATTATTGTGTGGGAGTCTAAATCTTTTCATAGGTCTCTACGAACTTGTTTTATAAATCTGCATCGTTCTGTACTGGGTGCATATATATTCAGGATAGTTAGCTCTTCTTGTTGAATTGATCCCTTTACCATTATGTAATGCCCCTCTTTGTCTTTTTTTTAAAATCTGTGTTGGTGTAAAATCTGTTTTATCAGAGACTAGGGTTAGACTAGGGTTGTAACCCATGCTTTTTTTTTTTTTCTTTTCATTTTTGGTAAATTTTCCTCAATACCTCTATTTTGAGCCTATATAGGTCTTTGCATATGACATAGGTCTCCTGAATACAGCACATGATGGGTTTTGACTCTTTATCCAACTTTCCAGTCTGTGTCTTTAAATTGGGGCATTTAGCTCATTTACATTTAAGGTGAATATTGTTATGTGTGAATTTGATCCTGTCATCATGATGCTATCTGGTTATTTTGCACACTAGTTGGTGAAGTTTCTTCATGGTGCCATTGTGCCACTAGTTTTTATATTTTGGTGTGTTTGGCAGTGGCTGGTACCAACTTTTCCTTTCCATATTTAGTGCTTTCTTCAGGAGCTTTTGCAAGGTGGTGACAAAATCTCTCAGCATTTTTTTGTCTGGAAAGGATTTTATTTCTCCTTTGCTTATGAAGATTCGTTTGACTGGATATGAAATTCTGGGTTGAAAATTCTTTTCTTTAAGAATGTTGAATATTGACTCCCACTCTCTTCTGGCTTGTAAGATTTCTGTTGAGAGATCCACTGTTAGTCTGATAGGCTTCCCTTTGTAGGTGACCTGCCCTTTCTCTCTGGTTGCCCTTAAGGTGTTTTTCTTCATTTCAACCTTGGAGAATTTGATGACTATGTGTCTTGGGGCTGATCTTTTCATGTAATATCTTAGTGATGTTCTCTGTAGTTCCTGAATTTGAATGTTGGCCTGTCTTGTTAGGTTGCAGAAGTTCTCCTGAATAATATCCTGAAGTGTGTTTTCCAACATGGTTCCATTCTCCTGGTCTCTTTCAGGTACTCCAATCAATTGTAGGTTCAGTCTTTTTACATGGTCCCATATTTCTTGAAGGTTTTGTTTGTTCCTTTTTATTCTTTTTTCTCTAATCTTGTCTTCATGCCTTATTTCAGCAAGATGGTCTTCAAACTTTGATATCCTTTCTTCTGCTTGGCTGATTCAGCTATTGATACTTGTGTATGTTTCACAAAGTTCTTGTGCTCTGTTTTTCAGCTCTATCAGGTCATTTATGTTCCTTTCTAAACTAGTTATTCTAGCTAGCAGCTCCTGTAACTTTTTAATCAAGGTTCTTAGCTTCCTTGCATTGGGTTAGAACATGCTCCTGTAGCTCAGTGGAGTTTATTATCCACCTTCTGAAGCCTAGTTCTGTCAATTCATCCATCTCATGCTCTTTCCAGTTCTGTGCCCTTGCTGAAGGGGCATTGTGATCATTTGGAGGAGAAGAGGCACTCTGGCCTTTTGGGTTGTCAGCAGTTTTTCACTGATTCTGTCTCATCTTCATGAGTTTGTCTAGTTTCAATCTTTGAGGCTGCCGATCCTTAGATGGGGTTTCTGTGGGGACTTCTTTCATTGATGCTGTTGTTGTTGCTTTTTGTTTGTTTTTCTTTCAGTATTCAGGTCCCTCTTCTGTGGGGCTGCTGCGGTTTGCTGGGGTTTAACTTCAGACCCTATTTATCTGGTTTGCTCCTGTGTCTGGAGATGTCACTCAAGGAGGCTGGAGAATAGCAAAGATGCTCCTTCCTCTGGGATCCCTGCTCCTTCCTCTGGAATCTCTGACCTCGAGGAGCACCAACCTGATGCCAGTAGGAATGCTCCTATATAGGGTGTCTGACAACCCCTGTTGGAGGGTCTCACCCAGTTGGGTGGCACAGGGAGCAGTACCCATTTCATGAAACACTTTGTCCCTTGGTGGACGGGGTGTGCTTCATTGGGAGGAAATCCACTTGTCTGGGCTGCCCAGATTCCTCAGAACTAGCAGGAGGAAAGACCAAGTCTGCTGGTCTGCAGAGACTATGGCCACCCTTCCCCACAGGGGGTCAGGGCCAGGGAGATCAGCGTTCTGTCCTGAGCCCCTGGCTGGAGTTGTTGGAGTTCCTGCAGGGTAGCCCTGCCCAGTGAGGAGGGATGGGTCAGGATCAGGCCTGAAGAAGTGTGTTGAGGTGTGAAGGATACCTCTTGGGACCAAATTGTCCAGCCTCCCTGGCTCCAGCAACGGAAAAGCACAGCCTGGAGCTATACAGATGGCTGCTGCCCTTCCCCCCCACACTGGGAGCTTAGTGTGTTAGGCAGCTATCAGTTCCAGTGTTGGCTGCCACTCCTCCTCCAAGGAGCTCAAATGGCTTAAAAAACAGGCAGCTGCAGCTGTTATCCTGGCCTCTTCTCCCCCAGCTCCACTCCCGTCTCCCTGGGGAGCTCAGCAGTCTTAACCAGATTTTAGCTGAGTGGCTGTTGAGAATCTGTGCCAGCCTCCGTGATTGGGACCCTAGGCCTGGTGTCGTGGGCTCATGAGTGGGATCTTCTGATCTGTGGGTTGCACAGTTCCATGGAAAAACCATGGATTCCCAGGATGGGTAGCATGCTCAATCACTGCACCCTTGGCTAGGGGGTGGGGGCTCCCCTGCCCTACGTGGCTGTCAGGTGGGCCACCACACCACATTGCTCTTCCTTCCTCTTTGTGGGTCATCCCAGCCACCTAGTTAGTTCTGATGACATGACCTGGATATCTCGGTTGCCAGGGTGCAAGATTCGCACATTGTTATGGTTCTTGAGCATCTCAGGTCATCCCCAAACCGTTGGAAAAGACAGGACAGTGGCTGAGGACACATCACTCATTTTCCAGCCTTCAGATGTTCCGGTGTCTTCCCTATGGCTCTCCCAGTACCTGCAGGTCACAGGACAACAGGGGCTGTGGTAAAGTCACCTAGGTGTTCCTGGAACAAAGGAAATGGAACACTGGAGCAAATTATTCTTCTTATTCAGTCACATTTTCACCTAAATATTCAGTAAAGTAGTAACTAAAAAAACTTAATTACCATTGATAAATTTTATATTGCATATTAGGGAAAAAGAAGAAGGGAAATATGCAATGAAATACATACTAAATAAATAAGGAATAACATATTTTTTGTACCAGATGTTTTTATTTATGTGACTGGTCATTATTCTTCCACAAACTATATCATATCCTTTGCCCTGAAGCCTCAGGGTGAAAGAATCTGGGGTCAAGATTCTTTTTCTGGTAGAGTGAACTAAAACTTCATTTCTGAAGGGTCTGAGCCCTCTGCAGCCCTGACTGCAGGACCTAATTTTTCATTAACTTTTACTAATTGATTTTGAAGTAGTGAGAATCCTTTAGAATTCCCAGAGTTCTAGACATAGTCTTTCTTTCTTCCTTTTTTTTTTTTTTTTTTTTTTTTGAGGATTAATTATGGCACTCTGCAGACCACTGGATTTCTAGAAAGTGGACCAAGGTGGTGAATTTATGCATTCTCATAGAATTTATCTCCTACTCTTTGGAACAATTGTGTTTTATTAATGTATCTTTTATATGTACTCTTTTCTGCTCACCAGGTCCAATCTGTGAGACATCAAGACTACCAAAGTTCTTATGGTTTTTATAGATTGTTTTCTGGAGAATAGAAGAGTTAAATAAACAAATATACCCCTGAGGTGACCAAGATAGCCTAACAGTCCCGTCAGCTTGACTAAAATTTTGGACAGGTTTCTTCTTGACTATAGGCACCTAACCTCCATTTTCTTAGAGCATTTACTTTAGAAAACTTGCAATTGTAAATTCTCCCTCTATTCCTTTGAGATGGACAACTCAGGAATGCCTTTATCAAGGACCTGAAAATGGACTCTTTGAAATGCAGTCATCAAGAATAATAGAGTTCTTATTTCCCAGTCTCTGTGGGAGCGTAGAAGTCTAACTATGATAAGCACCAGTTAGCAAACACAAGTGGCCTAATTACAGCGACCAACATCCTCCCTCACCCCCCAACACATACAAATGACATCCTCCAATACTTTCCCATTAGCTTATTCCAGCATTTAAAAACCCTTCAGCCTCTGTTTCAGTGGAGTTGAGTTTAATTTCTCTCCCATTTTGCAATAGGCTTGAGTAAAGTCTTCCTTGCCTTTTAAAACCCCATCTGGTGCATTTTTTTTTTTGATAGAGGCAAAACAATGAATGTGTATTCCTGTCTCTGCCAGATGAAAATAAACTTTTTGTGGTTTGTCTTGGGAAACTGATATTTTAAAAAGCATTTTTTAGGCTAACAGGTAAATGTATCAGGTGCCAGGACCTATGTTGATTTTCTTCCCAGGAACCTACCATATTTGAAATAGCAGCTGAATTTGAGTTTGCCAGGTGATTTAAAGAATTCACTGTTAAAACTACTATTATGGATAGAACAAATAGACAAACAATATGAGTTAGTGATAAGAATCGTTTCTCTTTCATCTTTCAAGACTTTGATGGTTGTACTAATTGCAGCAATTTCTTCAGAGATGACATTGTGTTTTTGGCTTCCTGGATGGAGGGAAAATTAGGACTTTTAACTTGAACCTTTCTACAACAATGGCTCTTACTACACTCCATTTGGCCAGTCACCAAATATGAAAATTGAAGTCATAAATTCAGGAACTGGAGAAATGGTGCACAATGATTTTGTGGAATTACTGTTCTCACTGTGAGACTCGGCCAAAATAACTTTTATCGCCTGTCCCCAATATCTCCTCACTTTGCTGGTGAACATCTCTGATGTTTTTCTTACGCATATGCTAGAATAAATTCAGAGCTAGCATCCAATAATTCCTGAAATTTCTCTTCTTTTCTGGAGAGTCACTTCAAACAATAGCCGTAGGTCTCTTCTGGGCAAGCTTGGATATTTACACTGTGTTCTTGGTCAGCATCGCAGGCACTTTCCTTAAGGGGATTCTGCTAAAATGGGTAACTGAGCTACAGGCTGTGAGTCTCCATTATAGTACACACTTGAAATGGAGCTCCTCAGGTTACCTGGATCAAATAATAGTTTAGTCATATTCCTACCAGTTTTCTTTCTAGGGATAATGTGAACAACTTTCCATAACCAAAAGTCCAAGACCATAGGTCAAAACCTTTTGATTCTCACTGTGATTTTATTTCCTAATATGTCAATTCTGCCTCCTTTGCCTCTGGAGTTGCGTACTGACATGGAGCTTGTACCATTCTGAGATGCCACTATTCTCATTACAATCAGAATGCTGGTTACAATGGCAGCATCTCCTAACATCATGCCCGCGCTCATAGAACAGCAACTACACAGCTTTCCAATGCATGCAATACTTTTCTCACTAAGAAATTTGTCAATTTCTCAATGCCTTAGTCAACCAGGCATCCTAAGGTCCCTCTAAAGAGAGCACAGTGGGATGTAAATGTTTACGTTGTACACGATAACTTTGTTACAACATTACGTTCTTCCTAAGCCTTTTATTCTTTTACATAAATTCAGGTAGTAAGCTTCTAAAAATAATGCATAGTTTTATAGTATACTGTTGGTGAAAACTTGAATATTCATTTGGGAATACTGAGTGATGGATTTTGTTCTTGTGTTCAGTACAAACTCAATTTAGTGTATGGGGTGTGGGACTTATCAATAAAGTTGTACTTGCTTTGATCTGTGTCAGCTGTACATTATTAAATAGTCATCCTTACATCTTATTATTTTTGCTTTTGCATCTCTAGACCTTAAGTTTCAAGAAATATTAATCCACTTTCTCAGTGACACACACACAGACACACACACGCACACACACACACACTTTGTCTATCACCTGATAATAGGCTGTCTAAAATTGTTTCAATCCTTTTCTTATCTAAGAGTTTCATCACTCCTAAATAATTGAGAACATCTCAAGAACAAATTTTTTTCTTATGCTTTTTTCTTTGCCTTTCATAGCATTTAATGCAAGGCTGAGGACATATTTGACACCCAATATTTGTTAAATAAGTCATTGATAAGACACCTGACACTCTGTGCAATAAAAATCTCCTTATTTTATCAATATCCATTTTAGTGTCTCAGGAACACCATTTAGAAGTATTGTGCATAGGCTGGGGCAGCAAATATTTCTTTAGCAACTTGCTTTACTATCCTGAGGCAAATAAAAATGGCTTCTTGCCCATTTTGAAGTAGGGAGTACTTAGTTTTCATATTTGCAGATGAAAACAAAGCAGGAAACAGATGCTAATCCAAGAAAAGTTCTGTGGGCATTTGCATTCAGTTTGAGTAAATGTAATTTATGTTTGGATATTTCATTTATGGTCTATTTTGGATACACATTTGGATTTCTAGTTACCACAACATACATTGAATTGTAAAGAGATGGGAAGTTTGAATGTAACAGATGGTAAATTAAGCTCTAAAATAAAATAGATGGATGTTAATGTTAGGCATTGTTTTTATTAGGGCTGTTTAAATTTCTACACCCAGTGACTCTTTGTCAGTGTTAAAACTCAATGGCAAATAGGAGACGCTTTAAAAGGTGATTATAAGTGTATATTTTAATATAATTTGGTTTTAATTTTTAAAAATTACTTTAAAATTATGCATGCCTGTCATTAAGCCATTCAAATAAGATAACACGCAAAGGAGAAAATATAAATGTCACTAAGTTGCATAATTCAGAAAGCACCACTGCTAATATTTTGGTGACTATCCTTCCAAACACATCTCTCTGTAAGCATATACAAATAAGTATTTACAAATAATTCTACATAAAATAATGTTATATATGATACTTTAACTTCCCTTTAACTCAATATGTCATTATTGGTTCCATTCCCCTGGTTTTGGTTCCATTCCCCTGGTCTCTTTCTATATTAATGAATAGGGGAACATCATTGCATCTAATATTTGATTAATTTTTCATTGTACTGAAGAAGGATTCTAATGATAGACATATATGTTGTTTCCTTTTTCTACTATAAAGACTGTGGTAGAAAAATTTTTGTTCAAATGTAAGTTTTTCATCTTGTCCTATTCTTAGTTCATTCATTCATTCAGCAGATATTAGCCTCTACCATGTGTTGGTCACTGTTTGAGATACTGTGGCAGAATAGTAATCTAAATATTTGCCTTTAGTGGATTAACATTATGCATGCGCTTTATATTCTTAAACTGTCCTACAGACATATACTAATGTAGACATCTACCAACTTTACAGGATAGTACCTGTTTACCCTAAACAATTCTAGGATTTGTAAAATATCTAAATCCTTCCAAACCTGATGGGCAAAATGTGATCTCTCAGATATTTAGTCACATTTCTTTGATGGATGTTGAATACATTTTTATGGGTATATTATTCATTTGTATATCTTTTTTGTGTGTTGCATAATCACATACTTATATTAGGACATTTTAGGTTTTTTCCTTACTGGATTGGTAAGGAATCTTTGTGTGTAAATATAAATAGTTAATTTATAAATTTATAATTTATAAATCTATACATTAAATTAAAAATTAAATAAAAATAAATATAAATTACAAAATAAATATAAATTTAAAATTATAAAAAATTATACATTTATAAATTATAAATAGTAATTTCCTCTAAGTTATATTTTCTACAAATATTATTGAACATGATATGAATGGAATCATACTATATGTAGTTTTTCAACATCTGGCTTATTTCACTCAACATTGTGTTTGTGAGATTCATCTATGTTCTTGCTTTTAGCTGTAGTTTATTCAATTTATTCATTGCCATATACATTTTTAATGAACATAGTTCTATGTACTACTAAAACTTATCTCCCTATTCTGTTCTTGGTAGGCATTTCAGTTGTTTCTAGTTTTTGGCTATTACATATAGTGCTGTTATTATTATACTTGTTTATGTCTTCTGGAAAACATTGGCTCACATGTCTGTGGTTACATACCTAAGAGTAAAATTGCTGTGTCATGGGAATTGCCATTTTCAGTGTTCAGAAGAAGATCCTACCAAACAGTTTTCTGAACTGGTTGTTCCAATTTTTGTTTGTAACAACTGTGTATATGAGTTCTGGTTTCTATCTTTTTTTTTCTTCTTTGAAACAATCTGGTGGATATATAATGGTTTTGCATTTTTTCAAGTTAGTATTTCCTGATAGTTAATGATATTGAGCACCTTTTCATGTGTTTACTGACCTTGAAAACTTCAAAATACAGATTCTCAGGTCCCTTTACAGTCCTGCTGTAACAGAATAGGCATAGAACTCAGAAACCTGCATTTTTTAAAGTTCCATAAGCTATCATCATTCAGACAGTTTCTGAACATGAATGCAATTTTAGAATGGGTAGACCAGCCAGCTTGTATGGTAGCTAAAACAAAGAGAAAAATTTAGTATTTCTTATCTGATGTGGAACATAGTAGAATTTCTCTTTCTTTTTTCCTTCCTTCCTGTCTTCATTTTCTTGTCCTCCTCCTCTCGCTTCTTAATTATCTGCTTGTTTTAGAGAAATACAAAAATATGAAGGATAATGACATTCTGTCATATGCTGCAACATGAATAGAATTGGAGGTCTAATTATGTTAAGTGAAAGAAGCCAGGCACAGAAAAAGAGAAATATTGCCATTCTCATCTCATTTGTGGGAGGTAAAAAAGTGGATCTCATTGAGTTAAAGAGTAGAATGGTGGTTAGCAGAGGCTGGGAAGGTGGGGGTGGAGGTAGGAAGAGAGGTTGCTTAAAGGGTATAATAATATAATTAGAAGCAATAAGATTCTGCATTTGATAGTATGGTATAGTTAACAATAATGTATAGTTCAAAATAGCTGGAAAAATTAGAATGTTACCAACATATAGTGAAGACATATGTTTGAGGTGATGGATATCCCAATTAGTCTGATTACATATTATATGTATGTATCAAAATATCATAGGTACCCCTAAAATATGTGTAACTATTATGCATCAATAAAAACAGAAATAAATTGATCTAGTACATGTTCTCTATGGCAGAAAAAGGAAAAAATTTTCATCATTTTATTTTATCAACTTCTACTGACAGTTGAAACCCTACCTAATTTATGCAATTTTAAATATTCTGCTGCAGACAAGTTCATGAATGCTTTAGAGATAATACATGTTATTTATTTAGTACAATTTTAGACTAAATATTATGAATGGGACTTCCAAATTATGGTGCCAAGGTTTAATGAGGTGTAATTGCAGGTCTTAAGATATTTGTATGAGGAGAAAAAACTTAGTGTACACCATCAAAGTGTTTTATGTATGATGATGACTGACACAACCCATTATGGAATTTGAATAAGCTTAATTGTCCAAGGAAAATAATTGAAAATAATCCTTTAGATGTCAAAATATAGCAATTTATCATATGACTCTGTCAGTTCTTATTTAATGTCCTTCCTGGTTATAGACATGCTTTTCTGGTGGCTCATTAATTATGTCACCAGGAAAACAATATTTTTAGCACTGTTAAAGAAGAAACCTTTACTCTCAGTGTGTTGAAATATAAATTGCACAAGAGCATTGGCATTAAAACAATGTAATATAATCAGCATGACCTAAGTGCTTGGCTAATTAAAGGGTAAAGTTGAAAGTAGACATGAGCAATGATAATTTATCAGTTGTATTTCTGAATATTTCCATGAAGTTTAGTTATATTTTTAGAAAGCTTCTTTTTTTTTTTTTTTTTTTTTTAACAGAGTCTCGCTGTGTCCCCAGGCTGGAGTGCAGAAGCGCAATCTTGGCTCACTGCAACCTCTGCCTCCCGGGTTCAGGCTATTGTCTTGCCTCAGCCTCCCGAGTAGCTGGGCCAACAGGTACGTGCCACCATGCCCAGCTAATTTTTTTGTATTTTTAGTAGAGATGGGGTTTCACCATGTTGGCCAAGATGGTCTCGATCTCTTGACCTCGTGATCCGCCTGCCTCGGCCTCCCAAAGTGCTGGGATTACAGGCGTGAACCACCGCACCCTGCCAGAAGTCTTCTTTAATTACTATTCAATATGTCATTTAATGAAGGATATACCAATAATAATAATAATTCTACTATTAAGGAGCATATTGCACCTTATACCTAAAAACAAGAGGAATAGGGCCAAAGAGAAACAAATGAATAGAAAAATAATAAAACCTGAATTTAGATTAGTACAGATTAGTACATTCAACCTTTTGTATCCCCAGGTCCTGCATCCGAGGAGTCAACCAACTGCGGATTCAAAATAGTTGGAAAAAGAAAAAGCAATAAAAATCTTGCTAATAAATAACCCAAAACAGTATAACACTATTTACATAGCATTTACATTGTATTAAGCAATATATGTAACCTATAGATGATTTAAAGTATATTGGAGGATGTGCATAGGTTATATACAAACATTACACCTTTTTAAACAAGGGACTTGAGCCTCTGCAGATTTTGGTATCCGTGGGCCATCCTGCAACCAATCTCTTCCCCCGACCCCCCCGGATACTGAGGGACAACTCTATATGCTTCTGTACAGTTGTTAGAAGTGAGATGCAAATTTGGCTTTAAAATTTATCAGGCAAAACAAAGATGGAATAAAATAATTTCTAAGGTTTAGAATATCCATAAATTAAAACCAATCAGTTTATTAGAAAAGCATCACTTCTCTTGTCCCTGACAGATGCAGGATTATCTCTGAGTGAGCTGTTTATTTAAGTAGTTTAAAGATATTGAGAAAAAGCTCAATTCAGTTAGAGCAGTTATTTAAAGGGCCAGAACAATGTGGTGCACGTTCTCCAGTCTTGAAGATTGATGTTGATGTTCAGTGCCAATTTAGAATAGATGAAGAAGTAGACGGACTGCCTGCTCTCAGACCAACATCCATGAACAACGTGCCTGCATTCTGGCTTTTGATAAGAGTTAAATTGCAGATAACTCGGGGTTACATTTTTCTCACAAGAAACTGGGGTGCAAATATTCTGTATAGTGTATAAAGGGATTACCTATATGCTTTGGTAATTAGCTGGGAAAGGGCTGATTTAAAGTGTTCCTAAAAGAAATGAAGGGGGCTAATAGCCATTTGCCTGCATAGATGATGCCTCACTTCCTCATGGAGGTGGTTAAAGGTGTACATGTAGGTAGAACCACGTGTAGAGTGTAAAGATACTAGAGTATAATGGTAGCACCTAAAATATTCTGTTACAGCAAACTTTAGAGACAGAATTTTAGATTTCCAATTTACAAAGTTACAAGGGTTACAAGACTGCTTTTTCTTAGTATCTGATTCATTTGGATGAAGGTATGAATCTGAATAGTCTACTCTACATGGTTATGGGATTCTCTTTTCTGACTTTGATTTAGAGAGGAATAAAGGCTTTCTATTTTTATTTTTTTACAAAAGAGTCTTTCCATCTGCACAGGAGGCATTTTCCTGTTTTTTCTTTTGAGTGTTTTTTGCTTTTGCTTTATGAATACCACTTGAAAAGTGATAGGATATAAGACATCCTCTTTCATCTGCAAAGAAAAATTTCTTTACTGCCTCAGGAGCTCAGTTGCCATTTTCTATTTCTACTTAAATCCTTTTTTATTCTATATCATCCTATCACACTTAAAGTCTTGCATTGGACTTTAAACTTGTTTTGTTGTTGGTTGGATTAGAAACAGCCCTTAAGAGCCTCCTGCTGTAAACGTCCCTGCGAGTTCAGACTTTCTTCTACATGGTTCCTAGGGTGAGGGGAAACTTAGAACTCTTGCTTTTTCTCATCCAAATTTTGTTCCAAGATGGAATGAATATTAATGTTTGGTTCTACAGGATTTCCAGAACTAAAAAAAACAAACAACAAAATCCCCCTAAAAACTCCAAAATGATTACTTAAAAATCTAACAAATTCTAAAATGCAAATAATTTTTCCTATTAAGGACCATATAATGAATAAGTAGCAAGATCAATAAAAAGAAGATGAATTACAGCAATTTTCTTTTTTCTTTAAGAAATACAGTGGGAATCCCGGGCGTGGTGGCTCACGCTTGTAATCCCAGCACTTTGGGAGGCCGAGGTGGGCGGATCACGAGGTCAGGAGATCGAGACCATCCTGGCTAACACGGTGAAACCCCGTCTCTACTAAAAATACAAAAAATTAGCCGGGCGTGGTGGTGGGCACCTGTAGTCCCAGCTGCTGGGGAGGCTGAGGCAGGAGAATGGCGTGAACCCTGGAGGCGGAGCTGGCAGTGAGCCAAGATTGTGTCACTGCACTCTAGCCTGGGCAACAGAGCGAGACTCCATCTCAAAAAAAAAAAAAAAAAAAAACTACAAGGGGATTTTTTGTACTTTTTATTTACCTGATCTATGGATTTGTAGCCTTTTAAAGATCATTTTTTAGATGAAGGAAAATAAAAAACTATTGATTTTATCCTTTTTTTCATAAGTGTATATCTTTATAAGCAATGAGGATGACAGTTTAGTTAAATCAATTTCTATGTAAACTGACTAGATATCTGTTAAAAAGTAACACACGTTTATTATATTAATAATGTATATCATAATATGTAATATATATTAACAATTATTTCTTAGCCAAAGCAATATAGACTATATTAGACTTTTCAGTTCTCACTACATTATAAGAATTTTCAGTTTCTCAGGTGTATTGATCATCCTGTTAACTTTACTGACTTAGCAGATAGAAGCTCAGTGGTAGAAGTCTTTTCTAGTCCATCTTTAGGAGCCATTCTTGTTCACTGCTGGTTTTGGTGTGAGGAAAGTGAAGATCCTATTTGTCTTAGTCTCCTTTTCTTCATGCCTTATAAAAAGAAGTGTTGATCTGGAATTTCTTCATTTCTAGGGCACTTGTTCTACCCAAATTTTAAAGGTGTTGCAGTCTTAAAGTTACAAATAAGATTTTATGAGATAATCATTTTCCCTCTTCCACTGATTCATGCATTGTAGGTGTTCCACTTGAATGGAAATTTCAGAGAGTAGGGTTTAGGCATTGGTGGCCAAAACAGCAGCCTTAGGGCCTACTTTGGTTTATGATGCTGCTTATACTTAAACAAAGAAGCTTTCTACATAGTCAGCCAAACTACTAGAATTTTAAAATAGAGTATGGTTCAAACATTCCTCTGATAATAATATTTCTTTCTGCTTTGGTTTGCTTACTATATGAATGTATCATCATTGGGGATTTTGGAAGAAGAGGGATGAGATGGTCAAGGCAGAGTTTTAATATTCCTGGGTCCCCAACTTAGTTCATCTTAATAGTATGCTTTAATTTTACTCCATTATAATGAATTGTATTAGGTGGTAGCATGAGTTTGCTCTTCTTCTGAGCCAACTTCTTACTTAGTTATAACTGGATTGAAGTTAAGAAAGTGTTTTTTAATAGGTGTGATCACTTACATTGATTAATTATATTGGTTGAATTTTGTAAATTATAACTATAAAACCAAAATCAGATAAGTAAGGAGATTGATTTTGTTCAGGCTATTGCAATAAAGAGAAAATCTCAGATCCAACAATCAGAGTGTCTCAGCAGGGTGGTTTTGCATTAGATTTTTATAAGGAGGGGTAAAGAAGTAGGAGATGGGGAAATTTATATTTGGGGCTATTTTTCAAGAAGGGGAAGTCTCAGTAAGTTATTTGAACAGGAAGTGTTTTACTTCGTGTTTAGGGAACAAATATTTCTAAACTTACTGACTCAACCATGACATGCCATTGTAATCTTAGCTAATCAATTATGAGACAAAGTATGGGAAGTTGGAAAGTGTACCTCAGGCCTTAACAGTAGGTTCAGGGAAAAGAAGATAGAAATGTATTGGCCTCATTTTTCCCCATTCTTTTGTTCAAGACAAAAGTTGTCTTAAAACAGTCTTAGGCATAAGAGTAATTTCAGTAGGGTTTTATATCAAGGTTTTATATTATAGTCCACAGAGTCAGCAGTTTCTTGCTAGCTCTGTTCTTGGAGAACTAACTCAACCATCTGTTATGACGTGAAGGATGTCTGGAACTCAGAAAGGGTTCTGATTGCACAGCATTTAGTTAGGTGCATACCTATAAGAATAAGCAGAAAAATATTTATTAGAGATTGTCTTAAGGAGTAAGATCAAGACTTAACAGCCAGTTGGCAATGAGTCTAGTGGATTCTAGGAGATTGACGTGGAAAGGTCCTTTGATGATAGAATAACAACTGTGGTGGTGATGCAGCAAATTTTTTGGTTAGTATATAAAGTATTCTTGGTGTGATGTAGAGGTCAGAGAAGTTTTTGTGAACAACTGTGGCAAAGCCTTTGCTTCTGACCATAATACATGTTCTCTTTCTGGATGCTCAGATTATCTGAAGTGCTGGTTGGTTGTGGAGACCTGCACATTAAGGCTCTTGAAGTTAGGGTGAGGAAGTCAGTATTCTTTGTCACATTGTCCAGAGTTATAATTATCTCCTCTAGTGGGGCATGGGGGATGCAAGAGTTTTATTTTACTTCTTGAGTAGTTCATATTACAATACTGCAGCTGCTCCATGTCCAATGGGGGTCCAAATATGATTGGATGCAGCAGTCAATTCTTCTCAAGCACTTAGCTTCCTTTTTGCAGATGTCTTCAGATCCAAAGTGAAGAAAAGACTGCAGCCCATATTTAGTGTCAGTCTTCATATTTGTGTACTGTTGAGACTGATGATAGGGCAGTAAAGGAGATAGATACTAATTTAAATAGTTTAAAAGGGAATTGAGTTAAAGATCTGATAAGAACTGGCAGCATTGATTAAATAACATAAGTCTGTTCAGTTTTCTGAAGTGAAAGTACATTCAGTTTCCACAAATGAAATAGGTGTCTTTTAGAACTATCAAAAGGGGAGGGAAGTAGTTGTTTGCTATAGACTATGTTTTCTGCTATATGGCTGTAATATGCTGATTGGGCGTTTTCCATATGTAATGTTTTAGTACCTTCTGTTGGCAACACCCCATGGTGGAGTTGTTTAATATAAAGTTATATCTTCTGTGAAAAAAAAATGAATATTACAAGTAATTGTAATCAGAGTTGGCAGCATGAAAGGTGTATTTGCAGAAACAAGAATTGAGAAATAGGTCATCTGTAAAATTGCAGGAGAAGCAAACACCACCTCTTCTAAAAGTGGTCCAGATTGAATTTAGATCTTCATTTAACCTAAATAAACTATAAGAAGAGTTTCCCAACATTGTGTATGGGAAAACAGCTAAATTAATAGCAGTAGAGGTTTTAAGGATGAGAAGAGGAATTTTGGGAAAGATGGTGGAACCAAGAGAAAAGGGACAATAAAACCAACACTTACAGGAAAGATTGCAAGACCAATCAGTTCTGCGGATACCATCCAAATGATTTTGAGGTCCTAAATATTTGTAGGTAAATGAAGAATATAGAAAAAGGAAACAGTAGGGAAGGCCAAAAGGAAAAGGAAAGGACATGAATCAAGGAAGTTTTGAAACCAATGAATGATAGAAAATTAAAAGAAGTTAGTCTCTAAAAAATATACAAGTAACCAATAAGTACATGAAAAGTCATACAATATTATTAGTTATTAGGAAAATGCAAATGAAAGGCACAATGATATACAACCTCACACCTAGTAGGATAACTATAATTTTAAAAGACAGATAACAAGTATTGGCAAGGATGTGGAGAATTTGGAACCTTTTTACATCGCTGGCAGCTATGTTAAATGGTCTCTCTGCTTTCGAAAACCATTCGACAAATCCTCAAAAAGTTAAACTTAGAATGACCATATGATCCAGAGGTGCTGCTTATAAGTCCCTATCCAGAAGAATTAAAAACATATATTGATACAAAAACATATACACAAATTTTCATACTGACATTATTCCTAATAGCCCAAAAGTGGAAACAAACCAAATATCCATGACTGACAAATGGATATCCAATATGTATGTCCATAAAATGAAACATTACTCATTTATAAAAAGGAATGAAGCGCTGATTCATGCTACAACATGGATGGATCTTGAAAACATATAAAGGAAGCCAGACACAAAATGCCACATATTGTATAATTCAATTTATATAAATTGGCCAGAATAGGAAAATCTATAGAGACAAAAATTATATCAGTAGTTGCCAGAGACTGGGTGGGGTGGGGTGGGGGGAGTGGGGAGTAACTGCTAATGGGAATGGAGTTTTTTCTAAGCTAATAAAAATATTCTGAAATTAGATTGTCATGATGGTTGCACAACCTTGTGAATATACTAAAGCTCACTGAATCATATACTTTAAAAAGGTGAACTTCATGGTGAATTATATCTCAATAAGAAAAATAAAAGAAGGATGATGAGTAGGTTACAAAGGAGGTTTACAGAAGAAATTAAGTATAAGAATCCTAAGGGATCTTGATCCAGTGTCTTGGGTAGAAGCTGACCACTTTGAGATGTCATCTGCTTGGTGCCAAGTTCTTGGGAATGCAGTGTATCTCATGTTGTCATCTTCTTCTGGGGACTTTTAAAAGATCCTCTCTTTATGGTATTCTGTTGGTGTGGATTTCCATTTGTAATAAAGGTTATTTTTAAAATTGTGAAACATGAACCCCAGCTTGTACCACTTGTAGCTTTGCAGTGGTATTGATAGTTAGGAGACAGCATAATGCCTCTTATACTTGGGTTCAGGATCGGTCTTTCAATAGTGTCTTCCAGAAGACTAGGTCTCCCATCTGAAAATGATGTTAAAGCTGTGGTGGTATATCTTGGGAGAAACAACTTGACCTGTTGGGGGAAAGTGTAAGTGCACTTAACAATTGCTTGGCAGTATTTAGGGATAATATATTGTAGCAGATTGCAATGTCTGCTTCATTCCAAAGCAATGTCCAGAGTAATATCTCATTGATTGGCCTGCTAGTAATAATTTCACAGGAGGATAACATTGACTGGGTGGTGAGGAGTTCAAAGGATCATTAGGTCTAAAGGAGAGACTTTGGGCAAAGACAGGTTAGGTTCCTCAAAGAGTTCGCTACTATGAAGTTAAAAACACTATTGGACCATTATATCTTTCTAGAGGTTTGAAGGTAGTAAGAATAGTGAGTTCTTATGAGAGTAGAAGTAGTGTTTGAATATCCTGAGTAAGCTTACCAGTGAAGGAATTTCCTCTATTGATAGACAGGAAAAAAGGGATTCTCCAAGTGGGGAAAATTATTTCTAGTAGCAACTTAAATATAGTGGTGGCAGTATCCTATGTGCAGGTAAAATCTTCTTATCATCCTGAAAACATGCAGACCATGGTAGAAACTATTCATATTTATAATACTTTAAAAGTGGAATAAAATCCATTTGCCAATGAGGAAGGGAACAGAGGAAACTGTCTCTCATCTTTGCCTTACCTTTAGGTTTTTGCCAGGATTGTATTTTTTTTTTTTTTTTTGTGGCAAATTGAGAAAGTTGAGGTTATTTGCTTACCATGAAGCTGATGTGACCCTACCAATATTTCTGAAGGATATTTTAAAGATATTCTTTGCTGTGGGCTTTGCTGAGGTTGTGGATTAAATTTTGGATATGAAACCAAGGAATGAAAAGTAGCCATCTGGGTGTCTTCACATGTACAAAACATGTAGCTTGTTTTCAATGAGCTTTCTCAGCCTTAGATGCTAACAATTATTGTCCCAGAAGTTCCTTAATTAGAGTTTCTATCTCTAAAGGAGGTTGAGCAAGGGGAGTAGTGCAGGCAACTGAGGAAGAATTTTCTTGCAAAGTGGCTCTCTTGACGTATTTGTCTGCCCACGGGTTTCCTTTAGCATCAGGAGTCTGTCTAGTGAGAGCTTCAGCTTTGAGGGCAGCTAATTCCTTGGGTAGCAAGGCTTCTAAGAGGTTAGCTACTTGAGTTCCATTGAATATCTGCTGTCTGTGCAAATGTTAGCTTTCTTATCTTGTGCTAGTATGCAAGTCTGGCGAGGGCTATCAGTTTAACTGCTTGGCTGATTTAACTTTAGGTAGGGGTTTGAACTCAACAAATGTTTCAAAATCTGGGATAGTATATTTGGCATAAAACTCCTCATTTGTATGCCTGAGGTAAGAACTGTGCACAAAGGAGGTGACATCTGAGTATTTGGGAGTTCTGGTGAAGTTTGGGTGAGAGTGATACAGTCATCAGGTTCTTCCTCAGATAGTAGGGGAAGAAGAGCAGAGGACTGAGGTGTAGACAGTGATAAGTAGCAATATGAGAGGAATAAGGTAGTAGGATCTCACAGGACGTGAGGATGGAAGTGGAAGAGTGTTGAATATTCTCAGTTAGTAGTAGGGTCTTAACTACTTGGGGCACATAAAGGTTGAATGCATGACTCAGAATTAAGTTAGTATTGATCTTGACCAATTTGGTAGCAACAGCAACTAAAGCAAAGTGAAAATGTCTGAGCCACAGGGTCAAAAGTGAGGCTAAAGAATCCAACAGGACTTTGGCTTCCATTGTATTTTTGGATGGTGACATCTAAAGCATGTCCTTTTCCTTTATGCATAAAAAAATGGAAAAACTCAATGAGTAACTATAGAGTCCAAGAGTCAGGGGAAATGATAGAGAGGATTTGAGGTTTTGAAATGCAAACATGGGAGGGGAATCTCAGTTAAGGGGTTTGGAAATGGACTCCTTAGCTGTGGCTTCAAAAGGAGAGGTGGTAATAGAAGTTAGTAATTCAGTTCTGGCAATAGGCAATAAATCCTATAAATCTTAGCAGTTCTTTTGGTCTCAGGGATGAGAAAATTGATGATGGTGTTAATTCATTTAGTGAATAAATTATTCCCTTCAAGGAAGATATCATGTTCTAGGTAATGCACTTGAGGGCTGCATAATTGCATGTCTTTGGAGACATTATGCCCCTTATGGGCAAGAGCTTGTAGTGAATATGCGCAATAGATAAGCAAGGTGTCAAAATCAGGTGAGCAGAGAAGGTCATCTATGTACTAAATAAGAGTTTCAGGATAAGGTCCAATATCTCAGATTTGCGTGTAGAGTGTGAGGGAAACAAATAGGGGCTTTAGTAAACCCCTGAAGCATAATGTAAACTATTGATTTCCATATGAAAGCAAAAAGATACTGTGAGTTGGGTTGAAGAGCTACACTGAAAAAAAAAAAAAAAAGACTATCAGTCAATGACTATAAAGTGAAAGGTATTAAGTTGGCTAGAAGCCAGAATGTATTAGAGTTAGAATCTAGAGCAAATCTGGAATGACTATTTGTTTATTGCTCTCAAGTCCTGGACTAACTGGTATCCTTTGACATTATTCTTACTTTTTGGGAGGATAGGGATATTACAGGGATTGGGTGCAGGGCCTAAGAGTCCTTGTCAGAGACCTTGACTTGTAATTGAAGACCTTGGAGGGGTTCTAGTTTAGAGGATATTGTGGCCATCTTGTGAATGGCATGGAACAGACTATTTCTTCTTTGAGAGATCAGCTTCTCAGATTTGAGTTAGCAGCCCAAAGGAGTAGCACGTATGGAAAACTGGTACCCATGGAGGGCTATCAGTGAGACAAGGGTTTTGAGGGTGTTTGGGGGGATAAAGGAAGAGCTGAGGAAGAGTTTGGTTGTGAGATAGTCTTTAAGGTGCTGTACAGTTTGAGATATTTTAGGGACATATTCTTATTTTTAAAGCTTCTTTGTACCAAGCAAAATTAGCTGACAAATAGTGAGGTCTTAAAGCCCTGAAATTCAAGGGGATCTCGTAACTGGACAAGTTTAGGGAGATCAAGGCTGCCACAAAGGGGCCATTGGAGTCTAAATTGTCCTTAGTTAAATTCAGCCAATTTCAGAAATAATGGACTGAATTGTTAATGACAGAGTTTATGATTGGCAGAGGTTTTTAAAAATGGATTGAAAATTTTCTGTAGTACAGAGATTAAACAAACCTGGCAGCAAAATCAAACTGAAAGAGTACTCAAAGAATCAAAAGCCAAATCCTTATTGTGCTACCATAGACAAATATCTGTAGCATGGGGATCAGGAGTTAACTCTCTGTGAGAACCCTGAATTGCCATTCAGGGGAGGAGCATGAACTCAAGAGGGCTTAATGCTTTTGGTAAATGAATGAACGAATAATTGATTTGTACATAGTTTGAATGCATTGTTACAACTGGAAGATTTTGATTCAATTTCCATTTTAGGTTTTCTGTACTTGTAAACTGGAGTCTAGAACCATTGATTTCTCTCCTATGATTTAGTTAACAAATTTTATTTATATAGGTGAATTTCATCACGTCTGTCAAGAGTATGACTGAAATCAAACTTTTATTAGAAAAGGGAAGTACATAAAATGATGCAGAGGAGGTAAAGACAGTTGTGAACTCTTAACTAAAATGCATTCTGTCCCTATAAATTCCTTTATGGTACATCGCTCTTTATGGATTACAAAATGCTCCTCCATCTGTAAGTATGCGGGACTCCTAGTAGTGACTTACAATATACAGAAAAATAGTCAAATGTCATTTTGCTCCAGTGGAAAATCCACCTAAACAAGGTATCATTACCAATGGTTCTTTTAATGCTTTCTCTACATCATAAACCAACTTTGATATACTATTTACCAAATATTGAATGAATAAATTCCATTTTTGGCAAGAAATATTATAATGATGATTACAAGGATTTGCCACATCTCAAATGTTCCTGTTATCTCTCCATATCATCAAGAATATGAGAAGCCGCCAGGCACGGTGGCTCACGCATGGTGAAACCCTGTCTCTACTAAAAAAGTACAAAAAATTAGCTGGGCATGATGGCGTGCACCTGTAATCCCAGCTACTCAGGAGGCGGAGGCAGGAGAATTGCTTGAACCTGGGAGGCGGAGGTTACAGTGAGCCGAGATCGCACCACTGCACTCAAGCCTGGGTGACAGAGCAAGACTCCATCTCAAAAAAAAAAAAAAAAAAAAAAAAAAAAGAATAAGAGAAGTATACTTTTAGGAAGAAAAGAGTAGTTTCAGAATAAGAAATACCCAGGTTTGGGCTGGGTGTGGTGGCTCACCCCTGTAATTCCAGAACTTTGGGAGGCCAAGGCGGGCATATCACCTGAGGTCAGGAGTTCAAGACTAGCCTGGCCAACATGGTGAAACCCCATCTCTACTAAAAATACAAAAATTAGCTGGGTGTGGTGGTGGGCACCTGTAATCCCAGCTACCCGGGGGCTGAGGCAGGAGAATTGCTTGAACCTGGGAGGCAGAGGTTGCAGTGAGCCAAAATGGCACCACTGCACTCCAGCCTGGGTGACAAGAATGAAACTCCATCTCAAAGAAGAAAAAAAAAAAAGGAAAAGAAAAAGAAAAAGAAATACCTGGATTTGAATTTGACTTTGCTATTTATTAGGCACCTTTGATCAAGGTACTTAAACTTTTTCAACTTTCTAGAATGTCAGATCCACTAAGACAATTTTTTTTTTCTTGTTGATACTTCCTGGTGCCTAGAGTATTATATAGCATATATTATACTCTCAATAAATATTTGTTAAATAAATAAATATTTTTATTTAGAAAAATCAGTGAAGGAAGAGGGAGACAAGAGATTGAGATAAAGTGTTGCAGCATTTACCACTATCAGTAGCACATTTTCAGCATTAGTATACCCTGTTTCGTTTTCAGATCGTTGCTCAAATGTTACCTCCAAGAAAGGCTTTCCCGGACCTCTCTCCCCTTAAAAGTCAAAACCTTATTTTGTTCTTTCTTATAATTACCACCATCTAATCCATCTAATATTCTCTTTTATTTTACCTATTTCTCCCTTTTTTTGTGATGGGGTCTCTGCCTGTACCCAGGCTAGAGCACAATCATGGCTCACTGCAGCCTCAACCTTCCGGGCTCAAGTGATCCTCCTGCTTCAGCCTCCCAAGTAGCTGGGACCACAGGCATGCACCACCATACCTGGCTAATTTAAAAAAGCTTATTGTAGAAATGGGGTCTCACTATGTTGCCCAGCCTGGTTTTGAACTCCTGGACTCAAGTGATCCTCCCACCTCTGCCTCCCAAAGTGCTGGGATTAGAGACCTGAGTCACCACATCCTGCCTATTTTTTTTTTTTAACATCTGTACTTTCCCACTAAAATATAAGCCCTACGAAGAAATGTAATTTCATGCTGTTCATTGTCTACCTCCTGTCCATAAACAGTACCTGTCACCAAATAGTTTCTCTGTAAATATTTATTGAATGTTGAAGGAACTGAGAGGAGTTTACTGCTGCTTTTGTTTTTTAATCATTATTCATGGTAAGGACCCAAATGCCCTGCAGGCAACATTCAACCTCACCAATTAAAAAATAAAAGTGAAGAAAACATTCGTGAAAAATGTTTGAGAAATTTGAACCATGAAGTTTCATGTGTATAGGCAATTAGTAAGACTGAAAGCACCATGTGGGCAGATGACAAATATGCTTTGCCCACACCTTTATTCTGGGGATGGGGCATAATGTCTGGCATACAGAAGTGGCTTAAAATCATTCATTGTATAAAAAAAGTATATATATACTTTATATATATATATGTAAAGTATATATATATAAAGTATATATATATAAAAGTATATATAAGGTCCATATATATATATATGTGTGTATGTATATATAAGGACCTTATATATACATATATATATATATGTAAGGTCAATTAAGGCTATTCTCCCATTAGAAAAGTATAATTTTGAGAAAAATAATTTAAAAAATATGAAATAAACTTAACTATTGCTTAAAAGGTTAATGCCAATCAATGTTGTCATGGTAGAATTTATTACTCAAAACTCAGAAAAAGAAATGTCATATTTCTTTGGTCTGAATCAAATGAGATTTGTTTTTCATTCTGCAGTCTCCAAGATAGTGGGAAATTCCATCTCATTAATTTTTTTTTTTAATTTTTATTTTATGTTCTGGGTTACATGTGCAGGATGTGCAGGTTTGTTACATAGGTAAAATGCACCATGGTGGTTTGCTGCACCTATCAACTCTTCACCTAGGTATTTACAAGCCCGACATACATTAACTATTTTTTCCTAACGAGAGGTGACAACGTGCTAGCAGCCCTCGCTCACTCTCAGCACCTCCTGGGTCTTGGCGTCTGCTCTGGCCATGCTTCAGGAGCCCTTCAGCCCACCGCTGCACTGTGGTGGCCCCTCTCTGGGGCTGGCCAAGGCTGGAGCCAGCTCCCTGTGCTCGCAGGGAGGTGCGGAGGGAGAGGCTCGGGCGGGATTCGGGGCTGCGGGTGCAGGTTCCAAGTGGGTGCAGGCTCAGTGGGCCCCTCAGTGCGGCCGGCCAGCGCCTGCTGAGCTTGATCGGGGGACAAGCTCCCTCTGGGCTGCTGGGCTGCCTGGCTAGGTGTGACAAAGTCCCATGGTGAGTGCCACTGAGAAGTGAAGCAGGCTGGGCTTCTGGGTCGGGAGGGGACTTGGAGAACTTTTCTGTCTAGCTAAAGGTTTGTAAATGCACCAATCAGCACTGTGTGTCTAGCTAAAGTGTAGGGGACTTGGAGAACTTTTGTGTCTAGCTAAAGGATTGTAAACACACCAATCAGCACTCTGTGTCTAGCTAAAGATTTGTAAATGCACCAATCAGTGCTCTGTCAAAACAGACCAATCAGCTCTCTGTAAATGGACCAATCAGCTCTCTGTAAAATAGACCAATCAGTAGGATGTGGGTGGGGCCAGATAAGGGAATAAAAGCAGGCCACCCTAGCCTGCAGCGGCAACCCATTCCAGGCCCCTTTCACGCAATGGAAGATTTGTTCTTTCAGTTTTCTCAATAAATCTTGCTGCTCCTCACTCTTTGGGTCTGCACCACCTTTATGAGCTGTTAACACTCACCACGAAGGTCTGCAGCTTCACTCCTGAAGCCAGCGAGACCACAAACCCACGGGGAGGGACGAACAACTCTGGAGGGGAGGAATGAACAACTCCAGATGCACCACCTTTATGAACTGTAACACTCACCATGAAGGTCTGCAGCTTCACTCCTGAGGCCAGTGAGACCACGAACCCACAGGAAGGAATGAACAACTCCAGACATGCCACCTTTAAGAGCTTTAACACTCACTGCGAAGGTCTGCTGCTTCACCTCTGAAGTCAGCGAGACCATGAACCCACCAGAAGGAAGAAACTCCGGACACATCTGAACATCAGAAGGAACAAACTCTGGACACACCATCTTTAAGAACTCTAACACTCACCATGACGTCCGCGGCTTCATTCTTGAAGTCAGCGAGACCAAGAACCCACCAATTCCAGACACATTTTGGCGACCCAGATGGGATTATTGCCTATCACCAAGCGGTGAGACCATTGCTAAGTGGTGAGACCATTGCCTATCGCTAAGCGGTGAGACTATCGCCTATTGCCAAGCGGTGAGTACTATTGGACCCCTTTCGCTTGCTATTCTGTCCTATTTTTCCTTAGAATTGGGGGGCTAAATACTGGGCACCTGTTGGCCAGTTAAAAGCAACTAGCGCGGCCACTGGACTAAAGGCACGAGTGTCAGGCTTTCTGGGACAGGGCTTTCTAACAACCCCCAACTCTTCGGAGTTGGGATCGTTGGTTTGCCTGGAACCAGCTTCCACTTTTCCCGTACTTCTGGGCTGAGGCAAGGGTCGACAGAGAGGAAAGCCATTCAGCTCTGGGGTCCTGACAACAAGTTGGTTGACCCTGCAGCTGTGAGCGGAACTCTCAAAGGCATGTTGCCCAAGTGAGACTTGCCCATCTATTCTATCTACCCTGACCCTCCTAGGTCCTAATACCTGTCAGGCAAACTTCCTCTCACTTCTCTTTCCCGAGGCTAGTCCTGCTTCTAAAAATCACTCCCTGTCTCTGGTGCTTTTCTAGTTTCTCCTATAAGAATGATTTCTAGTATAAACTCCAGGACTTTGTTACCTTCTTTAGGCGCTCGGATTCACTAATCAGAAAGACATAATTTTTGCCCAAAGCCCCATTGTAGTGGGGATGATCTGGAATTTTAGTATCCCTTCTCAGACTAGCAGGCCTAGCAAAAGCTATTCCTGAAGCTAGGATATGGGAAGCCTCGGAAATTGTATCATTCCTATTCATATAAGTGAGGACAAAAGGTGTCACTCTTCCAACCCTGGAGAACCCTATCCTCCCACAGGGTATGGCCCTCCACTTCATCTTTGGGGCATAACATCTTTATAGGTCAGGGGTAAAGTCCCAGTACTAACAGGAGAATGCTTAGGACTCTAACAGGTTTTTGAGAATGCGTCAGTAAGGCCACTAAATCTGACCTTCCTCAATCCTCCTTGTGGTCTGGGAGGAAAACTAGTGTTTTTGCTGCTGCGTTGGTAAGCACAACTATTCTGATCAGCAGGGTCCAGGGACCATTGCGGGTTCTTGGGCAGGAGTTGTTTCTGCTGCTGTGTTGGTGGGTGCAACTATTCTGATCAGCAGGGTCCAGGGACTGTTGTGGGTTCTTGGGCAGGGGGAGAAACAAAACAAACCAAAACCGTGGGCAGTTTTGTCTTTCAGATGGGAAACACTCAAGCATCAACAGGCTCACCCTTGAAATGCATCCTAAGCCATTGGGACCAATTTGATCCACAAACCCTGAAAAAGAGGTGGCTCATTTTTTTCTGCACTATAGCCTGACCCCAATATTCTCTCTCTGATGGGGAAAAATGGCCACCTGAGGGAAGTACAAATTACAATACTATCCTGCAGCTTGACTTTTTCTGTAAGAGGGAAGGCAAATGGAGTGAAATACCTTATGTCCAAGCTTTCTTTTCATTGAAGGATAATACACAACTTTGCAAAGCTTGCAATTTACATCCCACAGGAAGACCACTCAGCTTACCCCCATATCCTATCCTACCTATAGCTCCCCTTCCTATTAATGATAAACCTCCTCTAATCTCCCCTACCAAGAAGGAAATAAGCAAAGAAATCACCAAAGGACCATAACCTCCCCCCCACCCCACCCCGGGCTATTGGATATGTCCTCTTCAAGCTGTAGGGGGTGGGGAATTTGGCCCAACTTGGGTACATGTCCCCTTCTCCCTCTGTAATTTAAAGCAGATCAAGGCACACCTGGGGAAGTTTTCAGATGATCCTGATAGGTATGTCCTACAGGGTCTAGGGCAAACCTTTGACCTCACTTGGAGAGATATCATGCTACTGTTAGATCAAACCCTGGCCTTTAATGAAAAGAATGCGGCTTTAGCTGTAGCCTGAGAGTTTGGAGATACCTGGTATCTTAGTCAAGTAAATGACAGAATGACAACAGAAGAAAGGGACAAATTCCCTTCCGGTCAGCAAGCTCTCCCTAGTATGGATCCCCACTGGGACCTCAACTCAGATCATGGGGAATGGAGTTGTAAACATCTATTGACCTGTGTTCTAGAAGGACTAAGAAGAATTATGAAAAAGCCCATGAATTATTCAGTGATGTCCACCATAACTCAGGGAAAGGAAGAAAATCCTTCTGCCTTCCTCAAGTGGCTACAGGAGGCCTTGAGAAAATATACTCCCCTGTCACCCAAATTGCTTGAGGGTCAATTGATTCTAAAAGATAAGTTTATTACCCAATCAGCCGCAGCTATCAGGAGAAAGCTCCAAAAGCAAACCCTGGGCCCTGAACAAAATTTGGAGGCACTATTAAACTTGGCAATCTTGGTGTTCTATGATAGGGACCAAAAGGAACAGGCCCAAAAGGAAAAGCAAAATCAGAGAAAGGCTGCAGCCTTAGTCATGGCTCTCAGATGAACAAACCTTGGTGGTTCAGAGAGGACAGAAAATGGAGCAGGCCAATCACCCAGTAGGGCTTGTTATCAGTGTGGTTTACAAGGACACTTTAAAAATGATTGTCCAACGAGAAACAAGCTGCCCCCTTGTCCATGTCCACTATGCTGAGGCAATCACTGGAAGGTGCTGCCCCAGAAGAGAAAGGTTCTCTGGGTCAGAAGCCCCCAACCAGATGATCCAACAACAGGACTGAGGGTGCCTGGGGCAAGTGCCAGCTCATGTCATCACCCTCACTGAGCCCTGGGTACATTTAACCATTGAGGGCCAGGAAATTGACTTCCTCCTGGACACTGGTGCAGCATTCTCAGTGTTAATCTCCTGTCCTGTAAGACTGTCCTCAAGGTCCGTTACCATCTGAGGAATGGTACAGAAATACTGGTAACCAGGTATTTCTCCCACCTCCTCAGTTGTAATTGGGAGACTTTGCTCTTTTCACATGCCTTTCTTGTTATGCCTGAAAGTCCCACACCCTTATTAGGTAGGGATATATTAGCCAAAGCTGGAGCTATTATCTACAGAATATGGGGAACAAGTTACCCATTTGCTGTCCCCTACTTGAGGAGGGAATCAACCAACAGTTTAAAAATTGATCTGTTCATTCATGTTTTAAGGTTCTCCCTTTTATTTTCAGAGGCTGTACTGGAATGTGTCAGGAAAGTGAAAAGTCTCTGGTTGTTAGTCTGCAGTGGCCATACAGGTACTGTAACCTATATGTTATGGTACTTATATGACCATACTCTGACCTTCTTGATGGTGCCATGGTTCAGTGAATCTTCCATGTTCCTGATGGTAGACTTAAAGGTATCCTTCAAAGACGTCTTTTCCAGGGATTATAAACTCCTTATTGTAAGACACCATGAATATGCTCAAGACCTTGTGTTTAGGAACAAGTCCTGACCAGTCTCCCACTTTGGCCTCTCACCTCTGCAGAGAGGGTGTGGTTCTTCACTACTCCCTGGAAGTCTAGTTCCTTCTTTCCTCACAGTCTTGAGAAACACAACATTTTTTCTCCAATTTTGAGCTCCTTTCTTCCATAAAATTTAAACAGTTTTTATACCAGATACTTTTGGTGAGTCACTACCTCTCAAGATTTGATGTCAGCAACTGGGGGAATTTTTGTTTTCCATGTGTTTGGTGACTTCTTATTTCAGGTTCTGTCACATAAGTCATTACAATCCTTGGGACAGGGAGCCTAGATTCTGGATTCATAACCACTGTCTTAGAATGGGAAGGGTCCAATACTTCTCTTTCTTTGACTTTTTTACAACAGAGGAAAAGAAAGCCTCCACAAATTATTGTCTAAATAAATAATCCTCTGAATTTTCTTCCTCCAGTAAATTTTTGTTTTTAAGAAATATTTTCCCCATTGCAGTGTCTCTTTATAAGTGTAGCTCATGTACCTGTGTATCTTCTCTCCCTAAGCAGTTATTCTCATAATTCAATCAGTGTCTCAGATATTTTTTATATTCTCCCTGAGCATTCATGTGAGCTTGCTTTCAATAATTAAGTTAGGCTAGCTGATTGCCTTAGAAGAGATCTCCTTCATAATCGTGGATGTCTTAGGCTTAAAAATCGTAAAAAGAAAAATTAAGATGCAATTTCTGGTAATGTCCAATTCATCTTCATTAACCTTAAGTTCTTTGGGCTTTTGCTTGTATTTGAAGACCTCATTTCTTATCCTCTGAGACTCTGACATTGAGTGTCTTGCCATAATCTAATTGCCAGAGGGAAAGATCTTTGCCATTGTTGGTCTTTATCTCAAGTTGGCAGTTAAAAAAAAAAATGAATGGGCCTTTTGGTGCTTTCCTTTTCTATTTCCTTGGTCACAGCTACCTTGGGTTACACTTACAAGGGGAATTGTGTCAGAAAGTCTAATTTCTTTTAAGACAAGGTTGGGTCATTTTCTTTATTCCTCTCTGGTTTATCAAAATCCATCAAATGTGTCATAACTTTGTCAGTGCTTATTTAGAGTTCTGTTTATGAGCACACAACTCCAAAGAGGTGCTTTATCTTTTTAAAACACGTGGTTATCTCTGAAATGTTTAACCTTTGTACCTGGCAATGCGCTTTCTAGCTTCATTTTGTCTTTAGTTGTTGTCTTTTGATTCATAGGTGTGTATTTGTGGGTGTACATGTGTATTTCTGTATGTGTGTTCTTTTTCATCTTAAATTATTTATTTAGTCTCTACTAAGCACATTAGTCATTATCATTGCTAAATTAAATAAGCAGGAGGCCATTAACTTGAGGCTGTCTTGTACTTTGCGTTTTTATGTAACAAGCTACAACCTCACTGAGTAGGTAAGCAAACTGAAACCTATCTTAGAAGTATATTTTTTGTAACAGATAGTTGGTTTTCAGCAAATCGGTAACATCTGAGCTCAGCCATTCAAAGGCAACCCAGCTGAATAGACCATGCTCAAATAAAGCAAATGCCTCATCACACCATGTTCCAATAAGGCAGAAACCTAGCTGTAGCCAATCAGGTGATTTCTGTATTTAGCTTCTGTATTGGGCTTATAAAAGCTAGCTGCTCTCATTGCTGCGTGGAGCCCTCTAAATCCCTTTTGGTTCTGAGTTCTGCCCTATACGTGAATTGCCCTTTGCTTAAATAAGCTCTGTTTAATTAGTCTAAAGTTTTTCTTTTAATGTCATTTAAATATCTGACTTTATTAAAAACTATTTTAAAAACTTTTCTCTCTCCTGCCATTAAAAATATGGTAAGTACTTTGCTTTAAAAAGAACTGTAAACGAACATTATGGTTTCCTCTCACTAAACGAATATGTACCTCAGCAATAACAGTTTGTAAACCAGTAAGACAGTAGGCTGAAGACTGAGATTCAAATGACCTTCCCCTTAAAAATGCTGAGCTATGGAACTGGCTTTCTCTATGCTTTGTTTCTCCATATCCTAACATATGTACAACTAAATGCACTGATATAAAAACTACTAAATAGTGCTAGACTCTGCTCCATTAGTTTAAATAAATGCAATTTACTTTTAGCATTATATTCAGAAAAATTCTTAAGCCTCAAAGTCTCCAATAACTTAAAGTACTGAATTAGATAACTACTCTAAGACACATCTGACAGAAGTAATGCCTTATTTAAACACAGGTTCCCCAAACCTGCTGTTAGAACCTACACATACGTGGAAAACTTTGATAATCACTCGTTGTTCACACAGTTTTACTCCTCAGGCAGTCCTTTGCTATTGGTCAGCTTTAGGTCAGAGTCTAGCAGGAAACTGCATGGGACACCAGATTCACCGTCTCTTAAGCTGCCATTGTTGTCTTCTTTACTGAAGGTTGTATTGAGCCAGGCTTCACCCATGCCAAGCTGGTAACATGAATACTTTTATTGTGCTGTTCTTCAGGCTTTTTCTGAGTCAGCATTTCTCTCTGGTTTTGTTATGTACATAAGGATTCCAAGGAGGAAAGCTAATTGTGTGAGGGTCTTTTGTAGTAGGTTAGTCAAACAAAGGAGTAGTGCACACCTTAACACTTTCCTTTCAAGAAATGAAATAATACTGCAGCTTTGGGATTTGGGGGATTTCCATATCTGTCTTGTAAAAAACTCTCCTTGCACACATTAATACTTGCCAAATATAATTATGGCTCCACCTCCATTTTGCAAATGCTCTCTTTATATCCGGTTCACCTGAGGTGGGATCAACTAGCAGTGTATGATAGGAATATCAAACACCAATCATAGATAATCACTATCTGAATAGTTATTGGGGATGTAAACTGTAAACATAAATATGCCCTCTTGAAGAAGTCCATGTCATATATCAATATTTATCTGAGCCACATTAACTCAGAATGGTAATGAGAGGTGAAGCCATCTGGGCTTCTGGGTCGGGTGGGGACTTGGAGAACTTTTCCATCCAGCTACAGGATTGTAAATGCACCAATCAGCACTCTGTAAATATGGACCAATCAGCACTCTGTAAAATGGACCAATCAGCAGAATGTGGGCGGGGCCAAATAAGGAAATAAAAGCTGGCCACCGAGCCAGCAGGGGCAACCTGCTTGGATCCCGTTCCATGCTGTGGAAGCTTTGTTCTTTCGCTCTTCACAATAAATCTTGTTGCTGCTCACTCTTTGGGTCTGCACTACCTTTATGAGCTACAACACTCACCACAAGAGTCTGTGGCTTCACTCCTGAAGTCAGCGAGACCATGAACCCATGAGGAGGAACAAACAACTCCGGAGGCGCCACCTTTAAGAGCTGTAACACTCAACTGCTAAGGTCTGCAGCTTCACTCCTGAAGCCAGCGAGACCACGAACCCACCGGAAGGAAGAAACTCTGGACACATCTGAACATCTGAAGGGACAAACTCCGGACACACCATCTTTAAGAACTGTAACACTCACCACAGGGGTCTGCAGCTTCATTCTTGAAGACAGTGAGACCAAGAACCCACCAGAAGGAACCGATTCTGGAGACAGTAAGATGGCTGCACATAGATACCTGGACTTTTGCTGCACACCCACAGCAATTTCTGCAAGAAGTAAATATTCCTGGTAGAATAGTCCCTCAGAAGCATGTGCCATTTGTTGACTGTGCTGCTGGGGCAGGATCTGCAGGCTTAGTTATTAAAAAAAAAAAAAAGCATTTTTGGGAATAGAAGGCAGCTGGTTTTTTTTGAAGTGGTGTAAGGAGGACTGATTTTTACATCCCACATTAATGCCTTCACCATCAGATCATTTGTGTACAGAGATCGTAGACGTGCTTTGGAAAGGGTTCATAATGTATACTCCAGACAAATAAATTTAGTTGTCTGTGTCATTAAACTCTTTCCTCTTCAGCCCGTGGTGGGAGCCTGTAGGGCAGTGCACTTCACCCTGGTACCTTGAATGCAGAACTCCAAGAGCATCTCCCATAGCAATACCAGCCCAGTTCCTTTCATGCCCTGTACCAACCCTATCCTTGCCTGTATTTTCCAGGCACAATATTGATAGCAGATTAACAGACAGTCTTTATTTTTCAAGGTATCAGGTTTGCCTTGCTTCTGTAGTGAGCTCTTAAGGGACCTACAGAAGAAGGACATTCAGAGTAGCCATGCATTTTTACTGCCCTGCTCAGTTGCCATCTGTTGTAGCTGGCAGAATCTGGGTTATTGCTCCCAAACACATATCCTTTCTTTCTCTGGCTAAACAGTTCTGAGTGTTTTGTGACCAGACTTCTGAACCAGTTTTTAGCTTTAGTTAAATGCAGACACATTTTCATTTTCATTTGGATGGATATTCAAGAAGCTGATTTGTATTGCTCTCTGGTTTTCAACATAGCCAAAGCTTAATCTAAAGTGCTCAGGTAATTCAGCCATGCACTTTGAGTGCCATAATACTCTTAGGGACTGGGTCCCTCAACTGATCTTTTTATAAAGGTAGAATCTGCCTGGTTTGGGGCAAGATTTGCTGCTATAGCACCTGAGTAATGGACCTGCTCCAAAATTCTAGTATCTCTTTCTTTAAAACTTTCTAGCCCTAGAAAATACCTTCATTTTCAAGGAGTTCATTGCTTCTTTTGGAAGCAGAAGGTATTTTTGCAACAAATTGAAAACATTAGACCATATCTGAGTTTATAGTCAAGCTTAGGATATTATAATATTCCCACACCTGCTACCAAATGCTCTTCCCTTTTCAGGAAAATGTTCTCTCTTAGAAGTTCAGAGCCTGATAAAAAGGACCTTCAAAATAACCTTCTGTGATATGTTTGCTGTCTCTTCTTTTTGAACCTTCTTCCACTCAGTTTCTATCTATTTAGGAGTGTTTGTAAACATTTGCAAAATCTCTCCTTAAATGGAGACTTAGTATTGCCCACTGTTGTTTTTCTCATTATTGTTGTTATTCTTAAAGTTAAAAATGATTATTAACATTTTTCATCTGTCTGTTTTTCTCTTCAGAGTCTTGGCTATGGTTTAAAAACAATAAGCTTGATTTACTGGAGTTTTGATAGTCTGTACATAGTGCAGCCATGATCTGTAAAAATATTTTTAGTAATTTTGAGTAAGATCTCAGTTGGTAGCAAGTATAAAATTCTCCATAATCTTCGAGGACAAGAGAGGAAATATAGTTTATTTTCTTATAAATTAATTTAAATTTGTCCCTAAACTTCCATTTGCTAAAATGGTGAAATAAGTCAAATCTCAGTTTTATTTTTGGAAATGTTTTTTCACAGTCTAAACTTCATAATAATACGGGAGTTGGAGGCAGCTAGAAGAGAATTTATAAAACAAATGAGAGACTTATTTGTCCTTGGTGGTGTCTTGTTCCATCTGTTGCTTGATGCTACTATCGAGGCTGATTCTTTGCCATTATCTGGGCACTAATCCCTGGGTGGAATCACAAACACTGCTTAAGGTAGTCCTCTCCCTTGCCTGATGACTGGGCTGTGGAGAATTTCATTGATTCTCAAACTTCAGTGCTTAATTACTGGTTACAGCTAATATCTGATACCTACAGTTGGTGATTAAATATAAAAAAGGTTTAGGTCTCTACTATTCATAGAAACCTACAAATTTCCCAAACTCATCCTTTCCTTCAGGGTTAAATCTCCTTTTGCTTCTCAACTCCTAGAATCAGGCTCTTTCACTTTCTTCTCTACAGGAGAGGACCCTAGTCTTAAACAATACAGCAGATGTCTCCTTTGGGTGACTGGCAACTTCTGTTTCTCACTTGCAATCCAAAAGCTAATAACAGTGTCTGAAGGAGAGAACCTTGAGTTTTTAGCATATATAAGGGAAAAATATTTCTCACTCTTTTGTATTTTGTTCAATGACAAGAAGTGAATATTAAAAATTTAGTGCATTTTCCTACCAAAGTATTAATTCATTGCACTTGTTTTCATGAACACATGTAATAGATCATACTACACTATCTTCACCCTTCTAACCATTGCATTTCTGAACTGTTGAGTACATTGTAGGCATTAGCAAATACTTAGGTTGAATGTTGGGCTTTTCTTTAGGCTGCTTTTATCTTGTACATAGACGAATCTGCAGTGAAGGAAGAAGTCTGCATTTAGGAAGAAGCTATGGTTACAGATTTCCTATCTTTGGTCCTAGTTTAATATGTAAACATTCTTCATTTATAAATATTTCATCTATTTTTAGACACTATAGAATTAATAACATTAAATACGACAGACAAAAACCCTTCCTTTGTGGAATTTACATGCAAGTGGGGCAGTCGGGAGAGAGATACTAATCAGAATAAATAAAGTACATAGTATGACAGGTGGTGGTAAATGCTATGGAGAAAACTAAAGCAGAGTTGAGGGAGATAAAATGAAAAGAGGGAAGCTGTATTCTTTTTTTTTTTTTTGAGATGGAGTCTCACTCTGTCACCCAAGCAGGAGTGCAGTGGTGCGATGTTGGCTGACTGCAACTTCCGCCTCCTGGGTTCAAGCAATTCCCCTGCCTCAGCCTCCTGAGTAGCTGGGATAACAGGTATGCGACACCACGCCTGGCTATTTTTTTTTTTTTTGTATTTTCAGTAGAGACGGGGTTTCACCGTGTTGGCCAGGCTAGTCTCGGACTCCTGACTTTAAGTGATCCGTCTGCCTCAGCCTCCCAAAGTGCTGGGATTACAGGCATGAGCCACCGCACCCAGCTGGAAGCTGAAAAATTTAAAGGAATGCACAGGAGTACCTTAATTATTGGAAGGAAGTCATTTGAGCAAAAATCTTCAGAAAGTGAGGGAATGAGCCATGTGTAAAATTCCTAGTTACAGGGAAAATAAAATCCTGAGCCATGAGGCAGAAGCATGCCTGCTTGTTTGATACATGGAAAAGAGACCTGTTTGATTGGAACAGACGGACTGAAGAAGACAGTGATAGGAGGTTAACGTGGGCTGGATTTGATGGAGGCTTGCAGGTCAGTTAAGGACGCTGGCTTCTTATCCCAGTGAAATAATAAGCCATCATACGATTTGGGAAAAGGAGAGACATGATTTGATTTAAGTTTTAAAAGCATTACTCTGGTTGCTCTGCTGGGAATAGAGGGTTTGAGTTGAGAAGCAGGGCAGAAGCATGGGATCTGTTAGGAGGCTGCTGAAACAAGCCGAGAAATTGATGACAGCAGCTTGTACCTGGGGTGTATCTGAGCAGGTTGTGAAAAATGGCAAAATCCTGGATCTGTTTTGAAAGTACAGCCAAGAAAAACCTAAAGCTTTAATAAACAAATTCAAGTGAATGGGTTCATACTCTCCTCTCACTGTTTTGCATTCTTCATTATACTTCCCCGTATTTCTCAATGAAA
This sequence comes from Pan paniscus, assembly GCF_029289425.2. NCBI lineage: Eukaryota > Metazoa > Chordata > Mammalia > Primates > Hominidae > Pan > Pan paniscus. The sequence continues at coordinate 97,496,591 of NC_073258.2, forward strand.
GCATGAGAATAGAAATGACTGATTAAGCTGGGCCTGTGAATGAGCTGTTAAAATGCCTGTGTTGAAGAGTTATGTGACATCCAAGTCAGTAATGGTTTATTCAGGAAGAATAGAAAGTTAAGCCTTTCACTGAATTCTAGGTTTACTGTACCATTTAAATATCATTGTGAGTTTTACAGCATCGCAACACAAGCGTTAGTGGTGGATGAATGCTTGTGGAGCTGCAGCACAGCATGAATTCTTCCTAACACCTCTTGGGTTATATACTGCAGTACCCATAAAAGAATTCCAGCTAGTCCAGTCATTACTCTCGAGAAAGAGAAAACACCTACTCCCCTTAAAATAATAGTAAAGAACAGTGGGATATGAAGTCCCATTAAGAATATCACATGCAGGACTTTGCTTTACTAATTTGCAGAAGAGAAAACATGCTTCAGTGAAATTTGTCAGAGGAATGCCACATGGGGCTATATCATGAGAAATTAATAGACAATCAAAGAAAACCAGAAAGCTCCCATTTTTTGTAGATTCAGAGCTAGGCACTCATTTATTTTTGTAGTTTTCTCTTAATAGTCCAGTAGTTTCTGCCATGCAGTAATTTCACTAAAGCTTTGATCATACCAGTAATATAAACTCAAGCTTTCTGCAAAGGCTTCATTGCCCTAAAGAGTCAGTAATTGGCCAAATGGCTTTTAGAGTTTTGCTTGGATTCATTGCAGTATAAGTAAAAATTAATTACCCCCACAGTTTCTACAATACCATAATATAAAGGTGTCAAAACTTGTCTTTCTAAATGGCATTTCTTAGTATCACACTGGATATAGGGTTTGCTATAAATGTGATTTGTGGAAACCATTAATGAAGTACTAGACCTAATTGACTTCTTTTAGCTTTATGACAACATAAAAAAGTTCTGCACTAGTGATGATAATTCTTTTGACGTTCTGCAGTTGGAAATCCATAGCTGTATATTTTTCCAGCGAGGCAAGACTTCAAGTTTTTTAGAATTTGAAATGCAGCTGCCGCTAAGGAACAATATGGCAGACATGACTATTTTGATTTTTATAATTATTATCATCATTATCTTTATCTTCTGTGCCTGCTGAGCTCCAGCTATATTTGTATCACTCTATTTGGTCTTGTTGTGTAAACTGGGCACCAGGAATGAAGCATAGCAGATGGTTGGTGCACACTATTGAATGTTTAACCACTGACAAAGCTGATCTACAACAAGAGCTTTAGTATCGGCAGGCCTGTGTTTTCTTCATAAATATGAATGATCTAAGACTCTAAGCAAGATTGATTATTCTACCTTTAAGGCTTTGCTTTGGTGTCTGAAAATAGATAAAATATTTATAAATGAAGATTGTTTTACATATTAAACTAGGACCAAAATTAGATACTGTGTAACAATCCTCTGTCTTTTGACCATTCTTTTCATGCTCTTTTAAAAACCATTGCTAATCAGCCAGGCATGGTGGTATGTGCTTGTAGTGTAGCTACTTGCAAGGCTGAGGTGAGAGGTGGGAGGAATCACTTGAGCCTAGGAGTTTGAGGCTGTATTGCCCTATAATTGCTCCTGTGAATAGCCACTGTACTTCAGCCTAGGCAACATACTGACACCCCTTTTCTAAACACACACACACACACACACACACTCCAAAGCAAAAACGCTGCTAACAAAGGCAGACCAGTTATTTGTTGGTAGAGATGAAAAGGCAAAGCTATATTTAAAAAAAAAAACAACACTGTGAAGGTAGCAGTAAAATATGGTACTGGATTAAGTGACAACATAAACATAGTAAAGTGGGGAGATATTTCCTGGTTTTGTTTGGGCTTTATTTCTTCTCTACTTTTCCCATTCCTTGTACTTTTAGTCACACTGTCAGTAATAAGATTCTTCCTCTTTCTGGTGCAGGTAATCTAGGCTTGGGCAATCTGTATGGCAAACAGTAATTGCCCATGTGATGGGCTTGTGACCTAAGCAAGTGTATTCATTCTCTACTGCTGCTGTAACAAATTACTTAAGTTTCATAGCTTGTGTTTAACACAAATTTAGCTACACAAAATTATTATTTTACAATTCTGTAGGTGACAAATCCAGTATTAGTCTCATTGGGCTGAAATTAAGGTGTTCTCTTATATAGACTAGGGGAGAATCTGTTTCCTTTCTCATTCAGATCTTAACAGAATTCTGTTTCATCTGATTGTAACATTGAGCTCTCTGTTCCCTTGCTGTCAGTTGAGAGCTGCCCTTATCTCAACAGACCTCTTTCTAGTCTTTGCACATAGTGCCCTACAACTCAGAATGAGCAAAGGGACATCTTATCTTTCTCATGCTGTCATCCCTCTGATCCACTTATTTACCTTCTTCTTCCACTTTTAGAGCTCATTTGATTTATATTGGGCCCACCCAAATAATTCAGGTTAATTTCTCCATATCATAGTCCTTAATCTTAATCATATCTGCAAAGTCCCCTTTGCTCTGCAGAGTAACATATTCATAAGTTCTGGTGCTTCAGATATATTTGGGGGGATATTATTCTGCCTTTCATGGTAAGATAATGAGTACCATACCATTCCCAAGAATTGATGTTCACCTGCTAGTCTTAAGAAGCTACAGGAGCTGCTGGGGGCTATCTTTCCAAGCTTCAAAGGGAGCCATTCTGCATAGAGAATGAAGCCAACACCAAGCAAAGTGATGCAAGGAGAGAGGGAGATGGAGAGATCGAGAGGCCCTGGTAGGTTTTGAGCAATTGGATCCAGTCTTGCCAATACCCTGAATTTCCGAGTATACAAAACAAACAAACAAAACACCCTTCATTATTTAGATCATTGGACTTATGTTTTTATCCCTTATAAATAAATTTACAAATTGATATGTAAAAGTTTTGCAAGTAAGAGAATCTGAAACACAGAACTGGCTGAATTGAGCTGGGGTTATGAACAATGAGGATCCCATCCTGCTGCCCTCAGTTTGGAAACTTATTTGCTTCTTTGGATTAACAAAATAAGGAGTAGTTAAGCAGTCACCTGTCATATTTTGAAATTAGACTTACAGAGACCAGAGATCTGAAGTATATGTTACAAAAACCTTGAGTTGCTAGCATGTTTTGGCAAATTCTTGAAAGTCTGGGTAAGTTCCACTAAGAAATAAACAAGCTTTAGTACAATTGAGCCGCTTGAAAGAAGAGTGAAGTGGCCTGGTGCAGTGGCTCACACCTGTAATCCTAGCACTTTGGGGGACTGAGGCAGGTGGAATACTTGAGGCCAGGAGTCCAAGACCAGCCTGGCCAACATGGAGAAACCCCATCTCTACTAAAAATACAAAAATTTGCCAGGTGTGGTGTGGTGGTGCACTCCTGTAGTCCCAGCTACTCAGGAGGCTGAGGCATGAGAATCGCTTAAACCTGGAAGGAGGAGGCTGCATTGAGCCAAGAACAGGCCAGTGTACTCTAGCCTGGGTGACAGAACAAGACTGTCTAAAAAAAAAAAAGGAGTGTCGAAGCTTTTAACTTTATAAAGAGAAGCCCTATCTGCAAGTGACCAGTGATTTCAGACTACTGCATGTCATATATCACAAGCCCCTCAAAATTCACAAAATTTAAATTCTCTCTAGCACTCAGAAGCTGGTGCAAATAAATAGAAGATGGAAACCACAATAGGAAATAAGAATGGGACTCAGAAAGAGCCAAATAAATTAAAGAACCTTTCACAAAGAAAGAGCATTCTTCTGTGTACTCATTGCATAGTACAGTTTATAATCACCCTCATGATAAAGCACCGTTCACTAGGATGCAATTTGGAACAGAGGAGCAGATTGGCTCTGCCTCAACACAGCAACATTTTGTGGAAGGTCAAGATAGAAGTAGTTATCCTAAAGCCTAGGATTATGAGAATAAAGTTATGGCTTCTTGCTAAGGTCAGGATCCTCCAAGATTTATGGTTTTAATTATTAGCTAATGTCATTGCAAGAAATTAAACAGACTGATGGGCTGACATGCTTTTAATAGAGTCATAATGCAGAGAAATCCTTAATTGGGAGAACAAGAGCCTATGAAAGTTCAACATATAAAGTATATAAAGTAATTTCTAGGGCCCCATAGCCATAGCAGTGACAGGGAGCAGAGCAACTGCATACTCCCCAGATGACCACTGATGGAAATTCAGAGGGTGCAAAAAATAAACCAAAAACTGTTGTAAGCCATTGAGATTTTCAGGTTATCTGTTACCATATAACAACCTACCACCACTTGATATCCTCTTTTATAATTTCCCTTTACTTTTGATTTCCAGATATCATTTAATCATAGGTTGATACTCCTGGAAGAGAATTATATGTTCTTTACTATTCAGGATGAAACAATTTTATTCTCACTTCCATATTCCCATGTGGAAAACTGTCTTTAGAATAAAACATGCCTGGTTTTTCTGTCTCCTCAATCATGGACTTCCTCCATAGGCAGAAGAACCAACTTATGAAAATGAGATTGGTTGAAGAAACTGAGCATGCAGGGCTCGTCTTCTTCCCTCTGTTCTCTATAGGATGTTTTTTATTTTGGAGAACATCTGCTTCGGTTGGTTCTTGGCCATATGGTAAGCTGAAAACAAGCCCTGTACCTGCCAGGGAAGGCCTACTGCTGCCTGCCCCACCCTGGGACTCTGAATAACTCTGATTAATTCAGGAGAGAAGTAATAGCAAGTCCTTGACTCAGGGCTAAAGCTGCATTTCCTAATTTGATTTTAATTAGCAATAATGTTTATTTTGATATCTGTCTGTCTAACTCCTGTGCCTATCTCTCAGCTGAGTTCAAACTCAGGAGGGCAAAAATGAATTACACGGGTAAGTGACGCTAGGACTTCCATTGGATGCAGTAATGGTTGATAGTTGGTGTTGTCACCCTTTAGTTGCTATTACCTTTTGTGGGTGATAGTTTATTTTTATAGACAGGAATATTCTATATTTATAGGAAGGAATGTACATAGATGCTTGGCAGCTTAAGGTGGAGTGTAGTGAGGAAACATAGGTTTTTGTAAACTCAGCATTTCTTTTGTGGGGAATCTGATAAACCCCATTCCATAAGTATAATGAGATTGTCAGTTAATGTTATATCTCCTCTGCCCTCACCAGGCATGGATCCTAAGATTGGCCAGTTATAATGTCTTGTGTCTTTGGTAATAGAAATTAGTCCAAAATGTGAGCACTGACCCAAGCAGACTGATAATAATTATAAAATAAACCTCTATTTCCTTTTGTTAATATAAATAATGGAAATTAAGAACTACTGATGACCATCTTCATTAGCTGCATAAATGAAATCCATCTGTAGTCAGAGCAAAGAATTCCAACATAGAGAGTGAAGTAGAGCTTAAAAATGGAGAAAGAGGCTGGGCATAGTGGCTCATGCCTGTAATTCCAGCACTTTGGGAGGCCGAGGTGGGAGGATCACTTGAGCCCAAGAGTTTGAAAACAGCCTGGACAATGTAGTGAGACCCTGTTTCTGCAACTTTGTTTTTTAATTAGCCAGGCATGGCAGCATGTTCCTATAGTCCCAGCTACTCAGGAGGCTGAGGGGGAAGGATTGCTTGAGCCCAGGAGGTTGAGGTTGCAAAGATTTGTGATTGTAGCACTGCACTCCAGCCTGGGTGAGAGAGTGAGACCCTGTCCCAAAAAACAAGAAAACAAAAAACAATAAAAAAAAAGAAAGAAAATGGACAAAGAGAGGGAGCTCCCTTAAGTCATCTTTTGAACTCTGGTTCCAGGCTTTTCTGAAGCCAGCTCCCCTTATGTCTCAGCTAAACAATACCATACATTTTTTTTTTATTAAGATGGTCTGAATATCTGTCATTTGCCACTGAATAAGTTTTGATTAATACAGAAAGTTATAAATGGTGAACCTAAAACCCTGTGATTGTAAGAATGTCTAGGATCATTTGTTTTCTGTTTATAGCTTGTATGTGGGAAGAAGTATAGTGATGAGAAAAATTCACCGTAAACTAGCTTTAAGTTATTTAGGTCAAGAAAATCCATAGACAATAAGAAAAGTGTTATAGAAAAAGATTTCCTTGATACTTGATCTAGATGGTAGTGGAATTTATCCAGGTTGGCAAGAAAAATTGTCACTGGGAAAACCTATGTATGGAAAAAAAGGCATAAAGAGACATGAGACGATTACAGTTGTTGGTTAGTGGTCCTGAAAGGAACAATAAGATTTGGGGGAGACACCAGGAAGAGCATCCCTGAGGGTTAAACTCAGAAAATATGTTTACTGGAAAGATAAATGTGAAAAAATGGATCAGAAGTTCAAGTAACAGTTATGTCTATGGTGATAAGAGGTTGGCTAAGAAAGGAATGGTAAAGAAAAAGAAGACAAGTGGCAAATAGCAGAATCATGAGTGAATAATTCTGTGAATAGCAGAATTATTACTGAAACCTCTGTAAGCATTAAAAATCAATGTAATGGGTAATTTAAAAAGAATTTTGGTAATGTACTCATTGTATTTTTGGAGTAAAGATGTTAATTATTTGCTGCCTGAGTAAAACAATTAAAATTCTACTATTGAACCAGTTCTTTTCATGTTGGACATGAATTATCACATTTTGTGTGTACTTGCAAGGCTCAAAGGATTTGCCAAAAGGAGACCTGCATATTTCTCTTATGTTCTTCTTTTGGGCAAAAATCAAAGATCATTCTTCTGAGTTTTTTTTTTTTTCTTTTCAAGCCTAGCTTTACTATTAAAATAGCAAAATCCTACCTTGTATAATCTTTATTACATATTATTTGGGTATAACTTCTTTACTTTCGTTGTATGTTAGTTAGAGTTTTGGCCTATTTCAGTTTATTCTGGTATTTTATATCCATTGAAGGGGCTGAGAAATTCATATTATTGAGGTAGCCATCCAAATGAGCTGTTCAATAGAATATTGACTTGACTTTTATTGTACACGAAAACACATGATGACACCTGTGTAAATCATCACAACATATTCTTTGATCAGTGAAAAACAATGGTCATTGTTTTAAGTGGATTCACTGTCCATTGAATAGTCTTAAAACCTCTGTTAGTATCAGATGTTAAATTAAGAGAGTACATTAACTCTCACTCCCCCGACTGAAGTGTGGTGCCGATTTAGTCAAAGCTTGATCTGATGCCTTGGTCAAACAACCAAGTACAAGCAATAGCAAGCAAAATTGTATCATATATGTTCACATTATGTCTAATAAGTATTAAAGTCTAACATTTTGGTATCAGACTAAACCTGAGTTTAAAGTACGACTTTCCCGTTATCAGCTGTATAATCTCAGACAAGTTACTTTGAGACACAGCTTCGTCATAAAATATAATTAATACCTGTTTTCATATGGTTGTCTCAGAATTTAATGAGGTAATATAGGTCAGGCACTTTGTACAGTTTCTGGTACTTTGAAAATGTCAGTAGTAATGATGATGATGGTGACAATGATAAAGGCATTATTACATAGGATCCAGGAAACGAGCCTTTGGTTTAGTGCAGCAAACTCATGCTGTGCCTAGGAAAATTGCTTAATGATTACGAATTGCTTAAGTGTTTATGATAAACATTCTCTTCTAGTTTTCTCCTAATAAAGCTGTCCTGAAATCTTTTTCAAGTCAATTATTAGAAATAGTTTTTGGATATAAATTAAAATAAACAACGGGTATTGTCATTGTTCCCCTGTGGGAAGTGAAATAGGGCCTCATGCAACCACAAATTCCTGGAACTGTAGCCTCCTCAAATCTCTCTTGGTGGCTCAAAGACTTGTGTGTGGGAGCTTCTTACAGTAACAAAGGCCATATTCCATGTCATTCCATAGTCTCACACCTATCCTATTGCAAAGGTGTGCATCCTTGACTCCTGATTCTGCTATGAGAGCCAAGTAGAATTAATGTTGATGCTGCCATTTGATCTCGTCTACTCTTTGAGACATGTTATTTGCCCCTTTAGGCCCCAGACCTGAAATCACAATTCACTGTTCTCTTGGGTTCTCAGTTTCATAGAGAAGTTTCTGTGCATTTGTTTTTTCCTCAGGGCCTGGTGCAGTGCTTGACACATACTAGAGTGCTCATTGCATATGCATTGAATTAGCCCAAATTTTATTTTACTTACTCTTTGTTATAACCTTTACTCTAAATGTTCTTAGATGTTTCTGAAGCGAAGTAGGCCTATTTTGAGTAAAATTGCTCTCTGATATTTTCAAAGATCCTTCTTTTCCTGCAGTTTCATGTGTCCTCAGTTATTGAGCTAGAAACACAGGTTTTTCCACCAGACTAAATTCTTCCCTCACTTTGGGATATCAAGTTATTAATCAGGAAAAGTTCACTTTATGGAAGGCATATACTTCTCTGCCGCATTGATTTTGGGCTTGGTCATGTCACTTGCTTTGTTCAATGACATATTAGAAAATGAAACATGCATGGGAGCTTAAAAGGGCTTGCAAGGTTGGGCTTGTTGTCTTGGGCTCCTGATCTTTACCATGAGAAGAATATGACTCAGGTCACCACTTGCCAAGTGAAGACGACAGACACATGGAGCCAATCTGGACCCAATTCATAGCTTGGAAACAAGCCCTCTCTGTTCAGTTTAGAACAGCCAAACTCCAGGTGACCTGTAGACTTGTGCATAAGAAATAAATGTGCAGTTATTCTATGTTAGTATGTTTTGGGGGTAATTCATTATGCTACATTATTGTAGCAATAACTGACTAGTCTATTTCATCTATGGAATTGGAAGGAATTTTGGAATTATTGGTTAATCTGAGGAATGACTGAGGAAATGAAAAGTTTTAGTACTTTTTTATTATTAAACTTCTTGGATTCTTACACATGTATAAATACACAGGCCTACCATACTGACCCCTTGAAATATGGTTTCACAATGTCTGAATTTGTATGGCATTTATTTTGGGTTCATGCTCTGTAATGTCTGGTGTGACAATGAATTATACATTTACTATCTAACTTTTAGTGGTTCAGCAATTAAGGGTAGAATTATATTATTCAACAGCCACATGAACTTACTGTGAGCCACTTATTGCACACAATTGCCTATTTTTTTGATAAACATATTCTTAGTTTACATTAGGCCATGTTAAATTACATAGTGAGGTGAGCTTGTTATTACTATTATCACTGCATACACAATCTCCTGTTTTGTGAAAAAATAGAATGCCGCAGGTGAATTCTCTTAGCTCTTCTGTCTTCAGACTTGGAACTTTCTTCTTTCATGTGGTCTACACAGTGCCACCATTTTCACAGAGGTGGGGGATATCATTTTTTTTGAAGTTATAACTAGGAATATCTATTAGTTCTTTTGTGTTGTACACACTGGAGAAATTCTTCCAGTTATGTTGAGGACTGCCTTTTCCAGGGTGTTGACTAACACTTGTTTCTTAGACTAATTTTGAGGATGATATCCTTTTTCCATTGAGGCCGTTGTAGACTTGGGGGTGGGCAAGTCTTCCTTTCCCGTTTACAGTCTTCCTCCTTTGAACATGTTGGAACTATTGTAATAGGTTGTGTAAAAGTATTTGAAATTTTATGAAGTCTTTATTGAAGACGTGTCAATTTCAAAGAGGATTACAACATGACATTAAACAGTTGAAGTTATAGAAAACATAACCCTTCACCCAGCATTTCACAGAGGAAATATTTAAGGAATTAATATCTTCACAAAATGTGTCTTCTTCTGATTGACCTCCAATTCTGTCTTTCCATTCTCCTCTCTTTAGTTTTTGGCATGACTCCAAATCTCCACCCACTTTTTAAAAAAAAATTTATTTGACATTCTGGGGTACATGTGTAGGACATGCAGGTTGTTCCGTAGGTAAACTTGTGCCATGGTGGTTTGCTGCACTTATCAACCCATCGCCTAGGTATTAAGCCCCACATGCACCTTAGCTGTTTATCCTGATGCTCTCCTTCCCCAACTCCTCTGACAGGCCCCACTGTGCGTTGTTCCCCTCCCTGTGTCCATGTGCTCCCACTTATAAGTGAGAACATGCATCCACCCTCTTCTTTAGGGAGGGTTTTAGTTCCCTCCCAATACCTACTCTTTTCCCTATGTTTTCCTTTTTTTCAAATTTAAGTCATTCAATCTAAAATGTTTTCCTTGGATTCTCACCTATTGTCAGTGATGCTTGTTAATCCAAGACCTGAGAAATTTAAAAGTGAGAAATCACCCAGTAGAAATGAAAAAGAGTAGTTGAGAGAGTCTGTTATTTTTCAGCTCTGCTGGATAGATAAGTGGGGTGGGATGGAGAAGCTGAAATTTGGTTGGTATAAAGAGAAGTGATTTGTAGAAGCAAAGTGGGAAGAATGTTCATAGCCATCAAACTCTTCAACAATGTGAAAGAAACTTTAGTTTCTAAAGGTCAGTAGGATAGACCATTTTTTGTTTTATATATTACTTTTTGGCCCAACATTTATTCAACCAGTTTTTAATGGAAAATTCCCCATTGTCAAGCACTGTGTCATGTATTCGAGCTATAAAAGTCAGTGTATTTGGGCTGCAGAAGTCATCGTGACAGACGTAGTTCCTACTCTGTGGATGTACAATTCATAGATTTTGAGGCATATCTTTGCCCAGACATGAGAAGACTATCATTTTGTAACCGAACAATCAGCTTGAAGCCAAAACATACATTTTATCTTATATTTGCTTCTTTGTTTTAGCACCCAGCCATTATAAATTCCACACATTTTGAAATATTAAAACTTTTTTATGGTAAAAGACCATTATTTCCAAATGATGGAGGTGTCAAAATACAGTCTCTGAGAAGAAGGCTAGACACTTACATCTCAGATTACTAAGCTGTTGCTAATCTGCTTTAAAATCTTGCATAAATTTCTATTTTGTCATCTCTAAAACACTGAAAGTAATACTGAGTCACATTTCACTGGAAGTGGGAGGAAGGATTCCTAAATGATTATAAAGTGTTCTGTAGATAGAGAATCATGTGTGTACCAGAGGTGATAATATTGTCCCATTAATCCTTCTTGTGACAAAGAAAATGCCGCTACTTAGGGAGATGATGTGTGAGGGGAATAACGGGAGGGGATAGGATGGAAACAAGAGAAAAGAACAAGCTTAGAAAAGTGAATTAACCTCTTTATCCAAAGGAAAATAAATTCCTTCCACGAAGGCCAACTGTGTTGACTCTATCTCACTTTGAATAAAGTGTGAAGAAAAATGCCTTACATGGACACAAGCATTTTCAATTTATGTCAATTTCACCTGTATTTTTTGGTGTGAGAACTCAGTGTTTCATTTAAGCAATATTAAGGCTTTTAAGTCAAATAGTCCTTTCATGCTAATTTATATGCATTTACATAGGAATTTTAATGGTAGAGGCGGTAGTGTTATATTTCATTATTTGGAAAGGAAACTTCTGTCTAATGCCTCATTTAAGATTCAGCGGAATCTTTCTTGCTTCAGTAATTTTCCTATTAAATTACAACTATTAGTGCTAGTTCCTCACCCTAAAGGAAACCAATAAAATCACCCAAACTAATGAAGTTGTTTCCAACAGCAAACTCCTCATTATGGGGGTACTTCTAATTACTGTTAAAATGAACTGGAACGGAATGTCTCCAGAATGGGATGTCCCAGAGCTATAAACCAAAACCATAAACAGCTGTGCAACTCCTAATCTATTCATTTCACCTTTGCAATTGCAGCACACTATCAACTAATTTTTTAAATGTTGGTAGACAGGGACAAGAGTGGATTTGGAAACAAAACAGCAAACACTGATAAGAATCTTCTTATATTATTATAACAAAAGCACATTGGTTATAGTTTGTTTTGTATATAAGATTTCTCCTCTCTCCTAGATGTTATCTTATTTACTCACACATTTATGTCTGTCTGCATTAATTGTCAAGTTTAGGTAGTTCTTCAATCAAGACTACATTGAACAAGGGATGGTGATGCAGCTTATACAGCAGAAAACACTGTTGGTGCTGAAATAGTTCGTACAAGAGAATGACTATAGATCACTTAATTAAGGTGTGTATTGCTTTCCCATTTAATTTTATGCCTAAAGCAATAGAAAGCTGAACTTCTATCTGAATCAGAAAGTAGACACTCTGTAGATAAACAATAAAGCATACTGCTTTTGTTGACTCTAATTCATTCTCAATATGGATTTAAAAACAGAAATGCATGCATCAATTTAGCTGATAAATTCAAATAACTGTAGAAACGAAATACACAGAAAACAGAAACTTGTGAAGTCTTGAAGAAGAAGCTATTATAGAGGAAGTTAAGAGAATCACAGTAGATTTGGAGACTGTGTAAAGGCAATCTTAAAATTCAACCTCTGCTTTTTCCCAAGTGAAAGGAAAAGAAAAATGGCAGTGTGAATAATAACAATATTGAGCAATAATATTATTTTTACATTTATTGTTTATAAATTACACAAATATATGAATTATATATAAAAACACCAGACTGATGGAAAGGAGATATGGCTTCTAGCTCCGGCTCTTGCCTGAGAAAGATTGTGTATCTGATTCCACCCACTAACCTTGCTGAGTCTGTTTCTTTAACTATAAAACAGACATAGTAAAATGAATACATGATCTTCATGGTCTCCTCTAGGTCTCCTTGTCCCTCATGCTACTCTGTGACTTGGGGACACTCATATTGCACACAGGGGCCATTTGTGGAATATGCAGCATTCAAGATCCATGAAATAATTTTTATTCCTTTTGTAAAAATCAGCAAGAAGATAGATGCATTATTATTTCAGTATGAGGAATGTATGCTTTTACTTAATGACAAAAATGGCTAAAAAATATGGTGGGTTTGTATTGTTTCAGTCTTGCTCAGCTGGAACTATTTTCCAACAGCTCCTTTTTCAGAACCGTTTCTGGTCTGTATGGGCCACTAGACATTTTGGGAGAGGTTTGGCAGGTGGAAGTGAAGCACCAGCCATAAGCTGCATTGAGACTTATCTGCTGGCTTACCTTGTTGGCATGGGCAGCAGCTGGACCAAGCTCCTTCAGCTCCTGCTGGATTTCCTCTTTCAGCTCCTCTTACTTCTAGGCCAGGTCTATGGTTAGCAACATGATGAAGGATGCCAGCTTCCCCTGAAGATCAACCCATCATCGAAGTTGAAAACTTTGAGATCACAAGACACCAATAGACGTTCCAGTCCATCTTTGTGGATTCCAAGACATCCTCACAGAGTGAGTTATTTATTCCTTTACTTAATGTCTGTCTTTGCTTTCTTACTACCTTATATGTATACTTCAGGCTCCTCCATCAAATATAGATGCATGAGCCTTGCAGGCACTGTGTAACCAGCTTCCACAATTACATAAGGTCAAATCTCTCTTTAAATCTATAGATATATACACATATACACAGACAGATAGATATATAAATATGCATATAGGTAGATAGATCGATCGATCTGTTGCTTCTTTGGCTGATCTCTGACTGATACAGATCTCAAAAGTTATTTTCCATGCTTCTTTGAGAAATAATTTGATGTCCTTTAACATATTTAAGGAATAAACTGGATGGAATTGGCAGTTGTTGCACTCTGATTGTTCTCTTAAAATTTCTGATACAGTCATGTAAAAGAAAGAATGATCTCATTCCAAGTAGACCCATAATATAGAAATAGTACCAATATTGAGCCTTGAAAAAGGGGCATATGAGCATATAACATGTAATTCTTTTGGTAATTACTAAAGCTGTTCATAAAAAGGAGGCATTACTTTGCCCTGGAGGTGTTTAGTCAGCAGACTTGAAAGGACTGACAGTGAGGCTATGTTCCCTAATTTCGTGTGTGTGTGTGTGTGTGTATATGTGTGTGTACACTCACGTTTGGAAAATCTCCTTTGCTAGAGAATGTTATTGCTCTTCCCCAACTGTCCCACCAGTTGAGAATCACTACTCTAGTATGCATTGCAACTTCTTGTGTGTAATCCATATAGTATATTAAGACCCAGTTTATAGCTTCCTGGAACATAGTTTTGGAATATGTACATATTTATTTGATACTGAATTTATTATACTCTGGAAAACAGGCCTTTATTTTGTTGCAAATCATTATAATGTATTGAAAAACAAAACATACAAAAAGAAGAAGTTTACCATGGAATCTTAAAAATATGCATTCGGAGAGCATAACAGAAAGCAATATTTGAAAATACAGGACATTACAAAAATGCATATATTGGCCTTTGTAGTTAGAATTTGGAGTATGTATGACCAAGGTGAAACCTAGAAATTTATTTTTATTTCTAGATTCCGAATTTTTCTCCCTTCTGTCAATGGTCAAGATACTCCTTTTCTGAACATGAAATTGTTAACACTTCACTCCCTAAATAATTTATTTGACAGAGCTGTGCTCATCTCTCTGCACCCCACAAATCTTCCTGGCTTCTTTGCATCATCACTAGTCATTCCTTTCCAATTAGTCCCTTTGCTTGACATTTAGGAACAATAAAGTTGAGAATGCTTGTTCGTGACTTGAACACACACTGTTTTTCCATCTTTCTTGCTGATAAATGTCTGTTTTAAATTTCATAGTCTATATGAAGGACAACTAAATATTGAAGGGATTTATGTGTGTGTGTGTATGAGAAGAGAGGTGTGTTTCTAGATTTTAAAAATTTGAGTGTTAACCTTGAATGGGACAACACATAGAAAGCTCAAGAGGAACAGTATTAAGGCTTCCTGTCCAGAGATTTATTCCAAGTGCTAAGATTACATATGCTACCCTGAACTTATTTCAATGTTTACGACACATGATACTGTCCTATATCCTATATTCTGTTCTTATCCACTGCTAGGATTACTTAATTTTACGGTCAGTATTGTCATTATCTATATACTTAAATTTTGATTATTTTGAGAGTAATTTATATGCTCTTTGAGCAGTTATGGCATGGTCAGAATTCTTTATCCATAGCACAGGTATCTGTAAGTTCAAAGTTATCTTTTTGTCTTTGATGTTTAGTTGCTGTTCTTTGAGCAACAGGGTGTGTAGTTTTTAGCAGAATCTCTGGCGCCAAATGCATAAGCACAGGCTCCTGTATATCCAAACACTCTGAACAGAAACTGCTGTAAGGGTGACAGGACTACCACGTGAGATCTTCTTGGTCAATATCGAGACATTTTGAAAAAGTGCACAGCTATACGTAATGCACTGGTTCACGTCTCTCGTATTTTCCATGACTCCTCAGTATGAACCCCTCTGCTCAGTTTGGGTTGGGGGGATGTTTTGCAGAGCCAATGTGTTGATATTACAAATTACGACAACTGGTATCATGAATCGATCAGCTAGTTTATTTTTTGAAATAGTCAGAAAAGCATTAAATGGAATTAAAAAGAGCAGCATTATAGATTGTTCTGGTAAAACTTTAATGCTGCATTTTCATCCCATGAAATAAGGTCCTAACTGCTAGAGTGGCTATAATAAGGTCTTAATGGTATTTTTTGTCCTATTGTATTATTGCCTTCAGGCAGGCTATGAGCTTTATGAATTTTTAGCTTACCAGAGTAGATAGTTAGGGAAGGAAGAGTTTTTCTTTCCTTATTTGTATTTAGTGTATCTCCACACTTTAAACTTGACTTAAACTAAGAGAACTATACAAGTTTCTTGGCATGGCTTTAAAGAAAGCACTCTATAATCAAGTTCAATATTCTCTTTCATATCTCATTCTTTTATAGTTCTTCCCGTTGCAGGACTAGAAAATTCCCCAATGTGGCATATTCTTATAACTCAACACATTTTCTTAGCCTATTTTCTGTAATTCCAAGGCTTTCCCTTGTCCTTCTTTGACAGACAAATACCTCTGAGCCTTCCAGACCCAAATGACATCTTCCTTGTGAGACCTTCCCCAACCCAGCCTATTCTCTCTAATACTAATCCTAACTCTATATGGTTTATAACAGAAAAGATGGCTGTAACATTTGTTATATTTATAAAGACTTGTCATATCTGCAAATTGAACCTAAAAGATACCTAGATTTTAAAAATTTTATCTTTAATAGATTGAAGATTAAATTGTAAAAATCAAAGTAGCTCTGAACAATATTTTCTGTGCAAAAGGGGGACCTCAAGTGGGCTTTTAATTAATGTTTGATCCTATTTACAAATTTAGTTTATGAAACTCATGGAAAGATTTTAAACCATGTTTAAAAATGTAGTATGTTTTATTTGTCTTATAAATATGTCAATTGTCTAAAAACCTCTTATAGCTCTAATAAATTTTAAAATAGGAAAACAACAACAAAAAAAAGAAACATGGCCCTAGTTTCAAGCCCAGAGGTATCATGGGTAATTTGCAAACAAAATAAAACAAAATACTTAAAATTCTTTAGTGTTCTAAGAAATTTTATCTTATTTCTAAATGTGAATCGTCATCAGAAAGAGTGCAGAATATGGTGTACTTATAGTTAATACATTACCATGTCTTATCGGTTTTATCTGAAATATATCCAAATTTCATTTACTTGTCTCTATCCCTATAGCAAAACATGAGTTCAAGCCACCATTATCTGCTATGTGGATTTCTGTGGTAGTCTTTTACATGGATTATCTGATTCATCACTTGTTTATCTCCAATCTGTTCTCTGGAGCAGGGTTTGGCAAATTGTAGCCTGATAGCTAACTTTGGCTTGCTGCCTGTTTTCGTAATCCCTCAGAGAAAGATTGGCTTTTGTGCTTTCTATGGTTGGAATTTTTTTTTGTTTAATCTTGAGATACATGGAAATGGATGAAAATCAAATTTTGGTGTCCACAAGCGAAGTTGTCTATTGTTCTGTTGTTTTCAACCCAGAATTTTTTTTTTTTATAACTGATGGGAATAAAGTTATTATAGAAAGCATCCTTTTGGTGAAATTACAAAGCTCCTGTTTAGGTGTTGACCCACAGGTGGTTGAGAATACAAATTTTGCTTTCTGTGAATCTATGAGAAACCATAAGTTGGGTGGTGGGGCTGGGGGTAGAGGTGATAGTTATGTGAGAGATAGTTAAGAAAGTTGGGGGTAGAGTGATGGTGGCATTGTCAAATTCTAAGTAAACTGGGACTTGACCTCTTAGCAGTAGGGTAAGAGTTAAGAGAGTTTGACTGCACTGTCTGTAACAGCAGTAGTACAGATGGCCATTGTGCCCCAGGTCCATTCTTTTATTATCACTGTGAATAGAAAAGTCCCTGAAACTGCTATTGACTTTACCGCCTAAAATTAGGAGTGGCCTGGGATGAGTGGATTCAAAACAGTGACTATAAATAAATATGTTATTTCTTTATTTAAGTAAACTAATTTCATTGTGTTTTCAAGAAGTGAGGATTTTTGCAAAGGCTGAGTAATTTAATGCATTTAATTTGAACTTGGGTTCAAAAAATTAAGTTTTATTTCAACTCCATTGCTTATGAGTTGAATGGGCACCTGCTGGCAAGCATTTGCTAAATAAGCCATTTTCATTCAGAAACTAAATATATTCCTTAGATTCAACCTATTAGTGAAAATGTTTGTTAGTACTGCATTTTTTTTAGCCTGAAAGTCTGCTCTATGAATGTATTCCACATGGTAGATGATTTTGATAGAGATTTTTTTTCAAAGAAACTGTATTGTGAATAAAATAAGTAAAAATATGAGCTTTTCCTCTTAGACAAGATCTCATCTGACTATTTAGAGCCTACATCTGATAAAATATTCTTGTACAAGCCACACACACCACACACACACATTTTTACGTATGATCTTTAATTCAGTAACTTTTCTTTGACATGTAACATCATCATTATTATTCAGCCTTTACTGAGTACCTGTGCTTCCAGGTCATGAATTTGGAAGCTGGAGAATAAGTGCATAGTTTTAGAAAATGACTTTTTCCTCATAGTACCTCTTAGGTCATTTGGAATAAGACACTACTTTTTACTTTCTCTCCCTTGAAAATTGCAATAAAATGTTAGTTTCTTCATGCTTATGTGAAATTATAATGAACATTAATAAAAATCCATATTTAGATGGAAAATTGACATAGAGCCCTGGAGAGAGTAATTATTTTTCTCTTGACTGTTATAGGCCAAATTTCCATGCTGTAGCTTTAAATAAAAATTGTAAAGAAAGAATATATTAAGTCTTTATGATTGTCTTTTGGAGCCACTCTGAATTACTCTGGTTACTGAAGTGAACAAAAGTACATTGATCACTTGGTTCCTTTCATTCACATCCGTTAATGAGAAACATGAAAGCTGATAGGCCATTGCCTGTGGTAGGACATAAAAGTTGGAGAAATGATCCTATCATTACACCATTTTTTTCAAGAGTACGTGGCTACACATTATTATTTTCTTATATACCATTTCCTTAGTCATATTATTTCCTTAGTAAAGCATAGGCTATTTCCTATTCAAATAATTTTATTGTCAGTTCACAGTATTTGGCTGATTTACAAAGTGTCATTAGACTTATTTAGTGATACACAACTCTGGAGAAGAGCTCAGCTACCTTTTAACAGAAAAAGAAGTGAATTTCCATCCTATGATGGACTGACAGATTAAGGCAAGTCTCTCCCAATACTTTTAGCCAAGAACTTTGAATGGAATTGATTTAGAAATAAAATTGATGTCTCAGACACATTGGACTATAATAAAAGATATAGAAAAAGATGACTTACAGTTTTCAGAACTTTATCTAGTCTTTGAAAAATTAGGCAGATAGCCTCTTTCCTAAGCTAGAGATGGTATGATTGTTATTAAAAGTGACTCTTACTGAAAGTTATCTTGGCTAAGCTTGTGATACCACAGACTTCTCTATACTTAATATGATAAAGGGTATCCATGTAAAGGTAAGGGGAAGATTTTTTATGAGAACAGGAATGAAACAAGCATATCAATCAGCACTTCTACTGAGCATTTTACTAGATGATTGAGGGTGGTACAATAAGGCAAGGAAAAATTGTTGTTACAAAGATTGAAAAGGAAAAAATAAAATTCATTATTCAGACACTACGAATGCATACATAGTTAAAAATCTGCAGATACACTATTACAATTAATACATGAATATAGCACATTTTCTGCTCACAGATTTAATATCCAAAAGTTAATTTCCATTGTATATACTGGCACAAACAGTTGAAAGATAAAACAATGTACTAGTGTGAGAAGCATGCAATAAACAAACAGAAATGTGCTGGGGAGAAGTATATGGCAGGATAATGAGATAGGGAATCGTATGATACATCTTGGGTGATGTATGCTTTATTGCTTTGTATTTTACTGAAGATTTTTTATTGTATTTTAATACCAGGAAGTAGTAGAAAAATCTTGAATTCCTGAAAAGGAGAAAGTGGTTCATTTAGAAAAAGGAAAGGAATAACAAGGAGACAGCAGGCTTGGGAGGCTGGGAACGTTAAAGAGCTTTCATACTTTCTTCATTGGTTGGTTGAAGGCAGACCCTACTAATTACAAGAACATCCAAAGTGCTAAGGAAGAACTCTAATTAGAACTTATTTACAAAGAGCATACCAATATCTTAAGAATAGTCTCCAAGTTAAAATAAAGCAAAAATCCTCCATTTCCTTCTTTAAGTGTTCATATCAAAATGTATCAAAATGATTCTAGGCATGCAGTTAATGGAGCTCTACAAAAATACAGGAGATATGCAGATAGATTGCCCTTTTCTCCCTAAAAAGCAACCAGGATATACCTAGAGGCCAAAAAAAAAACCCCCAGCTTTCAGAATATGAGGATCCTATTCAATTTTGTGTTTAAACATAAGATAATTTATTTCCTCTATCAAATTTTATTTTTTTCTACAGTGTATTATGTACACTTGAATTAAATGTGTAAATAGGATTATTTATGCTGTCCTGAATACAGTAACTGAAATTAAACTGATGCCAAATTGCAATTTAGGATCACACTGAATCTCATAGAATTAACATTATGCTGAATTGTTTTTGGGCAGGCAAACATTTACAGAGATATACACTTTGATCAAGTATGCCTCAGAAACCTTCAGGACTTGATACCAGTGTTAAAAAGATAATTTTGGAATATTTCTAAATATTCCCTGAAATCAACAAGATCATGGAAAAATATCTTTCATTAAAGTGGTAGTTGTTACACTATATCCGATATAAAACCTGGTTTTCCATCCCTGACTTGGATATATTTCTTTTTCCCCTCCTTATTTCTCTTGTCGACACCATCTTGATGCTGTGTAAAAGGCAAATGAAAATGCACAATCTACTGTAATCAAACTTCGTTATTGATTCTCTTACAAAAACCTTATTTGGGAGAAGTATTATGGAAATTTAAAAGCATATATGATCGACCCTGACACTGTGGGAACTTTCAATTCAATTTTTCAATCAAAAAATGACCTGGGTTATTCAATTTTTGAATCAAAATAAGTATAGACATATAAAATTTTATATCTGCAAGTTATACTATAAAGCCATGTGCTCCAATTATATAATTTCATACATGAGAAAACATATATAAACCACACAAAAGCATAATTTTAAGTTCTAGCAGAGCTGCAAATTGAACTAGGAACTGATCATTTCAGGTTGTCCATTTAGAGTTGGGTAGAATCAACTAAAGGACGCTTCTTGCAGGAAGGTAATTTTCTTAATGAAGTGAAATCTCTGTACAAGACAACGATAAATGTACAATATGTAGAGTTTGACAAATGTGTATGTCTATGTAACAAGCATTTCAGTCTAGGTAGAGCATTCCCATTCTGGAAGATTTTCTAGTGCTCTGTAGAAAACCACTATTCTGCTTTCTCTTACTATACTTAAGTTTTGCCTGCTCTTGTACTGTATAAATGAAATTATATAGTATCTACTCCTTTGTGTCTGGATTTTTGATCAATATATTGGGTTTGAAATTCATTTATGTTCTTAGTATTTCATTTGTTTATTCATATTCTTATTGATAAACATTTGAGAGTTTTTAATTATTGGCAACATAAGATAAATGCCTTGCCTATAGAGTTGATGCATATTTAACTTTATAAGAAAGTGCCAAAGAGTTTTTCAAAGTGCTTTTACCATTTTAATTTCTTATTTGCAATAATCAGTCTCCACTTACTCCCTATTCTTACCAATACTTGGTGTTGTGGGCCTTTTTGATTTTAGCTATAATAGTGAATGTGAAATAGTATCATATTATAGTTTAATTTGAGTTTTCCTGTCAACAGAGTTCAAGAACCTTTTAATGTTCTTATTAATAATTTGGATATTTTCTTTTGTCAGGTGTCTGTCCAAATTTTTTACCCATTTAAAACATTGGCCTGTGTTTTTTTTATTGATTTGTAGAAATTTTTTCCATATTCTGTCAGATACAAGTATCTTAATGTTTTCTCCAAGTGTAAGGCTTACATTTTGGCTTTTTTAATGGTGTATTTTGGTGAGCAGAAGTTTTAATTGGAATAAACGCCAATTAATAACTGATTCAAGCTTTTTGGATCATCTCTCAGAAATCTCTGTTTAACAAATGCCATTGATATGTTAGTGTTTGGTATCTTAGAAAAGACTCCAAAATTAAACTTTTATGTTTAGGTTTATTTATTGCATAATATTGCACAAAACACATCTATCTTGCTTTATTTTGAAAGGACTTCTGTAAGGTAAATATTAGTATTTTTTTTCCTGAATAACTGATACAATTAAATAGCAAAATATTAATTTCCTGGACTTGGTGTGTCTTTTTTTTTTAGTTTTTGTCTTAATAAATGCAATTTCCTTAGTATATGTAGGGTTATTCAGATTTTATTTATTCTTGTGTTAATTTTGATAGTTTAATGTTTCCATGAATTTATTTCTTCTAAGCTTTGGCAGAATATTGTTCATAATACTTCTTCAATATCCTTTGTATGTGTAGTGATGTTCTTCTCTAAATTCTTATTTTGTGTTTTCTCTTTTTTTTCTAGTTAGTCTTACAGGGGGGTATATTGATTGCACTAATGTTTCTAAAAGAATGATTTTTGTTTTTTTCTTTGTTATGAATTTTGTATTTTATTGATCTCTGCTGTTATTTTCTTTTTTTTTTACCCCCTTTATGTTTGTTTTTTTTTCTCACTTATTAACGTGGAAACACATTTTTAGACCTTTGTGTTGAATAAATAAGCATTGAAACTAAACTTATTTAAGTACTTCCTTAGGTGTATTTCATAAATTTGATATGGTGCATGTTCAGTATGTCAACAAATATTTTCCCAATTTTTCCTTTTTTAAATTTTTCTTATTTTATTTTATTTTTCCATAAGTTATTAGAGTGCAGGTGGTATTTGGTTACATGAGTAAGTTCTTTAGTGGTGATCTGTGAGATTTTGGTGCACCCAACACCTGAACAGTATATACTGCAGCATATTTTATTGCATTTGCCTTGGGGTATTGGATCATGAAATCTTTACCTAAGCCAAAGTCTAGAAGGGTTTTTCCAATGTTATCTTCTAGAATTTTTATAGTTTCAGGTCTTAGGTTTAAGTCCTTAATCCATGTTGAGCTTTAATAGATGCAGAAAAAGCATTTGACAAAATCCAGCATCCCTTTATGATTAAAACCCTCAACAAAGTCGGCATACAAGGGACATACCTTAATATAATAAAAACCATCTATGAGAAACCCACAGCCAACATAATACTGAATGGGGAAAACTTGAAAGCATTCCCTCTGAGAAGGGGAACAAGACAAGGATACCCACTCTCACCACTCCTCTTCAACATAGTACTGGAACTCCTAGCCAGAGCAATTGGACAAGAGAAAGAAATAAAGGGCATCCAAATCAGTAAAGAAGAAGTCATACTGTTCTTGCTTGCTGACGATATGCTCGTTTACCTTGAAAACCCTAAGGACTCCTCCAGCAAGCTCCTAGAACTGATAAAAGAATTTGCAAAGTTTCTGGATACAAGATTAATATGCACAAAACAGTAGCTCTTCTATACACCAACAGTGACCAAGCAGACAATCAAATCAAGAACTCAACCCCTTTTACAAAAGCTGCAAAAAAAAAATAATAAAATACTTAGAAATATACCTAACCAAGGAGGTGAAAGACCTCTACAAGGAAAACTACAGAACACTGCTGAAATAAATCATGGAAGACACAAACAAATGGAAACACATCCCATGCTCATGGATGGGTAGAATCAATATTGTGAAAATGACCAAACTGCCAAAAGCAATCTGCAAATTCAGTGCAATTCCCATCAAAATACCACCATCATTCTTCACAGAGTTAGAAAAAACAATTCTAAAATTCATGTGGAACCAAAAAAGAGCCTGCATAGCCAAAGCAAGACTAAGCAAAAAGAAAAAATCTGGAAGCATCACACTACCTGATTTCAAACTATACTATAAGGCTATAGTCACCAAACAGTGTGGTACTGATGTAAAAATAGGCACATAGACCAATGGAACAGAATAGAGAACTCAGAAACCCAAATATTTTCCTAATTTTTAATTTCCTCTCTAAGCAATTATCGACTTAATATTATGTTGTTTAATGTTCCAATATTTGAAGCTTTCTAGGTATGTTATTATTTATTTCTAATTTAGTTCTTTAGTGTCAGAATTTTTTTCCATAGATTTTTAATACTTTAAAATGTATTGATACATGTTTTATGGGTCAGAATACAGTCTTTCTTTGTGAATATGCCATGTTAACTTGAAAAGTAAAAGTTGTTTTAGTGTTCTATAAATGTCAATTAGATGAATTTGGTTAGTAATATATGAATTTTTGAAATCCTCTTGATCCTTTTTTCTACCTCTATCAGTTGCTCATCAGGAGTGTTATAATCATGAACTTATGGATTTGGCAATCTCTTTTTTTATTTAAGTCACATTTGCTTTATATATTTTGAAGCTCTGATGTATACATATTCGGGATTGTTATGTTTTGCTGATAAATTAACTCTTTTATCATTATGATATCTCTTTTAAAAAATCACTGCAAGTACTCCTTGCTTAAGTTTATTTTTTGATGTTAATATATGCTTACCAGCTTTCTAAAGATCTAATAATATATGTTTTTCCATCCTTTTATCTTTTGTGTCCTTATATTTAAAGTGCAGGTTTTTTTGGACAGCATATAGTTAGGTCTTGATTATTGTATTCAGTCTATTTCTACCTTTTGTGTTTATTTAATTATTGATAGTTTTATTTGTCTGTCATCATTCTATTTGTGTCAATTTTTCTGCTGCCTTTTTTGCCTTTGTTTTAATTGAATGCTTTTAAATATTCTATCTTAATATCTTTATTATATTTTAACTTATAATCTATTCCTCTTATTACCTTTTTAGTAATTACTCTAAATATTATAACATGCACTCTTTTAAAAATCATAATCTATTTAGAGTTACTGTTGTACCTCACCACTTAAAATATAAGAACACTGAGTAGCATAAATATACCTACCCAAACTAATAATATTTTTGTAATATACTTTATTTTTACATACATATGAACCCTATAGCACAATGTTATTTTTACTCTTAACAATCAATTTTCTTTTAAAAAATTAAGTAAAATAATATTGTCTTTAAATTACCCACATGTATAATTTTTGGCACTGTCTTCTTTCCTTCAGATCTGAATTTCCATCTTGTGTCTTTCCCTTTCAGTTTGAAGACCTTCTTTTAGAATATCTTCTGATGAAAAGTGTTCTTAGCTTTTATTTATTTGCCTTAAAATATGTTATTTCATCTTTTTTTGAGGGATATTTTCATTAGAATTTAGGGTCCACAGTGTTTTTTTCTCATTTTCTTTGTTGCTGTAAAGATGCCGTTAATTTTATTTGGCTTCCTTTCTTCCTCATTAATGAGGAATTATTTGTTATTCTTGTCATTGTTTTCCTGATTGTAATATATACGTGTTTCCTTGCTTAGGCTGCTTTTATAATTTACTCTGTTCTTTATCTTTGGTTTTCAGCAGTTTGTTTATGACATGAATAAAGTGTGGTTTTCTGCTTGTAAGATCCATAGATTATTGTATTTTCATCAAATTTGGGAAATTTTGGCAAGTGCAACCTTGATTTTTTTTTTTTTTCCTGCTCCATTCCAGCTTTTCTTTACTTTCAAGACTCCAGTTGTGGGTAATTAAACTACCTTTATTGTCTACAGTGACATTTTGTTCCTTTCGTGTTTCTATTTTTTCCCCTCTCTTCTTCTGGTAGGATGATTTCTACTAATCTGCCTTCATATTTATAGACCTTCTCTTCTGCCATCGTTAATCTATTATTAAACCCATCTATTTTAAAAATTTAGATATTGTACTTTTCCACAATAGTTTCATTTGTTTCTTTTTATGGTTTCTCTTACTCTGCTGATATTTCCCTCTTATTCACTAATTAGGTCTCTTTTGTCTCAGTTATTGACTATGTTTAGATAGATCTTTTAAAGTTCTTGACTTCTAATTCCAACATCTTAGTCTTCTTAGCCTGTTTCTATTGCTGCCGTTCTTCTTGGTAATTGGCCCCTTCTCCTGCTTCTTAGATTGTGTAATTTTTTATTTTATGCTGGACACTGTAGACTAAAATATGTGTGTCTACTTTATGTTGTCTTCCTTTAAAAGTTATTGGGCTTTGCTCTGAAAGGCTGTTAAAATTATTGGTAAATTATCTTGATCCGAAAAGCTTGGTTTTATTCCCCATTAGACAATATATGTTTCCATTTTATCATTAATTCTAGGACATGTACCTTACTTGAGGGCAGCAGTTCTCAAACATTTTAATGTTAGGATCCCTTTAGTCTCTTAAAAATTTACTGAGCACTTGAAAGAGCTTTTTTATGCGAGTTATCTCTACCAATAAGTACTGTATTAGAAATTAAAACTGAGAAATTTGGAAATACTTCATTACAAATATATTAAACATAACAGCAATAAATGCATTAAATGTTAACAAATACTTTAATGAAAAGTAACTATATTTTCCAAAGCAAAAATTTAGTGGGGAAAGTAGCATTGGTCTCTTTTGAAACTAATTTAATATCTGGCTCTATGGAAAACAGTGGTCTATGTAGTTTTGCAATCGATTTGTTGCCTTGGTTATCATATGTGAAAAAAAATCCAGACTCATACAGATATGTAGTTTGAAAAGTGATGAGAATTTTAATAGCTTTTCCATATAAATGAAGATATTTCCCTTTGTTACCAACCAAAACATCACAAGTAGTAATTTCTTAGAAGTTGGTTACAAAATGGAACATGAAACCGTATCAACACCTTTTGGTTTTCTGACATGTTAAAATCCACTGGGCTGTCTTGTAGTTTTAATAGCTTTTTCCCCCATACAGGATTTTGTAACACTGTGTATTGATAATTTGGTAAATGTTGGTTCATGAGTTATAAAGGTCTTCCAAATGTTGACACATTTTATTATATAATATCAGAAATTTATATTCACCAGTGTCATTATAAAAATCATTAAGTATGAGAAATTGTCATGCTTATGGAAGCAGATACAAGTTTTCCTAAATTATAATTTTTACTTGAAAGCTGAGTATTTCTTATTGACTACAAATATTATCAGTTGTTTTCCTGAAGATACAGGTTTACTTTATAAAGTTCTGAGAAAACATCTACAAAGTATCTAAATCTGAATAATCAACTATTTGGTTAATTATTCTTTCAAGTAAAAATGGTGTTCTTTAAAAACAACATTTAGGTGAACTTGCAAATCAAATTATTGTCTGAATGCTTTTTCTTCAGATAGCTACTGTATTTTGGCATGTAGCAGAAGTGCTTTGTGCGTATACAAAGACTGTTAATAAAATACATATTCCTAGCACCAAAATTTAATACAATTAAGAAATTATACTGCTTCATCAAGAATATTATTATCTTGAACTGAAAAAATGTATATAGTGATGATAATAATAATTTTGTACTGTTATTTCATTGCAGTAAGGAATATAATGCTATTAGCAGATTTTGGTGCTGAGGTTGGTTTTAAATTGTGAGAAGTTCTAATCACTTGTTATTCTCCTTCATCAGTGTAAATGTTAACATGGGAGAAAAGGGAATAATGTGTTAATATTATTATGAAAATATTATGGTGACTTTGTGTATCCCCCAAGCTTCTAGTGACCCATTAGAAGCTGGGGAACTCACTTTGAGAACAACAGCTCTCGAAAATAATCTTTAATCCTAAAATGTGGCCTTTCTGCCATCAACTGAATGCCTGGCGTGCTCAGAAAGCTCTTTTCCCTTTGGCTGGAATTCTAACACTTCCCAGTGCTGTTGGGATTTAAATTTTATTAAAATTTCTGTTTGGCTCTCACCTTTGCAGCAATCATTCTTGTCACCACAGAGTCTAGCTAAATTCAATTCTTGATCTTGATGTGTGGTTAAACTACACATAAAATCCTGCCACCCATCCAAACTTCTCCCACTTTACAGCCCTAAATTCCAGCAACTTCATAACATCTAGACTCTTATCTTTGCCTCTTCAGCTCAGTGAGACTGCAGTGCCTAGCATAGAAGTCCTGTAAGTGGCAGAAAGCAAAAAGAATGTAGTGATGGTAGTGGGGCTGACACATGTTTTCCTTCTCTCAAGTATTAGAGTCCGAAGCTGCCTGCTATCCAGTATCTGAAAATATTTGCTTTATATTTTTTGTCCTGTTTCACAGTTGCTTGTAGCATGAGGTAAGTGCAGTAACTGGTATTGCCATGATGTGGCCAGAATGGGAAGATCAGAATATATCTGGGGCGGGGGGGTGGAGTGTATTTAAAAAGTCATGTGACATATTTACTAATATATACACACACATACAGGAAAAGTTGCAAAATAAGTTGTGTGAAAGAAATTTCACACAACTTTTACTTGACAGACATGTTTGCTTACTTGACAGAAACATTTCAAATGTGTGTTTTCTACCTCAATTACTACTTTCTGGCAATATATTTCATAATAATTGGTACTAACACAAGAAAAATGAAGAAAGAGCAATTTTCTTTGAATCTTGGTAAATTAAGCCAGCAGAAAAATGATCCATCTTTCTAATCTACAAAAGAGCAATGCTAATGACAAGTTTTAAATTTTCATGCAGTGGTAAAGTTAGGTAGTTGACAGTAGATTCTATTACTAAATCTGATATTACGTACTAGAGTGGTAATACAAATTCTAGGACTAAGCTTAACATAGTATGTATATAGGAGATGAGTAAGAAACATTTTAATGGTGTTTAGAGTATGGTTGTCCTTTCAGGCTTCAAGTGTTGAGTTGATTAATTACTTAACGTGCTGTGCACAATAACCTAAGATACCTGTTAGATTACCTTAAATTTGAAGAACAAATATAGTAAGATTATTGTCTTTTGAAACTGAAAGTTCAAGTGCAAGTTCAAAAACAACAGTGAATGATCATAGGTGGGAAGTTTATTCCTTAGCATAAATTAACAAAGTGTCCACCATGTTCTGGGGGCTATGGAGGCGGGGGCGTTTCAGAGAGAGTATCATTCCTTTTCCAGGAGTCTGGTAAATAAGATGCATAAGCAA
The DNA here is from genome assembly GCF_029289425.2 of Pan paniscus. NCBI lineage: Eukaryota > Metazoa > Chordata > Mammalia > Primates > Hominidae > Pan > Pan paniscus. The sequence continues at coordinate 97,525,090 of NC_073258.2, forward strand.
CAGATTACAAGAGAATGAGAAATGCTTTTTCAGAGGTTTGTATTTGGCATATTGAGTGTAAGACAAGATTGTCTTTCTGAGGGGCTTACAAACAGCTCCAGAGAAGCAATGCAAATTGAATTGAACATTGAAAACTAAGTAGATTTAGAAGGTTAAAAGGTAATGAAGCGGTGACATTGTCTGTGGTAATAGCTGAGGTTCTTTGCTTCGTGCCAAGAAAATTAAGGACACGGGACACACACAAGGAGTGAGTTTAAGAGAGGAAGTTTAATAAGGAAAAGAAAGAGAAAGGAAAACAACTCTCTCTTGCGAGAGAGAGGGACACTGGAATGGAATTCTGGCCTGTGGTGGAGTGCACCGGATTTTATAGACAGGCTTGAAAGGTGGTGTCTGATTTACATAGGAACCACAGATTGGTTGGACCAAATGTGATGTTTAGTTAGCCCTTGGGGAAGCTGGCCACCCCACCCTGATCTTTTTATTATGCAAAGGGGCTTTCCACTTGGCAGGCACCATGTTGTCTGCTCCCTACTGCATGTGTGGTTGGAAAGGAAAAGGGAAGATGGAGCCACCATTTTTAACATGCCTAGTCCCAGGTAGACTTTTCCTGTTGGCACAACTGCTGGCATTCACCCATGCAAGCTTCTAGCTTGCTTGTCTATGTCTGCAGCTCGATTTTACAGGTTGCTGTTTGTTAGAAAAGAAAATGATTTGAGGGCTGCTTTTCATTAAAAGGAAAACCGTACCAAGGACTCCCATACCCTCACTATCTGCCTAAATAATTTCTCCTTAACTCCTATATCAGTAAGAAAAGATATTTCAATACTAGGGATGAAAGGAACAAAACTATGAAACCAAAAGGAATTCTTGTTTGGGGAACTCTCAACAGACCAATGAGCAAATCATAGGAGATGATACCAAAATGTTGGAATCAAATTGAAGGGGTCTTGCAGATCATGCTAAGGAGTTTAGCTTAATTCTGTAGGCAGGGAGAGCCAAATATTGAAAGTGTCCGATGTGATTAGATTCCTTTTTTTTTTTTTTTTTTTTTGAGACGGAGTCTCGCTCTGTCGCCCAGGCTGGAGTGCAGTGGCGCGATCTCGGCTCACTGCAAGCTCCGCCTCCCGGGTTCACGCCATTCTCCTGCCTCAGCCTCCCGAGTAGCTGGGACTACAGGCGCCTGCTACCACGCCCGGCTAATTTTTTGTATTTTTAGTAGAGACGGGGTTTCACCGTGTTAGCCAGGATGGTCTCGATCTCCTGACCTCGTGATCCGCCCGCCTCGGCCTCCCAAAGTGCTGGGATTACAGGCGTGAGCCACCGCGCCCGGCCTAGATTCCTTTATACCTTGCCTGCCAAGAAATACCTATTCATTGAATTATTCAGCAAATATTAATTAAACATTCACTGAGTATTAGGCATTACATTAGAAACAGAGGATAGAACAGTGATTAATCCAGTCATTGTCCTTCTCCTTCTAGAACTTATTATCTAGTAGAAGAGACAATTGAAGAATTACAATATAATGTGATAATGGCTAAGATACAGGGAGGGCTAGGTGCATTTTAGCAAAAGCTAAGAAAATCTGATGATGGCAAGGAGGGGAGGACACAGGTTAGGGAGAATCTTTTGGGGAAAGTCATGTCTAGGTTGAAACAGTGGGATGAAGCTGTTAACTAGAATGGACAGATGGATGACAGCCTTGGTGCCAGAAAGAACTTGGAGCAAGGAACTGAAAGGTGATCTGAATGGCTGGAGTATCTCTGAGTGATTCATGACATATGAGGTACAATGTTAGGAAGATTATTTTCTTCATGATAACAGTAGCAGAAAGCTATAGAAGGGTGTTAAGCTTGAAAACAATCTAATTGTATTAACATTTTTTTTTAATTGTTATACTTTAAGTTTTAGGGTACATGTGCACAATGTGCAGGTTAGTTACATATGTATACATGTGACATGCTGTTGTGCTGCACTCATTAACTCATCATTTAGCATTAGGTATATCTCCTAATGCTATCCCTCCCCCCTCCCCCCACGCCACGCCACAACAGTCCCTAGAGTGTGATGTTCCCCTTCCTGTGTCCATGTGTTCTCATTGTTCAATTCTCACCTATGAGTGAGAATATGTGGTGTTTGGTTTTTTGTTCTTGCGATAGTTTACTGAGAATGATGATTTCCAATTTCATCCATGTCCCTACAAAGGACGTGAACTCATCATTTTTTATGGCCGCATAGTATTCCATGGTGTGTATGTGCCACATTTTCTTAATCCAGTCTATCATTGTTGGACATTTGGGTTGGTTCCAAGTCTTTGCTATTGTGGATAGTGCCGCAGTAAACATATGTGTGCATGTGTCTTTATAGCAGCATGATTTATAGTCCTTTGGGTATATACCCAGTAATGGGATGGCTGGGTCAAATGGTATTTCTAGTTCTAGATCCCTTAGGAATTGCCACACTGACTTCCACAATGGTTGAACTAGTTTACAGTCCCACCAACAGTGTAAAAGTGTTCCTGTTTCTCCACATCCTCTCCAGCACCTGTTGTTTCCTGACTTTTTAATGATTGCCATTGTAACTGGTGTGAGATGGTATCTCATTGTGGTTTTGATTTGCATTTCTCTGATGGCCAGTGATGGTGAGCATTTTTTCATGTGTCTGTTGGCTGCATAAACATCTTCTTTTGAGAAGTGTCTGTTCATGTCCTTTGCCCACTTTTTGATGGGGTTGTTTGTTTTTTTCTTGTAAATTTGTTTGAGTTCATTGTAGATTCTGGATATTAGCCCTTTGTCAGATGAGTAGGTTGTGAAAATTTTCTCCCATTTTGTAAGTTGCCTGTTCACTCTGATGGTAGTTTCTTTTGCTGTGCAGAAGCTCTTTAGTTTAATTAGATCCCATTTGTCAATTTTGGCTTTTGTTGCCATTGCTTTTGGTGTTTTAGACATGAAGTCCTTGCCCATGCCTATGTCCTGAATGGTAATGCCTAGGTTTTCTTCTACAGTTTTTATGGTTTTAGGTCTAATGTTTAAGTCTTTAATCCATCCTGAATTAGTTTTTGTATAAGGTGTAAGGAAGGGATCCAGTTTCAGCTTTCTACATATGGCTAGCCAGTTTTCCCAGCACCATTTATTAAATAGGGAATCCTTTCCCCATTGCTTATTTTTCTCAGGTTTGTCAAAGATCAGATAGTTGTAGATATGCGGTGTTATTTCTGAGGGCTCTGTTCTGTTCCATTGATCTATGTCTCTGTTTTGGTACCAATACCATGCTGTTTTGGTTACTGTAGACTTGTAGTATAGTTTGAAGTCAGGTAGTGTGATGCCTCCAGCTTTGTTCTTTTGGCTTAGGATTGACTTGGCCATGCAGGCTCTTTTTTGGTTCCATATGAACTTTAAAGTAGTTTTTTCCAATTCTGTGAAGAAAGTCATTGGTAGCTTGATGGGGATGGCATTGAATCTATAAATTACCTTGGGCAGTATGGCCATTTTCACAATATTGATTCTTCCTACCCGTGAGCATGGAATGTTCTTCCATTTGTTTGTATCCTCTTTTATTTCATTGAGCAGTGGTTTGTAGTTCTCCTTGAAGAGGACCTTCAAAGGATCATTTTAGGTGGGAGGAACTGTCAGGAGATTGTTGAAAAGTCCACTAAGAGATGAAGGTGGCCAAGTTAGGGCAGTAATTGAGATGGAGAGAAGTAGACAGTCTGAAGAAATATTTTGGGTTGAAATAAGGGATTGGCATAAACCTAAAAGGATTTTGGGGGTACAGAGTTCAGGGAGAGGGAGAAGTGTAGTTAAGGATAAATTTCAGAGTTATGCCTGAAATTACTAGTGTTAGTTACTAAGAGGCAAGGGTGTTTGCAATGGGGTTGGATAGGAAGAAAGGGAAGAAAATAAATTCAGCTTTTAGTGCATCAAGATTGTGATTCACATAGGATATTAAAGAGAATTTTCAGTAAGCACTTGTCTAAACTCCTGGGGAGAATTTGGGCTGGATACATATTCCCTCCCCCAACCCCTCCCCACACACTTGAGATTTGTTTGCATGTAAATAAATTATGGAAATTCAGAGCAAGGCATATTTTGTGTTTATCCATATTCTAGGTGAAACAAACCTATCTTAGCTTTCATGCTGACAGGTCTGCTAATTTCCTTATCTCTTTCTCATTGATGACAAACATAATCTCAGTTCATGCTCAGTGATCTGAAGTAAACTGTGAATAAAAATGTTTTGGTATGTTAGGAGGGACAAACAAGTTGTGGGTTTTAAACACACAGTAACAATAATCTGATCAATGGCTAGCAAAGTAGCAAAGTCATTTTATCATAATAAAAAGGTAGCTCTGCTTCTTCAGGTGTTGGTGTCTTCTAATCAAGCTACTGCAATGAAGATATTTACTGAATTGCAGCAGCTTCTCAGAGAAGTAAAATAAAGATTTATTAGGTAACAAATTTGTCAACATATGATCATGGCAGCTGTTCAGCATAGACCTCCCACTTTAAGTTCATGTTATTGGGAGACTGCCAAGCATCTGTAAAAGGAAAGAAACAGTGCTCGTGAATCCTATCCTTACACACACAGTGTATCCTGATTGTTCCATGCGATTTGCAGCTCTCCAGCTTCCAATCTGGTCTAGCTCCTGTATTTTCAAGTGACTCCATTTAACTGCTCCTGTAGCTCTTCATTTATTGCATGATGCTGTAGAAATAGTATAAACAGATCTGAGTTTGGGCAAGTCAGCTTTCTTATCTGGAAGATGGAGATAGTATTCTCCTTGAGCATGTGTTGTGAGTTGAATAAAATAGGGTAAAGTGCTGTGTGTAAAATGTGTGTGTTGTATTTTATAGGCACTTAGCAAATATTTACATGCACTTGTGGTGACTACCGCCCTTAAAACTGTTTTCTTGGAATTCCGTTCTGTGAGGCTGCTTCTATGAGAAACACAGACAGAAATATGTATAGGTATTCTAGCCTGTTCCCTCTCCCTTCTCAGAAAGGAGCTAGGCGCCAAGGAAAAAAAAATGCTGTTACAGGTTTAGAAGGATCACCAAATCTAATATCTTTAAAAAGCCATCCACTAACATTTTTGTATGATTAACTCATTCCCCGTTGATGCAGAAAGACCTGAACAGAATAAATAGCCTGTATGCATATATAATTGTTGTATTTTTCACAGTGAATTTAATGTGCCTCAATGTCAATAGTAACTAGATTTTTCGGTTGAAAATTGGAAAAACTATCAGGGTGACCCCAGAGCTTAGATTACGTGGCATTTACTGTCTTTGACATGAAGAGATTAATAGAGAGCTTATTCTACTTCATGAATGTAGATGATAATCTGAAAAACCATCCTGTTTTATGAATAATTTTGTGTCAATTGCTTCTAAATTAGATCTATGTTCCCCTGTGAATTCTTAATTAGTATCTTTGCTCCCATCTAATTTAAATTTAACATTTTTGTTTTCTTTGCACAAATTCTATTTTTGTAGAGCTCTGAAATGCACTTTTTAAAAGGATGTTTTTCAATGAGTCCAGATGGTACCAATAATTATTTATTATCTTTAGCTTCCACCATTATCTGTCATCCAATCTGTGATATTATAAATCATGTTCAGTCCTCAGAGCTGCTGTAGCAATTCACTGGAAAAACGCTTGTGTAATAAGTTCAGAGGAATCCAACATATTATCGAGGTAGAACTACTTTCAAAGCTTTAATTAAAAGTCTGATGACTATACTAGCTTCGTATTAGCGTTTTATGAGTAGTTGCATATGACTGTAATCCTTTTTGCTCGTCTCTAATTCACTGAATAATACCCAACTCTATTTTCATAGAACTTGTCACAGAGTGAATTGAAGTTTTACCTGTCACCGGTGTGAAACTAGGAAAAGTTATCAGCAGAAGTAATTTGCCGATTTAATAAATAAGACCCTTCAGTTAATTTTTACCTGGAGGGGATTAGAAAGCTCTTTCTGCTGGGGGTGGGGGTGACTCACTAGATCATGGTATTCAAGGGAAGACATGACTGCTTTGTTTTTATTGTTTACTCCAGGACCAAACCCATGTAAATGCTCAGTACATGCAATTTATTTTCAGTCCCTGGAATGATCTTCAAACCCTTGCGTGCCAGTTAAAGTGTACTTACCCAGACTATTCCTTTCAAACAGAATTAATCTTGCTATTTGAGTGTTCCCTTACCATTTTGTGATGATCTGTGATATAATACTTGTTGCATTTTTTATGATTTGTTTTCATTTATCTCTTTAAATGGTGATCTCATTGAGGACAAAGCCAAGATTTTTCTCATAAATCCTCATGTCAATAGTATCTAACGGAGTAGATTGCATATATCATGGGCTCAACAAACATCTTTTGAATTAATTACTAATCAGTGTTTCTGAGAGCAGTTGATGTGTATGTGTGTGCATCAGCCATAACTTGCTGTATTATTAGGACATAGCCTTTTGGTGGTCAACTAAAACTATTTTTCTTTTCTTCCTTTTTAATTTTTTTCTCTTCTTTCTCCATTACAAATTGCTATTAAATTTGCTTCTGCTAAAATGCAGGATATAATTAATTTAAAAAATACAAATGCAGGACTTTATATTGGGTCTTGCTATTATACATTTATTTTGCTGAATGTTTCAGCCTATCAAAATATTAAAAAATAAAATCCATCAAAATTACTTTTGAATGTTTGATTTAAAAAATATTCTATGTATTTACCCAAATTGTTCAGAAGCTCCTCAATTATGAAAGCAAAAACCAAGCCACTGGAGACTTCTCTTTAGTTCTAAACCAATTTATTAATCAACTCATTGATTATATTAAGTTATCTAACTATGAATAAACTTAATTGTACTATTATCCAGCTCAATTTCTATATGCTCCCCACAAGGATTTCATAAAAAAACTAAAACCTTCTTAAAATTAATTTTATATTACAGAGTGCCAATGTCTAGTATCTCAATAGAAAACATTAAGTGACAGCAATGGAAATAGTGGCATAAGAACTTTCAAAAAATTCTCTTATAAAAAGCAATGAGAACACTAGAAAAAGTTAACAAAAATCAGTGTTTTAAGAAACCAAGGCTTATAATAATTTGTGAACATTTATTCAAGAAAAATGGGCTGGGTGGAGTGGCTCATGCCTGTAATCCCAGCACTTTGGGAGGCTGAGGCAGGTGGATCACTTGAGCTTGGGAGTTTGAGACCAGCCTGACCAACATGGTGAAACCCTGTCTCTACTAAAAATAGAAAAATTAGCCAGGCATGGTGGTGGGTGCCTGTAATCCCAGCTACTCAGAAGGCTGAAGCAGGAGAATCAGAAGAATTAATTGAACCTGGGAGGCAGAGGTTGCAGTGAGCCGAGATTGTGCCATTGTACTCCAGCCTGGGTGACAAAGCCAGGTTCCATCTCAAAAAAAAAAAAAAAAGACTTATTCTTAGTAAAAACATTAAGTTTTGTGATGTTTCAACTTACCCTATCCCCATCTTCCTCTTCCCATCTGTGGTAGCCTTGAAAATCAACAGCCTTGTAATTATCTTGAAAACCAGCAGTCTAGCAGCCACTGGAGAATGTATTTGGGGTTGGAATTCCTACAAAGCCCCATTCTTAACTGTTATTATTTGACCTGTCTGGCAATTCCTTGGAAAATCCTACTCCCAATGCTTGTCTGTATTTGACCTGTGTTACAGCTTTCAGTATAAACACACTTTTGCCCAGGGATATTTGTTAAAAGAATTTGTGGCAATTGCTCGAGGTAGTGAAAGGCTGAGTTGACCAAAACACTTTTAAAAAAGCTTATTGGACCCATCTATTAAAGCTTTGGAAAGATCTGACATTTTCCTGGGAATCTAGAAGGGCCCTCACATGCAGAGACATGTTTTTGCATAGGTATGTGCATACTCAAGAAAGACCCAAGAAGGCCCTAAACTCTCCACAAGTAAGAAGTAAAAGCTGTATATGTGCCACATTTTCTTATACTATGCAGCTATAAAAAAGAATGAGTTCATGTCCTTTGCAGGGACACAGATGAAGCTGGAAACCATCGTTCTCAGCAAACTAACCCAGGAATAGAAAACCAAACACCGCATGTTCTCACTCATAAGTGGGAGATGAACAATGAGAACATATGGGCACAGGGAGGGGAACATCACACATTGAGGCCTGTTGGGGGTCAAGAGGAGGGATAGCATTAGGAGAAATACCTAATGTAGACGACAAGTTGATGGGTGCAGCAAACCACTATAGCACGTGTATATGTGTGTAACAAACCTGCATGTTCTGCACATGTATCCCAGAACTAAAGTATAATTTAAAAAAAAAAAAAGATAGTGTAGCCCTGCAGTTTACAATTAAGTGCTGGCCACGTTATTAACTTGTGCCCAAACCAGAGTAAAGACCCCTGAGGCAAAAAAAAAAAAAAAAAAAAAGAGGTAAAAGCTGGCTGGGCATGGTGGCTCATGGTTATAATCCCAGCACTTTGGGAGGTTGAGGCTGGCGGATCACCTGAGGTCAGGAGTTCGAGACCAGCCTGGCCAACATGGTGAAACCATGTCTCTACTAAAAATACAAAAAATATGAGCCGGGCATGGTGGCACACACCTGTAATCCCAGCTACTTGGGAGGCTAAGGCAGGAGAATCACTTGAACACGGGAGGCAGAGGTTGCAGTGAGCTGAGATCACACCACTGCCCTCCAGCCTGGGTGACAGAGCGAGACAAAAAAGCTAAGGCAGAGTGTTAAACTGCTGGGCTTGAGTGTTGAAGCCATGCCCCACCAGATACACAGAGAGCCCTTTGGTAAAAGATGGGAGCTTATTGGTTACAGGCATTTAAAGAAATTTACGTTCAGTCAGTATTTGACCAGTAAGCTGAGCAGAAACTTCGATAGCCCCACGGTACAAAGAACATAGACTTCAGAAACATAGTTCAGGAAAGTCACTAAACAAACAGCAGCAGCAGCAGCAACAATAACATGAACAAATAGCATTAAACACATATATTTAGACAGAAGAAAATTCTCGAAGCAATTTTGTAAATTTCCACCTTAAGAACTTAGAAAAAAACACATAAAGACATCATAAGAAAACTACCGACCAATGTCAGTTGTGAATATAGATTCACAAATCCTCAACAAAATACTAGCAAACTGAATCCAGCAACATACCAAAAGGATATCCACTGTGACAGGAGATGAGTAGCTCGCTAAAGATGTCTACATTTGAATCCCTGGAACCTTTAAATATTTTAGGCTACCTGGTAAAGGGCAATTAAGGTTGCAAATGGAATTAATGCTGCTAATTGAAAAAACAACAACAGCAAAAACCACACACCTTAAAACCTTAAACAGGAAGGGCATTTTGGATTATCCAGGTGAGCCTAATGTAATCACACAGGGACGGGAGTAAACAAGTGGAGGAATAAAGTGGAGGATCACGAGGGAAAGAGATCTCAAATGGCAGGACGTTGAAGCCTGTAGTGATTGTGAAGAGACGACTTCTGCAATTTTTCCATGGTGGGAATCTGTCTAGTATCATGGATGTGTGAGAAGAGCTGGAAGAGTTTTGTGCCTTACGTGCTGTGATGTGCATGCCTCCTGTGCTCAAGCTCTCAGTCAACTCTATTATCTACGCAGTTTCCAGACTGTAATACTTTGGAGATTAAAGGAACCAATGTATGAGGCAAAGTAGCATGGAAAATAAGAATTTAGAAGGATAGGCCAGGTGTGGTGGCTCACGCCTGTAATCCCAGCACTTTGGGAGGCCGAGGTGGGCAGATCATGAAGTCAGGAGTTAGAGGCCAGCCTGACCAACATGGTGAAACCCCGTCTCTACTAAAAATACAAAAAATTAGCCTGGCATGGTGGTGCGTGCCTGTAATCCCAGCTACTCGGGAGGCTGTGGCAGGAGAATGGCTTGAACCCGGGAGGTGGAGGTTGCAGTGAGCTGAGATCGCGCCACTGCACTCCAGCCTGAGTGGCAGAGTGAGACTCCATCTCAAAACAAACAAACAAAAAAGTTTAGAAGGATAGAAAAGGATATAAGGATATGGAATGACACTGGACATTGAGACATCAGTGGAAATGAAGATTTGGAACCAGAGGTGAGTTGGATAAAGGCAAACTTACACTTAAAAATCCAGATTCTCACCCTATATGGGCTGAAATACATGCATATATTTCAAAAGACAGGATAAATTTGCTCACTTATGTGTGACGTGGAATGTAAAGACTTGTAGAATACAGCTTAGGAGGGAACATAAAACTCCCACAGAGCTGAGTGAAAATCTCATTTCATTTCCTTATACATGTTATAGTCCATAATTCATTAAAATCCTGGAGAGCTTTGTATATGCCAATTATGAAGTTTCAAGTAGTTTCTCCAGGTCACAGGAGTTTCCAGTTTATCCTTTTATCCCATCCACTAATTATGAAAATAAATGAATATTATGCAAGCTTTCAATCTTGTTGTTCTCCCATTTCACCTGGCTTTAGGAGTGTGCCTGAAACAGGTGGCCTATGGCGTTGCAGCTCTGGATCAAGAAATGAGATACAGATGTAGTGAGGATCTTAGGGCCTCGGTGGTGGAGAGTGACACTGTCACTTCCTGTGCGTTTACTGTTGTTTAGTCATAACAATGCAGTGTCAGTGTTTGTAAATGCTTGTCTATTTTGGAAAACAAGGTTTCCTTTTGTTAACTTTTGTCACGAAGAATGTGGGCACCATGCTGTATGAGGTTCAGCCGAGAATATTGAAAATGGTTGCACCTGGTTCGCGTTTCTCCTAGGAGACTAATTTACTTTAAAAACTGATAGCATTGGCCAGGTGCGGTGGCTCATGCCTGTAATCCAAGCACTTTGGGAGGCTGAGGTGGGCAGATCACGAGGTCAGGAAATCGAGACCACCTTGGCCAACATGGTGAAACCCCATCTCTACTAAAATACAAAAAATTAGCCGGGTGTGGTGGCACGTGCCTGTAACCCCAGCTACTTGGGAGGCTGATGCAGGGGAATCGCTTGAACCCTGGAGGCGGAGGTTGCAGTGAGCTGAGATTGCACCACTGCACTCCAGCCTGGTGACAAAGCAAGACTCCACCTCAAAAAAAAAAAAGTATTATCAGTTTGTCACATCATATTTGTAATTTCCATGAGAGCCCCCTCCTTTTCCTGTTGGAACTGATGGGCCACAGTGAGAATAGATGGACCTCTTTTTCCAGTCCTCCTAGTCAACAGTCCACACCACAGCAAAATTCTTTAAGGCAATTTAATGTTGTTATTATCTATACTATGTTTCTGTTTTGAGATTTCTGAAGCCCTTTTTACAAATTACTTTCATGTAGCCAGTACTTCCAAGTTTGCTCACGTATGAATAGATGACAATAATTCCCCCATTTTGTTTTCCACGTATCTTTTCGGTCACAGGCTCTCACAGGTAAAAGTAGATGTTGACATTCTTTATGCCCATTGTTCCATCCATCTGAGGAGCCCTCCCCTGCCTCTTTATCTATTATAATTCGACTAATTCCTTCAAGATGCAATTTTCTATTACTCCTTTCACTGAGTCTTACCCATCATCCTGTCCCAAACTCATTTATTCCTTTTCTCTTACCCCGTAGAAAAATTTACTTTTAATTCTGTACAGATTGGTTCAATTCAACAACACTTTATTTTCTATGTAGTAGCATGGTGGTCTGGAGCTGACTAAAGCCTGGCTCTACTGCATCTAGCCGTGGGAATGTTGGCAAAGTACCTACTATCTGCCTCTTGTTTCCTTATTTGTAAAGTGGGATAGTAATAATGGTTACTTCTTAGGGCTGTTCTGAGGGTTACATGTGTTAATATACAAAGTGCTTAAGGGAGGGCCACTGTTTTTGACACTCAGGCTTTGCCTTATACAATTCCAGAAGCATCTTTGATATAGAATGCAATGTAAATGGTGCCCTGGAATTGTGCACTATACTGCCTGAACAATAATTAATGGCTACCCTACTTAGTCGCTGGCACATAAAAGTAGCTCCAGATGGCCAGGCGCGGTGGCTCATGCCTGTAATCCTAGCACTTTGTGAGGCCGAGGCGGGAGGATCATGAGGTCAGGAGATCGAGACCATCCAGGCTAACACAGTGAGACTCCGTCTCTACTAAAAATACAAAAAATTAGCCGGGCGTGGTGGCGGGTGCCTATAGTCCCAGCTACTCGGGAGGCTGAGTCAGGAGAATGGCGTGAACCCGGGAGGCGGAGCTTGCAGTGAGCCGAGATCTCGCCACTGCACTCCAGCCTGGGTGACAGAGCAAGACTCCGTCTCAAAAAAAAAAAAAAGAAAAAGAAAAAGAAAAATAGCTCCAAGTGTTTAGAAGTATTGATATTATTGTGATTCTTTATTTCATAGGGATAAAACATCTATATCCTTAGATTACTTATTATTTCTAACTTCACATCCTTCCTTTCTCATCTCCCGTTTGCTTCTGCTCATCTCTTACATGTTTAGTTGTTAACCACAGTCAACTCAGTCTTTCACACTGTATACATTATTTCTAGGAAATTATAAATTACTAAACTTATACATGGAGAAAAATTAGATAAATAGGAAAGTGAGAAAGTTATCTAAAAGTGACTTCATTCTCCATAGAAATGGAAGGCAAAGGCATTTTCTGTGCTGAATACTTATTTTACGATGAAGAAAATTATTCCCTTGCAAACTATCTACTGTTATTTTAAAACCCTAACAAATACAACACAAATATATGATAATAATTTGATAAATCACATGCATAAATATTTAGGCAAAAATCTCAAAATGTTAGTAATTGAAATTTGCAGTTCACTCAAAAAACAACACAACCAATATGAAGTTTGTTTTAACTATGGTAGGATGGTTCAGTATGAGAATATCTATGAATGCAATGACTATATCAAATAATCGACAGTTTGAAAAAGCATTTCAAAAAATTATGCAGTAAATTTAATATCTCAATAAAATAAAACATCTGCCATGGCTAAAACAAACCTCACATTGGTTTTGATGTTTTTTAATGGACTGCAGATTGCAGTTACTAAGACATCTATTCTTAGAATAAGTATACAATTTTGTAATGTTTCAAAATCTGATACTTATATCTCAAATTAAGCATCAGCATTGTACTTTAAGATTGAAAGCAGAAGCATTCATTTTATACTAAAAGTTGTTAGTTACCCATATGCAGGTAGAGAAATTTGTCTTGCCTTTACTTACCATGTCTTTCCTCTTTACCTACATACCTAGAAGAGCTGTCATTATTAGATGTGATTTATTATTAAAATAAATATTGTTTACCAAAAACATTTTACATTTCAAGAATTATATTCAAGATCTTGTCTTCTAGTTTTTAAACTGGTATTTCTAGTGATTGTGTGTACCTCTATGTTCACATGTTTAATTGACTTCAGTGCTCCATATTAGTTCTTTTTCATTTTGACTTTATTTCCCCTTAGTTCTTGATCTTGTTTTCTATTTCAATCAGCTAGAAAATCTGTAAGAAATGTTCTAAATAAAATATAAGGGTAATCATTTCAGGGCATTAAATATTCATGAATATTTTATTTTCCCACAAGAATAACAACTTTATAGGTAAAAACTGTTGTGTCACAATATGTTTTTCTTAAAAATCATAGTGCTCCTTTTTCTTTGGATATGTTGATTATTCAAGAGAAATGCAAAGCCTTTTTTATAGCTAAAATTTCACTAGTTGAATGATTATAGGATTTTTTTTTACTATCTTTGTAATATAAAACATTATTGAGAAAAGTCAAATAAAACTTAGGTAAAAGAGAAATATATCCTTTTCATGGATTGGAAGACATTAAATGGTATCAGTTTTCTCTAGAATGGTCACCCTGGCCAAATCCCTACTATAAATTTTTAGTGAAACATGACAAGATTATTCTAAGATACATATACACACATACACACACACACACGTACACATACGTGTATATAGCCAAAGTAAAGAAGAAAAAATGCAAGAGATTGCTATTCTAGTAGATACCGCGACTCAATAAAAATCTATAAAACTTAAGCCAGCATGATATGCTCACAATGAGAGAACAAATGAATAGTAGAATGGAAGAGAGACCACCCTAGAGTCAGACTAGTGCCATATGAACATTTGATTTATGACAAAAGTTGAAATGCATAGCAGTTTGGAAGGGACTATCTTTTCAATAAAAATGCTGGAATAATTGGATATCCACCTGAAAAAAAATGAAACTCGATTTCTATCTCCCACTATATACAAAAATCAATTCCAATTGTTAAAAGCAAAACAACAAAGTTTTCAGAAGATGAATGAAGACTATCTCCATGACCTTGCAGCTGGAAAAATTTTCTTAAAATACATAAAGTGCTAAGAATAAAGAAGATTAATAAAGTAGAAGATTGGTAAATTTGACTGTAATAAAATTGAGACCTTCTGTTTATCAAATGTCATTGTTGAGTGAAATGACAAATTATGTAGTGAGAGAAAGTACTTGCAAAATATATAATTGTCACAAAACCCTTATCCATAATTTCTACAAATGAATGAGAAGACAGAGTAGAAAAATGGGTAAAAGAATGTAAAGCCAGTTTATGAGAGGATATCCAAGTAGCCAAATGAAAATTTGTTCAACCTCAGTAGTAATTAGAGAAATGGAGATAAAAATCATATATGATACCAGTATACACATATCAGAATGGCTAAAAATGAAAAAGACTGATGATAAATTTTGGCAAAGCTGCACATCAGTGAGAATTTTCATGAACAATGCTGATGTTATTGTAAATAAGTATAATCATTTTGGAAAATTCTTTGTTGTTTTTTGTTAATATTGAATGTATGCATCTCAGTAACTTGGCTATGCTACTTCTATTTATAGACGTAGACATGAAAACATGGATAAAACATATAATTTATTCATAACACTCAAACTGTAAACAAACCATATGTCCTTGTATAGTAGAATTATTAAACAGTGGTATTCTCATACAATAAAATTCTATACAGCAAAGAAAGTAATAAACTTCAGATGCACACAACAATATAGGTGAATCCAAAAGACAATGTTTTCTGAAGAATTGTAATGAAAAAAACAGCTAAAATACATATTTCAAAAATACTAATCCTTAAGCTTAGTCACATACAAATAGCTGATGTAACCATTAACGAAAAGAGTTGATCAACATAAAATTCAAGATAGCAATTTTTTTTGAGGAAAGGAAGACTTATGAGTGGGAAGATGCATGCTGAGGATGTCTGCAATGTTGTTGATGTTTTAAACATTTTTTCACGAGTGGTGGTTTAATATTGGTAATAAAGAGAATTTGTTAATGTGAACATTTGTATTTTCTGTATGTGTGCTATTTAACCATAAAATGTTTTGTTTCTTACAAGAAAATATGCTAAAAGTTAATTAAGTTCCTGAGGTACAGTTTTAGTATAGTGACTCTTTTCTTTCTTTTCATCTTCTAAATAAGAGATATCATCTATCAAATAATTTTATGCTTCTGCCAGGTAAAGATGCAAGACTGAAAGATATTGGTTAGATGCTGAAATATTAAAATTTTAGAATATCTTATTGATTTATGGAGACAACAGAAGAAAATATTTGATTTTGAAATTATCCCCCAAACAGAAAATATGTTTGTTATCCACAGATAATTAACAAATGAGTCTGCAGTCCTTCTGTGACTGAGACTCTTCACCTATTGATGATGTGTGTGACAATCTGTATCACCTATAGAAATGGCCAAAATTTTGAAGATGCCTAGGCCTGCTATCAGACATCAAACTTTTGGTTTTAACATTTCCAGATTTTAACTATGTGATCCTAGAAGGCCATTTGCTGGTTTCCTCAGTTTTAATCTACCTCCTTTTAGAAATTACACTAATTGAGAGGTGGTATGAGAAATGACTAGAGCTATAGATAATTAACAGAGATTTTACATGGCCTTCAGAGGGTGGATTTGTACTTTTTAACGTGAATGAGAGAACTGTAATTGTAAAAACCATGGGAGTCTTACATTTGCTTAATTTGAGGCTAGTTCTCTATAACTTATTGGGTTAATAGACACTTTTTCCTGATCTGCTTATGATAGGTGAGAAACTACTTCAATTCACATTTTAAAAATGCAATTATCCCTTGTTCTTCATGGAAAATTGGTTTCAGGACTCCAGTGGATACTAAAATTCATGGATACTCAAGTCCTGCAGTCTGCCATGAGGAACCTGCAGATACAAAACATTGAACCTCAGTATCCACAGGTGCTGCGTCACACACATACGGTATTTTTGATGAGCAGTTGGTTGAAACTGCAGATATATAGGACTTACTGTCTACAGTATTTTAAAGAATAGTTTTAGGCTCAAAAAATATTGTAAAGATTGTACAGAGAGTTCCCATAACCCCGTCCCCCAGTTTCTCCTACTGTTAATGTCTTATATTAGTATGATACATTTGTTACAATTAATGAACAAATATTGGTACATTATTACTAAAGTCCACACTTTAGTTTTTCTTAGTTTGTATTTAATGTACTTTTTCTTTTCCATATATGTTGTCATAACTCGTTGATCTTCTCTTGGCTATGATGATTTCTTAGATGTGTTTTTTATGACCTTGACAGTTTTGAGGTGCCTTGGTCAGATATTTTATAAAATACCCTTCAAATGAGATTTGTCTTGAGTTTGTATAATTAAACTGGGATTATAGGTTTTTGGGGAGAAGATCACAGAGGAAAAGTGCAATTTTTATCACATCATAGCAAGGGTACATACTATCAACATGGCTTATCACTATTAATGTTGACCTTAATCACCTGGCTGAGAGAGAGTTTGTCAGATTTTGCCACTCTCAAGTTACCATATTTTCATTTTTTCCTTGTTATGCTCTTTGGAAGGAGTCACAGCGCACATCATCCCAAATGTATGGAGTTTAACTCCACTTCCTTGAGAGTGGGACAGCTACATAATTGTTGTTGTTGTTGTTTCTGCATGGGATATTTGTCTATTTTCCTCCATTTATTTATATTATTATGGATTAATTCAAGTCTTAAGTGGAGTTATGTATACCCATATTGGGTCACATCAGTCCTAATTTACCAGACCTCAAATTACCTCTTCAGCTTCATATGGTATCCACAGGGTCACATCCATTGTTCTGAACAGGCTGAATTGTCCTCTATTCCACACACGTCCATTGCTTTTTTATATTGACAAACCTCTAGCAGAAATATTCTTCCTTGCCTTCTTCATCTAGAAAAGTTTTACTCATTCACTTTTCAAGATGAATTTTAAATGTGATGTCATCTATGAAACTTTCTGCAACTTTTCCAAATACTGAGTCCTTTACTGCTCTTTTCTCAAAAAAAACTGCATATGCCTTTTTTATAGGAGTTAAGTTTTATGGCAATTATAGATTTATATGACTCTATATCCCATTTGATTGTGAGTTTCATCAATACAGGAACTAGATCTTATTCTTCTCTGCAATAGCCCCTGTGGCTAGAATAGTGTCTGAAACTGAAGTTTCTCTTAAATCTGAATAAATAATAAAACCAACAATGAGAGATGCTCTGAGTGCTCTTGAAACACACATTTTTAACCATTGCTATATTCTTGTGAAGGAGATCATTGGGTGGAAATCATTTTGTGCATTGTTTTTCTAATTAATCCTATTACAGCAGAGGCTGTATATACTCAATTATCTTGTTCAAAATCAATTTCCTTACTGCTTTCAGGAAATGCAGCCATGCTTACATTAAAACAATGTGTCTTCACCATCTAGTTTCCTGGGGGGTGGATCTGTTTTAAAGGGCTCATTACAAATCTCTACATGCCATGGGAATTGCCAATAGATCATGATGTCATCATGGCAACTTTATATTGTTTGATCAGATTGGTCAAATACTCTATGCCAACATTTGGCCAGAAGTCACCGTTTTTTCATTTTTGGGGTGTTTTCAGCTTTCTGGAATACCCACAGTGGACTGCAATTCCTATTACGAGTCTTTTTTATTGTGTTAATTAGATGATGTCTCACTGTTAAGTAATTTTACCTTAAACTTACAAGAGAGGACATTATTCTTTGTTGTACTTCTATGATTTTGTGTAAGATGTGGTAGAATTACTAAATGGGGCCTAAGACTTGTGGGTTTCTCTTTGAAAATATGTTAGGGCATCTCTAAACAACAAAGGTTTTTTGAAGTAGAGAAGATTAATAGGAGGGTCTTTCTGGCCCTCTATCTAAGAGATAAAAGTTTTTTTTTTTTTTTTTTTTTGATGGGGGATTCTACCATGTACACTTGCGTGGTTGGTGAATGTTTCTTTGTGCTTGTCCAGTGAGCAGCCTGCCAGACCCTAGATGCGAATTAGAAGAGTGCACTGGCCCACGTGTAGGTAATTCACTCCTTAGTATGGATTCACTTTGCTTTAAACTGTCTTTTAATCAGCTCTGTTTGGCACAGATGATAGGAGAACACATTACAGAATGTTAAGTCAAGCTCTAGGTCTGTTTTGATTTGCAGAGTATTTGGTTTTGAGAAGAGCATTTTCCAGGATGTCTGGGGAGAAAATGCTTTTCTGATGAGCAGAGAATCACAGGCCATTAAGAGGGCACCTAAGGCCCCAGGCAGAGGTTGAAAAATCAACATGCGCTTGTGACAGAACGACTTTTTCCATCAGATTTCTGATTGCCAGGAGCCAGCTGGGATGAATGTTTTTTAAAAGTTGAATTTGCAACCACAAGACAGGATTAGGTTTTGGCTTCTCCGCTTCCTGGTTCTTTATTCAATGCAGGGTTAAGAGTGACTAACACTTCAGGTTAAAAGTTAAAATCCTATTAACATATAAGTTAACTTTATAACTGTATTTTTTGAGTCACTTTTAGTATAGAGATTTTAGATTTTATTTATATAAATTGTAAAGTATCAAACCACATATATAAATTAGCAATTTATATGAATACATAATAAGAGTAGCAATGTAAACAAATTTTAGACAAGATCGGGCACATTCAGGGTGGTATGGCTGTAGAAGAAACAACTTTTAAAATCATTTAAAACTGTTGCTTTTCTGGCAAAAGTAAAAATCAAAAAATAATTTCCCAGAATTATTTTTGGAGAACATAACTTTTAATTTTGCTTGATACGAGAAAATAACTACTTGCTATATATTCTTTCATATATTGTCAACATTTTTATTTTCAGGACTAGATAGAATAATGTCGGGTTGAATAACTTTTATAAAATTTAGTAATAAAATATATGCTGTTATGAATTTTTTTGAATTTCAATTAATGCACTAAAGTACTGAAGATCAACTAATTTCCACAAGTCAGCCAGTAGCATCCAGTACACATACACAGACCCTCATGATATGACTTTGAAATTGTGGAAACTCAAAGTAGAGAAAATCTTCTAATCATAG
Organism: Pan paniscus; assembly: GCF_029289425.2. Lineage (NCBI taxonomy): Eukaryota > Metazoa > Chordata > Mammalia > Primates > Hominidae > Pan > Pan paniscus. The sequence goes on from NC_073258.2 coordinate 97,544,535, forward strand.
CCATCTACTCACTGTAGTTTTATAGCACTGATCTTATATATATTTTGTGTGTGTTTCATGAATTCAATGCTATTGGTGCTCATATAATACCTAAGGCAATCAATGACAGATTAAGATTTTGTCAGGTAGGGAAACCATTATAATCTCTAAGATATTTTTCTTTTTCCGAGAATAAATTTTCGTCCCCTGGAGGCGATATCATTCCCATTGAAATGCGTGGTTTATGGTAGATTCATTGATGTCGACAGCCTTGAATTCTCAATTAGAAAAATAGGAATTATATAATCAAACTTACATTTAAATGTGTCCCAATACAATGCGTGGTTGTGTAGTTTATTATTAGTTCAAGCAGTATTTTTGACTATCAGCCATATATCACACATGATGGTAGGTGATAGTGATACATAGTTGAATAGCATATCAAGAAGATTTGGTTTTTACACTCAAAAAACTTGCAGTATAAACAGGTAGGCAAACATATAGACAGATAATTTTAATACAATATGGCAAGTATAGTTATTGTAGTGGGCAAAGAAGGATCCTAGCTTACTTTTCCCATAGGTTAAGGAAACGTGGAATGACAAAAAATTCATTATAAAGAATGAATGGGGTATGAGTCTGGAAGAAGCCTCATGATACATGAGGGCAGAAGGAGAACAATCTAGTTGAGAAAAACAGCATTTGGAATGGCAACATGAAACTATTTAACTAATGTACTCTTTGCACAAGCAAAATCAACTTAAAAATTTTTTTTTGAATAAGAATCTCACTCTGTTGCCCAGGCTGGAGTGCGATGGCATGATCATGCTTCATGGTTCAATGTAACTTTGAACTCCTGGTCTCAAACGATCCATTCCCTGACTATTACCTCAACCTCCCAAGTAGCTGGGGCTATGGGTATGCACCACCACACCTGGCTGACTTAAAAAAAAATATTTTGTAGAGACAAGATATTACTTTTTGGCTTAGGCTGGTCTTGAACTTCTGGCCTCAAGCAACCTCCTGCCTGGGTCTCCCAAGGCAGTGGGATTACAGTGGTTCTTAATCTTTTTCACCAATGTACCCCTAACAACAGAGATGGTTGTTAATACTGCATTGTTATTTTAAGGATTAAAAGCTGTTATTTTAAACTTAAAATTTCATGTGAATTTTGGACTCTATTTTATATCTGCTTACTAATAATTTTAAATTACTTGTTAATTAAATTGCTCCAAAAAATATTTGAGTAATGCCGATGGTCTTAAAAGATGTGTCATGTTTATGCTTTGAGCATCCTATGGTACATCTTCATATCTGTGGTAATAGGTATGTCTGTGTTTGAGAATTAAGTGTGGCCTTAGGTTATGAAGGAAATTTAAAAATAGTGGAAAAGTAGTAGCATGTATTTCTCCTTTAAATAGAATATTCAAGTTGCATGGAAGAGGATGAATTTGAAGGAATTAAGAGTGGAAATAATCAAGAAGCTACTGCAGTAGTTTCAGTAAGAAGGAACTTAGGCTTATATCCTCCCATGGACACTGGGAGTTAGAGACTATATTTTTATTACATTTCAAAGGAACAGCACCCAGGTCCTTGAGAAATACATTCCTGGGTTGTAAAACTGGCAAGAAGCATTTAAAAAGATTTACATGTTAAAGGAGAAAAGAAAGGACTTACAATTCCAAGTTTTCTAAAGTCAATGTTCTAAGAAAAAGGAGGTGGGTGCCTAGAGATGGGAACAAGTCTGTTTAAAATTCAGTCAAGGGAAGGGGAATATCAAGGACGTGTTAGTCAGTCTTAAAGGTTAAATTTTAAAACTGACCTAAAGGATGAGCGTGGCGGCTCACACCTATAATCCCAGCACTTTGGGAAGAAGAGATGAGAGTTTCACTTGAACCCAGGAGTTTGAGACCAGCCTGAGCAACATAGCAAGACCCTGTTTCTGCAAATAAATAAATAATAGCCGGGCTTGGTGGCATGCAGATGTAGACCCAGTTACTCAGGAGGCTGAGGAGGGAGGATTTCTTGAGCCCGGGAAAGAACCTGTCTCTAAATAAATAAAAAAAAAAAAAAAGAAAAATAAAGCTAACCAGCTGACTTCCAACAACTGTGTATGAAATAACAAAGGAAAGAGGGAGAGACAAGAAGAAAATAGCCAACATATGAACAAGTGTGTGTGTGTGTGTGTGTGTGTGTGTATACATATGCAAAACAAGTAAAGAGAAAAGACTAGAAATTCCATGGGCATAAACCCATTTATGTACTTTTGCTTTGAAAAGATTACTTGATCAGGAGCAATGCTGTTTGGAATACTGTCACAGTGCGTAATTGTGATTGACTTTCTGCAAAATAGCACAGTCTACAGGGTTGTGAATGGTGATGCAGGCAACATCATTTTGTCTGGAAAGATTATCCATATTCAGAATATATGTGTATGTTTTAGGGAAGATGAATATCTGACCCCTCACAATGGAAAAGGTCCAACATAAACAACATACCAGTTGACTAGCTGATTCTACGCTAGCCTGGGAAATGGTATTCCAGCAGGGGTTCAGGATTGGTCTCTTCTGTTGGCAGATTGGACACTCAGCAGTAGCAGTAACTAGGTCAGATTTGGTAAGATAAAGTCCAAGTTTTGAGCCATGGGACCGTCTTTATTCCTGCCACCAGGGACACTTTGTACATGGGTCCATTGATCTTGTAATGAATTGATTGGGGAAAAGAAGTAACTGGCATATGTGTAATTTTGTCCACTGGAATATTGACAATGTATTAAATTGAACATGCTGAAATGTTCACTTTTGTGAACATACACATGGGACAGAGATATCTTCATAGCTATGTGCCCACTGTGAGAGGCCCATCCACATGTCTGTCCCAGACACTCGTGTTACTAATATCCCAATCACATTCATTCTGTCTGTGACCCTCCAGCAAAACCATCAGTAATTGTCTATGATCCAGCCTTCTCTCAGTCCAGGAAATGTAGACAACCAAATATACCATTTGAACTTATGCTCATATGGAATAGTTTACTGCTGTCATTCACAGTCATGTTTGAATGAGTCCCTATTGCTGCATCCACCCACTTGGGTTTCTTCCTATATTTTCTGTCTGGGGAACTCCTCATTCTCTGGCTTGCATATTTTACTAAGTCATCTAAAGTACTTGTTATTTTCTGTTTATCAGATTCAATCATCAATATAGTGGACCACTGTGATATTTTGCAGAATGTTGAGATGGTCAGCATCTCTATGAACTGTATTATGGTGGAAGGTGAGAATTGTCTTAGTTGTGAGTTAATATACCTTACCTTACAAAGGTATATTCTTGGTCCTTCCACGTAAAATAACACTGTTTTTGGTAGTCCTTCCACATTGATAGGGAGAAAAAGCATTAGCTAGGTCAATAGCTGCATACCAAGTGCCAGGGGCCATGTTGATTTACTCAAGCAAAGATGTTACATCTAGAACAAGAGCTGCAATTAGATTTACTACCTAATGAAGTTTGTGATAATCCAGTCTTTTCCCATATCCATCTAACTTTTTCACGGGCCAGTCACATGATTAAGTGAGATTATGATAGGTATCAACACCCTTGCATTTTGGAAATATTTGAAGTTGGCAGAAATCTCTGAAATTTCCCCCAAAGTGTAATATTGCTTTCGATGTATTATTTCAGTTGTTATGCAAGTTCCAGGATCTTCCATTTGGTTCTTCCTACTATGGACATTACCCTTTGGGTCAAAAAACCAATTTATATATTCTACCAGTTTCTGAATATGTCTGTTTTAACTATACCATCAGGCCCTGTTGAGAAATACATACAGGGTGGATCTATGTACTTACTGGATCCACTGTCATTCACATTTGGGCAGACTCCATTGGTCATCTGACTACCATAAACCCCTACTTTAACTGGTGAGTCACAGTGGCATTTTGGGACCCTAAGAATTACTGATACTTTGTCAATGTCTAGTAATGCCCAGAAAGTATTTACTTTTCCCTTGTACACTCTTATTCTAGTAACTGGCTGCAGTACCTTTTGGAAAATGGTTGGGGAAATAATTGTTAGATATACTAGTGGCACTGCCGCAGGGCCCTTTCACAAGGAGACCCAGACTGCTCTTTAAGAGATTCTGTATCCTAAACTGCCTTAGATGTGGAAAGTGAGTTAGAAGTCATGACCAAGCATTGTGGTGACTCAAGTCAGGATTTGGCCATCAGACTTAGATTTTTCTTTTCTGGTACATTTCAATAACGTTCTTGCAGTCTTCCCACCTGTTTCATTCTTAGGGACATTGTAATCAATTAGTCACTCTCAGAGATCCCCGAAGGTCAAAACTCTGCTGCCCTTTGTGACAAATGTGTTTATTTTGTCTTTGACAAGTAAGTGATGTCACTTGGTCTCTGCTTCTCTAGGAATCCCATTATTCTCTTTGAAATCAGGAGCCTATCTCAATTACTATATTTCCCATTGTTATATCTGGCTGACTAAGAAGTAGAACCATGGAGATTCTCAAGGACGAGAGTGCTGCCCTTAGAAATGTATTTGGCAATGAATAGTGGAGAAATTATCTCCTGGGTCTTCTTGGTGGATGGCTGGGTATATCATAGGTTAATCCACACCAACATTCCCATCTTCATAAACTTTGAATTCATTCCTGCTTATCATTTCAGGGAAGCACTAACAGCTCCTCCTTATTAAACATATCCCACCATTAAGTCTTAATTTCAGTCCACCAACCAAGTAGGACATCAGAACCACTTCCAGGTGCATAAGCCAATTCATTAAATTCAGATTACTGAGTAACTGCACTCATATAAATGCATTTTGCTTGATCTGGTGTTATATTCCACCTTCCTTGGTTTAATAGCTATAGAATTAACTACAAAACACAAATCCCAGGATTTTGCTGACAGATACTACACAACTTTGCAATTCTTTGGAGTATAATCTCTTTCCTCTTGGGCCAAGCTGTGTAACTGACACGTGGAGAATATCCTTACAAGGAATCGGCCCCAGGTGAGGTTATCACAGAGTTTTCAAGCAAAGGAAGGAAGGAAGGCCTTTCCAGACGCAGGAGTGAAAGCTACTTCCGTTGGTCAGGGAGGTTCAATGTGCCTCAGGGATTTGAGATGCTCGTTTCATTTGAGTCCAACAGGATGTCCTCATTCAGAATTGTAGTGGCATGTTGTTTTTAAATCAATGTCCTAATGCTCACATGTGAAACTTGCGAAGGATGTAAATTTAACTGATATTTGATTCTGTAACCTGCATAACTAAATTTAGTATTTGATTTTTTGGCAATATAATCAATAAAATATCTCTATTATTTTTGTTTTATTTATTTTGGGGGTTTTTGTTTGTTTTTCCTATTAGTGCTCAAATATACTCAGGATATTCTGTTCCAAAACATAGTCTTTGTAGTTATTTTCACTGCAGATAAGTGCAGCAGTCACATGGGCATCCAAGGCACCTATTTCAGTTGGAACGTCATCACAGTTAAGTATGTAATAACATGACTAATTGTGATGCCACTGCTTGGCATGAATTATCAGCATACCCTTTTGCACTGGCAAGTAGTAACTCAGGGCTGTATTGAATTTCAAGGGAAGGACCAATCCTATCCCCCAATCCCACCTTTGAGTGTCTGCCTCCTGGGACTACTTTTGGTACCCATTTTGCATCTTTCGGGGTCCAATCATAGAAAATCACACCAATAATTTGGAGACAGAAAATTCAGTATAAGAAAAATTAATTGGTAAAATTAGTTAAAAGTGTAATGGAGTACTTTAGGTGGTATAGAAGTAGCAAGTTCAGAAAGCAGCTGCTTCCTCTGGAATTGTAGGATGGTGAGTAAAGAGACTAAGAACTTAGCAAATCTCTCTTACTCCAAGACTGTGATTCAGACCTTTTTGGAGAGGATGGCTGAAACAGGAAAACATAGCCTGATGGTGCCAAAGAAATTTGCCAGAGACTACAGGCCAGAGTTGGTTCATAAGTGTGGTTCTCCATGTGGCTGGAAACAGTTTCCAGAGGTTGCTGGCTGGAGCTGGTATATAGAATCAGCCAGATGGGTGGTTGGAGAGGCTTATTGGAGAGTAGAGGCCATAGTTCTGTGAGGGTCATTAAGAACAATACTACTGGGCCACTCACATGTAATCTGCAGGAAACAAAAAAGCACTCTGGTGTCTGGAAAAGAAGTTTTCTCTATAATGGCTTTACAATTATTACCCTCTGTTGTCAAAGCCTAACAGCAAACTGTCTGGCAAAGGAAAGATGTTTATTCGACACACTCTAGTATCACAAAGCAAGGAAAAGAAGAGTAGATTTGGAGCTGAGATAAATTGGTAAGATAACCAGTATAGTTTTGGACATTGGGATTGAGGTGCCTGTAAGACATCAACATAGATAATTAGCAAACCTTTAGATATGGTGTTCTGAAAAATCTCAGGGCTTTTAATGTAGGTGGTGTTGTTATCCGCATAAGAGTGTTTGAGATCTCCAAGGAGAGCATACAGAGGAGAGGCTAATGGGCTAAAACAAGAGCCAAAGGAAGCGCCATTCCTTAAGGGCTGGTCAGAGAGGATGTGAAGCCCCAAAAGAAGGGCTAGAAGAAGTGACAGTAGGACAGGTAAGGGTGATAGGTTTCATGGAGGCTCAAAGAGTAGAGGTGCAAAGAAGTGAGAGTGATCACCACGGTCAAATTTAGCAGGAGAAACTAGCAAGAAAAGGCATGAGTAAAGGCAATACTCCTGATTAAAAGAAATCTGGAAGAAGATGAATCTAAGTTTTATTTAGAGAGACATAAGATAATTTCAAGAAGTTTAGCTAAAAACAATAGACAGGATGCAGCAATCTGGGGGCAGGATGCAAGTGGCTGCTGAATGGTCAAATGAAATAGATTACTTTTTCATAGGAAAAACATGAACATGTTTTAGCCTGCAGATGTCTTTTGTTTGGATCACATTATGTTCCTTTGAAAAAAATGTAGCCTTCAGTGTCTGAAGGCAGAGATCATGAATTCCCTATTATATTTTATCCATCTTGAAACATTCATTTATGTTACCTGCTTTGCCCTGCACATTTTAGAATACTGACATTTGGGCTGCATATTTCTTAAATTTAAATTAATGGAAAAAAGGAGATTGTTAGTCATTTTTCCAGAAAAGCAATTTATAACATAATTGATAAAATGACTGTTGGAACAAAAAAGAATTTGAAATGATTGGCCTTCATTTAATGTTTGTGTCCTCAGACCAGTGCTGTCCTAAGATGAGAAAGGGTAGATGACTTTCTCAAGATCACACAGTCAGTAAGTGGCAGATCTGTGGTTAAAACTGGAGCTTTTATTCCTTGTACTCTTAAGACTATTAGTCTTCATTCCCATCCTGACACTCTCTTAAGTATCTAGTTTCAAAAGAAAATGTGGACAAAAGAGAAACCTTATGAAAAAATAAAATTAAGTCTTTTAGGAATTGAGCAGAACATTATTTCACTGTTCTTCTTTTTCAACCTAGAGAATTTTTCCTGTGTGTTATCAAATAAGTCAAAGCTCTGGCTAGCAATTTGCTATCCCTGGGGTTTAAACTCAGTAATATATCTGACTTTAACCGTACCTTAAAGCATCTCTTGGTCTATGTCTTCTTTCAGCCACCAAAATAATGTGGTTAATAAGAAAATTGTTCTTTTTTAAAAAATAAATTGTGTGTATTTGAGGTTTACAACATGATGTCATTAAATACATATAAATACAGAGATACATATAAACACGTAGATAGTACAATGGTTACTACAGTGAAGCGGATTAACACATCTATTACATAATTAATGTTTATATGACAAGAATAGCTAAAATTGCTAATTTAAAAAATATAGATTTTAAAATCCCCAAAGCAATATAGTTTTAACTTTAGTCCCAATGTTGTACATTAGACCTCTAGACGTATGCATCCTATATATTTGTTTTCTTTGACCTACAGCTCCCTATTTTCTCTCCTCCACCCTACCTATGGTAATCACTGTTTTTCTCTATTTCTGTATATTTCAGTGGTTTAAAATACACATACAAGCGAGATTATGCAATATTTTCAGGGGAGGGGGGTCTGGCTTATTTCACATAGCGTAACATCCTCCAGCTCCATCCATGTAGCAAATGACAGGGTCTTCTTTTTTAAGGCTGTATAATATTTGTGTGTGTGTGTGTGTGTGTGTTTGTGTGTGTGTGTATCACATTTTCTTTATCCATTCATCTGTCAATGGGCATTTAGTTTGTTTGTGAACGTTGGTTGTCATGAATGATGCTGCAATACACATGGGAATACAGATATCCTTATGAGGTGGTGATTTTGTTTTTTGGGGGAGTATATACCCAGAAAAGGGATTGTTGGGTTATATAGCAGTTATATTTTAATTTGCTTAAAAACCTCTGTACTATGAACATTGTTCTTTAATCAGCAACATTGCTCCTTGTCTGTCACTAACAAAAGTAAGAATAAAGGAGGCACTGTTGGTAAATTGCTTTGAGATCATTAGGTGCTAGTGGAAAGCAAAATATCAGAAATCTCAATTTTTTTTTTTTACTTCCCTTCTCTCAGGAATGTGTATTTCTTAGTGTGGCAATACATAGAAAACCAAGGAAATGAATATCAAGCTACGGGAAGGAGAGGCAAAGGCTTAAATTGCTTTTGCAATAATTTTTATCAAGACAGGAAGGAAATGAAAATGCCTGTCACCAATTGGTGAATAACTGGTTTCTCTGACAAGTCTCACTAAGATCCAGCTTGCCCACTTTTTGCACCTCATTTTTCAAATGAAATTCAGAGACAGTAGAGTGTAGTAGTTAAGAAAATATTTCTAGGGAGAACCAGGAGTAGGTTTGATACCAGGAGCAGCCCGTCACTATCAGTAAAAACTTGAGAAAATGATAATTTCTTTGAGGGTTGATTTCTACCATTATCAAATGGGAATAAAACCATTTCTAGTTTTTAAGACCAGACTAAGAAATCGATGAAAAATGAATATTAAGTGCCTGGCAAAGTACCTAGAGAGTTTCATAAGCATTTAACATATGTTGTTATTATTTATTAATATTATTGCTATAGGTAATAACAATTCTAGTAATGATAATAATGATATAGTACTTATTGTGTCACTATCCTGTATAAAACTTTTCCGTGACTGCACTCATGAAAGAAGGTTAAAGCTCAAATAGTATGGATTCAGGGTCATGAAATTAGTCATTTTCAGATTATGTCACACACACACACACACACAAACACACACACATTTTATAGGTAGAGTCTTCATAGAAATCTAGGTTGGATTTCTAATCATTCCCAAATATGTCACATCTTTTTGTACTTCTGTGGCAGTTGTTTCTAGTGTTTACTTCACCTATTAATAAAGCCCTTAATTCTATTGCTATTTGAATAAAATCTTACTCTTCAATCAAGGTATCTCTTACAAAAAACATTTCTAATCTCCAAAATGGCAATTTTCTTGGTCATTCTTGCCTGGGTTCACTGTATAAACAATTTCTCTTAGCTATTAAATTGTAAGTCTCTAGGATCATGGACTATGTCATATTGATCTGTGTATCACCTAAGCATTGGGACGGTGCTTAAGAAATAGTAACAATGCCATGCAATCTGTGAAAAGAGCAAGTTCTATTTCTCTTTAGCAGAAGAGGGCAGTCTATCTCTGCTTCACTGGCCTTTTGCTGCCCCTTTTTGTCAAGTTTTCTTAGTTGACTGTTTGGCTGGTTGTCTCCGCTGGTTGTAGTTGGGTAGAGGACGTGGTGTTTTATGACTATATAATCATGATCTGAGGATTAGGAATGTTGGACTGTGTGAAAAGACCAAGAAAGGTAGTGATATGAAGGTACCCAAGGCTTACAAAGCAGATACCATGTTTTAACTCTGACATTTATGTTCCCCAGACTTCCTGAGCCTCTGTTTCCTTACCTGAGAAAAAGAATAGTTAATCTTCTAGAATTCAATAAAGGATTAAATGAGATAAAATGTGAAGCAACTTGTGCAGATCTTGGCACTCAATAGATTGTACTTAATACAAGTTGCTTTTCCCCTCTTTTCTCCTGAGAGGTATCTAGATATAACTTATCATCAGAAGATCAGATTCTTATCCATCCTATAGATAAGATACTCAAAGTATAGATTATTTTTATGAATATAGGTCACTTGATTGAAAATGATCAAATGTAGATGATAAACTAGAATTGATAGAGAACACAGTGTTCATAAGGCGTAAATATATCATTGAACAAGTACTCATTAATCTCTTAATAATGTCAGTCACAAAACCAGAGGTGAGTAAGATTAAGGTGTCAACCTTGTGATATGGCTCTTTTAACTTCTAAGTTCTTGGTTTTTCGAGTGACACAAAATCAATTGATGCCTGACAGCTGTTTGGTAAGCTATGTAAAATGACTTTGGTGAGTCAGCTGAAATCCTAATGGTAATGTCTTCAAAGTAGCGGATATATCTGATAGGTCTGATTTGTTACCAGTTATTGCAGGCTAGTCTAGCAATTTGGCTAAAAAAAGAACTGGGGGTGGACAGTTAGGGAGAAGCATTCCTGTTATCAACTAACGCAGGTCTGATGAGATTTTTCTTTTCTTAAAAATATCAGAACATTATTTATAAAATGTATTAAATATTAATAATGTATGTATTTACATTACAAACAAGCATAACAATGCACTCTGATCCTTTTTGTTAGGTTATATTCTTCCTGTTATATGCATTTAGAATCTGTAATACAATTCTGTTAATTCCCCTCAACCCCATCTCTTCCTAGGAATATACCTTCTCAATTTTCATAGTCTTCTTTTTGTGCCCTGCTAATGATCAAATCATAGCAGACGATTTCTCTTCCTTCTAATTCATTCTAATTAAAGCAACGACTATTGTTTCCCTAAATTATTTTAATCAGATTGCTCCCTACACAGGAAACCATTGTAGCTCCTAATTAGCTCTTGAATCAAACTCTTCAGCACCTGCCCCCAAGGCCTTCAACTCCTGTTGCTCATTTATGCTGGTTTTATTCCATGATACACATTCAGATAGAATAAACCTTCTTTTTCTTCAAACACACTTGGCTCACTTCTGTCTGTGAGGTTTGAGGCTTCTTTTTTCTCCTTTTAAAAATGTACTCTTTTTCCATTATACGAAGTTGTATCCCTGTTGTGCTGAACCCCAATAAGGGGTTAACCTCAATAAGGAAGGAACCAGATTCAAGAGGCAGAAGAGACCCAGAGCCAGTACAGAAGACATGGGGTTGTGTTGGGTGTTTACATACAGGAGAGAGAGGCCAGTGGCAGCAGGCTGGACAGGAGAATTACCTTATGTACAGAAATTGTCCAGCAGTGGCCAGCATAACCACATGGCCCAGGGGTGGTGGGCTGGACAGGAAAACTGCAACCACCTGCAAATATCATGCATTTTATACATTTTCACTTAACACCCTTCACCTAACAGCCTCCACTTGGCAACCTTCATTTAACCTGAAACTCAGGGCTTCAGTCCCCAGTATGGCCCATGTTCCATGGGATGGGCCAGTGACTCAGATATTCCTCATGAACAGGGAATGAATCTCCAGGTTGGCCACACCTGGATTCCCTAGCTCCATAAACACATTCAGATGTGTTTGCCAGAGAGTGTTGTTCTAAGGGTATGCTTAAGTTATTGCTGTCAGGTGTGTTTACTCTACAGTCTCCATCCACCTTCAGAATTTTTTTCCTCGAAATTCACTGTCTTATTGTTTTCTCTGATGAACTATCCTAAATTGTGGTTAATTCCTTAACTGTAGCATTTTTTTAGTTTTTGTTTTTTAAACACAGAGTTCTGCAAGGCTGAAACACACACAGAGTTCTTAGCTTACTTTATTTTAGGCTCTCTTCAGGCACTTTAGATGTGTGCTAAAAAAATTTATACAACTCTCTATAGGATATGCCTTCCTTAAGTGATTTTACTGATAATAAAAATGAGACAGAGAGTTAACAGGCTCAAAGTAATTGGCTAGAAAGTTTTGAAGGTAGATTCTGAAGGAGGCCCTCTGGCTTTAGGGTGTGTGCTTTTTATCACCAAACTCTACGGTAGTCAAATTAGCTTACATTCATGTGTGCATTTTCTCTGTTGGAGGCTTTATGTGTTAGTTATATTTGCTCATTTACCTCCCATAATTGATTGGCAGAGTCCAGAGGTCAGAAACTATACAGATCAATTCCATATCTAGAAGTATTCTGTTCACAGAGTAGAATCTCAAAACACACTACTGCCAAGCCTACTAGCTAATATTTCAGCAGAGTTTTTTTCTCTGATCAACTTTTACACTAGAGCTTTAATTTTTAATGTTGTTTTCCTTCAAATTTCAGGAAGTTCAGAAGTCAGCCCTCTACAAAAGTCTGAAGTTGTTTTATCATGACTACATACCACATATGCAACATTGAGCCAATCACTGGGATTAAATTTAAAAAAATTCTTATTTGATGGAAATAGCTACCGTATTGGAGGACGAGTATTATACCAAAAAAGGGCAAACTTTTCTTTGATTATAATTGCTATAAAATATACTTAATTATAATTTTAATTGCAATTGAATTATAGTTTTTATAAATGGTCTGAGGAGGCACACAGGGAATTATGGGATTACATCATAAAGAGACTTAGTTGGGAGATATTAAAAATTGTTCGTTGAGAAGGCAACATGTAAGGCTAGAGGTTAATGGAAGTTGGCTAGGTAAAAGAGAAGAGGACATGGAGTAGCATTTTACACCAAAGAATAGCACATGGGCTGGTCCTAAAAGAATTAGGAATTAGAACCTTTGAGGAGCTAAAAAAAAAAAAAAAAAAAGAGGCTAGAAAATACAGGGCTTTGTGGACCATAGTAATAATAATTGTGTTTAATCATAAGAAAAGCATTCTCTATTTACAAATTCTTCTCCTTTAGATGTTTCATCCAAAAGTTTCTCATCATTGTCATTGTGAGGGTGATGGGAGGGTGGGCAAGGAGGAGTATGCAGGTGGTGGTATATAAAGGAGACAGTGAAAGAATTATTAACAGTGCATGTGTTAATGGGAAAAGCAATTCCAGTGCTATAAATTTGTTACATAATTCTTTAATCAAGTGGCCAGCCATTCTATCCCATAAATCAATTGAAAACTTAAAGAATCCTAAATTCTTTCACTTATTTTTCACTTTAAGGAAAAAAAACACGTTATCTAGATTTTTCTTTACATATCATGAATCATGCGGTGCTTGAACCTGCCACTTCAAGCCATGATTTATAATATGCCTAATTGCTTTCCTTTCCCTCCTCACAGCTGGCAGATGGAATACTGTATCTGTGACTGAGCCACATTAGTATTTATGCTGCAAGCAAATGGTGTTACGGTCTGTGGATTTCTCCTTCTTGATCTAAATATCCTCAAGACAATGCAAAATTCTTAAAAATTTATGTTTCCTCTTTTGTCTCTGCTGCCCTCTTAATTTTTATACCAGCACACATGGGATTTGAGCCCCAGTCTAAAGGTGAACTTGAGGATTGTGGTTTGTTTCTGTACAGCTCACAAGATTAGTCACAGAAAATAGAAAATTTGGGAGTGATAATGAGTATATGTACTGCTTGCTTTGAGAAGAGCGTTCATTGGAATAGTGTTTCGTAGTCTTGGCTCTTCCATGGAATGTGTAGCTACATAATCAGAGTAGATTATTTGTCATTTATTCACCAGATTTTTAAATATCTATTTGGAGTTTTTGTAGCTCCCAAACAATTTTATTTTTCACTTTTGCTAGTGTTTGTCTTCAGCTTGGACAGAGGTGCTGGGTCTTCCTTAGTTAATGCCCATTTGTTCTTCAGTTTAGTGGCCTCTGAGATTGAAACATTTGGGAGAAGGAATCTCTGCCACAAGGTATTGATATTAGAGGTGAAATCATGCTCTTCACATGTAACACCTGCTGATGGAATTTCTGATGGAGATTTTAGTTGCACAAGTCCTGTTAACCTGAATTGACATGCACCAGATGGGTAGAGAAGCAACGAGCAATGAGAGTTCACTTTCAGGGATAGTGTTTGCTGAGTAAATATTTTTATTTTGGGGATAATTCTTAATAGCATCAGGAAAAAAAATTAAACATGTGGATTTTGAGTTTTGAGGGTAACTCAGGGTATTTTATCATTTTAAAATTAAAATCATTTTTTAATGAACTACAAATAAGCAGCACAAATAGCTACATTCTTGAACTTCCTTTCCTTCCTCCCTACCTCCCTTATTTCCTGCCTTTTTTCTCCCTTCCTCCTTTCTTTTCTTCTTTCCTCCCCCTTATGGTTTTTGTTGTTACCAAAGTTGTACACACATACTCTATAAGGTGTCAACAAATGTTTTAAGCTTATTATAAAAATCTTCAGTCTCTTAGCTCTCACCACTGACTACCAATCAACTCCCCCCAATTCCCCACCTCACCTTGTGCCACCACAACTTGTGGCTCTTCCTCTACCCAGGGTAGAACTCTCACTTCATTTGGTTAATGTTTTGGCTTTTATTTTTAAATCTCTAAATAACATGCTTATATTGACATCTTGATTTTTTCAATTAGATTATTTTGATTTTCCACTGTAAAATATGATACAGTCTTTTTCCTTTTTCACACTTCATTCATCAGCCCCTGCTACAAAAAGAGGAATCTTTCCATTCCCATTCTCTCAACGTAGTTATGTTGTAATTTTTGTCAGATCGATTCAGTGTTTATAGCATTTTGACTCTGTAAGCTGAGTTACAGCTGAGCCATGATATTTTCTAGGAGATATTTACTGACCTGCCCATCTTTTTTATTTGAAAAAGTAAAAATGTATTTTATAACTAATGGGCACAATTGTAATTTGGCACTAAAGCTTTTAGAATGGTAGATGCACACTTGCTGGGTTTTTCTTGCATGGAGCACCTTTAGAGCAGCTGTCTCCACCCTGGGGATCTTTCCCTGATGTTTCTGGCACAGGTGTGCTGCCTCTTTCTGACTGTCATAGCTTCTGCCTTAGATTCTGGCTCTTCAGATTCACCTCCTGTCTCCTCTGCTGAGCTCACCTCACCCCAGGCAGGCAGCTGTATTGGATAGGTGCAATGTTTAGGATAGATCACTACCATCCCTACTCTGGGGTTCACATTTGGCACCTTAGCTCTGCCATCAATTAATGGACACTTTGCTCTTCTATGTCAACTTCATCCAAGCTCTTACCTTTTAGGTGCCTTCAGTCATAAGTCAGGTACAACCTGTATACAACCAGATGTCTCCAAAGCCCAGGAACATGTGTCAAACTCTCTAAATGTTTCTCTGCAGGTCCCCTCATAAGTCTTAGTGTAGGCAAGCATCCCTCTCCTAGCCACAGCCCTGTGTGTATTCTCTCTAAAGAAATTTTTGCTATGGTTCACTTTAACTTCCTGAAAGGTCCTTTACTTTCCCTTATATATCCCAGGTACTATCAGAACCACTTCCATCATTATTTAGTCTGTGAAGGTCTAGTACCACATTTTAGGGTGTGGTATATTAAGCATCCGTGATAATATTCTCAGCCTTTTAAACCTCAGTTCAAAATCCAAGACAATGAAAGTCATATGTAACCTCTTGTTAAACTAATTTTTATCAAAGATTCTTTAGTGCCAAGCTTAGCATTGGGCATTTTGCATGTCATTTGTCAATAATCTAATTAAAGTAGACACTATTATCACCTCCATTTTACAGATGAGAAAATTCAGGCCAAGAATTGGTAAATAATGAGAAAAAAACAAAGAACATTGATTTGATTTGGTCCTGTGTCCTCACCCAAATCTCATCTTGAATTGTAATCCTCATGTGTTGAGGAAGGGACCTGGTGGGAGGTGATTGGATCCGGGGGGCAATTTCCCTCTTGCTGTTCTTGTGATAGTGAGGGAGTTCTTATGAGATCTGATGGTTTTAAAAGTGGCAGTTTGCCCTGTGCACTCTCTTCCTTTCTTGCCACTATGTAAGATGTGCCTTGCTTCTCCTTTCACCTTCTGCCACAATTGTAAGTTTCCTGAGGCCTCCCCAGCCATGCCACACTGTGAGTCAATTAAACCTCTTCTCTTTATGAATTACCCAGTCTCAGGAAGTATCTTTATATCAGTGGCAAAATGGACTAGTACAAATATTCACACAAATAATGAAAAGCTGAGCACTGACTGAAACTCAGGAAGACTGCTTTCGGAGTCCATAGTCTTAATCATGACACCATCTTGCCAAGTGAGAGGTAGATAAATATGAAGTTGTCTGCCTATTTCCCTCAGTTGTCTCTTCAAATCCTATTCTAAGTGGTTTAAGACATAATGAGATATCAAAGGAATTTTATGCAAGCTCCTTAATAATAGCAAGAGAAAAGGCTATTTGTCATGTAGGTAATCCACTTTAAGGAACGTGAATATCCAGGCTGGAATGGGGTGTGCCAGTTGAAGTATATGGGACAATGGCAAGATGAAGCTGGTACCCTGCAGGAGGGAGTGGTAGAAAAGAAAGGTGACATGAGGAGAAGAGTAAAGAAACGTTTTTATCTTTTTCTCAACTTCAAGTTTTTCTGATTAGCTCCAAGGATGGTAGGATTCTTTCTGATGGTGAATTGATGCTTTCTAATGACTTATGGGCAGAAAGGCAAGATACACATACTATAGAGGAGGGAGAGCCAGTATACTTATTGATTTGAATCTAAATGAAACAGAGGTGAAAAGAAATAGTACTCATTGATTTTGGCTACCTTTCTAATAGTGATTATGATTATCTTGTAAGTGAAAGTATTTTGTTATTGGGTTTCCAGTGACTTTACATATTTTCAATTTCATTCTTTTAAGATCCCATTAACAGTTTGCTAGATCACTGTATTTGTAATTTTCTCCATCTTACAGTCCTCCAGTTCAAACTAGTTTAGCCCTAATAGAGTGGAGACCTAGACTTAGTATTTTACTAGAGAATGTGACTGACTGTAAGGCACACATTTTTCAGCATGAAAAACATTCTCAATGATTTTCTAATAACAAATAATATTTTTTTAAATATTGATATAATCTATCATCTATACAATTATCAGAGCAATTATGATATTAAATTTATTTGATGGTATCCCCTCTTGCTTAACCTTCTTGTTCCCATGTTCTTTATTATATAGACTACAAAAATTACAGATGGGCAATTTTTAAAATTTATTTTATTTATTTTTTAAGATGGAGTCTCTGTCGCCCGGCTGGAGTGCAGTGGTGCAATCTCGGCTCACTGCAACCTCCGCCTCCTGGGTTCAAGTGATTCTCCTGCCTCAACCTCCTGAGTAGCTGGGACTACAGGCATGCACCACCATGCACATGGGCAATTTTTTATAGCGGGGAGTGGAATGTAACATTTGTACTTACTGCATCAGATTCAAGTATAATTAGTCTCCTATTATCAAATACATTCAGACTCATAAATCAAAGGCCTGTAATTATTGAATCCAGTATGTCAACTGCTAAAACTACCTTTTTTTTCCTAAAAATGATTTTGTTACTGCTCCATAGATTAGCTCCCACAAAACTGCCAAGTCAAAATGTAGGCTTTATTTTTGCTGTCTAGAAATGAACTTCTATTAGGAATTACTGTGATATTTAATTCTTAGCAAAATGCATCCAATGAAAATAAAGTAATACATTCAGTTTCTGATTTGAAAAGGATTCGCAATGTGTTAGGTGATGGTGTTTTCTGGGTTGCCCCCTTACAGAGCTAGAGCAGGCCCTTGCTCTTCCTTGATGGCTGGGCATCTGCCATGACTTCTGTCACTGCTTGATAGACGACACTTTTTCTCCTCTGCTTGATGAAACCAATTATTTTCTTTTCCCGAGAGTGTGTCAATTATGCCATTGTCATTGTGGCAGCCAAAGGCATATTAGTGCTGTTTTCTGTTAAATTCATTTTGAAATCTCAGCATTTGGTTCCAAGATCTATCTGTTCCTTCCCCTCCTTTTTATTTTTATTTTTTTCTGTACTGTAATTGTATTTTGTTGTCTCTTTTGATATGAAAGTGTCTGCACTTGACATACTGTCAGAGTATTTTTCTTTATCTCTAATACTTTATTGTATATGTCACTGTGATTGTACGATTGTGTCAAAATATTTGTCACATTCTCACTTTTGATGTTCAGTATTTGTCCTATTACTGCCACAGATGCAAGATAACCTTTTATCAAATACTTTTATAGACTTCAGACAGTCTCAAAGAGTGGTGAAAGAGAAGTTATTCCTGTTATTTCTGAAGCGTTCTGCATATAATTTAAAAAACAAAACAGAGAAAAGAAGTTTCTCAAAAACACAGATTTCCCAGGTTGTTTGTTAAAGTTGTCAATTTCCCTGAACCCTTTTCATGAATTGTTTTCCTGTCATGTTAAATAAATAAAGAATTTTTCCATGTTATTGTTTGAATATAATGACTCTCCTGAACTGGAAACCTGACCTTTATACTGTGAATCCTCACTGTAGCAGAATTCTTTTTTTATCCGCAGTCTCTTGTGGGGGAAAATAAATTAAGTCTCTGAGCCATTGTGATTGTAAAGGTACGAGTATAAAGACCCTATAAACATTAATGGTATTTGGAAGAAAAGCAGAATTAAAGATTTTCTTCTTGTTCTACAGGGTTATCTAAGTAAACTATTGAGGAATACATAGATAATCCACTTATAAGAGCTAGAGGCTGATTCTGATAACACAGGGATGAGTTACGTTGCTGTTTGCCCAGAATATAAAATTAAAAATGGCCCAGTGTTAATGACTTCTCCTTTCCCCAAATGGACTCAGCATCTTCTGATTTTGAAGGTGATGCTCATTCTTGAATTCTCTAAGATCTCTTTCATCCCTTAGCCTTTCTGAAAATGTCACAATCTCAGGTTGGGACTCAGCCCCAGCTCCTTGTTGTGGCCAGTACTTATCATCCAGATTTACGCTCCGATGCTCTCTCCCTCTCGAATGTCTTTATATTTTAACCAGGTATTCCTTCAGAAGTTAGACTAGAATTGTAGCCCTCTTTTTGATTATTACAAGAAGCTGGGCAATTCTCATTTCTGATCACTTGGTGTATTAGTCCATTCTCATGAATGTATGTATGTATGTATGACAAAGACATACCAGAGACTGGGCAATTTACCAAAGAAGGGGGTTTAATTGGACTTACAGTTCCACGTGGCTGGGAAAGCCTCACAATCATGGTGGAAGACAAGGAGGAGCAAGTCACATCTTAGTTGGATGGTGGCAGGCAGAAAGAGAGCTTGTGCAGGGCAACTCCCATTTTTTGAAACCATCGGATATCGTGAGCCCCATTCAATATCACGAGAACAGCAGGGAAAGACCCGCACCCATAATTCAATCAACTCCCACTGGGTCCCTCCCACAACACATGGGAGTTATGGAAGCTACATGATGAGATTTGGGTGAGGACACAGAGCCAAACCAAAGACAATAAAATCTAAATTGGATTAGGCACATGGTTAGGGTGTCAGAGATTATATTAAGAAAATCTAATTATTGCAAATTCCATTTCAATGCATGGAATCTTTCTCCCAGATGTAGAGACTTTTTATCAAGTTACTTAGGAATGAAGAGTACTAGTAGAAGCAAAATATATTCACTGGGAGTTCCTTCACAGTGAGGAAAATCTCGGTGGTGTGGATAGTCAATTCCAGTGGTAAGGTTCAGTTTCATCAGACAATTATGCCCATCTGTACTCATGTCACTGAAGGCATGTTTCTCTCCTGCCTTTAGGAAGAAACAAAGAGACAGACTAGCTTCCCTTGTTATTTCAGTGTGTTAAAGCAATCACTTACTGTTTATTATACTAATTAATTATCTCCCTATTTATTTTGTGCAATTATTGCTTTTGCTTAGCGGGTAGATAATTCCTGTTAGCAGAAGTATAAAAGCAGAAATTTAAAAAGATCTAAAACCCTGACTCAGAATTTGGCACTTAAATGGGAAAGTTCGAAGTTATTCTTAGGATACTATGTACTGGCATGAACTTGAATTGCTTTTCATCACTTTTTGAGCATCGGTTCTGCTTGCTGAATTCCTGAATTATGGTTGCTCATTGTTTGAACTTGAAATGAACTGCCTTCTCCAATAGGCTTCATCTTCATTATAAGTTGATATAACAAATAAGTTTAAATAAATAATTAGATGCCAGGGCTCTTGAAGAGTGATTTATTAGGAGAAGATACATTTTTAGAAAACAAATATGAGGCTATTAAGATGTTGACAGAAGATGAGGACAGTCGCTATTAGAATTTTATACAAGTGTTAAAGAGTCTCTTTTTAATGAAACAGTATATTTAAGCAACTCATTGGCTGCATTTTTCCTTGACATTTCATTTTCCCATTAATTACATATTCAGTCTGGATATCACGATGTAAAAGCTTGATTACTAAATAACTGACAAAAAAATTGATGATGAATATTTCAGAGGTTTCAGGAACTCAGCCTCTCAGTAGTTCTTCTTCTTATTGATCCCAGCAATCTATTTCACAATGTGTCAGCAGACAAATGCATTTAGGTAAACTTGATATATTAAATTGGATACCATTTTTATCAAGATTCATATATTAAAGGCAATCAGTTGACATTTTTCTGCAATCTATTTTCTGATCTGTCAAATTGATTATGTCGATGAAATCAAAGGAAATTTCCCTTAACAGCATTTATATTTCAGTGTTGCTTGAAGTTTTTTTATTCACTTACTAGAATGTAACGTACATGTATATTTTGAAATACTCTAATTATATATATATATAATTTTTAGAGACAGGGTCTCACTCTGTTGCCTAGTCTGGAGTGTAGTGGCTTCATCATGCCTCAGCCTCCCAAGTAGCTGGGTCTACAAGCATGTGCCACCACCCCAGCTAATTAAAACATTTTTTTTTTTGTAGAGATGGGCTCTTGCTA
The DNA here is from genome assembly GCF_029289425.2 of Pan paniscus. NCBI lineage: Eukaryota > Metazoa > Chordata > Mammalia > Primates > Hominidae > Pan > Pan paniscus. Next base: position 97,565,491 of record NC_073258.2, read on the forward strand.
TGTTGCCCAGGCTGGTCTCAAACTCCTGGCCTCAAGTGATTGTCCTGCCTCAGCCTCCCAAAGTGCTGTGATTACAGGTGTGAATATGTTTGAAATTGTAAAGTTCTAAAAAAGAAATGTTATTTAGATTTAATTGGGAACTTGTCAAAGATTATCTTAAATGAATTAATCTTCTAGCTATGAATATGATATTAGAGAACGAAGGAATCAAAGTGTTAATGGTGTTTATAACTTCTAGGCCTTTATATTATTCCTGTTCTACTTAGCTTGAATAACATTATAAAACACATGAAATAATTTTATTCCTTTAGTTGTAATCATTATACGGTAAATTTTTAGATATGTATTTTTTAAGATGTGAAAGGGTATAGCTATTGGAGTCAGAAAAAAAATCTATGACTTGCCTGGGCTTGGTGGCTCACACCTGTAATCTCAGCACTTTGGGAGGCCAAGATGGGTGGATCACTTGAGGCCAGGAATTCGAGACCAGCCTGACCAACATGGCAAAACTCCATCTCTACTAAAAATACAAAAAAATTAGACAGGCCTGGTGGCGTGCCTGTAGTCCCAGCTACTCCAGAGGCTGAGGCTTGAGAATTACTTGAGCCCCAGAGGCTGAGCAAGGTTGCAGTGAGCCAAGATGGCACCACTGCAGTCCAGCCTGGGAAAAAGAGGGAAACTCTGTATCAAAACAAAAAGGAAAACAAAAAGAAAAAATCTGCAACTGATTCATGGTTTTGCTACTTTCATTATTTGATTTTGAGGTAGTAATTTGCTATAAACTTTTTTTTAATCTATTATATGGTGATAATATTATAAGTATTAGGCTGTTGTGTGGACTAAATGTGAGAAAATATAGAAAAGTATCTAGCTCATTCTTGGTTGACATTTGTTAGAGTTTAAGTACAGTAGTGGGCATTCGGTATGACTAATCTTTAATTTTCAAGCAATAACAAATATATAGTATCGAGCGCTTACTAAATATCTGATACAGTTGTAAATGTCTTTATGTGTAATACATTTAATGTTTTATTGTAAGTCTCTAAGTGATTATTGTATTAATTAAATTGTAACATATAGTTACATAACATATCCAAGGTCAACATTTTAACTTATTGTTTATCTCATTCATTATAAGATACATAATTATTTTATCTTAACACTATGAGAGAAAACACTGAGTTAAATTATGACTATGCCATGTATGTCAAGAAGACAATCACTTTGAGATGTCAAAATGTGAAAAACGTGAATCCTTAAATTGATGAAATATAATAACATCTAGTAAGTGGGAGAACTAGGATTTAGAACCCAGGCATTCTCTTTCTAGAGCTTTTCCGCTTATTCATTCTACTATATTTTCATGCACAAAAGGGTTCAATCGATAAGAATTTACTTATTAAAAAATGCACAAGGTCAACACATATACCAACTTATCATACTTACTTAATACTTTTAAGGGAGGTATTTAGGAGAAATACGGAGGTGAAAAAATTGAGATGAAATGAAATTATGTGAAACAATATCTAACTCTTTTCTTGATTGAAAAATTATTGGGTAATTAATGAATGCAGACACTTGATATGCATGAAATCAATATTTGTAGAGGGAATGATCAATTAATTGTGACAAACCAAACTAACATAAAATGTTCATAAATCCCTTTTTACTTTCAGTTATTATTTCTTTTATAACATTGATTTGTAAGGGAGAAAACATAACTTCTTACTAGATGTCCAAAAACAAAAGAAAACAAAACAAGAGCAAAGACCTTAAACATTCTTTCCCAAATTAAGGTTAGCATTCTAGTAATAAGAGTATTTCTACAATGTAATAATGTTCCTATTTACATATTCCATACTTTATATTGTATCAGAGATATTTCTCTTGAAATTTAAAAGGAAAAGAATATCTCTGTGATCACTATTATTTTACTCTGACTCTAAAAGTTATGATCAATGCATGGGTCATGACCATGGGTCATGAAACAAAAATGATAAACTATAATCACTGAATAGAAAAATATGTAGATACCTATATTTATTTACAGTATTTAACAAGCGTTCTTAGAAAGAGAGGTAACTGAAAACTATTAGAACTAATGAAAATCCAATATCAAATAATTAAGTCAAATATCAAAGCAAGTCAGATACCAGCTATATAAAAATCAATTTAGCCATAATTATTTTATTTTCTTATTTTCCTAATTTTATTGAGGCTTTCTCAATGATTAAAAATTATATCTATTTAAGGTGTACAACCTCAATGATTTGATATCATCAAACTTGATGATTTGGTAAATATTATGAAATCTTTACCACAGTCAAGTTAATTAACATGAAAATAATTATTTTAGAACAAAATAAAAAATAATTTAGAGTAAAATTATTTTAGAACAAAAATTCTCAGTAAGTACAGTTGACTCTCAAAGAGTGCAAGTTTGAACTGCATGGGTCTACTTATATGCAACATGTTTTCAATGAATATATTGTAAAATTTTATGGAGATTTGCAACAATTTGAAAAACTCTCAGAAGAACCGCATGATCTAGAAATATCAAAAAAGTCATGAATGCATAAGATATATGTAGATATTGTATTTACTACCATAAAATATAAAAAAACTATTATAAAAAGTTAAAATTTATTAAAACATACACGCACAAACACCTGTAGACCCGTACATTGCACTCTCATTCACAGTCGAGAGAAATATAACAAATATAAAGATGTGCTATTAAATCATAACTGCATAAAATTAACTATAGTACATAAAGTATTACTGTAATAATTTCGTAGTCACCTCCTGTTGCTATGGCAGTGAGCTCAAGTGTTGCCAGTATCCCTTTAAAACACATTGTGATGCTAATCATCTTCACATAATTCGTCTCTGCAATAAATTGTATATCTGTTAAAAGTGATCAGTCACAGCTCTCACATAGTTTTTCATTGTATGTTGTGCTATATAGTAAACCGTAAATAACACCATAGGATCCACACAAAGTGCCACTAGTGATGCTGGGAATTTTCCCAAGAAGCACAGCAAAGTCATGACATTACAAGAAGAAGTGGAATTGCTTAATATCTGCTATAGATTAAGGTCTGCATCTGCGGTTGCCCACCATTTAAAGATAAATGAATCTAATGTAAGGACCATTGTACAAAAAGAAAAGAAAGAAATTCACAAAGCTATTGCTGCAGCTATAGTAGCAGGTGCAAAACCTTGTGCTTTTTGTGAAATACATTTTTATCTCATATTGATAATGCAGCTTTTATTTTGGTGCAGAATTGCTATCAGAAAGACATACATATAGACTCTAATGTGATTGCAGAAAAAGCAAAGTCATTACATGACAACTGAGAGCAAAAGAAAGGTGAAGGATCGAAAGCTGGAGAGTTTAATGCCACCAAATTGTAGTTTGACAATTTAAGAAAGAAGTTTGGCTTAAAAAATGTAAAGATAACAAGAGAAGCAGCTTCTGCTGACCAAGAAGAGGCAGCAGATGAGTTCCCAGATACCACTAAAAAAATCAAGGAGAAGGGATATCTACCTGAACGGGTTTTCAATGACGACAAAAGTACCCTATTCTGGAGGAAAAAAAAAAAAAAGCCACACAGGACATTTATTCATGTAAGGAAAAGAAGTGAGCACCAAGATTTAGGCAGGAAGGGATAGGCCAACTCTACCGTTTTGACCTAATGCAGTTAGGTTTATGATTTGGACTGCCTTTATCTATAAATTTGCTAAGTCTTGAGCCTTGAAGGGGAATGATAAACACCAGCTGCCAGTCTTTTGGTTGTACCACAAGAAGTCCTGGACAATAAGAACCCTTTTTCTGAGTCCTTTGCATTGATGCTTTGTCCCTGGAGTAAGGAAGTCCCTCACCAGTAAGGGATTGCCTTTTAAAGTTCTTTTGATATTGAACAATGCCCGTGGCCACCCAGAACCCCATGAGTTCAACACCAACAGTGTTGAAGTGATCTAATTGCCTGCAGACACATCATCTCTAATTTAACTTCTAGATCAGGGGCTCATAGGACCTTAAGGCTCATTACCCATGGTACTCTATGGAAAGGATTGTCAATGCTATGTAAAAAAGAAACCCTGGTACAGAGAATATAGAGAACATTAGGAAAGGCTGGAAGGATTACACCACTGAAGATGTCATTATTATAGAAAAAGCTGTGAAAGCCATTAAGCTTGAAACAATAAATTGCTGCTGGAGAAAATTGTGTCCGGATGTTGTGCATGACTTCACAGGATTTACAACAGAGCCAGTCAAGAATATCATGAAAGAGATTGTAGATATTGTAGAAAAAAAAGTTGGGGAGTGGAGGTGAAGGATTTCACGATATGGATCTTGGAGAAGTTTATGAACTAATAGACACCACATCAGAGAAATTAACAGATGATGACTTGATGGAGATGAATGCTTCTGAGCTATAACCAGGCAATGAAAAGATGAAGAAGCAGTTTCAGAAAACAAATTGACATTAAACAGTGTAGCAGAATGGTTCTGATTATTCAAGACTGCTTTTGACTTCGTTTACAACATGGACACTTCCATGATATGGGCACTGAAAAAACTAAATCAGTTTTTCTTATGGTGAAAGAAAAATTTATAAAGTGTAGGAACATTTTTAGAGAAAGGAAAAAAAGTTAGAAATTATGATGTATTTCCATAATGTTACACTGAGTATGCTTGCCTCTCTTGCCTACCCTCCCAACTTCTCTACCTCGTCTGCCTGTGCCACCCCAAGACAGCAAGATCAACCCCTCCTCTTGTTCCTCCTTAGCCTACTCAATGTGAAAATGAGGAGAATGAAGATCTTTGATGATGCATTTCCACTTGATGAAAAGTATATTTTCTCTTCCTTATGATTTTCTTAATAACAATTTCTTTTCTCTATTTTAATATAAGAATACAATATATAATACATATGAAATACAAAATATGTGTTAATTGGCTTTGTATTGTCAGTAAAGCTTTTGGTCAACAGTAGGTTAATAGCAGTTATTGGGTGAGTCAAAAATTATACATAGTGGCTGGCATGGTATGGCTCACACCTGCAATCCCAGCCCTTTGGGAGGCTGAGGCAGGTGGATCTACTGAGCTCAGGAGTTTGAGACCAGCCTGGGCAACACTGCAAAACCCCGTCTCTTCCAAAGATACAAAAAAATTAGCCAGATATGGTGGCGTATTTCTGGAATCCCAGCTACTCAGGAGCCTGAGGTGGGAGGACCCCCTTGAACCTGGGGGACAGAGGTTGCAGTGAGCCGAGTTTGTGCTACTGCACTTCCAGCCTGGGAGACAGAGTGAGATCCCATCTCAAAAAAAAAAAAAAAAAAAAAAGGATTTTCAACTATGTGGGAATCAGTACCCCCAGGCTCTGCATTATTCAAAGGTCAACTTAAGTAAGCAACATATAAAATACCTGAAAAATGTGTTTGAAGCTCTATGTAGGTAAAAATGATATTGAAGGGTATAAAATCATACATGATTTAGTGGAGAGACAAATTTTGTATGATAAAAAGTCTCAGTATTATAAAAAGATATATTCTCCTTACTTTAGAATTTTAAATTCGTATGAAAATTTCATTATAACTTGTTATACATTTATTAATAATATAGGTACACCTAAATACCAACATGATTTCTTTTTTTTGAACTAAAGACAATTCTAAGGTTTACATAGAAGAATAGACAGAAAAACCTTAGAAAAAGAAGGAATAATTAGAGGAAACTAGCATTTCAGATATTAAATCATATTATAAAGATATAATAATTAAAGATTTGTACCAGCATAGGAATAAACAGACTAGTTTTATGAAATTTTAAAATTCATAAGTAAACCTAAACACATATGGAAATTTGGTATAGTATGTTTTACAACAGTGTAAGAAATAATATTTTAGGTCTTACATTTAAGTCTTCAATGCATCATGATTTAATTGTTGTATAAGGTGTAAGGAAAGGATCCAGTTTCAGCTTTCTACATATGGCTAGCCAGTTTTCCCAGTACCATTTATTAAACAGAGAATCCTTTCCCCATTGCTTGTTTGTGTCCGGTTTTTCAAAGATCAGATGGTTGTAGATCTGTGGTGTTATTTCTGAGGCCTCTGTTCTGTTCCATTGGTATATATATCTGTTTTGGTATCAGTACCATGCTGTTTTGGTTACTGTAGCCTTGTAGTATAGTTTGAAGTCAGATAGCATGATGCCTCCAGGTTTGTTCTTCTTGCCCAGGATTGTCTTGGCTATATGGGCTCTTTTTTGGTTCCATATGAAATTTAAAGTAGTTCTTTCCAATTCTGTGAAGAAAGTCAGTGGTAGCTTGATGGGGATAGCATTGAATCTATAAATTACTTTGGGTAGTATGGCCATTTTCACAATATTGATTCTTCCTATCCATCAGCGTGGAATGTTCTTCCATTTGTTTGTGTCCTCTTTTATTTCGTTGAGCAGTGGTTTGTAGTTCTCCTTGAAGAGGTCCTTCACATCCCTTGTAAGTTGGATTCCTAGGTATTTTGTTCTCTTAGTAGCAATTGTGAATGGGAGTTCACTCATGATTTGGCTCTCTGTGTGTCTATTATTGGAGTATAGGAATGGTTGTGATTTCCACACACTGATTTGGTATCCTGAGACTTTGCTGAAGTTGCTTATCAGCTTGAGGAGATTTTGGGCTGAGACGATTGAGTTTTCTAAATATAAAGTCATGTCATCTGCAAACAGAGACAATTTGACTTCCTCTTTTCCTAATTGAATACCCCTTATTTCTTTCTCTTGCCTGATTGCCCTGGCCAGAACTTCCAATACTATGTTGAATAGGAGTGATGAGAGAGAGCATCCTTGTCTTCTGCCGGTGTTCAAAGGGAATGCTTCCAGTTTTTCATTCAGTATGATATTGGCTGTGGGTTTGTCATAAATAGCTCTTATTATTTTGAGATATGTTCCATCAATACATAGTTTATTGAGAGTTTTTAGCATGAAGGGCTGTTGAATTTTTTTGAAGGCCTTTTCTGCATCTGTTGAGATAATCATGTGATTTTTGTTGATGGCTCTGTTTATGTGATGGATTACATTTATTGATTTGTGTGTGTTGAACCAGTGTTGCATCCCAGGGATGAAGCTGACTTGATGATGGTGGATAAGCTTTTTGTTGTGCTGCTGGATTCGGTTTGCCAGTATTTTATTGAGGATTTTTGCATCGATGTTCATCAGGGATATTGGCCTAAAATTCTCTCTTTTTTTCTTTTGTCTGTGCAAGGCTTTGGTAATAGGATAATGCTGGCCTCATAGAATGAGTTAGGGAAGATTTCCTTTTCTTCTATTGATTGGAATAGTTTCAGAAGGAATGGTAACAGCTCTTCTTTGTACCTTTGGTAGAATTCGGCTGTGAATACTTCTGGTCCTGGACATTTTTTGGTTGGTAGGCTATTAATTATTGCCTCAATTTCAGAACCTGTTATTGGTCTATTATTCAGAGATTCAACTTCTTCCTGGTTTAGTCTTGGGAGGGTGTATATGTCCAGGAATTTATCCATTTCTTCTAGGTTTTCTAGTTTATTTGCGTAGAGGTGTTTATAGTATTCTCTGATGGTAGTTTCTATTTCTGTGAGATTGGTAGTGATATCCCCTTTATCATTTTTTATTGGTTCTATTTGATTCTTCTCTCTTTTCTTCTTTATTAGTCTTGCTAGTGGTCTATTTTGTTGACCTTTTCAAAAAACCAGCTCCTGGATTCATTGATGTTTTGAACGGTTTTTTGTGTCTCTATCTCCTTCAGTTCTGCTCTGATCTTAGTTATTTCTTGTCTTCTGCTAGCTTTTGAATGTGTTTGCTCTTGCTTCTTTAGTTCCTTTAATTGTGATGTTAGGGCGTTGATTTTAGATCTTTCCTGCTTTGTCTTGTGGGCATTTAGTGCTATAAATTTCCCTCTACATACTGCTTTAAATGTGTCCCAGAGATTCTGGTACATTGTGTCTTTGTTCTCACTGGTTTCAAAGAACATCTTTATTTCTGCCTTCCTTTCGTTATTTACCCAGTAGTCATTCAGGAGCAGGTTGTTCAGTTTCCAGTAGTTGTGTGGTTTTGAGTGAGTTTCTTAATCTGGAGTTCTAATTTTATTGCACTGTGGTCTTAGAGACAGTTTGTTGTGATTTCTGTTCTTTTACTTTTACTTAGGAGTGTTTTACTTCCAATTATGTAGTCAATTTTAGAATAAATTTGATGTTGTGAGGAGAAGAAAACATATTCCATTGATTTGGGGTGGAGAGTTCTGTAGATTTCTATTATGTCTGCTTGGGCCAGAGATAAGTTCAAGTCCTGGATATCCTTACTAATTTTCTGTCTCGTTGATCTGTCTAATATTGACAGTGGGGTGTCAAAGTCTCCCATTATTATTGTGTGGGAGTCTAAGTCTCTTTGTAGGTCTCTAAGGACTTGCTTTATGAATCTGGGTGCTCCCGTATTGGGTATATATATATTTAAGATAGTTAGCTCTTCTCGTTGCATTGATCCCTTTACCATTATGTAATGGCCTTCTTTGTCTCTTTTGATCTTTGTTGGTTTAAAGTCTGTTTTGTCAGAGATTAGGATTGCAACTCCTGCTTTTTTTTGCTCTCCATTTGCTTGGTAGATCTTTCTCCATCCCTTTATTTTGAGCCTATGTGTGTCTTTGCACATGAGATGCGTCTCCTGAATACAGCATACTGATGGGTCTTGATTCTTTATCCAATTTGGTAGTTTGTGTCTTTTAATTGGAGCATTTAGCCCATTTACATTTAAGGTTAATATTTTTATATGTGAATTTGATCCTGTCATTCTGATGCTAGCTGGTTATTTTGCCCATTAGTTGATGCAGTTTCTTCATAGCGTCGATGGTCTTTATAATTTGGCATGTTTTTGCAGTGGCTGGTACTGGTTGTTCCTTTCCATGTTTAGTGCTCCCTTCAGGTGCTCTTATAAGGCAGGCCTGATGGTGACAAAAATATCTCAGCATTTGCTTGTCTGTAAAGGATTTTCTTTCTCCTTCATTTATGAAGCTTAGCTTGGCTGGATATGAAATTCTGGGTTGAAAATTCTTTTATTTATTTATTTGTTTACTTATTTATTTTATTATACTTTAAGATTTAGGGTACATGTGCACAATGTGCAGGTTAGTTACATATGTACACATGTGCCATGTTGGTGTGCTGCACCCAGTAACTCGTCATTTAACATTAGGTATATCTCCAAATGCTATCCCTCCCCCTTCCCCCCACCCCACAACAGGCCCCGGTGTGTGATGTTCCCCTTCCTGTGTCCATGTGTTCTCATTGTTCAATGCCCACCTATGAGTGAGAACATGCAGTGGTTGGTTTTTTTGTCCTTGCTATAGTTTGCTGAGAATGATGGTTTGCAGCTTCATCCATGTCCCTGCAAAGGACATGAAATCATTTTTTATGGCTGCATAGTATTCCATGGTGTATATGGGCCACATTTTCTTAATCCAGTCTATCATTGTTGGACATTTGGGTTGGTTCGAAGTCTTTGCTATTGTGAATAGTGCCGCAATAAACATACATGTGCATGTGTCTTTATAGCAGCATGATTTATAATCCTCTGGGTATATACCCAGTAATGGGATTGCTGGATCAAATGGTATTTCTAGTTCTAGATCCCTGAGGAATTGCCACACTGTCTTCCACAATGGTTGAACTACTTTACGGTGCCACCAACAGTGTAAAAGTGTTCCTATTTCTCCACATCCTCTCCAGCACCTGTTGTTTCCTGACTTTTTAATGATTGCCATTCTAACTGGTGTGAGATGGTATCTCATTGTGGTTTTGATTTGCATTTCTCTGATGGCCAGTGATGATGAGCATTTTTTTCATGTGTCTTTTGGCTGCATAAATGTCTTCTTTTGAGAAGTTTCTGTTCATATCCTTTGCCCACTTTTTGATGGGGCTGTTCGTTTTTTTCTTGTAAATTTGTTGGAGCTCATTGTAGATTCTGGATATTAGCCCTTTGTCAGATGAGTAGATTGCAAAAATTTTGTCCCATTCTGTAGGTTGCCTGTTCACTCTGATGGTAGTTTCTTTTGCTGTGCAGAAGCTCTTTAGTTTAATGAGATCCCATTTGTCAATTTTGGCTTTTGTTGCCATTGCTTTTGGTGTTTTAGACATGAAGTCCTTGTCCATGCCTATGTCCTGAATGGTAATGCCTAGGGTTTCTTCTAGGCTTTTTATGGTTTTAGGTCTAACATTTAAGTCTTTAATCCATCTTGAGTTAATTTGTGTATAAGGTGTAAGGAAGAGATCCAGTTTCAGCTTTTTATATATGGCTAGCCAGTTTTCCCAGCACCATTTATTAAATAGGGAATCATTTCCCCATTTCTTGTTTTTGTCAGGTTTGTCAAAGATCAGATGGTTGTAGATATGCAGCATTATTTCTGAGGGCTCTGTTCTGTTCCATTGGTGTATTGCTTTTGGTATTTTAGTCATAAAGTCTTTGCCCATGCCTATGTCCTGAATGGTATTGCCTAGGTTTTCTTGTTGTGTATGCTTCATGAAGTTCTTGTGTTGTGTTTTTCAGCTCTATCTGGTCATTTATGCTCTTCTCTACACTGGTTCTTCTAGTTAGCCATTCCTCTAACCTTTTTTCAAGGTTTTTAGTTTCCTTCGATGGGTCAGAACATGCTCCTTTAGCTCAGAGAAGTTTGTTATTACCCACCTTCTGAAGCCTACTTCTGTCAACTTGTCAAACTCTTTCTCCATCCAGTTTTGTTCCCTTGCTGGCAAGGAGTTGTGATCCTTTGGCGGAGAAGAGGCATTCTGGTTTTTGGAATTTTCAACCTTTCTCCTCTGGTTTTTCCCCATCTTTGTGGTTTTATCTACCTTTCGTCTTTTATGTTGGTGACCTACATATGGCGTTTTGGTGTGGATGTCCTTTTTGTTGATGTTGATGCTATTCCTTTCTGTTTGTTAGTTTTCCTTCTAACAGTCAGGCCCCTCAGCTTCAGGTCTGTTGGAGTTTGCTGGAGGTTGACTCCAGACCCTGTTTGCCTGGGTATCACCAGCAGAGGCTGCAGAACAGCAAATATTACTTCCTGATCCTTCCTCTGGAAACTTCTTCCCAGAGGGGCACCTACCAGATGCCAGCCAGAGCTCTCCTGTATGAGATTCTGTCGGCCCCTACTGGGAGATGTCTCCCAATCATGCTACATGGGAGTCAGGGGCCCACTTAAGGAGGCAGTCTGTCCATTATCAGAGTTTGAACACTGTGCTTGGAGAACCACTGCTCTCTTCAGTGCTGTCAGGCAGGGATGTTTAAGTCTGGAGATGCTGTGCCCACAGCTGCCCCTTCCCCCAGGTGCTCTGTCCCAGGGGGATGAGGGTTTTATCTAGAAGTCCCTGACTGGGGCTGCTGCCTTTTTTTCAGATATGCCCTGCCCACAGAGGTGGAATCTAGAGAGGCAGTCGGCCTTGCTTAGCTTCAGTGGGCCCCGTCCAGTTCAAGCTTCCTGGCAGCTTGTTTACACTGTGAGCATAAAACTGCCTACTCAAGCCTCAGCAATGGCAGACACCCCTCCCCCTGCCAAGCTCCAGTGTCCCAGGTTGATCTCAGACTGCTGTGCTAGAATTTCAAGCCAATGGATCTTAGCTTGCTGGGTTCCGTGGGTGTAAGACCTAAAACCATAAAAAGCCTAGAAGAAAACCTAGGCAATACCATTCAGGACATAGGCATGGGCAAAGACTTTATGACTAAAACACCAAAAGCAATGGCAACAAAAGCCAAAAATAGACATACGGGATCTGATTAAACTAAAGACCTCCTGCACAACAAAAGAAACTATCAGCAGACTGAACAGGCAACCTACAGAATGGGAGAAAATTTTTGTAATCTATCCCTCTGACAATGGGCTAATATACAGAATCTGCAAAGAACTTAAACAAATTTACAAGTAAAAAACAAACAACCCAATCAAAAAGTGGGCAAAGGATATGAACAGACACTTCTCAAAAGAAGACATTTATGCAGCTAACAGACATATGAAAAAATGCTTATCATCACTGGTTATTAGAGAAATGAAAATCAAAACCACAATGAGATAGCATCTCATGCCAGTTAGAGTGGCAATCATTAAAAAGTTGGGAAACAACAGATGCTCAAGAGGATGTGGAGAAACAGGAATGCTTTTACACTGTTGGTGGGAGTGTAAATTAGTTCAACCATTTTGGAAGATGGTGTGGCTTATTCCTAGATCCTCAAGGATCTAGAACTAGAAATACTATTTGACCTAGCAATCCCATTACTGGGTATATTCCCAAACAATTATAAATCATGCTACTATAGAGACATATGCACATGTATGTTTATTGTGGCACTATTCACAATAGCAAAGACTTGGAACCAACCCAAATGTCCATCAACAATGGACTGGATAAAGAAAACTTGACACATATACAACATGGAATACTATGCAGCCATAAAAAAGGATGAGTTCATATCTTTGCAGGGACATGGATGAAGATGGAAACCATCATTCTCAGCAAACTATCACGAGGAGAGAAAACCAAATACTACACGTTCTCACTCATAAATGGGAATTGAACAATGAGAACATGTGGACACAGGGAGGGGCACATCACACACCAGGGACTCTTGTGGGGTGGTGGGCTGTGGGAGGGATAGCATTAGGAGAAATAGCTAATGGAAATGATGAGTTGATGGGTGCAGCACACCAACATGGCACATGTATACCTATGTAACAATCCTGCACATTGTGTACATGTACCCTAGAACATAAAGTATAATAAAAAAAGAAAAAGAAACAATATTTTAATAATTGTCCTCTTTAACAAACTAGTTAGATTTCTACTTCTCACTTTTCACATAAATTATCAGATGGCTCAAAAAAAATTTAAAAAATCACCAAAGTATTAGAAAAAGGAATAGGTGAGTCATTTTTAATATTCTGATAACTGACAGGTTTATTTAAGTAAAAGATAAAAGTTATAGGCCAGAAAAGATTGATAAAAATGAATCTTTAAAAATTTGAAAAAGAATTCCTCATTACATGAAATCCCATTACCAAAGAAAAAGAAGTCTGAGAAAACATATTTTTACTTAATATCATAAACAAACGTCTACTTTATCTGATTAATTTCAAGCTCACTGTAACCAATAGGAATGACAACTTTAGTTCAATATTTAAATGGGCGTAAGATTCATCAGTCAATGTAAATAAATTCCATTCTAAACAAATAAAAAAAGTTCAACCTAACACATCATATTAGAAAAACATGGTAACATTTATTTATTTTTTATGGCAAACACTGTAAATTCTGAGACTACACTAAGTTATTAAGGGTATGGAGACTAAGAAACCTTATGCATTGCTGGTGGGAGTATTAACTGATGCAAGAGTATTGAGAACAATGAAACCATTTTTTTTTAAATAAAAATTGCATCTTCTCTTTGAATCAACAATTCCACTTCTGAATATGCCCCATGCGCCACATTTTGAAAATACTGAGAACCTGAAGCATGGACAAATAACAATAACCAGTGTCTCCACAGATCACATCAGTCGAAAATTGAACTTACTTATTCTAAATATCTCCACATTCAGTTTTTATGTAATCCTAAAGAGTAGAACTGCAAGTCAGAATATGGGTCCATTTGCAGAACTTTCAAAGAGCTAGAGATAGTTAACAGCGGAATGACCTGCTTTTGAGCTTTCTGTTGCTGGAAGGGTTCAAGATACAACCAAATAAACATGTGATAATGCCATTGTAGGAAGAAGAAGAGACATCCGTTCACACCCAGTGGGGTCCGGTGTAGCGTCCAAGAGGTCCAAGTAGAGACTCAACTTTAGCGAGAAGCGTACATAAAACTTAGGCAGGGGCCAGAGCCTCCAACAGGAACCTAGAGTACGGGACTAGTCATTTAGAAACTGGGATAGTGGGAAATGTGATGGATGAAAAGTAAGGACTGGAAAGCAAGACAGAAGCCCCAGCCAAATAACTGCAATAACATTTGGAAGAGGGGAAGAGAATAGTACAGAATATGATTCTTAGAGCTGTAGTGTGCTCACAGCTCTGAAGAAACAAGGCTTTAATCTGATTTTTGGTGGAGGAAATCTCTGTAGTCATCACAGGATACAGGGGATTGATTTAGTCCCAAACTCCATACCTGGGATAAGTCAAACTGACAGGCAAGCAAGATGGATACCTAATTTTAAGTTTGATGCTTTATCTACTCCTAGATTTAAAATTATTAAATAATTCAGATGACAGTGCCATGGGGAAAATACCTTATTTCATGGGAAAGAAGTAAATGCTTCAATTATCTGTAGCTTTTGACTGATGTCTATTTTTGGTTTAAGCCTCTTTGTAACCAATTATATAATTTTATGGTAAACTGATTTTGTGATGTACAAAGTTCAAATGATTCAAGTATAAATTATAACCAACCAATTTATTAAGTCACTCAATAAACCAAAAGCATGCACAGGAATAGATTTCCTAGCATGAAGTATGTATTTAAATTTATTTGCTTTTTTAACTTCTTAAAAATAAAGAATTGTGGTATAATTTTACAAACTAATAAATCCCTAAAATCATTACCTAACTAGTCTACTCTATCCTTGAAAGAGATGCAACATCTATGAAGCCTTTATACAAAAACCCCAAATTTAAGTTTACCCCATGAGTACCCTATAACATTGTAAAAAGCTTTCTAATACCTTCAATTTGTGTTTTAAAATATTTGTATTAGATGTGAATTATTTTTAAAGATGTAATAAGTATAAATATTTTTCAACTGCCTGACTTGTTTTGTCCAGTTATATGTAATATATACATATAAATAATTGTTGGTAGTTATTACATATTTACTATATTACATATAGTAAATATTAGCTATATATTTACTACATTACATATAGTAATATTACTATTACTATTAGTATTACAAATATTAGTAAATATTTACCAATATTTACTATATTACATATTTAATATTTACTATATTACATATAGTAAATATGTATAAATATAGTAAGTATATAGTAAATGTAGTAATATAGTAATTTATTTAATATTTACTATAATATTTACTATATTACATACAGTAATGCATGTTATATTTAATATTTAATATAATTTAATTTAATATAATAACTTATGCTATAACATAATTTACTATATTTAATATTTAATATATGTACTACATTACATATTTACTATATATTACATATAGTAAATATTATATATAGTAAATATGTCATAATTACCAACAATGGTTATAGTGGGCAAACACTGTATTAGGCATTAGGGATCAAGCAATTAATAAGCCAGACACTATTCTTGCCTTCTTAAAGCTTTTATAGTCTGGTAGACAATACAGAGAAGACTGATTATCTACAGGTGTGGTGAAGGTAATAAAATTACACTATTGGAGCATATTACAAAGGGATCTAATTGAGACTTAGAGAAATTACACAATTTCCTCTAACTAAGCGGTGAAGCAGGCATTGTAAATCCAGTCCCATATTAAAACATACAAAGCTAAGCTGTTCATGTTCATTATACAGAATTTGAAAAACGCCAGGAAATACAAAATCACATGCCAATATTTTGATTTTGTAACTTTTAACGTTAATTTTGTTTATTTAAAGTAGTTAATATAGGTTCCTGATAGAACATCCATTCTCTTTCATTATTTGAAATGACATATAGCAAAATGTCCCCTTCCTTTGTCTTTCAGTCACGCTGTTCCCTGCCCAGGAGGTACTTACTGTGTTCAGCTTCTTATTTATCCTTCCAGAACTATGCCAAAATGCTACTTCCATAAGTATATAGGATATGTACGTTGCATCATAGAACATTTTCAGTACCTTTGAAGGCCTTAGTGTGCTCCATCCCAATCTCTTCCTCCTCCCACCTCTCTATTCTTTGTTTCATATTTTATTTTAGAATCAGGGGGTACATGTTCAGGTTTGTTACAAAGATATATTGCATGATGCTGAGATTTGGAGTACAATTGAGCCTGTCACCCAGGTGATGAGTGTAGTAACCAATAGGTAGTTTATCATCCGTTGACCCTCTCCTTCTATCCCCCTCTAATAGTCCCCAGTGTCTGTTGTTCCCATCTTTATGTCTGAGTGTACCCAATGTTTAGCTCCCACTTATAAGTGAGAATATACAGTATTTGATTTTCTGTTTCTGGATAAGTTTGCTTAGAATAACGACCTCCAGCTGCATCCATGTTGCTGCAAAGGGCATGATTTCATTCCTTTTTATAGCTGCAAAGTTTTCCATGTGTATATGTACCACATTTTAAAAATTCAGTTCACCACTGCTAGGTACCTGGGTTGATTCCATGTCTTTGTGACTGTGAATAGTGCTGCAATTAACATACATATGCATGTTTCTTTTTTGGTAGAACTATTTATTTTCCTTTGGGTATACACAGTAATGGGATTGCTGGGTTGAATGGTAGTTCTAAGTTCTCTGAGAAATCTCTAAACTGCTCTCCATAGTGTCTGAACTAATTTACATTTCCGCCAACAGTGTATAAACATTCCTTTTTGTCACAGTGTCACCAATATCTATCATTTTTTGGCTTTTAAAGAAAATCCATTCTGACTGGTGTGAGATAGTACCTCATTGTGGTTTTAATTTGCTTTTCTCTGATGATTAGTGTTGATGAACATTTTTTCATACGTTTTGGCCACTTGTATTTGTAAGCCTTTTTGCCTTTTTTTTTTTTTTTTTTTTTTGAGACAATCTCACTGTGTCACCCAGGCTCAAGTGCAGTGATGTGATCTTGGCTCACTGCTACCTCTGCCACCTGGGTTCAAGCAATTCTCGTTCCTCAGCCTCCCGAATAGCTGGAGTTACAGGCGTGGACCACAGTGCCTGGCAAGTTTTTGTATTTTTAGTAGAGACACGATTTTGCCATGTTGGCCAGGCTGGTCTCGAACTCCTGACCTCAAGAGATCTGGCTGCTTTGGCCTTGCAAAGTGCTGGGATTACAGGCGTGAGCCACCAAGCCCAGCCGTGTGTTTTAATCTGAGAAATGTCTGTTCATGTCCTTTGCCTTATTTTTAATGGGGTTGTTTCTTGATTATTGAATTAAGTTCCTTATAGATTCTGGATATTACACCTTTGTTGGATGCTTAGTTTTTGAATGTTTTCTCTGATTTTGTAGGGTGCCTATTTACTAACATGATGGTTTCCCTTTCTGTGCAGAAACTCTGTAATTTAATTAGATACCATTTGTAAGTTTGTGTTTTGTTGCAATTGTTTTTGAGGACTTGGCCACAAATTCTTTGCAAACGATTTTATCAAGTAGGATATTTCCTAGGCTCTCTTCTAGAATTTTTATACTTTGAGGTTTTAAATTTAAGTCTTTAATCTGTTTTTAGTTAATTCATTATTCTGCAAACAAACAGCCAGTTATTCCAACACCATTTATTGAACCGGGAGTTTTGTTCCTCATTACTTATTTTTGTTGACCTTGTCAAAGATCAGGTAGCCGTAGCTGTGCAGCTTTATGTCTGGGTTCCCTATTCTGTCCCATTGGTCTAAGTGTCTGTTTTGTACCAGTATCATGCTGTTTTGATTACTGTAGCCTTACAGCATAGTTTGAAGTCAAGTAATGTGATGCTTCTGGATTTGTTTCTTTTGCTTAAGATTGCTTTGGCTATATAGGCTATTTCTTTATTTTCGATCCACATGAATTTTAGAATAGTTTTTTTTTTCTAATTCAGTAAAAAATAATGTTAGTAGTTTGAAAGGAATAGCACTGCATCTGTAAATTGCTTTGGGCAGTATGGCTATTTTAACTGTGTTGATTCTTCCAATATATGAGCATGGAGTGTTTTTCTCTTTATTTGTGTCATTTCTGATTTCTTTCAGAAGTGTTTTGTAGTTCCCCTTGCAGAGATCTTTTACTTCTTTGGTTAGCTGTATTCCTAGGTGTTTAATTCTTTCTGTGGCTATTGTAAATGCTACTACATTCTTGATTTGACTTTTAGCTTGAGGATTATTGGCATTTAGAAATGCAACTGATTTTTGTACATTGATTTTGTATCCTGAAACTTTACTGAAGTCATTTATCAGTTCCAGGAGACATTTGGCAGAGTCTTTAGGTGTTTCTAGGTATAGAATCATATTATCAGTGAAAAGAGATAGTTTGACTTCTTTTCCTATCTGGATGCCTTTTAGGTCTTTCTCTTACCTGATTGCTCTGGCTAGGACTTTTCAGTATTGTGTTGAACAGGAATGGTGAGTAGGTATCCTTGTGTTCCAGCTTTCAAAGAAAATGGTTCCAGCTTTTGCCCATTTAGTATGATGTTGACTGTGGGTTTGTCATAAATGGCTCTTATTATTTTGAGGTATGTTACTTTGATGCCTAGTTTGTTGAGGTTTTTTCTTTAATCAAAAAGAGATGTTGGATTTTATTGAAAGCATTTTCTGCGACTATTGAGATGACCAAAAGTTTTTGTTTTTAATTCTGTTTATTTGGCAAATCACATTTACTGATTTGCATATGTTGAAATAACCTTGTATCACAGGAATAAAGTCTACTTGATCATGGTGAATCAACTTTTTGATATGCTAATTGATTTGATTTGCTAGTGTTTTGTTGAGGAATTTTGCATCTATGTTCATCAGGAATATTGGCCTGAAGCTTTTAATTTTCATTGTGCCTGTGCCAGATTTAGGTATCAGGACAATACTGGTTTCATCGAATGAGTTAGGGAGGAGTTCCTCTTCCTTGATTTTTTGAGGAATAGTTTCAGTGGGATTTGTACCAGTTCTTTATATGTCTTGTAGAATTTGGCTGTGAATATGTCTAGTCCAGGGCTTTTTTTTTTATTCGTGGATTTTTTATTACTGATTTGTTCGGGTTTTCAGTTTCTTCCTGATTCTATCTTGGGAGGCTGTGTGTTTCCAGAAATTTATTCATTTCTTTTAGATTTTCTAATTTGTGTTTGTAGAGGTGTTTATAGTAGTCTCTGAGGATCATTTGTCTTTCTGTGAGATTGGTTGTAATGCCATCTTTTTCGTTTCTGATTCTGCTTATTTGTATCTTCTCTATCACTTTTGTTAATCTAGCTAGCCATCTATTAATCATGTTTATTCTTTCATAGAACCAGCTTTGTGTTTCATTTATCTTTTATATGGACTTTTGCATCTGTTTCATTCAGTTCTTCACTGATTTTAGTTATTTCTTTTCTTCTGCTAGCTTTGGGTTTGTATTGTTCTTGCTTTTCTTGTTCCTCTAGGTGGAATGTTAGAGTATTAATCTGAGATGTTTCTAATTTCTTTGTGTTGGCATTCAACATTATAAACTCTCCTCTTAACACTGCTTTAGCTGTATCCCACAGACTTTTGTATGTTGTGTCTTTGTTTTCATTAATGTTGAAGAAATTTTTGATTTCTGCCTTACTGTTGTTGTTTGCCCAAGAAACATTCAGGATCAAGTTGTCTAATTTTTATGTAATTGTGCAGTTTTGAGAGGTTATCTTGATATTGATTTCTGTTTTTATTGCACTGTGGTTTGAGAGTGTGCCTGGTATGATTTCAATTTAAAAAAATATTTTGAGACTTGCTTTCTGGCTGAGCATGTGGTTTATCTTAGGGTATGTTTTGTGTGTGGATGAGAAAAATGTATATTTTGTGGTTTGGGGATAGTATTCTATAGATATCTATTTGATCCAATTGGTTAAGTTTCAAGTTTAATTCCAGAATTTCTTTGTTAATTTTATGCCTCATAATCTATCGAATGCTCTCAGTTGGGTGTTGAACTCTCTGCCAATTACTGTGTGGCTGTCTAAGTCTTTTTGTTGGTCTAGAATAACTAGTTTTATAAATCTGAGTGCTTCGATGTTGTGTGCATGTATATTTAGGATATTTAAGTGTTCTTATTGAATTGAATGCTTTATCATTATGTAATGCTCTTCTTTGTCCTTTTTTACTGTTACTGCTTTAAGTCTGTTTCATCTGATAGAAAAGTAGTGACCTGTGCTCTTTTTTGTTTTCCTTTGCATGGTACATGATTCTCTATCCCTTTACTTTGAGCCTGTAACAAAAGATGGTTGGGTCTTTTTTTTTTTTTTTTTAATGCAACTTGCCAATCTATTCCTTTTAAGAGGGGTGTTTAGATGATTTACATTCAAGGTTAATATTGATATGTGAGATTTTGCTCTTGTCATCATTTTGATACAGGCTTGATTGTGTAATTGCTTTATAGTGTCTGTGACTATGTACTTCAGTGTACTTTTGTGGTAGCTGGTAATTGTTCTTTCATTTCCATGTTTAGCACTCCCTTAAGGATTTCTTGTAAGCCTGGTCTAGTGGTTACAAATTCCCTTAGCCATTACTTGTATGAAAAGGATTTCATTTCTCCTTTGCTTATGAAGTTTAGTTTGGCAGGACACAAAATTCTTGGTTGGATTTTTTTTTTCTTAAGGGTGCTAAAAATAGGCCCCAATCTCTTCTGGCATGTATGTTTTCTGCTGAGAATCCACTGCTAGCCTGATCGGGTTCCTTTTTAAGTGATGACCCTTCTCTCTATCTGCCTTTGAGATTTTTTTCTTTTGCTTTGACCTTGATGAATCTGATGACTATGTATGTTGAGGATGGACATCTTGCATAATACCTCACAGGTGTTCTCTGAATTTCTTGAATTTACATGTAGTCCTCTTTAGCAAGATTGGGAAATTTTTCATGCACTGTATCCTCAAATATGTTTTCCAAGTTGCTTACTCTCTCTCTTTGTCTTTCAGGAATGCCAGTGGGTCATAGGTTTGGTTTCTTTACGTCATCCCATATTTCTCTGTGATTTTGTTCATTTTTAAAAATACTTTTTTTTTTTTACTTTTATCTGACTGAATTGATTCAAAGGATCAGTCTTCAAGCTCTGTTGTTCTTTCCTCCACTTGCTCTATTCTGTTGTTTAATAACTTCTGATTATATTATAAAATTCTTGCAGTGAATTGTTCAATTCCAGAAGTTCAGTTTGCCTCCTTCTTAAAATGGCTGTGTTGTCTTTCAACTCTTGGGTAGTTTTACTGGATTTCTTGGATTGGGTTTCAACTTTATCCTGAATCTTGATATGTTTCCTTGACATTCAGGTTCTGAATTCTATGTCTGTCATTTCAGCCGTTTCAATCTAGTTAAGAACCACTGCTGGGAAGCTAGTCCGATCATTTGGAGGTAAGGAGACACTCTTGACTGTTTGAATTGCCAGTGTACTTGCACTGATTCTTTCTCATCTGAGAGGGCTGGTGCTCCTTTATCTTTTTGAATTTGCTGTTGTTTGGATGGGGGTTTCTGTTTTTATATTCTTTATTTCCTTTGAGGGTTTGACTGTGGTGTAAATTGAGTATAGTTGTTTGGCTTCATTTCTGGGTGCTTTCAGAGGGCCAAGGCTCTTTATGGGATCTTCATTTGTAGCTAGATTCTTGCACTGGATTTCGTAGGTGACATATGCTAGAATTTTTTTGGTGGTGTTGTTCAGGATGTGATCTAGTAGGTGACTTTTATGAGTAACAACCAGAGGATAGGATTTCAGCCACATGGCTCTTTGTAATTCAGTGTGTTTATAGCAGTGCTTTCTGATGGGGGAGATGGGGAGGGAGGGCAATGGGGGAAAAGATGATCCCCTTGCCAGGTCCATTACTGGGCCTCAGGGAAGCCCCCTCCAATCACTGGTGCCAAGCCCACACTTCCTTAGCCACAAGGGGGGCCCTGGTGGGCTGTGCTCCCCTCTCCCTTAGGGGCTACCCAAGCTGAAGGATAGGTTACCAGGAGACCCACAACACTCCAGAGGCCCACTGGTCTTCTGTACTTGGCAAAATCGGAGCAGGTTGTTGGGCATGTCCACTGGTGGTGTGTTGATGCATTAGGTCAAAGGTGGGGTATCACCTGGTAGGGCGGTGTTGCTGTGGGTGTGCAGCCTATGAGGTGCTCACAGCCTGGGGCTAGGGCTGTATGTTTTTTTTTTTTTTGTATTCTTTTGCCCAGCAGACAGCTGTGCAGACCACCCAGCTGCTCCAATATGTGGCCTGCCCAGCGAGTTTTGTCCCAAGCCTTCTGCGCACAAATCATTGGCCTGTTAGACATTCCAGGCACTGTGGGGCTGCCTCAGGCAGAGGCTGCTGCTGGTGGCCAGGCCACACCTTTCCTGGACCAGCCCTGTAAAGGGATGCATGCCCAGCTCCAGGAAGGCATACCAGCCCAGGAACCTGCGCCTCACAATCTTCTCAGTATTCTGAGAGTGAGGGCTCTTCCCGTGCTGAGTTCCAGCCACAGATCTCAGCTTTGCACCCCAGAGCTGCATACCCTAACCCTTTAGGTGCTGGGACTGGGCCTGCTGTTTTGTCTTCTGGCCCCTTGGGGTTGGGCACTGGCTGTGCTGGGGGAACAGAAGTGCTCCCAGGCCACAGGGGAGTGGTGGGATCTCTTGCAGTTAAGATCCCAGAGCTCCGCAGTGAGAGTGGGTTGCCTGTCCTGCTGTCACTTCACTCACCCCTTCCTTAGGAGCTGTTCAGGGTTGGGAACTAGTCCTGGCATTTAGCAAGTCCATGTGGGGTTCGCAGCTTTCTCCCTCTTCAGCCTCCCTCTTCAGTCTGCATCACCTCTCTGTCAGCTCTCAGTGTTTTCTCTCAAAAGGTTTTTCAAAGTATGTTAGTTTACTGGATATTTTGGTCTCTCTTGGTGGGCGAAGTGCTTCCTGGTTACATCTAGTTGGCCATCTTGTCTCTGCTTCCCACCCCTCTAGAAGTTAGCTACTAACCTGAATTTTGTCTTAATTATCTCTTTGCCTCTTCAAAATAGTTTACAACATATGTAGGTAACATGTATTTTTAAAGTTTAAATACTCTTAACAGTATTTTTAAAGTTTTGTTATTTTTATGTAATAATAATGTTACTATGCATGTAGGTAACATGTATTTTTAAAGTTTAAATACTCTTAACAGTATTTTTAAAGTTCTATTATTTTTATATAAAAGGAGTCCTACTTGGTTAATGTTTACTTGAAAATTATCCATGATGATACCTGTATCTGTAGTTATCCATATCTAATGATGAACAGTGCTCCAATTGTAGCAATATACTACACATTTTTAGTCCCTTGTTTTTAACATTTGGTTTTCACTTAAACAATTGTTTTTTGCTATTATGAAACAATTATGGCATGAATGTTTCTATTCATGTTTTCTGGTGCACATGTACAGCGGTTCCATTTCAGAGCTACCAGATTTTAATTAATCAAGGAGAGTAAGTCTGACAATACCATGGTATCAAGGTATTTGATATTTCTGTATAACAAAACACCTGAAAATGTTAGTGGCTTAACTCTAGTCTTGTGAGGTTGGCTTAGCTCTTGTGCTAATCTGCCCTGAGTTGAGCTGATCTCTCCTGGGTTCATCATATGTCAGCTAACAGTTCATAAATTGGCTGGGACTGGCTGCATCAGGACATATTCATGTCTGCTCTGAACCATCTTTCATCATCTAGCAGGTTAGCTTGGACTTGTTCTCATGAAGTATCAGCATTTCTAAAAAAAAGAAAAAAAAAGGCAGAAACGTACAAGGCCTCTGAAGTCTAGGCTTGGAAAAGGCACACAATCACTTCTGCAAAATTCTTTTGGTCGAAGTAAATCTAAAATCCAGCCTTAGCTGGGCATGGTGGCTCATGCCTGTAATCCCAGCACTTTGGGAGGCCGAGGCAGGCAGATCACAAAGTCAAGAGATCAAGACCATCTGGCCAACATGGTGAAACCCCATCTCTACTAAAAATACAAAAATTAGCTGGGCATGGTGGCACACACCTGTAGTCCCAGCTACTTGGGAGGCTGAGGCAGGAGAATCTCTTGAACCTGGGAGACAGAGGCTGCAGTGAGCCGAGATTGCGCCACTGCACTCCAGCCTGGCGACAGAGCAAGACTCCGTCTCAAGAAACAAACAAACAAACAAACAAAACACACCAAAAAACAAACAAACACACAAAATCCAGGCTTTATGGAAGGAAGGGAGAAATAGACTTTGATAGGTGGAGCTGCAAAGTCATATGGCAAAGAACATGGATGCAGTGAAGGGTGCTGAATGACACAATTTTTGTAATCAGTATATCATACCCAGTGTTTGGGAGGATAAACTGTAGTGGGAGTTCTCCTATCCTGCTGGCATTCATGTAATTTATTTAATAATTTTGGCAATTAATTATTGCATTATCTAGTAAGCTCCAGGATTATTGTTTATTACTCCTTGCCACAAATTTTTCAGGGGCAGATCTTGTAGGGAGGATATCTAGGAAAGCCTGTGATTGTTTTCTGCTTTACCTATGCCACAGTAGGTTCATGCCTGATTCTGGGATGTAGTATTAATAAGTCATCTGTTCCCATGTACAAGGAATAGCAGGTAGAGAGCTGGCATTTCCACCTCCACCAGTCTCACTCTGTATGTACTTCTCTACCATTTCATAAGTAGCACTGGGAAAAGCATTTTAGTAATTGGGCTTCCTCATATCACAGCAGCATATTGTTTAATGTCTGTCTTTATGTCTAAAGATAATTTCTTTTCTTTGATATCAGGCATCACATCAGTGTAATTCAGTACAGCACTTAGAATGGTGTCAAGGCATTTTATCAGTGATTATCGGACTGACTCGTGGAATGAATGAATAAAAGAACATTTTCCTTTTGAAAGAACTAAGGGACCATGCCATCAAAGTGAGGCGCTGTCTTGTTCTTTAGGTTGCTGAGATATTTTTGGCTGTGACCCATTTTATTTTTATACTATCCTCTAATCAGCAACTTTTGGCTCACGTTCACATGGTGTATGTGTTCTTTTGCGCTGACTATGACGCTGAATAATCACTACTCACTAGTAGGTATCACCTCTTTCTGGATTGTCCTTAATGGTGACCTCTATAAAGACAAAGGCAGCAGAATGAATTCGCAATCCTGCCTACTTAGCATCTTAGCAGTGGACAGTTGGTTTCAGGATTTTGGCACCCCCAGCATTTTTCTTTCATTATGATTCATACAATGGAATCCACTGAGAGCAAATACATTAGCAAGGACATTTGTAAAACTACCCTTTCTGGAAAACTGTAAAATAAAAAATTAGGTTTTCTTTCTCTTACGGGGAGAAATCTGAGCTAGGCAGCTTCTTCCACAGGATACTGCTATTTATAGAATTCCAGAAAATTAGGTATTTTAAAACTTTTTCAGAACTTTTAAATGTTCTGAAAAATTTCATACATTTGCTAAAGTAGAGACAATAGCATAATAAAACTTAGGTGCCACCATCCTTGTGAAACTGGATGCTAGAGGACTACAATTTGAATGGTGGGACACTGAGCCAATCAAAAGGTCAAAGGTATAGGTTCTGATATTATATGTTCCATCTTTCTAGAATATGGTGGTTATAGATTAATAGCTATGAGATCAGAGTCAGAGATTAAACAATAACTCTGTGGGATTGTAGTACTATCATTATTTATTGTCACCTATGAGGATACAGGAGAAAGGAGGGTTAGTAACTGGCACAAGGTCACAGGACTTGTAAGTAGTGTAGAGGGCTTCGCAGATCAGCATCATGAGCTCACACTTTCACCATCCTCCCACTCAGCCTCACTCCTGTCCTCAGCACACACACACCCACTCATTGCTTCTTATTTGTACCTGAGATCCCCTCTTTTATGGTATATGACCTCTTTGAAATCCCTAGGTTCAGCTGGGCGCAGTGCCTCATGTCTGTAATCCCAGCACTTCGGGAGGCCGAGGCAGGAGGATCACTTGAGGTCGGGAGTTCAAGACCAGCCTGGCCAACATGGAGAAACCCCCTCTCTACTAAAAATCCAAAAAAATTAGGCGGGCATGGTGGTGGGCGCCTGTAATCCTAGCTACTCAGGAGGTTGAGGCAAGAGAATTGCTTGAATCTGGGAGGCGGAGGTTGCAGTGAGCCGAGATCACGCCGCTGCACTCCATCTTGGGTGACAGAATGAGACTCCATCTTAAAAAAAAAAAAAAAAAGAAAAAAAAAGAAAGAAATTCTTAGGTTTTCCATTTCCTTTTTATCTTGTTTATTTCTCCAGTAAAGATCACTTGCCCCATGCCTTCTGGAACCCATGATAATTTTTTTTTATTTCCTTTTTGGAGACGGAGTCTCGCTCATTTTCCCAGGCTGGAGTGCAGTGGCGCAATCGCAGCTCACTGCAACCTCCGCCTCCTGGGTTCACGCCATTCTCCTGCCTCAGCCTCCCGAGTAGCTGCGACTACAGGTGCCCGCCACCATGCCCGGCTAATTTTTTGCATTTTTAGTAGAGATGGGGTTTCACCATGTTAGCCAGGATGGTCTCAATCTCCTGACCTCATGATTTGCCCTTCTCGGCCTCCCAAAGTGCTGGGATTACAGGCATGAGCCACCACGCCTGGCCAATAATTGTTATTTTTTTATGTTTACTTTTGGATCATTGTTCTGCCATATGACTTAATTATTATCTTTCAGTTGTTATTCCTCTGCCTATGGCATCTATTTTTATTTTTTGTCATATCTTGCCTTTTCCCTCTTTCCCTTTTCACAATTTCCTACTTTTTCTCTATCTGCTATTAGCCTTTAACATTTGTGTGTTGATGACCCTTTGACCCCTCTAGCCTTATAATTTATGTATCTATGCCAGGGCAAGTATTCAAAATTCTCATAATCAATAATATTTTCTACCATTTTACACTTAGACATTCACAATTATAGCTATAGGGAGTGGAACAAAGCCTAGTGATAAAGAATACTGACTCTGAAATTAATAGATATAAATTAGAAAATGTGGCTTACTACCTACATGGCCTTGGGAAAGTTGTCCTTTGTAAACCTTAGTTTATACAGATGTAGGATTTACTTAGAGTATCTTCATAATATAGTTATTAGAACTAAGTGAAAAATTATCTGGTAAGAGTATAGCAAAAAGCTTGGAATGTTGTATAAATCCTTAGTAAATATTGGCACTAAGAATGTGTGTACATAAATTCTTCAGTCCTTAGAATCACTCAACCTTTAAGCTCTATTATCATGCTTTTTATGACCACTTCTATGCCTCTTACTTCTACTACTTACTCACTACAAATGAATAGCGATGTTCTACACTCACAGCACTTTTTGGCTATTGTTTTAATTTATTGCTCCTTCTGGACTCAACAGTCTCTCTCCACTTTGTAAGCCATTTTCATAATGTGCTTGCTAATAAGTACCACTGAGTCTCCTGTACTCTTGACTTTCTGTGCCTAGAAATTCTTCAACTTCTGCTGTTATCTTTTTTTAGTCAAAATTTCTTAGTCTATATATCTTTTGAAAATTTTTATTTTTCTTAACGAATATGCACATACTTATGCTATTTAACTTCGTCTGATTCTTCGTGGGTGCCCAGAATTATTCACTTTAATTGATTCCAAATAAGTTGAATCTGAATATAATTTTTCCAAATTTTCAGTTTTTCTCAAATCACCAACAATGCTTAGTAAGTATTAGGACAATTGGATGAGGATACCATGTCTCTTTGTGATTCTTATTACAAAACACGTCATCTCTCTTATTCATCTCTTCGTTACCAAGATATTGTTCCATCTTTCCAAATTCTGTGGGGTTATTTTTCCTATTAGACATTTCTGAAAGCAAAGATACCAATTGCAACTACTGTTTAAAACAACCATAAAGTTATTATTTTTTATGGAAGGAACACTCACTACCAAGGAATATTTTATGTATCCATTTTTTTCTAATACTATCTTTCTTTGATCTTCAGTCTTAGTAAGGATAGCCTCTCTCTATAGCCATAATTGCAAAATGTCTGTGTTCCTTTATCTGGTGGTGTTTTTTTTTGTTTTCACTAGACAGTAAGGGCATTTATAATCCCCTCCCTTTTGCTCTGTCCCTTTTGGTCTTATAATCTGTCCCTTTTGCTCTTTCACTAACATTAAGCCACTACTACCGTAATCCCTACTATTATGCTAGCCACACAGAATATAAATACACACAATCTCTAATTTCAAGGTCCTTACAACTGATAAATGCCATTCCAATAATATTTCAGTGTAAATTATTCATATGTTTTCTTCCTGTATTTAAAATCTTGATTAATTCTATTCAATATCAACCCCATCTCATCTTTCTCCTCTTCAGCAAAGAGGAAGTCTAAGCCAGATCTGTAGTCCGTGTGATCTGGCTTAGTCATTTCACAATTCTAAACCAAGGAGCCTCTCTCTCCTATTGGAGTTTAGAAGTCATACTTTCTGCAGTTGCATAGTTGGGCATCAAATGAATCAGTTTCTAACATTTGAGAATGGAGTAGTAAAAAAATATTTCAGCAATAAGATCTAGATATCATTTAAGCATTACTTTCTCAAATGGAAGGGGAAAAAAGATCTTGATTGGTCTCAAGAAATGCACAAATCAGAGAATGGGCTGTTTTGAGACATTCTTACAAGGTCACCTACAGGAAAGCCCGGCCTACAGAGGATGCTGCTCTTTATTTATGGAACCAGTGAGCTGCTTGTGAAAGACTGGCTGGAAAAAAATAGAAAGCCTGGAAAAAAAAAAAAGGACAGAGAATGCTGTCTTCTTTTTGACTGGGAAGATCACAACTTTTAGCTTGCCCTCATTTTGCCCTGGGACTGCCACATCTGCAGCTGAGACTTCCCAGAGTCTCATGTAAAACGATAGACAGATGGAAGTTCTAACCTTTAAAAAGGGTATACCACATCTAAACAGCTGGGAATTTAATCAATTAAAAGATAAAGGAATTTACCCAGTGGTCTTTTCTCCTGAACAGGATGATCTTTTGCCTACAGGCATGCAAAAATTACTTTCTTTAGTTATTTTTAGGTCCAGTCTAAAAACAGAGAAGACATTGGCCAGAATGTCAGTTGACAGTTGTCTTCAATTAGTTCTGATACATAAGTGAGTTTTCAGAAAGGAAAAAAATAAAACTTCTATAGCATAGTTTCATTCGGAAACCTAAAAATACATTCCTAGCAATTTGGGTAGGAAAAGAAAGCTCTCTGCAATAAAACTGCATGTTTTGCAAAGTCCTTACCTTTTTGGTACTTAGAAAGCTGAAAAATTAAATCTGCTTTAAACAAAAATATTTCAGCTCATGTAACCTCTGTAAAAGGTGCTGTTGAGAAATGAATTAATAAAAATTAACTTTGCTAGAAAAATCTGTAAAGAAGAAAAAAGGCATGTGCAAGTGGTTAATGTAAGGCTTGAGTGTTTGAGTAAAAGTACTACTTAGGGCAAGCTGTCACCTAATAATGGTTATGCAGGGTAGGAGGGCCTCCACTGTTAAACTTCTAATCCTCTTTTGTTTTGCTACTCAAATCAAAACATATACTTTTGATAATAGCCAATTGCTCTTTTACTAAGAGATAATCTCTACCTATAGAAATGTATTTTGAAAATACTTATTTTACACAGCAATTTTGTCCATTTAAACTAATCTTTTATCAATAAAACACTATTTAAATATTTTTAAAAATTAACAGATTAACAGTATGCAATGTTTTTCTATTTCTAACAAATACATTAAGCAGAGCATACTCATCTATCTCAAGTATGTTGAGTACTGTATCTTGAATTCCAAGCCTCTGGTGGACTTAAATAATTATTAACTATTGGGTGTTGGCATATCTACAGATATTTAAATAATGGTTAAGGTGATGAAGATGGAAACAGGTAGTTGAAAGAAATAACAGGCAGCGCCCAGTGACTAGCTGAGTCTGGAAAGACTCTTGAGAGTGGGTTAGATCTGCGGTAGGTGAAAATACTGATATGGGAGGGGTCAGGGAAATGCTAGCTAGAGAAAGGCCTGGTCTCTGTCTAGGGTTCCAGCCCCAGGCTTGTGCCCATGGACCTTAGTGAGGACAGGCATTTCCGTTTTCCTGCCCAATGTTGCATTTCCCAAGACCACCCTGGCCCACCATGCCCCGATCCTGTGCCTATAAAACCCCCCGAGACCCTAGCGGGCACGCACACAAGCGGCTGGACTTCGACAGGAATGCACCAGTGTAAGAGCACACCGATAGATGCTGGCAGACCATCAACCAGTGGAATGAGGCGGAGTTTAGTGGGGGCAGTTGGAGGAGAGCCTGGGCTGCTGAGTGGCCCAACTCTGGGAGAAAACCACTTTCACACCCCATCTGCCTTCTGGCTCCCCCACCTGCTGAGAGCCACTTCCACTCAATAAAAGCTTGCACTCCTCCAAGCCCACGTGTGATCTGATTTTTCCAATACACCAAGGCAAGAAACCCCTGGATTCAGAAAGCCCTCTCTCCTAGTTCACTTAGGCAGGGGGCCTAATTGAACTGACTAACACAAGCTGTCTACAGGTGGATAAACTGAAAGAACATACTATAACACATGCCCACTGGGGCTTCAGCTGTAAACATTCACCCCTAGATGCTGCCGTGGGGTCGGAGCCCCACAGCCTGCCTGTCTGCATGCTCCCTAGAAGTTTGAATGGTGGGGCACTGAAGAAGCGAGCCACACCCCCATAACATGCCCTGCGAGGGGGACAAGGGAACTTTTCCCGTTTCAATACTACATTTTAAACACTACTAAGAAGAGATCCTATCTGTTCATCTACTACTCCACGTCTAGTACCTAGCACAGTACTTTGCACATGGCGAGCATAAGATAAACATTTGTTTAATGGATAAATAAATGAATGACTGGAGTGGAGTCATTTTATTTTGATATCATGAAATTCCCTAAAGTCTCCATGGTAAGCATTGGGCTGCCAGAGGTCATTGTTCCTCTCAGGGTGTCATGATAACAGAGGAACAGCTCTGGAAATGTTGTTCCCCAGGACTCAAATAATATTTTTTTAAATGTATTTTTCTGTCACCTCCTAGTTTATTTTAATATATATATCAAGAAGTCTAGAATTTTTGGAAAGTCTTTCCTACTATAGATTTGGTAACAAATTCTGTTGTTTCTACCCCTTAACTACTTCTTAAGTATGTTTCTTTTTTACATTTTTATTCCTGATCTGTAACATGTGATCAATAAATGCATTTTGAATCAAAGAATGAATGGATTAGAAAGCTCATCCAACCCACGACCTGCAGGCCACATGCAGCCCAGGATGACTTTGAATGTGGCCCAACACAAATTCGTAAACTTTCTTAAATCATTATGGGTTCTGTTTTGCAATTTTTTTTTTAGCTCACCAGCTATCATTAATGTTAGTGTATTTTATGTGTGGCCCAAGACAATTCTTCTTCTAATGTGTCCCAGGGAAGGCAAAACATTGGATTCCCCTCAGTTAGAGAATATCATGACCCTAATTCAAGCATTCACTGAAAGGCTTGATGAAGGAAGATAGCCTTGCATAAATACATTTTCCTACTTTATAGTTTTGTTCTTTGTGTACTGAAAATCAAGGTGGAAGAGGAAATTTTCCTAGTTATTTTTTTGTCCTCTCCAACTCCCTTACATGCCTGGTTTGATATTCCTATTTGTATGTCTTAGGGCGACCTCAAATTTAACTTTTAGGGCAAATTTACCATCTTCCCTCCTATTTCTGTTCTTTTCTGATTCCCTTATGTATGTTAGTACATAATTTTTTAGGCACTACACCTCTAAAATTGGAAGCCACATTTGATCACAGTCCCCAGTGGAATCAGTTGCCAGAGTTTCTTAATACACTTATGACACCATTTCTTCCTTTCTGTTCCAACTGCTTTCACCCAGGTCTATGTTTCAAGCCTAGATAATTGAAAGATTCATGATTGAACTCTCTGCCTCTCAAAATTAGACATGCTTACCTGGGCTGCAACTATGGGGCGACTTCAGTAATCGCAAGCCTTTTAGCATTCATTTGTCTTTGGCATTTAAGGTTATTTAAAATTTGATGTAGCAGTTTTTTTCTCTGTCTTCAGTTACTGCCCCAAAGGAAACTTTGGCCCATTCAAACTTGACCATGGACACTTTGACATCAGGCCCAAGACTACCCTTTCTCAGGAATAATATTCCACTCTCATACTGCCACCTGTTTAAACAACTGAGTTTGGCTACTTGTAGGTACATTATGAAAAATAAAAGTAAATACTCTAACTGCAAATGCAACCTGAATTTATTGTAACACAATTTGAGCAGGAAGAAAGTAATAAGGGAAATGACTAATACTTGAATAATTTGCTGCATATACAAATAGCACAATAATTGGCTCTGAGACTGGGGGAAAAAGATCATAAAAATCTTTTGCAACACTCCCAATTATGCCCCAAATTGAAAACTAAGAGTTTATGGCTGATAAAAAGAAGTGTAATTCAACAATTCTGTCTTTCGTGGATAATGGATGGGAGAGGGAGTCAAACTCTGCACATATCAGCTTTCTGGTGTGTGATAAAGGACATTATAAATGTATTTACTGAATTGCAACCTATTCTGTTATTTATAAAGAAAAAATGTCTGATTCATCTCTTATTTGCAATGAAAATTCAGCAAAACTATTTTAAAGAGTCCTATCAGGAAGATCTGAGTGTATATTCCCTGAATGTTTGGAATCGAGTCTTTTAGAACTCATCATAGTATTTCCTACCACAACCAGAAACTACTTTAGGGAAAGAATAGTTTCAGAGGAAAGTCTTATTTTTCCGTAATTGTGGGTTACAGTTATAAATAAACTGTGTCTACATGGAGGATCACATTAAACTAGGAAAGTATTATATTATGTACAGAGCTAAACTAGTGCATTTGGACTATATTCTATTTGTGTTCATTTCAGTGACAAATGCAGAGCATTTTCCCTCTGCTGACCCAATGCCAGTTTCAAATTCAATTAAATTTATTAATGAAAAATCAAAATTAACTGTGAGTTATTTTTGCAAGTATTTCAATTAAGATTAAATTCAAAAGCTAGACTAAATGGGGATCATTTAATGTGTTCTGAGATGAAATCATACATTGCCACTAGTAGAAAAGGGGGTATAATCAAGTGGTAAAAATACATTAGGGTTTAAAAAAGTTTTAAAAAGTATTGTCATAATTATAGCAGCTTTACAACATAGAATATTTAAAATTAAACAATAGCCAACAAAAAAGTCAAATATTTAGCAAGCACATAGGAATTTGACAAGGAAGTTTTGATTTCTAAAATACACGTTTTGGTCTGATCCATTTAAAAGTTAATGTTTTGAGTTATAACGTTTGATGATGTGAGAAATAACTTCAACTGAAAAGAAGAAACAATAATAGGCTAATGCAGTTTCTCATTTTAGCACTTCCTTTTATGGAGTTAAATATCTATAATGGGTATACTTTTGCTATCATGAAGTCAATAAGTTATTTTCACTGTATTTTGTAAATGTCATCTAAGTTATAGGGTTTTGGAACAGGCATTTGAGGAACTGAGTTAGATAGGCTCTATTAGGGGAACGCTAACCTAAAAATGTGACATGTCCATTTGAGAAATATGGATGTTGAGGTAAACTCATTGGCAGGTTTGGAGACAAAGCGCAGTCATGCCAGTGGAGCCTGGCATCTGAAGAGAAACCTGCTAGGGGCCGCTTGGTAGCCTTGACAGAGAACAGGTTAATAACAGGGAAAGGCACGGAGGGATGAGCATCATACTGAGCAGCCTAAAAGCAAGAAATTCGCAAAGGTGGACTCAGACAGCTTTGTGATCAACATCAAAGAGGTTTGATAGCAGAGATAGCCCCGTCTGTATCCTATGGTGTGCATCAACACCATAGTTCAGAGATGCTTAAACATTTTTTGAATGCATACCACTAACAATAAAACAAAAACAGGCATTCACATTCAATATGTATATATTTGTTTATGTAATATAAATATTAATGATAGGAATTAGTTAATATCCAATGGCACAATGTATAATAAAGTAGGAGTTCATCATTAAAAATAGTCAATCCACATTTTAGGTAGTCTTGATGGTTTGTTTTTGCAAATTTTTTGTTAGATATGATGAAATCATTATTTCATCTTTGATATGTAGCTTAGGAAGAGCCTGTATTTGTCTTTGCCATTTTCTTGGTTTTCTCTGATGCTTTATGAATATTACTTTCAATTCTTGGTTCATTTGGATTTAAATTCCTTTTTGTAATGGTTACTTTGAACCAAATAATGTAATCTGTAAGTTCATTTAACTGTCCACATGCAAACTTCATTTTTGAAATATCCAACTTTTATTTTAAGTTCAGGGGTACATGTGCGGGATGTGCAGGTTTATTACATAAGGTAAACAAACGTGTGCCATGGTGGTTTGCTGCACACATCATCCCATCACTTAGGTATTAAGCCCAGCATCCGTTAGCTATTCTTCCTG
Organism: Pan paniscus; assembly: GCF_029289425.2. Lineage (NCBI taxonomy): Eukaryota > Metazoa > Chordata > Mammalia > Primates > Hominidae > Pan > Pan paniscus. The sequence continues at coordinate 97,599,841 of NC_073258.2, forward strand.
ATCCTCTCCCTCCTCCCACCTCTTGCCCTCTAACAGGCCCCGGTGTGTGCTGTTCCCCCCACCATGTGTCCATGTGTTCTTATCATTTAGCTCCCAATTATAAGTGAGAACATGTGGTATTTAGTTTTTTGTTCCTTCATTAGTTTGCTGAGGATAATGGCTTCCAGCTCCATCCATGTCCCTGCAAAGGACATGATCTTGTTTCTTTGTATAGCTGCATAGTAATCCATGGTGTATATGTAACACATTTTCTTTATCCAGTCTATCATTGATGGGGATTTAGGTTGATTCCATATCTTTGCTATTGTGAATAGTGCTGCAGTGAACATACAAATGCATGTGTCTTCATAATAGAATGATTTATATTCCTTTGGGCATATACCTGCTAATGGGATTGCTGGGTTGAATGGCATTTCTGCTTCTAGGTCTTTGAGGAATCACCACACTGCCTTCCACTGGTTTAACTAATTTACACTCCCACCCACAGTGTAAAAACATTCCTTTTTCTCCACAACCTCGCCAGCATCTATTATTTTTTGACTTTTTAATAACAGCCATTCTGGCTGGTGTGAAATAGTATTTCATTGTGGCTTTGATTTGCATTTCTCTAATGATCAGTGATGAGCTTTCTTTTTTTTTCATATGTTTGTTGGCTACATGTTTGTTTTCTTTTGAGAAGTGTCTGTTCATATCCTTTGCCTTCTTTTTAATGAGACTAAGGTGTGTGCCACCATGCCCAGCTAATTTTTTGTATTTTTAGTAGAGACGGGGTTTCACCGTGTTAGCCAGGATGGTCTCAATCTCCTGACCTCATGATCCGCCTGCCTCAGCCTCCAAAAATGCTGGGATTACAGGCGTAAGTCACCATGCTGGGCCACTTTATTTCCTTCTTTTGCCTGATTGCCTTGGCCAGAAATTCTAATACTATGTTGAATAGGAATGTTGAGAAAGGACAACCTTGTCTTGTGCCAGTTGTCAAGGTGCTTTCAGCTTTTGCCTATTCAGCATTATATTGACTGTCAGTTTGTCATAGATGGCTCTTATTATTTTGAGGTATGTTCCTTCAATACCTAGTTTATTAAGAGCCTTTAACATGAAGGGATGTTGAATTTTATCGGAGGCTTTTTCTGCATCTATTGAGATAATCATGTGGTTTTGCCTTTAGTTCTGTTTATGTGATGCATTGCGTTTATTGATTTGTATATGTTGAATCAACCTTACATCCCAGGGATATGCCTGCTTGATCATGGTGGATAAGCTTTTTGATGTGCTGCTGGATTCGGTTTGACAGTATTTTGTTGAGGATTTTTGCATGGGTGTTCATCAAGGATATTGGCCTGAAGTTTTCTTTTTTTGTTGTGTTTCTGCCACGTTTTGGCATCAGGATGATGCTGGCCTCATAGAATGAATTAGGGAGGAGTCTTTCCTTTTCAGTTTTTAAAAATAGTTTTAGTAGGAATCATACCAGCAATTATTTTGACCTCTGGTAGAATTCAGCTGTGAATCTGTCTGGTCTGGGGCTTTTCTTTGCCTGGTAGACTATTTATTAATGCCTCAATTTCAGAACTCATTACTGGTCTATTCAGGGACTCAGTGTCTTCCTGGTTCCATCTTGGGAGGGTATATGTGCCCAGGAATGTTTCCATTTCTAGATTTTTTGTTTACATGTATAGCGGTATTTATAGTATGCTCTGATGGTTGGTTGTATGGGGTCAGTGGTAATATTCTTTGAGGATCTTTGAGGTGCTGACATTTGAATGGGGTTTTGTGGGGTCTTATTGTTGATGTTGTTGTTGTTGCTTTCTGTTTGTATGTTTTTCTTTTAACAGTCAGGTTAATCTTCTGTAGGGCTGCTGCAGTTTGCTGACGGTCCACTCTAGACCTTATTCACCTTGGTCCCTCCTGCACCTGGAGGTATCACCAGTGAAGGCTGTGAAACAGCATAGATGGCAGCCTGTTTCTTCCTCTGGGAACGCCATCCCAAGGGGGATCCGACCTGATGCCGGCCTGAACACCCCTGTAGAAGGTGTCTCGAGACCCCTATTGGGAGGCCTTACCCACTCAGAAGGAATGGGATCAGGGAGCCGCTTAAAGAAGCTGTCTGGTTGCTTTTGGTAGACTGGTGCCCTGTGCTTGGGGGAACCCCCCCTCATCCAGACCACGTGGAGTCTCCAGAGCCAGCGTGCTGGAAAGGCTGTTGACTGAACTGCAGAGACAGTGGCTGTCCCTCTCCATGGGGGCTCCATCCCAGGGAGAGATCAGAGATTTGTTCATATAATCCTGGCTGTTGAAGCTGAAATTCCCACAAGGAGGACCTGCCCAGTGAGGAGGGATGGATTGGGGTCCCAGTTTAAAAAGCAATCTGGCCATGATCTGCTGCGTTGCGGAAAACTCCTGCCGGTCTGGATTGCCAGCATTCCCCAGAGCAGGCAGGCTAGAACAGCCGACTAGAACAGCAGAGACTGGGGCTGCCCCTCTTCCTGGGAACTCAGTCCATTACAGGCAGTCTCCATCCTGCTACTGCTGGTTGGCTGGAATTCCTAAATGTTGGGTCTTAACTTGTGAGGTGTGTAGGAGCTGGGCCCCCAAAATGATGCCGCTTGGCTCCCTGGATTCTGCCCCCTTTCTGCAGGAATAAATGGATGGATCTCCCACCTTTCCAGAATTCCAGGGGCAGGAGTAGACAAAATCACTCCTGGGTCTCCATGCATGCCTGACTGGCTGCCTTGCACCCCACCAAGACTCTGCACAGTTCTGTGCTTCAGATCCAAGGTCCTCGTGGCATGGGCTCACAAGGGGATCTCCTGATCTGTGGGTTGCAAAAAACTGGGAAAAGTGTGGTTTCCCGGGATGGGTGGCACAGTCACTCACTGCCTCCCTTGGCTGGGGCGGGGGCTCCCCTGGTTCCCTATCACCTCACCCTGATTTTCCTCACTGTCCGTGGGTCAAGCCGTTCACCTAGTCAGTCCCAGTGAGAGAATCTGGGTACCTCAGGTGAAGGTGCACAATCCAGTCACCATTTTCATTCTTCTCTGTGACAGCCACGGACTGCAGCTGTTTCTATCCAGCCATCCTGGCCTGCCTACATTTTTCCATTTACATTTAAGGTTAATATTGTTATGTGTGGATTTAATCCTGTCATCATGTTAGCTGATTATTTGGCAGACTTGTTTGTGAGGTTGTTTGAAAGTGTCACTGGTCCGTGTACTTAAGTGTGTTTGTGTAGTGACTGATAGTGTTCTTTCATTGCCGTATTTAGTACTTCCTTCAGGAGCTCTTGTAAGGCAGGTCTGGTGGTAACAGATCCCCTGAGCATTTGCTTGACTGAAAAGGAACTTATTTCTCCTTTGCTTATGAAGCTTAGTTTGGCTGGATATGAAATTCTGAGTTTGAATTTGCTTTCTTTAAGAATGTGGAATATTGGCCCCCAATCCTCTTCTAGCTTGTAGGGTTTCTACTGAGAGGTCTGCTGTTAGTCTGATGGGCTTCCCTTTGTAGGTGACCTGGCCTTTCTATCTAGCTGCCACTAACATTTATTCTTTCATTTTGACCTTGGAGAATCTGATGATTCTGTGTCTTGGGGATGATCTTCTCATGGAGTATTTTACTGGGGTTCTCTGCATTTCCTGAATTTGCATGTTGGCCTGTCTAGCTAGGTTGGGGAAGTTCTCCTGGATGATATCCTGAAATGTGTTTTCAAATTGCTTTCATTCTCCCCATCTCTTTCTGGTACCACAGTTAGTGGTAGATTTGGTCTCTACATAATCCCATGTTTCTTGGAGGTTTTGTTCATTCCTTTTTATTCTTTTTTCTTTCTTTTTTTTTTTTTTTTTCTTTTTTTTGCTATTTTTGTCTGCCTGTCTCATTTCAGAAAGACAGTCTTCAAGCTCTGAGATTCTTTTCTCCGCTTGGTCTACTCTGCTATTAATCCTTGTGATTGCGTTGTAAAGTTCTTGTAGTGTGTTTTTCAGTTCTATTAGGGTAGTTATGTTCCTCTCTATACTGGCTATTTTTGCTGTCAGCTCCTGAATTGTTTAATCATGATTCTTAGCTTCTTTGTGTTGGGTTACAATGTGCTCCTTTAGCTCAGCAAAGTTCACTTTTCTCCACATTCTGAAGACTAATTCTGTCATTTCAGCCATCTCAGCTTCAGCCTAGTTCTGAATCCTTGCTGAAGAGGTGTGGCAGTCATTTGGAGGAAAGGGGGCACACTGGTTTTTTGAGTTTTCAGCATTTTTGCACTGATTCTTTCTCATCTTTGTGGGCTTATCTACACTCAGTCTTTGGGGTTGCTGACCTTTGGATGGGGTTTCTGTGGTTTTTTCTTGATGTTGTTGTTGTTGTTTTTAACAATCTGGCCTGTCTTTCACAGGGCTGCTACGGTTTGCTGGGGTTCCTCTCCAGACCCTAGTCACCTCGGTTTTTCCAGTAACTGGAGGTGTCACCAGTGAAGGTTGAGAAATATCAGAGGGCAGCCTGCCCCTTCCTCTGGGAGCTCCCAGGGGGGTACTGACCTGTTGCCAGTCTGAATGCACCTGTAGGAAGTGGCTGGAGACCCCAGTGGGAGCTTTTACTCAATCAGGAGGAATGGGATCAGAGGTCCCTTATATAAGCAGTCTGGCTACATTTTGGTAGGGAAGCTGTGCTGTGCTGGGGATCCCTTCAGCCGCCATCAGTTTGGGTGCTCCAAGGCCCGCAGGCTGGACTGGGTGAGACACCCCAACAACAAATGTGGCGGCCCGCCCTGCCCCTCTGGCGCTCCGTCCCAGATAGAAATCAGAACTCTGTAGAATACTTGTGGGGGTGGCTGGAGACCCCAGCTGGGAGGTCCCTCCCTGTGAGAAGGAGTGGATCAGGCTCCTGTTTAAAGAAGCATTCTGGCCACACCTCAGGAAAACAGCCGTGCTGTGCTGGGGAATCACCTCTGCCCTGGTCAGCTTGGAATCTCCAAAGTCTGCAGGCCGGATCGGTGGATTCTTCCAAACAGCAAAGATGGTGGCTGCCCCTCTCCTCGGGGGCTCTGTCATGTTTCTGTCCATGCGTGTCACTGACTGCAGCTGCTTCTATTCGGCCATCTTGGCCCCCTCGATAAAAAAGCAAATTTCCGTAAATATATAAATGTTGTTCAATCTTATTAGTCATTTGAGAAATAAAAATTAAAACCACAGTGAGATACCTCTATACACTTTCCAATATTGCTAAAATACAATGTTCTGCTAATACCAATTGTTGGGAAGGTGCTAAAAGTCTCACTGTTGATGGTGAATGAATTATTTTAATTATTGGGAAATATTTTGCAACTTCTACTGAACATATACACAATCAGTGATCCAGTATTCCTACTCCCAACTTTATATTCAATAGAAATCCAGGCATATATGCATCCAAAGACATAAGAATACTCACAGAAACATAATTTATAATAGTCAAAACTGGAAGGAATCCAATTTCTATCAACAGTAGAATGAATAAATTCATAGTGCGAATTAATATAATTTAACATTACCAAGCAATAAACTATAATGTGGATGAATCTCACAAACGTAAATGTTAGCAAAAAAAGTCAAGTACTTAAAAAGTACATATATTTAATTTTATTAATTAAAAAATCCCAAAACCAGCAAACTAATATATAATAAGTTGGTTTAGATATTACCCTGTTGGGAAGTATAGATAGAGATTGGGAGAGGCCAAGTGGGGGGTTTTCTCTCTAGTTGTTAATGTTTTATTTTTTGATCTGGGTTTCCATTGTAAAAATTCACAGAGCTGTATTCTTATAATTTGAGTACATTTCTATATTTTTAAAACTTTCAAAATAAATATATTGAAGACGTGGTTTCGAAACAGAGAGATTGGTACTATTTTTCTTTTGTCCCTTCTATGCCTCGAAATTAAAAAAAAATAGAAATTCGTACATAAGATAAGACTTCTGGAAATGCCATTGTTGACACTTTGGAATTAAAAATGCCCTCTGTTTCCTAAGTTATCATTTCTCTTTTATTTTTGTTGAAAATATATGATAAATGAAACAACTAAATAAAAGGTTTAATAATTTCATTCCTAAATCCAATGGATCACCTCATGTTTCCCCACTTTATAGATATAGTTGCCACTGCAGAATAGTTGAGTAAAAGTCTCAAGCTAATGGAGTCAGGCAGTAGTTATTTAAAAGTGTTTGTAGAATCCTAGAAGTTCAATGAAGAAATTTCTTGGGCCCAGTTAGGCTAAAGGAATTTGAATGGAGATGACAAATGAGGAAGAAAGAGGTTTCAGAATGCAGTGATGGATAAGCATAAACTCGTATATTACCGTTTTGAGTATTTTTTTTTTTACAGATTGGTCTTCATTTGAAGTGGATGGAGATTCTGTTACTAAAAGTAGTACATAATAAAACAAGATACTGTCATGATATCTGGAAACAATGATATCAAATTTTTAGAACTGGGGAATAAGTTGTGATTTTTCATCACAGGAACAAGGGGGAGCCTAGAGATTAGAACTGAGAAACCAGAAATCAGAGCTAAAAATGATGTTGGCTTGATTTTGAATAATCTGAGAAAATGGGAAAGAATAGGAGAGGACTTCAAAAAGTTCATAGAAAAATGGAATTAAAAAATAAAAATAAGAAAAAAGCCCCTTTATTTCTCAACATAGGCTCTGTCAGGGTCAAGATACTTCTATAAGCAATGTACCAGCCATTTAGTTCATTCCTAAAGAACTGAGGGTCCTGCGACCCTCGATGCAATCTTTTAAAAAATATTTTATTATATTGTTAGCTGAAGAAAAATGGGTGCCCTTTACAGATTAAGATTAGGAAAGAAAAAGGAGTCAGGAGAAGCCAAATTAGGACACTAAGATACATGCCTGATGATTTCTCAATTAAAGTGTCACCAAATCACCCTTGTTTGATGAGAGGAATGAGCGGGAACATTGTCATGGTGGAGAAAGACTCTTCTGGTGAAATTTCCTAGGAATTTTTTCTGCTGAATCTTTGGCTAGCTATCTCAAAACACTCTCATACTAAGAAGATACTATTGTTCTTTGGCCCTCCAGAAAGTCAAGTAGAAAAATGTCTTGAGTGTTCCCCAAAAAACTGTTGCCATGACCTTTGCTCTTGACAGGAACACTTTGTGTTGACTGGACCACTTCCACCTCTCGCTAGCCACTGCTTTAATTGTACTTTGTCTTCAGGATAGTACTGGTAAAGTCATGTTTCATCTCTCATTACAATTCTTTGAAGAAATGCTTCAGGATCTTGATTCCACTTGTTTAAAATTTCCACTGAATGCTCTGCTCTTGTCTGCAGTTGATCTGGACACAACAGTTTCTGCACCCATCAAGTGGAAGGGTTGCTCAACATGTTCAGTCAGAATTCTGTAAGCTGAAACAATAGAGATAGTCTATGTTGTGGGCTATTGTTTCTACTGTTAATTGTAGGTCTTCTTCAATTAAGGCATGAACAAGATTAATTTTTTTCCTCACAAATTGATGTGGATGCCTTGACACCATGGGCTTCAACATCAACATCATCTCATCCCTTTTTAAAATGAGTTATCCATTTGGAACTGGCTGATTTCTTTGGGGCACTGTCCCTATAAACTTTTCATAAAGCATCAGTGATTTTATTGTTCTTTTACCCAAGCTTCACCATAAATTTGATGTTTGTTCTTGCTTCAATTTTAATAAAATTTATGTTGCTCTGATAGAGGTTCTTTTCAAACTGATGTCGTATCCTTCTTAACGCCTCAAACTAGATCCTGTTCAGACATACTGTAACACGTTAATACAAGTTTATTTTGGTACAAAAAGTTCTTGAAATCCACCTATAATTTTTTGATAATATGCATTTTCTGTGATCTATTTGAAGAACCCTTATATTTAAGATGTTCTAGAACTTATCTAAAACAGCCTTTTATGGCCTCCATAGCCTCCTGTAGTTACTGTTGTATTTCTTTCCTCCTGCCACAACCAATTTTTCTACAGTTATTGTAAGTTTCTCCTATTTACTTTTCAATCCATTGCAATTTGACTGCTCTCATCATGCCACTGAAATGTCTTTTGGTAAGAACCTTAGAGAGCTCATCTCACTTGCATAGCTTAACATTGTTAGCTCTTGGTTTCCCTTCTGAAACACTTTAAACACTCTTTTCCACTGACTTTCATGACACTACACTCTTCTAGTTTCCCTCGTCTTTAACTGATCATTCTAGATTCATTTTCAACTCTACTTCCTCTAATTGAGTGTTAAATTTCGGACATTCGCAGGGCTCAATCTTTGTGAACTACATTTACTTTCTGGGGAAATCTCTTCTACTTCCATGTTTGAAATGAGACCTCTATGCCAAATTTACAGTTCAGACCTGTTTTAAATTTCATAGCCATATATTCAACTGATATTTCCTTGTGCATGTCTCAGAGTTAGCTCAAATTTGGCATTCTCCCCCAAAACATAACAAACAACAAATCACTTATCAATTTTTCCGTACCTCCAATAATTGGTAACATTGTGCTTCCAGGCATGAAAGCCAGAATTGGCACATTAATATTTCTTAGACCCTAATTAAAAATTAAACAATGTTTATTCTAACTTTCAAATAGTTTTAGAAGGGAATATTGTAAATTCCAAATAATTCTCTGGATTTTTACCTCTCTTCATTCCTACAAACATTCTGCTAATCAAAGCCACTATCACTTTGTCCTTGGACTCTTGCATTCTTCCTTGAATTTTGGATTCTGGTAACTGGCTTTGCATCATAAATTTTGGACTCTCCATAGCCTCTTGCCCATAAAAGAAAATAGGCAAATTTTTCTTAAAAAATATATATAATCTTATTATTACCCTGCTGATAACTATTCAATGGATTCCCCAGAGCACTTAGAATAATGCCCCAAGTCCATAACTGGGGTCACAGTCACAAGGATAACTGCTTACCTCTTTAGCCTTATCTTATGTTACATGTCCCCCCGCCCATGGGATTCCAGTCACGTTAGCCTCTTTCGTTTTTCTTACTTACTAAGCTCCTTCCTAGCTCAGACTCCTCAGACAAACTCTTGTTTTCTTATTTCTGTGAGTCTGGGTTTTCTCACTTTCTGACTTCTGTCTTTCATCCCTACCCTGCTTTCTTTCTGGACATTACTAATCATTCTCCTAATGCCACTTCTTAGGGGCAGCCTTCTAAGATTCTTGCAGTGTTTGCTCTCATTGCACATTGCATATTTCCTTTGGATAAATTTTCACAATTGTTATTTAAGTGTACATTATTAGTTATTTAGTGTCTATATTCCCACCAAATTAAAAATTACTTGAAGGCAGGGTTGTGTCTATTTATTTATTATTATAGTGGTGTTGTGTCTATTTATTTATTATGATACCAAGTCCTTAGGCCAGAATTTGTCATATATTGGTTGTTTGATGTATTATTTGTTGAGTGAATCCATAAGTGAATGAGTAAAGAATAGCCTTTAACTGAGACACCCTTAGACATTACATTAGATAACTTGTTCTAACCTGTACTTAACTACTAACCAATATTGACCTTGAACAAAAGACTTGAATGATTCAGACCTTAATTTTTCCTCACTTATGAAAAAGGGGATTAATCTAAATCACTAAAATTGTACCTAATTCTATGACTTTGGGTTTGATTTGTCTAGATGGCTATGGAAACACATTTTACCAAAGAAGTTACAGTTTATACAGTTTTCTACTAGAAAGTCACATTATTAAACTATAATAAGTATATTAGATTCAGAGAGTATCTTTCATTTGCTAGACATCATTCTGGTTTAGACTGAATATTCCACTTTGTTATGCTTTGAATGTTTGTCCCCTCCAAAACTCATACTGAAATTTAGTTGCCATTCTAATAGTATTAAAAGGTGGCACCTTAAAGAAGTATTTAGGTCATGAGTGTGGAGCCCTCATGAATGAATTGATGACATTATCACAAGTTATTTTCCCTGCCTTTGCCCTTCTGCCTTGGGATGAGACAGCAAGAAGAGCCTCACCAGATCTTGGCCTCTTAATGTTGGACTTCCCAGCTTCCAGAACTGTGAGCCAGTAATCATCTGTTTGTTATAAATTACCCAATCTTTGGTATTTAGTTATAGCAGCAAAAATGGACTAAGATACTTTAACATTTTGACTACATTTAGAATATTTTGGAAAACAAAGGGAAAAATATTTTCATAGTAACTACAGCCTGCTGGGTATTACTAAGGAATGGTGTATCCATGTGTTACTCATTGTAGCAGTTAAATAAATTACACTCTTTTAAAAAAATGTATTATTTTATTTATTACTTTGATATCTTTAATGTTGTTCTAGTTAGTTTTCTTACGTACATAAAGGGTTAATAAATAGTATTATTAAACTATTTGATCCTAAATCCCTTATAAAATTTAGAAGTGGTGTAAGACATAATATAAAATGCTTAAACCTCAGTGTAAAACTGTACAATCCTCCCTGGATTGACTAGCTTCTGGTTTTTAATATCATTAGTAAAATGATCTTCCTCTTACTGAATATTGTGCTCAGTTATCTTTCTTGTATTCCAGAAGAGAATTAATATTCTTTGCAGATTCTCACTCATGCAGACCTGACCATAAGAAGCAAAGAAGTTCACATTTCTTAGCAATTGAAGACCTGTAATACTGACATTCGTGACTTTGAGAATACCACAAAGAATGAGCATATGTTTGAAAGAATTTCAGGAAAACAATAGAACCTTAAAGGTGGCAAGCTATAAATACGTGAAAGAACTTTTTTTATAAAAAGAAAAAAAAACACATTAAGAACCTACTCTCTCAAGGGATGTTACATGCATAAAATTTAAATATATTTATAAAGAATTTAAATAAATTTATAAGAAAGAGGAGTGCCTTTTTGGGAAGACCTGGGTTCTGGTACTTGTGAGTCCTTGATAAAAATCACTTAACCATTATGAAGGGCTCAGTTTTTCTCATCTGAAAGGGCATGATTATAATGGTATGTGCTGTTTTTCATATGTTGTTTTAAACATGAAATCAAATTATGTGTGGGGAAGTGCTGGCATGAAATCTGGCAAACAATAAGCATTCAACGAATTTTTTTTAGAAATCTGAGCCTATTTAACATGAAAATCCCAGGGGAATGATTTAGGGGGATGATTGCAGGGATTGGAAGATAAAAAAATTAGAAAGCTATTTGGGAGTTAGAATGGAAATTCCTTTCTACAACTATTTGGGAGTTAGATGTGCTATAGGTCAGGGCTTAATCAGGTGTTTATTGCAAGGGAACACCACGAGTCTTTGGGAATAATGTCAAGAAATACAAAAATTATCAGGTGTATGAATTCACTTTTATTTGTCACCTGTAGATTCTTAGATAAGAAGGGAAGTAGATTTGAAGTGTACAGTTTAATGAACTTATTGTACAGAATGACTCTAACTAGAGGAGATAGAAAGCAAGTGGAAGTGAGACAATGGCCTCTTTAGTGCCAACTTCAGCTTGGCAAGGATCTAGGAGATATCTTTGACTTTATAAAACTTGGATTGTGGTTTTCCTGGTTTTCAAAAATGAGTTATTGTAGGAAAGATTTACAAACTTGTGATATTCTCCATAGCTCTAGGCTGAATGAAGTTTTACTCACAGCAACTGCTGGACTATAGATCTTCTGTAGGTGGCTTCATCATTCTCCTCTGTTGTGTTGTTTATGTCCTAAGTATTCAAGGATATGTGTGAGGACCCAGCAAGCCACAGGAAACAGGAAGAAGAAAAGCTCCAAATTCATGTGGAAGCGGAGAGTAAAGCAATGTAATGGTGCCCAAAGCAGAGAAACAGCAGCAGGGAGAAGTCTATGCTGGCAGGAGAAGCTCGGCATTGCCTGGCAGGAAAGAAAATTAGGCCCCACATAATAAAACTCCTGATGGGTAGCGCTGCAGCCATTGTTTCTGGAATAGCCTGTGAAGTTGGCTAGGGCAGGAGGAACTGATTTCTGGCTTGTTGATGACACAGTAGTTTTCTCATTTTTATTTTTAGTCATAGGTAACTGTATTATAAGCTGAAGTAGAAAGACACAAAGGGAGGCAGCTCTTGTTCTATCAGGATGTGGCTGTTCTCTATCTTCTCTACTTATTCTGATATCTGTACTTAATTCTGCAAACTGAAGCTCAAATTGACTTGTTTTCTTATCTTTATAAAGGGCACTCAATCAATAAACAAAGGCTCAAAAGAACCTGCATGTTTCATATTAAATAATCAATATTCAGTAATACTTTTAAAAAGTCTCCTAGAAGAATGAATCAGCTTCTTCAGCTTTTCGCTCATGACCTGTCTCTTATTGTTATATAGCCAAATGTGAACCCATCAGTGTTCCCTCCGTACTGTGTGGTACCAAAAACAAATCCATGATAAGGATAATATCCTTATCACACCCATGGCCTGTGCTGCATGCACTGCAGATGGAACTTACTCATTCCTTCCTGTTCTATGACCACATATTAATCTCCAGATAGCACTGAATCAGGGGTTGCAGATCTGCTTTGGACTCAGTGTGAGTGTTCTTAGATTTATACCTTACCTCGTACAAAGGCATCTTATGTGTGAGACAAGACTCAACTTTCATCTACTTTGGGCCTTTAGACCATTTTCACCATGTGGTCATGAAACCACCTTTTCTTTTCTTTTAATTTGTGCACTTGGTTTTACTTCCCAAGGATACTTAGCATAATACAAATTTTTCTGTTTAACTTCTCTGCATCTTATGATTATTTTGAATTCTAATTCTTAAGTATCTTACCATGATTATTCTGAATTCTGCAGATATAAGAAATATAATCAGTTTCCATTCTACTAGTTCAAAGTCATTATGTGAATTATAATATAAATACTTTTGCTGACTATATTATATATACAATTTCTAGAATGAATGGAGACGTTTTTTATTAAGTTACTCTCTGCAGTCAGTCTTCTAGTCTTATATTTTACCGTTCTCCCTTAGGACCTATTTCCCTATTGTGCTTATATCCCTCACTTGGTCTGTTCCTAATAACTCAACTAGTATGCTTCCAATCAATGTTTTCTCTCTTATACTTATATTTTATCCTGCTGGAGTCTTCTTTTTTTAAGACTTAGGTAAACATGTACTGAGGTATAACATGTAGAACAATTGCATATAGCATATATTTATAACTCAATGGATTTGTATAGACTCCACCATGTCCTTGCTTTTTCTTTACTAGGCTTAGAGTCCATGGTCCATCATTATAATCACTCTTTTTCATCACATTCAACTAATTTGCTCCCTCTAGATTTATTGTGTGCACTTGGCAAAACCCCAGCTCTGATTAAATCAAGCTCCATGCCTACTCCTTCATAGTAAACTTTGATGACCGTATTACTTTCAATTCATGACCAGTTCCTTTAGATTGATATTTAGTGCTGCGTGGCAAACACACCAAATTCTCTTTCCTACTCTTGGGAACAAGTATTTTTCTCAGCTGTTTATTAAAAATTCCAACATCTCTTCTCTCATCCTCGTTCTCAGTTAATGATCCTTCTTCCACTTGCTAAAAACATAGAAGTTATCAGAATATATTTTCATAAGCTCCTGTCACAGCATTTTCCTACTTGGCAGTATCCTTGCCTCCAGATTGTTCTCTCCCTTTCGTCATGTTACTGTAGAGAGACTGCCCCCATGCCCCTATCTAAGTGTGTACTTGTCACTAGATCCTATTGGCTCTCACCTACTTAAGAGAATCTCTGCAGTAACGGTTCCCTCCCAACATCACATCATGAAAACTTCCATTCATTTTATGTCTTTCTTATAGGCATAAAAAACAAGTTTTCATTATTCCTACTTTAACCATTTAACCCCTTTTAGCCCATTCACCCTGCCATGCACTGCCTCTTTTCTCAGATCCTCTTTACAGAAAATCTCTTTGGAAGGGTAGTCTCTATTTTTGTTCTCAATCTCTCTTTTCCCAGTCATGCCTTGATTCACATAACTTACTGAACACTACTCTTTTGTCAAGGCCATCAGTATCCTCCATACTGCTAAATCCAGTAGTCAGTTCTATGTTTTCATTGCTCTTGATCTATCACCCCTATTTGACAAAAATATTATTCCCTTCTCTATGAAATGCTGACTTCACTTGAATTCCAGGATGCCACACTCCCCTGGTTTTTATTTTATTGATCACACCTATCATATTTTCTAGACCATTAGTCAGTATACTATTTCTGTAAATGGTTACATAGGAAAATATTTAGGTTTTTTGGACTACCTATGGTTGCTGTTGCATATTCTTTTGTTTTCTTTCTCTTCACAACACTTAATACCGGTAAAAACAACATTCTTAGCTTGTGGGCTGCACAAAAACAGACAGCAGATGAGATTGGGCCCACTAGCCATAGTTTGCCAACTCCTGTTCTAGACTTCTAAATTATCAAGTGGTCCCAGATATTAGTCCTTGGATCACTTCTCTGGTATTTATAAAGATCATTCATTGACTTGGTGATATCATCCAATTTGAAGGCTTTAAATTTTATATATTTAATGATGGTGTATACCTAAGTAGTATATACTTAGCTCAGGCCCTGCTGAATTCCAGGATCTAACTGCCTATTTGGTATCTCTGTTTGGACATTCACAGTTAATATGCTTAAAAGTAAAATCCCAATCTTCCCCAAATCTGCCTCATCTCCTATATTCCTCATTTCAGTAAATGCAACTCCAGTATCTCAGGCTCAGAAACTGGTGTTGCTGTTGATTTTGTTGTAGTTGTCTTATATCTCATATTAAATCCATCATCAAATCCTGTGAGGATGTGGGCATATATATACCTGTATCTATCGATATAGAAATGAGTCATTTTCCTTGACCCACAACACAATCAGGATTTAAGATGCTGTCTTATTTTACTTAGCTCATTGCAGTCATATTGTAAAGCAATGCTTCACAAATTATGGCCCATCAAAGGCCTCATGGTCCACAGGAGAGAAAGAGGTTATACCATAATCTAAATGAACTCTACCACTACACATACAGTTGAGTTTGTTGTTGTTGTTTTTGTTGTTGTAAGACTTTCTTGACACAGGAAGTGGTGCTTTGGTTTACATTTTGACATAAATATCTTACTTGTGAACTAGTATTTTGAGTATCCCTGTCCTAAAGGTCCTTTCTACTTATAGACTTGCCCGTATTTTATTCTTTTTTTTTTTTTTTACAGTTTCAAATTTTATTTTGTTATTTATTTTGTTTAAAAATTTTTAAATTGACAAATAATTGCATATATTTATGGAATACAATGTGATGTTTTGTTCTGTGAATAGGGTAGAAACACTCAATCAAGCTAATATATCTATCACCTCACCAACTTATCATTTTTTTGCTGTGAGAATATTTAACAATCTATTCTTTTAGTAACTTTGAAATATACAATACCTGATTATCAACTCTGGTCACCATGCAGTGCAATAGTGCAGTAGATCAATAAAATTTATTCCTCCAGTCTGAGACTTTGTACACTTTGATCAACACCTTCCCTTTTCCCAACTCCTCCTCAACCCAGCTTTCTACTCTCTGTTTTTATGAGATTGACTTTTTAGATTCCACATGTGAGATCACATAGTATTTATTTGTCTTTGTCTGGTTTATTTTGCATAGCAAAATCTCCTTCAGTTCCATCCATGTTGTCACAAATAACAGGACTTCCTTCTTTTTAGGGCAGTATAATATTCCACTGTGTTTATATACCACATTCTCTTTATCTATTTTTTTCGTTGGTTAATACTTACATTGTTTCCATATCTTTGATATTGTGAATAAAATGCTGAAATAAACATGGGAGTGAAGATATGAACATACCAACTTCAGTTTATTTGAATATATACCCATAGGTGGGATTACAGAATCATATGGTAATTCTATTTTTGTTTTTTGAAGAACCTCCATATTATGTTCCAAAATGGCTGTAGCAATTTACATTCCCACCAGCAGTGTACAAGGGTTCCCCTTTCTCCACATCTCTACCAATACTTGTTATCACTTGTATTTCTGATAGTAGCCATTCTAAATGGAATGAGGTGATATTTCATTGTAGTTTTAATTTGGGTTGCTTGCATTTCTTACATATTTTGGAAATTATCCCCTTATTAGATGTATGGTTTACAAATATGTTCTCTCAATACATGGGCTGTCTCTTCACTCTGTTGTTTCTTTTGCTGTGCAGAGGCTTTCTGGTGTGACGCAATCCCATTTTTCCATATTTGCTTATGTTGCCTGTGCTTTTGGGGTCAAATCCAAAAAACATTGCCCAGACCAATGTCATGGAGATTTTTCCCTATATTTTCTTCTAGTAGCTTTATAGTTTCAGTTCATACA
Source organism: Pan paniscus (assembly GCF_029289425.2). NCBI lineage: Eukaryota > Metazoa > Chordata > Mammalia > Primates > Hominidae > Pan > Pan paniscus. Next base: position 97,616,205 of record NC_073258.2, read on the forward strand.
TAGTAGTCTTTTGTCAAATTTTTAGTTAATTTTTGTATATAATGTGATAAGTGTCTAATTGTATTTTATTTGCATGTGGATGTCCAGCTTTCCCAACATCATTTATTAAAGAGACTTTGTTTAATAAACTGTTGATTGATGTGTCTGTTTTCATGGCAATTGATATAATTTGGATCTATGTCCCTGGCAAAATCTCATGTCAAACTGTAGTCCCTTATGTCAGAGGTGGGCCTGGTGGGAGGTGATTGGATCATGGGGGTGGTTTCTTATGAATGGTTTAGAATCATCCTTATAGCTGCTGTTCTCATGATAGTGAGTTCTCATGAGATTTGGTTGTTTAAAAGTGTGTAGCACCTACCTGCTCTCTCTCCTGCTCATGCTCTGACCATGTAAGACGTGTCTGCTTCCCTTTGCCTTAGGCTATGATTGTAGATTTCCTGAGGGCTCCCCGGAAGCAGAAGCTGCCATGCTTCCTGTACAGCCTGCAGAACCATGAGCCAATTAAACCTCTTTTCTTTATAAATTACCCAGTCTCAGGTACTTATAGCAGTATGAGAACAGACTAATACACTAATACCATACCATTTTGCTTAAAATAGCTTTATACTATATTTTGAAATCAGGGAGTAGGATGCCTCCAGCTTTGTCCTTTTTGCTCAAAATTGCTTGGGTTATTTGGAATATTTTCTGGTTCATTACAAATTTAGGATTTTTAAAAATTTCTATGAAAATTCACATTAAAGTTTTGATAGAAATTGAATTATGTTTGTGGATCCTTTGGGGTAGTTTGGACACTTAACCAACTTCAATTCTTTCAATCTGTGAACATGGAATAGCTTTCTATTTATTTATGTCTTTTTAAATTTCTTTTATCAATATTTTATAGTTTTCAGTGTATAGATCTTTCACTTTATTAAATTTAGTCCTAAATATTTCATTTTTGATGCTATTATAAATTAAATTGTTTTTAAATTTCTTTTTCAGATAATTTGTTGTTAGTGTATAAAAAGTGCTACTGATTTTTGTATGTTTATTTTATAACCTACAAATTTACTGAATTTGGTTTTCTGTTTTGACAGGTTTTTGAGGAGTCCTTAGGGTCTTCTATATATAAGATCAGATCATCACCAACAGACAGTTTCACTTCTTTTTTTTCCACTTTGGATAGTTTTCATTTCTTTTTTTTCTTTTCTTTTTTTGCCTTGTTGCTTTCTCTAGGACCTCCAGTACTACATTGAATGGAAGTGGTGAGTGTGAATCTTTCTCTTATTTCTGATATTAGAGAAAAAGTTTTCAACTTTTCAAAATTGAGAATATTAGTTGTGGACTTGTCTTATAGAGCCTTTATTATGTTAAAGTAAATTCCTTCTCTACCTTTTTTTAAAGAGCTTTGATCATGAATGCATTTTGAATTTTGTCAAATACTTTTTTTGCATCTATCGAGATGATCATGTGGTTTTAGTCCTTCATTTTATTACTACGGTGTATCACATTTATTGATTTGCATATGTTGAACCATCTGTGCATCCTTGGAGTAAATCCCACTTGATTATAGTGAATGATCTTTTTTTTTTTTTTTTTGAGATGGAGACTTGCTCTGTCGCCCAGGCTGGAGTGCAGTGGCATGATCTCGGCTCACTGCAACTTCTGTCTCCTGGGGTCAGGCATTCTCCTGCCTCAGCCTCCCATGTAGTAGGGACTACAGGTGTGTGCCACCATGCCCAGCTAATTTTTTGTATTTTTACTAGAGATGAGGTTTCACCGTGTTAGCCAGGGTGATCTCGATTTCCTGACCTTGTGGTCCGCCTGCCTCGGCCTCCCAAAGTGCTTGGATTACAGGCCTGAGCCTCTGCACCTGGCCCAGTGAGTGACCATTTTAATGTGCTGTTGAATTTGTTCTGCTAGGATTTTGTTGAGGACTTTTACATCTGTGTTCGTTAGATATATTGGCTTTCAGTATTTTTTTCTTGTAGTGTCCTTGTCTGGCTTTTGTATTCAAGTAATGTTGGCTTCGTAAAATGAGTTGAAGTATTCCCTTCTCTTCAATATTTGGAAGAGTTTGAGAAGGATTGGTATTAGTTTGGATTAAACATTTGGTAGATTTCAGCAGTAAAGCCATCAGGTCCTGAGCTTTTCTTTGAAGGGAGACTGATTACTGATGTAATCTCCTTACTTATTATTGTCTGTTCAGATTTTCTATTTCTTCCTGATTCAGTGGTAGGTTGCATTTTCTAGGAATTCATCCATTTATTTTAGGTTATCCAATTTGGTGATGCATAGTTGTTCATAATAGTTTCTTATGATACCTTGTTTTTCTGTGGTATCAGTTGTAATGTTTTCCCTCTTATTTTAAATTTTGCTTATTTGTGTTCGCTGTCTTTTTGTTAGTGTAGCTAAAGATTTGTTGGTTTTGTCTTTTCAAAAAAACAGTTTTTGTTGATATTGTCTATATTTCTATATTTTCTAGCTCTATTTTGTTTAATTCTGCTCTGATCTTTGTCATTGCATTTCTTCTGCTAAGTTTGGGCTTACTTTGTTCCTTGAGGTGTAATGTAAAGTTATTTTTCAAGATTTTTTTTTCTTTTAATGTAGGTGTGTGTATTGCTACAAATATCCCTTTTTGGATTTCTTTTGCTGCGTCCCATAAGCTTTGGTATGTTTTGTTTCCATTTTTGTTTGTATCAACATATTCTTAAAGTTCTCTTGTAATTTCTCCTTTGAGCCCATGGTTGTTCAGGAGCATTATTTAATTTCCAGATATTTGCGAGTTTTTCAACATTTTTCCTATTGTTAATGTCTGTTTCATTCCATTGTGGTCAGAAAAAGTACTCAATATGATTTCAATCTTCTTAAATTTTTTAAGACTTGTTTTGTGGCCTAATATATTGTCTACCCTGGAGAATGTTCCATGTACGCTTGGGAAGAATATGTATTCTCTTGGATGTTTCATTCTTATTATAGCAGTCTAAGCAGCCATTTTAAAAACATACAGTAGATCACGTCAAAATATCCCAATGGTTTTAAATCTCACTTAAAGTACAATCCAGTCCTTAAATGACCTTCATGCTTTATATATTCCGTCTTTCCTATTTCCTCTCTGAATTTCATTCTTTTTCTCTGCCTGTTGCTCACTGCATTCTAGCTGAATGGGTCTATGTTTTCCTGAAACATGCCAGGGAAGCTCCCTCTCTTGGGCTTTTGCATTTACTGTTTCCTCTTCCTGGCATATGTTCTCCAAGATAGCTGTAAGTCTCACTTTCTTATGTCTTTTGGATCTTTGCTCAGATGTTACCAAAGTTATCAACATAGTCTTCCACCATCACTCTATTTAATTTTTCACTCTTATCTTTAGCACTCTCTATCCCCATTTCTTGTGTCATTTTCCTATATGTTTTCCTATATATATATTTATTATTTATTCGATAAGGCATTCCCAGTGTCTAGAACAATGCGTGATAAATAGTAGGTGCTAAAAAGATATCAGTTGAACCAGTTAATGAACAGGTTATATTACAAGCTCTTATTATAGCACTTACAGTAGTATAATATTTTTACATGTCTCATTTTTACAGTGTAAATTACTCAGCAGGAGAGACCTTTCTTTATTTTTATAGCCATAGTTCTTAGCACAGGGTCTGTAGGAAAGAATGCAGAAGGCATTCAGGAAATAGTTGTTAAATGCAAGACCCCACAGGGTTTTTACCTGCATTTTGAAATTTATATGATCAGATGGTGATATTTTATTATAAATAAACAAGATATACTGTCAAAGGTTTCTAAAAACTTGAAAAACAAAATTCATGTACAGAAAAATATATCAAATGGAATTTATTTTTATATTAAATAACAAGTGCAAACTTTGATAGCACACCGTTGTTGTATTAAGTTGTGTAATTTAGGATGCAATTTGATATTTAAAGGGCACGAAATTATCACCCCGAGGTACATTACCACATCTAATTTCCTATTATCTGTGATATTACAGAAACTTTTCATGGCCAATTGATTTCAAAACCCTCTCTGATACTTCTTTTGGAATCAGGAGTCTTTTTAGACAAAATAAGTATTATCACTGGTATCAACTGTTGTGGGTTTTTTAAAAGCAGAATTTTATTAACTTTTCTTATTTATTAAAAATAGTTCTCACACTCTCATGGGCTTTAACACTGGCAACCATACCAGGTTGATGGTTAAAGATGAAGAAAAATCCCCTATGAATCTGGGAAGGGGAAGCGATAGTATAGTTGTCCCTCTGTATCCACGGGGCATTGGTTCCAGGAACGCCTGTGGATATCAAAATCTACAGATGCTCAAGTTCCTCATATAAAATGTTTTATTTGTGTATTACCTATGCACATCTTCCCATATACTTTAATCTCTGAATTATACATAATACCTAATACAATGTAAATGCTATGTAAACACTTGTTTTTTTTTTATTATACTTTAAGTTTTAGGGTACATGTGCACATTGTGCAGGTTAGTTACATATGTATACATGTGCCATGCTGGTGTGCTGCACCCACTAACTCGTCATCTAGCATTAGGTATATCTCCCAATGCTATCCCTCCCCCCTCCCCCCACCCCACCACAGTCCCCAGAGTGTGATATTCCCCTTCCTGTGTCCATGTGATCTCATTGTTCAATTCCCACCTATGAGTGAGAATATGCGGTGTTTGGTTTTTTGTTCTTGCGATAGTTTACTGAGAATGATGATTTCCAATTTCATCCATGTCCCTACAAAGGACATGAACTCATCATTTTTTATGGCTGCATAGTATTCCATGGTGTATATGTGCCACATTTTCTTAATCCAGTCTATCATTGTTGGACATTTGGGTTGGTTCCAAGTCTTTGCTATTGTGAATAATGCCGCAATAAACATACGTGTGTGTGTGTCTTTATAGCAGCATGATTTATAGTCCTTTGGGTATATACCCAGTAATGGGATGGCTGGGTCAAATGGTATTTCTAGTTCTAGATCCCTGAGGAATCACCACACTGACTTCCACAATGGTTGAACTAGTTTACAGCCCCACCAACAGTGTAAAAGTGTTCCTATTTCTCCACATCCTCTCCAGCACCTGTTGTTTCCTGGCTTTTTAATGATCGCCATTCTAACTGGTATGAGATGGTATCTCATTGTGGTTTTGATTTGCATTTCTCTGATGGCCAGTGATGATGAGCATTTTTTCATGTGTTTTTTGGCTGCATAAATGTCTTCTTTTGAGAAGTGTCTGTTCATGTCCTTCGCCCACTTTTTGATGGGGTTGTTTGTCTTTTTCTTGTAAATTTGTTTGAGTTCATTGTAGATTCTGGATATTAGCCCTTTGTCAGATGAGTAGGTTGCGAAAATTTTCTCCCATTTTGTAGGTTGCCTGTTCACTCTGATGGTAGTTTCTTTTGCTGTGCAGAAGCTCTTTAGTTTAATTAGATCCCATTTGTCAATTTTGGCTTTTGTTGCCATTGCTTTTGGTGTTTTGGACATGAAGTCCTTGCCCATGCCTATGTCCTGAATGGTAATGCCTAGGTTTTCTTCTAGGGTTTTTATGGTTTTAGGTCTAACGTTTAAGTCTTTAATCCATCTTGAATTGATTTTTGTATAAGGTGTAAGGAAGGGATCCAGTTTCAGCTTTCTACATATGGCTAGCCAGTTTTCCCAGCACCATTTATTAAATAGGGAATCCTTTCCCCATTGCTTGTTTTTGTCAGGTTTGTCAAAGATCAGATAGTTGTAGATATGCAGCGTTATTTCTGAGGGCTCTGTTCTGTTCCATTGATCTATATCTCTGTTTTGGTACCAGTACCATGCTGTTTTGGTTACTGTAGCCTTGTAGTATAGTTTGAAGTCAGGTAGTGTGATGCCTCCAGCTTTGTACTTTTGGCTTAGGATTGTCTTGGCGATGTGGGCTCTTTTTTGGTTCCATATGAACTTTAAAGTAGTTTTTTCCAATTCTGTGAAGAAAGTCATTGGTAGCTTGATGGGGATGGCATTGAATCTATAAATTACCTTGGGCAGTATGGCCATTTTCACAATATTGATTCTTCCTACCCATGAGCATGGAATGTTCTTCCATTTGTTTGTATCCTCTTTTATTTCCTTGAGCAGTGTTTTGTAGTTCTCCTTGAAGAGTTCCCTCACATCCCTTGTAAGTTGGATTCCTAGGGATTTTATTCTCTTTGAAGCAATTGTGAATGGGTGTTCACTCATGATTTGGCTCTCTGTTTGTCTGTTATTGGTGTATAAGAATGCTTGTGATTTTTGTACATTGATTTTGTATCCTGAGACTTTGCTGAAGTTGCTTATCAGCTTAAGGAGATTTTGGGCTGAGACAATGGGGTTTTCTAGATATACAATCATGTCGTCTGCAAACAGGGACAATTTGACTTCCTCTTTTCCTAATTGAATCCCCTTTATTTCCTTCTCCTGCCTAATTGCCCTGGCCAGAACTTCCAACACTATGTTGAATAGGAGTGGTGAGAGAGGGCATCCCTTTCTTGTGCCAGTTTTCAAAGGGAATGCTTCCAGTTTTTGCCCATTCAGTATGATATTGGCTGTGGGTTTGTCATAGATAGCTCTTATCATTTTGAAATACGTCCCATCAATACCTAATTTATTGAGAGTTTTTAGCATGAAGGGTTGTTGAATTTTGTCAAAGGCTTTTTCTGCATCTATTGAGATAATCATGTCGTTTTTGTCTTTGGCTCTGTTTATATGCTGGATTACATTTATTGATTTGCGTATATTGAACCAGCCTTGCATCCCAGGGATGAAGTCCACTTGATCATGGTTGATAAGCTTTTTGATGTGCTGCTGGATTCGTTTTGCCAGTATTTTATTGAGGATTTTTCCATCAATGTTCATCAAGGATATTGGTCTAAAATTCTCTTTTTTGGTTGTGTCTCTGCCAGGCTTTGGTATCAGAATGATACTGGCCTCATAAAGTGAGTTAGGGAGGATTCCCTCTTTTTCTATTGATTGGAATAGTTTCAGAAGGAATGGTACCAGTTCCTCCTTGTACCTCTGGTAGAATTCGGCTGTGAATCCATCTGGTCCTGGACTCTTTTTTGTTGGGAAGCTATTGATTATTGCCACAATTTTAGCTCCTGTTATTGGTCTATTCAGAGATTCAACTTCTTCCTGGTTTAGTCTTGGGAGAGTGTATGTGTCGAGGAATTTATCCATTTCTTCTAGATTTTCTATTTTATTTGTGTAGAGGTGTTTGTAGTATTCTCTGATGGTAGTTTGTATTTCTGTGGAATCGGTGGTGATATCCCCTTTATCATTTTTTATTGTGTCTATTTGATTCTTCTCTCTTTTTTTCTTTATTAGTCTTGCTAGTGGTCTATCAATTTTGTTGATCCTTTCAAAAAACCGGCTCCTGGATTCATTAATTTTTTGAAGGGTTTTTTGTGTCTCTATTTCCTTCAGTTCTGCTCTGATTTTAGTTATTTCTTGCCTTCTGCTAGCTTTTGAATGTGTTTGCTCTTGCTTTTCTAGTTCTTTTAATTGTGATGTTAGGGTGTCAATTTTGGATCTTTCCTGCTTTCTCTTGTGGGCATTTAGTGCTATAAATTTCCCTCTACACACTGCTTTGAATGCATCCCAGAGATTCTGGTATGTTGTGTCTTTGTTCTCCTTGGTTTCAAAGAACATCTTTATTTCTGCCTCCATTTCATTATGTATCCAGTAGTCATTCAGGAGCAGGTTGTTCAGTTTCCATGTAGTTGAGTGGTTTTGAGTGAGATTCTTAATCCTGAGTTCTAGTTTGATTACGCTGTGGCCTGAGAGATAGTTTGTTATAATCTCTGTTCTTTTACATTTGCTGAGGAGAGCTTTACTTCCAACTATGTGGTCAATTTTGGAATAGGTGTGGTGTGGTGCTGAAAGTAATGTGTATTCTGTTGATTTGGGGTGGAGAGTTCTGTAGATGTCTATTAGGTCCGCTTGGTGCAGAGCTGAGTTCAATTCCTGGGTATCCTTGTTGACTTTCTGTCTCGTTGATCTGTCTAATGTTGACAGTGGGGTGTTAAAGTCTCCCATTATTAATGTGTGGGAGTCTAAGTCTCTTTGTAGGTCACTCAGGACTTGCTTTATGAATCTGGGTGCTCCTGTATTGGGTGCATATATATTTAGGATAGTTAGCTCTTCTTGTTGAATTGATCCCTTTACCATTATGTAATGGCCTTCTTTGTCTCTTTTGATCTATGTTGGTTTAAAGTCTGTTTTATCAGAGACTAGGATTGCAACCCCTGCCTTTTTTTGTTTTCCATTTGCTTGGTAGATCTTCCTCCATCCTTTTATTTTGAACCTATGTGTGTCTCTGCACGTGAGATGGGTTTCCTGAATACAGCACACTGATGGGTCTTGACTCTTTATCCAGCTTGCCAGTCTGTGTCTTTTAATTGGAGAATTTAGTCCATTTACATTTAAAGTTAATATTGTTATGTGTGAATTTGATCCTGTCATTATGATGTTAGCTGGTGATTTTGCTCGTTAGTTGATGCAGTTTCTTCCTAGTCTCGATGGTCTTTACATTTTGGCATGATTTTGCAGCGGCTGGTACCGGTTGTTCCTTTCCATGTTTAGCGCTTCCTTCAGGAGCTCTTTTAGGGCAGACCTAGTGGTGACAAAATCTCTCAGCATTTGCTTGTCTGTAAAGTATTTCTCCTTCACTTATGAAGCTTAGTTTGACTGAATATGAAATTCTGGGTTGAAAATTCTTTTCTTTAAGAATGTTGAATATTGGCCCCCACTCTCTTCTGGCTTGTAGGGTTTCTGCCGAGAGATCCACTATTAGTCTGATGGGCTTCTCTTTGAGGGTAACCTGACCTTTCTCTCTGGCTGCCCTTAACATTTTTTCCTTCATTTCAACTTTGGTGAATCTGACAATTATATGTCTTGGAGTTGCTCTTCTCGAGGAGTATCTTTGTGGTGTTCTCTGTATTTCCTGAATCTGAATGTTGGCCTGCCTTGCTAGATTGGGGAAGTTCTCCTGGATAATATCCTGCAGAGTGTTTTCCAACTTGGTTCCATTCTCCCCCTCACTTTCAGGTACACCAATCAGACGTAGATTTGGTCTTTTCACATAGTCCCATATTTCTTGGAGGCTTTGCTCATTTTTATTCTTTTTTCTCTAAACTTCCCTTCTCACTTCATTTCATTCATTTCATCTTCCATTGCTGACACCCTTTCTTCCAGTTGATTGCATCGGCTCCTGAGGCTTCTGCATTCTTCACGTAGTTCTCGAGCCTTGGTTTTCAGCTCCATCAGCTCCTTTAAGCACTTCTCTGTATTGGTTATTCTAGTTATACATTCTTCTAAATTTTTTTCAAAGTTTTCAACTTCTTTGCCTTTGGTTTGAATGTCCTCCCGTAGCTCAGAGTAATCTGATCGTCTGAAGCCTTCTTCTCTCAGCTCGTCAAAGTCATTCTCCATCCAGCTTTGTTCCGTTGCTGGTGAGGAACTGCGTTCCTTTGGAGTAGGCGAGGCGCTCTGTGTTTTAGAGTTTCCAGTTTTTCTGTTCTGTTTTTCCCCATCTTTGTGGTTTTATCTACTTTTGGTCTTTGATGATGGTGATGTACAGATGGGTTTTTGGTGTGGATGTCCTTTCTTTTTGTTAGTTTTCCTTCTAACAGACAGGACCCTCAGCTGCAAGTCTGTTGGAATACCCTGCCTTGTGAGGTGTCAGTGTGCCCCTGCTGGGGGATGCCTCCCAGTTAGGCTGCTCGGGGGTCAGGGGTCAGCGGTCAGGGACACGCCTGAGGAGGCAGTCTGCCCGTTCTCAGATCTCCAGCTGCGTGCTGGGAGAACCACTGCTCTCTTCAAAGCTGTCAGACAGGGTCATTTAAGTCTGCAGAGGTTACTGCTGTCTTTTTGTTTGTCTGTGCCCTGCCCCCAGAGGCAGAGCCTACAGAGGCAGGCAGGCAGGCCTCCTTGAGCTGTGGTGGGCTCCACCCAGTACGAGCTTCCCGGCTGCTTTGTTTACCTAAGCAAGCCTGGGCAATGGCGGGAGCCCCTCCCCCAGCCTCACTGCTGCCTTGCAGTTTGATCTCAGACTGCTGTGCTAGCAATCAGCGAGACTCCTTGGGTGTAGGACCCTCCGAGCCAGGTGCGGGATATAATCTCGTGGTGCACCGTTTTTTTAAGCTGGTCCATAAAGCGCAATATTTGGGTGTGAGTGACCCAATTTTCCAGGTGTGTCCGTCACCCCTTTCTTTGACTCGGAAAGGGAACTCCCTGACCCCTTGCGCTTCCCAAGTGAGGCAGTGCCTTGCCCTGCTTCGGCTCGCACACGGTGCACGCACCCACTGACCTGTGCCCACTGTCTGGCACTCCCTAGTGAGATGAACCCGGTACCTCAGATGGAAATGCAGAAATCACCCGTCTTCTGCGTCGCTCACGCTGGGATCTGTAGATGGGAGCTGTTCCTATTCGGCCATCTTGGCTCCTCCCACCTCAACACTTGTTATACGGTATCATTTAGGGAATAATGAGAAGGAAAAAAGTCTGTACATGTTTACTACAGGTAATTATCCTTATTTTTTTTTCCAAATATATTCAATCCATGATTGGTTGAATCCAGGGATGCAGAACTCATGGATACTGAGGGACAACTATTATCCGTATAAAATATGTCTAAAGACTTCTCCATAAAAAATGCCCACTCTCCAAGGAAAATGATTTTGCTAAAGATTTATCCCAGTTTAGGGAGGGATTTCCTTCCATTCCAGGAACTTCCAGCCTTCCTTTTTCACCTGAGGCAGGAAGAAAGAAATGTAGTAAACAGGAGTTAGAAATTAAAAAAAAAAAATCATGGAAACATTGTAGTCAGAGATAGAAGTAGGAGGCAAGTGGAAAATCTATTGTACTGGAGAAACATTGTTAAGGTCAAAGCTCCAAGGCACAGATTCACAAGAATACTGATATAAGGGTATAAGATTGCTACTACATACCAACAACAGTGTACTACAACAGTGGATATCATCTGAAAAAGCTGAGAAATACAGACTTTCCCACAAGACAGTGACTTAAGGAAGCCTGAAGTCAAGAGAAGAGACAAAACAAAGGCGCTAGAGGAATTTGAAGCCTCTGGCACTTAACAGCTATAGCAAACATTAAACACAGCCCAACTCCTACCCAGGTTAACACAATCCCTCATCTGAAAGATGACTTTACTTCAGCTCCAGTTACTCATTCCAACATGTGTGGTTTTCAATAATGGCAAAAAATTTTAATGCATTCCAAAAGACAATTAAAAACACAGCCTTAAGAGACAAAGCCATCATCAGAACCAGATATAGGTAGGACACAGATTTTGGAAGACAGGCAATTTAAAATAATGATGTATTTAATATGTTAAGGGTTCTAACAGAAAAAGCAGACAGCATGCAGGAAGAGATTGGTAGTGAAAACAGAGTGAGGGAAACTCTAAAAAGAATCAAAAGGAAGTGCTTCAAACCAAAAACAGTGTAAACAAAATGAAGAATGCCATTGGTTGGTTGATCATAGTCCGGAAAATGGTTAAGGAAAGAATCAGTAACTTGAAGATAGGGCAAATAGAAATACCCCTAACTGTGAAGCCAAGAGAAATAGAATGAATAAAACAGAGCAGAATATCAAGAACAATGGGGCAATATCAAAAGATATAGCATGATCATAATTGAAATATCAGAAGGAGGAAAAAGAGAAGATGAAGGACAAAAAACATTTGGAGTTATAATGCCTGAGAACTTTCCAAAATGACTAATAGATACCAAACTAAAGATTCTAGAAGTTCAGAGAGCACCAAACAGGATAAATACCAAAGAAAGTCATACCTGGACATATCATATTCAAACTACAGAAAACCAAGTTAAAAGGAGGAAATCTTGATGATGTCATAATGTTGGTGGTGAACCTTATCTATGAAAAACATGGATTTCTTATGAGAAATCATGAAGAAGAATAGACTGGAGTGGAATATTTAAAGTGTTGAAAGAAAAAGTCCACCAACCTAAAATTCTGTATCTCCTGAAATTATCCTCCAAAATGGAAGTGAAATAAAGACTTTTCCTTGACAAACAAAATCTGAGGGAATTCATCCCTAGCAGACAACCCTGAAAGATAGGTTAAAATAAGTTATTCATGGAGAAGAAAAATGATATGGATCTAGAAAAAGGAAGCATGACAGAGAAAGAATAAATAATGGAAAAACAAAACGTTTCACTTATTCTTAACAGCTCTAAAGAAAACTGTTGAAAGTAATCATAGTAATGTTGTATTGTGCGCTAAAGCATGTAAGTGAAATGAGTGGCAGCAATGTCACAAGGGTTGGGAGAGAGGATCTATACTACAAGTAAAATGGTATAATGTTAGTTGAAGGTGAATTTGATGCATGAAAAATTCATATTGTAAACTGTAAGGAAATTATTCAGAAATTTTCAAAAACAATTATAATTCATACACACATACTAATTAAACATTCAACTAAATGTTCAATCAAACCAAACTAAATTGGATAAGAGAGGAAAAAAAAAGAACAAATGCAACCAGTGGAAAATAGTTACGAACATGACAAATATTAATTCAAATATATCAACAATCGCTTTCAGTATAGATGGTCTAAAGGCAGATTTTAAACATGGATATAAGAAAAGACCAAGTACATATTATTTAAAGAAAGCTACTTAAGATATAACGATTCAGATGGTTAAAAAAAAAGAGATGGAGAAAGCTATATCATGCTAATACTAATCAAAAGAAAGTTGGAGTAGCTATATAAATTTCAGACAAAGCCTATTTCAGAAAAAGAAAGATTATCAGGGAAAGAGAGAGGCATTATAATAATAAGCGGTCAATTTTACAAGAAGACATAATAATCCTAGCTGTTTGCACCTAACAATGCATCATCAAAATACGTGGGGGCAAAAACTGTAGACTAAAAGAAGAAATAGACAAACCCACTAGTATAGTTGGAGATTTCAACACCACATTGTCAATGATTGATAGATCAGGCAGGCAGAAAGTCAGGAAGCATATAGAGACATACAGCATCAGTCAACTTGCTTCAGTTGGCATCTGTAAAATACTCCACTCAACAACAGTAGAATACACATACTTCTGAAGCTTGTGTAGGACATTCACAAAGATAGAGTACATTCTGGGCTATAAATACACCTTAGTAAATTTTTAAAAATGGAAATAATCTCAGTCCACATTAAAGTTATACCAGAAACCAAAACAGAAGATACTTGAAGAATGCACAAATCCTTGGAGGTTAAACAGAACACTTCTAAACACCTGTGTCAAATAAGATGTCTCAAATGAAATTAAAAATAAATGTAAAAGAAAATACAACTTAAATTTTGTGGATATTGAGAAATCAAGTTCTTACAGAAAAAGTTATAGCTTTAAATGCATGTTAGAAAAAGAAATCTAAACTCAATAACCTAAGCTTTCACCTTAGGAGACTAAAGAAAGTAATACAAATTAAGCATAAAGTAAACATAAGAAAACAAAACAAAATAAACATTTGGGAGAAAGCATGATATCAATAAGCAGTTGTCCCAAGTGACTGCCTTGATAGAAACTGGAATTGTCACAGTAGATATGAAGCAGCTCTTTGGCATGAAAAAACATTTGAACTATTGTAGGTGTTATTTTTAGTATTAGTTGAAGCATTTTTCTATTATTGGTGACTTTGCACAAATTGAAAAAAACTCTATGTATCTTTTGCTTATCCTTAGAGCCTGTGAGATAATATATACAAGACATCTTTTCCTTGTGATTTTTCTTCCATTCAGATTTAACATTACCTTCACACTTTCTATGACTCATAAAATGTAGAGGACACAGAACTACAAATGAATGATGATGGGTCATTAGGACATGAAGAATTAATGACTAATCCTGACAGGAGGAATTGGGGAGTGTTTTTCCAAAAAGGCACAGTGTGTGTTATGTCCTGAATCACCATTCAGGCACTTTATAATATCACTGTAACACTGAGTATGGTGGAGGGAAGGATAGAGCACATGTAGTTTGTAAAGATGAAGTTAGACTGTAGTAGGTTAGATTAATGTTGTGAAAGACTTTGTATATATCATAGTAAGGAGCTTGGAATTAATCCTATAGGTAATGGGAGTGTTAATGAAAGCAAAGTTGAATAAATAAACTTTGAAAAGAGAGCCAGAGTTGAACCATAGAAACAACCGGAATTAGGGTCATCATCTTTGATACTTTCTCTTGTTTTCTTGGGTTCTAGTCTCTCGCATAACAAACTAGTAAGCTCCACAAGTTGAGGAATTTGTTGGCTGATGGCTCTATGTTAGAGCTGCAATAATGTTCTTTCTCAGTTCCAGCTAGGAGAATGCTGAAGAGGAATCTTATTGGCTTCCCAGAGATCACCCCTTTGTCATCACTGTAGCCGGGGAGATGGGATAATATAATAACGTGGTGGCCCAACCACTACCATATGGCTGACAAATGAGTGAGAAGTAGTTTCACCCAAAGAAGATTCAGCAGAAGGCAGGGAACTGGGTGGAAAAACAACAGGAGTCAATGGAAGAGATTATGCAGAATTTTATACTTTATAATTATTTGGAATTTGGAAGATTGGCGGAAAACAATAAAAATCACATTACAATTTCAAAATTAAAAAAAATAGGGAACTCATGAAAATCTCAATGCCTGTTACATCTAAAGTCTTTTCTTTGCACTAAGTAGCTAAGGATAGTTACTTAGGCATAGATTCTCAGTTGTCTTGTTTATGTTCCTGTTAACCTGGCCAGGATATACTGGACTGAGAAATATGAATTCTAAGCATCAGCAATTACTTACAGGCTAGAAATAGGGAATCCAGACTCTCTAAGATGTAGTCTACTTATAGAGAAAAACCTTGTTGGATGATAACTAAGTAACCAGTCAGATATTAAGAGTTCTGAATGTGAGACCAATAAACACAGAGGTAGTAAAAGATGAAGTGATATGCTTAAAATGGAGTGAGAAGTAGAGAGATGAGAAACGCTGAGTTAGAATGTGTTACTGACATATTAGAATATGACACCTGTTTCTGAGAGATTTTCAAGATGATCAAATTGCCTAAGTGACTTGTTGCAGATTGCATTCCATGGGAAGCAGACTCTGAAACAGAGATTAGGGTACAGGACATTTATTATGGAGTCCTCTTCAGAATGTGGGTAGAAAGGGTGGGAAGCAGGATAGGGCAGAGGGAGAAGTTGAGCTATGATGGAATTCTGAGGAAGTCTTCAGATAACCCCATGAAGAGATCTAAAACTGGGATAGCCTTGCAGTTTTCCTAACTTGGGGCAAGAGGGTCAGACTTGACACCCACATGATGATTAATTATTTGATCAGGGCTGCCTGATCCGCCCATCTGAAAGCTGTAGGCCAGCTTCCAGCAGCACTCCCAGGAGCCAGGGGAATGTCCTCCTTCCTTAAGGAGAATCTAGGTGACGTACCACCTAGGGGTGTAAAAAATTGTCTACTTCATAAAGTGGTCAGTAAGATTGAATCAATGTGTAAATAGCACTTGAAACAGCATCTGACACATAGTAGACATTGTATAATTATTGCTGCTATTTTTCTTATGAATAATTGAATAGAGAACATTAATAAGGCACTGACAGGTTGGTTTTGACATGTTTATGTTAGTGGTTTCATCAAATGTTTTTCCTAACAGCATCCAAAAAGAGTAATATTTAACAAATTGAAATGTTTCCTTCATTTCATGTGGTAAAATAGTACACAGAAGAAAAATATAAGTGTTACCCTAATCTGTTTGAATATCTCTTGATTCAGGTTTAAATCATAGAGTTGATCTCAGCTGCTCCAAGTTCTCCTGTCCAGATCCACTATCCTGAACTAAGCTCTTATGGGTTCCATTGTTGTAGTCTAAGAGGCTTGGCAGCATATAGCTTAATATTGATTCACAGTTGGATTCCTTTCAATTTTGGCTTCCTTTACCTGGATCTTGGTTATGAACTTGGTCAGGCTCCAGATGCTATTCTGAAACATAATGGGAGGGTCATGCAGGAGGAGAGAGGCAGCGTGTGTTGAGTATGCATGAATAATTTGCACCATCATATTTTACAACTCTAGAATCCAAGGCAGAAGCACAGGCCAGATGGTCTGAGTTCAGGCTCCTGTTTTTTTTTTCATCTTGGACGGCATTCCAACCAGACCTAACAATGCTCAGAGTCATGTAGAGATGTACTTGCTTAGTTCCCTGGAAGATTTTTCAAATAATTTGTCTTATTCTTAGAAATATCCCTTTGTGTCATGCAATTATATGTAAATTATAGAATCATAGCATCTATCTGTATATATACACCCTTTTCTATATGGTGTAAACAATAGCGGATGGCAATAGGCAAAAAGGCAGAAGAGTTGCTGACTCTTTATAAAAGTCCTCTTCATTTTCAACTTTTCAAGTTCTTTGGCTATGAAAAATACTTTTATGAGTGACTATCAGTGCTGGCTGGACATAGGGCTCACCCATGGAGTTCTTAAATAGGAAAGACTGTACTGTGCATACTGAATAAATATCTCTTAAGATAGGGTTTGGCATCTCTATTGTAAAATTGTTCCACAGTTGATTCTGATGCAAGCCAGGGTTTAGAACACTGATTTATATAAACTTATTCATTACGATCTGCTCCTTTAAGGAATATTGATGAATACTATTTTGTGTCAGGTACTTGTTAAGGACTTTCTCTGCAACATTCCATTATTATAATCCACCCAATGACCCTATGAGTTCTATCTCATTATTTCCGTTTTATGAGGAGATCAGTGGGGTTAAATAACTTGCCTAAGTTTTCTCTGTCTGACTCCAAAGCCTACGTTCACATCACAAATTCATGGAGTTAAGGGTGCTTAGAATTCAAGAGAATAGTCTAAGGCTCTCTACTGAATTGTTAGGATTATCCACACCCTTTTGCTGATGCTCAAACTACTAATCATCATAGCTCATAAGAGAGCTATTTAATGTGTGTAACTTCTTACTATTCTCATGACAAATGTAGTATAGTAAAAATGCACAAGAAAGGAGAAAAATAGTCTTTATTAATTTTTACTATCACATTTTAAGTCTGAAGCTGGAGAAATAATATATTATTACCAGGCACATTAAATAGCCCAGCTAGCAGATCAATAACAAAGTGCAAAAACCACAAAGTCCCCTCTTATCTCTTTTAGACATATATCAAATTTATCACTGTCTCTGGATGTTGTTCTTCTTGGCTTCTACTAAATTAGTTTCCTCTTAGTCCTGTACTCTGGATCCACCTTCCACTCTGTTAGAGTTGGCTTTTTGGCTGTGCTACCACCATGCCCCAGTTTGATATCAGAGGGCTGATAATCCTAACTGCTTGATCAAAAAAAGTCTCATGTGGATCTTCTATGTTAGGTTTTGTTTTTCACCCTCCATGTCATGGCAATGCTTTTTAATTTCAGTATATGGGCTCAGGACACACAAGTATTAATAATTTAAGCAACTGCAATATGTTAAACTACTGGAATATTCTTATAGGCCATTAGATTTTTTTTCTGCTTATTTCCTCAGTTATTTTAGATGACTAGTTATTGGATTTGGCATAGTTCTAGTGAGGAAAAATGGAAGGACCCTAAAGTTAGGTTCTTTATTTTTATTAGCCAGGACTGTTTTTTAGCTTGTAATAATTTACCTAAAAAAAGGAGAATCTGTGATAAAATGCTATGATTTCTCTAGGATTGCCCTTAATCAGAATAAAGAGTAGTGTTAATTCACCGCACAGACAACTGTTATCTACTTGAGCAGTGCTTCTAACCTGTTTACTGATTGAATGTGTGTGTATGTGCAATGCTTTATATTAAAGCTTCGAGTTAGAGATATTTTTGTGAAGCTCTAGTCATGTGCTTAAGGCTTCCATTGAATGTTTTGCATTGCAGCTGATTCAACACAGCTGCATTAAATAAAGCAAATGTGACCTGCAGGGATGAAAATAGAGCCTGATTGACTAAAATTGAGTGGCATGGTTACTTCGGTTCATCAGTTATTGAGATGAACCAGACTGGCGGGAGCTAGTAGTAAAATATTCATGCTATTTAGAGAGGACAGAGGCATAAACTGTCCTTTAGGGTGGCAAATGGCTTATAGTCCTTATGGTTATACTAAGGAAATAACATAGTCTCCAAAAGCTCACTTAAACATTTTCCTATATGGCAAGACCACAGCTGTTAACCTGAATGCAAAAAAAGCATTCTGGGAGTTTACCATTTCCTTATATGTCAGCATTAGTTCAGTAAGATAGTGTCTTATCTTATATGAATCACGTACTGTATTTCATAGCATCTGTCCATGTCCTCTGAACACATATTTATCTTGTTGAGTTACTGATTATGATTTATTTTCTCATTTATAAATACATCAATGTACTTAATATGCTTACCTATCTTTGCATGCTCTTTCCTCTGTCGACAACTGCCTTTCTTTTAATTACCCATTCTTTATTCTTAGAAATGTCCCATTTATAAAGCTCTCCCTAGAGTATCACTAAGGCAAACTTGAGAGCCATTGGGGCTTATTTTAACAAAAGAGTTTCATACATATCGATACATCCTTTGAAAATTACTAATAATTATACATTTATCAATTATTCTGTTATTTTCTTTGGATTACAATCACTGAGTTCAAAATCTCTTTTTGAAATTTTGTGTGCTGGGAGTGCTTTGACTGGCTATCAAGGATGGAAAGTCTAGAATTTAGTGAATTGAATAAAAGATCAATAATGTGACCTGGTGGTAAACACACACATTAGGAAAGGGGCATAGGATTTTAGACTCAGCTCTATTAATACCTGCCGTGTGACCTTGGTCTACTAACTTAATCTTTCTGGCCTCTTTAAGTGTAAAATGAAGTATTTACTTGAACTAGACTGGTGATTTTAAAAACCATTTCTTAACAGAGAAATGCATTCTTAAATTAAGTGGGAAAAGTGATCAACAGATAAAATAAATGCTGTATTGGCTAAGGTAAGGTGATGAGGACCCCTGAGTCCAGCTTACTTTGTTTCCATCCCCTGAAGCAGCCCTGAGACACATTTATACACTCTCATAGAATCTGTAGAAGCCAATACTAAAACAAAAGAAAAGAAAAAATAAGTATCTCTGAGGTTCCTTCCAGAACTAATTTTCCACGGATCTTTTACAATCTGAAGGTGAGCATTCATTGAAATAAACCCTCTAGCCTGTGTACCAAAGCCAAAGCATCCAGTTGTCTATGTTTCAAACCCTCCCCACTCCCCAGGATACATTGACTGCTTACTGCCTTGTGTTGTTTGTTCAGCGGTACAGATCTATACCCACACAAATGAGAGGACAGGGCCCTTTGTGAAGCACAGCCACCTGAGAGTATAAAGCATGCTTGCAGTTCAATGGCTCAAATGATTGGCTGCAGATATGTTTAGGATGGAAGATACCATAGATGATGGTCTTTACTTGCTATAAGACTGAATGGAAAAAATATTTATCTTCCTCTCAGTGCTAGAGCAAAGCTCTTTTCCTCTCCTTATTTACATCTTCCCCCTAGCCCCCACCTGAGTTAAGGAACACTGGAGTGGTTAGTTTTCTTTTCACTGGCATTTGTTTTCTAATTTACATAATTGAATTCTTGGCTGAACTTTCAGCTCTCAAATATGATTTGAATCTGTTTCCTTTTAAACAGACCACAAATAAAGAACAACAGACAATTTATAAAGAGTGCTACTGAGAGGTAAGGGTGATGCATTTCAAATAAAAACAACAACAAATAAACAATAAAAGGTACCCTACAACTTGAAGTGTAATAATAAAAAAATTTAAAAAAAGGAGCCCAGTGAAGCCTTATCAGAGCTAAAGGAAGAAAATATCAGCTTCCAATGTTAAGACTCAAATGATTGCCAGGTAAAATTTCAATGTGGGGTTCATATATTGAGATTTCTGGAAGTTTGTGATGCAAAGATATTTTGGGATGTAAATTATTTGGCATTCATAAAATAAAATTATTCAATTTTCTTAAGCCTCTTTTGATGAGTTATTGTAGGATCTTATAAAACTAATCGGATAGAAAATGCCAAAACATCTTAAAATCATATATATCTGAATTCTTTTTTTAAAAATTATACTTTAAGTTCTGGGTTACATGTGCAGAATGTGCAGTTTTGTTACATAGGTATACACGTGCCTTGGTGGTTTGCTGTACCTATCAACCCGTCACCTACATTAGGC
Organism: Pan paniscus; assembly: GCF_029289425.2. Classification (NCBI taxonomy): domain Eukaryota; kingdom Metazoa; phylum Chordata; class Mammalia; order Primates; family Hominidae; genus Pan; species Pan paniscus. The sequence continues at coordinate 97,636,454 of NC_073258.2, forward strand.
GTTTCTTCTAATGTTATCCCTCACCTACCCACCCACCCCCACAGGCCGCAGTGTGTGATGATCCTGTCCCTCTGTCCATGTGTTCTCATTGTTCATCTCCCATTTATGAGTGAGAACATGAGGTGTTTGGTTTTCTGATCTTGTGACAGTTTGCTGAGAATGATGGTTTCCAGCTTCATCCATGTCCCTGCAAAGGACATGAACTCATCCTTTATTATGGCTGCATAGTATTCCAAAGTGTATATGTGCCACATTTTCTTTATCCAGTCGATTATTGATGGACATTTGGGTTTGATCCAAGTCTTTGCTATTGTGAATAGTGCCACAATAAACATATGTGTGCAAGTGTCTTTATCATAGAATGATTTATAATCCTTTGGGTGTATGCCCAGTAGCGGGATTGCTGGGTGAAATGGTATTTCCAGTTCTAGATCCTTGAGGAATTGCCACACTGTCTTCCACAATGGTTGAACTAATTTACACTCCCACCAACATTGTAAAAGCATTCCTATTTTTCCACAACCTCTGCAGTATCTGTTGTTTCCTGACTTTTTAAGGGTTGCCATTCTAACTGGTGTGAGATGATATCTCATTGTGGTTTTGATTTACATAACTCTAATGACCAGTGATGATGAGCATTTTTTCGTATGTCTGTTGGCTGCATAAATGTCTTCTTTTGAGAATTATCTGTTCATATCCTTTGCCCATTTTTTGATGGGGTTGTTTGCTTTATTCTTGTAAATTTGTTTAGGTTATTTGTAGATTCTGGATATTAGCCCTTTGTCAGATGGATAGATTGCAAAAATTTTGTCCCATTCTGTAGGTTGCCTGTTCACTCTGATGGTAGTTTCTTTTGCTGTGCAGAAACTCTTTAGTTTAATTAGATCCCATTTGTCAATTTTGGCTTTTGTTTCCATTGCTTTTAGTGTTTTAGACATGAAGTCTTTCCCATGCCTATGTCCTGAATGGTATTGCCTAGTTTTTCTTCTAGGATTTTTATGGTCCTAGGTCTTACATTTAAGTCTTTGATCCATCTTGAGTAGATTTTTGTATAAGGTGTAAGGAGGGGGTCCAGTTTCAGTTTTCTGCATATGACTAGCCAGTTTTCCCAACATCATTTATTAAATAGGGAATCTTTTCCCCATTGCTTGTGTGTGTCAGGCTTGTCAAAGATCAGATGGTGGTAGATGTGTGGTGTTACTTCTGAGGCCTCTATTCTGTTCCATTGGTCTATATATCTGTTTTGGTACCAGTACCGTGCTGTTTTGCTTACTGTAGCCTTGTACTATAGTTTGAAGTCAGGTAGCATGATACCTCCAGGTTTGTTCTTCTTGCCCAGGATTGTCTTGGCTATGTGGGCTCTTTTTTGGTTCCATAGGAAGTTTAGAGTAGTTTTTTCCAATTTTGTGAAGAAAGTCGGTGGTAGCTTGACAGGGATAGCATTGAATCTATAAATTACTTTGGGCAGTTAGGCCATTTTCACAATATTGTTTCTTTCTATCCATGAGCATGGAATGTTTTTTCATTTGTTTGTGTCCTCTATTATTTCGTTGAGCAGTGGTTTGTAGTTCTCCTTGAAGAGATCCTTCACATCCCTTGCACGTTGTATTCCTAGGTATTTTATTCTCTTAGTAGCAATTGTGAATGGGAGTTCACTCATGATTTGGCTCTCTGTCTGTTATTGGTGTATAGGAATGCTTGTGATTTTTGCATATTGATTTTGTATCCTGAGATGTTGCTGAAGTTGCTTATCAGTGTAAGGAGATTTTGGACTGAGACAATGGAGTTTTCTAAATATACAATCATGTCATATGCAAAAAGAGACAATTTGACTTCCTCTCTTCCTATTTGAATATCATTCATTGCTTTCTCTTGCCTGATTGCCCTGGCCAGAACTTCCAATACTATGTTGAATAGGAGTGGTGAGAGAGGGCATCCTTGTCCTTTGCTAGTTTTCAAAGAAAATGCTTCCAGTTTTTGCCCATTCAGTATGATATTGGCTGTGGGTTTGTCATAAATAGCTCAAAATGGAACATATTTTGAGATATGTTCCATTGATACCTAGTTTATTGAGAGTTTTTAGCATGAAAGGTTGTTGAATTTTGTTGAAGGCCTTTTCTGCATCTATTGAGATAATCATATGGTTTTTGTCATTGGTTCTGTTTATGTGATGGATTATGTTTATTGATTTGCATATGTTGAAACAGCCTTGCATCCCAGGGATGAAGTCGACTTGATTGTGGTGGATAAACTTTTTGATGTGCTGCTGGATTCGGTTTGCCAGTATTTTATTGAGAATTTTTGCATTGATGTTCATCAGGGATATTGCCCTAAAATTCTCGTTTTTTGTTGTGTCTCTGCCAGGCTTTGATATCAGGATGATGCTGGCCTCATAAAATGAGTTAGAGAGGATTCTCTATTTTTCTATTTATCAGAATAGTTTCAAAAGGAATAGTACCAGCTCCTCTTTGTACCTCTGGTAGAATTTGGCTGTGAATCCGTCTGGTCCTGAACTTTTTTTGGTTGGTAGGCTGTTAATTATTGTCTCCTTTTCAGAACCTGTTATTGGTCTATTCAGAGATTCAGCTTCTTCTAGGGTTAGTCTTGGGAGGGTGTATGTGTTCAGAAATTTGTCCATTTCTTCTAGATGTTCTAGTTTATTTGCGTAGAGGTGTTTATAGTATTATCTGATGGTAGTTTGTATTTCTGTGGGATCGGTGATGATATCCCCTTTATCATTTTTTAGTACATCTATTTGAGTCTTCTCTCTTTTCTTCTTTATTAGTCTTGCTAATGGTCTATCTATTTTGTTGATCCTTTCAAAAAGCCAGCACCTGAATTCACTGATTATTTGAAGGGTTTTTTGTGTCCCTATCTCCTTCAATTCTGCTCTGATCTTAGTTATTTCTTGTCTTCTGCTAGCTTTTGAATTTGTTTGCTCTTACTTCTCTAGTTCTTTTTACTGTGACATTCGGGTGTCAATTTTAGATCTCTCCTACTTTCTCTTGTGGGCATTTAGTGCTATGAATTTCCCTCTACACACTACTTTAAATGTGTCCCAGAGATTCTGGTATGTTGTGTGTTTGTTCTCATTGGTTTCAAAGAACATCTTTATTTCTGCCTTCCTTTCATTATTTACCCAGTAGTCATTCAGGAGCAGGTTGTTCAGTTTCTATGTAGTTGTGTGATTTTGAGTGAGATTCTTAATCCTGAGTTCTAATTTGATTGTACTGTGGTCTGAGAGACAGTTTGTTGTGATTTCTTTTTTTTTTTTACATTTGCTGAGGAGTGTTTTACTTCCAATTATGTGGTCAATTTTAGAATAAGTGCAATCTGAGAAGAATGTATATTCTGTTGATTTGGGGTGGAGAGTTCTGTAGATGTCTATTAGGTCTGCTTGTGCCAGAGCTGAGTTGAAGTCCTGTATATCCTTGTTAATTTTCTGTCTCACTGATCTATCTAATATTGACAGTGGAATGTTAAAGTCTCCCTTTATTATTGTGTGGGAGTCTAAGTCTCTTTGTAGATCTCTAAGCACTTGCTTTATGAGTCTGGGTGCTCCTGTATTGGGTGCATATATATTTAGGATAGTTAGCTGCATATATATTTAGGATAGTTAGTTCTTCTTGTTACATTGATCCTTTTACCATTATGTAATGGCCTTCTTTATCTCTTTTGATCTTTGTTGGTTTAAATTCTGTTTTATCAGAGACCAGTATTGCAACCCCTGCTTTTTTTTGCTTTCCATTTGCTTGGTAGATCTTCCTCCATCCCTTTATTTTGCGCCTATGTGTGTCTCTGCACATGAGATAGGTCTCCTGAATACAGCACACTGATGGGTCTTGACTCTTTATCCAATTTGGCAGTCTGTGTCTTTTAATTGGAGCATTTAGCCCATTTACATTTAAGGTTAATATTGTTATATGTGAATTTGATCCTGTCATTATGATGCTAGCTGTTTATTTCATCATTAATTGATGCTGCTTCTTCACAGTGTCGATGGTCTTTACAATTTGGCATGTTTTTGCAGTGGCTGGTACTGGTTGTTCCTTTCGATGTTTAGTGCTTCATTCAGGAGCTCTTGTAAGACAAGCCTGGTGGTGACACAATCTCTCAGCATTTGCGTGTCTGTGAAGGATTTTATTTCTCCTTCACTTATGAAGCTTAGTTTGGCTGGATATGAAATTCTGGTTAAAAATTCTTTTCTTTAAGAATGTTGAATATTGGCCCCCATTCTCTTCTGGCTTGTAGGGTTTCTGCCGAGAGATCCACTGTTAGTCTGATGGGCTTCCCTTTTTGGGTAACCCGATCTTTGTCTCTGGCTGCCCTTAACATTTTTTCCTTCATTTCAACTTTGGTGAGTCTGACAATTATGTGTCTTGGGGTTGCTATTCTCAAGGAGTATCTTTGTGGTGTTCTCTGTATTTCCTGAATTTGAATGTTGGCCTGCCTTGCTAGATTGGGGAAGTTCTCCTGGATAATATCCTGAAGAGTGTTTTCTAACTTGGTTCCATTCTTCCCCATCACTTTCAGGTACACCAGTCAAACATAGATTTGGTCTATTCACATAGTCCCATATTTCTTGGAGGCTTTGTTCGTTTCTTCTCTAATTTCGTCTTCTAGCTTTATTTTGTTAATATGATCTTCAATCACTGATACCCTTTCTTTCACTTGATCAAATTGGCTATCGAAGTTTGTGTATGCTTAACAAAGTTCTCATGCCACGATTTTCAGCTCCATCAGGTCATTTAAACTCTTCTCTACACTAGTTATTCTAGTTAGCCATTAGTCTAAAATTTTTTCAAGGTTTTTAGCTTCCTTGCAATGGGTTAGAATATGCTCCTTTAGCTTCAGAGAAGTTTGTTATTACTGACCTTCTGAAGCCTACTTCTGTCAACTCATCAAACTCTTTCTCTGTCCAGTTTTGTTCCCTTGCTGGCCACGAGTTGTGTTCCTTTGGAGGAGAAGAGGCATTCTGGTTTTTGGAATTTTCAGCCTTTCTGCTCTGGTTTCTCCCTATCTTTGTGGTTTTATCTACCTTTGGTATTTGATATTGGTCACCTACAGATGGGATTTTAGTGTAGATGTCCTTTTTGTTGATATTGATGCTATTCCTTTCTGTTTGTTAGTTTTCCTTCTAACAGACAGGTCCCTCAGCTGCAGGTCTGTTGGAGTTTGCTGGAGGTCCACTCCGACGCTGTTTGCCTGGGTATTACCAGCCGAGGCTGCAGAACAGCAAATATTGTGGTCTGATCCTTCCTCTGGAAGCTTCGTCCCAGAGGGGCACCCACCTGTATGAAGTGTCTGTCAGCCCCTACTTGGAGGCATCTCCCAATCAGGCTGCACGGGGGTCAGAGACCCACTTAAGGAGGCAGTCTGTCTATTATCGGAGCTCAGACACCATGCTTGGAGAACCACTGCTCTCTTCAGAGCTGTCAGGCAGGGACGTTTAAGTCTGTAGAAGCTGTCTGCTGCCTTTTGTTCAGGTATGCCCTGCCCTCAGAGGTGGAACCTAGAAAGGCAGTAGGCCTTGCTGAGCTGTGGTGGTCTCCGCCCAGTTTGAGCCTCCCTGCAGCTCTATTTACACTATGAGCATAGAACCGCCTATTCAAGCCTCAGCAATGGCAGACGCCCCTACCCCTGCCAAGCTCCAGAGTCCCAGGTCAGTCTCAGAGTGCTGCGCTAACAGTGAGCAATACTCTGTGGGCGTGGGACCTGCCGAGCCAGGTACAGGAGGGAATCTCCTCATTTGCTGGTTGCAAAGACCATGGGAAAAGCCCAGTATTTGGGCAGAAGCATACCATTCCTCCAAGTACAGTCACTCACAGCTTCCCTTGGCTAGAAAAGGGAAATCCTCCAACCCCTTGCACTTCCCATGTGAAGCGTCACCCCACCCTGCTTCGGCTTGTCCTCTGTGTGCTGCACCCACTGTCCAACCAATCCCAATGAGATGAACCAGTTACCTCAGTTGGAAATGCAGAAATCCCCTGTCTTTTGCATTGATCTTGCTGGGAGCTGTAGCCCGGAGCTGTTCCTATTCAGCTGTCTCGGAAGTAACCGTGAATTCTTATATAAAATGGGGCACATATTGTATATCAAGTACAGGAGAAACAGGTTATTTTATTGATTATTAATATTAGTATTAATTAATATAACTTTTTAAAGTATCTATGCATCTTCCCTGATTTAAAGAAACTCACTTGAGACAGATACATACCTTAATATACCCCACTATGACTAGTGGTAAAACAAAAGCAATAAGCTTCAGGGATGATTTATGGTCCTGTTAATGTCTACCAACTCTAACACCTGTGCCCCATATATATACATGGCACCCTATAACTACTACTTCCCTATATACTACCTCCTTGCATCCTACAATACTATCTTTCCCCCATTTGTGAAGTCATCTCTATTGTGTGTAGTTCTGAAGGGATGCAATGCCTCACCTTCCACCATAGAACGTGAGAGGAGAAATCCTGCCAGTCAGGATTTGAGCATTTGACTTATCAGCCAATCAAATTCTCCCCAGAGAACTTTCCCTCTCTCCTGTCTCCTTGGGTGAAGGATACAAAGAGAATAGAATGGACAAAATCTTGGGATAGCCTGCAATGGCAGTGTGGGATACAGCAGTAGTATCCAGTGGCAGTGGTTGTGCTAAGCAAGGATAGTGGCACACAGTATAGGAGTTACCTAGAGTGACGGAATACTCCTCCTGCTGGCTCACCCCAGAGCTGACTTAGTTCTGTCTCCTTTGCTAAGCCTGCCTTTGATTCTGTGAATACCGCTTAAGACAATCAGAGTTGGTATCTTTTACTCATCAGCAGGAACTGTGATAAATGCCATTAGGATTTTAAAATCATGTCTACATGGTGCCAGCTGGACATATATTAAATTGTCTGAATAAAAATGACCAATTGTTTTACAACATTGGCATTTAGTCAATAATGAATTTATTCAATGTATACTTATCATGCAATTATGTGCTAGTAATTTTACCACACTATTAAACTGGATTGAAATAGTAACCAAAATACTACCTTAAGTATATTTAGTACTGTTGATTATGTAAAGTGCTTCTGTGTCAGAAACGACTCATAATAAAATAGTATTAATATTGCTACCTCAACTTGTAGTGTTAACCTATTAAGTTTTAAAAGTCTAAGAGGCAGCAGCTGGGGAGAACATTTAAAATCACACCATTGGCTAAGTTGTGATGCCTAGGATGTTTGTGTAGTGGTAGAGACTTTTAAAGGTCATACTTACACTGGAAATCCTTCTTCTGCAAAGAGTCAAGGTGCAAAATAAAATCTCTTCTAAGAAAGAACTATATGTCACAGTGGTACAGAACAAATCTGATTACATGGGTAACAGAGGAGCCATTTCTGGAATAGTGTGGTAGAGTTAATATTTCTCAGAACTTTTTTTTTGCAGAGAAGAACATATTTATTTTAAAACTTTATTTGGATATATGTAATATAAGTTGTAAAAATAGTAGTAAGTAAATCTTTATAAGTCACCATTCTAAGGTAAACCAGCATGGGACTTGCATACTGATAGAGTAAAACAATCAGGAAATGAGGTAGAAAAAGGTCAGTGGAAGGAACAACTACTGTGAGTCTCATAGGTCCTGAGCAGGAACATTTTCATGAATCTGAGTAAACTAATCTGCAGTAAGAAGTAAGTAGTAGCTATCACTGGAACCAAATGCAGTCATTATAATTATATGTATAGTTCAGTTTAGGTTTTAGGTGATCAGTGAATTAAACATAGTTCATTCTATCAAGATGGATTCAATCATACTCATTTATCTTTTTATGGTTGGTTTTATGTCACCCTTGATTCTTTTCTTTCCTCAATCCAGTTAGTCCCTACTGATTCTTCTTCCTGATTTTTCCATAATTTTACCTCTTTTCTTTACTCTCAATGCCAGCACTTTGGTTTAGAAGTTCATTATGTTTCGCTTTATTATGGTTGTCTTTAAACTGGTTTTAAAACTCCAGGTTTCTGCCTGCACAGCTGATCCTTCCTACTGCACAGAGTGCAATTACTAGAATCACACATCAAATTATCATTTCTTTCTTTAGAATTATTCAGTAGCAATTTATCATTTCAAGATAAAGCTTTAAATTATTTTCATAATGTGCAAGATGATATACAAGTTAGTTCCTGCTTATTTCTTTTTCCTTCTTGACAGATACCTTTTGTGCCACTAAATTTTATGTGGTTTCTTTAGAAGATACCACGTCTCTCTTGCCACATTTCATCTTGAGTTTGTTGTTTCCTGCAAGTGAACTGACCTTCTCTATTTCTTGGCCTGCCTAAACCTCTTCCTTAAGATTCAGCTCAATCATCATCTCTTATGTGAAATCTCGCAGTTGCATTAAGTGCTTCCAGAACAACCAGTCCGTTTAGCAAGCTTTTTATTATTATCTGCTTGATTTTCTCATGCTAGACTTTGGGTTCAAGAAGCCATACCCTCCTGATTTATAAATTTCCGGTGTCTAACATGAGATCCAACATACTTCAGGTGCTCAATAACATTGGTTGATTGAATGCATTCATGAATGAATGATAGAATTTCATACTCATTAGCTTACTGAAAACTTACAAGATGTTCTATAGGGTGTGCTTTCTGTATTATTATAATAAGAGTTTCAATGAATATTGAAAGATTTGTATAAATTAAGAATGCATTCACATATAGTAACTCATCCAATGCTAATAGGAGACTTTGCTTATGGATAAACTAGGTATTGTCATTTCAATTTTATAAATGAGAAAATAGAATTTAGTAAATTTAAGTAAATGTGTCCAAAGCAACAGAACTAGTGGAAGAAAGATATGGACGAAAATATGAGGTTTTTTGATGCCCAAAGAAATATTTTATATTTTTTTCTACTTCTCCTTTACCCTTGCTTCTCTACTGCAATGTAGCTTCAACTTAGTACATTTCACATTTAGAGGACTATAAGATTCAAAACATTCTAGAAATAGCAAGTGATCCTTCTTGAAGAGTACTAATAAAGCAACTACATTATGTGGCATTAAATGCAAGACAGTGTTTCTAGCTGTGATACCTTGGACTAATTATTGTAACAAAGTTTTTATCCAGTGCCTCCAGAAATAAAAAATCTTAGATTCAATCTTGGAAGAAATTTTTGAATTTCAACTCAAGCCTCTAATCCTTGACTGACCTTTACAGAAAAATAAAACTACCTTCTCTCACGTTTAAAATTAAATAGAGATTCTTAAAAAAAAAAATAAGCAGTGGCTACACCTGTTTTCTTTAATGGTGTAATTACTTTTTAAATTTAACCTTTTAAAAATTTGGTACTTACTCAGATATCATCACATAAAGAAAAAGGAAGTTATATTGCATAAATATTACCAACTAAAAACTATGCATAAACACACACACACATACGCACACACATGCACACACACACATTCTGTAGTGTAGAATACTTTTACATGTATTTTCAATTTCATGAGTGGAAAACTTGGGCTTCTGTCTCTTTATTTTACATGAATGTCCAAGCCTTTTATATTTTATAAAGACAGATTTCTGATTCTCACTTGGCCATAATTGTATAGAAATCACCAGCAAGTTTTAAATAGTTCCATCATTACTTTAAATATTTTTATTATTTGAGGGCTTATTTTACTGTTACTAAAATATAGCTAATTTACAACAATGAGAAGAGCATGGATTTGGAGTGGGAGAAATTATATTTAAATTCTGACTATGCCATCTACTGGCACTAACATTGGACAGTGCAATTAATCTTTCTGAGATTGCATTTATTTACCTGTAAAATAGACTCCTAGTTTCCTCCCTAGATTATTCAACGCTTGTAGAGTAAGCTTCTTGATAACATAGGCTAGGTTGTGTCTACCAGTCTGCCCTTCCTACGAAGAATGCCGTTAAAATTGTTATGAGGATCCAGTGGAATACTGCATTGCAAACTGAAATAATTTACAAATCTAAGTTGTTGTTCTTGTGATGATATCTACATCAGCCCCTCAGGATACTTGGGGGATTGGTTCCAGGACCCCTAAGTATACCCAAATCTGCTTATACTCAAGTCCCTCAGTCAACCCCGTGAAATCTGCGTGTATGAAAAGTTAGCCCTTCATGTGTGGAAGTTTTGCATCCCACAAATACATATTTTTGATCCACGTTCAGTTGAAAACAATTCTCATATAGTTGGACCTTTCAGTTCACAACCATATTGTTCAAGAGCCAAGAGTATTTCCATTAGTTGGAGGAGAATGAAGAATTTGTAAATTCAAGACACCAAAAATATAGTGCTTGGTATTTATAAAAGGACTTTCAAGATTTAAAAAAAAGACTTACAATATTTCTCTGTGATTAACATCCTTCTATATGTCTTCTGCACATGGGCAGAAATTGCTGCAAATTAAAGCCAGAAATGGGAGTTTTGCTACATCATTAATGTAACTGGGTCTTAGGGTAAGTGTACTTTTCATTATGCTTAAAGTTGCCAAATTGGTCTTTAAAATTCTTAGATTATTTCACACTTCCACCACAATGTATAAGAATTTTCTTTCCCTAACCTCCTCACAATAATGGATATATTCAGATTTTACTTTTTGCTCTTTGTATGGGTATGAAGTGGCATCTAATTTATGCACTTAACAAAAAGTAATTGAACACCTATTTTATTAGTCAATTCCAGCTGCTATAACAAATTACCGCCGACTGGGTGGGTTCTTAATGAGAGACCTTTTCCTCGTGATGTTCTCACAAGGCCTTTCCTTGGTGCATGGAGAAACAGGAAGAGAGAGATCGATATGGAAGCCTCACTTTCATGACCTCATCTAAACCTAATCACTTCCCAAAAGCCCCCACCCCCAAGTACCATCTATTAAGTATTAGGGCTCAACATATGAATTTTGGGAGGACATAAACATTCAGCACATAAAACCTACTATGTCTCAAACGTTATGCTAGATATGGGAGATAAAGCACTTTCTTTCTTTTCTTTTCTTTTTTTTTTTTTTTAAGATGGAGTCTCAATCTGTCACCCAGGCTGGAGTGCTGTGCCACAATCTGGGCTCATTGCAAGCTCCACCTCCCGGGTTCATGCCATTCTCCCACCTCAGCTTCCGGAGTAGCTGGGACTACCTGCGCCCGCCACCACGCCCAGCTAATTTTTTGTATTTTTAGTAGAGACCGGGTTTCACCGTGTTAGCCAGGATGGTCTCGATCTCCAGGCGTGAGCAACCGCGCCCTGATAAAGCACTTTCTAAAACATCTGTTTCTATGAAATTCGTATTCTAGTGGAAGTAGCTAAAAATAAACAAAGAGATGTATAAATACAAAGCAGAGTAAGAGCATAGCGCCTATAGAACTGGGATGCTATTTTATATGGGATAGTCAGGCAAATCCACTCTGATGAGCTGATATTTGTGCAGAGGCTCCAACTGAGCATGCCCCATCAATGTCCCCTCAGCAATTACCATTTATGTACTTCTGGCACCTTCTTACTGCAACTAGGACTCTCTGAGTGTGAGCATTATCTTGTTGCAAGAGTGTGCTTGGTATACATATGGGTTATACCAGAAGTGTTGTGGTGATAACATCCCCAGAAATAGCCTTCAAGTAATGCTGGCTGAGGTTAGTGGATAATGTCCCCAGTTTCTTTGTTCCACACAGTCTCTCAGAGGTCTCCAAGAGGCTTGAGCCCCAGTTTTCAATAGCAGCAACCTGTTCGTTTACACAACTTTATTGATTTCCTTCACTTTCCTGTTCAAGGAACTAATCCACTTGTGCTACTTGGGATCACTTCCCAAATAAACTACTTGCTCTGAATTCTATCTTCTGGAGTTTGCTTCATAGAGAACCTAATATAAGGAGTTTAGACCTTTAGATATCTAGGAGAAGGTAATTTCAAGTTGCAAGTACAGCATGTGCAAAGGCACATTGTAGTCTTTCTGATTACTAATTTTAATATAGTCGAAATCAACAAAATTTTTCCCTTTATGGTTTGTGATTTGAAGTCTTGTTTGGAATTGTTTTCTATTCTGGCTTCATGAAGATACTCTTCTATTAAAAATTACAGGTCTTTAATCCATTTAAAATTGTGTTTAATGTGTCCATAGACAACGAATTTTTTATATTTTCTATTAAAAATGGTCTGAGAAAAGTCTGTTTCCCCCCACCTACCTGCAATAACATTTATCCCACTTATCATATGTTGATGAGTACATGGTCTGCTTCTGGACTCTCTATCCTAGGAGTATGCAAAATGTTTATGTTAAAATACCAGATAGCAATTATTATACATTTATGTGATTCTACGGTCTCTTTTGTAACTATTCAACACCGCCTTTGTAGTGGGAAAGCAGCCATAGATAATATGTAAATGAATGAGTATGGCTATGTTCCAAAAATATTTATTTACAAAAACATATTTTACCCCCCAGGCTGTAGTTTGCAGACCTGTGCTCTATTCTGTTCAATTTATCTATCTTTACACCAGTGCCAAGATACTCAAATTATTTTAGTTTTTTAATAATGTTTGACATTTCCTAGGCCAAAAATTCTCTTGTTATTCTTGAGTCATTGCATTTCCATATAGATTTTAAAATCAGCTTAACAATTCTATAAAAATCTGATTGGATTTTTATTGGAATGATACTGATTGATTTGCAGAGAATTGACATGCATATGAGATCAACTTTTTAAATCTATGATTTTGATATATTTCTCCATTTATTTATGAATACATCCAGTTTTCTTTGACGTATTTTGGTACAGTGCCATAATTTTCTGTGTAAAGTGTTGAACATTTTTAGTCAATTTTTCCCTAGGTAATTTATGTGTATATTTATACTGTCATAGTAAATGATATATTTGAGCATTATATTTTGTGTTTAGCTAGTATATACAGATGCCACTGATTTTTTTGTTTTTGTTTTAACTTTTAAGTTCAGGGGTATGTGTGCAAGTTTGTTACATAGGTAAACTCTGTCACGGGGGTTTGTCGTACAGATTATGTTATCACCCAGCTATTAAGCCTAGTAGCCACTGGTTATTTTTCCTGATCCTCTCCCTCCTTCTACCCTCTACCTTCCACCCTCTGATAGGCCCCACGTGTGTTGTTCCCCTCTCTGTGTCTGTGTGTTCTCATCATTTAGCTCCCACTTATAAGTGAGAACCTGCAGTATTTGGTTTCTGTTTCTGTGTTAGCTTGCTAAGGATAATGGCCTCTAGCTCCATTCATGTCCCTGAAAAGGATATGATCTCATTCTTTGTTACGGCTGCATAGAATTCCATGGTGTGTATGTACCACATTTTCTTTATCCAATCTATCATTGATAGGCATTTTGGTTAATTCCATGTCTTTGCTATTGTGAATAGCCACTAATGTTCTGATTCTTGATTGTATGTCTGGTAAACTTAATGAACTCCCTTACTAATTCTTCGTTTATCTATAGGTTCCTTTTTACCTTGACACTTTTTATTCTTTTTCCATCTTTGTATCTATTATGCATTTTTATTTTCTTACTTCCCTGACTGGTATTTTATGGACAAAGTTTAATAGAAGTGGTGATAGAAGTCCTTATTTTGTTCCTGATTTTACAGAATTCATTACCATTTGATGTAATGTTTTTTGTAGGCTTATGATAAATGTACATTATCAGGTTATGAAAATTTTAATCTATTTCTAGTCTTCCTAACAGTTCTTCTTAAAACAATTGAAAATAGCTATTAATTTTTATTAAATATTTTTGTACCTATTGAAATAAAAAATCATATGGCTTTTCTTCTTTCATCGACTAAGGTATTGCCTACATTAAGTATGTAATCTTTAAAGCTAGATAGATCTGGGCTATTGCCTTGGTTCTTACCTTTTCTTGTATACAATCCTGGGCAAGTTTCTTAACCTCTCTGATACTCAGTTTCATCATCTATGAATCAGGACTAAAATAAAAACTGTCCTGTATTACTGTGATGAATTACAATGCATATAAAATCTCTAACTTTTAGAAATTTTTATTCAGTAAACATTAGTTCATGTTTCCTTGTGTTTTGTTCATGACTTATAAACTGCTGAAGTAAAAAGCTATGTTAAAAATTCTGGTGGGTGTAGCACTCCAGCCTGGGCAACAGAGCAAGACTCCGTCTCAAAAAAAAAAAAAATCTGATGTGTGTAATAATAAGCAAGCATTTAAAATATTTAATTTTTGTTAAATAATTTCTAAAAGAAACTATCAGGAAAGCAAGTAAATAAATACAAACAACAAAAACCATCTGTTATACCCCTAGGTCAAATAATGAAATTAATGAGGATCTTACTGACATATAAATGAATCATGCAAATGATAGAAGATTTTAAATCAAAGAAATATTGGGAAACTTTGTAATAATGAAACCTTAAATAGTCCTCAAACATATTTGACATTGACATAAAATGCCAATAAAGAGAAGCTGTGTAATAGCTACACTGCAGACAGATGGGTTACTAGAAGAACTCATTGAAATTTTCCATATCAGCCACTTGTTATTGTCTCAACAGTGAACAATGAAATAACCAGGTGTTTTATTTTATGTTGCAAATAAAGTATTAATTTGACTTTTAAAATATTTTCAAGCATCATGTTCAATATTTATGCCTTTTTCTTTTATCTTGTTGAAATGAGAAGAAATCATTTATAGTGTTTTATCAATTTTGGTTGAGAAATTTCTTCTGCTTTTACAGTGAGTATAATTTTTGGCAGACAGAGAAATTAGTTATCTTGATCAACAGCACATAATCCTGCACATATATAAAATTCTATGTATATTCATTGTGCCTAAAATCCCATGGTACAAACAAACTTATGTTGTTTTCATCCTGTTGAAAGTCCTAGGCTTAAAAAAATTATTTTTCTTAGCATACTGTAGTTATTCTGTGTATCATTTAAAAATTGTTTTTTAAACTTTCATTCTGAGTTATATCAGTATATTAAAAATTGCTATTCAAAGAAAAACACCAAACTTTTAAAATAAACACACCTACATTCAAATAACTTTTTCTTTTTGCAAAAATAAGCATTTGTGTTGAATTATAATGAAAGAAAGTTCAGGAAAGGCTGATTTAAATCCAGTGGTTCAGTCAATCAATATTCTGTGTCTTTGTATTTTATTTCTTTTTTGGCCTCCTGCTTCTTATATATGAGGTTGTTTGTTCTCAGAGAGCAGGATCATTTATATACTTCTATAGAATACCAGAGCAGAAGAACTAAGAACATTCTTTGAAAATCATAACATGCTTTATGCTTTTATTTCTTTTAAATGGGAATGAATATAGGCAAAGCACATGAATCCATTTCCTTCATTTGCCATGTAGCATATGTTTCTCATTGTTGCCATTCCAAATTAATTTGAATCAGATTCTTATATTTTATAAACTACTGAATTGAATCACTTTGTACCACTGTCAATTATTTCATGTGGACAAATTTGCTTAATGCTTATGTTTTTCATTACTGTGCTAAAGGCATTTGATTGCACTTCGGTTATCTTCAGCTGTCAAAAAAGCCAGAATAAAACATCAGAAAGATAGAATGGGTTTCCTTTCATTACCTCTGCAGGGGACTCATTTCTTTAAATGTATATGACCATTCTAACTATGGCAGAATTTTATGATAAGGAAAAATAAATTGTACCCTAAGGTATTATTCCCATTTTGATGGATTGTAAAACATGTTAAAATTGGTCATTATGAACTATAATTCTTCATGGATCCAAACCCTGTTAGTATAATTTTTTTGAATTATAAAAAAAATAGAGATCAATTTAGTTGGTGCTTTTAAATGACAGTGCATTCAGACTGCAGCATTGTAAAATGACAGCACCAGATATCAGGGATTCGTATATTTGTACTCCTGTTGTTTTGAATGAAAACAGCTTTGCCTCCTATAGGTATAGACAAGTGAGATTGACAGTGGGACCCAAATCATTGCACAATGTTTGAGGCTTGAAGGACACTTGAGTTTATATTTCACAGGAAAGAAAATAAATATTGTTCCCTAAAAAATGCAGAAATTCTTTTAAAATATGCTTACATAATAATTGAATTGTGAGGGTAAAACATGGTCATACACCAAATAAAATCTCAGAGAACAAAATGAGATCTGGTCTTAAACAGCAGAATAAAGCTTGGATTTTAAACAAGTTGTTAATATAATTTTTCTCATAGATTTCTCAGCAATCTTCTAACGATACTGAATTTCCCAATATAAAATTATTTCTTCATCATAGGTCATATTTAAAATGTCGTTTCTTCTCCTTTTCACTAATGGTTGGACATTCAGACCTGGTAGTATGCTAGACACCGTCATATCTGGTTTCCTATTTAATTCACGTATTTCATAGAGCAGGGATTATAATCCTCATAGCTATGGAAAATAAAGTTTAGGAATTACACAACTTTCTCTAAAACACACAACTAACGGGGCAGAACTGGAACTTACAAGTTATCACTTATTTTTGTTCTAAATCTTTTGGTCTTTGATTTTTCTCATTTTTATTCTTTTCCTCTTGCTTTTACTTTTCTTGCACTGCAGCTAGTATGCAAAAACACTTAATAAAACTTTTCCAAATCTAAATAAAGTTTTTAATCTTGAAATAGAGTACATGTTATTTTAAGCAAAGTTTAAAATAAAAAAACACCATTATGTGAAATCTCAAAAAATATTCAAACTGCATAGATGAATCCCACAAGAATAAGTCCACTTTAAACACAGAAGAACAAAAACCAGATTCCTGTCTGAGTACTCCACATTAAATGTTAGGGGGAAAAAGGAACATACAGCTGTTTTTTATTTTAAAGATTAAAACTCAAGATTTCTAAACTATGTATTAATACAAGATGTCAACAGAAGATGTTGTATAAAGAGAATAAAAAAAAAATCTCAGAAACCTTCTTGAATGCCTACCAGAATAGAGGTACTAGGATGATGAAGTAATGGATCGAAAGAATATAATATACACACTTAATTATTAGAATAATTTCTTAAAGTTCTATAATGTGAAAAAATGTCAAGAAAGTGTTAGGATTTTAACTGCAGAATACGTCCACAAAGATTGGAAAGTAGGCATTCACAAAAGCAACAAGGTTATTTTCTACCAACATAGTAAAAAAATAAAATAAAATGAATTCTCGTTCATTGGGATAGCTTAATATGAAGAGACGATGAGAAAACTTTAACTTCTGTAGCACAATGCTGTGAGACAACATAGACCTTGGCATTTTTCAGTTCAAGATTTGAATTCTTGTTCAAACACTTTCAAATTTTATGACCTTGTGCAAGTTAATTACTCAGAGCCTGACTACCCACATCAGTAGTGGTTATATAATACCTATCTTACTGAATTATTTTGAAGGTGAAATTCCAGTGCAGTGCTTGGCATACTTAATTTATGTATAAACCTCTTCTCTCTCTCCCTTTATTTTATTTATGTAGATTAAACAATTTTTGTAGGATTATGTTACATATTTTCATGTGACTAAAATATATTTCCATATATATTTTCTGATTCCGTCTATAATGTGAAAATAACTTTTTCTTGTATGTAGACACTTCAGTGGAATAATTTTAATGGTTTTATTTTAATTTCTTGTATTTTTGGTGAGTATTATTTCATCTCTTATTTTGTTTTAAAATTTTGCTGTTTTGTCTATAACTTATTAGTGGTTTTAACTTATTTTTCTATTAAATGTAATGCTCACCATCTGATATATGTGTGTATACCTATGTACATATATACGCATATTCATGTCAAGTATACCACATTATAATTAGTTGTCTTGTATCCTTTGGCTCCTCTAGATTGACATTTTCAGATTTTCCTTGTCTTTGAAGATTTTTGTCAATTTTGAGGAGTAATTTCAAGGTATTTTGTTCAGGTGTTTTTGGTATGATTGTATCTCTTTTGTTTATACTACTGTTGTTATCCTATTGAAGGGCATCTTTTTTGCTTCCAGTTTTTAGCTATTTCACATAAAGTTGCTATGGTCACTTATATGTAGGTTTTTATTTGGGCATACATTTTTTTCAGTTAGTTGGATAATTACCCAGGAGCACAGTTGCTAGATTGTATGATAATACAATTTACAATTGCCTGATGACTAATGTGCTGAGCTTCTTCTCATATGCTTTAAAAATTTTATGATTATCTTCTTTGGTAAGGTATCTGTTCAGATCTTTTGCCCATTTTTGAAAATAGTTTTTGTTTTCTTACTGTGGAGTTTTCAAAGTTCGTGACGTATTTTGGATGAGAGTCCTTTTTCAGCCATATGTTTGCAAGTATTTCCTCCCAGTCTGTGGCTGGGGATTTCAGTTTCCTATTGCTGCTATAACAAGTCAGTGACTTAAATAATACAAACTTATCCACTAACATTTCTTGGGGGTCAGAAGTCTCAGAAACAGGGTATTGCCAGGCTATATTCTGTTTACAGGCATTAAGGGAGAATTCGTTTCCTTCCCTCTTTTAGCTTCTAGAGGCTGCCTGCATTTCTTGGCTCATGGCCCCAGCCTCCATCTTCAAAGCCAGCAGTACAGTATTTTGCAGTCTCTCTCTATGACTCTGCTGCCTCCTTTTATAAGAACCCTTGTGTTTACTTTGGGATAACCCAGATAATTCAGGATAATCTCTCTATCTCAAAATCCTTAATCACATCAGCAAAATCCCTTTTGCATGTAAAGTGACATATAGGATCTGGAGATTAGAATGTGGACATCTTTGGGGGCCATTACTCAACATATGACAATTGTCTTTTGATTCTCTTAGTAGCCTATTTCCAAAAGAAGTTGTTTTAAAACTTTTAACAAAGGTCATTTTATAAATTTTCTTTGATGGATTTTGCTTTTGGTATGGTACCTAAAAATTAATCATCAAACCAAAGATCACCTAGATGTTCTCCTGTGTTTTCTTCTATAAGTTTTACAATATGTTGTATTCTATTTAGCCTTATGATTCAATGATTCATTTTGACTTAATATTTATGACAGTATAAGGTCTGCATTAGGATCCATTATTTTATACAAGTATTAGTTCCTTATCACTGCTGTAACAAATTACTACAAGTTTGCTGGCCTAAAACAACACAAATTTATTATTTTACAGTTCTTGAGATCAGAAATCCAAAATGGGTTTTGGGAGCTGTGTTACTTCTGGAGGTTCTATGGGAGAATTTGTCTCCTTGTCTTTTCAGCTTCTAGAGGTCACCTCAATTTCTTGGCTCATGGACACTCCTCCATCTTTAAAGCAGTAGTGTGACATATTCAAATCTCTGCCTCTGTTGTCACATCTTATTCTCTCATTCTTTCCCTCCTGTTTCCCTTTCGTAATACACTGTGATTGCTTACTTTGACCGGAATAATCCTGTATAACATCCCATATCAGAATCTTCAATGTAATCACATCCACAGGGTCCCTTTTATCACGTAAGGCAAAAAAATACCAGCAAGCTATTTTGTAGACATCAATAAACTGATTTTAAAATTTATACAAAAGGCAAAAAGCCTAGAATAGGGAATGCAATACTGAAAACAAAAACAAAAACAAAAAACAACAAAGCTGAAGGACTCACATTACATGATTTTAAGACTTGCTATAAAGCTATGTAATTAAGACAGAATGGTGCTGGTGAAAGAATAAACACAAAGGTATGAAAAGAGCCCAGAAATAGACTCAGATGAAGATGTTCAACTGACTGTTAAAAAGGAGTACAGACAATGCATAGGGTATTGGAATAACTGGATATCTATATGCGTGGTAGATAGGATAATTGGAGATATAGAATAATAGGTTATATAGATTCAATGGGGTTGCATTGAATCTATATAACAAGAGGGAAGGACTAATATCTGAACAACTTGAGTTTTCCATTCTATGAACATGGATTATTTATTTAGATATTTAAAATGTTTTATCATAGTTTTGTAGTTTTTGGTCTTAGAGTCTGTAAATGTTTTAAAATATTTTTTGGGTTTATACTGTTTTTATTTTGCTAGTACAACTGTAATTTCAAATTGGTTTTTGAATTTCAAATTCCAATTATTTATTTCTGCATATTCAAGACAGTAAAGCAATTAACTTTTGTGTATTAACTCATATCCTTCCTGCAACTTGCTATAATTGCTGATTTGTACCAGGCGATTTTCTTTTATCAATTATGTAGGATTTTCTACATATACAGTTATATCTGTAAACAAAAGCTTTTTTCTTTCTTCTTCTGTATTTTTTTATTTCTCTTTTTCTTGACTTTCAGTACATTGTTGGGTAGGAGTAGTGACAGAGTACATCCTTGCCTTGTTCCTGATCTTAAGGGAAAAGCACCCACCTTCTCACCACTAAGTATAATATTAGCTAAAGTTTTTTTGCGAATATTCTTTATGAAATTGAGGAAATCTTCTATTTCTGATTTGTTGAGAGTTTCTTTTTTATCCTAAATGGGTGTGATTTGTTTTCTGTATCAACTGATATGTTCATTTTTTTTTCTTTAGTGTATTGACATGGTAGATAATTGAATCGGTTAATTTTTAAAAATAGATATAGCCTTTTATACCCGAAACAAATCCCACTTCATTGTGATCTATAATTCTTCGTATATATTGTTGGATGTGATTTGCTAATATTTTGTTAAAGATTTTTGCATCTATGTTCATAGCACATATTGATCTATAGTTCCTCTTCTTCATAGTGAAAATTTATCTGTTTTTGGTATTAGGGTAGTGCTGGCCCCACAAAATGAGTAAGAAAGCATTTCCTCAGCTTCTATTTTCTAAACTAGATTATGGAGAATTGATATCATTTCTTTATTAAATGTTTGGGAGAATTCACTAGAGAAACTATCCGGGCCTAGTGCTTTCTTTTTTAAAATAAGTTATTAATTATTGATTCAAAGTTCAATAATAGATATAGACCTATTCAGGTTATCTATTTCTTCTAGATGAGTATTGGTAGTTCGTGTCTTTCAATAAATTTCTCCATTTCATTTAAGTTATTAAATTTGTGGGCAGATAATTGTTCACAGCATTCCCTTATTATCCTTAGTGACCATGGAATCAGTAGTCATAATCTGTATTTCATTTTCTATATTAATAAGGGGTGAATTTTTTAAATTTCTTGATTAGCCTAGGTGGAGGCTTACCAATTTTATTGATCTTTTGAAGAAGCAGACTTGTATTTTGTTGATTTTCTCTAATTTTTGTGTTTCCGATTTTATAATTTTTACTCTAATTTTATTATTTCTTTTTTTTTTTTGCTTGTTTTTGGCTTAAATTGATCTTTTTTTCTCCAATTTCCTAAAGTAAAATTCTAGATTATTTAGTTTAAATCTTTTTTTAAATATATACGTCAATGCTATAAATTTCCCTCAAAGCACTACTTTTGCTGAATCCCACAAAATTTGGTGAGTTGAATTGACATTTTATTTAATTCAGAACATTTAAAGGTTTTCTGGAGTCTTCTCAGATCTGTGCGTAAATTTGAAGCATGTTGTTGAATTCCCAAATGTACAAATTTTCTAGCTATCATTCTGTTTTTGATATCTTGTTTATTTCACTGTGGTCAGACAATACACTTTGTGTATCTTTTCACTCTTTTAAATTTGTTATGGTGTGTTTTATGGCCCAAAATAGTCTACCTTGATAAATGTTCTTCGTGATCTTGAGGATAATATGTATTCTGCTGTTGTTGGGTGAAGTATTCAACAACAATGACAATACATATCAAATAAATCAAGTGGATTAGTAGTGTTGTTCAGGTCAATTATGTCCTTACAGACTTTCTGCCTGTTCGTTCTATTAACTAAAGAGGAGTGCTGATAATTTTTTGGCCTCACATATTTTAATGACTATTTGGCCTCACATATTTTGATGCACTATAGTTAGGTCAATATACATTAAGAATTGTTACATCCTTTGGAGAATTGATCTCTTTGTTACTATGTTTTAGTCTTTCTTTATCCCTGATTATTTTTCTTTTAGTCAAATCTGCTTTGTCTCAAAATTAACATAGTACTCCAGCTTTGTTGTGATTAGCATGGTATATATTTCTCCACTTCTTTACTTTTAAATTACTTTAGTCTTTGTATTTAAAGTTCTTTTTCTGCACAACAGGTATTTAGGTCTCTTTTTTTTTCACTTTATTTAAATCCATCCTGATAATCTTTGTCTTTTATATGGTATATTTCTCTTGTTCCAGAGCTTAGAGAAATGGCCTTCAGTTTTTTCCCTAGTCAGTATATTAGCTGTGGGTTTGTCATGTGTAGATTTTGTTATTTTTAAGGTAAGTTCCTTTTATACGCAGATTGATGGGGATTTTTACAATAAAGGGATGTTGAATTTCATCAAATGCTTTTTTTGGCATCTTTTTAAAGAATCATACTTTTTTTCTTGAAATTTGTTAATGTGATGTAGCATATTAATTGAGTTGCATGTGTTGAATCATCCTTGCATCTCTAGGATGAAGCCCATTTGATCAGGGTGAATGGTCTTTTTAATGTGTTGTTGAATTCAGATTGCTAGTATCTTGTTGAGGATTTTTGCATCTACGTTCATCGGTGATGTTGGCCTGTACTTTTCTTTATTGTTGTGCCCTTGTCTAATTTTGGTATTAGGGTAATGCTGGTCTCATAGAATGAGTTTGGAAGTATTTTCTGCTTTTTAATTTTTTTGAAGAGTTTGAGTAAAATTGGCATTAGCTCTTTAAATGTTTGTTAGAATTCAGCAGTGAAGCGGTCAGGTCCTGGGCTTTTCTTTAATCGGAAGCTATTTATTATAGCCTCAATCGCGTTACTCATTATTGGTTTATTGAGATTTTCTATTTTTTTATGTCTCAGTATTGGTAAGTTTTATGTATCTAGAAATTTATTTATTTCTTCAAGGTTTTGCTGTTTGTTGTTGTCAAGTTCATAATAGTCTGAAACGATTCATTGTATTTCTGACGTCTCAGTTGTTATTATCATTTTTTGTTGCTTTAAATGTTATTTATTTGGATCTCTCTCTCTTTTTTAGTTAGTCTAGCCAAAGGTTTCCTGATTTTATCTTTTCAGAAAACCAAATTTTTGTTTTGTTGATCTTTTGTATGTTTTGTTGTTTCAATTATATTTATTCCTACTCTGATCTTTACTGTTTACTTCTGCTAATTTGGGGTTTGGTTTGTCCTTGTTTTTGTAGTTCTTGGAGGTATATTGCTATAAACATCCCTCGTAGTACTGCTTTTGCTGTATCCCATAGATTTTGATATGTTGTATTTCCATTTTCATTTGTTTCAATAAATTTTAAAATTTATTGTCTAATTTCTTCATTTACCCATTTATCATTGGGGAACATGCTATTTAATTGACATGTGTTTATAAAGTTTCTGAGGTTCCTCTTTTTATTAATTTCTAGTTTTATTCCACTGTGGTCAGAAAAGATACTTGATATAATTTCTACTTTTTTGAATTTTTTCAGATTTGTTTTGTGGCCTAAGATACGATCTACTCTGGAGAACATTCCATGTGCTGATGGAAAGAATGGATATTCTATAGCAGATGGGTGAAATGTTTTGTAAATGTCAGTTAGATCTAGTGTGTAGTTTAACTCCAATGTCTCTTCGTTGATTTTATCTCTGGATGATCTATGCATTACTGAGATTGGGGTGTTGAACACATAAGTTTCCTGGAGAGTGGCACACCCTGGGGGGGATGGAAGCTCCCTGTTCCTTTCCCCATACTTTGCCTTATGCATCTCTTTTTCTCTGTCTTTTGTAATGTCCTTTAGACTGAATGGTAAACATAAGTGTTTCCCTTAGTTTTGTGACCTCCCTAGCAAATTAATTGAACCAAAAGATGGAGTCATGGGAACCCCAGCATGAAGCTAGAGGGTCAGAAGTTTCAGAGGCTCAGAATTGTGACCATTGTCTGAAGTTGGAGGCAGTATTGGATTGGCACTTAAACTGTGTGATCTGATGCTATCTTTAGGTAGATAATGTCAGAATTGAATTGGTGGGTACCCAGCTGGTGTCTGCTGCAGAATTGATTGCTCACTTGATGATAGAAAGAAACCACCTCCCAATATGTGATCATAGAAGTCTTCATGTTTTGACATATACATGGTGAACTGATTACTATAGTCAAGTAAATTAACATATCCATCATCTCACATAGCTACCTGTTTTGTTTTGGGGTAAGGGTAGGAGTACCTAAAATCAACTCTCTTAGCAAGTTTCCAATACAGAATATAATATTCTTATGATAGACCTTGTGATGTAAATTAGATCTCTAGCCCTATTTATCCAAATAACTGCATTTTTGTACCCTTTGGCCTATATTTCCCCCACCTCTTCAATACTGGTTACTGCCTATGTAATCTCTGATTCCATATATTTCAGTTTTTGTCTTTCCTCTGTCTTTTAGATTTCATATATAAGTTAGATTATACAGTATTTTTTATGTGTCTGGCTTGTTACATTTAGCATAATTCTGGGTGCATTTATGTTGTCACAAATATAAGAATCTTCTTTTTTAAGGCTAAATAATATTCCATTGTGTATGTGTGTATATATGTATACACACACACACACACACACACACACATATGTATATATATGGCAACTTCTTTAATAATCTGTTGATAAACCTTTAGGATGTTTCTATAACCTGCTATTGTAAATAATTCTGCTCAGATAAATAAAATTAGAAATGAAAGAGGAGAGCAGGATATAGATAGGAAGTAAGGTAAACAGACCTTGAGTATGAGATCATATGTTATTCTGTTAGGAGTTAGGAGTTGGGCTGTTTTTAATGCTTGCTGTAGCTGTTGGTGATAGAGGCTTTTTTTTTTTTTTTTTGAGATGGAGTTTCACTCTTGTTGTCCAGGCTAGAGTGCAATGGCACGAGCTCAGCTCACCGCAACCTCCACCTCCCAGGTTCAAGCAATTCTCCTTCCTCAGCCTCCTGAGTAGCTGGGATTACAGGCATGTGTCACCACGCCCGGCTAATTTTTTGTAATTTTAGTAGAGATGGGGTTTCTCCATGTTGGTCAGGCTGGTCTCAAACTCCCAACCTCTGGTGATCCACCCACCTCGGCCTCTCAAAGTGCTGGGATTACAGGCGTGAGCCACTGTGCCCAGCCAGATAGAGGTATTTAATACCACTAATGTCATATTTTTCTCCCCTCTTGGCTTTGGGCTTTTGAAAATACTATTTAGAGATGGTCTAGTTTTTTTTTTGTTTTTTTTTTTGCAGTTTTTTGATAGATCTTACAGTTTTTTTCAGCTCTACTCCACTCTTACAGTGTTACATTATCTTTTTTTTTGCTGGAATGTGAGGGTATAGGGCAGGAGGAGCATTTTATAATCTTTTGATGAAGTTTCAGATTTTTAGCTGGCCTGCATCTTGTGGCTGTGACCTTCACCAGTTTTTCTCCACTGATGTACTTCCTCCTCTCTCCACCCCTGCCTCTTAATTTCTTTCTTGGCTTCAGTGTTCCTAATCTATTTCCTTGAAACACCATCCCCTGTTAACTACGTATTTTTTCCCTTTGGAGAGTAAAAGGATTTTGCAGGGATCTCTACTGGGGAGGAAATTCCCTTCCCCCAGCCGTGATAAGATTTCAAAATTATATTCTGGCAAAATACTTTTCTGTGGAGAGAAGGCTTTTATTATGAAGAAGGCTCTTGCCATGTCTTATAAAGGAGATTCTGTTTCCTTGCTAAGACCCAGAGGAACCCTTTCTTGGATCTTCATCATGAGAATCTGGTGAGTTCTTGATGGTAAGGTCCACAGAAGTATGGGGATCCCTTTCAAACTGCAATTATTTGCAGTTTTTTACTTTTACATTGATCCATATTTGGCCTCCTGGAATCCACTAAAATTATATGCATTCTTCTAAATTTATGTTTCAAGGGGGCTTCTATTTCGAAGTATATTACTGTTGCTGTATCTCTCTGGATGTACCTGTCTCTCTAGATTGGGGGATTTTTTTTTTTTTGGTCCTGTGACCTCAGTTTTCTGATAGGTTTACATAGTCATTGATGTTCAGTTTTCTTGTTTTAAGAATGGACATTTATTCAACATAGTATTGGAAGTTCTGGCCAGGGCAATCAGGCAAGATAAATAAATAAAGGGTATTCAAATAGGAAAAGAAGAAGTCAAATTGTCTCTATTTGCAGATGACATGATTGTATATTTAGAAAACCCCACCATCTCAGCTCTGAATCTCTTTAAGCTGATAAGCAACTTTAGCAAAGTCTCAGGATACAAAATCAATGTGCAAAAATCACAACCATTCCTACATACCAACAGAGAGCCAAATCATGAGTGAACTCCCACTCACAATTGCTACTAAGAGAATAAAATACCTAGGAATACAACTTACAAGGGATGTGAAGGACCTCTTCAAGGACGACTACAAACCACTGCTCAAGGAAATAAGAGAGGACACAAACAAGTGGAAAACCATTCCATTATTTTGGATAGGAAGAATTAATATCATGAAAATGGCCATACTGCATAAAGTAATTTATAGATTCAGTGCTATCCCCATCAAGCTACCATTAATTTTCTTCACAGAATTGGAAAAAAACTACTTTAAATTTCATATGGAACCAAAAAAGAGCCTGCATAACCAAGACAATCCTGGGCAAGAAGGACAAAGCTGGAGACATCATGCTACCTGACTTCAAACTACACTACAAGACTACAGTAACCAAAACAGCATGGTACTGGTACCAAAACCAATATATAGACCAATGGAACAGAATAGAGGCCTCAGAAGTAACACCACACATCTAACACATCTGATCTTTGACAAACTTGACAAAAATAAGCAATGGGGAAAGGATTCCCTATTTAATAAATGGTGTTGGGAAAACTGGCTAGCCATATGCAGAAAACTGAAACTGGACCCCTTCCTTACATCTTATATAAAAATTAACTCAAGATGGATTAAAGACTTAAATGTAAGACCTAAAACCATGAAAACCCTAGAAGAAAACCTAGGCAATACCATTCAGGACATAGGCATTAGCAAAAACTTCATGAATAAAACACCAAAAGCAATGGCAACAAAAGCCAAAATTGACAAATGGGATCTAATTAAACTAAAGAGCTTCTGCACAGGAAAAGAAACTACCATCAGAGTGAACAGGCATCCTACAGAGTGGGAGAAAATTTTTGCAATCTATCCATCTGACAAAGGGCTAATATCCAGAATCTACAAGGAACTTAAACAAATGTACAAAAAAAAAACCCCAAAAACCCCCATCAAAAAGTGGGCGAAGGATATGAACAGACACTTCTCAAAAGAAGACATTTATGTGGCCAAGGAACATACGGAAAAAAACTCATCATTACTGGTCATTAGAGAAATGCAAATCAAAACCACAAAGAGATACCAACTCACGCCAGTTAGAATGGCAATCATTAAAAAGTCAGGAAAAAACAGATGCTGGAGAGGATGTGGGGAAATAGGAACACTTTTACGCTGTTGGTGGGAGTGTAAATTAATTCAACCATTGTGGAAGACAGTGTGGCAATTCCTCAAGCATCTAGAACTAGAAATGCCATTTTGACCCAGCCATCCCATTACTGGGTATATAACCCAAAGAATTACAAATCATTCTACTATAAAGACACATGCACACATATTTTTATTGCGGCACTGTTTACAATAGCAAAGACTTGGAACCAATCCAAGTGCCCATCAATGATAGACTGGATTAAGAAAATGTGGCAAATATACACCATGGAATATAGTGCAGCCATAAAAAAGGATGAAAGAGTTCATGTCCTTTGCAGGGACATGGATGAAGCTGGAAACCATCATTCTCAGCAAACTAACACAGGATCAGAAAACCAAACACCACATGTTCTCACTCATAAATGGGAGTTGAACAATGAGAACACATGGACACAGGGAGGGGAACATCATACACCCGGGCCTATTGGGGGATGGGTGGCTAGGGGAAGGATAGCATTAGGAGAAATACCTAATGTAGATGATGGGTTGATGGGTGCAGCAAACCACCATGGCACCTGTATACCTATTTAACAAACCTGCACATTCTGCACATGTATCCCAGGACTTAAAATATAATAATAATAAAAAAGAATGAACCTGATGACTTCCAAGTGCTTCACATGTTAGAAGGGAAGTCAGAAATCAGGAGAGGTAATTTAAATATGTACCGGCAGAAGCTTTCTTTAAAATTGTATGCTTTGGACGAAAATTCAATTTTTATCTTTAGAGGTATTCATTTTATGTAAACGTTGTTAGTGATAACTTTAGATTTACTTTTTTCCTTTAATCAGTGTTTTTTCAATAATGTGCTGATGGAGTTTGGCAGATGGAGTGTGTTATGAGATCGATGGTGTACATATGGGGAGATTAGGCAATGTGCTTGTGCCCAAGTCTGGGTGTTTGACAGAAACTTAGATAATATTCAGTTTAGCAATCTTTGCTCTCAAACTGGATTTTCCTTGTGATGTTTTCATTACTGCACATCTTTCCTGTATCTAAATATTGGACAGATAATTGTGTGCTCTTTTACGCTGATTGATCATAGAGATTTTTATGTCTTAGTGAAGCTGAGCCACGTAATGAAAGAGATATTGCTGGATAATTTTAAGTCTTTTCCAGCTATTGTCATTCTTCTTTCCCCAGGCATGTACTTGTTTGTATCCTTAGCTGAAATTTGCTTTTTTTTTTCTCCTCCAACTTCATCCCTTTCTGCTTTGAATAACTCCATTCTTTTTTTTTTTTTTTACCAAATGCTGTACACGTTCCCTAAATCACACATTGTTCTGCTTGGCACACTTCTTTTGCACCTGTTTGGACCTAATATTCATTTCTTTCTTTTTTTGGCTCAGTTTTTTACCTTCTAGACCCTCCCTCCTTTTAAGCAGCTTTACTTGATTCCCCTTGAACGTATTACATAGTGATATGTTCCACCTGGCATTTTCCCAGCATTACATTTTTATCTCAGAACTTATATTCTTTGTAACAATTGTTTAAATATTTCTGTCCTGCCAAAAAAAAAAGTGGGCTCCTTGGCCACAAGAGTTCCCCCTGTCCCCCTCTCTCTTTCTTAACTTTGTGCAGTAGAGCTTAGCAGAGTCTGGAGCCTATAAATGCTCAGTTCACATATATAACACAGTGAATGATGAATGATTAAGTCAATAATTGGTGTCATCTTGGTGACTCCCACGTTTGTCACTTCCAAGCAATCATTCATTTGAAGCTGCACTTTCAAGTTTCATATGAATTTCTCCTCTCTTTTCTTTTAACAATTCTAATTAAATTTTTTATAGTACTGAACATGTAGGATGCTTCCCCCCCACAAACTGCTTATCACAGTACATAGATTAGAAGAGTTTCGTTACTTTAGATTAAATGTGGGTTTGCAGTCTGATGCTCTAGGCTCAAGTTCTACTTTCATCTCTGCTTTTCAAATTATATGAACTTGATTAGAACTCACTTTATCTGTAAAATAATGTCTTCACACGGATTTGGCAGACTCTCTGGACTTTCAGTAAGTAAATACAGTTTTCTTAATTGCACTTGTATCATAGTTTGTCTAAATCCACTTGCCATGGAAATGGAAGTTCTTGGACAGAGTCTTAGTGCTGAGTGTTTGTTGCTGGCACTTGTACTCTTAAAATAGCATTTTGAGAAACAAACAACAGATGTTATAGAAATAAGAAATTGGATACTTGAGAGCTGAGCTGGTTAATGCCTTTATTGATAGCAGTGGTAGAAACTTATATTTCTTGTAGGAAAATGTACGTCAGATTTTCTTTTAAATAAACAAACATTTTCTTATTTAATTCTCATAGTGATATTTTGAAATGGATGTTAGTATTATTCCCAGTTTACTGAGAAGAAAACCTGCAGCTGACTCCAAATAAAGGATGTAAATTATGAACCTAGCAGCTACTATCACTCTTCACCTACAGATAGTTGCACAGAAATTCCTTTAGCTTAATTTGTAATATGCACTCCTGCCTAAACTCTTCTAATGGCACAATCCATCTTCCTCACCCAAACTCCACACGTAGCTGCAGATGCTGCAAATCTCAGTGTAGAGTTATGGACCAGAGCCCCGGAAGGAAGAACTTTCTTTATTGACAGCTAAGAAACAATTTTTCTCACTCCTTGTCATTGTGCCCAGATGTACCATAATGTATCTAAAACAGTAGTCCTAAGATTGAGAACCCAACTGGCCAAGAAATCTTTGGGGATGAAGAAACAGCTTTAAGATAGGCTTCTGTAACTGGCCATTCTCAACCACCTGTGACAGAGAAAATTTTTCATTTCTAGCACCGAAACACATTAGTTCTCTGTCAAAAACTGCATCAGTCAGAAATCCAATCCTAGTTTTAAATGAAGGTGTCATGTCTCTGCCACCTCAGTATGTCTATCAACAGTGAAACCTGTGTCTGGGTTGTAACATTTATGATTCATTTGTCCTTTGGTGAATTAAAATGTTTGACATTCCTACATTAGGCTGTAATACGCAGGGGGATGTTAAGTGGATAGTATAAAACTCTGTGATTCATGACAGAGAGGAGTGAATGTACCATATTATCTGATCATCGCTTCAGCCAGTTTAGGGCCACTTTCTACATGTCTGGTGTGTAGAGATAAACTGTCTTTAACATCATATCATGAGAGTGGTGATGAATCGTTCTTGGACATTTTCTGATTGACACATTCTGAAGCTTTACATTCTCCTGCTGTAACATATCCAGTGGGGAAGTCTCCCACTAGATAGGCATTATAACACTGTGGTTTTCCAATAGTCAAATACTTACGTTTGCGAAAATAATCTGACTGTAAAGAACAGAGACTTTATTATTGTTGATAGCACCTTGGTTATCGTCTTAAAAAATCTAAATGCTATTGATTTGGGGGATTAAATTTATGACTGTGTAGCATAATTCTTTATAAATGAATCTCTGCCTTTCCCAAGAGTACCAAATACACTAGTTGACAGAAAATCACTTGGTAGGAAAGGGAATGCTTAATATTGCCTTGGGGCATAACTCAGGTGATCACTTTAATACATACTTTTCATGCTGGAAAGAATTGATAAGCAATGTCTCTAAAAGTAAAATATTCTGATGTAACTGAGCCTGGGATCAACAGAGATAAAAGTTGTGGAAACAGATAAGGCCTGTTGGAGGTTTCCCCTGAGGGATTTTTGTATTACTTTGTGTAAGTGGGGAAAAATGAAGGGATTTTCTGGATTCTTCATAATCAGATTCAAATCTCCCCTTTGCACAGGTGAGCAGTAAGTAGATATTTGAAAAGCTACTATTGTGGATGGACTTTTGCTCCTGCTGGACGTTTTCTAGTTCCAATTACATTGAAATGATGAAAATCAATGTGAAGAGTGATGCATGCTGAAGGGCAGGGGTGAAAAAGGGTCCAGAGTAATAATAATTTAAAGTAACTTCAGAAGACAACACATCAACTATGAAGAGATCAATTGAACCATTTTTTTTTAAAAATTGTACTTGAGCAGTCTCAGTGCTGAGGGTTAGATGCTGAGACTGTTGAGGCAGAAGGAGAGGATTTGGAGAGGGAAGCACCCTCTGGGGCACATCTGACTGGGAACTGGTATCAGAGAGGTGACACTGGGGACCACAATATTTTGATGAGGAAGAACAAGAGCTTCAAACCTTACCCAGCCAGATCTTCTAATGCTACCTTTTCCCTCTCATATGTTAATTGTTTGTGTGTCATAGTAAGTTAACATGCATCACCTACTTTTGAGAACTTCCTACCTCTTTATCATCCTTCAATCCCCACAGCATACATTAGCCAGATAATAGAGAACTATACACATTTTAATCTATTGTTTGCCTTGAATTTTTTGGAATGATCCTATTAGACCACCAAAAAAGTAATTTATTTTTCTTTCTATCATCACTTCTTACCTTTTTAAAAAATGCATGAGAAATTAATAACTGAAAAACTGGTCAAAAGTTATTCTCTCCACTGATATTGCATATCCTACTGTCTTTAGGTTGATAGTAGATAAACTGTAATTCTTACATACCCCTAAGAATTAATGGTCTCCTATGAGATTTCTAATTTTTCAGAGGCTCATTTATTATATGAAAATCATGTGCAAAAAGATAGCTTTGTCTTTCCTTTGGAAGCAGCTTCATCTTACAATGGGACCATCCTTTTCTTTCTGCTATGGGCCTCCCTTACTCTATGGGTTTCATCATGTTCTTCTGCTTTCTGTCTTACCCTGCTCTTTGAATTATGACCAATATTCTTAATAATCCCAATCAATATTTTTTGATGACTCAGTTCTGAACATTCTTAAATGTCAAAGGCTGCTTTGATCTTAATAGAGCAAATGTTGCTGTTTTAAATTTCTAAATTTGACACTACCAGTTTTACTCTTCTAGCTCTTCTAGGGCATTTAGAGTAGCTATGACATCACCTCAAACCTCAAAAAGCTTAAAATGGGCGAGTAAAAGGTTGATAAATTCTGTTCATAAATAGTTATGTCAGAACTAAAGAAAAGAAAGAACCATTCAAGAAATTTAACAGGGTAAACACATGTCCTGAGGTGGTTTGTATGGGATGGTACTGGCATCCTTATTTACTCTCAGACATGTCTTGATTTGGAAGATTAATTAGTAAGTCTTTTTATATTAATGAAATAACATGACCCAAGAGGTACTTTAAGTTTAGGGCAGTCAGTAACTTTTGATAGTAATCTTTTTAATTGATTCTTAAAACCTAGGTTTATACAGATAAGAATACAGCTTGTGGAGGTGGACCCATCTAGGTAACTATTGCCAATAACAAGGGTTAAAATATTATCAGCACTCTAGAAACTCTCTCTTTGCTTTCTCCTAGACCTGTTTTCTATCAAGGTGACCACTATCCAAACCTCCAGACAGTTGGGATCTTGCAAAATTACTCTGTGTCTCCATCTTTTGCTCAGTATTATATTTGTGATATCCACACACACTATGTTGTGCATGGAGTTCATTCTCATTGCTGAATAGTATTCAATTATATAAGTATACCACAGTTTATTTATTCACTCTACAGTTGCTAAACTTTTGCTTGTTATCAATTTAGGAATTGTAATACAGAAATGGTAAAGAGCTCACTTTGGAACTAACTGTAATTCTCATAAGTCATTCCAAATATTTTGAGTGTGTACTCTTCTATTTTTGGAAACTGTTTATAGCCCCTGTATGATTATAGTTGATCTTTAAATATACATTAAAATAAATAATGTTGAAGTTTTATAAATTAAGTAATAAATTAGGTAAGTTTTTTGTTATTTGTCATAGCTATATGTATTTGAAAATAGTCCTGTTTTCTGATGTAAGATATATTCCAATATTCTATGATTCTTTAGTCTGTGCTTGGGACCCATAGCAATACTTGACTTCTGCAATAACTCCAACCCCAGTGACTTGTACTCAAGATAATAAGAACTTGATTCAGGGTGATGGCAGAGAGATGAAAAGATTCACTAAGCAATACTTTAAAATATCAACATAGTTTGGCAATAAATTAGATATTATGGGTGAATAAACATAGATCACCTTAATAAAATGTCTTATTCACAGTCTCCTCTAATGGAGAAACCCAACATTCTTGGAATATGATCCAAGGAAAACACATCGATAAAATAACGAAGTCAAATTTTCATTATCTTGCTTTATATAAAAAATACCATATTTCAACATAGACAGACATCTGATTGATTGTTAAAGCCAGATTTATAAGTTGGCATATTAATAATTTAAAAGATAATCCTTTTATAAAGTCAGAAAAGAAAGATTTCTTAATTTGATTTATTTTTAGTTATGAACACTAATGCTTAGAACCTTGTAAAATTGATAACAGCCTGGAGTGGATGAATAGAGTTCTTTTTAGTTTGTTGTGAATCATTTATGGGTGTACAAGCCTCTTTTCACTGATTTGCATCCAAGAGACATTGGCTATAGTTTAGATTTTATCTTGAATCTTAGGAAGAATAAAATAGTGTGAAGTCAGACATGAGTCAAAGAACTACTACTTGAAGAACTGGGTTACTTTGGATATTATTTAACTCCTCAGAGTCTTAATTTCTTCCCAGAAATGGAACATCATGGAATTAATAATATATAATATTTAGAAAAAATGCATAGCAAAACAGGGTGGGACTATATTAAGTAAAAAAAAATAACTAATTAGAAGGTCAAAGGATAAACCAAATCTAAGAGCATAAGAAATTGCAGACATTTTTCATAAAGGGAGTGAGGGAGGTGCAGTCATACATTGATTAAGGACAGGGATACCTTTGGAGGAACACCTCATTAGATGATTTTGTTGTGCAAACATCACAGAATGTACTTACACAAATCCAGATAGTATAACCTACTACACATCTAGGCTATGTGGTATAGCCTATTGCTCCTAGGCTACAAACCTCCCAGCATTTTGCTGTACTGAATACAGTAGACAGCTGTAAGCATAATGGGAATTATTTGTGTATCTGAATATATCTAAACATAGAAAAAGTACAGTAAAAATATGATATTATAATCTTATGAGACCACTGTTGTATACGCAGTCTGTAGTTGACTGGAATGCTATTATATGGCTCATAACTGTAGATGGGCTACACCGTACCCCAGGAAAGGATCTTAGTGTCTGCTCTCGTCCAATGCCCAGAGTTCTGTGTCTCCACATGACACCCAATTCCACCCCCAACATCAACTTAGTAGGGGACATAAGGCCGGTAAATTTTGGCATTAGATGTGAGAGTTGTCTTGACTGTGGACTACTGTAAAACCTACTTCTGCAGCCAAGCAGAAGGATATTTCTAAATAAAGATTATTACTTTAAATGTCTTATTTCTTTGCATGTTGTTTTGATAACCAAAAAGGACAAGCATACATATTTCTTGAAGGACTTGTATATAATACACATGGTTGTCATGGAGGTTAATAATTGAAATGTTTGTATATAAGGTCCTTATTATGGTGCTTGGTACAGAGTTGGAATTCACTGGTGCCAACTTTCCTTGCATTGGTGTAGCTATATCTCAAGATTCATTTAGGGCTCATATATCATGATAATATGTATTATCAATATATTTAGAGGCTAAGAATTGCAACTGAGTGTAATGGAAATTTTGAAAGAGGAATTTTTCTCCATTCCAGTTCTTATGAGCATAGTTGGTCCAACTTACAGAGTAAAATTAATGTAGTGTAATAAAAAAGCAATAGGTAAAACAGCTGGATATTATTCAAAATTAGAGAGAACTGCCAGATTACAAGAAAGAAAATAGATGAAAAGAAAAAGGAAAAAAGAAGTGAGAAGAACTCCCATTTTACATCCATGCAGTTGATAGCAATTAGGTAATAAGATCTATGAGTTAGACTATATTGGTTATGGTTCTTTTCCAGCATAGCCCATTGCTTTTATTCATATAGGATATTTATAAAACTTATTTTACTTTAATTGTGCACCTATCCATTAGGTTAAAATTCCTTTGATAAAATTGTCTAATTCATGTATTTGGTCTGCTAATATATTTCAGTTTATACTATATGCAAGATATTATTTTACACCCTGGAGATACAGTAATAAACAAAGATACAAAGCCCCTGTCAAAGAAAAACATAATACGGTAGGAAAGGATCTTATATTCTAGTGTCAAAATACCAAAAATAAATAAATAGGCATATATAAAGAGGTTAAAAGATCCATCAAGAAAAATAAAACAGTCTAAAGGAGATAAAAATAATAAAGTATAATTTTATAGACGTTTGTCAGAGAACATTCATGTGATAAATTAATATTTGAGCACAGACCAAATTAGAGACAAAAGTAGGGAACCATGCAGATATTTTGGTTAACATTGTTTAAGGCAGAGGAAAGAGCAAATACAAAGGTATCAGCAACCTCGGTATGTTTGAGGGTTGTCGGGGAAAGGATGTTTATGAATCAGAGGGAGCAAGGGAAAGATGAAAGAGATGAAGTCAGAGGTTAAAATAAGGTGTGTTATGATGCAATATAATAAGGATATTGGATTCTGCTTTATGATAAGGTTGAAAGCCATTGAACATGGAGAGAGGTTGTCAATTATTTTTAAAGAATAACTGGCTGCTGTTTGGAAGATAGAGTATAAGAGGGAAAAGATATAAATTGGGATCAAATAAAGAATTCACTGAAGGAAAAAACTTTTTCTTCAAGTTATCAAGCCAAGAGACTGAGTTTTTCCCAATGCTTAGTGAGATTCCTTAAAGGTTATCTTTTCTTTCTAAATATATATTTAATAAATAGTTAAACCAGAGACACGAATACACTGAAAGAAGTTTATGTTTTTAGTTATATTTCATTTTATTTAAAAATGATGATCAGTTCGTTTGTGAATTAAAAATGATGTATCTAGTCTTGTGGAGAAAACCTCATTGATTAAAATGATTAAATCTTTCATTTGATTAAGGCTTTTGATTATTTGTCTTGGAATTATTTTGTGAAGAGAGTTCAAGAAACATCAATTGAGGTGCCTTTTAAGTAAAAGGCAATGTGATAGAAGATGGGGATTAAAAAGATAAATATCACACATTCCCTGGAGAAGTTTATAATCAGCTTGAAGTTCAAGAAATCTTTCTTGGAGGTGCTGACACCTGAATGGAGTCTCAAAGTTTGAGCAGAAGTTATCCAATTAAATAGTAGGAGGACAAGAACTCAAGGTAGAGATAAAAGTAGGAACAAAAGTATGAAGATACAGCTGGGCTCAGTGGCTCACACCTGTAATCCTAGCACTTTAGGAGGCCGAGGCAGGTAGGTTACTTGAAACAGTCTGGGCAACATGGTGAAACCTCACCTCAACAAAAATTAGCTGATGTGTTGGTGGGCGCCGGTAGTCCTAGCTGCCCCAAAGGCTGAGGTGGGAAGATCACCTAAGCCCAGGAGGTCAAGGATGCGGTGAGCCATGATCACACCACTGTGATCACGCATGGGTGACAGAGTGAGACTCCAGCATGGGTGACAGAGTGAGACTCTGTTTCAGAAAAAAAAGTGTGTGAAGATATGAATACACAAAAAGAATAAGCACTTAGTATATTATTAGAGCATAAAGTGAAAGCACTGAGCATGAGATGAAGATGAGTGGAGGATAACTTATAAAAGTCCTTATTTTACCGTGTGAAATTATTGGACCATAGTTCAAGAATGGTAAGCAAACTATTGGAGGATTTATTTAGGCATGTGACATAGTCAAAATTTTGTTTTAGATGTTGTATCAGTAATGGTAGGCTTTTAAGTTGAGATAACAAATTAACCTACAAATCTTCAATTTGGCTGGAAGAAGTAGGGTCTTCAGACCTAAATATTCACTCAAACCCTGGCTAACCGGTTTGCACCATCTTTTTGGTGGATGATGCAGGGGAATAGAGAACGGAAAGTCACATACAGACTTTTCATCACCTCCATCTGTAAATAATTGCTTCCCTACAAAAACCATTGCTCAAAGAAGTCATGTGGTCCTACTTAAGTGTAAGAGATCTGAAAAGGTGCAAGTTTTTCTACATGCAAAAAGAGACAAGACCTCGAAATATTGGTGAGCAGTAGTAATTTCTATTGCTGTCACACCTCTCTGGGGGCCTTGGGCAGTATGGGTTTGAGTGGTACAGTACAGTACACAGAAGGTATCTAAATTAACTAGGTAAAATATGATGAATGTATTGACCAGTTTGTAAAGATGTAGGTGGGACCAAGAAAGGAGAAATGATGTGATAAATATTTGGGGGTTAAAATTATTGGAACTTGATGATTAATTTATTGAAATGTGAGTTGAGGCAATAATTAAGAGAATATAGGACTACCCTTGGGTTTCTGAAATGGGCAGTTGGATAGATGATAGTACAATTAATCAGAGTAGAATAGAATACCGGGAAAACAGGATGTTTCACTGGTAGAATAAAAAATAAGATTAATTTTTGAATTTGTTGATTTTGAGGTTCAGTAAGAAGTGCGTAAATACAAAACAAGGATATAAATATAAAGCTGGGGATATGATTAGTATGAAGAATATGTAATAAAAAATGACTGGTCAGAAGGCAGGCTCTGGGGGAATTCCCAGAGTAGGCACAAGAGGAGGAATATATAAACCAACCATTAATGAATGATTAGAAATCTAAAAGGGTCAGTTGATGAGAAGAGTCAAAGAAGCTGGTGTGGAAGGATTTCAGAAGTGAGTGATAAAATATATCATATAGATGAGGGTCTTTTAATGATAAATTCCAAGTAGAATAGGATCTAAATGTAAAATCAAACCTTAATCCCTTGAGCAGAAAATATAAGAGAATGGTTTTCTGATATTGGGGTAAGAAAAGATGTTATAAAGCTTATGCTATAAAAAAATTAAAATTAGACTGCATTAAAACTTCTATGTAAGGTAATAATTGAAAGGTGTTCATTAGATATGGCAGTGTTCTTACAGGGTCTTTTTGCCAGAAATATTTCAGTGACTTCAACAGAAACTAGAGGAAACCAGAGTCAAGGAAGTGTTAATTTTTTAAGGGGACACATATGAGCATATTTATAGAGCAAGAGTAAAAGTTCTCCAAAGAGAAGTGATTTCAGGGTGGACACTTTGAAAACTAATTTAAATTCTAGAACTATTACAAAGTTGGGAGGCATGCACTTTTCTTTTTTTTTTTTAATCTGTCTTAAAAAAGGCTTTAGAAACTTTTTAGGTCTTTCTCAAATAATCTGTAGCCTAATCTCAAATCTATAAACTGGAATGATGATTTAAATGAGAGGAACATGGAGACAGAATTTTAGTCTGGGTTTAGAAGCTGATCTCAAGCAATAATTTGAGTGGAAGTAGTTTATTTGGGAGGTAATCCAAGGAATTATTGGGAGAGGGGTGGGAAAATATAATGGAGAGGAAATGAACCCCCTGAAGAGGTACATTGTCAAACCAGTTACTACTGTGAGCAGTCGGAGGTTAGCCTCACTGGAGAACCCTGGGAGACAGCATAGAAAGAGGCCCAGAGTTATCCTGACCAAGGAGTAAGGAAGCTGGGATATGTATTCACCAAATTCCTGTCCATTATGTATGGAGAGCCTTTTTTGGGGCATTAACTGTCCAGCACTCTGTGTGTGCCTAGCTTGTATAAAGGCTGAGCGGGAACCTTCAGTCAGAAACATGAGCCTCAGACAGTCATAGGTGACAGTGATCCTGTGTAGAGGCAAATCACAGAAGCCAATGGGTAAGGCACTGACACCCTGTGCTGCAGGTGAGTGGGTCAGGAAAAGACCCCAGAAGGGCAGCAGTGGACCAAGGACAAGTGTACCATTATGTGGTCTTAGGCACATTCCTTGACCTTTCTGGATTAATCCACAAAATCGGTGGTGTCTCATTTTACTAAGGCTGCCATAAGAAAATACCATGCACTAGGTGGCTTACATAACAGAAACTTATTTTCTCACAATTTTAGAGACTCGAAGTCCAAGGTCAAGGTGTTGTCAGGGTGAGTTTCCTCTGGTCTCTCTCCTTGTCTTGCAGATCACTGCTCTCTGCTCCTTCTTCACAAAATCATCTCTCTGTGCACGCATTCGCCTGTAGACTGTCTGTATGTACAGAGCTCCTCTTCTTATAAGAACTCCAGTCAGACTGGATTAGGGGGGCCCAACCAAGAGCCTCATTTTAAGTTAATTGCCATTTTAAAGGTCCTATCTCTAAACACATAGTCACATTCTGAAATACTGGGCTTAGGGATTCAACATATGGATTTTGGGGGGACATAATTCAACCCATTACAAATGAGCAAGCTTCATGGTATATTGTAATAACCTGTTTACAGTTACATTACAATAACCTTCAATATATTGTAATAATCTGTTTTGCTTTTCTTAAGCTCATTTTTCATAGCCTTACAATAAACTTTTGACAATTTTTGTCTCTAGACGTCTTCTCCCAAATGTTGTTTTCTTCTGAATGTGATTTAATCTTCTTTTTTCTATGCCACACTTACCTCTTAAATCTACAATTTCATTTGATCTCATCAGTAAGAGATATGCACTATTACCTTGTGATATTCATCAAACGCACCCCTCACCGTCAAGTGACAGGCTTTCATCATCCTGGAATTAGAAGTCTGTGTTCTGATTTACGGAGAGGAAGGCATGTTAAACTGTTTGAATGGTTGGGGAAAAAAAATGACTCAGCAGTTGAATTCTTAGCTGCTTAGAGACTGTTCAGCTTCTTATAAACCTTGGCTGAAAATAACGGTAAATCCTGCCTCTAAGCTTGATTCCTGTATACCTTCAGCTGCCTTAGAGGGGCAGTGCTGTCTCATGTATCAGACAAGAAACTGCCAGCCAGGAGATTTGGAATTCTAACTCTTCTGGAAGCCTGAAGCAAATCACTTAACTTCTCCATATCGCAGTATCCACATTAAAAGATGAGGGTAAATAGTGTCTATCTTGAGGGCATGATAATGACAAATCAAAATATAATGTATGAAAAGTTTGAATACTTAGGTATTTTGGTAAGAAAAGCATACTATTATATAATGACTTTTCAGTTAATGTCCTGGTAATTTTTACCTGCCCAAAGTTTCAATTTTTAAAGTTGGGCTGTGTCCTCCATAACAGTTGCTCTGGCTCTGAGTATGGTATCCAGAAACCTGAGAAGGAGAAGGAAGAAATATTCAACGTAGTCAGAGAATTTCTAGGTAGAACAAGCATAATCTGTAGATTGAATAGACACGCTTTTCTTTCACATACACCCATATACACATATACTTTTTCAAATATATGTAGATACCATTGAGCTATTAATAAATAAAACTTTAAAAAGGAGTTACTACATTAATAATAAAAGTTATTATGTATCATTCAATTAGTGTCAGAGAAAACCACAACTATTAGGATCAGTCAAATTTTGTTGATATTAAGAAGGAGCATTTATATATGAGAATCATCTTTCTAAAATTTAATTTTTACTTTGGAAACTAATCACGACCATGTGAAATATCTGTTTTTTGTTGTTTTCGTTGTTGTTGTTTGTTTAGCAAGCCACTAACTGAAAATAGGCTAGAATTATGATTATTTCCAAAAGGTTTAATGGTCACAATCATCTATCAACCTCTTTCAAATTCTTATCACATCTCAGACTCTGCTAGGAGAGCTTTTCCAAACTAGAGATTACCCTGCCCTGCCTCCAGAGATTATGGCTTAATAAGTATAGCATCCTGAGTGATTCTGATGTGTCCTTAGTTTTGGTATCCACTGTGGTAGACTGCTTGCTTATCAACATATCAGTAAGTATTCAGTATCTGTCGGAAGCCAAATGGTTTGCAAAGAAGACTTACTTTTTTTCCTAAAGAAGCTTATATACTCCTTAGTGAAATAAAATGTGTTTTGGTTTAATTTTGCTTGTTATTTTGAACAAATACTTATTCAATACAGTTCAAATATCTCTTATCCAAAATGCTCTAAAGGTTTTGTATTTTGTTTTTTTTCAGATTTTGGAATATTTTCATTGTACTTACTGGTGAGTATCCCTAATCAAAACAATCACAAATCTGAAATTCTCCAATGAGCATTTTTTTTTAAATGTCGTGTTCATGCTTCAAAAGTTTTGGATTTCAGATTTTTGGAGTAGGGACACTCAACTTGTACCTTCTAATGGTAAGGCATTATTATGCACTACAGAAACTAAAGAGGTACTAATTCATGCTTTTGGCATAAATGAGGCTGCAGGCATGTTCCAAAAAATTTAATCAAGCCAGAGTTGAAGGTGTGAGGTACAAATGCTGAGTATGATTAACAATTTTTATATCTAATCAGCTATATTCTCCTCCAAGAGCACAGGCTGCTACCTATTATAAATAATCTTGGGAAGGCAGAAGAAAGGAAGTCCTTTTGCAATGAACCAAGTTAGGCTGAATGTGAATAACTTGGATGGGGTCAAGTGTAAGAAGAATGGTTTTTGATTTACAAAGGGGCAGTAGAGCAAGACTACCATTCTTGATAAAAATAACTAGTTTTAGCATGATTATTGTCTGTGTTTGGATGTTTAGGGTGTTAGGGCTGAATACACTGCTAGTTAACTAAATGTTCTCTATGGTAATCTGTGAATGGAAATTTTTCCAGAATTTTTTCAAAAGATGGGTTTTGCAATGGCAATCTGGTTTGAAGGACAGGGTTTATCTTACAGCTATTCTTAACAACTCTGATGGGCCTGAAATGAATTGTACTTGCAGGCTAACAAGTTAACCTACTCTTTCATGGACACTGAAAGAAGCAACAAAACACTTGGTATAAGACGGGGCTTTATTGCTCACGGTGCAGCAAGCCACATGAAATACATGTTTGTATCATTTCTCCTTGTCTCTCAGTGCCATGAAGGTGATGGAAAAGGGACAGGGAAGATGCTGCACATGTGGTTGGTTTCATTACAGTTAAAGAAACTCAAGTTTAGGGAACTCAGATATTTTATAATAGATTTCAAGAAAACCAGCTCTTTGTCTCAAAGGGGGACATAATATTTATTATACTGGGCAGTAAAAAATCTTACTCTTTGTTTTACAGGAAGACATTGTGTTGATCTTTATAACTGCTCACTACACAAACAGCCTTGGAAAGATAGTTTGGAGCAAAGATTGGCAGTGCCCTTACTCACAGGAAGTGTATAAACATGGAAAACCCATGGAGAATTGACTTCAAATAGCTATATCATCTGTAAAGCATAATATTTTTATTTGGTCTATATTAAGTTTAAGATGCTTTTGAAGGGTAATGGAGGTTATGGATGGGAGATTTGAGTGGCCCACCCTCAAGGAACTGCTTGATACTGTGCTATAATTTGGTGTTGTCTCCTCCAAATTTCACGTTAAAATTTGTTCTCCAATATTGGAGGTGGGGCCTAATAAAAGGTGTTTGGGTCATTGGAGTGGAACTGTCATGAATAGATAAGTACTCTCCCTGGGTGGGGAGCTCATGAATGAGTTCTCATTCTATTAGTTCCTGTGAGAGCTGATTGTTTAAAAGAGCCTGGCACCTCTCTTTCCTC
Organism: Pan paniscus; assembly: GCF_029289425.2. Taxonomy (NCBI): domain Eukaryota; kingdom Metazoa; phylum Chordata; class Mammalia; order Primates; family Hominidae; genus Pan; species Pan paniscus. Next base: position 97,679,529 of record NC_073258.2, read on the forward strand.
TCTGCCTTTTGGTTCCTCTTTTGCCATGTGATCACTGTGCATACCGGCTCTCTTTCTCCTTCCTCCATGAGTGGAAGCAGCCTGAGGCCCTCATCAGATGCAGATGCTGGTGCCATGCTTCTTATACAGACTGAAGAACCATGGACCAAATGCTTCTTTTCTTTATAAATTACCCAGCTTCAGATTTCCTTTATAGCAACACAAACAAACAAGGATATACTGACAATAAGTAAATACATTCACACTGTTTCATTAATTTTGTTAATTAATTTATATACAACAGACTGTATGTGTTCTAAACAGATATGACCATATTCAACCTTTTCTAAAGCATCCTTGGTAGGTGGAAATCCAGTCCATGTTTATATGTCTGTAAGACAGGAGCTTCTTGTCTTACATATTCATTATTTTGACTGGGCAGTGTGATAGGTGCTGGGGTCACATGTGTGGAAGGAGAAGTACTTTTTATCAAGAAGCTCTCCCTTAAGTCAAGAAAACATAGTAAAATGGTACTTTTTGTGAAATTATATGGAAGACTATCCAATTCAGCATCATGTTTTAGGAAAGACTTGTTTGGGTAAGGTGAATTTTAATTTTCTTAAAAGATACATTTTCTGATCAGGAGGCATGAAGAATAGGAAGAGAGGTGTGTAGAGAAATGGACAAAAGGAAGAGAGAGGTAAATTCAGGACACATCAGACCCTTCTGAATTGCTGACATACTGTATAGAATATGTGCCAGTCCGTGGTGAAACTGCAGAGCAGGCAGGCATCAGAATATATAGAGATTTGTGTGTGAAGCTAAGGGGTTTTGAAAATCTATAGTTAGACTTTTTAGAATGTTGGCGATATAATCACATCAGCATTTTAGGATGATTCTTCTGATAGCCTTAAGGACAATTGATTAGGAGATGGCTAAAGTTTAGATAAGGTTAGAATCAGAGAAAAAAACTTAAGAGTGTCATAATAATAATTAAGACCTAAATTAAGGGTGTGTCAATAGGAATGGGGGAGCTATTTAGGGAGTGGAATCAATAGGACTTGGTGGCTGATTTGATGTTGGAAGTTAAAAAGAAAGTCTAGAATGACTTTCTTGTTTGTAACAGGGCAACTGTTCAACAAATATTGGAAGAAGAGCAGATTTGTATGTGTGTGTGTTGTGGGGTGGTAGTGGTAAAGAGATAATGAGTTCATTTTGAACATATTGAGCTTGTGCTGAATAGAATTTAAGTAAGGTCACTGTGGAGTGAAAGAAACAGAGGGTCAAGAATAGAATCCTAAATAATATCAACATTATGGGACAGCTGCAATTGTTAAAAATTGTGTGTTATAATTCCTAGAAAATGTACACGTTCCATGTAGTACTATCATTTCTTCTAAAAATGAAAAATAGAACAAATAATAAGCCTTTGAAAGAGAAGCATAATGTTTTCACTTCTTGAAATAATGATATATTAGAAGAGATGACATCATATATAGACAGTATTGTCAAAATATGTGGTCCCCAACTGTGCCATACCCAGATGAGCGCTTAAAATTTCTAGAAAAGGGAAAATTAGATGGATTATTTTTATAGATAAAACTATTAGAAAAGTATTTACTTCTATGTAATGGCCATGTTAAAAAAAATAGTGGACTTTGTAAAACTATAAAGTAGAACCATTTGCTAAAGCGATATATTGAAAGCATTTATTTTGTGCCCCTGTAAAAAAGTAGGTTCTTTTCAAAGTAAAGTTATCTGACCTTCAAGGGAATCTACTTTGAAATTGATTATTATACTATTTATTCTTCATAGACATTTATTTAAAGGGTTTTTATCATTGTGGTAAAATTGATTTAGTATATATAAAAGAAGCATTCACTTAATATAGAGCTATTCATCTGGAAGGGTTAGCATTCTATTAGATTTTATTGTGCTCTTTGGTTTATTTTCTAAGTTATTTTAACCAGGTTTTCATTTAAATAATTTAAGCAATCAATAAGATTATTCCTGGATTTGCAATAAGAATAACTGTCCTCTTCAGAGCATCCTAATGTCAATGATACATTTTTGATCAGTGAACTTATGATAAGATGTCCTATGGCACTATCAATCAATAAGATTTAAAAATATCTATCACTTTTGTTGTTTTCCGATCCTACAAACAAATTAAAAACAAAATTGAGGATAATTAGTACTGGTGTCGGTGTGGGAAACTTTATAGGAACATACAATTTTTCTGGAGGTTGATTAGCTAATAGATACCAAAACACTAAATAAGTGTATTACCATTGGCACATAAAGTGTACTTCTAAGAAGTCACTGTAACAAAATTATTAAAAAATTATACACTTTTGTATATAAAATTGTATTTTATGAAAATTAGAAACAACATAAAATATGTCAAAATAATTATTGGTATATTTTACATATATACTATGCAACTTTATAAAATAATAAGTATTATGCTTATTGACAAAGGCTGTCATGAAATATTAACTAGAAAAAATAAGATTACAAAATGATATGTAGTCTGAATAGATGAGCCCCATTCATTCCACTTTGAGCCTTCTTGGTTGAAAGTACAGAGATCCAATAGAATAATTATAATTCAATTCCAAAGACGAGAATGATGTGGAATGCACATTCTGAATGTAAAGAAAGAAATCTTCAAGATCTCATTTGTACATATCCCAATTGTCAATGTCTTCCAACTGTCTGGTGCTTGGTCATGCATTCTAGGTAGAGGCTGCTTCCCAGCTCATTTTAGCCTCAGATTTATGCTTGTGCCTTCTCTAAAGCAAATCACCGTTTTTCTTCCAAATGTGCAGTGTCATATAAGTCCAGAGAAGACTGGGGAAGTTTAACATTGGTGATAACAAATACAGACTTCTTTGTCAGTTTTGGTGGCATGTGCAGTTGGAAGTGATCTATAATCACTCCAAAACTAATACATTTATATAATCTTTTGTTATTTAAAAACTATGTGATATGGTTTTGTTGTGTCCCCACCCAAATCTCATATTGAATTGTATCTCCCATAATTCCCATCTGTTGTAGGAGTGAGCTGGTGGGAGATATTTGAATCATGGGGGCAGTTTCCGCCATACTGTTCTTGTGGTAGTGAATAAGTTTCATGAGAGCTGATGGTTTTATAAGAGGAAACCCCTTTCACTTGGTTCTCATTCTCTCTTGCCTGCTGCCATGTAAGACATTCCTTTTACCTTCCACCATGATTGTGAGGCCTCCCCAGATATGTGAAACTGTGAGTTCATTAAACCTTTTTTACGTTATAAATTAGCCAGTCTTGAGTATGTCTTTATTAGCAGTGTGAAAACAGACTAATACACTATATATATATAAACACAGACTATATATGTAATCTGGAAGGTAATACATCAAAATATTAAAGTTATGTTGTAGAGCAGTAGTATTTCAATTTGTCTATTTTTATATGCTTTCCCATATGTCCTGACTTTCATATAATAAACAGATATTGATGTTATAGTCACAAAGCAGATATTGATATTATAATATAATAAGGTTGTTTCAAAATGGTTTATTACTAATGTATGAAGGATCATTTATGTTGAAATTGGCCTAGTGTTACCTTCATTAAATGCGAGGATGTACACCAGGCCTCAAATATTAGATCGGCAGACCAATGATAGCTGTCAGTACTGGAAATTCCAACCTTGAGCTCAAACATGGAAGAATTTCTGTATACAAGTTTTAAGTAAATCTTTCCTACTAAAAGTGTTCATGCAGGAAACATTCGTATAGCTCATTTGTTACCTCAAAAGTTTATTTTATAAAATTAAATTATTTTTATTAAAGGAAAGGGAACTGCCATGATAATTCTCAAAGGAAAGGGTAGGCAAAATGGAGTCTATAACCTGCTCTCTTTCATGTAAAACAAGGGAAATCCTACTTACTCCTCTTTTTGTAGCAAAACAAAATGTGGCAGTTTTTTAAAAAATCAAATGATTGAATTTTGAGGGCTCTGACTCATTTAAACTCCAGTTGCCGTGTTTGAAACATGCTAATAGATAGCAAAGAAAATCTGGGTAGGCCGGGCACAGTGGCTCACGCCTGTAATCCCAGCACTTTGGAAGGTCGAGGCGGGTGGATCACCTGAGGTCAGGCGTTCAAGACCAGCCTGATCAACACAATGAAACCCTGTCTCTACTAAATACAAAAAATTTAACTGGGCATGGTGGCTTATGCCTGTAATCTAAGCTACTTGGGAGGCTGAGGCAGGAGAATTGCTTGAATACAGGAGGCGGAGGTTGCAGTGAGCCGAGATTGTGCCATTGTACTCCAGCCTGGGTAACAAGAGTGAAACTCCATCTAAGACAAAACAAAACAAAACAAAAAAACAGAAAAAAAGAGTCTGGGTAATGGAGATTTTTTATAAAGAGACTTACATATCTTTATGTTTTGCAGAGTAAGAGTAGAAATTTTATACTTTATCTGAAGAGCTGAAGAGTAAAATTAGGTTTTCTGCAGCTTATTCATTTCTGGGACCCAGATGTAAAAGCCTCCTTCAGGTCTAAGAGATTTGGCAAAGGTATAAGGTAAGGATTCCATCCTCTTTAGCTGAGGGGCCAATGAGGTCAGGAAGCAAGGAATTGTCTAGGTCGTCTCCAAATTTACACATAAATTCTTAGTCACAAGAAACAGCTATTGAGTCAGTTCGTGGCTTTTTAGAGCAAGCTACATGAAGTTTGGAGTGAGGCATGATTGCTCCTCACAGTGACTGACTATAGCCTGAAATTTAAGCTAATTCATTGTCATAAAAAGATACTATTTCTGAAATACATAAATTTGCTTTTGCTTTTAAAAATTTATTTGTTCCTGATCTCCCAGAGGCATCTGTTCAACTTGGGGGCTGATTGGGATTGTATTAGTGGGATGATAAGTAAAGTTCATATTCAGTTCTTAATATACAGAGTAGTATTTTGAGTCCTCAAGTTCATAGTCATGAAAATCAGCTGTGTTGAGAGAGAAGATAATTTTCTATATTCATTTGGCTTTCATGAGTATATGAAGAACTACCCCTGAGAGACATCATCATAAAATTCTACAATGAGCCAGGGATGGAGAAAACTGAGAACATGTCTTAGTAATTCTTGCTTCATGGAATGCCCATGTAGCTTGGTCCTAGGATACTGTGGGAAGAAGGACAGTTAGGTATGGTGAAGGAGTCAGGGGTTGATGTCTCTGCTTTCTCCTTAACAGGATGAAAGCTGAGAACAGTTTCCTAAGCATATTCTGGGAGAAAATGATCAACACTTGTCTTGATTATTAGAAGTAGAGAGACAGATATTAATATTTTTAGGAATCCCTCACAATCTGGAGACAGGGATTACAATTTTGTATTGTAAACACATCCGCCAACACCACTGCCAGCAGGAGCAACTAAAGATGTGGTTAGAAATGTGAAGGTCCTTGATATACACCTAAGCACCATAGTGGATCCATGGCTGCTAGTATGTAAATCAAGGTCCATGAAGAGCAGAGGATAGTGATTTGAAATAAATCATCAGGAGACCTGAGTTCTGAATTCCAGTGCAGCCATGGACTTGTCTAGGATATTGAACATGAAGATTAACTTATTGAAGAATATTTGCTCTTTTGTATAATGGCTCCAAAATGAATGTTCTTGGGACAAGACTGGATGATATCTGAGGTTCTTTGTAACATTCTATAATTTTCTGACTAGACTCTGTTCTTTGAAAACCACTTGAAATCTTTTAGAGCTATCCCTCATATTTTCCCTTAGGGGCATTATGTCAGTTTGCCCCCTAAGAATTCAGAGAGCAAGAGAAGAATAAACAAAAAGATGATGTGATGCAGTGGTTAAGAGTGTGGACTCCGGTGTGTGGCACTGGTGTGGATTCAGATTCCTACTCCATGCCTTAAAGCTATGTGACCTTAACTTCCTCAAGCCTCAGCATCTTTATACATAAATTGAAGATAACAACACCCATATCTTCTTTCTCCTCTTTCTATCCCTTAAGATGTCCATGAAATCTTTCTCTGAAGAATTTAATCCATATTTAATGAACACTTACTATGTGGCAAACATTCTTCTAGATGCTCTAGTGTTTTATGGGAAATGTAGGAGAAGAAATTTTGAAATGCTGCCAGGGTCATGCCCAAGATTTTAAAGACAGAAGGTAACCTAAAATGAGGCGAGACCTCCTATTTCTGTTTTACAAGGCTTATTACTATTATGATTATTTTAATCAGTTATTCCTTGTATCAAAAGTTAGAGCTTTGAGCTATTTTTGTGGTAATTTTATAAGTGCTGAAGTCTAAATATTAATTGGACATCTGAGGCAGGCTATATTTGGGCAACTGTTCTCTACCTTATAGTGACACATTAGGATGTTTGATCTGGGATGTCTGCAATTCCCTGCACTCTACCTGCATGTCCGCATTTTTTCTACCAATAATGAAAACATACCATGTATGCAATTAAATCTACCTTTATAAATGAGAAAACATTTAACCTTACATAATTAACTTAAAAAGTAAATTATTGAGGCCAGGTGTGTAATACTGAGGCTCATGCCTGTAATCTCAGCACTTTGGGAAGCCAAGGTGAGGCCAGAAGTTGGAGACCAGCCTCGTCAGCATAGCAAGACTCCATCTCTACAAAAAACTTAAAAAAATTATCTAAGCACAGTGGCATGTGCCTTGTAGTCCTTGGCTACTTGGGAAGCTGAGGGGCCTGTCTCAAATAAATAAATAAATAAATAAATAAATAAATCATTCTTGAAATACATCCATACTGTACTTAAGAAAAATTACTTTAGAAATTTTGGAAATTTCAAGACCTGGAATTGGGTTTTTGCTGTAAAATTTGAAGCTAGGAAATGTAGATTCAGTTCTCTGTTCTTCTATTTACTAATTATGTGCTAATGAGCAAAGCCCCCAATCTCTGTGAACTTCAGTTTTTGTAATAGGATAAAATACAAATATTTCTATCCTCACAGAATTATTGTGAGAATCAAATGAGGTCATGCATAATAAGATACACTGTACAAGTTTTATTTATAGCTCTTATTCTTTGGAGGTCCATCTAGATTGTTATTGCCTTCATTTTGAGTCTTTCAAGGCTATTATTGCCTACTGTTTTATGCTAACTTAAATGAAACAATTCTTTTTCTTTTAATGCTTGTTATACTCTATCAAAAAGAATGTGGGTGGTATATGTCATGGGGAAATTCTAATCCTAGATTAAAAAAAAAAAAAACCTAGGGCTCCACTTTTTTTTCCCCCTTCAAACCATATCTTCTCTCTTACTGGGAATAGGTGCAGAATGATGAAAAGGTTTCTTAAAGCAACATGATGTCTATGTGTGTATGGCTACAACTTCTTTTTAGGTGTTTGTTTTCGTAAAATATATCAATCATATTTGTCACATTTTGGGTACTACACCTATTAGGGAAAATTCAAAATGGAACTTTTTCATGAAGGTAAAGAAATAGAATTGTATGTTGATTTTTCCATAGATTGGAATTTATTGTTTATTCTCTCCTTATTGAGGAGTTTATGAAGGTTGGGAGACAGTCTAAGCCTAGGAAATCTTTAAAAGTGACTATTGCATTTACTTGCATTAAGTCCTATACAGTTGTATTTGTCAATTACAAATATATAATAAAAAGTTCTGTATTTACACATAGCCAATATATAAGAGTTGTTTCCTGTGACATATTTCTCCGTGTGTTTGATACAAACACCAATTTAGAGGGAATTGCTTTAAAACTTTTCTAGACCTGCACCTTTAGACAACCAAATTAGAATCTGTGAAGGTGGAGCTCAGCAAACTATATTCTTAACAGGAAACTTGTTGATTTTTATAGATACTAGGGTTTGTAAAGGATTTGTCTTTCATCAAAATACTTGCCAATTAGCTTTAGTCAATACTCCACCAGGAAATGAGTATGAAAACACAAGTCAAAGAAGGATAAAAATTCTCATTAGGTTTTAATAATTCTTAATCCCCTAATTCCAATGGAAAAATGATAGATAGTAAATTTGGGTCAAGGTGAAAACCTAACATTTTGTTTCTGTTAATGATCAGTAGATTACCCATTATACCCTTTCTTTCTTGTTTCAGACTGTTCTATGACTCTAATTTATCTACATCCAAATAAATCTTGACTCATGTGGCAGATGTTTCATCATTATTATTAGAAATGATCACTTTAATAACTCTCTGATTATATTTATTTTACAATGGATAGCAGGCTTCATTTCTTCCTTGGGCTGCAGTGACACTACTTTCATTGGAAATGTGGTCTAAAAACTGATTAGTCTCATTAGTCTCCCTTGAGAAGAAAACCCAAACAAATATTTAAGGGACAAAGCACAGGAATGGGTTTTTAGGAGATGAATAAGATATGGTCTCTACCTTCTGGGAATTTAATAAAATTAAAGAATCTAGTCTTTTTCAAATATCGTTCAATTTCCTGACATTTGATGATCACCAATTCTGCCCTCCTTGCATGGTACTATCTGCCAATCAAAAGATCAGTGAGACCATTTATGAGGCAATTTATATTCTGATGAATGAATTTGATATGTCAAATTTCTGTATGTTTTACTTCTGTTGAATAAAGACCAGACAGGGCAAATTCCTAAAAAGAGAATGAACTGTATGTTGCTTCTTAATCAGTAATAGAGATATTACTTCATTTTTATAATATAAATCTGAAGTACCATGAAACATTTTATAACTATTAGTAAAAAGAAAAATCAATTACCTTTGGAAAATCATTATGGGTGTTTCATAATAATATTTGGGAGATTGCCTAACTGTAATTTACTCATCTGCTCCATGTAATGACATTATTAATACATACCTTTGGTGTTGATATCATTTGGGCTGTTATTAAGATTCTTTTTAGAGCCGAGAATTAAGTTTCCTGTGTAGCAAAGAACCTATTACACATAGGGTTTAGTAATGAAAAATGACTTCCTTACTGTAAGTACTTCTATTGAGAACATCTAGCTATCTAGATTTTAAACTCTTTGCTTAGAAGTACCTTTATTTACATAGTGGTTATTACTCACTGAGGATGCAGCCCTGACTGTCATAAGAATGAAGAAAGTATCCCAGCTACTTCACAGGAAGCTCACTTCTATCACACAGAATGTCTTCCCTGGGACCACAGATCATGATTTTGGACAGGCTTCCCTTGGTCTTTTGGTGGACTTTAGGGGCAAATAAAGTGACCCACATTCAGAGCAGGAGGTAGCACAGGGGCGAAAGTATGCTCTTTCAGTTGCCATTGGTAGGCTGCCATTGGTAGGCAGCTTGTGTTAGCTCAATTAGACTCCCTGCCTTATGGCTAAAACAGAGGGCTTTCTGTATCCCGGGGTTTCTTGCCTTGTTGTACCAGAAGAATCGGATCACACGTGGGCTTGGAGAATGAGTGCAAGGTTTAATTCAGTGACAGCAGCTCTTCAGCAGAATGGGGAGCCAGAAGGGAGATGGAGTGGGAAGGTGGTTTTTCCATGGAGTCGGTCAGTTGAGCAGCCTGGGCTCTCCTCGGACTGCCACGGTCAAACTCTGTGTCATTCCACCAATCGACGGCCTGCGAGCTTGCTGGTGTCTTCCATTGAGTTCTTAGGCTAGTGTGTTCCTCTCGACGTCCAGCTGCTTGTGTCTTCTTCTGTTGATGTGTTCTCCTTGATGTCCAGCTGCTTGTGTGCCTGCCTGCTAGGGGCTCGAAGTGGGGTTTTATAGGCACAGGACGGGGGCGTGGCGGGCCAGGGTGGTCTTGGGAAATGCAACATTTGGGCAGGAAAACAGAAATGCTTGTCCTCACCTAGGTCTGTGGGCATAGGCCCAGGCATGGAGCCCTAGCCAGGGATCACGGCCTTCCCTTCCTAGCACTTACATATATTAAAATAAACTGATGAATATAATCAACAATGTGGACTAAGTTCTGATTTACTAATTATTTAGTTGATTATAGAAAGTCTCAAGTAAAAATGCTTTCTGACTTCAGTAGAGGTGTTTGACCTAATAGACCTAGTCAATATTTTCTCTCAGTATGTGAGTGCTCAGTGTGGACGGAAGAGCATCCCAAAAATCGTACCTGGATAGGACAATTCCTGTTCAGATATACCACCCTTTATGGTTGATAGATTCTAAATGTCCTAATTTCTAGTGGCATCCTCAATGATGTTTTCATTTTTATTCAAATATACATTGCTCAGCCACTTAAAAACTTCTCTAATTTTGAGGAATTTCAGATAAAAGTTTAAATGAAATGCTTTCAAAATTGCTCCTCTCCAAATCCTGTCTCTTACTCTCCTCAAAGCTCTTGATACTTGTTCAGTATGGTATCATTTTTCCTGTCATGATTCCCAGTTCAATTTCTTAACCTTTGTGTAACAATACTCTGTACAGTGGTAGTAGATTGTGAAATGACTGCACTTATACGTTTGTAGATGTGTATTTATATTTCTACTGGCCCTGTCCGTCTCTCTTTTATCTGCTAACCAGATTGTAAAGACCCTTGAGGAAGAAATCGAGTTTTATACTTCCATTTCTATCTCCATGGAGTACCCTGAATAATGTAGGAATTCAGTCAAAGGCAAATGTTAATGAGGTATTAAAAGCTTGCCTTTGACATACCATAGTATACAAGCTTAGAATTGTGTAAGTTACTGCTATTGTCGTTTCAGGGACTGGTTTGTTACCAGAAAGGTTGAAGGGAAGTACAGCTTCCTTACTATTTCCTAAGAGATTAAAATCTTGAGAATGATTTTGGCAGTGAGCTCCTCAAAAATATGAATTAGCTTCACCAAATATAAGGTATGCAGAACAGATAGCCTTTGTGAGTTAACTGAATGAAACAAATAGTTGCTAACTGGTTGCTGGTTGTTGTTACTGAATTCACTGTCAGAGTACTCATTAGAATGGCCATGTTTCACGTATGTATCATATACCACAACATAGGCAACATGGTAATACTGAGAGGTTCTCTTCATTAAATGAATAAAGCAATAGCAATGAAAAGCACAGTAGCTTTATTTGGAACCATTCCTTCAAATACCTGAAATTTCCTTTTAATGCTCCTATACAGCAAACACAGAGTGGTTTATGGTATTTAGGTGCATCCGCTAGATTAGGGATTCTTGAACTGGGGGTCATATCCATCAGTGGGCATCAGGCACTCTGCAAACCCTGTGTAATTTTGTTAACAAATTTGAATATATGTACCTCTTTCTGGGAAAAGAGTTTACTGCTCTTAGTAGACATATAAGAAGCAAAGAACCCTAAAAGGATTAATGAAAAAGCACTGAAATAAATAATATAGATTAATATAAACATATTTGTTGGGTACAGTTTGATGTTTGGATGCATATATGAATTACATGATGATTAAATCATGATAGTTATTATGACTATCACCTTATGTATAGTTTGGTCTTGGCAAAATTTGCAGACAACTGACTTCTCAAAGTTTTCAAATGAACACTAGTTGAGTGTACTGATGCCTGATGCTACAAGACAAATGATTTCTTTTATTCTTTTTCCTCTTATCAGCAACAAAATAAACTCTGTGGTAGCAAGAGAAGAAAGCGGTAGGGTCCCTATCGAAAGTGGCAGATTAGGATTTAACTCTGCAGCCACCATTGACATCAGTGGCAGTCAGGTAGCTAAACTGTTTGCACATTACATTGAAAATATACCCCGAGAGTCAATATGAGTACTGGTAGGGTTTTGTGTTTTGTTTTTTAAGCTCCTCTGTCTATGGAGAGCTATCATTTAATCCCACATTTCTTCAAGGAAGATCTGCACTCCTGAGGCCTGGCCCCATAGGCCAACAGTTTCTTTAATGACTGAGATTACCAAGTTCTTGGAAACTCTTCAGGGGTTGCAAAATAAATATGAGCTTCATTGTTTATTTTCTACTGAATTCTGGGAAGGCTTTTCTTTTGATGCTTACAGAAGATCCTTTGCAGTCAGGGATATTGAAAGGTGAGCAGGCTGTTTCTCTGTTGCCTTTCAACCCCAATGGAAGATAACTTTTATTTACTGCAAATGAAATATTGGGAAAAAATATAAGTGCTCCCTACAGAAGTCTGTGCCTGTTGTAAACAAGGTGTCCAGAATACAAGGATGTGTGTACAACACAGGGGACTTGTAAAAGAGGGATTCAAGTCAGGCTAGGTGGAGACAATGTCATTCGGCTGTTTACCTGTTTGTCTATTGTTGATTTGGAATTTCCTGAGTTCCATCCAAATGTTTCTTTTTTTCCTTTTCTTTTGTTTTAAACCACTTAGTTAGTTGATGTATTTGGCTTTAAATGAGTTTTCAGGTTTGTATGTGTGGTGTGTTTGTTTGAAACACTCTTCCCTTTGAATCTAGCAAATTTTTTTCTGAGACTGTTGGCACAATTTTCTTTTTGCAACTAATCTTTGGTTTCTACAAAGGTATGATTTTGGGCACTTGGATATAATTTCATTTTGAATAATTTAAAATGATTAAATTATGTTGGTAATTAAGTCATTCTTTTAAAAAATGGACATTTATCAGTATTACCTTAGGTTTTGGTTGTGATCATCAGCAGTCCAGGTTTCGAATGCTGGCTAGCCATATTTTAATAAAGAGCATGGTGGGTAGGAATGTTGAAGCACAGACTGTGAGAGCTGGAAAGAGGCTGGAGTCTGATATGTCACTTCATAGGTGGATACACTCTGCCTGGAGAGAAAAGTGGTTTGCTAAGGTTTCATAGTTGAGCAAGTAGGAAAGGAGCGAAAGGAGTTCTGAACATGCCCATTAACACAACAGGATGAAATGGAGCAACAGACCAGAGTAACAGTTTGCTGTTATCATACCAGGACATCATTTGTGGCCATGCTCCCTCGTTGACTTCAGATTCAGATAGAGGGGCATCAAGCTGATCTTGTCAGTGGAAACATGAACAATGCATAACAGCCTATTGCTCTCCACTATCATAGGGCCAGGCTCTATGATTTCTTAAGACAAAATTAAAAATGCAAACATTTCACAATCTCAATAAGCTGACAGCTTTTTATCATATTATGATGCTTTCTTCAATTTATTCCCATTCCATCCATGCCATTACTGTAACCACCACAACCTATAGTAAGTATAGCTATTTTTAAGAGAGACAAAGGATAGATCATTTATGTTGATTTTCTTTCGGGTTCTTGTGTTCTTCTTATGAACTTTTGGCATCTCATAATCTAATTGTGCTATTTGTTATTGAGAATAAATTCTAGATATCATGTTATGTTGTGCAAAAACATGACATTTATTTATTATTATTCTTTGCCAAGTCTATGTCCAAATCCCCATCCTGCTTGGCTGATGGAAAAATTAACTGTAGTCATTTGGATTTTCCTTTCCTCCTGCTCCTATGATTGTGTCAATGATTCCAGGTATCCATGTAGATATTTTTAATTAGATACTTTCTGTGGACCTGCCCATTGTATATCATCCTGTAGCTGGTCCCTTAGTATGAATGGGTCTACAACTTTTACGTGTGGAAAAAAGTAATAAAAATTTGTAAGTAAGGAAAAGAAAAAAGACTACTTGACCTTCATTGTGGGCAATGGGTTTGTAATTTAGCAATTTTATTCTAGAATTTTCTATCTGTTTTTCATTGCCTATATGTGTATGAGTTTCTTTGTCATTCTTTAAACCTGCTTTGTCATATGTTTTGACACACTCTACATTGATGGCATAACATTTTTGATGATATTGAGACCCTTTCCTTTAAATCTGGTTCCAGCGTGCGTCCTACAGCCATTCTTTCTGATTTCTGGGCTGTTATCATATATCATCAAAAATTTTACTCTCACAACACCACTCACTGATCTCTCTTCTCTTTCCCATCAGGAGTAAGCTATCATTTTTCTTTGTCTCCAAAAGCCTTTCTTTGCCCAACCACAGACACACAGACACACACAGACACAATACACACACACACAGACACGATACATACACACACACACAGACTCTCTGTCTCTTTCTCTCTCTCTCTCTCTTAATTTTATCTTGTCAAAAGACTATGGATTTTTTAGAAAACACAGCAAGTACCTTTGACTTCAGATTCTTTATACTTTTCTATCACTCCATGTGTCTAAGACAAAGACTTACAAGGTATAAATAGGGTGAGGCATGAAAGTAAGGGCAAAACATTTAATTATTTCAACATTTTTTTTTTAGTCACAGCATTGTATCTTAACAATAATCTCTAAAGAAAGTGCTAAATTTAAAAATTATATTGCTCAAGTTTTTCTGTGTTTTTATTTTTGTTTTGCTTATTTTTCAGAATGATTTTATTACAGAAGTTCAAGGCAGATTTCAGATCTTTCCTACAGGCTGTTATTTATGTTGATGGCATTATATGATGCATTCTTGCAATGTTAAGTGATTGGCTTGATAGGAACAGGTAGTCAGCTTATTAAAAGGCATTTTTTCATTTCCAGAGGATTGGTAATCATGCATATTTTTGGTCATGCATATTTTATGGTTTTTCTCTCTTCCTTGAAGAGAGGTATTTAAAAATAATAGTTATATCTTAGTAAGAATGAGGGAGGAATTTAATACTTGTAAGAAGATTCTTGTCTCTGGAATGTGTAGGCTCTAATATTGATATAGTGAGAGAGCATTCTAAAATATTAATTTGTGTGCCTTTCTTTTCCACACTTTTGCAAAACAGCTTTGCCTTTAGCAGGCAGAGATAATACATTGCCTTGAGGAACATTAGGGGAGTTGCAGGAATGAAAAAGAAAGAAGTTTAGTTTTGTACTTTTGAAATATCCTTGTCTTAAAGCATATATCAAAAAAAAAAGTGATGGTGAAAGCAGAACTTTTGGTATGCAACCTGCCTTCCCCTTTCCTGCTCTGATCAGCCTTTCTCTGCTCTATTTTACATTTTATCCACAGCACTTCTCATTATATAATTCATTTGTTATGTTCATTGTAGAGTTACAAGAGCAGAGACATTTATTTGTTTTGCTCATTTGATATATCCTAAATATGTAAAATAGTGTGTGGTATATAAAAGGCGATTAATATATATTTGTTTATTGAATGAAAAACCCCTTGGCTATCAAAAGTAAAGTCTACTGAAATAAGAAGGGCATAGAGCTTATGCTACAAAAACAGACAGAAAAGAGAATGTTGGATTATTCCAATGTTGGAGTCATATTATTTCACTCTGTGGGAATTTAATTTCTAGGCGTATTCAGGAGCTCATGTGCATGAGAGCGAAAGTCCATTGGGCCTAAGCAGAGACGACACAGGGAAGGACCACATAAAAAACAGGAAGTAAGTTCTGAGAGACAACCCAACATAGTGTATGTTGCCAAATTTGAGGAATCATGCATAGGGGAGCCAATGACTGATAGTTACTCTTAACCATTGGGATAAGCTCCCAAGCTTGCTGGAATATCCTCTTTACTCTCTGGTGAAGGCTTCTTTTTTTTTTTTTTTAACATACATCTGCATTACTCTCATGAACCATCCAGCAGAAGTGTCTGTGCTTTACAACTTTGATGAGCCCCATATAAACTGCCCCTTTTGGAAACTCCACTTTTCAATGGCCCTGGGTATTATAACACCCTCAAAACAGAAGTTAGAGCTTTGACATTTAGAGGGATATTGGTGGTCTCAAGGGAAAGTTAGAACCTGATGCAAGTGAAATCCACTGTTACATTCATGATAACCATTTTCTGAGCTTATAAATATACTAGAAAGCTATTGTTAAGAAAACATAGACCCTTTCTTTCTTCCTTTTTTGATACGGAGCCTCCCCCTATCACCCAGGTTCAAGCGATTCTTCTGCCTCAACCTCCCAAGTAGCAGGGACTACAGGTGCACGCCACCACTCCTGGCTAATTTTTTTTTTTTTGTATTTTTAGTAGAGTATCAAAACTGCTGAGTGGTGTGACTTAAGAAAGCATCAAACATTTGTGTGAATTTGTATGAGGAATGTGGAAGCTTTAAAGCCTGCCTGCAAGTTCTTTGATACTCCTCCCATACAAGGAAGAGCTTGATTCTCCTTGCCTTGAATGCAGATTGGCCTTAGTCACTCACTAGTGAATAGAAAGGGGTGAAAATGGCACCATACCACATGACTTCTAAGCTGGATCATTAAAGGCAATACAGCATCCGCTTGCCTCTCTTTTAGAGACATTGGGAGTCTTGAGCCAGCCTCAAGAAGTCTGGCTACAACTGAAGCCACCGTGTTATGGAGATCATATAGAGACATTATGAAGACACAGAGAGAAGATGTGCAAGGAGCCGCAAGTGTTCCAGTCCCAGCTGTTTGGGTATTCCTAACACTGCACCAGACAAAGGAATGAAGAAACTTTTGAGATGACCTCAATCTCTGCTACCATCTGTTTATAACACCATGAGAAACGCTAAGCCAGAGCCAACCAGCTAGCTCAGCTGCTCATTAATTTCTGAACCACAGAAGCAATGAGATATACTAAATGACTTTTTGTTTTTAACCAATACGTTTTAGAATAATTTGTTATGCAACTATAGTAAGTAGGAAAGGGTACCTGACAGAAGACAGGGGTGGCCAAATATTTCATTCATTCATTTATTCAAAAATGTTATGCCAACTTGTGTCAGATACTATGCTAGTCACTGGGTATTCCATGTCGAAAGGATGCAATTCTTGTTCTCAAGAAAATTTGCTCTCAAACTCACAGCCTAGTCAATAATATGTATCTATATAAAATGATTAAGTGAAATCACAAGAATAGGAACAAAGGTATGGGGAATTAGCTTTTGAGCCTCTTTTAGGTCAAATAATCTCTGATTCCTTAAACACTTCTTTATGTTTTTGGACGTAATTTTATGTAGTGAGACATTAAAAGGAGGAAGAGCTAAAACATGCACTTTTCTCCTGATATCAGTTATATTAATATATATTAAACAATGACAAATATTTAAAAAATGAAAATAAAAAGTTTCAAATAATATCCTGATATTGTTATATAAATAATTAGAATTACCTTGGTGTTGATTTACTTATGATATTACTAATATAAAATATTATGAAAGTTCTCTAGAAGTTACATAGTATCCGAATATAAATGCAGTTGTTCTCTTTGTAAAAGAAGAGCACATTTTATTCCACAAATCTTTTAAAATTACGATTACTGTTATCAATAGGTATCGATATCTAATTTCATGAAACTGGAGAAGAGAGATATCCTAACAATAATGTTTGACATCAAAAATCTATTGTATCAGTCGAGTCCAATTAGGGAAGCAGAAGCACTACAGGTGATGTGTGATACAAGATTCGTTATTCAATTGTTGGGGGAGCTAAAAAAGCAAGTTCTAGATGAGGGAGCTGGAAGACCACTGGCACAGGTGGACAAGTAGGACCTTTCAAGATATCTGACAAACAAGTTGTGGTATGGGTGCAGCCAAGGGGACACTGGGCTATGGATAGCTCTGGTGTCTGTGCAGTTAATACCTCTGGGGTGAACAGGTAAGCATCTTGGGGAGGACTGAGGCTGCTGTTCTTCAGCCTGGCCATCAGTTGGGAAGAAAAAGCTGGATACAAAGTGGAGGAAAGAGATGGCACACTGGATCCAGGTGTGTGCCTCTGTGTCTATCCATTATAGTATTAAGACCTTGGGATCTTTCGGAGCATAATGGCTATTTGCAATAGACATTACATGCATCCCCCTCAAATTCATATGGTGAAATTCCAAAACCCAAGGTGATGGTACTAGGAGGTGGGGTCTTTGGGATGTGATAAGGCGATGAGGGTAGAGCCCTCATGAATGGGAGCAGTGCCATAAAAGAAGCCCCAGAGAGACCCCTCACCCCTTCTGTCATGTGAATAAACAAGAAGAAGATGACCATCTGTGAAAAGTCAGGTCTTCACCAGATATCAGATCTGCTGGTACCTTTATCATGGACTTCCAAGCTTCCAGAAATGTGAGAAACAAATTTCTATTGTTTATGAGCCATCCAGTCCATGATATTTTGTTATAGCAGACTTAGACATCATTACTCCATTTTTTTGCATCTCAAATCTGATACAGCTTCCTCTTGTGTCCAATTCTAACCTGGAACCATATAGGGAAGGGAATTCTGAATCACATATTTCCCAGCTCTATGAAATTGACAATGGAATGATCCAGCACACCCACTCCTACATATGATTTTATTTTGTGAACCATATCTATAGCTACAAATTATTTAAATAATGTGTTGTACTTTTAAATTTAAAGGATATCTATGTGTGCATAACTGTCAGGTGTATGGCTACTTCTAATAATGTATCCTCTCTTTCTCATTCGTCATTTACTTGTGAGAAATAATTTGGTATTTTAAAAAGGGGTATTTTTAAGAAATGATGTTTCTTTTTGGTCACAGCAGTCAAAGGTAAGGATAGCAGAGAATCAGTTCAGTAGCCACTGAGCAAGCCACACATGCCGGCCTGGTTACCATTTCATTCCTGGTCTCCTGATCTCAACGGGAAAGCTGGAGACTCTAGAGAGTCACACTCTCTCTTTTTTTCCAGGACAAGGAAGGAGAGACTATTGTTTATATTAAGAGCTTTCATTATGATCTAGAAAGATTTTAGTACAAAATATAAATTAAAAATTCTCTCAATTCAATTCGGCTCAGTTTAATTAATTTCTACACTACCAATATTTTCTCATCAATTGCTCTGTGCCAAGGACTGTCCTAAATACGGTGACTAGAGATAAAATAGCAATAGTTTATGCCTTCGTGGAGTTTTCATTCTAACAGGTAAAGTAGCAGTTACTTACGAGTGTAGTGCCGTGTAATAAACATTCTTTTGAGAAAATGCTCTAGTAGAGTCTTAATGTACCCAGTTATTGTTGCTAATTGGGTGAAAAGTTCTATGTTAAGTTTCTAGCTGTTAATGAGTATATATGTAGTCAATCTTTTAGTGTAATTAGCTAACAATATCACCCAATCTTCTCTAATAACCAGTGACGGCAACCACGAGAATATTTGGAGAAAAGATAACCTCCTAGAATTACCACACAAATAAGTCCTTATCTATATTCTGTTTCTTCTCTCATGAAAGGTTTTTTTCAAATATCTGTATTCAATATAAATAAAAATATTTTATCAGCACAGTTTTAATAATAGTGTGCTGCTTTTCATATTCTGGGAGTAACTTAGGACCTAACCAAATTTATAGCAACTATATCGACTATGCCCAAATCAAATAATCCTGGAACACTCTTCCAGTGATCAGTGATCTGTGATCTGTGAGTGTGTTTTGAAGATCCTGACTTTTCTATTCCAGAGGAACCAAACAAAACTTCTTTTATGATAAAATAATTGATAACTTCTGCTATCAGAAGTTTTAGGCCAAACTAACTTTTCTATATATTATCATGTAGAAAATGGGTTTTAACCAAACATGTTAAAACATTTGAGCCAATACAAAGCTGTTTTCTGAGTATATCTACTATATCTCTAGGCAATAATGAAACTCATCTGCACTCTAATACAGCATTATGGTAGCCTTCTAAATGGTGAAAATTACAAGTCATCTTTATATACATTTATAGGCGCCTTTGCTACCTATTCAACTGTCATCTGAAATGTCAATTTTATTACATACGTGGCTGTTACCTGAAATATACTGGTCTCCTTTCAATTAATCACACAGCATCAGGCATGATATGGTTGAACTTCGCTGTAGGTTTTTAAATTGAAATAATTTAATACAGAGAATCAGTCACATGGATTATGGAATACTGGGAAGCCAAACAGGGAATTGTGAGACAACCAAGAGCTCAACAGCAGCTGGAAATGACTTCTATTCCCAGGGCTTTCCAAAGTCCAGGAAAAGAAATGAGATATGGTTACCAAAACATAGAAGTCAGGGCACTCTACTAAGGGCTGCCCATCATAGAGGTGGAGCCATGAAAGAGACAAGACCAACATTTCAGATGCAACCCCAGGCAGGGGTGATGGGTGGGAGTACAGGAGCATGGTAGAAGTGTAGGGATGGTGGTGGTGGTGATGGTAGGAATACCCTGGCCTTTCTTTTTCCCTCCTATCAAAAATCCTACTAGTACTTCCCCTTCACTAAACCCGTCTGGAAGCCAGATAACAGCAGCCTAGGAAAAAGAGCCTACAGAGTCAACTCTTCCCCCAGCCTCCTACACACACCAATGAGAGACAGAGGAGAGCAGGGCAAAGGCAGATGGATATATGGGAAAAACATCCAATGTCCTATTATACAAATGGTTCAGACAGTCAATATTTGAGAGAATAGTACATATAAAGTCAAATAGTTCCCAAGCATGGTTACCTAAATCAGAATTGCTAGAGGCATTATTAAATACAACTTCTCAGGCTTCAATTTAAACCAATGAAGTCCTCATTTTTTATAAGTACTCCTGGTGATTCTAGGATGCAGCTGAGTTTGGAGAATCACTAAAACAAAGATCACATTATACCCATCAATCTGTCTGAGTACGGATTAGGTGATATGGTTTGGCTGTGTCCCCACCCAAATCTCATCTCAAATTGTAATCTGAATTGTAATCCCCAAGTGTTGAGGGAGGGACCCGGTGGGAGGTGACTAGGTCATGGGGGCAGTTTCCTTCATGCTGTTCTCCTGATAGGGAGTGAGTTCTTATGATATCTGGTTGTTTGATAAGTGTCTGGTGCTTTCCCCTTCTCTCTCTACCTCCTGCTGCCTGGGAAGAAGGTGCTTGCTTCTCCTTTTCCTTCTGCCATGATTGTAAGTTTCCTGAGGCCTCCTTGTCAATGTGGAAATGTCAGTCAAATAAACTTCTTTTGTTTATAAATTATCCAGTCTCAGGTAGTATCTTTATAGCAATGTGAAAATGGACTAATACAGGAATTGGTACCACGTGTTTGGAGCACTGCTGTTAATATAACCTGAAAATGTGGAAGTGACTTTGTAACTGGGTAACTAGCATAGGTCATAAAAATTTGCAGGGCTCAGAAGAAGACAGAGGTATGTGGGAAAGTTTGTAACTTCTAGAGACTTGTTGAATGGTTTTGACCAAAATGCTGATAGTGATGTGGACAATGAAGTCCATGCTGAGATGGTCTCAGATGGACATGAGGAATTTATTGCAAACTGGAGCAAAAGTCACTGCTACTATGCTTTACCAAAAAGACTGGTGGCATCTTGTCCCTGCCCTAGAGATCTGTGGAACTTCCAACTTGAGAGAGATCATTTAGGGCATATGGCAGAAGAAATTTCTAAACAACAAAGCATTCAAGATGTGACCTGGCATTTCCTGAAAGCATATAGTTATATATGCTCATAGAGAGATGGTTTGAAATTGGAACTTATGTTTAAAATGGAAGCAGGGCCTAAAGGTTTGGAAAATGTGCAGCCTGACCATGTGGTAAAAAAGAAAAACCCATTTTCTGGGGATAAATCAAAGGCTGCTACAGAAATTTGCGTAAGTCACGAGCTGAATGTTAATCACCAAGACAGTGGGGAAAATGTCACCAGTGCATTCCAAAGATCTACGGAGCAGGCTCTCCCATCACAGGCCTGGAGGCCTAGAAGGGAAAAATGGTTTTGTGGGTCAGGCCAAGGGCCTTGCTGCTCTGTGCAGCCTTGGGACTTGGCACCCTGCATCCCAGCTGCTCCAGCTACAGCCATGCCTAAAAGGGGCCAAGATACAGCTTGGGCCATTGCTTTAGAGGGTACAAGCCCCAAGCTTTGGCAGTGTCCATGTGATGCTGGGCCTGCAGGTGCACAGAAGACAAGAGTTAAGCTTTGGGAACCTCTGCCTAGATTTTAGAGGATGTATAAAAATGCCTGGATGTCCAGGAAGGGGCAGAACCCTCATGGAGAACCTCTGCTAGGGCAGTGTGGAAGGGAAACATGGGGTGGAATCCCCTACACAAAGCCCCCACTGGGGCACTGCCTAGCGCAGCTGTGAGAAGAAGGCCACCATCCTCCAGACCCCAGAAAGGTAGATTGTCTGACAGCTTACACCATGCACGTGGAAAAGTTTCAGGCACTCAACACCAGCCCATGAAAGCAGCCACAGGGGCTGTACCTTGCAGAGCCACAGGAGCAAAGCTGCCCAAGGCTGTGGGAGCCCACTCCTTGCATCAGCATGTCCTAGATATGAGACAAGGAGACGAAAAAGATTTTGGAGCTTTAAGATGTAATGACTGCCTGGCCTGGTTTCAGACTTGCTTGAGGCCTGTGGCTCCTTTGATTTGGCTTTCTCCCATTTGGAGTGGGTGTGTTTACCCCATGCCTGTACCCCCATTGTATCTGGGAAGTAACTAACTTGCTTTTGATTTTACAGGCTATAGGCAGAACAACTTGCCTTGCTTCAGATGGGACTTTGGACTTGGACTTTTGAGTTAACCCTGGAATGAGTTAAGACTTTGGAGGACTGTTGGAAAGACATGATGGCATGATTGGTTTTGAAATGTGAAAAGGACATGAGATTCAGGAGGGGCCAGGGTAGAATGATATGGTTTGGCTGTGTTCCCACCCTAATCTCATTTCAAATCGTAATCCAAATTGTAATCCATATGTTGAGGATGGTACCTGGTGGGAGGTGACTGGATCATAGGGGTGGTTTCCCCCATGCTAGTCTCTTGATAATGAGTGAATTCTCATGAGATCTGGTTGTTTGATAAGTGTCTGGTGTTTTCTCCTTCTGTGTGTCTCTCCTGCTGCCTTGTGAAGAAGGTGCTTGCTTCTCCTTTGCCTTCTGCCATGATTGTAACTTTCCTGAGGCCTCTGCAGCCATGTGGAACTGTGAGTCAATTAAACTTCTTTTCTTTATAAATTATCCAGTCTCAGGTAGTATCTTTACAGCAGTGTGAAAATAGACTAATACATCAGATTATCAGAAAGTTAAATGGTTGGTAGTTTTCCTTTAATTCTCCAAAATAAGGCATCATATAATTATAATTTAATATATGATGCCCACTCTTTCTTCCTGTCCTGTCTAATACTTATTTTTTTCTTTTTTAATTGAGGATTGTTGTATAAACCTTCTAAGGAAAGCACTATGTACTATGCGGCTAAGTTTTATTTCTCCCAATTAACTGCTCTGCATTATCTTACTAGTTTTCAGGAACAATTTCATTATTCTTTCTCTTTTTGATTTAGCTGTGAAGTTCAGTAGGAATTCTTAGTCTGGAATTTTTCACATAACTATTCTCTTTCATGTCTTCCTCTGTTCTTCTTGTTATTTTACTCAGGTAGTAAGCTTACAGTTTTTTTTTTCTTTCAGTACCTTTTCTTTGTGGCAGTGTCCTCTTTCCTATCACAACTGGTTCTGCATTAACCATTCAACTATAGTATCATGTTTACTTTTCTCTAGGGGGTGGGCATGTGACTCAGGCTGAGCTGATTATTTCTCTACCCCTTAGGACAAAGCTTGATAGAGCAGATAGCTAAACTCAACCAATGAACCCAATTAAATGCCAAAATACAAAACAACAGCAAAAGCAGTAACAATAGAAGTTTCAAAAGCAAAAGACAAAGCAGACTGAAATAGAATGCTCTTGGCATTCTAAGTCTTCATTTTCTGGATAGGGACTTTCATGGTCCCAGCTTAGGTGAGCTGCATACCTCTACAGGTATGTACTTACCTATTATGTGCACCTGGTTTATCTGATAACTCTCAAATGTCTTCAAATATAGATGTCTTCAAATATAAAGCTTGCTTTAGTTTGAAAACTACACGTATAATTCTTGGCTCTGGATCCATAAATTTGCTGAGAGCAGGAATCTTAACTTTCCCCCCATTCTTGATTAAATCTTCATCCATTCCAATATCATTCATAATTAATCTAGTTATCAAAATTTGTTTCTCTTGGGTGAATAGTCAGTAAGAAATTTGATATAAGCATTATTTCAATCACTTTTTAGAGTTCAAGATCCCTCCTTTCTGAAATTCCTTCCTCTGCACTCTTCTATCTTGAGTGTGTATAATCATGGGTCTCACTTCCCTCCTTCCTTATAGGTAGAGGGCCAGGGACGAAGGAATGTCTGATAATGTGATGGGTAGTATGTATGGGAAAAGATCCTTCTACTCAGTCTGGTTTGGTCTGATGGGTGTGATTTTAGCATAGTCATTTTTTTTGCATGTTTCTTTTTGCAGCTTCAACTTGGCCTTTTCCATGACAGAAAAACAGAAGGTTAGCTGTGTCTCTATTTGGGCTCTGCCAGCAATGTATACTCTCAGTCTCTTCTCTGGGTTGTTTTCCTCTGCTTGGCTGAGTAGCCACTCAGGTAGTAGCATGGTTCTATGCCAATTCCCATGGAATAATAGATTGTCAGCCTTCAGAAATTACCAGAGGGGAAGCAAGCCCCAGTTTTTATATTAAAGTCCATCCATCCATTGGGAAACATCTTTCTGATACAATTCTCTCATTCTCCAAAGAGATAGAAGGCAAGGGAGGACCAGGACTGATATTTCTGGCACCCTATGTGCTTTCTTCTCTAAACCTTCTGTTAGTCTCTTCTGTTTTTTATCTCACAGTATTAGCAAAAGCAATCTGTTTAGCCTCTAGAGAACACTGAGACCTAGCGAATATCTCCGATAACTAAGTGAGCCTCCTTAAACATTGTCACTTTGTTGGAATGTAATCACTTTTTTCTAAACAGTTTGCTGTCTCTGTACCACACGGTACATAAACAACAACATTTCTGCACTACAGGGTGTATATCTCTGGGAAGGGTGAAGGAGAGAGAATATGGAGCAAAAAATGATTCCACCCATGTTTTACACTTTTTCGTTGCATAACTTATAAATGGGCTCAATTTGTTTGCAAGTAGGCTGAGTATTAATTGATAACAAGTAAAAACAATAACAAGCATCAGTTAATGCTCTGACAAACTTTGTATTTGTTTATTTTTTCTTATATAGATTATAAACTTAAATAGTATTTTAATGTTTAAAAGAAAAATAACTTATCAGTATATGTTTTTTACTCTAAATATACATGTCAAGTAACTTTGGCTTTATTATGAGTTATATGTCTTTGTGAACTAACATGGGGACATAGGATCACGTATAATAGTACTTTATGGAAAAGTGTGTTATTCTCTCTCTCTCTCTCTATATGTATATATATATATATGAAATCAGTGGTATATGGGAAGGGGACTGACTCATAATATTATATCCTATATTTGGAATTCTTAATTATTTATCTTCTAAAAGGATCTCTTGGCACTTTTTTCCTTCTAAAATGCACTCTTTTGCAGGACATTTTCCAATCTTACAAGGTCATTTTAATTTTACGCCCATTTTAGATCCTCCATTGGAGAATTACTCTGCTTATTTATTTATTCACTCTGTACTCTGTTTCTAATTTGAAGCTGGGCCTATTTTTATAATGTGAATTTATTCTTTGGGACATAAAAAATTTAGAGTTAAAATCTGGCATGTTAATCTCAGTGTAATTTTTTTTTTATTTGTCCATTAACAATAACAATGCTAGTAAAAACGATTAGTAGAAAAAGGCAGCCTTTGTGAGTTTTGATGTGGAGAACATTTGTGAAATCTATTCAATTGTATGAAACTCATTGGCTTATAACTGCTATTATAAATCACAGGGTCATGTGGTTAATCTTCTGAGAGCTTCAATAAAAACGATCCAACTTTGCAGCCTCCTACAGCTTTCAATTTCTGTCATATCTGAGTCCTGCCTATAAACACAGGGTCAATAAACAGGTTAGAGATAAACAGGAGAGAAATTTTTGATTAAAAATGATATGAAATGCTGGGGAAAGGTAAGCTAAATCAGTAAGAAATAAAGATCTGAGCACTGTGGGTGATTTAGAGATAGAACACCTATAGATTGGTATGTGGGGGCAGGGCCAATGATGTCCCCTTGAAATCCTGCATTGGATAGCTGTTGATTGATCTTTGTAACTCAGTCTCCACTTCTAATGAGCACATCAATAGGGTATACATTGACTTTCTAATGCATTGGTTTTATTAAAAAGGGAGCTATTTCCAGTTTAATAAGTGGAAAGCTTCTGTAACAATTGCTACATTTCAATTCTAAGCAATACTTACAAAGGTCTTTTAGAAATGCTTTCTCAAAACCATTATGTTTTTAGTTAATTTTTTATGTGCTATAAATTTAAAAAATGTGTATATTGAAGATACACTTTAGTGAAAAGGGCTCTTGAATAGAAATTAAGAGCTCAGTGCTTTAGTTTTCTTTCTGTTTATTAATGCATTCTTTCAGTTTGGGCAAATCACTTACTCTGTGTGAACCTAAGTTCATCATATTTAAAGAGGGCATGCTAAACATATGCATATTCTTTCTTTTCCATCCACATCATTTTGAAAGGATGGAAACTATATCTGTGTCTTTTCATATCCATATAGTATGGACATATATTCATATCTGCTTGTCTTTCTATTCTTCTAGAATAAACCTATAAGGGGACTGGAAACAAGGCAGGGTACCATTAAAAGACAGTAACATTTTAAGAAATTTTAGGAGGTATTATCCAGAGTTATTTGATTGATTAAGCAATCAGAGTACAGAAAACAGATATAGGCAGGAGTCAGGGTAAACTCTTAAAAATTATATCTTGAAGACATATGCTATTTAATAGAACAATGCCTGAGAGTACAAAAATTGTACTGGAAAATATTTAATAGATTAATGCTAACAAATAATAAGACACAGGAAGTAAAAGTAAGTCAATAAAGTAATTTTAAGACTAAAATATTAAATGGGGAAAAGTGATATTATGTAGTAATAAAAGTTTCAATCTCCCAAGAAGTAAGGGTCGTAAATATTTATGCAATGGAAATATCATCATAGGAACATACAATGTCAATAAAACACAAAAAAGAACTGTCAAAACAGAAATCATAATGTTATATTTTAACAAACATTTTTCAGGAATTCATAAGTTGGTTAGACAATAAAAGGTAGGAAATAAATATTGTGAAGATGACAGTTTATAAGTTTGAGCAGATAGATAATTAAATAAAATATATATGTTTATTTTGCATTGTCCTCTCCCCTGTTCCTTGCAATTGCCCAAGTTCTTTTGTTGACACTTTCCTCAGAAAAAGTTTGTGCCAATAAACTGAAAGTATAAGTTGCCAGAAAGGTATTTCCCTTTTTTGGATTTTTCTTTATTTGACTAAAGCCGGAATCATTAAAGAGAATATGATGAGTGCATAGACTACAAATAGAGAGAAAATTAGTGCCTTTAAGAAACAGTGATGTAGACAGAAGACACTATCTTAGATTGGGCAGATGATGGAGGTTTGGATATAGAAAGGAGAATAAGTATAACAAGCTCTTCTTATATTAAACTTCTTATTTATCATCTCTGGTTCTTGTCAATTTTTCCCATAGATTCAAGTTACCATCTGGAGTCATTTTCTTAGACCAATACAACTTTGCTCCCACTGTGACCTCCTGTTACTGGCAAATATATTTAATTTTTATTTGTTATAGGCCCAACAAAATATTATATGCATATCACTTTATACATCTGCTTTTTAAATGAGTTAAGAAAGGAAAAGAAAGGTTTATACTGTCTTTTATAACTGCACAATTACCTTTTTTGGTATTATTTTGAGTGTGTTTGTGAGTAGAAATCAGTCTGAGGTCACTAGCTTTCAGCCTGAAGATCATGCTTTAGCATTTACTGTAAGGTGGGTATGCTAGCAAAAGATTTTCATTGCTTTTGTCTCCTTAAGAATGTAATTATTTTTCTTTCATTTTTAAAATACATGTATACTGGATATAGGAGATTGACAGTTTTTTCCTTAAGCACTTTAAATATCTTATCCTACTACCCTTTGATGCCATTTTTTTTTATCAGAATTCCACTGTTAATCTTTTTGGGATTCCTTTGTAAAAGATACATAATGCTTTGCTTGCTTAATTCAAGATTTCTTCTTGCCTTTGGCTTTTAGTTTGTTTTCTTTTTAAATTTTATTTTATGTTCAGGGGTACAGGTTTGTTACATAGGTAAACTTGTGTCATGGGCATTTGTTGTTCAGATTGTTTCAACACCCAGGTATTAAGCCTAGTACGTGTTAGTTATTTTTTTTTCCTCCCATCCTCCACACTCTGATAGGCTGCAGTGTGTGTTGTTCCCCTCTATTTGTCCATGTGATAGCACCATTTAGCTACCACTTACAAGTGAGAACATGTGATATTTGGCTTTCTGTTCCTGCAGTAGTTTGTTAAGGATGATGGCCTTAGCAAACCACGTTCCTGCAAAGGACATGATCTCATTCTTTGTTATGGCTGCATAGTATTTCATGGTGTATATGTACCACATTTTTTTAATCCAGTCTATCATTGATGGGCATTTAGGTTGATTTCCATATTCTCAATACCAGCGTATAAGTGTTCCATTTTCTTGACAACAGCAATGGCATCTGTTATTTTTTGACTTTTTAATAAAAGGCATTCTGATTGGTGTGAGATGGTATCCCATTGGGATTTTGATTTGCATTTTTCTAATGATCAGTAGGTTGAGATGTTTTTTAATATGATTATTGGCCATATGAATGTCTTATTTTGAAAAGTGTTTGTTCATGTCCTTTGCCCACATTTTAATGGAGTTGTTTTTATCTTGTAAATTTCTTTAAGTTCCTGATCAATGCTGGATATTAAACTTTTGTCAGATGCATAGATTGCAAAAATTTTCTCACATTCTGTAAGTTGTCTGTTGACTCTCTTGATAGTTTCCTTTGCTGTTCAGAAGCTCTTTAGATTAATTGGATCCCATTTGTCAATTTTTGCATTTGTTACAATTGCTTTTGGTATCTTCATCATGAAATCTTTGCTCATTCCTATGTCCTGAATGGTATTGCCTAGGTTGCCTTCCAGGGTTTTTATACTTTTGGGTTTCATATTTAAGTTTTTGATCCATCTTGAGTTGATTTTTTATATGGTGTAAGGAAGGAGTCCAGTTTCAATCTTCTGCATATGGGTATCCAGTTATCCCAACTGTGTAGTTTGAAGTCAGGTAGTGTAGTGTGATGCCCCCAGCTTTGTTCTTTTTGCATAGGATTACCTTGGCTATTCACACTCTTTTTTGGTTCTTTATGAATTGTAAAGTTTTTTTTCTAGTTTTGTGAAGAATATCAATGATAGTTGAATAGAAATAGCACTATAAATAACTTTGGGCAGTATGGCACATTTTAACAATATTAATTCTTCCTATCCATGAGCATGAAATGATTTTCCATTTGTTTGTGTTATCTCTGATTTCTTTGAGCAGTGTTTTGTAGTTCTCCTTGTAGAGCTCTTTCACATCCCTGGTTAACTGTATTCTTAGTTGTTTTAATCTTTATGTAGTCATTGTAAATGGAATTGCATTTCTGCTTTGGCTCTCGGCTTGATGATCATTGGCATATAAGAATGCTAGTGATTTTTTTAAATGTTGATTTTGTATCTTGAAACTTTGCCAAAGTTGTTTATCAGCTTAAGGAGATTTTGGGCTGAGACTATGGGGTTTTCTAGATATAGGATTATGTCATATGCAAACAGGGATAGTTTGATTTCTTTCTTCCTAATTGTATACACTTTCTTTCTTTCTCTTGCTTGCTTGCCCTGGCCAGGACTTTCCATACTGTATTGAATAGGAGCAGTGAGAGAGGGCATCTTTGTCTTGTGCCAGTTTTCAGGGTCAATGCTTTCAGCTTTAGCCCATTCAGTATGATATTGGCTGAGGGCTTATCATAGATGACACTTATTATTTTGAGGTGTTTTCTTTCAATACCCAGTTTATTGAGAGTTCTTAACATGAAGCAGTGTTTTCATTGAAAGGCTTTTCTGCATCTATTGAAATAATCAGGTGGTTTTGTCTTTAGTTCTGTTTCAGTAATGACTCAATTTATTGATTTGAGTATGTTGAACTAACCCTGCAGCCCACGGATGATAAGCCCATTTGTTCATTGTAGATAAGCTTTTTGATGTGCTGTCAGATTTGATTTGCCAGTATCTTGTTGAGGATTTTTGCATTGATGTTCATCAAGAATATTGGCCTGAAGTACTTTTTTGTCGTTGTTGTGTCTCTGCCAGGTTTTGATATCAGGATGATGCTGGCCTCATAGAATGAGTTAGGGATGACTCCCTCTTCCTCATTTTTTTTGGAATTGTTTCAGCAGCAAGGGTACCAGCTCTTCTTTGTATATCTGGTAGAATTCAGCTATTAATCTGTCTGATCCTAGCCTTTTTTTGGTTGATAGGCTATTTATTACCACCTCAATTTCAGAACTCATTATTGGTCTGTTCAGGGATTTAGTTTCTTCCTGGTTTAGTCTTGGGAGGGTGTATGTGTCCAGGAATTTATCCTTTTTTCCCCCAGATTTTCTATTTTATGTGCATAGAAATGATTATAATATTTCCTGATGGTTATTTGTGTTTATATGAGGTCAGTGGTAATATCCCTCTTGTCATTTCTGATTGCTTTTATTTGAATCTTCTCTCTTTTTTTCTTTATTAGTCTAGCTAACTATTTTATCAATTGTTTCTTAAAAGAACAACTTCTGGATTTACTGATTTTTTGAATGGTTTTTCATATCTCAATCTGTTTCAGTTCAGCTTTGATTTTGGTTATTTTTTGTCTTCTGCTAGCTTTGGGGTTGGTTTGCTCTTGGTTCTCTAGTTCTTTCGGTTGTGATGTTGGCTTGTTGACTTGAGATATTTCTAGCTTTTTGATGTGGGCATTTTAGTACTACAAATCTGCCTCTTAACACTGCCTTAGCTGTGTCCCAGAGATTCTGGTATGTTCTATCTTTGTTCTCATTAGTTTCAAGGAACTTCTTGGTTTTTGCCTTAATTTCTTTATTTACCAAAAAGTCATTCAGGAGCAGGTTATTGAATTTTCAATTAATTGTATGATTTTAAGTAAATTTTTAAGTCTTAATTTCTAATTTGATGGTACTATGGTCTGAGAGATTGTTATGATTTCAGTTCTTTTGCATTTGCTAAGAAGTGTTTTACTTCCAATCATATGATAAATTTTAGAGTGTGTGCCACGTGCAGATGAAGAAAATATATATATTCTGTTGTTTTTGGTTGGAGAGTTCTGTAGATGTCTATCAGGTCCATTTGATCCAGTGCTGAGTTCAGGTCCTGAATATCTTTGTTAATTTTCTGTTTCAGTGATCTGTCTAATACTATCAGGGGGGTGTTAAAGTCTTCCACTATTATTGTATGGGAGTTAATGTCTTTTTGAAGGTTTCTAAGAACTTGCTTTATGAATCTGGGTATTCCTGTGTTGGGTGCATATATATTTAGGACAGTTAGACCTTCTTGTTGAATTGAGCTCTTTACCCTTCTGTATTGCCCTTCTTTGTCTTTTTTGATCTTTGTTGTTTTAAAGTCTGTTTTGTCTGAAACTAGGATTACAACCCTTACTTTTTTTTCTGTTTCCCATTTGCTTGGTGGGCTTTTCACCATCTTTTATTTGAACCTATGTGTGTGTCACTGCATGTTAGATGGGTCTCTTGAAGACAGCATTCCAATGGGTCTTAGTTTGTTATCCAGCTTGCCACTCTGTGTCTTTGAATTGGGACATTTAGCCCATTTGTATTCAAGGTTAGTATTGGTATGTGATATGGTTTAGCTGTGTCTCCACTCAAATCTCATTCTTGAATTCCAACATGTTGTGGGACAGACCTGGTGGGAGGTAATTGAATCATGGGGGCAGGTCTTTCCCATGCTCTTCTTGTAATAGT
Source organism: Pan paniscus (assembly GCF_029289425.2). NCBI lineage: Eukaryota > Metazoa > Chordata > Mammalia > Primates > Hominidae > Pan > Pan paniscus. The sequence continues at coordinate 97,711,248 of NC_073258.2, forward strand.
GAATAAGTCTCACAAGATCTAATGGTTCTATAAGGGAAAGTTTCCTTGCACAAGCTCTTTCTTTTCCTGCTGCCATCCAGTAAGACGTGACTTGCTCCTCCTTGCCTTCCACCATGATTGTGAGCCTTCCCCAGCCACATGAAACTGTAAGTCCAATAAAACCTTTCTTTTGTAAATTGCCCAGTCTTGGGTATATCTTTATCAGCAGCATGAAAACGGACTAATAAAATATGTGTAAATTTGATCCTGTCATCATGATGTTGGCTGGTTATTTTGCAGACTTATTTATGTGGTTGCTTTATTGTGTCACTGATCTGTATGCTTCAGTGTGTTTTTGTAGTGGCTGGGAATGGTCTTCCCTTGTTATATTTAGTGCTTCACTCAGGATTTTTTGTAAGGCAAGCCTAGTGGTAATGAATTCCCTCAGCATTTGCTTGTCTGAAAGGATCTTATTTCTCCTTTGCTCATGAAGCTTAGTTTGGCCAGATATGAAATTATGGGGCAGAATATCTTTTCTTTAAGAACATTGACTATAAGACTCCAATCTTTTCTGGCTTGTAGGGTTTATGCTGAGAGATCTGCTGTTAGTTTGATGGTCTTCCCTTTGTAGGTGACCTGTCCTTTCTCTAGCTGAGTTTAACATTTTTAAACTTTATTTTGACCTTCAAGAATCTAGTGATTATGTGTCTTGGGAATGTGCTTCTTGAGGAATATCTTACTGGGGTTCTCTGCTGTTCCTGAATTTGAATGTTAGCCTGTCTCGCTAGGTTGGGGAAGTTCTCACGGATGATATCCTGAAATGTTTTCCATGTTAGTTCCATTCTCCCATCTCTTTCAGGAACATCAGTGAGTCATAGATTTTATTTCTATATAATCCCACATTTCTTGAGGTTTTTCTTCATTCCTTTTTATTCTTTTTTCTCTATTCATGTTTGAATTTCTTATTTCAGAAAGCCAGTCTTGATGCTCTGAGATTCTTTTCTTCACTTGGTCTATTCTGCTATTAATACTTGTAATTGCATTATGAAATTCTTGTAGTGTGTCTTTCAGCTCTATCAGTTTGGTTACATTCTTTCTATACTGGCCATTTTGTTTGTCACCTCCTCCACTGTTTTATCATGATTTTTAACTTGTTTGGATTGGGTTTCAATGTAGTTCTGTAGCTCAATGATCTTTGTTTCTGTTCATATTCTGAATTATATTTGTTTAATTTTAGCCATCTCAGCCCAGTTCAGAAGTCTTGCTGGAGAGGTGATGTAGTCATTTGGAGAAAAAAAAAGGCATTCTGGCTTTTTGAGTTGTTAGGGTTCTTGTGCTCATTCTTTCTCATCTTTGTGGGCTTATCTTTCTTCAATTTTTGAGGTTGCTGACCTTTGTATGTTTCTTCCTTCATCCTATTTGATGACCTTGGGGGTTTGAGTGTAGTATAAGGTGGATTCAGACAACTGACTTCATTTCTGGAAGATTTTGGGGTGCCCACACTCAGCTGCCAACTCTTCCTGGACTGTATGCCCTAACTCTAGGGGACTTGTATTGGGCCTTGACATTGTTCTCTGGCTCTTTGAGGTTAGAAATCCATTGCACTGTGGGGGCTGACGTGCTCCCAGATTATGGGTTACTACTCTCTGATAGGTGGTGTCAGCAAACACGTTTTGTAATGCGGTGACAGTGGGATCTGTCTTTGTTCACATGTGCCGGCAGCAGCAGTAGTGGCAGCTGTGGCAGGTGGTAGCAGGTGCCAGGGTGCCTGTAGTATTCAGGACTGACAGTTCCCCTTTGGCTAGTCTCTTATGGGAGCAAGTCAGGTCTAGGGGCATGGCCATTCCTGGCTATGCTCTCCTACAGATGCTTCTGCACCAAACCCTCTGGGCTCCATATCAGCTGTCTTCCTGCTGCTACCACTTCTCTATGCAGCTCTCCCTGACAACTTGAGGTCTGCCAGGGTTCCAGAGGCCTGTGGCAAGAGCAGGTTGCTCATTGCCAGATCAACTCATTTGTTCTCCCGGAGGCATTTGGGGCCAGGAATCAGTCCAGGTGCACTGTAGCCTTGTGTAGGGTTCCCAGTGTTCTCCGCCTTTAGCTCAGCTTCTGCGTCATCTCTCCATCCACTTTCAATGCCTTCTTTCTGAAAATCTGTTAGGAGCATGCCAGTCATCTTGGTCCCTTGATGGGAGCTGTTCCACCTGGCTGCATATAGTTAGACATCTTGCCCTCACTTCCAGTATTTTCCCTATGATGTAAAAATGAGTTTGTTGAGCTTCCTAGAGGAAGCTCAGTATATAATGTATAGTATATAACGTTTTATATACTAATTTGTTGGGCTTCCTAAATATATAGATTAATGTTTTTCAATAGATTGGGAATGTTTTCATTGTTTTAAAATTTTTTTTTTACATTTTCTTTTCTCTGTTTCTTCTCTTTTTGGTATTCCTATTACATGTATGTTGGTATGCTTCCTGGTGTCCTGTATTTTTCTGAGGTTACATTCATTTTTCTTTATTTTTTGCCCTCTGTTCTTCAGATTGCATAATCTCTATTGATTTATCCTCAAGTTTGCTAATTCTTTCTGCCAGTTCTAATCTCTAGTAGAATTTTCTTTTAAATTATTCTACTTTTTAATTCCAGAATTTCCATTCAGTTCTTTTTTATAATTTACATCTCTTTATGGATATTTACTATTTGGTGCAATATTATTATTATTATTTTCTTAATTTATTTAATTATGGTTTGTTCTTTCAACATATTTATAATGGCTTCTTTGAATTTTTATGTCTCTTAAATCTAACATCTCTGCACTCTAATAGGCAATATATATTGCAAGCTTTTATTCCCCCTTTGCGTTTGGGTCATACTTTCCTGTTTTGCTGCAGGTCTTGTAACTTTTGCTGGAAACTGGTTATTTTATTTTTTATGGGTACATAGTAGATTTATATATTTATAGGGTACATGACATATTTAGATACAGATGTACAATGAGTAATCACATCTGGATAAATGGAGTATCCATTGCCTCAAGCATTTATCATTTCTTTGTGTTATAAACATTCAAATTTTAAGTTTTTAGTTATTTAAAAGGTATATTAAATTATTGTTCACTGTAGTCACCATGTTATGCTATTAAATACTACATCTTATTCACTCTATGTAACTATATTTTTGTACCCATTGACCATTCTCATGGAAACTGGATTTTTTTAAAGCAGCTCTCGGTACTGGTACTATACTTCTCCTTGCCCCTCATCTTATACTTGCTGTTTTCTTGTTTACCTGTTTAGTAACTGGCTTGATTATTTTTGTAAAGTCTATTTCTGTCCTGCAGTATGAAGCCTCTGATGTGCTTCTCAGGGTGTACAGCCTTGGGTATGTTCACAGTCACTCAAAGGTGACAGTGTTTTTTTGGCAAGTGTCTTTTTGACTGTTTTCCAGACAATGCCCAGCTGTTAAACTCCACTTATTGTTGGCTGATGCTCTACTGTTTTTAATAATGTCTAGTTCCATAAATTACATTACAGATAAATCCAATCAAATTTGGTCTCTTTTGAAGGGATAATTACCTTTGCAGTCAGTTTTTGAGATTTGTTTTGACCCCAAGGTGGATATTCTCAGCTGTGTCTTTTCCCGATTCTCTCCAGTAAACCAGCTGACTTGCAGTTTAACCTATATCTCAGATGAACCTAACAATTTCCTCCCAATTGTCTTTTATCACAATTTGCTCCTTTTATTCACACTCATCCAGAACTTAACCTCCACAACAGGGAGCTTGTGGTAAAACCAGAAATGCTGACATCCTGCTCTTTCTGGCAATCTAACCCTCTGGGAGATGGTGAAAGAGAAAGCAACAAATTTGGCAAAGCAAGAATCACAGGCTCTTCTGCAGGAGAGGGAGAAGAGGTTAGATGCCTCTACCCTTCCTGTCCTGCACAGGCTATTAGGTTAGAAGGTGTTCACCTGGTGTCAGTTAAGGAGCCCTTTCCCTATTGAATGCAACGTGGGCAGTCTTTCCTGTACCGTGAGCAAGGATAGAACTCTTAATCCATCTCCTAGGATGATATATGAAAGTCTTCTGTCCTATCTTTTTGTGGTTCAGTAACATTTTGTATTCTGATACTGATCCCATGGGGCTACATGGGAAAAAGCACGTGGGCCACCTTAAGGAAAATATTGAACTAGAGAACTCAAATTGATGTTCATTATTTTTGAAGTCCTTGTAGGCAAAAAATCCAACTTGTGCACCCAGGTAGTAAATAGAGGAGGTTACCGTCTCCCACTCCTCATTGTTTAATAGCCATTCTAATCTTTCAAGTATTTGAGTTTTAAGAAAGAGAGTGAAGGGGAAGGAAGGCCCTTGCAGGGTCCCCTCCAGAGACCCAGCTGTCAATAATTATTGAAAAGGGGTGTACAATTGAAGGAAGAGGTCAGACAGTAACACATAGAGCATGAATTAAAAGTACCCTTTCAGAGAAATGCAGCATTGAGACCCCAGACTGCTTTCCTCCGACGTCCAGGCGGGGATTATCTTTACTTGTGCTATGAGTCACTTAAGTCTGTATTTTAATTATCCATGAAAATGCTCAATCATTATTGCAGCTTGGAAGTGATATGGAATATAAAGAATTCATTGTATGTCCTGTGACTGGGCCTGTTGATATGGAACTTGGGCCACAATTTAAAGCCATTATCAAATAAAATCTACTCGGAAAACCTGAACAAGACATGTATGGTCTTCAGTGATCTGGATAGTGTGGCCTGAGTCAGTGGGATGCACAAGGATGCCTGAGTAAATTCAGAGAAAGTATCAGCTACAGTCAGGATCTAGTGGAATCTTCTTGATTGGATGAGGGGCCCAATGTGATCTATTCATTGGAAACTCCTTGGTCATTGGCTGGAGAGATTTTTTCCCAGGCAGCATTTTTAGCTTTGGCCATGGTCTGGCTGGAGGAAAACCTTTTCCATGCTATGTTGGCATGTTCAGACCACAGAGGCAGTCTATGCATGTAGGCCAGTCTAGGATGGTATCCAAATTTCTCATGGATCCAGAAGGCAATAGGTTGAACATCTGCTTGTTCTGGATTAGAGCACAATTCAGTCTCTGAGTTTAGCTGACAAAACATGGTCTGCTCATTGATTATATTCCCCTTTGTCAGTCTGAGAGCCTTTCTGGTGATCATCAACCTTGATAAGAAAACCTTATTAGGAATGGAGCATTTTTTTTTCTAAATGTCTCACACCTACAGGGAAGCTTGTTTATATGGCACTCAGACCTGCCAGTGGCCTAACCAAATGGCCAGGACATTGGTCACAGCCTGTGATTCAGTGAAAATGTAGCATATCTCATCAGCTGGGGTGGCCTGGATAGCCATCCACACTACATGAAGTGCTATTCATTGTGCTGAGCATCCTTTACTGTGCTCAGTGAGGGACAGGCCTCTCTCGGATAAGATGGCAGCTTTACCCTTTTCCATCCTGGTATAAGTTAACTGGGAAGAGCTCTCAGTGAACAAGGCCTATCAGTGGTCCAGGAGGTTTCTATATCTGTGTTTCCTCTGGGACAGTGGAGGCAGTGGCTCTTTGAGCATATGCCTAGGGGTAGAGGAGCACTCCTGAAGCTTTTTTTTATGGTGTTGCAAGCTTTTTTTATGGTGTTGAAGCACATCCTGGCCAGATTTTACCCACTTCTCTATGTACCAATTCTATTTCACTAGAGATAATTTCTTAGCTTTCTCCACTTGACAATTTGAGGGCTATGTTCAGACCCAAGGTGTGACTGGGATCTCTAGTTACAAGATTACTTCATGACCATGGGCCATACACTCAGTAACCACCAAGGCACAATGGCAAGCCAATAATAATCTCTTAAAGCGTGCATGCCCTTAAGCTGACTTGGGGAGCCTAGGAGTACAAAGGCCCAACAAATACCTCTAACCTGTGGTAGTATTCTTCTGCCATAGGTTTCGATTGTCAAACTGGAAGGTTGATAAAACCTGTAACTCAAACAGCAAATATGAATTGGTGGGGCCTGGATGGGTTAGGGGAGTAACTTGAGTGGCCCGTTGGAAGATCCTTCTAAGGGAATCTTGTGGGTTAGGGGTCCTCTTTCTTTCTATTTTTTCATGTAGAGAGAGTCAAATGCTTCATAATTGTCTGCTCTAGAATTGTGCACCTTCCTGGATTATGCCCAGGAATTTTACTTAGTTGGTAGATCCTTATACTTTTTAGTAATGGACTGGCCATGTTGTCACTTGTGGGTCAAGAAGGCATCCAGTTTTTGTTGGGTGATGGCCTTGTCTATGCCCACCAGGAGATGTCATTAATATAGTGGAAGGCTAGTATTTTGTCTAGGAGTGACATTTTTCAGGGTTATGACCTATCTGTTGATGACAGATAGCCAGATAATTTAGGTAGCATTAAGGAAACATTACAGTATATTGGAATCCATTCCACATAAAGGCAAATTGATCCTGATAATCTGATTTGAAGGAGATGCTGAAAAAACCATTTGTAATATTAATTGCTACACACCAAGTTCACTTAGCTTGAGCAATAGCTTCTGTGACTGTCACAACATCTGGTTCCACCAATTCCAAGAGTGATAGGACAACATTGAGCCTCCAGGACTCAAAGGTGAGTCTCTAGGCACCCAAAGCCTTGTGCACATGCCAGATGGGGCTACAGAATAGAGAAATAGTCTTATAGAGAACTTCATTTTCCTTAAGTTTGGCCAAAGCGTGGTTAGTTTTGGGGGGAATAACAGCACCAATTGTCAGTAGTGGAGCAAATTAACAGTCTTCCATATGCCCCACTAAGATGGCCCTAACTGCATCAATTCTTGCCAGGGCTGTGGGTGAAGGTGAGTAGGGCGCACATGCATAATATATCTGTACCAACTATGCATTCAGTGATGGGGGCCATACAATGGAGACTTGTAGAAACCTGAAGTGACTCATCCATAGTCATGTCTGGTTAAGACTGCTAGTGGTGGTAGCCTAGAACCCAATTCCAGACAATATTATCTGTTTCCCCTTATCTTGGTGCCAAGGGTTGTGGGAATCATAAGTCATTTGTGTACTGATCTCCAAAAGGCCCAAGAAGTACTAGATCCCCCCATCTCTCCATTGAGCTATGACCGTGAAGTAGGGTTTCTTGTTCTCTTTGGAGAGAGAAGGACCTCAGTCTAACTCTTTGTCTTGTTTATTTTTGAATACTGAAAAACCTGGCAGAGGCTGGATGGACCATTCAGCTCATCTTCAGGCCCACGAGGAGGGTCAGAGGGATCAGCACCAATGTCACTCATAGGGACTGCCACCACTTGAATCCTCATGGGGTTGTCTGTTGAGCCTCTCATGGCCTGGACCTGGCCACAAGTTCCTTGGCAGGGACCCCATCAGTCTCCTCCTTGAGACCCCATTATTGAGAGACAAGATTCAGTGATCTTTTCTGGAAGGCCTTTGCTAGGATGGTCCAGCAAAGGAGGCCTGTTTACCACTCTCCAGCTGCTCTTTTGCCTAGTCAGACTTTGATATCTTGGCAGTAGCCACTTTTTGCATGCCAGGAAATTTGTCAGTAAAGAGTCAGATTGTGTTGTGAAACAATGGGCCTGACTTCAAGCAGTGGCCTCAATAGCCATCAGGAGAGGCATGAATAAACCTAGAAATCTGAGTCTATTAATGATCTCATCATGTACTGTTCCCACTACTTCATTGTAGATCCAAGAGTGTTTTTAGAGCTGGCTTTGTGAGGGTGGTTCAAATATGTTTGTGAGTGGCAAGGAATTTATCACCAGTGAGTCAGGTGTGCCAGAACATAGCTGGTACCCAACTGAGGAAGAAGAGGGTCTTAGATATGTGTACTGTCTCATTCACTCAATACCTTGCACCTCCTCTGTAGGCAGTCATGATTTATCAGGGTAGTCTGAAGAAGGGGTTTGTAGTGATGTTCCTGTAAGGAACCTGTCTCCTTCACTAAGTTTAACAAGATGCTTGTTTCATTATTGAGGCAAACTAACACATTCTCTCAGGCCTTTTTTGTTTGCTGGGTGAAGTGATCCCTAAGTGCTCTATGTTCTTTTTCCTTGAAGACACAAGTCTCAAAGAATTGAGTTGAAGTGGAGAAAAGTGTCTTCAAGTACCCCTCATAAAGAAGAGGTGCCTGAAAAATATTTTGGGTGAGGCCTCTGAATAGAGGTGCCTAAGCTAAGAATGAAGCCATGCATATATGAGCATGGCTGGCTGGAATAGGCCTGAATCCCTGCCTGCAACTTCTTCCTGAGACTCCAATGCACTGGTTGTGCACCAAATCTTTTGTGGGAAGGGCAGCTTTCCCTCCATGAGGCCTGCCAGGTAAAGTCTTTGGTAGAGCCTGAAAGATCACACATGAAATTTAGACCTGGGGCTGGATCAGTTGCACCGATCGATTGATGTGGAAAGGGAAACAGCCTCAGTTAGGAATATGAAATAGCATATAGAAAATAATAAATAACTTATTTGGCTGGTCAGTGGCACAGAAGTATTATAAAAAGATTAGAGGACTTGGGTCAAGGAGGTCTGGCGAAGAAGCATGAAGACTGACCTACTGAAGAGGGCATAAAGTGTGAAGGTATTTGTATTGTATGTTAATATTCTTCAGATAAAGTTCACCATGAAAGGAGCTCTAAAAATACATAATTCAGTCAACTGATGTCAGCCAACATGCCATTGGCCATTCCAGTGTTGGCACAATGGGTAAATGAATTCAATAGACACTGGGTCAGGGATGAAGCCTTTGTATATGCCCAACGATTAGGCTCCCACTCACCATGGTTGTTCAATCCTTGGTTTAAATTTTAACAAAGACCAACCCTGAAGACCCAATATGGCACCATTCATCTAAAATACCAAACAGCCACTTGGTTTCATGTTGTTATTGAATGCTTTCCATCCTTGAAGAGGCAGATATTCATCTTTTCTAAAATTGACTTAGACTTTGAGTGTGAGCTTACCTTACCTGCCTGTAGGACTGTAGCCAGAACTACTATTTGGAATCTTGTGGAATGATAAATATTTATAACCTGTGATCTTCAGAGAAAAGGAGATGAGGGGATAAATACATAAAAATGGAGTCCATTGGTTTAATAACATGCTATACAACTCAGAAACCACTAGTCTTAATTGAGTTCTGGTGAAAGTATAGCCAAATATTTGTTTGGATATAATACCCTAAGAATATGGGTGCCATTTTTCAGGATGCAGTGTATACTCCAAATCAATGACCAGTATATAGTACTGTGCCTCCAAAAGGTAGAATTTAAAAAATGAGTCCAGAAACAAAGGGGTAGATAAAATAACACTCCACTCACCATTGTTTCCTGTGACCGACTCATGAAATATGTGCTTGCCATCCCCACAGTTCTTGGATCTAGAGGTTTAGAGGTTTTATTAGAAGTGTAGAAGAGAAATGCTTTTATTTTATTGTATTATTATTGTTATTATTTTTTTTTAGAGGACTAGGGCCTCACTGGAGGAAGGTCTGCGTCATTCTACCAGGCAGGTCACCTTGGCCAGCAAAGGTTATCATCAGAGGTGAGGAATATGTAGAATAAAGTAAAAGAGTGAGATACTGCAGATCATTTGTGGAATTGAGGGGTGATAGTTCATTCCACTAATTTTTATCTGTCTCATAAATTTTCTTGAATAAAAGAGAAGCACCAGATTAGGAGTTGCTATCAGAATTTACATAAGACAGGTAGATATAATGAATACAAAGTGGTAGATGGTAGTACATGTTTTGGTTCACCGGCCAAACCCCTACTACCTCAAGTAGGAGGCACTCATTATCTCAGCTGCTCAGAGTTGTCAGCTGACATCTTTCAGCTGAATGCCTCTGGGGATTGGGGGGGAGTTAAAATGACCAAGACTATGCTCTCTTCTTGGGGCAGCCAATGACTAGTTGATGTAAAACTACAAAAAGCTAAGCCCACTTGCCCTACTGGAGAATGCCTTTAAAGGATACCTCAGTTCCTGATCCCATTGTTGGGTTTGGCTGGAGCCTTTACTGCGAATTCATCTTTTCCTTTCACTCACTTATAGATATTAATAACTAGAGTATCTCCCAACAAGTTTCTTACACACAAATCTTACCTCAGTATCTTATCTCAGTATTTTCAATAGCAGCCTAACAATATTTCAAAAATTCTTTAACGGCAAATTTTATGCTTAGGAATCCATGTTATAGAAATACTTGAACATGTTTCCAATAGTTGGTTGGTCCAAGGCATTGGTCATCCTTAGTCATAGGGTTGAGACTCTCCAAAGTAGTGTCTATTCTTCAAACATCAACACAGTGGAAATGCTCATCTCTAATCTGCCAAACCAATGCATTATGATGATAATTCTCTGCTTTTCATCTTAAACTTATTAATAACTAGTCCAATGCTTATGGCTATACATGTTTATTTTAGCACTGATTTTAATTGGGTAAAATTTGGAATATTTAAATGTCCATCATTTGGGGAGGACTTAAATTATGGTATATTCATAAAACTGAATGCTACTTAGCCATTTAAAAATGAGATCTTAAAACACTAATTTGAAAAAAATATCTAAGGTCCATTATTAAATGAATAAAGGAAAATATAGAAAATATGTTTAACAGAATCCATTTGTTTAACCTCTCTGATTTTGTAGGTTTATTTTTATTTATACTACACAGGCAGATGCAATTTGAGAGTATCAAGCATATAAATAACATCTGTTAAGTTTTCAGAGATTGTTTAAAAAGTCATGTATAAAGCAACCAGAAATCAATCATTAGACTTTTTATTAGCCACATTGTGCATTAGACTACTATGGAAACATGTACTTAAAATCTTGAGAAAAAATTGTATTAAGACATAATTTTATACCTAGACAGTTTTTAATGACTGAAGTTTTTGCTATATTAAAATAAATTATGCCTGCAATATTACAGAATATATATGTAACAGAATATATATATTATTCTGTTATTATATATATTATATATAATATATAATATATAATATATATAATTATATATGTAATATATAATAATATAATATATAATATATTATTATATTATATATTACATATATTATATTATTATATATTACATATATTATATATTATATATTATATATATAATATTCTGCAATATTACAGAATATATATGTAACAGAATATATAATATATATATTATGTGTGTATATATATATATTATGTGTGTGTGTATATATATATATATATAAAGAAAGAAAAAAACCTGTGATATATATAGAATGAAAAAAAACCTGTGGATTATTATATATATACCTAGAAGTTATTGTGCTGATTAAATAGCAGCTATATTGGAGTCGTAGGACTATGGGTGATTATGTTTTCTTCTCAGTATTTTTTTCGTCTGATATTTTCCAATCCTCTACAAAGCATATTCAGAAAAAAAAAAACACACATAGAAAACACTTAAGGTATGTTTCTTCATGGTCACCAGACTACTTGTTTCTGAATCAGTTAAGAGAAATAGACTTGTTGAAACTCTATACCAGGCCCATTGAGTTAGAAACTTTAGATGTTGGGCTTGGGATCCTGCACTTTAAATTAGCGCCCTTTGGTGGTACTTACATACTTTAAAGTTTAAGATGAAATGCAGAGAATTCTCGTTACAATGCATTGGTTTGGCAGACTAGAGGTGAGTATTTCCATTGATGTTTGAAGAATAGACATTACTTTGCAGAGTCTCAACCCTACGACCAAGGAAGACCAATGTCATCTTTCAAATTGTTCCTGGGACCCCAACATTAAATATGCTTTTCTTTTTAATTGCATTTCTATACAGTGTATGTTCTGAACCCAGCTACAGAAAAAGAAACTTGACTTAGTCCACATTTCATAGAAGATTTCTTTTTGTAGCTGTTATCTACTAATTATTTGTCTCTTTTTTTTTGTTTTGGTCTACTCAATAAGCCATTTCCATTTGAAGATTTAGTGCAATGAACAATTTTTTCATAAAATGGTTTGTACTTAGGAAAATAAAGAACAAAGGAGTAAACCCTACTAAAGAGTCTTCTTGCTAGTTCAGCTCGTGACACAAAGAATAGCTGAAAAATTAAACACACCATAGAGTTAGTATTCAAAAATATCACATCTTAACATTTCTGAGTATTAAATGAAAGTAATGTCGGTTAAAGCAAAGGCACGTAATAAATGTTTGTTGATTATCAAACTGAATGACTTTGCCAAATAAAATGACAAGTGTATTTGCATATAACTATTTTATAACAAGGGTAAATGATTTCAGAGATCCTTTTAATGAATAGTATTTCATTCTTAACAGTTCTTCAACTGTCAGCAAAAGATTGCTCTCAACATTTTTTTCAGTCTTTTTTTTTTAAAGAAACTTTTTCTCACTCAATTTTGTCAACTCCTATGTCATATTTGCTTAGCCTGTATTTTTGGATATGAATTAAAACCACCAATAATTTAAAAGTCCTTCTGCCCTTGGCTAGCAAGAAAGAAAAAATGACAAATGAGAAGGTGAAGCTACAATTATGTGCACTTCGGTTCCCAAGTTACTCTGGTCCATTGCAGCTGCTGTGTTCCATTGTTAGGCTGTGCCCACCTGGGACAGAAGACAGAAATTAAAATAAGTTCAATTTTTTAAAAATGCATATCTTAGGAGGAAAATGTTTAATATTATTTGCTCTTAAGAGAAGTTTTATTTATGAGCTATTAATTTCCCATTGTGAATGAGTTGTAATATAAATTCAGGAACCCAACTTTTCAGTCAGTTAAAACTTTAAAACCTAATGAGCTGAAACAATTGATGCTGCTCTTTCTCCTAGAGGGGGTGGAAAAAAAAATCAGGATCTTGCGAAGAAAATTTATTTTGTTTAATTAAAGGCACATTAATTAAGATGCTGTTTAATTCAATAATGGTGCCTTTAAAATGCATTTTTCATCTTTATTCTTTAAGGACAAATAAAGCAGTTATAAATCAGACATTCCTTTAATGTAAGGTGTGACTAGGAAAATATATGATTCATAATCTGAGAGAATGCTGATAAAAATATATTTGCATTCACAATCCTTAGCCTAAATGATATTGAATGTATTACAGCCAGGACTGGGCATAGGTTGAATTGTGAAATAGGCAAATTACATTTGTGGCCCCATTTTGATCTCCTCTCTGTGGCTGTCCTCTGCCTTTCAGAAGTCTCATTCGATGCTATCTGCTACAATTTCCTTTGTACCTCCCAAGAGCAATTTTCAGAAAAATGGCACACATTATCTTGGTGGGGTAAATAGTTTTTCTGAGTTATGGAGAGAGACAAAGCTTTAGAAAAAAATATCAGAGGGGCCACAAAGGGATATTGTGGGGCTATCAGTGAAGGTCCCCTCTTTATGACCTCCTTCTCAACCAGATTAACTACATTCATGTCTATTTTACATTTGAGTTTCTCTGTGAGATTTTGTTTGATAAAAGTGTTTCCCTGTTGGTAATGCAATCACAACCAAACAAAAACAAAAATGAACACAAAACCCTTACAAAGTCTGAGAAGTGCTGTCCTAATGATAGGAATATAGGCTATGGATTTGGATTCAGTCCCTGACTCCAGCAATCATTGCTTAAGCAAATCAGGCTTTCTGATTTTAATTCTCTTGATCCAAAAGCTTTAAAATAATTATATATAAAGGACTGTTGTAATAATTAAAAGAAAGACCTTAGTCAAACAACAATTATAGTGCTTAGCATATGGTAGGGATATAAAAAGCATAGTAGATTAGCATGGCTCTTTCTAAATTCGGCTCCTACTTTACTACATTTCTTTAGTAAGTAACTTGTTGCTTGTCCTTTGTTATGTTGAGGTCACTTGTAATCATTTATTTGGATGTGGAGAGAGAAGCAAATGCAATGATGCTAATCAGTTGGAGACTTAAGTTAGAGATTGATTGGAGATGGTGGAAGACATCCTAAGCTCCTTGAAATGTGCCATCCACAGCCAAGGGCAAAATGCCACTCTTGCGCTTCATAATCAATGTCATTGTTCTTGTAATGGTTCAGCAAGGAGAGAGACTTGCCTGTTAAGTTAGTGCCTTGAAACAAGTAGACACGAAGTAATGCTAAACAAAGGCCACTGAGTGTAATTCTGTCCACAGCCGACTATGTTTATTTTGAGGTGTGGAAAATTAAGAAACCCTGGCTTCCATTTCTTAGAAAGAAGCAGAGCCTGGATAGTCTTAAAACCAGACATGACAGCGTCAAAACAGCTTTTCCATCTGCCTCTCTTTTCATTTTCCAGAGTGGCCCAGCCCATTTAATGATGAGTGAGAGAAAATAGGACAGGGACTCACAAATCATCTGTGTCATGCTGCCAAGAGTGAGCATGAGTCAATCTGATCAGTGAGATAGGCTGAAATTCCCTTAAAAATGTAGATTGTCCTAAATGGATTATCCAACCCTCTAGCCTGTCTTCTTTTCACACTGCTATATACTTTTTATTCGCTCTGAATAATTTTTACTCTACAAAGAAATAAAATATTCTATATTTTTATATCATTGTATAGTTTGCAAAGCATTTCATGTTCATTATTTCATGTGATCATTGCATTAACTTTGTAATATTATATTGTATTCTGATTTTTTTGTTTTTCCAAAGAGGAAAAGGAGGTTCAGAAAGGAGAAATGACTTAGAGCAAGTCTCTGCATGACTCAAATGCTAACAAATATACAATTGCCCCTGATTTTGTTCCAGGTATCTTGGTAGTTAAACTGTGCTTCTTGCTATATTTTAAACCTCTTCATGCCTCATAACACTAGCATATGTTCATTTGGCTGCATCCTCTTGTCAGTTCTACTGGATGCTGGTCGTATCTTTATTGCCTGTTTTATTTTGATAAGAATGAAGAAGCATGCACTGTTTTCTTTTTTTTCTTTGATACTTGACTAAAAAACACTTTAAATTCACCTGAATAATATTTTTTTTAAAAAAGCCCTACAACCATTTTTAATAACACCAGTGCCTTTTGTGGATACCTAATTAACATAAATGAGTAAGTGTTAAAGATTTACTGCTCCCCATGGATCTGAGCAGAGTAAACTTTCCTCTATTTAATTACATAGCATCATTTATCTTGAGGTGATTTGGGTAACTAGAAAAAGAGATTGATTATTCATGTCTTTCTATACTTAGTTTCAAAATATCACACTCTGACTAATGTTTTTGAGATAATTAATTTTTATTTCACTCATGCTATCTGGTTTACTAATTTGTGAGAACTGTGATATTTAAGTATTGAATACTACACTCTTTCAAGATTTATGGACATTATATGTTATGGAAAAAGTTATGCAGAAAACCCATACCTTAACTTTAAATAGTAGCTTAATTTAAAAACTTTAAATAGTAGCTTAATTTAAATATCTGAGATTATTTACAATTACTTGACAGAAAGTACTTTTATTTTCCTTTGAGATTGTCTTATCATTATAATTATCCAAAAGTATTGTAGCCCTTTTCCAAAAGTATTTTTATGTTAGGTGGAATTTAGAATGTATTCAACAGATGTATTCAGTAAGCATGTGTGTTACGTGTGTGTGTGTATATATAAATGTATATGCGTATACATTTATATATATATATGCTTATGTGATGTGAGCTTTGAGGGTGTTGGTTTCTGGCCAGAAACCTCTGTGGTCAACAGTGCCTTTGCCTGACTTTTGCTGGGGCCCACTGGGCTCTTTCTACCTGCTTGGCCAGGCAGACTGCACTTAGCTCATGCTGTTGCCCTGGATCCGTGCTTGCCAAGGGCAAGTAGAGTGGTAAGGGGTTTGTGAGTGAGCAAGCATGGGGTCTGGCCACTGTGCACAGTCAGGCACACTGGCTGCAGTGGGGCAGGCAGCTCCAGGCACTGGTACAGGTGCCGGCTCCCTGTGAGGCTATAGCTGCACAAGGTATTACCACGAGCAGCTTCCATGGCTGGCACTGGGAAATGCAGTGACACCTGGAAGCTTGGAGACACTAGGAACCACAGAGCCCCAAAGAGTGTGTCACAGCTCTGGCTTGGGGAGCTCCTAGGTCTGGGTTCCCCAAAAGGCCACAGCTCTTCTTTCCTTTTCTCTTTTCTTGTCATCCGCAACATGGTGAGCAAGGGTCATGTTTGAGCCCTGTTTGTGTTACAGCTCTTTCAGCCCCACCATTCAGCAGGTCCTGAGTTCTTTACCAGTGTCCAGGAAAAAATGAGGTATGTGGACAAGTGGAGAGTGAGCAAGGTGAAGAGAAGCTTTAGTGAGTGACATAACAGGTCAGAGGAGACCCACAGTGGGTCACTACTCTCTGCAGGCAGGTTGTCCCAATGAGTGTTCAGCTCTCAGCAGAGAGGAGACCCACAGTGGGTAGCTCCTTTCTTTGGGTAGCTCTTCTCCACTACTGGTAGTCCTGATATCTGCTCAGCTCTCAGCAGAGGGGAAACCTTGGCATAAGTAGCTCCTGTTCACAGGCAGGTCATCCTGTCATCTCTCTGAGTCTGGCTGAGTCTGGGGGTTTTATGGGCTTCAGAGGGGAGGAAGTCCATGCTGATTGGTTCCTGGGTGGCCATGGGCAGCCCTGGAAAAGGCATCATAAGTTCTCATTCTGGTCCATGGAACTGACAGCCCAGCCCCCAGGCTTCAGGCCACCCCTGGCTTGAAGGTGGGGCTTCACCAGGGACCCACCCCTTTCTATCCTGGAGCCTGTCTGCCTCCTGCCCTCATCCATGGCACTGAGGCTGTTCTTGCCAAGGGGTGCCTGCAGGTCACCTGTGAGCTTCCCCGAGCATGCCCAGGGCCTCCCTCCCATCCTCGTCAGCACTCAAAGTCCAGAGTCAGCACTGAGTTGAGCGTCCACACACCTGACTGGGTTGTGGCAGCACCCAGGCTTGGCCTCAATTTTGCTCTGAGATTGGAGCAAGCACCAGGATTGGGGAGGGGCCAGGCAGCAGGAGCAGGCATATGCATACCTGTGGGGGAAGGAGGGCCTTCCCTGGCCCCTGAGAGTGCAGAGATGGCTGGGTCTGCAGCTGCAGCTTGGGCAGCTGCAGCTGTAGGTGGGAGGGTGGAGGTCCTGCTTACTCCCAGTCTCCAAGAGCAAAGGGGTGCCCAGGTCCAGAGCAGTGGCTGGGAAGCTGCAGCTGCACATGGGGAGTATGAGGCTCCTACCCTGCCAGTTCAGAAGGGTGCAGGGCTTCTGCCTATTCCTGGCTCCCACTGGCTCCACGGAGTGCACAACCCTGGCTGCACCTCCCCCATGGTAGCCAGCATCATGGCAGCGGCCACTCCAGATGGGCCACCACTGCCATCACTTACACACACGCGTACATATATGTGTATATATATGATTATGTAGAAAGAGTGCTACTCTACCAATAACCTAACATTATCTTTCTCTTTTCCTAGCATAATAAATGTGTTTGTGTGAATTTTTCATATTCCTCAGTTGTTTCCCTGTGTGACTAATAGCAAGCTTTGAGGAGACAGCTATTGCTCATCTGAGGGTTGATTTGGGCCTAAGTTTAAATCTCATTTCTAACACTCTCAATAGCTATAGAATGCCGCTAACTTCTCAGATTTTAGGCTTCTCTGTCTGTGAAATAATCCTTTATAAGTTTTTTTAAGGATTAAATGAGATAATATATGTAATGTAGGTAGTACAACGTCTGCCACAAATAGAAATTCAATAGATTTCTTTTTCTCTTTAATGAATCCTTTCTATTTTAAGGAGTTAACAACTATCACTGAAGAGAAAAAAGCTAAATAATGGCTAATCTAGTAGTTCAAATATGCTCTTGAATTCCTAGTACCTCTGCATTTATTAAATAAGCTAGTCAACCAGAGAGTTCCTCAAATAATCAACTTTCATTAGAGATCAAGATTTTTGTTTTTCACTGAATCCACTAATTTTTCATCATTGAATAAAGCAACTGGTATTTTTTGTAGTGGAAACACATATGACTTCCATTTGAAGCCATTTAAACTGAATACAGAGATCCAGGAAACAGACTGCAGTAGATCAGAGAGAATCCAGAACATTATTTTTTTAAACATATGAAAGATACAGGTTTGAATATCAGAAGCACCTGGCTTCCCTTTATACATAGATGCCAACCAAATTAGGAATTCTTAGAAGAGAAGCGTTACATCATTAAATAAAGGGTTTGGAGAAGAAACTGTCTGGATTTTCAATGTTCATCAACTATGGTTGTGCATATTTTACCAGGTTGCATTTTATTTTCCTTATTCTTAAAAATATCTATGTAGTTTCTAAAAACATTAGGCTCCATTTGTGCCAAGGTTAAAGTTTCTTCTCTTCCCAAGAATTCTAATGGAAAAAGCTCCATGTAGTACATTCATTAGAGCAAATAAAAATAGCAAAGTGCTGCATTCCATTATGATTTCTGCATTTTCGTTCTGTGAAATATTTAAACTAAGTACTAACATAATTTTTGTATTTGATAATGAGCTGATGTTTGTTAAATTCTATTTGTTTTTTCTTTGGGGAAGCAATGCTGAAGAACTCCTAGGCAGTGGGCTTTGGCAAGTACTTTTATTACATTTTGTTACTGCTGTATACAGCCTTTTGACATAAATTATCTTTTCAAGAAACATAATTGATTTTTTGAGTAAGAAATGATAAAGCAACTACTAAATCTGATTTTTGTGCCATGCAAAAAGTAAAGCACTTCTCCACTGGTCACACCTTCGCATTTACCCACCCCAAGTCTAAATTTAATCCTGCTTATGTGTATACCTATTACCTCTAGGTATTTTTACTCATAGCATTTGATGCATCATGTTATCATGATTTACCTACCCTCTGTTATGATTATAATATTAATAGTATCCCCCTCATAGAAGTAACTTGTGTTATTTATATTTTTGACGAAGAACTAAACACAGTAGCTAGTGCATAGAAGATGCTGCTGTACACAGGTTTATTGATTCAATGAATGTTTTGCAACTCAACAAAAACTCTTCCCTAAGAGGGAAAATACAATGGTACTGGCTGCTTTACTCTTATGCCATCCCCTAGCTTTAGTGTTTCAATTTTCACCAATCAATCCCTCCTAGTTAATTATCTTGAGTTGAAAACATAACTAGAATAAAAATCTCCTGTCACTTACAATCAATATTTACATGTATTCTCTGACTTTGTAATTAATATTTTAGGTTTCTGTTTATGGACTTAGGCCAAAACTGTCTTTATAACTTTATTATAGATATATATATGTAGATAGATAGATACAGACAGATAAACAGATAGTAGATAGGTAGATGTTATCATTAAAGAAAGTATGATATTAGTAATTTGTTTATAATTTTGCTTCAATAATTACTTTGTCTTAACATTCTAGAATGAGGTTTTCTTAAATCTGGTATTTTATGAAGGTAAATGGTTGAATTTGTGGTTCATTCACTATGAGCTATGACAAAGGGTCCAATTTTCAAATAATGCTCATACTGTCAGCTCTTACCTGATGTTAAGGATACAAGCAACCAAATGGTGTAGGCACAGCAGAGAGAGGTCTTGGATATCCCATATGGCTTCCTAGGTCCTTCTTTCCTCATGAGACACATTTTGTGGCCTACAGTAACAGAAAAGGTTTGTAATCTAGGTATGCATGTCATCTTACAGTGTGAAGGCATTTAGATGATGAAAGGTCTGCAGTTTATGCCTAGAATATTCAACAGTTTTCAGGACATTTTCCAGGGGTATGTGCTTCATAATTTCATAAATTCTAGTTTTATTTCCCATAAGAAATCCTAAACCAAGGGCATCCTTTTAAGAGCATTACACAGATAAGCATTCTTCTGCTAGCAAACATTATTAGTCTGTTACCAAAAGGTCCGTTATTAGCAAGTTTATAAAGAAATTCATCTGGAACCCTTTCCTTCTTCCCTCTGGGATTGTGTTTCCATTTTTGGTACACTAGCAGATCTGGGGCAGTTCCAGTAACCCTTTTCTCCTATGTCCACCTTCTGACATCAGTTAATAAATATCCATCACTTATTTTTCAGGTTTTAACATTTTTTTATCCTACAAAAATTTTTTTGTGTTACTTAATGAAAAATGTAAGTACACTAACAGTCTAGTGGCCACCAGAATTTGAAGCATACAGTAGGTATAGAAAGCACCTCTGTAAAGCATATTAATGATGTACATATCTCTTCAGGGATCTTATATTCTTTAATCAGCTCAGTTACTCTTTTTATTCCATCCTCAGTTATTTGAAAATGTTAATGTGTGTTGGTGGAGAGGCTTAATTTAGTTTTATTTATTTTTTTTTTACTGATTTTTAAGTTTCATTTTGTAAACATTATAATAGACTTATGACCTTTATTTTAATTCCAACTTTTATCTTGGATTTGGGGTATACATATGCAGGTTTGTAACATGAGTATATTGCATGATGCTGAGGTGTGGAATATGGATGATCCCATCAGCCAGGTAGTAAGCATTGTACCCAAGGGGTAGTTTTTCAGCCCGTTTCCTTTCCTTCCTTTCTAGCCTTCTAGTAGTCCTCAGTGCTTATTGTTCCCATCATTATGTCGATGAGAACCCCAGATTTAGCTCCTACTTATAAGTGAGAATGTGTGGTGTCTGGTTTTCTGTTCCTTCATTAATTTGCTTGGGATAATGGCCTCCAGCTACATCCATGTTGCTGCAAAGGACAAGATTTATTTCTTTATATGGCCATGTGGTATTCCGTGGTGTTCATGTACCACATTTTCTTTTTCCAGTCCATAATTTATGAACACCTCGGTTAATTCCATGTCTTTGCTATTGTGAATAATGCTAAGATAAACATATGAGTGCATGTGTCTTTTTGGTAGAACAATTTATTTTCCTTTGGGTATAAATCCAGTAATGAGATTGCTGGGTCAAATGGTAATTGTGTTTTAAGTTCTTTGAGAAATCTCTGAACTACTTTCCACAGTGGCTGAACTAATTTGCATTCCCACAAACTGTGTAAGTGTTCCCTTTCCCCTGCAGCCTTGCCAGCATCTGTTATTTTTTGACTTTTTAATAATAGCCATTCTGTCTGGTGTGAGACAGTATCTCATTGTGGTTTTGATTTGCATTTCCCTAATGGCTAGTGATATAGAGCATTTCTTCATATGTTTATTGGCTAGTTGTATGTCTTCTTTTGAGAAGTGTCTGTTCATGTCCTTTGCCCATTTTTTAAAATGGGGTTGTTTTTTGCTTGTTGATTTGTTTAAGGTCTTTGTAGATTCTGGATATTAGACCTTTGTCAGATGCATAGTTCGTGAATGTTTTCTCCTGTTCTGTGGGTTATCTGTTTACTCTGTTGATAATTTCATTTGCTGTGCTGAAGTCCCACTTGTCAATTTTTGTTTTTGTTGCAATTGCTTTTGGGGATTTAGCCATAAAATCTTTGCTGAAGCTGATGTTCAAAGGGTATTTCCTAGGTTTTCTTCTAGGATTTCTATAATTTGAGGTCTTACATTTAAATTTTTAGTCTATCTTGGTTAATATTTTGGGAGGTATATGGTGAGAGGTAGGGCTCCAGTTTCTTTTTTTTTTTTTTTTTTTTTTTGCATATGGATATCTAGTTTTCCCAACATAATTTATTGAAGAAACTGGAGCACATTATTCAGCAATCCCACTACTGGGTATATATGCAAAGGAAAGGAAATAAGTATGTTGAAGAGATATCTGCACTATTATGTTTATTGCAGCACTATTATGTTTATTGCAGCATTATTCACAATAACCAAAGTATGAAATTAACCTATGTCCATCAACTGATGAATGCATAAGAATTTGTGGTATATTTACACAATGAAATATGATTTAGCCATTACAATGAATGAAATTCTGTCATTTGTGACAACATGAATGTGCTTGGAGAATATTTTGCTAAGTAAAATAAGCCAGGCACAGAAAGACAAATACTGCATGTTCTCACTCATATGTGGAAGCTAAATGCATTGATTTACCCTTCCTAACTACAGGTTAGGAAGGGTAGGGGGTAATGAGGATAGAGAGATGTTGGCTAATGGATACAAAATTACAGCTAGATAGGAGGAATAAGTTCTGGTGTTTTATAGCATGCAGCATGCCTATAGTTAACAATACTTTATATTTTCAAATAGCTAGAAAAGAGGATTTTGAATGTTTCTAATACAAAGAAATGATAAATATTTGAGGTGATAGGCACACTAAGTACTTTATTGGATCATTACATATTTTATACAGTATCAAAATATCACACCATACTTCATAAACATGTACAATTATTATATGTAAATTAAAAATAATAAAAATTAAGTATGTAACCAGCAATGTCACTCTTAGATATACACTACAGAGAAACGGTTGCATTCGTAAATCAAAAGACATGTACAAGATAGTTTCATAGCAGTTTAATACGTAATATTGAAAAACTGGAGGAGACCCAAATGTACATCAGAGAGTAGATGAATAAATTATAGTATATTAATACAATGGAATGCCGCACAAAAAACCAAAAACTTCTACTATACATAACTGATCTTACAAATCATATATAATGTAGAATAAAAAGAATCATACAACAATTATATTTTATTCAACTTATACAAAATTCAGAAACAGACAAAACTAATATATGGTGATAGAAGTGAGAAGAGTGGTTACTTGGGGGTGAGATGATGGGGCTGGGGGTGTTGGTGCTATTGACATTAAAGATAAGAGAGCCCTGTTCTGGTGCTGGGAATCTATGTCTTGATCTGAGTGGTGATCATATGTGTATATAGTTAAGAATTCACTGAACTATATGCTTACCTATTTTTGCAGTGTACCTGTTATACCTCATTTACAAATTAAATTGATATAATCCTGCAATATGTACTTTCATCCACAATGTTTTTTTTTCTCTCTCCTTTCTGGATAATTTCTTAATTCACATCAGAAGGAATGCATGTTTTTATGGTTTCTTTTTTAATATTTGGGATTATTAATGAAACGAGTTTTTCCGAGGCCACGGTCTTTTGAGTTGTTTTGGTCAGATTCTCTCACTCCTTTTCCATTTTTTTAGGGTAAAAAGCTATATTATTAGTGGAGGCATTGGTTGATTTTGGGGGTCTAGTTTTCATTTGGTTTTAAAATTTTTTGGCTGAGAATAGCTATCAAAGATATGGGTTTCTGGTTCCCTATTTTTCACCTATCTATCCTGTCATGTCGTCAAAGTGTTTCTTATTATCTCTTCCTCACTCTCCCTTCCAAAGGTAAGCAGACAGAGTCAAGTACTTCTAATTACCTACAAAGCTGATTGAAGTCTGAAGTCACTCTCAACAGCAAGCATGAGTGATGTTTTGGATATCCCACTTATTCTTGACAGAAGGGTTTTAAGTCTATACAATTCCATGTTTTTTAGTAACATTCTTGTCAGCCTTTTAAAATTCACATTGTTGTTTCAAATATGTGGCTACGAACTTCTTGAAGTATTTCCATGGCATTACTTGTTTATACCAATTCCATTAATTTAACTAGCATGTTGAAAGGCAACACTGATATGTGTCATAATTATCTTTTATTATAATATAATTTGAACTATTCTCTTTTTATTACCAAGTTGAAAGTTGAAAGTTTAATAAATTAAGGAGGCAATGTAATTTTGGAAATAGCAGTGGCTAGGAGTTGAGACATCTGAGCTTTATCACTGGCTATACAATATGATTCAGAATGGTTGATAGATACATTTTCTTTACTACAATAAGAGATTTAAAAAGAGCTGGATCAGGTGGATTTAATTTATCTTCCAGTTTGTATCATCAAGTAAATATTCTTCACATTGAGATCAGTAGTAAAGATTACTGTAAATAGAATGTTGGAACATACTGACTATAGCTGCACACTTGGTTTCAGCAAAGATCATATGAAATGTTACAGATAACAAAGGTTCGTATGAGACCCTTCATCTCATGGCCTTAATCTTGACACCCAGATAGGAGTTACAGGGCTATCAATCTCTTTCTGCAGCTGCTGGAGCTATTTCCAATGCTAATGTTGGTTCCATTTATAGGAAATCTTCCTCCTGTTTTATCTCTGACAACTTCAACATATTCATTGAAGAAAAAGGGTGAGTGAAGACGAGAAAAAAAGAAGCTATAGTTTACGGGAAAGAGAAAGATTTTTTCTTTGTGTTAGAAATAGGTAATTTGAACATAGTAATTAATTTTTCAAAGATTAAATAAACTGAGTTCCAACTGTCCTGAGCACTTAGCCTCTTCAAAACATAAATTTTTGACTCCAATGTATTTTTGGTTTTCATTCTCTATCTTGAAGACTAATGGGATTATTGTTCACATGCATTGTTTCTGAATAAAGTGTCTGCTGCTACCTGGAATTCATGCACAGGAAGCATAGCTGATGTGGAAAAAGTATTGCAAGATGACAGAATTCACTATTCTAAATGTGTCCCCAAGGGATTTTAGAGGTGCTAATATTACACACTGCATAACCCTCTCTGCTAGGTGCCTGCATAATCACAGCATTGGAATTGACGTATTTGTCACAGACAATCACATTGGAAACTTTCTGAAGCTATAAATAATGGCTAGGGCACCTATAATATTTTCCAGATGCAGAGACATGGCACTTAATCTTGATGTAATCTGCACAGGGTAAAGCCCAGGGGCATTCATATTGAGTGCTCATGCTTGGGTTATTGCATGACACCCAAAGTTCCCAATTCAACAAGCTTCTTTGCGCTAGATGAAAACTTACGAGTGTATCTGGTCCAGATCCACAGCCTTAGGCAAGTAGTCCTGGTGAGATGATAATGTTTATTTCTTTAAAAGATTTCCTGAGATAAACTCTTCATCTATTAAACAAATATTTATTATTAATAATGAAAACTTATGGGCCACATACTCTACATTCCAGATACTGTTCCAAAGACATTATATGCATAATTTTAACTAATCCTTACAACATCTCTATTAGAAAGGTATTATTTTTGATCATTATTTTATAGATGGGGAAAACTGTGCCACGAGACATTAAGGGCCAGCGTTAACTAATATGCCAAAAAAGGCAATACATTTTGATAGTTGAAAGTGTGGTTTTTGAGACCAATTTAAAAAATAATGAAGTCCCAGATCTTCTCTTTATTAGATCTGTGACATTAGATAAACTGTGCAAACTCTCTCTGCCTCAGTGTTCTCATTGGTAAAATGGGGCTAATAATTATAGCTACTCAAGGGTCGTGAGCATTACATGAATCAGGGTAAAGCTATTAGAATAGTGTCTGTCTCAATTGCTTCTTTGCCTTTTGGCTAAGACCAAATATAGAATAGTGTCTGTCTCATATGCTCAATAAGTGCTAATGCTACATCATTCTGTCTTCTATGTTGAGAATGTTCTATGTTCAATCAGTGTACTGAAATGAGAAACTTTTATGTCTCTCGCCTCTATTAGGCTGTGTGCTCCTAAATTACAGAGACATAGTTTAACTCATACCAAGCACCCAGCCAGATCAATGTTACATATAATTTCACTGAATTAATACATGAATAAAGCATGATGCTTATTTTTGAGGCTGTCATGGTACAGTAGAGGAATCATATCCTCACAATCACTAGAATACAAAGCAGTGTATGTAACATGCCTCATGCCCTTTCCTGGTACCTATAGCATTTCTTGAAATAATTTTATAGCATTTGTATTAGATCATAATGTTTCTCCTTACAGCTCCTTTTTTCTTATTAACCTGAGACTTTCTAAGCTGTTCTGGGGCAGTACTCTAGTTATTCCATCATCTTTGAAACAGCAGTGGCTGGCTTAATACCAGTGTATATGTTGTAAGTTACTGGGCATGCACACACCATGAGTGCATATAAGCAAGGTGAAAGGGTAGCCTCAACATTGTTATGGCAGCTGTTGTGCAATCAAACTAGACCGGAGGTAAGAGATAAAGGACCCTGATTTGCTCCTTACTTACTGCTTGGCATCGTGCAAAGCACTTGGCATAAGTTGTTGCAATGTCAAATAGAGCCACGAAACCCTCCAATCTCCCTCCCTGTATCTCCTTTATAACACTAATCCTTAACAGAAGCTATGTTAACCATTGTATAACTTTTACATGGGCTTTTCCAGGACAAATCATAAACTAAATTCTTAGGTATATAATATTGCAATCTGCATTGAAAGGAGTCTAGTATATATACCCACTAAGGCAACTGACTTCAGGAATCTTTACTGCTGCAAGAAAGAGAAAGGGATGTAGTTGAGTAAAGGTTAGAGCTCTTCTGCTGGGTAATCTGTTTTGCGGGGTTTTGTACATCCCTGCATTAGTCTGCTTGGGTTGCTGTAACAAAATATCACAGACTGGGTGTCTTAAAGAAACAGACATTGATTTCTCACAGTTCTGGGGGTTGGGAAGTCCATAATTAAGGTATTGGCAAGTTTGATTCCTGATCCTGCTACCTGGCTTGCAGATAGATGCCTTCTCTTCATGTCCTCACATGACAGAGAGAATCTTGTCTTTTTCTTCTTTTAAAAACATAAATCCCATCATAGGAGCCCAATCCTAATGAACTTCTCTAAACCTAATTACTTCCAAAAGGCCCTACCTTCAAATACTATCACATTAAGGGTTAGGGCTTCAGCATATGAATTTAGAGAAGACACAACATTCATTTCATAGTAATCCTTCTTTAAAAACCAGCAAACCATCACAAACTTGCATTCTTATAGAAATCACCTCTCTTCTTTGCAAAATTAGAAATATAGTGCCCTGATATATTGCTAAAATAAAGGGAGAGGTCACAAAGACATTTACATTTGAAATAGCACAATATAACATAGAGAATACTCCTACACAATAGGTTTTCTATCACTTACTCCTCTGTAGTATGCAATCTGTGTTTTGAATATGTTTCTTTGCAACTGCAGTTGGTGGAAACCTTCAATTTGCGATCAGGGAGGTTAAAAGAGTTGTCATTTTGACAACTGACAATCCAATCAGAGAAACTAAAAAGACTATTTTGTTATTTTATCAAAGGCAAAACTCCCCTGCAGAAGGGTATGAGTGTGAATCCATTTTAAAATATAGTGTCCTATAGTTAAGAAATATCTATTGAAAATTAAACATGTAATTGGTTCTTATAAATGGTTCTGTTTTCTAAGACTTCTAATAAAAGAACTGGCTTTTCATAGGAAGTCAGAATACCTGGCAAAGGACAAAGGCAGAGAGGTCACCAAAGTGGATACCAATGTATACTCTGAGGATCCCAAAAAGTGATTTGAGGAAGGAAGTGTTTCAGATATAAATTTCTCTATTTTTAAATAATTTTTTAAATACAGGCGTAGCTCAGAGATATTGCTGGTTTGGTTTCAGACCACTGCAATAAAGTGAGTATTGCAGTAAAGGCAGTCACACATATTTTTTGGTTCTCAGTACATATAAAAGTTATGTTTACCCTATATCGTAGTCTGTAACATGTACAACTGGATTATGTCTAAACAATGTGCAGAACTTAATTACAATACTTTGTTGCTAAAAAATGCTAATGATCATCTCAGCCTTCAGTGAGTCATCATCTCTGCTGGTGGAGGATCTTGCTTCCACGTTAATAGCTGCCAACTGATTAGGGTGGTGGTTGCTGAAGTTTGGAATAACTGTGGCAATTTCTTAAAATAAGATAACAATGAAATTTGCTGCATGCTTTGATTCTTTTACAAAATATTTCTCTGTAGCATATGATGCAGTTTGATAGCATTTTATTCACAGTAGATGTTCTTTCAAAATTGAAGCCAATCCCCTCAAATACCTGCTACTGCTTTATCAACTAAATTTATGTAATATTCTAAATCTTTTGTTGTCATTTCAATAATGATGACAGCATCTTCGCCATGAGTAGATTCTATCTCAGTAAACCCCTTTCTTTGCTCATCCATAAGAAGCAACTCATCAATTCAAGTTTGATCATGAGATTGCAGCAATTCAGTAATATCTTAAGGATGTACTTCTAATTCTAGTTCTGTTGCTATTTCCACCACATCTGCAGTTACTTTCTCCATTGAAGTCTTGAACCTCTCAAAGTCATCCATAAGGGTTGAAATAAACTTACAAAACTCATGTTAATGTTGACATTTGGATCTCCTTTCATAAATTACAAATATTATTAATGGCATCTAGAATGGTAAATTATTTCCAGAGGCTTTCAACTCACCTTGTCCAGATCCATCAGAGGAATAACTATCTATGGCAGCTGCAACATTACACAGTATTCTTATTAAATCATAAAACTTGAAGTCAAAATTACTCCTGATTTATGGGCTGCAAAATGGATATTGTGTTAGCAGACAAGAAAAAACATGAAAAAAACATCTGCAGATAACCTGTAGCAGATTCTGTATCAGCACTTACTGCTTCACCTTTGATTTTATGGAGATGGCTTATTTCCTGAAGCCTAAGGAACCAACCTCTGCTAGCTTCAAACTTTTCTCCTGCAGCTTCTGTACCTCTCTCAGTCTTTATATTATTTAAGAAAGTACGGGCTTTGCCCATGATTAAGTTTTGGCTTAAGGGAATATTTTGGCTGGTTTGATCTTTTATCCAGACCACTAAAATTTCTTCATATCAATTAAGTTTGCCATCTTACGTGGGCACCGTTTGTGGTGCCCCCAAACAATTGTACTAGGAACATCAAAGATCACTAATTACAAATCACCATGACAGATATGATCATAATGAAAAAGTCTGAAACAGTGCAAGAATTGCTAACAAGTGTGACACAGAGAGAGGAAATGAGCACATGGTGTTGGAAGAAAATGGCCCCAGTAGATTTGCTTAGTGCAGAGTTGACACAAAGTATCAATTTGTAAAAAACATAACATATGCAAAGCACAATAAAGTGAGGCATAATAAAATGAGGTAAGCCCTTACTAAAGAGATTCTCTTCAAAGTTTATTTTTGTCTTAGGAGCTTCAAATTATAGGGTATCAGGTCTTTGTTCCATTCTTTCCTCCACCTTCTTTTCTCTCTTGCATGCTTATAGTTGTTAATTTATACTGCAAAGCTATCACTCTTTTATCTGCTTTGGTTTAGGGTTAGTTTTTATGTCCATTTCACATTATGTATTATTAACTTATTGAAGCTAGACACCTGTCTTTATTGTGTGTCTTCCATAGCACTTAGCACAGTGTATCGTAGATATGAGAAAGCTTGTTAAATTGAATTACATTGATAGTGATCACAAGGTTTGGGAAATACGATGCTTTAGAAAAGATTAAAAGAACACAGATTGTTTATCTTAAACAAAGGATCTAATGCTATTCTAAGAGTCTACAAATCAATAATGTTTTTATATCTCTTGAGAGAGAAATGAGAGGTGGTAGTAGAATGGGGTGGTTACCAACTGTTTCCAGAGATTTCTTTCTGGTTTATTGCTGAATGCCCAAGAATGTACCTCTTTTCTGTGCTTTCTGTTTATGTGAGCCAGTTTTTTTTGGGACAGTCATACTTTATTGGTTCCACAGGCTTCAAGGAATTCTATCCTAACTTCAATCTGTACATATAATTGAGGAGCTATTATTTTGCATATAGAATCATTTATAACATATGGTTGTTCTGCTTTTCCAGCCACATTATGAGCTTAACTTTTTTACTAATTTTTACTGAAACATATACAATATGTTATCGGTATTTTTCTACAAATATTTATTGAGCACTCACTATGGGTCAGGACATCAGTGATATGTCAGAAATCTAATAATGAATAAAATACAGACCCTGCCCCTGAAAGGATAGTAATCTGGTAGAAGAGCATCAAAGTAAAAGAAAATTATATTAAAATATAATATCTGATGTATAGAACTAGGTCCATTAGGTTCTGTGGGAGCACATAGATGGGAAGAAACTGATTTGTCTAGGCCAGCACTGTTCAATAAAATTACAATGTGAGTTATATATGTAATTCAAAATTTTCTAATAGTGATATCAAAAGGAAAGAAGTTGGTGAGTACATTTCATAATACTTTTATTTAATCCAATATATCGAAAATATCCTTTCAACTTGTAATTAATATAAATATTAATGAGCTAGTTTATATTCTTTTATTTTTTTGAGCTAAGGCTTTGAAATCTGGGATGCATTCTGTACTTCCAGTCCACCTTAGTTTGGATTAGCCACACTTCAAGTGCTCAATAATAACGTGTGCATAGCAGTTATTCAGCTAACACAGATCCAGGAATTTAAAGAGGGAATTTAATAATGAGTTGGGTCTTGGTGGTTGGAGAGGAATTCCTAGATGTAAGAGACAAAATATGATATTCATGCCAGGGGAACAGGATATACAAAGGCACAGAGATATCCAAGTGTGTTGACAGAAGTTCCATATGTGTAGGCATGGCAGAAAATTGACCCAGAAAACAAGGTTGATGTTGAACTCTAACAATTATCCTTAAAGACCTAATGAAAGTAGGTTTAATAGCTAAGAGAGTGTTATAATATTATTACAATGTCTTTGCTTTATTTAATATTTATAGAGTGCTTCTTATGTGTCCAGTAGTGTCCTAAGCACTTTTTATATATTAGCTTGTTTAATCTTTGAAACAACCCTATGAAGTTGGTATTATTATTATCTACCCCATTTTATAGATGAGAAAACGAAAACATAAGGAGGTCAAATAATCTGCCCAGGGGCACACAACTAATAAGTGGAGAAACAGAATTTGACTCCTAAATCTGTGTTATGTTGGCTTTATAAGTCACTGCCACCACTATAGCATATAGACACAGTGATGAATTTAATGTTCTGCGTAGATCAGTAAAGGCAAAATAATTAAGAACTATCAAAGTTGTAAAATGAGCTAATGAGGCAAATTTGTTTTCCTAAAAATAAAAACTGATTGAAGACTAAATAAAATTCAAAGTTGTAAAAACAAATGTGATAAACAGTTCATTACATTTTAGGAATGTAGTGTGTGCTACATGAATAGTCCCTAATGTTTATTAATAAATAAGATGAATGAATTTGAAAAGTTCATTTTACTCCAGGTAGTTTCTATCAATTCCCTGAAAATATAATTTGAAAAGTGCATTTGGCCAGGCACTGTGGTTCACGCCTGTAATCCCAGCACTTTGGGAGACTGAGGCAGGCGGATCACCTGAGGTCAGGAGTTCGAGACCAGCCTGACCCACATGGAGAAACACTGTCTCTACTAAAAACACAAAATAAGCTGGGCGTGGTGGTGCATACCTGTAATCCCGGCTACTCGGGAGGCTGAGGCAGGAGAATCACTTGAACCCGGGAGGCGGAGGTTGCGGTGAACCGAGATCCGCCATTGCCCTCCAGCCTGGGCAATAAGAGCGAAACTCGGTCTCAAAAAAAAAAAAAGCATTTCTGTTGTGTTTATAAGAGACACATTTACTATATAAACAGCTTGTAAATAAAAGGATGAAAAAGTTATACGGTGAAACACGAACCAAAAGAAACTAGTGTTGCTGTATTAATATTAGAAAAAAATAGACTTTATGGCAAAAACACTGCCAGAGATAAAGAGGAACATTTAATAATGATCGCTAATTAAGTTCACCATGAAAGTATAATTTTCTAAAGCTTTATTTATCTAATTGCATAGCCTAGAAATTTATGAAATAAAAATTGATAGAGTTATAAGACGATAGAAAAACATAATCGTTGTGGGTGAATTTAACCACCTTTCTCAGGAACTTACTGAACATGTAGACATATCAAAATATTGAAAACTTGACCATTACATTGAAACAATCTCAATGTAATTGACTTATATGCAACTTTGCACCCTCAATTGTAGACCACTCATTAAATACACATAGAAGTTTTGTGAAATTAATTATATCTTGGGTCAGAAAGCAGACTCAATATAATGCAAATGATTTAAATTATATTTGCTAACCATAGAGCATTTAAGCTAAAAATTAATAGCAAAAGGATTTTTTTAAATACCCATATGTTTAGAAACAAGTAAACAAACTTATAAATAACACATACCTCAGGGAGGAAGTGATAAATTTAGCAATATCAAACTATTTTGAATTTAATATATAAAATATTCAATATATCAAAACTTCTGGAATGTAGCTAAAGTGTGTATATAGTGGAATTTATATTACTATTTGTATATTTTAGAAAAAGAAAAGTTTAAAAATTCATAAGCTAGACATTCATCTCAAATAAGTAGAACAGTAACAGCAAATTGAATGTAAAGTAGAAGAAAATAGTAAAGAGTAAAATGAATAAAAATGAAAAAAGTATAATAAAAATGATACAAATACTGATGATAAGATCAATAAAATCGACAAACATCTGTTGAGACAGACACTCCACATTAAAACTTCATGAATAGTAGAACAGTGCTTTGATCTCTCTCTGTCTGTGTGTGTGTGTTTCTGAAATAGATAACATTAATTTTCAAAGCTGAACTTTCTTTGCATCATAAACACGAAAAAATGCTCAAATTAAGTCATGAAAAATAATTAACACCTTTTTTATTTCCTGTCATTAAATAAATTATGCACATATTTAATGTATCACACATTCCTAGAATACTGCTATTGTTTCTTCTGTTTCCGCACTCCTGCCTCTTTTGTAGCTTCCCTTAGGTCTGAGAGTAACATAGTAAAAGCAGAGAAAAGTTTAGCTCAAAGAATCTTAGGAAACTTAACAAGCTTTATGATATTTTCGAGTCTTAAGATAGCTTGAGATCTAATACCTCAAATACAGCCAAAAAGTGAAACCCTTTATCAAGTAGCAATATTTTCATGGTCTTTTTTCTGTTCAGCCCTCTCCTGTTACAAAACCAATCTATAAACCATAATCAGCAATGGGTGTGTTTCCACCCTAATTTGAAAGTATTTTTCTTTAGCAATCCCGGGTAATATCTTATTTTTGAATGTTGACATGTTTTAATACATTTGGCTCAACTATTAGTAATTGAAAACACTTCTTTGGTTTTATATACCTTAACACTGGACACAAAGACATACTTAGATTCACACATATCATCTGCTTTGGCTTACATCCACACATCATAGATAACACAGACACAACATTTAAATAAATCCAACATGAAATTCAAGAAGGTTAAAAGACAGTCTCAGCTATAAGAGGAAGGCTTAAACAATCAACTCCAGATATTCCTTAATCACAAAAAGAGACTAAAAATAGTTTAAGATAAAGAGAATGTCATCAGATAGCACAAATCATAGATAAGAAACTGCAGTCTGTTGGAGTTTAAAAGCACTTTTGAGGGGGAAGATAAGGAAGAGGAACATAGGCCAATTCAAGCAGAAAATGTCTACCAAGGCCAACTTTGACCTTGAGAATGCTTAGTACTTATTACATTTTAATCATTTTTGGAATATTATAATAATGTTAAATCTTGAAATTTTATAGAAGAGCAAAAGAATTGTCAAGATACATCTGAAAAAAATTAACGTTAGGAGCTTAGCTATGTAGATTTATTTTAAAGGTAAACTAAGACAATGAAGTATTATAAGCACGGACGTATGAGATAAAAGATCAGAATAGTGATCCTAGAACAATAAATCTAACCTAGGTATGACAAATGTGGAGAAAGATATTTCCTTAATAAATGG
Organism: Pan paniscus; assembly: GCF_029289425.2. Taxonomy (NCBI): domain Eukaryota; kingdom Metazoa; phylum Chordata; class Mammalia; order Primates; family Hominidae; genus Pan; species Pan paniscus. The sequence goes on from NC_073258.2 coordinate 97,744,860, forward strand.
TATCAGGGCAATTGATTATATTAAATTACATCAAAAGATATCAATTCCACACAGATAAAGGACTTAAATAGGAATATCAAGACAATGTAAATTGTAGAAAATAGCAAAGGAAAATTTCTTTATGATATCATGGTAGGAAAGTATTTTTAATAAAACACAAGCAGCACAAACTATAAACGAAAAATTCGATAAATTAACATGAAAAAGAGTATTTTCTTTTAATCAAAAGACAGTATTGAAAGAGTGATAAGACAAGCCAAAATTTGAAGAAGAAATTTTTAATGCATGTAACTAACAGATAGTAGCATCTAATATATATGTATATATAGTATACTTATCCACAGTTAAAATAATATATGCATATGTACATATGTATTTTTTCTATTAATGATAAATAAGAACCAAAAACCCCAATAAAAATAGGTCAAAATTAGGGACAGATATTCCATTATCAGATGTCCAATAAACAAATATAAATATTCTTAGCCTCTTAGTAATTTGGGAAATCACAATGAAATGCCATTTTATACATACCTTACTGGCAAAATTAAGAAGGCTGACTCTAATAATGTTGGCAAAACTCAGTGAATTTCCTATAACTTTCCAAAGCCTTTTGGAAGAAAATTTGCTATCATGTAATAAAATTAAAAGTATTCCCAGCATAGGATGTCATAATTCCATTCACAAGCATGTCTTAATAGAAATTTTTGCACATATGCTCCAAGAAATGCAAAATAAATTTCACAATAACTTTGGTAAGGAAAAAAGTATGATAGAGAAAAATACCCATTGATAGGAGATTGGATTAAAAAATTGGGGTAAAATTATACAATGGAATACGACTAAGTAGTACACAAAAATTGACTGCTATACTTACTAAAAATCAAGTACCTCAGAAACAATATATCAAAATACAGCCACTTGCAAAATAATATAGTGAGTAGGATAAAATTTATAATGTGCAGATAGAGAAAGCAATACATTAATCATACACACATTTATAGCAGTATAACTCTTAAAACAATCATGTGAATGAGAAACAGAACATTCAGGATAGCAGTTTCTTCGGTTAAGAGAAAAGAAATTCTACTGGCAATGGCACACAGTGGTTTTCAAGACTATTAGTAAATTTTGATTTCTTATACTGGTTAGTGAGTTGTTAAATTTGTTATTATTGTTTGTTGTTGAGAAACGTATTTTACGTTTTTTTTAACATATGAAATTTCTTAAACGTTTAAAAAGGTTAAACGGGAGAGGAAGCAGAGTGGTCAATTTGAGAGCAGATATGCAACATTATTTGTGATCATTTGTGTCTAATAAAGCAAAAAAACTATAATTTTTCAAACTATGTTCTCTTAGATAGTATGGAGCCACCACTAGCCAACATGGCTGCCAACATGGTGCCTTTGTATCAGTTAGGAATTCATACTCCATTCTATGAGGGAGATATAGCACCAAGCATAGGTACAAAGCTTGGCTGACTTTTCACCTCCGTTTGCCCTTGTAACTAGGCATCATTGTTCAGGTTCAAAGTGTAGAGTTGGATGTGGTTGCCAGGGTAGAATGCTAAGAATCATAGCTTTATTTTCTGTATGTTTGGATGAAGGCCATAGACAGTGGCACAAGGAAACAATATGATCCTACGTAGACGACTGTGAGGCAGGTGGAGCTCAGGAAACACTAAAGTCTGGCAGATCCTGGGTGACACTAGCCTGAACAAAAGTAGACTGTCTTAATCAACATTTTACTGAGGAAGAACTGAAAGGTGTTGTTTTTTTGTTGGTTTGTTTGTTTGTTTGTTTGTTTTTTGAGATGGAGTTTAGCTCTTGTTGCCCAGGCTGGAGTGCAACGGTGCAATCTCAGCTCACCGCAACTTCTTCCTCCTGGGTTCAAGCAATTCTCCTGCCTCAGCCTCCCAAGTAGTTGGGATTACAGGCATGTGCCACCATGCCCAGCTAATTTTGTATTTTTAGTAGAGACAGGGTTTCTCCATGTTGGTCAGGCTGCAAGTTTTATTCGAGCTCCACACATGTGACTTATAAGTTGTTCTGTGTAAGTTTTTAGTTAAGTACATTGTTTTTATCCCATAATATTATTTAATCTTTTTTGCTAAAGTAACCTTTTCATTTTAGAACAATTTTAGGTTACAAAAAGTACAGTTTTGGAACACAGAAAAATTGTGAAGATAATACTGATATAGGAGTTAAAAAGAAATTATTTAGGCAGCTAGTGAGGGTAAGAGAGTCCTCAGTAATGTTTTCTTTTTAATAGAAACAGCCTCCAAATCATTACTTTTCTAACTAAAAGTAGCCTGTAAAATCGAGCTGCAGACATAGATAAGCAAGCTGGAAGCTTGCATGGGTGAATGCCAGTAGCTGTGTCAATAGGAAAATGTTATCTGGGGGTAAAGCATATTAAACATGGCGGCTGCATCTTCCCTTTTCTTTGTCAACCACTTGTACAGTAAGGAACAGACAACATGGCTCCAGTCAGGTAGAGAACCCATTTGCATAATTAAAGATTAGGGTGGGGTGGCCAGCTTCTTTGTGCACTATGCAAATAGCACACCTGGTCCAACCAATCTTTGGGCCCATTGTAAAACAGACACTGCCTCCTCAAGTTAGTCTATAAAACCCCTTGCACTTCATCTCATACTGGAAGACACACTCAGGATCCCCCACTCTCTGTCTGCAGGAGAGAGAGCTTTTCTCTCTCTCTCTCTCTTTTTTTTTTTTTTTGCTTATTAAACCTCCGCCCTTAAACTCAATTCTTGTGTGTCCGTATCCTCGATTCTTTTGGCGTGAGATGATGAACCTCTGGTATTCACCCCAGACGAGGATGCTGCTTCAGTACAAAATATTCCTATATACCCTACCTTCCAGTTTCCACTATTATTAAAAGCTTACATTAGTATTGTACATTTATTACAATTAATGAACCAAGGCTGATGCATCATTAGTCAGTAAAGTCAGTACTTTAAGATTTCCTTAGTTTATACCTAATATCCTTTTCCTGTTGCTGGATTCCATCCAGGTTACCATATTGCATTTAGTTTTCATTTCTCTTTAGTTGCCCTTGGCTGTTTCAAGTTTTTCAGGTTCCTTATTTTCAATGGTTTGAGGGGTGTGAGAAGTACAGTTGAAGTATTTTGTGGAACATACCTCAGTTGGGTCTTGTCTCTTACACTGGAATTATGTGTTTTGGGGAAGAAGATCACAGAGGTAAAGTGCTATTTTCATCCCATTATTTTGGGGGTACATACTATGAACATTATACCACGATGATGTTAAACTTGATCACATGGTAGATATAGTGTTTATATATAGTCAGGTTTCTCCACTAAAATAACCCTTGTTCCCCATCCATACTGTACTCTTTGGAAGAAAGAAAGTCACTATTTGTAGCTCCCACAGAGGAGTAGAAAATTATGCTTCAGTTCCTTGAGGGTGGAGAATCTACATAAATTATTTGGGATTCTTCTGAATGGAAGACCTTATCTCCCATTTATTAGTTTTTACAACATTTAGTTATGTCACTACTGACCCTTAGATATTTATTTTATACTTTGTTTTATAATCCAATACAATTTCATTTACTGTCTTGCTCAAATTGTTGCAGTTTTGGCAGTTGAGGGTTCTTTCAGTTGTCTCTTGTGTCTCCTTGGCAGACGTCCCCATCATTGCATGTTTTGTTTTATTTTGTTTTCTTCCAAAGCACTTCTTTACTTTCTGACACTACAATAAAATCCAGGCTGCCCTGGTCCTAGAACCAGGCATTTATTTAAAGAGCTTTGTTTATTGGATAATGCTATTAGAAACCAATATATGGGCACAATTATGTTCCTTTCCAAGGTGCTATTGTTTCTAGGCCCTCTTAGCTGGCAGAGCAAGGGGATACATGGGGGTGTATACTAACCAATGTATATATACATATTTATAAATATTCTGTATAATTATCTGCACCTATATTTATCTAAACATAAGTTCATTCTGATCTCTCCAACTCTAATCCATTGCCTAATGGTTCATTGGAGACTTTAGTCCTTGCTTATCTGTAACCTCCTTTTCAAAACAGTGAGAAAACCTGGTTCCCTCCATTTTCTTGACTGTTCAATTTCACTATAAATGTATCAGAATTTCTACCCATATCACCAAGAGAAACAACCATCAACTAAAGTATAGTGCCTGTACACTGCATTTTATGCCTTTAGTCTTACAGATTCTACTGTTTTCCAAAATTACTTAGGTCAACAACTTATACCTTCACCCTTTTCAGTGAGATGGTTTCACATATTTTTAATAGAATTAGATTGTTTTGTCAGTCTACTTTCCATCCAGAGATTCTGTATCTTCATTATAATTTTTAAATTTGCATACATTAAGGCTCATGCTTTGCTCTGTAAAATTCTATGGCTTCTGAAAAATGCAGTTTCATATATTCATAACTACAGTATCATATGAAATATTTTCTCTGCCCTGAAAACTCCTCTTTGCTTCACCTATTAAACATTTTCCCTCCTCAATCTCTATTGTTTTATCTTTTTCAGAATGTATAATTGGAATCTTAATGATATGTAGCTTTTTCAGACTGGCTTCTTTAACTTAGCAATATGCATATAAAATTCATCCATTTTTTGTAGTTTTTTTTGGTGGCTCATTTCTTTTTAACACTGAATAATCTTTCATTGCATGTATGCACCATAATATGTTTATCCTTCTACTAAAGAAATTTTGGTTGCTAGAGTTTTTACTATTAGGACCAAAAATGCTATAAACATGCAGGTTTTTTTGTTGACTTAAGTTTCTAAATCAATCGGGTAAATACCTAGGCATATGATTGCTAGATATTATGGTAAAACTATGTTTGGCTTATAAGAAATTGCCAAACTGTCTTTCAAAATGGTTCTATCATTTTGAATTTTCACCAGCAGTGAATGAGAATTCTTGTTGCTCCACATAGTTACCAGCAATTGGTTTTGTTAGTTTTTTAGATTTTAGGCATTTCAGTAGCTGGGTAGTGGTATCTCGTTGTTTTGATTCGCAACTCTAATGTCAAATTATGTTGGCCATCTTTCTGTATGCTTATTTACCATTTTATATCATTTGTGAGATGTCTTTCAGATCTTTCAGATATTTCACCTGCTCTTTAATTACTCTGTGTGTTTATTGTGGAGTTTTAAGAATTCTTTGTGTATTTTGGATACATTTGTTAGATGTGTTTTGCAAATATTTTCTCCCAGTCACTGGCCTTTCTTTTCCTTCTCATTACATTGCACTTCACAGAGCAGAAATTTTTCATTTTAGTGGAACCCAACTTAACAATTATTTCTTTTATATATTGTGCTTTTAGTATTACATGTAAAAACCGTCAATAGTTCTAGAGTTACATAGATTTGTTCCTATGTTTTCTTCTAGAATTTTAATAGTTTTCCATTTTATATTTAGTGGTAGGATCCATTTTGAGATCATTTTTGTTAAAGGTGTGAATTTGTCTAGGTTTGTTTTATTATATTGTTTGCAGATGGATGACAATTGTTTCAGTCCCATTTACAAGAGTCTTCCAACCTAGGATTATGGGATATCTCTCCCTTTCCTTAGGTTTTCTATGATTTTTTATATTAGTGTTTTGTAATTTTCAGTATATTGGTCCTATATTTGGTTATATTTATACCTAAGTATGACATATTTTTGGGTGCTATTGTAAATGATGATTTAAAATAATTTTTTAAATTATAGTTGTTTACTGCTGGCATATAAGAAAGCAGAAGATTATTATGTGTTAATTTTGTATCCTAAAACCTGTTATACTCATGTGTTAGGTTTGTGCCCCTCATTTATTTATTTTTTTTCACATGTGGGATAAGGTGGCAAGAGAGGGAAATGAGGAGAGAAACAGGTGGCGACTGTCAGTAGCTCACACCTTCAAAAGGGGGTAATCCCATTATAGAGGTCCGGGCTCTGTGATCTGAATCAGTCCTCAGGTGGCAATTCAACACAAGTGTTCCCCCAAATTAATGTTCTTTATACTGAAATTGGATCTTAAGATCCCTGAAACTCTTGCAGGACAAGTAGTCAATGTGGGCCTATCGAGAAGGTAGTTTATTGATATGCTGTCAAATATGGGTTTATTAGAGCCAATAGGCTGTGCTAATAGATTGAGTGTGAATTACATGACACAGGAGAGGAACTGATAATTAATAGCATAATTTACTAAAATTTGGAACAGAGGACAAGGAAATTAAGTTTTGGATATATGGAATTTGAGATGCCTTTAGAAACGAAATGTAAATGCTATGTAAATATTTTTTTTATTTTAGTCTAAAATTCAGATGATAGGTCAAGGTAGGAGATTTACATTTGCTATGCAACTATAGGTGGTATTAAAAGCCATGATTGAATGGGATCATCTGGAGATAAAATAGAGATAGAAAACTGACAGGGTTTGAGAACCAAGCTCTGTGCCATCTCAAATTTAGAGATCAGGAAGAGGTGGAGTTTCCTACACAGGACACTGAGAAGGAGTGCCCAGTGAGGAGGGAAACAATAACAACAAGTATGGTGGTCTCTTGATAGCAGATGAAATAAGCATTTTAAGTAAGAAGGAATAACCAGTGGTTAGACGTAATGTGTAGGATGAATTTGCAAACAACATCTTCAATGGAACAATAGAGTAAAACCTGGATTGAGCATAAGGAGAGAATGGTAGGAGACAAAGTAAATCTATGAAGTATAAATGCTAAGAGTAATGATGGTGAGTAAGACAGACACATTCTAAAAATATATAATTAAATAATTATTTAAATATCTGTAATAAAATATACAATTAAATACCTGTAACACATGTATCCAAGTATACAATGTACTCAATACATACACATAAAATAAATATATACATATAACATATATGTCAACCATTAAAGATAGATGATATAAAATCATATATAAGCAACACATATGAGAATTAGAAGTATCTATGACACATATATTTGAAAATGCATAATTTTAATAACCTAAAAAGTTAAACATTCAAAGAAATTTCAACATTCCAGCTTTACTTTACAGTGAAATAAGAACACAAACTTTTTATTGAAAAAGACCTCATGCTAACCCCAGAAATCTATACCTATCCAACAATCTCAAAATGTTTTAATAACATTTATAATTAAGGGACTGGTCTTTATTGCTTCTTTTCATTTTTAATGTCATACACGTCTTGAATCAGAAAAGCATGAGTGTATAATTTCTCATCTTTTTTTTCCACTCTGAAGTACAGGAGAGGAGAAATTATTAATGAGCTCCTGTCCTGCATTGAATTTTACTTTTGGGTTATTGCTGTGTGATCACAATCAAGTTATTTGAACCAAAGGAAGAGCTACACTTTTCTTCTAGAAGTTTAAATTCTCAAAAAACCAATAAAGAAAACATAAAACTCATTTACCACTTCATAGTGAGATATTTTTCAGGCTTAAAAATAAACCACTGAGAAAACTGCTCTGTAAAATATTTCTATTTCTTTTCATTTTTTGATACATGATTTTTTAATTTGTGAAAGTTAGAAATTTTGGATACATGCACTAATTAATGACATTACATCATTCCTATTCTGGCTTAGATCCTTAAAAATCTTCACTTTTCTTTGGTCTTTTAAAACATTTTCACTAGCTTCCAATTTAATAGAGCAAGTGGTATATTTCTATTGATTAGAAAGTAATTGATTGATAAAATATTGTGAGTTCTGTTTTTCACTTGTAATTAAACAATACCATAGATCTCTTATTCATTGTATATTGATGATCCCTAACTTAGTACCAAACCTTACCTGACACACCATTAACAATATTTATTCTTCTTTACATCATGTATAGATTACTTTTTCTCACAGCTGGGATCCTGTTGATTTCCCTAGAGACGTTACAATGGTTTCTAGACTGTAAGCCATTTTTTCATGAAAAGCAAGGGCTCACAACTGCAGTAACTCAGACCAATATGCTGTGTTTTCAGTGGAAGATCTATAGCAATACATGTGAGATGAATTTAAGTGATAGATCAACTCTTATAGCTGATTACTTCCCGGGATGTGGTATCTGAAACTTTGTTATTCATGTCCAGTTTCAGGGACTTAAGACTTAGCTCTTTTGTCCTATTTTGAGGGCCCAGCGGTGGGGTATTTTGCAATTTGCAAATCATTTCCATTTATCTTGAATCATTTGCAATGTACATGTTAGACAGAAAAAAATGTATAAATATTAGTTTAGGCTCTTACAGCCCTGGTCATAATCCTTATGGTTATAAATCAAAACTCAGAAATCTCTATTGAGAATTATCCTTACATATCCAATAGAAATAAATATTTGATATATTTCTAACATTGACATAAGAGAACAATAGTTCACATATTGAATATTTGTAGTTTCAGCAAAGTAAAATTTTTTTTAAAAAAATACATTCCTTTCTATTATTCTCTTCTTGCCTAATTTTACTAAACAATCAGTGCCTTAAGTAGCAAGATGATACAGGTAATCATAAGAACAGAATGGGCTCATATCATTGCTTTTTCTCTGGTCTGAATTTTTTTTCTTTTTTTATTTTATTTTATTATTATTATACTTTAAGTTTTAGGGTACATGTGCACAATGTGCAGGTTAGTTACATATTTATACATGTGCCATGCTGGTGTGCTGCACCCATTAACTCATCAATTAGCATTAGGTATATCTCCTAATGCTATCCCTCCCCCTTCCCCCAACCCCACAACAGTCCCCAGAGTGTGATGTTCCCCTTCCTGTGTCCATGTGTTCTCATTCTTCAATTCCCACCTATGAGTGAGAATATGTGGTGTTTGGTTTTTTGTTCTTGTGATAGTTTACTGAGAATGATGATTTCCAATTTCATCCATGTCCCTCCAAAGACATGAACTCATCATTTTTCATGGCTGCATAGTATTCCATGGTGTATATGTGCCACATTTTCTTAATCCAGTCTATCATTGTTGGACATTTGGGTTGGTTCCAAGTCTTTGCTATTGTGAATAGTGCCACAATAAACACACGTGTGCATGTGTCTTTATAGCAGCATGATTTATAGTCCTTTGGGTATATACCCAGTAATGGGATGTCTGCGTCAAATGGTATTTCTAGTTCTAGATCCCTGAGGAATCGCCACACTGACTTCCACAATGGTTGAACTAGTTTACAGTCCCACCAACAGTGTAAAAGTATTCCTATTTCTCCACATCCTCTCCAGCACCTGTTATTTGCTAACTTTTTAATGATTGCCATACTAACTGGTGTGAGATGGTATCTCATTGTGGTTTTGATTCAGCAAAGTAAAGTCTTTAAACGTGAGATAAAAATTTAGCCTTATCATGAGCCATTCCCTTGAATTTTATGTTGGTCCAGCTGAATTACTATACTACCGCTTGAAGTTAATTCATTGATAAACATAACTATCTTAGAGAATAATTTTTAGAAATCCATGTCTTAGAATCATATGTAAGACAATATTTTTGACATAGAATAAAAAAAAGCATTCTTTGGGAATTTCTACTACATTATGTGTCATGATATGTGATCTGTTACTCATGTTATTGAATTTAATAATTGCTACATATGGAATCAGGCTCTGGAAATACAAAATTGATTAATACCTGCTTCTTGCACCTAAAGAGCTGAGCATCTATTGAATGGAGAAGGCAAACTAGCAAATTACTAATTACACAGCATTAGGAACATGTTCAAAGAAATTTGAGAAATATGCTAAGGAAGTCTAAAGAAGTGGGAAAGTAACCCTGAGTAGAGGAATTTGGAAAATTCTCCAGATAGGGTGATGTTTGAATCAAATTCCACTCCCCTACCCCATCACAAACATTAAATTTCTTCAGAAAATCAACTACTTCACATCTAAAGAATGTAAAATGCCAAAATTCACATTACAAAGTTCCTTAATTTGGTGACCGTAAAAGGATGTTCACTGTGTGGGAGCATTGCCAGAAAACAAATGACTATAGAGTAGCTCCCTTGGAAAATTTATGGCTTCTTTGAAGCCACATTTTTAAGGCATTTTATCTTGCCAACTTCTTTTTTCCCATGTTAACAATTTCTATTGTTTAGAAGAACTATTTCGGGTGCAAAATTGCACTTAGCCATGGCTGCATAGTCAGTAAACTCTTGAGGCTTACTTCTTTAATTTACTTTCTATTATTAGCTGGGCCAGTTATAGTGCAGGCATTTTTAGAACCACCTGGAATAGAATATGTCCAATGTGACATTACTCTTTCGAATGAGCAGTAGTTTTGATTAGAACATTTTATTTCCTCTGAAAATATCCCACAATCTTAGTAGTAGTGTAGCACTAATGATAAAATTCTGCTTTTAAGATCTGTTTACATGAGTTTTGCTCACTCACAGTGAATAGAAACAACAGAATAAACTTTCTTTTTCCAAATAAAGTTAATCAGAATGAAAATGTGCCTTCAGAGGATTTCTGAATCACAAATAAATGAACAAAATCCCAATCAAGCAATGTTAGTGATTAGCTTTGTGCACTCACTGTCTCTTGGAGGAAAATAGAAGGAAGCTGATTATATTTTGAACGACCTATATTGAGCTACCTAATTGCCCACAGTGTCATAACCCCACTGCAGGAAAGTTCATGGTGTCAAGAGAATTTAATTGCCTCTTTTGAATGTATTGGCTTGCAGTTTCCAAATAGAAATAAAGTGGGAGGAAAAGGTGAATATAGGAGCTAAAACCTGATTATTAATTTCAAACTGCTAAATTCCTGTTAAGTGTCTTTTCTTCTTTCACCTGATTTTATAATTGTTCACAATTTTCCTGTGTATGACTAGTAATTCTGCTTTGCTCACCTAATTTAAACAGTATCATTTGACATTTTGGGGTTATCTAATAATGGAGTCAGCCAGGCAATCAGCTTTAGTATTATGGATTTCATGAGTGAAAGGAAAAAAAATCTTAAAAGACAGCCTGGCTTGGTTTAATTTCATTGGATATTAGCATTTCTCAAAAGCAAAGCAGTATTAGTGATGGAAAGTAGGTTAAAACATTGCTGGCTTGCTAATAAGGAAATATATATATATATATTTTTCAAAAATGACAAGTTATTGAATGAAACTTGAACATATGCAAAGTACCAAAATTCTTTCCTTTTACGAGTCTCTTGATTTCTGAGTAATAGATTCGTTAGGGGATGAGAGAAGCATAAAAATGATTATAGATCTTACAAAGACTGATTAGTAAAAGAGTAAATAGCAGCAGGGTTAAAAGGGGAGAAAAAGGAGGTGGTATTCTTATTCTCTTTGGGGAAGGAAAAGGAAGGAGAGAAAGTGAGCCTAAGCACAGTTTAAGTGGGTAATAGGGCATGTTCAGAAGTGCTGTGCAGTGGCATTTAATGAAATTCTAAACTCTATATTCTCTCATTAAGTTGATTCATGGAGTCAGTAATAGGGGAATAACTGGCAAGTGCGGCCTCCTGTGAAAATGACCACATGTTCCACATCCATCAGTTAACATCTAATAAAAGGGCCTAGGTAATGCAATCTCTTACAGGTATTCCTCACTCTTTTTGCTCTTATTTACTCTGAGCATCTTTGTGAGCTTGGCACCTGCTTGCTACCCTCATCACCTGGGTATGTGATACATAAATATAGACATTCCTCCTAAAAGAGCCAAAAGTTTTTCGTTATTTTGTCATCTATTTTCATGGACTCAAAACTGAATGTAAGTTCTAATGATACAGGGAAAGATGAGATACCACCTTTCCTCTGGTGTGATTGAACTGCTGGTAAATTAGTGGTAGAAGAAAACTAATAAACTGAGAAAAAATACACTTATTTTATGTTGTATAATTTTTGCTTAATTAATAACTGAAATAAGAAATTTAATGAAGATAATATTTTGCTTCTGAAATTAAAAGTTTTTAAAGCCACCTTTTATTAGTTGACTTACCTATTTTCATCTAATAATACTTAAATGGCACTATCACCAGGAAATTACAAATTTATATGGCCAAGAGCTTTTCAGTGAAGTAACCATGAATCCTAATCTCTTCTCTTTTTCTTGAACCTAGAAAGAGATTAAATACCCATTCAGTTAACTGATTTATTTCCCCTCTTCAAGGCTGCACAAAGGAGCTATCTGAAGAAGAAAATGTAATAACCCAAGGTCCCTGTCTAAAAGAATTTGGGGATTTATTAGATTGAGCAGAAAGGATTTTTCCTTTCATCCAATGAACTTTTCTTATGTCTTGTGGCTGTTCGTTATTCTTAGGTATGGGATAAAGCTATGCATAACCTTAAAAGGCAGACAACTATTTTGAGGAATATTATTCTGATATAATTCATAAACAGTGGAATTCCTTGGGAATATTTTTATGAGCTTTTTTGACAATAAGGGATTTGGACATATATTACCAGGAGGAATATAGCAGCATAAAAATGTAGATATTTAGATTTGTGTGAAGCTCTTGTTTTGGAATGGTCAAAAACAGTGAGGAAGGGAACAAAGCAAATGGCATCCCCCTAGTGTCAGAGATACATATTCTCATATGCACTCCCACATCAGGATGGTGTGGAGAGGAAGGCTAAAGTCTAGGAGGACAAAAGACAGGACACTAAGGACAAAAGACAGGTAACAGAATAGTTGATAGTTTTACATCAAACAAAATCTTTATTTGTTAACTGTGGCTATGCTGCCCTTAACCTCACAGCTTAAACAAAAACCTTTAAATCTCAGTTTCTGTGGGTCAGGAATTTGGGAATTAAATAGTTCAAAGGCTTTAGCTCAGGGTTTCTTATGAAATTGTAGTCAAGATGTCAGGTGAGGCTGCAGTTACGTAGACTTTACTGGGGCTGCACTAGCCACTTCCATGGTGGCTCACTCACATACCTGGCAAGATAATGCTGGTTGTTTTGAAGAAGTCATAGTTCTTTGCCATATGGGCCTCTCCTTCAGGCTGCTTGAGTGTCTTGCAGACATGGCAGCTGGCTTCCTCCAGAGCAATTGATTTAAGAAACAAGCAAAGCAGATGTCACAACATCTAAGTCTTATTTTTGAACCTGAGCACTAATCAAGCTGCTTTTTAAATTTAAGAATTAGGATCTGCTTACTGGTAGGGGCAAAGAACAAATCTGTGCCATAGTGAGCAAATAGGAGAGAAAACTTTCTTCAAATCATTAAGTCTGTGTCTAAATATTAAACACTCACTTCTCCTCTTATGCTACTATATAAACTTACCTCCACAGTATCTACTCAAAGGAAAATCAGTGGCATATGTAATCCAAAATCAATTAAAAATACATTATATATTGTATGGGAGGGCGGGGAGTAATTGCTATTTTAATTATGTCTGGCCAAATTGCAATTAGTTTTTGTTCCCTGAGAACACACCTGTTAAGAGAAGGCACAAATGAGTCAGTCAGGATATGGGAAGATAAACTGAATTTTCGAAGTTTCTTTAAAAAAAATCTACAAAGATTTTAATTTCTATATAGTAGTTAAACTTACATCCTCTCTGTTTGTGATTAACTTGTAGGAAGAATTTTAATAGACTATAAATGGTTTTATATCTTTATGCTTTTTCTATAATGTTGATAATTTGATTCAGCATAGGATAATTTTGAGTCACAGTGTTAGAATATTAGAAAATGAAGCTGGTAAACTGTGATTCGAGAAGGGAGATAAACAAAAGGCAAAGTATGAGTAAAGGTTTTGGAAATGACATTTCTAGAAGAGACAAAAGAAGATGAGGGAAAGACAAGATGCCCTTTAGAACTACAATCCTGTGTCTGTTAGGTGGGAGGGAGCTAAGCTGTGTCTAGAGATTGGCTGATATGTGCTTTGTTTCAATATATGTTTATGGGGAGCAGTTAGGATCTTGGAGTTAAAAACTCAGAAAAGCATTGTGCATTTGAATGGAGGCTCATTTATTAATTTCACTCATTTAACCTTTATTTAGAGGACATCTATTTTTAGATTTTTTAGACTATTTTCAGACTCTCACAACCTTATTAACTGTAACAGAGTAAAACCAATTTACAAAATCATCTTGCTCTTTTTAAAAGTGAAGATAAGAGACGACAAATACAAACTAACTGTACATTACTAACCAGTACTAGATAAGATGGTATAATATAAATGTTTTCTTTATGATGAGTACTGACTTTCTTTTAGTTTTATGAAAATAAAATGTATTTATGAGGCTCCCATACTAACACTTCTGATCCTATTCCTCCAGTTCTATTTTTCCTATAGGGTCTTCAGTGTAAGTTATTCTACACAAGGTTTTCAGGAGCACTGGCATATGGGCACTTTTGAGCAAGTGATTCCTCTATAAAGATTTCTTTTTCTGGTACTTTGTCACATTTATCTCTGAATATAAACAAATCTCATTCTGAAATCTCGGGTTAAGATACTGAGTACCTTCTATGTGAGCCCAAGCTAAGTACCTCTTTTTTGTTTGTTAGCAATGCATTTGTGGAGATTTCAGGATATTTTGAAAAGTCAATGTCTGTCTCTGCACGTGAGATGGGTTTCCTGAATGCAGCACACTGATGGGTCTTGACTCCATATCCAATTTGCCAGTCTGTTTCTTTTAATTGGAGAATTTAGCCCATTTACATGTAAGGTTAATATTGTTATGTGTGAATTTGATCTTGTCATTATGATGTTAGCTGTTTATTTTGCTCATTAGTTGATGCAGTTTCTTCCTAGCTTTGATGGTCTTTACACTTTGGCACGTTTTTGCAGTGGCTGGCACCAGTTGTTCCTGTCCATGTTTAGTGCCTCCTTAAGGAGTTCTTTTAGGGCAGGCCTGGTGGTGACAAAATCTCTCAGCATTTGCTTGTCTGTAAAGTATTTTATTTCTCCTTCACTTGTGAAGCTTAGTTTGGCTGGATATGAAATTCTGGGTTGAAAATTCTTTCCTTTATGAATGTTGAATATTGGCCCCCACTCTCTTCTAAGATCTACCAAGAAAATGGAAAACAAAAAAGGCAGGGCTTGCAATCCTAGTCTCTGATAAAACAGACTTTAAACCAACAAAGATCAAAAGAGACAAAGAAGGCCATTACATAATGGTAAAGGGATCAATTCAACTAGAAGAGCTAACTATCCTAAATACATATACACCCAATACAGGAGCACCCAGATTCATAAAGCAAGTCCTTAGAGACCTACAAAGAGACTTAGACTCCCACACAATAATAATCTGAGACTTTAACACCCCACTGTCAACATTAGACAGATCAACGAGACAGTTAACAAGGATATCCAGGAATTGAATTCAGCTCTGCACCAAGCAGACCTAATAGACATCTACAGAACTCTCCACCCCAAATCAACAGAATGTACATTCTTCTCAGCACCACACCACACCTATTCCAAAACTGACCACATAGTTGGAAGTAAAGCACTCCTCAGCAAATGTAAAAGAACAGAAATTATAACAAACTGTCTCTCAGACCACAGTGCAATCAAACTAGAACTCAGGATTAAGAAACCCACTCAAAACCACTCAACTACATGGAAACTGAACAACCTGCTCCTGAATGACTACTGGGTACACAATGAAATGAAGGCAGAAATAAAGATGTTCTTTGAAACCAAGAGAACAAAGGCACAACATACCAGAATCTCTGGGACACATTTAAAGCAGTATGTAGAGGGAAATTTATAGCACTAAATGCCCACAAGAGAAAGCAGGACAGACCTAAAATTGACACCCTAACATCACAATTAAAAGAACTAGAGAAGCAAGAGCAAACACATATAAAAGCCAGCAGAAGGCAAGAAATAACTAAGATCAGAGCAGAACTGAAGGAAATAGAGAAACAAAATCCCTTCAAAAAAAATCAATGTATCCAGGAGCTGGTTTTTTGAAAAGATCAACAAAATTAATAGACCGCTAGCAAGATTAATAAAGAAGAAAAGAGAGAAGAATCAAATAGAACCAATAAAAATGATAAAGGGGATGTCACCACTGATCCCACAGAAATACAAACTACCATCAGAGAATACTATAAACACCTCTATGCAAATAAACTAGAAAATCTGGAAGAAATGGATAAATTCCTGACACATACACCCTCCCAAGACTAAACCAGGAAGAAGTTGAATCTCTGAATAGAGCAATAACAGGCTCTGAAACTGAGGCAATAATTAATATCTTACCAACCAAAAAAATCCAGGACCAGACGGATTCACAGCCGAATTCTACCAGAGGTACAAGGAGAAGCTGGTACCATTCCTTCTGAAACTATTCCAATCAATAGAAAAAGAGGGAATCCTCCCTAACTCATTTTATGAGGCCAGCATCATCCTGATACCAAAGCCTGGCAGAGACACAACAAGAAAGAGAATTTGAGACCAATATCCCTGATGAACATAGATGCAAAAATCCTCACTAAAATACTGGCAAACTGAATCCAGCAACACATCAAAAAGCTTATCCGCCATGATCAAGTGGGCTTCATCCCTGGGATGCAAGCCTGGTTCAACATACGCAAATCAATGAACGTAATCCAGCATATAAACAGAACCAAAGACAAAAACCACATGTTTATCTCAATAGATGCAGAAAAGGCCTTTGACAAAATTCAACAGCCCTTCGTTCTAAAAACTCTCAATAAATTAGGTATTGATGGGACGTATCTCAAAATAATAAGAGCTATCTATGACAAACCCACAGCCAATATCATACTGAATGGGCAAAAACTGGAAGCATTCCCTTTGAAAACTGGCACAAGACAGGGATGCCCTCTCTCACCACTCCTATTCAACATAGCGTTGGAAGTTCTGGCCAGGGCACTTAGGCAGTAGAAGGAAATAAAGGGTATTCAATTAGGAAAAGAGGAAGTCAAATTGTCCCTGTTTGCAGACAACATGATTGTATATCTAGAAAACCCCATCGTCTCAGCCCAAAATCTCCTTAAGCTGATAGGCAACTTCAGCAAAGTCTCAGGATACAAAATCAATGTGCAAAAATCACAAGCATTCTTATACACCAGTAACAGACAGAGAGCCAAATCATGAGTGAACTCCCATTCACAATTGCTTCAAAGAGAATAAAATACCTAGGAATCCAACTTACAAGGGATGTGAAGGACCTCTTCAAGGAGAACTACAAACCACTACTCAACGAAAGAAAAGAGGACACAAACAAATGGAAGAACATTCCATGCTCATGGGTAGGAAGAATCAATATTGTGAAAATGGCCATACTACCCAAGGTAATTTATAGATTCAATGCCATCCCCATCAAGCTACCAATGACTTTCTTCACAGAATTGGAAAAAACTGCTTTAAAGTTCATATGGAACAAAAAAAGAGCCCACACAGCCAAGTCAATCCTAAGCCAAAAGAACAAAGCTGGAAGCATCAAGCTACCTGACTTCAAACTATACTACAAGTCTATAGTAACCAAAATAGCATGGTACTGGTACTGGTACCAAAACAGATACATACACCAATGGAACAGAACAGAGCCCTCAGAAGTAATATCACATATCTACAACTATCTGATCTTTGACAAACCTGGCAAAAACAAGAAACGGGGAAAGGATTCCCTATTTAACAAATGGTGTTGGGAAAACTGGCTAGCCATATGTAGAAAGCTGAAACTGGATCCCTTCCTTACACCTTATACAAAAGTTAATTCAAGATGGACTAAAGACTAAAATGTCAGACCTGAAACCATAAAAACCCTAGAAGAAAACCTAGGCAATACCATTCAGGACATAGGCGTGTGCAAGGACTTCATGTCTAAAACACGAAAAGCAATGGCAACAAAAGCCAAAAATTGACAAATGGGATCTAATGAAACTAAAGAGCTTCTGCACAGCAAAAGAAACTACCATCAGAGTGAACAGGCAACCTACAGAATGGGAGAAAATTTTTGCAACCTACTCATCTGACAAAGGGCTAATATCCAGAATCTACAAAGAACTCAAACAAATTTACAAGAAAAAAAAAAAACCCCATCAAAAAAGTGGGCAAAGGATATTAACAGACATTTCTCAAAAGAAGACATTTATGCAGCCAAAAGACACATGAAAAAATGCTCATCATCACTGGCCATCAGAGAAATGCAAATCAAAACCACAATGAGATATCATCTCACACCAGTTAGAATGGTGATCATTAAAAAGTCAGGAAACAACAGGTGCTGGAGAGGATGTGGAGAAATAGGAACACTTTTACACTGTTGGTGGGACTGTAAACTAGTTCAACCATTAGGGAAGACAGTGTGCCAATTCCTCAGGGATCTAGAACTAGAAATACCATTTGACGAAGCCATCCTATTACTGGGTATATACCCAAAGGACTATAAATCATGCTGCTATAAAGTCACATGCACATGTATGTTTACTGTGGCACTACTCACAATAGCAAAGACTTGGAACCTACCCAAATGTCCAACAATGATAGACTGGATTAAGAAAACGTGGCACATATACACCATGGAATACTATGCATCCATAAAAAAATCCATGAGTTCATGTCCTTTGTAGGGACATGGATGAAGCTGGAAACCATCATTCTCAGCAAACTATCGCAAGGACAAAAAAACAAACATCACTCATAGGTGGAAATTGAACAATGAGAACACTTGGACACAGGAAAGGAGCATCACACTCTGGGGCCTGTTGTGGGGTGGGGGGAGGGGGGAGGGATAGCATTAGGAGATATACCTAATGTAAATGACGAGTTAATGGGTGCAGCACACCAACATGGCACATGTATACATATGTAACAAACCTGCATGTTGTGCACATGTACCCTAGAACTTAAAGTATAATAAAAAATACATATATATTTTAAAAAAAGAAAAAAAGAAAAGTCAGAAAGCACATGTGTTTACAATGATGAGGGTGTGGAGGTTAGTGCTGATACCCCTATTGAAAGTCAACTCTTTTCTTTCTTTTTCTTTATTTAATTATCTCAAAAATTAAAAAAATGAGAACGTTATAGTTTGAAAACTGTCTTCCTCCTTTTCATTCCATCTCAAATACTCACTTGTGGTGGAGCAATGTATGAGTCTCCATGAGACCATGCCCCATCTGCTTCTCTCTCTCTCTCTCTCTCTCTCTCTCTCGCGCGCGCTCTCTCTCCCTCTCCCTCTCTCTCTCTCTCACTTCCCCTTCCTCTCCCTCCGTCTGTGACTTATTATAGTATGGCAAAGGTAAATTGTCAATTTAACAGATTTCATTATTATATTTGCTACTTCTTCTTGGGTAAGTGTAATCAAAAAAGTACCTTGGTCATTGAATTTTTTAAAGCCATTTAAATGTAGAAAACATTTTAATGATTTAAAGTGCATTAAGCTATTTTTTTAAATGTTTGTGCCCTTAGGTCAAATGCTTAAAAGCCAATCGTTATCCATTTAGTCAATATATAATTTGTTTTACACTCTATAGGAAAGAGAGTATTAGACTTATCTGGGGAAAGAGAATTGGACCATTTTATGAAAATCTTAGGAAGGATAATATATACATTTTATACAATTTGTAAGTATATTTTAAATCATATAGAAAATTGGGCAAGAGAGTAAATACAAATAGTGAATCATATATTAGAAACCAGTTTAATAAATTTACAAATTAATTTCTAATTTCCCAAAAGATTAATGACTGATGAGGTTCGGCTCTGTGTCCCCACCCAAATCTCATCTTGTAGCTCCCATAATTCCCACATTGTGGGAGAGACCTGGTGGGAGATAATTGAGTCAAGGGGGTAGGTCTTTCCCATGATGTTCTTGTGAGATAATGAATAAGTCTCACAAGATCTGATGCTTTTAAAACTGGGAATTTCCCTGCACAAGCTCTCTGCCTTTACCTGATGCTGTCCACATAAGATGTGACTTGATCCTCCTTGCCTTCTGCCATGATTGTGAGGCCTCCACAGCCATGTAGAACTGTAAGTCCATTAAACCTCTTTCTTTTGTAAATTGTCCACTCTCAGGTATGTCTTTATCAGCTGTGTGAAAATGGACTAATACAGTACATTGGTACCAATAGAGTGGGGCACTGCTGAAAAGATACCCAAAAATGTGGAAGTGACTTTGGAACTGGGTGAGAGGCAGAGAACAGTTTGGAGGGCTCAGAAGAAGACAGGAAAATGTGGGAAAGTTTGGAGCTGCCTAGAGACTTGTTGACTGGCTTTGACCAAAATGCTGATAATGATATGGACAGTGAAATGCAGGCTGAGGATGGAGATGAGGAACTTGTTGGGAACTGGAGTAAAGGTGACTCTTGTTATGTTTTAGCAAAAAGACTGGTGGCGTTTTCCCCCTGCCCTAGGGATGTGTAAAATTTTGAAATTGAGAGAGATGGTTTAGGATATCTCGTGGAAGAAATTTCTAAGCAGCAAAGCATTCACTGGGTGCTGTTAAAAGCATTCAGTTTTATAAGGGTAGCAGAGCATAAAAG
Organism: Pan paniscus; assembly: GCF_029289425.2. Taxonomy (NCBI): domain Eukaryota; kingdom Metazoa; phylum Chordata; class Mammalia; order Primates; family Hominidae; genus Pan; species Pan paniscus. Next base: position 97,765,299 of record NC_073258.2, read on the forward strand.
TTTGGAAAATTTGCAGCCTGACAATGTCATAGAAAAGAAAATCCTGTTTTCTGAGGAGAAATTCAAGTGGGCTGCAGAAATTTTCATACATAACAAGTAGCTGAATGTAAATCTCCAAGACAATGGGGAAAATGTCTCCTGGGCATGCCAATGGTCTTTGTGGCAACCTCTCCCATCACAGGTCTGGAGGCCTAGGAGGAAAACTGGTTTCATGGGCTGGGCCCAACATCTCTGTTCTTTGTGCAGCATAGAAAACTTGGTTCCCTGTGTCCCAGATGCTACAGCCATGGCTGAAAGGGGCCAACGTAGAGCTCAGGCTGTGGCTTCAGAGGGTGCACACCCCAAGCCTTGGCAGCTTCCACATGGTGTTGAGCTGTGAGTGCACAGAAGTCAAGCACTGGGGTTTGGTAACCTCTGCCTAGATTTCAGAAGGTGAATGGAAGCACCTGGATGCTCAGGCAGAAGTTTGCTGCAGGGGCAGGGCTCTCATGAAGAACCTATGCTAGGGCAGTTCAGAAGGAAAATGTGGGGTCAGAGCCCCCACACAGAGTCCCTACTGGGGGACCACCTAATGGAGCTGTGAGAAGAGAGCCACCATCCTCCAGACCCCAAAATGGTAGATCTGCTGACAGCTTGTGCTCTGTGCCTGCAAAAGCCACAGACACTCAATGCCACACGTGAAGGCAGCCAGGAGGGAGGCTGCACCCTGCAAAGCCACAGGGGTGGAGCTGCCCAAGGCCATGGGAGCCCACCTATGGCATCAGCATGAACTGGATGTGATACATGGAGTCAAAGGAGATTGTTTTGGAGCTTTAAGATTTGACTGCCCTGCTGGATTTCAAACTTGCATGGGGCCTTTAGCCCCTTTGTTTTGGACAATTTCTCCAATTTGGAATGGCTGTATTTACCCGGTGCTTGTACCCCCATTGTATCCAGGAAGTAGCTAACTTGCTTTTGATTTTACAGGCTCAAACGGGGAAGGGACTTGCCTTGTTTCAGATGAGATGTTGGACTGTGGACTCTCAAGTAAATGCTGAAATGAGTTAAGACTTTGGAGGACTGTTAAGAATGCATGATTGGTTTTGAAATGTGAGGGCATGAGATTTGGGAGGGACCAGGGGTGGGATGATATGGTTTGGTACTGTGTCCCCACCCAAATCTCATATTGTAGCTCCCATAATTCCCAAATGTTGTGGGAGGGACCCAGTGGGGGATAACTGAATCATAGGGGTGATTCTTTCCTGTGCTGTTCTCATGATAGTGAATAAGTCTCATGAGATCTGATGTTTTTAACAATGGGAGTTTCCCTGCACAAACTCTCTCTCTTTGCCTGCCACCATCCATGTAAGATGTGACTTGCCCTCCTTGCCTTCCACCATGATTGTGAGGTTTCTCCAGCCATGTAGAACTGTAAGTCCATTAAACCTCTTTCTTTTGTAAATTACCCAGTCTTGGGTATGTCTATCAGCATCATGAAAACGAACTAACAAAATGACCTATTGATTTGAAGAAAAAATAGAAAGGACAGCTACAGAAACAGTCATCCTTTCTCTTCCATTGGATGAATTGTATCTAATGGTAAATGGATATGTTCTGTGTTGAACATAATTATAATATATTTCTCTCTCAAAATTTCTCAGCATGAAGAACAAAAATTTTATAAACTGACAGATATGAGGCAAAATTTACACTGCTTAAAACTGGTGATAATGTCTTGGATAAGGTATACTTTGAATAAAAAATATGGCAAAATATTATAGATCAAATATGTGGAGAGTTGAACTCACATACATGGTCATTCTTTTTGTGTCATGAATATAAGAAAGTGAAGTAGACTAGAAATCATGCCTTCCCTCTGGTGGTCGTATTTTGCTTTAAATTACTGGATTCTTTTCATTGGGTAATTTGCAATATAAATCTGTCTGTTTAGAAAATTTTTCATATGCCTGTTTTAATTCTTGGCTGTGACTTTAACAAGTGTGGAAAATTTCAAGTTTAGTATTCTTCCCCATTTTATTTATTCACTCACATTTTTCCATTTAAAAATAGGAAAAAAAACTTATAAATAAGTCCAAATAGGTAAACAAACAAAATTTGGTTGAGGTGGCATTTTGTCAGATGGCCAATTACTATAATACTTATTCTACTCTGGCTACCAGAATATTCTTTTCAGATATCAGTTGTGCCCACTCTGTACAAAGTCTAATCTTTCGTTGCCTGTAAGGCCCATTACACTATGTTCCAGCCACACTGGCTTCCTTTCTGTCCTGAAATGTAGCAGGCATATTCCCACCTCTGGGTCTTTGCACTTGTTATTTCCACTGGTAACTCTCTTTCACCCCAAAATCATCTTGGTTTCATTCCTACACATTCATCAAGTCTCATTACCAATGCCACGGTTTCTTTGAAGACTTTCTTGACTTCCCTACTTAAAATTTTGTTCCTACCCCAGCACTCCTTATTCTCTTCCTTAATTTTTCTCCACTTCACTGCTTCCCATTTACCATAATGTATATTTTACATATTCATTTATGTAAAATATTTTGTCACTATATTGTAAGCTCTATGAGGGAAAATATTTTTTGTCTTTTTTACTAATTACCTCATTCCTAGGCTATAGAATGGGGCTCATGACATAGTAGGAGCCCAGACACATTTGTTGAATGTTGTTGAATCAATAAACATAAAGATATCTGAAGTATTTGTTCAACTTGGAACTTTCTAAAGACAACAAGCATAAAAATTTTTGTTTGGCTAAACCACATTATGTGGTCAGGAAAATTTGTAATTATGGATTGTTCAACCCTTGTAGGTAAGCATTGTATTTTCTTTTCCTAAAACTCTTCAATGTTCAGATTTAAGTAGAAAAGTCTTAATGGATTTTATCTCTGTAGTTCCAGTTATGACTGTTATCATTAAACATAACTTAAAACATCATCGCACAAAACTATCTGTAGCTTCTTAATGCCTGGAAACATCTGTCTTACCCATTGCATTCCTTTTGATGTGTCATTGGACACTTTCTTCAGATCTAAAACTTTTGTGTATAACTTTCTATTCATTCTTTACTCCTTAAGAGTAAAGAAGCCTTGGCATATCTAAAATTGTTGAGGAGAATAAGTTTGCCTCTTGTGCAAGAGGTGTCTGTGGATTGTTGTTTTCTAAACTTTAAGAAGAATTTCCATTTTAAGATTACAATTTATGACAATGCAAATACAATTTTTTGAATAAATTGACTTAGAAATAGAACTTACATCCAAAGAAGCTTCAAATATTGGAAAATATTGGAAGTAATAACAAAATTACTATTATATTAGCTTGATTTTAAAGCACAAGAGCTAAAAATTACAATGTGTTCCATAAGGATCAAATAAAATAAATATGGCTAGCATGTAGTATAAATGAGAACAGACATGAATCTATGATTCTCATAAGATTTCACAAAATGTTTTCTTAATAGTAAGCTTGTATCTAAACCTGGGTAACTCATTTAGAATTTTTATGCCAACACTAAAAATAAATAAGTCATATCTGTCTTGTATAGCAGAAAATTATTTATGGTTTGTGTTTAAGTCTTAAGCATTTGGAGTCCATGAGTCCATGATTTACTTAGGATTATCCATTTGTAATTTCTTCCTCTTTGCAGAATTAATGAACACTTTGATCTCTGATAAACAAGATATTTTGTACCTAATTTTCAATGTTCTCATATAGGTTCTTCAGTGGAAATTCCTGCTAATGAGAGATTGAGCTGAGTTCTTTCTTACCTTGTTAAAAAAGTATAGTATAATTAGACTTTAACCAATAATCAAAGTAGGTTCATATTCATACCACCATTTTATTCTTCCCTTTTCCTGATAGATCACTATGCTTAGAATCAAATGACACAAATATATTTTGCTTTAGCTAACCTTCTACCTTTTACAAAGCAATCTCACACATTTATAAAACAAAGTCAAAGTTCATCTGCAAAGAAGATGGGATAGCTTCTAATTTGGGCTACTTGCTCTAGGTCTGTCTATAAATATCTCTATCTGTTGCAAAAGATTCGACTAGTCCCAAAGTCATTTAATCAACTTAGTTTATTCTATTAGTGTTGCAGTATAATAGAAATAAAATGGTCTTTGTTAATCAGTAATCTTAGATTAGAATTCAGACTTTGCTTCTTTCTGGTTTTATAGCCTTGACCAAATTACCTAAACTCTCCAAGCTGCAGTTTCATCATGTATAAAATGGGAATTATAATATTTAACAGCTGTGTTAGGAGGAAAAAATGAGATAAAATATGTGAGAAGGCTCTGTAATAATGCCAGGTACTTAATGGATACTAAACAGATGATAGTTTGTTTCCCCTTTGCTATATAATAGACCTCATCCTCCAACACACACACACACACACACACACACACACACAATATTTGAGTTAACTTCCATTTAATTAATTTGCTGGTTAATAAGTTAAAATGTTCAAATGGGTTCGGTGTGGGAACAAGCTTTATAATTTCCCCTTGTGTGAACATTGATTAATTGTACTAATACCAAAGACATTTAATATTGTTTAATGTGGAAGTTGTTCAATGATAGCAGATGCAATTAATATTATAGATTGCATTGTTAACTTACACCCTCCAGGAATCTTTACATTTAAAATAACATTCATTAATTCAATTTAGAAACTTTCTTTCTGAAAAGGGGGATAGAACTTAGAATGGTTTAGGTTTTCCTACAATAACAAATAATCCCAAATTCTCAGTGGTTTAAAACAACAAATTTTATTTCTTGCTTACACTGTATGTGGTATGTAGTGGGTTGAATAGTATTTGTGTTAATTTGGAACTTTAGAATGTTACTTATTTGAAAATATGTTATTTTCAGACATAATTAAAGTAAGGATTGATAGGAGATCATACAGGATTAGGATGGGCCTTAAATCCAATGACAGTATCCTTATAAGAGATAGAGAAGTATGCAAAAAGACATACATAGACAATGTGAAGAAAAAGGCTAGATTGGAGTAATGCATCTTTATATCCAATAATGACAGGAGCTACCAGAAGCTGGAAGAGGCAAGGAAAGATTCTCCTGTAGAGCCTTCAGAGGGAGAATAGTTTGTTGGAACCTTGATTTTGGACTCCAGAAGAGTGAGATAATAAATATCTGTTTTTCAAAACCAAATATTTGTGGTTGTTTATTATGGCTGCCCTAAAAAATGAATACAGCCTATACCATCTTTAATCTAGAATACAAGCTGAAACTTCACTATCTGGAACATTACTGTGCACATGCCAGTAGATAAAAGAATTTGGACAACATTTTTAAAAGCACACACTCTTTAAGGATTCTGCTCATAAGGAATATATATGACTTGTGTTTCCTTTCAAATATCCAAATCGATTCATATATCTATCCCTAATTAAACAGAATGTTGAAGTAAAATAGTATATTCAGGAAGAGATACCAGTATGTTGATGAGTATCCCTCATGAATACCACACAGAATTTTACAAAAATTCTGGGCAAGTTTGTATCCTATATTTTGAAAACCTTTATTGTAAATTCCAATAAATCAAAGAGTTCTCATAGTGCTTTGAAAATTAGCAAATATAAGCCACAATTAAAAGATATGGGCAATGCCTTCCCATAATAACTCCTATTTTGTTGTGTCTTGTTAGTTTTCAGGGGAACTAAAGGTTGTTTTTCAATAATAAATTTTTAAATTTAAGATACTAAGATAATAAAAACTTATATAGTACAATAAAATGGTGTGTCAGACTCAATCAACCACTACCCAATGATGATCATTGACAACATTTTTGTTTGTAATGTTTTAGCCCTTATTGTTGGTAATTATGATGATGGGATGGAATGATACTTAAAAAGTCTTTGTGAATGGTATTGCCTAGGTTTTCTTCTAGGGTTTTTATGGTTTTAGGTCTAACGTTTAAGTCTTTAATCCATCTTGAATTGATTTTTGTATAAGGTGTAAGGAAGGGATCCAGTTTCAGCTTTCTACATATGGCTAGCCAGTTTTCCCAGCACCATTTATTAAATAGGGAATCCTTTCCCCATTGCCTGTTTTTCTCAGGTTTGTCAAAGATCAGATAGTTGTAGATATGCGGTGTTATTTCTAAACGCTCTGTTCTGTTCCATTGATCTATATCTCTGTTTTGGTACCAGTACCATGCTGTTTTGGCTACTGTAGCCTTGTAGTATAGTTTGAAGTCAGGTAGTGTGATGCCTCCAGCTTTGTTCTTTTGGCTTAGGATTGACTTGGTGATGCGGGCTCTTTTTTGGTTCCATATGAACTTTAAAGTAGTTTTTTTCCAATTCTGTGAAGAAAGGCATTGGTAGCTTGATGGCGATGGCATTGAATCTGTAAATTACCTTGGGCAGTATGGCCATTTTCACGATATTGATTCTTCCTATCCATGATATACCACTCAGGACATAGGCATGGGCAAGGACTTCATGTCTAAAACACCAAAAGCAATGGCAACAAAAGACAAAATTGACAAATGGGATCTCATTAAACTAAAGAGCTTCTGTACAGCAAAAGAAACTACCATCAGAGTGAACAGGCAACCTACAAAATGGGAGAAAATTTTTGCAACCTACTCATCTGACAAAGGGCTAATATCCAGAATCTACAATGAACTCAAACAAATTTACAAGAAAAAAACAAACAACCCCATCAAAAAGTGGGCAAAGGACGTGAACAGACACTTCTCAAAAGAAGACATTTATGCAGCCAAAAAACACAGGAAAAAATGCTCATCATCACTGGCCATCAGAGAAATGCAAATCAAAACCACAATGAGATACCATCTCACACCAGTTAGAATGGCAATCATTAAAAAGTCAGGAAACAACAGGTGCTGGAGAGGATGTGGAGAAATAGGAACACTTTTACACTGTTGGTGGGACTGTAAACTAGTTCAACCATTGTGGAAGTCAGTGTGGTGATTCCTCAGGGATCTAGACCTAGAAATACCATTTGACCCAGCCATCCCATTACTGGATATATACCCAAAGGACTATAAATCATTCTGCTGTAAAGACACATGCACACATATGTTTATTGCGGCACTATTCACAATAGCAAAGACTTGGAACCAACTCAAATGTCCAACAATGATAGACTGGATTAAGAAAATGTGGCACATATACACCATGGAATACTATGCGGCCATGAAAAATGATGAGTTCATGTCCTTTGTAGGGACATGGATGAAATTGGAAATCATCATTCTCAGTAAACTATCGCAATAACAAAAAACCAAACACCTCATATTCTCACTCATAGGTGGGAACAGAACAATGAGATCACATGGACACAGGAAGGGGAACATCACACTCTGGGGCCTGTCATGGGGTGGGAGGAGGGGGGAGGGATAGCATTGGGAGATATACCTATTACTAGATGATGAGTTAGTGGGCGCAGCGCACCAGCATGGCACATGTATACATATGTAACTAACCTACACAATGTGCACATGTACCCTAAAACTGAAAGTATAATAATAATAAAAAAAGTCTTTGTGAATATTCCATTTCTTGAATTTGCCTCACTCAAGATCTTACTTAAAATGTGGCATTATTGTCTGGGTGCGGTGGCTCATGCCTGTAATCCCAGCACTTTGGGAGGCTGAGGCGGGCGGATTACCTGAAGTCAGGAGTTGGAGACCAGCCAGGCCAACATGATGAAACCCTTACTCTACTAAAAATACCAAAACTAGCCCGGTGTGGTGGCATAAGCCTGAAATCCCAGCTACTTGGGAGGCTGAGCTAGGAGAATCGGCTTGAATCCGCGAGGCAGAGCTTGCAGTGAGCTGAGATCGCACCACTGCACTCCAGCCTGGGCGAGACCCTGTCTAAAAAAAAAGAAAAAGAAAAAGAAAAAAAAAGATATGGCATTATCAATATATGCTTTGTGGCTGAGAGGGTGTCCTTAGATTCTGAGATTCAATAATCTATGCTTCTACTTATATGGTGTTCATCTAAGTTACTACAACAGCCTAAGAAAGCTGCAAGTGGCAGGGCATTTGTTTTAGTTTAAAAAAATAAAGTTAATTAATATTTACAGTAATAAAAATTCTCTATGTCTGGATTAGTTTTACACATTTATAATTTTTTATTCAATAAAATTCATTTTTCTTATATATTTTCTTATTTGAAAAATTTGATCCTTAATTTATTAGTTTTATTAATTTTCTTTTTACCTAATTATGCCTCACGGTATGAAGAGAAGCAGTAGAGAAAGATATTTAGATCACAATGCCTATCCATCTTTTTTCTGTTTTTTTGCTCCATCTCCATTTAAATGACTCATGGGTGGACCTTTATTTCTTGTGGAAAATTGTTTTGAATATGAAAGTTAAAATCCTATTACTTTCTCCATCAACCCACAGTATTACACTAATTTTAAGTTAACTCTTTCATTGGGTCAGCAACAGAATGATAACCAATAGTGGCTTCTGAGAGTATTTACTAGACTAGTGATGTTAATGGGCCAGGTAGTGGTAGGAGATGGGCATAACGAAGGGGCAGAAGGTACTGTCTTTGAGTGATGGCTAAAATGTCTGACATATTCTACAACTGGTATTCGTATTGTAACCTGTAGTTAAAAGCAAAACAAAACATAACAGAAATCAAAACAAACAAAAAAATGTTTCATACTGCCTGAGTTACATATGATAAGTAAAAATTACTGGTATTACTCAGCCCAGGGACAATTATTTTTTCATAGGATTATAGTTGCTTTCAGAAATATAGTCTTCATAATTTTTGCTCTTATATAGTTTGAGTTCCATATCTCTACCCATCCCTCATCCCCCACATAAAAGGAGGAAGAGGAAAGAAAATAAATAGCCTTCATTTTCTAGCCTTAGGCATTCTCATAGGGATAATATAAAGAATTTGGCCGTTCAAATATCAATATACTTCTGAAGTCTTATTTCTGGAAATACAGAAAAACTTCACTGGTGAATTTTGTGCAATGAGATATAAAGTAATTCCTAGCTTTTACCGGTGTGATACAGAGAAATAAAGGTTTTCTGTTTTTGCTCTATTGATTGTTTCCTTTCCTGTGCAGAGTCTTTTTAGTTTAATGTAATTTGTTTGTCTGTTTTCACTTTTGTTGCCTGTGCTTTTAAGGTTATATCCAAAAAGTCCTCTTCTATTTCAATGTCATGGAGATTTTTTTCTGTTTTTTCTAGTAGTGTCATGGTTTGGGGTCTTCCATTTAAGTCTTTAATCTATTTTGAGTTAATTTTTGTATATGGTGAGAGACAAGGGTCTACCTTCCTTTATTCTTCTGCATGCGGATATTAAGTTTTCTGACACTGTTTGTTGAAGAGGCTGTCATTTCCCCATTGTGTGTTCTTGGTACCTTTGTCAAAAATTCACTGGACCTTTATTTCTGGGCTCTCTCTTCTGTTGTATTGTTTTTTGTGTCTGCTTTTATGCCAGTAGCATGATATTTTGTTTACTATAGCTTTACAGTATGTTTTGTAGTCAGGTGGCATGGTGCCATCAGCTTTGTTATTTATGCTGAAGATTGCTTTGGCTATTCAGGGTCTTTAGTGTTTCCAAACACAGTTAGGATGACTTTTTCTATTTCTGTGAAGAATGTAATTGATATTCTAATAGGGATTGCATTGAATTTATAGATTGCTTTGGGTAATATGAACATTTTAACTATATTAATTCGTTCAATCCGTGAACATTGGATTCAACTGTCTTCAATTTTTTTCTATATACACATATACATATACATATACAATAAATGTTTTATAGTTTTTATTGTAGATATCTTTCACTTCTTTGGTTAAATTTATTCCAAGGTAATCAATTGTTTTTGTAGCTATTGTAAAAGGAATTGCTTTCTTGATTTCTTTTTCAGTTAATTTTATTGGTGTATAAAATGCTAATAATCTGTGTATTTTAATTTTGTATTGTACAAATTTACTAAACTTGTTTATTCTAAATTTTTTTCATGCAGTCTTTGGGGGTTTCTATATATAAGATCTTCTTATCTGCAAACAGGGACAATTTGATTTTCTCCTTTCCAATTCAAATGCCTTTTATTTCTTTCTATTGCTTGATTGCTCTGGCTAGGATTTCCAGCACTAAGTTGAATAAAAGTGGTAAAAATGGACATTTTTGTCTTTTTCCAGCTCTTAGAGAGAAAGCTTTCAGCTTTTCTTTGTTCTGTATGATGTTAGCTGTGGGTTTGTTATATATGGCCTACAGAATGGGAGGATATATTTACAAACTATACATCTGATAAAGAACTAACATCCATTATATATAATAAACTTCAACCACTTAATAAGAAAAAACCCAAATAACCCTATTAAAAATGAGCAAATATCTGAATAGACAGTTCTCAAAAGAAGACATACAAATGGCCAACAGGTATAGTAAAAACTGCTCAGCATCACTAATCATTAGTGAAGTGAAAATTAAAACTACAATGAGATATCACCTCACCTCAGTGATGTGGAAAAAATGAACCTCTTATACACTACTGGAAGGAATTTAAGTTAGGACAGCCATTATGGAAACCACATAGAGGTTTCTCAAAAAAATTAAAAGAAGAACTACCATATGATCTGACTATTGCACTACTGGATATTTATCCAAAGTAAATGAAATCATTGTGTTGAGGAGATATCTGCATTCCCATGTTTAGTGCAGTACTAGTCACAATAGCCAAGGTATAGATTCAAACTATGTGTCCATCAATGGATGAGTGGATAAAAAATGTACTATTTAGCTATAAAAAAATGAAATCCTGTTATTTGCAGCAATGTGGATGGACTTGGAGGACATTATGTTAAGTCGAATAAGCTAGACACATAAAGACACATACCACATGATTTGACTCATATGGGAATCTAAAAGTTGTTCTCATAGAAAAGGAGAGTAGAATAGTGGTTACCAGAGTAGGCTGGAGAGGGTAGGGAGGAGAGAACTCACATTTTTTCACTCAGTACATCTTTGCATGTTTTGATTATTACAAAGAAGAATAATATAGGAGGAATTATGAGACTGCTACCTGATATGAAGTCTTACTAGATAGCTATAGTAATCAAGACAGTGTCATATTGTCAGAGGGATAGACACACACATCAATAAACAGAATAGATAACCCAGAAATATACTCAATTGATTTTTGACAAAGATGCAAAAGAAAATTAATGAAGGAGGCTTAAAATTATTCCTTGAAGGAAACCACTGGTTGAAAATATTCTAGTGTAACCACAAGTGAAGAATGAGGAGTAGCTAAGTTACTATGTTTTTTATATCTATTATTCTAGATGTATGAGGTAAAATGTATCAACTATTATGGACTTTTTATGTATCCAATTACAAACTAAAGCCAATGATATCCAATCAAAAGTGACAAGAATTAGGACCCAAATTTGAAATGTAGAAGTGTAATTGAATTATGAATTTATATCTACTACAATTACCAGTGGAAATTACTTCAAGCATCATGACATATCGCCTAATGATAGTTTGGCTCCATTGTTATTCATAAGACATTTTAAAACAAGACATATAAAAATTAAGCATCCAGCCCAGAAGAGGCTGAAACTTTATTATATATTTTGAGGCCTGAGGTATCTCAAGGAAAGAACAAATGCAGAATTCTTCTTTGAACATGGTTAAGTAAAGTTAACATTTTCTCATTATCCTTTTAGAAATCTCCTAAAAGCATTCTGTGCTATGTGAGAATCTCACAAAGCATTCAGTGCATTCTGTAAAAAACAGAAATGCAAACTTCCTCTTCAGTGAAAATAGGAAACATCTGAAGTCTCATCCTCCAAATAAGTAGAAAGCATCAAAATCAAGAAGATAGAGCAGAAGCGCATGAAAAAGCAGAGTGAAGATATCACTGTGTGTACATTTCAGAAGCGACCAGTGTGCATATTTTCTCAGTGTGAGAGCCACACCCTAAGTTTCAAAACCAAAATCACTTGTTTGTAAAAACCAGACCAAGTATGTGAGTTGGTGGTTATAGCTTATCTGGACATGATTTCAATCTGAAAAATACATGGAATGAATTCACCCAGACACATCATAATTGTAGGAAGCAGTTTGTCTGTATGATAGAATATATCAGTGGAGTGCAATTTTAAGCAGAAATCTATTTAATTCAGGGAATTAAAATGATTGCTTCCAGCTTTTCTGATGATTGCCTACAAAATCATCAGAAAAGCTGGAAGCAAACTCTAGACTGTGCCTTCAGGAATTAGCTTCAGAATATCACAGAACTGACCTGGCAGGGATGCTATCTGTATCTCAGTCAGAAAGGTGGAGAATCAAGGGTCTGACAGTTCAATACTAAACTGAAAAACTGTGATTATGATCTAGATACCAGTATGCTAGGAGCAATTAAGCATTACTGCAACTTCCTGAACCCTGGCACATAGAATCTGGTGATCACTTCTACTTGGTCCTTTCTTACATCCACAAAACTGGTGACCAGATATTAGAACAATGAGTCAATCTGCCACTGCTACTGCAACAACCTTTCGATGCTTACAAAATTGGAGACTGGGCAGCGGCACCTCTTTGATTTTGTCTGTCGTCAGCAAAGAACAAGTATAGATACACAAAAAACCACTTGAAAAAAAAACAAAAAAAAAAACCCTCTCTCAACCTCAATTCTAAGTCTTACCTGGCACCATCTGATTAGCGGAAATATTTATATTAAATGTTTATAGCTAAATATATTAAGTAATATAATTATGAAGAGGATGAAGATATTTCTGGTCATAGTAACTTTACAACCAAATAGAAAGTAGAAATACACATTTTACTAAGATGGAGTTCCAAGGAAGAATAAAAGAATCATATCTGGTGGGTGATCTGCATTTTGAGGTTGCTTTTGAAATTTAGTAACTGTAATGAGACTGTATGTAGTGTTCAAGGAACAGGAAGTTTATTTTACATTTGTCCCTCACTAGTTGTAAAACCTTAGGTAAATTACTGAATTTTTCTATGCCTTATTTTCTTCGTAATTAATGTGCAAATAAACATAATAACACTTTAATGGATTACTAGAGGGTTCAGTATAAAGATGATAAATACATTGCTTTAGTATCATCTCCATCCACCCCACCCTGCTAATTTTAACTAGGACATAGCATCCATGTAGAAGGTGGATGAATATAACACATAGATTAGGCTCTCCTTATATATACAAAAAACCAACAAAACCTTCTTCTTGTGAATTCATATCTGCATCTATAAGTTCAAAGTGGTTGAATCAGTATCAACTCAAAAACCTAATGTAGTAGTAATATATATATTAGAATTGATTACTCCATGGTCCTATTTCCCCCTGTATTAACCAAATGTTTGAGCTTCATTAACTTCTTGCATGGTTGTAATACTAGTAACATCAAAATAATAACTTGTGTTAAATATATACTAGGTATCAGGCATTGTTTGTGTTGTATGTGCTTTACATGTATAGAGTCATTAAGTATTTGCAGTAACCCTGAGAAAGAGAGAGATATACTATTATTATCTGAGGCAGCAGCAGATTAGTGACATTAAGTAAGAGTTGTGTCCATAGTCACAAAGTTACAAAGGGCTGAGCTAAATTGAATGACTCTAAGGGTGTTTGCCTGAAAAGCATATGTTGAATAGATGTTGTTATTTTGGAATTATCTTTCTTTTTTTTTAATTATACTTTAAGTTTTAGGGTACATATGCACAACGTGCAGGTTTGTTACATATGTATACATGTGCCTTTTTGGTGTGCTGCACCCATTAACTTGTCATTTAACATTAGGTATGTCTCCTAATGCTATCCCTTCCCCCTCCCCCCACCCCACAACAGGCCCTGGTGTGTGATGTTCCCCTTCCTGTGTCCATGTGTTCTCATTGTTCAGTTCCCACCTGTGAGTGAGAACGTGTGGTGTTTGGTTTTTTGTCCTTGTGATAGTTTGCTGAGAATGATGGTTTCCAGCTTCATCCATGTCTCTACAAAGGACATGAACTCATCATTTTTTATGGCTGCATAGTATTCCATGGTGTATATGTGCCACATTTTCTTAATCCAGTCTATCATTGTTGGACATTTGGGTTGGTTCCAAGTCTTTGCTATTGTGACTAGTGCCACAATAAACATACGTGTGCATGTGTCTTTACAGCAGCATGATTTATAATCCTTTGGGTATATACCCAGTAATGGGATGGCTGGGTCGAATGGTATTTCTAGTTCTAGATCCCTGAGGAATCGCCACACTGACTTCTATGCTGGTTGAACTAGTTTACAGTCCCACCAACAGTGTAAAAGTGTTCCTATTTCTCCACATCCTCTCCAGCACCTGTTGTTTCCTGACTTTTTAATGATCGCCATTCTAATTGATGTGAGATGGTATCTCATTGTGGTTTTGATTTGCATTTCTCTGATGGCCAGTGATGATGAGCATTTTTTCGTGTGTCTGTTGGCTGCATAAATGTCTTCTTTTGAGAAGTGTCTGTTCATATCCTTCGCCCACTTGTTGATGGGGTTGTTTTTGTCTTGTAAATTTGTCTGAGTTCTTTGTAGATTCTGGATATTAGGCCTTTGTCAGATGAGTAGATTGCAAAAATTTTCTCCCATTTTGTAGGTTACCTGTTCACTCTGATGGTAGTTTCTTTTGCTGTGCAGAAGCTCTTTAGTTTAATTAGATCCCATATGGAATTATCTTTCAAATCATACCATGATCCATTTCAAGTGATTTCTTTCCTCTTTGACTTGCCTCGCATTTTTGTAATTTCTTAAGGTTTTCTAACAATTTTTGTCTTTATTTTAAGACTCAAGGTATGATTTTGTGACCAAGACTACTTACGATTACCTCAATTTTAACTTAGCATTAAATGTATCAAAATTACAAATTAGAAATACAGACTTTAAACTCTTAAGTTCATGTTAACATTGCCATAAATCAAGTAATTTTCATCAGAAATATGAACAATCACATTAAAATAAAGTTTAATAGATTAAAATCTATGAAACATTCAAATTTAGAAGTTAGCTAAATTTACATAAATATTTTAAACTGATTATGTAAGATATTTAATTTTTCATAAAAAGCCTTCAGATGTGTGATAGGTCAGTCTTACAGCACTATCTGGCAAAATCTTTGTAATTACTTGAATAATTCTTGTTAAGCTATCATATTAAACTTGTAGTGAATCAAGTTCTCTTACATACTCTAAAGTTTAAATCCCCTTGTGTTTGAATCTTGAAGTTACAAGTCTTAAATCAATTATAAATTTCAAGTGTAAATTTCAAGGCTAATTTTCAGATTACTTGATATGTCATATTCTTTTGGGTTGATGATACAATAACCAAACACTTTTTCTAAAGTTATTATAAAACCATGAATGCTTTAGATTGGATTAATATCATCATTATATTTGATTGTTTATTTAACTCTGATGAGGCAGATTTATTATCTCAGGAAGGCTGAGATTGCAAGAATAATTTTGGACATTAATAGGGTTGTTTTTAGAGCAAAAACTGATCAAAGGTCCTAGGCTATATAGTCCTTATAGAGTCAACTTGAATCACAAGTAGATTTGATAAAATTTTCTTATATCCTCTGTGAATGGAGACACCAAAACTATCCTCTTCAACAGGTATTTCTCTTTGTAACCAATGTCCCTTGGGCAATGATATCTTTATACACTTTTTTGTTGTTACCTGTTCCTATTTTCATAACTTAATTCTGGTAGGTATAATTCTGCACCACTCCCAGTGATGGTCTTCCTTACTCATTTCCTTTAAATATCAGAATTTTGCTGACCTCTTTATTGCCTGATTAGATTCTTCATTGGCCATCTAAATAACCCACTCACCACCCAGTTAAAAATGTATTGAGTACTATTGAAGATCCTGTGCGTACTATCTACCTGCTAATAGTTGCATCTCAACTTTCTGTTTATTTTATTATCTTATATTTATTTATTTATTTATTTCATTTTTTTGAAATGGAGTCTCGCTCTGTCACCCAAGCTGAAGTGCCGTGGTGCGATCTTGGCTCACTGCAACCTCCGCCTTCATGGTTCAAGCGATTGTCCTGCCTCAGCCTCCAGAGTTCGCTGGGACTACAGGTGCCTGCCACCATGCCCAGCTAATTTTTGTATTTTTAGTAGAGACAGGGCTTCACCATGTTGGCCAGGCTGGTCTCAAACTCCTGACCTCAGGTGATCCTCTCGCCTCAGCCTCCCAAAGTGCTGGGATTATAGGCATGATCCATCGTGCTCGGTCACAACCTTCTGTTTAGAGTAAGCACTTTTCTAAGATTTATGTTTATCATTCCCTTGATTTAATTATGGTTTTACGATATACATATGTACCACCAAAGAGATATACTGCGTTTTTATGTTCGAACTCTATATGTTACTTTTGTATGCATCCTTCTGTGACTTGCTTTTTTTCATTCAAAATTATATTTTTGAAATTTATCTATAGGGCTGCCTGTAGCCATAGCACATTTATTTGCAAGTGCCAAATAGTTTTCCAAACTGTCTTCTGCCAGTGACACTTCTACCTCTAAAGGGTGTGATCCCTTTTCTCCATATGCTTGCAATATTTGTATTTTCAGACTTTTACATTTTTGCCAATTTAGAGGCTGTGAAATATTTCATGGTAGTTTTACTTTTTAATTTTTCTGATAACTGATAAAATTGATCACATTTTAAAATATTATTTGGCCATTATATTTCCTCTTTTATGAAATACTCGTTCTTTTTTATCCTGCCTTTTTCTTAAGTCATATTTGAGATTTTATGAATTTGAGATTCATAATGCCAGTTATCATTGCAAATACTTTCTTTGGTTTAAGGGCTGACTTTTGCTTTTTTTTTTCTTTTTTTGAATGTCGTTCTTTTATTATTATTATTATACTTTAAGTTTTAGGGTACATGTGCACAGTGTGCAGGTTTGTTACATATGTATACATGTGCCATGTTGGTGTGCTGCACTCATTAACTCTTCATTTAGCATTAGGTATATCTCCTAATGCTATCCCTCCCCGCCTCCCTGATGAAACTGACTTTCGCTTTTTAAAGTGTCCTTTGAATAGGCTTAATATTTCCTAATGTAGTTAAACGTATACATATTTTCCCTCTTTTGATCTGTGCTTTGATTTGTGATATTTTGATTTTTTAAAGGCATTCTTGACTCACTAAAGGACATATGGATATTTCTCTCTTTTATATTCTAAATTTTTGGTTTTTTATATGTAGAGATTAATTTCAGAAAAAGTAAACCTGGAATTAATTTTTATGAATTGTGTCATGTAAACAAATATATAATTTTTGTCCATATAAAAGATTTCCAGTGTTATTTAATAAACCAGCATTTCTCCACAAATCTCAGTATCACCTTTTCAGATATTAAAGTTCTGCAAATGCTTTGTTCTTTTCCTGGTCCCTCTTTTTTCTATGTGCTACTTTTCCTTCTGTCTCTTAGCCTCTTAATTTCTATGTTTTTTTCCAATTACAGATTTAAAAAAATGTTTTATACAAAAGATGTTAGAATCAAGGTAATCTATTGTGTTGTTACAGTGAGATGAGAAAGATGTGCAGATGATTCTTCTTAGTTACAGGTAGAAGAGCACGGGTTTAGAACTGAACTTTCTGAGGTTCAAATTTGTCTTTCCTTGGGCAAGACACTCACACTCAGAATCTTATAGCCTCTGTAGGGCTGCCATGAGGATTAAACTCCATAATTTCATAAGGTTATGTGCAGTTATGGAGCATGGTAGATGAGCTTATTTAATGACAGTTTTATAGTTATTTCATCTTGAAATTTTTCCTTCTGCATAGTTGCATATATTAATTTCTGAGATCCACATAAGTACAGATCTATGGTTATATAAATATATGGTTTTCAAGGGGGAAATTATATTATTATTGTTTGTTATTTTCCTTCACTGGAATTGAAGTACAGATAGTTTGCCCTACAGTTTCACTTTGTTGATTAACCTTTTTTTGTTTTTTTTTTTTTTTTCATTTCCACTGAGGCTGTAGTCCCTTAGGGATCTTTATGTGGTGATCAGATTCAGCTGCACAATTATGTGCAGGCTCACGTCCCAAAACCAGTATCTGAGACTACTGTTAATCTCTCAAACTCTTATTTCCTGGTAGTACAATTTTTTTTCCTTCCAGAGCTACTTTTAATATCCAGTTGGTTTAACATTCTAGGTTCATTTTGAGAAAAATTTTGGCTCTTGATGATTATTTCTATTTTCTTGAGAGTAGAATGATATGGTGTGTTAATTTTTTTTGTAATTTTTTCAGCATTTAGTTTTGTTTGGTTGTTTGGTTGCTTTTTTTTTTAATGGGATAACTTTTCAGACTAATTTGTTGGTATGCTGGATGCAGAAAAGATCTTATATTCCTTTAGTAACACCTCCCTTATCATTTTACTCATTGTTTTGTGTACTTGAGGTGGTATTCTTCTCTATGCTACCTATTAAAAATCATTTTTATTACTAATTATACATTTTAAATCTCACATCCTTGCAATATTCCTCGTCTACCAATGCCAAATTTATATTTTCCTCTTCAAAACTCCTTATGTCTGTATGAATCATCTAATAATTAGCCATGTATATCTTTATGATATCTCATCTGTTGTTTTCCCAACGTATAATTCCTTTTTTTTGCCCTTATAACTGTTCTCTGAAGACAGTTAATCTGAATTATAACTGTTGAGAACTCCTAAATGCTAATGTGAGGCTTTATAAGTTATACTCTGGTAAGATGTAATATGTTTGACTTACAGTTTGATTTCTTTGTATGGATATGTTCATTTCAAGTTCCCTTCCATTTATTTTTCTTTCACTCTTTATTACCTTCACTTTTACTTTCCTCTTGCCCCTTCATATTACTCCCAAAGTTATTAACTAATATCATATATATTAAACTCAACAGAATACAGAAAATGGCTTTATACTTTACTACAAACATATTATCACTTCTTTTTTCCTATGATAAAACTTTGACAAATTTTCATATGTTTCTAGCCACTCAGTTATTTATAATAGTATCATTTAATAATATTATTATTTAATCATGATCTCTTTTTTTGAAACTCGTGACTCAATTTTACATGTGCAGTAGTCCAATTCCACTTAAAATTTCAGTTTTACATGCAGTTTGAAGTGTTTTCTCTTTTTTTTAGCTTTACTTTGACTTGTAGCTCAGGGACTTACAATATAGAAATGAGTGTGTGAGTTCTTCTTTAAGTCTTCCCTGACTTCCTCTCTATTTTTCTTCCTGTCCTCTAGGTTTTATGTAGGGTTAAAAAAAGTTAGAAAAAAAATGTCTAAATGAGTTATATTGTTTGTTATCTCTTATAACCGTCCACTGTCAGAGCTGACCTTCAAATATTGGTTCTCTCATGGAAAACCTGAGACTTTTAAGGTTCCTGTCTTGAGTGATACATTCTCTGATAAATGCTTTGCTATGTCTTCTTTATCCTATCCCTTTCTTAGTGGGATAGAAGACCCATGGATTTTTATTGCTATGGTCCTCTTACCACAGCAGACAACCCACTTGGCCAAAGTAACTTGAAGATGATTTGAACCCATCCCGCTTTCCCTGAGAATTTATTGCTTACCCTGCCATTCAGGAAGTGTACCTGATCTGACCACTAATCCTTCTTTCTTTATCATGTAGATTCCTGTTACCTCAACCAATCTTTGGTCTTTAGACTTTTCTAGGATAGAAGCAGGCTTCAGTCTCTTGATTTATATACTCCCCTAAGCCCTGAGGGATACATGTTCATTTAATAACACGTTAATGGTGTTCTACCATTGCTGGCCATATAATTCATTTTTTAATTCATTCAGAAAATATTTACTGAATGGTTAAGCCATGCCAGTTCTTGTTTTCAGCACTGGAAATATAAGTGGGGATATCAGACTTAGCAAATACAAATACAGATGCCCAACCAAATGTGAATTTCAGATAAACATAAGTTATTGGTAGAAGTGTGCAATATTTGGGACATTTTTGTATTAAAATTACTTGTTTTCATAAAAAATTAAAGCTTATCTGAGTGCCCTATATTTTATCTGATAATCTTAGATATAGAAATGGATAACATAAACTACCCTGTCTTCATGGAGCTACATTCTAATGAAAAAAAAATGAATAAAACACTTTGAAAGTATTATGTCATGTAGTGATAACATCTGTAGAAAAAATAAAATAGAATGAGAGGGATAGAGAGTTCCAGCAGATTAATGTTGTGATTTTTATATGGATTAACCATGCCCCAGTACCAAAGAGACTAATAAGCAGAGACTAGAAGAAAATAAAGGAAAGAAATAGTTGGTTCAGGCATAAGAACAAGCAAGTACAAAGGAACTAGATGGAAGCAGGTGTGGTATGTACACATGGTGACAAATAGGGAAGGGCAAGGCAAAGAGAAGAGTGGGAGAAAGATTCAAAGAGGTATGTGGTGGGGGAAGTTCTGGGCCAGGGAGAGACTGCAAGATTAATCAAGGCATTTAGCCATAGGAAGGACTTTGGATTTCACTCTTAGTGAGAAAGGAAGGCTTTGCAGAGTTTTCAAGAGAGATCTGGCACACTCATGTTTTCTTTTTAAATGGTTTCTTTTAGCTGCTGAAAAAAATATAGATTGGAGGGATCAATTGCAAAGACAGGATATAGAAGTAGGAGCCTGTTAGAATAATCTTGGAAAGAGTTGATGGAAGCTTAGACCTTGAAAGTTGTGTTTAAAGATAGGAAGAAGTAAATGAATTCTGATTGAATTTTGCAGGAAAAAATGCTAGAATTTTTTGATAGATTGAATATATAACATAAGAAAAAGAGAAAAGCCAAGGATGATTCTGGTAACATTTATTAGAGAAACTGAAAGAAAGGAGTTGATATTTCCTGTGATGGGAGAAGACTGTGAGAGGTGAGTATGAATGTATGGAAATAAGTTCAGTTTTGGACATGTTAAGCTTGCAGTGTTAGAAATCTAATTTCAGAGACAAAATCTACAGTTAGATGTACTGTTCATGGAAGAGTTCTGGGTCAAAAATAACTACTTGAGAATTTTCAGTGTGTAAATATTATTTCACATAAGAAGATCAGATGAGAGATGTGCCCTTCTTCTTGAAGGCATTACCAACTACTATGATGGATGTTTGGTATTTTTGTTTGTTTGTTTGTTTTTAAGAAATGCCTTCACTTCATCTGTTGGAGTGACTGCTCTACTCCCAAATCATATGGAGGGGAAAGAAAGTTCTCTGCCTTCCCCTAACACTAATCCTCAGTTGAGAACTCATGACTTATTGAAAACCCTTAAAAGCCATGTAAAGAGTGGCTTTCATTCAGTGATTGTAAGCACTGTCTCTCATTGGTAGTGCACTTGATTATTATTTATTTCCCTATTTTTATCTCCTCTCTTAAAAAAATCAGGTGATTGATTGAGTGCCACATGCTTATCTCTAGGTGCTGATAGTTCAGTGTGTTATGCCAATTAGATAGAATCTGCAATCACACTTTCTATGCCTTTCTTTTGCGGATAGTATTTGGTCGATAAATTAGTTAATACAATTTGATGAACACTTCCTACATTTGTCAGATGGTACTAGATACCTTGCCATAAACTAAATAGCATCAGGTTGTTTTAGAATATGCAGTCCCTACAAAGTTGAGAGCTCCTGCATTAGTACATCCTAGAAGGAACTGTCATTTTAAAATGTTTCATTAAATTTACTTGTCAGTGAGGTTAAGAAAAAAACACATGATTTTAATATACTAAATTAACAATGTGACTTTTTGATTTGGCTTTAGCAATGGCAATCTCTTCAATTTGAACAACTTCTATCAGCCCTAGTCTACTTCAATCATAGATCTACTTTTTTAAAACAAATTATTTTTCTTTAAAGTTCCAGGGTACATGTGCAAGATATGCAGGTTTGTTACATAGGTAAACGTGTGACATGGTGGTTTACTGCATCTATAAACCCATCACCTGGGTATTAAGCACAGCATGCTTTAGCTATTATTTTTCTTGATGCTCTCCGCCCCCCAGCTCACCGTCCAACAGGCCCCAGTGTATGTTGTTCCCTTCCCTGTGTCCATGTGTTCTTATTGTTTAGCTCCCACCTATAAGTGAGAGCATGGGGTGTTTGGTTTTCTATTCCTGTGTTAGTTTGCTGGGGATAATGGCTTTCAGCTCCATTCATGTTCCTTCAAAGGACATGATCTTGTTCCTTTTTATGGCTGCTTAGTATTCCATGGTGTATATGTAGCACATTTTTTTTTTTTTTTTATTCAGTCTGTCACTGTTGGGCATTTGGGTTGATTCCATGTTTTCTATTATGAACAGTGCTGCAGTGAAGATACACGTGCATGTATCAAAACTGCAATGAGATACCATCTCACATCAGTCAGAATGGCGATTATTAAAAAGTCAAGAAACATCCGTTACTGGCGAGGTTGTGGAAATATAGGAACACTTTTACACTGTTGGTGGGAATGTAAATTAATTCAACCATTATGGAAGACAGTGTGGCAATTCCTCAAAGATCTAGAACCAGAAATACCATTTGACCCAGCAATCCCATTACTGGGTATATACCCAAATGAATATACATCATACATCTACTTTAATACAACCCCAATTGCTTTATTAACAGTTTGGTTTAAGAAAACTCCTCCATATGCTGCCAACACTTTTTTAATTAAATAAAGTAAAATCATTTCTTTATATGAATTGGCCAATTAGTTTTCTAGGTGGCAAAATCTTACACAAAATCTAGGTATTAATCTTACCAAAGACTAACTATATGTTAGTCTAGTATTGACCCTACCAAAGACTACATGTTACTAAACAAGTCACTTAATTTTTCTGAATCTTAGTTACCTCATTTTTGGAGCACAAGTATTAGAATGCATACGCTCTAAAGTTCTTTCCTGTTTTAAAATGTTATGATTCTATGATAAAAATGTTTAATCCACCAGGACCTTTAAATTCTGGTTATTTAACTTCTTCATCTCTATTACAGGCCTAGAATATTTTCTTCATTTCATATTTTGTCATATTTCATATTATGTCAGTTTTTATGTGAAGCAAAAACACCCTTCTTATATAAAATAAATTTCAGTAGTAGTATAATTAACATACAGGACCTATACCTCTATAATATTTAAAAATTAGAAATGAACAAATGTAGACTATTATAGTAGAATAAGATCAGTAAGCATATGGAGTGTGTTTGATCAGATTATATATATATGCTATCATTTTAGAATAAGGCTTCTAAAGAACCTGGTTATGTGGATAAAGTGTAGAACAGTGAGAATATTAAAACTAATATCAGTATTAAAGAACGATATTAGTTTCCCCAATGATGTTGGATGATTAGAGACTGAAATCTTCGCTATCCAAGCTACATTATCATTAAAATCACAAATACATCCAAAGCAAATGAAATCGATAACATCTTATGATATCAAAAATGTTTGGGTAATTAAAGAAACCTATTGCTCATGCCATTAAAATATACAAATAACTTAAACAAAAGGTGAATGCCACTCACAAACCAATTAGCCTAGAGGTTGAGATGGAACAGATTTTTTTTTTTTTTAGAGAAAATAAAAATCTTTATTTGCGTGTATTTTTTAAAAAGGAATGAGCCAATTTTATTTTGTTTCTTTTGGAGTCCAATGTGATCAACCAATCCACTTCGTGTGAAATAATGAGAGGAGGCACAGAAAGTGTTTAGCATGGTGCCTGGCACATGGTAATGCTTAAATAACACAGTTTTTATTACTGTGGGCTAGAGAAACTATAGCTATTATGGGTTATAGATCAAGACAGTAATCATGGCACACTGACCTCTCCCACAGACCCTCAAAGCCTAATCTATCTATCTGTCTATCTGTCTGTCTATCTCTATCCCTTTGGAACAGATTCTTAATGTTCAAGATGAAGAGATGAAAAATAAAATTAAATAAACACATTCTAATTTCTTTAAGCTTCCCATGGGAATTATCTGATGTATGCTATTTCCTAAAGGGGAAATAAATAAATCATTTGAGTAAGCTAAAGATAGCCCTAAGAGTACAGTGGCATCCTTTCTATTTTAAATCCAGAGAAAATGACAAAACAATAAATTTCAGAGCTCATTCTCCTGTCTTTGCTGACAGGTACACTTGCTTTTCTTCCTAATTAGGTAACCCACATAAGAATAAATACTCTGAACTGGGCTGCAATGTAAAGTGAAAATAACTTTTTGTTTTCTAAGTATTTTTATTCTTTTTCTTAAATATTTCACATTTGGTTTAAATATAATTGTTGACTTGTTAAATATTTCAGATTTGGTTTAAATATCATTGTTGACTTGTAAATAATTTTAGAGAATAATATTAGAAGCATAGAACAATATTTAAATTGGAAAGAGAAGAATGTTCACTAGAATTTACCTTTTTAAAAAATGAAAAGAGGTCAACTCCCAGCAGGCCAATTTTCTACACTCTTATTGTGTATAATTCTTTAAAGTCATGAAGAGCCAGGATTTCTTATTATAATACTCCTTCCTGAAGACTGTGATCGAATCAAGATTTATTCTTAGCATACTTTTAATGATTAATCTAAATTTTAAAACTTTCTGCTTTTCTATACCACAATTCCATTTATTATACTACTTTATATTACCTTTATATCACTTTTTTATCGTCTATGAGATAGTAAGTTCCTTGAATGCAGGGACTCTGCCTTGGCATTCTTACCACAATAAATGATGCTAAATAAACACTTTCTGAATTAATGAAATAGGTTTCTGAAGGCATTGCTGTTTGTGATTCTCTAACATTGTTATAGGGAAGAAAGCTAAAGGAGAAGTCTGAATATTTACAGGATTTTTCATCTTCTGAATATTGTTATTTTTTTTCTCATTCTGAGAAAACAGGAAGACAAAATAATGCTGTTACAGTCACAGTTCAGGTAGTAATTATGTTTTCACTCAAAAGATAAGATAAAACAAAGATAACCAATAATGTACCTTGGCTAAACCCATTTTTATGTATAAAATTACTGAATTTTGTCTTTCTTAGTCGTATAGTCTTACAGGTAATTGAATGAGTATATATGATGGGATTCCCTACCCCAGTCTCATACACATATGTTATTCTAACAGGTTCTTAAGAGGATATAGGACAACAAAAGAGAAGCTACAGCCTCTCTATTAACAACCTTAGGGAAAGAGATCCATAACAGGCACTCATGTTTCTAATATAGCTATTCTCAAATTTTAAGATCTCAGGATCCTTTACACTTAAAAACTACCGAGAATTTCAAAGAGCTTTGGTTTATGTAGGGTATTCACCATACTAAAAGACTGAAACTGAGAAATTCTAAGATGTGTATTTGTTGATTTATTTAAAATAATACTATTTTTTTACATGTTAAACTAAATAACGTGCTTTTAGGAAAAATTAATGCTATTTTCCAAAACAAACAAAAAAAAGTAACAAGAAGAATGACATCGTTTTATACTTTTGATGACTGACTTAATATCTTGCTTAATAAAACACAGGTGAATAATGCCGCAATAAACATACGTGTGCATGTGTCTTTATAGCAGCATGATTTATAGTCATTTGGGTATATACCCAGTAATGGGATGGCTGGGTCAAATGGTATTTCTAGTTCTAGATCCCTGAGGAATCGCCACACTGACTTCCACAATGGTTGAACTAGTTTACAGTCCCACCAACAGTGTAAAAGTGTTCCTATTTCTCCACATCCTCTCCAGCACCTGTTGTTTCCTGACTTTTGAATGATTGCCATTCTAACTGGTGTGAGATGATATCTCATAGTGGTTTTGATTTATTGCGGCATTATTCACAATAGCAAAGACTTGGAACCAACCCAAATGTCCAACAATGATAGACTGGATTAAGAAAATGTGGCACATATACACCATGGAATACTATGCAGCCATAAAAAATGTTGAGTTCATATCCTTTGTAGGGACATGGATGAAATTGGAAACCATCATTCTCAGTAAACTATCGCAAGAACAAAAAACCAAACACCGCATATTCTCACTCATAGGTGGGAATTGAACAATGAGATCACATGGACACAGGAAGGGGAATATCATACTCTGGGGACTGTGGTGGGGAGGGGGGAGGGGGGAGGGATAGCATTGGGAGATATACCTAATGCTGGATGACGAGTTGGTGGGTGCAGCGCACCAGCATGGCACATGTATACATATGTAACTAACCTGCACAATGTGCACATGTACCCTAAAACTTAAAGTATAATAAAAAATAAAACACAGGTGTATTGCCATATCTATTTCTATATTCAACCGCTGACTATATACTCTTGTAATTGAAACCTTTTAAAGAAAACGTGGCTTCACATGTATATGTGGTTTAAAAAGGGAAGAGCATTTTAATATCCTTTCTATTAATTTTAGATATTTTTATTTAAATATACAATCTGAAACCATATCAATAAATACTTAATGCTTGGTTACATAAAAATCAAGAGATCTAGCTTGCAATTTGAAGGGATATTTTAACTACACATGATTTTGTAAAATCATGCTTTGGTCATTAGGAAAACATTGGTTTGCAGAATTATGCAGATTTTCAAGTGATGTATCATTTCGATATGCAATAAGAAAATAAATCACATTTATTACTTGTTTTTCCAGCCAAGATGAAGCAATAGAATCCAGATATACTTTCCCACTAAAAACAACTAAAAATCCAAATAAAATATATAAAACAAGAAATGTAAAATATTAGGCATCAGACAATGAAAAGCACTAGTCCCTAAGAGATGAGGAAGGAAACAAATATGGTTTTTTAATTATCCAGCTTAGTTCCTGGAGAGTAAGTTTCCAGGTCATGGCACAGGGAGAGGTAACTCGGGCAGAACCCAGTGGTCTCCTCCAGTTGAGAAGAGCTAAGAAACTTGAAAGGTCCAACTGGCTAGAGTTCTCAAAGCAGAGCACCAAAGTGGAGAAAGCTGCAAAAAGAGAGCGCTCCAGAGATTTGCAGAGGATCATCCTAATTTCTGAAATTGAGTACTCATCAGTACATGCATCTGAAGGAACCATTCACAGCTGGGCTAGAAATAGTTGTTTCTACTAGATAAAATGTGAAGAACCATGTAATTTACAAGGACTCAGGTGGGTATTTCAGAAAGACTGTCTCAGTAATGGAAAATAATATCCCCTAATCCAGCAGCCCCCAACCTTTGTGGCACCAGGGACTGGTTTCGCGGAAGACAATTTTTCCATGGAGCAGGGTTTGTGGAGGGGATGGTTTTGGAACAAAACTGTTCCACCTCAGAGAATCAGGCATTAATTAGATTCCCATAAGGAGCACACAACCTAGATGCCTTGCATGCGCAGTTCACAATAGGGTTCCCACTCCTATGGGCATCTATCTAATGCCACCACTGATCTGACAGGAGGTGGAGCTCAGGTGGTAATGCTCACTCACCCACTGCTCACCTCCTACTGCGCAGCCCGGTTCCTAACAGGTCACTGACTGGTACAGGTCCGCAGCCTGGGGACCCCTGCCCTAGCCTAAACACTGCTTTAATCTCACCTAAGAAAGATTAAAAGCAAGACCTAAAAAACTCAATCTGTTTTCAGGTAACCTATGCGTGGAATAAAGCTCAAGAATATTTAAGTAATTTCAAAATTATTCAACACAATGTAAAATTCACAAAGTTTCACTCCCATAGAGTAAAAAAAATGACTAAGCATGCAAAAAAGTGGAAAAAGATAAAAGCTGTCATGAGAGAAAGATGAATCAATTGTAATTGATCTAGTAATAATATAGATGATGAAATTAGTAGATAACAAAATTACAATAGTTATTTATTGATAGATAATAGTTATATATTTGAGGGATACCTGTGATATTTTGATGCATGCATACAACATTGTAATGATCAAATAAAAGTAATTGGGGTATCTATCATCTCAAACATTAATTTTTTGTTTTATTGGGAACATTCCAAATCTTTTCTTCCAACTATTTTGAAATATACAACATATTATTGTTAACCGTAGTCACCCTGCTGTATTATTGAGCACTAGATCTTATGTCTTCTATTTGTGTTTCGTACTTATTAGCCAACTTCTCTTGGCTATACTTGCCAGACTCTGCTAACTACTGATCCATTCCCTACCTCCATGAGATTCTTTCCCTGGCTTATTTCATTCAATATAATGACCTTCAGTTCTATCCATGTTGCTGCAAATCACAGGATTTCATTCTTTTTATGGTGGAATAATATTATATTACACGTAAGTACCACATTTCTTAATCCATTTGTTAATTGATGGACACTTAAGTTGATTTCATATCTTAGCTATTGAGAATAGTGCTGGAATAAACATGGGGGTGCAGATAACTCTTTGATATACTGATTTTTATTCTTTTGGATATACACCCAGCAATGGAATTGCTGGATCATATGATAGTTCTATTCTTAGTTTTATGAGGAGCCTCTATACTGTATTCCATGGTAGCTGTACTATTAAAAATTTACATTCCTGCCGCTAGTGTACAAAGGTTCCTCTTTCTCTGCATCCTTGCCAGCATTTGCTACTGCCTGACATTTGATAAGCACCATTTAAAATAGGGTTAGTTTTATGTGCCTTTTTCTAATGATTAGTGATTTTGAACATTTTCTTCATGTACCCTTTGGACACATGAGATTAGTATTCAAAAGAAGAATTAGCGTTCTTTTTTGAGAAATGCTTATTCAGATCCTTTCCCCAAGAACAGGTATTATTATTCTACTCCATATATTCATTGAGCTAAAGTAAAGAGTGAGCATATCAGCTAAAGATATTGATAGTATTTTAAAAGATCTACATTTAACTCTTAAAAATGAAAACTACAATGTTTGAGAAAAATTACACTGGATGGAATTAATAACAGATCATACACCACAGAGGACATAATTAGGGAACTTGAAAGCATAGAAATGGAAAGAAGCTAAAATGAACCAGTAAGAAAAAAAGAAGACTGGAAAAACAAACAAACAAACAAAAACAGCTTCAGCGAGATGTTGGTCTATTATATGGAAAATTGGAAACCTAAAGTAAAGAAGTTAAAGCAGGTTTCAGGAAAATTATTTAAGAAAGTAATGGCCTAAATATTTCCAATATTGATAAAAATTATAAACTTACTGATACAAGAAAATAAATGAACCTTAAGTGCACACACACACACGTGCGTGCGCGAGGCCACATGAATGGACATTATAAATAAATTTCTTGGAGTCAAGGTAAAAAGAAAATATGTAAATCAGACAGATATAAAAGACACATTACATACTAACATACAGAGATTATAATGGCTGCATACTTCTTTGAAACCATAAAAGCCAGGAGGCAACAATGCAACATCTTGAAAGTATTGCAAAGACTAAAAGGCCAATCCATAATTCTAATCCCTAAAAAAAGTATCTTTCAGGAATAAAGTAGAAATAAGGACTTTTTCAGAGGTGCAAAAGCTGAGATAATTTATTAACTGCAGACCTTCCTGACAAGAAATATTAACAGAAGTCCTTCGAGCAGAGGAAAAATGACATCAGGTGAAAATCTGACTCAATACAAGGGAATAAAGAATCCTAGAAATTGTAATTACATTTGTACAGATAAAATATTTTTTATTATTTAGGTCTCTTTAAATGATAAATGACTATTTAAATAAAAATTCATGTATCTAGTGAAGTACACTATAAGTACAACGTACACAGAAGTACCTTGCATGATAAAAATAGGATAAAGTCCAGGAGCAAGAAATGAAAATGTACTATTTTAAGGCTCTTATACTACATCTGAAGGGCTATTATATTATTTTGAGGTAGACACTGATGGGTTAAAGATGAAAAGTACAACTCCTAGAGCAATCACTAAAAAAAAAAAAAGCAAAGAATTATAGTTGATAATACAACAAAGGAGACAGCATTGACTCAAAAAACATATTAAATAAGAAAAAAAACAAAGGGATGAAAGATAGGAGAGAAGTAACAGATGTCACAAAAAAAATAAAAAGCAAGTTGGTACTTAAGCCATATATATTTATCACTACATTAAGTGTAAATGATTTAAATGTACCAATTATATGGTGTAGATTGCCAACTAGATACAAAGAAAAAAAAAGACTCATTATATGTTTCCTATGAGAAACACACATTAAATCTAAACATAAGTTGTTTAAAAGTAAAAAGATATAGAGGAAGGAATGAATAGATACAGCACAGGAGATTTTTAGGGCAGTGAAACTATTTTGCACGGTAGTGTAAGGGTGGCTATAACACATTATCATTTGTCAAAATCTACAGAACTGCACAGCAAAAACAGTAAACTTAATGCAAATTGTGGACTTCAGTTAATAATCAGGTATTGATAGATTCACCAATTGTAATAAATAATGCAAGATAATTATGATAGAAGAAACTGTGTGAAAGAGAGGAGGAAGTGGAAGAAAGTTCTCTGTAATTTCTACTGGATCTTAAACCTAAAATTATACTAAAAGAAACTTGTTAATTTTCTTTAAAAAATTAATAGAAAGAAGCATACTAATTGTAATAAAAAGGAAGTTGTATTGTCTATATTAATATCAGATAAATATATGTTATAATAAAAAGATTATTTCTTAATAAATGGATAAATAAATGAATTCATCCAAAGGATGTATAATTCAAAACATATATACACTTAAAAGAGTTTTAAAACACATGAAACAAAAACTGATAGGAATGTAAGGAGAAATAGATACAAACACAATTCTAGTCAGAGATTTCTATCCTATTTCTTAATAATTTAGAGAATAAGTTGACAGAAAATCACTAAGAACATAGAAGACATGAACAGTATTGAACAAGAGCAGCATACAAGTTATTTTCAAGTGCACATGTATATTTACCAAGATAGACAATATGCTCATACATAAAACAAGTCTCAATAAACGTAAAAAATTCAGTTTAGATGAAATATATTCTCTGACTAGACAGAAATTAAATTATAAATAAATATGAGAAAGACATCTTGACAATTTCTAAATACTTGGAAATTAATTAACATATATCTAAATAACACGTGAACCAAAAGAGAGATAAAAGTAGGCTGTATTTGGAATGGAACAAAAATAAAAACTCTGAATACACAAATTATAGAATACTTCTAAAATTGCGCTTGGAGGAAAAGTTATAGATATTAGAAAAGAAAGGCCTTAGAATAATGTTCAAACCTCTACCTTAAGAAAACAAGAAAACGGAAGCACAGACTAAACCCGATGTTAAGTATAAACTAAAAGCTGACTGTTTTAGAAGACGAATTAAATTGATAAATATTACTCAGACTGAGCAGAGAAAAAGGGAGAATTATACAAATTACTAATATGAGAATGGGAGTGGTGATATTTAGTATACATACATATTAAAGAAATAATAGAAAAAATATGAGAAAAAACTTTATGACAACAATTTTGACAACTTAGGTGAAATGAATTCTTTGCAAGTCACAAAATATCAAGCCCACTCTTGGTATAATAGATAACTTAAATAGTCTTATACCTGTTATAGAATTTCTATTTGTAGTTTAAAATATCTCTTTTTCATTAAAAGCCAGATTCATATGACTTCAATGGTAATTTCTTTAAAAACTATATGTAGAAAATGCTATCAGTTTTTTATAAACTCATTCAGGAAATTAAGGGGAAAGGAATATTTTATAACTCAATCTATGAGGCCAGTGTTATTCTGATAACTGAATTTGAAAAAAAAAGTTATAAGAAGAGATAACTACAGAGTGATATCCTTCTTGACCATAGATACTAAAATTAAAAAAAAAACTTAGCCAATTTAATCCAATAATATATACAAACAGTATCATGACCAAGGTGGGTTTATCTCAAAGACACAAGATTGGTATAATATATTAAAATCAATCAATATAATTCACCGTATTAACAGATTGAAAAAGAACAACCATTTGATCATCTTAATAGATGCAGAAAAAGCATTCGACCAAATCTAACCTGCATTTCTGATGGGAACTTTCAGCTAACTGTGAATAATGCAACAAGAAAATGTTTTCCAAATAAAAAAGTTTCTCTAAAAATGTTGCAACTTACATCATGTTTAATGGTGAAAGAAATGTACTATTGACTCAAAAAACTCAAAAAATGTACTATTGACTCGAATGTTTTTGCTCTTAGATAGTGAATGAATAAATAAATTGTACTATGTACATACGATAAGATATACAATAAAATATTATCTAGCTATAAACGGAAATGAGCTGTTGTACAAAAAGGCATGGATTAATCCTAAATGCATATTGCTAAGTGAAAAAAAATCCAGTTTGAAAAATATACATACTGTGTAAGTCCAATTATATTATATTTTGGCATAACTATAGTAATGATAAGCAGATCATTGGTTGCCAGTGGTTTGTAGTCACGGGATGGTTGAATAGGTAAAGCGCATTGAATTTACTTAAGAAATTAAAAGTATTATATGTATTTTTTGAATACAGCATTAAGCATTTGTCAAAAATCATAGAGCTTTACAGCACAAAGAGTAGTCTCAATGTATGAAAATCTAAGAAATCAATTGGGAGGTAGGTGGGCCCAAGAAGAGAATGCTGACTGTGACAAAAAAACTAAATGTATTACAAACACATGAAAAAAAAATTCACTAAAGTGTGTAGAGAAATAAGGTGCCATAAACTTTGGAAGTGTGTGGAGTCTGTAAGACTGCAGGCAAAAGGAACTGTATATAAGCACTGTCTTCTAATTCATAAATTTGTTTCCCAAGGGGTATAGGCTGATGATTTTTTTTTTTTTTTAAGAAGGAGTTTCAATCTTGTTGCCCAGGCTGGAGTGCAATGGCATGATCTCAACTCACTGCCACCTCCACCTCCCAAGTTCAAGCCATTCTCCTGTCTCAACCTCCTGAGGAGCTGGGATTACAGGCATACGCCACCACACCTGGCTAATTTTGTATTTTTAGTGGAGACAGGCTTTCACCATGTTGGTCAGGCTGGTCTTGAACTCTGACCTCAGGTGATCCGCCTGCCTCAGCCTTTCAAAATGCTGGGATTACAGGCGTAAGCCACCACACCCGGCCAGGCTAATGATTCTTAAACCACTATTTATCCATACTGGAGTATAGTATAAACTATTTATCTATACTGGAGTTAAACTATTAAGTGAATTGATGTTAGATTGTGGAAGACAGGTTTTTTACCATTGAAATGGGAGGTTACAGACAAAGGAAGGGTTAAATGACCTGTGTGATAGTTGATTGACATTGAAGACATCAATATGAACTCATGTTTAGCTTAATATAGATATAGGCAGTTGCATATAGAAATATTTAGAAATATGTGTATGTACATTGGTTAGTATATACACATAAACCTTCTTGCTCTGTTAGCTGAGAGGGCCCAGGAGCAATGCCACCCCAGTAACATGAACACATCTAACACACAAATCTTGGTTTCTTATACCATTTTCCAATTAAAGAGAACAAGGGCTCCTTATAGAAATGGCTGATAATATGACTGGGAGGAAATGTACAAGATGAGTCTGGGGCATCTTTTACTTCTATAAAGT
The DNA here is from genome assembly GCF_029289425.2 of Pan paniscus. Lineage (NCBI taxonomy): Eukaryota > Metazoa > Chordata > Mammalia > Primates > Hominidae > Pan > Pan paniscus. The sequence goes on from NC_073258.2 coordinate 97,798,952, forward strand.
GAGAAAGTGCTTTTAAAAACCACCACAATGACGAGGGCATGTCAAAGTGATACAGAAACCAACTAAAAGAACTCCCAATGACCACAGTTGGAACAAATTAGTATTGGATTACAAAACAAAGTACAAAATACATAGCTATGAGACCATACTGATATAAATTATTGAATAAATAAATAAATAAGAGAAAACAGAGAATTCAAATGATTTATATAGATAAACTGCCTTTAAGGACATTGTCCCTTCTTAAGTGTGGGCTGTGCATTTGACTTTCTTCCCAAGCATATAGTATGGAAAGGAAGGGAAACAATAAAACTTTGTAGTAGATAAACCTAACGAACACCACGGTTAATGTCAAACATTGGCATGACCAAAGGGAAGTAATTTATCTTCTCTGTGATTCAGTTTCATCATAAAGTGGAGATTTCAAAATCAAGCAGTCTGATTCCAGAGATTTTGCACACTTAACCATTCTGTTGGACTCTTACCTAGAAAGTCTCAAAAGTGCATGAAATTGACTACCAAATTGGCAATAATGTCACAGATTTATTTGTTCTGCTAAATTGTAAAATTGCCAACTTTTACTCAAAATAAAAAACAAAGAAAACAATGTCTGTGTCTTCCCAAGGAAAAGTCTACTAGTACCATGGCCAAATTACTTAAATCACTCTATCCCTACTTATGAAATTCTCCCTGACCCTTCTATCCCTGCCAGGAATTTCAGTTAATGTACCAAAAGACAGAAATATGTGACCATTCTCAAGGGCAATCTGATTAATTTTGCTAAGTGAAGTGTCTTTCTAGCCGAAGGTTATTCTTTAATGAGCAGCTACACATGCTGTACTCTTGCTTTGTTGAATCTTAATTGCATTGACAAGAATATAGAATGGACCAGGAGATTTGAATAACATTTATTCAATCTAGAAGGCTCCCCAAAAGTATTTTTACCCATGATTCATTTTCTCTGACCTTAGCCAAAGCAGGTTATTCTACCCTTTCCACTCTGAATACATTTTTTCTTTGAGATAGAAACAAAAGTTTAGTCTTCTCTGTGTTGCTTGTCAGTATTTGATGCTCTGCCTCTGTTAGCAGATTTCTCCATTCTTTGATCTTCCTCTGCCTCTTACTATATCAACAAACAAAAAATTCCTTTTGGCCATTCTTAGAAAATTTTTAATCAAAAAATTCATTTTATTTTTTATGCTACTATAAAACTTGCATTTACACCACACTTTTTAGTTATTTATTTTATCACCTATATCTATTTTTTAGAAAACATCTGAAATCTTTGAAAAAATCACTTGAAAACTTGTCCTCTTGGTATGAACTGACGTTGTTTCATGTTCTTAGAACTATCTTTCCCCAGACTTTGTCTAACTTACTCCTACTCATTCCTTAATTCCCCAAATGGACTTTACCTGCTAAGGGCATCTCCTTTCAAGTCCAGATTAGATGCTCCACATATATGTATGGTGTGATCATCAAATTTGCCCTATACATCACTTGTGACACTAGGTTTTTATCACCTCTGTTCTTCTCTATATTCCATATTAGATCAAAAACTCTACAAGAAGAGGCACTCTGTCAACAGCACGAAGCATAGTATCTGTCATAAGCAATAATTTACATTTTTATTGAATGAATGAAGGAAACATGGGGCATTAGTCGTGTACCCCAAATCCTCCATGATACAACTTGCAGTGTATTATTAATCTCACAGTCAGATTGCTGTTATGAGAGCTTTCTAATGCAATATACCTTCCCTTCAGAACTTCCCACTAAAAAAATCATATCTCTCTTTTGTATGAATTTAGAAAGCCCTGCTATCCAAAATACTAAGGGACAGATATGCCTTTTTACCATTTGCCCTCTATCACAATTTCTAAAATTAAATTGTTATTTTTTTATTATACTTTAAGTTTTAGGGTACATGTGCACAACGTGCAGGTTAGTTACATATGTATACATGTGCCATGTTGGTGTGCTGCACCCATTAACTCATCATTTAATTTTAGGTATATCTCCTAATGCTATCCCTCCCCCCTCCCCCTACCCCACAACAGGCCCTGGTGTGTGATGTTCCCCTTCCTCTGTCCATGTGTTCTCATTCTTCAATTCCCACCTATGAGTGAGAACATGCGGTCTTTGGTTTTTTGTCCTTGCGATAGTTTGCTGAGAATGATGGTTTCCAGCTTCATCCATGTCCCTACAAAGGACAAGAACTCATCATTTTTTATGGCTGCATAGTATTCCATGGTGTATATGTGCTACATTTTCTTAATCCAGTCTATCATTGTTGGACATTTGGGTAGGTTCCAAGTCTTTGCTATTGTGATTACTGCCGCAATAAACATACCAGTGCATGTGTCTTTATAGCAGCATGATTTATAATCCTTTGGGTATATACCCAGTAATGGGATTGCTGGGTCAAATGGTATTTCTAGTTCTAGATCCCTGAGGAATCGCCACACTGACTTCTCAATGTTCTTGTCGGTTTCAAGAACTGATGGTCAGATTAAGGATAGAATAGCACTGAAGATCCCTGATAAATTTCCCTGCTTCCCGGAAATGATATGTCAGCAAAGAAATTGAGGGCTTATTGTATAAATAAATGTCGAGCTTGTTTTTAAATAGTTGAGACCCCCTTTCACCCCTTATCAGTCATTTGCTTATATATATTTATATATTAAAACTCAGCAGGAATATACTGTGTAAGCAGTAGATCGGGAATAGCATGAATGTACCATCTATAAAAGTTCAACTACACCTAAAATACAGTACTTTCGGGATTCATTTATTAGTTCACATAACATGTACTGAATACCTACTATGTACTAACACTGTTCTTGGTGATTCAGTGATGAAAAGATAGAAAAAGAAAGGCTCACCTCTCACAGATCTTACATCTTTGGAAAAAATAGAAAATAAACACTCAAAATATAATTAAGACATTTTAAAACTCAGGAGTATAAGAAAGACATAGAGCCAAATTGGCTATAAGACTGGTATATATTTTTAGATAGAGAAATTAAGTCAAGCCTCTTTAAGAAGTTAAATTTAAGTCAATTCTTGAATATTATGAAAGTGCCAATCATGTAAATACCCTTGAATCCGTGAGAGCACCCTCTGCATCAGTCATTTTACTCTCTGCAGCCATAACCTTCTTCTGAACTACAATTCAATGTGATCACAGTACTTCTTTGCTTAAAACTTGTACATGGCTTTCTTGGGTAAAAAGTTCAAATTTATTTATATTTATTAATGACTCTCCTCTATTTGCATCTTTCCCAAATCTCTAGCTCGTTGCTTCTTCACTTTCTATTCTTTCTCTAATATTTAATATTCTAGTAAAAATTATTTTGGAGCCTTGAAGGCACCATATTCTCCCACATTTCTTATATTTTCTCTGCCTAGAACACTTACCCTCTTCTCAACGTATTTACTCATTTTTGAACATTCATGAGCACTTTTTTATTTTCAGAAGTAGCAAAATATTTAATAATACCATTTCATTCATTAATGTATGGAGTAACATCAGTAAGGCATGCAGTTCCTTATAATTAACAGCTTTGGAATACATGAGCATGAAAAGTTTCATCTTTTTGCGTAATATTAGATGATTCCACTTAAAATATTTTTGGTTTTGATGTGAGATTTTGCAGGCATGAAGCTTGGTTTTTTAAATTTAATTTAATTTAAGTTTCATAATACATGTTCAGGACATGCAGGTTTGTTACACAGGTAAACGTGGAGTACTCTCTTTTTAAGAATTTGATTGCTATTAATAAAACTGCTGTGAGCCTTCTTGTACATGTGTTTCTGTAGGCAGAAAACCTCATTTATATTAATTAAAATTCCTGGGCCCTAGCATAGTCTTTTGGGAAGATTTTTAGCTTCAGCTTCAATTTTTTAAAAAAATATATAAAGTATGTTTTCTTTATATGTCTTAACTCAATTTTGGCAAGTTAAATTTTTATAGAGATGTATAGATTTAGTCAGTATTAAGCTTCACAAAAACTTTGACTTTCTTATCCAGGGTATTGTAAGGGGAAAATAAAATATCTTTCTACTTTTGTTTGGGGTGCATAATGTTCTGTTAGCATCTGTTTCACTAGGGTCTTTTATCCAGATTCTATTTTAAATTAGATACCAAGTTCATATTTATTTAAATAAAATAATCAAATGAATCAAGCAATCTATAATAACAAAAAATTATCATGTGTTTTGCCTGGTGCTTACAACTTCAAAGAAGTAATTACAGATATTTAAAACTATAAATCTCATTATAAGATAAAAGTTTTGATTTCTAAAAAATATTTTTATTCTTACCTCAGTCAGTTCTCAATTTCTTCCTAGACCAGAATTGCTTTGTATATCGGCAATTAAATAGGATCCTGACCATCAGTGTCCTAAAATTTCTTCTGATAGAAAGATTTGGCTGTGTTCTTTCAAAGCAGACATAAATTGTACTGAACAAAATATCCACAAAGTAGATATTAATGATACAATTTTTACAGCTATCCAAGTGGCTCCATCTTGTTCCTGCCAAATAGCACATCCAACCCACCTTCAGGAATATCTAGTCGAAGGACAAACCAACTTATTTGTGTATGCAAACAGGAATATGAAAAATCAAAAAGAAGTTATTGCATCTTATATTCTTCTTTCTGTATCTATCTTTTAGCACAGTGTTTGTCACAAGTACTCAGTAATTCTTGAAACAAAAATAAATTTAAACAGTTGGAAAAAGGCATAGAAGAAAGAGCATTTTCTCTTATTTCAACTTCTCAGTAAGTTCGGCATGAAAAATAGATCTAGCAGAATAATTTAGTTACATATGCCCTTTTTTAATGCTATGAAAGCTTTCTGATGATATAGAAGTTTAGGAAACATCACCATCTTGAGTTACATCAAACTAACTATGTTTGGAGGATCCCAGGGTACATGTCTTTCAGAAGCAAAATTGTGGTTTGATTTGAAAATACAGTGTTTATGAGACAAAGCCCAAATGTTGGGAGAATTGAACTTAAAACAAAAATTTTATTCTACGCATTTGCTTCCATAATGATTCTTGTGAAAAGAAAGCTGAACTTTGGCATGATTAGATCCAAATGACCTTATTAGAAAAAATGTTGTATGGATGTTTAATAACATAACTTCCTGGATAACAAGGGGGTGTTAGAGTTTTAAAGTGCTCAGTAATTAGTCTATAATACAATCAGTTAGAAATTGCATCTCAATGTTGCCAATTTCCATTTAAACAAAATTCCACTATGTATATTTTTAAAAAGAACAACAAAAACCTTTGCTTGGGAATAGGCAGAGGATAACCATTTTCTTCTTCAAGGATGTGAAAACTTTTAAACACTTTTTATTTAAATGCAGAGATAAAAATTGTTTGGTTAAGGAGAAGGTCCATCTGACAGATGAACAAGGTGACCTCCTGCCATTAAAAAGTACTAAGGCTAAAGCTGTTATATACCAGATAATTTTGTACAAGCCATGAAAGATACAAGGCTTTCATTTTACCCTACATCATCAAAACAAGGATTTAATTGTCTACAATGTAGTTCAATTGATTCCAATAAAAAGTATCATTGATTATAATCTCTACGGAACTGGAAGGGCAACCATTTTTTATTTTATTGGCAGGCAAAATTGCGTTTTCTTCATCTCAGGTCACTTACCACCCAAATGAGCAATTGTTAATAGAACCAGATCATTCATTTTTGCTGTACTGATTTCTGTGTCACTGCCTGAGTGCACATTTCAATGGATAGAGGATATTCCAGGATGGCCTCTTATACATGAGCAAGAAGTCTGGTGAGTTTTGATAAATGGCTCCATTTAGAGCATGAAGAATGACCTAACTGAAAATGCTGACCACTGAATTGGGAAGGCTAATGAGCAAGAATAAAAAGTCTAGTTCATATCTATCAAATAAATAGAAGAAAAACTAAATTATTCAAGATAAGGCAAATAATAATAATGTTAATAATAAAACAGTAATCATAATCACACAACAAAGAGTTACCAATTGAGAACCTACTGTGTTCCAAGCCACATGTTAAATGATTTGCAAACATGAGTTTGATTAACCCTCACAATAACATAATAAAGGAAATGTTATAATTTCAAATTTAATGATGAAGAAACTGAGGCTTTGAGGCAATAATACAATTAAAAATATTACATGTGGAGAGCACAAAGCCCAAACTCCTTCTGACTGCTCAAGACACCAAATTGCTGTTGACTAGTAATGCGTAGAAATGTTTTCTTCTCTGTTACTACGTATGCGTGTGTTTTGTTTGTTTGCTGTTATTGTTCATGGAAGTAATTCTATTCATTGCCAGTATCTCTTGCTTAGATTGTAAGGTAATTTAAAAATTAATTAGGTTATAGTAGAGAATGAATTTTGTTTTAAAGAGAATGGCTGAATAAATGAACAAATGTATAACCTATGGTTTTCAGCAAGAATATAAACATTGGTTGACATTACCAAGATCTCAAATAAATCAGGTAGAATCTCACCACTGCCTCCCCCCCCACCAAATATTACGTCTTCGGATTTTTTTTCTCTCTTATTACTTCCTGGGTATCCATATATTGTGTTGTTACCTTAAATATACTTTGACTTTTCAGGAAAACATGAAAGTTTAAAGTGTACTTCAAACCTATGTTGTTCAGGGGTCAACTGTACTTTGTTATTAGCTTTTGAAACTCAAAGCCTTAAGGTAAATGGCTGCAAATACACTTTCAAGTAGACCAATTTACTTCTAGATCATTTTGTAGAGGTGTAACCATCATGGTGGAGGGGTAAATGCTTCTGCGTGGAAAGGGAAATGGAAAGAATGGAACAAATAATACAGAAAAATCACTCAGTCTTATTATATAAGCAGTTTTTTAAAAAAATTCATAATATACCTGGCCATAGATAGTGCTCCAGCAAAGGTATAATCTCTTCCAAGTACAGAACATAAAATTAAAACACACATACACACATATACTACAAAACAGAATATATATATATTATATACTTAATTAAAAATTAAAAACATATGCTTAATTTGACAAAATATTTAACACTGTGTTCCTTCAAAGCATTGATTATATGTCTATTTTATTTTATTAACTTGCCTCAGGCAAATTCATTATCTCTTGACACCGCCTCTCTCTCTCTCTGCCTCACTATCTTATGTCCTAACAAATATTCTACAAAAGGAGCTTTTCTGCCCAAGGCCTTGTGTTCATTTTTTGATAACACTCTCTCTGCTTCCATCTTCATTCATAGCCAAATAGACATCAAACTGCAGGGCAGGAACAGGCACTAGGGCCCCATGGGCCATCAAAGTGGGTGGCTGAGTGTGAGTAGATCAAAGATGTCATCTCAGATGAATGAATGTAGCATAGGAGGTACAATAACCAGAGAAAACGCATACTGAATACCACCAGAGGCATGAAAATGAAAAGATCCTTTAGGTGGCTACAGAAAACAATTTATGCACAAATAGTGTGTGTAATGGAACAGAAACCTTATCAGGAGGAACTATTACAGTTAAGAGGATATCTGCTAGGAGGTATTTTTTGTTGACCCTCCACAGTAGTGAACCAGATGTCCCTGAGGTACACAAGCCTTTGTTCCTATTTTTCAGAAATATGTTGGATGTGGTAGCTGTGGAGTAGTGTCCATTCATTGCTTTAGTAAGTGTTTACTGAATAGTTAATGTGGATTCAGTAAAATATGTAAAATGTGGTCTTTGACTTCAAGGAAACCCTGAGGGTAATTGAAAAACGAAGGCATGCACACACCAAAATAAAACATTCATTTAAGACCATGTGTCATGAAGTTTTCAATTGTTGGCTTTGGAAATGGACCTCAGAGGTTCTCCAGTCCAGTGGTTTTCCTCCTATATTCTCAAGATCTGGAGTTCCATAGAAGTAGTTCAAGGATTAAACAGTGCTCACAAGGGAAAGGCCCAAGCTCATCGAAATGCACTCATCCTTCCATGTAACAGAGAAGTTGAGTTGACATTAGTATCCCAAGGACACTTGCTAGTAATCAGCAGATTTGAGATCAGAAATAATTAAGTTCCGATATGTGGTAAAGGTAATATGTGCTGCTTGGTTTTAGAGGGGAGAGGCATTTGATTAATACATACACAGTCTCAAAGCATTTTCTTTTCTTTTCTTTTCTTTTTTTTTTTTTTTTTTTTTTTTTGAGACGGAGTCTCGCTCTGTCGCCCAGGCTGGAGTGCAGTGGCGCGATCTCGGCTCACTGCAAGCTCCACCTCCCGGGTTCACACCATGCTCCTGCCTCAGCCTCCTGAGTAGCTGGGACTACAGGAGCCTGCCTCCACGCCCGGCTAATTTTTTGTATGTTTTGTAGAGACAAGGTTTCACCGTGTTAGCCAGGATGATCTCTATCTCCTGACCTCGTGATCCGCCCGCCTCGGCCTGCCAAAGTGCTGGGATTACAGGCGTGAGCCACTGCGCCCGGCCGCCTCAAAGCATTTTCTAATCACTCTTGGAGGCTAGGATCTAAATCTCTCAGTTATCTACAAATAGTATACCATGTAAAGGATTGTATGCTGAAGATGTTTAATTTTAGAATGAACAATAAGGACTGAATTTGCCTTCCTATTTTTCTATCATGAAGAACACAAAATAAAGTTATTCCAGGGTATAATATTTCAGTATTAGCATAAGTAATATATAGCCTAAGTAATGTTTTATTAGGAAAGTAAACTTGTCATATAAAAGTCATATGATTAACTTAAAAGCTGCAAACAAATGACTTCTGGATGGTGTATTTTTTTCATAGTTTATTTCCATTAGCAAGAATTATTAAAAATTAGCCTTTTTTCATTTTCATTGCATGTTCAAAATTACTCCTTATAAGGCTAATTGATTTGAAGTGCATATACAGGCAGAATGACTAAACAGAATTGTATTTCCTAAAACCATCTTTATGTGAAGTTTATTAACTTATTTATTTAAAGAGATAGTTGAGAAAATAATTTAATATAGTGGTTTGACTCACAGTTAATAAAACAAGTTCTTAATTCTAATTATTCTTAACTTTTTAGTTACCTTTTATAACTATATACATGAAGATATATAAGAATTGTAGATATGTGATTATATAGGAATTATATAGTCCTTCAAATATATGGTAATATGTATAGGGTTACAGTGGTATCACTCTTTCAATACTTTATAAGGTTAAACTTACATGTTTAAAGTACTTAGCACAGTTTCAAAGATTTACTTAGTAAACACTGAAGAGATGATAGCAGTTAACATAAGCACCACTTACCTGGAAGACACTGTGCCGGGCGTTGTAGATAAACTAAAAACTCTCAGAATAATGGAAGAAGAAATGTATATTAAATGATTACTCAAGAAATATAAGCATAGGAAAAGTGAGTACTCATAAACTTACTTCTGCATAATGGTGGTGGGAACCATAAGGAAAAATTTACTTTGATGAAAAGAATCAATATGTTTGCCCAGAATAATGGTTCAATGAAGCATTACAATTGCCTGGAAGAAATACCATAGATAGAAAGATGACGCCTTACAATAGTAAAAAATTCAGACTTTTTATCCATCCCTATGTTAAATTTTTGGAAAGAAGAAAAAAAGAGAGAGAATGATGTATAAGTAAATACTTATTTTTGTATTTTCTAGTATTTTTCAAATGATTAAATGAAAATGTGATGTTGTAGACCAGGTACCGTGAGAACAAGGTAAATAGGTAGGATGCTGTGTTCTGGAAATCTCAATTTATATAGCTCTGGAGAGTGTTTTCTGATTGAGGTTTCCTGTGTGTTCTCTGATTCTCCCTAGAACTTGGATAAAGGTCAACTGAAGACGGTGGGAGGACTCTCAGAGTCCCGATGCTGAAAAACATGAGAACCTATTCCTAATATGACTCAGTTTTCTTATGCTAAGTCAGATACAGACTCCTTTTTATTTTCTCATGGGTTGCCTTGGACTTTTTCAATTGTTAGCTATGTCCACATGGAATAATCTTCGAAATTAAGAATTACACACATCTGAATTGCTTTTCATAGCCGCACACAATTGAGTTTAATTTACCATGAGTTTTTTTTTTTTTTGTATGTACAGAATGACCCTTGTTATGTTACAAATTTTCAAAATGAATAGAAGAAAGTGGACAGGAAATACACAATGAGTTCACAGTGGATACCTGTGGACCTGAGGATGATGGTGATTTTTGTTTTCCTCTATTGACTTTTTCTTTTGCATTTTTAAGTTTACAACAATGCAAATATGTATTTGTAAATATCAAAACAACTTAATTTTCTAAAAAGTGGACTAGATGCTGTAGTTATTGGCAGAGCCAAAATCAGAGTGAGGAAGGATATGGTGACCGTGAGCCCTGAATATAAGCTGCCCAATAGCATTGTCAGACCTGCACGTCAACCTAGGGTTTAAAATATGCACCATGAGCTTTTTAAAAGCAATCACTCTGTCTTGTTCCTAGGTTTACTTCTATTGTTTAGTGGAATGCTTGACAAAGGAAGGTATTAATAAATATCTCTGGAATTAAAATTCAGTTGTTTTATTTAACAAATACTTTTTGAGTGTCTCCATAATGGGCACTGTGAAAGGCGCTAAAGGTAAAAACAGGAAAATAGTACAATTTCTGCTCTCAAGCAGCTTATAACTGAACATGGAGAAAGACATATATATTAATAATATATGTAAGACAGAATGGAATAAATGCTTCAATAATGGTAAGTTACAGGAAAGAGTAGAAAATACACATCTATTAGCCTATATTAGAAAGTATTTCCCAAAGAAAAATTGAGATATGGCTTAAATAATGGATTAAATTTGGGTGTAAAATGTGAAGAGTATTTATTTATCTTTTATTTATCTTTTTCTATTGCTAGGTAACTGATTTGCTAACTGATTTGCTTTTTTTTTCGTTTTTTTTTTTTTGTTTTTGAGACGGAGTCTCCTTCTGTCACCAGACTGGAGTGCAGTGGCACGATCTCAGCTCACTGGCTCACTGCAACCTCCGCCTCCCGGGTTCAAGCAATTCTCCTGCCTCAGCCTCCCGAGTAGCTGGGGTACAGGAGCACACTGCCACGCCCAGCTTTATTTTTTTTTGTGTATTTTAGTAGAGATGGGGTTTCACCATGTTGCCCAGGCTGGTCTGAAACTCCTAAGCTCAGGCCATCTGCCTGACTCGGACTCCCAAAGTGCTAGGATTACAGGCATGAGCCACCATGCCCAGCCCTGATTTGCATTTTTATAAGTCCAAATACTACTTTATCTTCTGCTTTGTTAATTAAGTTAAAAATATAAGTGAAAATATGAGACTTAGACTAGGTAGATGAGAATTTAAAAGTCTGATTAAGGAATGTCTACTGCCTCAGATATGATTGTACATGATCATAAAATTCCCTTTAAACTCTAGTTAGCCTCTCTCTTATATAGCATTCTCAAGTTGAACTCTCACCCATCGTATCTCTTTCTCCTTGGCATATTGCTATCCTGTGCTGTGAAAAGATAGGCACTTCAAAAGAAAGCACATTTGTTAAGCATCAGTTGCAACTTAACGGGCCAAGGTATTTGAATGATACTCTGCAATGACATTATAAATCTTTTCTTTAGACTGTTGGGGGAATATGCTACACCTCACTGAAAATCTCTGATGTGACTTTGATACTAATAATTCTTTCTTAGAAGAATCAATTGAATAGAGATATATTTTGAGAACAAATAATCCAGAATGAAAGCAAAAATAGAATAATGTAATGGGCTCAATATTGGAGTAAACATAATCTGTTGCGGAAAAGATATGACTTAGAGAGACGGAAAGAGGGAAGGGGAGAAAGAATGAGCATTAATATGAACACATGAATCACAAATGCTGTGTTATTTTTCTGTCTTCTTTATTAGATGCTCACATCATTCCATCTTCAATCAAGTGAATAGCAGGTGGCATTTTTATGTGGCTGAAAGAGAAGACTAAATCAGCCAAGTGAGTAATAGCTAGCTGTAAGCCTGGCCAGTTTTACTCAGCTATGAAAAAACTGTGACTGCATAACTGGGCTTAAATATGATGCACTCACCCCATTTTTCTCTCAGTTGTACTATACAAGGTACCAATGTTAGCAAGTGCACCAGGACTGGCAGAAGAGATGATTCAAAAAGGGACAGTGTAAGACTGTAAATTTAAGGGTACATAAAAGAAGCACTAACATTCTTCTATCACCTGATGCTTGTTTATGATGGCACACACTCTTGAAATGCATACGTGACATTAGGCATTTAAAAGGAAAGTGTTATGAAAATAGAAATTGAATAACTAAAATTTCTAATGAGATATTAGTGATTAGTAGAAAATGTTTTATAAAATAAGTAATTGCTTATAGGATGCAGAAAGGGAAGATAAAAGAGCTTGGAATGTCTGAAGGAGGGAAAAATACTTGATTTTTTTTTCTTTTGATTTGTATTCATTTATTCAACACATTAATTTAGCATCTACTGATTACCAGGCACTAAACCAGGCACTGGAGATTCAGCAGCGAACAGCAGATTCAAATTTCTGTACTCAAAGAAATTTACATTCTGGTGAAGTCTTTGGGGAGAGGAAAGAAAGAGGATTCAAGAAGTTATTTTAAAAAGTAATTAAAATATAAAACATGTTAGATGAGTCAAAGCACTATGGAGAAAAGCAGTGGAGGGAAAGGAAAGGTAATAATGGAGAGAGGCCTGAAATTTAAATTACGGTATTTGGGGTAGCTTCACTGAAAAGGGGACATTTGAGCAAAGACCAAGAGTAGGCAAGAGAATGAGCCATGTGGACATCTGGGAAAATCGCATTTTAGGCATAGGGAGAAACATATGCAAAGCCCTGAGGCAAAAATGGGCTTGATGTATTTGAGGAGCAGTAGGGACGGTGTGGCTGGAGCAGTGAACAGTAGGGAGGGGAGTAAGAAATGAGATCAGAGAACCAAGGGGAAGGGATACACTTCCTAGCACTGTGTGGGCTGCTGTAAAGAATTTGCTTTTATTTTGCATGACACACAAAGGTATACTTCTGTGTTGAAGACGGATTGTAGGGGACAAGAACAGGAGCAGGGAGATAAGTCAGGAAGTTGTTGATTAATCCAGATGAGAGACAATGGTAGAAGTGGAGAACTGTGGTCAGATCCTGGAAGTGTTTGGAACAGGGATGTGGATGAATTAGATATGGCATTTAAGAGAAAAATTATACTTTTAAAAAATAACTATTGGAATGATGGTGTTGCCATTTACCTAGAAAGGGAAAAGTATAGTAGAAGAAAGTTTTGATAGGGAGATCAAAACTACAATTTTGAACGTGTGAGTTTGAGAAGCCTACTGGATCCACAAATGGGACATCAACATTATTTTTACTTGTACATTTTTATATATAAATGTGGAGATCAGAAAGAACTCTGACCTGAATGTTATCATTAGATGCTATTCAAAACTGTAATATTGGGTAAGATAGACAAGGGAATAAGTATAGAAAGAGAAGAGAAATCATACAAGTGCTGAGACCTGAAGCATCTTATATTAAAAGTTGAGGAAAGTGAGAAAGAACAAGCAAGAGTCTGATTGGAAGGAGCCAGTAATGTAGGAAAATAATCAGGAGAGTGTAGAATTAGGAAGCTGAGAGGAGAGAGTTTTGTCTTATTTTCTCTCCCATAGAAAGGAATAATCAGTGGTGTACAATGCCACTAATAAGTCAAATGAAATGAAGATAGATTTAACCATTGGAATAAGCAGATCATAAATTATTTTCTACCTTGAATAAGAGTTACAGTGGAGTAGTAGAAGGAAAATGAGTGGGTTGGAGAAAAAACAAGAGGTGCTAAGTTGGAAGAAAATAAGTATAAATAAATCTTTCAAAGGATTTTGTCGTATGAAGTCACAAAAATATAGAGTTAGCTGGAGGAGAAATGGAATCGAAAGAGAGGAATTTTTTTTTTTAATGAGGCGAGAGAAGCAGAAATTACAATGTGCTGTGTGAAGATGGAACTGATGATGTAGGAGAATGAGGAAAAAGTGTGTGGGCAGTGTCCTTAAACAGGGGAGAAGAAATGGGATGGAACTGAAAAGTGAAAGTAGTGGTCTTACTTGGTGTCTGGATCATTTACAAAAGCATGGGGCAAGCTGGTGGGAAGGCAGATTATGTGGGCACGAGTGTAAAGAAGGTTGGGTAGATGTGGTGTTAAGACTGGGTAGAAGTGAAATTGAAAATAAAATCATTAGAGTGACTATGAGGAGAAGATTTTGGAGATATATGAAGAAAGAGTATGAAATATGGTAATTGTCTAGGAGCTGGGAGAGTAGCTTAGAGAAATGTAGCACAATTGCTTGACAGCAATATAATGCAGGCATGTGTCACTTAACAGTGGGGATAAGTTCTGAGAAATTTGTCAATAGGCAATTTCATCATTGTACAATCATCATAGAGTGGACTTACACAAACTTAGATGATATAGCCTCTCACACACCTAGGCTATGTGGCTTAGCCTATTGTTCCTAGGCTACAAACCTGTACAGCGTGCTACTGCGATGAATACTGTAGGCAATTGTAAGACAATGATATTTGTATTTGTAAGTATAGAAAATTACAGTAAAAACAATATAGGATAAAAGGTTAACAAAGGTACAGCAAAAACCAATATGGTATAAAAGATAAAAAGTGATATACCTTTATAGGGCACTTAACATAAATGGAGCTTGCATGACTGGAATTTGCTCTGGGTGAGTCAGTGAGTGAATGAATGGTGAATGAATGTGAAGGCTGAGGACATTACTGTACACTACTGTAGACTTCATAAATGCTGTAAACTTAAGCTGAATTCAATTTATAAAACAAATTCTTTTATCAGTAATAAATTTAACTTACTGTAATTTTTTCATTTTATAAACTTTTTAATTTTTTAAAACTTTTTTACTCTTTTGTAATAACAGCTTAAAACACAAATACATTGTGGGGAGGTGGAACAAAATGGCCAAGTAGATGCCTCTAGCTACTTTCCTCCTGGCAGAAACACCAAATTGAACAACTTTCTACACAAAAAGTCATCTTCATAAGAACCAAAAATCAAATGAATTATCACAGTACCTGCTTTTAACATCATATCAAGGCAAGAGGCACTGAAGAGAGTAGGAAAGAAGGTCTTGAATCACCTACACTACTCCTCCCTCATACCTCAGCAGAAACCTGAGTTTCGACAAGACCTTCCACGGCGGGCCAAAGTGTTCTGGGGTTCAAAATAAACTTGACAGGCAGTCTAGGCCACAAGGACTACAATTCCTGGGGAAGTCCTGGTGCTGTGCTAGTCTCAGAACCAGTGGACTTGTGGTACGTACAATCTAGTGGGACACCAGGTGAGGCATCCAAGGGAGTGCTTGCATTACCCCTCCCTCAACCACAGCCCTGGGAGACTACTTCTCTCTGCTTGAGGAGAGAAGATTAAAGAGAATTTTGTCTTGCAACTTGGAGACCAGCTCAGCCACAATAGAATAGGGCACCAGGCAGAGCCCGGAGGCCCCCTTTCTATGCCTTACCTCCTCCATGAGATTTCTAAGCATATGCTGGGCCAGAATGGAACCCACTTTCTTCAAGGGAAGAATGCAGTCCTGACAGGATTTATCACCTACTGAATAAAGAGCCCTTGGGCTCTGAAAAATCAGCATTGGTAGCCAGGCAGTACTTGTTGTGAGCACTGGGTGAAATTCAGAGGCCTTCTGGCTTCAAGTGTGACTCAGCACATTCTCAGCTATAGTGGCTATGGGGATAAACCCCTTCTGCCTGAGGAAAGGAGAGGAAAGAGTAAAGGGAACTTAGTTTTGTGGCTTGGGCACTAACTCAGCCACAGTGGGGTAGAGTACCAAGCAGGCTCCTAGGGTCACTGATTCTAGGCCTTAGCTCCTAGACAGCATTGCTAGACCTTCCCTGGGCCAGAGGAGTGCCCACTGACCTGAAGGGAGAGACTCAGGACTGGCAGTATCCACCACAAGATCACTGAAGAGCCCTTAGGCCTTGGGTGAACACAGGCAGTAGACAGGCAGTGGTCACTGTGGGCTTTAGGTGAGACCCAGTGCTGTACTTGCTTCAGGTTGGACCCAGCACAGTCCCAGTGGCTGTGGCCAAGGGCATGCTTGCATCACCCATCCCCAATACCAGGCAGCTAAGCACAGACAGAGAGAGTCTCTTTCTTTGGAGGAATGTAAGGAAAGGAGAACAAAGGTCCACCTGGTAATCCAGGGAGTTCTTTCAGAGCTTACTAAGACCACCAAGGTGGTACGTCTATGAGTCTGCTAGAGCTGGCAAATTACTGGGCTTGGGATGCCCCCTAAAGCAAATGAAGCTGGAGTGTTCAAAGACTTACATCACAATACCCAAGTTTCTTCAAATATCTAGAGAGCCATCCTAAAAAAAGGATAGGTACAAACAAGCCCAGAGTATGAAGACTAACATAAATACCTCACTCTTTGTGTAAGGCTGTTCTTGCATTGCTATAAAGAAATACCCGAGACTGGGTAATTATTTTTTCAAAAAGAGGTTTAGTTGGCTCATGATTCTTCAGGCTGTACAGGAAACATGATGCCAGCATCTGCTTGGCTTCTGGAGAGACGTCAAGAAACTTCCAATCATGGTGTAAGGCAAAAGGGGAGCAGACACATCACATGGCCAGAGAAGGAGCAAAGTAGGGAGAGGTTCTACATACTTTTAAACAACCAGATTTCATAAGAACTCACTCACTATCTTGAGGAAGGCACCAACAGGATGGCACTAAACCATTCCTGAGAAATCTCTACTATGATTCAATCACCTCCCACCAGGCCCCACCTCCAACACTGGGGATCACAATTTTACATGAGATTTGGGCAGGGACACAGATCCAATTCACATTATTCTGCCCCTGGCCCCTTCTCATGTCCACAGATCCAAACCACATTACTCTGCCCTGGCCCCAAATCTCATGTCCTTCTCACATTTCAAAATGCAATCATGCCTTCCCAACAGTCCCCCCAGAGTCTTAACTCATTCTAGCATTATCTCAAAAGTCCAAAGTCCAAAGTCTCATGTGAAACAAGGCTAGTCCCTTCTGTCTGTGAGCCTGTAAAATCAAAAACAACCTAGTTATTTCCAAGATACAATGGAGGTATAAGCATTAGGTAAATACTCCTGTTCCAAAAGGGATAAATTGGCCGAAAGGAAGGAGCTACAGGCCCCATGCAAGTTAGAAACACAGAAGTTCTGTCGTTAAATCTTAAAGCTCCAAAATAATCTCCTTTGACTCCATGTCCCACATACAGGACACATTGGTGTGAGTCACCCCAATTAAAATGGCTTTTGTCCGAAGACAGACAATAGCAAATTATGGTGAGGATGCAAAGAAAAGAGAACACCTGTACACTGTTGGTAGGAATGCAAATTTGTACAACCACTATATAGAACAATTTGGAGATTCTTCAAAATACTAAAAATAGAACTACCATATGATCCAGCAATCCAGCTGCTAGGTATATGCTCGCCCAAAAGGAAATCAGTTTATTGAAGAGATGTCTGCATTTCCATGTTTATTGTAGCACTATTTGCAATAATCAATATTTGTAAGCAATCTAAATATCTACCAACAAACAAATGCATAAAGAAAATGGTATACATACACATAATGGAGCCATAATAAGAATGAGATCCTGTCATTTGCAACATGTATGTTAAGTGAAGTAATCCAAGCACAGAAAGAAAAACTTCACATGTTCTCACTCATTTGAGGCAGCTAAAAATATTGAAACAATTGAACTAATGGAGATAGGGAGGAGAATGATAGTTCCCAGAGGCTGGGAGAGGTAGTGGGGTAGGAAGAAGTGGGGATAATTAACAGGTACAAAAATATAATTAGATAGACTGAATAAGATCTAGTATTTCATAACACAACAGTGTCACTGCAGTCAACAGTAATTTATTGTACAGTTTAAAATAACTAAAAGAGTATAGTTGGATTATTTGTAACACAAAGAAAGGATAAATTATTGAGGTGATGGATACTTTATTTACTCTGATGTGATTATTATGTATTATATGCCTGTAACAAAATATATCTTGTACTCCATAAATATAGATACCTATATGTCTACAAAAATTAAAACACAAAACACGTTGTATAGCTACAAAAATAATTTCTTTATATTTTTATTCTACATAATTTTTCTATGTTTAAAATGTATTATTATTTTACTTTTTAAACTCTGGTACAAACTAGGACCCAAGCCCACACATTAGCGTATGTCTACACAAAGTTGGAATTATCAGTATTGTTGTCTTCCACCTCCACATCTTGTTCCATGGAAAGGTATTGAAGGACAATAATATGCATGAAGCTGTCATCTCCTATGATGACAATGCGTTCTTCTGCAACACATCCTGAAGGACCTGCCTGAGGCTGTTTTACAGTTAGCTTTTTTTCACCCATAAGTAGAATAAGTGCCCTTTAAAATAATCATTAAAAAGTATAATATAATATAGTAAATACATGAGCTGTTAACATAGTTGTTTATTATTGTTATCAAGTATTAAATACTGTACATAGTTGTATGTGCAGTACTTTTATATGACTGGCAGTGCAGTAGGTTTGTTTACAGTAGTACCACCACAAACATGTGAATAATGCATTGTGCTGTGATGTTATGATGGCTACAACAGATGTCATTAGGCAATAGGAATTTTTTGACTCCATTACAATCTTATGTGATCACTGTTATATATCCAGTTTATCGTTGACTGAAAGGTTGTTATGTGGCCCATGACTGTAGTGGTCTTCAGAATAAGATCAGGATCATGAATGTAAAGAGATATTTGTGTGTGGTTGTGTTTTCTACCAACTATGTTCAGCTGAGGAGGTACAGTTGTGTAGTGTGGATCAATGGATGTATCTGCAGTATGGACTTTTCTCAAGCAACTGAGGAGTAAAAGAAAAATGAAGAAGTTCATGGTATATATAAGGAAGTAATTTTAATGATGAGCAATGAAATTTAAGGGGATTAAAGTGAGAAGTGAATGTAGAATGAGGTTTAGGGACGGAAAAAAGATATTGGGATCAATGGATAGCAGATTCTAGAACGCTGTTATAAGAGAAAGTGCCAGTCAACCAGGATCTAGAAGCTTATAGGCACAAGGAGGTGAGAACCAGGGGCTTATAGATGTCAACTGAAGAAAGATGAGGTTCATAGATTTGGAAAGGTGAGCTTTATTTCTCATAAAAGCTTATAGCCTGCAGGGTGGCCATTCTGACAGGCTGGAAAGTGTAGCAGCCTGTGCAGAAGCCAGAGACAAACACTTGGAGGAATTTATGCTGAGCTGGGTGGCTGAACATATATATTCAGTAAACTATAGGAGGAATCATGAATATTTATTAAAGGTGAAATGTGCACGTGCACAATTGGGCTTTATGCTCCTTCATGGACCTCAGGTACAAAAAAAAAAAACAAAACGTGACAGCATTAGCATGATCCATGGGTGCAGTTTTCAGCCTTCTAACATCAAACAGTGAAGCAGAGGACATGAAAACCCTTATTGCACATTGTCCATAATCTGGCCAGAACCACTCCATGGTTGGTGGTCTCTTATCAGAGAAAAAAGGAGGTGCAGTTTCAGAAAGTTGGTTGATATTGGTTGTGGAGTCTTTTGAAAGGACTGCTTTCTGTTTAGGAAGAAAGACTAGTAGTGGTTAGCAAGGAAGGGACTGTAAGAGGGCATGTCTGACCTCCTAACCTCTTTCAGGCCTGACCAAGCTTATTCCATGGTCCCCATGGCCAAGAGATGACCCATTCAGCCAGTTGGAGGGCTTAGAATTTTCACTTTTATTTCTCATAGATAAGTATGGTAAAAAGAAGTAAAGCGTGTTATGGCCTTATGGAATAAGATTCAAAGTTTGTGGGATTTTAAGAAGGTTTATTTGAAACTGACAATGAAGATCACGGGACACATCTGTCTCCCATGTAGAGCAGAGGAGTATAGACTTTCCCCACTTGAAAAGACTGACAAGGAAAAAAAGTGCTCTAAGAAAAACTGGTTTCCATAAAAGCAAGACAACACAGGAAATATTCAGAGTAGAGGTTAAAGATATACAGGATTTTTTTCTGATGAATGATAATGGGTTTCATTGGATATAGTGAGGGGATTTTTGGAAGTAGAGAGTGGTGGGAGATAGGCTTTAAAAAAAAGATACTATAATAACCTATGATAGGATTAGAATGTGGTCATAAGGCCTGCTTTGGGAGATAAAGGGTTTGTGTTGTCTTTTGGTTTTAAAGTGACTCATGAAAATAAGGACAAAGGCATGGTATAATTGATGTTAATCATCTCAAAGCAATGGTATGAATGCCAGGCCAGGGTATTGAAGGGGAGCAGAAAAGAAGATCTCTCCAGGACAACATAGAATTGCAGAGCTCATATTTGACTTCTGCTAAAGCAAGATGTGGTGGTGCGGGCATGGAGAACTGTCTTACTCTGATTTCACATAGTTCCAGGGGTCCCTCTTGAATATTGTTCTGATATAGATTCAGATGCATTTATAACTAGTCCACTACTCAAGCATGTTATTGATAGTTTCCTATCCACTTGTTTGCCTTAATAAATTCTAAATATCAAGACTAGTAGATACATGATATATCTACTAAATATTCAGTGGGACAAAATTGTTGATGTTTTCATATATCTGAAATCTAGGGCACAGTTTTAAAAGAATGGGGTCAAAGTTATCAGTTTTCACCAAATGGTGATGCAAGGACATCTTTGTGTCTGATGTGGCCATTTGTGCTAACACAAGAGAAACCTCTACCAGTAATCTGCTACTGGTTACCATACATGACTCACCAGTCAGAAGAAAGTTATTATTTGGAGATGAAAGACCAATAAAAAGGAGATGCATAGGGTAAAGAAATAGAAAGTAAAAAGAAAGCCACTAAAATAGAGATGAATTCTCAAATTTTAGCTAACAAGAGGCATGTCTCACAACTTGTATGGCACAGCTGAGACAGAGGGTTTTTGAAACACATTAAAGACTTTTTTAACTTTTTAGAGCCTTATTCACTTTTGGACTTGGAGAATCCCATGGCTTTAAATGTTCATTTTATCTGTAGAGATTAATCAGTAGGGAGGAATAATGCATGCTGGCAGATCATGTCTGTCTGACATGTACTATCAAAACTTTGAACTTGGTAGTTGGCAGCAAAGTAATGTCATAAAATGCCATCGGGATAAAGAACTCAACTCCCACACTAAATATTGGGGGAGTCTAATGACTATCATTTTTACAGTTATATAGTGAAACTACTTTTTATAATAGTAATTTACAGAAGAGCAAATAAATTCGGTCTTTTTCATTATTGTATTCTTAAAGATTAGCACAGAGTCAAACAGAAGAAAAAAAAGATAGTGAATATGATATATCTATGCAATTCACAATATAAAGGTAGAGCTCCATGGTGCTATTCACATTGACTTCAATATGAATAATGCCCCCTAAAGTTTTACAAATTGGTTCATCTACGCTTTTCTTTGCTGAATGAATTATATACCCTCTAACATTTATTACGTTCTTATTGTGTGCTAGGCATGTGCTAACTACTTTACATATAAGATCCTACTTAGTCCTTATAAGAAAGACAGTGAAGCAAATAACACTTGTATGTTTGCCCAAAATTATGTAGCTGGTAAGTGAGAAGCCAAGACTCGAAGATCAGTGTGTTAGCTGGCTTAGGTATCTACAGATTCCTTTATTACCATTATCAGAGGTATGATATGACACTGATGCATTTGTTCTCAAAGTATTTGTGTTCCAGCTGGGGGACAATTTAAACAAAGAAAGAAAGATACAAGCCAAGGTTCCCAAAGATAGCAGTACAAAGAGGAGGAAGACAGCCCTTTTTGGGATGGAATAATTGAATTAGTAATTTCCAGAGAAAGATAACATGAATTTGGTTCTGGATGATACCTGTGGTTTGGGGAGACAAAAGGGGTTCTAAAAGGTCTCCATGTAGAAGGAACAGCTTAAGCAAAGGTAGAGTGGAGAATAAGAGAGGGCCTTCATCAGATTAGAGAACAGTGTAGAAATTATGTCACAGGACATTTTTCTTAATATTTTGGTGGCTTTTAGGTTATTTTTATTTAGGCAGAGGTAGCAGTCAGCTTCTCCATTTTTCTTGTGGCCTTTGTAACTTTTGAATGGCTATACCACCAGATATTCCCATCTAGTTCTGCTCTCTATCTTAATTGGGAAAATGCAGGATAATCAGTTTTCAAGGGTAATGGGCTTGCAAAAATAAAAATTGTGAAAGCCATAGGTAACTGTTTTTTAAAAATTGGAACGTTAATGGAGAAGGCCAAGCTTTCTTTGAAAATGCCTACAGTGTATCTTGTATCTCTTCTTTCCAGGTCCCAGATAAGACATGGCTATATTTTTCACAGAGCTTCTTTCTGTAAGAGTATCAAAGAGAAAACATTACATATTCTTAGTTTCCTTCTGAGGGACTGATCCACCAGGTGTCTAATTGCATCTGGGGGCTATTTTTTTTCCCATATGAATAATTGAACATTTCTGAGGCTTGGAATAAGTATGGGTTCTTGTGTCTCTCTTTAAATAGAAAAGTTAAAATAGAAAATATTTAGAAAAATGTTGCTTTCCTTCTTCTCACCCCAGTTCCATTCATTGCAGTTCTTTTCTTAGAGTTTTACATTTTCCTTTCAGATGTATAGTGGAGGGTTTTAATTTGAACCCCTGAGTTTCTTTAGTGTTATAATTTAAACTAATAATAGCTAACACCTCCCTTTGAGTTTCTATAGCAGCTATTACAATGGTACCTACTGTTATTAATATTTAAGAAGGAACCATTAAAATTTGAGGTATGAGACAAATTGTAAATGTTAGCATTAATTGAACACTATTACTAATGGCACCTTTGCTAATTCATGGTGAAGCCAACTTGCATTGCTTCATTAGAGACAGAAACCTAAAAGTACAGTGGTGGGAATAATTTCAATGGGCAACAGTCTGTCAAGTGCAGCAATGTAACAAATTATATTTCACTCTCAGCTTAAAATCCTGAAAACATTCAGACATCTGAATATTGTATAAATTAAACCCTACAACCTCCAGACATCTGAATATTGTATAAAAATTGCCAGTCTAGTAGTTTAAGAAGCTGAAAGGAAATGCTTAGTCTATCAGTATAGCTACTCCTCTAGTAAGCACATCTTTGAACAAGTACATAGGAAAGGCCTCATATGCATAGATATTCTTTAAAACAATAACATTTAAAATTTTCTGCTTTTTGTAGAAAAATGTGTTATAAGTCTAGTTTGGTATATTTCAAGGTTTTTATAACTTCTTTCTAATATCTTTTGTGTTCATAAAATTTATATGTTTTGCTTCTTCAAAATCAGTTGATACTATTGGTGGCTTGAAAAGACACTCCATGTGTATGAAACAAAGGAGTTGGGTTTTACACGTTTATAGGAAAGTGGATAAAGAATATCAGTGGGATTATCAGGGAAAGGCCTATCAAAACCACAGTGAGATATCATGTTACCCCAGTTAGAATGGTTATTATCAAAAAGACAAAAAGTATCAAATGCTGGTGAGGATGTAGAGAAAATGGAACTCTTATATAGTAAGTCTTGACTTAATGGTGTCCATTAAGTTCTTGGAAAATATGACTTTAAGCAAAATGATGTATAGTGAAACATTTTTACCATCTGTGGGGAGAATGTGCAAACTCCGCATGGACA
Organism: Pan paniscus; assembly: GCF_029289425.2. NCBI lineage: Eukaryota > Metazoa > Chordata > Mammalia > Primates > Hominidae > Pan > Pan paniscus. The sequence continues at coordinate 97,822,767 of NC_073258.2, forward strand.
ATGGCCCCGCCAGGAATCAACTTTTTTTTTATCCCATCAATGTTATAATGAAGCGACCTTGAGCGACATAACATTGTTTAAGGACCTGGTGTACACCATTGGTGGGAATGTAAATTAGTATAGCCATTATGAAAAATATGGAGGTTTCTCAAAAAAACAAAAAGTGGAACTACCATATGATCCAGCAATCCCACTACTTGGCATTTATCCAAATGAAGGGAAATTAATGTATTGCAGGGGTATCTCCACCCCCTATAACTACTGAAGCACTATTCACAATAGCCAAGATATGGAATCAACCTAGGTATCTAACAACAGATGAATGGATAAAGAAAATGAGATATATATACACCATGGAATACTATTCAGCCATAAAAAGATGAAATCCTGTAATCTGTGGAAACATGGATACACCTGGAGCACATTATGTTAAATGAAATAAGTTAGGAACAGAAAATAAATACTGCAGGTTCTCACTCATATGTGGAAGCTAAAAATTTAATTCAACTCATAGAAATAGGAAACAGGGCTGGGCGCGATGGCTAATGTCTGTAGTCCCAGCACTTTGGGAGGCTGAGGCGGGCACATCATTTGAGGTCAGGAGTTTGAGACCAGCCTGGTCAGCATGGTGAAACCCTGTCTCTACTAAAAATACAAAATTAGCAGGGTGTGGTGGTGCATGCTTGTAGTCCCAGCTACCTGGGAGGCTAAGGCAAGAGAATGGCTTGAACCCTGGAGGCAGAGGTTGCAGTGAGCCGAGATCATGCCATTGCACTCCAGCCTGGGTGACAGGCAAAACTCCATCTAATTAAAAAAAAAAAAAAAAAAGTAGGGAACAGAATTGTGGTTGTTAAAGATTGGGAAGAGGAAAGGGGAGGGAAGGATGGAGAGAGGTTGGTTAATGAATACAAAATTACAGCTAGATAGAAGAAATAAATTCTAGTATTTTACAGCACTGTAGGGTGAATATAGTCAACAATAATTTGTTGTGTATGTTCAAAAACTTAGAAGACTGCATCTTGAATGTTTCCAACACAAAGAAATTATAAATGTTTGAGGTAATGAATATGCTAATTACCCTGATTTGATCATTATACATTGTATACATGTATTGAAATATCATTCTGCATCCCATAAATATATACAGTCATTTTGTGTCAACTAAAAATAAAAAACTCTGACAATAAACAAACAAAAAATAATATTTTTAGGAAAAATGACAGAAAAGAGATTCAGAATTCATTGGGTGGTTATTCTGGTGACCTTGGAATTTCTACAGTCTTCCTGTGAGCACATTTGAGTGTCAGAAAAATCATACTTTAGACTCCAGCCATCTGCCCATTTCTTCCTTTTTATATTGGCCTCTAGTTTTGTCCTCTTTCTGGAGACACAAAGCTGAATTTCTCCAAGTCTATTGGACATCTCCAAATTACCTCTATACTTAATATGCTCTACACAGAAATCCAACTTTTCCCCAAATCCCTGCTTCCTTCTTTTGCCCTTAACCTTGTTAATCACCATTCTCTCAGCTGATTAGTGTTGAGTATCCTCCTTACTCAATTAAATTCATATCATGAATATTCTCTGAATTCTTACTCAGACTATTGGATTGGAACACTAATCATGATGTGAAGATGAATTTAATAAAAAAGATTTTATTTCAAAAATTAAATGCATTTTATGACAGAACAAAAGAGTGATTATTAAAATTACACAGCACAGCACTTTAAGAATAAATTTTCAACGTTGTAGGGAACACTGAAGAACATCCAGAGAGAAAAAGCAAATGGGTACAAAAAGTTAACCCCAAATTAATTATATTTGAAAATAACTAAAACTCATAAAAAAGAATTGGATAGCATATGTCTTTAACCATTATGTCAAAGACAGGGGTGTGGTATCAGTATGGGCCACGTTTAAAAGTGGAAGAAATGAAGATGATTAAACTTTAAATTTTTTTTGAGAAAGATTTGTTCTAAGCAACAGAACTTTATATAAAGAATAAGATAAAGTTCTTTGTTTCTAGAAAATGTTAGGGAGTGTCTCCTTTCTGCATTAAATTGGCACTGTGCATGGATTAAAGGCATTAAATATGGATGCAAACAGGTGTCCCTTTGGATGCAACTTTGTCCCTTACTAACTCTATGACCTTAGATAATTTACTAACCCTCTCTAAGCCTCATTATCTTCATCAGCAAACTAGCAATTATAGTAACACCCACCTTATCAGATTTTTCTAAGGATTACATTAGATAACATGTATAAAATGTTGAACATAGTAAATGATTAAGAGTAAATACAAAATAAATGTCATCTAGTTTTATTAAACCTAAATCTGGTAAAAAATGTATAATGGTAATGTAATACTTGATGAATACTTTATTGTAGGTATCAATTTAAAACATAAACACATTTCATGATTTTTCTCTAACTTATATTACTTACTGTCTAGAATTTATTCTGTGAGTGGTAAAACCAACCAAAGCTAAAACCAAAACCAAAAAACAACTCCAGTAATACAGGATCATTCTCCATGTTCTTAGAGGTACATTTACATTCTGGGGAGATTTATATATGACATGGTATCTGCCTAGAGGATGGTTGCTTGGTCAACCACTCTACCCAACCCCACCTTTTAAATGTATGGGCTCACAATAAAAGCAGCATTTTTTTTTTTTTTTTTTGCCTAGATACCTTCACAATACTGCACATGGGTAATTTTACTTCTTTTGTTCCATACCAGGAAGTGGGGAAACTGCCCAGATGGATCATACAACCATGTCTATGATCTTCCTGTTTCTCTGGGATTCTGATATGAGGTACGTTTCTCCACTTTTCTGTTTTCTAGAAAATTAGAATTTTCTATAAAATTTCTATGGAAACCATATTTTCCATTAAATTAGGAGCCTCAGTCATCCTTTGCCCCACTGAAGCTTTGCAGGAGGGAGCCCCAGTCGTAGGTGCGCCTCAGACTCCTTCCTCAGCCATAGTCACTTCAATGATCTCTTTACTCCCTTCCAGGTCTCCCCCACCCCTCAACAAGAAAATATTTTCTGGTATTTCACAGTGGTCCTTGCTTTTTTCCATCTATTTTTCTATATTATTTTACTTGAAAGCCAGAAATTTTGACATATTTTTATTTTCTTTGTTCTGTTTCCTTGTATCAGTAGGCATGCAATTCTATGGTGAACTGAAGAGCCAGGGATAAAATAACCAAAACTGATGCATAAATAATTAAAAAATAGGCATGTTCAGGGTATAATAAATTTGCCTTTTTACCTATAGAGCTCAGATAAATTTTTAGGCAAATATTATTAGCCATTGCTAATATTTTGAACTCAGTTTTTAAGTATCATGATGGAGTTTACCCATGTTAGGGGAGTTAATCTATTAATTATCAATGGGACTCTAATTGAGTCCTTTATTTAATTTTTCATCACATCATTGTTACGTTAGGAGATGGTTCAGAGTGGAACCTTAAAAACAGTTGCAATTCTTCAAAATTAGTCCTCTACAAAAGGTTAAAATTATTTGACTTTTGTATGATAAAGCAAACAGTTTTTGGAACAATCAGCTATTGATTTGCTTTTCTAGAGTATTTTGAATGAGAGATACTGGGAAGAAACAAAAGTATTCACTAAAATGTGCCATGAGGTATCTAGGTTAAACCTAAGAGGCATTTTGGTTTATAGATGGGAGATATTGGAAAGTCTCATGGACATTTTACTTTTCAGGGACTCTCCATGACAAATAAACGTTACAAAATATCATTGATCAACAACTCTTAGTCCTGCATAATTTGTTCTTTATCCTTTAGCATTTCAACATAGTACTCATACAATCACTCCCAGATTATAAAAGCATAAAAGTTCAGGATTCTTTTTATACAGTTCAAGAATCACAGTCTTTAATATTTGTTTGTTCTTGTCTGTGAGTCAGGTCTTAGAATGAATGCATGCTTCCTAAATTGTTGCTGCACTTGGTAACGTATAGATATTGTCTGTCAAAATAGAAATATTTTTCTGTCTGACTCATAAGGACTTTTTTAGAGTTTCACATGAAACTTTTTCACGGGAAAAAGAATTGGGAAATTATTTTAAAGAGTGCATAGTTAATGACAAAATATAGATAGATTAGCTTGAAATTTAGAGCAGTCTCAGAAGTGCTGTAGGACTATTTAAATCTGATTTCTTTTTCTGCCTCTCAAACAACATATCTATTGGCTCAAATGAGGTGAAAGAGAAAAAGAGTGAGTAGCAAAGAGGAATAATTTGACACTCCACTAAATAGTGATTTAGCGTTGAAGGTGGTGATAGAGACACTAGGAGATACAGCAGACAATACTTTAGGGTTATAGAAGAGAAACAGTGGAAACATCTCCTCCTCCTCTTGTTTGTTTCTGTTCTAGTTCTTAAAAATTATGGTAGTGTAGAAAGTTTTCTCAGAATATGAAGTTGTGATGTATTTTTACAGGTGTACAACTGATTTAATGTGGTTATCATTAAATCATCATTTGATTTCTTCTGATTGATTTCTTCTGATTGATGTGACTGTCCTGTACGTTGAATAATTTAAAAACAGTTAATGTTCAGATAATGTTTAAAGAAACATTCTAACACTCTTTTTGAATCTAATAAAAAGCATGGTAATGCAAAGGAGGCCACATGTTGTAGTCAAAAGGTCGTTTGATTTTGAAGCAAACAGATTTGGATTTAAAGTTGAGTTTTGATAGTTATTGGTGACATGATTTAGGTTGAATATTATCTTACCTATCTTTGAGTCTTTAATTCCTTATGTATAAACTTAGGACTTGTATCTTATTGTGGATAATAAAATGATAACGTGTAAAACATCTGGGAGATTAGTCGGGGTTTAATGGATAGAAATTGAGAAAAAGCAGAATGGGGTGAAACTAAGAAGTGTCTTTCCATTTCTGTTAAGTGCATAAATATTTTTACGGTGGGGCTTAGTGCTACTTGATAAATAAAAGGTGAAATTTGATTGAAATATATAAATTTGGAGAAAAGGGTTTTTAAAAATTTTAAATTTTTTTAAATGTCACGAGTTTAAACATAGTATAATTTTTTAAGTGTTATGGAAAAATTAAAAAACTCAAAATGCTTCTAACAATGCTTCTAATAATGTTTTCAATGTTTTACAGTATGATTTAAGTGTCTCAAAATAGTCCTTTAGTTTATCTGTTAAAGAAACTACATACCACAAGCTACAATAATAGGGAAATAATAGAAGAAATCTATCTATCTGTATCTATCTATCTATCTATATCTATCTGTCTATCTATCTATCTATCTATCTATCTATCTATCTATCTATCTATCTATCTATCTATCTATCTCCTTAGTCATATTTTTGTGAAGGTTCTTAGGAAGCCAGACAGTCGAGTTATGTTGAAATGAAAATAATTGATATTTTAAGCTGTGCTACAAAAAAGCCCATAAGTAGCAAAGGATCCCACCTTCCCTTTTTCCCAACAGAAACCCAAATTTACTTTCTTCTTTTACCATTTCTCTCTTACATTTGATGCTGTAACAGCATATACATTTTTGTAATTTCAGCAAAAACCACTCTTTCTTTGTTCAGCCATTTCTCCATGCTTTCCTGAGGTTTGTGCTTCTCTTTCCCCATCCCTCTCCCTTTCCTCATTCCTATGCCTCATCAGTTCTCTTTTAGATGCAATAACTCTTACTCATTCTGAAAGACCGTGCCACAATCTGTACCTCCAGAGAAATCTGCCTTATCCTCTAATATTAAGATGACCACATAATTTATCATGCAAACTTGAATTCTTTTGAGAATAAGAAGGAACACAATGCATAATTACAGTGGGAAAACAGGTGTAAACTAGGAAAATCCTGGCAAACACAAATACATGTCATCTTGCCTAAAATAGATTAGGTATTTTTAGAGAGAAAAAATTATTCCTTCCCACTCTAACATCCAAGAGAACTGTAGTAAGTTATTTTGGCCTCTTTCATCTCTCCACTTATTCCACTCCAGGAAGGTGACATATTTTTGCCTGATAATTTTTCTAAGAATGAGCTGGGCATGTGAGGTCCACTTTTCTCTTTCTTCTCTGAGGTCCAGCATGCCAGCTGAGAGTTTGCAATCATCACTGCTCTGGGCCATTTCACAAGTAGAGTATTAAGACCCCTTTCCCTTGGGATGGCTCACAGTTCTTAGGATTGGTTACTTCTGTTTCATCATAGGAGTTGGTGAATCCATTTTGCCCTCCTGTTGAACTATGTACCACAACCCCACAATTTATCAGTATCGGAAGGTATATTTTTCACTTCTAGTTATTTGATTCATTGTCATAACTCAAGAGACAAGTAGAAAAGAGCAGTGCTATCTACCCTTCAAGGCTCCAACATTTACTAGCTCTTTGTGTTTTCAAATTACTCTAATAACTCTATTATTACATTTATTTGATTATTTTTGATGATTTGATAATTATCTGATTATGTATCTGTCTACAGGTTACCAAAAATTCTTATGTACAGGATAAATAAGTGTTGGTTTCTTCATTTGTGCCTAGGCTCAATATGTCATGGGTTTATGTCATAAAGAACCAAGAATATATATAAGCTTCATATATGGAAAATATCTGGCATAAGGTAGTCTAAGTGTAAGGCATTTTTACTATAATCTATCATTTAATTTAAATAATAATACTGCAAAATAGCTCTTACTGTTCTTAGTCTATGAATAAAGAAAGTAGATTTAGAGAGTAACTGAACTACCCTAAAGTTATACAGCTGAGAAGTATTGGTCATGAATTCAGTTCAGGACTGTCTGCCTTCAAAGCTTGCGGATTTTTTTTTTCTATGCCACCCTGCTATGACGATGTCTTTTCTCAGGTACAGGCATAATAATTCCCATTATGCTTTTGCATACAAATCAATATGAGATTCCCCATTAATGCTGAAGTGAAACTTTTTTCACTATATTGATGGAAAAAGATGAGTTACATAAGGGGCCCAGGTGCCTTATTATTTCCAGAAGAGCATTCTGAAATGAGGAATACGAGAGCCAAAGATTGCACTGGAGAATTTCTGATATTTAAACACATAGAAAGTGTCATTTCCAGGTTTTCTGGTTTGAAAAAGTGCAATATGAAGAGACGATGCTGGATTATCTCAAGGGAGCAGCAGTGAACCATCTTGATTAAGCTTGAGGAGTCCATAGTATCATGTTTTTATCTGATATGAAACAGCAAAAAAAAGTTGATGCCTGGATATAGCCACATATGGTTGTTTTTCTATATCATCATTGTGCAATCTCCCATTTCATAAATTCCTAAATATAACTTTGTATAATTCAATTTAATTTAACCTATTTTGGCTTTCTATTTGTATTCATATTACTGTGCTAGACAACAGGGTATAAGGAGATAACTTCTAATAACACTTACAAAGATATTTAAACTCAACAATAATACTAATGTTGAGTCAAACTAATGCTTAAAAGAGACCTAAGACATTGCTGTAAAGATTTAGAGGAAGAAATATCACATTTTGAATGGGGAATGGGGAGAGACATCACAGAGGATGTAAAATTTTGAGTTTAGTTAAAGGATGGGTAAAGATTGTTACTGAATGTAGGAAAGGAATCGTGTCATAAAAACGTATGTCACGTTTAGGATTTAAGAGTGAACCTGTGCGGCTGGATCAGTATTTTCTGCAGGCAGTGAGTAGGTGACAAGTCTATAAAAGTGATTTGGAGTCAATAATAGAGCCTTGATGTCATGCTAAATAGCGTGGCAATTTCATGGAAAGCATTCAATAGAACAATCTTTTCCCAGACTAAGGGCTAATGAACTGATCTGCTGAGATTTTAGTATCTGCTGAATGAGTTGAACTATCTTATATTAACAAATGTTAAACAATCTCTTTACTATAGAACTTCTCACAACCTTTAATATTGTTATGTCTGTTGGGAATCTATAAGAGAAGCCTTTAATATGCTTTGTTTCCCTATCTTATAATCATATGTGTTGTTTCTCAGTCTTATTAACTATGGGGCATGATACAAGAATAGTATTCCATGGAGCATGTTGGAAAACACTTATTTAAAAAGTAAAGTCAAAGAGTCATATTTTAGCAAGGCAGTTGAGGACCCCCTTCTTGTTGTTGCCATCTTTATGAGGCCTTTCTTTAATCTACATATACGTATATGCCTGTGCTCACACACTTACATACTAAGTGAGTGACAGGGTATATCTTCAGTGAGATTCCTTTGGGTAGGACCCTTGCAGCCTCTAATCCCATTAGGGTGATTTACTCCATTTTATTTCATGACTAGCCCTTGTAATCTAGCTTTTAGGGCTCGACTTTTTTTTTTTTTTTTTGAGACAGAGTCTCACTCTGTTGCCGAGGCTGGAGTGCAGTGGTGCAATCTTGGCTCACTACAGCCTCAGCGTCCCGGGTTTCAAGTGATTCTCCTGCCTCAGTTTCCTGAGTAGCTGGGATTACTGGTGTGTGCCACCATGCCTGGCTAATTTTTGTATTTTTAGTAGAGACAGGGTTTCGCCATGTTGGCCACACTGGTCTCAAACTGCTGGCCTCAAGTGACCCGTCTGCCTCAGCCTCCCAAAGTGCTGGGGTTACAGGCATGGGCCACCACACCCTGCAGGGCTCTACTCTCTATTATGACTTCAGGCCACAGGTTTCTGACTCAGATTAAACACAAGGCTAGCTTTTTTTTTTTATTTTTATTTTATTTATTGATTTTTGGCTCCCAGTGATTTCACTCCCAGACTGAGGCCTGTGATAGCTAGGTGATTTCCTCTTTCTAAACCAGACACGTCCCTGTACTTGGGCTCTGTGCTCCAGGTATGCCAGTTTGTCTGATAATGCTTTCCTTGGTGCACATGCCTCCAGGCACCCCACCTGAATTAGGGCCCTGCTGAAGCACAAACTGTCAGAATCCAGGGGAAATAACGCTGTGCAAAAATCTGTTGAAAAGGATTCATAGGGGTCATTATGACATTGGGCAATATTACAGAATATGACCTTCTTGTAGCACCTCTCCCAGGCAAAGACGATGGTATAGAGAATCTATGCTTCACCTGTTCAGTATAAAAATTATAGTTGATTCTTAAGGAAAGTTATAGTAATATTTTGTGAAAATGACTTTAGTCATACTCCTTCTATGAAATAATGGAAAAACAACTCAAAAGCAAACAATAGCAACAATCATAATAATATTAAAGAAAGAAAAAGCTGTTTATCTGCTTATATTCCTAGGAAGGTGAAGTATCACTTGTTTGGGTGATTTAACTGTGTTGTCAAGACTCTCTCTCTCTCTTTTCCGTCCTTCCTTTCTTCCTTCCTTCCTTCCTTCCTGTCTTTCTGTCTTTCTATCTTTCTGTCTTTTCCTCTATCTGGTTTGTTTTCTCTCTCAAAAAGGCTCTGCCTATGTGGTAGGCAAATGACTGGCAGTAGTCTCAGATGCATATTCTGTAAGTAAAGCAATCACTACATAGTGTTTTCTCAAAGCCCAGAATTTGTGGTGACACTAGGATGACATCTGTACCCCCCAAACTACATGCAATAGGTTTCCCACCAAAAAAGATTATGTTAACAGAAAGAATAGGAAAGTGACACTAGAAAATGCTGACAAATAAATATCCTCCCCATGCCCCAACTGCATTCATTTTCTTACAAATTATTTTATGTGTGTTTCCTCTTAATATAGACATCTGTTCTAATAATCTTCATCATAACTGCAACTCATGTGCTGCATTCAGCTCCAGATCCCAGGATCAATGGGTGGTAAGCATTCTAATCAGTCTTCTCTAAATGTGGCTTCACACAGTCCATAGTCTATGCCTAAATGATTAAGTTAAACAAATTCTCAGACCTTCCATAAAGTATGGAATAAAAAAAATGGGCTAACCACAGTAATAACACTTATTTAGAAATGTAAAACAATAAAAGAAAGTGATAACTTCTGTTCCACTGATCTATTGCTGCTTACAAAACCAACCAAAACATAGTGGCTTAAAATAACCACTTTATTATATTTTACGGTTCTGTGGGCCTGACTTGTTTTTTCCCTTGTGGTTGCAGTGTGATGGCAGCTGCGGCTGGCCAGCATCATCTGGAGCTACACTGGTATGCTGGGCTCCCTCTATTTCCATGGAGCAGGTCTTCTCTTTATTTGTATGGTCTCTCTACACAGACTCTCTTGATGTGGTCCCTCCAGTCGAGTAGATAGGCATTTTACATGGCGGTTCAGGGGTCTCTAGAAGGTTCTTCTAGGCCTTCTTAAAGTTTAGGCTCTGAGCTATCATAGCTTAACTTCCACTGCATTATCATAGTTAAAGCTAGTCACAAGGAAAAGCCCAAATTAACTATGGAAGGGACCACACAAGAGGATGGATGTTAGTGGTTCACTAAGGGACAGTTGTGAAGCTTGGATAAAACAAAATAGCACCATTCTACAGCATATTTCAAAATTTTTTGGACCAGAATAACAGGGACTAATTTTTCTCCAGTGGAGTTAGCCCCTGGTCTTCCACTTCTTGCTCTAAGTCCTGCCTCCCAGGAGAATATCTGTTTTCATTCATCCTCCGTTACCTTACTTTAGTGGGGCTAGATATGAATTTCTTATTTTAGGAATTCTATCACATTAAAAGCCCACTTCATATTAGTAAAAATTATGGGGATCTAGGGATTGACATGTTTTGTGAACAACTAAAGATTCAACATTTTGCTGGGATTTACCATAATTACTAGTTGGCTAATTCAATTTCTGGTCATAGTTTGGTCTAGAACCAAGCCAGATAGCTTATAGAGGAGGGGTCACTAAAACTGCATCTGCTCTTACAGCTTCTATCTTTTAATGGCAGGCCTCAGAGCTCTACTCATTCCTCAGTCTAAAATGATGAAACAGAACAAATCAGCCCCCACTAACAGGCTACATCCTAGATGATGGAGGAACTTACTTTTTTTGGGCAGTAAAGTATTTGAGAAATGCCTAGCAAGTCAGACTCATTTCTTTCGGGCCTTCTTGATCCAGTTTTCATTCTTGTTTCTTGCCTCCTGGATTTTGCGAGCATTAGCTTTATCATCAGACAAATAATTTTGACTTTGCAGTTCTGCAAAATTTATGATGATCAGGTGATCAGTATTCTTGGATTTCTGGCTGTAGGCAAAAAATGTTTTATTGAAGTTCTATTTTTTTCTATGTTTTCAGGCAAGCAGTTTGTCTCCTTCTTACAGAATTTATACAATAAGTGGCCAAGCATGTTGAACATCACATATATTTCTAGCAAGTTGTTTTTAAGTTATTGCTTTTCCAGGTACATGTTTTGATGTGGCATGTTAACCAGATGCTCTCAATCTCACAATGAAGATTATCAATTACTTGGCATGTGTAAGTATAAGGGATTCATACGAATCTGTACCAACTCGTGAAACACTCAATATGTTATGCTCTTATTCATTTGTCATCCACTGAGCAGGATGACATATTAATTATTCAAGACAGATGGACAGTCAGGAAGGATGGAGTCTCTTACCTCTATCAGTAAACTTCCTTTCAAATGTGGAAACCTAAATCCCTCCTGCTGTATTTCAAAGTCCATTCCAGTCCCGTCATGACCTCAGGGAAGGTAGCAGCCTCATTTTAGTCAATTGTTATTCCTCCCAGCCCTATACACATTTGAAAGCCCATTTTGGTCATTTTTTAGCTCCTTCTTTTCCAGAGAAAATGATCAATCCTGTCTGTGAAAAGAATGGACAAGTAAGATATCCTCTGGAGGCCCAGAGACTAATTTATTTTAGATATCAAATTCTTCTATTTCTTCTTAACAAGCATACTCCAGAGCAGTAAATCTTGACAAGGAACAACAACAGCAATAGTAGCTGCATCACGCTGAGAGACTTATTTCAGAACAATTTTTTATGTTTGGGCACATGACATGAGCACTATCAAAACAACAGTTGGCACATCCCAACCATCAACACATCACTGCAGAACATTATCTTCAAAGCCAGGCCACCAATAAAAAAAAAAAAAAAGAACTTCAGAAGGAAAATGTGTTTTGGCTTTAGTGCTTTTATTTTTTATTTATTTTTATTTTGATTTTTGGCAGAGGGTGCAGCGTATTGAACATAGTACCTGCCTTCTCTAATAGCAAGGAGAAAGTACGTCCTTTAATTCTTTATTCACTTTCTCTTTTAAAATTTATCTTCTGAGTTTGAGTTAAAATTTTGTGACGTCACTTGTAAACGTCTACTGTAAAAACTTTTCTCTGGCCAACAATCTTCATTAAATACTAATGAGAGTTTGTGTTTGGGGAGAGTGGTGGCAAAGAAATTGGTTCATTTTTTTTTTCATTCACCTCCTTTATTCAAAGCTATCCTGATCTTTGAGATCAGGAACCATGTCTTCTTTGATTTTCAACCTCTTATGCTTAGCACAGTACTAGCACAGAAAGCATAAACTCCTTTAGCCAGTTTTTGCTTTTTTAATATAATAAGGGCATATAAAATAAATGAAAATTGAAAGAAAAAATAAGCATTTCATTTTAACTTGTGAACGTATTTTCTAGACATTAAACATAGAAATGTAATGAGAGCTATTTGATATTACATAATTACTAAAAGACTAACATTGAAATTCATGAGGTAGAGGCCAGTTGTGCCTATGGTTCCTACTACTGTAAAGTGGCAAGACACAAAAATCTACAAGAGGGGAATCTACAGAAATGGATTTTCATTATTTCCAGATAGTTTTTTTCAGATTAGAAGTTTTATAAATCAATTTGTTATTGTCTCTGTTGAAAAAGAAATCCAAAAGATTGTGATTTATTAAAATAAAAGTATTCTTCAATCTTGCTTCAATATCTGTTGTGTAGGGAAAAGGCATCATTGGTTATCTTAGTAAATTTCTGTAGACATTATCAAGGTGATATGTGCAGATATGAAAATCTGAGGCTGGGAAATGTTTATTAATTTTGCTTATTAAAATTGTATAGAAATAACCATACCCTTGTATTGTAAGAATTCACCATCTGACTTCTTTCTTTCATACAGAGTTCTTTACTGTGTAATGCTAAATATCTTGTTGCAGTTACACAGGAGAGCTCTTTTGGTTATGTTTAGGGACCCTGTAGGGTGAGGCAAATGGGCCCATGCTAAGTATATGTTCAATAGGATGTCAGATAATCTTATAAAAATCTGTAAATCAACAAACAAAACTTGTAAAATGGCAAATGTTCAAACTCCATGTGATTAAATTGGGTGAATCAAAATAACAGATGCTATTTTCATCTTCTGCAGTGCTGAGAGTTTGTTATTGTTATGGACACAACAGCTGCAAAGATAATTTTTATGTTCATTATATTTACTATGTTACTGGGAGAATTAGAAGCCTCTGAAGTACTTCTTAAAATATTTTATTACTCTATAAAAGACCCTGTCACTTTAAACTCCATTAGTTGAGCTCTTTGGATTAGTAATGACATTCCTAGGAGGAGGCCCTGGGAAGTTGGGTTTAGGAGTCTCAGTTTAGCCCTTCACAGGCAGTGATGTATGTTAGCCCATCCTCAGGGAGAAGGGTTTATATAAAAAAGTCAATGAAGTTATTGGGTAATAACAGAGTGGGGTTTGTTTTAATTCCTCTTTTCACGCCAATGTAATTCATATTCCCTACTTATGAGTTTCCAACCACTTTATTTTTTTATTTTAAAACCCACAAAAGAACTCAGAGTTTACAGCAATTTTAAATATTGACAAAATATCATTTAAATCAGTAGTGGACCATTCCTTTCACTTCATGTCAACAAACCTATCATATGTTTAAAGCATGGTAAGAGGTCAGGGGAATATCCAAGCACTATACATTTTCTTCATTCGAGGAGCTTAACTACTAGATGGGGAGCAAGAGTACTCACAGAATTGTCAAATATGACAACTTAATACTTTTGATTGAACATAAAAACTATTTTTATATGAATTCTGTAGGAGCATTTTATAGATATGAATAACATTTACCATCAGTTGACTTTAAATAAAAGGTGGGCCTCATGCATCTTAGCCTCATACAGTAAGTAATACAGTAATAGATATTACAGCTAGTAGTCAATTAAGTAGTCAGGGAAAGTCACATGAAAGTCTTGACCCAGGAGATATGCGGACTGATTTTCTCCATCATGTAAAATTGCTTTTCACTATGTACCCAGTTTACAGAACAGGCAGGATTGGTGTCTATAATACAGATTTCTTTTTTTTTTTTTTTTTTTTTTTAATTTTTAAATTTTTTTTTTTTTTTATTATACTTTAAGTTTTAGGGTACATGTGCACATTGTGCAGGTTAGTTACATATGTATACATGTGCCATGCTGGTGCGCTGCACCCACTAACTCGTCATCTAGCATTAGGTATATCTCCCAATGCTATCCCTCCCCCCTCCCCCCTCCCCACCCCAGTCCCCAGAGTATGATATTCCCCTTCCTGTGTCCATGTGATCTCATTGTTCAATTCCCACCTATGAGTGAGAATATGCGGTGTTTGGTTTTTTGTTCTTGCGATAGTTTACTGAGAATGATGGTTTCCAATTTCATCCATGTCCCTACAAAGGATATGAACTCATCATTTTTTATGGCTGCATAGTATTCCATGGTGTATATGTGCCACATTTTCTTAATCCAGTCTATCATTGTTGGACATTTGGGTTGGTTCCAAGTCTTTGCTATTGTGAATAATGCCGCAATAAACATACGTGTGCATGTGTCTTTATAGCAGCATGATTTATAGTCATTTGGGTATATACCCAGTAATGGGATGGCTGGGTCAAATGGTATTTCTAGTTCTAGATCCCTGAGGAATCGCCACACTGACTTCCACAATGGTTGAACTAGTTTACACTCCCACCAACAGTGTAAAAGTGTTCCTATTTCTCCACATCCTCTCCAGCACCTGTTGTTTCCTGACTTTTTAATGATTGCCATTCTAACTGGGGTGAGATGATATCTCATAGTGGTTTTGATTTGCATTTCTCTGATGGCCAGTGATGATGAGCATTTTTTCATGTGTTTTTTGGCTGCATAAATGTCTTCTTTTGAGAAGTGCCTGTTCATGTCCTTCGCCCACTTTTTGATGGGGTTGTTTGTTTTTTTCTTGTAAATTTGTTTGAGTTCATTGTAGATTCTGGATATTAGCCCTTTGTCAGATGAGTAGGTTGCGAAAATTTTCTCCCATGTTGTAGGTTGCCTATTCACTCTGATGGTAGTTTCTTTTGCTGTGCAGAAGCTCTTTAGTTTAATTAGATCCCATTTGTCAATTTTGTCTTTCCTTACACCTTATACAAAAATCAATTCAAGATGGATTAAAGATTTAAACGTTAGACCTAAAACCATAAAAACCCTAGAAGAAAACCTAGGCATTACCATTCAGGACATAGGCGTGGGCAAGGACTTCATGTCCAAAACACCAAAAGCAATGGCAACAAAAGACAAAATATAATACAGATTTCTACTCAAGGGAGTATACTCTTGGACAAACATAGCTTCATCATTATAGTGATTGCCTGTTGTGTCTATCACGGTACTTGGCATACATTTGATACTGTGACAGTCAGTCCCTATGTGTCAACTTGGTTAGGTTATAGTCTCTAGTTTTTCAATCAGACCCCAAAAGTGGCATTGTGAAGGCATGTTATAGATATGACTAATATTTGCAATCAGTGGGCTTTAAATAAAAAGTGGGCCTCATTTATATAAGTGAGCCTGATACAATAGGTTGGAAAGTCTTAGAAGCAGAACTGAGGTTTTCATGACGAAGATGAAATTTCACTTACCAGCAGCAGCTTCAGCTCCTGCCCAAGAATTTCTAGCTTAGCCTTCTTCATGGCCTTTCCTGTGTGTTTCAGACTTGCCTGGCTAGATCCCACAATCAAGTAAACAACTCCGCGCAAGAAATCTCTCCTTCCCTCTCTGTCTCTCTAACATTAGTCCTGTTTTTGTAGTGAGAACGTGACTTATTTGAGCACCAAAAGTGGATTTAGAATCTTGACAATGTGATTTCTGAATTGGTTTTGGGTTTCCTAGAATAGATTCTCTAATATGGTTACATTTAGTGGCACTAATGACTTTATTTCTAGTGGTAAAGAAGGCACTGGTAGTCCATGGCATGATGTGACAATAGAAATACACAAAATATAACCATTGGATACTCTTAATGAAATAATTATAAAAGTCAAGGTTTTGACTTTTATAATTATTATACATAAATATACATATAATTATTATACTATACATAGGTGACCATGTATTTTATACCATAGAATATTTTCGTTAAACTTAGGACTGTTAAGATATTGCCCCTAAATGTGCTACAGAAAGGCAGGAAAGAAAAGAATGAGATCAAGCTTTCAAATTTCCAATTCAAGCTCTACCTAAATAACCTGTAAGCATCTGTGTCTGACCTGAAAGCAACTTTTGTTTCCTATAGCTGCAGGGCTGAGATTTCTAAAAATAAAACCCAGAAAACTCAGAGTTTCATCTAGAGAGTGGTTAAATTATAACATAAATAGAATGACAAATCTTGTATGGTGTCTGCTGTTAAAGTGAGTGAGGGCATATATTGAGAAGGAATTGAATCCAGACCATGGGAATGGGGACAAATGAAAAGACCCTGATGAAGCTGAGGATATCAAAACCCTAAATTCTGCTGAGTCTTTTGTGCAAGTAGAAGCAGGCCTCCCACCCCAGTCTGCAAAGGTTAACCCTGAAGAATCTTGCCTGAAGAACATGTAATAGTCTCACTTGATGTAATTGGCTTAATAGCTACTGCTAATACTATTGCCACCTCTCTTTGCTTTTAGACCTAACACTAGACACAAGTCCCAGTAGTTTCCAAAGGGTAAGGTACCAAGTGTGATGCATGAAGAGGTGTGATACTCACCTAAAGAGTTTTATGAATTTCCAGTTTATACAGAGAAACCTGGGGAATATATGTAAGAGTAAATATTAAGGGTGTAGGATAATAATGAGAGGATATAAAGTTGGATCGAACTGAGTTTATTGATACAGGTCCAGTTAGCAGAGATTCTTCATTCAATCTTATAGCTTGATGTGTGAGAAAGGGCTCTAACAATTTATGTGGTTGGATGAAATACAGACCTAAAGACGGACTACACTATATGCCAGAACTTCTTTGGCATACTGTAGAGGAAGTCATCCAAAGGCTTAGAGATATTGAAATTTTTGAGTAGATTTAATCATGTCAGATCTACTCACCCAACCTAAGAGGGTTCATAGGACACACTTTTCAACACAACTGTGAGAAGTAGGTTTGTGAGAGGAGTCTAAGCATCACTGAAGAACTCTTTGGTCACTTTTCTCAGTGGATCAGAAACTATAGTGAGAGCTGCTGCCATGGAACTGGCATATCTAAATGCAATGGGGATAGTTGGGTCTTGGACATTGGTCCTGAACTAATGCTAAACCTAAGACACTCACAGTGTCACTGTCGTCCAACAGTCAAACCAATCAAGAGGAGAGGCTTATGGAGTATGTGTGATTGTGTTAGGGTTCTCCAGAAAAACAGAACCAATGTGGGTGGGGGAAGAGAGAGATGGTTAGATAGATATAGATTTTTTTTTTAAATTAGCACATGTGATTGGGGAGGCTGGTAAGTCCAAAATCTGCAGAGTAGGTCAGCGGCTTGAAGCTCAGGGAAAAGTTAGTATTGTAGTCAGAAGATAATCTTCAGTCAGAAGACAGTCTGCTGGCTGAATTCCCTTTTTTCAGAAGAGCTCAGTATTTTTTCACTTGAAGCCTTCAACTGATTGGATGAGGACTTCCCATATTATGCAGGATAATTTGCTTTAATCAAAGTCTACTGATTTCAATGTTAATTTTCTCTAAAAAAAAATGCATTCGTAGAAACATCTAAGTGTTTGGCCAAATATGTGGGTACCATGGCCTGGCCAAGGTGACACACTGAATTAACTATCAAAGTGATCAATGTAATTTTAGGTTCTGGTTCATCTCACAGGGGTCCAATGGGTTGCAGAATCCTTGTGTTCATTTCCCCAGTTCCAGAGTATGCAATTGGAATAGACATAACCTGTCCACTGACAAAATCCACGCATTTGCTCCTTGACCTGTGGAGTGAGGCTTATTATGGAAGGAAAGGGCCAAGTGGAAGTCATTCCTGGAACTAGTAAACTAGAAGCACTCCTACATTGCTGAAAGGACTGCAGTTAATGCCATCATCAAGGACTTGAAAGAGTCAGGGATAGTGATTCCCACAATATCTTCATGCAGCTTGCCTATTTAGCCTGTGAAAAAACAGATGGATCAGGGAGAATAACCATGGATTATCACAAGTTTAACCATATTATGACTCCACTTGCAGTTGCTCTTTTAGATGCAATTTTGTTGCTTAAGCAAATTGACACACCCTTTGGTATCTAGTACACAGCTATTGATCTGGCAAATTCTTTTTTCTCTTTACCTGTTTGTAAAAATCACTAAAAGCAGTTTACTTTCAGCAAGGCCAACAATACACCTTGATTCTCCTACCTCTGGGGTATATCATGTTTCCATTCCATAAAACATTGCACTGGTCTATTATGTTGACGATATTATGTTGATTGGGTATAGTGAGAAAGAAATAGCAACTGCTGTATACATATTGGTAATAATTTTGTGTGACAGAGGGTGGAAAATAAATCCAGCAAAAATTTAGGTGCCTTCTACTTCAGTGAAATTTCTAGGGGTACAGAGGTGTTGAACATGTAAAGATATCCCTTCTAAGATGAAGGATGAGTTGCTACATCTTGGTCTTCCTAAAACCCCAACATGGGCACAGTGCTTAGTGGGCCCCTTTAGATTTTGGAGGCAAAATATTCTGCGTTTGGGTGTGCTATCCAGCCCTTTTACTGAGTAACCCAAGACACTTGTGGTTTTGAGTGGGGTTCAGAATAAGAGAAAACACTGCAATAAGTTTAGGCTTTCCTGCAAACTGTTTTCCCACTTGGTCTGTATAAGCCAGCAAATCCGATGTTGCTCCAAGTGTCAGTGGTAGATAAGATTCTGTTTATAGCCTTTTACAGCCCTCATTATGTGAATTACAACACAGACCCTTAGCATTTTGGAGCAGAGCACTTTCATCTACTGTGGATAATTACTCTCTTTGAGAAACTGCTGTGGCTTGATGCTTCAGCTTAGAAGAGGCTAAATGCTTAACTGTGGACCAGCAAGTTACCAGAAACTTGAACTGCCCATCATGAACTTGGGGGTTATCTGACCCATCAAGCCATAAAGCTTCAGGAACGCCCAGTATAGGGATATATTATCAAATAGTAGTAGTATATATGAGCTTAGATTTGAACAAGCCCTGAAGGCATAGATTTGAACAAGCCCTGAATAAGCTAAATGAGGAAATTGTATAAATGCCATGGCCCCTACTCCACTATATTACCTACTGTCTCCCAGCCCATACCTATGGCCTTATGAGAAGTTTTCTGCAATCAGTTGATTGGGGAAGATAAAACTCGGGCCTACTTTACAAATGGTCTTGCAAGATATGCAGGAACCACTTGAAAATGGAATACAGCTGCAGAACTGAGACATCTCTGAAAGGGGGTAGTTTAAAAAATCCAACCAATGGGCAACACTTTTAGCAGTGCACCTGGTTGTCCATTTTGTTTAAAAAGAGAAATGGGCCTGGCGCGGTGGCTCATGCCTGTAATCCCAGCACTTTGGGAGGCCGAGGCGGGCGGATCACAAGGTCAGGAGATCGAGACCATCCTGGCTAACGCGGTGAAACCCCGTCTCTACTAAAAATACAAAAAAATTAGCCGGGCGTAGTGGCAGGCGCCTGTAGTCCCAGCTACTCGGGAGGCTGAGGCAGGAGAATGGCGTGAACCTGGCAGGCGGAGCTTGCAGTGATGGAGATCGCGCCACTGTACTCCAGCCTGGGCGACAGAGCGAGACTCCATCTCAAAAAAGAAAGAAAGAAAAAAAGAAATGGCTAGCGATAATGCGTTTATGTCAATAGGCTGTGGTCAAGGGTTTGGCTTGGAAGAAATATAGTTGGAAAATTGATGATAAGGAAGTCTGAGTATGGGAGGTAAGGTATGTGGATAGATCTCTCTGCATGGGTAAAGAACATGAAGTTATTTTTGCCCCATGTCAATGTTCACCAAAAAGTTATTTCAGTAGAGAGGGATGTTAATAATTAAGTGATTAGGAGAACTCTTTCTGTGGACACCAGTGAGCCTGTTTCCCTAGCCAGTCCTGTCATGCCCAATGGGCTCATGAACAAAAAGTACCTGTGGTGGCAGGGATGGAGGCTATGCATGAAATACAATGTGGTTTTTCACTTACCAAGGCCAATCTTTCCACTGCTGAGTGCCCTTTCTGCTAATAGTAGAGACCAACACTGATTCTCCAGTATGGTATAATTGCTGGGTGTGATAGAGAGTTATTTTGTGGAAGGTTGATTGCATTCAACCACTTCCACCGTGGAAGGTGCAGTGCTTTGTTCTACTTGGTATATTAATTTACTTTGGATATGTATTTGCGTTTGCTGTACAAAATGCTTCTGCCAAAATGACCATCTGTGGACTTAAAGAATAATGTGTCCGCTGTCATGGTATTCTTCATAGCCTTCTTCTGATCAAGGAAATCATTTGACACCAAATGCAATGTAGCAGTAGGCCTAGCTCATGGAATTCACTGATCTCACCATATGGTCCATCATTCAGAAGCAGCTGTCTGGATAGAATGGTGGAATGGGCATTTGAAGACTCAATTATAGCACTAGCCAGGCAGCAGTACCTTGCAGGGCTGGGACAATGTCCTCCAAAAGGCTCTATCTTCTCTAAGTAAGCATTCAATATATGGTGCTGTTTTATCTTCATAGCCAGGATTCAGAGGTCCAGGAATCAACAGGTGGATGTGGGAGTGATACTGCCCACTATTACCACTAGTGAGGCTTTAGAAATATTTTGCTTCTCATCCCCAAGACATTCTTCTCTTTTTATATAGAGAGAGGTCTTACTTCCAAAAGGAGAAGTGCTTCTACCAGAAATAATTATTTCCAACTGAAATTTAAGGGTGTCATCTGGTCACTTTAGGCTCCTCATTCCTCTGAATCAACAGGTAAAGTAGAGAGTTATTGTACTGGCTGAGTGATTACAATCCAGTTTACTCTTGGCTTAGCCAGGGTAGTCCCTTAATTATCAAGGGATTGTCACTATGTAATAGAGGTCAGGAAGATTATGTGGACTACAAGAGATCATTCAGGGTATATCTTAGTACTGTCATGCCATATGATGATTAAAGTCTATAGAAAACTACAACTTAATTTAGACAAGAGTGTTAATGGCATAGTCCTTTCAGGAATGACGGTTTGGTTAACTAGTTGGGCAAAGAACCATGACCGTCTGTGTGTCTGTGGGGTTGTCATAACAAAATACTACAAGCTTGGTGGCTTAAACAACAGAAATTTATTTTCTCACACTTCTGGTGGCTGGAAGTTCAAGGTCAAGGTGTTAGCAGGTTTGGTTTCTCCAGAGACCTCTCTCCCTCCTTGCAGATAGCTGTCCTCTTGCTGTGTTCTTATGTAGCCCTTCCTCTGTCCATATGCATTCCTGATATATCTTCCTCTTCTTATAAGGACACTAGACTTATTAGATTAGGGTCTCATCTTCCTCATCTAATTTAACTTTACCCCATTAAAGACTTTCTTTTCAAATACAGTCACATTGGAGGTTAGGGCTTCAATATGTTAATTTGGTGGGACACAATTCAGTCTATAATACCAACTAAAGTGCTTTTTGAGGGTAAAGGCAATATAAAATGGCAATGCAAGAAGGTAGTTATAAATACCAGCTATAACCCCATGGCCAGTTGCAGAATGAGGGTTGAAATCCTCAAGCATATTTCTCTTATTTTGATATGAGTATGTTTGTATGTGCTTATCAATTTTTTTCTTCCCTCTCTTATTTCCTTATTAACTAACACAAGATGTATTAATCGTAATTAACTTTATATCACTATTTAAGTTACAGGGTATCAAGTAAAAGACTTAACATCACCCAAATATTTGAATTATCTTCTAGGGAAAGGATTAATGCATTTTTAGTGGTATGCAGGATAGGTACCATGTTAGGTGGAAGTATGACCTGGCTATTGTCTTCATTTGAAAATTAAATATGGATTAAGGAGTTGTATATAAGTACCAAGATGACAAGAGTAAACTGTCATTATCAGTTTTGTATATCAGCTTGGCTGGGCTATAGTCTCCAGTTATTCTGTCAAACAC
The DNA here is from genome assembly GCF_029289425.2 of Pan paniscus. NCBI lineage: Eukaryota > Metazoa > Chordata > Mammalia > Primates > Hominidae > Pan > Pan paniscus. Next base: position 97,845,077 of record NC_073258.2, read on the forward strand.
TAGGTGTTACTATGAAGGAATTTTGTAGATATGATTGATATTTACAATCAGTTGACTTTGAGGGCATTATTGTCATTAATCTGGATGGGTCTAATTCAATCAGTAGATAGGCTTTAAGAGAAGGTCTGAGATTTTCATAAGGAAGAAGAAATTCTGACTGTGGATTGCAGTTTCAGATCCTCCCGGAGCTTCCAACCTGTCCTTTTGATGGCCTGCCTGCATATTTTAGACTTGCTTAGCTAGTCTCCACAATCACATAAGCCAATTCCTTGTAATTAATGTATATTTTTATATATATAAATGAACATATATGTATGTATATTCTAATATCTCCAATTACTATTAATAATTCTATTTCTATGGTAGAACCCTGACTGATACAGATACTTTCCAAATATTCAATGAATGGATGTTTACATAGATGAAGGAATGAGTTAAAACATAAATCCATAAATAATTGTTTATATTATTATTCGTTGATGGTTATGACTATATCTATATAAAAGGGAAAGCTAAAGGGTTTTTAAAATTGATTAGTGAAAGGAGGGGCAAAGAAGCTTAACAATGCAGTAATATGTAAATTCAGCAGAAAATGACTAAAGAATGGTTTAGTAGCTTGCACAGACTCAAACATCTTACAGAGGAAGCTCTTAGGGTAATGAATAAGCTTCCTCATTTATAATCCAGAATTAAACATTCTCATAATTTTCAATTTAGGAGTTAGGGAAGGACTATGCCTTTATTTAGTTGGTGAGGAAGGTAAGAATACAGTCCTGATTCTGTCATGCAGAGAAACACTTGTCATTAAATTAAATTGTCTACCTTATGGTCCTGATTCCTTGGTTTGTTTTCTCTCAGGGAGACTAATCACAAATTTATCCGGTACCAGATTCTACCCACACTAAAATGTATCCAAGTCTAGAATATTAACTGACATGTTAGATTTTTGAAAATAAAAACATTTTTACATGTTTACCTATACAAATAAGAAAAATAATTATGATTTTGTTTTAAATCTACCAGATATCTAGTAAGACCTCTTCTATGCTACTTTGCATTATCTTAACTTCATGATAATGACTATGTTTGTTTTTCCCAGGTATGTACATGCCCAAACTTCCGCTCTCCCTAATAGACACCATAAATCATAATTTTCTACTTCACAAGATACAAAATAAATTATGATCTTGTGCTTTATTTCACATTACAATATATGTATTTCAAAAAATAACACTCAAATTCCTTTTGCTAATATTACCCCTGTGAAAAGAAACCACTTAGTTTAATAAAAAAATATTATTTTGCCATGATTCAGTGTGTCTGAATGACTTACAGTCAGTTTTTTCTCTAGTCAGGATACAATATTCATTGAATATTAGACCTATATGTTTCATCACTCAGTGTATGTATTTTGTTTTTTAAAAAAGAAAAACTTCTGTCTTTACTAGTTATACATAGAATTCAACACGTTTTTATTTTGAACAGGTTTAGGTCTATAAAGCTCCAGTCCTATTTTACTGAACATCTTAAGTCTTTTTTCTATACTGAATATATTTAAGATAAGAGAGTATTTGAAGAATTCGCAGAATATTCTGTACTTGGCATATTTTGCAATTCTGAAATATAAAAGATAAATAGGAAATTTGGTAGCATGTTTTGGTCTTAAAAACTCCTTGAATGTAGTGTTACGAAGGAAGCTAGAAAAACACACCCACTTCCAGGGAAACCATTGACTGTCATGATTCAGCACTATAAGCCATCATCATTGATATAGTTTAATATTGGTAGTTTAAACATAATCGTAAGTCACATTTCATAGATTGCTTTTTATAAAAGAGTTTGCTGCCATTGTTAGGAGAAAAAGTAAGCAGAAATGCTTTTCTAGAAGGAAAAAACATAATCTTGGGGAAAATAGGTAGATTTTCTCTGAATTTAGCTTAATAGTTTCTGCATTAAAGAATCCATACCTCTTCCACATTATTTATCCACAAGCAAGTCTTTGGAAGAACCAGGTTAATTCTAAAAGATAAAATAGGAAACTTTAAGGGTATTGCAGTAGGCAGCAACCAAAAATGGCTTTCAATGTTCTTGCACCCTGTTGGAGATGCCCTGAATAATCCTCAACCCTTAAGTGTGGACTGTGATTATAGTATAGTACAAAAGATTCTATATTAACAGAGTTGAGTGTCATTGCTCTATTGCTCTACTTTTTTTTTTTTTTTTTTTTTTTGACGGAGTCTTGCTTTGTCGCCCAGGCTGGAGTGCAATGACGCCATCTCAGCTAACTGCAACCTCCGCCTCCCGGGTTCAAGCGATTCTCCTGCCTCAGCCTCCCGAGTAGCTGGGATTACAGTCATGTGCCGTCATGCCCAGCTAATTTTTGTATTTTTATTAGAGATGGGTTTCACCATGTTAGCCAAGATGGTCTGGATCTCCTGACTTCGTGATCCGCCCATCTCGGCCTCCCAAAGTGCTTGGATTGCAGGCGTGAGCCACTGGACCCGGCCCGCTCTGCTGGTTTTGAAGAGGTAAGCTGCCATGTTGTAAGAGGTCTGAATGGCAAAAGCCTGAGGTAGCCTTTAGGAGCTGAGAATGATCTCTGACATACAGCCTACAAGAAAATGGGGACCTCAGCCCTGCACTCATAAAATACTGAATCCTGCTAACAAACTGAATGAGCTTTGAGGAGGACTCAGAGTCTCATGTGAGATTGCAGCCCTGGGTAGCACCTTCATTTCAGCCCCATGAAACCCAGCTAGCCAGTACTTCACCTTTGGTTCATGGAAACTGTCAGATAATAAATATATGTTGGCTAAAGCTGTTAAGTTTGTGGCACTATTTTACACAGCAATAGAAAACCAATATAGGTCGTTTCCATAAAGTTTGCTCACAAATTCTGGGGTTTAAACCATCACTCAGATATATTATTTATGGGCTTCAGCCAATAAAACCATCCAACAGTTTCAGAAAACAAATGACTACACGCCAAGTTCTATTCAGGAACAGTGAAAACTGTACAAAGTAGTGCTTATTCCTCCAAATGACAGTCATAGTTTGGGTATCACTGACAATCAACTAATGTTGACCTGTATTATTATTATCATTATTCCTCCCTCCCTCACCCCTTCTTTCCTTTCTTCCTCTTTCCTTTCTTCCCTCCCTCCTTTCAAACTTGCTCAAATGCTCACTTTATCGCTCTCTTTCTGTTTTTCTTTTCTCTTTTCTCCTCAATTGTTTGCTGTAATGCTAATGTGTTGGGGGCTGTTGGCTATTGTATGACTTACATTTCAAGTCATTATCAGCATTAACATCTTTGATGCCTTCAATCATCTATTTGAACTTTCAACGAATGGGACATAGAGTATGATAGGTATGCACATAGGGAGTAAAGACGTAGAGCAACAGGAATTTCAGTAGGAACTGGAGACTTAATGGGATATGAAAGTAAGATGAACTGAATATCAAGCCAAGTTATTAAGACAATGGGATAGATTTAAAAAATAAAACAAGATAAAAAATATCATATGTTTACTGCTGTGTTTAGGGGTAGCATTAACTTTGTGGGATATTTTTATCTGGTTCTTTACCATATACTCAGTGTCTAGAATCATCCCTGTCATCTATAATATGATATAATACATATCATATATACTATTTATATCATAAATAGTATATCTGATATATGATATATATCATTTATATCATATATAATATTTGTAACATTTATTGAAAGAAGGAAACTTATGTTAAAGAAACTTGATGTTTATATAGCCTCTGAACTTTTGATTCTAACCTTTAGGGAGGGAAATACACAGATTTTGGAGGTAGAGAGATTTAGCACAATTGTTTAATTAATTTAATATTTACCAGACACATTTAAGATAAAGGGACATAAGATAATAATAGTACGTGGATTTAAATTTGTATACGTGTATTTAGAAAGGATTTTAACATTGCCTGGTCCCATAGGATACTAAATTATTTTACAACAGGTTAATTTTGGGTATTTGTTGGCTAGTACAACCTAAAGGGGACACTTAAGTGGAATGAAAGTTACTAAAGATGGGCTTTTGGTTTGTAATTTGTTTTTGTTTCTGAAAAAAAAAAACTTTTGAATTTAATAAAGAAATGCCAATCATTGGTACATACATTAATTCAAAATATTTTCACTAAGTACCATGTAGAATATTTCCCAATCTTTTCACAGAGAGCCACGTTGAAAGAATGCCTAAAACTTATCAGTTTATCAAAAAATCTAAAGCTGTCAATCAGAGTTCCTAATTACTATGAGATGACAAGTTTTAAAATCTTGAGGTCAAATAGTATGAGCTTTCAAAAGCTTTGTTGAATGTATATATTCCAACTGAGGGGATTTCTTGGTCTCAGACTGGTAGTCACAAGTCCATGTGCCAGATACCATACACATGCAATCAAAACTGAGTAATAAGTATCATGCGTAAAAGATAATATATGGTCCCTGTATATTTAAGGAGAATAATGTCTAATTCCCATGGGTGTAAAATTAGTGAGGGGCAGAGAGACAGATCCAAATTACTAACCACAAGGAAGAACCAAGCAATAGAAGAGATAAAAGTCCTGTGCCCTGGGGACGCAGCAGAAAGGGCTCTGGGAGGTTTCAGAGACCAGGCGGCATCCAGGTCTGACCAAGAACATGAGTGGACACTAGTGCGTGTGGGAAGGGGTTCTTGAGGCTGAAGAAAACAAAACGAGAGAAGACATGGAGGCCCTGGAGTACTAGCTGTTCAGAAGACAGTAAAGCATTTATTATGGGTAAAGGGATGTGATCTGATAAGAGACATAAAACTCAGGAAAACCCGACCCAACAAGAGCCAAACACAATGCCGGTCTGTATTTCTTAACAGCAGTTCAACAGAGAATCCGAAGTGGCCTGCAAAACTAACAAGACAGCAAAATATCTTCCGAAAGGCAGAGGCACCGCATGCCCCTGGTGGAGGTCCCTTAGAATCAAATCCACTAGCAATAATTTTCCTTAATGGAAAATGTTTTCCCTCCCCAAATGCAAAACAAAAGCAGTGTGAGTGAACAAAACTCCAAACAAAAAGAGACCATCAGAGCAAGCTTTAGCCCCTCATAGCTCACCTATGCCCCAACTGTCAGGCTACTGGGGACAAGCTCTGCTCCATTAGTTAAAATGACTCATGACTGCAGGAAGTAACAAAATTTAGCATATCACTGCTTTTATTACATCCCACCCCATCAAAAGTAAATAAACACCACACAAAATATAATTTTACCCCAAATAAAAGTCAGCATCAACCTAAATATCCTACTGTAATATCGCTACACTCACCCAGGTTATTTTAATCCTCTTCCAACCTGTTTACAAAAAGAAATCCTCATTCTGGGAGCTCTGGAAGCATTGCAAATATTGTTCCATTAGATTCCACTTCTTGAGGAAGTTAGGTCTTGAAACAGAAAATTTATGTATTTTTCTACACTACCACTGAAGGTCACTATTATAAAAGGCCTGCAACCAAAATCCTCATCCCCTGATTCTCAGGCTATTTTAATTTTTTTCTTCAGATCAAACAAGCAATGAGAGACACACATAAAAAGATGAAAAGTTATCCCAAAACTTAAAAAAACAAGCAACAATAAAACCCATAAAGTAGAATCTGTGTCATCACATTAACAGTCTAAACTTTGCTAAAGACAAAAAAATATTTTTTTACTTGATTTACCCAAGCTATAGGCATTTTATAATGTGCTCATGAAATTAACAGTTTATAAAAATAATGGAAACATTTTTAGGTGGAGGCATTAAACTAAAATCACCTCATTCTCTGGCAAAGAGTTCTTCCAAAATGGTAAGATCACAAGGGATGTGTGGCAAATCGCCTGCATAGGGCTGCATCACACACTAACCCACATTCAGGCTGCCAGCCTTTGCCCTTCTGCTCAAGTCAGCTTCAGAGGTTCAGGGATATTGGCAGACACCTGCTCAAGGTAGGCCAAGGAGCCTGAGGGATGTCGGCTGGCTTTTGTACTACACCTTAATGTCTTGCAGCATCTGCTGCCAATGCCTCAGTTTTGTCAGTTACTTCTGGACCAGCACGTCTTTTCCTGTAATTCATTCCTTGGTTCTGAGACATCCTCTTTTTGATAACTTGCTCTGGTTTCTGGACAGATAATTGCAATATTTTTTCTGTATGAAAATATATTCCGTTTGTATTACAATATCCAGAAGCTTCTGAATACTCTGATCAATACCAGTTTGAATTCTTCCTGATTGGTGCCATTGACATAGTCCTAACTCACCAGAGAAGCAAAGCAAGCACCGAAAGATGAGGCTGGGCGCCCCAGCAGGGGTGGTGTGGCCCCAGTGGCTGCCCAGAGAACATACCACCTAGTGGAGCAGCTATGTCTGGAATCTACTTCTTATTTTATAATTTATCCAGTGGTTGGCCTTATTTATTCCACCACAAGGATGGCCTTAGTATCAGATCATAGGAAAAATGCTATTACAGAAATTATATAATAAACAGTATGCTGATTTGAAGAGGAATGAGGGATATTACATCTGACAAAGTTGCCTAACATATTACCCAAACTAATTAGCTTCAGCTGGAAGCAACCAGCATTTCAAACTGTGTGTTTAATATTAGAAACTGAAAATGACCAGGAGTTAGTTAGTGACTCATGGGCTTATTATAATGACAGAAATGTAGTATCTGGAGGAAAGCTCTGCATTTGCTACTTTGGCTGGCTCATGGTGATCCTGAAGCTGTGGTTTTTGGTTTCCTGGGGAAAGAGGAAAACAGCCTATTACCATGTTATATTCAAATTACCACTCAAAGTGAGAAGTTAATGAAACATTTTTGTCTTTTTTTGACATTAATATAAATGTATCCATTAAAATAGGTTTCTGATCGTGAATGCTATTCATACACTAAAATGTACCATTTGTGTTGCAACAATACCACCTCAATAGTGCTTGTCTCCATTATGAATCAGTGATAAATACTTGATAAACTTAAGGAAATAAATAGTAAGTATCAGGCATCTTATTGTGTAAATGGAATATAATGTGTAAGTTACTGTACTAGGCACTTTGAATAAAATGATGAGCAAGTTTACATGCTTTTCTGCTGTGGGGGATACTACCTTCTACTGAGAGAGACAGAGAAATAAACAAATGAGCAAAAACAAGGGCAATTGATAAGAGAAATATGTGGAGTTGCACAGAAAGGGTACCCAAGAACGTTTAAGGGATACTCAAAGAACTCTACCTAGATGAAGCAGTATATAAATCATTGTAAAGGAACTAGTGGGATTTAGCCAGGTTTTGGAGTGGAAGGTTGGTAGAGGTTCTAGCATAGTTAGCCAACAAATTTTATGTCACTTTAAATATAATGAACTACACTTGAAAAAATATTAAAATGGTTATTAATGCCAAAAAATAAAATAATCCAAATGCAGCTGAAAACTCCTAGTGTAATAATAAATATAATTTAAAACTGTTATTTAGTATAAGAATTTAACTTTAGAAATGGCATCCATCATCTTTATTTAATAATTTTGTTTGCAAAAAATGTCTACTCTCTTTTTATTAAAATATAAAAATGGACAAATAAAAATGTAGGAAATTTATTCCCAAAATTAAACATATAGGTCAGCAAAGAAGTCATACAATGGCCCTCTATAGAACTGCTTAATAAATTATCTGATCATAATTATGAAAAAAGGATCAATAAAAAGTCATAGTAAACTTCATAGTATATTATTTCTGAAGGCACAGAATTAGGTGATGCCTTTTCAGTAGTTTTTATTCTAAAAGAAATAGAACAAAATTGTAATATATAGATGATAGATATATCAGATCGTTAGAAATACTTACATGCACCTCATGTTACAGCCTTGTCAGTTTATTACATTTAATTCAATTGACTACTACAAGCCCTCTCATAATAGACTTTGCAATTTAGACTGGCCTTGAAGAGTTGAAAGCATTTCTTACAAAGAATGATAAGGACAAGGCATTCCAGAAAACGTATTACCCATTCACCTTTTGTATTCTTAGTGATAAGAAACAGATATATTGAAGCTAAATATGCAGTAATTATGATTTTATTTTAAAAACTCACTTCTATTCAACATTTCATGAAATAGTTTTACAAATCCCACTTCATTTGATACCTAAAACCTTTAGTTATTTCTGTTTGTCCTCTTTCACTGACCTAGATAATGATAGTATTAATATAACTATTATTTATTAAGGACTTACTTATTTTGAGCATTTCAATATATAGAACCTTTAATGCTTATAACTACCTATGTAACAGATATTATCATTTTATTTTCTTTTTCTTTTCTTTTCTTTTTTTTTTTTTTTGTTTTTTTTTGAGATGGAGTCTTGCTCTGTATCCCAGGCTGGAGTGCAGTGGTGCGATCTCGGCTCACTGCAAGCTCCACCTCCCAGGTTCATGCCATTCTTCTGCCTCAGCCTCCCGAGTAGCTGAGACTACAGGTGCCTGCCACCACGCCCAGCTATTTTTTTTTTTTTCAGTAGAGATGGGGTTTCACCATGTTAGCCAGGATGGTCCAGATCTCCTGACCTCGTGATCCGCCCACCTTGGCCTCCCAAAGTGCTGAGATTACAGGCATGAGCCACCTGAGCCACCACACCCGGCCGATATTATTTTCTTTTCGCACATTATGAAGATAATATATGACACTCCTAATTTATATGTCAGAATTGAGAATCCATTGAGATGTAGACACTGGAGAGATAGTTGGAGATATAATATTTAAGCACTGATAATTTTTAGGCAATGTACCTTAGATGTATTGGTAAAGGTCTGGTTATCACTTGACTCTGGATTAGGCACCCCAGGATTATCCATCCAGCTAGTAACACAGTTTCCTGCCTCCCCAGGAACCATTTTACAGATAGCGCCATGCATACTCTCAGTACCCCACCACAGTCCTATGGGAATATAGAAGGAGATGAGCCATGTGTGCTCATTTATGTCTTTCAAGTTCAGTAAAACTTGAACTCTGGGAGGTCAACAAGAGACCAAGAAGCTTACTAAATGGAACTTCTTTTTCATGATAACATGATGTTGGGGGTAAAGAAAAGGTGTCTGTAGTATCCAAAATATGATTCTCCAAAGATGACCACATTCTAAGCCCTGGAGCCTATGAAGTGTTATGTTACATTGAAAGGGGGAATTAAGGGGAAGATGAAATTAAATTTGCTTATCAGCTGACTGTGAAATGGAAAGATTATCCTGGATTATCTGGGTAGTCCCAATATAATCACAGGGATCCTTAGAAGTGATAGAGGTGGAGAGTTAGCCTCAGAGTGACACAAAGTGAGAAAGCCTGGAATGACCATTGCTGGCCTTGAGGAAGGAATGGGGATGTAGCCAAGGTCTGTGGCAGCCTCTAGACACTGGAAAAACTAAGAAAGTAAATTTTCCTCTAGGGGCTTAAAAAGGGAATGCAGCCAGTGGATGACTTAATTTTAGCCCTGTGAGGCCCATTTCAGACTTCTGTCCTCCAGAACTGTAAGATAATAAATGAGTTTAGTTTGAATCTGCTAAATTTGTGGTAATTTGTTCATAGTAGCAATTCAGTACCCATCAGGGTTTAGTACAATAACAGAACCCTGTATTGTTGTGTTTTTAAGCAGGTAGAAATTTAATACAAGATTTAGGTAATTGCAAAAGTGTTGTAAGGATGAAAAGAATGGAATAAGGTGATGTAATTGGACTTCGTATTGTCCAGGTTGGTCTCAAACTGCTGGGCTCAAGGGATCCTCCCACCTCAGCTTCCTGAGTAGCTGAGACTGCAGGTACCTGTCACCCTGGATGGATATATATATATATATATATATATAATTTTAGAGATGAGGATCTTGCTTTGTTGCCCAGGCTGATCTCAAACTCCTGGCCTCAAGCGATCCTCCTGGCTTAGCTTCCTGAGTAGTTGGGATTACAGGCACGAGCCATCATGCCAGCTATCCTTGGACTCTGATTTAAAATCACATAATGTCAACTCCCAACATTACCAACATCCCTGCTCTCCAGTACTGAGGAAGCTGGTGAGTAATAGTTGTGTAATATTAAGTCAATCGTTATTTACTTTGGATGGTTACCTCAACATCCCCAGATCTCTGTCCACCCTTAAGATAGCACCCTGAGTTTTTGTGATGTTCACCTCCCATTCTCCAGCCTACACACACACACACACACACACAAACACACACCCGTACATGTATGTACACACACACACACATCTATATGTATGTATAGGCATTTACAACATTTCTGCTCACCAAATTCAGTCAACACAATGTTATCAATGCAGTGGACCCGTCTAATACCCTGTAGAATAGTGAGATAATCAAGATTTTTGGGGCCAGTTTATGCAGAGAACCAGAGGTGAACTAGCAAAGGTGTACTTCTGACCTGAAGCTAAACTGCATCTGCTTATTAAGATGGGGAAAGTAAAAGAATTTGCACTTTCAAAACTGCTTACCAGTTATCAGCAGAATGTTGATTTGCTAGAATAAAGCTATCACAGGAGGAACAGCAGCCCAATTGCATTTAATTCCCTGATCAAGCTTAAAATAATTCACTCTCTTTATCCAAGACCAATCCATCTTCTCTTCACAACAGCAATCTATCTTCTGCTACTTAAATTGAGACATGAGAGAAATCACCACATGGGCATCCTTCAAGACTTACGGTGGCACTAGTATTTCTGGTTCACCAGGGATGCAAGATCGAATTTGGTTTATCATTTTGGTGGAGTGCGGACATTCAAGGACTTTTACCTAGGCCTTATAAGCAAAATAGTCCCTATTCTATGAGTGAGGGGGGATCAGTGTGGAAATTCATCTAGCTGCCAATTAGGTAATTATGTAATCCAATTCCAATTATGCAATCAAAAATGATAGAAATAAACAGAGAGTTGTTTTATAGGCCTGCTGTAAGAGCTGAACTCAAGCTAAACTCTGTATTATTTGCTTTATATACACTCTTATTCTGACTTGTACAGGTCAGTAACATAGGAGAATCCAAGTATTATTGCTAACTGGGAGCCATTGTATGGTAATCCTTGAAAAACCAAGGTTGCTTTCTTTCCTTTGTGTAAAATATAGACCCATCTTGGTAAATGGCTGCAAATCCCTTTAGGAAGCCTAGAATAATATATATTTAGTGACCCTAGAGGGTAATATAGATGAGAGTGGGTGAATAGGTCATAAAAAATGTACTCCAGAACTCCTATCTCCTTAAGTTGTTAGATTTTTTCCATCATATTATAAAAAGAGTTTCTAAAAACTTGATTTAATTTAGGCAACTGATGTATCCAACATTCATTTAAACATCCGACAATTCAAGTCACTTTTAGCTGCCTGTATCTCTTATTTGTTAACACTCTTATAGTACTTAACTATGTTCCAGATACTTCTCTAAACAGATACATATATAAATTAATTTAATCTTTGCAATAGTCTCATGGGGCCAATATAATTATTTTACTCATTTTATAGGTGTGAGAAATTAGGCAAAGAACAATTAATCATCTTGTCCAGGGTCACAAAGCTTGTTAGTGCTGGAGATGGACTTGAATCCAAAATTTTATGTATGTGCATCTTTAACCATAAATTCACGTTCTCTAATATGTTCATTCTTCCCTTGTCAGAAGCCACAGAATTCATTCTTATACATATTCCCTAAGTTTGTGACTGTATGAATCAGGAAAACCTTGCAGCTATTTCTTTCTGATATGTGCACCATCTCCTTTCAAGTCAGATTTTGCATTTGTCCTCCTGAGGCTTGTTAGGATGTAAGTCTAGTTATGAGTTTGAAAGCCACAAGGGGTGGCAGCAACAGGGCATGAGGATAATCTACAAGTCCTTTGAAGTAATGGCCTAAGGTGATGTGACAGTTACTAAGGGATTGTCAGCTTCCAACCCACCCTTCTGTACTCATGATTCTGGTGCTGGGTCTCTGCAAATACATTGCTGGTTGGCTACCGGGCTCTGTACTAGGATCTGCAATAAAGGGGCACTAGAAAGATACTGCAAGGCTAGAGGAAAGAGAAGCTTCTTTCTTCTTCCAGTTTCTTCCACGTGAATTTACTGTTTGCTTCTTCTGGTTCCTGTAAAAGTAACCCCAGCAACGGTTCTCCACCCAGGAAGTGGAATTTTCTTCCAGTGGAATCAGCTATATCCATTGTGTAATTTTTCCAACATTGGTATAACCAGCTTTATTATGCACCCACTTTAACTCACCAGCCTTAGCAGGCCGACATCCCCTCTTCAAAAGTCTGGGTCCCAGCGTCTCAGGCTTCCTTCCTGTAAGTTTCTAAGTTTTAATCATGCCCACCATTCCCTTTGTTCCCTCAGACTTAGGGACAAAAGCTGTCTTCTGCAGCCCCAGCTTTATAATACCTCATAGTTCTCATTTTATCCTCTCAGTTACCTGGCTACTATTTTTCTACTTAGCGATTTTTTATATTAAATTTTCTGTCTGTTCAAGTAATGGGTATGATTTCTGTCTTTTTTCTGGACCCTGGCTGATGTAGGTAAGATCATTTCAGTGTCTTCAAGCAAGGCATGATTTTCTTTGACAGAATGGTAAAGAGCAGCTACTTCTATAGGCAAGGAAACATCAATGGGATATGGAGTTTGTAAGACTTATTTTTATTATAATTCACCCAAATATTTTCTTATGATTCTGAGAGGCTCAGTCTTTCCCAATCAGTGCCCCAACTTTCACACAAGAGACCTGGCAAGGTCAGGAATTCAAATTAGTGTGTAATTCTGTAACTCCTTGAATTGGTTTCTGTGTCTGATTTATTGTTATCTCAGTCAGTGGCTATGAGAGATAAGAGATTCTTTTAAAAGACTCAAATAAGACTAAACCTATTGGCACAGGTGAGTTTGAGAAGCAGAATAAAGTCAAGTGTTTACAGCCCTGAGCTATGATTTTCTCTCTTCATGCTACCCAGTTCAAGCAGAAGGCCAGCTCACCTCAGTCTCTGTATTTCTCATTGCCATCAAAGTGCTCATTTGCAGCAGCCACTTGAACTCTCAGTCCTACTCACTGATAAGAAACTATGTGCTAGGAACAACTACATATCATGGGTCACCTACAATCCATTTTTCCCTGGTGATGAGGTAATCACTTCTTTCAAACCAGGTCACATAATCCATCCAACATATCTAGCTTTAGGGCCTTTCCCTGGAACTTTTCCAGCTCTCTGTATTTTATTAAAGTTTCATGTGAGAAACAAAAACTGCTTTAGATATTTCAAGTACAAAGTGACTTAATATCAATATTTTTATTCAAGATCTAGGAATTTATTTATGTCTACACATGGATGTCCTTTACTTAGGAACTCTAAAAAAGCATTAATATTATATAATTGCTAAATGATTTTTCCTACTGCTATTGGCCCAACATATGCATTATAAATTCCAACAACAGACAATTATTGTATCATGTTATAACTTAAAAACTCTTCACGTTTTCAGTTTTTATGTTTGCATGGTCTTGTCTTCTTTTTCTGGATATTTGTTTTCCATGGGGGTATATATATGGGTGAATCATTTCTTTGCCCTCTTCCATTTGATCATAGAACTTAAGGACATCATTCTGAAGTCAGACATAGATGGATATGAATAACATATATTAGCTGTATGATACTAGAAAATTATTTACCTTTCTTGAGCACTGAAACTTCTCATTATAATGGCTATAATTGGTATCTATTTACAAGGTTGCTATGAAGATTAAATAAGGCACTTTAGCATATTTTGGCATAAAAATGTGTTATTAAGATGAAAAATTATTTTTGTATGTTTTTTCAGATGCATTATCATATGCTGTTAAGCGTATTGCTTTGAATGTACTATCCTTCTGAGAAAAGGTAGGAAAGACAGGAAAGGGGGTTAGGCAAGTCTCACATCAGTGTTCCTGCTTTTCATCCTACCTCACTACCCTCATGAGAAGCCAGCTTTCCATTGGAGAGCTCCTGAGAGGCTGAAATCCTGTATGAGAAGATCCTCACTTGTCTCAGAGCCAGTCTGACCATGAGAGAAGAGATTAGATTGATTTGTGAGTGAATATTGGGGAAGAGGCTGGATTGATGAGCCTAAGACAGGGATCCTGGCTCCCCTTAGCCTACTGGAGAATGCAGAGGACCCAAAAGTTTCTTCATGTTCCTGTGGGAAACCAAAGATATGCAGATTAATATACTTTAGCTGGAGCTGAGAATGAGGAGATTGCACTGTACAGAGATTTTTATGAACAAAAGGAGAAAAATTGAGAATTCATCATCAGATACCAGCTTAATGCTAATTAGTACCGGAAGCATCTCAAGATATATTAATTCAGGGACCACAAAAATGATGAGACCTGGTTGCATAAACAATCTGCTTGGGAAGGTAGAGTAAGGACTCACCTGTAAGAACATCAAGTCTTCTTTGGCCTCTCTGCCATCTTCCTTCTTCACCCTCCATAAGGTCTATTACAATTCCCACCCTAGACATGCAGAGGTCATCTTGAGGGGCCATGGGGACAGGAAATTTAAATCTTAAATCCTGAGCATTTATCTTAAATCTTCAATGAATTAAGGGAGTATTTAAAACTAAAAGAAATTAAGAATATTAAATGGAAAGTTTGAGGGTTTTTAAATCGAAATTTTATTTATTACTATGCAGTAGGTTGTTTATACAGGTCATTAGATCAGTTATAGAAAATTAAAGAAGTTATGCTTCTCTGTACAACTGAGTTGTAGTGTACTCATATGTGAATCTGATATAATACCAGATATATTATTTCACTGAAATCAAAGGACTTTTTTTTTTACTGCCATTTGCATGAACTAAAAGCATGTGTAGGAAGACAATGTTTCTACAGAAGCAGAGAGAATAGGCCCCAAAGTACAGAGATGCACATACATAAAGAATATATCACGTATATATCTTTTAAAATAACTATAAATATTCTATCTAGGAAATAAAACCAAATAGAACCAGTCATGCATTTACTATAATAAATTGACTGAATCATTCCCTAGAGGCATAATATTTTGCAGGCATTTTTGAAAAATCCAAGTTTTCTAAGAGAAACCAGAATTCCCTTTTATTCAGTAACATCTCATTGTACCCCTTCTACAACCTTCAACTTTATTTTATTCATGTTTGCTCTTTTTTGGGTCTTAAAATAGGCTTTGGTTAAGCCAGCTGTTCATAAAACAGGAGAGAAAAAAAAGCAAGCTCAGGAAAGCACAGTGTCTGGCTTAGATTTTGCATAGTTGCTATACTAATCAATATCACAGTAATTAAAATCATCCATGATTAATGGGCTGGCATTTTTATAGGGCATTGTTGTTTGCAAAAGCATTTCACAATCTATTTTGTCTAACTGCCCAGTAGGAGCGAGCCCCAAATCACCTGGCTACCTTTTGTCCTTTTTTTCCATCTGAAATACTCCTGTCTTTGGAATACCTTGCCATAGGATGCAATTGTGGATTTCCCCTCTTTCTGTGTGAGAAAATCCTTTTCTCTCACAGGCAAAGACTGCTGCTGGAATTTAAAGATTGCCACTTATTTTGCCAACTCTTCATTGAATTTACCTTCTCTCTATACAAAAAAACCCCTGAGATACCAGGACTTTGAGAGGCCAATGTATAATTTTGTGACCCTAAGGCTATACCTATTTGCATTATTTCTCTCTGGAAGACAGAGTAGTCAATATTATAATTCTTCTCTTATCAACTCTAGACTGAGACTCTAAATTTTGAGTTCTAATCCTGGCACTGAGATTAATGTAATCACGGAAAATTGACATTTTAACCACACACCAAAAAATAAGCTTAAGCATTAGGAAGGCAATTCCCTTAAGGAGGTAGTAAGACAAGCCATTGCTTGCAGTTACTTAAATGAACCAAAATGCTTAAAGTAAATATTCCTTGGATACTAGATTGTGTTTTTGATACCCCCTTATCTTGCATTAATTTCAACAAGGATTTTTTGCACTTACAGCTGCTAAGAAAAATAAAAGACTGCACAAAAGCCTTTGAGGGCTTTTGAGGATTGACTTTCTATACTTCATCAGAAAACAGTTCATAAAGAATCTAAATCTGTAATCCTGGATACATTGCTTTTCATCAGGTATCAATGAGTAGTCAAATTGGTCAATGTTAATTTCATTCTTTGTCTGCCAATGATTTGCACATTTCCTTTCAGACCATACCCACTTCTTTCTTCAGAAATCTTTAAAATATTCTTTAAGAAGACAACAGAAATCATGTGGAAGTGATATAGCCATGAGAGTTTTATTAATATGATTCTTGATAATTTGCTACAGAACTTTTATAGCTTAACTACAGTACTACAAAATGTGATCTATTTAAAATCGGAATGAACCTACAATTCATTCATAAATCATTTCAACAAGTATATGCAGAAACTCCACGTTAGAATCAGAGTGGTTAAACTCTCTCTGGCTGCACAAAAATCCAACAAAACCACCTCTTCAGGCAAAGCTTGTAAGGGAGCTCACTACCTTGACAGAGTCTTAGTAGTGAGAGGTGAAACTGGCTGGACTTCCTGGGTTGAGTGGGAACTTGGAGAACTTTTCTAACTAAAGGATTGTAAACACACCAATCAGCGCTCTGTGTCTAGCTAAAGCTTTGTAAACGCACCCATCAGCACTCTGTAAAAACGGGCCAATCAGCATTCTGTAAAATGGACCAATCAGTGCTCTGTAAAATGGACCAATCAGCAGGATGTGGGCGGGGCCAAATAAGGGACTAAAAGCTGTCCACCTGAGCCAGCAGCGTCAGTCTGCTTGGGTCCCCTTCCACACTCTGGAAGCTTTGCTTTTTTGCTTTTCACAATAAATCTTGCTGCTGCTTATCCTTTGGGTCCATACTACCTTTATGAGCTGTAACACTCACTGCGAAGGTCTGCGGCTTCACTCCTGAAGTCAGCAAGACCATGAACCCACAGGGAGGAACAAACAACTCTGGAGGCGCCACCTTTAAGAGCTGTAACACTCACTGAGAAGGTCTGCGGCTTCACTCCTGAAGTCAGCAAGACCACAAACCCACCGGAAGGAAGAAACTCCGGACACACCTGAACATCTGAAGGAACAAACTCCGGACACGCCATCTTTAAGAACTGTAGCACTCACTGCGAGAGTCCGTGGCTTCATTCTTTAAGTCAGCTAGAACAAGAACCCACTGGAAGGAACCAATTCCAGACACAATAGCATCTGTAAGTAGAGAGAGCAGAAGCAGAAGAGATTTAAGGTTTTAGAGCCTGGTTTTAGGTGGATCTTTTGAAGCAAGGGCTTCATTAAGGTAAGGTCCATGATTTAATAGTTGAGGATTGACGGACACAGTAAAGTAAGAATTTTAAGTTGAGAATATAAAAATCTTGAAATCCTAGGTGGCAAACATTTCTTTGACATTGTCTGTTTAGAAGTTGAATAATTTGATGTTCATTAAATGATTTCATGGGAACTTCCTAAAATGAACAATAAAGTTATTTACAGTTTTATTTTCCTGGGCAAGAATTCTCTGGAATAGAAAAAATGTTAGTGAGAGTAGTTAAATTGTTAAATCATATCACTTTGACTGTAAGCTACATGTTTATAGAGGCCAAAAACCAAAAACAAAATTATGCGTATACATAATGTAGAAAACAGAATAAACTATTAAAAATAAAGAGTAAGAAATAGAACAATTGGATTGTTTAAATAGTGTAAAGGACATTATAGCTTCTATGTAGAAATTTGAAGTGCTTTCAATCAATCTTTACTTGTAACACTTTCTTGATAAAGCTAGAAAAGTAAACATTTAAACTCCATTTAGCCTCATTGTACATTTTGAATTATGTCTACATTTCCATTCTATTAAAACATATTTTAGGTACCACTTTCAACACAGCTTCTTAGCCTCTGGTTCCCGTGCTGCTTATGAATTTAAAATGTGGGAAATCTGTGGGAAATGTGGCATAAAATATGGGGCCTACTTCAATGCATTTGCCTTCTCTCTGGGATCCTGGAGAAACAAATAGTAATCAACTCTCAAAATAGGTTTTTCTGTCTCCTGATCTCACTAACCTGATCTGCATGAAAGCCAAAGACATTGTCTAATCATTTAGTGCAATATCCCCAGATCCTAGTAGAGTGTCCAGCTTATGGACAGTGGCCATTAAACATTTGTTGAATGAATGAATCCACTATTCTGTCTAACTTCTGCTTTCTAATTCCAGAAATAGGGCCTGGAGTTTCTTTCACTTTTTTCTACTCTTTTTATGTATTTTATGTTACTTGTGATGCAGCAAATCGATTGAGAACAAATCAATGTATTTTATTAATTGGTCAACTGTGGCTGGTTCAGGGATAAACATAGGGTCTGATTCGGGCATGTGGTATCCCCAAAATCTTGGTTCTAAGTTGCTCTTTTTTTTTTTTCACATGGTGAGACTGCAGGATGGTAGGCAGGATCTGCTACTGTGATCATGCCGCTCTGAAGGGAAACACCCTTCTGAAAATGAAGGCAACCCATGGAAGAGCACAGCTAGCTGATCAATACACCTGAATGCTGTTTTGTTAGACTCTGAATCTAAGCCATGCCTGAAAGACTTTTCAATTATGCAATCCAATATATTCATTGAATGCTTAAGCCAGTTTTGATGGAATATTTATGAGGATAAAATTAAATAATATAACTAAGAATACCTTAACAAATACATAATAAAAATTAGAGGGCACAATAAATATATGTCTTTTAAAAATTTCTTTCTTCATGCCTTCTTTCATTATACTTCTAGAACACTGATTTTTTTTAATATTAACTGACAGCATTGAAATTATTACACTAGATGACATAACATTTTGTATCTATAGGGAATTATTTAAGGGCAACTTGAAATCCATTTTCCCCAAATCTCTTACTTACCAATAAAGAAACTGAAAATCCGAAAACAACTTGATAATAGACATAAAAATAGTTAAGAATGACCTAGAAATTGCATCTCAGTCTTTTACCTCGTTAACTACAGGCCCTTTTCACCATATCACACCAGTTCTCAGTTTACTATGTGTTTTGCATTTTACATGTTTTGGCACATATAGTGATACATTTTGATAAAATGTTATTTGTTTTCCAGAGCCTTTTTAAACAATTGTCTCCCAAATCTTCACCATGGATAAAGATTGAAGTATAATCTCATTTTCTAATAACCTATCACCAATGATTTATTAATCATCTATTGTGAGGCCTGTACTGTGTCAATCCTGGATGATGAATGTAAAATATTTCACATTAAACTATGGAGGTAATACTTATAGGAAACCTAACAAATAACAACAACAGCAACAACAATAATAATAAAAAATACATTATGAGGTAAGTCTTTGGGCAGTTGTAATCATAATACTTTTTGCCTCCAAGCCTGTATCCTTTTGAGTTCCCACCTTAAAATGTCTGGTAAACTGATGTGACGATACTGGTACAAGGTAATCCCTGCTTCTTTATTCACAGTGGATTGAACTGATAGTGTGCGAGCTGGGCCAATCATATTCCCTGTCTTTCAGGAGATCAAGCTCAGAGACACTAAGAGACTGAAGCATTTAAACATAAGGAACTGATCTCCAAAGTCATGTGTTATTGAGGAGGGACAAATTAGATGAGGAGAGTTTGTCTTTCTTATTGCTCACAGCATTGACATATCCACTTTTCAATGAGACTTTGTCTTCGGATCTTAGTTGGGTATTCAAACAGCTATAATACCCTTTGATTTAAAATTTGCGACATATGAACTGGACTAAGGAGCCTTTTCCTTTGTGATTCACTAAACCAAAAGTTTTGGTTTGTTCACTATTTGATGAGAAAATTATTACACTTTGCTCAATTAAGCACTTGGAAGTACATAGTTTGTATATAAACAGGTTTGTTGGGGAGCAGGACTTTATATCCCATAGTAAGAAGGTTCAGATTTAGAACCAATACTGTTAATACATTTATTAATATAAAAATGCTTCATACTGTCACATAGAAGTATTGATTTTAGATTATATTGTGTGTTTTTAATGGGCTGAATGCACTCATTTTCATCTGGAAAGCAATGAAATGTTGCTTTCATTTTCAGAACACTAAGGGATAAAAATGGACCCACAAGATATGCAGGGAAAATCTTTGTATTAGATGTTGAACCTTTGAGAAGAGGATGCAGAAAACACTGTTTGCCACTTAAAAGTTCCTCTAAGCAAGAAAATAATTCTTTACTTAGTCTAAATCCACTGATTCGTCAAAATTGAGCAAAATACTGTCAGTGGTCAATGAGGTTTGCCTGTGCAGTTGAAAAGATAGAAAGTAGGCTCTGGCAGTCGTTATGCCTCAACAAAAGAGATTAAAATATTCCAAAGGTGGCTATCAAGCTAAGGGCTCATGTAAACCAAAGTTATGGGAGAGTAAAATAGCAATATACAGGCAGAAGTATCAGACCTGAAAAGAGAAGTATGAGTATTCTGACATCAACTGGTGTACTGCAATTCAGTGCTGGCTCTAACCTACTGGAGTTACTGCAGACCCCGTGAGTTAAGGGCTCAGTTCACAAGATGACTCTCACTTCAGATACCTGCTGCACTTCAGGTATCCCCAGACAACCAATACTTCCGACCAACTGGCTACAAATTTGGAGGTTCCCACTAACAACTGCCTCATGTTCAATAGTTTACTAGAATGACTCACAGGACTCAGAAAAGCACTAAATTTGTGGTGGCATTTTTATTATAAAGGATTCAAGTCAGGACCAGCCAAATGAAGAGACACACAAGGCAAGGTCTGAGAGGGTTCAGAATACAGAGCTTCAGTGTCTTTTCCCCGTGGAATAAGGGTTCATTACCCTCCCAGCATATCATGTCTTCCCTAACCAGGAAGCTCTACTGAGCTCAGTGTCTAGAGTTTTTGTTGGGGCTTCATTATGTAGGCATTATTGATTGAATCCTTGACCATGTGATTCAACTCACCCTTTAGCCCTTCTATTCTCCCAGCAGTTGAGAGGTTAGGCTGATACCAAGTAGCTAGAAGCTGTAACCCTCTAATCACATGATTCATCTTTCTGGCCCTATCCTGAGTCATCTCCTCAGCACAGACTCAGGTATGATCTAAGGACTAACCATGAACAACAAAGATACTCATATTATCTGGGAAATTCCAAGAATTTAGAGGTTATCTCCCAGGAACTAGGGACAAATATCAGACATATGCTTTATTATACAATAAAGAGACTGAATAGATTTTCAAAGATAAGCAGAGAAGATTTCAAAGAAAAGCAAGGAAAGGAAGGGGTAGTCTGAATACTTAACCTTGGGTTTGAATCCTTTATAAAGTTTTCTTTATTTTGGGGCATTATACATCCATGAGGTAAAACAACTTGTACTTTCATTGGTTTCCATTCTGTTAACCAAATCATCTTTCTTATTTAATAGAAACTCATGAAAACAAACCAAAAAAGCAAGACTGAGCTAATCCTCAAATAATTTATAGGGCTTTGATTGGTACTGAAGAGTCCTAGTAATATTCCAGATGGAAGAAAAAAAGCATGAGGAAACATAATAAGATTCAGCATACATGAAATGTGTGAGTGTCTATGATTACTTTTATGGTAATAGCGTCTCTTTGGAGTTCTGTAGATACTTAAAAATAATAAAAAGAACAACTAGTCTGGCTCAGGAAATTTAGGAGATTTCATGAAGCTCTTTTGGATACTATGGGAACTGGAGCTGTTGACGTCTCCATACTAGCTCCAACATAAGATAGTAAGGCCAAAGGTTAAGCGTTCTTCTAAGGTAAGCTTTCAAAATATTTTCCTAAACTGAACTGCATTGTAACATGGTAACATCTTACATTTTCTGATCACAATTATAGAAATCATTATTGGAAAAAATGGGAGAATTAGGCTTGTCCTTTAAAATTTTTTTTTTTATCTTTAACTGTCAAACGTTTGTCCTGGAACACCCCGTCCTTTTGAACACCTGTCTTCTTGTGACATTTAGCTCAACTGCTTGACACTCAAGTAATTTCCTGTTCATACAACCATAGAACATCAATATTTCAGTTGAATATGTAAGTTATATTGATCCTCCACAGCAGTGACAAAAAGTAAGGTAAAGATTCTTGACAAATGACATATCTAGTTATTCCTGGTCCCTCTATTCAAAAGATAAGAAATAGTAAAATGACATGATAACACTGTAACTTAAGAGCACAATAGTGAACTAATTTGACGTTAGATTCCTAAGTAGAGGATCCAGAATATTCCTCCACTATACTTGAAGCTGTCTCGTTAGAATTTGGTAACTACATTTAGCACATAGCCTTGAGTAGAACAGTGGGAAGAACTCATTTCAGGGAATATTTAAAAATACAGATGAAAATATTGGATAGAACAAACCGTTAAGGACTTCAAAAGCAAACTAGATGACTTAAACTTGGTATGATTCATATTTTAAATATTTTTCCCCTGGAGTAACTAAAGAGAGCAATTTAAGATCAATCTGGAAAGAATATATAGGAAAAATTAGAAGGGAAGACAGGATAGCAAGTTAAATGGTTGTGGGAAGTTGATGAAAATTGTGAAAATTTATTCAAAGAAGACACAGGAAATGATGTTCAGAGCATAAGAAAAGGAGGTGATTTTAATGAAGGATATCTTTTTCTCTGAGTAGTAATTATTATAATTATTAGTAACAGTTATTTCCCCATAAATCTAGCTTCGTCTGGATACTTCAGCCTGCTGAGACTCCTCTGGTTCTTTATTGCTTCTTCTCAAGGAAAAATAATTTATGCAGTAGCTAAAAGCCTTTTTCAGCATGTCCAGGTTATAAGGCAAGTATATGCAGTCTGTGGAGGCAGTTAGGCATGATAAACATATTCCAATACATTTTTCTTCAATCCTCTGCCTAACGAGATGACAATCTTGTTTTCCTTCTGTACCTCTCCTTTTTGCTCTCCATTTTCTTTTGGGAGAAACTCAGGGTTGAGTTTGAATTTCAAAGTTGTTTGAATTATATTCTTTAAGATACACATGATAACATAGATGCACCAAAAAGGGAAAGCCGGATTATTATTTACTCGAAGACCCCAAGAGTTTTTATGGACACTTTTCAATGTAGTATGACTGCCCAAATAAGTTTTTGAATTATTATAATTGTTAAGAGAAGAACTAATCCAAATGGCTACAATTTTGAGTCCAAGGGAGGTCAACTATTGCAACTCGCTTTGCAAATATGGTATAATAAGAAAAGCAGTTCATTCTCTAAATTTATTTTGACCATTTCCCCCTCTGTTAATTATTATACTTTCTACATCTTTGTCCATAATGTTAGAATGTCGTTATGTTCTAATTGACACTCTTCTTGGATGCTATCTGAAATTTTTAGAAATCAATTCCATAATTCTGTTATAAGTATATATGAAAGCATAATAATTAGACCAGTAAATAGAACTTGAGATTCCATTTTAGATTTACAAAGTAACATGCATCTACTTAGTGATATATAGCATTTTGGTAGCTCTTATATTATTATACTAGTCCCATACTTTTCCCAACACTCTTCTCCCCTATGTGTACATGTGTATGTGTTGAATGGGAATATGTGTGTGTGTTTGAGTCTTTCTAGGGTGCCCTTGGAATGTAACTGGAAAATGTGGGATATTTAATCATGAAACATAAGCATGTCCCCACTTCATTAACTAAAGATTAATTTGCCTATACTAATAGTTCTTGGTTGGGTTGTATCATAACATAGAGATATTTTGGAAATTTCAGGGAAGCAGGTTGGAAATTTCTGATGAGAGAATTTTGTGTGTCCTAATGATTGGGAGACGTTGTTACTGGCATTAGTGTTTGAGTCAGGAGAATCATTAATGTTGACAGAATCACAAAATTAAGAATATTATAAAGTTGCTCACGACTTTCAAATATCCCTCTAGATATTCTAAAGGTGAAAGCCTTGTTTATCATTCAGTCCTAGAACCTGACTCTGGTTTAGTCACAAGCACCTTTTTTTACATAGTTTTAATGTAGACTGAATTTTTGAAAATGTAATTACTGTGGCATTTGAAGAAACAGTGCCTTTTTTAATTCAGAATTTTCACAAGATTTATCAGTTTTAGAAAAATTATGTTAACGAAAGGAGCAATGGTTATGGGATTTGAACCTCCACATAATCGTCCTGTGTTCCCCTACATTCATAGTAATTCATAATTATGGATGTTGTCGCATTCACAATAAATTCTGTGAATGGGTTCAAATGTCTGAATATTTTATTTGTTGATTTATATACTGAATGTATTATTTAATGAAAAATTTTTTCCCACAGTGGATGCTGCACTGCTCATCTTCCCCTTAATAGCCTATACCCCTATATCCCCACACCCTAGCTGCTATGGAAGTTGACTGCTAACCATTTAAAAAATCATTTCAGGAGATGGAGCAAAGTGGCCTATCCTGTGCAAAAATACCATATTTTAACAACTAGTTACACACAGAAAGCATCATCAATAGAACCAAAAATCAGGTGAGCACTCACAGTACCTTGCTTAAACTTCATAATGCTAAAAGAGGCACTGAAAAGGGGTAGAAGAGACAATCTTAAATCACAAAAGTCAACCTTCCCCTATCCCCCAGCAGCAGCCACTGGGCACAGAGAATGTGTGCACATGGGACAGGAAAAGCACAGATACTAGGGGACTTTAACTCAGTGCTGCCCTGTCACAGCAGAAAGCAGAACCAGTTGTACCCAGCTGATGTCCACCCATAGAGGGAGCATTTGAACCTGCCCTAGCCAGAAGAGAATTGCCCATCCCAGCAGTCAGACACTGAGTTCTGGCAAGTTTTGCAACCGCAGGCTAATGTACTCTGAGGCCCTAAGGAACTTGAATAACAGTCTAGGCCACAAGGAATGCAATTCCTAGGCAAGTGCTAGTGCTGAAGTGGGTTCAGAGCCAGTGGACTGGAGGTGGCCCATGACCTACTGAGATACCAGATGAGGCAGCTAAGGAAGTGCTTATGTCACTTTGTCCCCATAGCCCAGCGGTGGCCACATGGCATGGAGAAATCTGCTTGGGAGAGGGAGAGCACAGAGATTGTGAGACTTTAAATTGAACTCAATGCTGCCCTGTTATAGTGGAGAGCAAAGCGATGCTGGGCTCAGCCAGCACGTGCACACAGAGAGAACATTTGCACCAGACCTATCCAGAGGGGAATCACCCATCACACATCCAAGTGGCTGGAAGTTGAGTTGCAATCAGTTGGCAGGCCTCACCAACACAAGGTAAAGTGCTCTAGGGTTCTAGGTAAACTCAAAAGGCAGTCTAGGACACAAGGACTGTAATTCTTAGTTAACTCCTAGTGGTGGACTGGACTTAGAGATCATGGACCATGGTGGCACATGACTTACAGAGATATCACCTGGCATGTGTAAAGGCAAGTTTGTGCCATCACTTTCCCAGCCCCAGGCAGTACAGCTTGCAGTAATAAAAATGACTCATTCCTTCTGCTTAAGGAGAGCAGAGTGAAGAGTAAAGAGGACTCCATTTTGTGTTTTGGATACAAGCTCAGCTACAGTATGTTAGGGAACCAGGCAGAGTCATAAAGCCTCCCTTGCCAGGCCCTAGCTCGTGGATGACATTTCTAGACAAACCCTTGTCCAAAAGGGAACTCATTGCCTTAAAGGGAAGGACCCAGTCCTGGCAGTATTCATCACCTGCTGACTAAAGAGCCCTTGGGCTTTGAATAACCAACAATAATACTCAGGTAATATGCCATGGGCCTTGGGCTCTGAGATATACTGGCTTCAGATGTGACCCAGCATATTCCCAGATGTGGTGGCTATGGTGAAAGACTCCTTCTGTTTGAGAAAAGCAGGGAGAAAAGTAAAGGGGACTCTTCCTTGCACCTTATGTGCTAGCTGGGCCACAGCACCAAGGAGGATCTTGGGGTCTCTGAGTCCAGGAATAGGCTCTTGATCAGGATTTCTGGACATTCCCTGGGACATAGCATAACCCACTTCCCAGAAGAGTGAGTCCCAGGCCTGGCGGCATTCACCACAAGCTGACTGAAGGACCCGTGGACTTTAAGTCAACATTGGTGATGGCCTGGAAGAACCCCTCATAGACTGGTGGTGGTGATGGCCAAAGGGGTAGCCTCTTTTGCCTGTAGAAGGGAGAGGGAAGAGTCAGAAGGACTTTGTCTTGTGGTTTGATTGCCAGCTTAGCCACAGTAGAATAGAATATTAGGTAAATTTCTAAGGGTTTTGACTCTAATACCTGGCTCCTGAACAGCATCTCTGAACCTGCCTGGGGTCTGGGGTAACTCACCTGGCTGGCTTCACCACCTGCTGATCAGAGAGCCCCAGAGCCTTGAGTGAACATAGGTGGTAGACAGGTACTGGTTACAGTGGGCCTTGGGTGAGACCCAGTGCTCTACTGGCTTCAGGTGTAACTCAGTGCAGTCTCAGTGCTGGTGGCCACAAGGATGATCATGTCCCCTTACTCCCAGGTCCAGGTAGCACAGCACAGAGAGATTCTGTTTGTTTGGGAGAAAGTAAGAGATAAGAACAAGAGTCTCTGCCTGGCAGTCTGGAAAATTCTTCCAGATCTTATCTAAGACCACCAAGTTAGTACCTCTACAAGTCTGCCAGAATCACAGCATTTTGAGTTTGGGGCCCAATTCCCCTTTAATCCTTGGGAAGCCTTCCCAAGAAGGATGGGCACAAACAAGTCCAGGCTGCAAAAGCTACAATAAAGCCTACCTCTTCAATGGTTAGACATTAATGAACAGCCACAAGCATCAATATTATCCAGGAAAACATAACCTCACCAAATGAACTGAATAAGTCTCCAGGGACTAATCCTGGAGAAACAGCAATATGTGACCTTTAAGGCAGATAATTCAAATTAGCTTTGCTGAGGAAATTCAAAGAAATTAAAGAGAACACAGAGAAATAATTCAGAATTCTATCAGATAAATTTAACAAAGAGATTGAAATTATTGGAAACAAGCAGAAATTCTAGAGTTTAACAATGCAATTGACATATTAAAGGATGTATGAGTCTCTTACTAGCAGAATTGATCGAGTAGAAGAAAGAATTAGTGAGCTTTAAGACACGCTATTTGAAAATACACAGTCACAGGAACCAAAGGAAAAAAGAATAAAAAGAATGAATCATGCATACGAGATTTAGAAAATAGCCTCAAAAGGACAAATCTAGGAGTTATTGGCCTTAAAGAGTAGAGTGAGAAATTGAGGTAGAAAGTTTATTCACAGATATAACATCAAAGAACTTTCCAAACCCAGAGAAAGATATCCATATGCAAGTACAAGTAGGTTACAGAACACCAAACAGATTTAATCCAAAGAATACTACCTTAGGCATTTAATAATCAAACTCCCAAAAGTCAAAAATAAAGAATCCTAAAAGCAAAAAGGGAAAAAAAGCAAATAACATTCAATGGAGCTGCAATATATCTGGCAGCAGACTTTTCAGTGGAAACATTGCAGACCCAAGAGAGAGTGGCATGACATATTTAAAGTGCTTAAGGAAAAATAAACACCTTTTTACCGTAGAATAATATATCTGGCAAAAAATATCTTTCAAGTATGAAGGAGAAATAAATACTTTCCCAGACAAACAAAAGCTGAGGGATTTCAATAACACCAGACGTCTCCTACAAAAAATGCTAAAGGGAGTCCTTCAGTCTTAAAGAAAAGGACATTAATGAATAATAAGAGATCATCTGAAGGTATACAATTCACTGGTAATGCCACGTAGAAAAACACAGACTATTATAACACTGTAACTGCAGTGTATAAACTACTGTTATTTTAAGTAGAAAGATTAAATGATGATCTAATCAAAAATAATAACTGCAACAACTTTTCAAAACGCAGACAATAGACTAAGACATAAAGAGAAACAAAAAAGGTTAAAAAGTAGGGGATGAAGTTAAAGGGTAGAGTTTTTATTTTCTTTTTGATGTTTGCTTATGCAATCAGTGTTAAGATGTTATCAGTTTTAAATAATAGGTTATAAGACAGTATTTGCAAACGTCATGGTAACTGCAAATTGAAAAACATACAATAAATACACAAAAAAATAAACAAGAAATTAAATTATACCAACAGAAAAAAAATCACCTTCACCAAAAAGAAGACAGAAAGGAAGAAGGAAGAGAAGACCACAATACAATAAAAAAAAAATTATCAAGAGTAAGTTCTTATTTATCAATAATAACATTGAATGTAAATAGACTAAACTCTCAAATCAAAAGACATAGAATGGCTGAATGAATAAAAAAGCAAGACCCAATGATCCATTGCTTGCAAGAAACACATTTCACCTATTATAAAGACACACATAGACTGAAAATAAAGGGATGAAAAAAGATATTCCATGCCAATGAAAACCATAAACAGGGCAGCACTAGCTATTCTTATATCATACAAACTAGATTTCAAATTTAAAACTGTAAGAAGCGACAAAGAAAGGCATTATATAGTGATAAAGGGATCAATTCATCAAGAGCATATAACAATTCTGAAGATGCATGAACACGACATTGGAGCACCCAGATATATAAAGTAAATATTATTAGGGCTAAAGCAAGAAATAGACCGCAATATGATAATAGCTGGAGATTCAACACCCCACTTTCAGAACTGGACAGATCTTCCAGACAAAATATCTACACAGAAACATTGGACTAATTTGGCACTGTAGAACAAATGAACCTAATGAATATTTACAGAACATTTTATCCCACAGCTGCAGAATACACATTTTTCTCCTCAGCACATGGATCATTCTCAAGGATATGCCATATGTTAGGTCACAAAACAAGTTTTATGAACATTTAAACAATTGAAATAATATCAAGCATCTTCTCTGACCACAGTGAAATAAAACTGGACATGAATAACAAGGAATTTTGGGAACTATACAAACACATGGAAATTAAACATATGGTCCTGAATGATAAGTGAGTCAATGAAGAAATTAAGAAGGAAATTGAAAAATTATTGAAACAAAAGAAAATGAAAATATGACATACCAGAACCTATGGGATACTGCAACAGCAATACTAAGAGGGACATTTATAGCTATAACTGCCTACATCAAAAAATAAGAAAAACATCAAATAAATAACCAATCATTTAAAAAAATAGAAAAGCAAGAGAAAACTAAACCCCAAATTATGAGAGGCTAAATAAATAAATAAATAAGTAAATAAAGAATCAGAGCAGAAATAAATTAATCTGAAATGAAGAAAATAATACAAAAAATCAACAAAATGAAAAGTTAGTTTTTTGAGAAAAAAATTGGCAAACTTTTAGGCAGACAAAAAAAAGTAAAAGACACAAATAAAGAAATTGGAGATTAAAAAACATTGTAATTGATACTGCAGAAATTCAAATGATTATTAGTGGCTGCTATGATTAACTGTAGGCCAACAAATGATAAATGAGAAAATCTGGTGAAAATGAATAAATTCCCAGACACATACAATCTACCAAGATTGAAGGAAGAAATCCGAACCTAAACAGATCAATAACAAGTAATGAGATTGAAGCTCTAATAAAAATTCTCCCAGTTAAGAAAAGCCCAGGGCCCATTGGCTTCACTGATGAATTCTACCAAACATTTAAAGAAGATAGTACTACCAATCCTACTCAAACTATTCCAAAAAATAGAGGAGGAGGTAACACTTCCAAACTCATTCTTAGAAGCCAATATTACCTTGATACCAAAACCAGATAAGGACACATCAAAAAAAGAAAACTGCAGGCCAATATCTCTGATTAATATTGATGCAAAAATTCTCAGCCAAATACTAGCAACCCAAATTCAACAATATATCTAAAAAATAATTTATAATGACCAAGTGAGATGTATCTCAGGGATGCAAGGTTGGTTCAACATTTGCATATCAATCAGGGTGATACATCATATCAAGAGAATAAAAGAAAAAACCCATATGATCATTTTATTTGATGCTGAAAAAGGATTTGATAAAAATTCAACATCCTTTCATAGATAAAAATCCTCAAAATACTGGGTATAGAAAGAACATACCTCAACATAATAAAAGCTGTATATGACAGACACACAGGTAATATAATACTGAATTGGGAAAAACCGAAAGCCTTTCCTGTAAAATCTGGAATGTGAAAAAGATGCTCACTTTCACCACTGTTTTTTATTACTGGAAATCCTACTGGGACCAATCAGACAAGAGAAATAAATAAAGGGCATACAAACTACAAAGGAAGAAGTCAAATTATCCTTGTTTGTAGATGGCTTGATCTTATAATTGTTATAACCTAAAGACTCCACTGAAAATCTATTAGATCTGATAGACAAATTTAGTAAAGTTGCAGAGTACAAGATCAACATACAAAATCTATAGCATTTGTGTGTGTCAACAGTGAACAATCTGAAAAAGAAACAAGTAATCCCATTTACAGTAGGCAAAAATAAAATTAAATACTTTGGAATTAAATTAACAAAAGAAGTAAAATATTTTTACACTGAAAACTGTAAAACACTGATGAAAGAAATGGAAATGAACCACAAAAACGGAAAGATATTTCAGGTTCATGGATTGGAAGAATCAATATGGTTTAAACGTCTGTACTACCCAAAACTGTCTATAGATTCAGTACAATCCCTATCAAAAAACCAATGACATTCTTCACAGAAATAGAAAAAAACAGTTGTAAAATTTATACAGAACCACAAAAAACCCAGAGTGGGAAAAGCTATCCTGAGTAAAAAGAATAAACCTGAAGGAATCACTCTACCTCACTTCAAATTATACTACAGAGTGATAGTAACCAAAACAGCATGGTACTGACGTAAAAACACATATAGTCTAATGGAACAGAAGAGAGAACACAGAAAAAAATTCAAACACCTATAGTGAACTAATTTTTGACAAAGATACCAAGAGCATACATTGGGGAAAGAACAGTCCCCTCAATAAGTGGAGCTGGGAAAACTGTATATCCATATGTATGAGAATGAAACTAGACCCCTAGGTCTCACCATATAAAAAATCAAAACAAAGTGAATTAAAGACTTAAATCTATTACCCCAACTATGAAACTACTGCAAGGAAACATTGAGGAAACTTTCCAGGACATTGGTCTGGGCAAAAATTTCTTGAGTAACACCCCACAAGCACAGGCAACCAAAGCAAACATGGGCAAAGGGGATCACATCAAGTTAAAAAGCTTCTGCACAGCAAGAGAAACAACCAACAAAGTGAAGAGACAACCCACAGAATGGAAGAGAATATTTGCAAACTACTTTTCTGAAAAGTGATTAATCACCAGTGTGTAAAAGGAACTCAAACAATTGTATACGAAAAAAAATCCAATAATCCAATAAAAATGGATAAAATGTTTGAATAGACATTTTCTTGACAGAAGACATACAAATGGCAAACAAGCATATGAAAAGGCACTTTTCATAAATAATCATCAGAGAAATGCAAATTAAAACTAGAATGATACATCATCTCACTTCAGATAAAATGGCTTTTATCCAAAACGCAGGCAATAAGAAATGCTGCTGAGAATGTGGAGAAAAGGGAACCCCCGTACATTGTTGGTGGGAATGTAAATTAGTACAATCACTTTGGAGAATGGTTTGGTTTCCTCAAAAAACTGAAAATAGAGCTACTATATGATCCGGCTATCCCACTGCTGGGTATATACACAGAAAAGAGAAAAGAAGAAAAGAAAAGAAAGAGAAAAGAAGAAAAGAGGAAGAAAAGAAAATCAGTATATCAAAGAGATATCTGCAATCCCATGTTTGTTGCAGCACTGTTCACAATTGCTAAGATATGGACACAACTTAAGTGTCCTTCAGCAGATGATTGGATAAAGAAAACGTGGTACATACATACAACAGAGTATTATGTGGCCATAAAAAGTATGTGATCCTGTGATTTGTGACAACATTGATGGAACTGGAGGTCATTAAGTTAAGTGAAATAAATCAGGCACAGAAAAATGTCACATATTCCCACTTATTTGTAGGAAGTAAAAGTCAAAACAATTAAACTCTCAGAGATAGGGTAGAAGGATGGTTACCAGAGGCTGAGAAGGGTAGTGGAGTGCATGTAGGGGGAAAGTGGTGATGGTTAATGGGTAAAAAATAAAAATAGAAGAAATGAATAAGACCTAGTGTTTGATAGCACAACAGGGTGACTATATTTTATAATAATTTAATTGTGCTTTTTAAAATAAATAAAAGAATATAATTGGAGTGTTTGTAACATGAAGGATAATGATTAGGGGATGGATACCCCATTTTCCATTGTGGAATATTACAACTTGCATGCCTGTATCAGGGTATCTCATATACTCCATTAATATATACACCTAGTATGTACCCAAAAAAATTTAAAAATATATTCCCTTAAATGAATTGCCTTTGGCTGAAATGGGACCTCCCTCAGCCCATCAGAGAAAGTCCTCAGCCAATGACTGGCTGCCATTAAGGTTAAAACACCCAGCCTTTTGCCTTAAGGTATGACCAGTCTTTCAGTTACGGTCTGACAGCAATATCTAATGTGGTAGTCACTAGCCACATGTGGTTATTAAATTTATATTTAAACTAATTAAAATTAAAATTGTAGTTCTCATTCTCACTAGCTACATGACCTGGGCTCAGGGGCCATGCGTGGCAGTGGTTAGAGTATTCAACAGTGCAGGTATAGCATATTTCCAACATTAACAGAAGTTCTACTGGATAGCATTACTCCAGAACACTGCTCCCTAATAAAAATATAGGTCATATCTGAAATTTTCAATTTCCATGTAGCCACATTAAGCCACATTAAAAAGGCAGAGAAATTTATTTTAATAATATATTTTATGAACCCAAAGCATTCAAAGTAGTAGGTTTAAAATATGTAATCAATATTAACATTATTATCCATATATTTTACATTACATTTTCACTGTAAGCCTTTAAACTTAGAACATATTTGTACTTGCAGCAATTTAGTTGTCAATTTGACAACTAAATTTTCACTGGAAACATTTGATCTGGATTTCGATTTTATAAAACTTACAATTGAAAAAGTAGGCTCATGTATTCAGGTTTCTCCAAACATATGTAAACATTTTTCAATAACTGAATATAGTAAATTTTAAATTTTACTTAAAATAAAATAGTTCAATTCTTAAGTCACCTTAGCCACATTCAGATGCACAACAGGCACAAACATCTAGTGGCTACTGTATTGGATGATGCAGTTCTAGAGCACTTTGTAGTATGGGGTTGAAGCTGTTTTCCAGCTGAGAGGTGCACATCCCTATGCAGCTCCTACTTCTCTCCTTTCCTGCATCCCTCTCTCCCTTTCTCCTGAGAGCACTCCCTCAGTAAATTACATATGCCCAAGTCCCTGTGCCAGACTCTGCTTCTAGGGAACCTGACCTAAGACATTAATTGTTTATTTATCTCTTCTATTAAAGTTAATGCATTACATTTATTTTATATATATCTGCATTTTATAGCAGCTATACATTTCATTTCAAGAAGGAAAGGAGAGATTTTAAAATATTTTTATTTTCTTAAGGCATTAACCTGAGGGTCTGAGAGCCACTTTGCTACAAACATAAATGTGAGTTTATATGTTTACATTTTTATTTTGATGTATTTTATCTTCAGAGCATATCAATTAGGACATTTTTGATATTCAGTAAACATAAATATTATTACTATATAAAATATATAACTGCTAGCAATAGTACTTTGCAATGGTCAGAGTCATTAAATGCAGAATAGCACTGCTGACCATCACTGAGCAATTGGACCACAGATTAATTCAATAAAAAATCAAGAGTCAGCATTGTTTTAATCTCCCTCCATTAACAAGCTCCGAGAATCAAATTGTGGCAATAGTTTGTGCGGCATTTCATATGTATATAACTGAAAAGGGGATATTTTTCATTGTTTGTAATTATACCTATCACAAAACGCCTATGAACAGAAGAGAAAAATAAAAGGGCATATAGATACTTCGAAGAAGATTATGAGAAAACATAAAGCTGGGCCATATGGGAAAAAGGTGGAATCACCTCTAACTTGCACTAGAACAGCCCTAGCATTCGAGGGGATCTGTCTGTTACTTCTTGAATGCTTTTGTTTATGATCATTTTCTCATATTCTCACGTATCATAAGTAAAAATATGGGCACAGTAGAGTGAACAAAAGTTTTGAAAACAGTTAATTATCTAAACTTTTTTGAATCTCACCCTTATATTTAAAAGGAGATAATAATAGCTGTTATATTGGGTTGTTGTGTGTGAATTAAATGTGACAGTTTATATTAAATTATATCTACACTGTTATCTAGATAATTCACTAGAGGAATAATGTGAGCAAAGTGAGTACTTGGGCTTTCAGGATAATAGGCTCTACCAACAAGGCTAAAGACTGTAATAATCTGGCAAAATTTCTGAAATCTTTGCAACTTTCTGTAAGTCTCAGAGAGTGGAACATCTTGAGAAATAAAATAGGTTGACATGGCTTTTAAAAAGAACATAATGGGAAAAGAAAATCTTGCAAGTGAACTTGATCTGCTCACTCCACAAAGCTCTTTGAGGTGCTCAGGAAGGGAATGGCTCTAAGGAAACAGAAGGCATTGCTCAGAGATGTGCTTGATGAGAGAGTGGTGCAATGATTGATGCTGTATTGAAGTCTATGGTTAGAAGCTGATGAGGGCCATTTACCTGAAAGTGTTGACTCAGAAACAGTCAATTTATGGAGGCTAATGACCATCACAACTAGTAACCTCCTCCATTTAATAACAAAATTGACACTTAATTGAACTAGTCTGTGACGTGCATGAAGATATAGTACCTCTGAGCTCATCTTAGCTTGCCTATGAGTCATGCCATCACAGTCAAGAAGGCTGCCTGGCTTTTCTATAAGTGTGAATTCAGGAGCAACCATTTGGCCACTGCCAGAAGAGGCTGTGCCAACAGAACATTTTGTAACTGATGGGGTTCTACATATATGGTCATGATGTGCAGCCACCCAGGCAGGGGAGGCATTCTCAGTCAGCATGGCACATCTGCCATTTGGCTCTTGGAATGCGTTGATGACATTGAGGGGCATGTGCAGTTCTAAACTGTGTAGATTCTACAAATAAGAGAAAATGTTCTGGGATAGGGTTTTTATTTACATTTTATTGAAAGTTTCATGGTAAAACACAATTGAATAAAATCTTTTAGCACTCAACAAAGAAAAATTTTCACCAATGACTGCTCAGGAGACTCCACTGGTTCCTCTCCTGTTCTTTGACTCTTATTTTTACCCCTAAGTTATAGAGCTTGGTAAGAAAATTCCTTTTATGTTGCCAATATTTTCACAGCTGAAAAGTATTTATTTTTAACATAATATTCTGCAGGGTTATTAGTAAGTAACAATTTTGCGTATCTGTCATATTTTTATAGCCAATAAAGGGTGTCATTATTAAATTACTGTAGACTGAAAGGTCTATATCTGCTTTGGTCTGTGTTAGCATTTGTAATTTGTTTCTTTTTTATGCATTTCCAAGTTTTATTTTAAGTTTATGGGTACAAATGCAGGATGTGCAGGTTTGTTACATAGGTAAACATGTGCCATGGTGGTTTGCTGCACAGACCATCCCATCATCTATGTATTAAGCCCAGCATCCATTAGCTCTCCCTCTCCCAGTATCACATCTCACAGGCCCCAGTGTGTGTTGTTGCCTACCGTGTGTCCATGTGTTCTCATCACTTGGCTCCTACATTTTTTTTCTTTTTTTCTTTTTTTTTTTTAGATGGAGTTTCACCTTGTTGCCCAGGCTGGAGTGCAATGGCACGATCTTGGCTCACGGCAACCTCCACCTCCCAGGTTCAAGTGATTCTCCTGCCGCAGCGTCCCGAGTAGCTGGGATTACAGGCATGCGCCACCATGCCCGTCTAATTTTGTATTTTTAGTAGAGGCTGGGTTTCTCCATATTGGTCAGGCTGGTCTTGAACTCCCGACCTCAGGTGATCCACCTGCCTCAGCCTCCCAAAGTGCTGGGGATTACAGGCGTGAGCCACCTGCCCGGCCCTTAGCTCCTACTTTTAAGTGAGAACATGTGGTATTTGGTTTTCTGACCCTGCATTAGTTTGCTAAGCATAATGGCCTCCAGCTCCGTTTATGTCCCTGCAAAGGACATGATCTTGTTTGTTTGTATGGCTGCACAGTATTCCATGGTATATATGTACCACATTTTCCTTGTCCAGTCTGTCATTGAGGAGCATTTGGATTGATTTCATGTTTTTGCTATTGTGAGTAGTGCTGCAGTGAACATACCTGTGTATGTGACTTTATAATAGAATAATTTATATTCCTTTGGGTATATACCCAGTAATGGGATTACTGAGTTGCATGGTATTTCTGCTTCTAGGTCTTTGAGGAATCATCACACTATCTTCCACAATGTTTGAACTAATTTACACTCCCACCCACAGTGTAAAAGTGTTCCTTTTTCTGCACAACCTCGCCAGAATCTGTTGTTTTTTGACTTTTTAGTAATAGCCATTCTGATAATTAGATGTTTTGAAAAGACCGTGTTAAATCCCTTGTATATATTATCTCATTTAATCCTCATGACAGCTCTGCTCTACAAAGAAGTGCAGAGTACTGATTGGGAGCAGTGAGACTGCATGGCTTCAAATTTTTGCAGTTCTTCATTTGCTTCTCCCAACATCCAAAGAACTTCCTGCCTCCCATCTTTAGATTACCACTCAAACATAAACCAGTGTGGGCTTCCTTGATTACCCTGCACAGAATAGCACCCTTTAGACTCTCCTCATCTGCTTGATTTTTATCCATAGCACCTGTATATATAGCACCTTAATATACTTTAATATATAGCACCTTAATATACTTTTTTATATGTTTATTTGACTGTAGTCTATCTCCTTCCAAAACACTATACAGTCCATAAGAACAAAGACTTTGTTTTAATAATTGCTATATCTGTAGTACCTAAAATTGTGCTTGACTCATAGTAGACAAAAAAATTTTGAAAATAATAAATGAATAAATTAATTAGTTTTCTCCAGCACTAACCAAATGGAATAACCATATGGAATTATCTCCTTCTGTTACTCTATTACAGTAAATATTTAGAGTGTTGATTCAATTGGATCTATAGACATACATGATTTAACAAAAATACACCTCTCTATAAAACAATAAAGTTGTTTTCTTGCACTTGAATCAACAGGCATTACATGAAGAGGTGTCATTCTGATTTTTATCTTGTGATCCTTCTCTTATCAGCAGAGACCCACTGATCTTCTTTGGTTCACAGGTGTTTGGGTGCTTTATTTTTAATCTTGGTTCTCATGTTTTTGTATTTTAATTGCAAGGAATTTGCAAACATCTATTTGCTAAATAATTATTTTAATGAAAAAGCATCTCTGCCGTATTCGAAAAACATTTCCTGATTCTTCCTGCTACCGTATTGTTCTCTCCAATGCACTGACTGAACTATGTTTTTACTTTCTTCCTTTTCAACCTTGAACCATTATGAACCATATTCTACAGTTCCAGAATCACTTTTTCTCATGTGTTTACAGTTTGGAATTCAGTGTCAGGTACCTCATCTTCAATAAAATAATATTTTTCAGGACGTACTGAAAGTCTGGAACAATATTATAGGAACAATAGGCAAGAAACTTGTGCAAGGCACATGGTAAAATTCATGTATCTTTTAGAAGTATAAGCACATGAAGAAGTGAAACAACAGCCTGATCTAAAGTGTATTATGGGGAAATATTATGAGGAATGATTAATTAATTATGCCCACATATAGTGGTGAAAGAAGGTATCACAAAATACAGGATTACAAAACTTGAGAGGTTGTAAGATGTGATTTTCCTTTAAAGTTTAGATAGTGGTATATGTATGTGCATGAGAGAGCGAGGGGGCAGCAAGAGTAAATAAAGAGTAAAAAAAGGTAAATAAAGTATTTACTCCTACTTTGCATGAGCAAAGTATGTTTATTGATTGTAGATAGTATTTGCAAAGCAGCCAGTGCAACTCTGGCACATAGTAATATTAGAAATGTTATTAATTTTATTATTTTTATGAACATACAGTGTATACGAAGAGCTGGAATTCTAACTCAGAACATGAGTTCAGGATCTGGTCTGACTTCAGAGCCCATGTTTTTAAATACCATGCAATATTACACCCTTCCGCCAACCATACATAACGTTTATTAACATCCTTTTGCTTCTAACATCTTAATGCATTTGTCAAGATCCGAACTGAAACTAGCTTCAATATGTTTGCCTAACAATGTTTAAAGGGGTTAGCTTAGGACTTTATAATGCAAAGGGTTTTTGAGCATGATCGATACTATAATTGACACACAGGTTTGATGATAATATAAAAAAATAAGACATTTCCCTGACATGAGCAATTGTTGCTTGTTCTTTCATTTGTCATGGTGGTGCCCTGAGTGACAGAAAGAACATGTCAGTCCCTCGTGTTAGGAAAAATAACTTCCTGTTTGAGGTCTCTGTTAGCAACTGATTCCTTATCTAGAGAATGGCACCTTCTGTATAAGACATTTAATATTTCATTAATGGCTCAGAGGTATTAATTCATGTTTCAAGTTGTGTTCTCACATCTGTGCAAATTTAGGGGAATATCCCAAACTAATACCATTCAGTCCTGCACAAGTAGAAGGTTAACTATTCATGGATCTAATCTTTATCACAGAGAACTTAATCACTGATAAAGGAGAAAGTTGTTTCCAAGGGAGTAATTTTGTCAGGGTAAAGTAAAGTTTCAGGTCATAGATAGATTTTAGTCTTTCTGGACAAATAAAACAGTGATGCATTGATTTTCATAGGAAGTATTCACGGACAGAAACAAGAAAGATGGTTAGTAAAAACCTCTTCCAGCTCGCGTGCAGCCCTCGCTCGAGTGCCTGAATGGTCTCTGGGTGCTGTGTGGCTCTCTGCAGCTCTCTATTGAGATGCATAGTGTTTACTAACATGGAATTGGACAGTCTAGCAAAGCTGCCTCCACCCCTGTAACCTGACCTTTTCAGGTTTGCATTCCACTGACCTTTCTCTTTTTAAGGCCTGATGTTACCTGTCTTCCTTAGACTGCAGGAACTCCAAAATCAAAATCAGCAATTTTATTAACATAGTTAATATTGCACCATTGAGATAGGTAAGGGAAGGAACAGCAGTTTACTTTTTTTTTTCTAGAAGATATACAAGTCCATAATTCTCTACCTTCTGATTATTTTTTGTGGTCTTCAAACTATAAAAGAGCTATATTAGTTTATTATCCATATAAATACAGATCCAGTTAAAAACATATTTTTCTTATATTACTCAAGTATATTGGTTTTCTCTTTTCCGGCCTGAAGGAGTTATGAAGCCAGCTAAAGGGGAGAACTGGGAGACAAATTAAGGGTGATCAGGTGAAAGTAATGGAGCAATATCTTCCGCAAGCTAGAGATGGTGGGGAAAGAAGAAATTTAAAAAGTGCATTTTCCTCTATTGTCCTTTCAGATATTGTTTATCTACTTGCTTTTACTTTCTTTAATTTTTACCAATATCAAAAGTTCTTCTTCAGTTGCTTTTGCAAAAGTCTCATGTTTCTTTATATCAAGGGGTAAAATATACTGAGAATCTTTTACTAATTTCTGCTCAATATATGTGTGCAACTATGGTTTGAAGATGCTTGTAGATAGGAGCTTTAATGGCCAAAAAAAGAACAGAAGGCCGAGAAAAAGAAACTTTTTTTAATGCACTTGCTGAGATGCAACTAAAATTTAATTCCAATAAAAATAAAGTGACACATTCTGAAAAACTCCAATAGAAAAAATAAATTATGTAGCAAGCTACAGAAATCCATTAGCTATATTAGCTTGGAAATGAAGAATTCCAAATAAAGTTGGGAGTTATTATAAAACTATTCCCCATGGCTTAAAATCCACTACGATTCTTTATTGAAAGAGGCAAGTAAGATTCTAGAGAAATATAGTATAAATCAAAGAGATGGTCTTATTGTATATAAAGTAGTTAGACTTTACCTGAAGTACTGTAAAATATAGTTCACAGGATGCCTGAAGACAGGTGTAATTGTCTGTAAAGGTATAAAACAAGGTAGGTGGCAGGGTCCTAAAGATGCTCTGTGAGGAACATGGGAGTATTTACAATGGTCAGGGGAGAAAGTGTGCTGATACACAGGACTTATTTCAATTTTATTCAGGAATTAATTGAATTGAGTCCAACTAGCCGTGTTTCATTGATCTTGATATGGAAGCTAATTTCTAAAAACTTGAGGAATTTTTTTCCCTTTCCTCATCTTTATATTTTTATGTCAGTAATAAAAAAACGTTTGATTTGGAACCTCCCACCTAAACTTTTTTTTTCTTGTTCTTCTTTTTTTTTAAAGTGCCTACCTTTGTTTGTATCTCCCTTTCAGCCCTTTTGGCTGATTTTTGGTTGTGTGTATCTCCAATTTGTTCTATGAATCATCCTATTATCTTGCATATCCTTCTATAATCTGCCCACTGTAATCAATCTTTAATCCAAAAAGGCCTCATGAACATACAAAGAAATGTTTTCAGTAAGTTGCAAGGGTGTTCATACTGAACAGCTCTATTAAATAATAAAATAATAATGAAATAGAACCCACTGCAATAAATCTGAGATTTAAAGGACAGTCATTTATCTTGATTTTGTTAAGCCATTTTACCTGATGTAAATACAACAAAGTAATTTACATGTTGATTCCTCTCCCTGTTACTGGATTCTTTCTTATAGATATCTTCAATTAACTCTGGTCAATAATATTTTGGTGTTACAAATATTTTCAGAAATGGCTAATTCTTTAATATCATTTAATGGCTTTGGGGAATTTTTTGACTGCTTTCATTCTTTTCATTATCCTTCATTTTATAGACTTACAGTTTTTTTTTTTTTTTTTTTTTTAAAGCTAAGGTAGAGGTTGAAAGGAAACCTTTGACTTCCAACTTGCTGTAGCAGTCTGAGTGGCAGTGGCCATTTTCATCTTGCGTCATGAAGTACTCAGTCTTGTGGAGTGGTGGCATTTATTCTTGTAGATGCTTTTGAAGGCAAGGTTCCACAAATAATCTTGGGAATCAAGCTTTGAGAGTCAATCAGGATAGCACAAGCAAAGCATGTGCCAAAGCCCTAGGCAGAAACATACTTTATTCTTAATGGGTACAGGGCAATAAAGCAGAGTCCATGGCTTAGCCTCAGCTGGGATTAAAGAGCTTACCATGAAGAACAAGGGAGAGCATGCTGAAGCTTCCTGGAACATTTGTTCATACTTCTATCTCATAGAGGATGGTACACCAATCTCAATATTGCCTGGAAAGCAGAATTACCTCTTATGGTATGCTGAATAATGCCCAATGTCACCTCAAACATGGTTACATCTTTATTCTTGGAGCCCCATAATTTGTTAATTTACATGACAAAGGGGAATGTAATGAAGTTTGCGTATGAAATTATGATTGCCAATCAGCTGGCCTTAAAATAGGGAGACTACTCTGGATAGTAAATGGGGACCCATGTAATCACAAAGGTCCTTAAAAGTGGAAGAGGGACTTAAGGGTCAGTGAGATATCAGAGTGAGGACTTGGGTCAATGTTTCTGGTTTTGAAGATTGAGTAAGGGGCCATGAGTCAAGGGAAGTGGTGGACCTTTAGAAGCTACAGAAGTCAAGAACATGAATTCTTCTCTAAAGCTCCCAGAAAAGATTGCAGCCCTACTGACAAATGATTGTAGCCAGTTGAGATCCATGTTGGATTTCTGCATACAGAATTGTAAAATAATAAATTTGTATTGTTTTAAGGCAATACATTTGTGATGAATTTTTACAGCAGTGATAGAAAACTAATACACGCCCTCCAACCCCCACTTTCTCTTTGGCCAAATCATCCCTTTCATCTGAAATTAACATGAATCCACTTGGTATATGAGTCATGCACTTACATTTTAGCTGCAGGGTCTTTTTGGCATTTTATTTCTCCAAAACCTAATCTAACAAAAATGTCTCAGCA
The DNA here is from genome assembly GCF_029289425.2 of Pan paniscus. Lineage (NCBI taxonomy): Eukaryota > Metazoa > Chordata > Mammalia > Primates > Hominidae > Pan > Pan paniscus. Next base: position 97,887,261 of record NC_073258.2, read on the forward strand.
ACATAACCAATTATTGTAAGGTTAATTACTGATTTTCTTAAATGTGTCGAATTCCTAAAATTCTAATTATTACTATTTTGCCAAGATGTAGATAGTTCTTCCTAGCTTCCTTTGTGCAAGATCCTTCTCAAAGTCCTCTAATACATTAGCTTACATAATTGATTTAAGCTCTCTTTCCATTCAGCTTTCCTAATTTCATCATCAGAATTGACTATGTATTCTCCTGTTACTTTACTTATTTGGTTGTATTTCTGATAGAGCACTTTTCATAGTCTGCCTTACATTTTGTGGAACCAATTACTCTCCCAATATCCCAGAGCTGCTTATGCTTGTAACACCACTATGGAGAGAGAAAGACTGGATGTATTGGTCAAGTAGTGCTTGCTTACACTATGTAAACTACTGACCCCCAGATCTTAGTAGCTTACAACTAACAAGGTTTATTTCTCACTCGTGCAAAATGTCCATCAGAAATATTTCCTGTAGCTGTGAAAGAAAAAAATCAGTGAGCACAAGAAACCACTCCTTCCGATGGCTCTTAAAACTGCTGCCTTAAAATGACCCACACCACATTTGCAAATACTTCATTGGCTACAGAAGGTCACATGACAAAGCCCGTGCACAACAGGGCAAAGAAATATAATCATTCAAGAGAATAGTGAATATTTAGAGATGATAACTCAGCCTTCCACAATGAACTAGCCTTCTCTGGAATGCTGTATAAAGTATGAATGTCTGTGAGAACATGTTAGAAGCACAGTGTGTTTGAGTAATCTGATGAGGAAAGAGAAAGTGAGTAGAGAAACAATGTGCTTCAAAGGTGCTTGCTGTGTGGCATTGATGTATTCATGTATGGGGAGAGTGAGATAGAGACTGTGGAGGTAAAGAAAGAAAAAATGAGAGACTTTTTAGCAGTTTCTGTGTATGGCATACTTAGGAAAGGGAGAGGTGTCCACGGAGAAATTTATGAAGTTGTCCAGGGGAGTTGTTTCCATTCAGCTTTCCTAATTTCACCATCAGAATTAATTACGTATTCTCCTGTTACTTTACTTGTTTGCTTGTATTTCTAATATAATACAATGATGCTGCAAAGAGCCACATTGTTTCAAAGCCTCTGGAGTTAGACTGCTGTTTATTTGAATGTGTAATATGAAGATACCAAACATGGGGCTTCACTTTACACACAGTTTTGAAGTTTGGTTCTTTTTACTTACTTAACTGTCATGGAATTGTGAATGTCCAGAGAGTACAAAAAATAATCAAAGCTACAATTAGTGAATAATATGAAATAAAAATGACAAAATAAATCCTATTATAGCAATAATTATACATCGGCAGTTTTTTTAAAAAAGAAAAAGATATTGACTCTCATTATGAGTACTTCAGTAGCCAGCAACTTATATGAGATATAGAAAAAGGAAAAATATACAGAAAAATGGAAAATAAAAGCACGTGAAAAGAAATACCCAGAAAATATGAAGCAAATGTCAATAAAAGAAAAAGTTGAAATCACAAAATTCCAAAATAACACAGGCATTATAGAAACAACTAGTTTTCTGGTTTGGGTGGGGAATTGGAAAACAAAAGCAGAGGGTGGAGAATAAATATCTATCTGTGCCCAAAAGGATTAACATGTTAACAAGTATTAGAATCCAACATGTTGGGCATACCTCGCTTCTAAATCCCTGGTTATTGAGACTATGTTCTAAACTTGATTTTCAAGAATTATATGCATATTTAGATTTATTTATTTCATTGTTACTTCATATTATACTTGAAGAAAATAGTGGTAAATTATTATGTTATAATCATATATAAGAAGGATGAAATGGGGAGATATGAATTTGAATTTATTATTGGGGGTATGGAGGTTTATCTATAATATAGGTGACTAATACCAGAACATTGTGTTATGATATTCAATGTATCCAAATAGTACTTTCTTCAAGGTAATTCTCCATTTTCTGCATTTAGAGGAAGCATGGAAAATAATTGTTTTTTAGGGTATATTACTTGTTTAGAGTGTAGCATTCTGAGGAGAGTATATTTTTCTTGTGGTTTAAACATGTCTAAATATTTCCTTGCATCTCAAAGAAATGAAATCACCTCACACTTTCTTTTATCATAAAAATGTTTTATTTTTATATAAAGACTGACTTCTATCAAAGTAATGCAGATACAAAGCAGAAAGACCTTGATGCTTCTCAATTACATTGATTCTCAAATAGCTTTCCGAGAACACTGTTGAACTCAACAAGGATGATCTGAAGTCTATGCTTAGAGTTTACTTTTTTTTCAGGTCTTTGGGGGGGTCTCTTCACGACTGCTTGCTCACAAACATTTACAAAAATACCAGTGAAATGAAATTTAGAACAAGAAATAGCCTTGGCTTACTCACAGTGGCAATGAAATAAACAATTCATTGTGAGGCATTCGAAGGAAAAGATAATAAATAGAAGACAGACTAGCTGTAGCCCTTTCGTCCTGTCAGGGTCTTTTTATTTTGAGCTGCAAATTTTTCACATGACAGAATTTAAATAAGAGTGTGCAAGAGGTTGTGTGTGTGTGTGTGTGTGTGTGTTACTGAAACAAACAGCTGAAAGCAGTTGGGTCGTATAATTTTAAGAAAAAGAATTTTATAATGTGTGAAGTTAAGAATGCTAACCTATTCTATTTAGTTTTTAATATTTTTCAGTCACTTTCAACTCACTATCTCCCTAAATTCAGTATCTTCACTTGTGAAAGGGAGGAAACAGAAGACCCTAACTGAAACGGTTATTATTATAATTAATTAAAAGAACACTATATAAGTACTTAGTGTGTTATACAGCAAACTCAATAATGTTAATTGTTGTTATTTTTTATAACTGATTATAGTTGAAAAGTATTTCAGCCATACAGGAAAAGTTCAGGAATGAGAACAGTACAAAGAACACCATCTTTATATAGATTAAATTACTGTAAACATTTTACATTATTTTAATAAGTAAACTACAGCCCTTTACTACCAGATAGTTCTGTGTATTTCCTAGGAATACTATATTACCATATATAATCATAGAACAGTAAAAAACTGTAACAGTAATTTAATAGTGTTATGTAATCTACAGACTGTATTTCAATGTTTTCACTTGAGTAATCTCCTTTATTGCATTTATTTTTGTACCAGTGCAGAATGCAGGTCTTCTATTAAGTTATCTTGTCTGTTTATTTAGTCTTTTTAATTTTGAAACATTACCATAGCCTTTTTTTTTTTTTTTTTGGTCTTTATGACATTGTATATATACACCATGGAATACTACATAACCATTAAAAAGTATAAAATTGTGTCCTTTGCAGCAACATTGATGCAACAGGGGGCTGTTATCCTAAGCAAACTAAGGCAGAGGTAGAAAACCAAATATTGTGCATCCTCACTTACAAGCAAGAGCTAAATCTTGGGTTCACAAGGACATAAAGTTGGAAACAATAGACAATAGGGACTCCAAAAGGAGGAAGGGAGGGGGAGGGCAAGGGTTGAAAATCTTCCTGTTGGGTACTATGTTCACTATCTGAGAGACAGGATCAAAAGAAGCCCAAACCTCAGTACCACACAATATATCCTTGTAAGAAAACCTTCATGTGTGCCTCCTGACTCTAAAATTAAAATGGGAAAAAATAACAAAAATAAAAATACGTTATCTACTACTTGTATTCTTTCTTTGTTAAATTTTTTTTTCTTTTTATTATTATTATACTTTAAGTTTTAGGGTACATGTGCACAATGTGCAGGTTAGTTACATATGTATACATGTGCCGTGCTGGTGTGCTGCACCCATTAACTCGTCATTTAGCATTAGGTATATCTCCTAATGCTATCCCTCCCCCCTCCCCCCACCCCACAACAGTCCCCCAAGTGTGATGTTCCCCTTCCTGTGTCCAAGTGTTCTCATTGTTCAATTCCCACCTATGAGTGAGAATATGCGGTGTTTGGTTTTTTGTCCTTGCGATAGTTTACTGAGAATGATGATTTCCAATTTCATCCATGTCCCTACAAAGGACATGAACTCATCCTTTTTATGGCTGCATAGTATTCCATGCTGTATATGTGCCACATTTTCTTAATCCAGTCTATCATTGTTCGACATTTGGCTTGATTCCAAGTCTTTGCTGTTATGAATAGTGCCGCAATAAACATGTGTGCATGTGTCTTTATAGCAGCATGATTTATAGTCCTTTGGGTATATACCCAGTAATAGGATGGCTTCGTCAAATGGTATTTCTAGTTCTAGATCCCTGAGGAATCACCACACTGACTTCCACAATGGTTGAACTAGTTTACAGTCCCACCAACAGTGTAAAAGTGTTCCTATTTCTCCACATCCTCTCCAGCACCTGTTGTTTCCTGACTTTTTAATGATTGCCATTGTAACTGGTGTGAGATGGTATCTCATTGTGGTTTTGATTTGCATTTCTCTGATGGCCAGTGATGGTGAGCATTTTTTCATGTGTCTTTTGGATGCATAAATGTCTTCTTTTGAGAAGTGTCTGTTCATGTCCTTTGCCCACTTTTTGATGGGGTTGTTTGTATTTTTCTTGTAAATTTGTTTAAGTTCATTGTAGATTCTGGATATTAGCCCTTTGTCAGATGAGTAGGTTGCGAAAATTTTCTCCCATTTTGTAGGTTGCCTGTTCACTCTGATGGTAGTTTCTTTTGCTGTGCAGAAGCTCTTTAGTTTAATTAAATCCCATTTGTCAATTTTGGCTTTTGTTGCCATTGCTTTTGGTGTTTTAGACATGAAGTCCTTGCCCATGCCTATGTCCTGAATGGTATTGCCTAGGTTTTCTTCTAGGGTTTTTATGGTTTTAGGTCTAACGTTTAAGTCTTTAATCCATCTTGAATTAATTTTTGTATAAGGTGTAAGGAAGGGATCCAGTTTCAGCTTTCTACATATGGCTAGCCAGTTTTCCCAGCACCATTTATTAAATAGGGAATCCTTTCCCCATTGCTTGTTTTTGTCAGGTTTGTCAAAGATCAGATAGTTGTAGATATGCGGCGTTATTTCTGAGGGCTCTGTTCTGTTCCATTGGTATATATCTCTGTTTTGGTACCAGTACCATGCTGTTTTGGTTACTGTAGCCTTGTAGTATAGTTTGAAGTCAGGTAGCGTGATGCCTCCAGCTTTGTTCTTTTGGCTTAGGATTGACTTGGCGATGCGGGCTCTTTTTTCGTCCCATATGAACTTTAAAATAGTTTTTTCCAATTCTGTGAAGAAAGTCATCGGTAGCTTGATGGGGATGGCATTCAATCTATAAATTACCTTGGGCAGTATGGCCATTTTCACGATATTGATTCTTCCTACCCATGAGCATGGAATGTTCTTCCATTTGTTTGTATCCTCTTTTATTTCCTTGAGCAGTGGTTTGTAGTTCTCCTTGAAGAGGTCCTTCACATCCTTTGTAAATTGGATTCCTAGGTATTTTGTCCTCTTTGAAGCAATTGTGAATGGGAGTTCACTCATGATTTGGCTCTCTGTTTGTCTGTTATTGATGTATAGGAATGCTTGTGATTTTTGTACATTGATTTTGTATCCTGAGACTTTGCTGAAGTTGCCTATCAGCTTAAGGAAATTTTGGGCTGAGACAATGGGGTTTTCTAGATATACTATCATGTCATCTGCAAACAGGGACAATTAGACTTCCTCTTTTCCTAATTGAATCACCTTTATTTCCTTCTCCTGCCTGATTGCCCTGGCCAGAACTTCCAACACTATGTTGAACAGGAGTGTTGAGAGAGGGCATCCCTGTCTTGTGCCAGTTTTCAAAGGGAATGCTTCCAGTTTTTGCCCATTCAGTATGATATTGGCTGTGGGTTTGTCATAGATAGCTCTTATTATTTTGAGATATGTCCCATCAATACCTAATCTATTGAGAGTTTTTAGCATGAAGCGTTGTTGAATTTTGTCAAAGGCCTTTTCTGCATCTATTGAGATAATTATGTGGTTTTTGTCTTTGGTTCTGTTTATATGCTGGATTACATTTACTGATTTGTGTGTGTTGAACCAGCCTTGCATCCCAGGGATGAAGCCCACTTGACCATGGTGGATAAGCTTTTTGATGTGCTGCTGGATTCGGTTTGCCAGTATTTTATTGAGGATTTTTGCATCAATGTTCATCAAGGATATTGGTCTAAAATTCTCTTTTTTGGTTGTGTCCCTGCCAGGCTTTGGTATCAGGATGATGCTGGCCTCGTAAAATGAGTTAGGGAGGATTCCCTCTTTTTCTATTGATTGGAATAGTTTCAGAAGGAATGGTACCAGCTCCTTCTTGTAACTCTGGTAGAATTCGGCTGTGAATCCATCTGGTCCTGGACTCTTTTTGGTTGGTAAGCTATTGATTATTGCCACAATTTCAGAGCCTGTTATTGGTCTATTCAGAGATTCAGCTTCTTCCTGGTTTAGTCTTGGGAGGGTGTATGTGTCGAGGAATTTATCCATTTCTTCTAGATTTTCTAGTTTATTTGCGTAGAGGTGTTTTTAGTATTCTCTGATGGTAGTTTGTATTTCTGTGGGATTGGTGGTGATATCCCCTTTATCATTTTTTATTGCATCTATTTGATTCTTCTCTCTTTTCTTCTTTATTAGTCTTGCTAGCGGTCTATCAATTTTGTTGATCCTTTCAAAACATCAGCTCCTGGATTCATTAATTTTTTGAAGGGTTTTTTGTGTCTCTATTTCCTTCAGTTCTGCTCTGATTTTAGTTATTTCTTGCCTTCTGCTAGCTTTTGAATGTGTTTGCTCTTGCTTTTCTAGTTCTTTTAATTATGATGTTAGGGTGTCAGTTTTGGATCTTTCCTGCTTTCTCTTGTGGGCATTTAGTGCTATAAATTTCCCTCTACACACTGCTTTGAATGTGTCCCACAGATTCTGGTACGTTGTGTCTTTGTTCTCGTTGATTTCAAAGAACATCTTTATTTCTGCCTTCATTTCGTTATGTACCCAGTAGTCATTCAGGAGCAGGTTGTTCAGTTTCCATGTAGTTGAGCAGTTTTGAGTGAGTTTCTTAATCCTGAGTTCCAGTTTGATTGCACTGTGGTCTGAGAGACAGTTTGTTATAATTTCTGTTCTTTTACATTTGCTGAGGAGAGCTTTACCTCCAACTATGTGGTCAATTTTGGAATAGGTGTGGTGTGGTGCTGAAAAAAATGTATATTCTGTTGATTTGGGGTGGAGAGTTCTGTAGATGCCTATTAGGTCTGCTTGGTGCAGAGCTGAGTTCAATTCCTGGGTATCCTTGTTAACTTTCTGTCTCATTGATGTGTCTAATGTTGACAGTGGGGTGTTAAAGTCTCCCATTATTATTGTGTGGGAGTCTAACTCTCTTTGTAGGTCACTCAGGACTTGCTTTATGAATCTGGGTGCTCCTGTATTGGGTGCATATATATTTAGGATAGTTAGCTCTTCTTGTTGAATTGATCCCTTTACCATTATGAAATGGCCTTCTTTGTCTCTTTTGATCTTTGTTGGTTTAAAGTCTGTTTTATCAGAGACTAGGATTGCAACCCCTGCCTTTTTTTGTTTTCCATTTGCTTGGTAGATCTTCCTCCATCCTTTTATTCTGAGCCTATGTGTGTCTCTGCCCGTGAGATGGGTTTCCTGAATACAGCACACTGATGGGTCTTGACTCTTTATCCAATTTGGCAGTCTGTGTCTTTTAATTGGAGCATTTAGTCCATTTACATTTAAAGTTAATATTGTTATGTGTGAATTTGATCCTGTCATTATGATGTTAGCTGGTTATTTTGCTCGTTAGTTGATGCAGTTTCTTCCTAGCCTCGATGGTCTTTACAATTTGGCATGATTTTGCACTGGCTGGTACCAGTTGTTCTTTTCCATGTTTAGTGCTTCCTTCAGGAGCTCTTTTAGGGCCGGACTGGTGGTGACAAAATCTCTCAGCATTTGCTTGTCTGTAAAGTATTTTATTTCTTCTTCGCTTATGAAGCTTAGTTTGGCTGGATATGAAATTCTGGGTTGAAATTTCTTGTCTTTAAGAATGTTGAATATTGGCCCCTACTCTCTTCTGGCTTGTAGAGTTTCTGCAAAGAGATCCGCTGGTAGTCTGATGGGCTTCCCTTTGTGGGTAACCCAACCTTTCTCTCTGGCTGCCCTTAACATTTTTTCCTTCATTTCAACTTTGGTGAATCTGACAATGATGTGTCTTGGAGTTGCTCTTCTCGAGGAGTATCTTTGTGGCATTCTCTGTATTTCCTGAATCTGAATGTTGGCCTGCCTTGCTAGATTGGGGAAGTTCTCCTGGATAATATCCTGCAGAGTGTTGTCCAACTTGGTTCCATTCTCTCTGTTACTTTCAGGTACACCGATCGGACGTAGATTTGGTCTTTTCACATAGCCCTATATTTCTTGGAGGCTTTGTTTGTTTCTTTTTATTCTTTTTTTCTCTAAACTTCCCTTCTCACTTCATTTCATTCATTTCATCTTCCATCACTGATACCCTTTCTTCCAGTTGATCGCATCGGCTCCTGAGGCTTCTGCATTCTTCACGTAGTTCTCGTGCCTTGGCTTTCAGCTCCATCAGCTCCTTTAAGCACTTCTCTGTATTGGTTATTCTAGTTATACATTCTTCTAAATTTTTTTCAAAGTTTTTAACTTCTTTGCCTTTGGTTTAAATTTCCTCCTGTAGCTCGGAGTAGTTTGATCATCTGACACCTTCTTCTCTCAACTTGTCAAAGTCATTCTCCGTCCAGCTTTGTTCTGTTGCTGGTGAGGAACTGCGTTCCTTTGGAGGAGGAGAGGCGCTCTGCTTTTTAGAGTTTCCAGTTTTTCTGCTCTGTTTTTTCCCCATCTTTGTGGTTTTATCTACCTTCGGTCTTTGATGACGGTGATGTACAGATGGGTTTTTGGTGTGGATGTCCTTTCTGTTTGTTAGTTTTCCTTCTAACAGACAGGACCCTCAGCTGCAGGTCTGTTGGAGTTTGCTAGAGGTCCACTCCAGACCCTGTTTGCCTGGGTAACAGCAGTGGTGGCTGCAGAACAGCGGATTTTCGTGAACTGCGAATGTTGCTGTCTGATCGTTCCTCTGAAAGTGTTGTCTCAGAGGAGTACCAGACCATGTGAGGTGTCAGTCTGCCCCTACTGGGGGGTGCCTCCCAGTTAGGCTGCTCAGGGGTCAGGGGTCAGGGACCCACTTGAGGAGGCCGTCTGCCCATTCTCAGGTCTCCAGCTGTGTGCTGGGAGAACCACTGCTCTCTTCAAAGCTGTCAGACAGGGACATTTAAGTCCGCAGAGGTTACTGCTGTCTTTTTGTTTGTCTGTGCCCTGCCCCCAGAGGTGGAGCCTACAGAGGCAGGCAGGCCTCCTTGAGCTGTGGTGTGCTCTACCCAGTTCAAGCTTCCCGGCTGCTTTGTTTACCTAAGCAAGCCTGGGCAATGGCAGGTGCCCCTCCCCCAGCCTCGCTGCCGCCTTGCAGTTTGATCTCAGACTGCTGTGCTAGTGATCAGCGAGACTCTGTGGGCGTAGGACCCTCCGAGCCATGTGCGGGATACAATCTCCTGGTGCGCCGTTTTTTAAGCCCATTGGAAAAGGGCAGTATTAGGGTGGGAGTGATCCGATTTTCCAGGTGCTGTCTGTCACCCCTTTCTTTGACTAGGAAAGGGAACTCCCTGACCCCTTGCACTTCCTGAGTGAGGCAATGCCTCGCCCTGCTTCGGCTCGTGCATGGTGCGCTGCACCCACTGGCCTGCGCCCACTGTCTGGCACTCCCTAGTGAGATGAACCCGGTACCTCAGATGGAAATGCAGAGATCACCCGTCTTCTGCCTCACTCACGCTGGGAGCTGTAGACCGGAGCTGTTCCTATTCGGCCATCTTCCTACTACTTGTATTCCATAAATGATTCCTCAACCTGAGCTTTCTTGATGTTTCCTCATCATTAGATTCACTTTATTTATTTCTTGCTGGAATAATACTTAGGTGAAGTCGTGTACTTCTCAGAAAATCACATTTGAGGGCACATGGCATTCATTTGCTTCACTGGTTATATCAATTTTCAATACCCCGACAAGGGGATGTCTGATTTCTCTACTGTATAATTTAGTACATTTTCCCTTGCAAATAATAAGCAATTTGTGAGAAACACTTTTAAGGCATGAAAATATTCTGTGCTCACTGGCTCACTGAAATTTCCCACAAAGCTTATCATCCATTGATGATTCTTAAATTAACAAAATTTTACTATATGTTTGCAAAATGATAATTTTCCCATTATAGCATGTGTGTCACATTTATTAGCTGGAACTTAACCACCTCCCATTTACAAGTTTATTTATGTATTTGTGTATGTATGTATACACATATTTAACTGTTAATGATTGGTTTGGGTGCATAGATTTCTATTTTTTCAATTGTTTTAAATTATTACACTTAATAATCTTGGTGTTCAGAGTTTTCCAGATCTAAACAGTGGATCCCCTTTAAGCTAGTACTTGTGTCCCTGTCACATGTCCTCATCATTTTTTTTTGAGAGCTCCTTAATTATGACATAGTAGCCCTGAAAATGTTTTTCCTTTAAGTGGGGAATATGATTTTAAAAAATCAAGATCTCAGAGTTGCTAGATATGTGTATTGTTAATGAATATATCTGTTTATAGACCCCTGCAGTGGTCAGAGATAGGGAATATGTGCGTACATGTGTATGACCATATATTTATATATCTATATCTACATCTATACACATATGTGTGCATATATATGTATGTGTACGTATATACACATATGTACATGTAAATACACACTCAAATGCATACATTTGAAACCATGAGCTTACACCAGTATCTCTAAATTTAATTCCTTTCCACAAGGTTCTTTCTTCCCCTATTTTATATTTTTATTTCCCTCCTTCAACTCTGGCTCCCAACATCAATACATTTACTTATTTTCTCAATTCTATAATATATCTGAAGTTATTTCAAAATTGCTTTGCTCATATGACTAAAAAATAAAATGTTCTAAGAATGGCCCAGGGTTTGTTTGTAGTAGTCCCCTCCCTTCACTAACCCATACTGCCCAAGATTGATAACAATCACCCAACCAAAGAATGCCCTTATAAATTACTTGAGTTCAATTTTTTTCCTTTTTTTCTTCAGTGTGTTTATGATACTTCTTTGAAAAGAATTCTTTGAATTAGATGAATTTGTAGACTTAATAGCTTTAATGTACAATCATTTCAAAAAGATTCTCATGATCATGCAAAAAAGGCATATTCAGATAAATGTCTTTCCTTTCCATATCCATTCCACTGTTTTCTCCTGCACCCTTGAATGTAATAAATTTCATTGTTTTTTGGTTTACCTTTTCTGTATTTCTTTTTGGAAAGATAAGCAAATGTATATATATTTTCTTTTCTTTTCTTTTCCTTTAATTTTTAGACAGAGTCTTGCTTTGTCACCCAGGCTGGAGTGCAGTGGAGCGATCTCAGCTCACTGTAACCTCTGCCTCCCAAGTTCAAGTGATTCTCCAGACTTAGCCTCCTGAGTGGCTGGGATTACAGATGCCCGCCACCACACTTGGCTAATTTTTGTGTTTTTAGTAGAGATGAGGTTTCAGCATGTTGGTCAGGCTGGTCTCAAACTTCTGACCTCAAGCAATTCACCCACCTCAGCATCCCAAAGTACTGGGATTACAGGCATGAGCCACTGTGCCTGGCTCTATATTTTCTTTTCTTTCTCTTTCTCCATCACCCTCCTCTTTTTTCTTTTTTTTTTTCTTGAGCCAGGGTCTCATCCTGTTGCCCAGGCTGGAGTCTAGTGATGTGATCACAGCTCACTGCAGCCCTGAACTCCCAGGCTCAAGCAGTCCTTCTGCCTCAGCCTCCTGAGTAGCTGGAACTACAAGCACATGCCACCATGCCTGGTAAGGCTAGTGTACTAATATAAATCACTTCATACTTTACTTTTTAAATTTTACAATATCTCTTGGAAATCCCTTCAGAGTTGTTCATAGAATTGTTCCTCATTTTATTTTTTAAAAGGCTTTATGGTACCACTTTGTTTGTAGGTACCATAGTTCATTCAGTGGATCGTCTATGCTGGAATATTTAGCTATTTTCCAACATTTTGCAATGATCAATTATACAGAATGACTAACTTTGTGCATATGTGTTTTTGTATTTTTGGAGGTGTTCCTAGTATATTCTTAGACTTGAGATTTCTGAGTCAAAAGATAAATGTGTATGCAGTTTAGTAAAAGATTGCCAAACTCCTCTCCATATGGGTTGTATCAATTTGCAATCCCACCAGCACTGTATGAGAGTTCATGTTTCCCTTTGTTTGCACCAACAGTGTACTATCAAGCTTTTGAATCATTGCCAATTTGGTGAGTTATGATATTATATTTACAGAAAACTTGTGAAGTAAGCGTTATTATATTTGTAACACAGATAAGGAATAATATTACATAATGTGCGAAGAGATTATGTAATGTTCTAAGGCTCCATAGTAAGTAACTTGTAAAAATTAAATTTAGCCCTTCATCAGTCTTCCAAGCCTTTATTTTATTGAAAGGAAACTAGAGATTTAGTCTTTTTCGCAATTTCAAAGAAGTGTTGGTCAACTTAGAATTGCATGGTAGTAGTTCATGTCAACTGAAAAATATAAAGACACTAGTTTCCAAGAAAAAACAGGAAGTCATTCTTAATATGTCAAAGATTATAAAAATTGGTAATTTGAAGGGGATGAAGCAGAGGCTTAGTGATGATAATAGAAACATAAAAATAATAAAAGTAGATTGGCCATATAATTAATTGTTCATCCATGATCGCTTGAGAGTAACAGAGGACGAATAGAATATTTAAAATTATACTCATATAGTTCTAATATTTTGAAATATTTATTGACCAACATATTTATATGTCAGTGGACATATAATTCTATTCAACAAGTACTTTCAAAGATAAAATTATTTCTAAAATATAAAAATAGCATAAATCCAAGCATTTTATAGTGAGTAAAAAGGTTTTCTATTGATTATCTGAACATTAAAAGTAACAGAAACAGTATAGTTAATTTTTGATGTATATTTACATATTTTATAAGTATATTAACTTATGAAATGTCTCTAATACCATGTTACATATTTTTTTCTAAAGACTGTATTTATCAACCTGATTTTTAATTTTATTTTGTTGGTGCAAAAGTAATTGCTGTTTTTGCCATTACTTTTAGTGGCAAAAACCACAATTACTTTTGCAACAACCTAATACATTTAACAAAATTGCCTGCATTATTTTTATGCAAAAAGCAGTTAATAAATACATTTGAAATTGTTGATACCGTCAACTGACCACTGTCTATCTATGTTAATATTTCAAAGTGAGGAAACACAATGTATTCAGTAAGCTCAGAACAAATTCTTCCAGATAAAAAAATTCTTAATTGTAATGTTTTAAATTGAAATGTGTAAATATAGTGGTTCAAATATTTTCACAGGTATTTTCTTGCCTTATTTCAGAGCAACTTTCCTAATTAGTTTTTTAAAGGACAAAACACATCAAATGTGTTGTCTCTATTTATGACTGTTTTGAATATTTTACTAAGTATAGATATTCTAAAATAATAGATCTCAGTTTCATTCCAGTTGTGTAGAATATAAAGGAGTCTTTCCAAAAGTCGACATACCCAAAGCCTACTTATACAATTGAGCTCTCATTATTTAATTTTCCTTTTATAAGAACAAATTTTATTGCCTTTCTATTTGCAAATATAGTTATCAATAATTTGAAGTGGCTAAGAGCTTCAAATGTTGAACTTTTGTGACATTCTATTTGTTGAATATTTTACAGATTTATCATTGATTTCTAACAAAATAAACTAACATATTGAATTAATTACTCACCCCAATCCTATACCGTTGTAGAACACCAAGACTGATTTACGAAGGGGTCATTTAAAGGTTAAGCATTTCTAAAATCCTATTGATTAAGGACAGTAAGTAAAAGTACTTTTTAAAATTTATATTCAATTTCTTGATGATCATCAAAATTTTGTAGTTGTTTTGGTATACGTAAAATTTATCAACTATAGCATCTATTTAGTTGGATAGGCTGTCAGAGCTTGTTTGGATGTAACACTGAATTAGGTATATTTTACAAAGACTTTGAAGTCTATTTCTGTCACATAGGTTTGTTAATTTAGACACAACATTGGATTTACCATGATGCTGTATTCCACCGATATGTATATTTGCATTATACTATTTAAAGTATTTTTATCTTCAATATATCTACTAATAATCCACATATCTATAGCCAAATTATTTTTGATAAAAGCATCAAGAACATACACTGGAGAAATGACAGTCTCTTCGAAAAATGGTACATGGAAGACTGTATATTCATATGTATAAGAAGGAAACTAGATCCCAACGTCTTACCTTAGACAAAACTCAACTGAAAATAGATGAAAGATCTAAATGTAAGACCCAAAACTATAAATCTCCTAGAAGAAAATATATGGGAAATTCATTAGGACCTTGGTTTGGGAAGAGATTTTATGAATAAGACCTCAAAAGCACAGACAACAAAAATAAAAATAAACCAATGGGATTACATCAAACACAAAGCTTCTGCAGAGCCAAGGAAACAATAACAGAGTGAAACGAAAACCTACATAATGGAAGAAAATATTTGCAAACCATTCACCTCATGGGAGATTAATATCCAGAATATACAGGGAATTCAAACATCTCAACAGCAAAAAATAAGACAGTCAAATTAAAAAATTGACCAATGATCTGAGCAGACATTTCTCAAAAGAATACGTGCAAGTAGCCAAGAAATATATGAAAAAATGCTATCATCACTAATCATCAGGAAAATGCAAATCAAAAACAAAATGAGGTGTCATCTTACTCCAGTTAGGATGGCTATTACTTAAAAAAATAACAAATACTGGAGAGGACGTAAAGGAAGGAGAACTCTTATACACTGTTGGTGGAAATGTAAAAGAGTATAACTATTATGAAGAACACTATGAAGTTTCTCAAAAATCTACAAATAGATTTACCATATTATCCAGCAATCCCACTACTGGACATGTATCCAAAGGACAGAAAATCAGTACGTTGAAGAGACATCTGCACACCCATGTTTACTGCAGCACCATTCAAATAGCCAAGGTCCAGAATCAACCTAGGTTTCTAACAACAGATGAATGGATAAAGAAAACTTGGTGTATTTATACAATGGAATACTATTCAGCCACACAAAGGAATAAAATCCTGTCATTCATAGCAATATTAATGGAACTGGAGGACGTTATATTAAGTGAAACAAGGCAGGAACAGAAAGTTAAACATCACATGTTCTCACTTATATGTGAAAGCTAAAAAGAGCATGGATAGAAGTACAAAGAGGATACTAGAGGCTGGAAATGTTAGCGGGGAGGGGGGATAGGAAGAGATTTGTTAAATGAGATAAAATTGAAGCTACATGGGAGGAGTAAGTTCTACTGTTCTATAGCACTGTAGTATGACTAGAGTTAACAGTAATATATTATACATTTTCTAAGAGCTAGAAGGAGGCTATTGAATGTTCCATAACAAAGAAATGATAAATATTTCTGAAATGATGAATATGTTAATTACCTTGAAATGATCACTGTACATCACATATATTACAACATCACTCTGTAATCCATAAATATGTACAATTATTACATGTCAGTTACAAAATTTGTTTCAGCTGGAAGAAAAAATATCAGTTTGAATAAGCTTTCAAAAGCCTTATTTTGATTTTTTGATGTGCATAAAAATATTGAACATTTAGAGTCATAATTTATACTCTCATTTCAAGCATTTGATAACACTAAAATGCTAACACTGGCATCACCCACCTATCTTGAAAATTCTCCTTCTGCTAAAGGAGCCAGTGTGTTAAGAGCTATCACTTTGTTTTTCAAACATACACAAAAATACTTGGAATAAATAAAATAGTAAAGTCAATTTCCATCAAATAAAAAATGCTTCACCAAATAATATATAAGTGTACCTTCTGCACATGCCCATGTGGCTTATCTTTTTCACATCCTTCTTATAATACTAACTTTTGAACTTTATACTGTTATTTTTTCAGCAGAATTATATCTTCTCATAGCCGTATGTCAGTGATTTTGTTGCAGTCTCCATGGCGGGGCAGTAAATTTCAATGTGTTTGAATTTTATACCTTTATTGTCAGGTTCCTTGAGAAATTGAAATTTAGTTCATTTCTAAAACGGAGTTTTAATTCAAATAAAAATTTAGTTCATTCCTGCCATCAGAGTTGCCTGTAAAATAAAAACAGGTATTTAAAATCCTAAGACATATAGTTAAATATTTCAATGAATCCGGGAGCTGGTTTTTTGAAAAGATCAAAAAAACTGATAGACCGCTAGCAAGACTAATAAAGAAGAAAAGAGAGAAGAATCAAATAGATGCAATAAAAAAAGATAAAGGGGATATCACCACCAATCCCACAGAAATACAAACTACCATCAGAGAATACCATAAACACCTCTACGCAAATAAACTAGAAAATCTAGAAGAAATGGATAAATTCCTCGACACATACACCCTCCCAAGACTAAACCAGGAAGAAGTTGAATCTCTGAATAGACCCAATAACAGGCTCTGAAATTGAGGCAATAATTAATAGCTTACCAACCAAAAAAAGTCCAGGACCAGAGGGATTCACAGTCGAATTCTACCAGAAGTACAAGGAGGAGCTGGTACCATTCCTTCTGAAACTATTCCAATCAATAGAAAAAGAGGGAATCCTCCCTAACTCATTTTATGAGGCCAGCATCATGCTGATACCAAAGCCTGGCAGAGACACAACAAAAAAAGAGAATTTTAGACCAATATCCCTGATGAACATCGATGCAAAAATATTCAATAAAATACTGGCAAACCGAATCCAGCAGCACATCAAAAAGCTTATCCACCATGATCTAGTGGGCTTCATCCCTGGGATACAAGGCTGGTTCAACATATGCAAATCGATAAACATAATCCAGCATATAAACAGAACCAACGACAAAAACCACATGATTATCTCAACAGATGCAGAAAAGGCCTTTGACAAAATTCAACAACACGTCATGCTAAAAACTCTCAATAACTTAGGTATTGATGGGATGTATCTCAAAATAATAAGAGCTATCTATGACAAACCCACAGCCAATATCATACTGAATGGGCAAAAACTGGAAGCATTCCCTTTGAAAACTGGCACAAGACAGGGATGCCCTCTCCCACCACTCCTATTCAACATAGTGTTGGAAGTTCTGGCCAGGGCAATCAGGCAGGAGAAGGAAATAAAGGTGATTCAATTAGGAAAAGAGGAAGTCTAATTGTCCCTGTTTGCAGATGACATGATAGTATATCTAGAAAACCCCATCGTCTCAGCCCAAAATCTCCTTAAGCTGATAGGCAACTTCAGCAAAGTCTCAGGATACAAAATCAATGTGCAAAAATCACAGCATTCCTCTACACCAATAACAGACAGAGAGCCAAATCATGAGTGAACTCCCATTCACAATTGCTTCAAAGAGAATAAAATACCTAGGAATCCAACTTACAAGGGATGTGAAGGACCTCTTCAAGGAGAACTACAAACCACTGCTCAAGGAAATAAAAGAGGATACAAACAAATGGAAGAACATTCCATGCTCATGGGTAGGAAGAATCAATATCATGAAAATGGCCATACTGCCCAAGGTAATTTATAGATTGAATGCCATCCCCATCAAGCTACCAATGACTTTCTTCACAGAATTGGAAAAAACTACTTTAAAGTTCATATGGAACCAAAAACGAGCCCGCATCGCCAAGGCAATCCTAAGCCAAAAGAACAAAGCTGGAGGCATCACACTACCTGACTTCAAACTATACTACAAGCCTACAGTAACCAAAACAGCACGGTACTGGTACCAAAACAGAGATATAGACCAAAGGAACAGAACAGAGACCTCAGAAATAATGCCGCATATCTACAACTATCTGATCTTTGACAAACCTGAGAAAAACAAGCAATGGGGAAAGGATTCCCTATTTAATAAATAGTGCTGGGAAAACTGGCTAGTCATATGTAGAAAGCTGAAACTGGATCCCTTCCTTACAACTTTTACAAAAATTAATTCAAGATAGATTAAAGACTTAAACGTTAGACCTAAAACCATAAAAACCCTAGAAGAAAACCTAGGCAATACCATTCAGGACATAGGCATGGGCAAGGACTTCATGTCTAAAACACCAAAAGCAATGGCAACAAAAGCCAAAATTGACAAATAGGATCTAATGAAACTAAAGAGCTTCTGCACAGCAAAAGAAACTACCATCAGAGTGAACAGGCAACCTACAGAATGGGAGAAAATTTCTGCAATCTGCTTATCTGACAAAGGGCTAATATACAGAATCTACGAAGAGCTCAAACAAATTTACAAGAAAAAAACAACCCCATCAAAAAGTGGGCGAAGGATATGAGCAGACACTTCTCAAAAGAAGACATTTATGCAGCCAAAAGACACATGAAAAAATTCTCATCATCACTAGCCATCAGAGAAATGCAAATAAAAACCACAATGAGATACCATCTCACACCAGTTAGAATGGCGATCATTAAAAAGTCAGGAAACAACAGGTGCTGGAGAGGATGTGGAGAAATAGGAACACTTTTACACTGTTGGTGGGACTGTAAACTAGTTCAACCACTGTGGAAGTCAGTGCGGTGATTCCTCAGGGATCTAGAACTAGAAATACCATTTGACACAGCCATCCCATTACTGGGTATACACCCAAAGGATTATAAGACATACTGCTATAAAGACACATGTACACGTATGTTTATTGCGGCACTACTCACAATAGCAAAGACTTGGAACCAAGCCAAATGTCCAACAATGATAGACTGGATTAAGAAAATGTGGCACATATACACCATGGAATACTATGCAGCCATAAAAAATGATGAGTTCATGTCTTTTGTAGGGACATGGATGAAGCTGGAAAACATCATTCTCAGCACACTATCACAAGGACAAAAAACCAAACACTGCATGTTCTCACTCATAGGTGGAAATTGAACAATGAGAACACATGGACGCAAGAAGGGGAACATCACACTCTGAGGCCTGTTGTGGGGTGGGGGGAGTGGGGAGGGATAGCATTAGGAGATATACCTAATGCTAAATGATGAGTTAATGGGTGCAGCACACCAAAATGGCACAGGTATACATATGTAACAAACCTGCACGTTGTGCACATGTACCCTAAAACTTATAGTATAATAAAAAAAATACAATGTATATTTTACAATAAAAAAACACATATAGCCAAAATGTTCAGACTATTCTTTCTACGCAGTCTAAATACTGAATATCTTTTTCCTTCTCATATTTCACTTATAAATAGCTGACAGCTTACTACAGTTTTCACTAAAAAAGCCATCTGGTGGCTTTGCAATATTGCACAGGACATGGCACAACTGATTATTAATGAAGTAACTGGCAGGTGCAACAGCATTGAATATTTTTTCCACTACTGCCAGAAACTAGATGGAGTCAGCTATACCTAGTTCTTCCTGCTTGAGGATATTTTGCTTCACTCAGTAGGACTCTCCATTTGTCCTCCAATTGAAGTATTGTTTATGTTGTATCTGTTAGAGTTGTCTAAGGCATCTTTGATGTTTCAAACGTGTTGAAGAGATAATTTTCTTAATTACAGGTTTCTGAAAGTAAGGAGACCAAACAAATCCCAATTTATGTTAATGCTTGTTAGCAATCATTCATTTAAAGGAAAACTCCAGAACAATTATTGAGTGGCATGGGATGCTGGAACAACTGGTATTAATTGAATCTGTCCCTGGCAAATTAGGATGTATGGTCACTATAAATGTGAACATCAATATAAATACCACCTCTCTCTCGCCTTCTAGTGACTATAAGGAGTATATAAAAAATAAATCCACAAGTGCACTATATACAGATTAATATTAATTCATCAAACCATTCATTTATTCAAAATTCACAAGGCATGATTATACAATTATATAGATATTAATGAGATATTATTCTTGTGGTTGTTTTAAAAGGTATTCAGAAATTATTCATTGCTCTTTTTTTCAATGGGGAGAGTCTAATCTTCCTCCACTTGACTTTGGGCTATACTTAATAACTCATTTCTAACAAAGAAAATATGTCAGAATTGATGATATATGACTTCTGGGGCTTTGTAATAAAAGGATTTTAGCTTCCTTCTTGCTCTCTTCCTCTTGGGTCACTCATTCTGAGGGAAGCTACCCGTCATGTTGAAGAACACTCAAGCAGCTTAACAAGTAACTGAGCGCTATCCCTAACAACCAGTGAGGAACTGGAACCTCCTGTCCATAGCCATGCACATGAGCCAAGTTGAAGATGAATCCTGATGACTGCAGCTGTGGTCAAATTTTGACTAAAACATTCATAAAAAACCAAGTCAAAGCATATAGCTAAGCTACTCCCTAATTGCTGACCAACAGATGTTTATTGCCTTAAGATACTAAATTTTAGGGTAATTTATTATACAGCAATAAATAACTAATAATGTTTTCAACTTAGAGGAACTTAAAAGCTGGTAGGAGCAATTGTATATAAACATAAGTGACTAAAATGTAACACAAAGTGTAAACAAAAGCCTTCAACTTTAGAGAAAAAAGGGACATTTATTCTCAATAGCAGATCAGGGAAGGCTTTATGGAAAAAGTTTGAGTTGAAGTTGAAGAAAGTTAGGATGTTGAGAGGAAGAAATATCAGTAGGGATTATTATTGGTGATGCAAAGATCTAAGCAATGTCAGAGGCAGGAAAGTGTAGGACTAGATTTAGCTAATTATGACTATTTTACTTCGATTGAAATTTAGAATATATGCGGTAAAAGATAACATTATTGATAGAGGTTGGAGTCAGCTTCTATAAAGCTATGACTGTAAAGACTTTTGAATATTATTTAATCTTCATTTTATACATTTCAGGGAATAATCATTACAGATAAAGCAGTTTTTTCAAAATAAGTTCTTGAAATTAGAGTTGCTTAACTCCAAATCTCTAATCTCTTAAGTGTTTTCCCAACAGCCTTTATCAGATTAGCACAGTTTAGCAGGCTGTGGCAGCATTAGGAATTATTAATCTTGTGAAGTAACCTCAGATGTGAATCTAGGACTTAGTACATCTGTCCATCTGAGTAGCATATATAAAAAGACATATTTCCCAGGAAAAAATAGCATTACTTGGGTGCTAATCAGGAAATATAAATATATAACATCTAAGAAAAAATATGCCAAATCATCTTGACACAAAGAAACACATATTGCCAGGGAGGGGAGCAAATACAAAATAACATTTATATAAAACCTGTTACATACCAGACAATGTCTGGTACCAGGAGATAAAAAAATCTTTAAAATTATTGGGAGTAAGGCATGTAATTAAAAATAACGATTAATGAAATGTATAGATATTCTGAGAAGTACAATATAGATAGAGACTAATCAAATTAATTTTAAAAAGAATAATTGAATTAATCATAATTAAGTAGAGAAATAAAAATAGCCGGGAAAAAATATATCTTTGAAGAGGTCTTTAGAAGATGTTGGGTGGACTTGTCAGCTGTGTTACTTTTCCTAGTATTAGCTTTCCATGATAATATTGATTTTGGGGAGAATAATTGAGACTTGTTATTTGCACCTAGCAATTCCTAATGTATTTTATCCCTATTATAGGTACTATTGAATCTTGATTAGCTGCTAGGAAATCTAAAATTAGAAAAAAAATACCGGTTATTATAGGTTAAAGAGTTTCTATGTTCTAGCTTAATGTTCTATTTTATTACCTCTGAAATAAAATATTTTATAGAAAGTTGTATTGGATGTAATCAGGTAGGACAAAGATACTCTGGGATAAAGTTAAGGCAAAAAAGACTCCCTAACTTCACCCCTCTCAAATTGTATGTAAAAAATACTGATTTAGGAAAAGAAATACCAA
This sequence comes from Pan paniscus, assembly GCF_029289425.2. Lineage (NCBI taxonomy): Eukaryota > Metazoa > Chordata > Mammalia > Primates > Hominidae > Pan > Pan paniscus. Next base: position 97,909,301 of record NC_073258.2, read on the forward strand.
TTATGTGTTCATTTCTGAATAGAATGAAGTAGTTTTGGCTATGTCAGCATTCCTGCTGAGATCAATTTAAGGACTCCGAATTAATGGAAAAATCATATAATGGAAGGAATCAGAGAGCTGGAAAATCATTTAAAATTAGAAAAACTTAGATTTTCAAGAAAGGAGTATCTCAGAGTAGATAGCTAATATTCGCAATCAGCTTTTTATTTGGAAACGTTTTATAATTTGGGGTATGACTAAGAAGCTTAAAATATAGATTTGTCGTGGGAGAAGCCCACTGCTGGGAGAACATTTCAGCCTTAGTCAATATTAGAGTGACAAAAATTGAAGGCTTGTGTTTCCTCATACACATAGCTATTTCACTCAAGCCATTTGCTGAATTAGGAATCTATGTGTGTGAGGGATGCCAGAAACTAAGGGAAAAACATGAAGAGTAGAGCATCTTCCAATTCAGATAAATATGTGTTGGGGGAAGAGCCCATGGTTAAGGACAAGTTTCTCAGTTAAAAATTCTGAAGTGCTAGCTTTAGGAACAGCGGTAGACAAGAGGTAGATTAATTTTTAATACACTTTGATGTGAGCATCCTAGAATTTCAGCTCTGTATTCCTAATCGGATTAAGATGATTAATTTCCTATTGTATAAGCATAGGAAAAAATGTAAATATTCTCTCACAGATGATATCATAATCTCAAGCCTTTGAATGATTTATACAACATTATCTAGAAAATAATTTAAAAATTACAAGACATGTCTATAGAAAAGATCATATGACTGGACAGTAAAAAGAAACATAAAAACACATCTTAGGAATAGGTACATAAATGATCTGAATAATAGAGATCGCTGATGACAGTATTAAATAATTATCATTAGTAATTCCATGAATATAGAGAGACAGAAAATTTGAAAGTAAAGAAAATACTAAAATTCTAACTAAATATAGCTGGTTATTGTATTTATATTTATTTTATAAACATTTATATAACATGTGTATTATAATTATAATGGTTCTTACACTTATATTTAAATTAATCAAATTTATATAAGTAAAACTTTAGCTTCTCCATTTAATTAGCCACATTTCAAGTTCTCAATAGCCACCTGTGACTATTGGCTACCATATTTGACTGCACAGATACAAAATATTTCAAAAAAGGACAATAAAGAATAGCAGCCTGCTTGGCTGAAATTGGCTGGGAGCCAGGAATTACTTCCCAAAATAGGGAAAGGGTAAGTGAGAGACTTCCAGTTTCCCACACCACCACTGTGGAATCCAGGCCATGGGAAAGCCCCTTGACCTTCTCAAGCCCTGAACCTATAACAGGGAGTTTCCTAGAGGGAGATCATGTTGGGTCCCATACCTTTTCTGAGACTTTGGTGGCTACAGCAAGGTGCCATTTTTAAACCTAGCTTTTGACAGACTGCACACTGTCATGGGGCCTAGCAGCATTGGGTTTGAGGCATTAGGGATGCTCCGGCTCTCACTGCTAGGACTGTGGTAGAAGCTGGGATTGCTCCCACAGCTGGGCTGAGAAGCAAGCAAGGATATAGCTCCTGGTTCTGGAAAGCAAGCACTGCCAGAACTCAATCTAGTATGTGAGTGGGGTGCAGGTTGCAGTCACAAACTGAGCAAGGACTTCTACAGCTAGGATTGGAGGAGGGAGCCTCACCATGACAGGGTGATGAGAGACAGGCATATTCTCTGCCTCTTGGCTCAGTCTGTGGCCACTGAGGCAGGACCCGCCCTTTCCAGTGGCAAAGCCTTAGTGCAGCTATAACTGCCCCTCACCCAAACACTCTGCCTGTGGCCTGGATTGCCCTGTTCCCACCCACTATAGCTGGTGCCTGCTGTCACCATTGGGAAGGATGAGCACAAAACCTCTCTGCCCAGCTTCGCCTCTCCCTAAGACAGAGCACATAGTCTGGGGCACTGGGGGTTTCCCAATCCAATCTACCACACTGGGAACCTCAGCACTCCTCCCAGGAGGCTGAGGTTGAGCCTATATCTCCAATCCCTACTACCGCAGCTGGCACCAACCTGCAAGAGTTACCTTCAGGCTTGGAGACTGGCTCACCCAGCCCAGTCCATGGTAGCCACAACCAACATCAACGCACACTGCTCGAGATGCAGATAATTGTCTTGCCACTGCTACTGCCATCACCCACAACATGTTGGCTGCCCAGGGGCCTGAAAACCCATATACTCACGCAGCTTACTATTGCCACTACCTGAGCAAGCCACCTGGAAGTCCAAGAATTGGCCTACCAGTAACTGTCAACACTGCTGCCAGTGTAAATCCCCCTGGGACACAAGAATAGTCACTTGCAGCTCACCACTGTCCCCACTCGAGCCTGAAGACTGGAATACCTGGCACTCTAGTCACCAGTACAACTTCACTACAGCCTCCAATAATATCTGTACCCTAAACCGTTGCGAAAAATCACAGAAGCATTAATGCATTTTACAGCCAAATAAACCATACAGAGACTACACTACTGTATGCATCTGGAATCAAAGCCAAAGTGCCCCACCCAGTGAAAACGATAGATACATCTTCAGAAAAAGTCCTTCACTATGAAAATACGTTCAAAAATAGGAAGAAGAGATTGTTTATACAAGACGTGCAGATATCAACATAAGGAAACAGGAAACACGATAAAATAAGGAAATATAACACCTCCAAGGGAACACAATAATTCTTCAGTAATAGATCTTCATGAAACAGAAATTTTTGAAATCCCAGGTAAATAATTCAAAATATTGATTTTTAAAGAAGTTCAGTGAAATAGAATTCTGAAAACAATACCAACAAATAAGAAAACAATTCAGGATATTAATGATAAGTTTACCAAAAAGATAGATTTTTTTTAAGAAAGAACTACATAGAGAATATGGGACAGAACAATTTATTAAATGAAATACAAAATATATTTGACAGCTTCAACAATAGACTAGGAGAAGAAAGAATCTCAGAATTTGAAGCAGAAGAAAGAATCTCGGAATTTGAAAACAGGCCTTTTGAAATAATCCAGTCAGAAAAAAATGTAGAAAAAATGGCTAAAAGAGAATTAGCAAAGCCTTTGTGACAGTTAGGACAACATAACGTGATCAAATATCCAAATTATTGGTATTTGCAAATGTGAAGAGAAAATAAGAGGATTTGAAAAATCTATTTAATGAAATAATAGATGAAAACTCTCCAAGTCTACCACAAAATCTAGACATTCAGATACAGGAGTCTCAGGGATCCCCAGGCAGATTGTGTTAGTTTATTTGCATTGCTATAAAGGAATGCCTGAGACTGGGCAATTTATAAAGAAAAGATGTTTATTTTGGCTCATAGTTCTGCAGGCTGTACCAAATGCATGGCTCTAGCATCTGCTCTTGATAGTAGCTTCCAATCATGGCAGAAGGCACTGGAGAAGCCAGTGTATCATGTGGTGAGGGGGGACAAAGAAAGATAAAGGGAGCCAGTGCCACACTCTTTGAAACAACCAAATTTTATGTGAATTCAGAGCAAGAATTACTCACTACTCCATGAGGTCAGCACCAAGCCATTCATGAAGGACATGCCTCTATGATCTGAACATCTCCCACTAGGCTCAAAACCAGCATTGGAAGTCACATTTCAACATGAGATTTGGAGGGAATGGAGAAAACATCCAAACCATATCACAAATACAATGCAAAACGAGTTTTTCTGTGGCATGTTTTAGTCAGACTACCTAAAGGCAAACCTAAAGAATGAATTCTAAACACAGCAAGAGAAAAGCATCTGCTCACCAATGAAGAAAACCGCATTAGACTAATAGTGGATTTCTCAGCAGAAACCGTACAGGTCAGAAGTGGTATATTCAAAGTGCTAAAATGAAAAAGAAAACTTCTCAGCAAACAGTACTATATCAAACAAAATTATCCTTCATAAATGAAGGAGAAATAAAGTCTATCCTAGAAAAGCAAATGCTGACAAAATTTATTACGACTTGACTGGCCCTACAAGAAACTCAACAGAGCCCAAAACTTAAAAGCAAAAGAAGGATATTTACCATTATAAAACACCCAAAAGTATAAAACTCACTGGTAAAGCAGTCATATGAAGAGGAAAAGAAGGGACTCAAATGATACCACTATAGAAATCCACCAAACCACAATGACCAATAAAAAGAGAAAAAGAACAAAGAATATACAAAACCAACAGAAAATAACTAACAATATGACAGAGCAAAGCCCATATATCAATAATAAGCTTGAACATAAACATATTTAATGCCCCATGTAAAAGATATAAATTGACTGAATGGATAAAAAAATCCAATTATATGCTGCTTATAATAAAATTACATCATCAGTAAATATACATATAGACTGAAAGTAAAGGGATAGGAAAAAAATTTTGCATGAAAGCAAACCTAAATCAAGTAGTAGTAGCTAAATTTGCATCAGATAAAACAGACTTTAAGTTAAAAACAGTAAAAAATAAAAGACAAGAAGGCCATTATACAATTATAAAGAGAAATCCAGATATAGGATTAATCAATTCCAAATATGTATGCAACCAACACGGACATGCCCAGATTCATAAAAAATATTACTAGATATAAAGAGAGAGTGATAGATTGAATACAATAACAGTGGGGAATCCTGCTCTCAGTATTAGATTAACTAGATAGAAATTCACCAAAGAAACATTGGATTTAAACTGGACTTTAGACCAAATGGACTTAACAGACCTTTACAGAACATTCTGTTTCACGACTGTAGACTATACATACTTTGCATAAGCTCTTGGATCATTCTCCAGGATAGACCATATGTTAGGCTACACGCAAATCAGGTGTCATAAAATTTAAAAAAATTGAAATGATATCAAGTATCTTGTCAGACTAAGGAAATAAAGATAGAAATCAATACTAAGAGGAACATTAGACAATATACAAATACATGAAAATGAAACAACACACTTCTTAATGACCAAAAGGTCAATGAAGAAATTAAGAAGAAAATCAAAAAGTTCCCTGAAACAAATGAAAATGAAGAGGCAACATACCAAAGCCTCTGGGATGGAGCAAAAGCAATGCGAAAAGGAAAGTTTGCTGCATTAAATGTCTACATCAAAAGAGTAGAAAGATCACAAATTAACAACTGAATTTTGCACCTCAAAGAATTAGAAAAACAAGAACAAACCAAACCCCAAATACGCAAAAGAAAAGAAATAGCACAGATCAGAACATAATTAAATGAGAGGCCAAAAAACAATATAAAAGATCAACAAAATAAAAAGTTGGTTATTCAAAAGGACAAATAAAATTAATAATCCACTAGCTAAACTAAGAAGAGAGAAGATCCAATAAATACAATCAGAAATGCAAAAGGAGACGTTACAACTAATACTACAGAAATACAAAAGATTAACAGAGATTATTATGAACAATGATATGCTCACAAACCAGAAAACCGAGAGGAAATGGGGAAATTCCTGGAAAAACACAACCTCCCAAGATTCAGTTTGGAAGAGATTGATCTCCTGAACAAACCCATAATGAGTAGCAAGATTGAGTCAGTAATAAAAATCCTTCTAACAAAGAAAATCCCCGGACAGGATGTATTCCCAGCTGAATTCTAACAAATGTACAAACAAGGACTAGTATCAATTCTCCTGAAACTATTTTTAAAAATCAAAGAGGAGAAAATTTTTCCTAACTCATTCAACAAGGCTAGCATCACCCTGATACCTTGATACCAAAACTAGACAAGGACACAACAAAAAAATCCAGAAAACTGTAGGTCAATATTGTGATAAACAGATGCAAAAATCTTTAAGAAAATAATAGCAAACTGAATCCAACTTCACATCAAAAAGATAGTATACTATCATCAAGTAGGATTTATACAAGGGATATAAGATGGTTCACCATATGTAAATAAATATATATGATGCATCACATCAACAGAATAAAGGACAAAATCCATGTCTTCTCAATAGATGAAGAAAAAGTGCTTGATAAAATTGCTTTTTTCATAATAAACTAGGGATAGAAAGAGGCTACCTCAACATAACAAATGTCGTATATGACAAACCCACAGCTAATATCATACTGAATGGGGAAAAGTTGAAAGTCTTTTCTCTCAGAACTAGAACAAGACAAATATGCTCACTTTCACCTCTCCTATTTCAACATAGTACTGGAATTCCTAGCCAGAGAATTAAGTCAAAAAAAAGAAAAAAAAAAAAGACTTCCAAACAGGAAAAGAGGAAGTCAAATTGTTCCTCTTTACTGATGATATGATCTTATATCTAGAAAAATCTAAAGATTCCACCAAGAGACTCTCAGTTTTGACACATGAATTCGGTAAGTTTGTATGATACAAAATCAATGTACAAAAATTCAGTAGCATTTCTATACATCAATGATGATCTAGCCAAAAAAATTTGCATGCCATTTACAATAGCTACAAAAATAAAATACATAGGAATAAATTTACTCAAGAAGGTGAAAGACTTCTACAGGAAAACTACAAAACATTCATTGACAAAACTGGAGATGACTCAAATAGAAAAACATTTCATTCTCATGAATTAGAAAAATTATCATTAAAATGACCATATTGCCCTAAGCAATCTGAAGATTCAGCGCAACTCCTATCAAAATACAAATGTGATTCTTCACACAATTAGAAAAAAAGTCTAAAAATTATGTTAAACCAAATAAAGCCATAGTAACCAAAGAAATCCTGAGCAAAAAGAACAAAACTGAAGGCATCACATTATTTGACTTCAAAACATATTCTAAGGCTATTGTATCTAAAACAGCATTGTATTGTTATAAAAATAGACATATGGACCAATGGAACAGAACAGAGAACCCAGAAATAATGCCACATATTTACAGTCGCCTGATCTCTGACAAAACCAACAAGAAATTATACTGGGTAAAGGACACCCTCTTGCATAAATGGTGGTGGAAAATTGTATAGCCATATGCAGAAGAGTGAAACTGGACCCCTATCTCTCACCATATATAAAAATCAACTTAAAATGGATTAAATACTTAAATGTAACACCTGAAGATATAAAAGTACTAGAAGAAACTCTAAAGAAAACTCCCCCAGATATGATCCAGATAAAGAATTTATGACTAAGACCTCAAAAGCACAGGCAACAAAAGCGAAAATAAACCAATGGGATTTAACTAAACTTAAAAGCTTCTGCACAGCCAAAGAAATAAACAAAAGACTGAAGAGACAACCTGTTGAATAGGAGAAAATACTTGCAAACTATTCATCCAACAGGGGACAAATATCCAGAATGTACAAGGAACACAAACAGTTGAACAGGAAATTAACAATTCCATCAAGAAAGTGGGCAAAGAACATGAATAGACATTTCTCAAAAGAAGACATACAAATGGCCAATAGGTATATGAAGAAATGTTTAACATCTTTAATCTGCAGAAAAATTCAGAAGAAAAACACAATAAGATATCATGTAACTTCAGTCAGAATGGCTGTTATTAAAACACCGAAAATAACAGGTAGTAATGATGCTGAGGAAAGGGAGCTCTTACACACTCTTGGAGAGAATGTAAAATAGTACATCCACTATGAAGAACAGTATGGAGATTTTACAAAAAACTAAACATGGAATTACCATTCAGTATAACAATCCCACTACTAGCTACCCAAAGGAAAAAAAAGCAATGTATCAATGAGATATCTATACTCTCATGTTTATGGCAGCACTATATCACAATAGCAAAGATATGAAATCTAAGAATCCATCAGTGAATGCATGTATAGTAAGTATGCACAATGGAATACTATTTGGCTGTAAGAAGAATGAAATCATGTCATTTGCAGCAACATGGATGGAACTGGAGGTCAGTATATTGAGTGAAATAAGTGAGGCACAAAAAGACAAATATGAAAAGTTCTCATACTTATGTATGGTGGCTAAAACGCTTGATCATATGGAAGAAGGGAGTAAAAAGATAGTTAAGACTGGGAAAGGTGAGTGGGGAGAGAGGGAGGATGGAGTGAAGTGGGTTAAAGGGTACTAACATAGAGTTAGAAGGAATCAATTCAATGTGTGATTGCAGAGTAAGGTGACTATAGTTGACAAAAATTTATTGTACTCTGATGATGAAACCCTAAATACTCTGACTTGATCACTACACATTATATGCATGTAACAAAATTTCACATGAATCCCATAACTTTGTACAGTTATTAATTTATAAAAAATAAATTATTTCTATCAAATTGCAAAGCTGAAAATATTTAATACACTCTAAGCGACAGATATAAAACACTAAACCTAACAACAAATTTCAATTTATTTTTAAGTAAACAATGACACATTTACGAAAACTGACCATGTGCTAAGGCATAAAAATAATACTCAGTGCAATTCAGAGTTTCTTCTCCTAGTGCAATGGAATTAATAAAGGGATCAAGAACATAAAGATAATTAGAAAGTCCCTAAATTCTTTGAAATTAAACAGTATGCTTTGAATTAGCTCCAGGTGGCAGAAGGACTCGAAATGAGAAAACAGTTTCAAATGATAGATAATGAAGATGTGAGATATCAAAACCAGGGAGATGGAACAACATCAGTACTTAATAAAAATGTGGTGTTTTAAATGTATAAAATATAAAAAGAAAAATGTTGAAAATCATTTAAGTTAAATTCCATCTCCCAAAGGTAGAAAAACAATAACAAAGCCAAATTGCTAAAGTGGAAAATAAGAAAATTAGGAACAGAACTAAAAGAAACTGAAAATAAATATAAACAGAATCTAAAAAATCTCAAATTGGTTCATTTAAAAGATTAATAAGATTGACTGATATTTAGCAAAGCTGATGGACAAAAAAAATTAGAACAGCACAAAAATTACCAACACCAGAAATTAAAAAAAAAACCTTCAAAAGAAAGTACAGATATTACATAGATGAGAGAATATTATGAATAATTTTAAGCTAATAGTTTAAAAAATTTTGTTGGAATGGAAAAACTTAGTGAAATACACTGTAGCAGCAATGACACAAGAAGTAAGAGAAAATCTGAATATTTTATATTTATTAAAAACCTCATATTTATTTTTAAAACCTTTCCAAATAGAAAATTCAGATCACATCACCTTAAATGGTAAACTCTTCCACAGATTTAAGGAACATAAAAATTCTCAAGAGAAAAGAAGGATGAAAAACATTTTCATGTTGGTTTTGGAGATTTTCATAACATTCATATCAAATTTTGACAAGATTATTAATAGAAAATAAGATTGTATACCACTATTTTCATCAATATTTGTGTTAAATTGTTAAACAAAATGTTAGGATATCAAATCCAATAATGTATGAAAACGATAGCACAACATTTTATGGCTTCAGTTCAAGAAAGCAATTGTCATTTAACATTTGAAAACCTGTATTGTAATTCATGGCAATAATATAAAAAGAACAATTATAGATAATATTTTGATATACACTAGAAATGCATTTGATAAGATTCAATGGTCATTTAGGCAAAAACAAAAACAAATTAGTAAACTAGGAGTATAAGATACTTTCCTCAATCTGGTATAGAGTATATACAAAAAATCCAATATCAAACATCATATTCAATGGTGAGTTATTGAAAGTTTGTACCTTAGGTGGTGAAAAGATGCCTGCCATAAATCTTTTCAAGTCAACATTGTACTAGAGTTCCTACAGTGTACAATAAAGTAAATAATAAAATAAAGTTACCAAGGCCTTCACACTCTCTTGTCAGCCCATACTAAGCCTCAGAAATTCATCAACTATTTTAGCTGAATTATTTTTGCAAGTGTCTGTTTTTGCCTGCCCCAGGTAAACAAGTGCTCATACCCTGTGGGCACCTTTCTTTCTACAGATTTTAGGTTAATTAGTTGCCTGATACTTCAAATATTTGATTCAATTCTTTGGTTCAAGAAAAGTTTTGTACTTGCATTTTGCCTGGCTTTTTTCTTGCTATAAGTTTGAGAGTGATACTCTTTTCAGCTTTGTAGATTCTCACAAAGAAAGAGAACTTAAAATACCTTTATTGAAACATAGTATTCAATTTTCCAGTAAGTATATATAAAGATACTCTGCTTCAGAGGCTTTCAAACATAAACATGCATACAAATCAATTGGGAATCTTTTAAGTTTTTATCATTTTTTTTTCCTTCAACTTTTATTTTAAGTTCTAGGACACATATGCAGGATGTGCAAGTTTGTTACATAGGTAAACATATGCTTGTGGTGGTTTGCTTCACAGATCATCGCATCACCTAAGAATGAAGCCCAGCATCCCTTAGCTATTCTTCCTGCTGCTCCCCCACCCCCAACGGGCCCCAGTATGTGTTGTTACCCCACCCTCCATGTGGCCATGTGTTCTCATTGTTCAGATCTCCCTTATAAGTGAGAACATACAGTGTTTGTTTTTCTCTTCCTGTGTTAGTTTGCTGAGGATAACGGCTTCCAGCTCCATTCATGCTCCTGCAAAAGACATGATCTCATTTATTTTTATGGCTGTACAGTATTCCATGCTGAATTATGTACCACATTTTCTTTATCTAGTCTATCATTGATGGACATTTGGGTTGATTTCATGTCTTTGCTGTTGTGAATAGTGCTGCAGTGAACATATGTGTGCATGTATCTTTATAATGGAATGATTTATATTCCTTTCGGTATGTATCCAGTAATGGGATTGCTGGGCCAAAAGGTATTTATGCCTCTAGATCTTTGAGGAATCGACACACTGTCTTCCACAATGGTTGAACTAATTTACACTCCCACTCACAGTATAAAAGGATTCTTTTTTTCTCTGCAACCTTACCAGCATCTGTTTCTGGACTTTATAATAATTGCCCTTCTGTCTGGCATGAGATGGTATCTCATTGTGGTTTTGATTTTCATTTCTCTAATCAGTGATTTCAGCTTCTTTTTATATGTTTGTTGGCTGCGTCAGTGTCTTTTTTTGGGAAGTGTTTCTTCATGTCCTTTGACCACTTTTTAATGGGGTTGTTTATTTCCTTGTAAATTTGTTTAAGTTCCTTGTAAACTCTGGATATAAGATCTTTGTCAGGTGGACAGATTTCAAAAATTTTCTCCCATTCTGTAGGTCATCTGTTCGCATCTTTTGCTGTGCAGAAACTCTTTAGATTCCATTAAACAATTTTTGCTTTTGTTGCAATTGCTTTTGATGTTTTCATCATGAAATTTTTGCCTATGCCTATGTCCTAAATGGAATTGCCTAGATTTTCTTCTAGGGTTTTTATAGTTCTGGATTTTACATGTAAGTCTTTAATCTATCTTCAGTTCATTTTTGTATAAGATTCAAGGAAGGAGTCCAGATTCAATTTTCTGCATATAGTTAGCCAGTTCTTCCAGCACCATTTATTAAATAGAAAATCATTTCCCCATTACTTGCTTTTGTCAGGTTTGTTGAAGATCAGATGATTGTAGGTATGTGGTCTTATTTCTTAGTTCTCTATTCTGTTCCATTGGTCTATGTGTCTGTTTCTGTGACAGTACCAAGCTCTTTTGGTTATTGTAGCTTTTTATAGTAGTATAGTTTAAGTCAGGTAACTTGATGCCTCCAGCTTTGTTCTTTTTGCTTACAGTTGTCTTAGCTATCTCGGCTCTTTTTGGATTCCATATTAATTTTAAAATAGTTTCTCCTAATTCTGTGAAGAATGTCAATGGTAGTTTAATGAGAATAGCATTGAATCTATAAATTACTTTAGGCAGTATGGCCATTTTCACAATATTGATTCTTTCTATTCATGAGCATGGAATGTTTCTCCATTTCTTTGTGTTCTCTCTGATTTCCTTGAGCAGTGGTCTGTAGTTCTCCTTGAAGAGGTCCTTCGCTTCCCTTTTCAGTTGTATTTCTAGGTATTTTATTATTTTAATGGCAGTTGTGAATGAGAGTTCATTTATGACTTGGTTCGCTGCTTGCCTGTTTTCGGTGTATAGGAATGCTTGGGATTTTTGCACATTGATTTTGTAACCTGAGACTTTGTTGAATTTGCTTTTCAGCTTAAGAAGCTTTTGGATTATGACAATGGGATTCTCTAGATATAGGATCATTTTATCTGCAAACAAAAATAATTTGACTTCCTGATCCCTATTTGAATACCTTTATTTTTTCTCTTGCCTGATTTCCCTGGCCAGAACTTCTAATACTGTGTTGAACAGGAATGATGAGAGAAGGCATCCTTGTCTTATGCTTGTTTTCAATAAAAATACTTCCAGCTTTTGCTCAATCAATATAATATTGGCTGTGGGTTTGTCATATATGGCTCTTATTATTTTGAGGTATGTTCCTTCAACACCAAGTTTATTGAGAGTTTTTAACATGAAGGGATGTTGAATTTTATTGAAGGCCTTTTCTGCATCTATTGAGATAATCATGTGGTTTTTGTCTTTAGTTCTGCTTATGGGATGAATTACATTTATTGATTTGCATATGTTGAACCAACCTTGCATCCCAGGGGTGAAGCTGACTTGATCATGGTGGATAAGCTTTTTGATGTGCTGCTAGATTCAGTTTGCTAGTATTTTATTGAGGATTTTTGCATCAGTGTTCATCAAGGATATTGGGCTGAAGTTCTTTTGTATTGTTCTATCTCTGCCAGGCTTCTTTTTTAGCAGGATAATCATGGCCTCATAAAATGAGTTAGGGAGGAGTCTCTTCTTTTTAATTTTTGGGCTAGTTTCAGTAGAAATGGTACCAGCTCTTCTCTGGATATCTAGTAAAATTCAGCTGTAAATCCATCTGCTTCTGGGATTTTTTTTTTTATTGCTAGGCTATTTATTACTGCCTCAGTATCAGAACTTGTCATTGTTCTATTCAGGGATTCAATTTCTTCTTGTTTCCATCTTCGGAGAGTGTATGTGTCCAGAAATTTATTCATTTCTTCTAGATTTTCTAATTTATGTGCATAGAGGTGTTTATAGTATTCTCTGATGGTTGTTTGTGTTTCTGTGGGGTCAGTGGTAATATCCCCCTTATCATTTCTGATTGTGACTATTTGATTCTTCTCTCTTCTTTATTATTCTAGGTAGTCGTCTATGTATTTTAATAAGTTTTTTCAAAAAACAAGCTCTCAGATTCTTTGAGTTTTTGAAGGGTTTTTCATGTCTCTTTCTCCTTCAGTTCAGCTCTGATCTTGGTTATTTCATGTCTTCTGCTAGCTTTGGGTTTTGTTTGCTCTTTGTTCTCTAGTTCTTTTAGTTGTGTTCTTAAGTTATTAATTTGAGATCTTTCTAGCTTTTTGATGTGGGCATTTATTTCCATAAATTTCCACCTTATCACTGCTATGGATGCATCCCAGAGATTCTGGCATGTTGTCTCTTTGTTCTTATTGGTTTCAAAGAACTTCTTGATTTCTGCCTTAATTTCATTATTTACCCACAAGTCATTTGGGAGCAAGTTGTTTAATTTCCAGGTAGTTGTGTGGTTTTGAGTGACTTTCTTACTCTTGAGTACTAATTTGATTGCACTGTGGTCTGAGAGACTGCAGGTTATGATTTCAGTTTTTTTTTTTTTTTTTTTGCATTTGCTGTGGAATATTTTACTTTCAATTATGTGATCAATTTTAGAGTAAGTGCTATATGGTGATAAGAAGAATGTATATTCTGTTTTTTTGGGTTAGAGAGTCCTGTAGATACCTATCAGGTCTACTTGATCCAGAGCTGAGTTCAGATCCTGAATATCTTTGTTCATTTTCTGTCTCAATGAGTCATCTAATATTTTCAGTGGGGTGTTAGAGTCTCCCATTATTTTTGTGTATGAATCTCAGTCTCTTTGTAGGTCTCTAAGAACTTGCTTTATGAATCTGGGTACTCCTGTATTGGGTGCATATATATTTAGGATAGTTAATTATTCTTGTTGAATTGAACCCTTTACCATTATGTAATGCCCTTCTTTGTCTTTTCTGGTCTTTGTTGGCCTAAAGTCTATTTTATTAGAAACTAGGATTGTGACCCCTGTTATTTTCTGTTTTTCATTTGCTTGGAAAATTTTCCTCAATCCCTTTATTTTGAGCCTATGTGTGTCTTTGCATGTGAGATAGGTCTCTTGAAGACAGCATACCAATGGGTCCTGACTCTTTATCCAGCTTGCCACTTTGTTTCTTTTAATTGGGGTATTTAGCCCATTTACATTTAGGGTTAATATTGTTATGTGTGAATTTGATACTTTCATCATTATGTTAGCTCGTTTTTTTTTTCAGACTTGTTTATGTGGTTATTTCATAGCGTCATTGGTCTGTGTACTTCAGTGTGTTTTTGTAGTGGCTGGTAATGGATTTCATTTCCATATTTAGTGCTTTTTTCAAGAGCTCTTGCAAGGCAGGCCTGGTAGTGATAAATTCCCTCAGCATTTGCTTGTCTGAAAAGATTCTTATTTCTTCTTTGCTTATGAAGCTTAGTTTGGCTGGATATGAAATACTGGGTGAAAATATTTTCTATAAGAATGTTGAATATTGGTCCCCAATATCTTCTGGCTTATAGGGTTTCCACTGAGAGATCTGGTGGGTTTCCCTTTGTAGGTGACCTGGCATTTCTCTCTGGCTGCTCTTAACATTCTTTCTTTCATTTTGACCTTGGAGAATCTGATGATTATGTGTCTTGGGCTTTGTCTTCTCATAAAGTATCTTTCTAGGGTTCTCTGGATTTCCTGAATTTGAATGTTGGCCTATCTTGCAAGGTGGGAGAAGTTCTTCTGGATGATATCCTGAAATTTGTTTGCCAACTTGGTTCCATTCTCCTATCTGTTTCAGGTACCCCAGTAAGGTTCAATCTTTTTAGATAATCCCATATTTCTTGGAAGTTTTTTTTTGTTGTTGTTCTTTTTCACTCTTGTTTCTTTAATCTTGTCTGTCTGTCTTATTTTAGAAAGATAGTCTTCAAGCTCTGAGATTCTTTCCCCTCTTGGTCTGTTCTACTATTGATACTTGTTATTGCTTTATAATTTTCTCATGTTTTGTTTTTCAGCTCCATCAGGTCAGTTATGCTTCTCTCTAAACTGGCTATTCTGGTTATCAGCTCCTGTATTGTTTTATCATGATTCTTAGCTTCTTTGCATTGGGTTACAACATGCTCCTTTAGCTCAGCAAAGTTCATTATTACCCACTTTCTGAAGGCTACTTCTGTCAATCCAGCCATGTCAGCCTCAGGCTAGTTCTGTGCTCTTCCTGGAGAGGTATTGCAGTCATTTGGAGGAAAAGAAGCACTCTGAATTTTTGAGTTTTCAGTGGTTTTCTGTTCATTCTTTCTCATCTTTGTGGGCTCATCTGTCTTCAATTTTTGAGGTTGCTGACGTTTGAATAGGTTTTATGTGAGGTCTTTTTTTTTGTTAATGTTGTTAATGTTGCCTTCTGTTTGTTTGAACATCCTTGCCCAGTGAAGAGGGATGGATTGGGGTTCCACTTAAATAAGTAGTCTGGCCATGATTTGGCATAGCAGCTGGGTTGTTTTGTGGGGGACTCCTCATTACCAGGACTGCCTAGACTCCCCAGAGCTGGCAGGCTAGAATGGTTGAGTCAACCTAACCACAGAAGTCGTGGTCACCCCACCGCTTATGAACTCATCCATCTCAGGCAGTCTCCAGCCTGTTGTGCTGACAAGCTAGAATTCTAAGCCAGTGGGTCTTATATTGTGAGGTGCCATGGAAGTGGGACCCAGAAGGATGGTGCTTGGCTCTTGTGGATTCAGCCCCCTTCCTAGGGAATGTGCTGAGGGAGTTCTCACCTTGTTGAGATTCCTGGGGCTGGAGACTGTCAAACTCCCAGGTCTTTGTGTGAGCCTGAGTGACCACTCTGTTGAGATTGCAAACAGCTCTGTGTATTAGACCCAAGGCGCTGGTGGGATGGGCTCACGAGGGGATCTCCTGATCTGCAGATTGCAAAGATCTGTGGGAAAAGCATGTTTCCTGGGCGGGGTCACACAATCACTCACTGCTTCCCTTGGCTGGGGGTGACAGTTCCTTTGGCTTCATGCCACTCTGGGGTGGGCTATCGCCCCACACTGCTTTTCTTTGTTCTCTGTGGATCAAGTCGATTGCCTAGTGAGTCCCAATGCAAGAAACTGGATATTTCAGTTGAAGATGCTGAGTTTACTCACCATTTTCCTTCCTCTCTGTGACAGCCAAGGACCACAGATTCTTCTAGTTGGCCATCTTGGCCCCTGCCCCAGGGATCTTTTTAAGGTTCATATTCTGGTTTAGTAAATTTGAGATGGGACCTGAGATTCTGCATTTGTAACAAGCTCTCAGGTGACATAGATGCTGTTGCTTAATAGGCCATAGTTTGATTAGTGAGGCTGTAAATCATTAGTCGTCAAGGAAATGCAAATTAATGCCAAAAAGTGATTCTACTCCAAACACACACAAAAATGGTTAACAATATAAGAAGTGATAGTACTACATATATTGGCAAGGATGTGGAGTAATAGGAACTCTTATCCACAGAATAGAAAAGAATAGACAAGAATTTTATTAACAGTGCTATTTGAATTATCTCTAACCTGGAACAATACAAATGTCTTTCAGTAGTAGAAAGCATACCTAAATTATGATATACTCACATGATAGACTACTATAATAATGAAACTGAACTATGTACAATTAACCAGAACAGAAAAATGTTAGATTGAAGATTATATACATATGGTTACAGATATATAAAGTTTAAAAATGGCAAAACTAATTTACAGTGTTAGAAATCAGGATAATGTTGAAAGAGATTGTGCCCCCCTTTCCAGATGGCACAAGTTAGACTTATGGGTTACTAAGATGCTTCTAATCAGCTATCCTGGCCCCTCCTTCAGGGATCTTTTTTAAGTGCATATTCTGATTTAGTAAATTCTCAGCTCACTGCAACCTCTGCCTCCCGGACTCAAGTGATTCTTCCACCTCAGAGCCCCCAGTAGCTGGGACCACAAGCGTGTACCACCATGCTGGGCTAATTTTTGTATTTTTAGTAGAAAGATGAGGTTTCACCATGTTGGCCAGGCTGGTTTCAAATTCCTGACCTCAAGTAATCTGCCCACCGTGGCCTCCCAAAGTGCTGGGATTACAGGTGTGAGCCACCATGACTGGCCCTGGTTTTTGTTTTTCAGTGTATTAGTAAAGATGCACAAATTTCCTATAGTACAAAATATATTATAATCTAATAACTGTAGTTCAATATAATTGATTTCTTATGTATTTTATTTTATGAGTTTGAAAACCTTATTCTGAGAGGTTTATAAATTTCACTAGACTGCCAAAAGTGTCCATGGCTCAAAAGAGTACAGTCTGTTTCAGTTTTCCACTGCTGTGCAACAAGCCACCCCAAAACTTCACAGTGTGATGTAGTTTCTCTTTCCTGACAGAGAAACTGCTGGCAGTAGTTTTATGTTTCTTAATCTTGGAGTTGGCTACATGGTTTTTGTTTGTTTGTTTTCTTGTTTGCTTTTACTTTATGACAATTTATCTAGCTGAAACATTAAGAATTTTGTCTTTCTCTTAATTAAGTAAAATTACATAAAATTTTTATTTAAAATTATCTAATTAATGCTAGCTATGACAACTGTTGTAAACTACTCTAAAGAAAAGGGAGTGAAGTCCTGAAGAGTAATGTTTTCCCTTCCAGTTTTACTTTAAGTGACTGCATAAAGCAGGATTAGAATAGGTATTTTTCGGTTTTTCTCTCTCCTTTGGAAATGCAGTTTTTCAAAATAGGTAACTTCTTTGATTTACTGCTACATTGTCTCCTGAATTCATAAATTCTTTTATTCATGAAATATTTTGATAGCATTATATTAAATTTCTATAGCATTTCATATAACTTGATGCTTATTCTTGCATATCTTCCTATTTTTATATTTAAACTTTATAACAAATCTGCAGTATTAAAGGGGCACTTATATTGAGAGGTGACAGCATGCTGGCAGTCCTCAGAGCCCTCGCTTGCTCTTGGCACCTCTCCTGCCTGGGTTCCCACTTTGGTGGCATTTGAGGAGCCCTTCAGCCCCCCCACTGCACTGTGGGAGCCCCTTTCTGGGCTGGCCAAGGCTGGAGCCCACTCCCTCAGCTTGCAGGGAGGTGTGGAGGGAGAGGCGCAAGCGGGAACCGGAGCTGTGTGCGGTGCTTGCGGGCCAGCTGGATTTCCGGGTGGGCGTGGGCTTGGTGGGCCCCGTGCTCGGAGCAGCCAGCCAGCCCTGCTGGCGCCGGGCAATGAGGGGCTTAGCACCCGGGCCAGTGGCTGCGGAGGGTGTACTGGGTCCCCCAGCAGTGCCAGCCCACTGGCGCTGCGCTCGATTTCTCGCCAGGCCTTAGCTGCCTTCCCGTGGGGCAGGGCTCAGGACCTGCAGCCTGCCATGCCTGAGCCTCCCACCCACTCCATGGGCTCCTGTGTGGCCGAGCCTCCCCGACGAGCACCACCCCATGCTCCACGGTGCCCAGTCCCATTGACCACCCAAGGGCTGAGGAATGCGAGTGCACGGCACAGGACTGGCAGGCAGCTCCACCTGCAGCCCCGGTGCGGGATCCACTAGGTGAAGCCAGCTGGGCTCCTGAGTCTGGTGGGGATGTGAAGAGTCTTTATATCTAGCTCAGGGATTGTGAATACACCAATCAGCACCCTGTGTTTAGCTCAAGGTTTGTGAGTGTACCAATCGACACTCTGTATCCAGCTGCTATGGTGGGGCCTTGGAGAACCTTTATGTCTAGCTCAGGGATTGTAAATACACCAATCAGCACCCTGTGTTTAGCTCAAGGTTTGTGAGTGCACCAATCGACACTCTGTATCTAGCTGCTCTGGTGGGGATGTGGAGAACCTTTATGTCTAGCTCAGGGATTGTAAATACACCAATCGGCACTCTGTATCTAGCTCAAGGTTTGTAAACACACCAATCAGCACCCTGTGTTTAGCTCAAGGTTTGTGAATGCACCAATAGACCCTCTGTATCTAGCTGCTCTGGCGGGGCCTTGGAGAACCTGTGTGTCCAAACTCTATATCTAACTAATCTGATGGGGACGTGGAGAACCTTTGTATCTAGCTCAGGGATTGTAAACACACCAATCAGCGCCCTGACAAAACAGGCCCCTCGGCTCTACCAATCAGCAGGATGTGGGTGGGGCCAGATAAGAGAATAAAAGCAGGCTGCCCGAGCCAGCATTGGCAACCCGCTCGGGTCCCCTTCCACACTGTGGAAGCTTTGTTCTTTCGCTCTTTGCAATAAATCTTGCTACTGCTCACTCTTTGGGTCCACGCTGCTTTTATGAGCTGTAACACTCACTGTGAAGATCTGCAGCTTCACTCCTGAGCCCAGTGAGACCACGAACCCACCAGAAGGAAGAAACTCCGAACACATCTGAACATCAGAAGGGACAGACTCCAGACGCACCACCTTAAGAGCTGTAACACTCACCGTGAGGGTCCGCGGCTTCATTCTTGAAGTCAGTGAGACCAAGAACCCACAAATTCCGGACACAATATCAGTTTTACTGGTTTAATATTGTACTTCCTTCCCGTCGCAGATTGAGATTTTTTTATCCAAAGGGGAGAGAGGAGAAGAGTCTGGGCAGAGTTCCACACCCTCACTCCTGAAGCCGCTGTTCCCTTCCTGCAGGCCTGCACAGTAAGGGAAACTTACTCAAGGCTCTCTCCTGTTTTCCCTTTGAGAGTGAATTTTAGGGCCATACTTTCATTGTTCTCTAAGTGTTGGATCTTATAGCCTCCCAGAAGAGCTCAGAAAAGACTGGAAAACTAGCAAGTAATCATTGCCACTAATAACTTCTATGTTTTTATATATTTTCTGAATATTATATTAGAATAATATTTATGAACTTTAAATACACCTACAGAGTTTATGAAGTGTTAAGGGAGTATGGCCCTATATATCCCAGGGTAGTCTATATCTGTTTCAGAAAGATAAATATTCTCTCTCTCTCTGAATATACACAGAGGTATTCCTTTCAAAGGCCTGAGGCACACAATCTCTGGGCCACAGCAACCTTTTTACAAAAGTTTTCTCCTATCTCAAACATGCTTGCTCCTCTCTTTTCCTAGCTAAGTTGTATCCATTCTGTCTTCTCAGTAAACTCCATGGGCAGAGACTTTCCTATCTACCCTCACACAGTATTTCTGCATCCAGCAGTGTCTCATTGCATGGTAAATGTCCAATTAACTTTTTTTGAATGAATGAAAGTAATGACTCATTTTTTAATGAGTTTTCAAGTTTCTATAATATTCTTTTGTTGCAATTTGAATAATTTCCCACAACTCAAATAGACAGAAAATAATGTCATTAGAAAGTCAAACTTGCCGTGGAACTAAAAAAAATGTTTAAATCATTAACTAGTAAAGGGAGTTTTAGGATGAAAGAAAAGAAGTAAAATCTCTTCAGTGAAGGAAGATATACTTCAAACTTGATATCTGCTTATGGATTTTGGAGAATAGCATGTCTATCCTGAACACTTAAAAATTATGATATAAAAGTCAAGAACTTAGAAAATGGCTTCATTTAGCTTCTTTGTCTGAAATTTTTATAGTCACATTAAGAGGGATAAAGCGGATTGCGCACGTTTAGCCTAGTTGGTGTCATGCAGTACCTGGTAATTTTGTAAGGGATTATTTTCTGTCAGGAAAGAGAATTATTGAAATAAAAATGGGGAGCTCCCCAGTGAGGAGACAATTACTAGCTTCAGCTAACAACTAATATAATTGGCATGCTTACATGTTTTGTTTATTTGGGAATACAATTTTATTAATTAAATGTAAGCCATAAAGGTGGCTACCTGGTGCTTTGTAAATGTAAACACCTCGCTGAATAGTAGTTTGAAGTCTATTAACTTCTAAGACTGCCAGGCAGAAGTTTCATAATGAGTTTGCAAGATACACTCAAAATGGAAACATCAGCTCATTAATGAAAGAGTTTGAGAGGAGTTGGCTTCACTGTGATAAAACAGCAAAGTCACTGGTGATAAAAGCAATAATATTAGTAGCTATTATTTAGTGAGCAGTTAAACTGTGACATCATGCATTCTTCAAAGCCTTATTTATTATAATATTTAAATCTCTAAACAATCCTATACATGGCATTTCCCAGTCATCCATAAAGCTAGGTGTGGCCTCGTGATAGCTTCTAGCCAATGGAATGTAAGAGGGAGAGATACATGCTATTTCTGGGCCAAAGCCCTTAAGAAGCTGATAGGCATTCTCCTCAATTGCTTTTGCCCTTAGCAGGCTGGTATATCAAGAGTAAGTCCCAGGGGGATGACAAAGCTACATGTCGGAAGAAACACATTTTCTGATTCACCATAAGAACTGTGGTTCATAATCTGCATTACTGCTCTGGGTTACTATGTGAGTAAGAAATGAACTTTCATTGTGGTTGAACTCTTACACATTGGGTCTATTTTATATGGTATTTTAGACTACTCTAATGCGTACTAAACAACATTATTATTATCCTCATTTTACAGTTGAGGAAACTGAGGTGCAGAGTTTTTAAAGTAAATTCTTAAATTGCTAATTAGTCAAATGAGCTTTTGAATCCCTGCTGTCTGATGCCGGAGACTGTTTTACAAGTACATTTCTATGCTTGCTACCACAAATCTGAATGGTATCTGGCTAAGTGATAATGCAATGTGCCTGATCCAGAGAGAGTAGCTGGAAATAGCACAGTTAGTACATCACATAGGAATTAGAGGACTGACCTAGTGCAACGGCTTGTTGAAGCTACCCCTGTTGACATAGAGAAGTTGTTGATGGATAAAAAGTAGGAATCCTTAGACAATGAGATTGCTCATTAAGGGAAATATTTCAATATAAATCTGACAAGCAGAACCTTTTTTTTTCTACTTGCCTTTCCTACTTGCCCAATGCATTAGAGGAACTAGCTACTAAGGAGGGTTGGGCAGGTGATGGAGATATTTGCAGGAAGAAGAGCTCCAATTCTCCTGAATTTCTGGAGCCACATATAGCTCTACCTAAATTGAGGAATGGAGAAGAATTTTGCTTTAAGTTTCAGATTAAATATTTTTTAAAGTATTTTTATGGTAATACATTGGCTGAGATTTAGAAATTGAACTTAGCCCATTCCATTAACCAAAATGTGAAAGCAAAGCTGATGATGTATTATTAACAGAAAATTTAATATACTATAGATTAATTGAAACAAAGTTTAAAAAAATAGCTTCCATGACAAACACATTTTTGTTCTTATTATAGTTGGAGTGACCAATTGTCTCAGTTTTCCTGGGACTCTCCCTATTTTAACATTGATGTCCTGTGTCCTGGAAACCCTGAAGTTCCAGATCAACCAGGACAGCTGTTTACTCTGATTCCAGTGGTTAATATTCCTTACCAAACTATTTACATGTTTTTCACCTTCAAAGTTACGGTCATCTTTCTCCAGTTTGCCTTCTCTCCCTACTTGTTCCTTCATGTTTTCCCTCTCAGCACTTATGATGCACCAAACTGAAGCCACACATTTACTAAGCATGCTGCTGGTCCATGACTTTATGCCCTTGCACATTTATTTTGGTGCCTCTTTTATCTAGGGGGCCCCACTCAAACATGCTGATGGTCTGTCAATACTGTCTCGTCTTTCAAAGCTTAGCTTAAAAATCAGCTTCTCTATGAACTCTTTCTTGATTGCCCCAACTCTCAATAGAATTGACAGCTCTTTTCTCTATGCTATATGGACTTTTATTTCAGTAGGTATGACCGGTTATTGCCCTTTTAGTTTTGACATGTCTAGATCTCCTTCATAACGTGCATCTCAAATTAGGATCTGTGGTGTAACTCCTGACATCTGCAAATATACTTTAAGTTTTTCTTTGCAAGAAAAAATGTAAATAAGTACTTTTTTGACCTGTTAAGAACAAACCTCTCTTTTGCTGTGATAATTTGTTATTGAAATATATTTTCACAGAATAAAATTTTAATTTCTGTGTTAGGTTTTTGTAAATTTCAGCTTATGACTTTTTAAATGGCCCTTTGGATTTTTTTTTGCTTTAGAAAGAATCCGTATGTCATTATATACACATAAATTCCAGTGTAATTATCATGGCAATTGTTATGTACTTTCTACTTTTTTTATAGGTTTCATGAAGCTGACATTTTCCGAATTTCTCAAGAGTTTGCCTCTTAGTAGCAAAATTGATAGTGAATTTTCCCTCAATTTTTGCCATCAAATAGCAGAGATAATTCTGAAATAGTCTATTTGTGAATTGGGCAAATCATTTAAACTCAAGAGAGTCAGCTTCATTACCTTTCATTGAAGGTGCTAGGACAGATGGGCTTTAAAGTTCAATGGAGCTCTAAATAGGTTGCTACAAACAGTGAACCCACAGCCTTTGCTGAATGGTATCAAGGCTTTGGTCCTGGATCCTGAGGTTGCTGTGGTGAAGATCCCATATATGCTTGACCCCAAGGAAAAGATTTCATAGATAAAATTATGGTAACATTTAAAACTCTAGAGGGCAGAGTTTGGATTAGTAAGACGAGAGTAAAGAATCTAATTCCAAATAAACTAGCTATGTAATCACTTATGAAGGCTGTAATAATTGCTTACAAATATTTGAATAGCATAAATGATATAGGTGATGAGCAATCTATGGGAATACATGCACACAAATATGCACACACATGTAAATTAGATTCAGGGAACATAACAGCTTCTTTATGTTCAGAATCACCTTTATAAGAAAGAAGGTAATAGTTTAATGTCATAGGAGATAGATCTTTCAGGGAAAGCCTCATTACTTTCTATTAAAAACAAAAATCATATCTCTTAAATATGTTGAAGAAATTGTATGTGGATTTGAAAATTATAATTGTCTTTTGAATTATAAATATGCCGACCATTTGCCTAAAGTTAAATTGGAAGCTTCCTATTTAGTTTGCTTTTTTTTTAATTTGTAAAGCTTCTTTAATGAATTGAACAGGATGTAGAAAATAAAGTGAAAAAGAAATATTTTCTACTATATGCAAATACTATGTGAATAGTCCTGAGCAATGATTACTTTCTGGTGAGTTATTAATGATAATATTTAGCAGTAAGACTATAACGTCAGAAGTCAGTACAAAATAAATACTTTCCCTAGACTAGTGACTTGTTTTTTAAAATGACCTTAGCTTCCTTTGTCTGTGAAAGCTTAGTCCTCATTATGACCATTCTGTTTTTATAAGGCAACAATTAAGAAGTATGAAGGGCCTGAGAGTTTACCCTACTTAATAGCTAAGAAATTAGCTTGCCACAAAAATTTTATGGATTCTGGCAGAAGACAAAAAAATTTTTGGATCAAAGAAAAAGGACTCCATTACTTACGGCACAGGATCAACATGGGATTCATATTCATTTCAGATCCTGTTGACTCCCAATTCCCTCATCAGGCCAAAGTAGAGAGGCCCAAGTAGATGCTGCAACATAGCTGAAGAATGTCAAGCTTAGAGAACCAAATCTTTTATTATAATAGGTAGCAAGCAAATTTGTTGAACTTTGTTCTTCAGAGAATTGTCTTTATTATACAGAATAGCTAACAACAACAACAACAAAAACAAGCAAAAACAAAACAAAATGAAACAAACTTGACTATATAATCTGGAACAAAGGCCATTATTGCCAATTCTTTCAAATTGTTCAGAAATGTGGAAAACCATGAGGAGTTGTTTTCCAAAAGCAAAATAAAAGGATAGCTCTACTAATAAAGGTATAATTATTCATTGAGAATTTTTTTTTAAAGAAAAAGCTATTTAAAACCACACAAGGCCGGGTGCAGTGGCTCACGCCTGTAGTCCCAGCACTTTGGGAGGCTGAGGCAGGCGGATCACAAGGTCAGGAGATTGAGACCATCCTGGCTAACACAGTGAAACTCTGTCTCTACTAAAAATACAAAAAATTAGCTGGGCGTGGTGGCGGGCACCTGTAGTCCCAGCTACTTGGGAGGCTGAGGCAGGAGAATGGCGTGAACCCAGGAGGCAGAGCTTGCAGTGAGCCGAGATCACGCCACTGCACTCCAGCCTGGGCAACAGAGCGAGACTCTGTCTCAAACACACACATACACACACACACACACACACACACACACACACAATTCTGTTTTATTGCTTTCCAAGATCTAGTAAGGTATTATCTCTTCAAGAGAGAAATACTTCCAGAAAAGACTCTTTTATTTTTTCTTATGCTATAAGAAATACTAGAACTTTGATGCTGGTGACGTTAAACTTGTTATGATAAAATCTGTAGCCCGTGAAATAGAAAGCAATATTATATACTATAGAGGTATTTCTTTAGCATTCTCCTTTAAAACCTAAAATGTAGATTACCAAAATTGATGGGTATATATTATCACACTCAGATTATGCAATATGGTCATTAAAAGACAAGTTTTCAAATGATATTTAATATTAATATAGGAAAAATGATCAGAGTATTATTAAAGTAGAATACAAAGCTCAGTGTGCTGTATGTACCAATTTTGTACATATAGCCCATACAATTTTATACATGCAAAACATACATACATATAGTACATAGTACATACATTTTGGAGTATAAATCTGTTCATATTAATATCTGTATGCGTGCGCACACACACACACACAGTTAGATGGATACACACCAATAATTTAAAAGTGGGTAATTCTAAGATGTTTTGATGAGTAACATTTATTTTATTTTCTATAAGTTAAATAGTTTGTAAATTTTCTACAATTTGTGGATAATTTTATAAACATAACACAATAAAATTATTGTAAAATCCAGTTGAAATGGCCCAGAGAGTCTATTTAATTCATTTCTCCTATTTTATAATTGAGTGAAGTAGTGTGTAGTGGCTTGGTCAGGGTGGCACAGTACATCTAGGCCAGAGATAAACTGATTGGAATTCTCTTGGCTCCAGACCAAGGGATTTTTCAATTAGTACTCTCTTATATCCTTTTACTGTGCTCTGTTTTATTGTATCTATATGTGACGGACTTTTCATGTCTCTCTTGAGAGTTAACTTTTAGTCATGGCTTGAAAACTCATCGAAATTTGAACATTTATAAGTTTGATAGTACATTTGTGGGAGTAAAAGGATGCCTGATGCTGGATTTTGCACAGAATGGCCAAGACGTTTCTGGCAGGCAGAGATCAGTCCAGAATGTCTGAATGGAGCTTCCAATGCACCTGAGGAAGCAAGACAGAGAAGAGAAAAAGACAGAATAAAAAACTGCCTTTACAATAGTTAGCAGATGGGACTCTTAAAGGGTGCTGATTCAAGTTGGAAAATTGATAGACTAGAAATAATGGATTTAATTTGAAGTAACATAAAAATCAGTTTAAATAGCAGCAGGGGGGAAACTTTTTAAGAAGTGCTGACTTTAAGAACCACCAAAAAAACAGGAATAACTGAGAGCTGTAGAAATACACAAAAATATTTCAACTCTTGACCAAACCAAAAATTAACAAATATGATTTAAAGTTTAGAGGCACATGAACCATTAAAAACCTGTTGAAAAAACGAAAAAAATAAGCAAACAAATATATATGGTGGGACCATAAGCTAGCCTAAGTCATTTTTATGTATTCTTAAACTACATAGGTGCTAAGTTATTTCCATAAAAACATTACTTTTATTCTTTTAATATATTAACAAAATATTTTTCAAACATAAAGAGAAAATTAAAGAATAGCACAGTGAACGTGTATATTTGCCAAATAGATTTAAGAACTAAATATTAAAAATTATAAATTTTATATTTAAAATTCTAGATTGAAGAATATAAATGTTCATTCTGTATTTAAAATATAAATATTTCAGCATATTTGTTTTCCTTTTTTTATTCCTGTTTGCAACAACTCTCAGATATCTTGACACTTCACCTACTCTATCATTCATCTGAAGAATTTGCAGTTAAGAAATTAAATAATAATATCACTAACCAAATTCATCCTTTCTACTTCTCAGGTTTTCTTTTAGTCTTTGTGAATTGAAGCACATTCTGCATTTAGTTAGTCCACAATTAATAAAACCACTTGGTTATAACTACGTTAGAGGAAAGCATGCTACAGTTTCTTCATTCTGCAATAGGTACTTCAGTTCATTGCAGATTATAAATTCTGCCAATAGCTTATTCACAGGAATATCAAAGAACCTCTATGTCTGAAAAGCATGTAAGTTCATAATGATGTAATGATCTGCCACGGCCACTGAATGCAACTTTACTGTGAGTTTTATGAGTGTATGACTCTTGTCTTTTTCATCTTGTGCACATGAAAATAACAGGCCTCTGCAGTCACTCTGGACAATGATGTAGCTTTGCAAGCTTTTATTATAATGAGAACTTCCTTCACATCATCATGATTTTTTTCTAGCTACTAAGAGTAGTTTATATACATCTTTGCTTTTTGCATTTTGTCAGTCTCTCAGCTGGTGTCCCAGTTGTTGGACTTCTTAACCACCTTTTCTAGTTAGAAGGCTGTCTGTTAGCTCCTTGCTAAGATATGTACTCAAACAAACTACCACAGAATAGCTTGAAGTTGAACCACAGGGGTTCAACTTCTCTGATGGGCCTTGGAAGCTGCAGCTGGGGAGAAGGGAAAGGTACCTGGTCTCCCTGTCCCCTTCCCTCTGCTTCCCTCTTGTCTCCTACCCTCTCCTCTTTTCTTCCTTTTCTCCCTCCCTCTTTCCGTCCCTCTGTCCCTACTTCTCTTTCTTCCTTCCTCTTTCTCTTAGTTTTTATTTAAAAAATCAAAACTAGAAGAAAACTGAAATAATACTATAATGAACAACCATATAGCTTCAACAAGGTTCTCAAATATTTACCATTTGCCACATTTGCTTTTCTTTGAAACCTATGCACATATGTGTGGATGTGTACTTTTCTTTAAAAGTTTGCTTCGAGCATGCTGAAACTTCATGAATTGGACACTTAACGACCCTTCGTGGCTTCATTATGATTGTATTTACCATATTTGGTTACATATTTCAAAGAAAAACTGCAGAGAAATAATTTTGTTGTAATTTTTTTGTTTCATGAAGGGCAGCGTGTCTTGAATTTCTCAAAAGACAAATTTTTGTCTATATTTTTTAATTATATAATAACAAAAATACTTAATGTACAAAATCACCAGTATAACACATCTCAGCGCAGAAGTATAACATGCTGTAAGGCATAAGATAGAGCATATAGTTGACAAAATGTCATTTGTAATATTTCCAGATATACTTGATGTTAATGCATTATCTGGTCTTTCTCTTGAGCCAGCTCATTACTACCAGGTTAGCTCTCAGGCTCTGACTTGTAGACCATTAATGGCTTCAGAATATTCACTGACCTTACCTCTGCCTCATTTTGCTCATTGATCCTGTAATGGAGTTTCTGTCTTTCTAGGATATGACGTCTTCTGAAACTAGACTATCACATCACTTTTCCCTTAGTCTTTGTTTTATGATTGCATGTGAAAGTTTAGTCACTTTCCAACTCTGCTAGTTGTCTTTAAGGGGAACAAAACTAAAAAGAGTGCTGCTAGAAAATATCAAGGGTGACTTCGCTCTTGTGCTTATAAATGAGGAAAGAGGTTTTAGGGAAAGGCAAAATGAGGAATAGAAAAACTAGAATGCACATGTATGTTTATTGCGGCATTATTCACAATAGCAAAGACTTGGAACCAAGCCAAATGTCCAACAATGATAGACTGGATTAAGAAAATGTGGCACATATACACATGGAATACTATGCAGCCATAAAAAATGATGAGTTCATGTCCTTTGTAGGGACATGGATGAAATTGGAAATCATCATTCTCAGTAAACTATCGCAAGAACAAAAAACCAAACACCGCATATTCTCACTCATAGGTGGGAATTGAACAATGAGATCACATGGACACAGGAAGGGGAATATCACACTCTGGGGACTGTTGTGGGGTCGGGGGAGGGGGGAGGGATAGCATTGGGAGATATATCTAATGCTAGATGACGAGTTAGTGGGTGCAGCGCACCAGCATGTCACATGTATACATATGTAACTAACCTGCACAATGTGCACATGTACCCTAAAACTTAAAGTATAATTAAAAAAAACAGTAAGAGTCGATCTTGAGTAGAATCAATTTAAAATAAATAAAACAGTTTAGAACTTAAGGAATAAAGGGCAAAGAGATAAGGAGGAACAGATAACAATAGATGTTTTCCAGAGGACAGGAGCTGATAGGCTGTGTACCCATGAACATTAGACAGTCAAGTGATTCATTGGAAGGAAGAGAGGTAAGAAAGTTTGATTTATATTTGGCATCCAGATCATTACTCTAAAATACAAAATGTTCATGTATACCTTACGTCTGTTAAAACTTGATGTGAACAGGTTATAATAATAAAAATATTGTCCGTCAAATTTTGGAATGTCTCTACATATGAAATAGGGGTGAGATAGGGATGAGAATCTATTCTGTAGACTTTATTAGCTTTCCCAAGCGTTTTACGTCTTCCGTTGCCTCTTGGGTTCCACTATATATGTATGTTGGAAGATGTTAAAATAAGTGAGAACTGGACATTACAGAAGACAAACTCAATTTATTTGCTTTTGTTTCTGATTTGGCATTTATCTGTAAACTACCTTTCCTTGGGCCTAACTTTTCATTCTCATAAGTCTTGTTTTTTTTCAGGATATTAAGCTCCTTTAGTGCAATAATTAAATACTGCACATATTCATCTACCTTTGCATTATACCAATAATAATTCCTCAATAAGTGTTTTTTGAAAGAATTAGTTACAATATAAAATTAAGAGCAAAAAATATTTCCCAAATCCACATAGAGCTAAAAACAAAAACAAAAAAAAACAAGAACAACAAACAAACAAAAAACCTTGGAACATGGAAATCTGGGGCATTCCTTTTTGCCTACACAATGCATTTTAAACTTCTTAGTATGACCCTTCACAATCATGCATCATGTCCTAGTACTCTCCACTTCAGCATTCACTCTGTACTTTCAAACACTAAACTATTTGCCATCCCACAATATACTGTGGACTTTCTTGCTTCCCTGATATGTCTTCTGTTTGGGATATTTCAGCACTATAATTTTTCTGCCACCCAAAAGTCTGCTTCTCTTTTCATGCCCTCTCAAATGTTCGCTCCTTTGTAAGTCCTTCCTGACCACCACCAGCAAAATTCATTTTTCCCTAATCTATGAAACCATATATATATGGATATTATTGTACATAACATGTGGATGTAAGTTCATTGTGTAATATATGATTAACCAGGTGGATAACTGATATCATTTAATGTCCATGTTTTATATGTAATTTTATCTCGTGCCTATTTTCATGCTGGACACATAATAGAAATGTCAGTCAAAACCATTAACTCCACTTTTGTCTAACTTTTCTCCAGTGCAACCATATCTTGCACTTGTCCTAGAAAAAAGTAGGAGAAGGCTGCTTCAAAAGGAGAACAGGACTGGATTCTTTCAAATTATTCCCTTGATGGCTTTGATATTGCAGGGGCAATGGAATACAGTTGCAAACTCACCATTCGTTATTTTCAACAAGAGTTCTATGCTCTAATTGAATGTTTTACAACTACATGTGAACTGAAGAGCTAATCTATCACACTTCAAGATCAGCTTAGTTTAAATACCAAATTTAAGGAATGGCACAAAAAACTTGACCTCCTATACCAGTGACAATTGTGGAAGCCCTAATTGATCTTGAAATCATTATCTAGCTTCATAGACATGGATCTTAATTTTTTAACTGTAGTATTAGTTTAGTTATTCTTATTTCAGCCCCCAGCTTTATTGGGGTATACATGACAAATAAAAATGTTATATATTTAATGTGTACAATGTGATGATTTGATATATGCATACACTGTGAAATTATTACTATCCACTTAATTAACATATTAATTAACATATTTCTCACCTCACATAGTTCACATCATTTTGTGTATGATGAGAACATTTAAGATCTCCCTTAGCAAATTTCAAGTATACAATACAGTACTATTAACTACAGTCACCATGCTATGATTTGATCCCCAGAACTTGTCCATCTGGTGATTTTTTAACTGTATTCCATTGCCCCTGCAATATCAAAGCCATCAAGGGAATAATTTGAAAGAATCCAGTCCTGTTCTCCTTTTGAAAAAGTCTTCTCCTACTTTTTTCTAGGACAAGTGCAAGATATGGTTGCACTGGAGGAAAGTGAAGGTTTGTAACTTTTGACCATCATTTTCCTATTTCTCACACATACCCAGCCCCTGTACTATTCTACTCTCTGCCTCTATTAGTTATTTTTATTGATATTTTCTCTTTGACTATGTTAAATTCTATTTGCATATATTTGTATAAAATAAATGCAAATTAATAAAGTGTATTTTGAGAAATGTAAGTGGTAAGCATTTTGGAATAGTCAGGTGCCCTTTCAACACATACTTTTGCCATTTGCACTGCCATTGTGAAAAAACAAATTAAGATTGGAAGGTTTCTTTGTAATCTAACTTCGATCAGACAGATTTTGTACTGTTTCATCAACACTTGGATATCCCAGTGGATTATTTATTACTTTAAGAATATTTTATAATATTTTATTGGATTTCTTTAACCTCTGATTGTCCAGCACTTGGGCTTAGTGGTGAGAATATTAATGCTAAATAAATTAATCATAATAATTGGGCTTCAGACATAATGGCACCAAAAGGTTAATCGAACAGTCTCTATCATAGTGACAAGATGGATTAATGATTTACTTGTTCGTAGGGCCCTGATTTTGATTGATTTTTTTCAAACACATGCTTTATTTGTATGTTAAAGAGGTAAAGCTTTGCTGTTTGTTGCTGTTAGAAAGAAAGATCTGATAATGTTAATAATAACATTTCTCTATGGAAATGGAAGCAAAGAAGATTTGTCTATGGAAGAAGTTAGCATATTAACAACAATTTGATTTCTTTATTTAGTTGAATTATTTTGTAGTAGTGTATATAGACCAAAAACAAGAACAAACAAAAATTTCAACAACAAATCCAAACAAAAACATGGATTCAACACTATATACGAAATGCTGTCATCACTCACCCCTGTATTTTATGTACTTCCATTCCCTTCACAGCACTATATTTTCCCTTTTGTTTGTCTTACAGTGTTGTAGGTTATATAGGATAAAGCAGGACTCTGAAATTCCATTTTCAATGAACACATGGGAGCTTTTGAATTAGATTTTCTGTTGTCTTGTGTCTTGTCACACCCAGTGGGAATTCTCCTGGGTTGTAAATGAGAGAGGGTAATTAGACAATTCTTCATAAAACCTTGTTATAGAGTACACAGAGGTGTGAAAACTTCAAATCCATAAAGGCTATTGGGTAGGGATGATCCTGGAAGGAGAAGCTTCTGAGATGGAAAACACCAGTTTAAATGATTTTGTATCACTTTCATCATTGAAGATACACTCCTTCAATCACCACCACCTTAGTCTGGCAGGGGTGTTTAATTATTGTTTTCTCCTTTGTCTCATTTTACTAATGAAGAACTAAGGCCCAGAAAAGTAAACTGACTTTTCAAAAATCATAAGCAGTATGAGAAATCTAGGAATAGACTTCTATTACCCTGCTACCTGGATGAGTATTTTTAAAACATCACTCTATTTCAGAGTTTGCTTCTTGAAGGGTATAGCCTAGGTACCATTTATCTGATCATGTTCTTCTGTTTACATCTAAATTATCTAGGGACAGAAAGGCAGTACATATAATTTAATAACATGGACTCCTTCCAGATTGCCTGGGTTTGAATATTGGCTCTTGAAAAAGTACTTTACATTTATGTTATTAGTTCTCTCTCTATAAAAGAGATAGTAAGAATTTAACTACCTCATATTGTTTTCATCAGAATTAATTAATGTAAAGCATCTGAAATTGAGCTTAGCATCTATTAAATGCTTTATAGGTATTACTTGTTAACATTAGGAAGGCATGGACTTATTTTGACATTAGTTTATGCCATCATTATGGACTGAAGTCCCTCAAATTCATATGTTGAAGCCTCCATCTCCAATGTAACTCTTTTTAGAGAAAGGACCTATGAGAAGGTAATAAAAGTTCAAAGAGATCAAAAGAGTGGGGCCTTAATCCAATAGGACTGGTGATCTTATAGTAACAGGAAGAGACACCAGAGATTTCTCCCTTGTCTGAGTGTGCACAGAGAAAAAGCCATGTGAGGACACAGTAGAGACGTCAGTCTTCTACAAGCCAAAAGGAGAGCCCTTACTGACAATCAAACTGGCTGGCACCTTGATCTTGAACTTCCAACCTCCAGAACTGTGAGAAAATTAATTTCTGTTGTTTAAACCACCCAATTTGTGTCATTATGTCAGCCATCATAGGGGATTATTTCACATGGGAAGTTCTGAATCTCTGTCTAATCGACCTAGACCAGAGTCTAGTTGCTACAGTAAATTTTTGCATGCTTCCTTCAGAAACGTGCTTTTCTTTTTAGTTTTCCCTTCATATACGAAATTTCTAAGGTAATCTTTTTCAAGATTGTGATCATGTGGAGAAACAAGTTTTGTTCTCAAATTTCTAGGGCTTGGTTTAGGTAGAAATGTCCTCTAGGCCTAATTGTTTTGAGATTCTCAAATTTGGGTGTGGGTTGAATAGTTTCAACGTTTCAACACATTTCTAGAAATTTAGCCCAAAAGCAAATCAGTGAAAAGCATTTCTTTTTCTACTGTGTTGTTACAATTAGGAAAACTGCAAATTCCTGTATTACTGGCAGATGGCAGCCCTGTGCTGCTAGTAAGAAAGAATAGGGTCTGAGTTACAGACCACAGCCTCCTTGACTCTGTACACTGATCAGTGAACAGATTACTCTAGCAAAAAGTAAAATATGTGACATTTTAGATAGCTTAACAAAATTTATTGTTGAAATAGTTACTTATAAAAAGAGGAGACAGTCTACACTAATGTCTAGTTTTCACAAGAAATATTCCCACAATGGTAAAGATTTAGAGTAAGAAGACATAAGCTTATTACCTGTGTGTTCCATCTAGTAGCTGCAAGTTCTTGAAAGGAGTCACTCTAAGTTAAAACGTACATAATCTGTAAAATGAAGAAAATAAAGATGTTTTCCACAAGGTTATTCATAGGAGCAACTTAGTGATTGCTGGAAAGTATTGCTTTTAATTTTTTCACCACGGGTCCTTATTTTGAAAAGAGGATTAATTCTTATCTGTTAGGCTAGAAAAGTAGCCCAAATAGACAGTACAAAAGTAAAATGCCAATGAAGTCTTCCTGTGTGGTTTGGAAAACAAATTCCTTCCACTCCATAGTGTAACCACATTTGTGTGAATGTAAAATTAAAGGTTTAGGTGACTTATTAAATAAACTGCTAGACTTATGTAGTAACATATGAAGTCCTAATACTGTATCTTGTACATAATAGGCATTCAGTAATTAGTAGCTCTTTTATTACTATATATATACCATAGCCAGGAACTTTACAAGGCTAATGTTGTTTCATCTTCACAATACCCAGTTAAGTTTGTATCATATCTGCAATTTACATTTAAGAAAACAACCCTTGCGATGAGTGATGATAAAAAAGCTTGCCCAAGGTCACATAAACTGTAAATGGAGGAGCCAGAATTTGAATTCAAATCTTACTTTCTGTGGCACAAATGAATTGTGATTTAAAGAAAATTGCTTAATGTCTCTGAGCCTGGGGCGATTAATGTGTCACTTGGATAGATTACCTTCCCTGGCTGACTGCAAAATGATGCTGCATGTAGAAATTTAGGTAACTAAGACTCGCTATGGCTATATAATTACTGTCGAAGGATATTGAATAAAAGTTTTCTATTGACTGATGTCCCAAAGCATATAAAAAAAGACAGTAAGTGCTCCCATATTCTAGACAGAGCTAGTAGATGCTTCTTTGTTAGGAGGTGGCCACACTGTTCTTTTTAGCTTCACCAGCAATACCCTTTCAGCCTCCATAAGCAGAGACTACAAATGGGGAAGTTCTAGAAGAGTGGTGCAAAAGCCTAGAAAGTTCTTAGGATTTTTATCCCTCTTTCTCAGGCAAATGAGATCATTTGTAGAGATAAGGGGTGCTCATGCAAAAGTAAGACTAAAATCACATTGTCTGAGTAGATGCTTGCAGAGGTACAGGAGCTCACTGGAGTTCAATGAGAGCTCTGAAGAGCTTCAATATGTTGAAAGCACACAGGAACATACAACGTAGGACATACCTAAACACAAAGACTGGTGTCTGTTTATTGCCTGAGGGGTTTTGAAAGTGGAAGCTAGCTGGAATAGTTGGAGCAGACCACGTAGGTCACAATATTTTGAAGTAAAGATTTTTATTGCGTTCAGGGAAGATAAAGAGATATTGATGTTTCTGTTTTGTTTTGCTTTTCAGAGAGATGTGGGATGATTTAGCTTGAGATCACGGTGGCTACTGCATGAAGATGAGGCTATCAGGTGAAGTAGAAGCAGTGATACCTTCAGAAGATTATTGCAATGAATGGTGAGGTTTGATCTAGAGTTGTAGCAGTTCAGATCTACATTTCTCTCTCTTCCTGCATTTTAATATTTCCTTGGAAATTAGATGAAAATAATTAGACATTTTGGATGACAATTATTACTAAATTATGAATAATCAACAGATTTAATAAGCTTGGGATGGGAAAAAGGACTACTATGTGCTTTTGTTCCTAATGGGTGAGGAGCTTTTGATTTCAGGGACCTTGATAATGCACTTAATTTCCTCATTCTGCCAGTACAAGGGTAGGCATTTGTCATATTGTTGGCATTCTGTTCTTTCTAGAGGGACAAAAGAAACCTATGGGTGTCTTTAGTAGGCTAGTAAATTGCCCCAGCCTGCCCTC
Organism: Pan paniscus; assembly: GCF_029289425.2. Classification (NCBI taxonomy): domain Eukaryota; kingdom Metazoa; phylum Chordata; class Mammalia; order Primates; family Hominidae; genus Pan; species Pan paniscus. The sequence goes on from NC_073258.2 coordinate 97,945,185, forward strand.
CAACTTCAAATACATAATCATCAAAAATTTATTTAACATTTACTAAATGAAAATGTAAGAACAGCATGAGGAATGGAGGATGAAGATGGCTTTGGTGACAGCACTCAACCTCCTCTCCACAATTTAGGAAAACCAAAGTTATAGCATTTCAGAATACTTTTCTTTTCTTTTTGTTTTTTTTTTTTTAGATAGAGTCTCACTCTGTCACCCAGGATGGAGTGCTCCCTGCAACCTCCACCTCCCAGGTTCAAGCAATTCTCCTGCCTCAGCCTCCTGAGTAGCTGAGACTACAGGCATGTGCCACCACACCCAGTTAGTTTTTGTATTTTTAGTCGAGACAGGGTTTCACCATGTTAGCCAGGCTGGTCTTGAACTCCTGACCTCAAGTGATCCACCTGCCTCGACCTCCCAAACTGCTGGGATTACAGACATGAGCCACCATGCCTGGCCTCAGAATACTTTTTGTAGAAGGAAGAGTAGCCAATATCAATTGTTTTGCAAGCAGGTCACTAATTGGCCTCATCTCCTACCTCAATTTCCTACTGAAATATGCTTTTGAGACATACATTTTACTCTATTCTAACAAATCCTTTTCTGTAATTTGAGAGTACTGGTAATATTTTCAGGCTTCTTTTAAGTCAGTGTTCAGAGAACCTGTCTGGTTGTCTTGCTGTTCAATCTAGTTCTTTTAATAGTGTGCTAGTTTTTGGTGATTTGCTTAATATTTTTGTGTTCAGGAAGGATGAACTTCACACCATTTGACTTAACTGGTAAGTATAGACTGTGGTGATCAAAAATTTTAATGAGATTGTGGCCATCAGGAAGTCAGCACTTGCGGCATTTTCAAAGTCTGTGCAAAAAATAAAACAGATCTGAGTTATATTTCATTCTAGCACATTGAGGAATTTCCCAAATGGAACCAAGGTTTCAAGCAGATACTTCACAAAATCCAACATAAAATCAGGAATAGTATGAAGACAGTAGTTTTGAATGAAGACATCATGTTCTTTGATGTTGAGTATATATTTTATATATAGGATAGTAGGCGCTTGATATTCAGATAGAAAAATTAGACAATGGGAAACATTTTCCAATTGACCCTTTCCTACACACACACCATTCTTCTCATTTTAGACCTGCTGCTAATTTCAAAATCATACAGGCATTAAGGATGCTAAGGAGGGTCTTGCAAATTAGCCTCTATTATGTGATCAGAAGAAAAGAGCTGAGGAAAGTAGAGAGATCATTAATCTTAGAATTTGTCTTGAGGTCACCTTTGCTGGAAGTGGGAGCCCAGACAGGAAGTGGGAAGTTTGAGAAACCTCACATTTAGATGTATTAATGCAGAAACTGATGGAACAAGAAATTTTTTCATCATCTATCACTGACTATCTGTATATTACTGAATTTTATGGTGAGGAAACCTGTACTGTACCTTCAACATACCAGGCTTTTACCAAAAAAAAAAATTGTATATGTAGCTTTACCCTCTCTTACTCTCTGGTTAAAACAATTCAAAGTGCATTTCTAGAAAGAGAGAAATGGAGTAGTGACCAGTATGAGTTTGGAGTTTTTGAATTTGGCAATGTCCCTGACTTCCTTATTTATTGTTTTGAAAAGTTCTTAACTTTTTTCTCTCTGCAGAATTAGAATAATAACACATAATCACATTATTGTTTGGAGCGTTGAGATAATATTTATAAATTGTTCAGCACATTGAGTAATGCTAGCTATTAGAATCATTAGAGTAATCAATCAGCCATGAGATCAAAATTCTGTTTCTCTCTTTTCTAGTTAAGACCAATTGAATATTGTTGTTGTTGTTGTTTTTCCAAGAGGGCAGATTAAAGGCCTTTAGTGTGTCTCAGGCACTTTGAAATAGCAAGATGGCTCATAAAGATGAACTCTGTGAACTGTAATTCAAGAAGGAAAATGAGAATCCACCAGAATCTTGAAGGACACACCTGATCCTGGAGAGGAGAACACTGGCAAACAGCCACTGTAATGGCGTCTGGCTGATAAAAGTGAGTGAAGCCCAGTACATGAGAGAGGCAGAGTCTTTCTCTGTAATTCACCTTTGCACTGTAGATCCAAGTGACCCATGCCGAGGTAGAGCAGTTTACTTCTTCCAAGCCCTGAAGTCAACTTGGGGAGAGGCTTGGGGATGCTGTGAAAGAAAGATATTAGGAAGAACTGCAAACATTTTCCAAGACCCAGGGCTGAGAGCAGAATGCCATTTTCAATCTGGGTGCATACAAAGTCAGCCATTCTTTGGCAACCTGACAGCATGGCTGCACACACATTTTAATCTCAGGCTAGAGATTGGAGCTCCTGCTCTGGTGCAGGGTAAGGGTTTCTACAGTCAGAGCTGTGGAAAGTGCCTCAGCAGTAGCTGCCGGAATTGTGCTCTCTCCTATTACAAGCCTGGGGTGGGAGGAGAGCTGCTACAGCTAGTTTTTCCCAGGTGACAAGACTTGCAGTCGGGGCCAGCTTGGCAACTGAGAACTGATCTGCATGAGACATTGCTGGGTACCTAGATCTGCTCCGCTGATATTGTGTTTTACTGCCTGGATAAAACAATATACAGTATGTTTCTAGAGAGAAATGCAGTTTGGCCCTCACTACTTCACTCTTAGAGAGAAATCCAGGCATTTGGAACACCTGCTCGCCTAAACCAGCAGCCTGAGCTTCCTAACCTGTTACGGACATTGATTATGGTGCATCAGGACCACTCCACTCCACACCCAGGCAAATCTCCAGGCATTCAGAGCACCTGCTTACCTGGGTCAGCAGTCTGACCCACCCCACCCTTCCTGTGCAGAGATCCTGGTGCAGGGAGTCCCTCTCAGCTTCATGCCCAGGCAGATCCCCAGACATTTGGAACATCCATTATTCTGGTTCAGTAGCCTGAGCCGCCCTACCCTACCTGGACATAAGTCATGGTGCAGTGCACTTTGCTCTGCACCCAAGCAGAATGTCCAGATATTTAGAGCGCCAGCTTGCCTGGATCAGCAGCCCGAGTCACCCCAAAACTCCTGTGCAGAGATCCTGTTGCAGGGGTCGTCTGTTCACACCATGCCCACATAGATCTCTGGGCATCTGGAGCACCCACACGCCTGGATTAGGAGTTTAGGCCACCCCCAATCCCTATGCGCAGAACTCGGGGCTGAGGAGGTTTCTCAGCTCCACACTTAGGCACACTTCTAGGTGCTTGGCAGCTACCCACTGGTTTCTCCTTGGCACTAGTGTGTCTGCCTGCCATTGGGGGATCTGTAGGTGGAATTGCCCAATCTGGCCCCACACTTTGTGGCCCCCACTGACCTCCTGGGGCTGAGCAGGGAGTTCAGACCACTATGTATTCCACAATGAGACATTTGAGACATTGCTTGAGACAAAAGAGAGCTTCTGCCAGTAAACAAGGATCAAGTATATACACAGCCATATTGGCTGCAGCTGGCTCTTACCCACAAACATTATCTACTGACTTTTAGGAAAAACTGCACAGCCCATTATAAAACCTACAGAAAGAAGTGCATAGGGCTGTGGAAGCAAAGCCAAAAGACCCACTGTGGAGGAGTGGAAGTGAAAGGGAAATAATAATAATATAGGGGAAGAAAGAAAAATAAAAAATCCCACTTGCAAGAAAATTATCACAAAAATTATAAGTGCCAGAGTCTTCAGATAAGAAGGAACCAATGCAAGAATTCTTGCACCATAAAAAAAATCTGAGTGTAGTGGCATCACCAGAGGATTTTACTAACTCTCCATCAATGTTCCCTAACAAAAATGAAAATTAAGAAATGACAGATAAAGCATTCAAAATAAGGATTGCAAGGAAGCTCAAATGAGATCCAAGACAAGGTTGAAAATCAGTACAAATGTACTTCTGAAGCAACCCAGGAAATGAAGAGATGAACATCTTAAAAAGGTATCAATCAGAGCTTCTGGCATTGAAAACTATCTTAAGGAAATTCAAAATACAATTGAAAGCTTTATTAATAAACAGGACCAAGCAAAAGAAAGAATTTCAGAGCTCGAAAACCAGTCTTTTAAACAAATCCAGTCAGACAAAAGTAAGTAAATAAGAATTTAAAAAATGAATGAAGTCTTCAAGAAATATAAAATTATGTAAAGTGACCAAACCTACAGATTACTGGCATTCCTGAGAGAAAAGGAGAAAAAGTAAACAACTTGGAAATTATATTTGATGGAATAATTCAAGCAAACTTCACTGTTCTTGCTAGAGAGGTAGTCATCCATATATAAGCAATCCAAGGAACACCTGTGAGATACCATGCAAAATGAACATTATCAGTGCATATAGTCATCAGACTGTCCAAGGTTATGCTAAAGAAAAAATATTAAAGGCAGCTGGAGAGAAAGGTCAGATCACATATCAGTGGAATCTTAGGCTAGCAGAGGACTTCTCAGCAGAAACCTGACAGGCCAGGGGAGATTGGGGGTTATTTTTATCATTCTTAGAGAAGACATATTTCAACCAAGAATTTTATGTTTCACGAAGCTAAGCTTTATAAGCGAAGGAGAAATAAAATCTTTTTCAGACAAGTAAGTACTAAGGGAATTCCTTACCACTAGACCAGCCATACAAGAGATCCTTAGGGAGTTCTAAATGTGGAAACAAAAGATCAATACCTACAACTGCAAAAACATGTAAGTACATAGCCTGGAGACACTATAAAACAACCACACAATAGAAACTGCAAAGAAACCAGCTAACAACTTCATGATAAGACCCAAATCGCACATATCAATATTATCCTTGAATGTAAATGGCCTAAATGCCTCACTTAAAAGGCACAAAGTGAAAATTTGTATAGAAACGCAAAACCCAGGCATCTGTTGCCTTCGAGAGACCCATCTCACATGTTATTACAACCATAGGCTCAAAATCAAGGATTAGGGAAGACCTATCATACAAACAGAAAACAAAACAAAAAAGCAGGAGTCACCATTCTTATATCAGACAAAAAAGACTTTAAACCAACAACAGTAAAAAAGGACCAAGAAGGGCATTACATAATGATAAAGGGTTCAGTTAAAAAAGAAAGTTTAATGATCTTAAATATATATGCACCCAACATTGGAGTACCCAGATTTATATAACAAGTACTTCTAGACCTACAAAAAGAATTAGACTACCACATAATAATAGTGGAGGAAGTCAACATCCCACTGACAGCATTAGACAGATCACCAAGGCAGAAAACTAGCAAAGAAATTCCAGACTTTAACTCAACACTTGACCAATTGGACCTGATGGCTATAGAATACTCTATTCATCAACCATAGAATATACATTACTTTCATATTTACACATAACATATTTCAAGATGGAGCAAATGCTCAGCCAAAAAGCAAGTCTTTTTTTTTTTTTTTTTCGAGACAGTCTCACTCTGTCTCCCAGGCTGGAATGCAGTGGTGGGATCTTGGCTCACTGCAAGCTCTGCCTCCTGGGTTCACGCCATTCTCCTGCCTCAGCCTCCAGAATATCTGGGACCACAGGCGCCCACCACCGTGCCTGGCTAATTTTTTTTTTTTTTTTGTATTTTTAGTAGAGACAGGGTTTCACCATATTAGCCAGGATGGCCTCGATCTCTTGACCTCATGATCTGCCTGCCTCGGCCTCCCAAAGTGCTGGGATTACAGGCATGAGCCACCGCGCCCGGCTGAAGGCAAGTCATAATATATCCATATAGGTCAAAATTATAGCAACCATACTCTCTGACCACAGTGGAATAAAAACAGAAATCAATACCAAGAAAATCTCTAAAACACACACAATTCCATGGAAATTAAACAACCTGTTTCTGAATAACTTTTGGGTAAACAATGAAATAAAGGCAGACATCAAAAAATTCTTTAAAGTAAATGAAAACAGAGACATAACATACCAAAATCTCTGGGATGCATCAGAAACAATGTTACAAGGGAAGTTATGAGTGCTAAACACCTACTTCAAAAATGTAGAAACATCTCAACTATCTCACCTCACACCTAGAGGAATTAGAAAAACAAGAACAAACTAACCACAGAAGAAAATAAATAATTAAAAGTGGAACTGAAAAAATTGAGTCCCAAATATCCATACAATCAATGAAACCAAAAGTTAGTTCTTTAAATGCTAAACAAGATCTATAGACCACTAGCTAGATTAACAAAGACAAAAAGAGAGAAGATCCAAATAAGCACCATCAGCAATGACAAAGGTAACATTACAACTGATCCCACAGAGACTACTATGAATACCTCTATGCACGCAAATTTGAGGAAATGATAAATTCCTGGAAACACACAATCTACCCAGATTGAATCGGGAAGAAATTGAAACCCTGAACAGACAGACCAATATCAAATTCCAAAATTGAATCAGTGATAAAAAGAAAGTACCAACCAAAAAAGAAAAAAAAAACCAGGCTAGCCGGACTAGATTCACAGCTCAATTGTACCAGATGTACAAAGAGGAGCTGATACCAATTCATTAAATCCACTATTCCAAATAATCAAGGAGGAAGACTCATCCCTAACTCTATGAAGCCAGTATCAACCTGATACGAAAACCTGACAAAGACACTATGAAAAAAGAAAACTACAGGCTAATGTCCCTGATGACTATAGATGCAAAAATCCTCAACAAAATACTAGCAAACCGAATTCAGTAGTGCATCAAAAAAGTAATTCACCATAATCATATCAGCTTCATTCCTGGAATAGAAGTTTGGTTCAACATATACAAATCAATAAATGTGATTCACCAAATAAATAGAACTAAAAATAAAAACAATATGATCATCTGAATAGACATGGAAAAAGCTTTTGATAAATTCCAACATCCCTTTATGATAAAAAGCCTTAATAACTAGGCATTGGGAGAACATACCTCTTTTTTTTATTATTATACTTTAAGTTCCAGGGTACATGTGCACCACATGCAGGTTAGTTACATATGTATACATGTGCCATGTTGGTGTGCTGCACCCATTAACTTGTCATTTAACATTAGGTATATCTCTTAATGCTATCCCTCCCCCCTCCCCTGACCCCATGACAGGCCCCTGTGTGATGTTCCCCTTCCTATGTCCATGTGTTCTCATTGCTCAATTCCCACCTATGAGTGAGAACATGCAGTGTTTGGTTTTTTGTCCTTGCAATAGTTTGCTGAGAAGGATGGTTTCCAGCTTCATCCATGTCCCTACAAAGGACATGAACTCACCTTTTTCATGGCTGCATAGTATTCCATGGTGTACATGTGCCACATTTTCTTAATCCAGTCTATCATTGTTGGACATTTGGCTTGGTTCCAAGTCTTTGCTATTGTGAATAGTGCTGCAATAAACATACATGTGCATGTGTCTTTATAGCAGCATGACTTATAATCCTTTGGGTATATACCCAGTAATGGGATGGCTGGGTCGAATGGTATTTCTAGTTCTAGATCGCTGAAGAATTGCCACACTGACTTCCACAATGGTTGAACTAGTTTACAGTCCCACCAACAGTGTAAAAGTGTTCCTGTTTCTCCACATCCTCTCCAGCACCTGTTGTTTTCTGACTTTTTAATGATTGCCATTCTAACTGGTGTGAGATGGTATGTCATTGTGGTTTTGATTTGCATTTCTCTGATGGCCAGTGATGATGAGCATTTTTCATGTGTCTTTTGGCTGCATAAATGTCTTCTTTTGAGAAGTGTCTCTTCATATCCTTCGCCCACTTTTTGATGGGGTTGTTTGTTTTTTTCTTGTAAATTTGTTTGAGTTCGTCGTAGATTCTGGATATTAGCCCTTTGTCAGATGAGTAGATTGCAAAAACTTTCTCCCATTCTGTAGGTTGCCTGTTCACTCTAATGATAGTTTGTTATAATTTCTGTTCTTTTACATTTGCTGAGGAGTGCTTTACTTCCAACTATGTGGTCAATTTTGGAATAAGTGTGGTGTGATGCTGAGAAGAATGTATATTCTGTTGATTTGGGGTGGAGAGTTCTGTAGATGTCTATTAGGTCTGCTTGGTGCAGAGCTGAGTTCAATTCCTGGATATCCTTGTTAACTTTCTGTCTCGTGGATCTATCTAATGTTGACTGTGGGGTGTTAAAGTCTCCCATTATTATTGTGTGGGAGTCTAAGTCTCTAAGTACTTGCTTTATAAATCTGGGTGCTCCTGTATTGGGTGCATATATATTTAGGATAGTTAGCTCTTCTTGTTGAATTGATCCCTTTACCATTATGTAATGGCCTTCTTTGTCTCTTTTGATCTTTGTTGGTTTAAAGTCTGTTTTACCAGAGACTAGGATTGCAACCCCTGCCTTTTTTTGTGTTCCATTTACTATGGCAATGTTGAGGAATGAAATGTGTTTCTCCAAAATTCACATGTTGAAGGCCAACCCCTGTATCTCAGAATTTGACTGCATTTGTTGATAGTGCCTTTAAAGAAGTGATTAAGTCAAAATAAGACCATTTGGGTAGGCCCTAATCCAAACTAACTGGTGCCCTTCTATGAGAGGCCATTTGGGCACACAAAGAGATATCAGGGGTGCACATGCAGATACAGAAATGACGACATAAGAAAACAGTGAGAAGGCAAGCCAACAAGAGAGCCCTCAGAAGAAGCCAAACCTCCTGACACCTTGATCTTGGACTTTTGGCCTCCAGAACTGCAAGAAAATAATTTTATTTAAAAAAAAATACTTGGAATTATAAAATTCAAGAAGAGAAACTACTTATCCTGGATGCGCCATTTTTTCTTGCATTTTTTGCATTATTCAGTCCATCTTTCCAATGCAGTGTTTATCAACCCCTGGTAAATAGTAAAATCATTTGGAGAGATCTTAGAAAATATTGATGTTTGGTCCTATGAAAGTTATATGAAGTTTGGGAATAATGGAGGTTAATGTAAGTGATATTAAAAGTTAACATATAAAAATTAGATAAATGGGTGAATGAGAGAATGAATAGCTTCATGTTTCTGTTGGGGACTTTAGAGTAGATGTTGTTTACCATTAATGACAACAAAGAACTCCAAATTAGGAACTGGATTGTGGAAAATTTGAAGAATTAACTGGGAGGTATCTGAGGAGCAATAACAAGTAAGCTATCATTAGATATTGTTTTTTGTGTTTTGCAAAAGATATGTGATCCAAGTAACTGGTATAAATTTCTTATGATTATCCCTTTTCATTAGATATAAAAATACTAAATGGGAATATTCACAGACTGTACTAACCAGACAGTGTCCTCTATTCTATCTGCAGACCCTTTAGTCAAATCATGCTAAGAATTTTCTTTAGATACAAGACTCTAAAGCATGCGTGGCAAATATTTAACATGTAGGCTGTACATGTATATGGAGAATTCCAGTGTAATCTTAAATTATATACATCAATTTGCTAATTACTAACAAGCAAAGATAAGGGCCATTATTCCAGCTTCACATGGTAGTCTCAGCCATGCCACCTCTCCTTTATTGTTAGCTTTGCAGTTTTCCTAAAAAAAGGTTAAATTTCTTTCCCCTCCAAAAACTGTCCTGGTTTTATCTTTGTCTAGATAGTTCCTTCTCTCGCTTAAGGTTCTATCTCATTATCAGCATAAATTCTATGTTTTGCATTGTTGGAATAAGAAAAAGCCTTGTTGAGAGTCATACCAGGACACTGTGATTTCTTATTGGCCTAGCTGATGATGTGATACTCTTGTTTTTCACCTATTCTGGGTAGCAATTTGGAATGAAAAAATAATATTACCGTGGTATAAGTCCCAACAGAAGTATTAAACCTGGCTAGCACTACTTGTTATGACAGACTAAAATAAATACACTTACATTTCACCTTGGTTACTTTTCCATAAGAGTAATTTTATAAGTAGAGTTACTCTGCCTTGACAAATACTGAACTTTTGGGTAAAAAATGTATATGCTAACATGAATCATGCATATGAGTGTGCTTAGGTAACAATATATGGTAGAAATAGTGATATTGACTTCATATGGATTTTACATATTGATTATACTGTATCACTATATATATATTACATTGATTATATATTATCAATGTTATAATAGTTGGAGAAATAATACATACGTATCATATATGTTATCTATCCCACCAAAAAGTTCTCTTTGAGAGAGATGTAATTTACAATAATATGACAGCAACTTTCTATATATTTTTTCTATACATTCAAAATTATATCTTTGCTGATGAGTAAAAAAGTTGAGCAACATGGACGATGCTTATAGATTAATTGCATATCTTCTTTAGCTCAGTAGTGGGATTATCAGGATTTAATTAAAAATTCACTCAAAATTATTTGGAGGTGAAAAGCTTTTTTGATGAAAAAATATAAATTTCAGAAGTTTCACTGAGATCAGTGATACTTCAGAGTATTTTTCTTGAAATTTTAGTAAAAAACATTCTTGTCGAAGAAATACAGTGTTCTGTAGTCAAGAGTAACCCACCTGTGAATAGCATTGGTACATAATAAATTTAGTATTTTTATTTTTCTATTGTTGTTTTTGGAGATTCCGTGTTCATATATGAAGCACAGAGCAAAACAGGGGCTGTCTGAAAAAAGCCTCATGCCAGTCCAGAAAGCACCCCATCCAGGAGTATTGATATTGCTAAATTAACCATGAATCATGATCTGGTCCTCAGAATCTTGATTTTACTGGTGTACTGTGAATGATTGAGAGTGAATGTGTGACTAGGAACATTAACTAAGGAGGACTGAGGAATTTTCACCTTCTTTAACTTATCTTCTTAACCTGGGTACCATAAATGAAATTTAGGGGACCTAATAACCTATCTAAAACAGTGCATATTTCTGAAGAGATGGTCAAATTCTCAAAGGAGTCTGTGAAAAAAGAAATTGGTCAGGTTAGAAATAGACAAGCCAAAGAAAAGTCAGTATTTCCAAGCAAGACTCTCCCCTTATCCCCGTAGGAAAATGCTTGCTTTTCTCTCTCTCATTTTTATTCTCCATCTCTGTCAGTCTGTCTCTCACATTTTTTCTCAATCTTTTTTTGAAAGTAAAATTCTTATTATCATCTTTTTCCTAACAGCATACACATAAATTATCACTAAATTGTCACATTCCAGTTATCCAACAGTGATATTACTTTCAAATTACCTTGATGGTTTTATTGAGTATCAATGTTATATATATATAAATGAATTAAAATATCCAATGTGTATCAATGTATCAACTTTACCATTTTGAATGTAAGGATATCCTTGTTTCTTAGTAGTCTTGATGCATCTCATTGTTAACTGTCATTTGAGGTAAAATTTAATTTTTCCACACAGATGATTTTTCTCCATTTTAACATAAAATGAATTATGATATTATAACAAAATTTATAGCATTTGTACTAACTACAAAGATTAACGTTTTTATACAAAATTACATTTTGGTTTGCCTCTAGATGGGGATGTCATGATTGATTTCTTTATGTTGAACATAAAATCAGGAGAAATGTAAGGAATTACAAAGTACGACATCTGTAATCTAATTGGGAACTTTTTATTGAGAATTTATAGATGCTGTTTTGAGAACCAGCCATGTTCATGCATTCTGGTTTGATTTATCTTAGGTGGGATAAACCATGTTTGTAATTTGTTAATTTTTGATAGTTTTCCATCAGTTTTGGAAGCTATACAACCTATTCTGGCAGCACATTTCTATGGCTGAGAACCAGAAGTCAGGTAGAAAAATATGGACAAAATATTCTTATAAAAATTCATGTGAACTTTGATATTTTATAGTTGCAGAAATGAACTAGCAAAATTTCTGGAATGAATATATCAGAGGTAGTTGCAGTTTTAATATTATATTGATCAACAGCAAACCAAGATGGGAATGGGGAAAATCTTTTACCTTATTCTCCCTGAGAATATTATCAGAACATACTGTTTGTACTTACAACATTTATAGCTGTCATCCCCTGTATTTATGTTTTATCTGCCCTTTCTACTAGATCCTGAACTCCTATATGGCCATGGCAGTGTTTCTATATCTTCACAGCACTGCACAAAGTGATATTATACAGTTGCTATTCTTTAAATGTGTGTTGAATGTTGTAAAATTGATCACTATATTCATATGGAACTGTGCTTTTCAATGCTATGAACAATAGGTGACATTAATAAACTACCTTCAGTTAGAATTTCACAGTTTTCTACATTTTGGAGAGAAATATAGAGAAATAGTTAAGAAGCAAGAAACCTAATAAAACACTGCCTCTGACAATCTCATATGACATTGAAAAAATTAGGTAAGCTACCAGAGTTTTCAAATCTCTGAAATGGGGATGTTTTAAAATGGGTCACAGCTCACAGGCTGTGACCTTATCCCACTTCCCCTTTGAGATCTTCACCAGCTCAGCATGCTTCAGATGTCCTCAAAGATTCTCTGCCTTACCATCTCACATAGCTGTTTACTAAGGAGAACTGCAGTCACTTGATGTCACTCTTAATTTTCCTCTGAAGTGGGTCAAGAAGATTGCTATAATTTTAAGTAAATGTCACTAACTGACAGACATTTCACAAAGGTTTACAAAGTAAAGTTTGCATTTCAAAGTTTACATATTAAATTCCAGTTCAGTCTTCCCAAGGGAAAAGTCCAGGCAGAAGATCTGTATGAGTCTAATAATCACACAGATCTTTGTCCTTTTAATCAGATCATGGGGAAAATGCATCCATCCTGCAGGTATGTAGCATCTGAACATGTTATCATTTACAACATTTGAAATCTGTGTACATAATCATAAAGATGCATGCGACTTTCACTTTCCCTTTGTTCAAATGTGGTAGGTAGTACCTCAGAAGCCTATTTTTAAAATTAAATGGGATATGTGTAAGCCATTCCAACACTCTCTAGTACAGAGTAAGTGACTGACAATGGTAGCTAATGTGGTTACAGTTCAGAAGATACATAGTAGTAGGAAATATTTCTTGGTGAGAAATTTCACATATCTTTCACTTGGAATAAACTTAAAAATAGTAGTTAAGATTAGGGCCCTAATTATGTGCTATAGGTAGTAAAGGACACTGCATAAGCATTACCACATTTTACAGTTGAACAATTAGAGGCACAGAAAGGTTAAGTACCTTATTCACAATCCCACAGATGATAAGTAGCAGAACCAGAATTCGAATCAAGAAAAGCTGACCTAAGAGCCCCACACTGTGTTTCTGCAAAGGGCCAAAGAGTAAATACTTTAGGTCTGTGGGCCATATGCTCTCTATTATAACTACTCAACTCTATTACTAGAGTGTGAAAGCAGCTATGAACAATATGTGAACAAATAGGCTTGAATGTGTACCAGTAAAATTTTATTTACAAAACAGGTAGCAGCCCTGATTTGACTCATGGATCGTAGTTTGCTGATATGTACCCTAAATCAGCAGCTCTCAAGGTTTTGAAATATCATTAAACATCTTCCACAGAATAAGAGGGAGTCAATTATTTAAAGAATTCCAGATTCTCCTAAAGACTTATACTCCTTTACTACCTGATTTATACCAATTGGGCCATCTCCTTTTTGGTTCTAGAAATGCCATAACATGAATTGAAAAGACCATCAAGAAGATTGGAAACAGCTAATAAGTAAAATTTACCTTGGCCCAGAGTGTAACAATAGTGTTCTTGGTGGCCATCCCTCAAACTTTCTTGCCACAGTTGAATGAACATTGATTCAACTGTATGAATACAAAAAAGATGGATCACTTTCAGAATTTAGGAATTATCTAACTATTAGAGTCATGTGTCAGACCTGAAACTTTCACACCAAGTGCTCTGTTTCACATATTTGTAGCTGGGTTAAAACAGAAGTAGCTTTGTTGGAAAACGAAAGAGAAAATATAATGGTAAATCCCTACCCTTCAGGAGCTACAGCTCTTAGCTGAGCTTTTATAAGAGATTCCATAATAAAAAAGAGATACAATCCAGAGCAGACACTTGACAATTTAAAGGCCTAAGAGATAATTCCCATTGCCAGGGACATTAGGTGTTGAAAACTAATGAGTACTAAAAAAATTGAAATGAAATAACTGCCCAGCTCTGGCCGGTGGAAAGGAGCAACCAACATTAAGCGATGTTCATTCGTCTTTGTCCAATGCTACTCTTCAAATATCAACTTATTTTGTAAATATAAAGGCTACCACATCAAATACACTTTCCATAAATTTCCTATTATATCTTCATCTGAGTAAAAATATGTTTCCATGGTGGATATTTTTAAACCTTTCAAGATCTACCTGCCTCCCAACCCTTAACTATCTCACTGCAGATCCTGACATGCTATGTTCTCAGTAATTCGGTATCTAGAATCTGTTAAGGACATATTTACTGTGAAAATGGAATCCTATAATTGGATGTAGTTTTGATGGCCTATGTTTTAGATTTTCTAGAGAAGCAAACTTAGTTACCTTCTCCTTATTTTTATTTCAATCCCATTGGCAGAATGTTTCACCATGTTCAAGGTAAAACTTAGGGATCCATAAAAGCCCATGGGCTCAAAGCTGTGACAGATATTTGATCTGTAGCTCTGGGTAAACTACCTCTGTACCATATCCATAGGGAAATAAAATATGTTCATTTTCTATTTTTGCATAAAACATTAACAAAGTTAATAGTTTAAACAAAACTCATTTATTATCTCATATTTTGCAAGTAGAAAGTTTAGATATTTTCAGCAGAGCCTCTGTTTAGGGCTAACAAGTTCGTAATTATGGTGTTGGATAAACTGGACACTCATGGAGGTTATGGGAAATAATCTTCTCCCTAAAACATTCCCTTTATTGGCTGAATTCAGTTACTTGCAATTTTAGGGCAGAGATCCCCGTTTACTTGCTAGCTGTCAGCTGGGATCTGCTCTGAGGGCTCAGAGATTTCTTGAAGTTCCTGGTCACAGGCTTTCTTCATCTCAGCAATGGAAAACTGCCTCGTGTTGAATCCTTCTCATGCTTCGAATCTCTTTGACTTTCTCTCCTGCTCCTAACTAGAGAGAGCTCTTCAATTTCAAAGAACTCATGTGTTTGAATTGGCAAATCCAAGCAATCATCCCTTTTGCCATGTAAGTTGAAATAATGACAGGAATGACATTGCGTCATATTGTATAAGGTTCTGCCTATATTCAAAGAAGAGGGGATTACACAAGGGTGAGAGTGATTTGGTGTTATTCTTAGAATCCTGCTTGGAGCACCCATGAGGGCCTTCATTCTAAAACAGGAAGAAAACTATGGACTGTGGGCCAAATCCAGTCAGATGCCTGTTCCTGTAAATAAAGTTTTACTGGAATAGAGCTATACCCATTTCTTTGGATATTGTCATGTCTGCTTTCGTGCTATAACAGCAGAGTTGATGAATTGCAACAGACTGCTCCACAAAGCCTAAAACATTTACTATCTTGCCTTTTATTTAAAAAAAAAGTGTTTGCCAACCTGTGGCCTAGACTGTTAATGTCTAATTTAGTGGGTTTAATTATCCATGTCATATATTTTGCTTGCTAACAACAATAGTTAATAGCCAAGGATATTGCCTAGTTCACTATAGCTAGGAAATTAACTAAATTGTCAACCCTCACTTTCTTATCGTTTCATATCCCTATACTGATATTTTCCCCTTTCACATGAAGCTATTTATTTTGCTGTGGTTGACTTAAGCTCAGCCTTGTTTGGAAACCCTGTTTACCCTGATAGCCAATATTAGTTTGCACTCAAATGAGAGAATCATTAGTTATGTCCAAAGACTTCACTTAAACTCCCTCATATTTCCCACAAATATTAAACTAATATCTAAAGAATAAGTCCTGGGCATTTAACCATTACCCAGTATGTTGATGTTTTACTCTTGTATCCAGTTGCTGAAACTAGTCCCTGGGATGGCTCCCTGTTTATACATTAGAAAGCACGTCAGAGCATTAGTAATTGTTACCAGGCTTATGACATAGCAAGAAAGATATATGCCCCACATATAGGTAATACTCTATTTGTATTTGATACATTAAAATTATAGAAGAACCAAATAATGAATCTGAAATTAGTTTAGACAAACTGACCATTCAAAAACACTGTGGGATTGAAGCCTTTTGCCCCAGTGCACTCATAATGACTGATTTTAAAGAGGTTTGATTTGTTAGTTAAGTACTCCATGCTATTGTTAAAAGAATATCAACCAGACGGATGGTGTCACAGAAATCATAAATATATACTTCAAGAAGTAGTCAAAAAGACGTCAAGTTATAGTACATAAAAGGAGCAGTAGGCCGGGCGCAGTGGCTCACGCTTGTAATCACAGCACTTTGGGAGGCTGAGTCGGGTGGATCTCCTGTGGTCAGGAGTTTGAGACTAGCCTGGCCAACATTGTGAAACCCCATCTCTACTAAAATACAACATTAGCCAGGTGTGGTGGTGCGTGCCTGTAATCCCAGCTACTCAGGAGGCTGAAACAGGAGAATCACTTGAACACGGGAGGCGGAGGTTGCAGTGAGCCCAGATTGCGCCATTTAACTCCAACCTGGGCAACAAGAGTGAAACTCTGTCTCAAAAAAAAAAAAAAGAGAAAAAAGCAGCAGTAGATACTATTTAAGCCTGCAGATATGGCACCTGTGCAGTCCTCAGCATCTCTGTTCTAGAAATTTGTCCTGGATTTTTAACATCACCAAATGATCTGGAAAACTAGTGAAAAATTTAGAAAATTTTAATGCTACTTGAAAAACTTACCTTAGAAAGGAAGTTAAAAACCTTCTGTCAGGGGTTGGGATAATTTCTCGTGACTAAATCTTAGAATTATCAGAATATGGTTAAGAGAAATTGTACAAGGACTATGAATAATTATTTGTTTGTTTGTCTCCTCATTCCCGTCATCGGAGCCCAGAATCTTAAATACTGTTTGTATGCTCACTTGACAGACCACTTAGCAAATAATTCTGCCACTTAAAGTGTCCAAAACAACACTACCATAACCTAGTCAGAGACTACAGACACCATGATTTGTAAAAGATTTTGAATAAGGTAGGCCTGGGCATGGGAATAATAAAGGAAAGATTTCCTTTTGCCAAGTAGAAAGGAGTGCAAAAGGTTTTTGATTTTTTCAATACCTAAGTGTCTTGGGATTGCTTTTTGCAATCTTTGCATGTAAAAGAATTACAAGTCTTGAGCCCAAACTCCCCACCTTTCTTCCTAAATCTAAAAAGCAGAATATGCTTTCTCAGACTTGCTTACCCTTAGGCCATATTATTCTGCAAACTGAGAATGCTTACTTAATTTTAGCAGAACATCTGCCTTATATCTCTTATCACATTCCTATTTTTATACCCTTTTATTGCAACCAACATATAAAATCTCTGCCAACTGCCACAAGCACAGCAGCCTCACTTTCATATTGACCTTCCTGTTACAGAAGCAGAAAACAAAACAAAAAAAGTTTTATTCTCTTACCTCTTTGTTTGGTGGTTGTATTTAGGATTCTAGGAACTTCTCATGGACCCTTTCTCTTTTTAGCAAATGCCTGCAGATTCTTGAAGTGACTGCCCTAAAACTAGCCCCTCTGTGCAGTATTTTCTCAAACTTGTATGACGTTCAAAACTTCATCCTCATACTTACTATAGGATTACATGCTGCTTCTATATTTTCTGGCTAGATTATAGGCTCAACAAGTAAAGGGAGACTATCTTATTAGTTTTTATTTTTCTGTTACCTACTGCAGTGCCTGGCATAAAGTTGACTTTTAATAAACATAGTATGACAATAGTAGGTGAAGGAATGGGGTTTTGAGTCAGTCTGACCTGGGTCCCAGCCCTGGCTTCAAATATGTAAGATGTAAAATCATGACCAAGTTTCTGAATCCCTTTAAGCCTCAGTTTTATCAACTGTAAAATGGAGGAAATAGTTGCACCAACCTCAGTAATGGCATTGTTAATAAATGAATTGGTGCACAGAGGGGAATTAGCACTGTGCCTTACATGTGGTAAATACTCAATGCATGTTAACTATTAATAACATTTAATAAAAGTAAAAAAGTGAATTACAGTTTAGCAAATTATCTGCAGTCTATTTCCAAATCAGTTTATGTTCAAACTGTAACACTTTTGTCTTGTCTGGATTAATCCTATGTGGAGGCATAAAACGTTGTCATCCCATATGGCTTGAATACTTCTTTATGATGCATAAGTGGTAGTACTAATATTTCTGAATTTTAATGATATGCAGTAAAACTGTAAAACCATAATACTGCACAAGCACAGTGATCAAAGCTTTCAGTGGAGTTTAATTTTGTTCTATGCATATGTACTTTCTATTTTAATTCCTTAAAGTCATATTTTTTCAATCCATTTTTTTGATCCGGTCTTCCAAAATAGTAAGTTCTGTCAATCTCTCTCCAACTTCTCCCTCCCTCTCTTTCCCCTCCACCCCATTTTCTCCAATGATATATTATGTTGTTGTATTCAATTTAATTTATACATTGATGAGTAAAATCATGTTTATAATATAAAACTGCATAAGAGAAACTTTGCACATATTATGAAAAGTGGAAGAAGATTAATCTCCTGGTGCTTTCTGACCTCTCCCTGCCAAGGAAGAGTGTCTGGATATATGAGCAGAGAAACTCAGAAGTAACTCAATGCATTGCACACAAAAGTGTGAACATCAGGATCCATTTCCAAAGGCTGCGGATTCTACAGCTTGCCTCTCCTCCAGTGGTTAAAGGTGAACAGTCACCTGGTGTCATTATTATTATATGTGTATTTGATGATTCCTTTGGCCATTTCAATTCTCTTGGAGTGTGAAGAGCAATTGTTATTGAATTTTAAGCCCCATGGCAATAGATTTTAGTTTCAGCCATGCATGGAAATATGTGTTAAGCATATTACAAGCTCATAGATGTATATCCTAGATTATATGAAGACAAGGTGAAATATAAGCCTTGCCACTGTGGTCCCAAGACTGTCTTAAGTGCTTATAATATGAGGGCAGAAGATTTATTACAGTTTGGGGTAATAATCTGTTATGGATCATTGTTGATCATTACGATTCTGAAGTGAAAAATGTATATTGCAATTTAAAAGATTTGTTTCCCCTTATATCTCATTTGTAACTCTCCTATTTGTGTTATAGAATTTCAATATATATTTATGATATATGCTTCTACGGATACACTGCAACACTGAAATGGCACTTTTGGATAAAGTTTTCTTGTTTCCCCTTTAATGAGAGTTTTAAAATATTTATGAGGAGCAATGCATGTAATATACTATTTTAAGGGTACACCAGCTGTTCTTCACACTGGGTGCTTATAAATACATACATATTTTTAGTCCATATTCAAACACATTATTATGTCTGTTAAAAATTAAGAAGATAATGTGGAAAGTTGCTTTAGAACAGAAAGTGTTATACTGGGTGTGGTCTTGTGTTTAATATGTAACATTTAGTGTTCCCTAATATTTACTCATGGTATTCTACATTAAATAAGCAAGAGTTGCAAATGCTAAGATTACTTGTTGTTTGATGGCTATGTTGCCTACTCATACTTTATATATAATATTATAGAGGTTTATGTTTGCAAAATGTTTTCACAGACCTCATATAATCCCCATGACGACCTGAGAAGTAGTCGGTCAGGTATACCTGTAGCAAGTGGTTGAATGAATACTAACGATTTCTGCTCTACCTCCCCCGACAAAGTCTTCAAGTCTTTTAATTCCTATTCTAGGATTTCTTGAATTGCAGTAAGCTGTACTTAGTGCTATGTATTACCCTAAAAACCTTCACATATATTTAATATAGATATAAATTGTATATAATTATATAAATATATAAAGGTTTTCCATAAATACAAAAATGTAAACATAAATAGAGAGTCCCATACATTTATATCTACAAACAAGATAAATTCATAAATTAAGGTAACTTTTAACCGGAGAAGTTACATCTAAATCTTATAAATTATGTATACGATCTGAGTTCAGGAAACTACAAATCACTGATGAAAGAAATCAAAGATCTATACATAGAGAGAGTTACTCCATAGATGAACATGAGGAATGTTCATGGGTTGGAACACTAAATATTGTAAAGAGGCCAATTATTTTACATTTGATCTAAAAATTCAATGCAATCCCAACCAAAATTCTAGAAAGCTATATATAGCTTTCTATAAAGCAGTAGATTTTGGCAAACAGGTGTGAGATAAGACATTGCAAATAAAAATTTTTTTAAAATGAGTGGTTAGTGCTTACTTGGGCAGTATATTTTGTCATAACTCATTCATCCACTTAAACACTTCTTGAATGTCTTTCTATGCCAGGCACTCTACTATGCACTGGGAAATAGTCACCAATAAAGCAGAGACACATGCTTTGCTTATATGGAGCACACTTTTAAAAATATTTTTAAATGTTTTACTTTTTTTTAAGATGGAGTCCTGCTCTGTCACCCAGGCTGGAGTGAGGTGGCACAATCTCAGCTCACAGCAACCTCTACCTCCCAGTTCAAGTGATTCTCCTGCCTCAGCCTCCCATGTAACTGGGATTACAGGTGCCCACCGCCACACCTGGCTGATTTTTGTATTTTTAGTAGAGACAGGGTTTCACCGAGTTGGCCAGGCTAGTTTCGAACTCCTGACCTCAGGTGATCCGCCCATTTTGGCCTCCCAAAGTTTTGGGATTACAGGCGTGAGCCACAGAGCCCCGCCTATGGAGCATACATTTTTGGTGGCAGAGTGGAACAAATAATAATTAAGTAAATAAGCAAATAATTTTGGAAAATGATAAATGCTTTAGAGAACAACAAAGCAGAGATGGGTGATAAGAATTTGGGAATTTCTATTTTATTTATTTTTAAATTTTTAAATTTTCAATTTTTGTGGGTACATAGTAGGTGTCTGTATTTATGGAGCATATAAGATATTTTGGTACAGCATGCAATGCATAATAATTACATCATGGAAAATTGGGTATTCATCTCCTCAAGGACTTATTCTTTATGTTACCAACAATCCAATTATACTCTTAGTTATTGTAACATGTACAAGTAAATAGTTATTGACTATAGTAGGGGCTTCAACTTTAAATAAGATTATCAGGGAAGGCCTCACTGAAAAGGTAGAATTTGTTTAAAGACATGAATGAGGTAAGGAAATGAGCCCTGTGGATATCAGGAGGCAAATAAGTCAAGCAGAGGAAAGAGAAGGTGCAAAGTCCTTGAGGCTGGAGGGCGGATGGTGTGTTTGAGAAATAATGCGGCTAAAGTGGAGAAATAAATTGGGATAGAGCATTAGATGACATCAGAAAGATGACAGTTGTAATGATATGGGAGGGGCAAATCACATAGGGCTTGTGGACTATTGCAAAAAGTTTTGATTTTACTATTTGTAGGATAAAAAGGGCTATAAGCAGACAAGTAGAAGGGAATGAATTGAAGCAAAAAGACCAGTGGCAAAGCGATTGTAATAACCCAAGCAAGAGATGATGGTGTCTTAAATGAGGATGTGGCAGTGGAGGTACTGGAAATGGTCAGATATAGTGTACATTTTGACTGCAGAGTCAATATGATTTTCTGATGAATTGGACGTGGTGTGTGGGAGAAAGGATGATTTTCAAATTATGGGACTCTGTACCTGAAAGAGTGGAGTTCTCATTAGTTAAGGTTTAGAAGTCTGTAGGTAGAACAGATGGGGGTGGGTTGGAGGTAGATCAGAAGTTGAGTTTTGGACATGCTAAGTTGATGGTGTCTCTTATATACCCAGGTGGAGATTTTTAATAGACAGATGTGTGAATCTGCATTCAGGAAAGTAGACTGAGCTGGAAATAAGGCTTTAGGAATTTTTAGCTTCAGATGAAATTTAAAGTCAGAAGATTGAATGAGATCCTCTCAAGAGCAAGTACAGATAGATAGGAAAAGAGGTGTAAGAACTAACTCCAGCTTCAAGAGGTGAGGAATGTGATGAGACAATACAAGAAAGACTAAGTGAATGAATAAGTAGGTGAAGTATGGAAACCAAATCAGTGTTTCAAAGTGGAGGGAGTAGCCAGCTGTGTGAAGTGTAAGGTCAATCAAGAGAAAAATCTAAATTTGACATTAACAATAGTGAAAGTCTTTATAATACCTTCTTTTGTGGTTGTACTGTCAAAGCAATAACAGAGCTGGATAGTAGTTAAAATGGTACAAACAGATTTTATTTAGGACTACTGCAGCAGAGGAAAGGGACCTCAGCATAGAACTGGACTCAATTCTGATACTGGATGGGCAAGTGAGAATCTACAGCCAAGGAACACAGTGGGTATCAGTGCGTGGAAAATTACTAAGAGGAAACATTGGGATTCTGGCTAATCCTGACCTAGCAGGATTGTTACTGAAAACAGGACAGGATGATCAGACATTACTTGGGAGATTGTGGAGAATAAGGAACCTGATCAGATATCCAGGGTGGGGAATTCTTGCTAAACTAACTCAGCAGGATTCTCTGTGAAACAGGATTTTTAAGGAAGTACACAGATGGTCCTAGGAGAAGATTCAGGAGCCTGACTGAAGTTTGATCAAGCAAAGATTTATTTGTTAGTACATTACATTGCAGTTCATTACAATAGTGTTCTTCTCACTTTCAGCACCCTGGGCTGTTCAAGCCTTGAGGTAGTTATAACTGCTTATATATCCATCACAGATTTTATGTGTGCACCAGTTCATTACAGTACATTACAGTTCACAAGTCATTTTAAAACAACTTTTCCCATTTTATTTTCACAGCAATCCTACACAAAAGATATTCTGAACTTTGTATGCTTTAGCTGAAGAAACTGGCAGTAAAGTAAAATTATTCAAACATTTTTCTGCTCTCAAATGGCATAGCCTAGGCTTAAACAATTTTACATGATTTTAAATCTAGTGAGATAACATCTTTTCTAAGATATTTTATGCCACTTGGTTGGTACTCAATAAATTATTCTTTTTTTCTATTTCTCTTTTTCTTTTAAAGATTATCATCCATCTAGCAATATCTATACCAAATGGTGTTAAAACATAAATTGTTTAAGTAATATATTCATTTTGTATTAGTCAACTTTTATATGACAGTCATTAGGCTTGGAAAAAGGAAAACAAAACTGAGTAAGATATAATCCAACCCTTTGAAAAGATCACACTGTAGTAAGTGAGACAGATATTCATAATATACTGTGCTAAGTATTCTAATAGGGGTAGCTGAAAAGGACTAAGGGAACGCCAAGAATAACTAATTCAGCTTGAGTGGTTAGACTAAAGTGATACTTTGTAGGAGACAGTCAAGATGATTGAAAGCAGAAGGATACAATATACTGTTCTTGAACAGCACACTGGGCTGTTCAAGCCTTGAGGTAGTTATAACTGCTCACATATCCATCAAAGGTTTTATCTGCGCACCAGACACACACCAAGGTCAGGACAACAAGAAAACATCACACATCCATGCAAGCATTAACTTTGATGGATGACTTAATTATCTTGGTTCCCTGATGAATAAATAGTGTAACCATTCCCAGAAGATATTTTTTAGTCTCCTAGTTGACAATGACTTAGTTAAGTGGGACATTAAAACCATGATCTGATAAGATAAAAACATTTCAAAAACTACAGAGCTTTTGTGGTTTGCCCTTAGCTAGTTATACTGTGGACTTGACAATGTACTAGTGACATAACAAGATACCCAGCTTATGAATGGATGCCACTGGTATCTGTTTTGGTGTGCTTTGAAAGAAAGACATATTTGTCGTCTGCTACAGCACATGTTTTGTTAGACAAGTTCAGCCAAGAGGACTAAATAATTGAATGCCTCCTTTAAAATATACACACATAAATACACACATCATATGCAAACACACATGATTGTAATGAATAGGTAGAGGAAAGCAAGGAAAAACTGTCAGACTGGTTTATCTAAAAATATTCAAAATAGAGAAATGCCAGTAACCTTTCAATAACAGAGCAAATACATTATATAGAGATTCATAAATGCTTCTGCAGTGACTCAGGGAAGAATATGTATTTGGTATCTCTAGGAAATATTTTCATATTCAATTTAAATCACAACTTGTGAGATATTTCCACAGCTGCAATAACTAGCCGTGGATTTTCTTTACTTTTTGTATGGAGCATAAGTGGTGATAGAGCTGTGAAATTTCCAAACAAGTATATTTATTTCCAAGAACAGGCTTAGAAAGAATTATTCTGTTGTGAACCTAGAGCTTATAATGAATATTCAGAATTGGTAGGGTCAACAAATTTAGAAAAGCTCATTTTCAAAATATACTTAACTCCAAATAGTCTCCCTCAAGTTCACTCTAACCTTTCATGAATTTGGGAAGCCTCACTTCAACTGAGCCCTGGCCATCAGCCCGAATGTCAGTACCTGAATTGAACTCACTAGCGTAGCTTCATATTGTCTCCCCTGATCACATGTAAATTTTGGCTTTACTATAAATCCTAATCCCATTTTACCTTCACTTGCTTTTCTTTTTCTTAGCCTTTCTCTTTTCTTTGTAAGCATCATAATCCTGTAGACAAACTGGCCAAGTTCAAATCTTTGCTAAGGAACCTATTAGCTCTAATTTTTAGTACCCTGTTTAAATCCCGGGGCCTCAGTTTTCGCATCTGAAAAATGGGTTTAATAATAGTGTCTCTCTTACAAACTTCTTGAAAATATTAAGTAAGACAAAATAATAATTAATCCATGTAAACTATTTAGCCAAGTAAGTTGTACATAACCACCAATAGTTATTTTTAGTAGAGTTTATCTTTACTCTCAATACTGTTGTCTTCATGAATTTTTTTTTATCTCCTCTGATATATTCTGCCATATAATATACAGTGTTCTCTAGGCTCACGCTTTAAGAAATTAGACATGATTTCAAG
This sequence comes from Pan paniscus, assembly GCF_029289425.2. Lineage (NCBI taxonomy): Eukaryota > Metazoa > Chordata > Mammalia > Primates > Hominidae > Pan > Pan paniscus. The sequence goes on from NC_073258.2 coordinate 97,970,074, forward strand.
AAATATTCATTTCAAAGTACAGATTTGCAAAAAATAGTAAGAAATAACATAGCTGAAATTTCATTACTCAGAGATAATCACGATTAAAAAGACTGGTATGCTTTTGCAGATTTTTTCCCAATGCAATTTTATAAATAAAAGTACAAATAAAGTATAAAATACATATACAGATAATAATGAAGGATAAAAACCATATGACTCAATAGATGCAGGAAAAGCATTTGACAAAATTCAAATTGTTGACAAAATTTTTATCCATTTATGATAAAACTTTTCAACAAATTAGATATACAAGAAATTTTTTGCAATAAAGGCCTGTATTTCAAGCCCACAGCTAACATCATACTCAATGATAAAAAATTGAAAGCTTTTCCTTTAGAATGAGACACAACAGGAGGATACCTATTCTTGTCACTTCTATTCAACATAGTACTAGAAGTCCTAGACAGAGCAGTAGCAAGAAAAAGAAAAGAAAGGGCATAGAAATTGGAAGAAAAAGGAAGTTAGATGGTCTCTATTTCTATTTTATGTATATTTATTTTTCATTCTCTGTGTTTGTGTGTGTGTGTGTGTGTGTGTGTGTGTGTGTGTAAGGCACTCTGCTTGCCTGACACTACAAGGCATATAAAGACATTTGCAACATAATTCCTGCTTCTTCAAGGCACTTGCATTCTAGCATAAGGATGAAACAAGCATACCAAAAACTATACTCAGAGTAAAAATATAATATGTGTCTTAGAAGTATAGAAATTGGCCAGGCGCGGTGGCTGACGCCTGTAATCCCAGCACTTTGGGAGGCCGAGGTGGGCGGATCACGAGGTCAGAAGATCAAGACTCTCTTGGCTAACACGGTGAAACCCCGTCTCTACTAAAAATACAAAAAATTAGCCGGGTGTGGTGGCGGGCACCTGTAGTTCCAGCACTTTGGGAGGCCAAGGTGGGAGGATCACGAGATCAGGAGACTGAGACCATCCTGGCTCACACGGTGAAACCCTGTCTCTACTAAAAATACAAAAAATTTAGCCGGGCATGGTGGCGGGCGCCTGTAGTCCCAGCTACTCAGGAGGCTGAGTCAGGAGAATGGCGTGACTGCGGGAGGTGGAGCTTGCAATGAACCGAGATCGCGCCACCGCACTCCAGCCTGGGGGACAGAGCAAGAGTCCATCTCAAAAAAAAAAAAAAAAAAAAAAAAAAGTATAAAAATCATGTGGTAATTTAAAGGAGGAAAAATTCACCTATGTTTGGAAGGAAGTTAGACAGGGAGGGTTTGAAGAAGGTGACATTTGAGATGGTTTTTAAGAGGTCAAGACTGGAAATGGCAGTAGCTTCTAGGAAAAGGGAATAGCAGTGAAAATCCTTTTCAAAGGTGAGATGAATGTTCTACAACAGTGAGTAGTTCAATTTGGTCAGAATGTAAACATCCCGTAGGGAAGGGAGAAAACAGGAAAATTGAAAGGGAACCTGGGACCAGGTGCCTTAGGTCCTGGGCTGAAGAGTTTGCAGGTAGTACAGAATCATTAACAGTGTTCCTGGAAATAATAATTGGCTCTTATAAACAGTGCTTCAGTGGACATTCTCTTCTGCACCACTGTACTTTTGCCTAATTAAACCCTCAGGATAACCTTCTAAATGTTTAATTCCTGGAAGTTTGTGAGGCCTTTGATACATGTTGCCAAGCTGCGTGAAAATGCCTATTTTTCAAGGGGCTCACCAGCAGTAGGTGCTATTCTTTTAATCTTTGTCTGTCTTATGAAGGGTAACCAATATGTTACTTTGTTTTTATTTTCATTCCCTTAAATACTAGTGAAATTTAATAAATTAGCTCAGATTTAATCTCTTTTCTTTCTGAAATTCCTAATCATGTTCTTAACCCCTCTATTATTTTCTTTTGCTGCTATAACCAATTACCATGGACTTAGTGATTTAAACATTAAAATTTGTTTTATAAGTCAGTATGTCAAAAGACCCACACAGGTCTCAATGGGCTGATACCAAGATGTTAGTAAGGCTTCCTTCCTTTCTGAAAGCTTCAAGGGAGAATATATTTTACCATTTTAAGCTTCTATTGGTTGACAGCATTCCTTAACTTGTGTCTTTCTCCCTCTTCAAAACCAGCAGCAGTGGGTCAAGTCCTAATGTCATATCTCTCTGAAGACCCACTCTTCTGCCTTCCTCGTTCAGTTTTAAGGGCTCATATGGTTATATTGGACCCACCTAGATAATCTGGGATTATCTAGGTTCATACCCTTAATTGCATCTGCAAAGTCCTTTTTGGCATGTAAAGATATTGTGCGATGAGCATAGCCACAGATTCTGGGGTTATGGCATGGACATCTTTGGGAGGCCCAATATTCTGCCTATCACAACCCATTTTTGTTTTAATGGGAGTTTCATTTTTCTAAGTATACATGTAGTAACTCTCTATATTGTTTTTCATATGAGCAAATCTCTTTGTTTCTTCTCTGCCACTGACCAAAAATCACTGTTTTATTAGCTGAGGAACATCATGGCATGGAGTCGAAGCATGACGATCATATAGCCAGGTATCCTAAACTCAACTCCCAGCTCCAAGTCTCATGAACTGTGATGCATTGGATGACTGTCACAGTTCACAAAACTGAAATTTTCTCAATTTTAAAATGAGGATATTAATTATAGTACCTACACCATATGATTTTTAACAATCCATGCCAAATACTTAGCATGTTCTAAGTAGTCAATAATATTTGATACCATTAAGAGCATTTATTCAATGTATAGAAATATATTTGTATGGCCATGAAGTGTCATGGATCATTCACAGTAACTAAGATACACCATTGAACAAAATATGGAAAAGTACTATTTCTATTTCTAAGCTTACATTCTAGTTATTGGTGTGGGAGAGAGAATAATTAATAAACATTTTTAAAATGAGTTATACAATATTATGGGCTGAATTGTGTCTTCCCCAAAACCCACATGTTGAAGAACTAGTCCCCACACCCTCATGATGTAACCATATTTGGATACAGGGTCTTTAAAGAGGTAATCAAATTAGAATGATGTTATCAGGGTGAAACCTAATACAATATGATCGGTGTCTTTCTAAGAGAAGAACATTTGGACACAGACACACACATACAAAGGCAAGATGAAGTGAAAGCACGTGGTAAAGACAATCATTTACAAGTCAAAGAGAGGCCCGGAACAGAAAAAAGCCCTCAGGGGAAAAAAGCAAATCTGTGGACACTTTGATATTGGGATTTTAGCCTCTGGAACTGTGAGAAAATAGGTTTCTGTTATTGAAGGCATCCAGGCTGCAGTACTTTGTTACAGCAGCTATAGTATATGATACATGTGGTACATTAGAAATTGATAAATGCTACGGAAAAAATAAAACTATGTAAGGAGGTTGTAATGCCACTACAGAGGACTTTCAACAGCACATCACTAGTGGGCGTGGCCAATAACTGTTATTATTCCCTACTATTTTCCTTACCTAATTAGTAGTAGGTATTTATTATACACACAGTTTCTAACTCATGATGTCTGTTTTTAAACATTTGTTTGTAAGGGGACAGTTTGGAATACAGAATCAATGGACACTTTATATTTCAATGACTTAACATTCCCTCAACAATCAACAGCATAATTGACCAAATTTGTTTTCCTAATTTCATATCAACCCCTGCGGAGCTCGTAATGGCTAGTTTATTAATAATAAACACCACCCTGTGGTTAAGATAAAACATCTGGCTCTTTATCCCATATTTATCAATAATTTTTGTCAGTGCTATGATGAATACAGATGATCCTGAGTTCCAGTTTTCTTCTATGGTAATTTATATCAGGTGTCCATGACAAGCATTGTTCCAATATTTCCTAATTTACAAATGCCTGTTTTTCTTTTTGTTTGCTTATAAGGTGACTGTTTGAAATAAAAAAATAGATTTTCACTTGGAAACAAAATTCTATATATTAGATTTTCACTTGGAAACAAAATTCTATATATTAAATTTTCAGGATAGCTTGAGAAAATATTTACTCATTTGAAGCCTGATTTTTTTTTTTTTTTTTTTTTTTTGAGAAAGGGTCCTGGTTTCTCACCTAGGCTGGAGTGCAGTGGTGTGGTCATGGCTCACTGCAGCCTTGAACTCCTAGGCTCAAGCTATCCTCTTGCCTCAGCCTCCCAAGTAGCTAGGACTGCAGGCATGTACCACCACACCTCGCTAAATTTTTATTTTTTGTAGAGACAGGGTCTTGTTACATTGCCCAGGCTGGTGCTGAACCCCTGGCCAAGTGATCCTCCCATCTTGGCCTCCCAAAGTGCTGGGATTCTGGCATGAACCAATGAGCCCAGCTTCTAATTTTTACTGATAATATTACTATAAAAACACTTATTCTGAATCTTTTTGAGGATTAATTGGAACCTGTTTGTGAACAAACTTTGTAAAAAGAAATATGCATGTAATTATCCTAAATTCTATCTGCAAGACATCTGGTGTATGCACTATAGAAGACAATGTTTTCCTAACTTTTCCTTTTTGGGTAGCTCAACATGAAGGAAGGAAAGTCTTAGAATCTTTGGGTTGGATGGGATCAATTACTACAAAGATGTTTTAATTCTCTTCCTAACAGTTTCTATGAGTGTTCATCTGTGATAACCAGTTGCTGAAGAATCATAATACACTTTCCAACCCCTTATTTAGAAAATTTAATAACAAGGAACATTGTTTATTCTAAGGTAGCTCATTCCATTTATAGACAGCTCTTTTTATTTCCTTGTAAATTTTTTTTATTGTTTGTTTTTCTATTAAACTTAAATTTTTAGAAAAGTTTTAGATTTATAGAAAAGTTGAGATAATATGTAGGGTTCTCATAAATCCTTGGCAAAGACTATCTCTTTGACCAGACTTTAGTTAGATCCATCTAAGCCCTCTTCTTGACCAAACCTTGACCTTCAGCCTCTGTGCCCATCTTTGCTGAGTCCAGTTTTGCTGAAAATTTATATAAACCTTTGTTTTAATACATTTGTTTATATCAGCATGGACTAATGATTTTTTTTTCTATTTTGGGTTATGATCCAGTAATACTTTATTAGATTGTTCACATTGCTTCAGCTTTGACTACTGGGGGTTCTTTCATCAATGTTCTTTCTTTATTTCCTTCCTGCCTCCCTTCCTTCTTTTTCTCCCTTCTTTTTTCCCATCCCCTCTCCTGTCGTTTCCTTTCTTTTCATACTCCCTTGCTTTCTGGCACTACGAGGTTCTCCAAGCTCATCTTGTGTATAAGCTTTGTTGGTATGAGAATCAACCATTTCTCCAGAATGCACTGATTCCTTTGATTAGAGAATGGCATTACAAACCAGAATTTTAGTACTAGTTTTGCTTGTTGCTACTGATGTGTCATTTATTTGAGACTGTCTTAGCTAACAGAGCCCAGAAATATATGTGTGTATACTAAACACTTGTACATACATACACATACAAATATTCTATATGTAACCATTTACCTTTATTAAACTAAATGGCATTAAACTGATTAGTATTAAACTAATCAGTATTTATATATTGATTCCTGCAACTCCAATCCACCACTACTTAGATCTCCTTGCTTATCTGTAAATTCCCACTCTAATAGTGAGAAAACTGGCCTCCATCATACAAAACCATTTACTTAATTGTTCACTTCCAGTATACTTGCACAGTAGTATCCAAATTGTTGACTTGCAACCCTAGGAAACAACTTTATCAAATAGATTACAGTGCTTATGTGCAGCTGCTTTTGTCTTTAGTCTTATAGACTCCACTCATCTCCAAACTTACTTAGGTCAGTACTTTTTCCCTGCTTTGCCTTCAGTAAAATTGTTTCAGAAATATGCAATACCAGTAGATTATTTCATCACATTCTGCATTACCCTTAACCTTCTAAATAATTTCTTTTAAAAACTTCATAAAGTCTTCTCTTTGTGCTGTAAAGTTCTATGGGTTTTGACAAATGTGTGATATTATGTTCTTACTGGTATATAGGTTTACTGCACTAAAAATTTTCTGTGCTTTACCTATTCCTCTTTCCTACAGTTGACCCCTAGAAATCATTGATCATTTTATAGTCTCTGTAGTTTGCCTTTTCTAGAAAGTCAAATAATTGGAGTAATAGAGAATGTAGCCTTTTAAGACTGGCTTCTTTTACTTAACAATATTAATTTAATATTTATTCATATTTTTGCCTGGATTGATGGCTCATTCATTTTATTGTTGAATAGTATTTTATTGTATGAATGAACTTTATCCATTAATCTATTAAAGTCTAATGACGATAATCTCCAGTTTTTGGCTACTATGAGTAAGGTTTCGGTAAAAATCTGTGTATAGGTTTTTGTGTGGACAGAAGTTTACAAACCATTTGATAAATCCCTAGAAGCACAATTGGTGGATAATAAGACTATTTTTGTAAGAAACTGCCAAACCATCTTCAAAGTGGGTGTACCATTTTGTACTCCTAACAAGAAAAAGGGGTATTCTTTTTCCTCTGTATTCTCAACATCATTTGTCAGCTATTTGGAAATTAGCCATTTTAATAGATGTGTGAAGTTATTTCAATGTTGACTAAATTTGCAATTCTCTCATGATCAAAGATGTTGACCGAGCATCTTTACATATGCTTATTGACATCTGTTTATATTTTTTGGTGAGACATCTGTTCAAATCTTTTGACTATTTCTTAAGTGGATTTTCGTTTCCTTATTTTTCAGTGTTCTTTATATATTTTGGGTGCAAGTCTTTTGTTAGATGTGTAACTTGTAAATATTTTCTCCAGCATATAGCTTTTCTTTTGATTTTCTCATGTCTCTACTACAGCAGAAGTTTTAAATTTTAATAGTCTAATTTATCAAATTTTTTCTTTTATAGCTCGTGATTTTGCTGTTGTATATAGTGTTGATAAATATATAATCAATTAAATTTTCTCCTACGTTTTCTTCTAGAAATTTTACACTACTGCCTTTATATTTAGGTCATTGATGAATTTTGATATAATTTTTGTGAAAGGTATAATGTCTGTTTAGAAATTCATTTTTTGGTACATGTACAACTAAATTTTCTAGCACTATTTAGACTGATTTAATGAATTTTTGATCATAGACTTGTTCATATTATGTCTATATTATTTTCTTAATGTTGATGGTATCAGTAGCATTGACACATCTCTCCTTTCTGCTATTGATGATTTCTGTCTTCTATTTATATGAAGTTGGGTAGTTAGAGGTTTATAACTTTTATTAAACTTTTTAAAGAACCAGCTCTTGGTTTTGTGAGCCTTCTCTATTGCTTTTCTGTTTTCAATTTCACTTCTTTCTGCTTTAATTTTTATTTTTTTAAATGTTATTTGTTTTAATTTAAAATTTTTCTGTTTAGATTATTGATTTTAGTTTAGATTATTGATTTTAGATCTTTCTTCTCTTTCAATATGTGCACTTAATGCTATGAAATTCCCTGTAGGCACTGTTTTCACTGCATCTCACAAATTTTAAGTTGCATTTTCATTTAGTTGAAATATATACATGTATATATATATATTTCTATATGAACCTGTTGAGATGTCTTTGACTCACAGAATTTTTAGAAATGTGTTGTTTAATTCCTCAGGTATTTGTAGATTTCCCAGCTCTCTGTACTGTGTTTCCAGATTAATTGTATTATGACAAATTCTATTATGATCTGTTATGATCATACATACTTTGCATGATTTCTGTTCTTTTAAATGTGATCTTATGTGTGTTATGACCTACAGTGGTCTATCTTGGTAAATGTTCCATGAGAGTGTGAGAATAATTTTTATTATGCTGTTGCTGAATGAAATATGTTTATAAATGTCAAGTAGATCAGGCTGACTGATGGTGCTATTTAGTCAGTTACATCCTTACTGATTTTCTGCCTATGTGAACTATCAATGGCTGATAAAGGGTGGTAAAGTTTTCAACTATATTTGTCTTCTTCTCTCTGTCTGTTCCTCTGTCAGTTTTATCCTCACATTTTCTATTTTGTTTTTAATTGACACAGAATAATCATACACATTTATAGGGCATGGGTAACATTTTGATACACATATACACTGGGTAAAAACAAAAGCAGAGTATTTAGTATATCCATCAGCTCATATATTTATCATTTCTTTATGGTGAGAATATTAAAAACCCTCTCCTCTAGCTATTTTGAAATATATAATATAATATTGTTAACCATAGTCATCCTACTGTGCAATAGAATACCAGAACTTATTTCATCTATCCAACTGTAATTGTGTACCCACTGATCAATATCTCCCAATAACCCACTTCCTGCACCCCTCCCCAGCCTCTGCTAACCACTATTATGCTTTCTAAATCTATGAGATCAATTTATTTAGATTCTACATATAATTTAGATTATGTGGTATTTGCTTTCTGTGCCTGGCTTATTTTGCTTAAACAGTGTCCTCCAGGTTCATCCATGTTGCTGCACGTGGCAGGATTTTATTCTTTCTTATGGCTGAATAGTATTGTTAGGTACATATACCACATTTTCTTTATCCATTCATCTGTTGATGGATGCTTAGGTTGATTTCATATCTTGGCCATTGTAAATACTGCTGCAGTAAATGTGGGTGTGCAGATATCTCTTTGATATACTGATTTCCTATATTTTGGATATATATATATGTAGCAGTAGGACTGCTGGATCATAGGTAGTTCTGTTTTTAGTTTTTTGCAGAACTTTTATAATGATTATTTACATTCCCACAAATTAGTATAAGTGTTCTCCTTTCTTTATATCTACATCAATATTTGTTATTTTTGTCTTTTTGATAATAATCATTCTAAATTGGGGAGAGGTAATATCTCATTGAAGTTTTGATTTGCATTTCCCTGATAATTAGTGATATTGAGCAATTTTTCATATACTTGAAATGAATTCTTCTTTTGAGAAATGCCCTACTCACATCTTTTGCCCATTTTTTAAACTAAATTATTTATTTATTTTGCAATTGTTTGACTTACTTCCTTATATATTCTGGATATTAAACCCTTGTCAGATACATAGTTTAAAATATATTTTCCCATTTATAGGTTGTCTTTTAACTTTACTCATTGTTTCCTGTACTGTGCAGGAGATTTTTAGTTTGATGTAATCTCATTTGTCTATTTTTGCTTTTGTTTCCTGTGCTTTGGGGATCTTATGCAAAAGCTCCTTGTCCAGACCTACGTCATGAGCATTTCCCTTGTTTTTTGTTTTTTTTTTTTTTTCCTAGTAGTTTTAGCATTTCAGGTCTTACATTTAAGTGTTTTGTCTGTTTTGAGTTGATTTTTGTATTTTCTGAGAGATAGGGATCTAGTTTCATTTTTCTGTATGTGGATATCAGTTTTCTTAGCATCATTTATTGAAGAGACTGTCCTTTTTGTATTTTTAGTAGAGACGGGGTTTCACTGTGTTAGCCAGGATGGTCTCGATCTCCTGACCTTGTGATCCGCCCTAAAGTTGGATTTAAAGCACTTGGCCTCCTAAAGTGCTGGGATTACCGGCGTGAGCCACCGTGCCCAGCTCATTTATACGTCTTCTTTTGAGAAACGTTTATTCAGATCTTTCGGCCGTTTTAAAATCAGATTATTAGATTTCTCCTATTGAGTTGTTTGAACTACTTATATATTCTGAATATTAATCCCTTGTCAAATTGATAGTTTGCAAAATTGTCTCCCATTCTGTGGTCTATCTCTTCACTTTGTTGATTGTTTCCTTTGCTGTGAAGAAGGTTTTCAACTTGATGAAATCCTATTTGTCCATTTTTTGCTTTGGTTGCCTGTGCTTATGGGGTATTACTCAGGAAATCTTTCCCCAGTCCAATGTCCTGGAGAGTTTCCCCAATGTTTCTTTTAATACTTTCAGAGTTTCAGGACTTAGATCTGTCTTTAGTCTATTTTGATTCAATGTCTTATATGGTGATAGATAGGTATCCAGTTTCTTCTGCATATAGATATCCAATTCTCCTAGCTGTATTTATTGAAGAAATTGCCCTTCCCCAATGTATGTTATTGGCAACTTTGTTGAAAATGAGTTCACTCTAGATGTATGGATGTATTTCTGGGTTCTATATTCCGTTCCATTGGTCTATATGTCTATTTTGTTGCCAGTATCATGCTGGTTTTTTCACTATAGCTCTGTAGTATAATTTGAAGTCAGGTAGTATCATTCTTCCAGTTTTGTTCTTCCTTCTCATGATAGCTTTGTTTATTCTAAGTCTATTGTGGTTCCATACACATTTTAGGATTATTTCTTCTATTTCTGGGAAGAATGTCATTGGTATATTGATAGGGATTGCTTTAAATCTGTAGATTGCTTTGAGTAGTATGGACATTTTATCAATATTGATTCTTCCAATTTATAAACATAAAATATCTTTCCTTTTTTTCTGCCCTCTTCAATTTCTTTCATCAATTTTTTATAGTTCTCATCGTAGAGATCTTTCACTTCTCTGGGTAAGTTTATGCCTAGGTGTTTTGTTTTATTTGTGGCTACTGGAAATGCTATTACTTTCTTAATTTTTTTTCAGATTATTTTGCTGCTGATATATAGAAAGGCTGCTGATTTTTGCACATTGCTTTGGCATCCTACAACTTTCCTGAAGTTGTTTATTTGTTCTAGCAGTTTTGGGGTGGAGTCATTAGGTTTTTCTAAGTATAAGGTCATATCATCTACAAAGAAGGATAACTTGACTTTTTCTGTTTACATTTGGATAATTTTTATTTCTTTCTTTAGTCTAATTGGTATAGCTAGACTTTCAGTACTATGTAGATAAACATCGATGAGAGTGGAAATCCTTGTCTTGTTCCAAATCTTAGAGAAAAGGCCTTCAGTTTTTCCTCCTTCTGTATATTGCTAGCTGTGGGCCTGTCATATATGGCTATTATCGTATAGAGGTGTGTTCCTTCTATACCCAGTTTTTAAGGTTTTTTTTAAATCATGGAGGGTTGTTTAATTTTATGAAATGCTTTTTCTGCATTAATTAAAATAATCACATGGTTTTTGTCATTCATTCTGTTGATATGATTTATCACATTGATTTGTGTATATTGAATCATCCTTGCATCCCTGGAATAAATCCCATTTGGTCATGATGAAATATCTTTTTAATGTGTTGTCCAATTCACTGTGCTAGTATTTTGTTGAGGATCTCTGCATAATGTCATCAGGTATATTAGCCTGTAGTTTTGTTTTTTTGATGTGTCTTTGTCTGGTTTTTGTATCAGGGTAATACTGGCCTCGTAGAATGAATTTGAAACCATTCCCTCCTCCTCACTTCTTAAAATAATTTGAGTAGGATTAGTGTTATTTCTTCATGTAATGTTTGGTAAAATTCTGCAATGAAGCCATAGGGTCCTGGGCTTTGCTTTGATTGAAAATGCTTTATTATAGCTTTGATCTTGTTACTTGTTATTGGTCTATTTCAGTTTTGGATTTTTTGGCAGGTTGTATGTATCTAGAAATTTATTCACGTGTCTTGGTGTGCTAATTTATTGGTATATATTTGCTCATGGCAGTCTCTAATAATCATTTAATTTCTATAATATCAATTGTGATACTTCCTTTTTCATTTCTGATTTTAACTATTTAACAGTCTTTATTTTTTTTCTTTGTCTAAAAGTTTGTTAATTTTGCTTATCTTTAATTTTGTTATTTCTGCTCTGATCTTTATCATCTCCTTTCTTCTACTAATTCAGGGTTTGGTTTGCTCTTGCTTTTCTAGTACTGGTATTTTGATAGGGATTGCATTGAACCTGTAGATTGCTTTAAGTAGTGTGGACATTTTAACAATATTGATTCTTCCAATCTATAAACATAAAATATCTTTCCTTTTTTTCTGCCCTCTTCAATTTCTTTCATCAGTTTTTTACAGTTTTCATTGTAGAGATCTTTCACTTCTCTGGGTAAGTTTATGCCTAGGTGTTTTGTTTTATTTGTAGCTATTGGAAATGCTATTACTTTCTTAATTTCTTTTTCAGATTTTTTTTTTGCTGCTGACATATAGAAATGCTGCTGATTTTTGTACATTGATTTGGCCTCCCACAACTTTGTTAAAGTTGTTTATTTGTTCTAGTAGCTTTTGGGTGGAGTCATTAGGTTTTTCTAAATATAAGATCATATCATCTACATATCATTTCTTAATATAATATCATATCATCTACAAAGAAGGATATTTTAAACTTAAGATTATTTTAAACTTATGACAACTGATCACTAGTTCTTTAAGATGCATCATTAGGTTGATTATTTTATTTTTTTCTACTTTTTCATATAGTCACATATTGCTATAAACTTTTTGTACTGCTTTTGTTATGTCCCATAAGTTTTAGTATGCTGTGTTTCTATTTTTTTGTTTTAATACTTTTTTTACATTTTCTTCTTAATTTATTCATTGACCCACTAGTAATTCAGAAGAATATTGTTTAATTTCCATGTGTCTGTATAGTTTTCAAAGTTGCCCTTGTTGTAGATTTCTAGTTTTATTCCATTGTGGTCAGAGAAGATACTTGATATTCTTTCAAATATTTTGAATGTTTTAAGACTTGTTTTGTGTACTAACGTATGGTGTCTCCTTGAGAACGACCCATCTGCTGTGGAGAAGAATGTATGTTTTGCAGCTCTTGGATGAAATGTTTTGTAAATATCTATTAGGTCTATTTGGTTTGTAGAGAAGAGTAAGTCCAAAATTTCTTTGTTGATATTCTGTCTGGATCTCTATCTAATGCTGAAAGTGGGATGTTGGTTGTATATATATTTATAATGTTGTTGGGTGTATACATATATATAATTGTTAAAGTGTTGGGTGTATATATATTTATAATTATCATATCATCTTGCTGATTTGACCACTTTATCATTATATAATGATCTTCTTTGTCTCTTTTTATAATTTCTTTCTTAAAAATATTTTATCTGATGCAAGAATGGCTACTACTGGCAATTTTGGGTTTTCATTTGCATCGAGTATTCTTTTCTATCCCTTTGTTTTCAGTCTACATATGTCTGAATAGTTGAAATGTGTTACTTGGCAGTAGACAGTTAAGTCATTTTAAAAAATCTATTCATCTACTCTATGTCTTTTATTTGAAGAGTTTAGTCCATTTACATTCAATGTTATCATTGATAAGTAAGGCCTTACTCCTGCCATTTGGTTATATGTTTTCTGGTTGTTTTATGGTCTTATCCTTCTACCTTCCTTCTTGTATTCCTTGTGTAAAAGTGACTTTCTCTGGCAATATGTTTTAATTTCTTGCTTCTTATTTTTTCTGTATCTGTTGTAGAATTTTTGACTTGAGGTCAAAAAGGCTTGCCAATAATATCTTATAGCCCATTATTTTAAGGTTATGATAACTTAACTCTGATTGCAAAAACAAACAAGCAAAGAGAAAACTCATGAAAACTCTACATACATCTACAACCATCTGATCTTTGACAAACCTGACAAAAACAAGCAAGGAGGAAAGGACTCCCTATTTAATAAATGGTATTGGGAAAACTGGCTAGCCATATGCAAAAACTGAAACTGGACCCCTTCTTTACACCTTATACAAAAAATAACTCAAGATGGATTAAAGACTTAAATATAAGACCTAAAACCGTAGGCAATACCATTCAGGACGTAGGCATGGGCAAAGACTTCATGACTAAAACACCAAAAGCAATGGCAACAAAAGTCAAAATTGACAAATGGTATCTAATTAAACTAAAGAGCTTCTGCACAGCAAAAGAAACTCTCATCAGACTGAACAGGCATCGTACAGAATGGGAGAAAATTTTTGCAACCTATCCATCTAACAAAGGGTTAATATCCAGAATCTACAAAGAACATAAACAAATTTACCAGAAAAAAACAAACAACCCCATCAAAAAGTGGGAAAAGGATATGAACATACAGTTCTCAAAAGAAGACATTATGCAGCCAACAAACATATGAAAAAAAGCTCATCACCACTGGTCATTAGAGAAACGCAAATCAAAACCACAATAAGACACCATCTCATACCAGTTAGAATGGCGATCATTAAAAAGTCAGGAAATGACAGATACTGGAGAGGATGTGGAGAAATAGGAACGCTTTTACATTGTTGGTGGGAGTGTAAATTAGTTCGACCATTGTGGAAGACAGTGTGGCGATTCCTCAAGGATCTAAAACCAGAAATACCATTTGACCCAGCAAACCCATGACTGGGTATATACCCAAAGGATTATAAATCATTCTACTATAAAGACAAATGCACACGTATGTTTGTTGCAGAACTGTTTACAATAGCAAAGACTTAGAACCAACCCAAATGCCCATCAATCATAGACTGGATAAAGAAAATGTGGCACATATACACCATGGAATACTATGCAGCCACAAAAAGGATGAGTCCACATCCTTTGCAGGGACATGGATGAAGCTGGAAACCATCATTCTCAGCAAACTAACACTGAAACACAAAACCAAACACTGCATGTTCTCACTCATAAGTGGGAGTTGAACAATGAGAACACATGGACAGAAGGAGGTGAACATCACACACTGGGGCCTCTCAGGGGTTGGGGGCTAGGGGAAGGATAGCATTAGGAGAATTACCTAATGTAGGTGACGGGTTGATGGGTGCAGCAAACCACTATGGCACATGTATACCTATGTAACAAACCTGCACTTTCTGCACATGTATCCCAGAACTTAAAGTATAATAATAAAATAAATAAATAAAACTCCACACTTTAACTTCATACCCTCTGCTTTTTAACTTTTTTGTTGTTTCTATTGATGTCTTATACTGTCTGTCTTATAAAATTGCGCTTATTTTTTGATAGGTTTATGCTTTAGTCTTTCTACTCAAGATATGGGTGGTTTACACACAATAATTACAGTGTTAGGATATTCTGTATTTGTCCATGTACTTACTGTTACTAGTGAGTTTTGTACCTTCATATAATTTTTATTACAAAATCTGTTCAGCATTTCTTGTAGGACAGCTCCGTCAGCTTATGTTTGTCTGGGAAAATATTTATTTATCCTTGATTTTTGAATGATATTTTTGCTGAACATACTATTCTAGAATAAAAGGTTCTTTCCTTCAAAACATTGAATACATCATGCCACTCTTTCCTGGGCCTGTAAGGTTTCAGCTGAAAAGTGTGCTGCCAGACATATTGGTTCTTCTTTAAATGCAGTTTCCTTTCTCTCACTGCTTTTGGGATCTTTTCCTTATTTTTGACCTTTGGAAGTCTGATTATTAATTGTCTTGCAGTAGTCTTATTTGGGTTAAATGTGCTTGGTGTTCTACAACCTTCTTGTGCTTGACTATTAATATCTTTTCCTAGGGTTTGAAAGTTCTCTGTTACTATCACATCAAATAAATATTCTACCCTGATCTCTGCACCTCCTCGTTAAAACCAGTAACTCTTAGATTTGCCCTTTTGAAGCTATTTTATAGATCTCATAGGCATGCTTTATTCTTTTTTCTTTTATCTCCTCTGACTGTGTATTTCTTTTGCTTGATCAGTTCTGCTGTTGAGAGACTCTGATGCATTCTTCTATAGGTCAATTGAATTTTTCAGCTCCAGAATTCCCGCTTCAATCTTTTTAGTTATTTCAATCTCTTTGGTAAATTTATCTAATAGGAGTTTGAATTACCTGTCTGAAAGATCACATATCTCTGTAACTCTGGGATTGGTCACTGGTGTCTTATTTAGTTTGTTTGGTGAGGTCACATTTTCCTGGATAGTCCTGATGCTTGTGGATATTCACTGATATCTGGGGATTAAAGAGTTAGTTATCTATTCTAATCTTCACAGTCTGACTTTGCTTATAGCCATCTTTCTCCAAAAGGCTTTGCAGGTATTCAAAGGGAATTGAGTGTTGTGATCTAAGTCTCCATCACTGCTGCCTTATCTGCTCTAGGGGCATCCCAAATCTAGTAATGCTATGACTCTTGCAGACTCATAGAGGTACAATCTTGGTATTCTTTGGTAACTTCTGGGAGAATTCCCTGGTCTACCAGGCAGAATCTCTTGTTCTCTTCCCTTACTTTCCTCTATACAAGGTATCTCTTCAGGCTGAACTGCCTGGATTTGAGTGAGGAGGGATGCAAGCACCCCTCATTCACCACCACTGGGACTGTGCTGGGTCACAGCTGAAGCCAGCACAGTCCTCACCTAAGGCTCCTGGTGACTATTGCCTGGCTACTACTGATGTTAATTCAAGACCCAAGGTCTCTCTAGTCAGCAGATGAAGAATCCTGACAGGCCTGGATCTTTCCCTTCAGGGCAACATTTTCCCTTCTGGCCAAGTGTTGGTTTAAAAATGCCATCCAGAAGCTAGGGCCTGGACTTGGGAACTTTAGGAGTCTGCTTGGTGCTTTACTTTACTGTGGCTGAGTTGATACCCATGTTGCAAGAGGAGGTCCTTTTTACTTTTCTCTGTTCTTTTCTCAAGTGGAGGAAGTCTCTCCCCTTGGCTTCTACCACCCCAGTCTTGCGGCATCAATTGCCTGATTACCACTGCTGTTTATTTAAGGCCCAAGGGCTCTATAGTCAGCAGGTGGTAAATACTTCCGGTCTTTTCATTCAGGGAAGTGGGTTTCCTTATGGCCTAGTTTGGATCTAGAAATGCCATCCAGAAGCTAAAGCTTAGAATCAGGGGCTTTAGGAGTCTCCTTGGTGCTTTATTTTACTGAGGCTGAACTGGTACTCAAGTTGCAAGATAAAGTTCTTTTTACTCTTCCCTCTCCTTTCTTCAAGCAGAAGCAGTCTCTCTCCATGGCCGTCACAGCTGGGAAAGTGCTGCGTCACAACTGAAGGCAGCATGCTACTGGGTCTCACCCAAGGCCTGTTTGTGACTATTGCCTGGCTATAGCCAATATTTATTATTTAAGGTTCAAAGCTCTTTAGTCAGTAGGTAGTAAATTCTGCCAGAGCTGGGTCCTTCTCTTCATGGCAGTGGGTTCTCTTCTCACCCAGAGTGAATCTAGAAATGTCACCATGGAGGTAGGGCCTACAATGAGGGCCTTAAGACTATAATTGATGCTTTATTTCACTGTAGCTGAGCTGATATTCAATTCGCAAGATGAAATATTCTTTACTTCTCTCTCCCCTTTCTGCAAGCAGAAGGAGCCACTGTGAGCTGCACTGCATGCAGTTGGGGAGGGGTAACACCAGCACTACCTTGGCCAGCCCTAGCTGGTGTCTCACTTGGTTGCATGCACCCCAAGCCCACTGGCTCCAAGGCCAATGTAGTACCAAGACCTGCCCAGAAACTCCAGTATTTGTAGCCAAACTGCCTTTCAAATGTATTCAAGACCACAGGGCACTCTAGTTTGTGGTTGTGGTGCTAGCTGGAATTTAAGTTTCTACTGCTGAGGCAGAGGATTCCACTCTGGCTAGGGCTGGATTTAATGCTCCTTCCATGGATAGTGGCAGAGTTCTGTCCTGTATTGTGTTTTGCTGTGACAGTACAGCACTAAGTACTAATGTAAAGTACTACAATCACTTTAGTCTCCCTCTTCCAAGCACACAGATTATTTCTCTGCAACATTTGGTGCAGTCAAGAAATGAGAACAGTGTGATATAGGCAATGCAATACTGACTTTCCTACCCTTTTCACTGTCTCTTTCCTTGATATGATGTTAAAACCAGATACTGTGATCACTCGCCTGATTTTTGGTTCTTACAGAGGTTCTTTCTTATGTGGACTGTTGTTCAATTTGATGTTCCTATGGAGGGGACAATTGCAGGGGGTGTGTATTTGTCCTTGCTCCATTTTTTCTTCTTACAGGAGAATTTTTATTACTGACTTAGTGTTGTTACTCATTTTTAGTCTTTATATTTTCTAAGTTTTTATAATTCAATCATTGTAAGTTGTATGTGTCCAGAAATTTATCCGTTTTTCTAGGTGATAAAATTTGTCACTGTATAATTGTTTATAATTCTCTTATGAATCCTTTATATTTCTTTTGTATCTATTGTAATGTCTCTTTTTCCATCTTCATTTTATTTATTTGGGTCTTCTTTCTTTTTTCTTAGTTTGGCTAAAGATTTTTTAAATTTCATTTATCTTTTTTTAAAAAGAAAATTAACTATTTCATTTACTTTTTGTAATTTTTATTATCTGAATTTTGTTTATTTATGCTCTGATCGTTATTATTTCTTTCGTTGTATTAATTTTTTGTTTAGTTTGTCTTCGTTTTTTTAGTATCATGACATGCAATGTGAGGTTGTTCAGTTGAGATTATTCTTCCTTTTTGATGTATGCATTTATTGCTAAAAATGTCACCTTATAACTGCTTTTTGTTTTTTGCTGTGCCCCATAGGATTTAGAATGTTGTGTTTCCATTTTTGTTTATCTCAAGAAATTTCTAAATTTCTATTTTCTTCATTTACTTATTGGTTGTTCAGAAGAATTTTGTTTAATTGTTATGTGTTTATAATTTTTTCCAAGTTCGTCTTATGATTGATTTCTAGTTTTATACAATTGTGTTAAGAAAATATGCTTGATATGACTTAAATCTATTTTTGTTTAACTTTTATTTTAGGTTTGGGGGTACATGGGAAGGTGTGTTATATAAGTAAAGTTGTATCACAGAGGTTTGTCATACAGATTATTTCATCAACAAGGTATTAAGCCTAGTACCCAATAGTTATCTTTTCCGTTCCTTTCCCTTGTTCCACTATCTACTCTAAAGTGGACCCCAGTGTCTGTTGTTTCCATTTTAAAGTTCATAAGTTCTCATTGTTGAGCTGCCACTTATGAGTGAAAACATATGGCATTTGGTTTCCTGTTCCTGCATTCGTTTGCTAAGGATAACAGCCTCCAGCTCTATCCATGTCCCTGCCAAGGACATGATCTTGTTCCTTTTTATGGCTGTATAGTATACCACGGTTTATATGCACTACATTTTCTTTATCCAGTCTATCACTGATGAACATTTAAGTTGATTCTGTGTCTTTGATATTATGAATAGTGCCGAAATGAATATTCACATGCCTGTGACTTTATGGCAGAATGATTTAAACTCCTCTGGGTATATACCCAATAATGAGATTGCTAGGTCAAATGATAGTTCTGCTTTTAGCTCTTTCAGGAATCGCCATACTGCTTTCCATACTGCCATACTGCATTAGTCAACAATGGTTGACTAATTTACACTCCTGCCAATAGTAGAAAAGCGTTCCAATGTTGGATACATACATATTTCTAATTGTTATAGTCTCATGCTGAATTGACCCTTATACCAGTGTGAAATGACCATCTTTGTTTCTTTTTCAGTTTCTAATATAAAGTCTATTTTTGTTACGTAAGTTTTGCTATTCCTGCTCTCTTTTAGTTTCTATTTGCATGGAATACATTTTTTTTTATTTTTTCCCTCAGTCAGTGTGTGTTATTTCTGGTAGTCTCTTGAAGGCAGCATATAATTGGGTCTTTTTTTAAAATATATATTCATTTACTATGTGTCTTTTAATTGGAGATTTTAATTCTACTTACAATTAAGGTGATTGTTGAAAGGTGATTAAGGACTTATTGCTGCTACTTTGTTAATTGTTTTCTAGTTGTTTTAAAAATATTTTCTTCCTTTCTTCATCTCTTACTGTTCTGTGTGGTTTAGTTGCTTTGTCTAGTAGTATGTTTGAATTCCTGGCTTCTTATTTTTAGTGTATCTATTATAAGGTTTTGTTTTACCATAAGGCTTATAAAAACATCTTGTAACAGTTTATTTTAAGGTGACAACAACTTTAATTTGATTACAATAAAAAGGATGATATATTTTAACTCCACACCCACCATTTTAAATTATTTTAAGTTTTTATGTCACAATTTACATCTTTTTATATTGCATATTACTCAAGAAATTAGTATAATTACTGTTATTTTTAATAGTTTTATATATTAACCTTCAATACTAAATATGAAACTTTGGCAGTTTTTTTTTTCTTCCACACTTTGAATATAACATTCCATTCCTTCCTGGCTTGTTTGGTTTTGGTTAAGAAATTTGCTGATAGATGTGCTGGCATTCCTTTGAATGAGACGCATTTCTTATTTCTTGCTGCTTTCCGATTTTTTCCTTTGATATTTGATAGTTTACTGCATGTCTTGGGGTACTTCTCTTTGGATTGAATTTCACTGGAGAGCTGTTTGCTTCCTGTATATGTGTGTTGTCATCTGTCCCAAGATTTGGAAAGTTTTCAGTCACTATTTCATTAAATATGCCTCTGGCCCCTTTTCTCTTTCTTCTTCTGCAAAATATATTATGCAAAAGTTTGGTCTCATGATCATGTCCCATAATTCTCATAGTCTTTCTTCATTCTTTTTAATTCTTTTGTCTTTTTGCTTTTCTGAGTGAATAATTTCAAATATTCTGTTACAGCTCATTAATTTTTATTCTGCTTAACCTATTTTGCTGTTGAAACTTTATTTTGAATTTTTCAGTTATTGTATTATTCATCTCTAAGATTTCTGTTTTTTTATTCCTCCAAATTTTTTCTTCTTGCTTTTTTGTGTGTTATTTTCCAAATTTTATTAAATTTTTTATCTGTATATTCTTATAGTCCACTGAAGTTCTCAGTAAGGATTATTGTGAATTATTTGTCATTTTATACATTACCATTTATTTGTGGTTCATTATTAGAGTTTATTACTTTCTTTTGAAAGTGC
This sequence comes from Pan paniscus, assembly GCF_029289425.2. Lineage (NCBI taxonomy): Eukaryota > Metazoa > Chordata > Mammalia > Primates > Hominidae > Pan > Pan paniscus. The sequence continues at coordinate 97,990,759 of NC_073258.2, forward strand.
CGTGATTCCCTGAGTCTTCATAATCCTAATGTCCTTATGTGTTTTTGTTTTGTTCTGTTTGTTTTGTTTCTGTGCATTTGAGGAGACAGCTCCCTCTTCTGGCTTTTACAGGTATTCTTTGGCAGTGATAGAGCTTCATTATTTAGTTTATCCTGTGATTCTGAAAGGGCTAGCTGGTGATGACCCAGGTGGTATGAGTGCCATACCTCCTGTAAACTGGTATAATGCTATTTGAAGGTGGTCTTGAATTAATTGTAAATATGTGGTTGTGCGTCTTCTAGTTGGCTGTGCTACCATTTTTTTTTTTCTTTCTGACGTCAAATGGTGCTACTCTGCTCACCTTTGAGACCACTGGCTGGGCTCTGCTCTCAGGTGAAGCTGCTGGCTGAGTACTACAATGACTTCTGGTCAGAAAGTCACATGATTTATTCCCTGACTGGGCAATTCTGCTATGTGGGATCTGAAGTTGGGGAGCATTGCAGGCAGGGATCCAAGGTTAGATGGAGTTGTTGCTCTGGTGGAACTCGAGGATATACTTCCCAGAAATGTGTGATTGTGGATTGCCTACCTGTCTAGGTGGAGCTATAGATTGGGTCTATTGTGAATTGATTGGCTGTTTGACCTCCTGCATCAAGCACTATCCTCTGTGTTTCTCCAAAATACACAGAAGTGGGAGTCTCTTTGCCTGGTTGGATCACTGGGCAGGCATTTTGGCTGTGTGGAGCTGCTGCTTACCTTTCTGGGTCAAGCCAGTGTAGGTCTTTCTCTTCTCTGACATGTGAAGGTAGTACTCTCCCTGCCTTGATAGGGTCATTGGGCAAGCTTTGGGTCTGCAAGGAGCTGTTGCTTGCCTTCTTGGGTCAATCCAGTGTAGCCATGTTACTGCATTAGGTTCCACCGAGGTGGGAGTCTTCTTGCCTAATTGCCTCTTATATTGTAATAGAATAATGCTAGTTGCATATATAATCAAGATTTTTTTTCTGCGCGGAGAATTGCTCTTTTATCATTATATTATGTCCCCTTTAGCCCTAATAATTTTCCATGTTCTAAAGTGATATTTGTCTGATTAATATAGCCATTTTGACTTTCTTTTTTTGAGTTTTAGCATGGCCTATCAATTTCCATCTCTTTAGTTTTAGCCTATCAAATCAATTATTTCCATTGTGGCTATTTTTAATTTCCAGTATTTTCTTTCGATTATTTCTTAGGGTATCATCTCTATGTTTATATTACCCACTTATTCTTTTATGTTGTCTACTATTTTCATTGGAACCTTTTTTTTTTTTTATACTTTAAGTTTTAGGGTACATGTGCACAACGTGCAGGTTTGTTACATATGTATACATGTGCCATGCTGGTGCGCTGCACCCATTAACTCGTCATTTAACATTAGGTATATCTCCTAATGCTATCCCTCCCCCCTCCCCCCACGCCAAAACAGGCCCCAGTGTGTGACGTTCCCCTTCCTGTGTCCATGTGTTCTCATTGTTCAGTTCCCACCTATGAGTGAGAACATGTGGTGTTTGGTTTTTTGTCCTTGCGATAGTTTGCTGAGAATGATGGTTTCCAGCTTCATCCATGTCCCTACAAAGGACATGAACTCATCATTTTTTATGACTGCATAGTATTCCATGGTGTATATGTGCCACATTTTCTTAATCCAGTCTATCATTGTTGGACATTTGGCTTGGTTCCAAGTCTTTACTATTGTGAATAGTGCTGCAATAAACATATATGTGCATGTGTCTTTATAGCAGCATGATTTATAATCCTTTGGGTATATACCCAGTAATGGGATGGCTGGGTCAAATGGTATTTCTAGTTCTAGATCCCTGAGGAATCGCCACACTGTCTTCCACAATGGTTGAACTAGTTTACAGTGCCACCAACAGTGTAAGTGTTCCTATTTCTCCACATCCTCTCCAGCACCTGTTGTTTCCTGACTTTTTAATGATTGCCATTCTCACTCGTGTGAGATGGTATCTCATTGTGGTTTTGATTTGCATTTCTCTGATGGCCAGCGATGATGAGCCTTTTTTCATGTCTTTTGACTGCATAAATGTCTTTTGAGAAGTGTCTGTTCATATCCTTAGCCCACTTCCAAAATTGATAGACCGTTAGCAAGACTAATGGAGCCCTTAACATAGTAACAATCGTTATTTTTAATTTCCTGTCTGGTAATTCAAAAAAAAACTGTGCTATATCTGAGTCTGGTTCAGATACTTGCTTTGTTTCTTTTTACTGTGTTTTTTCTTGCCTTTTGTCATGTCTTATAATTTCTTGTTGGATGTACTATGTAATATGGTGAGTAATAGGAACTGAGGTAAACAGGTTTTCAGCATATGGTTGTATACTCTGACAAGTAGATGGTCTATGCTTAATGTTTGCTGTAGTTGTAGATACCAAAGTGTCTTTTTGTTTCTCATGATGTCTTTGAGTTTTCCTAAAATCTTTTCCTTACATAAAGTCTGCCCTCTCTAGATCTTTCAGCTGTAATCCAATGTTATATAGCTGCAGATTTTTTGACACCATGGTAAGAGGTAGTGCAATGAGAAGCATTCTAAATCTTATGATTTACACTTAGTCTTTTAGTGACCCATCTCCCTAGCATGTGACCTTTACAAGAGTTTCTCCACTTCCTTTTTTCCCCCTTAGGTGATACAGGAAGATGAGGGAGTGATAGTTGAGCACTTCCCCTTCTTTCAGGTCAGATAAGGCTCTGGTAAAGTCTTCCCCTGTGCTGAGCAGGTTTTAGGTATGGAGAGAATATTCTAGCCGTATGCCCTCCAAATATGGATATTATGGCCATATTTCAAAATGTTTACTATCCATCTACTCCTGCCAGAAACAGGAGAAGTTTTTCTTAGCTGTTTACCCTGAAAACCCGGTGAGATTCCTTGATATAAAACCCATGAAATTGTGCTTTGCCACCACCCAAGGACTGCATTCTCCAAAAGTTTCTCACTTTTGTGTTAGTCCACATTTCACTTCTAGCAATTAATCAAAGCTACCATTTGTATTCCTGCTAATATATTGCTCTAGCATCTTTTGTTCCAGGTAAGCTGGTCTCAACTGTAATTCTCTGTATTTCCCTGTCTCTTCAGGTTCTGAGGTGATGGTTTGGCCTGTGACCTAAATTTTCTGATAAGTCTAAAAAAACTCATTGAGTTTTAGGTTTTTTCAGCTTTTGTCCTATAGTATGGGGTCACAGTTCCATGTTCTGTATATGTTATAGCTGAAATCAGAAGCTGCTCTTTTTTTATACTGAGCCAAAATCCATCTTGTAGCTTCTAGATATTGGCCTAACATTGACTTTTAGATCTTCAAAAAACAACACCTAACATATTTTTGTCCATAAATTTTAATTGAAGCCTAAAAGAAAAATAATTCAGCATTGCAGTGTACTTACTAGATCTCCAATACTCTGTTAGAAATTATGTTATTTCTTCATATCAACTTTTCAAGGTAGATAACTTTTATAGATATGGAAACAGATATTTGAAGAAGTTGAATAACTTACTCAACATAACAGCTAGAAAGTGGCAGAAATAGAATTAGACCTTTGGCCACGTTCTTCCCAAACCCTAGGTTCTTCTTATTGCAACATGCTGCCCTCACCTCCAGCAGTTACCTCAATGTTGGGAGGGGATGGGGCAGAAGATATGACATAGGATTGCTTACCTGCTATTTCTAAGAGATATGAGAAAGGCACCTTGTTTTAAATGTATCTAGGATTTCACTTTTATTCAGGAATAGCAAGCAAACAGATTATGAGGCTACTGCCATTGAAAAGATAATTTGTTACTCACAGTTCCGAAGAGAAGACGGTATACCATGTGATGCCATGCATAGCCACCTGGGAAACCACCAGAGTTGGTCATGATGTAAGAGGAGTGAGAGGATGGACCAGAGCTTTTATTGTATTTTTTGTGTGGGAAGAAGTAAGTGAGGCAGGGTAGGTATGCTGAGCCAGCTTAGAAGGAGATACTTTGAATTATTATAGATGATTCTGGGCTTTGGAGGTAGTCCTTAGATGTCTGGTACCTGATCCTGTGGTGATGTAGGAAAGGGGCATACTGTCCCTGACTGCAAAAGCCTGATAAAGGGACATATAAAGGGAGTATGGGCTCAGGATTGGTCAGTTTGCGTACCAAAAAGATGCTCACGGACACCATGTTTGCCATCTTTAGGAATTGGCTAATTCTAGGAGGGGCAGTCCCTGCCTGGATCTGCAAGACCTCAAGATGTCAAAGTATCATAAAACATTAAAAAAAATAAAGAAGAACCATGATTGATGCATTCCCCCAGCTAGCTCCATGAAAACAAATATATTTCAAATTTTTACTATTATTCTGATTTTGATTTAAATGGTTTATGCTTTATTTCCTCTGATTTAGTCTTCCTAACTCAGCTACATTTGACTCATGGGATTCACCTAATCGCTTATCTTACCTTTTCCTAGATTGGGAGCCGATACAGGCATACTTTCTTTTCCTGTGCTTCACTTTATGTAGATATTGCTTTAAAAAAATTGTTGAATCTGAGGATGCAGTAAGGAGGGCCAACTGTACAGTATTTGAATTTGGCTTGATGGAAGCTTGGGTTTGGCTATAGAAAAATATGAAAATAAGAAAAGAGCAGAGTAAGCAAGGCAAGAAATCATAATTATGGAGAAATATACATATTTTTGTGTGTTTAGAGAACTATCTATATAAAATTGGAAAATTGGCATAAAGTCAGGATGTGAAGGGTACTCTGTATTTGTAGCTATTTATATACATGGCTTACGCCCAGTGCTTTGGATATAAGCATTCCTAGCCCATTCATCTCTTTAAACCAAAGCACCTAGAAGTGACTGACATGTCCTAGACAGACACTTAGAGCTGGAAGTCTTTTAAAATTTGGAAAACATTGTGACATTGTATAAAGTAATATAATTCTCACGTCAAAGCAACTCATAGCATTCTAATTATTTTACTTGCTCATCTATAAAACCAGTGTAGTAAGTCCCCCAAGTCTTAGAATTATTTTGGAATTTAAATGGATTAGCTGAGTCACTATTGGTACCTATTTCTATTTGTGGGGGATATCAAAATTGAAATAGAGAGAAGTGAGACTAGTAAAACTTGTACCTACTAATTACTATTGTCCTCTTTCATCATCTTTTTTTTTTTCGAGAGACAGTCTCACTCTGTCACCAGGCTGGAGTGTAGTGGCGTGATCTCGGCTCACTGCAAGCTCCGCCTCCCAGGTTCAAGCCATTCTCCTTCCTCAGCCTCCCCAGTAGCTGGGACTACAGGCGCACACCACCACACCCAGCTAATTTTTGTATTTTTAGTAGAGACAGGGTTTCACCATGTTGGCCAGGATGCTCTTGATCTCTTGACCTTGTGATCCGCCCACCTCGGCCTCCCAAAGTGCTGGAATTACAAGCATGAGCCACCACACCTGGCCTCATCTTCATATGTTTTATTCCCATTTATGGAATTTTAAAATCTGTGGTTTAATACAGTTGCCTATATTTACTTAATACCTGCCTTGAGTTTGAAACTGTGGAGTGAGGAGTAGTGTTAATGTCACAAGTGTGAGATTAAGCTCTTTGCCACTTTTTAGCTGTTTAAAATTAGGAAAACGAATTAAAATCTCTATAAAAAAACTCTGGACATTCGTTTCCTTGTCTGTTAGTAAGAGGACTGCCTAGATAATTGTTTTGCAAATATGATATGTGCTGCCATGCCAAGCATAATTTTTTGGTACATGGTAGGTTCTTATTAAATTTTTCTTTATTAAAGAGCACACATGTATTCATGTTCACAATGTTTAAAGCAGCATAAACTGGCTAAAGGAAATCTGGTAGGCAAGTAAACTTTTCAGTGCCCCTTAAGTGACACCAAAGTAGCTTCCACTAAGTCCTCTGGAGGGTAGGATGGGCACTATTGCTCTTCCACATGTTGCTGCTCACAGTTCTCTTCCAGACTGGAGAATAGTAGAAGTACATGCAAGAGAAGCAAGAGATAGTGAATTACCCTTTGCATGATTGCTTTGGTCCTTTTGTAATTTCAGTTGCTATCACTCTATAATTAAAAGGCAAACAAAAAACGACTTTTTTCTTTGAAGTACTAATGGCAAAAAGTGGATCACCCAATACCTCTGATAGGGTTTATTATCTCATTATTTGATGCTTGTTAAAAATGTATAAAATGTTGTGTTTGTATTAAAAAATTAATATAGCAAATATATGTGATCATAATAGATTAGGTACCAGGAAAGATTGGAGAACTGAAATAAGTTAACTTTATATATCTTGTATAAGGGAAATTTTTTTATAAAGTAGAGAAGTTTGCAATGGATTTCATTGTTTTGATTTTCAAAGGGATGTGTAGAAAAATACTTAAAATTTTCAATACCATGTGTGACCTATAGACTCACTGACTGTTAATGACAGCTGTAAACACTAAAGTTGTGACTGGACAGTATACATCACTGTATATACAGAAAATGACATAAGCCAGCTGTCAGACCAGATTTGGACCCCTGCACGGTGACATTCGAAGTGTCTTAATAAATCCCAGTTTTTGTAAACTGTTCTATTCAAAGTACATTTCTTTGAAATAAAGTCTTTCTCCTGCTCGCCTTGTTAATATCTCATTTATCCTTCAAAATTTTGTTCTTACCTCCTGAAATACTAGTAAAATGACAGCAAAGATACAAACCCATATGATCAAAGTAAACTGCAGAGTGGACAAAAGATTTCTAGTAAGATTTGGAGTGCTGATGTGGAAGGAAAAATTGCTAATTAACTTAGGAAAGTCAAAGAAGTTACAACCTATAGTGTCCATGGCCACAGAATGAAAGCTGGATGGAAAGAAAGATGATTCACCCAAAGATATATGGAAAGTTTACTCCTTGGAGGCACTAGTTGCTATAAAAGATGAGTATGAGGCGTGGTGTTTCCAAGAGGGAAGTCCTCAGAAATTACATTTGAAATACACCATTAAAAAGAAGATAGCATAGAAGCATTAATACTGATCAACCAATATCCTACCATTCGTAGTTATAGAATAAGGCAATAAAAAAAAAGAAAAAATTATCAACATTCTTGCATCATCAAACAATGTAAGAATGCTTCTCAGACTGAAGGGTAAGACTTTCAGAATTATTCAGGGAACTATGTGGGCCCATTCAATCTGGAGAAAATACACATAATCAAACATATCGATGTATATGCACATACATATGTGAACACACATACACACACACCCCACACATATGACATTGAGATCACTAATTATAAAATTTCTTAACATGGAAGATAAATTGATAAAGAGAGGGCCATAAAAACCCAAGAAAGAACAAAACATCTTATCAAAAATAAGATTGAAAATGTCACAGACTTCCCAACAGCAGGAGAAAAATAGTTCGAAATTCTGAGAGACAATTATTAACATACCAATATTCTTTGCCTACTGAAACTACCCATAGAGTTTGAAGAAAGTATAAAAATGTTTTTCAGCATTTGAAGACTCAAAATAGATCAACCTTTCACCCTGTCTTACAAAGCTACTGGAGATGGACTCCATGAAAAAGAAATATACCAGGAAGAGAGAAAGAAGAGAATCTGGCAGACCCTGTAAGGCCACATGTGGAGTAGCTGTTGGTTAATTCCCTTGCTGGTCAGGTTATCTCCCTAGCCTCTTGTTACTATAATATCACCCAATTCTGATTTATTAATAGCAAGTTGTAATGCCCCAGGTTTATCATGTAAGCAAGTTGTTAGGCTTTATTTTTCAGAATTAATATCTACTTCTTGAAGTGGTTATGTTACCAATCAGTAGTCAATAAACACCTTTTGAATACGTGATTCTCACCTATAATTTATCACATGTATTTTATAGGCGAGTGCAAAGTAGTAAATTTTTTGATAGATAATGTTGTTACAGCAACATTAAAGTAGGTGGTAGATCAAAGAGACAATGCACAACATAAATAAATGCCTTTCTGGGACCTTCCAGCTTTGAGATTTTCTAAATAATTAAGTAGACTCAAATGCATTCCTAAGAAGGTGAATGAATCCTGTTTTTTATCATAATAAAAAACCACTGATATGTTCAAGAACATACATGATATATCATTTTATAAGAATTTCTTCTTATGAGTAATATTATGAGTTCTTATGAATAATATTAATGATGACAACATGCTTTTCAGGTCAAGTGCTTTATGTATTTTTTAAATTTTACTTCCTTCCTACAAAGAAGCATAAATTAATTTTTACCATAGCACAGTTTCTGATCATGATATAAAGACATCCTTTTCCATTGAATCTCCTTTTTGTTTCTTCGTACATTTAATATTGTCACTTTTCTTCTTCCTTAATTGCTTTTCATTCTGTATCTTTGATGTGATCGAAATTACAACTCAGGATTTCTTTTAGCCTCTCCCTCAGTCTCTCTCTCTTTCTCTCTCTCTCTCTCTCTCTCACACACACACACACTCTCCTGATATCTTTGCTTTGCATTCAACATCCTCCCCACATTATGATGGCTGCTACATTAGCAATTTTTATTCATAGTAATTTTATATCATATTGGCATTTATTTTCATTAATATGACAAAAACCTCATTAGCAGAGACTCTTATTAGCATTTTGTCATGGAAAATAGTTTCTTCATTTTATATTAGTGTCATAATATGGGATAACAAATGACTACTTAAAATCTTTTCAACCCTTCCACTTGAGCAGTGGAACATCTCCAGCACAGTGAGTAGGAGGATGCTGGGGATGTTTTCTGCCCTTGTTCCAAGAGATTTGGTAAGTAACAGCAGCAACAGTTACAGCAACAGCAATTAAACAGTACATTTGCGTGCTTGATATTGTATTATCTTTTTCCACCATTTTGAAAAGGACTATATTGGACCCTAATAGTTTGTTCCTAGATGTGATAAGGGCAAAACAAAAAAAAATTTATATCTAGACTTGGAAGCTAATTAGATCTTTAGAAATGTTGCATCTGTTCCTGCTGGCACCATTGAGAAAAAGGAGTAGTGAATGTATTGCAAACAGTCAGTATTGTCTAGACCAGTGTTTTTAGGGAGAAGATCAAAGAAAAAAGAGTTCTGTGTTTAAGAAATAAACATCAATTTCATAAATAAAATTCACCCATTGACTTAAAAAAGGAACATCTATATGAATTATTTTAATAGTTATCCCATATCTTTAAAAGGCACAACTATATTTAGAACTTAAATGAAAACTAAATACAAAGTTCAATTTGAAAACAGAGAAGGTATAAAAGAGGCATAAATCTAGACAAAGGGAATAAAATATTAAAAGCTTTAGGGGGATTGGCGCGATGGCTCACGCCTGTAATCCCAGCACTTTGGGAGGCCAAGGCGGGTGTATCACTGGAGGTCAGGAGTTCAAGACCAGCCTGGCCAATATGGTGAAACCACATCTGTACTAAAAATACAAAAATTAGCCAGGTGTGGTGGCAGGTGTCTTAATCCCAGCTTCTCAGGAGGCTGAGGCAGGAGAATTGCTTAAACTCGGGAGGCAGAGGTTGCAGTGAGCCAAGATTGTGCCATTGCACTCCAGCCTGGGTGTCGCAGCAAGACTCTGTCTAAAACAAGAAAAAAAAAGCTTTAGGGACATATATGACTAGATTCATTTTCTATGTTGGCCACTTACCTGCAGCATTGCTGTTGGTCAGTGTATCTTTCTTCATCTAGGAGCAGATAGAATTAACTTTGTTATTGATAGAGTTAAGTGAAATTGTAACACCATGCAAACATTGCCTGGTATATAATAAGTTCTAAATAAACTTTTTTTTAAATCTTCGCAATTGCTGAATCAAAATATTCTAGGGCTGAGGTGGTTCCTAGAGATCATGTAGTCTACCTTCCAGTCTCATTAGACACTTTATTCCCTTGGTAATTTACTTAGTGGCAGAGTCTACTGGGGAAGACACATTATTTTGATGATTTTTAACGAGTAATTCAGGTTTACACTCATACTACTACTGTATTTAGAAGTACTGCTGTCAAAATGTTTTTCCAAAAAATTCCTTGTTTACATAGATACATAAATATAAGGATATATCTTTCCCAAATGCTACTGTTCTTTTCTTTAAAAACATTAAGTTCAGGAGCACATGTGCTGGTTGTTATATAGGTAAATTGCATGTCATGGGGTTTGGTGTACAGATTATTTTGTCACCCAGGTGATAAGCATAGTATCTGATAGGTAGTTTTTTGATCCTCACCCTCCTCCCTCCCTCCACCATCAAGTAGGCCCTGGTATCTGTTGTTCCCTACTTTGTGTCTATATGTACTCAATGTTTAGCTCCCACTTGTAAGTGGGAGCATGTGGTATTAGGTTTTCTGTTCTAGCAGTATTTTGCCTAGGATAGTGGCCTCCAGCTCCATCCATGTTGCTGCAAAGGACATGACCTTGTTCTTTTTTATGGCTGAGTAGTATTTCATGTTGTGTATGTACCACATTTTCTTTATCCAGTCTACTGCAGATGGTCATTTAGGGTGATTTTATATCTTTACTATTGTGAAAAGTGATGCAGTGAACATATGCATGCATATATCTTTACTGTTCTTAATCGTACCTCATATTCAAGAAAAATGACAATTTTTTTTCTTTCATCTTTTTTTTTGAGATGGAGTCTCACTCTGTCACCAGGCTGGAGTGCAGTGGTGCGATCTCGGCTCACTGCAACCTCCGACTCCCTGGTTCAAGTGATTCTTCTGCCTCAGCCTCTCGAGTAGCTGGGATTACAGGCATGTGCCACCACACCCAGCTAATTTTTGTATTTTTAGTAGAGATGGGGTTTCATCATGTTGGCCAGGATGGTCTCGATCTCCTGACCTCATGATCTGCCCATCTCAGCCTCCGAAAGTGCTGGGATTACAGGAGTGAGTCACTGTGCCCAGCCGACAATTTTTTAAAATACCATATATAAAAAGAAAGGTGAAGAGTTAGAGGCTGGAGTCATCTCTAGTCAAATAACTTCATACATAAAATCAGCCAACATAGAAACAGATACTCTTTAAAGACATTATGATCAAGACTATAAAATGTTCATTATTTTAAAAAATATTAGACAAAAAAGGGCAAAAATGTTATCGATTTAGTAGAATAAGGGAAATGCTTTTTCATATCTTGATAAAATGGTGTTTATATAGAAGTATACATTTATCCAAGCACATCAAATTTTGCAATTAATACCTATAAATTCTACTGCAGAATTTTAGCCCTTTTTTTAAAATTAAAGGACCTAAGTTAATGCATGCTTTGTGCCTTGAATAAAAGTCAGATATCTGGCTTAAGCTGGTATTCAAAAGAAAAATAGTAACTAATCTTTATATAGGATAAGCAGGGTTAAAAGTGGATAACTGAAGATAAAGTGTTTAGGGGAGGGAAGAATAAAACTGAAAATGCTTTGTTTTAGAGTTACAGAAATTATTCACTGGCATTGCATCTTGGTCTCTTCAAGAAGAAAACAATGCCTTCTTCAATGTCCATTTTAACCTCTGTTTTTTCAGAATCTTTTTTAGTAGTGGTGGAAAATTATTAAACACACTCTTGCTTATGGTTTCAAAAACTCTAGAATGTTTATACTACAGAAAATTCTGTAATGTTGACAATCCCTTAGAATTCATTTGGGTGGTTAGATGCTATAGTGCATATTCTTTGCCATTTCACCATCTTCTATTTTCTTGCTTATCTAAGGGGAAATATTACATCTGGACTTGACAAGAAGACTCTAAATTTTGCTCTTCACTTCTATTTTAATATTATTATTCTGTGATCTCTTTTCTAGAGATTTGTGTAAGGTTCCAACTAGTGACTTGGCCTAGGGATGGATTGACAGCTAGGAATAACTGAGGCCTGGACTGATGAAGAATGCTATATTGGAGTGAAAGCAAGAATTAGTGAATTGAAAAACTAGGAGAAAAAAAACTTACTTGTTCAATATAAAGGCTGAGGGCAAATCCTGGGATCGGAAAGGATTTGGTTCATATGGAGGACATAAAATGAAACTGTGAATTCAATACAAGAGCCAAAATAAAATTCTGAATTGGATGACTTCTGGATATTCGTTTTGGGAATGAGGTCCTATTCTATTAAAATGTATTAAAGGTTAGAGAAACATATTGCTTCAGAAAAGTGGATGTGATTTCTCAAAGTGTATTTGGACTACGTCAGAGAGTAAGGCTTATTCTCATTGGCTAGCTAATACTGATGATGTTTGATTCCTGTGATCCATTTCCCTTCTTACTAGGGATGTACTCTGCATAGCACCCAAGTTCATGATTGAGGGGAAGGAAACGGTAATTTCCCTTTTTCATAAATGCAAGAATCTAGAGGAGGACACTTACACTCCTAATCAAGGATAGGTGGCAGATGTGAGAATGTAAACAAAATGAATTTGAGCTCAGAATTATCTTCATGCAGATCGTCACACACCATCTAAATTCAATATCAGACCAGTTGGGATAAATCTAAGTGTCGCTTTTAGCTAAATAAGGTATCATTTTAAAGTTATCTAAACACCAGGCTTTGCATCCGTTGTGTCTTTTCAAAATATGTTCATTTAAATTATAAAATTCTGCACGGAATTTGATAATTGTGTTACACAAAACATTTTATAATATTATATGCAAATATAAATGTCATATCGACTCATTAGCCATGTGTGAATCTTTATTACAATAAAACTCAAATTTAATTTGGAGTTTTTACATAATATATTTTAATTCATGGATGAAAGATCTGCATTGTAATTACAAAACTTAATTTAATTAAGTCATCCATCTGATAAGAACATTTATGCAGATTTAAACATATCCAACTAACATCAAAACTGATGGGACTTTTAAGCTAAATCATATCCCGGTTTTCAATATTTGAGCTCTTAAAATGTAATTTTGATTTTTAATAGTGGAGATCAATACTGATGCTCTGGTACATGCATTACATAGTTGAGAAAATTCTTCAATCTTTTCTGTTTCTCAAAGTTGTTTAATTTCACACGTTTCCCGACTTCCTAGGCTGCATTGTAACTCTCCAGTGGAAGACATGTTTGTCTCATTAATACCATAAGGAAGTTTCAGATAAATGTACTCAATTTAAAAGTGAGGAACTTCGAAAACTGACACTGATATCTCCTGAAAGCACTTAACTGCTATGTTGAGAAGCTAGAATCATATTGTAGTCTGCACCGATCTTTTTCCTTAAATGCCCAGAGCATGTTCTGTACCACCTACTTTGATTTTTGATGAGATATTGCCTTAGATTTTCTCCAATAATATCCTAACAGCTAAATCACATAGACTTCATAGCACAAAAAAGAAATACTGGAAAAATCACCTCTCCATTATCTATTACACTTTGACTCAAATTTAATTGGCTATTTACTATCTATGATAAAAAAAAGTAAGCCTTTTACGTACATTTTTACATAAAATCTTTGTAACAACAGTGTGAAACAGAAACTATATTTTTATCTTGTTTTTCTTCAAATAAAAAAACAAAGACACAAAGAAATTAAGAAAATTTCCTAAGGTTATATAGGCGGTAGAGTCAGGATTCAAGTTACATGATGTGGGGATGGAATCTGGGATTTAACCACTATAGTAATGGTGCCTCCATGTAGATTCATTTGCTCAATTTAGGAATTTTTAAAAGAGGGCAAAGTTTAAAGTCCACCTAGATTTACCTGTGATATTCAGTATAGTTGAGGGAAAATAAAAACAGGACTTGTAACTTGAAGAGTTTCTAAACATCATAGTGCTTGGTTTCCATGTTGATTTCATAATAACGTGCTTCCTTTCCCATATTGCAGCTTTTGAATAGAATATGCTGTTTTAAAAGTGTTGTTTGTTGATTAAGATGATTTAATAAGAGCAGTGCAAACACATGAATGTTTCCATCCCAAATCTGATCCTATATAATAGGCTAAAAATAAATTGACAGCAAAAAGTGTACTTGGCAGTTAATCTGTGTTCTCATTTTTGATAACTGTATGGAAGTGGGAATTCAATAGAAATAACTGGACAGAATTCCACAAAAGCACTCCGTTATATATCAGAGGCATGAAAGTCAGAGATAAGTGTTTCAAATTTCAAGCCAATTGCTCCAAACCTTGAAAAACGTCAGTGTGTGAAAGCAGGTCATTTGCACTGAACTGCTGCCAACATATCAGAGTAAAACATATTTCTTGCTGAAATGTAAATGATTGGACCCTGAACTCTTTCATTATATGTTTGGCACTGAAGGGGCTTTGAGGTTACTGTTTGACCTATGCTAAAAATAAAAACCATGGACACTGGTTGACCTCAGTTTATTGCCTGAAAACCACACTTCTGTGGGAAAGACAAGGCCTTAGATTTGGAGTCTGAATTTCTAGTTCTAGTCTGCATAGAGTAGAACTAGCCTTGTAAATGTCAAACTGAACATATATATATATATATACACACACACACACACACTATAGTGTATATATACACATATATTTAGAATAAATATGTATTTAATACATACATTTAGAATAAATATGTATTTAATACATATATTTAGAATAAATATGTACTTAATACCCATCTCCATGACAAGGGTATTTTATATAGAAAAGGAAATTTTGTAATATAAATGAAGTTTGCATCAGATCACATATTTTATATTGAATCTGTGTAGATAAATCACTCTAGGTGAATGTTAATTATTTCTACTAAGACCTAGATATTGAAGATTAGGAATATGATTTATATCTTCAAGAAATAAACACATACTTGTAGACATTTAGAAGGGGTTAGTTCTTTCTCTTCCTTCTAAATGTCCTCAACTCCACTTCCATAATTTCCACAAAGAAGTCTGTTCTGATTGGTTTGAGTCTATATGCTGACTTGCTCATATAAACTATTGCACAGAGTTACTGCATGCTAATATAGTATACATATATACTCTCCTTTCTTTCATACAGTCAGGGTCAAGCATTTGGTCTGTATAGTAAGAGACACTGTCGTCTTTTTGTTTCTGTCTTACTAAGGAGTAAAACTGTATGGCTTCTGCAGAAAAGGGAAGCTGATTTGACCATCCTTCCAGTGTTCTATTCTCTCTTTCCATTAAGCCAGTCAGAGAGTAGTAAAATCTCTAAATTCAAGTTTAGAAATAAGGGTAAAAAGAAATCTCATAGGCCTATGTAACTTCTCCAATCTTAAAAACCAAATAAAAAGTTGGAATATAAACCTAGATAACATAATGAATTTTTTCTCCTTTGATGATGTCTTATGTATTTATTTCTTAATGAAACAAAAGGAAAAAGGGTAGCTGGGTCAAGGTAGGGCTTGCGGATTTTGAAGCTTGATATTATCTAAAAACTTTACTCCCCTGATTGTTTATAATCTTGTCTACTATCTTGTCTGCTATTAATAGCACACTGCCGAACACTGTGGGAGATGGAAATGTACTCAATTCAGTACTTTCTGAACTTTATTTTACCTCACTTATGCTCATGTGTGTGATAATGCAATGGTGAGGACCAGATTTTGATACCTGGCTTAGCTTTCTGCAGGGCATATTAACTACAATTTACTGATTCTTACAAGTAAAGACAACCAACTGTTTAGGGACTTTGCGGTAGAAAACTGGTGGATTACAAGACTGGCTCTGACAAGAATAGAACATCTGATCAGGAAAAGCAGTCCAACCAAAACTAGAATCGTTTTATTCATGTAAATAATAATAAAATATTGACATGAACCAACTCTGCAATAAGTAGCCATTTGAACTGTCATCAACCACTTAACCTCTCCAGAGGTTAGTTTATTCATCTGTGTTACCATATTTTTTAGATTAAAAGATAAGTAGCAGTCTTTGTAGCCCTAATATATGAAAAGCCTAATTTTAAACTCCTTAAGCTGAATAATTTTCATTTCTTCTTCTGAATTATGGTTATCCTAGAATAAGAAGTTAGTGGAAACTCAGAGAAGAGGTAATGAATAATAATAAAAAAATTACTCCAAAGAATCTTGGGATCATGGCTGGATAAGAATTCATCTACCTTGCCGGGCACGGTGGCTCATGCGTGTAATCCCAGCACTTTGGGAGGCCAAGGCAGGGGGATCATGAGGTCAGGAGATTGAGACCATCCTGGCTAACACGGTGAAGCCCCGTCTCTACTAAAAATACAAAAAAATTAGCCAGGCGTGGTGGCTGGCACCTGTAGTTCCAGTTACTTGGAGGCTGAGGCAGGAGAATGGCATGAACCCGGGGATCAGAGCTTGCAGTGAGCTGAGATGGTGCCACTGCACTCCAGTCTGGGTGACAAAGCAAGACTCAGTCTCAAAAATAAAAATAAAATAAAATAAAATAAAATAAAAAGAGTTCATCGACCTCAAGCGTTTGGCAAAACCTGGCGTGGGATGCAGTTAAAGAATTAACAGAGCAGACAAAGAATCTCTAGGTAGAACCAAAAAAAAAAAATGTGCAAAAAATATATCTGGAAACACCAAGTTGCTATTGTGTATTTCTGCACTATTTCTTTTAATAGCTAAGATCAGTCTGTGCCCTGAATATTACATTAGAAGGTCTTAGCCTTAAGAAACTCAAAGTCTTAGTCTTGCTGTTTCTATTCTCTCTTACTTTCTTCCAGGGCATAAGTGAAAAAAAAAAATATTTCTTTAACAAAACTCCTTTAAGAGGCTAACTGGTACATTTAACATGCTTGAAATTCTACCTAGGTAGTTGATTCCTTTAGCTTGAGATGTTGATTTCTGTAAAGTTGTAATCTCTGGTGGGAGAAGTATGGCTTTAGTTTGAGCATTTTTGATAACAGGTCTTCATACGGTGTCACCATGAAGATCAGGAGCCCTCTTAAAAGAGCAATTAAAAGAATAAACACAGGAGAGCTGTGGGTGAGATTTCCCTGTCAGAAGTCTCTTGTCAGTTACCCATTAAACAAGGGAGGCTGCTGTCTGTAAGCATCAGTTTTCCTTATCAAATTCCCTAAAAAGCTTTTAATTTGTTTTACCCCAAAGAAAAAAATATAAGCACAGTGTCAGGTCAATAAATGGTATGCATAGCTATAAAGCCATCTTATATGACAAGAATAAATCTTGCAAGCAAAACCTGTTTCCATTCAGGATAGAGTTACGGCTGAAATAACATTTATAGGATTTAAGAGTTGAACTGTGGAAGAAAAAGACTTCTCAAGGGATACATTTTGGCTCTATATTAGCCTAACCTAAATATATAAAACTCAGTGAGGATTGTGACTTTACCTGTTAGTTGCAATAAGGTTCAAAGAGAGTAAAATGGGACACGTGGGTTTGAGTTATTAATGTGAAAACCTGTGTGGTAGGTGTTAAGGGGGAAATTACTAAAATCTAAACTATTTAAAAAATATATTTTAGGCATAGCACATCCTCCAGTGTATTTATTAGGATCACCCAATGTCAATAGCACAGTTTTTCCCAGCCTTAATTCTGCTATAATCAGATTATATACTGCCTTAAAGAAAAGGCCTACGTTCTATGCAAATTGAGCATGAACAATTTGTATCTTGACCTCATATGACAAAGTTTCAATACTGTGTGTGGAGAAGCAGTGGTTGAGTACCACTCTCATGGCATACAGTAGAGACTTAATGAATATTTACTGTATCAAAGAGTAGATGTATGTCAAGCTTGATACAAGCTGTATCAAAATATCAATAATCTTGTCATAAATTTGGTTAACATAGTTGCTGCCTTGGCATCCATTTCTAGGCCAGACAGGTTTTTAGAAATCTAGCCATATCCCGTTACCTTTGGCCCAGTTAAAACTTCTCCATGTGTTATTGTTTGTGATAGGGCTCACTTGTTTCTCATCCCACCCATAGGAAACCCAACACACCCCACAGCTGCTGATGGTGATAAAATGGTCAACACCTGAGTCCTATAAATAAGTTCCCCCATTCACATGTGTTTCCTTTAGACTAGTCAATCCACAACCCCCGTGGAAAAGACTAAGGGATAAAAGGTCATGAACCTTAAGAGAGGCACAATCCAACAGGTTCTCTCTCCCACTTCCTACTCACTGGCTGAGCTTCCTGCTGCCTACAGCCTTCCTGTCAGCCGTCCATTTGCACGACACCCCTACCTTCTTTGGGATTTGTAAGTATTAAATTTGCTTTGTTTTATGCGTTTTGGTTTCATCTCCTCATTGTGTCTCATCTGACCCACACATGGAACCTAATTTCTTCCCCCAGTCACCACCCCTCCCTCTGCCTCCCGCCGCAACTCTGGATCAGGGCTTTTCTAGAGAGTGGCTATCTAGGCTTCTGGTCACTCTACAGAAAGACTTCAAGACCAAAGAAACAGCAAAAACATAACAATAAAAACCTAACAACAGCTCTCAATGTGTACGCCTTTGTGAGGCAAGCTGATGCAAAAGGAATAATAAAGAAGAGGTTTTCAGTGTAGCTGTGTACGTCAAGGAAGAAAGACTCCTATATGTTTGGACCCTCTGTGCTCAAGGTTGTTTTAATTCATTCTTTCAAAAAAAATACCTAAAATAAACTACAACATATACTAGGCATCTGCAATACAAAGATGAATATGGTCTAGCTCTGTCATTAAAAGCTCTCATTGTCTTGGGAGTAATTGTCATGTAAACAAAGAGTTGTTTAGCACATCAGCTCCTTTTCTGTAAAGACATAAGAAAGAGTATAGCAGAGTCAATTTAAAATTAGAATATCAGCTTTCTATTATTTAATAACCCCTAAATGAATAGGGACACTGTTACTTCTAAGTTTCTTCCTAGTGCTGTAATCCTGTAATCCATATAAATATGTGCCAAAAACAAATTGATTTTGAGAATTAAATGCATGTATAAATTTAATTGTGATTACATGCAAAGATTTTTGAAAATGTTATTCTTCACAATTCTTTGAAAACAACAAAATACAATATAATTTTTATCACAGAATATGCTGCATTCCTTATTCTTTGACAGGTATTTGAAAAAGTGGGGCTGAGAACCAGCTTTCGTGCCCTCACTCAGTAGATGATGTGCTTTTCTGAACTCTAAGTGGCACAACTTTTTTTTCTCTTATGTGGGACCCAAGATGAATTTTTGAATGTCAGTGTGGCATTTAACATTTGAAAACCATATCTGATGAGTCTATTAGACCTTTGCAATCCTGTAGGCCTTTCTCAAGGAAGAGCCATATATATTTTGCACTAGGCAAGGGAGAAGCATGAATTCTTGAAAAAGAGGGAGTGGTTAAATTAAAAGCATTAAATTGGATGGGATAAGAAAAGTAATACAGTGAAAATGGCTTATCATGTTAGTAACCTTGTGCAAAGAAGGGCAAGCTCTGTTGGAGTTCATGGTAGAAGCTCCATACAAATCACCAAAATGGAAGAAATCAATACATGTGACAGATTGGATCTGAAAGCTTATTTTTTTATTGTGCTTCTTCACACACAATTTCCCAAAGTAAGGGGTTAGAAAAGAGAACACAGTATTCCTTCAGTGTGTCTTTTAAGCACCTTTATAGTATGAGTGTTTATTTACAGAGAAATAACAAAAGCCTCTGCAAATTCCATTCTTCCTAAATAACCACATTTTCCCTACCATTATTTAAAAAATAGTGAATAGAGTTTTTTCTTAAAAGACTCCTTTATTCCTTCCCATAGAAATGATCACTTACACCTGTCACATGTGGGGACCCAAAAGATATAAATAAAACAAATAAGGAGGGACTAGAACCTGAATAAGATGCAGCCAAGAGGTGGAAAATATGTGGGTGCTGACCTAGCTACAGGTGTGGAGAGTGGTATTTTAGTCTACTTGACAAGCACCATGCTTCAGGATTATTGTATTCTCTGGAATTTGTCCAGACAAAATGCTATCAACTTGGAGTTCAGAATGAAATTCTGCTTTATTGTATAGAGACTGGGAACCCAGGGTGTGTAATATTAAATGTTCAAGAAGATGGCAGGGGTGGTCTAAGTGATAATAGGGCTCCAGCTATAGTCTGTATCTAGAGACGACGTTCAGGGACAGATTTCAACATCTGCAACCAGAATTGTCAAACTCAAGGTAGAGTCTATGCTTAAGGAGTAGAAATTCAAACTGGTAAACAATAGGAAATTAGAAGCAGGGACAAAGACCCTCTTAAACAGCAATAGATATACATAAAATGTTTTAAATAATAACAAGGCCCCTAAAAAATTCAAGAGATGTCAGAGCAAAAACATATGGCTAATATCTAAAAGAGGTACATAGATACTGGCTGTAATTGTCTAGGGATCCAGAGAAGTTTGTTTTTACCCACTGTTACAGATGAAGCTATTTTAACTCTAATTTCCCTTTAATCTTTAATTATAACATAATAGCAGGTGGTATTGTAGAAGCCCAAAGAGGGTCTGTGAAAGGGTAGAAGAATTGTCCAACTCTATCTGCAATTCAGAGGAGGTAATATCTGTATCTTGAAAAAGAAGAGGTTTCTAAAATAAGGAGATATATTCAGGACAAGAAGATAAGGTGTTTAGATAGGCATTTGTGAATGGGAAGAGGTGTTTGTTTGGAGCTGTATCTACAGTTGACTTCGGTAGGATGGAGCTGTATCTACAGTTGACTTTGGTAGGATGGAAAGGCAGAAGTAAATGGAATGGTTAAAGCCTATATTAAAGAGCATAGCCAGGATTCTATAAGTACCAGAAACCTAGAAAGATCTTTCAACTGGTAGCAGTCATGATCAGATAATGTTAGAAGAACATGTTATTTTTAGTCAGAGTTTGGGAGCTCCAAAGAAGATGAGTATGCTACTGGAAAAGGCTTATTGAATTAAAACATATGAAATGTAGAAATGTTTTTAGATCATTGATAAATGAAGGTGGGGACAATGGATGAGAATAGCTTGCTAAGTAGGGCAGATCATGTTATAGAAGAGTGGGCAATAAGGAAAATGCTGTTAGACTTAAAGTGAAAATGAATGGAATCTCTTTTTAACTTTTATTTATTTCCTTCATGCCAAGTACTATGTTGTGCTCTCTGAGTTTGCGCTCTCATATCATTTACACAGCTACCTGGTTAGGTAAAAAGTATCTCCAATTTTAAAATGAGGAGGCCAATTCAAAGAACACAGGTAAATCTGAAGTAGTAATCAGTTAAAATATATGTTTGATTTTCCAATTCAGTGTTAGTAATGACTAAATTATTATTACACTCATAGGAGTGTACTCTTGTTGCAGGGGTACTGTACCTTTTTCTTAGAACATTCTAAGTGAAAGGACAAATGACTCAGGTTATTAAGTACTTTTTCTTTGTTTAGACAGAAGCAATGACAGCTGTTATGTTTGAGCCAATTATAAAGTTGTAGAATAGATAAGGGAAAGAAAAAGTGATGGAAACTTGCCCCACTGTTAAGATCATGTGCTCAAACTCATCCTCAGATTTATGGGGATGAGACGTAAGTTTGTGAGGTTAGTAAAAAATGGTAAGTAACAGGAGTGTTTTTCTGGACAGTGTTTCTGAACAGAATATTAAATGGGGATGGGGGTAGGAGTAGGCTGGGACTAGTCATTCTGCAATCCAGTTTTCTATTTGAGGCTTATATCCATAGAGAATTAGTCATGTGTCCTCAACCTGGTAGGTTCTTGACAAATAGTTGCCTAAATTTGCTGAAATATATATATCCAAACCTGGTTTCACTGTCTTCTAACAAAAATGGTTTCTATTGCAATATGTAACTTTAAATGGCACCACCTCAAGCCAGAAATCCAGGAGTCAGTCTCCGTATCTATTGAATGTATTCCCAAAGAATACTTAATGAGCAACCACTTTTCCTCTTATGCTCTTCATTACCATCCTGTATCATCATAGTATTGTCTTTAAAGTAGTAAAGTATAGTGGTTCAGAATACAGGTTTAGCAGCCGAAATGCCTAGGTTTATATCCTACCCTACTGTGGTACTTAACCTTGCTACCTCAGTTTTCTTTTCCATAACATGGGGATTACAATATTAATGACAACCATTTTAGGCTTACATTATTGAATAAAGGAGTTGTTTTAACACATGCAAAACAGTACTAAAAAATATTCTTGCTTGTTTGCCCCTTGGCACCTATCATTTGGATCTTTGTAATACTGTCCTCTCTGGTTTCTCTAAGCTTTGAATCTCGTTATGTTCTAACGTATTTCCCATATTTATCATAGAAATTATCAGTTTGAAAATATGACCTTGTAATCTAATTCAATTCTCAGACTTCTATTGTTTAAATGAATTATAAGAACTCTAAATATATTAGAAGATAAATTAATCCCTTAAGTCCTTCCTTCCTTGTGCAGCGTTGCTTTCCGATGCTCCTTATAATTCATCCTCTCCCACTCACTGAAAGTTTCCCAGATAAAATGAGACTTTTGATGCCACCAATGTATTTTGTGCATCATGTTCTTTCTAAAAGTTAGAATCTTTTTTCCTTTCCTTTATTCACTTCTTTTCATATTTCTCTCCCGTAGTTCCTTTTCTTCTGCCAACCTTCTCTCCCTTTCTTCTTTAATTTTTCTGCTTGCTTGTCAAAGCAATAATCCCCAATCATACTGAAACACTCGACTCAGCACCCCGCTTTTTCCCTGTAGGTCCCTTTAACTTGCAAGGCTTATAGCCATCATCTTACCATATTAAATGATTTGGTTTGCATGTCTGTATTTGCAGCAGATTCTAAACTCCAATGTCATCTCACAGCTAGCCCATTGTCAGACACAAAACAGCCATTAAATAAACGTTTGTTGACTGAATTATTCTGTTCAATATTGATCAATGTGTGAATCAGAACACTGAAGTCCAGAGATTATGTAACAGTTATGTAGTGTAGATATTGGGGCTTTTACTGCAACCTCCAGTTGTAGAATATCTTGTTATCTGTTGATGTCAAGAGCTCACAAATAATAGAGCAATTCTCTAATGCTGTGAAGCCATCCATGACATCTGTACATTTTTTTTTTTTACTGCCTGCACTAGTTTAAAGTCTTAAGGCTTAACCATAAATACCAGATTATATGTTCAGACTATTGATTATGAAAGTTTAAAGTAGCACAGTGTAACCAGTGACTTAGTAATTAAGATGCATCAAATAGCAATGTTTACATTAGCCAAATCATTAAGAATCATGTCAATTCTATGAAATCCCTTTCCTCAACAGTGCCAGAGAACTAGATTTATTTTGCTGTATTTTATTTTAATATCCTAGGAGATCTTGGACCAACATTGAACAACTGAGCTCACATTTACGTATCGTCAGCATTTGGAAAATTTTCTTATGTTTCAGTGGGGAAAACATTTGAAATTACTTCTACATCTGTATCTGGAAATCCACTTAATAAGATGAAACACCCTGGTCCCTAACCTATATGGCCAGAATTCAGCAGTCACTGTATCAGCGGAGCTAACATTTACAGAATGCTTTCTATTCTCCAGGCTCTCTGTTAAGTGCTTTATGGTTACAGATTCCATACTTCTCAGCACTCAGCCACTCGCCAGCCCCAAATCATCACATCTGTAACATATATTCTTCTGACAACCATATATTCACTTACCTCTAAATAATAATCTTTGCTGCTATAAAAAATGGATTCAGGGAGAAAATAAATACCTTAAATAAAAATACTTGAATAAGTGGATTCACATAAATAAAACAAGAAATACAAAACTATTTATGTTGTAAAGGTAATGTAGAAATTTTTTTTTAAAGATTAGTGGATACTAAAGAGCCTAAGGCTTAATACTTGGCTATTTATTAAATTTGGAGCAAAATTTTAAATATATCTACAGATATTCAAATATTGAGCTTTACCGCAGATAGATGTTTTTGTCATCAACCAGCCATAGCTTTGTTGCAGAGAGATGAAAGTAATATAGAAGACAAATTTGATTTCTACAGGTACGGAAAAGCTAAATTTATAGCTAAAGCTTATATATAGAGAGATATACATTTTCTAATGTAACTTGAAAATGTTAACTGGATTCCAAACGGTGAAATATTTTTCTGATAATTTGAGTTTTTGATACATAAACTCAAATTATCAGAAAAATATTTCACCGTTTGGAATCTCTGCTAGCTTATAGTTTTAGAAATTATATAACCATTAAAAGCCACTACAAACATTTTTTTCAAGCCAAGTCATCAATATATCTTGAATACTCATTCTAGAAATTGACACTGGTAACATTCCAATTAAGCATCAAGTATTTTCATTTACAAGGCATGAAATCTGTGAGGAGGGATGCAACATCAAAAGTAAAAATGCCTGTAAGAGCTACTAAGCCTTATCTGTTCTGTATTTTTTTTTCTTTCATTGCTGACTGTGGCTACATTTTTTAAAGTGAAATAAATGTAGTAATTCAAACTCTAGATATATCCTATATATATACTTGGAATCCTATATAAAGTCACATGATGTGTGACCATATGAGGTAAAGGAACTAAATTCTTAGTAACTCATCTAACTGGGGAATTTATGGAGCACAAATACTTGTAAAGGAAATCAGGGTGAGATTCCAATTTTATCCCAAAGGATATGATATACATTTATTCTTTTTCTCCCTCTCACAGCGTTATGAGCAAAAACGTGTCTATTATGACCCTTATTATGCTAACTCCTTACCTAAACACTATTCCTTTAATCCATTTTGAAAATAGTTTTCTGTAATTCCTTACTTAACATCATTCCTTTAATCCATAAAATTATTTTCTCCTGATATTAAGGATCATCTGAAAGAACTACCACATGAAGACTGTTTTTTGTCTGTCCTTTTTTTTTCCTTAAATTTTCTGTGGACATCCTATTCAAATTAGCAACTTATTTTACCAGGTGAAAGTCTGAATTCTATGATACAACACAAAACAAATCAGAATACCATCCTTGTTTTCATTGAGCTTACGTTCCAGTAATAATGACAATGATTGTAATAACGGGCAACAATCAAGAAGTAAAATATATTTTAAGTCAAATGGTTATAACCATTATAGAAGGAAGGGCTGCCTTGGAAGATTTGTATGTGGTAGTGTGGTCAGCAATGGCTTCACTAAAAAGAAATATCTGAGTAAAGACTAGAGAAAGGTGAGAGAACAAGACATGAATATTTGGAAGAAAATTTCAGGCAGCAGAAAAAAAACAAGCGCAGAGTTCATGGGCAGACATGGCTGGAGGCTGTGAAACAATGTAGCTGGAGTGGAGTAAGGGATGAGGAGTAGGAGATGAGGTCAAGGAGACAGCAGAAGCCAAGTTCTATAGGGGCAGACAGATTACTGTAAGGCCATTGGCTTTTAAGTAAAATGAGAAGTCTTCAGAGATCTGAGCAGAAAGAATAACATGACATTTACTTCCCTTTAGCACAATTATTGTGATTACCGTATTGAGAATAATATGTCGGAGGGCAACCATGTCCAGTTAGAAGGATGCTAAAACATATTAGATGAGAAATGCCAAGGACCGCCATGGTGTTAACAATGCAGGTGGTAGTTGTTAGATTTTGGATGTAGTTTAAAAATAAAGACAATGAGATGAACTGACAAATTCTGTGTGGAATGCAAAAAAAAAAATCCAATGTTTTTTGACTAAACAACTAGAAGATTAGAATTAGTTTTTAGCAAGATGGGAATAACTGAGGGGAAGAACAGATTCGAAGCAATAATGGGAGTTGGGGGGCAGGGGAGATCAAGTGTTTGGGTTATGTAAATGTTCAGTTTGAGATAGATGCTTGTCAAAATCTAAAGGTCTTGATGTTGCAGTTGGATATAGGTTCTGGAGTTCAGGGGAGTAGGATAGATTGGGGGGAAGATCACAAGGAAACTTTGGGAGGGGATGGCTGTGTCTATTACTTTGATTGTGGTGAGGGTATCATGAGTGTTTGTGTATGTCCACACTCATTAAATTGTGCACATAAAATATGTGCAGTTCTTTGTGTATTATACCTCAGTAAAGCTGTTAAAACAGAAATAGACCTTTGAGAATGGATGTTTTTGTAAGCCTCCACTGTCTTCTATGCAGCTTAGTCTTTTTTTATCTCTCCTCAGATGTTAGAAATCTTTTATACCTTTTTTGAAAAATGTTAGATGTTTTCATAATGCTCATCTTCAGATTATCTTCATTTTGTTCTTCTAATTTTAATTGAAGAAACAGAATCAAGTCTAATTTAGACAGGCCTAGGACAAATGTACACAATAATTTAGGAGAAAACATTTTGGAACTTAAAACGGAACTGCAGACCACGTTAAGAAATCTGTCCAGCCAGGTGCGGTGGCTCACACCTGTAATCCTAGCATTTTGGGAGGCCAAGGTGGGGGGATCACGAGGTCAGGAGATCTAGACCATCCTTGCCAACACGGTGAAACCCCGTCTCTGCTAAAAATACAAAAAATTAGCTGGGCATGGTGGCACGAGCCTGTAGTCCCAGCTACTCATGAGGGTGAGGCAGGAGAATTGCTTGAACCTGGGAGGTGGAGGTTGCAGTGAGCTGAGATCATGCAACTGCATTCCAACACAGTGAAACTCAGACTCAAAAAAAAAAAAAAAAAAAAAAAAGAGAAAAATCTATATCCATCTATGAAAAGGGTGATGCCTGACTTAATTTTTCTTCAATCAATGCCATTGTCCTCAGATGTTTGCAAATATAAACAAGGATAAAAGCTAACTAATCTTCCACTTGACTTTCAATTTTTTTTATTTTACTTATTTTTGAGACAGTCTCTCTCTCTCACCCAGGCTGGAGTGCAGTGGTGTGATCTCAGCTCACTGCAACCTCCGCCTCACAAGTTCAAGCGATTCTTCTGCCTCAGCCTCCCGAATAGCTGAGACTACAGGCATGCACCACCATGCCCGGCTATTTTTTGTATTTTTCTTAGTGGAGACAGGGTTTTGCCATCTTGGCCAGGCTGGTCTCCAGCTTGTGACCTTAGGTGATTAACCCTCCTTGGCCTCCCAAAGTGCTGGGATTACAGGCATGAGCCACCATGCCTAGCTGACTTTTTTTTCAAGTAGAAATTTAATAACTTTCCAGTTTCCAAAAGTGAATGTTCCAAAAGGTATTTGGGCAGCACACATTGCTGCCTCTAGTTTGTGGGTCTCCAGCAAGATGCATGTATTGCAGGCTCTGTTATATCACTGTTTCTACCAAACTGTTACTTCGTATTTTCAGCTTTAAATAAAATTATTTTTTTGCTCAATTTATTAGATTCTTACAATTTTATACACACCCATATAGCAGTGTGCATGCAGTAGACACTCATGCATATATTTTAGGAACACTGCCTTCTATGACCAGGAAAATCATCAAGATTCCAATGGAAACGTGAACTGCTCTACAAATCTACCATGTCCTTAAAGTAGCACTTTCAGGAAAAGGTGAAGAGAAACTTTGGAGGTAGGGGTTAGACTGTTACCAAAGATGCTTCAGCTATTGATAGAAAATAACTTTCTAAAAAGTGATAGTCCCATCTAAATGAAAGATAAGTGAATAAAAAGAAGTACGATTTTTTGTGAATAGGCAAACAAAAAGACCATGGTGTGGGAAGCAAAGGGGAAAATACAACTTGAGATGATGAAATGATTTTTTTTTTTAAGTGAGATAAAGCAGATGTTTAGGAGTAAAGTGAACAAAACTCAGGTCAAAATTTGGATGTTTCATGGAGATGACAGCAAAAAATATATATTAATAAAAGTAGCTAATGTTTGCATAGTGTCTTGCAGTTTGCACAAAAATCACATAACTTAATTCATTTAATCCTATTATATAATTCTATAAAATGGACATAATTAGAATCTTTTTATGAAGCTGGGAAGCTGCTGTCTAGAGTGGATGATTAAATGACCCAATATGCTACCATCAACAAGAAGCATAGTAAGACTGGTATATAAACCTGAGGCAGTATATACATTGCTACTATTGCCTTTGGTTTTTGCACTGAATTGTTTTCTATAAGCACATGCTGTTATCGGCTATTTCTAACAGCTCACATGTTTACATAATTTCTTCAGCTAGTTTTCACTTGACAAAATCTCAATCAAAACAAGAAAAAGCTTTGTAAAACAGTATCATTTTAGCAAAAGGATTTAGTGAAAAACTAATTTGATTGCTTATTATTCAATGAATTATCCTTGAAATCATTTCCAGAAATTTTTTTAAATTAAAATCTGAGTCTATGGAAGACTGAGGGAAGATGTGTGATGCTAACTCTTGTTGGAATACTACTAATTTACTGGAACTGGTACTCATTTAAAGGATTACCCTAAACAGCTAAATAATCAGTTTGAAAGACCAGAGGCGAGGTTCCAAGCCAGATACATGGTTCAAAGCTCAGAAAATCCTGTACTTGAATTACTTCTAAAATATCTCCAAGGTCATTTTATCTTTTATGGATAAGATAATGCTTCTTAGAAAACAAAAAGGTTAGATAAAGCTGAGCGTATCTTGAGGCACACATTGATGCTGTGACTCTTTAACATGCTTCTGAGAAACTTACAACTACTCAGAAGGCGTCTTCTCTCTTAAAGTACCAGTAATAATCAATGGCTAGCTTTCATACCCATGATAAATGTACAATTATATAATTTTAGGCTTGTGATTCTTATGATAGACTTGGGCATGTTTACCAAGAAAAGCTATACACATGGATTGGATGGCATTTAATGATCTAATCAATTGTGCACGTTCCTCTAAGGTGAGGGAGTTGAATAAGCTCATTGCATAAATTCTGATGTAAAGGTAAAAGAATGTCGAAGTGCTGATTTAATGAAGTTTTCTGCTTAATGCATAACCATGACTAGCCACAGCATGGGGGAGCTTTCTGTTAATGAGGCAAACTTTCCTTAATACAAGTGAACAACTAATAATGTGTACCTTTAGGGTAGATGAATCTATTATTTTAGTCCTGGTGAACAACGAACAGGAGGGCTAGAATAGGAAATATAATTGCCTCTCTCAAAGGAGAATTCACTCTCCTTTGAGATACAGAATTTCTTCTCTGGATTCACAGCAATGCCTTTTTTTTTTAATGCAGCTTAAAGCCAGGTGTGCCATAAAGTAAAATCAGCTTGTTCCTTTTAGGTTATATTAACTGAATTATAAGCCAAGTGAGTCCTCTAATGACATCTCATTCTTAATACTAATTATTTCAATTTATAAAAAAACCATGCCCATTTCCTGGAGTTCCTTTTGTGTGTGTGTGATATAATCTGAATAAAGCAAGCACATAAAATTAAATTCTGTTTTCACTGAATTTTGAAAAACAAAACTCAAAGACGTAACAAAGTGATGGTTCAATGAGTGGGGTGGTGGAAGATTTGGAAGAGATACTCACCCTAAAACATAAGGCACTGTGGGGCAGTGGAAATGAATGGGTCATAAAGTAGAAAGACCTAGGTTTGAACTCAGCACTCCGCTACTTAATATGTAAATGATGTTAGTCAAGTTTTTTAACCTCCATGAGCCTGATTTCCCATTTATATAACAGAGATAATAATGCCTTAGAGTGTCGTTTTAAAGATGAATAGATAATTTCTCTAATGAGCTACCTTTCCCAGTCCCAGTTCTCTACTCTCCACTTTTACTTCATTGTGTGTGCCTGGCAGTTCTCATCCTGTGTCCTTGGGAAGATAATGCAATCTCACATTTTTAAAGTTGTTCTCCCCACTAATATTGTTGAGCCCTGTAACAGCCTGCCATTGCTGTGCAAAGCATTTATAAGCACAAGAGAAAATTAACCCAGTTTTCAAGCTATTTAAATTTCTATGGACTTATTTATATTCACTTGAGCTAAAGGAAAGCTAAGATTCACCTGAATCCTGGTACCAGCACCCTCTCCTTGTTAATTACTATTTTAGCCTTGCATATGTCTAGCACTCAATTTGTTACAAAAGCAAATGGAAATTAGGTAGTCTCTGATCTCCACTTAATCCTTGTTCCCACTGAGTAGGACCCGATGATGAGTCCTTACTTAGCCGACCTGATTCCAATATGGAATAGTACCATGTTGGTTTTATTTGGTTATTTTCTCATACTAAATTTTTAATTAAAAATAAATGAAACATTAATAGATATAGGAAGGCTCAGCTGCTACAGTCAAAGCCCAATGTAATTCAAATTATAAAGTATAGCAATTTAAAATCACTTGAAAATATTATGGGCCACAAAACAAGTTAGAAGAGATAAGACTAGGAATGCATGATAACTACTTCTATGTTTAATCTTGGTAATCTCAAACTTAGGTTCCAAACATGGTAGACCAAACATTTTGGCCTCTTTATTAAGTCATTATACTCAAAAAGTGATCAATGTATCAGCCTTAGATTATTAATTGATAAGAACTGTGACATGAATTAGTTCAAGATGCAGAATGAAATTTCACTAATGACTGCTTCAAATTTCAACCGGTGGCAACCCTGGTACCATTTAGGCTTCAAGGCAAGGAAACTTTGAACCTGAATCTTGTGCTATATGGTTGTGTTGAATTATGGACTTAGATATAATACTTCCAGCTGATGGTGCCAGAATAAAGTATAACAAATCCTTAAGGTGTAAGTCCCATAACTGGCTATAAGAAATTACTGTTTTACTGAGTCTCTTCTTTAGATCTCTAGGAAGCCATGAGGAGTCTTTGTTTCTTCTATAAATGCATTCTGGTTACTTGCTACCTCAGCTAACTATCCAACAGGGCTCTAGACCATTGATTTCCCTGTTCTTTCTGTGGCCTCCTCCTGCTAACCATACTCTAGGTGAGTCCTCCTTATGCCTTGTTACTTTACAACTTGCAAGGTGTAGAATTTTTCTATATTTTTCCCAGAGCGATAGCTGGTATCAGGCTTGGCCGTTTAACAAACTTTGCTTGAAGATTTGAACAAACTGCAGACAATGGAAACAGCAAACGTTAACTCGTTGATAATTAGTCCAGCCCAAGGTGTTTCAGAGGGCTTTGCTCCTGGCCTTTCTTCCTTCTTCCATCCTGTTGCTAAATTGAAGGAGCCAGCCTATAACCTTATTGCCTCAAGGGAATGGGCCTCAGCTTTCTTTTCCTCCCATAGAATCTAAGCCTCAATTTCTGGTCAGTGGTGGTCATAGGAAGGAAAAAGGGGAATTAGATAATTTTTTCCACAAAAAAAGTAATAGAAAAAGCCACTCTACCTATAATGATGCCAAATTTCATTGTTATGCCAAGTTTGGCTCTTTATTGGCTTAAAATTCCATTTCAGAATATAATTTTTCTTTATCAGTTTATAACAAAATTTTATGCAAACAAAAGGCAGATTGCATTTACAGAGAGAATGAAAAATTTTGGACAAAATTAAGCAATTTCCTTCCCTTTCTAAACATCAAGACTTGACAAAAATAACTGCTGTAGCATCATCTTGCTCACCCAATCATTTACTGGAAAATTATTCCACATTTGTTATCATAATATCCACTTGGCATTTCTATGATGCTGTCTTTCCTTATCTCTAATCAATGTAGTGCCTGATAAACCTTCAATATTTTGCCGTTATATGGATGAACTAATCGACTTTAAAAAAATATTTAAACAGTTTACAGAATCAGCTTCCTCTTCTGTAAAGTAGAAATAATACCTGCTCTTTCTAATGTGCTGGTTGACTGTTTAATCCTAATACCCTCTTAATCCATTTGTGTTGGTGTGGAGTCTTCTAGGTTTGACTTAGGAAGCCCTGGGTTTGATCTGTGGTGCCATTGTTTTAACTTGTATTTCTTCTCTGCATCTCACCCCTCCACACATGCCCCACCACTACCACTCCCATCTCCTGTGGAACTGGCAGATTAAAACTGTATCAGTCTGTTCTCACACTGCTAATAAAGACATACTGGAGACTGGATAATTTATAAAGGAAGGAGATTTAATTGAGAAACAGTTCCACATGGCTGGGGAGGCCTCACAATAATGGCAGAAAGCAAATGAACAAAATCACGTCTTACATGGCGGCAGGCAAGAGAGCTTGTGCAGGGGAACTCCTATTTATAAAACCATTGGGTCTCATGAGACTTAATCATTACTATGAGAACAGCATGAAAGAAACTGCTCCCATGATTCAATTATCTCCACCTGGCCCCACCCTTGACATGTGTGGATTATTACAATTCAAAGTGAGATTTGGGTAGGGACACAGCCAAACCATATCAAAGACTATCTAAAATGTCTTTAAACCATAATTTAGTCCATGCTGCACTTAAAGATTCTTCCATTTATCTAAGTGATAATATGATGAGGTCATACTTCTTTATAAAAGTAAAATAATGATCATAGAAATGAGATAGGACTTAAAATTGGATGTGAAAGCCACTGCCAGTTATATTTAGTCAACAGGTTTCAGAGTAAAATAAAAATAATTCGGTTGGCATTTCTGATTTATAAATCTGTAATGTTCTCTTTACTTTTGTTAAGTTTCAAAAGGGAAGAAAGTAAAAAAGGTGAATGTTCACAAATGGCATATTTGCATATGCATGTATAGCATGTGTAATACATAAGTATAAAAAGTACAACAAACTCACCAAAAGTAAATCTGATGGACTGTTTATGGTGCAGTAATGTAATTCACATTGATAATGATTCTGTTCACAGTAGTTTAATAGCTACATTGATTACATTTGGAATAATAAATTGCTTATGTTAATAGTAATTGGAATTTGCTTCTTTAAACACCTATCATTACTAATTTCAGTTACGTGATAATGGGAAGTTAAGACTGCACAATTAGATGGATTTTATCAAGCTTTCTTTGGGGAAAAACACACATTTATTTCTAATATAAAAACTATTTTAATGCTGACTTTGTTTTAAACTAGCAGCTTTGTTTTAAATTAAAAGACAGAGTTGTGATTATGAAAAAATGCTTTTAAAGCAGATGTGCCTAGTTCAAGTATGGACCCAGTACTATAGGGACTATTTGCGTTTTTCCCCCTGGTAGTTCATGCTTTTTCTAAACTGCTTTTGTTTTTATAAACTATTTGTCACAATTATATATGAGATGAGTGAAATATTTCCTATCTTACAGATGAATATATAGGATTATTAATAATTAAGGTAGTTCCTCAAAGTAATAAATGCACACATGCATGATAGCTCTTTCTATAAACAGGTTAGCACAGTATTTGGTACAGAGAGGGTGACCTCAGAACATCTTTATAGTGAATGCATTTTTGAGATAATGAAATTTGAAGTTGAAGGCTAGTCTTCTAGCATTTCAGTGACTAATATTGGTCCTTGTACATAATTGATTTGCATTATGATAAAATCTGTATACTGGCCTAAGCTACTGGTCCTCACATGACTGTACCAGGGACCATATAAAGGTCTATTAAATTGATCTGTGTGATTAGAATATTGTTCTAGCCCTCAGTTTCTTCGTCTATAAGATGCAAATTAATAACTTTTCTTGCAGAGTTTTGAGAATTAAATATTGAATAATATAAAATACCTAGAACATTGTCTAGTGTACCTGGAATGTGCTCAACAAATTAGCAGTACTATTAGTCTCAGATTAAGTACATGATTTGTAGAGATGAATATTTTTTCACATCTAAAAATCAAACACTAGTTACGATTCTATAGAGTTATATATTTGAACATTTTTACCACACTAATTTAAGGCCATGTTTATATACATTTTCTGCTTTTTCCCCTCCATGTCTACTTGTAAGAGATCTGCTTCAAACTATTCTTAAAAATTCCACTACTCTGTAGTTCTCTAACCTATAAATCCAATAATTTATTGTGAACCCAGTATATGTAAAACATCTTGTTATTTTGGGAAAAATATTTCACACAAATATGAAGGCTGATTTCAAGAAACATTAATATCTAGAGGAAACATTAAATAGATAATTATGATGCAAGACAGAAATTGACATGCATAAAAGTGGTTACATAAGTGCTATGGGATTTCAGAGACATACTCTTATCTATTAGGAAATTTGGCCAGGTAAAGAACATTGTGAAATGTGCACAGAATTTCAGAAATTGGCCAACAGCATTTTACAAATTTAGGAATGTTTAATTTTTATTGTTTAAAATGTCCCCCCCACCCCCCCCAACCCAGCTGCTTTGATTAGTCAAGTTTGGAAACCACTGCTTTTAGAATTCCTGGCTTCCAGTCCCTGGGCAGAGGCATTCCACGGTGCTAGATGAACTAAAAAGAGAAGAAGAGAAGAGAAAAGGTAGAGAGAGGAGTCTTATAAAGGAAGAAAAGTGGGTACAGATATTGCTCAAGAAAAGGTAATTTGTTACAGTGGAGTCTAATGAGTGCAGCTTATTTATGTGAACTGTCCGTCTAGACACAGTATCCCACATACATTTAGTATTAGTCTAGGTTCTTCAGATAATTCAGATTCATTGGCTTATGAAGTTATGGAGGCTAAGTTAGCAGTTAGCAAGCTGGGAGACCCAATAAGAGATGATGACATAGTTCCAGTGTAAGCCTGAATCTAAAAGCAGGAAAAGACTTGAATCCAGTTCAGTCAGGCAGAGAGAGCAAATCCTGTTACTCAGTGTTTGTTGTTTTGTTGCTGCTCAATTTAGGCCTTCAAAAAATTGAATGAGGCCCACCTACATTGGAGAGGGGAATTTAGTCAACTCATTTTACTGAGTCAAATGTGAATCTCAATCAGAAAAATAATTCAAGATGGACTAAAGAATTAAATGTAAAACCCTGAACTATAAAAACCCTGGAAGACAACCTGGGTAATACCATTCTGGATGTAAGAACTGGCAATGATTTCATTATAAGATGCCAAAAGTAATTGCAACAGGAACAAAAATTGAAAAATGGGACCTAAACTAAAAATCATCTGCACAGGAAAAGAAACTATCAACAGAGTGAACAGACAACCTAAAGGACAGGAGAAAATATTTGCAAACCATGCATCTGACAAAAGTCTAATATCTAGCATCTATAAGGAACTTACATTTACAAGAAAAAAACACCTCCATTAAAAGCTGGGCAAAGGACGTGAACAGACATGTCCAAAAGAAGACATATATGAGGCCAACAACCATATGAAAAAAAGCTCGATATCTCTGATTATTAGAGAAATGCAAACACAATCCCACTGTTGGTGGGGGTGTAAATTAGTTCAACCATTGTGGAAAGCAGTGTGGTGATTCCTTAAAGAGCTAAAAACAGTGCTACCATTTGACACAGCAGTCCCATTACTTGTTATACTTGTTCTACCATAAAGACACATTCACACGTATGTTCATTGCAGCACTATTTGCAATAGCAAAGACATAGAATCAACCTAAATGCCCATAAATGGTAGACCAGATAAAGAAAATGTGGTACATATACACCATGGAATACTATGCAGCCATAAAAAAGAATGAGATCATGTCCTTTGAGGTGACATTGATGGAGCTGAAGGTGATCGTCCTTAGCAAACTAACACAGGAACAGAAAACCAAATGCTGCATGTTTTCACTTAGTGGGAGCTAAATGATGAGAATCCATGGACACAAAGAAGGGAACAACAGACACTGGGGCCTACTTGACGGTGGGAGGAGAGAAGGGGTTAGAAAAAATAACAATTGGGTACTATACTTAGTACCTGGGTATCAAAATAATCTGTACAACAAACCCCTGTGACACGAGGTTACCTATATAACCTGCATGTGTACCCCTGAAACTAAAATAATAGAAAAACACACCAAGAATGTTTAACCAAATATATGGGTACCTCATTGATCATAAAATTAACTATCACATTTCTCTTCTGAACATTTTATATTTTTTAACTTCTATCAAGTATGGAATAGTTATAAAACTATAGATAATATGAGAGTAAGATACAAAGAATAATATGAAAATGAATATCATTTACCTATTGCATTTGTTTGCTGGGGCTGTCATAATTGTTTAAGCCATATTGTTTGGATGGCTTAAACAATAGAAATTTATCATCTCAGTTTTGGAGGCAAGAAGTATGAGATTAAGGTATTGGTAGGGTGGGCTTTTTTTTTTCTGAGGGCTGTGAAGTAAGAATGTGTTCCAGGCCTTTCTCTTTGGATTAGAAATGGCCATCTTCTTTCTGTCTTCATCTTGTTTTCCCTGTGTGTATGTCACCATGTCCAAATTTCCTCTTTTTCTAAAGAAGTCAGTCATTTTGGATTAGGGCAGATCCTAATGGCCTCACTTTAACCTGGTCATGTTGGTAAAGACTATCTCCAAATAAGGTTGCATTCTGAAGTACAGGGGGTTAGGACTTCAACATATGAATTTGGCAGGGGTTACAATTCAAATTATACCATCTATCTTTTAGTCTTTCCCAGTTTCTATTTCAGTCTTTCTCTCCAGAGGTAACGATGATCCTGAATTTATTGATCGCCATTTATACTTATTTTTCTTACCATTTTACTGACTATGTAGATGCAGCCAAAAAAGGTATTATTTACATTTTAAAAGACAATTAACTTTTTATGAATTGAATCACTAAATAAATTGTCTTCTTATATCAATGTTTCCTAGGATTTTACCATGTTGATTTGGCAGCTATGTTAATTTTCTTCATTAAAAGGTATGTCATTATTTGTTTTATATTTGATAGGTATTTGAGTTGAATTCAGTCTTATTACAAGTGTGCTGCAATGGAATTCC
Organism: Pan paniscus; assembly: GCF_029289425.2. NCBI lineage: Eukaryota > Metazoa > Chordata > Mammalia > Primates > Hominidae > Pan > Pan paniscus. Next base: position 98,027,408 of record NC_073258.2, read on the forward strand.
AAAATGCAAATAGATCCTTTGTGTTTCCTGGTTAACAGGGACAGGAAATACTCCTAAATAGACACTTTGAATTTACAAAATAAAATATATGTATAGGTCAGTTTGTATTCAATCAGTATATCAGAACTATATAATCGAATGTATAATTTATCATAGGAATTAATTTTAAAATATAGGAAATGCTGGAGAAAGAAAACCTAGAAAACATTCAGAGAAGTTACTGACTACTCCTAATGTGACTGAAAAAGTTGAAGCTTGCAGGAAACTAGGCAAATACAGCTTCTGGAGTGGAATAGCAAAGGGGTTTGGGATAAAAATCTATGGAAGTATCAGAGACAGAGGAAAAAGGTTTTTTTTTTTTTTTCCTCCCTCACAAGATTACTCAACACAATTCTCACACCGTGTGAGTGTGTGTGTGTGTGTATGTGTATTTCTTCCAAATACCAAGCAACTGGTTTTCATAGACATCAGCCGGTGCCCTACCATTTTAACTTAATTCTGAGACTATCTACTTGGAGATAACAAAGCATTACGTCCCACGGAATAAGAGCTATATTGGTCCCTTTTCACATGGCTATAAAGGACTACCTGAGACTGGGTAATTTATGAAGAAAAAGTTTAATTGACTCATAGTTCCACACGGCTGGGGAGGCAGCAGGAAACTTACAATCATGGCAGAAGGCAAAGGGGAAGCAAGAACCTTCTTCACATGGCAGGAAGAGAGAGCAAGGGAGGAACTACCACTTTTAAACCATCAGATCTTGTGAGAACTCTTTTACTTACATGAGAACAGCATGGGAGAAACTGCCCCCATGATCCTGTCACCTCCCACCAGGTCCCTCAATGTGTCAGGATTACAATTTGAGATGATATTTGGGTGGGGACACAGAGTCAAACCATATCAAGAGCTAGCCCCCCAAGACTGCTCCCGACTTCAGATGTCAATTACAAGTACCAGGTTGTGATCTGTGCTTCTGACAAACTGGCTATACATTGGGGTTCCTATCATGCTCACCTCAGATTTGATTGATTTGCTAGAACAGCTCACAGATTTCAGGGTAATATTGATGTTTACATACTTACTGTAAAGGATACCACAAAGGACCCAGATGGAAGATATGCATAGAACAAGGCATGCTGGAAGGGGCACCAGGCTTCTGTGCCTGCTCTGGGTGCACCACCCTTTAGGAACTTCCACATGTTTAGGAATCTGGAGGCTCTCCTGATTCATTTTTTTGTTTTTTATGTGGGCTTCATTAAGTAGACATGCTCGATTAAATTATTGGCCATTGGTGACTAACTTAACTTTCCATCACTCTCCCCTCCTGGAAGGTCAGGAGATGGGACTGAAAGTTCTAAACTTCTAATCACATGGTTGTTTCCCCTGGCAACTAGCCCCCATCCCCTGGCTAGCCAAAGAGCCCTTAGCCATCAATCATTTCATATTAAAAAACAGTTATTACTTTGGAGATTCCAAGGATTTTGTGTGCCAGGAACCAAGGGCAGAGACCAAATACATATTTATTCTCATCATTGTGATATTCAATTTCACAGGAAGTTGGTTGAGTTTTCATGGATGTTGTCTCTGTAGGTTTGCAGAAAAACATTCACCATGGGTAACAGAGAGCTGGGGTAGATGAAGAGTGAAGTAAAAAGAGAAAACTGGAATCCACTGGCACTTTTGATTTTGCTCTTCAAGGACTCTAACCAAATGACATGTAAATTTCTCAAGTTGCAAACTGGAACATGAAACCAGATAAATAAGTGAATTTGGAGATTCACATTTCCACATTGCTTATAATGAAACAGTATAATACATCAATTTAACTAGATAACTCACATAGTTTTCCAAAGTTGCATCAATATACCTCCTACCAGCAGTATATACATTTATCTTGTTCTGCATTCTTAATAGCACTTGATTTGTCAGGCTTTTCTTTTGCATATCCAGTACGTGTGAAATAGCATTTCATTTAATAATTTGTATATCCCTCCTCATCGCAGGAGTTGAGCATCTTTCAAATATTTTATACTCAGATTTTCTGCAAAATGCCTTTTAATGGCATTTTCCCATTTTTTCCTATTTAGCTGATTCTCTTTCCCTGTAAACTTATGGTAGTTCTTTTTATATTCAGTTATGTCTTACAAAGATTTCTTACTTTAAAAATAGTAATAGTCATATTTCTTTCTTTTCTGATTTGTGCTTTTTATGCCTCTAAAATTTTTTAAGTTATTTTGATACTTAAAAGACTTAGTCACTTCAAATCACAAAATAGTCTTGCCTTTAGAAATTAATTTTTTTCTCAAGCAACAGTAAAAACTTAAAATTTATTCTCCCACTTTGAGATTGCTTTATGCTTGAGAAGACCATAGTTGGAAAAGGGATTGGCTGGCTTTTCTTCTTTTTGTATTTCTTTACCTGCTGTGAGCCATGGTTTCTGACTGCTCCATTATTTGAGTGTACTGAAGTTGGAGCTAAATAAGGATACTTAAGAAGAGTAATTACTTGTCAGATTTTGTCCTGATTTAATATCAGGACTTTCTGGGGTTTGTAGATATTCAATGCTCATTCTCTAGTGTTTTTGTGGCCTTGGACTGTCCTTCCTAAGATGCAGATGATGTTTTTGTTTTTGCTTTTTTCCATCTGGTCACTTACATTTCTTCTCTCAGTCCTTGGGCATCGGGCAGTCCGTCTTCTCTGTCAAGTCACATCACCTTTACATCACTGCCTTAAGCAGAACTTGAAGGCTTCAGCCTATTCTACTGAATGCCCACTCTGACCCATGAGTAACATTCATGCATTTTTGTCCCCACTATTGGTAGAAATAGGGCTCACTCATACTGTTATCCTCTCTCCCTTCCTTTCATGCTATGGGCTGTGATAGGGTTTGGCTGTGTCCCCATGCAAATCTCATCTTGAATTGTAGCTCCCATAATTCCCACATGTTGTGGGAGGGAACAGGTGGGAGATAATTGAATCATGGGGGCGGTTTCCCCCATACTGTTCTCATGGTGAATAAGTCTCATGAGACCTGATGGTTTAATTAGAGGTTTCCCCTTTTACTTGGCTCTCACTCCTCTCTCATCTATGGCCATGCAAGATGTGGCTTTCACCTTCTGCCATGATTGTGAGGCCTCCCCAGCCACTTGGAACTGTGAATCCATTAAATCTCCTTTTCTTTATGAATTACCCAGTCTCAAGTATGTCTTTATCAGCAGTGTGAGAATAGCCTAATACAGGCTGATAGACCCATCCTTTCAACCTTAAATCTCTTAAGACGCATCTCTTGATTAACATGATTAGCCGATCCACCTTTCCCCAAATGCCAAGAAATTTACAGAAAATCTCAGTAGAGCTCCCTTAAAACACCTCTAACCTAGATTGAGGTGACAGGAAAGCCCATTCTGCAAAGGAAAGGTAAATTTACAACACTTTTAAAAAATAGTCTGTCTCAAATTCCTCAAACTCAACTCATTTATACTCATTTATATTATACTTTAGAATAAGGGTCTAAAAGCAAAATTTAAGACACTTAAAAATCTCATAAATCTTCCATTTGCAACTTGAGAGGACATGTCACAAATTAGTTTCTTCATGGCATTTTGCATCTTCAGTCAAATCTGAGTCCCATTTTAACCTCCCAATATATATTACAAATAAAAGGGCCTGATATCTCATAGACTTTCAATGAATGAAATACTTTAATTTGTGATTATAATTTCATAGAAAAAATATATTTTGGAGCCAGATTATTCAAGTACATCCACTCGAGTTTAAAAAGATCTGTAGACATTAATTATAACTTCTACCATTTGGATGATTCAATAAGCCTTGTCAAGGAGGTAACTTGTAAAAGACTGAGTTTTTCTGTTGATCTCTGAACAAACTTTTAGAACTAGAACAGCAATCGTTTCTTCTATCACTGGATTTTACTGAAACCTTTCTTAACTGCCCCTCTCCATTTTAAAAAGTCAAAAATCAAAAAGCTCAGTTTCAAAGCCTAATATGTATTTTCCCTTTGCAAACCTATCCAGAAGCTAAACTTCCAACTAAATTACTTTTCGTCTCTGAATCTTAGCTTTATTTAGATTGGATCAAAAGTTTTTTCTTATGAAATTGGTGGCTGCATATATAATAGAACTATATTTTCCTAGTTAGGCATCAAAGAGGTAGATCAGTGTAGGAGAGAAACTTTCATTTGTATTTGTATCAGCTTTAAGTCCTAGCTGGATCAAGTATAGAAAAATTCTGGGGAAGTCATAGAGTTTGTCAATTATGTGGTTACCTTGTTTGATCATTGCATTCTCCTTCATTGCATTCTCCACCACTCTTTGCCTTGCTCTAAATCTACTGCATATTGCATCCTCTGGAGTCCTTGGAGGCTGGCTTTCGTTTACACCTAACCAGTGGTGCGCTGTTAGGTGCCAACTCACTAGCTTGCAACAGTCAATTTTGTGCATCTCTTCTCAAATCTCATTCCGTGCTAAGACATTGGTAGGTTGAAATTAGCCATAGTGAGAGTAATTACCCCACAGATACTGACAAACTCTAAAATCAAGTTTTGTTCTTGTTTTTGTTTTAAAATTTATTTTTAAAACATTTTGTTTATAAGCCTAGTCCTGGTTTGGCCAACAGGAGATACAGGCAGGAGATCACAGTGCAGGAAAAAAAAAGCTTGAGATTCTTCTTCCTTGTTCCCTCCTTGTTTCAGTGCCCCATATACCTGAAAGTACTCCTCAGTTCTTCTCTGTAACTCCTATGAAGCCCATCATCTTCCTAGATTCAGCTCTCACAGAAGATATGCTAATGCTATTTCTTCACTCCTTTTTTTATCCCCAGAGTTTTCTCTGTTGCTTGTCACTGGTTGCCTTTACACCCTTTAGAGATTCCCCAGGCCTCTCTTGAACCTCGGAGGTGGAGGCTGCAGTGGGCTGAGGTGAGGTTGCACCATTGCACTCCAGCCTGGGCAACAGAGTGAGACTGAGTCACAAAAAAAAAAAAAAAAAAAAAAAAAAAAAAAGAATCCCTTAATACTGCCCATGTCTCTCTAAGTAGTAGTAAATCTCATTTGAACCATCCGGAATAAATTCTGTTGCCTTCCAGAACACAAACGATAGATGCATCAATTATGACTTTTTTTTTCTGAAATGACCCAGATTCAGCATCAGAATTTTGTTAAATATAAAGCCCCTGGCAGCTTCTACAATTGTATGAAATTTGGTATGCAGGATAAATTGCCTTTAGAATCCATACTCTGGAGTATGGGACGGTGGCCGTTACACTAATCACTAAGCATAAAGGCCTTTTAAAAGTTATACATTTTCTTTTTCACACTGACTAATTGAAAGTTAAAAAGCCAAATATTTAGCTTTGGGCTACTGGTGATCTTCTTAGGCCAGGTACATGTAACATTGTCTTTTTTTTTCTTCAAATCACAATGTTTTTCACTTTACTTGAGAAACTTTGTAGATAATACTCTGCTTAATGTGCTGCTAAATAGCTCACCTCCTGACATTTCATTAAGGGCAGGAAAAAGGGAGGGGTTATTTTATTTTCAGAAAAATCCAGCTCTAAGAAGAAACATAAGGAACATTATGCTAGCTCTCCATTCTACACCAAATTAGTCATTAAAAGCACTTTAGGCAAATAAAATGCAAGATGCAATTCAATTCTCCCCTTTCAGTTTTTAACAGGGCAAAGTTTTAAACAGTAGAAATGTCATCCTTTAGTGTCAGCCTTTTTAAAGGCTGGTTAACTTGGCAGATGTTTAACTATACGTAATTTATTTCTGAGATTTGAAAAAATACTTTTTTTAAACCCAAAGACCATATGTCAAGGGGAAATATTTTATATACTGATTTTCTTGGGAAACTCATTTTCTTTCCATTTTTACTGCCAATTTTGATTCTCAGGTCAACATTCATCTATCTGACATGCTAGCCTTTAAAATAGCTCTATGTCTATTATCTTTACAATTAAATACTATGTGAAATCATGGTAATTACTTAACTTCTGGATATGCAGATGTAAAAGGTCCCATGTTTTAACCCCTGGGACTCTGATCACGTACGTAACATCTACCTAGTTCCCACTACTTCATGCTTAGCTGCATGAAGAGAGAGAAATAGAAAATGGGTCTCGGAAATTTAAAGAGCCCAAGTCAAGACTATACCTCTGACTTCAGTGTATTACATTGCAAATATATATTCTATTGGTTGTCTTGCTCTGCAGAACCCTAACTAATACTTATCAAACTGAATAGCCTCTATGCTATGAAGCTAAATTACTTTTCAGAAGTAATGGATAGAATGTGCAGTAGAGATACAACTGCTGCCCTTAAATTTCAAAGGTGGAGATTTTTAGTAACTATAAATAATGTAGAGTTTTGTTTTATAATAACCCCTAACAATGACAATGGGCAACCTTCTTATGACCATTGATATGCATTTACAAAGTGTTTCTCTAAACAGAAAAATTAAATCAAGTAATTAAGTATTAAATCTTAATATTGTCATAAGAGTAGCTATTTCTGTAAACCTACTTACAAAAGGTAAAACCCACAATTTCAGTAACATTTTTCTCATCAAAAACATTTTTATCACTCTGTTAAAATGATCATAGACACAAGGCTTTTGGAAATACCTTTATGTGATGGTCAATATTAGGTGTGAACTTGATTGGATTGAGGATGCCTAGAAAGCTGGCGAAGTATTGTTTCTGGGTGTGTCTGTGAGGGTGTAGCCAGAGGACATTAACATATGAGTCAGTGGACTGGAAGAGGCAGACTCACCCTCAATGTGGGTGGCACCATCCAATCGACTGCCAGCAGGGCTAGAACAAAGCAGGCCAAAGAAACTCGGATAACTTAGCGAGTCTCTTGGCTTTCATCTTTCTTCCTTGCTGGATGCTTCCTTCAATTCCTTCCATCCTTGGACATCAGACTCCAGGATCTTCAGCCTTTGGAATCCTGGACCCCAATGGTTTGCCCAGACCTGTTGGGCCTTCAGTCATAGACTGAAGGCTGCACTTTAGGCTTCCCTGCTTTTGAGGCTTCTGGACTCAGACTGAGCCAGTACTGGCTTCTTTCTTCCCCAGCTTGCAGATGGCCTATCATGGGACTTTGCTTTGTGATTGTGTGAGTCAGTTCTCACTAATAAACACCCTTTTATATCTACATATATCCTATTAGTTCTGTCCCTCTGGAGAATCCTAATAAACTGTACCTGTAAATTCAAGGTATTAAACCTATGATGCTAAAGCAAGAAAACTCAATATCCTGATCCAGTTTGTAAGGTGGCAACTCAGAAATATTTCAGATGAAACAAACATAAACTTTGTAAATTAAAATTGTTTTGTAGGCAATATATTTTTTCTGAAACTAAATAAAAAAAATCATTCCATGTTAACAGGAAATTTTATACTTAGGTATTGTAACTAATAGCACCTGGGTAGGATAAAGCAAATTGAAGCAGGTCATGCTTCACAGAAACAAAGTAGAACAGAAAATTAGAATAAAACCATCAAAGAGGTGAGAAGCAGAAAAGATTGAACTAAAATTTGAGAGGAAGGAAACTTCAGAGGTGAACTGAGAATTCGCACGCATTTTCTTTTGGAGCCATTTTTTAAAATATTTTTTAGGCTGATTAAGGACTATTAATCAGGGTTGGAAATAGAGGTCTGCAACTGGGGAAAAGAATCCAGCAAAGCTTTGAACAGTTGTACATGGTTCAGTGACTTTCAGATATAACCAGTCTCCTAAGACATTGGCTGAATTTTGAGCTATGAGGCTGAATAAAGAGGTTGTCGGAAGTTTCTAGAATTGGGCAAATTTGGCTTTCCCATACAGTAACCACCAGCAACATGTAACTTGTCAGCACTTAAAAATGTGGCTACTGTAGGCCGGGTGCGGTGGCTCACACCTGTAATCCTAGCACTTTTGGAGGCTGAGGTGGGTGGATCACCTTGGGCCTGGTGGTATGCATCTGTAATCCCAGTTACTTGGGTGGCTGAGGCAGAATTGCTTGAACCTGGGAGGCGGAGGTTGCAGTGAGCTGAGATTGCACCACTGCACTCCAACCTAGGTGACAGAGTAAGACTTCCTCTCAAAAAAAAAAAAAAAAGTGGCTACTTTAAACTGAGATGTGCTATAAACAAAATAGACACTAGATTTTTCAAAATTTAGTACAAAGATAAAATCATATGAAATGTTTTAATAACTTATAATACATGCTGATATGGTAGTATTTTTCATTTAATGGAATAGATAAAATACATTAAAATTTATATTTCTTAACTTTTTAAAATGTGTTATAAGAAAATTCCAAATTTTATATACAGCTAACATTATATTTCTATTATTCAGTACTTATCTAGAAGGCAGACTGATATCTCAAACCATCTCATGATGTTTAGGAAGCAAAGATCCAAAAGGATAAAGAACAAAAAACAACATATAAAAGTTGAAATCATTAGTGGAAGATACAAATAGAATTGCCAGTATACAGGCACATATGTTGGGGGTTATTTACTGATGATTCTAGGTATACCCAGAGGTAGAGGAGCTAGAATTGGAGCTGGTAAGCTAGAAGACACTGGTGGAGGATAAAAACCACCAGATCATTTTTGCCGGGGGAGGCTGGGGTCCTAAAAATAAACAAACTTGAACAGCCTCAAACACATAGCATTTTCCCCTTCAGTAGATTAAGTTTTGAACCTGTGTGGGATAAGAGGCTAAAGAGGTAAACTAAAAACATCTCTAAAAAGCAGAACTCAACCTTTTCTGGTCTCTTAGGGCTGAGGAGGCAGTGACCCACAGGGCTCTCAGTGAAAGCCACGAAGGACCATATCTTAGGAAAGTTACAAATGAGAGGTAGACTAAATATTAACTGAAACTAATTCAGGTCTAAACCAACTCAGTCCTTTAGGAGATTGACATAACCAGCAATTTACACTATCCACCTAAGGGAGAGGTGAACTCTCCATGGTGGAAACTAAAAAATATTTGTCAATGATTCTTTTGATAAAAGGTTGCATGACCATTATCCAAAACAAACAACTGAAGGATACTCACATATTATCCAAAGACAGGAGTAAACAGATAAGGGTTAAAAATAACTGAGATTATTCAATAAAATGGATGATAAAATGATAAAAAAAAAAGCAGATGAAAAAATGGGAATTGGAAAATTCATAAAAATAATGAAATGGCAAAAAGTATAGAAAGCTATAGTATCTAAAATTAAGAACTTGGTAGATGGTATTAACAGCAAACTGGACAAAATAAGAATTAGTCATCTAAAAAGTGTAGGCATCACCTCTGGCATTAATCACTCCTTTCTGTTAGAAACATTCCAATTCTACCCTTTTGGTTATTTTGAAATATACAATGAATTACTATTAAATTACTATTAACTCACATTAATAGTAATGTGAGTTGGCTATCCCAACTTCCCTGATTTGATCATCATACATTGTGTGTGTGTGAATCAAAATATCACATATACCCCATAAATATTTACAACTGTTATGTATTCATAATAAAAAAATCTTCAACCATAATATCGAGACAGTAGCATAGGAAGATAACAAAGCTTACAAAGAATAAGTTTAATAGATCAGTATGCCCTAATGAATTAAAATATGTAATTGTAGTCCAGGAGAGAAGAAGTAATAAGATAGTATGAATGGCAAAAAACAGAAACTGTTTTTCTACAACAATCAACACAGAAGACTTCTGTGACCAAAAGTGTGGAGCTCTCCCCCCACACACGGAGCAAGAAATCAATTCTGCAGCAGATAGCAGCTAGTTGTCCTCTACTTAATTCTGACACTATTTACCTGGAGATAGTATCAGATCCTTCCAGTTAAGGGCTCAGTCTTACAAGATTGCCTTCCCTTTCACACCAGTCACAAGTCTGGGTCTCTGAAACTTCTAGCCTATTTGCTTCAAGTTAGGGATCCCATGGTCCCCTCTTTGGGCTAAACTAATTTGCTAAAGTGGCTCACAGAACTAAGGGAAGCACTTGCATTTACTGTTTTATTATAAACAATATTAAAGATACAAATGAAGAGACGCATAGGGCAAGGTATCAGGGAAGGGGTGTACAACTTCCATGGCCCCTTAGGCATGATACTCTGCAGAAGTCTACATGTGTTCAGCTATCTCAGAATTCCATCCTCTTGAGCCTTTTCTGGAGATGTCATTGATAGGCATGATTGACAACCATGTAGAATGTGATTAGACAAAGTGGGTATGGTCCAATAACGGCAGACTGAGTTCAGAAACCCAGCAAGGCCTATCTGTTTAGATTCTTCTTGTCCTCTCCAAGTAGCATTTCTCCCTCCAGGAATGGGACAGAACCCCTTCTGAAATGGGGATCTTTATGACCAACAATCAAAGTAGATGAGAGAAAATCTTCATAGAAAGGTGGGGGAAGGTTAGAATTCTGCTTTGGGAAGAAAAAGAAGTAAGAAAAAGGAGGGAAGGAGAAGATCAGAGATTTTATTTTCTGAGATATGCTTCTGAGGCCTAAAATGCCCCCAACATTATAACAAAAAGACCGTAACAAGGGTTATAGGAGTTTTGAGCTAGGAAGCATGGATGAAAATAATATATACGTGCATATATACATATGTACCATATCACAAAAACAACACTCAAAGGTGTAATGTGTGAGACTTTTCTAAATGTGATTAAAGCAATATTAATTCATGGTATCTAGCAAGAGACAAAGAGGAAAAGACTATTTAGGTAAAACTGTTGAGATCCAAAGGCAAGTATATACATTTATAAAAGCAGCAAGAGAAAAAGCAAATTTCATTGGAGCAACAACTAGACTTATAGTTGACTTCTCAATAAAGATCCTGTAAGCCAGATGATAACAAAATTACATTTAAACTCTAGAAGACACTACTGACAACCTAAATTTTTATACCCAGTGAAAATATCTTGGTTGTTTCTAAGTTTTAACAACTACGAATAAAGCAGCTATAAACATCCATGTTCAAGTGTTTATGTGGACATAAGTTTTTAACTTGGGTAAATACCAGGATTATGATTTTTGGGGTCATGTGGTAAGAGTATGTTTGGTTTTCTAAGCCACTGTCAACTGTCTTCCAAAACTGCTATACCATTTTGCCTTTTCACCAGCAATGCCTGAGAGTTACTGTTGCTCCACATCATCACCAGTATTTGGTGGTGTCAGTATGCTGAATTTTGGACATTCTAATAGGTGTGTAGTTGTATTACTAGTTTTAATGTGCTTTTCCCTAATGACGTGATGTGGAATGTCTTTTCATATGTTTGCCTTTTGTATATATTTATTGGTTAGGCATCTGTTCAAGTCTTTTGCCCATTTTTCAATTGGATTGTTCATTTTTTTTGAGTTTTAAGTGTTATTCATATATTTTGGATAACAGTTTATCAAATTTGTCTTTTGCAATTATTTTCTCCCAGTCTGTGGTTTGTCTTCTTCTCTTGATGGTATCTTTCACAGATAAACTAATTTTAAATATCATTTGGAAGGGTTACTTTTTTCAGCTTTCCAGGTATTTAGTAATCTCTTTGAATATTATAAATTGCAAAAAGTTTTTTGAAAATCAATTGTTGGATACTTTTGTAATATCTCTTAGGTCAATGGGAGAAATTTCGCAGTGATCTAGATGCAAAGTTGTTTAAAGTTGTCCTACAATCTTACACCATTATTTACCCTATTAATATTTTGCAAAAGGATGTATTGAATGCTGTCTGTGACAACAGTGTTGATGACTAGAAATGCATCATCACTTATTCCTCCCATTAAACTTTGAGTGATTTACTATTATCATGCCCATTTTTCAGAAAACTGACAGGTGGGTTAGGAACTTTGCCCAAGGTCCTAGAACTACTAAGTAGCAGAAGCAGGGTGTGACTAAGGCAGTCTGACAACAGAGCTCACTATGTCTATTATCTCATATTTCAATGTCAAGCAGTATCAATCATGCTCAAAAAGGAAAACCCTTATTTACTACAATATTATACCTATAATATGTTGCTAGAAATGCTCGTCTTTAAAAAAAAGTGCTTTTATTAAAATATACAAGCAGTTATTTAGGGAAAATATAAGCACAGATAGACCCAAAAAGGGAGTGCAAAGCCATTCAGCCCTTAGTTGTGCAAAACATAGTGATATTTTTCTTAGTAGAACCAAATGCATTTTGGCAGATTTATGTTTTCTGCTAAAATAAATTTATTCCAGTCTAGCCAATTTTTAGACCCCATAAAGTCACCAAATGCAATATTAGTACGTAATAATGCCATAGCTTCCTTCAGAAATGGTTGCATGAAATTAAAGTGCAGTACTAGAGCACTGAGTTTTATAGATGGCAAAAAGGGAAAACTGTTTCTGAATGGAAATCAGTGGAAGGAATGTGGCTGAAAGGAATTCCAGCTTCTGGATTTAAATATTCAACTACCTATTTGACAACTCTATTTGAATTTCGAATCTGTGTCTCAAATTTACTATGTCCAAAACTGAACTCTTGTTCTCCCTTCCCCACTAAACCTGTCTTCTCTGTCAATAAATGGCAATTCCAATCCCTCTGTAATTCAAACCAAAACCCCAGCGTTTTTTGTTTTGACTCCTTTTTTTTCTTGTACCCCATAAAGTCAGCAAATTTGTCATTCAATCTGAACTGAGCAAAATAGAAATATAATTGCTTTTTCTTCAACCATTGCCTTTAAGTATGCTATTGTTGAATATCCCTTTCTAGTCTTTAGTGGTATTTTGGGCAGCTTTATCTGTTTTCTGCTAAAATAAGTTCATTCCAGTCTAGCCAATTTTTAGACCCCAGTCTTATAAGCATGTGCATACTTTTCCTGTTCTGTAGCTTATGCTAGGATTGGGACCTGGGAACCTATACTGAGATAGAGGGTAAGTCTGATCTTTTACTGTACTTACACCAACTCTTTTCTGCAGCTTGCAGATCCTTGTTTTGCTTAAGAATGGTATGAACTGAGATACGTGATGGAAAAAAATTGGAAAGTTTTCTACTTGCTGTTTCTACCACATTTTCCCTCTTTCGTTTGAAGCTCTCTATATGTCTAAGCCTCTACATGTTGGCTTTCCCATGGGCGCACTTAGGCCAATTTTCAAGAAACCTTCCAACAGCCCAGCTCCCTGAGTTAAGAGGTATATTGCATTGACTTCCCCTAAACCTCCTCTGTTGTTAAGTTTACTCTTCCCAACTTCTGTGCTAATTTGGTCTGACTGTAAGCCCTCTTGGGTAGGATATTGAAAAAGCCAGGCAAGTAATCAGGCTGCCTTTGCATTTGCCCTAAGAAGCTAAAGCATCCTTGTTAAATTAAAGAAGTGAAAATACCTCATTGCTGCTCCTCTTCTTCCTTCTTTCTCCAGAATTCCTTTTCTTGTTCAGATAGCCTTGCATATATCACTGCCCTCCAGCCAAAGACCATCAGGAACATATGGGTAATTGAACAAGTTGGGTTTATTGCTCTTAGCAGCAAAAGAGAATGTACACCACAGGGAACTGTGTGAGTCTAGGTAAGAATGTATTAGGAATTACAGGATTTGGGCCTGTATTAGGTAATTTTTGTGGAGGGTTATGGAAGTAGAGCTCTTCTCTGTGTTATATGCTGTCAGCAAGTAGGAGTAATTCTAAGGTTAGGTATCATTATACATTTTATCTAGAAAAAGAGAAAACTAGGACACGGCTAAAGGTATATTTGGTAAAGAATAAACCATCTCTCATATTAGCTAAGCTGGGAGGATATTTCATCATTGTGGCTTGGACAGTGTTCTTCATTCGCCTGTGTTCGGAGATGATTATGAAATGGTCTTGTTGCTGTCTTGATCCATCACCACAGAATGGCCTTCTGTGATACTGATGTTCTGTGATATAATTTAGGTTCAACAGAACACCGAGTCTTAGCTGTGGGTGTCAGGCCATCTCCTAGCAACATTAAAACTTCACTGATACTCAAGCCCAGATCCTCTATGTCCCCAACTGCTTGCTGCTTTTCTCTTTTTCAGAGGACAGATCAGCAAATTTCAAGCTAAAAGCAAATTTCAACCTGGTAATAACCTGCCAGTTATTCTTACTGACAGGGTTATGTGCTCTCTATAAGTAAATGTCTTAAAGCTCTTTTTACTTAGCTCATTTTAGGCTATGGTGATTTACAAATTTCTAACTTTTTGTTTACACAGACAAGTAAGGGTAGTGATGTGATGGTAGAGACAACATTCTGTAGCCTTAAAACAAAAACTGCAGGACTGTGTATGGTGACTTTGGCTGCTCTCTTTGAAAAGGTCAGTTAAATAACATTTACTCTGCTAGCTTTGAGATGATTCTTGAAATTGACATGGTACTAAGATAATGGAAAAAGATTCATTCAACTTCCTATTACATGCAAACACATACTCAAATATGTATCTTATCAAAACATATCATGCCAAAATATGCATAATCTGTTTTCAACGCAAATATATTGTGCACATCTTTCCTTAAACAAATAAAACATTATCTTCACATATTTGAAGAGTAAATTTCTTAATTTCAGTTGTAAGAGGATAGTCATTTAAATTCACACTATTTTACTACTAGTGCTACCTTATATTTTATCTCACAATAAAATTGTTAGAAAGTGTTTGAGAACACTTGACATGAATTGATCCTGCCAGAATTGTAATTTTTCTGTTTTTAGCCAATTGTGTCTCCAAATGCAATATTAGTACAAAATAATGTCATCGCTTCCTTCAGAAATGGTTTCATGGAATTAAAGTGCAGTACTAGAGCACTGGTTTTTATAGATGGCAAAGAGGGAAAACTGTTTCTGAATGGAAATCAGTAGAAGGAATGAGGCTGAATGGAATTCCAGATTCTGGATTTAAATATTCAATTGCCTATTTGACAACTCTATTTGAATTTCGAATCTGTGTCTCAAATTTACTATGTCCAAAACTGAACTCTTGTTCTCCCTTCCCCACTAAACCTGTCTTCTCTATGTCAATAAATGGCAATTCCAATCCCTCTGTAATTCAAACCAAAACCCCAGCGTTTTTTGTTGTGTTTTGACTCTCTTTTTGTCTTGTACCCCATAAAGTCAGCAAATCTTCTTGATACTTCTTTAAAACTCTGTTTAGGTTCAGTTCACTACTTGCCATCTCTACTGCTACCATCCTGCTCTAGTCCACTCTCTATTAACTAGAGTATTCCAAGAGACTTCTAACTGGTTGGTCTTACTATGTTCCTGCCATTTTCAAATCAGCAGCCAGAATGGTCATGTTAAAATATAGATCAGATCTCATTCATCTTTTGTTTAAAACTTTCCAATTGCTCCTATTCTTAGACCAAAAGAATAAACCTGTACAATATCCTTCAATGCTATCCCTTCACTCCCTAGAGGCAGCCATCCCATTCTGCCTCTGCGCACTCAACTCAGCCACACTGGCTTCATTGCTGTTCAACCAACATGCTGGCATGATCCCACCTCAGCGACTTTGTACTAGTTTCCGGTGCTTTACAGCTTTCTCTTCACATATTTGCATGGCTTGCTGTCTAACAACTATTTACCACTGTGTCAGTGGCCGGTCTATTAAAAATTGTGTCATTCTTCTCTCCACCATCAATAATTTCCTTTTGCTTTTGGGCTTCTGTCACCATCTAAAATGTCTTATATTTTATTTATTTGTAGTGCCATTTTCTGTACACTCAAAAAAAATACGGTCTATAAGGGCAGGGAGTATTGCTTGTTTTGCGATTCATGCATTTCTCAGTCTAGGAAAATGCCTGGCATATTGCAGATTGTCCATGATTATTTGTTGAATGAATGAATGAACAAATGAAAGATTCTCCATCAATCTGTAACTTCATTTCTGTAGTTCTTCCCATCTGTTTAAATAGAAATTGTGTTTCTTTTCCTACTTCTAAACAAATAACCAGAATTTCGATTTTGAATGTATTAATTTAGTCTCATACTTCCTTTGTTACATTTTTAAAAAGCAAAACAGATTTGAGATTCTGTCTATGAAATCTGTAAGATATGGATTTTTTATGTTAATTCTATAATAGTATTTATGTAATTCCATTTTATTTTAGGTTGTCTTTATATAGAGAATTAAATAGAATAATTAATTATCAGTTCTTTTTTCAATTTTGAAAGCTTTAGGAGTACAAGTGATTGTTGGTTACCTGGATGAATTGTATAGAAGGGAAATCTGAGATTTTAGTGCACTCATCTCCAGAGTAGTATACATTGTACCCGATATGTAATTTTTTATATCTCACCCACCTCCCACCCACCCTTTTCAGAGTCTACAATGTTTGTTATACCATTCTGTATGCCTTTGCATACCCATAACTTCGCTCCCAATTATAAGTGAGAACAGATGGTATTTGCTTTTCCAATCCTGTGTTACTTCACTTAGAATAGTGGCCCGCAGCTCCATCCAAGTTGCTGCAAAAGACATTATCTTTTTCTTTTTTATGGCTGAGTAGTATTTTATGGTGTGTATATATACACACTTTCTTTATCTACTCATCACGTGATAGGCAATAAGGTTGGTTCCATATCTTTGCAACTGTGAATTGTGCTGCAATAAACATACATGTACAGATGTCTTTTTCATATAATGACCTATTTTCTGTTGGATAGATACCCAGTAGTGACATTGCTAGATCAAATGGTAGATCTATTTTTAGTTCTTTGAGAATTTCTTCACACTATTTTCCACAGAGATTGTACTAATTTTCATTCCCACCAACAGTGTATAAGCATTGCATTTTCACCACATCCATACCAATATTTTTAAAATTATTTTATTATTTTTAAATTCCAGGGTACATGTGCAGGAGGTGCAGGTTTGTTACATAGGTAAACATGTGCCATGGTGGTTTGCTGTATCTAATAACCAATGACCGAGGTAGTAAGCTCAGCATGCATCAGCTTTTTCCCTAATGCTTTCCCCTCTCCTGCCCTCCCTGACAGGCCCCAATAAGTGTTGTTCCCCTCCATGCATCCATATGTTCTCATTGTTCAGCTCCCACTTATAAGTAACAACATGTGGTGTTTGATTTTCTGTTTCTGCATTAGTTTGCTGAGGATAATGACTTCCAGCTTCATCCATGTCCTTGCAAAGGACATGATCTCATTCCTTTTTATGGCTGCATAGTATTCCATGGTGTATATGTACCACATTTTCTTTATCTAGTCTATCATTGATGGGCATTTGGGTTGGTTCCAAGTCTTTACTATTGTGAATAGTGCTGCAATGAACATACATGTACATGTATCTTTATAATACAATGATTTATATTCCTTTGAGTATATACCCAGTAATGGAAATGCTGGGTCAAATAATATTTCCTGTTATAAGTCTTTGAGGAATCACCAGAGTAGCTTCCACAATGGTTGAACTAATTTACATTCCCACCAACAGTGTAAAAGCATTCCTATTTCTCCATAACCTTGCCAGCATCTGTTGTTTCTTGACTTTTTGATAATTGCCATTCTGAGTGGTGTGAGATGGTATCTCATTGTGGCTTTGATTTGCATTTCTCTAATGATCATTGATGTTGAGCTTTTTTCATATGTTTGTTGGCAGCATGTATGTCTTTTTTTGAGAAGTGTCTGTTCATATACTTTGCCCAATTTTTAATGGGGTTGTTTTTTTTTCTTGTAAATTTGTTTAAGTTCCTTGTAGATTCTGGATATTAGACCTTTGTCAGATGGATAGATTGCAAAAATTTTCTCCCATTCTATAGGTTGTCTGTTCACTCTGATATTTTGTTTCTTTTGCAGAAGGTCTTTAGTTTAATTAGATCCCATTTGTCAATTTTTGCTTTTGTTGCAATTGATTTTTGTGATTTCATGACAAAATATTCACCCATGCCTATGCCCTGAATGATATTGCCTAGATTTTCTTCTAGGGTCTTTAAATTTGTGGGTTTTATATTTAAGTTGTTGCCATTGCTTTTGGTGTTTTAGTCATGAAGTCCTTGTCCATGTCTATGTCCTGAATGGTATTGCCTAGGTTTTCTTCTAGGGTTTTTATGGTGTTAGGTCTTACATTTAAGTCTTTAATCCATCTTGAGTTAATTTTTGTATACGGTGTAAGGAAGGGGTCTGGTTTCAGCTTTCTGCATATGGCTAGCCCATTCTCCCAGCACCATTTATTAAATAGGGAGTCCTTTCCCCATTGCTTGTTTTTGTCAGGTTTGCCAAATATCAGATGGTTGTAGATGTGTGGTGGTATTTCTGAGGCCTCTGTTCTGTTCCATTGGTCTATATATCTGTTTCGGTACCAGTACCATGCTGTTTTGTTTACTCTAGCCTTGTAGAATAGTTTGAAGTCAGGTAGCGTGATGCCTCCAGCTTTGTTCTTTTTGCTTAGGATTGTCTTGGCAATGCAGGCTCTTTTTTGGTTCCATATGAAATTTAAAGTAGCTTTTTCCAATTCTGTGAAGAAAGTCACTGGTAGCTTGATGGGGATAGCGTTGAATCTATAAATTACCTTGGGCAGTATGGCCATTTTCACAACATTGATTCTTCCTATCCATGAGCATGGAATGTTCTTGCATTTGTTTGTGTCCTCTTTGATTTCGTTGAGCAGAGGTTTGTAGTTCTCCTTGAAGAGGTCTTTCACATCCCTTCTAAGTTGGATTCCTAAGTATTTTATTCTCTTTGTAGTAATTGTGAATAGGAGTTCACTCATGATTTGGCTCTCTATTATTGGTGTATAGGAATGCTTGTGATTTTTGCACATTGGTTTTCTATCCTGAGACTTTGCTGAAGTTACTTATCATATTAAGGGGATTTTGGACTGAGATGATGGGGTTTTCTAAATATACAACCATATCATCTGCAAACAGAGACAATTTGACTTCCTCTTTTCCTAATCGAATGCCCTTTATTCCTTTTTCTTGCCTGATTGCCTTGGCCAGAACATCCAACACTATGTTGAATAAGAGTGATGAGAGGGGGCATCTTTGCCTTGTGTTGGTTTTCAAAGGGAATGCTTCCAATTTTTGCCCATTCAGTATGATATTGGCTGTGAGTTTGTTATAAATAGCTCTTATTATTTTGAGTTACATTCCATCAATACCTAGGTTATTGAGAGTTTTTAGCATGAAGGGCTGTTGAATTTTGTCAAAGGCCTTTTCTGCGTCTATTGAGATAATCATGTGATCTTTTCTCATTGATTCTGTTTATGTGATGGATTACGTTTATTGATTTGCATATGTCGAGCCAGCCTTGCATCCCAGGGATGAAGCCTACTTGATTGTGGTGGATAAGCTTTTTGATGTGCTGCTGGATTCAGTTTGCCAGTATTTTATTGAGGATTTTTGCATGGATGTTCATCGGGGATATTGGCTTAAAATTCTCTTTTTTTGTATGTCTCTACTAGGCTTTGGTATCAGGATGATGCTAGCCTCATAAAATGAGTTAGGGAGGATTCCATTTTTTTTCTATTGATTGAAAAAGTTTCAGAAGGAATGGAACCAGCCCCTCTTTATACCTCTGGTAGAATTCGGCTGTGAATCCGTCTGGTCCTGGACTTTTTTTGGTGGGTAGGCTATTAATTATTGCCTCAATTTCAGAACCTGTTATTGGTCTATTCAGGGATTCAACTTCTTCCTGGTTTAGTCTTGGGAGAGTGTATATATCCAGGAATTTATCCATTTCTTCTAGATTTTCTACTGTATTTGTATAGAGGTGTTTATAGTATTCTCTAATGCTGGTTTGTATTTCTGTGGGATGGGTGGTGATATCCCCTTTATCAATTTTTATTGAGTCTATTTGTTTCTTCTCACTTTTCTTCTTTATTAGTCTTGCTAGAGGTCTATTTTGTTGATCTTTGCAAAAAACCAGCTCCTGGATTCATTGATTTTTTTGAAGGGTTTTTTTTTCTGTCTCTATCTCCTTGAGTTCTGCTCTGATCTTAGTTATTTCTTGTCTTCTGCTAGCTTTTGAATGTGTTTGCTCTTGCTTCTCTAGTTCTTTTAATTGTGTTGTTAGGGTGTTGACTTTAGCTATCTCCTGCTTTCTCTTGTGGGCATTTAGTGCTATAAATTTCCATCTACACATTGCTTTAAATGTGTCCCGGAGATTCTGGTCTGTTGTGTCTTTGTTCTCATTGGTTTCAAAGAACATCTTTATTTCTGCCTTCATTTCGTTACATACCCAGTAGTCATTCAGGAGCAGATTGTTTAGTTTCCATGTAGTTGTGCAGTTTTGAGTGAGATTCCTACTCCTGAGTTCTAACTTGACTGCATTGTGGTCTGAGAGACAGTTGGTTGTGAGTTTTCTTCTTTTACATCTGAGGAGTGTTTAACTACCAATTTTGCCATCAATTTTGGAATAAATGTGGTGCTGAGAAGAATGTATATTCTGTTGATTTGGGGTGGAGGGTTCTGTAGATGTCTATTATGTCTGCTTGGTCCAGAGCTGAGTTCAAGTCCTGGATATCCTTGTTAACTTTGTCTCGTTGAGCTGTGTAATATTGACAGTGGGGTGTTAAAGTCTCCCATTATTATTATGTGGGATTCTAAGTCTCTTTGTAGGTCTCTAAGGACTTGCTTTATGAATCTGGATGCTCCTGTATTGGGTGCATATATATTTAGGACAGTTAGCTCTTCTTGTTGAATTGAATCCTTTACCATTATGTAAAGGCCTCTTTGTCTCTTTTGATCTTTGTTCCTTTAAAGTCTGTTTTATCAGAGACTAGTATTACAACCCTTGCTTTTTTTTTGCTTTCCATTCGCTTGGTAAATCTTCCTCCATCCCTTTATTTTGAGCCTATGTGCATCTTTGCACATGAGTTGGGTCTCCTGAATACAGCACACTGATGGGTCTTGACTCTTTATCCAATTTGGCAGCCTGTGTCTCTTAATTGGGGCATTTAGCCCATTTACATCTAAGGTTAATATTATGTGTGAATTTGATCCCGTCATTGTGTTAGCTGGTTATTTTGCCTGTTAATTGATGCAGTTTCTTCCTATCATCGATGGTCTTTACAATTTGGCATGTTTTTGGAGTGGCTGGTACTGGTTTTTCCTTTCCATGTTTAGTGCTTCCTTCATGAACTCTTGTAAGGCAGGCCTGGTGGTGACAAAGTCTCTCAGTATTTGCTTGTCTGTAAAGGATTTTATTTCTCCTTATGAAGCTTAGTTTGGCTGGATATGAGATTCTGGGTTGAAAATTCTTTTCTTTAAGAATGTTGAATATTGGACCCCACTCTCTTCTGACTTGTAGAGTTTCTGCAGAGAGATCCGCTGTTAGTCTGATGGGCTTCCCTTTGTGGGTAACCCGACCTTTCTCTCTGGCTGCCCTTAACATTTTTTCCTTCATTTCAGCCTTGGTGAATCTGACAATTATGTGTCTTGGGGTTGTTCTTGAGGAGTATCTTTGTAGTGTTCTCTGTATTTCCTGAATTTAAATGTTGGTCTACCTTGCTAGGTTGGGGAAGTTCTCCTGGATAATATCCTGAAGAGTGTTTTCTAACTTGGTTCCATTCTCCCCGTCACTTTTCAGTACACCAATAAACGTATATTTGGTCTTTTCACATAGTCCCATATTTTTTGAAGGTTTTGTTCATTTCTTTCACTTTTTTCTCTAATCTCACTTTATTTCTCACTTTATTTCATTAATTTGATCTTCAATCACTGATATTCTTTCTTCCACTTGATTGAATAGGCTATTGAAGCTTGTGCATGCATCATGTAGTTCTCATGCCATGTTTTTCAGCTCCATCAGGTCATTTAAGGTCTTCTCTACAATGTTATTCTAGTTAGCTATTCTTCTAACCTTTTTTCAAGGTTTTTAGCTTCGTTGCCATGGGTCAGAACATGCTCCTTTAGCTTGGAGAAGTTTGTTATTACCCACTTTCTGAAGCCTACTTCTGTCAACTCGTCAAACTCATTCTCCACCCAGTTTTGTTCCCTTGCTGGTGAGGAGCTGTGGTCCTTTGGAGGAGAAGAGGCACTCTGTTTTTTGGAATTTTCAGCTTTTCTGCTCTGGTTTCTCCCCATCTTTGTGGTTTTATCTACCTTTGGTCTTTGATGTTGGTGACCTACAGATGGGGTTTTGGTGTGGATGTCTTTTTTGTTGATGTTGATGCTATCCCTTTCTGTTTTCATTTTCCTTCTGACATACCCCTCCATGCAGGTCTGTTGGAGTTTGCTGGAGGTCCACTCCAGACCCTGTTTGCCTGAGTATCACCAGTGGAGGCTGCAGAACAGCAAATTTTGCTGCCTGATGCTTCCTCTGGGAGCTTCTTCCCAGAGGGACACCCGCCTGTTTGAGGTATCTGTCAGCCCCTACTGGGAGGTATTTCCCAGTCAGGCTACACAGGGGTCAGAGACCTGCTTGAGGACGCAGTCTGTCTGTTCTCGGAGCTTGAACGCCATGCTGAGAGAACCACTGCTCTCTTCAGAGCTGTCAGACAGGGATGTTTAATTCTGCAGAAGCTGTCTGCTGCCTTTTCAGCTATGACCTGCCCCCAGAGGTGGAATCTATAGAGGCAGTAGGCCTTGCTGAACTGCAGTGGGCTCTGCCCAGTTCATGCTTTCTGACCTCTTTGTTTACACTGTGAGCTACTCAAGCCTCATCAATGGTGGACGACCCTCCCACTGCCAAGCTCCAGCATCCCAGGTTGATCTCAGACTGCTGTGTTAGCAGTGAGCAAGGCTCCGTGGGCATGGGACCCACTGAGCCAGGCACGGGAGGGTATCTCCTGGTCTGCCGGTTGCTAAGACTGTGGGAAAAGTGCAGTATTTGGTCAGGAGCATACCGTTTCTCCAGGTACAGTTTGTCACGGCTTGCCTTGGCTACTTGGCTAGGAAAGGGAAATCCCCCGACCCCTTGTGCTTCCCAGGTAAGGCGATGCCCCACCCTACTTCAGCTCACCTTCCGTGGGCTGCACCTACTGTCCAACCAGTCCCAATGAGACAAACCAGGTATCTGAGTTGGAAATGCAGAAATCACCCGTCTTCCGTGTCGATCTCACTGGGAGCTGCCGACCGAAGCTGTTCCTATTCGGCCATCTTGGAAGCGACCCCATATCCCAGAGGTTTTGATAACTTGTTTCACTCTTAACATCCATTTCAAAGAAGTTTTAAATTTCCATCATGATTTCATTGTTACCCAAAAGTCATTTAGGAGCAGATTGTTTAATTTTCATGTATTTGTGTACTTTTGGGGTTCCTGTAGGACTTGATGCCTAGTTTTATTCCACTGTGATCTAAGAAGATAGTTGATAGGATTTCAGTTTTTAAAAATTTATTGAGACTTGTTTTGTGGCCCATTATATGGTCTATCTTGGAGAATGTTCCATGTGCTGATGAGAAGAATGTGTATTCTGTAGTTCTCTAAGAATGTTCTGTAAATATTTGTTAGGTCCATTTCTTTTAGAGTATAATTTCATTTTCTCTCTGTTGACTTTGTCTTAATCTGTCTAGTGCAGTAAGTGGAGTTTTGAAGTCCTCCACTATTATGGTTTTGCTGTCTATCTCTTTTCTTAGGTCTAGTAGTAATTGTTTAACGAATCCAGAGTTCCTTGCATATATATTTAGGATTGTAATGTCTTCTTGCTGGATTGATCATTTTATCATTTTATAATGACCTTATTTGTCTTTACTGTTGTTGCTTTAAAGTCTGTTTTATCTGATAGAAGAATAGCTACTTCTGCTTGTTTTGGTTTTCGTTATTTTCTACTTCTTAACTTTGAGTCTATAAGGACCCTTATATGTTAGGTGTGTCTCTTGAAGATGCAGATATTTGATTTGTGATTTAAAAAAATTCATTCTGTCAATCTGTGTCTTATAAGTGGAGCATTTAGACCAATTACATTTAAAATTAATATTGAGACGTGAGGTACTGTTTCAGTCATTATGTTGATTGCTAACTATTTTGTTTAACTCACTATGTTACTGTTTTATAGAACTGGTGAGTTTTATACCTCCAAGTGGTTCTACTCTGGTGCATATTGATCTTTTGTTTCAAGATTTAGATCTCCTTTAAGCATTTCATCTGGGGCTGGTCTGGTACTGGCAAATTCCCTCAGCATTTGCTTGTCTGAAAAATAATTTACTTCTCCTTCATTTATGAAACAATTTTGCCAGATACAAAATTCTTGGCTGACATTTTTTTTTCTGTTTAAGGATGCTAAAGATAAAGATAGGACCCCAATCCTTCCCGGATTGTAAGGCTTCTGATGAGAAATCTGCTGCTAGTCTGAAACGTTTTCCTTTGTAGGTTATCTGATGCTTTTGTCTCACTTGTCTTAGAATTCTTTCCTTCATGTTAACTTTAGATGCAATGAATATATGCCTTGGTGATATCCTTTTTGCAATGAATCTCTCAGGAGTTCTTTGAGCTTCTTGTATTTGAATATCTAGATTTCTAGCAAGGCCACGGAAGCTTTCCTCAGATAAATTTTCCAAATATTTGCTGTTTCTTTTCACTCAGATATAGCAGTTATTCTTAGGTTTGGCCATTTTACCTAATCGCATATTTTTGGAGACTTTGTGTATATTTTACTTCTTTTTTAAAATTTTTGTTTGAGTTAATTTGAATGCCTTGTCTTTGAGCTCTGAAAGTATTTATTCTACTTGGCCTAATCTATTTTAAAACTGTCTACTGCATCTAGTAATTACCCAAATGTGTCTTTCATTTCTAGAAGTTCTGATTTTTTTAAATATCTATCTCTTTAGACAATTTTTCATTCATATACTGAATTTTTTTTTTAATCTCTTTGTTGGTTTTCACTTGTGAGTAACTTTAAAATCAACCTTTTGAATTCTTTATCTGGTACTTCAAAGATTTCCTTTTGGTTTGGATTGCTTGCTGGAGAGCTAGGGTGATATTTTGGGGAGTGTTACAGAACATTGTTTCTTTCATATTTCCAGAAATATTTTTCTGATTTCTTCTCATTTGGGTGGACTATTCGAATTATTTTTAATTTTATATTTGATTCAACTGTACTTTTAAATTTAATTCCTTTTGATGATATGACTTTAATGTTTATAGTTAATTGTAACCTAATTCAGCACTGGGTACCTTCAGGGGTGAAGACTGTGTATGTTTTTTACGGTTATAGAGAGTCTCCTTATAATGGCTTTCTTAGATGCTGTTTATAGTTGCAATGTGCTTGGTGTGTATGCAGTTTCAACTGTGTGTCCTGTGGGGTTGGAATGGCAAAGGTCTCATTAAGGTTATCTCTTTCTCCAATGATGTGCCCTTTTTTCTTTATTTTTCCTTCAGTATTTTATTCACTAGGTTTAACAGTTTAGACTTCAGTCCAGTAGGAGTGTCCACAGGTAAAAGCCAGCTGTAGCTAAAACAGGTTGGTAAATGTAATATCCATTGGTGGGTAGATGTCCCAGCCTTGACAGAGGCAGCTGGAGGAATATCAGTGGAAGAGAGGGAGCCACCTCAGCTCACCCCGCCAGATCAGCAGGAAAGCAATTTGCCTCCCAGTCACACTCCTGACTTAGTGTTCTAGCTATTTAGATCAGACAGAAACCTTTTTTCATCTGCAGGAATGCTATTATTTCATTCTAGAGGGATTGTGACTCTACCCTTCATGCAAGCCAGAACTTTGAGGGCACTCCTTCTGTGGGAATGTAGTCACCCTGAAGTGTTCCAGAAAGGCTGTCTACAGGTGCACCTATGCGAAGCTCCCATGGAAGAAGCCCCAGCTTTTTCTGCAGTGGTGGTCAAGGGGAAGAAGTCCCCTTCTCCAAGGCCCTTGACAGAGTGAGGCTGCCTGATAATTGTTGTAAAGCCACATACTTTCCCCACTGAGCTCAGCACTGCACCTGTGCCTCTCAAATTTCCTACGACTGGAACATTCTGGGACTCAAGGCTTGCCATCTGGATTATTTTGTTTCACAGGATGTTTCCTTGTTGTGATGTACTTCCCCATCCCCTAGGAGTAGGAGTACCTGAGGGCCAGACTACTGATATTCATGCTGCTTTTCTGGGTCTAGCTGCCCAGTAAGGCTGCCACACTCCAGGCTGGTGATGGGAGAATGTCTGTAAGGGACCCAGTGATGTGACCTGTCTTCAAGTCTCCCAGCAGAGGATACCAAGCTTGATACACCAAGAGGATATCAGAGCTCTGAGCTCTGATAGGGGTGACAGGGCAGTGACACAGACTCTGATATTTACTTTGTTATAAATAGCCTTATTGTGTTGGCTTTCTCAAATGTCATTTGTAGTAGTTATAAACTGGTATAACATGGACAAACTCAGAACCTCCTGTTTAGTCTCGGTGATGCAGACAACGGTGATAGCTGAGGTCATGCACATGTTTTCTCCTTTCTGGGTGTTGTGTTATTCTGTCTACGGATACTGTAAAGGACTGCATAACTTGGCCTCCAGGCATGAGGTGGTACTTGCAAAAGTTCACAAGCTGCAGTAGTAGCAGTGGGATGTGTGTTTGCCTTATGTTACCCAGGGGAGGTACTCTGGTGCATTGCACAATGTGCAGGGCCATAGTGCTCCCTAAAGTTTCTGACCTTTCTGTTAAGCTACCAGTTCAGGTGGCGGGGCAAAGCCAGATCTGGCTCTCCAAATGAGGGGCAAGCAGCAGCCCCAGTGCTAATCAAAGGGAAGTTCTCTCGTCACTGGAGTAATGTTCCAGGGAGGAGCACAACTGCTTCTCTTGTACAAAAGAGTCCACAGAGGGCATGGGGAGTAGCAGGTAGCAGTAAGCCCCACTCAGCTGCCACACACTTAGCAAGTCAGATCTCACATCTGCAGTGTTCTACTAGCAGCAGCTAGCTAGGTTCCAGGCAGTCTGCACTCAGAACTTGAAACTGCCCCAGCCCATAAGCCTTTCCTGCTGAGATGGAAACTGCAGCTTTCAGGACACACCCCTACCTGTCCTAGTGGGAAGTGGACTATAGGGGTTTCCTGTGACTGTAGCTATAGTGCACTTCTCATTCACCCCTGAGTTGTGGCCGAGGGGGTTCATCCCCGCTCAAGATTATATTACGAATCTCAGTTGGGAGCTTCTCTCAACCAGTGACCTCCTGTTTTAGCTGGCAAACTCGCGTAAGGTCACTTGTGAACTAGATTCAAGAATGGCTTCTTGCTATCCCTGCTGTAGTCTGGAAGTGCACACAAAGCATGACCCAATTCTGTTTCTTCTCATATACTCCCCACTGCTCACCAAATTGGCTCCAGGGCTGGGTACGGATAAGGGTTTCCCCCAAGGTTTAGATTACCAGGTTCCCCAGTGAGAGTGTATATCCCAGAGGCAGTTGCCCCACCCCCACAGTCTGGGAGTTAGTTTTCCACCTGGCTCACAGTGTAGGCTGCAGCCCACTGCTTCTATCAGAGGGTCTGTGGTTTCTTTCGGTTTTCCTGTTAAGTTCCTGGGGTGTTTCTGGAAAAACTTTGACAGCATGAGTGTCTACATACTATTTTGGTTTTTCAAGTGCGAGAGGTATGTTAAAAATGCCCTCTATCATGTTGGTTAAAAAAAAAAAAATCTGATAATCAGTTCTTCGTTTGTTCTTGAAATGAATGTTTGTGTTTTCTGAATAATAGTTCTTAAATTCCTGGGTCTTTAAAAATATTTTTATTTTTTCTGAAGTTATTTAAATGTGAATTACAAATATAACCATCTGCACATGCCCTGAAAATACTTTATCTAAATATTTCCCAGAAACTAACTAGTAGTGATTTTACTTGATCACGTCATGCATGTTTAGACAACTACGGTTTGAATCTTCTATTTTATTTATTTATTTATTTTTGCTGGAATGAAGTTAACTAAGTTTTAAGAATTATCACAAATGAAAAATAGGATGGTTCTTATGTCTTCCAAATATTTCAAAATCAGATCCTTATTTCTCCAATGAATTCTGTGCAATAGTTATTCTTCCAACATAAAACTCTTCTGTAACACTTGAAAATTTAGCACAGAAATGTCAATATCCAAAGAAAAAAGTAGGAGCTTCTGCTGTAACTTCCATTAAATAAATTTAAATGAATTTTTCACAGACTGGTAGCATATGAATCATTGAGGCAGCTGTTGAAGATCCTCCCAGATCCCTTTTTTCGCCCCCAGCCACAGATGTTGGCTGCCAACTTTTTATACATACACCATCTTCTCAGACTTGATGGGGCTGATGAGGGCCACCTTGCCTGGAAAGACATAGGGGATATAATGGCTCTGTCCTCTTGCCTGTAAGATATATAACCTCTGTGGCACAATGCATACTCCTAAGCTCTACCCAGTATCAGATGGACACTAGACTTCTCCTCATGGCACGTCTTTGCCTGGCTTTTCCCACAGCCTAAGTCGCTTTCCTTATTTCCTCAACAAATAGCTTATAAAATTATCCCATCTCAGGCTCTACTTTCAGGGGGTCAGACATAAGACAAAATATAATATGCTTAGATACTATTGTTAACTCCACGTTTCAAACACACTCAGACTCATTGCTTTTATTCTTGTTTTATCATTTTTCCTATGTCTGATAGTTTAAACACATTTGTGATAAAGCAGGATACTTTTTGCACCCAAAGAGTACTTAAAATGAAGTTTATGATTATTTTCGGATCCTATTTCATGCTACTAGATCTATCTGAGGCATTCTTAATCTGAACTGGAAATATATCTCATAGAGCCAAAAGACCAATTATATCCAGATTCTTTTATATCCCAAAGTGTTTCTGGTTATCTGTAGCATGTTACCTATCCTGTTTAAATCTGTAGTTCTTGAACTATAAAGTGAGACTGTCAATGCCATTTCTATGTAATTTTTCATAGTTGTTGCAAAGATTATATAAAATAATGAATGTAAAAACTCTTTCAAATATAGTTAAATTATATAAAGAATATTGCCTATTGTCAGTATAAAAGATAGTATACTTTATATGAATAATTTGATTCAAATTAAAATATAAAATATCACTATTAGCAACATCATCTCTACCAATTCCAAAGCTTTAAGGAAGTAGCACAGCTTGCTGATGTAACAACAAGTAGGTCTCTAGTATTTAATTAGCTGCTATTCTGTGCAAGACTGTTAGATGCTTTGTGGAGCTGTAAGTCAATAAACAGTGAATCTCATTGGCTTAATTGCTGAAACTGATTCCCTTCAAAGTGTGACCTCCAGATATAATTTCAAGAGGATACTATCTAATTAAGGCATTTAGAAACTGACCCTCATATTGGTGCAAAATTTTTCTCACATTGTTTGGTTGTGGTGATGGTTGTCGCTAACCTACTGTGAGACCACTGAGGCATAAACTGCTTCTACCAGCAACCAATCTGAGCTGAAGAAGGTTACTGGATATTACCCAACATCCAAGCATGAATTCTGGGCCTTACAACACATGTTTATTGAAAAGCCAAACCTAGAACTGACAGAAAAGGAGTGACAGGGTACTGTCATGCAACGTAGGACAAAAGATTTCTATTGGGTCTTATACCTGAAAACATTTGGCCAAAGAGCATTTCGAACTCTAGCCAATTGTATTAACACACTCTTCTTTCTAAAGTAAAATAAAAGGGAAGGGGTGGAAGGATTAAGGACTTTCTTTCCTTGGAGGCCAAGCAACCCCCATTGCTTTTGGTAAAATCTTTTCTGCACCAATAATCAGACTGTGTTATCTAAGTTTTCTACATCAGCAGTAGTATGTTTATCAAATGTGTCATTCAGAGGCAAAAATCAGTAAATATTTCTTTGCTATATACTAAACAAATCATTTTTTGAATTAAGAAAAATCAAACTGGAATTGTCTTCTAATAGGGTCTCATGTCCAGATATACATAAGGAGTAACTAAGTATAAATTCAATGTCACCTCAATGCAAATGGAAACTTGGAGCTTGAAATCCTAGCTAAAACAACTGACCAGTAATCACTGATGAGTAATACTGTGGTTCACCCCTTATCCTCAGTTTAATGTTCAACAGTTTCAGTTACCCACGGTCAACTGCAGTCCAAAAGTATTAAATGGAAAATTCCACAAATATTTCATAAGTTTTAAGTTGCCTGCTGTTCTGGGTAGCAAGATAAAATCTAGTGCCATTCTACTTCATTCTATCCAGGGCACGAATCACCCTCTTTGTCCAGTGGTGTTTCCATGCTGTCTAGTCTCACCACCCTTTAATCACTTAGTAGCCATGTGGGTTATCAGATTGACTGTCGCATTATTGCAGTGCTTGCATTCAGTTAACACTTATTTTACTTAATGATGGCCCCAAAGCACAAGAATAGTGATGCTGCCAATTCGGATATGTCAAAGAGAACCCATAAAGTGCTTTCTTTACATGAAAAGGTAAAAGTTCTTGACTTGGGAAAGTAAAAACACCATATGTTGAGGTTGTTAAGATTTATAGTAAGAATGAATCTACTATGTGTAAAATTATGAAGAAAAGAAATTTGTGCTAGTTTTGCTGTCATAACTCAAACTGCAAAAATTATGACCATAGTACATGATAAATGCTTAGTTGAGATGGAAGAGTCACTACATTTAAAGGTGGAAGACATGAACAGAAACGTGTTTCAATTGATGGACGTCAGGCTCAGTATTATTTGTAGTTTCAGACATCCACTGGGTCTCTTAAGAGGGGACAACTGTATAGGTTTGGCCCTCTAATGATGTAGTAACTGAAAAATAAAAAACAAAAATAAAGCAGGATTTGTACATCAAAGAAGAAAGGAATGTTAACATTTGGAAACACTTGTTAAAGGTTGACTGTACTGAAATAGAAGTTTTTTTTTTTTCTTTTTATTCATGGGCTACAATACCTATAGTGTTACTTACTTGCCTTTTCACTGTAACTAAGAACAAATACACATTATCTTGGTTTATATAAATCACTTGATTCCTATTTACCCTGAGATCCATTTTTAAATTGCCTTCTTGATTTTTTTTAAATTCCAAGTGTATCGATCTGTATTTTTCTCCATATTATCATTTATCTTTTGGGTGCTTGCCTTCTTGACGTGTATATACAAAGGCCCCCATTTCTTATGTCCTCAAGACAATTTTAATACTCAATTGTCTTCTTAAATCAGTGGCCTTTACTATCTTCAAATCTGCCCTGAAAGCTCATTTTATTTCTATTAAGTTTGTAACTCTCTTTAGTGTATTAAAGAATCCTGTAAATAGCAGATGAAACAGCATTTCAGAAGAGCTGTATTCTGAATTTATTAATGAACAACTCTAAAGGAAAATAGTTTCATCAGTTTAGGGTAGGGTATTAATATAATTGAGTAGTATGTCACTTAAATCACAGGGGTGATAATCAAAATAATAAGTATTTCAGGATATTAGCAGATTTAATTTTCTTTTTTTGAACCATACCGAAGACCCGTATGTCAACTGATGTTTGGAAGGATTTTCTGGCTTCCTATTATGCTATCAAAATATGAGGCAATAGAGCTGAATGTAAGAGCTTTGAATTTGCTTTATATTGACTTGGCTCTACCCCACAGGAATTGTGTGATTTCATGTGAGATAACTTATATTGCTTAGTCTCCAATGCTTCACTTATAGAATAATGACATATACTTCAAAAGTTTTATTTTTGTTTGAAGGGTTGGCATGTGGGAACTATCATCTAGTATCACCCCCATACTTATTGAATTGAATTTGGTTAGTTGAAATAGAAAAATAAGTTGTGTTCCTAATATAGAACTGTTGAAGTAGCCACTTTAAAAAAATATACTTTATAGGGATGTAATTTACATACAATAAGACATAATCATTTTTAGAGCTTGATAAATTTACCTAATGTATACATCCATATAATCATGGTATCAGTCATGATTTTGAACATTTCACCACTCCCGAAGGTTCTCTTCTGACCCATTGTAATGAATTCCCCTGCAATTCCTGCCATAAGCAATCACTGATCAAACATCTACTGCTATAGATCAGTTTTGTATATTCTAGAACTTCATGTAAATGGAATTATATAATGCAATTTCTTGTTTCTCTGGCTATATTCACGCAGTGTAAGTGTTGATATTCATCCATATTCTTGCACAGTAGTTTGTCCCAATTTATTTCTGAGTAATATTTCATTGTAAGGATATGCCCTAATGTGTTTAACTATTCACCTGCTGATAAACACTTGAATTGCTTGCTGCTTTGGGTTATGAATAAAACTTCCATGAACATTCGTGTACAATTCTCTGGGTAGTTACATTATTTTTATGGCCATGCAGTTGTATAGCTCAGTTCTCCTTTCAGGACAGAATGCCCCAGGGAGCACAGCTGACTGACAGCTTCCCGATGTCCTACCTTTATATTTGCTGCAGTGGCATTCGTGTTGATATCAATCTCACATGTATTCTTGGCTGTTCCCAGCCAATGACTAGGAGTAGAACCATTGGCTGTTTTTATCCATTGCAGGACTACCCTAACATGCAACATTTGCTTAGGTGTCCTCTCAAAATGGCAGTCAAGGTTATTTCTACCAAATCCTTGCTTCGCTTTCTTTTTTCACAGGTGTAAGACCTGTGTTATGGCCTGAAACTTCTCACCACACAACCCACCCTTTACCTTTTGGGTGTTTCTTCTCATCTCCTGCGTATATCCCATCTTGATGTTTGCTTCTCAGGTAATTCAGTTATTTATTTTCTTTGGTAAAAACCTAGGAGTGGAAATACTTAACCATATGATGTTATGAGTTGAATTCTCTGCAATAACATTTTTGGTATAAAGTCCTTAATCTCTTTTTATCAGGCACAGCTTGTAGTTGGATGGGTTATACTCTAACCTAACACTAGTTATAGGGTTGTACAGGCAGCCAGGAGAGGAGGCAGGGGCAGATTCTGAAGTACTTGCATGTGCCTTTTGGGTGAAATAATTAGATATTTTCATCATAGACAGCATGCTAATGTAAATGGGCAGGAATGGGCCACTTTCGTAGGTCTAGAAGCTGGAGTACGTTTGGGGAGTAAATATTTTGGGATCTTGTATTCAGATATTCCCATCCTCTGTGTCAGCATCCCTGGTTTTCCAAATGAGGGCTCTGACTTTGGAATAACACTTCTGCCTTGGCTGAGCAAGGAAGTAATAGGAGGGCCTAGCCATTTCTGCACAACCTGGGATTCCTTAATTGAGGATTGTTGATATGGAGCTCCCCATTGGGCTGGCAGAAATCTTTTCAGGTCTGTATTTCTGTCTGTCTTCCCCTACATTCAATTGTCTTGCCCCTCAGTTTTTTTATGCTCAGCCACTACATGAAATGAAGGCTGGTTTGTAAGCTAAGGAAGGTACTATCTGACTCTCATATTCAGTTATCAATTGCTTGTTAATTGTCTTCAGTTTTAATTTATTTGCCTATAAGGCATTAAGGCAACTTGGGAATAATTATCCAGTTCCATTTCCCTTATATTTATCATCACATTCACCAGGGCATGCTCTTTCACCACCATCATCCCAGCTCACAACAGGTGAAAGTTAACAACTGAACTATTGTCTTCTGCCAGGAGCTCTCTTTACACCATCTGCCGCGAGGAATGGAGTCTTCATTCCCAGCTAGTTGATGGTTAATCTAGCCCCCACTGGGATAGGTTAGGTTTTCTGGGACTCACAAACTGGGAAGGTGTTAGGAGTACAAAGTTTTACTGGGGAGTAACACCTATGAAAAGAAAGAAATGAAGCAGGATTGGGTAGGGGAATATATCGGACAGAAATATAAACCTGAAAGGATCCCTGCCACCCCAATAGAGAGCTCTGGATCAAAACTCCTCAATTAAAGGAATCCTATATTATGCAGAAATGGCCAGGCTCCTATTACATCCTTGTTCAGTCTTTGGTTAGGTTCCACACTGAGAAGAGCATGACCTCATCTTGAAAGTTAAGGCAGATTGTTACAGAGCTACAGCTAGAAAATGTCAACTAAACACACTCCTTGCAACTGGGTAATGTGCCTTTTCTTGAAGGGAAATCTCAGATACACATCTCTGTCTGCTACATATAATGTGTATCATTAATTCTATAAGAAATTGCCAAACTTTTTTCCAAAGTGGTTGTAACATTTTATAATCTCAACAGCAATACATGAGAGCTACACTTGCTAGATACACTTGCCAAAACTTGGTGTGGTCAGTCTTCTAATATTAGCTGTTTTAATGGGAACTAGAGGAATCTCATTTTAGTTTTAATTTAATTTTTTATGATGAATATCATTTTATGTGTTTACCGGACATTTATGTATCTTTTGTAGTGTCAGTTCAAATCCTTTATTTCCTTTTGAATTGAGTCACTGATCTTGTTATTCAATCATAAGAATTGTGTACATATTCTAGATGCAAATAATTTGCCAGATTGCAAATATTTGTACCCAGTCTGAGGCTTGCATTTTTTTTGTTTAATGGTGACTTTGAAGAGTAGGAAAATTTTAAGTTTGATAAATTCAACCTGTCATTTTTTTTCTCTTATAGTTACTGCTTTTTATGTCCTTTCCAAGTAATCTTTTTTATAGCCTGTTTACAATTGTTTTGTTTTCTTTTAGTTTTATAATTTTAGGTTTATATTTAGGTACATAATCCATTTCTATAATTTTTTGTGTATGATAGGAGAGATTAAGAGTCATTTTTATTTTGATCACATATCCAGCATTTGTTGTTTATAAAGAAAATCTAGTACCATTTGTTGAAGGTTGAATATCTAGAATCATTTGTTGAAAAACCTACCTATTCCCATTGAGTCACTTTTACACTTTGTTGAAAATTCAATTGACCATACACATGTGGGTCTCCTTCTGGATTCTCTGTTCTTTTACACTAATTAATGTGTTGTTTTTACAGCAATACCATACTGTCTTGATTATTATAGCTTTATAATAAGTCTTGAAAATAGTGTCAATCCTCTAACCATTTTCTTTTTCAAAGTTATTTTGCCTTTCCTTTGTTTTTTGCTTGCCTCTATAAATTTACTAATAGCTTATCAATTTTTACAATTGGCTTTGAGTGGAATTTATATGAACTTCTGTGATCTAACTTAGAACTTCTGTCTTCTTAGTAATATTAAGTCTCCCAATCTTTGACCATAGTACATTTCTTCATTTATTTTGGTTGTCTTTAATTTATCTCAGGCATCTTTTGTAGATTTTAGTGTAAAGATCTTACACATATGAAATTCATGCCTAAGTCATCATGATTTTTAATGCTGCTAATGCATTTTTCACTTAATTCCAATTATTGGTTGTGAGTATATTCAAATACAATTTATATTTTATATTGACCTTGTAGCCTGTGATCACACTAAATTCACTTCTTAATTTTAGCAGGCTTTTTATTATTTTTAAAAATCCATATGAATTACTATTATACTTTTAACATTGATACTGGCAAAGAGATTTTACTGTTTCCTTTTCGGTCTGTATTTAAGACTGCACTGCTTAGTGAAGTGACATCGTTGGTCTGGGGTAATACCCGAGGTTCATTTTCCCGTGGCCACAGAAAACTAGAAAGTGACAAAAAAGAGTAAGGTTCAAAGTGGAAGTTTAATAGGTGAAAGAAAGAGAAAGGCTCTCTTGCTACAGAGAGGGGTCCTGTAGAAAATGGGTTACCACTTCTATAGTGAAATGTAAAAGGTTTTAAAGATGAGCTTGAGGAGGTGGTGTCTGATTTACATAGGGCACGAAAGATTGGTCAGATGAGGTGTTCCATTTGCATAATGCTTGAAGCAGCTCACCTCCCCATCCCAATCTTTTATTATGCAGATGAGTTGTCTACCTGGCTGGTGCCATGTTGCCTGGTTCTTTACTGCACACGTGGTGGCAAAGAAAAGGGAAAATGGAGCCTCCATGTTGAACATGCCTCGCCCTTAGGTAGCCTTTTTCTATTGGCGCAGATGTTGGCATTCATCTGTGCAAGCTTCAAGCTTGCTTATTTATGCTTGGAGCTTGATTTTTCAGGCTGCTCTTTGTTATAAAAGAAATGATGTGGGGTCTACCTTTTGTTGAAAGGGAAGCCTTGCCGAGGACTTCTTTTACCCTCACTATCTGCCTAAGTATTTTCTTTCTATCTCCTATATCACTAGGACATTATTGCAGTATTGACTTGAACTAACAGTAAATATCCATGACTAAACCAGATCTTAAGGGGAAAGTGCTTCGTCTTATAAGTATGATACCGTATGTATGAAAACTTACCGTGAGATTACTGTGTTCTACTTGGATTCTCTTTGTATTTACAGTGGAAAGTGCTTCCATGTATAAAACTTGTAGGTTAAAGGGCTTACTTTGCTATTTTTTATTTTCTCAGCTCACACTTAAGCACCTCTTGTTGCCCATTGTCTTAAAGCTGTTGTTCGTCCGTCATGTCCATGTTCTTTTTATTTACAGTGGGATGGCAGGTATAGTACTAGCTATTTATTCATGCCCAAGTGCAGAAAGCATTATTTACTTTTAGCACAAATTATAGAGAGAGAGGTGTACAGGAGATGATCTGGAGGGAAAAAAAAATCACTCTGGATATTATTAACGGAGGGTTTGTCATCAAACTCTTTTGTGAAATACCTAGCAACTGAGAAGTTGTTTTGCCTAAAAGTAGTCAGATTTTACTGTTTTGAACTAATGCAGAATTAAATGATTGCTTTTTCTCCCAACTTAGTCCCACATCATTATCCTGATCCTTGATATTTTGCCTTCTCAGTGGTGAGAAGCAGCAAGTGAGGATAAAACTAATGGAATGGGAGTTGAATAGAGGGGGGAAACAGTGTTTCTTCTAAAGTCTTGAGCAGAGTAGTTGCAGCTCAACATTAGGCCACTCTATGGTAGAAGGATAAAGAATAGGACACTTCAGGTACATTTTATTCTTCCAACAGCATGAAGGTAATTGATTGCAAAGAGTTAACTGACCAGAGACAAGAAAAGAGGCATTATGTAATAGGGAATTTAATCTTTTAACCTGTTTGCTCATCACAGCAAAAGTTTTACTTGCTGGACCATGGCCTTAAATCACCCTGTCCTCTGAACTTAGTAACTTGTCATTCCTTTGGGGAAAAAGGAGAGGAAAACTCTGAAATGTTGTAAGAAAACAGACTTTTTAAAATATTTTTATTATTATGGTTCCTTCTTATACTTGTTTAAACTCTAGTTGCCAAGACCCATGAATTATAAATCCAAAATATTTTCAAACGCATTCTCCTCTCCCCATTCTTACCATCACTATTCTAGTTCAGACCACACTCATTCTTCACCTGGATTACTCCCACAGCCTTGATTCTGTTTCCTGGGATCATGTATCAGAATGCTCAATATATCCAGGTGCTTTCAAAATTTAAAGTGCCTACAGATTACCTACAAATCCTGTTTGAAGGCTCTGCAATGGTAGGTTTCGGGTGGTCCTATATTGTGCTAATGCTGGTGCTACTGGCCCACAGGCCACCACAGTCTGAGAAGCTGCCCCTTTCAGTGGGCAGCAACAATCTTCAGTTTCTGTCAGCACTACTAGAACCCAGCAGTTTTACTGTTTTCTGTTCTGTAAAAATATTGTCTCTATGTGAAGTGAAGGATATGTTAATTAGATTGATTGTGGGTATCATTACAGGAGGTATGCATATATCAAAATACTACATTGTATACCTTAAATATGTAATTTTTGGTTTTTCAATCATAATTCAATAAAGCTTGGGGGGAAGACCTAAAACACAAAAACCCAAGGTAGACAATGGGCTTTGTATAGTGTTGCTAGAATCTTGGGATTACCTATTTAAATATTAACCCACCAAAAGAAATAAATCATTTAGAAATTGGTAGTAAGAATATTTCTTTACCACATGGTATTGATTAGATAGTTCAGACTGGTGTATTTAAAAGTGCCTTAAAAGTGTAGCGTGATGTATAAATACAAAATATTAATATAAAAAATAAATATTGCCAAGCAGTTTAAATGGTGCTACTGAAACACATGAGAATATATGAAGGGAAAAAGAAAAAGCACTCTCATATAATGCTAATGGAAGTGTAAATTAGTATGAGCTTTCTGGAAATCAACTTGACAACATGTATCAAGAGATATCACTTCTAAGAACCTAAACTACAGAAGTAATCCCAAATCAGACACATATTTCTGTACAAAGATATTTCAACATTAGAACAATTAAGTAAATCATGGTATACATATCCTGCAAACAGTTTTAATAATTTATGAAAAAATTTATTGTAAAGTTATGCTTACAAATGTAGTCTTGGCCTTCTACATGAGATACCTGGAAGGACGAGATGGAGATACATTTGGGTGTTTGTGAAGCTTGACATTTGGCAGTAGAACTGTGAGAAAATTTTTCTCCGAGGTTTAAAATGTTTTACTGAACTTTTGAGATAATTACAATAATTAAGTATTGCTTTTATAAATTGGGAAAAATAATGAAGCAATGTTAAACGTTAAAAGTTTGTGTTAAGATATACATATTTTCAGATTCTCAAGGAAAGCACATCTTTGTTTTAATTATTGGCCAGGTAACCGTGAGACAATGACAACTAAAAATTTTTTTGCAGCAAGTCTCATGTTTAGTGAATTTGCCCATGGGTGTGGATGAGGCAATGTCACTTTTTTTTTTTTTAAGAAAACAACGTATTCTTACCATGTGATCCAGCAGTTATGCTCCTTGGCGTTTACCCAAAAGAACTGAAAAGAAAACACAAAACCTGAACATGTCACACAAAAAACCTGAACATGGTTGTTTATAGAATGGTTGTTATACTCATTTTTGACACAACTTGGAAGCAACCAAAATGTTGTTGAGTAGGTGAGTGGATAAATTGTGGTTCATGCAGACAATGGAGCAGTATTCAGTGCTAAAGTGAAATGAACCATCAAGCCATGAAAAACATGGAGGAATCTTAAATTCACATTAGTAAGTGAAAGACCAATCCTGAAAAGCTACATACTATATAACTCCAGCTATATGACATTCTGGGAAAAGGTAAAACTATGGTAAAAAAGTAAAAAAAGATTAGTAGTTGCCAAGAGTTGGGGGTAGGGAGGAATACATAGAGCACAGAGGGGTGTTTTTTTGCTTTGTTTTGTTTTTGTTTTTTGGTTTTTTTTGGATGGAGTCTTGCTCTGTGTCCCAGGCTGGAGTGCAGTGGTACGATCTCAGCTCATTGCAAGCTCCGCCTCCCGGGTTCATGCCATTCTCCTGCCTCAGCCTCCCGAGTAGCTGGGACTACAGGCGCCCGCCACCATGCCTGGCTAATTTTTCGTATTTTTAGTAGAGACGGGGTTTCACCGTGTTAGCCAGGATGGTCTCGATCTCCTGACCTCCTGATCCACCTGCCTCGGCCTCCCAAAGTGCTGAGATTACAGGCCTGAGCCACCTCGCCCGGCCTCACAGATGGTTTTAGAGCAATTGAAATTATAATAGTGGATACAAGGATACATGTCATTATAGAATACCAAGAGTTAGCCCTAATATAAACCATGGGGCTCTGGGTGGTAATGATGTGTTAATGTAGGTTCATCAATTGTAACATGTACCACTGTGGTGAGGGATGTTGATAATGGGAGGCTATGCGTATGTGGGAGTAGTGCATATATGGGAACTCTGTACTTTCTGCTCAATTGTTCTGCGAACCTAAAACTGCTTTAAAAAATTTAAAAAGTGTATCTATTTGTACTAAGTGATTTAACACATTTTTAATATAATATTAATTAGGATTTATTAGGCATTTTACTTATGTATTCTATTTATTATAATCTCTCTTGATTCCCTTTTTATTTCATCAATAATACTTTCTTTGGCTGATTTAGGAATTGGTAATTTTATTTTTATTTCTTAGGTTGTTGCTGTTAAAGACCTATATTCATGTTTATTTTTTGCAATTACCTTCTTAAATACATCATTTTCTATATACTTCCCCAACAAGACAAGTACTTTGGTCCTTGCTTATGTCCCCCATTTCACCCCTCCATTTCCAGTCACCAAAAGTTATTTGTATTAAATTTTATTTTGTGTATATATTATCATTTCTGTTTCTTTGATTTTACCTTTATTATGAACAGTAATAAATTTTATCAAAACACTTGAATACCCTTAATTCTCATATCTCCAGCATTTCCTCCTAAAAGTGTTTCATTTTATGCAGCAAATTATTTGTGACTTTCTGTGTGTGCAAATATTTTTATTGCAATCCACACTTGATTGAAAATTTAGTTCAAAGTTATTTTTCTTCAGTACAAAAGAGTTTCATTTTTTTCTTATCAAGGGTCACTAATGAAAACTTTGATGTCACTCTGATGTTTTTAAACATTTTATTGTGGTATAATGTATGTGAACAGCTACATGTATTTAATGTATGAAACTTGATGAGTTTGGGAATAAGTGTACCACCGAGAAATTATCACCACTAAGGCCACAGACATTTCCATTACCTTTGAAAGTTTCTTCCTTCCTCCCATTATTTTTATTATTACTAGTCTCCTTTCACACTGATTCTTGTTCTATTAGAAGTAACCTGCTTTTTCTCTTTGTATTTATAATATTCTAATTTTCTTTCTTCTTAAAATGTTCCATAATCTAAATTTGAATTTTTCTTTTTTTTTCTCCTTAACAGTTCAATCTTGAGGCATTTTTATTTTAATACTGGCTTTATTTCCATGCTTTCAGCTCTTTTCTCATATTTTTAAAATTTTCTCTCCTTTTCTTATGCCTACCTAGCATATATACTAACGGTTTCAATTCTACCACATCTCTTAGTTGTCATTATATATATCCATATCTCTATCTATCTGTATAGATAGAAATAGATTTTTCCCTTCATTCTTTTTTCTGATGTCTTCTAGGATAGAGAATCAATCTAGTCTTTTAATTCACTGTTCCCTGCCCCCTCCAAGCTGGATTTCTCTGCATACTTACCAATGTATTCCTTATTTCAATTAATATATTTTACACCCAATTTATAGTTTATGATTTGTTTTTCTTGTATCATGCCAATATCCTATCTTTTTTGATATTTATTATAAATATTCTAAATGATTCCTCTGTTACATTAGTTCTGTTTTAAATAGTGTATGTTATCTAGTTTCCTTTTGAAGTATGGTAGTCTTCAAATGTATAGGGTGGTGGTATTTAAGCTTCGAAATTCGTGTTTCTCTAGTATATCAGCTGCTCTGTTAGGTTATGTGCATTGAGGAAGGAGCTATGTAAGGCCAGGTCTAGCTCTGTGTCAATCCTGGTGAATTAAGGATAAGGCAGAAGACTCACACAAAATCTATTTTGATCACCTCCATTTGCTATGCCTCATACAAAAATAATCGGGGAAGGTATTAAAAATTCAAGCTTTAGGCAACAGCTTCATATGAAGAGGCAGCTTGCATAGTTTATAAGAGGATGGGGTAATATGGAGGAATCAGCGCTCAAGGCCAGCTGGTGAGTCCATACCTACTTTCACTAGCTCCACATCCCTACTTGCTTTCATTCTGTCCTTATTCCGAGAACATCTGTGCTGGAAGATTCAGTCTGGCACAGCTGATTCCTGTAATGAAGGGACAAAGACTGTCTCAAGGTAACATGGGATGCCAAGGTAGAATGGGGGATAAGAAAAACGTAAAAGCTTTTCTCCAACCAATCCTCTTACTGTTACCTTATCCACTCTCTGCCCATCCTGCTTCCACTTTCCCCTTATTCCCCCTTGACATCCACAATACTTAAACAGTGCCTTTGGACTCCTCAAGACATGTCAGGGATTTCTGTTTTTATTTATATTCTTAAATTTATTTCCTGAAATCCATTTTTTCCTCTATTTTCTATAGTTTTTCCAGAGTTAATTTTGGAGGGGGTAGCTTGTGGCCTTGCTAGTTCACCATCTTGGTGGTAATCAACGTGCCTTGAAATATTTCAGGCCCTGTTTCTGTGGTGATGTCACTGAATACCTGCTAGTTTCTGCTCCTGGGTGTGGCTTTTGGCATCTATACCCCATCCCAACTCCCCAACTCAACCTGTTCCTGACATCAGCTCACATCAATATCACAAGGTCTCCAAGGATAATATTTACAAAACACAATACATCTTAGAGTTTACATAAAAGAAACTGGAGTAGAACTGAGCTATGGTGTGTCATAACCCTCCTCCTATTCATTTGTTAATTCTCCCTTGAGGGAAGAGGAGGGGGAGTGAGAGAAATAATACCCACATTTGTTTCTCACCCACAGTCCATTTCACATTTTTTGTTTGTGCACCACATGACTATCATGCTGTGTGTTGGGGTCTAGGGTGGGAAGCTTGACGGTCTCTGTTCCAGGTTCTTTCTTTTTACTGTGGACTCAGAAAATAGTTGAACAACTAGCAAAGTCCTGGAGAATACTGGCACACAGAAATATTAAGAAGGATCTGGTATCTTTTTCCTGTGGGGATTTGTGGATAGGGAGAATAGTTTGCCTGAGTGTTGGACTGTTAAATCCCAGTCAGTTCCTGTGTGCACACAAAAAAGAGTAACAATTGGCAAATGTCTAGCACAGCTGCATTATTGCCTATAAAAAATGGGAATGAAACAAACTCATATCTAGGGTAAATGAGAAAGTGAAGCCCTTATACTGCTGCCTCCAAAAACAATTTTTACTCATCGGTAATGAGAAAAACGTCTAAATGGCTGTAAGGGACATTTGAAATTTATGTGGTTTGACACTTAAAATTTTTAGAAACATCTAAACCAGCATAAAAATAACCAAACTGTGAGGTTAAAATATACTACACTCCAGCCTATAAATCCATGTCAGGAGTTATTTATTTTTGCGCAACATCTCAAATACAGTGCTAAATTCTATAGTTATTCT
Source organism: Pan paniscus (assembly GCF_029289425.2). Taxonomy (NCBI): domain Eukaryota; kingdom Metazoa; phylum Chordata; class Mammalia; order Primates; family Hominidae; genus Pan; species Pan paniscus. Next base: position 98,070,169 of record NC_073258.2, read on the forward strand.
TTTTTTCAAAAGAGAAACAAAACAGTAAAAATATCAAGGAAAGAAACAATTGGCACCCTCAAAGTTGAAAATTTACTGAGGAATACATCAGAATCTGCTGTTGGGTATTTGAATGTGTTAGTCCCTAACCACAAACATGTTTGCATATGGCAACAGGATTTATCTCAAGTGTTACTTTTAATTATGGTTATATGTTTATAATTTTGTGATAATAACAGTATCTCTTTGTGATTCAATTTCAAGATGAGCTCCCTTATTTTTTAAGTATTTTACCATCTGTTGCCCAATTTCATAGTGCACCTATAGGTATATGGAATTGTTTTTAAAATGACAGTTCTGAATCAGTTGACAATTACATTGAAATAGTTCTAAAGGTTCCAATAATAAAAAAAAAACTTGCAAAAAATAACTAGTCTTTGTTTATATCTTGTCAGGAATTTTTAACACTTGAAGGCATTTAATTTTATATTACTGAAAACCTAGATAAAAGGATGGTGTATTTTTTTTCAAAACACATACTTAGAAAAGCAAGGGAAAAAATGTATAAATGAGTTTTGATTTTCCAGAAAACAGTCTTCCAGTTCTACACTGTTTACTAACTGCTGTGTTATAACTGGCTTGCCCTTAATTAATTGATACATTGAGCCTGTTTCTTTAAAATTTGAGACATTATTTAGACATCTTTTCAGCTAGAAATAGACTCTTTACTTGTATTCTAACAACTGTCATAATCAATTTCTCTTCTGCTCAGTAGAGATGCATATTTTAAGGAACATGCAACTTAAGCCCTGCTTTCTTCACCCTCAGAGTTGTGATGAAAGCTACTATAGGGAAAGGGTCATGTGTATGTGTGTTGGGGGTATGGGGGTTGGATATCTGCAGGCTTCTGTTTTTGTAAACATATTGCTAGCACAAGTTCAGAGACTCGAGTTTAAAGGCAAGCCCTCCAAAAATGATGCTGGCATTTTGTCTGAGTAAAAGTCAATGTAAATAGAATTACGATTAACTCACTTATTCATTTAACACCTATTTATAGAATACCTACTCTATCAATACCTACTATAAAGATCATGGTCCCTACCTTCAAGGAGTTCCTGGTAAAGTATAAAGCAGATGAAGCAACAGAAGATTGGTACTCAGGTATCAGTAGAAAATCACTGAGATGTTGGCATTGACTCCCTGTTTGGTTTCTTGAGGATAATATTACAAAGTGTTAAAATTCAAATATTACTCCAGTGAAATAAAGTCTTCTGATATTTTCAGCACTTACTGACTGAATGGCCACAGTATACCCACATATTAAAATGGACTCTTGGCCCAGCATGGTAGCTCATGCTTGTAATCCCAGCACTTTGGGAGGCCAAGGCAGGCAGATCATGAGGGCAAGAGATCAACAGCATCCTGGCCAATGTGGTGAAACCCTGTCTCTACTAAAAATACAAAAAATTAGCTGGGCGTGGTGGCACGCACCTGTAGTCCCAGCTACTTGGGAGGCTGAGGCAGGAGGATCGCTTGAACCCAGGAGGTGGAGGTTGTAGTCAGCTGAGATAATGCCGCTGCACTACAGCCTGGTGACAGAGTGAGACTCTGTCTCAACAAAACAAAGCAAAACAAAAGGCCAAGTGCCATGGCTCATACCTGTAATCCCAGCACTTTGGGAAGCCAAGGCGGGTGGATCACGAGGTCAGGAGATCAAGATCAACTTGGCTAACACGGTGAAATCCTGTCTCTACAATAAATACAAAAAATTAGCCAGGCATGGTGGCACGCACCTGTAGTCCCAGCTACTCAGGAGGCTGAGGCAGGAGAATGGCATGAACCCGGGAGGACGAGGTTGCAGTAAGCTGGTATCGCACCACTGCACTCCAGCCTGGTGATACAGTGAGACTCTACCTCAAAAAAAAGAACAACAACAAACAAACACAAACCTCTTATTTGCAAACCCAACCTTTAACCCCCCTGCATGTTTCATGGATTCATTACTAATATCAACTCCTTACATCTGCTAGTGGTTTAAACTCACTTTTACCCACATATTCTTATTTGATTTCTGTAACAGACTTGCATAGGCAACAGAAAGTATAGAAGTTAGTAGAGACACTTACTCTGAAGATAAATTAGTTAAAAATCCCACCTCTACCTTTTGTTATGCAGTTTAACTTGGGTGATGATAATAAGATCTCTTTGTTTTTTTGTTTGTTTGTTTGTTTTGTTTTTATTTTATTATTATTATACTTTAAGTTTTAGGGTACATGTGTTTTAATTGAGGATAGGTAGATGATAATCATAGTACTCAACATATCAGTTTGCTGTGAGCAGTAAACAAGTTAACATATAAAAGAGTAGTCTCAGTGATCGTTCCAGCTATCTAAGACAGTAACACTTACGAGTTCTCTATGTTCCACAGCCAGTTTTGGCTACATTGTAACTATATCATGGCTTTAATCTCTGAGAAATGGTTTACATAGTTCTCAGATTTCATATTAACCCTGCACACCAATTTCTTTTGTAACTGAATGATATTGCTTATCCAGATACCTGTGATCTCTTGACCTATAATTTATATGCCAGCATTTCATATTCTAACTAGAGATGTCAAATCAATTTTCACCCATATGCTAACTCTTAGCAATTGGTAATGGCTGCCTGGAACTGAGCATTGAGAGGAATTTTGAGACTCAGGAAATAAAGGTTTACATACATACTACTGATTTCTACTTCAGCCACAGGAGAATGAGTAAGAGCATATTTTCCATCCCTGATGTACTGAATTCACGTCCTTTCTATTTTACACAATATAAATTATTACAGCTTTAAGACTTCCACAATTAAACATATACAAGTGATTACTAAGTGCTTTGCTAGAAAAAATAGGCAATGCAGGAGATGGTATGTGCAGGAAGCAGAGTGTTTGGAGTGTGATAACTAGTGTTCATATCTGCCTCAGTGTAGAAAGTTCTTGTAACACAAACTGGCAAACTATAAGTTCTGTGTCCTTATTAGAGGTTTTTTTTTTTAGCAAATCATAAATTTCATATTTAAGAGAAAATAGAGTCAACCTAGAACTATCTTGTTAATTTGTCAAGTTCTACAATGTTAACATCCCCAAGGAGTGCAGTGATTATTAAATAACCATTAAGTTGAAAATAAAAAATGTCATTTTAGTCTCATTTGCTTAATTTATGATCAAAATAGTAAAGTTTTATTATTTAAATCCACATTAAGCTTTGAAGTAATTCAGATATGCTATATAAAATTTTATTGTGTGAAATGCTATATAATTGTTAGGGTTTGGAAAGTAAAAGTATGTACTGTGAAAGCATAGTGAGTGTACATAAGTAGGGATGTGACTTTTGTTGTCTTTTGTTTCTTTACCCATAACCTTATTGCCTACATCTACGTTAAATTGTAAATATTAAAACATTTTTATATTTGTAACTTATTGTATATTGTGGCCTCTTAGAAATGATATATTTTTAAAAGTCTCTTTAAGGTTTCTATAGCCATGATGTTTTGAGCTCTGACTTTGCAGTAATGATATTGTGGTTTCTTTATTGATACTTACTTTGTGCCTTCTTTCCCTTTTCAGATTTTATTGGACTTTTTTTTTATTTCCTGATTTCTTGTTTACCTTTTATTCATTCTAATTTTGCTTGTTTCTTCAGTGGCATCATATATACCTCTTTATTTTTATTTTTAATATTCCTAATCATCTATTTCCAGATATGTTTCTAATAAGTATCAATCATTCTTATTTGTGATACTTCTTTCTTTTAATTTTTTCCTTATACCAATCTCTATTTCTGGTATCAACCAGACAGTAGCTAGTTTATTTTCTCAAGACTCCTGTGGTTTTCTTCCATATCATCACCATGGATTAATTTTAGTAAAGTGGTTTTAAATCTAGTATCTGTTATTTCTTCAGGCTTTATTTGCTAGCAGGATCATATTGACTATAAAGAATGGGCATTGCCTTTTAGGGATAAGCCTTGAATCTTTATTACTGCAAATGGATGCCTTGATACAGAATGTAAAACTTACGGGGTTATCTCAAAAGAAATACAACAGTCTCCTTAAATTGTAGTTTATTTATTCAAATCTCTACTAAACAAAAGTATTCTTTTGAGGATTTTGATTATTGCATGTCACTCGAGACATTATTTGTTATTTGTATGTAATTTTTGGCAATACATTTATTTACAAATAAAAACATGGACTTATATCTGTTTCATTCTTTTTTTTCAACTATTCACTCAGAGGTTAATGAAATCCTCTGAAAATATTTACGTAAGTACATGCTTAGTTGATAGACCACTTGTGAAAAGTCATTGGTATTCCATTTTGTAAATGATAATATCCTTTAAAAGTACCATGAAAGACCAGACAAAAGGCTTCTAATACCTTTCATGCAGGGCAAGATGACATGAAGGTTCTTTATGGAGGTCATACCTAAGGAAAATCACAGAGAATAATAGGAATTAGCCAGCTAAATAATGAGTAGGGAGAGGAAAGCATTTCAGAAAGACACATAAGCAAAGGTACTTGGTGGTGCCTATGGGTGTGGTGGTGGTCGTGGTGATGGTTTGGTGATGAGGACTATGAGTGGATAAGTAACTTACAAATGCTGGATTGATTGAATTTGGTGTATTGGTATGTATTGAGAGGTGGGCAGAGGAGGAGAACACGTATCTGTATTAAGGTTTTCAGAAGAAGGTAAATGCAAAGTTTAGTTCTAACACTACACTTTCCATAGTGTGTATTTAACAATAATTAATATTTATCTTGTATGTTACTGTTTGCCAGTGATCCCACTTGCATGAACCTATTTACTACTGAGGAGAATCCTATGAGGCTGGGTCTAATATAGTTCGCATTTTGCCAGGACGACATTTATCAAGATCAGTTAACTGAAGTCACAGAATTCGTAGGAAAGAAAAGAGGGATTCATAAGGAGCAAATCTACTTCAAAGCCATCTCTGCCTCTGCCTACGTCAACAGCTGAACCTATATCAATGTCTGTACTTATATTCTTAGAATTTATACTAAAATAATGCTTCTTACACTGAGCAAGCGTATGTCTTCCATAATGTAATCTGTAAGAGAAAATTGAAACTGCTTTTTTGAGTATGCTAGTTACTTGAGAGTGATCTTGAGCCCTTGGGTGGGAATAGCCAAGACAGGGAATTGATGGAATCATGCAGTTCTAAACATATCAATTGGTGATGGAAACCAGATGCGCATTTCCTACTGGATCAGTGGCCACTTCTTTTATTCAAGCAGCACATTAATAAGATGAAGGATGGGAGAGAAAGTCAGTACTTGCTGATTACATGTCCCTGAAAAACATAACATCCACAAGAATGGTTCAGTAAGATGGCCTGGAAATGCCCTGCTCAGAGTAGTTTTAAAAATAATTTATAATATATGCATCTTCCTCTGTATTTGTACACAGTTTCATTTAAAGTCCATCCATTCATGTTGAATTATACTTTGAAGCCAGGTGATTTACTCCTGAAGCCAGTTGCCATGTAAAGAATAACTAATTTTAAAAAATAAACTCAGTAAATTCCCTAACTGCACATGTATAGTTTGTAAATTCTGCATGTAAAATTCTAGATACTAATACCACCTACACTCCACTAGTCAGAGGAATACTGTATGAGTGTATTCATTCTTTCCTTGTTTCTTTAAATCTTTTCCTTTTATCTAAAATCACTTGTCTGACAAGTCTCCACTGTTGATTCAGAGAAGACAGCATCAGGGTATGTTTTGCCTAGAGCTCTGCCTGTTCAAGATTATAAACATTCACAAGATAGTATCTTGAATTTCAAACAACAGGAGAAGCAGAAGATTATGTATAAATTATACATATAAACTGCTTGGTTTCTATCTCTGGAATACTAACCTATATAAATATGCAGCAATGAGTGATGCTAGAAATGTACCTGTCATAAAATGGGAGACAAATGCTTTCACATCTGTCATGGAAAGAGACATTTTATCAAGTGTCTCAATAACAATCTGGAGGAACACCAGAAAGTGATTTTGGCAGGGCTGAAATCCTATATCAACAGAGGCAGCCAGTGACATGAAACAGAAGTTCAAGCATGACGGAAAAGTGGAACATACCTTGGGAGGCTTTTTTGAAGTAATGTTGATAGTTAGACAAATTAGGGGTAATGATGGAAAGCTCTTCCCATGCCTGAAGGATAACTGAATTAAAGAGTCATAGACATTAGAGGGAAAAGAGCTCCATTAAGGTCATCTCATTCATTGCCTGCCAGGAGAGGATTGTTCCCTAGAGCATATTCTATAGTACAATGGAATAATGTTTGAAAAAAAGAGACTAAAAAGTTGTGTTTTAGCCTAGGTAATCACTGCAAATCAGAAGCCCTCAAACCACTCATCCTGTATTCTACCCTAGTTAGCAAATTAAAGTGATTAATAGATCTGGAGACTTCAGGTGTAGATAACAAGACACTGTCTGTATCAAAGTCATAGGGAAAAGGCATTGATTTAATGAAAAGGTCTCAACAGGAATGGCATGAATAACAGAAAAGTTGCACACAAAGGAGCCCTTTCCCTAGGTGGAACCGAGGGTTCAGACGCCTGTAAGAGCTTACCCTTAGTATTATTTAAGCCACAGTTTGCAGGTCTCTGAAGTTTTGAAACCTTTAGCACAGCATTTTAGATAGAAGAAATTCTTTATTCTCTTGCTTGGATACTGTGAGCCTATAATGAAAAGATCTCCTAAAGGTGTCCAGAACATTACGACTTGAATAACTGAATGTGGGTCTCATAAAGGGTAATTGCTATGTCCTGATTCAATGCAGAGTATCCTGAGATCAGTGGTTAGGACTGAAATGAAAAGGGCAAAGTACAATGAAATGGGCCAGGGAGTGACATTCAGGAGTACAAGACCTGGCTCTAGCCTCAGTTTGCTTCTCCCATGCTTTGTTTCCATATTTTCTCATTTTCATAATCTTTCCTTCATAGCTATTAGCATTGTAAGCCACAGAATCTCGAAAGCCAGATTCTTTCTCTTAAAAAAAAGGCATGATAAGAGGAGGGAACAGTAGAAAGTCTTTTTTCTTACTGAGATTTTTCAGGTCTCCCTAGTTATGAATGTGTTTTGTACTTCAGGCTGTGTGTGAGAATGTGAGCCAGCGCAATGTACATTAACTAGGTAATTGCACATCTCTCATCCTCAGTGAGCCAACTGGTTCTCAGGTTGTTAGAAAAGAGCAAAAGAGGGCATGATATGGAATGTTTCAGGATGCGATCTGGTAAATCTCTGTTCCAAAGGATCAGTTTACGGTAGACAGTTTTGTGTGGAGCATAGTTCTGCCTAGGCCCTTGCGGAGCATGAACTGGCTGTAGGGAAATGATGAGTACATGTCCCTCAGTGAGAGATAGTAATCTCCACACATATTATGGTATTGCTGTTACGCTTCTCTTTGCATCAGATGACCAGATCTCACATCCCAGACTGTCACTGACTCACTGAGGGAAGTCACTCTCAGCTTTAGTTTCCCCTCCAGAAATGGAGATAATTACTAAAATGGCTGTGTATTTCATCACTGTTTGTAAATTATATAAGCCATAACATGCTATATTTAAACTTATTTTATTTGGAATTATTGTAAATTATGTGCCCCAGCTCATTTCCAATATTTTTGCTAGCAAAAGAGCTACTTTTTCTCTTTGTCAATGTGTTAATCTGGTCATGAATCAACTGCACTTCATTTACCCTGTGTTTATGTTTTGCTCAAAATAGTGCTAAGCATGGTATGTTGAACTTCAGTTTAAAACGTCCCTTACTTTTATATTCTCCGTAAAAACAGTGGACTACATATTTTCCTTTTGTAGGAATGTTTTATTTTTTATTTTAAGTTCTGGGATACATGTGCAGAGCGTGCAGGTTTGTTACATAGGTATACATGTGCCATAGTGGTTTGGTGCACCTATCAACCCGTCATCTAGGTTTTAAGCCCCACATGCATTAGGGATTTGTCCAAATGCTCTCCCTGTCCTTGTCCCTCACCCCTTGACGGGCCCCAGTGTGTGATGTTCCCCTCCCTGTGTCCATATGTTCTCATTGTTCCTTCATCTCTATATTTTGTGGAATTGAGCTAATTTTTGTTTATTATAGTTTCAGGGGTACATATTCAGGTTTGATACATGGGTATACTGAGTAATGGTAGGGTTTGGGCTTCTGGTAAACACATTGCCCAAATAGTGAACTTAGTACCCAATACATAGTTTTTCAATCCTTTGTCCTCTCCCTGCTTCCCTGCCTCCACATTTTTGAGTCCGCATTGTCTATTGTTTCTATCTTTATATCTATGGGTACTCATTGTTGAGCTCCCACTTGTAAGTGAGAATATGCAGTGCTTGATTTTCTGTTGGTGTTATTTCACTTAAGATAATGATATCTAGCTGCATTCGTTTGGTTGTAAATAATGTGATTTCGTTTCTTTTAATGGTTACATGCTATTCTATTTATGTGTGTGTGTGTGTGTGTGTGTAGACACACCACATTTTCTTTAATCCACCATTAGAGGCTTAGGTTGTTTCCATGATTTTTGTATTATAAATAGTGCTATGATAAACATCACAGGTGCAGATGACTTTTTGAAAAAATGCTTTTATATTTTTTCCTTTGGGTGATACCCAGTAGTAGGATTGCTGTGTCGAATGGTAGTTACATTTTTAGTTTTGTGAGAAATCTCTGTGCTGTTTTCCATAGGGGTTGAACTAATTTACATTCCCTCCAGCAGTGTATAAGCATTCCCTTTTGTCATTTTTGCCATCTGTTGGTATTTTCCTTTTTTTTTTTTAAAGTAGCCATTCTGAAAGGTGTGAAATATATGATTGTGATTTCAATTTGTATTTATTTGATTAATGATATTAAGCATTGTTTGTTGGCTGCTTGAATGTCGTTTTTTTTTAATTTTACCTCTTCTTTTTTTTATTATACTTTAAGTTCTAGGGTACATGTGCACAACGTGCAGGTTTGTTACATATGTATACATGCACCATGTTGGTGTGCTGCACCCATTAACTCGTCATTTACATTAGGTATATCTCCTAATGCTATCCCTCCCCGCTCCCCCCACCCCATGACAGGCCCCGGTGTGTGATGTTCCCCTTCGTCTTTTGAGAAGTATCCATTCATGTCTGTTGGCCACTTTTTAATTGTCCATTGACCACTTTGTTTTATTCTTGTTGAATTAAGTTCCTTATAGATTCTGGGTATTAGACCTTTGTCAGATGCAAAGTTTGCAATTATTTTCTCCCATTCTGCGTGGTTGCCTGTTTACTCTGTTTCTTTCACTATGCACAAGCTCTGTAGTTTAGTTAACTCACATTTGTCTAATTTTGTTTCTGTTGTATTTGCTTTTGAAGTTTTAATCATAAATTTTCTTTCTAGGCCAATGTCCAGAAGAGTTTTTCCTAGGTTTTCTTCTATGATTTGTAAAGTTTCAGGTCTTAACTTGAAGTCTTGAATCTATCTTGAGTTAATTTTTGTATAAGGTGAGAGGTAGGGGTCCAGTTTCATTTTTCTTCATATGGCTATCCAGTTTTCTCAATACCACTTATTAAATATGATGTCCTTTCCCCATTGTTTATTTTTGTTGAATATTGTACTATTTCTGAGAAATGTAATGAACCTTCTCTTTGAAGCCTTGTGATGCATATCTTTGGACTCTCCCTTTTCCTTTAAAAAGACACTCATTTTGCTCCTTAATTTTAGAAGGACATTTGACTATCTCTATGTGTCATAATTCTATTAATCCAAGTTAAAATTATCTCATGAAGCTTTATGAGATGAATTTGCAATAAGAACTTAGAATATGAAGTCAGAAGACATAAGTTTGAATATCAAGCCGGGTCTCATTGACAGTACAAATTTGGGCAAGCTGCTTCGACTTTCAAACCCTTTCTCTTTTAGGAAAATGAGAGTGACAGTAGCAACTACATCATGGACAACATGAGATAATGTATTTTAAAGTATTGTGCAAAGAGTTGGTTGCCAAATGAGTGCCCAATAATATTATAGTTGTAGGAATGTGTTTTCCTCTATAAAGTCAGGCTTTTACATCCATGGATTCCACATCTGTGGATTCAACCAACAATACATCGAAAATATTCAGAAAAAAATTCCACAAAGTTCCAAAAAGCAAAACTTGAATTTGCTACACATGGAGCAATATGTTGAATCCACATGAATAAAGTTATGTACAGGCATTGCATTAGATGTTGTAAGTAATCTAGAGATGATTTAGAGGATACAGGAGGATTACCTAGGTTATATGCAACTACTATGGACTTTAAATGTAGTACTTGACTATAAGACTTGAGCCTCTGCAATTTGGGTATCTGCAGGGGCTGAGGGATAGGAAGGAGGGACCTGAATCCAATCCCTCACAGATATGAGGAATAACTATACTGTATTTCACCACTATTTAATTGTAGAATATATATACACGAATATACATATATGCCTTCTGTCTTATAAATTGAAAAGATGTAAGTATCAACACAGTATTAAATTCCAGGGAATTATAATATTATCCTGCATTTGCCGTATGCTGAACTATGATCTTGGCAATGAATATACTTTATTTTAATGCTTAAAGTTGCCTGATGTGAAATTTCAGCTATGCTAACCATGTCATAGATACAGAAATTAAAGATAGAGATACTTTTTATATAAGAAAGTTCTTAAATATTTGTGCGCGTCGAATATTTCCAAACCAAGCAGTAACAATTCCATTTGAAATGATGATCTTTTGGAGCCAGTCTAATATGGAGACAGACAATATTTACCACTTTGATCTATGATGCATGTGTTATTATTAGTCTTTTGAGATTCACATTAAATGACTGTTTTCAGTGGATGGATGATATTTACCTCTGTAATTGTATAAAAGTGAAGGAGAGAATGAGAAAATAAAAGCCAGATATTAGAGAAATATTCTGCTTTCAGATGAGCTTGGAAACAGAGAGCTAATGAGATGGAGAATAGTAAGAAAGACTATTCCAGACAACAGGAGTTCAGGGGAGACATTCCATTTACCAATATCAAAGTAATTAGTGGAGGGCTGGGATTGAATGAGAGGCAATTATAGATTACAGATTTGCATCAGGAAAACAAGAAGTCCCTCTCAAGTTTAAAAACAAGAAAATATATGTTAGGAACAAATGCTTTAGTGAAGAGATAGTGAATAGAATCACCAGAGGAAGAGGGAATGGCTGTTGTGTGTACAGGTGTGGGCGTGCTAGCTTCTGAGATCAGCTTCACGTGGTACATCATGGAATGTGAAAATATGAACCCTGACAAGCTATTACAAAAGTGAACTGAGTAATTCAATTGAGAAGCAATAAAGGTATGGATAAGAAGTTAAGCAGAGATGCAACTGCGACACAGTGGTATATATGGACAGATTTGCAGAAGGGGTTTTAATGTGTTTTTAATGTGTTTGTAAAAGCTGTGAAAATCTTGGCATGTTGCCCCAAATCATCAAGGATCCATGCAAGTAGGTCGGAGGGAAGACTTAAGACAGATAGTTAGATGAACAGCATGGGGCATGCCATCAGCAGCTGAAGGGAAAATAAAGTTTATTAATTAGGGGAATTAATTGGATAGCTGTGATTTTTGCCTTATGTGGTCAAAATAGATTGAGAAAACAGACTGTAAAGTGTATACAATTTAGTAGCTGAGCTTAAAATAGAATCTTGTAACTGAACCAAAGTAATGAGATGGAAAATGGCAAAGACCAGGAGGTATGGATCTCATTCTACACTATCTGAAACTGTCACATTTATAAGGTATTATTAAGAATTCTTGTTTCTTAGAGACTTTAGTTCAAATCAATCCATTAAAAGGATTGGCCAGTTGCTTGGTGGCTGATGTAAATTAAATGCTATTTCAATGTAAAATGGCAGCTCTTAAACAGATCTTATTAAATGTATCTATGATAATGAATTTCTTCTGACCAAATTTAGCAGCCTTTTCTCTCTTAAACTTTTAAAACTTCAGAGTAGTCTCGACAAATATGGTTTTTTTTTTTTACTGTGATTTACTTCTTGAGTTTTCCTAAGAGTTCTCTGAAACTTTATTTTTTCTAGTGTAAGTTTCTGAAACAAAATCACTGAGATCTCTATCTTTGTTTTTCTATCTACTTTCATTTTAAGAGTTTATTATTTTACTTAATTTCTAACTTAGGGTGTCCATTCAATTTCTGTTGTACAATCAATAAAGCATCAATTCAAATAATCTTTTCATTAGATTTGAAGTTAAATTAATAATAGTTAAAATACCCTGTTATTTTACAGTTAACAAAGCACTTTCTTGTATGTTACATAATACTATAAATCTGTATACTAGATATGATTCTCACAGATTTGGACTGGGTATGTGACTTGTCTGTCTTAAGATTACTTGTGGAGCTTAGGCTTTTGCATTTTGACTGTCAATTCCATATTTTTTCCAAATTCAACATATTAAAGTATTTAAGCTCATATTCCATGCCAGAAACTATGCTAGCAGCTGAACTATGAAATATTTTGGTCCCAAACTCATTTGAGTTTGTGGTCTAATGGGAAGGAATAACAGTTTTGAGTCTGTATGACAAGAGTTTTGCTAGAGTTAAATAGGGAAGCAATGGAATTAAGACAGAGGAGCAACTACAGTCAAGATAAGGATAATGAGAGAGTTTCTATCGGGAGACTTATTCTGCCTGGGTTAGAGAGTATGAATAAAAGATTAAATTATTTATAGTCATAAGTCATAAACATATGCAGTGTTGTGGAAGCGTGGAGGGCATATGTGATGGTTAATATATAGTATCAACTTACTTGGATTGAAGGATGCAAAGTATTGTTCCTGGGTGTCTGTAAGGGTATTGCCAAAGGAGATTAATATTTGAGTCAGTGGACTGGGAGAGGAAGACCCACCCTCAATCTGGGTGGGCACCAACTAATCAGCTACCACCTGACTAATACAGTACAGAAAGAGGAAATTTAACATGGCTAGGATAAAAACAGGCAGAGGAAGGTGGAAGGACTAGACTGGCTGAGTCTTCCAGCCTTCATCTTTCTCTCATGCTGGATACTTCCTGCACTTGAATATTGGACTCCAAGTACTTCAGCTTTTGGAGTCTTGGACTTAAAGCAGTGGTTTCCCAGGGGCTCTCGGGCCTTCGGCCACAGACTGGAGGCTGCAATGTAAACTTCTCTGTCTTTGAGGTTTTGGTATTGGGACTGGCTTCCTTGCTCCTCAGCTTACAGATGGCCTATTGTGGGACTTCACCTTGTGCTTGTGACTCCTTAATAAATGCCCCTTCATATGTACATCTATCCTATGAGTCCTATCCCTCTAGAGAACCCTGACCAATACAGTATATAAAGATGAAATTTTACATATTACAGCATGAATGAATGCAGATTGCAAGAGAGAAGGGGCGAGACATAAACATGGGAATATATCATGTGTTTAGAGCTTTCAGCCGTTGATTTTCTGTTAGCATTTGTGTTTTTGCCATTTCCCTTCCATTGCACAATGTCCTCCTGTGACTTGTTTGCTAATTTGAAAATTCTCATAGCATATACAGGACTGTTTTGCATACTGGGTACTTGGGAATAGTTATCAACTGACAAAGTCAGGTTTTGACTCCTAATCCTTGGACTCTGCTTCTCTATATATGTAATATGTAGCCATTTGGGGGCAACATTTAAAGAGTATCATAAGTACTTTAATAGCTGCCAATACTAGCTATTAATAATGGGCTAGATTTGCATTTCTTCTCTCTATCCTCTCCTCTGTCAAGTATAGATCTGCTAATCAAGTACAAAACATATTATCTGAGAGAAAATGACTATAAAAGCAGCATTCTGTCCACCTATTATTGGGTGGCAAAAATTCAGAGAGTAGGTCTATGGATGAATAAGTAACACAAAGCAAATCAACACAATCTCTGCTCTAGAAAAGGAAGGATTTTCATTTTTGGTGAAAAACTATGACAGTGAGTCAATCTAGATGAATTTGAGAACACAATTGGTTTTAGAGAAATAACATACCTTTTGATTTATCTAAGCCTACAGAAACTTATAAGGATGTTGATGAAAAATATCATTACCTTGCCAACTTCTCCTCTCAATTTTCCAAATACTAATACTGAGTTAGAAATCAGACTTTCGAATCTCATATATATTTCATTAATATTGTGCCTCTTGGCAGAGATCAGTTTTATACAAAAAGGGTATAGATTAAAAACAGTTTAGGGGCATTTCAAATTCATTTTCATTTAGTAAGTTAACTTGTATCAGGAGTAATTTTCTGACCCATCAGAAATTTTAATCACTAGTTTTAGAGAGGGTCTGGCTCTGTTGCTCAGGCTGGAGTGCAGTGGTGCAATCTCAGCTCATGGCAATCTCCGCCTCCCGGGCTCAAGCCATCCTCCCACCTCAGCAACCATGCCCTGATAATTTTTGTACTTTTTGTAGAGACAGGGTTTCACCATGTTTCCCAGGCTGGTCTCAAACTCCTGGTCTCAAGCGATTTGCCTGCCTTGGCCTCCCAAAGTGCTTGGATTAGAGATGTGAGCCGCTGCACCTGGCAGCACTTTTTTGGATTATGTTATAAAGTTCAAATTCCTCAGCTTTATATTCAAGGCTCATGATGTTCTTTCCAAACAGAATTATTGAGAATTAGTCTACTCATAATACTTTATGCATATGATCAACCTTCATCTAAAAATGAAGATATTAATACATACTTTCCATATGCCAAATGCTAGTCATACACTGTAACCTCTAAAGAGAGCTCTAGTTATGCCATCACCCCAATTTCAACCCCATAACTGAAGAAAAGTGAATCACTTAAGTACACCCATTTTTCTACCATTGTACAAAGTGAATATTTAATTAGCAACAATAAATTACTTATAAGCGGAATCAAACTAGGGCAAGTGATTCTATTGATTCATCTTTTCTCTGTTTCCATATCACTTGAGAGTTCTCCCAGTCATTAGAAGGACAAGTAAAACCAGAGTGCAGCCCAGAGGAAAGAAAATATTGAGTGGATAAATCAGTGCAGGTCTATAATAGTTAAGAACACTGGCTGTAGGGTTAGATACATCTGGTTGTAAATGGCATTTCTGCTTTTAGTAGTTTTTTTGGCTGCGAGCAAGCCTTTCTAAGTTTCTAACCTCTCCAAGCGTCAGTTTTACATTTTAAAATAATTTGAAAACTTTGACCAGTATTATGGAAGAAAAGTTATGTGTTTGTGTTGGCTGTGTGCCAGGAACTGTAATATGGACTTAATAGTATCCACTTCAATGCTTGCAACAACCCACGGATGTGGGCATCAGAACTGTGTTTGTTTAACATGCATCACAAACTAGCGGGATGAGCCAGTGATGTCCACTCATATGAAATATCAAAATATTCTCCTTTTTGAGGGAAGTAGATACCAGTCATAATGAGATTTTACTTCAAAAAAGTTTAGTAACATACAAGAACAGAAATAGAAACCTAAATGTTTAGAGAACTTTTATTCATTTACCATTTATTCATTTAAATACTGATATGAAACCATAATATTAAAGGAAAAATGAATTGTAGAACCTTGATCCTGTGTAATTATTAATTATAATTTCTCTCACCTGTAAAAGGCTTTACCTAAGTATCTTTATACCCAGTTTTATGGGTAAACACTCTAGTTGAAACAGAAAATATGAGTATTTTGGTATATTACTTAGGAATTAGGAAAGACACAGGTATACTCATATATGGTAAAAAGAACAGGATAGAAAGGAGAAAGAAGAGTGAGGTTTATGAAAGTAGGTGAAGGAGAATAAGGTCAAGAGGGGAAAAAACAGAAAAGTGGAATTAGCATTAGTTAAAAAGGTCTGGAGTCCAGCAAGTAGTATGAGGAGTTAAGCAGCAGTGAAAAAGTGTTTAATTTCAGAGAAAGAATAGAGTGAAAGGGAAATGGCAGAATAAGGGCAAGAGAACGTAAAGACTCTTATCAAGACACTGATGAGAATTCCTAAAATAAAAAATGTGACCTAGAATCAATTGGTATTTTTAGTTTAATGGTTACCTGAGAAAAATGCTACTGACAATTGTTGAATAAAGGTCACTCAATATTTAATTTTGGAATCCCTTTTAAAATTTATTTTGAATCTGGAATTTTTTAGAAATCTAATATTGATTAAAGCATGACTTGTAATTAGCATCAAGTATTTTGTGAGTTTTAAGTATGCCAATTGATGGTACACATTTAGCATGCTACTCTCAACTTCTCGTAAGTCACTCCTTATTTGAAAACATGCCCATTCAGCAAAAAAAAAAAAAAAAAAAAAAAAAAAAAAAAAAAAAAATCACAATGCCTTGTTTCCTGGATATTTAAAATTCTAATAATTTTAGAGATCATGTAAAGTAGTCATGTGTAAAAATGAAGCTACAGTAACTATAAAAATGCAAATCCCACTGGTTATTTCCCTATGTGGCTCTTGTAGAATGTCAAATATTTATGAAGGCCTTGGAGGGTGTCTTCCATGTACATGGAGGCATCTTATGTCTTGCAGGTTGCAGCTGCTGCTTCCCTACCTTCCTCTGCAGACCCACTGGAAATCTCCATGTCCTCTTGTCACCTCTTCTCTTGCTACACCATAGGCCATGAAACTTTCAAAATGTTAAAGTTGTACTGTGTTCCAGTATGAGGTAGGCAAAAATGCCTTTCTCATAATTTCTTCCACTTCAGTTAGAGAGCTGATCAATAAGTACTGCTTGTTCCACAATAAATATTAAAGTTTTGGAAAACTTTAGTTTGATTTTTATTTTCACTTTATTTCTGCTTCTGTATTCCTACTTTTCTGCATTTTGTCAGATAAATCTCTTGAGAATCATCAGGCTGTTTTTAGCTTCACCTGGAGGATAGACCTTTATTCCTTGGTCAAACTTATTGAGACTTTATTTTCTCTGATTGATTTTATTCTCAGAAAACCCACTGATATTGCATGAAAATAAACTTCTGGCCAGTTCATTCAGACAGCTTGCCAGCCCAGCCCAGCAGAGGTTCAAGCTGAGATTTCTGCTATGGTTTAAAGAAAAGTGATGATGGTAGTGATGATAAATTTTAACCAAGAGCTTTGCCTGTGTCAACAGTGTTTCAAAGATACATATGAGTGCAAAAATTTTAGAGGCAGAAACAATATTTTTTCGATTTTTATGTTTTAAGCAGAGAATAATCTTTATTTTTTCTTGTCTCAAGCCATTTACTTTTGGCTAGTTTATCCATACACTATGTAAAGGCCAAGTATACAACACCTGTTTAGAAAATTGCCCTGGAGCGTTCCCTGTTTTCACCCAGTGCATTTCAATGATTCTGACCTCCCTCCCTTTCAAATTTTGGATTCAATTCTTGCTTCGAAATCTGCTTTAAATTTTAACAACAATTTCACTCTTCTACATTTGACTTAATAGTTTTTACCTTCCTACCTGGATTTTGGCTTGCTCTGCTGATTTTGTTATTCCTACATTTTTATGGAAGAAAAAACAAATATTAATAACTCTTTCCTCTTCCATCCTTAGTTCCTCAACTTCACTGCCAGTGGCCTGGAGAAAAAGGGTGAGATAGTAGTTTACAAAATAATTAAACCGCCTAAATTAGTAGGTAATGAAGTCAGATTCTAGGATGGTTATAGGATTTTTCCAGAGTGTTTAGATGCCAAACTCCATGAAGGTAAAAACTATTGTCACTAATTATTTGTATCTTCTAATGAGTCAACAGTTTACTCACAGATAAGGTAACCTTATTCAATTTGAAATTGACAGAAATTATTAGTGGTAAAACCAAGACATGAGATTTGGGTGGGGACACAGCCAAACCATTATCGGTGAGTAAGGAAGATTTAGGGTTAACTGGCCTCATTTGAGCATGAATCAATTAAAAATTGTGATAGAGCAGGGACAAGCATATCTGACATCCCATGGCATGTAGGAATGAAATATCTAATTGAGCTGTCACCTCTACTCAGCTGGAATAAAATGCCCGATGAAGGTATCACTTTCAGGGTTTAAGTTACTTTTGACCTTAGAACAGAATGAGGGCATGAAGAGTACAAAAACTATGCAGTAGAATCCTGTTTTTAATAGCATTAAACGAGTTAGATAAAATGACAAATACCAGAGCCTAAATTCTCAATTTCTGGCAGAGACTAAAACTGAAGGATTTTCTATGACTGTACAAGAAAAATATAAGAAAAAAAGCTCTTACCTGGTTATTACATTGAAAATACATGTTAATTCTGTAAAATTTCAAATTTTAATGTCTGATTCATAAATTCACAGATATTTAAAGTGAAAATATGACACTGACCATAAATGAGTAGATCATTGATAATTATGACAGAAAGAAAGATTTCAAGGACTTTCAGTTCCCTTTCTAACCAGTATGAGCATCCGTTATTGGATGAAGCAGTACCTTCTCTCCTATCACATCAGATTCTTACCTCCTTTCTGGCAGATGCTATAATTTCTTTATTTTAGCAAGTTTCTTACAAAAGAGAGTGGATTTTTTCTCATGTTACAGACCTCAAGTCCTCATTTCTCCTAAATTACTTGGGACTCAACATGCTTTATATTTCCAGTCACAAAGTCAAACTCTTGCAGAGAATTCTTATACATTAAAATAATTGCGGGACCTTTCCAATTTATATCAGCAGATATCAGAGAAATATCTAGAAATTGATACCGATTTATTTTTCTTGCAAAATAATTTAATTTTAGATTGAGATAATTTGCTATTATGTTCAAGGAGTAATTCTAACTATTAATTTAATTGGATTGTAGTTTAGATGTAAAGAAACTATGCTAACTAAAGATAAATGCCAGAAATATTTCAGTAAAATTAGCAGTGATTTCACAAATTTTAGTGTTCTTCAGAATATCTTTGTTAATAGATATTCTCAGAATCTATTATGGAAAATCTAATTTATTAAGAACAGACTGAGGTTTAGAAATAGGCATTTTAATGAGCATTTCATAGAATTATGTGGTTAGAGGATCAAACTTTGAAATCAATCAAATGTTTGGTAATAGGAATGTTTACACAATGTGTTTTACAGGTGATCAACCTGTATATATCCCATATTTTTTTCCCTGAGAGTAGCTAGAAGATAGTTTTCTTTGAGAAATACAGTGGTGAAAGAGTCTTGAGACGCTTTGAAAATGTCTTGGTCACTTTTCTCTGTACACTGTAAATTCTGGTTAGAGATGCTTCAGATCTGATTTCATTAGCAATGGGAGGATTCTGTTGTTTCAGACATAAGGGAAGTCCATTCAGTTAGCAAATGTAAAGTGGCATAATTGTCTGCATGTATGGCAGGTCCCACAGAGACACCAGAATAGTTTCGTCCGTAGTGAACATCTCAAGGACCATAGTAGTTAAGAAGTTGACTGAAATTTTACCTCATTTGTATGACACGTGTCCCCTAAACAAAATTGGACTGCTTTGACTCACCATAATAAAAAGTTGCATCGCACCGAAATCCCCCATTCTTATTCTCTACAAAAAGGAATGTTGAATATTATAGAACCAGTAATAACATCATAAATACATTCAGTGAGTCTTCCTCACAGCTCACTTCAGAGAGCATTATCACTATTTACCAAGGTAACTGTGCTCTAAATTAGGCTCATTTTAGGAATTTTTCTAATTTATTTTCTCCATCTTGGAACCCAGAATGCTACCGCAGAATTTTAGTATTATGGATGTCTATGGAGTCAGCCAAAACAACAGTGTTTCCAAATATTTGTACGGTTTTTGAAGTGTGTGCTCAAATCAGCACCATGTTTATTATCTCAATATCTGGGTATATGTTTGGAATTGATATCTCAACATCATGCAGAATCTCCATTGTTCTCCCTCCACTACCTATGGGGTAATACCTGTTGTAGTAGGAAGAGCCAAGAGGAAGCCCCTGGAGCTCTCTGTACCTAGAAAAACAATAAAGAACACCACGCTATACTGGTTGAGTGGCAGATACTAATGTTACCACAAATTGAAAGTTGTAGGCAGATGATGCTTATTCTATTTAAATTTCTGGTTTGACCTGTGTAGACAGCAGGTAGTCACAAGATATGGACTGGAGAAGCTAGATTGCTATAGGAAACATTACTGTTGAAATGGAGAACAGCAGCCAGACCTATTTTTCTAGCATACACAAAGGTGTTCCCTATTACAGTGTACAGCCACTTTACTCTAGACTTCCTAGTAGCCACTTTGTATATCTCTTGGGTGATATTTATCATTGCTGTGTTTTTCTGAGGTAAGATTGTCTTGGAGAATCCTCAGTCCAGGGCTGGGTATTTCATGTACCATTCATTGAGGAAAGGTGTAGGGCCTCAGACAAAATCCTGAAACTGAGAAGAAATTCCTGTCTTTCACTGTACTTTAGGCTTAGTTGTTGAAGAATAAAGTGGTATAGAAAGTACTGGAAATCAGGGGAAAGAAGGACTTGTTCACAGGAGAGGACAAATTGGTCACTTGGAAGGGTGTCTGCCTTACAGAGGACCACATGTTCTAGATGAATAAACTAGATGAATGAACTATACCTGTACACTAGAGGACATGGTATATTAAGTTTCTTTCTGCAAGCTTTTTCGTTATTTCTGATTCTTTCAAAGCTGTTTTCATTTTCCATCTGAGGTCTCCCCCACTTCCTACCCATGAGGATAATGCAGTAGCTACCAAATTGTCTACCTAAAAATATCTGGAGGATAACTTAATCATCTAGTAGGAGTGGAAAACAACACTAGAAATTGATACCCTCAAAATGTGGACGAAGGGGAGTTAGGGCAGATATTATCAGAATCTAGGATTGCATCTTAGTTTAGTAACTTTTAAAGTAATTTTTATACTCTTTCCACCATCCCTATGTCCCAGAAACTTGCCTCACTGGAGTGGTACAGGAAAGGGAGGCTAATGCTTTCCTAAACAAGTCAGAGTGTTAAGTGGCTTGCAAACTTTCTCCTTAAACCAGCAGGATAGTAGCTGATACTTACAAAGTATCCTTATGTCAGCTAGGGTTCAACCACTGAAACAGAACCAGTAAAAAATATACATGTTAAGAGATTTATTAAAAGAAAACTGGCTTACATTTGTGAAGGCTGGCAAGGCAACTTGTATTTATTTGTAGACCAACTGAAATTGTAGAGAAGACTGTCAGGGCAGGCTAGAACTCTAAAGCAAGGGCTTGACATGCTGTCTATCCTCAGAATCTAATCCTCATAAAAGCCTTGGTTCTGCTCTTAGCGTATTTCAATTGATTGAATTAGGCCTACCAAGATTATTTAGTATAATATTCTTAGAGTCAATTAACTATGGATTTGAATCATATCCACAAATACCTTTACATCAACACCTAGATTAGTGTTTGCTTGAATAGCGGGACTACAGTTTAGACAAGTTGACACATAATCCTGACCCTCACAATCCCCAAATTGAACCTTGGCAACAAGTATGATTCCACATTCCTTTATTTGGAGATTTTCATTGCCAAGATTAGCTGAAGGGTTTTGATTGATGAAGATTTAGAGTAAGGGTTTTGTCCCCCCCAAAGTATATTTTGTTTGTAGGAAAGTATCTACAGTTTGTAACATTTGATTTAGTGCACTTAATTATATTTTGAAGGAAAAAGAAATCTGGCATAAGAGGTCCAGAAGATTTAAATAACAGACCCAGAGCAATTTCCCAGGTAGATGAACCAGATCATTTAATAGCACTGGTTTATATGACTTCCTATAATTTAGTGTATAAAAAATGCCCATTATAGAAATTCATTAGGGTTGTTTGAATGTATAAAGTGGTTGATTCAACGTTTCTGAGTTTTGCTTCCCCGTTGTTCTCAGCATAAAGGGGACCAAGTACTTAAATAAAAAATTCATGGCTTTCTGTATTACAGGTTTTATGTTGTGTGACTCTGCCACATAATGATATTCTGTTAATGTCTAAAAATCTCGTAGCACTAATTTCTTTATAAATTAAGTCATAATCATTTAAATTGAAACTAACTACTTATACTCTTTCCTTACCTAACTCTTAAAGATGTGACACCGGACTATGGCAATACCAAGATGTTCAATTTACACCATGCTAATGAAGCTTAGAGGTTTTGTTAGAAAGTTGATGTTCTCAATGCCACCAGCCGTAGTTCCAAGAACAGGGAAGTGATTCCTGGGCTATGTTCTGTTAAAGGTATAATAATTATTACCTTGCGAACATTAATGTCTAAATATTCTCTGTAGGAAGTTGATGATCGTAGGGCAGGGTGAAAGAAACCTTAAAAATATTTTTGGAATCCATCCACTTTACTCTCTCTCCACAGCCTTCACCCTTATCAAATCCACATTCATCTCTCAGCTGAGCTACTGCCTTCTCACTCTTCCCTTTGCATCCACTAAAATTTAAATACGATCATGCGAATACTATCCAGTGTTGTTAGAATAAAGGCCAATATCTTCAACATAAATTTAAAACACTTGCTTGATTTGGCTCCCTTCTCCTTCTGAAGTTTTACCTTGCCAATGCCCATTTAACATAAGTTGGCCTCTTCTTAGCGATGTACCTTTCTTTATAGTAGAAGTTTGCATGCAAAAACTACTAGATCATAAATACCTCAAGGAAAATCATCCAAAATTACAAACAAATATCACATGTGTGTCACAGTCAGATACATCCTATTGAGTATGTTATTTTCAATTTCATCCTGTGTGGAGGACTGTGCAAAGATTGAATTAATCATACCCTTCAGTTTATGACATACATCTTCATTACGTCTTAAATGTCTTATTTTTCTTGTTTAGCTCTCTCTTCCATTTTTTTTGCCCCAATAGAAGACTATTCAATGTGTTGTTATGCATTTTTTAATCTGTCAGTCAATCTATCTAGATCTATCTAGTATCATTGAATCTATAGTAATATATAGGGCTTTTTTCATGTCTGTATTTTTTAATTTTATAATGATATGATTTAATACTCTTTTGCCTTTTAAGACTTTTCTGTTTTTTAAATTTTTAAATTTGTCTATATTTAGGGGGTACAAGTGCAGATTTTTCATAAGCATATTGGTGGGCTTTTAGTGTACTCATCACCCAAATAGTGAACATTGTACTGAACAGGTAATTTTTCAATCCTTATCCCTGTCCTCCAATCCCACCTTTTGTAGTCTCAAATGTATATTACTCTATTCTGTATGTTCATGTGTACCCATTACCATCTCCAACTTATAAGTAAGAACACACGGTATTTGACTTTGTTATTTCACTTATGATAGTGGCCTCCAGTTTCATCATGTTGCTACAAAATACATTATTTTATGTTTTATGGCAGAGTAGTATTCCATGGTGTGTGTGTTGGGGGTATGTGTGTATATATGAGAAAATGTGATATATCCAATCATCTGTCCAATGGACATTTAGGTTGATTCTATATCTTTGCTATTGTGAATAGTGGTGTGATAAACATGTAAGTGCAGATATCTTTTCGATATAATGATTTTTTTCCCCTTTGGGTATATACCCAGTAGTGGGATTGCTGGGTCAAATTATAGTTCTATTTTAAGTTTTTGGAGAAATCTTCATATTGTTTTTCATAAAGTTGTACTAATTTACATTACTATCCACAGTATATAATCCTTCCCTTTTCTCTTCAACCTCACCAACTCTTATTTTCTGACTTTTAAGATAATAGCTCTTCTGACTTATGTGAGACAGTTTATCTTTGTAGTCTTAATTTGCATTTCTTCAATAATTAGTGATGTTGAGTATTTTTTCATGTTGGCCACTTTTATGTCTGAAGTAGTGGACAGTGCCTACTTTTTACTGGGGTTATTTGTTTTTTTGCTTGTTGAGTTCCTTGTAGAATCTAGTTATTAGACCTTTTATGGATACATAATTTGCAAATATTTTTTCCAATTCTGTGAGTTGTCTGTTTACTCTGTTGATTCTTTTTTACTGTGTTTAATCTCTTTAAGCTCCATTCATCTATTTTTGTTTTTGTTACATTTGCATTTGAGGATTTGGTAATACTCTTTGCCTAGGCCAATGTCCAGGAGATTTTCCTAGATTTTCTTCTAGAAATTTTATAGTTTCAAGTCTTACATTTGGGTTCTTTGGGGTTAATTTTTGCATATAATGAGAAGTATGGGTCTAGTTTGATCATTCTGCATATAGCATATGACTTCCCAATTTTTACAGCACCATCTGTTGAACAAGGTATCCTTTTCCCAGTGCATATTTTTTATGACTTTGTCAAAGATCACTTGGTTGCAGGTATGTGGATTTTGTTTCTGGGATCTCTGTTCCGTTTCATTGATCTATGTATGTTTCTTGTACAAGTGCCCTACTGTTTTGATTACTATAGCCTTGTAGTATAATTTGAAGTCAGGTAATGTACAGACTCCAGCTTTGTTCTTTTTGCTTAGGATTTCTTTCGCTATTCAGGAGCAAGAAATCATATTTGGTTCCATATGAATTTTAGGATTTTTTTTCTAAATCTGTGAAATGCGACATTAGTAATTTTATAGGGATTGCATTGAATCTATAGATTGCATTGGGCAATGTGGTCATTTTACCAGTATTGATTCTTCTGATCTATGATCATGGGATATTTTTCCATTTGTTTGTGCCATCTATGGTTTTCTTCATTAGTGATTTATAATTCTCCTTATAGGGATCTTTCACTTCCTTGGTTAAACTTATTCCTAGGTATTTTGCCTTTCTGTAGCTATTGTAAATGGGACCGCCTTCTTGATTTGGTCTGCAGCTGGATCATTATTTGTGTGTATACATGTTACTGATTTCTGTTCCTTAATTTTTTTTTTAATCCTGAATCTTTACTGAACTTTACTGAAGTGGTTTTTCTAGATATAAGATCATATAGTCAGTGAACAGGGGTAATTTCACTTCTTCTTTTCCATTTTGGATGCATTTTATTTTCTTCTCTTGCCCAATTTCTCTGGCAAGGTCTTCCAGTAATAAGAGTAGTGAAAGTCGACATACTTGTCTTGTTCCAGTTCTCATTCAACTTTTTTCCAATAGGTATGATGTTTGCTGACAGTTGGTCATATATTGATCCTCTACTATGTTAAAGTATGTTCCTTCTATACCTAGTTTGCTGAGGATTTTTATCAGGAGGGATGCCAAATTTTATAGAATACTTTTTCTGCATCTATTTAGATGATTATATGATTTTTATCTTTATGTGATATATCACATTTATTCACATATGTCAAAACATGCTTGCATCCCTGGGATAATTCCCACCTGACCATGATGCATTATTTTATGTGCTGATGGATTTGATTTGCTAGTATTTTGTTGAGAATTTTTGCATCTACGTTTATCAGGGATATTGGTCTCTAGTTGTTGTTTTTTTTTTTTCTCTGTGGGGGTGTATCCTTCTCTGGTTTTAGTATCAGGGTAATACTGGCCTCAGATTCAGGTGGGAGAATTCCTTCTTCCTTGATTTAAAAAATACAGTTTTGAGAATATTAGTGTTAGTTCTTTGTATGGTTGGTGGAATTAAGCTGTGAATTTCATCTGGTCCTGGATTTGTGTGTGTGTGTTGGGAGATTCTTTTATTACTAATTCAACCTTGCTAATTATTATTGGTCTCTTCAGGAGTCCTATTTCTTTCTGGTTTATTCGCAGGAAGTTGTGTGTTTGCAGGAATTTATCCATTTCTTCTAGGTTTCCTTGTTTGTGAGCATGTAGTTGTTCATAATCATCGATCTTTTGTATTTCTGTAATATCTATTGTAATGTCTCTTTTTACATTGCTGATTGTATCTAGTGGTTTATCAATTTTGTTTGTCTTTTTGAAGAACCAACTTTTGGTTTCATTGATCTTTTGTATTATCTTTTTTTTGGTCTGTATTTCATTTAGTGCTGTTCTGATTTTTGTTATTTCTTTTCTTCTGCTAACCTTAGGTTTGGTTTTTTCTTGGTTTTTCAATTCCTTGAATCATCACTTTAGGTTAATTTGTGGTCTTTAAGATGTTTTGATGTAGGCATTTAATGCTGTAGACTTTTCTGTTAACACTGCTCTTGTATCTCACAGGTTTTCATATGTTGTTTTCATTTTTAATTTTTTAAAATTTCCATATTAATCTACTGAGTGACAGTTCAGGAGCATGCTGTTTAATTTCCAAGTATTTGTATAATTGTGAAAATTTCCTTTAGTATTGATTTCTAGTTTTATTCCACTGTAGTCTGATAAAATACTTCATATAATTTTGATTTTGTTTTAATTTTATTAAGACTTTTTTTGTGGCCTAACATGTGGTCTATCTTGGAGAATGTTCCAAGTGCTGATAAAAAGACTGTGTATTGGCCAGGCACGGTAGCTCACGCTTGTAATCCCAGCACTTTGGGAGGCTGAGGCGGGCAGATCACAAGGTTAGGAGATCCAGACCATCCTGACAACATGGTGAAACCCCGTCTCTACTAAAAATAAAAAATTAGCTGGGTGTGGTGGTGCACACCTGTAGTCCCAGCTACTTGGGAGGCTGAGGCAGGAGAATCGCTTGAACCTGGGAGATGGAAGTTGCACTGAGCCGAGATCGTGCCAGCCACTGCACTCCAGCCTGGTGACAGAGTGAGACTCTGTCTCAAAAAAAACAAAAAAAAAAACAAAAAAAAAACACTGTGTATTCTGTATTTGTTTGGCAGAATGTTTTGTAAATATCTGTTAAGTCCATTTCGTCTAAAGTCCAATTGAAGTCCAATGTTTCTTTGTTAATTTTCTGTCTCAATGATCCATCTAGTGTTGTGGGTGGGGTGCTGAAGTTTCCCACTATTATTGTATTGTTGCCTATCTCTCTCTCTTTAGGTCTGGTAATATTTGTTTTGTGAACTTGGGTGCTCCAGCATTGGGTGTATACATATTTAGGACTATTATATCTTTTGCTGAACTGATCCTCTTATCATTAAATAATTACCTTTTTATATTATATTAATGTTTTTGATTTAAAGTCTGTTTTATGTGATATAAGTACTATCCTGCTTGATTTTGCTTACCATTTGCATGGAATATCTTTTTTACCCTTTAATTTCAGTCCATGTCTTTACACGTAAGGTGATTTTCTTGTATGCAGCATATAGTTGGATGATTTTTTTTAGATCTAGTCTGCCAATCTGTATCTTTTAATGGAACACTTAATCAATTTACATTCATAATTAATATTGATATTAATTGTTTTCCAGTTGTTTTATAACTTTTTTCCTTTATTTCCCTCTTTTTGTCTTGGTGGATGGATGAAATTCTGACGTATTGCCATTTGATTATTTTCTCTTCCTTTGTGCAGTTGTTTTATACATACTGTGAGTTTTATATTTCTGTGTATTTTTCTAATAATGAATATTGGCCTTTTGTTTCCTTAAGACCTCTGACCATCATTTTCTTTACTGTGATGGTGACAAATTATTTCAGTGTCTGGCTGTGTGGAAAAGATTTCTCCTTTATTTATGACAATTATCTTTGCAGGATATAAAATTTTTGATTGACAGTTTTTTTTCTTTCAGCACTTTTGAAAATTTCATTTCATTCTCTTCTGGGGTGTGAGAGTTCTGCTGAAAGGTCTGCTTAGTATGATGGCGTATACTTTATAGATGACTAGATGCTTTTATCTTGCTAATTTCATTATTTTTTATACTTTGACTTTAGCCATTATGATCATAATATGCCATGATGAAGTCCTTTCTGCGATATATTTTCCTGGGGATTACTGAGCCTCCTGTATCTTCATATCTGACACTCTTGATAGATTTGGGATGCTTTCATTGATTATTTCCTTAAATATGTTTTCTAAACATTTTGATTGCTCTTTCTTCCTGGAAATATCAATAACGCCTCAGTTCTGAGGTTTTATGTAGCCCTATGTGTCTCAAAACCTTTGTTCATTCATTTTTATTCTATTTTTTAAAATATTTTTCTGACTAGATTATTTCAAAATACTTCAAGTTTTGAGATTTTTTCTTCTGTGTGGTCTAGTTTATTACAGAAGCTTCCCAATGTATTTTGTAGGGCTTTCAGATAATTTTTTAGTTCCAGAATTTCTGCTTTTTAAAAAGTTTGTAAGATATCTGTGTCCTGGGTAAATTTCTCATTCATATTCTGAATTGATTTTCTAATTTCTTTACATTGGTTTTGAAGTTTCTCTTGCATCTCATTGCAAGAGTAATTTGAAAACCAATGCAAAGCTTCTTTGAAATCAATATTTTAAATTCCTTATCTGGCATTTTGAGGAATTCTTTTTGATTGGGATCTGTTGCTGGGCAATTGTTGTGGTCCTTTGGTGGTTTCATATTTCTCTGTTTTTTCTTCAGTATCAGTGTGTCCTTTCATTGATATATGCTTATCTAGTGTAGCAGTTGCTTTTTCCAATTTTTAAAACTGCTTTTGTAGGGGATAATTTTTTTCTGAAAATGTGTGCATGTTGTCAGTTGAGTAGGATACTTTGGCTTTGATTTTGGCTTCCTTTGGTAGTGTAATCTTTGTATGATGTCTTCAGCAGTACACAGCAGTACACATTGCAAAAAGGGTCAGTGGTATCTGTGATTTCCTCCATGGCTCAGAGTATAGTTATCACTTGAGCTTGCATTGAAGTTTTGTTCAGCAGTTGGACACAAACTGAGCCAGTCTTTAGGCCCCAGTGGTAGCAGCAGTGGGACAAATGTGCCTGATTTTAGGCCTCAGAGCAGTTTACATTGCTCTGATGTTAGTGAGTCCTGGAAGGTTGATGCTTGAACCTCCAGGCAACCTGCCTCAGATACAGGAGTGGGAGTTGGGGGGCAGGTGTTCGGGCAGGTTCTCAGTATCTGGACAGCTAGTATGATGTGGGTGATGGCAGTAGTGGTGGCGGAGCAGCCCACTGGGACTCAAGTGGTTCATGTTCATGTTCATGTTCCTGGGAGGTGAAATGGATTGGGCAGGCTAGTCCCCGTCCCACAGCTACCTGTAGAAGAGCAGTGGGTATTGTCCTAAGTGTTCTTAGCTCCCCTGTGCCTCCCCTATATGGATGGTACCTGTAGTCACACTACTTAGTACTTGGCTCAAGAGTAAGCACATACCAGAATTAAACTCTCAAAACAGTAACAGCTGTAAGCTTGTCACCAGAGAGGGCAGAGCCCCCCTCAGATGAGCAGCATGGGCAAGCATGTGGGGAGTGTGGCTCACTCAAGTCTTGGTCTCACAGTAGCCAGTAGCAGAGCAGTGGATTTTGTCCTAGGTATGCATAGGAAAGCCTGGTTTTGTGTCCCTCTTTGGCCTGGCAGTGGCTGCAGCCATATCAACTCGAACTTGACCCAAGGACAGGGTGCAGCTCAGCATTAGAGTCTCAAAATGATGCCTTGGTCTTGTGACAAGGGAGGCTAGGGCCCTTCCCAGGCAGGCAGTGTGAGCAGGAAGCTATGGGGAGTGCAGTCTGTCTCACAGAAGCCCATTGCAGGGAAATGGGTATTGTTCTAAATGTGTATAGAACAGCCTGTTTTCCTGTCTCTCCTTGGGCAGGTGATGTGGCTGCCGCTGCACCATTCTGAACTCAGCCTGAGGGCAGGGGGCAACGTAGCCATAAACTCTCAAAATGGTGCCTCGAGACTGGGACCACAGAGGGCAGGGTCCCTCCCATGTGGCAAGCAGCATGGGCAAGAAGCTGTGAATAGTGTGATGCATTCAGGTCTCAGTCTTAACAGCAGGCTGTAGCAGGGTGGTACGGACCCTCCTGGGGATGTGTGGGAGCACCCAGTCTCCTTTCTCCTTCCTTGGAGCAGTTTAGCAGCAACAGCCATGTCTGTAGATCTCTGGTATTTAAGCTCCCAAAATGGCAACCCGTTAAGGCTGCTCTAGGCTTGGATGCCTGTGGGATTCCTTGTGGGTTCCCTTTCTGCAGCAGCGTCTCTGTGCAATCTTTAGGCAGTTCTTTATGTCAGGAACAAGGCCCTAGTGAGTGGAGGGTTTCTCTTGTAGCCAAGATTGTAGAAGCCCGTTTTGGATTGTGGAGCCCTGGGGATTTCTCTCTCACTATTTGCCTGTATTCAGAAATCTCTCCTGGCCCGCAGTCAGTCCCTGGACCAGGCAAGCTGCCTCAAGCCCTTTCCTTACTTCTGGTGCTTCCTGTCTTTTCTCTGGTGATCCTGTTATTCTCTCCTCTCAAGTTTACTTTGTGTACAGGGAAGGGTTGAAGAGGGCAGCTTGAAATTAACTCCAGCTTTTGGGATTACAAGAAACCTAATTCATTTTAACTGCTGAAATCCAGATCTGCCAACACTGGGCAAATACAAGAGCTACTTACTCCAGGCTTCAGTTTTAACTTCCCGCTACCATCTAAAATATGTTTTGGTATGTATAAATTTATTCATTTTAAACTAAACTTTTATTTGATAACCTGAAACTTGTATGTGTCTCATCATTGAGGTATAACTTCCAGAATCCTCCATTACACCTGCTTTCCTTAAGATTGTCATAGTTTTCTGTCTGCCTGGAATTTTGGAACCAATCTTCCAGCCCCATAGAACTTTCTTCCCTCCCACATTTCTAAACTTGATTTAATATCTTATGTATCTCTCAGCCTTTAACTCAAAAATCTGCTTCCTAGGAAGTCTTTGGTGCCTCTCAGATCAAATGATGTCTCCCTTATATGTGTTATCACTGATCTACTTTTCCTTGGTCTTTATTTTCACACCATAATTAAGTATTTATGTACGTTTATCTTCAACCTACAATGTAAGCTTCACTGGGGCAAGGTGCACATATTGTTCTTCTTATCCTTAAGGCCTAGTTGTTTTTTTGAGCTCTTAGTATGTGCTTAATAAATAAATGTTGAATGAATTAATGAGAAAGGCACAATTTTATAGAACCCAAGAGTCATTGTTCAGTTACTTTAAGAAAATGCTTGCCTGAAGGTAGGAAAGTAGACATACCACTAGGGCAGTATTTTCTTCTGAAGTGCTCAATTATGTAAAGTGATGAAAAATAGAAATTTGAAAGGATTGGGTTAATACTTTCCAGAGATGTATATACAAGCACAGAGTTAGTCTTAAATTGATTTTCATGTATATAAAGTTGCTGGGAGTTGTCTAGTCACCTCTGTGATCATGGTAATTAGGTGATAGATGGAGTCTTGGTCTATATAAATCTCAGGATAAGCCCAGTTGATCCATGGACCTATCCTGTGGTTATTTTCTATACCTCAGAATGTAGAGTAGGAATAGATACTAAATTACAGAATCTCCAGTTGATTTCATAATGTATCAGTGGGGTACCATGGTAGGAAGGATCTCTGGAATTGTCACGTGCCATGCCTTAACTGTCGTCTTAGCCATATTGAAACCAAAGGCAATAATGCATCCCTGGGGGAATTTCAGAGAATATTCTTCCACCAGCAGTGTCAAAACTGCATGGGTAGTGAGATTCTGGCAACTATTATCATTGTTTCAGTTATTTATTTTATTTCATTTTGCTTCTTTTTATTACTTCTCTTTTGCTCCTTTTTTGTTTTTAATAATTTCAACTTTTATTTTAGATATGGGGGTACATGTGCAAATTTGTTACATGGGTATATTGAATGATGCTGAGGTTTGGGGTACAGATCACATCACCCAGGTAATGAGTACAGTATCTAACAGGTAGTTTAGAACCCATGTCCACCTCTCTCCATCAGCCCTCTAGTAGTCCATAGTGCATTGCCCCAGTGAAACTTACAGTATCTATTGTTCCCTTCTGGGGCTTGTGAGAAAGTCAAATAACTCTTGGAAAATGACTAGGTAATTTTAAATTCATTCAATCAATTATACTAGTCACAGCTACTATTCCATACTGATATCAACAAAATACTGGTATGTAGCTATTGATCTAAGAAATGATTTATACTCTGTGCAATCAGTAAAGACATCAGAAACAGTTTGTTTTTATCTCTTCAAGAATAACAGTACATTAATACTGTCTTAGCTCAGGGTTATATCAACTGTCATGCTTTCTGTCATGACTTAGCCTGAAGAAGTTTGATCATCTTGTTATCCTTCAGAATGTCACCTTTTTCTAATATATTGATGCTCTTATGCAAACTGAACCTGGCGAGCGGGAAACTGAAAACATCCTTGATACCCTAGAAAACAGAGTACTAGAATTTGCGAGAAATGTCAGGGGTATGCCATATATTTGGAGATTCTAGGGGTCCAGTTTTCTGGGCACGTCATAAGATCCCCTTTAAAGTGAAAGACAAGTTGCTGTTTTTTGAGCCACCCATTAGGTTGAAAAGAGAAATGTTTAGATTTTAGAGGGAAAAGGAGTATAATCCTCTAATTCATTTACCAGATAGTCTATAATACTGCCAGTTTCACCAGCGCCAGAGCAAAAAAAGGATTTGTATCACATCCAGGCTGTGATGCAAGCACCTATACCACTTGGGTCATGTGTTCCAGCAGCCTAGATTGTGCCTCAGCAGTCTATACCATAACGAGATACAGTCTGAAGGCTTCAGCAACTCCCAGTAGAAGAATCACAGTGAAGACCCACAAATGTTGAAATAAGGTCATGGTATATTCTATATTCTGCTGACAAAAATTTTACATTTAGCAAAATAGTTTCTATCTTGCAATTGCATCAAGATAGAGCCATAGTGCCTGATCATAGAAAATTAAATGAATGTGAAACCCAAGATGCCCAATATTAAATGTGAATTTGATCCACTCAATCAGAAAGTTGGACATAGAAAGATAAACTTTCTATTAAATGAAAGTTGTATATTATGAATGTACCCAAGGAAGTCTTGAAGGCACAAGAAAGTTGGATACAAATATTGCTCATATTCATATGTTACCTGCTCCCTGCTCTAAACACTTCACTACTTCTCTTTATACCTAAATGTATGGCCTCATGTGGAGTTTCCTGTGTTGAGTTAACAGGGGGCCTAGTTAAGCATGTCTAGACTTGGCATATAAATAAGTCTGCATGGCATTTAGCACTGCTGGAAGTACATAGTGCTACCCTACAACCTCACTTACAGGTAACCCTAATAGTATGAAAAGGAAACTTGCCAGTGAGAAGAACTTTGGGCAAAGTATCTGGGTTTCCACCGTCTAGAATGAGAGATGGCTTGGAGTGTAGGGATCCTCACAGACTCATGAAAAGTGATTAATGGGTTGCCCAATTTCCCGAGGACTTGGAAAGGACAGCCTGAAGTCTGGTTACAAGGGAGTTTTCCAGACAGGCATTTACAGAATAGGTAGACTATGACTATATCTGTATTCATGTAAATTCCCACTGAAGATTTTCCAGGGCAGAGAAGCTTATCAACAATCAGGTTAAAAAGCTGACCCATTCTCTACACGTAAGCAAGCCTCTTGTAGCGGTCTGCAATGGGCTTTCACTGATGACATTCACAGGTTGTTTCCTGGGCTCCATTACTCAAAAGCATATGGATTGTTAGAACTATAGAAAGGTTTGTTGGTATCAATTACAGAGCAAGCTGCAGAATAACAACTAATTATATTGGCGTGCCTTCTCAAAGGGTATAATGTATGCCTTAAAGCCAGTTTAAGGTGTGACCTTTTGCAAATTTCCCAGTTTTCAAGGGTCCAGAAACCTAAAGGTTAAGGTGTGGTGGCTCTTCTCATAATTATACTCAACAATCTACTAAAATTAATTTTCTTCCTATTCCCACAGTCTTGGACTTGGTGTGTTTGGACATAAAAGTGCTCCAGAAAAACTAATTCCTCTAGAAACATAGTTTGATTATTATCAGTTAGAAGCTGAGAGTGCACCCTGACAATTTTATTCTACTAAATTGGCATGCTTCTGAATCATTATACTGGGCAAGATGCTTGATACCCATAACCTAGAGTAAATTAGATTATGGCTGCATGATATAGCATGTAGGACTATGTCTGGAACCTGGAGAATCACTTGGGTGTAGCTCAGTGTTCCCATTTCAATAATAGTAATTAATAAAAAAACAGAAGTAGTCTCATGAAGAAAGATCCTATGGGGACTTAGAAGTTGTAATGATAGAAGTTTGAGTTATTCCTCCAGGAAAGAAAAACACAAACAAAAACTTCACAACAGCCGGGCGCGGTGGCTCACACCTGTAATTCCAGCACTTTGGGAGGCCGAGGTGGGCGGATCACGAGGTCAGGAGATCGAGACAATCCTGGCTAAGACAGTGAAACCCCATCTCCACTAAAAATACAAAAACAATTAGCCAGGCATGGTGGTGGGCGCCTGTAGTCCCAGCTACTCGGGAGGCTGAGGCAGGAGAATGTTGTGAACCCAGGAGGCAGAGCTTGCAGTGAGCCTAGATGGTGCCACTGCACTTCAGCCTGGGCTACAGAGCGAGACTCCGTCTCAAAAAAAAAAAAAAAAAAAAAAAAGTAAAAAAAAAACTTCACAACTATTGGCAGTGTTGGTAGAAGGCAGCAGAAGATAGATCACACAGTATATAAAGCTATGATTACTCATTTGCGGCTTACTACCAGCTAAAAAGTGGGGACTGTAGCAGCTCTGTTCAGTGTTGACTATTTTTTGTCCTTTTTACTAAAAATGTATAGATAAGTACCAATTGTAGCTAATTGCTACTGATAAAATCATGCCCTGCTAGCTAGTATATGTTGGCTGATTAGACATTACATTTTCCTCCCTGGGGAAATGGGAAGTTGTTTACATGAATAAATTACAGGAATGTTGATAGTGATGAATGTTGAGTGGCAAAAGTAGTGGTGTACCCATAAGTTTTATATTGTTATTTTTAGCTTTGTGCCTAGAAAGATTAATCCCTGCAGATTGCAACGTGTAAATGCTATAGTCCCTTGATTTCTGGAAAAAGACAAACAGAAGTTGAAAAT
Source organism: Pan paniscus (assembly GCF_029289425.2). Classification (NCBI taxonomy): domain Eukaryota; kingdom Metazoa; phylum Chordata; class Mammalia; order Primates; family Hominidae; genus Pan; species Pan paniscus. The sequence continues at coordinate 98,105,079 of NC_073258.2, forward strand.
ATATCAAAGTAAAGAAAGATCAAGGTATGACTCTTCCTTGCTATTTCATGCCTCTCTGTGGTTGGCCATAGTTTGGGCAACTGCTGTATTTACTCTACAGTTATGACTCATGTGGGTCAGTCTCTCTTCCTTGGCTCCTACCATTGACAATTCTTCTTTAGTGCCTTGTTCCATCAGGTCAGTGGTGATAATGGTAATAATGGCTTCCCATTATTGATAGTCCTTGGGTACTTCACCATTTATTGTAGATTTCAAACTCTATGAAGTGCCCCTTTATTAAACTCTGCTCGTGGAGATCTTTAAGTGTGCCATTGATTTATGTCATTACTGTGACTGATATAACAGGATTTGTAATTTCTTCCAATTCTTATATTTTAAGTTTCTATAGGTCAGAGATAATTCTCATACAGTGTAGATATAAAATATAATGAGGTTTTAGAAATTTATGTGGCACAATTTAATTCTATGCCCTACACTATTGATTTTAAAATGTCATTCTTTATAATGCTGCAGATATTTAGCTGGTGTACACATATATAGTATTTAGATTCATTTTATACTGAGAAATGCAAAGCAATAATCTTATAAAAAGAAAGACTATTTTTTTTTTTTTAAGATGGAGTCTCACTCTGTCACCAGGCTGGAGTGCAGCAGTGATGTGATCTCAGCTCACTGCAACCCCGCCTCCAGGATTCAAGCGATTCTCCTGCCTCAGCCTCCCGAGTAGCTGGGACTACAGATGCATGCCACCATGCCCAGCTAATTTTTGTATTTTTAGTAGAGACAGGGTTTCACATTGTTCGTCAGGATGATCGTGAACTCTTGACCTCATGATCTGCCTGCCTCGGCCTTCCAAAATGCTGTGATATAGGCATGAACCACCGTGCCCAGCCAAGAAATACATTTTTAAAGGAGGAGTAATTATAGGAAAATGTTGCCAAGTTGCTGAGGAGAATTTATCATTAGTTAAAAAATAATACCCCAAAGCCTCTAGAAAGTACAAATATGACTTTCATATGCATGAAGTCATGAACACATTATTCTTTTTCCTTTTTATAGTAGCACATCACAGAATCTTGTTCAGTCTCCCTTGTGACCTTGTGAAGGAGAGCAAACATGTCCCTTTGTCACCTAAAACATTTTATTCATTTCAAAATGGCCATGACACTGTGGCTATTTTAAGCCTCCCATTGTTTGTCTAAAATAGATTGTTCTGGCAGAGTGTATGTTCTGAAAATCATTTGCTTGGTGTGCTCATTACTTCATGTCAACTTTCAGAATGGCAATTTCTAACAATTTCTAAACATTCTTTTCCCAAACAGGTCAAGTGAATGATGCTATTTAAGTGTGTGGTTTGTGGACTATGAACTGTGAGGGAATAGGGCATTAGCATGGGTGAGGGGTAGGCAGACCACACTCACAAACCATACCAGTGTCATAGGATAAACCAAGTTTTACAGAAGTGTAGAGAATGGTAATCAGGTGTAAGGCCAACCAGTTCTCAGTTCTTGCTAAGGTCAGGGCAAATCTGAAATACAAATTATAGGGGGTTAATTGATGGACTGTAAAACAGACTCAGTAGGTCAAGGGATTGGTTTCTGTTTTCCAACTTTTTCCTCACTCTACATCATCTCCCATTTTTACAGTAGAAATAATATGCTATAGAGAAAATTTAATTATGCTACTAAGTTGCTTAATAGCATCAGTTTTAAATATGCTTTTTTCAGGGCTTCTTATTGCCAGTGCTATCAAACTCAAGCCTCATTTCATCTCCCTCGTCTTACTTTCCAGCAGTCCTTTCAACATAACTTCTAGATCTGTGGCTTTTCCATCACTACTCTGATAAATCGTAAATATTTCATCATTTTGATAAGCATTAAAATTTTTGTTTCAAACTGCAAGTTGAGCTGAATTGTTTATGCAACATGTGCAAATCAGCATTTGGTTTCTAGCATGAAAAATTTAACTCAAGGAGCCAAAGTAAGATCAGAATTGACTGGATTATGTGAGAGTTTGACTGAAAAAGTTATAAACCCCTGCTCTAACCACAGTGAATATACTTTGTGAACAGCACTGCACATGCCTTCACAACGTTTTTACTTCTTCCTCCATTACCTTTGCCTGAAATATGAGTCTAATGCCTACTCCTTAATGTCCATACAAACTCGTTTCACACCTTATAGAGAAGTCTGATTCTCCAGCTAAAGTGGTAATTACCTTGTCTGATCTCTGAATTATTTTTTCATGAGCCATTAGCTCAGTTATCTGATTGTTATAATTCATCTGTTTAAGCTCTAGTAAGTGAACTTCTTCAAAATAGGACTACAATTAATATCTGTATTCTTAATCCCTTAAAAAATGGCTTACCTCCTTGTGGGTACTCAAAAATATTTAAAAGGTCATCATTTCAAGCTGGAATCAGGAATCTAAATAGATGTGCACTTTCAGACAAAAGGAACCACTTACAAATACACTCAAAATAAAAACCTTTTATTCCAGGTTAGAACCTGGAATAAGACATCTACTTATTGATGTCTTTCATAGGTTCTGCCTTGAATTCAGATGTTTCTATAGGAGACAATTTTAATCATAGAGAAGATCAGAGGTTTTGAAGAACGCGTTATTTCTGAAATGAATGAAGAAGGGAAGCTGGAAAGTTAAGGTTTGACTGGAAAGCTAAGGTTTGCATTCCACTTCTGCCATTATCTAACTTGGTGACCATGAAAAGAACAATTGAAAGAGCAACAACAAACTTCCAGTAACAATAATTGAATTCACATTATTAATAATAACTTTAACAGATGGAATGGAATGTGTACCACATGCCTCAAACTGTGTCAAGCACCTAAAGTTATTCAGTTATAAAATGTTAAAATTATATTTATTAAACATCATAAGCAGAATACCCTCAGTTTTTATATGCTTTATCCAAAATCTCTATGAGTATAAGGAATTCTTTAAAAGTTATAGACACCTAAAGGAAAAGTTGAAGAGATACAATGGCATTAAAATTTGGGGAAATTAAGAGTAGTGGCTACCCAGCGTAATAGACAAAGCTAAAATCCATCAGTTGGATGAGGCAGAAGACAGTGATAAGTAACCTTATTTATGCTGCAAAACCAGTCTCAGGAAGAGGAGACACCAGTTCACTTTAAAGTGGGGATAAGAAATGGGAATTAAAGCAGGGAAGAGTATTTTTTGAACTGTTTCAAAAGCACTTAGATTGTTCTTTGGCCAACCTACCCACGTTAACCCACACAGCAAGATGACTATCCCTCGTCTAGCTTATCAGGAAAAGAATCTACTCTGAAAAATTAAAGGTAATAAGCTCTAGATTTGTACACATTGAGCAAAATTTAGGGGCCTTGAGGGTCGATGAATATATTAAAACAGGAGGATTAAGTAAATGTCTTCTCACTAAATGCTGAGATATCCTCCTGCTTCTCTCACTCAGCTTCTAGAATCCTGAAAGCCAGGCTTATACTACCAACTAGGAGGGACATTATGAACCAAAAAATGTATAAATGCTGATATTAATAAAACAGTTCAGTGGCCACCAAACAAGTCAAACTCATTCATATTTTGGGACTTCTCACAGTACAGATATTCTGATTACCTGTAAAATGAGTCAATCTTACATAGGAATGGCTAGCTTACACATTTGAGGAAATTTACAAAATTTAAAGACAGATGCCAAGCCGTGTGTGTGTGTGTGTGTGTGTGTGTGTGTGTGTGTAAAACAAAACAAAAAGCACTCTGAGGAAATATGGAAAATTTAAAGGGAAGAAAACTTCAAAAACAACAAATACAACATTAACAGCAAATATATTATCAAGACAAGATATGGCATCATAACATGAGAATAAATGCTATTTTGGCCAGATATGGTGGCTCACACCTGTAATCCTAGCCCTTTGGGAGGCAGAGGCGGGCAGATCACCTGAGGGCAGGAGTTGGAGAGCAGCGTGGCCAACATGGCGAAACCCTGTCTGTACTAAAAATACAAAAATTAGCTGGGCATGCTGGTGCATTCCTGTAATCCCAGCTACTTGGGAGGCTGAAGCAGGAGACTCACTTGAACCCAGGAGGAGGAAGTTGCAGTGAGCTGAGGTCATGCCACTGCACTCCAGCCTGGGCGATAGAGCAAGACTCCAACAAACAAACAAACAAACAAAAAGAATAAATGCTAAAACAGAACATTTAAGGAATTAAATAGATATTGAAAATTTGAAAAAGTACATTTTAGTAGAAACATTTTTTGAAGGCTTATTGGAGAAAGTTGAAGATCTGACTCAGAAGTATAGGAAAAATATAGAAAGAAGAAATGAGGAGTAAAGCCATGTAAATCAGGTTTAAACTGGGAATTTCAAAATATGAGAAAAGGCAAAATAGACTGGAAGATACTCTCAAGTATATTATCAAAAATTTAAAATAAACTTTCCCTGAGAAAAAGTGACATGTGATTCCAGATTGAAGGAACCAGTCATTGAAGAGTCTGAAATTAATAAGTCACATGAACCAAGCCAAATTACTATGCAATTTTAGTGCTCTTAAAGACCTTAAACATTCTTAGGGGGACAATATCTATTATAGATCTCTACATGCAGATAGTTATATATGTATGTGTCCATCATCTGAGAAAGACGAACAAAATTTCATCAAAGGATTAGGAATCAGAATAATAGTCTTTCTCAGCTTAAAAGTCCACACTCAAACTATTCCAGTGCAGTATAAAATGAAGATAGCTTTAGATGGGTAAAACATACAAGTTTTGCATATCATGCACATTAATACAGTTTATTGATATATGTTCCTTCCACAAAATCGAGAGTAAATTAAGATAAAGTTATGTAATTCAACAAATGGACTAATACTCATGAGGCTTGAAGGAAAAAATCAGGATAATACTGTGCAGTAGTCTAGGAAGTCCCCGGATCTCTACTTGATATTTCTCTATTTGATAATATCTTCCAGCAAACAGGCAGAAAATTTTAAGAGAGTTACAGTCAAAGGAGAAAAAAAACACTATAACTGCTTGATCACCTGACCATGTTAAGAGGAAATTTTCAACACTTCCCAAAGGTTTGGAAAAAGAATAAATGCTAAGTAAACTAAGCATTGACGGTAGAAAGCATTTCTGGAGTGCTAAACTGTGCCAGGTAACTACCCTGAGTTTTTAAATGTATTTTATATATAACCTTAGCAACTTTAGAACCTTGGTAATTTGTTATCCTCATTTTATATATGAACAAATTCTAGGAAAAATAAACATAAAAATGCAAACTAAAATATTTAACCAAAAATGTGAAATTGCTAGGCTAGAGGTAGGGCACAAAGGTGGCAAAATATAAGATTATTTCTAATCTTCTATAGCAGGAACTCAATAGATAATGTCTAAAATTACAAAATCAAGAAACAGCATCACTTTGTTGTTAAACAGGACCTCCCCTAGGGTATGTGGGACTGAGGATAATACCTTGGTGGGGCATCTGTTTCATAAACAATTTGAATTAAAATTTGTAACAAAATTCATGGGCCCATGACAAATATAAGGAAGTGATTTATTGAAGATGTAGAGAAAAGAGACACTCATATAGTTTAGAAGCATCATACCTTATCTTGAATTCTTCAGACTGCAATCTCTGAATTCCCAGAACATAATCTCATTTGGTGTTGACCACACCTCTGCCTTCTATCCGCCACCACCAGCAGGGAGATCAGTGAGAGGAGATGAGTGAAAAAAGAAGAGTGGGTCCATTCAAGGAAGGATTGTTTGTCTTTTGTCTAGCGCAAATGAAGACTGTCCCTGGAACATGATGTTTTCGCATTCCTCGCAGGTGATAAAGAACACTGATTAGATGGGCTCATTGTCCTGTAGAACAACAGTCTTCAGAACCTTGGAGGAAATGGCACAGCCACTCCTGGAGACTGCCTGACAAGTGGCATGGAGCTAGTGAATGGTACTAGTGGCAGACAGGGTAAAAATGCCTGCTATCAGCACCACCACACCCTACCTTGGGTGCTGTAGGCATGCAGTGGTAGGGTAATCAGATCACAGATGGGTAAAATCCATTTCATAGGCCTGGATATGTGGCTTTAGGCCAAGGGTCAGCCATGGTCCATGGATAGCCCAGGGTCTGAACTCATCCTGGATCTGACACAAAAATGAGAGAATCACTGCAAATCAGCAAGACAGCATCATTTCAACACTTTAATCTTATACAATCTAAAGAGAAATACTTGCATCATCCAGCAGGAGGCAACTTGTAATGAAGCCACTTTATTGGAACTAGATTCTTGCTTACCTGGTCTAAGAGTGGTTCTATATCTGAAATCTGGAAGCAAATATAAAAACAGCTAAAACGTTGAAATGTTGCACTAATTTATTCCAGTAGCAGGGCTAGGGAGGAGGAAGGATAGAGTTGAGGAATTATTGTTTTTCATAATAAGCCTTTAATACTGTATTACTTTTTAAGTCCTGTAGATATATTACTTCCAACAATTAAAGAAATAAATATATGAAAGCAGTTTATTTTTAAATTCTTTTCCCAGCTCCAAACTGTTAGGGGTGTGTGTGTGTGTGTATATATACACACACATATATATACATAAATATACACATGTATATACATATATACACACACGTATATATACATACATACACACGTGTATATATACACGTGTGTATATACATGTGTGTATATACATATATACGTATATATGTATATATATGTGTATGAAATGGATTTTACCCATCTGTGTTCTGATTACCCCACCACTGCATGCCTATAGCACACAACAGTAGGGTGTGGTGGTGCTGATAGCAGGCATTCTTTACCCTGCCTGCCACTAGTACCATTCACTAGTACCATTCACATATGCATGTGTGTATATACACGTATATACACGTGTATATATATACATATATTTCTGTATATGCATGTGTATACAAGTATATATACACACATATACATGCGTGTATATATACACATATATATGTATATACATGTACGGACATATATATGTATATGTGTATATGCACTTGTATATACACATATATACGTATATATCTATGTCTATATACATACATGTATATATGTCTACATACATACATGTATATGTCTATATACATGCATGTATATATCAATGTCTACATACATACATGTATATATCTGTCTACATGCATACATGTATATATCTATGTCTACATGCATACATGTATATATCTCTATGTCTACATGCATACATGTATACATATCTATGTCTGCAGATGTGTATATATCTATGTCTACATACACACATGTATATCTATGTCTATGTCTTCATACACATACACACATTTATAGCTTACAGGGAGCGCAATAGACTAAAAAATATTAGAAAAGTTATTTTCCACTTATTTTTAAATTGGTACATCTAAATATATCACGGTTGGTCTCACAGAAACTTCAAGGTCAATGACCAACAAAATGGAACTTTTAACCTAAACCAGTCAAAGGAGATAACAGGAGAAAGCTTAGTATTATTAGAGGTGTAGAGTTAGTTGAGGCCAGTATTGGGCCAAAACTGTGAATCCACGGTTGCTCATCTGTGGTACCCTGACTTCCAGCCCCCATCTTCCCTCGGGCACCTCTGCTAGCTGTCAATTAAACACCACTAATGAGGACACTGATAACAGCTTAAGAAATGCTTCTGTCCCTTGAGTATTTCATTCCAATAAGGAGTGTCTTATTAGACCAAACTATTTTAAACCCCAAAGAGATAGCCTGAGAAAGAACTAATTTTAGTCAGTGTCATTTGCAATAATGGTGAGATTTTGAGGCCTTATAAACTCTCCACTACTCTCAAGTTTTGATTTGTAGTTGGCTGCATATTGTGAAGCTGACCCAGGTTATACGTAACTATGAAAATAGGACCCGTGTTTTAAGGTTAAAAAAAAAAAAATTGCCCTGTGGAGTAAAACAAGATCTTTTTATTTGTATTTACTTCTACATAGGCTATAGTGCAATTATAGATACAAGAAGTATTTTTATTACACAGATATTATCGTTTATTTCAAGGAAGCATACAAGCCCCCGCTGTTTGCATACACACTTGATAATAAACCTCACTGAACAAATCTGGAAGAATTGAGCGTAATTTCTTGTCTGTGTCTAAGTAAACTTAACTGTATAAATGTGGGCATGCACATTCACAGAGATACAAACACAGTAACATCTCACTATCTTTGTAGTGTTAGATAAAGGATCATTATTTGTATGTGAATTTCAAGAAAATTAAAATTTACTTCATCAGAAATAATTAAAATGTTCTTAAAAATTGCAATCCAAACTTCATCACCATTCTTCTATCTTCTAAAACACTAAATTGAACTTTTGAAATATTTGAATGACACATAATTATTAAAGTACATAAATTGACATAACGTGTTATAGTTCCTGCCTTCTGGTTTTGTTGATTTGGAAATATTCCAAACAGTCCCAGAGAACTCTGCTACTTATTTTTGTTTGTTTGTGTTTGTAACTTTCTGCCTTTTTCTTACTGGTAGGCTATCCCATCTCACTCTTCACTTCTGTTAGTATGTTCTTCTAGCTGCTTTTTTTTTAATTTATTTTTGCATCATTGAGTACGTAATAAGTGCTCAATAACTGCTTTGTTGAATTAAACTACATAGTTCTCTGCTCTTTGACAATGTTATTGTAAAGAAGTAATGAACTGTTTTTACTGATCAGAAACCATGCATTTTTCCTCTACTTTTATCATACCAGCTATTTAACATTACCTGGTATATTTTCAAAGTAACTCAAGCACTGAAGGTTAAAATACTGGCGATAAAAATTCAGTTAGTTTCTGGTCAGTGTGAGAGTCCAACTAATTATTGATATTTGGCTCTTCTTTCTGCGAATAGGTAAGTGTTGTGCAAAGGGCGGAATATTGAGGAGACTGACAGTATTTCTAAGAGGATTTGAAGCTATCTCTTCATAATCCACAGGATGAGCTCCTACTTTATAATTGCTGTAATCCAAAGAACTTCTGGCTCATAAGGAGCATATGTCTGAAGCCATATGAGTTGGTAGTTAACACTGATCTTTTCAGTTTCTTCTGTCATCACAGCCCCTCCCTGCAAAGTAAATTTTCTTTTGGATGTCTATTTTAATGCTTATTTCCCATCCCCTCGAGGTGGTAAGCAATTTCATTTAGAAATTAGAAAACTGGAAGGTAGAAGACCATTTTAAAGATTGTTTATTTCATGGCCTCATATTTTAAAGGGCCCTGAAAGTCTCATCTCCAAGCAATCAAGGCAGTCAAGTTTGGCTTTATGGTTACTCTAGGCATAGCTGTTTGATGGATTAAAAAGTGCTTTTAGCAAATTGACATCTGCTGCTTCAGTGATACCATGTGGACACTTTAGGCTTGCATTTAAAATGGAAATTGGACTTCACTACGTTGAAAACAAGGTTCAGGAACATTAATGGCCACATTAATGACTTTGAATAATTTCTAGTTATAGTTCTTGAGTAACAGCACTGGAAATATTTGCTATGAAAACAAATTATTGATTTACCAGTAGGAATGATGGCATTGACCTTAACGCAAATGAATATTTTGAAAGGCTGGTGATATAGAAGGCTTTATGGAAGGGTGAGTTTCATGTGGAAGATCATGTTTCCACATGACTACACACGTCAACTAGGGGAATTCTACATACACATTTACAATGGATATTTCTTTGTCTTAAACTCTTGACTAGAGAGACTATATTCATATTTTGTCTCCAGAATCCAAGTGGTCCCTGATGATACTGCCCTTTAGTATTTGTTTAACGGAACAGTCATGTTCTTTTGAATGCTAGGATGTTAGTAAACAAAAATCCAAGTGATTTACTGGACGTACTGTTTTAATGTGTCTGTCTGTTCTGCTATAAAAAATTACCTGAGACTAGGTAGTTTAAAAACAAGATAGATTAATTTTCTTATAGTTCTGGTGAATAGGAAGTCCAAGATCAAGGTGCCAGCATTTTCAGTTGTTTAATGAGGACTGCACACTCCAGAGGGAAGAAAAACTGTGCTCTCACATGGCAAAAGGTGGAAGGGCAAGCTAGCTGAACAATGTTCAAAGCCTCTTCATTAGTGCCTTACTTCCCTTCCTGCAAGAAGAGCCCTCATGGCCTAATTACTTCTTAAAGGCCCCACCTCGTAGCATTATCACAATTGGTAACACCTGAATTTTGGAGGGAACACATTCAAACCATAGCGATGAGTTTTTTCAACTTGTTTTCTTATGAGTTTTCATTCAATTGACACATGCTTTGTTACATGATCTGGTTCGTGAGAGAGAGTCAGAGTTTTATGCAGACTCATAAAAATCACATATCAAGCGTTACACCAGCAAAAAATGCTGGTGATGAAAGTGAAATTCAATCAGAATATTTTCTGTCTGAAATTTGAAAACTAGGTCCAAAGAATGAGGAATAATTAATTTCAATAAGAAGCAAAAAGATACACATGGAAAATAAACAAGAATGCTGTGTCCTCAAGTGAATGTTATCATCGAAAGCATAAGCTAACCTGTATTCTCAGGCTACTTAGTATTCTGAACAAACTTTCAAAAGGCTGACAGCACTTGTAAGTCTCTGGTAAGCTTTTCAAACTTTGGAGAGGTCAATTTGGTTACTGTTTCTGGGTCCCCTATGAGATATAGTGTTTGGCTTCCCCAGTTTGTGATGAGGATAGGAAAAATGACCAAATTTCATCTTATATTTATATCAAACTTCCCGTAATTTGGAGTACACCAAGAGATTCTATTCCTTGGTTCCAAAAGAATCAAACATGATGCCTGAAGGAAATAATTCACATTTTTTTAGTAATAATTTCATTGGGATGTAATTTATATACAATTAAATTCATATTTAAAATGTACAGTTCTATGGCTTTTAGTCTATTCAAAGTTGTGCAACCATTACCACAATTTTACAACATTTTCATCATCCCCCCAAATCCTGCAATTGTACCCTTTAACAGTCACATACTATTATCCTCATTCCCTCTATCTCTAGTCAACCACTAATTAACTTTTTCTATTGATTTTTACATCCTGGACATTTCATATAAATTGCATTATGTAATATATGATCCTATTTACTGGCTTCTTTTACTTAGAATAAATGTTTTCAAGGACCATCTATGGTACGGCTTGCATCAGTACTTTATTTATTGGCAAATAATTTCCCTTATGTGGATATACCATATCTTGTTTATCCATTCATCAATCAGTAGACATTTAGGTTGTTTTCACTTTTTGACTTTTCTGAATGAGGTTGCTACAAATATTCATAAACAAATTTTTGTGTGAATACATGGTTTCATTTATCTTGGGAGTAAGGGTAGCAACTCTACATTTAAACTTGTGAGGAACTGGCAGACTGTCAATGTGTATGCCTCATTTTACATTCTCACTAGTAGTGTATGAGGGTTTCAGTTTTTCCACATCCTTGTTGCTATTTGTCATTACCTGCATCTTAATGATGGTCACCTTAGTGACTATCACTATATATAGTGATATAATTAAATTGCTAATTATATAAGTCACTATACTTCTGAGTGTGAAGTTGTTCCTCATTGTGACATTTATTTTCATTTCCCTAACAGCTAATATTGTTTAGCATTTTCTCATATGTTTATTGGCCATTTAAACCTTTGTAAAAACATGTATTAATTTAATTGACGACTTTTTAGTTGGGTAAAAAGTTTAGTTTGTGATATTATTGGGTTGTAAATGTTATTTATGTTGTCTAGATACAAGTTATTAAAGATACAAGATTTGTAAATATTTTCTTTCACTCTATAGGTTCTTGATAGTGTCCTTTGAAGAATACAAGTTTTGAATTTTGATGGAAGTATAATTTACATATTTTTTCTTTGTTGCTTGTGATTTTGATGTCATAACTAATAAATGATTGCCTGGTCCAAGGTGGTGATGACTTACATTTTATTCTAAGACTTTTATTTCTTTACCACTTGTATTTAGGGCTTTTGATTCACTGAGGTAATTTTTGTAAATTATGTAAAATAGGGGTCCAATTTAATCCTTTGCGTGTAGATATCCAGTGGCACCAGCACCATTTGTTGAAAAGATTTCAGTTGTCACCCTTCTCAAAAATAGACTATAAATGTAAAGGTTTATTTTGAAACTCCCATTTCTATTACATTCATATATATGTGTCTGTATGTTTCTTTGTGAGTAGTTTAGAGTGTTTATATGTATGTGTATGTGTGTATGTGTCTGTCTCAGTTTGTTTTACATTAATGTACAGGAATAACTGACACTAGGTAATTTTTGAGGAAATAAGTCTATTTGGCTCATGATTCTGCTATGGAAAGTTCAAGATTGGGCTTCTGCATCTGGTGAAGGCTTCAGGGGGTTTCCACTTACGGCAGAAGGTGAAAGGTAGCCAGCATGTGCAGAGATCACATGGCAGGAGAGGAAGCACGTGAGAGAGAAGGGAGAGGTGCCGAGTGCTTTTTACCAACTACCTTTTGTGGGAACTAATAGAGTTAGAACTCACTTATCCTCAAGAAAGGACATTATTCGTGAGGGATCCACCTCCATGACCCAAATACCTCCCATTAGGCTCCACCTCCAACATAGGGAACCAAATTTCAACATGAGGTTTGGAGGGGGACAAACATCCAAACCATAGCATATGTATACATATATAGCCTTTAGCCAATACCACACTGTCATGGTTTCTGTAACTTTGTAGTGAGTTTTGAGTTTGGGAAGTGTGAATAATATAGTCTTGTTCTTTATCAAGATTGTTTTGGCAATCTGGATATTTTGAATGTCCATATGACTGTTTGGGTCAACTTACTAATATCTACAAATACACAGCTGGAATTTTGACAGAGAATGCACTGAATCTGTAGATTTATATAGGCTTATTACTATCTTAGTGTTAATTGTTAATTAAGTTATCTGATATGGAGTATTAGTTTTGACTTTTGTTAAATTTCTAAGCAATTTTTCCTGCTATTATAAATTGTTTTCTTAATTACATGTTTGGATTTTTCCTTGCAAGTGTATAGAAATACAAAAGATATTAGTATAGCAATCTTATATGCTGCAACCTTGCAGAATTTGTTTTGTGGTGAATGTCTTAGAAGAGTTTTATATGCAAACTCATGCCATCTACAAAGATACATAGTTTTACTTCTTTTTCAACCTGGTGTCTTTTATTTCACTTTATTGCTATTTTACCCTTACTAGAAACTTCAGTATAATATTGAATAGAAGTGGTAAGAGAAAACATTATTGCCTTGTTCCTGATTTTATGAAGAAAATACAGTTTTTCCACTAAGCATGCAGCTGTCCATTGATTTTTGGTAGATTCCCTAAATCAAATTGAAGAATTTTGCTTATATTCATAGTTTGTTGAGTATTTTCATAATGGAGAGGTGTTGGATTTTGTTAAATGCTACTTGTGGTTCTATTACAATAATTTTATTCGTCCTTTATTGCATTAACATGTTGCATACCTTAATAGATTTTTACATGTTAAATCAGTATTGCATTTGTGGGATAAATTTTACTTTGTTACAATGTCTAATCTCTTATATATGGATGGATCTGCTGAGCTAGCTTTTTGTTAAGAAATTTTGCCTCTCTCTAGATAGGTAGATGGATAGATAGATAGACAGAGATACAGATATAGTTCTCTGATTTTCTTTTCCTTTTATTTCTTTTTTTGGTTTTGTATCAGGGTAATACTGGACTCAGAGAATTGGGAGTATACACTTCTCCTGCTCCATTTTTTGTAAGAGTCTGTAAAAAGATGGTATTAATTCTTTAAATGTTAAAATTCACCATTGAAGTAAATGGGCCTGAGCTTTTGTATTTTCTCTGTGAGTAGTTTATTTTTCTCTAAATATCAATTCAATTACTTTAAACATTGTTAAGTCTATATGAAGCTTCTATTTCCTTATGAGTCAGTGTTGGCAATTTGTTTTTCTAGGGTTTTGTTCTTTCATCTAAATTTTCTAATTTATTAGCACATAATTTTCATAGTATTCCCTGACAATACTTTATTATTTAAGTCTAGTAGTGTTCTCTTTCATTCCTAATTTTAGTAATTTGAGCATTCTCGCTTCTTTCAGTCTAGCTATTTATAATTATTAAGCTATTCAATAAAACAACTTTTTGATTTGTTTATTCGTTATTGTTTTTATAGTCTGTATTTTATTAATTTCAAAACTATTTGCTTTTTTTATCTTTCTTTGAGTAGAATTTGATCTTTTTTTCCTAGTGTCTTAAGGTGAAATGTTACATTATTGGTTTCAGATCTTTCCCTGTTGAAAATAGTAGGCACTTACAACTACAGATTTCTAAGTACTTGCTTTAACTGTGTCTGATAAGCTCTGGTATGTTTTGTCTTCATTTAATTTATATCCAAAGCACTTTCTAATTTCCCTTGTGATTTCTTTTTTGATTATTTGGTTATTTAGGAGTATGTTGTTTTATTTTCATGTATTTGTGAATTTCCCAAATTTCTCTGTGTTATTGACTTCTAATTTTATTCAATTGTGGCTGCAGAATATGCTTTGTAGAATTTCAATTACTTTAATTTATTGAGGCTTACTTTATGGCCTAACACATACTCTACCCTGGAGAATGTTTCATGTGTACTATGCTGTTGTTGGGTGCAGTGTTCTACAGATGTCTGTTACATCTGGTTGGTATATAAGCTTGTCCACATCTTTTATTTCCTTATTGATTCTTCTGAGTAGCAGTAGTTGTTTTCTGTTTGTTTAGTGACTGTCTGGAATATTTTAGTGAAGTCTATTTGCCCCGAGGTATGAAGTTCCTGAAGTCGCTCCTCAGAGGTTATAGCTCTGGACATGTTCACAGTCACCCTGGGATGACAGTAGTTTCAGCAGAGCTATCTTTAACTGTTTCTTATACTGATCACATCGAGTTGCTGATCAGGAACTCTGTTTTCAAAAATTCCATGGGGCATATATTGTTCTATAGACTGTTCCAATTAAATTGAGGACCTTTGCCCAGATAGTATTTGGGGCCACTATATGAGGTTTTTATGACTCCAGGATTGCTTTTCTTAGCTGTCTCATTCCCCTCTTGTCTCTCCTAAAGCGGCTTGAGTATGACTGATCTTATTCTTCTCATGAAGTTACCGCCATGTAATTGCTTTATTAACACCTTCAATGTTTTGGAAAGCACCGTTAGGCTTGAACTTCACCAGACTCTAGTTAAGTGAAGTCAGTTCTTTTCAGTAAAGCTTCAGAGTTCTCTGTTGAGACTTGCCTCTGCCCCTGGACAAAATTTCTGAACCAAGTTCCTAGAGCTGCAGTCCAGGACTTTGGACCACTTTTCGCTGAGTTACCCCTGCTGGAAAGGCATGTACACCCCTAGTTTTCTAGGCATGCTTCTTTTCTACAGATTAGGTGGGGAAACTCTTCCTTATAAATGAGTTGGTATGAAAGCCATTGGGGCCTGGTGTTCTCAGCATGCTGTCCATAAGCTAAGGCCCCCACCCATGAGTGGGGCTCAGTGGATAAAGCGAGCCACTGACCTCTTGAGTGAACTTGCCTGGAATTTAGCCTCTGCAAAGTAGCTGAAAGGAGTATTAAAAAAAAAATTCCACTGGCTTGCTCCTCCTCAGAAGATATCATACCCTTCCACTAGGGGGATAGTTGTGTTCTTAGCTACATTTGTCTGAGGGAAGTTTCCATCACATTATGCTGAGAGTGCAGAGAGAGAGGTCATGGTTCAAATGCCAGTCTCATTGTTCTTACTGAGTTTTAGTAGGTTTTCTTAAATAAATGTGGCTTCTTTGGCTGTATGCCTTTAGAATAATTCCAGAGACATTACTTTTAATTATTATTACCAGTTATGTTCATTTCACTGAGTGGCCCATTCAGCTTCTCATAATACCATTCCAGAAATAGAATTTCCTTATATTTGTTTGATAGTCATAAGATATCTGTAAACATGTAATGTATTATTTGACCAGGCTAGTTTGGAGGATAGTATACATTATGGTGTAATAGTCTACTTACTATCTGAGTTAATGCAAATGTTTTGTTTCCTGGTATATTGTGCAGAAAAATTATGATATCTTGACTGCAGAATTTCAAAGAAAAAGGTAAATTTTTTTTGCAAATTTTGAATGTCTGAGATAGTTGTATGCAATGTGTAATACACACACTTACAATATTAGACATATACATACATGTATAATCTACCTTTATACAGCATGCCCACACACACTCATATGCACACACAAATACACATACATAGTCTTTGAGTTAATATCATTCAACTAAGCACTTTAGGTCAGACCTGTATTGATTCTTTAAGTGGCTAGGTTCTAAAAGATATGATACCTTCTTTAGTTTCTGCTTCGACTAACTGAAGTCAGGTTTAATTACTTGGAACCACAGAGTCCTGACTGATTGATATGAGTATCAAATGTTCACAAATTATCTAGACTGCAAATATCATTTCCTTGTGATTTACAGATAAGAGAAGCCTGAACTCTAACTTCTAATGAATATACTTAAAAAGCTTGTTTATATTTGACCACTTTTTGTTTCTTAATGAATGTTTATGCTTCAAAAATCTATCCTCATTTTCATCTATCACAATGGCCAATACCATGGTTCCAGAGCCTTGCAAAGCATGTCTATGGTCTTGTAGATTCATTTGTCTAATCTACTGCTGCTGATACATTAACATTTCCCCCAACTATGGATAAGTCCTATTCCTTGATTCATCAAATATATCCAACACCAATAACACCAATATGTAATAAGCCAAATTCTTCTAAAGCCTTGGAGAAACAGAAATAAATTTTCATGAAGCAAGAAAAAGAAAAACCCTGAGAACTCTGTTAATGTATCTTATAATTCATAAGCTGCAAAATAAGTAAAACAAATAAAAATATATGGACTATACCTTGAGCATTCCTAGAATTCAGAGAAATACTGCTACCTTCAAATTACCTATAAAGTAGAGAAATAAATACACCTAATTGCAACAAAGTGGCCACAATCATTTCAAGCCAATGTGTCTAGAGAGTATAATAAGGGATATAAGAGTCTAATAAAAAGAGGAGGGGGACATGGAACAACAAGATAAAACCCTTAATGCTTGAAATAAAAATCTAATAGTATAAACCTAATGAGCACACTTTTTATAATTAGTAGGAAATGGTTCAAAATTGAGGGGGAATAGAAGTATTGTTTTTAAGGAAGTGTGAGTTCTGTATATAATCTTGTAAACAGAGTAAGCATGATTAAACTTGGAGACATAGCATTGTAGGGAAATAAGATAAAATAAAAATCAGAATTCTAAAGAGATAAACGGACCAACTAAAAAGAAAACATACCTAATTCTATCTCTACCCAATATCTTTCATTAAAGAAAACGGTTCCTTTAAGCAAGGGAAGAAGGCACATGTAAGTTAGAAATTCTTTTCACAAATGCTTAAATATAGGAGATACAAATTAAATTAATATTTTACAAAGCTATTGTAAAAATAAAATTTAAAAAAAATGTGAATAGAAATATTACAGCTGATAACTTTTCTTTAAAAATCAACTATTAGAGTAACATTTCAAATGGAATTGTATCATGTAATAGAAGCCATTTTAGGTATGAAAAGAAATCTTGAATTAGAAATTCACAAATTAAAATTGTATGGGTAAAAAATATGAAGAAATGTTATAGTTGTTAAACTCAGGAAGAAAATGTTTTCAACAGAGCAAAATCATATGAGAAATGAAGAGTAAAGTCCAAGATGTCCAAGCAAGTATACATTTGCATGAACATTTAATAAGGAATATAGAAAAGAAGGAAAGTAAACATAAGAATGAAAATAATTCGGCCGGGCGAAGTGGCTCATGTCTGTAATCCCAGCACTTTGGGAGGATTACCTTGAGGTCAGGAGTTCGAGACCAGCCTGGCCAACATAGTGAAACCCCATCTCTACTAAAAATACAAAAATTAGGTGGGTGTGGTGGCACATGCCTGTACCCAGCTACTCAGGAGGCTGAGGCAGGAGAATTGCTTTGAGCCCAGGAGTCAAAGGTTGCAGTGAGCCGAGATCACACCACTGCACTCCAGCCTGGCCAACAGAGTGAGACTCTGTCTCAAAAAAAAAAAAATAATAATAATAATAATAATTCAAGAAAGGATTAAAGGGAGTAAGTTGAAATAGCAGTCATATAAAGGAGATCCAACATATAAATATTGGAGTGCCTGAATAGAAGAACAAACTAAACAACAATGGGGAAAAAAAAAAACAACTGTCCAAAGTGTAATCCAAGGAAGCTTCCTAGAAATAGAAGAAGATAGAAGCTAAGCATTGATAGGGCTCGTGGGTACCTCATAATATTGACAAGAGCAATCAATTCTGAGATATAATCTATTAAAACCTAAAATTGGAAGATGGAAAAAAATCCTTAGGGCTTCCAGACAAAAAGATTAAATAACGAATAAGGGAAAAATAATTATTTTTCTCAAATGCACAAAGTAAGGCAATGGTGAAGCAATGTTTTTAAGAAGTTTAAAGGAACAAAATAGGAGCCAGGGATTTTAGATCAAGCCAAGCTCTCTTTCAAGTATTAAGAACATAGAAAATCAGTTTGCAATATTCAAGAACACCAGAGTTCACTGTGTTCAAGTGCTGTTTCTGAGAATTCTACTGAAGGATGGGTGCCATCTAACCATAAATGCCTAGGGAAACTTTGAAAACATAGGCTACTGGATCATTTATTATTTTCAATCATAGAACCAACATACAACCAAGAGTGGTAACATTAAAAAATATTATGTAAACATATGATTTGACAAGTAGAAAACATTGCTACTAAAATTATCAGAAGAGCAAGAGAAAGGGGAAAGATTCAAATTATTCACTACTGGGCAGGTAATGTGTGAGAGTCAAAGAATACCATTTAACAATGATGGATAAAATAATGAAAGATTGATTGAAAAGTGGGAATAAATACAAAAATAACCATGAATACCAATATACGAACTCATGTAAATTGAAAAGAAGTTAAACGTATATCAAATAAAACACACAATTAAAAACTTCAACTTTTTCTTAGGAATTTGTCCTTAAACTGTTTTGTGTTATAGATTGAAAAAATGAGTAAATGGATTGACAATTTTGGCAGCTGCAGTTTTACAAAATACATGATATATTATGAAGCTCATTACAGTTTGAGAATATCTTTTGAACATAATATAGTTGAAAACACATTTAAAAAAATTTTTTTAGACAAGTCATCAAGATGACTGACTAGAAGTACATGGCATTTACCTTCTCCACAAAGAAGAAACAAAACAGCCAGTAGATAATCAAAAATAGAATAGAGTTTCTAAGGAAGAACACAGGAATTCAGCAGGGAAGTGACAGGAACTCTCTGAGCCATGAAAACTTGAGATGGCAGCATAGAGAGGGACGTGAAGCAGCCAGTGAGGACAGGCTCAGAGCCAGAGAGGACTCTGTGGTTATAGGAGAAATGGCAGGTGAGACATTGTCAATAGTCCACCTTTCCACCACATATGTCTGCAATCCTAGTAACAAGGGAGCTCCTAAGTCCTTAGAGGCTCTGAGCTTAGTGTAGGAAACTACCTGGAGTCCATGCAACTACATTATTTCAAAGAAGATATTTACATTGGGTCTCATCCACACACTGGGACCCAGGATGCTGCAGCACAGTGGCATTTGGAGAGCAGAGGCAACACCATATTACATCCTTCCCTGGAGCCCAATTAACCCTGTATTTTCAGATTCTTGGGGCCCAACTGACATTACCTCATGTTCACGCAGTTGACTGCAGCATTATGACACCAGCTGGACCCAGTGGTGCCATCGTGTCTCTGGTACCCAAGTCCATACAGTATCCTATAGCCCAGGGAACAGATAATTGAGCATATCCAGGAGGCTGCACCCAGGAAATAGGGAGCCAAAGCATGTGCTCCCTGGATTCTGAGAGCTGCTTGACTAGGGACACAGACATCAATACAATCTCACCCCTCCAGAGCTCAGGCTGCTGTGCATCCATGTGTACCACCTGGAGACTGAAAAGCTGGCTGGCTACTGCCACCAGAGTTACCTGTGCATAATGTCCAGGGTCTAAGGACTGGCCTGTCTGGACTGCCACCACTACTGCCTGTGACCACACAACCTGCCACAGGAGCCTGAGGCTATATCCAACCACCAACATCACTCTGTCTGTATGAGCCATCAGGGGAACTGAAAGTGAAGGTTTGAAAAAAGATATTCCATATAAATCACTAGCATTCATATACACCAACAACAGTCAATACAAGGACCAAAGCAACAATAAACTGTCATTCAGAATTGCCACAAAAAGAATAAAATACCTACAGATACAACTAACTATAGAAATGAAAGATCTCTACCAAGAGAACTACAAACCACTGCTCAAAGAAATCAGAGATGACACAAATGGAAAAACATGTCATGCTCATGGACAAGAAGAATCAATATTGTTAAAATGTCCATACTGCCCAATGCGATTTGTACATTTAATGCTATTTATTACTATTCAACTACCATTGACATTCTTCACAGAACTAGAAAAATTACTTCAAAATTCATATGAAACCAATAAAGAACCTAAATAGCCAAGGCAGTCCTAAGCAAAAAGAACAAAGCTGGAGGCATCACGTTACCTGAATTCAAACTATACTACAGGGATCCAGTAAGCAAAACAGTAGGTCCTGGTGCAAAAACAGACACATAGATCAATGGGACAAAATAGAGAACCCAGAAATATGACCGTACACCTACAACTCTCTGATCTTCAACAAACCTGACAAAAGCAATGGAGAAAGGATTCCCTATTCAATCAATGGTGCTGGAAAACTGCTAGCCATATGCAGAAGAATGAAACTGGATTCGTTCCTTACACTATGTGCGAAAATTAATTCAAGATGGATTAAAGACTTAAATGTAAAACCCAAAACTTTAAAAATCCTAACAACATAGGCAATACCATTTAGGGCACAGGCAAAGATTTTACAAAGAAGATGCAAAAAGCAATTGCAACAAAAGCAAAAATTGACAAATGGGATATAATGAAACTACAGACCTTCTGCACAGCAAAAGAAGCTATCCGCACAGTAATAGGAGAAAATTTTACAAACTGTGCATTTGACAGAGGTCTAATATCCAGCATCTATAAGAAACAAATTTACAATAAAAAAAACACACACAACCCCATAAAAAAGTGGGCAAAGGACACGAACAGACACATTTAAAAAGAAGACATACATGTAGCCAACAAGTATATAAACAAAAGCTCAACATTACTGATTAGAGAAATGCAAATCAAAACCACAATGAGATACCATCTCAAACCAGTCAGAATGGCCATTATTAAAAAGTCAAAAAATAACAGATGCTGGCAACGTTGTGGAGAGAAAGCATACACTGCTGGTGGGAGTGGAAATTAGCCCACCCATTGTGGAAGACAGTGTGGCAATTCCTCAAAGACCTAAAGACAGAAATACCATTTGACCCAGCAATCCCATTATGGGGTACGTACTCAAAGAATTATAAATCGTTCTATTATAAAGACATATGCACACATATGTTAATTGCAGTACTATTTACAATAGCAAAGACATGCAATCAACCTAAATGTCCATCAATGATAGACTGGATAAAGAAAATGTGGTACATATACACTACGGAATACTGTGCAGCCACGATAAAGAACAATATGCCCTTTGCAGGAACATGGACCGAGCCAGAGGCCATTATCCTTAGCAAACTAACACAGGAACAGAAAACCAAATACAGAATGTTCTTATAAGTGGAAGCTAAATGATAACATATGGGCACATAGAGGGGAAAAACATACTGGGGCCTTTTGGGGAATGGAGGGTGAGAGGAGGGAGAGGATCAGGAAAAACAGTGGGTACTAGGCTTAATACCTGGGTGATGAAATCTGTACAATAAACCCCTATGACATAAGTTTATCTATGTAACAAACCTGTACTTGTACACTGAAATTAAAACAAAAGTTGTTATACAAACAAAAGCCCCAAATAAATAAAATCATAAAAAGGAGATAATACAACTGATACCACAGAAATACAAAGGATCATTAGAGATAACTATGAACAGGTATATGCCAACAAATAGAAAACCTATAGGAAATGAATGAATTCATAGGCATATATTAGGAAGAAATGAAAAAGCTCACCACACTAATAATAAATAACAAGTTTGAGTCAGTAATAAAAAGCCTCCCAATAAAGCCCAGGACAGGACTGCTTTACTGCTGAATTCTGCGAATCTTTCAAAAAACAGCAAACACCAATTCTACTCAAACTGTTCCAGAAATATAGAAAAGAATTATTCCTAATATATTCTATGAGGCCAGCATTACACTGTTTGAAAACCAAACAAGGATACAGTGAAAACGAAAGCTATACACCAATATGTCTAATTAGCATAGATGCAGAAATCATCAATAAAATAGTAGCAAACTGAATCCAAGAGCACATCAAAAAGATAATATACGATTATTTATCCCAGTATGCATGTATGACTTACCCCAGCAATGCAAAGATGTGATTCATCACATCAATCAAATGATGGACAAAAAACATATGCTCATCTTAATAGGTGTAGACAGAGCATTTGATAAAGTGCAACTGTTCTCCATGATAAAAACTTGCAACAAGTTAGGAATAGAAGAAATATACCTCAACACAATAAAGGCCATATATGACAATCCCACACCTAACACAATAGTGAATGCAGAAAAGGTTATCTCTAAGAACTGGAACAAAATGAGGATGCTGACTTTCACGCTCTTCTTCAATATAGTACTGGAGAAATTAGGCAAGAAGAAGAAATAAAGCCATTCAAATTGGAAAAGTGGAAGCAAAATTGTCCTCCATTGTAGGCAATATGTTATGTAGAGAAATTCCTAAAAACTCCATCAAAATACTCTTAGAACTAATAAATGTAGTAGTTAGAGAAAAAAATTCCATAGTATTTCTAGACACAAATAATGAACAAGATGAAAATGAAATTAATCACATTTACAAAGACTACAAAAAATCTAGGAATTAATTGAGTAAGTAAAAGATTTCTACACTGAAAACCACAAACCACTGAGAAAAATTGAAAAGGATACAAATGGAGGGGCTTTCTGTGTTCGTGAATTGAAAGAATCAATATTGTTAAAATGACCATATTGCACACAGCAATCTACAGGTTTGATACTATCCCTGTTAAAACACCAATGACACTTTTCACAAAAATAGGAAAAAAGAATAAAGATTTGTATGGAACCACAAAAGATCCCAAATAGCCAAAGCAATTCTGAACAAGAAGCACAAAGCTGGAGGCATCACACTGCCTGAATTCAACATACACTCCAAGGGGTGGAACAAGATGGTGGAATAGAAGCCTACACTGTTCATCGCCCACACTAGAACGCCAAATTTTAACAACTGTCTTCACACAGAAAAACACTGTCACAAGAACCCAAAACTAGGTGAGCATATTATGTCCATATTGTTGAAAGGGACATTGAGAAGGGTTTGAGAGAGTCTTGAATCTCTGACATCTCCCCTCCCCCATGTCCCTCAGCAGCAGCCCTGCTGTTTGGAGTAATAATGTTTGCACTTTGGGGAGGGATAGTGCAGGGATTGGAGGGCTTCACATAGAATTTGTGCTGCTTTGTCACAGCAGAGAATAAAGCTGAGCTGGGCTCAGCTAGCATCTGCACATGGAAAGAGCATTTGGACCAGCCCTAGCCAGACAGTCATCCATCACAGCAGTTGAAACTTTCTTGGCAAGCCTCATCACTGCAGACTGAAGTGCCCCAAGGTCCTAGGTAAACTTCAATGGTAGTCTAGAACACAAGGTCTGCAATTCCTAGGCAACTCCCAGTGCTAGGCTGGGCTTAGAGCCAGTGGACTAGGGTGGCACATGACCTAGCGAGATACCAGCTGGCATGGCAAAGGAAGGACATGTACCCTCCCTCCCACAGCCCCAGGCAGTACAGCTCCTAGCAACAAAAGCACCTTCTTCCTTATGCTTAGGAGAGGACAGCAATGAGTAACGAGGACTTCGTCTTGCATCTCGAATATTAGCTCTGCCACAGAAGGATAAGGCACCGGACAGAGTCATGAAGCCCCCATTCCAAGCCCTAGCTCCTGGATGGCATTCCTAGATACATCCTATGCCAAAAAGGATCTTGCTGTCTTGAAGGTAAGGACACAATCCTGGCAGGACTCATCACCTGCTAACTAAGGAGCCCTTGGGCTCTGGATAACTACCAGTGATACCCAGGGAGTACACTATGGGCCTTGGGCTCTGAGATCTGCTGGCTTCAGGGGAGACTCAGCACATTCTCAGCTGTGGTGGCTATAGTGAAAGACTCCTCCTGTTTGAGAAAGGCAGAGGGAAAAGCAAAAGGGACATTTTCTTGCACCCTAGGTATCAGCTCGGCCACAGTGGAGTGGAGCAAAAAGCAGGCTTTCTGGGTCCTTGACTCCAGGTGTAGGCTCTTAGACAGCATTTCTTGACCTTCCCTGGGCCATGGGCGAGCCCACTGTCCTGTAGGGTGAGTTTCAGATCTGACAGCCTTCACCAAAAACTGATGGAAGAGCCCTTGGACTTGAAGCAAACATTGTCCGTAGCCTCGCAGAAGTCCCCATAGACCAGTGGTGGTGGCCAGAGGGAAGGCTTTTCTGCCTCTGTAAAGGGAAGGAAAGATGGGGAAGAACTTTGTATTGAGGTTTAAGTGCCAGCTTAGTCATAGTAGAATAGAACTTCAGGAAAATTGCTAAGATTTTTGACTCTAATCCTTGTTTTCCAGACAACATCTCTGGATATGCCTGGGGCCTGGGGTAAATGACCACCCTGAAGGCAAGGGCCTTCGGCAGGGCCTAGTGCTACCCAATTTTCAGTTCTGACCTAGCACTGTCTCAGTGGTGGTGGCCACAGGGGTGCTTGCATCACCAGCCTTCTAGTTTCAGGGGTCTCAGTACAGAGAAAGAGAGAGAGAGAGTCTGTACATTTGGGAGAAAATAAGGGATAAGGACAGGAGACTCTGACTGGTAATCCAGAAAATTCTTCTATATCTTATCCAAGATGACCAAAGTGTTACCTCTATGAGTCTTCAAAATCCACAATGTTATTGGGCTTGGGGCTAAGTCCCTTCAAAAACCTAGAAAAACCTTCTCAAGAAAGCCAGGCACAAACAAGCCCAGGCTGTGAAGACTACAATGAATACCTAACTCTTCAATGCCTAAACATCTAAGAACATCTACAAGTATCAGCACCATCCAGGAAAACGTGACCTCACCAAATGAACTAAATAAGGCACCAGGGACTATCCTGGAGAAACAGAAATATGTGACCTTTCAGATAGAGAATACAAAATAGCTGTCTGGAAGAAACTGAAAGAAATTCAATGTAACACAGAGTGAGAATTCAGAATTTAATCAGATAAAAAGAGATTGAAATAATTAAAAGGAATCAAAGGGAAAATATAGAGTTGAAAAATGCAATTGACATGCCAAAGAATGCATCAGAGTCTCTGAATAGCAGAATTGATCAAGCAGTAGAAAGAATAAGAGCTTAAAGACAGTCTATTTGAAAATACATAGAGGAGACAAAAGAAAAACAATTTTAAAAAACCATACCTACAAGATCTAGAAAATAGCATCAAAAGGACAAATCTAAGTTGTTGGCCTTAATAAAGAGGTAGAGAAAGAGACAGGGGTTGATAGTTGATTCAAAGGGTTAAAACAGAGAACTTCCCAAAACTAGAGAAAAATATCAACCTCCAAATACAAGAAGATTATAGAACACCAAGCATATTTAACCCAAAGACGACTACCTCAAGGCATTTAATACATTTCCAAAGTCAAGCATTAAAAAAGGATCTTAAGAGCAGCAAGAGAAAAGAAACAAATAACCTACAATGAAGCTCCAGTATGTCTGGTAGCAGACTTTTCAGTAGAAACCTTACAGGCCAAAAGAGTGGCATGATGTATTTGAAGTGCTGAAATAAGAAAAAATCTGTTAACCTAGAATCGTATAGCAAAAACATTCTTTAAGCATGAAAGTGAAGTAAAGAACTTCACAGATAAATAAAATCTGTGGGAACTCATCACCAGATCTGCCCTACATGAATTGGTAAAGGGAGATTTTAAATCTGAAATCAACAGAAGGTACAAAACTCACTGGTAATCTTTAAATGAGCAAGAAGAAATCAACTGAAGGTACAAAACTCACTGGTAATAGTAAGCACAGGAAAATATAGAATAGTACAGTGCTATAATTTTAGTGCATAAGCTTCTCAATTTAAGTAGACTAAATGATGAACCAATCAAAAATAACTACGACTTTGCAAGACACAGTACAAAACATAAAAAGGAACAACAAAATGTTAAAAAGTGGAGGACAAAGTTAAATTGTAGAGTTTTTATTGTTTTTCTTTTGTGTGTTTGTTAATATAATCAGTGCTAAGTTGTCATCAATTTAAAATAATGGGTTATAGGATAGTATTTGCAAGCCACATAGTAACCTCAAACCAAAAATAACAAAACATATGATGGATATGCAAAAAATAAAAAGTAAGAAATGCAAGCATACTACCAGAGAGTGTCACCTTCACTAAAAGGAAGACAGAAAGGAAAGGGAAAAGATAAGAACACACAACAACCAGAAAACAAATAACAAAATGGCAGGAGTAAGTTCCTACTTATTAATAATAACATTGAATGTAGGTGTACTAAACTCTCCAATCTGAAGACACAGAGTGGTTGAATGGATGAAAAAACAAGGCCCAGTGATCTTTTGCCTACAAGGTACAAGGAGCATGCTTCACCTGTAAAGGTACATAGACTGAAAATAAAAGGATGGAAAAAAATATTCCATGACAATGGAAACCAAAAACAGCAGGAGTAGTTATATCAGAGAAAATAGATTTTGTGACCAACACTATAAGAAGAGACAGAGAAGGCCATTATATAATGATAAAAAGGTCAGTTCAGCAAAAGGATATCATAGCTATAAATATATATCCACACAACCATGGAATACCAAGATATATAAAGCAAATATTATTAAAGGTAAAAAGAGAGATAGCTCCCAATACAATAATAGCTGGAGATTTCAGTACCCTACTTTAAGCATTGGACAGGTATTCCAGGCAGAAGATCAAGAAATATTGGAAATAATCTGCACTATAGAACCAATGGACCTAATAGATATTTACAGAGCATTTCATAAAATGGCTGCAGAATATACATTTTGTTCATTCTCAAAGATAGACCATATGTTATATTGTAAAAAAAGTCATAAAACATTCAAAAAATTGAAATAATATCAAGCATCTTCTCTGATTACAATGGAATAAAGCTACAAATCAATAACAAAGAATTATGGAAACTATACAAACACATGGAAATTAAATAACATGACCCAGTGGATTAATGAGAAAATTGAAAAATTTCTTGGAAAAAAGAGATAATGGAAACACAACATATTAAAACCTATGGAATACAATGAAAGCAGTCCTAAGAAGAAAATTTATAGCTATAAATGCCTACATCAAAAAAGAATAAAAACTTCAATAACCTAATGATGCATCTTAAAGAACTGGAAAAGTAATACCAAACTGAACAGAAGTTAGTAGAAAAAAGAAATAAGAAAGATCAGAGCAGAAACAAGTGAAATGAAAACAACACAGAAAGATCAATAAAGCAAAAGTTGTTTTCTGAAAAGATAAACAGAATTACAAACTTGTATCCAGACTAACAAGAAAAAAAAGACCCAAAGAAATAAAACCAGAGGTAAAAAATGAAACATTAAAACTGATGCTGCAGAGATTCAAAGGATCATTAGTGGCTACCATAAGTAAGTATATGCTAATAAATAGGATAATCTAGAAGAAATGGGTCATTCCTACACACTTACAACCTACTAAGATTGAACCAGGAAAATATCCAAAACCTGTTCAGACCAAGAACAAGTAAGGAGATCAAAGTCATAATAAAAAGTCTCCCAGCAAAGGAAAGCCCAGGACCCAATAACTTCACTTCAGAATTCTACCAAACATTTAAAGAAGGCCTAATACCAATCCCATTCAAACTGCCCCCAAAAATAGTGGAAGTAGGAATACTTGCAAACTCATTCTATCTGGCCAGTATTATCTTGATACCAAAACCAGAGACACATCAAAAAAAAAAAAAAAAGAAAGAAAGAAAGAAAAAAAAAACTAGAGGCCAATATCTCTGATGAATATTGATGCAAAAATACTCAACAAAACAGCAAACCAAATTCAACAATATGTTAGAAAGATTATTCATCACGACCAAGTGGGATTTACCCCAGGGATGCAAGGGCCATTCAACATGCAAATCAATCAATGTAAGGTGTATCAACAGAATAAAGGGCAAGAACCATATGATCATTTCAGCAGATGCTGAAAAATCATTTGATAAATTTCAACATCCCTTCAGGATAAAAACCCTCAGAAACTGGATGTAGAAGGAACATACCTCAAAATAATAAAAGCCATATATATGACAGACCAACAGTTAGTATTGTACTGAATAGGGAAAATCTGAAAGTCATTTCTGTCAGAACTGCAGCATGACAAAGATGCCCACTTTCACCATTCTTATTCAATGTAGTACTGGAGGTCTTAGCTAGAGCAACTAGACAAGAGAAAGAAATAGAGAGCATCCAAATTGGAAAGAGATAAGTCAAATTATGCTTATTCGCTGGTATGATTTTATATTTGGAAAAACCTGAATACTCAACCAAAAAAAACTATTAGAACTGATAAACAAATTAAATAAATGTGCCAGATACAAAATCTACATACAAAAGTCAGCATTTCTATATGCCAGTAACAAAATCAAAAAGGTAATCCCATTTACAGCAGCTACAAATAAAATTAAATACCTAAGAATTAACCAAAGAAGTGAAAGATCTCTATAATAAAAGCTATAAAACACTGATGAAATAAAGAGGACGCCAAAAATTGATAGATTCCATGTTCATAGACTAGAAGAATCAATATTGTTTAAATGTCCATACTACCCAAAGCAATATACAGAGTTAATGTAATCTCTATCAAATTACCAATAACACTCTTCACATAAATAGAAAAGTGAATTCCAAAATTTATATGAAACAACAAAAGACCCAGAGTAGATCAAGCTATCCTAAGGAAAAAAAATGGAGGAATCAATTTACATGACTTCCAGTTGTTCTACAGAGTTATAGTAACCCAAACAGCATGGTACTGGCATAAAAACAGATGGATAGACCAATAGAAGAGAATAGAGAATCCAGAAAATAATCCACACACCTATAGTGAACTCATTTTTGACAAAGGTGCCAAGAACATACCTTGAGGAAAAGACAGTCTCCTAAATGTGCTGGGGAAACTGGACTTTTATATGCAGAAGAATGAACTTGATCCCTATCTCTTGCCTTATACAAAAATGAAATCAAAATGGATTAAAGACTTAAATCTAAGACTTCAAAGATATCTGCACTCCTATGTTTACAAGATTGAAAGCAACTTATGGGAAGCAGAATTGTCTTATTCTCAGTATGATTCATTTTGTCTATAGTAATGAAAGGAAGAAAAACTCTAGAAGACTATACAAATCAAATGAAAGAGAGATGAAGGCTGTGGGAATGGTAGTTCTGCCCACCTGGGCACATGCCTTTAGTGTTAAAGTTTTAGAGTTCTAATAACTGTTTGAATTAGAGAGTTGACTCATTGGTTATTGGTAAGGATATATCAGTATTGATCAGTACTTAACCCAAGATAATTTTATTCACAATTAACTTGTTTCTTAAGTTAGCTGATCTGTGAAGGATGCTGCACCACGCAGAAATTTTATTTGCACAAGTGTTAAAAAATTTAGGCCTTTCTGTGAAGTGTATTTAGTGCAAAGCTTTAGGTTTATTGACTACCTATGACATCTTTTACATAAAGAGCCAAGAGTAAAGCTTTATGAAGTTTATAACCCTAATGATATTTTAATTGTTTTGAATGATAGTTCATGCTATTGTTTCTAGTACATGTTCTTTTTAACACTGCTTATTTAGTAATTGTTATTATATTTTACTGTTACTGAGCACTCAAATATGATCACTTTACAGAATAGAACACTTCAGATGATCCTTCCTTATTTAATTAAAAATAAACCCTTTAAGAGTAGGTCACCAGCACTCT
Source organism: Pan paniscus (assembly GCF_029289425.2). NCBI lineage: Eukaryota > Metazoa > Chordata > Mammalia > Primates > Hominidae > Pan > Pan paniscus. The sequence goes on from NC_073258.2 coordinate 98,135,369, forward strand.
ATTTTTACATCCAGAGTCTTTTAATTATGTAAGAATTTTAGTAACTTTAATCTTTCTGTGATTACTTTTAGTAAAAACATAGAGATCCAAAATTAAGAAAATAAATATGGTTTGAAAATGCAGATAGCATTAAGAAATCAATTTTTTTTAAAAAAAAGGTTGTATAGTGTAGAATAATAGGTTACATATTTGTAGTCAAATGGTCAGTGTTGGAATATTGACTTTTTCTGAGATTGGCCAAACTTACTCTCTAAGTGCCATACTTTTCACATAATGCTTCTGATTTGTTAAGAGAAACACATGAAGTTCTGTGAAAGAAATTTTGAAAGTGCTAAATAATTATAAAATGTTACTAAGATTACCATATTACCCAGATCTAAAATGTCTTTGTCATAAGGTGTGAATATAGTTAAGGGTTCTAGAGTTTTTAAAATCATAGATAAGACAACAAGTTGAGTAGGGAGACAGAGTAAAAGGAAATTGAACCAAACAATGCCAATAAAACAGAAAATACATAAAAAGTCTTCTTGTTAAAAAAAACCACACTCAATGTGTTCTAGAATGCTGAATATATCATAAATTTCAAATTTCATTGTAGTGACCACATTGATAGTTTTCAAAATTAAATATATCACATTTAACATCCTGTAGAATGCTATTCAGGTATATCTTTCAATTTGGGCCACTTTTCTCCAGACCTTCTGACCATTTATTCAGCACTTCACCATGCCTTGCTTCAACTGTTATTGTTAAAGTCACCTTTTTGATCATTACCAATATTTCTCCCCAAGTTACTATTTTTAAATAAAAATATAAGACTAGCCCTTTTCTTTTTTCTTCTTTTTTCTTAGTAAATCCTTTCTTTATTGACGATATCAAAGCACAATGAACAAAAATTCTGAATCATTAATATTTTTAAGTAACACTGGGTGATCATGTATCTAGATTAGTTTTTATAATTAAATGGAGCTTAAGAGTTTTGCTGAAACACTGAAGATGATACAAACCTTTACAAGTATTTGGCCCCTTTCTTGAAGTTGGTAGTTAAAAATGATAAGAAAATATATAGAAATTATTTATTAGCCATTTTGGAACCACGAAAAAAAGTTAAACTACACTCAAAAAATTATCCTTTGGATTTCAGGCCCTCCAGGAAAACAAGGTAAGCAAGGCCGAAGAGGAGAATCTGGTAATTCTCTCTTTCAGCTACTCTGTGTCACTCATGTTCTGGTTAAGTTCTGGTGTCTGTTCTTCCTAGTTAATGATAATATTGTCTTGTTGGAGGTTGTGTGTGTGTTTAAATCTTCTCTGCTAGACCTACTTTTTTTTTTTTAATCTTCTCCTTATTTCTATCCAGCTGTAAAAAGGAGAAGTTTGCAAAGTATTGTTAATTGCAGTTTAGTAACAATTGGTACCCATTTTTGGCTTATTTACTGGGTCAAGTTAAGTCTGTTCTTTCTGTATACAACGGAGGGTTTCTCAGTTGCACACAGTGTGATAGCATCACCCTCATTTCCATCTATGTAGGTGGTCAGTAAATGTAGGTCCTTTGCAAAAACACCTGCCTTGGGACACTAGGGCACATGTCTTAGAAAGCTGTATTATTATTTTATCCAATTGGCACAATTTTGTCATGCTTTTACTCTCATTCTTTTCAAAATTTGGGAATGTTTTTTCCTTTTTGTACAACCATGGAATTTTAGTGATGACAGGAGCCTTAGTAATCAATCCAGAATTTTCATTTTGTAGGTGAGGAAATTGAGTCCCAGAACAGTCAGGTGATTTGGCCAAGGCAGAACTTGAAACGGAACCAATTGTCCTGATTCCTACTTCAGTACATTTTTGCTTTCAGGCCATATCCTTATATGCAAAACAAATCACCAGTGTGAAACAGAAAAGTCAAGTAAAATTTCTTTTGAAACTGAGGTGATCTGTATAAACGAGTTCACTTAACTGTTCTACTTTTTTTGGAAATGACACATGAAGTCTTATCAGGCCATTAATTCTTCCATGCAAGATAAAAGTAATTTGAGGTTTGACTCTAGCATGCTGTAAATTGTTATTTTTCAGTATTTTCTATAAGTATTTATCAATATTAAAAATAATCAATTACTAAGTGCTGAAACAGTAGAAGCGTTAACCTATCAAGAACTGACAGCAGATTGATGTGGGGTTTTTTTCCATCTCATTTCCTCTTCCATTTTAAGAAAGATGTTAATGTAAAAACGGTTTATGAAAAATTATTAATTTGAGTAGTGTAGTTGCTTTTTTTTATTTTACTTTAAGTTCTGGGAACATGTGCGGAATGTGCAGGTTTGTTTCATAGGTATACATGTGCCAAGGTGGTTTGCTGCACCTATCAACCTATCATCTAGGTGTTAAGCCCCGCGTACATCAGGTGTTTGTCCTAATGTTCTCCCTCCCCTTGCTACCCAGCCCCTGACAGGCCCCTGTGTGTGATAGTCCCATCCCTGTGTCCATGTGTTCTCACTGTTCAACTCAAAAGTGGATTAAAGACTTAAACGTTAAGACCTAAAACCATAAAAACCCCAGAAGAAAACCTAGGCAATACCATTCAGGACATAGGCATGGGCAAAGACTTTATGACTAAAACACAAAAAGCAATTGCAACAAAAGCCAAAATTGACAAATGGGATCTAACTAAACTAAAGAGCACAGCAAAAGAAACTATCATCAGAGTGAACAGGCAACCTACAGAATGGGAGAAAATTTTGCAGTCTACCCATCTGACAAAAGTCTAATATCCAGAATCTACAAGGAACTTAAATTTACAAGAAAAAAAAAAAACCCGATCATAAAGTGGGCAAAGGATATGAACAGATACTTCTCGAAAGAAGACATTTGTGCAGCCAACAGACATATGAAAAAAGCTCATCATCACTGGTCATTAGAGAAATGCAAATCTAAACCACAATGAGATACCATCTCATGCCAGTTACATTAGTGATTATTAAGTCAGGAAACAACAGATGCTGGCAAGGCTGTGGAGAAATAGGAACACTTTTACACTGTTGGTGGGAGTGTAAATTAGTTCAATCATTGTTGAATACAGTGTGGCGATTCTTCAAGGATCTAGAACCAGAAATACCATTTGACCCAGTAATCCTATTACTGGGTATATACCCAGAGGATTATAAATCAGTCTACTATAAAGACACATGCACACATATGTTTCTTGCAGCACATTTTACAATAGCAAAGACTTGGATCCAACCCACATATCCGTCAACGATAGACTGGATAAAGAAAATGTGGCACATATAATACCATGGAATACTATGCAGCCATAAAAAAGGATGAGTTCATGTCCTTTGTAGGGGCATGGATGAAGCTGGATGACATAATTCTCAGCAAACTAACACAGGAACAGAAAACCAAACACCGCGTGTTCTCACTCATAAGCGGGAGTTGAACAAGACTAGCCCTTTTCTTATTTAAAAAGCTCTCTACAATTACAAGTTGCCTATGTTTAAAAAATTTTAAAATATTTATAGCACACAAAATCCACGCATAAACTCTCTCTCATCAGTGCCTTCTATGCATCTAACTTTCTGCTTAACTTTTACATAGCAACATCAGTGTCATTGTTTTTAATCTGCAACTTTCAGCCCTTTTATATGCTATTATGATTACCTAAAATGTCTTCACTTCTCTTTTTCTCCTGGCAAACTCTTTCTCAGTCTTTAAGACCCAGCTCAAATGGCCCATCCACAGAGAGGCCCCCTCCAACTTCACAACACTTGTTCTGTTTATGTTATTAAATGTGATAGCATTTCCTCAGTTGTGGTGTATCTTTTTTGAGGGTTTTATTTCTCACATTTTATTTTATTTCTCAAATTGTGAGCCTCTTTGTTTAGAGGTAGTGCTTGGCTTGTAATTTATGTTTAATATTTAAATCCTTGTTAATGGGTGGACAAATGGATGGATATGTGGATAGAAGAAGAAGAAGATGAAAGCTTAGGACCCCAAAATTAGTCTAATTCTCAGTTCAGGTTTCTGATTCCTTCATCTCCTGTATACCTCCTACCAATATATTCTTTGTCCTTCTGTTCTTCACTGATTAAGGCAACTATCCCTTGTGTAGCTACGATGCAGTAGGGATAGCTCAATTCATTTATTTTCCATTTTCCTTCAGACAGTACCTAAGTAAGTCTAGGAGCTCTTACAGCAAATGTGTGAGAGTAAACCACATCGTGTTAGTCACGGACTATTTAAACAGAGATATTATTAGTTGATATTGGAATTAGCTTTTTTTCTCATTTATAACTGATTTAAAAAATCAAGTTCTTATTCACAATGTATGTATACTCACTCTCTATTGTCAGCTTGGAAAAAAAATTATCTAGAGTTATTGAAACTTACCTGAATCATTGCTAAGCTTCCTATATTACAGCATGGGCATGCCTACAAACTATACCCCTTTAATCATACTTGCTACCTACAAATCTCTCCTAAAAAGCACATAATACTTTTAAATTAATAAGAAATGAGTTATATTTGTAAAATTTTTAGTGCTCATTCTGGTTTACTTCAGTTCCTGGACTTAGGGTCAATTCTTAATTCTGCATATATTTCAGCCTCCTGCAAACAGGACAAATCTAGCAATAGAAAAAAGTTTTCTGCCTGCAAGCCAAGCAGTCAAAATGTTAACAAGGATCCCTGATTCCATAAATAAAAGTTTCCTTACCAGCGGTAAAATTTCTAGAAACTCCTGCTGTGTAAGCTAGAAGGCTTCAAGCTGAGCTCTTTTTTTAGCAGCAAGTTGCCCTTAGATAAATTACACTGATGACTAAGTAAAACCAAGGTAATGTGAGACCAGAGTATAGCTAATATTCTTCACGTCATGCACCATTATCAGACTCAATGAAGCAAACCTTTAGAGATCAAAGAATAAACCTTGTTCTCACTGCTTTTTGCTGTGCTGAAAATTTTAACTGCTGGTTAGTCTATTTTTAACTTATTTAAATGGAGCCAACTGCTTACTGGCTCAGAGGGTGCTTAGCTAAGAAACTACTGCCTGGCTTATATTGTCCTATCATCTAAGAACTTGATGCCCTAGATTTCCCAAGGCAGACCCTGTTTTAGGACTTGCAGGTTTAAGATCTGATTTGTACTCCCTGGCTCCAGTGAAAAATAACCTGAAACCAACCTAGTTGGAGAGATAATTCATATTAGGTGATACTAGATTGAAAGATTTAAATAACAATTGGAATTTAGACCTTGTTGGGAATAAGCCCCCCAAAATCTGGCCATAAACTGGCCCCAAAACTGGCCATAAAAAAATCTCTTCAGCACTGTGACATGTTCATGATGGCCATAATGTCCATGCTGGAAGATTATGGGTTTACAGGAATGAGGGCAAGGAAGACCTGGCCCACCCAGGGCGGAAAACTGCTTAAAGACATTCTTAAGCCACAAACAATAGCATGAGCGAGCTGTGCCTTAAGGACATGCTCCTGCTGCAGTTAACTTGCCCAACCTATTCCTTTAATTCGGCCCATCCCTTCATTTCCCATAAGGGATACTTTTAATTTAATATCTATAGAAACAATGCTAATGACTGGCTTGCTGTTAATAAATACGTGGGTAAATCTCTGTTTGGGGCTCTCACCTCTGAAGGCGGTGTGACCCCTGATTTCCCACTACACACCTCTATATTTCTCTGTGTGTGTCTTTAATTCCTCTAGCGCCACTGGGTTAGGGTCTCCCTGACCGAGCTGGTCTCGGTAAGGCCTAATATGATAGACCATAAACAGCTATAGTAGATTCTTGACTTGAAAGAAACAATAAACAAATTTTTAACAATAGTAAAAAAAAAAGATGATATTGTATATTATCAATTAATTGTGGAGTTATGTTGCAATTAAGATCTTATGTGGCCAAAAGACTGGTTTTCTGCTTTGGCTATTTATGCATCCTTAGAGGGCCTCATCCCTGTGCGTTGGGAAAACTCTCTGTGCTAACCAAGAACTGCTCTTGATAAGCTCAGGACAAAGAATGAGGCAGACCATTCAAGGTTGGTAAGTAGTCAAATATTTATTCAGAGGGAATTTATAAGGCAGTCTTGGGTGTCAGTAAGACAGGGCACATCTCTGTGTGTAATGGATACCTGTCTAGACTTTGTCCCTTTCCTCTTTCTTTTCATGGTATAAAAGAGAAAAAAAGTTGCAAATGTGTTAAGCCATCTGTTTGCATTCTTAATCTATGTACTCTCTACTTAAAGATATTATTTGGATTTCCTATAATCTGTCCAACATTCCTAAGGTGGGGGAATGTTATGGGCAGCAGCAATTGATGCTTGTATGTTTCTTCCAGTCGCTGCATCCTACCTCCACTTCGTGGTCACATATGCAGAAAACATTTTCACAACACTCTATTCCTCATGATCGCCCTCCAGTTTTAAATACCTCCTCCCCATGAGAGTCCTTGGGTATCACTACGGGTTCTATAGTGAGGGTGATAGCCTTATTGGCAACTTGATGCCACATTACAGGATGATTTCACAGCAACAATAGAGACACATAAGGAAAAAACGCAAAGAAATGAAGTAAGCAAATGATGATTAGCAACTGTTTTATCAATTTACTAAGATTTTAAAATCAATTTGACAACTATTGATGGGGCGGCATCACTTACAGTATTTATCTATGATGCCATGTGTTGCACTAGAGTGGTGATGTTTTATTTGTAACATATAGATAGCATTCTGTTATGATAATGGCACAGATGCTGCCTTGTGCCATAGTCTTTACATGAAAGCGGTTTCTGTGTTGAATGCTAGAATGTCCTGTCTGCTGTCCTTTAGAGCTCGTCTAGTGAGATTAGTTGATGTCTTTATACGAGCTATTATATTTCTTATGCTTATTTGAGGACTAAAGAGGGCAGCTATATGACCATACCAGTAGAAGGCAGATCACCCTCCCATCCAGCTCTGAGGTATGGGTGATTGGAAGCAGCAGTCAGTTTATTCCATAACTGTTCCATTGCCCAGCAGAACCAGAGGGTACAACATCCCATCCATCTGGGGGCAGCCAGGCCTACAGGTTGGAACCACACAGCAACCATGTTTCATTAGGGGCCACCCAGTGTTTGCCTGATCATTTTACCCTGTCAGTGGCATACCAATCAGGGTTTAGCAGGGTAACCATGATATTATGGGTGGAAGGAGGCACTACTCCGTGTATGGAGTGGTCTTTGGAATTGTGTTTTTGCTGTGATTTTCTTTCCGGCAGAGAGGGACAACTTGACTCAACTTTTCATAGCCTGGGGTTATTTACATAAATTTATTTCAGACCTGTGTACATTTTTTGTTAATACTTACTACTGATTTTTGGGCTATTTGAGACTTTAAAAAATTTTTATTTTTGTGGCATTACATGGGAATGGGAAGGGGTGTCCCTTGTTTGATAAAGTATCGTTAATGGGCCATTGGATGGGGTCTTACCTAGTAATATCTGCAGTATTTCAAGTACTCACATTTTTTCCCCCAGAACGTATGACTGTAATGCAACCCAGAAAGTTTCTGTAAAGAGTTTAGCCTCCATGTCTGAACAGAGATTCCTAACAGCAGCACCTGTCCATAAGCCTAACAAGCTGATGTATTTATCATTTGGGCATAGGACACAGCCCAATATAAGAACACAGTTTTTGAGACTATGTCCTATAGTGTTTACATTTCATATTAGCAACAGGAAGCTAGAGGCAGTGAAACAAAATTCTAATATACATTTGTGAAGGCAGATCATCTCCTTCAACAAGGATTATACTGGTGGATTGTACTTGAGTGGTCAAAACAGTAGCTGCTGGGGTGGCTTCCCAGGAGAAACATACCATATGTGCTGTCCAGGGAAAGTAGGAGTGCCTCCCATGAGGATTCTGACTGCAGAGGGGCTTATATGCCAGACCAGGAACCTGATGACTTCTCCCCTCTGCGAAGTGCAAGTGCCTCTCCACTGGTACATTATTACCTCAAGCCCAGTATCTAGCAGTACGATGAGAGTCCAAGTCAGTAAGGTGTGGTTCTCTGGGCCCTGCAGGACGAAGTATCCCACTGAACCTGGTAGGGGATCCCATGCTAATTTTCACTGCACCAGACCATCTCTTGGTTGGATGTTTCAAGGGGTGTGCATTACCATAATGCACTTAGTAGGGGCCAGCTGAGGCAAGAACGTATCTCGCTCTGTTTCCCATTCTCTTAAACTTAGTGAGGGCCCATCTAGCTTTCTTTGCCTGGCAAATGGGGTAACAGGGTAGCTTGTGGCAATACTTTCATCTACCTGGCCAGGTTAGGAGTATCTGTAAGTGCTTTTATCTGCTGTTTGAATACCCTGGTTTTTTGTTCCATCAGCCCTGTTGCATGTGGGTTATAAGGTAGATGGAATCTCTACAGGACTTTATTTTGTCATGCCCATTTTTGTATATCATGTCCTTTGAAGTGGGTTTTAATCACTACTTTATGGGGCATGTCATTCGTTAACACTTAATTTTTTTTTTTAAGTCTCAAATTGTGGCTTGCTGGTTAGCCCTATGACAGGGGAAAGCCAATGTCAGGCCAATGGCTGTGTCCACACACACTAGTGTATACTTTATCCCCTCACTTCTGGGTAATGGATCAGTATACTCCATCTGCTGTTACTTGACAGATGTCAACCCTCTATATGTCTTTTCAGATAGCTTAGTCAGGGGCATCTCAAGGAGTAGGCTAGACACTGTTTTATTGTACGTGGTATATTATTACATTTTACATGCAAATCTTTGTCCTCGGCAGCTTTTTATTTTACCTTTGTTTCTTTATGTCCCTTTGTCTTTGTATCTATAGTGCTACGTCCTCTGCCTGGAAGACCATAGCACACACTTTAATGAGGGCATTTGCTTCCTGATTGCCCAGAGGTGACACAAGGGTGTGGTTGGTACGTAGGACACTTGAAAATCAGCGTGGAAGTTTTGCAGCCTGTCCCGTATGTCTTGCCACATTTCCTGTCCCCAGTGGGGCTTTCCCATGGTTGTCCACTCTTCCTTCACTCATTGCCCAATCCAAGAAGTTAAGTTTTTCATGATGGCCCAGTTACTCAGTGCAGAATACTAAAGGCCGAAGTTCATTCTCAAGGACTGTCCATGCAGTCTACAACTCTGCCCACTGGTTACTTCAGTGTTTCCCAAATTTAACTTCCCAAATTGTATTTGTCTCGGGATGAAACCCTACTGTTGTCCATGAGGAAGAATTGCCTTTGCTGGACTTAACTGTATACCATGCCTCTACAGGGACAGGCCCATATTTTTTCCTTACTGTTGGTGGTACTGCCTGAGGAGCCCTAGGGTACCATAGATTCCAGGTCTTTCTAGACCACAGACTCCAGTAACATCCACATTTCCTCTGCCCGTGTGCTTATAGATAGTGAGCTGTGCTGCTGAAGGTACTCATGCTGCTTTGTAAGCATGGGGGTGTGAGAAGTGGCAAAGCACGGTTTTTCAAACATACTATGCACCCGCCCCTTGATGGAGTAAGTGGTCCTGGGAGTGACTGGGTTGTCTTTGCTTAGGGGATCAGTTTAGATAAGGGCAGTGTATACTGCAAATAGCTGCAGTTTTATCTTAAAGTAATGTTAAGCTCCTCTCCATAACTGTGACCAAAATCCTAAAGAAACTGATCTCTTACGTTGTTATTGCCATAGTATACATCCCATTTTATCTTTGGCAATAGACACATTTAGTCTACAGGGCAACCACACCCTGGCTACCTCTAAAGCCTTAACCTGTTGTACCTGAACTTTTGCCTTTTTAAAAGCCTGTTGTTCTCGTGTCTGATCCCAGACTGTTGCCTTTTAAATTAGCTCATGTAAGGGCCTGAGACACTGAGTAAGGTATGATGTAAGGCTCTCTAAGTACCCTAACAGTCTCACAGAAGCTTGTACTTCCTTCACTGTTGTGAGAATAGGGTAGGCTTGAATCTTGTCTATTACCCGTTTAGGCACTACCTGACTTACCAGACCAGAAGACTTTTAAGAGCTTTGTGATGGTGCCTGGTTCCTGCACCTTGTTGGGGTTCACTGCTCATCCTTGTGAATGGAGATATTTCATCATTGAGGTCAGGGTGATCTATAAGAGGGAAAAATCCTTACAAGTTAATGTGTCATCAATGTAAAATGACCACACAATGCCAGATGGTGATGGGGGGCAGAAAACAGAGTCAAGTCCCAGCCAGAATCGTATGGCAGATTTGTAGGGTTGTGAATGTGTCCTTGCAGTAGCACCTGAAAGGCCTATTGCCATCCTTTCCAACAAAAGCAAATTGATCTTGTGAGTTCATAGTTAGGAAAATACTAAAAAGGCATTAGCCAAATCCAGTATTGCATGGGTTATTTCTTTGGGAAGACACTAAGTGTTCTAGGAAAGAGGTATTATTCAGTACAACAGCATGTATGGGCGACACCATTTTGTTCAATTTTTTTTGTAATCCACTGTCATTTATCGTGACCCAATTGACTTTCCTACTGCCCATAAAGGGCTACTAAAGGTGCTTTGTGCTGGTCTTACTGTCCCTGGCCTTTGTAACTCCAGAACTCCCACCTTCCCAACCAGCAATGTGCAATGCTTAGTGGTCACTCTCCTCCCTCCAGGATGCAGGAAGGGCGACTGGCTCCCAGCCTACAAGTCCACCTAAGATAAGTTTCATTATCTGTACCTGTAGGCAAAATTTTCCCAGGGTATCCTTTTAAGATGTCAATACCTAACATGTTTCTGGGTTAGGCAAGATATAGAGCAGATACTGTTTGGAGGGACTCCATCCAATTTGCAAAGCAAGAGCCACTTGTTTTACTAAACAGCGCTTCCTTCTATAGCCATTTATGGGACAGATAGGACCCATAAAGCAGCTAAGATTTCAATGTATGAGAGTACATTCTGTCCTGGAATATATTAAAGCCAAGTTTTTTTGCTTATTTAAAGATGACTAATGTATTGTTAACACAACATGTTGCCTCCAATTGCCTCCCATCATGAGTACTTCAGGGTGACCTTGGCTCTACCCCAGACCCTAGGGATTAGAAGAACCCAACCGGCATAGGTTTATATTCTGGAAGCCTCCTTGGTTAGGGCAGAGGGATTGACAAAAATCAGGGACATTAAGCAGTCTGAACAGCTGTTCCAGACTCAAGGCCATTCATAGCCCCGACAACACAGGTTGGGTTGTGTGTCTGTCTTTTCCACTGGGCTCCCAACCTTTACCAAATTTACTCACATTTGCTTTTGTGTCACCCTATGTGGTCCCTGTGTGTGTCCTTTCACTGGAGTAGCACCCTTTTTTAGGGTTACCTACTCTCCTTTGGTAATGTATTTACTTTTTCCTGGAGTCAGTTTTTCCCAGGTCAATAACAGTCTGTCCCACTTCATAGAATTTCTGGCGTAGCACAGGGCTAAGCATAGTGATCAATGTTCCTACAAAGCAAATGGAGCAGATTGCAAATGTTAGGTTGGTGCAAAAGTAATTGCAGTCTTTGCCATTTAAAAGTAATGACAAAAACCGCAGTTACTTTTGCACCAACCTAATATAATGTCTAATTCCTGCAGTAAAAGTAGCCTTGTTTGGGCTCTCAGAGCCTCATATACCATCTGGTGCATTTCAAATTCCTTAGCATCTGCTGTAGATTTCCAGTTGAATATGCCACCCAGCAACTCCCCCTCATTGTGCCTGCTATCTGACCAGAGCTAATAACCCAATTTAAGAGTAGGTAGGTACCCAAGGTGCTTCTCTCCCCGTGGGATGGGTGATTATATCACTCATCTTTTCTGGTAGGGTTTTGTTTTGTTTTGTTTTTGCCATTGAGAGAGGTGTCATCTCCACCCTTATCCTATAACCTCACTAGCCACACAGAAATGCTCTCTCTAGGTTTCTGTTGAAACTGAACTGTAATCTCTGTTCATCTGGGTGTGTACTCCTGCAAACTGCCTGTTACTTGTATAGGTGGTCTGCCTCCAACCTGTACCTACATCTGATCAGTCTCTAGCTTATGCTTAATAGGAGTTTGGGCATTATATGTTTTTTAAAATTATTTTTATTACTACTTTAGTTTTATTGTTTTTAGTTTTTAATGGGTTGCATGTCTTTGCATCTCCATCTGCCTATAAGGGCATGGACTTTCACCTTGGGGAATTTTCTTCCCTATAACTTAGCATACCTACGTGCCAGTTTTAAATTTTTTATCCTGATTCTCAACCTTATTGGCTAGTCCTGTGGCCAGCAGGGTAGTAGAGATTTGCATATTCTTTCATAATTTTAGTTTCTTTCTCAGTTTTCTTACTCTTACTCTTTTTTAGACAGAAATATAACTTTATTGTCAATGTTCTTATGTAACTAAGATATATGACACATTACCTAGAGACATTCAGTGGACATTATTTCAGATTTCAGATGACATTCCCATACCAGTTCCACCAGCTAGTTAGAAGTGGCCATCACAACAACCTCTGCAGGTGTTACTGACATACCCTAGAACTCTTACATTCATACTGAAAGGGACACAGAGGGATGTCAAAGACCTGGACACATTCTTCTCAAAACCACCCTTTTATATTGTAGAAAATAGATAATATTCATTACCATAGAAAATTAATCTACAGAGTTTTATTGAGTATGATTTTATAATACCGTCTCACAAATTTGTATAACAAGTTCTAATTGTTCACCTTCACACTTAAACATTTTGTATTTTTTAAATTGACAAATACAAATTGTATGTATTTATTATGTATGTGTTAAAATATGCATACATTGTGGAATAATTAAATTGAGTAAATATACATTATCTTACATATCATAATTTTTCAACTTTTAGATTCAGAGGTTACATGTGCAGGCTTGTTTTCTGAATATATTGTGTGATGCTGAGGTTTGGGTCTTTCTTTTGTTTCTACTGCTAACTGCCTTTTGGCTTATGCACTGCCCACAGTAGGGGCAGCCCTACTGCAGCCACCACCATCTTCCTTTCTTTTTTACCCCCATGCCCTATTTTTACCTGCTCAAATAGAACTTGGGACATTTTCAGGAAGTCCCCATACTCCCAGGGAAACCTACATGTTTTAAGTATATGGGCCACTGATCCCTACAAGGAAGCTGCCAGCTAACCTGAGATTTTCCCTTTGGATGCCTCAATCCCCAAGCCCATTTTTTTGGTGTGCTCTTGTCTGGATTGCTGTTTGTTGGGGAAAATCCCTGTGGGAAGCAAGAACTACCCTCCATAAGCAAAGACAAGCTCAGACCAAAGAGGCAGACACTCCAGGTTGGTAGGTAGTCAAAATTTTATTCAAGGGGAACTGACCTATGATGAAGTCTTGGGTGGCAGCAAGACAAGGTAGAACTGTGTATTTGTAATGCACTGCCTTTGGAGCTTTTTATGCCAGGAAAAGAAAAAGCAAGGGAAAAAGAGGAAAAAAGTCATGGATAGTGTATCTAACCATCGGGTTGCATTCTTAATCTAGTTGATCTCCATTTGAAAGGATTGTTTCGATTCCCTACAATGTGACCAACATTCCTACGGAGGAAAAAGGGAGTAAGATGTTCTGGGCAGCAGCATTTATCTCAGGCTGTGTGTTTCCTCTGGCTACTGCAGCCTATGCCTCACTTTGTGGTCATGTACCCAAAATATATTTCCTCAAATTATGTAAGCCATATAAATTTGGTGATGATTCAAGACCAGAGATTATTTCATTACTTATAATCTCTATTAAGCATGTCAGATCAGTAACAGTCTGATGTGTAGTCTCAATAAATATTTTGGAAATAAATTAAAAATGAATGCTTATTTCATGAAGACTAGATCAGGAAGGCAAGATATTAATACAAAACCATTGCTAGAGTGCATAGAATACATACGATTGCTCTCAAAACACATCTTAAGTTGGGGAGAGAATCACATTTATTAAATGGGAATAATTTAATTCAGGATAGTGATGATAGGGTGCTTGACATTAATTCTCAATTACTTAGTAGTGGTTGAAAATTGTATCTACTGTCTATCATCCCCATGTTACTGTCTTACAATTGCTTAGATGAAATCTCCACTTCTGCCAGACAAACTTACTCATTCCTATAGAATCCTCTGTATCCTTTGCCTTCATCATTGCTCATACTGATCCCTCTACTTGGAATGCCCTTTCACTACCCAGCTATTTTAACCTCATATTCTCTTTAAGAAGCAGCCTAACAGTAATCTTGCCCATGAATCATTTTTCTCTCCCTTCCAGATCCCACAGGTATTCTGAATTTCAGCATTATTGATCTTAATATTTATGTGGCCCTTAACGTGTGTGTGTGTGTACAATCACTGTTTTTGATAGTTCATGCTGCAATAACTTGGACCATATTTGTGTGTATGTTTATTTCATTCCTTCAACAAATATTAATAAGCAGATACTTTCCTAGGCGCCAGGACACAAGATTGAACAAAACAGATAAAAACTCCGACTTCATGGAACTTATATCCTGTTTTGTTTGTATTGTTGTATTTTAAAATGTTATTCCTCAAGATACTTAATATGATAGCAACATATAAAATACCTATAATGTAATAAATATGCATTTCAATGTAGTTTCTATAGACAGCAATCTCTTCAAAAGAGTTTGTGTAGAAAAGGTTAGATTCAGCATTCTGGCAACATTCTAACTGGGATGTGCTCAGGTTTAAAATAGACTCTTAAGGGAATTTAGGGAGCTACTTTTTGAAGGTTATTTTTTCCCCTAGATGTTTCAGACTGAAATGGCCTCTCAAAAGTTCACCATTCTCCAGTCATATATGTATATAATCTGAATGTTACTTGGTAAATAGGTTCTTTGCAGTTGTGATTAAGTTAAAGGTTTGGAGATGGGTAGATTGTCCTGTGTTATCCATGTGGGCCCTCAATACTGTCACAAATGTCCTTATAAAAGAGAGGCAAACTGAGACTTGACTCAGGCCTAAGAGGAGAATGCAGTGTGACCAAGGAGGCAGAGATGGGAGTGATGCAGTCACAAGGCAAAGAATACCAGTGGCCATGATGAGCTGAAAGAGCTAAGAAACATTGTTCCCTAGAGCACCTGGAGTGAGCATAGCCCTGTTGACTTTGTAGTTTTAGGCTAGTAATAAACATTGCAAACTTATGGCTTCCAGAACTGCGAGAAAATAAATGTCTACTGTTTTAAGCCACCTAGGTTGTCGGAATTTCTTACAGCAGTCATAGTAAATGAATACATTTCTTAATTCTTATTCCTTCTTCCTATTTAAGATATTTGCTGCAACTCCCAATTATATGCCCTTTATAAGGTTAAGAACATAGGGCCTATTCTTAGTATGCTAAGAGTTTTTTATAATAAATGGGTGATAAATTAAAATTTTCTGCATTAATGATCCTCTATTAATAACACAAATTGTACATACACACATTCACACATGCATTCTTCTAAGAATAATTTTTTTCCTAAGATAAACTCAACTAGAACATGATGCATTATCTTTTACTAGATGTGGTTTGCCAATAATTAGTTAGAACATTTGTATCTATATTTACTAGTGAGATTGACTTACAATATTCCTTTTTTGTACTGTATCTATTTTGGTTTGGGTATACAAGACATGCTAGCTTCAAACAATTAGTTGAACATTGCTTTCTTTTTTCCTACCCATTGGAAGTGTTTGTACACCAATGAATGACCACATCCCCGGCAAGGTTTTTTTTTAAATTTATTTTATTTTTTATTGTTTATTTTATTTTTTATTTTATTTACGTAAGGAAGGTAACCTCACTGCCCAAAACACAATTTTGATAGCACTAAATCTAATTTTGTGTGTGTGTGTGTTTTGATGATGGTACTAATGGGTAGGTCATACCTTTATTACATTTAACAAAGTAGAGCTAAATGTGAATGTAGCTCCATTACCAAGCTTCAAGGAAAGTTAGATGATTGTGCCTTATCTCCTTGTAACATGATAACTAGACCTCTGAAAAACAGACTATTAATACTTGCTATGGCATCTGAACATAAAAATTAATGATACTTATTTGAAGTATCATTACATTTAACAAAGTAGAGCTAAATTTATTTACATTTAACAAAGTAGAGCTTTATTACATTTAACAAAGTAGAGCTAAATGTGAATGTAGCTCCATTACCAAGCTTCAAGGAAAGTTAGATGATTGTGCCTTATCTCCTTGTAACATGATAACTAGACCTCTGAAAAACAGACTATTAATACTTGTTATGGCATCTGAACATAAAAATTAATGATACTTGTTTGAAGTGTTGTTTTTATAAACTACTATAGTCAACCACAGTTGTGTCTTGCGTAACTTAAGAGTACCGACTTCAAAGTCTGCCTTCCTGGGTTCAGATCTTAGATCTTGATATTTCCGTGTGATGTCCGGCAAATTACTTAGCCTCTCTATGACTTAGTTGCCCCCATCTGGGAAAAGACAGATAATACCTCATATGTTTGTTATGGGGCTTAAGTGAGTGAGCATTTGTTGACGCACACAGAATATTTTTTTGTATCTAGGAAGGGTTTTATATGCATTAACTAGTATTTTTATCATGTTCTATACCATTTATCTTCTAAACATATTAGAACACTTCACATCAATTATCTGGCCCAGCATCAGAACCTTTGTGTATGTGGCAAGAAATTCCCCATTTAATATGTGGAGTAGTTGAATGTTGGAGGTTTGTGACTAGATTATTGATAAACCAGCCTGAGAGGGGCAAAGTGCTGACTATAAGCGAGATCCAAGGTGTGTTTTTTATTATCTTACACTTACTTCACTAATTGTATTAAATAAAAGAGTAAGAAAATTGCATTTAATGTGTGATCTGCCTTTTGATCCATATGTTTTCTCAGATTCTGTCTGGCAGTTAATGTACTTGATGAAATCACTGATTAGTACTGTGCTGAATTATTTATCTTTTAGTTTTAAAGGTTTAAGGAGAATAAATTGTAGGTAGCAAAAATTGAGATTGGATATTATGGTTTTCTTATTAGGAAAGTCTTCTTATTTCAGTTCCTTATCTTTGTTTGCTTGTTAAATAAACTTTTATATCAATGTGGCCTGGATCTAAGACTGACTTCTATTACTATTGTCAGATAATTTTCTATGAATGTAAATGTGTCTTAACATACAGATAAAATTCCCCATGCTGTATAACTATATATTCAAGTTGTCAATTGTAGGCAATGATTTTATAACTCTACCCTTCCATGTTTAATAATAATAAGTAGCGACCATTGAAGGATGGGTAAGGATTCCAACAGTTTGAGCACAGTCTATCACATTTTCTCCAAATGAAATGTTACTTTTTTGGTCAATCAGGGCACATCTGGCAAAATATTTTTAAGCATGTAAATATCTGTCTCCTCTCATATTAAACTGGCTGATGCTCAACATCTAAAATTGGATATGTACAAACTAACTTGCCAAGCAAGTAGGGAATTTTTTGGAGGTTTTCAAATTATATTTCAAATATAATTTTTCAAATTATATTTGAAAAATAATGTAAATTTTAATGGGATTTTTGTTACATAATTAGTTTAAAAAGTAAACAGTGTGAAAATATAATTATACCAAATAGAATAGAAAAAGTTGCCTCAAATGTGATTAAAAATGATCCTGATGTAGTATATAGTTTTTAGAACTTACTGCAGTAAGTCATTTTGTGAGTAATGAGATGGATGGGGTGAGTTTTTCCCCAAAAGCAAGAAAGAAGAAGAGAAGTATGAAACAAGGAAAAAAAAAAAAGAAAGAATGACTTTCTATGGTGTTCATTACAGCCAAAATTAAGAAAAAATACATAAAAGTAGGTAAATCTGTAGTATATTTTAGCTTTATGTTATTCAAATAGAAAATATATACTCAACTGGACTATATATATATATATATATATATTTAACTGGAGTAACAGATTTTGGTGTTCATATATAATATATACATTTGTGTCTATATATATTATAGATAATATTAATGCATATAATATGGAATGCACCATTTTATAACTATGCCATATATAATATATATAATACCTAATTTCATATTTAGAAATGTGATGTCGGGCAAGTTACTTAGCCTCCCTCTGACTTAGTTGCCCCCATCTGGAAAAGAGAGATGATACCTCATATGTTTGTTTTGGGGCTTATGTGATTGAGCATTAAGCATCCCTTATTACAAGGATGTCTAGGAGAAATTTTTGCCTATTGTTCCAAGAATGATATATATTTTGAATAATTCTATTTTTATATTTATATATGGCATAGTTATAAAATGGTGCATTAAATAAGATTAGCAAACTAATAGTTATTGAAACATTAAATTAGATAATGTATGTAAAGTTCTTAGTATAGTGCTGACACTTTGCAAATATTAAATGCAGGTGTTATTAATGCTCTATTGTTACTACTACTGGTAGTACTAGCAGTAGAAGTAGGGTCTTGAAAGCTTTTATAAAAATGTTTGAAACACCAAAGGCATAATAGTTGGGGGAAGGTTTCCCTAGTGATATGCTGGTTTTTGAGGAAATGCATACCTTTTCCTAATCAATCAAAATAACGTTATTAATATTTATCTCTGTAAAGGCTTACAATATATGTTCAAAAACAGACACAGTTATACAGACATGCATAGAAATATTTTAATGAGAAAAAGGTACTGAAAGAATGAAATTCAGAAGACAATAATTGCTACTTCAACTTTTCAGGACTTAAGATAGTATATACTAATTACAATTTTTTAAAAAATAGATTAATACACCTGGAAGAAAAAAAGTTGCCAAAGAGATTAGATTTAGGCTGAATTATGATGGATGACTGGAGTTGATCCTGAAGAAAGGTCATTGTAAAAGCAGTTACCAAACTCAACTAAAAATGTTATTGGAAATTAAATATATCAAGTAGATGGGCAGTAATAGATACTTGTGTAACACCACGGGAGGAGATTAAGGAATAAACAACAAAGGTATGAGTACCAAATGTAATTAGATGAACAGAAAGCTGGTAATTGGAATGCATCCCATTGGGCCCCAAAGAGCTACATATTCTAAACTATACTTTGGTGCAATATTATTAGTCTGATATGTTGACCTTTATTTAAATTATCAGATCTAGGTAACTCACTGCTATTTTTTAAGAATAATGTTCAGGGACATTTTTCTTACCTCATGTGGTATCTTTATTAGAAGGATGTCTAGGATAAATTCTTGTCTAATTATTGTTCCAAGAATGATTCATATTTTGAATATTTCAAATTTTTTATATTTTTATTTTTATATAATAAGTTGAATAATTAACCATATCCATGTTGAACATTAGAACTGCGTAGCCCAATATAGCTCAGATAAAAATTGCCAGTGTATAGTGAAACAGAGGCACAGGTAGTGGAGATGGAGACGGAGTATGTCCTTACAGTGCCTCTGGAATTTTTCAGCCAATGACACAGCAGTGAGACAGAGAGGCATCTCATTAGACCAGTCTCCCACACAATAACAATGGGAGACTTTAATACCCCACTGTCAACATTAGACAGATCAATGAGACAGAAAGTTAAAATGGATATCCAGGAATTGAACTCAGCTCTGCACAAAGCAGACCTAATAGACATCTACAGAGCTGTCCACCCCAAATCAACAGAATATACATTCTTCTCAGCACCACATCACACTTATTCCAAAATTGACCACATAGTTGGAAGTGAAGCACTCCTCAGCAAATGTAGAAGAACAGAAATTATAACAAACTGCCTCTCAGACCACAGTGCAATCAAACTAGAACTCAGGATTAAGAAACTCACTCAAAACTGCTCAACTACATGGAAACTGAATAATCTGCTCCTGAATGACTACTGGGTACATAACAAAATGAAGGCAGAAATAAAGATGTTATTTGAAACCAATGAGAACAAAGACACAGCATATCAGAATCTCTGGGACACATTTAAAGCAGTGTGCAGAGGGAAATTTATAGCATTAAATGCCCACAAGAGAAAGCAGGAAAGATCTAAAGTCAACACCCTAACATCACAATTAAAAGAACTAGAGAAGCTCTAGATCCCTGAGGAATCGCCACACTGTCTTCCACAATGGTTGTACTAGTTTACAGTCCCACCAACAGTGTAAAAGCATTCCTATTTCTCCACATTCTCTCCAGCACCTGTTTCCTGACTTTTTTTTTCCTTTTTTTTTCTTTTTTCTTTTTGCTTTTTTATTATACTTTAAGTTTTAGGGTATTTGTACACAACGTGCAGGTTTGTTACATATGTATACATGTGCCATGTTGGTGTGTTGCACCCATTAACTCGTCATTTAACATTAGGTATATCTCCTAATACTATCCCTCCCCCCTCCCACCACCCCAAAACAGGCCCAGGTGTGCGATGTTCCCCTTCCTGTGTCCATGTGTTCTCATTGTTCAATTCCCACCTATGAGTGAGAACATGCAGTGTTTGGTTTTTTGTCCTTGCGACAGTTTGCTCAGAATGATGGTTTCCAGCTTCATCCATGTCCCTACGAAGGACATGAACTCATCATTTTTCATGGCTGCATAGTATTCCATGGTGTATATGTGCCACATTTTCTTAATCCAGTCTATCATTGTTGGACATTTGGCTTGGTTCCAAGTCTTTGCTATTGTGAATAGTGCCGCAATAATCATACGTGTGCATGTGTCTTTATAGCAGCATGATTTATAATCCTTCGGGTATATACACAGTAATGGGATGGCTGGGTCGAATGGTATTTCTCGTTCTAGATCCCTGAGGAATTGCCACACTGACTTCCACAATGGTTGAACTAGTTTACAGTGCCACCAACAGTGTAAAAGTGTTCCTATTTCTCCACATCCTCTCCAGCACCTGTTGTTTCCTGACTTTTTAATGATCACCATTCTAACTGGTGTGAAATGATATCTCATTGTGGTTTTCATTTGCATTTCTCTCATGGCCAGTGATGATGAGCATTTTTTCATGTGTCTGTTGGCTGCATAAATGTCTTCTTTTGAGAAATGTGTGTTCATATCCTTCACCCACTTTTTGATGGGGTTTTTTTTTTCTCGTAAATTTGTTTGAGTTCATTGTAGATTCTGGATATTAGGCCTTTGTCAGATGAGTAGATTGCAAAAATTTTCTCCCATTCTGTAGGTTGCCTGTTCACTGTGATGGTAGTTTCTTTTGCTGTGCAGAAGCTCTTTAGTTTAATTAGATCCCATTTGTCAATTTTGGCTTTTGTTGCCATTGCTTTTGGTGTTTTAGACATGAAGTTCTTGCCCATGCCTATGTCCTGAATAATTAATAGCTTACCAACCAAAAAAAGTCCAGGACCAGATGGATTCACAGCCAAAATCTACCAGAGGTACAAGGAGGAGCTGGTACCATTCCTTCTGAAACTATTCCAAACAATAGAAAAAGAGGGAATGCTCCCTAACTCATTTTATGAGGCCAGCATCATCCTGATACCAAAGCCTGGCAGGGACACAACAAAGAAGAGTTTTAGACCGATATCCCTGATGAACACCAATGCAAAAATTCTCAATAAAATACTGGCAAACTGAATCCAGCAGCACATCAAAAAGCTTATCCACCATGGTCAAGTGGGCTTCATCCCTGGGATGCGAGGCTGGTTCAACACACGCAAATCAGTAAACATAATCCAGCATATAAACAGAACCAAAGACGAAAAGCACATGATTATCTCAATAGATGCAGAAAAGGCCTTTGACAAAATTCAACAACCCTTCAAGCTAAAAGCTCTCAATAAATTAGGTATTGATGGGACGTATCTCAAAATAATAAGAGCTATTTATGACAAACCCACAGCCAATATCATACTGAATGGGCAAAAACTGGAAGCATTCCCTTTGAAAACTGGCACAAGACAGGGATGCCCTCTCTCAACACTCCGATTCAACATAATGTTGGGAGTTCTGGCCAGGGCAATCAGGCAGGAGAAAGAAACAAAGGGTATTCAGTTAGGAAAAGAGGAAGTCAAATTGTCCCTGTTTGCAGACGACATGATTGTATATCTAGAAAACCCCATTGTCTCAGCCCAAAATCTCCTTAAGCTGATAGGCAACTTCAGCAAAGTCTCAGGATACAAAATCAATGTGCAAAAATCACAAGCATTCCTCTACACCAATAACAGACAAACAGAGAGCCAAATCATGAGTGAACTCCCATTCACAATTGCTTCAAACAGAATAAAATACCTAGGAATCCAACTTACAAGGGATGTGAAGGACCTCTTCAAGGAGAACTACAAACCACTGCTCAATGAAATAAAAGAGGACACAAACAAATGGAAGAACATTCCATGCTCATGGATAGGAAGAATCAATATTGTGAAAATGGACATACTACCCAAGGTAATTTATAGATTCAATTCCATTCCCATGAAGCTACCAATGACTTTCTTCACACAATTGGAAAAATCTACTTTAAAGTTCATATGGAACCAGAAAAAGAGCCTGCCTTGCCAAGACAATGCTAAGCCAAAAGAACAAAGCTAGCGCCATCACGCTACCTGACTTCAAACTATACTACAAGGCTACAGTAACCAAAACATTATGGTACTGGTACCAAAACAGAGATATAGACCAATGGAACAGAACAGAGCCCTCAGAAATAATACCACACATCTACAACCATCTGATCTTTGACAAAGCCGACAAAAACAAGAAATGGGGAAAGGATTCCCTATTTAATAAATGATGCTGGGAAAACTGGCTAGGCATATATAGAAAGCTGAAACTGGATCCCTTCCTTACACCTTATACAAAAATTAATTCAAGATGGATTAAAGACTTAAATGTTCAACCTAAAACCATAAAAACCCTAGAAGAAAACCTAGGCAATAACATTCAAGACATAGGCGTGGGCAAGGACTTCATGTCTAAAACACCAAAAGCAATGGCAACAAAAGCCAAAATTGACAAATGGGATCTAATTAAACTAAAGAGCTTCTGCACAGCAAAAGAAACTACCATCACAGTGAACAGGCAACCTACAGAATGGGAGAAAATTTTTGCAATCTACTCATCTGACAAAGGCCTAATATCCAGAATCTACAATGAACTCAAACAAATTTACGAGAAAAAAAAAACCCCATCAAAAAGTGGGTGAAGGATATGAACACACATTTCTCAAAAGAAGACATTTATGCAGCCAACAGACACATGAAAAAATGCTCATCATCACTGGCCATGAGAGAAATGCAAATGAAAACCACAATGAGATATCATTTCACACCAGTTAGAATGGTGATCATTAAAAAGTCAGGAAACAACAGGTGCTGGAGAGGATGTGGAGAAATAGGAACACTTTTACACTGTTGGTGGCACTGTAAACTAGTTCAACCATTGTGGAAGTCAGTGTGGCAATTCCTCAGGGATCTAGAACGAGAAATACCATTCGACCCAGCCATCCCATTACTGTGTATATACTCAAAGGATTATAAATCATGCTGCTATAAAGACACATGCACACATATGATTATTGCGGCACTATTCACAATAGCAAAGACTTGGAACCAGCCCAAATGTCCATCAATGATAGACTGGATTAAGAAAATGTGGCACATATACACCATGGAATACTATGCAGCCATAAAAAAGGATGAGTTCATATCCTTTGTAGGGACATGGATGAAGCTGGAAACCATCATTCTGAGCAAACTGTCGCAAGGACAAAAAACCAAACACCACATGTTCTCACTCATAGGTGGGAATTGAACGATGAGAACACTTGGACAGAGGAAGGGGAACATCACACACCAGGGCCTGTCATAGGATGGGGGGAAGGGGGGAGAGATAGCATTAGGAGATATACCTAATGTAAATGACAAGTTAATGGGTGCAGCACACCAACATGGCACATGTATACATATGTAACAAACCTGCACATTGTGCACATGTACCCTAGAACTTAAAGTATAATAATAATAATAATAATAATAATAATAAAGAACAGTCTCAAGAGATCAAGTAGGAATGAGAATAAAGAGAAAGATTATAGCAATGAAATAATATAGGGATTATCAGCTCCTTCTGCCCATCGCCCAACTCCTTGGAATATACACACACACATGCACTCATACAATAGAGCCACATGAAATAATGTACTCTGTATATGGCACAAAGTAAGTATTTTATTAATTCCCTGCTTGACTGTTTTTCAAGACTAGTTAGATAATGATTATGAAAATAAAATAGAAATATGCACAAAAATTGAAGAAAGGGCAAAGGGCAGGGAACAAGTGGGGAGAATAAAAGTTTCACTGGTTCAAGTACAAAGTTAATTTAGAGTAGAATTAAACATTGAGACTAGATAGAATGTTTGGTAGCAGATGTAGAAGTTAGGAACAGATGTAAGGCTCTGACTATACACAAGAGTTTAATTTTATTCTCTAACTTAATAGAAAACGGTTTTAGACATTTGTGTAGGGTACTAATGTTATAATGCATTATAGGAAGATTAATTTGGTAATGTAACCTCAGTCTAGTCTCACAATTATTTATAAAGTACCTACCATTTTTAAGATGATATGCTAAGTGCTTCAGGTGGTATAATTTGACTTTGTGTTGAAAAGTTTGACCAAGATGGGTTTAATAGTTACTATGTAACAGGGATAGTGCTAGGTACTCAGAGTCAAACAGGTGGGAATGGGAGAATAAGGAAGACAAGAACACAAATAATAATAAAACATGTTTGATTTAGTTAGGTTCATATAAACAGTGTGTAATCAAATGCTATGGAAATTTAAAAGAGGCAGAAATTGCATTCAATTGGCTATAGAAGACAGCAGCCACTTCATATTTCAACATAGTTGGTATCAGCACCTTATCACTGGGTAAACAAAGAAACCTCCTAGCCCTCCTGAAGAATATTGTCAGCTTCTGATATCTTGGTCTTTCATAATAAATCCATTTTAGCATACCCACTTCTGTGAGCCTTTATTCTCATCCTTTGTGGTTTACCATGAGAATTTTAGCATCTAATCTAATGAGAGTACTAGCCTTTTTCCAAGCTTCCATCAGTCATCTGAAAAGAGCGTTAGAACTGTCTCCCAGAGCCCTTAAAATGATGTTAAATCTTGTGGCAAGGGAGAGTTCTCCCACACTAAAAAATCTCCCTTCTGCAGCACCCTCAGGATCTATTTGTAGGCACATTCCCATTTTTTTCCCCAGTAGTTGTTAACCATAACCTGGCGTGACTTGTGGAATATAATTATTCTCCTCCCTTAGCAACTTTGGTGCTTCCTTCTTGGGACTTGCTTGGATTTGACTCAATTTATTTATTTGGTGGCTAAATGGTTTTCCAGGTGGCTTAATACTTGGACTGACACAATTCTCTCCTGTTTCTTGCTTTTAGTTTTCAAGAATAACTAGACTATCCTGGGAATACCACATCCTGAGATTGGGGAGGGACTAGTCAGAAGAGCCCAGGGCTGTTTTCCACTCTCTTAGAAACAGCATGTCCTTCAGTGCATTCACCCAGCATGTCTTGTTTCCCCTGAGATAAATAACCTGGGTGGGATGCATTTTGGAATTCCTCAGTAGTGGTGCAAGTAGAGTATACAGAGTAGGGACACCCTGGGCAGTTTACCGGAGCCTGGGGGACCAGCTCACAAGAATCTTATGCTTCCATTGTTTCTTATTGCCTGTCTACAAATAATAAATCCAGTTTATATAACTTATTGCATGAATGGATGTTCTGTGTCACTGATATCAGATAAGTTAGTAACCAGTGCAGTTAGCCAGCTTGATAGTGGCCAATAGAAGAGAGATATGTCGATTGTAAGGGAGAAAAGCATTGTCTGTAAGGTACCTGTCTAGTCTTCAATCAAAACAGGGTCTACTATCATCTAACAAAGAGAGTAGGAAACTTCTGAAAACCCAGGAAATTCAGTGTAATCAGAGCTTTCAGTGCTCTTGAGAGTGCTCATTTAAATCAATTGTAATATCAGGGCAAACATTGGCTGAAAACCTAGCCTCCTGTTAATTCAGCCATTCTTGCAATTATGCATCCCAAATTCAGCTTATCCTGCTATCTGGTTCCAGGAAATAAAAATCTATTCAAATGTTATCAAAGACTATTATATAGGACAACAGTTCATCTGAGTCAGGTATTTTCTCTATAGAAAGCATTTATGACGCTCAGCAGTAGGCACAGACTTTAACCTCCTCTACTTCTCAAGTGCCTGAGCTATAGCATCAAACTGTGCATCCCCTTCCAGTTCACTAAATGTGAACATTTTAGCAATTGTACTTTGTCATGCCAGGGATCATCAAAATTTTACCTTTCACCAGTAATGGGGTCCTCAGTTATATGGCCAGAGAGTGAGTCAACTCTAGGATCCTGTTCTTAGAGTCTGTTTCTTAGGATCCTTTGTGTTATTAACTGTTTTAGTTCAGAGCCCAAATAAGCAGCGCCTGAGATGAGAATATCATGAGATAGATTCCTGGAATGTTTGCTCTTAATGCAGAATATGTAAAGGAATGAGAGTATGTCAAAGAAAGAAGCTAGGCAAAGAAGTGTGTTTAGCTTAAGTCTAGCCTTAGCCTGACTCCATAAGGAACTCTATGGTACCACAAAATTGTCTCATTTAGAAGAAATGAGGCTGGACTTCTGAACCCCATTTCATTCAGTTATTGGTGAGGGGTCACTCCAAGAACAGAGCATAGCCTTCCAGGCATTTCTGGGCAAAACAACTTTTAACAAGAATGAAACATTAAAAAATGAATTGAGTCTCTTCATTACATATACCAACAGCAACTACTAGAGAAGGCCACTGTAACTTTTACCTCTTAATTTAAAAACCTGTGAATCCTGGCTATTGAGAACATAGTACCACACATTAGCTGGTATTTCAGCATATTTAACTTGCCTTTAAGAATAAAATCCTAACTCTGAAACATTGCTGTCCTCAAGCTGACACCCTAAATGAACTTTAACAGACCATTGTGGCATATCATTAGTCCTGTTTCTTAAATATAAGGTATACGATCAAATACTTGGGCCTATTGAAATATTTTCTTTGCTGTGAAATTGTCCTTTGGGCTGAGGCAACATTGCATGGGATAACATATCAACAGATGAATTATTATAAAAAGACACATGTTAGTGCTGCTAATGGAAGGAAAACTCATTTTGCAGTAAGTAGCACTTCTGAGTGAGAGTGAATTGCTACACCCTCCAGGTTGGAAGGGATCTGATGAGTCACATCTTCAAGTAGATAACAAGTCTTCTCAAATTGTGCCATGTCTAGGGCTCAATCTTTGTTTCAACTGCTGGCAGCAGCAATAGCTAGATCAGCCTTGATAAGATGGAACTCAGGCTGTTAAACTAATGTGTAGATTCCCCTCTGCTACAATGACATATATGTTCATTACCCTGTTGAGCCAACACTTGTATGGCCAAGAAGAGAGGCTAACTGGCATCCACAGAACCAATGATTCTATCTATCTAGCTTTGGAGAATTCCCTCTGAAGTGGATGCTCTCTGAGGACATTAATGCTAGACAAGACTATTTGTATGATTTCTGTTCAATTTTATTATTCCGGCCACATAATTCTTACCCACATATCCTTGTCTTTTATCCT
Source organism: Pan paniscus (assembly GCF_029289425.2). Lineage (NCBI taxonomy): Eukaryota > Metazoa > Chordata > Mammalia > Primates > Hominidae > Pan > Pan paniscus. The sequence continues at coordinate 98,162,986 of NC_073258.2, forward strand.
CTAAATCAGTTTATGTCTAGCTCCTTACCAACCAGACAAGGTGGTTTTCACTGCTCAGAAGTCCATGCACATTTTTACATGAGGTATTTCTCTCCATATATGAATTGAACGGATATATTGCTTCATGCTCTGCTTACCATATTTCTTTACACTAATATCATTTTTGCCCAGGTACTAATACAATGGAATGGTACAGTAATGAATGCAGTCTTCTTATAGATAGCACCATCACATTTGTGAACTGAGTTCAAATTGTTTCTTTTTCATTAAGACTGTTGAACAGGTCATTACATGAGACCACGGGTATGAGTTGAGGAAGAGGTTTTGGTGAGACATATAGGTAACATGGCTATTTGGGTCACCTTTTAATTCATGCCTTTTGAACCTGCTCTGTTGGTAATTTAAATGCACCATTCAAATAAAATGGTTTTAGTTGTGCCTGATTTCCTGTTTGGGGAGAACTCATTATAGCCACCTCATGATGGGCAGCTTCAGTCACAGTGTAATTTGTTGTCAGAGTTTCAAACATTGAATAGTGTTCTGTTGCAGAACAGGTGACATTATTCCAGAACCAAGGGGTACTTATACTTGGTCCTTCTTATAATGTTGCATCTTACTTCACAGGTCATGAAACCTAAATAAGGATTTTCCAAGTTACCAAGTATATCTTCACATTATACATCTGGAGAGCAGACAACTCACTGCAGGCTGGGTCTATGAATCCACTGGAAACACTGTGTTATACATTTTGGCCAAAAGAAATCATTTATCATCTGAGCTCTATTAGCCCCATTCTAATCAGAAATGATGGAATATTGCATTCCTTAGTATTAATCTTGGTTCAGACCTTATATGTCCTGTCTTGAAAAGTCAAAATATTTCCCATTCTCTAGGGCATAGGTGCCATTGAAATTGGCTCAGGTCCCTTTGGGCAAAATTGTAGGCATTTTTTTTAACATCTTACATTAGCAGGACAGTTCCCTTCTCAAGGAATTCTGGGTCAGTGAATAGAGTTAGGTCTTGAAACTCAGTGAAGGAGAACAATTTTTATTGTAGCTTTGATGATAGTTTTCTGCTTCCTGAAAATGGATTTTTTTTTGCAAAATGAGCAACATCTTACATGTCTGTCTTCCTGAGGAACATTAATAGCTCTTCAACATATGCCTGTGTGTTGAGGCATCTTTATTATCACTCCAAACTTGCTGCCTTTTATGTTGATCACATCTACCCTGCATATATGGATTAAGTGTTGACATCTAGCTCCTGGCATTCTGGGATCTCCTCATCTCTGGTTTGTGTTAAGGAGCCTGGTTCCACAGAAGCATCTCCTACTGTAAACCTTGTCCTGCAAAGGATAGCTACCACCAAACTTCTCAAAGATTCTGTTGTCTTCTTCATCAGTTAATTTCTTAATGACCTAGTGAAAGGTCTTGCTGAGCAACATGTTCAGGTGGTGCATTCTTAGTGCTTACAAAATGAAAATCCATCTTAATAGTCCCACTTTTCTGAGTTTTCTGATCCCTTCTTCAGTACTATATCAAAAACTTTGCCATTTCTTTTGCTGTAAGTAATTTTTATTTTCAGATTTCCAGTAGTGATCCCAGTTGACTTTTAGGTCTGGCTGCAAGTGTTATTGCAAATATATTTGATCCTCTGTAACACATGAGTGCTCCATATGATTAAAATCTCCCCACACCAGCCCTGTATGTCGCAGCCGTTCCTTCAGCTCAGTCCAGCACATCAACATCCACTTTGGCACATGCTTTCTCATTTCCTGCAAATACATATTAATCAGGTTCTGCATCTTTGGCAAAATATATGGGTGTGTGTGTATATATATATGTTTATATACTTATATATACACAAATATTTAAAATACACATAATTTTTTCTCTGAGAAGTGGTTGATAAAACCTTAATGATTTTGAAACTCAATAAGCACATTTATGCCTAATACTTTTGGTCTATCCAGAAAATCTAAATAATTCTTAAAACTCAAGCATAAGACAAACAGCCAATTAAAAATTGAGCAAAATACTTGAGCAGACAGCTAACAAAATAAGATAGACAAATGGCCAGAGAAATACGAAAAGATGTTTAGCATTATTAGACATCAGAGAAATCCAAATTATAAACACAATGAGATACCACTACAGAGCCATGAGAATGGCTAGAATTATAGGAATTGTCATACTAAGTGTTGAATGGAATGTGTTTCAAACTTGATCTCTCATATAGTTTGTCAGCTTCTTATAAAGACATATCATATATGCCATTTATTCAATGTGTTACTTCTCAGCTCTGAATGCACCCTTCAATGTATGCTCTATGATAAACAATTGGATGCTGTTAAACGGTTTTCCTTTAAAGTGTGTACAGTGTCAAGTATTCTCAGTAGACAGTGCTGGTAAAACACTGTAAGAACCTAGGTTTCTTGAAATTTCCCACTTGTACCTGAGTAGAAGGTAAGGGTCTGTCTATAGATCACAGGTTGCTTGGGGGCATAAATGAGGGTAGAAATGACTGCAAAGTGGTGAAAGAAACTATGAGGTAATAAAAACATTCTATATATTGAATCAGGGTGATTACATGGGTGTACAAAATTGTCAAAGCTCATAAAATTGTTTACCTAAGTTGTGTGCATTTCATTTTGTGTAAATGATACCTTGAAACAATTTATTTAAAAATAAACATAGGACAAATGAATGGAACTTTAGAGTGTGTTTCAGAAGACTTAGATTTGATTCACAGTTTACTCTCTAACGTTGAAAAAATCATCTGACATAGATACTTTCTGCTTTCCCCCAACACAAGCAAAGCACACTCTATCCAGCTCTGAGGAAAAGAGATTGTGAAAAAGCTTCCATGATGTTGTGTTTCTAGAAGAAAAAAGAAAGTGCAAGGTTGAGGGGGAAAATGAATTTGTCAGTTGCACTAGATTTAAACTAAAGTTTGGCTGCAAAACTAAGATTTAATCAAAACACGAAACGAAAGATGGATAAATTTATGAGTTATAAAAAAAGAAACTAGAAGGAAATAAGTCATTTATGCACTAATTCAACAGGCATCTGAGTAGATACCTTGCACCAAGACTTGTGCTAACATCAGGAGAAACAAAGTTCTCTTTAGTTTAGAAGAGTCCAATAGACAGGCAAGTAAAGCCACATATTTATAATTGGACAATATATTTTACTGATGGAGGTAATCCCAGTGTGCTTACCAATGTGCACCACTGTGGCAGTAAGACGTGGATACGATAAGGGGTGTACGAGATTGATCAAGTAGAAGAGGTGATAGAGAAAGAGATGCCAAAATTATTTCATTATGTTGAGCAAAAAAGAAATTGCAAAATTAGTGGAAAATAATGAATTTCGCTTTGCATAGGTCAAAGGTTGGTGATTATAATGCTGCCCTATAAGATTTGATAGTGTAAGATATGGACGTATGTGAAATCTCCAAGAAGAAGATTAGAGAAAGTACAACAGAAATTCAAGTATTAAAAGTCAAAATTAAGGTGTCATTTTTAATGAAAGGTCAATATGAGGAAGAAGTAACTGTGGTAACTATTATGCTACCAGCATTTCATTGAGGGTGTTCAGATATGACCCTGAATCAGAGCTATTTGCTAAGTTGGTTTTGGCAGCAGCCTTTAAGCTACACTGCATTAATATGAAAAGTAATGGAAAGTAATGTAAAGTTTAGAATGATGCAATAAAAGATGCTTCACATTTCAATAGTTTTAGGACTGTAAAAACAAATTTTAAATATTCGATTTCATTGAATTTTTGCAATCTTTTAAGGTGGACAGGAAAGATATATTTATTATTTTCTGTTCAAGGAAATAAAAACTCTATCAAGTTTAATGACTTGCCAGAGATCTTACAACTAGTAAATGACAGAAATGGGACAAACACCTGAGTCATATTCCTAACTCAATGCAGCTTCTACTATATACTGCTTAATAGAAAATAATATTTTCCTACTTTGTACACTTAACTAATGGGAATTATGACAATTACCTCTTTTACTCTGTAAGATGAAGCACATTAAGAATGGACTAGGGTAATGGGAGTGAAAATAGGGAAGACTGAATTTGAACATATGCAGAGTTTTTTGTTAATATTCCAACATGCCTCTCTCCTGATGATGAATTTCAGATAATAATGATTATCACTATTGGAATTAATTTTCTGTATGACTGTTTTGTAACCATTTAATCTAACTGATTTGCTTTTACTGGCAATTATAGACTCTCACTATTAACTTAATGCATGTTTTTCTATTATCCATATATTTATGTGATATTTAGAAGTTTGGCGCATAAAAACTATAAAAGAAATCTACATAAACCATGTTAAATTATGCTTCCAGTAATCCTGAGAGCTTCAATAATACTAATGCCAACCTCCATATCTAAACAAAATGCTGCTACTTGCAGTACTCAGGATATATGCTTCTTTGAGTAAAAGTGATGGATTGGTCCCGGTCCATGTACTTTCTGTCCCTGGATTTAACTTGTGGCATGATGATGAATATTTACAAGAGGGATGCCTAAGTAAGCAGTATTATTTTTGGCCCTGGTGAGTCTAAGCTAAATCTATGATGTGAGCAGCCTCTATCTATCTTAGGGGAACATCAGAAAATATTATGTGAAAGTGATTTAATCTGTTGGGGAAAAAAAAGTGCTTTTAGACCCACATAACAATATAATGATGTTGTATAGTGTTTGACACATCTTGCCTTACTATAGGGAATAAGATTAATCTATATCATGGCTAAATATAAATAAATTGGCATGCCTTGTGTATGTTTAAGGTCATGAGCAATCTAATTTTCCTGGAGCTAATAGTAATTAATATATTATCCATGAGACTGTCCTTGGAAAGAAGTAGAGAGTAAACATAACCCTTAATTTAGAGACCGATTCTACAGTAACTCAGACTGGAGTTCAATGTTAATTTTTTGAATATTTTTTATGATTAAAGTTTTTTCAATAAATTATTCTCAACCTAACAAGTTTCCTCACATTTTTGCTTCTATTATGGTTCTTACCACAGTCTTCCCTGTATTGTCATCATTTTGTCATTTTCTTAACTCTCTACTTGAGAATAATCTTTCAAAATTCAAACTGAGCCTTATTCTTTGTTGCGTTTCTCATGATACCTGTCAGAGGAACCTGACAACAATGAATATTGAATAAATAAATGCTTTTTGAATGAAAAGTGTATGAAAGAACATATATCTATTACTAAAAGATATAGAAACTTGATCTATAAGAGGACATAATGCTTCATCTTATTCTCAGTATATTTGTGCTTGGAAGGCTATACAGAGAAAATGTATTTATTTAAATATGAGCAATGTTACTTATCAAGCCCCTACTGTGTGCCAGACACTGTTCTTGACATTGAATAGATAGCAGGAAATTAAACAGATAGATCTAAAGCCTAATGAAGGTTGCATTCTAGTGGATAGCAGTAGACAAGAAGCAAACACACACATAAACTATAGAAAATGTGAGATGGGGATAACAGCTATCAAGGAAAATAAAGTAGAAAAAGTAGATAGGAAGTGACAGGTTGAGAACATTATGATTTATACTGTGAAGGTAAGGAAGGGCCTCATTGAAAGAGCAGGTATTTGGAAAAAGACTTAATGGAGGTCAAGGAGTAAGTCCCATAGATGCTTGACAGAAGGGCAATCTCAGCAGGGTGTTCTTTTCTAGCACCATTTCTCCAGAAAGCATGGAAAAACAAGAGGGCTCCTTTTCCTGTAATTAATAAAAGCAAATATGATAGTAGAAGAAGATGACATCTGAGAAACAGTGGGGAGATAGATACATAGATGTGTGTACATCATCATGTCAGTATGGGCCTTTATAGAAAGCAAGAGAAAGCCATTTGGAGGCTCATTTTAGTAATCACTCTGGCAACAATATTGAAATTAAACTACAGATTAAAAAGGGATTGCCATGAAGATCAGTGTAGAAGACTTTTGCAAAAATCCAGGAAATCTGACAATAGGGGGAAAATTGTTTCAATGTTGGTTAAGAACAGTGTGATTTTAGAAATATTTTGAGGGTAGAGCCAACAGGATTTATTGACAGGTTGCATGTGGGATGTGAGAAAAGGAAAAAGTTCATAGATGACTACAAATTTTTTGGATTGAGGAGCTAAAAGAATAAAGATACCATTAATGGACACAGGGAAGACCGTGTATGGGAGGAGGTTAAATATTTTTAAAATTGGTGATTTTTATGATGAGTACTACACCCAGTTGGAGATATTAATTTGAAGAGCAGGAGTGGCATTCTGCCAGAAAATAGGGATTTAGAAGTCATTAACATTTAGATACTTCCCACAGCCATGCTCCTGAAAGAGATCATCAAGAGAGTGAATGAAAATGAAGGAGAGGAGGGCAGGGAATGGGAGGATAGAAGAGAGGAGAGAAAAAGGAAGAGAAGGGAAGAAAAATTAAGAATAGATTATTGAAATGTTCCAGTATTAAGAAAAGAGAGACCAGAAAAGGAGGTTATATCTGTATTATTTTCTATTGTGCTGTAACAAAATACTACAAACTTAGTGGCTTAATATAGCACTGTCTTTCTTAGAATTCTGAAAGCCAGAAATTGAAAATGGCCTTCACTGGACCAAAACCAACAGGATTGCACTTCTGGAGCATCTCTATGGAATGTATTTCCTTGCCTTTTCCAGCTTCTAGAGGCCACCTCCATTTTTTGGTATGTGGCCCCTTTCTCCTATTTTTTTTCTTTTATTTTAAGTTCAGGGTTACATGTGCAGGTTTGTTACATAGATAAACTTGTGTCATGGAGGATTGTTGTATAGATTATTTCATCACCCAGGTATTAAGCCTAGTACCTGTTAGTTATTTTTCCTGATCTCTCTCCTCTCACCCTTCTACCCTCCACCATCCAATAGGCCCCAGTATATGTTGTTCCCCTCTGTGTATCCATGTGTTCTTATTATTTAGCTCCCACTTATAAGTGAAAACACATATTTAGTTTTCTGTTCCTGCATTAGTTTGCTAAGGATAATGGCCTCCAGCTCCATCCATGTCCCTACAAAGGGCATGATCTTGTTCTTTTTTATGGTTGCAAATATTCCGTGGTGTATATGTGCCACATTTTCTTTATCCAGTTTATTATTGATGAGCATTTAGGTTGATTCCATGTCTTTGCTATTGTGAACAGTGCTGCAATGAACATATGTGTGCATGTGTCCTTATAACAGAATGATTTTTACACCTTTGGGTATATACCCAGGAATGGGATTGCTGGGTCAAATAGTATTTCTGTCTTTAGCTCTTTGAGGAATTGCCATACTGTCTTCCACAATGAGTGAACTAATCTACACTCCAAAAAACAGTGTATAAGTGATCCTTTCTCTCTACAACCTCGCCAGCATTGTTTTTTATTTTTTAACTTTTTAATAGTAGCCATTCTGACTGATGTGAGATGGTATCCCATTGTGGTTTTGATTTGCATTTCTCTAATATTCAGTGATATTGAGCTTTTTTCATATGATTGATGTCTCCATCAATTTTCCCTATTGGAAACTGTTCATGTCCATTGCCCACTTTTTAATTGTGTTGTTTGTTTTTTCTTTTTCTCAGAAACTTAAGTTCCTTATAGATGCTGGATATTAGATGTTTGTCAGATGTATAGTTTGCAAAAATTTTCTTCCATTTAGTAGTTTGTCTGTTTACTCCATTTATAGTTTTTTTTTCTTGCAGTGTGCAAAAGCTCTTTAGTTTAATTAGATCCCATTTGTCATTTTTTACTTTTGTTGCAATTCCTTTTGGTGTCTTCATCATGAAATCTTTGCCTGCGCCTATGTCCTGAATGGTACTATGTAGATTGTTTTCCAGGATTTTTATAGTTTTGGTTTTACATTTGAGTCTTTAATTCATCTTGATTTGATCTTTGTTTCTGGTGTAAAGAAGGGTAAAATTTCAGTTTCGTACATATGGCCAGTCAGTTATTGCAGTATCATTGATTGAAAAGGGAATTGTTTCCCCATTGCTTGTTTCAGTCAGGTTTGTCAAAAATCAGTGTGTAGTCTTATTTCTGGGTTCCTCATTCTGTTTCATTGGTCTAATGTGTCTGCGTTTGTACAAGTACCATGCTGTTTTGGTTACTGTAGCCCTGTAATATAGTTTGAAGGTGGGTAGCATGATGCCTCCAGCTTTGTTCTTTTTCCTTAGTATTGCCTTGGGTATTTGTGCTCTTTTTTGGTTACATATGAATTTTAAAATAGTATCTTCTAGTTCTGTGAAGAATTTCAATGGAAGTTTAAGAGTAATAGCATTAATCTGTAAACTGTTCTGGGCAGTTGGCCATTTTAACAATATTGATTATATAAGCATGGAATGTTTTTCTATTTGTTTGTGTCATCTTTGATTTCTTTGACCAGTAGCTTGTAGTTCTCCTTGTAGAAATCTTTCACCTTCCTAGTTAGCTCTAATCCTAGGTTTTTATTCTTTTTGTGGCAATTGTGAATGGGAGTTCATTTCTGATGTGGCTCTTGGCTGGACTTTTATTGGTGTATAGCAATGTAAGTGATTTTGGCAAATTGATTTTGTATCCTGAGACTTTCCTGAAGGTGCTCATCAGTTTAAAAAGCTTTTGGGCTGAGACTATGGGGTTTTGTAGATATAGGATCATGTTGTCTGCAAAAAGGGGTAGTTTTACTTCTATTCATACTATTTGGATGTGCTTTATTTCTTTCTCATGACTGATTGTCCTGGCCAGGACTTCCAATACTATGTTGAATAGGAGTAGGGAGAGAGGACATCCTTGTGTTGTGCCAGTTTCCAAGGGAAATGCTTCCAGCTTTTGCCCATTCAGTATGATGTTGGCTGTGGATTTGTCATATATGGCTCTTATCATTTGGAGGTATGTTTCTTCAATACCTAGCTTATTGAGACTTTTTAACATGAATGTTGAATTTTATCAAAAGATGTTTCTGCATCTGTTGAGATAATCATGTGGTATTTGTCTTTATTTCTGTTTATATGATGAGTCACATTTATTGATTTGCATATGTTGAGCCAAACTTGCATGACAGGGATTAAGCCTATGTAATTGTAGTGGATACGTTTTCTGTTGCGCTGTTGGATTCAGTTTGCCAGTATTGTATTGAGGATTTTTGCATGGATTTTCATGAAGGGTATTGGCCTGAAGTTTTCTTCTTTGTTGTCTCTCTCTGTCAGTTTTTGGTATCAGGATTATGCTTGCCTCATAGAATGAATTAGTAACAAGTCTCTCCTTTTCAAATTTTTTGGAATAGTTTCAGTGGAAATGCTACCAGCTCTTCTTCATATATTGGGTAGAATTCAGCTGTGATTCCATCTGGTCCTGGTCTTTTTTTAATTGGTAGGCTACTTAATACTGCCTCAATTTCAGAGCTCATTATTGGTCTGTTTAGGGATTCAATTTCTTCCTGGTTCAGTCTTGGGAAGGTGTATGTGCCCAGGAATGTATCCATTTCTTCTAGATTTCCCAATTTATTTGCATAGAAGTGTTTATAGTATTCTCTGATGGTTTGTATTTCTGTGGGGTCAGTGGTAATATCCCCCTTGTCATTTCTGACAGCGTTTATTTGAATCTTCTTTCTTCTTTATTAGTATAGCTAGTGGTTTATCTATTTTATTAATTTTTTCAAAAACCAGATCCTGGATTTGTTGATCTGTTGAATGGTTTTTCATGTCTGTATCGCCTTAAGTTTGGCTCTAATTTTTGGTTAATTCTTATTATGATGGTTAATACTGAGTGTCAACTTGGATTGAAAGATACAAAGTACTACTCCTGGATGTGTCTATGAGGATGTTGCCAAAAGAGATTAACATTTGAGTCAGTGGGCTGGGGAAAGCAGATCCACTCTTAATATGGTGGACACAATCTAATCAGCCACCAGCAAATATAAAGCAGGCAGAAAAACAGGAGAAAGAGAGACTGGCCTAGCCTCCCAGACTACATCTTTTTCCCATGCTGGATGCTTCCTGCCCTCCAACACCGGACTCCAAGTTCTTCAGTTTGGGGACTTGGACTGGCTCTCCTTGATCCTCAGCATGCAGACGGCCTATTGTGGGGCCTTGTGATCATGTAAGTTAAAATTTATATATATATATATATAAATTTTATTATATATTATATATAATTTATCTATATATATAATTCATCTATATATATAATTTTTATCTATCTATATATATATCCTATTCTGTTCCTTTAGAGAACCCTGACTAATACAGATTTTGGTACCAGGAGTGGTTCTAGAGGGACAGAATATTAAGGATGGAGTTCTTTCATTGGTTTTGAGGTTTCTGGAGTTGGCTGCTTAATATGATTAGACCCAAAAATGCTAAGGACTGTACTTCTGATAATATGGAAAACACAGATAGTACTTGGCATGAACTGTTTAGAGAGTTTTGCAAAATAAATGCATTTGACACTCTTGATTCACCACTCGTAGGAGGCAAGGAGTTGAGTGACTATACATAATACCTTTGACCATATGTGGAGAACCAAGGAACATAATGAACCTGGTTGGTTGCTTCTAAGTTCAGTGGACAAAGTGATGAAAGAAAACGATGAACTCAGCAATTCTGTCTCTTGCTTCAGAAGCAGATACTGAGCCTCAAATCTGCAAAGATTGTCCTGAGACTCTTATCTCCTATAGAGAAAGAGCAGTATGATACATTCGAAAAGAACTGAGTTCTCTAATTTATATGAACAACAATCTGGAGAACAGGCATAGGAATGGATATTAAGGGTATGGGATAATGGTGGAAGGAACATAGAGTTAGATCAGGCTGAATTTATTGATTTTGGCCCACTAAGTAGGGACTCTGCATTTAATGTTGCAGATCGAGGAGTAAAAAATGGTTCTTAAAGTTTATTTGCTTGATTAGCTGAAATATGGATTAAAAGATGGCCCACTGTGAGTGAGCTGGAAATGCCTGGTCTCTCTTGGTTTAATGTAGAGGAAGGGATCCAAGGGCTTAGGGAGATTGGGATGGTGGACTGGATTTGTCACTTTAGATCAGCTTGGAGGGTACAGAAGATACACCCTTGACCAATGCCTTGTGAAACACATTTGTGAGGGCAGCACCTGCATCTTTGAAGAGCCCTGTAATTGCTCTTCTCTGTATGTCAGATCTAATGGTGGGAACAGCAGTCACTAAACTAGAAAATTTAAATACAATGGGAATAATTGGATTCTGAGGTGGCAGGGGCCAAGTGACAGCACTCAACCACCGAAGGCAAGGTGGGTGTAGCTACGTGATGGACAGCAGAGGCAAAGTGGAAATCAGAATAGTCTGACTCATGTAGAGCTCTGGCATTGGCTAATCATGGTGTTTCTAGAAATAAAACTGAAAGGAAGCCTACTTCATTCCTACTTAATTTATACAAGCAGAAGACTCCTAGGCCGAATGGACAAAAGACAAATTTGAATTATAAAAACAGAGAATCACGGCTCCTCAGTAGATTTCCAGACTTGAGCCAGTTTACAGATCCAGAACTGCTTGAATGAAGGGGAGTCTGGGTCCCCTTGACAAAGGACCCCACTACATTACTGACAATTTATGCAGTGAATATTTCTCTCATCCTTCCCCAAGGAGACCATCAGCCTTTTACCAGGGTAACTGCACTGGGGAAAGGGAAATGATCAGACATTTCAGGGACTACTGGACACTGGCGCTGAGCTGACATTGATTCCAGCAGGCCCAAAACCTCATTGTGGTCCTCCAGTTAAAGTAGGGACTTATGGAGGTCCAGTAATTAATGGAGTTTTAGCTCATGTCCCACTTACAGTGGGTCCACTGGGTCTCTGGACTCCTCCTGTGGTCATTTCCCCAATGCCAGAATGCAGGGGTGGTGATTTCCTCTACATCCCCATTCAACTCTCTGATTTGGCCTGTGCAGGAGACAGATTATGGAGTACGACAGTGGATTATAGTAGGCTTAGCCAAATGGTGACTCTGATTGCAGCTGCTGTACCAGCTGTGGTTTCATTGCTTGAGCAAATTAACACATCTCCTGGTGCCTGGTATGCAGCCATTGACTTGGCAAATGCTTTTTTCCATTCCTGTCGATAAGGTCCACCAGAAGAAATTGGCCTTCAGCTGGCAAGACCAGCAATATACCTTTACTGTCCTACCTCAGGGGTATATCAGCTCTCCAGCTTTGTGTCATAATCTTGTTCAAAGAGAACTTGATTGCTTTTCACTTCTGTAAGATACCACACTCATCCATTACATTGATTGCATTATCCTGATTGGATCCAGTGAGCAAGAAGTAGCAAACACACTGGACTTATTGGGGAGACATTTCTGTGTCAGAGGATGGGAAATAAATCTGACTGAAATTCAGAGACCTCATTAAAATTTCTAAGGGTCCAGTGCTGTGGGGCCTGTTGAGATATTCCTTCTAAGGTAAAGGATAAGTTGCTGCATTTGGCCCCTCCTACAACCAAGAAAGGGGCACAACACATATTGCGCCTATTTGAATTTTGGAGGCAACACATTTCTCATTTGGGTGTGTTACTCTGGCTTATTTATTGAGTGACCCAAAAGGCTTCCAGTTTTTAGTAGTGTCCAGAACAGAAGGCTGTACATCAGGTCCAGGCCACTGTGCAAGCTGCTCTGCCACTTGGACCATATGACCCAGAATATCCAATGGTGCTTGAGGTGTCAGTGGCAGATATGGAAGCTGTTTGGAGTCTTTTCCAGGCCCCCATAGGTAAATCACAGTGGAGTCCTCTCTAGGATTTTGGAGTAAGGCTCTGCCATCTTCTGCAGATAAGTACTCTCCTTTTGAGAGACAGCTCTTGGCCTGTTACTAGGCTTTGGTGGAAACTGAACATGTGAAAATGGATCATCAAGTCACCGTGTTACTTAAACTGCCTATCATGAACTGGGTGCTTTGTGACCCATCTAACCTAAAGTGGGTCATGCACAGCAGCATTCCATCATCGAATGGAAGCAGTGTACATGATCAGGCTTGAGCAGGTCCTAAAAGCACAAATAAGTTACATGAGGAAGTGGCTCAAGTGCCCATTGTCTCCACTCCTGCCGCCCTGCCTTCTCTCCCCCAGCCCGCACTGATGGCCTCATGGGGAGTTTCCTATGATTAGTTGATAGAAGAAGAGAAGACTAGGGCCTGGTTCACAGATGGTTTGGCATGATATGCAGGCACCACCCAAAAGTGGACAGCTGCAGCACTACAGTCCCTTTCTAGGACATCCCTAAAAGACAGTTGTGAAGGAAAATCTTTCCAGTGGGCAGAACTTCGAGCAGTGCACCTGGTTGTGCACTTTGCATGGAAGGAGACGTGGTCAGATATGTGATTATATACTGATTCATGGGCTGTAGCCAATGGTTTAGCTGGATGGTCAGGGACTTGGAAGAAACATAATTGGAAAATTGGTGACAACTTTGGGGAAGAGGTATGTGGATGAACCTCTCTGAGTGGTCAAAAACTGAAGATATTTGTATGTCATGTGGGTGTTCACTAATGGGTGACCTCAGCAGATGAGGATTTTAATGATCAAGTGGATAGGATGGCCGGTTTTGTGGACACCACTCAGCCTCTTTTCCCACCCACCCTGTCATCATCCAATATGCCCATGAACAAAGCGGCCATGTTGGCCAGGATGGAGGTTACACATGGGCTCAGCAACATGGACTTCCACTTACCAAGGCTCACCTGGCTACAGCCACTGCTGAGTGCCCAATTTGCCAGCAGCAGAGACCAACACTAAGCCCTCAATATGGCACCATTCCTCAGGGTGATCAGCCAGCTGCCTGGTGGCAGGTTGATTATATTGGACCTCTTCCATCATGGAAAGGGCAGAGATTTGTCTTCACTGAAATAAACATTTACTCTGGATATGGGTTTGCCTATCCTGCATGCAATGCTTTTGCCAAGACTACCATCCATGGACTCATGGAATGCCTTGTCCACCATCATGGTATTTCACACAGCATTGCCTCTGACCAAGGCACTCACTTTACAGCTAAAGAAGTGTGGCAGTAGGCTTATGCTCATGGAATTCACTGGTCTTACCATGTTCCCCATCATCCTGAAACAGCTGTATGATAGAACGGTGGAATGGCCTTTTGAGGCCACAATTACAATGCCAACTAGGTGACAATACTTTGCAGGGCTGGGGCAAAGTTCTCCAGAAGGCTGTGTATGCTCTGAATCAGTGTCCAATATATGTTACTGTTTCTTCTATAGCCAGGATTCACGGGTCCAGGAATCAAGGGGTGGAAGTGGAAGTAGCACCACTCACCATCACCCCTAGTGATGCACAAGCAAAATTTTTGCTTCCTGTTCCCATGACATTATGTTCTGCTGGCCTAGAGTTCCTAGTTCCAGAGGGAGGAATGCTGCCACCAGGAGACACAACAATGATTTTATTAAACTGGAAGTTATGATTGCCACCTTGGCACTTTGGGTTCCTCCTATGTTTAAGCCAACAGGCCAAGAAGGGAGTTAGAGTGTTGGCTGGGATGATTGACCTGGACTATCAAGATGAATTCAGTCCACAACTCCACAACGGAGGTAAGGAGGAATATTATGGAATATAGGAGATCCATTAGGGCATCTCTTACTATTACCATGCTCTGTGATTAAGCTCAATGGGAAACTACAACAGTCCAATCCAGGCAGGACTACAAATGGCCAAGACCCCTCAGAAATGAAGATTTGGGTCACTCCTCCAGGAAAATACCATGACCTACTGGGGTGCTTGCTGAAGGCAAAGGAAATACAGAATGGGTAGTAAAAGAAGGTAGTCATCAATACCGGCACAACCACATGACCAGCTGCAGAAATGGGGACTGTAATTGTCATGAGTATTTCCTCCCCCTTTTGCTAAAAACATGTTTGTGCCTGTATATACTTGTACACGCACACACAAAAAAACCTTTATTTCCTGTTCCTTTACTATGTGACATAAGATTTATTGACTTCATATCAGCATTTAAGTATTGTTAACTTTATGTGATAGTATTTGGGTTTAGGATTGGTGCATTTCCAGTTGTAGGAGGGATAGATGTATTATGTTAGGAGTAATTATGACCTTATTATTGTCTTTATTTGAAGATTATATGTGATCTCAGGAGATGTGTATGGGTTCAAGCTGACAAGGGTTGGACTTGTGATGGTTAATACTGAGTGTCAACTTGATAGGATTGAAAGATACAAAGTATTGATCCTAGATATGTCTATAAGGGTGTTGCCAAAAGAGATTAACATCTGAGTTGGTGGGCTGGGGAAGGCAGATCCACCATTAGTATGGTGGACACAATCTAATCAGTTGCCAGCAAATATAAAGCAGGCTGAAAAACGTGAGAAAGAGAGACTGGCCTAGCCTCCCAGCCTACATTTTTCTTCCATGCTGGATGCTTCCTGCCCTCCAACACTGGACTCCAAGTTCTTCAGTTTTGGTACTCGGAATGGCTGTCTTTGATCCTCAGCTTGCAGACAGCCTATTGTGGGACCTTGTGATTGTGTAACTTAATACTTAAAAATCTCACATATATGTATATATGTATATATATGAGATACATATATGTATATATGTGTGTATATGTATGTGTATGTATATCTCCTATTAGCTCCTTTTCTCTAGAGAACCCTGACTAATTAATGTACTTCTAGATTTGGGATTTTTATGCTCTTGGTTCTCTAGTTGTTTTAGTTGTAATGTTAGGTTGTAAATTTGATCTAACTTTTTGATATGGGCATTTAGTGCTATACATTTCCCTTTTAACACTGCCTTAGCTATGTCCCAGAGATGCTGGTATGTTGTATCTTTGTTCTCATTAGTTTCAAAAAACTTATCGATTTCTTCCTTAATTTCATTATTCACCCAAAAGTCATTCAGAAGCAGGTTATTCAATTTCCATGTAATTGTATGGTCTTGAGTGAATTTCTTGGTCTTGGCTTCTAATTTTATTGCACTGTGGTGCAAGAGATTTTTTTTTATGATTTCAGTTCTTTTGCATTTGTGAAGGACTGTTTTATTTCCAATTATGTGATCAGTTTTAGATGTGATCTAAAATTAAGAATGAGAAGGATGTATATTCTCTTTTTGTGTGTGTGTATGTATGGAAAATTCTGTATCTATCAGGTTCATTTGATCCAGTGCTGAGTTCAGGTCCTGACTATCTTTGTTAATTTTCTGTCTCACTGATCTGTCTAATATTGTCAGTGGGATGATGAAGTCTCTCATTGTGATTGTGTGGGAGCCTAGGTCTCTTTGAGAGTCTAAAAATTTGCTTTATGAATCTGGGTCCTCATGTGTTGCATATGTATATATTTAGGATAGTTAGATCTTCTTGTTGATTTGAACCCTTTACCATTACATAATACCCCTCTTTGTATTTTTTAATATTTCTTGCTTTAAATCTTTTTTGTCAGACACTAGGATTACGACCCCTGCTTTTTTGTGTTTTCCATTTGTTTGGTAGACTTTTCTCCATTCCTTTATTTTGAGCCTCTGTAATTGCATGTGAAATGGGTCTCTTGAAGACAACACACCAATGGGTCTTGATTCTTTATCCATTTTGCCACTCTGTGTCTTTTAATTGGGACATTTAGCCCATTTACATTCAAGGTTAGTATTGATAAATAGGGATTTGTTCCTGTCATCATGATGTTAGCTGGTTATTTTGCAGACTTGGTTATGTGGTTACTTTATAGTGTCACTGGCCTGTGTACTTCAGTGTGCTTTTGTAGTGGCTGGTAATGGTCTTTCCTTTCCATGTTTAGTGTTTCTTTCAGGAACTCTTGTAAGGCAGATCTGGTGATAACAAATTCTCTCAGAATTTGCCTGTATGATCTTATTTCTCCTTCATTTTTGAAGCTTAGTTTGGCTGGATATAAATTCTGGGTTGGAATTTATTTTCTTCAAGGATGTTGAATATTGACCCCCAATCTCCTCTGATTTTTAGGGTTTCAGCTGAGAGGTCCACTCTTAATCTGATGGGCTTTCCTTTTAGGTGACCTGGCCTTTCTCTCTAGCTGCCCTTAACATTTCTTTTTTTTCATTTTGACCTTAGAGAATTTGATGATTATGTGTTTTGGGGATGAACTTCTTGTGGAGTATCTTGCCGGGGTTTTCATTTCTTGAATTTGAATGTTGCCCTCCCTAGCTAGGTTGGGAATGTTCTCATGGATGATATCCTGAACTATGTTTTCCAAGTTGGTTCCATTCTCCCCATCTCTTTCAGGTACACCAATCAGTCATAGATTTGGTTTCTTTATATAACCCCATATGTCTGAGAGGGCTTGCTCATTACTTTTCATTCTTTTTTCTCTATTCTTGTCTGCCTGTCTTCTTTCAGAAGGCCAGTCTTCAAGTTCCAAGATTTTTTCCTTTGCTTGGTCTATTCTGCTACTTATACTTTTGATTGCACTATGAAATTTTTGCAGTGTGTTATTCAGCTGTGTCAGGGTGGTTACGTTCTTCTCTGTGCTGGTTATTTTGTCTGTCATCTCCCACAATGTTTTATAATGATTTTTAGCTTCCTTGCATTGAGTTACAATGTACTCCTGTAGCTCAATGAACTTTGCTCCTATTCATATTCTGAATTCTACTTCTTTTATTTCAGCCATCTTAGCATTGGCCTGGAGATGTGATGCAGTAATTTGGAGGAAAGAAGGCATTCTGGGTTTTTGAGTTTTCAACATTCTTGCACTGATTCTTTCTCATCTCTGTGAGCTCATCTATCTTCGGTCTTTGAGGTTGTTGACATTTGGATGGGTTCTTTTTTCTTTTATCCTATTTGATGACCTTGCGGGTCTGATTATGGTATAAGATAGATTCAGCTGACTGGCTTTGTTTCTGGGAGATTTTAGAGGACCAATAATCAGGTCCCAACTTGTGGACTTTTGCTCTAACTCTGAAGGATTTGTATTGGACCCCAAATTTGTTCTCTGGCTCCTCAAGGCTTGGAGTCCACTGTGCTGGTGGGTGGTAAGGTACAGCAGCTGCAGCAGAGTGCTAATGGATGCAAGGGTGCCTGATTGCCTGGGGGCATTTACTACAGTGGCAGGGGCAAAGTAGCCAATGGGGTGCAGGGACAGGGGAAAAAACAGGGGCCCTTACTGGAGACTGTGTGAACTGTTTCACTGGAGCTGTGTTGGCTTGGAGCAGGGTGCTGGCTGGTGCTGGTCTCAGTGCCTTCTCTGTGTCTCACAAGCAGGAGTGATTGCTCGGGTTGTGGGAGGATCCCCTGTTCTCTGTGCATAGTTAGTGCAAGATAGGGTACTGATACAGGTGGGGCTTTCTGGCTCTGTGCCCACCAGCCCCATCTGATGTGAGAGACTGCCCTGCAAAGTTCGGTCTGACAGTTCCCCTAGGGCTAAAGTATCTTATGGCAGCAAGCGAAACCTAAAGGAATGGCCATTCCTGGCCATGTTCTGCTACAGACACTCCCATACCAAACCTTCTGGGCTCCACCCATTCAAAATGGGTGGTGGCTTGCTGCCCCACTACATTGCTTGTCTCCTGGGGGCTCCACCCCAGAGAGATGTGGGTCATCAATCATTCAGTGTAATCAGAACAGGATGAAGGATATGTGCTGTGCCCAAGTCAGGGGCTTCCTGTCTGGTGACCAGCAGTTGGAGTTGTGTGGGACCTATGAGAAGTGGACTGGCCACATCTTCTTGGGTCACCTGCAGCTTGTTGGAGGTGTGGATAAGACACTTGGGATCTTTGCTCCTTTGTTACCCATAACAGTTACAGTGTAGAGGCAATAGCAGAAAGGTTTTCAGTTGCCCCTGGAGGCTCTGTCCAGGGAGTTGCCAAGTTGCTACTGACATCATAGCTCTGGTGGTGGGTGGCTAGAGGCCCAGGCCTGGAGGACCTGCCTGGTGAGGAGATATTGGAACAGGCACCCAAATAACATTCTGGCTGCTTTTCCATAGGGCTGCTGTGGTATGCTTGGGGTCTGCTTGCCCCCAGTTCTAGTTGCCTTGGATTCCAGTACCTGGAGGTATCACCAGTGAAGTCTGCAAAATAGCAAAGATGGCAGCCTGCCCCTTCCTCTGGGAGCTCCATCCCAGGGAGGTTTGAAAACTCTGTTGGCAGGAGAACAGTGGCAGGGATGGCTGAAGACCCTGGTTGGAAGATCCTGCCCATGGAGGAGGAATGAGATCAGAGACCCACTTAAAGAAGCAGTCTGGCCATGTTTTCATAGAGTAGCTGTGTAGTGCTAGGTGATCCCTTTCACCCTTGGTTGGCTTGGACTCTCCAAAACCTGAAGGCTGGAACGGCTAAGTCGCTGAAACAGCAAATATGGTGGCCCACCCCTCCCCCTGGGAGCTCTGTCTCAGGGAGGTATAATGATGCTACTGGTGGCTGGCTAGAATTCAGAGCCAGTGGGTCTTATCCTGTGAGGTGCTCTGGAAGTGGAGCCTGCAGGCTATTGCTGCTCAACCCCCTGGATTCAGCCTCTTTTCTAGGGGATGTGTACAGGGGGTCTAACTTCCTCCCATTTTGCTGTAGTTGCAGTTGTTTTTTCTGGGAAGCCTGCAAAGCCTGAGTGGCTGCCCTGCTGAGACCTCACTGTGTGTCAGACTGAAGGCCCTTGGGTGGAATGGGTTTATGAGGCGATCTCCTGACCTGAGGGTTACAAAGATTCATGGGAGAAGCATGGGTTCCTAGGGTTACACATTCACTCATTGCTTTCCTAGGTGGGGGAGGTTCCCTTGGCTCTCTGTTGCTCCTGGGTGGGCCATTGTCCTGCTCTGCTTTTCTTCATTTCCCATGGGTTGAGTTGTTTCCTTGGTTACTCCCAGTGCATGTACCTGGATGTTGTAGTTGAAAGTGTTGTATTTACCTGCTCCTTCCGTTCCTCTCCATGAAAGCCACAAACATACTCCCCAACCCCTTCTTCCTTATTGAAAGCCAGAAATCCCATCCCTCTGACCACTGTTTTTGCCATGACATCTTCTTCTCTGATTCTGACTCTCATCTTCCTCTTATAAAGAAACTTGTGATTTCACTGGGCTTACATGACTAATATAGGATAATATCCCCATCCCAAGATCCTTAACTGAATCACATCTGCAAAGTCCTTTTGCCCTGCAAGGCAAATATGTTCACAAGTTCTAGGAATTAGACCATGTGCAACTTTAGGGGATAATTATTCTGCTTATCATGATGATAAATCAACCGGAGGGTTTAGAATTAATACCAAGACACTGTGTGGTCTTGAAAGCCAAATTAAGAACATGCTTTAAAAAGGAGAGATGTAGAGCCATGCCAAATGCCTACTGATAGGTTAAGCAAGATGCAAGCTGAAAAATGAGATAACTATTAGAATTCATTGAACAATTGGAATAGAAGTTTGGGGGCAAAAGTTTAGAAGCTGCATTTAAGTATATAGGGAGAAATTTAAAGTGGAAAATAAAAATGAGTAACAGATAAAAGAGTGGCAGTCATTTAACATTTAACTATTAATAGGAGAAATAACAAGTATAAACTACACGTATATACATCAGTATAACAATATATGCTGATATTAAGGATTTAGATAAGCTTGCATGAAGCAGAAGAGGGAGTATAATAAACTGCTGCAGTCAAAGTTATTGAGTGGACAAATGGCAATAAGATTTAGTACCGCGTAGAAAGACCTTGCATATGAACAAAGCATGCCAGTAATAATGAGAGGGGAAAAAAGGTAGGTAGATATGTAAATGTGGGGTAGACATTTTTAATGTTTGCATTATTCTCAGTGAGATGAGAAGTAGTGTTAGAATGAAAATGAACCAGAAGGCATTAGGATTTACAGGAAAAATGAGAAGGTATGAAATAATTATCCAGGAGACTGAGCAACTGGCCTGGTAAAAAGATTACATGATTCTGTGCAGCTCTACAGGCACACTTGATGTTTGATGTCATAAATTTTTCATGATACAATGCATGGAATGTGTGTACATTTCCAGCCCTATTCAATTACACAAGTACAAATCAGGCAAGAGGTTAAATTTTAAAAGTTCCAAGTTAAAGACATTAAATGAAAATGGGAAGAAGAAACTTAAGATGAAAGAGGTTTCTTTGATTGGATGATGAGACTTATCTAGGTTAAGGAGAAAAGAGAAGACATTATGGGATTGAGAGTTAATGAAAATTTGATCATGTACATGGGTTGCTGACACTGCTGGTGTTCTAGAGGGCATGACATGGATATATAAGACACATTAGAGAGTGAGATTCTTGAAATTGAGATTATGATGAGGTTGCAGTTGTTGGTAATAACTGGATCTAGCGTATGTGTTGGGAATGATTGTCTCAGTAAAGTCCACATAAATGGGGATGAAGATATCAAGAATTTGAGAAGTCAACCATAGTTCTATGATCTACACAAATAGCGAAGTAACCCAAAAATATGGCAGGAGTGTTGGAGATAGTAATAAAAAAAATCAGGGACTAATTTTTAAAAGATAAAGGGGTGATGTACGTTTTATAGATGATTTCAACAAGTAAGAGTCATAGAAAATATCTACAATGGTACAGCTTTTCAACAATAAGAAAATGAAAGTGATTGGAAGAGTCAACAGTCAGAAGGGCACCCATTCTATTTTCAGGGTATATGATAGAGAAAACATTCACTATTTGAGTAGGCTGCAAAAGTAGTATCTTCAAAGAAAGATTAAATTTCTGTTACAGCAAGAAGGGAACATTTTGAGGAGGTGTTGGGACTCTAGGTGGTTATGCTGATTTGTGCCTGTGAGTTCTACAGGTACAGAAGAAAGTTTTAGGAGAAGGGGATAATTGGGAGATGGGGTAAAAATTGGGATGTATAGGCTGGGCACAGTGGCTCACATCTGTAATCCCAGCACTTTGGGAGGCCAAGGTGGGCGGATCACCAGGTCATGAGATCGAGACCATCCTGGCTAACACTGTGAAACCCCGTCTCTATACAAAAAATTAGCTGGGCGTGGTGGTGGGTGCCTGTAGGAGGCTCCTACTCAGGAGTCTGAGGCAGGAGAATGGCGTGAACCTGGGAGGCGGAGCTTGCAGTGAGCTGAGATCACGCCACTGCACTGCAGCCTGGGTGACAGAGCGAGACTCTGTCTCAAAAAAAAAAAAAAAAATTGGGATGTATATTTTCTTGATATAGGAAATATGGATTCTTGTAGTGTGAAGTGAAAAGACGCATGAAGAGTAGAAGTTCCCCCTGTATGTGTGGAGAAGAAATAAGGCTAGATTTCCTGCCAGGAGAATGTAGAATTCTGAGACGACTTCTTCATCACCACTGCCAGTGTGAAAGCTGGGGAAAGAGCGCTCATATCCCTGGCTTACAGGTGTTTGCCCCAGCCTGCTCCCCTTCTTCTTTTTGTGGCTAAGTCTTAAATTTTGTCAGTGTAGGGCTACAGAAGAAGCAGTATGAGTAGCTCATGGGCTTTCTCTTAGCTCTTTTGTTGTGGACTTGTTCTTTTCTGATTTTGTTAAGAACTTTTAAACTGGATTATTGTTTGTTGCTACTATTGCTGTTGCTACTATTCCCTAATGTAAAAAATTGTAAAAAGATGCTGCTTCAACTTTGTTTCCAGTTGTTTCCTTAGCAAGAATCAGCCTGCAATAGTGAAAATTCAGCCTGGTATGGGGCCCATGCTTGTCATCCCAGGACTCAGCTATTTAAGAGACTGAGGTGAGAGGATCCCCTGAGTCCTGGAGTTTGTGACTAGCCTTGGCAAAATATCAAGACTCCATCTATATAAAAAATAAAACAAACAAACAAAAAAATAAACTGAGATCAAGAAAAGTGCAATGTTTGACTGTGGTCACACCATTATGGGTTGTACATGAGCAGTTTATAAAAGTCTCTTTTTGCTTTTTGATATTTATTTCAACTCTCTACATTTCAGCTTCCTGGTTTGTGAATGGAGATAATAGTGTCAAATTAATACAGCTATTGTAGGAATTAAATGAGAGATTCTTAGCAAAATATTCTGGTTAGACAAAGCACTCAAATATAGACATGATTACTATTAACATGAACATCAAAAATCACCCTAGTGAAAGAGTAATTGCTTAATCTCAGCTAACAAGTAATAGGTCATGAGTGTTTGTTTGAAAAGTGTGTCTCTGGAAAGCACACACATCTTGGCTATAATATTTTGTTGACCTTAATCATTGTGTCTATTATTCCCAAAATAATATATAACTCTGGCTTCCATAGGAAACTATCTATAGATGGGTTCCCTAATTGGTTATGTACAATTTAAAATAATTTAAGAATTGCACCTGAATTCACAGGTGTTTTAGTAATGATTTTTACAAAAAGACTTAAGATCATAACACTGATCCAGCTTTGCATTGCACTTTACCCATTATCTCTGTAAAAATTGCCTTCCTGAAGATTTAATTGGCACCCTAAGACATGGCAGATGATAATCAGATTTACTCCATTCAGGCTAACTTAATTTCATATCTGTATAAACCTCAGAGTGATATAAAGGGGAAAAAGTTCTACTTAAAATGAAAACATTAATATTGTAAATATTCACTGTAATAGACATGTTGAATATTTTCATGGCATCCATTCTCCTTCTCATTCTAATAACATTCTATTGCTTTAGGAAGCCATTACTTCTTAGAAGTGTTACAGATATGAGTTGTGTATGATATACCCCATGTCCAGCTTCAGACTGAGCCCTGATAGATATAAGCAAATAAATACCCACTTTTGCAGAAACTGGGGCTGATGATACAGTACTGAGCCAATAAAACCATGGAATTCCATATAGGTATTTGTTTCGTGTTTGTACAAATAGTGCGACCTTAAGGACTTTTGATTGGTGACGCTGACAGAAGTGTTTAGGAGTATAAACAAAGAAACGTTAATGTAGCTGCCACTGACCACTAAGTTGCGATAATGACCAAACCAGGCTTCAGAGGCAAATTTCAGATGGAATGGAACTGCGAACCCAATATTACTTAACCTGGAACCCTTAATACCCCTCCACTTCTGTATTTTCAGTTACAAAAATCTTTGATTATTTACCATTTTGAGTTCAGTTTTCTGTTACAACTGAAAGCATCCTGAATAATGCACTTCTTTTAACTTGTCTACTCTTTGAAATGTAGGTTATTACTTTAGCTTCATGATGAGATGTTTAATAAAATTATAGTGGCCTTGGATATAATAGAATCCAGAGGTTTATCCTATATTTTAATGTCACATATATCATTGCTAGCAACTGAAGCATACCATTTTAGTGTCTAGCCAGAAGAACAAAACCCACACCAGGTAACTAAACAGAAGAAATTTAATACAGAAAATAAATTATGAAACTGTTAGGGTTGTAAGAGCAATCAGGAGGTATGCAATAACTCAGATTAGCAAAGCAAGAAACTATTCTCAATCCTAGGGCTGGAGCGGCCAGGAGGAGGAGGCTCTGCAACCATTGTCTAGGAGCCAGGGCTATGTAGAAGAAACTGCAGCCATAGTTTCTTCTGCAAATCCTATTTGCAGGAGCAAACTGCAAATCCTATTGCAAACTGCAGATCCTATTTGCAGGAGCTCAACAATTAAAGTAGCCTCTGCTAGATATTTGCTAAAAGTAGGGATTAAGAGAGGGCAAGAAATATTTGCAGTTCTCTCTTCTTCTCACAGTTTAATCTCCTGCCAGTAGCTTTGGTTGGTGAAAACAGTTGGCATAGTTACCTGTGGGGGTGGGGAAAAGCCAAATAAACCTTTTCAAGAGTTAGCCATCTGCCAGAAAGAGCAAAGCATGAATCTGTAATACACAAGTCCCAAATTTGAGTGGTTTGACAAACATGAAGTTTATTTATCACTCAGTGAAGGATAATCATGGATTTCATTCAATTCAGTAGAGGCACGGGGTTGCTGCATCTCATAACACCATCTTCTAAGTCTTTATAGTATTATTTGGTTAATTGTCAGAAAGAAGGAAAAAAAATTTGGAAGGTCATTCATGGGAAGTTTTATGTGTCAGACCTGGGTATTTTGTGTATTACTTTCCCAAGTGGCACTGGAGTGACTGGGACCTGCATGCACCTACCTTTAATGAATGGGAAACACAGTGCTGTTTGTTGTTGTGTGCCCATCAGAAAGGTGAGTAGGATCGGTGAGCACCTACTTGTCTCCGGCACAGATATCTCATACTGGGTTTAAGATATCACAGAGCAAACCTTTCCATTTTGGCAGGCAATAATGATTATGAGTTCTTTCTATGGAGGCAAAATGTACTCTATAATTTTTATGAAATGGTGTTAGTCCTGGCGATTTCAACTTTTCTTCATAATATGTTTTCAAGTCACCTGAGTGTCCTAGTCGGCATTCTCCACATGATCTGTGTCTTGTCAATATTCATATGCAGAAAACATTCATGGTATGAAGCTATTAGGTACACATGAGCGAGAATCACGGTTTTGACGCTTAATGTGTGAGCTTGGAAAAGTCACTGTCTTTTAACAAAAATATATTGATCATCCGAGTGGGGTTTTTAACTCCCAAGCTAGTCTAGACTAAGCTCCAGCAACTTGTCAATTACAGTTCATGTATTCCTATTTCTTGTCTCCTTTTTTCTCTAACCAAGATGTAATTCCAGCCACAGATTTCTCCTCCTAAGCACCAATTAATTTGTGATTCTCTGTATCTACCTCTGTCTTGTCTTAGGGACTGTGGCTTAGCCCTGTGACCTCAATTCTCTGAGTGATAGAAGAAGAAATGTTTCTTGCATGTGACTGACTACTTCCTAGACAGGAAGCCAGAGGTTATTTGTACTTGTAAAAGTCAAAGAACCCAGGACACATGCTTCTCTACTAAATAATATTTTTTTTCTGAAATTGTTGTTTAGTCATTACTTACATTTATTTGACATCTCCCCAGAATTTGGCTATGATTCTGACTTTCAGGTTCTGAGACATATCTATCTCTGAAAGAGAAAGGGGTTCATTTTCCCATTTCAAAATGTTTTACCTGGCTCCATTACTGCTTGATGCCTAGTACTTCATTAGTCTTTTCATAGTTTTATCACTTAGAATAATATCTGTAAAATAAGAACAATTAATTGAGAACAGAGTGTACCTTAGCATAAAATAATCTCTTTGTTTCTAAGATTAAAGGATGCTCTCTCTTTACCAAAATGCAGGATTGCTGTCCTATAGAAGAAGCTTAAGTAGGAGTGATATCATCAATGACATCCTCAGGAGCCTGTCAGGTGATGTGAAGTAGTTCAGGATATGAATCTTTATGAAACATAAGAACATGGGTTGTTATTAATGGAATCTTACAATTCGATGGCCTCCGAATCATTAGTTCTCACTTTATATTACGCATTGGGAAACTGAGATGCAGAAGATTTTAAATAAACTGCTTGAGGTCGCAGAGAATGTTGGTAGCAAAGCTACAATGAAAACCCAGGTCTTAGCATTTCCAGTGAAGTGTTTTGTTTTTCCTGTTTTCTTTTTCTTTTCTTCTTCTACCTACTAAGACCTGCTTTCTTTGATTTGCTCAGTTCTATTCTTTTCTATTTAGCTGTAGAAAGAAACACCTAATACATGGTGAGCAATCATGTATTAATTAGTGATAATAATGGCAACCGTGTTGGTGTGATGGAGTTGTATGACAAGCTATTTCTCTGGCTCACCATTTAATTTATTCTGCCATCGGACTTAGAAGAGATTGATTTTATTGCTTTACGTTTTGGAACTTAGTGAGCATTTCTATTATAACCCTAGAGTCACATCACAACATCAGCCTCCATGCAGTTACACTTCATAAAGAGGCTAATAGAAGTTCATCCTGAGAGTGGGCTGGGGCCTAGAGGGCCAGTACTGCTTCTTTCTGAACTGTGTGTGTTTGCGTTTTAAGTTACAGATGTTGAAGAAGAGCTTTAGAATTGTCCACTTTGAATACCTTGGGACGGAAATCTTGATTTCTGTTTTCAGCCATACCTCTGAATTACAAATGAGCTCTGAACCAGTCACTCTCTTTCCCTACTCCTTTTGCTGTCTTCATAATGAGGATAAGGAAGAAAACCTGCCCTCCAACTTACCTTACAGAAATACCCTGAGGACTAATGAGATCACATGCATAAAACGACTTGGAGCACAAAGTGTGACATCAATTATTCCTTCCTATTAATCTCATGAGATGTAATTCACCACTTTATAATGTGGCACTACATTGCAGTTTCAGGTATTCAGTGACAACTTATAAAAAGCTTTCTCTACTTTGTAGTTCTTCGTTTCTCACATAGGGAATAATAGTGTGGGGAAGATGAAGAGGCTCTCTCCAAACTCTGCAATAGCTAAGTCTAGAAAACTCATATAACAACATTGGATGTTAAGAGTTAAAGGGCCCTAGACCAGACTCTTGTGATGCAACTATCCCAGCTACAACATCTCTGGCAGGTAATTAATTAACCACTGATTGAGTATTTCTAGGGATGGAGACTTCACTGCCATCTAACACTGTCATTGTTGGGAAACACTCATAGCTACAAACGTCAGTCTTGGGAACTGGAATTGTGCCAGTAATCTGTGGTAAAAATGTTCTGTGCCCCCACCAGCCCTTCCCCCAATCCTCATCATCGTTTCTTTATTATAGAACACTATTTCTTAATTATTTGATTATCCTGATTAAACATTGTATTAGGCCATTCTTGCATTGCTATAAATACCTGAGACTAGGCAATTTATAAAGAAAAGAAGTTTAATTGGCTCATGATTCTGCAGGCTTTACAGGATATATGGTGCTGGCATCTGCTCCTTGGAGGCCTCAGGAAGTTTATAATAATGGTAGAAGGCGAAGGGAAAACAGGCGTTTCATATGGCAGGGGTCTGAGTAAGAGAGAGAATGGAGGGGAGGTCACACACACTTTTAAGTAACCAGATCTCCTATGAACCCAGAGTGACAGCTCGCTTATCACCAAAGGGGTTGCCCAAGCCATTCATGAGAGATGTGCCCCACCTCCAAGATTAAAGATTACATTTCAACGTGAGATTTGAATGGGGACAAATATCCAACTATATCAAACATCCTTTGTTTCTTCATTTTTTTTTATTTTTTGATTCCTGATATATGTAGTCACTCTCATTTGCTTATACTTTGTATAAAATGTAGTGCTCACAACTTGATCCAGTACCACAGAACATTGTAGGCATGTATGACAGCCACGGAAGTGTGCCACTTGACTCCTCTTTGAAGAGAGAAACTGCAAACCAGCTGCAAGGAGTACATCTAATTGGTAAGTTCCAGCTGCAGCAGCTTTGGGACCCACAGCAGCATGTGAGCTGAGGCCAAGCTCTTCCTCAACAGCTCTAGTTAATGACTGAACGTGGTAGAGTCCTAGGGACTGCTCATTTCTGCCCAGTGGAGACCCCTCCCCAACCCATAGGCAATATTTAAATATTTGCCCCTGAGCTCCCTGTAGAAGTGGAGAGGACTTTCTGAGAGTCATACCACGCAGTGAGTCACTTTTGATTCAAGCCTGCTTCCAGAACCCCTTTCTGTTCACATATGTGAGACCAGCATTGCAGTCTGCAAGTTTACCCTGCCTACTCCTTTTCCCATTCTTTATCTTTTAAAGGCATTATTATAGATATCCCTTATCTTTGTAACTCCATGCTGGTATCTGCTTTCTGGGGACGCCACTGAACCTAATATGCTACCTGCTTAGCCTTGATCTGAACTTTCCCAGCATCCATAAAATAATGAGTGACAATAGTTAATGTCCTATATTAAGATTATAGTGTGTGGAATACCTTAGACTTCCTCAATGACTCCAAAGTTTGATCTATTTATTACCAGGTGAATTGGCTGGAGGTATCACTATCACTCAGGGCACTGGATATCAAATAAAATTTTCCAAGCATCTCCTCACTCATACCTGGGAAGCTTTAGTACAGGGCTCGAGAGAGATTTTATAACTGGCATCAGGTCCAGCATAATTTCTATAAGCTTTATAAAGGCTACCACACTAGTCATGCCTTAGGCACTCAGGTATTCATTCCTGAACTTTTGACTGAGACAACCTTACTTACCTACATGACATTTAATCTCATTGTTTATCTTCCCATTTGTGACTTCTCCCCACTGTTATCCTCTATACTTAATATCACTTGTCTAGTTTTAAACTTAAAACTCTTTCTTGAATACAATTATAACTTTCTACCTAAAATGTGTATTTTCTAAAATGTTTCTTTCTAAGCTGATCCCTATAATATATATTATGTGTATGTCTTGACTTTATGACTAATGATCTTGCTTTTCTATATAAACTATTATTTCTCCTAAGTAAGACATAATAGTAGCATTTTAAAGACATTTGACTTCAGGTGACAAAACTCTTCATTACAAGGGTTCAAGATTGAAGTTTGGTAGTAGACAAGTGAAACAATCAACTTCACCTGAAATGAGTGGTAGGCAATGGGTTCCAACATGGGCGCAATGAAGCAAATTCATACCCTTAGTGTATGAACTTTTATTTAACCATATACAAATTTCAGACTGTAGCCCAAGCCAATCAGTATATATGTTTCCCCATAGAAATCAATTAAATATGGCTGGGCACGGTGGCTCATGCCTGTAATCCCAGCACTTTGGGAGGCCGAGGCAGGCAGATCACCTGAGGTCAGGAGTTCGAGACAAGCCAGATCAGTGTGATGAAACCCTATCTCTACTAAAAATACAAAAATTAACTGGTCATGGTGGCATGCACCTGTAATCCCAGCTACTTGGGAGGTTGAGACAGGAGCATCACTTGAACACGGGAGGCTGAGGTTGCAGTGAGCTGAGATCGTGCCATTGCACTCCAGCCTGGGCAACAAGAGTGAAACTCCATCTCAAAAAAAAAAAAAAAAATCAATTAAATATGGCTTCCTGAATTTCAAACAAGACTAGTATTTATTTAAGAAAGGATCTCACAGGAGGATAGCTTGAGGCCAGGGAGGCAGAGGTTGCAGTGCAGTGAGCCAGTGCACTGCAGCCTGGGTGAAAGAGTAAGACCCTGTCTAAAAAAAAAAAACAAAAAAAAAAACAAACAAACAAAAAACTTCAAACATCAAGAAATGAGGAAAATTGACCGTGTTGTAAAAACGTACGTTGACTTTTCATGATGGTAAGGTTTTTACTTCACAAAATATTTAAAGAAACCTATGAGTAATAATGGGATGTAATGGGATGACCATCACAGAATTGAAACATAGCACATTTTAGTAGTCAGGGTTCTCAATTAACTTTCACACACATTTTCAGTAAGTATTTTCTATAGCAGTGATTTTTAAGTAAACAGAAAATAAACTGGTTTCAATTTCAAAAATAAAATCCAAAACCAAGGGAAATGAATTATTTAAAAAAGCAACTGAAGGAAAAAAAAGAAAAAGAGTAACAGCAACATAAAATATGCTGCTAGGACGTGAAGAAAAGTTTAAAAATGTAAGAGATTGAGGAAAATAGGAAAGCTAATTCAAGCATGCCATTTACTTCTTTTGCAGGATCTCTATTTGTGACTCATAGATAATTTATAGATCTATTCAATTAGGAAGTTAGACATGAGTGTGCTTACATCTGCCCATGCAGCTGAAAGCAATAATCTCTGTACTGTGGTGTTATTGTTGATAAAAACTTTCTGTAGCGAGTGCAAGAGAATTTAGTTTTCTGCAGAGCGGTTGAGAGAAAAATGAATCACAGAGAGGAATCTTAAGAGATTCAAACATGGCAAATAAATCTGTGTTCTGGAGTGGAAAGCCTTAGGCACACAGATGCCACATTCCGAGGCAAAAAGTGAAATATTCAGCTGCAGTCTTCCCATTTTGGTTTAAATCTTTGGATATTTACAGAAAATGTGTATCAAGCATACGGTTTCTTTTCTCTGCTTGTTACCCTGTACCACTTCAACCAAGGTTGTTTCCCACTCTCTTCATGCCCCACTTTTCATTAATGTGTCCATATTATTTGTCAATCTAGCAGGATAAACTAGAGATTTAATGAAGAGATGGTCTAAGTAAATTTGTGAGAGGTATTTGAACTTTATATTAGAATTTCTTTTAGTTTGAAATCAGATGGTATTTGATTTTAAGATATGGTATCACCTCTTTTCACTGATTCTCTATCAAGTAATTCAACATACTGGATAATGCTATGTCATGGAAATCTTGGATATAGGACAAATGCTTTTTATTAGAGGCCTTGAGCTGAAGAAAATGTAAGTACTTTTAAACTTCCAGCCCTTATCTATTACATCTCTTGCAGATAGACAGCTGTGAGGGAGATAGGTGAGTGAAGAGTAGTTCAAGCATAGCCTATCCATTTTGTTGGCATTATAGCTTTTCTATTAATTCATACAGATATTAAATATTCAATGTCTGCCTTATAAATTAGTAAATAGAGGATATATGAATATGTATTTCATTTTACGCTCCCTGGGATAGCCATATGAGACCAACTACTTTATTAGTAATGCAAAAGGACAGTAGTTATGTGTTCATATTTCAACACATAAGGAGACTTCCATATTGTGCTTGGAAATTATTAAACTATCTCTTGGTATATTATAGAAAAGTAAGTTTCAAGTTGAAATTAAATCTGTTAATTTCTGTAAATCAGGAAAAGGCACAAAAGCATTTCCCTCTCCTGTAAAAATCTTTGACATGTTTCCTAAAGGAAAAATTATATATTTACCCTCTGTCTGATTTGTTTTTTTGTATGTGTGTGTGTTGCCACCTCTGAATCTCTATAGATTGTGTGTATATCCTTATTAATCTAATTTGTTTTACTAATGTCTTTATGGAGGATAAAAAACACAATAAAACCTAACTTTTTACTTCTTGTTTCCATATAATTCACACTATCTCCCAAGATGTCAGACTTTTATTTAGCCTTCTTAAAACTCATGTCTACCATCTGTAAAAATGGTGATAATTCCTCAATGGGTTGTTGAATTAAATGAGATATATTTTATTTTCAACATCTATAATGATTCCTGAACATTTCAAGAATGAAAACTGTGAATATACTGAGAACATTTCATAAATTCATTACTAAATTTTAACCTATAGCATTTTTTCTCTGTAACTGAGAAGTCATGCAATGCAACAAGATTCACAATTGGAATGTTCAGTAGAGTAGGTCAAGCAGATCAATGTGAAGCAT
Organism: Pan paniscus; assembly: GCF_029289425.2. NCBI lineage: Eukaryota > Metazoa > Chordata > Mammalia > Primates > Hominidae > Pan > Pan paniscus. The sequence goes on from NC_073258.2 coordinate 98,195,155, forward strand.
GCCTAAAAGTAAGCTTACCCCCAAATAATATTAGATGTTAGCTCAAATAAGTGAGAAATTTACCTTGCAATTATTTAAAAAGTACCATCTGGGCAGTAAATAACAACCTGAACATAGCAACATATAACTGAAGAGGACCCAGTGAGTCCTGTGACAGCTGTGAATGTGTTTAGAGACATTATGAAAAGTTTCTATGATGTAGCAGTAGGACGAATTACACCTGACTTGCTTAATGTAATTTTGAGTTTGTAAATTTTCCAGAGCACACTGTTAAATATTCTAGTTTGTTTTGTTTTGTTTTGTTTTGGTTTTGGTTTTGGTTTTGCTACAGAGTCTAGCTCTCTCACCCAGGCTGGAGTGCAGTGGCGCAATCTCGGCTCACTGCAGGCTCCGCCTCCCAGGTTCACTCCATTCTCCTGCCTCAGCCTCCCAAGTAGCTGGGACTACAGGCGCCCGCCACCATGCCCGGCTAATTTTTTGTATTTTTAGTAGAGACGGGGTTTCACCGTGTTAGCCAGGATGGTCTTGATCTCCTGACCTGGTGATCCGCCCGCCTCGGCCTCCCAAAGTGCTGGGATTACAGGCATGAGCCACAGCGCCCAGCCATATTCTAGTATTTTTACAGTATTTAAAATCATTCCATAAGTGCACATTTTTAGGGCAACCAGAATGTATGTACACATTAGATAGTAATTTCATTTTTCCTTTATTTCTCACTCTCTTTCTCTTTTCCACACTGCTAGCTATTTCTTTATTTCTACTTTGGCCTCTGACTCGTTTATTCGATTTTTATTCTACTTCTAAATCAAAACTAAGTAAAAATATAATAGCTAGCCTGACCTTTATAAAAGTGTTGGTGATTCTTTCTTAAGAGACGCTAATATACTTTGTCTGCCAGTATCCTCCCCTCGTTTGACTTTCTTAAACCTTTCATGTAATGAAGATGAAAATGGAAAGCAAGAAAATATAGTGATTTTGATTGGATGAATTTCTTTTGGGTACTTTTATTTAACCAAGAAGTGCATGAATGTCAACTTTGGTTCTTTCAAAACACTACCTTGCTAAGAATAACTTTGCTTTTGAGAAGTTCAACAGTCATCCCTTCTAGTAGTTACAAGTGGAAGTGCACTTAGGACAGAGTAAAGAGTAATTGGTCAAAGCGATACATTTATAAATTGTGTATAATTATATGTCAATTGGATACTTCATGAGATTATCTCATGTCATAGTTGAAGATTTCCCTGAGCAACAGCAGCAGATACTTCATATAATCCCTTCTTTCTTTTCTGTGTATGTAGGCATGATCCACAGAGCAATGTTAATGGAATTGTGAGATAGTTAGAAGAACAAGCCTTTCTTATTTATTATATTAAATAGCTGTTGAGCAAACCAATAGTGGATGTTTTAGTATTCAAATCCACCATAAATAATATAAGAAAACAGTGATAGACATGAAAAAAACTGTTTCTGATACCTTAACATTGTTAAAATAGTATATCCTTAATTTCATAGAATATTCAATATTCAATCTCTTATTTGTTAGTGTTTTCACAAATGGGGATAACACATTTACTAATGGTTGTGGTGGACATCGTGCTAAGGTAGTTGAGAATCTTAATTTACTCTCTCACAAGTAAATAATGAAAGTCACACTGGGTTTGATTGGCTTCAGATATATAAAATACTGTAGCACTTATTACCCTGAAGTGATGAGGTGGAATGTAGGTCAGAATTTAGCATAAAGATATGAATGTAATTCCTGAAATAATTGACTGGGCTCAAATTCTAACTTTTTAATGTATTGGCTTTTCAACCTTAAGCCTGTTGTATAACTTCTGTGTGCCCCAGGAAATTGGGAATAAAAATTACAAATCTTTCATACGATTATTTTGAGGATTAAATGGGTCAATATATATAAACTTGGTTAAAACAGTGCCTGTTGCACCAAAAGCACCCCCAACAATATTAACAAAAACTAATAAGTGGGGCATGTAGGAAATATCTTTTCACATAGGGCGCTCCAAGGAGGTCCTTTAGGTATTGCCTTTATGAGGATCTTTAAGAATCTGAGGATAAATATCTGGGATTTAAAAAATGTTTTATATATTTTTCATGTTGGGAACATTGTAATATGGACTTTTGATTTTGTAAATTTATATTAACTGACATTTAGAATTGTATCTGGCTTGCCTTTCAGAGATAGAATACCTCACACTTTTTAAAGATCCCCAGAAATATAAAAATATGTATTATTATAAAGATTATGATTTTATTTTATTAGAGATGGGTTCTCGCTATGTTGACCAGGCTGTCCTTGAACTCCTGGGTTCAAGCAATCTTGCCACTTCAGCCTACCAAGTTGCTGAGACCACAGATGAGTGTCACTGAGCCCAGTCTAAGATTACAATTTTATGAAGGTGTTGCATATTCATATCTCTTTGGCCTTTTAACAACACTGTGATATAAGTAATATGATTATTTTCCCCATTTTATCAATGAGAAAACTGAAGGTCAATGAGACTAAGAAGTGAGACTAAGTGATTTACTAAACGTGTTACTACTTCTTAGTAGAGAAAGAACTTTAAAGCAACAGGTTATGATTCTTAAGCCTTTGCACCTTCAAAGATGACATACAAATAATAAAAGCTACCTTTGGCCAATGGAAAAAAATAAAAAATAATCTTTTTCCTTATCTATATATATCCAAAAGCAAACTGATGATATGTACTCTCCCCCATGTCTATGCCTGTTCTCTGGTCTTATCCCAATAAAGGATACCATAGATCATTACATTTAGCAGGTGAAAACATACCTGTAATCCTTAAGGCCTCTTTTGTGATTTCACTCAGTGTCTAACCCATCACGAATCTTGTCCATTAAATCCATGATATTTTCCTGTAAATATCTCAGCTCTGTCTGCTTCACATCTTCTCTGACACTAAGTCAAAGCTACCAACATATCTTCCATTTACTGCTATAATAACTACCCAATTAACGTGTTTACATCCATGTGCCTCCTCCGTTCTGCTGTCTACATTACAACTGAGGTTGTCTCTTACAACAGAAATGCTTTCTTTACATTTCCAACTGATGACCCCTTCGCCAGCTTGTGTCATCTCTTGGGAGAAAGGGGAAAACAAAGTCCTTAACCTGCCTATGCGGCTCTGCAGTATCTGTTCCCTGCCCACGTTGCCTATTCATCTTGAGGTTTTTCTCTCCCTCACGCAGGTTAGACTGCACCACGCTTCCCCGTTTTGCGTTCTGTGCTCTTTTCAGTCTGACTTGCCTGGAACTCACTATCCTGTCTCTCCTGCTGCTGTGGTGTGGCTCCCCACTTCTGATGAAAATGTACTTTTATACCCATCCTTCAGATGGAGCTTGAGCAGTGCTCTCTCAGGATAAGCTTTTCTAAGCCTCAAGACAAGGTCAGATCTTGCTGTGATAGTCTTTTAGTACATTATACTTAATTCTCATTGAATTGTCACAGTTTAAATATACTTATTTCACTAGTGACTTGATTCATATATAACTCTCCTGCTAGAATTCTTAATATCAGTGTTGCTTTCTACTGTTTCTATGTGATGTAGCAGTAATGACAGGTAATTGTATACCTACAAGTGTTGATTGAAAGAATGGGTGAAAAAAAAGGTAGAAGAGACTTTTATATTGCTCCATTTGATCCAATTATTCACTGCTTGGTATTTATTATACTGAATCAATTCTAGAAATGCTTCTGTGCATTAATGAGAAAAAATAACAAAAGAACAATATCAATAATTTTTTGATAAACCAATTATTGAAGGAGGACAAGATATATCTGATAACACCCCTACTTTTGTGTACCAATAATGACTTTATTCAAATATGTGTGATAGTAAATTGTTTCACTAACTATAAAATTATACATAGCATACGTTTATAAATATACATATACATGTTTTAAAATTCTATGTAATACACACATATATATATCATTATATAGCTGTATAAAATAAAGATGAACAGATATGTACACCTTTTGTTACACGTGAGAGTTCAAGTATGTAAAAACTGGATAGTACTTTTTAGCACTTGGTGTAGTTATAGGAAGAGCACTGAAATGAAAAAATAAGCATACTTGGGTCCTAGTTCTGGTTTTTATCTGAATTGACTCTGGGATATTAAGAAAATCACGTTGTTAGGAATCAGTTTTCTCATTTGTGATTAAGGGGACTGAGCTGCTAGGTCTGTCAGGTCCCTTTAGCTTCATAGTGCTGTGATCTCTGCTGAATTGCACTAACATTTCTTTGAATGGCACTTTCAAACCCAGAAGCGTTTGAGGAAATGACAAGTGAAATGATCAGGGGTGAAATTTTGCACAAGTGTTACAACAGGGTTGGAAAAACACCATGTATTTATATGGCTACAATGTTGCTGGCTGAGAACTTCATGTTATTGTTAGTATTTTGTGTAACTTATTTTAATTATTTGAGCAAATTATTCAAACCTATTTAAAATAGCATTAGAACTTCCTTAAATATGCAAAACATAGTTTAGGTTTTCTGGATTTTCATGTCATATTGTTTTGATTAAAAAATCTTCAATTGATAAAATAGATAAAAATGTGAATGAATGTTCAGTAGTTAACTGGACTTAATTGTCATATGATTTTCAACAACTTGGAATATTAAATGTTAAAATGAGGTGACTAAAAATCAAATAAAAATTACTTTAAAAGAGAATTAGGTGTTACTGAAATAAGAGCTATTGTAGTTGAACACAGAATCAAACTTTGATTTTTTTTTTTTAGCAAAAATGACCAGACCAAAAACCTGCCATTTTATGTTTATATGGCTGCCATTGCCTTTACCAAACTTAAAAAATAAATCTCCAAGAACATATGTGAATCTGACACTTACTTTAGGCATGTTTTTATGTTTTTAAAGGATTCAAAATCCTTTCATAATTTTTAGTTCTTCATGCTCACTGGAGATACAAAAATTTTATTCTAGATAAATTCATGACAATTTCTGCAGTATATCTGTTAATAGGTCATAAAAAAACCTTATCACTGACCTTAGAGTTTTCACATGACATTCTTCTCTGCTATTTATGAATGTAATAAAATTTAGAAAGAAATTAAGTTTGTGACCACTATTCAGAATCTCTTAAGTCTTTTCTCAAGAACTATTCCAGTGACAGCCTTAATATGTTTCTTAGTAGAAATCTCAATGCCTGGGATTATGTCCAGGCTTTTGACAGCTGTATATATCATGTAAAGGTTGAAAGGTAGGAGACAGCTTCCAGAAATAATGAGTACCTAGATATCCGATAGTCATCTTAAAACAATTTAGTTAGAGAGAGTTGGGAGGCAGCCAGGAACTGAAATTGAAGATGCAAATATTAATGGAATAAGATAAGGGTTGTAAATCACAAAAATTTGCATGCCATTGATCTTACGTAGCAAGAAGATTGAACAGTGATTGACAAGATATAGGTATTAATTTAGGGGAGATAGAAATATGAAAATAATAGAATATGATTAGCAAATTAAATGTATATAATTCAAATATTAAAACAGATTTAAAGCAAAGAAAGAGCAAAACAATGTTATCTTCATGCAGTATCTTGGGTTTTAACATCCTATGTGGATAATCACCACAGACTGTATTCAAAAAACACATGTGTGAAAAATAAGAATTTATTTTTTAAATCTCAAAGCATGGTAGATATAGATCTTTTCACCATCAGTCTGAGACATCTGTATATGTTTATTAGATAAATCCACACGCCTATGATATCATTTTTATGATTACTATCATATTTACTGATTGATGCATAAATTTTCTATTATCCCTTATGAAGCAAAATTCAATATGAAAAAGAAAAAGTGATTTTTTCCACGTATTTAAATCCCATGTGTTATGTACATATTCTATACAAGAGTTTATTCCAGTTGTCGAATTAATAGGAAACAATGTTATACTTTGTGCCGCATCTATTGACTACATGCTGTTATTTGTGTGCTGTCCCTTCTCAGTATCAAACAGGCTCAGTCTCAATATATTTTTCTTTCTTCCTGAGAAGAATGTAGGAGAAGTTGAATAAACGGAAGAAAAATGCTATATATTGGTTCACTTCTCCAACTTGGTGTTTATTGTTTCACTCTCATCTTGAAATGATAGATTCATGATGTTTGATAAATGACTGGAAAGGTTGTTTTAGTTTCCTGTGCTTCCAAAGCACATAAAGTTTTGCTTAATGGATGGTGTGCTCAGTGAATCAAAGGTTGTGTTTCTAGGCTTCCCACAATACTGATGCATTTGCTTTTGTTTTAAGTTATAGCAACAGTTTGGGACAATAGCTTTTTTTACATTGTGACACAAACAGTGCAGGTAGAATGATGATCTTATAACAAGGTGCATCTGTTCTGGTTTTTTCTGTTTGTCTGTGAAAATTTTCTACATTTCAGTCTAGGAGAGATTATTCCAAAATCAAAATAAAGCAAAAGGAAGATAAAAAGTTGAGTGGTAAGTATGTAATACAGCAGTGCTCATGCATTCAAACACAGTAAGATTCCTAATTGTACTGCAAGATATGGAACTAAATATAATGAACATATTTTAAACAGTAGATGTAGGAAAGAGCTCAAAGAACCCAAATAGCCAAAACAATCCTGAGCAAAGAGGACAAAGCTGGAGGTATCATACTACCAGACCTCAAAATATACTACAAAGCTATAGTGACCAAAACGGTGTGATACTGGCATAAAAACAGATACACAAACCAATGGAACAGATTGGAGAACCCAGAAATTAGTCCACATAGATTCAGATAACTGATTTTTTGACAAAGGTGTCAAGGACACATCTTGGGGAAGGAAAAATCTCTTTAATAACTGGTGATGAAAAAATGGGATATCCATTTACAGAAGCATGAAACTAGATGCCCTACCTCTCACCCTATACAAAAATAAGCTCAAAATGGATAAAAGACCTAAATGTGAGACCCAAAAGGATAAAACTACTAGAACAAAACATATGGGAGGTGCTTCAGGACATTGGTCTATTAAAAGATTTTATGAATAAGACCTTAAAAACAGGCAACAAAAATAAACCAATGGAATTACATCAAATTATTTATTTTGCTGTGCAGAATCTTTTTAATCAACAGAGTGAAAACACCAAGTATAGAATGGAAGAAAATATCTGCAAATGACTCACTTGGCAGGAGATTAATATCCAGAATACGTAAGGAACTAAAATATCTCAACAGCAAAAAAGAACCAACCTGATTAATAATGGGCAAATTATCAGAACAGACATTTCTCAAAAGAAGACATACAAATGACCAACAAATATATGAAAAAATATTCAACATCACTAATCATCAGGGGAATGCAAATCAAAGCCATAATGAGGTATCATCTCACTCCAGTTAGGATGGCTGTTATCAAGAATACAAAACACAGTGCTGGGGCGGTTGCAGAGAATAGGGAACTTTTATACTCTGTTGGCGGGAATGTAAATTAGCCAAGCCACTATGGAGAAAAGTATGGAGTTTCCTCAAACTACAAATAAAACCACCATATGATCCAGCAATCCCACAAGTGGGAAAATAAATCATTATATGAAAGAGGCATATGTATCCTGGTATCTATTGCAGCAGTATCCACAATAGCCAAGATATGGAATCAATCTAGGTGTCTGACAACACATTAATGAATAAAAAATTGGTACACATACACCAGGGAATTATATTCAGCCATAAAAAGAGTGAAATCCTGTCACTGGCAGTAACATGGAAAAAACTGCAAGACATTCTTAAGTGAAATAAATGAGGAATATAAAATTAAACATCTCATGTTCTCATATGTGGAAACTAAAGTTGATTTCATAGGAGTAAGAAGAACAGATACTGGAGGCTGGGAAGGGCAGAGAGAAGGGAAGGATAAGAAGAGATTTGTTAAAGGATTCACAATAACATCTAAATAGGAGGAGTAAGTTCCAGTGTTCTATATATTGCACTGTAGGATGACTATAGTTAACAATAACATACAGTTTCAAATAGCTGGAAGGAGGATCCTGAACATTCCTAACAAGAAGAAATGATAAATATTTGAGATGAAAGTTATGCTAATTTCCCCCATCAAATCACTGCGTGTGTACATATAAATATACACACACATATATATGCACCAACACATCACTGTGTAACCCCCAAAATACATAGAATTATTTTGTCAATTAAAAAATCAATCGGTTGCAGTACAAATGTATATGCATTTTTTTGTAAACTAAAATTTTGCAATGCTTGATTGGAAAAGCTATTCATTTTATGTATAAAACAATAAAGAACTTTCAAATAGGTAAATAGAGACCGTCATTTCATATAACAGAGTGTGTTAGCTAGCTCATAACATAATTTTATTTTTGAGCCAACATGTATATAAATTAAAATATAAACATAGGTAGACTGTAGAGTCGCACTGTCTACTACAGTAGCCACTAGCTACATGAGGCTGTTGAAAACTTGAAACATGGCTAGTTTGCAATGAGATGAGATGTAATTTTAAAATTCATGCTGGATTTTAAAGACTTACTATGGAAAAAGAAAGTAAAATATCCCAGTAATAATGTTTCTATGACTACATACTGAAACAATTTTTTGGATATGTTGGGTTAAATGTCTTGCTAAAATTTATAAAATGAATAATCTACTCTAATCACCTTAAATCATGTGTATACACACAGGTAGTATGTACACAAAAAGGAACTCACAGAAATGAAATTAAAGTGAAGCAGAGCTGCATTCTTTCAGGACTCATCAACTACTAAGGGCTCATGGAGTTATATCCACAATAAGAGACCCCTTGCTAAAAGCAAATGGTTATTGCATCCATGAAATAGAACTGCCATAGCAATTTCCCCACAGGCGTAGCCACCATTACTCCCATTGGAAAACTTCTGGAAGAAACTATTGGCTGAGGGAAGAAAAGCATAATGAACTCTGTGGGGCTACACTCTTTCCTTGGATTTCAGTTTAAGGTCTTTACTGAGAAAGCCTGATGCTGGCCTCTGTAAACATAGTTTCAACTCTGCTGCTACTTTCATCAGGTGTGGAAATCCAGATGATTGTTCCTCAAATTAAGGAAGTGATAACAATGCAGAAAACAAAAAGGGGCAAATCAATTCCTTTTTTTGTTCTCTTATTTACATCTGAGAAACTCATACCTATTTGTTAAACAAGGAATAAAAGAAAAGGAAATACATTGTTATCCTGTGAGTAGTATGGGGTAAAGAAAGGTAATTTTTCTTTTCATCTGGTCAATTTTCACTCCTTAAGCCACAAACTAGAACACTTCCGATCGCAATTCTAATATTATTCCCACGAAACTATAGTGTTTGAATACAAGAAACATTTAAACTCTGCAGTGTAACAGAGCTATAAAAAAGTAATAGGTGTCACCAACACAGAGAGCTTGAGTCACTTGGAAATTACATGATATCTCCCTTATTTATTTTGTAGAAAAAAAAATCTCAAGGAGTTTTGAAGAGGGTTCTTTCAAATAAGACTTTAAGTTCCATATCATTTGCTAGAACAATAAGTTGTTAAATAATTTGACGTTTCATTATGTTCTTTACCCGAACTATGGCAGAAAGCAAATACAAAAAACCTTCAACCATCCGGATGGCCAGATGAGCCCTGAAGAAAGAAGCAGCATGATTCAGGCTTTCTTTTTTAAAATTTGAGTGTTTTTGCTGCATGCCAAATATGCATTTCTGCATTTAGAGAAGAATGTTCCCAAGCATAAGGAGTGGAGTTCCATTCATAGCTCATCAACGCTTATCTAGAATTCTCCTGCAGTCAAATTATGTATTTTAAATGTCCATAGAATATCTTGCCACTTTTTAAATAAAGAACAATAATCTCTTAAGTTCCTTATAGAAGCTAGATATGTTAGACCTTTCCAAGATGCACAGTTTAAAAAATTTTCTTCCATTCTGTAGGTTGTCTGCTGACTCTGTTGATTGTTTCTTTTGCAATGCAGAAGCTCTTTAGTTTAATTAGATACCATTTGTCAATTTTTGCATTTGTTCCATTGCTTTTGGTGTCTTCATCAAGAAATTTTTGCCTGTGCCTGTGTCCTGAATGGTACTGCTTAGGGTGTCTTGTAGGTTTTTAATAGATTTGGGTTTTACATTTAAGTCTTTAATCCATTTGATTTAATTTTTGTATATGGTATAAGGAAGCGATCCAGTTTCAGTCTTCTGCATATAGCTAGACAGTTATTTTAGCACCACTTGTTGATAGGGACTGCTTTCCCCATTGCTTGTTTTTGTCAGGTGTTTCAAAGATCAGATAGTTGTAGGTGTGCGGTCTTATTTCTGGGTTCTTTATTCTGTTCTGTTGGTCTATGTGTCTGTTTTTGTACCAGAACCATGGTGTTTTGGTTATTGTATCACTATACTATAGTTTGAAGTAGGGTAGTGTGATGCCTCCAGCTTTCTTCTTTCCGCTTAGGATTGCCTTGCCTCTTTGGGCTCTTATTTAGTTCCATATAAATTTAAATTTTTTTTTCCAGTTTTGTGAAGAATCTCAATGTTAGTTTAATAGGAATAGCATTGAATAGCACTTTCACTAACCACTTTCAAAATTCACTTTTCAAAAATAATCCATACATTTGGCCAACAATCATATGTAAAAAAAGCTCAACATCACCGATCATTAGAGAAATATCAATCAAAACCACAATGTGATACCATCTCATACCAGTTAGAATGGCTATCATTAGAAAGTCATAAAATAACAGATGCTGGCAAGATCGTGGAGAAAAAGGAAGGTTTGTACACTGTTAATGGGAGTGTAAATTAGTTTAACCGTTATGAAAGGCAGTCTGGTGATTCCTCAAAGACCTAAGAAGAGAAATACCATTTGCCCCAACAATTCTATTACTGGGTATATACCTAGTGGAATATAAATTTGTTGTATTATAGACACATGCACTCATGTTCATTGCAGCACTATTCACAATGGCAAAGATATGGAATCAATCTAAATGTCCATCAGTGATAGACTAGATAAAGAAAATGTAGTACATAGACACCATGAAATACTATGCAGCCATAAAGAAGAATGAGATCACATCCTTTGCAGGGACATAGGTAGAGCTGGAGGCCATTATCTCTAGAAAACTAAAACAGGAATAGAAAACTAAATGCCACATGTTCTCACTTATAATATGTATGTGGGAACTAAATGATGAGAACATACAGGCATACAGGGGAACAACACACACTGGGGCTTATTGGAGGCTGGAAGGTGGGAGGAGGGAGAAGTGAGAAAAAATAACTAATGGGTACTAGCTTTTGTACCTGGGTGATGAAATAATCTGTATAACAAATCCCCATGACATAGGTTACCTATGTAACAAACCTGCGCATGTACCTCTCAACTTAAAAGTAAAAAAAAAAAAAAAAAAATTCATAATTTGGTGAAGTGTGTTTTACTTTTTTACTTGAAAGTTAATGGGGAATAACTCAAACCTTTTCGTGTTCCAAGTTACAGTATGTTTCTTTGTAGAACAGAAAAAGTAGTATCTTTCCTTACCCATTGCTATTCTATGGCTGCGATTGCTATAACAAAAGACAGGTTAACAAGAGAAAAGCCTACAAATTTAGTGTGTGTGACATGGGAGCCTTCAGAAATGAAGATTCAAATAAACAGGAAAAATTGTGTACATTTTATGCTAAGTCAGAAGAAGAAGTGGACAGTTGAGGAGAAACATGATTGGACTTAAGGGGGTATGATTTAGAAATCCCAGGTGGGAGGGGAGGCTTAGCAAGCCCTCTCCATATTCTTCAGATTCTTCTTGGTATCTCTGTGTTTCACTCCTTTTCCCTAGGTATAGGGCAGGGCCTATGATCCATTTTTAGGGGAAGGTTACCTAGGTTTTATGGCCTGCTTTAGGGGAGAAGCGTGGGAAATTTTTGAGGGCTTGCTTCTGTTGTTTCCTCAAATGCCACTGTTATATTTTGTGGTAGGCTGTCCTGAACCCCATCATCTTTGTGCCCATCAAAAATGAAATCAATGTTATTGTCTATGTTAAATAGATTTTCCCATCATGTACAGGAATAGTATTTGAAAGGGGAAAAATAAGTCAAGCATCAGTCAGGTTAACAAATCTTACTCATGCTTTCAAATTCTATTGCACAACTTTTGCAATACAGGACTAATGAAATTGTCCCAATAGTTGTTGCCAAAGAAGATGTTTAGCTAAGTAGGTGGGGATGAGTAGCAGCATTTGCATTTTCAAGGGGGAAAGGGAATTTGTTAAATGCATGTTCACACGTAGGACTCAAGGGAACTTATTTTGAGAGAAATTTGAAGAAGGTGTTTTCACGAGGCACTTAAAATTCAGTGCTTTGAGATATCATACAGTATGTTGTTTTTAAGTTATTTTGGTTTCACTCATGTGCTTTGTTATTATCTCCCTTTGTGTAAGAACCTGATGTTTTTGCTCATATTTCTTGTATGATTTAACATGGGAATGTTGTGAAACATTTTTATCTGTTGCATGAAAAATACCATCTATTCCCCAGTTTATACATTAATGCTTAACAAAATATAGACGTACTATATGAACCTAGTGTGTATACTAGTTATCAAACTTTACTAATACATATCAAAATATTCTATTTCTACTAATACACAAATCTGGCACACAAATCTAGATTAAGTACATATTTTCAGCTATAGACATTTGTATTTAAGGCCAAAACACAATTTATTCGTACTTTTTTCATGTAGCTGTCTGGACAGGCTAGGTTATGCTAATGGTAACAAAGTTAAAATTTCAGTTGCCTAAAACAGAAGAGGTTATTTCTTGTTCACAGATTGTGTGTGTATCATGGGTTGGCTGGTGGCTGTTTTGTGCATGGCTGTTTTCCTCACATTGGAGCCTAGGTTGAAACAGCAGGCGTGAACATTGCTGCCAATCTCAGTAGATGTCAGAAAATAAGAGTGTGGCAAGTTGTGCACTCATTAACTTCTTACCTAGAATAAGAAATAGCTGGAATAATTTTGAACGGTCCAAACTACTAATAAAATATGGAGACAAAACCCGAGTAACCCTAACTGTGATCTAAATATTTGTCTGTGATATCAAATACTTAAAATTCCCTGTGGAGTATGTGGGGTTGGGGGAGAGGAGAGAGATCATACATTTGATAATTACCAAGTCAAGATAAAAACTTCCTGCCACCCACTGCAGAATTCTGAAGACAATAGGTTCAGAGAACACATCTGCCATATATAGCAAATAAATACTTTATTATTGTTTGTGCTTTAGCTCCAAATTTCATGTCTTGGAGAGTTGAGGTTGAACTAGTCAAACTCCTTTAGCATAACCAAGTAAAATCAGCCTTCCCCATCTCTCCCTCCTCCTACTCATCTCATTCCTATGCCCTTGGTTTGCCAACATAGGACATATCCCATAATGGAAAGCTCAGGTCCTTTGGGTTGAGCTTTAAAAAGCTCAACAGAGTTCTTAAAAAGAAAATAGAGAAGAAGAATCCAAAAGATTAAAAAAAAAAGGCTCAAAACAGAGATTCCAAAATAGAGAACAGGCCAATAAACCAGAAATGTGAATGATCAAGAGAACTGTTTGGCCATTTCCATTTATCTTTCTCAAATCGACAACTAAAATCATAATCTAAATTTGTCCAGGATATTTTTATTTTATATATTTTTTTCACATGCTTTTTTTTTTTTTTTTTAACAAAGGGCAGAACTCCATGTTTAAAATCCCCTGTATTTGGTTTGAGTGTAGCCAGATAGAAGCATAGAAGCTTATCTGGCTTGTGTTACCTGTTAACACAAAGGGCACACCTAGCCACCCAGTGGATCTGAAAGCTGCCAGCTAAAAGGAATACAATTAACCTAGTGTGATAGGGCACTGAGGGGGAAAAGAGGAGACAGAGGCAAAGAGAGAGATCATTGGCATCACAAAAAGACTTGTACATAAATGCCATTTTCCTGGGGAGGGTTAATTTTTGTCTTTTCATAATTAATTTTTGTGCTAGCCCTCAGATAGTTTATCTGTCTGCTAGTCCATAAACAAATAGTGAATAATTTCTGGATGAATAATATTGGATATTGCAGATTCTCCTTTCCTGCAGTTCTCAATCTAGTCCCTTTGACCTCTATTACAGAAAGTTATTTTTGCTGATAATCTATGGTTTTAAACCTACTGACAGGCCACTCCATGTGGTACATTCCTGCTAAGTAACTTAATTGAGATCAGATTAGTCTGAGACAATTACCTAGATTTACATATTTATGAAACCAGCCTTGGCATTGCCTGAAACATGAAAGCAATGAGAATGAATCTAGAAGAAAGAAACAAGAACTTCCCTTTCTCACCCTCAAAAAAAGAGTAGTTCAGAGAGAATATCATAATTTTTCCTATAATTTAGATATTTTTTCATGTGTTAGAATTGTTACAGTGCCTAGTGTTTTTAAATTATAACTATAATTAGTATACTTTAAGCTGTGGGTGGTGATGCAATAGAGAAATCAAATAAAGTTTTAAAAATCTAGTTTTAATAGCAACAGCAGTTCACACAATTAAGCTAGCAATTCAGTGAACTGCATCTTTTACAAATTCCAAGCTTTGCCGCATCATGGGGTGACTTTATAGCCTACTGTTTTCACATCCTTGTTGATATCTTGAATTAGTCAAGCATCTGTTATTCCAATGAAATCAGATATCTATTTCAGTACTTTTGTTTTCAGCATTGCAGTCATGATCTCATTTCTTTTGTATATGTTCATAAATGAAAAACATGTTTCTAATATATTTATTTTTTTCACATGCTTGTTAACAAAGGGCAGATATGAAGGGTTGTTTTTTTAAATTGATCTATATAAAGGCACATTCTCTCAATGTTTCCATTTACTTTTTTTGTTGACGTGAGAAAACTAAGTCAAAGAGGATTTATTTTGAAACTTAAGTAAGTTGGCAGGTAGTCATTAACTGTGCTTTCATAATCTCATAAACCACTGAGTTCTGTATCATTTTACTTCCATCATAATGTGTAGACAAAATATGAAGGGGTTAACCTAAGGAGTCTAGATAATTTTTTAAATACTTCTAAAATACCTTGATATCAAGTATATTAAATATATTAGGCATATAAAGAAAAACAAAAAAGCATACAACCACAGTTTTAAATCTCAGACTTTGTTAATAAAATGACTCTAGTCAATATACTTTTCACTAAGTTGTGATTTTTTAATAGCATAAGAATGAAACAAATATTTTCAACTAAAATACATTTTCTAAGTTCCAAGCATTAGAGAAAAAGTCTTGAGATATATTCCTTTTTATATTTAGTTCAACTGCTCATTGTTGAAATGCTTTAGATTCAAAATGTTAAGGTGACAGAAGAGTGACTGGTATGAAAAGGTAATATATATCCTTCTTTAAATTTTATTCACATGTCATATGATTGTCTGGAAGACTGTCATTTAATGCTAAATCTTTTTATTTCTCCCTGTTATTGTTGATACCTTTTCATCATGAGTGGGAAAAACAGATTACACTCCCCAATTAAAAAAAATAAAAATATACAGCTATAGGTGGTTTGGGGTTATGAAACTATTTGCTATCCAGAAAATAAACATTGAAATTATATTAAGAATGTATTGATTGTACGAATGGCAAACAACTTTCAAATAACAGCAAATATTATCCATAGCTTATAAATTCTGAAAAGAAAATAACCAAGGTGTTTCAATCAATCAATAATAGCTATTTTAAATGGCTTCAAAAAAAGGGTGATGTTTGACATATTTTACCAAGACAACAGAAGATTCTAAACATAGCTCATTCTTCATAGTTTAGTATCTGTGGATTAGAAAGAATCAGTTACTTTATTTTTGTCTCCAAGGATTTATCGAAGGGCTAGGAGGGCAGAGAACTGGGAAAAGTAACTGTCAGAGCAGTTAAAAAGTGTTTTAATTTATATATATTAAATCTTATAAAATCCTGTCTAGGAAGACATTATTAATTATGGAGGAAAAAACTAAGGCTTACCTGTGAGCACACAGTCAAACACAAGGAGAGATTTTACCTGAATCCAGGATTTCTGCACCCAGAATCTATGTGTGTATTTATTCACCATGAATTTGCTCAAAAACAAAACTGTAAAGAAGAAACAAGTGAAGGAAAAGGGTGGATACTGTTAAGAAGGCTTTTCTTTCCTTTCAAATTAAGGTGTAACTAAGTCAAGTTAGTGGGAGGAATGGATAGAAAAACATGCACTGTGTTTAGGATTCAAAATAAATTGGCCCTTGGGGAAGTAAAAGGGAGGATAAAGTGAGGAGAATGCAGAGGCTGCAACTGAGGACCCTAGGGATTCATTAAATGTGGTTTAATCAGTCATACATGGCATGTTCACCCTCCGTATTTAATGGGCGTTGGAAGAGGAGCTCAATAATCTTCCCAGTAGTTTTATTTCTCTCAGGTTCGTTGTGTCAGTTACTTGGATGGTACTTGATTTTTGCATAAGGCAGTCAGGAAGGGCCAAGGGCACCTTTGTGAAAAACACATGAACAGAACAAATGTTAAATACACCCAGCTCATATTTAATATTTCTCTCATTCGGCCTGACTGGCTAAGACTTGGTTGGTATAAACTTTTGCGGAGACAATTTGAGAAGACACATCAAAAAAATTTTATATGTTTATTTTCTTTATCAATTCTAAAATACTACACAAAAAAGATTGCAGAAGTACACAAAGATGTACAGAGAGATAACTGACATTCATGCTCACAAAAATGTTAAAAATGACTGAAATATCAAAAAAGAAGTATGGTTAAATACATTACTCTGTGTCTATAAGACCAGTTAGTATGCAGTAATTGATCATAATGATTGAGAAATGTATGATAATATATTGCTGAGGGAAAAAGCAGATTTCAGACACTATGGTCTGGTTTAAAATTATACATGTTTACATAGATTGAGAGATATAAAGTTTCAAACATAGATATGAATGTTTAACTTCTATGGTGCAGGATTATTGATTATATTTTAATACTTTTTTCTTTGAATTTTTAAAGTTTTCTTCAATGTATATTGGTCACTTTTGTAAGTTTAAAAATGCTAAAAAGTAAAATTATGAAAAAAAATCTTCCCATTAGGCTTGAGTAACAATACCAAATTTGACATATAAAACTCAATACTTAGATATTTATAAGAAATTGTGGCTTGCAATTCATTAGTCAAAGGGGCATTTGCAGAATACAGTAACTTTTTCAAGGCATCTGGATGCCAAGTCCTGAAAAAACTCCTTATTCTGAAACAAAGATTTTTAAAGTACCATTTTGTATTATAATCTTTTTGGTTTGTATGCTCAAACTAAGTCTACATTATCTAATTTAAGTCATGTGTAGAATAAGCATAAATATTTGCCTAAAAAGTTTGGATTGTTATTCTTAATGCTGACGATATTTCTGAATAAAAAATTCTATCATCCCAACATCATACCCAGCAAACTCTAACTGACAGATTGTATGATGTTTTTTAGCTCATTTTGATGGTTTTGCAAAAGAAATACACACATTTTAATATATTGCAGGTCAAATAGTTCCAGAAATCCTTGTGAACATTGCAACATTGATAAGACGAATCTTATAAGCTTTAATTAACTTTAAAGTATTCTGCGATACCTGATATTTGTATATCAGCTCCTCCTTTTCGACCTGAGTTATGACAGGACGAGGTTAATGTGCATAGCCCTTCTGACATTGTATCTGGTTCTCCATTCTTCGGATTGTTCAGCCCCTGAATTAGCCCATAGACTCTCATTTTGGGTGTGTCTACTCTGTGGGTAATCTGGTTGTCTTTTTTTGATACCTCTTTGGGACAGTGTATTCTAGTTTGTGTGTTGAATGCTAATTTTTAAAAAATGTTCCAAAAACTATGGTCTACCATGTTCTGCTTTGTAAATACTATGACATTTAAAATGAATGCAAAGTGGACAAAATATACTCTTTATCAAAGGAAGTTAACAATATAGCATTTAAGTTTCTTCTTTGGTGATGCTTGGCCAATTTGCTTAATGTTGTAGTGTGAAAAAAAAAACACACACACACACATGACCAAAAAGTTCTGTCTAAAGAATTGGGAAATTTGGGCTTGAAGATGTAATTTAAGGTAGAGGAATTCAGTTTATTCATTTAGAGTTCTTGGCATATCCTCCTGTATTGACTGCAGGTATGTGGGCCGAGGGTAATTTTTGCCCGAAGATGGAAAGAATACCTCTTACTTGCTGACGTATAAATTGATGATAAAAACAGGATGAAAAAGGGATTTGTAGAATGTAGAGCTAAACATATTTAGATGTGGTTTCTATTGCAGTTATTTCTAGGCATGTAACTTTGAGCAGATTACTCATCCTCTTTGACTTTTGTCTCCCCGTATAGCAAATGCAGAAAATAATGTGAAACTTATAGTGTTGTAGAAATTAAATATGCTTTTTATATAAGGAAACAAATATAATTCCTGGCATTTGCCAGTGCCTTTTTCCCTAAATATCTAAAATGCTATGGGTGAACATGCTTGTTGAAAATAAATCTTGCAGAAATTGCCAGTGTCAAACCTTGTTGTATTTTACCAAGGAATGTACAATCTTTTGCTTGTCTGGTGTTATTTTAAATCTAGCTATGGAAACTTAAACCTGCTCATCCACAGTGTTCTTGGATACTTCTATTTTTATAATTTGGCTCTTTGGCTTCCATGACCTCTCCTTCCTCATCTTGTGCTTAGGTCCGAGTCTTTTGAACTTTTTAAGTCTGATTCTTCCTATCTACAATATGGGAATAATAACACATTACTTAATGGCAATTATGAAATTTAAGTGAGATAATCTACATCTGCAGCTTCAAAAAGTATAAAATACTATGCAATTATACTGCCATGTTGTTGCTATTATTAATTATATGTAGATGCTTAAATCTTCTAAAAGGAGTGATCAGAATTGAGAATATTAGCATGTGTCCAATTGTACAATTTGCAAATTCAAGCCTAAATTAAAGAAGTAGATTGGACTGTCAAAATGGCATGCTTGCGAATAACTGAGCACAACAGCTTGGTGCAGTCCTACTATTCACATAATTTAAGACTAAGGAGCACTGAGGGCCACTGGGCACAAGCAGTTGTATGCTGATGCCAATTCATGCTGGCGCCAGTTTGTACTGGCTCTTGATAGCTGATTGTGCCCATCTTTTTCCAACTCCAAATTCGATGACCTCACACTGGTAGCTTAAAATTGGCTAGAATCAGTATTTCACCAAGGAAATCGGGGTACTACAAATTAGGACTTGTTTTGTTTTGAGACGCAGCTGTCAAACATTTACCAGCTTACTACTGGGCACAGCCCTCACTATGCCCATTAAAGGCATATCCTGGTTAATAAAATTCCACTGGATGTATTTGTATACAATAAGAACATTTGAAAAAGTAATATTTTCTCTTTGAAATGATGTGTTATTTCTGACAAGGTGAATTCTTTTACATTACATTATATTATGAAATAGAGAATACAGCCAAACAGAGCAAGATACCCAGTAGCAAAAAGATTTCTTGCTTTCAATCTACGATTTCTGAGATAGATGGCTAATTGGCATCTGAAAGCATTAAAGAGTCACTGTTAACAACAGTATTTGGTATTTGCTACTTATATTTTATTTGACAATCTTTTTTACTTTGTGTATCTAGCGATTTCTTCAGACGCTGAGGTATTTTACTTTGTGTATCTAGCAATTTTTTCAGACTCTGAGGTATAATTTAGACTGCCTATTACCTCAATGAAAGTGCAATTTGTTTCTAATTTATCAGGCCTTCTGAATTTTTGTTTGAATTTATAATTAGAATATGCTTCCTTTGAAAGAAATACAGGAGCCAAATTTATATATACATTTTTATTATATTCCAATATACTGCCACTATACAACTTCATTTTTCTTAAGAACCCCAACAGCACTTAATAAAATAGAGGTTCTTTCACAAGAATTTCTAAAATAATTTTTAAGATATCAATCAGGACTAAAATTTATTTCAACTTAAATGGAGATTATTTTAAATCAGTTATGTATATTTAATAATGGCATAATAATAATTGATAGGAACAAACACAAAACTCATTCCTATGTGTTGAGTCTTATTTTCCTAGTACCTAAGTTACTCTTTAGTCTTAAGTCAGACATTATAGAATTACAGGTTCCAGGGCCATGACCAGCAATTTAATAATCAAAGTGGTTGTTAGGTATGTCAGATATTTAATGGAGTGAATTTAAAATTAACATTCACTCAGAAAATATATGTACTAATTGACTATTACATGCACAGTTCTACATGGATGCTCTGTATTTGAGAGTCCATAGTATATGCTTTGTAAATATTTGAAGCAGGATGGAAGAATGGGTCCTGAAGAATACACAAAAATGTAACACTCAAGAGTTTTCCATAAAAAAGCATTGAATTCTAGTTAAAGAGTTATAGTCAGGGTTCTTCAGAGAAAAAGGATAGGGTCTGTATATGTGTACACATACATATACCCAGATTTATTTCAGGAATTGGCTCATGTAATTGTAGAGGCTCGCTAGCATAACATCTGCAAGGTAGGCTGAAATGCTGGAGACCCAGGAAAAAGTTGCCAATGCAGTCTGCTTTCAGAATTTCATTTTTTTTCTGGTGAACTCAGTCTTTTTATCCGTTAATACCTTTAAGTGATTGGATGAGGCCCATTCACATTATGGAGGAAAATCTGCTTTACTCAAGGTCTGCTGATTTAAATGTTAATCTCATGTAAAAATACCATCATGGAAACATCTAGCATATTGTTACTCCAAATATCTAGGTACTGTGGCCTCACCAAGTTGAAAAATAAAAATCACCCCAGGAGGCAAGACTGTGATGCACAAATATTTAAAGCAAATATTAAGTAATTGACTAAAATTGTGGTTACAATGTAATACTAAAGGTTAGGAACACAGACAGAAAGGAAATAATAGTACTTAGAATTGATTAGAAATACATATACAGAGAAACATACTCCAAATTGGACCTTGGGACACAGGTGGGATTGTAACATAAAAGCTAAGTATATTCCATGTGTAATAGAGTGTTAGCAATGTGAAACCGATGGATTACTAATCTGGGCTAGGTACTACCTGGGACTTCAAAAAGGGTATCATCTGATTAAACCAGAAAATCAGTGGTATGTTTCAGAAAGGATCTATGAGTTATAAAATATGTGATTAAGGCAAAACATTAACCATGGACTGAACGACCAGATTCACTATCTTATTAGCTTCCTGCAAAATAGATTGGGTGCTTATTATTTCATTTAATAGAGGAGAGCTCCTTGTGTGATAGATCTGCATCTACTAGTAGTATGAACAGTTAACAGTAACCTTCTTTATAGCAAGAGACTCCATTAACTCATCTATAAACTAGGAATACTTGCTTCATGGCTATTATAAAGCTAAATTTTAAATCATGTTATTTTGTTCATAATATTGATGGAGGGCATATTATGTTCTAGGCAGTATACTATTTGCTAGACATAAAAGAACAAGAGACAGTCATTCCTTTATGTAAAATGTTATCTATGTGTGTATATATATATATATATATGCTGCAGCAGTAGATTGCCTATAATAGAAAATTAATAGCAGACAACTATGATTAATGCAGATTGTCTTAATGTTTTCCTCACTCTGTATACAGACACATAATATGTTTATATATACTTACACACATACAAGTGCAATCTGAAATGCTTCCATTCTTGACCTCCTTTAGGTGTTACAAAGTTACTCTTCAAAGTACAAAAATATTTTCAAGCTAAATAGTTCTATCACAGAACCAAACCTGATGAAAAATCACAGAGCCTGACGTTGATTTAATACCCAATCTTGCCCTGTATGAATCACATTGCAGTGTGTTTTAGAAAAATAAGTAGTACATTTATGAGTCAGACTTTGGAGAGAGGTTGTCTTAGACAAGCAAATGTGATTCCTCTAATGCAAAATTTAGAAATGACTGCATAGAGAACATGTCCTAAAGACTTTCCATTCAGACAGGTTGTATTCCCTTGGAACACAGCATGTGGGAAACTTCAGCCCAGCAGTGTGTGAACAGTATACTTCTCCTTTTCAGGTATAGCTGTCATTGCTCTCCTGTGGTTTGACTACACAGGGGACACAGAACACTGACCTTAAACATTTGTTGATAAACCTGAGTTTCCTTTGACACTTATTGTGGGGTCCCTGTGACTATGATATAATCAGATGAGAATTTAACACACATACTGCTGGCATTTGTCAAGCCTATTTCTATTAGGACCATAATTACCAATTATATTACGTGGCTGAGAAAGCAATGTTCTGACTGGTTACTTATGTGTAAAATACACTGGTGCCTTTCCCACCTAAAGGTTTTTTTTCTCCTGGATATATTTTTATTGGAGATAGATAGCTCTTGCCACAATCTACCTGTAGCTAGTTACCTTTATGGGTTTAAATCACAGCTTTAACCCTCAGAAGCTCTGAAATATCTGCCAAGTTGTTGAATGTACTGATACCATCTATATAATGGGAGTAATTATCCCAGGGTTGCTGGGAAAATTATACATAAGATTTTAAAATTGTGTCTGGCACAAAGTAACCGCTCACAAAATAGTAGATAATAATTTATTAGTTTTGGGGAGTTGGGGTAGGACAGTAATATTTAAATGGTAGACATCTGAGATTTAGATAAAATTGTATAGTTCTTATAGGCAAAGTGCACGATTTTGAGGATTTCAGGTGACGCTAAATGAAAAACCTTTTCATCCTTGAGTAGCTACGGTAAGGATGCAAATTGCTGAAAAATTTTGACATTTCATTGTATTATTTAAGTAAAATCCATATTACTGAGGATATCCATGTAACTATGAAAGTGATGTCATGATCAAAATCACATATATCATTTTTTTTCTACTTTATTTGTGTACTTAGGAAGACACTGCAGGAAAAGTGCTTTTGGAAAGAAGACCTCTGAAAATCTTTTTCTTAATATGGAACTGGGGAAACTACCCCAAGATTTGCAACAATCTGAAGCATTTTACTCAAGAAAATGGCTGAATCTTGGTAAGAACAGTGAGCTTTGTGGCACTTTAACTTACCCTCTACCCATGTCCTCTCCCCAGCTCTGCAGTAACATTGACCACCGACAGGCATACCACCCTGGTAGCTATGAACATTAGCCTTCTAAAAGTCACTAGAGGGATTAGAATAGGTTTCATAAAATACACCAATGCTCTTTCTACTTAAAGTTTTTTATCCTGGGGATGACTGTTGCTGCAGGCTCCAGAGCACAATCTGCTTCAAAGTACTTACCTTTATGGGTTTAATTCACACCTTAGGGCTTGATCTCTTAGAGGACTGTCACCATTTGTCCTGACAATTACTCTGGAAAAGTCCATTCTCTGTGATAGTCTTTATGTAACCCCAGGGCATAGTTAGAAAACAATCAGTGGCAAATGTTTACTACTGCATCTACCTAAGGAAAAACTAGCAAATTAGGTGTTAATGGGGCTTTGAAAACTCCCCATATATTTCTGGTAATACAGAAGGCCCCTTGCATGTTCAGGGCATTTAAGGAGATCTCTGACCAATCACTAGTTTATCGCTAAGCTAATGAGTGACTCCTATGGCTAAATAGCCCAGGAAAATCATTAAACAAATCTTGGGGTAGCTGGTTTGATTAGGAGAAAGAAACACACATGAGAAAACCAGGAAATTATGGCACTTACAAAAAATAAAAAAGCAATCAGTAGAAACTGATCCCAAGGAAGGCAAATATTAAAATTACTAGTCATTTACTTAAAATTGGCTAACATAAATATATGCAAAGAACTAAATGAACCATTCTTAATGAACCATTCTTAATAACTATGGAAGGATTGAGATGATGTCTATCAAAATAGGACACATCAATAGAGATTATTTAAAAACAGAATAAAATTCTGGAGTTAAACTAGAATAAGGGGCCTAAGAATATTTGAAGCAAAAATGAACACAAACTTCCAAAACCTGGAAAAATTAACACATCAAAGCTCAGACAACTCTAACTTGGATAAACTCCAAGAAATGCAAACTTAGACAAATCATAGTTGAACTTTGAAAAACAAAACAGAAATAGACTCTTGAAATCAGTAAGAGAGAGGTGAGTCATCACATAAAAATGGCTTAAAATAGATTAATATAGCCAACTTTGAGAAAAACTATGGAACCCAGAACACAGTGGAATGACATATTCAAAGTGCTAACAGAAAAAGGCTCAAAACGAGGCAAAATAAATACTTCCAATATAAAAGAAAAACAAAAGAAAAATGTGAGAGAATTCGGCAATACCAGTCTTTACAAGAAGTATTGAAGTTTATCAGGCTGAAGTAAAAGGAAGGTAAAATAATTGCCATGAATATGAAGCAATGCTAGAAATAACTACATAGATGAATATGAAAGATGGTATTTTTGTAGAAATTTTTTCCTACCTGATTTTAAAAAACAATTGCATAAAACAACAGACAATAAAATTTGGGATTGGGGATAGATATTGCAAGATGGCAGAGTAAGACTTTATAGACTTTATACCTTGAATACCCCTAGAGTAGTAGCAACTTGAATCACTGCCTGCATGTAAAATATACTTTCATAAGAGCTAAATGAACCAGATGAGAGATCACAGCATCTAGATGTAGAACATAAATAAGAAAAAAAATGCATTGAACACAGGAGAAAGAAGAGTTTTTACATTGTCCCTGTTACCCCTTTCCTGACCAGCAGCACAATTTGAAAACAGACACTCTTCATTCCCCAAGGAGAGAGAAATGAGCACAAGACTTTGCCTTGGACTCATACACCAGGACTGCCCCAGACCCTAAGCTGTTACCCACAGATGGAGCCTCCAGGATGGCCCCAGCAAGAGGCCATATCCAATGACAGTTTTCACAGAAACAAAGTCACATGGAACCATAAAGTCCCTGAATTCCCACAACAATTTTCAGTAAAAGAACAAACCGGAGGCATTGCAAACGTTATTTGACTTCAAGTATACTGCAAAGCTATGGTAATCAAAACATCATGGTGATGGTATAGAAATAGGCACCAGTAGAATAGAGAACCTGGAAATAAAACTACATATTTACAGTCATGTGATGATGCCAAGAACAGACAGTGGAGATAAGACAGTCTCTTCAGTGAACTGCGTGGAGACAAATGGATATCCATGTGCTGAAAAATGAAATTGCACCCTCTCTCACACCATATTAAAAAATCAACTTGAAAGGAATTTAAAGATGAAATTTTTATATGTACTTAATATGCATTATCTTGTTTACAAATGTTTTATATTTACTTAAAAAATATATGTACATATTAAGTACATATAAAACATTTATAAACAAAGGAATTTAAAGATGAAACAAAAAGCTAAAACTATTGGAATAAAACATAGAGAAATAGCTTCTTGACACTCGTTTGGACAATAATTTTTTAGATATGGCCCCCACCTCACAAGCAACAAAAACAAACATAGACAAATGGGATTAAATCAACTAGAAAGCTTCTGCACAAGTAAGGAAACAATCAACAGAGTGAAAAGACATGGGGTTAATATCTAAAATATAAGAACTCAACAGAAAGAAAACAAATAACAATTAAAAATCAACCAAGAACATGAAGAGACAACAAATGGGCAAGACCCAGGTACTACTACATCGAGGGCCTTCGTGAGCCTTGAGACTTTCTGGCTTCAGGTAAGACTCAGCATATGACCAGCATGGTGGCTATGGGGTAAAACTCCACCTGCTTAAGAAAAGCAGACAGAAAGTAAAGGGGACCTTGTCTTGCACCTTAGGTATGAACACCACTACAGAAGGGCAGAGCACCAAGCAGGTTCTTGGGGTTCCCGATTTCAGAACTTGACTCTTGGATGACCTCTCTGGATCTTCCCTGGGCCAGATGGGAGCCCACTGCCCTGAAGGGTGAGTTCCAGGCCAAAAAGTATTCACAAGCTGACTTAAAAGACCTTGGGCATTAGGTAAACATTGGTGGTAGTCTGGTAGTACTCTTCATGGCCAGGGATGGTGGTGGCTACCGGGTAAGGCTCATTTGCCTTGGATCAAACAAAAAAAAGAAAGGTGGAGATCAAACTCAGCTGACAGCTGCACACAGAATACCAGGTAGAGTTCTAAAATGTTTGACTTCAGTTGCTGACTCCCAGATGGACCTTCTAGACACACCTGAGGCTGAAGGGAACCTCACTGCTCCAAAGTGAAGGACACAGGCTGGTGTGCCTTTGCCACCTGCTGACTATAGAACCCCAGGGCCTTCACTGAACATGGTGTTGGCCAGGGAGTAGTTAAAGCAGGCCTTGGGTGAGACCCAGTGAAGTCATAGTAGGGAGCGGTCTCAGGTGTGCTTGTGTCACTCCATCCCAAGCTTGAGGTGGCTCAGAACAGACAGGCTCTATGTTTGGGAGTAAGGAAAGAAAAGTCTCTGTGTGATCATCGTGAGAATTCTCCCAGATATTGTCCAAGACCATCAAGGTGGTACCTCTATGAGTCTGCAAGAACCACAGCATTACTGAGCTTGGGGTGCTCTCTGAAGCATCTCAAGTCTAGATCATGACACTCAAGTCCAGACAAATAGCCAGAAAGCTTTCCCAATAATGATGGCTACAAATAAACCCAGACAGTGAAGACTACAATAAATACCTAACTCTTCAATGCCCAGACACCAAAAGAACATCTGCTAGCATCAACACCATTCAGGAAAACATGACTTCAACAAATGAACTAAATAAGGCACCAAGGTCAAATCCTGGAGTAACAATGATATATAACCTTTCAACAGAAAATTCAAAATAGCTGCATTGAAGAAACACAAAGAAATTCAAGATAACACAAAGACGGAATTCATGATTTGATCAGATAAATTCAATGGAGATTGAAATAAAAGAAGCAGAAATTCTGGAGTTGAAAAATGCAACTGGCATACTGAAGAATGCATCAGAGTTCTTTAATAGCAGAATTGATCAAACAGAAAAAATCAGTTTGAAGATAGGCTATTTGAAAAAAGAAAAAACAATGAAACATTAAGGGGAAAGATGACTTACTAGACACAACCAAGTGGAACAGCTCCCACACAGGGACTGAGACAACAGGCATATCTCTAACATGACTGCTAGGCAGAGAGTAGAGAGAAGGAAGACACAGAAGCTGGGCTGAATGTGGAGAAAGCTGGGAACCCTGCATGGGGCTACCACACATGAGGACTTGTTCCTGGCTCCAGGAGAACGAGTGAGTTGAACTGTGAAGGAGCAGCTGACTCTCACTGCAGGCCTCTGGAACCTTCACAGAAAGAGGCCCCTTGATCACCCACAGACACTAAAGTTGGCAGGGAGAGATGCTTAGAGAAGTGGTAGGGGCAGCAAGCCAGCTGATGTAATGCCCAGAGCATTTGGTACAGGAATGTCTACAGTCAAGCTCAGCCAGAACTGGCCATTGCCCTATGCTTGACTTGCTCCCATAGGAGACTTTTGCCCTAGGGGAACTGTCAGACCTGATTTCTACAGGGCAGTTTTGCCCATGAGATGGGGCTGGTTGGACCTGCGAATGCTTCGCTCTACTGGCTTCTCCTGGAGCCCCAGCATAGCCATGCCTGGTTGCTGGACAGTCTTGCTTTTCCCTTGGGTGGTGGGCAGGGTGGGGGCGCTGCACCATAGTTTCTGCACTGGTAGACCATGCCCAACTGACAGAGCTCCAGCAGGGCAGCTCCCCATATTGCTTTGCAGGTGTTTGTCTGCATGGGCAGGTTTTGCTTTCCTTGCCCCATCTACCCCTGCAGATGAAGCCTTGCCAGGCACAGAGCCAGCCATCTAGCCCTGTACCCACCAGCACCCCACCACCGTGCTAACAATGCACAGAGAACAGTAGATCCTCCCCAACTCTGAGAGATCACTCCTGTTTATGAGGCACAAAAACGGTACCCAGACATGCACCTGCCAGCACATTGCCCCCAAGCCAACACCACCTCCAGCGTGCCCACACACACAGTTTCCAGCAGGGGACCTCTATCTTGCCCCCAGCTGTGTTGCTTCCACCACTGGGGTGAACACCCTCAGAAAGGCAGGCACCTCAGCACCCACTGGCACTCTTCTGCAGCTGCCACACCTCGTCCCCTCAGCACAGTGGTGGATTCCTAATCTCAAGGATCCAGAGAACAATGTCGGGGACTAATACAAGTGTCCCAGAGTTAGAGCACACAGTCCAGAAGTTGGGAGCTGAGCCTCGGCCCCATAAAATCTTCCCAAAACAAAGCCAGTCAGTTGAATCCACCTTATACCACAATCAAATTCTCAAGGTTATCAAATAGGATAACCTTTGAGGTCAGCAACCTCAAAGATTAAAGGTAAACTCACAAAGATGAGAATCCACACAAGAACCCTGAAAAGTCCAAAAGCAACCAAATGACTGCATCACTTCTTCAGCAAGAGGTCTGAAGCAGCCTAACATGGCTGAAATGACACAAATAGAATTCAGAATATGGATATGAATTAAGATCATTGAGCTACAGGAGTACATTGAAATCTAATACAAGAAAGATAAAGATTATGATAAAAAATGAAGAAACTGACAAAATGAAATCGCCAGTATAGAAAAGAATGTAACTAACCTGAAAGAGCTGAAAAACACACTACAATAACTCTTAATGCAACCAATTATGAGTATTAATAACAGAATAGACAAAGCAGAGGAAATAATCTGAGCTTAAAGACTGGCTTTCTGAAATAACACAGACAATAACAGAGAAGGAATGAAATGGAATTAAGAAACCTCTAAGAAATATAAGATTATGTAAAGAGACCAACTCTATGACTGATTGGTGTCCCTGTAAGAGATAAGGAGAAGGGGAAAATAATCGGAAAATGTATTTCAGGATATCATTCCTGAGGACTTCCTCAACCTAGCTAGAGAGGCCAGCATTCAAATGGAGGAAATGCAGAGAATCCCAGTAAGATACTCTACAAGAAGATCATCCTCAAGATGCATAATCATCAAATTATGTAAGGTATAAAAAAAATGTTAAAGGCTGCTAGAGAGAAAAGCCAGGTCACCTTCAATGGGAAGCCCATCAGACTTACAGTGGAAGTCACAACTGAAACCCTAAAAAGCAGAGGAGATTGGGGGCCAATATTAAACATCCTTGAAGAAAAGAAATTCCAATCCAGAATTTTATATCTGGCCAAACTAAGCTTCATAAGTGAAGGAGAAGAGAGAAAAGCCAGGTCACCTTCAATGGGAAGCCCATCAGACTTACAGTGGAACTCTCAACTGAAACCCTAAAAAGCAGAGGAGATTGGGGGCCAATATTAAACATCCTTGAAGAAAAGAAATTCCAATCCAGAATTTTATATCTGGCCAAACTAAGCTTCATAAGTGAAGGAGAAATAAGATCCCTTTCATACAAGCAAATGCTGAGGGAATTCGTTACCACTAGACCTGCCTTACAAGAGGTCATGAAGCAAGCACTAAATATGGAAAGGAAAGACCATTACCAGCCAGTACAAAAGCACACTGAAGTACACAGACCAGTGTCACTATAAAGCAACCACGTAAGTGTGCAAAATAACCAGCTAACATCATGATGCCAGGATCAAATATACACACATCAATACAAACCTTACATGTAAATAAATAGGCTAAATGTCCCAATTCAAAGACAGAGTGGTGACCTGGATAAAGGATCAAGACCCATTGGTATGCTGTCTTCAACAGACCCATCTCACATACAATGACACACATAAGCTCAAAATAAAGAGGTGGAGAAAATGAATAAATTCCTGGACAACTGCACCCTCCCAAGAATGAACCAGGAAGAAATTGAAACCCTGAAGAGACCAATAATGGGCTCTGAAATTGAGCCAGTAATAAATAGCCTAACCACAAAAAAGCCCAGGAGCTTATGGATTCACAGCTGAATTCTACCACACACAGAAAGAAGTGCAGGTACCATTCCTGCTAAAACTATTTTTAAAAAATGAGGAGAAGACTCCTCCCTAATTCTTTCTATCAGGTAACCATCATCCTCATAGTGAAACCTGGCAGCGAGACAACAGAAAAAGACAAGTTAAGGCCAGTATCCTTTATGAACACTGATGCAAAAATCCTCAATCCAATATTAGCAGAATAAATCTAACAGCACTTCAAATAACTTATGTATCACAATCAAATAGGCTTTATCTCTGGGATGCAAGGTTGGTTCAACATACACAAATCAATAAGTTTGATTCATCACATTAACAGAACTGAAGACAAAAACCACATGATTACTTTAAAACTATCAATAAACTAGGTATTGAAGAGACATACCTCAAAATACCAGCCATTTATGACAAACACAGCCATCATCATACAGAATAGGCAAAAGCTGGGAGCATTCCCCTTGAAAGTTGGCACAAGGATGCCCTCTCTCACCGCTCCTATTTAATACAGTTTTGGAGGTCCTGGCCAGGGCAATCAGGAAAGTGAAAGAAATAAAGACCATCCAAATGGGAAGAGAGGAATCATACTATCTGTTTGGAGATGACATAGTCTTATATCTAGGAGACTCCATGGTTTGGCGCAAAAGCTCCCGAAGCTAATACACAACTTTAGCAGAGTCTCAGGATACAAAGTCAATGTGCCAAAATGACTAACATTGCAATACACAAACAACAGTTAAGCCAAGAGCCAAATCAGAAATGCCATCCCATTCACAATTGCCACAAAAAAGAAGAAAATTCCTAGGAATACAGGTAACTATGGAGGTAAAAGAGCTCTACAATGAGAACTAAAGAACACTGCTCAAAGAAGTCAGAGATGACACAAACACATGAAAAAACATTCCATGCTTATGGCTAGGAAGAATCTGTATCATTAAAATGGCTATACTGCCCAAAGAAATGTACAGATTCAATGGTATTCCTGTTAACCTACCATTGAGATACTTCAGAACTAGAAAAAAACTAGAACATAACTAGAAAAAAAAAAAAAACTATTTTAAAATTCACATGGAACCAAAAGAATCCCAAATAGCAAAGGCAAGCTTAAGCAAAAAGAACAAAGCTGGAGGCATTGTGCTACCTGACTTCAAACTACACTGCAGGGGCATAGTAACCAAAACAGTATGGTACTGATACAAAAACTGATATATAGACCAATGGAACAGAATAGAGATCTCAGAAGTAAGGCTGCACACATACAACTATCTGATCTTCGACGAATCTGACAAAAACAAACAATGGAGGAAAAATTCCCTATTTAATAAGTGGTGCTGAGGTAACTGGCCAGAAGATTGAAACTGGACCCCATCCTTACACCATATACAAAAATAAAGTCAAGATGGATTAAAAACTTAAATGTAAAACCCAAAGTTATAAAAACCCTGGGAGATAACCATTCTGGACATATAAATTGGGCAAAGATTTCATGACAAAGACACCAAAAGCAATTGCAACAAAAGCAAAAATCTAATTAAAGAGCTTCTGCACAGCAAAAGAAACTATTAACAGAGTTAACAGACAACCTACAGAATGGGAGAAAACTGTTGCAAACTATGCATATGACAAAGATCTAATATCCAGCATTGGTGTGGAACTTAATCCAATTTACAAGAAAAATACAATCCCATTAAAAAGTGGGCAAAGAACATGGACATTTTTCAAAAGAAGGCATACATGCAGCCAACAAGCATATGGAAAAAAGCTCAACATGGTCAATTCTTAGAGAAATGCAAATGAAAACTACAAAGAAATATCATCTCATACCAGTCAGAAAGGCTATTATTAAAAAGTCAAAAAATAACATGCTGGCATGGTTGCAGAGAAGAAGGAATGCTTATACACTGTTGGTGGGAATCTAAATTAGTTCAACCATTGTGGAAGAGAGTGTGGCTATTCCTCAAAGAATTAAAAACAGAAATACCATTCGACCCACCCATCCCATGACTAGGTATATACCTCCCCTTAAAAAAAAACATAAATTTTTCTATTATAAAGACACATGCATGCATATGTTCATTGCAACACTATTCACAACAGGAAAGACATGGAATCAACCTAAATGCCCATTAATTGTAGAATTGATAAAATGTGGTACATATACACCATGTAATATTATGCAACTATGAATTAGAATGCAATCATGTCTTTTGCAGGGACATGGATGGAACTGGAGGCCATTATCCTGAGTAAACTAACACAGAAACAGAAAATCAAATACTGTATGTTCCCACTTATCAGTAGAAGCTAAATGATGGGAACCCTTGGACACATAGAGGGAACAACACACACTGGCATTGACCAGGAAGTGGAGGGTGGGTGGAGGGAAATAATCAAAAAAATAACTAATGGATACTAGGCTTAATATCTGAGTGACAAAACAGTCTGTACAATTAACCCCCATGACGCAAGTTTACCCATATAACAAACTTTTCTACGTACCCCTAAACTTAAAATTTCAATACCAGCACTTACACAAACACATGTAAAAGAGGAAAAGCAATGAAGCACTCCTACAGGATCTAGAAAATAGCATTACTAAAAGATCAAGAAAATAGCCTCAAAAATGCACTTCTGAGAGTTACTGGCCTTAAGGGGGAGGTAAAGAAAGAGGAAGGGTAGAAAGTTTATTCTAAGGATAAAAACAGATAACTTTCAAAACGTAGAGAAAGAGATCAATAAGTACAAGAAGGTTATAGACCACCAAGCAGATTTAACCCAAAGACGACTACCTCTAAGCATTCAGTTATCACACTCCAAAAGGTCAAAAATGAAGAAAGAATACTAAAACCTGCAAAAGAAAAGAAACAAATAATATACAGTGGAGCAGCAGACTTTTCAGTAGAAACTTTACAAGGCAAGGCAAGAGTGTCATGACATATTTAAAGTGTTGAAGGAATAAAAAAAACAATATTTTACCCTAGAATAGTATATCTGGCAAAAATATGGTTCAAACATGAAATAAAGACTTTGCCAGACAAACAAAAGCTGAGGGTTTATCTATACTTGACCTGTTCCACAATAAATGCTAAATGGAGTATTTCAATCAGAAAAGGAAACTCATGAGCAATAATCATCTGAAAGTACAAAACTTACAGATAATAGTAAGTACACAGAAAGTCACAGAAAATTATAACACTGTAACTGTGGTGTGTAAACTAGTCTTATCCTAAGTAGAAGGACTAAACAGATCAAAAATAATGACTAGGACTACTTTTCAAGACATAGTACAATAAAATAGAAAAAACACAAGGCAAGTTTTTATTAGTTTTCTTATTTCTTGTTTGTTTATGCAAATGGTATTATTAGCAGGTTAAAATAGGTTATAAGATAGTATTTACAAGCCTCATGATGTCTCAAACCACAAAACATGCAATGCATGATATGCAAAAATCACTGGCATTGCTATACATTAAAAACAAATAATCAAAGATTACAATTTTTAAAAATCCATTTAAAATAGCATCAAAAAGATTAAAGTTATTTAAAAAATAAAGTTGTGCCACACTGTACAATAAAAGCTACAAAATATTATTGACATTTTTAAAAACCTACATAAAAAGACCTCCCATGCTCATGGATTGAAAGATTTAATATTGTTAACATGTCAGTCTCCCCAAATCAATCTATAGATTCAATAGTTTTATCGAAACCACTGCTGTCTTTTTTTAGTTGATGAAATTGATCTCAAAATTCATTTAAAAATTTGAGAGAACCAGAATAACCAAAACAATCCTGAAAAGAACCAAGTTAGAGAACCAAAACTTGTTCATTTCAGAACTTACTACAAAGCCACAGTAATCAAAATTGTGTGGTACTGGCATAAAGATAGATACAGAGATCAATGAAACATAATTGGGAGTCCAGAAATAAAGCCTTACGTATATGGTCAGTCGACTCTCCAAAATTCTTTTCAACCGATAGTGCTGCAACAATTTAAGACACACATGCAAAAGAATGACGTTGAACTTCTAATTATACTGTATACAAAGATTATCTGACAATAATTCAAATACTTAAAAAAGCTAAAACTTGTAAAAATCTTAGGAGAAAAATAGGCATAAATATTTGTGGCCTAAGATTAGGCAATAATTTCTTAGATGTAACACCAAAAACATAAGCTACATAGGATATATAAATTGGGCTTCATCAAAATTAAACACTTTATGCTTCAAAAGTCACTATGAGCAAAGTGAATAGGAAATCCACAGAATGGAAGAAACTATTTTTAAATCATATATCTGATAAAGGACTAGATTCAACAATATATAAAAAACCCTTGCAACTCAACAATAAAGAAATAACCCAGTTTTTCAAATGGACAAACTATTTGAATGCATACTTTTCCAAAGAAAATGGCCAATAAGCACATGAAAAAATGCTCAGTACCATTAATCATTAGTGAAACACGAAACCTCAATGAGCTATCACTGCACATATACTAGGATGGTTATAATTTTAAAAAAAGGTGGGTAACAAAAGTTGGTGAGCACGTGGGAAAATTGAAACGCTCATCCACTGCTAGTGGGAATTCTTATAAAATGGCACAACTACTCTGATAAATGGTGTGGCACTTCCTCACGATGTTAAACATAGTTACTATATGACAGTGATTCTAGTTCTAGAAATATCCCCAAGATAATTAAAAACACATTTCCAAAAAAAAATTCATTCATGTATGTTTATAGCAGCATTATTCATAATAGTCAGAAAGTAGAACTAACCCAAGTATCCACAAATTGAAGAATAGAAGAGTAAAATGTTGTATATTCATACAAGGGAAAATCATTCTGCAATAAAAAAAAATGAAGTACTGATTTATGCTATGACACAGATGGACATTGAAAACATATCAAGTATAAAAAGGTAGTCACAAAAGATCACATATTATACGATTCTATATATATCAAATATCCAGGGTAGCCAAATTTATGGACAGAAAGTATTATAGAATAGTGGTGGCCTAGGGCTGGGGCTATAGGTTTGGGGTTAATACTGGCAGTCATTGCTAAAGAGAATGGGATTTCTTTCTTTTGGAAGAAATGTTTTAAAATTTATTGTGTTGATGTTTTCATAATTCTGTGAATAGACTAAAAACCATTGAATTGTACATTTTAAATGGATGGATTCATGGTATGTAAATTATGTCATATTATGGGTGTTAATTACATCTCAATAAATTTGTTATAAAATAAAAGCCCTTCAGAAACGGTGGAAAAATTAAGAGATCCATTTTTTCTTTATGATATATATATATATATGTGTGTGTGTGTGTGTGTGTGTATTTACTGTAAAAAAGATAGAATGAATAATTAAAAACACCTCAAGTGTGAAAAGAATTTTCGGTTGGGAATGTTAGAAAAACACACATATTTACTAATATAGAGAGCAAGAGAAATATGTCCATTTTGGGTTGTAAAAGTCAATCTACTTTTTGTTATATATGTAAGGTGAGAGGAAATCTTGTCTTAAACATTGTGACAATGCAGTGGAACATTCTGCCTTTTTAAAATAAGTTCAAAACCAGTAATCAGAAAGTTTGTTCTGTATTCCAGATGTTTCTTGTTAAAATAGTATATAAAGGAAATATTTCGTATAAAAAAGTTAAAATACAATAATAAAAATAATATTCTTAAAAAATACTTTAAATTTAAATTGACAAATTTAGTCATTGCAGAGAAGAATAGTGAGCTGTACAGCAACATTATTATGGAATAGCATTGGGAACTGTGAGTCTTTGTGTTCCTACTGGGCAGACTTTTTGGAATATTCTAAGATGGTCATGATGATTGATACTAAGACTATGTGAGCTAAGGGAGCAGACCCTAAGTGAACCAACACATGTTAAGCAGTAAAAAAACTCAGAAAATATAATCACAGGTGACTCCTTACTTGAAAAAAGAATGGAAACCCAAAAAGCTAAGTCCCTGACCCAGTGATGTGCTAGAGACCATGGATGCCAGCTCATAATAGCTCTTAAATATTCAGAAATTCTCAAGCTATTTGTTACAAATAGCCATTATTTATTTAAAATTAAGTCATATCAAAAACAAGGGTTATATGTACTTAAAACAAACACATCACTTCATATTTATTTTACTGTTAACTTTGCTCTTGAGGTTATGTCTATTTCATTTCTGATAAAAATACTGCATAAATCTGTTACTGTGCATCTTTTCCTAACTCTGTTCAGTGCTTTGTTAAAATTAAATGTAGTTGAAATATTTACACCATAGAATGTGCTATCTTCTACTAGGGCTCTATTTATTGCTTTGTTGACTTTGTAAGTTTAAGAAAATATTAATAATTCAAATTAAACCTATCTGTTGCAACATCATTGGGAATAGCACAAAAATGAGGACTGTTTGTAAACTATCAGTAGTTCTCATTTAATTTATAGACCACTATGAGGTTTTTTTAAGTTAACTTTTATTTTAAATTCAGGGGTACATGTGCAGGTTTTGTTATATAGGGAAACTTGTATGATGGGGCTTTATTGTACAGACTTTATCACCCAGGTATTAAGCCTAGCACCCATTAGTAATTTTTCCTGATCCTCTCCCTCATCCCCCCTTCCAGCCTCCAGTAGGCCCCAGTATGTGTTGTTCTTCTCTACATGTCAATGCGTTCTCATTTAGCTCCCACATATAAATGAGAACATGCAGTATTTGGTTTTCTGTTCCTGTGTTAATTTGCTAAGGATAATGGCCTCCACCTCCATCCATGTCCCTGCAAAAGACATGATTGCATTCTGTTTTATGGCTGCATAATATTCCATGGTGTATATGTACCACATTTTCTTTATCCAGTCTACTATTGAGGGGCATTTAGGTTGATTCCATGTCCTTGTTATTGTGAATAGTACTGCAATGAACATATGTGTGATATATCTTTATACTAGAATGATATATATTACTTTGGGTATATAGCCAGTAATGGGAATCCTGTATAGAATGTTATTTCTGTTTTTCGGTCTTTGAGAAATTGGTCTTCCACCATGATTGAACTAATTTACACTCCTACCAACAGTGTATAAGCATTCCTTTTTCTCTACAATCTTGCCAGCATCTGTTATTTTGACTTTTTAATAATCGCCATTCTGACTGGTGTGAGATGGTATCCGACTGGAATTTTGATTTGCATTTCTCTAATGGTCAGTGATCATGAGCCTATTTTCTTTCTTTCTTTGAGACAGTCTCACTCTGTCACCCAGGCTGGTGTGCAGTCGCATGATCTCGGCTCACTGCAACCTCCAGCTCCCACGTTCAAGCAATTCTCCTGCCTCAGCCTCCCATGTAGCTGGGACTACAGGCTCACACCAGCAAGCCCAGATAATTTTTTGTATTTTTAGTAGAGACAGGGTTTCACCATGTTAGCCAGGCTGGTCTTGCACTCCTGACCTCAGATGATCCACCTGCCTCGGCCTCCCAAATTGCTGGGATTATAGGCATGAGCCACTGTGCCCAGCCAGATGAACTTATTCTCAATATGCTTGTTGGCTGCATGTATGTCTTCTTTTGTAAAGTGTCTGTTCATATCCTTTGCCCAATTCTAATGGGGTTGTTTTTTCTTGTAAATTTAAGTTCCTCATAGGTGCTGGATATAAGACTTTTGTCAGATGCATAGTCTGCAAAAAATTTCTCCCATTCTGTAGGTAGTCTGTTCACTCTGATGATAGTTTCTTTGGCTGTGCAGAAGCTCTTTGATTCAATTAGATCCCATTTGTCAATTTTTGCTTTTGTTGCCATTGCTTTTGGTGTCTTTGTCATGAAATTTTTGCCAGTTCCTATGTCCAGAATGGCAGTGCCTAGTTTGTCTTCCAGGTTATTTATAAATTTGGGTTTTACATTTAAGTCTTTAATCCATCATGAGTTAATTGTTTTATATGGTATAAGGATATCATCCAGTTTTAATCTTCTGTATATGGCTAGCCAGTTGTCCCAGCACCATTTATTGATTATGGAATCCTTTTCCCATTGCTTGTTTTTTGTCAGGTTTGTCAAAGATTAGATAGCTGTAGGTGTGCCACTTTATTTCTATGTCCTCTATTCTATACCACTGGTCTCTGCCTCTGTTTTTGTACCAGTACCATGCTGTTTTGGTTACTGTAGCCCTGTAGCATAGTTTGAAGGTGGATCGTGTGAGGCCTCCAGCTTTGTTCTTTTTTTGCTTATTACCAGTGATCTCACAGAAAAACAACCATCAGATAATATTATAAAGACCTCTATGCATATAAAGTAGAAAATCTAGAAGAAATGAATAATTTCTAAACACATGCACCCTCCCAAGAGTGAAACAGGAAGAAACTGAATCCTTGAACAGACAAACAAACAATGACTTCTGACATTGAGTCAGTAATTAAAAGCCTAACAACGCCGCCCCACCCCGCAAAAAAAAAAAAAAAAAAAAAAAAAAAAAAAACACCCAGGCAGGACCAGACAGATTCACAGCTGAATTCTACTAGACATACAAAAAGCTGGTACCATTCCTGCTGAAACTATTCTAAAAATACTGAGGTGGAGGGACTCCTCCCTAACTCATTCTATGATGCCAGCATCATCCTGATGCCAAAACCTGTCAGAGATACAACAGCAGCAAAAATTTAAGGCCAATATCTTTGATGACCCATCAATGCAGAAATCCTCAAAACATATTGGCATACCAAATTCAGCAGCACATCAAAAAGCTTGTCCACCATAATCAAGTAGGCTTTACCCCTGGGATGCAAGGTTTCTTCAACATATTCAAATCAATAAATGTGATTAATCACACAAACAGAATTATAGTAAAAAATTATCATCTCAATAGATGCAGAAAAGGCCTTCATAAAATTCAACACTCCCTTATGTTAAAAACTCTCAATAAAGTAGGTATTGAAGGAGCATATCCTAAAATAAAACTAGCCATCTGTAACAAATCCACAGCCAAAATCATACAGAACGGGCGAAAGCCGAAACTTTCTCTTTGAAAATCGGCATGAGACAGGGATGCCCTCTCTCACCACTCCTATTCAGTATAGTATTGGATGTCCTGGCCAGGGAAAATCAAGCAAGAGAAAAAAGAAAGTACATCCAAATAGGAAGAGAGGAAATCAAACTACCTCTGTTTGGAGACGACATGATCCTATATCTAGAAAACCCCATAGTCTTGGTCCAAAAGCTCCTGAAGCTGATAAACAAATTCAGCAAAGTCTAAGGATACACAACCAATGTGCCAAAATTAGTACCATTCCTATACACAAACAACAGTCAAGCCGAGAGCCAAATCAGAAATGCTATCCCATTCACAACTGCCACAAAAAGAATAAAAAACCTACGAATACAGGTAACTATGGAGGTGATAGATCTCTACAATGAGAACTAAAAAACACTGCTCAAATCAGAGATGACACAAACAAATGGAAAAACATCTCATGCTCATGGATAGGAAGAATCTATATCGTAAAAATGGCCATACTGTCCAAAGCAATTAATAGATTTAATGCTATTCCTATAAAATTACCACTGAGATTCTTCATAGGAGTAGTAAAAACTATTTTAAAATTCATGTGGAAACAAATAAGAGCCCACATAGCCAAGGCAACACCGTAAGTATTACAGATAAGGAAACTGACACCTGTGGCAATTAAGTAACATGTTTATTGTCACATGGGCTATGAGTAAATGTAGCCAGGATTTGAATTCCAATCCTTATTCTTCTTAAGCCACATTGAATTTCTTCGTAGCCTTTTCATAATTTTTGTTTGTTTTTTGGAGACAGAGTTTTCACTCTTGTTGCCCAGGCTGGAGTGCAATGATGTGATCTCGAGTCACTGCAACCTCCACCTCCCGGGTTCAAGCGATTCTCCTGAGTACGGCGCGTGCCACTACACCTGGCTAATTTTTGTATTTTTAGTAGCGACCGGGTTTCACCATGTTGGCCAGGCTGGTCTCAAACTCCTGACCTCAGATGATCTGCCCACCTCGCCCTCCCAAAGTGCTGGGATTACAGGTGTGAGTCATCACGCCCTTCCCTTCATAATGTTTTATAGCACCACCAAGGAAGCATGGATTGTGATTGAAAGGAAGAATAGAGCGTAACATGCATGAACCAAAAAGGATCACTTCAGTGACTGATAAACACCTGATTTTAAAAAGTCAGACTAATGAAAATCTGATTCAGAATACAAGTCACTTAAGTCATTGACGAATGGATGAAATTCCAAAATATACATTTGTTCTTTCACAGTTATCTTACTAATTAATGTAAACAAAAATACTGATCAACATTCCTGTTGTAAGTGCACCTGATCAGCATTTGCAGCCATGGGTTGTCAATGGATGATATATGATTTTGGCAAAAATCAATAAAAGCATTCTGTGATAATTAATAGGCTTTATTCAATGTCCAATAAAAGATCTTACGCACTTTATTATATAAAAGTTTTATATTATACATTTATAGTTTCCTAATTTATAATAAACTTATGCATATGTATATGTACAAATACTGTCTTTTGGAGATCTATTTGACAAACTTTTATGAACACACCACTGCTCTCAGCCCACTAAACACTTTTATAAATACAGCAAAGTTGTTTCCTTCAATTGTCCACTTCTTTCTCTTCCCCAGTCCCTTCCTCCTAAATATCCCTATATCTATAGCCCTAATTGATAGCTGCTGCTGCTTCTCACTACTTGGCTCTTACTTTCTTGTTGATACTGGACAGCCCTGCATAGTCTTTCTACAAATTCCAGACCTACTGCCACAGCCTAGTAACTGTTACCTTTGTTTCTCCTCATTGCCCAAATGTTCCATTCCGCACAGGAGCTAGACTGTACCTTTATAATTAAATTCTCCTTCCTTCCTGTTTAAAGTTTTCCATTGTCTTCTTATCACACTTAGAATAATATCCAGAATCTTCCCATGGCTTAAGGACCCAGTATAATCTGGCTTCTCTCCCTCCAACCATATTTTTTTCCCTTCTCTCCTTTATCATTTTCAGGATTGGTTCTGCATAGGGCCCTGTGCTCAGAAGGGTCCCATGTTTGGTTTAACCTTCTGCTGTTAGTTACTTTTATTAACATGGGGTCTCTCTATGCTGCCGAGGCTGGATTCAAACCCCTGGCCTCAAGCAATTCTCCCTCCTCAGCCTCCCCAGTATCTGGGACTGCTGGTGTGTACTACCACACCCAGGCACTGTTGCTGCCTTGAAATTCTGTGTGATTTTTAAACAAGTTTTCACTTGATATTAGTACCTACTAATTATGTAACCAGCCATCCTCAATAATGAGGATGGCTTTGGCTTATCAGCCTTAACTTCTTTTTCTCAAATTTGACAGTGTTTTTCATCTCAGGACTACTGCCAATGATATTATCTTTTGCTGGAAAGATTTTTTCCCTCGGCCATTCTCCAAACTGGTTTTGTTGTTATTATTCAAGTTCAGCTCTATTTTAATGGAATAAGAATAAAGTTTTTATCTATGACATTTAACACTGTATTCCCAGCAGCTAGAATAGTATCTAGCATATAGCATTAAACAAATATCTGCTAAATAAATGAATAAATCCATTTCTTTCTACTATCTGCCATGACACAACTCTAGTTGCCTCATCTGAAAACCCTGCTGTAAGTAACCTCATTGGTCCCCTCTTCTATCAGTCACTGAACTGATCCCTCATCATTTGTTAAAGTTTAAGTTTCTTATATGCAATGCTTATACATTTTTCTTCCAATAATCTCTGCTTTTTGGGTTATGTTACATAAGACATTATAAGATGGCTGAAGTTTCCCACAGTCTAAGAGATTGAAAAATGGTGTTCCAATCCTAGTTATACTACAATAGTTTTTAACATTGGGAAGTGTGTTAGTCCATTTTTATGCTGCTGCTGAAGATGACCTGGGACTGGGCAAATTACAAAAGAAAGAGGTTTAATTGCATTTACAGTTTCACATGGCTGGAGAAGCCTCATGATTATGGAGGAAAACAAGGAGGAGCAAGTCACATCTTACATGGATGGCAGCAGGCAAAGAGAGAGAACTTGTACAAGGAAACTCCACCTTATAAAGCCATCAGACCTCATGAGACTTATTCACTATCACGAGAACAGCACAGGAAAGACCTGTCCCATGATTCAGTTACCTCCCACTGGGTCCCTCCCACAACATGTGAGAATTCAAGATAAGATTTGGGTCGGGACACAGCCAAATCATATTAAGAAGTTTATTTAACTGTTCCAGATTTCAATTTCCTTCTCTATACGATTAAATGAGGAAATGCATGAAAACAATTTAAGAAAGAATAAGTGTATACAAACACCTCAAAATAATTTGGCATTGACTCTTATTAAACGTCTCTTCAGTTATTGTAATCACAGCTTCTGATGTTAGGTGGGCATCTTTACTGACACAAAATTGACACCTAATGTGACATTATACTAAATTGTGTGTTTGGTTAATCACAAAGGATGAAATTATATGGGTGTATGTATGTGTATAAATATATGCCCATAGAACACTTAAAAACAAGATATAAATAGTTCAGTATTAACAAAGCTGTGGGTGTGTTAACAACCTTGTTAATATTGAACTATTTATATCTTGTTTTCAAGTGTTCTATGGACATATATATACAAATAATGTTTAAATTCTAAGAAGTTGAAATATAATTTTGCACCAATATTTCCTGTAATTATACTTGCTGGCTTTCTACTTTTTTCATGAAATTCTATGTCACCCTGAAGTTTCAATATTTCTTATAATTGCAATTATGTTTGTATACCACACAAATATTTCTCTAAGCAAAAATAATATTCTGTAAGGACATTTCTGGATCTTTTCTTGTTTTGATACAGATACACTTTTTCATCACTAAGGAGTAATCAAAAACAAAAAAACAAAAACATCAACTTGGTTTTTTAGCAATGCCTACTGACAAAGATGCCATAACATTTAAAAAAGGAAGCGAAGAGCAGAGTTGAAATGCTAAGAGAGTAGTTTATTGTAAATGCCCAAATCAGAGCAAACAACCAGTGAAAGGTCAACATAACAGCCCATTGATCTGTACAAGCACATTTGCTAAACCTAGTAATAAATTCCCCAAGATCCACAGTAGCAATTCCTGCAAATATTTGTGATATCTTTTTGTTTGAGGCAGCTGGCCAAAAAGTATAGCACAATTTGCTCTTTATCAGTGTTAATCACTATGCCAGTACACTATGGGACCATTATAGAATTTAAACATTCTTATTCCTGCAAATTTAGTTTTACTGAACCCACATTTTGAGCATCTATATGCCAGTCAATAAACAACCTTGGTCCTTTGGAAACAGTCATTAATAATATCGTTAATATATTGTCCCTGTGATTAAGGAGTTCAGTCTATTTGGGGAGAAATTGTAAGACAACAATTGCTGTAAGTATGCAAAGACTGCTACCAGAAAATTTAGATAATTTCTAAGTTTTTCTCTTTATGGTTATGTGGTCATGGGCCTAATAAAAAATAATGTGGAAGGAAATACATTTAAGGGAAGAAAATACATTTGAGGGGGCCTTGAAATGTAAATAGGAGAAAAAAGCAGAAACAGACCTGACCCAAAAGAAGGTAGGACACACTGAGTAAAGAAAAAATAAACAAAGGCACACTATTAAGAAAATGGAAGTCTTGCTTAGGGAATAGCCAGGTTGTGGTAAAGAAATACTTTAGAAATTCCAGGGTCGACGCTATAACCCTTACAATATAGCATTCAATAAAATTAGTAGAAGATAATGAATAAAGATGTGAAAATAACAACAAAACACAAAAGTTCTTAAGACTTCACTATCCAAGCATGAATAATTTCAGTTCTCCTATTGAGCTGATGTTTATTCTCATTCCCAGTTCATCCAATCATTGCTCAAAGCTTACTATCCAAGGTAAAAAAAAAAAAAAAATCTCTTATTTTAAATATGCATGGTGTATCTTTTTGGTTATTGTGAGGGAAGCCATACAAAATATAGGATGTCCAGTGAAATTTGACTTCCGACGAATAACAAATTTTTTTGTTGTGTCTGTGTCTCTAGTTTTGTCTGATCTTTTTCTCTGTTATCCTGCGCGTAATGTTACTTTAAAAAAAATTACTTGTCTGCTTTTAGTAATTTCTGTTATCACAGTTTTCTAAAATTTGATTAAGATATCCTTTGGAGTGGTTTTTTTTGTTTGTTTATTATCATTTACTTTGGATTACTACAGTGCCTAATCTGTGTATCCTATACAATATAACTTTATTTCAAAAACT
Source organism: Pan paniscus (assembly GCF_029289425.2). Taxonomy (NCBI): domain Eukaryota; kingdom Metazoa; phylum Chordata; class Mammalia; order Primates; family Hominidae; genus Pan; species Pan paniscus. The sequence continues at coordinate 98,239,548 of NC_073258.2, forward strand.
GTTATTTTTACCTTTAGAAAGCTGGGCATGTTCTATAGATTGTGGGTATCCAGAAAGTACCAGGAAGAAATTAGTATGTATTTTTATCACTCCACCAACTGCTTTCTGTATATTATGAAAATTTATAATTACAAAATCTCAGTGGTCCTTAAACCCCAAAGCACTTTCCACACTAATTGTGGTTGGTGCTTCTCATAATAAAATATAAAAAACCATGAAGATTTTAAAAGTTGAAGACTCACTTCAAAAATAGTTACTTGAATGCTTGGGCATATACATTTAAATGTATAAACATGCTTCTATGCATGTGGGTACACACACACCTATAAGGTAAATATTATGTTTAAAGTTCAGTATGACTTGCTGTAATATAATTTTTAAAAATGTCTTAATATAGTATTGAGGCTCTGCCTCAAGGCTGATCAGTTTTTCTTCATAAACAGCCAGTTAAGTCCATATTCCTGCCCATTTCCCTTTGGGGCTCTCACACTCCAGGCTACTATACACTTGTTCTATTCCCCCCAGGGCCAGGTACCATACAACTAAGTATATTCTTCATTCCCCAGAGCTTGCTGAAATTATTTAAATTAGCCAGTTCTAACCCTGCTTGCCCTGCCTCCCTTTTTCCTTCCTGGGAAGCACACAATAAATGAGTTTGCCCACAGTTGCCCTCCCTCGCCTTGCCTAGACACTGGTTGCTGTGCTTCCGCTGAGTGGCTCTGTGTGGTATGCTACATTCTTTGCAGGGCAGTGTGTGCATTAAAAACTGTACATCTCTTTCTAATTTATCTTTCTTGATCTACATCTGGCTTCACCATACCTCACCTAAGGTAGCCTGGTTAAAACACATGCCAAGTGTTCTTTGTCCTAGGCCAGGACCTATTATAACCAGGTAAATGATCAAACTCGCAAGGCTTGATCTAATTTTAATAAAACACTACCAAAAACCTCATTTCGTGTACTTATACTATTTTTTACTTACTGCATTTTCACCCTACATATTAATTATGAGGGTACTTGGAATGAAGGTAACTATGGTCCTATAATTTCTTTATTGGAAGGAGAAGTAATTATCTTTTAAAATAGTCTGTGAAGAACACATTTTAGTATGGATCCATTATGAATGCAGTCTAGTTTTGTATGTAGAAAGGGATTGAATCTAGTTTTCTAAGTGGAAAGGGATTTAAATCAGAAAGTTAGAGGCTTAAAAAACTTTCGGAAGGACAGAGGGGTTGAAGATAAAAGAGTAAGAAAGGTAAAGCAAGTAACATCTAGCATTCAGGAATTTAGAAATGGTAGAAACTACTTCTGATGAACTCAACTGTCTGTAGCACCAAAATGGATGATTTGCCAGAGGATACTCAAAGCTACTTGCAAAAAAAAATTCTTTCATGATGTCTGCTGAAGCCTTCACATGCTTGCCAATGCCACATCAGGCTTGTTTTGTATCTTTCAAATCTTGTAAGGAATGGCTTTACTTGGCAATTTTCAATTTGAAATTCTGCTAGCAGGGTTTGTAAAGTGTTAGTTTACACACTGGTTAGTTTCCTAGCATCCCAGCCCTGTGATAGGAGAACACTGGCAAAGACAATCTGGCCTGCTACCTCATTCACTATCAAGCATCCATCCCCAGTTTCTTGTCAATATTCAATTTAAAAGAACAATGTCAACTGGAGTGGTGTTCTTTATAAGCAGGTGAAATTATGCCTTATGCAAACTAAGATATATTCTCTGAAAAAGGAGAGACCGTAACATAATCACTGTTTTCACCCGAGTATGTTGTTTATTTTACCCCCTTTTCAGTCAGAAACCTCCTTTGATTTACTAGAAGGTATTATTTGTAAGTACCACTAACACACCTTATAGAAAATAGCAGGGGGAAGAAAAAAAATTGATATTATAGAAATGTATGCCTAAAAACATAGAAGAAAATATGCTCAGTTACTATAGACCTTGTTTGAAGTTGTTAATGCAGCCATGATTGTTTGTGACTAAAATTGCTTTTCTCGGCCAGGAACAGTGGCTCATACCTGTAATCCCAGCACTTTGGGAGGCTCAGGTGGGTGGAACACTTGAGGTCAGGAGTTTGAGACCAGCCTGGCCAACATGGTAAAACCCCTTCTCCACTAAAAATGCAAAAATTAGCTGGGCGTGGTGGTGCATGCCTGTAATCCCAGCTACTTGGGAAGCTGAGGCAGGAGAATCGTTTGAACCTGGGAGGCAGAGGTTGCAGTGAGCAGAGATTCTGCCACTGAACTCCAGCCTGGGCGATTGAGTAAGACTCCATCTCAAAAAAAAAATTTTGCTTTTGTCTACAGTCCTCAGCTAATTTGTTATTTTAAAAAATGACCACAAACCTAATGTTTCAAGGGTCTGATTTATTAAGGCCTGGATTCCTAATAGTCTTTCATTAATTACTACCTCCATTACTTCCATTACTACTGACTATGAGAAAAGGAAAAGGTGCTCTCCCTGGATTCCAGACATTTTCCTCATCCTCATTATGAAGCACTGCCCCTACTTTAATACTCCAAAGCAAAGCAGTAGTCCCCAACCTTTTGGGTACCAGGAATCGGTTTCATGGAAGATAATTTTTCCACAGAGAGCGTTGCAGGGGGATGGGTGGGGATGTTTTCAGGATGAAACTAATCCACTTCAGATCATCAGGCATTAGAATTAGATTCTCATCAAAGTGTGCAACCTAGATCTCTTGCATGCACAGTTCACACCAGGGTTCCCGCTCCTATGAGAATCTAATGCCACTGCTGATGTGACAGGAGGTGGAGCTCAGGTAGTAATGCTCACTAGTGGCTGCTCACTTCCTGCTGTATGACCTGGTTCCTAACAGGCCATAGACTGATACCGGTCCATGGCCAGGGGGTTGGGGATCCCTGCCCCAAAGGACACAGTGTCTTGCCAATTGTTTCAGTGTCCCAGAGAGACCAAATGAACTAGTTATCGGTCTCAAATTCCTATTCAGTAGAAATAGAATGATTCTATTTTGCAGAATGATGAAAGCAATTCTCTGCTGGCAACAGGAATGCACAAGTCAACAGTCAAGGATGGGAGGAAAAATGTTTGCAATTGTGTTATTGGGCAGTAATGTAAGTGATTAGTCAAACTTCACTAATTCCTGGACCTGTACAATATATTGATTACTGTTCAAAATGCTGCACATCTTGAAGCATAGCATTGCAAACTTTCACATTGTCTCCCTCCTGGTCTGTCAGCAAGACTTCAGTATTCCACCATTCTCACCATTTCTCAGTGATCTGAAATGTAGTAATATCTGTGAACTTTATTGGTGTATGCATATTGTCTCAATATTTGGTGGTAAAATACATTCTTAATCACAATCAAAGATATAATTTAAACCATGATAGTGAGTAAGGCACTTTGTAAGATTAGATTTTGCTGTTTAGCAAAACTGTATCTGACAGTCAAGAAAACCAAATTCATATCCAGGATAATTGCCAGTTCTAGTGACAAAACTGTTGTCATTATCATCATCACAGAAAGGGAAAAATGTAATTGACTTGCCACTAGGAGACTTAAAAAAAAAATCCTACTAAATGTTGCCATATTGGATTAAGCATTGGTCTCTGATGCTGCCATGTTGGAACTCAGCAGTAGCAATAACCAGATCTGCCTAATGAAAGGAAGTCCATGTTGACAAGTCAATGCTCATTATTTCTGCAACTGTGATCACTTTTTTCTTAAGTCTATTGAATAAGATCTGTTTAACTAGAAAAAGAATGGAAGGATATCCATATGCCAAGATATCTTGTTCATCTTATTAATGAGGATCTTCTATATTTGTGCCCTTTCCCAGTGGTCAAACCATACTCCTTATTCCGGAATGGGACTATAATGTTATACCAGTACCCTTCCATTTGCTGCCAGTGTGTGTGAACTGAGCTTTTGTTATTCAAACAGCTAGTCATAGAAATAGTTTCATGAAACTATATGAGTGGATTGACAGAAAAATGAGTGAATGTAGCAGGAATAGACACGATTTAGTCTAAAACACCTGCTCATATAAATTACTCTCACTTCTGGGACATTTTGAATCTCTCATATATACAACTTCCAGTTATGGATGGAGTACTGCAAAACAACTTTATGGCTTGGTGGGTTAGATAATACTATTTCATTTTGGTAACTCAAGTTACATGGTCACTTGCATTTTATGGTCAACTTTCATTCCCTGTTATGTCCTAGTAGCAAAGCAGGACGTGTTTCACAAATAGAAAATTGAAGAAGTCATCAGTGTCTGAACTTGAGCTATTTAGTCTCCAATTTTGTCAACATAGAGAATGAAGCCATTCAGGGATGAACTTAACCTTGTCCAGGCTCATAATGTATAAAAGTGGTATATAAATCCAGAATGCTGACATATTATCTATGTGATTTCAGCAAGTGACCATGGTTAATATGTTACTTCTTATAGTCTAATCCTTTGAAAATTTAGTCTATATAAACTTGCATCGCAACTCCATTTTAACTAGAATGTTTACTCAGAATATTCTGTTCTTTAAGCTATTTTAGATAACACATTTTAAAACTGTATATAGATAATATAGTTCTACCAAGTGACATTCTTTCATTAATTGCTTAAGTTCTTTAGAAATGTAACTTATGAGATTTTTTAAAAGATCTTAAACATGAATAAAAAGGTAGGACAACAACTTGGAGCCTTTTCTCTTACAAGGTCAAGGCTCTAGAAACAACCTTTCTAATCCTAGAATAGTCTTTGGTCTGCACATGTTTACAAATGCAAATAAAAGCAGAGAGCACAGTTAATTCTGTACTCCTTACATAGCATAAGCTTATATTTGTATAGGCCATTTCTTATGTAGTAAACTTATTTCCTTCTGCAGATTCTACTTTCATGTTTTTTCAGTCCAATCCTAGTGTGAAGATGGTTGAATAAAACTATCATTTATCTATACACACAAAAATACTTATTTTTAGAAGAAGGCATGGCTTTGCTTCACACTGGGCAAAGAGCAAGCGTTGTGAATCTGACAGGGACTTGCCTAAATGTCCCTAGAGCATCTGATATGCCCCAAATATTTAGGACACTATTTAATCAGCTGGGTCATAAATACCAAGTGGCAAAACAGCTTGCTCCTACAAACTAGAACAGCTGTAGATCTTTATCTGGCTTGTGGCATCATTTAAAACTTGCAACCCTACTATTTAATCAATCAAAGCAGCACATACATAGGAATTATATGTTCCCTCTATAATCTAGAATCTTACTAAAAATGTGCCCATGTCTTAGTAGTAGGTAGTGTAATATTTTAAGTACCTATTATTTTATTTTATTGTGGTTTTATATGTATACACACTAAAAATTACCATTTTAACCATTTTTAGTGTACAAGTCTATAGCATCAGTTATACTCACAATATTTTGCAACCATCACAACTATCTCTTATTAAATATTTTTCAACACCCCAAACAAACTCTGTACTAATTAAACAATAACTCCTCACTCTGCTTCCCCTAGCTGCTGATAAACTCTAATCTACTCTTTGTATGAATTGGTCTATTCTAGATATTTCACAAAAGTATTATCATACAATATTTATTCTTTTGTGTCTGCCTTATTTTATGCAGCATGTTTCCAAGATGGATCCATGTTATAGTATGCATCAGAATTTCATTTATTTTTATGATTGAATATTATTCCATTGTGTGTATATAACTCATTTTGTTTATCCATTCATCTGTTGATGGACACAAGTTGCTTCCACCTTTGGGCCATTATGAGTAATGCTGCAGTGTACACCAGCACACAGGTAAATGTTTGAATCTCTGCTTTCTATTATTTTGATCATATACATAGGCTAGGAGTTGAATTGCTGGGTCATATTTATAGCATATTATCTTTCCTAGGGAATGTTCCATGTGCACTGAGGAGAAAGCATATTCTGCTGTTGTTGACTAGAGTGTTTTATGTCTGTTAGGCTTACTTGATTTATAGTATTGTTTAAGTCCTCTATTTCCTTACTAATTTTCTGTCCAGATGATCTGTCCATTATGGAAAGTATTGAAGTCTCTATTATCATAGAGCTGACTTTTCTCTCTTCAATTCTGTCAGTGTTTGCATCATGCATTTTGTGGCTATGTTTGGTGTATGTATGACCATAATTGTTACAGCTTCTTGATTTGATCCCTTTATCAATATGAAATGTCCTTTGTCTCTTATGACACTTCTTGACTTAAAATCTATGTTTGTGGTACCAGTATAGCCACTCTACCTCTCTTGGTTACTATTTGCATGGGTTATCTTTTTCTGTACTTTTGCTTTTAACCAATATTTGTCTTTTGATCTAAGGTGAGTCTTCTACAGTATACCACTGGATGATGTTCTCTGTTCTAAGCTTTGCCTTTTGATTGAAGAGTTTAATCCACTGTCATTTCAAGTGATTACTAATGAGGAAAGAATTACTTCTGCCATTTTGCTATTTGTTTTATCTATATTTTATATCTTTTTGGCCATTTTCCCCATTACTGCTTTCCTTTGTATTTAGTGTATTTTTTTGTAATGACCCATTTTGGTTCCCTTCTCATTTTCTTATATGTACATTTTTATTACAATGTAGGTTGGTATCAAATTTGATTCCATAGCCTATAAAACTTGATCCAGTAAAGCTACATCTTCCCTTTTATATTGTTTTTGTCACAAATTACCGCTTTTTATATTGTTTGCTCAATAAACTTAGAATTATAATTTTATGCATTTTTGTTTAAATCTGTATAGGAAATTAAAAAGTAGAGCTACAAATAAAAAATAGAAAACACTGGATTTTATATTTTCCCATGTAGTTATCTTTACTGAAGATATTATTTCTTTATACAGCTTTGGGTTGCTATCTAGTGTCCTTTCATTTTCAACAATGTAATATGTTGTTGATAATGTATATATCCATATGTATCCATGTCCTAGAGTGATAAGCACAGGGTATCAGCTCAGTGAATTTTTTAATATAATCAGTTGAGCTAAAAAAAAAAAAAGAAAGAAAGAAAGAAAAGAACTTTACTAACTTTACTTATCCATCATGTTTATAAGCCACCATGCTGACTGATCACAATTTTGATCTATGAGAATTTGCAATGCATTTCTTTCTCTTGATGTACAATAATCCAACTAGTAGCTACAGATCATTGTTTAAAAACCTAGGAGAGGCCGGGCGCGGCGGCTCAAGCCTGTAATCCCAGCACTTTGGGAGGCCAAGGCGGGCGGATCACGAGATCAGGAGATTGAGATCATCCTGGCTCACACGGTGAAACCTCGTCTCTACTAAAAATATAAAAAAATTAGCCGGGGGTGGTGGCGGGCGCCTGTAGTCCCAGCTACTTAGGAGGCTGAGGCAGGAGGATGGCGTGAACCTGGGAGGTGGAGCTTGCAGTGAGCCGAGCCTGGGCAAAAGAGCGAGACTCCATCTTAAAAAAAAAAAAAAAAAAAAAAAACCACCTAGGAGAATATTTATGGTAAGTATTTATTAAAGTCTTTTTAAGATCTCCCTTTAGGGATACAAGTATCCTCTTTATTAAGGAGCTTTAAATCTGCTCACTGTTTTAGTTCTAGAAATTGGATTGATACTATGCTCTATTTTGGGGTGGATGAATTATCTTTTCTAAGAGGTAGAGAAATTATTTTTTTAAGCTCAATCACAGATCAAGTAAGTATTTAGACGACTATTTATTTCAGCAATAGGAAAACTATGGCTTATTTAGCCTCACCAAACACTACGCACAGGTCACATAAATTTGGTTATACCTCCAGATCTACTATCCAATGTAATTACCATCTGTACCATGTCTCTGATGTTTAACAGCTATGATTTAACTGCTGCCACTCTGGATCACCATTTTTATAAATTAAATTCAGGATTTTGCCAAAGTTTCTACTCTGATTGCTGAACTGCCGCAGACAGCCACTACAAAGCATTTTAATGATGCTAGAGATCTCAATACTAAGTATTACAATATCTGGATGAAGAAAATGTCCTCTACATATTTCTTCCAGCAATGATGTATGACAAAATGCACAGAGTATTGTCAATTAAAAATACTCACCTGAGCATTGGTTGCCAGTACTGTGGACATTGTTGATCGCCACAAAGCTGACTTGTCTTCATCCCTTCCAGATGTTAAACTGATAAAAAAAAATTAAAAATTTTAATTTAATTTGGTACATAGTAGTTGTATACATTTATAGGGTACACAAGATGTTTTGACACAGGCATGCAATGCATAATATTCAGCTCATAGAGAATGGGGTATTCATCCCCTTAACTATTCATTCTCTGTGTTACAAACAATTCTATTATATTCTTAGTTATTTTACAATGTACAATTAAATTATTATTGACTATAGCCACCCTGTTGTGCTATCAAATAGTAGCTCTTATTCATTCTATTTTTTTTGTACCCATTGACCATCCATCTACACGCCCACCTCAATGCTCCCACTATACTTCCCAGACCTGGTAACCATTGTTCAACTCTCTATCTCTACGAGTTCAATTGTTTCGATTTTTAGATCCCCAACATAAGTGAGAAGATGAGATGTTTGTCTTTCTATGCCTGGTTTATTTCACTTAAAAAAATGACCTCCACCTCTATTCATGTTGTTGCAAATGAAAGGATCTCGTTCTTTTTTATGGCTGAATAGTAATCCATTGTGCATAAGTAACAAGTTTTCCTTATCCATTCATCTATTGATGGATATTTAGGTTGCTTCCGAATCTTGGCTATTGTGAACAAAGCTGCAACAAACATGAGAATGCAGCCATCTCCTTGACATACTGATTTTCTTTTCTTTGGGTACATATCCAGCAGTGGGATTGCTGGATTATATGATAGCTCTATTTTTAGTATTTTGAGGAACCTCCACACTGTTCTCCATAGCGGTTGTACCAATTTACATTCTCATCAACAGAGTAAGAGGGTTTCCTTTTCTCCACGGCCTTGTCAGCATTTGTTATTGCCTGTCTTTTGGATATAAGCCATTTTAACTGGAGTGAGATATTTCATTATAGCTTTTATTTGCATTTCAGTGATGTTGAGCACCTATTCATATATCTATTTGCCATTTGTATGTTTTCTTTTGAGAAATGTCTATTCAAATATTTAGCCCATTTTTTTGATCGGATTACTAGATTTTTTTCCTATAGAGTTCTTTGAGCTCCTTATATATTTTGGTTATTATATATTCCTTGTCAGATGGGTAGTTTCCAAATATTTTCTTCCATTTTGTGGGTTGTCTCTTGGCTTTCTTCATAGTTTCCTTCACTGTGCAAAAGCTTTTTAATTTGATGGGATCATATTTGTCCATTTTGGTTAGGTTGCCTGAGCTTGTGAGGTATTACTCAAGAAATTATTGCCCAGACCATTATCTTGGAGATCTTCCCCAGTGTTTCCTTGTAGCAGTTTCACAGTTTGAGGTCTCAGATTTAAGACTTTTAATCTATTTTATTTTGATTTTTGTATATGGTGAGATGTAGGGGCCTACTTTCTTTCTTTTTACATATGAATATAGAGTTTTCCCAGCACCATTTATTGAAGAGACTGACTTTTCCCCACTGTATGTTCTTGGTATCTTTGTCAAAAATGAGTTCACTGTAGGTGTATGGATTTATTTCTGGATTTTCTATTCTGTTCCATTGGTCTATGTGTCTTTTTTTAATGCCAGTACCATGCCATTTGGATTACTATAGCTCTGTAGCATAATTTGAAGTGAGGTAATGTGATTCCCCCAGTTTTGTTCTTTTTGCTTAGGATAGCTTTGGCTATGCTGGGCCTTTTTTGGTTCCATATAAATTATAGTGTTTTTTTTTTCTATTTCTGTGAAGAATGTTGTTGGTATTTTGACAGGGATTGCATTGAATCTGTAGATGGCCTCAGGTAGTATGAATATTTGAAGAATGTAGATTCTTCTAATGCATGAACATGTATATTTGACCTTTTTTGGTATCCTCTTCAACTTCTTTTGTCAAGGTTTTATAGTTTCCATCACAGAGATTTTTCTCTTCTTTGGTTAATTCCTAGATAGTTATTTTATGTGTCATTATTGTATGTGGCATAACTTTTTAAAATTTTTTAGACTGTTTGCTGTTGGCATATAGAAATGCCACAGATTTTTTAATGTTGATTTTGTATCTTGCAACTTTACTAAATTCTACCAGTTTTCCTGGGAAATCTATAGGATTTTCCAAATATAAGATCATATCATCTGCAAACAAGGATAATTTGATTTCTTCTTTTCCAATGTGGATGCCTTTTATATATTTTTCTCTTGTCTGATTGCTCTAGCTATGACTTCTAGTACTATGCTGAATACCAGTAGTGACAGTGAGCATCCTTATCTTGTTCCAGATCTTAGAGGAAAGGCTTTCATTTTCTTCCCATTCATTATGATACTAGCTATGTGTCTGTAATATATAGTTTTTATTATGTTGAAGTATGTTTGTTCTATATCCAGCTTTTGTAGGGTTTTTGATCATGAAGAGAAGTTGGATTTCATCAAATGCTTTTCCAGCATCAATTGAAACAATAAGGTTTTTGTCCTATATTATTTTAATATGATGTATTACATTGATTAATTTGCATATGTTAAAGCAACTTTCCATTCCGGAAATAAACCCCACTTGGTCATGATGAATGTTATTTGTTTTTTATTTTATTTTTTTCTTTTTGAGACACAGTGTCACTCTGTCACCCAGGCTGGAGTGCAGTGGCATGATCTTGGCTCGCTGCAACTTCCATCTCCCGAGTTCAAGTGATTCTCCTGCCTCAGCCTCCTGGGTAGCTGGGGTTACAATCCTGTGCCACCACGCCCAGCTAATTTTTGTATTTTTACTAGAGATGGGGTTTCACCATGTTGGTCAGGCTGGTATCGAACTCCTGACCTCGTGATCCACCCACCTTGGCCTCCCAAAGTGCTGGGATTACAGGCGTGAGCCACAGTGGCTGGCCGATAGATGTTATTTTTAATGTATTGTGAAATTCAGTTTGCTAGTATTTTGTTGAGGATTTTTTTTGTCAATATTCATCATAGATATTAGCGTGTAGTTTCCTTTTTTGATTTGCGTTTAGTTTGGGTATCAGGGTAATACTGGCCTTTAGGAATGAGTTTGGAGGTATTTCCTCCTCCTCTATTTTTTAGAATACTTTGACTAGGTTTGGTATTAGTTCTTATTTAAATCTTTGGTAGAATTCATCAGTGAAGCCATAGGGTTCCAGGCTTTTCTTTACTGGGAGACTTTTAAGGCTTCAGTCCCATTACTTGTTATTAGTTTCTTCAGGTTTTGGATTTCTTCCTGGTTCAATCTCAATAGGTTATATGTGTCTAGGAATTTGTCCATTTCGTCTATGATTCCGGTTTATTGTAATATAGTTGCTCATATTAGCCACTAATGACCCTTTGAAATTCTGAGGTATCAGTTGTAATGTCTTTTTCACCTCTGATTTTATTTATTTGGATCCTCTCTCCCTCTTTTTAGTCTAACTAATTAAAGGCTTGTCAGTTTTGTTTCACTTTTCAAAAAAACAACTTTTTGTTATGTTGATCTTTTGTATCTCCTTCATTTTATTTTCATTTATTTCTGCACTGATCATTATTATTTCTTTTCTTCTACTAATACTGGGTTTATGTTGTTCTTGATTTTCTGGTTATTTAAGATGTACCATTAAGTTGTTTATTTGAAGTTTTTCTTTTTTTGATGTAGGCACTTATGGCAATAAAATTCCCTCTTAGTAATGCTTTTGCTGGATTCTATAGGTTTTGGTATGTTGTGTTTTCACTATCATTTATTTCAAGAAGGTTTTGATTTTAAATCTTTATGCAGGAGCATACAGTTTAATGTGCATGTATTTGTATAGTTCCCCAAATTCCTCATTATTGATTTCTAGTTTTATTCCACTGTAGCAGGAGATGCTTGATATTATTTCAATTTATTTTGAATATTTTAAGACTTGTTTTGTGACCTATCATGTGGTCCATCCTTGAGAATGATCTACGTGCTGAGGAAAAGAATGTGTATTCTCAGCTTTTGGATGAAATGTTTTGTAAATATTAGATCCATTTGATGTATAGTGCAGATTAAGCTTGATGTTTTATTGTGGATTTTCTGGATTATCACCCCAGTGGTGATAGTGGGGTGAAGTCTCCATCTATTATTGTATTGAGGCCTATCTCTCTCTTTAGCTCTAATAATATTTGCTTTATACATCTGGATGCTCCAGTGATGGATGCATATATATTTAAAATTGTTATATTCTCCTATGAAATTGACCCCTTTATCATTATATAGTGACCTTCTTTGTTTTTTCTTATAGTTTTTGACTTGAAACCTATTTTTTCTAATACAAGGATGGTGACTCCTGCTCCTTTTTGGTTTCCATTGGCATACAATATGTTTTTCCATCCCTCTATTTTCAGTCTACATGTATCTTCATAGCTGAAGTGTGTTTCTTGTAGGACACAGATAAATGAGTTGTCTTTCCATTCATTCAGCCACTCTATGTTTTTTGATTGGAAGTTTAGTCGATTTACATTCAATGTTATTATTGATAAATAAAGATTTACTCCTCCCATTTTGTTATTTGTTTTCTGGTTGATTTGTATTCTTCTCTTCTTTCCTTTTTCCTTCCTGTTTTCCTTTAGTAAGGTGATTTTCTCAGGTGATATGATTTAGTTTCTTGCTTTTTATTTTTTGTGAATCTGTTGTATGGTTTTTTTGGTTTGAGGTTAGCAGGAGGCTTGCAAATACTGTCTTATAAACCATTATTTTAAACTGATAACAAGTTAATGTTGTTCGAATAAACAAAAAGAAAACTAATGAAGACTCTATGCCTTAACTTCATCCTCCTGCTTTGTAACATTTTGTTGTTTTTGTTTCTATTTTATTGTACTATGTCTTGAAAAGTTGTAGTTATTTTTGATTGGTTCTCCATCTAGTTTTTCTACCTAGGTAGGATAAGAGTAGTTTACACACCACGGTTAGAGTATAATAATATTCAGTGTTTTTCTGTTTCTTTACTATTACTAGTGAATTTGGTATCTTTAGGTGATTACTTATGGCTCACTAAACTCCTTTTCTTTCTGATTGAAATACTGCCTTTATCACTTCTTGCAGGAGAGGAATGGTGTTAAATTCATTTAATAGAATTCTGCATTTCTTCTGTGTTATCTTGAATTCCTTTGATTTTCCTCAAAATACCTATTTTGAATTCTCTGTCAGAAAGGTCACATATTGCTGTTTCTCCAAGATTGGTCCCTGGTGCCTTATTTAGTTCAATTGGTGAGAACATATTTTCCTGGATTGTCTTGATACTCGTAAGTTTGTCTAGGTTTGGCCACTGAAAAATTGGGCATTTATTATAATCTTTGCAGTCTGGCCTTGTTTGCACTCATCCTTCTTGGGAAAGATTTCCTGACATTTAAAAGGACTTGGGTGTTGTGATGTAAGTTGTTATCTCCATTCAGAAGCACCCTAATCCCAGTAACACTGAGGTTCTTGCACATTCGTAGAGGTACCACCTTTATAGTCTTGGACAAGATGCAGGAGAATTCTCTGCTTTAACAGACAGAGGCTCTTGTTCTCTTCTCTTACTTTCTCCCAAACAAACAGAATTTCTCTTTCTGAGTCACCTGAAGCTGGGGGTAGAGTAACGCAAACACCCGTGACCACCACCGCTATGACCGTGCTGTGGCCAACCTGAAGCCAGCACAGTACTGGGTCTCACCCAGGGCCTGCATTACCACTCCTAGCTGCTGTCTATGTTCACTGAAGGCCCAGGGGCTCTATAATCATCAGCTGGCCATGCCAGCCAGGCCTGTGTCTTTCCCTGCATGTGGCAATTTCCCCAGGACTTGGGTGGGTCTACAGGTGCCATCTGGAAGCCAGAACCTAGAGTTAAAAACGTTAGAAGTCTACCTGGTGTTCTATTGTCCTGTGGCTGAGCTGGCATTCAAACCACAATACCCAATCTTTGTGACTCTTCCCTCCTCCTTTTCAAAGGCAGCCTTACCTCATGGCTGCCACCACCACAGGCCCACTGGGAATACTGCCAAACTATTGCCAATGTTCTATTAAGAACTAAGGTCTTTTAAGTCAGCTTGTGGCGAATGCTGCTTGGCCTGTGACTCACCCGTCAGGGAAACGGGCTCCTCTCAGGCACAGAGCAGGTCCAGAAATGCTTCCAAGAGCTAAGTGCTGTAATCGGGGGCCCCAAGAGTTTGCTTGGTGTTCTACCCCCAGTGGCCAAGCTGGTACCTACAGTGCAAGACAAAGTCCCCTTTACTTTTCTCTCTGCTTTTCTCAAGAAGCAGCAGTCTTGACACTACAGCTGGAGATGTGCTGAGTCTCACCTGAAGCCTACAAGTCTCAGGGTTTTACCCACTGCCCTTGACATAGTACCTGACTATGGCTGCTGGTTATTCATGGCTCAAAGTTTCTTCAATTAGCAGCTGATGAATGCTGCCAGGAAGGGTCCTTTCCTTCAGGATAGTGAGTTCCCTTTGGGTGCAGGATGCATCTAAATATGTCATCCAGGAGCTAAGGCCTGGAAAGGAGGCCTTATGACGCTGACCCATACCCTATGCCACTGTGGCTCAGCTCGTATCCAAGATGCAAGACAAATTCTCCCCACTCTTTCCTCTTTTCTCTTCAAGCAGAAGGAAGGAGTCTCTTTTGCAGCCTGTGATTAGGAGAGAGGTAATGCCAGCACTCTCTTAGTTGTGTGGGCTGGTGTCTCAGTAGGTCATGTTCCCCCCTAGTCCACTGTCTCTGGGTCAAGTTCAGCACTAGGACTCTTCTAGGAGTTGCAGTCCTTGTGGCCTAGATTGCTTTTCAAGTTTATTTAGAGCCCCAGGAGCTCTTTGGCCCATGATGGCGAGGCTTGCAGGAACTCACGTTCCAACCCCTGGGATTGGCAATTCTCCTTTTGGTTCAAATGCTCCTTCCGTAGGTGGGTGTCAGCCAGGATTGATCTGGTTCTCCTTTTCTGCTATAACAGGACAGCAGTGAGTTCAATGCCTCACAATTACTCTGCTCTCCTTTCCCCCGTGCACAGAAATGCTGTCAGTACCAAAATACCTCTGCTTGGGGATAGGGGAGTCATGGCACCACCAATTCAACACTGTTTTTTCTGCCTCTTTGCGCAATACAAAGTTTAAACCAGGTACTACAAGTGCTCACCTGATTTTTGTTTCTCACAAAGGTGATTTTTTGTGCCATTGGTGTCCTTGTCAGGGGGACAAGCAGTAGAGTCTTCTTCTATTCTTCCATCTTGCTCCATCTCCTCTCTTGCACTCTCAAGGTGATACACTCTTATCTGGAAGGACAAGGCAAAATCTCTAGGCAAGGCGAATACTTCACTAGAACAAACAAGTCACAGTGCTAATCAAGGACAATAATACAATCCAGAATGTGTGTAATATTTATAATTTCTAATATTTAATCAAATTATCAAATCATGTAAGAAACAACATTGCATTTAGCAGAAAAAGCTTTAAAGCAACCATTATTTATATATTTAAAAAATTAATAAATATCAAATTAAATGTAATATAATTTTATCATATAGGTCGGGGATTTCAGCATAACAATGAAACAAATGAAATTCAAAATGGAATTGCAGAACAGAAAATTAAAATAACAATTTAAGGGGTTTAACAGCAGATGGGAAATGGTAAAAGTCAGGAAATTTGAAGACAGTTTAAAACAAAATATCCAATCTGAAAAAAATTTTAAAAAATAGGAAAAATAAATAGAGCCTCAGACATCTTTGGGACATTTTAAAAAGTGTCTGATATACTTAATTATGCTATGAAGTGAAACTAACCCAGCGGTCATGGTGAATGAAAGAAAGTTGGTCCCGCCCACTTTGTTCTTGGAGCAGGATGCTCCAGACAAATATCCCCTTTGCACCTCTGAGCTAAGATGGTTTCTGTAACTAAAGCAGAGCTGAGACTCTCTGGCTAGAAAATTCCTTCCACCATCTGCTTCAAAGGGACATCCAATAGAGACTTATGGTTTGAGATTTGGAAACTACCCAATTGGGACTCAGCTGTTTTAAGCTAAATGGATTGAATGAGTTTGAATTATTTATTTGCATATACAGACCTCCCTGAGGACTGATGTGGGAACTTTCCCTATTTAAGCCAGACCCCCTATTTGTTCTCCAGAACACACTTTTGTTTACACCAGGGGTTGTATCCGCCTAATCCACAAATTGATTTTTGTTGTTGTTTTCAGAAAATAAACTCTATTTTTTTCCCTCTGGAAGACCTAATGATCTTTATTTAACAATAAGAATCCCAGAATGAGACAAAAAAAGAAAGGAGGAGGAGGAGGCAGAGGAAGAGAAGGAAGGAAAATGGAGGAAGGAAAATAGAGGTAGGGAGGGAGGGAGAATGGGCCAAAGACTTTTAACTTTTGATTAAAATTTCAAATTACAGATGAAAGAATTGCAGTCAACCCTTATCTCAATACATACAATGAGAGTTAAACCTAGGCATGTCATAGTACAATTTCTAAATAGTAAAGTTAAAGAAAAATTTCAGAAAGACCCGGAATTAAAAGACATATTATGAACAGGTGACATAGGGGATATGAATTATACTGATTTATCATCAAGAACAATGACAGCACAAAATAAATGATATCTTTATAGTGTTAAAAAAATCCTGATTTCTATTTCCAGTGAATGTATCCTTCAAAAATCAGGCTAAAGGATATATATTTTCAGAAGTATAAATCTGAGAGCTTTTGTTGTCAGAAGGTGTATGCTACAGAACATAATAAAAGGTATTTTATACCAAATGGAAACTCCAATATACTGGCAGGAATGAAAACAACAGAATGAATAAATTTTGGCAAATATAAAAATTCTTAGTGGTTAGTAATTTCAAATTTAAAGCACTTCAACCCCACATGAAAACTTCTGACCTATAATAATTTTAAAGCATATGTATACATTTGTATGTTACTTTTAACGTATTATATCATTTTAAATACTACATCTGCAAAGATTATAAAGTTGGAATCAGAAAGAATATATCATGTTCAGTTTGGTGATCAAACACTAAAGATGGAACTTTATATGTGCTATACCAAAAACAGATTTAAGCATGGTTCTTATAACATGATATATTGTACTCATAAAAATGTTTTTTTGTTTTGTTTTGTTTTGAGACAGGGTCTGGCTCTGTTGCCCAGGCTGGAGTGCAGTGGTGTAATCTCACCTCACTGCAACCTCTGCCTCCTGGGCTCAAGTGATCCTCCCACCTCAGCTTCCCAAGTAGCTGGGACCATAGGGCATGTCACCATGCCCAGCTAATTTTGGCATTTTTTTGTAGAGACAGGATTATGCCATGATGCCCAGGCCAGTCTCAAACTCTTAAGCTCAAGTGATCCATCCACCTCGGCCTCCCAAAGTGCTGGGATTACAGTTGTGAGCCACCATGCCTGGCCTGGTTAGTTTTTATAATTTTCATGCTTTACTTTCAGTTAATAAAAGTTTCCATTTGCTATTTGTATTTCTTACAAACTGTGGATGAAAATATAATTACTATATTTTCTACTTAATATTGGATTTTAAAGTGCTAGAGACATCTTCATGTTCTACATATAATTTTTGATTATGTAAATGTAATTATCAGAGCTGGCAAAACTGATCTTGGTGAATTATCTTCATGTTCATATGCCTTATTCATGTGTTTTCTTTTATTATCAGTGGTCATCGTGTTTCCTGTGAGAATATATGGTGAAAATATAACTCAAATTAAAATTACATATTGGTCCAAAAACTCACTACAGCACTGTTTTGGGGAGGACAATTCTTAGAGACTATTTGACGTGCAGCAGCAAGAGAAGAGAGGATATGCACAAAGACTGCTTTATACACCAGTGGGGGGGCAGTGTACAGGTGATCCAGGCAATAGTCCCCTGTAAACGATATTAGTTCAAACACCTGTCCTTATTTAATTGACCCATAATGAAATATGTTACTTTCATTTTTATCTCAGACATAAAGAGATAATATATCCAAAAATTCTCAAGGAAAAGGAAGAGATCAAATGTTAAGATGAGAACTTCATGTTTTAGAGATAAGTTAGAAGTTTGGAATGGATGTCTGTGCCTTCAGACAGAGTTCCTGGAAATTGGAAAGACTGGGAAGACACACAGAAAAAAATCTGCTCCAGCAAACATGTCTTTGCTATTCAGTATGATCACCATCACCTGTTTTCATTATTATTTAAACAGAATGGAAATCATCAGATAATTACTGAAGTAAAGATGGGCATATTTTATACTGTTCATTGTCGTTATTGTCAATATCAACACCATAATCATTATTTTCATCAATCTTTACTTTAAAAATATGTACAATTGATAGCCTTTTTTTTTTTTTTTTTCCATTTTTGAGACACGGTCTTGCTCTGTGCCCAGGCTGGAGTGCAGTAGCATGCTCACTGCAGCCTCAACCTTTGGGACTCAAGCAATCCTCACACCTCTCAGCCTCTGGAGTAGCAGGGACTATAGATGCACACAACCATGTCTATTTTTTGTAGATATGGGGTTTTGCCATGTTGCCCAGGCTGGTCTCAAACTCCTAGGCTCAGTGATGTACCCACCCCAACCTCTCAAAGCGTTGAGATTACAGGCATGAGCCACCACACCAGTCCTTATAGCATTTTAAAATATAGTAAAATACTTCATATGTTGATATTTGATTTAATAAAGCAATAGTTAATAATTTATCTTGTAGATGAATATAGTTAATTGATATTATGAAACTGTGTTCTATAATGATTGCCAAATAATGTGGGTCTACCATGGCTAATGAATATGGAAAAATATTTATTAATTACAATGATACAAAACTTCAAAAATACATTTTTTAAAACAGGGAGTTTTCTATATTTTCAATGTCTCACCTATTTTTACCTTTCTACTAATTTTAATCTTCATTTTTTTTTGGTTTTTATTTATTTATTTATTTTGAGATAGAATCTTGCTCTGTTGCCCAGGCTGGAGTGCAGTGGTGGAATTTTGACTAACTGCAACCTCCGCCTCCCAGGTACAAACAATTCTCCTGCCTCAGCCTCCTGAGTAGCTGAGACTACAGGCACATGCTACCACACCTGGCTAATTTTTGTATTTTTAGTAGAGATGGGGTTTCACTGTGTTGCCCAGGCTGGTCTTGAACTCCTGGCCTCAAGTGATCCTCCCACCTTGGCCTCACAAAATGCTGGGATTACAGGCATGAGCCACCATGCCTGGCCTTCATCTTCATCTTAATTTACCCAGACATCACCCTTTGCATTTGGGCATTTTTGTCAGAACCTCTCTGTGATCCACATGCTATTCATAGATGAAACCTCTCATCCATCATGCTGAAAAATGTCTTTATCCTAAAAACAGACAGGAACGTGATACTTTGCCTCTCCAGCTGGATTATTAATATTTGGACTCAAACCTAACTATATTTTTGTTGTTTTCTTTTAGTTCCATGGGTACATATGCAAGTTTGTTATATAGGTAATTTGCATGTCGAGGGAATTTTGCGTATGGATTATTTTATCACCCAGGTAATAAGCATAGTACCTGATTGGTAGCTTTTCAATCCTCACCCTCTTCCCACCCTGCTCCAGGCCCAGTATCTATTGTTCCCTTCTGTGTGTCTATATGTACTCAATTGTTAACCCACACTTACATGTGAGAACATGAGGTATTTGGTGTTCTGTTCTTGCATTAATTTGCTTAGGGTAATAACCTCCAGCTCCATGTTGCTGCCAAGGACATGATCTCATACTTTTTTATGGATGTATAATATTCCATGGTGTATATGCAGCACATTTTCTTTATTCATTCTACCATTGATGGGCATTTAGGTTGATTCCATGTCTTTGTTATTGTGAATAGTGCTGTGATGAACATACAAGTCCATGTATCATTATGGTAGAATGATTTATATTCCTTTGGGTATATATCCAATAATGATATTGCTGGGTGGAATGGTAGTTCTAAGTTATTTGAGAAATCTCCAAACTACTTTTCGCAGTGATTAACTAATTTACATTCCCACCAGAAGTGTACAAGCATTTTCCTTTCTCTGCAACCTCACCAGCATCTGTTATTTTTTGACTTTATAATAAAATAGCTATTCTGACTCATGTGAGTTGGTATTTCACTGTTTTCAATTTGTGTTTCTCTAATGGTTACTGATGTTGAACATTTCTTTTTCATATACTTGTTGGCTGCATGTATATCTTCTTTAGCGAAGTGTTTGTTCGTGTCCTTGTCCACTTTTTAGTGGGATTGATTTTTGCTTGTTAAGTTCCTTATAGACTGTGGATATTAGACCTTTGTCAAATGCATAGTTTGCACATTTTTTTTCCATTCTGTGGGTTGTCTCCCAAAACCAACTCTTAATAATACTCACGCTAATCTTTCATTTTCATTTATTTGTTTTTGTAAGCAGGGGCTCTCATGAAGCCTGTTACTAAACGTGAGGTGGTTTATTTTTTCAATTTAATTTTTTTTGAAATTTCCATCTGTTATACTTTCATGTTCTTTTTCTCACTTTTTTCTTATGCCCCTATGTCTAATTTTCCATTCATTGGATGTATATTAATTTCTTTTTGAAATAGTTGTGCTTGTACTTTTATTACTCTGCTTTGTTCTCTCTCATTTTTTTTCTCACTCTTCCCCCCACTCAGTGGAGTTGCAGAGCAACTGATGACATTTTTAATAATCAGAGCTGCTTTTTCCTCTTATTTGTCAAAGAATAGGTATTTGCTAAAGACATCTAAAATGTCCTTAGGTAATAATAATTGTCCCTAGTATTTATTGACAGCTTATTATATACCTGATTTATGCCAATAATTTTATAGCAATTTCTTACTAAATCCTTGCAAAATATGATGAAGTATTACCATAGATCTTTAAAGATGAGAAAACAGTCTCAGAGTATATTGTAGAGACAATACTATTTTTTTATCTGTTTTTTTTTAATTTCTAATACAGGAAAAAAAAACAAACTGTATTCCCCAAAATTTCTTTGTAGGCATATGACTGGGTTCTGTCAACAAGGCTGCCCCAGGAATGTCAGATGCCATTTTTAAGTCAGACCATTAGTTCTTGAGGGTGGTGATATTTTGTATTTTTCCTCTTCTCCTTCCACAGTGATCTCAAAAGTCACATTATTGTCCTGGCAATGCTATTATGTGAAAAAATCCTGGATTCTTATGCTATCATTTTAAAAAGTGCTGCCTGATCAACATGAAAGAGAAATAAAAGTTAATAATGTTAAGCTGTGGAACTTTTGAGAATATATATAATACCTATTATGACTGTGAGTGAGGGGTCCAGCTCCAGGCAAAATCTTATGTAAAATATTTGATTGACTATAGGCAGTTGCAAAGGCTTTGCCTTCCAAGCCTCATGAGGGAAAGCTACCCTTCCCACAGCATACGTGGTGGTGCCTTACAGTTTTCTCAAAAGAGTTATACTCAGGACTCAGTCCCTCTTAGCCATCCATAGTCATAGGCATGTTTGCATTACTAGCTCAGGCACTTCAATTTAGAGATTCCTTATTGGGGAAGGGATGCTTCGGCTCAGGCACTTTTCAGGTGCCTCTGTGAAGACCGCCTTATCTAAACACTTTTCTCCATTCTTACTCAGTACTTCTCTTTACTCAGACTCTCCACCTTCCCCTACCCTCAAACCAAGGAAGCAGTGTCTCTTTCAGAGAAATGGAACACGAGGGAAGTAACATCATATTTTGTCCCTTGCTTACATGGCCACGGTAAGAACAGGCTTGATGATTATGTTCAGTTTGATTCATTATACTGTTTGACTACCTGGACACCTGGCAGCTTGACAGAGAGATGTTAAAAAAACAACAAACACTCAGTTCTTAAGGGCCACAATTTTGATACTAACCCTCCAGTCCTGATTGAAAAGCAGTTTTCTTAGCAACTTACAACTCTTTACTCTCTACAAGATGAAGGGTTAAATTAGTGTAAATCTAAGCTTTACCCAGACATCTGGTCCCTGTTATAGTTATCAGAGTAGGTATCTATAGATGTAGGCGCTGAGAACTCCTAGCAAAGTGAATGTATGTAGCCATTAAAAATGTTCTTGTCACTTTCCTAATAAAGTTCGTTTCTAACAGTCATTGAATACATGGATCTGGGTGACATGGGAGTGAACAACCATTCATTTTAAAACAAGACTTCTTAATGATGTTTCTTTTCCTCAAAATGGAGATATTTTGTCTCTCATTAGAAGATGTAAATGTATGAGTCTCTGGACCTATAAATATTTTTAAGTATTTTCTCAAAAGAGAAAAATTTGGATGTTCATGAAAATGTTTTCATCCTTTCAAATACAAAGCCATTAGATATGTATTACTTTCTGTTTTAATTATTATTGTGTTGTCCTCTGTGGGTGGTGTCATCCACTGTTACATCTGTTGTGTGGTAGAATAAAATTTTTAATAACGTGCCCTTACATTTCTTCTAAGATTAAAAAAACACACAAAACAAACAAACCTAATTGTGGAAAATGAGCAAAAATAATTTGCTTTCAACCCACACAAGTTATTGTCTTATGAAGACTAGTAAATTAGTCTTCTGCTTAAAATGACAGAACTAGTTAGACTAGAGCCTGAGTGTTCACAAATAAAACTTTTAATCTGTAAACCGCATCTAACTGATATAGCATGACCCCTGTCTGAAAAATATCCTCCCTCTTATGACCTTCCTTGTGCAATGCAAGCAGCACAATTGCAACTATAATCATAAGACAAGCCAGAGAGAAAAATAAAATAGGGTACCAAACTAAAATCATCTTCATAAGTAGTCTTCTGTGGCTTATTAGAACTATATTTTTCATAAAACATCTTCAGCTTTTTCCAAATTATGTAGCATTTACTAGTTTCAGGTATTATAACCTGATACATGTGTGGGGTATTGTTCAGCCCAACACACAATTCTTTATTCTTCTGCCTCAACCAGTACTGTGTACTGTAGGTGTATACTGTCCTGGCGAGTGTTCAACCTTGAATATGAAGCTTTTTGTAATGAAGGCTATCTCTAAAAGGGACTGACATTTTAACATTGCCTATGGACAATACTCCTAGCATCTGGGGGAAAAAAATCATTTTTTGAAACAGGCTGAAGACAATGGCATCTCTTTGTGCAGTTCAATCACTTTATAGAAAAGGAAGTGTATCACTGGTCAAACTATGATATAATCCACTACTCCTATCCTATATGACACCCTTAGAGTCTTCTGGTCTCCTAATAATGAAATGGAATTTTGAATATGCAGCTAGAGCAGCAGCTCTACAATGAAAGTATCATTCTCAAGGATTTATTATACCCTGAAGTCAATAACCATTATGTAATTTTTTGCCATAAATAACATACATGGGATCAGAAGTAGAATTGTGAAATATGAGTGTCCCATTTATCATACTTCAATTGAAGCACATGGGGAATTTGTACCCCTCTTTCTGAAACTATAGGCTCTGCATATATAGATAACCTGCTCTTCAGAAGGGAACCATTCCACTAGCAACACAGTCTCACTTAAATTTTAGGTAGGTGTAACATTCCAGCCCCTTCGTTTCAACTTGCAAGAACACTAAAGAGTCATCTTAGTTTTGAAATTCCCCATAACATTGACCAATGCCTCTGTGGCACTGTTGCAGAATTGGAGAGAGAAGAAAATGAAACCAATGAGTAAACTGATTGTCATAATTTAGGACCTTATAGGTTGTAATACAGAACTTGGCTTTCACTTTGAGTGAGATGGGAAGTCATTTCAGGGTTTGAATCACCCTTGCTACTTCATAGGAAATAAACCCTGGGTTGCAGGAAGGAGACGACGATGGAACAAGAAAAGGGTGAAGTCTGAACAAGATTCATTGAAATGGGTAGAAATAATAGATTTACATTATCCCTTATATTAGTCTGTTTTCATGCTGCTCATAAAGACATACCCAAAAATGGGTAATTAATTTAAAAAGATAGGTTTAATGGACTCATAGTTCCATGTGGCTGGGGAGGCCTCACTATCATTGCAAAGGTGAAAGGCACTTCTTACAGGGCAGTGGCAAGAGAGAATGAGAGAGCCAAGCAAAAGGGATTTCTCCTTATAAGACCACCAGTTCTCATGAGACTTATTTACTACCATGAGAATAGTATTGAGGAAACCACGCCAATGATTCAATTATCTCCCACTGGGTCCCTCCCACAACATGTGGGAATTATGAGACCTACAATTCAAGATGAGGTTTGGGTGGGGACACAGCCAAACCCTATCACCTGTGTTACCCCTCCCCCAGCCCCAGGCAGCACAACAAGGAGGGAGATAACCACCACTTGGGAGTGGAGAGCAAAGTGGAGCACTAGACTTTGCTTGGGCCCCAATACTAGGCCTCTCCCAGTAAAATCTAATATCAGCAGACTGAGCCTCCAGGCCTACTCCAGTACCAGGTCAGCCCCCAGGTCAGGCTAGTCCTGGTGGTCCTAGTTTCTAGACCACCCCCAGCACCAGGCTGGCCCACAGAGCCCCAGGCTTCAGGCCCATCCCAATAACATGCTGGCCCTTTCAACTATAGTGATCAGACTGGCACCTGTGGATCCAGCTTCCAAGCCAACCCTTATAAATAGAGCTTCCAGGCCCACCCAACACCAGCACAGTTCCTGAGGCCTCAGGGCCACCCCTGGTTCCAGACCAGCCCAGAGCAAGGTCAGTCCACAGAGCCCAAGGCTTCAAACCTGCCCCAGTACAAGATCAGAAACCCTTGCCTCAGACACCAGGCTGGCATCTGCAGACACAGGTTCCAGGCCTACCCAATGCCACACCAGCCCCTGTGGCCTCAAGCTGCGGCAGACCTATGGTCCAGATCCATGCCAGTGGACCCCAGCTGTGGGGGAGCCCCCCCAGACCTAGGCCCCAGAACCACCCATGAATACCTAGGTCCCAGGCCAGCCCCCATGTAACTTCCAAGCCAGTACCTGTGCATGCAGCCTCTAGGACACAGATTACAGGCTGGTCTCCACAGACTTAGTCTCCAGGCACCAGACTAGCTCCTACAATCCTAGGCTGTAGATTGAACTCTGTGCATCCAGGCTCCATGACTACCCTAGCACCAGGTTGGTCCCCATGAAACAAGCCTCCAGTAGTACCAGGTCCAGGCCTCCTTAAGCAGACCCAGGATTTAGCCCCAACCTAGAAGACCTAGCACCAAACCGGCCCCTGCACTGAGGTTCTAGGACTATTCCCTGCAGAACCAGGCTCCAGGACAGCCACTGTAAGCTCAGACTCTAAGTCTATCCCAGTGGATCCAGAAACCAGCCTATCCCAGCACATGGCCAACTCCTGCAGAATCAGGGTCAAGTTCCATCCCAGTGCCAGGTCAGCCCCTATGGACCCAGGCTTAAAGCCAGATCCAACAAATACATTCTCCAGGCACATCCTTGGGGACTTAGGCTCCAGGACCACACCTGTGGATACAATGAAAAGTATCTACTCTGGTAAATCCAGGTATTTGGTTCAACCCTGATGACCCAGGTGCCAGGCTTACCCACCCACTAACCCAGGTACTAGGACTCCTTTCTGAGTACTCCAGCCACAAGCCTGGCAATGAATCACATCAGATGACCTGCCCAGTATCTCTAGAAGGGCTGACTGGTGATAGGTTTTTTCAGAAAAAGTCATTCTGAAACAACTAGAATAAGTCTCTATTTGTGATCAATAACAATGAGTAAAACATGATACTACCAAAGGGACTAATTACAGCACCAGAAACTGACACTGAAAAGAAATGAAAATTTATAAACTTCCTGACAAAGATTGCAAAATAATTTTTTAAGGAAGCTCAGTGAACTTCAATAAAATACAGAAGAACAATTTAATGATATCAAGAAAATACATAAAACTAGAAATTTAATGAGATTAAAATTATATAAAAACATTCAGAAGCTGAAAAATACAATGAATGATATAAAAATGCAAAAGAAAATATCAACAGGACTGATCAAATGGATGAGACAACATGTGAAGTCAAAGACAAGTTACTAAAAAATATACATTCAGAGGAGAAAAAAGAATGAGGAAATCTTAGGAGATTTATAAAACAACATTAAAGAGAAAACTCTGGGGTTATAGCAGTTTAAGAAAGAGAGAGACATCACAGTAGAAAGCTTGCTTAAAGAAATGATAGCAAAGGGCTTTCAAAATCTGGGAAAATATATAAATATCCAGGTACAGCCATGCCAAAGGTCTCCAATTATATTTAATCTAAGCAAGACTACACCAAGACACAATAAAACTGTCAAAATTCAAAGACAAAAGAAGACGCTGAAAGTAGAAAGAGAAAAGAAGCAAATCACATACAAGGAAGAGTCAATCAGGCTACGAGCAAGTTTCTTAGCAGAAACATTATAGGCAAGGGAAGAATAAGATGATATATTCAAAGTGCTAAAGCTGAAACACTTCCAACCAAGGACACTGTAATCATCACAGTTGTTCTTTATAAATGAAGGAACACTAAAGGCTCCCAGACAAGTGAACGCTAAGGGACTTCATTACCAACAGACCTATTTTACAAGAAATGCTAAAGGGAGTTCTTCAAGCTGAAAGAAAAGGATGCTAAAGAGTAAAACAAAAATATAATAAAGTATAAAACTCACTGGTGAGAGTAAGTACACAGTGAAATTTAAAGTACTCTAATAATGTAATGGTGGTGTATAAATCAGTTATATCTTTAGAAATACAGTCAAAAGACAAAACTATTAAAATAATAGCTACAATAATTTGTCAAGGAATATACAATATACAAAGATGTAAATTGTGACATCAAAACACCAAATATGTGTGTGGGATAAGTAGATGCATAGTTATTTTAGGTGATCAAAGTTAAGTTATAAGTTTGAACTATCCTATTGCAACTATGAGATGTTTTATTTATGTCTTATGGTTACCACAAAGCAAAATTCAATATTAGATATCCAAAAGATAAAAAGGAATCAAAAGACAACACTGTAGAAAATCATCCAACCATAAAAGAAGACAGAAAGAGAGTAAAACAAGATGAAGGACCCATAACACAGTCAAATAGCAATTAACAAAATGGCAGTAATAAATCCTTATGTATCAATAATTACTCTGAATATAAATAGGTTAAATGTTCCAATCAAAAGAAATAGAGTAGTTGAATGGATAAAACAAAAATAAAAAAGACTCAACTATATACTACCTACAAGAAACTCACTTCATGTTTAAGGACACACACAATTTGAAAGTAAAGGGATAAAAAATATATATATCATGCAAATGAAAACCAAAAGAAACCGGGCTAGCTACACCTGTATCAGATAAAATAGACTTTAAGTCATAACCATAAAAAGACAGAAAGAATGTCTCTTTAAATTATTATAATAATAAAAGGGTCAAATAATCAAGAAGATATAGCAATTGTAAATATATATGTACCCAAAATTTGAGCACCTAAATATTTAAAGCCAATATTAATAGAGCTGAAAGAATATATAGACTATAACATAATAGTAAGAAACTTCAATACTCCACCTTCAGCAATGTACAGATCAATCTGACAGAAAGTCATTAATAAAACATTGTAAACTGCATTTTAGACAAATGGACCTAAAAGCCATGTACAGAACACTTCATGCAACAGAAGCAGAATACACATTTTTCTCAAGTACACGTAGAAGATTCCCTAGGATAGATCTGTTGGGCCACTAAACAACTTTTAGCAAATTTATGAAGATTGGAATCACGTAAAGTATCTTTTCCAAATACAATAGTATCAAGCTAGAAATCAAATTTTTAAAAATTCACAAATACATAGTAATTAAAAAACATGCTCCTGAACTAGTGTGTCAATGAAATTAAAAATAAAATTTAATGTATCTTGAGAAAAATAAAAATTGAAACACGACATACCAAAACATAGAGGATGCAGCAAAAGCAATTATAAGAGGGAAGTTTATAGCAATAAACATCTGTATCAAAAAAGAAGAATGATCTCAAAGAAACAACGTAATTTTACACTTCAAGGGACTAGAAAAAAGAACAAACTAAGCCGAAAGTTAGTAAAAGGAAGAAGATAATAAATATCTGACCAGAAATACATAAAATGAACAGAAAAAAAATTTAAATAAAAGTTAATGTTGGCTTTTTAATAGATGAGCAAAAGTGACAAAATGTTACTTCATGAAGAGAAAAAGACTCCAATAACTGAAAACAGGGATGAGATGTTATAACTGACATCTTAGAAATGTAAAGTCTCATAAAAGACTAATATGAACAATTATACACCAACTAATTGAATAATCTAGAATTTGTGAATAAACACAATCAACAAAGAGTGAATCATTAAGAAACAGAATATATGAACAGATCAATAATGAGTAAAAAGATTGAATTGGTAATAATATATCTCCCATCAAAAAAAGCCCAGCCCTTTATGACTTTACTACTGAATCTCCAAGTCATCTGAAGAAATAATACCAATGCTACTCAAACTTTGTCCCAAAAATATTTAAAAATCGAGGGGATACTTCCAAACTTATTTTACAAGACCAGTACTATGCTAATATTAAAGCCAGATAAGGACACTACAAGAAAGTAAATTACAGATCAATATTCTTTGTGAACATAGATGCAAAATCTTCAACTAAATACTAGCAAACCAAATTCAATAGCATATTCAAAGAATCATTTATCAAAGGGATGCAAGGACAGCTCAACCTACACAAATCTATAAATATAATACACCACATCAACAGAATAAAGGACAAAAACATATGAGCATCTCAATAAATAAGAAAAAACATTTGGCAGTATTTAACTTCTTTCATAATCAACACTCTTAACACATTAAATATAGAAGTATCCCACATTCTTAATTTTGTATGTGTGTTTTCAGCAGAGGCACCATAACACAAGTAGAAAAATTGTATCCGATATTATGAACTCAGGACTTTTCCTTCACCTGGGAAAAAATCATGATAATTAAAAAGAAGCAGAAACCTATTTAATTTCTTCTCAAGTCCAGTATAGTTAAATGATTGGTACTTCATCCATTTGACATAGTGGAAAAGAAAAAACTAGATTAGAGTTTGGTAGACACAGTATGGCATCTGGCTTTGATCAATTTTGTTGCATGATTTGAAATGAGTCACCTCTTTCTAAATCTCATCTCATTTGAATAAGTAATTTTAAACTATTTGCAGCAAAACATTCAGTAACTCATTTCACTATTTCTGATGCAGTGAATGCAAATAAACAAAAGCCATTGCTTTTGTTGACACATCCTCTTCACACAATTAAGAAATGGTTACAACCTGAGAAAACTGCGAACTATATTGCTATTAATTCAGAACAACATAGGAGAAGGGGGAGTTTATGACGGAGGAATAAAATTACAGTGGGAAAAAAAGTACCTCATAAATGAAAAAGAGAGTCAGATTTCATACAAAGTCCTCTCAGTAGTTCCACATCACATTCTTTAATAACAAAACTGAAAGAATCGTAATTTTTATGATAAATTCAAAGGCCAGTTGCCAGATAATTTATTTTCCAAAAAGAAGACATTATAAATACAAGGATCTACTGTAACTAAATTTCAATAGAGTCTCACTATCTAATGCAAATGTATCCTATGTAAATTATTACTTGATAAATAAAATACCCTAAATCACCACAAAATTTTAAGCAAGGAGTGTCGAGATTTTCTCAGTCCCTAGATGTACGTTACCCAACACATGATTATATCAAAACTAAATACATTTAAAACTTCGGTTCTACAATCAAATTAGCCACATTTTTTCCCTCTTTTAAAATTTTTATTTTAGGTTCAGGGGTTACATGTGCACCTTTGCTTCATGGGAAAATTGCATGTCTCTGGGATTTGGTGTACAAATGATTTTGTCACCCAGGTAGCAAGCATAATACCTGACAGGTACTTTTTTGACCCTCGCTATCCTCTGCTCTCTGCCCTCAAGTAGGCCCCTGTGTCTAGAGTTCCTCTTTTTGTGTCCACATGTACTCAATGTTGAGATCCCACTTATAAGTGAGAAAATTTATTTGACTTTATGTCCCTGCATTAATGCACTTAGGACAATGGTATCCAGCTGCATCCATGGTGCTGCAAAGGACATGATTTCATTTTTTTAATGACTGAGTAGTAGTCTATGGTGTATATGAAACACGTTTTTAATCCATTCCACCATTGATGGGCATCTAGCTTGATTTCCCATGTTTATTATTGTGAATAGTGCTGCAATAAAAATATAAGTGCATGTCTCTTTTTGTAGAACACTTCATATTCTTTTGGGTGTATAACTAGTGATGGGATTGCTGGGTTGAATGGTAGTTCTGTTGTAAGTTCTTTGAGAAATCTCCAAATTACTTTCCACAGAGGCTGAACTAATTTACATTCCCACCAGCAGTGTACAAGTGTTGTCTTTTCTCTGCAAACTTGTCAACATCTGTTATTTTCTGACTTTTTCCATAATAGCCATTCTGACTGTGTAAGATAGCATGTCATTGTGGTTTTGATGTGCGTTTGTCTAATAATTAGTAATGTTGAGCATTTTTATATGCTTGTTGGCTGTGTGAATGCCTTTGGAAAAGTGTTTGTGTCCTTTGCCCATTTTTTAAATTATGTTTGTTTGGTTTTTGCTTATGAAGTACTTTATAGATCTAGATAATTGATGCATCAATTGCAAATATTTTCTCCCATGCAGTAGGTTGTCTGTTTACTCTGTTGGTAGTTTCTTTTGCAGTGCAGAAGCTATGTGGGTCTCACTTGTGTATTTTTGTTTTTGTTGCAATTGCCTTCAGAAACTTTATCATGAAATCTTTGCCCATGACTATGTCTACAATGGCATTTCCTATGTTTTCTTCCGGAGTTTTTACAGCTTTAGGTCTTACATGTAAGACTTTAATTCATCTTGAGTTGATTTTTGTATATAGTGAAAAGAAGTGGTTCAGTTTCAATCTTCTGCATCTGAATAGCCAGTTATTCCAGCACCATTTATTAAACAGGAAATTCTTTCCCCATGGCTTGTTTTTGTTAACTTTGTTACAGATCAGATGATTCTAGGTGCATGTCTTTATTTCTGGATTCTTTATTCTGTTTCATTGATCTATATGTCTGTTTTTGTATCAGTACCATGCCCTTTTGGTTACTGTCATCTTGTAGTATAGTTTAAAGTCATCAAGTAGTATGATGCCTTTGGCTTTGTCCTTTTTGCTTAGGGTTGCTTTGGTGATTTGGGGTCCTTTTTAGTTTCGTATAAATTTTAGAAATTTTTTCCATTCTATAAAAATGAAATTAGTACTTTGATAGGAATAACATTGAATCTTTACATTGCTTTGGGGAGTATGGCCATTTTAACAATATTGATTCACCCTATTCGTGAGCATGGAATATTTTTCCACTTGTTTATTTCATCTGTTTTCTGTGAGCAGTGCTTTGTAATTCTCATTGTAGAGATTTTTCCCCTTTCTGGTTAGCTGTATTCCTCATTATTTTGTGTATGTGTGTGTGTGGCTATTGTGAAAAAAATTGCATTCTTGATTTGGCTCAGGTTGGATGTGATGTGTTGATTAATAGAAATGCTACAGATTTTTTACATTGATTTTTGTATCCTGAAACTTTACTGAAATTGTTTATCAGTTCCAGGAACCTTTGGGCAAATGCTGTGAGTTTTTTCAGGCATAGAATTCCATTGCCTACAAAAAGTGATCGTTTGATGTCCTCTCTTCCTAATTGGATGCCGTTTATTTCCATCTCTTGCCTGATTGCCCTAGCTAGGACTTCCAAAACTATGTTGAACATGAATGGTCAGAGTGGGTATCTTTGTCTTGCTCTATTTTTCAGAGGAATGTTTCCAGTTTGTACCCATTATGATGCTGGCTATGTGTCTCTCATAAATGCCTACTATTTTGAGGTATGTACCTTTGATGTCTAGTTTTATGGAGAGTTTTTATATGTTAAGAGATGCTGAATTTTATCAAAAGCCTTTTCTTGCATCTAGTGGGGTAATTATGTCATTTTAAAATTTCGTTCTATTTATGCAAATTAGCCACATTCCAATTGCTTAATACATATGTCTGGCTAACTTGTATACCATATAGGATATTACTGCTATTGAACATTTCTATCATGGCCAAAAACTCTATTGGACAGCATTGCCCCTAGATTATTGAAAGTAGTGATTCTTCTATTCTAACCCATTTTTCCTCAAATGAATTCAATGTGAACAGGCTCATTTACAACGTTTTCAATCTATGTTTATCGGAATTATAAAATTTTAAAACTAGAATAAATTTTGAACTGAATTACAGTACAGAGTTCTTTGACATTCTTAGCACATTTGTCTTACCACAACAAGAAAACAGTCTTAAAAAGTTAAATTGTCATACAATATAAACTTGAATAAGACATTTGAAATGATTGCAATGCTTTAAACTTTTCAGTTCTTGGAAATATCAAATATATTCTAATCAAAAATATACCAAAACTGTCTGTTTTGAGATAGAATAAGTTAATCCTATTACAATCTTTGGTAGAAGATCTCTAAGAATTCAAGAGAATAAAAGACTCCATAAGTGCTCAGGTAGTGAGTCATATGAAGAGGATACACAAACTGTGAGCTCAGGACAATGCAGCATTAAGGTTGGGCCAGTGCCCCTGATTGGCAGTCCCCAGTCAGGGGCACTGGCCCAACCTTATGCCGTATTTTCTAGCTGCAAAGTCCTTTCAGCATCACTTTATTTGCTCTAAGACTATTTTGTGATTTTTTTCCAGAGACACTGTGTCTGTCAAATTGTAGCACAAGAGGTGTTGTAAAAACAGATGTCATAAAACCAGCGTGTTATGTGACATAGTGACACAGTAAAACAGAGCTGGGTATGAACGTGTTCTTTAGCTTTCCTTTCTCATTTTACTAATCAGTGCACAGATCTTGAATTTGATGAAATGGAATGGGTTAGAATGTGAGCACTGAATATATCATGACAATATTAAGCTAACAGAGGCTGCACCTTCATGTCCCACAAGGCAAGGAGGGGTTGTAAACTTGGAAAACAAGTTACCAATTTTATTTTATATATATATATATATAAAATACCAATTTTATATATATATACCAATTTATATATATATATATATAAACACATGTATTTGTAGGGCTTGCCTCATATTACATATGTATATATGTATATATAGTAGGGCACATATATATATGTAGGGCACATATGTATGTATGTAAGGCACACATATATTTGTAGGGCATATATATATATATATATATATATATATATATATATATATATGAGCCTGGGTTATTCTCAGTGTTTAGTTTCTCCTCCATGTGTAGGCTGGGGACAAATAATGACTAAAATGTTTTCATAGAGAATAAGTTAGTCCTTCCTTGAATGTTTTACCCAGTTCAGATTTTTAAGCTAATGGACATTGCCTAGGAATGGTTAAAGTTAGCTAAAAGCAGAATGATTCAATGAAACTCATCATCTGGGGAAACCGCTATTAATTAGTATATAAAATTTTCTAAGGAGACCTTGGATCTTGAATGTGCTAAGCATCATCTCTCAGTATATGACATAAAGTACAATTCTGGTTAAATATTATGTCCTTCAAACTAAGCAATCCATCTCTCATATATCTATGTTTTACACCTAGTTATCTTTCAAGCAGGTTGGAACAAGTTGAGTGCTGGGACACATTTCAATGGACAATTTAGAAACAAGTGCAATATTCAACATAGGACCTAGAAGAGAAGGGTGAACCATGTTAGATTATCTTTGAACTGAGAGAAAATCTGTGCATAATAGCTCACCATATTTAGGTATCTGGAAAGACTGCCCAGTGAAGAGAGACATAAGTACAAAACCAAGAGTGTTAAAAATCATGTGACACTAAATGTAAATTGAAAATATGGCATAAATTTATTATTTCTCAGTGAAACTGTGTATTCCTACTTATGTCCACTGGAAAGGTCTAGAAGTGATTGACAACTCACCACTGATAAGCATCTCTATTGCCCAGATTGTAGTATGTAAGCATAATTTCCCAGTATAAGAAATTAGGATTGCTTCAGAAAAAAAATGGTTATTTCAAAGCTTTGGACCAAAAAGCTGCAAGATATGCCTGGGAAATCTTGTGTAAGAAATCAAGGATGTAACACTGAGTTAAAAAGATAGAAGTCACCTTGAAAGTACTTCAATAGTGTAAGATGGGGCAATGTGCACACTGAAGAGAAGAATAATTTCAGATTATTGAAACATATTAAATGTATAAAACTCCATAAGTTTATATCACCACTTTAAAAAAATCCTCACAGTTCATCAATAAGTAAGGTACTAACTCATTTAAAATTGGGGAAGGAAAGTAAATCAAACATTTACCTTCTCTTTATCATAATATAGTTTAAGGAAATAATTTATGAGGAAAAAATTTTAAACATAATCGTAGTTAATTAAGACAGAAGGAAAGATAACATTTAAAAACTATTCTATTGAATTCTGAGCTTAAAATAAAAGTTAGAAAAATAAATAAAATAAAAAATATCAATTTTGAATTTTGGATTATATAGCAGTATTGTATTAAAATAAAATTTCTTCAGGTTGAAAACCATACTGTGGCTTTATAACAAAATGTTCTCATTAAGAAGTATACACCAAGATATTTAGGTGTAAGAAAGCAGGATGTCTCCACAAATCCATAGACAGATGTACACACACACACACACACACACACACACACACACACACAGATGGATCAGTAATAGATGGAGAGAATATTTTTTTAAAATAGTACAAACTAGTACAAACTGTAATGAATAAGTGGTTAGTCTGTTTAAAGGATATATTGGAGTTTCTTGTACTATTTTAAAGCTTTTCTATCAGTGCTCTCTAAATTTTCAATTACATCAAAATAAAAAGTTTACAAAAGAAAAAAAAGGACACCTCATAGACAAAACAACAGAATGTAATATAAAAGCCTTTAGAGATCCTTATTTCTGCAAACCAGAAAGTGGGGGAAAAAATTTAATGAAGCAATCAAGAAAATTATATTAGACTAATAGATTATATTAAGAAATTAAAATTAATTTTGTTAGATGTAAAAATAGCATTTAAATTATATAATAAAATTATTGTGTTTTAGTGATACATACCAAAACATGTATGAATAAAGTATCAAGATGTTTGGGATTTGTTTTAAAATGCTTCAGGTAAGAAAAAATATATTAAACATCCCAGATGAGACAAAATCCTGACAATTATTAAATCTGGGTGATTGATATAATTGTTTGTACTTTTTTAATTAAAAAATTGTTTCTAACAAATATAAAGAAGTTCTAAACATTTTTATAGAAGAAGAAAACAATAAAAGAAAAACAATCTAAGTAGTTTGTCTCTTACTAAGTGGGTAAGACAGCCATTTTCAATTAAAGCAAAGTAAGCATTTTTTTCTGGGAGTTAAATGTTCTTCTGTAAAGTACTGTTATTCTTTTTCCAACAAAAACAGGATGAAAGTCATGTTAACATAAAGAATTTACTCACAAGTTAACAGCCTTTTGTTTGTGTATAATTTTACTTATCAAAGTAAAGTTCTCTTCATTTTTGATTCTAGAGGAAAACAACCTCTAGATGTTTCAAAACTACAATGACTAGACATATATCCACAGCTTTCCTTGTTCTCAAATGACCCAATCTCATTTAGAAGTTAACAAAAAGAAAAAACAAATCCAAACCCTAAGCCTTTATTTATATAGACCCTAATTGAAAAAACTAGAATTTCAAAGACAATGAGAGATTAACAAACCATCATAAACTTTTTGTTTGTTTATTTTTTGAAAGGAAAAAGGTAAGGTTTCCCTAGGAGGGCAGTTGAAATTAAAGGGGGTCTGTTGGAAAGAAAATGAAAGAAAAATAGACAGGTTAAGAGAATGAGCATCCACATGAAAAACCTTTTATGGACATCAGACTTCTGTATTTAAAAAAAAAAAAAGAGAAGAAGAGAGAAGAGCAAAGACAGAAGAGAGAAGAGAAAAGAGAAAAGAAAAGAACCCTTCAAAGACTAAAATTGTGAGATGTTTCTTTTTACTAACCGTGGTAAGTCACAAGGAAAACAAATTAGATGAAACTACCATTCATATTCCTTCTGATCAGATTAAACTACCATTCTTGTTCCTTCTGATCAGATTAAACTACCATTCTTGTTCCTTCTGATCAGTTCTCCTCAACTTTCACCAGATATCTAAAAAGAAGAAAGCTGTTTATTAATGCGTTATTACTAATAGGCTTTATTTTTTAGAGAAATTTTGAGTTCACCGTAGATGGAAGATATAATGAATTCTCACATACTATCCACTCCTCCACAACAGCTTACCCCACCATCATCATCCCACACCAGTGTGGTAGATTTATTAACAATTGATGAACCCATGATTATTGACCAAAGTCCATAGTTTGCATTAGGGTATACTCTGTGTAGTACACTCTATGGGTTCTGACAAATGGGATGCATCCATCGTTACAGCATTATACAAATTTTGCTGCCCCCCTAGAACTCCTGAGTTCTACCTATTCATCCCTCCCTCCAAACCCGTGGCAAGCAGTTATCTTTTTACTACTTTTTCCCCAAAATTTTGCCTTTTCCAGAATGTCATGTAGTTGGAATTACACAGCATATAGCCTTTTTGAATGACATATTTCATTTAGTAATATGCATTTAGGATTCCTCCATGTCTTTTTGCTGGCTTGATAGCTCATTTCCTTTTAGTGCTGAATACTCTTTTGCATGATGCATCATATTTTATTTATCCATTTACCCACTGAAGGGCATCTTGATGACTCCCAGGTTTTAACAATTATGAATAAAACTACAAGTAACATTTGTGTGCAGGTTTTTGTGAGGATGTACATCTTCAACTCACTTGGGTAAATACCAAGGATTGTGATTGCTGGTTTGTACAGTGAGAGTATGTTTAGTTTTGTAAGAAAATATCAAACTGCCTTTCAAAGCAGTTGTACCATTTTGCATCCCCATTAGCAATTAATGAAAGCTTCCGTCGTTCCACATTCTTGATAGCATTTGATACTATCAGTGTTTTGCATTTTAGCCCTTCAAATATGTATGTAGTGATATATTGTCTTAATTTGCAATTTCCTAGTGACATACGATGTTGAGCACCTTTTCATATATTTATTGGACATTTGTATAGATTTGTTAGTGAGATGTCTGTTCTAATCTTTTGCTCATTTTTTACTCAACTGTTCACCTTCTTGAGTTTTAAGAGTCTTTTCATACTTTGGATTACAGTCCTTTATCAGATATGCCTTTTTCAAACATTTTCTCTCAGCAAAAAATTTTAGTTTCAATAAAATTCATCTGGTCAATTATTTCTTTCATGAATTGTGTCTTTAGTGTTTTATCAAAAAAGGTACAAGCAATGTGTAAAGGATTCCCTATTTAATAAGTGGTGCTGGGAGAACTAGCTAGCCATAAGGAGAAAATTAAAACTGGGCCTGTTTCTTATACAAAAATTAACTCAAGATGGATTAAATACTTAAATGTAAAACCCAAAACTATACAAACCCTCAAAGAAAATCTAGGCAATACCATTCAAGACATAGGCATGGGCAAAGATTTCAAGATGAAAACACTAAAAGCAATTGCAACAAAAGCAAAAATTGACAAATAGGATCTAATTAAACTAAAGAGCTTCTGCACAGCAAGAGAAGCTATCATCACATTGAACAGACAATCTACAGAATGGGAGAAAATTTTTGCAATTTGTCCAGCTGACAAAAGTCTAATATCTAGAGTCTACAGGGAACTTAAACAAATTTACAAAAAAAAAAAAAACAATTACTTTATAAAGTGGGCAAAGGACATGAACAGTCACTTCCTAAAAGACATTTATGCTACCAACAAGCCTATGAAAAAGTCTCAGTATCACTGATCATTAGAGAAATGCAAATCAAAACCACAATGAGATACCATCTCACACCAGTCAGGCGATTATTACAAAGTCAGGAAACAACAGATGCTGGTTAAGTTGTGGAGAAAAAGCAATGCTTTTACAGTTAGTGGGAATGTAAATTAGTTCAACCATTGTGGAAGACAGTGTGGCAGTTCCTCAAAGATCTAGATCTGTTCAATGAGAACACATGGACAAATGGCAGGGAACAACACACACTGGGGCCTGTTGTTGAGGGTGGTACAGGGGTAGGGAGAGCATCAGGAAGAACAGATAATCGTTTCTGGGCTTAACCTAGGTGATGGGTTGATCTGTGCAACAAACCACCATGGCACACGTTTAACTACGTAACAAACCTACACCTCCTGCACATGTACCCCTGAACTTAAAATCTGAAGAAAAAAAAAGATAATAAACAGCTAATTACAAAAAGACTGAGTTATGAGAAAATTCACTCTCTCTCTCTATTTGATTTTAAGCTGGGACATCGGTCTTCTCATAACTTGGGACTAGGACTCAGACTAAAACCTACATCAGCGATTCTCCTGGTTCTCAAGCCTTTAGAGTAGGACTGGACCTATACCAGTGTCTCTCCTACCTCTCCAGCTTGCCAACTCTCAATCATGGGACTTAGCCTCCATAACACTATGACCCAAGGGAACCAATTCCGTATAACAAATCACTCTATTTAGAGAAAGATACATAATATATATTAATATGTATATATATGTATATGTTTATATAGATCTATAAAATCCTGTTGTTTCTGTTTTACCAGAGAACAGAAACTAATTCTATCTATTAATCTGTCAGTCTGTCTATCCATCCAGTTAAACTGAAGTGTGCAAAGGGCAGAATTTAAAAACACATTAAAATCTCAAGGAGATCACAGCTGGATAGAGGAGGCAGTCACTAACAGACAACTTCAAACAGTAAGAAAAGAGCAATCCTTGTGCTGCTTCTGAAGAACTGTTGTAGGATGAATTTTGTGCTTTCAAAAAGGCTTTATAATAGGAATGGTGCCTGAGTTAGCTCTAGAAAGAACAGGAGGTTCTCAAGCCAAATGTTCAGTGCGGTTATAAACAATGAGGCGAAGAGCAGCATGACACAAATAGGAAACTGCAAGTTGTGCATTGGCTTATTCAGAAATGCGCTGACAGTGGAAACCTGCAGAGAAGGTAAGTTACAGATCTCAGGGGTCATTTTGTGCCACGTTAGAGTATTTGGACACCTTTCTGCTGGGTGATGAGTAGCCACTGATTTGGTTTTAATCAGCAGAGTGACAAAATCCATTTGTTCCCCAGAACAATTGCTCTGTCAGAAGAATAAAAAATAGCATATAGTGACAAGGGGGAAGCATTCACACTTTTTTTCTTACTTCAAATTGATTTATTTTCTTGCTTTCCCAAAGGCTTTTGAACAAAAAAAAATGAGCAAGTAGAGCCTATAAAATATTTTCAAAATAAAAATAAAATTACTTATAATGTTAATTTCAATAACATTATCTTAAGAAATATGCATAGACATGTTCTGGACTATCATTGTTTTAACTAAGAACCAGTATATGTTTAACATCTTCAAGTATGACAGAAAAGATATACCAAATTGGAATCCAACTCAATGAGCTGACCAAAACATTTGGGAAATCTCAGATTAATAGTGCAACATTTAGGCCAGGTACAGTGGCTCACGCCTGTAATTCCAGAACTTTGGGAGGCTGAGGCAGGAGGACTGCTTGAGGCCAGAAGTTTGAAACCAGCCTGGGAAACATGGCAAAACCAGTCTCTACTAAAACTTCAAAAATTAGGCATGGTGGCATGCACTTGTAGTCCCAGCTACGCAGGAGGCTGAGGTGGGAGGATTACTTAAACCCAGAAAGTCGAGGCTGCAATGAGCCACGTATGTGCCACTGCACTCAGGGTGAAAAGGAGACCCTGTTTCAACAGCAACAACAAAAAAAGTGCAACATGCCAGGCACGGTGGCTCACGCCTGTAATCCCAGCACTTTGGAAGACTGAGGCAGGTGGATCACCTGAGGTCAGGAGTTCGAGACCAGCCTGGCCAACATGGCGAAACCCTATCTCTATTAAAATACAAAAAGCTGGGTATGGTGGCATGCACCTGTAATACCAGCTACTCGGGAGGCTGATACAGGAGAATCACCTGAACCCAGGAGGCAGAGGTTGCAGTGAGCCGAGATTGCACCATTGCACTCCAGCCTGGGCAACAAGAGTGAAACTCTGTCTCAAAAAAAAAAAAAAGAAAAAGTGCAACATTTAGAGAAATTGTTTGTACATATGTGTGTCTGTGGCGCTCCCATTGGGGATTATAATTTCTATTGAACAGAAATCTAGATCTTCAACTCCAAAAACAATTTAATACATATGAAACATTGGTAGGGAAATTGAGATCAAGAGATTATTTTTAACTAGCATTTTTAAAGCACAATTTACACACAGTGGTGCATTACTTTGAAACTTAGGAAGGCATTCATATGAGAATAAGTGAGTAAAGAACAACAAAATTCATATGAGATAAAAGTTTGAGATGCTTCTAAACAGTATTTAAAGTTTCCTGCTATGTTGTTTTCAAAAGGGCAACTGAGAAATGGCCAATCTTCCATCTAGACCAGGGTCCAAGTTTATGTGTGGAATCCAACAGTTTGGTGACTGCTCTTGAAATTTGCACCAAAAATACATCTCTTGTTTATGGTCAAACGTGCCTTTTCTTCTGGCTCTGTGACTAGTCTTCTGAAGTCTACAGAGCATTGGGGTGGTACATGAGGTATGAAGAGAAAACTTGCTACACTCTCCATTGAACTAAAACATTTTTATTCTCTTTCTGGTATTACACGTTACACATGCTCTAAAGTCAGCCTTGAATCTTGTGGAATACAAATTAGTTAGCCCCTGGAGGTTGAAATTAGAGTTCAGTGCAGAGAATACACAGTTTATTTCTCTAAATAAACTATCAATGGGTAAAACACAATGTTTTTTTTTAACAGTTAAGTATGGATCCTCCAAGAAAATATCTATTCTGTGAAACACTATCTTCACACCTTTAGTCACAGTATTCTTACAAAGAAAAAATATGTTTTGTATTTTGTAAATATGTTTTGTATTTCGTAAAAATCATGTAAGACATTTAATAATGCTGAGTTTATCTAATTCAACTTTTGTTTGCCACAGATTGTGTGAGTGTCTCTGTGTGTATCAGTTAATAAGTTGTTCAGTAGACCATAGGAAAACAAAAACTACACAGTAATGAGCACAAAACAGGTATCTGTTTTTATGTAAGCTGCAGAAAATCCCATTGTTTCTAGTTCCTGATCCTTCCCCCGCTTGTCAAATCCTTCATATTTATGTATATTCCATATATTTTCAATAATGGCAGTTTACAGCAAAGAGACAAGAGAAGATGAGGCAATGCAAAAAGTTTTTTCTCACAGAGACACTTGGTTGGTCTTTATTGCAATTTTTCCAAGGTTGGAGTATACATCAGGTCTCTTGAAAATGTAGCTCAGTGTCATCATCAATTTGGAATATAACCTGAGCTGTGAACTGCCTTCTGTTAGCTTACTTAGCACAGTGGCCCTCAGCCATTTTTATGTCTGTACTTCATTTACATATGCAGCAGTATTTCATCAGTAATATTTTGTGCTTTGTGCTGCCCTGCAGGTTACAGAGTTTGCAGTAGCAAAATGTGTACTAGAATTCAGACATCCTGATTTCCCAGCTAGTAATTTATTCCATAACACATTATTTCCTAACATTAACAGTCACTGCAGAAAGGGCTTGGTAAAGGAAAACTTCCTGGATCATGGCTGGCTGCACTATGCTTAAAATACACAAAGCTTTCATTCTCTAAAGCAATGGTTTTCAAACTGTTGTTCAATGTTTCAGTTGCATGGAGGGAAGTTGCCAAATTGGTTAATAAATTATAATAGTAATATTAAGAGCTATTACTACCCACCAGTGAATATTTGGACAAGAGTTATTAGTACCAATGATCCTTTCTGACAAGTGAGAGTAAGAAGAAATAAAACATGTAGAAGGGAGATTAGGAAGAAATAAAACATTTAAAATTGTCTAAACAAGGTCATGATGGGAAAACATGTTACTGTATCTTTGCAATGGGAACAATAATGATATTTTTTTCCTGAGACCAACAAATATGGGTCTATCTATTAATCCTGTCTTCTAGTTATTGAAAACAGAATTCATGACGGGCACAAGTGGCTTTCAGGCTTGGTTTTCTAACTGCAAACTAGCATTCTTCTAATTCCATCTTGAAGTTGGTTAGATGGAGCAGAAGGGAATGAAAATGTATTGTTAATTTCCTACAACACTACTTTTAGCTCATTTTAATTAAAAAATTAAGAGCATTTTTATAAAAATTGAATGGTATTACAAAATGAAAGGAAAATTGAACATATATCATTTATCTAAACAGTGACATGTCAAAAATTTAAAAAATATCTAGGTTAATATTTTAACTATGAATTATTTCTATAATCTTCCTATTAATTTCCATTTCTTTTTTACATGCTTTTTTCCAACTTGGCTACCTTTATTGTATAGTGTGTATTGAGAGAGTAATAGGGACCAGATAATGGGCCATGCACTTTCTATTCTGTGGCAGGGATGGTTAAACAGCACAGATTCTCATTTCCATTCCATAAGAACCTCTTAGGCACTACATTCCTCATCCTCCTTGCATCATCTTGGCAGTCATGTGACAACTTGGCAATGGAATGTGAACAGAATCTACGTATAGCAGTTCTGGGCCTAAGTGTTTATATACCTGGTGTTCATTCTCTTGTTCTCTTCTTCTTTCATAGAAAACCTGACTGTGATATAATGAAAATGGCTACATTGCAAGATAAAAGCAACCTAGATTCCTGAATTACTGCTTGGGAAAGAACCTTTAAATCAGGAATGTCCACATTGGACTTTATGTGAATGAGCAATAAATTTACATCTTGCTAAGCTATTCAGATTTGCTTTAACCCTGATTTTGTTGTTTTGTTTTGTTAAAGGAATTCGCTCACTCTAATATGTATGTATAATCCTTAAAATAACCCAGCTCAGGTACAATTATATTTTATGGATAAACTTGACTCACAAAAATAAATATTTGCACAAGTTAGTAAGTGGCAGGGGCTACACTCAACTGAGGATTGAATAAATATGTAGGCCATGTGCTTAAAAAATAGACATTTAAATAAGAATTTCTTTACCTCATAGCAGAATTTATTATTCAAAGACATTCCAGATATAAAAGAAACACAGACATAAAAGAAGGCTGTATATTTGGGAGCTGATTAGATTGCAATCTTTCTCACAGCCTCCCCTCATT
Source organism: Pan paniscus (assembly GCF_029289425.2). Taxonomy (NCBI): domain Eukaryota; kingdom Metazoa; phylum Chordata; class Mammalia; order Primates; family Hominidae; genus Pan; species Pan paniscus. The sequence continues at coordinate 98,282,990 of NC_073258.2, forward strand.
CTTGTTATGCATCAATGTAAATAGAGAATATTCCCTGAGCCACTGACTTTGGGTTTGGCCATGTAACTTGCCTTGGCAGAAGCATGAGTAGGCAAGTGATGGTGGGCCTGTTAGTAGAAAGAGCTTTAAAAGACATCATATGTTTTCACATTTCTTCTTGAGTTTTATGCCTGTACATGAGAAAAATCACAGATAGTGGTTGTTCTGTGACTAAGATCAGAGAATAAAAAGATACATTGAGAAGACTTAAATCTGGTCCAGCCAAGCCCAAGTGAACTTGTCTAAAACTAGCTGAACCCAGCTACATTCAGCTGAGCTGTAAATAACCCACACTGGTATGAATAAGAAATTAGTGTTTCATGTTGCAAAACACTGAGATTCTCAGTCATTTACTTGGTGATATATTTGGTATACATGGAACCGAGGTACATTTTGTAGTGTAGAAGTCTGATAAGAAGATATGACTAAAGTGGTAAGTTGAGGCTAGGTTGTGGTTGGCCTTACATGCCATACCAAGCAGTTTAAATTATCTATTGCAATAATTAGAGAGATATTGGAATGTCATGAGTGAGTGCTCCATTTTGATCTACTTATATAGTTTATCCTCTGATGATAGTAAAATTAAAAATAGAAAGCTTTTTGAAGGAGTCAGTTTTGGCATCAGAAAGGTAGTAAGCCAGCCATGATGCCAACAAGTTTGATGTCAGATGTGTCAGACTTTGTACATCATCCCAGATTGGCCCACTTATCTTGATTTCTGACCACAATAGCCCTTGTACTAGCTTGTCTTATTATTGCTTTCATGGGCCTAGCTTGCTACTGCTAAAGCTCTGGTTGCTATAGCGCAAGAAACACCATGAGGAGTGTTAACTGGTCAAGGGAGACTGCTTTTTCTGATCACTAGCCAGACAGTATTCACAGTTGCTCTGGTATTTCATTTAGCTGCCTAGGGATGCAAGGCAAGCTGAAAGTTCAGGAAAATAAATGGCCCATAAGACATGTGGATGAAAGAGCAATGGGAGTGAGAGATGAGAGAAGGGAGGCAGAAAAAATATTTCTCCTTGTTCTGAGATGTAGCAGAACATATTGTCTCTCGGAAGACATACCATGAGACACTGCAATAGTATGCTGTGGCCAGGCAAGAAAATACTTATTCCTATTTGTTATATCTCCTACTAGATTATTTCTAAACAATTTTTTCTGTAGGTACAGACTTTTATTCTTTTTTTTTGTCCCTAAGGAGTCCAGACAAATAAAGTGAGCTAACAAAAACAGCATTGATATCTGACCTTCAAGTCAGAGAACAGTGCTTACTAATAGAAGAATTATCTTGATATAAAGAGGCCTGAGTTTGAGTCCAAGCTCATGCTATTATTATTTCACTGATCTTGGGTAATGCTCTTAAACTGTCTATGTTGAAACCTCCCTTTCTGTTCAGAGGATTGATCCTTGCTCACAGTTGTTTGTACAATGAGTTTTAATCTGTTCAGAATTATTATTAAACAGCACTGCCTAATCCTAAAAGTGTCAAAATCCTCCTTGCAAGGTGATATTGGTACAGCAGAGAAAGGTTGACAAATGACAAAATGAACATATGATTTCGAAGTATTAGTATATAAATTCCAGACATCTGCTTGGAGAAAAATCAATTAGTGCTCATTAAGCATTTAAAGTATTACAGGTCTTTCATAAAGTCCCTGACATACACTAACATATCTAAAATAGAATAACCTTTCAAGGGAGGAGACACGGAAACTGAGGAACAGGGATGCTTAGCACATATCTACAGGTTATCAACTAGATAGGATTAGATCCAGGACTCAAATCCAACTTGTTGTTTGTAATCATTAGGATAAGCTGCCAGAAATATTGAGAAAAGTTAGAGGTCTTTAAATAGTGACAAAACTTAGCTGAAGTGGCTACATAGAAAAGGCTGTCTTCACACTGTATGTTTGAAGTATTATTGATCATTGTTTAAAACTTCATTTTATTACATATATCAATGTCACCAGTAATTGCATCTTTATTTTTGGATAAAACTGTTTAGGAGAAGACAAGAATTTCCTTCTGACAGATCCCTGTAAAAAAAAATTCTTACAAACAGAGAAAGTAAAAGTTATAATATATTTTATTTGTTGATATTTATTGCTGGAATGATATATTCACTGAAGACCATGGACATTTTTTATCAGTGCTTAGTTAAATGTAATTTGTACCTATATGCTTATAATTTTAAAATGTTATTGAATCTTACTAATAATTATATAGGAAACAGTTCCTCATTTTTAAACTCTTAACTACCATGGCTATATTTTAAAATGAGTTCTAAAGTTTAATTTCATAAAATACAATTCACCAATTATAAATATATAATTTGAGGATTTTTGGAAAATATACAGAGTTGTGTATAACACGATATATATTTCCATTACCTACAAATTTTCCTTTGCAGTAAAGGGGAAGAGAAACCACACACTGGGAAAAAAGGGCATAACAGACTTGTATCCAAAACATAGAAAAGATGGAAACATTTTAATAATAAGAGCAAGCAACCCAACTAAAAATAACCAAAAGAATAGAAAAAGAGTTGAACATACACTTCCCCAACGTATATGTTATCCTTTTTCTAAGAGAAGAGGAATCTGGGGCTTAGAGAGAATTAGTGAGTAATCCAGGTTTACGTTTGGTAAGCAGTACAGTTTAAACTCCAACTGATGACAGTTTAAGAGTCAAATCTGAGTTCTTTACATGAGAAAGAGGTAAGGAGGAGAGAAAGGGAGGTAAGGAGAGAGGGAAAATAACCTAGTAACAATGGTCATAATTTGAGAGATTTGTCTTACCGCAAGCCTGACAGTTGATCCCACACTGTGTTGTCCCAAAAAATGACTCACTAAATCAGTAATGGCAGCATTTAACTACATTTTTACATCACTAGTGCTTCTTATAGAAACCAGAGAGAAAGTTTCTATTTCAATTTTTACCAAGTCAAAAGGAGTATCATCTTTTCATTTTGATTTGTATAGGGATTTAAAAGGTAATATTATCACATAATATGGAGGAAATATTTCTGACGGTTATGAATCGGGTTGAGAGATTGGAAGAAGAGATAACAAGCAAACAAAATAAAATTATGTTAATGTTCAGCTAGCCTTCCTTCTTTCCTAAGATTATCAGGTAGAAAATTTAAAAAAAAAATTTAAAAACGAAAATATAAAAAACTTGTAATGTGATTTATGAGATATATGCTAATAAGTAAAGAGGAGATGAAGCTTTTAATGTGTTTGTGAGATGTGTGGTACAGCTTTTTCTTTGGCGGGGGGAAGGTACTGGTGTTTATTTTCGTTGAAAGGTGTTAAAGAAACATAAGTAAATACTAAAACAGCTGCAAAACATCTTACATGTCATAGCAATTCGTCATCTGTGTGTATGTGAACAGAAAGGTCCTGTGACTGCAACAACAGGAAGAAGGTAGATCTGTGGTCTTATCTGACCTCTTAATTAGTTGCTGTTTTAATTTGAGAAGTCTGAGCTGTGAATCTCTCAGACTTAGTGAATCAAATTCTTTAAAGAGAAAGGCCCTGAGATAAAACTGTCAGTTAAGAACAAAGTGCCAGTAGCTTCAAATCGCCATAACTATTTACAGCATAGTTACTGGGTCTAAAAAAAAGAACTAATATTTTAGTTTTCTTTGCCTTCTAATCAAAATATTCATCAAAATAATAATAAAAAATTCTGCCTTATGGATATAGTGATGCAGAGTTTTTTTACTGCTTTCTCATGCTATTTCAACAAGTCTCTAAGAAAAGTAGCATTTTTATTCCTATTTCATAGATTTAAAGACGCTTCTCCCTCAGAGTATGTGAACTTGCTCTTTGTTCCTTTTGGAAGCTCTTTCTTCCTTTTGGAGACTCTTCCTTCAGATATTTCAATGGCTAGCTTTCCTACTTCTGCTAGATGTTCATGAACATGTCATCTTCTCATTGAGACCATCTCAGCCCATCCTATGTGAAATTTCAGTACCTAACCTTTCAACATTCCTTATCCTCTTTCCCTGCTATATATTCCTTCCTATCACAGCATTTATTGTTGTGTAACAAAATTTATCTTTTTAAATCTACCCTTTCTGTTGCTACTCCCACCTCTCCACAGTGTAAACTCTGAGTCTGTGTCTATGAAGACCGATTTGACAAACATTATGCACTCTAATTGACATTTTATGATTGAATCTTTAATAGAATCACAAGTAATGGGTTTTTAAGATAGAATGAAAACAGACTGGTTACATGCTCAATTTTGGTTTTTGAATATGATTCACAGAATGTTTACATGAAGGAGGTTTCATGGAGAGTTGGAATGATTCAAATATTGATAACATTAATCAAATACTTTAAAGTGAATAAAATAAGCATTCTAACACATTCTGGCTCAGAAAGAAGAAGTTTCTTAAATAGCATTAAAATTTTGAATTTTTAAAATATTTATTCTTGTCAATTTGTTTTCACTCCTTTACATGATAAAACTTACTGTCTGGTGGGAGGTGTCCATATAGAAAACAGGGATGTGGGTTCTATTTATGGCCCCACTAACTATAGTTACCAGGAAGTTGTCTATCTTTTCTATACTTCAGTTTTTCATCAAGATAAGAGGAGGAGGGTGGGGTTATTTCAAGTCCCCTTGCTGGTTTATATCAAATATTTTCATCAATGTATAATTGTGTAATTATATGAACTGTAAACAGTACTATAATAGAAAAGATTTTCAAGTTCTAATCATGTATTTGTTTCTAGAAGTCCCGAAATGCACGTTCTATCTAAATGTATTTTAGTTGATAATCAATCCTTTACAATGTTTATAAGCAAAGTGTAAATCAAATAAGCTCTGTGAAGCTTGTAATTTTCTGCCATTTTGACAGCTATTTAGATATTTTTTGCATGAAATAAAAACTCAATTCCATTTTCTAATCCTTGTAATTTGACTGAAGTCTGCATCTTTGCTTGCTTCTATATAAGAAAGCTCAGATGACAGAGGAAACAAGCAAGTTATTGCTAAATCAAAATTTATAGCATTGGATAATGGAATTTTACTAACTAGTTAGGAGAGGAAAAAAACCCTGTAATACCATAAAATGCTTATGATAAACAATCCTGAAGAACATCAACACATCCGACTCGGCACTTTAAGTAAAGGCCTAGAGGAACCCTAATTCCAAAATACGTCTTATACTTTTTATCTATAGCTTTGCATTGCTCAGTGAGTTTCTAGTTTCTTGAGAAATGTTCACTTGTGATTTAATACTACAGAACTACTTCAGGCAAATTGAATAAGAGAGCTTAAAGAGTATTTAATATAATGCAGGCAAATTTTTTAAAAGCCCTTATTATTTAGAAGAAATCTTTTTAATGCTCTTTGGTCAGACTGACTGTCTACAATGATTGGCTTTGATGAAAGGAGAAAAAAAAAAGAGACCTGGCTAATATCTACAGTAGAGAAGGAAACCTAGCAATTACATTATCCTTTGTTTAGACCTCAAACGAACAAGCTAATAGCTTCTTACTTAGCTGTTTGCGCTCTGATTTCAGGCCATTAGTGGGCATTATACAATGAAAAAGTTTGCTTATACTCTTCCCATGGATATTTCAATTTTGTACTAATAAGCCGAGTTCAGTTCATCTTTTCATGTTAGAACCTCAAGGAAGAACTATGGGTTAACTTAAGCTGAATAACAAATGGTTATCCAAACTCTATAAAGAATTTTATATTCTCTTAGTAAAGACCTTTCCTTTTAAGATAGAGCAAAAGTTCAAACTAGGAATCTGAATCTCAAGAACAACAGTTACTAACAGAAAAACACATTTGAACTATCTCAGGGATTTAGTTTGTCAATTTATATTCCCTGAGAGTAGTCATGTAAATTCTCAGTTCTGTATTTAAATTTATTAGTACTTCATTGTCATTTTTAAAGACAAACAGAAAGAACTTGACTGTGGTTGAGATTTTGGTACGGATTAACAGTAGAATGGATAATAAGCAGCAGATTCATGGAGGACTCTAGCCTGGTGAACAGGGTATACATGGCTGGAGGAAATTCCTGTGGGTAATCACTGAGGGGAGAAATATTTCTTCCAGTTGAAAACTGAGTGGCAGTACAGACTCTTCTTTGAAGGCAGCTGCTTCATCAGGGAGAAATTTTCATGTTGAGGAACTTAGGAGCAGATATTTTACCTCCTGCTCTTCTGATATTTTTCCCCAATGAGAAACATTTTTACTGACTTACTCAGCCTGTTCTACTTTCAAAGAGTAAAATCCAGCTGTGGAGTGTGATTTGACAGACATAACAAATTATATACCTCCATCTCTGGAGTCTTCCTTTCTTCTCTGTTACAATATTCTGAATACTGTGTCTTTAATGAACAAAAATAATTAAAATTATAAAATCAAAGTCATGCTTTAATCACACTATCATTTATATATCATCACTACAACATACAAGGTGGTAACATGTATATTTTTTCTTACAAAAAAAAGCATACATTAATATAACTGTCATTTTACATATACAGAATTTGTGTCTCAGAGATTATTGAATTATTTGCCAAATATTATAGAGCTTTGATCACCCAACTGGAGTGTGGAAACTAAATCGTCTGGCACTTGGTTTGTACCCCTTCTTAAGCACACTGCTAAATAAGGCACCTGCTAAGCAATGTACCTTTGAATAATCTCCAGTATTAAGTTATTTGGAGGATATCATGGAAGTGAAGAAGAAAAATGATGAATTTTACAGACTGCTAATAAGTAAAAAGGGTTATAAAGAAATCTTAGATGACATAAGTAATGAATATTCTGTTGATGGAGCTTTAAAGAGAGAAGTAAGAGAATACAGAAATGTTCAAACTGACATGAGGATTAGGGTAAAAGTGATCAGAAAATCCTTCATGAAGATGATAGTATTTTTTCTTGAAAGGTGATTAGGATTTGACATGGACTGATGAAGATGTTAGGACATTCAGACTAGAGAGAAGGGCATGGACAAGCCTAAAACTTATAAACATAACAAATAAAATGCTGTTACAACTAGGATCCAAATTTATGAGACAATGAGAGGCATGTAAAAGTATTGTTAAGATAAATAAATAGATAGAAACTTGTATTAAAACAACATGAAACTACCTAAACAAAACATTAAGGAGTAGACCTACTTTAGAAGGCAGTAAGAAATTCAATCAATTTCTGATCTGAGTTTGATCTGGCTTTACCAAATTTTTAGCTGAGGCAGGTATGCCGATCTGAAATGAGTTTTACAATCATTAGGCATGGGAAAGAAAAGAGTTAGATTTGATTCGTTTCCATGTTGAAATTGAAAGAGTCCAGATCTGAGGTAAATTACACATGATAGTTAGATTGCAATGATAATAGTTAGGATATTGTGCATGTTGTGTTCAGGATTATTTGGTATATATATTTCACAGAGATTGGATGTAGGACTCAGATTTATGTTCAGGTTCAGGGCCTATTATATGTAGGTATATATTCAAGATATTTCAAGGTAGTTTCTTTTCCACTTATATAAAATGAGGACATATTATCGATATTTAACATTTGTCTCTGCAATAGATGTGCTTGGTGAATAATTCTGAGGCCCCTTTAAAACCCAAATGTGTGGCTTGAAGCTGCCAGAGTACAAATGTAGTCAATCACAATTATGGCAGTGCTTCTTAAACAGTTTTCTCATATTGCTTCAAAAGCATTTAGAGTATTAAAAGACAAAGCCAGATCTATTAGTTTTATTTGACAAGTTCATACTCCATAGTTTGACAAATAAAACTAATAATATACTGTTTTTTAATGTCCTTTTGCATTTTGGCAATTTGATTCATTTTAATTATATTAGGTAAAATATTCTATGTTACGTAAAATAACATAGAATATGCAACCGTTCATTTTGACCAGAACTGTTCTGGTTTTGGCATTCAGAGTTTTACATCCTGGGAAACCCATTATCTCAGGCAAATCAGGATGGTTGATCACCCTAATATTTCACTACAACTAGAAGTAACTGGACGTTTATATCTATCATGGAATTGGTAATTTTGATTTTGATAATTAAATAGCTTATGATATACTCTGGGATTCTCAGATTAATCAAATCAGATACCTTAAAATCAAGCATTTACTGTGCTTTTCAATGATCAGTTTAGTTTCTTCCTGTGATAGCCAATATCTAGGGTGTGTTTAAAATCTATCAGTGATATACAATAAATCCTCATTTAACATCATCAATAGGTCCTTGGCAACTGCTACTTTCAGCAAAATGACATATAAGGAAACACTGAACAAAACAACTTTATTTGAGGACCTGCTGTGCATCATTTTGCTTAAAGTTGGTTTCCAAGACTTTATGATGTCAACAGGGGACTTACTGTATATAGTTTTGCTATTTTAACATGCATGTATACTATTCAGTCTCTAATATATATATATATATATATATATATATATATATATATCTCCAATGTAAACTTTGCTTTTTGTTTTGTTTTGTTTTATAACATACAACAGTGTCTAGCAAACAGAATTCTACCCATGATCCTCAATTCTGGGGAAGACAGACTTCTCTTTTGAGTTTTTTGGGAAACAATGCAAAGTCATCAATGTTCAAAAAGATAAAATAAATCCAAGATTTTGGGACAAATGGTCTTTTTCCTGCAATAATGTGCTTTTACCTACATCTTAATGTGAAAACAAACTGAAATCATTATTAAAGTGGTGCTGCATCTAAAAAGCAACATGTTGGTCCAAAGAAATCAATAGCATATACACCTATACACCCCAAACACAGCAGCAACACCTCGAAAACTCAAAAGGGAGACAGTAGGTACACACACACACACACACACACACACACACAAACACACACACATACACACACACACACACACACACACACACCCCTCTTTTGTGGAAGCCCAGCAAGATAGAGGTAAGATGTTTTGAAATAGGTGCATAGTGTAGTAAGCCTCTCTCCCTAACATTTCTTCCCCTACTTCTAATGAAAACAAATGCAGTTTTTAAATAATTCTGTTTGGAGATTTATTGAAGAGTAAAGAGGACCAGACTCCCTTTACCAAGTGATATGATGAGTAAGTGATGAGTGATCCTTGACTGGACACCTAGCCAGATTACTGTAGGTAGTTTGCATCTTAGCTGGCATTCTGTCGCTATTAATTTCTAAATCATTTACAGTAGAATATAACCTTAGTAGGTGCATAAAAATGCACTCTTTCTTTTAATCAATGATCTGAGGAATATGCACATTGAATTTTTATGTTTTTGATTTATAAGTAATTCTCATTGTTAAATCGAAGTGAGAATAAAATGGGGGAGTTAAAGAACTATTTTTCTTGCAAGGCATATCAGACAAGCAAAAAGAAGTTGATAGCCAAAGCAGTTATTAAATCAATTTTTGAGCGAAAAGAAACTTTGGTCCTCTACTATAACTGCCAAATTTCTGAGTCATATCATTTTATTAACATAAAAATATGGCTTTTACTTAGCTATTTATCTGTAGGGAAACCTCATAAAAGACCGGGAAAGCATAGAAACTGGTAAATGTTTCTGCATAACATGAATAATACCCATATGAAAATTGCTGTATGTCATGGTCTTACTTCTGTCATGAACTAATTGTATGACCTTGAGGTATGTCACTTGAATTCTCTGCACATGTATATCTTGGAAAATAAAATGAATGTGTTTTAAGGCCTTTTCAATATAAAAATTATAGAATTTATTTCTAATGTTTTGGTCACTTTTAATTATGCCTTTTTGATTAGCAAAAAGGAAAATGAACATCTCAGGACATACTCTCTTATGGGCACCCAGAAACCTCAGTTGTGTGATCACTCCAGGGTGATTTGCGCACTGAGCTCTAACCCTTCCTCAAACTACAGACACATTGGCCTAAGCCATACAACTGTTCTTGATTTCCTTATTTTTTCTTTAGTCTCATATGGATCTAGAGTACTTTTCTTATGAGCAACCTGACTGACTGAGTTCCAGAGATTCTAGCCCTCTGTTTCCCTTATTCTCATCTGTAGCAGTTATCTAAATTCACAATCTTCTGAAGGATTTAACCTTGAGCAATGCCACTGCTCATCTTAAGGGATTTTAAGACCAATATTCAAAGAGGTTCATTTTACATAGGAGGCCCCTATAGATAGGAACAGATCTACAGAGGTTTTCAAGTAAACACAAAAGTTTATAAAGTACTGGCATGTATACCCTGGCTGACATGAAATGGGCATATGGGCAGGTGTGTCAAGTCTATGCTTTCCAAGGCTCCTGGACACTGACCTTTGGGGAAAAGACTATTGCCAAGTAAATTCTTTTTTGCTTTATCTCAAACATCTTCTACCTTTTTCCTCTTCCCTACAAGTTAGCCTTTGACTGAGTTCCCAGCACATCCTGTGTGAGAACACATTGATATTTATATCAGATGCCCTTTATAACGTCACAGTTAGGCTTATTGCTTTAATGTTGTACTACACTTTGTTTTAAAACAGCCTCCTTCAAAAAAAAATCAATGAATCCAGAAGCTGTTTTTTTTTAAAAATTAACAAAATAGATAGACCCCCTAGCTAGACTAATAAAGGAGAGAAGGATCAAATAGACAATAAAAAATGATAAAGGGGATATCAACACTGATCCTACAGAAATACAAACTACCATCAGAAAATAATATAAACACCTCTATACAAATAAACTAGAAAATCTAGAAGAAATGGATAAACTCCTGGACACATACACCCTCCAAAGACTAAACCAGGAAGAAGTCGAATCCCTGAATAGACCAATAGCAAGTTCTGAAATTGAGGCACTAATAGCCTACCAACCAAAAAAGTGCCCAGGAACAGATGTATTCACAGCTGAACTCTACCAGAGGTACAAAGAGGAGCTGATACGATACCTTCTGAAACTATTCCAAACAATAGAAAAAGAAGGCCTCCTCCTTAACTCATTTTGAGGCCAGCATCATCCTGATACCAAAACCTGGCAGAGATCTAACAAAAAAAAAAAAGAAAATTTCAGGCCAATATCCCTGATGAACATCAGTGCAAAAATGTTCAATAAAATACTGACAAACCAAATCCAGCAGCACATTAAAAAGCTTGTCCACCACAATTAAGTCAGCTTCATGCCTGGGATGGAGGGCTGGTTCAATATACACAAATCAATAAATGTTATCCACCACATAAACAAAACCAATAACAAAAACCACATGATTATCTCATTAGATGCAGAAAAGGCCTCTGATAAAATTCAACATCCCTTTGTGCTAAAAACTCTCAATAAACAAGGTATTCATGGAACACATCTCAAAATAATAAGAGCTATATATGACAAACCCATAGCCAATATCATACTGAATGGGCAAAAACTGGAAGCATTTCCTTTGAAAACTGGCACAAGACAAGGATGCCCTCTCTCACCACTCCTATTCAACATAGTACTGGAAGTTCTGGCCAAGGCAATCAGGAAACAGAAAGAAATAAAGCATATTCAAATAGGAAGAGAGGAAGTCAAATTATCTCTGTTTGCAGATAACATGATTGTATATTTAGAAAAACCCATCATCTCAGCCCAAAAACTCCTTAAGCTGATAAGCAACTTGAGCAAAGTCTCAGGATACAAAATCAGTGTGCAAAAATCACAAGATTCCTACACACCAACAATAGACAAGCAGAGAACCAAATCATGAGTGAACTCACATTCACAATTGCGACAAAAAGAATAAAATACCTAGGAATAAAACTTACAAGAGATGCGAAGTGCCTCTTTAAGAAGAACTACAAATCACTACTCAAGGAAATAAGAGAGGACATAAACAAATGGAAAAACATTCCATGTTCATGGATAAGAAGAATCAGGATCATGAAAATGGCCATATAGCCCAAAGAAATTTATAGATTTAATGCTATTCCCATCAAGCTACCATTGACTTTATTTGCAGAATTGGAAAAAACTACTTTAAATTTCATATGGAGCCAAAAAAGCCTGTATAGCCAAGATAATCCTAAGCAAAAAAGAACAATGCTGGAGGCATCATGCTACCTGATTTCAAACTATACTACAAGGCTACAGTAACCAAAACAGCATGGTACTGGTACCAAAACAGATATATAGACCGATGAAACAGAACAGAGACCTCAGAAATAACACCACACATCTACAACCATCTGATCTTTAACAGTGCAACAAAAACTAGCAATGGGGAAAAGATTCCCTATTTAATAAATGGTTCTGGGAAAACCAGCTAGCCACATGAGGAAAACTGAAACTGGACCCCTTCCTTATACCTTATACAAAAATTAACTCAAGATGGATTAAATACTTAAATGTAAAACCCAAAACCATAAGATTCCTAGAAGAAAACCTAGGCAATACCATTCAGGACATAGGAATGGACAACGGCTTCATGACTAAAACACCAAAAGCAATGGCAACAAAAGCCAAAGTTGACAAATGGGATCTAATTAAACTAAACAGCTTCTGCACAGCAAAAGAAACTATCATCAGATTGAATAGGCAACATACAGAATGGGAGAAAATTTTTGCAATCTACCCATCTGAAAAAGGTCTAATATCCAGAATGTACAAAGAACTTAAATAAATTTACAAGAAAAAAAAAATAAACGACCTCATCAAAAAGTGGGTGAAGGATATGAACAGTCACTTCTCAAAAGAAGACATTTATGCAGCCAACGAACATATGAAAAAAAGCTCATCATTAGTAAGTAGAGAAATGCAACCAAAACCACAACGAGATACCATCTCATGCCAGTTACAATAGTGACTATTAAAAAGTCAGGAAACAACAGATGCTGGTGAGGCTGCAGAGAAATAGGAACACTTTTACGCTGTTGGTGGGAGTGCAAATTAGTTCAGCCATTGTGGAAGACAGTGTGGCGATTCCTCAAGGATCTAGAACCAGAAATACCATTTGATCCAATAATCCCATTATCCTCTGGGTACCAATGATGGACTAGATAAAGAAAATGTGGCACATATACACCATGGAATACTATGCAGCCATAAAAAAGAATGAGTTTATGTCCTTTGCAGAGACATGGATGTAGCCAGAAACCATCATTCTCAGAAAAATAATACAGAACAGAAAAATCAAACACCACATGTTCTCACTCATAAGTGGGAGTTGATGAGAACACATGAACGCAGGCAGGGGTACATCACACAACGGGGCCTGTTGGCGGGGGTCGGGGGTGGGGTTGGGCAGCAAGAGGAAGGAGAGCATTAGGACAAATATCTAATGCATGCAAGGCTTAAAACCTAGATGACAGGTTGATAGGTACAGCAAACCACCATGGCACATGTATACCTATGGAACAAATTTGCACATTCTGCACATGTATCCCAGAACTTAAAGTAAAATAAAAAGAAAAAAATAAAAGAAATAAAAGTCTCCCTGATCTGCTATCAGAGTTCAGTTTTTTAGCCCTTTTGCTACCATTTATTTCTGAATAAAATAAAGTGTAAGAATGATTTAATATTTTTCTGTGCCCTTACACACACATGCACACACACTTACAAACACATACATATATATGTATATAAATTTTAAGTGGAAAAGTTACGTAAGTACAGGATTTTTTGGTTGTTACTTTTCTTTCAACCTGAGTATGACTAATTTTGACTTCCTCCATCTGCTTTAGGTTACCCATGTCAGCAATCCAAGATAGATTATTAAAAGTATATATTTAGCTGTGTCTAAGCTTCTGATTAATATGTATTGAAATTTAGATCTCAATTTATATTTTTGAATGTCTATCTTAGTTCTTTTCAAATCTGCCTGTTAATTTTTTATAATATCTTGTCCGTTAGCCATATGTTTTATTAACTTGTTTTACCACTAAACATACTAAAATACATATTTAATAGTCTCTATCAAAGCAAATGCCCTTAATCAGGTTGTTTTGATAGATTGCTAACTTTATTTGTGAGACAGAACTATAAAGAATTTCCCTTAATTTATGGTGTAAATAGAGCATATATGATCTCTCTATATAAGCATGCATATATATAAACATCTCTATAGGTATACACATGTAAACACACATATACATATATATAAAATATCATACAGCATTTTCTGTACTTTTTTTGGAGGTTAATTTCAGAATATACATTTGGTAATACTGAGAGAAATAAGAGTCCACATTTTATTTTTCAACAGTTTCCTCCTCTTCTCCATAATTCACCAACTAATGCCATCATACAGAAATTTGTATACTGTTTCATTTATTAATATAAAACAAATAGACAAGCAAATGACCATGGAGTAAGCACCAGGCACTATTGGAGACTGAGTAGACAGAGTCTATTACACAACTTTATGACATGTCAAATACAGGCCCACGTGAGTGGAGTAGGCAGTACCTAATTTCTAAAATCTTAAAAGACAGGCTACTATTTATGGGACATACAGATACTAACATAATATTTAAAATAAGAAAGATATTTGATTTAATTCAAATGAAACTATCTGTATTCATCCATGGCTGACCTGATACTTTCCAGAACAAACAATCTTATAGTGTCCTTGATATGTTGGGTCTTTATAAAATAGTAGTATATAATACAGCACTTGTTTTATGGTATTATAATAATTTGGTTAATACTAATTATATGCTCTAAATTTAATCTGCTTAGAATTATATTTCTGAAAATAAGATCTTGTTACATTTTCTGCTTTTTCAAACTTATAGTAGTTTCCTATGTAGTAGGAATCAATGATCATTAAAAAGTTTTATATTAATTATATTATGTGGGTTTGATGTGATATTACACATAACATGTAGCTAGAACAGTTGTCTCTGTAGTACTTTTATATATTCCTTTCAGTTAAATGTAGTCTCAAGCAGAAATAAAAAGTAGAAAAGTTTAAATAACACTCTTTGAACAATCCAAAACAACAATAACAATTGTCTCTAATCTTTGGTTTTCATGACTTGAATGACTTTTAGGCTTACAAATAAGTTAGTCAAGACTTCATTTCATTTTCAATTCTCGTCAGCTAAGAACTGAAATAATTCTAGTTGTTAAATTATGGAATTTATTTTAAATAATTTTTATTTTCCAATCAAATCCATACAAGTTTATGCCACAAGTAAATCTTGGTATCCCTAGAAAAGCCTTCATCATCTGAGTAGAAAATCTTTTCTTTAATGAGCTTGACTACACAGTTCCGCCCAATTAAAAATTCTTATAAGTGACTAGTTTCTACATAAAATGGGTGTTTATTTTTTTTCCCAGTGCCAAGCACAGTTTGTGGAGGCATAAGACACTCAATGAATATTTGTTCAATGAAAATATAAAAAGAAACATTCAAACGTTGTCCACTCATACCTTCAAACACTCTTCTTGTAGCTTTCATAATATCATAGGTTTTTTCCTCTTCCCTCACTGGCTCTTTCAATCCCACTTGAAATACTATGCAATTTTAGTTATTCAAGCACACTATATTTATGTACGTTAGCATAATTGAGTCAATGATATAAATCAGTATTTTTAAAATTGTATTCTACATAACAGTAAGATTTCTCACAAGTGCGTTTGCAGGTTCCAAGGAACTGAGACAGAAAACTCTGGACTCTACAACTCTAATATCTCTTAATTTGGCTTACTTTATTTGTGATTGTGATGTCCTATTTTAGGGTATAATGCATGTATAACTCAAGCCCTCTTTCTAGGTTTAGAACTCACATATGATGTGTCCACATCAGCAGAAGGTCCCTCTGTCTCTTAGGTTGTATATACTTCCCCAGAACAAAAGCATGCTATCAGAAAGACTGCTGCTCAGCACACCCCAGTGTCTGCCACTTCACTAGCACAGGTTAGTTAAACTCCGTTCTGAATTCAGGACTTGGCTTTTCTTTCCCTCCTTCTTTGTATTGCTAGTATGAGGAATGACGCCTAGGAGAAGGACTTTGTCCTTCCCTATCGTCTCCATTCGCGCTGTGCCACTTCATCCCAATGAGTTCCAAACACCAGTTCAGAGAAAAGAACCTTGTAGTCATAATACCTTTACGCTCCAGTTAGTTATGCAAATTTGTCTACCCCCTCAGGCACACATCTCAAGTTTGAAATACCAAAGTTCCCAAAAAGTGAGGGAAGAAAAGAGAAAGAGTGGGAGAATGGGAAAACATGGAGGAAAGGAGGGATTGCCGTTCCGCAATATTAGATGTTTGTGTGTTTAGCCATTATGCCACATATTGCTTTATTAGGACGAAATGTTTTTCACTGAAAACTTTGAAAATGAATACTCCAAATTCACTACCATCAAATCTGGTGAGTTTATTCTCACATAACAATATCCACTTTAGAGTTATGCCTATTTAACTGTACTCAAACTGTTTCATCATTTTTGTATATTCAACTTAAAAAATTATATATCCTACCTGTAAAACACTGAAAAATATAGATGCATATATAAAAAGAAAAGAAAAATGTGTGTACACCTACCATCAAAGTAGAGTAATTTTATAATAGATTATTTCACCATAAAACTAGGATACAACTTTTTCACTTATTTTTTATTTCCCTGTTCTAAAAAGATTCTTAAATAAAATTAAAAAGTTTTGTATTTTATTCCATGTGTAATCAGAGTGTGTCTGGAATTGGTGTGTTCTTGGTCTCACTGACTTCGAGAATGAAGCCGCGGACCCTCGCAGTGAGTGTTACAGCTCTTAAGGTGGCGCGTCTGGAGTCCGCCCTTTCTGATGGTCAGATGTGTTTGGAGTTTCTTCCTTCTGGTGGGTTCGTGGTCTCGCTGGCTCAGGAGTGAAGCTGCAGACCTTCGCGGTGAGTGTTACAGCTCTTAAGGTGGCGCATCTGGAGTTGTTCGTTCCTCCCGGTGGGCTCGTGGGCTCGCTGGGCTCAGGAGTGAAGCTGCAGATCTTCACAGTGAGTGTTACAGCTCATAAAAGCAGCGTGGACTCAAAGAGTGAGCAGTAGCAAGACTTATTGCAAAGAGCCAACGAACAAAGCTTCCACAGTGTGGAAGGGACCCCGAGCGGGTTGCCAATCCTGGCTCGGGCAGCCTGCTTTTATTCTGTTATCCGGCCCCACCCACATCCTGTTGATTGGTAGAGCCGAGTGGCCTGTTTTGTTAGGGTGCTGATTGGTGCGTTTACAATCCCTGAGCTAGATACAAAGGTTCTCCACGTCCCCATCAGATTAGTTAGATACACAGTTTCCACACACAGGTTCTCCAAGGCCCCACCAGAGCAGCTAGATACAGAGTGTCGATTGGTGCACTCACAAACCTTGAGCTAAACACAGGGTGCTGATTGGTGTGTTTACAATCCCTGAGCTAGATATAAAGACTCTCCACGTCCCCACCAGACTCAGGAGCCCAGCTGGCTTCACCTAGTGGATCCTGCACCAGGGCTTCAGGTGGAGCTGGCTGCCAGTCCTGCGCCATGCGCTCGCATTCTTCAGCCCTTGGGTGGTAGATGGGACTGGGCACCGTGGAGCAGGGGGTGGCGTTCATCGGGGAGGCTCGGGCCGCACAGGAGCCCACGGAGGGGGTGGGAGGCTCAGGCATGGAGGGCTGCAGGTCCCGAGCCCTGCCCCGTGGGAAGGCAGCTAAGGCCCGGCGAGAAATCGAGCACAGCGCAGGTGGGCCGGCACTGCTGGGGGACCCAGTACACCCTCCGCAGCCACTGGCCCGGGTGCTAAGTCCCCCACTGCCCGGGGCCAGCAGGGCTGGCTGGCTGCTCTGAGTGCAGGGCCCACCAAGCCCACGCCCACCCGGAACTCCAGCTGGCCCGCAAGTGCCGCACACAGCCCCGGTTCCCGCTCCTGTCTCTTCCTCCACACCTCCCTGCAACCTGAGGGAGTGGGCTCCAGCCTTGGCCAGCCCAGAAAGGGGCTCCCACAGTGCAGTGGGGGACTGAAGGGCTCCTCAAATGCCACCAAAGTGGGAGCCCAGGCAGGGGTGGTGCCGAGAGCAACCGAGGGCTCTGAGGACTGCCAGCACGCTGTCACCTCTCAAGAGTTTAGTCTGTCTTTCAAATTTGTGATAATCATTCATACTCTCAAATATGTTTGTTTATATGTGATGATTACCTAAAGACTTAACCCTTGAAGAGGAATTGATAGACAAAATAGTATACCATACATATAATCTAAGGTTCTTGCTACTGTAAGAGAAAAAATTTTCTGAAGCCCTCGTAAGAGAGTTAAATAAACCTTGGACTTAAAGTATCAGTTTTCTTCATAAATGCAAGAACACAGAATGTACTTTTTTGGGACTTACGTAAAATAACAATTTTCTTAATAACTCAAAATTTATAAAAGGTAAACTTTTGAACCTTGCTCACTCATTATTTATCTGTTTATAAAGACTAAAAACTGAATCTCTGCCTTGTGCATACCACTTTGGTAAATTTATTTCTAGAATTGCAACTGGTATATAATTTGGGCTAAATTTGCCCAATTTTGCCTTTGTAAAAAATGCATTCTTTCCCTTTAATGATCTGCTACAACACTCTTGCTCCCCCAAATACAAAAACAATTTCAGAAAAAAAAAAACTTTCTGGAGAAAATGCTTGGGACAGAAATTTTATACAATTTTTACTTAGGAACCAAAAATATGAGGAATGCAGACTTTCTAACTTATGGCAGAATGGAAAGTTTGGAATTCAGATTACTGTACCTCCACATTGAATAAGAAAGAGGGACATCCATCTTGAGAGCTGTCAGTCTAAGTACTTTCCCAAACATGACATCCACTTTTTTAAATGAACAAAAGTGTTGAAATAGCTCCATCGAGTAATATGCATATGAGTTTCTGCATTATAACTCACTGAAACAGAGGTTTTGATTAATTGCTTTCTATGTTAGCAGCTGTCTTTGCTATTAGACACTGTTTGGTTTCCTGAGTCATAGTGAACAGGTTAAAATAATATCTACCAGACTAAAGATCTAAGTTCCCAAACAAGAATAAACTATATAATAGATGAACAAATCATACAATAACTCAGGCTGCAAATTCAAGAAGCTCGATTTGGCATACTGGAGTTATATAGTTTTCATAGCGATTTTCAGCTCAGTTTTAAACTCTCAAGGTGCTCTGAAGGAAAACTACTGCAATGCTTGGAATATCTTTAGCTTAGCTTTCTGAATGCAGAACAAAAATTTCCTTTCTGAAAAATTATTTTTATCAGATAGTGAATATGCTGTAATTTCCACAGTCTTAACAAAAATCCTCTTCCTCTATACCACTTCCCTCTTCCAATGGCTGTTCATTTTTTTCTGCTCCCCTTCATAACAAAATTCCTTGACGTTGCTGTCCCTACAGTTTATCTCTGTGTTCTCTCCACCCAGCCTCTTGAAGCATTACAAAGAGGCTTTCACCTGCATTGCTCTATTGAAACTTATCTTGCTAAGGATGCCAAAGGCTTCAACATTACAAAACCCTAGAGTCAACTCTTAATTGTCATCATACCTCTCTGTTGGCAGCATTTAGTTGATCTGCATTCCTTCTTGGCTTTCCTCAACATCTGAGTTGTCTGCCTATTGAAATCACTCTTTCTCTGTTCCTTTGCTCATTATTCCTTATCATCCAACCTAAACGTGTTGGAGGACTCAGGATATACCTTTTGGAACTCCTCTCCCTTGGTGACTTCATTTAGTCTTATGGTCATCTAAATAATTACAACTCCCAAAGATATGTACAGTCTGGAATGTTCCCCTGAACCTCAAATTCATGTAATCAACTGCCTAGTCAACAGCCTCTTATATTAGAGGTCTGCAGACATTCCAAAATTGATATTGCCAAGGAGAACTTCTAATCTTCCTCACCATTGCCCAAACCTATTCCTCAACATATTAGAAAATGGCATGTTGTCCCAGTTACTCAGATAAGTATATATAAAAAAAGAAAAAAACCCGAGAAACATACAAAAAATTCCCAAAAACATTCTTAGTACCATCCATTCTTTGATACCCTACATCCCACCCATCAGCAAATGCCAATTGGTCCAAACAACTATCATCTTCGGTGTGGAGAAACAGCTTCCTACCCAGTCTTTTGCTTTCACTTTTGTCCCCAGAGAATAGCCAAAGTGATCTTTTAAAAAGCTTGTCTAAAAAAAAAACAAAAAAACAAAAAAACCCGCCAATGTTTCTCATCTCAAAGAAAAAAAAAAATCCTAAGTTCAGTACAAATTTCTTCAAGAACTTAGCCTTCCTCTTTTCTATGTTGGTTCTTTGATTTCACCTCTGCCAGTGGCCTTCTGGCTCACTTCACTGGAACCAAACAGATCTTTTTACTACCTGAAAAAGTTTAGAAATGTTTGTCTATTTTTGTTGTTGTTTGCTACCATATGCCTAGCTGTCAGAATAATGAGTGTGATATAGTTGGTAGCAAATATTTACTGAGTTAAGAATGAAAAAAAAATCTGTTTGAATGAACAGAAAAATAAATCCAATTTCATAAAAAATCTCTGCTTTAGTAGTGGCAAGTGTCAGGCCTCTGAGCCCAAGCTAAGTCATCATAACCCCTGTGACCTGCACGTATACATCCAGAGGGCTTGCAGCAACTGAAGAACCACAAAATATGACATTCCACCATTGTGATTTGTTCCTATCCCACCCCAACTAATCAATCGACCTTGTGACATTCCCCTGCTCCCCACCCTACGCCTTGTGACCCCCACCCCTGCCCACAAGACATAACCACCTTTAACTGTAATTTTCCGCTACCTACCCAAATCCTATAAAACTGCCCCATCCCATCTCCCTTTGCTTACTCTCTTTTCAGACTCAGCCCACTTGAACCCAAGTGAAATAAACATCCTTGTTGCTCACACAAAGCTTGTTGGTGGACTCTCTTCACACGGACATGCCAGACAGCAAGTTTTCTTCAGATACAGATAACATAAATTTCCTTAAAAAAGTTATGTCTTTAAATCTAAATAGAGGAAAATGCCAACATCATTTACATAACAATTTAAAAGCTAGATTTTATCTTATTAACCTAAATAGCTATGGCTATCTGTATAATTCTAAGAAAATGATTGTTTGTTCTAGTTGTCTGTACATTTCAGACAACATGCTGAAAAAAAAGGTAACATATAGACACTTGTTTAAATTACCTGCCTTGTATGTACAGACTATCAAAGACTATTTTGGCTAAAATATCCTAATTTTCATGTTCTATCAATCCTAGTATAACAGCTAAACTAGGGGAATTGTGCTCCATTGGATTTAAGTTGCTTAGATCAAACTCATTGTGGTCCACAAAATGCAATGAGATTTTGAGGCTAAAATGAGGATAATTTGTGCATTACAAAAAGTTAAAATGTATAATTTCAGTGAACACTTATTACATTTTCTGTTTATTTTCAATTTAAATGGCTTTTGTTTATATCTTCTCACCTTCTGATATATTTCCGCTTATTTAAAGGAAACATTCAACTATTTATCACACCATTTCTTTCCATTGTCTCAAACAACAAAATTCTCATATCATAGTAGTTTATTCCTTCAGCAGGAAGCCTTGTAGCTAAACACAACTTTCTATGGGAATAAAGGAAAAGCATTCTCATATTTTCTCACATAAACAATAGAATGGTGTGGTAGATAAGAGAAAGTTTGTATTTAGGCTTAACCACATTTCTATGTTGATTATGCTAAGTCAAGTCAAATAGTGAGTGAAGCTAACCCAAGGGTACTCCAATACTTAGTTTTTTTTCTGGGAGCCCCAAGAAGCCGAAAGTGCCTAGATAATATATTCCAGTATAGAGCACTCTCTTAGGTCTACTTTTCCTATCCCAGTGTTTTATGACCTAGAAAATAATGACTGTAATATTCCCTAAGGCCCTTTAACAAAGTAAACATTGTTTACCCACGTGGCTCTTAAGATTCTGCCCTCCCTAACTCATCTACCGTCTCTGATCACCTTCAGAAGCTATTTTCAGTTAGCCTTTAACCTGTTTGGCCAGTACCAAAAATTACCATAGACAGTTATGGCTTAGAATCTTTGTTATATGATCAATTATGGAGATAACACATTTCAAAATGAGGCAGAATTGATTGTTGCTGGCAAGTTATTTCTGTAAACGTGTGTGTCTATCAATCTAAAGATTTTACTTTTTATATCAAATGAAGTTTGGTGGCTTATGGTAAACTGATTAACAGGGTTGTAAGTAAAAACATTGAATAATTTATTCAATTATGACCAGAATTATGTTTTTTAACTTTTATTTATAAAAAGGCAGTAATAATACCTACTTTATAAGGTTGTTATAATTAAAACAAGCCCAATTGCCTCACAGAACTGATGTTTATGAGTTTTTTTTTTAATAAAAATAGCAGTTGACCCTCCCAATCTTAAAACTTGAGAAAGTTACACTTTGTCTAATCTGAGTTTCTTTCTCAGGAAGCCATCCATTAGGCTTCCCAGATAGTACCAAGGAACTGAAACTTACCAGACCATGGCATCTGGACGAAGAGAGGCCAGACTCCTCACCTGTCATGATTGCCCATGCCAGCACCTGCTTCTTGTTGACCAACTCCTCTTCCTTACTTCTCCCTAATTCCTGTTTTCCCACACAATTACATGTCTTGTTGCTATATAAACCTCTAATTTTAGTCAGTTGAGAAGATGGATTTGAGGCTGATCTGCCATCTTTTCAGCTGTAGCACCTGAAAGACCTAAAGTCTTTTTCTCTGGCAATACTCATTGCCTCAATGACTGGCTTTCTAGATGTTACCCCTGGCATTTTGGTAATGTAATGTTCAAAAGGTTATACATATTTACATAGATACACAATACCTGGTACACTGTAGAAACTAAAAAGTCATCATATCTTTTAGGTGTAGTAACCATGAGTGAGCAGATCTTAATTTCAATTATAAGAGCAGCTATAATTAAAGAACAGTTGTCCACTCACTGCATACCCAAATAAACAGGCCCAATATAAACATAATTGGTATCCTTCTACAACACACAAATATACTAAAATACTTGCAGTCAATGTAACTGACTAATTAGGGTAGACTGTTCATCGTAACTAATGAGTGCCTCGTTTTGTCAACTATGCTAGGTAGTAAATGTTTCCACATATGTTTATCATGGTTTTAGATACTGAGATTTTGCTACGCAGTATAAAATATTTTAAGTTAAAAGTCTGGTAAGTATGTTATTATTCAGAAGCAAACGATGGCTGATTATGTTCAGGACATTCTTAGGGACATTAACCATCAATCAGGGCATAAAGCTAATGCTTGATATTAGAGGGCTGATCTCAACAAATTAGCCGATGATCCAGACTATCTTTAGCAATAATTAATACAGGGTTTAATAAGATGTATGACTCAGAAAATAAGCAAATTGGAATGTTAACACCATGGAAACTGCAATCTTATTCGAAACACGTTCATAATGTAAACAAGCAATATATGTTTCACCCTCATATGGCATATTGCTAGCTTCTGTGTAAGTGTAACTACAATTTATTTCAGACTGAGACATACATTCTCACTTTTCCCTAGCTTTTTGTCCTTTTCTTCTTCTTTTTTAAGTGTACATATTCCCTCCTTATGTGGCACAAATCAGAACTGACATCATTGATCTCCTGATAACAGCCTTCTCTGGGCCTGAATTATTTCTTCTAACTTCACTTAACAGAAGAAAGGAGAAGAGAATGCCTCACAGTCCCCATTTTTGCTTCATTGTGGCTAGGCTCACTTTCTGTCTTCTGGATTCTGCTCATTTGCATTCTCCCAGCAGTTCCTTGAGATGTCAGGGATTGCTTAAAATGTACAGAACAGAGACTTTGCTTCTGGCCACTCTTTCACATTCAAAACAAAGTATAAACACTATCCATTCTAAACATAGAAGAAAGAGCTAAGCTTTTCCAATGCCTTGGAGTCATAAAGAAAAGAAAATAAGTGTTCTTTCCTGAGATTCTTACTCTGTTTGTAGATGTCTTACTTGATTTTTAAAGGAGATAAACCTGGATTGAATCAGCAGTAACATTTAGATGTCCTTTAGTTGGTTCACCCTTAACCATAAAGGATTGACACACCAGCCTTGGTTAGTGTTTCTTCATCACTGACCATTTTTAGCATATTGTACTAAGTTGTAAAATGTGAAAGTACGTATCTGGAAAAAAAATGTTTCTGGCATGATTGTTTTCTTAAGAGTTGTAAGCTGTATGTATGGAAATAACATGTAAGGAAAACATTATATTCAATTTAGTGTTCATGATTAGATATCCATTTTAACTGAGACCAAATTTTAAAAATGATTAACATTACAAGGACATTCTACTATATTTTATGTTGAATTGAGAACAAAGATGCGTTTTGTCTTGACAGATCTTAGAGATCAAGGAAATAGTTTTAACTTTCCTTTTCATCCCATTCGATTAGTGTCACATGATACAGCAGTCCCTCCTTATCCACGAGGGATAGATCCCAAGATCCTCAGTGGATGCCTGAAACCTCAGATATTACCAAACCCTATTAATGCTATGTATTTTTCTATATATGTATGGCAGAATTTAATTTATAAATTAGGCACTGAAACAGATTAATAACCAATAATAAAACAGAACAATTATAACTATACAATAAGAAAAATTATGTGAATGTGCCTCCCTTTCTCAAAATATATTATTGTACTCACCTATTTTTGGACCATATTTGACAGTAGGTAATTAAAATCAATAAAAGCAAAACTGCAGATAAGGGGGACTACCATATAGGATAATGTTCAAAGTAAGTTCTTATTGAATGAATTAATGAATATATGAATAGCAAGCAAACCATATCAAATAAGCTATGTCACTTGCAATTAATAAGTCATTAGCAATAATAGTATTGTTAATTACAAGCATTATGTTACAAGTCATGTTTAATTATTTTCCACTTCACATATGGTACATGTCTGAGGTGTCATTGTTCCTCAGTAATGAAGAAACATACCGTTAAATAAATTGTCTAGGATAATTTGACATTAATATAAGAAAACAGAAAATTGGATTTTCACCTTATTCCATACGCAAAAATAAATTCCCAATCCATTTAAAACATTCATGTAAACTCCAAAACTATAAAGATTTTAAATATGTTATGCCTGAGTGTAGTGGCTCATGCTTGTAACCCCAGCACTTTGGGAAGCCAAGGCAAGAGTATTGCTTGAGCCCAGGAGTTCTAGACCTGCATGGACAACATAGTGAGTAGTGAGACCCCCACCTCTACAAAATACAAAAAGATTAGCCAGGCATGGTGGCGTATGCCCGTAATCTCAGCTACTTAATGAGGCTAAGGTGAGAGGATTACTTGAGCCCAGAAGGGCAAGGCTGCAGTGAGCCACGACTGTTTCACTGCACTCCAGCCTGGGGGACAGAGTGAGATCCCATCATTTATTCATTCATTTCTTTGAGTAAAGGAAGTTTTCTCAAAACACAGAAAATGCTAACTCCATTTAAAATCTCTATTAATTTAAAGGCATTTTAAAGACAAAACAACACAAGAATGAAAGATATTAGTACATATTATTGACAAAGAAAAAAACTTCAGAATATGTTAAAAATTTCTACATATCAGAAAAACCAATAAAAATAGGCAAGATATGTTTATAGATACTTTATGATGAGAACATATATAAAACAATCATAAATAACCAGGTAATGACAGTAAAAATCACAAATACATATATGACATTAGAAAAAATAGAAAATTGTAACATTAAATATAACTGATGATGCAGAACTCTTTTGCACTCCTGGAAAGGGTGTAAATTGGAAGAGTTTAGCTTCATCTAATAACGTTGAAGGTGTACATCTCTTACAACCTACAGAAACTCATGTACATGTACCCCAAAAATTATATCCAACAGTATGTGTGGTGGAATGTTTTTATAATAGTTAAAAATAGAATATCCCAATTGGTGATTTAAAATAGCATGGCTGAATACATTGCTGTATGTTTTTCCAATGAATTTTCAAAGAGAAATAGAAATAATACAATAAAAAGTGGATAAATCTTCAATATAATTTGAATTAAACATATTAAAAAGGTATGCACACAGTACGATTCCAATTATATATAGATTACAATAGAGAAAATTATATTATTTAGGGTTGTATTAAGAATTAATGAAATTTATTATGAAAGCAAGGAAATGTTTATCACAAAATCAGAACTGTAACGGGAATTAAATAATCAGCAATGGCAAGAAAGGAAAGGAAAATAGGCTTAGAGGGAAGCTGAAGGTTAGGTTGCCTCTGTTTTAGGTAGTTATTTCAACAACACAGGACATTTCAATTAAATATTTAAAATAGTTATTTGCTCAAAATAGGAGCTAGATACCTAATATGAACAGATAAATTAAAGAACATGAAAACTAGTAAAGATAGAGAATCAAAGAACAAGTAAAAGAGAGTCTTTTAGTAACGATAAAGAATCAAAGAACAAGTAAAAGAGAGTCTTTCAAGATAAATTTTTATAAGAACTACAGAAATTTGAAATCTAGGTTAACGAAGATGGCCGAATAGGAACAGCTCCGGTCTACAGCTGCCAGCGTGAGCAACACAGAAGACAGGTGATTTCTGCATTTCCATCTGAGGTACTGGGTTCATCTCCCTAGGGAGTGCCAGACAGTGGGCGCAGGTCAGTGGGTGTGCGCACCGTGTGCCAGCCGAAGCAGGGCAAGGCATTGCCTCACTTGGGAAGTGCAAGAGGTCAGGGAGTTCCCTTTCCGAGTCAAAGACAGGGGTGACGGACGCACCTGGAAAATCGGGTCACTCCCACCCAAATATTGCGCTTTTCGGACCGGCTTAAAAAACGGCACACCACGAGATTATATCCCGCACTTGGCTCGGAGGGTCATACGCCCACGGAGTCTCGCTGATTGCTAGCACAGCAGTCTGAGATCAAACTGCAAGGCGGCAGCCAGGCTGGGGGAGGGGCACCCACCATTGCCCAGGCTTGCTTAGGTAAACAAAGCAGCCAGGGAGCTCGAACTGGGTGGAGCCCACCACAGCTCAAGGAGGCCTGCCTGCCTCTGTAGGCTCCACCTCTGGGGACAAGGCACAGACAAACAAAAAGACAGCAATAACCTCTGCAGACTTAAATGTCCCTGTCTGACAGCTTTGAAGAGAGCAGTGGTTCTCCCAGCATGCAGCTGGAGATCTGAGAACAGGCAGACTGCCTCCTCAGTGGGTCCCTGACCCCTGACCCCCGAGCAGCCTAACTGGGAGGCATCCCCCAGCAGGGGCACACTGACAGCTCACAAGGCAGGGTATTCCAACAGACCTGCAGCTGAAGGTCCTGTCTGTTAGAAGGAAAACTAACAAACAGAAAGGACATCCACACCAAAAACCCATCTGTACATCACCATCATCAAAGACCAAAAGTAGATAAAACCACAAAGATGGGGAAAAAACAGAACAGAAAAACTGGAAACTCTAAAACGCAGAGGGCCTCTCCTCCTCCAAAGGAACGCAGTTCCTCACCAGCAACGGAACAAAGCTGGGGGGAGAATGACTTTGACGAGTTGAGAGAAGAAGGCTTCAGACAATCAAATTACTCTGAGCTACGGGAGGACATTCAAACCAAAGGCAAAGAAGTTGAAAACTTTGAAAAAAATTTAGAAGAATGTATAACTAGAATAACCAATACAGAGAAGTGCTTAAAGGAGCTGATGGAGCTGAAAACCAAGGCTCGAGAACTACGTGAAGAATGCAGAAGCCTCAGGAGCCGATGCGATCAACTGGAAGAAAGGGTATCAGCAATGGAAGATGAAATGAATGAAATGAAGCAAGAAGGGAAGTTTAGAGAAAAAAGAATAAAAAGAAATGAGCAAAGCCTACAAGAAATATGGGACTATGTGAAAAGACCAAATCTACGTCTGACTGGTGTACCTGAAAGTGATGGGGAGAATGGAACCAAGTTGGAAAACACTCTGCAGGATATTATCCAGGAGAACTTCCCCAATCTAGCAAGGCAGGCCAACGTTCAGATTCAGGAAATACAGAGAACACCACAAAGATACTCCTCGAGAAGAGCAACTCCAAGACACATAATTGTCAGATTCACCAAAGTTGAAAGGAAGGAAAAAATGTTAAGGGCAGCCAGAGAGAAAGGTCGGGTTGCCCTCAAAGGGAAGCCCATCAGACTAACAGCTGATCTCTCGGCAGAAACCCTACAAGCCAGAAGAGAGTGGGGGCCAATATTCAACATTCTTAAAGAAAAGAATTTTCAACCCAGAATTTCATATCCAGCCAAACTAAGCTTCATAAGTGAAGGAGAAATAAAATCCTTTACAGACAAGCAAATGCTGAGAGATTTTGTCACCACCAGGCCTGCCCTAAAAGAACTCCTGAAGGAAGTGCTAAACATGGAAAGGAACAACCGGTACCAGCCGCTGCAAAATCATGCCAAAATGTAAAGACCATCGAGACTAGGAAGAAACTGCATCAACTAACGAGCAAAATAACCAGCTAACATCATAATGACAGGATCAAATTCACACATAACAATATTAACTTTAAATGTAAATGGACTAAATGCTCCAATTAAAAGACACAGACTGGCAAATTGGATAAAGAGTCAAGACCCATCAGTGTGCTGTATTCAGGAAACCCATCTCACATGTAGAGACACACATAGGCGCAAAATAAAAGGATGGAGGAAGATCTACCAAGCAAATGGAAAACAAAAAAAGGCAGGGGTTGCAATCCTAGTCTCTGATAAAACAGACTTTAAACAAACAAGGATCAAAAGAGACAAAGAAGGCCATTACATAATGGTAAAGGGATCAATTCAACAAGAAGAGCTAACTATCCTAAATATATATGCACCCAATACAGGAGCACCCAGATTCATAAAGCAAGTCCTGAGTGACCTACAAAGAGACTTAGACTCCCACACATTAATAATGGGAGACTTTAACACCCCACTGTCAATATTAGACAGATCAACGAGACAGAAAGTCAACAAGGATACCCAGGAATTGAACTCAGCTCTGCACGAAGTGGACCTAATAGACATCTACAGAACTCTCCACCCCAAATCAACAGAATATACATTTTTTTCAGCACCACACCACACCTATTCCAAAACTGACCACATACTTGGAAGTAAAACTCTCCTCAGCAAATGTAAAAGAACAGAGATTATAACAAACTGTCTCTCAGACCACAGTGCAATCAAACTAGAACTCAGGATTAAGAATCTCACTCAAAACCACTCAACTACATGGAAACTGAACAACCTGCTCCTGAATGACTACTGGATACATAATGAAATGAAGGCAGAAATAAAGATGTTCTTTGAAACCAATGAGAACAAAGACACAACATACCAGAATCTCTGGGACACATTCAAAGCAGTGTGTAAAGGGAAATTTATAGCACTAAATGCCCACAAGAGAAAGCAGGAAAGATCCAAAATTGACACCCTAACATCACAATTAAAAGAACTAGAAAAGCAAGAGCAAACACATTCAAAAGCTAGCAGAAGGCAAGAAATAACTAAAATCAGAGCAGAACTGAAGGAAATAGAGACACAAAAAAACCCTTCAAAAAATTAATGAATCCAGGAGCTGGTTTTTTGAAAGGATCAACAAAATTGATAGACCGCTAGCAAGACTAATAAAGAAAAAAAGAGAGAAGAATCAAATAGACACAATAAAAAATGATAAAGGGGATATCACCACCGATCCCACAGAAATACAAACTACCATCAGAGAATACAACAAACACCTCTACGCAAATAAACTAGAAAATCTAGAAGAAATGGATAAATTCGTTGATACATACACTCTCCCAAGACTATACCAGGAAGAAGTTGAATCTCTGAATAGACCAATAACAGGAGCTGAAATTGTGGCAATAATCAATAGGTTACCAACCAAAAAGAGTCCAGGACCAGATGGATTCACAGCCGAATTCCACCAGAGGTACAAGGAGGAACTGGTACCATTCCTTCTGAAACTATTCCAATCAATAGAAAAAGAGGGAATCCTCCCTAACTCATTTTATGAGGCCAGCATCATTCTGATACCAAAGCCGGGCAGAGACACAACCAAAAAAGAGAATTTTAGACCAATATCCTTGATGAACATTGATGCAAAAATCCTCAATAAAATATTGGCAAAACGAATCCAGCAGCACATCAAAAAGCTTATCCACCATGATCAAGTGGGCTTCAACCCTGGGATGCAAGGCTGGTTCAATATACGCAAATCAATAAATGTAATCCAGCATATAAACAGAGCCAAAGACAAAAACCACATGATTATCTCAATAGATGCAGAAAAAGCCTTTGACAAAATTCAACAACCCTTCATGCTAAAAACTCTCAATAAATTAGGTATTGATGGGACATATTTCAAAATAATAAGAGCTATCTATGACAAACCCACAGTCAATATCTTACTGAATGGGCAAAAACTGGAAGCATTCCCTTTGCAAACTGGCACAAGACAGGGATGCCCTCTCTCCCCACTCCTATTCAACATAGTGTTGGAAGTTCTGGCCCAGGGCAATTAGGCAGGAGAAGGAAATAAAGGGTATTCAATTAGGAAAAGAGGAAGTCAAATTGTCCCTGTTTGCAGACGACATGATTGTATATCTAGAAAACCCCATTGTCTCAGCCCAAAATCGCCTTAAGCTGATAAGCAACTTCAGCAAAGTCTCAGGATACAAAAATCAATGTACAAAAATCACAAGCATTCTTATACAGCAATAACAGAGAGCCAAATCATGAGTGAACTCCCATTCACAATTGCTTCAAAGAGAATAAAATACCTAGGAATCCAACTTACAAGGGATGTGAAGGACCTCTTCAAGGAGAACTACAAACCACTGCTCAAGGAAATAAAAGAGGATACAAACAAATGGAAGAACATTCCATGCTCATGAGTGGGAAGAATCAATATCATGAAAATGGCCATACTGCCCAAGGTAATTTACAGATTCAATGCCATCCCCATCAAGCTACCAATGACTTTCTTCACAGAATTGGAAAAAACTACTTTAAAGTTCATATGGAACCAAAAAAGAGCCCGCATCACCAAGGCAATCCTAAGCCAAAAGAACAAAGCTGGAGGCATCACACTACCTGACTTCAAACTATACTACAAGGCTACAGTAACCAAAACAGCATGGTACTGGTACCAAAACAGAGATATATACCAATGGAACAGAACAGAGCCCTCAGAAATAACGCCGCATATCTACAACTATCTGATCTTTGACAAACCTGAGAAAAACAAGCAATGGGGAAAGGATTCCCTATTTAATAAATGGTGCTGGGAAAACTGGCTAGCCATATGTAGAAAGCTGAAACTGGATCCCTTCCTTACACCTTATACAAAAATCAATTCAAGATGGATTAAAGACTTAAACGTTAGACCTAAAACCATAAAAACCCTAGAAGAAAACCTAGGCTTTACCATTCAGGACATAGGCATGGGCAAGTACTTCATGTCCAAAACACCAAAAGCAATGGTAACAAAAGCCAAAATTGACAAATGGGATCTAATTAAACTAAAGAGCTTCTGCACAGCAAAAGAAACTACCATCAGAGTGAACAGGCAACCTACAAAATGGGAGAAAATTTTCGCAACCTACTCATCTGACAAAGGGCTAATATCCAGAATCTACAATGAACTCAAACAAATTTACAAGAAAAAAACAAACAACCCCATCAAAAAGTGGGCAAAGGACATGAACAGGCACTTCTCAAAAGAAGACATTTATGCAGCCAAAAAACACATGAAAAAATGCTCATCATCACTGGCCATCAGAGAAATGCAAATCAAAACCACAATTAGATACCATCTCACACCCGTTAGAATGGCGATCATTAAAAAGTCAGGAAACTACAGTTGCTGGAGAGGATGTGGAGAAATAGGAACACTTTTACACTGTTGGTGGGACTGTAAACTAGTTCAACCACTGTGGAAGTCAGTGTGGCAATTCCTCAGGGATCTAGAACTAGAAATACCATTTGACCCAGCCATCCCATTACTGGGTATATACCCAAAGGACTATAAATCATGCTGCTATAAAGACACATGCACACGTATGTTTATTGCGGCATTATTCACAATAGCAAAGACTTGGAACCAACCCAAATGTCCAACAATGATAGACTGGATTAAGAAAATATGGCACATATACACCATGCAATACTATGCAGCCATAAAAAATGATGAGTTCATGTCCTTTGTAGGGACATGGATGAAATTGGAAATCATCATTCTCAGTAAACTATCGCAAGAACAAAAAACCAAACACCGCATATTCTCACTCATAGGTGGGAATTGAACAATGAGATCACATGGACACAGGAAGGGGAACATCACACTCTGGGGACTGTGGTGGGGTGGGGGGAGGGGGGAGGGATAGCATTGGGAGATATACCTAATGCTAGATGACGAGTTAGTGGGTGCAGCACACCAGCATGGCACATGTATACATATGTAACTAACCTGCACAATGTGCACATGTACCCTAAAACTTAAAGTATAATAATAATTAAAAAAAGAAATCTAGGTTAACAACAAATACTCAAAAAAAAAAAAGAACTACAGAGAATTATGTGTTTAAGGGAGGAAATTATTAGAATTACTAGAAGGAAATTTACCAACCCACTTTATTCAGTCATATATAAATACATTCAACAAATAGAAAAACGACAAGTCACCTATTCTGAGGATTTGGATTAGGAAGCCAGAGAGAAGATGGGTTTGAAACATTTTGGATGTAGAAATAATGGGGATTTGGTGATGATTTGATACATAGCAGGAAAGAAGGTGGTGGCAAGGATGATGCTTGGACTCTTTCTCTGGACCTCCCAGTGATTGCAGACCACTAACAGAGACAGAAATATCAGGGAAAGCAGATTTGGATAAAGAATGAGGGAGGAGAGAGAGTTATAAAAGTCATACAAAGGTTTATGTGGAATACCTGCAAAATTTGAAAAATATAGACATCATTGACACTGCTGTATATTTGTGTCTGGAGTTTTGTGGGGCGGGGGTGGGTTGTGTTCGTTTGTTTGTTTGTTTGTTTGAGACAGAGTCTCATTCTGTCACCCAGGCTGGAGTGCAGTGGCACAATCTTGGTTCACTGTGGCCTCCGCCTCCCGGGTTCAAGCGATTCTCCTACCTCAGCCTCCTGAGTAGTTGGGACTACAGGTGCGCACCACCATGCCCAGCTATTTTTTGTATTTTTTTTAGTACAGATAGGGTTTCACCATGTTGGTCAGGCTGGTCTCAAACTCCTGACCTTGTGATCCACCCACCTCAGCCTCCCAAAGTGCCGAGTTCTTAACAGAAGAATAGTCTGGCAATATGCATTGGGGGATTATCAATGTAGAAATGATATTCAAAATCATAAGAATAGATAAGATAATTGAGGGATAGAGTTTACAGTTTGTCATGAGAAGCCCCAGTTTAGAAATGAGATTAAGGAGGAAGTTTTTTCAATGGAGACAAAGAGATGGAAACAAGAAAAGTGATTTCACTGAATAAAAAGAATGTTTCAGGAAGGAGAGAATAAGGGTAGTCGCCTGAAGACTTCTTTAAAGATTTGATATCGAAATTGTTACCAAAATGACAAGTGGGATTTGGAATGGCAGCTGTGATAGTGAATGGCATCCTCTGCTAAGGAAATCCTGAGAAGAGAGAGAAGTGAAAAAGCATGCAACCTGCCTCATAGATATTTGCTTGGGTTTTATATGGACGTTAGCTGAACTACAGGGAGGCATGTTACCTGTTTGAGGTGAGAAAAACGGTAAAAAGATTTATATTTTGCATATTTAACTACTTTATGGTTTTTGTTCTACCTTTGTAACTACGTGACTAGGAGAGAAGAGAGTCATAAATGTGAGTATAGAAGAAAGGAAGTTGTTATAAGAGATAGCAAATTCTGGATGATACTGTACTGTAATCCCTATGCATTCAAGATGAAGCTTAATGGATCTTAAGACCCAGACATTGTAAGGACAAATTACTTCCAAGTGCAAAATAAATACCGATTGAATGACTGATCAATCTCCATCTTTCTGACTTATTAGAGACTGGCTCAGTGATGCTCGGAATTTCTCTAAGAGCTTCACAATCCATTTGAATAGACACTGGAACAGGGAAGTCTCTACTGATAAAATTTTCAGTAGTAATTTCTTATTTGAAACAAATTTTCCACTTGGCTATAAAGAAAAATGTTCATAATATTTCAGGCTATACCTAAAATCCTCAAATCATGTTGGTCAACTCCAGATCCAAATTGCTCCCCAAAATATTCATATTAAAATACATTTGTGATTTATCTTTATTTTCCAGATATTTTTTAGAGTTTAAAAGATTTCCAACACTCAAAAATAGCGACAAGGAAAGCATTTAGGAGTCACAGTACTGTGTAAAACATTTCACTTGTTTTTATGAAAATGTATTGGGAAAATTTCTCATTTGTTACTCTCTGTACATTTATACAAGGCACACATAGCATGGTTTGAGGATTAAATACTTGCCAGCTAGCTAGCAAACGATCGATAATGTTCCTGTCATTTTGGAAACTACTCAAGAATTATTACATTTATTGACAGAATTATTACATTATTATATGTAAGAATTATTACATTTATTGCTCTATGAATTTGCCAAACTATTTTCCTCAGTGCTTTGTACTGTAACTCTACATAGTTTTAAAGATTCTAAGTCTTGGCTCGATTTTTGTGGCAGGATACTAGAGAATACCCTTTAGATAATGCACCAGTTTTTTCTTTAATTTGGTTAAATATAAATAAAGTCCTAATACGGGAGGTATTTCCTTACATAAGCAAAATTCTATGTGCATTAAACTTTTCCTTGATTCATATTTCATCTGTTTACTCTAAAGTCAGAAAAGCTAAAAGCAGTAGCTGTTTCTAGTACCCAGTAGGTGGTGCTTTCAACCAGAGTTTGACAGTCCTGGCTCTGCTTCCACTCTGTATCCTCATCTTAATAACTGTCCAAAGATGCAATGGAAACCAATTTGAATTGAAAAAGCTGACTTGCCTTTTCATGTTAAATCTTCAAGTACATCAAGGAAGAGTAAATACAACTAGCTTAAAAAATGGTAATGTCTTACTATATACTTTTAAAAATAAGTAAAATGCAAAACATGACTACAATCATAAAAATAGCATTCCTCTTTCCTTGTTTCTGTATTTTAACTTTTATTTCTTTTGCAGAACCAACAAAGCTACCAATCAGGAAGATATGTTCTTTCTCTTGGTGTTTACTGGTTCCTGATACATTTGTCAAATTTTTCTTCACAAAAGTAGCTTCTTGGTTATATGACAAAAAAAAAGCATAGAAATCTCCATCTACGTCCCACTCTTAGTGGGAAATATGTTTCACTTTGCAATGTTTTGTGAACCTCTGATAATGAGGAAAAGTCAAGTGGCACTTTCGATGTGAACTCGCCTAATGTATGCTTTTGATCTATGGGTAAACTGTACTTGCTGAGAGCCAAAGGCTCACCTCTGCTCGTGAGTCAAATCTCCCACTCTAATCACTTTTCCTTATGTTATTGTAGTATATAGGATTGATTATGTGTTTAAAACCCCATTGTGTGGGAGAGAGGACAGGAAGCAGTTGGTTGGGTTCAAATAATTTTGTATTGTGAGATCCACATATAGTTTAAATCAGAAAAACTAGGATGAAACAATGAGTAGCTTGGATTCACATTTGCTCTCTAGCCTCCTCTATCTCTGATCACTATTGGGGAGGACAATGATGGTTTTAACTCTTACTTGTTTATTTCATTCTGATAATATTGATGCTTAAAATTTTCCTGTAAATTTGAAGCTTACTGATTATACATATATTTATAAGCCAGCCAGTAATTCTCAAACTTAGCTCTGCCTGAAAAAGACCTGTGCTTTCTTCCCAACACCTGTAAATCCAATTTTACAATCCAGAATTGAAAAATTCTGAAGCTGCGGTTTTGATTTGCATTTCTCTGATGGCCAGTGATGGTGAGCATTTTTTCATGTGCTTTTTGGCTGCATAAATGTCTTCTTTTGAGAAGTGTCTGTTCATGTCCTTCGCCCACTTTTTGATGGGGTTGTTTGTTTTTTTCTTGTACATTTGTTTGAGTTCATTGTAGATTCTGGATATTAGCCCTTTGTCAGATGAGTAGGTTGCGAAAATTTTCTCCCATTTTGTAGGTTGCCTGTTCACTCTGATGGTAGTTTCTTTTGCTGTGCAGAAGCTCTTTAGTTTAATTAGATCCCATTTGTCAATTTTGGCTTTTGTTGCCATTGCTTTTGGTGTTTTAGACATGAAGTCCTTGCCCATGCCTATGTCCTGAATGGTAAAGCCTAGGTTTTCTTCTAGGGTTTTTATGGTTTTAGGTCTAACATTTAAGTCTTTAATCCATCTTGAATTGATTTTTGTATAAGGTGTAAGGAAGGGATCCAGTTTCAGCTTTCTACATATGGCTAGCCAGTTTTCCCTACCATCTCACACCAGTTAGAATGGCAATCATTAAAAAGTCAGGAAACAACAGGTGCTGGAGAGGATGTGGAGAAATAGGAACACTTTTACACTGTTGGTGGGACTGTAAACTAGTTCAACCATTGTGGAAGTCAGTGTGGCAATTCCTCAGGGATCTAGAACTAGAAATACCATTTGACCCAGCCATCTCATTACTGGGTATATACCCAAAGGACTATAAATCATGCTGCTATAAAGACACATGCACACGTATGTTTATTGCGACATTATTCACAATAGCAAAGACTTGGAACCAACCCAAATGTCCAACAATGATAGACTGGATTAAGAAAATGTGGCACATATACACCATGGAATACTATGCAGCCATAAAAAAGGATGAGTTCATGTCCTTTGTAGGGACATGGATGAAATTGGAAATCATCATTCTCAGTAAACTATCGCAAGGACAAAAAAACCAAACACCGCATATTTTCACTCATAGGTGGGAATTGAACAATGAGAACACATGGACACAGGAAGGGGAACATCACACTCTGGGGAGTGTTGTGGGGTGGGGGGAGGGGGGAGGGATAGCTTTGGGAGATATACCTAATGCTAGATGACGAGTTAGTGGGTGCAGCGCACCAGCATGGCACATGTATACATATGTAACTAACCTGCACATTGTGCACATGTACCCTAAAAGTTAAAGTATAATAATAATAAATAAATAAAAAAGAAAAATTCTGAAGCTGCAACCTCAGAATTCTTATTCAGTAGATCTTATATGGAGCCAGATTCACAGGTAACTTTGAGAACAGTGTATGACACTTCCATCAGTGCCATTTTTCACAAATATTTTCAGATAACAGATTTATAAAATATGAATAAAACAACATAGTCCTCTCAAATATTTCTGGGAAGCATCTGAAACATAGGATCTCACTATACTTATTCACTTGTTCAAGCACAGGGAATTCCAGCATACTACTCCCCAAGTTATCAAAGTTTAAATATGTTAAACATATTATACTCTTCTCTTTAAATGAATACTGTCTATACTATTTGTACATTATTCACTAGAAACATGGTTGTTAGATGAAGAATGAGAGCGGTTTCATAGACCTAGTGAAGACTTTTGTCTTGCAAACTTGTATGTCTAAGTCACAGGATATATATATGCTCTATCTCTTTATTTCTGCCTTGTCCTTTTGTCATCCTTGCTACAGCCTTCTTTCTGGCTACATATCAAATCATCACCAAATCCCCATTATTTCTACATTCACAACGTTTCAAACTTGTCTTCAAGCTAAGTCTTTTTATCTTTGAAGCTCAATGAAGTGTTTTCTTGTGTTCTTGCACGTATGAGCATAGTGATATCAACCACATTTCATTACAAAATAAAATATTAAGAAGTTGAATTAACACGAATTACTACATAGCATACACATACTGAATAATAATTTTTTGTGTTGTTTACTTGATTTTAAAACTTCCTTGGCTTATTCAATATTAAATATTTCACATTATGACTATTGAGGAAAAGATAAAGACTAAAATAAAATGAGAGAAGCAAAACAAAATACAAGGTGAATATTCGGTTTCATTTTTGCAGCTTTATCTCTATGTTTCCAGATAATTTCTAAAAACTATTTCCTTTGAGTTTTTGGAGAGTTTTGTGGGGCCCCAACTAATGGCACCTTTTTTTTGCCCCAAAATGGCTAACCTGATTCATAAGATAAACAAGAAAGGATAAAAGTATGAAGGCACAAATGTTAACTTTAAAAATTATGATTCAATCTCTGGACAAGCAGTCTTATAATACAAGACACCAGAATTAGTCACAATTACCTACCCAGTAATAAGCAGGACTGTAAAAGTGTAGGGTTTCCTGAGTGGGAAGCCTGCCCTTGTCATGAAGGCACAGACCAGAACATATGCGTACTGTGGGCAGAAGAAGGATAAATGCACCAGACTACAGATTTCAAATTTCTCTCTCTAATCTTACTAGTCAGGATAAGTCACTCCTCTACCCCGGGGGAGGAATGAGTAGAAGGCAGAGGGCGTCCCCCTTATAGTGCATTAGATAATTGTTCTTGTCATTTGTGTATAACAATATTTTAGTCAATCAGTCTAAGGAGACAAGCAGTTTATCAGAATACATTTTGAAACCTTTGCATAACATTTTATTTTCTTCATTATAGAATATTAAACAAGTCAGGAGAAAAACTTGATTAAATCATTCTGCACCCAAGGTTGATAACTTATATTCTATTTTTAGTCAAAAATTATAACCAGTTACATCATTCTAGAGAGCGTAAGAAATTCTGCAATAAGATTACATTTTGACAAGATGCTTCCATAATAAAATGTCAAAATAGAGATGCCCAAAATTTGAATGTAATTCCCTCTTCCATTATCAAATTCTCAGGTAAAATTAAAATTTGAATATTATATCTTCTCACAAATTAAATTTCTAAGACATTTAATTCCAAAGAAATTAAATCCAAAATCAAAATATCTGGACCATGTGAGTAAAATCTCCAAAATGATTTCCCCATTGTTTTGTTATTCTTTTCAATCTCTGTTAGAAGTATTGCCAATGACTGAATTTAGTTGGTATGCATTCAACAGTTCCAGTGTCTTCTATTTTATAGTGGACTGAGTATACATTTTTAAGGTTCTAAAATTATGTTATTTTAGTACCAAGCCTTGACTTCACTTTTAAGGATTTTTTTCCCCTTTGTTCTTTAAATCTGTATTTCTTTGACAATCCACTTCTCTAACAGATAACAGCATCATCTACACAAATGTATAAAGAAAATATATCTGGCTTTTTTCTTTATTTACACCCACAACCATTCATTATCCAATACCTGCAACTGTACTAACTCCTCGCGCCTAATCAAGGACAGATTATTGTGCCTCTTTCACTCTTTATATCCAATCAGTATCTTAACTTCAACTATTTCTCAAATCTCCAGGGCTATATCCCTTAGTTCATACTATAATTATCCCTCATTTGGATTACTGTGAGAGTAACCCTTTCTTTCAGAACAGATAAAATGCTCTATGTCTTTCCAAGGCATCATTCTTTACCTTGGGTTATAAAACATCCAGTCTCTTACTCAAGCACTTCGAAATACATGTAAATGTGTCTATTTATTTTCCAACTTCTTCTGCAGAGGGAAACACAAAAGAAAATGGGAATATGTAGACAAATTTAATTAGCTGTATTCCTTATCTATGCTTTCTTTGCTATTTGCCCATTACAGTATAAATAACATGCCCATTTTCTTCTGTGTGATAATATTCACAGCAGAAAATACAGTATCTTAAGTGTAATTTTCTTAATAACAAAATAAATCATGATTTTTGCTCAGAGTAAAATATTGTACTCAATATTTGTTAAGTTGCAGAGATTAGCAATTTGAAAATCATGTTTTATCTGTCCTAGCAGAATGGTCACAAATATGACGAGGCAGCCAGAAGCCAACAGTTCTCATTGGCTATCTGAGCAGGTCTCTTAAGTGTGGTCTGGCTCCAGTTAACTAAATCCGGATATCAGGATGACATTGCAGAAGTGATGAAGAGAAAAATTTAATTGACTTTACTTGTAGTAGCATGTTGCTATGGATGTTTCTTAACTGTTAGAGAATCATTTCCAGGACCCAGTGGAACTGCTTTGTCTTGATAATTCTCTTGGAGTCTTTTTGCTTAGTCATTACAATCTTTGAGTTTCTTGAAAATGCAGTCCAGTGCTTAAGGAAATGTTAGGACAACTTATAACCATTTAGGTACAAATTTGTACCCAAAAGAATCCTGACAAGATCAGATTGTTACAAGATTCAGCCCACATTGACTAAAGCAGAGGGAAAAAATCAATTAACCAAAAAGTTATATAGGTGTAGTTTTTGTGTGAGGCATTATTGTATAGATAATAAATATTTTCAAGACACTTCCCCTTCCAGCTCTCATTTCTCCTTTCTACTCTGTTAGGTCCATGTTCAGACACATTTTCCCCCATGTAGGCCCTCTCATCAATTGACAGCAGTAATAGAAGGAAATGGTTTATTTTACATTAGTTGCAAAAGAATTTGAGAATTAAATCTCATTATCTTTCCTGGATCTTATTCCACTCTGAATCATTTACTGTGGTCCTAGAATGGAAGAATGGTACACTCTTGTTGGTGATCCCTGAGACACGTAAGCTGCCTCCACATGTCAGGAGGTATGAAGTGGAATCAACCCTGTCTAATTACAATGGATTCGTTTTCTAATTTGGAGAAGTTATTTCTCAATGGAATTGAATTTTATTTACGAGAGTGAAAGAAAATAGATACAGAGCAGCTAAACAAGAAACTAATGTATTTTCCACATAGAACTGATGGCAGCAGTGTCCCCTCTGGAGAGGCTGCTGCCAAGATGCCAGCTGCAGCAGGGGAGGTATGGCCAAGGTTGCCTACTCCACGGAACTGGCGGAAGCTGGGAACAGGTGGGAGCCCCACCCCCTTCTGAGTTGGAAGGGTGGGAGCCCCACCCTCCTGGGCGCAGCTCCAGCCACCCAACTGTGGCTGTGGATCTGGGGATTCCTTTGTTCTCAGGGACCCGGGATGCATCCCCTCTCCTCACAGCTTTGGAAATGTCTGCCCCTGCTACCCAGCATCTCCCCACTCCGGGCACCCGTTCGGATTTCTAAGTAAAGTTGAGGCTGAGCTTAGGTGCTGTCACAACCTGGCCAGGAGTGCACAAACTCGGGGCAGCGCTGACATGCCAACCTCCTGCCACCTCGGCCCCCTCCGGACGTTGGGCACCGATGAGCACGGGAGGGAGGCCAGAGGCTGAAGTGGGGCTGAGGGCAGCTTGGTGCAGGCCTGCAGGCACCCCTCGGCATGAAAAGCCTGGGCATCGTGGACAACCAGTTGATGGTTCCTGGGCAGAAAGGGGCGGGTACCCAGTGAAGGCCTACCTTCAGGCCTGGGACACCCTGAAGCCTAGAAGCCCAAGATGCCAGTTCCGTGGATGGGAATGAGAACTTATTTCCCAGGCGCCATGGCCTCCCGTGGACCAATCAGCACTCACTCTGCCCCTCACTTGCTACGTTTAGAGCAAGAGAGAGAAAACAGATGGAGAGAAAACAGATGGAGAGAAAAGAGATGGAGAGAAGAGAGATGGAGAGAAAAGAGATGGAGAGAAGAGAGATGGAGAGAAGAGTTGCGGCCCCTCAGTTAGACCAGACCTAGGAGCTCCCTGAGCCAGGGTTGTGATACCTTCTTTGGAGCTCTTCAGTTCCTGTTGTCTCCAAGCTTCCAGGAGCCACTGCATTCCCCAGTGCTAGCAGACGAAGTCGACTGTAGTACCCCTGTTCCAGCAGCAGCAGCCTCGCAGGGAGCCAGCACCTAGAGCGGCCTGCCCCACCACAGCCAGTGTGTCTGCGGAAACTGAGAGGCCAGACACTGCGCTCGCTCAGTCATGCACCTTTGCGTCTCTGCACCTCGCTCAGCCTTGGCAGACATGGGATCCAGGCCAGTAACCTGAGCTGAGCGCAGTCTGCCAGGCAGAGTGGACGGAACAAGCCCTGCAGGTCCAGGCAAAACTGGGGCAAAGGCGCCACCAGCAAAAAAGATTTCTAGCACGTGAAGCAATACCCCAAGGGTCCTGTGACAGAACAATTTTATGCTTATGATTTTATACTCTAAGGGAAAAATTAAAAATTACTAGAAAGGCAGTTTTTACTCCCTAACTCCTAAGGGAGTTTCTACCTCCCTTTTTATGTGCTGAACTCAGTGTCTTCTGTGTGGTTCTCCAGATGTGTTTTCTCTCCTTCTCTACAATTCTTCTACCTTTGGAGGCCTATGAGAATAGCATGAATGGGCTGCCTCACCTGCTGGCTTCAGTGAGCTTCTGCCATTGGGAATTGTCAGAAATGAGGGAAGAAATCGAGGGTAAAATGTTATGTCCCTAAGTTCCTCCCTGTTGAGCTGCTTTATGCTCTGAAGATCTCAATTTTTCACAAAATGGCTTTATGTTCCACTAACTTCTTCTTCCCATTATCATTAAAACTTAGAAGATGATGTCACTTCAGTCTTCCAAGAAGTATGTGCCAAAATGGAATTAGACATGTGATATGGTTTGGCTGTGTCCCCATCCAAATCTCATCTTGAATTATAGTTCCCATAAACCAGATGTGTCATGGGAGGGACCCAGTGGGAGGTAACTGAATCATGGACATGGTTACCTCCATGCTGTTTTTGTGATAGTGAGTGAGTTCTCATGAAATCTGATAGTTTTATAAGGGCTTTCCCCCGCTTTCATCTGCGCTTCTCCTTGCTGCCACCATGTGATGAAGGACATGTTTGCTTCCCCTTCCACCGTGATTGTAAGTTTCCAGAGGCCTCCCCAGCCATGCTGCATTGTGAGTCGGTTAAACCTCTTTCCTTTATAAATTACCCAGTCTCAGACTGTTCTTTATTAGCAGCATGAGAACAGACTAACATGCTAAATTGGTACCAGGGAGTGAGGCACTGCTGTAAAGATACCAAAAAGTATGGAAGTCACTTTGGAACTGGGAAACAGGCAAAGGTTGGAACAGTTTGGAGGGCTCAGAAGAAGACAGGAAAATTTGGGAAATTTCTGAACTTCCTAGAGACTTGGAGAGCTAATAATAAATATAAATATGGGAATGTTTGGAACGTAGTCGAGACTTGTTGAATGGCTTTGACCAAAATGCTGATAGTGATATGGACAATGAAGTCCAGGTTGAGGTGGTCTCAGAAGGAGATGAGAAACTTGTTGGGAACTGGAGTAAAGGTGATTCTTTCTTTAGCAAAGAGACTGGCAGCCTTTTGCCCCTGCCCTAGAGATCTATGGAACTTTGAACTTGAGAGAGATGATTTAGGGTACCTGGCAGAAGAAATTTTGAAGTGGCAAAGCATTCAAGAAGAAATCAAGCATAAAAGTTTGGAAAATTTTTAGCCTGACCATGTGGTAGGAAATAAGACCTCATTTTCTGGGGTGAAATTCAAGCCAGCTACAGAAATTTGCATAAGTAATCAGAAGCAGAATGTTAATTACCAAGATACTGGGGAATG
Source organism: Pan paniscus (assembly GCF_029289425.2). Lineage (NCBI taxonomy): Eukaryota > Metazoa > Chordata > Mammalia > Primates > Hominidae > Pan > Pan paniscus. The sequence continues at coordinate 98,326,613 of NC_073258.2, forward strand.
CGTCTTCAGGAGATGTCAGAGACCTTTATGGCAGCCCCTCCCATCACAGGCCCAGAGGCCTAAGAGGGAAAAATGGTTTCCTGGGCTAGATTCAGAACTCCCTTGCTGTGTGTGGCCTCAGGACTGTGTCCCAGCCACTCCAGCCATGGCTAAAAAGGGCCAAGGTACAGCTTGGGCTATGGCTTCAGACAGTGCAAGCCCAAGCCTTGGCAGCTCCACATGGTATTGGTCCTTCAGGTGTGCAGAAGACAAGAATTGAGGTTGCAGATTTCAGAGGACATATGAAAACACCTGGATGTCCAGGCAGAAGTTTGCTACAGGGGTGGAGCCCTCATGGAGAACCTCTGCTAGGACAGTGCAAAAGGAAAATGTGGGATTGGGGCCTCCACACAGTCTTCAGTGGGGCAGTGCCTAGTGGAGCCATGAGAAGAGGGCCACTGTCCTCCAGACCTCAGAATGGTAGACCCACTGACAGCTTGCACTGGATGCCTGGAAAAGCTGTAGACACTCAATGCCAGCCCATGAAATCAGCCCAGTGCGGGGCTATGCCCTGCAGAGCCACAGGAGTGGAGCTGCTGAAGGCCATGGGAGCTGCCACCTCTTGCATCAGTATTACCTGGATATGAGACATGGAGTTAAAGGAGATCATTTTGGAACTTTAAGGTTTAATGACTGCCCTATTGGATTTCAGACATGCCTGGGGCCGCTCTTTTTTGGCCAATTTCCCCCATTTGGAGTGTGTGTTTACCCCATGCCTGTACCTCCATTTTATCTAGGAAGTAAGTAAATTGCTTTTGATTTTCCAGGCTCACAGGCAGAATGGACTTGCCTTGTCTCAGATAAGACTTTGAACTTGGACTTTTGAGCTAATGCTGGAATGAGTGAAGACTTTGGGGGACTGTTGGGAAGACGTAATTGTGTTTTGAAATGTGAGGACATGAGATTTGGGAGGGGCCAGGGGTGGATAATATGGTTTAGCTCTATGACCCCACCCAAATCTCATCTTGAATTGTTGTTCCCATAATCCCCACATGTCATGGAAGGGATTCAGCAGGAGGTAGTTGAATCATGAGGGTGGTTATCTCCATTCTGTTCTTGTGATAGTGAGTTCTTCAAGTTCTGATGGTTTTATAAGGAGCTTTACCCCCAACTTTGCTAGGTACCTCTCCTTGCTGCTGCCATGTGAAGAAGGATGTGTTTTTTTCCCCTTCTGCCATGATTGTAAGTTTCTTGAGGCCTCCTGAGTCAGATTGACCTGTGAATCAACTAAATCTCTTTTCTTTATAAATTATCCAGTCTTGGGTATTTCTAGATTAGCAGCATGAGAGTAGACTAACACAACATGCAAGAGATTTAAAGGGGGTGATTTCTGTAAAGGATAAGCCAATCAGGGGAACTCAGGATATGATGTAGGTCTGATACCTGTGCAAGGACAAGGGAAAGAAAGGAGGATGGGTAGGACGAGTTTCAAATTAAAGCACAATTCTTAGAAAAATTTAGCCACACTGGTAGAGAGTCTCCTAACCGAAATTTCCCATTAGAGGAGTCCCACACTTCATAACAATTGGTCAACACTTGTGCAGCTACCATGCTCAGACATTGGCTAGGGGCAGCCAAAGGGAAATGTGGCCTTGGTACAAAAAAAATGTGGTGTTGGATACAATAATATGGAAGCAGGGTCTGTCATTTCTTATACTTCCTACAGTAGTTTCTCTTAAATGAGATCCAAAAGGTGCATTTCCATGGCAGCTAAAATACAGTAACATCCTCGGTGATTACACTCTACTATCTTTTGGGGTTTCACTGGAGCATGTGCACATATTTGTGTAAATATAATAGTTACCCTAACTTGAGAATATCATTTCTTTTCAGTAGAGAACTTGTGTATTACACAATCATCTGTATTCTTTATTTTTTCTAAAAAGAACTCTAGAGTTGAATGGCTGCTTCAACTTAAAAATGTTGGTAAAATAAACAGTAATGATTTCAGAAATCATAAATTAGCAATTCAGTGAAAACATTTTAAAGCTTTATTCAACTTTGATAAAAGCACAAAAACATATAAGCATGATGCAGCACTAAAAAAAGAATACTTTTGTTCTAAATGTGATCTCAAAACAGTGTACTGTTTAAAAGTTATTAGATCATTTTAAATGATGATATTGCATTAATGGATTTTATGCAAAAATCAAGAACCCTGTTATTAATGCAATGCAATGCCCTGATGAAAAATACTGAAATATTTATAAACATAAAATGAAAGTTGGGAACAGAAGAATGAGATCTGGATACATGACACAACTAAAATAAAAATAAAGGTGCACAAGTAAATATTGGGTTTCAATTTGTTGGGAGGGTATTGTATGAATTAATTCAAGTATTCAACAAATTTGTACTGGGTATCTACCATGTGCTATAAAATATCTAGAAACTGTGCTGGCAGCTGTACACACACACACACACACACACACACACACACAATCCTTAATGTCATGAAGCTTACATTCTCATGAACATAGTCAGAATGTAAATAACCATTTCATCCAAATACATAGAATTATTTCTAAGCTGTCTAATATCCTAGAAATCTATTTATCCAATTCAAGCAAGACATTGTATAGGTGAACAAAATAAAATGCAATCTCTTAAAGAGAGAAAAAAACACAGAACTGACATTTCCCAAACCCGAGCTTAAGAGAGAATACACAACCCAAACTAGAAGATTCTGGTTTTTTTTTCCAGTTTTCCAATCTTTAACTTTAACTTCCCAACATTATTCTCCAAAGATTAGTGATGAGGCAACACAAGCAAATGTGAATTTATGACATCCTGGTCTCTATTTCAAGTTGTTCTAAAGATTATCATACATTTTCTCTTTCTTTTATTCTTTGAGGAAGAAATAGCATTCCTTTAAGGGTACTTACTCCTTTTAAGAGCTTGGAGCCTACCCCTTCACATGTGTTCCTTAAAATTTCTCACGTAATTCTCCACTATTCTCTCATAATCTTTGTCTCCCTGACCCCCACCCCTGCCTCAGAGTCAACACTGCTATGGTAAACTGTTACACGTTTTTCTAAAACTCTCACCAATATTTGAATAAATTAAGTAGATATGATTTAGTAGAGTCTATGAGGATTCTCAAACACAAGATAAATGATTAGGACCCTGCAATGTTTTAGTATCAGAAGAAGGGCAATGCTCTGTTAGCTCATCACTTTATAAATTCTCTTTCACTGAGCTGCCTTTTATCATAACCTTAGCTTTTACTGAGAACCATTAACAAAAACAGTCATATGAAAATTTATTCTGCATTTGCTCTATAAAGGTGATAAGATCCATTATCTACTTTGTAGTTCCAATGTTGTATATTAGATCCCTTGTAAAAAATGAGTTTAAGTACTAGTCACTTTCTTTCCACTGAGAAAATGGTGTGTTTTCTACTTTCTGAAAAAAGCCCTACAATTTCTGGTGACATATTTTGCATTTTGGCTGCTCAGATTCTAATCTGATATTCCGTTGTAGCAACAATGTTAATCACATTGTTTAATATTTTGACCATACTTCTTTTTAGCTTTGTAAATATTAAGTTCTATGTACATGAGACCTGTGGTTGGAAGCGAAAGTGGCCCTGGACCTTTAGAATAAATCCTTAACCTAAGATTATATACTGATCAATCAATCAATAAATAGGAATGTGGCACTCTCTGGGGGTACCAAAGGCTCAGGGCTTTTCCATGAATAACATTTCAGATTAGCCCCCAAAGCCTTGATCTTTAGGGGAAAAGCACCAAGAATATTCCAAAAAAATTAGAGGCCGTCTTAGGACTGTGTGTGAGACCAGACTGCCAAAAGGACCCAAGTTTTCTCGGTAACAAACCATTCCATGAAGAGGAACAAATCTAACAACCCCACTGATGATTAAGAGGACTTTGTAAAGAGCTGCTTTTGTAGATGATGGGTAAAGCTGCATACCAGAAACAAGCACTGCAAGATAACATTTCTCAGACCTAGCAGTCTTTGTGGGAAGTTCACATACCATTAGCCTGGGCCTCTTGAGTATACGTGGAAACTTCCCAGGACTTCTGTCCCTGAATGGAAGTTCTACTTCTTACTGACTCATTTTGCTGGCCCGCTTTGGGGACACCGTATTTCATCTACCTGTAGGTAGAATTCTCAACTGAAGTCAGCTCAGCCCCTGGACTTTGATATGGGTGCCCTTTGGCTGTTCATCTAACTGAAACTTTCTCTTCCAACTGCCTCAGGTCCTTCAGTTTGTTCAAAAGTACCTCCTTGGGTAGAAGGCCAATGATTCTAACATATTGGTTTTATATTAGAGAACTTCACATTCCCCATATTAACCACTTCAGCGTTAATCAGGTTCAACTCTAGTCAACTGCTAACAATAAGATGTAATTCTTTTTGTGAGTGTACCATCTTAGGCTTGTATCAAAGATTTCTGCAGAATATCTTTTTACATGAAGATATGCAAGAGCTGCTCTCTGAGTTCAGTGCTTACTATTTTAAAACCCAGATCCATGCCTTGTACATACTCCCTTAGTTCCAGAGCCTCAGTCCCAGGCCTCTGTAAGCTCTTCTAGCTCTCTATTCCAGTATTCCATTCTTATCTGAGCCCTGATTAATCCCCCTGTAAACCTCTCCAACAATTAGGGTCCCATGGAATCTAGTGTGCACTTACTGGTAGTCTTGCTTGGAAATTTTAATGTTTCTTTTTTAAAATTGCTTATGCACCACAGGTACACTGTGTTGAACAGTGTATGCTCCTTGATTCATAATACACATGTAATTGATTTTTCTCAAAGCCCTGTTTTGTGCTATAAACTTTCATACCAAATTCTTACCTCAACAATCTCCCTAAAAATCTACCTGACTCTTGCTTTAATCACCCATGCTGTTGTACTAGACAGAGACCCTTAACTGGTCATATATTTTTAAAGATTATCTTGGGATTTCTACATATATATTTTAAATTTATATACATTATGATGTAGTATAAATCTTACTCCATAACTATTTTTTTCACTCAATAGAATACTAAGATTTCACTCAATAGAATACTAAGATTTCTCTGTAACTATGAATATTTTCAATTTCATTGGCATACATTTATTTGGAATATTTTATTATATATTAAATATTGGCTTTATCTGCTTTTATTTCCTAACATTGTTTCATTATGTTTTTCACTCATTAAAAATTCTAACTAGTTTCATGCACTTTATTTTTCCCAATAATGTAATTTTAACTTGTTGATCCTTTGTCATATTTATTTTATATTTGATTAATTCTATCATTATCTTCCTTTACTTTACCTTGAACTTATTTTGAAGGGTATAATTTCTTAAATAGTACACTTTTTTCATTAATTTTTATACTTTTTTTGGTATGTAAACATTTAATATTATCAATTTCTCATTAAGTATACTAATTTAGATGTATCCTACAGTTATGATGTATAGTATTTTTATTTCATATTTTCTAAACAATTACTGTTTGAGATATGAATCATATTACCTTTACATTTGTTATCCAATTATAGTAAAAACTGTTTTCAGCACACCTAAATTGCCATCACTGTTTTGTATCTCCTACTGCCAAATTGCACGTGTAAAACACTATTGAAGTTACAATAGAGTACTGATTAACATTTTTAAAAAGTATTTATACTAAAGGATATAAATAACACAGAAATCATTCGTAAACTTCATATAAAAATAATTATAAAATGCTGTAAGTGCTATTCCGTTCTGCTTCAATTTAAGCAAATTGATAATCTCTTACGAGTCATCGATTTGTTAAACTGATAAGAGATAAAATTCCTATTGAGGAAAGCCTATAAAAACTCAAATTTTTTGGTGAGGTTTCAAGAGACTAGTTGATTTGAAAGTTGAATTAACTGAGAAGGAAATTCTCTTTTCAGGATGTGTTGGTATGGTAAGCTTATTCCATGGAGCTCCCTAAACATAAACTGGTAGCATGGAATGGAGAGGGAAAAAAAACCCTATTTTTAGATTAATATATCCCCCAATATTTTTGATTGAAGATCTTAAAGAGGATTATTCTTGACTAGATGTTCTGTTTAGGAAAACTACTTGTAATATGTCATCATATTATAAGTCATAACAGTCATCTTCTAGTGATGAGATCATTCTCATAATCTTAGCCATCAACTTTCCTTGTTCTGTGCATCTGTACTTCTCTTCATTCAATTATTGCTCTTGGGAAGTTATTCTCTGTTTAGGAGTTGACTTGGTCTTCTTTATATTTTGGCTCCAAATTCCTTTTTTCTTATGACTTTTTCTCAAGTCTAGTATTTTCTAAAGATGACCCTGATTCTGCCAAATGCTTTGATAAGAAATAGACTTACAAAGGGTTTTATTTTTTTCCTGAATCATTTTAGCAATAGTTTGAACTAGTTTTTTTTCCTCCTTATATAAAATCTCAACAAAAATAAGAAACTCTTAAAAAAGCTGAAGACAGAAGAACATACGACTGAAACTCATATAAACCCATAATTGTAAGAACTAAGTTCAGGTCATTCAATGGTATGGTGATCTTCTTGTGTAGTTACCCACGGATCTAGCTGAAACCAAGATCCATCATAGCTTGCAGCCTCTCCATAGTGACACAGCCCATAACAAAGTTTGTTTAAACAACCTATGGCTTCATAGGCAACAACAACCTACATATCCTAGCATTCAACCTGGAATCCAACCTCAACTCAGGAAACAATTTAGAATACAAATGAAGATGGTAAAGGGAATGATGGATACCATAAGCAATGAACATGCTCCACTGTACAGCACTCCCTCGCCAATCTGTATCTTCCCCTCTCTGTCCCCACAAAACAATATGACTATACATTTTTCAATATAAGAAACAGGACAATGAACATCCATACATCTACTACCCAAAATTAATAATTTAACATTTTGCCATATTTTCATCTTTTTCTCTCATACTTTCTCTTTTCTTGAAACCTTTCAAAGTAAATTATACCTATTTTGATACTTTGTCACACGTCACTAAGAATAAAGACATTAGTTTTCATTGTCTTATACCACTATCACACTTAAAAATTCTAGTGAGTGACTTCAGCAAGATGGCAGAATAAGACTTTCAGTACTCATTTCCTAGCAGAAATATCAATTTGAATCACCGTTCACATGCTAAAATACCTTCACAAGAGCTAAGGAATCCACATGACAGATTATAGCACCAGGCTAAAACACAAAAATAAAGAACTGTGCATTGAAGAAGTAGGAAGGACAATTTTACATTACCAAAGTCACCCCTCCATCAAACATGTGCAACACAGTTTGAGACAGATATGTTTCCCACGAGGGAAGGAGAACAAAGTGAGCACTGGTTTTTGCGATGAAACCCACACCAAGGCCACAACAGTAAAACCTAGCTTGAAGATGTCATCTGTGTACTGAGGTTCCATGCTTGTATCCATATTAAGCCATCCTCTTAAACTCCAGATTGATGCCCCAGCCTCAGTCTTCAAGCCTACCCAAAAGCCTGTCCAGATCTAGTGGCTCCAGGCCCACTCAAGGAAGTGCCAGAGCCCCAGGCTCCAGGCCAGCTTCTGAGGACTCAGGCTCCAGGCTCAACCAAGGCTCCAGACAGTCCCCTGCAACAAGGCAGCCTCTTCGGCCCCAGCCTTTACACCTCTCCCAGTGCCAAACTGATGCCTATAGCCCTAGACTTTAAGCTGGCACCCACAGACCAGTCAGCCTCTAGACCTACCTTAGTGCAGGCTGGTTGATACATATGGACCCAAGCTCAAGGCTAGCCCCTGCAAGCTTCATGCCTGCTTAGTGCCAGGTAGCATATCTTATCCCAGGCCCCAGCAGATCCTGGGTCTAGGCCCATTCCAATAGAGCCAAGCACGAGGCCAGCCACCATGGACCCAAGCTTCAGGCCAGTCTGGGTACTAGAACTGATGCAGTGTCTGAAGACTTTAGGTTAGCCCCAGCATGCCTAGACTGTAGGCAGGTCCACAAGGACTCAACCTTGACAAAGCCCCTACCCTAGGCACCAAGCCAGCACCTGCAGATTAAATCTCCAGGCTGGTCCTTGTGGTCCCAGGCTCCAGTGAGCCCAAAGTACAGGACCAGCCCTGTGGACCCAGGTGTCAGATTCACCTACCTGATGACTCAGACACCGTGACAGCATGTCCAAGGATGTCAGCAGCAAGCTTACTCACAGATCATACTAGATGTTCTGAGCACAATCTCTGGATGAGATGTGGCTGAAGGGCTTTTCCTACTGACACTAATCTATAAATATAGGAATGGATGCCTACTTTCTCAAATGTGCAGACACCAATGCATGGCCACAAGAATCAATCAGGAAAATATTACCCCAGTGAAAGAAAAAAAATAATAAAGCACCAATAACCAAACATACACAAATGGAGATTTTTCTCAGCAGAAACCTTGCAAACCAGGAGAAAGTAGAAAGATATATTGCTTTTAATGGCAAAACTGCAGTTATTTTTTCACCAACCTAATACTTTTTAAAACTCAAACAGAAATCCTGGAACTGAAAAATACAATAAAGCAAATAAAAAATGTAGTAGAAGGCATCAACAGCAGAATTTATCAAGCAAAATAATTAGTGAACTCAAAGACAGCATTTGGAAATATACAGTGGGAGAAAAAAAAATGAGTAAGAAGGAAAAAAGAAAGCCTAAAAGAAATTATAGAACAGCACCAAAAAATTGAAAGTTTGAGTTATTGGGGTTCAAAAAGAATTTGAGAATGCCAAAAGGGTAGAAAGCTTATTCAAAGAGATAATAACAGAGAACTTTCAAAATCTAGAGAAGTATACAAACATCAAAGTACAGGAAAGCCAAAAGTCATCAATCAGATTCAATACAAACAGTTCTAACCCAAGACATATTGTAATAAAATAATCCAAGGTCAAAGAAAAAGAGAGGGTTCTTAAAGAGGCAAGATAACAACATATTGTTCTACAAAAGAGTTTTGATTTGTCTGGCAGCAGACTTCTTTGCAGAAATGTTATAGGCCAGGAGAGTGGGATATGTTCAAAGGGCTAAAGAAAAAACAAAACACTTGTCAACCAAGAATATTGTACCCAGCAAACCAACCTTTCAGAAATGAGGATGAGATTGAGACTTTCCCAGAAAAACAAAAGCTGAGAGAATTTATCACCACAGATCTATCTTATAAGAAATATTTAAGGGAGTTCTTCAAACTGAAATAAACAGATGCTAAAGTATAACAAGAAAACATCTGAAGATATAAAACTCACTGCTGGTAGCAGTAATTATACAGACAAACCCACAATATTCTAATACTGTAAACATGGATCATAAACTACTTATAAATTTGGTATGAAGACCAAAATAAAAATTATTAAAAATAATAGCTACATTAATTTTTCAGGAGACAGGCAATATAAATACACATAAAAGCTTTAATTCCTGTAATACCACTAGGTGACAAGTTATCCCAACAAACTCGAAAATACAAAGCTATGGTGACAAATTACTGAGACAATGAGTTGCTGTGGTATCATCAAGTTATGAGAAAACAGTAAAAAAGGCAAAATGAATTTAGGCCCTGAGAGTAAGAGAAGCCACAAATCACTTAAATTCAGTTGCCAACCAGAGAAGACATCAAAAAAATTGGGAGAAAAATGCAAAGGAAGTGGTAAGGTTAGACTGTATTTGGGCAGTCTGGGTCCTATTAACTGCAAAATTCAACCAAATTTTAAAAGTCAAACTGAGAGAAACAGACAATAAAATAGTCCTTAATAAAGGCTGGGGGACTGGGATTGGAGAGATGATAGTCAAAGGACACGCCATTGTTCTACTTAAAATTTGCTGAGAGTAGATTTTAAGTGTTCTTAACACAAAAAAAGATAAATATGTGAGGTAATGCATATGTTAAATAGTTGGATGTAGCCATTCCACTATGTATATATGTTTCAGGACATTGTGTCACATAATATAAATATACACAATTTTTCCTATTAATTAAAAATAACTAATCAACTTTAATCATTTATTTTAAAAAGGCTTTATTAAGCAGATCATGCTGTGAATAGAATACAAACTTAGAAATACAGGAATACTATGTCTAAGAAAAAAAGTGATGTGTGATATTATAAGGATTAATGAAAAAATTCAGAACATGAAAGATTTTAGGACAGGCAGTCTGGGTTCTTTGACAAATAAATTATAAAGATGAACTCGTGAAGAGAACTCAATGACATAACACATATTTCTAAGAGCTATATTAACTAAATATAAACACATGTTTATAATACTAAGGAATAGAGAATAACTTAACTTCTGATATGAGAAAAGGATTGCCCCATGTAATTTTCCATCTTATGTCCCATTTTCAATATGATTTGCCTCACTTAACTTTAGTTCTTGGAGACATACGCTATTTTTCTCCATCTGGACGAGTTGGCAATGGTGGTGCTCATGCTTATTCATCCTTCTGGTTTTACCTTGTCACTTACTCAACCTTCTAGGCAAAATCAGCGTACTGTCATATATATATTCATCCTGTAATTCTCCTTCATGTGACATTTAAAAATACTTATTTACATATTGTTTAATGTCTTCTTAGACAGAAGGTAAGTGACTATATTATTGATATTTGCTGCTGTATTCTCACTGCCATCATGGTTTCTGTCATATAATACATCTTGAGTAGCTGGTCAGTAAAAGGATGAATGAATCAGAGGTAATAAATATGTAAATGACAATTTTTGTGTTATTATAATGCCCATTTATGTTGACAACTTTAGATCCATTTCCTCCCTCTTTATACATATCACCTTTCAGTGTCCTCCATGGGCACACCTAGGTGACTTTATTACCCTGTCTTTCTTTGTCTTTGACATCTCTAACTTAACAAAATGATATCTCCCTTGCTGGGTACTGAGGTCTACTCTGGTTTCAATTGAGGCTTTGGAAGTTTGAGCACAAAAAAATACCAAATTAGCACCTAGAAATGAAACTCAAACTGTTCTCTACATTTTTTGCAGTTATTCAATTTACAGTTACATTAGGACTTCTGCAACAGTGTTTTTTAAGAAAAATATGCCTTTAAATGTCAAATAATTATCTGAAAATGTTGCTTGAAAAGGCTTATGTCAGAATCAAGACCCAATTAAGCCATGAAATACCCTGATGGAAAGCTGTGACCTCAATGTGAAGAAAGCTGACAAGCATCTGAGAAGATCTAAGCAGGCAACATGAGGACATCCAGACATTCACAGGGTAGCATCAACAAAGTATAATGGTGCCAGACAACAGTCTAGGCAGATGGTAGAACACACAACAAGAAGGTGTAAGAAGTAGAATTGGCTGAAATTAAGGAAATAAACATTAAGTGGTAGGATTTATTAAGAGAGGAATGTGTCAGAGTGTCAGGTACAGAAAAACAAGAACCAGGGAACAGTAAGTAGAACTTGTTTGAAAATTAAAGCGTAGTCATAAGAAACAAAGTGAAATACTCCAACAAAGACTCAAGAATCCAGTGAAAAATAAATGGTGACAGTAATAGGGAAAAGTATTATATGGCTATACATATAACTTGAGAACTTACCTCAAAATTGACCTGGACTTATGTTCAAAACATAGAACATCATAAAACCAATTATTATAAACAGAAGTCTATGTAGGAAAAGTGCCTAAATATAGATCCCAAAATTCATTTCATTAACACACATACATGTTTATTCATATTTTAGCACCCATACTGAGGATTCAATAATTTGTTAAATATGAATTTACTTCTACTTTATTGATGTTACAGCTAATGGAGGGTTAAATATAATATAGTATATAGAGGTCACTGTGAAACACAGAAAGCAAAGTCAATACTAATGATCACAAAGGGCTTCCTGGAAGCAGAAAGATTTAAGGGAATCATAAAGATAGTTTTAAGCAAAAGGTTGATATATATCACTAATTGGTACCATAAGAAAATCTAATGCCGGTAATAGTACAAAGTATCTAAAAAACATAATTTATAGGCTTGAGCTAATGGAGAAAAACCACCCAACAATTGCAGAATACATATTCATTTCAATCGATTTAAATGTCAATAAATCTCAAAGGATTAAATTAAAAATGTGTCATTTTACTACAATCCAATTAAGCAAGACATCCACAATTAAAAGTGCTTGATGAATGTCAACTTTATGATCCATACAGTTCTTATCAAACTAGAAAAAGAAAGTGTTATTCAGATAAAGTATATCTATACAGAATCAACAGTAATCATAATAATTAGTGTGAAGTATCGAAGCTTTCTTTTTAGATTAAGAACAAATCAGAAACATTTTTCTTCACCGATTCTATTCAACATTGTGCTGGAGATTCTAATCAGTAAGAGGAGAAAAGAAACAAAATCTTAAGAGTTGTACAGGAGAAAAAAATGTCAATTTTATTTTCTTAAACCACAGATATGATTGTCATAGAAAATGTAAAATTACTGACAAAGTACTTCAATCAATACGAGAGTTACCAGTGTTATTGGATATAAAGTCATTTGATACAAAAAAAGTAAATTTTTATATATCAAAGGAAAAGAAAAATTTTATTATTTATAACAACATCAAACTATTAAACAGTGCATAAAGATATAGTTATCTTGCAGTGGGCTTGAGGTATCTCTGTGTTTATCTTCAGAGAACCTGGAGGGGTGATCATGAACTTCAGCCAAAATATGGATGAGAACATCTAGCTAGTGATTTATAATATGCCATGTATAAGTGAAAATCTTTTGTGGGAACCTTGTTCTAGCTTATATAGCTTGTTCAGAGATGTATAGATTGATGGCTTTTACTTGGTTTAACAATTTACACAGCCTGTTTTTAAATACATAAGCAGCAGGTTATAAAAAAATCCCTCAAACTTTTGCCTAGTCTCCCCTGGAACTAATCTTTCATGTACCTTAGAGGTTCATAATTTAAAAATGAAGTATATTCTGTGCAGAGAGTATGTTGAGGGGTATATGTAGAAGCCTGGACTACTCAATGATAGCCAATGTTTCAATTATCTGTCTGTTCTGTATCATTAGCTTTATTAAAGTCTTATGTGAGTATACTCTGCAGACTCATGAGTCTTTTCAATCAACTGATTCTGTGTAATTGTAATATTTAGTAATAAATATAAGATTTAATACTTGCCAGATTCTACAGAGACAATTATAAAACATTTTTAAAAATAAGATCAACATATACAGAGAAATACACACATTTATAACTGAAAGTCTCGATACGCTTATTCTCCTGGTACTAATCTATAGTTTTCATGTAATCCCTATCAATATCAAAATAGAAACTTTACTTCTGGCTAAGATATTTTACTGGGAAATGACTTATGCTCACATATAAACATCCAACAAAACAAACTATAAAACCTAGGGAAATATACATATGAACAACAGGGAGCACAATGAAGTGATTTCTAAGAGGAGGGAAACAAACAAGGTGGATCCTACAACTTCTACAGATTTCTGCTTCTCTATAGCATGCGAAAGTGTAATCTAAGAACTTGGTTGCATTTATTTGAGAAAATAGAGAATAGATTTCAGGGAGTCAAAGACAACTAAAAATTGCAGGATCAATTAAGCGAGAGAGAGAATTTTGTAAATCAGCATAAAGTTTCCCTCATGACTGGAAATGATTCTGCATGAATGTACAAGAAAAATATTCTAGGCTGGAGAATAAGCCATGGAAAAGTAATAGATTAAACAATTGCCAGAGCTGAATAGTTTCACACTAGTGGGAATATCAATAGTTCTTAGCTCATAGGCTTATAGATTAGTACCAGAATAAGCAGATTGACAATATTGAGACTTTCAGTTAAAAATATGTGTATCTCTGTATGTATATTGATCTTATTTTTCCTTAACTTGTTTTATAATTGTCTTTGTAGAATCTTAGCTCATAGGACTAGGAACTATTGATACTCCTACTAGTGTGAAAAAAAATTCATATACAGAGTATTAGAATCCTAAAAGGTTACCACCTTAGGAATGGTACCGTTAGCTCTACACCAACCACTGCCCTGAAACCACCATAACAAATCTGAAAAGCAAACTTTGAAAGTACTGAATTGATTCCAAGTAACTTAATTCTGTGTCTCAATAAAATTTAGTGCAACTAAAAAATACAACAAAGTAAACAAACAATGAAAAATCACAAAATATATTATCTCATAAAACATTCTGAAACATGTGGAGAAGCCCCTAATGACTGAAAACCAGAAGACAAACTCATCAATAGATCTAGAAATTACTGCGATGATAGAACTTGCTAAAAATCAAATGCAAAAATAAGTATCAAAGCATAGAGAGATGAGTAAGACAAATGAAGTACAGAGGAACAAAAGATATATGAGAGATTTATCAGGCATTACACAACAAAAATTAAGTGAAGTAAAACATTCGAACTGAAAGAAAAAAAGATAAATCAACTTAGAACTGTTGCCCCATAAAAATATTCTCACTGAAGGCAAAATAAAGATGTTTTCACAAAGAAACTATCGGAGATAATGTACTGCCAGAAGATCTTGCATATAACAAACATTAAAGTAAGTTATTCTCATAGAAGGAAAATGGAATTGGATGGAAACCTGGACCTACATAAAGGAATAAAGAGTGACAGCAAAGCTAAAGGTGCTAGTAAATGTATTAGTTGCTTCTTAATTTAAAAACATTTCTTAAAAATACTTGGGAAAATTCTGATTATGGTGATTTAAAGAAGTTGGCAATTCTTCTCTTTAAAACAAGTGTAAATAAGTATAAAATTTACAAAAGTATAAATAATAAATTGAGTATAAAATAAGTATTAAAATTAATAAATTATAAATTGCAGTAATTTATCACCAGCAATAATAAATATAGGGAAAAAACATGCTATTTCTTTCATTTAAAATGGTATATTTATTTAAGGCTGTAATTCTACATTTATGTGTATAAAGGAATTGTGCCAAATAGGGTATATGAGCAAAGTATATGTTACTATAATTTAGTATTAATTTAAAACAGTTTTGGTATTTAAGATGCAAATTGTAATCCCATTTACAAAATCAATGTAAAATATATAGGAAAAATGAAGAAACTTCAATGTTAAGCAAAAAAAATTGTTTAATAAAACAGTGAAGAAGGAATAGATGAATAAGAAGATTTGTATAGAAAACAAAAAGCTAAATGGCAGATATAGTCTAACACTATCGATAATTGAATTAAAAAAGTGAATCCACTAATTATCCCAATCATAAGGAAGAGAGTTTCAGAGTGGAGAAGAAAGCAAGATACAACTGTGTAATGTCTGTAAGAGATATAATAGGTTGAAAGTAAAAGGATAGAAAAATATATAACATGCTAAATTAACAAGAGAATGACTGTATTATCAAAAAAATAGACAAAATAGGATTACTGCTAGAGAAAAAGAGATGATTTATCATGACAAAAGTGTCACTGCATCAGAGTCTGTCTCTCTATATAATATGTAATATACAAATTTAAAATAGTTTTGGTTATTATATATTATATATAAAATATATAGCACCACAAGTCTAGAATATTTGGAAAAATTAAAAGGAGAAATAGAAAAACTAAAAACATAATTTTTTATTTTTTTATTTTTTATTTTAATATTTAAATACTTAGTAATTTATAGAGCAACTAGACAGAAAATTAGCAAGGATATAGAAGACTTCAACGATATTATTAGCAAAATGAACATAACTGACAGATAGAACAGTATACCTAACACTGGCAGAATATACACCCTTTTCAAGCACATGTGGATTATTTAGAATGACAGTATGATAGGCAAAAAATAAGGAGCAAATTGATTTTAATTTGCATTTCTCTGATAGTTTGTGAGAATATTTTCATAAACCTATTTGCCCTTTGTATGTCTTCTTTAGAGAAACAGCTTTTCTGATTGTTAGCTAATTTTTATAATTAGGTTATTTGTTGTATTGCTATTGAGTTGAGTTCCCAATATATTTTGGATATTAACCACAAATAGATGTATTGTTGGCACATATTTTCTCCTATTCCGTGTGTTGACTCTGTACATTGTTTTATTTGCTGTGCATAAGCTTTTTAGATATCACTTTACACATGTTAGTATGGCTATTATAAAAAAGACAATTTAACAAGTGTTGGTGAGGTTGTGGAGAAAAGAGGATCCTTGCAGGCTGTTGGTGAGAATGTAAGTTAGTATACCCATTATGGAAAACAGTACAGAAATACCTCAACAAATTCAAAATTAAACTGCTATATGATCTAGCAATCTCACTTCTGGGTATATATCCAAAGGAAATAATGTATGCATGTTGAAGAAATATCTGCATGTTCACGTTTATTGAAGTATTATTCACAATAGCCAAGAAATGGAATCAACCCATGTCTATCAATGCATGAATGGATAAAGAAAATGTGGTTCATATATGCAATGGAATGCTATTTAGCCTTTATAAAAGATGAAAAACTGGTTATTTGCAATAACATGGCTAAATCTGGAGGACATTATGTTAAGTGAAATAAGCCAGACACACAAAAACAAAATACTGCATAATGTCAATTACATGTAGCATCTAAAAAGCTAAATTCATAGAAGCAAAGAGTAGCATGGTAGTAGTTATTAGAGGCTGGGGTAGGTTGGAGTGGAGTAAATGTTAGTCAAAAGGTACAAAATTTCAGTTAGATAAGATGAAAATATCCAAAGATCTATTGTACAGCATGGTGATATAGTTAGTAATAATGTATTGGATACTTGAAAACTGCTAGGAGAGTAGATTTTAAAAGTTATCATAGGAAAAAGACAGGCACGTATGTGAGGTAATGGATATGTCAATTAGCCTGATTTAGTTATTTCACACTGCATACACATATCAAAACATGTTTTATATCATAAATATATACAGCTTTTTTCAATTAAAAAGTAAAACCGTCTAAATAAATTTAAAAGAATTAAAATTCTGTCAACCATGTTCTCAAAATATTACGAAATTAAATTATAAAAACAGTATAAAAACAACTATAGGAAAAAAACAGAAATTTTAATAAACACAACTAAATAACCCATTGATCAAACAAGAATTAAAATGAAATTTTAAAAATATATATCCTCATCTATATCACTAGGGCGATTTTCAGAAAAGTTAAAAAGAAGCTAGCTAACTAAATCCTGACCAAATATGTCTAAAGGAATGGAATCATAATTCCTGGTACAATTGATTTTCTGTATTTTTTCTGACATTTTCTTCACTTAAGCACAGTCTATCTATGTGTTGGGGGTGGAGGTGTTGTATGTGTAAAGTATATAAACTTGTACATCACTTAAGACTACCCACTTTTAGAAAACTTTGGGTAGATAACGTTCACAATAATTAGCAAGAAGAGACACAGTTTATTTAAAATTAAGAAATATATGCAGTTAAAATATGTAATTATTTTAGGCTACTTAGCCATTTTTGTTTCATAATTTTGAAAAAATAGGCTTTGCTGTATCTACTAACTACATCAGTAAATGAGTTAAAGAAATTTAAATGCTAACACTATATTTTTTGTTTTTACTTCAAAATTTATTCTGAAGTTAATATATCGGATATTATAAACTATGTCATATATAATGGGTTTTTTTTCCAGCATAGATACAAAGTGCTACAAAAAAATCCTACTTACAAATGGATTTTGCTAACATCAAGCTTTTTAAATATTCCCTCAAAGACTAAATAGAAACAGCAAGACATATTAATGATAGTAATGAAAAATAACAAAGTAAAACTATTTTAACATTAGTTAATACCTTTCAAAATCATATAGAGAGGGCAAGAGTAAGATTGTTATTAGTTCTCTCTTATATAAATCTACTTTGTAAATGTGGTAAGTGTAACATTTTTATGGAAGATCAGTGTGCAATCTGATTTTAAATGCCTTTTCCCTAAAATAAATAAGGACATATGCTGACAGTATACAATTTCATTGATCATAATGCACTTACAATGCTTATAAAATAACTGTAGTATAAAATATGCACTATGCTTTTGGCAATTAACTAAGTGATTCCTGACACTAAACATTAATCTTTTCAATTAAATATACAATAGTTTTATAATAGTAGAGTTTTTCGTAACTCATATTTAATATGTATGAAGCTAAGGTTATTTTGAATGGTACATGTTTTCATCTATGAATGTATTGGAAGGAAGAAAATTAAGTCAACTATGTGCTATTTGTTATTGCTAATATTTGTATTTGGATCTTCTGTATATTGGAAGCAATGTGTACATGGAATATAAAAATATTTTAAAAGTTGGTGAAAAAGAACCATACATCTTAATGAGGAATTAGAATATTGAACTAGGGATTACATGCTTAGCCCAATTCTGTCTTCTACGTAGTTCTGTCAAGAGAAGTTCAGATATATATGTTTGTCTACATGTTTATACATATAGAAAACTAGACCAGTTAGAAAGTAAAATGTAGACGATATGAGTTCATGGAGTTGTTTTTAATTTTTGTTCCATGATGTAACTCCTATTCCTAAAACAGTGTCTTTCTTCCCTCCTTTAACAGTTTATTAGAATTTAGTAAGTGCTAGAAACTATTCTTAGCACTGAAGATATAAAAATTTTAAAAAACATACATCCTGGAGAAGATGGCCAACTAGATATAACCAAGAAGAGCTTCTCCAGATATGTTCTGAACATGTCTTCAGAAAGAAGTCACTGCGAGTGGAGAGAAGGGATGCAGACCATGGCTGAAAGGGAAGGCAGCTGGGAACCATGACTCATTTCTGGCCCTGAGTGGCACCTAGAGGAGAGGTAAGTGAAATAAGGGTGAAGTGGCCTACTCTCACTACAGATCTCTAGGATCCTAGGTGGGTGAGATCCCACAACACTCATGGACATCTGAGCTGGCAAGGAAAACTACCTGGAGAGTTGGCACAGACAGAACTTCAGCCTGTGCAGAGCCCAGAAGTTTTGGCCTGGGAATGCCTTCAGTGGAGCACGTCATGGGCACCCATACTCCAAAGCTTGCCATACTCCTCTAAGTGGCTTTATAGCATTTATTAGCTTCTGGATTTGGACAGAGCAGACCTGT
Organism: Pan paniscus; assembly: GCF_029289425.2. Taxonomy (NCBI): domain Eukaryota; kingdom Metazoa; phylum Chordata; class Mammalia; order Primates; family Hominidae; genus Pan; species Pan paniscus. Next base: position 98,345,755 of record NC_073258.2, read on the forward strand.
CCTGCCTGTGGGACTAGGCCAGTACGATCTGAGCACACCCCTGTCTGCTGGCTTCTCCCAAGGCCACTGCCTGGTTACACTTGCTTGTAGCTCAGCCTCAGCTTGCCCATGGCCACTGCCATAGCTTTTTCATTTGTAGACTCTGACTACCCATTGGAGTGCTTTTGCAGACACACCCACACCAGGGTGCACCTGCCCACTGCCTCCCCCACACTGGCATGTACCTGCCAGCAACCTGTCTCCACCAGTGCACATCCACCCACAGCATATCCCTGTTCCCCCGCTGGCACATATGCTTTCAGAGAACCAAGGAGGGGAACATGCATGGACCCACCGCTGGTATTCACACACGTAAGAAACCCTACTGACATGGCAGTGTGCACATGCATGAGGGGTCACTACTATACTGCCAGAGCACCTTTGCTGGCAGCTCCCCTTGGAGTGTCATTGGCAGCATACTGAGAACACCTCAGTCCCTCCAGTGTAGCCGGTGCTTAGCTTTGAGAGGCCAAAGAACAAAGCCACAGGCCTGGCCCAAACCGCACAGGATTACAGCACACAGCCCAGAAGTGCTGATAGTAAGCCCAACTGATACCACAGTCAAACTTTCAAGGGCATGAAAGAATATAAAAGCAAAAAGCCCCATCCTAAAGACAGCAATTTCAAAGATTAAAGAGACCTCAGCCAACACAGATGAGAAAGAACCAGTGAAATGGGCTTTCTTCAAGAGGCCCATTTTATATGCAATAACATCCATAGGCGCAAAGAAAAAGGATGGAGAAAGAGCCCTCAAGCAAACAGAAAACAAAAAAGGACAGGGGTTGCTATTCTTATTTCAGACAAAACAGACTTTAAACCAACAATGATCATAAAGGACAAAGAAGAGCATTACATAATGACAAAGTGTTCGATTCAACAAGAACACTTAACTATCCTAAATATATATGCACCCAACACTGGGGTACCCAGATTCATAAAAAAAGTTCTTAGAGACCTATGCGGAGATGTAGATAAACGTACAGTAATAATTGGAGACTTCAACACACTACTGTGTTAAACAGACCATTGAAGCAGAAAACTAACAAATTTGAGACTTAAACTTGACACTTGACTAAATGGACCTAGAAGACATCCACAACATACTCCAACTAACAGCCTAATATATATTCTTCTCAACTGCACATGGACTATACTCTAAGATCTACCACATGCTTTGTTATAAAGCAATTCTCAACAAATTCAAAAAATCAAAGTCATATCAATTACACTCACAAACCATAGTTCGATAAAACTAAAATCAGTATGAAGCAGATCTCTCAAAGCAATAAAATTAGACGGAAATTACACAACCTGCTCCTGAATGACTCATGAGTAAAGAATAAAATTAAGGCAGAAAACAAACGAACAAAAATTTGAAACAAATGAAAATAAAGATACAACATACCAGAATCTCTGGGACACAGATAAAACCAATCTTAAGAGGAAAGTTTATAGCACTAAATGGCAACATGAAGTTAGAAACATCTCAAATTAACAACCTAATATCACATCTAGAGTAACTAGAGAAACAAGAGTAAATCAATCCCAAAGCTAGCAGGAGAAAAATAATAAACAAAATCAGAGCTGAGATGAACAAAATGGAGTCATGAAAAACTATACAAATGATCAACTAAAGCAAAAGTTGGTTCTTTGAAAGAATAAAGAAGAGTGATAAACTGCTAGCTAGAATAATATATATAGAGAGAGAAGATTCAAATAAACACAATCAGAAATAATAAAGGGTACATTACCATTGAACCCATGGAAATACAAAATATTATGATGAAAACCACACTATGCAAACAAACTATAAAACCTAGAAGAAACGGATAAAATCCTGGCAAAATTAAACCTCCCAAGATTAAACAAGGAAGAAATTGAAATCCTCAACAGACCAATAATAAGTTCCAAAATTCAATCACTAATATAAAACCTAGCAACCAGGAAAAGCATTGGAAGAGACCCATTCACAGCCAAAATCTGGTAGACATATAAGAGCTAAAACTAATCCTACTGAAATTAGTTTAAAAAATCAAGGAGAGAGGAGTGCTCCCTAACTCATTCTATGAGGTCAGCATCATCCTATTATCAAAACCTGCCAGAGATATAAAAAAAGAAAACTTTAGATTAATATCCCTGATGAACACAGACGCAAAAAATCTCAACAAAATGCTAGAAATTAAGTCCAGCAGCACATCAAAAAGCTAATCCACCCTGATCAAGTAGACTTTATCCCTGGGATGCAAGGTTGGTTCAACATATGCAAACCAGTAAATGTGATTCATCACATAAATGGGACTAAAAGCAAAACCACATGACCATCTCAATAGGTAACAGAAAAGGCTTGGACCTTTCCAAGCCTTTGGAAAAGCTGGCAATTGGACCCCTTCCTTTCACCATACACAAAAATCAACTCAAGATGGATTAAAGACTTACATGTAATACCTAAAACTATAAAAACCCTGGAAGAAAACCTAGGAAATACCATTCTGGACATAGGTGTTGGCAAAGATGTCATGACAAAGTCTCCAAAAGCATTTGCAACAAAAACAAAACTAGAGAAGTGGGACCAAATTAAACTAAAGAGCTTCCGTACAGCAAAATAAATGATCAATAAACAGACAAGCTACAGAATGAAAGAAAATATTTGCAAACTATACATCAGACAAATGTCTAACATCCAGAGTCTATAAGGAACTTCAACAGATCAACAAGCCAAACACTAACAATCTCATTAAAAATGGGCAAAGGACATGAACAGACACTTCTGTAAAGAAGAAATACACAGAACCAACAAGCATATAAAAAATGCTCATCACTAATTATTAGAGAAATGCAAATCAAAACCACAGTGAGATATCATCTCACACCGGTCAGAATGGTTATTAAAAAGTCAAAAAATAACAGATGTTGGTAGGGTTGCAGAGAAGAGGAACAATTATATACTACTGGTGGGAATGTAAGTTAGTGCAGCCACTGTAGAAAGTAGCTTAGAGATTCCTCAAAGAACCTAAAACAACTGCTGTTTGACCCAGCAATCCCATACTGGGTATATACCAAAAGGAATACAAATTATTTTACCAAAAGACACATGCATTCCTATGTTCATCACAGCACTATTCACAATAGCAAAGACATAGAATCAACCTAGATGCCCATTAATGGTAGACTGGATAAAGACAATGTTGTACAGATACACCACACAGCCATAAGAAATAGGAAGATCATATCCTTGGAAACAACATGGATAGAGCTAGAGGCTATTATCCTAAGCCAATTAATGCAGTAACAGAAAACCAAATACCACATGTTCTTACTTACAAGTGGGAGCTAAACACTGAATGAATGCACATGGATACTAGGAGGGGAACAGTAGACATCAGGGCATACTTGAGGGTGGATTTGTGCGAGGAAAGTGAGAGTCAAAAAACTACCTATTGGGTATAATGCTCACTACTGGGGAGACAAAATCATTTGTACACCAAACCCAGCAACATACAATGTACCCTTGAACTTTAAATAAAAGTTGAAAAAGAAAAAAACTGCATACATTCTGCATTAAAGGACTTAAGAAATGTATACAGTTAAATATAATGATATGTGGCAAGTATATGGGTATGTATATGGATCATGGTGAACATAAAATGCAATAATGAATTACATACTCATGGGGTCAGGGAGAAATATCACAAAGGCAGCAGAAAGGAGCTGACTCAGGGGTGTTCCAGATTTTCTTTGGTCAAGATAGTTATCCACAAGGTATAATTTGAGTGTCTGTGCAAATATTTTTATTTTTACCTAAGATGTTTTAGATATTGTATAAATCAACACAAGAAAGCTCCTACCATGACATACCTTTTCATCCATGTAAAATAAACACTACCAACCAATTACGTATCAGAAAATATGGCCCCAAATTGAAGTGCAAAATAAGTTGGAAGCAGAAATAAAATCACATAGAAAATAGGAATAGAAATGACAATTGAGTGATTTGTTAAATTTGAATGTGAAGAGAAAATGTTCTTAGTAAGAAAATAAACATTTATTTTACATTACTTATATTTTTATGATCCAAGTGCTTATAAAAAGAAAATTAATCTTTGTGGAATAATCAATTGAATAAACACATGAACTTTTTATAGACTTCCTATTAAAACAGAGGTATCCTACTTAGGGGTGATACATTTAAGTACCTAAAGATATTGGGGCTGAATCAATTAGCATCTTTTTAGCTGGATTTAGAAGCATGAGAGAGAAGCTTTATCAACATGAAAAAAATTTGCTGCCTAGAAAGCAGAATTGCCAAAGAAGACAAAAGATTCCCAAGGATAAATATCGTGTCCTAATGAAATTTCCATAAAAGCTATCTCAGGTAGCAGTTTTACCCATTGGAACTCTTTGTACCAGCTATCACCCTGGGCTAAGGTACCAATAACTACAATATTATTACTTAAACTCCTCCTTTGTGCTAGTTTCAGAAACCACCTTCCGCCTACTTCAACCTTTTAGCCTGATAGAATTTGTTTTTCAAAGAGAAGTTTTTCATATTATAAAACCTTTTTTCTTATTAAAAAAAATCTTGTATTTTAGATGTCAGCATTTTTTAGTTACGTGTGTACTTGGAATTTTTAGAGTAGCTACACTCTAAAAATGCAGTCTAAGATTCTAAGCTTGATTCGCAACTCTAAGGGAAATAAATTTGTTTAAAGAAGGAAGACAGCATGGGCCTAAAAGTTACCAAAATTGCATGGCATAGGAACTAAAGTGATGAAATGATGGAGCCAAATGGTGTTTTGAGACGACATGTGGAAAAACCTAATTTTCTGTAGTTGTTTTTTTTTTTTTTTTTTTGCTGGAGCAAGGATAATTCTCAATGGTCAGCATACATATGGTGTCTTTTTGGGTGCACAGTGTCTGGCAGTGACTTATAGAGTACCTGATACAGAGTAGACCCTTTATATAATATTCTTTATATAATATTATAAAATAATTCAAAACATATATGAACTCTTCCCCGAGTGATTTGTGAAATTCTTGCTTATTGTCATTTTGTGATTTGGTGGTGAAAAGGGGCCATCAATACTCTTCTCCATCTCATTGTCCCTTCTCTAAGAATACTAGACTACAGACCTCACCCTGTTGGTTAGTAAAATCTGATGATTTATCCTTTTGTGAGCTGTTTTTGTTTTATGTCTGTGTGTGTGTGTGTGTTCGCGCGTGCGTGCGTGTGCACACACACATGCAGTATATTCTTTGCTGTCTGGTCCAGGGATGTAATTTAGTCAATCATATTCAATCTTGTTCTAGCTCTCAGAAAATTTTATTTTGCTTGATATAGCTGCATTTCAGGTCCTATCATTAAAGTAACAATATTATTGCCTTCTTCATGGAGAAGTGTACGTGTATGTGTGTGTGTTTTAACCCACTTCCCAGATAATACTTATACAATGAAAATTTATAGTTATTATAATCGAACCAGGCAGGCACAATGCACTGTGATATCAAAGTAGAACACTGAATGAATGTGGCACTTTCACAGGGGATGTAAAATATTTTATACTCAAGTCCAATATTTGAAATTGTGAAGATAAACCAATTTGTTGACAAAGCTCTTCTCTATTCTTAGTTACTTGAGATGAGTACCATTCACCTGATTTCCAGATTATAGTATGGATGGCTGCTACTATCAGGTCTTCAGTGTTATAAGGAGAAGACTGTCAGTATCAATGAAAACACCATAGGCAGTCTGGAAAAGAAGCCCTTCAGACAAGTTCCCTTTGTGGGAAGAAAGGTTTATCGGGCTTGTACACAGATGTACAATTTCTCAAGACCACAGCAAACGGAATCTACCCCCAAAACAAATCTCTGTTCAAGAAGTAGTTGAAGTAATGTTAGTAGAATGCTAAGTATACTGTATTATTATTTTTAAAAAACAATTTGCTCACACTAGAGCATACTCAGTAAATAAAGTTACATGCAGTTTATTATAAAATTATTGGAAATAAAGAGAAGTAACATCTGTGAGGTCACATAAAAATAAACTGTTTCTTCTTGCATATTTATGCTGCCCTAATTTCCCTAATGTATCCGTTGGCAGAAATCATTCCTGATGCTATTTAAATTTTATTCTTTAACGGTCTTATATCATCCCCTCACCATTTTCTAAAATTATAAATCCTTAGAATTATATTTTATATTTTGAGAATCTATGTGTTTCAACTATTGGAATAAAAAACTGGCATCTCCTATCATCAATTAGGTAAAATATAGAACTTCTTGTTTTAAAATAGGGCCCATAATGGGATTACAATGTATTCAAATTCATTGTTGCTATTTCCTTTATGGAAACAGCACCATACAGGTTATCAAGGTCGACAGATTATGGTCCTGGATTTCTTGTACGTTATATAACCTTAAACAAATAATTCATTCTAGTTCTCTTGAGCTCAAATTTGGAAATTGTGTGTGTGCATGTATATATATGTGTGACATAGAGAAAAGAGAAATACGAACCAGATAATATCTCTGATTCTATCCAATGCTTTTATTAAATTTTTAAGAAAGATTACATTGTATACACACTGTTCTTTCAGGTAAACATATTGTGTCCATATGATCTAAGGACCTATTTTGGCTTAGGCATGCAATCATTATATGTTATTATGTAACTATTAATAGTTTCTACTTTCACTCCCAAAAATGTCTTAGTTTGGATGATAAATTATATGCTACCTCAAGTTTGAGCACTATTGTGAGCTAACTCCTTTGACATGCAATTCAGGTCAAATAGCAAATGATGTAAAATATTGTAAATAGTTTTTAATTCGGCTCCAAGATCATTATTAGCACTTAGCTTTTAGAAATTAGGGGATTTTGAAATTAAAGACACTTTATATGCAATTTATAGCCATGTAACCTGAGTTATGTCTATATATTAATAACAGAGAATGATGAAAACAATTAAGTGAACATGTTGAATTCTTGCTACAGTTTTTTTCTTAAATATTTAATTGGAAGGAGTCTGACATCTATTGTCACTGCCACTGGATTTGAAAGATACACCTTTTGTTTCCTACCTTCCAAACATTATATGCTTTTTCTTTTTAATGTTTGGTATTATGTAAAATCTCAATATATACAGAAATAGTATTTTATAATAAACTTTCATGTATCTGCCACCTCTCTCCAAAAATTATCAAACACTTGCCAAACTTCTTTATTTATGTATTTGCTTGGCTCTGCCATGTCTTTTGTTTTGCTGGAACATTTTAAGAAAAAAATCTACACAAAATGTAATCTCACCCACAAATACTTTAATATGAATTTTTAATAACTTCTTTATATCCAATTCAATTAATCAGACTATAAAAATCTTGCAGCATATTTTATGCAATCTTAATGTGAGTCTTCCTTTATGAAATATTTTCTTACCAAAATCTAGTAAATAGTTCATGACACAGAAACATTTATTCAAACATTTCTACTTTAATCTCTATAACATGGCTAGAAGCCAAGTACGAGATCAATTTTGTTTTATCCTGATTAGAAATAGGAGGAAGGTTATATGATCTTGTCCCACAGACCCACTTTCTAGCAATAAAAGTGAAGCAGAAAATAAAAATATTTTTAAAAAATTATTTAAAATTTCTCAAATTTGTCCTAAGGGAATACAGCAAACATTTAAAAAATATATATTTAAGAAAATCTACTGTAACTCAACAAGGATAACAAGTATCTGTGGAATTTGAACCATGACTCACTCTTGTGCCTTTCCCTGGTGATTTTGGTGGAAGCTACACTATGGCTCTGGATGGATATAGCCAAAGACTGGCCCTCTCCCCACAGCTTCAATTAAGACTTACTCTATTTCACCAGGAGGGCAAGGTACCAGTAAACTTCATCCCCTCCAACTCCACATTGAAGAAGTTAAATTCGTGGTGAGGTCAGTTGGGAAGAGCTCCCTTTCTCCACCCAGCCCTTCCCCATAGGACCAAGGCTCTACCCTTGGTGAGCCAAGATGAGAACAGTGAGGCCTTGACAACCTTAACTTTGGCTTGCTCATAGAGTAGAAGTAGCAACCAGGAGCAGGAAAACCAGAGCTTACTATCCTGTAAGTAGAGTGTTGTCAGAGAATGACACATAAAACTATTTCATGGGGAACGGAAGCCAGGAAGAAAGAGAGCTCCAAAACTATCCCCAAAGAAACTGACTCTATTATAAACAGAATGTGCTGAAGGTGAAATCTAAAAGCACTCTAGAAAACAATAGCTCCTTATAATTTAGAATAACAAGCCAAACTATAAGCTAGCTAATTCACCAGACAGAATAAGGGAAAGAGACAGCTAAGATAATACATGCTGTGATATATATATATCCCCAACTGGCCTAAAAATCTGTGTCTGCCCAAATTTAATTGGACCAAACTGCTGAAAAATTTATAATCCGTGGCATTGTCAAAAACAGTAAAGCAATAAGCCTATGATTAGTGCAGCCTGATATACGATGTCTAATGCCAACTAAAGCAGACAGGTTAACAAGGAGATTAAGTAGAGAGACAGTCAAGGATAACTCAATTAAAACTACTGTCATTTGAGGGCAACTGTGCACATACCAAGGATAAACCCTCCAATGAGCGCTACCAAAGGCTTCACAATGCAGGGGAAATACACTTTAATAAAATATCCTAGCAATATCATTAATAAGTAAACAAACAAAAACAGGTCCTGGAGAGGAGTGAAGGAACTTCATATCCAGAAAGTCCACAATAAATCACTTAAATGTCCAGTTTTAAATTAGATAAGACAACCAAAAACACATTACCCATATAAAGGGAAGAAGGAGCAAGACAGGCAACAAAACCTGGCCATGGGATGGACTAGATATCAGATTTAATAAAAATGTCAACTAGTGATTATAAATATGTTTTAAAAAAGTAAAGGAAACCATGCTAAAGAAGTGAAGGAGATACAGTGTCTAATCAAATAGAGAATATTAATAAAAATACAGAAATTATTAAAAAGAACAAAGTTGAAATTTTAGAGTTGACATGTAGAATAACTGAAATTTAAAAAATTTACTAGAGGGAGTACAGCGTATTTTTTTAAACAGAAGGAAAAAAATTAGTGAACTTGAAGACTGATCCATGCTGAATGCAATCTGAAGAACAGCAAGAAAACAGAATGAAGAAATTGAATAAAGCCTTAGAAGAATATGGAATTTCTTTCAGCACACCAAGATACACATAATGGGAGTACAAGAGAAGAGAAAAAAGCAGAAAAATAATTTTAATAGACAATAGCTGAAAGCTCCTCAAATTTGCTAAAAAACACTAACCTACACATCCAAGAATTTCAAGAACCTTCAAGATAGACAGAAAGCAATCTACCCCTGGACACACATTATAATAAAGCTGCTGAAAGCCAAACAGAAATAAGCAAACAAAAAAAAAACTTGAAAGAGGCAAGAGAAAAACCACTGACTGCGTATGAGAGTAATCCAATAAGATTAACTACTAATATCTCATCAGGAACAATGAAGGCCACAAGGCAGTGGGAAGACATATTACAAATGCTAAAGACTAAGGGTAAGAGAAGGTGTGCCTTGCTTAAAGTAATGAATCTATAAAAGATTAGAAATAGGAATTAAGCCTAAGTTTTATTTCTCTAAATCAGTTAGTTTAGTAGTATTCAATGGACCTCTGACCTAAATAGACATAAAATTTCCCTGATGTTCTTATTTAAAATGCAGATATTTGGACTACAACCTTAGAAAATCTTATGCTGGATTTGGCGTGGGTTTCAAGAATCTGCATTTGAATGTGCTTTAGAAGTAATTTTATGTGGGTCATTTGAATTACAGCCCAATAGCACAAGGAGATACAGTAAAGAGTGACCATGGAGCTAGAGAGATAAGCACTTGAATCCTCATTCATCACTATCTGCCTATTTAACTGGTGTAAATATGAAGTTTCTTGCATTTCTAGTTGATATAGTTAGTAAAAATGGTAACTCTAATATCCTGTAGAGTTGTTGTAAGAATTAAATAATATATGAAGCTGACCACCAAATCTGATAGGCATTTGTTTTCCTCTCATTCCCACTTTCTTGCTCATTCTACTAGCATTCCCATTTTCTGATGCTACCTTCCCCTAAAACCATCATTATTTTCATCTCAAATTGTAACTTATTTTTCTTCTATTATGTCTTTTCACAAGAAAAAAATAAATTTTAACTGAAATTGTCTGCTTGGATAATTAAAATAAGGACATTAAATTTTGAACCTGGTTAGAAAATATAATTTTTGGATTGAAGTTTTTTATAAAAATCCAAGGTTTCTTTTGTTCTTTTAATAAATGCAATAGTATTTACTAAAGCTTGTCTCAGGCAATAAATCGATATTGTTAAAGAAAGTAGAGAATCAAATATCTTTCTTGATTTTTCAGTATTTAAGTTGAGCAGTCTTTTATGAACCAAAATATACTCATACGTACACATTTGTGTGTATATGTGAGTGCATATATGCACACATGCTTGAACACTGTGGTGGAACATTGTTTTCATATGATGATTACATCAGGATATGAAAATCAATGTACTCAAAATTCTCTGTTTATTGACAGGATATCACCATTCATAGGTTGTTTTAAGAAAAACTATCCAAGGAAAATATATACTGAACGTCCAAGCCACTCTATATGTGTGGACAGATGCCCTACTAAGCCACCATGATCCCCATACATCCTGGCATGAACAACCTATGTGATTCCCTCTGCTCTTAGTGTATCTGCAGTACTTATGACTCACTTCTAACCAATAGAATACAGCAATGATGATGGGATGTAAGTGATTACTTGTACTTAAATGCATGATTACAGTGCATAAGATGTTAGCACTCAACTTTCTGGAGCATTTGTTACTCTCTTGCTAGTTTTTCAGAGGCCAACTGCTGTACTGTGGACTGCCTAAGATCACTGTAAGAACTGTAAGCAGCTTCTGGTATGTAAACAGTATAATTAAAAAGAAAAGAGTCACCATTGAACTAGAGAAATGAACAGCTGAATCCTCATTCATCACTACATGTCTAACTGGGGCAAAATATGGAGGCTGTTAGATTTCTAGTTGTTTTTTAGTAAAAATGGAAATTATAATACCTTGTAGAATTGTTGTAAGAAGTATGTATATGAAGCTGACTTCCAAATCAGTTAGGCCCTTTCTTTTCTTATTCCCATTTTCTTGCTCATTCCACTGTTGTCATTCTGTGTATACGGCCTACAGCCAGCAAGAAACTGAGGCCTACATTCATACAACCACAGAGAAATGAATTCTATACAATAGAGTGGGTATGGATGATAGCCAGCAAGAAATCGAGGCCTACATTCCTACAACCACAGGAAATAAATTCTACCAACACCCTGAGAAGTCTTCAGAGATTTTCACATGAGACTACATCCCCAGCCAAAACATAGATTGAAGCCTTGTGAGATCCTAAGGAGAGGGCTCAGTTAAGTAGTGTTAACTCCTGACCCACAGACGCTGAGGACAAATAAATGTTATTTTAAACTGCTAAGTTTGCGGCAATTTATTACTCAGCAATGTAAGATAATATACTTTGTTTTATATTCCCTTTCCTTATTTGATTACATATTCTTTGAAGACTAGACCATGTCTTCTTTATTCAAACTTGTTTTTAAGGGTTTTCATAGTAAAAGTTTGAATGTAAATGTAATCTTTACAAATACACAGAACCAATATATAAGCATACATACTAATATGTATGCTAGACATACTAATATGTCTGCTATTTTGTTATTTTTTTCCCAAGCACTTTAATATATATTGTCTAATATGGTAAATATATCCTGTGGTAGAGGCAGAAAGATATTATGCCTACTTCACAGGTAGGAAAACCAAGGTTGAGTGAGTTAAAAGTAGCTCCACTAAACTCACTCACAAAGTGAGCCACGATGATTACAAAGGCAGGTTAGTCAAGCCAGGTCACAAGCCTGTTCCCTAATCAAGGATTGGTTGAAAAGATTCCTTAGACTTATGTTGCTTTGCTTAACCACCAAACTGTCAAACATGCGGTAAAAAGATATAAACAGACAAGAAAACAAATGAGTAAACAAAATGCTCTGTTATGTCCCTAGTTCCTCAAAAAGGTTCACCCAAACTTGTCAGTCAATACAGCATGGGCCAATTAAGAAGCCCACCATGATAGAAAAACTGAAGTCTTTGCTGTTTAAACCATTATTGCAGAGGAGTTTCCATATCAGTATTCATGCATTTACTTTAAAACCACATAAAGAATTCTTTGCTATATCATGTTATATAATATTTATTTCAACTTTCCGGATCATCAGGTCTAAAGAATGCCTGGCTGTGGCCTGTCCATCAAGTTAACATTCTAGCTTGCTATTGTGTCAATTATACTTTTTACATCTATAAAAGCAGACAATCTTTTAAGAATAAACTGAATCAATAATTTAGTGTCTTATCAATGTCTACATTTTATTTTCTAACTATAACTTACATTAAACACTATTTGTTTCTTGTTAAGTACATAATTTTCTGCATGCAATTATTCACTCAACTTGCAATTTTTAAACTGTTAGGAAAAACAGCTTAAGATAGAAATATGATCTAAGAATTTCAAATACATAATAATTACTCAGTTTTAGATTTGGGTGATACTTGAGTGAAACAAATTGTAATGTTTTGAGTGTGACTGTCTATCCTGTTGAGGTAAGTTAGCATATTTGGTCATTGTATAAAGAATTCATTGTGCTTTGTAATGGGCCACCTCCACTATTTGTGGTTTATGCATGGCATTCTAAGACATCCCCATAGGAGAGTCACTCTGCTCCTAATAGAGGCTGTAGGTCAGTGTGTTGAGTCAGCATGATGCCATTTTAAAGGATGTGTGTACAATCTGTGAACTTGATTCAGTTCGGTTAAGAAGTATAGCACACAGCATGGGAGAGTACATTTCCTTTACTTTGTTGTTGCTGAAGTTACAAGGCCATGAGTGGAGAGTAGAAGCAAATGTCTAAAATGATAAAAGTCCTTCTAACATTTCTAGGTTCCATTGCTACTTATCTGTGATTTACAATTAAAATAAACAGTCTCAACTTGCTGCCTCTAAATAACCTGATCTTTAGCAAGGTACTTTAAATAACCTTTACTGAATTATATGTGTTATTTCCTAAACCTCAAGTAAACAAAAAGATAGTTGTGGTTCAATGTCAATTTTTAACATGTTAAGAAGTTCTTCTAATTTATTGATTCAATCATTTGGGAGTACCTTTGACCGCCTATTACAAACCATATTTGGTACTGGGAACACAACCAAAAAAGTAAAACAAAACAACAGTATAATGTATTGGGCATCGGATCTTGAGCTCAGGGCCTCCTGTGTGAGATGTAATTTTTTTTCTCTCTCTATTACACTGCTCTTGCTAAGACATGCTAGCTATGCTTAATAGGATGTAGCCCTGGCTTGCAATGGAAAGTAGCATCTCCTGGGAGAGTAAAATGTTATAATAACTAGACTGCAAACTTAAACATACACTAGGCATGTGTAAACATTTTTATGAAATTTCTCTGTCCCAATTTTTTAATCCTCTCCACTTTTTCAACCATTTTTTTTTTCTTACTTTGTGTCTTGCTATGCAGAGCAGAGTAGCCCTAAGGGTCATCAAAAATTGACATCGAAGAACAAAAATATCAAATCTTTGATATTTTGAACTTGTACAAAAGTGAGATAATTCTGGTACAATGTAGCTTAGAAAATGTGCTATTCAACGATTTTGGAAGTTAGCACTCTCCTAGCCTTGAAGACAGGCTTGGGACTGCTCAGCCATTAAAGAGACTCGTGACTCTGAGCAAAATTAGAATAAATTATTATTACCCTATGACTTGCACTGTTTCGTTTTTGAGAAACAAACAGTTCTGTTTGTAAATGAAGAGTACATTCTGAGAGAAAACTATGGAAAAGTTTGAGCTGCTTTGAGACATGTTTCAGGCACCTCAACAGACAGATGAAGAGGGGAGAGAAAATAACATGAAATGTGAATGAGATAAATCATGAGAATCTGTTCAAAGAAAGAAATATTTAAAGGACAACCGCAGGAAGAACAGAACCTAGGCTTCATCACCTTCTGCCTGCCACAGCCTAGCTCCAGCCAGAGATATAGTGAGCACTTTGATATGAAGCTTGAGGGGAAAAGAAAAAGAGGAAGAAGAATATTAATAATTCAATAGTACATAGAACTGGAGGAAAAAACGCAAAAAGAAACAGAAAATTGGCAATACTTGTTTTGGCTTCCCCTACAACAAAGGCTATGAAAGATACAACATTCTGAAGAATGAGACGTCTTTAAATGGAAAATAGTAAAAGAAAAGAACCTGTTAGGGAATACCTTTTGCCTGGTACAGTTTCACATGCACTATATTATTTAGTTTTCCAGATAACTCTGAGCTGCAATAATTATCTTATTATATATGAAAATTAATGCTCAGAAATATAATTTTGTTTATCCTAGGTCATACAATAAACTGAATTTCAAATTTGTACTGAAGATAAGTTGACACTAACACTCGGTTAAAAAAAAATAAAGAAAATCTGTAGTATTCTGTTCAGATGGTTGGTATAAACATATTGCATATTCAACCTCAGTTTATCTACCATCAATAGTAACAGAACAGGCTGGGCGTAGTGGCTCACACCTGTAATCCCAGCACTTTGGAAGGCTGAGGCAGGTGGGTCACTTGAGGTCAGGAGTTCAAGACCAGCCTGGCCAGACAAGGCCAAACCCCATCTCTACTAAAAATACAAAATTTTGCTGGGCATGGAGGTGGGTACCTGTAGTCCCACCTACCTGGGAGGCTGAGGAAGGAGAATCACTTGAACCTGAGAGGCAGAGGTTGTAGTGAGCTGAAATCGTGCCACTGCACTCCAGCCTGGGTGACATGTCTAGACTCCATCTCAAAAAAAAAAAAAAAAAAAAAAAAAGGTAGTAATAGGACATATCCACCCACACAAAAATAAATGTTTTGAAAATAGGTCAGAGTCGGCTGGGCGCAGTGGGTCATGCCTGTAATCCAACCACTTTGGGAGGCCAAGGCAGGAGGATCACAAGGTCAGGAGATTGAGACCATCCTGGCTCACACAGTGAAACCCCGTCTCTACTAAAAATACAAAAAATTAGCTGGGCATGGTGGCGGGTGCCTGTAGTCCCAGCTACTCAGGAGGCTGAGGCAGGAGAATGGCGTGAACCCGGGAGATAGAGCTTGCAGTGAGCCGAGATTGCGCCACTGCACTCCAGCCTGGGAGACTCTGTCTCAAAAAAAAAAAAAAAAAGAAAAAAAGAAAAGAAAATGGGACATTGCCAAGAATATCATGCCCTAAATTGCTCCTTGAACACTCCATGTGCAATGGCAGGCTGAGGAAGAGGTTAATATGAATGAGAATATTGTATCACGAAGGAATTATGGCTAAGTAACATGGATAGATAACAGCCTGGACTAGGCCTGAGTCCTCCTGTAACTAAAGGGGAAACTGATGAGCCATGTGGTTTTAAATTTTGGCCAGACTACAACTAAACACTTATTTTTAAAACCAAGAAATGAACATTTATCAAAGCTAATACAAGTTGTACATCTTTTCCTCCAACAAAATCCAGAAATCAGTTTATTCATTCATAAACTAAATGTTTATTGAGCACAAGCACCTACTATGTGAAAGACCCATGTTAGTCAACTGGTGTGTAATCATGATTAAGGACTGAAGCTGACCATTTTAGTCATGAAAGAGCACACTACCTAGTGAAGGAGATAGGCATATAAACTATTATGAGATGAATTAAATATAAAAAATATGATACCACCAATGAGAAAATCAACTCATTTGTAGAAAGCTAAGGACAGTTTTATAGTAAAAGATATATATACACACACATACATACACATATATGTACACATACTTTTTTTTAAGTGTCAGTCAAATAAAGACAGTGGGGAAGGGCCTTCTGCGTAAGGAAGTTTTTTGTTGTTGTTGTTGTTGTTTTGAGATGGAGTCTCGCTCTGTCGCCCAGGCTGGAGTGCAGTGGCGTGATCTCGGCTCACTGCAACCTTCACCTCCTGGGTTCAAGGAATTCTCTTCCTCAGCTTCCCAAGTAGCTGGGATTACAGCTGTCCACCACCATGCTCAGCTAAGTTTTTTGTATTTTTAGTAGAGACGGGGTTTCACCATCTTGACCAGGTTGCTGTTGAACTCCCGACCTCGTGATCCACCTGCCTCAGCCATCCAAAGTGCTGGGATTACAGGCATGAGCCACTGTGCCCAGCCAGGAAGATTTTAAAAAGGAAACCAGAAAATTTTTGGATAAAAAATACCAATGCAATTTGAATCCTCACTTTAGCACTGAGTAATTTGAAATCTTGGGTACTTTCGTGACTTCTCTGTACTTTAATTTTCTCATCTATTAAATGGTAATAAAAATCCCTATGAAAAACAGCTGTGAAGAATGACTAGGTAGTAGGAAGTCCAGGCCATTATGTCTGGTACTTGATGATTTTCCTGTATACGCGTTGCCTGCATACATCCGGTGTTTTGTAAGTCTAACCTTCAAAATTCCTTGAGAAAGGACAAATCTATTTTTCTAAAAGTTTACTTAAAAGCTCTGTTGGCTACTCACTGCTATGCTAGATGAATCATAGTTCTGACTTAGCATGATAATTCCTTTGCTTTCCAGCCTATCCTTTTAAATTCCATATATTCAAGTAATAGCCTGGATGAATGTTTTTGCACGTCATATACAAACAGCCACATCACACACCTTGTTTAACTTTAGCATCCCTATATTAAGAGATGCCACAACACACCTACTTTGCTTCAGGAAAAGGTTGTTGTGACAGCTGAGATACATAAATTCTGAAAGTAAGGAGCTTAGGCTACTAATTTGCATGTCAAAACCGAAATTTCACTTCTTTCTCATTTCTGTTGACAATGATGTGTCTAGTTAATGGGAGTAACCTGAAAGAGTTGTGCATTTCACTAAGTTCTCTAAAAGCTTTGCTATAGTAAAGACTGCAAATTAAAATAAAATTTTAATCATGTAGCAGCCTGCAAGTGCTGGACTAATAATAATGATTAAGGACCTTTTTATTCTACAAAAGGAGCCTGGATTTCCATAGGAAAAAAAAAATCCATTCTTTAACTTCTTTATTGGCAGTTTTTATTGAAATCTTAGCATGCTGGGAAAACCTGAAAATCTGCCCATTTTTTTACAGCCAGAGAGTACATTTTAAATTTTACCATTAATATATACAATTTAGTCTTGCAAAAAACACCTTATAAAACCTCACTTATGAGCAGTGCTTCATTTATCATGTTAATTTTTAAATTATAGAATGGGGTATAGATGAAAAATGAAGGAGTGAAAGAATACTTGGTGGATAAACCATAAATCCAACACCATTTTCTGTTATTTAATATCTTACTAGACTCTGATGTGGCAGTTTCTATGTCTCACAGTTTCTATATTATATGCTTCAGGAAAATGGTCTGCCTTCCTTGCCTCTGTCATAGATTACTGTGTGATTCAAATGAGCTGACATATATGAAAATGTCTTAAATTTTGTCACATTATAAAATGTGCTAAATCTAGTTAATATACTAAAAGTCAAAATGGATATTTGTTGTCATTGTAAAATATGGTAAGTTATGCTAATGCAAAATTTTGTAACTGTACAAATAGTAATTTTAAATGTAAAGGTAAAATTATACATGATTTTAAAAGTCGGATCAGACATCCACATAGTCATTAAAATTTAGGGATCAACCAGTTTAGATAATATCTTCCTTAATTAGAGTAGTTCAATGGCATTCATACCTAAATGATAATGTGGAAAGAAATGGGGGAAACAGTATCCCAGTAATGTTGCTGTGGAACTATCAGTCCCGTTTTTATTAAAAAATATTACTGCTCAACTTTTGTCTCCATTTTGGTTTGGTTCCTGAAGCTGATGAGTCCTGAAGATATGGAGATATTTTTTCAGTCCTTTTGATTTGTATTGCCAAATAGTGTGTACAAGAGTTTAAACAACTGAAATTATCTATTCTTAATCAATTTTTAATCTACATTAGTTTAACTCACTAACATGGTTTTATTATTCCATTACCTGTAACAACCTGACTTGAGTATTTCAAAAAACTCTTCAAGAAGATGAATTGCCAATAACTTTACTGTTCACTCCCAAAGGCAACCACTCCCAAATTTAGTCAACAGAAAACTTCAACCTATATGCTACAATGTTAAATTATTATTTAACCTTAAGCCTCTTAGAAGCCCTTGTGTCAAAATACTTGACTTTCTGTGTTTGCTAATCCTAAACTACTCTCTCATGATCGTCTCAGTCCTAATCAAGCCTCCATGAAGGAAGACCCACATTATGGTACAATTCAAAACTACATAAATGTACCAAATTTACCCAACCTCCTCTGAGATGCTAGGAATTTATCAAGGTAGTTCTTTCCCTGACTGCCCTAAAAAAAAAAAAAAAAGCTCAGCTTTACATTATCACCAAATTGTCTTGGTAGAATTTAGTAGGAGCCAACATTTGAGAATTTTTGTTGCCACAAAAACTCATTTGAAACCTTCTCACAGCTATGGGCCACGATCTTATCTTAGAAACAGTACAATCTGGCCGGGCGCGGTGGCTCACGCCTGCAATCCCAGCACTTTGGGATGCCGAGGTCGGTGAATCACGAGGTCAGGAGATCGAGACCAGGGTGAAACCCCGTCTCTACTAAAAATACAAAAAAAATTAGCCGGGCGCGGTGGCGGGTGCCTGTAGTCCCAGCTACTCCGGAGGCTGAGGCAGGAGAATGGCGTGAACCCAGGAGGCGGAGCTTGCAGTGAGCCGAGATCGCGCCACTGCGCTCCAGCCTGGGCGACAGAGCAAGACTCTTGTCTTAAAAAAAAAAAAAAAAAAAAAAAAAAAAATACAATCTTCTGGGGTTCCTTGAACCCTCGACTTGGGAAATTTCATAGTGGTGCCTGTGACATATGCCTCATATTGGATCAAAGCTCTGATTTCTTTCCTCTCCTTCCTAATTATCATAAATGTTTCTATCATGTGAGGGGTCTGAACTAGTCATTGGGATTTTGACTTTATCTCATGACAATTATCAGAAGTACGATTGCTACAGTCTCTCTGTGACCCACCTTTGTATAAAAGGCAATAGCTAGACTATTGGATCTATCTGCCAACTTGGTTTTAGAGCTTTGTTGAAGATTCATAGTCCCTTATTTGCTGTACAATCTCTGCCGCTTACTGAAAATACAGTTTCTCAACAAATAAGCTTACCTTCAATGAAATTGTTCTATTATTTCTCACCCCTGTCCATGACTGTAATACTTTAAGTCCTGCATTTCTTCTTCCATTATCTGATAAAAAAAAAAAACTCCTAATTTCTGCCTGTAAGCTCTCTATACCTCAAATAAGTTTATTAGAAACCCTTTAGTTTAGCTTTCTTCATGTTTGCTAACGGATCATATGCTATGACAGAAACAAGAAAGTATTAGGCAGGTTAAACTGTAACGTATCTCACTTTACCCCTAGAATAATATTCCTCACTGGAGGCAAATATGTCAAGATAGTAAACTCATTGCATTCACCAGAAATTTTGGCTAGTCTATCAGTCTGTGTCCAGTCAGAAGAAAGAAACCACATGGTTATTTACACAGAGGAAATTTAATGAAAATAATTATTAAATTTTAATACAAGAGTAGCTAAAAATGTAAAGAGAACCTAAAGGATTACCTAGGACTGAGGAAAAGAGCTTATGAAGAGATCGACTTGAAAGTAGGACTGTTAAAATATAGGCCACAGGTCAGATAGAGCGTGTGGGCTGAGTTTGCTGACTTTTGACCTAAGGTGCATCCATAGGCTTCAATAAGATCAACTCTTCTGTTCCTCCCTTCCCTTATGAGTTAATATATGCTAGCTTACACATACATAGCTATCACTTTTTATTCTTCACTACACATTATTACTGCAAACATACACAGGCAAATATTGGCAGCAACTAATGCAATAGTCTAATAATAGGCATGCTCATTTTTTTTTCCTAAATTACCACAAACTATGTGTTCAGTAAGAAACATCTGTGAAGACTGCTCTTGAGCCCTGGAGGAAAAAACACTATCAGATTTTTTTTGACAATTAATACAATGGTGATATGTCAAGGAATTGATCCTTGGATTCATACATCTTAATTAAAAGGTATAATACTTAAATTGTAGGAAACGGGTTCTTTGTAAAGACCTCAAGCTGAGGACTATTAGGAACCCTTCAGCAGCAGATACGTTTTGGTAAGAGACAGCTTCCACCTGATAATCCTAGATCAATTAGACAACTACAGTAAATATAAACAGCTTCCACCTATGGTCCATGGAATGCTAATACAGATAGTCACAGTTTTATCTGTATTTGTTTGCTCTTTCTTCTCCTATACATCCTTATGATTCTCTTTTCTAAGGCTACCATTAACTAAGTTACTTTTAAGGCCCATATTTTTAATATTGCTTTCTGCTTCCTTAGTCTCTCCTTGGTTTGAATACAATAGCTGGCTCATATTTATTCACAAGTAGGTTAAAGCATACAACCAAATAAATTGGTGGTAATTTACATGTGTTCTTATGGGAGTCACATAGCTTTCCTTTGTTATAGTGTTTGTGAAATGTATCATTTGGTTTGCTAGGTAATGGAATTAAATTGATAGGTGATATTTTGGATGGCAAACATCATGATTAGTCATAAGAGTCAAAAATCTAAAACCATTTCTCACGTCATACCTAGAAAAGGAGGCTCCTTTCTCTACTAAATTAACACTGAGGAGGAACTTTTTGAGGGGACTAGCTATTGTAATAGAACTTTCCCAGAAATAGAAATTGGAAGGGAACTAGGGAACAGATTGTATATATTTGGAGGCTGCTGTAATTTCACGAGTCTTAAAAGATGCACAACTTCTCTTTTGCTTTAAATATACCAAATGATCACAACAGGGCAAATGTTATCGCCTGACCACTGAACTATTACAAAACTATGTGACATTATTCTATGGATAATTTGGCCCAAAACAGATTGTTGGTGACCCCAAATGGCTGGTATGCATTTGTAGCACAAAAGCTTCTTGGTTACCACCTAAAAACTAGACAGTTCCATTTTATCCTTGCAAACTGATGTCTGACTTCAGGATAGTAACTGATCTGCCATCATTCACACTCTGTTTTGTTCCATTAGCTATTCCTCTATGAAAAGGAGGTTGTTAGATAACTTTACAACAACAAAAACCAGAAGGAAAAACTTATTTTGAGAACTAAAACATTAACCACTCAAGACAAATTCTGGATTATACTTTCTACTACTAATACTTTTTACTTCATGCTTTATAAGAGTATCAAAAAGCAGAAAAATGATCTTTTATTCAGAAGAGTATGTCAAAATAGCAGGAAAGGCAGACAATCCCACCAGGGCATTATACTCTTCACTCAATGGAGTTCATGAAATCAGGCATGCAGTATTTGAAAACGGAGCCATTTTAGATAGAATATTGGCCTCATAAAGGGAAGTATTCAGCGTTTTGAAGGAATACTGTTGTGCAAAATATTTCTGTAGACTTCTGTGGAATTGTCAATATTACTAGCAGATTACAAAACAAATGAAAAAGTAAAACTAGATAATTTGTCTAATGATCCCATGTCTGGTTTTGTTAGCTCTTCATATTAAGGATGGGACTTATTCTATTCACTTAATATGATCACTCTTGGATCCTGGCTGAGAATTGTGATAATAATCCTTCTATAAGTTTTTATTTGCATTGCAGTATTTTTATATGTGTTAACCTCAAATGCTGCTGTGCCAACTTTGTGAAATCAAATGATTTAACAAATGATCACCCAACAAAAGAACGGGGAACTGCAACACTGTAGAGGTTGAAGCAATCATCCCTGAAAAAGTGACACATGACCATGACATCTTACATAACAGTGAAGATCTGATTTGATCATGTCTTCAAATATTAATGTTCAGTTGGCAAAACCTAGAAAACTGATGGCCTCCAACTCCATCAATGTTTCTGCCAAGGACATGATCTTGTTCTGATGGATACATTGTATTCCATGATATATATGTGCCCGATTTTCTTTATCCAGTCTAACACTGATGGGCATTTAGGTTGATTCTGAGTCTTTGCCATTGTTAATAATGCTTCAATGAACATACACATTCACTGTCTTTATAATAGAACAAGTTATATTCTTTTGGGTATATATCTGGTAATGGTATTTCTTGATTGAATGTGTTGACGAGAAGAGTTACACTTGGTAAAATAGTTGAAGAGATTTATTCTGAGCCAAATATGAGTGACCATGGCCCGTGACACAGCCCTTAGGAAGTCCTTAGAACACGTGCCCTAGGTGGTCGGGGTACAGCTTGGTTTTATGTATTTTAGGGAGACATGAGACATCAATCAAATCATTTAAGAAATCCATTGGTTTGGTTCAGAAAGGCAGGACAATTCAAAGCAGGGGCTTCCAGGCTATAGGTAAATTTAAATATTTTCTAGTTGACAATTGGTTGAGTTTATCTGAAGACCTGGGATTAATGGAAAGGAATGTTCAGGTTAAGATAAAGGATTGTGGGGACCAAGTTTCATTGTGCAAAGGAATCTCTCAGACTACAGAGAGAGAACAGTTTGTAAAAAGTTTCTTATTGGAAATAAAAGTGTGCCTGGCTCTTAGTTATCTCTTGGATCTTGAAAGGAAGGAAGGAAAACAAAAGGGGAAGGTGATTCTCTATAGAATGTGGATTTTTCCCAAAGAGACTTTGCAGGGCAATTTCGAGGCATGGCAAGAAAATATATCTGGGAGTTAAATATTTTCTTCCTTGTCTCATAATGTTATACCAGAGTCAGATTGAAAAGCAAGTCACAATATACAGGGTCAAATAAAACCCATCTGATGAGAATCCATGGTTTGTAGGGCATGACTCCCCAGACCCTTTAGGCAAAATCAAAAATCAGAGCTTAGTCCTCAGTCCCCCCACCCCCTTGGCCATAAAGCATTCCACAGAATGGATATGCAGCCCAACAAAACAGCAGCAGGATCCAAGGTGCTAGGAGGCTTATTCCTAGAGTAGTTTCGTTAGTGGTAATAGTTTTAAATATTTGTGATTTGTGTCATGGGGAGGGGACACGATCTGACCTGATGTAATAGCCAATAGTTCAAGGGGTGAGATGGAGTCAGGCCTAGGGTTTAGTATTAAAAAAAAAAAAAAAAAAAAAAATCCCGGATCTTATCTATTTTGTGAGCTATCATGCTCCGGGTCTTTAATTGTACCTTCTTTCTTTTGCTGTATCTGTCATAACATTTATTAGAGATACATAATGCTAATATAGTGACAAATACCATACATCTAGCAAAGATCAGGCATCCAAGAAGGCTATAGGTAGAGTCAGAGGGCAGTAAACAACCTAACCAGCCAAAAAACCCACTGCATGCATCATCACACTCTTTGATTAGACTCACAGCGTGTTTACCCTATTTATTAAGGGTCATTTGAACCTTATGATAAATCTTATTTGAGGGTTATAGGACCAACACTAAATCGGGATCCAATAAATTCAGTTTCTCTTCTGGCCAATTTATCTCCACAAGTGTAACATCCTGAGGAGGATACAAATTAAATGCAAAGAATGCCTGGTCCTCAATGTCTAAATTGTTATAGGACTTGTTAACGGAGAACAAATCTCTTTTTCCCACCACTTTTGTATTGCATCATGTACTGGCATTTGGGAAACAAAAGGAGGTTTTGCCACAGGAGAAGTTACATAATTCTACAGTGCCATTTTGTTGTTCCTCCCAACAGAAATGGCCCTTTGTCATATACCAGATGCTATGTCCCATGGGGGTGGATAGTAGAGGCCAAGTTTGGAAAAAAACAGGGTTCCAAGTGATTTGAGGGCATAGCCATTTTCCTTTCCTGTTTTTACAATCTGAAAGGGAGATGGGATGCCATGTGCTATCAGCTAAAATAGCCCACGTATTTCCCAGGGGGAGTATTCTTGTATTGTTTACAATAGTCCCAATGCCTGCCAGTAAAACAACAGAGTACCTTTGAGCCTCATTTAACTTTGGTGCCTGTGCTCTTAAACAATGTTTAAGGTCACATTTTCCATCCAAAAATCTCCCTGAGTTTGGGGGACCATATACTTTTCCACATGTGTTTGGATTGTACCTCAGTACTGAGGATTGTAGGCCATTGCTTCATAGCCACCTCAGATTCCATTTGTAATAAAATAGACATGAGTCCCTGTTGGGTAAGAGTACATGCTTATCCCCATCTTTGGGTTTGGAAGTATGTTTTTATGGTTTGTCTGGTTTCTTTTAGCCATCTGATGAGTGCTGCATTATCTTTTAAAGCAGCTTCCCATCCTTTTCCGTATTCCTGAAATAGCATTCCTACTCTGTGGCCTATTTTTGATAGGGAATTTTTTTCTAAAGAATGTCTCTCTTTATTAGTCATGAACTCAGCTTGCCCCAGTATCCCTAGCCCAGCTCCATTTCCTCCAGCGAGGTCATGCTTTAGTTTTTTGGAAAGCCAATTTTTGTATATTCACCAGGAATGCTGTTTCCATTGTATACTGATGGCATTTGTACAATTTGTATAAATGGAGTAATCCAGAACTGCTGGGTATCCCAAACAATTGTTAAGTGAGTGGAGGTTACACCTAAGTATACCTCTGTCTAGGTATTCCATAAGATTTCCCAGTTGTGCCCTGGTCTTAGGGTGGAATGTGTGCTGTCAGTGACCTCTGTCCACCAATTGACTCCCATCAATAGTTCTCTAAGGGCAGTGTCAGTGTGGTTCATGCTGGATAGAGGCATCTAGCTGCAAGCACAGGGCTGGTAGTTATTTGGGCAGGCCATGCTATGGCCGTTTACACAGGAGGCTGCTAGAATTTTCCCATTGTAACCAGGCAGTTGTCTCAACTGATTATGCCTAATATTTATTGTTATGCAATGTTCTACCTGGTTAGACCGCCTCAGTGATCATCCTGAGGCACTGTTAGGCAAGTATTCCTGCAGGGCATCATATCTGGTTGCAGCCCTACAAGATAGCTACCCTAAAAAAGGGGGGACCTCAGGGAATGTTTAGAATGGTGCTGTTCCACATAACACTCTTCATTGCATCCTGATCTATATCATACCAAATGATGTGGGCTCTGCCTGCAGGAAAATTGCTGAGGTTTGCAGGGGACCAGGAGAAGTTTTCAGGTTTGAAAAGAGAAGGAGTTTGGAGTAGGTAGACAGAGGAGATTGTGGGAGTGAGAATGAACAAGTAAAACATTTTCCTGGCTTTAACAAGGGAAAGTATAGCCGCATCCACTTAGAACGTTATACCAAGGAATAGTGCATAGATTCCAAACAGCTTCTTAAGGGTTTCAGTGAAAACATTCAGGTTTTAGCAATATTCTATAGCAAGGAAAGTAAGAATGAGAGTTATTTTAGATTTTATGAGGACTGGCCTGACCCAGTGTCTCTGGATGTTGACTTTCATTGTAGCCCTAGAGACGGGCTGAGCCTCCAGTCTTCTCTTGATTCACAGGTGGGGGTCAGAGACCAGTTCACAAGTCCAGGCATGGTTAGGAATGTGGTTGGTCACTCATTTTAGGTGTGAAATGTGAATCCAAGAAACGAAGAAGTGACTCCCTTTAACTTTGCAGCACAAGAGTTGGTTAAAAGCACCTGATAAGGTCCTTTCCAGTGGAATTGTAGAGAATCCTTCAGTTGGTGTCTTTTTCAATACACAAATTTGCCTGGCTGTAATCCGTGGTCTTTTGGGCTATCAGCCCCCCAGGAGCTAAGTGTGAAAGATTCTGTTATCAAGTCTGTATTATTTGTTAAGGTTTTGAGGAGCCCTTGACGATAGTGCAATATTTCCCCTTTGAGTAAGGTCGGTTCTTATAAACCCTCATCCAGCCTCATAGGTCTCCCTGTTATGATTTCATAGGGTGATAAACAATGTTTTCCAAAAGGAGTGGATCTAAGATTAAGCAAGACCAGTGGGGAAGGCTTTTGACCAAGGGAGATTAAAAGCCTCCATCAACTTATCTGAGTTTTCATTGTGCCATTTGTTCATCCACCAACCTAGAGGATTGCGGATGGTAGGCACAATGGAAACATTGTATTATGGGCCAGATTTTGCAAATGGATTGAACAACTTATCCAGTAAAATGAGTGCCATGATCACTATGCAGTTCAGAAGGAATTCCCCAAACTGGAATGATTCTAACAAAATTTTCCCTACTGTTTAAGCAGTAGCCCTCCGACAAGGAAATGCTTCTGCCCAGTGAGAAATCATACAAACTAAGACCAGCACATATTTGAAATTTTGGGATGGCAGCATCTGGATAAAATTCAGCTGCCATACTTCAAAGGGACTGGCAAAGGAAAAT
Organism: Pan paniscus; assembly: GCF_029289425.2. Taxonomy (NCBI): domain Eukaryota; kingdom Metazoa; phylum Chordata; class Mammalia; order Primates; family Hominidae; genus Pan; species Pan paniscus. The sequence continues at coordinate 98,372,314 of NC_073258.2, forward strand.
GATCTTGGGAGCCATATAAGGGCTTGCCAGTGTTCCTTTTTGGGGCATATAGTATATAGAGAGTATACCTTTTGGGCTACCATGGAAGATGGTTTCCAAAAGTATTGTTTTCTCCATGATACCATTTTTTCAGGGGCCCAGTGAGTCATTTCATGAAAAAACTGAAGGAAAGGCAATTGTGCACCTATGGGAACTATGGGTTTTTTGTTAAGCCCTAGCCAAAATTCCTCACTTGGGTCTAACATGCCTCCATTCTGTTGCCAGGTTTGTTTCTCTTGAGGAGTTGATGCTGTAAAAGAAAGTTAGTGCAGGTATTTGTAGGATGAAAGGTACACACCCACACATGATGGGCCATCTTTCCTAGGACAGCATTCTTTGCTGCAGCATTAGCCAGATTATTTCCTTTTGCTTCTTCAGTGTTAGCCTTTGATTACCCAGAAATTTTTATGACTGCAAGTTGCCTTGGCATCTGAATTGCTTCTAGTAAATTCGAGACTTGGTGCCCATTTTGTATGGACTGTCCAGATAAAGTAAGAAATCCTCTTTGTTTCCACAGCATGCTAAAATCATGGGCTACTCTAAAAGCATACTGGCTATTGATATATATATTCACCACTTTTCCTATAGCTAAATTACAAGCTCTAGTTAGTGCTATTAATTCAGCCATCGGGGCTAATTTGACTCCTTAGGGTTGGCTACTTTTGATTATGTCTGTTATGGCATATCCTGCCTGGTAATGCCCTTGGTTGTCCCTTAAATAAGAACCATCTGTGAATTAAATTAATTTAGTGTTTTCAATGGGAGTTTCCTGTAAATCTCCCCTAGAGGAGAGTAAGATATTAGTTAGATGTTGGGGGCAGAAAGAGGAGTATCTCATAAGAGGTGAAGCAAGTAACAGAATAGTGTTGAGTGTGGTGAGAGCTTAAAAGAGATTTCACAGAGTGGGGGGCATAGCTGGTTGGGGGGAACCTAGGACAAATCATTCGACGTTTTTGCATAAGGTGGCTGCAGCTAAGATAGCCCTCACACAAGGAGGATGCCTGTTTGCAAATGGATCTAACTGTTGACTGAGATAAGAAATTGGTCTGTGAGTGTCACCATGTTTTTGAGTTAATACTCCTAGACCACTCCCCTTTATTTCAAGTACAAAAAGGGAAAATGGAAAAATATAATTGGGGTGGCCTAGAGCAGGTGCTTGGGTGAGAGCCTGTTTCAGATTCTCTATGTGCTTTTTTCCCCCCTCTTCCCAGTGGATTGGGTTTGGCTGGGTTTGTTTTCATTTTTTTGTATAGGGATTGGGCCATTAAGGAGTAGTTTGGACTCCAACTTCTGCAGAGACTCTCTCAGGGTTTATTAATAGCCCCCTTGGGGAATTCAGATGTCCCAAATATTTAACTTGGGGGAGGCAAAATTGTAATTTATCTTTTGAAACTTTGTGTCCCTTAAAAGGAAGCTGTTTTCATAGTTGGACAGTGCCTTCTCTGTATTTTAGTAGGGAGGATGAACACAAGAATAAATTATCCACATACTGAATTAGAGTAGAGTAGAGCAGAATTTGGAAATTCAATGTCGTCTTAATCTGCCTTTAGTATTTGATAAAAATAAGTAGAACTTTTAGCGTAGCCTTGGGGTAAGACTGTCCATGTGTATTGGTGATTTTCCCAAGTGAAAGCAAAAAGATACTGGCTATTTTGCTTTACAGGTGGGCTGAAAAATGCACTACAAAAATTAATAACTGATAAGTGGCTGGCAGTGACAGGAATATTAGACAGTAAGGTGTAGGGGTTAGGAACACCAGGGTGTCTAGGAATTATTATTTTATGTATCGCTTTTAGGTCTTGAACAAATCTACAGCCTTTCCTACTTGGCTTTTTAACTGGGAGGATTGGTGTATTGCAAGGGCTGGTGTAGGGTATTATGAGCCCTTTGCTCTAAAGTCCTGAATGATTGGTTTGATTCCTAGTAAGGCTTTAGGTCTAGGGGGATATTGCCTTACATTTGGCAGGGGTTTGGATTTATTTATTGTTATGTCTATACAGACTGCTGACTTAATTCTCCCAATATCTGTGGAAGAGCTTGCCCGTAAGGAATCTGGTACCTTAGATAAGAAAGGGTCTAATTCTTTCTGTCCAGAATCTTGATTAACTTTCACAAGCACAATATTACATGTGGGCTTTTTAAGTCTTCTGTGTCTCCCAAGTTGAGAATTATTTCTCCCTTCTATGAAAATGAGATGTGAGCATTATGGGTCTCTAGGAAATCCCATCCCAGCAGGCGTATTGAGGCACTATTTACTTTAAGAGAAATATAATGCCCCACTAGTTCTTCTAACTGAAATTAAAGGGGATTTGATTTAAAGGCTATAATAGGAGAGTCTGAAATCCCTACCATTTGGACTTTTTCTTTACTCCAAGGGAAAGGATTTTTGATCAAGGTAGGGTTAAGGACTTTTGATCAAGGTAGGGTTTAGTATTTTCCTAATTTATGGATATTTCTACTTCTCCTAAAGCATTAATTAGAATTTGGTGGAAAACCCTCTCTATTCTCTCAGAGGATCCCTATTCTTATTTTTGAGTTGTTCTGGTGCTTTCCTCTGGGGCCCTTTGCCCCTTTTGTGCAAGCATCCATTTAAGTTTTTTGCATTCATTTTTAAAATCTCCTTTCTTTACTCAAACATATTTACAAGAAAGAAACAAACAAGCCCATCAACAAGTGGGCAAAGGATATGAACAGATACTTCTCAAAAGAAGACATTTATGCAGCCAAAAGACACATGAAAAACGGCTCATCATCACTGGCCATCAGAGAAATGCAAATCAAAACCACAATGAGATACCATCTCACACCAGTTAGAATGGCCATCATTAAAAAGTCAGGAAACAACAGGTGCTGGAGAGGATGTGGAGAAATAGGAACACTTTTACACTGTTGGTGGGATTGTAAACTGGTTCAACCATTGTGGAAGTCAGTGTGGCGATTCCTCAGGGATCTAGAACTAGAAATACCATTTGACCCAGCAATCCCATTACTGGGTATATACCCAAAGGATTATAAATCATGCTGCTATAAAGACACATGCACACGTATGTTTATTGTGGCACTATTCACAATAGCAAAGACCTGGAACCAAGCCAAATGTCCAACAATGACAGACTGGATTAAGAACAAAGCCAAAAGAACAAAGCTGGAGGCATCACACTACCTGACTTCAAACTATACTACAAGGCTACAGTAACCAAAACAGCATGGTACTGGTACCAAAACAGAGATATAGATCAATGGAACAGAACAGAGCCCTCAGAAATAACGCCGCATATCTACAACTATCTGATCTTTGACAAACCTGAGAAAAACAAGCAATGGGGAAAGGATTCCCTATTTAATAAATAGTGCTGGGAAAACTGGCTGGCCATATGTAGAAAGCTGAAACTGGATCCCTTCCTTACACCTTATACAAAAATCAATTCAAGATGGATCAAAGACTTAAACGTTAGACCTAAAACCATAAAAACCCTAGAAGAAAATCTAGGCATTACCATTCAGGACATAGGCATGGGCAAGGACTTCATGTCTAAAACACCAAAAGCAATGGCAACAAAAGACAAAATTGACAAATGGGAGCTAATTAAACTAAAGAGCTTCTGCACACCAAAACAAACTACCATCAGAGTGAACAGGCAACCTACAAAATGGGAGAAAATTTTCGCAACCTACTCATCTGACAAAGGGCTAATATCCAGAATCTACAAAGAACTCCAACAAATTTACAAGAAAAAAACAAACAACCCCATCAAAAAGTGGGTGAAGGACATGAACAGACACTTCTCAAAAGAAGACATTTATGTAGCCAAAAAACACATGAAAAAATGCTCACCATCACTGGCCATCAGAGAAATGAAAATCAAAACCACAGTGAGATACCATCTCACACCAGTTAGAATGGCAATCATTAAAAAGTCAGGAAACAACAGGTGCTGGAGAGGATGTGGAGAAATAGGAACACTTTTACACTGTTGGTGGGACTGTAAACTAGTTCAACCATTGTGGAACTCAGTGTGGCGATTCCTCAGGGATCTAGAACTAGAAATACCATTTGACCCAGCCATCCCATTACTGGGTATATACCCAAAGGACTATAAATCATGCTGCTATAAAGACACATGCACACATATGTTTACTGCGGCATTATTCACAATAGCAAAGACTTGGAACCAACCCAGTTGTCCAACAATGATAGACTGGATTAAGAAAATGTGGCACATATACACCATGGAATACTATGCAGCCATAAAAAATGATGCGTTCATGTCCTTTGTAGGGACATGGATGAAATTGGAAACCATCATTCTCAGTAAACTATCGCAAGAACAAAAAACCAAACACTGCATATTCTCACTCATAGGTGGGAATTGAACAATGAGATCACATGGACACAGGAAGGGGAACATCACACTTGGGGGACTGTTGTGGGGTGGGGGGAGGGGGGAGGGACAGCATTGGGAGATATACCTAATGCTAGATGACAAGTTAGTGGGTGCAGCACACCAGCATGGCACATGTATACGTATGTAACTAACCTGCACAATGTGCACACGTACCCTAAAACTTAAAGTATAATAATAAAAAAAAAAAAGAAAATGTGGCACATATACACCATGGAATACTATGCAGCCATAAAAAAGGATGAGTTCATGTCCTTTGTAGGGACGTGGATGAAGCTGGAAACCATCATTCTCAGCAAACTATCGCAAGGACAAAAAACCAAACACCGCATGTTCTCACTCATAGGTGGGAATTGAACAATGAGAACACATGGACACAGGAAGGGGGACATCACACACCGGGGACTGTTGTGGGGTGGGGGGAGGGGGGAGGGATAGCATTAGGAGATATACCTAATGTAAATGATGAGTTAATGGGTGCAGCACACCAACATGGCCCATGTATACATATGTAACAAACCTGCATGTTGTGCACATGTACCCTAGAACTTAAAGTATAATAATAATAATAATAATAATAATAAAAATCTCCTTTCTTTTTGCAAAAGTGGCAAATTGCTTCCTCTTGGGGGTCACTTAGATCTCTGGGGACCATGGGACCCTTGCAAACTCCCAACTTGCTTACTAAGTTGTGTTAGTTGTAAACGCATAATCTTAGAGACTGTTTCCTTTTCTTTCTCGATGATTGTTTGTGACAGTTAGCCAGGGTGACTAGGTGGCTAGTGGGCAAGGAAGCCCAAGCCACATTATTCATCTTCATTAGGGTTGCTAACTATTTAAACCTTGAATGAGCCTTCCACCATGCTCAAAATTTTCAGGAGGTATCCTGAAAACTGAATGTCTTTTCACACCTGACAGGAAAGTCAGGCACGGTTTCATTTGGGTGTATTTTACATTGTTGCACCCTTGCCCAATTTATAACCTTGGGGAATATCTGTGGCGTATAGTTTCACAGAGATGATTTACAAAGCTCTCTGCATTTATCTTTTCCAGTTGCATCTATTTCGTCAAAATCTTTTAAAGGCTGTTTCCAATCTGCTACTTTAAACCATTGTTCAGCTTTGTTTTCGGGGAGGAGTAGCTCAATCAGCTGATACAGGTTAGAGAAACTTGGATCACAAGTCTTAAGGGTTAATTGGAATGCCTTAGCAAACCCAAAAGGATTTTCAGTCAGACTGGGAAATTCAGACACCAAGGCCTTTAACTCTGATTTGGTCCAGGGAGTATATATTATGTTAGGATCCCCTCTGCCTATGGGTTTTATTCTAAAATAAACAACTACTATCTTATTTTCTCTAGCTATTTTTGGTCACCCTGTGGCTTGAGGCAAGGGAGTAGGGGAAGGAGGAGGAAAAATGAAATTGTCCAGACAAGGAAGTTCAGAGAGTAGAGGGTTAGCAGGAACAGAAGGGAGACAGTTTCTGGAGCCTTCCTGATTTCAGAAGTGGCTTTTACTAGTTTAATTCTGAGACAGTTTTACAATTTTTTGTTAACTTCCTGGAGGGAGGCAAGCTTATTATTCTCTCTTTTTGATAATTCTAAGTACCAGCTAAAGTAAAATTCCCATTCATTTTCTTTGATTTGGGAGCCTAAATGTTCTAATCTAGAGTGCAAGAAAACCAACTTAGGGATATCAAAAGTTCCCCATTTTGTAAACTTTACACCTAGGTTATCTTTAGTAAGATCTTCCCATTTACACAAATACTTGCAAGTAAAGGCAACATAATTATTAAACAGAAACCCAGCTGACGTGCCTTTATGGGGCTACTCACCTTGCCTTTCCTCTTTTTTGGAGGGTTTATTTCCCACACTTTATTATTATTATTTTTTTTTTAAGAGGAACTGACCCGTGGCCTAAGGTTTTTGTGTGGTGGATTGATATGTGCTGCTTGTGGGCAGGACTCTACAGTGTGTCAACACTGAGTTGTTTCTACCCTCTTACGTGTCTAACTTTCTTCAGAGGTGTATTACCTTCTGAGAGGGCTTAAAATGCCAGGTGATCAGCCCTTATATGCATTTCCTGGACAAGCCTTTTTAAATTAATATTTGTTGGGGAGTTTCCTATAGCGCCACTGCACATTGCAGGGGGTCAACCCCCCCAGACTCTCCCACAAGACCCCTGGTCACTCAAAGGCACTGTTCAGCTGGGAGGAGCGAATTGCCCTTTCTCTTTGGAGCTGAGGAATTCAGTCTCTCATTTACTTATGAAAAATAACAGTTTAGTTCCTCACACAAAGTACACACAGACAAGCCAATTGAGATTAATTTCGAGAGAGAAGACAACGGATTAAGACCCTTTTCAATGTACCTCTGAAACTAAAGATTTTAAACAACTTCCTAGGAGGAAAGAGGGAAAAAAACAGCTAAGAATAAATCAAGGACCATCAACCAAAACAGGAGGTCTGGGGCTCAGGAGGACTTACCAGTTCCACCAAAGCAGAAGCTCAAACTCGGTGAGGCTTCAATAGGCCTCTGCTGGTACCTTAGCTCCGGTTTTGGGCAACTCTTTCGTGGTTCTGAGTATTTTCTGAGGCCCCACGTTTGGCGCTGGAGTATTGTCGACAAGAAGAGTCAAACTCTGTAAAATATTTGAATAGATTTATTCTGAGCCAAATTTGAGTGACCATGGCCTATGACACAGCCCTCTGGAGGTCCTGAGAGCATGGGCCCAAGGTAGTCAGGGTACAGATTGGTTTTACATATTTTAGGGAGGCATGAGACATCAATCTAATACATTTAAGAAATACATTGGTTTGGTTCAAAAAGGCGGGACAACTCAAACTGGGGGTCTCCGGGCTATAGATAAATTTAAATATTTTCTGGTTGACAGTTGAATTTATCAGAAGACCTGGGATCAATGAAATGCAATGTTCAGGTTAAGATAAAGGATTATGGGGACCAAGTTTCATTGTGCAGAGGATTCTCTCAGCAGGCTGCAGAGAGAGAGAGAGAGCAGGTTGTAAAATGTTTCTTATTGGAACTAAAAGGGTGCCTGGCCCTTAGCTGATTATCTCTTGGATCTGCAAAGAAAGGAAGGAAAACAAAAGGGGAAGGTGATTCTCCATAGAATGTAGATTTTTCCCACAAGAGACTTTGGAGGGCAATTTCAAGGCATGGCAAGGAAGTATATTTTGGGGTCGAATATTTTCTTGTCTCATAAAGTTATGCCAGAGTCAGATTGAAAAGCAAGTCACAACATACAGGGTCAAATAAAACCCATCTGATGAGAATCCATGGTTTGCAGGGCATGACTCCCCAGATCCCTTAGGTAGAAATTTGGGCAAGATAAAAAATCAGAGCTTAGTCCTCAAATGGTATTTGTTTTCAGCTATTTGAGGTATCACCACATTGTCTTCCACAGTGGTTGAACTAATTTATACTTCCACCCACAGTGTATAAGCGTTCCTCTTTCTCCACAACCTTGCCAGCATCTGTTACTTTTGGCCTTTTTCATAACAGCCATTTTGACTGGTGTGAGATGGTATCTCACTGCGGTTTTAATTTGCATTTTTCTAATAATCAGTGATGTTGAACTTTTTATCATATGATTATTGGCCACATGTATGTCTTCTTTTGAAAAGTGTTCATTCATGTCTTTTGCCCACTTTTTAATGAGGTTTTTCTCTTGTAAATTTGTTTGAATTCTTCATAGATGCTGGATATCAGACCTTTGTCAGATGCATCGTTCACGAAAATTTTCTCCCATTCTGTAGGTTGTCTGTTCACTCTGTTGATAGTTTCCTTTGCTGTGCAGAAGCTCTTTAATTAGATCTCATTTCTGAATTTTTGCTTTTGTTGTGATTGCTTTTAGTGACTTTGTCAGGAAATCTTTGCTTGTTCCTATGTCCAGAATGATATTTCCTACGTTGCCCTTCCAGGGTTTTTATAGTTTGGGGTTGTATGATTTCAATACTATCTCCTTGCTGTTCTTTCTGCTCTTCCAATCATATTATTACCCTTAACCAATTCTAATAAAACCCCTAGATTGAAAGACCTACTTTAAACAAGAATCCACAGCTGATAAGTATTCTAACATTGCCTTCCACACTTCCAGACATTACTAAGATTTTATCAAGTAAATGCTCTCCCTCACTCTAGAAAAAAAAAAAAATCTTTGCTTTGCCTTACCAACAGGTTCTATTTTTAGGGAACTAGCACCTAACAGTCTCTTATTGCATTTGTTTTCTGACCTAAGAGACCATTTTTAAGGTGGTTGTAGGATTGGTAGTGGACACCAGATTATCTGTAATTGTTAGCACAGTCCAGCCTTGAGACATATTTACTAACCTTTATCAAAGTCTGAAATAGTCTTCTACTTAATTTCCACATGATCACTTCCTCAGGTCTCTTTATATATTTCCTTGTAAGAAAAGGCTTTCACCCCTCTATTCATGCTACCGCTTTTCCCCAATTATTGCTCATAGCCTTTATCACTATCTAAAATATTTAATTCCTGATTCCCACTATCTTAGCTTTCTATCATTACAACAGACAGAGATTGGATAATTTATAAAGAATAGAAGCTTATTTGGCTCATGGTAGTAGAGGTTGGGAAGCCCAACAGCATGGGGACTGCAGCTGTCAAGGGTTATCCCCTGATGGTGAACAAGCACTCACGACAGAGAAAATGGGGGCCAAACGTATGCTTTTATCAGGAATCCAATCCTGGGATAACTAACCCACTCCTGTGATAATGGCATTAATCCATTAATGAGAGCAGAACCCTCATGACCTAGTATCCTCGTAAAGACCCACCTCTTAATAACATCACAATGATAAATTTCAATATGAGTTTTGGAGAGGACATTCAAACCATAGCACTCAGCAATAGAATGCAGGATCTTATAGAATATAAACTTTATTACTATAATTCTAGCAGTATAAGGACTCATGTTAAGTAAAAGATTAATAAATATATAATAAGCGAATGCAAAATGAATTCTGTGGTAGGTGTGAAATAATGATATGTGTACAATGTGAAGAGTTATTACTAAGTAGGTGAAAGAGGGAGATAGGAAATAATGTAACAGATCAAAAAAATTTCTAAGGTTGATACATTTTTAAGAATGGGAAATACATGCTCATGGAAAACAACCCATGAGGAAAACAAGAAGCAATTAATAGAGTAACACAATTAAGTGCTGAAGTACATGGAATTTAGAATAGGGATGAAGTATTTTGGTTCCAATAGGAGAAATAACTCTTCCATTTTCACCGATGGTCTAAGGAAATGATTGGAAAGCAAATGAATGACAAAAATAGTTCACCATATAACATTTTTTGAAAAATAGGAGCTTTAGATATGTGGAGAAGATTCTATTTTGTCTATGAAGTTGGAAGTGAGGTTACTTGCTACAGTTAAATGCACCTGGTGGTAAGATGAAAGGATTAGAAAAACAGGTATTTTAAAATAGTAAATTTTATGAGCAGAAGAGAACTCATTAGGTATATTTTGGAAGATACTAGGAAACATCGAGAAACCATTTGAGTTTTGAGACCATAAATTTTCAGTGTTGTATTAGTTCTCCTGTGTTACTCACCAGGAAAGATATAGGAATGAAGGAGAGCAGTACAGTGAAAAATAATAATTGCAGTTATGCTTATTTTTAAGAAGTAATTGTTCTGCATAGCAATTTGATAATAAGCCTGTCTTACTAGAATAATGCTAACTAAATTATTTAAATCTTATGTGCTACCTAGATGAATTCTAAGACTTTTAGCCATAGAACATTTTCACCATCAGGATCCTATAAAATTTTTGTTGGGTCTAAATTTCAATGCTTTTTTTAACTTTTTCAATTAGAATATTAGTAAATTTAACATTATTTATTAAAAGAAAACTGAGAAAACTTGAAACTACAAGGTATTTAAGAAATTCTGCTTCATCTTCAAAATAGATCAAGAACAAAATTTTTCAGTTAAGATCATTAACAAAATCAGATAATTTTCTAAAGTCATATATAAATCATTCTTATTCTATTCATGTCCATCCAAAGACTAAAATTTACAATTATGAAGAAACAAACATGCCCCTTCAGCAGGAGTTCAGCATAAGATTAAATTTAAATGTACTAACACATACCTTTATTTCTTAAAGAGAATTTTCTTCAAAAATAAAATTTAAGAAATACCTGAGTCATTATGAAAGTTAAATGTGTGTGGAAGGTCTACATAAATGAGCTTATTATCAGATTGCTTTGGTTTCTAATATATTCTTCTTAGCTAGCTTAATTCATCATACTTGAAGAGGAATTTTAAAATTAGCTACCATTAATTGTGATTCATTCTACTTCCATGCTCTTTTATAAGACTTGCAGTTTAACTTTTTACTCCATTAGTATATAAATTCTTAGAAGAAGAACAAGGTCCTCTTTGTATTTATATCCTCAGTGCCTAACATATGACTAGCACATTCAGGCATTCACTAAATGTTTCTACTTAGGAGTTGGGTTAAGGAAAGAAAATTACAAGGATTGAACTGTGGTAGAAAAAGTTTCTAATAAAGATGCACATCATAAACGAGGCATGGCACCCATCAGTTTTTACTTACTGGAATGAGAAAGCGTTGAAACATTTATAAGAGCAATCATAAAATAAATTGTAAACTATATTAGTTATCAACAAACCGTTCAGAGTTGTTTACAGAGAAAGTGCTATTGTTATTGTAGAAAAATTGAGCAATTATCATTCCCAAGGAGAAAAATGTGACATCTCACTGTCACAAGCAGTTGTAACACAAAAAATTGTGTTCTAATAAAGATGATAACTTAAATATGTACATGAGTTCTGACACATGGAAATTTTAATTATAAAAGTGACAGATCAGAAAAGACATTTTTAAATTTGTTGTATTGACATATATATACACACACACAGTTTAACACATAAATCAGAAATTGTTATGTATCATTGGCTTTTGTTGTAAAAATGATTGATTAGTTATTTTTGGTTTCATAGCAATAATAAATCATTTTTAAATTGTAAGCTTGGTAACCTCAGAAATTAATGGAGGCCCTTATATTTGTAAATGTGACAACAGCAGGCTAATTGTTCTACTGAACACAGAAAATATTTTGCCATTGCAGAAATATTATTAAGAAACATGTATTGGGTATGGTCATTTGAAGTGCCACATAGAATTATGAATGTTGTTTTTTTAATATTTCAGACTTATTTTTCTAAAATAGACCTTACATAGAGCTATGCAGATGTAAAAAACTTATGTTTTGAGGTTCAAATGGATTTGAGTTTATATTATTAAGCAGACTAACTTTTCTTTCAAAATAACTCCCAATAAGTCTTAAGGAAATTGTCTGTTTTTCAAGTAAAAGCTTTCTAAGTTTTAGTTATTTTGTAATCTCTTTCATAAGCTTTACTCTCCCCTATCCTATTATCAGGTTTGGAAACTCAGATAGGATATAAGTGCATGTAACTGAGGAGATTCAATGAGATGAAACATGTATTGACATTAAAACTAGTTTGACTTAATGTGAAGCAATAATATCTCCAAATTTTGCAGCAAACCACTGGAAAGAAAAGTAACTTCTTTTTTTCAATAATCTGTATTAAGTCTCATCACTTTTCAAGATTGTTTTGCTAAATTTGAAAGGCTTATATACAGGTGAAAAGTATGGTTAAGACTAAATGAATGAAATATATAGAGAGAAAATGGAATTCTGCATAAAAATTAGAATAATGTAAGTATTGCAATATTGAAAATGGAAAGCTTTCATATATTTGTATGTTTCTAAAAGGCATTATAGAGACATGTTCTTCACAGGCAGACTATGTGCCTTACACATGGTAGAATATATGATAGAAATATCTGATAGTTATATACTTTTTCTATTTTTCAAATGATTTCATACTCCACAGTATAAGTAGCTTTTGATTACCTTGAAAAATATAACTTTCTAATCTCTAATATTTCTGATTTTAAAAATGAATTAGGTTGTTAAAATCTAGCTCTGACTGAAAAACATAAACCTAAATTAAAGTTATGGAGTCTCCCAGTTTTTAAAATATAGACTATGTTTTAAAGCAGTTTAGGTTCATAGCAAAATTGAGTATAAAGTTCAGGGAGCTTCCATATACCTCTTCACCCCCCTATGCACAGCCTTCTCCACCATCACCATCCTGCCCCAGAGTGGTACATTTATTACATTTGATGAAACTACATTGACACATCATCACCCCAAGTCCAGAGTTTACATTAGGGTTCACTTTTGGTGTCGTGCATCAAAACCAGCGTTCAAAAACACTGGTTTTGAAACGTGTAATGACATGTATCCAACATTACAGTATAATACAGTAATTCACTGCCTCAAAATGGTAATTCACTGCCTCAAAAATCCCCTGCACTTCACCTATTCATCTCTCCTCTTTCCTCCAACTCCTGGAAACCATTGATCATTTTACTATTTCCAATGTTTTGCCCTTTCCAGAATGCTATGTATTTGGAGTCATACAAAGTTTTGCCCTTTCCAGAATGCTATATATTTGGAATCATACAGCACATAGCCTTTTCATATTTGCTCATACACTTAGTAATGTACATTTAAGTTTCCTCATGTTTCTGACCTGATAGCTCATTTTAAAAATTGGTGAATAATATTCCATTGCACAGATATAACATTATTTATCCATTCACCTACTGAAGGAGACCTTGATTGTGTGTAAGTTTTGGCAACTATTGATAAAGCTGCTATAAACATCCGTGAGTAGGTTTTTGTGTGAATGTAAGTTTTCAACTCTTTGGCATAAATACCAAGGATGACAATTGCTGGATTGTACAGTAAGAGTATGTTTACTTGTGTAAGAAGCTGCTAAACTGCCTTCCCAAGTGGCTATAACATTTTGCATTCCCACCATCAGTGAGTGGGAGTTCTGTTGCTCCAGGGTCTTCCACTTTTAAATTGAGAAACCTATCAAAATTTACTGAATATATAAGTATATTAATTATATACTTTTGCATTTTATGATTGTTTCAGCACTCTAATATATACATATTGAAATTTTCAAAGAAGAGACACTACAACATACTAGATTAATACATAATTAAGAAATTGATGTAATGCACCAACATAGCTGAATTAGGTAGGGGGGGAAGGCGGAAATGAGAAAATATTTCACAAAGGAAGCCATACAACTTTATCTTATTATACCAGCTATATGCTATCATGTTCTGAGCTCTTTAGTAGATTGAGAACGGTGTTTCCCAGAGATAAATTACCATCCTTTGATACTTTTCTGTACATTTACACTAAAGAAAACTTCACAGCAAATATGAACACAGTAACATCAACACAGTAATATCACAATTTACATCTCATATGCCAATTATCATTTGCCTTGAAAGCGAAATAGAACCAAATCCCAGTTACTCTTTTTTTTCCCCCCCAACAGAGACTGTTTGCCTTTGGATTCAGTACTCTCTCTCTGTCACTTGGTCACACAGTTATGAAATGCATGTCATTCCAGACATTTTCTTAATTGCCTTAGTAGGCAATTAACTATTTATTAATAGTATATCTACTTTAATCCTCACACCACCACTGTGGAATGGTATAATTATTAAAATTATATAAATGATGAAATTGAAGTGAGCTGAAAAATAAAAATACACATACACATTACGCTGTTTGAAAAAAATTAAAAGTATTTTGGTGGTTATAGGAAGAATACACAGGTATAGAGGTAATACAGCATATATTAAAAGAAATTAAAGATGAATGTGAATTCAGAATAAGAATTCTGAAATTCAGAAACCTACCTTATGTGATTGTTGTGAGAATAAATTGGAATACTTGAGTGTGAAATGATTAATATAGTTAATTGAACCAAAGTATTTATTTTGGTTATTACTATTGTTATTATTTCATGTATTCACTTAGCAAACATTGAGTGGCTTTTGTGTTTCAGATATTGTATGCTTTCTGGACTTCAGGTGTGAGTATCACTGTCACCAGTGCTTTAAGCAACGCTTGAAGTTTGAGAAACATTGCTCTAGGAGAGAGGCAAATAGGCAAGGCTTAAGGGTAGGGTCAAGATTGGAGGAGGTTTATGTAGTTGAGACAATTGATGTGACAGATATCAGAGGTAAAGGCGTATTCACAATACATACATATTAGCATATATAGGTACAAGTATATACATATATGTGTGTGTATATATGTATATGTGTGTGTATATATGTATATGTGTGTGTACATATGTATATGTGTGTGTATATATGTGTGTGTGGGTGTATATATGTGTGTATATATATATAAGCAATTATCTATGTATTATATTGTGGTTTAGGGTTTAATATTCATGACCATCAGCATCTATGTCTAACAATGCTGAGAGAATGATTGTGACATTTATACAAATTCTTTATTATTTGTAATTAAGATTAATTAAGGTAAAAATGCAATATATCTTATTGAATGAGGACTAATAAATGCTATGATCTTCATTTTAATCAATGTTCCTACCCCTGTAGAGTGCACCAGACAATATATTGCTGCTTTGGATTGTCTCTATCATATTCAAAAAAATTATAAGCCTCTAAGGCAATTTTAACTTTCCAATTGAAAATTAGATTATATTACATGGGATTCTACACAAATTATATTAGGATCTAAAAAGGAAATATAGACTCTATAACTAATAAACTCACAAATGAGTAATTTGAATTTTGAACAGTTGAGAAATATTGTTGCATTCACTTATACCAAATATGAAGGGTTAAATATTTGAGGAAGAAATCAGTTCATTTAAATCCTATTACAACTGTACTTCCTGTTGTTTGATGCTCTATTTCTTGACATGTAATAAAAACTTTTACACAGCTGTACTAAATAAGAGAAAGAACCAGAGATTATTCTCCTTGAAACAGATGTAAAAATTTGAAATTAAGATATGTTGTAGTAGATGTAGAAATTGACTTCTGTTTTTAAAATTTTGTGTTGAAAGTAAAGATGTTTTCATGCAAGGAGGAAAGAAAAAACATTCACTTTTTATTTAAGAGTTAACATAGATACTCTAGGTCAAGATGATGTATATAACAAATACTAAATCTTTTATCCTCCAACTAGAGGATATCTTTAAGATAAAATGTGAAAATAATAAAGCACTTTCCTATGCTTAAACAAATTTGTATAGACAAGAAATAGAAAATATAGAAAGCAAGGGCTACAGTTCTACAGAAAAATTGCTTGTGGGGAGCTGAGAACAGGAAGGGAGCCCATCACTTACTAGAGGATGGAGTCAAATTCAGTCTCCATACGGAGTGAGACTGGGGCCGCATGTGCAATTTAAATCAAGGTCTAGAAGACACTGCATGAATTGATGTTAGAATACTTCACCTGTTTGCCTAAGGTTGTAGCTAATGAAGAAAACTGGCCTGAGATTGAGGCATAGCATAGTCATGTGCTGTACTACCTGTGATTAAAGACCCCAGGATAACATCATCTCTGTTGGTTGACAAATCAGAACTGATTCACTAATGTCAGCTGATTTAATATCATATATACTAATGTCTTTGAAATAATCTATAAGAGATAATATTTATGTATTTAAATCAGAACCTCATCAACAAGAACTACAAAGCTATGATAAAACTAATAAATATAGTCAAAGGACCAAAAATTAAAATAAGGAATAGGACAAATATAACAATTTGAAAATTTTTAATTAATTGTATTTAAATTTTAAAAGAGTTAAATTAGGAATTAGCAACAGTGATTCAAAAATAAAAGTTTATGAAACAAAATCTGTTGGTTATAAAAACTGAAAACTAAACAACTACCAATAGCACAACAGATACATATACTGCGATATATTCATATTTTCACTGTGTAATACTATTCAATCATGAGCTATTATGCAATGTCTGAAATAAATAAAAGGGAGTTTCTGAGGTCCTAATATTGTACTTCTTGATTTCAGTACATATTATATACGTTTTTATTTTGGGCAAATTCATCAATATTTCCAATTGTAATATGTGCATATTTGTGGATTCATATAATACTTTTAATCTTTTAAACATGTAGTTGATAATCAGAAAAACAGTAACATACTAAAAATAAAAAATGTAGTCACTGAAATTGTAAAGGCAATAGATAGGTTAGTTAGCAGATGTGAAACATATATATATAGGGAATTAGCAGATTATTAGTCAATACCTATAAAGGCTTTACTATGTGCCAAGCAGTGTTCTGCGCACATAATACATTGATTATTTAATCATCACAACAAATCCCCAATATCCCCTTTCTGCAAATAAGGAGATTGAAGGACGTACAAGTTAAGCAATTTTCCCCAAAATACTTGATAATTTTCAATTAAGAGATGATACCTATATTCTGACCAAGGTATTCTGGTTCCAGAGTCCAAGTCTTAACTGCATGTCTGTATTTATTGCTCTGCATTTCAAAGACTATAACTGAGAAATTCACCAACAACACGGTGATGAGGCATTATACATCTTTTCATTTAACAAATATAAACTGAGTACCTGCAGTGAGTCAGCCACTGTTCTAGGCATTTGGGATGCATTAGTTGTTGGGGTGGGGGAGGGAGAAAACCGACAAATATCTCCATTTATATGGATCTTATATCGTTTGCTAGAAAGTATAAAAGATATAAAAAGGGATTGAATCATTCTGTTAGGTAAGAAATCATAACTTAGCTGTTGTACCAGTAGTCCAATAATGTTTTCAGAAAAAGAATTCATAGAATGGTGCAGAGGCAAAATTCTAAACCATATGGGTGAAGAATTTCCTACAACCAAAGAAAATTGTAAATCCCTAATTTGACAATAACAATCAATGAAAGTTTTACGTCTTAATTATCATTCATACTTTTTTCCCTAAAGTCCCTGCAAATTTTAAAAAATGTATTTACTTTTAATTGACAAACTGAATTTTGTATGTTTTTGGTGTACAATGTGATATTCTGATATATGTATGTATTGCAGAAAAATTTAATAAAGCTAATTAACATATCTATCACCTCACCAGTTTATCTTTTTCATGGTGAGAATGTTAAAAATCTATTATTTTTGTAATTTTTAACATTTCATAGATTTACCTCTACATAAGTTTCAGTTTTGGGGCAAATTGTGAATAAAACTGTTTTCCAAATTATATCTAATTATTTATGATAAATGAGAATTATTTCATATTATATTTCTCATGTCAAATCAAAACCAACTCTTAGATCTAATCTACTAAAACATAGTCTATAGATCTGGTGTTTTCCGTATAGACTATCAAGACTCTTAAAGAACAATTGTGTTTCAGATGTTTTGCCTATTGCATTCATGTATAATAGATACTTATACTTTTTGCCTACCAAGAATATTTTAACACTCCAATTTTGTTTGGATGATTATTCACATTTTATTTTTCATATGAAATATACAGATTAATAATTCATTTTCCTAGCATAGCTCTTAGTCAGAGCTAAAAAACACAAATTTTGCTTTTAAAATCTGGTAGATTTTCTTAGGTATTTAAATATACTGCAGCATAATTTACGTGTAGTAACATATATCAGTTTTAAGTGTAGAGGTCAATGACTTTAGACAAAAGTTTAAAGCCATATGCCCACCATCCCAATCAAATTAATTTCCAACAACAAAAAAGTTTTTCTTTGTCATAAATCTACCCAACTTCCACTTCAGGAACACAGTTATCTGATCAATATTCAATATAGGTTAACTTTCTTCTCAGTACTTGAACTTCATGAAAATGGAATAACATACTATATATTCATTTATGTCTGTCTTGGTTTCTTTTACTGACAATACAGTCACATGACATTTAATGATGGAGATATGTTCTGAAAAGTGCATGGTTAGGTGAGTTTTTCATTGTGTGAACATTATAGAGTATAGTTGCACAAACTTAGATGGTATAGCTCATTGTACACACAGGCTGTATGAAAAGCCTATTGCTCCTAGGCTACATACCATGTATATAAAATGATATGTTACTGTAAAATGGTAGAGTAAAATTACAGTATAAAAGATAAAAAATGGTACACCTGTATAAGGCAGCATCATTATCTATCTTTTGAGACCTCCATTGTATATGTGTTCATCATTGACCAAAATATTATGTGGTGCATGTCTATATTTCAGATATTTATCTATGTTCTTGCTTGTATTAATACAGTCTTTTTATTGCTGAACAATGTTCACTGTATGGATATATCACAATTTGTTTATCCATGCATTTTTTTTTGCTGGACATTTAGGTTGTTTCAAGTATTTGGCTATTATTAGTAGAGCTCTGTGAACATTTTTGTACAAGTCTTTTGCTGAACATAAAAAAAATTTACCTTGGGTGTAGAATTTACCTAGGAGTAGAATCACTGGGTCATGTGTTATGTGTATACTTAACTTTATAAGAAACTGCCAAGGTGTTTTCTAGAGTAATTATAATACTTGACACTCACACTAGCCATTTGTGACTTTCAGTAACTTTACGTCTTAGTCAACACTTAGTATTGTCTGTCTTATAACTTTTAGCCATTCTAGCTACCATATAGTAAAATGTATGGTTTTACTTTGTATTTTCCTGATGACTAAAAATAGTGAGCCTTTTCCAGTACTTACTGTTTATTTGTATATCTTCATGTGTATAATGTTTATTCAAGTTTTTTACCATTATTTTTATTGCTTTTGTTTTTAACATTAAGTCTGAAAATTACTTTCCATGTTCTGAGAACAAGTCTTTTGCGATATATATGAAATGCAAATATTCCCTCATAGTCTGCAGCTTGCCTTTTCATTTTCCCAACGTTACATTTCAATGAATTGTAATTTTAACAGCTGCTGAAGTATATTTTACCAAAGTTTTCTTTTAAAGGTAGGGTTTTGTGTTTCCTGTCTAAGAAATCTTTGCATAGTTGAGAACTTTTCCTCTGTTTTCTTGGAAAAGAAGCTTAATAAGTTTACCTTTGAAATTTAGGCCTATGACTGTGATACATTTTAAGTTAACTTGTATGCATTGTGTGGGGTAGGGTTCTAGATTTTTGTTTTTTTCCAAATGGATACTCAGATATTTCAGTGTAACTGAATGAAAAGACTATTCATTTACACCTAACTTCCACCCTTTAATTACTTTGACCCTAATGTTAAAAAGCCTTGAACATTGTGTGGTTGTATTTCTGAACTAGTTAAATTACACTGAAATGGAATATACTGACAGTGAGTCTTGATATCAGAAATGTCGTCGCCCCCACTTTTGTTTACAGAATTATTTTGTCAATGATAAACATTTTGCATTACTGAGTAATTTTTAAATATGTCAATCTCTAAAAAAATTTTCTTGGATTTTGACTGGACTAGTGCTACATCAATTGTCAGGTAATTTACATCCCAGTATTTTCTTCCAATCAGGGAACGTGCTGGCTCTCAATTTATTTAGATATTCTGTTATTTAGTTTTCAATAAGTCTAATATATATATATATTACATTCCTTTTTGTATATCTTATGTTTCCTGATATTATATAACTAGTTTTGTTTTTAAGTTACATTATCAAAAAATTTTTGGTATGCATGTTTGTGTGGTGACCTTGTTTCCTGTAGCCCTACTAAATTCACATATACATTTTTGTAAGTTTATTATCTTTTCTGTATAAATTTTATAGTTAATATTTTCTTAAATAAAAACAATTGTACTTCTCCTAGATGCTTTTTTATAATAGGGGTTTGGATAGTGACACAGGAGGCCTTATTATATTACTTGAATCTCCACTTGCCAAATAGGAGTGGAAAGAGCCAACATCTTTGCTTTGTTTTATATTAGCAAGGGAAGTGTCCAATATTTCAAATCTAAATATAATGTTCTAAGTTTTTGTTTAAATGTGCTCTTGATAGAAAAAATTCCTTTGAATTCCTATAATTCTGATTTATTTTTTGTGAATGATGTTAATTTTGATAAATATTTTTCTGGCTCTATTGAGAACATTATGGGATTTTTTTATTCTGTTGTGATCAATTTCATTGATAAATTTTTGAATGTTAATAAAACTTTACAATGCTGGTATAAATCCAGTTGATTGTGATATATAACAATTACATGTTGTTATATTTAATTTGATATTATTTTGTTAAAGATTTTTTTCAACTACGTGTATAAGAGCTATTGCTCTGAAGTTTTATTTTTTAGTAAGTCCCTTCTCTGGATTTGGCCTCAGAGAGGCTGTCATTCTAAAATAAGTTGAGAAATGTTTGTTCTTTACAAGAAAAGTTATAAGATTATATAATTGGTATTAAACCATTCTACCTAAATATTTGATAGAATCCAACAATAAAGCCACATCTTCAGAATAAAAACTAGAGTTTTATTTAGTGAAGTTTTTTTAATTCTAAATTTGATTGCTTTAATAGAGGGCTATTCATATTCTTGGAATATCCTTGTCATCATTTTGGTAATTTATTTCTTTCAAGGGATTTGAATGACATGGATTTGTTCATATTATTATCTTTTTACTGCCTGGGGTTTATTTAGTGATGCCTATTCTATCATTCCTTATATCTGTTTGTGTTTTTTTTTTGATAGTATAAGTAGAGGCTAATTGATTTTATTGATATTTTCCAGCAACCGATTTTTGTTTGTTTTTATTTGTTCAACGTTTATTTTGAAGTGTACTCTTAGCTATATTACTTTCTTCACTTTATTCATTGGATTTAATTTGATCTTTTAAATTCATACCTCTTATGGTATAAGCTTAGTATTATAGTGGTTTTTATACTATCCTATGTATTTAAAGTTAAACATTTACTTCTAAAAATTACTGTAGCTACATTGTACATTTTTAATATGTAGTTTGTATTTTCTGTTATAATTCAGTTCAAGTTATTTTCTAATTTATCCTGCAATTTCTCATTGCCAATGGATTATATAGAAGTATGTATTTAATTTTATTTGATTTTATCTTTCAAGTGTCAAATTCTAATTTAACCTTAAAGAATTTCAACTTATGATTTTAATCATTTGAAATATATAAAGATATGTTTTAAGGATCCATTCTGTGGTTTGGTAAATGTTACATGACTTGTCCTGATTTCTACTTTGAATATCATTGGTATTAATATATCCAATCTAGCTTTCTTTTGATGTGAGTGTATATGCATATATGTATGTACATTGTAAGGAATGTTTTGGAAGTATTTTCCCATCCCCTTATGGGAAATCTTAAATGTAATTAAACAATATGCCTTATAGGCAGCAAGCAGATAAATCTTCTTTCTCCCCACCCCACCACCACACACCCCCCCACCTTTTTTTTTTTTTTTTTTTTAGATAGAGCCTCATTCTGTTGCCCAGGCTGGAGTGTAGTGGCCAATCTTGGCTCACTGCAACTTCCACCTTCCGGGTTCAAGTGATTCTCATGCCTCAGCCTTCTAAGTAGCTGGAACTGCAGGTGTGTGCTACCATGCCAGGCTAATTTTCGTATTTTTAGTAGAATGGGGTTTTGCCATGTTTTCCAGGCTGTCTCAAACTCCTGGGCTCAAGCAATATGCCTGATTTGGCCTCCCTAAGTGCTGGGATTATAGGTGTCAGCCACCACACCTGGCCAAAAATTCTTTCTCTTAGTCAGTTTAATTCATTAATACATGATAGAGTATTGACATGGTTGGGTTTAAGTCAGTAATTTTCTATTAATTTTCTGCTTTTTCCATCTATATTTTCTTTTTATCCTCTATTCTTGCCTTCTCTGGGCTTGAGGATTTTGGTTTTTTAGTATTCCATCTTAAGTTCTCTTTGGGTTACTAGTTATACCTCATTGATTTTATATTTTTAATAATTTTTTATGTAATACAATATGCAGTTATAACAGTGTAATTTTAAATGACATTTTATGTAACTGTATGACAGTGGCAGGGGGCAGACAAATTCCTAGGCAGATAGGGGTGGGTCCCTGGTGAAACTCAACCTTCAAGCCAAAGGCAGCCTCAAGCCTGAGACCCAGGCTTCCAGTTCTAGGTGGAATCCATGACCCAGAGTGAGAACTTGCTTGATGCCTTTCAGCCAGTTAATAGGTGCTTTTTCCAGGGCTGCCAATGGACCAACCAGCACACACTTCGTCCGTTCTGAGCTCATAAAACCCTGGAATCAGCCACATGTCAGGACTACCCACCTGTGGGTAGAATATACCCACTTCACGTCTCCTCTCTGCTGAGAGCTGTTCTGTTCACTCAATACTCTTCTCTGCCTTTCTCACCCTCCAGGTGTCTGTGTAACCTTATTCTTCCTGAATGCAGGACAAGAACTCGGGACCCAGTACAAGGTGAGTGCAAAACAGGCTATAACACGTTCCTGGCCAGCTCGCTGAGCTGTGGGTAATGACAAGCTCCCATTTGTCAGATTTTGGCAGGGAAGGGCAGTGACCCTTCTGGGGGCCCAGGTCTCAGGATTTCCTGAGCCAGAGCTGTAACATTATAGCCCTCCTGCCCTCTGCTGGCATCAGGTGTACACCCCATGTGATGCAAAGTGGTGGCGGGGTCGGCTAGCCTGGGAGCCATAGGCCAGAGCAAGGCAGCAGGACTGATTGAATTGAAAACATGCCCCTCACCCCTACTTGCCAAGCTGCTGGCAGTGGGAAAGATACAGCTTAGCATTCCCCCCAGTCCCTTGGGGATATGTGATTGCTGGCGTCTCCAAGTGTTTAAGACCCACCATATTCCCCTCATCCAGACGCTGGCACCTGCAGCGGAAGAGACTTGCAGTATGGCTGGTCCAGCTGCAGCTTTGCACAAATCCAGCACCTGGAGCAGCCTGTCCCACTGCAGCAGCTGGCTCACATGGCTGTGCACAGTGGCCAGACCCCATGCTCACTTGCTCACATAACCCTCATTGCTCTGCGCCTGGCTCACCGTCGACAGGCATGAGATCTCGGCTGGCAGAGCGAGCTGAGCACAGCCTGCAGGGCTCAGTGGATGGAACAAGTCCAGTGGGTGTGAGTGAAACTCAAGCCTCAGAGGTTTTTGGCTGGTCAAGCAACACCCAAAGGATCATGGGACATTTACACAACAATGCAAGAACTACAAAACAGTATAATTTATTTTTACTTCACAAATAACTTGTGCTCACCTATATTACTCGTTTTAATTGTATAATTTATTGTTATTAGTTTTAAAGATTCAAGTGTGATTTACAGATAATACAAAGGAAAATACAAACCTTTGTATTTTCCACACATTTACCATTTCTAGCATTCCTTAATCCTATGTGTTGATCTAACTTATAATCTATTATCATTTTCCTACTATTTGCTGAATTCCCTATGAAATTTCTTTTATGCATATGATTTGCCAATAAATTATTTCACTAAATTATATCAATAAATTATGCCAGTAAAAGTTGTGCTTATAAGGAAATTTATTAAGTTCAAAAATCAGAAAAACAAAAAGACCTAAATATAGCCAAATGTTCTACCCTGAAACAAGAGAAAAAGAGAAATTTAAGCTGAAAATCAGGAGGACAAAAATATAAAAACTAGAGCACAAACCAATGATTCAAAAACAGAAAATCAACAACAAACCACCACCACCAAGAAAACCAAAAACTGGATCTTCATAAAGATCAATAAAATCAATAAACTATAGCCAACTAAACAAGAAAGGGGAAACACCATTTACAAGGTTCAGAAATGAAAGAGGAGTTATCCCTATTCTCATAGGTATTAAAATTATAATAAAAGAATACTGTGAGCAACTTCATTCCTACCAATTTGAAAACTTAAATTAAATGGACATTTTCCTTGAAAGACTTTACAATAAAAACCCCATACAGAAGTAGATAATCATAATAGGCCTTTATTTATTAAAGTAATAGCATCAAAAACTAATCATTTTGGAAAAAAAAAAAATCAAACCAGAGGGATTCACTGCTAATTTCCACCAATTTTTTAAGCAATAAACTATGCCAGTACAGCAATATCTCTTTCAGAAAATAGAAGCATGAGTAAAGCTTCTTGACTCATCCTGTGAGGTCTGCATTACCTCAATACTAAAATCAAATAACCAGTTAGCATCATGATGACAGGATCAATTTCACACATAACAATATTAACCTTAAGTGTAAATGGGCTAAATTCCCCAACTAAAAGACACAGATTGGCGAAATGGATAAAGAGTCAAGACCCATCATTGTGCTGTAGTCAGGAGACCCATCTCATGTGCAAAGACACACACAGGATCAAAATAAAAAGATGGAGAAATAGTTACCAAAGAAATGGAAAGCAAAAAAAATAAAAAAGAAAAAAAAAGAAAAGCAGGGGTTGCAATCCTAGTCTCTAATAAAGCAAACTTTAAACCAAAAAAAAAGATCAAAAAAGACAAAGAAGAGCGTTACATAATGGTAAAAGGATCCATGCAACAAGAAGAGCTAACTGTCCTAAATATATATACACTCAATACAGGAGCAGCCAGATTCATAAAACAAGTTATTAGAGACCTATAAAGAGACTTAGACTCCCACACAATAATAGTGGGAAACTTCAACACCACACTGTCAATATTAGACAAATTGATGAAACAGAAAATTAACAAGGATATTCAGGACTTAAACTCAGCTCTGGACCAAGCAGACCAAATAGACATCTACAGAACTCTCCACCCCAAATCAACAGAATATACATTCTTGTCAGTGCCACATAGCACGTATTGTAAAATCGACCACATAATTGGAAGTAAAACACTCCTTAGCAAATGCAAAATAACAGAAATCACATCAGTCTCTCAGACCACAGTACAGTCAAATTAGAACTCAGGATTAAGAAACTCACTCAAAACACCACAACGACATGGAAATTGAACAACCTGCTCCTGAATGACTACAGAGTAAATAGCAAAATTAAGGTAGAAATAAAGAAGTTCTTTGAAACCAATGAGAACAAAGAAACAATATAACAGAATCTCTGGGACACAGCTAAAGCACTGTTAAGAGGGAAATTTACAGCGCTAAATGTCTACATCAGAAGCTAAAAAGATCTGAAATCGACCCCTTAACATCACAATTTTTAAAACTAGAGAAGCAAGAGCAAACGAATTCAAAAGCTAGAAGACAAGAAATAATTAAGATCAGAGCAGAACTGAAGGAGAAAGAGACACAAAAACCCTTCAAAAATTCAAAGATTCCATGAGCTAGTGTTTTGAAAAGATTAACAAAATAGACCACTAGCTAGACTAATAAAGAAGAAAAGAGAGAATAAACAAATACACAATAAAAAATGATAAAGGGGTTATCACCACTGATCCCACAGAAATACAAACTAACATCAGAGAATACGATAAACAACACCTCTATGCAAATAAACTAGAAAATCTAGAAGAAATGGATAAAATCCTGAACACATACACCCTCCCAAGATGAAACCAGGAAGGAGTTGAATCCCTGAATAGACCAATAACAAGTTCTAAAATTAAGGCAGTAATAGCCTACCAACCAAAAAAATAAAGCCCAGGACCAGAGGGATTCACAGCCAGATTCTACAAGAGATACAAAGAGGAGCTGGTGCCATTCCTTCTGAAACGATTCCAAACAACAGAAAAAGAGGGACTCCCCCCTAACTCATATGAGGCCAGCAACATCCTGATACCAAAACCTAGCAGAGACACAACAAAAAAATAAAATTTCAG
This sequence comes from Pan paniscus, assembly GCF_029289425.2. NCBI lineage: Eukaryota > Metazoa > Chordata > Mammalia > Primates > Hominidae > Pan > Pan paniscus. The sequence goes on from NC_073258.2 coordinate 98,398,464, forward strand.
GCCAATATCCCTGATGAACATCAAAGCAAAAATCCTCAATAACATACTGGCGAACCAAATCCAGTAGCACATTAAAAAGCTTATCCACCAAAATCAAGCTGGCTTCATCCCTGGGATGAAAGTCTGCTTCAACATAAGTAAACCAATAAATGTAATCCATCACATAAACAGAACCAATGACAAAACCACATGATTATCTCAATAGATGCAGAAAAGGTCTTCAATAAAATTCACCCCTTCATGCTAAAAATTGTCCAAAAAACCTAGATATCAATGGAACATCTCAAAATAATAAGAGCTATTTATGACAAACCCATAGCCAATATCATACTGAATGGTCAAAAACTGGAAGCATTCCCTTTGAAAACCGGCACAAGACAAAGGTGACCTCTCTCACCACTCCTATTCAACATAGTATTAGACATTTTGGCCAGGGCAATCAGGCAAGAGAAAGAAATAAAGGGTATTCAAATGGGAAGAGAGGAATTCAAGTTGTTTCTCTTTCCAGATGACATGATCCTATATCTAGAAAACCCCATCATCTCACCCCAAAAACTACTTAAGCTGATGAGCAACTTCAGCAAAGTCTCAGGATACAAAATCAATGTGCAAAAATCACAAGCATTCCTATAGACCAACAACTGACAAGCAGAGAGCCAAATCATGAGTGAACTCACATTCACAATTGCTACAAAGAGCATAAAATACCTAGGATTACAACTTACAAGGGAAGTGAAGGATCTGTTCCAGGAGAACTGCAAACCACTGCTCAAGGAAATAAAAGAGGACACAAACAAATGGAAAAAAATTCCACGCTCATGGAAGGGAAGAATCAGTATGGTGAAAATGGCCATATGGCCCAAAGTAATTTATAGATTCAATGCTATTCCCATCAAGCTACCACTAGCTTTTTTTGCAGAATTAGAAAAAACTAATTTAAATTTCATATGGATCCAAAAAAGAGCTTGTATAGCCAAGACAATCCTAAGTAAAAAGAACAAAGCCAGAGGCATCACACTACCTGTCTTCAAAGTATACTACAAGGCCACAGTAACCAAAGCAGCATGGTACTGGTACCAAAACAGATATATAGACCAATGGAACAGAACAGACGCCTCAGTAATAACACCACACATCTACAACCATCTGACCTTTGATAAACCTGACAAAAACAAGCAATGAGGGAAGGACTCCCTATTAATAAATGGTGCTGGGAAAACTGGCTAGGTACATGCAGAAAACAGAAACTAGATGCCTTCCCTAACCTTATACAAAAGATAAACTTAAGATGGATTAAAGACTTAAATGTAAAACCCCAAACCATAAAATCCCTAGAAGAAAACCTAGGCAATACCATTCAGGACATATGCATTAGCAAAGATTTCATGACTAAAACACCAAAAGCAGTTGCAACAAAAGCAAACATTGATGAATGGGATCTAATCCAACTAAAGAGCTTCTGCACAGCAAAAGAAACTTTCATCAGAGTGAACAGGCAACCTACAGAATGGGAGAACATGTTTGCAATCTGCTCATCTGACAAAGGTCTGATACCTAGATCTACAAGGAACTTAAATTTACAAGAAAAAAACAACATCAATAAGTGGGCAAAGGATATGAACAGACACTTCTCGAAAGAAGACATTTATGCAGCCAACAAACATACAAAAAAAAGCTCATCATCACTGGTCATTAGAGAAATGCAAATCAAAAACACAATGAGATACTATCTCACACCAGTTAGAATGGCCATCATTAAAAAGTCAGGAAACAATAGATGCTGGTGAGGCTACTGAGAAATAGGAATGCTTCTACACTCTTAGTGGGACTGTAAATTAGTTAAACCATTGTGGAAGACAGTGTGGGGATTCCTCAAGGGTCTAGAACCAGAAATACCACTTGACCCAGCAATCCCATCACTGGGTATATACCCAAAAGATTATAAATCATTCTACTATAAACACACATGTACACATATGTTTACTGCAGCACTATTTACAATAGCAAATACTTGGAACCAACTCAAATGCCCATCAGTGATAGACTGGATAAAGCAAATGTGGCACATATACACCATGGAATACTATGCAGCCATAAAAAAGGATGATTTCATATCCTCTTCAGGACATGGATGAAGCTGGAAACCATCATTCTCAGCAAACTAACACAGGATCAGAAAACAAAACACCACATGTTCTCACTCATAAGTGGGAGTTGAAGAATGGGGGCACATGAACACAGGGAGGGGAACAGCACACACCAGGGCCTGTTGGGGGATGGAGGCCAAAGGGACAGACAGCATTAGGACAAATACCTAATGCATGTGGGGCTTAAAACTTAGATGATGGGTTGATAGATGAAGCAAAGCACCATGGCACATGTATGTATACCTATGTAACAAACATGTACGTTCCACACATGTACCCCAGAACTTAAAGTAAAATTTAAAAAATAAAAACAAGTAAGGACATTACAAAGACAAACTACAGACCATTATCTCTCACAAATATATATGCAAAATATATATGCAAAAGCACTCAACAAAATATTAGCAAATCAAATATAACAATGAATTTTTAAAAAGTATACATGATATATTCCAGGTATTCACTCATTCATGAGAAAAAGTTTCAGCCATTAGATATAAAATACATACTCAACTTTACAAAGAACATCTACAAAAATCTCACAGGTAGCATCATCTTCAATGGTAAGAAATATCCTGGTGACAATTTACTCCTAGGATCAGGAACAAAGATAACTTCTCTCAACACTCCTATTCAACACTGAACTAAAATTCCTACCTAGTGAAATGGGACACTGAAAGGAAATAAAATATAAAGGTTTGGGGGAAAAATATACTGTGTTTATTCACAAATGACAATGTTGTCTATGTAGAAAATCCCAAAGAATTAACAAGAAACTCCTGAAATTTATAAGTGAATAAATCGTGGTCACAGATACAAGATTAATATACAAAAGTGAATTGCTTTCCTAATCAAAAATGAACAATTGGAGTTTGAAATTTTAAAATGTAATACCATTTTTGCAATAGCACCAAAAAATTTAAATAACCTCAAATCTAACAAAATATGTACAATACTTATATGTAAAAAACTCCAAAACTCTAATTTCAAAAAAAAAAAAACCACAGAACTAAGCGAATAGAGAAATGTACCATGCTTGTAGCTTGAACGATTAAACATTTTAAGGTGTTAATTTTTCGCAGATGGACCTATAGATTCAATGTGTAACTACAACCAAAACCCCAGAAAGCTATTTTACAGATTTCAACAAATTGATGCTACAGTTTATAGAAGACAGTAAAAGACCTAGAAGAGCCAACACGATACTGAAGAAGAAGGACAAAGTTGGAGGTCTCCTATTTTCCAATAGAAAAGCTTAATGCAAAGTTATAGTAATCAGGACACTATGTTATTGCCAAAAGAACAGACACAGAGATCAATGAAACAGAATAGCCAATCTAAAAATATACCTTTGCAAATATAGTTAACTGGTATTTGATGAATGATCAAAGGCAAATTAAATGGAGAAATGGTAATCTTTTCAGTAAATGGTGCTGGTATGCTGGATATATACATGAAATGATGATTCTAGACTCATATCTACAACATTCACAAATATTAACTAAAAATAGGTGACAGACCTAAATATAAAATGCAAAACTATCAAACTCTTAGAAAATAGGATAATATTTACATAAATTTGTATTTGGCAGTACCTTTTAGATACAGTAAAAAGTCATGATTCATGAAAAAAAACTAAGTTGGACTTACTTAAAATTAAGTACTTTTGCTCTGAGAAAGACAATGTCAACAAAATGAGAGGGTGAGTCATAGACTGGGTGAAAACATTTGCAAAAGATGTATCTTATGAAGGAATCCTACCCAAAGTATACACATAACTCCTAAAACTCAGTAATAGGAAAATAAACAACCTGATTACAAATAGAAAATAGATCTGGCACCTCATCAAAGAAGATATACAAATGGCCCATAAGCATATGAAATGATGTTCATTTGATCCTAGTACATATCACACTTATTACAATGGATAAAATCCAAATATGCCAGCAATATCAATTTCTGGCTCGGAGATTCAGCAACAGGAATTCTCTTTCATTGCTGGTGGTTATGTCAAATGTTATATCTACTTTGGAAGACAGATAGGGGTAAATATAGTCTTGTCATATGATCCAACAATTGTACTCCTTGGTACTTACCTAACTAATTTGAAACAGGAAGAAATGTTCATAGCAGGCTTATTCTTAATTGCCTAAACTTGGAAATCACCAAGATGTGAATGAATTAGCAAACTGGGATACTTTCATACAATGCAGCATTTTTTATGATAAATAGAAATGCACTATCAAGTCATGAAATGGATGAAACATATGTATATTTCTAGGAGAAAGAAAACAATCTGAAAGGCTACATACTATATGATTCAAATTATATGACATCCTGGAAAAAGCAAACTTACAAAGACAATAGAAAGATTAATTGCTGCCAAGTATTCTGATTAAGAAGGTGAAAGCACAGGGGATTTTTCAGGGCAGTGAAAATATTCAATATGATAGCTGAATGATGGATACCTGACTTTACCTATGAAATAAAACTCATATAACTTCACAGAACAAACAGTGAACCTTAATGTGTAATTAGAAAAAAAGACAAATGTTTTGCTGGTTGAGGGTCCCCAGAATAGAATGCTAGTTGTAACAAAAGAATCTAACTATACTTTGATTATGAATAACCAATGTATGGAATAAGCTTATTGAGATAAGGGTGGGGGAAACATATTAACCCAAAGAATTTCGGAGATGAGTGCAGTATCAGAGCAGTATTCTAATACTGCTATATATGTATACTAGAATTGATCAATTAAGTCAATGGCAGATGGTGGCAGTTTACATATAAGCAAGAGAAAGATGCCAGAATAACCCGTGTAGTAATGGATGATACTCAGGTACATGAATATGAACTTATACTTAGGTTAATGCAGACACAGGTGGTTACATATAGAAATATCTATGTATGTGTGTATATATACTGGTTATGATATACACACACATTTCTTTGTTCCATTGGCTGAGAATGTCTAGAAGTAGTGAAATCTCAATAGCAACGGTCACACATGGAACCTAGACCTTCATTTCTGATACCATTCTTCAGTAGAAAGAACCAGGATTCCTTGCATTAAACTAGCTGATTCTAGGACTGGGGCAGAAAATACACAAGATGAGTCTGAAGTATCTCACAGTGCCAGAAAGTAATGAAGTACTTAAACAAATAACATGCCCTTTGCTGGAGGTATATTAAAAAACACACAAGAGCCAGCCGGGCGCAGTGGCTCATGCCTGTAATCCTAGCACTTTGGGAGGCCAAGGCGGGCAATCACAAGGTCAGGAGATTGAGACCATCCTGACTAACACAGTGAAACCCCGTCCCTACTAAAAATATAAAAAATTAGCCAGGTGTGGTGGCGGGTGTCTGTAGTCCCAGCTACTCGGGAGGCTGAGGCAGGAGAATGGCGTGAACCCAGGAGGCGGAGCTTGCAGTGCGCCGAGATTGCTCCACTGAAGTCCAGCCTGGTTGACAGAGCAAGACTCCATCTCAAAAAAAAAAAAAAAAAAAAAAAAAAACCAGAAAAAACCCACACACAGGAGCCAAATGAAAGAGATCCCAGCCAAAACTGGAACAATTTAAAGAATAAAGTAGTATTGGATTGTAACCCAAATATAAAATAAATACCTATGAGTCCATATTAACATAAATGAATGAATACATAAAATGGTAGAAGAGGAAAATCTACCATGCAGAAAAATTCCAAAGAATTTATATAGATATTTCATGCTCAAGAAGGTGGAGCAGAACTCCCCACTCTAAGTGTGGACTGCTCGTTGTCACTTCCTTACAAAGAATAGAGTATGGAAAGAGGAAAAATAACATTACAGTGGAGAAACCTGACAAGCACAACCTCTGCCAGGTAATAAATAGTAACATGAACAGCAATAGGTCATGTGATAATGTATACTCTTGATATAATGTGATGAAAACAGCACTTTACCCATCCTCTTCCTCCCTCAAACCCATAGCCCTACTTTAATTATAAGAAAAACATTAGACAAATCCTAAGATAGGGACATTCTACAAATTACCTGACCAGTAAAATTGAGAACTATCAAAGTCATCAATATAAGGGAAATCTAATAAACTGTCACAGCCAAGATGAGCCAGAGGTGATGTGACACTAGAATGTAATGTGGTATCCTGAATGGAATCTCAAAACAGAAAAAAAAAGTTAAAAACTAGTAAAATCTGAATAAAGTATGAACTTGAGATAATAATAATGAATCAAGATTAGATTACTGGTTCATTAGTATTAACAAATATAATGTATTTGTTCTATTAACATATGTGAATTTAACAGGAAGGAAACTGAGCACAGGGTATATAAGAACTCTCTGTACTAACTTCAGAAGTTCTCTCTATACATCATAAACGATTATAAAAAATAAATTTTTAGAAATGTTATAACTTGTTAAACGTTATAAATGCATTAAAATAATGTAAATGCATGTAACATTTCTTATCTCCAGGTGGTGAAATTATAAACTTTTTGCAATTTTTGTTCATGTCCATTTTTGGCATTGAAGGTACTTTTTTTAAATTTAAAAAAGTTACTTTACACACTGAAAAGTGTTACTATACACACTGAAAGGTAGATATTCGAGCAAAGAGAAAAGAGCTAAAATTATATGTATATGTATATGTGTGTAGACTAGTAAAATATACATATTAGCCTTAATTTAGTAAAGACAAGGACATATTAACAACATTTTATACATAATCTTCAGTCTGGAGATAATTACTTAAGTCTTAATACAGCAGAGGAAAAGTTAAAAAGCATTCCTTAATATATTATATTAACATTAAATTAAATATGAGTTTGAATATTTAAATATAATATATTAATTACATTAATATATTTAAATGTAAATCAATACATACATTTATTAATAAACTAGTATTTGAAACAATAAGAATATTCAAACAAATATGCTTTTTATGCAATTCAATTTATTACAATTTTCCTGAGAACAATGACTGAAAGTTTGATCATGTATTTTATAATTATTAAAAATACTATTTTTATTATAGTTACCTTCACATTTTAGCTGATTAAACCAAGAGTTTTATTAACAATGAGAAACTGGAAACAATTGGTGATATTTTAATCTTCTCAAAGTATTTGTTTTTATAATTTTATCACTATAATTAAAATGACTAAAAATAAAAATAAATATTACTCATTTGGCGTCATATGTTGCTACAATAGTAACCCAGTGCTTCATAGAAAATTAAGTATTTCTAGGATACTCTATCTCTAGGAGGTTTAATGATAATTTAATCAGAACACATAATTTTTCAAAAGCGATTTCTACTGTAAATTAACAATATTAGAAGCAGAGAAAAAAAGTGAAATAGAAGCCTCCACCAATTGCCCCCCAGCAAGGACACCAATTTAACAACTATCTACATAAAACAAGCACCTTCATAAAAACCAAAAAACAGGTGAGCACTCTCAGTACCTAGTTTTAACTTCATATTTCTGTAAGAGGCACGCAAGAGGTTCTAAAAATATAACCAGTCATTAATTGCTAAAATGTCCCCTCTCCCATCCCCCAGCAGCAGCAGCAGCAGCCTGGTGTGGAAAGTGTTTCCGCACCCTAGGGAGAGGGAGAGCCAGCAATTGTGAGGCATTGAACTTAGTGCTGTGGGCTTCAATACAACAGTAGCTGGAGACTTCAACACTCCACTTTCAGCATTGGACAGATCTCCCAGATAGAAAATCAACAAAGAAACATCAGAATTAACCTGCACTGTAGATCAAATGGATCTAATAGATATTTAAAGAATTTTCACCCAATGGCTGCAGAATACACATTATTTTCCTTAGCACCTGGATCATTCTCTAGGATTGAACATACATTAAGTCACAAAACAAGTCTTAAAACATTAAAAAACTGAGATAATATCAAGCATCTTCTCTGACCACAATGGAATGAAACTAGAAATCAATAGTGAGAGATTTTGGAAACTACACAAATACATGGAAGTTAAAAAATATGCTCTTGAATGACCAGTTGATGAAAAAAATTAAGGAGATTGAAAAATTTTTGCATAGCAAATGAGAATGGAAACACAACATATCAAAACCTATGGGATACAGCAGAAGCAGTACTAAGAAGGAAGTTTATGGCTATAAATGCCTACATCAAAAAGGAGAAAAAATTTCAAATAAACAAGTTAACAGTACATCTTAAAGAATTAGAAAAGAGAGAGCAAACAAAACCCAAAATTAATAGTGGAAAAGATATAATAAAGATCAGAGCAGAAAAAAATGAAATGGAAATAAAGAAAATACAAAAGGTCAATAAAACAAAAAGCTGTTTTTTAAAAAAGGTAAACAAAATTGACAAATCTTTAGCCAGACTATGAAAAAAATAGAGAAGATCCAAATAAAATCAGAGATGAAAAAGAAGACATAACAACTGATTCTGCAAAATTTAAAGGATTATTATGAGCAATTATATGCCAAGAAACTGAAAAACCTAGAAAAAATGGACAAATTCCTAGACACATACAACCTACACATATTTGAACCAGGAAGAAATCCAAAACCTGAACAGACCAAAAACAACAAAGTACTATTCAGCCATTAAAAAAAAAAATGATATCCTGTAATTTGCAACAGCATGGATGGAATTGGAGGTCCTTATGTAAAGTGAAATAAGCCAGGCACAGAAAGAGAAACTTCACATGTTCTTACTTATTTGTGGGATCTAAAAATCAAAACAATTGAACTCATGGACATAGAGACTGTTACCAGATGCTGAGAAGGTAGTAAAGTAGTGAGGGGGTGAAGTGAGTATGGTTAATAGGTACCAAAAAAAAAAAAAAAAAAAAACAGTAGAAAGAATAAGACCTACTATTTCATAACACAACAGGGAGGCTATAGTTCATAACTTAATTGAACATTTTACAATAACTAAAAGAGTATAATTGTATTTGAATACAGAATAAATGCTTGAGGGGATGGCTACCCCATTTTCCATGCGGTATTATACACTGCATGCCTGTATCAAAACATCCCATGTATTCCATATATACACCTACTGTACCCACAAAAATTTAAAATAAAACAATATATTAAAGGCTGTCTAAGCCTCAAGAGATATTCATCATATAGCTAAATTACTGAACTTTAAATTATTACTGCATTAGAAATCATTATCCATTTTTCTCAACATCGTTTCCATGTTTCTATTTACATAGCGAGCATGTGCCTCATTTTATTAAATAATTTCTAAATAAAAAAAACCTATACTGTTCTAAATAGTCAGGATAAGAGATCACATTAAAATAATTTCTCAGTACATGAAACATTTACAGTGCTAATGCTCACAGTTAATCTGAATTTTTTTTTTTTACCAGCGTGTAGTGTTCTAATAATTTGGTGAGAAACACATGAATAGTGAGGACACTTACTCCAAAATTTCTTAGAATCTTCATTTTGCTATAAAGCTAACTTCTGTGTTGATTTATTTTCCCTATTGGGATGGATAAACCAGCTCCATAATACTATAATTATCTTGAATCATTACCACAATACATATTTAAGTACTGCTAAAAAATTTTTTAAAAAACCTGATTAAATGTCTTCTCTAAACTCTGTTTAGCAGATATGTTTTTGCCCTATCAAAAAATAGATCAGACTTCTAGGTTTAAAAGCTTTTATACACATTTTTGTATGTGTCTTTGTGGAAATATGTATTCACATATTATATATAATATATATTATTTATCATATACTTATATTTTTTCTTCCATCTATACCTAGGATTGGAAATGTTGAGTCATAGGGCAGAAAAATGCTTGGCTTTAGTATACTGTCCTAAACAATTCTCCAAATCGTTTGTATCAATTCAGACACCCTTTAGCAACATATGAAAGAAGTTTCTCAACTGGTAATGTCAGTTTTTGTTTTTCTTTTCAGCTATCCTGGTGGAGGTGTAGTGCTTTTAATTTTCATTTCCCTGGAAATAAATGTCATATATATTTTATATAATATTTGCCATTTGGATAGCCTCTTTTTATGAGGTGTCTACTCAATATATAGCCTATTTATAGTCTTTGTCTTTTTATTATTGCTTTGAAGTCCTTCATGAATCCTATATAAGAGTTCTCTATCAAATATGTGTGTCACATATGTTTATCTACCTATCGGTCCATCAGTCCATCCACCTATAACAAATTTATTATCTTCCTTTTGTCTGTAGCTTGACTAGACACTTTGTTACTGCTGTATTTTAATGCTTACTTTTTTTTTTTTTAACTTAACAAAGTAATTGTTTTTTCCTTTTATGGTTAATACTGTTTGAGTTCAATCTAAGAAATCCTTGCCTGTCCCAGGGTAAAGAAGAAATTCCATGAATTCTTCCTGGAATTCATTTTTTGCTAAAACCAGATGTGTTTTGTTTTTTTCTGAACACAAATCTGATTTATTTTCTCACCTTGCCCTAATAACCACACTGCCTTCATTATTTTATCTTTATAAATCTTAATTTCTGGTAGAGAATCACTTTGTAATTCTCCGTCTGTTGAGACTTGGGTTCAAATTACACTGAATCTTTACAGAGTTTGGGAAAAAATGTTATTTTAACAATTTTGAGTTTTCCAATCTATGGACATAGTCTACAATTGCTATTGGTTTGCCTTTGTTAAGAATTTCAACCATGTTTTGTACTTTTAAGCAAGGAAACTTGAACATCTTTTGAAGGATTTTTTTTCTCTGATGAAGCTTATTTTCAGTGCTATTGTGGTATTTTAAGTGTACTACTGTTTGTTGCTAGTACATAGAAATAAAATTGAATTTTGTATATTGAATTATATTCAGTGACTATCATTTGTAATTTTTGGTAGGTTCTTTTGCATTAACTCTATATAGGAACATACTTGGAAATAAAGATAATTTATTTTTTCTTTCCAATATGCATGCCTTTTATTTGTTTTTCTCTCCCTATTACACTGGTGGAAACTGAAGTAAATGTTTAATGAAAATAGTGAAAGTAGACATTGTTTTCTTCTCTGTACACTCAGGGGGAAAGCTTTTAATATTTCACCATTAATTGTTGTGTTAGCTATTTTTTTCTTGCTTTCAGAGCTACCTTTCAACAGGTTCACATAATATCTCTTCTCTTATAGTATATTATATATACTTAGTTTAAAGCCGATATCAAAATATGTTGAGAAAGACAAAGAATAATAATTATAAATGCAAAAGAAAATGCTCAGTTGTATTCAAAGTGATAATTGAGCACATACTATTTGCCATTTTCTGTTTGTTTTAAAGTACAAAAGCATGTCTCGGGGAAATCATAATATAGAAAATTTAGTATCTTTCAGAAAGCCAGATCCATATTTGGTCCCACAACGGAACTTAACACTTCTGCAACAAGGTCCATTGCACTGGATCCTGACATTTACCAGTCTCTCCTCTGTTCTTTTAAGTGTACCGTCTTCCTGGGTTGGGGGAAAAGTATCCACAAAGCCAAGGGACGTTCTCACCAAGACCTTACCAGTAGGTAAAATTAGCGTTATGTAGGTACATCAAAGTCTACAGCATCTGGAATTTTATTTGGCACCTCCAATCTTTTCTGGAGTACGAACAATTGACATGTGGGGGGGATTCTGTTTATTTTGTCAAACATCTATTGTTTTATCTTGATCTTATTCTCCAGACTTCAAAATCTTGCTTTCAAAAGGTTAATGCCTCATTGTTTGTTTGGCTTTTTTTCTAACTCTGATAATATTTGACCATTTAGCTAGTTGATGTTTGTACACATTTTTTCCACAGCATTTAGGCTAACATCAGACCTTACATTTCTATTCTGATGTCACTGATTCCTATTAAGACAGAGATGGTACACTTGTAGTGAAGCCAGAGCATACTCCTATGTGTTCCATACTGATTTATGGACATTGCTATACTGTGTCATTTTTGTTCTTTTTATTATTCTAGGGTGTTCTTTTCACTGCAACTTTTTTAGCTTTTAATAATTCCCCTCTAATGGGTTGTCTTATGCCTATTGTGAATGTCCATATACTCATTCTATTCAGAGCTTTATTTGTTCCATCAGTAAATATATTTAGTAGTTTGACATCAAATATACTTAAGTATAAAAATGACTGACTAAATCTAGTTTCTCTAGATAAATATATCTAGTTACCTCTTCTTCTAGGTTACTTGTAGATAATAAGGATATCCAAGATTAAAAGAGACAATGGTTGAGAGGTTCCTAGATGAAGATAAGCATGAAACATGACAGTTAAGGATTAAACCATGTAATCAACCACAATAATTCCATTCCAAGATTGTAAAACTAACAAATATAAATTTTTACAACAGCTATAGTTATTATAAAAAATATTACAAGCAAATTAATAATGGTGCTTCGAATGTCAGACCCCTTACCAGACTGATGTCCAAAAACTCTTAAGTAATATCCTTAACATGATGAAGATAAATCACTGTCAACCTAAAATTATATATCACGCTAAAAGATTATTCAAGAATGAGGGTAAAATAATGACAAATTAAAACACAGGAAAACAGAGAGTATTAATTATGGCTAATTGTGTAAGAAAATACAAAAAACAATGTATCACAATAAGAATATTGAATCCAGGCAGAAAGATTGGGTAGTAATTGGTGAGGGTGAACAAAGAAATTAGTATACGTGACAATAGTTCAATATAGTCCTTAATTACTGATAAAGATAATTTTAATTATTTTGAACGATTATATTTTAATGAGTCAATAGTTCAAACAAAAACAAAAAACAGCTCTTTTTTCTCCTACTTCCAATTCTCTCATGCATTTACTTTATGCTACCGTATAATAAAAACATATGTATAAAGACAGAGCTGGCATTTGTTTCCTTTATCCTGAAAGAATGAGGATTATATGAGTACTACATACATACAGCAATACGGAGTTTCCTGAAACTTTGCTCAGGACAAACGTAGAATGTATTCAGTAATTTGCAAAATAGAAGAAGAAGATTATAGTCCTCACTTACAATAAAATAAAATGTCCCATAAAGGTAAAAAAGCTGTTAGTGTATTAAAAATGGAAAAAGTAGGCATATCTGACGGTTTCTATGGATGTGCATGTGTTGTAAGTGTAAGACAGTTTGCTAAATTTTCCTTTGTCAAATCACCTGCCCTATCATGTGTTCTATGAAATGATTCAGTATGTATGGTCACTTGGTTCTCCCTTATAGAATTAGTTTCATTATCATCACCATTTTACTTTTACTTTCAATGTAGTGATTTCTTGATGCATTGTTAATCTCTATTATATTTTGTTAGAGATTTTTTAAAAAGGTATTCACCTAAATTTAGAGTTAAGAATATTTGGCCAATAATACTAACAATATTTTGGGGGCTCAAATTAATTGCCTTGTTTTCCCATTTCCCATTAAAGAGAATGATACCACATGAAAAAACAGAACATACTGATACACCAATATAAAAGTGTATCTTGTAAATATTTTATGCCAACTTTGATTCTAAAACATCTGGAATTTTATTTGGCACCTCCAATCTTTTCTGGAGTACAAACAGTTGTGTTTTATAGTGGCACTAAATCAACATACATTTTCCCTGAGTCTGTCTGCCACTCTTTAATACTTAGATTCTTGAATGTTCGTTGTCAGTAAAACAACTAATGCAAGCACGATGGGGGGCAACAGGAATCTATAGGTAAGGTAAGTGTTTTAATAACATCAGCCAGTGTTTGCAAGAAAATATTGCCAGTTGCTATGGGCATACAATTAGCGGTGACTGCAAATGCATGCAGGTATAATCATTGCTCTCTGCAAAAAGCTGAACACTATTTTGTCATTTATAGGAAATTTGGAGGATGATCCATCAGCTCAATTTAATAAGGAAAGTCCATTTAAAATGCTGAAATGCTGACAATTATTGTAAAGAAACCTAGATTTGTTAATATTTTTGTCAAAAAAAATTCACCAACAGTATGAGAGACTAATATAGCTAGCATCTCACACTTGTGGGTCAGGGAAGACGGGGATGCATTAAATACAAGCAGGATGGTCCTTCACTTGATGACATGGCTATTTAATATTGAGTATTCCCACTCTAAACACATATGCTTCAGAAGAGAACTTCATATTAAAATAAATTTTTAAATCACTAGATAATATTAAAGCTTTAAAACATAAATGATTCCTTGTAATAAACAATGCAAATATTTGAGAGTTTCTTTTGGTGTGTATATATCTCCAACATTTAATAAAAATATTATGAAAACCACTATGAGTTTTTTTCTTGTTTCTGGACCATTACAAAAAAGATGTTACCACTATCTTTCTACTTTTTTTAACCTTATGTAAGTACTCTCAGAGGAGTCCAATTTACAGCTATTTTGAAATGGTAACATTTCAAAATCATAAAGCTTTGTTGTTCTAGAGTTATATATTATCCTCTAAATAATAGAATTCCAGTGAACTGGAACAATCTGCTGCAGCTGATGTTTTAGCAAACAGACTATTCCCTGAAGCACAGTTGGAATTGCATCCAACTGTCAAGGAGATCCACAGAGAGTATACCTAAGGATCTATATTGTCTGTGCCCAGGTAGAAGGGTAACAAACATCATTCCTAATATTTTCTGGTTGTTCACTGGACTTCTCTGTGGCTGAAAAAACAGAAATTTGCTAATTAGTTTGTTAGATATGAGTTTATGTGCTATGTAAATGTGCATTTAATTGAATTATTTCTGGATTCAGTAAATGAGGCTTAATATCAATGTGCCAATGGGCTTCCTTTGAATACTGAATTTCCCTGAGACTTAAGATGTTTAATTGCAGAATAGGTGACCATTTAAAGAGATGCTATAGCTGACACGGAACCACTTGAACTTTACACAAACTTTAAATATGTTTTCAACCCTAACATTTTATTTGTATTTTAACTATAACTTACCAACAGTCTCATGAAGCAGAAACTTAGGAGACAAATCAGTGTATATGAGAGGTAACTTTTCTCTAAATGGTTATTTCAAATATAATTGCTTTATTAATGTTTTCAACAAATGTTTATTGAGCTTCTACTACGTCCAGTATCATATAAAGTACTGGGCTTATCTCTCTAAATGTGACACATATTATCCCTGACTTTGTGGAACTTAGGATTTAATGAATAATATTGATTTTAAACACTTAATTTAATGATCACACTTGTGATCATTCAAGTGATAAAAATAGGGTCTGTAAGTATATATTACAAGGGTACCTGATTTCATTCCTTGAGAACTGAAAATGGCTTTTCCTGAGTAAATGTTTAAGCTGGGTACTGAAATAGGAGTTATGAAGTGGCCAGGTAAACACAAAGCCAATTTAATTCATGTTAAAAGGACAAGACAACCAAAGACAGTAAGGAAGGAAGGGAGGGAGGGAAGGAGGGAAGGAAGAGGGGTTTAGGGTAACTTGGGCCAGACGTGATACTAAAGGAAAGTAAGGCATCAAGCTTAACTCTCCCACGTATATTCCTTATGTCTCATTATCATCAGAATATATAGCATCATGAAAAGACAAATATAGCATCATGAAAAGAGAAACCGCTTTGAAATCAGACAGATATATAGTTAAATGCTTTCTGTTCCTTTACTGACTTTGTTACTTTGGGAAACAGTTATCCTCTCTCACCCTTATTAAGGTTAAAATAATAATAGATTGTTAGCAGTGTTATTGCAAGGATGAGAGAGATCATTTGAATAGGGCTCTTTGACAAACCAAAAATTCTCAATAAGAGTTGACAAAATGGTGCTGATATTAATGTTATCATCCAATGTTAAGATGGCATCGTCCGGGTGCAGTGGCTCATGCCTGTAATCCCAGCACTTTGGGAGGCCAAGGTGAGCGGATCACAAGGTCAGGAGTTCGAGGCCAGTCTGGCCAATATAGTGAAACCCCATATCTACTAAAAATACAAAACATTAGCTAGGCGTGGTGGCAGGCACCTGTAATCCTAGTTATTCACGAGGCTGAGGCAGGAGAATCGCCTGAACCCAGGAGGCGGAGGTTGCAGCGAGCCAAGATCGCGCGACTGCACACCAACCCAGGCGAAAATGCGAGAATCCACCTCAAAAAAAAAAAAAAAAAAAGGTGGCATTGTATTTTTGAGCAGTTCAAGAAACTGAACTGGGCGATACAGCTTGCTGTTACTTTATTGGGGAATGTTCGATAATTATTTTTGCATATTTAAAATCCTTTCCCATTTACTTCTTTACATAATATTTTTGTTGTCATGTTTTTCTGGACTCTTTCTTGTTACTGAAGTAATTACTCTTTCTAATCTAGACAGGCAACATATTCCTGCTCCTTGATAGATGCATGGGCAGGAAAAATCCTGGTATTCCCAATCATGAGTGATTTTTAAAAATGTAATCATTTTATTCATCTTTTGTCCAGTGATTCATTTTGGAGAATGCAAGTCTGCTTTTCAAAATGCACATATGCGATGGGCCACTAGAGGACATAAGACATTTCTGTAAACAAACAGATCTGCATACCAGTAATGACCTTAATTGACAGGCAAACATTTGTAATAATAGCTGGAGTAAATAAGTTTTTCAGGGAATGTTACAAATTTAGAAAAGGAGAAATGACATGTTATATGTTGCTTTCCATATTTAATATTTTCTATGGAAATAACTTTATAATTTAATTGGTAAAGTATAAAAAATAGTTAAAGCATGAATTGCTGATACTGTTTTTCTTATGAGCCGCGAAGAGATTTTTGAATTTCTCATTGTCACAGAGAAAGTTAAAATGAATAATACATTTCTTTTCAGCCTTCAATAGCTAGAAAATGAAACAAACAAATTGTTTTTAAGAATATAACTAGTTATAAGACAAACAGAATCAGGTAATGGGAGAAGTCACACATTTGCCAACCTTTTGTGTTTGAGCTTCTGTTACTTGTTAAAAAAATCATTCTTATAAAATGAAAATGTGTGTGAACATGATACTGTGCAAATATATGCAAATGTTTAATTGTAAATTTCTAATTTTGAGCCTCAAAATCTTAAATTTATCTCAAATGTACCTGGTTTTGAAATCTTCAAATTAAATATATGCTTTTATCATGTTGATTGTTTACAATTCAAAATGGCATTGTATTGACCATTGAATCTCTCTTAAGTATAGCACAGAAGCCTATTGGTAAAATTTGAATTCATTAAATTTACTGCAGCAAGGGAAAACATAACTTGATATAGTGTCTCTGAGGTAGGCTGAGAAAGGATATTTACAGGTTTTTGTGTGTCTAGGCTCATGTGATTTAAGGAAGGTGTTTCAGAGAGAGGAACTGATATGGATTGGACAAAGTTTATTTGATAATTTGAAGAAAGTACTAAAACCAAATTGTTTTGAAAAGTGTATAAAATACGTGTTATCTAATAAGCAGACTGTTTGCCCATGTGAGCAGTCTATTGTTTCAATAAGAGAGGTGTCTGTACAGATGAGCAAACTGCTTGGACAAAGTGGTTTGCAGGAACTTCCTGAAGCAAACAGTAAATTTCTTTGGTTTAAATTCATATTTTCTTTGTTAAGAATTTCCTGAAACGGTTTTGTTAACACAGGTGCTTTACTGAGTTATATTTATGCTGATTCTATCAATTCTCAGGATCCCCATTCCTACCCCCCAACCGTATGTCATTCTCCAGCCTAAACTGGAGGATGTACTTCTACTATCTGGGAATGTGATCAGATCAGATTTCCACCTTATTATTATTGTTATTTTCAAAGACAGACGGAGTCTCACTGTATTGCCTAAGCTTGTCTTGAACTTCTGGGCTCAAGCAACCCTCCTGACTTGGCCCAAGTAGCTGGGATTTATAGACATGAGCCACCATGACTGACTCAGATCTCATTCTTTATATGAGAGCATCTGTGTCAATGCCTTGAATTGTCTTGGCTGACAAAATATATGTTGTTATATATACATCACATATTCCTGAGACTTACCAGTCTGTAGTGTTAGGTATCAGTGTTATGCATGCTTTATAGAAGGGCTTGCAAAGATCTTCTACCTTTTTAATGTCTCAAATAATTTACATAATATTTGGATTATTTAATCTGTAAATATTTGGCGGAATTTCTTTGAGGTCTTGTAGGTCTGATGATATTTGGCGGGGTAGTATCTTAATAATGACCATAATTTGATTTTTACTTTTTAGAATAGGTAAGCTTTCAATAGGATCAACTTTTATAGTCTATTTTCTTAGGAAATTAACCATTACCTATAAATGTTCATATTTATTTGTACAGTCTGCATATTAGTCTTATGATTTTTGAGTCACTTACTTTTAATGTTTATTTCCCCTTCACATTTTTTGTTTTATTAGTGCTTTCTTTTATTCTTGAGCAAGTTAGCTAGCAACTTCTGAGCTTCGATTTATTGATTATATCTAGAGTTTTGGTGGTTTTTTTTGTTTGTTTGTTTTTTAAACAGAGTCTTCCTCTGTCACCCAGGCTGGAGTGCAGTGGCATGATCTCGGCTCACTGCAACTTCTGTCTACTGGTCTCAAGCAATTCTTCTGCCTCAGCCTCCTGAGGAGCTGCAACTACAGGCATGCGCCACCACGCCCAGCTAATTTTTAGTATTTTTAGTAAAGATGGGGTTTCATCATATTGGCCAGGCTTGTCTCGAACTCCTAACCTCGTGATCCGCCCACCTCGGCCTCCCAAAGTGCAGGAATTACAGTTGTGAGCCACCGCGCCCAGGTGATTATATCCACAGTTTTTCTATTTTTTACTTTTTTTTTTTTTTACCATTAGTATTCCCTCCATTCTCATTTCATACAAAGACTTTTTTTTCTTTGTCTAGCTTTTGTGAGGTGAGATATTAACTTTTATTTTCATTCTTTCTGTATTATTAATAAACTTTTTAGTAACAGGAATTTTCATCTACTTCTGATTTAGATGTACCATGTATTGTGATGTATACTGTATTCCTTGTCATTAACTTATTTGATTGAGATAGGATCTCGCTGTGTCTCCCAGGCTGCAGTGCAGTGGCACAATTATAGCTCACTTCAGCCTCAAATTCTAGGGATCAACTGACCCTCCAGCCTCAGCTTCCCAAAACCCTGAAATTACAGGTGTGAACTACCACACCTGGAAAAATTTAAATTTTTTAAATTATCTATCCATCCTTGTCTTTTTATTTGTTTTGAACTTACATGTATATGGAAACATTTTAAGATACTCATCATTAAGACCTTGGCTGATATTTTCTCAGGCATCATTTTGTTGAATGAGGGACATTCTCTGGTGTGTTTCTCAAGAAGGGATAATGGATGCAGAGTTTCCTAAGTTTATGTTGAATTGTTTTTCCTTATAAGCCTGTTATTTTAAATACTGAATGGCTTGATATAAAATCTTTCACCTTTGTTCACTGAATTAAAATAAGAAGAATGTTGCTCCATTGTTACCTTGCTTTGGATATTGGTTTTGAAAAGGCTGATGCTAGCTTAGTTCTTTTGCCTCTGAAAGTTGTAATATATTTGCCTTGGGGATTTTAACTTCACTTTTCAAATCTGAGGATTTTGCTTAGCTCTTTCTCAGAGTGGACCATTCCCCCACATCTCCCGTCTCCCTATTCCCTATCCCTTCCACCCTGCGTCTTTCCACATAGTCAATGTGCCCTTCCAAATTTCAGACATTTTCTGAAAATATTTCTTATAGTTTTAAATATTAGATTTGCCTTTTTTACTTCTTTAAGGACTTTGAAAGTTTGACTATTGCTCTTTCTTTGCCAGTTTTCCATGTCTGTTGTTTCCCCCTGACCTTTTTTACTTCCTTATGTTTCTTTCTCCTTGTGTTTCCTTGGCTTTGATTATTGCCACTTATTAATTTTTGAAGCTGTTGTATATCATGTAATTTTATTTGAGATAATCTTGAGTTCAATTAACTCTTTTCCATTTCTTCCTAATTTTTGTATGCTTTTTTTTAAGTTTTTGTAATTCTGATTCCTAGTTTTTCATACCGTTACACACTTATTTATATATATTTGCTTCTCCTTGGTGTGCCATAGTTTTCTTCTGGTTCGTGGTTGTTATTCAGAGGAAGAAGTTTTTCTTTAGTTAATATATGTAAAATTATCTTCTTGTTTAGAGTAATCTATAATATCCCTAGTTTAATGGCACATACTTCTGACAGTTTATTAAAATCTTGGTTGTTTGGTAGGCTTAATTTGTTTCATGATGGTTGGGAGAATCATTAGTGCTCCAATTTTATGGTTTGCTTTTGCCTTTTAGAACTGTAATATTCACATTTGCCTTTTTTTTTTTTTTTTGCCTTCACACCTGAAATAATAATGGGTGCTTTTTACTTTTTCTCTTTTATTTTAAAGTATATTTTATTAATTAACACATAATAATTATGTGTATATATAATAGGAGGTATAAAGTGATGCTTTGATACATACAATTTATAGTGATCAGATAAAAGTATTCACCTATCAATCCTCTCAAACATTTATCATTTCTTTGTTTTGGGAACATTCAATATCCTCATTCTACCTATTTGAAGCTGTATAATATATTAATCTCAACTCTAGTAATCTTACAGTGCTATAGAACGCTAGAACTTATTCTTCTATTTAGCTATAATCAAAATATGGTACTGGCATAAAAACAAACACATAGCCCCCCAGTGCAACAGAATAGAGAGTCCAGAAATTAATCTTCATGTCTACAAGCCAACTGATTTTTGACAAAGATTCCAAGACCATACATTGGGGAAAGGACACTCTTCTCAGTAAGCAGTGCTAAGAAAACTGTACATTCATACACAGAAGAATCATACTAGACCCTCTCAGCATACAAAAAAAAAAAAAAAAAAAAAAAAACTCAAATGGATTAAAGACTTAAATGTAAAACCCAAACCCATAAAACTACTAGAAGAAAACATATGGGAAATGCTTCAGGACATTGGTCTGCAAAAAGATTTTATGAATAAGACCTCAAAAGCACAGGTAACAAAAGCAAAAATAAATAGATTATATTAAGCTAAAAAGCTTCAGCACAGCAAAGGAAAGAATCAGAGTGGAAAAACAACCTACAGAATGGAAGAAAATATTTGTAAACTTGTCATCTGACTGGAGATAAATATACAAAATATACAAAAACTTAACCATTGATAGCCAAAAAAACTAAACAATTCAATTTAAAAATGGGCAAATGGGCTGAGCATGGTGGCTTACGCCTATAATCCCAGAACTTTGGGAGGCCGAAGTGGGCAGATCACTCGAGGTCAAGAGTTTAAGACCAGCCTGGCCAATGTGGTGAAATCCTGTCTCTACTAAAAATACAAAAATTAGCTGGGCATGGTGGCACATGCCTATAATCCCAGCTATTCAGGATGCTGAGGCAGGAGAATTGCTTGAACCTGGGAGGCAGAGGTTACAGCGAACTAAGACCATGCACGGCACTCCAGCCTGGGCAACAAAGCAAGACTCTGTCTCAAAAAAATTAAAAAAAGAAAAAACGGGCAAATGATCTGAACACACATTTCTCAAAAGATGGCATGCAAACGGCCAACTCATGTATTTAAAAATTGTCAACGTCACTAATCATCAGGGAAATGAAAATCAAAGTCACAATGAGGTATCATCTCATTCCAGTTGGGGTGGCTATTATCAAAAAGACAAAAACAAACAAATATACATGGGTTGTTTATATACCCGTGGGTTGTTTGTACACTGCTGGTGAGAATGTAAACTAATACAGCCACTATAGAGAACAGAGGTTCCTCAAATCTCAGTTTTGAAATATGTTTTCAAAAGATAATAGATTTTAATCTGACAGCTTTTAACTTTCAGTACTTCAAAGAAGTTTGTAAATGTCTTTTGCATTATTAAAGGAAGAGACATCTGCTATCATTCTGATCTTTGTTCCCCTCTATTTAACAGGTTTTCACCACATTAAATTTTCTCTTTACTATAGTTTTTAGCAATTTGATTATGATATGACTTGGTATAGTTTTCTTCGTGTTTATTCTGCATTGGTTTCATTGCACTTCTTGGATATAAGAGTTTATATTAGTAAAATTTGGAAATTTTAGTCATTATTTCTTTAAATACTTTCTCCAATCTCCAGCCCCGTTCCACTTGGGGACTCCTATTATGTATATATATATATAAGGTCATTAGAAGTTTTACACAGATCACTGATACTCTATTTTTAAGTCTTTTTCTCCCTATTTAAGTTCATTAAACTTGTTTTCTGCATTGTCTAATGTGGCATTAGTCCCAACCAGGTTATTTTTTTATCTTAGTCATTGTAGTTTCTATGTCTAAATCTATGTCTCCTTTGTTTATCTATTTTTCAAATTTTTGCTTAATATTTTGACTTTCTTACAGCATCTTAGACAATACTAGTTTTACTTTCCTTTTTTTAAGTATCTATCCCTTGTGGGTCCTATTTTCTTGATTTTGTATTTTACTTTGTTATTTGCTTGATAGTTTTGTATTTTTTATTTTAATTTTGTGCTTAATTCTGGTAGACAGTTAAGTTACTTGGAAACAGTTACATTCTTTGTCATATTTCTTTTAACCATTATTTGGTAGAACTAGAGGAGTGTCTGGTCTAGAGATAAGTGTGGCCACTACTTTGCCAAAATCTCTTTAAATACTTTGTTCAACATTACGTGGTTTATGAAGGTTTGGGCCATTTTGGGTTAGAATAGCATTTTTTCCTATCCCCTCAGGACTTCAGGGGATTTCTTTCCTCTAATTCTTCTGGATGTTTCTTTCTCTTTCTCCAGCGTTATATAGCTTTATTATCTACTTCACTGATTAGTACTCAGCTGTAGACTCAATGGTGACCCTCTTCACATCTGTGGAGCCCTCTCCCTTTGGCGCCCTGACACATTGTTTATACATTAATGAACTGATTTTTAGGTTTTTTTCCCCTGAACTGTTTTCTCCATTATCTATTGCAAAAGGTCATTCTGGTTTCTACATTTACAAACATTATTATTTCACTTTTCTCGACTTAAAGTGAAATTTAATTCAACTCAGCATACAAAAAGTATTTCTTCTATGAAGAAAACATTATGAGAATATGTCCTTGCTGTCGCATACTAAAATGTTATGTATGATCTAAGACCCAAAAGTAGTAAAGCCTCAATTAATCACTTCCATTCTGCTGCAATCCATACATTCTATTTTCTGAATTTCAGTAGTAGCCAGCAACCATCAAAAGGTAATAAACTAACTTCTTTGCTCAGGTTTAAAAAAAATGTGGATTTGGCTCTCTGACTATATTTCTTCTTATCAGCAACTTCTCTGTAGTATGTATTGTACAGAGCTTAGAAAGCTAAAATTTATATTTACTAGACAGCCTTTGAAGCTAGCATTCAAATTAGCTATTCTGATTTCAGAATTGAGTTAATACAGAAAAGATGAAAAAATTGAGTAATATATTTGATAATATGATCCTTAGTAGATATAGGAAGACCTTGATAATTTTCCATTTTAATAGTTCTTACTTTTGTATCATAACAAGACAGTACACTTGGATGTTTTATCTGTTTAATTTTTTGAGAGTGATAGTTCAATTTAGTTTGTGTAGTCTTCCCGATGAGTATATAAACCGTTAACAGATATTTCACAAAATTAAGAATCACTTCTAAGAGCAAATATTTTTAAACTATTTAACTCTGCAATTGAACACACTGACACTTTTCCCTACAACACTAGTCATGTACTGTAATTCTGTAATAAAAAAAACTATTATTTTACTTCAGCAACGACTCTGATAACACCAGTTATGTCAACTTGAGAAAATAGCTTAAATTATCCAATTTTCTGTATATTCTCCCCATCCCCTTTTTTTGAGATGGAGTCTTGCTTTGGAGTGCAGTGGAGCAATCTTGGCTTACTGCAGCCTCCACCTCCTTGGTTCAAGTGATTCTCACGTCTCAGCCTCCCAAGTAGCTGGGACTACAGGCACACACCACCACACCCAGCTAACTTTCTGCATTTTTAGTAGAGATGAGGTTTCACCACATTGGCCAGGCTGGTCTTGAATTCCTTCCCTCAAGTGATCTGCCCGCCTCGGCCTCCCAAAGTGCTGCTGGGCTTATAGGCATGAGCCACCGCACCAAGCCCATTTCGCCTCATATAAAAATAAATTTCTTTTATCAACCTTACTTGCTTATATATGCTAGCATGCTGAAACAGTACTGCAGTACTGGGTCCCTGAAAGTCACACAAAAATTACTTGCTACAAACATTAAATAAATGTTTAATTTAAACATGTTTACATTTAATTTTAAATGTTTACTTTCTAAGCAGTAGCAGAAGGTGACAGAGGGCCTGGTGTTTTCTTACTCCAACCTAGAACAACAACAAAAAAAGGCAGCCAAGGTAGCTTCATTCTTCCCCAGATAAAAGAATGTTGTAACAATACCAGTCCAGAATCTTCATACTATATCTAAACAGGGTTATTGTCTGCTAAATAGTTTAATAGAACCCAGAGTCCTCTTATGTTATAGAAGAAATGTCCAGGGTACAATTTTTAAAAACTATAGTAAGAACCAGGAATCACAACTTGAATAAGAAAATCAACTGACACCAACACTAAGATGAAACCAAATGATGGGATTATCTGACCAGGATTTTAAGGTAGCCATCATAAAATGCTTCAGTTACAAATTATCTCCAAACAAAACTGAAATTTCAACAAAGAAATAGAAATTATTAAAAAGAACCAAATAACATAGAATTTAAAAAAATAAATTTTAAAATGTGCTCAGTGGGCTCAAATTACAGTGGCAATAATTAACATGAGGATAGATCAATAGAATTTTCAAAATCTAAACAACACTGAAAAAGAGACTAAAAATAAAAAAACAAAGCCTCAGGAAACTATGGAACTGCAACAAAGATTAATCATGTACAGCATCAAAATCCTAGGAGAGAAGAAAGTATCCAAATAAGTAATAGATGAAAACTTTTCAATTTTGGCAGAAGACAAACCTACAGATTCAAGAAGCTGAGCAAACCACAAATGGAAACAAAAAACAAGACACATCAAAATGTGCTTTGAAAAGCAAAGACAAAAAAGTCTTGAAATTTCCCTGAGAGAAATGACACATTATCTACAGGAGAACATCAAATTGAATGACACATTTCCCACCTTAAATCATGGAGGCCAGAACAAAGAGATACAGAATTTTTTGTGTGCTGAAATAACTTTCAACGTAGAATTCTTTAACCAGAAAACCCATCTTTAAGAAATGAAAAAGAAATAAGGATGCAGAAAAATAAAAATTAATACAGTTTGTCTGTGAAAAATCTATCTTTAAGATTGGGTAAAGGAATAAACTCAGCATAAAGAAAATAATTTTTTAAGGTAAACTTAGACTTCCATTTCATGGTCTCACATGTAAGGAGCTTAGAAGTGGCTACTCCATCTTCAAAATAAGAGGAAATCTTATCAAACTGAAAAAAACATCAACTCTTTTTATATCTGTCAAAGAAGTGATATCATGGGGCAAACCACTGTGCCAAAAATTTTACATGGCAGCAGGAGAGAGAGAGTGCACACAGAGAAAACCTGCCAGTCTTAAAACCGTCAGATCTCCTGAGAGCTCCTTCATTATCATGAGAATACTATGGGGGAAACCACACCCATGATCCAATTACCACCCACTAGGTCCCTCCTTCAACACATGGGGATTACAATTTGAGAGGAGATTTGGGTCGGGACACAGAGCAAAACCGTATCAACCACCAACCATGAGTTCTGTACCCTGCAAAATTATCCTTCGAAAGTGAGAGAAATAAAAACTTTCTCAAACAAAAATTGAGAATCTCCTGCTAGTTGACCTATTTTTCAGGAAATGTTAAAAGTTCTTCAGAGAGGCCAGGCGCAGTGCTCATGCCTGTAATCCCAGCACTTTGGGAGGCCAAGGCGGGTAGATTACGAGGTCAGGAGTTCGAGACCAGCCTGGCCAAAATAGTGAAACCCCGTGTCCACTAAAAATACAAAAATTAGCTGGGCATGGTGTCTCATGCCTGTAGTCCTAGCTACTCAGGAGGCTGAGGCAGGAGAATCACTTCAACCTGGGAGGCGGAGGTTGTGGTGGGCCAAGATCTCGCCACTGCACTCCAGCCTGGGCAACAGAGAGACACTCCGTCTCAAAAAAGTTCTTCACAGAGAAAGAATTTTATAAAGGTCAGAAATTCAGATCAACATAAAGAAACGAAGAGCACCGGAGAAAAGAGAAGGTAAGGAAATGTTTTCCTTACTGCTAATTGATCTAGCAGATAATAGTTGTTTCAAGATAATAATTATAGCAATAATGTTTTCAATTATGGAAAATTGTTTCTTTGGTGGTGACATTTTTCCTTGATTTTTTGTGTGTTTGAAGAAGCAGTCATCCATCTCCTCCAGTCATCGCTTACTGGCTTCAGAAAAGAAAGGCATTCACCAGTAGGCCTGCCTGTGGGTTCTAAGAGTATCCCAGATTTTTCTTTTTTTAGGAATGTACCTGCTCCACTCCTCCTGTTTTCTCTTGGGAAAGTGGGGTGGGGTAAAGACTGTTAGGATTGTATGCTTTTTCCCTCAAGGTCAGGCTGAGTGCTAAGAGCCTCCCATTAATTTTCCCTAGTGCAGTGTCCTGAAGCACTCAATGTTAAGCTGCTTCTCCCAATCCAGCAGAGTCTACCTGTCTGTGTGTGTGCTAATACATGACCTGTGGAGGCTTGTGTGAACTGCTTGTATAGAGCATACCCAGGGTGGTAGCTACATGGGAATAGGGTGGGAGGAGTTCTATAGGTGTTCATGGGCTAGATGCAAGAGTTCTCAGGGGATGTGTACTACAAAGTTAATGGGTGGGTCTCATTAGGTGCATACATTATAATTGTATGCATAGTGTACACATAGATGATAGTTGTATGCATAATATATGCATATATTATGATATTCTATAAATAAAATTCAAAGAAATTTAGATTTAAAAAGCTGATGAGTTTAACAATGCAAACACTCATCAACCCACAAAAATCAATGTTGTTTGTAATTTTACATAGGAACAATGAATATGCAGAAGTCCAAACTAAAAACACAATACAATTTATAATCACTCCAAAGGAAATGGAATGCTTGACAAAGTATATGTTATATATTTAATAAAATATTTGCAAGACCTGTATACTAAATTTTATAAAATTCCAAGGAAGCAATTCAGACACTAAAATGAATGGATACAATTTGTTCATTGATTGAAAGACTCATATAATAAAGATGTGAATTGCCCCCAAAGAATTCTACAAGCCTAATTCAATTTCTATTAAAATTCTAGCATATTTGTGGACATAGACAGTCTTCTAAAATTTATCAAGAATGGCACAGAGCCTAGAATTTAAGGGGGAAAAAAAGAGAAAATATTGACACGGAAGATGGTAAGATTTTTCTCTACCTATTTTTCAGACTTACTAAATACCTACGTAAGCATAATCAAGAAAGTGTGGTTTGGGCAGGATAGACACATAGGTCAAAAGAATAGAAAACTCAAATAGACACACATGAACACGTTCAAGTGGCTTTTTAAATCAATGTGCAAAAGCAATTTGAAAGAAAGTTATAGTCTTTTCGAATGGTACTAGAGCAATTGGACATGCATAGGCAAAAAAAATTTTGAAAATTTCCTTAATAGAAATTTCATGCTTTATTAAAAAATTAACTCTTAGATCAAATGTGAAACAAAAATATAGGAGGAATTGTTTTGGATCTAGAAATAGATAAAATTCTAAGAACTGATACCAAAAACAGTTCATAAGAGAAATAATTGATGAACTGTACTTCTTAGACACACACACCTCTCTATATATAAGACCAGGTGAAGAGGATGGAAAGAGAAGCTACATTTAGAAATGAAGGACAGAAAAGTGGTATACAGGGGTTAAAGATGAGTGAAGGAGAGAAAGGGGAAAGAATTAGGAGAGTCAGGTGTGGTTATAAAAGGACAAAAAGAAGGATCACTGTGATGATGAAACTGTTCTATGTCTTGAATATGATCATGTATATATGAATCTATACAAGTGACATGTGTGGGAAGTCAGGGAACCCGAATGGAGGGGCCAGCTGAAGCCACAACAGAAGAACATAAATTGTGAAGATTTCATGGACATTTATCACTTCCCCAATCAAAACTCTTATAATTTCATATGCCCATCTTTAATCTCCTAATCCCATCATCTTCGTAAACTGAGGATGTACATCTCCTCAGGACCCCGTGATGATAGCGTTAACTGCACAAATTGTTCATAAAGCATGTGTTTTTGAACAATATGAAATCTGGGCACCTTAAAAAAAAAAACAGCAAAACAGCGATGTTCAGGGAACAAGGGAGATAAAACCATTAGTTCTGACTGCCTGGGAGCCAGGCAGGACAGAGTCGTATTTCTCTTATTACCAAAAATGGGTAAGAGAAATATCACTGAATTCTTTCTCCAGTAAGGAATATTAATAATTAACAGCCCTGGGAAAAGAATGCACTCCCGGTGTGGGGTGGGGAGGGGGCTCTAAAATGGCCGCTCTGGGAGTCTCTGATTTATGCAGAAGAAACATGCCCTGGTCTCCTGCAGCGCCCCCAGGCTTGCTAGGATTAGGAAATTCCAGCCTGGCGAATTCTAGTCAGACCAGTTCTCTGCTCTTGAACCCTGTTTCCTGTTAAGATGTTTATCAATGACAATGCGTGCACAGTGGTACATGAAACTTCATCAGCAATTCTAGTTTCACCCTGGCCTTGTGACCTTGCCCTGCCCATTTGCCTTGTGATATTTTACTGCCTTTGAAGCATGTGATCTCTGTGACCCACACCCTATTCATACACTCCCTCCCCTTTGAAAATGGTTCATAAAAACTTGCTGGTTTTGCGGCTCAGGGGGCATCATGGAACCTGCTGACATGTGATGTCTCCCCCAGACACCCAGTTTTTTTTGTGTGTGGTTTTTTTTTTTTTTTTGAAGCAGAGATGGAGTTTCACTTTGTTAGCCAGGATGGTCTTGATCTCCTGACCTTGTGATCCGCCTGCCTCGGCCTCCCAAAGTGCTGGGATTACAGGCAGGAGCCACCGCGCCTGGCCAGACACCCAGCTTTAAAATTTCTCTCTTTTGTACTCTTTCCCTTTATTTCTCAGACCAGCTGACACTTAGGGAAAAATATAAAAGAACCTACATTGAAATATTTGGGGCTGGTTCCAGCGATAGTGACACAATTGTGTAGAATTAAACACACACTAATACTGTACACATGAGCACAAGTAAAACAGGGATATTGAAACCTTAATGTTGGTTTGTATTACTATCAACATACTGATTGTGATATTGAATCATAGTTTTTACAATTATTACTATTGGTGAAAACTGGGTAAGGTTTTTCAAGATCTGTTGGTATTATTTCTTACAATTCATGTGACTCTACAATTATCACAATAAAATTTTAATTAAAAAATAAGTGCATGGATATAAATACAAAAATTACATGTCCGAACAAAATGCAATTATGTGAACAATCTTACTATGAAACTCATAGAAGTACCTAGTAAAATATAACATACTAACACCATAATTTTGGTTCAAGAAAAGGGACAAAAATTGATGAGGAAGGATAAAATTATCATGTTACACTGGAGTAATGGGCAAATTTACAAATTTCTCTACTATACAGGATTGGTAGCAGCCACAAAAGTCAAAAAAGTAAAAGAATCAATAACGAAAGATGGAGAGAAAAGTGGAACATAAAGCTAAGAACCACAAATATATTTGCCATCATTGAAA
The DNA here is from genome assembly GCF_029289425.2 of Pan paniscus. Classification (NCBI taxonomy): domain Eukaryota; kingdom Metazoa; phylum Chordata; class Mammalia; order Primates; family Hominidae; genus Pan; species Pan paniscus. The sequence goes on from NC_073258.2 coordinate 98,428,435, forward strand.
GGATGTGCTAAAATAAATCAGTCCTAAACAAACAAAGGCAAATGAGGAACTCAGATGATGTACCTTTCTTTTAAATGGTAAGATGCAGCTTCTCAGATTTGTTAACCACAGGTCTTCCCTCACATTCATTTGAAGTTATATATATACCACTTAAATGATTCAGAAACCACAAGCTACTACCACCCCCAGTTAACCTGAAGCCATTCTGGCTTGGTAGAACTCTGGTATAAATAAAAAGCCCATGCCTAAGCATTATAAAGGCAGACTATAAAAAATGTAAAGAGGGTCTGGTGAGGTGGCTCATGCCTTTAATCCCAGCATTTTTGGAGACCAAGACAGGAGGATTGTTTGAAACCAGGAGTTCGAGACCAGCCTAGGCAACATGGGAAGATCCCCATCTCTATGAAAAATTACACAAATTAGCTCGGCTTGGTGTCACACACCTGTAGTCCCAGCTCCTCTGGAGGCTAAGGCTGGAGGATCGCTTGAGCCCAGGAGTTCGAAGCTGCAGTGAGTCATAATCGCTCCACTGCACTCCAGCCTGGGTGACAGAATGAGATCCCATCTCAAAAAACAAAAACAGAACATATTAAATGTAAAAAAGAAAAGACTGCTTACAAAGAAACTATTACAACTGAAAGTAAACTTTACAACAGTACCAAGGAAAGCCAGAAGACAATGGAACAATATCATCAAAGTACTGAAAAGCAAGGAAGATTTTAAAAATTGTATAGTCCAGTACACTTTCCAGGCATATCATTTGAACAAATTTAACTATATTGATGTTAAAAAGTTTTCTTCAAATACAAATGGTACTTTATACACTAAGAGGTAGATCTTTTCCAAATATACACGGAAAGTATTAATGGCAAGTCTTAAAAAATACTCACATAAACCACTAAGAAAAGAGAGGCCACAAAAGTGATTGGACAATATTTATTAAAAAAGATGTTAATACCCTGAAACTGGTAATTGCCTTCTCAGTTGTAATACCATAAATTTTAGACACGTATGTGTATATCATGCTACCATTTATAAAAACTTTCAAAATATGTGATGCCATACTGTATATCTTCTGAGACACAAAACTATAAACTATTTTTTAAAAAGACACCTGATGATAGAAACTACCTTCAGGTATACCATTGCCTGTAGGCAGGAGAGGGGAAAACGCTGCACAGAGAAAACATTTCTACTTATTAGTAATGTTTTTTCCTCTATGTTTGTCATTGGTACTATATTCCTGAAATGTATGTATATGTAAGTGTGTGTATATATATATATATATATATGTGTGTGTGTGTGTGTGTGTGTGTGTGTGTGTTTTAAATATTTCATACATTTAAAATTTTCAATTTTCCCAACTACAGTTGGCTTGCTTCTATTTAAAGAAATCAGTGATAACAAGCTGCTGTTTACCTTCTCTAAATATAAATGAGGAATCAGGTTATTATAAATATATATATAAATTAAATATAAATATATAAAGACATTAAAATTTGCAATACTTATATTTTATAAACATAGCTATTCAACTCACAAAATTACAAATTACTTGAAAAATGATGTGATTAAGTTTGCACATGATTCATTTACCTGGTGAATACTTTCATGTTATGACTTTTACTTTCTAAAATACTTGAAACTTCAGGGAATTAATACTCATAATAAAAAGTCCTTCTCACATTTGTAAATAATTTATATAAATTCTTACATTCCGTAAAATGTATTTTACTCACTTTGAGGTATCAATGATATCTTGGTGGGTATAGAGTTTTTACCCTTTCTCTCATTGGCATGCATATAGCTTTCTAGTGATTTTAGTATTCAAGATTTCAGGTGAGAAGTGAAATGTTTATAAGATCACTTTTTTAAGCAGCTTTTCCTTCTATTTGGACCCTTATAATAGTTTGTATTAGCTTTGGAGTCCAATAATTTCACCAGAATATTCTAGGTCTGTCTTTCAAGCCCTTTTAATCCACACACTTCAAGGGAACATTTTTCTATTCTTAATAGTTTTAACATAACACAAATTATATGAATATATTCAAAGAGGACATAATGCTTAAAGTATATAATCTGTAGGAATGTTCCTGATAAGTACAAATATTAATTAGTATTAATATTTTATCATCATAACAAGTATCAACATTCTTTTCTAAGTGTTCTTCTTCAAACCGTATTATAGATCATTGCTGATATCTAATAATGGATTTTTCAAAGGGAATCCTTAAGTAGTTTAAAATGGGGAATATATTTTAAATAATGGAAAATTGATATTACAAAATAATTTTGAGTGTAGGTGACATCTTACAGGCTGTGATTAGTCTTGCCTCTTCCATAGCCCAATTTTGTCACTAAATGTATGTTGGTTCTACTTTTCCTTTTCCCTCATACCTGTGTACCCAGTTCATATCCCATCAAAAGGCTATTTCCACTATCCAGTTTTTAATCCTCATTTTAGAGAAGAAGCCACATATTTAATACGCTATAATGTGAATTATTTTTTCCTGAAGCTCTCTATGTAGCTGAGACATGGTATTAACCATTTTTAAGTCTTCTTGAGAAGAAATATAGTACTTATTATCTGGATGTAATTATAGAAAAAGCTTGAAGAAGCAAATATTAATACTAAATAAAGAATTCAAATGATTGGTTTATGTCATTCATAGTCAATTGTTCAGAAAGACTTGGAAAGGAATACTTATGTCATTCATATATCTACTGCAGGTCCTAGAGGTAAAAGTAAAGACAGGAAAACTAAATGAATGGGCTTTGGGTAATTTGAGGTGTGATCTGGTCTGGATGTCAAGAAAATACATGTCTGTCTTTTAACAAAATGTCTATACTTGAGTCATTCAAGGAAATAGATTCATTTAGTTGTCTATCTTCATGGTAAAAATAAAATTGACACAAGTGAATGCAGCAGAGGAAATATGAGCATTCATATTTATATAAATGTACATATAAATTTATTTCTGATCTGGGAAAGGTAAGAGGAGAGTTCACATATACAATATTGATGCTTCTGAATTCTAGCTTCAGTCAAAGGATTATTGGCCCCTACTGAATGTGCTACACTATATTATGTATTAAAGCAAGATTTAACATACTTATGTGAATATTATAAGTTGTTATTAATGTCAGAAAAAATGGCAAGTAAACACAGAAAACATATTAAACTAATATTTTAAAGCTCAAGCCAGTTGAGAAAGCTCAGGTAATCAAAGTGCCAGTCATGTTCTAATAAAAGACCTCTCCATGACATACATAATTGCTTAGTGTAACATCAATATTTTCGATTCCCTGAGAACTTGGAATAATCGCTCAGTATTATTTTGAGAATTTCCATTTAAAAATCCCTGGACATAGGTCAGGCTGAGCCACATATTTGAGAACAAAAACTATAGACTGCTTGGGCCAAAACAACTTTAACTAACTTGACCAAATGCATTTAATAAGTTCTTTTTTTTCTGCCTTGTCAGTGGTGAAGCAAGTAGTCCCCAGTGAGTTTAGGGAGATCAGCTGTGGAATGAGATTTAATTTGAGAACAATTTATCCTACTTTAAGAGCAATGATTAAATCGATGCAAAGTTTACCCAAGAAAAACTGTATCTTGAGGATTTACTATGGACAAATCAGTTGACCAAACACCGCAAGTGACACAAATATGGCTTTGTATGTGTCATAATTTCTAAATTCTAGGGTCTCAAACTAGTCAATGTTGTAGACAGTGTTTCAAGGCATACTGTCTTGATCTAATAAATAACAACAAATATAGAAAAAACAATGGCCTAGAACTGATTCTTAAAGAAGTTGCATGGATAGATCTGACAGGATAATAGAACACTGATGGACAAATATTTTAGGGCAAGCTTAGAGAGAAAGTTATGGCTACAAAAGACAACACTTTCTCAGGTGGTGATTTTGGGAGTTTCAAGATGAAGGAGCAATAGAAAAAAGCTGCAGAGGTACAAGAAATAGCTAAACTGCAAAATACTCTGTGTATCTGACAGATGAATTTGAAGATCTTGAATCATTAAGGCTTTATTTTCATAATATATTTGGAGCAACACCAAGGATAAATGATTGGAAAGAAATGACATATGGAAGTATGGAGAGAGGAAGAAATTATCATCACTATCCCAATTAAGGAGGAAGAATAATGAATAGAGAGAGGTAACTTTTAAAATTAGACAGTTAACAAGTGGCAATTGGGATGTAAACCTGGGTCACTGTAAATAAAAACTCATGTTTTTTCTACTATATCCAGCTATTTTGAGGGAACTTGGTCACACAGCTTTTGTAAAACCTACCACTACATCTTTTTTTTTTTTTTTCAGTTCACATAACTGAATCCACATCACAAGGTGCTACTTCTAAAAAGAGTCAAATACAATATGCATCCAGATGCCTATAACACACACACACACACACACCCCATTGGAAGGAATTTGTCCTAAGACAAACTTTTATTGGCGCTCAGGGTATACTACCCCAAAATATGACTGTAGGAGACTAGAATAGGCCACCCCAAAATATTTCTCTTTGACATATTGATTATTTCAAGCTGATTAAGAAACTGCAGACACAGAGGTGGCTCTGAAAATCTTCCATTTTGTAAATAAAACGTCCATCAATAAAGGAAAGGTTTTTCCTAGTAAAAATATCTACAAGAGAGTTGCTTAGAGATAACATTTGTCACTTGAGAGATTTTATCTTCATAGCAAAGCAACAAATTACTTCAATACATTTGCTCCTCTAATACTCTCATAATTTGTCTCCACCATCCCCCCAGAAACCCCAAGCCCCTCTTCCTTTCTGTAGCTCAAGATGCTATGTAAGCTCTAATCATCTGTCCCTTCTTGAGTCTCATATATCTGTGGGACTCCTGTGCATATGTACACAACTTAAATGGTTTTTCTACTATTAATCTGTTTTCTGTCAATACATAGCCCAAAGGACCTAGAAGAGTAAAAGCCATTTTTTCCTTCTCTACACTTTAAACGTATTATATTTACACTACATTATTTTTTTAAATTGCAGTAATGTAACCTCATCATTCACATTCTAAAAAGTGTTATTGAGAACCTAAAAATTTCCTACTTTCCCATTCTTCTCAGTATTCTGTGCTTACCAAGGCAAAACTTATTCTATAAAGTTTATACTTATTTTATAAAACATAGCATTTCCTATTGTAAAAAGTTATTGTATATGATATATAAAACATAACACTTTTTATAAAACCTACAAAATCACCTAGAAATTCAGCCTCCCAGAGAAAACCCCCATTAATCTGCTGATGTATTTGGTCATTTCTATTGCCCAATGTGCATATAAGAACAATGCGTAATATGTTTGAAAGCATTTGCCTAGTTCTTCTATTTCCAAGAAATTTCCATTAGCCAAAGACCCCATATCTGATAGCATCACTGGGCAATAATCTTATGCTGTTTCAAAAGGTAATTTCAGATTTGACATATAAAGAAAAAACTTTATATTCATCACTCCCACCCTTACAACCACAAAGCTAGACATAATGGAAATAAACAATTTTTCTTGGACTCACCAGAGAATTGAGTTCTCAGGGCAAACTGTCACTGCAAGAGGCCGGAGCATTCAAGGAATCAGTGGAGCTGTTATTTACCTGGAGCAAAAGCCACCAGAGCCATTAATTAGTAGGAATACTTGAAATGCCAGAGGGTGAGTATGAGGCATGAAACCCCATGAATCACAGTTTTAAGGGGGCCTCCACACTTTTGTGGGTTTTACCTCCAAGAATCCCACAAAGTTCTCACAGTAAAGGGCCAAAAACGATTCTAGCCGGGCTCTAGCAAGGCTCTAGCAAGATGAGAGGAAAAGGAGCCATTTTGAAATACCTCTAGAGGCTTCCTCTTAACAAAGATTTACTCTCCAGGTGATAAGACTTTCAGAGAGTCTTATCACACCTGAAGGGAAGGGCATTTATCCACAGATAGCTACTCTAGAGCCTCCTGTCTCTTGTTAATGACGGGTGGGTAGAAGATTAGAACCATTTGTGAAGGGCTCAGGATAGCCCAGGAGCAAAAACATTAAAATAACTTGATTTAATTATAAGATTATAAAAGCCTTTCCTCCCTCACATCTTAGTATCACATCAATAGGGGTCTAGTATAATGACAGTGGATTGCAGCTAAAGGAGAATTTTTAGGAAGAGTTCTTAGACGAAGACAACAGAAGAGGCAACAAGAAGGAAACTAGACCTGTAGCTGCAGCAATCATCACACAAAACTCACCTCCTGGCTATTAACCTATTAACCTCAACTAAGCTCAGACAACTTCAATTATCCTCAGATTATAGGCCTTTCCCTTAGTCGCTACTACCTGGTATATCATCTCCAGCTTTTGGCAAACAAAACAAACAAAAACAAGGAAGGCTAAAGGTAAGACAAAGCATATTGTGAACATAAAACAAACAACAGAACCAGACTAAAAAATGACACAGATGTTATTATAGAATATAAGAAAGGACGTTGAAATAACTATGATTTATCAAGATATTTACTCAAAAAAGTAGACAACATGTAAGAGCAGATGTGTAATGTAAACCAAAAGATAAAAACTCTAAGAATTAATCAAAAGAAAATGCTAGGAAAAAAACACAAACAAGCAAAGTGAATGTTTTTGAGATGCTCATTCATAGCTCGGGTATGGCTGAAAATGAATCAATGCGCTAAAGATATGCCAATAGAAATTTCCAATACTGAAATGCAAGGATAAAAAGTAACGAAAAATGCAAAACAACATGAAAACAGACAATCCAATAACGATGGAACAATTTCAAAAGATATAAATACATGTAATTGAAATATCAGAAGAAGAAAGAGAATGGAACAGAAAAAAAAACTTTGTAATAATAGTCAAGAATTTTTCAAAATTAAAAACAGATAGTAAACTACAGATCCAGGAAGTACACCAAGGAGAATGAACACCAAAAAAAAATCTACATGAAGGCATAGCACACTCAAATTGCATAAAACCAAATGCAAACAGAATCCTGAAAGAAGCATGAATAGGGTGGAAGGAGATAGAGAAAACATCTTACCCAAACAGTAACAAGCAATAAAAATTGCAGAATTTTTCTCATCAAAAACCATGCAAAGATGAAGAAAGTAAAGTGAAATAAATGTTGTTGAAAGAAAGAAAAAAAAATGCAACCTAGAATTTTATATTCATCAAAATTGTCTTTCAAAAGTGAAGGCAAAATAAAGACAGCAAATAATTCAGCAAATCAAAAGACAATGCAACCATTCAGAAACTATTATTTTCTTTGAAGCCTGGATCTCTAGATATGGTTAGCAGTCACTTCTGAAATAATTGTTTATTTGACTTTTCCTAGGTCCATACAGTAAATACTGCACAAGTTAACATTTTAGTTTCTAAAATCACTTTTCCACCCACAGCATAGAAAAGGTATGCATATTGATGTGCTACATAGATGAGTTTGCTAGATAAAATATAGTTAACATAGTTAACTTTGAATTTATTATAAATAACAAAAATATTTTAAGTAGATCCCATGAAATATTTGAGCTCTCCTTATATAAAAAAATTTTTTGTTGTTTATATGTAACTCAAATTTAATTGAATATTTTATATTTTTGTTGGCTAAATATGGTAAGCCTACATACAGGTAAAACAAACCACAGCCTCAATTATACCCAACTTATCACCAAAAACTGCCCAAAGCACTAGTCCCAAGAAGGTAGCTTTAATTAGAATAATCAGATGTCTCTAGCAGTTCGTCATGCCTTACATCTTAATAAATACCAGTTGTCACCAATAACAAAAGCCTCATGTTATTCTTTATGAAAATTCATTCTATTTGTTAAGCAAAATACTCTATAACTTCAATGTTTGCTTATTTTTTGGACTCTAAATAAAACTTTTCAAACTCTCCTGATTTTAACTTAAGTAGTCATCATTTAGTGGTAGCTGTTATTTTTCTCTCCCATACCAATCAATGTAGGGAGTATAGTTGAGGTAGGTTTGCTTCTTGCTGTTTCTTAGAAATTCCAGACTGTAGCTCCTGTCACATCTCTAAAATCCTGAGCTCCTTTAAAGCAAATGCTGTTAGCTGTACCACTTGTACTGTTACTGGCTGGTGGGTTGTTGACACTTGGTAAATAGAAACAAACTAAGAGTCTGAGATGGGTTTGAGCAAGGCAGTTTATTGGGACTTTCAGCTCCAGCAGAAAGGGAAACAGCAAAAGGAAAAGACTTGCTTCAGAAAGCAAGTTAGTCATTATTCTGAGGTTTTATTTCCTTTGGACCTCCTCTGGGTGACATCATTGCATGTTTGGGGTGGTCTGTCAATTTCACCTGTGCAGTTTCTCCTTATGCTTCTTCATGTGATGCCGGTCTCATTAGCATCTTAAATCTCCACTTATGAGTGTGATTTTTACTATTAAAATGAAGCAAAGGTCAGGATAGGACATTACTGGGCATGCATATTTGGGGAGGGTCTTTTGGAAAGTGCCTGCACTTGTTAACCAGGGTGTTTGTGGTCAGAGTACTCTGTTCCCTTCTGTTCTGTGTTGGTTCACTTTGTGAAAGAAAGTGTTCATGGTTGCCACGTAGCAGGACAAGCCGCAGACAAAACCCTTCAGAATTAAAGAAGGAAGGGCTTTATTTGGCCAGGAGCTAAGGCAAGACTCACGTGTCCAACAACCGAGCTCTCCAAGTGAGCAATTCCTGTCCCTTTTAAGGGCTCACAACTCTAAGGGGGTCCACGTGAGAAGGTCGTGATCAATTGAGCAAGCAGGGGGTATGTGACTGGGGGCTGCATGCATGGCTAATTCAAATGGAGCAGAACAGGACACGGATCTTCACAGTGCTTTTCTTATGCAAATAACCGATTAGGTCAGGGGTCGATCTTTAACTACCAGGCCCAGGGTGTGGCACTGGGCTGTCTGCTTGTGGATTTCATTTCTGCCTTTTAGTTTTTACTTCGGAGGCAGAAATTGGGTATAAGACAATATGGGGGGTGGTCTCCTCCCTTAGCCAGGCTGCAAGGCTGAACACAGCTAGCACAGTCAAGTGCACACAAGGAAAAATGGGGAGGAGTTTCTCCTGCCCAGTTTTCCCTATCTGTCTCAGTACTTTCCAGACTATCAAATCCAAGATGACTTGCCTCTTTAGTTGAAGATTTTAACACCTTCACCATCTTCACTGCCATCACTATTTAGAGCATCAATCCTCATATTTCAGCATCCATTTAGCGGATCCATCCGATGCTCTAAACTCTCAGTTGCTTTACCACATGCCAACAGAATTTACACCTCCTTCACCTTAGCCACCATAGTCATCTATGGCCTTAGGTTAAGCCAGAGTCTCTCATCATCTTGCTGTGATACGCATTTGTGCCATTATTAAAATACAGGTGTATTCCAGATAATCACAAGGACAGCTATGTGGGGACTATGAGGGTCTGAGTCTGCTGCCTTGCTGGCCCTGAATGAGAGGAACTCTGTTTACCTCAGCTTGCCCATGTACATGTTTTTATTTTATATCTGTGCCCTGAATAGAAAACATTTGTGAAGCTTCTTAGTTTAATATTAACTAATGCACAGCCTCTTAATATTAACTTCAGGCATCCACCTTCAACCAAATTTCTCACACTTCCTGCTCACATATTCTAAATAACCTCTCTAACAATTTTGAATCCCAACTGAGGCCACCTACCAATTGACTCCACCATATTAACATTTTCAATTGTTCTTCTATCCTGACCAGATGGGTCTGTGACTATTATCACATCCTTGAATATACACAGTGGTTTAGACCAACTCTCCTTGTTCTCCCCCAACAGATTTTTATCCCTGATTCAAAGTAGCTAAGCATGCCTAAAAAAGTAAAATATGAAACCAAGCACATATATTCCACCTCAAATAGTTTACCGCAAGTTACATTTGGTCTCACAACACTGTTAGTGATCTTATTTTATTTCCCACTTAATTTCCCATTTAATTACACACTTTCTAAGTTGACTATACCTCACCTTGTCTTCTCTACTCAAACCTTTCTTTTACTTATTTGCTGTTTTAGGTTGCTTCTTAATTTACTGAGGGATCAAAAGTATTACAAGAGATATTTTGATACCACCAACTCTGCTAACCAATCAGGACCCATATAAACTTAACTCTCCTTTTTCTAATGAGAAGTGGTTTTGACTTCCGTATTATTTACCTAGTGGTGTCCTAATAAAATTTAAGCAACCAAAAACTAGGTGGCTTAAAACAACACAAATTTATTATCTTACAGTTCTGGAAACTAAAAGATTGAAATCATCATGTCAGTGGTGCCATGCTTCCTCTGAAACCTGTAAGGAACAACCCTTCCTTCCCTTTCTAGCTTGTGGTGGAGGCTGTCAGTCCTTGGCATCCTTTGGCTTGCCACTTGATATAGTTTGGATGTTTGTCCCCTCCAAATTTCATGTTGAAATGTGATTTCCAATATTGGAGCTGGGGCCTGGTGGGAGGTGATTAGATCATGGTGGTAGATCCCTCATCAATGGTTTAGCACCATCCCATGATAAGTGATAACTCACTCAGTTAGTTCACACAAGATCTGGTTGTTGAAAAGCCTGGGACCCCCTTCCTCCAGTCTCTCACTTCTACTATCACCATGTGATGTGCCTGCTCCTGCTTTACCTTCAGCCATGAGTAAGAGCTCCCTGAGGCCTCACCAGAAGCTAAGCAGATGCCAGCAGCATGCTTCCTGTCCAGCCTGAATAACTGTGAGCCAATTAAACCTCTTTATTAATTATCCAGCCTCAGGTATTTCTTTATAGCTATACAAAACAGCCTAATAACCAGGTGCACCTCTTCAATTTCTGCCTCTGTTATGTGATATTCTTCCTGCGTGTTTGTCTCTCCGTCCAAAAATCCTTCTTATGATGCCAGTTATATTGAATTAGGACTCACCCTAATGATCCCATTTTAACTTGAATACATCTTCAGAGACTTTATTTCCAAGTAAAGTCACATTCAAAGGCACCAGAGATACCTATGACTTAAGACTTCAACATATTTTTCAAGGGCACACAGTTTTAAGAACTTCTAATAAAAAACAACCACTGAATTCCAATCCTCTCCCTTGTCTCTTAGATCATATCAAGATGAAATTATATACAGTGATATCCATACAGAATTATTGATGTAAATATGTCTCAATGAATTAAGCATGGTGTCTCACACCTATAATCCCAACATTTTGGGAGGCCAAACATAGGAGGATTGCTTGAGCCTAGGAATTCCAGACCATCTTTGGTGACATAGTGAAACCCTGCCTCTTCAAAAATTTAAAAATGAGCCAGATGTGGTGGTGTGTACCTGTAGTCACAGCTACTCAGGAGGCTGAGGTGGGAGAATTGCTTGAGCACTCCAGCCTGGGGGAAAGAGTGAGACTCTTCCCTGCAACCTTTCTTTTTACACACACACACACACACACACACACACGTACATACATACATATATACATATATATACACACTCCCTTGACATCATACATATATATCAACAAATATACCCCATCTAGAACTCCCTACCTTCATCAAATCTTTAGAAACAATTGTCTGTGTTATCTGCTTCCACTTCAGTACCTCCTATTATTTCATCATCTAGATACTTTTTCATACATTATGTCATATTTTATAGGTAGTTGTATCTATCACCATTTCCACCCTAGTGCATTTTAGATTTATATGACCAGCCCTTACATGATTTTTGAGCTCAAATATATAGGAAATTCAGTGTCACCATGTCTCAAATTAACCTTCAGTTTCCTCCATTAAGTATCCAAATCTTCCTATTTTAGCAAATGACACAACTATTCTCAGTTATTTAAGCCCTAGTAAAGATACCACATCAGAAAGTCATCACGTTAAAATGAGGGAAAACCAAAAACACAGAAAATATTTTTTTAAAGGCAGAGCAACAAAAAAAGTATTAGCCCTAAAAATGTACAAGATTGTCTTAGAATTGACTGTTTACCTAAAATAGAAGTCAGAAATCAAAGGACTGATGAAACAAAATTTGAAATAAATGGGAAAAAGGTAGATTAAAAACAATACTTTTTTACATTGAATATGAATAATAAATTTTTTAATTACAAGTTAAAGACTGTAAAATCAGATTTTAAAAAGAAAACAAATATATGCCATATGCAAGAGATATCTTTAAAAAAAGGACACAAATATTTGATAGTAGAATTGTGGAGAAAGACATACTAGACAAAGACCATATAAAAGGAGGCTGATATATCTATACTAAAATGGAAAAGCATAAACTCTGGGGCAATAAATAATACAGAAGAAAATGAAAAAACATAAAAGAAAAGGTCAATTTAAAACTAAGACAAAGCAATCATAAAAATGCATGCATCCTATAAAATAGTTTTAACACATATAAGGTAAAAACTGAAAAAAAAGGAATAAAATTAATGAAAAATAGTTGAAATTAAAAAAAACTCTCAGTAACAAGATTAGAAAAATATTATTTAGAAAGTAGAAAATTTGAATGACATTTAAAAAACGACATACAGAAAATAGTACATAATAACTGTAGGGCATACATTCTTTTCATGTGACTATGAAAAAAATACCAATATTTGGCTCAATTAATATCAAAGTTTTAAAACCACACTAAATATGCAATCTGACTACAGTAGAATTAAACAAGAAATGAATAACAGAAATACAGCTAGAAAATTCTAAGGAGTTTAGAAATTAAGTAATATGCCTTTAACTGATGGATCAAAAAAATAAGTTATAGAGAGTTATTACATGTTTTGAAAACACATAAAGAAAATGTATTTCAATGCTTTGTGACATATTTACAGAAATAAAATGAAGGAATTTTATGCATTTCACAATGATGCAGAAAGAATAATGATTTATGAAACTAAAAAATTAGAACCAATAAACCATAAAATAAAATAGAGAAAATTAAAAGCCCAACATTTATTCATGTATTTTATATCAACTATTAATACAATTGTTGAACCCCTAGAAAGACTAATCAAATTTGGGATCCACAAATATCGGTATAAAAAATATAAAATTGGCTGGGCGCGGTGGCTCACGCCTGTAATCCCAGCACTTTGGGAGGCTGAGGCAGATGGATCATGAGGTCAGGAGATTGAGACCATCCTGGCTAACACAATGAAACCCTGTCTCTACTAAAAATACAAAAAAAATTAGCCGGGCGTGGTGGTAGGCGCCTGTAGTCCCAGCTACTTGGGAGGCTGAGGCAGGAGAATGGCGTGAACCTGGGAGGCGGAGCTTGCAGTGAGCCAAGATTGCGCCACTGATCTCCAGCCTGGGCGACAGAGCAAGACTCCATCTCAAAAAAAAAAAAAAAAAAATCTATCTATCTATCTATCTATCTATCTATCTATCTATCTATCTATAAATCAGAATTAGGAGAAATAAGGCACTTAGGAGACAGGGCTAATGTGCAGCTCCCATTTTGATGGATAGAACAGTGTGTGGAGACTCACATGAATGCTTGCTCCAAGAACCACCACAAGAACATAACCAGGAAAAGTGAAAGAATTCACGGATTCTTTAAAAGAAGTGGCATGTCACTGCAAATTCTGTGAGATAGATGAAAAACTGTGAGTTCCCAAAACATAAGAGGAGGAAAACCTACCTCCAAAAACACATCCCCACTAGAGAATTTGAAAATCCAGATCATAAGAGAAGGATTTAACCTTACCTAGAGGTAAAATGGATTTAGGGAGCTGCACAAAATATAAAAGTAGAAACAGCTGTGGGAAGAGCCGTGTAAGCACTCACAGTCTCTAGCTAAAGCCCAGGGAAGCCATCCCTGACTATATCTCACAGTGGCCCTTGGGGAAGGCAGCCAGCAGGATTAGGGAGGGCTCGCAGGGTGAAGGAAGCTTCCAACTGAAATTTGTAACAATTTCAACTGGGTATATGTTTTCTTAAGCAGAATTGGAGGGGCAAATGAGAACTGCTGCAGTTAACAAGCATGGGAGCCACTACCGACAGCATGGACAGAGGGTGGGGGCAAGGCCTGAAAGACGTGCTTGTTTTCTCAGTGGAGAAGCTCATGGCCTGGCACAAGGTCTGAGTAGGGCACTGCAGGAGGAGGACTGATCTTGCCAAATGCATGGGAGGAGGGTGAGGCCTCTTGCTACTGTCTATCCCCCACTTCTGTGGCAAATTATAACACACAGCAGAGGCATCCATAATTCCATCTGGAACATAAACCCATTGGGTCGAGAACCATATACCCTCATCCCCCACCATAGCTGCAGTAAGCCCTGCCCAAAAGAGTTTGAGCCCAGACCTGCTTAGCCCTGTCCCCACCTGATGGTATTTCTCTACCCACCCAGGTAGCAAAATACAAAAGACAGAAACTCTTGGGAGCTTTATGGCCCCACAATTGCCTGAGAAATCAGAAAAGTTACCAACTTAGGGCAAGCTCAGATCTCCCTACTACTACCACAGCTGGTGCTCTCTAGAATACACCACCTTCTTTCTGGAGGCCAACCAACTGAGGCCACTGCAGAAACTCATGACAGAATAACTCTGTTCCCAGGAAGCAGAAAACAACAGCTAAGCCCACTGCCTAAAACATCCTGACTAACTAGAGGGCCTGAGTCTATCCATAAGACAACTTCACTGCTAGCATAACAAGCATTTGAGAAAGCCAGCACACTAACATATCTACAACCAAGGACTCTCACAGAGTGTACTTAACTCCCCTGCTACCTCCACCAGAGCAGGGAAGTGCTGCTTTCCATTGCTGGGTGACCTGAAGAAGAACCACAAAACAGGACTCTTTGCAGACATTCCCCAGTACTGGCCCAGAACCCAGTAGCTCTGCTGGGTGGCTAGACCCAGAAAAGCAATAACAACCACTGTGGTCTGACTCTCAGGAAGCCCTCGCTGTAGGGGAAGGGGGAGGGCACCACATTAATGGATCATCCTAAGGGATGAAAGAATCTGAAGAGCAGGACTTGAGTTCTGGATCTTTCCACTCAAACAGTTTACCCAAATGACAGGGAAGTAATGTTATCAAAATGACAAAATGACAAAACGGGGTTCTATAACATCCCCAAAAGATTACAATAGCTCCCCAGCAATGGACCCAAACCAAGATGAAACTCAGAATTGCCAGATAAATAATTCAGAAATTTGATTATTAAGCTACTCAAGGAGATATCAGAAAAAAAGTTAAAAACAACTTAAATAAGTTTAAAAGAAAATACAGGATATGAATTAAAAAATTCTTCAGAGAAATATATATCATAAAGAAAAAACAGTCACATCTTCTGGAAATGAAAGACACAATTACATAAATACAAAATGCACTGGAAACTTTCAACAATAGACTAGAACAATGAGAAGAAAACTTCAGAGCTCAAAGACAAGGCTTTTGAATTAATCCAATCAGACAAAGACAACAAAAAATAATAATAATAATTAAACAAAGCCTCCAAGAAAATTGAATTTTATTAAATGGTCCAAACTAAGAATAATTGGTGTTCCTGAGTAAGAAGAGAAATTAAAAAGTTTGGAAAACTTATTTGAGGGAATAATTGAAGAAAACTTCCTTGGCCTTGCTAGACATCTGTATATTCAAATATAAAAAGCTAAAAGAACACCCGGGACATTCATTGCAAAAAGATTATCATCTGGGCATATTGTTATCAGGTTACCTAAAGTCAAGATAAAGAAAATAATCTTAACAGCTGTGAGACCAAAGCATCGGGTAACCTATAAAGACAAAGCTATCACATTAACAGCAGGTTTCTCAGCGGAAACCTTACAAGTCAGAAGGGATTGAGGTCCCATCTTTAGCCAAAACAAAATAATTTTCAGCCAAGATTTGTATATCCAGCAAAACACTTCATAAATGAAGTGGAGATAAAGTCTTTTTCAGGCAAACAAATGCTGAGAGAATTTGCCACTGACAAGCCAGCACTACAAGAATTACTAAAAGGAGCTCTAAATTTTGAAACAAAACCTCAAAATACATCAAATTAAAGCATAAATCTCACTGAGCCTATAAAACACTAACATAATAAAAAACGTATTAAGGCAACAACTAGGATAATTAATAGAACAGTACTTTACATCTCAATACTATTGTTGAATGTAAATGGCCTAAATGCTCCAATTAAAAGATGCATAATGGCAGAAAGGATAAAAATTCACCAACCAAGTATTTGCTGTCTCCAAGAGACTCACATAAATTTAAGGTAAAGGGGTGGAAAAAGATACTCCACACAAACGGAAACCAAAAGCAAACAGGAATAGCTATTCTTATGTCAGAAAACAGACTTTGAAGCAACAACAGTAAATTAAGACAAAGAGGGACATTATATAATGACAAAAAAATTAGTCCAAGAGGAAAATATCACTATCTTAAATGTATATAAAACTAATGCTGGTGCTTCCAAATTCATAAAACAATTATTACTGGACCTAAGAAATGAGACAGATGGCAACAAAATGATAGTGGGAGACTTCAATACTCCACAGACAGCATTAGACAGGTCATCAAAAAAGAAAGTCAACAAAGAAACAATGGACTTTATTCCCTAGAACAAATGTACTTAACAGATATTTACAGAACATTCTACTCAACAACTGCAGAATACACATTCTTTTCATCAGCACATGGAACATTCTCCAAGATAGACCATATGATAGGTCACAAAACAAGTCTCAATAAATTTAAGGAAATCTAAATTACATTGAGCATTCTCTCAGTCCTCAGTGAAACAAAACTGAAAATTAACCTCAAAAGGAGCCCTCAAAACCATACAAATACATGTAAATTCAATAATATTCTCTTGAATGATCTTAGGGTCAACAATGAAATCAAGATAGAAATTTAAAAATTCTTTGAATGGAACAATAGTGAAACATCTTATCAAAACCACTGGGGTACAGAAAAAGCACTACCAAGAGGAAAGTTCATAGCATTAAATTCCTATATCAAAAAGTCTGAAAGAGCATGAATAGGCAATCTAAGGTCATACCTCAAGGAACTAGAGAAACAAGAACAAACCAAACCCAAAGACTGACTGCAGAAGAAAAGAGATAACAAATTTCATAGCAGAATTAAATGAAATTGAAACAAAAAATATGAAATATAAATGAAACAAAAAGCTGCTTCTTTGAAAAGATAAACAAATTTGATAAGACTATTAGCGAGATTAACTAAGAAAAGAAGAAATAAGATCCAAATAAGCTCAATTAGAAACAAAACAATACCACAGAAATGCAAAAGACCATTCAAATCTACTATGAGCACCTTTACATGACAAATTAAAAAATCCAGGGAAGATGGATAAATTCCTGGAGGTATAAAACCCTCCTAGATTAAATCAGGAAGAAATAGAAATTCTGAACAGACCAATAACAAGTAGCAAGATTGAAATAGTAATAAAAAAATTGCCCCAAAATTCCAGAACCAGATGGATTTACAGATGAATTCTACGAGACATTCAAAAAACAATTGGTACCAATCCTGCTGAAACTATTCAAAAAGATAGAGAAAAAGGGAATCCTCCCTAAATCATTCTATGAAACCAATATCATCCTAATACCAAAATGAGGAAACAACATAACAAAAAAGAAAACTACAGACCAGTATCCCTGATGAACATAGATGCAAAAACCCTCCACAGAATACTAGCTAACCAAATTCAACAGCAAATCAGAAAGATAATCCACCATGATCAAGTGGGTTTCATGCCAAGGATGCAGGGATGGTTTAACATACACAATTTAACAATTGTGATACATCACTTAAACAGAATTAAAAAGAAAAATCTTATGATTATCTAAATAAACTCTGAAAACTCTCAGAAAAATAATTTGGCAAAATTCAGCATCCCTTTATGATTAAAAACCTCAGCAAAATAGTCATAAAAGGTATATACCTCCCGGTAATAAAAGCCATCTATGACAAACCCACAGCCAACATTATACTGAATGGAGAAAAGTTAAAAGCATTTCCCCCGACAGCTAGAAGAAGAGAGGATGTCCACTTTCACTACTTCTATTCAACATACTACTAGAAGTCCTAGCCAGAGAAACCAGCCAAGGGAAAGAAATAAAGGGTATCCAAATCAGTAAAGAAGTCAAACTGTTCCTGTTCACTGATGATATGATTGTATACATAGAAAACCCTAAAGACTCATCCAAAAGCTCCTAAATCTGATAAACAAACTCAGTAAAGTTTCAGGATACAAAAGTGGTATACAAAAATCAGTAAAGCTGCTATATACCAACAATTACCAAGCTGAGAATCAAATCAAGAACACAACCCTTTTTGTAACACCTGCCAAAAAAAAAAAAAAAAAAATTGCATTACCTGAGTTCCAACTATACCTCAAGGATATAGCAACTAAAACAGCATGGTACTGGTATAAAAATTGGCATGTAGACCAATGGAACAGAATAGGGAACCCAGAAATAGAGCTAAATACAGCCAATGAATCTTCACAAAGTGAACAAAAACATTAATTGGAGAAATAATACCCTATTTAACAAATGGTGCTGGGATAATTTGCAAGCCACATGTAGAAGAATGAAATTTGATCCTCATCTCTCACACAAAATTCAACTCAAGATCTCAGACTTAAATCTAAGATCTGAACCTATAAAAATTCTAGAAAATAGCATTGGAAAAACTCTTCTAGACATTGGCTTAGACAGAGTTCATGACGAAGAACACAAAAGGAAATGCAACCAAAACAAAAAATAAAAAGATGGGACCTTATTACATCAAAAAGCTTCTGCACAGCAAAAGAAATAATTGGACAAGTAAACAGACAACCCACAGATTGGGAGAAAATATTCACAAACTATGCATAATACAAAGGACAAATATCCAAAATCTGCAAGGAACTCAAACAAATAAGCAAGAAAAAAATAATCCCATCAAAAAGTTGGCAATGAAAGCAAATAGACAATTCTCAAAAGAAGATATACAAATGGCCAACAGACATGTGAAAGATGCTCAACATCACTAATTATCAGGGAAATGCAAATTAAAACCACAGTGAGATACTACCTTACCCTGCAAGAATGGCCATAATTTAAAAAAATAGATG
Source organism: Pan paniscus (assembly GCF_029289425.2). Taxonomy (NCBI): domain Eukaryota; kingdom Metazoa; phylum Chordata; class Mammalia; order Primates; family Hominidae; genus Pan; species Pan paniscus. Next base: position 98,447,575 of record NC_073258.2, read on the forward strand.
TTGGCATGGATGTGGTGTAAAGGGAACACTTCACTGCTGGTGGGAATGTAAACTAGTACAACCACTATGGAAAACAGTATGGGGATTCCTTAAAGAATTAAATGTTCATCTACCATTTGATCCAGCAATACTACTACTAGTTTTCTAACCAAATTAAAAGACGTCATTATATGAAAAAGACACTTGCACATGCATGCTTCTAGCAGCACAATTCACTATTGCAAAAATATGGAACCCACCTAAACATCCATCAACCAACAAGTAGATTTAAAAAAAATGATATATATATGTGATATATATATCACATTGATGTATATATGATATGTCATATATATATCACATTGATTATATATCATATATGATATATATCACAGTGATATATATATCACATTGATTATATATCACATATATCATATATATCACATTGATATATATCACATATATCACATTGATATATATCACATATATCACATTGATGTACATCACATATATCACATTGATATATATCACATATATCACATTGATATATCACATATATCATATATATCGCATTGATATATATCACATATATCATATGTATCACATTGATATATATTACATATATCACATTGATATATATCATATATATCACATATATCACATTGATTATATATCATATATGTCATATATATCACATTGATATATATCATATATGTCATATATCACACTGATATATATCATATATGTCATATATATCACATTGATTATATATCATATATGATATATATCACAGTGATATATATATCACATTGATTATATATCACATATATCATATATAGCACATTGATATATATCGTATATAGCACATTGATATATATCGTATATATCACATTGATATATATCTATATATCACATTGATATATATCTATATATCACATTGATATATATCGTATATATCATATATATCACAGTGATATATATCGTATATATCATATATATCACTGTGATATATATCATATATATCATATATATCACTGTGATATATATCATATATCATATATATCACAGTGATATATATCTCATATATCATATATATCACAGTGATATATATCATATATATCATATATATCACTGTGATATATATCATATATATCATATATATCACTGTGATATATATCATATATGATATATATCATATATGATATATATCACAGTGATATATGATATATATCACAGTGATATATGATAGATATCACAGTGATATATGATAGATATCACTGTGATATATGATAGATATCACTGTGATACATATGATATATATCACTGTGATACATATGATATATATCACTGTGATACATATGATATATATCACTGTGATACATATGATATATATCACTGTGATACATATGATATATATCACTGTGATACATATGATATATATCACTGTGATACATATGATATATATCACTGTGATACATATGATATATATCACTGTGATACATATGATATATATCACTGTGATACATATGATATATATCACTGTGATACATATGATATATATCACTGTGATACATATGATATATATCACTGTGATACATATGATATATATCACTGTGATACATATGATATATATCACTGTGATACATATGATATATATCACTGTGATACATATGATATATATCATATGTATCACTGTGATACATATGATATATATCATATATATCACTGTGATACATATGATATATATCATATATATCACTGTGATATATATCATATATATCATATATATCACATTGACATATATATCACATAGATATATCACATATATATCAATGATATATATATCACATATATCACAGTGATATATATATCACATATATCACATTGATATATATCACATATGTCACATTGATATATATATATATATAGCATAGAATACTACTCAGCCGTAAAAAGGAATGAAACAATGGCATTTGCAGCAACTCGAATGTAGTTGGAGACCATTATTCTAAGTGAAGTAACTCAGAAATCAAAAACCAAACATCATATGTTCTTACTTATAACCAAGAGCTAAGCTATGAAGACGCAAAAGCATAAGAATGATATAATTACATAATAGACTTTGGGGACTCAAGGGGAAGGGTGGGAGTTGGATGAGGGATACAAGACTGCACATTGGGTACAGTGAACACTGCTCAGTTGATGGGTGTTCCAGAATCTCAGAAATCACCACTAAAGACCTTATCCATGTAACCAAAACCACCTGTTTCCCAAAAGCTATTGAAATAATAAAAAAAGAATATAAGATCACCCCCCAAATCTATAAAAGTAAAGTAGCAAAACAAAAAGAAAATAAAGGTTTAGATTACTACAGACAGTAAAAAGCAAACCAAAGGGACTGAATGAGTAACTGCATATCAATGAATTACTTAGATAAAGTGAAAAATTTGTTAGAGAAATCTAGCATAAAAACTGGGCCAGGCTTGATGGCTCATGCCTGTAATCCAGCATTTTGGGAGCCTGGAGTGGGAGCATTGCTTGAGGGCAAAGTCTGAGACCAACCCAGGAAACACAGCAAGTCTCCATTAAAATATTTTTAAAAACAGAGAAGCAATACTATAAAATCTAAAAAAACTCTTATCTATTTTTTTAAAATAGGCTATTATTAAGAACTTTCCCTCAAATGAAACTCCAGCACAAGATGGCTTCACCGATGACAATGATTAAGGAAGGGAAAACACCAATCCTACATAACTAGGTCAATTGGATACCTACGTGGAAAAATAAAGCATAATGCAAAACAAACCAAAGTAAATTCCACAAGGATTGTAGATATAAATGAAAAAGGTAAAATAGTTTCTTAATGGTACTATAAAAAAACATTTATATGACTCCTTTTCCTCCTCCCACCCCAACCAAGTGGTGGGAACAGGGGAGGCAGATGCACAATATGTATGTAATATGTCTTTGACAGGTCACAGAAAGTACTAACCATAAAGCCATAAAGAAAAAAATTGATAAATTGAACTCATTAAGTTAAGGGCATATTCCTTAAAACACACCAACAAGAGAGTAAAAAAGCAAGTTAAACAATGGGAGAATATATTATAATATATATATCACACAAAGGAGTTATGTGGAATAAAGAACTTATAAAAATTAATAAGGAAAAGCAGACAACTACTCAACAAATTGGCAAAAAATTGAACAAGTATTTCTTAAAAGAGGATATTCAAAACCCCCATAGGCATCTTGAAGACATACCAATGAAAACCACAATGAGAGATGACTATACACTCCACAGTGTGAAAAAAGTATTAGACTTTTCATAAACTGCTGGTGGAAGTATAAATTAGTATATCTACTATGGAATACTGTTTGTCAATATCTTCTAAAACTGAGTGTACAGCAACCCTGTCACTTGGTATTGCTCCACTACATCTATAAAAAAGAGAAATATACCAAAAGATATACACAATTATGGACATAGTAGCATTATTCATAGTAGTTCCAAACTGGAAGTACCCTAAATGTCTATCAATATTAGACTGGGTTAAAGAAAATTATAGTCTATCAACCAATTACTGTTAAACACAACAGCAGATGAATATCAATGAGTATCATCATCATCATAGTTAGTAAAAGAACCCTGCCACAAAAAGCAAATACTATAAACTTCCATTTGATTGGAATTTAAAATAAGAGAAAACTAGTCTATCATGATAAAGGTCAGAATATTGACTATTTCTTAGAATAACAATTATTGGAAGGAGGCACAAGGGAGGCTTCTGCATGTTGGTAATATCCTACACATTGATGAGGTAGCCTGATTTTTCAAATAATTAAACTAAAAATCACAGCTATTAGTTTAATTATCTGGCTCATAGAGCCATTGAATTAAGAATACAGGAGGATGCAGAGCCTGGTTTTCTCACGTTGACCATGGGACAACTGGAAATACAAGCTAGGGGCATCTATGGAAAGGGCAGTAATTGAGAGATGGAGAGACTGGATATTTCACTCTTGGGATCATGCTGGGTAGCAGATTTTTCTTCACCAATTGACAGTGACTAAAATATGCAATTTGGTATTCAGTGGTTTCTAAGCCATAGAGTCTCAGAAGCAGTTATATATTACCTTTCACTAATATGGGAAAACAGACTAGTAGACAAACAGTGAGGACGGCTTATATCGTTACTCAGGGGTCCAGGAAAGAAAACTGTGTAAGCCACTGCCCTACAAACATATTTTCCTGCCTCTGAGAAAATAGTGTTTTCCCAACAAGGGTTGACACTGAGTCAAGTATGCTTGTTTTATAATGGCAATGTTAGCTTTGATTTTAGATCCCTGCAGATGTTTTAAATTGCGAGTATACAAGTCCTAGAAAAACCTAAGTTGCGAAAGCAAATACTTAAAAAAAAATTATTCCTTTTTTGTAGCTCATATGGTAGAAAATAATGTTATGAGAATTTTACTAATCTTAAAAATTGCTATTCTAAAACTATGCATTCTTCATACCATTTGGATAGGTTTACTAAAGTAACAATATTAAAGAAATAATTAAAAGAAGTGATAGTCTGAACTTGTATTTTTTAGAAATCAATTGCTTTACTAAAATAATTATCAAATGACTGCCAAGTATTCAAGTTTCTAGGACATGGGCTTAATAGATAGTTTCTATCAAAATTAATTATATTTATATAGAAATAAAAAGAAAAAACGCTATATAACACTATTTAAATGATATTAACATTCTCAAAGACAAAAATAATTGACCCCAAATCATATCTACTTTCACAAAAATAATACATCAGAGGTTAAATACTCACTAAGAAATCTTAAAAATAAGGCAAAATAGTAAATTAACTGAATATTCAGAATATTGCTGTTATCTGTTAGCTATTTTTCAACTTTTACACAGTGGATGGGGTTAAGCATTTGTGTCTGAGCCTTGTCATGTATTTCACTATTTTGAGCATATCATCTGATCAGTTATAAAATCTGTTCCTGCCACAGGTATCACTGATTCAAAATTTCTATGCATCAAAATATTTTTTAAAGTGTGTAAAATTTTTATGTTAAAAAGTTCATCTATACCAGTACTCCTGCTATTAATAATAGCCAATTTTATTAAATGCTTACTGTTCACTAGACTCAGTTTAAGGTGATTTATTCATATTAATTTATCAAATTAGTACAACAAGGCTAGAAGACAAATACCAGTATTGTTCCTGTTTTAGAGGTGAGGAAAATAAAGCCTGGAGAGGTGAAGTAGCTTATTCAAAGCCATGCAGTTGTTAAATAGTAGCTAGAATTCAAATTCTGGAAGTCTGAATCCAAACCCAATTTCATCAAATATATTTGTTTTTATATAAATATGAACATATGGTATGGAGAAAATAGTTATATACACCAAATGAGAATAAAAGTAACCCCAAAACACAGAATGACATAATTTATCAGATATTCCAGAGATAATATGAAATGATGAAGTAGCCATTAATAAGTTGCATTAATAAATTTGGAAAGTCATTAATAAAGTTCCAAAGTGTCTCAGAAATCAAAGAAGATGACAAATAATATGAAGTTAGTTATGATGAACAAAATATCCACTTTATAAAAAAGGGAGCTCTTAAATCTGTGCTTTCTGAAAGACTGGGCTCTTATATAGACTTTATAATTGTATATGAAAGACATACCAAAAGGAAATCTTTTAATATATATTAGTTAGGAAAGAGGCATATGTTCCAAATGATGCCCTTCATGTTAAAATATGGAAAGAAAAGAATGTTGAAAGGAGTCACATTAAAATGCTGAGGCTTTAAAAATTGTGTTACATTTTCTTCAAATTGTGCACATGAAATACATACTACTTACATAGTCTCAAAAACAAATAGTTATAGGAATCAATAATACATACCTCCTGCAGTAATTTTACATTTCTAACATTCTCATCTGATTCTTTATAATAAAAATAAAATCTTTTTTGTAGTGAGTTCTCTATGCACTGTAATTACATTGACACCTTACTGTAGATGGCACATTTTACAAGTTGAAAGTACACAGAATACGTTTTCTCTTTCCATTTCTAAACCTTCTAGTGTTTCTATTCATGTGGTGAAATACATTTTCAAAGCAAAATTTGCCTATCAGCCTCAGGTAAGAGGATTCTATGAAAGTGAGAGAGACAGAGGACCATTTGGAAAAAAAAAAAAGAATATGCTATTATTTTCCTTTACCTTTGAAAATAACTTGGAAAGTATTCTAATGTCAATGTTAAAATATTAACATTAGGAATATTGTTAAAGGATAAAGAAAATACTTTAGTATTAAAAATCATAGGTGATATATATTTTGTTTTGGACGACAGAACATTTTCATATGGAAAGCAGTGGTTACTAGGTGAGGTGTGGAGTCTATGGCCCATGCCTTCTATTCTTCAGGACTAGATTACTTTACTCTTTATTGACTAGCTTTCCTGTTGGGTCACTAAATCAGACAGCGCCCTTTAGACATCTTTCTTTTATACAATGAAGATGAATGTGTTTCATTGCAACTGCTCCAGGCTAGTCAGTAAGTTTGCTTTCTCCTTTTTTTAAAAAATAATAAATTGTATTAAAAATAATATTAAGGGCTAGGCACAGTGGCTCATGCCTGTAATCCCAGCACTTTGGGAGGCCCAGGCGAGTGGGTCACTTGAGGTCAGGAGTTCAAGACCAGTCTGGATAGCATGTCAAAGCCCTGAAACCCCATCTCTACAAAATATATAAAATTTAGCCAGGCATGGTGGCTCTCACCTGTAGTCCCAGCAACTCCAGAGGCTGAAGTTGCAGGATTGCTTGAGCCTGGGAGGCAGAGGTTGCATGCAGAGAGCCAAGATTGCACTACTGCACTCCAGCCTGGGCAACAGAGCGAGAACCTGTTTCATAATAATAATAATGATTAATAATAATAATCAATAACATTAAGTGTATGAAGCATGATGCAGCCTATCTCTTCAATTAGGGTTCACGGAGACTATTATTTGTAGTTGGCACTAGATGGATTTAGACGTCATCCGAAAACAGGATTACATTTGTTGTCAGGACAACTTTTTCTTCAGTACTTGGATATATCAAACTTAGGAAATAATTGTTTATACCAACATATTTCTAAAAACAAAAGATGTCTCAAAAGTATTTTTCATACTAGACTTTTATCATTTAAAATATTGCTGTACACTAATATGTTAATTATACATATGAGAAAACTGAGGCACAAAAAATGGCATGGCTACTTATTAGTTGATTTTTCACTAGTGATATTTATTAATTATTATTCATCAAATGCAGTGCTGTGTGCTGGGAATATGATGATAGATAAGAATGCAGGCAAGAATGCCCTAAAGTAGGTTGCAGCTCACAGGAGAAAATGGACTAAATAGGAAATTATAATACTTGTTAAAAATATCTCTGATATGGAGAAATAATGCAGTGTGAACAGACTTTAAAGGCCCTGATTTTTCTACTACATAATAATATGTCAACGAAACATCAAACTACATAAAAAAACCCAGTAAAGGAGACCTGCTTGGGAAATACAAAACATAAATTTTCTTTAAACATTTTGAAAGATCTATTCATTCTGAAAACAATGTTGCATGATGAATTTTATTCTAATCAATAATTTGTATCATTTGAATTATATGTGGAAATTTTTCTTACATTGGACAAATAGACTCAGTACTATCAGTAGTTCATACTTTCTGCAGCTAATGATATATTAGATCATAATATAATAAAATAATGTATGTCATTATATCCAGAACTTAAATATATATCTTCAGATATATAATGTATCATTTTCATATTTTTTCTTTGAAAAATCTGAAGAGAGGCAGGGTCTTTGAATACATTTTTAGAAAAAATCAAATTACTATATGTAAAACTCATTATCTACAATAAGAAAACAAAATTTTGCTAAGCACATTTAATGAGAGTTGTAGGAAAATTCACAGTAGAGTTTGATCAAAATCAAACAAAGGAATGAGAATAGTAAATATTCATTTAATCCTTTCCTTATATCATGGTTTGTGTTGAAAATTTACAGATATCGTTTTATTTAATCAATATAAAATGTTTAGAGCTTGAAGACCCCTAAATAACATCTAATACAGTACCTAACTCAGATGAGGAAACTGAACCCAAAGGAATAAATGGTAATCATCTAGAAGTCTTGACTCTGTCTAATGATTTTTTAAAAATCCACATTTGATCTCACTTTGAGAATCAGGAAGACTGATTTGCAATAATGCTTCTTGCATTATAGTATTAGATTATATTACATACTTAATTTTATTGCAGATGAGATTTAAATGCATTTTGCAAAACTATGTATAAATAAATATGCCATTTTTAAAAACCTATCATTGGATTTAAACCTACACACACACACACACACACACACACACGTGTCTCTCAGCATGAGTCCACATGATTTGAGAGTTGAAAAACCCAGTTTACAACAGTGTCCTCTATGTAGCTTGCACAGATGGCATATTCTTTTTGAGATGTAATTGGGCCGAACTCAGTGACCTAACTACCCTCTCATTCTGCTACAAAACACCCATAATACTCAATAAAAAAGCTTACACCTCAGAAAAACAAATGCCATAAGAAAGACCATATGTTTAAAAAAAAAAATGTTTCCCAAAATGAAGACCCTGAACTTCTTACCTAGGGTCCTTTTTTTCTGGCCAAAAATATTCTCTGAAATTCTATTCCATATAAACATGCCACTCATCTGCACCCACCTGGAAGGTGGCACAGTTTTCCAGAATTCATGTGGTTCCAAGTTTAATCTCCATGACACAATTGACACAGTTGCTGGCAATTTCTAAGAAGTGGCCCTTGAAGTATTACAGGAAACTGTGTACTTCTTGATTTTAGTCATTTTTATCCAGGTATATTTGGAGAAGAATTAAAATATATCATTGAAATGGGGACACACATCACCAAAGTACAATGACATTGCAGCAGAGATTTTGTGGGAGTGTAATCTCACCCAATTCGTTTTCCTGAGATGAATCTAATCTGTTTGGTCTGTTGATAGCTCGGAGACCTTTAGTACTTAATTCGTAACTCCTGAGGGTTCATTGATTGTCCATTCCCTCCTGGGGCTCTCAGAGGTGCCGGGCACACATACTAAGGCACCGGGGCAATCTTCAACATTCAAGCCAAGCCAAGCCAAGCCAAGAGTACTTCTGTTTTAAGTATTACTTGTACTGCTCTTTAATATACCAAAAGCAGAAGAAAACTTTCAGCGAAAAGATGCAAACATTGTCCCCACAGAAGTAAGAACTTGTAATTTTTCAGTGGATTTTCTGTTAATGTCAGCATATGCCTAGGAGTAAAATTTAGCCTGGCTTCACACATTTTGGCAGCCAAGGATATTGGAAAGACCGTGCTCCTTTTCCACTTATTAATCAGGTATTGAATTGATTCTAGGCAGAAAGCTTTCTGAACAGTTTATTTTCTAATTGTATATGGTAATTTTCTAATATAAAAAGTGGGATGTCTTTGAAGCCCTGACTAGGCAGGCTCTACACTGTGTCAATATAAAAAATAAAGTAAAAAGCACAGTATTATATATATTATGGATAATTTGCAGATCATTTGCCAGGATATTTAATGTTTACTCTCTGGCCTTATCCTTCAAGAAAACAATCAATCTTGTCAGAAATATATAACTTTTCATTTCATTAGGAACTATCTTCCCATTAAGAAATGAGAACACAACACAGATGACAGAAAAGAGGAAAAGTGTGGATTATTTAACAGAAAGAACTTGGCCTCCTGTATTCAGCAACCATTTTTCTGAAGCTGTCTTATTGTAATTACAAAGATAAAGCTACAGTTTCTTCCCATTCCTTGTCTCTTACACATTTGGCTAACATTTGCAAGCCATGAAGGTAGAAAGTTTACTAAAATATTTATATTTAAGAATTATTAATTCATTTAAACAGTAGCCATTGTGGGCATATCATAACGCACAAAGTCAGAATAAATAAATAATAAATAAATAAATATCTTAGGCAATCAGGATTTGAGACATCCACTGCAGCAGATAGCATACTCTCTGAGAGCTTACAGTTAAGTGGAATGATAAATATGACTTCAAGCTATATTTGTATAAGGGATATGGGACTTCTGATAAATATGAGTAATAAATCCAAAGTAGGCTGTACCTTATTGACTATTTTGGATGCAAGACCCTCATAAAGCACACCTTCCCAGTTGACCTATCTCATTATCCTTGACATCAAGCTCCTCTAAGTTGCTGGCATGGCCTTTTGGATGTAAGAGCTAGAAAGTGACTACTTGAGGCTGATGCATTTTTAATAATGGCAACCCTGAGATACCTTTTGGCAGAAATTGCAATTGATTCCAAGGTGATTAGCATATATTCCAGCTGCAGCCAGCCCTTCTGCTGATTTCCCCAGTGAACTGTGAACCTCAGAAGTGTTTTGCTGACCTTGTGTTGAATGTGCTTTTCTGGAATTCCCACTTGGAAAGATATAAAATATATTTAACTCACAGTGGCAGCTGTCTTTTGCTTACTGGTTAACTTGGGTGGTGATGGCACCTGGGTCCAAATCATAGCAATATCGTCTTGGATGGAAAAGGATAATAACAGTCAAAGACAGAGACAGATAACCCAACTATAATGATAAATTAATAGGGTGAAACTTTAGAACTGTACAATAATTTATAATTCAAATACTGCGGATTTGTTTAAAATCTTCACCTGAAGTGGCAGTACAATCGTCCCGGTGCTGCTACCATTGATCAAAACAATTTAGGAACATTGAATTTTATTGTAAAAAAATCTCTGATACTTTTAGTTACTTTTAGATGAATCACTCTCATTTACATATTTTTTTCTGTCACAACCAGCATTAAGCCTACAAATAACGCATCAGCACTAGTTTGAAATTGCAGGGAGCTGCACCTGTAATATCATAATCATGGAATTTTAAATTATTTTCATGAAAGGTTAGTTTTAAAGTCTCTCTAAGGAAATTTTTACTATAGTTTTTATACGCCATATCCTTCTGATAAAATCAAATCACCCCAAGGGACACACTAGGTAAATCTATAGTATCTATTAATATACCATTCCTAGATTATTGGATAAGATGATAGCAAGCATAATGAAAATTTCCATTTGACATTTTTATCATTCAAAAAAAGAAAAATATATCTCTGAAGTCCCATTTCAAACAAAATACATGTAGAAATAAGCGCCCCATAGTCTGAAGCAAGGATATTTTTAAATGTAAATTTTGATTTTGAATAAGCTAACATTGTAAAAGGAGAAGAGCAGTTACGTGAATCTTGAGATGTCTTTCATTTACGGACATAGCCATTTTGCAAAATGCTAATTAAGTTCCTAATGTGCAGTAGGTTATGCAGAGATTGGAGATTCTTAGATAAAGCACGAAAGAGTTGGCAATTTTATAGGGAATAAATTAATTCCAGTGTTCCTGAAAAATAGCTCATAGTTTGATCAGTAAATATTAACTCAATGACAGCTTAGAATTCAGGATAACTTCAGAGCTGGAGGAATGAGACAGTTCAGTATGTATTTCATAAGGTAAGAGAGAGAGGCAAATTTAAATACACATCTGCAGTGATGGAGCAGGGAAGGATCACTATCATTTGTTGTCTGGAGATGTAGTGCAGATTGAATTCAAAGATATGATTTGCAATAGCTAGCAACAAAGATCTCTGTTTTCTCATTAACTGGGAATGTGAAGAGAGACCTCATTCATGGACTGATGATAAAGGTTAAATGATGTAATTTCAAAAAAAGAGAGAATAACAGGACCAGCAACAGCACAAATAAAAACTTGATCCATGAAGGAGGTGACAGTTGACATTGAAGATCACTTCAGAAAATGCTTAATATTTAATATATGTGGAAAAGTGAAAATAATGCATATCATTACCTCGCTCCACACACAAAATGAATTTCAGGTAATTAAATACATACGTCTTAAAAGTAAAACTATATAACTTTTCAAAAAACATGAATGAATACTCATGATTTGTAAGCATTTACTAAACAAGAGAAAATAAAAGTACAAGCTATAAAAGTGGAGACTGCATAATAAATGTTAATTAATTACATCAGAGAATTTTATTTATCCTAATATTTGTTACTCAGTTTTCAGTGCTTGAGAATACATCAGTAAGCAAGACAAAGATCTTTGCTCTCTTGGGGTTTATATCCTAGTAACGAGACAGACTGCAAACAATTTTTTTAATGCACATTATAAAAATGTCATTACACAATATGTTAGAAAGTTACACAGGGTTAAGTTAAAAGTAGACTAAAGACATTAGAATTTCTGAAGTGAGAATTAAGAGAAATTGTCGTTTTTTAAAGGGAAACCTGGGTAGGTCTTGTGAAAAGGTGATGTTTGGAAAAAAAATATTGGAAAGAGATAAAGCATCAACAACCATGGAGATAACTGGGGGGAAAGCATTCCTGGGACAAGGAAGAGTGTGTACAATAGTCTTAAAGTATAAAAAGTTTTCATGTATTTGAGAACACGATGAGGTCAATATAGCTAAAGCAGAGTGAGCAAAGGGCAGAATATTAGTAGGCAATATCAGAGGTAGAATGATCAAATAGAATATTGATTTCCATGTTATGTTTCAAAAATCGTTGCTTAATCTGGATAATAAAGATATTCACATGCATTTTATTCTTAAAGTTTAATGTTTTGACTCTTACAACTTGCGATATGTTTAATCACATGGAGCTGTCACTCATCTTCAGAGAATTGTTATAATGGAGGAGGCAGCTTTCATGTCACAAATCTGTACGTTTTTCCAGAAAAGCTGTGTTCATGAATTTTAATGTTAAATATCATATGAGTAAAATTTTTTCACATTGATTATTTTCTATAAGGGGAAATTATCTAATTATATATATATTTCTTATTGAAAATCAAGTACTCTACCACTGGTCAATGAATAGTCCCTCTTATTTCCACTGCTTTCTTTTGCCACCAGTGCCATACCATTTTATTTACGCATATGTTGTATTCTGGGTTATTCTGGTCTTGTTTGGTCTATTCCTATAATAAAACTGCATGGTACTGCTCACTATAGTTTTGTAATAATCCCTGTTACGTTGTGCCTCTGATGGCAAAATTGTCTTGCTATTGTTGGCCCTTTGATCTTTGTTTAAAAAAATAGAATTAGTTTGCCAAGTTCCACCAGAAATAACAATTTTAAGAATGTGAATAAAATTACATTAAATGGATAGGTTAATATAAGGAAAACTGACACTTTTAGAAAACTGCATCTGACAATTACCTCTTATATATCCCCATTGAGTCAGAATCATTTTATACATATTTAAAAATATATATTTATTTCAATTACTTTATAGCTTCTAAATTGTGTAAAATTTTAAAATTACATCTCTAATGGCTCCTAGCATATACAATTCTTATTGATTTTTGAAATACGTGTCTTATATATAGCAGACTTATTAATCTCTTTATCATTTATTACTTTAGCTCTACATTCATTTGTGTTTCTGAATAGGAAATCATAGTATCTTTGAATAATGATTTTTTTCTTTATAATTCCTAAATTGTAATTTTATTGTTTTATTTTTCTATACTTTTGTCTAACTTGATCTGTCTAGGTCCTTCAATCCAGTGTTAAGTAGAAATTAGGTTGTTGGACACCTGTTTCCTTCCCGACTTCTAAAAAAATTTTTTTATTAAGTGTGACTTTTGAGGTATGATATTTGCAGACACATTTTAACCTGGTAAGGAAATTCAATTCTATTTTAAGGTAAGGTTTTTTTAAAAACCACAGTTGTTGATAGTTTCACAGATAATTTTGCCTCTGTTTCAATAATTTTATTTATATGGTTTTTTTTTACTTTAATCCATTAATGTGGTAAATAATGCATTCCTGAGATAAACCTAACTTGGTCATGATATATATTTATGCACATTTATAGATTTTATTTGCAAATATGTCTAAGAAAAAATATGATGAATTCATTGTTCATAATCTTCAAACAAATATCACAAGGTTAAATTTAAGCATGTTCCATTGACATGTTTTGTTTGGCCTTATGTTTCAAAATGTTAAAGTTGTTAAAAAAGAAACTTCTGCCAATCTGGAGATTTAACATTAAAATCCATAGTCCCACCTTTTCTTGAAAAAAATCTACAGATTTGCTAACATAAGAGCTATCTCCTCCATTACAAGAATTATCTGAATGTGAATGACAGCTGCAACATATAGTCAAGAAAAACAAAGCTTGTCAGAGTTCTGACTACTGTCTGTGGTTTAGACTTATCCCACTTACATGATTTCCATAACAGTTCTGGCACACACAGCCCTTTTCTTGTATTTTTCATCTCTTCTTCTCTTTGCTACCTTTGGAAACAAAGAATTGAATCCAGTTTCTAAGAACATGATACTAGTAGCAAGAAATATTTCTGTGCACATGAGTGTATATATCCTTTTATCTAGCAATAATAAATATATAATCAACTTTTATTTTATGCTATATTGTTAGAAATACCAGAATTAAATTTAGTGGGGTTTTTTTTTGAAGCACACTTCCCATTGAGATCATTGAGCAACATCTCTCTAAAATAGGAGTTAGTTTTGAGTTTCATCTGAGTCACAAATTGTGTAATCTTAGCCTAGTAACTTTATGCCTGCTTTCTTATTTTGCAAAATGGAGATAATTGTAATTTCCATCATTTCATAACACTGTTTTAAGTATCAAATATATTCAAAGTGGAACTATCTCACAATCACGAGATAGTGGGCTGAAGTTAGGTATAAATTTGATGACCATCAATTCTCAGGATGTCTATCACCCTTCTTGTCATATCTTCCTTTTTCTCCAATACATTTTTTAAAAATTGGGACTTAACTCACATACCATAAAACAAACACTTTTAAAGTGCATAATTCAGTAGTTTTTGGTATATTGAAAATGTTGCAAAACTAACAGTAGTAACTAATTCTAGAATATTTTCATCTGCACCAAAACAAACTTGTATCTATTAGAAGACACATCCTATACCCCTTACTACAGGCCCTGGAAATGGCTAATCAATTTTCTGTCTTGATATACTTTCCAGTTTTTGAAATATTATATAAATAAAATCATACAGCATGTGATCTTCTGTGACTGGCTTGTAAACCTTGTAGCATGTTTACAAGGTTTTCATGTTTTAGCATGTATTAGTATTTAATTTCTTGTATTTTACCTGAATAATATTTCATTGCATGGATATCTTACATTTTTTCATTCATTTACCGAAGTATAGACAAAAATTGCTTTCCTCTTTTTGGCTATTACAAATAATGCTATGAATATTCATGTACAAGCATCTGTTTTGTCACATCTTTTCATTACACTTATATGCCAGGAATGAGATTATTGGTCACTCTATGTTTAATTTTTTTGAGGAACTACCAAATTGTTTTCCAAAGTGCTTGCCTCATTTTATGTTCTCATAAACAATGTATGAGAGTTTCAATTTCTCCAGTTCTTTGTCAACACTTTTTATTTCCTGATGTTTTGATCAAAGCCATCATAGTGAAACAGCAGAGTTCCCTTATCCCCCTCGCGGGGCATGTGACAGAGGTGTGGCTCACATCTTCTTTGCCGTGCTACTCAAACCCCTAGTTGGGAGCATGCAGACAGGCAGGTGCAGAGGTCGTGGGGAGCACTTTTAGATTCTGACCCCATGGCAGCGTCTAAGGGGGAGGGTTTATGACTCCCAAAGCCCAAGTGGGTGTGTTTCACAGTGTGCTCTTTCAGCTTTGTCATCTGCAGACATCTGTATTAGCCAGCTCAATTAGATTCCCTGCCTTATTGTAAGGACAGAGGACTTTCTGTATCCTGAGTTCTTGCCCAGTGAACCAGAAAAATAGGATCACATGTGGGCTTAAAGGGTGAGTGCAAGGTTTTATTGAGTGGTGGAGGCAGCTCTCAGGGAGATGGATGGGGAGCTGGAAGGGAGATGGAGTGGGAAGGTGGTCTTCCCCTGGAGTCAGGCCTCCCAGTGGCCCGACTCTCCCCCAACCACTCCCAGCCAAACTCCCCTTGGTGTCTGCATCATTCCTCCATTGCTGGTCTGCCAGTGTCTGCTGGTGTGCCTCTCTGCTCCTCTCAATGTCCAGCCACTTGTGTCTATGCCCGCTTAAGGTCTTAGGTTTATATGGGCACAGGATGGGGAGTGTCGTAGGCCAAAAAGCAATTTTTTGGGCACAGAAACAGAAATGCCTGTCCTCATTTAGGTTCATGTGCACAGGCCTGAGGGTGGAGCCCTCACCAGGGATCTGCCCATCTCTACCCAGCACTTTTTTGCCCTACTCCCATATCATCTTCCCCCTCTGAAGAGACACATCTAACTGCCTTTAGAATATGGATGACGACCAGTCTTAGCTACTTCCTGCTGATAGGGGGTGTTGTTTTGGGGAAAACAGCAGTCAGATTCCTTCCTGAGGTCTATCTAAGGGTTCCTGGCAAAGGGGAGCCATCATCTGAAGCTCCAGTGGCCTGACTGTTTGGAGTTTGATGCCTCTGAGAGAGAAAAAAATAAGTTTTATAAAGGTTAAATATGCATGGATTAAACACGTGTATTATACAAGGAAAGAATTTAGGGCCAAAGATTACAGAGATAAGAAGGGAAATATACTAACAACCCAATGTGGTATGCACCCATGAAGCAGGGAAGACCTAGAGAATAGGAATTAACTGCCCTCACCTATGCCTCCTTCTTCCCCTGCTGTTGACAACCTTTGAGTTCCCTGGGCCTCATTTATGCCACGGAGTATGGCCTGCTTCCATGGGGTAGGGGTTCAGTCGGCAGGAATTGTTCCTGCCTATTTACATTGTGCCTGTCACCTGGCTTTAGATCCCTCAGATCTGGTTTTCCTTTCTAGGGCCTCAGCCTGAAGCTTGGAATCAAGTTTGGGACTCAAGGGGCTGCATGTATCTGTTTAGAGTGTCTCAAATGAGTCCTGCTAAATTTGCAGTTATCAGCCAGCAGGGGTCATTCCTCTGCTAACTTCCCTGGCAGAGGGAGCGTGCTGGAGAGGGGAACCCTCTCACTCAGAAAAGCAACAAATAAAAAAATTTTAAAAACCAGTTTAAGGGGCCAAAGGGGGAGGTCCTGGGGGAAGAACCCCTTGCTCAGTGCAGGTGGGTCCCTTTAATCCTTGTATCCTTTTCCCACTTCAGGCTAGGTTGAATTCTTTGGCTAGGGGAGAAAAAGTTCTGTTGGTATGGTGGGTGGGGAGTACCAGCCAAGTGGCCCTGCAGGGTCCCTGTGGTAGCCGCAGTTTTCTCCCACCCCTTGTGGCCACCGGGCATGGCCTTTGCATGCTGTGAATGTGCCCAGGTGCCTGAGCTAGTAGGGGAGAGGGTAGGAAGAGGAGGTGCTGTGAGCTGTTCACGCCTGCAGCTGTCACGGTGGAGGCAGGAATGGTACCTCTAAGAACAATTGCTCTGATTTGCACCTTTGATGGCTGAACCAAATGCTCATTTTACTTGGCTACATTGCTGCAGCATGTAGCAAAACTCTTAACATTATAAAGGAAGAGATAAGAGCCATTTCAAACCATGAGAGAAGAAAAGACACCAAACAAAGTCTGGGGGTTTTGACCGGTGCCCATTACGGTAGTTAAACCTCTGTGAAGGGAACAGAGCCATTAACCTGCAGGAAATAGAAAGAGGTGGCAGGGTCTTGGAAGAGGCAGATCCAACAGTTTCACATTTGCACTTACATTCTGATGAGTATCCCAGATGAGCCCCAGCTGAAACAAGAAAGTTACCTTTTCCCCGTCACAGGGAATGTGACAGGGGTGTGGCTCACTTCTTCGGTGCCTTGCTGCTCAAACCCCTAGGGGGAGCATGCAGATGGGCACATGCACAGGTTGTGGGGAGCACTTTTGAGCTCTGACCCCACAGTAGTGTCTAGGGGGTGAGTGTTTATGACTCCTGAAGCCCAAGTGGGCATGTGTTACAGTTTTTTTTTACAGTGCTGTTTCAGCTTTGCCATCTGCATACAGCTTGTGTTAGCTCAATTAGACCCTCTACTTTATCGCAAGGGCAGAGAGTTTTCTATATCCTGAGTTCCCAGTGCACCAAAAAAATCGGATTACACATGGGCTTGGAGGGTGAGTGCAAGGTTTCATTAAGTGGTAGAAGTGACTCTCAGGGAGACAGATGTGGAGCCAGAAAGGGTATGGAGTGGGAAGGTGATCGTCCCCTGGAAATGGGCCGCCCAGTGGCTGGACTCTCCTTTGACTGCCCCTGGCTGACCAACCCTCAGCGTCTGCATTGTTCCACCGTCGCTGGTCAGCCAGTACCTGCTGGTGTCTGCCGGTGTGTCCCTCTGCTCTTCTCGATGTCCAGCCACTTGTGTCTGTGCCCATTTAAGGTCTCAGGTTTATATGGTCACCAGATGGGAGGCGTGGCAGGCCAAAAGACAACTTTTCGGGCATGAAACAGAAATGCCTGTCCTCATTTAGGTTCATGGACACAGGCACAAGGGTGGAGCCTTTGCCAGGGACCCATGCCTTTCTCTACCCAGCACTTCTCTGCCCCCCTCCTGTATCATTAGCAAGTGTGAAATGGTATTTCATTATGGTATTGATTTGCATTCTATTAATGACTAAAGATTGTGAGCATTTCTTTATATGCTTATCAGTATTTTGTACATGTACTTTGAATAAATAGGGAAATCTCTGGCCCACTTTTAATTAGAATATGTCTTTTTACTGTCAAGCTGGAACAATTATTTCTATATTCTGGATATAAGTTTCTTATTAGATATATTATGTGAAAACATTTTCTCCAATTCTTTTGGTAGCCTTTTAATTTTTTTCTTTTATTACATTTAAAATTTTTTGTGTGTGTCTCTCCCTGTAAGGATACTCTTTTAACTTTCTTGATCATAATCTTTGAAGCATAAAAACAAATTTAGATAAAGTTTAATATTTTGTTGTTTTATTATGTGTGCTTTTGGTATCATATCTAAGAAACAGTTGTATAATCCAAGATCATGAAGATTTACATTCATGCTTTCTTTTAAGAGTGTTATAATTTTAGCTAATAAGTATAGTATTACCTGCATTTTTTCCTAGATGTCTTTTATCAAGTTTGGAAAACTCCTTATTTTCTATTGTGTATGTGCTTTTTAAATTTTTTAAATGTTAGATTTTCTTCTGCATCTTTTGAAATTATTATGTCTTTTATTGTAATAATATGCTATAGGTTGACATTTATATGTTAAACCAACCATGCCTTTTTGGGACAAAACCCATTTGATTATGACTTATAATTATTTTTATATGTTCTTGAATTCAATTTGCAAGCATATTGTTGAATATTTTTATTTCCACATTCATAATAATATTTGGATGTAGTTTTAATTACTGTTCTGCTTTGGTTGTATGTGTTAGAAATATCTTTGACTAGTGCTGGGATCAGGGCAACACTGATCTCACAGAATGAGTTATGAAGTGCTCCATCCTTTTTTTTTAAGACTTGTAAAAAATTAGTATTACTTCTTCTTTAAACATTTGTTAGTATTTACCAGAGAAGCCATCTAGTACTGCATCCCTTTTTCTGGGAAGTTTATGATTGCTAATCCAATCAGTTTAATTGTCATGGGTCTATTCATATTTTTAAATTATTTGAGTCCGTGTGGATAATTTGTAGATTTCTAGGAATGTGTCCATTACACATTCTATTACCTATTTGTTGACATGCAGTTGTTCTTATTATACTCTATGGTCTTTTTTATTTCTGTAAGGTTGTAGTAAAGTACCCTTCTTCATTCTTGATTTTAATAGTTTCAGGTTTCTCTTTTTTTATTGATTTGGTAAAGTTTTGTCAAATGTGTTAATCTATCCAAACAATTGACAGTTTCTTTAATTTTTTATTGTTTTCTATTCTCTATTCTATTACTTACCACTCATGCTTATTATTTCCTGTCTTCTACATGATTTCAGTGTAGAACGCTATTTTTTTGGTTAAGATAAGACGTTAGGTTATTCATTTGAGATCTTTCTTGTTTTATAATATAGGTATTTACAA
Organism: Pan paniscus; assembly: GCF_029289425.2. Classification (NCBI taxonomy): domain Eukaryota; kingdom Metazoa; phylum Chordata; class Mammalia; order Primates; family Hominidae; genus Pan; species Pan paniscus. The sequence goes on from NC_073258.2 coordinate 98,467,699, forward strand.
CTATAAATTTCTCTCTGAATACTTCTTTCATTTTATCCTATAGGTTTTAGTAGTTTGTGCTTTCTTATTTATTCATCTTAAGGTATTTTGGAATTTCCTTTTGATTTCTTAGTTGTTTCGTTGCTTATTTCGAATTGTGTTGTTTTATTTCCACATACATATAAATTTCCCAAATTTCCTTCCACTATTAATATCAAATTTAATTCTTTTGTGTGTACAAAGAACATACCTTGTACAACTTTTCTATTTTACATTTATTGAGACTTGTTTTATTGTTTAACATATGGTTTATCTGGAAAAATTTTCTTGTGCTCTTGAGATGTATATGTAAACTTCAGTAGTTCAATGAAATGTTCCAGATATTTGTTGGGTATAGTTGCTGTATAATATGTTTAAGTTTTTTATTTACTTGTTAGTCATCTATAAATTTATTCTATCCATTATGGAAACTGAAATATTTACATTTTCAGGTATAATTTTATTTCTTTCTTCAATTCTATTAATTTTCATTTCATGTATTTTGGGGGGGGGTCTGTTTTCTATAATTTTTATATCTTCTTGATGTATTGACACTTTTTTCAGACAAATTGTCCTGATTTGTCTTGTAAAACAAATACTATCTTAAATTATAGTTTGTATGGCATTAGTATAGCCACAACAGTTTTCAATTATTGTTTTAATGATATATGGTGAGCATCTTTTTACTTTCAGCCTACCTACACATATTTAAATGGAAAAAATGTCTTTTGTGGGTAGCATATAGTGGCATCATTTTAAAAAATCCAGTCTACTAATCTATGTCTTTTAATTGAAGTGCTTAATCTATTTATATTTAATATAGCAACTGATATTAGGATTTATGTCTGCTATTTTGCTATTTGTCTTTCATATATCTGATTTTTTTCTTCTTCTCCTCTTCCATGGTTGCATTATTCTATGTTAATTAGATAATTTCTATTGTTCTAAATTAATTTCATCTTTTTAATTTTTTTAGTATAGCTATTGAATGTGTGTGTGTGTGTGTGTGTGTGTGTGTGTGTATGTATGTGTGGTGTTAACTTAGGGATTACAATTAACCACATTAATTTATAACAATATAGTTTGCATTATTACAAACTTAGATTTAATAGTATACAAAACTTTGCTCCTATATAGCTCCATTGCCGCCCCCCTCCTTTGTCCTATTACTGTCATGTGAATTATGTCTTTATTGTGTGGCCATCAACATAGATGTATAATTATTTGTCTGTTTAATCAGATAGATAAAAATGCAAACAAATGTATTTGTATATAGTCTTTTATGTAATTATCTCTATCACTATTCTTTATTTCTTGATTTGGATTCAAGTAGCTGACTAGTATTCTGTCATTTCGGCCTGAATGATACCTTTAGTATTTCTTGTAAGGCATATCTGAATGATGACTTCTTTGTTTTTATTTATGTAGAAGTGTCTCAATTTTTCCTTCATTCTGAAGTATAGTTTTTCTGGTTATAGAATTCTTCATGTGTAGTCATTTTTTTTTTTTTGCAGCGTTTTTAAGATGCCATTTTATTGCCCTTTGCTCTCTGTGGTTTTTAGAAGACATATTGGTGGCAAATTCTATTGAGAGTCCGTTGTATGTGATAAGTTGTTTCTCCCAGCTGCTTGCAGGATTTCTGTTTATCAGTGTCTTTTAACAGTTTGTTATAATGTTTCTGGGTGAGATCTATTTGATGGCATCCAATCAAATTTCATTGAGCTTCTTTGATGAATAGATTAACGTTTTCAGCAGTTGTTTTTCTCAAATATTTTTTTCTGTCTCTTTATCTCTTCATTTTTTCTGTGTCTTCCTTTATGCATATGTCAGTACACTTGATGGTGGCTCTCGGGTTTTTGAGGCTGTTTATCTTATGTTTATATTATTTTTACCTTTCCTCCTTCAGGCTGGATAACATAATTGTTATACTTTCAAGTTTTCTGATTCATTCTTCTTCTTGCCTAAATCTGCTGCTGAGCCACACTAGTACATTTGTAATTTTATTTACTGAATTTTTCACTCCAGAAATTAATTTTTCTCTTTTTAAAAACACTTTAATCTCTATAGTCTTTCTGGGTAACAAACACATTGTTCTTATGCTTTCCTTTAGTCCCTGAGAAATGATTTTCATTTGTTCTTTGAATATTTTTAATAGTTGATTTTAAGCCTTTCTTTAATAAGTCCACTGAGTTTTCTCAGTGACAGTGTAAAATTACTGCTTTTTCCCTCTGTGTTGAACATACTTTGTTTATTTGAATGTTTTGCTTGTGGTTGAAAATTGGATATTCTAAATAATATAGTGTGGTAACTCTAGAAATCATATTCTCTTCCCTTCCCAAGTTATGTTGTTGTTTCTGGTTTTTTTGTTGTATTCGCTTGCTTAGTGAGTTTCGGAATTCTCTAATGTTTGTATTCTGTCTTGGCACTGACGTCTACTTTGTTGGCCTAGTGGTCAGCTAATAAATGGATAGTAATTTCCTTAAATGCCTGGAAGAAAAATACATCTCTTAGTCTTTACCGAGTGGCTCTGTGTTCATGTTGAAGCATACTGTGAGCAATCAGCAATGAAGCTTGGCCTTTCCTTTCTATTTGTGCAGAGTCTCTAGGAGCCAGATGTGAGAGATCAGGGCATTCTCAGTTATTTTCTGAACAGATGCATCATTATGGGCATGTATAAATCCCTATATATGCATGTGGCCTTATAGATAACCAGCAATAAGTAGCTGCTCATTAAAGCCCATATAAACATGTCATGACCAAGCTTTCACTTTTAAGCTTTTAGATTAGCCTATTGTTTGCCCAAACTTTTATTTATAACCTCAGGTCATGCCGAATGATATTTTAAAAACTGCCACTAATTATTTTCAACCAATGCCCCTACAGAAAAGGCTGTTAGTACTGGGCAAGCTCCAAGTCAGGTCAAATAAAGACCTGAGTCAGGAAACCCTGAAAGTGTGCGCTTCCAGGGAGCCACCAGATAAGTCAAACAAGGACAATTCTCTGGAAATGGTGCTTTGAAGAATCTCCAACATCATTATACCCTTTCATTGGTTTCCAAGCTTTTGGTTTTCAACATGATTGCAGGATGTTGATTTTCAAGGCTATCATTGAAACTGTCCCTATAAACTATAAAATTAATTAGGGGGTCAGGTGTGGCGGCTCATGTCTGTTATTCCAGCACTTTGGGAGGCCAAGGAGGATGAACTCCTGATCTCAGGAGTTCAATGCCAGCCTGGGCAATGTGGCAAAAGCCTGTCTCTACAAATAAAATTAGCCAGGTGTGGTGATGCACACCTCTTGTCCCAGGTACTCAGGAGGCTGAAGTGAGAGAATCACCTGAGCCCAGGAAGTTGAGGCTGCAGTGAGCCATGATTGTACCACTGCACTCCAGCCTGAGTGACAGACTGAGACCAACCCTGTCTCAAAAATAATAATAATAATAATAATCAGGGAAGAAGAGAGGGAGAGAGACAAAAATAAAGCAAGGTTGCAGCACATTCAGCATTAATCATTAGGTCGGCTTTCCCTCTGATCTGCTTCCTCATAGTTGTTTGGTGCCTGTTGTCCTAGTATCACATAGACCCTCGATTGTAATTTTCCTTAACTGTTCTATAAATAACAACTTGAATATTACAAAACATAAAGTTTCCTCATTGTGATATTCTTTCAGGTCCTGCCTACTGAAGAAACTACTAACTCAAGCTGATCTTAAGGTCCCCACTGACAGCAACTGATCTGAAGGACTCCATGAGGAGGTGACTAACCAAAGAATACAGTGTCTATATTCTGAAGATTTCATCCTCCTTACCACAACCAATCAACAATCTCAATTTTCTAGTCCTCCACCCTCCGTGATCTTAAAAATCTCAGCCCAGAGCTCCTCAGGAGATGGATTTGAGAGTCTTGTCCCATTTTCTCACTTGGCACCCTGTAATCATTACTCTTTCTCTGCTACATCCCTGCTGTCTCAGTGTAATTGGTCTGTTACTGCACAGCAGGCTTACAAACCTGTTGGTCCTATAACATCTTGGAACCGGAGATAGAACAAATTAAGTTATTACAAAACTCACTGTTCTTGCAGAGATTCAGACATTTTCTTTGAATAAATCATCTCTGAATTATTTCAAGTCTTTTGTAATCTCAATGGTTCATAGAAAAATGATTCCAACAATCATCCAGGGTTCTCACGGCATTTTAAGGAGAGAGAATTTTTGAAGATTTCACCATATCCACTGATATGACCACACCAAGTAATTTTTCACTTTGTTTGTTTGTTTGTTTACAGACAGGGTATTCTGTTGCCCAGGCTGAAATCAAACTCCTGGGCTCAAGCGATCCTTCCACCTCAGTCCTCTGAGTAACTGAGACTACAGGTGTGTGCCACGTTTTTTAACTTTTCAACTATCTTTTATATATTACGAGCTGAGTGAAATACTTGTCATTTAATAATATATACCATATAATATTAAAAGTATATTATAAAATATATACACATTTTTAGTTTATATGTTTATAAAATTTAAATATTTATAAAGTTGATATCTAGATTAAAAAATATATAAAATATATACTTTATATATACATATATACACCTATAATATATACATATTATATATACATATGCATATGTATATATGTATATACATATACATGTATGTATACATATATTATATATAATGTATACATCATATAATATGATGTATACATACAATATAATGTATACATCATATAATATGATGTATACATACAATATAATGTATACATCATATAATATGATGTATACATTATATATAATGTATACATAGGTATATATGTATGTATATATAATATACACACATTTATATATGTATATATAATATATACACATATATTTCATATGCATAAACTTACCTCTGAAGTAGTACTATTTTTATCTCCTGTACCATATAATATTATAGTATTGTAATTTAATTTCTGAAAGTATTATTATAGAATTGCGCTTTTTCTCTTTATTGATCAGCATTTGACTTACATACATAGTTTTCATCATTTCACTTTTTAGTTTTTCTGCAATTGGAAAATATCTTTTGTAAACAATGTAGCTGAATTTCTAAAATCTTTCAGACAATATGCTTTTTAAATAGATATTTTGTAAGAAAAGAGTTTTTAAGTTTTATATAAATATTTTATTTTTCTTTGTATTTATTTGAAATTCAATAATAATAAAAATAATGCAAGTATTTAAAAGTATAAAATGAACTACAACAGAAATTATAATCATGTACAAATTCTGTTAAATCCAAATTAATCAGCCAATTTCTCATTCCAAGGAATATAGGTGTAGCATTTTTGCTTTCTTTTTCTGCTTCCTTATTTGTCAGTCCAACTCCAACATCAATGATTGTTCTTTTTTCTGTTCCAGTATCTCTTAAATCTTTGTTTTTCATTCACTGCCACTAGCCACCAGATTTTACAATAATAACAATAATGGCTCCTTAATTTGCATATCTGCATCTCATTTTCACCAGTTTCCCACATTATTCTATTTATTGCAACCAGCCTGGTCAGAGGTGTTTGGGTTGTGGGGTGGATCCCTCATGGCTTGGTGCTATCCTTGCAATAGTGAGCAAAGCTAAGTTCTCACGAGATCTGGTTAAGTGTGTGGCACCCACACCTGGCTCCCACTCTACCATGTGACATGCCTGCTCCTGTTTCCACTTCCACCATGAATAAAGGCTCCTTGAGGCCTCCACAGAAGCTGAGGAGATGCCAGCACAATGCTTCCTGTCCAGCCTGCAGAACTGTGAGCAAATCAAATCTCTTTTCCTTATAAATTACCCAGTTTCCAGTATTTCTTATAGCAATGCAAGCATGGCCTAATACAATTCTTCTCACCAAAGTATTTTGTGACCTCTCTAGTTTAATTTTTGTTCTCTAGCAAAATTGGTCATTGTTCAGTTGCTCAAACCCTTCAATAGCATACCTGTTACTTGCATTTGGATGTATTATTTCCACTAACTTGAGCTCTCTTCTGGAGGCTCTTCACAAAACTGGCTTATTACCTTCCTGCAGCTCTCTGCCTATATATCATCCCCACAGTGTGCTCTTTCCTGAGTAAATACATCTCACTATTCACATCAGTGTTATATTCTCCATTAGAGCAGCACTGTGCTTGTTTGTTTCCTTAAGAACCTTTGTTTTTTTATAATCATGTACTTTTTCACAGCATCACACAGACATAAACTATGAAACTATGTTTCATTCCAAGTAGTCCCCTGTATGTGGCATTGTACACAGACTGGTCACTCAAATGCATTACTCGGGTGAATTATTCTTTCAGAGTTGAATGTAATTTGCTTTCTGATAATCCTTTTAGTAAAATAAAAGAGTATTTTATTGTTTGTGGAAAATAAGATTTAAGTTTGAAACAAACTTATGTATAAGCTGTTTGCCCTTGGCTAGTTTAGTAAAGACCTCAGGGACTCAATTTTTCTTTATAAAGCGTAGCTAATTATTTACATATTTTTATTATTAGAATAAATTATACAAAATGTTATTCATGCTCAAGTATTTACACAAAATTTTATTATTGATATTGAATTATGCACTGAGATTATTATGGACAAGGACTGCTCCCAGGGGTGGAAGTTAAAAAGAAGATGAATGAAGAGTGTCAGTTTAAAAATTTAATAAATAAATATGGTACAAATTGAGCTCTGAACTTATGTAGATAAGATCTGCAAAATGCCAAAATTACAAAATAAAGCACATATTGAGTGTGTATCTTTCATCCTCTTCCTGCCAGTATTTGTCAGGAAATTCTCACTAAACACTTCATTTCTGACTTCCCACTTACAATGAATAATATTTCCTTTTCTTAGTAAACTCATTATTGAACTGAATCAGCCAACTTACTCTCCATCTTGAGAGCTCTTGTTTAACTCTCCCTGTTTTTTTACTTCACAATGCTAACCACCAAATTGATAGATGCATTCTCAAGATGTTATTTTAGAGATAAATTGCTCTTTTAAACTGTGTCTTTGTTTCATATTCTCTTCAAAGTGATGAACAGATTTTCTGAAAGTTCTAATTTATATTCCTATTTTTGTACTGAGGTAAAATTATAAATAGAAATGAAAATATTACTATAATACAATTACTTATTAATACAGTTAAACCTTAATAAACTAACATATTATTATAATAGCATCCCATGGCTGGTGTAGGAGCCAATGCAACACAACTATTAAATTAAAAAGGGATACAGAGACAGTTATTTCTAGGTATAAAACTTGGCTCTTTGCTCGCTCTATCTGGATAGCCTTAAACACATTGTTTAATAAGAATTATGAATGTTCTTTGATTTTACCTTACTTTTGAATGAACAAGTTAGCTTGCTACTGTTCCATGAATGCTGGCAGAAGACACAGGATTCCTGATCAGAGAAAAAGGACTTTGTGTTGGTAAGCAGCATGAGCCTTATGACTGCATCAGTGCTCCATGCCTCTCAGCCCCATGGTGGAGACACAGGTGGGCCTAGTGCATGTATCACACCTAGTGGGTTTATATCTGAGCCAAGAAAGGCAAACCTTTGAAAGCCCCAATCTTTTTCAATGATGTTCAGTCAAACTTGCCTAACCTTTCCCCAGAGGGAGACATTATATTTATTACACTGGACAGGTAACAGACCTGACCTCTGCTCTGGTGGCAGATGCTGTCTCTAGCTCCCAAGGCCATTTGCTATATCCTTAGAAAATATAGTCTGTCAGTACCTCTGCTCAAAGCTATGGAAAAGAGTGAGAGTCCTATGGAGAATTTTCTCCCAACATTGTTTACGCTCTCTTAAGACCTGTCTCATTTATTTCGTAGGAATAGTAAAAATACCCAATTCCTAGAATTGTTAAGATAATTAAATTTTATATTGAATAAAGTATGGTGCCTGACATGTAGAACTCAACTAATATTAAGTAGTAGTAGTCATAGAGTGTGAATAGCAGAGTAGCTACAAAATCATTTTTTAGTGAGATTATGTCTTGGCTGTGTGTGTGTAAAACAATAAAATATAAAATCTGGTAAACTAAACCTATAAATTAAAATGACGTATCAAAATTGTTTTTCTATCTCTACCTGAAAATGTACATTAAATAAATCTGATGACATGCCATATTTTCTAGGACTGCAGGTAAGAATTTGCTCTTTGATCACTATATAAACAAAAAGCTACACTTGTTAATGAATGTAAGTACACAGTTTTGCAGATTTTGTGTGTTCCCAAGGAATGGTAAAGAATTACCTCAGCCCAAATGTTCATAGGCATTATTCCTGGGCTTTAGTTTCAACTCTCTTTCATTTGGCTTCAGTTCTCCTTCTCTTTTCATTATCTTTCATTATTTCATTTCCCTTTGGATTTGGTACACTTTATGGTAAGAAACCTACCTTTAACATTTGTTTATAGTCAAGATGCTTTCAGTTGCAGATGCCAGGAACTCAGCTCTCACTAAGAAAATGTGTCTGTTATCAGTCCTCATCTCCCAAAGTCCTGAGAATGAACATGTCACTGAGGACAGACCAACCACTGTAATCCATTTTTCTGACCACAGATATTACTTCAGCAATTGTTTCTTATTATTCAGTAAGCAAAAATGCACTTCATCTTTTCCCCACAGTAGGCTACCCAAAATCACATCCAGGAACTGTATTGTAAAATACTCTCATTGAACCACTTGTTCATGGGCCAGAATCTCTGGTCACACTCACACCTACTCTTTTTATTAATAATATTTTCAATACAAACATGTAACAATATATTTAACCATAAGAAAGCAAAAGTACATTTGGCAAGTAAAATTTTTGGCTCATCTCTCTTAAGTTTTCCAAGAAAAAATCTGCTCTCAGGTAGAGCTGTTTTCAGGGGCTTGACCACGATAATCAGAGGCCTCTGTCCATCTGTCAGCTCTGTGGTTTGGCATGATTTCAGTCTGCAAGTATAAACTCTCCATAAGATAGGTAAGAGAGCTCTAACAGAGGCAAAAATGCAGAATATCACATCTCTTTGTCATTTGTCACTCATATATATCCTACAGCCCATATATTACACATTAAGTATATGGTACTCACTGTATACTATGCTATGTAGAATAGAATAAAAAACCTTGTCAAATCCACAAGAGCATTAAACTAAGCTATTCCCCAGATATCTTATTCTAAAGTGATATCATGATAACAAGATGAATTTAAGATATATCTTTAATTTTGTGGTGATCTCCTTTCAATATTCAGCAATCTCTTGTCTAAATGAAAAATTTAATGATCTACATTCAATATGTAATGGTAGAAGATCAGGAGGGAAGATGAGTAACATAAGGCATTTACAATTTTTAACATAAATCATATTCTTTGGGCCAGGTTCAATAAGTATTTCCTTCCCAGATAGTGAAGGTCCTCCTATTATGTTACTCACTATAGATAACTGAGGTCCTGTCTTCTTGGTTATGGTCCTCAGTATACCAATTTGAGATAAGTGAAGGGGCGGAGTTCTCTTCAGAGAGCTATTCAGGCTCTTCTATCTAATTGCCTAAACGTCCTATTATGGGTATTTAGAGGATGCTTTCAGGACAGCATTCATAATGACTCATTAACAAGTCTTACTCTGGTCATGTATTTCCTAACAACCACAGAAAGACTCTGGCCAGTTTTGGTTTTGCCTATGTCAGAGGTTGTAATGGAATTGAGAGACTGAATAAAGTCACAAAACTTGAATTTGGACACTGGTGATACGATTTATCATCCTTTAGAAACAACTCTTCAAGTGCTGCACATGTTCAAAGCCTCTCAGTCTAATAGATTCTGTCTGACTGTGGGATAAAGCAGGAACACGGACATAGTATTTTCTCAACTTTAATAAACTAATTCAGTTTGGGAATTAGATTTATAGCAATTATTTTGTTAATCTCAGGTACCAGTCTTATATACTTCTGTTTACCATCATCACTCTGAATTCTGCTTAAAATACAGATTTTCAGGTCTGTGATGATCTAATTATCTTTAAAAATAAATTTCAGCAATTTTAGTTTTTAATTATAAGCCATAACATGTCATTTTGCAAAAACTCCATTACATTTCCTCCTTCTCTTCTTTAGAATGGGCGAGTGTAAAAGAAGCCTGAAACTGCTTTGGAACATCTAACTGAAGATGAAAAAGAGGTAGCCAAGAGTTCAGGAGAAATTTATTAACAAGACATCGAAATCTTCATATTCTGTGAATGTGTAGTACAAATTATGATAATAATGTTTCAGAAATAGAAACTGCAAACCCTAACTCATTCTGTAACTTAGGATTCATCATTTGTAACTCCCCACTTCTAAGTAGCACTGTTTATGATGGACAGAATTGAGTGCCAGTTAGAAGATATTAATCAAACTAACTTAAACAAAAGACAATGCATTTTGATGCAATTAAAGTCAAACCTAAGTGTAGAATACCTTTAGGCAAAGCGTTTCAAACTGTTATCACATTGTTTCTCTCTCTCTCTCTCACACACACACACAAACACACACACACACACCACAACCTATATAACAAGGAAGGGGGGATCAAGTAAGCGATAGTTCTAGTAAAACCCCATAGATTAGAAGAGGGGTAGATATTCACAGTGGTATGTTATCAGACAAAAGCAATATGTGTTAACTAGAGCTACTCTGCAAGATACTACCTTAGATACTTAGCACGAGTTAGAGGGGTTAAAGGGGTGTTTAGCCAATAGAAAAATAGGTATGACACATTCTTTCTTGAAGGCATATAAAAGCTGATAATTTAGTTAGTAAAATAAGAGATATTCACAAATAACTATAATACAAAGTAAAATATAGTAAGGCTATTATAGAATATTTGTGGCAGCCTTTGAAGAGTAGTGGGTGGCTAATGTTGTTCCTGGTTCCTTCTGCTTCAAGGCTATTTCTGTAGCATCTTCTGTATTGATTTCCTCTTTTATACATTTTATTTCCTTTTGTGTATCTCTCACTGCTAGCTAGCCCTGTAATTCTTTTATTCTTTTATTCCTTGAAAGACCACAAACACAGGGAGGCAACATTTTACTGAAAACATAGAGCAATCAATTTGCATATTTACAGTACAGGACAACACTTTGCACATTTAAAATGAAATATTGTCTTTTTAAAATCCTTTGTCCAGCTCCTACCACTGGTCTTTGAAATTCCATCATTTCTTCTATTATGAGATTGTGAAAATAGTTAAATACACCCCTTTTTATATTACTCTGTGTCAATCATGGTTTGGTCAGAGAGGCAGAGTTCTTACAATTGTTATGGGAAGAAGAGATTTCTTATAGTTAATTAGACTTTACACAAATATGGAAGAATCTGGGGGAACTGAAGGAATGAAAGGAATGTTACAAAATCGGAAAAAGAGTGAATTACTAGCTCACAGGAAATAAACCGAGACCTTGCAGGGAAATTTTGACAAGCAAATATGTCAGATCACTGAAGTGAGAAATTGTGAAATGGGAGCTTGAGGAACTGTCTATTGGGAATTGTTACCTCTATAAAGTTAAAACATGTGTGCTCCGCACAGAGACAACAGTTGAGAAGATAAGCTCAATGAAGACAGAGAAAAGCGGATGAGCTGAGACCATTTGGATAAATCTGTATCTCTCTAACTACATAACTTATCATTACAACCATTTGGTAATAGTGGCTGCTTCTTACTTTTACCATCACATTACACTCAAGTTCCTTTGTGGCCAACTCTACCCCAGAGGCTTAAATGGAAGGGGATTATGGGAATGTAGTTACCAGCTTCAAATATATGTTGACTAACACAATCAACTACTGTCTACCATTTCTGAATTTGTCATTCATACATGCCTCACTTGATAGTCTTATTTAACATCCAAATGAAGAAATAGAAAAAACATGTATTAACCTAATAAAACATTAGGTCAAATAAATAAATACATATCAACTTTCTCCCAAAGAGAATATATGATGACGTATGTTACTTTAGCCATAATAGGGTAATGTTTATTTTTCCTCAAGCTGATTCAACCTGTCTTTGATATGTGGTAAATTAATACAGATAATATTAACATATGTCATGTAACAGCAGTGAGAAGGGAAAATAATATACACATGTATACAAATATATTAATATTAATAAATACAGGAAAGACATACAAATAGTACTGTTTTTATTTCCATAACTAGTCATATTTTCATAACTGGTCATTCTGTTATGTGTAACAAATTACCACAAATTTCATGGCTTAGAAAACATCCATTTATTATCTCACGGTCTTATCATTGAGATACTAGGCTAGCATAACTGGGTTCTCCGTTCAAGGTCTCACAAGCTGAAATAATGATTGGAGCCAGCCTTCTCTCCCTTCTGATGCCTGGTGTCCTGTCCTAAGCTCATGTGGCTATTGGAAGCATTTGGTTTCATGTGGTTATATGACTGAGGTCTCTACTTTCTTGTCTCGTGGCTAAGGATCACTCTTAGCTCTTAGATTCCATCCACAGGTCTCATCACCTTGACCTTTTCACAATATTGCACCTTACTTCTTCAAAGTCAGAAGAGGAATCTCTCTCAAGGAAGACCCCAATCCCCCTTTTACAGGCTTTCTCTGATTGTCATGTCTCTAGAATAACTCCCTTTAGATGAGCTCAAACACCTATAAAATTCAGTCATCTTTGTATGTAATATAATCTAACTATGTCACTGAAATCCATCATATTCACAGTCTATCCCACACTCAAAGGGGACACCTGGGATTTGGACTACGAAACTATTTTAGAATTCTGCCAATCATATATGGTCATAGTTTGGATTCCTAACTTCTGTCTTCAGTTCGCAACTATTTTATACACACACATGCGTGTGTACATACACACACACACACATAGATATAGATATAGATGAGATAGGTAGATATAGATAGATAGATAGATAGATAGATAGATAGATATAATCTCCCTTGCTAGTTGTGGCCTCTTTTCTGCTGGGGTGAACCAAACTTTCCTTATTGAAAGACCTAATACACTTCTAGTTTTGCCTGCATTGGGTGGTGTAGTTTCAATTTAGCTTACACTGCAAGACATGAAAATGCTAAAAGGAACTGCAAAGGATTACTAGGATTCTAGACACTTAACGTGTTTCTCTGTTATGCAATAATAGTTCCCCCTTGATTTTCAAGATTAATTACCCCAAGCAGTAAAGTAGTCCCTTTCTTTTTATGTTAAATGGCATATAAAAGGATGCTTTTTGTGTTTTAGTAAAACAAAGTAAAAAGAACACTCTCGTACAGTCCATGGTTGCCATGCAAGCTGCTCCCCTACTTGAGCCACATGACTCAGCAGGTCTAATGTTGTCAAAGATAGCAATGCTCTGTGGAACTTTTGCCAGACTGAAGTAAATGACGAGCAGTGTAGACCTCTGAAATTCCTGAACAAGGTGATTCCACCCTTTGCAGCAAAGTATTCTCTTTAACAACAAATGTTGGCTTGCTACTGGGCCTTGGTAAGGACTAAGTGTTTGGCCATGGGTTGCAAAGTTTTGATGTAACATGAGCTGCTCATCATAAATTGGACATAATCTAGCTTCCCAGGCAATAAAGTTGGGTATACAAAGCATCATCCTGTCATCAAATGGAAACGATATATACAATATCTGGCTTCAGCAGTTCCTCAAGGCACACATAAGTTGCATGAGCAAGTCGCTCCAATTCATATGTACACTTTTTCTGCAATATCCCTGCCTCTGTCTCAGTCCATATCTGTGGTCTCCTGAGGTTTTCGCTATGAACAGTTGATAGAGGAACAAAAAATTGGGTCTGATTTACAGAGAATACTGAACAATATTCTGCCATTACCTGGAAGTGGACAGCAGTATCATTAGAACTTTGCTCAGAGTTTGCATTACAGTCTTGAAAATAAATCATCCCAGTGGACAGAATTTAAAGCAGTGTCCACAGTCAAGGACTTGGAAGGAACACAATTGAAAACTGGCTCTGAGTAGTTCCTGGGAAGAGATGGATGGATAGCCTTCTTAGAATGACAACAAAGTGTGAATATATATATACACACACACACTTATGTATATGTCTCCATATATATTTATGTATAAATTTATATTATATATACGTTTATGTATATAAATGTCTCCATTTGTGTCTATCTCTATCTACATCTAATCATCTACCTATATCTATGTTTCCACCCCTTTAGCCTGAGAGGAATATTGTTTGGTTGTACATATAGAAGCAATGAAAGATAATGAAGGAAGAGTTTAAAGAGAACTAGCATCCCTTGTAAAGCAGCTGCCTCATGAATGCTCATTTTCCTTTCTGCAGGCAAGTGGAAATTTACCTACTCAAATAGGAAAGGGGAGCTGTTTCTAGAGCCAAAAAAATTTCAGGAAAAATTAAAAATTTAAAATTTTCATCTTTAGAGGAATCTGCCTATGTGCTCTTAACCCAGTTTTAAAATTCTATTCCTTCTCAATCATTGCCCTAACTATGACATAAGAGAAAGTGAAATGCTGTGAATCTAATTTGCTTCGTAATTAAGCTAGTGAAATGCATTCTTATATAACCTCAGAACTGTCAATCCCCAGGACTGGTGACTGTCCACTGTCATTCCCAGCCCTGTCCAAACCTCTGAGCCATGGTTAAAGCAAGAGAGCGGAAGTTAGGCCCCTGCTTGCTATAACTGTATCAACACCAGGAAAACTGAAAATTCACCAGAATATAAGCTTTCAACATGCCAAACCCACATGGTATGGTTCCAGGCTTGAATGTATGACCAATATGCTATACTATTCCTCTTACAAATAAAAGAAAGTAAAAAAATAAAAAAACAGATTGATATTCTAAGTTTTAAAATATAAAATATTGAATGTTCATTATACGTGGTTCTCAATCTTGTATGGGGAAAAACTATAGAAAAAAACTTATCAAAATGCCTTAAGCCTTTTTCAAACTCTATACGAGTTCCTGAGGCTTTCATCCCTTTTACTCAGTCTTCCCCCAACCCCTAACACTCATACACAAAATAAATGCTATATATTTTCTAAAATTGAGTGTTTAATAAATTGACATTGTGGAAAATACAAGAAATATTTTAGTTCAGCATATACAGAATGGCCTAAGCAGAGAAGACACCTTGAAGTCAAAGATAATATGCAAAATTTCCTAAAATGTTTTTAAATTCACATATAGTGTTCAAATTAAAAAACACAATCATTTTTCTGTATATTACTCATTTTGTGTACACATGTATGGTAATTCACAAATACCAGTTTTGCTTATATAAATAATCAAATTTCCATCTACTTTTGTGGTGTTTTCACATCTCAAACAAGCATATCTTGATATATGTGTGAAAGAAGCTAAAGTGCTTTTTAAATTTAGTACATCTTTGTGTATTTTGTGTATTATTTAAACAATTACCTTGAAATTAATTAATGCCTAAGACCTTTATGAAAAATAATAAAATTATGCATACAATTTGAAAAAGTCTCCAAAATTACTAAAACATGAATGATTCCAGTACCTGGTAAGAATATATATCAGTTTTTATATTGTTTCTAATTTTCTTTATCTGAAGAGATGACTAAAAAGGCACAGAGTAGTACTAACTGATGGAATGTTCCTGCAATGTAAGGACGACTACCTGCTAAAACCTGAATGGGAACCTCAGATTCTAATAAATAAATGCCAATAGAAACAATGCTTTGGATTGACTCAGTGTGACAACATTATTGCACTGTACTTTTTTAAAACTTTAGATTTGATTAGAAGTGGAATACAAAGTGAGGTTTTAAATCATAAGTACCAGTGAGACTAGAGGCAAACTACCAATTTTTCCCACTACATGTACTTAAAAGCTGGATATTTTCCCCTTGTGTTCCCAAACATTTGTAAGTGATTTTCCTGGTAAAATTATAACTATGAGAACTGTTTTTTTTGTGAATGAGATGACAGAATAAATGATATTGTTTCCCTAATTTTCTTCAGGCAAATTTATGAGATATATAATGTCGAAATAAATATTCACGGAAAAAAACGCAAGGTTTTACAAAAATGAATCCTAATTGTGTATTTTTTCTTCTGCAGTGAAGTTTTCCACACTACTCTAGAAAATGACTAACAGCTTTGCTTAGTGCTTTTTTCTCTATTTCATACAGGCCTTCTGAAATTTATCTATGCCATCAAATGAAAACAATAAAAGCAAAAGAATCACACAACTGTATAGGTTATGGTTCCAACCTGATTTCAAGTTGAATACTCTACATAGAAAAATGTCAAATGGGTCTAGAGAAACCATATGGACACCATTAATCAGGGACCTTTTCTTATTGACTGATTTTCATAGCCTTTCTTATTAGCAGACTCAAATTTTGTTGCATGCTGCATCCCTAGGGAATTTTTCTATTCTTTCTCATCTTCTGTTTTTGTAGGAAGATATTTTTAAACTTACACCTTTTCTTCTTAATTCCACCCCCATTAGCTGCTGCACACAGCTTGCTCAAATGCAAACATTTTCCTTTGTAAAAAGATATTTCACTTCCAGTCCTAAGTTAATGATTCATCCAAGTCAGGTCCTTTTTATGTATGAATGGTACTTAGTCTTGTGAATAATTAGAGAACATTTTAATGAGGAAACATAACAAGATGATAATAAATGGATTATTTATGTTCAAGTTTACAATTTCTTAAAATCTATGTTGACACAAGAATGGTATGTGTGAACGTTTTAAAAAAATAGAATTCAATACCGATCTGTTTCAAGGCATTGTGATGGGCAGAGCTAAGATGTTGGGATTAAATGCTGCATGCTAACAACTCAGTAAGTATCTTTTAGATGTGGGAACACATTTTATGCTCACAACAAAACTTTGTAGAAAGAATTATCATTGTAAGCTTATAGATAAGAAAATTGGCTCAGAAAGATTAAGGAATTTATTCATGATCTTAACAGATGCCAGTTATTGCATAGAAAATAAGGAGCTATAAATCTGTGTTATTGTTAGTATTTTCTAGTTGAAAATAATTAGCTTTAACACAAAGGACAAAATTAGGGAATACAGAAAATATTTTAGGCAAACCTCTGATTGAGAAACATCATATTCCACTTATGTTCTAACTCACTACAATAAAAATGTAAAGGGTTTTATTAGTTATGTTTCTCACCTAATCAAAAAGTATGAACAAATAAATGCTTACAGAATAACAGCTATATGATCCTTCTAGCTATGCCAGATATAATCCATGCCAAACAGCCAGCTAACTTTACCTTGCTAGGTTCGTCAGAGGCAAATAAGAAGTTACTACTTTCTGTCCCCTAAAAAGATATTATAATACTACTTCAAAAGGGAGCCAAATATTTGCTATGACTTTTAGTCTAAAATCATATGTGGCTCCAATTTAGGCTTTGTGACCATCGAGAACTTAATCTACTCAGACTTGAAACAGACCAAACTTGTCTGTTTCTTGCACCTTGTAGCCAGGTGTCCAAGTGAGTTATATCTTGGCTTTCTAAAGGAGAAGGAATAATATCTATGTTTCTATTTACTTCAAAAGCTATAGAGGAGACTTGAATTTCAAATGGAGAATATTCACAAACATTTAAGGTCACAAAATCATATGTCCTAGAAGTTATTTTTAAGCTCCTTTCCTGTATATGTAATTTTTCTCTCTAGATCCATGGCCTAATTGTTGTCCTTTCTCAATAACACTCACCTGTCTTCAGGAGTAAAAACATCTTGGGGTGAGAAATCAATCTTATTATTTATGTTTTTTTAATATTTTCTTTGCTTGTCTAATGCCTGTCTCAAAGTAGTGATCCAATCAATATGAATAATTTCATTAAATATCTGAGCAAGTATTATGTGAATAATTCTTTGCTGAATATTATTGAAATAAAAAGATGAATGGCATAATTTTTTAAGTAATCCATAGTTTAGTAGAGTGTATAATTTTAAGATTTGTTTGTATGCAACAAGTATAGTAAGAGTCACAAAACAAAAGCTGCTCAAGTTAAAAAGTGCCTGCAGTTGAGGTAATCGAGGAATGTGCTACTGAAGTGTTTGTGATGAGATTTGTAGAAAGGGTAGCATTTCTGTATGTGGAGACAATAAAGCAGATTTTAGAGTAAAGACAAAATGGGAAAGAATATTGAGAAAACTGTTTCGTTTGACTGGTATTACAAAATAAGAATTGGCTAGCCTTTGCCCTTGATTCCTAGGGGAGGGTCTCTAAATATTAGGAATTTTCCAAGTAATTGAGGTGTCTGTGCCATTCATGGTGGTCCCCTCAGACCACACCTGAGTTTATGCTAACAAGATTGCCCAGGATGGGAGCTAGTCATGCCAGAAAGACCGATAAACTGATTAAAAGTTTGGGGATTTGAGCCACAGAATATCAGCCCAACCTCTGGGAGTTAAAGAACTAGAGACTGAGC
Organism: Pan paniscus; assembly: GCF_029289425.2. Classification (NCBI taxonomy): domain Eukaryota; kingdom Metazoa; phylum Chordata; class Mammalia; order Primates; family Hominidae; genus Pan; species Pan paniscus. The sequence goes on from NC_073258.2 coordinate 98,486,172, forward strand.
CATGTGAGTGATGATTAATCAATCACGCCTATGTAATGAAACTCCAATAAAAACTCTGAACACCTTAGGCCAAAGCAACAATGAGCTTTCCTCCTTAATAATACTCTACTTGTCTTAAAACTAAGCAATGTGCTTTAAGGGTAACGTGTCCAGACTACATGGAAGCTTTGCACTTTGGGAACCTCCCAGATCTCCCTTATGTGTCTTGTCTTTTGGGTGATCTTAATTTTTATCCTTTTTGCTATAATAAAACTCTAATCCTAAATATATTATTTTGCTGAGTTCTGTGAGACATTAATCCAAAGGAGCTGGTGGGGACCTCCAAATTTGTAGTAGTTAGTCAGTACTCCAGGTGGCCTGGGGACATCCAAGATTGTGATAGGTTTCTTTAATGGGGGCAGTCTTATGAAGCACTGTGCCCTCAAGTTGTGAAACTTGTCTATCTCTGAGCAGTTCATGTCAGAATTGCATTACGGTGGGAGAAAAGTTATTTCTATATGGTTTATGCTCTAATATGCTTTGAAATATGATTGCAGTAGTCTTATGTATTCAACATTATTTTTATTTATTCACTAGATAATAGAAAACCATTGATGGTTTTAGAATAAGTTAATAATGTAAACAGGACCATGATTTAGGAATAATAACATCTGATGCCATATAGACTGGAATGGACGAGAGATAGAAGATACTGAAGGTAAGGCCAGGTACAGAATTCTTACTATAGCCATATAAAAAAAAATATGTATAAATCTGGCATTGAAAATAGAAAGAAGGATAAATAATTTGTCCTTGATATTTACTTATTTACTTACTTATTTGTAGATATAAGGCCTCACCACATTGGCCAGGCTGGTCTTGAACTCCTGGCCTCAAGCAATCCTCCCATCTTCACCTCCCAAATGCTAGGATTACAGACAAGAGCAACCACGTCTGGCCTGTCCTTGATAATTGATCAGACATAAAAGAAAAATGAGAAATCAAAGGAGATGAAGGATTTTGAAATACTGTTTAGATGAATTAAAATAGGAATAGAAAATTCTAGAACCAGAAAATCCAGTTTATGGATTGATGTAGGGCTTATTAACTTGATCTGTTTCTACAGTTATTTTGATTTTTATTTTTTTCTTTGATAGAGCTTTTATATTATATTTTAAGTTCTAGGGTACATGTGCACAACATGCAAGTTTGTAACATATGTATACGTGTGCCATGTTCATGTGCTGCACCCATTAACTCATCATTTACATTAGGTATTTCTCCTAATGCATCTCTCCCCCATACCCCCACCTCATGACACGCCCCGGTGTGTGATGTCCACCACCCTGTGTCCATGTGTTCTCATTGTTCAATTCCCACCTATGAGTGAGAACATGTGGTGTTGGGTTTTCTGTCCTTGTGATAGTTTGCCCAGAATGATGGTTTCCAGCTTCATCCATGTCCCTGCAAAGGACATGAACTCATCCTTTTTTATGGCTGCATAGTACTCCATGGTGTATATGTGCCACATTTTCTTAATCCAGTCTATCATTGATGGACATTTGGGTTGGTTCCAAGTCTTTGCTATTGTGAATAGTGCTGCAATAAACATACGTGTGCATGTGTCTTTATAGCAGCATGATTTATAATCCTTTGGGTATATACCCACTAATGGGATGGCTGAGTCAAATGGTATTTCTAGTTCTAGATCCCTGAGGAATTGCCATACTGTCTTCCGCAATGGTTGAACTAGTTTACAGTCCCACCAACAGTGTAAAAGTGTTCCTATTTCTCCACATCCTCTCCAGCACCTGTTGTTTCCTGACTTTTTAATGATCTCCATTCTAACTGGTGTGAGATGGTATCTCATTGTGGTTTTGATTTGCATTTCTCTGATGGCCAGTGATGATGAGCACTTTTCATGTGTCTGTTTGCTGCATAAATGTCTTCTTTTGAGAACTGTCTGTTCATATCCTTCGCCCACTTGTTGATGGGTTGTTCGATTTTTTCTTATAAATTTGTTTAATTTCTTTGTAGATTCTGGATATTAGCCCTTTGTCAGATGGGTAGATTCCAAAAATTTTCTCCCATTCTGTAGGTTGCCTGTTCACTCTGATGGTAGTTTCTTTTGCTGTGCAGAAGCTCTTTAGTTTAATTAGATGCCATTTGTCTATTTTGGCTTTTGCTGCCATTGCTTTTGGTGTTTTAGTCAAGAAGTCCTTGTCCATGCGTATGTCCTAAATGGGATTGCCTAGGTTTTCTTCTAGGGTTTTTATGGTTTTAGGTCTAACATGTAAGTCTTTAATCCATCTTGAATTAATTTTTGTATAAGGTGTAAGGAAGGGATCCAGTTTCAGCTTTCTGCATATGGCTAGCCAGTTTTCCCAGCTCCATTTATTGAATAGGGAATCCTTTCTCCATTTCTTGTTTTTGTCAGGTTTGTCAAAGAGCAGGTGGTTCTAGATGTGTGGTATTATTTCTGAGGGCTCTGTTCTGATCCATTGGTCTGTATCTCTGTTTTGGTACCAGTACCATGCTGTTTTGGTTACCGTAGGCTTGTAGCGTAGTTTGAAGTCAGATAGCGTGATGCCTCCAACTTTGTTCTTTTGGCTTAGGATTGTCTTGGCAATGCGGGCTCTTTGTTGGTTCCATATGAACTTTAAAGTAGTTTTTTCCAATTCTGTGAAGAAAGTCACTGGTAGCTTGATGGGGATGGCATTGAATCTATAAATTACCTTGGGCAGTATGGCCATTTTCACGATATTGATTCTTCCTATCCATGAGCATGGAATATTCTTCCATTTGTTTGTGTCCTCTTTTGTTTCGTTGAGCAGTGGTTTGTAATTCTCCTTGAAGAGGTCCTTCACATCCCTTGCAAGTTGGATTCCTAGGTATTTTATTCTCTTTGAAGCAATTGTGAATGGGAGTTCACTCATGATTTGGCTCTCTGTTTGTCTGTTATTGGTGTATAAGAATGCTTGTGATTTTTGCACATTGATTTTGTATCCTGAGACTTTGCTGAAGTTGCTTATCAGCTTAAGGAGATTTTGGGCTGAGACGATGGGGTTTTCTAGATATACAATCATGTCATCTGCAGACAGGGACAATTTGACTTCCTCTTTTCCTAATTAAATACCCTTTATTTCTTTCTCCTGCCTGATTGCCCTGGCCAGAACTTCCAACGCTATGTTGAATAGGAGTGGTGAGAAAGGGCATCCCTGTCTTGTGCCAGTTTTCAAAGGGAATGCTTCCAGTTTTTGCCCATTCAGTAAGATATTGGCTGTGGGTTTCTCATAAATAGCTCTTATTATTTTCAGATACATCCCATCAATACCTAGTTTATTGAGAGTTTTTAGCATGAAGTGTTGTTGAATTTTGTCAAAGGCCTTTTCTGCATCTATTGAGATAATCATGTGGTTTCTGTCTTTGGTTCTGTTTATATGATGGCTTACATTTATTGATTTGCGTATATTGAACCAGCCTTGCATCCCAGGGATGAAGCCCACTTGATCGTGGTGGATAAGCTTTTTGATGTGCTGCTGGATTCGGTTTGCCAGTATTTTATTGAGGATTTTTGCATCAATGTTCATCAGGGATATTGGTCTAAAATTCTCTTTTTTTATTGTGTCTCTGCCAGGCTTTGGTATCAGGATGATGCTGGCCTCATAAAATGAGTTAGAGAGGAGTCCCTCTTTTACTATTGATTGGAATAGTTTCAGAAGAAATGGTGGAAGGAAGGAAAGAAGGAAGGAAGGAAGCAGTTATTTTTATTTAATTAATTTTTTAAAAACCTAGAATTTAAAGAGTACTAAGGAAATATACTAATATCACAGCTGATTTTCATAATACAGAGGGTATGTATTTTGACATATTCTTATAGAAGCAAATCTCTAAATGTCTTTGGGGGAATACTTGTTATTTTGTTAATATTTGGTTGGAAGTAAATAATAGACTATTGAGATCTTACATAAATTGTTGTCTCCTAGTATTTGTCTTTCACATTCTGTGCTCTCTTTTTCACAACTAAATTATAAACTCATGTAACACTATGTGATCAATTCAGGAGTAGTAAACTATTGATTAAAATAATGAATGCAGCAATCATGTCCCTCACAATTTTTTATTCAGCATCGAGTAATATAATGCTAGTTTACTGAATACTAGGGAAGAAATAAACTAATGTTTGAAAAGTGAACTAGAAACCACATTCATGTTCAGCTTAAATAAATCTGATACTATAAGTCTAATGAATAGTGATTCTTATGTACATACTGATATCAGTAAAATTATACAATTACATACTGGGAAATTTCCTTGGACATGCCCCTGTTGAAGTTATTTTTTTTTCTTGGAAAATGTTAAAGCACTAATCATGAGGTGAAATCTGAATCTAGATGAAAACGAACTAAATGTAAACATTGTGTTCTTCAACTAAAATTTAAAAGTGCAATATTTACAATGTGTCCAGAGTTTATCTTCCTTTCTCACTAGCTAAGAAAGAGAAAAATATAGAAGGAATGTAAGTTATTCCATATCATGATAGTAAGATAAAGAATATTTCACTACAGGTGAGCAAAAGTGCATCCTACGCCAGGAAACCCAAATCTAGTTTATGAGTTTGAGGAAAGAAATAAAATCATTTTCTATATTTTAAAATGAACTAAATTAGTCCCAATAATTGATAATTGACAACATTAGTATTTCTAAAGTTGGTTTTTAAGACATTATTTCTTGAATTTCATTTTTATTTTCCACTCTTGCAATCAATAAAAAGTTTCAGTCGGGCATGATATGCTCACATTTGTAATACCAGTACTTCAGGAGGCTGACGCAGGCAGATCAAAAATATATAGTTTGAAATATATATGTATGTATATATTTTATACAATATATACAATATAATAATATAGCTGTATATAATATTGTTAATTATATATTTAATGTTTTAAATATACATAAAACTATATAACAATATGAAATGCCTAACCTTGTTTTTACTTTAACTCGTTACTTTGAATTTTGTCCTGCTTGTCTCTTTAATCACTTAGCCTTGCTTCTCATGTAAATAAGACTCTCTCTAGCTAGGAAAGCTGGACAAACTCCAACTGATCCCTTAATTTACAAGACACTAAGGGCTCCTCACCCAACCCCCTTTCGTAAGGAGTTGGCCTGGGTAAACAGATCCTCAGCATTTCAAAGGAGCCCAATTAACTGATAAGGTACTAGCACCAACAATGTATGAAGTTCCCAGGAATTTTCCTCCAAGAGATAACAACATAAAACCTTGAGTTCGTGTCCGGCAGAGACCCTATATCTAATTATAATGAAAGATTCAGAACCTTGCACCTGGTACCGTTGCTCTTCTTGTAACCATTTGTCTTTTAAGTTGTTTATCACTCTGTAACCATTTTGATTTTTTTGATTCTTGCATGTTTTTACTTCTGTAGAATTATTACATTTGAGTCCCCCTCCCCTTCCTAAACCTAGGTATAAAAGTTAATCGAGCCCCTTCCTCGTGGCCGAGAGAATTTTGAGCGTTAGCCATCTCTTTGGCCACTGGCTTAATAAAGGACTCTTAATTCATCTCAAAGTGTGGCATTCTCACTAACTCGCCTGGGTACAACTGTATATATTTGAATACATGAGCTATAATTTACTTATTTAACAGAAAAAAGTAAAATGAAATGTTTTTAATATCAGTGGCAGATTGATGATTACATTTTCATTTTAAATGACTTAGGAATCCTTGTTACCTTATCGTTGTTCTTTCCCATTAACAAGACATAAGCACAGAACTCTTCTAATTCTACTGAAAATTAGCCACTGAGAAGAGTTCCCACAAATCACACTTCAGAATAGAGTTACGCTTCAGCTTTAGTAACTGTTTTTCTTACATATTTCTCTAATTGTCAGTTGATGTTAAAATGTATACAGACCACTTGAAGCACAGTAGTATAAAAGTCAGACTATAATTATTTATTTCTGCCATTTCATGTATCATTTTTCTCCACTGCCCCCCTCACAGGCACACACACAAAACAAACTTTAAAAAATGAAATGAAAAATTATGGCTTCCAGCTGCTAGCACAGTATGTCCCAACTCTTAAGAAATACATAGTCCAGTAGGGTGAGACCAATAATAAACATGACATGAATGTGAAAATTTAAAATTCCAACTTGTACTATGAAGGAAATAAAGTAGTATGGTGAAGAATGCCTAGAATTGTCAATCTCCAGCAAGACTATACTTTTGGATTTAGTGGCATGGTTTAAATTGCTTCGGCCAGTCCCATGATCTGCTATCTGAAAGCTAAAGATCCAAGACAACCAATAGGTCTGAGATGCGGTGGCTCACGCCCATAATCCCAGCCCTTTAGGAGGCTAAGGCAGGTGAATCACTTGAGGTCAGGAATACAAGACCAGCCTGGCCAACGTGGTGAAACTCTATCTCTAATAAAAATACCAAAATACACTGAGCATGGTGGCCGGCAAATGTAATACCTGCTACTCAGGAGGTTGAGGCAGGAGAATCCCTTGAACCCAGGAGGCGAAGGTTGCAGTGAGCCGAGATCGCACCACTGTACTCCAGCCTGGGCGACAGAGTGAGAATCTTTCAAAAAAAAAAAAAAAAAAAAAGAAAAGAAAAGAAAAGAAAAGAAAGAAAGAACTGAGATGAGACAAAATTAGATGTCTTAGCTCAAATAAGCAAAGAGATGTATTGTTCTTTCCTCTTCCTATTGTTCTTTTCAGGTCCTCAATGGCTTAGATAATGACCACCACACTGGGGAGGGTAACCTACTTTACTTATTTCACCGATTCAAATGCTAATCTTATCCGAAAATATCCTCAAGCAGACATCCAGAAACAATGCCTAATCTGAGACCCCTATTACTAGTTAACACATAAAATTAAGCATCACAGGAGATCATAGCCAAAATTTTAATACATTCAGTTTTTACTCCAAATAGTGTTGACTGTTATCTAACATTGTATAAAATCAATTTCCTCATTTCAGAAGGATTTATGATACATTGTTTGAACTATTATGTGTTACATTGACATTTTCTAACCAAATTTGTAAATTGTATTTTAAGCATGATAATAGAGCATATTATCATTAGTTATCACATCTTTTACTTGGTCTTTTCAATTCTGAAATGTCATTACTGTATTCATCCATTCACAGAAGATAAACACTTTCTTCCCTTTATGCTTCTTAGTTATTTCACAATACTTCTAGCCTCATTGTACATAATGACTTCATTAGGAAACTTTGTGTGAAACTTTCCTGCTGTTCTGTAGCCTAAATCAGAAAGGTACAAAAGCACTGATCAGAGCTGTAAATAGAAATTGCTTGTTGATTACACATTATGAAAAAGCTTAGTTATGGTGTATTTTTACAATATTATTATATCTGACTTTTATCACTTTAAAGTGTTTCTAGAACTATTTCTATGTAGCTATATAATCATTAATTTCTCATATATTGCATTTAAATTGCAGAATTCATGAGGACCTATTCTTTCCATAATAAGATAATGGTGTTTATGCATTATATGCCACTCTATTATTTTTCTCTTTCAGTATAATATGCATGAAAAACAATACTAATATTATTAAAATTATGACATTTGAATAAAACATGATTTTTTGTGTGTTTCCAAACTTATGAATGCGTATAACAGAGATAATTTTATACACTTTTTAAAATATGCCACACAATAATATATGTGAGTATGCATTTACTACCAGTGTCTCTATATCTCTCATTATACAGATGAAGAAAATGAGACCAGGTATGTTTGTTGATTGCTTAATGTACCAATTTGGCCTACAATCCTCATATATTGGTAATAATATATTGGTATGTCACAGTCAGTGAAATCAAAAGTCAATTTGTTTAAATAGGGCAACACAAAGACAAAGATATAAACCTGTGTTGGCTATCAATTTTAAAAATAAGTATGTGGTAGCTTATTTGTTTACATATTTCAGTAAAGAAGAAATAGTTTACTGTTTCTGAAACTTCTCTATAAAAGACAAATGGCAGTTTAGGGGAATAATGTATTTTTAAAAATATAGGTAAAAATAAAATATGTGACAATAGCAAAGGGGCTGGGAGAGAGAACACAGAAGTACCTGCTCTAATGGTACTGGTACCAAAACAGATATATAGACCAATGGATCCGAACAGAGCCCTCAGAAATAACACCACACATCTACCACCATCTGATCTTTGACAAGCCTGACAAGAACAAGCAATGGGGAAAGGATTCCCTGTTTAATAAATAGTGTTGGGAAAACTGGCTAGCCATATGCAGAAAACTGAAACTGGACCCCTTCCTTACACCTTATACAAAAATTAACTCAAGATGGATTAAAGACTTAAATGTAAGACCTAAAACCATAAAAACCCTAGAAGAAAACCTAGGCAATATCATTCAGGACATAGGCATTGGAAAAGACTTCATGACTAAACCACCAGAAGCAATGGCAACAAAAGCCAAAACTGACAAATGGGATCTAATTAAACTAAAGAGCTTCTGCACAGCAAAAGAAACTATCATCAGAGTGAACAGGCAACCTACAGAATGGGAGAAATTTTTTGCAATTTATCCATCTGACAAAGGGCTATATCTGGAATCTACAAATAACTTAAATTTACAAGAAAACAACAAACAACCCCATCAAAAAGTGGGCGAAGGATACGAAAAGACACTTTTCAAAAGAAGACATTTATGCAGCCAAACGAATATATGAAGAAAATCTCATCATCACTTGTCATGAGAGAAATGCAAATCAAAACCACAATGAGATACCATCTCACACCAGTTAGAATTGCAACCATTAAAAAGTCAGGAATCAACAGATGCTGGAGAGGATGTGAAGAAATAGGAACGCTTTTACACCATTGGTGGGAGTGTAAAGTAGTTCAACCATTGTGGAAGACAGTGTGGCGATTCCCCTAGGGTCTAGAACAAGAAACACTGTTTGACCAAGCAATTCCATTACTGGGTATATACCCAAAGGATTATAAATCATTCTACTATAAAGACACATGCACATGTATGTTTCTTGCAGCACTATTCACAAAAGCAAAGACTTGGAACCAACCCAAATGCCCATCAATAATAGACTGGATAAAGAAAATGTGGCACATATACAACATGGAATACTATGCAGCCATAAAAAGGGATGAGTTCATGTCCTTTGCAGGGACATGGATGAAGCTGGAAACTGTCATTCTTAGCAAACTAACACAAGAACAGAAAACCTAACACTGCACGTTCTCACTCATAAGTGGGACTTGAACAATGAGAACACATGGACACAGGGAGGGAAACATCACACATCGGGACCTGGTGGGGGTAGGGGGCTAGAGGAGGGATAGCATCAGGAGAAATACCTAATGTAGATGACAGGTTGATGAGTGCAGCAAACCACCATTGCACGTGTATGCCTATATAACAAACCTGCACATTCTGCACATGAAGGTTGATGGGTGCAGCAAACCACCATTGCATGTGTATGCCTATATAACAAACCTGCACATTCTGCACATGTACCCCAGAACTTAAAGCATAATAATAAGAAGAAAAGAAGTACCTGCTGTAACATTTTTATAATACAAGTGTGAAGTAGTATGAAAATACTTGGAAGTCAACTATAATGATATAAAACTATATTTAAGACTAGAATAAAGATACACTAAAATATAAATTAAAAAGTTATACTTAAAAAGCTAAAGTAGAGAAAATTGAAACATAAGAATATTTTAAAATTTATACTTCAATTTTGATGCGAATGTTCTAAAAATTCCAGTTAAAACTCTATGAACATCATAATGGCTAAAAAAGTGTAGACCAAATTCTCAGCTGTCTACAAGAAACCCACTTTATATGTAAAAATTTATATGTAAAGACACAAATAGATTTTCTTTAAATATAAAATAATTATTTTACTAATACTAATCTGAAGAAAACTAGAATAACAATACTGTATCAGATGAAGTAGCTTTAGAGCAAAGAGTTTATGGAAAAAAAGGGAAATTGTAAATAATGATAAAGCCTCAATTACTCAATAATACATAAGAATTTTAAATGATTTTGTGCAAAATACCTTAGCCTCAAAATAAATGAGGCAACATTGATAGAACTAAATGAGGAAAAAATCCATAATTATAGTTGGATATTTCATTAATTCATAAAAATATTACAAAAAATATAAAACTGCAGATTATTATATCTTACCAACATAATCAAAAATTCTTCAAAAAAATTTGGAAAATTAACTCCAACAACATGTGAAAAGAGTAATCCATTGTGATAAAGTGAATTTCAGCTCAGAAATGCAAGGTTGGTTCAACATCCAAAATGAATGTGACCTACTATGTTTACATTCTTACAAAATAAAAAAAAGTAATCAATATATACAGAAAAAAAGTGAAAAACAATCCTCCATTCATCATTAAAAATGATCAGCAGTTTAGAAATACATAAAACCTTCATCAACCTGATGAAAGGTATTTACAGAAACAAGCTTATTTTTCTTATGATGTACTTCAGGTCCATTTATGTTGTCTCAAGTGGTAGAATTTCTTTCTCTTTTAAGGCTAAATAATATTCCATTGTGTGTATACACCATGCTTTCCTTATGCACTAATCCACTGATGTGCATTCAGTTTGTTTCCATATCATAGTTATTTTGAATAATGCTAAAAATAATATGTGAGTTTGGGTTTATCTTTAAGATTCTGACTTCACCTCCTTTGGATAAATATCTGAAGTGGGACAGTTCAAACATACAGTTATTACATTTTTAATTTTTGAAGAACATCTATAGTAAAATTTCAGTTATGCAAGATAAGTTCCAATAATCCACTATGCAGCATAGTGCCTATAGTTAGCAATATTGTAGAGTAAACTTAAAATTTTCTAAGAACTTTTATCTTATGTTAAATGTTCTTATCACAAAAATGAAATAATAAAATAAAGGTGGTGGAAGGAAACTTTGGGAGGTGGTGGATAAACCTATAGCCTTGATGGTAGTGATAGTTTCATGGGTGTATACTTATCTTCAAACTCATGGAGATATATACATTAAATATCTACAACTTTTTACATGCTTATCATACCTAAATAAAGCAGTTAAAAAAAATAATAACTCTAGGGCCAGATGCAGTGGCTCACGCCTGTAATCCCAGCACTTTGGGAGGCCAGGTGGGTAGATCACCTGAGGTCCAGAGTTCAAGACCAGCCTGACTAATATGGCAAAACCTCGTCTCTACTAAAAATACAAAATTAGTGGGGTTGGTAGCGCATGCCTGTAATCCCAGCTACTCTGGAGGCTGAGGCAGGGGAATCGCTTGAACCCGGGAGGCTGAGGTTGCAGTGAGTTGAGATCACACCATTGCACTCCTGCCTGTGCAACAAAGAGCAAATCTCCACCTCAACAACAACAACAAAAGTAATTCTAAAGATAAGATGCTTAACATATACATTAAAAAAGGCATTAATAAAAACAGACAAATATTATATAACTAATATCATGCTTAATGGTAAAAACTGAATATCTACCACTTCATCAGAAATAAGTAAAGCCTATCTATTCTAATAATTACTGTTCAACATTGTATAAGAGCCATTGCAAAAAGACAAGAAAAATAAATAAAATATACCCACAGTTTGAATGAAAAAGAATAAAATTGTTATTATCCACAGTCTACATTATTATCTATATAAATAATCTAAAAATACTAAAATTTTTTTAAATTTTAGCAACTTTATAGAACAAAAGGCATAAATTTAAATATGTCTATGCATCAAAATGAATTTTTTTTTTTTTGAGACGGAATCTCACTCTGTTGCCCAGACTGGAATGCAGTGGTGCAATCTCGGGTCACTGCAAGCTCTGCCCCCTGGGTTCACGCCATTCTCCTGCCTCAGCCTCCCGAGTAGCTAGGATTACAGTTGTGTGCCACCATGCCTGGCTAATTTTTTTGTGTTTTTAGTAGAGATGGGGTTTCACTGTGTTAGCCAGGAAGGTCTTGATCGCCTCACCTCGCCTGCCTTGGTCTCCCAAAGTGCTGGGATTACAGGAATGAGCCACCACCCCAGGCCCAAAATGAATTTTAATAAGACAATATTATATTCAATAGTTGTTGAAATATGAAACACTTAAAGAAATATTTAAAAGTGTACTAGAACTTAACAAAAACTACAAAACTTGGCTATCACAAATTAGAGATCTAAATAAATAGGGTGATATACCATGTGCATATATGAGAACACATAATATTGTTTAATCGCTTCTCCCCAAATTCATTTAGAGATTCAATGAAACCCCAGTAAAATCCTAGCATATTTTCTGGGAGGAAATTGACAAGCTGATTCTAAAATTTATATGGAAATGCAAAGGCCCTAGAATATCTGGAACAACTCTGAAAGAGAGCAAAATTGTAAAATATACACTATCTGATTTCAAAAGCTAATATAAACTATAGTAATTAAGATCCTGTAATATTTACGTAAAGATGATAATAATGATCAATATAACAGATTACAGAGTGGGAAAATATGCTCCCAAATATATGGAAAATTGATTTTGACCAAAGTACCAACACGATTTAATGGAGAAAGACAGCCAAATGCAGTGGCTTATGCCTGTAGTCTCAGCTTGGGATGCTGAGGTAGGAAGATTGTTTGAGCCCAGGAGATCAAGGGTATAGTGAACTATGATCACATCACTGCACTCCAGCCTGGGTGAAACTCTGTCTTTAAAAAAGAAAGAAAGAAAGAAAGGCCAGGCACGGTGGCTCATGCCTGTAATCCCAGCACTTTGGGAGGTCGAGGTGGGTGGATCACAAAGTCAGGAGATTGAGATCATCCTGGCTAACACAGTGAAACCCCATCTCTACTAAAAACACAAAAAATTAGCAGGGCATGGTGGCGGGTACCTGTAGTCCCAGCTACTCAGGAGGCTGAGGGAGAAGAATGGTGCGAACCTGGGAGGAGGAGCTTGCAGTGAGCTGAGATTGTGCCACTGCACTCCAGCCTGGGTAACAGAGCAAGACTCCAACTCAAAAAAAAAAAAAAAAAAAAAAAAAAAAAAATATATATATATATATAATATATACACAAAACAACACATTTTATATATATATATACACACACAAAAACAAAAATCTTTAATCCTTATCTCAGTCCATGTACAAAAATTAACATGAAATGGATCATCATAGTTAGAAATTTAGTGTTGAAACTAATATTTTAAAAAGAAAGCATAAGATAAAATCTCAGTAACCATAAATTTGTCAAAGCTTTCTTAACAATACATAAATTTTAAAATAAAAAATTGGGAAATCCAACTTGGTCAAAATTAAAACTTTTTTTTTTTTTTACTGTTACCAATTCCTGGTTTCATTTCATTATGGTGAGAGAGACCAAAATAGATGACTCTTTATCAACTAAAATGGACCATAAAACTAAAGAAACAAAGTTAACTAGCTGAAGGTTCAGGGCCTAGCTGTCTTGGCAAATTTCTAAATTCCTAAAGTACAAGAAAAACCACTCTCTTGTTAAACCCTAATAATAGGCACTATCAGGCAAATTATCAGACCTTTCCTAACTCTGATTTATAACCCAGACTACTACAACTCTGATTGGACAAAGGAATGGCCTTACAAACATCTCTTCTGATAAACTACTGCAGACGTTAAGCCAGTTTCAGATGGCTTACAGAGGCTGCACACAAACTCCATGTCTTATAGTTTACCTTTTATGTAAAGAGCCAAATTTCACCCCATTATAATGCTAAAACCCCACCCCAAGTGAAAATGAGATGTAAGTTATAGATATTTTTACCCATTGCTCACGCACTCAGCTCCCCTCATAAATACATATAGCTTTTCCCCCAAACTGGCTGAATATGTATGACTCTACTGTGTGATACCGGCCCTGTGTGGCATAAAACTCAACATGTCCTTCTCCTCTCTGGCACACTCAAGACTGTCTCTTCTTGGCTTGCAAACCAATATTGTCAATAAAGCTCCCCTCTCTACTATTTACCCATCCTGGTAGTCTTTTGGATGACAATTTCGATCTTCAATATGGAAAAACATTTTCTGGCCTAAGTTTTCAGTGAAATTCTAGCAAACTGAATTAAACACTACATTAAAAGGATTATACATCATGGTCAAATGGGATTTTTCCCTGGCATGTAAGGATAGTTAAACATATGCAAATAAACCAATGTGATACACTACATTAACTACATGAAAGAAAAAAGTGACATGATCATCCCAAAAGACGCAGAAAAAGTATTTCACAAAGTTTAAGATCCATTCATGATTAAAACTGTTGACAAGTTAGGTATAATAGGAAATTACCTGGAAAAATACAGGCCATAAATCTAATAATCCACAGTTAACATCATAATCAAAGGAGAAAAACTGAAAGCTTTTCCTCTAAGATCTGGTCGAAGCCAACTCTCACGACTTCTATTTGACAGTCCTGGAAGTCCCAGCCAGAGTGAGTAGATAAGAAGAAGAAATAAATGACATTCAAATATGAAAGAAAGAAAAATAATCTCTGATTCCAGATGACATGATCATACATGTAGAAAACTCTAAAAACTCTACAAAAATCTGTGAGAACTAAAAATTCAGAAAAGTTGCAGGATACAAAATCAACATGCATAAATCAATTGCCTATACAAACATAAACTATACACAACCAACAAACTATCCACAAAGGGCATTCAGAAAGCAGTCATATTTACAATAGCAACAAAAAGAGTAAAGTACTTAGGAATAAACTTAACCAGGAGATAAGATAAAAGACTTGTACATTAAAAACCATAAAACATTGATGAAAGAAATTAAAGACACAGATATATGGAAATATATCCTGTGTTCACAGATTGGAAAAATTAATATCATTAGCATGTTTATGTTATCCAAAGTCATCTACAGATTCAATGAAATCTCTATCAAAATATCAATGGCAGTTTTTACAGAAATACAAAACAACAAATCTAAAATTTATATGGTAACACAGAAGGCCCTAAATAAAAAAAGCAGTCTTGAGCAAAAAGAATAAAACTGGAAGCTTCACACTTCCCGATTTCAAAATATTCAAAGCTACAATACTCAGACAGCAGAGAACCTACATAAACCAAAAACATATAGGCCAATGGAACAATATAGAGAACCAAGAAATAAATCCACACATCTACAGTCAACTGATCTTCAATAACAGTGTCCAGAACACACAACAAAGAAAGGATAGTCTCTTCAATAAATGGTGCTAGGAAAACTGGATAACCACATGCAGAATACCCATATTTCATACTATTGTCAATCTTAAATAATAAGGTTCAGAAAAATATATTAACTATAGAGTTTATATGAGTGCAAAGCTTGAGGATGGCGACCCATTAAAAAAACTCAATCAAATACGGTCAGTATTACAAACAGGAGAAGCTAAGCATTCACTTGTATAGGCAGAGACAGAGAAATTTTAGCAGTATTACAACATTTTTCATACAACACCAATATATACATTACAACAATTTGGTTACAGATTGCTACATTCCAAGGAAGATTACTTTATTATTCCTTGAGGAGAGGTAAAGGTCTAAGGGGGTCTTATCTTGGGTTTGACTTGATCTTCCTAATTATTTACAGGAGAAAAACAGGTAGAAGTTACAGCTGCATGCCAAATGACTCAGGCTGTAAAAACCTATTCCTTTTAAGGCTCGGGATAATTTAAAGTTGCAATCGCTTTGGAAAGTGTTATTAATAGGCTAATGATGCACGTCATGCTTAGCCTACTGTTAAACACCAATAACTGTTCTTGAGAAAAAGTTATCTATTTCTGATATTCTATTTAATCCTGTCCTTAGAAAGAATATACCCACCATCATAGGCCAGAACCACTGGAAAGTGGCATGTGGCCCCATAACCAACAAGTGTTTTTCTGTAATTTATCAGCATAGTCTTGAGCCCATTGCAAAGAGGTTTGCTTCATGGGCAACAGCTGGTGATAGTAATAACAAAACATAAGAACTCAACATGAAAAGAAAAAAAAAAGTCAGTAGGAACCTGAAAAGGAAGACCTTCTCTATCTGTTAACAATTATTAATATTAAGTGTTCATTTAAATACAGGCCTGGTCTGGTGTTTTGAGAAAGCTGACTACCAAAGATACTGTCTTTTTCTCAGCCTTGTTGGTTCTGGAGAATTTCAATTTTAGATCACCCATTTGATATAAAGTCCAAATTGGTGAAACTCCTTTCTTTAAATGGCTGATGTGTATTCAGGAGCTGATTCCTTTTAGCTTAGTGACACAAGGGTTGGTTAGAAGAATCTAATAATGTTCACATGCCCGTTCATGTTCTTTGCCCACTTTTTATGATGCTGTTTGTTTTTTTTTTTTTTGTAAATTTGTTTAATTTACTTATAGATGCTGGGTATTAGGCCTTTGTCAGATGCATGGATTGCAAACATTGTCTCCCATTCTGTAGGTTTTCTTCAATCTGATGATAGTTTATTTTGCTGTGAAGAAGCTCTTTAGTTTAATTAGAACTTATTTGTCAATTTTTGCTTTTTTTGCAATTGTTATTTCTATCTTTGTCATGAAATCTTTGCCTGTGCCTATGTTCTGAATGATATTACCTAGGTTGTCTTTCAGGATTTTATGTTTTTGGGTTTTACATAATTTACATCTTTAATCCATCTTCAGTTAATTTTTTATGTGATATAAGCAAGATTTCAAGTTTCAATCTTCATACGGCTTTTCATAGTAGTTTCTGATGGTTATTTTTATTTCTGTGGGGTCAGTGGTATCATTCCCTTTGTCATTTCTAGATGTATTTTTTTGGATTTTCTCTTTTATCTTCTTTTTTAGTCTAGCTAGCAACCCATTTATTTTATTCAACATTTTTTTAAATGGATTCATTGATCTTTTGAATGGTTTTTTATGCTCAATTTCCTTCAATTCAGCTCGGATTTTGGTTATTTTTTGTCTTCTGCTAGGTTTTGGGTTGATTTGTTTTTGATTCTCTAATTTTTCAGTTGTAATTTTAGGTTGTTAATTTGAAGTATTTCTATTTTTTTGATGCGGACATTTAGTGCTACAAATTTCACTGTTAAAACTGCTTTAAAGTTTTCTGCTACAGATTCTGGTATGTTGTATTTTTGTTCTCATAAGTTTCAAAGAACTTCTTGATTTCTGCCTTAATTTGACTATCCAAAACTCATTCAGGAGCATGTTGTTTAATTCCCATGTAATTGTATTCTTTTCAACGAGTTTCTTAGTCTTGACTTCTATTCTTATTGCATCATTGTCTGAGAGTGGGTTTGGTATGATTTCAGCCCTATTGTATTTGCTGAGGATTGTTTTATGTGCAATTATGTGGTTGACTTTAGAGTATGTGCAATGTGACAATGAGTAAAAAGATGTATATTCTTTTGTTAGGGCAAAGATTTCTGTAGAGGTCTATCAGATTCATTTGGTCTAATGTTGACTTTAGGTCTTAAATATCTTTGTGAATGTTCAGCCTCAATAATCTGTCTAATACTGTCAGTGGAGTATTGAAGTCTCCCACTATTATTGTGTGGGAGTCTATGTCTCTTCTTAAGTCTCTAAGAACTTTCTTTATAATCTGGGTTCTCCTGTGTTGGGTGCATATATATTTAGGACAGTTAGGTCTTTGTTGAATTGAGCCCTTTACCACTATGTAATACTCTTCTTTATCTTATTTTATCTTTGTTGGTTTAAAGTTGGTTTTGTCTGAAATTAGGATTGCAGCCCCTGCTTTTTTCTGATTTCCATTTGCTTGGTAGATTTTCCTCCATCCCTTTATTTGTAGCCCATAAGTGTCATTTCCTGTGACATAGGTCTCTTGAAGACAGAATACTATTGGATCTTGCCCTTTTAATTCAGCTTGTCACTCTGTGCCTGTTAAGTCGGACATTTTACTCAATTACATTCAAGGTTAGTATTGATATGTATGGATTTGATTCTGTCATCGTGTTGCTATCTGGTTATTGTGCTGGCTTGTGTGGTTGCTTATAGTGTCACTGGTATGTGTATTTATGTGTGTTTTAGCATCAGCTGGTAGCAGTCTTTCCTTTTTATATTTAGTGCTCTTTTAAAAATCTCTTGTAAGACAGGTCTGGTGGTAACAAACTCCCTCAACATTTGCTTATCTGAAAAGGATCTTATTTGTCCTTTGCTTAGTTTGGCTTGATATGAAATTCTTGGTTGAAGATTTTTATTTTTTTAATGTTTAATGTAGGCCCTCATTCTCTTCTTGCTTATAGGATTTCAGATCAAAGGTATGCTGTTAGCCTGACAGCTTTCCCTTTGTAGGTTACCTACTCTTTATTTCTAGCTTCCTTTAACATTCTTTCTTTTATTTTGACCCTGAAAAATCTGATGATTATGTGTGTTGGGGATATTCTTCTTGTGTAGAATCTTGCAGGGGTTCTCTGTATTTCCTGAGGTTTACTCTTGGCCTCTCTAGCAAGGTCGGGGAAGTTTTCATAGATGACATCCTGAAATATGTTTTCCAATTTGTTTACTTTCTCCCCTTCTCTTTCACAGATGCAAATGGTTTGTAAGGTTGGCTTCTTTACATAATCACGTACTTCTTGAAGGTTTATTCATTCCTTTTCATTCTTTTTTTAAAAAATTTTGTCTGACTCTTACTTCAGACATGCAGTCTTCATGTTCTTAGATACCTTTCTTAGTTTGGTCTATTCTGCTGTTAATACTTGTGAACGTATTGTGAAATTTTTGTATTGTGTTTTTTAGCTCTGTCAAATCCATTAGGTTCCTTTTTATACTGGCTATTTCATCTTTTACCTTCTGTATTATTTTATTGTGATTCTTAGTTTTCTTGAATTGGGTTTTGCCATTCTCCTGAATCTCAGTGATCTTCATTCCTATTCATATTCTAAATTATTTTTCTGTCATTTCAGCCAGCTCAGCCTGGTTAAGAACTCTTTTTGGAGAACTAGAGCAGTAGTTTGGAGGATATACAACATTCTAGCCATTTGAGTTACTGGACTTTTTGCATTGGCTGTTTCTCATCACTGCATGTGAGTGTTAATTTAACTGCAGTGTAGATTGAATACAGTCAATAGACTTCTTTTCTGGATATTTTCACAGGGCCGAGGCTTTGTTCAGTGTCTTTATTTGAAGCTGACTTCTTGTCTTGAATTTCACAGGAAAGTATTTTAGGGAAGTATTTTTGGTGTGGAAGCTTTAGGGTGTGATCCAGTAGGTGGCACTTAGGTGTACTGGTGAGTTGGTAAACTCTTGCTCAGTTGTGTGGCTCCCCTATATTTTCTCACAGTTTCAGCCATGTTTTCTCTCAATGCTCTCAAAGTGTGGGTTCCTCTCCTCCTTGAGTGCTGCCTGTAGATCATGGTTTGGTGCTTCTTGGCTGCCCACTGCCCAACTTGGAGGAGAAAGGGACCTTAGTAGTCATTGTGGCCAAAGGTCTTTTGCTTGTCTCCTGGAGTTGCCACCTAAGAGAGATAAATGTCCATAATCACTCAGTCCAATCAGTCCAAAATGGAAAGCCTGTGCTGTGGGCCCAAGCCAGGGATTCCCTGTCTGGTGATGAGTTGTGGTTTGGGGGGACAGTGAGTGGGACCCATGGGAGAGTGACTGGCCTCCTCTCCTTGGGTCAACTGCAGCTTGTTAAGGGTATGGATAAGGCACTTCGAGTCTTTGCTGCTTCATTAATCCAAAGATAACAAGGGCAGTTCCACTACAGAGGCAGTGACAGAGATGTTTTCAGTTGCCTCTGGCTGCTCTGTCCAAAGCTGATACTAGTTCAATAGCCCTAGAAAGCGTTGGCTTGAGGCCTAGGCCTGGAGGATCTACCCAGTTAGGAGACATGAGAATGGGCACCCACGGAACAGTGTGGCAACTTTTCTATAGGGCTGCTGTGGTATGCTGGTGGTCCACTCCATTTTCTAGTCACTGTGGATTTTCCAGTATCTGGAGGTGTCAACAGTGAAGCCTGCAAAACAGCAAAGATGGTGGTCTTCCTCTTCCCAACACTGAAGGCTGCAAAACAGCAAACATGGAACTCCACCCCAGGGAGGTATGGACATGTTGCCGGGCCAAATGCCCCTATAGGAGGTTGCTTGGGATCCTGGTTGGGAGGTTCCACCCAGTGAGGAGGAACAATACTGGGGACCCACTTAAAAGAGTAGTCTTGCCATATTTTCACAGAGCAGTTGTGCTGTGCTGGGGGTCCACCTCAGCCCCTGGTCACCTCAGACTCTCCCAAGCCCAAAGGTTAAAATGGCTAAGTTGGCTAAACTTCAAAGATGGCAGCCCACCTCTCCATCTGGAAGCTCTGTCTCAGGAAGGTGTAAGGCTGCTATGGGTGGCTGGCTGGAGTTGCAAGCCAGTGGGTTTTATCCTATGAGGTGCCATGGAAGCAGGGCCTGCAGGCTGTTGCTGCTCAGCTCCCTGGATTCAGCCCTTTTTCTAGGAATTTGTACAGGAATCTAACCTCCTGCTTTGCCAGAGTTGTAGCTGCTTTTGTAGGGAAGCCCTGAAACCCCAGGTATCTAAGGTTCCCAGGTCTCTGCGTATGCCTGAATGGCTACTCTGCTGAGACTCCATGTAGCTCTGTGTGTCAGACTGAAGGCCCTGGTGGAGTGAGTTGGTGAGGGGATCTCCTGACCCAAGGGTTGCAAAGATTCATGGGAGAAGCAGGAGTTCCCAGGGTCACACATTCATTTACCACCTCCCTGAGCAGGGGAGATTCCTTTGGCTCTGTGTCACTCCTGCATGGGTTATTGTCCTGCCTTGCCTTTTCTCTATTCCTAGTGGGTCAAGTTGTTTTCTTGATTAGTCCCAATGTTTGTACCTGGATGTTTCAGTTGGAAAAACTGTATTTATTTCCGCTTCCATTCCAGTCCATAAGACCAGTGCACACTAGCTGCTTCTAGTTGGCCATCTTGGACACCCCCACCAGGTTGGCTTTTAAACAATGTAAAGGCAGCCTTTGAAATTAACCTTAGCTTCCCTGAATGCTTTGTAAAGTGTAATTTTCAAAATTTATAATCTACCCTTGAAAAATTGCTGCATATACCCAGATTTTATCTTTCACTATGCTCTATTAATTTTAGAGTGAATTTCTATTCTGTTAGCCAATCTTGCTTTTTCTACAAAACAACAAAAAATTATGCCATTACATATCATACATTCATCCAAACCACAAAAATACTTATAATAAATATAATTGTATAATAGTATTTATTATAATAAATATAATTGTAACTGTAATTAACTTCTATTTTAGTCAGAAAACACAGAGAAAAGTCATATAAACTTTGTCATATACACAAATTTTAATGAAAAAAGCAAAGTTTATGAAAAGAAATAACTTTTTTACAACTATCTTCCGTTTTCATCATCTTATATTGACAAAAATTAACATCTAAATTAACATGCCTCAAATAACTAACATATGAGAAGCAAAGGCATTCAAAATCAAAATTCTGCTTCACAATCCATGTTTCAATATTTCATTTTACATAAGAATTATGTAAGTTTATTAATTATCCTATGGATTGCTGTCCGATAATTGTTATCCAATAATTATCCATTAATTATCCTACAATTTCTTCCTTTAGTTTATCTGAGGATCTTGGGAATTATGCTCAAATTTACAAAATACAAATCTTAATTACTGTTTAAAAGCATTGACAGGAATATGATCCAATATAATAGATCACAAATTTATGATTCCGTATTTCTAAATGTTATGAATGTATAACCTTAGCTTATTTTATCAGTAAACCAGTATAAAATGTTTAGGATTAATTAGGCAAACAAACAGCATAGTTTCATTACATTTGTCAGGTTATTCCATGTGGGTATCTTGTTTGATCCTTTAAAACTGCAAAAATACAATTTTCAAAAGATAAATTACATCCTATTTTCAACTGTAAAATGCCATTTGCCAAATCTTTTATTCAGTACATTAATTAATGAGGAAGGAAGATGTTAAAACTGATTGAAAGATCATTTGAGGGCTTACATATTTATAGAAAATATAATAGTGGTATGTTAAGATTCCTAGATTAATTTCAAAACTGACTTAATGTCCCGTTAAACAATAATTCTCAATATTTAAGTTAACTTTTCTACTATGCATAAATTATTTGAATTTTAACCTGAACATTTATGTAATTTAATAATAACTTTACTAAGTCTAGCAGCTTCTTGCAATAGTACACAGTGACTCAAACACATTTCCTTAGAAAATTCTTAGATGGACTTGAATTTTCATGTGACATTAAAATTACATCACCCAACTTTTGCCTTATTTCTATGTTTTGGATTATTTTCCTAAAAATTTCCAAAGATTAAATGATCTGAAGAATAGTTACTATTCGAAAAAAGTAAGATAGCTATGTTTGATAATGTTTTAAAAATTAAAAGAAAAGATGGAAATGTTGCCAATACATAAAATCCTATTCTCATATCTTTGTCCTCAGTTAGGATCATTTATGGACTGGACATTCTTTTTCACAAGATGAACATGGTTGACACCTAATATAGCAGTAACAGTTTCTACTTGATTGTGACTCTGTGTCTATGTTTCCTTTACATCCATATTCAGAGAGTTGGAAAGTTAGAGTTAGGTTTAAGAGTATGTTTCAAATCAGAAATATTTAGGGCTACTAGAAAAGTTTCACGCTCGGGCAAGTTTCCCCTAAGATGATCCATTAGGGTCTGACACTATCTGGTACATCTCCTTCAAATTCCTGCTTGGAAGCAGCTGCATGTGTATGTGGTGGGGGCAGGGTAGACTCAACTGCAATAATCTGGGATTTTAGGAATGCTCTTCTTGTTAGCTCATACAGAACAGCATTAATATATTTGCATTTTATTATATATTGTAGGTCAAATTATACTTACTATCTCAATATTATATTTGTGAATATGACTTTCACTTCTTTTTCAATAATAGGTTATATCTTTACATAGCAGCAGAAAACTCCCAATAAATAGGATTAACATCTCTTTTTCCATTGTCAGATAACCATAAACAGAAATTTAAGAGCTAGCTTACATAATACTAAATATGGCTACAATTGTCAAATATCAGCCAGGTGTGTGGACTCATGCCTGTAATGCCAGCATTTGGGAAGCCGAGGTGGGTGGATCACTTGAGGTCAGAAGTCCAAAATCAGCCTGGCCAACATGGTGAAACCCCATCTCTACTAAAAATAAAATAATAATAATAATTAGCTGGGCATGGTGGCACACATCTGTAATCCCAGCTACTTGGGATTGCCCACTATGTAAATTAGAATCACTTAAACCCGGGAGATACAGGTTGCAGTGAGCCAATATTGCGCCACTGTACTCCAGTGTCGGCAACAAAGGAAGATTTTGTTTCAAAAAAAAGAAAAAATTATCAAATATCTTCTAACATTAATATGCTAGCAATCTAACCAAATAAATAATATTATTACTGAAACTGTAATAATATACTCTTACATTAACACTATAATTTTAAGATATACATCTTAAATATATATAAGATATATATATAAATATATCAAATTTTATTCTCACAAAAATTACATGAAGTAGTTGAAATAGGTAGTACTAACCGATTTAATGAGTACGAATGCAATAATAATAAGAATTCTGTTTTAAATTCATATATTTAGTTTCCAAACTAGGTTGCTTATCTGCCTTTGAAACTCGTAAGTTATAACAATAATGTGATAAGATTGACTTCACAAAATATGCATGATGTCTCAAAATATTTTAGACTAATTTAGGTTGCATTTGGGTAATTCTACAGTATTTGTGGAAAGTAAAACTTACATACTCATGCAATTTTATTATTTCTGTTTATACTCCCCATATAAATGAGCAATAAAATAAATATCAACAGTGGAAAAGCCTTAGATCTTGGGGTAGGATTAGAACACATAAGAAGTATAGCTGTTTATTATTAAATAAGATTGTAGGCACACCAAGATTTTTAATGTAAGTTGTGTTGGACAGGTCTTACTGTATTTTAGTTCTGCACAAATTATTATTTCAGGGAAATAAAACCCCAAATAGAAGATGGCTCATATTCAGGCATGCCATTATTGTTCAAAGATTTAGGTCAGAAGTCAACAAATTACAGCTGAAGAGCCAATTCTAACTCTGACATATTAATTTTAAAATAAAGTTTTATTGAAGCATGACCATGCTTATCCATTTCCATATTCTCTATGAGTACTTTATCACTACAATTATAAGAAGCCATATGACTGGCAAGCCAATTTATCTGACCCTTTACCACAAATACCTGTTGATATCTTTTATAGCAGAAAACATGTTGCTATTTTTATTATTTATATTTTAGTGAATACATACATAATATTAGGTGGGAAACAAATTTTTGAATTTAAAATATCATGTAATTTTTATACATTTTATGCTTGTTGCTAATTCTATCTCACTATTGGCCTCAAATCTCTCAGGGTATGCATTTTTACCTCTCTATTCTCTTATCAGTGTGCCTATATATAATAATTGGATACGTCTTAGGATATGTTGATGTTTCACACAATACAGCTGATGAATGATTCATTTCTTAAGAAGGAAGTCAAAGTTAATACATCTCATTGTAAAATGTATGTCACTCTAAGATACTCAATTTTGGTCACTTAGCCAAGGTAAACTTGGTGTTGCTTTATATTATTTACAGAGTTCAAATTCCATAAGAAATCTCATGTGATCCACGAGTAAGCACCAGTGAAATCATCTTACTATTATCTTTATCTTTTCTACAGAAACTAGCTTGATAATAGAAACATTCTAGATATATACAGAGAGAAAACAAAGTGCCCGCGGGAACAACTCAGAAGCACACTTTTCTTACATTTCACTCTGTGGTACTGCTCTAGGATTTAGATATGACTGTGATCAGAACAATTATGTGTCAAGGATGTGTACTTTTACTATCTTATAGAATATTCTGTAGACTTTATACACACGTACTGTTTAAAATAAAAAGCCAATCCAGAATTAATGCCAATATCAAATTGCAACTATCAACCATAAAAGAAAAGTGAAAGTGTAACTTTAACAGTTATAATGACAAAAATCATAGGAGAAAATTTGCAATGTAACTTTTACAATCTAGAGACTTTCTTTCTTGGTATAAGAACCTCTAGAACTTTGCAATGGAGTTTCAGAAAAAGGCTTATTTTCTATTCATCCAGGACAAGGCATTCCAGAACAAAAACTAATTAAAAATGCTACACCAACACAATTTCTTCTCCATTCCTATTCATTTAGTGTTAACTGGAAATGAATAATTTCAATGCCAAAAAACTATAATGATTTATTCCTATCAACTCTATCTCAATGTTGCTTTCAAAATTACTGATGATAAAATTTGCCCAAAATGACCTGTAATAAGAACCAATTATAATTGCCAGTTCATTATAGTATGCATAACGGAGCATACCACATTTTTTACTGAAACAGAAAAGACAGAAAAATCTATTGTCTTTACTATTATTCATGAAAATTACCACTATGTAAATGATATCAGTCTACAGCCAAAACACATTGAATGTGCCCAATCTCATCTGATCTCAGAAACTAAGCAGGATTGGGCCTGATTAGTACTTGGATGAGAGACCACTTGTGAACACTGGGTGCTGCGGGCTTTTTTTTTTTTTTTTTTGAAAATAAAAAAAATTCAAAAATATCAATAGATGCCATCGTATAGTATAGATTTAATATGTCTTTACAGACTATTCAGATCTTTTCTTTCCTGTATAAACGGTAGGACCTCTTATCTATCCACTGTTCCTTTTTAATATATTATAACCAAATCTGTATTAGTTCATTTTCATGCTACTATGAAGAAATACTTGAGGCTGGGTAATCTATAAAGGAAAGAAATTTAACTGACTCAGTTCTGAAAGGCGTGGGAGGCTTCAGGAAACTTACAATTCATGTTGGGAGTGGAAGCAAACACATCCCTCTTTATATAGCAGCAGGAGAGAAAAGTGCAGTGTGAAGGCAGGGAAAGCCCCTCATAAAATCATCAGATCTCATGAGAACTTACTACCACAAGAAAAGCATGGGGAACTGCCCCCATGATCTAATCACCTCCCACGAGGTCCCTCCCTCAACACATGTGGATTACAATTTGGATTACAATTCAAGGTGAGATTTGGATGGGGACATAGAACCAGACCATATCAAAATCCAAATGATTGGTGAAGTGGAAATATGACCATCAATTAAAAGTTGTATAGGCCAGGCGCGGTGGCTCATGCCTGTAATCCCAGCACTTTGGGAGGCTGAGGCGGGCAGATCACCTGAGGTTGGGAGTTTGAGACCAGCCTGACCAACATGGAGAAACCCTGTCTCTACTAAAAATACAAAAAAATTAGCGAGGTGTAATGGTGCATGCCTGTAATCCCAGCTACTCGGGAGGCTGAGGTAGGAGATTCACTTGAACCCAGGAGGCAGAGGTTGCAGTGAGCTGAGATAGCACCATGGCACTCCAGCCTGGGCAACAAGAGTGAAACTCCATCTCAAACAAACAAACAAAAAAAAGTTGTATAAACGTTTCCTTCAGATGGTTATTCTGAGATTAATGTGAGGTTATCATGCAGCTGTAATTTGTAACTAAGTGAAAAGGAGTAAGCTATATCCACATTTAAAAATTATCTAATTACAAAGTCCCTTCACATTTAATTATAGGAAGGAAAAAGAATAGAAGACTCATTATTATTGCTAAAAATTTATTTGATTAGTTGCTAGTTTACCAATAACATAAGACACATTCCACACATGATTTCTACTTGCATTTATGAAATCCATCTAATCAGCCCTACTTGTGACTGAATACATGCATTCTCTAACCAGTTATTATTTTTGATGTTCTAGTTTTTTATTAAAAATTTACTTTATTGAAGTATGATTGCTATACAAATAACTGTATACCCGTCACCTCTAAAACCTCTCTCCTGTGTTCTTTATTATTATTACTGAGTGTGTGATAAGAACACTTAATATATGCTGGGGTGGTGGTTCATGCCTGTACTGCCAGCACTTTAGGAGCCTGGGTGGGAGGATGGATTGATGCCAGGAGTTTGAGACCAGCCTGGAAAACAAAGTGAGACTTCATCTCTATAAAAATATTAAAACATTAGCTGGGTGTATTGGTGGTCCCAGCTACTTGGAAGGCTGAGGTGGGAGGATCACTTAAGCCTGGGAGGTTGAGGCTGCAGTGAGTCATGATTTTGCCACTACTGCATTCCAGCCTGAGTGACAGAGCCAAACCCTGTCTCGAAAGAAAGAAAGAAAAGAAAGAAAGAAAGAAAGAGAGAGAAAGAAAAAAAGAAAGAAAGAAAAAGAAAGAAAGGAGGGAGGGAGGGAGTATAAGATGTATCCCCTTAGCAAATGTTTAAATACATAGTATAGTTAACTATAGACATTATGCTCTACAGGAGATTGCTTGAATTCATTCATCTGTATAATTGACAATTTGTAACCATTAACTAATACTTCTCCCCCTCCTTCTTCCTCCTGAGCCCTGGCAACTGCCATTTTATTCTCTGTTTCTAAGAGTTTGACTATTTCAGACTTATTGTATATATCATTGATATGGTTTGGCTGTGTCTCCACCCAAAGTCTCATCTTGAATTGTAATCTCCATAATCCCCACGTGTCAGAGGAGAGACCAGGTGGAGGTAATTGAATCATGGAGGAGGTTTCCTCCATGCTGTTCTCATAATAGTGATTAAGTTCTCATAAGATCTGATGGTTTTATAAGTGTTTGGTCATTGCTCCTGCATCATTTTCTCTCCTGCTACCTTGTTAAGAAAGTGACTTGTTTCCCCTTTGCTTTTCACCATGATTGTAAGTTTCCTGAGGCCTCCCTAGCCATGTGAAATTGTGAGTTGAACCTCTTACCTTTGTAAATTACCCAGTCTAGGGCAGTTCTTTATAGCAGTATGAAATTGGACTAATACAATCATGTAATATTTTTCCTTCTATATCTTACTTCTTTCACTTAGCATAATAGCTTCAAGTTTCCTCTATGTTATCACAAATGACAGAATTTCATAATTTTTAAGGCTAAATTTCATATATATGATATGTATATTTATATATGTACCAAATTTTTAAATTCATGGACAGAAAGTTTGTTACAACATCTTGGCTACTGTGAGTAATGCTTCAGTGAACATAGGAATGCAGGTGTATCTTCGAGATTCTGACTTCAATTCCTTTGAATAAATATCTGAAGATATTTAGCAATATTTTTAGCATTGCTAAAGCATTTGGTATTTCTATTTTTAATTTTGAGAAAAATGTTTTTTTTATAATGGTTGTACAATTTACATTCTCAGTAACAGTATACTAGGGTTATCTTTTCTATATATCCTTGCTGACACATCTTTTATCTGTGAAAACAGCCATTGTAATAGGTAGTAAGGAGGTATCTTACTATGATTTTGATTTGCATTTAACTGATGATTAGTGATGTTGGGTACCTTTTTATAATTTTTGGCCATTTATATGACTTCTTGAGAGAAATGTCTATTAAGGATTTTGTCTACTCATGGGTACTAACAATTTTTTTATTAGACTTCTCACCATTTTCTATCTATGAGATCATGTTATGTGTAAGTAGTAATTGATAAAAGACATCATTGCATTATCTTGGCACCCTCGTCAAAGATCAGTTGTCATGGTTTATTTCTGTGTTCTCTATTCTGTTCCATTGGTCTATATGTCTGTTTTATCCAGCACCATATGGTTTTGACTACTATAGCTTTGCAGCATGTTTTGAAATCAAGTAATGTGATGGCTCCATCTTTGTTCTGCTTGCTTAAAATTGCTTTGCTTATCAGGGGTCTTTAGTAGTATCAGATCAATTTAATTTTTTTCAATCTTTACAAAAAATTCCATTGGTATTTTGATAGAGGTTGCATTAAATCTTTAGATTGCTTTTCGTAGTGTGTACATTTTAACAATATTAATTATTTTGATCCATGAACATGGGATGTCTTTACATTTATTTTGTTTGATTTAATTTTTTCATCAGTGTTTTATAGTTTTCAGTATACAATATAATTAAGCCTTTAGTTAAGTTTATTCCTAAGTGTGTTATTCTTTTTGATGCTATTGCAAATGACATTGTTTTATTAATTTCTGTCTCAATAACTCATTGTTAATATATAGAAATGCAACTGATTTTTGTGTGTTAATTTTGTATCCTGCAATTCTTACCTAATTCTTTTATTAGTTCTAACAGTGTTTCAAAGTGAATGTGTGTTTATGGTTTTCTACATATAAGATTATGTCAATCCTAGCACTTTGGGAGGCTGAGGCAGGCAGGTTGCCTGAGCTCAGGAGTTTGAGACCAGCCTGGGCAATATGGTGAAACCCTGCCTCTACTAAAATACAAATATAGATAGATAGATAGATAGATATTTATAGATATATAATATTATATCTATATAATACAAATATATATGCATTATATATAATGCATTATATATAATATATATAATTTTTATTATATATTAAATAATATTATTTTTATTATTTATATATAATATATAAATAATAAATAATAAATAATATATAATATATAAATAATAAATAATATTATATATAAATAAATAAATATATTATATAAATATAATATATAATACAAATATATATGCATTATATATGCATTATAATATATAAATTTATATATATAAATATATATAATATATAAATTTATATATATATAATATATAAATTTATATATACATAAATATATATGTATATATAAATATATACATAATATATATATATAATGCATTATATATATATGCATTGGCCAGGCATGGTGGCATGTGCCCGTAGTCCCAGAAACTCAGGAGGCTGAGGCAGGAGAATCGCTTGAAGCCAGGAGTCAGAGGTTGCAGTGAGCGGAGATCATGCCACTGCACTCCAGCCTGGGCAACAGAGTGAGACTCCATCTCCAAAAAAAAAAAGAAAAAGAAATTTTAAAAAAGATTGTGTCATTTGCAAACAAATAATTTTACTTATTCCTTTTTGACTTGGCTGTCTTTCAGTTTTTTGTCTTCCTCAATTGCTCTGACTAGGATTGAAACAGCCAGGTTGAATAGTAGTAGTGAGAGTAAGCATCCTTCTGTTGCTCTGAATCTTACAGAAAAAGCTTTCAATTTTTCACTAATTTATTCAGAGTTTTTTTTTATCATGAAAGAATGTTGAATTTTGACAAAGACTTTTTCTACATCTATTAAGAAAATCATATTATTTGTATCCTTAATGACCTTAATGTATAGTATTACTTTGACTAATTTGTGTACGTTGTACCATACTTTTTTCAAAATTTAATGCATATGATTTATTTTAAGAAATCAAGGGTTTTTTGCCCAAATATAAGCTTAACAAGTGCAAATCTAAGAGCCTTTGAAATAAGGAAATTCGCATAAAGGCAGACAGTAAGACAGATAGAAATAAAAGAAGAAATACATTAGCATTAGAGATATATTTCCAGATAATTGTCCTTCTGCTTGTTTTTTTGTTATAAAGTGACAGTTTATAATTGTATACATTTATGAGGTACAAAGTGATGTTATGATTAAGGAATACAATGTAGAATAAAATCAAGCTATTTAACATATCTATCACCTCAAATACTTAACATTATTGTGGTGGGAACATTTGCAATTTGCTCTTAGCAATTTTGAAATTTATAATACTCTATTATTAGCGATATTTACAATGCTGTGTAATAGAACTAAAAAAAAAACCCCAAAACATATTTTTCCCAATTTTCCTCATCCTGCAGACTCCATAACCACCATTCTACTCTCTGCTTCTATGGATTCAATTATTTAGATGCCACATATAATAGAGAATATGCAGCATTTTAATAAATAATGTTTCATAAAATATTCATAAATATTTAAGAAGTATTGGAACAAATTATTTTTAAAAATAAATTTGTATTAATAATCCATATTTTTAATCATTCCAATCTTTTAAATTTAAAGTAAAAAGTATAAATATATTCACAAGAAAAATCTAAAGATGTTTAATGACATTGTTGCAATACACAATTTCAAAAACAAAATCTTGCCCATATTCTGAAATTAATTGTGCTATTGTAGTTGATACTAGTGTATAATACAATGTAGATAATATTATGTAAGAAAAATATGTCATTTTTGTAAGAGTAATTTTTAAAATCCTTTCATTATTTCTACTCCATCTGGAACCAGCATACAAAATAAAAAGAAAAATATATTCCATTTTTTAATCTATGTGGATATCCTATTGATATAGCAATATTATTTGTAATGATCATTGTTTTTCCTGCTAAGGTCATGTTTAATGATCACGTAAATGTGTTTGATTCTAAACTATTTATTTCTATTAAACTATTTCTCTATTCTTCCACCAAAGAAACACTAAAAGTCCCTCCTTATTAAAGCATATATTATAGTGGGCAAAATAAATAAAATAAACTGGATATTTTAAGAGAATAGTAAGTGTTATAAAGAAAATAATACAGGTCAAATGATAGAGAGCTGTAGGAATTGGGTAGTCAGAAGGAGCTTTATTGAAAAGGCTGCATTAGAAAGTCTGAATACAAGAAGAGGCAGTCCATAAAAATTGTGATGTGGTAGTATTCCAGAGGAAGTGAATAGCAAAATACCAGGGTTGATGCAGGAATAAGTCTGATTAGGTGGAGGCCAAAACCTGTAGAGCATTATTAGCCATGTTAAATATATTGGGTTCTATTTTTCATTTCAGGGGAAGATTTGGGAAAAATTTAAGTTTGGGGTGCGTAAAATTGTCTAAAACTTTTAAAGATTACTCTGTCACATAGAAAATTAACTATAGTAGATCAAGTGTAAAAATAGGGCAAGAAGTTTGGTGGTTATTCAGGTAGCCCAAATAATAAACACTGATGTAAATACTTAGATATTAGTACCAGAGGTGGTTAAGTTCTGAAAACACTGAGAAATTAGAGATAAGGACAATCACTGATAAAATAGTGGGATAAAGGAAGAAATAAAGAAAGACTTACAGAAAATAACCCATAGAATGTAAACGAATACTGGTGCCATTAACTGAAAATGAGAAGACAGGAAAAGGTGTTTGGTTAGCAGGATTGGTATGGATCTTGAATTAAAGCCTCAGTAATTCTTTGTTGGATTGTTTCTATTTCTTCTCTCCTAGTGTATAACACATTCTTACAAGTTTGCCAATGTATAATTTATATACATGCGGGTAAAATGTACAACTTGACAAGTTTTGAGATATATAAGTATAGATCTCCATCTTATATATTTATATTTTCATGAAAACATCACCAAAATTAATATAAAAATATACCCATTAGCTGCTCATTCTCATATCCATTTGTAATCTCTCACTCTTTTCCAGCCCTCTCTCATGCCCAAGAAACCAAGCACTGCTCTGCTTTCTGTCAAAATAAGGTTGAATTGTGTTTTCTGAAAACACGTATAAATAGAATCATACCATTTGTTCTCTTGGTTGACTGAATTTTTTCACTCAGAATAAATATTTTAACATACATCCATATTGTATAAAATCAACAAAATCAAATCAAATATATTTCTAATAGATAAAAGGCATTTCTTTGCAGGTATATACCACAATTGAAATATCAATTGAAATAAAAATAAATGTAAAGAGACTGAATGATGTAGTTAAATAAAGTTTGTGCTAAAACAATATTGAGACAGCCAAAGTATTTTCTGGACTCATATTTAATACTTAGGACAATGTTGGTGAAGAATAAAGTAGAGCTTGTCTTAATTACCAGAATTTTTTAGAAAAACATAGACTTACATGGAAATTTCTTAAAAGTCTATATTCAAAAACAAACAAACAAACAAACAACCCCCTGAAAACACAATCTGTTTTTTATACAACACAGAGCTGATCAGAAATGGAAGATAAACACATGGGAATATTTACCCTTAGAAGATAATAATCATATACTAGTTAAGGAACAACATCTGCTCAGCTAGCTGCTGCTGATCAGTTGTGTCACCCAGGAGGGAAGGAAAACCTCAGGGAAAACAAGCAGCAGGGATGTGGTGCAAGTCAAATTAGCAAAGCAGTTCCTTTAGAATAACAAGGATTTACAACTTCCGAGTCTAAATAGTCTAGGGAAATTAAGGTGTTTTCCCTAAGGTGAAAAACAAAAATCTGGCTATATTTTACTGAGGACCATGGCTCAAATACCTTATTGAAACTCTGCATTATGAACCAATGATTGCTAGGACCCAGATTTTTTGGATATTCTTAGGAAAATTTTATGTTTCCTTCAACAGTCCTATTCCTCAAAATTAAAATTCACCATGCCAACTTGCATGCCTGAAATTAACAGTTAATTCTAAAATTAAATTTGTATCAGTACTTCTTTTATTTCCTTTGGGGTTATTAGAATTAAACATGCCAAAATCATGCCATTGCTTTCATACGTTTGCTCCAAGGGATAAACGCAACTGTCTCTGCTTTCCAAAGACTCTAATTTAGTTGCCAATAAATAAGTACATCCATAAAATAATTTAAAATTTTTATTATGACCAGTGTACACATACATATAAAACTGAATGAGTGATTAGAGTAATAACATAAAAGTCACAATCTATTACTAACTGCATACTTTTCATAAAGCCAAAATTGTACTGAATTTCGTTTTCATTTGCATACTTTTCAAAAATAATTTTGCCACATGGCACAATGTTTTCATTTTTCAGAATTTCATGCTTCACAATTTTACAATTTTTTCAGTTTAGACGCAACTGACATCTTGATGATGAATTCAGCTATACAGCGTAAGTCACTATTGTTTGCGTAATTGAATGTTAAGTAATTATTTTATTAATAAAACAACTTCAATGTGCTCATATGGAAACAACCTTTATATTACTAATTTAAGAGGCTTATTTTAAAAAACTAAATGCTTCTGTGTTAACTTGTTTACTTTCTTATTTCCTATTATTTCAACTCCCTATATTTCTGATTACCTTCTTTGAAACCTATACCCAAACTTTCAGGACTGCATATATATCTTTTCAATACATACATTATATATTTTACATATATATGTAAAAGAAACATATTTGATTTTAGAACAGTCTGAAATATACTGAATCCCATATCTAATTTATTGCTTCTTTTTAGTGGAAAAGTGTCTTTTAATCATTTAGGAGAAGCAACATTCTTACAGCCAATCACAAACACACACACAAAAATCTTTTTTTCCTTCAGAAAATTGAAGTGCATTCAAGTGATGGTTGTTATACTTTTTAATTTGCTAAAGATAGAGATTTTATAAAATTCCATGTGTGCTTATTAACTATCGTCTTTTAGCTTCAAAGCCATCTTTCTATAAGTGATTTGTCATGCTGGGGCTGGGACTAGGAAATCACATTTTCCCTTGCCAGTTGCTCCCTGTTAGATCCTCTCTGTGGTAGGTGGAGTGTGGGGGTGGTGTTAGGAAAGGAGCGTGTTGGCCTTGAGGAAGGAAAACAGGGCTCTTTCTTTTTGTTTGTTGTCTGTTCCTGAAAGCTTTACAGAGCAATAATTGACACAAAGGCAGTGGGTATCCGTTTTAGTACCCGTGACAACAATTTGTTACAATTTCCAGTTATTTTCTTTTTTTTTTTCAGACTCCCTAAACCAGCCTCATTGTGTGCCCTTAAGATACCACATCAGCCAAGCTCTAACCACTCCTCAGAAATCCACGCTCAATTTCCAGTCGGTTTCTCCTCCAGCCTACTGAGAGGTGACAACGTGCTAGCAGCCCTTGCTTGCTCTCCTCACCTCCTTGGCCTCGGCGTCCACTCTAGCCATGCTTGAGGAGCCCTTCAGCCCACCAATGCACTGGGGGAGCCCCTCTCTGGGCTGGCCAAGGCCCGAGCTGGCTCCCTCTGCTTGTGGGGAGGTGGGGAGGGAGAGGCATGGGTGGGAGCCAGGGCCATGTGTGGCCTCGCAGGCCAGGGGGAGTTCCAGGTGGGCGCAGGCACGGTGGGCTCTGCACTCAGAGTGCCCAGCCAGTGCCACCAGCCCCGGGCAGTGAGGGGCTTAGCACCCGGGCCAGCAGCTGCGAAGGGTGGGCCGGGTACCCCAGCACTGCTGGCCGGCCCGTGCTGTGCTCGAATTCTTGCTGGGCCTCAGCCACCTCCCTGTGAGGCAGGGCTTGGGACCTGCAGCCCACCATGCCCGAGCCACCCCCTGCCCCCGTGGGCTCCCACGCGGCTGGAGCCTCCCAGACAGGCACCGCCCTCTGCTCCACAGTGCCTGGTCCCATCAACCACCCAAGGGCTGAGGAGTGCAGGCACATGGCGTGGGACTGGTGGGCAGCTCAGCCTGGGGCCCAGAACCTCGTGGGATCCACGAGGTGAAGCCAGCTGGGATCCTGAGTTGAGTGGGGTCGTGGAGAACTTTTATGTCTAGCTACAGGATTGTAAATGCACCAGTCAGCACCCTGTGTCTAGCTCAAGGTTTGTAAACGCACCAATCAGTGCTCTGTGTCTAGCCAATCGAGTGGGGACTTGGAGAACTTTTGTGTCTAGCTAAAGGATTGTAAATGCACCAGTCAGCACCCTGTGTCTAGCTCAAGGTTTGTAAACACACCAATCAGCACCCTGTCAAAATGGGCCAATCAGCTCCTTGTAAAATGGACCAATCAGCAGGATGTGGGTGGGGTCAGATAAGGGAATAAAAGAAGGCTGCCCAAGCTAGCAGCGGCAACCCACTTAGATCCCCTTCTGCACTGTGGAAGCTTTGTTGTTTTGCTCTTTGCCATAAATTTTGCTGCTGCTGACTGTTTGGGTCTGCCCCGCCTTTATGAGCTGTAACACTCACCACGAAGGTCTGCAGTTTCACTCCTGAAGCCAGAGACCACGAACCCACCGGGAGGAACAAACAACTCCAGACTTGCCGCCTTTAAGAGCTGTAACACTCACCGTGAAGGTCTGCGGCTTCACTCCTGAAGCCAGAGAGACCACAAACCCACAAGAAGGAAGAAACTCTGGACATATCTAAAACATCTGAAGGAACAAACTCCAGACACACCATCTTTAAGAATTGTGACACTCACTGCAACGGTCCGCGGCTTTATTCTTGAAGTCAGCGAGACCAAGGGCCCACCAATTCTGGACACACTATTAAGGTATTTGTCCAGCCCGTGCGGACCCATTCTTCGGAGACTGGGTCTCAGCTCTGCCCCAAGATTTTTTGTTTCCTCAGTTCTGGGGATGGCAATTGCTTTATAAGATTACCACCTCTGTGATACCTCAGTGCCCTAGTTTTGCCTGTTTAATACATGTGAAGACAGTTTCTTATGTACTAAATACCTGATGTGGTTTTTATTTTCTGGAGTAACGTTAACTGAAACACCATGACTAAAGTCTCCTAAGAATGACCTTCATAAATTAAGATATTTTGTCTTTCACAGTAAACATGCTTCCGGTAAGTTTGCCTTTATTTTACTGTAGCCATCAATAAAAACATTATTGTGGTGGTTCCTGTTCAAATCCCAGTTTCCCTGTCCCTTTACATTATGAAATATATTAGATGAAAAATAACGAAGTTTTGTTTGTGGTTTTGGGACTGTATCATAGAAAGGATGATTTTCCCCCTTAATTCTTAAAACAGCACAATGCATAAAGATTATAAAATATTATAATCTGTATCTAAACACTGACTTAAGCTGACAGTATTTTAAATCCAGTATTTTGTTTTGAATCCAGTTATTTTAAACCAGATTTTAGAGTTTAGTTTCTTCAAGCCAAATAAAACAAAACACATTCTTATTCTCTCCACTCCTATGTATCGTGTGCATAAATCTATGGTGTATTTTAGACGGAGAGGATGTGCTGCTTTACATTCTTCCCACTCCATACATGTTAAACTAAAAGGCCCAGAAAGGATATCACTGAGTGAAAAGAAAATATTGAAAAGGCCAGAAACATCAGAATTTTTCTAATACTAGAATACATTAAAGGGAGAAAAGAAATAAATTTAAAAAATAAATTTAAAGGGATGATACAAAACTTAAAAAGTGCTATTGTCTAAAAAATATGAGTGCATGAGTAATACATCTCAGTGCATCCTAAGGATATAGCAATATTGTCTGAAATAATAAGGGAATTCATATATCTTTTGGAATGTACACAAACACATACGAATATACATCTGTTTAACATTGTCTGAATAAGATGAATAACGGCATAGCCCATGACCCAGCTCTTCCACTCTTGGGGTTTGTTTTATCTTACAAAATTTCATGCCCTAATACCCATGTAAAACAGGCATGGAACAGCACTTAGGATAGCCTCAAAATGAAAACAACCCACATATTCATCAGCAGTGGAAGGGATAAATTGTGATGTATTAGTAGTATTAAATACTATTCAAGAAGCCACAAAAGAGAACATATAGTATAATTTTATTTATGTAAATTATCAAAACCTGATACAACCAAACTACATTGTTTTACTCAAAAAAAAAATGGAGTATACACAATCTTTTCCAAGTCAGAGAATTATAATTGTTCTTTACCATGTTTATGGGTGTTTTGTTTTGTTTGGAGATGGAGTCTCACTCTGTCACCAAGGCTGGAGTGCAAATGCACAATCTCGGCTCACTGCAACCTCTGCCTCCCGGGTTCAAGCGATTCTCCTGCCTCAGCTTCCAAAGTAGCTGGGACTACAGTTGTGTGCCACCACACCCAGCTGATTTTTGTATTTTTAGTAGAGACATGGTATCACTATGTTGGCCAGGTTGGTCTGGAACTCCTGACCTCAAGTGATCTGCTGGCCTTGGCCTCCCAAACTGCTGGAATTACAGGCATGAGCCACCATGCCCCATCTACTTATGTTTTATATGCTATTTCACATATATGTTACTTTTCAAAATATTAATTTATGTAAAACTAATTTTATTTTTCAAACTTAATTGCAATATTGTAGAACATTTTTAATTTCAAGTTACTTTTTAAAGGCTTCTTTTCATTTTTGTTTTCATTTTTATTTTTCAACTTCATTGAGATAGTATTTATATACAACTAAATGCACACATTTTAACTTTACAGTTTCATGAGTGACGGCAACTACATACAACATTGTCAACTTGTAATTACTACCTCTACCTAGGAGTAGATAGTTCCATCACACCAAATAGCGCTCTTTTGCCTTTTTGCAATTATGCCTACATACATGCACACACACAGTCCCAGGTAATCACTGATCTAGGTTCTGTCAACAGAGGTTAATAAAAATGGAGTCCTGCAGTACTACAGTACACATACTTTTATTCCTGGCTTCTTCAGCATGTTTTTGAGATCCATCTATGCTTTTAAGTGTATCAGTAGTTTATATTGCTGAGTAATTGATTATTTTATATAGGGCAAACGGATAAAACGTTTGTGATATATAGATTTTTGGGTTACTTTCAGCATGAATTGTTAACATTTGTGTAAAATTTCTTATTTCTCTTGGATATTACTTAGGAGTGGAATTGCTGAGTCACACAGAAAGTATAGATTTTTTTGAAAAAGAGTCACGCTATTTTCCAAAGTGATTTTATCATTTTACACTCTCATGAAAATGCATGCAGGTTCTAACAATGATACATACTGTGCAGTGCTTAGTATTTTTTTTATTATGGAGATGGAGTGTAAGGGTTTTTTTGTATCTACTGCACAAAGGCACTTTGTCATACATACGTGCAAATATTTTATCCCAATTAATGACTTTTTAAATTGTTTCAAAAGAGTTTTTAGAGTGTAAGTTTTTAATTTTCATCAAGTCCTCTCTATCAATTTTTTATGTTGTGCCCTAATGATTTTTTGCTAAAACATGTCAGGAAGATTTTCTATTAACATTTTGTCAGATTACATATATATATATATATACACACACACACATATATATACACGTATATATATATATATAGTTTTTTTTCCCCACAGTATGAAGTCTCAAAGGCCACTGTAACCCCAATATTGCTAAGGTCAATAGGTCCAAATAAAATGGCCTAGAACATTAATTGGAACGGAGGTCACTATTCCTTTTTTTTTTTTTTTTTTGAGACGGAGTCTCGCTCTGTCTCCCAGGCTGGAGTGCAGTGGCGCAATCTCGGCTCACTGCAAGCTCCCCCTCCAGGATTTACACCATTCTCCTGCCTCAGCCTCCCAAGTAGCTGGGACTATAGGTGCCCGCCACCTCGCCCGGCTGGTTTTTCGTATTTTTTAGTAGAGACAGGGTTTCACCGTGTTAGCCAGGATGGTCTCGATCTGCTGACCTGGTGATCCACCCGTCTCGGCCTCCCAAAGTGCTGGAATTACAGGCTTGAGCCACCGCGCCCGGCCCACTATTCCTTTATGAATACTATCTCAGAATTAGGAAGCCATGAGAATAAGTCATTTAAAGTTTTCGGTTTATAATTATTCATGTTATAATAATTACCATGTGTCCGGCAGTGTTCTATGTGCCTTACAAATATTTCTTATAAAATCCTGATAATCATTGTATAAGAGAGTGATTTACTAATTTTACAAAGGGGCAAAGTAAAGCCCATAAATCTTTCATAAAGTCATTGACTCATACATGGTGCCAGAATCCTAGAAGGCAGATTCCAGAGCATATTCTCTGAACCACTATACATGCTTTAACATACTTCCGGTAATGGAGTATTTTCCACAGTTTCTTTGTCAAGCGCATCTCTTCTTATTTAACTTAACATAGTTTAACATCCTACACCTTGGTTAGTCCTGAGTATGAATCTTATAAAATTAGGGCCCTGTTTATGGAAGACAATATTTTTTTCTGATTGATTTTTATTTGTTGACTTTTTCCATTTTCCATTTAAGTAGGAATTCATTGTCATTCAACTTACCCATGAAAGTCAAATAAAAATTAATGATATTCTTCTAAACACAAAGGCTAAAATTCAGCAATAAGTCACAAAATAAAAAGAGAAAGGAAAAATCAATACAACATAACAAAAAAACCGAATCACAATAACACAATATGTTCTGACAATTCCTAATTGGCTTTTGTATAGGTAAAGAAAAGAAGGGGAATGTAATTAGTTCCATAAGGTTTTATATTTATGTGGAAGTATAAGAATTTTTTCTTTTGTTCAATGTTCAAATGAAATGGCAGATGGTCCATTGGACTGCTTTTGAATTCACCAAATACAAATTATGTACAATGAAG
Source organism: Pan paniscus (assembly GCF_029289425.2). NCBI lineage: Eukaryota > Metazoa > Chordata > Mammalia > Primates > Hominidae > Pan > Pan paniscus. The sequence goes on from NC_073258.2 coordinate 98,526,465, forward strand.
TTTTTTCAGAGGTTGAGATTCTTCAAAAAGCAGATATGTGAGACTAAAATATAGATTATTACTGCTAATGTAAAACTGTTTTAAACTTTGAACTGATGTTGCTTGAAAATACAGGATTACATTTCTCTTTTCCATAACAGTTGTCACAGACTCTATAGGCCATTTAATTAATCATAATCAAAATGATATGATTTTCCTTGGTAATATATGAAATATCATGTCATTTTAGAATTTTAGAATCCTTAGAAATTAAACAATTTGGTAACTTTCTTATGAGTTGTATATTAAATACATTAATTGTCTAATTCCAAATCACTACACAACAGCATGACACATGGGCAGATGAACTCGGGCAGTTTGAATAATCGTCACTCCGTTTAAACTTCATGTGTTGAGGTGGCTGAAACTTTATGGTTAGATTGGCTTAGTCTATCTTTCAAAGAATGAAATTGATGTGAGGCAGATTCCTATGAAAAAGCCATTTGGTTTTACCTGGCCTCCACCCCACACCCACTGTCAACCTCCAGTACTTCCCCAGCACCCTACCTTGAAAGGTAACCTTTATCTAAGGGATTACATCTCGTAGATTATTATCTAAATTATAAAGATATTTCTAGGATTTGATTAATAAATGATTAATTTTAATGAGATAAAGTTGCTGCTACCTAACTAAATTCTTCAACAAGAGCTCACACACTCAAACTATTTTTCCTTAACCAAATTTACAGAGCCTATGGCTATTTCACTGTCACACACACACACACACACACAGCAACACATTTTTCACAATTTTTCAAAATTCCTATAATTGCCAGTGATTAAAGCTGCTAAAATAAAATACATGACTAGAAAGCACCCTTTTTTTTAAGTAGTCTTCAAAATGTATTGGGTATTCCTTCTTAGTGAGACAACTGGTCATTCTGGGAGCATAGAATTTTACCTCAAGTATTCCTTCATTGTACTTAAAGCACTGAATAAAATTTAGATTTGTGTGTCATCATACTTCATTAATATATCAAATAGGATAGAAATTATTAAAATCAGTTGATGATTTATGGATAAATACATAAAGGGAATTTGATATTTCAACTAACTTTGGAGGAAGACTTAAAACCTGCACATTACCCTCCTGATAGGTCTAGAAATCTTAGATTTAAACTCTTGACTTTTTCTTGTTGTATAGATCACTACATCAAAACTAACATTGCTTATCATTTGAGCAGGTTTCCTGTGTTCAATTCCCAAACATAAATTTTTTTATTATCTTCTAGTAGTCAGTAGTGACACACGGCCAACTCAAAATAGTTTGGGGAAAAAAGGAACTGCATTGGCTGAAAGAATCGAAAGAGTGATTGAAAACCAACGGTAGGAAGTATGGTTATTCAACACAACTTCAGGAATAATTGAAAGCAGGTACCTACATCCAATACAATAGAAAGATCTGTTTTCTATCTCCTTTTCTCTCCAAATTGGCTTTATTATTTTGTTCTCTTTATACGGACTGAGTTTCTCTACTAGGCAAAAAAGTTGGTTTCCTACAATTCAGAGCTTCTTCTCGTATACATACATATATATGAAACACTTTCTCCACTAAAAGGGGATAATCATTGGTATCAGTTTGACAGTGCTGCAAGTCCTGGCAAAGAAACTCAGGCATAACATGAATTAGGTGCCCTGCCTGAAATTTGATATGGGTTGAAGGAATAAATAATAATACCAAAAATATATTTGATTCTCACAAAAAAATTATTACTTGTGAACTGCCAGTATCTAAATTTTACAGATATTTAATTGATTTAGAAATATTAAATAACTTCCTCTAATCACAAACATCACCCTTAGTGGATTCAGGGTAACTCAACAGCAGTATTTATGGAGATATTTGAAGGGCAAGGAATGTGATGTCTATTATCTCAGTAAAAGGGAAAGATTTTAGATAGATGTTAATATAAATGTTCATTAAGGTCGTTCCTAAAGCTCTGGAATATCTTGTGAATTTTTACACACCTGGACAATTAGATGGGGGAACAGAGGAGGCAAAAGGGGCAAACTCATTTTACACTTTAAAAAAAGAGGACACAAATTGAATTATCCAAATTGACCAACTATGCCATTTGCTTTATTGTAATAATTAAATAATTATTTATCTATAATATACCACAGTCCATAAAAAGATCACGTTGTTATTCAATATATGGATTAAAAAACTGAAATTTTCCTCCCAGGTGGAAAAAACAATCAAGGAAACTTAGGAGGCAATTTTTAGCATGCATATGCATGCACACACACAAAATGAATTAAAAATTTATTCAGTTGGCCCAGGGCAGTGGCTCATGCCTGTAATCCCAGCACTTTGGGAGGCCGAGGTGGGCAGATCACGAGGTCAGGAGTTTGAGACCAGCCTGGCCGACGTAGTGAAACCCCATCTCTACTAATAATACAAAAATTAGCTGGGCATGGTGGCACATGCCTGTAATCCCAGCTACTCAGGAGGCTGAGGCAGGAGAATTGCTTGAACCTGGGAAGCGGCGGTTGCGGTGAGCCGAGATCGCACCATTGCACTCCACAGTGGGCAACAAGAGCGAAACTCCGTCTAAAAAACAGAAAAATTTACTCAGTTATATTAGCAAAGGCACGCCAGTTATGGGCATACGGGAGAAGGAAGGGATTATTAAAAATTGTAAGTTTTGTCCGCTCTCAGTCGCTTTATTAAGAAATTCAGGCAGTCAGATGGGTTGTAGAAAGAAGCTTAACTCTTTTGTCATATGAGAATGTGCTCTGAGACAAAAGCTAGTGCAAGGTGACTGTTAGGGAATGGCTGTCTCACAAGTTCAACACAGAAAAAGCATGGTAGCCACAGTTCAAATTCTATTTTGTGCTTGGATTTCAAGAGAGTGCATACAGTAGAGGAAGACTTCCTTAAGCCAAATATCATTTAATGACATTGAACCAAAGCAAAGAAAGTTAAAGGTATGGGTTTAACAGGAATATTTTATTATGATTTACTAAACATTAAAAAACTGATTGTAATGACAAAACAATTTTGTATTCTCATCCTTAGTGTTCATGACTTTTAGCTTGTTTTAAAAAATTGGTCTTTAATGTAATGTAAAAAAAGGCAAATTATTTGTTAGGTTGAAATTTGGTAGATACCAGTAGTTAAATTTTTCTCAATAATACAAGTATTTAAATAATTTTATTATTTATTAGTAAAATTTAAAATAGGTTGTCATCTTTGTCCATTTTGTGCTGCTATTGCAAAATACTTGAGACTGGACAAAATTTTTTTCCTTTTTTTTTTTTTTGAGACTGAGTTTCGCTCTTGCTGCCCAGGCTGGAGTGGAGTGGTGCGATCTCAGCTGGGTAATGTTTAAAAAGCCCCAAAATTTATTTCTCAGAGTTCTGGAGGCTAGGGAGTCCAAGATCAAGGTGATGGCATCTGGTTTAGCGACAGCCTTCATGCTGCATCCTAACATGGCAGAAGGTGGAGGGCAAGTTAGCCAAATGCTAGCCAAAGCTTCTTTCACAAGGCCCTTAATCCCATGGGTGAGAGCCTATCCCTCCTGGCCTAATCACCTCTTAAAGGCACCACCTTTTAATACCATCACGTTGGCAGTACCTGGAGCTTTGAGGGGATAAATTCAGACCTTAGCATCTGCCTTCGGTTTGCATTTTGTAACAACATTTTTTTCAATGCTCTTTTGAATTTCATTATTATTATTACAGGGAAGATCTGAAGATAACTGAAGGCAGAAGAGAGATTTTAATCTGTTCGTGGATCAGTAACAGGCTAGACCAGGATTCCTATGTAATGAGCCATGTGTTCATGTCACAGTTCCTTCTGTTTCCTTAAATAACAGAGAATCATTGAATTTAAAATGCACCATCTTACTGACATTTCTGTCTTTTGTCTATGTCTATCAGAAAATGTGTAATTGCACCTTGTGAGTTTGTGTGAAGGTTACAGTGGACTTCTGTATGAAGAGAAAATAACTTTAACAATAAAGTATCCTGTACTGTATACTGTATTCTCTTTATATATATATATATATTACTCTCAAAGTCAACTGCATTTCATCTTAACACAAGCATACAGGTTTCAAATAAGGAATACATAATATGACTTCAAAGGAATTGCAGTAAGCCTAGCAGAATGTCAGATATATATGCATATAAGAAGCAGAAGATATAATTTTAAGAATTCGAGAAGAATAAAATTAATTCTACTCCAAATTGTTTTCTACTGCTTCTTTGGCATTTCCTTTCTTGGTACTTGAGATTTTATATAAGAGTGTATTTTATGGTTATCAATACAAATGTCACTGTCTAATAATATCTTAGGAAAAAATGACACTTTTCATGTATATGGAACTTTATGTTTCACAAGACCTTTTTTCATGTATTACTTGTGTAAATTACCAAATTAACTTTTAAATACACTCTATTAAATTTATTTATAGGAAAAGGAACTAAATCTTATAATATTTAGCCACATTATTAAGTACTGTAATTTATTAGTTGCAGTGTCTCGAACAAATATTTTTTTGTCCTTGAAGTAAGAAGCCATGTGCTAAGATCTAAAGTGCAATGCTCATTAATATTAATATTGAATGCATAAATAAAGGAATAAGTGAAAGAGTCTGGGACAAGAAACCATCTCTTTTGACTTTAAAGGCAATGTTAACATTCACAAGTTATTTATTATATAATATTTTACTTTATCAGGCCACCTTTGGTATGATCACTGGACAAGATCATAGTCAACAGCTGATATCTGAATAATCACATTGCAAATTTGAAGCTCCAGTGTTCTACAGAGTTTATTTGGGGGACAAATAGGACTGAAAAGAGTTATTTTGCTTATATAGCCTCAACATTGATTTCAGTTTCCTGTGACTTTTTATTTCACAAATAATCCAGAAAAGAAGTAATTTAAGAAACAGATTTATTTATTTTTTTGCGGGGGATGGAGGTATAATAGGTTTATTAGTTTTAAGGAGCGGCAGGCAAGAAAACTAGTTTCTAGTTCCGTATATGATATTATAACTTCTGTGGGTACATAATAGGTATAGATATTTATGGGCTATATGAGGCATGCAATGCATAATAATCACATCATGGAAAATGGGGTATCCATCCTCTCAAGCATTTATCTTTTGTGTTATAAATAATTTAATTACACTCCTTAACTTATTTTAAAATGTACAGTTAAATTATTATTGAATATAGTTACCCAGTTGTGCTATCAAATATTAGGCCTTATTTATTCATTGTATATTTTTTGTACCCATTAACCATCCACATCCCCTCAACCAACCATCCACTACCTTTTCCAGCCTTTGTTAACCATCCTTCTACTCTTTATGTCCATGAGTTCAATTGTTTTGATTTGTAGGTCCTACAAATAAATGATATGCAATGTTTTTCTTTCTGTGCCTGGTTTACTTCACTTAACATAATGAATGACCTCCAGTTCCATCCATGCTATTGCAAAAGTGTGAATCTCATTTAGTGGCTGGAAAGCACTTTATTTTGTGCAAGTACCACATTTTCTTTATCCATTCATCTGTTGATGGACACTTCGGTTGCTTCCAAATCTTGGCTATTGTGAACAGAACTGCAAAAAACATGGCAGTGCAGATATCTTAAATATACTGATTTCCTTTCTTTTGAGTGTATACCCAGCAGTGAGATTGCTGGATCATATGGAAGCTCTATTTTTAGTTTTTTGAGAAACCTCCAAACTATTTTCCATAGTGGTTGTACTAATTCACATTCCCAACAAAATATATGAGGTTTCCTTTTCTTCACATCCTTGCCAGCATTTGTTATTGCCTGTCATTTGGATAAAAGCCATTTTAACTGGCATAAGATGATATCTCCCAGTAATTTTGATTTGCATTTCTCTGATGATCAGTGATGTTGCGCGCCTTTTCATATGCCTGTTTGCCATTTTATGTCTTATTTTGAGAAATGCATATTCAGATTTTTTGCTCTTTTTTTGATTGGGTTATGACCTTTTTTTCCTGTAGAGTTCTTTGAGTTCCTTACACATTCTGGTTATTAATCTCTTGTCTGATGGGTAGTTTGCAAATATTTTCTCCCATTCTATGGGTTCTCTCTTCACTTTGTCGATGGTATATTTTGCTGTGCAGAAGCTTGTTAACTTGATGAGATCCCATTTCTCCATTATTGTTTTGGTTGCCTGTGCTTGTGAGGTGTTACTCAAGAAATTTTTGCCCAGACCAATGTCCTGGAAAATGTTTCCAATGTCTTCTTGTAGTAGTTTCATAGTTTGATGTCTTAGATTAATGTCTTTAATCCATTCTAATTTGAATTTTATATCTAGTGAGATATAGGGGTCTAGTTTAATTCTTCTGTACATGGATATACAGTTTTCCTAGCACCATTTATTGAAGAGAATGTCTTCCCCAGTGTCTTTTCTTGGCACCTTTGTTGAAACTGAGTTCATCACAGGTGTGTGGACTTGTTTTGGGGTTCTCTATTCTATTCTATTGATCTATGTGTCTGTTTTTATGCCAGTACCTTGCTGTTTTGTTTATTATAGCTCTGTAGTATAATTTGAAGTCAGGTAAAGTGATTCCTCCAGATTTATTATTTTTGCTTGGGACAGCTTTGCCTATTGTTGGTCTTTTGTGATTCCATATAAATTTTAGGGTTTTTTCTATTTATGTGAAAAATGTCATTGGTTTTTAAATAGGGATTGCATTGAATCTGTAGATTGCTTTGCATAGTATAGACATTTAGCAATATTGATTTTTCCAACCCATGAACATGGAATATTTTTCCATAGATATTTAATTCATTTGTGGCTATTATAAATGGAATTACATTTAAATTTCTTTTTAGATTTTTCATTATTGGTATATAAATGCTCCTATTTTTTCTATATATATTTTGTACCCTGCAAAATATACTCAATTGGTTTATCAGTTCTAATAGTTTTTTGATGGAGTCTCTAGGTTTTTCCAAATATAAGATCATACAATCTGGAACAAAAATGATAATTTTACTTTTTTATTTCCAGTTTTAACAGGTGATAATAATGTATGTCTTATAACCTATTATTTTATGCTGAGAACAACAACATTGTTTGCATAAACAAACAAGTAACAAGGAAACTAACAAAGACTATGCCTTAAATTTATTCCCCTGCTTTTTAACTTTTTGTTCTTAATTTCTCTTGTCTAATTGCTCTAGCTAAGATTTCCAGTACTACGTTGTATAACAGTGGTGAAAGCAGGCATCCCTGTCATGTTCCAGATCTTAGAGGAAAGGCATTCACGTTTTCCTCATTCAGTATGATACTGGCTGTGGGTCTGTTATATATGGCTTTCATTATTTTGAAATATGTTCCTTCTACCCCCAGTTTTCAGGGCTTTTATCAAGAAGGGATGTTGAATTTTATCAAATGGTTTCTCAGCATCAATTTAAATGATCATATGATTTTTATCCTTCATTCTGTTGATATGATGGGTCACATTGATTAATTGGCATATTTTGCACCATCCTAACATCCCTGGGATAAATCTCACTTGGTCATAATGAATGATCTTTTTAATGTATTGTTGTATTTGATTTATAAGTATTTTGTTGAGGACTTTTGCATCTATGTTCATTAGAGATATTAGCCTATAGTTTTCTTTTTTTAAGGTGTCTTTCTCTGGTTTTGGTGTCAGGGTAAAACTGGCCTCATAGAATGAGTATGGAAATATTCCTTCTTCCTCTATTTTTCAGAATAGTTTCAGAATGGCAGGATTGAGTAGGAAGAACTAAACCAAACATTTAGTTCTTCTTTAAATGTTTGGTAGAATTGAGCTGTGAAGCCATCAGGTCCTAGGCTCTTCTTTACTTTGAGACTTTTTATTAAGGCTTTGATCTCATCACTTGTTATTGGTCTCTTCAGGTTTTGGATTTTTTTGTGGTTTAATCTTGGTAGGTTGTATGAATTTGTCCATTTCTCCTAAATTTTCTAATTTATTAACATATAGTTGCTCATAGTAGCCACTAATGATCCTTTGGTTTACTGTGCTATCAGGTGTAATGTCTCCTTTTTCATCTCTGTATTTATTTGGATTTTCCCTCTTTTTTCTGATAACAGTCTGGCTAAAGGTTTGTCAATTTTGTTTCACTTTTCAAAAAGCCAGCTTTTTGTTTCAATGATCTTTTGTTTTGTTTTCCTCATTTCAATTTCATTTTTATCTGCTCTGATATTTATTATTTCTTTTCTTCTACTAATTTTGGGTTTGGTTTGCTCTTTCAAATTTTTAAGATTCATTGTTGAGTTGTTTATTGAAATTTTCTTCTTTTCTGATGTAGGTACTTATAACTGCTTATAGCTATAAACATCCCTCTTAGTATTGCTTTTGCTGTGTACCATAGGTTTTAGTATGTTGCTTTCAATATCATTTGTTTCAAGAAATTTCTTCTTAATTTCTTCATTCACACACTGTTCATTCAGGAGCATATTGTTTAATTTTCATGTATTTGTGTAGTTTTCAAAATTTCTCTTGTTATCTAGTTCTAGTTCTATTCCATTGTGGTCAGAGAAGATAATTGATATTATTTCAATTTTTAAAAATTATTTAAGACTTGTGTTGTGGCCTAACATATGGTATATCCTAGAGCATGATCCATGTGCTGAGGAAAAGAGTGTGTATTCTGCAGCTATTGGATGAAATGTTCTGTAAATATCTATAAGATTTATTTGATCCATAGTGCAGATTAAATCAGATATTCCTTTGTTGATTTTCTGTCTGGAATATCTGTCTAATGCTGAAAGTAGGGTGTTGAAATCTCCAACTATTATTGTATTGGAGTCAATCTCACTCTTTAAAATAATATTTGCTTTATATATTTGGGTGCTTCAGTGTTTGGGGCATATATCTTTATAATTCTAATTTTCTCTTGCTGAATTTACCCCTTTATTATTATATAATAATATCCTTTGTCTCTTTTTTTTTTTTTTTTTTTTTTGAGATGGAGTCTTGCTCTATCACCCAGGCTGGAGTACAATGGCGTGATCTCGGTTCACTGCAACCTCCACCTCCCAGGTTCAAGTGATTCTCCTGCCTCAGCCTCCTGAGTAGCTGGGATTACAGGTGCCCGCCACCATACCTAGCTAATTTTTGTACTTTTTGTAGAGATGGGGTTTCACCATGTTGGTCAGGCTGGTCTCAAACTCCTGACTCATGATCTGCCTGCCTCAGCCTCCCAAAGTGTTGGGATTACAGGCTTGAGCCACCACGCCAGCCTCTTTGTCTTTTTTTACAGTTTTTGTTTTAAAAATTATTTTGTCTGATATAAATATAACTACTCCTGCTCTTTTTTGGTTTTCATTGGCATGGAATATCTTTTTCCATCCTATATTTTCAGTCTATGTGTGTCTTTATAGGTGAAGTGTGTTTCTTGTAGGCAACAGATGAATGGGTCTTATTTTGTTTTGTTTTGTTTTAATTTATTCAGCCACTCTATCACTTTCAGTTGGAAAGTTTATTCCATTGATATTCAGTGTTATTACTGGTAAGTAAGGGCTTACTCCTGCCATTTTGTTATTTGTTTTCTGGTTGTTTTGTGTTCTTCTCTTCCTTCTTTCTTTCCTTCCTGTCTTCCTTTAGTGAAGGTGAGTTTCTCTGTTGAAATTATTTAGTTTCTCGGTTTTTATTTTTTGTGTTTCTATTGTATGTTTCTTGGTGAGAAGTTACCATGAGGCTTGCAAATACTTTCTTATAACCTAATGACACTGTTTGCATAAACCAACAAACGACCAAGAAGAAAACTAATGAAGACTTTATACTTTAAATTCATTCATCCACTTTTTAACTCTTTGTTTTTACTATTTATATCTTATTATAATATGTCTAGAAAATATGTTGTAATTATTATTTTTGATTGGATCATTTATCCTTTCTACTTACAATAAGTATAGTTAACACATCACTGTTACAGTGTTATAATATTCTGTGTTTTCCTGTGTACTTACTAATACCAGTGAGTCTTGTACCTTCTAATGATTTCTTACTGCTCATTAACATCTTTTTCTTTCTGACTGAAGTACTCTCTTTAGCATTTTTTGAAGGACAGGTCTGGTGTTGATGGAATCGGCTTTCATCTGGGAAACTTTAATTCTTTTTCATGTTCGAAGAATAATTTTACTACATACACTATTCTAGGGTAAAGGTTTTTTTTCCTTCAGCACATTAAATATGTCATGTTATTCTCTCCTGGCCTGTACAATTTCCTGAAAAGTTTGCTGCCAGAAGTAATGAAGCTCCATTTTATGTTATTTATTTCTTTTCTCTTACTGCTTTTATGAAACTTTTTTTATATCTTTGACCATTGGAAGTTTGATTATTAAATGCCTTAAGGTAGTCTTCTTTAGGTTAAATCTGCTTGGTGTTCTATAACCTTCTTGTACTTGAATATGCATATCTTTCTCTATGTTTGGGAAGTTCTCTGTTATTATCCCTTTGAATAAACTTACTACTCCTATCCCTTTCTCAGTCTTCTCCTTGAGGCCAATATCTCTTATTTTCCCGTTTGAGGCTTTTTTTTCCTGGATCTTGTAGGCATGCTTCATTGTTTTTATTCTTTTTTCTTTTGTCTCCTCTAACAGGCTATTTTCAAATAGCCTGTCAAGCTCACTAATTTTTTCTTGTGCTTGATCAATTCTGCTATTAGAGGATTCTCATGCATTCTTTAGTATGCCAGCTGCAGTTTTCAACTTCAAAATTTGCTATTGATTTTTCTAAAATTACTTTAAATTTTTATTTAATTTAACTGATAGGATTCTGAATTCCTTTGCTGTGTTCTCCTGAATTTCTTTGAGTTTCCCAAAAACAGCTATTTTGATTTCTCTGTCTAAAAGGTGCCATATCTCTGGTACCTGGTACCTTATTTTGTTCATTTGGTGAGGTCATGTTTTCGTGGATCATCTTCATAATTGCAGATGTTTGTCTGTGTCTAGGCACTGAAGTGCTAGGCATTTATTGTAGTCTCTGCAGTCTGGACTGTTTGTACTCATCCTTCTTGGGAAGGCTTTCCAGATATTTGAAAAGATTTGGGAATTGTGATCTAAGCATTATTTGCTTTTGAGAGGACCTGGAGCTTGAGTGGTATAACACCAGCACCCCTGTGGCCACCAACCCTAGGACTGCGCTGGGTCAGATCTGAAGTTAACACACTGCTGGGTCTTTCCCAAAGCCTGCTGTAACCACTCTTTGTCTACTACTCATGTTCACTTAAAGCCCTTAGGCTCTACAATCAGCAGGTGCAAAGCCAACCAGACCTATGTCCTTTCCTTCTGAGCAGGGAGTTTCTCCAGGCCACACTCAGGTCTAGAGGTACCATCTAGGAGCCAGGGAGTGGAGTCAAAAACCTTAGAAGTCTACCTGGTTTTCTACTGTACTGTGGCTGAGCTGGCATTCAAACCACAAGACACACCCCTTCCCACTCCTCCCTCCTCCTAGTCAGAGGATCCTCACCCCGTGACCACTGCCACCTCAGGCCTACAGGAAGCACTGCAGGCTACTGCTGATGTTCCCTTAAGGCCAAGGGTTCCTCACTCAGTTTGTGGTGAATACTTCCTGGTTTGGGACTCACCCTTCAGGGAAATGGTCTCCCCTCTGGCCCGGAGCAGGTTCAGAAATGACATCCAAGAGCCAAGCACAGAATCAAATGCCCCAAAAGCCCACTTTGTTCTCCACACCCCTGTGGCTGAGCTGGTACCTAAGGCATAAGACAAAATCCCCTCTACTTGTCCCTCCACTTTTCTCAAGCAGAAGGAGTCTTGCCCAATAGGCACCACAGCTGACCACAGCTGATAATGTGCTGAGTCTCGCCTGAAGCCAGCAAGTTACAGAGTCTCACTCAAGACCCTCAACATAGTACCTGGGTATTGCTGCTTGCCATTTAGGCCCCAAGGACTCTTCAGTTTGCAGGCAATAAATCCTGCCAGGACTGGTTCCTTCCCTTCAAGGCAGCTAATTTCTTTATGGCCCAGGGAGTGTCTAGAAATGTTCAGGAACTAGCAGGGTGGAAAGGGGGTCTCATGACTCTGACTGGTGCCTTATACTGCTTTGGCTGTGCTGGTATCCAAGATGCAAGACAAAGTCCTCCTCACTCTTCCATCTCCTCTTCTCAAGCAGAAGAAAGAGGTCTCTTTTGGAGCTGTGAGCTGTGCAGCCTGGTGTTAGTGCAGTGGTGATGCCAGTCTTCCCTTTGCCATCCTGGCTGGTGTCTCAGTAGGTCACATGCCCTCCCAGTCTACTGTCTCTGGGCCTAGTTCAGCCCTAAGACTTGCCAAAGAGCTGCAGTTCTTATGGCCTAGACTGCCTTTCAAGTTTATTTGGGGCCCCAGGGTACTTTAGCTCACAGTGGCAAGGTTGGCAGGAACTCACATTTCAACCCCTTATGATTGGCAATCCCCCTATGCCTAGGGCTGGTTTAAATGCTCCCTCCATGGGCAGGAATCAGTTTGATCTCATTTTGCTTTCTGCTATAACGAGGGCAGCACTGAGTTCAGTGACTCACAATTGCTGGCTCTCCCTCTCCCCATGGCACAGAAACACTCTCCACATTAGGCTGCTGCTGCTGCTGCTGAGGGATGAGAGAGGGGTGGTATCAGCAATTAATGGATGTGTTTTAAAACCCCTTCAGTGTCTCTTTCAATGATAGGAAGTTAAAACTAAGTATTATGAGTGCTCATCTAATTTTTTTTTAACGTGCTTTTTTTTGTGTAGATAATTCTTAAATTGTAGTTGTTGTTGTAGGGGGGTGATGATTGGTGATGCCTTCTATTCTGCCGTATTGCTCCACCTATTCCAGGAAACAGATTTAAAATTAAACTTTGGGACAGCATTCTAAATGTATTTATGGCTCATGATATGATAAGGTCTCACAACAAAGCCAAAATCTGTAATGATGCTAAATGAGTAAACAAGGTTTCCCTTTTTGTGAATTCGTATGAGTTTGAGTTTAGATGGCAATGAATAAATATGTTAATTAATGTAATATAATTTAATATATATGGTCACAGCATATATATCTATATATGCTATTACTACATATTAAATCATTTCAGGCTTTAAATTCATAGTTTTATCTTTGTAAATATAATTTAGGCATGGTATCTGATATTTTTAATGAAATAATTCACTTTTTAATTAGTGAAGGCTTGAGATAGACAAATTACAAGAGGGCAAGGAAAGAAAGATTGTTGTGGTCTTTCTGAGAGTCAATACTTTGGGCTCCTAGATCATCTAGTCAATGTATATGCTTGGTAACCTTGGACTATGCATTTATTTCATATATATTTAATAATACTAATGTTATAAAAAAGCCTACTATAGCATTAACAATAAAATGTTGTTTGTGCTTACTCAAATATATTTGAGGCACAGAATATGTTAGTCTCACTGCTGGAGTTGGATGTTTGTCCCTTCCAAAACTTATGTTGAAATTTGATCCCCAATGTTGCAATGTTGGGATGTGGGGGCTGGTAGGAGGTGTTTGAATCACGAGGTGGTATCCTTCATGAATAGATTATTGACCTGTCTTCAAAGTGAGTGTGCTCACTGTTAGTTACCACAAGAGTTAGTTGTTAAAAAGAGCCCGGCCCCTCCCTCTTTCTTGCTTTCTCTCTCCCTGTGTGATATCTTGCCCATGAAGGCTGCCTTTTTACTTTCTGTTGTGAGTTGAAGCAGCCTGAAGCCCTCAGCAGATGCACAGGCCCAATCTTGAACTCTCCAGCCCCCAAAATTGTGAGCCAAATGAGCCTCTGTTCTTTATAAACTACTCAGTCTCAGGTATTCTGTTATAGCAACAGTAAACAAACTAAGACACTTATTAATAAATACATAGATACTTCCAAGTATCCATGGTAATGGGAAGAGATGCAGATAACCAAGTAATATCTGTTTTGATTTTAAATTGATTACATGAAAATTTTATATTGTGTCTTTTATATCTTACTGATATTTTTATTAGAATGGTATTTATTAAATAGATTACAAAACTGAATCATGTACAAATGGTGACACAGAGAAATGAACTCTAAATTAGTAAAAGAAAGCAAATCTGGAGCAAAAAATTTGCTGCAGAAAAATGTACAAAATTGAGACGCTTATGGGTATTATTATAATGTACCACTACTAATATTATTAATAATTATCTGATACTCATTAGTGAATGCTAAGCCCATTGTATGAATTATTTTATTTTTTAAAACATTGTTTATTTTTACAGCAATGCTACAAGATACGTATTATTATTATTCTCCCTTTTCTCATAAGAAAAGCTTAGAAATGCTTTAGGCTACAGATAAAGTGCTTGTCAAAACAAGGATATAAATCCTAACTATAGCATCCGTATTCAACCATGACACTTTTCTACCATTCTACCAGTCATTTATTCACTGTATTTAAATAGAAATTATATCTTTGTAAAGTGCAATGTTCTGGGTACATCTGTGGTTCAAGGTAATAAGTAATCAAGGTAACAAAAATATATGCATTCTACTTTGAAGAACTGTATATATAAGCCCTCATGGAGCTAGAATGTAATATGCAGAGTTAAAAATCATTATATGAACAGACTTGTTGTGAGTATTCACATTTTAAGCAATTTTAATTTGGAGTTTTAGCAATCAATTGTGGTAAAATCTACAATGGCTACCTTCTCCCACCCTCTCTTTTCTCTAGCCGAGCCTTAGTGATTGTCTTTTAGCCAGGGAGAGTGATGACGTACAGCATGGGATTTACTGAATCTATAACACTGTAACAGAGGGGGTGCCCAGCAGAGCAGAATGTAGGCAGGACTTAATTAGAAGCTAGAGGGAGACTGAAGGCCTATGACAAGAATAAATCAATGTTTTTGATCATGAGACCTTGCAGAGGCCAGGCTGCTACTGTAACAGGAAACTGGCACAAGCAATTGTCTTCAGAGGCCTTGACAAGCTGTGATACGCTCTTTGGGTCCTGGTTTATAAGAGATCTTTTGATGCTCTATTGTAGCACGGCCATCCTCTTCCTTCTCCCCTTTAAAATGGGAGAAAAAAAAAACTATTCTTCTACTGTGGCTTTCCTTAGAAACATCCTCTACATTCTATAGACATGTGGACATTAAGTAAAAATCGTTTAGAGACTGAAACATAGTAAAATAGCGTCACCAAAGGCAGTAGGAGTTTGAATTCTGTATGGTATTTTTCATGTTTGAATCACTTGGAGGGTTTTATATTGGATAAACTGTAAAGCTATATATAGCCTTTAACACAAAAGTCCAATTAAATATATTATCTATGAATATAAACTTTCCTGTGTAATTGAATTTATTTTTTAACCATATAAATTGTTGAAAGTTACTAATTACTAGAAATCAGAAAAGCAGGAATTGTTAAAAGAGTAGTTATCTGTAAATATCTTTAAGATTGTTGATGTCCTTTCACTTTAGACTTTTCCATGTCATAAAATAATTACAAAATAACTTCTACTTTGTCTTCAGACTCCTGTCTAGGCATACATTATTAATCAGTAATTATCATTGCAATGGCATTATTATTGCTCTTTTATTTCAAGTGTCCTCTTATTAGTTTGGCCTGAGAAAAATTAGCTACAAAACTTAAGCTTACTTTTAGGCTATATCCTTTAATTATTTTACTGTGGTATAATTTCCTACCCCTCAGGACCAGTCACCGAGCAAAGAACAAGTTATGTCACACAAATTAAGCATACATTCTGCTCTCAGTGGGGTGTAAAATCATCAGTGGTTGTGAAATAATTACTAGTTTCCTCAGATATTGCGCATTCTTATTTGGTTAGTTTTTCCAAATATACTATTTTTCTGATGGAAAAATTCGTATTAATGTTCAAGCCTCTTGTATTTTTTAATGACTTTTTTGCTAGTGAAACAATCACAAAGCTAAATAAAAATATATAGGCATTAGGAAACTAAATTATGAGAAATAGTTTATACATTAAATGTGATACTAAATAATATAGAAAACCTGATGCAGTATTTTGAATAGTACATCTTTTTTTTTTCCTTTTTCTTTTCTTTCTTTTGTTTTTGGGGGGGTGGGGACGGAGTCTGGCTCTGTCACCCAGGCTGGAGTGCAGTGGCACAATCTCGGCTCACTGCAAGCTCTGCCTCCTGGGTTCACACCATTCTCCTGCCTCAGCCTCCCAAGTAGCTGAGACTACAGGTGCCTGCCACCTCACCCGGCTAATTTTTTCTATTTTTAGTAGAGACGGGGTTTCACCGTGTTAGCCAGGATGGTCTCAATCTCCTGACCTCATGATCCACCCACCTTGGCCTCCCAAAGTGCTGAGATTACAGGCGTGAGCCACCACACCCTGCTCAGAAAGTACATCTTACTGTGCCCGATAACAAAGAGCAGGTATGTCCTAATGATCTTTAAGAATACATCATTATCCTGATTAGTCTGCGACCTCTTTACCATACTCATTCATGAGAAAGTCTCATTTTCATCGTGCTAATCTCAACTACAACTACTACTACTAATTTAAAAATTATCCTTGATTGTAATTTGCACTTCAAAATTCCTTCCTTGTCTCTGCACCTATATATTAGAACCTCTCATTCTCTATCCAGTCATAATTTCAACTGTTGCAAGAGTTTATCTAAAAACAAACAAAAAAATAATGAAAACATAATAAAGAACAGCAACATTGATTACTATAACAATAACATAACAATAACCCCTTTCAATGGGCCAGGCTTGGTTCTGTGTACATTATATGGTTTATCTCCAAGATAAAGATACTGTTGTTATGCTTATTGGGAAAAGAAGAAAATAAGGCTATAAAAAGCCTAAATAATTTCTCAAGGTCTCAAAAATGAAAAGTGACAGCATCATGATTTGTACCCATGTTGTACCCATGACCACATTCCAAAGAAAATGTTATTAAGCAAATAGCCAAAATATCCCCTACTGCTCATATCATGTTCACCAAGTTCTAGCTATGTGCTTATTCCTATTCTAAACTAAAACAAGTCAATTTTTCACATTCAGCAGATTACCACATTATTTCTCCCCTTCCTCCCTAATCCCAATGCCTCAATTTTCTTCAATTAACTCTCTTATCTCCATATTCAGAGTAGAAATTCTGAGAAGTTCAATCCAATTAATGTATGGCATTTTCCAGACAAGTTTTTGGTTTAGGTCTCCTGAACTAAATAGGGTCAATTGTGTCGAAGGGAAAAATTTTGTTGCTGTTGTCTTGTAGTGTTGCATATTTAAGAGAATGCTGTTTAGCTATCTCTCCAGAAGAACACTATGCAAGGAAATATGTCCTCCACTAGTCATTTTTATTTACCCCAATAGGAACCAGGTATAGAAGAACACAGAAAACTGTGGAACAAAGAAAAAGAAAGAACTTTGACCTGATGACAATCCTGACCCTTTAATCATAACAAACCTACAGCCTACCCTAACACTTTTTATTGCCATTAATTTTTATAAACCACTTTAAGGGTTTTCTGCCACCTGCACCTAAAAGAATCCTGATATCAAGATTTAACAACATGTTAGGTTAATGTAAAGATGCCTTCTAATTCCTGGTATGTTTTAACTACCACTCGTTAATTTGCACTGGCCTCTACATCCCGATGTTTTTTTTTCTTTTCATTTCCCATTTGAACATGCTACCTTATTGCACTCCCACATTTCTCTATGTCTGTTATCATCAGTCTGCCTGGTGTCTGTTGTGCTTCTTGCTGTGATTCTCACTATTCATCTGTATCCAAACTCTTGCTCCTCAGGGATTCTTTGAACTTTACTGATACTTAAGTTTGATTCAGCTATCCTCAATCTGGCTATTGCGACTTACAACTCAATAGGACACCTCTCATAAACCTTCCTGCTAGCCATCAAACATTTCAACCATTTTAAAGTTAAATAAAATTAAAAAAAAAACAAAAGCACATCATTTCTAGATGATAGAATGTTAAGCTAACTCAGTTGCTATTCTTTGATCATTTTAGCTATACTAAGAACATTTTATGTCTTGGGACCTAAAGTAGAAATTTGGCCAGCTGGAAGTACAGACAGTGCCTACTTATAAATATTTAAAATTGCATTATGGATTTTAAAAATATATGTGTGATAAACAATGCTAATAATGACGATTTAATTTTGATTTACTTGTTTTATCCTACAAAGCTGAAGCTCTATAGCTAAAGTTTTGGTTTTAGAAATGTTAACTACAGTAGCTATTCTCTATATCCTTGATACCTCAATTCTTAAAAATTATCTCTTCAGCCACTTGTCCTATTCATGTCTATTTTTCTTTCTAAATAGTGTGCATTATCTTTTCATATGATCGATAGACTCCTATATTTTTTCTTATTATAAATTCTTAATTTATCATTTCATTGTGGAATATTTCTTTATGGATTTATTATAATTAATAATTAAATTTTAAAAAGACCCCCTTTCGAGTCTCACATTAAAAATACACTACAGTTAAAAACATAATAAAACAAACATTAAAATTGAATAAAATATTTAAAAGCTCAGCAAACTAGCATCAATAAACCAATGTGAAAAAAATTTTTTCACCCAGACTGCCGAGAAGGAAACCAACCTGTAATCACATTTGGTGGTTCCTTTTTTCAAAGGAAGATGCTTCTGTTTAACTGCTTGCTGCTTTTGTAGGCTTTTATTTTCTCAACTACTATTGGTTATTCTGTCATTTTGAGGAATAAATTTTTAAACAAAATTTCTGGACTTCAAAAATTTCTGGAGACCCTGCTCCTCAAACAAAATTACATTAGTAAATGTACTTAACAATCTTTTAATAGCTAAATTGGATGACTCTATGTCTGGCTTTATTTGACTAGATCCAATTTAACTGATGCCTTCAGCATAATTAATCAGAAAATGCACTTTAGTGAATACCATCATTTCATGTCTTGAGGATAGTGCCAAAGAGACTGGTTTTGGTATCTTGAGTCTTGCTTGTCATTCACGTGACCATCTAGCTTTATTTTATTCTTCTGAGATTAAAATAAATGCTAAAATAAAAGCTCTGTAAATGGATATCCATTGTTTGAGTTGACAAATGAAATAATGTTTGATGTATTTTCCTCTTTACCAAAAGAAAAAACAATCAGAAAAGTATTAAATGTCAAGAAAGAAAATAAAGATCCCTAGAGAAGAAAAATAGCATATTTGCATTGTCTTTAAAAAATATAGATACAATATTTTTGCAGTGGAAAACTGCAATTAATGACACACCTCAGAATTGTAAAGACATCTGTTCATAACTTTGTCCCATGGCATTTATCTGTATAATTTGAGATGAAAATTAAAATTTGAAAAAAAAGTTTACCAACAAGCTAGTTCAAACATCCCCAAATTAGATGATTTCTTATTCTTTCTCCAATAAAATACAACCTCTTACTTTGCTCTCCAGACATACCAATGGCCACCCCTGTCTCTGGACATGTCATAACATGTCACAAATTATAATTCTATTATGTTTATATTCCCCCAAAAATCTTTTGCTTGAAGATATGTCTCTATTTTTATTTCAAGTTGATTATTTCATGCTATCATTCCTAAATCTTCATTTTTTATGCAACCTTGAATGTCAGGTAATCAATATTTTTTCTGCACTCTTTGATAATCTGGAAACACAAAAAAACCCCTGCAATTATTCACTATTATTTACTCAATAAACTAATTAATTACTAATTAAATACCCATGTAATTACCATGTGATATACATATCAATTACCAGGTGATATACATACCACTTATTTATTAATATATTAATAATATAATAATAATATAATATTATATATAATATATAATACATTATATATAATATAATATAATAATATAATAATAATTCCTTATTAGCTAATTATTGGTGTCTGTTGTGCTTCTTGCTGTGATTCTCACTATTCATCTGTATCCAAACTCTTGCTCCTCAGGGATTCTTTGAACTTTACTGATCCTTAAGTTTGATTCAGCTATCCTCAATCTGGCTATTGCGACTCACAACTCAACAGGACACCTCTCATAAACCTTCCTGCTAGGCATCAAACATTTCAACCATTTTAAAGTTAAATAAAATAAAAAAAAAAACAAAAGCACATCATTTCTAGATGATAGAATGTTAAGCTAACTCAGTTGCTATTCTTTGATCATTTTAGCTATACTAAGAACATTTTATATATAATATATATTTATATTTATATAATATATATTATATATATTATATAATATATATTATATATAATATATATTATATAATATATATTATATATATTATATAATATATATTATATATAATATATATTATATAATATATATTATATATATTATATAATATATATTATATATAATAATAATTCCTTATTAGCTAATTATTGGTATCTCATGTTAATAGTACTATTATTATTAATATTATCATTATTATTATTATATATATATTATAATATTATCATTATTATTCTGCTTCTATCACTATTGTTCACTAAGGCTGAGACCAGCAACTAAAAGGGCAAACTGAGAAGATCTGCTACTAACAGGAAAAATCCGAGATACATTAGGGAAGCCTGGATTTGGAAAACATCTCTCAAATTTCAAAAAAAAAAAGGCTGACAAACGAGTAGAAAGCTAAGACATTTTTCACAGAAGCATATACATCATGTAATTAAGTTAGGTTTGTGTAATCTCTGAGGAATAAAAATGTTATGAAGGTACGCTCTAATAGTGACATATGGTAACATGGCATACCCGGAACTCAAGAATGACTCAAGGCCACTCATTCTTCAAGGTCACATAAATGACATATCTAAACCATGAGTCCCACTTATTCCTCTTGAATCAAAGATGAAACTCTTAAAAATATTGCTTATAGTAATCACCTGCATCTCAGCACGTAAATTTTCAGCATGTGATAATTACTTATGAAACTAATGTCAAAAAGTGTGCTTTTTCTGAATTTTCCATCCACTTCAGTAAAAATGTGTTTTTTTAAAACAATTATTTTATTTAATCTTTGAAATTTTAGCCAAAAAATTTTAAAGAAAACTGCAGATATAGTTAAAATACTCAGGATTAAAAGTGTGGGATATATATATATATATATATATATATACATACACACACACATACATACATACATATATATGTTCTGTGCAGAATGTGCAGGTATTTACATAGGTATACATGTGCCATGGTGGTTTGGTGCACCCATCAACCTATCAACTACATTAGGTATTTCTGCTAATGCTATCCCTCCCCTAGCCCCCCAACCCCCCGACAGGCCCTGGTGTATGATGTTGCCCTCCCTGTGTCCATGTGTTCTCATTGTTCAAGCCCCACTTATGAGTGAGAACATCTGGTGTTTTGTTTTCTGTTCCTGTGTTAGTTTGCTGAGAATGATGGTTTCCAGCTTCATCCATGTCCCTGCAAAGGAAATAAACTCATCCTTTTTTATGATTGCATAGTAATCCATGGTGTATATGTGCCACATTTTCTTTATCCAATATATCATTGATGGGCATTTGGGTTGGTTCCAAGTCTTTGCTATTGTGAATAGTGCCTCAATAAACATACGTGTCCATGGGTCTTTATGGTAGAACGATTTAAAATCCTTTGGGTACATATGCAGTAATGAGATTGCTGGGTCAAATGGTATTTCTAGTTCTAGATCCTTGAGGAATCGCCACACTGTCTTCCACAGTGGTTGAACTAATTTACACTCCCACCAACAGTGTAAAAGCATTCCTATTTCTCCATATCCCCTCCAGCATCTGTTGTTTTCTGACTTTGAGAAAACTCTGTCTCAGCCCAAAATCTCCTTAAGCTGATAAGCAACTTCAGCAAAGTCTCAGGATACAAAATCAGTATGCAAAAATCACAGCATTCCTATACACCAATAACAGACAAACAGCCAAATCATGAGTGAACTCCCATTCACAATTGCTACAAAAAGAATAAAATACCTAGGAATACAGCTTACAAGGGATGTGAAGGACCTGTTCAAGGGGAACTACAAACCATTGCTCAAGGAAATAAGAGCAATCACAAACACATGGAAAAACATTCCATGCTCATGGATAGGAAGAATCAATATTGTGAGAATGGCCATACTGCCCAAAATAATTTATAGATTCCATGCTATCCCCATCAAGCTACCATTGACTTTCTTCACAGAATTGGAAAAAAGCTAATTTAAATTTCATATGGAACCAAAAAAGAACTTGTATAGCCAAGACAAACCTAAGCAAAAAGAACAAAGCTGGAGGCATCACGCTACCTGACTTCAAACTATACTACAAGGCTACAGTAACCAAAACAGCATGGTACTGGTAACAAAACTGATATATAGACCAATGGAACAGAACAGAGGCCTCAGAAATAACACCACACATCTACAACCATCTGATCTTTGACAAACGTGACAAAAACAAGCAACAGGGAAAGGATTCCCTATTTAATAAATGGTGTACACTTATACAAAAATTAACTCAGATGGATTAAAGACTTAAACATAAGACCTAAAACCATAAAAAGCCCTAGAAGAAAATCTAGGCAATACCATTCAGGACATAGGCATGGGCAAAGACTTCATGACTAAAACACCAAAAGCAATTGCAACAAAAGCCAAAATTGAAAAATGGGATCTAAGAAAACTAAAGAACTTCTGCACGGCAAAAGAAACTATCATCAGAGTGAACAGACATCCTAGAGAATGGGAGAAATTTTTCGCAATCTACCCATCTGACAAAGGGCTAATATCTAGAATCTACAAGTAACTTCAACAAATTTACAAGAAAAAAACAAACAACCCCATCAAAAAGTGGGTGAAGGATATGAATAGATACTTCTCAAAAGAAGACATTTATGCGGCCAACAAACATATGAAAAAAAGCTCATCATCACTGGTCGTTAGAGAAATGTGGTTGTTTTTTAAAGCATCCATGAGACAGTTTCTTGTTTTTATCTTTTTAATTATTATAATAAAATAATGTGTATATTTTAATTTTGTTGTACTTCATATCAATTTTTCTATATGCATTAACTTGTTTTTCAAAACCACTTTCCAAGGTATTATAAAAACAAGTAGCATCAACTGTTGCTGATGTCTTCCAAGAAAACTGTACTTTTTAATCTAGGGTTCCCCCAAGCTGAAAAACTCTTTTTATACCAGAACAATGTCATACTATGTCATAATTTGTTACTGTAGTGGCAGTGTCCAAAGTCTCTTAAGAAGAATTTCTTCCGCCTTTTCCTCTTTCTCTTCTCTCTCCAGAAAGGATCACAGTTAATGCATTGACCAGATAAAAGAAGAGAAGCCATGCCATTATTTTTCTACTCATCCTTTTTGCTATTTAAAAAATTCCCATGCACATAAACTTGTGAAAAAAAGGCTAAGAATATTTGCCATTTAAAATTGGGAACCAATTTTGACTTTGGCTAAAGACATGGTGATATTTGCTAACGGTAGATTAGCTTTATTATTTCTTACCTTTCAGCACATATCTTCTAAGGAAATAATTACCATATTGTGAACAAAATATTTTCTATATATTTATATAATTTTTATTGTTTATCTTCATCTACATATTTTCTAAAATACTACTCGTTTTTTAATAAATGAAGAAAGATAATTATTCTAGTCTATGACATGTTTTTAAAAGATGTTATGACATTTCTTTGTTAATTAACTAATAATTCTTTAAAAATCAGCTGCCTCTAATCTCAAATTTAACAAAGATGACAATTTTTTTTGCAAACTTCTAAAATACTTAACTATCAGAGGAGTATAATTTAGCATTTTCGCACACAATATGCAGTTAAATACAACCCCCACAGACATTTCTGTTCCTTGTATGATTTAATCAAAAGAAATATATGTTGACTCTTCTGATATTCAAATATTGTCTAAATATTCACACACATTCATATGTTAATTTATAATAGATTTCCAGTATCTTCTTGAATGTTCTAAGAATTTTGTGAGCACCAATTTTTTTCAATGCAGTGTTATCTGATAGAAGGATAGGAACTTTAGATCCAAAATGACTGGGCTGTTATTACTACTTCTTAATTCATATACTACATAATTGTTGAAAATTAAACTTCTCTCCCCTTGCCTTCATTTGGGCCTCTAAAAATATGAATTACACTTATAATTGTAAATATTTGAACCCAATCAATCCTGTGAAAGAAAAGGGGAAATTGTGTTCCTGTGAAGCAAGTTTTCTAAGATACCTGATAAACCTTGAGAACAGTCATGTAGCTGAGACTCCACATGAACTGGTATCAAGTCCTGGAGCACTGTAAAGAAGCCAGCAAGTCACCCAAACTTTATGTGGTGTATCATTTGCTGTGCATTATTCTTCAACTCTAGAGTGTCATTTTTAGCTTATAAGTATACACGGGCAGAAAAATGCCCCTTAAAAACTCAGCTGTAAATTTTATTAATTTACAAATATGTTTAAACTTAGGCTAAACTTTCGTGCCTCAATTTCAAATGCTCAGTTCATAGACAATTATTGACTGATTTTGTTCAAGTGATCACCCCTGGACCAAACTTCTTGGGGCCAGAGCATCAACTTCAAATTTTATGAACAGTTGGCTTCTGCTGCAATCAAATGAACAAAGTAGAATTAGGTGAGAAAAGATACTTAAATAGAAAAGGATGCCTGACTTTAAAATAGTTGCTTAATACTGTCAAGAAGCTACTGTGAAATTTGAAAATAGTAGGTGTGATGTCTGGCTAGTAGTTGTTATTACACTTACATATATAAACATTGCCATTCCAGTTAGGTAGCTTCTTGTATCACCCTTCTGAAGTGGCATAGTACTTTCTTCAGCAGTTTAATAGACTTCAGCCAACTGAATATTGACCCAAGAGACTTAAGAATAATTTAGAAATTAGATATAATTCAATAGAGTAAGAAAAGGAATAGAGCACCATAGTAGATACAACGTGGTGATCGAGAATACCACACTTGGGAGCACACTTGAAAAAATTCCTGTGATTTATCTAACAATTAATTATTTAGACGTATGTTTTAAGGGAGGCTGGAAGTCCTGTAATATTAAGCAGGCACAGAAAAAGAGAAATACTGCTTTATAAATGATATTGTTGTAAATGCGTTCAGATTGGCAGAAGTAGTTCTGAGTTAGTTTGGCTAAGAAACACTTATAAACATAGATATCTGCTGTGATATAGAGATCAACATTAGCTCTTATCTTTTTGTGCACTCAGCTAAACTACAATTCGAAAATCTTGCTTCAAGCTGGAAACTGTGGCTATGTTCTAGACAAGGGTAAAAATGCCAATCCTGGCTATATAATGTATTATATGCCATTATCTGCTTGGTATGTCTAGGTTTTTGAGGGTCTAGATGTCAGCAGGGTCACATAGTACAAGAAATCTCTCCCTTGGTTCCTGCTTATTGCAGTTACTCGGGGTACATAATAAGGGACAACCTAGCACGTGTAAAAACTAAACTTTATTATGCTAAACCATTGAAACTTCAGTTGCCTGTTGCTACATCTAATGTTTATCATGGAAATGGAAAGAGGTTTATAACATTAAGTAGAATAAAACTTCCAGAAGTTAGAATGAAAAAACAAAGACAAAAAATGGGGCACAAATAAATCAAATTAGAGATCTAAAAATCTAAAAATCCAATCAATAGGTGTTCTCAGAAGAGGAAAGATAATAAAATAACAAAATATTTATTTTGTATTTTATTTTATTTTATATATTCTCTCTTAACTCCTTATGCTTTTCATTGAAAATTGTTAAAATTGAGGAAAGTACAAAGAAAAAGCATTCATTACCCTATCTCCCCAAAATAGCTACTGCTAATATGTGACATATTTTCTTTCACTTACTGTTTGAGGCTTAACTATACTATACCATATATACTATACTATAAGGATTATATTATGCACATAATATTTATCTTTTTTCTTAACATCATGACATATAAAATTGTCTTTATGATAAATTTTTTGTAAGCATAAATTTAACAATTAATCATCTCAGTAATGCCAATAATGTATTTAACAATTTTACTTAAGGCTGTGCATTTATTTTTTATATACCACATTTAATGCTGCATTAAGTGTCTTTATACATTAACATATTTTGAGAAAATTAATATGACAAAATTATCAGAAATGGAATGATCTCATTTTTGAAACTATAATTCTTACTTCCCAAAATACGTACATCTAATCACTAATATTAACACCTTTCCATAAGCATGCTTTGATGGTGGCAATTAGCAGAGTACAGCCCCTCATCAATGGAAATGACCTCCACATATGTTAGGGTTTCAGTTGTGTCCCCCTAAATGACATTAAAGGCCCAATCACCAATAATTTGAAATGTAATGTTATTTAGAAATAGGGTTGTTGAAGACTTAAATAGTTAAAATAATGTCATACTGGAGTAGGGTAGGCATTGAATCCCGTAAGACTGGTGTCCTTATAAGAAAAGAGGAAGAGAGACTATTACTACATTTAAGTTCTGCAGCTATGAGCCAAGGAATACCAAGGCTTGCAGGCAATCCATCAGAAACTGTAATGAAACAAAAAAATTCTCCCAAACTACTATTAGGGAGAGCATGGCCTTGATGACATCTTGATTTTGGATATCTAGTCTCTAGAACTATATCACAGTACATTTGTATTGTTTTAAAACACTGGACTTGTGGTCGTTTGTTATGACAGCTCTGGGAAACTGGTGCGACTTGCTCATTCTTGCATGTACACCATCTCACACTCCTACTCCCCCATCCTCCAATACAATCCCTATTCAACTTTCCTCTACTTTGTTGTTAGTACTCTTCTACCCATTCTTCTCTGTTTATAGTACTGACTCAAGCAAATTCTTTATATTTTATTCTTTGGGCTGACTTGGATCTTGCCACCCAAGTACTTTCCCAGGCAGAAGTTCAGGTTTCTTCAAAACCTCCAGCATTCTTTCTTATTCATTTCTAGGACAGCAAGTATCTTCTTCTATTTTCTGATTCTTTAAAAAATGTCTTGATATCCTTCTTTTATTGATTTCTTCATTTAACCTTTTTATATTTAATCACCTCTTATCTTTAAATATCTTTTCTCATTCTCCAAAAGTCTTTTCTAACTTTACTTAAACATTCATTGAATCAGTATTCCAAAAAACAGCCTCAATTTTTATTTTATTTTAGTATCCTTCTAACAAAAAAAATAAAATTTACATAAAGTTAGAAAAAATATGGGAGGTTCTAGTATATTTATTATGAAAATATCGTTTTTATATATTAAGGGAAAATATCTTACAGCTACTAGGGATCAGTACTGAGCTTATTCAATGAGTTATAGTTTGGATTAAGCTGTTATTTACATTTGAAGACTTCATTTTTTTCACCTGAGATGTTTAAAAATGAATTTTAATAATAAACTGCCAAATTATTCATTTTAGTTGATTTATAGCAATGTTTAGAGGACTTAGAAAGTTGATTAAAATAACTTGCTGTTGTATTTGCCATCCAAACCTATACATTTGGTAGTACTTTAAAAATGTATTTGCTCAAATAAACTAAGCTTTTCGTTTGTATTCATTCAGGGGTGGTGTAAAGAGGAAAGGGAAGGCAGCTGCTCCATAAATTTTATCAAGCCTCAAGGCCTCAAATATACAATCTAAGTGAAAGCAGTTGTTTTCTAGGCAAATGCATCATCTAGATAAGCCCCTTAGTCTCTCTTCTACCACCATTACCCATAGCTATACTCCTTGGATATGGAAATTCTGAAGTCCCCACTGATGTTATTCAGCTTTTCTCAAAGGTGATAAAGACTCTGACTGAACTTTGCTTAGGCTCCTCTGAGCTCTTTTTCACTAGACCTCAACCCTGGGCTCTATGTTCTTCCTTGTAGAATCCAGTGTTAGCAGTAATCCTACTAAATTGATGTAGAGAGAATTCCCACTTTCGGTATCTAATCAAATCCCTCATCCCTCACCCTTGTTATCTGATCACCCTGCTCCTCCTTTAGCAAGAATCCTGTCAAGTCAATTAAGCCAGAATCCCCCCTACCCTTGATATTTCCTCTTAGTAATTTTCCATCCACTGACCCTCACCCTACTCCTTGGCTATAAATTCCCATTTATCCCCATTGTGTTTGGAATTGAGCCCAGTTCTATACTGAGGTGTCTTTTCTCCTACTGGAATCATTTTATTTGTTTGTTTGTTAATAAAATTTATCTTCACTATTCTAAGTTCTGTCCAGCTCTGGTTTTCTTTAACAAAAGTAAGGCATTATTTAGAAATATCTAAAAAGGGGAGTGATATATGTGCTGTAAACACATTATTTTTTTCTTGTAAATAACTAACTTAGGCCTTGCTGAGAGACAATTTTCCATGCATCTCATGTTTCTAAAGAGTCCAGCTCCTCTTAAAGTCATTTACCGCCAGCTTAAGAATGTTTATAGACAGAGAGTGACATTGCAGGATAGTAATGCTGAGGAATATCTTACTACCTGCTGAGGTCCAAGAGGTAAAAATATAGAGCTCTCCTTCCCTAAGTAAATTCCAGAATAATGATAAGTCTCTCTCTTTCTCTGGAGGGGAAAATGTAGCCATTAGGCTTCTTAATTTCAGGACGGCTTTCCTGTAATGCACTTCAGCACATGTGCAAGTACCATCTGTCCCGTACCACGTTCTGTTTTTGAGATTAGAGCTTGGGGTACAGAAGCAAGCTGTTGCTTTGGCTTCTGAATTTGCAATGAGTATTAAACTGTCTTTGTCTCTGAACCAGAGGCAGACATTTTATGTGCACACACACATGTGTATATATACATATTAATATATGTATTATATGTATCCATATAAACATTTGTATACTATATGTGTATATATACTACAGACACACACACACACAGTGGGAAGCAAATTTGTTAGCACCTAAGTAGATTAAAAACTCAAATTCTTCTGACTTAACTTTCTGAATTAACAGGTCTCTGTTACCTTGTCCATAATACTGATACAGGTTTGAAATTGCTTTCAGCAAATTTGTAATATGGACTGTACATTAGATCATCATATTTTATAAAACTAAATTTTCTGATTTTGAAAATGTGCTGTGGTTATGAAACAGACTGTTCTAGTTCTTAGAAATGCACACTGAAGCATGAAGGAGTAAAGGGGCATGATGTCTGGAACTTACCTCAAGTGATTGAGACAACATAATTCAAAAGAAAAAGATACTAATAAAATAAATGTAGCAAATGGTGAAACTGAGTGAAGATATAAGGGAGCTCCCCAAAAGACCACCAGAAAAGCTTATTGGTCAGCTATAGCTCCTGCATTAACAGAGAATGCCACTTTGACCGAGTCTTAGTAGTATCTCAAAATAAATAAACTAAGAGGATAAGTAAGGCAGGTTTTTCCAGGTATGAAAGTGTTTAGAATGGAAAGGAACTGATAATAAATTGCCTTTGGATTGGCAAGCACGGCAAGAGAGTCTCAATGAGTAAACTACAGGTTTTAAGTAATCTGTTATGTTTGTTTACAGTCTTATCTCCCTTGAGTAGTTATTTTGTGGAGAAGCAGCTAACATATTTTGTCTGATCCCAGTATTAACACTGTGGCAGAGAAGTATGTTGGTTTCAGTTACCATCTTGTAAATTTTTAACACATTTGAATCATAGCAAAATAAAAATTTTTTAAAATGCACATGATCCTGAGCTATGTATGTAGTCATTAGGGGTAAAATATTTAAAAACTGGAAAGGGTGTCTAAGAATAGAGACTGAGAAACTAAATGATGAACAATTAAAGGCCTCTATGAGTTTAGTCATCATAATTTTACGTTCAAACAATATGAGACTAGCATAATGCATCACCTACATTTTTCTCAGTAGTTAACTTGGATTACTGATTAAAGCAGTCTACAATCCCTGTACTTTCATGAACAATTTCTTTTGTTTTGTGCAGAAGTCAGAAATCAGGCATGAGTGCACAAAAAACATACATTGCAGGAATACATGTAATGTCATATAAAACTATAAATGACTCAGAAATAACACCACACATCTACAACCACTTGATCTTTGACAAACCTGACAAAAACTAGCAATGGGGAAAGGATTCCCTATTTAATAAATGCTGCTGGGAAAACTGGCTAGCCATGTGTAGAAAGCTGAAACTGGATCTCTTCCTTACACCTTACACAAAAATTAATTCAAGATGGATTAAATTTTAAATGTTAGACCTAAAACCCTAAAAACCCTAGAAGAAAACCTCGGCAATACCATTCGGGGCAAGGACTTCATGACTAAAACACCAAAAGCAATGGCAACAAAAGCCAAAATAGACAAATGGGATCTAATTAAACTAAAGAGCTTCTGCACAGCAAAAGAAACTACCATCAGAGTGAACAGGTAATCTAGAGAATGGGAGAAAATTTTTGAAATCTACCCATCTGACATAGGGCTAATATCCAGAATCTACAAATAACTTAAACAAATTTACAAGAAAAAAACAACCCCATCAAAAAGTGGGCAAACGACATGAACAGACACTTCTCAAAAGAAGACATTTATGTAGCCAACAGACACATGAAAAAATGCTCATCATCACTGGTCATCAGAGAAATGCAAATCAAAACCACAATGAGATACCATCTCACACCAGTAAGATGTCAAGAATATCAGCAACCATAAATACATTGTAAGTTTTCTTCTTTCACTTTCCACAATACTTTTAAGTTTATGAATTTGCTGGGTGAAGATGCTCAATGATATTAAAATGTATCATAAGACTCAAGACAATCAATATTATCATCTTAAGTTTTAAAATATCTTGGCATTTCCCTGCCATGATTGTACAAATGTGTAAGTTTTATACTGAGGTCACGATGATCCCAAATATGAAAGTCCAGTATTCTATTTCCAAGCATCCCCAATATGCTAACTATTTTACAACTTATGTTTGTATACCAATATGTGTTTATATGTAAATATTTATATAATGCCACACACATATCACCAGCTATTTCATACATTATAAAATATAATTTCTAGCAATGAATACTCAACATATTAATGTCTTCAAAATTAACAGGCAAAACAAATTATTCCTAACCCATTATATATAATGTTTATCTCGTTCTCTCTCTCTCTATATATATATAGGTACACACACATATGTAGCCATATGCTTCGTTAAGAGGCAAATTTCTCAGACCTATTTTTTATGTCACCTTCTGCTCTTTAACATGTTTACTTCCTCAGAAGTTGAAGCACCAATTCTCAGCTACTTAAATATTTTCTAATGTTAGAGGGAAAACAAGCAAAAGTGTTGTGTAAAAGATGCACAGTGAAGCTTTTTTTGAAATGGATGGGCATGGATTGTGGAGCCTCATTTGCATTTTTCAAAACCACATTTACACATTTTCCTGTGGTATGAATCTGTGGATCTGTGGTGACATGTTGGTATTACACTTCTTAAAGCATGATCACAGAAATAGATCTATCAATAATTGAGAAAACGGAGCTGGCCTAAACCACAATAATATAATGTATTCGTAAGTAACATATCTGCACTTATATATTTTTAGTGATGTAGAATTTTTTATGCTAAATTCATAAAATAACTGTCACATTAAAGAGTATCTCGATCACCACCAGTCTACCAGGTTTATCCCTAATAATTTATTCGGCTAGATCTATTTTAAATAGTTTGTCAAGACAAACAGTTTTGATTTTTTAAACCATATAGTCCTTTTAAAGAACAGGCAGTAGTAAATAATATTTTAACAAATCCACTTCCGACTGATGAGGCAAATTGCAGGTGCTACATCTACTGCGCAAGTTTAGACATATTATTTAACTTTGTGATGGTTCTTTTTATTTGTCTTTAAATAAGGCTGCATGTTAGTAGCATAATTAAATTACAGTTAAGAGGAAGGCTGGAGCAGACTTAGAATCCATGTTCTGATAGGTACTACCTATATGACTTTAGCAAGCACAAGTATCCTTGTGCCTTGGTATTTTCATCTGAGAAAAAATTCCCTACTTCATAGGGGTATTATGAGTATTAAATGAGTTAACTCACGTAAACATTGAAAATAGTGCCTTTTCTATAATAAATACTCAATAAACACTGATAGTTAATTAACCAGCATATACGTATTGCAGACATGAATGCTACACAGTATTTCTTAGATAATAGAAACAGCCACTCTCATATATTGTTTATAGGAATCAAATTTTAAAATGTATTACCTTTAAATTAGCTAGTAAATTTCTAGGAATTTATCTCATAGAACTTATTCAGACAAGTTTGCAAAGATAAATGCCTAAAGTTGCATTACTGATAATATTAAAATATGGGAAAATAACTAAATTTTCACATTAAAAATATCAAAATCTTGTCAATCCTATAGTTAGTTAACTTGGAGTTGATGCAAAGATGACAAAAAGTCTATATATGTTGTGAATAAGGGAAATACCGAATAGCATGATCCCATTTAGGAAATATGTATGTGTAAGAAAAGGTAATTTCAGAACACTATTTTATAATAACAACAAAACCCTTCAATATATCAACTAACCCATATAGAAAAATATCTAGCATAGCAGCATACTATATTCCAAAGAGTCAAAACCAGGTATCTTTGGTCAGAGACATGCACAAAATTATGGTTGTCTGTTTTATATATGCCTGTATTATTGAACTTTTAATATTAAACATTATTTTTATAATAACAATAAAATTTGATATTAAATCTACTGAAAAACCATGATAAGCAATGTACAAATAACAGTTTGGGGGTTTAACCAAATCACTATGTTACTCTAATGTCAAAAATTAATGTGTTCCTTTTTACTTCTTACTTTTACCTAACCAATCATGGTGAATTCAGTCTATCCACTACTTCCAAAGTACCTTCACTATACCCACATTTATAGCTTTGTTCATGCTGCTATACCTGCCTGCACTTTTCTTCTCTACTCAAATTTTGTCTTATATTTTTACCACACACTCTTTATGAAGCCTCATTCACCTATTTAATTAACAATCCTTTAAATCTCTTTGAAATTTCTTGCACTGCCTTTCAGTTTGACTGCCATATCTCTTAAATTGCAATACTCTATTGCTGTATCTGCTTGTATATTTATATATGTAATATGTAATATAACATATATATTCTTCCTACTTATTGGGTACCTCTTTGAGGGGGTGCCTATTATTAATAGCTGTATTTCTTTGTCTCCTCACAAGATCATCCGTAATTGTGTCTGCATAATACACAGTTGGAATTGCTTACTTAATTGATTGATTGACAAAGTAATTATAACGTGAATAGAATAATGGTCATTTTAGCCAATATTTACATATTGAAGAAAATTATTCCCAACTCAAAGTGACAAAAAAATGCAGATTCAAAATTTCCTATTACCTGAAGAAAGAAATAATGAGGTCTCAGTCTACAGGGAAAAAATCTTAAAAAGTCATTTTCGCAGAGTGCTTCTAGCAAAATAGACTTCATCTATGCTCCTGAGAAGTCCCTAATATCCAGGAAATCAGGAGACTTAAGAAGTCCCAGAATATTCTTCAAGGTTTGGCTTTGCCTGGAGCAACTCGGTGGAAGTTACACCAGCCGCAGCTGTTGTCTAGTAGGCAAGGTCATATTTTATTATTTTTTAAAAGTGTTTTGATTTTTTAAGCAAAACATTTTTCCTTTGAGAAAAGAGCAGTAAGGAAATGAACTGTGTATATTTATTTACTGTATGAGCCAGCCATTGTACTCATACCAAGAATGCAGAAAGCAACACATAAACCCTGTAAATATCATGGTTAAGAACTAAGCTGTAGACCACACACATTCCCACAAAAAAATTAAATATGAAATTAAAACCTAATATGAGGCATCAGAAATAATAGGTGAACTCGATCTACAGGATTACAAGGTATTTAAAGCATACCATCTTGGTACTGAAGTAAGTGATACAAGAAGAAAATATTTAATGTCAGTAGAAATCACCCTCTAAATAAATTAAATAAATGTGTTTCTGATCATGAAAACTCCTTAGGTCTAGTCATAGATTCTTTATTCATTTACATGTAATGAAAAGAAACTTATAAAATGACTGTATTGATACTCATTTTAGAAATGAGAAAATTGAGGTCCAGAAAGGTTAATGGACAAAAACAGTTAGTAGTAGAATTTGTTTCAAGATCTCCCTATTCCATGTTGTCTTCAAGCATCTTTCATGGCTAAATGTTGTTGAACTCGTCCAAAATATTACCGGAAGACCTGTTAATAAAGTAAAGCTAAATTTATTAGGTCTTATTGCAGTCAGGAAGCACACTATTTTGACAGTGTCTCAAAAGGGGAGAAAGAAGAGCTTTTCCATTTGGTAAGTGGGTTAATGCACATCTTTCTAGGTGTTGAACTTATTAGGATTGGGCAAAGTTTGTGATATAATAGCTTAGGATTGGTGGACACAATGAAGTAACTATTTTAAAATGAGTCTTGATAAGCAAGCTATACTTGACAATTAAGCTCTGTGTCCACTTCCAATAATTCTGGTAATTTTTTGAAAAAAAAAGTGTGATAAAGATATTTATTGCTTTACAGTGTTACCTTTCTCATGCAAAGTTTTCCTGGAACACACAACTAAGTCGTGTTGAAGCCAGTAATCTACATTCTCATGTAAATTATGTTAACATATGATCTCAATTCTCAGTTCTAATTTATGATCATTCTTCAGCCCAAGATGGAATTAGATTGGAAATGTAATCTAATCATTCCAATCCACACCATGTTTTGAAGAGTCATCTGCACACATCAGGTTTCCAGTCACAGTCGTTTCAAATACTACATGTCAGATTTTCCTGCTCATTTTTGTTGGATAGTTCTATATTGGAACATTTAATCAAACAATAGGTGGTTAATAGCATTTTAAAGCTATTTTGAACATTGAAGCACAGACCAATGTAAGAAAAAGAATTAAAAAAAATTAAACTAAGACAACAGATCCCATTCCTAATCCAAAAAAGCTGACAAAAGACCATATGGATGTAATAGCCAAATTACTAATTCTCATAAATTATGTTGTTTTCTGGATATGATTGGTACTATTTCAAACTCACATAAAAGCAGTGACATAACATTGTTCCTCTTAAATATATGATGGTATTCCTTTTGGAATATACCCAGTAGTAGGATTGCTGGGACAAGTGATATTTCTGGTTTTAGATCCTTGAGGAAATGGTTGAACTAATTTACATTCCCACCAACAGTGTAAAAGTGTTCCTATTTCTCCACAGCCTTGGCAGCATCTATTGTTTTTTGACTTTTTAATAATCCCCATTCTGACTGGCATGAGATGGTATCTCATTTTGGTTCTGATTTGCATTTCTCTAATGATCAGGGATGTGATGTTGAGCTTTTTTTCATGTGTTTGTTGGCCACATAAATGTCTTCTTTTGAGAAGTATCTGTTCATTTCCTTTGCCCACTTTTTAATGGGGTTGTTTTTTTCTTGTAGATTTATTTAAGTTCCTTGTAAATTCTGCATATTAGACCTTTGTCAGATGAGTAGATTGCAAACTTTTTCTCCCATTCTGTAGGTTGCCTGTTCACTCTGATGATAGTTTCTTTTGCTGTGCAGAAGCTCTTTAGTTTAATGAGATCCCATTTATCAATTCTGCTTTTGTTGCAACTGCTTTTGGTGATTTCATCATAAAATCTTTGCCCATGCCTACGTCCTGAATGGTATTGCCTAGATTTTCTTCTAGGGTTTTTATGATTTTAGATACATATATGTATTGCAGCACTATTCACAATAGCAAAGACATGGAGCCAACCCAAATGCCCATCAATGTTAGCCTGGATAAAGAAAATGTGGTACATATATACCATGGAATACTATGCAGCCATAAAAATGAATGAGATCATGTTCTTTGCAGGGACATGGATGAAGCTGGAAGCCATCATCCTCAGCAAACTAACACAGGAACAGAAAAGCAAACACCACATGTTCTCACTCATAAGTGAAAGCTAAACAATGAGAACACAGGGACACAGGGAGGGGAACAACATACACCTGGGCTTGTTGCAGAGGGGGGAAGAGAAGGGAGAGCATCAGGACAAATTACTGATGCATATGGGGCTCAATACCTAGGTGATGGGTTGATAAGCGCAGCAAACCACCATGGCGCACATTTACCTATGTAACAAACCTGCACATTCTGCACATGTATCCTGGAACTTAAAAAACAAAAAACAAAAAACATTTGTGATTGTGAGAGGTGAATATTATGTCTGGGGGCCGCTCTGTTTTCAAATACTACCTTCTTGGTCTCACAGACTACTCCTTGGGTGAAAACTCCTACAAGCTGACATTGTCTACCTATCAATTCTGCCAGTCCTCAAACCATAACCTGCTGGATTTTCACAACTCTTTATGCTTCTTGCAAAGCATAATATGAAGAAGCTTGAGAATGGAAGTAGGCCATGCCCAGCTCTGACATACTGTTGATTTTCTTAGGGAAAAAACAAATATTGGCAATCCCAATTTAATGGACCACAAAAAAGGGGAACACAGATCTATAATTATATAATATATAGTTTTGGGTGGTACTGAAGATAAAATAACATCAGGTTGAATACCACAGGAAAATGGAGGATAATTATATTATTTTTGGCCCTAAAGTCCTGAACAAATCAATATTCTTATCAATTGGGTTCAATTACATGAAGAATGTGAGTTTGGCATACTTGACTATGCATTTTAGCCCTTTCTTTGCTAACAGTTCTAAAAGGTATCCTGCACACAGGTAGAATGTATGGTTTTACATGAGGCTTCTTGCATTCATATCAAATCTCAGTGAAAATCTGCCCAGAGTATGGCATCCCATGGAGATCTTGAATTTGGTCATGATTTGAACACAAAGACTTAATGTAGTCATTGCCAAACTAACTAGGACCTGATTATGAATAATGAAATCCCAGAAATCTTTTTTAAAAGATCATTTAGGAGAATATATAATTTTACAACTCTATTTACATAGCAAATTCCTACTTATTAAGGACTGCGTGTGGTGTCATAAAGGAAAAAATAATATTAGAGTCCAAGGGTGACATTTATGAGCTAATATTGGGGAATAGTTTATGGATTACTAGAAATACCTCCTGGCTGTGTAACTGACACTGAGGGAGAGGTTGTGTGAGATTTTCAGGGATTTTGATGAATATTATGTTCTTAGAATCAGTACAAATCTACAAGATTTTCATTAGTGTTCAGAGCAAATTCTCCTAACACATTTAATAGCTTAAAATTCTGAATCCATTATTAAATGTTGCCTGGGTAAAAAAAATAAATAAGGGAATAGTATTAT
Source organism: Pan paniscus (assembly GCF_029289425.2). Lineage (NCBI taxonomy): Eukaryota > Metazoa > Chordata > Mammalia > Primates > Hominidae > Pan > Pan paniscus. Next base: position 98,563,873 of record NC_073258.2, read on the forward strand.
CAATCTTTTAAAATTTAGCCATTCTAGTCCTTGGAATAATCTTTAATTGTGATCTTCATTTACTAATGGTATTGATCAAACGTATATGCACTTATTACTAATGGTAATTACTAATGGTATTCAGCAAAAGTATATGCACTTATTATCAATTTATATGTTTCTTTCAGTAAAGTGTCTATATCTTAGAAGAGATGGCACAAATAGAAAGCACATAATATAGCAGAAATGAGCAAAAATTAAATATATAAACAGAAACACAAGTGTACGATAGAAGGAATACATGCCTTAAGAAACAAAAATTATCAAATATAAAAGCTATCAAAAAATCTCACTTATCAGTATAGATACAAAATTTGTTAATAGAATGTTAGCTTTCCAAACTCAGCAATTTAAAACTGTCAATCCTCAATTTGATTTTATAAAAATAATAGATTTAATTTTTTAAATCAATTTTAGCCACATTTACACATTAAAGATGAATATGACTATCTTAATATATACAGACAAAATACTTGATAAAAATCACCAGTCTTTAATGGTGAAAGCCTATAGAAAACTCAGAATATACCAGAACTCCCTCAATTTAATTTTTAAAAAGTGCCCACCAAAGAAACTTCATACATTTTCCTCACTGAATAATAAAATTTTGTAAGCCAATTTTGAAGGATAATGGACCAGGTAAGCTTTATCGGTTCACTTCTGTTATATACTGTAGTGAAATGCCTAACCCATAAAGTAAAGAGCAAAAAAGAAATGAAAAGTATGAGGCTTGGGAAAGAGGACAAAAGTCATTATTTACTGATAATACGTAGGATATCTAAAAATTTAAACAGGTTTACAAATTGTTTTGATTATAATCCAGACACATTTGTGAATAAAATTTAATATACAAACCCAATTTTATGTTTACATACAGCAATAACATAAAAAAGAAAAAATACCATAAAGGCATTATATACCTAGGAATAATTCTAACACCACCACAAATGCAAGACCTCTAATTCAACACAGTAAACCATAAAATAATATTGATATAATTTGAGACTCTGTCTCAAAAAAAAAGAAGATAGACTCTATATATACATATAGAAAGAGTGTATCTATCTATCTATATATATATAAAGACTCTATTTTAAAAATAATGGTTCTCAAATATATCAATAAATTTTAGCCACTTGTAATAGGAATCATGTAACATTGTAGAGATGAGGAAACTCTGAAATTTATATGGAATTTACAGGAATAATAGTGAGAACCACTTTGAAAAAACACAAGGGATGGCCGCCTCTCCACTACATATCAACATTTGTTATTATTAACATAATTTAGAATAGTATTAGTTCAATTAGTACAACAGAGGCCAGATATAAGCTAAGACATTTCATAGGTGGTTCAGCAAAGCAAAGGGGAAAAAAATGCTTCAACAAATAATTATAGGAAAACTATGTGTATGAGGAGGGTATGAAACAGATTCTAAACTAAAACTGTACATAGTCATTAGATATGGGTAGATTTGAGAGCTAAATGTGAAAATGAACACAATAAAGATCAAAAGTAATTTTTAAAAATCTTCATAACTTTGTTGTAAGAATTTGCTTGAAGTCCAAGGTCAAGGAGCTGATAGATTTGGTGTCTCGTGAGAGTTTACAGGTAGCCATTTTCTTGATGTGTCCTCATGTAATGAAGAACAGAACAGAGACAGTGAGGGCAACCTCTCCGTCTATTCTTACAAGAACACTAATCCCATTCATGAGGGCTCCACCTTGGTGACCTAATTACATATTAAAGTTGCCAGCACCTAACATCATTTCATTATCGGTTAGGATTTCAACATATGAATTTTAGGGAGACAATTGCTTACACCATAACACTTTAAGATTCTGTCCATGTAAAGTTCAAACTGGGAAACAAACACCTTCTTATTTATGCATGTACCCATAGATAGTACCATTCTAAAGAAAACATGGAGTGATAATCAAAAGCCAGTATAATTTTTACCTCTAAGCAAAGTTTGAGGAATTGTAATTGGTAAGTAGCAAAGAAGTAATTAATTGACAGCAATATTTGCATTAGAACACAACAACCTATACACTTAATTTTATGCACTCCAGTGTCTGTTTGATATATGCTACAGTTTTAATACACTCTGATCTTCATTCTTAAAAATATGTCCAAAATTCATTTTTTCCATCATCATCATAACTGTTTCCTAACTCTTTGTATATATCATAAAACTAATTGCAGAGTTAAGTATTGTCATTTCTGTTTTAACATGAGCACTAAGGCCAGGAGAATTAAATATACTATTACACATTCATTGAACAAGTTTATCATGAAAGAGATTCAAACACAGTACATATTTTTTTCAAGACTTGTGTAACTTATGCAATCCTTATTTTTCTCATACATATACTCCATACAGTATGTTTCCTTTGATCATTGCAAGGAATTCTAATACCTAAAATAAAATTATTCAATCCTGGGAAATAAGGCATAAAAATAGAATAATGCCCTAAGAGAATAAAGTGAAATGAAGTCTCAGTAAAATGTACAGCAAAACACATAATAGAAGATTCAAATGGTAGTGTAAAAAGTGTGAAAGTGTCACTTCATTCAAAATAAACAAATTAACCAAAGGTGCAAAAACTACAGGAACAAAGTGTGATAAAATAAATTTTTATAACAAAGGAGAACTCTTTTGATTATTTCACTTGAAATTTTAACTTTGGCGCTTAACATTGTTAAGAATTCAGGCCCTCTATTTATACCAACGTCCTTTCACTAAAACAAATAATGTAATACATACTTAATTGAACACATAAAAGTCCAATCAGGTAAGACTTCTTAGATTGAAAACTCTTGGCCTAAATATTTTGAGCTTGCAAATCAGTGACAGGCTTACATAATAAGGACTGAAGTAAGTAATAACCTTAAAGCTATTTAGACAACCATGCAAAAACCGACCAAGAAATTTCACCAAGTTTTACTCAGGAATTTTGAGGCTTGAATTCATTCCTTTGTCTTTTGCCCAGTTCTCACAGGCATCACTCATGACTCAACAATCTTTGTATCGATAGCTTTGTCATTTTCACCCCTATATCATCACTACCCTTCCTGTCAGTTTCTCATTCTTTCCACATATCACCTCTCACTTTTTTTTTCTGCTGGGTCCTACTGATGATATATTCTTTCAAACCTACATTAAAAAATTAATTGTAGGCCAGGCGCAGTGGCTCACACCTGTAATCCCAGCACTTTGGGAGGCCAAGGTGGGTGGATCACCTGAGGTCAGGAGTTCAAGACCAACCTGGCCAAGATGGTGAAACCCTGTCTCTACTAAAAATACAAAAACAATTAGCTGGGCATGGTGGCAGGCACCTGTAATCCCAGCTACTCGGGAGGTTGAGGCAGAAAATTGCTTAAACCTGGGAGGTGGAGGTTGCAGTGAACCGAGATGCTGTGTCCGGAATTGGTGGGTTCTTGGTCTTGCCGACTTCAAGAATGAAGCTGCAGACACTCGCAGTGAGTGTTATAGTTCTTAAAGATGGTGTGTCTGGAGTTTGTCTGGAGTTTGTTCCTTCAGATGTTCAGATGTATCCGGAGTTTCTTCCTTCTGGTGGGTTCATGGTCTCGCTGACTTCAGGAGTGAAGCCATGCACCCCCGTGGTGAGTGTTACAGCTCTTAAAGGCAGCACGTCTGGAATTGTTCATTCCTTCCAGTGGGTTCATGGTCTCGCTGGCTTCATGAGTGAAGCTGCAAACCTTCTGGGTGAGTGTTACAGCTCTTAAAGGCCACACAGACCAAAGAATGAGCAGCAGCAAGATTTATTGCAAAGAGCTAAAGAACAAACCCTCCACAGCCTGGAAGGGGACCTGAGCGGGTTGCCGCTGCTGGCTCCCATGGCCTGCGTTTATTCCCTTATCTGGCCCCACCCACATCCTGCTGATTGGTCCATTTTACAGAGAGCTGATTGGTCCATATTATGGAGAGCTGATTAGTCCGTTTTGAGAGTGCTGATTGGTGCGTTTACAAACCTTTAGCTAGACACAGAGTGCTGATTGGTGCATTTACAATGCTTTACCTAGACAGAAAAGTTCTCCAAGTCCCCACCCATCCCAGAAGCCCAGCCGGCTTCACCTCCCACTGACACTTGCCCCAGGACTTTGTGGCACCTAGCCTGGGCACTCTGGCAGCCCAGAGGGAGCTCGTCCCAGACAACCAAGAGGAAAAGAGGGGAAGGGAGAAAGACACGGAGACCCGCCATCATGGCCAACGACCCCATGAAGAGGGAACGGTGGTCCATGCGTGGGACCCAGCCTGTAATCAAGCCCAGCAGGCTCCGGCCTGCCGCACCAAGGAGCCCGTCCCCACCGGAACCCGCGCTGGCCCACCATCGCGGCACTCAGCCTGGGCTCCCGCCCACACCTCTCCCTCCACACCTCCCTGCGAGCAGAGGGAGCCGGCTCTGGCCTCGGCCAGCCCCAGAGAGGGGTTCCCACAGTTCAGCAGCGGGCTGAAGGGCTCCTCGAGCGCGGCCAGAGCAGACGCCGAGGCCGAGGAGGCCCTGAGAGTGAGCGAGGGCTGCCGGCATGTTGTCACCTCTCAACACCACTGCACTCCAGCCTAGGTGACAGAGTGAGACTCCATCTCAAAAAAACAAAAATGTAGTAAAATACATATAACATATAATGAACTATTTTAACGGTACAGCTCAGGAGTGTTAAGTATATTTATATTGTTCTGCAACAAGTCTCCAGAAATATTTTATCTGGCAAAACCAGTTAGTCACCAATGAATGTGCAGAATAGTGATGCAGAAGGAAATAAGTAAGATAATTTTCTATATTAGGACAATTGAGTCATGTAAAGGCCCAAAATGAAATATGACTTTTTGTGCCTGTAGTGGTAAAAGGTGATAACTTTAACAATACAACAGGGTGAATTAACAGGCACTCATGGGAGTATACATTGGTACAATTGCTTTGATAAAAAATTGGCATCATATTGATATTGACAATATATACTTTCACAGACACCCCATTCTTAGTATGTATATACTCAACAAATTTCTTGCCTATGGACAGCTGATACTCACAACATCACTGTTTGAACTAGCAAAAACTTGAAAACAAATCATATATACTGAAAGTATAACGGATAGATAGTGGCATAGTCACACATTAGAATATTCCACAAAAGAAATGAAATAAAGCTACCAACAACGTCGATGATAAATCTTAGCACTGAGTGAATCCTAGCACTGTGTAAGTAAATACATAAGTCTTAGTAAAATATAAATGCCATGTACATTTTAAAAAATTAAAGGAAAACCAAAACAACAGAGAAAAATTTTTCTTAGAATTAAACATATGATAAATTAAAGAGTAAGACTATGATGTAAGATTAATGATATTAATATATACCTTTAAAATATGATATTATTAAAATGTAATAAGCGATAAAAGATGGGAAAAGAGGTATCATACAAACAATAACCATAAATGACCTGCAATAGTTCACAGCTGAAAATAGCCACACAAATAGACTTGAAAGTGAATAAATGTTGAAAAAATAAAGCAAAATTTTATATTGATAAAGGGACTGCCAAAGATGCAGATACAATTATAAACATATATGCACCCAACAGCAGAGCCTCAAAATATTTGAAATAAAAGTGACAGAATTAAAGGGAAAATTAGGTGTTTCTCTATTAATAGTTAGAAATTTCAGTACCCCACTGTCAATGCTAGATAGAAAAACTAGGCAGTATATTAAAAAGGAAATATAAGACTTGTACAATACTGTAAATTAACTAGATCTAATCTATAGAAAACTCCACCACTAAAAGCAGAATATACATTTTTTTCAAGTGTACAGAAAACCTTCTTAAAGATGAGCCATATACCAGACCAAAACACAAGCCTCACTAAATTTAAAACGGATGAAAAAATACAGAATATGTCCTTTGATCATAATAAAATAATTATACATCAATAATAAGAGGGAATTGGAAAATTAACAAATATGTGGGAATTGAATAAGATACTCTATCAAGAAAGTGAGAAGACAATCCATGGAATGGAAAAAACTACTTGCAAATCATACTTATAAAAAGGTACTTGTATCTAGAATATATGAATACCTCTTACAACTCAATAATAAAAGACAAAAATAATCCCATTAAATAATGAACAAAGAATCTGACTAGGCATTTAGCAAGGATGACATAAAAATGGCCAATATACACATACAAAAAAGATGTGCAACATAATCACCAGGCAAATGTAAATGAAAACCACAATATTGTAACACTTTACACACATGAGGATTTGAAAAATAAAAACATCAATTAACAAGTATTAAAAAGGATATAGAGAAATTGAAATATCCATCACTCCTAGTATAAATTTAAAATGGTACAGCCGTTTTGGAAAACAGTTTGGCAGTTTCTCAAGTGATTAAACATAGAGTTACTATGTGATTCAGTAATTCCAATCCTAGGTAAACACACAAGAGAAATGAAAACATATATCTAGACAAAAGCTTGTACATTAATATTTTAACAACACAATTAATAATGGCCAAAAAGTAGAAGCAATGCAAATGTCCATCAATAGATAAAAGGATAGACAAAATGTAGTATGTCTATAGATGAAATATTATTCAGCCATAAAATATAAAAGTACTGATATTGCTAGAGCATGAATAAATCTTGAAACATTATGCTAACTGAAAGTAACCAGACACAAAACACTTTACATTATATTATTTCACTCATTTGAAAGGCAAAAATAGGAAACGATATTATATAGACAGAAAACATACTAGTGGGTGCTTAGAACTGTGAAGGAGTGTTGGGGAGAGCTAGTGGGTATGATGTTAGTTTTTGAAATGATGACAGTGTTGTAAAATTGCCTATGGTAACCATTGCACATATCTCTAAACACACTAAAAACAATTGAATTGTGTAATTTAAATATGTGAGATATATGATATGTCAATTATATCTTAAGAAACTGAAAAAAAATAATGACTATTACTAACATATATGTTTTGCTGTTCTGAATCCAGAGTTTCCCACAAAAGCTAATTACTCCACTTACAATGAGAAACTTCACACTTGACATAAATATGTGTAAGACAGGTGAAGAAAGGGAGTCCCTTGGGTATAATGTAGCTTATTAATAATAAATGAAAGTATCTTCACCCAACATGTATATAGTTAGAAAGCAAAATTTTCATTATGAAATAAAAGAGATGGAAGATGTTAAGAAAGAACCTATAATTTTCAGTCTTATATTTGAATTAGGATTAACAATATGATGTTATTGGGTTTTCTGTAAATATTATGTATTTTGAGGAGACCTTTGGAAAATGGCAGATAGGAAACAGGGCTAACATGCATCTCCCACTTGGATGGACAGAATAGTGTGTGGCAACTCACACTATGAACTTTTGCTCCAAGAGCTATTGCAGGAATGTACCAGGAAAACTGTAAGAATTTACAGATCCTTTGAAAAAAGCAGCACACCACTTCAAATTCCATGAAGCAGGTGAAAAACTGTGTGTTCCCAAAGTGTGAGTGGGGGAAAACCTGCTTCTGAATGCACATTCCTGCTGGGGAATTGGAAAATTTAGACCACAGAAGAAGAATTTAACCTTATCTAGAGCTGAAATGGATTTAAGGAGTTGTCTGAAATATACAAGTAGAAGCATCAGCAGGAAGAGCCTCAGAGGCACTTCCATTTTCCAGCTTAAGCCCAGGGAAGCCATTCCTGACTATATCTCACAGGGGCCCTCAGGGAAGGCAAACAATGGGATTAGGGAGTGTTAACAGGGTGAAAAAAGCTTGCAACTGAATTTTGTAATAATTTTGAGTGTGCACAAACTTTTTGTGAGCAGAATCTGGGGGCAAAGGAGAAGTCCTGAAGATATGAGTGCAGGAGCCACCGCGAACATTGTGGACAGACAGGGAGGGGCAAGGCTGAAAGCCTAGCTTGCTTGTTCAGTGGGGAAGCTTATAGTCTGGGACAAGGTCTGAGTTCCTCATGCAGGCTGCCTGCATCTAAACTTGATGCTGTTAGCGGGGCACTGTGGGAGCCAGAACAGCCTCATCAACTGCATGGGAACTGGGTGAGACCTTTTGCTACTGGCTATCCCCCACTTCCCTGGAGAACTATACAGCACAGCAGATTATTATTAACTATATAATCTTCTCTGGAACCTAATCCCATTGACCCGAGAATCACAACACCATCCCCCACAATGATCATAGCAAGCCCTGCCCAAGGAGAGTTCAGACCTGCCTAACCCTGCCCCTACCTGATGGTTTTTTTTACCCACCCTGGTAGCCAAACACAAAATCCATATACTCTTGGGAGTTCTGTGGCCCCGCACATTGCCTGAGAAACCAGAATACCTACCCTGGCCAGCTTAGGGCAAGTTTATATTACATTGCTAATACCAGACCTGGTGTTCTCTTGAAAGTACCACCTCCTGGCTGGAGGCCAATCATCTCAGGCCATTATAGCAACTCAAGACAGAATAATCCTGCTCCCAGGAAAAAGAAAACAATGACTAATACCACCAGCTGCAACATCCTGGCTAACCAAAGGTCCCGAGTCTGTCCATGTAACAACTTCACTGCTAGCATAGCCAGCATTTGATAAAGCCAGCACACTAAACAATCTACTACCAAGGACTCTGAATGAGTCTACTTCATTCCTCTGCCACCTCCACCAGAGCCAGTGCTGGCATCTATGGCTGGAAAACCTGAAGACAGGTCACATCACATGACTCTTTGCAGATATTCCCCAGCACCAGCTTGGAGCCTGATAGCCCTGCTGGGTGGCTAGACCCAGAAGAGCAATAAAAATCACTGCAGTCTGGCTCTCAGAAAGCCCCATTCCTAGAGGAAGCAGGATAGCACCACATCAAAAGATCACCCTGTGGGATAAAAGAATCTGAACACCAGGCCTTGAGTTACAGATCTTTGCACTGGTGGGTAGTTCTTCACAGCAGAGACACAATTACAGGGCTGGGCACAGTAGAGAAAGTCTGCATCTATACCCCAACAGCAGGCAGCTTCTCTGATCATGAAGGGCCTTGGAGAAGGGATCCTTGTTCCCCTCTGACACTCCACTGCAGACACAGCTGGGGCTTCCCCCACAGGAATGCAGCCTGGAGGCACCTATAGTCAGACTTTCTGGAACAATTCAGGGTCAGTGCAGCCCCACAGGAGGAGCACACTCCAGATTCAGGCCTGCATGAGAGGCAGAGACACAATTCCCTCCTACTTGGAACATCAACATTCCTATAGATGAAAAGAGGTGCCTGTCTGATCTGAATAGCTGAAACAGTAGGACAGGAATGAGGCTGGGAGGTGAATAGCTTTCCTGCTGACCTGGGAAGGGAGCTGAGGTAGCTCCCACTCTTCACCCTGATAAAACCTTAGCACAGATACTTGAGAGCTCCCCCAGCTACCATCATCAAGGCTGGGATGTTGGCCCACCATTCGGTATTACATCTACCCACCTCCCTTAGCCACAACTGAGCCAGCTAAAGAATTTATAAGGTTTGTTATTAAGCTACTCAAAGAGATACCAGAGGAAGGTGAAACCAACTTCTAAAAATTAAAAAAAATATATACAGGGTGTGGATGCAAAATTTTCCAGAGAAACAGATATCATGAAGAAAAAACAGTCACAACTTCTGGAAATAACAGACACAATTAGAGAAATACAAAATGCACAGGAAAGTTTCAACAATAGACTAGAACAAGTAGAAAAGAGAAATCAGAGCTTGAAGACAAGGCTTTCAGATTAACCCAATCAGACCAAGACAAATAAATTTTTTTTTAATAACAAAGCCTGCAACTAATTTGGGATTACGTAAAATAGTCAAATCTAAGAATAATTGGTATTCCTGAGGAAGAAGAGAAATCTAAAAGTTTGGAAAAATTATTTGAGGAAATAATTGTGCTAAACTTCCCTGGCCTTGTTACAGATCTAGACATTCAAATACAAAAAGCTCAAAAAATTTCTGGGACATTCATCGCAAGAAGATCATCACCTAGGCACGCAGTCATCAGTCTAAAGTCAAGGTGAAGGAAAGAATCTTAAGAGCTGTGAGACAAAAGCATCAGGCAAACAATAAAGGAAAACCTATCACATTAACAGCAGTTTTCTCAGCAGAAACGTTATAAGCCAGAAGGATTGAGGTCCAATCTTTAGCCTCCTTAAACAAGATATTTGGCAGCCAAGAATTTTGTATCTAATGAAACTAAGCTTCATAAAGGAAGGAAAAGCAGCCTTTTTCAGACAAATAAATGCTAAGAGAATCTGCCATTACCAAGCCAGGAGTACAAGTAATGCTAAAAAGAGTTCTACATCTTGAAACAAAACCTCAAAATACACCAAAATAGAACCTCTTTAAAGTGTAAATGTCACAAGGCCTATAAAACAATAATCCAATGGGGAAAACAAGGTATTTAGAAGGCAACTACCATGGTGAATAGAACAGTACCTCACATCTCAATATTAACGTTGAATGCAAGGGGCCTAAATTCTCCACTTAAAAGATGCAGAATGACAGAATGGATAAAAATCCACCAACTAAGTAACTGCTATCTCCAAGAAACTCACCTAACACATAAGGGACTCACATAAACTTAAAGTAAAAAGGTGGAAAACAATATCCCATGCAAATAGAAACCAAAAGTGAGCAGGAGTGCCTATTCTTATATCAGACAAAACAGACTTAAAGCAAAATCAGAAAAAATAAAATAAAATAAAAAGATTAATCCTACAGAAAAATATCACAATCCTAAATATATTAGGTTGGTACAAAAACAATTGCAATTTTTGCCATTACTTTTAATGACAGAAACTGCAATTACTTTTGCACCAACCTAAGTATATGCACCTAACACTGGAGCTCCCATTTACAAAACAATTACTACCAGACCTTAGAAATTGGATGGACAGCAACACAAAAATAGTGGAAGAATTCAATACTTTACTGACAGCACTAGACTGGTCATCAAGACAGGAAGCCAACAAAGAAACAATGAACTTAAATTACACCCAGAACAAATAGACTTAAAAGATATTTACAGAACATTCTACCCAACAACTGCAGAATATGCATTCTTTTTATCTGCACATGGAACATTCTAGAAGCTAGATCATGTTGGCCACAAACAAGTCTCAATAAATTTAAGAAAGTGGAAATCACATCAACTATCCTCTCAATCCAGAGTGGAATAAAACTGGAAATGAATTTCAAAAGGAACCCTCAAAACTATTAAAATATATGAAAATTAAATAATCTGCTTTTGAATGATCTTTGGGTTAACAGTGAAATCAAGATGGAAATTTAGAAATTCTTTGAACTGAAAAATAGTGACAAAACTTATCAAAACCACTGGGACACGGCAAAAACAGTGCTAAGAGGAGAGTTCATAGCATTACATGCCTACATCAAGAAGTCTGAAAGAGCACAAATAGGCAATTCAAGGTCACACCTCAAGGAACTAGAGGAATAAGAACAAACCAAACCCAAACCCAGCAGAAGAAGAGAAATAACAATGATCACAGCAGAACTAAATGAAATTGAAACAACAAAACAATACAAAAGATAAACAAAAAGCTGGTTCTTCAAAAAATAAAATTGATAGACTATTAGTGAGATTAATAAAATAAGAAGAGAGATGAACCTAATACGCTCAATTAGAAATGAAACAGACATTACAACCGATACTATAGAAATGCAAAAGATCGTACAAGGCTACAATGAACACGTTTATACACACAAACTAGAAAATCTAGAGAAGGTAGATAAATTTCTGGAAATATGCACCCCTTCTGGATTTAATCAGGAAGAAACGGATACTCTGAACTGACCAATAACAAGTAGTGAAATTAAAACAGTAATAACAAAATTGCCAGCAAAAAAAGTGCAGGACCTGATAGATTCACAAGTGAATTCTGTGTGGCATTCAAATAATTGATACCAATACTGCTGAAACTATTCCAAAGGATAGATAAAGAGGGAATCCTCCCTAAAGCATTCTATGAAGCCAATATCACCCTAATATCTCAACCAAGAAAGGACATAACAAAAAGAGAACTCCAGACCAATATCCCTATTGAACATAGATTCAGAAATTCTCAACAAAATATTAGCTAACTGAGTCCAACAGCATATCAAAAAGATAATACAACATGATCAAGTGGGTTTTATGCCATGGATGCATGGATTATTTAACACAGGCAAGTAAATAAATATGACACATCACATAAACAGAATCAAAAACAAAAATCATATGATCATCTCAATAGACGCAGAAAGAGTTATCTTACAAAATCCAGCATTGCTTTATGATTAAAACTCTCAGCAGGCTGGGCATGGTGGCTCACGCCTATAATCCAAGCACTTTGGGAGGCTGAGGCAGGTGGATTACGAGGTCAGATGGAGAACATCCTGGCTAACACGGTGAAACCTCGTCTCTAATGAAAATCCAAAAAATTAGCCAGGCATGGTAGCATGCACTTGTAGTCCCAGCTACTTGGGAGGTTGAAGCAGGAGAATCGCTTGAACCTGGGAAGTGGAGGCTCCAGTGAGCTGAGATCGCACCACTGCACTCCAGCCTGGGTGACAGAGTGAGACTCTGTCTCAAACAAACAAACAAAAAAACAAACCCTCAGCAAAATTGACATAGAAGGGACATACTTCAAGGTAATAAAAGCCATCTATGACAAACCCACAGCTAACATTATACTAAATGGGGGAAAGTTGAAATAATTCTCCCTGAGAACTGGAAAAAGAATTCCTACTTTCACTACTTCTATTCAACATAGTCCTGGAATTCCTAGCTAGAGCAATCAGACAACAGAAAAAAATAAAAGGCATCCAAATTGGTAAAGATGAAGTCAAACCGTTGCTGTTTGCTGATCATATGCCTAGAAAACCCTGAAGAATCATCCAAAAAGCTCCTAGATCTGATAAATGAATTCAATAAAGTCTCAGTTTACAAAATTAATGTACACAAATCAGTAACACTGCTATACACCAACAATGACCAATCTGAGAAACAAATCAAGAACTCAATACTTTTTACAACAGCTGCAAATAAAATAACATCAAATACTTAGGAATATACTTAACCAAGGAGGTAAAATACCTCTACAGGGAAGACTATGAAATGCTGCTGAAAGAAATCATGGATGAGACAAACAAATGGGAATCACATCCCATGTTCATGGATGGGTAGAATCAATATTGTGAAAATAACCATACTGCCAAAAGCAGTCTTCAGATTCAATGCAATTCCCATCAAAATACCACCATAATTCTTCACAGAACTAGAAAAATAAATCCAAAAATTCATACAGAACCAAAAGAAAGCCTGTATACACAAAGCAAGACTAATCAAAAATAACAAATCTGGAGGCATTACACTACCTAATTTCAAACTATACTATAAGGCCATAGTCACAATAACAACATGGTACTGGTATCAAAAGAGGCACACAGACCAAAGGAACAGAATAGAGAACTCAGAAATAAAGCCAAATACTTACAGCCAACTGATCTTTCATAAAGCAAACAAAAACATAGAGTGGGGAAAGGACACCCTATTCAACAAATGGTGCTGGGATAATTGGCAAACCACCTGTAAAAGAATGAAACTGGATCCTCATCTCTTACCTTATACAAAAATCAACTCAAGATGGATCAAAGGCTTAAATCTAAGACCTGAAACCATAAAAATTCTAGAAGATAACATTGGATAAATTCATCTAGACATTGGCTTAGGCAAAGAGTTCATGATGAAGAGCCCAAAAGCAAATCGCAACAAAAACAAAAATAAATAGATGGGACCTAATTAAACTAAAAAGCTTCTGCACGGCAAAAGAAATGATCAGCAGAGTAAACAGACAACCCACAGAGTGGGAGAAAATATTCACAAACTATGTATCTAACAAAGGACTAATATCCAGAATCTTCAAGGAACTCAAACAAATCACAACAAAAAAAAATCCCATCAAAAAGTGAGCTAAGGACATAAATAGAAAATTCTCGAAAGAAAATATACAAATGGCCAAAAAAATATGAAAAAATGCTCAATATTACTAACTATCAGGGAAATGCAAATCAAAACCACAATGAAATACCCCCTTACTTCTGCAAAAATGGCCATAATTAAAAAATAAAAAAATAGATATTTGCATGGATTTGGTGAAAAGAGAACACTTTTACACTGAAGCCATAAAAATTCTAGAAGATAAAATTTACCTGAATGTTTGTTGGAAATGTAAACTAGTACAACCACTAGGGAAAACAGTATGGAGATTCGATAAGGAATTAAAAGTTGAACTACCATTCAATCCAGCAATCCCACTACTAGGTATCTACCCAAAGGAAAAGAAGTCATTGTATAAAAAAGACATTTGCACATGCATGTCTATAGCAGCACAATTCACTATTGCAAAAATATGGAACCAGCCTAAATGCCCATTAACCAATGAGTGGATTAAAAAAATGTAGTATATATACACCATGGGATATACACACCACACTCAGCCCTTAAAAGGAATGAAAGCCTTTGCAGCAACCTGGATGGGGCTGGAGAAGATTATTCTAACTGAAGTAATGCAGGAATAGAAAACCAAATATCATATGTTCTCACTTATAAGTGGCAGCTAAGCTATGAGGATGCAAATGCCTAAGAATGATATAATGGACTTTGGGGACTTGGGAGGAAGGGTGGGAGAGGGGTGAGGGATAAATACTACACATTAGGTATAGTGTACACTACTCAGTTGACAGGTGCTCCAAAATATCAGAAATCACCACTAAAGAATATATCCGTGTAACCAAAAACCACTTGTTCCCCCAAAATTATTAAAATATAATAAAATAAAAATAAATATATTATGTGTTTTCTAGCTCTGCCATTGAAAAGGCTTGGAATGAAATAAGTGGGATTGTTGGAGCATGAAATACACATTAACAGTGAATATAACTTGTGAGAATGCTTTGCATCCTGATGCAAACAATAGTAAAATAACAGTAAAAAGTTTCAAGGCAGAGAAATTTGGATTTGAATTAAGTGATATTGGAAATAGTTATTATTTTCAGGTGTTATGGAGACATCTTAGTTTATTAAAAGCACACACATATTTTCATATACATACATATTCACTAACACATTAACATATACATACTATGTGTGGGTATATATATATATATGCAATTGTGTATGTGCACACTCACATACAAATTTGGAGAGAGAAAAATGAAGCCTAATTTACAAGGATTAATACTAATATTTGAAGCTGGGCCATGAATACAAGTTTATTATATCTCTCTACTTTTGTCAACGTTTAACATTTTTCGCAATAAAATATTTTTAAATAATGTGCCACTAGTTTTTTGTCAATTTCAAACAGTATTTAAATGTTATTATTAAGTGATAAACAGCATTATTATAAATGTAGCACGTTAAAAAGCATTAGATAAATTCAAATGCTGTGCAATTATGGGTTAAGAGTGCAAAATGGTCCTTCTGAATCTCATCACAACCTGTGCATTTCCCTTTGTAACTATTTTTAAAAATACAGTAATCATTTATATGAACTTTTTTTGCATAAAACAGTAGCTGCCTTATTTTTGCCCATTCCTCCTATATTAATGTGGAAGAGGGATAAAAGTTGGTCAGCTCTGGGTAAAAAGTAAAATTGTTTTGTTATTAATTAACCAGTCTATGTATATTCATAACAGTGTACTTTTAGTTGCACTTCTAGCTTTGTAATTGCCTTTGAAATGTCAAGGACCTGACTAACACTATTTGGCAGACATATTATAGCCCATCTTACCCCTCTCCTATCACAGCTCATTTTTTCTTCCTTTGCTTTCTGAATATGAACCATGGAAATCTAACTCTAGATAATCCATAATACTTTGTTTCTCAGAGTATTGCAATGCATTTCTTCATCCTAGATATGAGTGTTACACAAAGTTTTCCAGTCAGCAAGACATAGCAAGATATCTGCGATTTCTCATATCCTGCACTGCCAAATTGAAGAACAATTATAATGATTGGAAATGTATTACACGTGGTTACCCATTCCCCAAAACATCTCTCAAATGATAAAACAAAGCTATGTTCTGGAAGCACAGAATGCTGATAAAGATTACCCAGACTTTTTATGGCTGTGGTTCAATTAAAAGTGAAATAAAATGCTGTAATCTAAGCTGCTGAATTTAAATTAATACAATGTTTTCTATGGCTCTATGACTCTCTTTACGAAGAGGGTTTTCCCCCAGGGTTTGCAAAACAATGGGATAAATCAGGCATTACCCTGTGGTGGTAAAGAGCACGTGCATTTGATTTGGGAGAATCCTTACATTCCACTTTAAGAGCCAAATGGCCTTGGGAAACTAAATGCTAAGCCTTTCTATGTTAATATGTTTGACCAGTAAAAGCAGACCTTATGATACTTCTAATAACAGGTTTTGAATAACGTCACTTCATAGCTTCCTCACATCCATTTGCATTTTCTAATGTGTAAGGGGCCTTTTGTTTTTGCTAAAAGGGTAGTGAAAAAATGCTTACGGATCAGAGAAAAAGACATGTATTAGTTAACACTCATTGCTGTATCAAACGATACCAAAAATACAAAACTGTTAAAACATATAGATATTTATTATTTGTGCTGTGAAAGTTGAAAAGGTGTTCCATATCAATTAAAAGCTCCTTTCTAAGAGGTGATTCAGATATTATCCATTCTGCTTTCACCTGTTGGTTGCACCCACTGATGGTCCTCATAGTTGCCTAAGGTGATAGTATCCAGTTGGAGGATGAGAGAAAATAGTGCGGAAAAGGTTAAACTTTGTTTTAATTACATAAGCCAAAAAGTAATATAGAGCACTTTTGTTCACATAATATTTGTGAAGACTTGTAGGGCCCTACAAGGGAATTGGATAATATAATCTTTAGCTAGACTCTAGCTGCTTCTAAGCAATAACTCTACAATACGAAAGGTAATCACAAATATTTGATAGTCAGCTAGTTATTTCTGACACAAGAACATTTGAGGAAAACAACGAAGTGTGTTGGTTTATGTAAGTACTGGGATGGGGAACATATCTTATTTAGCAATGACTATTCTATGTGATTCACTTAATATAATATTTGAAAAGAAACAAATGAATTTCTCATTAAAGAAGTCAGTATGTTTTTTACTTTTGAGAAGGTAGCTTCTGAGATGGAACATGAGAAGGGACGTTTAGGGTCTTGGCTAAATATATATATATATATATATATATATATATACACACATACACACACACACACACACAGAAATATATATATATCTCTTTTTTAAAAATCAGGGTATTAGTTAAGTGGGTGTGATCACCAAAATTCATTTGCTATATATTTCAGGTTGTGTGTTTAATATATAAAATACTTCATTAACACTTTTCTTTCAAAATTAAATACTAAAAAATAAAGAATACTGAGAGCGTATTAATACTGATTATAGTAACAAAATGCAGTATGGTATAATACACTTTGAGCCAAGCTTTACCAGATCCCAGTCGTTCACCTGAAGGCACTTGTGATAGCATTTCTAGTTGAATGTAAAAAGAATTCAAGTAGTTTGGGAAAGAACATTGTAATCTGGACCCTGGTTAAGTGGTTCATTAATTAGTCCTGGAAAGCAACACATTTTTGAAAGAACATAGAAAGCTGATAAAACAGGAGGGGATGATTTACTCCTAGTAAGAAAAAAAATGTTTTAAGTGTATCCTCTGTCTTTACCCTCATTTTTTCACTATATTAAACATATGCTGTCAAGTTAAAAACTGTCATTTAGTGAAATGATGTAACTGTCAAATGTTGCAGCACTACCTTGGCCTATCCTTAGATAGTTCAATAGTAGAATTGCATTTATTGTTATATCATTTGCAAATTCTTGAAAAATCTTGTGCATATGTACTATCAATTATGTACTAAAGGAAATGATAACTATTGTTCAAGGTCAAAACAAAGTTTTTATTTATAGTCGATTAATGTTTTTATTTTAATTATTTTTTTTCTTCTGTGGTTTACTCACCTCAGCCATTCCAGCCTTCTGGCTCTGGAGAGTCCAGGCAGTCTGGATAAGGAAGGGTCACCCCTAATTCAGCACATCTGCACTAACAAAATGCAGCCAGACAGCTTCTTTAAATGAGTCCCTGATCCCATTCCTTCTGACTGGGTGAAACCTCCCTACAGGGGTTTTCAGAGGGTTTGGGGTGGGCCAGCAACAGGGTAGTACCCCCCTGGGATGGAGCTTCCAGAGAAAGGAGCAGGCTGCCATCTTTGCTGTTTTGTAGCCTTTACCTCCAGGTATGGGAAAAACTGAGGCAACCAGAGTCTGGAGTGGATCCCCAGCCAACTGTAGCAGCCCTAAGGAAGAGTGGCCAGACTGTTCAGAGAAAAACAGATGAACAGAAAGCAACAAGAGCAATAACATTAACAAAAAAGACCTCACAAAAACCGCATTCAAAGGTCAGTAACCTCAAAGATTGAGGTAGATAAGCCCATAAAGATGAGAAAGGATCAAAGCAAAAATGCTGAAAACTCAAAAAGCCAGAGTGCCTCTTCTCCTCCACAACATCTCTCCAGCAAGGGCACAGAGCTAGGCTGAGGCTTAGATAGCTGAATTGACAGAAACTGGCTTCAAAAGGTGGGTAATAATTAACTGAACTAAAGGAGCATGTTGTAACCCAATGCATAGAATTGGGTTACATGAATCATGATAAAACAATAGAGGAGCTTGTATCCAGAATAGTCAGTTTAGAGACGAACATAACCAATCTGATGGCGCTGAAAAACACAACATAAGAACATTACAATGCAATCACAAGTATCAATAGCAAGATAGACCAGGAGGAGAAAAGAGTGTCAGATCATGAAGACTGTTTTTCTGAAATAAGACAGGCAGACAAGATTAGAGAAAAAGGAACGAACAAAACCTCTGAGAAATGTGGGATTATGTAGAAAAACTGAACCTATGACTGATTGGGGTATCTGAAAGGGATGGGGAGAATAAAACCAAGTTGGAAAACACACTGCAGAATATCATCCAGGAGAACTACCCTAACCTAGCAAGACTGGCCAAAATTAAAATTCAGGAAATGCAGAGAACTCCATTAAGTTACTCCATGAGAAGATCAACCCCCAGACATATAATTAGATTCTCCAAGGTCAAAATGAAAGGAAAAGTGGTAAGGGCAGCCAGAGAGAAAGGCCAGGTCACTCACAAAGAGAAGTCCATCAGACTAACAGTGGAACTCTCAGAGGAAACCCTACAAACCAGAAAAGGTTGGGAGCTAATATTCAACATTCTTAAAGAAAAGAATTTCCAAACCAGATTTTCATATTCAACCAAACAAAGCTTCATAAGCAAAGGAGAAATAAGATCCTTCTCAGATAAGCAAATGCTGAGTGATTTTGTCTAGTCTTGCCTTGCAAGAGCTCCTGAAGAAATCACTAAATATGGAAAGGAAAAACTATTACCAGCCACTACAAAAACACACTGAAGTACAAAGACCAGTGACACTATGAAACAACCATTTAAACAAGTCTGCAAAATAACCAGTTAGCATCATAATGATAGGATCAAATTCACACATAAGAATACTAACCTTAAACGTAAATTGGGCTACATGCCCAAATTAAAAGTAGCAGAATAGCAAGCTGGATAAACAGCCAAGACCCATCAGTATGCTGTCCTCAACAGACCCAACTCACATGAAAGGACATTCATGGGCTCAAAATAAAGAGATGTAAGTAAATTAACCAAGCAAATGAAAAGCAGAAAAAAGCAGGGATTGCAATCTTAGTTTCTGGCAAAACAGACTATAAACCAACAAAGATAAAAAAAGACAAAGAAGGCCATTACATAATGGTAAAGGGTTCAATTCAACAACAGGAGCTAAATATCCTAAATATATATGCACCCAATATAGGAACACTCAAATTCATAAAGCAAGTTCTTAGAGACCTACAAAGAGACTTACACTCCCACACAATAATAGTGGGAGGGTTTTATACCCCACTGACAATATTAGACAGATCATGGAGACAAAAAATTAATAAAGATATTCAGGACCTGAGCTCAGCTCTGGATCAAGCAGCCCTGATCTACAGAACTATGTACCCCCTAAAAACAGAATATACATTTTTCTCATCACCCCACATCAGTTACTCTAAAATTGATCACATAATGGGAAGTAAAACACCCCTCAGCAAATGCAAAAGAACTGAAATCATAACCGTCTATCAGACCACAGCACAATAAAATTAGAACTCAAGATTAAGAAATTCACTTGAAAATGCATAACTACATGGAAATTGAACAACCTGCTCTTGAATGACTTGGGTAAATAATGAAATTATGGCAGAAACTAAAGAGAATAAAAGAAACAACATACCAGAATCTCTGGGACACAGCTAAAGCAGTGTTAGGAGGAAATTTATAGCACTAAATGCCCACAGTCAAAAACTAGAAAGATCTCAAGTTAACAGCCTAACATCACAACTAAAAGAACTAGAGAACCAAAAACAAACAAACCCCAAAGCTAGCAGAAGATAAGAAATAACCACGATCAGAGCTGAACTGAGACAGAGACATAAACAACCCTTCAAAAAAATCAACAAATCCAGAAAATGTTTTTTTTTTTGAAAAAAGTAATAAAATAGATAGGCCATCAACTAAACAAATAAGAAAAGAGAGAAGAATCAAATAAACACAATCAGAAATGATAAGGGGGATATCATCACTGACCCCACAGAAATAAAAAACAACCATCAGAGAACCCAACAAATACCTCTATGCACATAAACTAAAAAGTCTAGAAGAAATGAATAAATTCCTTGACACATACACCCTCCCAAGATGGAATCAGGAAAAAATTGAATCCATGAATAAACCAATGACAAGTTCTGAAATTGAGGAAGTAATAAATAGCCTACCAAACAATAAAAGCCCAGAACCAGACAGACTCACAGCTGAATTCTACCAGAGGCACAAAGAAGACGTCCTACCATTTCTACTGAAATTATTCAAAAAAATTGAAAAGAAGGGACTCCTCTCTAACACATCTTATGAGGCCAGCATCACCTTAATGCCAAAACCTGGCAGAGACACAACAAAAAATAAGAAAACTTCAGACCAGTATCTCTGATGAACATTGATGTAAAAATCCTCAATAAAGTACTGGCAAACGGAATCCAGCAGCACATCAAAATGCTTATCCACCACAATGAATTTGGCTTCATCCCTGGGATGCAAGGTTGGTTCAACATACACAAATCAATAAATGTGATTCACCACATAAACAGAAATAAAGACATAAACCATAAACCACATGATTATCTCAATAGATGCAGAAAAGTCCTTCAATAAAATTCAATATCCCTTCATGTTAAAAACTCTTAATAAACTAGGAATTGAGGAACATACCACGAAATAATAGGAGCCACATATGACAAACCCACAGCACATATCATACTAATTGGACAAAAGCTAGAAGCACTCCCCTTGAAAACCAGGACAAGACAAGGATGCCCTCTCTCACCACTCCTATTTAATGTAGTATTGGAAGTTCTGTCCAGGGCAATCAAGCAAGAGAAAGAAATAAACTGTATTCGAATAGGAAGAGAAAAAGTCAAATTGTCTTTGTTGGCAGATGACATGGTCTCATATCTAGAAAACCCCATTGTCTCAGCCCAAAAGCTTCTTAAGCTGAGAAACAAATACAGCAAAGTCTCAGTAGACAAAATCAATGTTCAAATAATGCTAGCATTCCTACACAACAACAACAGGCAAGCAGAAAGCCAAATAATGAATGAACTCCAATTCACAATTGCTACAAAGACAATAAAATACCAGCCTGGCATGGTGGCTCATGCCTGTAATCCCAGCACTTTGGGAGGCCAAGGTGGGCAGGTCACCTGAGGTCAGGAGTTTGAGACCAGCCTAATCAACATGGCGAAACCCCGTCTCCCCATCTCTACTAAAAATACAAAATTAGCCAGCTTGCTGGTGCATGACTGTAATCCCAGCTGCTTGGGAGGCCGAGGCAGGAGAATCATTTGAACCCAGGAGGCAGAGGTTGCAGTGAGCTGAGATTGAGCCACTGCACTCCAGCCTGGGCAACAAGAATAAACTCTCTCAAAAAAAAAAAAGAAAGAAAGAAAGAAAAAAATAAATAAAATACCTAAGAATTAAGAATACAGCTAACAAGTGAAGTGAAGGGCCTCTTCAAGGAGAACAAACCACTTCTCAAATAAATCAGAGAACACAAACAAATGGAAAAGCATTCCATGTTCATGGATAGAATCAATATGGTGAAAATGGCCATATTGCACAAAGTAATTTACAGGCTCAATGCTATTCCCATTAAACTACCATGACATTCTTCACAGAATTAGAAAAAAAAAACTATTTTCAAATTTATATGTAACCATAAAAGAGCCCATATAGCCAAGAAAGTTCTAAGCAAAAAGAACAAAGTTGGAGGCATCATGCTACCCATCTTCAAATAATACTACAAGGCTCCAGTAACCAATTAGCATGACACTGCTACAAAAACAGACACGTAGACAAATGGAACAGAAGAGAGAACTCAGAAATAAGATTGCACACCTACAACCATCTGATCTTTTATAAACCCCACAAAAACAAGCAATGAAAAATGGACTTTCTATTTAATAAATGGTGCCAGGAGAACTGGTTAGCTATATGCAGAAAGTTGAAACTGAACCCCTACCTTACACCTTACACAAAAATTAACTCAAGATGGATTAAAGACTTAAATGTAAACTCAAATCTATAAATACCATTCAGGACATAGGCAAGGGCAAAAGTTTCATAATGAAAACACCAAAAGCAATAGCAACAAAAGCCAAAATTGACAAGTGGGATCTAATTAAACTAAAGAGCTTCTGCACAGCAAAAGAAACTATCATTGGAGTGAACAGATAACCTACAGAATGGGAGAAAAATTTTGCAATCTATCCATCTGACAAAGATCTAATATCCAGGCTCTACAAGGAACTTAAACAAACTTACAAGAAAAATCAACCCCATTAAAAAGTGGGCAAAGGACATGAACAGACACTTCTCAAAATAAGACATTCATGCAATTAAGAAACATGGAAAAATGCTCAACATCACTGATCATTAGAGAAATGAAAATCAAAACCACAATGAGATACCATCTCATGCCAGTCAGAATGGTGATTATTAAAAGTCAAGAAACAACAGATGTTGGTGAGGCTGCAGAGAAAAAACAGATGCTTTTATACTGTTGGTGCAAGCGTAAATTAGTTCAACCATTGTGGAAGACAGCATGGTGATTCCTCAAAGACCTAAAGGCAGAAATACCATTTGACTGAGAAATCCCATTGCTGGGTATATACCCAAAGGAATATAAATCATTCTATTATAAAGATACATGCACGCATATGTTCATGGCAGCACCATTCATAAAAGCAAAGACATGGAATCAACCTAAATGCCTATTAATGATAGACCAGATTTTAAAAATGTGGTACACAAACACCATGGAATACTATGCAGCCATAAAAAGGAATGAGATCATGTCCTTTTTAGGGACATGGATAAAGCTGAAAACCGTTATCCTCAGTAAACTAACACAGCAGCAGAAAACCAATTATCATAAGTCCTTCCTTATAAGTGGGAGCTGAAAGATAAGAACACATAAACATTGGGGGAACAACACAAACTGGGACCTGTCAGGGGTATGAAGGGAAGGAGAGCATCGGGGAAAATAGCTAATGGATGTTGGGCTTAATACCTAGGTGATGGGATGATCTATGCAACAAATCACCATGGCGCACATTTACCTATGTAACAAACCTACACATCCTGCACATGCACCACTGAACTTAAAATAAAAGTTGAAGAAAAAAATATTTTTAAAATTGTGTATATTTAAAGTGTACAATGTGATGTTTTGATATGTGCATGTATTGTTAAATTATTATCACAATTAAGCTACCACATAGTTACCATTTTTCATGTGTGTAATGAGAACAGTTAAGGTCTACTCTCAGCAAATTTCAAGTATACAATATAATATTACTATCATTACTATGTTGTACATGAAATCTTCAAAACTTATTATACATATTTGAAACTTTGTACAATTTGCCAAGAAAGCTTACAAATATGTATTTTTGTGTGTTTTATAATTACATAATTACCTTTATTTTTGCTTTTTTTCCATTTCAATAGGTTTTTGGGGAACCGGTGGCATTTGGTAACATGAATATGTTCTTTAGTAGTGATTTCTGAGATTTCCGTGCACCCATCACCCAGTGTACACTGTACCCAGTGTGTTGTCTTTTATCCCTCACCCTCTCCCACACTTTCCCCAAGTCCCCAAAGTCCATTGTATCATTCTTATGCCTTTGCATCCTCATAGCTTAGTTCCCACTTATGAGTGAGAACATACCATGTTTTGTTTTCCATTCCTGAGTTATTTCACTAAGAATAATTGTCAAAAGTTCCATCCAGGTTGCTACAACTGACATCATTTTGTTCCTTTTTATGGCTGAGTAGTTTGCTGAATCAAATGTTAATTCTGCTCTCTGTTTCTTTGTGTAGGTCACTTTCCTGCATTCAGAAGAAATTCTTTTGGTATTTATTGTATAACACATTTGCTAGTAACAATTTCTGTTAGTGTTTATTTTTCTAGAAAAGTCTTTATTTCCCCTTCATTTTTCATAGATAGCTTTGTTGGATGTAGGAGTCTTAGTTGACAGGACTTTTATGTTTGTTTGTTTTTTGTTTCTCTTAGCTTTTAAAATATGTTATCCTACTACCTTCTGACATCTTTTAAAAAATTTTTTTTCTGCCAAGAATTCAGCTTTAAACCTTATTGGGTTTTTCTTGTAAGTGATTCATTGTTTTTCTCTTGTTGCTTCCAAGATTTTTTTTTTTTTTTTGCTGTTAACTTTCAATATTTTTACTATCATGTGTCTGTTTGTAGATCTCTTTGCATTTATTCTACTCAGAGTTTTTTCAGCCCTCCCTTTTTTTGAGACAGTGTTTCACTTTCACCCAGGCTGGAGTGCAGTGGTACATTCACAGCATACTGCGTCCTTGACTTCCCGGGCTCAAGCAGTCCTCTCACATCAGCCTCCTCAGTAGCTGGAACTAAAGGTGCATGCTACCATGCCCAGCTAATTTCTTATTTTTTGTAGAGATGAGGCCTCACTCACTTGCCAAGGCTGCTCTCACACTCCTGTGCTTGAGCAGTCTTCCCGCTTCAGCTTCCCAAAGTGCTGGGATTACAGATATGAACCACCACATCCTTATTTGTTTGAATATTTTTTCTTCTCCTTTGTCTTCTCTCCTGGTAACTCTCATTACATGTGTGTTGATGCTCTCAATGGTGTTCCACATTTCTTTGAGGCTTTGTCTATTTTCTTTTATTCTTTTAATTTCTTTAATTTGCATAATGTCTATTGAAATATCTTCAATGTTGGTAATTTTTTCTTCTGCCAACAGAAGAAAAATTTCTTTTTTCTTCTGTCAATTCTACTACCAAGTCCCTCTTATGAATTTTTAGTTGTTTTACTTTTCAGCTACATTCAGCTACATGGTTTTTATTTAGTTTTTTTTTTGTTCGGGGGAGACAGGGTCTTACTCTGTCACCCAGCCTGGAGTGCAGTGGCACGATTTCAGCTCACCACAACCTCCACCTCCCAGGTTCAAGCAATTCTCCTGCCTCAGCCTCCAGAGTAGCTGAGATTACAGGCACATGCCACTACTGCCTGGCTAATGTTTGTATTTCTAGTAGAGATGGGGTTTCACCATGTTGAGCAGGCTGGTCTCAAACTCCCGACCTCAAATGATCCGCCTACCTTGGCCTCCCCAGGTGCTGGGATTGCAGGCATGAGCCACCGTGCTAGGCCTTAAATTTTTAAAACATAATTTCTATCTCTTTATTGATATTCTCTACTTGATACAACATTGTCATCACACTTTCTTCTAATTTTAATTATAGTTTTCTTTAATTCCATGAACATATTCATAATAGCTACTTTGAAGTCTTTTCTGTTAAACCTGACATCTGGTTTCTCTCTTACAGGCAGTTGCTGTTGCTTCTTGTTTTCATTGTATGGGTCATGATTTCCTGCTTTTTGTTTGTTTTTGGAGCCTAGGAGTCTTTTTTACTGGAAACCAGCCAATTTAGATAATGTATTGCAGCAACTCTATGTTTAGTCTCCCAGTGCTGGGGATTGTTGTTTTTATTTTCTTGGTCATTCACTTAATACCTGGCTAGATTATTTTAGTTTATCTCTCCTCCTCCAACAGTGTTAAGCCTCTGATATTGATCTACAGATTGGTACAGTTTTAGGTATGTCCATGATCACTCTGGGACAACTCTCATGCTAGTAGGACCCTCTTTCACTCCTTCTCTGACAACATCCAGCTGTTAAGCTCCACTAATTACTACCAGATTGCTATGTTGTTTTTAACAATGTCTGGGACATAAATTCCTCTAGAAATTAACCCAATCACATTATGTCTCCTATTACAGGGTAGTTTCTGGGGTCAGTGTCCAGTGTTTGTTCTGATTCCGGGAAGTTTTTTTCCCAGTTGTCTTATTCCCCAGATATTTCCTGCAAACTAATTGACTTACAGTCTAAGTTGTATCATCCACAAATTTCCTCCCAACTGTCCTTTGCCACAACCTCCACTGATCCACAACCTCCACTTAGTACCCATAGACTTAAACTTTTCTAAGCTCTGTTGCAAATGGAGTCAGTTCAATTGGGAAAAGACTGGGAGCTGTTTTATGGCCTGCTTCTTCTCTGTGGCAAAATTTCTGGAGCTGGATGTGGGAAGAATGGCAAGCTTATGTTGAGTGCTACCACCTCTCCTGGAGCAAAGCCCTTAGTGGGGAAGGGGGAGTGCATTAGCCTGAGGTCCTCCCCTGTGGCCATTCCTGACAGACACCTCATGAGCCAGACAAAGGCTATCAGACCCCCAGTGTTCTCAGTGGGTCATGTCCAAGGTAGAGCCACTGTTCCAAGAGTGGGAATTAGGCAGAAGGAAGCTCTCATCTCTTAATTATGCTTGTCAAGCACACAGCCTCAGCAAGAGACCACTGGGTATATCATAAGAATGCGAAATTCTTGCTTATCTCAGGAAGAGATATTTCTGGCTGGGAGCTGGGGGTACAGTTTTGATAATTCTTTCTTGCAGGAATATGGAATAGAACTTCCACCTCCTTGAGTTGGGTTAGGAGAAAGAGTAGTCTCAGTGCAAATACCAGTCCCTTGCCTTTCTCACTGAATTTTCATAGATTTTTAAAAATAGATATTTCTCTATTTGTTGTTTGCCCTTGGGACAATTTGCAGAGACTGATTTTTTTTTTTTAAGTAACTTTTACCAGTTATAGTGGGAAGCTGGTTGGCAGAACTCTTCATATAGTTATGCCTGAAGTCAATCTCAGATAATGATCAATTTCTAAAAATATTGAACATAATAATTTATATTTTCTTTTAGTATCACTCTAATAGAAATGAAATAAAAATACCAGTGTTAAGACTAATTTTATAACATTTTCAAATTGTTCTTCAACAGTAAAATTAGCAGACATAGCCTATCATTCATTTGCAAGCTTTTTCTATTCTTAAATTATCACACTAGAGATATAAAGCAAAAAAACCATCCTCTTTTTTTTATTATTATTATACTTTAAGTTCTAGGGTACATGTGCACAATGTGCAGGTTTGTTAAATATGTATACGTGTGCCATGTTGGTGTGCTGCACCCATTAACTCATCATTTACATTAGGTATATCTCCTAATGCTATCCCTCCCCCAGCCCCCCCACCCCATAACAGGTCCCCATGTGATGTTCCCCACCCTGTGTCCAAGTGTTCTCATTGTTCAATTCCCACCTATGAGCGAGAACATGCAGTGTTTGGTTTTCTGTCCTTGTGATAGTTTGCGCAGAATGACAGTTTCCAGCTTCATCCATGTCCCTGCAAAGGACAAGAACTCATCCTTTTTTATGGCTGCATAGTATCCCATGGTGTACATGTGCCACATTTTCTTAATCCAGTCTATCATTGATGGACATTTGGGTTGGTTCCAAGTCTTTGCTATTGTGAATAGTGCCACAAGAAACATACATGTGCATGTGTCTTTATAGCAGCATGATTTATAATGCTTTGGGTATATATCCAGTAATGGGATGGCTGGGTCAAATGGTATTTCTAGTTCTAGATGTTTGAGGAATCGCCACACTGTCTTCCACAATGAAAAAAACCATTCTTTAAAAAATTAATTATTTTATCTGTGAGGTTATGCCTTTAACTTGACATGCAGTTAAATTTGTCTCATTTTGTGACTTTTTAAAGTCTTTAGAGTTGGCAATTTTGTCATTCTTTACAGTTAAGTTTATGTTTTTTAACTATTTAAAAGACTTACCAAAATTAGAAAATTGAAATAATGTGAATATGCACATGCACATTCTTTTTATTTGTGTCCTTTTTCCTAATCCCTCTTTACTGATAGAATAACTTTTTTTTTTTTTTTTTTTTTTTTAATGAGATGGAGTCTCACTCTATTGCCCAGGCTGAAGTGTAGTGGTGCAATCTCGGCTCACTGCAACCTATGCCTCCTGGGTTCAAATGATTCTCCTTCCTCAGCCTCCCGAGTAGCTAGGATTACAGAAACCTGCCACCATGCCTGGCTAATTTTTGTGTTTTTAGTAGAGACGGGGTTTCACCATGCTGGCCAGGCTGGTCTCAAACACCTGACCTCAAGTGATTGCCCACCTCAGCCTCCCAAAATGCTGGGATTACAGACATGAGCCACCGCACCCAGCCAACTATCTTTTAGTTTTAAATTTAAATATGTGCATACACGTTTCTTTCCTCCCTTGTATGACATAACGGAGCATAACATAAACTCTTGTGAATACAATTTTTTAAACTTTACAATATATGGAGGTCACTTATTATCATAATATGGCAATAAAACCTTTCTTATAACTCTGTATCACTTTGTTACATGTGCTATGACATCGTCAACCAGTACTCTGGATATTTCTGTTGCAACAGTAAAATACTATAAACAATATTGCAGTGAATAGTTTCACATATCTCATTTCCTTCCTTCCTCTCTCCCTGCCTGCCTTTATCTCTTTCTTCCTCTCTTTCTCCCTTTTTTTCTTGCTTCTTTTTCCTTCTTTCTGTCTTTATTTCTCCCCCTTTCTTTTTTTTTCTTTTTTCTGGTAGCTCTAGTAACATCAAAAGCTAGAAGTCATTCCTAGTTAGGTTATTTCTTAATAATATAAAACAGTGTTAGCCTTCTGAAAATGCCTACTGTAGAAAATAGAAAAGTTCCTCTTCAAAGTTTGTTTTAGTTTAAATATAATAGACACTAGGAATAATAGCTTCTTACTCTAAAGCCTCCTATCGACTGTTAGTTCTTACACTTTAGCCCAGTTAGTTGCTTTGGCTTACTCAGGCATGTCTAGACAGGCCCAGGCAACTCTTAGCTCATACTTTATGCCCCTTCCTTATTTGGAAATGTTCTTGCTTCCTTAAACCTTTCATAAGCAACTTCCTCTTCTTCTTTGTTTTCCCTTGCACTTACCTATTTAGGAAAGTTTTAGGTTGTTAGCAAATCCGGTATCAGTTTAGACTGTGAGGTCTGGCTCCAGCCAATGGATGCACAACACATCAGTAAGGATGACCCAAATGCATAAGGGATAAATATGTATGCTTTACCTTTGTTAAGATGTGCTCTTGCCATTGTTCCATCTGCAATGAACACCCTTTCTGCAAAAAGTAAAGATTGCCTTGCTGAGAGAATTAAATTCATGTTTGAGTGCTATTTCTTTGCGGCACTGGGGAACAAGCATTTCTAAAACCTACTTTAATGCAGCCTTGGTTTTTTTGTTTGTTTGTTTTTTTGTTTGTTTTTTGAGTTTCCTCTGTTGCCCAGGCTGTGGCGTGATAATTTTTGTAAATTTTTTTCTGGTAGAGACAGGGTTTTGCTGTGTTGCCAGTCTGGTCTTGAACTCCTATTCCTGGGCTCAAGAGATCCACCCACCTTGGCCATCCAAAGTGCTAGGATTTCAGGCATGAGCCACTGTGCCCATCTTTGGTCTTGAGTTTTAATAGACTGTTAAAGTTTAATAATTAATCATTCTAACTTAAATACTTCATACTACCAGTACTAGCAAGAGGCAGTCTGTATAAGTGGTAATTACCAGGGGACAAGGGAGAGAAAAGTATTGCTAGGATATGAAATGAAAAGACAGAATTAGAAGAAAAACCTTTGAGCAACCAAGAAGCTATATAGGGAAAGGATATTTAGAAAGAAAAAGGAGGACCACAAGAATAAAGGCCCTAATTATTTAACCAATACTGTGCAAAACATTCTGAACAGTGGACTGAACAATCTAAGACCCAGCTACCTCATTTGCATTTTCTTTTTTATTTTGTGATGTTTAAAAACTTATGTGTATGTTTTTACTTTCTTGAATTAATTTACACTGGGCCCGCTACTCTAGAACTCTAGGCCACTCAAATTTTTTATTTGAGATTTCAGAGATTATTTGTAATAGTCATAATATTGTGTCCGGAATTGGGTTCTTGGTCTCACTGACTTCAAGAATGAAGCCACGGACCCTTGCGGTGTTACAGTTCTTAAAGGCGGTGTGTCTGGAGTTTGTTCCTTCTGATGTTCGGATGTGTTTGGAGTTTCTTCCTTCTGGTGGGTTCGTGGTCTTCCTGGCTCAGGAGTGAAGCTGCAGACCTTAAATGTAAGTATGACAGCTCTAAAGGCAGCTGTCTGGAGTTGTTTGTTCCTCCCAGTGGGTTCGTGGTCTCGCTGGCTTCAGGAGTGAAGCTGCAGACCTTAGCGGTGTTACTGTTCATAAAAGCAGTGTGGACACAAAGAGTGACCAGTAGCAAGATTTAGAGTGAAAGAACAAAGCTTCCACAACGTGGAAGGGGACCCCAGCGGGTTGCTACTGCTGGCTCAGGCAGCGTGCTTTTATTCTCTTATCTGGCCCCACCCACATCCTGCTGATTGGTCCATTTTACTGAGAGCTGATTGGTCTGTTTTACAGAGAGAGCTGATTGGTCTGTTTTGACAGAGTGCTGATTGGTTCATTTACAATCCCTGAGCTAGACATAAAAGTTCTCCATGTCCCTACCAGATTAGCTAGATACAGAGTGTCCACTGGTGTATTTACAAACCCTGAGCTAGACACAGGGTGCTGATTGGTGCATTTACAAACCTTGAGCTAGATACAGAGTGCCGACTGGTGCATTCACAATCCCTTAGCTAGACATAAAGATTCTCCAAGTCCCCACCAGATTAGCTACATACAGAGTGCTGATTGGTGCATACACAAACCCCGAGCTAGACACAGGGTGCTGATTGGTGTGTTTACAAACCTTGAGCTAGATACAGAGTGCTGATTGGTGTATTCACAATCCCTTAGCTAGACATAAAGATTCTCCAAGTCCCCACCAGATTAGGTAGATACAGAGTGTCAATTGGTGCATTCCACAAACCCTGAGCTAGACACAGGGTGCTGATTGGTGTGTTCACAAACCTTGAGCTAGACACAGAGTGCTGATTGGTGCACTCACAATCCCTTAGCTAGACACAAAGGTTCTCCAAGTCCCCACTAGACTCAGGAGCCCAGCTGGCCTCACCCAGT
This sequence comes from Pan paniscus, assembly GCF_029289425.2. Taxonomy (NCBI): domain Eukaryota; kingdom Metazoa; phylum Chordata; class Mammalia; order Primates; family Hominidae; genus Pan; species Pan paniscus. Next base: position 98,595,664 of record NC_073258.2, read on the forward strand.
GGATCTCCCACCGGGGCCACAGGTGGAGCTGCCCACCAGTACAGTGCCATGCACCGGCACTCCTCAGCCCTTGGGCAGTCCATGGGACTAGGCGCAGCGGAGCAGGGGGCAGCGCTCGTCAGGGAGGCTCAGGCTGCACCAGAGCCCACCGCGGAGGCAGGGGGAGACTCAGGCATGGAGGGCTGCAGGTCCGGAGCCCTGCCCCGTGGGGAGGCAGCTAAGGCCCGGCGAGAAATCGAGCGCAGCGCCGGTGGGCCAGCACTGCTGGGGGACCTGGTGCACCCTCCGCAGCTGCTGGCCTGGGTGCTAAGCCCCTCACTGCCCAGGGCCGGCAGGGCCGGCTGGCGCTCCGAGTGTGGGGCCACCAAGCCCATGCCCACCCGGAACTCTAGCTGGCCCGCAAGCACCGCAGGCAGCCCCAGTTCCGCCCGTGCCTCTCCCTCCACACCTCCCCGCAAGCCGAGAGAGCCGTCTCCGGCCTCAGCCAGCCCAGAGAAGGGCTCCCACGGTGCAGCAGTGGGCTGAAGGGCTCCTCTAGCATGGCCAGAATGGGTACTGAGGCCAAGGAGGCACCGAGAGCGAGCCAGGGCTGAGAGGGCTGACAGCACGCTGTCACCTCTCAATATGAGGTAGATAGGTTTTATAAATATGACATTTGGTTCTTGCTTTGAGATGTTGAAAGAGATACTGTAAATGGGACGACTGATTGCCAGCATCAATTTAAAGGAGAGGGGCTACCTAAGAGATAATCAGAGATTACTGACCTTTTTCTTCATTATTCATTATTTCATTTTGTTCACAAATTAATGGCTCTTACTATGTGGTGGGGTAGCCCAATTAAAAAAAAATCTGTTTGCATTGATTCTACCTTTCTGTTTCTTATAATTTCCTAGATGCACTTTGTATTCATTTTCTTTACAGACTTCTCTTTTAAAAAAAAAACTCTACATCAAAACAACATAGCATACATAGGTAGAAAATTTAGTTGGAAGGTGGGTTACTGGATGTTGATTTTTATCCCTTGGTGTATCAATTCTGTGGAATATTCCTAGAGGTGCATCATTGTTTTCTTCAAAATATTTTCCTGCCTGTTACCTTTTCTCAGCAGCCTCACTCCTGCTATGTGACTGTTTGAACATATGAGTCTCAGTGCTCTTTTCTTACGCCAAATAGAGTAAAAAGTGACTGAAAAATCATTCTAAAGAGACAAGCACACAATGTCCTAGGTTAAACGAGTTTAGTGATTTGTAATGCCATTTCTATTATATTGAAATAGGTTTGGCACTGGGGACATTCTTTGCCTAGAAAAGACAGAGAATGGGGATTTCTGTGCATTTTTATCTCAGCAGAGGGATCCCACTGAATGCAGAGCAAAATCAGAGAAAACTGCTAACTGGAGATTAAGCTCTGACAATTAAGCTGCTTGCCAATAAATTTCAAACCCATCTATGCAAGTCATTCAATAACAGCAGACTTGCAAAGCAATTAAAGTCAGCCCTTCCTGTTTAATTTCTGCAAAATTGGGCTGGACTGCCTGAGCTTTCATTTGCTGCGTAAAATGGTAAACGAAATGAGCCAGGGACATACAAAATCCTGGTGAACACCTGTGCCTTTTCACAGATTCTTTTGACAAAAACCTTCCCAGCAGAAAAATTAAAACAAGAAAACCCACCTTAAGTATAGCTTCTGTTTTAAACAAAATCAAATATTTGTTTTGTCATCTACAGCCACTTTCTTTTGGGCAATTGTACTTCTGTTTTGGGGTTTTTTTTGTTTGCTTGTTTTTTTTTTAAACTAATTTCAAAGTAACGTTGCAGACATTTTAATATATGGAAGATAAATAAATAAACTATTTTGACAGACATAATCTAAGTTTACCTGCATAAACCTCTATCTTCTCCCCTCTCTACCCCAATGTATCTATGCCTATTTCTAGTACTTCTTGCAATTATTAACTTTCTGGAGAAACTGGGGTTGAAGTGAGTGTAGAATAGGGAAAATTGGTTTTAAGGCTTTAATTCAGAACCTGATGATATACTGACCAATTTAGTGGATAAATTATTCCACAAACAAACATTCTGCTGTATATTTTTAGTGATTTACTTTTTTGTTATTTATGTGCTAATAATGTTTATATCCTTGTACCCAGGTTGTTTTAAAGCACAAACTTTCTCATTAAATATACTTCAGTTTCAGTGTCAGCTCTGCCACTAACTGGGTGACCTTGTGAATTTGTGCACAAAACTTAAGTGTTTGGGTGTCATTGTCTGTAGCTTCAAATTGGTGATAACATTACTATCATACATAAATGAGATAATGTTTAGAAAGCCCTTAATTTAATATCTCTTTTTGAGCTGGTACTAAATTTGTATCAAATATGCATCTACATATTTGAATAAAAAAAGTCATGCTGCACATACTGTTTTATGACTTACTCTTCTTATTTAAGAGTATATTGCAGACTTTTGTAATGATCTGAAAATACGGTGCATAACATAGTAAATTGTAATATTCATCACAACTTTAACTGTTGGCTTAGTATTTCAATGTATGAATGATTTTTCAATTATCTGTATTAAATGTATGAAATTATTTCAATTTCATACATTTCAATTGTATGATTTTCAATAATACAAATGTTTCAATGAGTGAACTTTAACCTAAATTTTTGCACTTTTTAAATTTTGCATGTATACGATGACAAAAGAATCATGTCACATGACCTGTAAACATATAAACTTTCTATTAATATGGAAGATGTAAGGAACAGATATGATAGTATAACATTTTTCCAAAATTACACCCTTTGGCTACTCAAATAGTGATGTGTGCCATTCTATGAACACATACAGCATGCTCAGTAATTTAGGAAAAAAGAAACACCAAAAGAGGTTCATCCAGTTTCTGCCTCTTGCTCAAAGTTCAGAGTTCTGGTATCACATTTTTCTCTACTAGGTGTGAAAGTAGCTTCTCATGATGCAGAGATTCCTAAACTAAAGGACAAGAAATCTGCCTTCCACCACACTCATCATAACCAGTATGTGATGGGTAAAAGTAGAACATGATAGAACATGATAACTACAATGAAGACTTTTTCCTGGAAGAAAATCAACACCTGTCAATCACTGGTCTCCAGAAATTTTCACATCCTGTTGGACAGAAATAGAAATATCTATTTTGTAGTAGTGCAGTTTATTTTGTTAGTTCATCCAGAAGCTTCTGTGGGAAAAACAATTCATCCTAACTCTGTGGGAAAAACAATCTTGTTCATTGTCTGCCATTGATCCTGATCCTCTTTTCTTAGGGATTAGGGAGGGGGTATTCCATGTCTTTTTATCATCCATAGCTAAAACTGAAGTTATCATTGAAAACACACACTTCTGGAATATTAGAAGCTTTCACAGTCTCCTTACTACTGGTGTAAATTTGAGACTCCAAGAGTTGTATTAAGGATTTGAATGCAGGCTTCTTTCAACCAGGCCTGTGGTTTCTTTGGCAATATAATTCTCCCCAAATCTTAAAAGGCAGAGCTGCAAGTAACCACACTGAAAGATCTTGCTTAGATCCTAATTTTAAACTTTATATTTGTTTTATTTTTCCTCTTGGCATCAGTGATAAGGTAACAGCCTTAGCCTGATATTTGCTGCTGGACTCATCTTCCTCTAATTGACAGAGAGATATTAGTGATAATTTATTGAAAAAAAATGGGGGAAATAGCCTCAACTTCTTCATCGTTATTGCTTTTATATGTGCTTCATTTTGGAATCCAAAGGCGATGAGCTTTTTCAGTCCTCTAAGATTCCAATTTGTTTAGACTCTCTCAGCTTAGATTGCAGGCAGCAGAGAAGAAAAACTCTTCCTTGGCAAAGCTATAATCCCTTCCACCTGTGTTTTCAGATGAACTGGTAATAACCTGAGTTTTTCTCTCTTTTTGGGACTTTGCTAAAAGCTATAAAAAAATACACCATTTCCAGGTGCTCAATTCTGCTTCAGTTAGAATAATATTTAATCCAAAGGGGAAAACGTGTTTGAAATAAGATGCAATACGTTTTCTCTCTCTTTCATGAACAGATTCTAGAACTAAGTGATCAGGGCAAGGATGGAGACTCAAATCCAGGGACCCAATCTTCATGCAGCTTTTTAGGAATAATTTAATCCTGGTCTTCATCATCTATTAAGGATCTCTAATCATCATATTCATGATCCAAACAGCAAAATGCATGAAACAGGGTTAAAAAGTGAGCAAAGAACATGCATCCCATCTCTCTTAAGTACATTTCCCAAAATCTGATATTTCATGTTACTGAGGATATTCTATCAGCTGGAACATAGACATGTGGCCTCATGTAAATGTAGTGGAGATTGGTAAATTAATATTTGCTGTCACTGACCACATCTAAGCCAAGCCTCATCATTGTGCCAAGAAAACCCCATGAATATTATAGAAAAAAATCCTATTCTCTGCTATATTACATAAACCACCATTGCTATCCATCAGTTTTCTTCCGATTATCAACCATCCTCCTTTTTTAGCCAGTATATTCTGAATTGTAAGATTTAATTATTCATTTAATTACAAACAAAATTGCGCATCATTAGGCATATATAAAGAAGTAAAAGAAATACTTGCATTTCTAAGCCAACGGTCTACCCTGATAAGTGTCAATCTCTCTACCCTCTGAAAACAAAAACAAACACAAAACAAAAGCCTTTTGTTTTCCTTCTCAGTAAAATAACACAATTTCTTTATTTGGTCTGTATTTGGGCAAGAAGACTACTGGAAGCAACTTAAGCCATTTCAGCATCTATGTGATTGATCAATTCCCATTTTATATTTTTCCTGACTCTGCCTTTAAACCCTGATGCATTTTATTATCTTATACATCACATAGTACTCCCCAGGATCTCCCGTTCTGACTGATATTGCTCCACAGGATAGGTTTCCTGCTGTTATCTTTTTATAGGAACACCTATTACTGTGCAAGAAAGGGCAGAATGAACAAATCTTACTTTCTTTACCTTCACTTCTGAACAAGTTAGAAAATCTCGTTGAACAATCTCTAATATAAAGAATGCTTGACATTTTCTTCAGTTTTAAATTGGCCATCATTTATAATATTTCTATCATAAGTTTAGGTCTGTCATGAGAAGTTTATCAGAAATAAAGGATTGTTTAGTGCTTCCAAAAGTTATGTAGTATAATAGTGTAAAATTAAGCTAAGTGACTTTTCACCATAAAAGTCAAGTAAACTCACTAACACCAAGCATAAACAGAAAAACTCACAGACCTGTGTTATAAGGCATTCCATCTGAGAAACATTTTAAAAACCATGAAAATTGTGTCCAGATTCAGATAAGTGTTTGGGATATATTTAACCAAACCTTAATTCAAATAACTGGAATTCATTTTCAGCTCAAGTGTTTCTTAAACTATTAGGTATCAAGAAAAGTACTACAGGTAAATTTTTGGTTTGCTGCTATTCTGTGTCTCCTTTCATTCTGACAAGTTCTATATACTATGTGCTTTTATACAGAGTAAAAACAGAACACTAGTGACACTAATAATTACTGGAAGAATTTATATTTCTTCTTCAAAATTACTCTTATGTCTTTCCTGATGAGAAAAGAGACATATCTTTCTTGGAATATGGTTTCAATATTTCCCTCTTATTTCAGACTTTCATCTTTTATAATCTTAATCTTAATTTTAAATTGCCATTGACCATTGTTTTCTGAAGAGCTGGACTATTCACTTTGTGTATAAATAATGGACACTAACATAATAAAAATATACATTTAGTATTTTAATCTGTTATTCTCTGTAATAAATTATCTACATCATTTATATAATTAAAATAACTTTATGTTTAGGTGTCATAGTCATGGGATCCTTCAGGGGTCACTTTTCCAGCCAGAAACCTCTGTGGCTGGTCATGCCTTTGCCTAAGTGTTTGCTCAGCCTGCTAGGCTCATTCTGCCAACTCAGTCTGGCATGCTGCACTCGGCTCCTGCTACTGGTCTGAATCCAATGCTTGCCAAGAATAAGCCAGGTGCAGAGTGGCGAGTATTGTATCAGTGAGTGAGCATGGGATCCGGCCCCTGTGCACAGCCAGGCATGCCAGCTGCTGCAGCGGAACAGGCAGCTTCAGGTGCCAGCACAGGTGCGGGTTCCATGCCAGCCTGTGGCTGGATCAGATGTGCCACAAGTGACTTCTGCTGTGGGCACTCACATCTGAATGAGGGGAACATGGTGGCACCCAGAGGCTTGGAGGTTTGTGCCACAAATCACAGACCCCCAAACAGAGTGCCACAGTCCTGGCTCAGGGATCCCCTAGGTTGAGGGGCTGCACCTCTTCTTTCCTTCTCATTGCCCACAGTGTGGCAAGTTGGTAGGGGAGGTGGGGGGTGTGTTTCCGCCTGTTTGTGTTACAACCCTTTCAGTCTTGCCAATTGGCAGGACCCAAGTTTTTGTCCCACATCCAGGAAGAATGACATGCATGGATAACTGGAGGGTGTGAAAGGCAGAGAGGAGCTTCATTGAGTGACAGCATGGCTTTCAGGAGACCTGAAGTGGGTAACTCCTTTCTGCAGGCAGGTCATCCTGGCAAGTATCCAACTATCAGTGGAGAGGAGGCCCACAGTGGGTAGCTTCTTTCCACAGATAGGTCATCTTGACGTCTGTGTAGCTTTCAGCCAAGAGGGGACCTGCAGTAGGTAACTCCATTCCACAAGCAGGTCATCCTGATATCTGTCTGAGTCTGGCTGAGTCCAGGGTTTTTATGGGCTCAGAAGGTAGGAAGTACATGCTAATTGGTCATGGGTATGTTTGAAAAAAGCACCATAAGTTCTCACTCTTATGCTGCCGTGGACTCCACCAAGAACTGGCAGTCCAGCCCCCAGACTTCAGGCCATCCTTGGCTTGAAGGCAGAGTATCACTGAGAATCTGCCCCTTTCTGCCTAGAAGCCTGTCTGCCTCTTGCTGCCATCAACATGCCATCCATGGCACCCAGGCTGTTCATGCCAAGGATGTGCCTGCAGGCCTGCACTAAGCTGCCTCAGCCTCCACCTCAGCCTCCCTCCCATGCTCGTCAGTGCCCAAAGTCCAAAGGAGTCTGAGGTAGCAAGGGCTGGTGTGTCAGTGCTGCCCTGAGTGCTTGCTCACCTGGTCAGGTTGAGACAGCACCTGGCCTTGGCCACAATTTTGCTCTGAAATCGAAGCAGGTGCCAGGAGCAGGGAGAGGCCAGGGATGGGAGCAGGCACTTCAAAGCCTATGTGGGGAAGGGGGATTCCTGGGCCCCTGAGAACACAGGGATGCCTGGGTTCAGAGCCACATCTAGGCAGCTACAGCTGTTGCCCTGCCAACTCAGTAGGGGACAGGGCTCCTGCCTATTCCCGGTCCCGCACTGGCTTTGTGGAGCACACAGCCATGGCCACACCTCTCCTGCTGCAGCCAGCATCTTCACAGCAGCTGCTCCAGATGGGCCACCACTGCCATCAGTATCTCCAATATACCCTGTAGTATTTCTTAATAATCAAGCCTGATCTTTGAATATCTTATGATAATTAAGTACCCTCTTATTTATATATTTTCAAAATACATATATAATAATCTCATGGACATTGCATTGGGTAGAATCATAGCTCTTTGCAAATCTTTCTTTGTATATTTCTAACACAGAATAACACATAGACAGAAAGATTCTTAAGGCTTCACTTTAAATGATTTAGTAAAGTAGGTTATACAGGAACTTTTTCTTAGGCCGTATTCACATTCATGAAATAGGCTGACCAATGGATATGAGACTATTCTAGCAGCAAGTCGATAAGGTAATGCTTTGAAATAAGTTGTTTTCAAGATAAAACTTAGAGAATTACTATACAGACTCTAAGGTACAAAAGGTAGTAGTATCACCAGGAGTCCTCGGGAATGGGATTCATATGTCGTTTATCTTTAAATCCTGGCTTTACATCTTAGTGCCATGTCTAACACTTGGTATCGCCTCAATAACTGATGACTTAATGCAAATGAATGACTGTGTTTCTGTGTATGCGTGCATGTGTGTGTGTGTGTGTGGTGTTTGAGCATGTCAACCAAAGCATGTATGTAATTCATTATACGATGTATTAAACATATGTGGTCCTTATTCAACTAATAATCTTCTTACAATAGGAATAAGTAAATGTTTCTCATCCTGACTGGAGACACAGCTCTGGTCTTGGTCATACTTCTAACACTTGAATGAATATAATTTATTTTCAGCCTCATATTCATTCTTACACAGATAGCTATCTTTTCTATATTTTTTTCAGGAGAATTTCATTAAAAAGCTCTTTAGAAAATCCAAATGTTAATATGCACAGTCGTAACTGTTCTTCTTATTGCTACTGTCATATTTTTGCTATTATACTTTTTTCAGCTCTTTATAATCTGCCCATTTGTTTCTGCTAAATCAGAAAATATATATGCCTTTTGTCTCAGACACATTGTACTTGGTACACTCTATTAATCTATACGGGGATTAGTTTCTTCGGTGTTACAATAAGTAATAAGCTTTGCTATCGTGCACTTTCTTATACTCTCTTTGCAATCATTTTTCAAAATTTTTTTTTTCTCTTTGGCCTTGGCCATGACTGTCTAATGACAGCTCTAAAAACACCTGTGTTTTTTGTTTGTTTTTGATATGGGGTCTCACTCTGTCACCCAGGCTGCAGTGCAATGGCATGATCTTGGCTTGCTGCCACCTCTGCCTCCTGGATTCAAGCAATACTCCCACCTCAGCCTCCCAAGTAGCTGGGACTACAGGTATGCACTACCATGCCAGGCTAATTTTTTTTTGTATTTTGGTAGAGATGGGGGTTTCACCATGTTGCTGAGGCTGGTCTCAAACTCCTGGACTCAAGCAATCTGTGTACCGCCGCCTCCCAAAGTGCTGGGATTACAGGCGTGAGCTACTGCACCCAGCCATAAAAACACCTGATTTTTAAATAATTGTTAAGTTTAGCCAAGTGCCCACAGGACCAAAGACATCACTAGTGACTCTTACGATTTTACTTGCCACATTGTCTGTACTGAGCAACAGTGTCATGGGTAAGTGACATATGCCTTCAAGACCAACGCTAACTTCACTCTACCATTATTACATCTTTTTACTTCACTTAAAAACTTGGGTCTAGGGCATTTCTCTTTCTTCTCCCTTGTATTAGTCAGGGTTCTCTAGAGGGTCAGAACTAATAGGATATATGTGTATATGAAAGGGATTTTATTAGGGAAAATTGGCTCACAGATCACAAGGCAAAGTCCCATGATAGGCCATTGGCAAGCTGGGGAAGAAGTTAATAGTGGCTTAGTACAAGTCCAAAAGCCTCAAAAGTAAGGAAGCCAACAGTGCAGCCTTCAGTCTGTGGCCAAAGCCTTGATAGACCCCTGGCAAACGACTGGTTAAGTCCGAGAGTCCAGTGGCAAAGAACCTGGAGTCTGATGTCCAAGGACAGGAGGAACAGAAGGAAGCATCAGACATGGAATAAAGATGAAAGCCAGAAGACTCAGCAAGCCAGCTTATCCCACATTCTTCCCCCCTGCTTTGTACTAGTTGCACTGGCAGCCAATTGGATGCTGCTCACCCACAGAGAGGGTGCGTCTTGCTCTCTCAGTCCACTGACTCAGATGTCAGTCTCCTCTGGAAACACCCTCACAGACACACCCAGAAACAATACTTTACCAGCTATCTAGACATCCTTCAATCCAATCAAGTTGACATCTAATATGAACCATCACATCCCTCAAGCATGGAAGATTTATTTAACAAGTCTTCTGAGAAAATAATATATTTTCAGTGAGGTTATTTCTGTTAGAAAAACTGTTCTGTTTGGAAACAATAGACAAGATTTCAGTCTTTTACTGTTTCTTTCTTAAATCTTCTTTGCCTACCTTATTAGGAGAAAGATATAAAGGTTCTCATTCATATTCAAAAATTAATATTTCAGCAGCAAAATCCCTTTCTTAATCATTTCCCAAATGTCAGCCAACTGAATGGTAAAATAAAATATAGTCGTATGGATTAAGTTACAGGAAATAATAAATGTATATATATAAAATACATTTACAGAGATGAGCATGATGTCATGTTCCCTAAAATGGCAACTACTATTTACATGTGGATTACAGGAAACAAAAATCAAATACAAATATTTTCATGCGTAGGTTCACATGATTTTCTATAAATGCATTTTTGCACATTTCTGATGATTGTGGATAATATGAAAACATTTCAATTAATACTAACACGCATGTACTTTGTATTTAGATATACCACTCCCAGGTTTAAGGAAAGGACATTGATGAGTTGTTATGGTAGCTTACAAGAATTTGTACTCAGGTTCAAAAATTATGTCCTTACATTTATCAGGATTTCCACTGAAGTAAAAGCTAATTTACAATCCTAACATTTCCATTTCACTTTAAACACCCCTGTGACTAGTTAGTTACATACAAGGCTTTAACTGTATTTTTCTCCTAGTTTTCTACTGTTTAAATGATTTTATAGTTTGACACTTTTAAATGCATGGCAACAGCACACCAGAAGGATATAAATTACTGATACAGAAATCCTTAAATGTTTCAAAGAAACTGTTTTCTACTATGGAATAGCAAACTCATTTTACCTATGACACTTCTCCTTTTCTTCCCTTATTATTCTATTCACATGGTTCTGAGGTATGATGTGTAATACCATTACTTTTATCACTAATAAAACTTGGTTTAATCTTCTAATATTTTAAATTCGTCCAGGAAGTCCTGTGTATACATGGCCCCTGTTTTCCATGAGGATTTTGATTAAGTTGACTTTGGAGTTATTTTGAATACTCTCTTCTGTTTACCACACATCTTATGTTTGTTACCAAGCTCTATTTCACCTCCCTTAGAAATTCTCTTTGACTCTCTTTTTTCATGACTTTTGAGTCATCAAATGCACTGATTAATGACCTAGTCACTTTGTACCAACATATACAAAAATATCAAACTTAGGCTTACTTCATTTTTTCCTCTATCATTAATCACATATATTTATAATATGAATCTTTCCAAGCCTATTTTTAATAATAACCATTGCTTTTATAAACGAACCTAAAGTGGTTCCATATAGGTTACTCTACCACAAAGGTTTCTGTGTGAATTTCAAAGCCCTGAGTCATTTTGTTTCCATATTCCCTCTTTCCTCCTACTTTATAGGACACACATCTATTCCAACAAAGCCCGTCATCTACATGAGCCTGTGGCAGGCATTGGCTAAGTACTCCCAATTCTGTTTCCTTTTCCTGGGTACACATGAAGTTATGTTCCAGGTTCCTTTGCAGTTACGCCCAGGTCATGTGACAGGCGTTAGCTAATTGGTGCAACTAAATATGATGTTATGTTAATTCGAGTTTTGACCCCTATTATTTTCAGAGATATCATTGATGAATTCTCTTTCTTACTCATGTATCCGGAAGTTAAAACTTCTGAGATGGTGGTCCCTGACAGAGGAATCTAACTTTATCAGTAAACTAGTCAGAAGAAAGACATCCAAAAAATTTACCTGACATGTATGGGATTATGACCAGAATTACAAAGTGATGAGAAGTACATGTACCAACACGTGTTTGGTAAACACCATCTGAAAGAATGCATAGAACAATTATTGTGGCACAAACAGGACAAATGATTTTTCCCAGTAATCAAAGTGGAAATGTCTTGCAATACACAGGTCATCAGAGTATTCAGATGGTTATCTTCTCAGTAGTCAATCACAATTAGGATTAGACCAAATGTCGCCCTGGTCCCACCTAAAAACCTTTACCATTCATTTATCTTTGGGAGGTAAATAAGTACCTCCAAAAGATATAAATGTTTCAAAGTACCTTAACATACAAGGAAAAAAAGCTCCAAAATATTTAAAATAATATAAATATATCCAGCATCAAAAAGATACAATTTCTGGTGTTTGGCCTGCAAAATAAAAAATTACCACTCCTTCAAATAAGTAGGCAATACAACTTAAAAAGAGAGAGAGAAATCAAGTGAATCCAACCCGAAATAATACAGATGATACAATCGGTACAAAAGACATTAACATTTATTATAATTATGTTACAGAGCTTCAAGAAGATAGAGGGACACTAGAACATATTAAGTAGACATATGAAAGATATTTTTTATATCTCGAATTCAGACTTTGAGAAACTTTAAATTATACCTGATATAAAAATCAGGGGCTTGCATTTTTAAAAGTTAGATTAAATACAGAAAAACAAAGGATTAATGAACTTGAAAATACAGAAGCAGAAACTATTTTAAATGTAACACAGAAGAATAAAGAGACACAACAAAAACACAACAGTAATTAGCTCTGGGCCTAATACAAGTGTAACTGGAGTAACTGAAAGATGGTAAAGAGGAAGAAAAAGAAAATGAAAAAAATATTTAGGAAGTATTTCCTGAAAATATTTCAAATGTAATAAACTATAAACCTGCAAGTTCAAAAAGCTCAACAAGCCCCAAGCAAGAGTAACATGAGAAAACCACAGTAGAATACATCATAATTAAATTGCTTAAAACCAATGATAAAGAGAAAATTAAGAGCAGCCAGAGGAAAAAAAACAGCATGTTACCTACAAAGGAACAATAACAAGAATAGCAGCAGATGTCTTTTCAGAATCCATGCAGTTCAGGAAAGAGTGAAACCACATATTTAAAGTATTGGAAGAAGAAAAAATAATATGTAAGCCTAGAATTCTCTTTCCTGAAAAAATATATGTTTTAAAATGGAGGCAAAATAATTTTTCAGATACACAAAAGCAGAAATAATTTATCAGTGGTATCTGGTATATCTGCATTATAGTAAATGGTAAGCAATATCTTTTAAGCATAAGGAAAGTGATGGCAGATAGACAATTGGATATTCGCAAAGAGTAAAAAGCAGTCAAAATGGCAAATATGTGGGAAAATAACATAATTTAACTTTTTCATCTACCATTTTTCCATCTTTAAATTGTGAATAAATAATAATCAAAGTAGAAAAGACCTGTAATACACAGGTGATCAGAGTATACAGATGGCTTTAACCTCAGTAGTGAATAAAAATTAGAGTTAGACCAAATGTTGCTCTGGTCCTTCCTAAAATATTTTAAATAAATTTCTCAAAAAGATAAAAAAGTTTCAAAGTAACTCTGAAATGTCAATAACTGTGAACTTTGAATTGTGAGTAAATAATTCACAATTTAAAGCAAAAATCATAACACTATATTGAGGATCTATAACACTGCAAAAGTGAAATGTTTAACAATAGTACCAAACCTGAAGGAGGGGAAATGCAAGCATATGCTTGTAAATTTGTTAAACTATGTGTAAATTGGTAGAGTATTAAGTGAAGGTGGACTGTGACCAGTTAAAAATGTACAATATAAAGCTTACGACCACAACTAAACTATTCTAAACCACTGGGATATATCCTTTGTCCAATAGTCCATTGCATATATAATAATCCTGTTATAACCTTGGAGGATGAAGCAAGAAAAAGTAGATTATTATTTTATTTCTTATGATTTTCCTACACTATGTGTTACGACACTCTCCTCATAAATTATTTCTCTATGAGAGAAATAAATTACATTCTGACAATATTTAGTTCAGATACAGTGTACATTTTATTTTAAAATTTTATTTTATTTTAAAATTTAACCATGACTTGAAGGTAGAGACTTACTGCTTTAAATGCCTTTGCTAGCCAATTTTCTTCCTGTAATTAAATATGTGTCTCTTTCAGAAAAACATTAGGGTTACTGGTGCTTATAATAGTAATATTCTAGCATGTAGGAGAAAATAAGCCAATCAGTGCAAAGACCCCACTTGTGCTGTAATCACCGGGGAGTAGACTGAGCAGCCAGGATTTTCCATTTCAGATGAGCAAAAGGAGGGGGTAAGTGGTGGGATGAGAGCCCTGAAAATGGGCAGCCATTTGTGCTGGTGAACAGCTTGCTCTTTTCAGATAATCTTCTAGGACCCATTCAGGACTCTGATGATTTCCTCAAAAGGAATAACCCAAACAATAAAATTGGGCAACAATAAAATGCGGTCTATAAGGAAATATTAATCTCCTTATATGGATCATTAATATCACATATAATGTCAGTAGTACCTATTCAGAGAAAAAAATTCTTGAAGATAATAAGGCTTTAAAACGGGTGATAAAGAACTCAATGGTAAGGCTGTAGAAGAAGAGAGAGAGAATTTTTATCTTTTCTCTGGTATATGTTATACTTACATAAAAGGGTTTGTTTTATTTTAGGTGTCTTGTGTTCTTAAAACATTGCTTACATTTTAGAGTCATGAATAGTTAAAAAGAATTTAAATAGATGCTCTATAAATTCTTCAAGATTAGCTAAAACTATTGTACCACACAACACTTTCGAATTCACTGTTATTCTCTAACTTTTCTGAATTTGTTATTTTTCTTCTCTGCCTGTATCATATACTTGTTCTTGAGCAGAAGAAATCATGTGTTATATACTTACATTCAAATGCCTCTCCAGGTGTTTATAATTATATTTATATAAATGATAATGAAGAAAATACAACTCTTTAAAGTTAAAAAACATAGGAATGAAGGTGTATATGCCACTTTGAAATATAGAATAAATATAAATTAAGCTTTAGAAAAGGAGTACAAAATTTACAACATTCCTAGAGAACAGAAGATCAACTGAATCTGATGAGGCATGAAGAAAATAAACAGCCAGTCTAGCTTCATTGTGACTACTTTAGAAAGGCTTCAATTTGGTGCTTAGAATTCAAAATCTGCATGAATAAGGACGGCATATGATTTTCTGGTCTTGGGTTGGACAATCTAAAAGTGAAATATAACATTGAGATGTGCTCAACGTTGAAATAAGAAAAAGTGTATTATAATAATCTGAACAAATGTGTTTGAAAAGACCAATGAAGACAGGGACTTCAGGAGGATTGTGGAAATGGGATTGTTAAAGGTCTCTAGAAAAATTGTGTAAAGAAACGGTAATCTTGACTTGAAAGTGAAATAAGAGAGTCCAGCTTTCTGGTGTGGACTCCAGAAAGTTTGACTACATTTATGACACACATTACCCAGAGAAATTTACTTAAACTCTGTTTCTTGATTTCATTATCTGTAATAATAGATTTTAAAATAGAATTTATTTAATATTATTAGGTGGATTAAATGACTCATATGTAAATTAAAGTACTGTTTTGCACATGGCAAAGATTTAATAAATGCCAGTCACTGTTAGTAACTAATAGTAGACGATCAAAGTTGGAAGTAAAGAGATTGATAGACTGTGATAACCATTTGGTAAACTACAATTAACTGAAATGGCTTCCCAGAGTGATGTGTTAGGATGTATGATGAATTTGTTTTAAGCCTGAGCAGGAAAGATTACAATTATGTAAAGTAATGCACAGAAAGATACGGTGGGGTTTGGGGAATGATAATGTGTGGACCACATTTACCAGTCTAGTTCTAGGCCAATGCTGACAATAACCTAGAATAAGAATTAAGAAGTATAATTGGGCATATATAAAATAAATGATAGAGAAAGAAGATCTAGATTTGGGCAAAATCATTGAAAACTGTATAATGGAAAAGGTATTTTAGCTTTTTTTTTATTTTTAACTTGTAAAAATAACAATAGTGACTATCACATACACAAGTAGTTATAAATGGTGTCTCTGAGTCAACTTGTACTTTCTTATAAGAACTGATTATATTCTTCTGAAAACTACTGTATCTGATGATGTCCCATTAATCTGTCATCAAAATACTTACACCACAGAAATCGTCAAACATTATAAATCAGGCTTTTTCCATCCCCCACTTTGGAGAGCTGGTTATTAAAGTTTGCCAGCACACCATTGTTTATGGAGCTGAATGATCTAAACGGGTGCAATGACACTGGTTATTAAACTTAAAGAAACATGCAGAAATTATGCTCCTGCATTTATAATATGATGTTTATTTATTTTAAAAACTTGAATATGATGCTTTATGTGTATAATGCTTATATGATGCTCTATGTGCCATGCAATGTTATATGTACTTCACAAATATGAGACCATAAAATAGATAATATAGGTAGAAGTGCCAAAGGTTAGTAATTGTTGTAGTTACTTACGGAACTTGAAATACCATTGCAGAAAAATGCAATAAAATATATTGTTGTTGTTTTATTCCTGCTCTTAAAAACCTTGGAAGTATCAGAATGAGCTGTCAAGGATGAAAGTTAAATTTCCCAGCCCTAGAGAGAATCATGCTTGCTCTTTCAATGCATTTCATGAGTCCTAGAAAAATTGCTACTATTATTTACAATTTTCTATTTTTTTTCCACTGGTAAGATATTGATTTAGCTGGCAGAATTTCCTCCTTCTCTTAATCAGAAAGAACAGAATCCTTATGTGAACTATATGGTTTATAGACAGAGATGACATTAAAGGTGGAAAAACTGCCTTAGATTTGAGAGCTAAGGTGTTTATTCTGTAGATTAACCTGGTTAGTGCTCAAAATTCAGTCTCCCTGCTGAGTTTCACATGCTGATATCAGTATAAGACACAGTCTCCAAAGTTCACTTTTGTATGGCCTTAGCCATTTATATGCCTGATCCCACAAAAAAGGCTTTATAATTGTTTCAGATATGATTTTCTTTCCCAATATATGAGTCTTTTTCATTGATCATGTGCTTATGAGCAGGTTTTATCAACTCAATAGTGTACTGGGAAAGTTTTTGAATATAAAATACATTTTAACTATTTTCCAGGCCTTACAGTCAGTTCAGGGTTTACAGAGAAAGAGTATGGATTAAAGAAACAGTGAATGATTGTTTGAGAAAATAATGAAACATTGATTAATATGATATTTTATACCTAGAAAAGAGTCTGTGTTTTGAACTGCAACTTATTAATCAGCATTTATTAGGCACTTGTCATTAAGGGTATTAGGCATTTGCAGCAAAGATAAATAATAAGACTGGTCTCTGGCTTTGATAAATTATAAATATTGACACATATATTAAATTGAAATTAATGTTTCTAAAACATATTATTCTTAATACCACATATGCTATTGTATCCTGGTGAGGTTGGTCAACAATGACATAATTTCTGAAACAAATCAAAAATGTTCATAATCACTGCAAAGACTTTTTTCCTTCCCCTAGCACAAGGGAATTGTGCCTAGATGCTTCACCAAAAAAAATGGGTTTTCAACCCCAAGTCCAAATTTGTGATTACTTTCAGTGCTGCTGACTGTGCTCCTTCTGTCTTCCCATTCATCCAGATACTTAGGTCAAAACCCAGAAGTTACCCTGGATCACTCTCAGTATTCTATCGAGAAAGCTTGTTAGCTTTGTCTTCAAAATGAATCCTGAATTCAGCTAAGTCACCATTCCCTGCTCCTATATCTTAGTACACATCAACAGTGTTTCTTTACTGGGCTACCAGAAGAGCCACCTGCCTGATTGCCCCATTGTTTCTTTTGTGAAGCACCTTCTACAATGAAATCAATCAGCCTGCATTGGTCTTTCCATATGGTGAAGTTATTAATTACTTTCATGAATCACATAATTTAGCTCTCATTTAACTTATCTTTTATTGGTCATCTTATTTTATAATATATGTTTATTAAAGCCAGGAATCATATACATAGTTTTTTGTTTTTTTTTGAGAAGGAGTCTCGCTTTGTCACCCAGGCTGGAGTGCAGTGGCGCGATCTCAGCTCACTGCAAGCTCCACGTCTTGGGTTCATGCCATTCTCCTGCCTCAGCCTCCCGAGTAGCTGGGACTACAGGCACCTGCCACCACGCCCGGATAATTTTTTGTATTTTTAGTAGAGATGGAGTTTCACCGTGTTAGCCAGGATGGTCTCGATCTCCTGATCTCGTGATCCACGGCCTCAGCCTCCCAAAGTGCTGGGATTACAGGCGTGAGCCACCGCACCCGGCCTACAATCCCAGCACTTTGGGAGGCCGAGGTGGGTGAATCACGAGGTCAGGAGATTGAGACCATCCTGGCTAACACAGTGAAACCCCGTCTCTACTAAAAATACAAAAAAAAAAAAAACAATTAGCTAGGTGTGGTGGCAGGCGCCTGTACTCCCAGCTACTCGAGAGGCTGAGGCAGGAGAGTGGCGTGAACTCAGGAGGCGGAGCTTGCAGTGAGCTGAGATCACGCCACTGCACTCCAGCCTGGGTGAGAGAGCGAGACTCTGTCTCAAAAAAAAAAAAAATTGTATCTATAATATAATACCTGGAAGAATCATGTAAATATAGTAAAATGTAGTTGATAAATACTGTTTAAATTAATTGTTTCTGAAAAATAAGTTCTTCATCAGCTATGATCCATATAGTCAATATTTTCCAAATTATTTGCAAGATAATTTTTTGCAAAATAGACTTGGTGAAGTATCTTAGAAACAAATTTAAATAAGCAGGGTTTAAGAAGGAAAATCCAACATGAAAACACACTTTCAAAATAAAAATAGGAAATAGTTTTGCAAAGATTCAAAATACGAGGAAATATTTGTTGAATTGTATTGGTGTTGTAAATCAAATTGTATTGCAACATGTGTTTAACATTGTATTATTAAATGGCACCTGCTAATCCTACTACCAGCAGAAAAAAATAATGTCGCATACTCTCATGTCATCAAAATGTAACAATACTCAGGATTTTTTATTGTTGATAAAAAATCAATGATACACATTGATAAAAACAATGATACACATTAAGTATTTTTACATTTTTCAACTTTTTTTTGCTGATATGAGAGAAAATGTGTTTCTTATATACAAAGCATTAGCATGCTACTGGACAAAAGTAATTTGTCTCCAGTTTCTGTGAATTTTTGATGTAATAATCTGATTGTATATGGTTATGGGGGGAAAATAATAATTTTCTTAACAAATGATTGAAAAGAAAATTTTGACCTCTTAAACCAGACTTTCTTTGAAAATTCTTAAGACTTTAAAGAAGGGCCTTCATCTCAGCCAATAGCAGCGTTGTAGCCAACATTCAACAGTTTTTGCTTTTCTTATAGTTCACTATTCTCAGCACTTCCCTAAGGTAATGAGAAGAAAATGACTAAAATAATGAGTTAAGCCCCACTTTCCTGAAACCAGGCATTCACAGCTTCTGACTGCTCTGTAGGCTATATATGGCATTGTCTACAGAGTGTTCTGCATGTCAAAGCCAGCACAATACTTTCTCATGTCAGTTGCTATGGTGACTGCCTTTTTAAAGAGTGAATTGCAGATTAAATAGCTTCGTAAAACATAGATACATGGTTAGCACATAAACTACAGGTGTCCTGCAGCTATAGAAATTTAAACACCACTTTTTGAAACTTTTAAAAACTTCACTTCTCAAGGGAACATCTAATAATAAACCTATAGTTGCTTGCCCCCCTTGTCAGTTGAGGGCAACACATTTCCCTCAGGGGAGAATCCTCCTTGCCAAGTTCCAAAGGAAATTACAGTCAGAAAGCAAAAAAGGTTGCACAAGAGGAGTTGTCACGTCCTTCTCAAACTTCGAGGTTCCCTACCTTCCACTTATCTCCCCAGGGCAACACCAGCACACTGACCCTCTGCATTTCCAGATGCCAGTTAGAAATGTAGAAGCAATTCTCTATTCCCCAAAATTGAACACCTGAACTGACGATATGCAAAAACTGTGTTATTTTGGGGAGTGCTTATGTGTTATGACAGTACTGCTTGAATCTTCATAAACATAATTTTAACTGTTAATTGATTTCAAATATTCCAGGATTGAGAATGATAGAATTCTTAGGAAATGGTAGCAATAATTTCTCACAATATCAATATAGCCAAACTTCCTAGAGATTCAAGAATATCTTACTTATATCAGTGTTTTGCATTAACGATGCAAACTTTTGTGACAACTTTCTTCCTGTTAATCTGTTCCTGAAATAGGAGAAAACCATATAGAGTTGCCCTCAATATCTGTGGGGGATTGGTTCCAGGACCCCACTCACTAAACGCTAAAGACACTAAAATTTGCAGATGCTCAAATACCTTACACAAAATGGAGTAGTATTTGTATATAACCTGCACACATTCCCCTGTATATTTTAAATCCTCTCTAGATTATTCAAAATACCTAATACAATGTAAATGCTATGTAAATAGTTGTTATAGTGGTTTTTTGGTTTTTGTTTTGTTTTGTTTTTGTTTTTTGAGACAGGGTCTCTCTCTGTCACCCAGGCTTGAGTGCAGTAGAACAATCTTGGCTCACTACAACCTCCGCCTCTCAGGTTCAAATGACTCTTGTGCCTCAGCCTCCTGAGTAACTGGGATTACAGGTGTGAACCACCAAGCCTGGCTAAATTTTCTGTATTTTTAGTAAAGACGGGGGTTTCACTATGTTGGCCAGGCTGGCCTCGAACTCCTAGCCACAAGTCATCCAAATGCCTTGGCTTCTCCGAGTGTTTGGATTATAGGCATGAGCCTCCGTGCCCAGCCTGTTATAGTGTATCCTTAATATTTGCCTTATTTTTATTGTTGTGTTGTTTTATTGTTATTTTTATTTTTTATGAATACTTTTTATCCATGATTGGTTGAATCCAGGAATGTAGAACCCACGAATATGGAGGGTTGAGAGTATCAAGAATGGTTGTATTTAGGCCAGGCATGGTGGCTCATGCTTGTAATCCTAGCACTTTGGGAGGTCAAGGCAGGCATATCATTTGAGGTCAGGAGTTCAAGGCCAGCCCGGGCAACACAGTGAAACTCTGCCTCTACAAAACGATACAAAAATTAGCCAGGTGTGGTGGTTCACGCCTGTGGTCCCAGCTACTTGGGAGGCTAAGCTGGGAGGTCAAGGCTGCAGTGAGCTGAGATCACACCACAGGACTCCAGCCTGGGGGACAGAGGGAGACATTGTCTCAAAAAAAAAAAAGGTTGTATTTTTTAACCCTCTTTTATGGGTATATATTATTTTTTCAGTCCTTTTGCCTCTTCTTTTATGTCTTTCTCTATACACACAAACTCTCACATAGAATATATACCTTATCCATTTTTTTGACCTCATGGAACTCAACACAATGTTGCATTATGTATAAACCTAACTCTGTTGCAATTTTCATATGCACGTTTTCTTCCACAGAAAAATTACTCAGCTTTTTTTTCTAGTGGGTTGTCCTGGCTTTGTCAAGTTTCACTCTGCTCATAATGTCTAAGGTGGAAACACCTAGTGTGAAAATGCAGAGACTTTGGGCTTCTGAATGTCGGCACTTTTACCTGTATCGTTGCTCTTAAATGTTGCATCTAAAATCTTAAAACTTCAAATTAACAAAAATAATTTAAATTAAATACCTGCTAGTCACCTCATTTAAAAAATATAGCCAAAAACACCCTTGCATTTACTATCTAATGACAGCATCTACCATGCATATTTCATACCTCCTTGATTGCTTTAACAGTTTGCCTAAAACCTGTGTTACAAGATTCTCATGAAGATTAAATGTGATTATATATGTGAGGAATATTCTGAAGCTTGTAAAGCATTTAAAATTGCTAGCCACATGCTGTTAAGTTGTACAGATACAACACTGGAGAGATCTGGTAGATGTGGAGATGCCTTGACCAGGTAATCTTGTAAAGAACTTGCTGGGTATCTAGAACAATTGCAGTCAGCAGACAATATTCAGTTGTCAGTTCCTTCAGGTTTGCCCTAGCTACAGAGAGGCTCCTTTTCCCAAGGTCATGCCATCAGGGAAAGCCCTCATCTGGTAAAGGAGAGAAGGGTGTAAAGGCCTGTCCATTTCAGCCCAGTGCAGGATACTTAGATGGGCAATACTCATGCCAGAGTTCCCGCCATGTTGGCTGAGGATTTACCAGTTCTGCATAAGAGTTTAACTTTGTTTTCTGCCTAGTCCTCTTCCTTCTCATCCTAGACAGGTATCGATTTTTAGTAAGCCTATTGCATCCATCTCAGCACCTGCTTTCAGGGGACTCAACCTGTAACAGGGGAACTGTCAGAGTCCCTAACACTCAGGGACCTAAAAAATAAGTAATCTGTCCTTAGTTAACCATCATTGCCACATTACCAGCACAACCAGCTTTAGTTGATTAAGTGAATCTTAAATTCTGATTCCCCAGAAATAGATAAACAAATTTGAAAACGATGATTATGATAGCTAAAACTTGTTAAAGGTACATAATGAACAAGAAAATACAATAATTATTTTATATAACTTAGTTTTTTTAAAGTTATTGATTATTGTAGGTTATTTGTATTTTCTTATAAATATTAGAATCAATTTGTCAATTTGTCACTGTTTTTAAAAAAGCCTGCTAGGATTTCTGTTTGGTACCACATTGAATCTATAGTTTGATTTGGGAAAACCAAAAACCTGATAATATTGATTCTTTGCCTCCATGAATTTGTTATATCTTTACATTTATTTACAGTTTCTAATTGTATGCGAGGTACAATTTTTCTCTAACCTCAGGATCAGTGGCTGGGCTTGCAAAATAAACTGATGAAAGACAGATTTACAGGAAAAAGGTACACAGGTTTATTTGATGTTAGAAGTTTTACATGGCATGAGAGGCAGGAGGCGAAGGAGGATTCTTAAAAAATCTTCCAAGGAAGCGACTGGGATTGGAGATTTTTAGGCTATGCAGAGAAAGATTATGAACTTATAGAGAAGTGACTAGACAAAATAAAGGGGTTTCTGAACACTTTAGGGGGACTAAATTGTGGAAACTTAAAGACATGGGGGACACTAATGGTAGGAAAGGTAGATAAGGGTAGAGGTTCATATAGGCTCTCTCCTTCTCTGGTGGTAAGGTTGTTCTCCCCTTGCTACTCAAGAAAAAGTGGGCAGGGAGATTTTCACTAGGGGAATTTATGCCTTCTTCTCAGCTGGTTGCGGGAGGGCAGAGAGTCTGTGCTATCTACCTTTTCCCGATTGCCTTAGCTCAAAATAATCCTCATGACAGCGTGACATATTTTAGGGCACCACATTCTAATCTCCTTCATTGTTCTCTTAGCAATGTTTGCAATTGACAGGGAACAGGCCTTGCACATACTTTGGTAGAAATATAATTGTCTTTTTTTATTTCATTTTATATTGTTCATTGCTAATTTTACAAATACTTTTTTTATTCACCTGTGTTCTTCATCTTCCTAAATAAATTTATGTGTTCTAATAGCCTTTTTTCTCATTTTAGATTTTTTGTATTTTTCTGTGTAGATGGTAATGCCTCTCCAAATGAAAAGTTTTACTTTTTTCCTTGCTAATTTGCATGCCTTTTATTTCCTTTTCATCCCTTATTGAATGTGCTAGAATCTCCATGTTGCTGAATAAGTGAGGGTTCATTCCTGACCTTGTTCTTGCTAACAGAGAAAAAGAATTCAGATTTTTACCATTAAGAATAATAGTAGCTGTTAATATTTATAAAATCTCTGCATCAATGCAAAGTTTCTCCCCATTCTGGTTTCCTATGAATTTTTATAGTTACGCGTTGTTAAAATTCTGTCAGATGTATTTTTGTCACCTATTAATATTATATTGTTCTTGTTTTCTTTATTTACATTTACCTTTTTATATATTTTTGATCATTTGATAATATTTAGTTAAGGACTTTGTTTCCATGTTTATAGAGGCTGATGGTTTATAGTATTATTTTTGTTGTGATATCTTCATCTTTTTTTTGAAAGATATTGTTTGTGGTGGATTTATGTTGTTTATTTTCTATAAATGTCTGATAAAATGAACACCAATGGAACCATCTGGGCTTGAAGATTTCATTGTAGAAAGTTTTTTAAATTATGGACTCAATTTTTATAGTAACTAGAGGGTTAGTCAGATTTTCTAGTTCTTATGTCAGATTTCTTATTATCATAATAACTTAGGATTTTTTAAGATATTAGTCCAATTCATCTAAGTTGTTGATTTTTGAGGAACAAAATGTGGCTTATAATGTATTCTTGGTATTTTCTTTTCTATAGGATTTGTAGCACTGTACCATCTTTTACTATTGATATTGACAATATGGGTCCTCCTTTTTTTTCTTGATCACTCTAGCTAGAGGTTTATAAACTATAAGAATATTTGGTTGCCTTGAGTTTTGTCTATTTTATCTTAGTTTTCTATTAATTCAACATCTGTAAAATTGACATCAGTTATTATCTTTATTACTGTAATTCCCTTTCTTGTACTTACTCTAGGTTTAGTTTGCTGTCTCTCTCCCTCTTTTTTTTTTTTTTCCTAAGAAAGAGTTTTGCTATGTCACCCAGGCTGGAGTGCAGTGATGTGATAATAACTCACTGCAGCCTCAAACTCCTGGACTCAAGCAATCCTCCCACCTCTGCCTCCCTAAGTGCTGGGATTACAGGAGTAAGCCACTGTGCTCAGCCCTTGCTCTTCTTTTTCTAGTTAACTAAGGTGTGGTATTTGATTATTGATTTATATGTGCTTCTTTTCTAGTATAATCATTCATAACCACAACTTACCCTCTAAACTCTGCTCTGGATGCATCCCACTAATGTTCATATTACATGATTTTATATCGTGACCAAGTTTTTATTGTTGCAGTTACAAAAATAGAAAACAGGTGTTCCTTTTCACTGAAGTATCTATATTTCTATTTTAATGGGGTCGTTTTTCTCTTTTCTTAAGTATTCTTAAGAATTCATTCAAAATTAGTTCTTTGTATATGGATTGCAAATAATTGTACACTGCCTTTAATCTATGATAAATTTTTGATAAAGAAGTTTCAATTTTTATGTAGTCTGATTTATTCAATATTTCATTTAAGCTACTGGCTTTCAGGGCATGTGCATTTTAAAAATATTCCCCAACTGATTCTGAAATGCACCCTGAAAAAGAGACATGGCACTTTTATGAATTTGTCACATCCTCTAATGAGTTACACATCCTTCCTTTTTTGGGGGCTGCTCCATTGCTTGATTGGCACTTGTTTTAGTCCATTTGTGTTCCTATAAGGGAATACCTAAGGCTGGGTACTTTACAAAGAAAAGAGGTTCATTTGGCTCATGGTTCTTTAGGCTATACCAGAAGCATGGTGCCAGCACCTGCTCCTGGTGAGAATCTCAGGCTGCTTCTACTCATGGCAGAAGGCTAAGAGGAGCTGGCTTGGACATACCACATAGTGAAAGAGAAAAGCCAGAGGGAAGTAGAGAGGTGCCAGACTCCTTTTAACAATCAGCTCTCTCTGATACTAAAAGAATGAGAACTAACTCATTCCTGACAGGACAGTACCAAGTTATTCGTGAGGGATCTGCCAACATGACATAAACTCCTATTAGGTCCTACCTCTAACATCTGGGATCAAATTTCAACTGGAGACTTGAGGTGGTCAAACCAATTATATTCAAACCACAGCAGCACTAAATCTGTAAATAAATAGTTTACTGAAGATAGTATTCTGATATTTGGAAAATTTGTGACATTATTTTTTGACTCTATGTTTATATATAAATTAAACATGCAGTTCATATATCATGGTGAATTTTTTATATATATATACACTTATATATAATATTTTAAAAATCTTATCTATTACCATTATTCATTCCATTAGTAGATAAATTTTCTGGAGGAAATTATCTGTCTACATTGTGTATTACCTCTAATCATCTATATCAGTAGCATGAGATTTCAATAATGGTGAAAGAGTCTTGGAACTAATTTGCAAGTCAAAGGAAAAATGTGCCCCTGCTCTTTTGCTTATTCATTACATTTAAGAGTTATTTAACAGCAGCTTTTATTCACACACATTATTGAACTCAGTCCATCTGACTTGCGCTCCACTAAATTGGCATTTTCAGAATCATAGGCTTCAGTTGTAACAGGAAATTTCTGAATTACAATGTGGTATTTTGCAAAATATGTATGGAGTTTTATGCCTCATTCTTCAGTAAAAAATCCTAGGTGATCTGAGTCTTAATAAGATAACAATCATTAAGTACGTAGTTTTAGTCTCAGATTTTGGCACTTCCGTATGACTGTTACTCTGGGAAGACATGGTTCTCCAAACGAAAAGAAATGCTATTTTGTTTGAGCTATCATAGCTCCCAAACCTCTTCTTGATCATTTGAATCACCAGTTTAAAACACCAGGTGGAAGATTTCCTGGTGGGTTTTACTGAAGCCAGGAAGCAAACAACAACAAAGAAATTGTTGCTGCAAAAGTTGCTATATTTTAATAACACTCAAAAAGAAATATGTTAGAAACTTTTAACTAAAAACAAATAGAAACCTACATTTTTGCACAGACTTTCAACTATTGACATAATAATGTAGGTACGGATTGGGGTCAATACATTGGATCTAGCCAACATTAATTTCTTTTGTGTACCAACTTTGCTTATAAACTTTCTAAGTATTATTATGATGTAGATTATGTCCCCAAACCATAATTCACTCATTTTTCAGCAACAAGGTACACTAAAGCCCTTTCAACAACCAATGAACTGTGATGTTATATGCTTTCTGAAAAAAGAAGTTACTATGTACATTTTCATATGCTAAAGTAAAATTACCTTTTTCTTAAGGCAAGAACACCTATATCCCATGAAAAGAGTATAAGCGTTCAAGCATAAGTTATGAAATCTGAACTGTAGTGGTGATTATTTTCAGTTCATCACTTTGCATATTCTTCTATAATAACACACTGATTAAGGTGTCTAATTTCTGTAATTAATCTTTCCTAAAACACTTTTTTATGAATTCAGATGTAGCCATCCTATAAAAAATGCTAACAAGCTGCAAGCATTTTGAGATCCCCAGATAAAAGTAGCTAGCCATACATCTGTACACCAAATCTACTTTAATTGTTAAAAATAGCTTTATAAAACCTGAGAAAATGATTTACTTATTGGTCAGTTTTAATATAGATTTGATATATACTCGTATTTCTGATGTTAAATAGCTGTGAAAATGAGGCACTGATCCTATAGTGTCTCAAATAGAATACCTATGTCTGCATCTTTCTTTGACAAAGAAATCACTTGTGAGATGTTAATGTTGTATATATAACTGTAAATATTAAAAAGAGGCATATTTACAATTCCCTTTTTTTCACTCATTCCTATTCCCAGGATAAGCCATCAAAGCAAAAAGTTGGCAGTTCAATGTTATTTTGTCTTCTATTTTTGTATGCCCTGTTTAAAACAAATGTCCTTAATTGACTTGTGATAGTAGCAAATCAATTGTAGAATGTCAGGA
Organism: Pan paniscus; assembly: GCF_029289425.2. Lineage (NCBI taxonomy): Eukaryota > Metazoa > Chordata > Mammalia > Primates > Hominidae > Pan > Pan paniscus. The sequence continues at coordinate 98,622,940 of NC_073258.2, forward strand.
ATGTCTGCGAACAGATGGCGGTGTGGATCTCATTCCTCCTAGGACTCACTCGGAGTTACAGCTGTCCAGGGTTACGTGTAATGTTTGCAGCCCTGTTTTCTGTTAGCTGGCTATTTCGATGATGAATATGTGTGCAGATAACCCTTCTCCTTTGAGAATTCTGCCCCTCTGCATGGCTTCTATTTTGAATGCATAGCACTCTATGCATTCATGGAATACCAATAGGTTTTATTTAAAAGGTGACCGCATTAAAAAAAATCAAAATGTCTCAATTAATGATTGCACTTTTTTTGTCTATCTAACTTGAATCTGGTATAGAGTTGGAGGCAGTAAAATAGTATACAATAATTAAGAAATACCCTAATATACTCCAAGTTGATTTTACTCTTTTGCTTTTCAAAATAATGTGTACAACTTTTAGTGGCCCTTGCTTGAAGAGTAAAAAAATAATTTTACACAAATATAAAAGTATAGTGAATAAATATCTTGGTGGCAATACTTTTGAAAAGCTATTTATGTTTTTGTTGAGATTGTAATTATATAAACATATTGAGATTTTTTCCTCCTCCATAAATATAGATTTATAGAATAAAAATCTTGAGTAAATTTAAACATGTTATTAATATAAAACACTGATAGAACACTTAAAATTGAATTATGTATAATTATTAAAATTTTATTATTTTCTGTATATAATATGCCTGAATAGTCCTGTTGTATTTGAACACATGTATGTGTACAAAACTTACGTTGTAAGTATATAACATGAATTTATATGAAGTCACAGCATAGATAAAGAAAATTCCCTGGGCCTTTTCTCCCAGCTTTGAATACTGTTCACTAGAACTTCATACACAGATATCTCTGATGAATTATTTTCTTTTAAGAAATCCTAATTTGAATGTCTGATCTATACTGAATGCTTTCCTCAATTGTCTAATTAACATTTTTATTGTATTGAAATTTCATAAAATCAGCCACATTCTATTTCTTAACTTCGTTTCTTCTCTTAGAATTCAAAGAAAGGTACCAATGAAAGAAAATACCTATCTCTTTTTTTTGCCATTTTTGCTAAACAGATCTCTCCTTAAAGCAATATATTCTCTTTCCTTTTTCTTTTTGAAGCTACCTTTTTTTTGAAGTGGAAATTTACATAATTAACTTAGCATGCACAAAGATCTCAGGCTTTCAACTTGACAAAGTGGGAATTTTCTTTATTCCTAATTATTGATTTAGACACTTAGGAGATGAAAGCAATTCAAGTCATGACTTTCACAGACATAGAAATATGAATTTGATTGGTTGGTAAATTGCCTATGCTTAATAAGTAAACTTAGAGTCCCTGCCATAACACATACCTAAGTGGCAACAAGCAACCTGCCACACTGACAGTTTTCTTAAAAATATGAATATTTTGACAAATACTTGAATATCATTATTTGTGAGAAAAATTGTGGAAGGGACACATCAACTAGGGTCTCCCTAGAATACTTTGTATATTTCTAGAGGCAAACAGAATATTCAATATGTAATATCTCCTACCTAGAAACAATCCACATATATGGTTTGAGAAGAAATGTGAATTGGATTAAATTCATGAACTGGTATTGGGCATGGACACTCCACTCAGTGGACAGAACTCAAACTCTCGGAGCGTTGCAGATTAAGGACACATCTTTGGGAATACAAACTGTAAAATAAAATTGTGGTTGCTGCTCAAGCTGCCTGGATGGGTGGCTCACATAGATGCCCATGGTAATGGTCAGTTCACTGATGAAGCAGATGGGCATCCGGCTCCTGACAGTGCCTGCGCTGTCCCTGCTGCTCCAATTACCACATAAACTCGTCACCACACTGGACATGGCAGCACACTCACCCTCCTACACTGGGCACACACACACAAACGCTAATGCAGAGGCTATAATTGCATGCCAAATTTGTGATTCCTGCCAAAAGCTGCAAGATGGAGGCGCTGACATGGCCCTCTGCCCACTCTTGGCAGATTTATTACACCTGGTTATTGACAAGTATTGGTGTTCTCTGTGGTATTTTCAGTGTTAATTTTTTTGTTCTTGTTACTGATCGGTTAATTTCAGTCATGCTAATAGGGCTATTGAAATTAACGTGTCTTGCGTTCAGCTTCTCAGACTAATTGCAGTTTGTCAATCTGTGATTTTTATGGCAAAAGCTACTCAATGAGCTAATAGTGTAACTTTACTTCTCTCACCCCCTTCTGATCTACATACCATAGTAAGACAGTTTGATCATTAAATACAACTGTTTCCATAAAGAGAACATCTCCTCTTGATTACTTCTTACATACTGATATGAACAAAAGAGGTTGGATGTATAGGCTTATTTTGTATATTCACAATTTTACCTTGACCATTTCTGAACTTCAGGCTTCTTTACTTTCTCTAATGGGAAAACCAGGCAGTCTGTTTTGGTATTTTTGCTTGGTGGCATCCAGCTTTAAGAGGGTTAGGGGATTCAAAAGTAATTCTGGTCCAGCCCTGGATTCTTGTTAGGGTGACATGATTTTAGGTTGTAGGATTAAAGACTATGAGTTGAGTGTACTGCCCACTAAGTGGTTCATCCAGGGGTTACTCAGCAACACCACCAAAAGTAGATTAGGTAGTTGTGATATCTTCACCCTCAGTGAGACCAGAATAGGTCTAAAAGAGGGTAGTTAGGTAAATTCTGAAATCAATGAAGAACTTATCCTTTTTCTGTTTATAGATCTGAACATTAACCAAGCAATTTTAACAGAAAATACCTAAGGATAAAGATAGCTGCTAAAAGGTCTTGTCCTATTTTTATATTATTTTGTATGTATCCATTATCAAATATTGACCCACATATCCACAGTCCTTTTAGTAATCAATCTATCTTCCTTTATTTTAACAAAGTCTTAGCAATTTGGAGGCTCACAATATCACTAATTCATAGAAATAAGGGAATCCTGAATTATAATTTCTAAAATCAATCCTATTTTTTTTTTTGTCTTTCCATATGAGGGTTTGAAAAGATCGTGGCCAGGCGCAGTGGCTCACATCTGTAATCCCAGCACTTTGAGAGGCCAAGGTGGATGGATCACCTGAGGCCAGGAGTTCTAGACCAGCCTGGCCAACATGGTGAAACCTCTTCTCTACTAAAAACACAAAAATTAGCTGGGCGTGACAGCGAGCGCCTGTAATCCCAGCTACTTGGGAGGCTGAGGCAGGATAAACCAGTAGACGGAGGTTGCAGTGAGCCAAGATCACATCACTGCACTCTAGCCTGGATGACAAGAGTGAAACTCCATTTCAAAAAAAGAAAAGATATTAGCTGGGTTTTGCAAATCTGATCATCGCCAAGTTCTAGACTATAGGACTGATGAGGCTGGTCATTTTCTCTACCCAAGTTACACATTAGGAGGGTATATTTCTCAGTGACAGGGGAGGTCAAAGAAAGAGCAAAAATGTTTGGAAAAAGCACAGAAGAAAAAGGAGTAGAGTAAGAGGAAGGAGGAAATCAAATTACAAGAGTCCAGGAAGGAGACCAATTTGCAGGTGGGCAGAAAGAATGAGAGGAAGTATGTACTGTTTTTACATTTCTCTAAGGAATTCATAATGAAAAGAATTTTAGAATTTTCATATATTGTTAAGACATCTTTATACCAGTAAAAAATACTGACCATTGATATCTATAATCTTTGAATCCTTTCATTCTAAGGCACCTCACAAATGGCTTCCTTTGTTCATATATCAAATTCCACAAGTGGCTATAAAAGTTCTAAATTGTCTTTGGTAACATTCTACAGAGCTTCAGCTATTTAGTGCTAAATATTTAGTGTCATTGGCACCATAATGATTGTACATGTAAGAGGATGGGCAACAAACTGGAGACACGTTGAATGATAGATAATTGCTCATATTACAGTGACAACAATAAATGAGAGACAAATAATCACATTCAGAAAGCCTTGTTACTTGCTCCTGCATCATGCATGATCTCCCTGAAATAGTGAAGCAAATTACAATAAAGATTTTCCTAAAATGCTTAAGCCAGAGGAGTAAACATTTATGTGGTACTTTAATGCAAAGGGAGTGGAGCACTAGTTCATCAGGAGCAAAACTTACTCAGGTGTGCAGACACTGGGCCGCTAAGAAAGGAAACCATCAAAGAATCATTGGCATGATATGTCCTGTTGAAGTGGCCTGGACTGAGCATAAGGGGGCCTGGTCCTGATTCAAGCCACAACACTAATAACTGTAGAACAAAATCAGCTAGAGCCTTGGCTAATCATAAACATTTATTTGAAAATCCTGAGCACAAAAAGATTCTGAAGGAATGTTTTGTCTTGGGAGAAAAGAAAAAAAAGTTGGGAAGGCAGAGGGCTTTATCCAGAAGGGTGAATTGACTATTCCACTTGTTTTAGGAATAGATGATTCTTCAAAATGGTGAGTTGAAAGGAAGAAACTGTTCTTGAGGTGTTCATAGCCACTGGTTGAGCAATTCGGGTTTAAGACGGGGAGAGAGGATGGGAAGGGGAAGTCTGAGAAAGTGACTTTGAAGGTCTCTTATATAATCTTTTTTAAGGCATAAAAATTAGTACAGTTTTAATAAAATGGATTAAATTTAAAGGAAAATACTTCCAATGTCCAGGGATGATTCAAAAATCATTTTTAAGGCTTTAATTTATTCTAATAGTTAAATCTCTTTGGAAACTATTAAGCCTGTATTTTCTTTTTTGATATGTTTTATTTTTTTCTAAAATATATTCTTTAATAGTAATGTTCTCCTAGGTTCCTTAATATTTATTATATGAATTTCTTCCTCCTTCCAAGTGATCTCAGCTACTTCCAACACTTCAACTATTACAATTTTAAAAATCAAATCTAAGTCATTTTGAATTCTTCATGCCTAGGATATGTTTTCTTCTCTTTTCCTACAGTAATATCAGGCTCATGTGTCATGTCTCACCATTTTTATCATAATCCTTTATAGTGCTAAGCATGCTAAATTTCCCTTATATCTGTTTATATGTTAACATCCACTTTTGTGTCAGCTTTTTGAGAGTGTCATTCATATTTTAGGGTTTCAGTGTATAGCATATATCTGACACATAGGACATATTTAACAAATGTTAATGATTGTTTTCCTTTAAAACATCGGTCAAATGCTTCTTCTTTTAAGAAATCTTCAACTTGGTTCATTTAGGAAAGATTCCTTTGGTAACAATGAACAGAAAGATAACTTGAAGTAGCTCAAAGAGAAACCAAACAGGAAGTACAGGACATATGAGCTTCAAGCAAGCATGGAATCAAGCTTTTGAATATCCCTATAACTCTTGCCATATTACAACTCTAGTTCTTTCTTCCTGTCAACTTCACTATTTCACAGAGCTTCCTCCACATAGCTTAATACACAGTCTCACAACACTCACAACTCGTATGTCCCAACTTTATATAAGAGATGTAAATTAATTTCTATTAGTTCCAAGTAGAAAAAACATCCTAAAAAGTTTTAAAGATGCAGGTTAGTTAGCCTGTCTCAATCAGTGTCTACTTTTGAGCAACCGTGCTCATATGGTTGGGCTTTGCATGGAAGCTCCCATTCAGAGCATAAAGAAAAGGGGACATTTCATCAAAGAAGGTAGTGCTAAATTGGGCAGATTTTTAAAAAATGTTTATATCTATGTTACTTTTAAAATATAATCATTCTTTCTTTTTGAGTTAATGTAACAACTTCATTTTCCTTTATTAAATCACGGATTTTTTATATTTTTTTCCTTTACATGAATATCTTCTCTATAATTTTATATTCCTTAGGGTCAAGTATCCTTGCCCTATCATTTAATTTTTCTTTGTTATATTCCTGGGAGCTTCAAGTACAAATAAAGATTTATTTTTATGCAATAAGTAGTTAGTTCAGTAGGCCTGGGTTGCTAAAACCCCGCATAGTCTAAAGGCAGGCCTGTCTTCAGAAAGACTGACACTTGACTAGCCCCTGAGAAATAACCTCTGAGCCCTTGGAATGTGCTGCCTGATAGAGTGTTTTGGTGTGTCTGAGAATTTGGGCCACATGGTATCAATTTAACCTCTAGGCAGATGGAAACTGAGGAGTTAAGTTCAGTCAAGCTGCTGCTGCATGCTTATGGGACTGATCCCCAGTAAAAATCTGGATTGCAAGGCTCAGGTGAGCTAGCCTGGTTGGCAAGACATCACATGTGTTGTCACAGGTTGTTGTCAGGTGAATTGAGTGCAATTCTCCTGGAAGGTGACACCTGGAAGTTTTTGTCTGATTTCACCCATGCGCCTTTCCTATGTCTTTTTTTTTTTTTTTTTTAATACTTTAAGTTTTGGAGTACATATGCAGAACGTGCAGGTTTGTTGCATAAAAATACACTTGCCATGGTGGTTTGCTGCAGCCACCAACCCGTCATCTACTTTAGGTATTTCTCCTGATGCTACCTTTCCCCTAGCCTCCCACCCCGACAGGCCCTGGTGTATGATGTTCCCCCCCTGTGTCCATGTGTTCTCATTGTTCAACTTCCACTTATGAGTGAGAACATGTGGTGTATGGTTTTCTGTTTTGTGTTAGTTTGCTGAGAATGATGGTTTCCAGTGTCAACCATGTCCCTGAAAAGGACATGAACTCATCCTTTTTTATGGCTGCATAGTAATCCATGGTGTATATGTGCCACATTCTTTATCCAGTCTATCATTGATGGGGATTTAGGTTGGTTCCAAGACTTTGTTATTGTGAACAGTGCCACAGTAAACATACAAGTGCATGTGTCTTTATAGTAGAATGGTTTATAATCCTTTGGGTATATACCAGGTAATGAGATTGCTGGGTCAAATGGTATTTCTAGTTCTAGATCCTTGAGGAATAACCACACTGTCTTCCACAATGGTTGAACTGCTTTACACTCCCACCAACAGTGTAAAAGTGTTTCTATTTCTCCACATCCTCTCCAGCATCTGTTGTTTCCTGACTTTTTAATGATTGCCATTCTAAATGGCGTGAGATGGTATCTCACTGTGGTTTTGATTTGCATTTTTCTAATGACCAGTGATGATGAGCTTTTTTTCATATGCTTGTTGGCTGCATAAATGTCTTCTTTTGAGAAGTGTCTGTTCATATCCTTCACCCACTTTTTGATGGAGTTGTTTTTTTCTTGTAAATTTGTTTAAGTTCTTTGTGGCTTCTGGATAGCCCTTTGTCAGATGGATAGATTGCAAGAATTTTCTCTCATTCTGTAGGTTGCCTGTTCACTCTGATGATAGTTTCTTTTGCTGTGCAGAAGCTCTTTAGTTTAGTCAGATCCCATTTTTCTATTTTTGCTTTTGTTGCCATTGCTTTTGGTGTTTTAGTCATTAAGTCTTTGTCCACACCTATGTCCTCAATGGTATTGCCTAAGTTTCCTTCTAGGGTTTTTATGGTTTCAGGTCTTACATTTAAGTCTTTAATCCATCTTAATTTTTGTATAAGGTATAAGGAAGTGATCCAGGTACAGCTTTTGGCATATGACTAGGCAGTTTTCCCAACACCATTTATTAAATAGAGAATCCTTTCCCCATTGCTAGTTTTTGTCAGTTTTGTCAAAGATCAGATGGTTGTAGATGTATGGTGTTATTTATGAGGCCTCTGTTCTGATCCATTGATCTATATATCTGTTTTGGTACCAGTACCTTGCTGTTTTGGTTACTGTAGCCTTGTAGTATAGTTTCAAATCAGGTAGTGTGATGCCTCCAGCTTTGTTCTTTTTGCTTAGGATTGTCTTGGCTACGTGGGCTCTTTTTTGGTTCCATATGAAATTTAAAGTACTTTTTTCCAATTCTGTGAAGAAAGTCATTGGTAACTTGATGGGGATAGCTTTGAATCTATAAATTACTTTGGGCAGTATGGCCATTTTCACGATACTGATTCTTCCTATCCATGAGCATGGAATGTTTTTCTATTTGTTTGTGTCCTGTCTTATTTCCTTGAGCAGTGGTTTGTAGTTCCCCTTCAAGAGGTCTTTCACATCCCTTGTAAGTTGTATGCCTAGGTATTTTATTCTCCTTGTAGCAATTGTGAATGAGAGTTCACTCATGATTTGGCTCTCTGTTTGTCTGTTATCGGTGTATAGGAATGCTTGTGATTTTTGCACATTGATTTTGTATCCTGAAACTTTGCTAAAGTTGCTTATCAGCTGAAGGAGATTTGGGGCTGAGAAAATGGGGTATTAAATATGCAATCATGTCATCTACAAACAGAGACAATTTGAATCCCTCTTTTCCTAATTGAATACCCTTTATTTCTTTCTCTTGCCTGAGTGTCCTGGCCAGAACTTCCAATACTATGTTGAATAGGAGTGGTGAGAGAGGGCATTCTTGTCTTTTGCCAGTTTTCAAAGGGAATGCTTCCAGTTTTTGCCCATTCAGTATGATATTGCCTGTTGGTTTGTCATAAATAGCTCTTACTATTCTGAGATACATCCCATCAAAGCCTAGTTTATTGAGAGTTTTTAGCAAGAAGTGCTGTTGAATTTTGTTGAAGGACTTTTCTGCATCTATTGAGATAATGATGTGGTTTTTGTCATAAGTTCTGTTTATGTGATGGATAACATTTATTGATTTGTATATGTTGAAACAGCCTTGCACCCCAGGGATGAAGCTGACTTGATCATGGTGGATAAGCTTTTTGATGTGCTGCTGGATATGGTTTGCCAGTATTTTATTGAATATTTTTGCATCGATGTTCATCAGGGATATTGGCCTGAAATTTCCTTTTGTTGTGTCTCTGCCAGGTTTTGGTATCAGGATGATGCTGGCCTCATAAAATGAGTTAGGGAGGAGTCCCTCTTTTTCTATTGTTTGGAATAGTTTCAGAAGGAATGGTACCAGTTCCTCTTTGTATCTCTGGTAGAATTCAGCGGTGAATCTATATGGTCCAGGACTATTTTTGGTTGGTAGGCTATTAATTGCTGCCTCAATTTCAGAACTTGTTATTGGTTTATTCAGGGATTCAACTTCTTCCTGGTTTCATCTTGGAAGGGTGTATATATCCAGGAATTTATTCATTTCTTCTAGATTTTCTAGTTTATTTGCATAGAGGTGTTTATAGTATTCTCTGATGGTAGTTTGTATTTCTGTGGGATCACTGGTGATATCACCTTTATCATTTTTTATTGGATCTATTTGACTCTTCTCCCTTTTCTTCTTTATTAGTCTGGCTAGTGGTCTATCTATTTTGTTGATCTTTTCAAAAAACCAGCTCCTGGATTCATTGATTTTTTGAAGGATTTTTTAAGTCTCTATCTCCTTCAGCTCTGCTCTGATCTTAGTTATTTCTTGTGTTCTGCTGGCTTTTGAATTTGTTTGCTCTTGCTTCTCTAGTTATTTTAATTGTGATGTTAGGGTGTCGATTTTAGATCTTTCCTGCTTTCTCTTGTGGGCATTTACTGCTATAAATTTCCCTCTACACACTGCTTTAAATGTGTCCCAGAGATTCTGGTATGTTGTGTCTTTGTTCTCATTGGTTTCAAAGAACATCTTTATTTCCGCCTTCATTTTGTTATTTACCAAGTAGTCATTCAGGAGCAGGTTGTTCAGTTTCCATGTAGTTGTGCAGTTTTGAATGAGTTTCTTAATCCTGAGTTCTAATTTGATTGCACTGTGGTCTGAGAGACTGTCATTATGATTTCCATTCTTTTGCATTTGCTGAGGAGTGTTTTACTTCCAATTATGTAGTCAATTTTAGAATAAGTGCGATGTGGTGCTGAGAAGAACGAATATCCTATTGATTTGTGGTGGAGAGTTCTGTAGATGTCTATTAGGTCCACTTGGTCCAGAGCTGAGGTCAAGTCCTGGATATCCTTGTTAATTTTCTGTCTTGTTGATTGGTTTAATATTGACAGTGATGTGTTAAAGTCTCCCATTATTATCATGTGGGAGTCTAAGTCTCTTTGTAGGTCTCTAAGAACTTGCTTTATGAATCTGGGTGCTCCTGTATTGGGTGCATATATATTTAGGACAGTTAGCTCTTCCTGTTGCATTGATCCCTTTACCATTATGTAATGCCCTTCTTTGTCTCTTTTGATCTTTGTTGATTTAAAGTCTGTTTTATCAGAGACTAGGATTGCAACCTTTTTTTTTCCTTTCCATTTGCTTGGTAAATATTCCCCCATCCCTTTATTTTGAGCCTATGTGTGTCTTTGCAGGTGAGATGGGTCTCCTGAATACCTGAATACAGCACACTGGTGGGTCTTGACTCTTTATCCAATTTGTCAGTCTGTGTCTTTTAATTGAGGCATGTAGCTCATTTACATTTAAGGTTAATATTGTTATGTGTGAATTTGATCCTGCCATTAAGGTGCTAGCTGGTTATTTTACCCGTTAGTTGATGCAGTTTCTTCATAGTGTCGATGGCCTTTACAATTTGGTATGTTTTTGCAGTAGCTGGTACCAGATTTTCCCCTCCCATATTTAGTGCTTCCTTCAGGAGCTCTTGTAAGGCAGGCCTGGTGATAACAAGATCTCTCAGCATTTCCTTGTCTATAAAGGATTTTATTTCTCCTTCACTTATGAAGCTTAGTTTGGCTGGATTGAAATTCTGGGTTGAAAATTCTTTTATTTAAGAATGTTGAATATTGGCCCCCACTCTCTTCTGACTTGTAGGGTTTCTGCTCAGAGATCCACTGTTAGTCTGATGGGCTTCCCTTTGTGGGTAACCCAACCTTTCTCTTTGGCTGCCTTTAAAATTTTTTCCGTCATTTCAACCTTGGTGAATCTGACAATTATGTGTCTTGGGGTTGCTCTTCTCTAGGAGTATCTTTGTGGTGTTCTCTGTATTTCCTGAATTTGAATGTTGGCCTGCTGTTGCGGGAAGTCAGGGACCCCAAATGAAGGCACCGGCTGAAGCCATGGCAGAAGAACATAAATTGTGAAGATTTCATGGATATTTATTAGTTCCCCAAATTAATACTTTTATAATTTCTTACACCTGACTTTACTGCAATCTCTGAACATAAATTGTGAAGATTTCATGGACACTTATCACTTCCCTAATCAATATTCTTGTGATTTCCTATGCCTGTGTTTAATCTCTTAATCAAGTCGCCTTCATAAGCTGAGGATGTATATTGCCTCAGGACCCTGTGATGATTGTGTTAACTGCACAAATTGTTTGTAAAGCATGTGTGTTTAAACAATATGAAATCTGGGCACCTTGAAAAAAGAACAGGATAACAGCGATGTTCAGGGAACAAGGGAGATAACCATTAGGTCTGACTGCCTGAGAGCCAGGTGGAACAGAGCCATATTTCTCTTCTTACAAAAGTGACTAAGAGAAATATCGCTGAATTCTTTCTCTCAGCAAGGAACAGCCCTGAGAAAAAGAATGCATTCCCAGGGGTAGGTCTCTAAAATGGCCGCTGCTCTGGAAGTGTCTGTCATATACGGCTGTAGATAAGGGATGAAATAAGTCCTGGTCTCCTGTAGCGCTCCCAGGCCTATTAGGATGAGGAAATTCCTGCCTAGTAAATTTCAGTCAGACCAGTTGTCTGCTCTCAAACCCTGTCTCCTGATAAGATGTTATCAATGCCAATGTGTGCCCAGTGGGACATGAAACTTCATTAATAATTTTAATTTCGCCCAGGTCCTGTGATCTCGCTCTGCTCCCATTTGCCTTGTGATATTTTACGGCTTGTGAAGCATGTGATTTCTGTGACCCACACCCTATTCATACACTCCCTCCCTTTTGAAAATTGCTAATAAAAACTTGCTGGTTTTACAGCTCATGGGGCATCACAGAACCTGCCGACATGTGATGTCTCCCCTGGAAACCCAGCTTTAAAATTTCTCTCTTTTGTACTCTTTCCCTTTATTTCTCAGACCAGCTGACACTTATGGAAAATAGAAAAGAATCTACGTTGAATTATCGGGGGTGGTTCCCCCAATAGCCTGCCTTGCTGAGTTGGGGAAGTTCTCCCAGATAATATCCTGAAGAGTGTTTTCCAACATGGTTCCATTGTCCCCATCACTTTCGGGTACACCAATCAAATGTAGATTTGGTCTTTTCACATAGTCCCATATTTCTTGGAGGCTTTGTTTGTTTCTTCTCACTCTTTTTTCTCTAATCTTGTCTTCCCACTTTATTTCGTTGAGTTGATCTTCAACCTCTGATATCCTTTCTTCTGCTTGATCAATTTGGCTATGGATACTTGTTTTGATTGATGCTATTGATTGGCTATTGATGCTTCATGAAGTTCTCATGCTGTGTTTTTCAGCTCCATCAGGTCATTTATGTTCTTCTTTAAACTGGTTATTCTAGTTAGCTATTCATCTAACCTTTTTTCATGTTCTTAGCTTCCTTGTATTGGGTTAGAACATGCTCCTTTAGCTTGAAGGAGTTTGATATTACCCACCTTCTGAAGCCTACTTCTGTGAATTCATCAAACTCATTCTCTGTCCAGTTTTGTTTCCTTGCTGGTAAGGAGTTGTAATCCATTGGAGAAGAGGCATTCTGGTTTTTCTAATTTTCAGCCTTTTTGCAGTGGTTTCTCCCCATCTTCATGGATTTATCTACCTTTGCTCTTTGAAGTCGGTGACCTTCGGATGGGGTGTCTGAGTGGACGTCCTTTTTGTTGATATTGATACTATTCCTTTCTGTTTGTTGGTTTTCCTTCTAACAATTAGGCCCCTCTGCTGCAGGTCTGCTGGAGTTTGCAGGAGGTCTGCTCCATACCTTTTGCCTTGGTATCACTGATGGAGGCTGCAGAACAGCAAAGATTTCTGCCTGTTCCTTCCTCTGGAAGCTGCATCCCAGAGGGGCACCTGCCAGATGCCAGAGCTCTCCTGTATGAGGCGTCTGTTGGCCCCTACTGGGAGGTGTCCCCCAGTCAGGATACATGGGGGTCAGAGACCCACTTGGGGAGGCAGGCTATCCCTTATCAGAGCTCAAACGCTGTGCTGGGAGATCTGCTGCTCTCTTCAGAGCTGCCAGGTAGGAACATTTCTGTCTGCTGAAGCTGTGCCCACAACCGCCCCTTCCCCAAGGTGCTCTGTCCCAGGGAGGTGAAGGTTTTATTTCTATGTCCCTGACTGGGGCTGCTGCCTTTTTTCAGAGATGTCCTGCCCAGAAAAGAGGGAATCTAGAGAGGCAGTCTGGTTGCAGTGGCCTTGCTGAGCTGCAGTGGGATCCCGCCTTTTCCATTTCTAATGTTAATCTGTTCTCTTTCTCTGTAATAAACCATAACTACAAATATGACTGATTTACTGAGCTCTGTTAATCCTTCCAGCATATTGTTGAGTCTGAGGGTGGTCTTCAGGACACCCAACATAATTACAATCCTTTTTTAGTAAAGCTCTCTCATTAATCGGCTCATGGATGGCCTAATTTTCCTTTGTATTTATTTTAGTTTCCCTTTAGTAATTTTTTCTTTTCTTTTTTTAAATACAACTTCCACTTCACAATATGTTTATATTTACAGAAATGTAAACTTAGAATTTCTGTATCCCTCTCACTCACTTTTTCCTGTTTTAACACCCTACATCATTACTGGATGTTTGTCACAATAAAAACCAATTTTGGTGCATGAGTATTACTAAATTGTACAACTAATTCATAATTTATACATTCTTCCCAATGTTCTTTTTTTTTTTCCAAGATCTCACTCACGGTACCACTTTACATGTAGTCATGTCTGTCTGTCTAGCCTCCTCTGATCTGTGACAGTTTCTCAGCCTTCTCTTGTCCTTAATAATTTTGTTTTTAGGAATAGTATTTAGGATTTTGAATAATGCTTCTTCTCAATGCTGTGTACTGAATTGTGTCCCTCTCCAAAATGTGTATGTTAAGCTTGAAACTGCCGGGTGATTGTATTTAGACATAAGGCCTGTAAGGAGGCAATTAAGGTTAATTGAAGTTACAAGAGTGGTGATCTGATCCCATAGGACTGGTGTCCTTATAAGACAAAGAAAAAGCACCAGAGCTCACACTCTCTCTCCACACATGCTCACAGAGGAAAGGTTATGTGAGGGCACAGTGAGAAGTGTTCAACTGCAAGCCAGGAAAAGAGGTCTCACTGGAAATACATACTGCAGGGACCTCGATGTTGGACTTTCAGCCTCCAGAACTGTGAGAAAATAAATGCCTGTTAAGTTACACAACTGTGATATTTTTTATGGCACCCCAAACAGACTAAAACACTAAATTTGGTTTGTCACATTCTTTATCTCATGGCTAGACTGAGCCCATTTTTATTTTTTTACTACATTTTCATTGCTGCATAATAGAGTACATCATTTTGGGGTACATGTGATATTTAATACATTCATATAATTTGTAAAGATCAAATCAGTGTACTTAGGATATTCCTCACATTAAATATGTATTTTTTTCTTTATGCTAGGATCACTCAAATTCTTCTCTTCTAGCAAATTTGAAATATGCTATACATTATTGTAAACTGATGTCACCCAATTAATCTATCTAACACCAGGTCCAATTTCCTCTATCAAATTCTATATTTGTACCTATTAAGCACTTGTTTTCCCTCCCTTCCCTCCCCTCCACCCTTCCAGCCTCTGGTAACCACCAATCTACTCTCTTAGCTCCCACATATTGGTGAGAATATGCAATATTTCTCTTTCTGTGCTCAATTTATTTCACTTAACATAATGACTGCCAGTTTCATCCATGTTGCTGCAAATGACAAGATTTCATTATTTTTATGGCAGAATAATATTTCATTGAAATATATAGCACATTTTCTTCATCAGTTGTTGCACTTAGGTTAATTCCATATTTTAGCTAGTGTGAATAGTGTTACAATAAAAATGAAAGTGCAGATGACTTTTCAATACATTGATTTTCTTTATTTGGCTATATACCTAGGAGTGGAATTGTTGGACCATACGATAGATCTATTTTCAGTTTTTTCAAGAACCTCTATATTGTTCTGTAAATTGCCTATACTAATTTACATTCCCACCAACAATGTACAAGGGTCCCGCTCTCTCACCATCTTCACCAGCATCTATTATTGCCTGTTTTTAGATAAAAGCCATTTTAACTGGGGTGAGATGAAATCTCATTGTAGTTTTGATTTACATTCTCTAATGATTAGCAATATTAAGCATTTTTTATATACTTATTGGCCATTTCTATGTCTTCTTTTAGAAATGTTTCTTTATTTTGCCTATTTTTAATTGGATTATTTGGGATTATTTTTGTTATTGAGTTGCTTTTGCTACTTACATATTCTGGTGATTAATCCCTTGTCAGATGGATAGTTTGCAAATGTTTTCTCCAATTCTGTGGGTTGTCTCCTCACTTTGTTGGTTGTTTCTTGTGCTATGCAGAAGCTTTTCCACTTAATGTAATCTCAGTTGTCTATTTTTGCTTTGGTTGCCTGCGTATTGTTGACTTTGGTTTGCAAGTATTTTGTTGAGAGTTTTTCTATGTATATTTGTATTAGTCAGGGTTCTCTAGAGGGACAGAACTAATAGAATATATATATAAAGGGGAGTTTATTAAGTATTAACTCACACTATCACAAGGTCCCACAATAGGTTGTCTACAAGCTGAGGAGCAAGGAAAACCAGTATGAGAACTTGAGAACTGAAGAACTTGGAGTCCGATGTTTGAGGGCAGGAGGCATCCAGCATGAGAGAATGATGTAGGATGGGAGGCCAGGCCAGTCTAGTCTGTTCACATTTTTTTCTGCCTCCTTTATATTCTAGCCTTGCTGGCAACTGATTAGACGATGCCTGCCCACCCAGATTAAGAGTGAGTCTGCCTTTCCCAGCCCATTGACTCAAATGTTAATCTCTTTTGGCAACACCCTCACAGACACACCCAGGATCAGTACTTTGCATCCTTCAATCCAGTCAAGTTGACACTCAGTATTAACCATCAGAAGTCTACCCCTTGTCAACGTAAACCCATATGCATCTCCTGAGATTACATGAAATCTTCAAATAAAGACAATAAGAAGGTCAAATTATGCCTAACATAACAGAACTATCCTTCATATATTGTTTTTGATTTACTATTTTTCTAAGTAGAGCCAGCTCTAATGGCTTACATTTGGCCTTTCCCACCATGATGGTACTCATCATACCACTCAGGGAACCAATGTGGGGGTTCTTCTCATTGCTAAGTATATCTATGCCAATTGTGCATTCTGGCACTGGGGAAGTGACCACAGGATGAGTCTGGGGACACACTGGACCCACTGTAAGTCAGATCTGAACTAAAACTCCATTACTTACCTAAGTGCCATAAGCCCCTACTTTAACTGGAGGACTTTGATGATGTTTTGGGTTCCCTGGAATCAACATCAGCTCAGAGCCAGTGTCCAGTAGTCCCCAAAACGTCTGATCATTTCCCTTTCTCCAATGCACAGCTACCCCAGTAAAAGGCCAGAGGTCTCCTTGGGGAGGGATGAAGGAAAGATTCACTGCATAAATTGTCAGTAATGTAGTGGAGTCCTTCCTCAAGGGGACCGGGCCTCCCCTTCATTCAAGGGGTTCTGGGTGTACAAACTAGTTCAAGTCTGCAAATTGATTGAGGGGACGTGATTCTCTGTTTTTATAATTCAAATTAGTTTTTTGTCCATTTAACCTAGAAGTTTTCTGCTTGTATAAATCAAGTAGGAATGCAGTAGGCTTCCTATCAATTTCACTTCTAGGAACACCATGATTAATTAGCCAATGCCAGAGCTCTATTTGAGTCAGACTACTTCGATTGCTCCTTTATCTCTGCTGTCCATTATGGTAGCTACAGCCATCTTGCCTTTGACAGTTGAGTGCTGCCACTTAGCCCCTGCCACCTCAGGATCCAATTATTCCCATTGTATTTAAATTTTGTAGTGGAGTGACTCCAGTTCCCACTGTTAGATCTGAAATACAGAGAAGAGCAATTACAGGGCTCTTCAAAGATGTAGGTGCTCCCCTCACAAACCTATTTTGCAAGGCCTTGGTCATAGGGGTATCTTCTGGACGCTTGCAGCTGGAATGAGTAGGTCTAAAGTGACTAATCCACTCTACCATCCCAATCTCCCTAAGCCTTTGGGTCCCTTCTACATTAAACTACGGGAGATCAGGCATTTGCAGCTTGCTCACAATGGGCCATCTTTTTTTTTTTTTTTTTTTTAAGACATCTTGCTCTGTCGCCCAGGCCGGAGTGCAGTGGTGCGATCTTGGATCACTGCAACCTCCACCTCCCGAGTTCAAGCAATTCACATGCCTCAGCCTCCTGAGTAGCTGGGACTACAGGTATGCACCACCACACTCGGCTAATTTTTGTTTTCTTTTTAGTAGAGACGGGGTTTCACTATATTGGCCAGGCTGGTCTCAAACTCCTGACATCGTGATCCACCTGCCTTGGCCCCTCAAAGAGCTGGGATTACAGGCGTGAGCCACCATGCCCAGCCTATTAGAACCTTTTTTAACCCCCGAAGCCGCAACATTAAATGCAGAGTCACTACTAAGTGGGCCCAAATCAATAAATTCAGCCTGATCCACCTCCACGTTTCTACATTTCTTCCACCATTATCCTACACCCTTAATATCTATTCACATGCCTGTTCTCCAGATTTCTGTTTATATAAATTAGAAAACTCACACAGTTTTTTTGTTTGTCTGTTTGTTTGTTTCAGACAGCATCTCACTCTGTCATCTAGGCTGGAGAGCAGTGACACAATCATAGCTCACGGCAGCCTCATACTCCTGGGCTCAAGCAATCCTCCTGCATCAGCCTCCCAAGTAGCTAGGACTGCAGGCACATTCCACCACATGCAGCTTTTTTTTTTTTTTTTTAAATCTTTGTAGAGAGAGTCTCATTATGTTTCCCAGGCTAGTCTCAAACTCCTGACCTAAGGTGATTCTCCCCTGGTCTTCCAAAGCACTGGGATTATAAGCATGAGCCACCATGTTTGGCCTTAACTTACATATTTTATAGTATCTATTTCTTAACAGGTTGCTATAGGTATTATTACCATTTTGTAGGTTTGTTTTTTGTGTTTCTTAGTAAAATTATATATAAATTACATGCCACAATTAACATATTTGAGTTTTCCAGGTTTGTCCATGTACTTGCTTTACCAGTGGGTTTTATACCTTCAATTTTTGGTTTGTTGTTTTTGCACATCAGTGATTTTTTTCCTTCAGATTGAAGAACTTTTAGCATTTTTTGTAAGATGGTTGAGGTGGTGGTGAATTCTCTCAGTTTTTATTTGTCTGGTAAAGACATTCTCCTTTATATTTGAAATAAAACTGTAATGGATACAATATTCTAGAGTGGCAATTTGCTGTTGTTGTCGTTATTTTTTTCTTTTTGTTTTCTTTTTTGTTTGTTTGTTTCTTTTTTCTTTCAATACTTTGAAAATGTCATTTTACTCTCTCCTACCCTGCCTGGTTTCCATTGAGAAGTCAGCTTTCGGATGAATTAAAGCTTGTCATTTATTTCTTTTCTCTTGCTGCTTCTAGGGTTCTCTATTTGACCCTGACCTGTGACATTTGATTATTATATGCTTTGGGGCAGTCTTATTTGGGTTAAATCTCCTTTTGGATTCCCTGACATTCTTGTACTTGGATATTCATATCTGGCTCAAATTTGGAAAATTTTCTGTTTTGATTTCTTAAGAGTGTTTTCTAACCCCTTACTATTGCTCAATTCCCTATTAGACATCAACAGTTCTTAGATTTGATTTTTTTGAGTTAATTTTCTATATCTTATAGGCAATCTGTATCGCTTTTCATTCTTTTTCTTTCTCCACTATGTTGTTTTGTTTTTTTCTTTTGAGACCGAGTCTCGGTCTGTTGCCCAGGCTGGAGTGCAGTGGCGCAATCTCGGCTCACTGCAAGCTCCGCCTCCCGGGTTCCCGCCAGTCTCTTGCCTCAGCCTCCCCAGTAGCTGGGACTACAGGCACCCGCCACCACGCCCGGCTAATTTTTTGTATTTTTTAGTAGACACGGGGTTTCACCGTGTTAGCCAGGATGGTCTCAATCTCCTGACCTTGTGATCCACCTGCCTCGGCCTCCCAAGAGTGCTGGGATTATAGGGTGAGCCACCGCGCCCAGCTTCCACTATGTATTTTTAAACAGCCTGTCTGTAAGCTCACTGATTCTTTTCTCTGCTTGACTCATTCTGCTGTTAAGAACTTCTAAAATATTTTTCTGTTCAGCAATCGATTCCTCAATTCCAAGATTTCTGTTTGATTTTTTTTTTCAAATTATTTCAATCTCTTTGTTAAATTTCGCTGATAAATTGCTGAATTGCTTTTCTATGTTATCTTGGAAATTACTGAACTTCCTTTGAATTCTTGGTCATAGGGCTCACAAATCACTGTCTCAGTGTCAGTTACTGGTTCCTTGCTTTGTCCATTTGGGGAGATAATGATTCTCTGTTTGCCATTGTTCCTTATGGATGTATGTCTATGTCTATGTATTGAAGGACTAGTTATTTATTTCAGTCTTCTTTGGTTTGTTTTGGTGTTTTATTGGTTGTATTAGCTTAGAGATTCTTTACCACTAGGTCATTGCCTTCTTTTTGGCTCTAGTTGGTGCCTTAAGCCAATTTTCACATTGGCTCTAGTAACCATTCAGGGCACTTATCTTCCAAAATAGAGGAAGTCACAAAGAGAGTATCTTGGAAGTATGGGAAAGCTAGTTAGGGGTTCATGCCTAGAGAACCTGTGGGATGAACCTCCTACAGTGTAGTGATGCTGGACAGACACTCTGATTTTGCCATTTTACATAGCAGAGTTTCTAGGGCTAGGAATAGAACTTTGACCTCTCCCTTTGTCCCTGCCTCTCCTCAGAAATATTTCTTCCTTCAGGCACTTGTAATGCTTCCCATTGTTTAAGGAAGGGACAGGTCGCCTGCCAGGGAACCCAAGATGGTGGAAAAGATGGTGGTTGTCCACTTTCTTCTCATTCTTTCCGGTGCAGACACAGTGAGCTGGGGGAAAATTTTCCACATGCTTGGTGCTGGAGAGAATGGAGGAAGGGTTTTCATGGATGTTTAAGTCCCATTCTCTTACCATCATCTCAGAGATTTTTTACTTTTCTGTGACCCCAGAAACTGTCTCATCTTCATATTTGAGTTCTGGGATATTTCTGGTGATAATCTTGGAATTATATATTTGATTTTTGGTTTTCCTGGTAGCGGAAGGCAAGGGGCAGAGGGAAGCCAGCTTTCTTCTATGCTGCCATTTTGAAAGCAGAAGTTCTCACCCATTGTTTTTTGAGAGGACCACAGAAGTGTGATTTTCATCCCATTATATCAAGGATCCATATTATTAAAATGACTTTGTACTGAAGATATTAACCTTGATTGCCTGACTGAAGTAGTACTTAACAGATTTCCACATTGTAGAGTTACTTCTTCCCCTCCTCCCTCTTTCATTTTCTACAACTTGGAGGCAAACCACTATGCACATTCCACATGCAAGGGAAGGGGCAAAAGTTAAGCTTCACCAACATAGGGGGTAGTATCTACATAAATTATTTAAATTTTGTGTGTACAAGGGATATATCTCTACTCTTTCATTTATTAATTATTCAACTGTTTATTTAGATTTGTATAGATTTATTTTCTGCTTCAGGTTATAATCTATTACTATATTGTGTACTTTGGTATTAAATCATTTTAGCTTTGAGGATTGGCGGCACCTAAACTGCAGAACACACCTTAAAAGATAGGATCAATAATAGCCTATGTCTAACACTGCAGTGCCTCTTACCAACCCATTCCTCTGACTTTCTTCAATGTAGCCATCATCCTAAATTCTGCTTTCATCATTCTCTTGTTTTATTGTAAATATAAATTTTATATATATAATTTTACTTTATCTGCAAGCTTTATTAAATTTTTTTTTGTTTAAAAGATATAACAATATATGCAAATATTTGGTGGTATTTTACCCTGATTATCATGTTGCTAAGATTAATCCATATTATTGCAGCTCATAAATTTTTATTACTAACATTTCTTTATATGAACATGGAAATATATAATTTATTGTATGACATATATTAAAGTCTGATGAATTATTTTAGTTAAATGAGAATTTCCTCAGTATATAAGAATATTAAATGGAACACCCAATGAAGACTATAGCTATACTCCTATGTAAGATAAGTCAACACATACGCTTTTAAAGAGAAGAGTCATCTGTGCTATTACTGTATTACCCCTTCAAAAGTAATATCAAGGCCGGGAGCGGTAGCTCACGCAGTTAATCCCAGCACTTTGGGAGGCTGAGGCAGGTGGATCACCTGAGGTCAGGAGTTCGAGACCAGCCTGGCCAACATGGAGAAACCCCCACCTCTACTAAAAATACAAAAAAATTAGCTGGGCTTAGTAGCATGTGCCTGTAATCCCAGCTACTCGGGAGGCTGAGGCAGGACAATCCTTGAACCTGGGAGGCAGAGGTTGCAGTGAGCCAAGATCATGCCACTGCACTACAGCCTGGGCAACAGGCGAGACTCCATCTCAAAAAAAAAAGTAATATCAAAAAAAGACACTTTTTTTACTCCCTGAATTATTTCTTGACATTAAAATTCAAACAAGCATCTGTTTGGTTAATTTATCGTGTCTCTCTGTCAGTAGTCATTATAATTGAATAACTTAAAATTCCCCTTCATAAATTTTTAAAACTCTGTATCCATATTTATTTTTTAAATTAGGAAACAGTAGTGGTCTGCAAAATGGTCATGAAGAAAGTCATAACTAAAGAGTGCTATTGATGGAATTTAAAATGTTTACCTTGCAATATATTTTATATAAGGAAAGAAGAAAGAATCATTATAAATACAGAAATCACTTTCTTCTCTTCATACTGTAGCTGCCTAAACAGTATGCAGGCTCCTCATTCTCTTATCTATCTGTTATCTACAACAGGCCTGTTCAGGAATGTTCATGTAGTAGAGGAGGAAACCAGCTCTTCTGTGTAACCTGGAGTTCTCAGAGTAGACTTCTACACGAATGGACAGAAGACTGCATTACCCTCTTAGTCAGATATTATTATAGCTTTGTTATCTGCTGCAGGCTGAAGAGGCTTATATAAAATTCTGTAATTAGTACTCTTGAGATAATGAGCCATTATTAATAGAAATGCCATCATGAAACTATTGAATTTCATAAGAAGTTTGAGAAGTTTAGAATTAACTAAATTATGACATAAAAATTGATTGGCATGGCAAAGTAAATAGAATTCAAATAAGTATGGAATTATATGGAAAGAGATACTAATGGCTGAATATAAGAAGAAGGTATAACAGGTAAGTAGAACACAGTGACTAGAAAATGTGTCATTAGATAATCTGTACTGTTTTCTTTGTTTCAACTGATGTAAAAACACAATTTTATGTTATACACTATAACTGTTTTCCAGAGTATTGAATTGGTTGAGACTACTCTGTAAAAATCTCATAAAACTTCAAATAAATTAAAGTTTTGTTTTTTTAAATCTATATATGCATTAGACGCTATTAAATATATTGTTTAAATACTAGCAATTTGACTAGTCCTTACAGACAAAGAAGAAGAGACAGTTCTGCTGTGGGCATTGAACAATTCATTATCAATCTGTGTGTGTGTGTGTGTGTGTGTGTGTGTGTGTGTGTGTGTTGTGTGTATGTGAGAGACAGGGAGGCTATTAACATCTGTTGAGTAAGTTCATGCACAGAAGTAGTCTTTTTAATATAATCCCTTTTTTGGCTAACATTTCTATAAAATGGGCACTGTTAAATCCATTTAAAGATAAGGAAACAGGCTTAGCGGGGGAGATGACCATTAGTAGAGAAGAACAAAAATGTGAGTTCATGTTAATCATGTTCCAAGCTCATACCATTTTCAACCTCACCTCATTTATTCTTAATTCTCTCATCTTTAAAATAAATAAAATAAAATAATTACTTCTGGATGTAAAAGTCATGGTTCTCTAAACTTTTACGGCTACAATGAGTGGCTGATTCCATTTTAACAGGTCATAATTAAGATGATTTCTTGAATTTTGAAAGAATTATTTGCCCACTATCTCATTTTGTCACATTACTACCTTGGCAGAAATTATTATTTTTATAGCAACAGAGTTTAAGCTGCCTTACAGTTGTATGACTAATGTGGCTTAAATTTGCAATGCTTTATATGCCTAGGTTCGTTTCCAAATACTGATTTGAAGAGAAGTCTAATGTCATGACAATTATTATTAATTTTAAAAACATAATTATCAAGTATTGCTATGTATCAGGCAATCTACTAGATGCTTTACATGCATTATTTATTTAATACTCACAGAAAACATATGAGGCCGATAAAAAGACTGATATTTGGCAGAAAACTTATAAAGTAATACAGAACATTTAAGTTTTTAAAAGCAGGATTTGAAACTAGATCTTCCTGGTGTTTATTGAAAAGCCACACTGAAGATGGAATAAGATGGTGGTATCAAGAAGAAGCAGTGTAGGATTTGATAACAAAGAAGAAAATCTCAGAAATTGAATAGTTAAAAAAAAAAGGCAGGGGTACGGGGAGCAGTATAGTATATTGCAGCTACTCCTAAACTGTGTATGTTAGAAAGTATGACAGCACAAACTCTGGGCTATATTGGATGAAAGAACTCTTAACATTTAACTCCCCTAATATTATAAGACAGAGTAAAATAAACCTTCGTAGTGTAAAAGTGGCAGTATATTTGGATAGAAAGAGCATTCCAAGGTATCATCTCAATTTTATTCAATTCAAAGTATGCGTTTTCTATCATGCAGGGAATTGTTCCAGATGCTTAAGGAGGACATAAAGATGTATAAACTTCAAAACTTGTATTGGCAGAATATTCAGGCTTGAAAAGGTGACAGATGCTGTGTGTAAATTATAATACAAGATATAAAGTGGTAAGATACAAAAAGACTAGTGAGAATAGCACAGTATCTAAAGCTCCATTTTTATTCCATAGGTCAAGTTCGTATTCTTGGATTTGGGCCAATTTGGACAAACAGAGATGGGATAGTAAACATTCCAAGAAGAGAACAGGATAAACAGAACTGCAGTAAGGTAAAGCATGTTTGGAGAAGAAAAAATATGACTCCTCTGCTATTGTACTAGTGTGTGTGTGTGTGTGTGTGTGTGACTGCAAATGGACAAACTTGGAACAGATAGTAGAACAGGACTGTGGAGGCACTGAGATTTTCTGGTAAGAAATTTATACATTATTCTGTATGTCCTGGAGAAGCAAACTGATGGCTAATTTGTTCTATCCCTGCTGGTGAACAAATACCCTTTATTTGACACTATATGATTTTTTTTAGAGATTACAATGGATTGATCAAATCTCAGATGCCATCATACTGTTATTTATAGTTATACAAATAACTGTATATATAACTACATGTAGTTATATATATAGCATACAGTTATTTATATATATGAATATATATTATATAATTATATATAATTATTATAGGTTGTAGTTATAGAACTATAATATGTTATAGTTAACTATATATTATATTTATATCATACATATATTAAACATATATTATATATGTATATGATACATATATTGTAGTTATATATACATATATTATTAACTACAATATATTGTAGTTATATATATATAGTTATTTATGTAACTATAAATAACAGCAGTTAATTCAGATTTTCCTCTTAGGCTTTATTTTAAAATACTTTAATTGTATTTGTACTTTTTCCCTGAATCAGCTATTTATATGCAGACATCAAAACGTTTTTTAACATCCCAAACAAGCTTTGTTCATTGTTGAGGACAGATAAATAATTGTGTAAGTCAGGTTTCTCCAGAGAGACAACCAATAGGATACTTACATTTATGTACGTATATATAGAGAGAGGGGAGAGCAGAAAGATAGAGAGAGATGAGACTGAATTTATTAGGGGAATTGGCTGTCTTGATTACAGAGGCTGAGAAGTCTCATGACAGGTCATCTGCAAGCTGGTGACCCTGGTATGCTGGTAGTGTGGCTCAGTCTAAATACAAAAGCCTCAGAACCAGAAAAGCTGATGTTCTAACTCTAAGTCTGAGGCTGAAGGCCTGAGAACCCAAGGGGTCAGGTCCTGAAGTCCAAATGCTAGGGAGCCTAGAGTGGGTGTCCAAGGACAGGAGAGGAAGACTGTGGCCAGCTCCAGCAGATAGATTGACATAATCACCTTTTCTCATTTTTCTTCTCTCCAGGCCCCAAGAAGATTGGTTGGT
This sequence comes from Pan paniscus, assembly GCF_029289425.2. Taxonomy (NCBI): domain Eukaryota; kingdom Metazoa; phylum Chordata; class Mammalia; order Primates; family Hominidae; genus Pan; species Pan paniscus. The sequence continues at coordinate 98,648,153 of NC_073258.2, forward strand.
GCCCACCCATATGGAGGGCAGATCTTCCACCCTCAGTTCACTAAGATTCACATGCAAATCACCTCTGGAATCATCCTCACAGACATACTCAAAAATAATGTTTTACCAGATTTCCAGGTATTTCTTAATCCATTCAACTTGATACCTAAAATTAATCATCATGATGATACACAGTATTATTGGTTTTTACTTGGTCTACAATGATAATAGAGTTGACTTTTGAACAACATGGGTCTGAACCGTGCAGGTCCAATTATACGTGGATTTCTTTTCTGCCTCTGCCACCCATGAGACAACAAAACCAACTCCTCCTCTTTTTCCTCCTTCTCAGCCTATTCACCATGAAGATGATGAAGATGAAAATATTTATGATGGCTCTACTTCCACTTAGTGAATGGTAAATATATTTTCTCTTCCTTATGATTTCCTTAATAACATTTTCTTTTCTGTAGCTTAAATTTTTGTAAGAATACACCATATAATACATATAGCATATAAAATATCTGTTAGTTGACAGTTTATGTTATTGGTAAGGCTTCTGGTCAACTGCTGCTATTAGTAGTTAAGCTTTGGGGTTAAGAATACAGCATATAATACATAAAGCATATAAAATATCTGTTAGTTGGCTGTTTATGTTATTGGTAAGGCTTCCGGGCAACTGCTGCTATTAGCAGTTAAGCTTTGGAAGAGCCAAAAATTATCTATGGATTTTCAACTGCTCAGGGAGTTGGTGCCCCATCTCCTGTTGTTCAAGGGCCAACAGTATAGCAATATTTATGCCATGGTTTTATAAACAGCAAAAATTACCACAACTTTGCTTTTCTTTCTCTCAAAAGTGAGTCATGTTTTTAAGAAAATATTAACCTTCATTAAATTAGTTTTAAAGTTTTACCTTTTTATTGTCAATAATTGATCCATCTCCATTAAAAATTATGTTATTAGAAAAGAAGAATTTGTGTGAAGTACAAACCTGCCACGCTTGCCATTGCTAAAGAGTATAATGCTTTTGGCATGAGGTGGCCCCATTTCTCACAGAAGGCAAGCTGCTTTTACTGATACCACCTAACAAACACTAAGCCAAAGCTAGTCAATTGGCATGATAATTTAATAAATATAAAACAAGCCAAATAAGCACAGTTTCAAAGGGAATATTTTTTAAAAATCTGAATTAGAACTTTATACCAAAATTCTGTTACTCTGCTGATAAACTTGACTTCAGAAATCTGCAGCTGATTCTGTATTTCCAAATATCAATTGCCTCTACCTTCAAAGTTGAACTCGAAGAAATAACATATTTCTTTCCACATTGTGTTGGCATCTGCATTAAGTTTATATTTCATTACATTAGGGGCACACATACTGTCAGGTCTGGCAGACATAGAGCAACACAGGCCATCTCTGCATTGTGGATAATATTTTGGTAGGCTGGCAGGGATTGGGGATTTGATTGATCCACAGATTTTACAAATAATTATGTTCCTTCAATCAGGTGAAACAGAAATGGTCATAGGGGAAATGTAGATGTTTTCCTTGTCTGATCGTGGGTCCAGAGGGCCTCGTAACATATTCGGTGCTGAACAGAACCTTCTCAGCAGACTATGAAAGATTGAAGGTTTGAAATACAATGATCTTTTCCATTGTAATTCCAAATTCCAATATCAACATACAAATTCCATGCTCCTAATAACATATCTTAGTTTTCTAATTGGTTGTTTTGAGCTATTTCATATTATTTTCATAAGGATCACTTCCTTCCATTAAGCAGAAAAGAACATTTCCCCTCAGGTTTATTTTTAGTTTATCTACAGTGAAAAATAGCCTATTTAAAAATCAAATAGTCTAATGATTTTCCAAATGCATTCCTAAAAGTGATTTTTAATATTATTCCATTTCTTTTGGCTGGACACTTGTATATTTATAATAAACCTAGAAGCTCAAATGTCAACTTTTTGTTGTCCCATCAAAAGGAGACCAAATCACTTTATCGCCTTCACCCTTCCCATTTGGCAGTGTTCCACTAGAATGAATTAGTAAGTGGTACACTGGATCTTCTACCCTAAGAGAAATGATGGGACAAAGTATATTTTAGAAATACTTCTCTAAGATAGTTCCCATAATGAGGAAGTTACTGCCATTTTTCTTAAAAAATGCTGCATACTTGAGTCTTTTTCTTTACTGCCCGGATTACAATTTCCTACTGGTCACCACTTCTCAAAACTGTTTTTGTCAGCTATTATTAAAACACTGGATAGAAATCATGACTACTGATAATGATAAAGCAGAACTAGTTAAGTTACTCAGCTTGGTCATCAGAAGATAATGATGATGGTTATTTGAAAACTTATTAAAAGCAATAAGAGCCATATGTGATTACATTTCTTTAATGCTTCTCTTGTTTTGGCTTAGCATCTATTCAGAAGTGTATCATTAGCATTCAGAAGAAATTATAAAAAAGATAATGACTGGAAAATAACCTTTTAGATGACTGCTGTTATATTTTTAAAGAATGATTCATTGGCAATAAAGCTTTAAAAGTCTACTGCATCATATATCATAGTGAACATGTACTTCCATGTTAGCCAGTGTCAAGAAAATGCTCCCAAGGAATGTGGACTTCACCTGACAAGGAACCCAAGCTCATTACCACTAGAGTAATCAATAACCTCTGCTAATGTGTTCAGCTGGCGACACAGGCCAGATCAATAAAACCCGCCACATGCTTTTGTTTTAGGAAATGAAGCCTTTTAGTTCTTAATTAAGGGAGAGCCCTCACATCCATAATGATTTCTACAATGAATATTACCACAGAGGACATGGGAATGAATCTGCATTTTTCAATAAAGAACTGCATAAGGAAGGAGAAAAAAAAGGTTAAAAATAAGAGGACTTTGTTTATTGCTTCCTTTGTTTACATTTTAAAATGCAAACCCATAGGAAGTTGCGTTCCCCTTGAAGTGAGAGAATGGCAAAAATTCAATTTTAGAAGCACAGTGGCAGGGAGCAAAAATTATTTGTTCAAGAAATCTCCATATAGTAACCAAGTAAGGCACCATATTTCAAGAAGGGCCCAGTGAATCAACTGCTTGAAGAATTTACAAAGAGAGGACACAGAAAACTGAAGGAAATTATAGCAAAATATTAGAGCATAGCACTAGAATTTAACATAATCTAATCTAATTCAACATTTTATACTGTTTAGTTTTAAAGAATTAGGACATTTTTATAATATAAAATTATATTACAGGATCATTTAGGATCTTAAGAGTATAGAGCCCCCATGTAGTTTACAATAAGGAAACAGTTTACAAAATATTCTATTTACATTCAGTAAAAACGATGACATAATATTGGACTCCATACCTGACTCTAAGACACACTGAACTTTTTGAAAGCTAAAAGACCAACTGGTAGATGGCAAAATTGTTTCTATTACTCTTTAATCACCATTTTCTTTAAATTGAGTATAAAATCACAGTGTTCTTAAAAAGTACATATGAAAATAAAAGATACCCAACTCCTTTGTACAAATAAGGCAAAGAGTTAGAGGATTCAGTTCTTTTCTGGGTCAGTATCTAATCATTCTTTCTTGATTTTTCCATGTACTTATTTATTAGACTTGGCTGAGTGTGACAGACTTCCTTAGATCGGGATAATTTCATCTACTCATTTATTCATAAGATGGAACATTCTGACTCAAGTCTTTATAAACTATTAATCTTAGCTTTGATGTCCTAAAATGTGGTTATTTGTAAGTGCATTCTCATTAATTTTGGACATATTTGCAATTTAAACATGTTTTCTGCTTATAAGTGAATTTAGCTCCCTAACAGATTGAAATAACCTCTTATATTTCCCAACTGTTTTTTTTTCTTTGTTGCAGATTTAGATCAAATTCTGCCTTTGAAAACTTCACCTTTTTATCTACATGAAAGATGGGGACAGATGTTTCCAATGCTTACTGTAGCTTCAAAAATATTTCAAAATCCTAATAAGTTCTATGCACATGAACTCTTTTGCTTACGCTGATGTATTTTTAAACGTATTGATCACATACCAGATATGTTGCCCAACTAGCTATATAATCACTGGGACTCTATAAGAAGAAAACTTGGACAAAAGAAAGTGAAAGCATTGTAGCTTAGGAAAACTTCAAACCAGCTGAGAGCACTTACAGAGCTGTATTTTTAAATAAATATACCCATAGGATTTGAAAAATATTGACAATAAAAAATCCTACTAAGATGAATTACAACTCCTTATATGTTCTTCATTACATTTTAAAAAATCCTTTGTAGTATACTTTATTGTGTGTGTGTGTGTGTGTGTGTGCCTAAGCTCAGGAGGGAGGAAGAATGGGAGAAAGAAGAGGGAAGGTGAGGAAGGGAGGAAGGAGAAGAAAGTGGCCAAGGCAGATTCATGAGAATTTTAGTTAACACATGACAATCTGGCTGTCTCTAACCACACTACAGCAAAGCTGGCTCTTCTCAATTATTCGTCTTTTTCCCCACCTTTGGTTGCTTATTTGTTTTGTTGTATTCCATTTAATGAACACATGTATGTATAAGGTTTAGCCAAAGTCATTTCATATATGTCTACTCATTTAATTTTTAAGATAAGTCTATGGTGAGTGTACTGTTATTACTATCCTGACTTCAACAATGAGGGGACTTGAAATTAGAATTAAATCATGACTGTACAAGGCAACTAAAAACTGGCAAAGCTGGGTTTTGAACTCAGTTAGCACTCTACAATACACTGTCTCTCCATTTGTTGTTTACCAAAACTTCGTAATTCCTTAAGAATTGCGGGGAACCTGAAAAATGCTCTGCTTTTCTTTTTGACTTACCTCTAACTTAAGTCTTAGACATAATTTTGCAATTACTGGGAAAATATGGTAACAATTATTCAATAAAAGAAAAAATAGATTTAAAGAGAAACATTAGATACTCTTTCTGGATTTCTATCAATGCTTTTTTTTTTAAAGTTCATTTGAGGTATCAGTTTTTGTTCATTTTCCTCCAAATGTATACATGGAATACTTGTAAACATCATATATTACTTCATCATAAGCTCACTTATACTTGCCTACATAGAATAAAAAGTGGTGATTAGCTTATGGGAAGTGAATAAATACCTATTCACTTGAAAAGATGAAGTGTTTCATAATCAATGAAAATTGTTGAGGGCATTATAGACTGTCTTTAAATGCTCATTTTGAAAACTAGCACATACAATGAAAGAAAGTAGGATGAGATTAATCTTGCCTCTTGATCTCCATTTGACTATTTTCTTAAACTTTGGCCCTTGCAAAAAGGCAAGTGTTTTCCCATCCCCTAAATAGTAGCTTTGAGCCATACACCTAATACAGTCACAGAAAATGAAGGTTTATGAGGGTTCAAATTGTATTTTTTTACTGTTAAAATGGACAAGTGAAATACGATCTAGGCTGAACATAAACTAACGTTAAATGAGAAATGTTTTTTAGTAGGTTGTTAGCCTTCAGCCTTCAGCCCTGTAATTGCTAACCTTAACACACCTTAGAATAAAGAATCATTTCATAGCACTCTGAGGAAATACAAATCTTAGTATTTATTTAATGAGAAAATCTTTTTTTGTAAGAGAAAAATTATACTACTTGTGAAGTGTTTTTTTCCCAAATAGCTTATTTTTGAACCCTCAACCACAGAATTTTTTAATGTGAGAGTTGTTTTTATGGCATCGTTTGCTAATTATTTGTCTAAAATACCTTAAATAAGCAAATAGGATGATTATACCCATGCAACTATTGCTGGAGTGATCAAAGTGACATGAGATTTATTTTGTATGGTTTGCATTTGTTAAAATCATAAGATAGTATCATAGAATGAGCCACAAGAAAATTTAAAGCACAAGAGGTATGATACAAGGAAAAGGATATAATTCATTGAATACCTGGAATGTACAAAGCATTTTTCTTATTAACGAAATAAACAAATGAAGTAATTATTTCTTCTTATTACAGATGAAGTAAACTGAGGCTTAGAAAATATAACTTTCCAGAGGTTAAATAGAAGTAATAAAAGTTGGTAAGTGAAAGAACAAGAATCCCCTATATTTAAATGCAATAGTCATTTTCTTTTCACCACTGACTAGAACATGCTACCCTCCCAGAACTCTCTAAACACATACCTTTCATTTTTGGAGGAAAAACTGGAGGCATGAGAGATTAAGTACCTGAATAAGGTTTTACATAAGACATGGACAAGTATAGGAATGGGTCTGGGTTCTCTATATTCATTCTAAAATTCATGCGTTACATTTTGGTATAATATTGTTGGTTTTGCAAGATCTGTCTGTTTTTATGGCACCATTTTCTCCTACTTTATAAAATTTATGAAGCAAAATGAAACTCATGAATATCTGAGAGCAGTGGGGAGAAGTTTACATTTAATAGCTTTTTTCCTCTCCTGGAATCTATAATTAGCAGTAGAGAACAATAGATCATTAAAAAATCAAGCAATGATATTTGAATTAATATTTTTACTCTTCCTGGTAAGCAACAAAATTCTAAGTAGTTGGTACTTGAAACCTATATGTTTCACACAAATTGCCATCCTGTTAATGTGAAATATATTTTATAATTGAAGACTCAAGTAAGAAAAGCCCCAGAAACAAAACCCTGCTGTACTGTAAATCACAGATGAAATATGTTTAATGGTTGTAATTTTCAAATGGCCTGCAGGCAACTGGTATGCTTTTAGGATCTTCATGCTGGTATCATAGCAATAGATAATTGAATTTTTTATGGCCCCATTATTTGTTAGTATTTCAGTAATCAAAACCATTAGCCAATGTGCTGAGCTGGTGGCAACCTGGAGTCAATAATCTTGCCACATGCTTTGGTTTTAGGAAATGCACCTTATAATCTCTTAATTAAAGGCCATTCCCATTTGAGTTCATTAGACATCTAAGAATATTCAAGAGGAACAGAAAAGTAACTTTAACATTGGTAGGTAGTAAGTAAATCACGTATCAATTAAAACATATAGGTTACTGCTATATATATCCTAGTTCAAGAAAACCTCATGCCAAATATATTTACCCTCAAATTAGAAAATCATTACTTAAATAATTATTAGTAGTAGCATTTTTCTGCAGCATTTTTAAACTTTGATTATCACACTGTAAGGCATTTTAAACCTATTCAACTAATGAACAATCCACTTTCCTCAAAAGTTATAGAAAGCACATCAATCTCATATAATTGTTTTCCCAAATTCTACTTTCTTTAACTTAAAAAAAAGTAGTCATTTTCAGATGTCATTAAAAGCAATTATTGAATTTTGTTCTCTGTAAACTAACCTAACATTGTAGGAATCAAAAGATCATTTGTTGGTTTCTGTGAGTCTAATCACGACATTTGTTGGGTCATTATTTAAGAGTTGTGTTTCTGATGGAATCCAGTATATTCCTTCCTGTGATTTTTTAAGTACAGGAGACACAATTAAGGTAGCTACAGCTAATGCCAACAGTTAAAGCTAACCCAATTAGGATGGCTCTCAATTAGAGGAACCAATTACGGTTTCTACAAGACAATCATTTTCACAGCTAAAAGAGTTCTCCTGAATCCCTATCCATTGTCATTTTTTAAAAGAAATTTATTTGTTATTACCTGAGTTTTGTCTGATTTATGTTACTCTAAAGTGAAAGTCATAATAGGCTAATATTAAAGGTTTAATAATAATGAACTCAAAAGTCAGAAAATATAAAGGTTAATATTCTAAAAGTAAGAGTCACCATGCACATTTATTCAACAGTCTCTCCAACAAAAGTCTTCCATATATAGCTGGAATAATTTACCATTGTTTGAATTATTTCATAAATTCTTATAGGAAGCCTACATTTCTCAGGTACTTATATTATTTCATTGTTGTTCAGTAGGTAGAACAGAAGGTCTGTATCTGGCTAACTTGATTAATTTCCATTATCAGGAGGAAACTGTCTTTTTCTTACTATAATGTAGCCAGCTGATCTATGCCTGGAACCCAGAGGATTCATGTGGCATCTCTTGGTTACTGTGAAAACATTAGGTAAAAACTACATTGACTCAATAAAGTCAGGACAAATAAATATGTAAACCTTTCAAGAATAAGTTTAATTCTCAAAAGATTTTAAAAAATAGCAATAAAGTGAGTTGCTGGCTTGGGTAAAAGGATGCAGTGGGTAGTAAAAATAGGAAATAATAAACAACTATAGCCTTAAAGCTATATATAGAAATGAAGAATTTAGTGGCATTAAATGTGTGTGTGTGTATTAGAAAGATTATATATGTATATATTAACCTATATATATTAACTACTATATCTCTCTACTCCCTTTTGCCCTGCTCTTCTATATGAGGTGTATGAATGTTTAAATTTACAAATTAGTCTATAGGTCATAAAACCACAATAAGCCCATCTGGATTTGATGGGGAAGCTTTCATATTGCCTGAACATCCTGAACTATTAGACTTAATGAAATCAGTAATGAGAATCTGGGGAGAGAGGAAGAGTATTAGTGTTTTATGAAATACACTTGTGCCATATTAAACAGAGATATACTATTTTGTATGGGTGTTAAATACAGTATAATGGTGAAATGGATGCAGGAATTTTAAATATGGAAATTGATATAGTTTGAATATTTGTCCCACCCAAATCTCATGCTGAATGTTAATCCCCAGTGTTGGAAGTGAGGCCTGGTGAGAAGTGTTTGGGTCAAGGGGAGCAGATCCCCTTTGGCTTGTGCAGTCTTCATGATAGTGAGTTCTTGTGAGATCTGATCATTTAAAAGTGTACAGCACCTCCTCCTCTCCTCACTCTTTCTTCATCCTGCTCAGGCCATGTCATATGCTCGTTCCCCCTTTGCCTTCTGCCATGATTGTAACCTTTCTGAGGCTTCCCCCGAATCTGAGTAGATGCCAACACCTTGCATCTGGTAAAGCCTGCAGAAGTGTGAGTCAATTAAACCTCTTTTCTTTATACATTACCCAGTCTCAGGTACTTCTTTATAGCAATGTGAGAACTGCCTAATCCAGAAAATCGGTACCAAGAGTGGGTGTTGCTATACAGATACCTGAAAATGTAAAAGTGGCTTTGGAACTGGGTAATGGGGAGAGACTGGAAGTATTTGGAGGATTTATAAGAAGACAGGAAGATAAGAAGAGTTTAGAACTTTACTTAGAGACTGTTTAAAAGATTGTGACCAAAATACTGATAGTGATATGTACAGTGAAGTCCAGGCTGATGACGTCTCAGAAGGAAATGAGAAACTTACTGGGAACTGGAACAATGATCATGCATGTCATGCCTTACCAAAAAGTTTGGCAGCATGCTGTCCATGCCCTAGGAATCTGTGAAAGTTGGAGCTTCATAATGATAATTTAGAGTGTCTGGTGAAAAAATTTGTAAGTATCAAAGCATTCAACATGTGATCTGGCTGCTTCTAATAGCCTATTCTCAGATGGAGGGGCAAAAGAATAACTTAAAATTGTAACTAATATTTAAAAGGAAAGCCCAGCATTTATGTTTCAAAAATTTGCAGCCTAGCAAAGTGTCAAGAAAGAAAAAGCTTTTGAGGGGGAGGAATTCAAGTGGGCTGTGGAACAACCATTTACTAGAGATGTTTGCATAACTGAAAAGGATTCAAGGCTAATATCCAAGACAATGAGAAAAAAGGCCTCAAAGACATTTCAGAGACATTTGCAGCAGTCCCTCCCATCACAGGCCCAGAGATCTAGGAGGGAAGAATGGTTTCATGGGCCTGGCCGAGGGCCCTGCTGCCCTGTGTAGCCTCAGGGCACTGCTTTCCTCATCCAGGCCACTCCAGCCTCAGTTCAGAGGACCTCAAGTACAACTCAGACTACTGCTTTAGATGGTACAAGGCATAAGCGTTGGCAGCTTCCACATGGTGTTAAGTCTGCAGGTGCACGGAGTACAAGAATGAATGAGTCTTGGCAGCCTCCAGCTAGATTTCAGAGGATATATAGAAAAGCTTGGGTGTCCAGGCAGAAGCCTGCTGCAGAGGTGGAGCCCCTGCAGAGAAGCCCTAGTAGGGCAGTGTCAAGAGGAAAGGTGGAGTTGGAGCCTGCCCCCACATGGCACTGTGACACTGCCTTTTGGAGCTAAGAGAAGGGGATTACCACCCTCCAGACCTGAGAATGGTAGATCCACCAGCAGCTTGCACCTTGCATCTAGAAAGGACAGTCATTCAACAACCTGTAAGAGCAGCCATGAGGGCTGTACCCTGCAAAATCACAGAGGTGGAGTTTCCCAAGGCCTTGGAAGCCTACCACAAGCATCAGTGTGCCCTGGATGTGGGACATGGAGTCAAATGAGATTATTTTGGAGATTTACGATTTAATGACTTCCCTACTGAGTTTCAAACTTGCATGGGGCCTATAGCCCCTTTCTTTTTGCCAATTTCTCCCTTTGGAACAGAATGTTTACCTAATGTCTATAACCCCATTGGATCCTGAAAGTAACTAACTTGTTTCCAATTTCATAGGCTCAGAAGTAGAATGGATTTATGTTGTTTCAGATGAGACTTTGGACATTTAATGCTGGACTGAGTTAAGACATTGGAAGACTTTTAAGAAAGCATGATTGTACTTTGAAATGTGAGGAGGGAGATTTGGGAGAGGCCAAGGGGGAAATGATATAGTTTGAATAATTGTCCCTGCCCAAATCTCATATTGAATTGTAATCTCCATGCTGGATTAGGGGCCAAATGGGAGATGTTTTGATCATGGGGGCAGATCACTCATGGCTTGGTGCTGTCTTCAGAGATGGCGAATTCTTGTGAGATCTGCTCATTTAAAAATGTGTGGTACCTCCCCAACACACACACTGTCTCTATTGCTCTTGCACTGGTCATGTGATATGCCTGCTCCCCTTCCCCTTCCACCATGATTGTGAGATTCCTGAGGCCTCCCCACAAGCCAGGCATATGCTGGTACCATGCTTCCTGTAAAGCCTGCAAAACTGTGAGCTAATTAAACCTCTTTTCTCTATAAATTACCCAGTCTCAGGTATTTCTTCGTAGCAATGCAAGAATGACTTAATACAGGAACTGAAGAGATAATTTGTCTCTCTTCTCTCAGATATATTCCTCAGTTTTTCTTTATTCTCTATGTCAAAGAAGCAGGACTCAGAAGTCTATATTTCTACAATCATTTGCCTATTGTTTTCCAGAATGATTTGGCCAATGGAATTCCTATAAGGTCCCTGTTATGGATTGAATGTGTCCCTCATAAAATTCACACATTCAAGCCCTAACCGCAAACGTATTGGTACTTGGAGGTGTGGCCTTCAGGAGGTAATTAGGTTTAGATGAGGTCATAAGTGTGTGGCCACCATAATGTTGTTAGTGCCCTTGTAAAGAGACAAAGAGACAGAGTGCTCTCTTCATCTGTTATAAAAGAACACAATAAAAACACAGCTGTCTTCAAGCCAGGAAAACAGTTTTTGTCAAGGAATGGAATTAGCCAGTAACCTTGATCTTGGACTTCCCAGCTTTCAGAACTGTGAGAAATCAATAACTGTTGTTTAAACCACTAGTCAATGGTATTTTGTGATGGAAGCCCAAGCTGACTGATACAGGGCCATTATTTCAGGAAAGATCTCTAGGTATTGTTGTGGCTTCTCTGAGAATCCAGATGTAACTGACAACCCCTCCATCCAGAGTTCTTTTACTAAAAAGCATAGCTTCTTCATTCTTGTGTCATAAGCTTCTCCTTTTGTCCCTTCAGAACTGAAATAGTAGCAGTTTTATTGCTAAACTTTGAATTGCTTCACTAATTGGCTTACCAATAGTTTTGTTATATGAGTAAAAAATATGTTTAATTAAATTCCTAATCTTATAGATTAGGTATGCTAGTAATTAATTTTTACAGCTCCCTTCATTTAGGAAAAATAATTTTGCTGTGTATAGAATCTGGTTAGACAGCCATTGTTGCTGTTATTGTTTTTGTGGCTACTGGTTTTTCTCAGCACTCTAAAGATGGCACTTCATTGTCTTTAGCTTGCTTGGTTTCTGATGAAAAGTTGGTTGTATTTCTTATATTTCATCCTGTAAGTAGAGACCGAGGTAAGTAGTTTTAATATTTGGACATAGATATATCTTTTCCTTTTGATGGGCCTTAAATGAGAAGCTTTGTTATTCTAGCTGGAATTTAAGTCTGAGAAATTTTATTGCTGATAACCCTCAGTGCACTAAGTTTTTCACATGCCTGTTGTGAATATCTTGCTTCATTCACATTGCCTTGCCAGTCTGCACTTGGCCTTCACCAACTAATAAACTATTCTAGCTGAACTCTATTTTTCTTATATCTAGTTTTATCTATAGCAGGCAAGTGAGTGCTCATGTCTTCTGTCCCCACGCAGTTACCTGTCTCTTCTTAGACTTTGGGCCAGATCAAGGGTATTTGTCCACAATTCTTTAGTAGATTCAAATAAGTTATAAAGTTCACGTGAGTCTTGGTTTCTTTGGATTAATTTTAAAAAACAAAAACAAAACCACAAACAACCTATTTTTTGCTCTCCACTTCCCAGAGCAGAAGTCAGAAGTTCAGTGATATGTTTCTAACTTATTACCCAGACATCTATTTGGGCTTTTATTGACTAAATATCATGAACTGTGCTCTGTGCTAGTTTTTAAGTACACAAAAATTTTTTGAAGATGGAATAGGCCTTGTGCTCAAAAAGATTTAGTCGTTTGGAGATATTATACTCACATATACACAAACATACAATTGCTGTGGCAAAAATAAGGAATCAACAGGGCCACACCAAGACATAGACATTGCTAACAAGGAGCCACTCCTGTTAAAACTAGCGGAATAGATAAGAAAGAGTCAATCTGGGCCATATAATCAGTTAAGATTATGCAGGATCTGGGAAGGAAATAAGATGGCAATTATCTCTGTGGAACATACTTGGGGAAATAGAAGTATGAGGACTATGATGTTTTCTATGCTTTTCCCAATTTTATGCAAATGTTGTGCAATTGGCCAAGTCTCACCAACTCCATTGGACTCCAGCCCTTGTTTATGTCCCTCATTAAAATATTTATATCATTTCATGTCTATACCACCCAATTCAGTATTTAAATATATTCTAATTTGTAGTGCATATTTTTACACATCTTTTTTATACCCCAAAAATTCTAATGTCCATAAAAGACAAGGTCATATTGTATTTCTTTTTATGCAGTGAGACTGAGGTCATGAGGAAAGCCTGTACATTATGATCAAACAGAAGAATATTTGCATCTTGGTTTGTATTCTTTCTATCTTCATTACCTTGAGTAAGTTACTTATGCTTAATAAACCTTGAATTACTTAACCACAAAATGACTGGCTCTAAGGGTGCTGAATAAATATAATCATTGCTAAGTTCAATGTAAGGTGTATTAGCAAGAGACTTCTGAAACTTTTCTTTTGAAAAATAAATCATACAAAAACACCTGAAAGAAATATTTGGTAAGGGTAATTATAGTGCCATATAGAAAACTATAGCCAACATCTGTTCATACATCCACAAATCCCTCTTCAAAACACAGCATCATATAAATGTTATCTCAGTGAAGGTGAAGCACACCGAAAGTTTTGGGGTGAAAATATTCTATGTAAGTATATTTTATTGGTAATCTAAAAACAGAAAAAAAAGAAAAAAATCTCTAATTCATTCAGTTGATAATTTCTCCCTTTGATGCTGCAAATTTACATACACAGATTTCATCTTAACTTCAGATGTAAACATATTGCAGTAAAACTATCTACGTTCATGAATTTTGAGCTAATGCCTTCTTAATTCAAAGGGCTCTAGTTGAGGTGCCCATTGAAGGCAAATAAGAAATATTCCTTATACATATTCAAATGCATAATTTAAATCTTTCACATCTCAAAAACAGTTAACCAATTTTCCTCAAATATGGTATAATTTTCCTTCCACAATAAAAACTGCAATCCTGCCAACTTCGGAGTTGTATAGCTTTAGCTGTTTTTTAATTATACCAAAGAAAAACAGAGATGAAGTGTTTTTCTTCTAAGTGAAGAAAAGTTTTCTATTCATACTTGTATTACTCAATACCATATGAATGGATCTTGCACAAATGTGTTTTTACGGAAATCAAGGGGCTTTGAGCAGAGACCAAGTTCTACCCACAAGGAGTGGCAAATATATTATTTTTGAAGTTCCATTAAGGAATTAAAATTTGCAATGTAATTCTTAGTCTAACTACTGCATTTGTTATTTTAAATGTTATTTTAAACTTTATATTCAACATTAACATTAAAAAAAAAAACACTGTGCTCCCTGCACCACGTTTGCTTGTAAAAAATAATGTTTTAGTACTATTTAGGTATCTTTTAACATAAGTCCTCTTGGTCTATCCAAATTTATCTCTCATTGAGCCTAGGCACTTTTTTTTATTCTATCTAGGGTGAACACCTCACTTTCTTCCATTTTTGCTATTCTGTTTTTATTTCCATATCTCTGTGTATACTATGCTGTCTGCATAAAACACATTGATTGGCCAGGTGCGGTGGCTCACGCCTGTAATCCCAGCACTTTGGGAGGCCGAGGTGGGTGGATCACAAGGTCAAGAGATTGAGACCATCCTGTTCAACATGGTAAAACTCTGTCTCTACTAAAAATACGAAAATTAGCCAGGCATGCTGGCAGGTGCCTGTCGTCCCAGCTACTTGGGAGGCTGAGGCAGGAGAATCAGTTGAACCTGGGAGGCAGAGGCTGCAGTGAGCTGAGATCGCGCCACTGCACTGCAGCCTGGCGGCAGAGTGAGACTCCATCTCAAAAAAGAAAAAACAAAAAAAAACAAAAAAAAATGATTTCTACCTGTCCAAATACAACTCAGTTATACAAGCCCAAGTCACACCTTCAATGAACGCTCATCAAACCATTTTGGGTTATACAAATCTCTTTTTTCTCATATAACTTTCTTTCTTGCCTCTGTTTTATTTTCCTATTTTCTTTTCTTTTCTTTTCTTTTTTTTTTTTTTTTGGACCTGAGTAAAAGCTATCCATTGTAATAGAAACAATAAGAAGGTGTAATTTCAAGTCCTGGCAATTTTGCTATTTGTTAGAATTTGCATCTTGGATAAGTCCCTTGACCTTATTGGAACTATTTTGTTATTATAATGGAAAAATAATAATATATTTTATGTGTTTATAAATTTAGTAGTAAATGATGGGATATTCTTCTGTGGACTGGAAAATGCTATGCAAATTTAAAGAGATTAGATTTAATATACGTAATCATTTTATATATTGTAACATAACAGTTCATCAGTGAACCCCACTTTCAGGTCTTCAATATGCACATGTTAATATGAGGGCTTAGACTAATTATCATCTCTCCATGAATATTCAACTATTCTGTGGAATGCTATTCTCTTGAGGTACTCTGGAAATTAAGAATACTGTAGCCAAATAATTTTGACAAACACTGCCCATAGTATATATGGTACTTCTCAGGGAACATTAAACATTAAGATTATGAGATGAAGAAACTTATTTAACTTTGTTTAAATTGATAGTTTTTAAAAAATGTTTGTTTATAAATATTTAAAAATATACAACTATATTAACCCCTTTTTGGTCTAACAACTATTATATTAATATTTTTGGACAATAATCCTGTAGATATTAAATAAGTCATCTTTGGTCATTTCCAGTGGTATGACTTGAAATTTCTATTTTTTCAGTCATACACCTTTACTTTCTGATACAGTCCTAAATATATTAATAGCATACAATAAATAAATTATTTAGGACTCAGTAAATGACATCATCTACTAACATGGTCCAGCATATTAGTATAAAAATTATGCGAGTTTCATACAAAAGGGAGTCTACCCCTACGTTTTCTATAGACCTCTGCTAGCTGCTCAGGAAAGGTTGAGGACAGGGCAAAAAACTGGAGAGAGACTGCCTACACAGTGCAGATATGGAGGAGGAACAGCCTGCTGGTGTTTGGGAAGGAATAAAAGACTGACCCTATCTTGATTGTTCTTTTAAAAGCCATGTGTCTCTAGAGAAGGGTGAGCAAATGCTGTTGGCTCCAGGGCAAAGGTAATGACTCCTTATTTCTGGAGGAACGAACAGAGGAAAAAGTCCTCAATCATTTCTGGTATGAGGTGTAGAAAACAATCCTGAGCCCATAATTCTACACCAATAAAATTAGAATTTGCCTACTACTGGAAGAGGGACAAGAAATTCCCACAGAAACTCCAGCAGAGATACAAGACAGAATTTGGCTACCTATTTAGGAGCAGCACAAATGCCAAGAAAATCCCAAACCCTGAGGCTAGTCATTCATGGACTCCCTAAAGTTAAGGCTAACAAAAAGAGACTTGGAAAAAATAGGAACCCTTAATAATGAGCAACAGCTGTGTATATCTGGAGGTGAGAAAAGGCCACCAATGGCAAATCCTCTATGCTGCAAAGCTATAGGGATGGCTCAAAGATGAGGGTAGAACTTTAATGTTAAGAAAAATCCTTCAATATCTCAGCACCATCATAACTACAAGGAATCTTTAGAGAAATTTGAAGCCTGTGATACACTGAAGACACTCAGAAGCAATAAATTCAAACCCAGCTCAACTCCTGATAAGATTCAGTCAATCTTTATCCTAAATGCCTGAAAAGAGGTATTTTTATATCCAGGGTTAAATAGTATTTACCTCATCTCTCAAAGCCTACATGAGATATTCAATATTCAATAAAATTAAGTGTGCACACACACACAAAAACACACACACACACACACAAACCAGGAAGGAGGAAAAAAAAACATTTTCAAAACACAGTGCAACCAGCAGAATCACAGATGACCAAGAAGTTGGAACTATCAGAGAGAGAGAGAGACTTTAAAAGGTATGGAATTAATATGACATAAAATCTAGTGGAAAAGGTGAGCAATATGCATAAACAAATTGGAAATTTCTCCTGTAACTAAAGTAGCACATGAAATATTTCCAGATGAATCAGAGCCAGTTTGGGAAATACTTCTACCTACTCATATGGTCACGAAATTTCAGAAAATTAAAACCAAAGGTAAATCTTAAAAGGTTTGTGTGAGTTGGAAAAGCAAATAAACAAAACCAAATACATACAGGTAACACATAAAAATAAAGAAGTAGAATAAATAAAAAAGTATAATATTGGTCCCAGATTGAATCCTGGCTTAGATAAATTGTAAAGAAAATTTTTGGGGAAACTTCATGAAATTTTAAAATTTCATTTAATATAACAGAAAAGTGGAGAGTGTTAGGTGAAAAACACAGGTTAAAACAATATGTATTTATTTTAGTATTTTTGTGTGTAAGGCTTTGAGAGACTTTAATGTTTTGTTTACTTTCTAGTTTTTACTTGTTTCCAGGAAAGATGACTCATAAAATGAAATGCATAGAATTTGACAAAATATGCTGGAAGGAGCTTAGAGTTTTTAAGGAATAAAGACAAAAATTTGCCTTAAAAATGTATAAAAATGATGCATTCTTTAACGTCAGACCTCAAGGAATAAGGTTATATAATGAGAGGTGGGTAGAGATACTCTTGGATTGTGAGGGGGGCAGAACATTTTTGTTCTAAGGGGCAGACATATTTCATTTACAGCAAGAAGATGAAGGAATCTCTACAGAAATATGTACAGATATAGAGGAGTTTCAAGCTTAAAAATATGGTTGACTGAGGACCCGGAAAAATATGTTTGATATGGAGGAAATGGAGTTGATGTGGTCATATTTGGGAACTGTACAAAGCAATGTGCGGGTAAGTATGCAAAAATTGGGGGTCAGGAAGAGTAAGATTTCTAATGTGAATGGGTTTAAGTGGGTTATTAAATCAAAGTTGGATTTGAAGAAATCAAATCAAGTCTTAGAAGCAGATATGAGTAATCAGTGAAAGTCAAAGCTTAGAAGATTTAGCTAAAAGGTATGGAACCCTGGTCATATATTCCATCTTCCGATTCAAGATTGTGTCTTTGACTGTTTATTAGACGACGATCTCTCTGAGAGACAAGTCTGTAAGGTAGTTAACTGAGCTCTGACAACTTGAGGAGGTATCACAACAAGATTATGAGTAGATGTAAAAATCTCAGGGGTGCCTGGTCTCTTCTACAGTACCATTATGTCATTGTGTCATCATTAAAGAAGGAATATTTATTTCCTTTTTAGTAAGAGAAACAACAGGTTAAATGGATTAGAGTGTGTTGGGCTACAAGTAGCAGGAAGTCTGACATGCTTACTACTAATAGAGAAAGTTACTACCTCGCAGAATTTTAATTCCATAAGAATATACATTCAAGTGTTGGCAGTTGATTCTGTGGATTAATAGCAGCATCAAAAAGCCATATTCTGTCTGGTGCTCCTTTCTGACACTTTCAGTGGGTTGGTTTTGTAATAATATTAGTTCTCTGTAGAGTCACAAATTGGCTGCCAGTAGCAGCTTGAGGAACACGCTCCTTTGTTCTTGTCCAGAAAGATAATAGCTTCTTGTTTCTATTTACCAAAAGTCTTAAATGAGAATTTCATCTCTCATTCTTAGGTCTATCATTTGAGTAGAATGAATAATAGATTAATGCCAACAGGTGATAAATAGATATATATTATTCAGCATATAGTATCATTTCTGTCAATTATTAGGTAACAAGAAACATTAGCTGAAAGAATAATGGATAATCAGTAAATGTTTATTAATTTTAATGAACTTATACTAGAGGACACATTTTACTTTTTGAAAATTTTGTACATTGATTATATTTTAAGAGAAATATTTTATATATTTTCATCAGTACCCCCTTTTCAATGAGATCATAATGTCCTTGGCTTGTTAGTCTATGTTTTTAGTAATTCTTTGTCAAAATTGCATTTGAATAAGGAAAATGATGTTACGTTTATGCCTCATGTTTGGCAGATATGTCCTAGGTCACGTCTCTAAGCAAATACCTTTGCGAATAGACTGAATGGCCAAGCTAGGTTAAGATATTTGCTTACTCTCTTGTTTATTACCAAAGAAATAATGGAAATGAACTCACTGATGTTTTGTAGAATTTTATAGATGCTATGTCATACCATTAGTCCAAACTCAATAATTTTTTAAATTCTTTTGTATTTTGAGACAGGGTCTCACTCTGTCTCCCAGGCTGCAGTGCAATGGCAGGAACACAGCTCACTTCAGCCTCAACCTCCTGGGCTCAAGCGATCCTCCTGCATCAGCATTTCCAGAAGCTGGGACTACAGGCATGCACCATCACATCTGGCTAATTTTTGTATTTTTTTGTAAAGACGGGGTTACACTATGTTGCCCAAGATGGTCTCAAACTCCTGACCTCAGGTGATCCACCTGCCTTGGCCTCCTAAAGTTCTGAGATTACAGACATGAGCCACCATGTTTGGATGAAAATTCAATCATTTTAAAAACTATACTCATTTCTTCCAACTAACTAGATTTTCCTCTACGATATACCCCCAAAAATGCATTTGAGTGTGACTTCAATATCCATCAATTTTTTTCCAGACTAAAAATATATGCCATAGTCAACTCCTCACTGTCTCTAAAATTCAAGTTTTGTCTATCTTCCACTCTCCACCCAGTCATTCAAGAAACATTTTTTGCACTGTGTACAACATATCATCCTAAGCCTGGCCTTCATTAAAATACAATCTAGCTTAGAAGACAAAACATAAACAAGTATTCATAAGTGTGATGTACAACCTACATTTAATTAGGTACATATAACCTATATTTAATTAAGTACATAGATCTTAACTATAAAATTTAATGTCTTGATAAAGGTATACATTAATGTAAACCATACTCTGATTAAGTTATAAGACTTTTTGTTACCCAAGAAAGCCCACTTGTATCTTTTCTTTTCAAATTAATACCCCCACTTTCTGCAGAGGCAACCAGTCTTCTAATTTCTAGCATAAACTTAATTTTTCCTGTTTTAAAGCTTCATATATATGTAATTATACAGTAGGTACACTTTTATTGCATCTTTTGTTTTGCTCAGTTTAATGTCTGTGATATTCACCCATCTCCTTTGATGACGTATAGCATAATATATTTGAGATAATGACAATCTGTTCTTCTATTGATAGATAGTTTATATTTATCATGGATAATAGAAATACGAGTTCTTTCTCTGGACATTTGTTTTTGTTTTTGTTTTTTGCTATGTGGTCTCACTCTGTCACCCAGGCTGCAGTGAAGTGTACTTATTTATATTCATTTTTCTTGGCTAAATATCTCTAGGAACTGCTAGATCATGTGGTAAGTGTATGTTATTAGAATCTACACAGCAATGCCACAAAATAAGTATACCATTTACATTCCCATCAGTGGTGTGTGCATTACATGTTCAGTGATATTTGGTGCTGTCAACCTTTCTAATTTTATTCATTATAGTTGGTTTGAAGTAGCATAAAATTGTGATTTCAGTGTTTGTTTCTCTGATGACCAATGGTACTCATCACCTTTTTAATGTGCTGGTTCCTATATATTTTTTGTTAGGTAGCTTTTCAGACTTTTCACATTATTAGGGGAGCTATTTGTCTTTTTAATTTTGAATGATAGGGCTTGTTGTCTGGACACAAGTTGTTTGCTAAATATATGCTAGATTTGGGAGCAAAATTTGTTACTCTAAAGGTATATTCATATTCTCTGTGAAGATATTTAAATATGTTTGGCTTCTTGCATACATACTAAGCTTACACTATATGATTTTGTTTGAATATAAATTTATAGGATCATATACTTAAATATAGAAATGAGCGGCTCATTGGGAAAATAAATATAAGATTATGTTAAAATTCAATTTATCAACATATATAAGCCTCCTAAATATATTTATATATAACAGCTTACTACAGATACATAAGCATATTCAAGAAACCTTCTTTGATAATGAAAAATGGAAAACAAAATATTTTAGGGAGATAATCTCTATTCTATGCATCCATGTAAAACATCCATGTTTTCTTATTACCATCAACTATATATATGTCAGAATTAATCGTTTTATGTTTAACTTATGACCACCCTGAAAAATCTTATATAGAAAGTTTTTGACACATTAATTTCCCTAATAACATAGCTGTACTTTATGTACATGTTAGATTTCATTTACTTTTGTTGTTATTGTTATCATATTTACTTTAATAACAAATCTTATATTTTAACAAGTTTCTCAATTGCAATTTCAAATTGTAAACTTTACAGTTGGCTGGCATCTTCTTACAAATTAATTACACTGTTTGAGAAAATTGCTCAGGCCTAGAAGACTGACTAAATATATTAGGGATTCTAGAAACAAATCACACAATAATATTCCTAAAGGGATGTGAGACTCAATGAAGCACTGTTTCTCAAAGAAAAAAGAGAAGAGAAAAAAGGAAAATGAAAACAAAACAAAATTAGAAAAGGTTTTAACATATAGTACATTTTTCTTATAAATTCACCCTTAACAAAGATGAGGTCTTAAAACATAAATTCAGTGTTTTATACTTTGAGACAGTGGAAATAACAGTAAAAGGAAAGTCAAAATGTGCGATATAGTTCTGTCTCTGGAGCTAATAGTTGTGTGATAATGGACAAGGTATCTAACTTCTAAGGGTGTTGATTTCTGTGCTGTGAATTAGCTGTATCATTTAATGTTTCCTGCTGTATCGTCCAATAATTCACTCCCTTATAGGTAAGTAAAATCATATTCTTACAAATATTATTGAGTTGGTGCTCAAACATACAAGATTTCAAAGAATGCTTTTTACTGGAAACAGTCGGGTTAGTGCTATAAGCATCAAAATACTCTCCACATTTGTTTGATTACTTGACTATTTAGATTTATTTGAAATTATTTGCATTAGCCATAGAATTATTAGCACCATTCCATTATTTGAATTCTTTATAGGTATGAGATAATTCTTATAGTTATTACATCATGGGGATAATAATGTGATTCCCTTTTTTTCTCCCCTAGATGTTAAGAAATGAAAGAAATAAGATATTTCTTCTTGAGTTTGTTCCAACTCATGGGGTTAGATTGTCAAATCAGTTTCACATGAATCAGAGAGCATACCCATTGACAAGTTTTATGAAATAATTTCAAGCATACAGGAAATCAGAAGCTCAGAAGACACAGAAATATGTCTGTGCCATTGACATTGAGGGTTGTTCCCCAGGTTCTTGTTTCACATGTTGAGCATGCACCTCTGGCCCAGACAGATGAGGACTCTGGATGAGGTTTTCAGATATTCTTATATAGTAGAGAGCATTTAACTTCTTAAAACAATTCCATTCTTTATTCCAGAGAGCCGTACATCATCTGTGACATTTTCCAGAGCGCCATGCCTCATACACCCTACGCTCTCTTCACCGCAGAGGATCCTCCACCAGGGCATGTGTTGAGGACATTTCAGAGGTGAAGTCTCTCCCTTCTGTTTATGCAGAGGTCCATCAGAAAATATTAGACATGGTTCCCTGCCTTTGCCTTGTATTTCTGCCCCAGGACTGTTCCCTAAGTAAGGAGCATAAATGGATGTAGACTTGCCGCTTTAATTCATTCCTCCCTGAGTTAAACTGTAAAATCAGCACACAATTGATCAGAAAAGAGACAGAGAAAGACACTGCAAAAGGAATGTTTCATAAGAATAACAAGATTAAATTGAAGTTATTATATATCTTTAAAAAATAGTTAATCAGAGTAATGTTAGTAAGAAATGGAGGATACAAAATTGACAGCCACCACGTTAAAAGTTGGTGACACATCAAAGGGCAGGTGTTTGAGAGGACTGGCCATCACAACATCCATGCCTGAGGAAGCCTTGAAACAGTCAAATGACAAACCTCTATTTCCTTTTGTAGTGAGTTATTTTTCCATTCCAAAAAATATTTTTAATTCATTCTCCTTGTAGCTAGCCAGCAGAGAAAGCTGTTCAGACTTACTTGACAGTGATGTTTCTCACTGTTAATTAATATAGTATCAGGTTTTTTGTGAACTGTCTGTGCATAACTAAGCATCTTTAAATTCTTGAGGATTTGACTGAGTAACGGAATTAGGAATATTCCAAGGTAATAACGTATTATAGATATATTAGGAAGAAAACTGGCTATGAAAGTAACATGCCAACACCTCCTTTTCTTTAATGAGTCATCTACCTCTGTATTATTTGTTCATCTCCTTTCCCCACTAATACATTAATTTGATTCATAAAAGTTAAGATACTAAGGTTGCCAGAGTTCTCAGAGGTCCAGATCGTCATGCATAGGATTCCCCTCCACAAGATCCTAAATGTCAATTAAATATTTTACATATTTTTTAGATGCTTTCAGTCTTAAGATAGTCATAATCTCACAGGGGAAACCATTATACTAACTACAAAATATGTATTAGTCACCCCATTATCTTAGACCTTGCAGGTTGCTTCAAAATTATTTCATTCATTTATTCTATACATATTTATTAATATGCTATTCTTTGATAAACTATAGAAAAATAAAACCCACCTTAGAGTCTTATATCGGGGGTTGGGGGGGGCGCTCCCACCACATATACATTTAGTATATTAAAATACTAGGGCATTGGAATATACTTTACTGGTTACTAGGAAAATGCATAGAAGGGGAATCTAACATAGTTTGGAGGTACTAGGGCATTGGAATATACTTTACTGGTTACTAGGAAAATGCATAGAAGGGGAATCTAACATAGTTTGGAGGTACAGAGAAAGTTTAATAGAGTAGGTGATGAATTAGGTGAGAAGTAAAAAATAAAAGCAGTGTATTCTCATATAGGCTCATGGCTTTAAATAGCATAATTCTGATGTGCTCAAAATTTATATCTCCAGATCTGACCTCTGCCCTAAATTTCATTTATCAATTGCAAATACAGATCCACTGGATACCTAATAGAGTAACTTAGTAACTTATCTTGCTCAAAAATGAGCTCATGATATTCTACACACATGCAATCCCATTGCAGTCTTCCCTGTTTCAGACATAATGACTTCATTGTTTCCCAGAAACTTAGGCTGAAAACCTAAATGCATCTTTTTTTCTTTTTGAGATAGAGTCTCTCTGTCACACAGGCTGAAGTGCAGTGGTGAGATCTCAGCTCACTTCAAACTTCACCTCCCTGGTTCAAGCGATTCTCATGCCTCAGCCTCCCGAGTAGCTGGGACTGCAGGCATGCGCCACCATGCCAGGCTAATTCTTTTTGTATTTTTAGTAGAGATGGGGTTTCACCATGTTGACCAGGCTAGTTTCAAACTCGTGACCTCAAGTGATCCACCCCCTTGGCCTCCCAAAGTGCTGGGATTACAGGTATGAGCCACTGCGCCTGGACCTAAATGCATCTTTTTATGCCTCTCTTTCACTCACAAATCCCTCTGCCCATAATCTGCCAATAAATTTTGTTGGTTCTACCTTGAAAATTTACCTAGAATTTGGTACCCTCTATACCTAACTCATGTTAACTGAGGCATTTATGTGGCACAATTTCAAGAGTACCATTTATATTATATCCTATATGACAAGTTCACTACCAATCTGAGCTAGCATTACTATCTCATGCTTCTGTTACTAAAATCAAAAACAAAAGCACATAACTGATATTGTCCTTTCTCTGTTACCCTGCTACAGAATACCCTTAAAGCAAAAATAAGATCAATTATATTAAAATATAATTTACATGCCATCTCTTTTATAATGAATATCTTCTAAGGTTTTCTTATTTCAATCAGAAAAAAAGTCTTCATGCCTTATCGTAATCCAAAAAGCTCTGTGTGATTTTGACAACATTTTTAAAATTCATCAACCATTTCATATCCCTTGCCCTCTGTGCTACAGCCTCAATGCTGTCTTAATATTCTTTACAAGACTTTACAAACTTTGCCCTTGCTGTTCCCTCTATTTTTCTCTTCCCCCAGATAAATGCAGGACTCATTCCCTCATTTCCTTCCAGTCTTCAACAAAACACCATCTTCTCAATGGGAATTTCAGGAGCTATGCTATCTAAAATTCCACCCCCCGCCCCAGTTTGCTACTTTTTCCTTAGCTTATTTCATTATCTAGCATGATATTTACACAGCATCTTGTGTACGGTCTATTAGTCTCACTAAAATGTAATTGTAGGGCAGCAATTTTTGCCTCAATTGTTCAGTTCTATAGGTTAAAGAAGCTACTTCAATGCTTGATACACAGAGGACATTCAAAAATAGTTACTGAATTAACCAAAAACTGCGTTTAGGCAATAGAAAACAATAAAATTTGCAAGGTAAAAGAATGAAGTACGTTGAGAAGGACATAAGTAATTGTTTTTTAGTCTAACAACTTTACTGGAATACAATTCACATAACATACAATTTACCCAAAGTATAACATTCAATGGTTTTAGTATATTCACAGGGTTGTACAACCATCACCATAATCATAGAAACTTTTCATCATCCCAAAAGGAAACTATGTACGTATTAGAGGCCACTTCTTATTTCCACCCTATGACTCCCCACTGTCATCACCAACCCTTGCCATAATAAATCACTAGTCTACTTCTTGTCTATAGACATGCCTAATCTGGACATTTTAAATAGATAGATTTTATATAGTTAGATTCATTTAATATGTGGTCATTTGTGACTCATTTCTTTCACCCCGCCTAATATTGTCAAGGTTAATCTATGTCACAGAATGTAAGAGTACTTCATTTGTTTTTACTGCCAAAATATAGTTCATTGTATGGATCTACTATATTTCATTTAGCCATTCATCAGTTGATAGACACTTGGGTTTTCACTTTTGGCTATTATGGATACTGTGCAACAAGCATTTGTGTACAAGTTTTTGTGTGGATATATGCCCTTATTTCTCTTAGATACATGCCTAGAAGTGGAATTGCTGGAATATAAAGTAACTGTCTATTTAACATTTTGAGGAAGTGCCAGATTTTTTACAAAATGAATGAGCCATTTTAATTTCCTACCAGCAATGTATGAGAGGTTCAATTTCTCCACATTTTTGCCAACACTTATTACCTGGCTTTTAAAATTTTAGACATCCTAGAGAGTGTGAAGTGGTATTCCACTGAATTTTTTTTTTTTTTTTTTTTTTTTTATGAAACAGAGTCTCACTCTGTTGTCCAGGCTGGAGAACAGTGGCATAATCTCAGCTAACCGCAACCTCCGCCTCCCAGGTTCAAGCAATTCTCGTGCCTCAACCAGTCGAATTGCTGGGACTACAGGTGTGTACCAACATACCTGGCTAATTTCTTATTTTTAGTAGAGATGGGGTTTTGTCATGTTGGCCAGGCTGGTCTCAAACTCCTGACCTCAGTGATTCTCCCAAGGTGGCCTCCCAAAGTGCTGGGATTACAGGTGTGATCCACTGCGCCCGACCCCATTGTATTTTTTATTTGCATTTTCATTATGGTTGATGACGATGAACATCTTGTTTACTGACCTTTTATATAATAATCTTCTTTGAAGAAATAGCTATCCAGATCCTTTGTTCATTTTTAAGTTGGCTGTGTACCTTTACATTATCGAGTGTAAGCGTTTTTTATATACTATAAACAAACCCTTAAAAATAATTTATCCTATTCTGAGTTGTACTTTTCATTTCCTTAATGTTTTCCATTAAAGCACAAAGTCTTTATTTAATTTATCAAGTCAATATATCTATTTTGTGTCACTCATGCTTTTGTTGTCATGTAAAAAGGTTTTGCCCAACCCAAGTGCCCAAAAGATTTCTCATTTGTTTTCTAATTTTTTACAATTTTTGCTGTTATATTTAGATTCATTTTAAGGTAAGTTTTGTGTACAGTGTGAGGTAAGGGTCCAACTTCATCTTTTGTATATAGGTATCTAGTTGCCCTGAAATCATTTCTTGAAAAGACTATTCTTTTGCTCATTGAATTGCTTTGACACTCTCATCAAAAATCAAATCACCGCGTGGCTGGGCGCAGTGGCTCATGCCTGTAATCCCAGCACTTTGGGAGGCCGAGGTGGGCGGATCACGAGGTCAGGAGATCGAGACCATCCTGACTAACATGGTGAAACCCTGTCTCTACTAAAAATAAAAAAAATTAGCTGGGTGTGGTGACAGGCGCCTGTAGTCCCAGGTACTCGGGAGGCTGAGGCAGGAGAATGGCATGAACCCGGGAGGTGGAGCTTTCAGTGAGCCGAGGTCGCGCCACTGCACTCCAGCCTGGGCGACGGAGAGAGACTCTGTCTCACAAAAAAAAAAAAAAAAAAAAAAAAAAAAAAAAAAAAATCAAATCAAATCACTGTTGATATGAGGGTTTATTTATGGACTCTCAGTTGTATTCCATTGACCTTCATGTTTATTTTTTCCAATACCACTCTGTTTTGATTATTGTAGCTAAGTAGTAAGTTTTAAAACTGGGATATGTGTGTCTTACCATAGTTTAAAGGTTATTTATGTTATTTCAGGTCCCTTGAATTTTCATATTAATCTTCTCATCAATTTGTAATTTGTCCAAAGGAGTCAGCTTGGGCAAATTTTCAGAGTGGTATTCTTAGGTGTCCTTCTAGGGATTTTATAGTTTTAGGTTTTACATTTAAGTCTTTACTTCACCTTGAGTTGATTTTTGTATGTGGTGAAAGGAAGGGGTCCAATTTCAATCTTCTTCATGAGGAAAACTCCAAAAGCACTTGCAACAAAAACAAAAATTGACAAGTGAGACCTAATAAAACTAAAGGGCTTCTGCACCACAAAAGAAACTATCAACACAGTAAACAGACAACCTATAGATCAGGAGAAAATATTTGCAAACTATGCATCTGACAAAGGTTTAATATCCAGATTCTATAAGGAACTTAAGTCAGCAAGCAAAAATCAAACAACCACATTAAAAAAAGTGGGCAAAGGACATGAACAGACACTCCTCAAAAGAATACATACACATGACAAACAAGCATATGAAAAAATACCCAACATCATGATCATTATAGAAATGCAAGTCAAAACCGCCATGAGATACTGTCTCATACCAGTCAGAATGGCTATTACTGAAAAGTCAAAATAACAGAAGATGGTGAGGTTGCAGAGAAAAGGGAATGATTATACACTCTTGGGGGGAATGTAAATCAGTTCAGCCACTGTGGAAAGCAGTTTGGAAATTTCTCAAAAGAACCTAAAATAGAACTGGCATTCCCATCACCATGTATATACCCAAATGAATGTAAATTGTTCGTAAAGACACATGCATACTCATATATTCACCACAGCAATATTTATAATAGCAAAGACATGAAATCAACCTAGCTGCACATCTATAGTGGAGTGGATAAAGAAAATGGGGTATATATACACCATGGAATACTATGTAGCCATGAAAAACAACAAAATCACATCCTTTGCAACAACATGGATGGAGCTGGAAATTTACACAGGAATGGAAATTTACACAGGAATGGAAAACCAAATACCATTTATTCTCACTTATAAGTAAGAATTTATAAAAAGTAAATTTACACAGGAATGGAAAACCAAATACCATTTAATCTCACTTATAAGTGGGAGCCACCGGCCAGGTACAGTGGCTCCCACCTGAAATCCCAGCACTTTGGGAGGCTGAGGTGGGCAGATCACTTGGATCAGGAGTTTGAGACCAGCCTGGCCCGCATGGAAAACTCCATCTCTACTAAAAATACAAAAACTAGCCAGATGTGGTGGTGTGCACCTGAAATCCCAGCTACTCAGGAGGCTGAGGCAGGAGAATTGTTTGAACCCAGGAGGTGGAAGTTGCAGTGAGCCAAGATCGTGCCATTGCACTCCAGCCTGGGTGACAAAGAGAGACTTCATCTCAAAGAAAAAACAAAACAAAACAAAACAAAAATGAAAACAAAAAACGCGGGCGCTAAACACTGAAATACACAAAGAAGGGAACAATAGACACTGGAGCCATCTTGAGGGTGGAGGATAGAAGGATGAGGATTGAAAAACTACCTATCAGGTACTATGTTCATTGCCTCAGTAACAAAATAATCTGTACAGCAGACCCTCACAACAGGCAATTTACCTATGTAACAAACCTCCACATGTACCCCCTGAACTTAAAATGCTGGAAAGAAAAAAAAAAGAAGTCAGCTTGTATTTTGATGGGCAACACATTGAATCTATAGAAAAATGTAAGTATTAACCCATCTTAACAATATTGCTTTTCTATTTATGAATATGAGATATTTTTCTATTTGTTTTAAGTTTTCTTTAATTGTTTCAACCATGTCTTACAGTTTCTGAGAATAAATTTTGTACTTACCTTGTTAAATTTAGACCTGGCTTTTTTTATCATTTTGATGCTACTGTAAATTGAATTGTTTTTCAAATTAGATTTTTGAAATGTTCTTTGCTAGAGTATAGAAATCTAATATATTTTTATACAGTCATTCTCACAATTTTGTATTTTGGATCCTGCATCCTGATTTCCTATATTTATTTTAATACTTTTTAGTGGTTTTCTCAGGATTTTCTTTATAAAAGATAGTGTCATCTGCAAAGAGAGATGGTTTTAATTCTTTCACTCCTATATGAATGCATTTTATTTCATGTTTTTGCATAATTTGCCTGGCTAGAACTTCCAATTTTATGTTGAATAGAAATTATAAAAATGGGCATCCCGGACTTCTTGGTTTTAAATAAAAAGCATTAAGTCTTTCTCCATTAAGTATAATGTCAGCTGTGGTTTTATTGTGCATACACATTATCAGGTTGAGGGAGTTTCCTTCTATTTTTAGTTTGTTAAGTGTTTTCATCATGAAGTAGTGTTGCATTTCATAATGTTCTTGTTTCCTTTTCTGTGTCTATTGAAATGACCATGTGTTTTTGCTCTTCAATCTATGACATTATGTAATATATTAATGGATTTCACATATTAAACTTTATATTCGCAGGAAAAATCCACCTTGGTTATCAAACATAACTTTTTTTATGTTACTGGATTAGGTTTGCTAGCATTTGGTTGAAGACACTGGGCTGCATTTTTCTTTTCTTGTGATGTGTTTTGCTTGCTTTGGTATCAGGCTAATAGTGGCTTCATACGTTCAGAAGTGTTCCCTATTTTTTGGAAGAATTTCTGAGTAATTGTTTTTAAATGTACGTGGGTGTGAATATATACAATTTGTAATGGACATATTTATATATATATATATATATATATATTTGGTAGTATTCACAAGTAAAGCTGTCTGTACCCAGATAATTCTTTGTGGGAAAGTTTTTACAACTAATTCAATTATTTACTTGTCCTAGGCTTATTAAGGGTTTTCTATTTTCTCTTGAGCCCATTTTGGTAGCTATGTCTTTCTAGAAGTTGTCCATTTCATATGCATTTTGTAATTTGTTGGCATACAATTTTGCATCCTATTCTTTTATATGTATTTCAATTTCTGTAAGATCAATAGAGATATACCATCATTCAATCTGGTTTTAGTAATTTGAGTCGTCACTCTTTCTTGATCAGTCTAGATAAAGGCTTGTTAATTTTGTTGGTCTTTTCAAATAACCAACTTTTGGAGTCATTGTTTTTCTCTATTTTCCGTTTCCTACTTAATTAATCTCTGTTAATATTACAAATTATTGTTAATATAGGCTTTATTATACATTTTGCTTGCTTTAAGTTTAGTTTGCTCTCTTTTATCAGTGCTTTCAGTGGTGATTTTCTTTTCTTTCTTTTTTTTTTTTTTTTTTTTTGAGACAGAGTCTCACTCTCTTTCCCAGGCTGGGAAGGGCAGTGGTGTGATCCTGGCTCACTGCAACTTCCACCTCCTGCCTTCAAGTGATTCTCATGCCTCAGCCTCCTGAGTAGCTGGGACTACAGGCATGCATCACCATGTCCAGCTAATTTTTGTATTTTTAGTAGAGACAGGGTTTTGCCATGTTGGCCAGGCTGGTCTCAAACTCCTGACCTGCCTCGGCCTCCCAAAGTGCTGGTATTACAGGCATGAGCCACCATGCCAGGCCTGTGATTTTCTTGATTTGAAATCTTTTCTTAAATTTTTAAAAACATAGTTATTTCCAGATGAAAATTTTCCCTTAAGAGCTGTCTTAGCTGCATCATGCAAATTATGGTATATTGTACTTTCATTTTTCTTTATCTTGAAATATATCCTAACTTCTAATTTGACTTCTTCTTTGACCCACTGGCTATTTAGGAGTGTTTGATTTAATTTCCAAATATTTGTGAGTTTTTCAACTGTCTTTCAGTTATTGATTTCTAATTATACTCCATTATGGTCATAGAACATACTTGCATTATTACAACTCCTTTTAAATTTATTGAAGTTTTGTTAAGACCTGTTAAATCATCTAATCTGGTGAATGTCTATGGTGTCTAGTTGGTTTATAATATAGTAATTTGGTTTTTATTGGAATATAAGTGGCAATTTCTGAGACTAAGAAATAGAGGTAGAAAATGATAGAGTCCCACATTCTTCAAGTTCTAAAGTAATCATACCATTTTTTGAGATCATTTGTTGTTATTAAGCTTTACCTTAGCATAAAAATAAACTATATACATATTTTCAATTTCTACCTACTGGCCATATATCTGCCCTATGGAGCTCAAAGTTTTCTCTCTCCACTCATCTGTTCTCCAAATATTAGTATAAAATTTTCTGGATGTCTTAAATCTTTTTCTCTATTTCAGAGTTCTCTTTTTAACACCACTATTCTTCAAATCATAATTTCCCTACACCAGATGTTAGGTAGAAACAGTCAAGAATTAAAAAAATAGTTACGCACTGCTCAGGATAAGGTAGTTTTGTGAAAAAACAGATAAATATGGACAGATAACTTATAACGTTTACATTTTTACATTAAGATTTCCCCTGTATAATACATAACATATTTTGTGCCATGGGTTTGTTTAGGGTTAAGCTCAGCAATGGGAAAAAGATTTCTATTCAATAAATGGTGCTGGGAGAACTGGCTTTGAAACTAAACCTTTTTTTTTATACCATGTAAAAAAATTAACTCAAGTGAAATTAAAGACTTAAATGTAAAACCCAAAACTATAAAAATCCTGGAAGGCAAAGTAAGCAATACCATTCAGAACATAGGCATGGGCAAAGATTTCATGACGAAAATGCCAAAAGCAATTGCAAAGAAAGCAAAAATTGACAAATGGGATATAATTAAACTAACGTGCTTCTGCACAGCAAAAGAAACCATCAACAGAATAAACCAACAACCTACAGAATGGGAGAAAGTTTTTGCAAACTATGTATCCAACAAAAGTCTAATATCCAGCATCTATAAGCTACTTAAACAAATTTACAAAAAAAAAAAAAAACATAAAAACGTAGGCAAAGGATATGAACAGACACATTACAAAAGGAATGCGGCTAACAATCATATGAAAAAAGGTTCAACATTACTGATCATTAGAAAAATGCAAATCAAAACCACAATAAGATACCATCTCACAACAGTCAGAATGGCTATTATTAATAAGTCAGAAAACAATCAATGCTGGCAAGGTTGTAGAGATGAAGAAACGCTTATACACTGTTGGTGGGAGTGTAAATTAGTTCAACCATTGTGGAAGACAGCTTGGTGATTCTTCAAAGACCTAAAGACAGAAATACCATTCAACCCAGCAATCCCATTAATGGGTATATACCCAAAGGAATATAAATTTTTCTATTATGAAGACACATGCATGTGTATGTTCATTGCAGCACTATTCACAATAGCAAAGACATGAAATTAACTCAAATGCCCATCAGTGGTAGACTGGATAAAGAAAGTGTGGTATATATACACCATAAAATATTATGCAGCCATGTAAAAGAACAAGATCATGTCCTTTGCAGGGCCATTATCCTCAGCAAACTAATGTAGGAACAGAAAACCAAATACTGTATATTCTCACTTGTAAGTGGGAGCTAAATGATGAGAACACATGGAAACATAGAGAGGAACAACAAACACTGGGACCTATTGGAGGGTCGAGGGTAGCAGGAGTGAGAGGATCAGGAAAAATAATGAATGGGTACTATTAATAGGCTTAATATCTGGGTGATGAAATGATCTGTATAACAAACTACTATGACACAACTTTACCTACGTAACAAACCTGCATTTGTACCCCTGAACTTAAAATAAAAGAGTTATGCTCAGTAATAAAGGCTACCATCCTCTCTTCTCCTAGAAAGAAAGGGAATTTTCTCTGGGGTATCCACAAAGATACTATTGAAGGGATAACAATCAGAAACTCTGATATGGATGAAACATAGGTCCACCACAGACGGATGAGCCTCCATTTCCTCGATAGGTCTAGATCATTCACAGAGGTGCCTCTATGCCTTCTTTTAATAATCACCAGAAATAACTTGTCTTTCCTTTGCTAACCTACATCATATTCCCCATTTAGAGTTTTGTTAATAAAGCTTGGTGTATTTTCAGGATATCTGGATATGCCTTCTAAAAACAGAAATCTCAAAAATACAATATCTATTGTTGTGCAGTTTATTTTCTTTCCCTTTTTCTGCCAAGATGCACATTTCTATTTACTAACCTATTGATAATGGATTTACCTTACTTGTGCCTTCCTAGAACGTTTTTTTTTCACCTAAGAATTGTTCTTCTAACACATCTAGGAATTATCATTCTTTCTGATAAGAAAGATCATTCTTCAAACTGTTTCATACACTTTGCTACAGAGAAAAACAGCTTATATTTATTGCTTGTATGTTTTGTTATCTCATCAGAAAGGATATTGAAGCAGAAAATACTGGCCAAATTTATGGGTGTCAGATTAACTATACTCTTTTTTTCAATCTACCAGGACACTATGAGAGAAAGAATCATACCTTAATGTCCAGGTTATACCTGTTTGTATATCATCCACATTTTCTACTTTAATTTTCTTCCTGTCCCACCCCTATCCTGAATAATTATCAATGGTTCAAGGTCTATTAGGGTTTGTCATATTCATCTCATCCTTGGGACTTACTCAGATTTTAAATAGCCTCCAATAAATTTACTCATACATTTGCCTAAATATTTCAGGATGTGCGTTTTATTAAATATCTCTCAGAACAGTTCTATATTCTCAATATTATAAAATCTTACATATTATGTCCCTCTCTTAAAGATACATAATTTACATTATGCTAAAATTTTTAGAATTACTGCCATATTTACTTCTGTTTAGCTTGTTTATTAATTTGTTAAACAAATATTTATGTAGAACCATTTTGCCAGGCATATAAACAAAATTTTATCAAATACTTGCTTATTCAGCTTTTATATTCTCCTATGTTATTATAGTAATATTTGTATTATATGCTGAAGAGTTTTCAACATTAATGTTTACCTATCAATAAATATTTATGGAATCTTTGCAATGTACCTATGGCATATTAGATAAAAGAATTATAAAATGTGCATTCTGCTTAAGAATTTCATACCATGTATTGGATAGCATGATATATGAATATTAAAGATAAATACAATAATAAAATGTAACACAGGTTCTGGCTTTACTAGGAGTCAGAGGGTGAGGATATGAAGAGGGTAGGAGCTGATCAGGTTCTTGAAGGCTGAGGGCAAAAGAATGGTATGAATATAAAAGTGTAATTAATAAACTTGAATTTAAAAATTTACAGGAAAAAATTCTAGAAGACTTTATTTACTAAATACCCTTCTACCTCATTGTCCAATTTTAGCCAGTCTTTTTATCTCAGATGTCAGTATATTCTGAACAACTGTTTCCCCATTTGTAAACAGAGTCTATAAGTAAAGACCTAACTATCTAGATAATAAAATGGATTAATTAGCTATTATTCTAAAATACAAAGTAGAATCACATTTTTTAAAGCTAGGGAAAGTAAACCTTTTGTTTATTTTAGACTACTAGTTGCTAGGGAATGTGGATTATTTTGCCAATTGCACATCATATTAATTTAAAAGGGGATATGGTAATTTTAGAGCACAGAAATGTTCAGATATGACTTTGACCACGTGATCAAAATGAACACCACCAGTAGCAGGACGTGTTGATATCATATACTCTTTGATATAATATATGGAGATGGGCACATCATTTCTGATTTTAATAATAAGGAAACGTCAGACAAATCCAAATTAAGAGACGGTCTATAAACTAATTGGCCAACATTCTTCAAAATACCAAGGTCATAAAAGATAAAGAAATACTGGGGATCTTAGAAGATGCTTATAAAACAAGACTGTTAATTACAATGTGGGATACTCCATATGTTACTGGACTAGAAAGAGGATATTAGTAGAGAAATAGGATATGAATAAGTCTTATCATAAATGCTTTTGTATGAGCATTAATTTTCTAGTTTTGATAATGTTATATGTTCATGTAAAATGTAATTATTTAAGGAAGTCAAGTAAATAATATATGAGAAATCTTCTATATTTGCAGTGCTGTTGCCAATGTGAAATTATTTCAAGTGAAAAGTTAGAATATGAAAAAAATTAAAAATTAAATGTTGGTTCATTTTTTCTTTTACATATGTCCATTTTTCCTTAAACCAATTTGTAAGAAAAAATTCTTAAAGGCGTTATCATCTTATTAAAAAATGGTGTGGCAGACAGAATGATAGTGCCCCAAAGGTGTCTACATCCTGATCCCTGGAACCTAGAAATATGTTGCTCTACATGGCAAAAAAGAATTATGGATATGATCAAGTTTAAAGATCTTAAGATATGGAGATTATCCTGGATTATCTGGACAGACCAAATGTAATCACAAGACTCCTTAAAAGAGGGAAATAAAAGATCAGAAGCAGAAGAAATTGTGATGATGAAAGCAGAGGTCAGAGAGCAAAGGAGATTTAAAGAAGCTACACTACTAGTTTTGAAGCTAGCAGTCCACCAGGAATCTAGATAACTTCTAGAAGCTGGAAAAGGCAAAGAAATGCATTCTTTTGTAGAGACTCCAGAAGGAATAGTCCTGATAACACCTTGATTTTAGACTCTCCTCTCCTCCCCTCCCCTCCCTTCGCCTACCCTCTCCCATCCTCCATCCTCCCGTCCCCTCCCCTCCCCTCCTTTCCTCTCCATTTTCTGACAGGGTTCAATTCTGTCACCCAGGCTGGAGTGCAGTGGCACGATCATAGCTCACTGCATCCTCGATCTCCTGGGCTTAAGTGATCCTTCTGCCTCAGCCTCCTGAGTAGCTGGGATTACAGGTGTGCACCATGATGTCTGGCTAATTTTTATTTTTTGGAGATACACGATCTCCCTATATTGTCCAAGCTGGTCTCTAACTCCTGAACTCAAGCGATATTCTCGCCTTGGCCTCCCAGAGTGTTGGGATTACAGGTGTGAGCCATCACACCTGGTCAGATTTTAGAACTTCTTACCTCCAGAAAGGCAAGACAGTAAATTTATGTTGCTTTACGCCGCTAAGTTTGTACTATTTTGTTACTACAGCAATAGAAATCTAATATAGAAGGAAATAAACTCA
Organism: Pan paniscus; assembly: GCF_029289425.2. Classification (NCBI taxonomy): domain Eukaryota; kingdom Metazoa; phylum Chordata; class Mammalia; order Primates; family Hominidae; genus Pan; species Pan paniscus. The sequence goes on from NC_073258.2 coordinate 98,684,660, forward strand.
ATTGGCTAGGACTCTTCATGCCACTGAATGTCAAAGAATTTCTGTCCTCACTGCCTTTGTGTGTGCCTAATTTATGTCAGAATCTCACTGAAGAGGAACTTGGGTAAAATTTTGTGCCCATCTTCCCATCAGAGACTTTACTCAGCTTATATCAATATCATAATCACTATTGAAGTCTCAGAGGAGCCTCTAATATACCGTACTCCATCAACTGGGAGGTAAAAATGAAGCCAAAACAATATCTTTTTTTTAAGCAAATTGAGGACAGTATTGAAGACAAGACATTAATTCTATTGATATATGGGCCAGAACCTGTAAGTCCCAGAATTAGCCATTAAATCTTTGCATCAATTTATGGCATGTAAGAATCAAGAGATCTGAAATCTTGTTGGGCAGATACATTCCCAAGAAAAGGGTATGGCTGAGCCAATATTTATCAATCGCAGAAAAAAAAAGTCCAGAAGCATACCAGTTTTACTTCTTTCACTAAATGGAGGAAGCATTCCCAAGAAACTCCCATCATCATTGTCATTGTCGTCATCACCAGCATAATCATCATTATAAAAATAACAGTAGAAACAACAGCAATAAAGTGATACCAAGGCAAAACAATATAAATTTAAATAGTATATGCATTATAAAATATTTGAAGTATAACTAGATCATGAGAATGATTCTTTTTCTGGACTTTATTCTTATACTACAGTCTTAGTCACTCGTGTGTGTGTGTATATATTATATATATATATATATATATAGTAGTGACTATAACCTTGCATATAGGAATATCTAAATGTTTTTATTGGTATGTCCCTCTCTATAAAAAAATCAAATCTTAAATATACATATACATGTTAATTTCTAAATCATATACATGTGCTACCAATGCATGTATATGATTTATAAATGTGTGTATAGCAAATATCACAGATATCAGTACTTAATTTTTTTCTGATTTCCCTATGAAAATGAATATAAACACATAGAATCCTCAACATAAAGATCTTCTTATACACCCATCAGGGTTCCTAGCAATACATGTAGAAGTCTACATATCTACACTAAGTTTTTAGCATAATAACCCTTCCACTTTTGACAAGGGACCTTTTGTGTGCTCTCAGTATGTATCAATTATATGTCCCAAACAAGATCCCTACAAAGCAATTTTAGTATTTCTGAAGAGCAAGCCTCCATAGAAGACAGAAAAGATTGAGAAGGCAAATGAGCTTCTTTTCTTGTGTTGAGTGCCCAAACAGAAAAAAAAGTAAATGAGTGAATAATAAATAAATACACAAACAAATAAACAGATAGTTTAGCCTGCCACAAAAAGGGGGTCAAAATAGGAATTATAGTCTGATGAAATGAGATTTCTAAAATGGAGATTACTTTTTAAGAATAATTGTAGTTCATGGGTTCTTCTTGATTCCCTAGGTTTCAGAATAAAGTTTAATAGATGTGGACTGGCTGGTGAACTGATCTCTCTGATAATCACAACTGCTGAAGAAGATCAGAATTTTTCTTTGCATCTACTTTCATATATTTCATTACTCTTCAGTTTGAATTGCATTTTCTTTTGCAGTAAATCTAAACAGTGGCTGCTGGTACATAGTCACACATATGATAATCTTTGCTGTGTAAAAATAAATGCTTAATTTAATAAATAATTCAATCATTCTTTCTCTGATATAAATTTCTGTTTTCATTTACCTTTATTTCTACTTTTCATCATATTTTATTGAACATTTAATTATGAGGCATATGCTTTCTAATACTGCAGGTATCAAAATCTAGGAAGATAAGCAAGTAAGCAAATAATTTCAACTGAATATAATCTGTACTTAAATAGAAAAATATATATATAGGATTCAGGGCTGTAACATAGGAAGGAATAACTAGCTTCATATAGTAGGTTGAGGAAAAATTTCACAGTTTAGGAAATGCTTAAGGTGGATCTTGAAGGATGAGTAAGAGTTCAGCACATGTTCAGGTAAAAGGCACAAATAAGATGGTATAGAAGACATGGCATACCATGATATGGCTACCTATGAAAAGAGGGAGTAAAAGCCACAGGAAGAATGAAGAAAGAGAGAAGAGAGCTAAACTTTCATAAAGTTTATAATTCTGTGTAGATATGGAGAGATTCTAGTGCAAAAGTGAAATTGCTTATGAACATACTTTTATCTTAGGAACACTGAACGCCAAGATCACAATATTCAGATAATAGGACAGGGAGTCCTTTCTCTATACACAAAATAATTCAGGCTAAAAGAAAAAAAGAGTTGTTCTGATGTTTGAGCAAATTAACCTTGTGTATATTTGTTGGTCACTTGAGATGGGGAAAGGAGTTGGGACAACGAATGCTTATTGACATTTACAATTTACAAGAGAAGATATAAGAATACGTAGCCTAGGGACCCTGATAGTGTTACAGGTTTTGGTAGAGATTTTACATTATATATTATTAACTGAGGTATATAAATTACCTGTCTTACTTAGTCTATAGTCAAATTTTCAAGTTTACCTTTTCCAATTATTCTTCCTTTCTGCAATGTACATGAAAAAAAAAACCTGCTAAGATGAATCTTCTGATATCTTCCCTTTTCCTATGGTTGCTTTTGCGAGCAACATTTTGAGTATCACATGAAATTCACAACTTATAAATTGCCACTGCTCTACACAACAGGCTGATTTCTTACCAAGTTATTCACTGTTCTAAGGAACTGGAATAAAAAATCATTCATTTCCTAATGATGGAGCATCTTCAACCTTAGCAAAGGTGCCTCAGAAAGATTTGGATCTTCTCAAAATGCTTCGATAGGACTCTTGAGCTAAATTTCTCAAAGATGTCATTATAAATCACAGTATAACAGCAATTTATGCCCAATGACCAATTATCAGATGTCTGGCCGTTTGTTTTTTTATCAGTAGTGTTCAAAACACCAACTGATTCAACATTTTTAAAATGTTAGATAAAATTCAAAGCTTTCTCTAAAATAATTCCATATAGTTGCCTTTTAATATACTTCATTGAGGCCAAGCACTGTGGCTCATGCCTGTAATCCCAACATTTTGGGAGGCTGAGGCAGGCAAATCACTTGAGGCTAGGAGTTCGAGACCAGCCTGGTCAACATGGTGAAACCCCGTCTCTACTAAAAATACAAAAATTAGCCAGAAGAAGTTGTCCCAGCTTCTTGGCAGGCTGAGGCAGGAGAATCGCTTGAACCCAGAAGGTGGAGGTTGCAGTGACGCAAGATCTAGCCACTCCAGCCTGGGTGACAGAGAAGGCTCCATCTCAAAAATAAAAAATTTAAAAAAATTAAATTTAAAATAAATATAGTTAATTGAGAAAGAAATAGAGTGGGAATTGTGAGCCTAAGTGAGTCTGTGTGCCTGGAAGTGGATAATATTTAATGCATGACAGCAAGGGGGAAACTATTATAACTTCTAATAAAAAGTATGGAAAAGGCGATCATAAAATAAATCATGCACAACTTTTAAAGAGTATTTGTTTTGGAGCAGGCATGTATTTTGAAAGGCCTATGGAGACCAAATCAAGCTGTAAATAGTATTCTTTCAACACTCCACGAGCTGAAGTTTCCTTTTTTAATTTTATTATTATTATTATTGAGACAGTCTCACTCTGTAACCCAGGCTGGAGTGCAGTAGCACAATCTCTGCTCACTGCAACCTCGGTCTCCCGGGTCCAAGTGATTCTCTTGCTTCAGCCTCCCGAGTAGCTGAGATTACAGGCACCTACCACCATACCTGGCTAATTTTTGTATTTTTTATAGAGACGGGGTTTCGCTGTGTTGGCCAGGCTGGTCTTGAACTCCTGGCTTCGAGTGATCCACCTACCTTGGCCTCCCAAACTGCTGTGATTACAGGCGTGAGTCACTGTGCCTGGCCTGAAGTTTTAAATGAACTATTTTGCTATATTCTTCCACACGTTAAAGCTTATCTGCATACCTAGTAATCATCAGTATTTTGTCTGATGACAACTAGACAATTAGTTATGTTTTTATGGCCAGTCTGGCATTTGATTGTAAGATTGTAATTTTACCAGAGAAAGGATGCACATATTTACATTCACTAAAGTAAGACACCATATAGGAAGGTATTTCCTTTTAAAAAAAAATTTCAAAGGAGGATTACTAAAACAAATAGGATTTGTTTTATAAGATACTATAGCAAGAAAATTATATAACTGGAAATGGGAAAAGAAATAGACACCTCAATCTAATAAACACAAAGGCAATTTTCTTTTCCCAGAAGAGCTCAAATTATATTCTTGTCTCAACCTACTGCGGAGCATTGTTTTCACATTTCTTGTACCTGTTCACAAGGGTCTGATCAAAATTCATTATGAGGTAGCCCTCAGATTTATCCTGTTTCCAGCATTTTCTTTAATAAAAGTTCCCTCAAAAAATTAGCATTCATTATGTGCCATGCCTTTTACTAAGTGTCTTCTACTCATTACTTTACCTAATTTTCATAAAATTCTGTGAGGTAGATGCTATTAAAATTTATTCCAGAGATGAAGACAGTAAAGCTAAGAAGAGTGAAATGTTTGATTAATACATAATGAATTTTTTAAAAAGTCCTACATTCAGTTCAAAGTCATGGAATTTTCTTTAAAACTTTTTTTCTATGCTATTCCACCTAAAACTTTTTTCACGTGTGTACCTATAAACACTATCTAATCCTCAAAGCCCAATTTTAAGTAGGCGTTATCTTATCTTCTATAACCAAGTCAAACTGCATTACACATTCTTTTGAACTACAGCACTTTGGTTTTTTGCTAAGTATCTAGTGCATATTTTTGTTTCCTATATATTTTTTATATATTCTAACTTAATATTAAGCTACTTGAGAGCAGAGGAGCCTCAGTGATCTTTTTGTCTCCACTTTTATTGATTTTGGCACAGAGAGTGTCCAATAAGACACTAAGTTTCTCTACCACTAATGGAACATTTAGCATTTCCTAATGTCTCATGGGGACTGATTGAAGACTAAGAACATTTACAGTTGGGCCCATCTTATGGGTCTGCCTCTGATATTATTTGCCCAGTCTAAATCCCCAGGGGTCATTGGGAAGCAATAGATAAACATTTTAACTGTAAAACGTAATTGAAAAAAATTTCCATTAAGCTGGTTTTCTTCAGTTTTCAAGGGGTTGATTTTGCCATGAATTTTCAGGTTGGTTTGTTTGTTTCTTCCTGAGCAATTAGGTACAAAATACAAGATGGAAGAAAAGGAAAAGGAGGGTGGAATGAAAAAAAGAAGAAAGGAAAAATAGAAAAAGAAAAAAGCGATAAACAAAAAATAATCTCTTAGTTTTAAATTCATTAGTAATAGAATTTATGGCTTCTTAGACATTCAACCTTGCTCAATTAATTGTCTTCATGACTGCAATTCTCCAAACATACAGTTTAAAATGATTTAGAATTATGTACATCTGGAGGCCTCAACAAGAGCTCTAATTTGCATAAAGCTATGGTATATCAAGTCAGTGGACACATATTAGGAAGATGAGCTAATTCTTGTTTTCAGAAAAGGATGTGATTTTTCTTAAAGTATCAATATAATTTTTGGATAAGGAAAATGTGGTACATATACATCATGGAATACTATGCAGCCATAAGAAAGAAAGAGATCCATGTCTTTTGCAGGAACATGGATGGAACTGGAGGCCATTATCCTCAGCAAACTAATGCAAGAACAGAAAACCATACTACATGTTCTCACTTAAAAGTGAGAGTTAAATGATGAGAACTAATAAAAACAAAGAAGGGAACAACAGACACGGGCCTTTTGAGAGTGGAGGATGGGAGGAGGGAGAAGAGCAGAAAAAAATAGCTATTGGGTATTAGGCTTAGTACCTGGGTAATGAAATAATCTGTACAACAAACCCCCATTAGATGAGTTTACCTATGTAACAAACTTGCACAGCTACCCCTGAACCTAAAATAAAAGTTAAAAAAAATGAAAACTTAAAAGAAAATCATAGGGAAGAGACAGTATATTTACCATTCATTAAGTGGAAGTGGATCATGATAAAGGTCTTCATCCTCACCATCTTTACGTAGAGTAGTCTGAAGAGGAGGAGAAAGAAGTGGGGTAGGTGTTGCTGTCTCACAGGTGGCAGAGGCAGAAGAAGTAGAAAAGTAGAAAAGGTGGTAGGGGAGGCAAGAGAGTCAGGCACATTCCATGTAATCTTACAAAATTACAAGATTACCTAATTTCTGATGTTTTTTGCTTTTACATTTCTCTAAAAATGTTGCTGTATGGTACAAATCCTTCTTCTAACATTTGCTTTAATTTCTGTGTTTGTATCATAGAAGGATCCATGTTATAAAAGAAATCAAAAGCCACCTTTAATAATCAAAATCCTTTTGACAGGTTGTCCAATGTTAATTTGTTTTCAAGCACTTCTATATCATTTTCCTCATTGTCTAGCACTGGTTCAGAGGCATTCATCTCCATCAAGTCATATTTTGTTGATACTGCTGATGTGATGTTTATTAGCTTTTAAACTTCTCCAAAATCCATGTCTTAAAATGCTTCACCCGTCACCTTTCTGCCATATCCATAATCTTATTCATGGTTTCCTTGATTGGCTCTGAAGTAAATCCTGTGAAGTTATTTACAACATCGGGATACAGTTTTCTCCAGCAAAAATTTATTATTTCAGCCTTGATGACTTTCATAGCTTCTTAATAATAACAATGGGGTCTTCAAAGGTGTAACCCTTTCAAACATTCAAGATGTTATCTCTATGGGTGTTCTCTTCGATAGTGTTGACAATTCTTTCCATTGAATACTTTATATAATGAGACTTAAAGTTCCATATGACCCCCGATCTACAGGCTGAATTGGAAACTTTGTTTTAGGGTACAATTAGACCACTTTGATGCCTTCAGTGATGAATTAATGGGGTTCAGGGACATTGTCCAATACCAAAAGAACTTTAAAAGGTCATTCCTTATTGGTAACATACTCTCTGACTTTAGGGACAAAGCATGAATGGAACCAATTAAGAAAAAAAAAGCTGTTTTCCTTGTCCATGACTTCTTGTAATACAACCAAAAGTCTGGTAGCTGGTGTTTATCTTTACCCTTCAAGGCTCAGGGGTTAGATAAGGGCAGTCCTAATGACAAACCCAACTACATTTTCACAAATCTGTAGAGTTAGCCTACCCCTTATTGCCTTAAATCCTGGTCCTTCATTTATCTTCCTTACTAATAAATGTCCTTCATGGCATTTTTTTTTTTCCAGAGGAGGGCACTTTTGTCTGCATTAATCCTTTCTCCTCAATAATTTTCTTAATGACATGTGGGAACTTGTTGGCTGCCTTTAGCTAGGCAGAAGCTGCTTCTCCTGTTACTTTTTTTTTTTTTTAATCTTTTACTTTAGGTTCAGGAGCACATGTACAGGTTTGTTACACAGGTAAATCGCATGTCAATGGGGGTTGGGTGTACAGACTTTTTCGTCGCTCAGGTAATAATCATAGGCAAACCTCTTTCTAATGTTATCAAACCATCCTTTGCTGGCATTAAATTCTCCAGCTTTAGATTCTTCACTATCCTTTTGCTTTAAGTTGTCACATAACTTCACTCTCTTTCAAATCATATTAGGGTTTGGAGATATGTCATTTGTATAGCAATCCTGCACCCACATAAATGCTGCATTTTCAATACAAGACAAAAATGTATTTCACAAAAAGTGCAAGGCTTTTTGTGTATACTCATGTTTTTCTTCCATATAATGTTTAACAAAAGCAAAATGCAAACAAATAATGTAAAAATACAGTTGACCCTTGAACATCGTGGTGGCAAGGGTGCTGACCCCTTGTGCTGTCGAAAATTCACTTATAACTTTTGATTTCCCAAAAACTTAACTATTATTACGAACAGCCTACTGTTGATCAGGAGCCCTCGCAATAACAAAAACAGTCAATTAATATATATTTGTATGTTGTATGCACTATATACCATATTCTTACAATAAAGTAAGAACTAGAGAAAAAAAAAAACACAAAAACCTGCAGTCATAGCTGCAAGCAAGGGCTTCACAAATTTCCTTTTTTTGTAGTAAATGATAAAATATACTAGCATTGACATATATTTTATGCATACCTTTTTCTTAATTTTTTGATATTTTAGGCTATGCAGTTTGTCCTCAAGTTTTTCCAAATTGTCATAAATCTCCAAAAAAGTATCCAATATATTTATTTTTAAAAATCCACATATAAGTGGACACAGTTCAAACCTGTGTTTTCAGGGGTCAACTATATTGTGAAAACATATTTTAGAAAATAGGAAAATCGTAAATAAATTTGGAGTAATGTGTTCAACTGGACTGCATTGCTTGATACTTATTTTTGTAGATACAAATTACTTCACATATTGTTTTAAGTGGAAATTACTATAAAATTATTATACTTCCCTCTTTGTTCAACACAAATTTCTGGACTTCAAAGTATCTTTTAAAATAAGCATTTCTTTATTTACAGCACACAGGTAGGATTAGACATTTAGCAAATAAAATACAGAACACCAAGTCGAATTTAAATTTCAAATAATCAACAGATAATATTTTAGGGTAAATATGTCTCAAAGGAACATCTAACTAGGCATTCTTTACTTTACCTGATAACCATACACATAAGTCTTCTGCCAGGTACTAGGGATAAAAGGCAGAACAAGATAGACACGATCTCTGTCTTTATAAACTATATATTCGGAAGTGGCTTGAAAAAAATACAAAGACAATAATAAATATTTATAGATATTTTTTAAATGAAAGAGGTTCTGTATACCCCATCTTAAGGATTCCATCATGGTTGATTGAAATAGACATGGTTATGTGATCCTCTGCAACCAACAAAGCCTCTAGGTTTTGTCTCCTATTTTGATGTTTGCCAGTTAAGTTAAAATATCAGTGTTTCTACACAGCTTCTTTACACCTCTCACAATCTAGTTCCAAAAAGGGGATTGATCCCTACAGCTGATTTTGGAATAGGTGAGCCGTTACTATTATACATATTCTCCCACTTTAACATAATTCTTATATAGAAGTTACTATATATGTTTTGTGATGGAGCTGTCAGTGAAGTTTGAAATAGGGATTAAATATTAAGATGAGTTTTAAAAGTTTAATTAGGTCACTTATTTGAAGAAGGTGTTTAAGTATTCCACACCAGCAGCCATAAGTATATGCTAAATGAAAATAAATTCAAATGAGAAAGAAACTAAATAAATGTCTTGTTTAGATATACTATTCTCAAGCTATTATGGAAATTAACTTTTTATTGACTAAGAAAAAAATCAGTAAGCATTAATGCACAAATCTCATTCAGAATTGGAGTTATATCTGGAATATACTCTCAAAACCACAAATATAGGGAGAGCTCAATGCTCCCTCTGCTAATAGTGTTTGTAATTATGTCTCAATTTCAACAGAAGTAATTCTCATATAATCTCAAGAGAAAAATGCCTTCAATGGCAATTTTTAGGCTTCCTTTTTGTCATCTTGCTTAGATTTCTAAATCATAGTTACAAAAAGCTTTTTTAATTTTTTTAAGTCATCACACATTTGATCTCTTGGCAGTTTGTCTGCAATTCAGTAAGCTGGTGCCAGACTTCTCAAAAATTTCAGGGCTAGACAATGTAAATTATCATCTAGGAATTTTGCCACTGACTTGATGGCATGAGGAAGGAGATGAGAAATTAGAGATACATAGTAGATACAATTGAGTTGATGCTTTTTAATTACCCTGTATCTTTGCTGGGTAATGCATTCTGTATTTCAATCATCTTGAGTGCAATGACTTTTATGTGGTATACTGTAGATGGATAAATATGAAACCCAAAGCACCCTGTTTATTTGATACCCTGATTGTTGAAAATGTATTTGTAGATCAAGCAGTTTGTTTATTCCCATTTTCTTCACGATAAAGGAGGTATAGAACCGGGCCAGAGCAATATAGTTGATAAACTAGAAATTTTTTAAGATTAAAAATAATATTAGAAATCAACTTCTCCCTTCCTTGTCTTGCCTATTTACCTTCTCCAAATACTAAAGAAAAAATTAAGGAGAAAAAAATAGAAAAAGAAATTAGAGAGTAGTTTAAAAGGCCCAGCTGTGTACACAGGCATTTAGCTAGTAAGCATTAGAAAATGCATGGAGATGAGCCGAGTGGAAGGGAATACAAAAGCCAGGAAGAAAAATGTAAAGAAAATTGATAAGACAGAAAGAGGAGTTTGGTAGATGCAAAGTTTAATTTTAATTTGAATATTATTAATTAATTACAACAAATGATAGCATGAAGGTACTTTCAAAGATAGTGTATTTTATTTTCACAAAAGAAAAGTGATTTCACTGAACTGTGTGGAAAAAGGAGACATTTTGAATAAAAGGAATTTCTAAGAATAGAATGCTGTTTGAACTGCAGATGAGAACGTACAATACATTTTGACATATCTTATATCAGCCTTCAGTTTAATAGTATTTCATGCACACATTTCCCTTTTTCTGGAAACATATTAGAATATACTTATATTTTCCATTATTCCTTCCATTTTCTTTATTTTTCTGCAAAACACTTTTTATGCTTGGATCAGGTTGTATTCATAGATATGCATTTATAGCAAGCTGTGAGCATTATCCTGAATATATGTTCTCTGTAGGATGCCAAGCTATCAGGTTCTCCTAAAACTAGCTATGTTGGATTTATTGGAATAAAATAGAAAACAAAAATAAAAGAGACTATTTATATGCAATGGCTAAAATATCTGTGGTTCAAACATATATATATATACATACACATATAGGCATATGCATATATGAATATTATATATATTTACAGATATTATATACACATATACATAAATAGGCAGGTTTATTTACTATTAAGAAAATATTTAAGAAAGGTTACAACAGGAGTGATAGCTAATAATGGCTACATGCCAGGCCATGTGTCTTTTGCTGTATGCACATCATTTCATTTAGTTCTTTCAAAAACCTTATGAGTTGGACTTTACTAATAACCCTCTGTAAAGATGAAGAAACCAATACTTACATAGGTTAAGTAGATTTTCTACAGTTCCACAGCTAGGCAGGGTCAGAGAAAATATTTGCTCTAAAAAGATTTGAAGCAAGGGGAGTATATATCCTTGCCACAATAAAGAAAAACAAATGAAAAGTAGGTGATAGAGGACATATGAGATATTAAATTGACAGAAAGAGATACTAGAATTGATCTTAGCCAAATGGTCAAAGCAATAAAATCCTGTCATTTGCAGCAACATGGATGAAATTGGAGGTCATTATGTTTAGTAAAATAAGCCAGGCACAGAAAGACAAATATCACATGTTCTCACTCATATGTGGGAGCTAAAAAAAGTAGATCTCAGGGAGACAGAGAGTAGAATGGTGGTCACCAGAGTCTGGGAAAGGAAGGGAGGAGAGGTGATGAAGAGAACATGGCTAAGGAGTAAAAAAAAAACAGTTAGATAGAAAAACCAAGTTCCAGTATTTGACAGTACAGTAGAAAAATCATTGTTAATGATAACGTACCCTATTTGCAAAATATCTAGAAGAGAAGAATTATACACACAGATTAAAAATGTGTTTGAGGTGATAAATATTCCAATTACCCTTATTGGATCATTACATATTGTATACATGTATTAAAATATCATCTGTACACCAAAAATATGTACAACCATTTTCAATAAAATTGTTTAAAAAGAAAAGTTAACACTTAATTTTATTCAGACTATGTAGATACTGCTTAACTCTATTCTAAAACTGACTATTGTGAACAATCTGAGATAAACATGATTACCTACATCTCTCAGTTATGTGTATGGCACTTTGGGAAGCCAACTTTGGGAAAGGAGAGTTGGCTAGAGTTCCAGTGTGTTTATTTCCTTAATGTCCAAAAACCTCACTAAAATATTGTTACGGGTAGATTTGTTTTCAAACCACTATGCTTTTAGGAAGATATGTTAGATTCCTCATTATCTCAGAATGTGGCCTTATTTGCAGATAAGTTCTTCATAGAGGTAGTTGAGTTAAAATGAAGTGATGGTGATCAGGACATACTACCTGCAATATAGCACCTTAACATATTGGATATTTTAAGATGAAGAATTTGAGACATGGCATATGCAGAAAATATTTTTTGACCTTACCCTGAAGCAGGCCATAAAATCTATTAATAGGAAGGACTTCCTGTCCTTACCCTAAAGCTGTCAGTACAAGAAGACCCTCACTACAGAAGTGACCCCCTTAGACCTAGAGAAAAAGAGTATACTTGCTCCTGAAGATGAAGGGACAGAGGAGTCTGAAAAAAGGTCTCGCTAAATTTCCCCAATATATTAGCCTTAGCTCACATTCTTTGCCTTATTTTATTTATTTCCATTTGTATCAAGCCTACAATAAAAACACTCAGGTTTAACTGCTTCTTTGGGTCTACATTGCCTATTAAGTCTACCATGTTACATAAAGATTAAATCCAATAAAGTTGCATGCTTTTCTCATGTTGGTCTGTCTTTTGTCACAGAGCCCTAGACAATGAACCTAAGACAGAAAGGAAAATGAACCTAAGATTGTAGAAGGAAAAAAATATATATTTATTTTCTTTTTTTTTTTTCCCCCAACATGGAGTCTCACTCTGTTGCCCAGGCTGGAGTGCAGTGGCACAATCTCGGCTCACTGCAACCTCTGCCTCCTGGGTTCAAATGATTCTCCCACCTCAGCCTCCTGAGTAGCTGGGGCTACAGGTGTACACCACCACACCAGTTTAATTTTTGTATTTTTTATAGAGACAGGGTTTCACCATGTTGGCCAGGCTAGTCTCAAACTCCTGGCCTCAAGTGATCTACCCACCTGGGCCTCCCAAAGTGCTGGGATTACAGTTGTGAGCCCCACGCCCTACCAGAAAAAATATTTTTCTTCCCCTAGAGGTCATTGGAGGGGCGGGGCGGGGGTTCTTAATGCAACATGACTGGCATTCTGGTAGAAAGAGGGAATGTGGAAACCGATGCACACGTGCATGTAGGGAACCCAATGTGAAGACACACAGGGAATACCACCATCTACAAGCCAAAGGGAAAGACCTAGTACAGATCCTTCCCTGAAAGCTCTTAGAAGGAACTAACCCTGCTGACAACTTATCTCAAACTGGTAGCTGCCAGGAGACAAGGCATTTCCATGGTTTAAACTACTGAGTTTTTGGTCTTTGTTACTGGTAGTCTTAGCAAATGAATGCAAATGCAACTTAAAAGTGATGACTTTGTATAATTTTTATAGGAGATCATGTCTCCTATAGATATATAGCAGGTTTGTGTTTATTTCATAGTCAAATTTTCAATTTAATTTAGAAGTTCCTTTTGGGTTATTATCTTCCAATATGATTCCATATGCCTTGATCTTCCTCAAATTATTCAAAAGATTTGATGTACCAATTAATACTTGTGTTTCAACAGTCTGATAAGTTAATCTTTATTTGCCTAGTTAAATATGACCTATTTATTAACTAGGAATAAATTGAAAGAACAAAGTTGAAGCATGCACACTTATTTGACACTTGAACTGAACATTTCTAAGGTGATTCAGCCAGATATTGCTCTGATATAAACATTCAAGGCCTTCACATTTTCTCTATTTACTTTTTTCTCTAAAACAATTTTACATTGCTCTTCCCTGTCTAGCTACTCAAAAGTTCATCTAACACATTTATTTTTCTTTCCTAAACATAAATTATGTTTAAAGGATTTGGGAATAAAAGGATAAGTGAAATGATCACTAAGTGCAAACTCCTCAAGAAATGGAGTGTGTTCTCATAAAATAATTTCCTGTAGATACCACCAATTTGCCAGCACATCAAAGATAAGAAAGTTATGCTTTCTGTGTGTGAGATGCATACAGGTACCAATAGTCTTTTTAGTTAATAATAATGCCTTATATTTTATAATTAGCTTTTATCACTTGTTACATTTAAAACTTTTATCCTTTAATAATAACACAAATCATATTGGAATTACAAAATATGAAATCATTTCTGATTTTCTCTCTCAGTTGCTTTTCCTTTCTGTGACTTAGTTTCTTCAGCACAATGACCAAAATGTATACCAGATTGTTCTTTGTATCAGGTTAAAGTCTAAAAGTCTTACAAATTTTTTATAGATACATACAATATTTACAAATATGTCATATGCCATTTAACCTACCCAAAGTTTAAAAGCTCATAAGTTTTAAAATCCTATAACTAGCACTGTGACAAAAGAATTTAATATATATATAAATCTGTTTTAAAGTTTTCTTTAATCATGTTCACTCTGTCTCAATGCAAAAGAATTATACCATTTTGGAGATGTATTTTTCTTATAAATAATGATAATATTTGCCATGGTTTGTATGTCTGACTTTTAAAAATATTCTTATTTAACGTTACTTTGATAGTTGCTTGAAGGGAAAATAATAGCACATAGTATTCTTTAGATGATAAGACTTTGATCAGTTTCTTTCTTGTTAGTCTAAGTGGTTGCATTTAGTCCCCAGAATAATTTTCATGCGTATCAGATAACCAGACAGTTTTTCTACCCATTAAGATATTGTGTTTTTCCTTCCTTAACTTAATTTCTTGTAACAAGGCTATCTTTCAGTGTATTGAATTTTTTTATATCATGGAGAAATACATGCTCTATGACTTCTTTACAAAGTCATTTGCATATAAATGAGCTCCCCCTCCTATCCCTGTCTATTGTCTTCATTCTGCAAACATTTGCATATTTGAACGAGTCTTTCAGACCACAGATTAAGTTCAAGCACAAAAAGTATTTGCAATACTGCATTTTGGGAAATGGCAATGCCATGCTACAACTTATTTACCGAGTTCCTATTCTTCACTGTCAGAGACTACACCTACTAAGAACAAAAAAAATCAAAATTGAACAAATAAAATAGATTCAGAACATGAGAATAAGGAGGGTCTCAAGAGCTTGAACCACAGACATGTATCTTCTGTCTTTATTATTAACTAATATGCTGGGAGTTCGAATAATTCTATTTGATTCTCTACTTTGTAATCAAATTAATTGAATAATAGTTCAGCCTCTTACTTTTCTTAACTAGTACAGATGCAACAAAGTTCAACTTTCCCAAAGTCACCAATTACATTTTCAGGTACTTGCAGTGTGCTTTTATTTTGATTGCCATGTGATTCTAACTACCCTATGCTGAATATTCATTACCAAAAAAAAAAAACTCAGGCAGGACGCCATGGCTCACGCCTGTAATCCCAGCACTTTGGGAGGGCGAGGTGGGTGGATCACCTGAGGTCAGGAGTTTGAGACTAGCCTGGTCAACATGGTGAAACCCCATCTCTACTAAAAAAACAAAAATTAGCCAGGCATGGTGGCAGGCGCCTATACTCCCAGCTACTCGAGAGGCTGAGGCATGAGAATTGCTTGCTCCCGGGAGATGGAGGTTGCAGTGAACTGAAATCATGCCACTGCACTCCAGCCTGGGTGATAGAGTGAGACTCTGTTTAGTAACAAATAAATAAATGAAATAAATAAATAAACTCAGCTAACAGTTTACTATTAAAAATTCTATTTATTCAATTATTTTACTTTTACTCATCTACATATATAATTATTTTAATTATGATATAGTTTCTGGTTTAAAATTTTTTCTCTTATATATATTTTTAAATTAAAAGATTAAAAGATACAAATTCTAAGATGTAAAAAAAATACAAAGAACATGAAAGGAGTTAAAGTTTTACCCTTTGCACTCAGGCCCCATCCTGTTTTCCGACTACTGATAATTTAGAGATCATGATGGTTAACACTGAGTGTCAACTTGATTGGACTGAAGAATGCAAAGTATTGTTCCTGAGTGTGTCTGTGAGGGTGTTGTCAAAGGCGATTAACATTTGAGTCAGTTGACTGGGAGAGGCAGACCCACCCTCAAGCTGGGTGGGCACCATCTGATCAGCTGCCAGCAGGGCCGGAATAAAAGCAGGCAGAAGAATGTGGAACAGTTAGACTGGCTAAATCTTCTGGCCAACATTATTCTCCCATGCTGGATGCTTCCTGCCCTTGAACATTGTACTCCAAGTTCTTCACCTTTTGGACTCTTGGACCTATATCAGTGGTTTGCCAGGGGCTCTCAGGTCTTTGGCCATACACTAAAGGCTGCACTGTCAGCTTCCCTACTTTTGAGGTTTTGGGACAGGGACTGGCTTCCTTTTTCCTCAGCTTGCAAATGGCCTATTGTGGGAGTTTACCTTATTATACTCCTTAATAAACTCTCCTTTATATATACATCTATCCTATTAGTTCTGTCCCTCTAGAGAACCCTGACTGATACAGGGATATATTCACAAAGTCAATATTCCTGCCGAAGAAATAACAACCAAATTATGTTGTCATTTGTAAAGAGGTCACATTTTCCTCATTATAAGACCCAACCCAAAATTGGCACAAATAACAACATGGACACATATACACAGGCACAAATACACAAACACACACACATAAACACAGAAACACACACAGAAACAAGCCTCTCCTCCGGACAGTGCTCTCATTTTGCCTCTAGCCCTCATCAGCCATGGTCACAAATAATTTTAAAAAATATTATCTTGACTAGCTCTTAAATTTACCCAAAGACTTATTTATTTAGATAATCCACAAAATTCTTTATAAATATGCAAAAAAATATTTTCTGCATCTTCTAAGTTGGGTTGAATACACTCTTTTTGGTACAGGCTGTTCTCCTTTGGTGTGTTCTATCCATTATTTCCTTCAGAAGTGACAATAACTTTGCTTCTATGAAATTAATGTTCTGATATTTTCTTCTAGCCATTGCCTTCTCAAGGCTTCTAAAGTATTCCTTGATCACACTAGTGATTAAAATGATGGCACTCCTCTAGGTTACTGTTTATCTATGCGTGTGTGCAGTCTGCACGTGGAGTGAAATAGAGGAAAGAGATGGTTGATAAAGATAGTTTGTCCTCAAATGTCAGGAGGTTTGACTTACATTTCTTTCCCATTACATTGAAAATAAAATACGATTTGGAGAATATTGAGTTAACTTTCTACCTTTCAAAGAAATAAGGGGATTATAAACTGTCCTATATTTTCTGGAAAATCATTTGACATTGTAGAAAAGGTAACAATCATATATTTTGAAAAAGTACTATCTCTTCTGGCATTATAGCCCAATAAAATAATTATAAATTCAAAGACTCGTGAACAAAGATGTTCTTTGCTACATTGTTTGCCATCCATATGACCATCGGTTGATCCTGCTTAGATAAATTGTGTTATATCTTATGAAAGATTCAGTCAATATCACAGCGTTTATTGAGAAATGCAATAACAGAAATATTTACCTTCCAAACTGGGCTAAGCCAAGTTTGTCTTAAACAACTGTTTAGTTATTTTGCCACTTTTAGTAGCCTCCAGTAGGTTTTGGAAAGGGTCGGCTGCTCCTCCAGAATCATCCTATTAAAAATTTTAATGAAAGCAAATCTCTGGCCCTTTTCTGCCACACATGCTGACTTGTTTTTGTTTGTTCTTGCTGTTGTTTTTTGAGTCAGAGTCTCCAGGTCTCAAACTCCTGACCTCAAGTGATCCACCTGCCTTGACCTCCCAAAGTGCTAGGGATTACAGCCATGAGCCACCACACCCAACCTGCTGACTTTTATTTTAAGCATGCATTTATTAAGAGAGTGACACAAAATGTTTTATAAGATCTCTGCCATTTTTAGAGTTCTCAAAATATCATCTATTGAAGGTTTCCCTGAGGCAAATGGGACCATATTCCAGCTACACTATTTTTTTTTTTTTTTTTTTTTTTTTGAGACGGAGTCTCGCTCTGTCGCCCAGGCTGGAGTGCAGTGGCGCGATCTCGGCTCACTGCAAGCTCCGCCTCCCGGGTTCACGCCATTCTCCTGCCTCAGCCTCCCGAGTAGCTGGGACTACAGGCGCCCGCTACCACGCCCGGCTAATTTTTTGTATTTTTAGTAGAGACGGGGTTTCACCGTGTTAGCCAGGATGGTCTCGATCTCCTGACCTCGTGATCCGCCCGCCTCGGCCTCCCAAAGTGCTGGAATTACAGGCGTGAGCCACCGCGCCCGGCCCAGCTACACTATTAATCTCATCATTTAGTAGGAACTTCTTACTAAGATTCTCAGAGAAGGATTAGAATATTGACCATTTAGGGATCAAGCCTACGAAGTTTTACCAGCATTACATGTTAAAGTGCTCCTTAAATTTTTATACCATGCTAATGTAAAGATGAAGAAATAGCTCTACAATATCCTACATAGTTCATTTGTCATTAATACCATTTCTAACATGTTTTTTGCCAATTAACTAATTTTACCAATAAAAACTCAGTTCTTTAATAGATTATACAAAGCCTCTGGTGCAGATGGGGCATAGAGACAGCTAACTTACTCACTGTACCAGCCTCTGTAATGTGGAATTTCTGATACATGCTAGTTGAACACTCCTGGAGTATAAATTTCTGATTGTGAGACTAGAAGGTCCTGGAGCACAGCTTACACAATATAATACATTATGAAGTGTTCTAAAATTAGTTGCAGATATCAAAATATATGTAACACTGCATTTAAAAACTTAATGAAAATCATATATATGCTATAATTTGACACTAAAAATACACCAAAATGCGAACGTTAGATGAGTTTTATTTTCTACCTTATAGATATGTATTATTTTTTGAAATCCCTTAAAATACTATAGAATAGATAGAGAAACAAGAAATTATATTACTTAAACCCAAAATGCATAGATTAAGGGAAGAAGATCTTATGAACTGTGTTCTAGGCAACAGGAAGCCTCCATCATGATCCTTCAAATATGTACTTAGGGGTCCACTAAGTCAGGATCATTGCATTAACTATGCCTTCAGGACAGGCACCTTGGTTAATGTCTGTAATCCCAGTACTTTAGGAGGCCGAGGCGGGCAGATCACTTGAAGCCAGGAGTTCTAGACCAGCCTGGGCAACATGGTGAAACACCGTCTCTACTAAAAGGTACAAAAAGTAGCTGGGCATGGTGGTATGCACCTGTAATCCCAGCTACTTGGGAGACTGAGGCAGAAGAATCGCTTGAACCTGGGAGGCAGAGGCTGCAGTGAGCCGAGATAACACTACTGCACTCCAGCCTGGGCATCAGAGTGAGACTCCGTCTCAAAAAAAGAAAAATTAATCAAACTGTGCCTTCAATTTGTAAATAGACGACTCTCAGCCTTTCTTGTAAAGTATTTTTATTTGATTCTTTGATTGTTTCTTTCTTTAAAGGAGAATAGTTGGACTACAAATCCAAACATAAATTAAAAATAAGAGGCTTAATTCTCCCCATTGAAAATAAAGGAAGGGGTTTCCTTGTTTTTCTTTTTCTTAGAAAACTTGTAATTTTCTTTAGAAAACGTGTACTTTTAAGTTTTTTATCTGTCTCTCTGAAATGTATGTAAATCCTCCTAAAAGCTATATATGCCTTTTGCCAGCCTTAGGATGCAGGAATGTCTTTCTCAAGGACCTGGGAATCATTTCTTTGCAATGTAAACAGCCAAGAAGATAGTGCCACTATTTCCTTGTTTCTGTGTGAGGATAGGAGCCTACCTTTGGTTGGTTTCTGGCTCCAATTGGCAAAACTACCTTCTTTCAAAAAGATTTGAGCAATTTACTTTTCCTTTGTATACAGCCAATTAACAAACACAAATGATCACCCCAATTGCCAAGTGAATTTAGGATAAACTATGTGTGACAAATGGTGTCAAGTCCTCTTACTTGAGGACTACTTACTGTTTACCTTGAGAACATGTGTATAATGAATTTTATCTGCTTGGCTGTATAAAAAGGTAAAAAGATTCTTTCTGCCTTTGCAATCTTTTAGCAGACTTCTTGTGATGCACATTATGTTCTTGTTTAATACCGTGTCAACAATAAGATTGTATTCTTTCTCTTTTACCCTTATGGAGATGTTCTGGGTAAGGAGGAGATTTTGTTTTTAATTATCTTTCCCCAACTACACATACCTTCAAAATGCTTTTTTTAAATAAGTTTTTAAATCTATCACTTATTTTATAACAATCATTTCTTCTAAAGAAATCATCAGTCATAGACACATAGACATATTTGTTCCCAAATCTGCATTTTTTCTTATTTTTGAGAATTTTTTTTTTTTAACCTGTATGTGTGTGTCTGCGTATTTATAAGATTTAAAAAGTTCGGGCTGCACGCGGTGGCTCACGCCTGTAATCCCAGCACTTTGGGAGGCCCAGGCAGGCAGATCACGAGGTCAGGCATTTAAGACCAGCCTGGCTAACATAGTGAAACCCCCTCTCCGACTAAAATACAAAAAAATTAGCCGGGTGTGATGGCGGGCGCCTGTAAACCGAGCTACTCCGGAGGCTGAGGCAGGAGAATGGCTTGAAGCTGGGAGACAGAGGTTGCAGTGAGCCTAAATCACGCCACGGCACTCCAGCCCGGGCGACAGTGCAAGACTCCGTCACACACACACACACACGCAAAAGTTTGAAATGCAAAATATAAAAGAATAGAAAGAAGAACATAAAAGCAGTTAAGCTCTACCCTTCTATACTTCACATTCAGCATCTCTACTTCTGAGATAAACAAGGCACCCAATTGGCATTTCTTTTCACACCCTTTTCCATGTAGATTTATAATTCCATATATAATTCCATATAAAAACATCTTTGCCAGCTATGTAGTACTAGGTTAAGTACAGATGATTTTGGAGTACCTTAAGTGTAAGATGTAATTTGGTAGGATAAATTTCCAAGGTTCTTCCTCTTTATTCCCAGGTATGGGGCTTTTAATAATGTCAAAGAAAAATTGCACCAAATGAAGTTAAACAGGAAGAAAGACTTTAATCAAGACTACTGTAATAGGGGTTACGTCTAGTACAACAGGGGAGAAGATTAAATTCAACTCTGTTGAAACAAAAGGCCAGAGAGTTTATAAACACTCAGATGAGTTGATGGAAAAGTCTGGGAGGACATTAAGGGAGAGGCTGGTAAATGTAATTAGCCCACGTGTATTTTCTACTTGACATTTAACAAAGTTAGGCTTCTACCTTCTCACAGAGACTGGTATACAGGGACCCTCTCTTTCTTGATTATTACATTTCAAATAAATTGCTCCCAGGTTCTTAAGAAAGAAATTTCTGTGTTGTAAAACTGGCAAGAGGTTGGGAGATTTACATCTCAAAGGGGTAGAGAAATAACTTAAATTGCAAGTTTTCTAAAGTAAATGCTCTAAGAAAAGAGAGATTAGGTGCCAATAGTTGGGAAGGAACATATCTGTTGTTTATTCAGGTTGAGGGGAATATTAAGGCCATCCAGGTTAAAAGTTAATAACCTGGTTAGAGCTGTGAAATGACCTGGTAGAAAAATATAAAATTCCAACAGGAATCAGGTGGCAAGTTTAGGTATGTGCTTAGCCCTTTTCAAAACAATCAACAGATAGTTGCTTAGGATGAGATATCAAGGGAATTCTGTATGTGGGTAGCTTTTGCTGAAATAAATGCAATAATACATGTACTAAGCTAGGCCCTGACATATTCTATTCCACATAACCATTTTAAATAGCTGAACACTTAATTTCTCTATGTGATCGGTTTCACCATCTTATTGACTGTAAATAGAAACCAATTACATTTTTTTCTAGCCATCATTTCAGGAACTATAACAAAACTGAAATGTCAATAAATATTGATACATCTTAGCTCAGCACGGTCCAATGATCTCATAACTTCCACTTCTTTTTGACAGTTTTTCACAGATCTAGTTTAACTCTGCTGTATATTTTCCAGTCTCCTCCAACCTTTAACCATATCTCTTCCTAATTAATTTAAATATCAATAACTTACCCCATCTACTGACATTTTCATAAACTTATACAATGTTTAGAACATTTCTAATTGTAGATATGTATAATTGTTTTTAACATTGATTTGAAAATAAAAATTAGTAATCATACATGTATACCATTTATCCCATAAATATCACCTATTCATGGTCGATTGCATAAATGGCACAGGCTATAAGGGTACATTATGTCTTCAAATACTGTAGTAAATTGTAATGAGGATAATACTTTTCCTTTTAACTTCCTTGTTTTGCTCTGTTTGTACCATACACAGAAAATTGCTCAGCTTGTGGTCTACAGCCAGCAATTAACACCACTTAGCAGCTGTTAAAATGGGTAATCGCCTGTTGTTATCTTCATGTGGCTTAATTCAAATGCTAATTGCTCTCTGAGCACTGATCATAACCTATCACATCCAGTATAATCGCAGACACATTGAAGTAAAATAACTACTACTTTTTCATGGTGGGGGGGAGGATGGTCAGAGTGGGAAAAAGAAATGTTCAAGAGATTTTAAAATTTGAACCATGATAAAATGCAATGGGGCAAATTTCAAAGGGATTTAGTATTCATGCGGTGCTATAGTTCCATCATGTAGAACTGTGTTGTCCATTATGGTAGCCATTTGTCATACGTGGCTATTGAACACATAAAATAAACCTAGCCCAAATAATTTAAATGTACTGTAAATGTAAAATATACACCATATTTCAAACACATATTACTAAGAAAATAATGTGAAATATCTCATTGATAACTTTCATATTGATTGCATGTTGAAATAATATTTTGGATATACTAGGTAAAATAAAAGATAGTATTAAAATTAATTTCAACTATTTTATTTTTTTAATGTGGCTACTAAAAACTTAAAAATTATATGACTTACATTATACTTCTAGTACATAGAACTGAACTAGTGGATGGACAAATTCCTAAAGTGCCTGGAAGGAATAGCAACAGCCCTCTTACCTTTTCATGTATATAACTTCTGCTTTGTGTAGGCAAGCATAAAACATGAGAATTAATAAGTTCATGTATCCCAATTAATGACTTTAGAAAATTGACATATTGTCTTTTCAAAATTTAACTCTAACTTTTAAAAATTATGCTAAAATATAATTCCCAAAGCCAATCCAACTTTTAAAATGTAAAGACAAAATGAAATGGAAATGTCACTGGGAGAAGTAAAGCAGGCTCCAATTAATCAATTATTGAATAAATGGAAGGAAACAACATGCATTTTTAAAGTTAGTTTTAATAAAATACATTTGATTGTGTGCACTTTGGAGCATTCACCAGGCAGTGGGAAGCAACAGTTCCATCTGTGTGCAATTTCAGATGAATGCAATTTCTACCCCACCCGCTTTGGCTCCATGGCTAATGAGAAAATGGAATGTGTTCGGTCTAAATAGCCTTGTTTGAATATAACACTATTGATTTCCTTATGACTCAGTCTCATTTTAGTGTCTTGAGAGACAAGAGGACTCATTGGATGAGATAAAAAGTTGAGGTCCTGAACATTTGTGGTCATTAAGCATCCTAGGGCACATTTTGCTAGAGAGCAGGATGGTGAGCTTTTACTTTGACCCAGTTCCAGTGGAAGTCAAAATAGTCTAGTCACCTAAATTCTCTATGTATGTTCAACAAGGTTTCTTTTCTACCTTCACGCCACAAGCTGCAAGTTTTGGCTATTTTTTCTATTAAATTGCTGCCAACTTTCACTCCGTAAGTCCCTACTTTTGAGTAAACTTAAAAGTATGTTTACAAAGTACAAAATCTTACACCAGGCATGGTGGTTTACTGCTGTAACCCCAGAATGTTGGAAGAGTAACGTTAGGACGATCACCTGAGCCCAGGAGTTCAAGGCTACAGTGATCTATGATCATGTCACTGCACTCTAGCAGGGGCAACAGAGTGAGATCCTGTCTCTTAAAAAAAAAAAAAGAAAAAAAAAATCTCATCTCATAGAACCATTGTTATTCTGTAGTGAATTAAGAGAGTTTTATTATTATATTTAATACTATATTATATATTTGATGATTTTTTTTTTTTAATTTAGATACAAGGTCTTGTTCTGTCACCCAGGCTGGAGTACAATGGCATGATAACAGCTCACTGCAGCCTTGAACTCCTGGCCTCAAGCAATTCTCCCACCTCAGCCTCCCAAGTAGCTGGAAACACAGGCATGCACTACCATGCCTGGCTAGCTTTTTTATTTTTTGTAGAGACAGGGTCTCACTAAATTACCTAGGCTTGTCTTGAATTCCTAGGCTTGTCATGTAATCCTAGTCCTCCCAAAGTGCTGGGATCACAAAAATAAACAACCATGCCCAGCCCCAAAGATATTCTTTAGAAATATAGAAATACATGTCTATATATGATAGTCTATATTATTACTAAATTTGTAAACACCAATTTCAGCAAACACACATTGTTTGCCTACTACTAAAATACGTTATATTAGGCAGTAGACATACAAACAACCAAAAATGGTAATTATTTTCAATAAGCTGAAGGTCTTGTGGATGAGATAGAAAATTTAACAGATATTTGCAATATCAAATGGTAAAAGTTACGAAGTTATAATGAAGAAAACAAAGAAGATAGTTTCCTAACCCACAGGAGATGGCAGCAGGAAGAGTGGTCATATAAATTACCCATATGTTTTATATTTGGCAATATGTATAAAAGGGAGAATATGAATACAAATTAAACAGTGGAAGAGGAGTAGAGAAGATGAACACAGCGGAAATCATATCAGTAAAATCAAGGAGGCTTGACTTAGGGTGGGATGTGCAAGGAATTCTCAGTGGGTTTAATCTGAGAACTAATGTGGAATGCAGAAGAGCAGCAAAAAGAGGTCAGGAAGAAGCAGGCCATGGAAGGCATTGATTTTATACAGTTTTTCTTTGTGTATCTATTGATTACTTGCACTAGTGTCAACTTAGGGTCTTATTAAAATATAGATTCTTGAGCCACTCCCCTAGACCTAGAGGATAAGAAAAACTGGGTATCAGGGCTATAGACTGTATCAGGCTCTTCAGGTGAAGCCTAGCCATTTCAGAGAGAAGTTTATGAGTAATGAGAACTATCAAAGAGTGGTTAAGAGGGGGGACCTCTCATGAACAGATGTTGGACTTGTAGTGTAGATAGATTACTCTGATGACTACAGAAAGATAGTTTTGAAAAAGGGAAAGACTACCTAAAGTTATTTATAAGACTGGCAAGAAGTGAAAGACTAAAGCTGAAAGTAGAACATGCTTGTAGGGAGTTTACTCATTGTGGAATATAACCCCAACTTTTGCAACGGAGAAACAACAACCCAAAACAGAGGCATGAAAACAACGTTCGTTTTTCTTACATTCTAATATATAATTTGCACCCAGTGCTACACCAGGATTTTTAGAAAAAGCTAGGCATTGGAGAAATTTCATCATCCCTTTTCTTCCACTTTAACTCAAAGCAACCACATGTAAAGTTAAAACAAAAATTGCATGTGTACCAAAATTTAAAATACTTTATAAATTTTGCAATTGTGTATTTCTGTATACATTTATCAATTCTGATTTTTAAAAATGTAACATCCCTTTCTGGATATGCCAAAAGCACGTGCTTTATGTGCTTATTGGGTACAGAACTGTTTATACAATATTGCTGACATTAAAAAAAAATGCTTTCAAAAGATTTGATTACTTTTTTTTTCCATCTTGGGTATTTAAACCTGAGATATGAAGGCCATTCACAAGTACAATAGTAAATATGGAAAGAAGAAACCAAGAGAAAACAAATCTATAAGAAGATATGCTTACTTGTTAAATGAGATCAAGCCAGGAAATTATGAGATTCTGGAGGCAAAGAGGCAGATATGAATAGATAGAAGCTTGAAAGCTGAGAACCTGTGGTTTATATGTGACGTGTTGTAAAACCAAGGCAGACACATAGGAAGAGGAATGACTGCTCTCAGGAGATTTTGAAAAACCTGACTTAAGTGAGCCAGAATTGGAGGGAGGATATAAAAAATAAAGTTAATGCAAAGGAGTGACCACAGCTCTATATAATTATATGATGAATCATAAGATATCACTAACTACAAACCAAAGGCTTGGAATATGCCCATAATATTTACTAAATATTGAATACTACGTGCCAAGCATGAAGCTGAATAGATTATAATCATTATTTTTATCGAATTCCCACAGCAACTCTGATATTCAGTAATCTAATCTTGATCACAAACCAAGGAAGTAGCAAAGCCTTTATTTAAGCCCTGGCTCATCTTCTCCAAGGTTCATGCGTTTAGTCATTATTCTCTGTTGCCTCTCCAGTGGTAACAGCTCCCAACAGAAGTGAATTTGAATCTTCCAGGAAAGTAGAATAAAGGGCAAAAATAAGGGGCATAAAAGAAAACTGTTTAGCATTTAACTTAGATTATCTCATTTAATTCTCACAAGAATATTAAGAGTTAGACTATATGCACATTTTAAAAATGTGGAAACTGATGCAAAAGCAGTAAATATTATTTGCCAAAACAACCCTACACAGACACTAAGTGGCAGAGCCAGGATGCAAGGTCAGCCAATCTGACTCCCCTGCTCACATCCATTCTGTCTTCATAGTGCAACATAATTTAAATAGTAAAATCATCAATTCCCAGTGAAATGCTAGGTTTAATGAAAAGTGACAAGGTTGGGGGAAATGAGAGACCTCCCACACCTGTACAGACGGAGGTACATATGTGAGGGCTGAGAGGTAATCACATTACCATATTCCCTCTCCATCCATTCACTTAAAAAATGGATTCAGTATACGTATTAGTTTGCTACGGCTGTATTATAGACTGAAAGTTTGTGTCCCCCTACCAAAAAATCACGTTTGAATTTAATCTCCCAATTTCTATTGTGCTTCTTAAAATTCTTTCAGACTTTACCCATTATCCAATTCCAAACCACTTCCATGTTTTTAGGCATTTGTTATAGTAGTACACTTCTTAGTACCAAAATATTTATTGCAAAAAATTGGCTTATGTGACTGTGGCAGCTGGCTAGGCAAGTTCAAAATCTGTAGGGCAGGCTATGAGAAAAGACAGGCTAGAACTCAAGCAAAAGCTGAAACTGCAGTCCACAGGCAGAATTTGTTTCCTTCTGGGATGTGTTCATTTTGCTTTTAAGGCTTGTCAGATGTTTTAATGAAGTTCACCTAGATTATCTAAAATAATCTTTTTTACTTTAAGTAAACTATAGACTTTAATCACATCTATATAAAATATGTTCACAGTAACATCTAGATTAATGTTCAGTTGAATAACTGAGAACTACAGGTTAGCCACAATGATATATAACACTAACCATTACATTGTTTTTTAGTTTTTGGATTTTTTTATTCATATGCCCCAGTCTTGGTGCTACAGAAGCTGGCAACCTGGAATAGCCAATGGGCACGATAGCAACCATAACAACAAACAACAAATCTCCCCAAAACTTCTGCTTTATCTAGGACCAGAAAGTGGAACTCCAGCAAGGCAGGAACTTATGGACATAACTGTCTTACCTTATCCCAGTTAAGCAAGGCGGAAAAAAATCATAGGATCAACCTCAACCCTATCAGCAAAGGCAGATGAAGACATTGTGTTACTGGAAAACAAGGGGTTTGGTCTAGGTCCTGCTGCTCGCTTGATAGAAAGCCAATCCCTAAGACAAGGAGTATTGCCAAGGAAGAAGGCTTTAATCAGGTGCTGCAGCTGAGTAGACGGGAAATCAGTCTCAAATCCATCTGCCTAACTGACTATAACGAAAGAGCTAACATTCATGTTCTTGGTGTCCTAGAAGGGGACGGATCTGGGCTAGGCATCCTAGAAAAGAATGGGGCTGAGAACACATTCAAAGAAATAATAGCAATAATTTCCCAAATTTGAAAAAAGCCACTAGGTGCAAGGGTCTGAGTAAGCCCTAAACAGGATAAACCCCAAACTACCCTCACAAAGACACATCACAATCAAACTTCTGAAAACTAAAGAAAGACAAAGAAAAATCTTGAAGGCAGTGAAAGAGAAATGATACCTTATCCTAATTAAAATTTCTCATCTGAAGCTACGCAACCCAAAAGGAGGTAGCATGACATTTTTCAAATTCTGGAAAAGCAGCAACTGTCAAGTCTGAATTCTATATCCAGCAAAATGAAAAAGAAATAAAGACATACCCAGATGAAGAAAAACTAAGAGAATTTTTATGACCAGACCTACCTTGAAAAACTGTCTAAAGGAAGTTCTTTAAATAGGAGGAAAAGGTAAAATAAGAAATCTTGGGACATCTGGTGGAAAGAAAGAAAAATTTAAAGAGCAAAAGATTTTCTTTCTTTTTTTGAATTTTAAAAATTATGTTTGATGGTTGAAGCAAAAAGTATAATATTTTCTGATGTGGTTCTAAACACGGGTAGAGAAAATATTTAGGACAGTTATAGACTATATAGAATTAAGAGACAAGGTGACATAAGATTTTTATACTAAACTCAAACATAAAATGTGGGCATGAGCAGAATCTAGTAAGTTATGTATATATAACTTAATGTCTATAAAAACCCCTAAAATTTTATACAAGATGTACAAAAACACTATACAAAGTAAAATATTATTCTAAAAAATATTCAAGTAACACAGAGTAAAAAAGCAAAAAGAAAATGGAGAAACACGAAACAGAAAAGGAAAAAAATAAAATGCCAGACTTAAGTCCTAATATAATTCTATCAAAGGTAAACAGGCTACACTCACTAATTAAAAGAGATAGGCAAAATGGCTTTAAAAACATGACCCAACTATATGCTAGGGCACTATGCTGACTAAAAATGCCAATCAAAAATGTTATATACTCTATGATTCCATTTATATAACATTCTCAAAATGACAAAATTATACATAGAACAAATTAGTGGTTGCTCATGCTTCAGGGTGGGTGTGCCTAATTCCCTAGTTCTAGCAGAAGGGAAATCTTCCTGATGATGGAACAGTTCTGATCTTGATTCTGCTGGTGGTTACATAATATGATAATATGGCACAAGACAATACATACATTGCATTGTTGTTTCTGGTTTTGATGTTGTGCTACAGTTATATAAGTTATGGCCTCTGGGGGAAACTGGGTGAAGAGTTCATGAGATTTTTTTCACTGGAGTAAAAGTATTTCAGAGCTAGAAGAAATTTAACACATTTCTCAAAAAAATATGAAGACAGACATAATAGTCTCCATTCTTATGTGTCATTTTAAGTGTAATTCTGTTCTTGAATAAGATCTTGACCTCTAATTGGCAACTTCTCCCACTTTCCTGCCTGCTACCCTAATGTATCAACTCTATGGTATATTAATCATATTATCATATTTTGCTCTTGTGAAATTTCCTATAGAACAAAAATGACTTTGTAAAATCATATGGCTCAATTCCCTGTCTCCCTGCATATGTGTGAAATATGTAACTCAATTATCTCAGATGACCACCACCTCCTTAGATGATGTACATTGTTTCTTCTATAGTTTCCAAATATTTAAGAACTTTAGTCTCATAATTTTTTCTATGGATTTATTTTCTGTGTGACAGTGTTAAATGGAACTATTTATGTGTTACCAATACAATGGATATAAGATACTGTAATAAGTGTAAAACAAAGCTTTCCTGTATGCAGATTTTTCCAAAAGAAATATTGGAGAATATTTTTTCATCTTCTTTCCAAAAGAAATATTGGAGAAAGAATTTATTTCATATTAATGAATCTTACACTATTCAGGTCTTTAGATAGACAAAAGATAAAGAAAATGAGGTACATGTACACCATGAAGTACTACATAGCCATAAAAAATAATGAGGTCATGTCCTTTGCAGGGACATGGATGGAGCCTGCTCCATCCTTAGCAAAATAACACAAGAGCAGAAAACCAAATATAACATGTTCTCACTTATAAGTGGGAGTTAAATAAGAACACATGGACACATAGAGGGGAACAACATACACTGGGGCCCCTTAGAGGGTGGAGGGTGGGAGTAAGGAGAGGATCAGGAAAAATAATGAATGGGTACTAGGCTTAATACCTGGATGATGAAATAATCTTTACAACAAATCCCATGACAAATATTTACCTATTTAGCAAACCTACACATGGACCCCTGAACTTAGAATAAGAGTTTAAAAAAAGGCAAAATAAAGGTTTATTAGACACACACATGCATACACACACAAAAAGAGAGGTTTTTAAAATGTATGAAGACATTTCCTTGGAGGTAGTTGATGCTATGGGTTCATGAATTCCCTGTTTGGGATTAGGATTTTGGAGGTGATACCTCCTTCATCTTAATTCTAGAGAAAGTGAGCATTACTAGGATCCGTTGGAAAATTACGCACTTCCCTATGGAAAGAAGAGATTCAGGACTGTAGCCTCACTCTCAATGCAAAATCTATGGGAGAAAGATAAGCTAACTAGCTGATTTGTCAGCTAAGCCAGGTGAGGGTTTTGTTTTGTCTTGTTCCAATTTTTGATAGAATGTTTGTTCTCCTAAAAGAAGAAGGATACATGAGTACATTCTGTGAACACAAAAAAGAAAGAAAGCCAGAGTGGGAAATCTTTGCACCCTACAATGTGCCTTTTGAGAGGCATAGAAGACCCAGTAGAAGGAAGCTGATGGTGACGAGCTACGGACATATCTGAGGCCCTTGGACATGCCCAGAAGAGAAAATGTCAGTTTTAAGTATTTACCATGCCCAGAGAGTACAAAGCCAGTATACACAGTAAGCTGAACCTATTTTAAAGGAATGATGTGAGATCGAAATCAAGATGTGTTTTTATTATATCACAGGTAGTATTATCAAAGATTAGTTAAATAGACAGATTTTTCAAATACATATTGTTTGTAGTCCAAATAATCTTACTCTTACAATTATTTTTTAAAACCTCTGACCTTTGTCCCAGCTTCTCCAAACACTTCTGTAGTGACCTTTAATTAACCAGTGCAGTGGCTTAGAACAGAATAATTTTTCAGCTAATTAATACTATCACTTCCTTTACACAAGTCTTTGAGTTTGAAGGAGAGAATCATTTCCTGTACAATGACTACAGTGTGGTCAAGAAGAACGAAAAAAGAGAAGAGATTTAGCCTTCGGATTGTGGTTTTTAAAAAAAGTAAAATGCCATTTCTGTGTCAGCTGAGTGAGCACAATAAAAGCCAAATTGAATGTGTTGAGGAGTATCAGACAATAAAGTGGAAAGGCAGGTATATGAAGCAACCTTGAAGAACTAGGAATACACCTAAATATGCTTATACATTATATTTCTCTACAAAATTTACAACCATAATATCTCAATCAGGATGAATTTCTACAGCAAAATAATTTATATAAATGTCAAAATATTTTTGCTTCACATAAAATATTTTTAGATTGCTAAAAATCATTTAAATTTTTTTTTTACTTAGAAAAAAATAAGATTTGTTTCAGAAGATAAGATTAAAAAGATGAAGAGAGATATTCTAAAAATTTCTTAAAGAGCA
The DNA here is from genome assembly GCF_029289425.2 of Pan paniscus. Classification (NCBI taxonomy): domain Eukaryota; kingdom Metazoa; phylum Chordata; class Mammalia; order Primates; family Hominidae; genus Pan; species Pan paniscus. The sequence goes on from NC_073258.2 coordinate 98,716,128, forward strand.
TTTTCCCTGATAGTAACATATGCTTACTATTAAAATGAGAGAGCAGAAAAAAATGTGTATTTCAACTATTGAACAATGTCACATTTTAACTTATTTTTAATGTTTTATAGTTGCTTTCCTTTACGTTAAACGTGTTAATTTTTATTTTAAAATATTTTTAAACTTGACAAGAGAATACAGATAATTTCCTAGTTCATCACTCCTTATGGGGTACGTGGGATATTTTGACACAGGCATGCAATGTGTTATAAACACATCATGGAAAATGGAGTATCCATCCCCTCTAGCATTTATCTTTTGTGTTACAATTATAACCTTTTAGTTATTTTAAAACATATAATTACATTCTTATTCACTACAGTCAACCTGTTGTGCTAGCAAACACTAAGCCTTTTCCATTCTGTATTTTTTTATACCCAGTAACCATCCCCGCTTCTCCACCCAGTCCCCCACTACGCTTACCAGCTTCCTGTAACCATCCTTCTACTCTCTATCTCCATGGATTCAATTGTTTTGAGTTTTAGATCCCACAAGTAAGTGAGAACATACAATGTTTGTATTTCTGTGGCTGGCTTATTTCACCTAATATAATGACCTCCAGTTCCGTCCATTTGCAACACCATGCAAATCTTGTTTTCAAATCTTGCCTATTGTGAACAGTGCTGAGACAAACATGGGAGGGCAGATGTATCTTCTATGCTGATTTCCTTTCTTGGGGGTACATACCCAGCAGGGGAATTGCTGGATTATTAGGTAGTTCTATTTTTAGTTTTATGAGGAACCTCCAAACTCTTCTCCATAGTGGTTGTACTAATTTACCTTCCTATCAATAGTGTACAATGGTTCCCTATTCACCACATCCTTGCCAGCATTTGTTGCCTGTCTGTTGAATAAAAACCATTTAACTGGGGTGAGTTGATATCTCACTGTAGTTTTTATCTGTATTTCTCTGATGATCAGTGATGCTGAGCACCTTTTCATATGCCTGTTTACCATCTGTATGTCTCCTTTACAGAAATGTCTATTCAAACCTTTTGCCAATTTTTTAATCAGATTATTAGGTATTTTATCTGCAGAGTAGTTTGAACTTCTTATATATTCTGATTATTAATGCCTTCTCAGATGGGTAGTTTGAAAATATTTTTCCCATTCTGTAGGTTGTGGGTTGCCTCTTCATTGTGTTGACTGTTTCCTTTGCTGTGCAAAAGCTTTTTAACTTGATGTGATTCCATTTGTTCATTTTTGCTTTGCTTGCCTGTGCTTGTGGGGTGTTACTCAAAAAATGTTTGCCCAGAACAATGTCCTAGAGAGTTTCCCCAGTGTTTTCTTGTAGTAGTTTCATAGTTTGTGATCCTAAATTCAAGACTTTATTACATTTTTATTTGATTTTTGTATATGGCGAGAGACAGGAGTTTAGTGTCATTCTTCTGCACATGGATATCCAGTTTTCTCAGCACCATTTATTAGATACACTGTCTTTTCCCCAAAGTATGTTCTCAGCAGTTTTGTTGAAAATGAGTTATCTGTCAGTATGGGGATTTGTTTCTGGGTTCTCTTTCTATTCCATTGTTCTATGTGTCTGTTTTTATGCCAGTACCACGTTGTTTTGATTAGTATAGTTCTGTAGTATAATTTGAAGTCAGGTAATTTGATTCCTCCAGTTTTGTTCTTTTGGCTTAGGATAGCTTTGGCTCTTTGGGGTATTTTATGGTTCCACATAAATTTTAGAATTTTTTTCCTATATCTGTGCAGAATGTCATTGGTATTTTGATAGACATTACATTTAATCTATAGAATGCTTTCCATAGCATGGACATTTTAACAATATTGATTCTTCCAATCCATGAACATTGAATATATTTCCTTTTTTTGTTTTCTCTTTGATTTCTTTCATTAGTGTTTTATGTGTTTCATTGTAGAGACCTTTTACTTCTTTGGTTAATTCCTAGGTATTTAATTTTATGTTTGGCTATGGTAAATATAATTACTTTCTTGATTTCTGTTTCAGATTGTTCACTGTTTGCATATAGAAATGTAACTAATTTTTGTATACTTTTTGTTCTGCAACTTTGCTAAATTTGTTTATTAATTCTCTTAGATTTTTGGTAGAGTCTTTAGGTTTTCCCAAATATAAGATCATATCATATGCAAACTAGGATAATTTAATTTCTTTCTTTCTAATTTGGATGCTCTTTATTTCTTCTCTTGACTTACAGCGCTATGTTGAGTAACAGTGGCAAAAGTGGGCAGTCTTGTCTTGTCCCAGATCTTAGAGAAAAGGCTTTCAGTTTTTCTCCGTTCGGTATGATACTAGCTGTGGATCTGTTGTATACGGCTTTTATTATGTTGGGGTACATTCCATCTATACCCAGGTTTTTTAGGGTTTTTTCATTAAGGGATGTTGAATTTTATCAAATGGTTTTCACCATCAATTTAAATGATTATATGGTTTTTGTACTTCATTCTTTTGATACAATATATCACATTGCTTAATTTGCATTTGTTGAACCAACCTTCTGTCTCAGGGATAAATCCTACTCAGTCATGATGAATGATCATGTTAGCATACTGTTGAATTTGGTTTGCTAGTATTTTGTTGAGAATTTCTGCATCAATATTTATCAGAGATATTGGCCTATAGTTGTTTTTTAATGTGTGTCTGTCTGGTTTTGGTATCAGGGTAATACTGGCCTCATAGAATAAGTTTACAAGTATTTTTTCTTCCTTTATTTTTTGGAATAGCTTCAGTAGGATTGTTATTAGTTCTTCTTCAAATGCTTGATAGGATTAGCTGTGAAACCATAGGGTCCTGGGCTTTTCTTTACTGGAAGACTTTTTATTATGGCTTCAATATCATTACTTGTTATTGGTCTGTTCAGGTTTTAGATTTCTTCATATTTCAGTCTTGGTAGGTTGTATCTGTCTAGGAATGTATCCATTTCTTCTAGATTTTCTAATTTGTTGGTATAAAATTGCTTCTAGTAGCCACTAATTATTAGTATCAAAAATTTTGTATTATCTTCTCTGAGTTTATTTATTTGGGTCTTTTCCCTTTTTTTCTTCATTAGTCTGGCTAAAGGTTTGTTGATTTTGTTTATCTTTTCAAAAAAACAACTTTTTATTTCCTTGATCTTTTGTATTGTTTTCTTCATTTCAAATTCATTTATTTTGGCTCTAATCTTTATTATTTCTTCTACTAGTTTTCGGTTTGGTTTGCTCTTGCTTTTTTACTTCTTTAAGACGCATTGATAGATTATTTACCTGAAGTTTTTCTTTTTTGTTTTATGTAGACACTTATTGCTATAAATTTTCCTCTTAGTACTGCTTTTGCTGTAACCCATAGGTTTTGGTATATTGTGTTTCCATTACAGTTTGTACCAAGAAATTTTCCAACTTCCTTCTTAATTTCCTCCATGACTCACTGGTCATTCAGGAGCATACTGTTTAACTTCTATGTGTTTGTACAGTGTCCAAAATTCCTCTTGTTATTGATTTCTAGTTTTATTCCATTGTAATCAGAGAAGATGCTTAATATTATTTTAATTTTGTTGAATATTTAAGACTTGTTTTGTGACCTAACATATGGTCTATCATTGAGAATCATCCATGTGGCGAGGAGAATGTGTATTCTGCAGCTGTTGGATGAAATGTTCTGTAGATATTTTTTAGGTTAATTTGTCCTATACTGCAGATTAAGTCCGATTTTCTTTCCTAATTGATTTTCAGTCTGGGAGATCTGTCCAAAGCTGAAAATGGGATGTTGAAGTATCCAGCTTTTATTGTATTGAGGTCCTTCTCTTTCTTTAGCTCTAATATTTGCTTTATATATATGCAGACTCAAGTGTTGTGTGCATATATATTTACAATTGTTATATCTTCTTGCTGACTTGACTTTTTAAATTATATGACCTTTCTTGTCTCTTACAATATTTGTCTTGAAATGTATATTGCGTTATATAAGTATAGCAACTCATTAGATTTTCTGGTTTCCCTTGGCATTTAATATCTTTTTCCATTCCTTTATTTTCAGTCTATAAGTATGCTTAAAATTGAAGTGTGTTTCTTATAAGCAACCGATCACTGAGTCATGTTTTTTTAATACATTTTTAATATTCTGTGTCTTTATATTGGAGAGTTTAGTCCATTTACATTCAATGTTACTATTGATACATTGGGACTTACTCCCTCCTGTCATTTAGTTATTTGTTTTATGGTTGTTTTTTGGTCTTCTCTTCCTTCCTTCTTTCCTTCCTCCCTATTGTCCTTTAGTAAAAGTGATTTTCTCTGCTGGTATACTTTAATCTCTTGTCTTTTATTTTTTCGGCTACCTGTTGTATTTTATAATGCACTATTTTAAACTGATTATAATTTAACATTGATTGCATAACAAACACACAAAAGAAAACTCATGAATACTCTACACTTTAACCTCTTCCCCCTGCTTTCATCTTTTTCTCATTTCTCTTTATGTCTTTTCATACTAAGTCTTATTTCTTTTATCTTGCTGCTTTTGAGATGCTTTCCTTATCCTTGACCTTGGGAGTTTTGATTATTAAATGTCTTTAGGTAGTCATCTTTGGGTTAATGCTTGGTGTTTTATAACCTTCTTGTTTTTGCATATGCATTTTTTTCTCTAGGTTTTGGAATTTCTCTGTTATTATTCCTTTGAATAATTTTTCTGCCCCATGTCTCTTTCTCTACCTCATTTTTTAAGGCCAATAATCTTAGATTTGCCTTTTTGAGGCTATTTTCTAGGTCTTGTAGGCCTTCTTTATTCATTTTTATTCATTTTTCTTCTGTCTCCTCTGACAATGTGTTTTCAAATAGTCTGTCTTCAAGCTCACCAATACTTTCTTCCCTTTGACCAATTCTGCCATTAAGAGACTCAGGTGCATTCTTCAGTATGTCAATTGAATTTTTCAACTCTAGAATTTCTGCTTGATTCTTTTCAATTATTTAAATGTTTTTGTTAAATTTATCTCATAGAATTCTGAATGCCTTCTCTGTGTTATCTTGAATGTCTTTGAGTTTCCTCAAAACAGCTATTTTGAATTCTCTCTTTGAAAGGGCTCTATTATAAACAGATGGTGAAGCCAGCCATGTTTGTGTCCTTCCCTTCAGAGTAATGAGTTGCCCCACATCCCTAGAAGATCCAAACAGGCTGTCTGGGAGCCAGGGATTGGATTCCAAAACGTTATAAATTTACCTGATATTCTATTCTATTGTGGCTAAACTGTCACTGAAACCACAATACAAAGTCCTTCTCTCTCTTTCCTCCCCTTTCCACAGGCAGAGGCTCCTCTCTCTGTGGCCACCACTACATTCAATCCATGGTGGGTTCTGCCATGCCACTGCAAACATTCACTTAAAGCCCAAGTGCTCTTCACTCAGCTTATGGTGAATGCTGCCAGGCCTGGGACTCAGCCTTCAGGGCAGGGAAGGTCCAGAAATGCTGTCCAAGAGCCTAGGCCTGGATTTGGGGAAACTGAGAGACCATTTGTTGCTCTACCCCACTGTGGCCAAATTGGGACCTAAGGTGCTATACAAAAGTCCCCTTTACTTTTCCCTCTGCTTTTCTCAAACAGAAGAGGTATCTCCCTGTAGCCATAACAGCTAGGAATGTGCTGGGTCACACCAGAAGCCAGCACATCTTAGAGTCTAGGCTTATGGCATACTACCTGGGTATTGCTGCTGGCTTTTTAAAAAGGGCCCAAGGTCTTTTTATTCAGCAGGTGATTAACTCTGCCAGAACTTCATTCTTCCCTTCAGGGCAGTGGGTTCCCTTTTGGCCTAGTGTGTCTAGAAATGTTGTCTATGAGCTAGGGCTTGGAATGGGGTCCTCATGGCTCTGCCTAGTGCTATATCCTACTGTGGCTGAGCTGGTATCTAAGATGAAAGAAAAAGGCCTCTTTACTCTTCACTTTACTCTCCTTAAGCAGAAGGAAGGAGTCACTTTCATTTCTGTGAGCTGCATGGCCTGGGGTTGGGGGAGGGGTGGCATAAGCACTCCCTTAGCCACCCCAGCTGGTGTCTTCCTAGGACACATTCTACCCTAGTCCACTGGCTCTTAGTCCAGGCCAGCACTAGGAGTTGCCTAGACTGTCCTTTCAAGTTTACCCAGGATCCCAGAGCACTTTGTCCTGTGGTGGCCAGGCTTGCCCAGAAACTCAAGTTCTGACTGCTGGGATGGGTATTTTCCCTCTAGCTGGGTCTGGTCCAAATGCTTCCTCCATGCGCGGGTGCTGGCTGAGCCCAGCACAACTTTGCTGTCTGCTGTGACAGGACAGCACTGAGTTCAATGTAAAGTCCCCTGTGTTCTCCCTCCCTCCCATGCACAGACTCTCTCCATGCTGCATGGCTGTTGCCAGCAGACAGGGAAGGGGTGGGATCCATGATTCATGACTATCTCTCCTACCCTCTTCAATGCCTCTTTCAGTGATATAAAGTTACAACTAGGATACAGTGATTTCTCACTTTATTTTTGGGACTTGTGACCGTGCTTTTCTATATGCAGATTGTTATTAAAATTTGGTGTTCCTATGGAGGAGATGAACAGTGCTGTCATTTATTCCATCATCTTGCTCTCTCCTGTGTAACTTTTCTAGCATACAGATAGAATAATGTCACTCTACTGCTGAAAAACTATGTAACTGCACATAGCTTTAAGTTTTAATTTCTTAGCATGTTTACAGATAAAATGTGAAAAGACATTTTGATGTCATCATGAAAGTTTCATTCACAACAAAGTCTATGACTGTCAATCAATAGTTGCATTTTATTATTGGATATTTTGTTCATAGCTCCTTATGTGTCTAGTTTTCCTTACATGATTTCAGAATCTATTATTTTATATCTGTTCTCTAGTTGAATACGTGAATATTGGCATTGCTTTATATTTGCCTAGACATAGGTATTACAATAAAAATTCATAAAAGCCTTTTTAAACAAAACCTCAATATAATTATTCAAACATTGTATTAAACTGAAATTTGCCTGCTTTGCTTAAAATCCAGAATCATAGAAATACTAGTCAGTTACCATGACTTTGGCTTACATTTAGCTCTAAAATCAACTTTTATTGAAATACAGTGACTTTAAAAAAAACAAAAATTGAGTGCAGTTTTGTGGCTGATCTCTTTCAAAGTGTAAGTAATTACCTTCAACGTGCTGAAACCAGATCATAGATTTGGGTATCCCCAAATTTAGGCCTTTTAGGAGTCTAATAGTGGTACTTATTACAAGACATGTATTCTTGAATTTCCCACTCTCTCTCCCAATGTCAGGCACATACCTAAAGCATCTGGTAAATATATACTGAATAAATTAATGCCTTACATTATATCCATATATATAAATAGAGCCTTTGAGAATTTTAGACCCTGGCTAGAAAGTTCAGCCTAAAAAAAAGACTCTCAACCTTGAACATAAGACCAGAATGAGTTGAAATTAGTTTAACTGGATTGGCTTTATATGATAAAAATTCAAAACGGGCAGCCAACTTAATGTTAGCTTATCTTGAACTCTATTCCAGTTAGTTACAGTAGAATCAAAGATATCTTTGTTGTGCGATGATTCTAACCTTAACTCATCACTACAGAAAAGACTATTCAAAATGGCACAGTGAAACTTCAGTGTGGACTTTAATCATTACATTACTATTACAATTTTGGTAATAGTATACAGGCATCTTGAGCGCCATATAGTAAACATATTGGAAGCACATTCAGCGCCTTACACCTATATTTTTAAGAGCAAAATGAACACATATGATACAGAATGAATAAATTGGAATCTTTGCAGGCCTTAGAAGATCAAATAATGGTTTAAATGCACAGATGACATGATACAGGCTCTAATAAGCTTCATTTTTTCTGTAGCCAATTCAGTAAAATATTAGTACATTAATTCCTCTTACTCATAATCATGAAGTTGAATACAAATTGAGAATATACTATTGAAATAGTTCCCTCAAAACAGAATTCCTACACCTTTAGATTTACCATTTTCCTCCTTCTCCATAATTTTTTTCAGCTCTTTGAAGAATGAATTTCACAGCAAGTAAGCATGTTCTTTTATGAATTATTTATAAACTAATTAAAATAGCATAAATCACAAATTTCTGATGGATACAGATGGGACTCTAATGACAGTCCACCAGGAAGGACAGTTTTGACATGACCTTAAAGTGTTCAGTAACTGCTATTTAGTAGAGCAGTTGAGAATTGTAATATTGTCTATTTTGTAGCTCAAATTGAACCAGCACCATGTTGATTAGCATATTTTAAAGGCACCCCTGTTTTATTCTCTTGCACAGCGGAGCAGCTGTGCCCAGAAACTGATTTCTCATTGGGCTTTTGAAAGCAAAAACTCACAACAATAAAGTCAAAGCAGGCATACTGTGAAAACTGTTATACCCATTATTATAGGAGATACACACACACACACACACACACACATATATATATGTCTACATCTATGTCTATATAGTTTTTGCTGGTTGATTTTTTTGTTAACATATTACTCAGCCTACCAAAGTCGGCCTGTAAGATTGTTTTTTGTGCTTGGGCAGAGGCAGAAATTACAAGTGTTACTAAGTACCAGTGCCAGCTATTTGAGACAAAATAAAAAGTCTTGTCTGTGTTGAGTATCAGAGAGGAAAAAAGAAATAAAATGTATGCATAACATTGTTGTTGAAAGAATAGTGGCAGAGTGAATAGTATAAGGAGTAACAGAAGGTCAAAGTGGGAAATGAGAGTCAACCAAGAAAGTACAGAAAGCCATAAATGACTTAGAAAGCCAAATGCAGAGGAGAAGGTCTTTCAGGCAACAGATAATGAACGGCCAGTGAAAGCATTGACTATTATTACCAGGATTCAAAAACATTGTTGAAAATTTCTTTATATAACAAAGTACTTGAAAACCAAAATAAAATAGAGGCTAAACCCTGTAAACTTCTTACATATCTATTTTCAGACCCACCAGGATTGTACTAGTTTTCTAAGCCTAACTTAACTAATTACTATGAATTTGGGGACATAAAACAACAGAAATTTATTCTCTTACGGTTCAGCAGACCAGAAGTCCAAAATCAAGGTGTCAACAAGGTTGGTTGCCTCTGGAGGCTCTAAAGAAGAAGGCTTCCTTTTCCTCTCTCCTAAATTTTGATGGTTGCTGGCAATCCTGGGCATTCCTTGGCCTGCAGACAAAATCTCTGCATTTATTTTTGCATCACCTTTCTCTCTGGGACTGTGTGTCTTTTCTATCTCTTATAAGGATACTCTCATTGGATTTAGAGCCCAATCAAATCCAGTATAATCTCATTTATTGCTTATCTTAATTACATATGCAAAGACCCTATTTCTGGATAAGGTCAAATTCTTATGTTCTAGGTGGGAGAGAATTTTGCGACACTATTCAGCACACTCAGAATGATTTCTTTCAAAGTTTAGAAACAGATCATTCAGTTATTTGTTAAGCCTTCTTAAAGAAAAAAAAGGCTTTGCTTTCATATTTAACAATCAAGAGCTATATAATATAGACTTGAATTATTATTTTTAATCAAGTGATAGAATGGCTATACAACTACCTGTATCAATACTATAAAACATTCTATGTGGCTCAGTCTAGAAAAACTAAATATATTAATATCTACTGAATCTATTTTTTTTCCATTCTTGATGAAAATTGTTCACAGAATTCTGTCTGTATATATGGGGAGGTTACCTTTTCTATTAGATAGAAGGATGTCAATAAAATTGGTAGCCTTTGCCTTGGTATGATGCCCAAAAGCCCTGCTTTAACAAGTTCTCCAAGTGATTCTGGTGCTCACTAAAGTTTGAGAAGCACTGATCTAGAGTAACAAGTGATTTCACTTGTGTTACTCATTTATTTCTTGAAACAAGCCAGTAATTCAGGCATTAATATATTTTCTTCCTTACAGATCTAGAATAGAAGGCTCAGAGGTGAATCGACTCAAGTTAGGCAATTCACTGAGTCGATGGCAGAGCTAGATGGAAAATTTGTTCATGTCATTTAATATACTATTTACTCAGTTTCATGAACTAAAAATATGATAAGAATATAGAAACAAATAACATGTAGTCCACAAACTTCACCTAACCTGGAATATTTCTCACCTGTTTTTTTTCTTTTTTTTTCAATTTTCTTTTTCTCGCGCTGGATGCAACATGGAAAGCCGAAATCCGATTTCAGACACCAACATTGTCAGCTGCCAGGGCATTCTGACTGCCTCCGTGCTGTGCCTGCTGCTCTGTGCTCCAGTGAGTGAAGGCATTTGGCCTGACCTCCACAGGTGTATCACTTTCCCTTCTACAGGGAAATTCTCAGTTAAAGAGAAATGGCAGGTAAATTTAGATTTGGATGTTCAGATTTATGGCTCCTCCATGACTATTTCTCTGTCCTGTAAAAATGAGTGCTTTACATTCACCGGTAAGCCACACATGGAGGAAAGTTATTCTTATCCTAAGTGTAGCAAACAAACATCAAAATAACAGTCAACTTTTCAAATATTGCTCATTGCTAATCAGCAGGAACTGTGAATTACAACTCACAGAGTAAACAGAATCTTAATTACTCCTTTCATCTTGCCTGCCAAGTGATGTCTCTCATCTAGAAAATGTAAAAAGAAATCATGAGTTGAAAATAAGAGGACTAATGAATTGATCAGATTATATAGATCAGAAAACAGAATATGTAATTGTGTAAAGAGAACACTCAGATCTCTTCCAGGCCCATTTTTAACTCAATGTATGACTTTTTAATCAATTGGGTATTTTCCTATTTGCCAATATAAGGTACTGGAATAAATGTTGTCTTTCTCCTGTATTAGGACTCATAAAATAGGAATGAAACTTGAGCATTCTGTCAAAAATATTCAGCCAAAATGCTTATATTTTGAGAAAGATTCCAGGTTAAAGTTGTTTCACAGAAATGATCTGAAAATCACCATGTTGTTAAAGATATGTAAAGGGGCTATTTTACTATCTTGTTCAAGGGTGATAATCTGAACTGAACTGACAACGCTTAAAATAGTATTGCTCCTAAGACCGACTTCTCAAATCTAATAAGTTATGCAAAATCTGTACACTCTGAACAATGTAACCATTTATAAAGTCTTACTGTGGTGACTTTAACAATATTTAGTGATCATCAATAGTATACAAAGGGTTTGAGTGCAACCTTGACTTTCTTTCATAGTTGTTCAACTTCTTGGAGTGAGGTTTTATAATGCCACATTGCAAAAACAATGCCAGCAAAGCAGATGTCCTGATAGAGGTGTTTCCTCACGTTAACACCAAATGTTACACATAGAACTTCTCAATGCATGCTGTCCTTGGTTAAAATAACATCTTCAAATTACAAGGCATAATTCAGCTTCTTAAATAAGAATTATTTATTTTTAACCTAAGTTTTGTTGCTTTCAAAAGAGTACTATAAAACTTATAATACTCTGACATTACAAGGATTTAAAATGATAACCTTAAAGACTTTGGAGTTTATCTCAGAATGACTATGCTATGCAAAGTATGATCTATTAGCCATATGTGGCTATTTAAAATACACTTTAGTAAATCTATCTTAAAAGATTAAATATTCAGTTTCTCAGTTGCAATAGTCACATTTTAAGTCCTCAATAGCCACTTGTGCCTAGTGGCTACTGTAATGGATAGAATAGAAAACATTCCCATCACAAAAGAAAGTTCTACAGTGCTGGTAAAGGTTCTTGAAATTTGGAAGCAACTGCTTGATGTTGGGCAAAGGGATGCCATGAAATTTGTATTCAAGATAATTTGTTTGGGGTACAATGTGGAGAATGAATTTGTGGGCAGAGAAGACTAGAAGAGAGAATCCTAGGTGGTTCCTTGCATTAGGGTTATCTAGAGGGACAGAACCAACAGGATAGATGTATATATAAATGCATGTTTATTAAGAAGTATTGACTCATACGATCACATGGCCACAATAAGTCATCTGCAAGCCGAGGAGCAAGGAAGCTAGTCTGAGTCCCAAAACCTCAAAAGTAAGGAAGCCAACAGTGCGGCTTTCAGTCTGTGGTCGAAAGTCCAAGGGTATCAAAGCTGAAGAACTTAAAGTCCAAAGTTTGAGGGCAGGAAGCATCCAGCATGGGAGAAAGATGTAGGCAGGAAGACTAGGCCAATCTAGTCTTTCCAGATTCCTCCATCTGCCTTTATCCTAGCCATGCTGGCAGCTGATTAGATGGTGCCCACCCAGATTGAGGGTGAGTCTGCCTCTCCCAGTTCACTGACTGAAATATTAATCTCTTTTGGCAGCACCCTCACAGAGACACCCAGAAACAAGACAATTAACTCCCTAGATACCTTTGCTTTGTTGAAGTATATCAAAGAGTAAGAAAAATTTAAAACCCATAAATATTTTGAGTAAGAAATTATTTAATATGATTAAATAGAAACTGATATAATCAATGGTAAGGTGGAAGAGGAAAAGGGAGAGGAAAAGAGCTTTTGGGAAATCTGATAACACAGAGAGTTCAGAGATGCCACTACAGGGGTTCTACCTGCATGAAGCTCAGAGCAGACTATTTCCAACTCTTTTTGGTGCTGCTGAAAACCAACAATAATTTGAGTTACCTGATCACAGCAGCTGCTAGTAAGTAATGTTTTCTTCAGTTCCTGCCTGTATTAGTTGGCTTGGGCTGCTATAACATACCATAGACAAGGTGGCATAAAGACACATTTATTTCTCACAGTTGCAAAGGCTGGGAAGCCCGAGATCAAGGTGAAGCTTGATTCAGTTCCTTATGAGGACTTTCTCTCTGGTTTGCAGATGGCTGCCTTCTCACTGTGGGGAGAGAGAGAGAGAGAGAGAGAGAGAGAGATTCCTCTTTTTATTAGGCCATTAATCCCATCAGGAGCGCACCACCTTCACTACTTCATCTGACCCTAATTACCTCTCAAAGTTAGGACTTCAAAATATGAATTTCAGGGGAACACAAAGTCACTCCATAACACTGTCTTTTCAATTTTGTATGAGTGTCCCTCACTGCTGGAATCTAACCAGAATCTTGTTGAGAAGGAAATCTGGAAAATTCGTTTATCAAGCATTCTACTCCTAAGGTATAGAGAAAAGCTTTCAAGGTCTGTGATGATACCGAGATTCAACTAATGATATATTTATGATATAGTTTGCTGCACTGAATAATTCAAATGCTTTCATCTTCTCTTATCCATATATAGTATCCAAAAAACAGACCAGTAAGAATAACAATGGAAGGGTACCTGATTTTACCACTTGATCACATGTTGTACTAGAGATTTTTGCCATTTCAATAAGGCAAGATAAAAATATAGAGTATTCAAATTGCAAAGAATGAAATAACTACTTCTATTTGCAGACCCATGATAATCTCAGGAGAAAATCTTTAGGAATATACAAAACAACTTTTACAATTAATAAGCAAATATAACAAGGTCACAGAATATATATTAATCGAAAACACTAGTTGTATTATAATAATGTCATTCAAAATAGCATTTTAAAAACCATAAAATATTTAGAAATTAATTAAACAAAGCACATACCAGATCATGTTTTTGCTTTTTGTTTTGTTTTCCTGATGTTTTGTAAATAAAGTTTTATTAGAACACAACCACATACTTTTTTTTTAATTTAACTTTTATTTTAAATTCAGGGGGTACATGTGCAAGTTTGCTATATAGGTAAACCTGTGTCATGGGAGTTTGTTGGCCAGATCATTTCACCACCCAGGTATTAAGCCTAGTACCCATTAGTTATTTTACCTGATCCTTTCCCTCCTCCTGCCCTCCATCCTCCAGTAGGCCCTAGTATGTGTTGTTACTCTCTATATGTCCATGTGTTCTCATCATTTAGCTCCGACTTACAAGTGAGAGCATGTGGTATTTGGTTTTCTGTCCCTGCATTAGTTAGCTAAGGATAATGGCCTTTAGCTCCATCTATGTCCCTTCAAAGGATGTGATCTTGTTCTGTTTCACAGCTGCATAGTATTCCATGATGTATATGTACCACATTTTCTTTATCCAGTCTATCATTGTGGGTATTTAGGCTGATTCCATGTCTTTGCTATTGTGAATATTGCTGCAATGAATGTATGTGTGCATGTGTCTTTATAGTAAAGCAATTTGTATTCCTCTGAGTATATACCCAATAATGGGATTGCTGGGTCAAGTGGTTTCTGTTTTTGGTTTTTGAGGAATTGCCACACTGTCTTCCACAATGGCTGAACTAATTTACACTCTCATCAACAGTGTATAAGTGTTCTTTTTTTTCTCTGCAGCCTTGTCAGCAACTACTATTTTTTGCTTTTTTAATAATAGCCATTCTGACTGGTGTGAGATGGTATTTCATTGTGGTTTTGATTTGCATTTCTCTAACCAGATCTTGTTCTTTTAAAACTGCAGAGTATTTCTGACAGAACATTTTTAAACAATACTTAAGGAAGATATACATTATATTTATGAATTAGAAGAACTCAATATTATTAAGATGTTACATCTTTTCAAATTGATCTGGAAAGTCAAAGCAGCCATGATCAAAATTTCAGTTTGCATTAAAAAAATGAATCTAACAACTTGATTACAAATTTATACGGAAACATAAATGACCAAGGAGTGCAAAAGCAATTTTTGAAAGGAAGAGCAAAGTTACAGGACTTATATTTGAATTTTTGTTTGAATAATTATTTTAAAATTAATTAAGAGAGCATGGTAATGACAATGAGGTAGACATACATCACTGAAACAGAATAAACAATCCAGGTATAGATCCACACACACCTAGACAAATGTTGACAAAGGTTCCAAAGCAATTCAATGTGGAAAAGAGAGATTTTTTTTTCTAAAAGCATTGCTAGAAAAACTAAATATGCATATGGAAATAAACATGAAAATAAAATTATCCCTCACTCCATACACAGAATATAATTTAAAATGGATCAAATATCTTAAGTAAAAAGGTAAAACTATTATGCTTCTAAAAGAAAACATTGAAAAATATCTTGGAAAGCTTGGAACAGGCAAATATTTTGAGTCCTTAGGAAATAAGCACTAATCATAACAAAATTGGTGAACTGGACTTAATAAAAGTTTAAAATATTTGTTGCTCAGAAGACATATTAAGAAACGATGAAAGGCACAGAAGATGAGAAAATATTCAAAATACACATATCTAACAAAGGGCATATACCTTAAGTATATAAAGAACACTAACAACTCAATAATAAGAGCATAAACACCCCAACACTAAAGTAGGCATAAAATTTTAACAAATAAGTAACTATAAAAATATATAGGAGTGGCTAATTGTATATGAAACAAAAAATTTTCTGCCATTAGGAGAATATGAATTAAAACCATGAAACCACAATGACATACCACTTAACAGCTATTAAAATTTTTAAAAAATGATGAAAGAAAAGAAATTAAAAACACTTGACTATACCAAGTGTTGATGATGTTGTATAACAATCGTAACTCACAATGCTTGTGGGAACGTGAAATGGTACAATCATTTTGGAAACTTGGTTAACAGTTTCCTCAAAAGTTCAACCTAAACCCACCGTAGGATGGAGACATTTTATTCCTGGATACTAAACAAACACATATTGCTGCGTAACAAATTATGCAAAAAGTTGATGGTAGCTTTATTCATGGTAGCAAAATAATGGGAAATGAGCCAAATGCCCATCAACAGATAAATTGATAAACAAATTGTGGTATACTCAGAAGATGAAATTTTACTCAGAAATAAAAACGACTAACTACTGACACACAGAGTAACATGGTTAACTCTCAAAATTATTGTGTTGAGTGAAAGAAACTAGACACACAAAATACATATTAAATGGTTACATTTATAGAAGGTTCTAGAAAATGCAAATTAAAGTATACCAGCAAAAAGCAGATAAATGGTTGTCTGGCAGTGGAAAGAGGGAGGAATAGACTACAAATGGGCATGAGAAGTATTTTGGTTGTAATTTTTAAAAACGTTTTGGCTACAGGGTATGTAATTACAGTTTCATGGGTATATACAACTGTGAAAACAGATCAAATTCTACATTTTAAATGGATGCTGTTTGATTTATATATACTGTTCCTCACTTAAGTTAAAGAAAAAGCCATATTTTATCTCAGCCTAACATAATGCTACTGTTCCTTGAAAAAAAATGCATTTTCTCACATAAAACGCAAGCACAGTCTTCTGTAAGTCATTCTAGAAGTCTCTGTGTGATATTCATTACTTCACTAGATTAATCACAATTCTGCTTAAAATCCTTAGCTTAAAAACTGAATTAGGGGCTTAACCAACACTAGAATATCTTACATAAAATACAGGTGACCCTTGAACAACATGGGTTTAAACTGTGTAGGTCCACTCATATTTTATTTTGCCTCTGCCGCCCCTGAGGTATCAACACCAACCCCTCCTCTTCCTTCCCTTCTTCAGCCTACTCAGTGTGAAGGTAACAAGTGTGAAGCTCTTTATGATGATTCACTTCCACTTAATGAATAATAAATATATTTTTCTTTATAATTGTCTTAATAACATTTTTCCCTAGCTTACTTTATTGTAAGAATACAGTATATAATATCTATAAAATGCAAAATATGTGTTAATTGACTGTTTATGTTAACGGTAAGGCTTCTGGTCAACAGTAGGCTTTGAAAAGTTAAATGTTATACAGAAATTTCGACTGCACAGGAGGTCTGGCACACCTACCCCCTGGGTTGTTCAAGGGTCAGTTGTAACAGGGAAAGAAGATGAGAAGGGAATTGGTTGGTACATTCAATAATAACCAATCAAGGAAGAAAACTGCCTACCTTCCACAGTAGTCATGTCTGCATCTGGATATATGGCCATAGTTGATATTTAACTGTGTGTGTGTGTGTGTGTGTGTGTGTGTGTGTGTGTATTTTTCCTTTTACTATCCAAACCCAATATTCCCTTTGCTTTCAAGCAACTATCAGGCTGGTTGAAGTCTTTTCTTAGGGGAGATGGTCTAACTTTTATTCTGGAAAGGTCTGAAGGTCTGAGCCATTAGTAGTCCTGCTTTATCAGGCTGTTATAATATTTAAAAAATTATCTGAGAGGCCATTAGGTTGAGATAGCCCCAGTACATTGGGTCCCAACATAAGCAAAACAAAACCTAACTCAGAGTGAATGTGTTTAGCCAAGAAAAACAAAACTTAAGCTTTACCAGCCAGAAACTGCCAACTAGCCTCTAACTAGGGAATTTCCATTTTAACTAATCAAATAAATATTTTCTTTGTCTTGCTTCCTCCAACACCTTATAAAAGTTTTCCTCTCCTGCCTTTTCTGTGGAGTGCTGAACTCCCTGCAGTCTGGTCCTGCCCTATTTGTAAATGGCTGAATGTTGAAATTAACATGTTAAGTTCTAATGTGCCTAAATTCATCTTTTAACAGTAGGATATCTTTACAATTTACCCCGGAATAGCAGAGTTTTAAGGAGGTGCTCTAAGAATCCTCTAGGCTTACACAGAATCCTCTCTGGTCTGAAGGTTAAAAATGCTGTCTTCATACTCAGGATCAATCGGCCCAGGCAATAAAGTTATTCCCTTATTTGCCCATTGCTTAAATGGTAAAATAAACTCAAAGAGGTCAGGTGGCAGCATCAGCTTACAGTGCATGGATCATTCTTCTAATAAGAATTAATACCTATAAACCAGAAAGCCCACATTGTATGATAAGCCAAAATACAAAGGAAAGAAGTGAAGAAATCACCAAAATAATTCGAATAATTCAAAGAGTGACAAAAGTGGAGGCGATAACTAAGGACTTTAAGGAGACATGCAGAAGACTGGAAGAAAACCAAGAGCATTTGGAGTTATAAAAGCCCATAAACAAGTGTTTCAAGAATAAATAAGAGTCAAATGTGTTGAATGGTGCTTAGAGGTCTGTTCAGTTAGGAAGAGAGAATTGAAAATTGCATTCGACAAGAAAAAGACCCTCGGTGATTTGATGTGTGTAAAGTGAGTAAGTGGTATGAACAAATCAGACTAAAAGTAAGTTGAAAGCCTAAAGGAGGTGGGGATGTGGAGAAAGCAAGTGCTGTTTTTGTTTTTGATTTTGTTTTAGAAAACAATGTGGAAAAAAAATCAAGGGATTAGAGAAATAGTTGGAGAGGGACAGAAAGAAGGGATTTTAATGGTAGGTAAATTTTTCTTTACAGCAGATTATGATATACTAGAGAGGAAAAAACAGATGATTCGGATACAACAGAAATAAAACTCTTGCCAAATGAAATTTGACTCCAAGCCGCTACATATACAGGCATGTAGAACTTTAACTTCAGTCATCACTTTTACCGCCTGTCTCCTCCTTTCCACTGTTGTGAACATTGGTGATCAGATGGCCCTGCCAAAGAAACATTGTTTTGGTTCACATGGCCCCATCAAGTCCACCAGCTCCATTGCTTCCATGTAATAATTGAGGCATAAATTAGTTTGGTGTTGCTGGGAGTCTTAAGGCCTAGACTTCCTCCCCAGCCTCTCATTTTCAAGATATCCTATAGCCACTCTGCAGGAGTATTTTTAACCTGATGTGAATTTCTCTTTCTTAGTATTTATTTTGCAGTCATTTCTCTGTTCCTCAAAATCTATCTTCCTAGGTATTCATAACACAAATCAAATCATAATCTCTTCAATGATTTCATTTATTATTTATTTATTTATTTTGAAATAGAGTCTTGCTCTGTCACCCAGGCTGGAGTGCAGTGGTGCGATCTCGGCTCACTGCAACCTCAACCCCCTGGGTTCAAGTGATTTTCCTGCCTCAGCCTCCCAAGTAGCTGGGATTATAGGCGCCTACCAACATGCCCGGCTAATTTTTGTATTTTTAGTAGAGATGGGTTTCACCATGTTGGGCAGGCTGGTCCTGAACTCCTGACCTCAGATGATCCAACTGCCTCAGTCTCCCAAAGTGCTGGGATTACAGGCATGAGCTACCGCGCTGACCTCTTCAATTATTTTAAACATGTGTAAACAAAAGCCAGAAAAGAAAGTGCCTACAGGCACCTCTGCCTTCTGCCAAGACACAAACCTTCTCTAAGGCAAGAAAGCACAAACGAGACACTTGCCTAAATACAGTATGAAAGAGAGAAACAAAAATATTAGGTTGGTGCAAAAGTAATTGTGGTTTTTGCCATTACTTTTGCACCAACCTAATATGTAGAGGAAAACAAAAGAAACTAATTCACTCACATTTGACAGTGTGTTTTGGTGAAGATATATACACACCCAAAGACACATACACACACATATATAATTTCAAGGAGCAATAGATAAAGCTTCAGGTCCACAAGCCAGGCAGCCTTCAGTCTGCCCTTGAAGTTATTTTACCTATTCCCCTTCTGTCTTTTGCAGATGCTTCTTTTTCACTAAGGAACCTATTGATTCTCCGAGCCTCCAAATCATCTTCACAATAGCTCTCTTGTTAATAAACATTTGAGAAACATTCCCCGGAACCAGGGAAAGAACAGTTTGAATGGTTTAAATGGTTATTTTTATTGAGGTATATAATGTGAAAATCTAAAGAAAATTAAGTGGTATCTGATAACAACTGGTAAGATATACTAAAAAAAAAAAATCTTTGACAAATTAAATTCCAATCAAAAATGTTTCACCATTCATCATTTGATCGTTAAGTCCATATGCTGTACAAGGAAAGCACTGTGCTAGAAGCTGGATAGTCTAGCTAGCCTTGAGCTACATAACCCTTGTTATTAAAGAATGCAGTTACTAGCTGCCCCACTTCATACCCAGACCCCCTAGTCGTGCAAATCTTCTTGCATACCAGTTTGTGGAGCTTTGATTTGCTAACTTACTCTCAAACCTTTAAAGTTGACTTTACTAAACAGGGTTATTTAATTAAATTGAACTGATAATGTAATTAAATGCTATTAATCCATACTTGCATTCTGTAGTGATTTTATTACAGAGGATTGTTTTCTAAATACAAAAATCACTAAATTTATGTAAGTAATTCAAATAAACCACCAATCTTTTCTGCTTCGGATCTATGCTTGTATTTGATTTCAATTCTAAACCTTTACTTTCCCAATAATTAAGATAAAATTTGGGCACTTCAATTTTGCCTAATTTCTCATAGTACTGAATAAAATGGAGGATGACAGTAATGGTGGTAAACCTTCAGGTCACCCATCAACTTCTCTTCCTGTCTTAGGTGATGCTGGAGTTTAAACATTAGGTTTCTTCGTTTCTTCCATGTTGTCTTTTCTCAAAATCATACCCTTTTTTCTTCATATCTACTTTTCTTTTGCAATAAAGCACCTATTCAGCACAGAAGAACAAAGCAACTTTCATAAGTATATCTAACAATTCCTGATTACTGATTTTGAATGCAGCTGTGTGACAGAAGATTTAGATATATACAGAAGCATTTATGCATATTACATTGAGAACTTTTTCTTCAGAAGGAAAACAATGAGATAAAGATATGAAAAAATATATTTGTATGCCAATGTTCCCATGGTACATCTTGTTTTAATCATGAAAATACTTCTTACTAGCAAATAATCCAGTTAGGAAGGTCAATGGCCACTACTCCCAACAAAGTACCTTTTGAATACAAAACATAATGCATGTTCACTATCTGAGTAGAGGTAGCAATAACTGGACCGCCTCGTAATTGTCATTAAAGACTATTATTGAGCAATATCTGTCACAGAAATACTCTGCTTCTCATAAATAATTTGACTATCTGGGCCAAAATCAAAAAGGTCTTAAGTCAGTGCTTAACCAGCTGCATTCCCAATTACATTCTTTCACTGTTTTTACATATAATAAAGGTAGGTGGGCTATATATCTCACAGTGTCCTTGTGCTCACCTATCCCTCAGACACCACACCAAGTGTTTCCTTGCAGGCAATACATTTCATAATAAAAGTTTTAAGGAAAGGGGTGGAAGCAAGAATATTTTGGGTGGTAAATTTTATTAGTTTTTAAATTTTATTAATATCAAAAACAGACTATTTGAACATTCAATGTAATAGTTGTCATAATTGAATCTCCTGTGATATAATTTAAATCGGAAATACAAGAGAATGTGAACTTCACAGAAAGAAGCTGTGTGTGCTTCATAGCTTTCTAGTTACTATGGGGCTTTAAACCTGGACATCGGCTCTCTGAGCTCCTAGAAATTAAAAATTCATGTTAGGACCTGAGAAGAACCCGAAGGTTTAAGGAATTCCAGATTATTTCTTTGGGCAGTTGCAAAAATTTGGCTGATTCCATTCAATTTTATAAGGGCAGAATCAGAAAAGAAAGAAAAAAGAGTAGAGGAAACTAGATTAATCGATCACCTTTAAAGTTCTAGATTCTGATAAATACTAAATCTTTTAATTTAAAAAACCCTACCCTATAGACTAATATTTTACATATGAAATTTTAACATGAATTCTAGCAGACACTGTGTATGCCCTGTCCATATTCTCCTGTCCTTACCACTTCAGTGCCCGCCAACCTAACTTCTAACTCCCAGCTCTGGATTTCCTCTTGATGCTGGACACTGCTTTGCTACATTCTCAGGACACCAGTCATAATATCTCTAGTTGTTTTAAACTTTGGTCACTACAATTCAGAAAGGCAATTGTCTACAAACATCTCTGCCTTCTGCAGAAGAAATCTTCCCTGAGATAAGAAAGCAAACACTGCTTTATTTCCCTACCACCAAGAACCTTCAGCCAATGACTAAAGAAATTTGGTGTATATATACATACATATATATATATATATATATATATACACACACATATATATACACACATATATACACATATATATACACATATATACACGTATATATATATACACATATATATATACACACATATATATATATATTCTTCAGTTTCCTCATATTTCAGGTGAGATAAATCTCAGCCATGTGTTGTATGCTTTACTCCATGAAGTTTGCCGTAGGATTAAGTTCCAGGAACCCACAGCGGTAGCTGGCTTGGCAGCACACCCTTTCCTGAAGTCTGCCTTTACTTCCTCGTCTTATTTTTTATTCCCCTATTGGAATTTTCTGTCATCTCTCAAGTAAACCTCTTTTACTTGAATTTTTACTTCTGGAGATGCTCAAACAAAAACACTAATTTTGTTTCCTAACAATTTATTTTGATCCAAGCAGTTTTTGCACCAATGCTACATAATGGCAAACTGAAGTATAATTACTCCATTCCTTTCCACAACAACTAAAGGAAGGAGAAGGAGAAGAGTAGGTGAAGACTGAAAACAAAAATATTTTTTCCTCATTCTCAGACCAAATAAATTACTCTGTCTGTCAAATTCAAGCAGGTGATATGTCAGAACAAAATATCCCATTAAACTCCTTCATTTCACATGATGTGGAATATTTTAATTCTTAAACTGAGATGGTTTTAAAATTATTTTTATTTATAACCTATCAACTGATAGGAACCTCGACTGTCAATCTGAGATATCAGATAATTTACCTAGAATAGGAGTGTGTTCTTTTTATTTTATGTATGATACCTCTATACCTTTTCTGTTGAAGGGGTTCAGAACACACCACCTCAAAACATGCTGCTTTGGCATGTGGATTGTTTTGAGCTGAAGGCACTGAGATACAGCCAGATTCAGGAAGGGCTCCCTGACCTTCCCCTTTCTACCTAAAAGCAGACCATAAAATTTCCCTGTACCAGGAAAAGGATAACATTGTTATCTCTAGAGACTGTAATATGATGCCAAAATGGACTTCTGCAAACAAACTTATTAAAATAACAATCTTCCATTAGTTCCTGCTCATCCTCATTATATTTCCTAGTCACTAGCCCACAATTTACTGCTGCTGGCCCAAGCCCCTTTATCTTATCATATCCCCACAATTTATCATTCTTTATGTAAAAAGCAAAATGTAAGCTTTCAGGCCTAATGGTTTCTTCTGGTCTTCACTTTCTTTCTGTTGCAGGGTGAACCCCAAAACCGGGACTCAACTCAGGAGGCTAAGTAGGTTCTTGGCTTTGCGGCGGAAATAATTCAATAAAGAGTTGACAGAGTAAAGTGAAGGCAAGTTTATTAAAATAAAGGAATAAAGGGTGGCTAATCCGTAGGTGGCTATTTTTACATATATATATTTTTTTTGATATGCCAAATAAGTGGTGGATTATGCATGAGTTTTTTGGGAAAGAGGTGGGGAGTTCCTAGAACCAGGTATTTCCCCCTGTCCAAACTATACAGGTTAACTTCTGGGCACTGCCATGGCATTTATAAACTGTCTTGGTGCTGGTGGGGGTGTTCTTTAGCATGTTAATGCATTATAATTAGCATATAATGAGCAGTGAAGGTAACCAGAGGTAGCTTCCTTCATTATCTTGGTTTTAGTTGGTTTTGGTCAGTTTCTTTACTGTCTCCTGTCTCCTGTGGGGTCTTATAACCTGTTACTGGAAACTAACTAGTCCTGCCACATTCCTATCTCACTTCTATAGACTCTTATGTACATGTAAAAATGTTAAATCAATTTGTATCCTTTTCTCCTGTTAATCTGTTTTATGTAAGTTTAATTCTTAGTCCAGTCACTGAACATGAGGGTTGAAGAACATCTTTTCCCCTACACTGTGCTCTAGGATCCAGGTCTTAACATAGAGTATTTAATTAGTGTTATATGTAACTTTCTTAGGGGAACTGTATTCACATACAATTATTCTTATAATTTTAGTTCTTGGCTAAAATCTTTTTTTCTTTTTTCTTTTTTTTTTTTTTTTTTTTTTGGGTTTTTTTTGGTCATCAGCCTTGGCTCTTTACACGTTAGCCTATATTTGCAAATATGGCTTAGGAACTACTACACTGCTCTTGCTTTCTATGTGCAAACACACATACACACACACTTTACACAAATCCACACAAAAATATGTTGACTTTTATAAACAGCCTAAGCTTCTGATGCTCTTTATTCTGCACAAAAGACAATGGCACTGCGTTTTTACCTGTGGAGGCATCTCACTTCTGGGCTGGACTTTATATCACATTTATTCAGAAACAGAAAGCAATCATGGTTAAAAGCTCAAGCTCAATGTTGAGATAAAATTAGTTCTCATCTTGGTTCTATCTCGTATTAGGTGTGTATCTAAGGCAAATTACTTTATATGTTTGTTCTTAGGTTCCTTCATCAGCAAAACAAAGGTATTCATTTTGGTGCAACAAGAATTAAATTAAACACTGCTGTATAACACTTAGCACAGTGGCCGGGTTTAGCACTATCCAGTAAGGGTGAGTTGTCAGTAATAATAATAATGGTAATAAAATGATAATGATAAGCATTTCCTACTTAAGAGTTAAAGCAGATGTGATGACCAAATGCATCTGCTTCACTGTTAGAATCCCAAGATGGCAAAAAAATACAATACTTTTTCAAAATCTTTATTTAATATTGAGATACACAATAAACTGCATGAAGAAAAAAATCTAATGTTTAAAATATTTACTTTCCCTGGCCTCATCTAATCGGTTGTACAGTAATTAATCCAGCCAAACTTTCCATTAGCTTCTATGAAGATCCCAAATAAAGCAGTTTTCCTCAAGTTTGAATGGCCTTGAATATGTTTACTAATTTAAGGATGAGCAGCAAATGCTCCAAACAATAGACTCTTTTTCATTATTTTGATAACAAAGCCCATCTACAAAAGCCTCCTTCTCCTTCTTCAGCAAACATCAACACTGGAAAGCATTTTTAAATATTAATTTGATGGTTTCTAGACACAGTGAGCACAGAAAATAAAAATCATTTTAATTATTTCTACCCTCAATGCCCAAACACAATAAAGATGTACTGGCAGAGGGAATCAAGCACCAGAAAAATGATTACATGAAGACAACAATGACTTTTGCTTATTCCCAAATCATCTGTATTGAGCAAGAAACTCAATAGCCCAAAGCATTCAGCAGAAACTTTACAAAAGACTCATGTATAGGGGATTGTTGGCCTCATTAATAAGTGACAACAGACAAACATTTATGTTGTAGCTACCTTTCTGAGACTTACCTTGTTCTCAAGATATGTGTGTTGAATGACTTGTACTATATGAATTTACTCATATGTCAAGGTAGTCAACATGTGGTCCATTATGTTTATAGTAAACCAGCAGTGCTGATCGCTTAAACATTTGCCAGCATTCTTTAAAACTTAAGCTCTTCTAATATTTTGATTTTCAATGATATGTGAATTCAGCGTCTCCTACTGCCCCACCCTGTAAAGGGAGAAAAGAACATGTTCATTCAAGTATACTACATGAACTAGGAAGTATAGTGTGGAATTTTGAGTTACAAAAGTGATAAATTAGTTAAATTGTTGTTTGATGTCAAGAAGAGTATATATTATTCAGCTTATTTGCATGGGTTTCTTTACTCTTGAAAAATAAAAGTTGTCATTTAATTTATAATTTATGGAAAAAGATATCCATGTCTGTTGTTCCAACTTCTTCATCTTTCTCTTCACTGTTTTCTCCCACTATTCCACTGAAACTTCTTGTAATAATACTACCAATTGATACCAATAAATAAGAAACCAATGCCTGATTTTAATTATAGTAGGAAAATTTCCGTGTTTTGTTTTGTTTTAGACGGAGTCTCGCTCTGTTGCCAGCCTGGAGTGCAGCGGCGCAATCTCGGCTCACTGCAACCTCCACCTCCCAGGTACAAGTGATTCTCCTGCCTCAGCCTCCCAAGTAGCTGGGACTACAGGCATGCGCCACCACACCCAGCTAGTTTTTGTATTTTTAATAGAGACAGGGTTTCACCATGTTGGCCAGGATGGTCTCGATTTCTTGACCTTGTGATCCACCTGTCTCGGCCTCCCAAAGTGCTGGGATTACAGGCATGAGCCACCGCACCTGGCCAGAAAATTTCAGTTTTTAAATTTGACCTCCATGCAGCATACAGTTATTAACTCATCAGCCATTTTTTCCTTGCGATTATCTTGTATCTGTGTTTGTGATCTGGTTTTCTTCACGTTTTCTTTACCTTTACACTATGTCATGTTCATTTCTGGTCTTGTCTTCTGTTGTCCAGTTAAATCAATGGATCACAAGCTTTACTCTACCTTGACTCACCAGCGATGTCCCTTAAACACAAAACAAAACAAAAAAACAGCAGATTCCTGAGCCCTGTCACTAAAATAGATCAAACGGATGGCACGTTAACCTGAATCTTCATAAAATAGCTTAGATGGTTCTGATGCATATGGTCCTTGGTCTATATTGCTTCCATTGTTAAGATTATCTACCACCTAACAGTTCTATTATTTTACTTAACTGTATTGCCTAGTATTATCTGCTCCCAGATACTTACCATATTTTTGTGCCTCTCAGTTCTACTATATCTAGACAAGACCTCTTTTCTAAATTTCAGACTCAGATTTCCAACTCTTAATAGACATCTTTATGTGACTACCCCACAGGTATCTCAACTAAACATGTCCAAAAGTGAGCACATCTTTTATTTAGTTCTCAAATTTACTTATCTTTCTGTTACACTCACACTCTATTGGCTAAACCATCATTCATTAGTCATTTGAGCCAAAACTCTTGACAATAATACCAGCCTCTTTGGTGTCTTTTCAACCTTCATGTTCCACCATCTTCAATACTCACTAGTTACCTAGTCATTTATAAAAGTCCTTATTCAGAGAAAGAAGAAAAAATCAAAACAAAATTCCATAATGTCCCATCTTATCTCAACACTGGATTAAAGTTCTCAATTTATTTTTATTTGAAAGATGCAGTTTGTGGAAAAGTTTGTTCCATTCATTCAACCATTAGACTGTTCTATTATTCATCCTTAAACCAAATCAATATTTTAATTAACAGAGTGGTTTCTGAAGTTCCTAAAATAATAGTATTTATTTTTTGATATTCTTTATTCAGGTGAAATAATGTATAAGGAAGGCTTAATTATGTCTCTTTCTTTGGAAGAAAAAAGAGAAGAAAGTATTTTTGGCATTGTTATTTTATTAGAGGAAAGTTTTTAAAATAATTGATTTATATTCATAGAAATAATTATTTGTCGAACTGATTTTCCTTACACATGCAAATGTAAAATTCTTTCCTGTAATGTGCACAAATATAATTTTTCTGGGCTAATATTTTAATTTTTTCATGAAATGTATTAGAAATTTGAAGAAACATGAAATATTTTCTCTACCTTTTAGAGAATCTATTATATGACCAGGTGCATTAAAATCACAGTTAATTTTTACAATAAATATTTAACAACTGATACGTTAAATGATAAATCTTTTCTACATCTCAATACCTGAATTGTAATGGTGCAGAAACATTCAGTATAGAAATAATCACATAGACCATATCTAATATTCTTACTAATTTTTCTGTCAATGCTGCCAGAAAATTGCTTTCTACTCCTTTTTTCTGAAGTACTGATAATTTCCTGATGTTACATTAAACAATGGCTTAAAATGAAAATTATTTATTTAGGAGTAATTAAAAAAATTTCTTTATAAAGTGTATATATTTTTTTATTTGAAAATGTATAATCATGGTCAAGGGCATGTATTTTTTATATGCAACTATGTATTTTATGCCTTCATCGAGTATATAATTTATGAAAGCATTTTCTAATGCTTATTAAAATTACCTTATATGTTATCCCAGTGCCAAGAAAAATAAAATGATAATGGGATCATTGCAGTGTAAATGGAGTAGCTGCCATGCCATCTGCTGCACATGTCCAGAATGAGTATAAAACTGGCCTGGTGCCACCCTCTTGGGTCCCAAGGCTATGTCCATTTACTTGCCAGAAAAAAAGAATTGATTTATGTTAGATATGGTTTTAATTTTGCTGCTATTAGGAACTTGTATTAACCATTACTATATTTCATTATCTGAACTATTTCATTTTAGTTTGATTTGGGGATGAAATGAAAATAAATACTTATATCTCAGTTTTAAGGCCACCTTTAAGGCACTAAACAGAATTGCATGTTTGCCTTGAATAAAAAAACATTTTTGGTCACACTCTTATTATCTACAAATATTAAATCTGGTCATTTCAACTGGCATTTTTTCCTATGTCCTTTGTTGTTGTTGTTACCACTTCTTTTCTAGTTACAAATATGGCCCTTGTTTTTAGTACTGATATGCTTACGACCTAACATTAGCCTTAACCAGTATCTTTGCCTAACGAATTAAGTCTGCACTTACTCCATACTCACTTCGTAGAACAACACTAATTTCTGACATTTTTTTGTTGTGCGTATCTCAAACTGAGATCTGCAGATACATTCTGCAGGTCTCATAAAATATTATGTACACGTGTGTATAATTTTGCGATTTTATTCAAATATATTTTTTAAAGTTTGTTTTTAATTGGCATATTACAATTGTACATATTAATCGCGTATAATGTGATGTTTCCATACATTTTTACGTTATGTAAAAAATCAGATTAAAAAAATTACACACTATAGTTATTAGATTTCAGTGGCAGCATTTGCCTTTGTGTATATAATTATATAATTCCAACATCAACAAATGAAACCAAATGATGTTTGGCACAATGTATCAATAAATGATTCATATTAGTTTGAATCTAGAAAAAAAAGTGGAAAACAAATATAATGTGGCACACAGTAATATAGTTATGTTGAATTCAAAAGAATGTTCTAAGTATCAGTGTTTCAGTTGTGATCCTTCATGCTAGATAAAAATCTCAATTCAAAAACTAAGAAAACCAAATTAAAAAAACCTATAAAAAATGCAAATTCTTCCTTTTAATACATCCAGTATTGGTGATATAATTTCAGTAAAACAAACATTATCATTTGTCAAAGTCGAATATTTTCAATTTGTTTTTTTCTCACTTTTTAATGGTTTATTCATTGAGTAAAATGATATGTTACAATAAATTATGCAACATCAGCCATCATGTTTAACATTCAGCTGGTTTTATTAGCTTCTCTCAGGAGTTATTTTATCTGATTATATTTATAAGGTAAAATCTTATCACATTTCTCATATATACACACTGTGCCAGCGGATTCACACTACTGATTTATGAATAAAATCAGCTTGGGATGTGCACTGGAGACAAATCAGTGAACACCTGTCAAAGATTATTTTAATAAAGGATGGTAAAAGCATTTGTAAAATGCATAGAATCTTTTTCCATAAATAGATTGATATCTAAACATCTGTTGCATAAATTATGCTTCCAAAGTTTACAGTAGAACCCATGTTGGCTTATTTACTTTATTATTGCAGACTGTCCTTTAACGTAAAATGCACACCATTCATTTCCCTTACAGTTGGGGTTAGGTGGAAGTCTCACAGAGATGGTGTGTGCACTGTGGTTGGCCTGAAACAGTTAAATCAGCTTGTAAAGACACTTCAGTGATAACAAGGTTTTAAAACATACTTCATGGAATCGGCTTCATGTATCATAGCATCTCATACCTGTGATAGAACAAGCTTTTAGTTTTTCCTTTGTTTTCTTTACATTCTTTATTCTCAGTGAAACAGGTTCACGGTATTATTTCTTTTTTTTCTTTTTCTTTGATTTTTGTTTCTCTCAGAGTTTTGAAGTTGCTGACTGATCCACAGAATAGTTTTGTACCATAGGTTGAAATTTGACCTCAAATATTACAATCTAGCAATATCTGCCTGGTCAGAGTGGGCCAGCCCTTGCCAGCGTGTGTGCACTTCTATTATTTCAGTCTATTCTTTGGCACCTGATAAGTGTGCTGAAAGAGAGAAACCCAGAGACTTGTTGCTAAGGATTTCACAACTAATGTTTGTTCGCAAGCATGTGTGTTTACAACCCTGTATTTTGATTTTCTTTTATTCTAGAATAGTTTCTTTCTTCCTCTACTATTTGCAATCTGAGTTAAAAAGCTAACTTGAGCATATAAGGTTATTAGTTAATAAAATTATAGCGGAAAAATCTAATAACTTGGGTATTTATGTTCTTTATTTTTTAAAAAATCTTTTAAAATTCATTTTCTTGATTTCTTGATTTTATGCTGGATTACAGCTGTAACCATAAGACATTTATGACTAGTTTAGCAGCTGAGGAAAATGTTCATATTCTAAAGCATACCTTTAGTAAATCTGATTTAGAAACCACTAAAATTCGATTAATGGAATAACTAAATTCCCAAAGTGTCCCTCAGTTATGATGAAGTATTTAAATGAAAATGAAAATATGCGAATAGGAGGTGTAAGTGGCATTTGATAATATCTCCTATGTGCCAAGGCTAAGAAGCATGCTTTATAATTGTGCTACTGTGGTATAATTAAACATATCTATGTGGTCTTCATCCCTGGTTCCTGACTCAGAGTTCCTAAAACCCTTGAGATCTCCTGAGAGACAGCAGTGCCAGGAGCATCTTTTGTTAACATTTGGTTTTTGCCTTCAGTTCCTGACACAGACCTCCAATCCTTTGGAATTCTGTAAGTGATAAGAACATATTTTGTTCTAAAAAGGAGACTCTTGTAAGGCCCCTATGTTAGCTTCCGGATAAAGGCTGGTCACCAGAAAGACCAAACCTTAATTAGAAGCTGGGAACTTTCAGCCCTTCCCTGCAACCTCTTGGCAAGGCTCACCCCCCACTCAGGCATTAACTCTCCTCGCCCCCACTCCCGGCTTAACCTCTAGGAAGGAGAGAGGTGCTATAGACTGAGTTAATAATCTATCATTCCTGTATGATGAAACCTCCACAAAAACTTAAATGACTGAGAGTGCTTCTGGTCTGGTGAATGTGTCTACATGCCAGGAGGATAGCACACACCAACTCCATGGGACCCTTCTGAACCTTGCACTATGTATCTCTTCATATGAATGTTCATTTGTGTCCTTCATAATGTTATTTATAATAAATCAGTCATAGTAAGTAAGCTGTTTTTCTGAGTTCTGACAGCTGTTCTTGCAAATTATCATACCTGAAGGTAGGGTTGTGGAAACTCCCAACTTTGCAGCCAAGTAGGACAAAAATATGGGTATTCTGATACTTGCAATTGACATCTAAAATAGGGGCAGTCTTGTGGGACTGAGCCCTTGGTTTGTGGGGTCTACATGAACACCAGATAGTTAGTGCCAAAATTGAACTAAATTGTAGCATACCCATTTGGAGTGTAGGAAGTCAAATAACTGGTTGAGGTGTGGAACAAACAACAACAAAACACAAATTTGGTATCATAACTGTTGAGAGTAGAATTAAATCATAATAATACAGGATTTCTCTCCAGTGTCAGCAAATGTAATAACACTCAAAATTTCAAAGTTAGAGTCTGGCAAAATCACTTCCCAAAGAGACCACATAGGAACTTCAGGTGGGAAACTGGCTACCTTCAAAAGGCCTAAAATGTGATTGGCCTCTCTCCCCAGAAAGAGAGAGCGTATTAAATTGGTTGTTCGCCATCTCAGATTAACAATGTTAATACGGGAAAATAGGAAAGTATAAGGGCTAGATTAATAAAAGCCCACAGTTTCGGACATTGCATAAGAAGAAGTAAATCCTTAGGAGAGGGTCCATTCTGACTTAACAAGTGTCTTTTCTCCTTTACGTAACGTCCTTTACACATTGTTCTTACGTACAGACTCAGAAAGAAGTTAGACTCAAATACATGTCCTTTAAATTTATAGACATCAAGTCTATCCATTATTCTTAAGCCAAACTTAAAGTCAGGAAGGCCACATCTTCATCTAGAGGGAGAAAGCAGAGTTAATGCCTGAGAATCTGCATACATTACTGCTATCCCAGCTTGCCAAGGTAAGGCTCTTATCCTACAGTCCACCCCTGAACTGATTTAACATCCTCTATCACAAAGGTCTGAGGATTACAATAAAAAAAAAATCTGTTTCCCCATAACGACAAAATTAAAACCAGTGTAAAAGTTATTATCAGCAGTGAAAGAGATTCAATTAACATATTAAATGGTAAAAGAAAGCTTATTGGCTTAAGAACTGAAATCCATTATTTTGTCATATACCAGAAATATATCTAAAAGAGAATTAAAGTATAATAAGAAATGCTTAGATATGACTAATATAAATGACAATGACAGGCCGGGCACGGTGGCTTACGCCTGTAATCCTAGCACTTTGGGAGGCCGAGGCAGGCAGATCATGAGGTCGGGAGATCGAGACCATCCTGGCTAACATGGTGAAACCCTGTCTCTACTAAAAATACAAAAAATTAGCCAGGCGTGGTGGCAGGCGCCTGTAGTCCCAGCTACTCTGAAGGCTGAGGCAGGAGAATGGCGTGAACCCGGGAGGCGGAGCTTGCAGTGAGCCGAGATCACGCCACTGCACTCCAGCCTAGGCGACAGAGCAAGACTCCGTCTGAAAAAAGAAAAAAAAAAAATAGGCCAGGCACATAAACTTTGTCAGAGTAATATTAAACTAGAAACTTCAGGATTTTGTAGAAAACTCAGTACAAAGCCTATCCAAAATTAAAATATTTGGAAAGTCTGAAAAGAAGTGAGACAAAGACTCAGAAAGACTATTTGAAACATAAAATCTCTTTTCCAGTCTGGCATGTAAGAAATTTAGAAGCCAACACTCCACCTTAAAACATATAAAATGCCAATCAAAACTGAAAAATGAAGAACTCTTTTTAGATCTGGGAAAGAAGAGGTAACAGGGCAAACTACTGCCCCCAAAACTGGAAGAGACAGAGAGATGGTAAGTCATAACTTACTGGAGGAGAAGCCCAGGAGCAGAAACTTCCATGCAAACCAGTCCAGGGTAGGAAAACCTAAACTGTAATGGATGAAGGCTGGATGCCAGTGATGGGATTAAAGGAGATAAAAGAAAGTAAAAGGAGTAATACTTGAAACAATCAATCTCTCCCAAATTATTGTTAGATGCAGAATCACAGATCAAGGGAAGTAAGAGAATGTCAAGCATGATGAATGTCAAAAAATCAATGTCTTGGTATATCACACACAAACTTCAGAAAACCAGAGAAAAAGAAAAAAAAATATTGAAAGAAACTGGGTGGGCGAGCAAAACAGCTAATCCATAGAGGAGAAAAATGAGAGTTATATCTGATTTCTCCTCAGAAACCATGCAAGGAAGAAGACAGTGAATAACATATTTAAAGTGTTGAGACTAAAAAAGACCAACAACATAGAATATCGAATCCTGTAGAATTATCTCCCAAAATAAGAGGATGTGTATGTGTTTTCAGTAGAACATTTTCAGAAATAACATAAGTAATGATTTTTATTGAGTAGTTGACTATATTTCATTTTATGTTAAGCTAGAAATATACCATGATTGTAAGGTGATGTACTCTGCTTATTAAAGTTCCTGGATATCCACTTTATTTTTTAATTTTTTAATACAATAATTTTTAATTTTATTTACAAGACAGAAAAAGTAAAATTTTCATTGAAACATTATCAATCCACAAACAGAATACCCAGATATTCCCAATAAACATAAAATTCAGTTATCACTGATGTTTTACCAACTTTAGCCATTTGTAAGACCACAGCTTTTACATTTTTCTAATTTTAAAATTTTATTTTATTTTAAGTTCCACGATCAGCTTTATCGAGATATAGCTGACATAAGAAATGTAGGGAATAATATTGTGTCTTGGGGCATTTCATATGATGATTACATTATATTGGCATTATTGGTCATCCAATCAACAAAAATAAATATTATGCAAAATAAGACACAAATTTAATAAATATTTATAAAGCCAAAATAATGTACAGGAGAAATAAAACCATTTTCAAACAAAAATTGGGGCCATTTAGAGTGAGTAGACCAGTCTTGGAAGACACATTAAAATAAATTCTTCAGAGAGAACCAAAACACATAGGCCATTGAACACATCTTAGAGTGGCCAAAATCCATAACATGTCTAAACCAAACGATATGGAGCAATAGGAACTCCCACTAATTGCTGCTAGGCACTCATAATGGTATAGCCGTATCGGAAGACAATTTGGCAGTTCCCTTCAAAACGTCACATTGTCTTACCATGTGATCTAGCAATTGCCTTCACTGGTATTTACCCAAATGAACTGAAAACTTATATCCATGTAAAAGTCTGGCTATTAGTTGACCGGGTAGGGTGGCTCATGCCTGTAATCCCAGCACTTTCGGAGGCCGAGGCGGGCAGATCACGAGGTCAGG
The DNA here is from genome assembly GCF_029289425.2 of Pan paniscus. Lineage (NCBI taxonomy): Eukaryota > Metazoa > Chordata > Mammalia > Primates > Hominidae > Pan > Pan paniscus. Next base: position 98,750,330 of record NC_073258.2, read on the forward strand.
AGATTGAGACTATCCTGGCTAACACGGTGAAACCCCGTCTCTACTAAAAATACAAAAAAATTAGCCGGGCGTGGTGGCAGGCGCCTGTAGTCCCAGCTACTCGGGAGGCTGAGGCAGGACAATGGTGTGAACCTGGTAGGCGGAGCTTTCAGTGAGCCGAGATGGCGCCACTGCACTCCTCTGGGGGACAGAGCGAGACTCCATCTCAAAAAAAAAAAAAAAAAAAAGAAAAAAGAAAAGAAAAAGTCCGGCTATGAATTTATAGCAGCTTTATTATTAATTGTCAAAACTCGGAAGCAGCCAAAATGAATAGATATATAAAATGCGGTAGTCTAATTAGTGCTAAAAAGAAATGACCTACCAAGCCATGAAAAGACATGGTGAAAACATAAATGCATATCACTAAATGAAAAAAGCCAATCTAAACAGGCTAATAATGTATTACTGCATATGACATTCTGAAAAAGGCAAAACTATGAAAGCAGTGAAAAGATCCATGGTTACTAGAGATTGGGTGTGTAGAAACCGATGATTAGGCAAAGCACAGAAGATTTTTAGGGCAGTGAGGCTCTTCTGTATGATACAACTATTGTAGATCCATGTCCTTATACATTTGTCCTAACTCATAGTATGTACACCACCAAGAGTAAACCCTAATGTGAACTATGGACTTCAGGTGATAATGATATGTTAATGTAGGTTCATCAATCATAACAAATATTCCACTATAATGCAGAATGTTAATAGGGAGGCTGGGTATGTGTGGGGGCAGGGAATATATAGGAACCCTCTATACTTTCTGCCTAATTTTGCTATGAACCTAAATCCGCTGTAAAATTGAAGTTTATTAATTGAACAAAATAATAGCGAATAATTTCCCAAACTTATAATAAATTTCAACCAAAGGCACTATAAATCCAGCAAACTCCAAGGCAAAGTAAAATCATATCTAGGTAAACCTTAGCAAACTGTTTGTATAAAAAAAGAGAGAGAGAAAAAAAATTCTTAAAAGCAATGTAGGTCGGGACACAATACTCTTGGCTGAATAAAGATTTTTAAATGGCTGGTTTTTACCAAAAATCAGAGGACAGAATATTTTTCATCAAACCAAAAAGTTTTTTAAAAATTGAAAATTAAGGCATTTAGAAATGCACAAAATATAAAATAATTGATCATTGACAAACCTGCACTAGATATGCTAAAGGAAGTTCTTCAGGCTGAGGGGAAAGAATTAGAAATTGGGAACAATAGAAATGAAGAAAGAACACTGGAAATCATAAATAAGGCAGCAAACATAAAAGACTGTTTTGCTTTGTTTCTAAATTTACTTAAAAGACATATTAATTACTAAAACAAAAAATTGTTGGATATATAAATATATATATAGAGAGAAGTAAAATATACAACAATACAGTGGAGAAAGTGGGAAGTGGAAATATACCGTCATAACTTTCTGACACTATACTTGAAAAAGTATGATATTATTTCATAGCAAACTGTATTAAGTTAATAATGCATATGTAAATTCTAGAGAAAATCTTAAAAAAAAAAAAAACAGGCATAGGTCAATAACAAAGATAGAATGAAAAGCCGAAAAAAAAATTCTAAATTCTATGAAGGCAGGAAAAAGTATTTTAAAAAGTTAAGAAATATAGAATAAACAATAAATTCACACATTTAAACTCAATCACATCAACACCTCCTTTCTCCTCTTTGTCTTTCTCTCCCCCTATTCTTTCCTACTCCCTTATTTTCTTCTTATCTTCCTGGTATTCTCTTATTTGCTCATCTTGCTTTCTTTCTAACTAGCTTCATTTTCTTTACCAACTAAAGAAAATAAATTAAGAAAAAGGAAAGAAAATAGCTTCATTTTCTTTACCAACTAAAGAAACTTGATACCCTACTGAACTCAAGATTTCTTTACCAACTAAAGAAAATGAAGCTATTTTCTTTTCTTTTTTTTAATTTATTTTCTTTCCTTTTTCTTTTTTTGTGTTATTTTCTTAAATACTCCTGTCATAAGTATTTGTGCTTACCCTTCATCTCACTATCTTTATCTGGAATTATAATAAATGCATATTTAATAATTCTTCTCTATGTTCTGTCATTATGCTAGGTGCTAGAGATATAATAGTAGATGATAGTTTTTAAATGAACATGTAGGAAGGACACTTAGCCAAATCTTAGCAAATCATTAAAGTTTTCCAGGAAACTAACATATAATATAACCTGAAAATAAAAAGGTACACAGGTTGGAAGACATCCTTAAATGGAGCTAGAGTGGTAAACAGGGCCAGAATTTGAATCACTTACATTTTAACTCATGTAAAGAAATTTGAAATGAAATCAAATATATATTTAGTAAAATATACTTGAGAGGGCATTGTGATTGATTTGGTTTGGGGTCTTGAGTTCAGTAGGGTATCAAGTTTCAGGGCTTGAACAACCTGGTGAGGCCTAATATCACTCCTCCACCTAACAGACAGGAAAGAAGAGAACAAGTTAGGAAAGTTAATATATGAGTTCCATTATTGAACGTTGAGTGTCAGTGTCTATAGAATAATCCAGCAGAGAGGTGTATAGACCATTGTGTGTATCTAAGTCTGAAACTCAAAGGAGCTTTTAAGCTAAAAACTAATTTGGAAAATTTTAACAGATTGATGATTATGGAAATGAATGAAATCACCTAAAGTGGATTTCTAAACATTTTGAAAGTCACGGATTCTTCAGAGAAGCTAATGAAACTTGGCAACATCCCAGAATACACATAAAATTTGCCTATCATTTCTGGGAATTCAAGATTATTCTAGAAATTGTCTATAGTCTCTAGTCTATGAATCTCTAATATATTCTGAGAAAAAGTAAGTTGTGTAGGTAGTATGCTTAAGAAAGAAAATTTTGAAACAAAACATTTCACAATTATCTACATCTTGCTAACTTCAGAATTGATGTTGGCAGAAAATCAGTGACTAGTATTTTTATTATAGTGAGGATTAATTGTTGAATTATAATCTATATACGGTAGAAATTGGGATTCGGGCAGGTCACTTTTCTGGGATTCTTGCAGTCACTTAAAGTTGACTGCAAGCCAACTTCATAAGTTTCTTGGGAATATTGGCTGCTTTTTCTTTAAACAATTCTTGATGTTTTTAGGTTTAAAATGTCACATAATCAACTGCAATATAACTTAGAAAGATGAAGTGATTTTGATTTATGTATCTCCTACTATGCAATATCTTGATTGCTCATGAATGAGGTAAACATTAATTTACATTGGCATTTTAGTTACAAAATAAATCACATTCACCATTTTTGTTCCAAACCTCAGTGAGAGACCTAAATACTATGTATTTCTCATATAATATTTAGTCAATGATTATATTTCTTCCTATGTCTCTGACTTGCTTTAAAATGTTGTTTGAAAATAAATCAAATAAAACAAACCTAATAGAACAAATTTACAAAATATGTAGCATTCAATTCAAGAAATATATTAAACTTTGTCAGAGTAATATTAAACTAGACCCTTTAGGATTTCATAGAAAACTCAGGACAAAGTCTATCAAAAATTAAAATGTCCTTCCATAAAACTTTCAGAAAATAGCATGTTCATAGTCTGGTTTGAATATGAATAAATACATATGGATTTATTCAAATCACGCTCTTTGACTACCTGCTAAATATCATGTGATAGTCTGGACAGGAGCTAGATTATAAATATTTTAAGTTTTGCAGGCCACACAACCTGTGATGCCACTACCCTGCTATTGTAGTGCAAAAGTGACCGTAGGTATATATAAGCAATAAATTGTTTTCTAAGGAAACTAACAAGTGGCTGGCTGGATTTGACCTATGGGGTCTTCTCTAGTAGATACAAGATAAACTGGACCGAGTGACTATCCCCAAGAAGATTACATGATTTAAAATATAATATGTAGGAAAATTATATTAGAACAAAGACGGAAATAAGAGCAATGATAGAAAAATATTACTGTGAAAACAGAAACATAAGAGATGATTTTAAAAAATTAATACATTAGTGGAAGATTTTATCAGGGATCTTTAGCATATAAAACAGACCTTAAAAGGTGAATGGTAATAATGGTAATAGTTACATTATGTTTTATAGTTAAAAAATATTTTCATTCATGTTGTCTAATTTGGGAAGAGAGATATATTGGTAGGTAGTATATTTGAAGCTGAGCAATCAATTTAAACAAAGCTAAAAGACCAGAAACTGCAAGGCATATTTGAGATAAATGAATTGTTTGATTTGACAAAACTACAGGGCTAAGGGTTTTGGCTGAAAAAAAGAGAGATTAGAGTCGGAAATGCAGGAAATGTACAGAATTCATATATTAGGTTTTAGGCAATGGAGAGGCATTAACTGTGCTTGAGCAGCATAGTGATGAATCAGAGCTTTGCATGAAAGGAAATTCATACAATAATTTTCTATGGGATTGTAAGGGAGATACGATAGAGGTGGAATAATAAATTAAAATAGAATTGTAGAAAATTATTTATGGGATGAATTAATGTCCTGAAATAGGGAAGCGGTAAAGAAAATGAAAAAACGAAAGTGTTTGTGGCAGCATGCATCAGGAGCATAATAAACTGACATAGCCATTGTTTTTGATTTCTCCCATTTTTCAGGAAAGAATAAGTCTATTTCCTTAATATGAGCTTCCATCTCAATTCCTATAATTCTAGGGGAGCAAACAATCTGAATTCTTTCTAAACACCAACACTTTCCCGCTCCCCTTGGTGCTAAACTTTGATCCAACCTGAGAAATAGAAGTCCTTCTCCTCAAAAAAGCCAAACTGGGGTTGATGGGGGTGGCCTTCTCTTACTCTTACATAGATGTAATAATAATGATAATAGTAACAATAAATAATGATACTACTTTAAACTGAACACTTATGTAGGAAATACTCTTCAAGTGATTTGTAAATATTAAGTCATTTGGGTCTAAGCTGTTGGCAAAAATGAGAAGAAATGAAACACAGCTGGGGAGTCAGTTTCTTGGTGATATTAAAACCACAACCTTGTTTCATGTAGCTCTTTCTTTAGATTCTATGAATTCCCCAAATATCCTTCTCAGATATATGAGCCAACAAATTCCAGTTTTTTTTCCTTAAGCCAATCTGAAGTAGTTTCCTAATATTACAAATAAAACTGTACCAACAAAAACAATTCTAGACTGATTAAACATAAAAACAAGAAAAAAAGAGAAAAAATAGACAATGATTCTGTAGTTTGGAGTCACGTTTACTGCCAAAGTGGATTCACAGAGAAAAGAGAAATAATGAGGGATCTATGACAGGAGGTGGCAATTTCAGAGTTGAAGGGCCTATAAAATATTTGTAGTGCATTTGGGAATTATTTAATGAATAAAAAGAAAGCCTGAAAGGTCTATCAGGGCTGGTGTCATAGACGTGAGACCTGTGCAGGCATTTAGCATCCCAAAATCAGACTACATACTCATTTTAATGATTTGCTGTAATTCTATATTTGAACTTGTCTCTTTCCAGTGGGACCACAGAGCATATGTGTGAACAGAAGGGATATGTGCAATATGCGTATCTGCCATTCTTTGCTCCCCCATTTGCATATAACATTCACTGTATAACATATGCACATCAGGTTCCAGGTGTGTCATTACATATGGGAGTTCAGTGAATCTCAAAGCAAGTGCATAGTAAGTATGTTACATCCATGACTGAGAAAGCAAGAGCGCTGACAAATCCAAGAGGACACACTTTCTGTCTGAACTAAAGCCTAGTTTGAACATAGGAAGAAGACAGTGGCATTCTAAGTAAGATAAGGGATCTAGGAACTCTCATATAATTTCCTACTCATGTTACTTCCCTGTATTGGCTAATCACTCATATTGAAAATGATGACATAGAAGGACAAGGGAAGATACAGTAATTCATTTTTTAAAATTCCTTCTGTACTCATTAGTAAGCCAAAGGTAGATAGTGTTGGTAAAATGTGCATGTATTGAAAAGTAAAAGAAAAATAGTTGAGTTAGTTTCGTGCAGTATTTCCACCATTTTGGCAAGAACAAAATACATATGCATGAATAAACTATGGAATATGAATTGTGTCATTTTGGTGATTCTGCATGTTAGTTAATGCTCTTATATTTGCATTTAACCTGGCATTATATAATATCAACATGAATGGCAAAATTCATATTAATAATTAATATTTTACATTTTTATTTAAAACAACATTAAACACAAATTAAAAACACCATCACAAGTTGAGGGAGAGACCATGGAATGATAAAAAAAAAGGCTTTATATTTTACCTTTAATGGAATTTTTTCCTGTTTTTTGAACAAAACTTCCTGCACTTTTTTCAGTGGGTCCTGCAAATTACATAGTTCACCCTGAAATCCACACTAAAAATTATAAAACAGGTACATCTATCCTTCTTCCATCTGCTAGTGAAACTTAGCTGCCCAGGCCAAGATGGATTTGAAGGGGTCAGGGCTGGGGAATGAAGTGACATTAACAATGTGATAATAAACAATGAAATAAAGTGTGCATGCAAATGTGAGTGACCAGGATGCCAAGATCAGTGAACCAATTAAAGGAAACCATAGGAATATTGCCCAGAGTTTTAAATAAACCATATTCTTCATACCTTAAAGGTATTTCCATGCCTATAAGAAAACAACTTTGAAGGAACATTTCTTCTTTTCTTTTCATCCATTATACTTTATCCTCCATGAGAGAAGTGATTTATCAGATATTGAGAATCTATCATCCACAATACCACTTCTCTACTGAGTGGAGCAAAGATGATAAATGTTGCTGTTATTGCTTTGCCTTTTTTTTCCTCTGGTGATAGAAATCATTCTTCTTTCTTCTGAATAGGAGATTACCAGAGTAGGCTCTGTTTCTGCCATTGAGAAGTCTACAAATATGAGCGCCTAAATTCACAACAGAAACCATGACTGTGGCAATAGATCCAAGTTTGTTCTGCAGTACGGCATTACTCTCGACAAAAAAGGCTGATATTTTAACCCCTTTTTGAAGGTTTTGTTTATTCTTCACTGGTTTAAACTCAGGGAAGATAATTGGGATTAATTATTTCATATGGGAAAATGATTTCTCTTAAACTCTTTAAACACAGATGTCAGAAGGTAAGGCATGGGTCAAAGGGTTATAAAAGTGGGACAGAGTTGTTAGGGAAAATATACACGTGTTGCCTTCTGAGCTGGTTTTTAGGTGCTCACTTCAGCTCTGTTTTTTTCTTTCATAATTTTATGGTGATTTTGTTGGTTGTGTTGAGGGTCAGTACACATTTGAATTTGTACATGATTTTGAACAAATCATGTACAAAAAGGCATATTGCAATTCTTTTCTAAGATGTTATTCCAATGACTTTCCAGCTTAATATTTGGAGGCAATTTTTCTTAAGAGGAAATGTTGATAAGCTGTCACATAAGTCCCTCTAATTTATAATTTAACATAAGATATACTACATAATCAAATTTTCAGTCTTTCACAGCACATGAACAATGTTATCGGGAAAACTGGACTATGACTCTTAAAGGAGTTAGAAAGTCTACACAATTCTGATAGGGAGAGCCAAGATCAAGGAGTGGATTTCTTCAGGAAACAATTAATACTAAACAACATGGGAATAGAAGTAATTTAAAATGTTCAAGACATATTAAATGTGTGACTGTGGCTCCAAATTGCCATTTAGTATGCTTGTATTATAGGATATGGAAACTACTGTACCCCATCTTTGCAATGTTAAGCTGACGCTTAAGGGAGTCAACATCTCCCATAATTCAGTATCTCAATATTTTTTGGTTGTACCAAAAAAACAAAAACAACAAAAAAATGAAATGTTTCTAGAACTTCTAAAAACTTGCATTTACAAAATAGTTGATAAAAATACTCCTCTGGATTATACAACAAGGGAGATGGAAACAACTGATAATAGGTGGTATAAGATATTAATCATATTTGGCTTCTTTCTCTCCTGTTTCACCACAGTCTGAATTCTTCTTGTTTGTATCTCCTCTGTTCTCTGCAGGTAAATCTTTCAGTTTCCTGGTTATCCACTTCATCCGTCTTCCCTCTTTGCGCTTTTTAGTCTGAAGATTTATCCTTTCCTGCTGCCTTTTTGGGGCTTTGTTTCCAGTTTTTCAGAGGAGGTTTAACTGACAACCTCACCGATCTCCTCTGGGGTTGTTCCTGAACAACCTCTAACTCGGGCATTTTGGCAGCAGGGAGGGTGCATGTCAGGTGCCTGTGGGCCACAGTGCCCCAAGAGCCTTCTAGAAGCTAGGCTGCCTGGCAGCTGTCCCTCCTTCAACATCCAGAGCTGCTGGGACCCACTCACAGTAGCTTTTCAAATTGCAAGAGAGACAATAGTTTTCAGAGAACTTTAAGATTCCTAAGAAGTTACTACTATTGTAATTGGAGTATTTTAAACATTTAAATGTATCTAAAGTTCGTATTTCCATCTAAATTTGAATGTAGTTTGTCTAACACCAGTTGTGGAGAATGAGAAGAGCAGAAAACTAGGAAGCTAGTGGAAGCACACCTTGCCTCTTCCCAAACTATCTGTGTGAATTATTACTAGATTAGTTACTAGCAATTTGAAATGGAGGAATAAAGCTTGAGCAACTTGACCGATATTATCATCCATCAACCATGATGTTTCTTACTACAAAATGGCAGTTTTGGAAAAATATTGGGAAGTACTCAGAAGAAACAGGTCAAGAATTGGGGCAGCGAAAATCTTTGGATCTGTCATCCATTAGTATCATTCACAATTTAATTGCAGATCCGTTGTGTCAGGTTTCTTTTAACATACAGACACACACACGCAATAAAATTACATGGTTTCTTTATTTGGGGGTTTAAAGGTTAAGAAAAAATAATACAGCATCAGAGAAATAAGTGATTATTAAATTGAAACTTAAAGCTAGAAATACGTTTTTAAAGATATTCTGTAAAAGGCAAGCTGTTTTTTACATTTTTTTTTTTCTAAAACTATTTTTCTAGATCTGAATTTTAGGGAACATGTCAAATGCAGTCACATAAAATAGAGACCTCACAGCATGAAATACTGTAGTTCTGAGGCCTAAAATTGCAATTTCTAGGCAGATACATTCTGTGCCTATAAAAAAATAAGAATATGGCTACTTAAGGGAGATTAAATTGTGTGGTTATTACTTCCAAATATAAAAAGGGTCTTAGAGGTCCATTTTTTTCAGACACTAAAATTGAAAATGATGGGAATCTAATTTTGGTATGGATGGTTGTTATAAGAATAAATATATTTTTTAACCTGACCCATTCCAACCTCCTGACAGATAATTTCTGAAGCAAATCCGAATCTGTCAAAAACCAATATTTATCTACATTCATGTCAGCTTTGGCAAGGATAAGTTGTCTAAACATTGAGGCATAGCATTCATGAGCATAAATCTTTTCTTATCCACAAACCATTAATGTAATGAATAGAAAGTAAGGTGAATTGTTAATTCTTTGCACATTTATCATGCCTTTGTGAACATCTTAAAAGCATTTTAAAATGCATTCTTTCTTAGGTTTAGTTGAAAAGCCTGCCAAAGTCTTTTTTTTTTTTCTTAAGTTGGGGAGCTTTGTTATAGGGATTAGTAAAATTTTAAAGTAACAAATCAAAAGACACAAACAAAAAAGCAACCATGATTTGTTCTACTGAAGGTTTATTGCCAGAGTGCTTTACGTGCAACTAGCTTTATATATTGTAATCATTAAGTGTGCCTGTGTTGAGATATTGAACTTTCTTTCAGAGTATGCATGCTTATTCTTAGTACATATTCCTTCCTGTTGTTTATTTCTAAATTAGTTTTCATCTGAGTAGTTTAAGGATTCCTTGGCTGAAATAAAGGAAACCACACAAGATAAACCACACGAGTAAAATTGGGCTATTCATAAGCTTGAGACGACAACCTAGGGCACAAGCACTTATGTGCAACCCTCTCTGCATGTACAAGGCTGATCTTAAAAACCAACCACGAATCAACACGATCTTATAGGCCCAGTACTTACCACCCAGAAAGTTTATATCTCATTTCACATTTTTGGGAGCAAGAATATCTAAGTTCCTGATCATGTAATAAAAGGCAGACTGTGATCCTTTAACAGATAGCTATGTCTTATTTGAGGAGTGATGTGAGTATTATCTGGTACAAACTTGATTTGAGCTTTTAGGGAAGCTATAATATAATCAGGAAAGTCATCCCAAAATGCCTGTGTTGAAGGCTTTAAATGGATTTGATCATGTTACAAAATGGGTGAGAGGGGTCATGAAATTATATAGAAGTGACTAAAAACTGTAATCTGTGTCAAGAACTACAGGGACATTAACAATATCTATTTTCCTATTCTTATCACTTATTAATAATAAAAACAACTGATATCCATGGCATATTTTATGTTTACCTGTGCCCAGTTTATGACTGTGTAGTGGCATGAGTATGAGGAATACCCTGTATCACTCTTAAGAGGATGCTGGTTTGAATTCATTATTATGATCATATACATTTCTATTGGTCATGCACATTTTTCTGTGCCTTATATGTATTATCTCATTTAATCAATGCAATAACATTTTAAGGTAGACACTATTCCTATCTCAATTTTAAAAGTTATTAAAGCACTAGCCTCAAACTAAGAAGTTAAAGACTGTCAAAACTAGATTTGAATCAAGTAAAGTAGCTCTGTAATCCAAGCTCCCAATTATCTATGTGTTTCTGGATCTTTAGAAAACTAAGAACAGTAATTATGGAGCATGATCTTTTCTTCAAGTTTAAGGAGATGACAATAGGAAAATTATTCATCAATTGGTAATAGAAAGAAGATGGCTATGGTATATGTACATTGACAGAAAGCAAAACAAACAAACAAACAAACAAACCAAGAAGGTGCCAAGCAAGGTAATCAACTTTCTGGAGTTTAATGTGTGTGTGTGTGTGTGTGTGTATTTTTTAGCTTTGTGTATTAGTTTGCTACAACTACTATAACAAAGCACCACATACTGAATAACTTAAACATAAATTTATTTTCTCATAATTCTGGAGACAGAAGTCTGATATCATGGTGGTGGCATGGTTGGTTTCTTCTAAGACTTCTCTCCTTGGCTTATAGAAGGTGCTATTCTTTTGGTGTCTTCATATGGCACTTCTGCATGTTGTTCTTTGTGTCCTAATCTCCTCTTCTTACAAAGACACCAGTCGTATTGCATTAAGAATCACCCCAATGACTCAATTTTAATTTATATTCTTTTTAAAGGTCCTATTTCCAAATATGGCCACATTCTGAGTTACTAGGAGGTAGGGTTTCAACATGGTAATATTAAGGCAACACAATTCAGCCCATAACAGTGCATAAAATAGTATCTTAGAGGATAATTTTTTCCATGTTTCCAAGTTCTGTAAATTCTTTTCTTTGTGTTCTCTTTAGATTATTGGACATATTATTTAAGTTTTTTGTCATGCCACAAATGTGCAAAATAAAATTGGTATGATGTTTTGGCTTGAATTTTGAGAAAAAGTATTAGTTCTATATGGAATAGATGCTTTGGATAGAATGGTAGTAAGAAAACAAGAGTGGCTTGAGTTAAGTGAAACTTTTATATAAAGAATTGAATTTGTGCAATTGATCTTGCAATTGTACAAGGTCATTTACTCTCAGTAGTGATTTTCTACTAATAGACATCTGTTTATTTCTGGAAATTCATGACATTTTCCTCTACATATACATTAATATATATCATTCTATTACAAGACATATCATTTGCATTTGATGTGAAAAAAGTTACTATTTGGCCCAGGCATAGGAAAATACAGAAAAGCTTGTTTAAAACTGTGGTCTCCAAACCTTGCACATAAAATTCATCTAGAATACCTGGGTCCCATTCCAGCCCTAACTTATCAGAGTATGCTAAAATGGATCCTAGGAATCTGCTTTTGAAAATAATAAGCAGTTGTTCTCCTAATAAAATTAGAGAATCATTGTATTGCATAAATTTATATCAAAGATGTAAACAATGAAAATGTATGTTGTGTTGCTTAGGATATAGTTCAAGCTGATGTAACAAAGACAGCAGAAAAAACAGAGGCTCAAAAAAGGTAGAAGATTAATTATTCTTATGTAAAAATCCAAAGGCAAGATTTCCAAGGTGGGGATGGAAGGAGGACTACTCCCTGGGACCAGCCAGGGACTTAGGTTCTTTGTATCTTGTTCTTTGGGAAAGAAAATAATCAAAGCTAGCACCCCAAAATAATGCTTAATGCTTATGTTTTGGCCTGAAGGAAGAAGTAATAAGCAAAGAGCAAAACCTTTATAAATGCATTATTTAAAAAGCACCCACATCCCTTCTAATTATGTCCCCTTGTGCAGCACATAGTTATGTGGCAATATCTAACTTAAAAGGAAACTGGAAATGTATTTTGTGACTAAGTGGTGGCATATCCAGCTAAAACCCAGAATAGACAGCTATTAGGTTGGTGCAAAAGTAATTGCGGTTTTTGCCATTACTTTCAGTTGCAGAAATTACAATTACTTTTACACCAACCTAATACAACTAAAAATAATAATGGAAAAACTGTATACTTATAGTGGCTGTGAGAGAGTGTGTGTGTGTGTATACGTGTGTGTGTGTTTGTGTGTGTATAATGGTTGGAAACAATACAAATATCCATCAACAAGAGAATGAATAAATATTTCTTGTATATTTATATAATGGAATAATGTTCAACCATAAAAATGAATTATTGATACACCAAAAAACATGAATAAATACTTTAAAATATAATGTTGGAGAAAAATAGCTGAATATAAAAAAGTACATATTTCTTAATTCAATATATTATATGTGAAAACTGGCAAAATGATCTACAGTGATAAAAATTAAGTTTTTAAAAATATGCCTTCATGCATTTTTAGCTTCTACAAAACAGGCAATGATATCATTAATGTTTTCTGATTCGTAATTTTTGTCTTTTTTTCTTTGATCGACCTTTCTAAAAGCTTATGAATTTTCTTAATGTTTTTGGAAAAAATAGCTTTTTATTTTGTTTTTCTCTTGCTTGTGTCTCTGTTTTACTAATTTCAACTATTATTAATATTTTCCTGATTATAGTTAATATGAGTTTAGTTTTTTTGTTCTGGGAAAAAATTTAGATCATTAATTTGATCATTAACCCTTCATGTTAAATACACAAGTAAATTTATAAATTTACAACTAAACCCTGTTTCAGATGCATCTCATAAATTCTGATTTTTAAAATATTTTTCTTCAATTAAAAATATTTTCTGCTTTCTATTGATATTTCTTTTCTTTTTTTTTTTTTTGAGACAGAGTCTCTCTCTGTCACCCAGGCAGGAGTGCAGTGGCGCTATCTCGGCTCTCTGCAAGCTCCGCCTCCCGGGTTTACGCCATTCTCCTGCCTCAGCCTCCCAAGTAGCTGGGACTATAGGCGCCCGCCAGGGCGCCTGGCTAATTGCTTTTTGTCTTTTTAGTAGAGACGGGGTTTCACCGTGTTAGCTAGGATGATCTCGATCTCCTGATCTCGTGATCCACCCGCCTCGGCCTCCCAAAGTGCTGGGACTACAGGCGTGAGCCACCGCGCCCGGCAGATATTTCTTTTCTTGACCTCTTTTTAAGTTTGTTAATATCCACATATTTGTGGACTTAGTAATTTTTGTCATTGATTAATAGATTAGTTTCTTCATCATTAAAGAACATACCTTTTTAAGATTTCAATAACTTCAAATTACTAAAATGTGTTTTGTGGCCAATAAGTTCTCTTGTATTTATGAATATTCCATGTGTATTTGGATAGACTATGAACCACTATTATAATATTATGTAGAATGTTCTATAAAAAATGGACTTTAAGTCGGTTAGTAATGTTTTTCAAGTCTTCTTTATTAATGCAGAATTTTGTCTATATTTACCATGAATTTTGTTTTTATCCTTCTTACACTCTGTGACTTCAACTGAAGTCTTCAAAACATTTAAAATTAATATAATTACCAAGGTAATTCAGCAAAATTTGTCCATTTTGCCATTTAATTTTCAATTGTTTAATCTATTTCTGTACTTCCCACTTTTTCTGTGTCCTTTTATTTAAATAAATATTGTGATTGTGCTTTATAACCACCTTTTTCTTATTAGCTATACTTCTTTATTTCTTTGAAACTTACATCCTATATTGTTAACTCATCACAGTCAAGTTTGAATAATATACAACTTTATTTATAGTGTGAAAATCTTGCAAATATACACATCAATTTCTCATTGACTTCTATTATACTGTTGGTGACATATAATTTCCATATATGTATAAGTATATATGTATATATAGTATATATAAGTATATATGTAGTATATATATGAGCATATGTGTGTATATATAGTGTATATATGTATATGCGTGTATATATGTGTGTATGTATATGTATAAACCCTAAATATATTGCTACATTTGCATTAATGATTCGAAAAATGTTTTATATTTTCTGATATTTTTGCCATGTTCATCATTCTTTATTCCTTTGTTGAGACCCAAATTTTAATCTGGCGAAAAAATCTACCTTGATTTTTCTTTCCTCTTCTTTCTTTTTTTTTAGTGCAAGTCTATCTACTGACAGTAAATTTCCTTAGCTTTACAGCTTTTGCTTTTCTTAAAATGTATTTATGTCAGCTAAATTTCTTAAAATAATTTGAGTGTAGAATTCTAAGTTGATGTTTTTTCTCTCAGTATTTTAAAAACATCACTCCTTCACATCTAATGTAGTTTGTAACAGTAAGCCACCAGAACCTTTTATTACAAAATGTTCTTTTTCTCTGATTGGTCACAGAAAAGAATGTTTAGTGGACATTAATTCATTCTATGACAGCCGTTATCATTACTTAGTATATTCATTTATATGAAGTCATTTGACAACTTAATATAATCATAACTGCCATTTTATGTATTTTGATTTAGTTCCATTTTGATTTAGTTCAATTAATTTAAACATTTCAGAATTTCTCTCCCTGAAATGTTTGAATTTTCAAAATGAGAAATCATTTGCAATTTGCCCATCTAGAACCTGATATTTTCTGGCTGATAAATCAGTATTTGTAAAGCAAATGCAATTGTAGAGGAGTATCCTCTATGTGAAAAATAGTTGGTGTCATTTCCCCAAAGCACAATGTATTGTACTATCATGCCTTTTTGATCTCTCTCCTGTTTCTTATTAAGTCTGGAATGTCATTTCCATTTTTGGATGACTGAAAAATTCTCACCAATGCTTTAAGTTCATAGTCAAGATGATTCTCAATGATTCTTCACAGATATGCCGTTCACATCCATGAAGCTTTCCCTAATTTTTCTCAACTTCCCTGTCCCATCCATAGGCAGTTAGCGCTCCTTTATATTCCCTTAGTACTATTTACACCACTATTTTATATCATAAAGTCAGTAGTTATTACTAGTAACTTGGCCTTACTATACTGTATATTTAGTATACTCTCCAATATTGAAACAGTGTTACATAGAATTTTATTTTTCTATTACCTATAGCAGTAGGTACAAATAGTAGATGCTGAAGAAAGTGTTGTTGCTTTTTTTTATTGTGGGCTATTTTTATGTGTAACCTGGTCTTTCTTTCCTTATTTCACGCAGAAAAGTTGCCTTTATTCTACTTCAAAAAGTTTCTACTTTCAAAAGGTTTTTTTTTTTTTTTTTACAGGTTCAGATATATTTGTTACATTCTATGCAGACAGAGAAGAAAAACTAGATCTAAAGCCTGGCCAGCATGGTGAAACGCCATCTCTACTAAAAACACAAAAATTAGCCAAGTGTGGTGGTGCACACCTGTAGTCCCAGTTACTTGGGAGGCTGAGGCATGAGGATCATTTGAACCCAGGAGGTGGAGGTTGCAGTGAGCCGAGATTGCACCACTGTACTCTAGCCTGGGCAACAGAATAAGACCCTGACTGAAAAAAAAAAAAAAAGAAAAACTAGATCTTATAAATAATAACTTTCTATTTTCATCTAGTGAAAATATTATTTTCTTATAAACTATAGATGTATAATAATAGTTATATTTCTTAACATACGTAATCATACATATATTTTACATATAAATACCTAAAATCTATGGCACTGAGGCAGAAAGTATTTTCATTTTATTGATCAGAAAATTAAAGCTCTCAAATTTAATTGCCTGGAAATACTTACAAATCTTTGTGCGAATTATACTTGACAACACTGAGCACTGTATTATTATTACATGCTCTATTTATAACAGTTAAATCAAAATAAATAAGTCTGTATGCAAATGACAACCTTTGGAAGTAGCAAACTGTCAGTTTCACTGGAGTTCATGATCCTTTTTTAAAGTTAACAAATATGAACAATTTGAGTCTGTGATTTTGATGTATAGTAAAAAATATTTGGTATTAGAATAAATGTTTTATTTAAATATGCATAGTTTGTGCAAAAATTAAGGTTATTAAAAAATTTTGAAAATCAGGATGTCAGTACAAAATGGAATCCTACTTTGAATTTTGAAGTTAAAGAATCTATGATCAACTATTTCAAAGACATTTAATTAACAGATGTACTAATAACTAATGCTATAATCCTACTCCCCCTCTTTTATCCTTTCATTTATAAATGGGTCATTTTCTCAGTTCTTATTACATATTTTAGCATTAGTAAAGATGTAGGGAATTTAGAAATGAGACAACAAGTGTACAGCCCTCAAATAGTTACAGTTTAGTAAAGATATTTACAAAATTAACAGTATGTCAAGGAACAGTACAAGGAGGACCTTAACTGAGAACTGTGCTCTGAAATAAAAGAATTTCCTCAACCTGGAAGATCAGGGGATGTTTCACTGAAAGTGTGACATTTAAATTGAGCCATAGTACCCACATATTTGAATTCGTAAACCCAAGACCAAAGAACAAATCAATGCAGCTCATGACTCAAAGCAACAGGATACAAAACTAAAGTGATGGGAAAATAATGAGTTTAGGAAGCATGCTTGTACCCAAGTTCCATAATCAGGAACAAATTACTTAAGTTTCGATTATCAGGTCTTCTATATGAAGAACACATTGGTGATATTTAAATGTGATAATTAAATGTGATAATTTACTTAAATCACATGGTGGATAATAGGTTCTTAATAAAAGATAGCTCTCAGAGAATGTGTTCATAAAAGCAATAACACTCCTTATGAAGAAAGAATCAGCTATAATATTTATTTGCTTCTTTTTTTCTTACATACATTTATCCTTCCACTCCTACTCCTCCTCTTTTTTTCTCAGTCTCTGTGTTCATCACTTTATGGTATTCAAAGCAGAAACTCAAACCCAGTCCTTCATGGTTCTGTGAACTGAATTACTTAGAAGTTATTTTTATCACCACATTAAATAGGAGGAAACTTCTGATCCATCATCAAATGTATTTCTGAGCAGCAATGTACATGCTGGTAAGTATTTGTTGATAAGACATAGCATTGCCTTGAAAGGAAAAGAAGCATCATATATTCATCATTTTTCCACCTAAATAACATGACGGAGCAGTATGTCACACTTATATGTATTTCTTATTCAACCAACTAACCAGTGCTTTTTCCTTCTCCTAAATACTTACATTCTCCTTTCAGGAGATTTTGTTTGAAAACAATCTTCAGCCATGATATAAAGAAACAAAGTTTTTAAACCGATTTTGCAGCATACCAAGGGACTGAATTAGGTAGAAAAGCTGCATGCAACATTTCACATGCATGTAAAAATAGATACCCTTTTAAATTAAAGAGACACATTTTTGTCCTTGAATATTCTTGAGGACTTCAAGCGGAACAAAAGTTTACAAGAAAACCAATTTTCGCCTTCTCAAAATAGATTTATGGCTCAGGCTCAAAGTTAACATTTTATAGCGGTCCAATCTTAACATTTGCACAGTTCACTTTAAATAAAATAAATTCAAGATAAAAATTCATTGCATTCCACCTTAGATGTTTATATACAGATTTACTGAAAGGGAGGTCTGATAAATTAATATCTGATAGCCTGAGTACAATTTATTCAATTCAATAATCAAATCTTTTTTTCTGTAGTCATTGTGTTGTTTTTAACGTACAAATTATATCTAATAATCATGACCATTACATGTATTTTTAGAAGTTAAATAACACTCATGTAACTGAACATTGTTTGAATTTATTTTAAGGAATGTTGGTTTATTTTTAAAGCATCATTCAAATTCATGAATAATCGAGTTCTTTGTGTTTTTACATAATATACACCATTTATGAAAAAAATGGAGCAATGTGATTTTGGTTAAACAGAGATTAGATCAATAATTCATGAACATCTGCATAGAGTGATGGCTAAACTATTTTCATGTCATGAAAACACTGAAGTGAAATCATAATAAGAACTTATGTTAATTAAACCACATTAAAATATTTTATCAAACCAAAAATGCTTTAATCTGCCTTTATTTGACATTTAAACTTAACAACTCATCTGAAAGTCATTTTCTCAACAATAGCTGATTATTTGAAATAAATATAAATAATACAGCATAATAGATAACTGTGCTACTGTTACAGGGTGAAAATAAATTATTAAAAATAATTTATGTTCAATTTGTACTATGTATCCATATAAGCAGAATACATATAAGACAGTGATTTTAAACAAAGATTTTAAATTTAGCCTAGTGAAACTTGGTATGATGGTTCTGCCCACTACCCTTTGACCATTGGACCATCATTCTCCAAGTTTCATTTTCTTCCACCGTAATAAGGGATAATGATATCTGTCATATGAAGTTGTTTTGTGGAATATGTGAGGGATTGTATCTAAATTTCCTTGAAAAGGTCTGCAAAAATCACTTATGTTAGTTTCTTCTAAACAAGAAAGATAAACTGAAATAAAACCTTACAAGTTGTTTATTTTATATGGATAAATAATGCTTAACTTTTTTTACATTAGCGAATAATATGGGAATGGAAAATATAACAAATAACACTAGTTGCTAATCTTATTGCCATTTTTTTATTGTAGGTGGTTCTCATAAATGCATTGTTAAAAGTATGAGAGTGGTGCAATATGACTGCCAAAAATTCTCACCACACTATAGGATTAGTTTTCTACAAGTTGATAATGATCTTTCTTTAAGGGGTATAGTTGCTTTAGCGTTCTTTCAGGATATTCCATAATCTCAGAACTTGAGAATTTCTTTTTCTAACACAACTGTATTAGATATTTGAAATACTTAATTTGGGATTAACTCTGTAAAGGAAAGACATGTGGAGGATTATAATATAGGAAGGACAATCCACGTGAGAGCCTGGATTAAGGAGAGTGTTACTGGACAAGGCATAGCGGATGTTATATAGCTGTACTTCTGAAACTGCACATACCTACTTTGAGCATTCTTTCTTCAATTAAGATCACCTTCCACCTTGGCATGGCCAGAAAAGAAAACCTGTTGCATTGCTCTTTCTGCTCACTTCTCACATCATTGGCGCCGAGGATAATTTGTTTGGCATGATGATAATTCTGAAGTAAGTTATTTTAAGAGGTCAGCTCTACACTTTCAGGGCAGCTCTCATAATCTAGTTGAACTTCTTTTGGAAAGTCTAGGTTCTAGTAAGAATGATATAACCTAAGGGAACAGACCTAAGTACTGTGCCTTTCTTCTTCACCTATCTTCTAATCACAGGTAAAGCCCAAAGTAAGAATACCCAGATATAGATGATTTGGGGCTTCTTTGCTCATCATCAGGTTCTATGCTAGAGAAAAAAAAAATGTTCTGGAGATGTCTTAGTCTTCAGAGATTTAGTATGTAAATGTAGTACTATTTTAAGATGATAGAAATCATCTATTATCATCTTATTGTCTTAAAATCTGTCATCTTAAAATTGAAGATGATTCTCTATCATCTTCCCTTCCACTTATTAGTAGAATTCAACCAATGGGGAAGCATTTTCACAATGTTTTCAAGAAAGGATTGGTCCTATTTTTGTTTAGTCTGATATTTGTGTTTCTCAGTCACTCTCACAAATTGATATCTGTCTTGGTTTTTTTTTTTTTCAGCTTAGGAATTGTACACACTTCATGGGCACACATTACCCAAATGTACCATCTCAAGTGAAACTTCTTGAGAATCTTCTGCATGGAGCCATCTTGCCTCCACCTTAGATGAACTTGCCCACAGACCCCACAGATTCTCATATTTCTAGGAACTGGTTGGTTAAATGTGGTCTTTTATTGGCTGGAGATGACTTACAAAATTTGAAATGAATAAATTATAGCCTTTTTCTATAAAAAGAGAGTTAAGCTGAATATCAAGACCTGTATATGTGTGTGTGTAATTATAGAAATTTTAAAATCTAGTAAACTTTCTAAAAATGTGTTCCTCAAAACATTAACATTTCCTTTCATATATAGTTGGCTATTAAAAATAAAAACTGCATAGTACTGGCCTCAGATGAACTCTACAACTCATGTAATAGGAATTTCCCCTGGTCCTAATTCAGTTCCCCAGGAAGATAGATATTATTTGTTAACCCAACATATGATTGTCAATGTGCAGACTGTAAAGATAGATATTTATCCAGACCTAAATGCCAATATAACTATACCATAGCTCTTACTAGAAAATGCTGTCACTATTCTAGACAGAAATACATAAAATTGTTGTTTAATTTTATATATATCCTTTAATTTAGGTTAAGGGGTACATCTGCAAATTTGTTTTATAGGTAAACTCGTGTCACAGGGGTTTGTTGTACAAATCATTTAATTGCCCAGGAACTAACACTAGTACCAAATAGTTATTTCTTCTGTAGGGGTCTGCTTTGAGCAGATAATCTAGGCCTTTTGGATTTTCATCAGACCTTTGAATTTTGGCAAGTTACTTAACTCTGTGTGCCTATTTTCATCACCTAAAAAAATGAGTACAATAATTATATACACCTCACAGGGATATCTTTATAATTAAAACAAGTAATCATATATAAAGCACTTAAAATAGTACCTGTCACATAATAGATCCTAATCACATAGATATGATTAGGAGATTTTTATTATTAGTCTTGGGTCCAAGTTCCTGGATTATATATACCAAATACAAAATATCAGACTAAATGTATAAGACCCTGCCAGTTTCCACTTACTCTTAGGTATTATTTCTCATTTATCTCATCTCTTATAGATAAATATAGATATTAATTGTTGGCATGGTTGTCCTGGAACCCATCACCTTTCATTATTGGACTGATGAATAATAGAGTCCTAAGAGTAACAGATAGTTACTCAGAGACTTTTATGACATTTTCTTCCAAACTCTTCTCATGACATTTAATATAGGCCTCAAGTACTTCACAAAGAGCTTTTGCTCTTACCTTATTTATGTGAATGCTGATAATTGAAAATCACTTTCATCTGCCATGATTATATTGTTAAGGTAGAAAAGATTATGCCTTTCGAATGTCAATTAGAGCAGACATATTCAACCTCATTTACCAAATTCAGCTCAGAGGCAACCACATACAGAAATCTGTCCTTATTTTTAAATCTCATGAGCAAATCCCCAAAGAATATTTATGCCTGCATTAATTTATTTGTTTGTTTTTCCTTGTTTGTTCTTTACATTTGATCTTCAGTGGCCTGTTCTGATTTTTGGTTTGCATTTTGCTTCACTAATGTGGGCAAGAATTTCTGCAGATTGTTCATATTCTTTAAACCTTCTACTATGCCTAACTAGTTTCTACCACAATGAGCAGCATATTTCCTGAAGTAAGGAAATGATCAAAATTTCTGAGATGGTCTCCCTTACTCTCACAAGCTATTGTGAGTAAATAGTAAAAGAGGGATTCCCTTAAGCTGTCCACATTGTGAGTTAGTGAAACCTACCTTGAAATCAATTTGTCGTATTCAATAAAAATTATCTATGCTTTAAATTTTAATCCAGGAATTTTACATCTTGAATTTATCTTAAGAAAATATTTGGAGAGTTTAAAGAGAATTTGTGTACAATTTGTATACTAACTTTATTCATCAAAATAATATTAATAGAAAAGAAAAATAATGTCCCGGCATGGTGAGTTACCCCTGTAATCCCAGCACTTTGGAAGGCTGAAGCAGAAGGACTGCTTGAGGCTAGGAGTTCGAGACCAGCTTGGACAACATGGCCAAACTTCTTCTCTACAAAAAAATACACAAAATAGCCCGGCATGGTGGTGTGTGCCTGTAGTCTCAGCTACTGCAGAGGCTGAGGTGGGAGGATCACCTGAGCCTGACAGGCGGAGTTTGCAGTGAGACAAGGAGATCACTGCATTCCAGCCTGGGTGACAGCATGAAACCCTGTCTCAAAAGTAAAAATAAAGAAAATAAAAATGATGTGTCATTACTAGTGATATTATATTAAATGGAAAAAAATTATATAAATGTATATTAATTGTACATAAATTGTTATGATTATTAGGTATGACAAATAAAGCTGAAATGTTGGCTATCATTTTGTCTACTAATCATAAAAATGTGTGTATACATACATATATATATTTCTTTGGAATTTATTTTACATTTGGCTCTTCTCCATTTAAACTAATCTTGTCTTGGCACCTCAGTGAGGGGAGGTACAAAGTTGTAATAAAATAAGTTTAATCTTAGCCTCTAAGCTAAATAATATATTAGGAAAATTGTATGCTAAGTCGAGAATCTGTCTTAATTTCCCTTCCTTTCTCTTCTTAGAGAATTACTAATATCTGGGCAATAGGAGTAAGAAAGAGCAAAATAATTGAAAGCAGGTAGATATGGGGAATTGAGGTCAGAGAGATCCTGTGCCTAGTTTTTTGAATAACTGGGAAGGTGGCAAACTTTACAGGAATTCTACCGATGTTCTTGTCCCATCTAAGCATGATGTGAAAGCAGTAAATTAAAATCCTATGTAGGATTTGAGGCATACAGTCCTAGCAAGTGGTAGATGATAGAGTATCATCATTCTGTGCAGTGTATAGCGACAGAAATATGGCATTAATAATTTCCAGGTTTTGAGAGTTCTTGAAATTATGATGAGATATCTGCAGGTATCAAAGACCAAAGAAAAACAAATCAATAATAGTAATAACAATGAATTTACTAGGAATCAAAAAGATGAGACTTTCCACTATTGGTTAAATGGGTATTCAACATAAAATTTAAACTCGGATTAGAAATAAAATTAAAATTTTGTATTTTGTCATCTGACTTTATAATCAGCAAAATTGGTGATTAAAAATAATATAAACCAGGAGGTGGAGCCAAGACGGCTGAATAGGAACAGCTCCAGTCTACAGCTCCCAGCGTGAGTGATGCAGAACATGGGTGATTTCTGCATTTCCATCTGAGGTGCTGGGTTCATCTCACTAGGGAGTGCCAGACAGTGGGTTCAGGACAGTGGATGCAGAGCACTGTGGGCGAGGCGAAGCAGGGCGAGGCATTGCCTCACTCAGGAAGCGCAAGGGGTCAGGGAGTTCCCTTTCCTAGTAAAAGAAAGGGGTGACAGACGGCATCTGGAAAATTGGGTCACTCCCACCCTAATACTGCACTTTACCAACGGGCTTAAAAAATGGCACACCAGGAGACTATATCCCACACATGGCTTGGAGGGTCCTACGCCCACAGAGTCTCGCTGATTGCTAGCACAGCAGTCTGAGATCAAACTGCAAGGCGGCAGCGCGGCTA
Organism: Pan paniscus; assembly: GCF_029289425.2. Taxonomy (NCBI): domain Eukaryota; kingdom Metazoa; phylum Chordata; class Mammalia; order Primates; family Hominidae; genus Pan; species Pan paniscus. The sequence goes on from NC_073258.2 coordinate 98,774,100, forward strand.
GGGGACGGGCACCTGCCATTGCCCAGGCTTGATTAGGTAAACAAAGCAGCCGAGAAGCTCGAACTGGGTAGAGCCCACCACAGCTCAAGGAGGCCTTCCTGCCTCTGTAGGCTCCACCTCTGGGGGCAGGGCACAGACAAACAAAAAGACAGCAGTAACCTCTGCAGACTGAAATGTCCCTGTCTGACAGGTTTGAAGAGAGTAGTGGTTCTCCCAGCACGCAGCTGGAGATCCAAGAACGGGCAGACTGCCTTCTCAAGTGGGTCCCTGACCCCTGAGCAGCCTAACTGGGAGGCACCCCCCAGTAGGGGCAGACTGACACCTCACATGGCCAGGTACTCCTCTGACACAATACTTCCAGAGGAACGATCAGGCAGCAGCATTTGCGGTTCACCAATATCCGCTGTTCTACAGCCACCGTTGTTCTACAGCCACCGCTGTTCTACAGCCACCGCCGTTCTGCAGCCACCGCTGTTCTGCAGTCACTGCTGCTGATACCCAGGCAAACAGGGTCTGGAGTGGACCTCTAGCAAACTCCAACAGACCTGCAGCTAAGGGTCCTGTCTGTTAGAAGGAAAACTAACAAACAGAAAGGACGTCCACACCAAAAACCCATCTGTACATCACCATAATCAAAGACCAAAAGTAGATAAAACCATAAAGATGGGGAAAAAACAGGGCAGAAAAACTGGAAACTCTAAAAAGCAGAGCGCCTCTCCTCCTCCAAAGGAACTCAGTTCATCACCAGCAACGGAACAAAGCTGGATGGAGAATGACTTCGACGAGTTGAGAGAAGAAGGCTTCAGACGATCAAACTACTCCGAGCTACAGGAGGAAATTCAAACCAAAGGCAAAGAAGTTAAAAACTTTGAAAAAAATTTAGACGAATGTATAACTAGAATAACCAATACAGAGAAGTGCTTAAAGGAGCTGATGGAGCTGAAAGCCAAGGCTCAAGAACTACGTGAAGAATGCAGAAGCCTCAGGAGCCGACGCGATCAACTGGAAGAAAAGGTATCAGTGATGGAAGATGAAATGAATGAAATGAAGCAAGAAGGGAAGTTTAGAGAAAAAACAATAAAAAGAAACAAACAAAGCCTCCAAGAAATATAGGACTATGTGAAAAGACCAAATCTACACCTGACTGGTGTACCAGAAAGTGACGGGGAGAATGGAACCAAGTTGGAAAACACTCTGCAGGATATTATCCAGGAGAACTTCCCCAATCTAGCAAGGCAGGCCAAAAGCTAGGAGAAGGCAAGAAATAACTAAAATCAGAGCAGAACTGAAGGAAACAGAGACACAAAAAACCCTTCAAAAAATTAATGAATCCAGGAGCTGGTTTTTTGAAAGGATCTACAAAATTCATAGACCGCTAGCAAGACTAATAAGGAAGAAAAGAGAGAGGAATCAAATAGATGCAATAAAAAATGATAAAGGGGATATCACCACCGATCCCACAGGAATACAAACTACCATCAGAAAACACTACAAACACCTCTATGCAAATAAACTAGAAAATCTAGAAGAAATGGATAAATTCCTCGACACACACACCTTCCCAAGACTAAACCGGGAAGAAGTTGAATCTCTGAATAGACCAATAACAGGATCTGAAATTGTGGCAATAATCAATTGGCTTACCAACCAAAAAAAGTCCAGGACCAGATGGATTCACAGCCGAATTCTACCAGAGGTACAAGGAGGAGCTGGTACCATTCCTTCTGAAACTATTCCAATCAACAGAAAAAGAGGGAATCCTCCCTAACTCATTTTATGAGGCCAGCATCATCCTGATACCGAAGCCGGGCAGAGACACAACCAAAAAAGAGAATTTTAGACCAATATCCTTGATGAACATTGATGCAAAAATCCTCAATAAAATACTGGCAAACCAAATCCAGCAGCACCTCAAAAAGCTTATCCACCATGATCAAGTGGGCTTCATCCCTGGGATGCAAGGCTGGTTCAATATACGCAAATCAATAAATGTAATCCAGCATATAAACAGAACCAAAGACAAAAACCACATGATTATCTCCATAGATGCAGAAAAGTCCTTTGACAAAATTCAACAACCCTTCATGCTAAAAACTCTCAATAAATTAGGTATTGATGGGACATATCTCAAAATAATAAGAGCTATCTATGACAAACCCACAGCCAATATCATACTGAATGGGCAAAAACTGGAAGCATTCCCTTTGAAAACTGGCACAAGACAGGGATGCCCTCTCTTACCACTCCTATTCAACATAGTGTTGGAAGTGCTGGCCAGGGCACTTAGGCAGGAGAAGGAAATAAAGGGTATTCAATTAGGAAAAGAGGAAGTCAAATTGTCCGTTTGCAGATGACATGATTGTATATCTAGAAAACCCCATCATCTCAGCCCAAAATCTCCTTAAGCTGATAAGCAACTTCAGCAAAGTCTCAGGATACAAAATCAATGTGCAAAAACCACAAGCATTCTTATACACCAATAACAGACAAAACAGAGAGCCAAATCATGAGTGAACTGCCATTCACAATTGCTTCAAAGAGAATAAAATACCTAGGAATCCAACTTACAAGGGATGTGAACGACCTCTTCAAGGAGAACTACAAACCACTGCTCAATGAAATAAAAGAGGATACGAACAAATGGAAGAACATTCCATACTCATGGGTAGGAAGAATCAATACCATGAAAATGGCCATACTGCCCAAGGTAATTTATAGATTCAATGCCATCCCCATCAAGCTACCTAAGATTTTATTCACAGAATTGGAAAAAACTACTTTAAAGTTCATATGGAACCAACAAAGAGCCCGCATCACCAAGTCAATCCTAAGCCAAAAGAACAAAGCTGGAGGCATCACGCTACCTGACTTCAAACTATACTACAAGGCTACAGTAACCAAAACAGCATGGTACTGGTACCAAAACAGAGATAGAGATCAATGGAACAGAACAGAGCCCTCAGAAATAATGCCGCATATCTACAACCATATGATCTTTGACAAACCTGAGAAAAACAAGCAATGGGGAAAGGATTCCCTATTTAATAAATGGTGCTGGGAAAACTGGCTAGCCATATGTAGAAAGCTGAAATTGGATCCCTTCCTTACACCTTATACAAAAATTAATTCAGGATGGATTAAAGACTTACATGTTAGACATAAAACCATAAAAACCCTAGAAGAAAACCTAGGCAATACCATTCCGAACATAGGCATGGGCAAGGACTTCATGTCTAAAACACCAAAAGCAATGGCAACAAAAGACAAAATTGATAAATGGGATCTAATTAAACTTAAGAGCTTCTGCACAGCAAAAGAAACTACCATCAGAGTGAACAGGCAACCTACAGAATGCGAGAAAATTTTCTCAACCTACTCATCTGACAAAGGGCTAATATCCAGAATCTACAATGAACTCAAACAAATTTACAAGAAAAAAAACAAACAACGCCATCAAAAAGTGGGTGAAGGATGTGAACAGACACTTCTCAAAAGAAGACATTTATGCAGCCAAAAGACACATGAAAAAATGCTCATCATCCCTGGCCATCAGAGAAATGCAAATCAAAACCACAATGAGATACCATCTCACACCAGTTAGAATGGAGATCATTAAAAAGTTCAGGAAACAACAGGTGCTGGAGAGGATGTGGAGAAACAGGAACACTTTTACACTGTTGGTGAGACTGTAAATTACTTCAACCATTGTGGAAGTCAGTGTGGCGATTCCTCAGGGATCTAGAACTAGAAATACCATTTGACCCAGCCATCCCATTACTGGGTATATACCCTAAGGATTATAAATCATGCTGCTATAAAGACACATGCACACGTATGTTTATTGCGGCACTATTCACAATAGCAAAGACTTGGAACCAACCCAAATGTCCAACAATGATAGACTGGATTAAGAAAATCTGGCACATATACACCATGGAATACTATGCAGCCATAAAAAATTATGAGTTCATGTCCTTTGTAGGGACATCGATGAAACTGGAAACTATCATTCTCAGCAAACTATTGCAAGGACAAAAAACCAAACACCGTATGTTCTCATTCATAGGTGGGAATTGAACAATGAGAACACATGGACACAGGAAGGGGAACATCACACTCCGGGGACTGTTGTGGGGTGTGGGGAGCGGGGAGGGATAGCATTTGGAGATATACCTAATGCTAAATGACAAGTTAATGGGTGCAGCACACCAGCATGGCACATGTATACATATGTAACTAACCTGCACATTGTGCACATGTGCCCTAAAACTTAAAGTATAATAATAATAAAGTAAAATAAAATAAAAATAAAAAAAAATAAAAAATAATATAAACCAAATAAAGCATCTAGATAAAGCTGGTATATTAAACAGATACATCAAGTTTTGCTCTTTTTTAAACCTCTCTATGCAACAGTATGGAAATTATTTTCAAAACGTATATCTAGGAGAAAATGAAGAATGAGAGAAAAGTCAACAATGTAGTTATGAAACCCGAGACCAGATGAGCAAAAGATCAAGGACAGAATGGATCCAAGGAAAACAATTCCCAAGCAGGCAATGGGGATGCCAATCACTAACCTATTTTACACTTTACAGTCCTCCTAAGCCATAAAATTTGGTGATACCAGGAATCTCTGAGAGTATGTGTCTGCAGGCATGTTAGTTTAAATAAAGTTAAGTGGTTAAAAGTCAGTTTAATGAGAAGCAAAAACCTTCTCTCATTTGTGCAGCCGGATGGCAGACTTAATAACATTATAGCAAATGCTTAGCTGAGATTGGAGTACACACCGAAATTAATGAATTAGAACATACGCATACTGACACCACCCTCTCCACTTTGATCAGCATTCCCAACTTGGTTTCTAGAACCTGAGCAGCAATACCTTTTCCCAATAAATAAAAGATTGGGCTTTTCTGATATCTGAGTAGATCAAAAAGACATTCCTAATGTCTTGATATTGGTATTTTCCAAAGTTAAGGGCCAGGAAAATCACCTTGCCAAGATATTTATTGTTCCTAGTTAAGTCTCAAACCGTCATAACTGATAATCACCTTTTGAGGTTTCAATGCTTGAATACAGGGAATCAATCAAATGTTATCAGACACCTGAGGAAAATTGTTCACATAAAAAGGGACCACCAAAGAAAGAGGAAAAAAAAAACACAATTTACAGGAAAAAAAATTATGCAAGGTTAAAAAAAAGCTTCAAATTTTGCATTAATATGTTAGAGAAATAGATGTTATTACAATTATAGAACAAGAACATAATATGATTCAGAAATGAATATTCAGGGAATACATAAGCGCTCTAAGCTCTTCTACATTAAAAATATAAAAGAAGGAGAGAAAAAAGTTTATCAGAAAACTTTGAAAATAAAGTTGTAAAAAGCCCCTAGAAAATAGCTTAAAACAAAAAATAGGTAAGGAGCTGGAGAGAAAACACAAATATTAGGGGACCAATCCTATATAGGAATAATAGAACTTCAGAAATAGAAAAGAGAACCAAGAGAAGAAAATCATCATTGAAATATGCAAGGACATTTCTCAAAAGGGAAAGACAATGCTTAGATCAATGAATGATAGCAAAGCACATCATCACTAAATTATAGTGCACATGAAACAAAAAGAAAATTTTACAGAGAAGAAAATGTCAGGATAAATGGAGTAACCATATAATTCATTATGTAAATCAGAACCTCTTGGATATCAAAGCGGGTACTAGCAATAATTATGCTGTAAAAACAGGCATTAAAGGACACTCTTGGACAAATTGGGACACATAATCTATATGTAATAACATAATAAAGATGACTTTATTTTCATAGCAAGATTGAAAATATAATTTTCAGGTGTAGTTTCTTCAAAATTTGAAGGAAAAGATTTAAAATCTGAAATTCTATTTTAGACCAAAACATATGTTAGTGTAAAATCATTTTAATATATACCGGATCTAAAATAAAAACAAAACAAAAGAAAAACCCCAAAACATAGTTGCTAGAAGATGTACTCTACTGAAACAAGGGGAAAAAACAACAGAAAGGAATGGGGCACAACAAGATTTAAAAACGAAGAGATAAAGAAATAGTTTATGTTTGAGCTTATGGTGAAGGAGGATCCATGGTACAACAGATGGAGAAGGCTGGCAAATCTGAAAAACGTAGGATAACAGTGTCCTGAAAAGACTCATTAGGAATATTAATTGATGGAATACATAATGTGTCTGAACTTCAAAGAGGTAATTAGATAATTGCTGAGGGTTTGGTGTTGCCGTTATTGCTTTAATAAAAACAATATTGAATACCAAGTAAATAAAAATCATACAAATGATTAACTTTCAGGAAAACAAAAAGTGGTGTAAGAAGAAAGGTTAATTGTGGTTAACTGAATGGCTCTGATGTGAACAGAATTTAGAGAGTCATAGCAAAGTAAACAATGAATGTTGATCTAAACAAAATTACAACATGACTGTTTTGAAGACAGGTGAATAGGGAAAGTATGCATGTGTGGTGAGTGAGGTTGAGGGAGGGGTGTGTGTGCGGAAACAACTAAACTGTCATGTTGCATACGAGGAGTAAATAGCACATTCCTAAAACTAAAAAAATCTGAAAAATCTGAAGAGGTAGCATCAGCATGCGTTTTTACAGGCATGATTATAAATACCAAAATAATTACTTAAAAGAGATTAAAAAGTCGTTGCTTCTGGTGAGCGTGAAGTGCAAAATAAAAGAAAAGCAGATGAATTTCTGTTTTTTTTATTGAAAATCTTGTAGAAATAACTCATTACAAGTATGTTAACATATCTGTTAAAGCTGGTAGAAAATGTTTAGACGGTAATGAAGATGAAATACATAGAAATTGGGCCGTACCTTCGTTTAGGATTCCATGATGCACTCAAGATTGTAGGGACTCTAGGCCATCCTCTCTCTTCTCTGTATAACTATCAAAATCATGTTTCAGATTAAAGGATATTTGAATCTATGTAATTCATACTTTGAATGGATGCATGATTCTTTGCTCTGTCATCCAGCACTGTATGTAGCACACTTAAGCAATAAATATTTTCAGATACATATCTGCACTGTTGTGCTGCCTATAGATTATTTGATTGATGTAGATTAAAGTTATATGGGGATATTCACAACCTGACAGAGTAAAAAGACTTAGCCTAAGCTAAAAATAAGGGATCACAAAATTGAGAATGCCATCGAGGTAATTAGGCAGAAAGAAACATAACTAGACTTAGAATTTGAGAATGTGCTTTAATTAAGTGGCAATAGGTTGTGATAGTGATGGTGATGGTGGGGTTCATTATAAGATTAAATTATAGATTTGAAGTCTTCTGTTGGATAATTAGATACACAAATGTAGTTAGGTTTGATCTAATTATCTTGACTTATGGCCAGTAGACTGAAGTTCAATCTTAAATGAAGACAGGCTATAGAAACAAATAATGTGAGAATGAAAAACATTTCCATATCTGTTTACAATATGGGTTAAAACACAATTTATAAAAATAAAAAGGACTTGAATATAAGTAGAAAAGGTTGGCATAAATTAATGAGAGTGGCTGTGATTAGTGATAGCAACAATGAATATGTGACACCAGTATCACCAGAATTAAATCAAACAAAATTTCAGAATCTTTAATTCTTATTGTCTAATTCACTTCTGAAATGTAGATGAGCTTAGTTCTATATAACACATAAAGGAGCTTACAGTGGGAAAATTAAATAGATGGCCTGAGGGTACACAAAACACACTTTGAAGAGCAAGGTGTTAAACCCAATTCAATCTGGTTACATACTTAATGTAGAATTCACTACATTGTAGTGCCCTTCTGCCTTATGCAATGATTGTCCTGTTACTGTTGCAAACTGTACTGTACTACTGCCTTCAATATTGCCAATGATCTAAGATGATATACTGAAATTACAGGCAATTAATAGAAGTTTTCCATACTTGATTTTGCCAAAACCATCATCTCAATTCAGTGTTTTGCACATCCCGGGTGTTAAATGCTTATTTTTTGATAAATAAATGTAAGAAATACCAATTGTATTTTTGATGGTAAATATTTGGCATTTTAAAGTTATTTTCCTGGTAGAAAAAGTTATTTTCCTTGGTCAGAAGGATATTCAGACCTCACTGTACTCTGTTTCTGACTCACGGTATTCTCTGTTTTCCTTAATGTCTTTACATTACTATTTGCATTTAGTAAAATGTCACTTTCCTGAGATTTGGAGCTTATTCTTCTAAAAGCATGCAGAATCCCAAATTGTAGATCAGATAATCCTTTCTTAAGCACAGGTTTTTCAGTGAAGTTACTTTTATTTAATGGTCTTTGCTTACGAGATTTTTTTTCTTCTGCTATGAATGACAGCATAAGGAAAATAAATGAAAATTGAAGCAAGCAGTCTTGAGCTTGAGTCACTAAACTTCATTTGAGGAAATGCATTTTTATTATATATAGTACATTTCCTCTGAGGTAAAATGTCCATATTTTGTGTGAGGTATATATACAAAATTAGGCTAATAATTCATGTACTCTTCTGCATTATAACATCAAATAAAAATTCCACTCTCTTTTCAAAGTCTGTAAGCTCATTGAGATAAACATTAAGCTGTGATTTATTATATTTTCAATTCAAATTTATCTAAGGAACAGAACAGCATAAACTTTTTATTCAATATTGAGAACATCATCTAGCATGTGAATTCAAAATATGTATAAGAATCACCTAAGTGAAACATCCAACACATTGTCTTGTATACAGTATATGTTTGAGGAATAAATTCATTAAATTGTTAATGTATATATAAAAGACAGAAGGAAAAGAAAGAAAGAGAAAGAATAAAAAGCAAGAAACTTCATATATTTTGGTATGTCAACCCCAAGAATCTGGATAGTATGCTGTATATATTAAGATTGTTTATTGTTTTTGATACTATATAATTTAAATGCAGTGGATATTATATATATAGGATCCTTGGCACTACAACTGAATCAACAACTAGGGCAAAACCAAACAAACTCTTGTTCAGAAAAAAAAATGACAAATATTTCAGTTACATTACCATTTGCTTTTAATATGTCATAAAGACCAATATATATGTTAGGTAACAGACAGCTCTGAAATATAATGATTTTTTTTTTCTGATTAAACTTACAAGTGGTCTTACATTTGCTCACGAAGGAGAGGGAAGCAGAGAAAATTGAAGGAAGAGAAAATCAACCTAACTACTAAGGGTTCCAAATCACAGAGTGCATGCAGCCTGTGCACCAGTGCAGCCCAGCAGATTATTTGCCGTCAGTTAAGCACTATAAATGAACATTCATTCAAATGTACTTTAAATGAATCAAAGTCTTTGCAACTGGCAAAAAAGGGAGAAAATAACATAATTTCAGTGAGACAGAAATAATCTATGGAAACGTCAATGCTCAACCATATTTGGAAAACTATAAGTTACTTAAAGTTGGAGACTAAAATGGAATAAGATATCAATCAAATCTTATAGATACTATATTAAGAGTGAAGAGTAAATGCCGTGGAAAGTGATTGCACAATGGAAATAAATAAAGTTCTTGGAATTACTTCATGGTCATTTGAGGATGTAGATAGAGTCATCCTTTTATCAAGATAAATATTTTCGATTGTTGATTTCTGTTGCATTAGGTCCATGTGCTTTGTGAAGTAGCTATACAGAACATACACTTGAGTGCACATACACACATATTAGGTTGGTTATATAAATATAAACTATGGTGCACACATGCAATAGAATATTATGTAGGTGTAAAAAATAAGTAAAAAGTCTCTAAAAGTTGTGACAGAGTAATTTTCAGAATATATTGCTAAATAAAAAAAGCAGAGTGAGGAGAAACAGGAACACTCATTTGTTGCTGGTGGGAATGCAAAATGGTGCAGCTACATTAGATGATAGTTTGGAGGGTTTTTTTCACACCTTAAGCACACTCACACCATATGATCCAGAAATTGCCTTCTTTGGTATTTGTCTAAATACATTAAAAACTTATTCTCACACAAAAACCTACAGATGGGTGTTTATGGCAGCTGTTTCCAAGATGTTCCTTAGTAGCAGGATGGATAAATAAAATGTGGTAATCCAATCAATGGAATGTTGTTCAGCTCGCAAATGAAATGAGCTATCAAGCCATTATAAGACATGGAGGAAACTTACATGCATATTGCTGAGTGACAAAAGCCAGTCTAAAAAGGCTAAATATTGTATGTTTCCAACTAAATGACATTCTGGGAAAGACAAAAAACTGTTGAGACAGTAAAAAGATCAGTAGTTGATAAGAGTTGAGAGAGAAAAATATAAATAGGTTATGTATGATGATTTTTAAGACAGCAAAATTATTTTTTATATTACATGGTGAATACATGGCATCATTTATTTCACAAATTGCATAACAAGAATAAATCCTGATGAAACTGTACACTTAGGTGATAATGATGTGTCAGTGTAGGTTCATCAATTGCAACAAATGTACCACTCTAAAGGGAGATGTTGATAGTGAAGGAAGATGTGGGTATATGGAGGTAAGGGCGATATGGAAACAGTAATTTCCATTCAATTTTGCTGTGAACCTAAAGCTGCTCTAAAAAATAAGGTCTATTTTAAAAAGCAAAATGATATATATCACTTTGCAAGGAAAAAAGGAGGAAACCTGCTAATTTTTTAAAAGAAAATAATAAGAAGGATGAAACAAAACCAATGAATTTGGTTGTCTAGAAGAGATGGATAGTAACAATTAATGGAGGAAGTATCACATTTTAAAGTATATATTTTCATATGGTTTTGACTTCTAGACATAAATTATTTTACCTATTAAAAATAAAATTAATAAATATTAAATAAAATATAAAATAGAATACAAAACAATCTACCCATATGCCAAATTAAAAACACAGTCACAAAGAAGGGGAAAAATAGAATTATCTAAATAATTTGACTACATACACAGTTCATTAAAATTTAAAAGAACTACAAATAAATCTTGAACATTAATTAGCTCTTTTGATATTCTTATGGTATAAATATACCAATTTCATAAATATTTTGTATATATCATAGTATTGAGTAAATCAGTAATAAATTGGTATCATTGACAGCCAGAATTGTCAGCATGGAAGAAAGTTATGCCAAAGTGGAATGGGTGGATTACAAGGAAGAACTCTGTGGTGTTGGAATGGAATTGGAGGATTTAGTCTAAACTGATAATTTATTTATCTATATGTTATAAATATGTATGTTATTTTATATACACAGATAAGATACATATGTGTGTATGTTATATACACACATAAAACATATATACATATGAATATATATATACACACACACACATATATTTATCTGTCTGCTGAAAAGACCAAGAAGGAAACAACGATCCTGATCTTGGTTTCTAAATATTCTTTCCATCAAAGGAAGCAGAACTTTTTGAATAAATGACTGATTCTGGAACTGATGAAGTAGAGCTGCAAAGGCGAGCCTTGAACATTGTCTCGTGCCAAAAATTAAAGATGTGCTCAGAAATTGATAGAGACATGTGGAAAGAAAATACAATCTTTCAGATGGCTAGGGAAGGGCCTTTTGCACTGCACTTTCTCCTACTACGGGTGATCTGCCTTCTGTTTGACCTCTTCTAACTACTCTTAGCTCCTTCTCCTGGTGCTACACCAATACCTTTTGCTGTTGGCGTCTCTGAACTGAGGCCAAACTTGTTAAGGTGTTCAAACCCAGCTACTTTCTGAAATATTAAATAACTCACAGGAAACCAATGCATTACTGGCAAGCTGTAAAATGGATTATAGTCTGATCTCAGTTAATCTAATGCAGGCTTGAATTTTTTCTTCTATACATTACAGCAGATGTACAGCCTGGGAAAATGAAAGCAATTTTCTGTCCTTACTGTCATAACTCATGTTTACTGCCAATTCTTTTGTAGTCCCTGTCCCTGTCTTTTTTCCTTTCCAAAAAATGATGAGTTGATATTGCAGGTACTGAAACCAAGTGGCACCTCTCAATAACCTAAGGAAGTAAAAAAGTAGTCTACCCCAATTTTCGACCAATGTCTGTCTCTCATATATGCAAACACACATACTTACATGTGTGCACACACATACACTACCGCACAAAATGTATGCATATGTATACATTCTTTTCACTTAAATTGTATTATGAGTATTTCACATATTATTGAATTATCTTTGAACCATGAATTTAAAGACTACATGATATTCTAGCACATGGTTAAGTTAAATTTTCTTGATAATATATTAATCAATAGTATATTAGTTTACATATAGACTATTTTCAATATTTAATAACATGAATTACATTGTCATAATTATCACTTAGCATAAATATTTGATAACCTTTCTGATTATATCATTAAAATAGTTTCTAAGATATACAGAGACAAAGAACTTAGACAGTTTTTTTTGTAAAGAGACCTATTAGGTTAGTGCAAAAGTAACTGCAGTTTCTGCCATTACTTTTAATAACTCTACATCATTTCTCCAGTTGACCTTCTGAATTATATGAAAGCAATGAAAGTTACTGTCAATTAATAATTTATTAATTATTAAGGTATTTCACAATGTTAGTTTTAGAAATGAATCATTTGTAATGGTGACATATCATTAAATTGATAATTTTCTGATTTAGCATATACCTCCAGAGAAGAGTATGACCCCACTTTTTGGCCAAAGGCTTTAGTGGCTGACATTTTGTGGAAATAGTAAATGAGGACATAAAAGAGCAGATTGATAAAACTTAAGTAATTTATATCATATGGCGGGAACTTCCTTCTTAGTTTATCTTAAAGTATTTAATTTTGGTCATCTCGGCAAAGGCCTATTACAGTATGACTTTATATTTTACCATTCTGATTCCTCCACAGTATCCAATAAAGTGCTTTCCTGTATATAATAAATACGTGTTAAATTGAAATAATTTAAATTCCTTTTATCTAAACCCTATGAAAAATTCTGAGAATTATACTGTTGTAAGTATAGACTCTTATTTTCAAAACAAGTCTGAGACAAACATATTTTTTATTAGATAAAATAAGTAAAAGATAATCCCTTGCAAATACCTGTATCATAACTTCAATTTCAGATAAATTTTGCACTTTTTTCAGTTTTTTAAAGTTTAAATTTTGTACCAAAATTATCTAAAATATTATGTAACAATAATTTCTAAATGCAAAGTTTTGCAATGAATTTTCTTTTACTGGTAAAACTGCTCTTTGCTGAGAAATCATAAAGTTATATCATTGATTTAGTTACTGTATGAAGATTTAAGATCATTTGTGACTGTCAAATAATTCCGTTTATAAGCCATATGAATAAGATATCAAATACAACTTATTTCAGATATTTGGTCCATGCAGACTATTCGAACAAAAGTTTTATTATTTTTAAGATAAGAACATAGTAATGATTACATTACTATATAGTCAATTAATCAAACTATACCCTCAGATGGCAATCTATGCTGATGGTATATTATGCATATTTTCATGGTTTTTATCATGGTATATTATGAGTATTTTCATGGTTTTTATCAGTATCTAAGACTCAATTGACAATAACATGGCATACACTACTAGTTTAAAAGATCAAAATAAATATATAAACTTGTTATAATTGATCTCTTCCAAAGTTATATAGTTAAAACTAATCATTTTCTACAGATTGATTTTTCTATTGTCAGAAGTTTTGTCACAATATAAATGGCTTTCATTTGAATAAAATATCTATATTTTACTCATTTGTATCAATCCCTAAAAAATTAAAATTAGAACAGAACATATTTCTCATCTAGGAAATGTACTTTCTTCTGTAAGATAATTTGAATATAGACATGTAAGTTAAAGCACGTACCTTTTTATGTGGCGACTGTAGGAAGCATTTTCTAGTTTGCCGTCTAATAAAGTGGATGCATCCCTGATGATCAGTTGAAAAAAAAAGAAGCTTCTATCAAAGATGAGTTATAAACTCTCAATTTACATTCCCTGTTACATGCCCATTACGAATGAAATTTCTAAGTAAGATATATTAAATGTAATTGCCTAGGACTAGTCTTTTAGTGATATAAACATAGTCCTTTAGTGAAATATAATTGTATGGTATTAGAACAGTTATTTCTCTTGTGGAAAAGTCAGCAGTTCAGACAGATATTTAGGCAAATGTTAATGATTTTGTCATTACACTATATGTGAACCTTTGTTTATATCTTTCTATTAATAAAAATGATCTTAATAACCACTATAAATTTTGCTGCAATAATGCATTTGCTCTCTGATTAAAAAGGTCTATCAACTAAACACTGCGAAGCTGGGTGAATACTCAAATAATGGGTCTGAACATTTCAGAAAACTTGAGAGAATTTTTTTAAGTAGTGAAATTCCATTTCTGACAATGGTACAGTAGGCAACTGAAACAAACTTTCCATTCACTGAAGGCAACTATAAAAAATTTGACTAACTTTTAAAAAATACGCCAGAAAGAAAGATAAAAAGATAGAGGATGATAAGGAGCCAGGAGTCAGGAATGACTCAAGTCTTGGAGTCATTCAAGCTTGGAGCTCTGCATTTGGGGCCACTTTCCCTTCCATGACTAATTCCAGAAGGGTGGCTGAGAACTCTGAGGGGAGATTTTCACATATTTGCAGGGGCAAGGAGACAGAATTGGAACATAGGGTCCTCATAGTTGAGAACACTGGTGACACTTTTTATTCTTGCTTGGAACGCTAACAGCTGCTCATTAGGAGTAGGTTGCACTGGAAGTAGACAAGCCCTAAAAGGACTGTTGCTTAGCTTTAAATTACAGTTCCTGAAACTATAATGGTTGTCAAGCTATAATAGCACCTGAAAACATTTCAAAATGCAAGTGTCCCTGGAAACAAAGAAAAAGCCATTCTGGAGGAAGATGATATCATTTAGATCTAAAATTATTTCTATAAATGATTTATCTAACACAATGATGAGTACACAATATAAATAGGGCTACACATAAGAACAAACGACAACTAGGAAAAATAACAGAAAATAAAAATAGAACTCAGAAGTCCAAGTGATTGGAGTAGTCATAAAAATACTTTAAAATAACAATGCATGTTACATTTAGGGAGATGAAACTAGTTTGAAAAACTTGCAAAAAAATTGACACTTTCAAAAACAGCAATATAGTAAAGGAATTAAGAACTCAATGGATAGATTAAAGATAAGTTATAGTTAAATAAAGAGTAAATAAACTGAAAACTACATCACAGAAAATATTTAGAATAAAGTGTAAAGATTAAAATAGAATTTAAAATACAAAAGATAAGAGACAAGACAAGGAAGACACATCAAGAAGGCCTAATATATGTTTAATTGGAATCTAAGGGAAGAAAAGAGAAAAGGGAGAAGCAGTTTATGAAGTTATAATAGCTAAAAAAAATCTAAAACAACTTTTAAAAACAATACATTCAACAGGCCATAACATTTTTAAGAAGGATTTGTCAAAAAGCAATTTACACCTTAGTGCCTCAGAGCAAAACCTCTGAAATGCGAAGACAGAGGAAAAAAATGGGAAAAGGTATCAGAGGAAAAAAAGACGTAGTATTCCAAAAAATCAAGAGTTTTGCATTAAGATATTTCCAAACAGATCCTGAGGCAAGATCGTGCATACAAATAGTTTATTTGAATGGTGATGAAGGAAACATAGTTAAGGGAATCAGGATATAAGAAAAACAAAGAAGCTAATGTAAGCTGTGTTAGTTGATCAACTGACACTTAATCCTGCTGAGAATCTCCAAAAGCCTCTGTAGAAAGTGCCTTAGAATTACACATCAGCTGAGGACTGAGGTTGTTGTATTTATTCACCTGCTTCCATCCATCACTGATTGAAGGCTACTCTTAGTTCATTAACTTCTAGGCACTACCAGCTGGCACCACATGAGTGCCAAATATGCTTTTGTAGCTAAAAACAAATTCTAGCTAGATTTGCAGGATATGGGAATAAAAACTTGCAGTGTACAGAAATTGTCAGAGCTTAGGAGTTATAGGAGGACTATTGAGCACATATGCTTCACTTCTCAAAAGAAAAGACAAAAGGCTAAGAAAATTGAATGATACTATTTAAATGACCAGGTAAAATAATTGTTAAACTGAAATTTTACAATCAGTGAAAATACTCTACATGAATACTGAAAGAAAATCAACTTGAAAGAATTCATCATCAAGCCATTCTAAAGAAAATAATAAAGACTGTTAGAATAATAATTATCCTTAGTTTCTCTTAAAGAGATAGAGATTCAGGAAGGATTAAAGAACAGCTAAAATTTTAAGTAATGGGTGTATAAATAGATTATTTAACTTACTATATACATCAATAAAAACAATAAAAAATAAAAATAAAAGCTCATAGATTGAGAGTGGATAAGTAAAATTAAAATAAACATTCTGAGAACTTTTATCATGGAAGAGAAAGAGAACAGTACTAATTAATATTACACTTCAAGTAAAAAACATAATTTTTAGCATAACCCCTACAGGATAGTAAACATGTATACAGTTTCAAAGTTATAATGCTTAAATTTGGAACAACAGGAAAAAAAATGACTATAGAAAACAAGGAAAAAAGGAATAATAGGCAATTTCAATATACAAGCATACCTTATTTTTGCATTTCACTTTATTGTGCTTTGCAAATATTGCATTTTTTAAAAATTGAAAGTTTATAGCAACTTCATTGAGCAAGTCTATTGGCACGATTTTTCCAATAGGATGTGCTAATTTAATGTCTCTATGTCACATTTTGATATTCTCAAAATATTTTGAACTTTTCCCTTATTATATCTGTTATGATGATCTATGACCAGTGATCTCTGATATTACAATTGTTCTGGGGTGCCACAAATCATGCCCATAAAAGATGGCAAACTTAATCAATAAATGTGTGTGTACTGACTGCTCCACTGACTGGCCATTCCTCTATCTTACTCCCTTTTCTTGAGACACAACTATCCCCTGAGACACAGCAATACTGAAATCAGGCCAGTTAATAACCCTACAATGGCATTTAAGTGTTCAAATGAAAAAAAGTGTTGCATGTCTCTCACTTTAAATCAAAAGCTACAAATGATTAAGCTTAGTGAGGAAGCCCTTTGAAATCTGCAATAGACCAAAATCAAGGCCTCTTGAGCCAATTGGTTAGTCAAGTCGTGAAAGGAAAAGAAAATTTTGTGAAGGAAACTAAAAGTGCTACGCCACTGATCACATCGATGATAAAAAATAAATAAATAAAATAAAACAGCCTTATTCTAATAGAAAGTTTTAGTGGTCTGGATAGAAGATCAAAACTGCCACAGCATTCCCTTAAGCCAAAGCCTAATCCAGAGCAAGGCTCAAACTTTTATGAATTCTATGAAAGCTGAGAGAGATAAGGAGGCTGCAGAAACAACGTTCGATGCTAGCAGAGGTTGGTACACAAGGTTTAAGGAAAGAAGCCATCTCCATAACATAAAAGCACAAGTTGAAGTAACAAATGCTGAAGTGGAAGTTGCAGCAAGTTATCCAGATGATCTAGTTAAGATCATTGATCAAAGTGACTACATCAAACAATGGATTTTCAATGTGATGAAATAGCCTTACATTGGAAAAAGATACCATTTAGGCCTTTCATAGCTAGAGAGGAGGAGCCAATGCCTGGCTTGAAAGCTTCAAAGGAGCTTTCTTAGGAGCACTCTCTTAAATGCTAATGCAGGTGACTAAGTTGAAGCCAGTGCTTCTTTACCGTGATGAAAACCCTAGGGCCCTTAAGAATTATGCTAAGTCTACTCTGCCTGTGCTCTAGAATTGGAACAACAAAGCCTGGATGACAGAACATCTGTTTGCAGCATAGTTTACTGAATACCTTAAGTCCAATATTAAGACCTACTTCTCAGTAAAATAGATTCATTTTAAAGTATTACTGTTAACTGAGAATGCACCTAGTAATCCAAGAGCTCTGATGGAGTTCTATAAGGAGATTGAAATTGTTTTCATGCCTACTAACACAACTTCCATTCTGCAGCCAATGCATAAAGGAGTAATTTAGACTTTCAATTTTTATGATTTAAGAAATACATGTTATAAGGCCCTAGATACCATAGATAGTGATTCCTGTGGTGAATCTGGGAAAAGTAAATGGAGAATCTTTTGGAAATAATTCACAATCTTAGATGTCATCAAGAACATTCATGATGCATGAAAGGAAGTCAAAATATCAACATTACCATGGATTTGGAAGAAGCTGATTCCAACACTCATAAATGACTTGGAGGAGTTCAAGACTTCAGTAAAGGAACTAACTACAGATGTTATGGAAATGGCAAGAGAAGTACAGTTAGAAGTGGACCCTGAAGATGTGAATGAATTGCTTCAATCCTATGATGAAACTTGAACAGATGAGAAGTTGCTTCCTTCAGAAAAACAAAGAAAGTAGTTTCTTGAGACAGAACCAACTCCTGGTGAAGATGCTGTGAACATCATTGAAATGACAAAGGATTTAGAATATTCATATGCTTATTTGATAAAACAGCAGTAGAGTTTGAAAAAACTACCTCCAGTTTTTAAAGAAGTTCTACAGTGAATAAAATGCTATCAAATAGCATCAGAGAACATATTACAGAGAAATCTTTCGTTAAAGGAAGAGTCAATCGATGCTGCAAACTTCACTGTTTTCTTTTTAGAAACTGCCACAACCACCAAACCTTCGGCAACCACCATGCTGATCAGTTAGCAATCATCAACATCAAGGCAAGATCCTCCACCAGAAAAGAGTCAGACTCATTGAAGTCTCAGATGGTTGTTAACCTATTTTAGCAATAAAGTATTTTTAAGTTAACATATACACATTGTTTTCTTAGACATAATGCTATTACACACTCAACAGCCTTGGGTACAGGGCAAACACAACCTTAATGTGCACTGGAAAACAGAAAAGTCCAAATGACTTGCTTTAGTATGATATTTATTTTATTGTAGTGGGTCTGGAACTGAGCCCAAAATATCTTCAAGCTATGCCTGTATATGACAAATAAAAGCAGTTCATGTTATTTAGGTTTAAATATAACTCTATTTGTAACTTCCATAAATATAAATGAACAAAATACTGTAATTAATAGAAAAAGATTATCAGATTAAATAATCTAAAGCCAACCACAGTGGGTTGAATTGTTTCCCTCCAGAATTTAAGTCTACCAGGTGCCCTAGAATGTGACCTTCTTTTGACATAGAATCTTTGTAAATGTAACTGAGGTAGAAATTAAGATGAAATCATGGTGAATCAGAGTGGACCTTAAATCCAGTGACAGTGTCCTTAGAAGAGGCAGAAAACAACATACGTGGACACAGAAAAGAAAACCATGTGAAGACAGAAACAGAATGGGAATTATGCTGCCATAAGTCAAGGAATGCTTGGGGTTACCAGAAGCAGGAAGAGGCAAAAATGGATTCTTCCTTAGAGCCTTAGGGGAATGATGGCCTTGCTCATACCTTGATTGCAGAGCTGTAGCCTTCAGGACTGTGAGAGTACTAATTTGTGTTGTTCTAAGCCTCCAAGTTGTGGCAATTCATTACAGTAGACCTAGAAAACAAATAAAGGTTTAGTCCTGGGAAGTGGGCTGCAAATATAAAAAAATACTAAGAAATGTGGAAGTGGCTTTGGAAATGGGAAATGGCTAGAGATTGGAAGAATTTTGAGTCATGTAATAGAAAAAGTATATATTGCCTTGGAGAGACTGTTGGTGAAAATATAGAGGTTATAGGTACTTATGGCAAGGTCTAGGACAGAGAAAAGAAACATGATATTTGGAACTGGAGGAAATGTAATCCTTGTCATAAATTGGAAGAAAACTTGACTTAATTGTTTCTATTAATGGGTGAGGAAAAGAACTTTTAAGAATTCACCTAGGATATTTTGATGAAGAGATTTCTAAGCAGAGTTTTGAAGGTGTCGCCTGGATTCTTTTTATTACTTATAGTAAAATGCAAGAAGACAAAGATACATTGATGAAGGAACTGTTAAGCAAAAAGGAAGCAACACTCAATGATTTGGAAAATTCTCAGCCTATCAAGACTGCAAAAGATGCTAGAGCATGCTCTGGAGAAAGGGTAGAGTGTGGCTGGACAAACTTCTGGTAAAGACATGAGATGTATAACTCATGCATCCAATCAATCATTTCCACAGAAGCCATAAATAGAGACAAGCTATAAAGAAAGGATCTGTGGAGAACCCTTTGTTTAACAATGTGGGTCCCCTTGACAGACACAGAGACCCTCAAGATTTTTCAGAATGTTATACCACCAAAAACACTGGCAGCTTGGCCTGAAGAGGACAGAAATGGGATGGAATGAAAAGGCTGTCATTATTTGGGGATTCTACAAGCAAAACATGTCCTGCTAGAGCAACTCTGGCAGAAAACAAGTGCTAACCTTCAGAAAAATGAAGAATAATTCTGAGGGAAGAATTGTCACAAAGGTCATTACAAAGTTAATTCCAGAGAGTGGAGCCAGAGAACAGACCATCAAGCCTAAAAGGATTAAGCCTAAGCCTTGAATTTACAGATCTACTCTGCAAAGATTTGGAGTTGCTTGGAACTAGTGATCCTTTACTCCTACAAATTTCTACCTGTTAATATAAAAATATCTATCTAATGCCTGTACCACTATTTCATTTTAAAAGCAGATAAATTTGTTTGTTTTACCTGTTCACAGATGAAGAAGTATTTTGACCTAGGGTGGACCATACACATTCCCAACCAAACATGGTTGAGAAGGTTTGGAAGATGAAACTTGGTACTTTAGAATTTTTCTCTTTTAGTGGAAATTTATATACATAATATATAATTTGTCATTTTTATGTGTAAAATGTTTTTGTCACCTCCCCCAAAAAACTTTGTAATTTTAAAGGAATAACCAATAGTCCCCTATTCCACAAAACCTGGTAACCTCTAATTTATTGAATGTCTCTATGAATTTGCTTACTGTAGATATTTTCTTCAAATTATAAAATAATTGGCATTTTGTTCCTGGCTTATTTCATTTAGTATACTTTTCTTGGTTTATCCTTCTTGTAGCATGTATCAGAACTTCATTCATCTTTTTGTATGTCTAAATAATTTTCCACTGTATGCATACATATATATATATGTGTGTGTATATATATATATAATTTATTTATATGCTGATGGATACTGGTTTATTTTCATCTTTTATTTGTTGTGAGTAGTACTGCAATGAATTTTGGTGTAGATTATCATTTGGTTTCATGTTTTCAATTATTTTGGGCATATACCTAGACACGGAATTGCTGGGTCATATGGTAATTTTATGTTTAGCTTTTTGAGGAAGCATCAATCTGCTTTCCACAGCTGCTGCACAACTTTATACTCCCACCAGCAATGTATAAATGTTCCAATTTCTCCACATCTTCACAAACACTTGTTATTTTTCACTGTTGAATTTTAGTGTTCATTTAGGTTATATGAACATTTTAAAAACAGTATTTCAATCCATGAACATGGGCTTTCTATTATTTTTGTCTTCTTCAATTTTTTCATCAAAGTTTTAACCTTTTAAGTGTATAGGTCTTTTACTTTTTAGTTAAATTTATTTTTGAGGTTTTTTTTTCATAGCTATCTTAACTGGAATTGTTTTTGTGATTTTTTCTTTTTAGACAGTTTGTTGTTGACGTATAGAAATGCTACTGATTTTTCTATCTTGATTTTTTTTTTTATTTCTACACAGTTAACCAATTTGTTAGCTGGGACTCAGAGCCCTGTTGGAGTCTGCTGCCAGTCTGAGGTTGGTGAGCCAGGCATGGGGACTCAGGTGTGCCTGTCTCTCTCTGAGTCCCTATGCTGCCAACAGGACTGAACTCTGACCATTACTGAGAGGGGCTACAGCCAATTTTCAGAGGCTTTTCTGTTCCACAGATAACATCAAGTTGTAGATGTATAACCTGAGGCACAAATGAGTGTGACTCCTTCCAGGTCCCTGGGTGGACAGTTCCAGTACCAGGACCAAGAACAAATGAAGTTACAGCCAAGTCTATTGGGGGAAGGACCATTTCAAGTTCTGGAACTGGAGCTGCAGTCAGTGAGCTGGCCACGTAGGTGCCCTTCTGCCCTCCAAAAAGGACCCCCTAGGTCTTGGGCTGCACCAGGGTTTCACAACTTCCCAAGTTCCCATAAGGGTATTTTCGTCTGTGCATGGCTGCAAATTTACTGTTGCTGTAGGGGAATAGGAACTATTCTGCTGACATCACTCATAATATCATTTGATGCTCAAAAGTTTTGGATAAAGTCCAATTTATCAACTTTTTGTCTTCTGTTGCTTGTACTTTTAGTGTTATGTCTAAGAATCCATAGCAAAATCCAAGATTGTGAAGATATACTCATATATTTTCTTCTAAGAGATTTATGGTTTTAATTCTTGTATTTAGATTGTTGATCCATTTTGAATGCATTTTTGTACATGGTAGGAGGCAGGGGTCCAACTTCATTCTTTTGCATAGGTAAATCTGGTTGTTGTTCTAGTAGCATTGTTTAAGAGGCTATTCTTTCCCCATTGAGTAGACTTGTTATCTTTGCAGAAAATCAACTGGCCATGGAAGTAAGGGTGTATTTCTGAACTTCCAGTTTTATTCCATTGTTCTTTATGTCTGTCCTTTTGACAGTACTACACTGTTTTGGTTATTGTAGCTTTGGAGAAAGTTTTGAAAATGGTAAGTGTTTGCCCTCCAAATTTGATCTTTTCTCTCAAGATTATTATGTTTATTTGGAACCCTTTGCATTTACATACAGTTTAAGCATTAGCTTTTCCATTTATGCAGAAAAATGTGTTGGAATTTTGACAGAGACGATGTCAAAGTCTGAAAGTGAGAGAATATAATTGTGTTCTTACGCCAGTTTTGTAGTAATTTATTATGGCAGCCCTTGGAAACTAACTTTTTTGTAGGCAACGTACCTAATACATATGATAACCAAAAAAAATGGAGGTAAAAGTATAGTAAGGAAAAAGATATAATATAAAATTACTAACCAAAAGAAAGTTGGTTGAGTGTGAAAAAATTGGTTAATACATTTAAAAATTAAGATGAAATCAAGAGTTTCTAAAAAGTTATGATTTACCAAATCTAACACAAGAATAGAAAATATAAAAGACTGTATAATTTCTAAATAAATTTTACACATAATTCAATAACTTTCCAAGATAAAAAATATGTGTTTAGATAGCTTCATCAGTGAATTTTACCAAAATTTTAAGAATTATACAATTAATCTTAAAAATCTTTTAGAGAAAATAAAAAACAAAGCATTTTCAAATTCATGTGGTAAATCCAGTATAATATTTTCCAGTCTATTTTGCCTGATATCAGTATAGCACACCGGATTTCTAGTCACTGATATTTGCCTGATAAATCTTTTTTATTACTTTACTTCCAATATGTCTTGAAATATGAGGTATATCTCTTGTAACAACATATAATTGAATTATTTTTTAATCCAGTCTCATCTAAGCAGTGCAGTAGGGCAAGAAAATAAAATAAATAATACAAAGATTGGAAAGAAAGAAACCAAATTGCCAGTATTCACAAATCTCATGATTTTTGAAAATCTCCAAAATATACTTAAATTAAATTACTATAATTTAAAATGAGTTCAGCAGTGTTCCTGGATACATGTTTAACATAGAAAAATTAACTGCATTTGTGCCCAGTCATGTGTTTGTGTGCATGCAGCAATAAGAAAATAAAACTTAATCCAAGAGACCATCTAACAAAGTATCAAAAACATATCAAATTTCTAGAAATAAACCTAAAACATATATACAAGACTTTTATATAAAATAAGTACAAAGCATCTTTGAGACCAAATAAGACCTGTATAAAGACTAAAGTATTTCTGTGTATTTAAAGAGTCAATATTACAAAGATATCACTTCTTCTCAAACTGATTAAATTGGGTCTAAAATTATAACCCAACAGATGTAATTTTTGGAACATGACAACATTGTACAATCTATATGGAAACCCATAGGACCAAAATTAGCAAAAGCATTTGTGAACTAGTTGGAAAAACTTTTTCAATCAGACAACAGTAATATAAATAATAAGAGTAACCAGAAAAGAAAATAAGGCAAAATAAACTGCACCAAGATGAAAACACATACACACATATCAAAATTCACCATTTGAATTGGGGAAAAATTCATAAACTGTAGAAGTTTATAAATGTTAGTCAAAAACTTGCATTCAAATATATGTAAATTATTATTACAAATAAACGAATAATAGCTCAATAAAAAGTGTATGAGTAACTTGAATTTTACAGAAGAATATTTCCAATTGTCCTATAAAAATATGCTCAACCTCATTAATAATCAGGAAAATGCAAATTTAAATCCCATCTTATTGAGTTCAAGCTACTATAGGAAATTACCATATACTGAGTGACTTACACAAAAATATTAATTTCTTACAGTCTGGAGGCTGCAAAGTTTGACAGCAGAGTGCCAGCATGGTCAGGTTCCAATGTGGATCCTCTTAGACTGTAGATGTCTGTCTTCTGGCTGTGTCCTCACAGGCAGTGTACAGAGAGAGAAGCAAGTTCTCTCCTGTGTCGTCTTATAAAGGCACTAATCCCATTATCGAGGGTCTACTTTCATGACCCAATTACCTTTCAAAAGCCCCATTTCCAAATACCATCACATTGGAAATTAAGGTTTCAAAATATGCATTTGGGGAGGCTCAACCCCAATAATATCCAACTGAACGCTAAACAAATGACCATAATTTTAAAAACTTTGATATTTTCACGTGGTGGAGATGATATTAAGCAAAGGAATGCTCATAAACTTTTGATGGAATGTGAAATGGTACCACCACATGACTAGGGGAGCAATAAATTTATTTCTAAGTCTAGTCCTGCCTAATGTGTGCATATTTACAATGAAAACAAACATCTTAGAAACAACAAAAATAATATCTGTCATTAGTAAAATGAATAAATCAATTGCAGCAAATTTAAGTAGGAAACACTGTTTATCAGCAAAAATAAATAAAGTACAGCTACACATGTCAACCTTACAATGATGAAGTTAATGAAGCCAGATACAAATATATATAGAGAGAGAGTATGTATATATATACACACACACACTATACTCTATTATGCTATTTATGCAAAGTTTATAAAGCAGGCATTGCTATTGATATGGAAGTGCTGGGAAGGGAAGGTCTTGGTCCCTTTAAATGATATAAAAAGGGGAAAGGGAAGTGCGTGGTCCCTAGCTAGGGCTCCACCCTGACAGACCTAGGTGAGGACAGGCATTTCCTCCCAAAATGTATATAGGAAACACTATTTATCAACAAAAATAAATAAAGTACATCTATATACAATTACACAGGTCAACCTTATAGCTATAAAGTTAATAAAGAAGCCAGATACAAATATATATATATATATATATACTCTATTATTCTATTTATGCAAAGCTTATAAAACAGACATTACTAAAGTGTTTGGCAGACATGATTAGCTGGTATACCTAAAAAAACAAATCAAGGTGATGATTACAATAAAAGTAGAAAAGTGGTAAACTCTGGAACATGGAGAGGCTTTGTGTTACAGCCAAGGAGATGGGAGATCAGTCTCAAATTCATCTCCCTGACTAACTAAAATCAGAGGTTTATACAGCAAAGAAGAAACATGGTTATATACAGGAAAACAGGAATTAGGGAGAAGTAAGGAAGATGAGTTGGCCAACAGGAACCAGGTAATCTGTTAGGCAATCATGACAGATGAGGTTTCAGTTCCTTGATACTCTTCGGGAGGACTGATGGTTGCTTTCCTGCTGAAGGAACTCAGATAAGACAAATGTGACTTTCTTAAGTTTTAACACTTGGAGGGTCAATTTCTGTGTTTATTGAAAGGAAACTCTAAACATTAATTCTGTGGAACAATTGGGCCAGTTTTAACCATACTCTACTTAGACCTGCATCACTGATATTGAAAATTTGATTTGTAGTAAATCATCTTTGTATACTTTTGTAATGTGATTCTTAATTTGTGATTTATTCATTTATATGTGATTTATTACACAACTTAAAAAACTGTTAAATAAAAATTCAAATGTATGGGATCACCTTTCTTCTCCTTGGATCCGATAAATCAGTTTTTTACCTTTTCAGTTTGTAACTATTTAAATAAAGGGCACTTCATAAGTTTTTTGCCCCAATTTTTTTTTTTATTATTATACTTTAAGTTCTGGGGTATGTGTGCAGAATGTGCAGTTTTGTTACAAAGGTATACACTTGCCATGGTGGTTTGCTGCACCCATCAACCCGTCACCTCCATTAGGTATTTCACCTAATGCTATCCCTCCCCCAGCCCCCCACCCCCTGACAGGCGCTGGTGTGTGATGTTCTCCTCCCCGTGTCCATGTTTTCTCATTGTTCAACTCCCACTTATGAGTGAGAACATGCAGTGTTTGGTTTTCTGTTCTTGTGATAGTTTGCTGAGAATGATGTTTTCCAGCTTCATCCATGTCCATGCAAAAGACATGAACTCATCCTTTTTTATGGATACATAGTATTCCATGGTGTATATGTGCACATTTTCTTTATCCAGTCTATCATTGATGGACATTTGGGTTGGTTCCAAGTCTTTGCTCTTGTAAACAGTGCTCCAATAAATATACAGGTGCATGTGTCTCTATAGTAGAATGACTTATTATCCTTTGGGTATACACCCAGTAATGGGATTGCTGGGTCAAATGGTATTTCTATTTCTAGATCCTTGAGGAATTGCCACACTGTCCTCCACAATGGTTGAACTAATTTACATTCCCACCAACAGTGTAAAAGCGTTCCTATTTCTCCACATCCTCTCCAGCATCTGTTTTTTACTGACTTTTTGATGGTCCAGTCTAACTGGTGTGATATGGTATCTCATTGTGGTTTTGATTTGCATTTCCATAATGATCAGTGATGATGAGCATTTTTTCATATGTTTATTGGCTGCATAAAGGTCTTCTTTTGAGAAGAATCTGTTCATATCCTTTGCCCATTTTTGATGGGGTTGTTTTTTTCTTGTAAATTTGTTTAAGCTCTTTGTAGATTCTGGATATTAGCCCTTTGTGCAATGGATAGATTGCAAAAATTTTCTCCCATTCTGTAGGTTGCCTGTTTACTCTGATGATAGTTTCTTTTGCAGTGTAGAAGCTCTTTGGTTTAATTAAATTCCATTTGTCTACTTTGGCTTTTGTTGCCATTGCTTTTGGTGTTTTAGACATGAAGTCTTTGCCCATGTCTATGTCCTGAATTGTATTGTCCATGTTTTCTTCTAGGATTTTTATGGTTTTAGGTATTACATTTAAGTCTTTAATCCATCTTGAGTTGATTTTTCTATAAGGTCTAAGGAAGGGGTCCAGTTTCAGTTTTCTGCATATGGCTAGCCAGTTTTCCCAACACTATTTATTAAATAGGGAATCCTTTCCCCAGTACTTTTTTGTGTCAGGTTTATCAAAGATCAGATGGTTGTAGATGTGTGGTGTTATTTCTGAGGCCTATGTTCTGTTCCATTGGTCTGTATGTCTGTTTTTGTACCAGTACCATGCTGTTTTGGTTACTGTAGCCTTGCAGTGTAGTTTGAAGTCAGGTAGCATGATGCCTCCAGCTTTGTTCTTTTTGCTTCGGATTTTCTTGGCTATGCAGGCTCTTTTTTAGTTCCATGTGAAGTTTAAAGTACTTTTTTTCCAGTTCTGTGAAGAAATTCAGTGGTAGCTTGATGAGGATAGCATTGAATCTATAAATTAATTTGGGCACTATGTCCATTTTCACCATATTGATTCTTCCTATCCATAAGCATCGTATATTTTTCCATTTGTTTGTGTCTGCTCTTATTTCCTTGAGCATGGTTTGTAGTTCTCCTTGAAGAGGTCCTTCACATCCCTTGTAAGTTTTATTCCTAGGTATTTTATTCTCTTAGTAGCAATTGTGAATGGGAGTTCACTCATGATTTGGCTCTCTGTTTGTCTGTTATTGGTGTATAGGAATGCTTGTGATTTTTGCACATTGATTTTGTATCCTGAGACTTTTCATTTTAAGTCAGAAAACCTGTATCACTGTATTCCTCTTTACTGATTCTGGTGTTCTAGTTGATGTCATAAAATTATTCCACTTTAATTTGCATACACTTGGTGAATGAACACACACTGAATGCTATGGGTTGAATGTGTCCTCCAAAGTTCATGTTCTGAAAACTTAATCTTCAATACAACAGTGTTGAGAGGTAGAAAGTTTAAGAGGTGATTAGGTCATGGGTGTTCATCACTGATGAATGGATTAACATTATTATTCTGAGTGTGGGTTCACTCATGAGAGTAAGGGTGGCTTTTTAATAAAAGTGAGTTTGGTTCTCTCTTACTCTCTCTTGCCATGCAATACCTTTTGCCGTGTTGTGACCTAGCAATAAGGC
The DNA here is from genome assembly GCF_029289425.2 of Pan paniscus. Classification (NCBI taxonomy): domain Eukaryota; kingdom Metazoa; phylum Chordata; class Mammalia; order Primates; family Hominidae; genus Pan; species Pan paniscus. Next base: position 98,802,644 of record NC_073258.2, read on the forward strand.
CTTCACCAGATGCAACCCCCAGATCTTGGACTTCTCAGTGTCCAGAACCATGGGCCAATAAATTTCTGTCGATTATAAATTACCCAGTCTCAGATATTCTGATATAACAGCAGAAAATAAATAATACACTAAAATAATAAGTTACATTTTTATTTTCTGAAGAGTATCTTCAAACAATTATTTGGACAGAGAAGAAAACACTATGGTCTTGAACGAAATGGGAAAGTCCAATGTACATTATTTTTTTTTTGAAAGACAGAGAAAAAAAAGAGTGATCAAAAAGGACAAGAAGGAGTAGTATTTATTGAGCTCAAGCCATGTTACATCCACTGGGCTTGGCACGGTATGTCCACTTGTCCATTAACTCTTATGTGACTCGCTATATTATTATGAGGCAGACGGTAGTATTATCTTCAGTTTAAAACAATGATAATTAGGAATATTAAATTCTTATATCTGAAGTTTCACACTTAGGAGTTCTAAGGTGGTTTAAATCTTACTGGCCTGAAGTCAAAGCACAAAAATGGCAACCAATGTATTATTAATAAAGTCTATACTATTGATTTTCTGTAGCTTAATATAAATAAAAATATATACTGCACCAAACGAAGGTTCAGCAATGTTATTTTTTTGGAACTCCTGGTTCCTATAGTTTTTATTATGTTTCACTGTGGAACTTTTGTTGATAAATCCAGCACTATTTGATACATGACCAGACTTTCCTTTGCAAATTTACTCCTGTTCAAAACAGCCAAAGGTTCAGTACCACACAATTAAGAGTTTCTTTCAGAATCTGTCATTTGTTTGTTTTTCTCATTCTTAGTTTTCTCAAATGCACAGCTTAAAGCTAGATAAACTGTTTTAAAACTGAAAATTACTTTAAATGTTATTATAGGACTCTGCATATTAAAAACGTAAGCATAATTTTACTTTAAAGCATTATTTCTCTATTTAAGTATTTTAAAAAAAACAAAAAAGTACGACAATGAATAGATCAATTAAACCTGGCCAGTTCAGAGAAGTTTTCATAAAACTTTATATATTGGTATTTGTAGGTACAAACAGAGAATTCACCACATTGTTTACAGAGCCCTGGCTTTACAAACATTATACTTGAGGAGTCATATTTCCACTCAGTTCTCATTAGTTCTGTGCATTGGGCAGGCCCATTACATTTTGTACGTGTGTAATATCATTTGTAAAATGAAGATAACAATACAGTTCTAATTCACAAAATTATTGCAAAAATAAGGTAAAAGAAAGTATATAAACAAAATTTTAGTGATGGTAACACATGATATACATTGTTATTTTTATTCCTATAATTTCCCTAGTTTCAAAAAAAACCGATTCAGAATGTAGCTTTAAGTTTACTCCTTTATATACTTAAAAAAAATACAAGCATCTTTTGTGAATTAAAAAAATTGAATAAATAGGTACTCCCACAAACAGGATATCTATACAAGTGAATTAAGAGGGTTGCTAGACAACACCTTGCTGTAAGAAACACTTTTAAAGGAATTCTAAGCCTTAATGGTTCTCAAGAGACCAGTTGCACAAAGCAATTATTGATATACAGGAGAGAATATGACTGGGGAAATTTAGTGTTCAAAATCACTAACAGAAGTAAAAGTAACAACTACAAGAGTCTTCCTGAAGAGCGCTGAGTAGAAGAAAATGTAGTGCAATCTCTCAAAAAGCCATCTTTTTAGAGACAGAAATAAAAGTTATTGTTCCCCTGCTATTCTATTATCAGATGAAGTTTTGGTCCTTTGAAGTGTGGGTCAATTTATTTGTTTAGAGCCTCTCATCTAATTCTTCTAACCCTTATCAACTTTCCACTTTTCAATATATTCTCTTTGCTCCAGAAAAAAAGAGGTTCTGAGTCTCTTCTGTCATGCACTCATCTTTTCCCTTCTTTATTCGAAAAATGAATGACTTCTTACACTAATGTTTTATGTGTAAAGTTTTACATGTCAAGAAAAAGTCTTACTTTTCCAAGTCCAAGACTGATATAAAATGCAATCTCAATGTCTTCCCTGCCTTCTTTTGTCTCTGTAAAAATTAGCAATATTCTTCCCTCCCCTAGCTTTGTTTTTCAACTAAGGCAGGTAAATCTGCTTATAGATCAGCTTCTAACCCAAGCATGCTTACTTTGGAGTCTTCTCATAAAAGTGAATCAGATCGTTTTTGGAATAAGTTGAATTCGTCAATTATTGCAGGGAGTATACTATTTTTTTCCTATTCATTGCCTTTGTTTTCCTTTAATCTTTGCTTTAGCTGGGATGTTTCATAGTTAATAGAAGTGGGAAAATATAGTGTTTTCTAAATATGTACATATCTCTATATTTTAACCAGAATGAAGAGAAGATTGAATTCAATAGTATAGCCTGGTTCTTTCTTTAAACAATTTTAAGGTCAAATGGTTCTCTTCATACTACCCTGATCAGGTGTCACCTCATTTAATTTTCAGGCAATTCACAGGGACTAGCATTCTGAGCAACAAGTATGACCAGGGATTCTACATGACTCGTTTAATCCTAAAAATTATATTGTTCTAATTTTATTCTTAAAAAAAACTAGATTCAGTAATTCTGAAAAGATCAAATCATCATGATTAAGTAGAAGAACCTGAAGTACAATCTCAGCCTATTTGATTTTAAAATAAACATCCTTTCCAATCATCATGTTGTCTTGGATAAGTTGAAAATCTCTCAGTGTATCGCTACATAATCTTAAACTATAAATTTTTGTAGCTGAAATGGTGAGTAAAATAAAGCAAAATAAATCATTAAATTATATAAATTTACATGTTTAAATATAAAACAGTAGATTGAAGACTGGCATTTAGTAATTCTGCTGTATTAGATTACATATATTATTTTATAAGTAAATTCAATGTTTTTGTGACTTAAACTTTTAATTAACACTTATATTAACAAAAAAGGAGCATACTAGGGAGATTCTAATTTGAACTGATGTGTTATCTTTCCTATGAAATATTTTAAAAGTCTCCTCATGAATTATTATTCCTCTGTGCCTCCTGTCGCTATCAAAACAGTCTAAGCCTCCAAGAAACCTCTCACCACTGGAACTCATCCTCATAAAATTCTGTTCATTTCTTAAAGCGACCTAATCTTTCATTCTTTCCTTATCTCTCAAACATTCTCACTAGGTCCCTTTGTAACACCTTCTTTCATCAGTAACCCTACTCCCCTATTCTACTTCAAACTATTCTCTGAAGTCTCCTGTTTTGACTCTTATGTTGTTGAAGATGTGATAGCCAAAGGAGCCTTTAAAGTGGGAGCTGTAGTTGTTGTTTATTTCCTTCCAATAATCTATGTATTGCAAGGCATAAAGATAGCATATTTATGTATCTCATTTCAGCTCCTAGACTACTTGTTACCTCTCAAACACCAAGGATTTCTTCAAGTTGATGCCATTAGACTTCATTATCTATAAGCTCTCTTTGATACTGGCATCTATTAACATTTCTCATTCCTTCTCATTCTTAAATTCTCCTCATTCTTTCACCTAGTTTACTATCCTTCCCTTATGTCACTATTATTATCATTATTCTTAACAATATCAAAATTTATATTGATGATCTACTCAATTACCTGGACTTTTAGATCATTGGCATCTGCATTTCAAATAATGCATTTCTTAATTCCACTTTATTTACTATATTCTATCACTTCAACGAATTAAAGCAAAAACATGATAATTTCATTAAAAGGACAAAAATATATTCAATAAAGTTTAACTCTTCACTTATAAAAATAATACTCTTCGATTAGAAATGTAGAATAACTTTCATAATTAGATAAAGAACATTAACCAGATGCTCATAGTAAGCATAATATCTACTAATTTAACTAAGAACAAATATATGGATAAAGATGAAAAATATATATAAAATAAATAAATAAAAATAAATAGTAAAACAAAGGTGATCACATTTAGTGCTTCTCATAAGAATTGTACTAAAGATTTAAACCAATGATTTTAAAAAAGAATGAAAATTTATAAACATTAGGAAAGAAGACATGTCTAGTTTTTTTCCAGAGATGATATAGAGTGCAAAATGTTGTTGCTGTATATAACACCAATATACCAAAAATGAATAGAAATTTTATAATTCAAATTATAAATCAAAGAAAATGATTAATGATGCATTTATAAGGTAAACTAATCATTTAAGATAAAATGGCAGGATCATAAAATAGTTACAAATCCATGTAGTTGATATATTTAAAATTATTGAACAAACATAGAGAAAAAATTAAATAGAAATATAACGTATCCACAAATTACTCAATAAAATGAGAATACATGAAACAAAAGTATTCAGAATAAATAATGGAATAAAAAACTAAAACCATGGGGAGATGTGAGGAACAGAGGTTAAAAAGTTTAAGGAAGACTGGACAGTCAAACATATACATAATTAGAAATCCAGATGACAAATAAAGAAAAATGGATAGAAGCCATATAAAATGATATAATAACAATGTATTTCTAAAATAAACGAAGTGCTTCCTAAGGTTTAAGAAAAACAATGAACTCAAAGCAGAATATATAGAAAGAAATCCATGTCCCAATTAAGCTGGAGAAAACCAGTGAAAATTTGAAAATAGTAAAAGAGCCCAGAGGATAAACAAGCAAAGAAAACACAGATGAATTTCAAAGAAGCAGCAGTAAACCTGAAAGCTGGCCTATGGAAGCTATAGAATAATCTGATGATATATTCAATGTGATTTTTTTTTCTTAAGATTGGGAGTGAATAGCATTCTAGCTATTTACATCTTTAGCAGAAACCATAAGCCTCTGGAAATTTAATTTAATATTAAAATATCATTATAAATCATTTGCCATATTAACAGATTACAGAAGAAATAAAATGATCATCTTAGTAGGTACAAAATAAGTCATTTATAAAATTCAACCTGTATTTGTTATAAAAACTCTTAACAAGCTTGGAATAAAAGACTTCCTGAATTAAATTGTATAATAATATACCTACTGAAAATGTATAATTGTTGATAAAAATAATTAAAATATTTCTTCTTTTTATCTTCTTCTTTTTTTTTTTTTTTTTTTTTTTTTTGAGACAGAGTCTTGCTCTGTTGCCCAGGATGGAATGCAGTGGGACAATCATGGCTAACTACAGCCTCAACATCCCAGGCTCAACAGATCCTCCCACCTCAGTCTCCAGAGTACTTGGGACTACAAGTGCGCACCACAACACTCAGTTAATTTTTAAATTTTTGTAGAGATGGGGCTCCACAAACTGGACCAGATGTGTCCAAGCTGGTCACAGACTCCTAGACTCAAGCAATCCTCCCACCTTAGCCACTGAAAGTGCTGGGATTACAGGCATGAGCTGCTGGGATTTCAGGCACGAACCACTGTGCCTGGCCAGCTTTTTCTTTAAGACTGAAAAAAAGGTATGTGTCATATTACCACTTCTATTCAATATTGATTTAGAGGTCTTATCCAAGGGAATAAAGAATGATAATTCTTACAGATTGTGTTTATCTGTTTGCATTACTATAAAGGAATACCTGAGAATGGATAATTTATAAAGAAAAAGTGTTAATTAACTCACTGGTCTGTATGATGTACAGAAAGTATGGCACTGGCATCTATTTCCGGTGAGGGCCTCAGGAATCTTATAATCATGGTGGAAAGTGAAGGGAGAGCAGGTGTCCCACACGGTGAAAGAAGGAACAAGCCAAGGGGAGGTCCCATACTTTTAAACAACCAGATCTTGCATGAACTGAGTGAGAACTCACTTATCATCAAGGGTATGGTGCTAAACCATGAGGCATCCACCCCTGTAATCCAATAACCTCCAACCAGACCCACTTCCAACTTTGGGAATCACATCTCAACATGAGAGTTGAAGGGGACAAAATCCATACAATATCACAGATATTAGAAGGAATAAAACTTTCAGTTATAATATGCAAATTTCACAAATTATATACTTATGTTTAAAAATCCTGAGTATTTACAAATAAAATATTAGATTCATGTCAAAATTTAGCTATGTTGCAGGATTTTAGATCTCTATTAGATATGAGTTATTATTTACATATAGTAGTAATAGTTGGAAATTAAAAACAAAACTACTTAAAATAGCATCAAAATATTTTGTGCCTCTGAATAAATCTAAGAAAATACGTGCAAGGCATAGAAGAAGAAAACTATATGACTACTTAAAGATACTCCAGAAAACCAACATAAATGGGGAAATATACCATGTTCATGAATTTAAAAACTCAAGATGTCAATTTACAAAAAATGAAAATACAGGTACATTGCAATCTCTGTGAAATCTCTATAGGGTTTTGGAGGGTGGATGAAGAGACTTGATATGCTGATTTTATAATTTTCATAGGAATACAATGTTTTTAGTCTAGCCCAGATGTTCTGAAAGAACAATATATTAAGAAAACTTTACCAGATGGAAATATTTATTACATACCTAACGTTACTACTTTAAATATTAGGTAATTACATACCTAGTATAGGTATTACATACCTAAAATAGTAACTTTAGTAATAAATAAAGTTACTACTTTAGGTATGTAATAAATCAAAGTAAACCCACAATTAGATACCATTAAAGTAGTATAGGGTTATACTACTTTAAGGTTAGACAAAACTGAGAGTTGGCAACATTTGGCTCACAGGCAAGGCACCCCTTTTTTAAAAATAAAGCTTTATTGGAACATAGCCATGTCCATTCATTTATGTCTTGTCTGTGGCTGCTTCTATACTACACCAGGTTGCAACAAAGACTGTATGGCCCATAGTGTAAAATCTTTGCTATCTGACCTATTAAGAAGGGTCAAGAACAATTAAGATGTTCCTTGCACAAGAATAATAAAGCAAACTAAAAAGCCAGTATCATGTACATATAAAATGTTGACATATGAAAAAGAAAGAACTGCAGAGCAGTTAGGAAAGGTCGGAAATCAAGGACCACTACTTCACCCTAGTAACACATAGATACACACACACAGACACACAGACACACACACACACACAGCAATTCTGCACAGCTCATATAATCAATAAAACTCCCTCTATTTGTTAAAAAAAAAGTAGGTAAACTTGACCACATTAAGAGTATGAATTTCAGCAATATTTTTAAGAAGTGAAAAATGAGCTATATAGTGGGAAAGGTATTTTCAATACACATAACTGGTAAAGGCAATACATTTATAATATTTTTGAGTTAAAATATATTAGAAATAGATAACAGGGACATTTGCAGGAAAGAAATAATAAAAAGAAGAAAAAAGAAAGAAGGAGAAAAGGATGGAGGAAGGGAAAAAGGAAATGAGGAAGGTAGAAAAGTAGGAACACATAAAGATTGTATCAGAAAAGAGGACACACACACATATGTATAGCCAAATGTTAAAAAAGATAAGCATAATTAGTAATTTATGAACGCAAAGTAAACCCACAATTAGACTGTATTAGTCCGTTCTCATGCTGCTGTGAAGAAATACCTGAGACCAGGTAATTTATAAAGATAAGAGGTTTGACTCACAGTTGCGCATGGTTGGGGAGACCTCAAGAAACTTACAATCATGGTGGAAGGCAACTCTTCACAGGGTGGCAAGAGAGAACATGATAGCCAAGAAAAGGCGGAAGCCCCTTATAACCATTGGATCTCCTGAGAACTTACTCACTCTCACGACAATAGCATGCAGGAAACCGCCCCCCATGATTCAATTACCTTGCACCAGGTCCCTCCTATGACAGGAGGGGATTATGGGAACCACAATTCAAGATGAGATCTGGGTAGAGACACAACCAAACTATATAATAGATACCACTAACAATTAAAATTTAAACAAATATAAAATCTGACAATACCAAGTTGGAAAAGATTTGGAGCAACCAGAACTTATAGTGACAGTGAAAATATAAATAAGCCAGAAGAGTTATAGTTTGGCTTTGAAAGCCAAAACAAACATCAGCAGAAAACAAACAAAGGGTGTTGTTTTATACAACTGAAAATTCATATACTCTCAGATTCAGCAGTTCTACCCTAAACATCTATTCTGCAGAGCCATGCTTATTTTCACCAAGATATATTTACAAGTATGTTTATGGTAAATAAAACTAAATCAAACCCAAAATAAGATCAAGAATAAAATGAAAAAATAATAATGCATTCATACAAGAAAATATCCAACCACAAAAAAGACAAAAACTATATTTACAAAAAAAATCTTGGGTAAATTTTTTAAATGTTATGCTGAGTATAAGAAGATAGAATAAAATTAATACTAACTGAATATTTTAATTCATATAAAATAAAAATCAGGAAAAACAAAAATACAGAGAGGTTATGTGAGTGCTTGCTTTGCAAATTGGTAATGCTACATGGTTACATTTTATACACACTCAATGGGCAATATGTAAAAATTTTTAAAGTTTAAAAACTAAAACAACATTTTCAGGAGAAAAAATGGCAAAAGACATCACAGGCAATTTACTAAAGAGGAAATCAGACGACAAACATATGAAGGGATATTACAACATCGCTAATAGAGAAATTCAAATTAGAACTAGAATTAGCTGCACGCCTGTCTGAGATGCAAGATTTAAACTCTGATAACTTATTTGTTTTACTAGTGCTGAACATAACATGTGGAAAATATGTCATTTATACTGGTCTTCATAATGTAATTTGATAAAACTATTTTGGAGATCAATTTGATTTGAAAGTTTTGAGACTGTGCATACTTTGGAATTCAGTAATTCCACTTCAAAAAAATCTACCCTCAGAAAATATTTGTTATAGATGGACAAGAAGACAAGCATATGAATGTTTACTGTAGCATTCTTAACCATGTGAGAAGATATGCAAACAATGCAACCATCTATCAGCAGTCATATGGAATAATAAATTCACATGTATTTATTCAGCAGAAGAGTATTTCAATCTAAAATCAATAAACCAACTCTATGTATACTGCTATAAATTCATTTCAAAAACATAATGTGGAATAAGAATGACTGCAAAATATTTACAATATGATAGGCAAACACATTCCTTCTAACAGTATGGGTGGGCGTTTAAATGAATAGTTACAGATGAGTAGGTTGCTTTATTTTACCAATGAATTAAGAGAATTTCTCAACTCAAAATAATGAGAAGACAACATTCAAGGCTTGTTAATATAAGAATAGGAATGAAATAGTCCTTTTGGAAAGTGGAAGAGAGAATTTTTTCAGGGAACTGTAGCATTTTTGCCAGGTGATGCTGAGTTTCCCCTTGAAATTTATGGTAACAATTTAAATGGAGTCCAGTCAAGAGACCTAAAGTTTTTCAACAGCCTTGTTTAGCTGCTAGTGTTAGAATACAGAGAAGGTACAAATGTTGCATAGTTGGGGTTTCTCATGAGATGTTATTCTTGTATTATTTTTGGGTAAGTCCTTTTGGTCATTATAGATTGTGTGTGTGTGTGTGTGTGTGTGTGTGTGTGTGTGTGTGTAGTATTTTGCATTTTTCTGGTTTATAACATTCAATGTAGAATTTTTTTCATATAAGTTAATAACTAATTTGTTTTTCTATTTTATACTATCTGCTTTTGGCATTGCAGTAGTGCCAACGGTTGAATTTTTAAAACAGACTCAGGTAAGTAGTCATACAAGTAGAGAACCTACCTGTATGTATCAGCCATTGTTCATTCAGCTGAGTCACATAAGTCCATACATTCCAGGTTTATTTGCAATAACATACCTAAACATACAAAGCACATCCTTACATAACAATTTCCTAGGTCATGTGATTGCCAAAAAATTGCATTGGAGTGTTACCAAGAAGGTTAGGAAGAGGTGGAAAATGCCATTAACTCTTCACTTCCAAGCATCACCGTTGTATTACTGTCATAAAAGTAATGGGATAGTATTACAACAGGTTTTTTTCTTTTTGTTTTTTATGACATATTATAAGAAGTACTGTTGCTTGAAAGTTTGGTAAAACACATTTAAATATATCTGGGACTAATGATTTTTTTCTCACTTCACCCTAACTCAGTCATTTTGTTTTTGTTATTTTTTTCACTACTGATTTATTTTTACTTTAAAGTTGTATGTATGTTTTCTAATTTTTCTGAGTCTTACACTCACAGATTAGTGGAAAATTGTAAATTCCATGATTTATACAGTGTTCTCTCCCATACTTCTTAGTTCTGAACAAACACATTCTGTCCAATTATGAGAATGAAATCCTAGACCCCTTGAAGTGGAGCACATATAAGTGTCAAAATCCTTATTGGGTAGTATAGTGTCAGTTCTTGCTTATTCTGATTTTCCTTGTGTTTCCATTTATTTCTGGCACCTTGACGGTTTTGTTTTTTTTTTTTCTTGCAAGCTCAGTGCCACATTAGTACTTTTTGGAGAGTTATATTAATTCAGCCTGTGCTTTTGTAATAGAAAAGCACTTAACTTTCCTCACTTAACTTCCTGGACACAATTCACTTCTAGTGATTCGCCTACCTCACTGACCACTTCTTCATGATTCTCTTTATTGATTACTTTTCCTTACTCCTTCCCCTTTCTATATATCAAGCTTCTAAATAAAACTCAGTTCCGTGCTTTACATAGCATGTTTCCTGATTTTTTTTTCTCAATTTTTTCTCAGGTTCTGTCCTACACCTCCTGCAGTCACCAGACTCTATATTCACCTTTTTACTTGCCATCTGGCCTCTTTTATTAAGAGCCGTATTAAACTGACACATCGTAAACAACCTTTTTTGGTTCTACCTGTCCCAATCTGCTACTATCAAATGGCAGTACCATTCACTCAGTTGCCCAGGACAAAAACCTAAGGGAGACATATTTTACTTCTTTCCTATTTTTCCTGTATCCTCTGAAAACTTAACTTCAGAACATTTCTTAGGGTAATTTTGCTTCTTCTTCATCTCTCCTCTATACCCTTACCTCACTTCCCTTCACTCATTACCTTCCAGTCACACTGGCATTTTTAGGTTTTCTAACAAGACAATCAGAGTCCTCTGCTTAGCACCCACTGCCCTTTAAGACCTTCATAAATCTGGCTATATCTGATTATTTAACTCTCTATTCTAACAACCACATCTGACTGCCCTATGTCAAATACTCCTCCACATATTCTATTATGTTGATGACTTTAAATAATAGAGGCTACATTATATTATTTGCTTTTATTATTATTTTTCTTTTTGTTTCTTTTACTTTAAGTTCTGGGATACATGCGCAGAATGTGCAGGTCTGTTACATAGGTGTATATGTGTCATGGTGGTTTGCTGCAACTATCAACTCTACATCCAGGTTTTAAGCCCTGCATGCATTAGGTATTTGTCCTAATATTCTCCTTCCCCTCGCCCCCCACCCCTCGACAGGCCCCGGTGTGTGATGTTGCCCTCCCTATGTCCATGTGTTCTCATCGTTCAACTCTCACTTACGAGTGAGAACATGTGGTGTTTGCTTTTCTTTTTTATCCTATTACTTTTAAATTATTTTTCCCCTTAGTGAAACCAGCCTCATTGTCTGAGGTGTCACCTGAAGTTCTTGGTCTCACAGCCAAGGACACCAAGGACAAGGACAGTCCAAACATGAGGATAGAGCAGTTTAATAAGCAAAAGGAAGAAGGCTCTCTGGAGCAGAGAGGGGTCCCAGAAAGATGGGCTGCTATTTTACAGTGACATGCAAGGGCATTTATAGACAAGCTAAAGGGGAGTGGCGCTTCATTTGCATAAGGCACACATTTCTGAGTTCCCACCTCCACCCTTTCTGGTGCCCATGCGGGCTTCTTAGACTGAATTACTCCATGTTGTTTATCTCTTCTTGCTGCACATGTGTAAAAAAGGCGGGGGGCAGAACACTCCAAGGTGGATGTGCCTGGTTCAGGGTAGCTCTTCTTATCAGTGCTGCTGCAGGCACTCCCCCTGCACAAGCCTCCTTGTCCGAGTATTTCCAAGAAGGGAGGGGACTGTGCTTACTGGAGCCCACTGTATATCTGTATGTCACACAGGAGGCCCCTTTCTGTGTTAGAGCTTGCCTTCGCTATCTGTGTTTGCAGCCTAATATCTAAGGCTGCTCTTTGCTGAAGGAGAAATGACCTCTTGGGCTGCTTTTTGTCAGAAGAGAGGCTGTTTTTTGTTAGAAAAGAATTCTACTGTAACTATCTGCCTAGTTGATTTCTCTCTGTCTCCTCTCACATTCCCCCTTCAGGAGTGGAGACCCTGACTTCTGTTAGGGAGTTTGGGCAATGACTCATCTAGCTACTTCCTGCTGGAGAGGACCGTTGAGTGGGGAAACAGCAGCTAGGGTTCCTCCTGAGGTCGATCTAGAGGTCCTAGGAAGAATGGAGTGTCCACTTGTGGCTCCATTTGTAACACCATTTAGAGTCTGATAGCTTCTAGCCAAGGAGAGATGAATCTGGTTAGAAGGTTTAACAAACATGGTCCAAAAATTAAAACTAGTACAATCATTAATAGCGGGCCTGACAAAAAAAGGAGCCATGATCCTCAATTCAGCCATTTAGACCAAGAGCCCCATGACTCAGACTGCCGTTGTCATATCTTAGAGGCCCGGTCTGCTAATTTTTGGGTGGCATCCCTTACTATCCCTGATTGGTTGAAATAGAAACAGTATTGTTTCTCTAGAAAGAGGCATAGGCCACCCTTTTCAGCAGTTAGGAGGTCTAGTCCCTTCCTGTTTTATAGAGTGACTGCTGCCATGAAATCTATTTGATTTTGTATAGCATTAATGGTTCAGGCAATGTCCTTTACACTTTCTGTAAAATCTTTGGACAAGTCTTCATAGTAGGGTAGAGAGGTTGCAAATCCTCCAACTCCTGTCCCTACACTTGCTGCGATTCCTAATCCTACCAAAAGGGGTATGATATGAACTGGATAGCTTGTTTATGCTAAGGGATTGGTTGTTGGGGGCTATATTAATATCAGGAGCTAGGTAAACAAGCATACAGATTCCAGTCCAGTTGGCTGGTAAACGTAAGTAGGAGTTGGTTCTGCACAGGAAGAAGACTCTCTGTTTTTCAAGGCAGAAATTATTTTCTGTGGAGAATATATAGGTTAGTTTGTAATTTTAATTTTCCAAGGTGGTTAGGGTTCCTGCCAAGGTGGCCCCAGTTAAAGGTTGGAAAGGACCCTGGGAAATATCCTGTTTTACCCCAACAGTTTTGTTTTCCCAGTGTAGGTAGTTGCATTTGATATCCACCAGCAGCCACTCAGAAGTTTCTTCATACTGGGGAACTAACAGGCACTAAGATACCTCAGTGGTTGTACAATCTTCCCAAGGGAAAATGTGAACACAACTAGTGAGTCTATTTATACAATACTCAGATTGCACACCCTTCAAAGTCCCCTTATTTATGGATGGTCTCCCTGAGGATTGTACAGGTCTTCTAAATGGTGCCGTTTGGGAAAACATGTAGTTTACATGATCATGCGAGGGGTTAATCTCTAGGGTTTAGTTGCTTTGATGTCCTCTTAAGGTCCCCAGGTCCTGACAAAAATGTTGGCTTCTCATAATACAAAGTGGTGCTTGAAACTTTATTTCTGTGTATGTTGATATTGGGCCCCAAATGGGTTTTGGGGGGGATACAACCCTAGAAAGTTTACCTTGATAGGACTGGAGAAGGTTTACTGCTTGACCTGTTAGTGTGACCCTTGTCATCTCATTAATCTGAAAGTTATACAAATTATTCAAGTTCATTACCATAAAGGGGACTTCCCCCTTGTATTTGGGGTAATAGGTCATCTTATTAAGTGCACAATATCTGGTTGGGACTGGGATGGCCGTGTATTGAGATGAGGATGATAGACAAAGCCAGCAGTCCCTTGCCAAAGTTTGGTTGGTGGTGTGTAACAACTTCTGTGCTAGATTTAAAGTCTTTAAAAGGTACCCTTAATTTATTAATTGTTGGAGGGGTACAGCAAAACCTGGTAGCATGATGAGGCTAATTCCTAATATATACAGGCTGTGGGTGGCCATCTTGAGAAAGATAAAGACCCTCTATAAAAAAGACAACCAAACAATATACTACAGCAATTGAGGCTCTTTGTCCAAAACTCCACTCAGAGGGTGCTACAGTGCATAGTCCTATTGCAAATAGCAGTGTAAGTATAGCAATTCCCACAAATGTGGCATAGTAAATAATTTCCATCTAAAATTTTACTCACCAAGATATAGAATTTCCCTTTAGAGATCTATGAAGTAATTTTGAGAGGAAAGGCAGAAATGACAGAATGTATCTGGTATTTGCTTATCTTTGGTGATTTTCAATTTAAGATTTCCTATTTCTTCACAGTGATATTCAGAGTGTTCTTCTGGATTGTCTGGGGCTTCTCCCACAGTCTTCCAGGCTCTGACTCAAGTGTGATGAATCCAAGAGTCACTTCCTGCAACTTTTACCACCAAGGGGGTGGAGAGAAAAGAGTATAAGGTCCTTCCCAAATAGGGTATAGAGAAGGGAAAAGAGAAGGGAGAGCCTTCACCAGTACTAAGTCTCCTAGATTAAATAAAGGTGGTCCTATTTCCTGCAACTTGGCCTCTGTTAGCTGTGTCAACTCCTGTTGAAAGTGGGTCAGGGAAGCTATATGTTTGACCAATTCAGAGGTGTCCTGATCTAATAGGAATCACTGGTAAGAAAAGGTCACCCATACAACATTTCCAAAGGAGTTAAACCTAAATTTGAAGGGATATTTCTTATTTGTAATGGGCCATGGGAAAGAGAGTAGTCCAGGGTAGGTGAGTCTCTTGAGATAACTTTCTGAGGTGTCTTTTGATAATGTCATTAGTTTTTTCTACCTTTCCCGAGGACTGGGGTCTCCAGACACAATGGAGATGATAGCATAAGCCCAGTGCCTTTGAGACACTCTGAGCAACAGCTGCTTTAAATGAGGAGCCGTTGTCACTTTGGAGGTATTTAGGGAGTCTAAAATGGGGAATTATTTCACTGATTAATACTCGTACTACCTTGGAGACCCTCTCTGTTCGACATGGAAATGCTTCCACCCAGTTAGTGAAGGTATCCATTCACATCAGGAGGTAGTGAGTGCCCCTTGATTTTGGCATATGGGCGAAGTCTATTTGCTAGTCCTCCCCTGGATAACTTACCATTCTCTGAGCTGGAGGTGGGAGAAGCCGTCTGTTGAGGGTGTCGTTCTTAAGACTTGACTTCACAAGCATTAACAACCTGCTTAACCTGTTTTTAGTAGGTTCTCCCCTGAGAATAATCTTTGGACTCATTGACAAGTTTTATCCTTCCCTAGATGAAAAGTTTGGTGAAGGGTTTTTAGGATCTTCCACTGGTTGGGGGCTGGCAAGTGGAGTTTGCCATCCTCTGACTGCACTCATCCTAAGGACTGGAAATTGCATCCCTGAAAAGTGGCCCATTCTCTTTCTGCACAGGAATACTGAGGCTTCATTTCCCTCATGGAGCCTTCCCAGATTATAGGGGTTTCAAGGGTGTTGGCACCCTGAGGCTTTTGTGCTATTGACTTGGCTGCCTGGTTGGCTAACTTGTTTCCCTCAGCTATTTCATCCGTTCCTTTTTGATATCCTTTACAATGCATTACTGCTACTTCTCATGGAGGGAAAACTGAGGATAACAGCCTGTTAATTTCCTGATCGTATTTTAACGGAGACCCATTAGCAGTGAGAAAGTGTCTCTCCTTCCAAATGTTGGCATGAGCACTGAGGATAAGAAAGGCATATTTGGAGTCTGTATAAATGTTAGCTGCTTTTCCTTTGCTTAATTCAAGAGCCCTTGCAAGAGCTATCAGCTCAGCTAATGGGACACCTGTGTCTGGTGAGAGAGACGTGCTTTCAATGATACTATTCAGGGTGACTACTGTGTACCCTGTCTTACGAACTCCCTGTTCCACAAAGGAGCTCTATCTGTAAAGAGGGTCCAGTCTGGATTTTCTAGGGGAGTTTCCCTGAGATCTTCCCTGGCTGCATAGGTTTGTATTATAACTTGCTCCCAGTCATGTTCAGGTCCCCCAGTTTCCTCTGGGAGGAAGGTGGTTGGATTCAAGTTTTTAGTTGGACTGCAGATCCCTCTAGGAGTAGAGCCTGGTATTTAAGGAGGGAGGTGGCTGTCTCTTAGCCAAAGGCCTCCTCTAGAGGACAGCAATCCTAACACAATATGTGGATATAAACAGTTAAGCTATTCCCCAGGGTTAATTTGGTGGCTTCTGGCACCAGTAGGGCCACTGTTGCAACTTCTTGGAGACAGACTAGACATGCTTTAGCCACCAGGTCCAGTTCCTTACTTAGGTAACCCACTGGCTGTTGACCTGGTCCACAGGTCTGAGGTAAAACTCCCAGGGCCATTCCCTTTCTTTCTGACACATAAAGACTGAATGTCTTCCCTATCGGAAGGCTAAGGGCTGGTGCCTCAAGCAGGGCTTGTTTTAACAGGTTAAAGTCTCTTTTTGCCTCCAGAACCCAAATCAAGCAATGAGTCTTGCTGCCTGAGTTTCCTTTATTAGTTGGTATGAGGGACGGCCATACCTGGGGAAAAATCCTGTAATGCCCCAAAATCCTCTTAGCTATTTGAGGGTTTTAGGGAGGGGGAAAGACGAAATGGGCTTAATTCTTTCTTCTCCCAATTCTCTGGTTCCCTAAGATAATACGGAACCCAGGTACTTCACTGAGGTTTGGCAAAGCTGCGCCTTGAATTTTGAAACTTTATATCCCCTATTAGCTAAGAAATGGAGAAGGGCCTCAGTGCCTTCCTGAGAAAAAGGCATCCTTTAGGTCTAGCACTGTGAACCATTTAGTTCCCTCAGGTATTTGGGTTAGCAAAGTACAGGGATTAGGGACTACTAAATGAATTGGGACTACGACCTCATTAATGAGGCAGAGGTCCTGAACTAGTCTCCGTTCCCCATTGGGTTTCTGCATCCCTCATATTGGGGTGTTGCATGGGCTATTGCAGGATTTGAGGAGGCTTTGCTTCTTCAGATTATTAATAATGACCTCTAGCCCTTTTCTAGCCTCTGGCTTCAGGGGATATTGTCTTTGGTTAGGAAAAGAAGTGGGATCCTTAAGATGTATCTTGATCAGTATAGTGGTTATAGCCTGGCCAGTTTTCTCCTGGCTTGCCCATACCTCTGGGTTAATACTGGTTTCTACCAAGGGAAGACAAAGAGTTTGTCCTAGGGCCATATGGATGCTGGTTCCTATGCGAGCTAAAAGATCTCTAACTAATAAGGGAGTGGGACTCTCAGGCATGACTAAAAAGACATGTGTAAATAGTAGGTCCCCCCAGCTACAACTAAGGGGTTGACAAAAACATTGGGTTAGAACCTTCCTGAGGCGTGCTTCACAGTCGTGATATGGGAAGAGGAGAGGCCTAGATTGGAGAAGAGAACAGAGACTGGCTCCAGTGTCCAGAAGGAGGCCCACCCTCCTGATTCAATTTCCAGAATCTGATTCAATTTCCAGAATCTGATTCAATTTCCAGAATCATCCAGGGCTCCTGGGCAGTAATGGCAGTTTGGGCCACTGGAGCCAGGGAATTGAGCCCCGGGACCTGTGAGTTTTGCTGGACCATTTGTGAGACCAGTTCTGGACTAAGTTACCTATGCCTCTGGGGGCAGTCCAACCTCCAGTGGCCACTGACACAGGCTGGACAGGGTCAAAGTGGCTTCTTCTTACTACCTGGACAGTCCTTAAAGTGCCATGGTTTCCCACACCGATAGCAATTAGTGGATTCACCTTGGGTATCCTGGACTTGACAGGCCTATAAAGCAGCCACCAGAGAATCCATTCTTCTCTTGTGCTTTCTCTCTTTTTCCTGGGCCTCCCCTTCTTATACTTACTGTAAAAGACTGAGGTGGCTACTCTAAGGAGGCTATCCAGAGTACTATCTGGTCCTATAGCCTGTTTCTGTAATTTTCTTCTAATATCAGGGGCTGTCTGAGTAATAAACTTGTCCTTTAGGATTAGCTGTCCTTCATTTGAGTCAGGAGACAGGGAAGTGTGTTTTGTTAAAGCCTCCCTCAGCCTTTCCATGAAAGCTGAGGGATTCTCATCTGGTTTCTGATCTATCATGGACAGCTTAGAGTAATTAAGAGGTTTGACCCTAGTTTTTCATAGGGCCTCCAATATGCACATTAAAAAGTGTTTTCTTTTCCATTCACCTGTGAGGTCACTAGGGTCCCTGCCAGGGTTTTCAAGGGGTATTGCCTCTCTCCCTATTGGGAATGGTTGTTCCATAATTCCCTCACCTTCCGTATCATCTCCTATTTTCCTTTTTGGCCTGCTGTAAGAAACATGTTGTTCATCCCCAAATTTTTCAGCTGCCTGCAGAGCTGTCTGCCTCTCAGCAGCTATTAGGGTTTGGTTTAAGAGTAACATAACACCTCTCCATGTGAGGTCATCTGCCAGGCCTAGATTTTGGAAAGCCTCTATTTACTTGTTGGGGTCATCAGAGAACCTACCCAGGTATTCTTTTATTTGTGTAAGGTCTTGCAATGAGCGAGGTGCCTGAACCCTAGTGGCACCATGTCCACTGGGCATTTCTTGCAGAGGTAAAAGCATAGCTGAGGAAGTGGAGAGTTTTGGAAGTGGTGGAACTGGAGGAGCTGAAGGTGCAGTTGGAGGAAGGGGCCCTGGATAAGGGGAACAAGAGTTGCTGAGATACTTAATTGTTGTCTCAGAAGATTCCCAGGAATTTGTTTTTTTAGCTTTGGGGAATCATTCCCCATGGGTCTGCCTGATATGACTGCTGAAAGAGCTGGGTCAATTGTGCATCACTTGCAGAGGTCTGGGTTGTCCTGCAGGGCAAAGAAATTCTGTGCATAGGGGACCATTTGCCTCCCATCTACAGGAAAAATCTAATTGTTAGATAATATTAAAATCAAGATTTCCCTCAGAAGGCCAGGTTTGTCTGTCCCCAAGCTAGTAAAAAGGCCATGCCCTTGTGCAAAAGAATGTGAGCCGCTTTTTCTTCAGAGTCTTGGGATCAAAGGAGTTTCAGTGCTTCAGAATGCACTCAAGAGGAGTGTAGGCTAAAGATGGTTTGCTACCCATTTAGAAAGAGGTAGAGGGAAGGAAAGGCATCCCTTAGTCTTCTCTTTCCTTTTGGAGTGACCCAAGTTGGGGGGAAAGTAGTGGGGGCGTCCCCCCTACTATCCTCCTTCCTTTGTTCCCTGGGCCCTGGCAGCCATTAATGGTGCTGCCCAGGGATGCAAGTGTGACCTCCATCCATGGACCCGGAGGCGTGGGTCAGGCAGTAATAGTCACACTTACCTGCATGAGACCCTAGTCCTCCCCTGATAATTCCCCTTTGATTCCTTAGATTTGTGTGGCCAGCATGTCCCCCCTATAGATGAATCTCAGGAGAGACTACCTAACAGTTGCATCTGGGCAGGCCCCTCAGTGACAGGAGTATTCTGGATTGGGTCTTATATTCTGCTATTATGGCCCATGCTAAAGTATCTATCCTTAGGCCATTGTTCTGATTGACTTCCAAACACAGAATCCCTTCTCTATTTAAATGCCATTCTAGTTGGAGGCAGAATAAGTGTCTCAAAAGAACGTAAGGATCAAATGACTGTCTTTCTGCTGATGAAGATGGTATTGAGACCAAAATCTGGATTAGAAGGACCTCTCGCTCCTCCATGTCACAGGCAGGGTTTTCTTGTTCACAGAGAAGGCATAAGGCCTGGTCTCTAGTGGAAGGGCTCAATAAGGAGAAGAGTTGGGAAATTAGAGGGTTTTGGCAGAGAGCCGACATGGTCCCTCATGAAGAAGATTCCCATTCCACTAGGTGGCTGTCGTAAACCTTGAAATATTAGGCTGTAGCTTTGTTTCCAAATGCTCTCCAGATTAAGGGTTGAGAGAGAGGTCTGAAGCATGACAGGCTGTCCCCACAACATGCCTCCCAATAGGAGAGAGTTAGTTTGCCTCATAGAAAGTCTATCTAGTTGAACTGGGCAGGGCTGGCTCCTCACATGGAAAATAAACAGCCTAAATGAAGAGGGGGCCACTCACTGGGAGGGGAATAGCCCCCTGTGCAACCTCAGGAAGTGTCATCATTGGGAGTTAAATGA
Organism: Pan paniscus; assembly: GCF_029289425.2. NCBI lineage: Eukaryota > Metazoa > Chordata > Mammalia > Primates > Hominidae > Pan > Pan paniscus. The sequence continues at coordinate 98,822,749 of NC_073258.2, forward strand.
TCCCTTAGACCTGGATCGTGAAAGCCTCCTGTCTCTAAAAAATTGTCAAAACAGGCCAGGCGCAGTGGCTCATGCCTGTAATCCCAGCACATTGGGAGGCCGAGGTGAGTGGGTAACGAGGTGAAGAGATTGAGACCACCCTGGCAACCCTGGTGAAACCCCGTCTGTACTAAAAATACAAAACTTAGCTGGATGTGGTGGCAGGTGCCTGTAGTCCCAGCTACTCGGGAGGCTGAGGCAGGAGAATCGCCTGAACCCGGGAGGCAGAGGTTGCAGTGAGCTGAGATCATGCAACTACATCCCAGCCTGCCGACAGTGAGACTCCCATCTCAAAAAATATATATATATGTATATATATATGTGTGTGTATATATATGTATATATATGTGTGTGTATATATATGTATATATGTGTGTATATGTATATATATGTGTGTATATATATATGTGTGTGTGTATATATACACACACACACATATATACACACACACACACACATATATATATATATATATATATATATATATAAAACCAAAACAGGAATCTCTTGAGCTATATTCCTGGTTGCTAAGGCACTTGTTAATCCTGCCCAACAAGACTATTTCCCCAGGCTGTAAAACTTCTTTCGCAATATTGCATACAGAGAGGGGTTAGGAGACACAGTAGCCATGAAAAGGAAAGAAGGAAACTGTGATAGGAAAGCTTGGAGGTCCTGTTGCCAACACCCATCAGGCAATCAGGGGCTGGGGTTAGTCCAGAAGCCTCAGGTTACACCGGGGTGTGGCCCCGGCCAGAAACCTTCAGTTGTCTCCAGACCTCTTTCAGCCCCTCATGAGGGCTAGGCCCTCCACAATAGGAAACGGGTTTGTAGCAGAGCCAACATTCCCAGCACCCTGAAGGCACTGGGGGATTAGCTAAGTCCTCCCTAGCAAGACTATCATCTATGTCTTTAGGCCAGTAGCCATGCTTGTCATGTTTAAACAGCCAACAGATGCCTGGTGTTTTTCTAGATTTGATAAAAATGAGGACCAGAGGCCTCAGAAGTGAAAGTAAAGAGTCGGGGTCTGCTCCTACTCACCCTTTTAATGAAATCCCAGACAAGCCCCACAAAATGAAACCAGCCTCATTGTTTGAGATGTCACTCAAAGTTCTTGGTCTCATGGCCAAGGAAATCAAGGACATGGACCCTCCAAACATGAGGTTAGAGCAGAAGTTTAATAAGCAAAAGGAATAGAGCTCTCTGGAGCAGAAAGGGGTCCCAGAAAGATGGGCTGCCATTCTACAGTGAAGTGCAAGGGTTTTTGTAGACAAGCTGGAGGGTAGGCGTGCTTCATTTGCATAAGGCACAAATTTCTGACTTCCCACCCTACCCTTTCTAGTGCGCATGTGGGCTTCTTAGCCTGAGTTACTCCATGTTGTTTATGTCTTCCTGGTGCACATGTGTAAAAAAGACGGAGGCGAAGAACACTCCAAGGTGGATGTGCCTGGTTCAGGGTAGCTCTTCTTATCGGTGCTGCTGCAGGCACTTCGCCTGCACAAGCCTCCCCGTCTGAGTATTTCAAAGAAGGGAGGGGACTGTGCTTACTAGGGCCCACTGTATATCTGCACATACTCCCTTGGGCTGCTTTTTGTCAGAAGAGAGGCTGCTTTTTGTTAGAAGGGAATTCTTCTGAGGACCCTTGCCCTATCTGCCTAGTTGATTTCTCTCTGTCTTCTCTCACATTAGCATATGCAAAAGTAACTACCTCTCTTTTGTTTACCACAGAATTATCAGAGCCTGAAACTGTTCCTGAAATTTAGTAGATCCTCAAAATATATTTATTTAATAAATGAATGAAAAATAGTAAATAAGTCCAAAGTGAAATGCTGATGATTATGTAGAGTGTGTAATCAAAATATTACAAAAACTTACTTTCCTTTTAGTGATGTTTAAACCAAAACAATTTTAGTCTAAAAATTTTAAGTCTATAAAAGTGTTTTCTAAATCTTTTGTTACTTTATTGAAAATTTCATTTGGTGACATTTTACAGAAAAACTGTGGAATATTTATTAATTTATTTTTCATGCTTATTGTCCTCTTACTATGAAAAAATGTTAGTTGAATTGTTTTTTCTTGACTTTTTTCAGCTTTATTGAGGTATAATTGATAAATAAAACATACATATCGAAAGTGCACAACTTGATGTTCTGATATACATATATATTGTGAAATAATCATTACAGCAAACTAATCCACATACCCATCAACTCAGAGTTACATTTGTGTGTTTGTGTGAGGTAAGAATATTTAAGATCTACCCTTTAATCAAATTTTGGGGAGGAGAATATGGGGAGATGTTGTCAACCTGTCTTTAAATGGTCTGGGAACAACCATCTTCAGAATTACTCAGGGGATCATTAAAAAGCTAATTGCTCAGATCTACCCTTGAGCTACTTAACTGGAGTCTCCTTTTGTAAGAATCATCAACTGATTATCCAAAACTAAATATCCATACATTTATTTTACCCAGAATGCAAGCAAAAAAAGTATATTTCTTTAGTTCACAAACCTAAGATATTCCGTTGAATTTTATTAAATGGACATCAACAAATGATAATAGTTATGTATTTAAATGTTTGCTTTAATTTACCTATCTCAGGAAATTGTGCATTACTTTCACATTGCATTACGACTTCTTGGCAAAATGAGGTATTCTTCTAGTCATCCAGTTTCAAGTATTTTATTTAAAAATTGGAGACCTGGCTTTTCAAATAATCTTTAAATTGGCTTAATCTTGGGAACTGAAATACTTTTGTTTAATACAATAGCTTAAATCAGACTCCCCTGGGCTATTCTGCTCTTCCATTTGAATTGCAAGAAAAGCACATTTCAGCTAATCTTTCTGCCTCCATTTTTGGATGATAGGGTTAGATGCCCCGCTAGAACTCAACAATAAAACTACACCCTGTGACTTCTTTCCTTGAAACTTCTTTTGTTTAGAAGCAAATAAAAAGAAACCTGACATTTTATTTTATAACATTGCTCAGCTTTCCTACTGATGTTTTGGTTTATTTTTCCCATTTTAATAGTGAATTCCTGAGCAAAATACATTTTAACTGTAACATTTGGATTACTTAGACAGCTGTCTGCAACTGTGACATTCCACTGATGTGGCTACCCTCGGGAGATTGTGTTTATTTATATCAATGGAATGATTTGAGTGATTGGCTCTGTGCAAACCTCAGTCTTTTATTCCTCTTGTTTGTATCTGTATAGGTAGGGTGAACAAGGGGAGGCCAACAGTCTTTCTCACTTGCTTAAAAAAAAAAAGATCTACTTGCTCTTGACCATTTATAATTAAAGCTCATTTTGGCTTATTTCTCAGAGTTTAGATTGGGCATAAAAGTAATATATGCCCCAATTCTCTGAGGCATTCTACAGTTCCATAAGTAGTCTAGTTCTAATTTAGACTAATTTAGAACAAGAAATATTTATTGATTTATTTACAGTCTATTTTTCAAGTCCCCTACTACCAATACCATACAGAAAGAAATCAACAGCATTTTCAAGAGAGAGCCAGCCTGCTGGATCCCAAAATTCTGAGCTAGGCAACTACAATAATCATTGAAAGTTCTAGCACATAGTAGGTGCTTAATAAAAACATAAGATATTAATAATCATTATTACTAGGAACAAGGAAGATAGCACAGTTCCCCGCTGAATGTGTTTGAGATCCTACAACCTTCAAGACATATACTCAGGAAACAATGGCTTCCATGAGAAAGCAATGGCTGTTGTACCCATTCCATATGGAATATGTTGCTCTTTTAAGTTGTCATGTTTGAAATGCTTGTTCCCCAGTGCCATAAAGAAATAGCACTTCAACATAAATTTAATTTCCTCAGCAAGGCCATTTTTACTTTCTGCAGAAAGGGTACACTCACCAGTAGTTTTGCCACGAGAGTATACCAAACAAAGGTGACAGGGTCATTTATAACCTGACACATCCCCCCTACTGCTGTGTCTGGTTTCCATTGGCTGGAACAGGACCTCACATTCTATATTTGTCCCGATTGGCTAGCAACTTAGAACTTTTTTTTTTTTTTTGAGATGAAGTTTCGCTCTGTTGCCCAGGCTGGAGTGCAGTGGCGCAATCTCAGCTCACTGCAACCTCCGCCTCCCGGGTTCAAGTAATTCTTCTGCCTCAGCTTCCCGAGTAGCTGGGATTACAGGTGCCTGCTTCCACACCTGGCTAATTTTTCTATTTTTAGTAGAGATGTAGTTTCACCATGTTGGCCAGGCTGGTCTAGAGCTGCTGACCTCGTGATCCGCCCACCTCGGCCTCCCAAAGTGCTGGGACTACAGGCATGAGCCACTGTGCCCGGCCACCACTTAGAACTTTTTTAAAGAGGCAAAGGCAGAGGAGATCAAAGGAAGGAGGAAGTAACTTCTGGAATGCTGAGAAAGGTGAAAACACTTTCAAATAAGGAAGAGGAACAGGCTATGACCTAACGCTTGCTTGGACCAGTATAAGCATGCCAGGGAAAATATTTAGGCTAAATTGTGGGAGCTAAGAATATAAAGTACATTGATTTCTTTATTACAGCTAGCAGGTATTTAGAATGTTAGCATAGGTCTTTGAATAAATTTTGTTTTTAAGAGAAGTTAGTATTTATTCCTAATTAGACAGGGAGGAAAGTCTTTGAAGAGGAACCTCTACTTTACTTTTTACAGTCAGAAAAGTTGAAATCTGCCAGGAAGAAAATAATCCCCAAACTGCAATAAAAATTACTAAGTTTTGTTTTATTTCTTAGCTAGATCAGGGTTATTCAAGGTAACTGCATATATAACATTTTATTGCATTGTTCTCATTTCCAAATTGTCTCATATTATTCACACAAAATCATCAATGTTCATCTCTGTATCTGTTAACTCTCTCTCTCTCTCTCTCTCTCTCTTTCTCTCTGTCTCTCCCCTTTCCTCTTATTCCAAAGGGACAAACTGAACATATCCATATTATACAGTCATATAATTATATAATTTATGAGTTGCAGGGACAAGAAAATCATCTTCTCTAAACATGAAGTTAATTTCTGAATATCCTTTAAACATAATTCATTAACAAATTTCCTGGAATTCATTGCTCTCACTATAAACATGCCTATATATTTAAATCTGTTGCATTTCATTCTGAATGTACATCTATTATTCTCAGGAACCATGTGAACGTAATAAAAGTGATTAAAAACTAACTTTGGTGTGTGGTTATATTGATTAAACTTCTTTTAAGATTTTTCACCACAAAATTAATTTTAAAATCTTATATCACAGAGAAAACTTAATGATCTCTGGAGAATAAATTGCATCTTTAAATTTCAAAGACTACCTAGCAATAATCACATTTCCTCTATCACTGATTTCCCAGGTATGTAAAACCACAATTACTACATTTAATTAGTTGCCTTTTTTTAGTTTCCTGATATTGTTTTATTTAAAAACAGTCTAAAATGGACAGAAACATGGCCTGAAACTGACCTGATACAAGGCAAAACAAAGCATGCATGATATTTAATTATTAGATAGCTATAAAGTCACAAGCTTCATAAATAAACTTCTTAATATATATTTTTAGAAATGCTTATCTAAGACCATTTTGATTTCTGCTTCAACCTGAAAACTCTAGAATATAATGTCACTCCCATTATTTCAAAGTACTAACCAAAGAGGTTTTTTTTGTTTTATTTCAGGAATAATATAAGAACCATTTCAAATATAACCACCTACAGGATCCCATTACCAACAATCATAAATTAGCCCACTCATCATTTTCTTTTAATATAATCCTTTATCCAGGTGTCAATTCAGGTAACAACTTTACAATTAAAGTCAATTTGAAAATTTTTCCCTTATGAGAAATACGAATTCGAGGAGTATTGTGTAAATTAAGATAAACTAAACTTTATACACTTTCAAACCCCTGCAGCTGCACTATAGATGCTTAAATCCCACTGATTTCAAAAAGAGGTCCATTTATGGAAATGCTCTGCAGGCATGCAGAGGCTGAATAAGTTCAAAATTCCTGTGAAATGCTATTTAGGAAAGCAAATGTTAGAAGAAAATATCATAAATGGAGTATTTTTGAACTCTTCCTAAAAGCCAAAAAAAAAAAAAAAGACCAAAGTAAATTAGCAATCATCCAGCCAAGCACACTAACTAAAAATCCAAAACAACAAAAATAGGTACATGTAGAGTTTTAGCATGTAAAAGTTTTCTACAAATGATTATTCCTGGCACAGTAGACTAAATCCTACCCCAGTCAATTTTATTAAAAACACAAAAAACAAAACATTTGTTTTCCACATTTTGCATAGATTTTTAGGTAGAAATGGTGTACTAGATGTCACATGGTCAGAAATTATTTTATAATCACTTTTTTTTTTTTTTCCGAGACAGAGTCTCACTCTGTCACCCAGGCTGGAGTGCAGTGGCACGATCTCAGCTCACTGCAACCTCTGCTGCCAGAGTTCAAGCAATTCTCCTGCCTCAGCCTCCCAAGTAACTGGGACTACAGGCGCCTGACACCGCACCTGACTAATTTTTTGTAGTTTTTAGTAGAGACAGGGTTTCATCATCTTGGCCAGGCTGGTCTTGAACTCCTGACCTTGTGATCCACCCGCCTCGGCCTCCCAAAGTGCTGGGATTACAGGCATGAGCCACCGCACCCAGCCTATAATCACTTTTTCAAATGAAGGTTTTTCTTTATAATTTCTTTTGTTTTAAAACATGTTCCTGTATTATGGTTACTCTTTCAACAAATGCTGCACTATTTCCCCTATTCATCACCTCAAAATGCATTCTCAGAATTCCCTTTACTCTCCTTACCTCTTGACAACCTACTTTATCTTTAACCCCTAATAATATGGCTTACATATCCTACAAAAGTCCTTTTGAGCAAAGTGAAGGCATGGTAACTGTACAGTGTAATAAAGAAAATGTGTCTCTCCAGAGTAAAGGGTAGGCATGTTTACTGTTTATTATAAAGGTTTCAGATTCCCTAAGCTCAGGATCCCTTTCTGTTTCTAATTCACTACATGGGCAGGTATCATCTCACCCTCTTTACATTGCTCTGTGGAAACTAAGATTTGAGGAACTCTTGGAAAAATTCATATCTAACTACTGACTAAGCATCTCTGTGTGTGTGTGTGTGTGTGTGTGTGTGTGTGTGTGTCCACAGCTGGATATTATCTCTCTTTACTCAAAATCCAAGAGAAAGAGAATGAGTTAGATCATTTGCAAAATTTATTTTAGCTTTAATAGTTTATGTGCATATGTGCATATTTATACCTATGTCTGTACTTATGTCTATGCCTACATCTAATAGAGAAATATATCTATATCTGCATCTATTGATGTCTATGCATCTATAGAGAGATATATCTGTATCTATATCTATTGGTTGAATCTATAATTAAAAATTAATGCTGTCAGGAACAAAAGCAGGGTGCCCATATAAGTGAATGACCAGATGGTGAGGTGGTATATTACATTGGATGGTTGAGTATCAAAAAATATGTAAAAATATCAAAAGTAACATGAATAAACATCAAAAATAATACTTTTGCTGATTAATAAAAACAAGTCATGTCTATAACTGCAGGATGTGTTTTCAGGCAATTCTGGGAAAGCCAAGGCAAAAATGTTTGAAGACGTTCAAGTAAGTGAAGAAGTACAGAGTAGGTGGAAAACAGTGATTAAGAGGTGAAACAATGTAGGTGGTTAAGACACATGGTGGGATATGGGTTCTTAGTTGCCCTCAAATATGCTCTCATTCTCCTGTGTTGACAGCATCCCTAGATTTTTTTCTGGCAAAACATTCCACTTCACTTTCTTAAAAAAGCTCTTAAAGGTCAACTTGAGCCATCAAGATGAGGTTCACCTACAAGAGATGGCAGATGGGGGAGCTAGAAGGAGCATGAGTTGCCACTAAATTAATGTTTGTCATGTTGTCAACTGTGGACTACCTCTGGATTTTTAAGCAATAGATAATACTGTCTTTTTTGTTAATTTTGATGTTTTTAATGATCTACTCTGAAAATGAATGAATCAGAAATTATACTAAATAGCATAAATATATGAGTAAAGAAATAAAATGAATTAAATTGTCTAACAGTTTGACAATTTTTCAAAAGAATTTTGATAACTATTATATAATTTAATAATTATACTGTAATATCTTTAATTTTGATATATTAACAGCACACTGTTAAGATGTATTTTCCTCTATGAAAATGATAATATAATGGCCTGAATTGACAACTGTTTTTAGTTCCATGTTTCCTTCCTGCATGCATTTAAAATATGAATACATTTAAACTCATTTCACTTTTCATTCTTCTCATATGTTAAGATGCAAAAATTTACAGCTACATTGTAAATAATTTATGGAAAATACAAATTAGAGGTAGTTGGAGGAAAATGCAATAGAAAACAGGGAAGGGTCATGAAGGCCATCTTGGAAGGAGGGAGGTTGTTGGAGTGGAAGGCAACTTATAAAATATGATTTGAAGGGTTCCAAATATTGTCTCTGATCTCCACTATTTCTCTCATTGGTTAGCAACCAGAACCTAAAATAACTATGAGATACAAGATTTAAGTATTATTTCTTAAGAAACCTGTAGCTAAAGTTGGAATATTATTAAGAAATCAAGTTTATTAATCCATAAATAATTGTTAATTTATTCAATATTCTTTGTTCTTGGTAACTTTTCTCCTTATCCTTTCTCTATCTTGTGCTATCAACTTTGTCCTCTATTTCGTAGTCTTTTCTTTACTATCCTTAACTATGGACATTTGCCTCTCTTTGTGTCCTTGCCTTCTTTTTGTGTATAATTTTCAACTAACAATTTAGGGGGTTAAGGAGACGGCCTTGATTCCTCTTTTCCCTTTAGTGGTCACTCTAAATCTTTGCTTTCCTTAAAAGCCAAACTAAAGAAAAAAGTACAAAAATCATCAATCTTCATTACTAAACTCCCCCTAACTCATTAATCCAATCTATGTTTGCTATCACTACTCTGTTTCTTTTTGTTTTTGTTTGTTTGCTTTTTTGAGACGGAGTCTCACTCTGTCACCAGCCTAGAGTGCAGTGGTGCAATCTCGGCCCCCTGGTAACTCTGCCTCGCTGGTTCAAGCGATTCTCCTGCCTCAGCCTCCCAACTAGCTGGGACTACAGGAGCATGCCACCACGCCCAGCTGATTTTTGTATTTTTAGTAGAGACGGGGTTACACCATATTGGCCAGGATGGTCTTGATCTCTTGACCTCCTGATCTACCCGACTCCACCTCCCAAAGTGCTGGGATTACAGGCGGGAGCCACCGCACCCAGCTGCTATCACTACTTTCAAATGACTGTTGCTAAGGTGAACAATGACTTCCATATCTCTACATCAAAAAACATTGTCCCTATTATATTTGATCTGTTAGAGTATTTAACTTCCTAATTCACTCTATCTTTTTAAATGACTCTCTTCCATTGATTTTACCTTTTTTATTCTTGTATCCCTTAAAGCCTGGCTAACTCTTACGAGTTTTAAGTATTTATCTTTCTTGCTTCTAAATCTCTTTTACTTGTTACTTTTACACTTTTGCCGGATGGTCATGCCTGCTTATGTATCCCAAATTTTTACTTTAATATGTCCATCCCATGTTTCATCTCTGAGCTCCCAAGATCACATTTGACATGCTATTTAATACTTAAACTTTGAGATCTCAGTTAAACTTCACATTACCAAGACATTTGTCCTAAATCATGTTTTCTTCTAGGCACCACATGGATGGGCAACCACGTCCATCTCAGTGATGGGACACAGACAAATTCCTAGGCAGACAGGGAAGAGCCTCTGGTGAAACCCCATCTGTCAAGCCAAAGACATTTTGTAGCCTAAAAACTGAACTGCCAGTTCCATATTGAGTCCATAACCAGAGTAAGAACTTCTATCCCTGTCTTACCCTTTCTCTCAATTGGTTTCTTCTGGATGATGTCTTTTAGCCATTGAAATGGTGCTGTTTCCAAAGACCACCCATGGACCAATCAACAAGCATTCCCCATTCTAAGCCCACAGAAACCTCAGACTCAGCCACACAGACAGCTACCCACTCTCAAGTCCCCTCTCAGAGTTGAGAGGTTTCATTCCGTCACTCAATAAAGTTCTTCTCTGCCTTACTCACTCTCCAGCATCCACACACCTTATTCCTCTTGGTAGCAGGAGAACCCAGAACCAGCTGTGACACACTCCCACTCACTGGATGAAATAGGAGAAAAAGCTGTAACTCGCTCCCACTCGCTGAGCTACAGGAGTGAAGAGCTGTGACATCTGTTGGGGGTTTGAACCTCAGGACCAGCCGAGTAAAAGCTGTAATGCCCCTTGGGGCTCTGTGATTGCTGACATCTCTGAGTTTTGGGGTGCCACTGCATTCCTCTTGTCCAGAGGCCAGTGCCCAACATGGAAGCCACTTGTGGCATGCCTCGTCTAGCTGCAAGCTGACAGTGGAGCCTCAGTGGGGACAGGATCCAAGCAGGTGTGAGCCAAGCACAGCCTACGGGGCAAAGCAAGCGGAGCGAGGCCAATGGGCCTCCAGTGCGGCCTGGACAGAGGTAGTAGCAGCTGCAGAGATTTCTGGCTGGCAAAGCAACACTGGAGGAGTCCTGTAAGTCATCCACTTTTGCAAATCAGAATGCCAGGAGGCATGCTTGATACCTCTTCTTTCTCATGGCACACATTAAATCCAACTCCATGTTCTGTTGATTTTATTTCCCAAATATCTGTCCCATATGCTCTTGTTTTTCCATTAATACTGACTCTGAACTTTGAGTTGGATCAGAATATTAAACATTAGCTAACTCAATATTAATTAAGTCAACTTCATGGCCACTCTGTATCACAGTCTGAAAATCTACTCCTTATTCTCCATTCCATTCCATTCCACATTGTAGCGTGCTACATTATACAAAATGACTTAGTAGAGGTTTTATAATGAGATTAAATAGCAACATAAAAATCCAATATCATTATTATAGAGATGTCCTCAAATTTAGGTAAAGGAAAAGTAGATGGTTTTAGTATAGAATTAATTTATCAGCACATAAAACCAATTAATTTAAGAAGTAATTTAAGATGTAAGAGAGCAGATGACGGTACTTTCTACCCTATCATCAAAAGTTAGTATATTTTTATTTTTATTTTCAGTATAAAACATGTTTTGTTGCAAAAAAAAGAGAAACTAGTAAGTATTGAGGGAAGTATACATTTCCCTCATTGAGGGAAGAAATACATTTCTATGTTTCAGAGAGAAAAATTTTTTAGAGAGAAAAAATTAGGACATCTCAACCCCAAGCCTAGGATAACATTTGAGACCATAACTGTAGAGAGAAAAAAAATTGTCACAATAATATTTTAATATAACATTATAGAAAGTAACCTTCTGCGTGGACACAATCTTTAATTCAGCAAACAAATAAATATTTAAAATTTTTAAGTTGGGATGTTTTGTATCAGCATCTGATGTGCATGGAAATTTATTTCCCGGTCCTGACTTCAGAGGGCTCTGATAGGTAGCTCTTGGTAGTTTTAATCAAAAAATCTGCACCTACAATGGAAATGTCATAAGTATCCCCCAATGGTATTTTGAAATGACCCTAGGAATTAGGACTAAACCAAATGAAGGCTTTGTGTGGGCTTTTGTGATGGATGGCAAACCAATTTCAAATATAAAAATATGTAGTGATAAGAACATTAACCTAGCCAAGAATGATATCAGAGGAATCATACACATTAGTTTAGGCTTGTCAAAAGGGGTCTGTATTGTGAAGCAATGCTTGAATAAGAGAAGTGATTTATCCATAGTCTGAGGTAAAATACTAATTGATTATGATTTTGGAGAGAAGCTAAAAATATGGGAACTACATCTTGCTCTGAGTGAAAAATCACCAATACTGGCTAGGGATAAAGGCAGGACTCCAGCCAAGTATTCTGAATTTTTAAAATAAGGCATTATTATAGTGAAGTATTTAAATATTAATCAGAATCTGGGAAAACAAACCTGCATTTACATTGAATGAATGCATAGGAAGATGAAGTCTGTAATTGGATGGGCATGTTAGCCTTCTGGGCTTGTTACATGGTTATGCAACATACTAAGTTCACTGCTATCTAATAAGTATATGTTAAATAAGGGGTTAAAATCAGCAGATGGGAACAGTGGCAGGTTATCTTACAGTGGTAAAGTAAAATAAATGATTAGAAAAAATTTCATTTTTTCTGGAAATACATAAAAGAAATCAAGCTTGTAAAAATTTTTGAGCTGAACAAAGAAACAAAACTTGTGAACATTCTAGGATCCTATGTATTAATTAAGAATAAGTTGAAAGCATGCAATCTAAAACGATGTTAATAATGACTTACACTTCCCACTGAACCTTAGGATGCAGAAAGCTGCAAAGTCCATCATTCCCAACCTAATGATAATATAAAGCGAGGTGCTCTATAAAATTAACATTTTCCTTGAACCCATAAAAAAGATGACATTATAGGACGAGCCTATAGCTAGAATTTCAGGGAAGCCAAAGAAGAATCCAGGCATGTATACTGGCTTACATGTGACAAACATGGGAGGAAAATAGGGCCTCTGAGGAAACAGATAGGAATAGAGCTATAATTTTTTTTTTTTTTTTTTTTTGAGACAGAGTCTCGCTCTATTGCTCAGGCTGGAGTGCAGTGGCCTGATCTCAGCTCACTGCAAGCTCCACCTCCCAGGTTCATGCCTTTCTCTCCCTCAGCCTCCCAAGTAGCTGGGACTACAGGTGCCCACCACCATGCCTGGCTAATTTTTTCTGTTTTTTTTGGTAGAGACAGGGTTTTACCATGTTAGCCAGGATGGTCTCGATCTACTTACCTCGTGATCCGCCCACCTTGGCCTCCCAATGTATTTTTTAATGAATTTCTAAGGCTAAATATGGACTGATCAGACAGTATATAACTTAAGGGAGTCACCAAAGAAAAGAGATTTCTAACCTATTTGCAGACTGTTTTTCCACTCTCCTGGGATGATCATGAGAAAGACTGAGGGCAGGGAGGGAGACAGGAGACAGTCTACCTGAGTGATTTAGGCCTGGGGAAGGGGGAGCCATCACTTTTCCAGGCAAAGCATGAAATTCTGCCTACATTCTTCTGACTTAAGGAACAAAAGTTTAAAGTAAATATAGGGGAAGAAAGGAAAATATTAGAATATTTCAGTGTACTAATTTTTATGGTTTCTACTTAAAAACACATTAATATTATTTTTAATTGACAAATCATAATTGTATTACATTATGGAGTACCCTGTGATGTTTTAATATATGTATACAATGTGGAATGATTAAATTAGGTCAGTTAACATATTCATTACCTCATCTACTTAATATTTGTTTAAAGTTTTATTTGATTTTTAATGAGCACATAATAATTGTACACATTTATGGAGCAGACTGTGATTTTTTGATACATATATAAATTGTGCAATGATCAAATCAGAGTAATTAGTGTATCAATTTAAACACTTGATCTCATTCATATGGTTCTGTAATTTTCCTCAGTTCTTAAAAGCTGAAATGCATTCAAGTCATTTGTTTTCAAATTATTCTCTGAATGTGGCAAAGTACAATGCATATATTCAGCATTCTGTTTCAACTGCAAATAATGTGTGCAAAATTTTCAAATGCAATTGTTTAAATGTTTTCTTAGAAAAATTTAATAATGATAATAATAATAAAGAGGAACACTGAAAAAAAAAAAGGTTTCACAGACCTTCCTTCTCAGATTTGCTTCAAAGAAAGTTGACATTTTCTATCTACCCTTGTACGACAATCTCTGCTAAGGCTACTACCATCTCCCTTCCTAAATGCCATCTTCACCACCATTTACTGTGGATCATATCACCTTGTTAATTCCTCACAGCACTTGTCATATATAATCTGTAAATTATTCCAATTATACCATACTCATGAGATTATCACAGAACCAAGTAAATAAAAACTACTTAAAAGACAATTGACATTAAAACAGCAAGTTTTATTCTCTCTCATGTATTAAGCCCCAAAATGATGGAGAAATTCTGTAAAATCATTATAGACACAGTCTTTGTCTTTTTGTTCAGCTATCCTAGAGTGTCACTCTCATCTGTGTGATGTGAGGTAGCTCCAATGAATGTATTTCAGCCAGCAGACATAGTAGAGGAGAGGAAAAGAACATGCTTCTCTAATTATCAAAGTCACAACTTAGAAGCTGCCTGGTCAATTTGGCCATATCTAGCTATTAGAAAGGCTGAGGAATATCACTCGACAAACTAAAATTGGTGAGTTTAATATCTTGAGAAAAAAATGAAGTTAAAAGTTTCAGATTAATACCTTCTATGTAACTTTTATCACTGTTGAATTTTCTTAAGATGTTTGAAAGTTGGCAGACTGGCCTACAGTGATTTTACTGAAAACAAATTTTAAAATAATAATAATGAAAACCATTGCAAATCATGTGAAATGGCAAGAGAGCAGACTTGAAGATTACCTAACTAGAGAAAAATGAAATATAAATTTGACTTTACCAAAAATTCACTTAGCAGTCTTATTCTTTATTATAAATGAAGAAACTAAAGTGCATAGATGTTAACTGTCTTTCTAAAATTCATGAGGCTAACTAGTAAGAGATGGGAGTGGATACCAGTCTCCTTTTACCCATGCTCTTTATTTTATACCACAGCGTCAGGTTAGGTTTTTAATAAGGGTATCATTTATATAAGAGGACCCAGTATGCCATCTAATTTTTATTCTCACAGTAGTATGAATGCGAACAAAAATATATTTTTGACTGACTGCTATTCCCTGAACGGACTCAAGTGGTGGCTGATATTTATATGTTCTCTGAGGAGAGAAGTGATATATAGAAGATGGTGAGGGATGGGGAAGTAAATGCACCTTGGGGATATGAAAGGTAGAAGATGAGTATCTATATCCTCGCTGTATTTTCAGCTGATTCATCTAAGATTGTGCTGAATAAACAGATAGCCAATAATAGGAATAGTGGCCACTTTCCTGGAAGTCCTAGGTAGATACTGAGTACAGAATTGTCCCCATCAGTCTATAATCCAAAGCTATCAACAGCTATAAGATGGTACCAAACTGCAATTGAGATTCCAGATTTGGCAGAGTGCACATGGATCCCAGAACACCTAGCTGACTGTACAGGTTCGTCCAAAAAATGTCATCAACTTTGCAACAGTATGATCATGAAATATATATAATTTATTTTTTATACTTCGTTTACTTCATCATGTCCCCTTTTTACCGTTATTAATCATAATCAGTTTTGCTATTCAGCCCATATACATTGGTACAGCTATACAAATTACTCAAATAAAAAACGTGTTTATAGCAGTTGGTAAATAGCTACTGGTGCGATTGCTACCCCCTTTCTTGGCTTACATTTTGGTCAAATCTGGACTTTCTCAGATGTAGAAATTAAAATAGTTATGCCGGGCACACATACACACTCAAAGCCTCCAGGATCATGATTCAGTGCTATGGACTGCTTCTATTCTGATTGGTTTATGCCTGTGTCTTTCCAAGTGTTAAATATTTTGAAAGTTACTTTTAATTATAACCAATGCAAATTAAACTTTCTAAATGCTTTTTTTCCCTGATTGTTCTTGTGTGCTTTTCCTATTTTGAAGCAATCCTGTTTCTCTTACTATCTTCATTTATCTTAGCATCTTACTGCTATTATGCCTCTATGAATAAATGTATTTATTCTTTCCAAAATTAAAACAATCCCAAAACTCTAGTACAAAGCAATGTATTTTTAAGAAATATTATAAATAAGTTTTATGCATAAAGTTACTTAGATCAACATTTAGTTGAAAACAAGCAAATTTATTTCAAAATATGTATAGTTTAAGATGGTATTTTCAGTATAACATACTTATTAGCCAAAAATCCCCACAAATAAATTATCTATAGACAATTAAAATACCAAATCAATATATGTAGATGCCACATATAGGTATTAGTGAATTCTTTCATTAATCTACTTAATAAACAGTTGTTTATTGTCTATAATGTTTGAGGTATTGTAGAAGCCGCATATTTGAGGCACCATTCCTTCTTTCAATAAGCGTCCTATTCAGAAAGTGAAAAAACATACAGCCAAATTATTGTAACTCATTTAAAATGTTAAAGTGTCATAAGATAACTTTCTAACATCACAGTTAGTATTGAAAGGTGGGAAACACCACTTTCAAATTGAGGGAATTTAAGGTTTCCTGGAGAAGGCAGTCTTTGAGTTATACTTTAAAGAATAGGTAAAACTTCAGGTGAAGAGACATACAGAAAGGTGAGTAGTGTTGAAAGCACATTAAGCTATAGCATGAAAATCTTCAGTAATTTGAAGAAAGCAGTTTCCTAATTGAACAATCACTTTATCCATAATTATCAATTTTAGAATTCATAAAAATATTGAATCTGTTTTATAAAAATACATATTCCTAGGTTCCAGTCTCAATGTACTAAATATGAGTCTGTGGTGTGAGACCCAGGGATCTATGTTGTAAACTAACACTTTCTAATCTCCCATCTTATATGTACCTACTTTTCATATGTAACTATTTTAAAGTGTCGAAATATACCCCTAAGTTGTACATAATGTAATTTTACATATGTAGTTTTAATATAAATAAACAGAAGTAAAAATGTAACATTTCTTACTATTCTCATTTTAACATTATGTTTTTGATATCTTTCCATGTTGCTGTATAAACATCTAATTCATTGCTTCTGGCTTCTAAAGAGCGCTGCACCAGTAAATGTGAGCACACTTCACTTGAAATCGATACCTAGATAACCCCTAGCAACTTACTAATGCAAACAGTGCTGTGGTAAATATCTTCCTGCAGGTCCACTTTTGGACAAATGAATGTTTCTCTAGATTATCCCCATAATTTGAATTCCTAGGTAATAAAATATAAGTGTATTAAAGTGCTTTCAGGTTGCTTTCTAGAATGGCTATTTCTAACAAAACAAAAAACATTATTTATGTAATAAATTTAATTAATTTACTTTTATTTACTTAATAAAATATATATTTATATTTATTTATATATTATATATTAGTTATATATTATATATTTGTTGTATACTTATATTTATTTAATAAATAAATAAAATTTATTATTTTAGTCAGTCTCAGTAAGTAATCACTCTTGTGTCCCACGTAGAGTAAGAGATAATTTTATCTCAGTATTTTCCATAACATATACCTCAGCAGTTTTCCTTTTAATATATTGGATTTAACCATATGGCTCATTGTTAGTCTAGGTGTAGATGGCCCTTTGAGAAAATATGAGCAGTTTATTGGGGCAAATGTAGTCCAATTTTCATGAGTCTTTCCTCAACTATAATCAATGTTCCCTTGAGTATTCTCTGGGGACTACCAATAGGTATAATGAATTTTAGACACAAAAAAGCTTTGAAATGGGTCAAACTAATATATTAATTGAATAAATTCCAATAACAATTTGTATCCAGGTCTGAAAATTATTTTTTTATTCTATTTCTCATCTTACATTTTGTTTAGCCATGTTGGAAAGCATAGCCCATCAGTATTTCACCAAATGACTCTAATGATAGATATGTAAGCACTCTAAAAAATTAATAGCAATAATTCATTAAAAGGTCAAAATTTGAATATAAACTTCTTTATATTTTCAAATTCTCAGGAAACAAAGGCTTAACTATAACCTCCCTTGAGAGTTAAAAATCCAACAAGATTCAAGCACAACATTTAAAGGCCAATGAAATATTTTCCCCTGATGAGTTAGAAGTCTTGACTTACTTAAATTTTTTAAAATCACCCCCAAATTTATTATTTTAGTCAGTCTCAGTAAGTAACCACTCTTGTGTCCCATGTAGAGTAAGAGATATTTCATCAGCTGCTTCCTGAAAACAATGTACATTCTTCAAGATATCAAAGGTTCCATTAGCTCAACAAAAAGTGCTTCATGAAGCTCACTATTAAGTTATCCAGAAAAGGTTCTAAAGAGTTTTTTAAAGTTTAAAGGCAGACACCTTTTGATCTATGAATTTTATACTAGGCCATAGGGCTGCATGCCAGGCAGTGTTTGTGTTTTCTAAGCTCATTACATTTATGTGTCCAAATACTCCAGTAGATATTTAATTTTATCTGAGGTCAGGAGAGTGGGTGGGGAAAAACTTCTTGCCAACTGTCTAAAAATGTCAGTTATGTGAAACTTGTTGGCCAGAATTCACAATCTGTAGACTTAAACTCAATTAGAAGACACCTCCAAGAAAGCAATTAATTTGGCACTGGGCACTTTTCCTAATTCTAGGGGTGGGTTTATTCATATCCCCTTGTTGCTATAACAAATTACCACAAATCTGGCTTGAAACACAGTTTTATCACCTTGCACTTCTGGTATTCTTCAGTCTAAATGCATTCCCAGGGTTGTGTTACTTCTGATGGTGCTGAGATTATCTGTTTCTATGGCTTTTCAAGCTTCTAGAGGCTGCTTGCAGTCCTTGAATTATGGTTACTATGACCTCTGTTTCTGTTGTACCATCTCCTTCTCTCCACTCTGACCCTCCTGACTCATTCCTATAAAGATCCTGGTTATTATATTGAACCCATCTAGATAACCCAGGACAATCTGCCTATCTTAAGATCCTTAAATCAGTCACATCTTTAAGATGTGGAAATATTTTATGGGTCATTACTAGGCTTACTATGCGGTGTTTGGAAATAACCAGGCAAGTTTTCTTCTCACTGATGTTGGTATATCTTTCTTATCCAAATTATTTTTCAAAAAGTTAACTCCATTTTACTGTTAAACATTCATTTCTGGACACTTCAGTGCTTTTGGTAGTTGAGCTTTCTCAGATAATACAAAACATATGTATGTATATGTATAATACTTATATTGAAAATGTTTAATTACAAAAAGTGTACAAATAATGCATAGCTTCATAACCTATATTTCTCTCTATCACTGTAACATGTTTCCACAATTTTAGTGATTTAAAGCAAAACAAATTTATTATCTTACAATTATGAAGGTGAGAAGACAGAAGTGGATCTCGCTGGGCTAAAATCGAAGGGTCAGTAAGTTGTATTCCTTCTGCATTGGTTTCCTTGCCTTTCCCAGCTTCTAAAAACCACAGACATTCCACAGCTCAGGGCACCATTCCTCCATCTTCAAAGCCAGCAACATGCAGCTGAGTCCTTCTCATGATACCATCTCTCTGGTTTCCTCACTTTTGCCTCCCTCTTCTACTTAAAAGGACTGTGATCTCCCAACCCATCCTACCTTGATAATCCAGGATAATCTTTCCATCTCAAGACCGACTGATTATCAACTTTAATTCTATTTGCAACCTTCATTCCCCTCAGCCATGCAACCTAACATATTCACAAGATTCAGCAGTTTGGACCTGGACATGTTTGGCAGGGGAAAGGGGCATTATTTTGCCTACCATCCCATCTGTTGTTATTATGTAAATACACCCAAGAAATATTAAACACCGGTCAAGAAATGGTTCATCGCCAGCATATCTGAAGCCTCCCACATGTCAACTCTGTACTCCTCTAACTCCTTCTTCTCCAATTATAAACACTATCTTGAATTTTACAATTATAGATTAATTTGTTACTTTGGGAAGTTATTTAAAAAAGGTACCCTATGGTGTATATGCTTTTGTGTCTGACTTTTAGTCTTTCAACGTTTTGCTTGTGATATTAATCCCTGTTCTACTAGTATATGTTTATGTTTACTGCTATGTAGTATTTTACTGCATGAATAATACACAACATATTCATTCATTCACATATTGATGAACATTTCAATTGCTTTCAAACTGAGATTTCAAATGGTGAAACATAAAATTATATAAATGAATTTTATTGTTTATGTGCATGTATATTGAGTATAAAACTAGAAGGTAAAATGTGGGGCCACTGGACAAGCATATGTGCACATTTGACAATGTCGAAATAGTTTTCCCCAGTAGATATAATTACACTCCCAACAGAAATTTAAGAATATTAGTTGCCAGGATAGTTTATCATAAACCATGTTGAATTTTATAATGCATTTTGTCCCGAATTGATTGGGATAGTCAATTTTCTTCTCCTTTATTTGGTTAATATGTTGAGTTACAATTTTCCAATGTCAAAAGTGTTGCATTCCTGGAGAAGAAAATAGTTTGCTCATGGCATATTTATATGTTTATTATCTATCTATCTATCACTCGATATTGTTGCTTAATATATTTTTTAGGATTTTCACATTTATGAACAAAAATGAGATTAACTTTTTTTTTTAATTTCATGTCTTTGTCAGGTTTTATAATAAAATGGAGTAAGATAGAAATTGAGTTCTTTATTATGATTTCTGGAACTGCTTGCATGTTTGCTTTTTAAATTGTGGGCGGGATTTACCAATGAAGCCATCTCAACCTAGACACTGTGAAAGTGGGTATGTGAAAAGTTTTAATTATAAATTTAATTACTGTTCCAATTATCAATTTCTGCAGATGAACATATCTCAAAATTTAGCAGCTCTAAACAACAATTTTATTTTGTGGGTCAGGAATTTGAAGAGCTCAGCTGGGCACTTCTTAATTGAGTTTATTTATGGGATAATTTCCAAATACTGGCTGGTGTTACAGCAACCTGAAGGTTCAATTGGGCTGACATCTAATATGGCTCACTCACATAGCTGTGAGTTCGTGCAGGCTGTCTGTGGGGAGATCATCTGAAGCTTTTAAATGCCTACACAAGGACACTCCAGATGGCAGTCTTAGGATAGTTTAACATCTTACATGTTTACTGGCTTCCCCAGAGCAGTGTCCCATGAGAAATAGGCAGAAGCTGGCCAGGTGCAGTGGCTCACGCATGTAATCCCAGCACTATGGGAGGCTGCGGCAGGTAGATCACGAGGTCAGCAAATCGAGACCATCCTGGCTAACACGGTGAAACCTCATCTCCACTAAAAACACAAAAAATTAGTCGGGCATGGTGGCGGGCACCTGTAGTCCCAGCTACTCGGGAGGCTGAGGCAGGAGAATGGCGTGAACCTGGGAGGCGGAGCTTGCAATGAGCGGAGATCTGGTCACTGCACTCCAGCCTTGCAACACAGCCAGACTCCATTTGAAAAAAAAAAAAAAAGAAAGAAAGAAAAAGAAATAGGCAGAAGCTGTGTAGTCTTCAATTTTATCTTCATGATCTGTCAGTTACAGAGGGAACTGTGTTGAAATGCTTCACTGTGACTATAAATTTGGCTATTCTTTGTAGTTTATCAACTTTGGGAAATTTTCGTCTTCGCTTCTTGAAATATTTTTTCTGTCTCTTGTTTCTGACTTCTCATCGTGTGACTCTAATTATGAAAGTTAGACCACTTGATATTGTCTCACAGGCCACTGGAAGTCAGCTAGTATTTTTCCAACTTTTTTGTTCTCTGCTTTAGTTTAGATTGGATTTGTTACGTCTTCAAAGTCACTGATATTTTCTTCTGCAATATCTAATCTGGAATTAACTACAGTCAGAGAATTTCTCAGTATACAAAATTTATGCTCATTTTTCGAAGTTTCACTTAGTTTTATGTTTCCCATTTCTTTTCTCATCAGTTTATGTTTCCCTTTAAGTCTGTGAGCAGATTTGTGATAGCTACTTTAGAGATCATGTCTACTAATGACATAATCTTATTACTTCTGGATCTCTTTCCGGATATTGATTTTTCTCCTGGTTTTAGGTCACATTATTCTGATGTTGGATATATCTAGTAATTTCTTAAATCATAAGCTACACATCACTTTTCTATATTTTTTTAATGCTGTATCACTATAATACTATTTTTTTTTTAATGAGTATTGAGTTTTGTTCTGGCAGGAAGCTAATCTATTTGCAGATTACCTTAACCCTTTCTTGACTTCTTTGTAACTTTTGTTGGAAGCAGAGTTACCTGTATTTCAGAGCTATTTCGGCCATCTCACTAAAGCACAACTCTTCTAATGTCTCTTTTGAATGTTGTTGGTGCTTATGAGGACTTTTCACATTGGATGGTTAGAATTCAAATATCTTGAAGTCTTATGTAGGCATTGTTCAACACAGCTCCTGGATCATTCTTTACCAGCCTCATGGAGTTTCACCCTGTGCATGCACGCCTTGGTATTTACCGATAGATTCAAAGGTCTTTTCAGTTCTCTGGATCTATTTATCTATGTGTTTCCCTACTGTCCATAACTCCACAAATTCCAGCTGCTACACTCTCCTTGAATCTAATCTCTGTCTCTTCAATAAACGAAAATGATAATGCCTTCTTAATATGTCATTGAGCATTAGGCATGAATTTCTGATGAAGTATGTATGATTCAATGCAGCCTAATAACATCTGGGAAACAATCAACAATCATAAGCAGCATTGGAACTATGATAATAAAATTTATACTGGCCATTGGGCAGTTACATCAATTTCATTCACAAAACAATTCGTTGTTAAGATTTTTATAATCAACCTTAAACCTTTCAACACAAACATATAAAGCAAACAATATTTCTTAAACTGAATAGATAAACTTAAGCAGTGAAATATTTTGGGTAAATATAATTGTACTACTATTTGAAGATTATTTTATAAGTTTATCTAAGTAATAAATATAAACATTCCTTTAGTCTCATTAGTGAAACATAAATATTAGATTCAAATAAAAGTGATGGTTGTGATCTCCCATTATTGTGAATATTATAATTATGTTTATTGATTTTTCTACTCTTTAAGGCTTACTAGTTGCTTTGTCTTCTAAATCTCATTAAGCCAGGATAAAAAATTCAAATGGACAGTGTTAATCTTTTATAATCTATTACTTCATGCCAAATGCATTTCAGAACAAAGGATAAAAGCTGACCAGTATTATGTTAGTATGAAGAGAAGTAATATACTGTCATGGTTAATGACATTCTATACAGTGGTTTCAGACCAAAGGCTCAGAAATTAGCCTAGCTGGGTTTAAATCCTGCCTTCACTAGTTACTGAAATTAAAATTCAGCAAGTTATTTAACTTGTCAATGCCTCTTTTACTTCATTTAAAATAAGAATCATATTTGATATTTAAGGCTGTTGTGAAGATTAAAATGAAATAGTGCATTTAAAGTTTTCAGCATAAGGTCAAGCACATGAGTAAATACTGAAAATAGTTAAATAGTTTTATAAATATTTAATGCAGAGAAGAGACCATGGAGACACAGAAGATCTTGTATCCTAGAACATCTGAATATTCAAATTTTCAATGAGTTGGAACCATGAATTAGCCAAATTTCCTGGTTACATGAGGTCATCTGACTTTTGGTACTAGCCTCTCTGGTATTAGAATAAAAGTTTTGATAATACTCTTTTAAGTTCATGAAAATGAATATTTGATATTGTCTTAGTCCTTTGGGGATGCTAAAATAAAATACCATAGACTGCGTGGCTTATAAGCAACTGAAATTTATTTCTCGCAGTTCTAGAGGCTGGGAAATTCAAGATAAAGGTGCCAGTGCATTCATTCTCTGGTGAGGGCCCATTTCTTACTTCATAAACAGTACCTTCTCACTGTATTTTCACATGGGGCCTCTTTTATAAGGGAACTAATCCCATTCATAAAGCTTCTGCGCTTATGCCCTAATCTCCTCGCCCCATCTTGTAATATCATCAATATGGGGGGCAGGGTTTTAACTTATGACTTTAGGGGGTTAAAAACATTCAGACCATAGCAGGTAGCAAATCTGTCTCGTAAGTAGAGTGAAAACAATGCCCTACATTTGACGTAAATCTTTCCTAATGATAGCTGCACCCACCTTTGTCAAAAACTAAATTCCCTCTATTGTTGTCTGTAAGCACCCTGAGGTGACCTTAACAGTTAACACACTCTATTGCACCTCTCTGACCTTTTCCTTTCTCTACCACCAACTGTGACTTCCTTGAGAACAGTTTTATCTTAGTCATTGCCATTTACTTAATTTTATTATAAAATATCAACAAGGGTAGATATTCTTTAAATGTCTTTTGGATAAACAAGTAAATGAATGAATAGAAACTTGTAAATATTTTCTATATAATCAATTCTGGGTTTTGTTTGTTTTAAGAATTACTTGCAAAGATTGACAGTGATCTCCACACTGGTAAAGATACTCAGATTAATTTCTGGAACATAGTACCTTTTTTCCAATTCTTAATTTCCTGTAATAGGCTATTTTTAAATAATAATTTTGAGAAAATAATACAAGTGCTGATATAAGGAGTTAATGTGTTAAGAAAATGAAGAAAAGTTATAAGGACTTAAATACTGAAAATTATAAAATAATGTATCAATCCACTCCTTCTTTCTGCAGCTCTGTACCTCTTCATCATTGAGTTCACAATCTTCCGTAAATGCCCATTTCTTGGGACATCTGTATAGAGAAAGTTTGTTTTACAAGAAAGATAAAAGATATTATAAAATATAATGAAGTACAGAAAGAACTAATCTAAGCTTTAATAGTGTTGGACTGCAAATGCCTCAAAGTGGAAAGGATTACAAATATTGGTAAATTTGTGTGTCTTTGATGTTTTAAATAAGCCAGAAAGTTACTGTATCATTTTTTATTTGAAAGTGATTTTAAATTCATTCAAATTGTTTCTCTTGTATTACTCATCAGCATACGTACATACATACTTACACAAATATCCATGTGTGTGCATATAAAGATTATAGCTAATTCTCAAACATGCAAGCAAGTTCTGGGGTGCCCAGATAAGATATGGTGAAGTAGCAAATGGAAATTTATCTCTCAAGCATTTTGAGAGTTCTGCTAATTGAAAGAGACCTATTTACATATTTACTGGGAAAGTCAAATGTGCCAAAATACTGCATTGTATACAATATCCAATTCTGTTACGTCGTTGATTTCCCAAAAGTCAATAATTTGGCTTTTGAAGGGTAATTCCATTAGAGAAGATAGTTTAGTTAAAAAGTACTGGGCCAGCAGTCAAAATTCCCAAGTTTAAGTACAATATTTTTCAATTTCTCACTGTGTGACCTCAGGAATATTATTCATTTTCTGATATATTATACATATTTTATAGATTCTTAAGTCTAAAACACTTGTTTTTAAAAAAGGATTCTACATGAAGAAATTGTGAATGAAAAGAATAAAAAATAACATAGATCCACATAGCCAAAGTGGTCTATTTTGATTTATTTGAAGTAGGTTATTGCCTGAGCTCCAAATCATTTAACTTCACATCAGTATTATATAATTCTTATAAATTGTTGTGTGTGTACATAAGCACTTGTGTTTAACTGTTTAGTGCAAGATATACTATCCTTACTCCATATTGGGTCCAGTAATGTTTTCTTAATTCCTTCATGAAAATTTTGAACAAAACTATTAAAAAAACAGATCATAAAACAATGGCTAAACTAGACACATCTTAAACGATTCATAATTCTCAACCCTACAATTGCCATACTGAATGAAATGTTACTTGCATTCTAGAACCATAGAGCACTTGGAGTAAATCCTGATTTTGCAACTTGGGAGTTATGTGATATAAAATGTTATTTAAATATTCTAAATTTAAGTTTTCTTAACTGTAAAAGAGGGGATGATAAAAGGAAGCTTTTTTTTTTCTGTGATTCGTATGTGTCAGGCATGTTCTAAGTACCTTAAATGTGTTGTCTAATTTAGTCCTCACAGCAACCTTATGAGTCAGGTTGTATTATTCTTTTTATTTGTTATATGGCTGGGGAAACCTAGAGAAGTGAAAGGGCCACGTTAATGAAACAAAAAAAAAAAGGAACTTATTAGGTGAAAGAGGTAGGATTTTGAAATTCTATCAGTCTGATTGCAGAAACACTTCATTATACTATTTCCCTGGCAAGTTCTAGATGAAATGAAGAAAAGGTATTTTACCTGCAGAGGAAGACATCTGGCACTAATAGCTGATTATCTATTAAAATTTAAAAAAGAAAAAAAATCACTCCTGTTCCTGCTATTGCTATTGCTTCTGTTGCTGCTGTTAATACTATGACTATGCCTACTAGCTATGAATCTCCTTTTCTGTCAAGGCATCTATGGATTACAACATATTCTTCCATTTGTCTACCTTGTCTTTCTCTTAGAATAAAAATACACTGAACAGTTTCTTTAAA
Source organism: Pan paniscus (assembly GCF_029289425.2). Taxonomy (NCBI): domain Eukaryota; kingdom Metazoa; phylum Chordata; class Mammalia; order Primates; family Hominidae; genus Pan; species Pan paniscus. Next base: position 98,848,994 of record NC_073258.2, read on the forward strand.
GCTAAAAATAACAAAAGGCTAACAGTGATAATTCATAAAATTTTACCAACTATATCATTGACTAAGAAACACATATCCCAAGCTGCACATCCCTGAAAATTATCACTTGTTCTCAAAACTGCAATTACTTTTGCACCAACCTAGTATTTTAATTGCTTTTAGAATACCATACTGTTGTAAAGGAATCGAGTCCTAATATTCTTATTTGGTTCATTATTAAAAGGTATCTATTGTCAAGGTACCTACTGATTCTTGATTAGAATTCACTTTATAATAAAAACTAAAAGAGATTAACATACCCTTACCCTTCACTAATGGAGTTCAGTGGATCTATTTTCAGAGAACACAGCACATTACCATTTTATTTTATTTTATTTTTATTTTTTTGAGACAGAGTCTCATTCTCTTGCCCAGGCTGGAGTGCAATGACACAATCGCGGCTCACTGCAACCTCCTCCTCCCAGGTTCAAAGGATTCTCCTGCCTCAGGCTCCCAAGTAGGTAGGATTACAAGCATCCACCACCACCATCATGCCAGGCAAATTTTTGTCTTTTTAGTAGAGACGGGGTTTTACCATATTGGTCAGGCTGGTCTTGAGCTCCTGACCTCAAATGATCCGTCCGTCTCAGCCTCCCAAAGTGCTGGGATTACATGTGTGAGCCATCGCGCCCGGCGACATCACATTACAGTTCATAAATATGCATGATTCACATGCATAGAGAAGTCAGTGTCCTAATATCATTACCTGGCCTAGAAAATTTTGTGTTATGGTATTGGGGACAAACATTTTGCAGAAAAATCTCAACTAGTTTATGTATAGTGCAAAGGTTATAACATTTGTTTTATTGGAAACATTTCAGACTGTTATCAATAAATATCTTCAAATTATACTAGAGTGCTATGCTCTTCCTGGAAGGCATGACATTTTGTGGTGAATTATATTCTTAAATTGGAACTCATCAAGATTTCTTGAACTCCTGCTTATCCTACTCTGTCCATAATTCAAATTCACATTTATACAATCAGGGATAAAATGGAGATTTTAAACCACAGGTCTTGTTCACACTTTAAGGTACATTTTTAGTTATTTTACTTTCACACAATGATTTTTTTTGTTGATTTAATTTGTGCTTCCTAAGACATTCTTTGTAGTAGATACTATACTTTTTCTTCCGTAAATCTTAATTTAAGCAAAAATCTTGATTTTGCTTAATTTCTTTTTTAATTTTTTAAAATGCAATTTCCTAATAACCATTTCTCAGTCAGTTGGAGATGTCGTTTGCATGACTAAAGAGAAAATACAATAACTTTAAAAGCTCTAATTTTCCATAAACATTGTTATAAAACTCACATACCCTTTTAGAAGTCAGAAAGCAGCATGTTTCCTATCTGAATTATGTCAATCATAATGCATTCAAATTGCTGTTTTACTTAGCTTTCATAAAATCTAACAAAGAAAACAAGATTATTTTTAGTCATTCTAGAATTGACAGAAAATAAACAAAAGTACAAGATGTAGTTAAAATTTCAGGGGAAAAAGAGCATTTAAATATATAGGACTAAAAAGCATTCATATATTTATTGCATAAAGGGCTTTTAAAATCAACAAGATAAATATTAAAATAGGAAAAGAATTTGTCTCTATAGCACTTATCACCATTCAATATTGTATATATTTACTTGTTAATTTGTTTTATATCTACTTCTCTTTCTCTACAATGTAAGCTATATAAGGTCAGAGACTTGTTCTGAGGAGTCTCTAGTATACATATATGCACCCAAAACAATGTGTGACATATGATTATATATTGAATATGTTGGATGAAAAGAGTTTTTAAAATTTAAATCTCTCCATCACTTACAATGATTGTGACTCTGACTTTATACCTTGCTTTCTTTTTCATGTGTTGGTAATGAAGATAAAGTAAAATATATGCTTATCTTATAAAGATCATTTTTTTCTCTCTTTATCTCAGTTTTATGCTATCTGTGCCAGCTTCTGAGTAGAAAACCTCTGAGAGCAGTACTGGTTCATCAATGTTAATGGGGGGGGGGAGGGGAGAGAGAGACAGCGAGTGAGCGAGCGAGCGAGCAAGCATGTACATTATGTTTAATGAGACAATGGTTACCCAGGAAAGAATCTGTGCCATCTTCTCTGCTCCCAGTAAAAATAGGGCCACAGTCAGTTCTGGTTTTATAAAAGCGTTACTAACTACTAATTGCTATCACTCAGTTAGCATGTCAAGTATATAGGCAATGATGTCAAGTATTTCCATCCTTTACCACCTTATTTTTTCCAAACTCTAAGCAATGTCCTTCAAAATTAAACATTGAAAACAAAAGAAATTTCTATTCAATAATATTCAAGTTTAATTTCAGCTTTGTTATTTCAAGAACAATTCCATCTATAAATATCGCCTAAGTGTTCACTAAAAGTCAAGTACTATGTAACATAAAAGAACTAAGAAAGAGTAAAACAGATATAATATTCTCTCAGCATTTACAGTTTAATTTGAATGTAAACAAATTACTTATGAGTTTACATTTGAAGCATCTACTCAAATGTACAGTTTGAGAATTAAATGGAGCTCAGTACTCAGGGTGTAAGCTATCACATTAAGAGACTATTTAATGATGTATGATATCTTCTCTCTTTGCTACCTTCTTTATCATGACTCAATGTCCTGATTAAGCTAATTGCACTACTGCAACCTAAGCTTTGAGCTCTTAAGATGCTCCCATACCACTACATTAAGGACTATTGGTCTTACATGTTTGCTTTGATAATTAGTTTAACATCTCATATCACATTGATGTTAAGATCTTTTTCTATTAAGTTTGTAAGAAGGGTTGGCAGTAATCTCGAACCTCTGTGTAAGCCTCTACTATACATTTCTTTCTGTCTGATTCTGGGAATACCTGCCACTGTGCTCCAGCTGTCTGCTAGGTCACCCTGACACATCACCTTGAAAAAATTTCTGTTACCAATTATCATCCATACTTGCAATCAGACACCACACACTCACACTGATTGCCTCCACTCTTAGTACCTGTGTGCTATTCAGCAATAACTACCTCTACATATTCTCCCTCTATACCCATCTACTGTCAACAATTTACCAGGCTCACTATCTCAATAATAATTCTCAGCAGTAAAAAGATATACATTTATAAAATGGCTACTGTACTAGTTTGGGGTGTCAATTACTCTGGGGAATCTATTGTAGCATGTGTTATGTTCACATAAAAGCTATCTTGCTCCAACTGTACATGTTCTTATTACAGAAGATTCATTATTCTCCCATATACTTTCCTTTTAGAAATCTTCAATGGCAGAGGTATGCATTTACATAAATGAGTGAAAAGAAATAGTGAAGAATAGAGAATAACAATGATGCCTTAAACTTTCTATCTCTAGAAACTTTTAAATAAACAAAACTCAAGCCTTCTTACTTTTTTGAGAAATGGAAGGCATACCCATACAACTGGAAATTCTAACAGACTAGAGCCATTACTTCACTAATAAATTGATTTATCTTATGTATCATAAATATCTTCATTTTAGAGTATACTACTAAAAATCAGTAATATCTCATACCTACAAAGTAGGCTTTTGGGATATTATTGATTTTAAAACACATTTATATATGAGGTTTTGCTCAAGCACTGGGTTGATTTTATTAATTTTCTTAATATTATCTATTTTTAAAAGAACTGTGTTTTTATATGGCTTGATGAAAAATATCTATTTTGTTTATCTATTCTGAAATCAAGATAAGACAAACAGATTTTTAATTAAAACAAGTGTTCCCATATCTCTTCCTATTATACATTACAGTTATCTGCTGTTCTCTGGAGTGAGGTACAACTTTTCATGGTATACGAAAATGATCATAAGTATTCACTGGCTTGCAAACAGGAGTATTAATCAGTGGACAATTTGGTTAAATCACTCACATAACACTTTATTTATTTTTATTTTTCTTGCCCTATCATACTTCTTGTCAACAAGAAGTATGAAAGGAGTATGGAGGAGGGATGCATTACATTAAATATTTCCTTTTATCATACTTAGGAAAGTTATGTAAAGTGCACACATTAAAGCAGAGTTGTAGAAATAATCAAAGGAACTATAAATATTGTACCAGACTGAAAGAAAGTAGGGAAACATTATAATAGAGTTTTAGGAAAATTACCTTCTTAAACATAAATGGTGGATATGTAATACTGTTGTTTCGATGACTAAAAGAAACATAATAAACTTGTTAAAAATGCCTAAACAATGAAACACAGTTTTATTCCCAGAAACGAGAAATTTAGTGTTTTGTTTTTTTGAGACAGAGTCTCACTCTGTTGCCCAAGCTGGAGTGCAGTCAATCTCAGCTCACTGCAACCTCTCCCCCGCTGGGTTCAAGCAATTCTCCTGCCTCAGCCTCCCAAGTAGCTAGGACTATAGGTGCCTGCCACCACGCCCAGCTAATTTCTGTATTTTTAGTAGAGATGGGGTTTCACCATGTTGGCCAGGCTGGTCTCAAGCTCCTGGCCTCAAGTGATCCATCCACCTCAGCCTCCCAAAGTGCTGAGATTACAGGTCACTATGCCCAGCCTGGTGTTAATTTTTAAACATGTGGTTTGACTATGGATCACTTGGAGCCTCACAAGCAGAGCTCACTGATGAGCTATGTGAGGATTTCTCATTGGAAATGAAGAAGCTATAATTTCAGTGGGTACACAGTTTCAATTAGGCAAGATGAATAAGTTCTGGAGAGCTACCATATAGCAGAGTGACAATAGTTAATAAGAGATTCTATACTTGAAATTTACTAAGAGTAGATCTTAAATAATCTCACCACACACATGCACAAAAGATAATTATGTGAAGTGATGAATACGTTTATATTGATTGCAGTAATTATTTTACAATGCATGCATATATCAAAATGTCACTTTGTACATCATAAATTCATAAAACTTTTATTTATTATACTTCAATAAAGCTTTTTAGAAAGTGACTTTGAAGCAATTTCCATTCAATGGAAACTTCCACACTTGAAATACTGAAGGCATTTCCCACATAATCAACACAAATGTTTTACATAGGGTATTTAAAATATTGTTGTAACAACTTTGTTATTCCCCTTCACTTTAGTAAACTCTGAAAAAACACATCATGTGGAAGTTTGTACCATAACAAATGTAAATCCTAAATAAGTGAATTTTTAACAGGAAAAAAAAAAGAACTTAAAAATGAAATAAAAGTACTGTTTGTTTTTATATAAAATATGACCTAATTTATCTAACTACTTTGATTAACATTTTCTTATATAAAAATCTGTGTGTTTGTTCGTGGGTAGGGAGGTGTGAGTGTGTGTGTGGATGTGTTTGTGTGTGACATACCCATGCCTGAGAAATCCACCTGGTAATTGTTCTTTTTCGTTTTGTGCAAGTCATTGCCTAGAACTTCTGGACAAGTAGGTCCTTAACAGAATGCTGGACTCTCTGCAAAGGGGGAGATTTTTGGCAGACCATGTTTCTCTTTATTATATTTCTACTTACTTTTCACATCTACTACACAAGACTTAACAAGATAATCAGACTGTGCTGTGTATCTGAGGAAGTTCAAAGCAATGCAAATAATGCAGAATGCAATGTTAGAGTCCTTTGATTGAGAAGTCCTTCCTCATCTCATCCTTGGGAGGTCTTACTGGCCATCTTCCATTGCTAACCAGCTTCCTGCCATGTTGTGGGGCTGCTTTTCCATTCCCCACCTCTCTTTTTATGTTTCTTTCTTCTTTTATAGGTCTCTTTGTCTTCCTTTGCTGACTGCCTTTTTATGTCTCACTCAAAGTGTGCTTTCTCTCTCTCTTTCTTCCTCTGTCATTTCTCTCAATCCTTTCTTCTTTTTCTTCTCACATTTTTCCTCCTTGTGTTTATTTCCATTCACAAGCTCATACTTTCTTTTTCACTCTTGTCTTCCTCACTAAAAGCAGCCTAAGATGATACTTGTTCTCAATTAAAGGCAAATCCTTCTTAAGAGAAGCTCTGGTTCCAACTACTAAAATAATTTGTTCACCTCTATGCACAAATAATCATTTTAGATATAAAAAGAGAAAAATTTACCCTGGCATGTGGGTAAGATTTCATGAATATGAAAACAGTGTTTATCATTATTCCTTTTAAGGATATCAATACATTTTTGAGTAAAATATACAATTTAAATATCTTAGTACATGTAAAAATGTTAAGAAGCTTGGAAAGTTATATGTTATTATTGAAATCTAGTATGTATAAGTATAGTTATTATTAATGGATTTAAAAAATTAGAAAAAGAGAATTAAAAAAAAGGTAAACCAATGCATTTGCTTCTATATAAATATAGGTGTAAAACAACACAGAAATAAAAAATGTAAAAGATAAAACACAACACTTTATATAGCAATTATCCAGTTTAAAACTAAAATATAATCAACATAGTTGAAGAATCATTTTATACCTGATAGGTTGCATGTATTATCTGCTGTCTCCCTAAAAGTAATCATCATCCTCAAGATATACACATATGTGGGTGTGTGTGTATGTAGATATACATATATGTGTATATACATATATATATCTTTACATCTCTATCAAATCAGCAATATGTAGTTAGACTTTTATATAAATTATTTCATATTTTAATTTCTTGCAGATATTCTAAATTTTGATATATTCAATGTAATACTTTATAGATTTTCTTAAGTTAAGCAACTCTCACATTTCTGAGATGAATTCAATTTGATCATATTGTATAAATGTTCACATACACGCACACACATGCACACACACACACACACACATATATAATTAAAGGCATGCAAACAGAGAAAAAGCATTTTTATTCCATTTGTAACATTTTAAAATATTATTGCATCCATTGTCATTAATGATAAATTATACTGGCCTGTAATCATAACTTCTTAGGCAGTACTTTTCTGAGTTTTCTGGTATTTCTTTTTTTTGGTATCAAGTCATACTAGTATCGTAAAATTAGTAGACAGGATAACTGTGTTCAACATTTTATGCTATTAAGTTTTTATAAGTTTGGAAGTAACTGTTCCTTGAACATTTGGTAGCACTTGCATGTAAAATTACTTGTGCCTGTTGTTATTTATTGCAGACTACTTTAGATACTATTTATAAATGTACATTTTAGTGTTCAGTGTGTAATATCACAACTAATTCTTGGACATTCCACTGTTCACCCTTTTCGCCAACAAAAAAAAAAGTCATACCAATTAGCAATTAGTCCTAATACTCTATTTTCCCTATCCCCTGACGACTACTAATTTACTTTTTGTCTCTATAGATTTGCCTGTTCTGGGATTTCATATAATAAAATGATAGTCTGTGGCCTTCTGTGTCTGGCTTCTTTCACATAACAAAATGTCTTCAAAGTGAAACCGCATTGTTGCATGTAACAGTATATTATTCCCTTTTATGGCTAAATTATATTCTATCTAAATTATATTCTATTTTATGAATATACCACACTTTGTTTCTCCATTCATTAACTGATGAACACTTAAGTTGTTTCCACACTTTGGCTGTTGTGAATAATGCTGCTACGAACATTTTTCTGCGTGAACATATGTTTTCAATTCTCTTAAGTATATATCTAGGAATGAGGTTGCAGGGTCATATGGTGATATGATTTGGATGTGTGTCCTCTGCAGAGCTCATGTTGAAATGTGATCCTCAATGTCGGAGGTGGGGCTAAGTAGGTGTTTGGGGCACAGGGGTGGATCCTTCATAAATGGCTTGGTGGTGGTGGTGTCATCGCATTAATGAGTGAGTTCTCACTTTATCAGTTCATATGAGAACTAATTGCTTAAACGATCCTGGCACCTCCTGCCTTGTCTCTTACTCCCTCTCTTGCCATGTGACATGCTGGCTCCCCTTTACCTTCCACCATGACTGTAAGCTTCCTGAGGCGCTCATCAAAAAGTAGACGCTGGCACGATGCTTCATATACAGCCTGCAGACCCATGAGCCAAATAAACTTCTTTTCTTTGTAAATTACCCAGCCTCAGGTGTTCCTTAACAGAAATACAAATAGATGGCCAGGTGTGGTGGCTCATGCCTGTAATCCCAACACTTTGGGAGGCTGAGGCGGGTGGATCATGAGGTCAGGAGATCGAGACCATCCTGACCAACATGATGAAACCCCATCTCTACTAAAATACAAAAAACTAGCCGGGCATGGTAGCACACGCATGTAATCCCAGCTACCAGGGAGGCTAAGGCAGGGGAATCACTGGAACCCGGGAGGCAGAGGTTGCAGTGAGCCGAGATCATGCCACTGCACTCCAGCCTGGTGACAGAGCGAGACTCCATCTCAAATAATAATAATAATAATAAAGAAATGCAAATGGACTAATATATGTGGTAATTCTATGTTTAACTTTTTGAGGAACTGCCCGGCCATCTTTCATAGTGGCTTCATGAGTTTAAACTTAACCTCACCAGTAATGAACAAAGGTACCAATTTTTTCACATCCTCACACACTTATTTTCCTTGTTTAAAAAAAATTACAGCCAACTGTTATCTCATTTTGGTTTTGATTCGGATTTTCTTTATAGCTAATTCATAGGGAACCACCAAAGACCCTAAATAGCCAAAGCAATGTGTCAAATTTGGGAGCTTTGTGCCATTATGTCTTCAAATATCCTGTGTGTCCATTTATCTTTTTTTCTCTTTTTCTTGAATCCCTAAGATGGATATGTACTTACACTTAATGATGTTCCACAGATTTCTAAGGATCTGTCCATTCTTCTTCAGTCTTCTGTTTCTCTGACAGAATAATCTCAATTAACTGGTCTTCATTCTTTCTTTTGCCCACTTGAATTTGTTGTAGAGGCCCTCTAGTAAATTTGTTATTTCAGCAATTTTTACTTTCAACTTTCAAATTATTATTTGGTTGCTTATTATTGCTTTCCCTTTATTAATATTCTCGGTTGGTTGACGCACCCTTCCCACAGTTTCCTTTAGCTGTTTACACATAGTTTACTTTACCTTATTGTTCATATTTAAAATAGCTGACTGAAGATACCTCTCTAGAAAATCCAAGATCTGGGCTTCCTCAGCCACGACTTGTATTAATTTTTCTTATGACCTCTCATTTCCTAGCTTTTCCTCCCAAGTTTTTGGTTAGTCTATTATTTGCCCCAACTATTATCTATCACTTTAGACAACTTTCAGAACTCATAATAAATGGATTTATATAGTTTTAGCCCATTTTCCATGTAGGGGTTAGATTTTGAGTTTCTCATTCTGTCATCTCACTGATGTTAATCTAGTACAAACATTTTTAACTATTGGTTCTATTACTTTGATACTCAAGTATTCTTTTTATTTGTAAATAACTTTTGGTAACTATTTTTCTTCCCCTCCTCCACCCTGCCCCCTCTGGTAAATAATTTATTTCTATTTGTTATCAAATGAATTGAAACACATTAGTTGATTGTTATCTTACCTTATAAAATATTCATTGTTCTTTATATTATGTCCTCTCTTTCCTTTTGTTTGCAAGATTGATTTTTTTGGAGACTTTGTTTCCTTTTTGTTTTCCTTCTTTCATTTTTCTATTTTTTTTTTCTTCCTCCTTTGGTTCCCTATCTTCCCTCTTCCCCACCCCACAGCTTTCTGACACAATTTTAATTTTTTAATTGGTCTTTTCAAAGAACCAGTGTTGGGCTTTGCTAGCTCCTTCTATTTGGCATTTATTTCTATTTTGTGATTTCTAATTACTGTTGCATTTTTAAATTGTTTATTGTAGTTTATTCTGTTTCTTTTTTGTGTAAGTTTATAACTAGTGCACAGTAATTTTTAGTCAGATTTATAATGAACTAATTAAGGATTTGAGGCTATACAATTTAAAAAATCTATGTAGCTTCATTTCACAATGTTTAACACAAGGTTTTACTTCAAAATTTTATCAGTTATATATATGTATATATATATGTAAATTCATCAGTCATATATATTTATAATTGAACTAATAAATACAACCAATTAGCAAATATATTACCATATATGCATGTGTGGGTGTGTTTATATATACACCCACACAAGCATATGTTTATTTTTTTTTACAAGTTATTTAAACTAGGATAATTTTTGTGGTGTATCTAAACATTTTCAGATGTAAGTTATAAATCATATAGTTAAATTTCAAATAACACAAGTTTAAACGGCATGGGTCCATGTATACAGAGATTTTCTTATGCCTCTGCCACCCCTAAGACAACAAGAACAACACCTCCTCTTTCTTTCTTCTCCTCAGCCTACTCAAAACGAAGATGATTAAGATAAAGACCTTCATGATGATCCATTTACACTTAATAAATAGTAAACGTATTTTCTCTTTCTGACATTTTATTTTCTCTAGCTTACTTTATTGTAAAAACAGAGTATATAATACATGTAATATACAAAGTATGTGTTAATCAAACATTTATGTTATTTGTAGGGCTTCCAATTGACAGTATGCTATTAGTAAATTAAGTTTTAAGGAATCAAAAGTTACATGCAGATTTTCAATTCATGAGGACTTGGGACCTCTAATCCTCATATTGTTAAAAACACAACGGCATTTATCATTCATTTAATTATGAATTACTAAAATATTTTGATTCTAGTCTTCTTACATGATCCCTATAATGCATTTTTTTTTCAAATTTCCTTACATTTCCTTAATGAGTTGCCCTATACTTAATTTGTTAACTGTTAATTTAATGCTGTGATAAGGCATTTTCACATTTGTATACACTTTAAAATAGTTATTTAACTAATTGTGAAATAATGTTTATCAAAGTTTTTGTTATTAATGTTTAATTATTGTCTGGTTGACTCATCAATTTTTAATAAAAGGTAGATTAAATTTTTTTCTTACAACGCTTTGTTTTCAATGTCTTTAAGTTTTGTAAATTTTTGCTTTATATATTTTGAGACTCTTTATTAATTTCTTACAAGTTTAGAATATGCATTTTTCCAGGTGAAGTTAACACATTATTTAATGATTCTCCCTAATCCTATTACTGAAGTTTTGCCTAAAATTATATTTTTAATCTACAAATAATTGTTTAAACTGTATTTTTATTTGTTTTCCAGGCATAATTTTTGTATCTATTATTTTACTTTAGAATTTCTGAGCTTCTCTATTTTGTTTAAACTTTTAAGCAAAAAAGGTTAACTTTTTTCAATGTTTGCATGTGTCTTGTACACATGAAATTTTTGTATCATTTTGATTTTCTTCCTTGTTGTCCTGCTTTCTTTTCATATTTTCTTTATTTTTTTATGCCTATCTCTTAATTTTCCCAGTAACTCCATTTTATTAACTGCTTATTTTCTTGCTTTCAATATCTTCTTCAAATTATTCCTTCTATTTTTAATGGGAACTATTCATTCTGATTATTAGTTGATTACTCTTTAGTTATTAACAAGGATTTTTTTTTTTTTTTAATTTTCTTGAGACAGAGTTCCATTCTTTTTGCCCAGACTGGAGTGCAATGAATGGCAGGATCTTGGCTTACCGCAACCTCCACCTCCCAGGTTCAAGCGATTCTCCTGCCTCCGCCTCCTGACTAGCTGGGATTACAAGCATGAGCCACCATGCCCGGCTAATTTTGTATTTTTAGTAGAGACAGGGTTTCTCCACTTTGGTCAGGCTGGTCTCAAACTCCCAACCTCAGGTGATCCGCCCGCCTCGGCCTCCCAAAGTGCTGGGATTACAGGCATAAGCCACCACGCCTGACCTTTAACAAGGGTTTTTAACTTAAAAGTATAATTTGCAAATATAATTATTGGTACTTTAATAATCCTTTAAAACTGTTTTAACTCTATTATTATATTTTTATTTAACGTATTTGAGTACATTATTCAGCAGATTGTTCCACTGAGCCAATAATTTACTTCATTTAAAGTACCACAGAACAATAAGTAGTTCATTATAAGAACTCAATTAATGGTATTAATCATCACTGTTGATGTTATAAGCCCCCTACTTTCATATTGGTATTATTTTATGTTCGTGTTATTTGTTTAGATTTAATGATGTGTTTACCAATTTCTTTACTCAACATTTATGTTGTCATCATGGAAATTTCCTGTGAAATAATTGTCTTTCTTCTTTTAGTTGATTCTTTATAAGTGAGTTGAGTGTAATCTTGGTAATCTCTTGATCTTTATCCATCTGAGTTTCCCTTTAAAAAAATCCTGTTGAGTAAAATATTCCTTGGTTACAGAACATATTTACTTTCTCAGCAGCTTGCAATTATTCTCTTCTCCTTTTTCTACCATCACTTTTGTTGTGACATCTGTGTTTTTTGTTGTTCATCTTATAATGCTTGATGTTCTTTAGTTTCACAGGAGTTTCAGTGCATATTTTTATTTTCCCTAATGAGCATATTTTATGTTCCTGTATCTGAAGACTCCTTTTCACTGTTCTCAAAATTATTCATTGTTTTTTATAATATAGATGGTTTTTATTCATTGCATTTTCTCCATTTGAGAATCTCATTAAAAGTGAATTGAACAGATAATATATTGTTGTTGTTATTGTTTAGAACTCTTTGTTTTCTCTCCCTCTCATCTAGATTCCAATTACTAATTACCTCTATAGCTTTGTTCAGAATTCTATTTAATCCCTCCAATGAGTTTTTATTTTCAGTGATAACGGTTTGTTGCTTTTTAAAAAAATATTTTAAATCTGAATTAGATTTTTAAAAATTATAGTTATATTTTAACTATTATTTTATTTGTTAATGTTTTCAACACAGTATTCATATCATCATAAATTATATTCAATATCAGCGTTTAATTCTGCTGCTTGTTTTAATGCAAAGCCTAGCTCACAGTGTTTTGGTTTTGGTTTATGTTTAGAAAATTTTGATTGGAAATGCATACAAATAAAGTAAAAATCAATAATAATGCATATTTAGAAATAACACATTTTTCATTTGCCTGATGTATTTAGTCCATTCTCACGCTACTATAAAGAACTGCCCAAGCCTGGGTATTTATAAAGGAAAGAGTTTTAATTGACTCACAGTTCAGGGTCACTGGGAAGGACTCACAAAACTTATACAATCATGGTGGAAGGGGAAGCAAACACTCCCTTCTTCACAAGGGGGCAGCAAGGAGAAGAATGAGAGCCAAATGAAGGGGGAAGCCCCTTATAAAACCATCAGATCTCATGAGAACTTACTACCATGCATGGGTGACACCGGCCCCATGATTCAGTTACCTCCCACTCGGTCTCTTCCACAACATGTGGAGATTATGGAAACTACATTTCAAGATGAGATTTGGCTGGGGACACAGCCAAACCACATCACCTGATGGCCTACGTGCAGGCCAGTTCTATACATAAATGACCCTAAATTTACATAATTCTCAGAAAGATGAAGAATATCCAAGTGTGATGCCTTGTTATTGTTTGTGGCTCTCTCAATCTGACGTTTATTCAAATATTTACTTTTTTCAATATTTGCACATGTGCTTTTGTAACTATAGGAACACAATAAAAATATTCTTTTTTATTAATCTCACAATTTTATATATCAATGGTTTATATAATTGCATTTTGGATTCTGCCTATTATGACAATTTTTACTTTATTTATCTAAATACATAAAAATCTTGAGATTCATTAGAGAAAATATAGCCTTTCTTTAAATTTATTTGAGTTAGGATTCCCAGGCAAGATGGCCGAATAGGAACAGCTCTGGTCTGCAGCTCCCAGCAAGACCAACGCAGAAGGTGGATGATTTCTGCATTTCCAACTGAGGTACCCAGTTCATCTCGCTGGGACTGGTTAGACAGTGGGTGCAGCCCATGGAGGGCGAGAAGAAGCAGGGGCGTTGCCTCACCCAGGAAGCTCAAGGGGTCAGGGAACTCTTTCTCCTAGCCAAGGGAAGCTGTGAGGGACTGTGCCCTGAGGGACGGTGCTATCTGGCCCAGATACTAGGCTTTTCCCACTGTCTACACAACCCACAAACCAGGAGATTAACTCCAGTGCCTACACCACAAAGGCTCTGGGTTTAAAGCACAAAACTGGGCGACCATTTGGGCAGACACTGAGCTAGCTGCAGGAGTTATTTTTGGTACCACAGTGGTGCCTAAAATGCCAGCAAAACAGAACCATTTCCATTTTCCCCTGGAAAGAAGGCTGAAGCCACGGAGCCAAGCGGTCTCGCTCAGTGGATCCCAGCCCCAAGGAGCCCAGCAAGCTAAAATCTACTGGCCTGAAATTCACACAGCCAGCACAGCACTCTGAAGTCGACCTGGGATACTCGAGCTTGGTGGGGAAAGGGGCATCCACCATTACTGAGGCTTGAGTAGACAGTTTTCCCCTCACAGTGTAAAGAAAGCCACTGGGAAGTTCAGACTGGGCAGAGCCCATTGCAGTGCCTCAAAGCCTCTGAAGCCAGACTCCCTCTCTAGATTCCTCCTCTCTGGGCAGGGCATCTCTGAAAGAAAAGTAGCAGCCCCAGTCAGGGGCTTACCAATAAAACTCCCATCTCCCTGAGGTAGAGCACCTCGGGGAAGGGACAGCTGTGGGCGCAGCTTCAGCAGACTTAAATGTTCCTGCCTGCCGGATCTGAAGAGAGCAGCGGATCTCTCAGCACAGAGCTCGAGACTGCCTCCTCAAGTGGGTCCCTGACCCCCATGCCTCCTGACTGGGAGACACCTCCCAGCAGGGGTCAATAGACACCTCTTACAGGAGAGCTCCGGCAGTCATCTGGCGGGCGCTCCTCTGGGATGAAGCTTCAAGAGCAGGGAGCAGGCAGCAATCTTTGCTGTTCTGCAGCCTCCACTGGTGATACCCAGTGGTCTGCAGTGGACCCTCAGCAAACTTCAGCAGACCTGCAGAAGAGGGGCCTGACTGTTAGAAGGAAAATTAACAAAGAGAAAGCAACAGGATCAACATCAACAAAAAGGCCATGCAAAAACTGCATCCGAAGGTCACCAACAGCAAAGATCAAAGGCAGATAAATCCATGAAGATGAGGAAAAACCAGCACAAAAAGGCTGAAAATTCCAAAAACCAGAATACCTCTCTCCCTCCAAAGGAACACAACTCCTCGCCAGCGAGGGAACAAAATTGGACTGAGAATGAGTTTGACGAATTGACATAAGTAGCCTTCGGAAGCAGGTAATAACAAACTCCTCCGAGCTACAGGACAATGTTCTAACCCAATGAAAGGAAGTTAAGAACCTTGAAAAAACGTTAGACGAATTGCTAACTAGAATAACCAGTTCAGAGAAGAACATAAATGATCTGATGGAGCTGAAAAACACAGCACAAAAACTTCATGAAGCATACACAAGTATCAGTAGCCGAATCGATCAAGCAAAAAACAGGATATCCGAGATTGAAGATCAGCTTAATGAAATATAGTGTGAAGATAAGATTAGAAAACAAAGAATGAAAAGGAATGAACAAAGCCTCCAAGAAATATGGGACTATGTGAATAGACCAAACCCATGATTGATTGGTGTACCTGAAAGTGATGGGGGAAATGGGAACAAGTTGGAAAACACACTTCAGGAAATTTATTATCCAGGAGAACTTCCCCAACCTAGCAAGACAGGCCAACATTCAAATTCAGGAAATACAGAGAACACCAAAAACATACTCCTTGAGAAGAGCAGTCCCAAGACACAAACTCGTCAGATTCACCAAGGTTGAAATGAAGGAAAAAATGGAAAGGGCAGCCAGAGAGAAAGGACGGGTAACCCACAAAGGGAAGCTCATCAGACTAAGAGGAGACCTCTCAGTAGAAACCCTACAAGCCAGAAGAGAGTGGAGGACAATATTCAACATTCTTAAATAAAAGAATTTTCAACCCAGAATTTCATACCCGGCCAAACTAAGCTTCATAAGTGAAGAAGAAATAAAATCCTTTACAGACAAGCAAATGCTGAGAGAACTTGTCACCACCAGGCCTGCCTTACAAGCGCTCTTGAAGGAGGCACTAAATATGGAAAGCAAAAACCAGTACCAACCACTGCAAAAAGAAGCCAAAGTGTAAGACCACCCACACTATGAAAAAACTGCATCACGTAATGGGCAAAATAACTAGCTAGCATCATAACAGGATCAAATTCACACATGACAATATTAACCTTAAATGTAAACAGGCTAAATGTCCCAATTAAAATGCACATACTGGCAAACTGGATAGAGTCAAGACCCATTAGTGTACTGTATTCAGGAGACCAGGAGACCCATCTCTCGTGCAAAGACACACATAGGCTCAAAATAAAGGGATGGAGGAAGACTTACCAAACAAATGGAAAGCAAAAAAAAAGCAGGGGTTGCAATCCTAGTTTCTCACAAAACAGACTTTAAACCCACAAAGATCAAAAAAGACAAAGAAGGGCATTACATAATGGTAAAGGGATCAATGCAACCAGAAGAGCTAACTATCCTAAATATATATGCACCCAATCTAGGAACACACAGATTCATAAAGCAAGTCCTTAGAGACCTACAAAGAGACTTAGACTCCCAAACCATAATAACAGAAGATTTCAACAACCCACTATCAACATTAGAGAGAGCAATGAAACAGAAAATTAACAAGGATATTCAGAACTTTGAAATCAGCTCTAGAACAAGCAAAGCTAATAGACATCTACAGAACTCTCCACCCCAAATCAACAAAATATACATTCTTCTCAGCACCACATAGCACTTATTCTAAAATCAAACCCATAATTGGAAGTAAAACACGCCTCAAAAGAACAGAAATCATAACAGTCTCTCAGACCACAGTGCAATTAAATTAGAACTCAGGATTCAAAAACTAACTCAAAAACACACAACTACATGGAAACTGAACAACCTGCTCCTGAATGACTACTGGGTAAATAATGAAATTAAGCGAGAAATAAATAAGTTATTTGAAACATTGAAACCAATGAGAATAAAGATACAACATACCAGAATCTCTGGGACACAGCTAAAGCAGTGTATAGAGGGAAATTTATACCAATAAATGCCCATAGGAGAAAGTAGGAAAGATCTAAAATCGACATCCTAACATCACAATTTAAAAAACTAGAGAACCAAGAGCAAACAAATTCAAAAGCTAGCAGAAGACAAGAAGTAACTAAGATCAGAGCAGAACTAAAGAAGATAGAGATACAAAAACCCTTAAAAAATCAATGAATTCAGGAGCCGGTTTTCTGAAAAGATTAACAATAAATAGACTGCTAGCCAGACGAATAGAGAAGAATTAAATAGACACAATAAAAGAAGATAAAGGGGATCTCACCACTGCTCCCACAGAAATATAAACTTACCATCAGAGAATACTATAAACACTGCCACGCAAATAAACTAGAAAATCTAGAAGAAACAGATAAATTCATGGACACATACACCCTCCCAAAACTAAACCAGGAAGAAGTCGAATCCCTGAATAGACCAATAACAATTTCTGAAATTGAGGCAGTAATTAATAGCCTACCAACCAAAAAAAGCCGAGGACCAGATGGATTCATGGCTGAATTGTACCAGAGGAACAAAGAGGAGCTGGTACCATTCCTTCTGAAACTATTCCAAACAATGGAAAAAGAAGGACTCCTCCCTAACTCAATTTATGAGGCCAGCATCATCCTGACACCAAAACCTGGCAGACACACAAAAAAAGAAAATTTCAGGCCAATATCCCTAATGAACACTGATGCAAAAATCCTTAATAAAATACTGGCAAACCGAATCCAGCAGCAAACTAAAAAGCTTATCCACCATGATCGAGTCAGCTTCATCCCTGGGATACAAGAGTGGTTCAGCATACACAAATCAATAAATGTAATCCATCGCATAAACAGAACAAATGACAAAAACCACATGATAATCTCAACAGATGCAGAAAAGGCCTTTGATAAAATTCGACACTCCTTCATGCTAAAAACACTTAATAAACTAGGTATTAATAAAACACATCTCAAAATAATAACAGCTATTTATGGCAAACTCACAGCCAGTATCATAATGAATGGACAAAAGCTAGAAGCATTCCCTTTGAAAACCGGCACAAGATAAGGATGCCCTCTCTTAATACTCCTATTCAACATGGAATTAGAAATTCTGGCCAGGGCAATCAGGCAAGAGAAAAAAATAAAGCGTATTCAAATAGGAAGATAGGAAGTCAAATTATCTCTGTTTGCAGATGACACGATTGTATGTTTAGAAAACCCCTTCATCTCAGCCCAAAAACTCCTTAAGCAGATAAGCAACTTCAGCAAGGTCTCTGGATATAAAATCAATGTGCAAAAATCACAATCATTGCTATACACCAAAAATAGACAAACAGAGAGCCAAACCATGAGCAAACTCCCATTCTCAGTTGCTACAAAGAGAATTAAATACCTAGGAATACAACTTACAAGGGATGTGAAGGACCTCTTTAAGGAGAACTACAAACCACTGCTCAAGGAAATAAAAGAGGACACAAACAAATGGAATAACATTCCATGCTCATGGGTAGGAAGAATCAATATTGTGAAAATGGCCATACTGCCCAAAGTAATTTATAGATTCAATGCTATTCCCATCAAGCTACCACTGACTTTCTTCACAGAATTAGAAAAAACTACTTTACATTTCATATGAAACCAAACAAGAGCCTGCATGCCAAGACAATCCTAAGCAAAAAGAACAAAGCTGGAGGCATCACGCTACCTGACTTCAAACTATACTACAAGGCTACAGTAACCAAAACAGCATGGTACTGGTACCAAAACAGACATATAGACCAATGGAACAGAAATAACGGCCCACATCTACAACCATTTGATCTGTGACAAACCTGACAAAAACAAGCAATGGGGAAAGAATTCCCTATTTAATAAATGGTGTTGGGAAAACTGGCTAGCCATATGCAGAAAGCTGAAACTGGACTGCTTCATTACACCTTATAAAAAATTAACTCAAGCTGGATTACAGATTTAAACATAAGACCTAAAACCATAAAAACCCTAGAAGAAAACCTAGGCAATACCATTCAGGACATAGGAATGGGCAAAGACTTCATGACGAAAACACCAAAAGCAATGGCAACAAAAGCCAAGTTGACAAATGGGATCTAGTTAAACTACAGAGCATTCTACACAGCAAAAGAAACTATCATCAGAGTGAACAGGCAACCTACTGAATGGAGAAAATTATTGCAATCTGTCCATTAAATAGATTGACAAAGGGATAATATCCAGAACCTACAAGGAACTTAAATAAATTTGCAAGAAAAAAACAACCCCATCAAAAAGTGGGCAAAGGATATGAACAGACACTTCTCAAAAGTAGATATTTATGCAGCCAATAGACATAGGAGAAAATGCTCATTATCACTGGTCATTAGATAAATGCAAATTAAAACCACAATGAGATTCCATTTCACGCCAGTTAGAATGGCGATCTTTAAAAAGTCAGGAAACAACAGGTGCTGGAGAGGATGTAGAGAAATAGGAGTGCTTTTACACTGTTGGTGGGAGTGTAAATTAGTTCAACGATTGTGGAAGACAGTGTGGAGATTCCTCATGGATCTAGAGCTAGAAATACAATTTGACCCACCAATCCCATTACTGCATATGTACCCAAAGGATTATAAATCATTCTACTGTAAAGACACATGCACACATATATTTATTGTAGTACTATTCACAACAGCAAAGACTTGGAACCAACCCAAATGCCCATCAATGTTAGACTGGATAAAGAAAATGTGGCACATATACCCCATGGAATACTATGCAGCCATAAAAAAAGAATGAGTTCATGTCCTTTGCAGGGACATGGATGAAGCTGGAAACCATCATTCGCAGCAAGCTAAAACAGGAAGAGAAAAGGAAACACCACATGTTCTCACTAATAAATGGGAGTTGAACAATGAGAATGTATGGACACAGGGAGGGGAATAACACACTACAGTTCCTGTTGGGGAGTAGGGCACAAGGGAAGGGATAGCATTAGGAGAAATACCTAATGTCGATCACAGGTTGATGGGTGCAGCAAACCACCATGGTAAATATACACCTATGTAATAAACCTGTACATTCTGGACATGTATTCCATAACTTAAAGTATAATAAAAAAGAAGAAAAAATTAATTTGATTTAATTTGAGTGTAAAATTACAAGAACACATAGCTGGTGTAATTAAACTCACAAATTACTGAGTATGAATGGGGTTGTGGTTATATTCTTTATTTTTTTCCTTACATTTTTCGTTCTCTTTTCTGTTTAATATTCTCTCTCTTGGCAGGAGGTTCTTTTGATATTTTATTTTGTGTATGAGGACAAAAAAGATGATTTTTTTCATGCAGTTATCTTTATTTCAGATATTAATTTGTTCTTCTAGCTCACCATGTTAAATATTACACAGTCCTTCAAGAGTTTCAGGTTTAATGGGGATTTTAGGTCCAACATATTGTCCCAAACTGGTCCTTCACACCATTAAAGCAAAATTCCCTATGTTTCCACCATGGAGAAATACTCCAAACCCAGCCTCATCAATTTCCATTTTGTTTATTCCCTAGAGTGAACAGTTAAGTATTTAGTGAAAAAAATTCCTTTAATAAAATTCATATAGACATTTATAGATTTCTGAATTTATAAATAAATAAACTTATAAATGTATGTAGTATGTGTTTGTGTATGTGTGAAACTCAGAATTTTTATCTCACTTTACTACTAAAATTAGATTTCACATATGTTTCTCAGAGAATATACATTAGTGGTGCCTGACCTTTTTGGCAACAGGGACCAGTTTCATGGAAGACAATTTTTCCACAGACTGGTGTTGGGGAGATGGTTTCGGGATGATTCATGCACATTACATTTATTGTGCCCTTTATTTCTATTATTACATTGTAATATTTTACAACTCACCATAATGTAGAACCTGTGAAAGCCCTGAGCTTGATTTCCTGCAACTAGATGGTCCCATTAGGGTGTAATGGGAGACAGTGCAAATCATCAGGCATTAGATTCTCATAAGGAGCACGCAACCTAGATCCCTCCCAAGTGTAGTTCACAATAGTGTTTGTGTTCCTATGAGAATCTAATGCTACCACTGATCTGGTAGGAGGTGGAGGTCAGGCGGTAATGTAAGTGATAGGGAGCAGCTCTAAACAGAGATGAAGCTTCACTTGTTCCCCCACCGCTCACCTCCTGCTGTGTGGCCTGGTTCCCAACAGGACATGGACCAGCACTGGTCCACGGCCCAGGGGTTGGGGACCTTGCTATACATGATATTAAAAAAAGGTATAATAGCTTATAATAATTGGTAATACTATTAAATTAGTATATCATGATGTCCATTGAAATCCTCATTCCAGAAACTAACACAGCAATACTTTTAAAGTTTATTTTTTAAAATACCATACATATGGATTTTAATAATGTCTTTTTCATATTTTAACATATCTCAGAGATTAAGAATCTTCTAATCCCCAAGGGCAAATTTCTTTTTTCAAATTTTATTTTTTTGTTGAAAATGGCACGAGTCTTACAATCAAGATAATGCTGGATTTGATATAGTGGAATAATCTTTAACTTTGTTGTCTTTCTTAATTTTTAGTTTTTATGGATATATAATAGTTGTACTTATGTAGAGGTATATGTGATATTTTGATACAAGCATACAATGTGTAATGATCAAATCAGTCTGAGATATTCATCACTTAAAGCATTTATGATTTCTTTGTATTAGGAACATTCCAATTTCACTTTTTTAGCTATTTTAAAATACGCATTAAATTATTGTTAAATACAGTCATCATATTGTGCTACGAAATACTAGATTTTGTTCCTTCTATCTAATTTATTTTGTATCCATTGATGGTAGATTGATCTGAAATTTCTATTGGGGATGTCATATTTCCTGTTCTTCCAGTGTTGTTTCCATTGTTTTTAATCCTGTATTGTCTGTTGTTAAGACAGTGCTATATTGTAGAATATGAATGTCAAGCACAGCCTGCATGTATAACACACTGCTCTTCTGATTGTCAGCAAAATAATTTAGCCTTTTTAATTTAAAATTTAGTTTACTGTTAATTTACCTGACTGCTCTAAATTTATTTATCATAAATTTATTTATATTGGAAATATATCATTTATCTCATCTGAGGAAACTTTCAGTCTGGGGTTTGAATACAGAAAGTTACCTGTTTCCATGTGACCATTTAAATTACAACATTAGGCCTGGCACAGTGGCTCACGCCTGCAATCCCAACACTTTTGAAGGCAGAGGCAGGTGGATCACTTGAGGTCAGGAGTTCAAGACCAGCCTGGACAACATGGTGAAGCCCATCTCTACTAAAAATACAAAAATTAGCTGGGCATAGTGGCGGGTACCTGTAATCCCAGCTACTCAGGAGGGCGACGCGGGAGAATTGCTTGATCCCAGAGGTGGAGGATGCAGTGAGCCAAGATCAGGCTGCTGCTCTCCAGCCTGGGTGACAGAGTGAGATCATGTCTCAAAAAAACAAATGAAATAAATAAAAAATAAATTATAACATTAAAGATTACAGAATAAAATTCTAAAATTTACATTTTTAGAAATTTTTTATCATCAGCATGTATATAACACTGCAAAATATTTACTCCCATTCATAATTTAAATGTTCTTTTAAAATGTACTTTTTCATATGAAGTGAAACTAAAAACATTAGGGTGAGTTGAAAATTTGCAATTCCCTATAATAAAAGGTCTCCCTTGGCCGGGTGCGGTGGCTCATGCCTGTAATCCCAGCAATTTGGGAGGCCGAGGCGGGCAAATCACGAGGTCAGGCGTTCAAGACCAGCCTGGCCAACATGGCAAAACCCCGTCTCTACTAAAAATACAAAAAATTAGCTGGACGTAGTGGCGGGCACCTGTAATCCCAGCTACTCGGGAGGCTGAGGCAGGAGAATTGCTTGAACCCGGGAGGCAGAGGTTGCAGTGAGCTGAGATCACACCACTGCGCTCCAGCCTGGGCAAGAGAGCGAGACTCCATCCCCCCACTAAAAAAAAAAAAAATACGTGGTCTCTCTTAACACATTATTTGTGGGGAGTTTCCTCAGGGGGAAAACGAAAATAATTCTTTTTTAGATTGGATCATGTTTTAATTTATAAGAAAGTAAGCTAGTGTGTACCAATCATCAATAATACACTCAAATGAGCTAACTGGATTATAATGTGGTGAATAAAGAAGAAAGATGTAACATAAATAATTGGCTCAAATGCTTTGTTCAAACTTACACCCCAGTACCAAAGAATAAAAGCCTTTTCTTATGATTTTTTTCTCTTACATGGTTATGGTTGGAGATAACACTAACCACTTCTTATTAACACAAGACTTTGCTATCTTAGTTCTCTACTAAAGCTATTTGTGCTGAAAATAAGTCGGGATATATTTGGATCCTAAATCAGTAACAGAAGGAACATATACCATGCAGCAACATCAAGTCAGGAGTAGAATTCTCGTTTTACAGTGCCCCATCTCAAATTCTATTTTCATCAGAACCATGAGACATTCTTCATTCATTTATTACCACTAAGTTTACTATGAAAGAATCATAAGAGCAAAAGCTTGTAGAGTGTTTAGTGAGTAGGTTGCGTTCTAAGTGTGTTGCTTATATGACATCTACCAATTTTCAGGAATAGAAAATATGTTTATCCTCATGTTATAATTGAAGAAACTGAGAAAGCAAAAAGTAAAAACCTGAGTCACTGCCAGATAACTATTGGTGTCTAACCTACAATTGGAACCCTGAAAACTGGCTCTGGAGTATACGCTCGTAATTGCTATTTATACTGATTTACCCCTTAATGCTTCTTTTTCATTCATTTGCTCCTGAGCAAAAAATACAAGTTAAGTATGTAAGGATATGATTATTATTATCTCATTTGCTTGCCTGGCTTATGAAGGCAAATTTATAACCATCAGATTTCAAAACATTTGTATGGGTAGAGCTTTCTGACCAGTATAAAGTTTTATTGTTTTACTAGTATGCTTCCTTATAACAAATCTTGTCATTTATTTACATGCATTGTATTTTTTCCTAAGGAAGATAATAAACACAACATATATTCCTACATAATTTAAATGTTAAGTAGAAAAGATTAAAATATAATCTCTCTAAGCCACATGAGGTGGCTCACATCTGTAATCTTAGCGTTTTGGAAGGCTAAAGTGGGAGGATTGTTTGAGGCCAGGAGTTTGAGATCAGCCTGAGCAACACAGAGAGAGATCCCATCCCTACAAAAATAAACAAACAAACAAATAAATAAACAATAATCTCTCTAAAATTCAACACACATTTGGTATACTTTCAATAAGCAGAGGAAGTTCAAATTTTTATGATCTTTAGAAAAAATTTTAGTTTCCTGTGTAACATTAGAAAATAAATGAAAGCACTAAAACGAATGTATAAATTTGATTTGTCAAAAAAATAAAAATTACCTCTCAACAGAACATTTATGTTGATTATGTCTCACTAAATATGAATTAGGATTAAAATGTCAACCCATATTCTAAGACATTGTTCTCTCAAAAATAATCAATAGCAATTTGATAAGTCAGATCATCCTGTATTCAGGAAAATGGAATTGGGGTATTGGATATTTAAAGACACGACAGAATTTGAGAAGGCACTACCTGAATTACTTGTATTGTTTTTGACATTGAACTCTACCTATCCATGACAGAAAATACAAAAGCAAGGGGCTATGCAATAAAACGTCAGTCACAGAGAAGCCATGTGATATTTCTCTGGCCTACATTTTGT
Organism: Pan paniscus; assembly: GCF_029289425.2. Classification (NCBI taxonomy): domain Eukaryota; kingdom Metazoa; phylum Chordata; class Mammalia; order Primates; family Hominidae; genus Pan; species Pan paniscus. The sequence goes on from NC_073258.2 coordinate 98,873,812, forward strand.
TTTCTTATGAATCCTGTTTTCACACTCTCCAAGTTAACTGACTTTTTAATTTGAATAGCTCTGTCATGGCGAATTATATATTTCAGTAATTACTATAATATAAATATAAATGTTAAAAAAACTTATTGTTAATAATTTTTATCACATCTTTTTAGTATTTTCATTGTGCTGACCAATAAGGAAAAATCACAACTTTTGTTTAATTTGGGAGGTTTTCCAGATGCCTATTGAAAGCCATGTATCCAATGAGGACTGTATTATGCAGCATTTATTTATCTCAATAGAAGTCACATCATCAGCACTTTTTAAAAAATGGGTTTATGTGGTGAAAAGGATTTAAATAAGATCAACTTCTAGTGGAAGGCAAAGTATCCTGTGGGTGTATGGTAAATGATATTTAAGGGAATCTGGCAGCAAATTCAATTCAATCCAATCAACTTTTATTGAGAGTCTAAGCTCTTATGGATGATAAGGTTATGAAAACTGATGAAAAAGATTGCCTGCAATTTAAGAAAGTTTAAGGTCTTTTGCTAGAGACAGACATTTTCATAACTATAGAAAGGGTATTTGTTTTTTTTTCTAGATCATCAAATATTAGTCAAGGCTTATATACACTAAGTAATATGTGAGGCTCTGGATAATGTAAAATCCTGGTCCTCTTGTTATAAAAGCTCAAAGTGAATTTTCAAATATAAACTATGACAAAACAATATTCACTGTTTCATAAATGCCTATTTTGTGCAAAGTACAATAACACATTTTGCTGAGATCAGGAAATGTATAATTAGGTAATTAACACAGACACAAAAATATGTGTATGTGTGTGTTTCAGGTAATATTTTATGAAGGCAATGATAGCTATCCTGTTCCACCCTGTATGAGTAGTGCTCAGATGGGTAGAGAAGGTAGGGACAAATTGAATTCTAAGGTTGGGGAAGACCCAAGAGCTATGACTTGGTGCTTGAATGTAAACACTAGGAAGTGACAAAGCTTAGGAACCCAGGAAGGATTGTGAAGGGAATTGCATGCTGTACCAAAGTCTTTGTTTATGTTTGTTTATGGCAAGAAGCTGTAAATTATAGTAATGTATACATTGTAAATATCATCCTTCTGATTGTGTAGTGAGTCCCTATCCTGCTTGGTAGACTAAAATAACACAAAAATATTATGTAGGTTAAGTATGGGTCAGCTGGGGCATAATGTATGAGACCAATTTCAAAAACCAGGAAGAGGTCAAAAGACAATGAACTTTCAATAGATTAATAATATATATCAAAAGAAAAGGAACACATCGGCCTGATGTAGTGGCTCACACCTGTAATCCCAGCAGTTTGGGAGGCCAAGGCAGGCAGATCACTTGAGATTGAAATTTGAGATCAGCCTGGCCAACATGGCAAAACCCCATTTCTACTAAAAATGCAAAAATTAGCCAGGCGTGTTGGCGCATACCTGTAATTCCAGCTTCATTGGAGTCTGAGACATTAGAATTGCTTAAACTCAAGTGGCAGAGTTCAAGCAATCGGAGATCAATTCAAGCTGAGATCGCGCCACCACACTCCAGCCGGGGCAACAGAGAGAGACATCGTCTCAAACAAACAAAAAAAAAGATTACATTAAAAAAATAAACAAGCCCTCTACAGCTTTGTTATTTTTTGTCTCTTTGGAAGTGTAACATGTACCATTCACAAGAACCTAAATCTTGAAGTGGTCATGGTCTTTTTTAAGAGGCTTCTTTTCTGCCTCTGTCTCACAACAAAGACCTTGAAGGCCAAACAAATTGGATCTGTCCTTGAATTCATAAGATCTCTGCCTGGCTGAACATTAAAAATGGTTTTTTCTGTTGAGATGGGAATTTGAAATCATCCTGGCCAACATGGCGAAACCCCATCTCTACTAAAAATACAAAAATTAGCCAGGCGTGGTGGCACATGCCTGTAATTCCAGCTTCGTGGGAGCCTGAGACATGAGAATTGCTTGAACTCGGGTGGCAGAGTTCAATGGTGGGAGAGAGTTACATGTGTAGTCGATGAGAATGGAAATTGTAACTAAAGTCTACTTTTGTTACTACTAATTGTAATAGTCTACTTTTGGCCTGAAGGCTGCAATAGTAAAAATAAATAAAATATTATATAACATGAGACTCTCAACTACCCTAGCTTTTTTATTTTTCCATTTTGAAGACCACTGTGAGTGTCTTCAAAATTTCCAACAGTTCTGTTTTACCCTTTTTTTCCCAATATTTGCATATTCCCCTTTGTTATTACACTTTGAAGGCTATAGAAATGCATCTGATTTCCCAGGCAGCTTGTCAAGGTGCTGAAATTTTCAAATGACTTATTCTAGTATCATTTACTATAACTGGAACAACATTGCAATATGCAGAAAAGCACATTCTGTGAATTTTAATTTTGCTGTGGAACTTACGTAAATAAAGAGAGAGGAAATAATGATTGACATTAAAATATTAATTTGATACTAACTTGTAGTAAAATAGTGTGTCTTAGAGAAGGCTAGATTTGTTTCTACACCCTAGTTTTGCCACTCACTGAGGAATCACAACTTTTTAAACAACATTAACTCCCAATTCTAATATATAAAATATAAAATGTTTTGGGGGTGTGTTACATCTGGAAAAAATATTTAAAACTATGCAAAGCTCAGGCAGCACTCTGAAATTCTTCGATAAATATTAGCTTATTTTCTCTACACTTGTCCCAACCCCACCTCATCACTCTGTTCAGATCATGTATTATTAGATTGAGAATTTTGAGGTCAGGATCTCTTTCCTTTACTGTTTGCCTCCCCAGGCATAGGAAAAAAAATGGCTTGCTCATGTGGGTGAAAAATAATATTGTAGGTTGAAAAAAAGAAATGATAAATTTATATATGAGAAATAGAAGCGAGGAAGAAAGGGAATGGGGGAGGGAGAAAAGAGAAAGGAAAGAGGAAAGAAGAAAAGCAGGGAGGAATTGCCAAAGTACAGTTTACCACTATTAAAAGCAGGAATGGATGTGATCTGATGATTTAACAATAAGAACACTTACTGTTTTTAAATGAAAATCAAACGTAAACTGATGCTTCTTTCTCTGTATTAGGGTCTCTCAAACAAAATTTCATATTTTCCTTTTATTCTTCATTTACAAATGACTCCAGAATATATTATGTAAGCCTAGGAGATTTTAGTCTTTTATTTTAGTCCTGAACTCATTTATTAATAAATATTTGTGTAAATCTGAGCAGATAAAGCACTGTAAAGGACACAAAACCCATATATTATCCTCCTCTGAAATTATGTACTATTATTCTCATTTGAAAAATAAAGAAACTGAGGTTACTTTTTTTTTTTTTTTGATGGTGTCCTACTTTGATGCCCAGGCTGGTCTCACACTCCTGGGCTCAAGTCATCCTTCCACCTCAACCTTTTGAGTAGCTGGGATTATAGGCGTTCACCACAGTGCCCAGCTGTTGAGGTTACATTTTAATGCGAGATCATGCAATAAGCAGATGTGGATTTAGGATTTGATTCTGCATTTATGTCTAGCTTTGTGATTCTCCACCAGATCCAGCCTGTCTTGACTTTCCTGACTTGAAAAAGAGTCTGACTCCAAAGACATTATTATATTTATTATAGTGTGAATGATGGTTAAACACAAGAGATGTTTAATTATGAATCATTTGGGAGTATTAACATGTTAATATGATTTCTATAAACATTTATTTGGTTAAGGTTATGTCATAAATGCTAAAAAATGCATTTGTCTCAGAGATTAAAATAATTAAATAATAATGACAGAATTATCATATCATAGGTACAAAGATTAAAGAGGAAAAGGAATTCCAAAATTTGATTATAAGACAGTATATAAAAGAGTGCATCTCATGAAAGAATTTCAAAATGTATTTATTTCTAGATAGATAAAAGCAGAAAGATTATCATACTAAAAAACATTAAAACTATTGAAGCACATTTAGCAATTATAAGACAACATTCTTGGAGACAGAAAAAACAATTCTTAAATAGTATAGTGATCACCATAGGAAGACAATTAAATTAAATATCAATCATCAGAAAGTAGGCTTATTCTGCTAAGATATTGAAATGTAAATGAACTCAAACAGAAAATGGATGAAATATATGGCATTATTTATTCCACATTATTTGGATCAGTATATTTCTATTCTCAAAGAAAAATCAATTGTACTTTAACAGGTAAAGTGTTAAAGGACTATCTTGAAAGTTCTAAATTCCTAACCCAAAAGTGATCCATTCCAGATAAGCATGTCCATGAAGACATGAGATTAGGGAATATGCTGAAGTAGAAGCACTCCTGCTTTTAGCTCATTATATATTTCAAACATGACATCTTGAATTCTCTTGAAACCTTTAACTGAACAATAAAAACAAATTTGTTCCAAGAATTTTCAAATGAAATTTCAACTCAGCACAGTGGTTTCCTTCACAGGCAAACAGAAAAGTAAGGGATTTCTTCTTAGAAAGCACTGTGGGCTAAAGAAAAATAGATAAAATTTAAGCAGCTTCACAGTGTTCTGGCTCCTCAATGTAACACAGTGGGTGAGAGTTCTCTCTTACAAGTTGCTTTCTATATACTTGACTGAAACATGTCAAAAGAAACAACAAAGGGTATCTCTTAATCCCTTGCACAATTTAGTGGATGAATCCGTCCATTCTAAATAAAGCTTGAAACTCAAACATGACTAGTTGGTTATCTCCCATGGGACGATCTATAAGGAAGCCTGAAAAAAGGCTCCAGGTTTTAAAGTGGTTATACATTCTACAGTTAAGTCTCTGAAATGTTCACAGCATGTAAACTGGAATACTAAGCTTCAATAAGATTTAAGCAACTTCAACAAGTAATTTGGTAACTTTATTTGGGAAGTAGGCTATGTGGGAAGGCTTTGCTTGTCTTAACTTATTCTAAAATTAAACTATCATGATTGTGTTTAGCTGAAGAAGAAAATGTAGTATTATCCCTCTGAAAAAGTCTCCGGTGTAATGTATGATAATTATTATAGGAAAAAGAAATAATATAGGATTTTAACTATTCCCCACTTATTAAATTATAATAGGAATAAAAATCAAACTTGTCCTGAGATAATCCAGGTGAAGTTCACATTGAACCCATGGGTTTTCTTGTAAAAGGCACTCAGAGAAAAAGTACTCCCTCTAAACTAACTCCAAAGGGCAGAGATGGATGGAGCTAGATTTGTATTACAGCTCTGTCACTTAATCGCTATGTGATCATGGCCAAGTTATATAACATCTTAAGAGTTTCTACTTTTTTTTCCTGTGCAACATATCAGTAATGGCATATACTTTGCAATGTTATAGATAGGACAGCAGATAATGTATATAGTCCACTTAACCAAACAGTAGATAGTTAATAAATGTCAAAGGTATGAGAAAGAAAGTTTTATTATGAGGCTATAGTTCATTCATTTCTTACATCCTTTGAGCAGCTACTATGTCTTGGTATTAACCAAGCTTACAGACAGGATATCTGATATGTATTGATAAGGATCCATCCAGATTCATTATCAGAGTGTAAATTTATATTCTCTACATTTACACTTTCTTCTTTGAAAATAAATATTACTTTGGTTCTGTTCTTCATAAATTCAGTTGATATTGCCTGAACCTAAAGTTTATTATGAATTTTACATTGAAGAGAGCAGATATCCAGACTAATTCTATGTAAAGAGTAACCATCTTCTTGTGAAATTTGCCTATGATTAATGACTAGTCAAAAACAAAAATAAACTATCAGTGGAGAGGAAGCACCATGTTTAGAGCAAGGTTGCCAGAGATACACATTTTAGGTTTGAATCCAGCCTTTGCTGTTAGCTATCTGTGTGATGATGGGCAAAGTATTTAACCTCTTTGTGCCTCAGTTGCCTTATATTTAGTGCATTCAACCCATGGTTGTTGTAATGATAAAGTTAGTCAGTGTTTGTATAGCACCTAAAATAATGTCTGGTACAGAGTTAATGCTATCTCTCTCTTTGTTAAACACATCTGCATGAAAGAACATAGTGATCTTGTTAGTCTCTTGAAGTTCTAAAAACAACAAAACAGCCCATTTTAGTTGGGTCATATGGGGAATGAAAGAAACTTTTTTTTCTATTCTTGAATGTGTTTGTTCTGAAATAGGAAAGGAGATTCTCTGGCAACAAAACTCCTTGCCTTTCTCTAAACCCTTACTCCAGTCTTTCCAGGGTGACAGTCATTTGGCCAATTTGCAAGGAAAAAGTGTGCATGCTTACAGGAACCTTTCGCTTTCCTGTCTCCTGAACTGAATTTTCCACAGGTAGTGAATATTCTGTTCTGACTCTGCCTTCAATTTTACAGGAGCAGTTTCCACAGAGGCAAACTTGTAGAACATAACACAGCCCATTTATAGTAGAATAATTCAACCTGGGATTGAATTCTGGGGTTTAGTATTAGCATGGGGAATTGTCCACAAATGTATTGCACACATTTCTGTATTAATATTCTGCCTTCCACCTGCCTGATATATCTGCCTATTTTCATATTTATGTTTTTCTATACACATACCTATCCAAAGAAAGAGCTAGATGAATAGATACATTTCACATGTACTATTGAGCAGGTGGATGCATGGCGATAGGATGACCTTTATCTTAATAAATACTTTGTTCACCAGGGAGAATTTCTGTCAAGATGCTCACAGAGCTTAACAAAGTCCTTATTTTAGAGCTGAGACCAAATTGCTTGTTCCCATTAAGAAAGACCTTTATGGCCTTTCCACATTTCCTTCCACAAAACTAAAAGCAGACTAAGCATGGGTGACAGCACTTGGTAAAACTGATTGTAGTGACATTTTAGATCTGTCAAGTCTTTCTGTAACTACTGCACCGTAGGTAGCCTAATGAGACATAGTGCATAGTAACATAGTGAGAAAAACCCTTTAGAACTCTTGTTATAGTCATTTGAAGGGGGTTATAACTCTGAAGGCCATCATTTCCTGCTGGGCAGTAGAATCTTTTGGTAGCTACTGAATTGCTGAAAAATGTCTTGAAAGCAATTCCCTTTCAGTCATAACCATGCAAAGATTTAAGTGTGCTGGGCTTCTGTTGGAGATGGATACAGGCTTGGCATCTACACAACTGGAAATCACATCTAGGGCAGTGCTTTTTGAAAATTCAAAGATTTACTTATATAACTTACAACTCCTGTGTATGCAGACAGTAAAGCTGCATTGAATGGACTTAGGCTATTTCTTAAATTATTTAGTCTTTTAATACTATAGCCTTATATTTTTCTGTCACAATAAGTTTGCAACTATTGCGAATGGTGTTGTTGTTTGGACATTTCCTTTGGAGAGATGATTGCAAAAGGATTTATATTCAGAATAATTGAATATACAATTTTAGATTTGGAGAAGTCTAGGGAAATAACAATTATGCATGCCACTTCAATAAATATTTATTGAGAATCTACTTTATATAATACAGTATTCCTGGCACCATGGTAAGAACAATGATTTAGGTATGATTGAGGTACCAAAATAGCTCAAACTATGGAAATGAAAAGGCCTAATATAAGCAGTTATAACACAAGGCAGAATAAAGTAAGGATAAGAATTTAGATTGCATTTTTATTTGTATATCCCTTATCAGTTATTTGCCCTTCCATTTATTTACAGCTCCTTACTTTTCAAAAAAATTATTCCAGGAACCTTATTATATATGAGTATGTACATGTGTGTAGACTGAATGCTGCATTTGTCTATAGGATTCCTGTAAGAGTAAAATAAAAAGGCAGTGTGAGGGTATAAATAATTCATTTTATCAGACAGAAAGACATTTTTCTGATACTTATTTCTAGAAGGAAATATCCCTGTAATCATGTAAGATGCTATACCAGATATTGGTTACTGGAGTGAACCAGTATTTTCCAAAACATCTTTGCAGCTATGTCAGAAGCAATTTTATTATAATGTTTATTTTTAGTATCTCCATAAAAGACCATTTATTTCATTAAACTGTAAGAAGTCTTATGAACTAAATTAAGGTGGACTCTATATGAATTTTTCTAATGAATCGTGGGTGTTAGAAAATTAGCATGATGATAAAATTAGGTGATAAAAGAATGATATTTACACATCCTTCATAGCAGGAACTAAACAGGTCATATCTGCCATTGGAAAATTAACATATTGATGTAAACTTTCTTTCAATGTTAAAGTGTTTTTCCTTTGAGAATAATAAATAGTACAAGATAGGGGTAAAAAATTGACTGTTTTTTATTATAAGCTTTATGGTACTATTTGACTTTTAAAAATAAGGTACATGTAATACTTTAATAAAATATATTTATTTATAAATACACTGAATATTTGATTCTTCCTTTCTATATTGCTTTTAAGATTGTGTTTCAGATGTATTCATACAGTTAATCTGGTAAAATAAGTCTCTGAATTAGGAGAAGTTGCTCTTGTGTCATTTAGGAAATTAAGAGGAAACATCTAAGAGAAAAGGGCCCATAACAGGTTACTCAAACTCATTAAGAGCTTTGCCTTCAGCTAGATTAACATAAATTGTTCTTGCATTTCAGGACTGGATCAGCCAAATTGATTATTAGGAAAGACTCTGTAAGAGTTCAGAACTAGAACCCTAATAATCATTTATTCTCCATAATATTTATTTCCCTGAAAGGTCATTTGGGAAAACCTGTCTTACAAATTTATAGTAGTAGCTGTGGCAAGTGTAACTGGTTAGCACCTTCTCTCTTTATATCAGAAAAACAGGAATTTTTAAATTTTATTTGTCTATATGACTGCCTCCTCCTACATTAACATAAGCTCATGCTGAACAATAACTCTGACTTACTAATATCTTATCTAACACAGATTATGGCACAGGCACGTGAGATACCAGGATAAATACATGTCTAAATGACAGAAATAGCCTCACAAAGTTTAAATATTCGTGCTTTATTTTGAATGTCACTACATTTGTGAAACAATTTTTTAGATTGTTTCACAAAATGATGTGATGTCTCATCAAAATTAATTTCTTTCTTATTCATGTTGTTACAGTTTTCTTATTATTCCAAGAAAGTAGAGTTTAGTGGTCAGGTGTCTTATCTGTAATCAAATTACATAATTTCCAACTCCAAGTTCTATAGAATACTGCCTGTAAATCTGGCATTTTACCCAATTTTTGTTTATCTTATATGTTTTCAATTGTAATACAGAGAAAATGCTAGATCTTACCAATACTTCATACCTTATAGAACGTAATAAAAATTTATATATAAGTGATTAGAACAGTAAATGAAATATAGCAAACAATTTACATATACCTTAAAAAGAATGATTAGTATACCTATGTAGCATTACACATGTGTTTCAAATAACTGGGACGTGAGTTTCTTATAAACATGCACTCAATGTTATTTGAGTCTGCTTTCCTATCACATGGCAGCAGCAAATGCAAATGAAAATGAAAGATGTAGGGAAATGAGTCTTAAATTACGATACCTTTGAGTTTCCTCTTCCATCTATTCATTTTGATATTACACTTTTCTGAAACTTACATGCAAAAAATGTCTATAAAACATAGTATACGCTTTAATATAAGCTGCATATATTTTGTTTCATTTATATTATTTAATGTTTTAGATATTTGTCCCAGCCAAATCTCATGTTGAAATAAGATCCCCAGTGTTGTGGGTGGGCCCTAATGGGAGGTGTTTGGGTGATTGAGGCGAATTTCTCATGGCTTGGTGCTGTCCTCTCGACAGTGAGTGAGTTCTCACAAGATCTGTTTGTTTAAAGGTATGTGGTACCTCCCTCCCCTCCCTCTTGCTCCTAGTCTTGCATGATATGTGCAAGCTCCCACTTCACCTTCCACCATGAGTAAAAGCTTCCTGAGGCCTCACCAGAAGTCAAGCAGATGCCAGCACCATGTTTCCTGTTCAGCCTGCAGAGCCATGAGCCAATTCAACCTCTTTTATTTATAAATTACCCAGTCTCAGATATTTCTTTATGGCAATGCAAGCATGGCCTAATACGTTATCACTATATACCAACTAAAACAAATTATTTTGATATTTCCTAAGCTCTGCCAGTGAAATTCTAGTTGCCTAGGGTTTCTTCTACTTCATATTTCTACAGCATTTAATACAATTACCTACTTGGTCTATGATGTTTTCTTTGTTCTGAGTATTTCCATTCCCTTACTGTAGATGGGATGTGGTATTGAAAAGGGAAGTGGCCTGATGACATTTATGCTTCAAATCAAATCCAGCCTCCCTTTTTTTTTTTAAACCTTTTAACCTTCTTTTCCCAAGAAGACTTAGATGGCCTTTATCCTATGTTCTCACAGCCTTCTTCAAAATTCACAAAACATGTCAGGTGCTAAATAAGTGTTTTTTAAATTACAGAAGTGGTACAGTTTGAAATGCATGTGTCCCTCCAAAATTCATATGCTGGAACTTAAACCCCAAGGTGATGGTATTGGAAGGTGGGGCCTTTGAGAGGGGATTAAATCATGAAGGTTCTGCTCTGGGGAGTAAGATTAATGCCTTTATAAAAAAAGCTGGTGGTATGTGTTTCCATTTGTTTGTGTTGTCTACTTCTTTCAGCAGTGTTTTGTAGTTTTCCTTGTAGAGGTCTTTCACATCCTTGGTTAGGTATATCCCCAAGTATTTTATTTTATTTTGCATCTACTGTAAAGCAGGTTGATTTCTTGATTTGATTCTCAGCTTGGTTGCTGTTGGTGTATAGCAGAGCTATGGATTTGTGTACATTAATTTTGTATCCTGAAACTTTGATGAATTTGTTTACCAGTTCTAAGAGCTTTTTGGAGGAGTCTTTAGGGTTTTCTAGGTATACAGTCATATCATCAGCAAACGGTGACAGTTTGAGTTCTTTAACAATTTGGACGCCCTTTATTTCTTTCTCTTGTCTGAATTAATTTTGTATCCTGAAACTTTGATGAATTTGTTTACCAGTTCTAGGAGCTTTTTGGAGGAGTCTTTAGGGTTTTCTAGATATACAGTCATATCATCAGCAAACAGTGACAGTGACTTCTTCTTTAACAATTTTGGATGTCCTTTATTTCTTTCTCTTGTCTGATTGCTCTGGCTAGGACTTCCAGTACTATATTGAATAGAAGGGGTTAAAGTGGGCATTCTTGTCTCGTACCAGTTCTCAGGCAGAATACTTTCAGCTTTTCCCCATTCAGTATAATGTTGGCTGTGGGGTTGTAATAGATAGTTTTTATTACCTTAAGTTGTGTTCCTTTTATGCCAATTTTGCAGAGGGTTTTAATAACAAAGGGATGCTGGATTTTGTCAAATGCTTTCTCTGCATCTATTGAGATGATCATGAGATTTTTGTTTTAAATTCTGTTTATGTGGTATATCACATTTATTGACTTGGAGATGTTAAGTCATCTCTCCATCACTGGTGTGAAACCCACTTGATCATGGTGGATTATCTTCTTGACATGCTATTGGATTTGGTTTGCTAGTGTTTTGTTGAAGGTTTTTGTATCTATGTTCCTCATCCCATGCTCACGGATGAGTAGAATCAATATTGTGAAAATTACTATAATTCCAAAAACAATCTACAAATTAAATGCAATTCACATCAAAATACCACCATCATTCTTCACAGCATTAGATAAAACAATCCTAAAATTCATATGGAACAAAAAAAGAGCCCACATACCCAAAGCAAGACTAAGCAAAAAGTACAAATCTGGAGGCATCACATTATCCAACTGAATTCACACTATATTATAAGGCCATAGTCACCAAAGCTGCATGGTATTGGTATAAAAATATGCACATAGACCAATGGAACAGAATAGAGAACCCTGAAATAAAGCCAAATACTTACAGCCAAATGATCTTTGACAAAGTAAACAGAAACTTAATGTGAGGAAAATAAACCCTATTCTATAAATGATACTCAGATAAGTGGCAAGCTACACATAGAAGAATAAAAATGGACCCTGTTCTCTCACCTTACAGAAAAATCAATTCAAGATGGATCAAAGACTTAAAGGTAAGACCTGAAACCATAAACGTTCTAGAAGATAACACCTGAAAAACCTTTCCAGACATTCGCTTAGGCAAAGACTTCAAAACCAAGGACGCAAAAGCAAATGCAACAAAAACAAAGATAAATAAATGGGACTTTAAACTAAAAAGCTTCTGCACAGCAAAATAAATAATCAGCAGAGTTAACAGACAACCAATAGCATAGAAGAAAATCTTCACAATCCATATATCCAACAAACACTAATATTCGGAATCTACAAAGAACTCAAATCAGCAAGAAAAAAACAATCACATCAAAAAGGGGCTAAGGACATGAATAGACAATTCTCAAAAGAAGATATACAAATGACCAAGAAACATAAGGAAAAATGCTCAGCATCACTAATTATCATGGAAAAATGCAAATCAAACCCACAATGCAATACCACCTTACTCCTGCAAGAATGGCCATAATCAAAAAATAAAAAAAAAAATAGATGTTGGCATGGATGTGGTGAAAAGAGAACACTTTACATTGTTGGTGGGAATGTAAACTAGTGTAACCACTATGGAAATCAGTGTGGAAATTCCTTAAAGAACTAAAAGTAGATCTACCAGTTGATCCAGCAATTCCTCTACTAGGCATCTTCCCAGAGGAAAATAAGTCATTACAAAACAGATACTTGCACATGCATGTTTATAGCAGCACAATTTGCAATTGCAAAAATATGGAACCAGCCCATGTGCCCATCAATAAATGAGTAAAGAAAATGATACACACACACACACGCACACACACACACCATGGAATGCTACTCAGCCAAAAAAAGGAGCAAAATAATGGCATTTGTGGCAACCTGGATGGAACTGGGAACTACTGTTCTAAGTGAAGTAACTCAAGAATGAAAAACCAAACATTGTATGTTCTCATAAGTAGGAGCTAAGAAATGAGGACGTAAAGGCATAAGAATCATACAATATGGACTTGGGTGAAAGGGTGGAGGGGTGAGGAATAAAAGACTACAGATTGGGTACAGTGTATATCACTTGGGTGATGGATGCATCAAAGTATCAGAAATCACCACTAAAGAACTTATTCATGTAATCAAATACCACCTGCTCCCCAAAAACCTATTGAATAAAAAATAAATTAAAACAAACAAAAAATCAAATAAATATTAAAAAGCTGGCAGTAACTAGCTATTCCCTTTTTGCCCTTCCTCCATGTGAGAATGCAGCAAGAAGGTGCTGTCAATGAGGAACAGGCCCTCACCAGGCACTGAATCTTCCCACATGTTGAGCTTGAACTTCTCAGCCTGCTGTATTTTATTATAGCAGTGGGAATAGACTAAGAGAAAAATAAATAATGATAGAAGAATATGAATTTGTATGATTTAGGAAGTGATTCCTTGAATTAAGATTTCCATGAATAATGCTGCCTGCACTCACAAAAATTTACTAATTGTAAACATAACAAGAGATGGGTATTCTCTTACAGATCACCTAAGCCAAAGGATCTACAGAGAAAGTCTGGAGGGGGAGAAGAGAAACGGCTTGTTTTGCTCAATGCCTAGGAGGATACTTTTGGCTCCTTAAAGATGGAAAGCAGATACTATAATTTATTCTTTACCTACAAGTACATGGTACTTTTATTGTTGAGAATGTTTTCTATTTTATAATAGATATGCCAAATACTTATTATACTTTGGAAAATAGTTTTGCTCTATTTTTTATCAGCATATATTGCACATGATGACTTCCAAACCACACTTTGAAATAAAAAAAAAGACATTTTCGGCAAGTCGCAGTGCTCACGTCTGTAATCCCAACACTTTGGGAGGCCAAGGTGGGCGGATCACTTGTCAGGAGTTGGAGACAAGCGTGGCCAACATGGTGAAACCACACCCTAACTCTATTAAAACAAAACAAAAGAAAAACAAAACAAAACAAAATTTAAATATGAAAATTAACAAAACTGTGATAAAGTTACTGCAGGGGGAAGAATATTATGGAGTTAAAGATAGTAGAATTCAAAATCTGCATTTAGGGATCTGGAAGTTAAAATTAAATTCTTTCTGATTATTTGTGTTGAAAATGAAGCCAACATATTAAGTTCAAATAGTTCATGATTACAAAGATTTTTTTCTTCTACACAAGCAGAGGCAATACTTTAGAATCTGGAAAAATGTGTTCTGTGAAATAATATAAAAATTATGGATTATATCAAAAATATTACAACAGTTAATACTTTTCTTCTTCAGAACGGTGTTCTTAAATACAGAATGGAAATAATTTAAAAACAACAAATCCGAATAGTACAACAACATAGGTCAGAAGAAAAATATTCCTAGTACTTAGCCTGCGTTAATAAAATTGGTTTCCTCTAGAGAGGCAAAATGTGCCAAGGATCTCTCTTATGTAGATAAAAAATTTAAAAATGCAATGGAGTAAACTTAATATACCTTTAAGAGCACACTCCCAGAACCAATAACCTTCCTTGTTACTTTTTTATGTCATGCTGTCAATTCAAATGACAGTTAAAAAGTGAAATCTTCTTAACTGTATAAAATGAAATTAAGTAATTTAATTATGATAGTTATGAGTTTGATATAGATTTCTGTAATGAGTCAAAAGATCTATTACCAACAAAATCAAAAACTTTTCCTTTGCCAAAATATATATTAAAAAACAGTTCATAAAATGTGCAAAACAGCCTGGTTTTGAGACATAAATTAACATGGCGTTTGATCTTTTTTTCATTATGTAATAGCTCAAATTCTCTAACTTGCATCATTTCTCATGTATTTTGATATGTAAATTAACAACTTCAAATCAAAATACACATAGAGGGATGTTGTATATTGCTCACTTAATATAATCAGAATAGAATTCCACCCAAAATCTGGTTTCAGCGTCAAGACTGATGACACCACTCACACACCAAGAGGACATGAAGAAATCTGTTACTTACATAGTTAAGCCTTTTCTGGGGAAAGCAGGAGAGTCCTCCACAGCAGGCCTAAAAGTCTCGAGAAAGGAGACTGGCTGAAGGTTTTTACTGCATTTTGGTGAGGTTCCCAGCATATAGGCAGAAGTTTGCATGGTTCGGAATCTCCCTGATGAAAAGGAACAGAACCACCAGGCTTTTCTATCAGGTTTTTAGATGTGGTGCACAAGGGGAAGGGGGAAAGATGAGGCTTACAATCTGTCAGTTGTCAGCTTCCCAAAATGGAATCCGCTCCTTGTTACAAAGGACATAGAATATCCTCCACCAAGTTTAGCAGCTCCTTAGAAATGTTTTTGAAACATCGGAAACTTCTTCATAAAACTTTTGGAAGAGTTATAATTATAAGTGACCAATACCTGCATGAATTTCTTTCTCTTTTTCTCCCTCTCTTCTCTCCTCCCTCCTCCTTTCTCCTTCCTTTCATTCTAATCTTTCATTTATCTTTAATAGATAGTCTACTATTTATTCTATATTTTTACAAAGCATAATGTCTAATAGTGGGAAAACAGTCTTTAAGTAAATATTTACACAGATAACTATTTATGATTGCTGTAAATGTTATAAATAACTTAATTGTTATGCGTGCTTACAGTATGAATCTGGGACGGTGTCCTTAAGTGACCTGCCAATCAAAACCTATAAATTAGTTATTTTAGTGTAGTAAGTAGCAAAATAACTATGACTGATTGAAGCAGAGTCCCAAAATTTCAATGACAATTAAGCAATTAGTTTTACCAACTTCGCTAATTTGTTATAGATATTGCTATAACCTTAGTTTATAGTTCATCTGATTACCTTTCCTTAATTAAGAAAATTATAAGAAATCCATTATTATTGTTAAAAAAAATTAAAAAGACAAAAAATGGAAACAATGAAACAATGATAGAGGAAAACTTTTTTTTTTCACATCATTATAGTTCCTATTTCTAGCATGATACATGTAGATTACGGCTGGTCAATATATGCTGGTATATATATATATATAAATTTTGCCATTAAAAGTAATGGCAAAAACCGCAATTACTTTTGCACCACTGTAGTAAAATAAGGGAATCAATGAATAAGTGTCAGGGAAAGAGAAGAAAAATTAAATGTTGACATAGCTTTACTTATATAGCTGTAAATATAAGACCTGAATAAATGTAAACACAGGAATTTCTGACTGCATATTAAGAGAATTGCCTGAGAAATGCATCATACTTTTCAAAACATCAGCTGCTGAATTATGTTGATTCTGTTACGAAAGTTGTGAAAGTTGTTATATTTTCTCTTTCTGTTTTAAAACTATTTTCTTGCCTTTGCATAAACAATTGTGTTACAATATGTCGAATGCAGTTTTATGGTTATTTTGTTTCAATTACTCAGAGATTTTGATGTCATTTTCATTTTTTTCCATCACTTTTGAAAAACTTAGGGCTATTACCTCTTCTAATATTATGTCTGAATAATTTTTTTTCTTCTAGGACTATGATTACAAATAAGTTAAAATATTTTCATTCAATTTTTTTCTTTTTCTTTCTGTGATACATTTAGATATTCTCTATTGACTGACATTCGAGTTCACAAATACAGCCTTTGGCTGTATCTAATCTGCTATCAAAAACATTTATTAATTTCTTAACCAGTTATTTTTTAGTTCTAAAATATCCACTCATAAACATTAATAATATTTACTCAAAGTATTATACCATTAACTCTAATATCTGGAAAATCCGTGAGTGTTCTAGTTATTTGTTTTTCCTCTTGATTCTCTATCCTATGCTCCTGTTTCCCGGAATGCATAAACATTTATTTAAACACCAGAAACTGCACATTAAGAATTATAAAATACTATAACATTTTCTTCCTCCAGAAAGGGTTAGTTTTTTTGTTTAGGTAAATGGTGCTGGGACCGCTCGCCATGATCTAGTCATGGTCCAATGCGAGTTGAGGAAGGAGTCTAATTTTGCTAAATCTCTCTCTTCTTATTTGCCTTCCCTCTAGGGCCTAGAAGTTTCAACTAATGGCCAGATGTGTTCAGTGGGATTCCTCTCCCTGGCAGCTTCTGAATTAGCAGCTTTGTTTCCTTAGTCTGGAGAGACATCTAACAACTATACCATTACTCAGAGCCTTTGTGCTTAGAATTCATCCTCCTACCCAAAATACAAATGGATTTGGCAAAAATCCTGAGGCAATAAAAATAAAGCTAAGTGTCAGCCTCAGTTTATCTCTTCTCTTTAGGATCTTGCTCCTTGAAGTTTCCAGAGTCCAATAGGAGAGAACCTATCTATGCAGAAAAAAGTCAGTTGTAAGAAAATAGTAGGAAGAAAGAGACACTTTCCCCCCAACCACCCCCATACACACACACACACACACACACACACACACACACACACACAGAGCGTGAATGAGAAAATTAGACAGACACAGGTAGATAGATAGGTAGGTAGATAGATAGATAGATAGATAGATAGATAGATAGATAGATAGATATAGTGATACTTAAATAGGTAATGTTTTTGAAGCCATGTCTTCATTTATTCCTTTGTGATATAGTTCTCATCCACTGAGCTTTGTTGACGTGTTTATATTTAACGTAAGTCTGAAATAAGAAGTTTTGATGTCACATTTATTCCACTAATTTGTTGTATTTTATTTTCTACCTGATTAAAACAATAAACTTGGTTCAACAGGCCTGAATGAAAAAGTGTGAACTATTATTCTCTTACTCTTCTTTCAAATGTGAAAAAGAGTCTTTTTTTTCTTTTTCTGATTTCAAATAGGTGATTTCACATCACAATATGTATTAGGGTTTTCTAGAGGGGCAAATCTAATAGGATGTATGTATATATGAAAGGGAGTTTATTAAGAGGTATTGACTCATAGGATCACAAGGTGAAGTCCCACAATAGACCATCTGCAAGCTGAGGAGCAAGGAAGCCAGTCTGAGTCCCAAAACCTCAAAAGTAGGGAGTGCAGCCTTCAGTTTGTGGCTGAAGACTCAAGAGCCCCTGACACACTTTGGGAGGCCGAGGAAAGCGGATCACGAGGTCAAGAGATGGACACCATCTTGGCCAACATGGTGAAACCGTGTCTCTACTAAAAATACAAAAATTACCTGGGCATGGCGCCTGTAGTCCCAGCTACTCGGGAGGCTCAGGCAGGAGAATCGCTTGAACCCGGGAGGCGGAGCTTGCAGTGAGCTGAGATCGCGCCACTGCACTCCACCCTGGTGATGAAGTGAGCCTCCGTCTCAAACAAAAAAAAAAAAAAAGAAAAAGAAAATAAAAAAAAGAAAGAAAGAAAGAAAAGAGGCCTCTGGCAAACCACTAGTGTTAAGTCCAAGAGTCCAAAAGTCGAAGAACTTGGAGTCTGATGTTTGACAGTAGAAAGCAACCAGCATGGGAGAAGATTAAGGTCGAAAGACTCAGCAAGTCAGCTTCCTCCACCTTCTTCTGCCTGCTCTTTCTTGCTGCGCTGGCAGCCGATTGGATGGTGCCCACCCATATTGTGGGTGGGTCTTCCTGAGGGTGGGTCTTCCTCTCTCAGTCCACTGACTCAAATGTTAATCTCTTCCCACAACACCCGGAAACACCCAGATATACCCAGACACAATACTTTGCATCCTTTAATCCAATCAAATTGACAATATTAACCATCACAGGATATTTTGATTTTTTTATTATAAATTATTTGTATACTTACACTGCTTTTTATTTGGAACTTAATAGCAAACCTATTGTAAGGATACTTTGATATTTTCATTCCTTATGAACATATTTAACTGTGTAATAAAAAGGTAGAACTATTTTATATGTAGTTTGAGAATGTTGATTATATCTAGATTCAAAAATTGAAACCAAATTTTGGGTTTGTATTTTTACTGAATTTTAGGTTGGTACTTTTAGCCTATCTCCAGTCTAAGAAGCAGTATGTCAAGAATTGTTTGGGAGCATAAGTTCAATGTTTAAAAAACCAACTGTCAGAGATGTCTAGAATTATTAACTCTACTAAAAGAAAAGAAAACATGGAAAACAAAGCCAAATACAGAACAACACTCTTTGGGATCCAGTTACTTTTTCTATCAATCCACAGATTCAGTGTCTGAAAAGTGACTCGGGTCTGATAATTTGGACAAAGGATTCTGAACTTTTATTGCGGCTATAACTATTGAATCCAAGTCACTGAAGATTAAATTCACTTCATTTTCATAATTGCAATCTTCTGGCTTCTGGCAATAAGCAATGCCAATAACAGTCCCATCATTTCAATGACATCAATCAACCACCTCCTATGTTCACTTCCCCTTACATCAACCCTAGCCCTCAGGAGAGAGCTACCACTGAACTTCATAGTTTATGCATTTATGACTCTCATCAGCAAATTCTTGATGACTTGTTGACTGTTTCGTCCTCTGGGCATTTATATGTGAAATAATACTCTGGTGAGTCTTCTGGCCTTACAGAATGTGTAGTCTTGGTACTCCAAATAGCAACACCAAGATAAAACTAAACATGCAGGGATTTTATTACAAGAAACACTTGTGTGAAAGAAAACAGGAGTGGAATTTTGGAAGGCAGAGAACAAACATGAAAGTACACAAATATAATCCTGAGTGAAGAAGGGGAGAAGAACATTAGGTAGAAATGTCTTTCACTGCCATATAGTCTAAGAAAAGGTTGGCAGGAGTGCAGGGGCATCCTCAAGCCGATGTCAGCCAACTGAGGGTTCACATCTCTTTCAGGAATGGGCTGCATTAGTTTCTTTACAATAATCAGTCATCGGCTGGCAGCAATCTGAGGAAAGTGTGCCTTGGTGGAAACATGAAGATAAATTTCAGAGTGTACCAAATGGGACGCTTTGTCAGTTATTACCCTCAAAGTTTAAGGTCCATGAGGCACATTCTCATGACCATCTCAGTCCATTTTCTGTACCATACAGATCTACACCTCTGCACAGATTCAAGGATAAGCTGTTTCTTGTTTTCTATGGGCCTTTCTGCCTAAAGGGAAACTCTGAAATGGGAACACAATGATATAAACTACAGTCCCCATCACTGAAGTTGATCTCAGGCCCATCACCGGTATTCATACTCCTTTTCCTCCAGAATCTATTCTGAATCTCCTCATCTTCAGCTAACACAAAGGCTTGTGGCATAACTAGATGTATAACAGAAATCTTTATTTTAGAGGCATCTGAACCCTATGTAATCATACCTTCTCAGTCTCAAGTTACAGCATGTGTTTACTGGCATTTAAGATGGAGCACGGGATTGTCAGCAGGTACCCAAGTAGCTGATATGGGATCAAAACATAGTCCTCTCAGCACACAAAATGAAAGACAACATTGATGGTCATGATCAATTAACTTTGCCAGTATCTGCCAGTTCCTGGACAAAATGAATCCATAAAGTCCTGGCAGCAACTATAAGAAACATGTTATTCAATGGGGATTTTTCTGTGTTGCCTGGTAAGTGTCCCTCTTTTTAGATCCAGAACCTACAACCCTACAGTCCAGATTTGTTGTGGCAAGAAACAATAAAATTCTCAAGAAGATAATTCAGAGCCCTTGTAAGTAAGGCATAAACAAATTCTTTGCTTCCTGGACTCATATATACTTACTCTTGGGAATATGGCACCATATGAATATCTGGTTTCATAAATACATTGTGAGCTGAAATACGGTACTTCAAAAATTCTGAGTGCTTTCTTTCAGCTGGCATTTCAGCGGCACATTTAGAAGGTCGTTTTGCATTCTATAAGGCCAACTGCCCTAGAGTGCTGCAGCATGTGAAAGGACCATTGATTCCACTCTCATACCTCTTTTGCTGTAAAGTGGGTCTTCTTGCTGAATGCCAAATCCTACAAGCACTCATAATAGTTCTGGTTGAAATCCCATTAAACAAAAAAGGCAAACCTAGTCATGAATAGCTATCTATGCCTGTTAGAATTAATGAATGACTCTATTGTGGCTATTCCTTTCATGGGTACATTGTGCCAGTTCTGGAACGACTGGTAACAAAGCCTGGCTACTTCAATTTTATATGTTTGATTATTTGTTGCTTCTTCTCTGGTGGATGTTTTCTTGAGGACATGAAACTAAATTCTAAAATCTTTATGCTTTTTTTCTACTCCAATATGTTCATTTGCATGTCTCCACACAGACCTCCTTGACTCTCATCTTATAACCTTTTTCTTTCTAGATCCCTGGCCAGACAGCCACGCATGTTACCACTGCCCAGGGCCAAACTTTGCCATTACAGACTTGTCTTAGATGACCATTGCCTTGTCTTTGAAATTTAGCCAGTCTGCTTACTAAATCTTGAGTTTGGTGTTCAGCTGCTTCTCTTCTTGTACAGTATCAAAGAGAGCCTTTGACCTTCACATTTATACTTATTTGATAAGCCTTTAGCTTATTATTGCCTCTCTGTATGACATCAACACAAGTTAACAATAACCAGCTTATTCTAATCAATTTTCCTTATATGTGCCTTTCCCATCTCCTCCCCTTCCCATTTCTGTATCTCTATATTTTCCCAATGCCCCGTATCACTGTGCAGACTAGGGTGTTTCTATTAATTGGAACATTCTGTCAAGTCAGCACTGAGGAAAGTTTTAGCAACTGGGCTGCCACCATGTTCCAGGGACTACCATGGCCCAATCAGCATGGGAACCTCATTGCCAGCCCCATGAGTCATCAAGTCCTAAAACTCCATCCTGCCCCCTGCTTTCTCAGATGACTCTTGAAACTTCTGTGTTAGTTTTGTCCTCTGGAAAGGAGATGCTGAATGAGTTAGGAGTAGGAAATATTATTGGAGTGTAATACCTAACAAAGGAGAAGGGAGAAAACAAATTTGATCAGGTGAAGTGGTAGGACCATTAAATAGATCTAACAAGGTCTTTACTAGATCAGAGTAGGATTTTACAGTAAAGATTGCCCAAAAAAGGAGTGTCACACTAGGTTTTAATGGCCCGGTGCTTGCACCTCAGTCCTGTTTAGTCACCGGCGAGGGCCATCCCTAGAAGAGTATAACCTAAGCTCACAACCAAAGGTAAACTACAAGGAAGTAAGAGTAAGAAGCTGTTATCTAGCCACATATCTTCCATTTGTTTAGAAAGTCACTTTTTAAAGAAGGATTTGAGCAATAATTTTCTGTGTTGGCTGCAAGTAAATTGTGAAAGTTCATATGGTTGGGGAGGGGATTAGTTCCACAAGATTAACAAAATGTATAATAATTATAATATCCATATACGTAAGTTACTAGTACCACAAAATTGCCTTATCATTCACAAATCACAAAGTAAGTCTGCCTTGACACTTCTGTTCAGAATCCAGTATTTATTTAATCTATGACTGCTTTTAACCAATTAGATGCTGTCAAACTGACAGAATTATAATGGCTGCCTGTTTTTATTTTCCCTTAGAATACATTTAACATGTTCTATTTTAAATATATGACAACATACTGTGGCTTTGGAAAATAATAATGTAGACTCAAAATGATTCTATTTTCTGCTATTATTGGCATACATTATTATTATTAATCATCTGGGTATTTTTCAACAGAAAACTCTGTGACAACTCAGTGTTTAGAAAAACAAGTGGGTAATTTTCATTTTCAAATGTATTATAAATATTAAATATCCATTTGCCTTTACAGCTACCATTTTTGGGAAAGTTTGCTATTTCATGTAGTTTCACCAGTATATAAACGTACAAATGTATACATTTGTACAAATTCATAAATATGTATAAGACATTTGATTTAATGGATATTGAAATTATTCACTAATTTTTTGTTAATTTTTTGTTAATATTTGTTTTATTTCTCCTTAGTGAAAAGTTTTTTGATAAATTACATGATTTTCAATGCTTCAGTTTTCTCACCTATGAAATGCAGGCAATAAACCTCCCTGTCAGTACCTCTGGGTTCTAAACTGAGATCAATCACCATGTCTTCTATGTAACATTTTTTAAAATGTTTGTTTCTTTCTCAGTTTTTTCTCTTTATGTAAGCATGAATCCTGAGATCTGTCAGTATAGATCTGAGGGAATAAAAATGTCATTTTAGGAAACTCTGTGGCATTGTTCTTTGTGTTTTTTCTGTCCTCTACCTCTCCACATCATATGTCACCTGAAGTGAAAAGTTAGAAAAAATGAAGTTTAAAAGTATCACAACAATTCTTGATTTTGCATTATCTTTCTATGTATATTACTTTTATACTGTCTCTAAGTAATTAAATGAAGAATGACTTGCGCTGTTTTTTTACCAGATGACTATATCAGAGATAGCTTCAAATGAGATTTTGTCTATCAAACCATTTTATAAGAAATGACATTATTTTAGGATGCTTTTGTTGTAAATACAAGATGTTTCAACTTACTACAAACACATTATTAATATTCTGAAGCATTCTTCAAGAAAAGAACATTTTAATGGCCTTTTTAAGGTAACATATAGGGTACAGCAGTTAAAGTAGAAAAGAAAGAAAGAAACCCCTAGCAGTCTTTAAGATATGTCCTACAGTCACATAGATTTTGCAATATAAACTTATATTGAATCTATTTTCTTTACGAACTGTTTAAAATGGACTTAGCCTACTAGTATACATTCTAGTTATTAGCAAATATGACATAACATAACAGATGTTAAGTTTAATCCTTAATCTTAATAAACTTTACTATTTAATAACAAGAAGTGTATAATTTCCAAATGTAGCAGTGTCTTTATTCCAAAACATCATTTTTTTTCCATATACTTCATTCATGTTCCACATTCACCTATGATGGCATAAAACTACCAGCTTGTTTAACTCATATAAGAAGTCTAGACTTAGTACACAGGGATTACAGCTGATAGAGTATGTTACTGAGGACTCAGATTTTTTTCTGTCTGTCTGCTCCATCTTTCCTAAAAGTTAGCTTATGTCCTTGGAAATGGAAATGGAAGTGGTGGAGGGGTAGAGTTTATTTTATGAAAGAAAAAACATTCTAAAATCCCAGCCTACTTCTGCTTATATCCCATTGGCCAGAAATGTGTTATATCGTTACTCCTACCTATAAAGGAGTATGGAAAGGTAAGTATGTTTAGCTGGGTATGTTTTCATACCCCCCTAAAAATCAAAGATTCTCAGCAAGGAATAAAATGACACAAATGTATGCAGCCATCCTAAATAGCTTTATCTCTAGTAAATAAATTAAATTTTAGTTAAAACACTTTAACAAAGAAAACTCCATGTCCAGATGGTTTTTTAAAGAAAAGATACCACGCTGCAAAGTCTGTTGAAAATGGGAAAATATACAACTAATTGTATGAGGGCAGATTTACCCATAATATCATC
Organism: Pan paniscus; assembly: GCF_029289425.2. NCBI lineage: Eukaryota > Metazoa > Chordata > Mammalia > Primates > Hominidae > Pan > Pan paniscus. The sequence goes on from NC_073258.2 coordinate 98,898,173, forward strand.
ACCGCAGACACTAAGAATAAATAATAGCACAGAGCTACTTGGAAGGCTGAGGCGGAAGAATTGCTTGAGGCCAGGAGTTCTAGACCAACCTGGGCAACACAGCAAGACCTCCCTCTCTACAAAAGATTATAATAATAAAAAAATTAGCCAGGTATGGTAGTACACACCTGTAGTCCTAGCTACTCAGGAGGCTCAGGCAGGAGGACTGCTTGAGCCCAGGAGTTAGAGGCCATAGTGAGATATGATTGTGTCATTGCACTCTAGCCTGGGGGACAGGGACAGACCCTGTCAAAAATGAACAGTACAGACCAAAAAAGATACCTCATAAACAGACATGAAAAAAATCTCACAAAATTTTAATAAATTGAATCCAACAATATATATAAATGTTCATAAATCATGATCAATTTGGGCTTATGCCAAGAATTCAAAGTGAAATTTTGAATACTTTTCCTCTAACATAGGAACACGGCAAGAATCGCTCTTCTTGGTATTTCTGTTTAACATTGTACAGGAGGTTCTAGCCAGTGCAAAACAAAATTTAAATAATTAAATAATCTTTTTGTCTTTATATCTTCTTTTATTCCTTTGTGACAACTTAAATAAAGGTCTGCTTCCCATCTGACCTTAACTTCATTATATTACCAAATTTTGGTCAAGTCGTCATTCTCTAGCATATTCAAACTACTCTCGTTTAGATGAAAATGCATGATGAAATTTTATCTTAATTTTTAGGTGCACTTTTTTCATAGTAGTGAATAATATTTTCTTTTGTAATTGGAAACAAGCCAAATAACTAAGTAAAAAGGGTAAAGTGCTTTACTACTCAAATATCTTACTGCACTTTGAACAGTCAGTTTAAATGTCTGTTTTCCTAATATGCAATCTTTACTTTCTGAGACTGTAATTAAGTTTTATTCAAATCGCTTTTAACTTCAATTTATGTGACTTCTACTTCTATTTGAATTTTGTCTGTTTTCACAAGACAATTTTCTCAAACTCATTTTTTCACTTACTATCACATAGTACCTCTAGAACTGTTACCACTTTCCTTTCTCAGAAATAAATTTAGCATTATATGTCAAGTTTTTATGTCTATTGACAAGATAACCATATTATTTGTCTCTTCTGATATGTTCTGTATTCTGTATTCAGTGCCTATTTAGGAAGACCAGAATTGTATGTATTAAGTATATCCTCTCTTGAATGTCAACAGAAAAACTAGAATTACTGTATTTTCAATGCTCATACAAAAAAAGTATTGCTTTATTTTTCATTTAATCAGAGTATGAATTCATGTATTTGTATTTTAGGTGCTAAATATTCTCATATAACTAAACAAATGAAAATAAAATTAGTGAACATCTATTCTACATAAAACACAAAATGTGGAGAAAAAACACACTGTTCCTATCCACAAAAGTTTGTCATCAATAATATTGATAACTTCTGTTCTATTGGACCTTAAAAAATTCTTCTGGGACACATCAGTGAGTTTTCATGTTACTATCCACTTAAAACATTGGTTTTGATCAGGAGATGGCAAATTGTAGTCTGCGGGCCAAATCCAGCCCACTATTTGATTTTGTAGATAAAATTTAATTGTAACAGAGCCAAACTCATTTTTTAAAAATGTATTGCTTATGGTCCCTGTCATGCCACAATGGCAGGCCATATGACAGCAGCCATAGGGCCTAAAACATATACTATCTGGCTTTCTTGAGAAAAAGCTTTCTGACTTCGGTTTTTGTATCAGTTATTACTTATATATTTACTTGAGAAAATTGTTATAACTTGACTTAAGATAATGTTTTTATGTAACAGAACTGATATGTTCAGTTTGCTGTCAACTTATTATTCAGTGTAGATGTAAGTAAGACAACATAAGGAATCCTTTTCTGTAATAAAGTGTATAACAGAGCTTGATTTGGGAGACTCCTAGAAAGACACGCAGCAAACAAACACATTAACTAATCTGAGAATATCAATTACCATTTGAAAACCACCTAAGTCTAATTAAAACACAAATAAGGAACAAGTGAAGAAAGAGTAATTACATATTCTGAATATTAACTATATGACAGGCACTGAGCTAGCTCTATCTACCTATCTAAGTATATTTTGTTTTTAAAAACCTTACATTAATTTAGCTGTGAAGTACAAAGAATTATCACAATTTTTTAAAAGAAGAAAGAATCTCAAGCAACCCATCATAAAGGACTCTTAGGAAAGAGTAAAGCACAAATCTCTTGCCAACCAACAAACTTCAGTAACACCTTTCTTGTGCTCTTCTACAATTAGGATTATTATTATTGGGCCCAAGAGAAGAAATGGCCCCCATTCATACATAAATAACTGGAACACAAATAACTATGGATTCTTGTATTTAAGCTAAGAGGATAAATGACTATGACAAGTAAGACGAAGACTAAAAAAAAGGCATGAAATAGATGAAAATGATGGACACAACACATGAACATTTAAAAATCTAAATTACCTAGATACACAGCGCTGAAAGTAACTGTTATGTGTTATTTATATAAATAACATCCGGTAAGCTGTAGTTAATTCACCTTAGTTAAATGGTCTGATAAATCCAGACCAAAATGGTTAAAGTGTTTGTGTTAGTATGGGAATCAGATGAAATACATAGTTCCAAAGACAATGGCTGGCACATATAAGTTGCTCAATATATTTTTGTATAATAGTATTCTCTGTGTATGTGTACATGCATGTGCATGTGTATGTGCATTTGAATGTCTGTGTGTGAGTGTGTGAGGGGTGCAGTGTGTTTAAGACACATACCTACATATTGAGAGGAAGGAAGACACTGTAATATTCTTTACTAGGTATAGTTCATGTTGAAGACAGTCCAGAAATTCCATTTCAATAACACAGTTCATCAGAAGTTGCAGTCATTGTGCTCATTTTATTTCCTTATTTTCATATGAAAATTAATACTTTTTTCTTTCTTCATATGGTAATTATTTTAGAATTAAAAAATCAAGGAACCATCTGTTCAACTAATAAAAGGTAAGCACATTTTTTTTTAGGGGAGTTCCTATATCTTTTACATTTCAGGATCTTCTCTGCTTCTATCACATCTCTCCACAGATCTTAAAAATTATTTTTACCTTGTATCTGATCAAAATTTTTCTGTTCAGAAATTTGAGTTCAAGCCTTTGCAGTTCTCTCAGCTTGCTGGTGATTATTGCTCAATAGCATTCACTTTTCTCCATCTCTTGTTGAATATAGCTTCTATTTTCTCTTCAAAAAAAGGTTATAAATTTCTGCAATCTGTTTTGCCCTACGTGAATCACATCAAACATGCCCTTGAGAGATTATGGTTCATCCTTTCTGACATCTGGGGAAGCAGCCCAAAGCTCAGAAGAAAAATTCAACACTGAGCTCTTTGAGTAAGGGGCTTGAAAATTCTATTTGATGATTTTTATATTTCCCGTGCAAAGAACTAAAAGAATAACAATACTTATCCCATATCCATTTTATAGAACCATTGCAGGTATTCACTAGATCATCTATGTTATGTGCGTGGGGCCTTCAAAGTAAACTGCTCCAGGATCTTATCCCCAGCTTTTCATCCTTTGGCCCTTTGATGACCTTTCACTGCAGCTAGGATAGTTAATTATTTGAAATTTTTTTCAAAACATAGCAGTGATAAAGAGATGGTATCATACAGCTTTTTCTTAGAAGCTCAGTATAAAACAGCAGGCATTTGGACAATACTTGTTTTCTTCCCTGTGAGATCTCTCTCCAATGAATACCTAAAAAGTTCCCTGCAACTGTATGCTTACCTGCAGGTATCCCTTCAGCAACAGATTTTGTACTAACGTAGATCCTTGAGGAAGCTATGACTCTCCTTTGAAGACTCCAAAATTCCATGCACATTCAGTGCATATAACCACATGTTGCATAGTGACAGAGCTACACTAAGACTATATAAATTAAAATCTGCCACAAATTTCTGCAGTTTTAAGAACACATACATAAAGCATAAAATAGTTAATTTGGATTCACAAAATCCAGTCACAAAGAATTGTAACAAATAGTCTTCAAACAACTAGGACTGTGTTTGGCTTATATAGCAGGTGCTCAGTAAATGCTCATTTAATGAAATGATTACTAGAAAAGGGCAGTCCTGCTTTACCCATGTAATAACTGGTTCTTGCCACTTGAGTTCTTCCTTCCTCATGTGTTCTCATACTAGGAAAGATAAAAATTTTCTTACTTCTCATCTCATTTTAGAAAAGGAAAAGTGGCTTTGTTAACCACTAACCCATCAACATAAGAGATACAAACATTCTTAGGGATTTGTGATTTTTATATCTCCACGATCAACCTGGACTCTTCCACAGGTAACACATTACCCATAAATTTCCTATTTTCATTCTTCATAATGGTCCGATTTTTGTATTTAATTTTTTCTGCAGTGGTATTGATAAACCCATTTAACCTTTCGGATGAGGAATTTCATTAACTAGATGATACTGAAAATGCTTTATACTTGTAAGAAACAATAAAATTCTCCTTACATATTTTTCATATATATTTGGTGTTACACCCTAATAGAACTGAGCCAATTTTGGGCTCTACAGGTACTATAAGAAAGATAAAAGGCAAATAAATGAAAATAAAATACAACCACATGATGGAAAAAATATTGTAGTTTTCACAAAGAAAAAAGTAATAATAATAATAATACTTCATCTTTAGGTTTGGAGATTTATATTTATAAACTATACTCAGGTAAATTATCTCACTTGATTCTAATATTCTTAAATAATAAGTCCTATTATTCACCTACTCTACACACACATACAAACACTTTAAAAATAAGGGAATTAAAACTGAATATTTAAATCCTACTTATATTGAACGAATTCACTATGAAACTTCTGTTTTGTTCACACTTTCATAATATTTCCATGCTGTACTGTTTCATATTCCCTCCAGCAGTGGGAGAGGACCTTGCCAATTGTTGATATGGTTGCTCATTTTACTTTTAACCATTCTCATCAGTGTGTAATAGTATCTCACAAATCAAATGTCAGAAAAATTTTAATTTTTCTCTTCCAAATATCGTATGATATTGAGTACCAATTTCATATGCTTATTTGCCATTTATATTCCTAATTTGGTATGGTGTCTGCTAAAATATTTACCCCTTACCCTTATGTTTTCAAGTTTGTTTGTTTGTTTTAAGACAGGGTCTCACTCTGTCACCCAGGGTGGAGAGTAGTGGCGCCATCTCAGCTTACTGCAACCTAGACTTCTGGGCTCAAAGCATCCTCCCACCTCACCCTCCTGATTAGATGGGACAATAGGTGTGCTCTACCACGCTTGGCCATTTTTTTTTTTTTTAATTTTTTGTAGAGATGGGATTTCACCATGTTGCCCAGGCTGGTCATGAACTCCTGAGCTCAAGCAGTCCGCTCACCTCGGCCTCCCAAAGTGCTGGGATTACAGGTGTGGGCCACCACATCTGGTTCAAGAATTCTTTATATATTCCGGATAGAAGTTATTTTTTAGATATGTCACTCGCAAATATTTTTCTTCCTCTCTGTAAGTTATCTTTTTATTCTCTTTACAGTGACTTTCATAGAGTAGAACTTCCTGATTTTAATAATTTCAATTTATCAATTTGGAATTCCATAGGTCATATTTTTGGTGTCGTATCTAAGAATCTTTGCTTTGATGTTTTTACCAGTAGGTATGGCATTAACTTATAGGTATTTTTAGATGCCCTTTATTATATTTAGGAACTTCCTCGCATTTTTATTCTGAAGAGAGTTTTTATCCGAATGAGATATCAGATATTTTCAAGCACCTTTCCTGTGCCTATGAAAATAAGCATGCATTTTCTCCGATATGAGAGAGATTACTAAAATTTTGTTTATAATTTTTTCATGTATATGCATTAAGAATTTAGGTCTATGATTTTATTTTTGTAGTAACTTGGTGTGGTTTTGGTATCAGGGTAATACTGATACTTTACAATACTGGCTTTATAAAATTAGTAGAGAAATACTCTTTTTTGAAATTTCTGGAATTATTTGTTAGAATTGGTATAATTTTTTCCATGCATGTTTGCTAGACATGCAAACATCTACAGATAAGGCCATCCGGGTTTGGAGCTTTATGTGTGGGAAAGTTTTGTCAAAAACGAGGTAGGGGATGAGATTTTAGCCAACATGCAAGCCAACAATTTAGGCTGCCACAGTTTTGTGAATGCAGAAAGAGGACACACGACAACTTGACTACTCACAGTACAGGAGGCATCATAAGTATTACCATATTTGTGTCATTTCCCTTTTCACTTAAGTTCATATAGTGCCTCTCTGCTCAAAAGATATACAGATATGAAGAAACCCATAGAAAATTCTCTCTTACAGGGTGTTAAATACAGATTCAATTCCTTTAATAATATAAAGCTCTTCAGGTGTTATATTCCTTCTTGAGTGTGCTTTGGAATGCAATTTTTCTATTTCATCTAATTTGTTGAACACATTTACATAAAGTTTTTCATAACATTCTTTTACTATCCTTTTACTGTCTGTTGAATCCGTCACCTTTGGTAACCTTAGAACTACTCTATATTTTCATATCTATACAGAGCAAGAGACAGAGAGAGAGAGAGAGAGAGAGACAGACAGACAGACAGATGGTAATAAATGCTGCTTCCTTTAATAAAGTATGTGTTTGTATATATGCATATATGTGTGTTCATGTGTGTGGTGTTTGGCAAGACCCCCTTGATGATAAGCAATAGAAATCTAATTTATAATTCTAAATATTTTAGGCAAACTTAGAGGGGGTTTTCAGAAGTGTAATGGGATATACTGACAACTAAACCCAGGGTAGGGCCGGGTGCGGTGGCTCCTGGCTGTAATTCCAGCACTTTGAGAGGCTAAGGCGGACAGCTTACTTGAGGTCAGGAGTTTGAAACCAGCCTGGTCAACATGGTGAAGCCCTGTCTCTACTAAAAACACAAAAATTAGCCAGGGATGGTGGCGCATGCCTGTAATCCCAGCTACTTGGGAGGCTGAAGCAGGAGAATCTCTTGAACCCGAGAGGTGGAGGTTGCAGTGAGCCCAGAGCGCCCCACTGCACTCCATCCTGGGCGACAGAGTGAGTCAGACTCCATCTCAAAAAAAAAGAGTATGCTCCATTAAAACTCAAGAAGAAAAGATGTTTAGTTTAGCTGGCCCTCAGGACCCTGAATACTGCCAGTACTTACTTTATACATATTCTATGCTTTTATCTGTGGATCATCTTAATTTGTTTCTCTCTGAAAACTGGGTTCTCCGATATGGTAAGAAGCATTGCCACTGACAGGTTTGAAATTTCATATCTCATAGCATATGCTCAGATAGGATTGACCTATGGGCTGTTTAATCTCCAATTCCAAAATTGACAAAGTGCTATGATATGTAAGAGATAAATCCCAGGTAGGCTGGGGAGAGTCATGACAGAAATCACAGAGGAGTCTCGTGTTTTGGAGACTCTATTAGTGCAGGCATCAAGCTCAGGCAGCCAATGTGTAGAGAATATGTAATACTAGTCTCTAATTCCAAGTAAAAATAAGTTGACTTATATGTATAATATGCACCTAAAAGGGTATATGAGAAAAAGTATTGCTTCTCTGGCACTCCTCTGTCCTCAGTTCTACACACCTCAATGCATTTGAGTACATTTAATTTAGTATCTTTAGTGTCTTCCTGAATGTTCATGTTAGCAAGATTTTGCCCTATATTAGTTATCATGGGAACCCTTTCTCCATCATTATGGTCATGTGAATTTGAAAACATCTACTATCTATGATGTTCAGTTATATCATGTGAAATATGAGGAACTGATTATACAAGCTTGATATGTCAATACCAGTGATACAAATATCACTAAATATTGAATCCAACCATCAGATATATTCTGTTTGGCCTGTACTATATTAATTTATTTTTTAATGAAAACTTGTGATTATCTGGCTCAGTTGAATACAGAAATGCAAAACATAAATCTGGAGCCAAGTAGTGGTCACCTCCTTTAAAAAGACATGCTCTCTATCTTCTATTTCTGTCCCTATTTAACTGGAATCACTGTGAGGTGGTACCATTTGACCTTGTCAGGTATTTGATATTGTGAACCCTGGTTATTTGGAACGATGAATGCGAAAATTCCTAGCCTTCCTTCTGTTGAAAGAGGTTTCTAAATTTGAAATCTGAAAATTATTTTTATTGCCCTCACTCATCTATAAAATTGTAAGTTCCTTGAACACAGAGATTATGTCTATGTAATTTGTGAATTCTTCACATCACTTAATACATTGCCCATGAGAAAAAAATTCTTGAAAGCAATATTTGGTAAAAATTATTTAGCATTTCTCTTTCTGTCCATTGTACTTTCAGATTCAAGGGCCTATGGGTTCCACCCTCATCCAGAGGGCTCTTTCCCAGGCTTCTTACAGGCACGGGGGAGAAGTCCAGAAACCAGGATCTGTAATAATCACTTGGTGCTGACATCTATGATATTATAAATACTACATAGAAAATTTTGTTCTTCAAAAATGTTACGAAGACAGAAAAATAACTAGTTTAGAATAGCTAAACCTGAATCCAGATTTCCAATATAACTTTCTAATGCTTTTAATTCTTTGAATTCATTCTCTCTTAATTCTTTGTTAAATATAGCTAAAAATATGATAGCAAATTTTGATGAGGAATTGAAAAACAAATGGTAAGGCAGATATATCTGAATTAACTGAAGCAAGTGTGTGTGTGTGCACGTGTGTGTGTACACACGTGTGTGTCCACACATGTGCATGCATGTCCCCCCTCACTGCTATTTATGTAATTTTACCTCAGGATGGCATCAAAATTTCCCTCTATAAAATTCTTATTTTGAAAACTGTATGCTATTTAGACAAGGATAGCAAGACAAACAAGCAAAAATTAAAACTGTAACCAAAGACCTCTGCTTATCCTCATTTGCTACAAAATAATATTGATATTTGTATCTTAATTTATAGCTATGACTATATCCACAATTATATCTCTATACAAATTTATTGTATCCTATTTATTCGAATTCTAATTTTTTCTTTCCAAATTATTAAAAGCATTGCATTCAAATTTCCTAAATAATGTGTCTATTTTGAAAATCTAATACAGCAGGAGTAGGCAAACTACTACTGGCCTTCTGCCCAGTTTTCTAAAGAAAATTTTATTGGAATACAGCTATGCCTGTTCAATTACATGTTACTCATGGCTGTTTTCACACTACAAATAGGGAGTAGAGTAGTTGTAACAGACACCATGTGGCTCACACAGCCTAAGAAAATTTAGAAACTGATGTTTAGAGAAAAAGTCTACCAACTCTTCCATTAGATAATAGTAAGGAAATAATAATTATGACATATAAGGTATGTTCAGGTGTAAAAGTTCACATACATACACACACATGCACAAACATATACAGAGAAAGAGAGGAAGCCACTTTCGTGGTAATTTGGGACCTGAGGTTGATTTTATTTTGTTTCTATTTAAAACCAATAATTTGTTAGTAAGCATTTTTTTTCTTGCTTGCAGAGCTCTTGATATAGAATTGTTTGCTCTAGCCTTAATATTTTTATTGTAAATAAACATGTTTTTGAGCAATATTATATCAGTAATCTCATGGTTTCATGTGTTCCTGAAATATTTTTCTATAAATATCTTTGCTATAAAATTACTGATGACCCCAAATAAACCAGGAGAAACCTAGAGATTTATCTGTCCTCAAATGATATGTTGATACCATCAGTAGCACTGGAATTAGAAATATAACTATTACTTTTCCTTCAAAGTTCACACGAACCTATTAAGATGGCTTATATAATAACATTACAAATCATCAGGTGAAGGATTACATAAAACTAACCATAATTATTGACCTGAAATCTTAAAATTTCCCCTCATATATTATTTTCAATTACTTAATGACATGTTTGTTCCATTTGAAAATATTACCTAACCATAATGGCAGGAGTCAAGTGCTGATTCAGGTTTTTGAAAGGAAAGCATTCCTAATCTTGATTACCAAAGCAAAATACATATATCGGTAAAAAGGTAAGGATTAAATGTACTGGCATATTTAGTCAGTATCTTATTGTTATATATAAAAAACACAGTGAGAAGTACTTTGTTATTTTAACTGTGAATCTGTCAGTGTTTAAAGGTAACGCCTAAGGAAGAAAAATTGGTTGATTTTAATATCATTTTTTTCTTATTTAATGAACAAAAATAAAAGTTTTATCCATTAAAGACAGGGTGGCTCTACCCAATTCATTATGTGTTTATTTCTAATTATTTATTCATAGCATATTGAAATAATTTAAAACAAAAGGAAAATTAACAGTCATAAAATTAGCCCACTCTACTTTTTCATAGCAGACATTCTAGACATATGCTTTATATTTTCAGAAAATGAATTTTGGAAAAAGGCCAGTACAAATATGTAAAATTAGGAAATATTTTATTCTAGTTTTGTCATTCAAATAAAGATACCTTGAATAAATCACAGTATCACTCCATGGGAAGATATAAATCACACATGCCCAAATATAAGAAAAGTGGTGTTTTCTTCCTCCTCATAAATTATCTCTCAAGGAAGAGTTAATGTGCATGCCTCATCAAACACACACAGTGACATCCCTCCTGTTCAATGCATGAGACATGCCTGTTCCAACCTAATGTCAAATCCTTAATGGTGCACCAGTTCTCACTCCCTGTCTCTCGTTCAATTGATTTTTCTCTCGCATTTTTTTCTATATCCTCTATATTTAAATTTTTCCTTCTTTTATAGTTAATAATATATAATGCTTACAATGTGCCAAGAAAACTTGAAGGTGCTTTACACATGTCTTGATTTTGTAATCCTTATTTAATCCTATGGTTTACCATTATCAAATCCATTTTACAGATAAAGGAATTAAGCCAGAATTTGAATCCAGGAAATGCGGCTCCAGATTCTATGATCTTAAACACTGAACTATTATGTTCTTCTTAAGCAGAAAAACAAAAAACTCTAAAACCTCCCATCTTTAAACAAACAAAGCAAAGAATGCCCTCCCTTGATTCCCACACTGTCCTCTAGCTATAAACTCACTTCTTGTCTAGGTCAGCAATTACCTCTTTTGCCAATTGGAATTCTTTGTAAACGTCATACTCAAGTAATCAGCAGCCTTTAACATGGTAGTTTATTCTTTTAAAATATAAATCAAGACCTGTCACTCCCTTCTTGCATAGACCCTTCCATTGGCTTCCGGTCACATTTAGAGGAACTCTAACTTATCATGGTATATATCATGGTATATGAGACTCTGCTACAGGGGGCTTTGGCTATCTCTCAATCTCACATCCTACCTCTCTCCTCCTCGATGGTATTCTGAAAACCGCAGTATGCTCCTTCTTCAGGTCTTTTGCCCTGTTGTTCTTTCTGAATGAGAATACTGCAGGCTGTACTTTTATAAGTTTTTCTGTCTTCAAGGCTTTGAGTTAAGTTCATTTTACTTGGCTTAATCTGACCAGAAAATCTGTAAAAGACAGAGGTACGGAAAAGAGCCTCATTAGCCTCAGTTGTTTCATGAATCAAATGGCTGTGCTTCGTAGACAGATCATCTAATTTAATTTACTAGACTTTGCTTAAAATCAGAAAACATGGGTTAAAGCCCGATATTATCATTTATTAATCAGAACATTTGTGCTGGAATAAAAAGTATTCTTAGTGCTTTCTGAGGAGACTGTGTTTACATACATAGTTTCCGGTGGCTATGCATACAGATACACATACACACACATACAAACATGAGATACAAATATGAGAGAAAGAGACCCAGAAAGAGAGATGGAGAAAAGGAGAGAGGAGTAGGAAAGGGGAGGAAAGGAAGGAAAGGGAAAAGAAGGGAAGGGGAGGGAGGGGAAGAGGATGAAATTATGAAATTACCTCTATGTTTAAATAAAAATGTTAATCACCTCTTTTAGCTCAATGCATATGCATTTTAATTTCCTGTGCGGTATCATTTCTTCTTTGCTTTTAAAGTAATAGCTTACTATTCGTCTAAAACTAGAAAAATCCCCTACAATTTAAAATAGATGACAATCTACATATATATACATGTATATTTAATTTCATTATTACTTAACTTGAAAGATTTCTATGAATTTTAAGAGAGAACAGTGTTTATAACATGCATGACATATAGTAAGCAATGAACACTCATTTTAGTAATTTATTTACTTATTGTAATATATTCATGACTACTGTTAGTTTTAGCTAAACTACTAAGGGAGCTTCTATGATCAACTTTATCAACAAAAGTACTAGTTGTCATATTGCTATAAAGAAATACCTGAGACTGGGTAATTTATATTTAAAAAAAGTTTTAATTGGCTTACAGTTCCTCAAGCTATATAGGAAACATAGTGGCATCTGCTTCTAAGGAAGCCTCAGGAAGTTTACAATTATGGCAGAAGCTGAATGGGGAGCAGGCACATCACATGGCAAAAGCAGGAGAGAGGGGGTGGGGGGAAGAAGTGCAACACACTTTTAAGCAACCAGATCTCCCAAAAACGCATACATACAAACATGAGACACAAAGATGAAAGAGAGAGCCAGAAAGAAAAAGAGAACAACTCACTGTCACAAGAACAGTATCAAGAGGATGGTGTTAAACCATTCATGAGAAATCCACCTCCAAGTTTCAATCACCTTCCATTAGGCCCCACCTCCAACATTGGAAATTGACAATTCAACATGAGATTTGGTCAGGAACACATAGCCAAACTATGTCACTCTTTAAGAATGTAAAGTGCATACATTACCCTAAAGACAATAGGAACTTAACATTTAAGTGGCATCTCCAAAGGAACTTCTCATTCTCTATAGAAATTTCACATTTCAATTTCTTAAAGTGAATACAATTTGTAGAAATAACCTCAGTTAACTTTCAAATAATGCCATGACCCCACAGTATCAGAATACAGTTGATGGCCTTCTCTAGAGAGGTTTCTTACTATGCCAAAATCTTCATACCTTAAAACCTATAAGGCAGTTTCTTTTCATTTGCTTAAAAAGCAGGTAACTGGCCGGGCATGGTGGCTCACGCCTGTAGTCCCAGCACTTTGGGAGTCTGAGGCGGGCAGATTACCTGAGGTCAGGAGTTCAAGACCAGCTGGCCAACATGGTGAAACCCCATCTCTACTAAAACTACCAAACTTAGCCAGGTGTGTGTGCCTGTAATACCATCTACTTGGGAGGCTAAGGCAGGAGAACAGCTTGAACCCACGAGGCGGAGGTTGCAGTGAACCAAGATCGTGCCACTACAACACTCCACCTGGGCTACAAGAGCGAAACGCCATCTCAAAAAAAAAAAAAAAAAAAAAAAGGCAGATAGCTTATCAATGCAACATTTTATATTTTGATGTTTTATTTACTAAGACATAACATAAAACTAGTGAGAATTAACAAATTATCATATTTTTGGGGGAAAAGCACATTCTATTTTGAAATACATGATCAACGCTGAATTATCTTTCCATGAAAGACAGTCCCACATTTCAGAGCATGATCATTTTTGCTTACAAGATACAGCCATTTTGAAAATCAAGAGTAAACAACTGAAGACATGCAATAAAAATTACATACTTTAATATGTCCTGCTATTTCAGTTTGTTTATTTTTCTTATTCCTTGTGCTGTGGTTGGGAGCCCTAAAAAAACCCCAATAGTACCAGTTTTGTGTCTCTGGCATGTTGGGCTTCTGGTTCCCTTCCCCTGAGCCCAATCCTAAGTCAACCAGTTTAAGGTCTGGGAAATCAACTCCTTCCAGTTTGGAGGATGCATCTGAGGGGAGTGTCCTATAATAAGGAGACACAATTACTTATCTGTGAAGAGAGAACCCAGGAGAAGAAAGAAAAAAAGAAAGCGTTTTTTTCAAAGGAGTCCCAGGGATTTAGGATGCATTCTAAAGGGGTACAGACTGAAGATGAATGGCTACCCATCTAGAAAGAGGGCAGCAGACATGCCTGGTTCCCTTCTCTTTACAGCAGATACTTGAGGCACATGAGGAAGACAGGGAAGAGTGTCCTCTTTCCCTCTTCCGTCCTTGCATCCCCAAGTTCCAGTGACCTTGGCAGGGACCACCACGGGTACCAAAGCAGCCTGCACCCATGAGCAGAGAAGCTTAGAGAATAGGAATTATCTGCTCTCACCTATGTCTCTTTCCCACCCTAGACCTCATTTATGCCATGGATATTGAAACTACCTTTGCAAAATTATAACCGAGGAAATTATGACAGTGAAAAAATCAGACCTAACCAACTCTATCTTGCTTCTAACCCTTAAACTGCCCTTGTTCTTTCCTGGGTGTAGGCCAAACTAACTTTGGGAAGGAACTGAGTTCATGGTTTGACTCTGAAACAAAATTGATAACACCCCTCTCCCGAAAAGACCCCATTCTTGCCTGGGGTCCAGTCTGCCTTTGCAGGTCTGCCAAATAATCTACAAGATTAGAAATTACGGCCAGGTGTGGTGGCTCACACCTGTAATCCCAGCACTTTGGGAGGCTGAGGTGGGTGGATCACAAGGTCAGGAGTTCGAGACCAGCCTGGCTAACATTGTGAAACCTGTCTCTACTAAAAACACAAAAATTAGCTGGGCGCAGTGGCACACGCCATTAGTCCCAGCTACTCGGGAGGCTGAGGCAGGAGAATCGCTTGAACCAGGGAGGCAGAGGTTGCAGTGAGCCGTGATCGCGCCACTACATCCCAGCCTGGGTGACAGAGCGGAGACTGCGTCTCTACAATTTAGGTGTCATGCAGCCTCTGGCTCCAAGAGTCTGAAACTCCCCAGTTGCTCCTGGGGATAACATCACTATTGTAAAACCTAAGATCAGTGCTTGAGATATTTTGCAGACCCTGCACTCGATGGATCAGCTGACACCCCTCAGACTAGTCATCTGGCTCCACACGTTCTGCCATTGCACCCAAGAACAGAAGATATTATAAAAACCTAAGTTCAACCCCCTATGATTCCATCTCCAACCCGACCAATCAGTACTCCCCACTTCCCAAGCCCCTACCTGCCAACTTATCTTTAAAAACTCTGATCCCTGAATGCTCAGGGAGACTGATTGGAGTAATAATAAAACTCCAATCTCCTGTACAGCTGGCTCTGTGTGAATTACTCTTTCGTCATGGCAATTCCCATCTTGATAAATCGGCTCTGTCTAGGCAGCGGGCAAGGTGAACCCATTGGGCTGTTAAAATATTAATGTGGCCTTTATCAATGAAACAGCCTCGGCTTGGCGTAATCGGCATGAATCAGCCACACATACCTGCGCTGCTGCCTTTTAACTTCCGTTATCATCTGCCTCTGAAGCCCTCAGATCCAGTTTTCTTTCCAAGGGCTTTGACCCGAAGCTTGGGATTGAGTCTGGGACAAAAATGTGTCTTGGGGGGTGGTTGCATGGACTCCTTATTGTAAGTCGAATGCTGATGTGAAACTCTGGAATTGACTCCTCCTCCAACAAGGGAGAGAAAAGGATGTCCTGTTAACACACTCAGATAACTGGTACCTATAGTTATTCTTCCTAGGATTTGGGTGCGTGGTGCTTAGCTTTGGTTAGTTCCCTTGGTCTTACTGTCTCCAAGGAAAACCCCTGGGGTGATGGGCACCCTATTTATTCCAATCACCTGGAAGGATTTGCAGGGTAATTTCTCTGAACTGGAATATTGATCCAGATTTTTACATTACCCATCCCCTTTTGTTCTTTCTGAGCTTCCACTGGAGACTGCTGATAGGTTCACAGGAACAAGCAGGGTTAGTCTAAAATGTAGGCAAAAATTTAAAAACAACTAGTGAGTTTAGAATTTAATGACAAACGTACGATACGTTTTGAAACATGATTTCTCTCTCTCCAGTCCATTTTTGTTAAAAAATCATCACAGGACTGGTTTGCAAAATAGACTTTAGTCTTATACTTGGACTGATTATTTGCATAAAGTGCAGCAAGAATAATTATTTCAACAGAGGCCTTTTGAATTGGCTTTGATGGAAGTTTGTTACACAAGTAATCTCAGATAAAACCTTCTAAAGCCAAGCTCAACAACGGGTTTGCATTCTCAAACACCTGTGAGTTGGGTGATCCTTTCCTCTTAAGGTCCCATAATAAACTTCGAGCTCCTAGACCTGTTAGAAAGTGACATTCTTTACCGACCACAGGTCAGGAACCCTGTACAGGGACTGCATAGACAGGGGTATGAGGCCAGTTTCCCCACTGGGCTTTTATTGGCTCCAGAAGTCGAGATTGACTCCTTAAAGGGAAGCATACCGTTCCAGTCAAAGCCTTTGTAAAATAACCAGTTTCTCCAATTGTGTTCTGTTGCAAAAGAAAAATGGATTCTTATTGCACTGATGCAAACAACTATATTGCCATAAGAATACTCACAGATGGTTTCCAAATTCTAGAAGAACCAGGCAAAGAGAAACAAACATGCTCCAAATTTTGATCACAGGAGTGTACACCTTAATTATTAAAGGCTGTAAATAGTTCAAAATAAGCTTTCTTGACTCTGAAAAACAAAGATCAGCAATATTCCAAGCAAAAGTCAAAGACTTGCCTCAGCTTCCTGAATTCAGTCCATTTAGTTAACTCTTGTTTTACCTGATATTTGTGAACATTTCAACTCTTTTTCAGTCCTGTACATTTTCCTTTATTCTAATGTTACAATCTTCAAAGTTATCACAAGTCTGTATTTGAGAGCACCTGTTTAAGTTCTATAGCTTATTATAAACCGTCTTTTGAAAAGGATTAAAATAAGACAATAATTGTCTGTGAAGAGCAAAATGTCCAGGGTAGTTACACTTAGAAACACGATTGACAAAGAAGTTTGGTTACCTCTGTGGTTTACAAACTTAACAACCTTGATTATAATTGATAGTATATACTTAGACACTAGAATTTTAGAAATCCCATACAATTTTGGAACATATATTAGCATTATTTACCAACATATAACCTAAAGAATATTGAACATCATTTTGGCAATCCCATGTACATAAACATGTCAAATAATCCTGTTTACCTCTCTTTTCTGGACATTCCAGGAGTCCCTGCACTATCCAAAAAGTCAGGTGTCAGGAAAGACAATTTTGAAATTTAAGTTTGATTTTGGGAAGCCTGTTAAATGTGTTCAAGGTTCAAAGCACTCGATATTATGAAACAGAAGTCCAGATTACCATAAGTTATTTGCCAAAATGACTCAAAAAGTTTAAAAAAGCAAAAGCCTTTTATAACTCTTTACAAATTTTGTCAAAGGACAGATTAGCACCTTAAGAAAACCTTGTTATGCTTTTATTTCAATGCTCAATTTACAGAAAAACCATATAATACCCTTTTGCACTTAGTCAGTACGTTCACACAGAGAACCTGTTCTGCAGGATTGATTTCCAAAACTTTTGCACCACTAGTTTGAAACTTCAGCTTTCCTATCTAACTCAAAACAATCCTTTAACCCTAGGGAAAAATTTACATTTCCAAGCCTTCTTATAACCTTTTACTAAAAAACACATTTTATTGTTCTTACACCCCTTGCATTCAAATCTATTTTCAATAGTTTCACTTATATGTTATACTGGTAACACCCAGTAACTTTTAACTTTCAGGTAAAAAGGGGTAAGTTGCTTTAATTGTGTGTTAAGTGCAGCCAAGTTTGACTCCAGTTTAATTAAGGGCGTGGCTAGTTCCGTATGTCCCCAGGCCTTACCAATTGAGAAGGCCAGCAAATTAAATAGTTCTCAAAACACAAAAAGCAGTTTGTAACCTCAAAACACTTAGCAAACCTTGCATCTGACCTTCATAATTTATCCCACCTATTTACATTTTGATGACATCTACTTTTTACCAATAACCTTTAAGGTTGTTTCTACTTAACAAAGATTAAAGTCACATGAACTGAAAGGTACCACAGCTTTTATCTTCCCTTTAAAAAATGTTAGATCCAAGCGCTTGTCTTTCTTTAGGCGAAATTAATCAGAGCTCTTTTTACAGACATCACACACAGTACACACACAGGCAAAAGAAAACCCCGTCCCCACAAGTTCATTTTTTACAACCAAAACTTTACAAATATAAACAGTGATAGTTGGGGGATCTGGCCTAGTAAAACGTCTCCTAGAAGGGGGAAAAAAAAACTTTAAAAGTTAACTTGCTGATGAGGTAGAGAAGAGGAAGGAAAGAAACAGTTTAAAAATTCCTTGGGAAGAACCAATTTTTTTTTTTTTTTTTTTTTTTTGAGACGGAGTTTCATTCTGTCACTCAGGCTAGGGTGCCGTGGCGCAATCTCTGCTCACTGCAACCTCCGCCTCCCGGGTTCAAGCACTTCTCCTGCCTCAGCCTCCCGAGCAGCTGGAGGCGCGCGCCATCACGCCCAGCTAATTTTTGTATTTTTAGTAGAGACGTCGTTCCCCCATTTTGGCCAAGCTGGTCTCGAACTCCTGACCTCGTGATCCACCCGCCTTGGCCTCCCAACGTGCTGGGATTACAGGAGTGAGCCACCGGCCCGGCCAGAACCTCTTATTCTTATGCAACTGGTTCCTCCATCAGGGATAAAAGTTTAATTACTATCCAATGGAGTAAAACCCCTTGGCGGGGAAGGGGAAGGATGCACTGTGGCTGGGAACCAGACAGCGGCTGTGCATGACCCTTGGGTTATGCGTCCTAGCCCAGGCACTTACGGGAGGGGGAGCAAGGAGCCCCCACTCGCCTGTCTTTCCCGACCCCTATACAGGGGTTGGGGGCATTTTTCCCCTAATCTCAGAAGTTGGAGGATAGAAAGGCTTATAAACCACAGTGAAAGGTTTTGAGTCCCCATTTCACTCACCGCTTCTCGAACCCCCACGTTGTGCACCAAAAATGTTGCAGGACTTTTTTTAAAGTCAGTGAAAGACAAGGTTCTTTGTCTTAGGGCCGCGAAAATTCAGGCTTACAGACAATTTGAATGGTAAGACAGGGTTTTATGGGGTGAGAACCTGTGAAAAGGAAGAAAAGGGGGAAACATGGACTCTCGCTAGACCATAGCTCCGCCTAGCGCACTTCCCGCCAGCAGCTTGAATCCGAGGGTCCACACAGGAAGAGGAGGGGCCAGGCTCCTCCCCGCTGCAAAAGTCCCAAAGGCTCCACCTCAGTGTGCGGGTTGGTTGAAGTTTTTCCGGGGACCCTCTCTCAACTGGCTGCCTCAACAGGAATTTGACTCTTGTTTATCTCAATTAGCCTGAGGTAAAATTTGTTCCCTTACATGCCATTTTGATTAAAGACGCCGTTTCCTAGAACCTATCAGGGAGGTTAAGTGACGACTTACTGTGTACAGCTGTAGCAACATTTTCCGTTAATAAGGGATTGCATATATGATAGAGGTCCCATAATAGAGCTGAAAAATTCCTCCTAACTCCTAGTGATGTCCTAGGTGTCGTCAAAGTTGTAGCGCAACAGCTTATTTGTCTGTTTGTAGTACTGGTGTAAATAAACCTACTGGGCTGTCAGTCATCAAAAAGTCTACCACATACAGTTACGTATGGTACATAATAATAAAGGTAATAAATGACTACGTTACTGGTTTATGTATTTACCATACTCTACATTTTATCATTTTAGAGTGTATGCTTTCTCCTTATTAAAAAATAAAAGTTAACTGTAAAACAGCCTCAGGCAGGTCCTTCAGGGGGTGTTCCAGAAGACATTGTTATCATAGGAGACACGCATGTTATTGCCCCTAAAGAACTTCCAGTGGGACACTAGGTAGAGATGAAAGGCAATGATAGTGATGACCCTGACACTATGTAGACCCAGGCTAATGTGTGTGTTCATGTCTTAGTTTTTTAATACCAAAGAAACAATTTAAAACAAAAATAAGTATACAAAGCTTATAAAGATTGAAATACAATATTTTTGTACAGTATACAATGTGTATGTGTTTTAAGCTACATGTTATTACTGAAGAGTCAAAAAGTTTAAAAAGTTAAATAATCTGTAGAGTGCTGGGCGCGGTGGCTCACACCTGTATTCCCAGCACTTTGGGAGGCTGACGTGGGCGGATCACCTGAGGTCAGGAGTTCCAGACCAGCCTGACCAATATGATGAAACCCCGTCTCTATTAAAAATACAAAAATCAGCTGGGCGTGGTGGCAGGTGCCTGTAATCCCAGCTACTCAGGAGGCTAAGACAGGAGAATCGCTTGAACCTGGGAGGCAGAGGTTGCAGTGAGCCGAGATTGCGCCATTGCACTAGGGCCTGGGCAACAAGAGGGAAACTCCGTCTCAAAAAATAAAAATAAGAAAGTCACAGTAAGCTAAAGTTAATTTATTGTAAAGGAAAAAATACAGATTTTTAAATAGATTTAGTGTAGCCTTAGTGTACAGTGTTCAAGAAGTCCAGATATTGTACAGTAATGTCCTCGGCCTTCACATTTACTCCCTCCCTCCCTCACCCAGAGCAACTTCCAGACCTGCAAGCTCCATTTGTGGTAAGTGTCCTGTATATAAAAATTATACAATTTTTTATCTTTTATGCCATGTTTAGCATATGTTTTCTATGTTTAGATATTGTATACACAAAGATTACATACATAATTTTATAATTGTCTACAGTATGCAGTACAGAGGGTCCTCAAATAATGTTTTTTGTTATAATGTCAATGAGAAAAAAAAAATCAGTTTCTCTCCAGGTACTCTGGTTTCCTCCAACATCCCAAAGATGTACATGTCACGTGAATTGGTGTGTCTTTATGGTCACAGTCTTAGTGTGTGTGGAGGTGTTTGTGAGTGTACCCTCCCACGAGATAGAGCCCTGTCCAGGGCTGGTTTCTGCCTTACGCATGCGCTACAGGGACAGCTTCTACCACCTGGGACCCTAAACTAAAATAAAGGGGTTGAAAAATGAATGAATGGATACAAATTATTGTAAAATAAAAATTCATAAAATATAATCATATAAATGCATGACAATTAACGGTGTAGTATTGTGGCAAGCGACGTCTCACTAACCCAAGCCTCCATAACAACTGTTTCTGTACTGACTAAGTGGTTAAGTTAAATATTAAAAGCCCAATGCCCTTATACAACGGCTAGGGTATAACAAAAGCTTACCAAGAGTTTTGCCTTGGCCTTAAAGCATGACAAAATAACCAAGGAATTCTTAATAGGACCGATTAGGATTAAACAAGTTTAATTGTGGCTCATCTGTATCTTGTTATTGGGCCATGAGAAATACCAGGCCGACCTTCAGTTTGGTCTGGGAACAGTATGAAAGTGCACAACAAGCCAGCCATGTTTATTACTGTTTGTTTTTGAACTGCATGGTGGTGAGAGATGCTCCTTACAACGTCTGCTTTGTAAAAATTTATTCATTGGTTTAACCCATCCCCACTACAACCGCCAGCACTCAACGATTCATCAAAATTGGGTAAATGATTATCTTACTTGTTTTTATTAATCTTTCTTAAACATATATGTAGACCACATTCAGCTCAATGTTTAATATTAGAAGTGTTTTGGGGTCTTTATGTAGACATTTGGTGATATTTTTGTGACCAGAAATACACTATAGAAACTTAACCCTTAATTATATAACTATGCTATGAAAAAATTGGTTTGTGATATGTCATTTTGCTTAAAAGCACAGTTTCCCAGAACTGACTGATGACATTAAATAGAAACTTACTGTATTTATTTTGTGTGTTTTTGAACTTCATATGAAGGTCATCAAACAGTAAGTATTTTTTGTTCTTCATTTCTTTCCCTCACCACTATATCTGTAAAATCTATCTGTGTAGTTCCTTGCAGTTTGTAGCTTTATCATTGCTGTGTATATTTTATTCACTTGTATGAATACATTTCAGAAGTGTTTTTGTAATCATAAGTGTAAATTATGTTGCATAATTTCCAAATTAAGTTGCATAGACACTACACCCCAGAATATTGTATTTAATGTGCATGAAGATTCTAAATAAATCGTTAATTTTCTGGGATCAATGATTACCTACAAAATGTCATTATTCATTGTCTTTCAGTGGAGAACAAACTGGGTACTTTCTTTTGAAAGACTTACATAAGTTCTAGCCACTGTGTTGATCTTTATTCTTTGTAATCAAGATCATTTTCTTAATAAGGCAAGAAGAGAGGATAAGAGGGAGGCTGGTATTCTTCAGTGTAGCTAGTCAGCAAGAACTCTATTCTTTTGTTTGCCTTTTATTTTGGCGATTAAAAATTTTGATTTGTATGCTTATGTGTATTTGTTTTATAAAAATAATCTATTAGCATGCATAATAGATTAGTGCTCTCAGTAGTATTTTTTGTGAATTACATAGAAGAAATTTGGGAAATATTTTTCCAACTACCACATAACCAGAGTTGGATAAAAGTTCATACAAGAGAGGAAAAGAAAACAAATATTTCATTATTTTTATCTTGCAATGCTTTGAAAAAATCACATACTGTTGTAACTCTAAATATATATAATATCAGACAGATTCCCCTTACTCTTTTTAGAGTAAGATTGAGATTCCTTGGAAAACTTATTAAGGGAAGGATGTTGGGACAATTCAGTTGATGTGCTGCAGTTAATCCTGAGGTTGCGATTGATACTCATAATCTCTATCCTTCACAACAATTTTAAATTCCCCTTTCCTTCAACTGGCAATTTTGCTGATTAGATAATTTGTCTGAAAAGGTAACCTAGACTCTTTCATAGGGTCTGAAATTCTGTCAAGGTATATTTATTAGTCCATGTACATTCCACTTGTTTATTTACAGTTTAAAATGGCTATAGAAGTAATAAGCGATAAACCCGAAGATCTCCTGTGTGTTAAACATTTTCTCCCCTACGCTCAGGAAAATCAGGGTTAGTAACCTTTACCATTAGAGTAACCTATCTTTGTGCCTGCTGGTCTGGTGGCACAAGGAACCCATAGTGATTCAATGACCACTATAGCTTTGTGCTCAATGGGACTCTAAATATTTAGTGGCGAGAATTCCTTTTCTGGGAAATAGGACATCAAGAGCCCAGTGTTTCTAAAGATGACAAGCACAAATCCCTTAATGGATTATTGGGAAAGATGGTGAAGATATCAAACTTCCAGCTTTTGTTCTCCAGACCCATGCATCCTACTATATAAAAGTCATTGCTTTAAAACATACAGTGAATACTCAATCATAGTGCCCCACCTTTGCCTGCAGTCATCTTCAAGCTGGTATTCAGCATTTTTGAGCATCATGGGCTACTTTTTGTTTAAAGTAGTCAATTGCAAAAATCAGCGTTGTCATATTGGCAGTGGTTAATGCCTTATCTCCTTGTTCAGAGCCAGATTACAGATCTGGGAGGAAATCATGTAAATGGACTATAGTATCTATTGAGCCATAGTTGCAATATGTGGCAAGGCTGCATTTACCACAGATGGGGCCTATTTTCCTGCCCTGCAGCACTCTCAAAACTAGCAGCCTTTCACATAATCCAACAACAGGTCAGAACCCCATTTTAAAATATGAAAGGTGCTCACCCCAAAATCTGAAGAAGCCTAGCAATTAACGAGATTTCATCTTCATGTAATGTCATGAAGGTGCAATAAACCATCCTTTATTTTGGAAGAAGTGTCACAACATGCCCTAGACCACTAGACCTCTAAATATTTTAATGTGGCTCCTTGAATCAGTGTAGGTTTTATCTTTCCCCCTTTGAAGTACATGTGTCTTATCATGATCTCAAAAGTACTGGCTGTATCTTGTTCATTTGGCCCAACAAACATAATGTCAAAAATAAAAGCAGATCAGTGTGATGTTCTAGTAGAATGCCCAAGGGTCCAGATACCTCCAAATTATATTCTAGTAGAGGTTGGGGAAAAAGCCTGGAACAAGATCATAAATATGTTATGTTTTCTACCTCATGAGTGCAAAATGCTTTTGGTCCTTCATTCGGATGGGGACAAAAATAGTGTATTCTCTTTATCACTGGTCACATAAGGTGACAGGTGCTGTGCTAATTTGCTGTAACAAAAATACCACATCTGCCAAGCAGTGCAAATAAATTTACTACCTGATTGAGTTTGCAGTAGTCCACTGTTATCTCTCTAGATCATTCTTGGAGTTTGAAGAAGTCAGACAAGTATAATAAATGAATATTTGATGGGAACCACCACCCTTACATCCTTTGGTCTTTAAGATTGACATAAATTTTTGCTCTTCCTCCTGGAATATAATGTTGCTTTTTTATTTTCTGTATTACTGGATATGGGGAGCAGTTTCAAGAATTTCCTGCTTACCCTACCACCAGTGATAATAATTTCTATAATTTCTATAGCTTAGGTCAGGTTTCTAAAAAAAAAAAAGAAAGAAAGAAAGAAAAAAAAGCATCTAACCTGGGAATTTTTTTTTCAAAGATTTAGGAAATGCTGTCAAGGAGAATGGGTGTGGAATGAGGGAAGGAAGATTGGGTAGAAGGTAAAAAGCTAAGCAGGTATTGTCTAGGAGGTATCAGGCTAGTTTTAGTGGGATCTCATAGGAAAGATCTGGAGCATGACTTGCACATGTAATCCCCTATTGTTTCAAGGGAGTGGGCTTTTAGTACAGGTATGTTTGTCAATCACCAGCCACAGGCTGCTTACTGTGATAAGTGGGAGCATAATCTCCAGAGTTAGGCAGCTCCTATTTGACCAAGAAAAGTTCTTTGGAGAAGAAGGAAACTGGTCTATATGAGCAGGCAGTATTCTAGGCAACATGAAGATGGGTGCACTGCCACAGTTAAAGGAATCTTGACAAAGCACCAATAGTATCCAATACAAGATTTCAAACATCAATCATGTTGTTGATGCACTGCAGGTGTAATCAGTTAGAGTTTACAGTGTGATAACAACTACATTCCAAACCCAGTAACACAGCAACAACATTTCTTTATTTATCATATTTCATTTCAACTCTTGGTGAACCTATGGCTTTTTTCCTTTCTAACAGGATCCAGGTTGGATAAAATATTACCGGGCTTGGACAAACAGGCAGAAGAAAAGGAGAACTGAAACAATTGCTTTTGTTTATCTACCTATCTATCTATCTATCTATCTGTCTGTCTATCTGGTTTGAAATTCTGAAGAGATTTCTGAAATTCTGAAGAGATTCCACCCTCCCACCATCTGCCCCACCTTCCTTCCCCTCTCCCCTCTTCTTTTTCTCCACCCTTGATCTGTTCTAGGGTAGACAATCCTCAGTATGATGTTCTGCATGGCCCTTGGCTCTGATCCTCTTATAGGTACTTTTCTTTCCCACTATCTTCATTGGCTACATCTGATTTTGGAGACTCTTCTTTCCCCAGAGTCTGAGAAGCTCTTTCGCTCTGTTTCCTGGTCATAGAAAACTGGGTGCCCCAAGGGTTATTTCACATTTTTTAACAGTCACAAATTCTTTTGGTCTAGGGTGTTGGTTATTTTAACAGTTAAACTTTTCAAAAGCAATAGTGGGCTTTAAATTTATTTGATTACAATCTACCACAGGTACTGATAATCATACCAATAATTCTTTATAAGATTTTTTTCTTCCCTCTGGGCTTAAATGCTGTTATGTTGAGCCTATGAAGCTTCTAAGAGATATGTTAGTCTTAAGCCATTTTGTTTAATTGAAAGGGATGAATCAATGCAACATTAGTAGGTGTTTGTTTTTAATGTTTTAATAGACATAACCTTGATATGATTCGTGCTTGAGGCTGAATTTTAATTGTTTTTTTGTTGTTGCTCAAGGCCTTCATAGTTTATCTTTTACCAGTTGGAGTTGAGAAACAGTTCTGTTTTCTAATTCTGCAAATTCTGGCCTTTGCTAGATTTCTGTGCTGCTTTTTATGTTTGAGAACTGGTCTAATGGTTCCTGAACTCATCTTTTTCTAGGAATACTTGTCAATACATAGCAATAGTAATCAAATAATGTTAACAACATACTAGTTTTCCTTTTACTCCCTTAAATTCACAAGTTAATTAAAGAAAAGCATTAGCAGACCTTGAGTCATTTATTATAGGGATTGAAGTGATCCCTCACAGGGCTGCAGTCTCTGAGAGAGTTGGATTATTTCCTAGGTCATCATTACTCTTACAGTATAGACCCTATAGAATCTCATCCTAAACTGTGGGGAGTTTACAAGTGTATCCCCTCCATAAGGAGCAAAGGACTCCAATATTTGTTCCCATTAGCCCTGCAACTATGAATATCCTACCAACGTAGATGGTTTCTAATGTGTTCAGTAAATAATAATTCCATTTTGTATAATGTAAGTATGCATGTATGAATGTATTGACTGGCTGATTTAAAGATCCTTTGTGCCCTATGTAGAATTTCTGTGGTTTTACTTGTCTCTCTTCATCCTTTTTTATATATTCTACAGTACTAGTAAAAGGGCTTAATTTTAGGACAGAAACACCTCTCATAATGAGATACCAGTTCTCTATGCTTGTGATTACTTTTTTAAAATCATATTTTGCCTCTTTGCATGTTTTCTGCTTTACTATTTTTATGATTTAGAAAGCAATTGCTCAGTATTTTTTTATTTCTTATTTTCTTTCATTGCTTCAAATCTTGACAGAAAGGCATGCATTTTTAAATGACTCAATTTTGTTTGCCTGCTTTCATCAGTTTAAAAACATTAAGTCCAAATTGGCATTTCCTTCTCTTTTACATATTATTTTTGTCATTACTATTCTAAGTTCAAATGTGTTTAATATTGTTAGTATAAAATTTTGTTATAATTTCTCTTTTTTTTGCATAGTGGAAAATTTCAACTTGTAGCTTTTCTTTTAAAAAACTTTCAGTCATTGGATATGTGTGAGCGTGAGATAACTTCATTTTCTATTTTAAATGTTATTTATCCAAACAAAACAACTTCATGAAGTTTAAATAGAATGCACAATTATCACGATGTTAAAGTATGCCCCTGGCCAACAGACAAAATGGGCTCCCTGTGGCTAACTGAGGTGCTTGACATTAAAACAGAATCTGGTGGCCAAACTGGGTGTGGGAGCAATCAAATACTCTGTCCTAGGAAAGATATTTTAAAAGTGGCACAGGACCTTCCTTTCTACAATCAAGTAAAACCAGTTCCTGTTGTGAGTGCCATGATAAACTGTAGCTGGAATAACCGCCCTCCATCCCCAAACAATGGCCTTTCAAACAAATACCTGACAGAGACTTCTTGTTTTGGGCTTGGAAACCACCCAATCAGGGCTAAACACTTTGGACCAATCAGAATTAAACAAGTTCGATCACTTTTTTTTGCATAAACAGACCTGATAGAGGACTGGGGTGAGAACTTTCCCTATTTAAACCAGACCCTTCCTTAGTTCCTTAGAGAGCACACTTTCACTTCTACTAGAGGTTGTGTCTCCCTAATCTGCAGATTGTTTGTTGATAGAAAATAGGGCTCTCTCTTTTTCCTCTGCAGTTCTCAGTCTTTTTGTTAACAATGATATTCCAATTGCTAAAGTTGGGTTCTTCAGAAAAAAAAATTAATAAAGCAACTAAAATTTAAAACCCATTAGGAATGTTAAATGTGCATAACAATACTCTTTCTATGACTAATCAATAACATTTTAAAATATGTTGTAAATGAGAAAAATTTTTCTCCTTTCTTGTATTTTATTTTGACTAAAAGTCTAAGATGAGGAATTGCTTTTATGGCCTATTGATTAATATATTTTCTTACTTTAGAAACTAGGAACTAAAACCTAGAGACAACAGATATCATATCTACGAAGGTCAGAGGGGTATATTCATTTTATTAAAAGATAAGATTTAAGAATCATACTTTTAAATAAATTTAACACGTATTTCCTAATTTGTAGATTGCTTATTAAAGGGATCATTTGTGAAAATTAGATAAATAAATGTATAAAAGCTATGAATGCTTACAATCTGTAAAGAGAATACTATTTTAATTTATGGAATTGACTATAATATTTAGAAGTATCTGTGTTACTATAAATAATTAGTTTAAAAATCAGACATGATATAATATGAATAGTTACTCATGCATTTAAAAGACTGGTTTAGGGCTGGGCTCAGTGGCTTATGCCTGCAATCCCAGCACTTTGCTATGGAAAGGTGGGAGGATGGCTTGAGCCCAGCAATTTGAGACCAGTCTGGGAAAACCATAGTGAGACTCTGTCTCTACAAAAAAATTAAAAAATAAGCCAAGCATGGTGGTGTGTGCCCATAGTCCCAGCCACTTGGGAGGCTGAGATAGGAAGAGACCTTGAGACCATGAGACCAGGGCTTCAGAGCCATTATTGTACTCCTGCACTCCAGCCTGAGTGACAGGGAGAGAAAGCCCCTGTTTCAAAAAAATGAAAAGTAAAAAAATAAAAATAAAAGACTAAATTAGTTGCTTAATTACTTTCAGCTTCTGTTTCTAGTTTGCAAATTTGAGTTAAAAACACCAAAATTATAGGATCACTGTGAGAACTAAAAGTGGACTATAAGGTATCAGTAATTTACAAATATGATTGCTATTTATATAGTGCCTTCACCAATCTAGATCAATTGGGTAAGTACTAAGTACAATCATGCTACAAAAAAAAAATGGCAACAAAAACCTTGATATAGTTTTTATTTTAAAAATTGCTTTACTTTTTATATTGCCTTGTTCTTTTTCACACTGGACAGTGCCAGAGACATGAAGCTGCACTGCATGGTCCATTAGCCCATTCAAGAAGATCTTGTTTCATTTCCAGATATGCTTTATGATATGTCATACTAATATCTCTTGAGTTTCACATTCCTTTTTTTCCTGTGGCTTTCTAGACCCATAAAATAGAAACACATTTTAAAATCAAATGATATTATTTTAAAATAGTTTAGTATCTGATATGGTTTGGATCTGTGTCCCCACCCAAATCTCCTGCTGAAATGTAATCCCCAGTGCTGGAGGTGAGGCCTGGTGGGAGGTGATTGAATCACGGGAAAGTTTCTAATAGTTTAACACTATCCCCCTAGTACTGTTCTTGTGTTGGAGTTCTTGTGAGATCTGGTTGTTTAAAAATGTGTGGCACCTCCCCCTGCTCCTTCCTCCTGCTCTGGCCATGTAAGATGTGCCTGCCTCTCTTTCAACTTTTTCCAAGATTGTAAGTTTCCTAAGGCCTCTCCCAAAGCCAAGCACATGCTGCCATGCTTTCTGTAGAGTCTGCGGAACTGTGAGCCAATTAAACCTCTTTTCCTTATAAATTACCCAGTCTTAGGTAGTTCTTTATAGCAATGCAAGAAGTGACTAATACAGAAAATTGGTACCTAGAAGTAGAGCATTCCTATAAAGATACTTGAAAATATGGAAGCAACTTTGGAACTGGGTAATGAGCAGAAGTTTGAAGAGTATGGAGGGCTCAGAAGAAGACAGGAAAATGAGAGAAAGTTTGGAACTTCCTTGAGATCTGTTAAATTGTTGTGACCAAAATGCTGGTAGTGTTTTTGATAGTGAAGTTCAGCCTGAGGACGTCTCTGATGGAGATGAAAAATTTATTGGGAACTGGAGTGAAGGTCACTTTTGTTATGTGTTAGCAAAGAGGTTGGCAGCATTGTGCCTCTACTCTAGGGATCTATGGAACTTTAAACTTGAGAGTGATGAATTAGGGCATCTGATGGAAGAAATATCTAAGCAGCACAGCATTCAGTATGTGGACCAACTGCTTCTAAAAGCTTATCTTATATGCATTAGCAAAGAAATGACCTGAAACTGGAACTTATATTTAAAAGGAAAGCAGAGAGTAAAAGTTTGAAAAATTTGCAGTCCAACAATGTGATAGAAAATAAAAGCCCATTTTCCAGGAGCAATTCAAGTCAGCTGCAGAAATTTGCATAACTAAAAGGAAGGCAAGTGCTGATAGGCAAGACAATAAGGAAGAGGCCTGGAGGGCATTTCAGAGACTTCTGAGGCGGCCCTTCCCATCACAGGCCTGGAGACATAGGAGGAAAGAATGGTTTTGGGGGCCAGGACGATGACCCCACAGCCCTGTGCAGCCTTGGTATGCTGATTCTCACATCCCAATCACTCCAGTTCTAGCCATGGTTCAAAGGGACCTGTGTACTGCTTGGGACACTGCTTCAGAGGGTACAAGCTGTAAGCCTTGGTGGCTTCCACATGGTGTTAAGTTTGTGGGTACACAGAGTGTAAGAGTTGAGGTTAGGGAGCCTCCACCTAGATTTCAGAGGATGTATGGAAAAGCTTGGATGTTCAGGCAGAAGCCTGATACAGCACAGAGCCCTCATGGAGAACCTCAACTAGGGAAGTGTGGAGGGGAAATGTGGGGTTGGAATCCCCACACAGAGTCCCAACTGGAGCACTGCGTGATGGAGGTGTGAGAAGAGGGCCACCATCCTCCACACCCTGGAATTGTAAGTCCACCAACACGCTTGCACTGTGTACTTGGAAAAGCTGTAAGCACTCAATGCCAGCCCTTGAGAGAAGCCATAAGGGCACAGCTGCCCAAGGCCTTGGGAGCCAACCCTTTGCATCACTGTGCTTCAGTTGTGAGATATGGAATCAAATAAGATTATTTTCGAGCTTTAAGATTGCATGACTGCTCTGCTGGGTTTTGGACTTGCATGAGTCATGTAGCCCCCCTTTTTGTGGCTGACTGCTTCATTTTGGAATGGGAGTATTTACCCAGTGCCTGTACCCCCATTGTATCTTGGAAGTAACTAACTTGTTTTTTATTTTACAGGCTCATAGGTAGAAGAAGCTTGCCTTGTCTTAGATGAGACTTTGGATTGTGGACTTTTGAGTTAATGCTAGACTGAGTTAAGACTTTCAGGGACTGTTTGGAAGGCAGGATTTTATATTGCAAGGTGTAAAGGATGTGGGATTTGGGAGGGGCCAGGAGCAGAATAATATGATTTGGATTTGTGCCCCTTTCCAAATTTCATGTTGAAATGTGATCCTGAAAGCTGGAGGTGGGGCCTGGTGGGAGGTGATTTCTAATGGGGGTGGTTTCTAATGGCTTAGCACCATTGCCCTAGTGCTGAGGTCTGGTTGTTTAAAAGTATGTGGCAGTTTCACCCTCTCTTTCTTCCTCCTACTCTGGTCATGTAAGATGTTCCTGCTTCCCCCTTTGCCTTCTGCCATGATTTTAAGTTTCCTGAGGCCTCCCCAGAAGCCAAACAGATACTGCCATGCTTACCTATGGAACTGTGAGCCAATTAAACCTCTTTTCTTTATAAGTTACCCAGTCTCAAGTATTTTTAACAATGTGAAAAAGGACTAACACAGGACCTGTTTTCTGGAGTTACTTCTACATTTCATAATCTATATATAACTTGGTATAATAATTTGCATCTGTCAAAATATCCCTGAAATGTCCCCAGTAGTACTTTGGCAAGGTAAAGGAAAACTGAACATGCCTACATATATGCTCTCTAAACAAAAGTTATAAAGATTCTGGTAGGATATATCTCTCTAGCTTTCTTATCTATTTATGTTTTAGGAGACAGGCCAGAAAATAGACAGAATGATAATATCAAGGTCAGCAGGAAGCTTTTTTTGTAAGTTCAAGCTATATTTCTAAGAGGAAAATTTTAGTTTCTATTCACAGATGTCAAAAGCAAACCCATTTGTGCTATGTACTATTACATACATGGAAAAACAGTCTCTGACACTTACACGTTTTGCAGTTGGCTTATAAATTATCTCCTGGTTAGTATTTTGTATTTTCGTTGGGACGTTGAATACACATTTCATACAATTTTCTTTGTATTACTTATACAAAAACTAATAGAATTCTCATTAATAATCAAAATCATATAAAAATAGTAAGTGAGATTTTTCAAAGATCAGAATATCTAAGAATATAACCATGGGTGCTTGCTAATATATTCCCAGACTTAATTACCAAATTATTGAATCCATACTTTGGAAGTGAACCTGAGAATATGCATGTTTACAAAGCTCTTACAACTGAGTTTTCCAGGTGTTATTTTACTGGTTTATATTGTATTATATGCTGAAAATCAGAAAATGAAAGAATAACTGTTTATGATAGTTTATATATTTTATATGTAATGATTTACCAATTTAAGCTGAAATCCTTTAAAAAAGTTTTAAAGAAACTCCAATTTATAAAATAAATTATCTTTTTACAAATCTATAGGTCAAACTTTTTCTATATACACCTGTGTTCAACACTAAAAGTAAAAGAAATTAGATGTGAGGAAGTGTTGAGGCCTGAAATTCCAAGTTCCATTCAGAATTCATATAGGAAAGGATGAACAAATTTGATATTGCATAAATCAAAACTTTTCCATGAAAAATAAATCATAAACAAAATAAAAAAGTTAATGCTCAAATAAAAGTTTTTGTTCATAATAGACAACATTTTAATGTTTAACATATATATGTAAATCAACATTTAAAAAGACAAAACAATAAAATTAAATAGGCTTTGGGTATGAATAGGATATTCATGGAAAACATTTAAAACAAATGAATGTAAAGAAAGATTATTCATATCCTTAATAATCAGAGAAATTAAAATGAAATAGGGAAATTTAAAGTAAAATTAAAATTGTATACCTTAGATAAGCAAATAAAAGTATAAATTCTGAGTTGTCAAAACATAGGCTTTTTCATAACACTGATAGTGATTATAGGGATTATAAATTAAAATAGCTTTTTGAAGAATTTGACAGGTTATTAAAATGTATAAGTCCTTTGCTTCAGCAACTCTACTTCTATGAGTGTAAGCCAAAGAATTATTAACATATAACCATAATGACAATGTATGTTGAAAAGTATTTATTTCTGCTATTTTGTTTGAATGTAAAAAAAATCTATAAAGAAATGGTTGCACACATACAGTTCATTCATTATACTGAACTCAATAAAAAAGTAAAATAATAGAATATATTTATAAGTACTATCCTGAAATGATTTCTACCCCATGTGGTTAAGCAAAAAGACAACTCATAGAAAATATAAATAGTTTGGTCCTATTTATGAAAAAAACAAGTATTTATAACCATGAGGAAAAATGTTGTGGAAGCCTATCTATCAAGCTAGTAACATTAGTTGTCACCAAAAAGTGGAACAAAGTTAGATAAGATATTCTCACTTTTTATCTTGTAGTTTTTGAAATATTAAATAATCGGTACCAATTGAAAATTTAAAGAATATTTAAAAGAACAGGGATGAAATGAGTTAACAACTACAAAATGCTAATCTTTAATTCTTGGCAATTGATGGAGTCTGATTCTCCATCAGTAGTTATGTATCCTTTTCTGGGAAGGAAAACAGAAATGAATGGGGATCAAATATGGGTGACTTCAAAGTTTACGTGATAGACAGGTTTATATTCTGTATTGTTTTTCTTTTTCCCTTGTAATTTCTCGCTGTTACCAGAAGCTAAATATGTCAACTTCTATTGAAGTACTTTATACCACATATATTTCAAAAATCTTAGGTCTTCTTCTTTTTCCAAATCAAAGCTTTATAATTAAAAAGGGGTAAATAAATATCAATTGAATATCTTCTATATTGTAGTCACTGTTCTGGGATATTAAAATGCAGCAGAAAAGAAAATAGACCAAAACCTCTGCTTTCATAATGCAGGGAGAGGCTCAATAAACAAACATGTAAAATCTAAACATGTAAAATCTAAATTGTTTCAAATGTTTCTTTATTCATTATGGGTAAAACAAATAGGGAAGTGGAATAGCAGTGTCAAGCTAAGGCAGTGAGTTTGCTACTTAAAATAGGATGATCAAACAAGCTTCAATGAGGAGATGAGAAGAGATAAAAAGGAATGGAAAGATTAAAACCTTGCTGATATTCCAGAAAAGGACAGCAGAGAAAACCCTGGCAAAGGCCCTGAGTCAGGAGTGTGGTTGGCATATTTTAGAAACAACATGGAAGTAAGTCTCATTACAGTAGAGTGAGCAAGGGGGTGAAGAGTAGAAACAACATCACCTGTGTTGTGTTTGTGTGTGTGTGTGTATTAGAGGAGCACAATATATATAGTCCTATATGTGTGTGTGTATATATGTATTTATTTATATTTATATAATATATATATATTTAGTGTATATATATTTTCTTTAGTGTATATATGTATTATATATATATTTAGTGTGTATATATATATATGCACACACTAAAGGATCAGTAAACTATACGAAGGAGCCTGCTACCTGTTTTAGTAAATAAACTCGTATGAAGATACAGCTATACCCATTCATTATGTGTATGTGTATTAGAGGAGCACAATATATATAGTCCTTTAGTACAGGATCAGTAAACTATACGTAGGAGCCTGCTACCTGTTTTAGTAAATAAACTTGTATGAAGATACAGCCATACTTATTCATTATGTATTTTCCATGGCTGATTTCATGCTACGAAACAGAGTTGAGTAGTTGCAACAGAGACCGAATGGCCCACAAAGTCTGAAATATTACCAGCTGGCCTTTTTCAGTTTGCTGGCCCTGACTGAAGGCCACTGTAAGGGCTTTGCCTTTTATTTGTAAGTCAGATGCGAAGCCAGATGCTTGATCCTTATTGTTTTTACGTCTTGGGGTCATTATAAGCATTTTGGGTTTATTCTCTGTGTTATTAGAAGTCTTTGAAGATTGCTAATTAGGGCAGTGATCAAAAGGATGACTATAGCTATTTTGTGGCGAATATATTGTAAGAAAGCAAGCATGAATGCACACAGAATAATTATATGGTTTAAATGTAGTATAAATAAAAAAAAAACGTGGAGGCTTCACCAAAGGAGATAATATTGGGAAGAAGAAATGTACATTCAATGGTAATTTCTTTTTTTTTTTCTTTTTCTTTTTTTTTTTTTTTGGAGACGGAGTCTCTCTCTCTGTCGCCCAGGCTGGAGTGCAGTGGCACGATGTCGGCTCACTGCAAGCTCCGCCTCCTGGGTACACGCCATTCTCCTGCCTCAGCCTCCAGAGTAGCTGGGATTACAGGCACCTGCCACCACGCTCGGCTAATTTTTTGTATTTTTTAGCAGAGACGAGGTTTCACTGTGTTAGCCAGGATGGTCTCGATCTCCTGACCTCGTGATCCGCCCACCTCGGCCTCCTAAAGTGCTGGGATTACAGTCGTGAGGCTACCGTGCCCGGCCTCAATGGTAATTTCTAAAAAATTGAACAGTGTGGTGAGAAAAAGTTAAAAATCAAGAATGACTCCTATTTATGTCTTCAGTAATTGCTGATATATAATGGATATAAGAATTCAAGAGGGCATAAATTGATAGAAAATCTGGGAGTCGTTGGTCTACAGAAAGTAAATACTTTGAAGACATTGGATGATATAATCTAAGAAAAAATGTTGAAGAAATAGAGAGTTCTTAGATATGTAGCAGGAAAACAGGATGAGAGCAGAATACCCATGAAAGCATATTGATCAGGGTCCACACAGGAAAAGATGACAGCTTTCAGCTCCATGATTAGAGACTTGGTGTACTCAGTGGTTCATTTTAACAATAGTGGGAGTAAGGAGCACTGGTACAATAAACACAGAACAGTTTGGGAGTTAAGAATTTGCAGATAATTGATTTTAATAATATACCATGAAATGTAAACTGTGTAAGAAAATGAGTAAGGCAAGAAGAATATAATGGATCTTGAAAAAGTAGCAGGTTAAATGAACTCTATACACTTGAAAACAAATCTCAACATAGAATTCGTGTTTACCAGAGTACTCATGGCCTCAAATAAGTATTTATCACCCAAAGTCGACCTTTAACTTTCCTTTATTTGTCATAAGGACCATAACTGTATATGATTTTAATAACTGCTTGTATTTATACATCATTTTACAATTTAGAAGATATTCACGCATGTATCAGAATGTCCAAAAGTTAATAAAATAGCAAATGAAGCATTGAACATTGTCTTAGAGACTTAATAAATGAAGGGTAATCCAACAGTAATGAAAATACCAGCAGAGCATATATCAGATAAGTCTTAAGCTACAAAACAGAAAATTCTCTAAATAAAAATTGGCTTAAAATATGCTAAAATTGGACTTTCCTACTCTAAGAATCCCAATTATTTGTGCTGCATTTTAATCATGTGAAGATGTCCTGTAAATATTGAATCATTAGTAAAACCAAAGTATTTTTTGCCCATGCAATTCTTTGAAAAGGAATAATTATTTTGTAAGTTATATGCATTTAGTAAGACATGAACCTCAGTGTTTACTGAAGTCCACTCCTAAGACATGTACTCTTTGTTCTTCTAAAAATGCCTTGGAGTTTGAGGATGACAGTAACATTGAGATTCAACTATTAGGTGACAATGGGAAAATCCTGCTGATAAGATTTTGCTGAAATAGGTGGACTCTGTACTTGGGTAGACAAAATTCAGATTTTTTCTTTTAAGGAGGAAAATATACTACATGTCTCTTGCCTTAGATACAATAAGGTCCCACTCTGTTACAGTAGAAATGTAAATTAAACATTATATTTCAAAGCTTGTCTTATAAATGTAAGCACAGAATCAGCAAGTTAATCTCAAATGTAAATACGTATATTCCTGCATAAATGATGCATGTGCACAAGCACTTGGTAGCAGAGCATTCTCAACAATTTACTGAACTCTTTCATGTGATTGCACACCCAGCTAACACAGCCATTTTCCACTTAACTAAGCAGCTTCAGAGCCAGAGCAGAGACACTATTTATTTCAGTGTCACCTATAGTTAAGGTTACATCAAGATTTCTATTATGAACCTGTTTTTGGAGCTTCATACCTTTGTAATGGTTCTAATCACAGTGAAGACAAATCTCTCTAAAAGCACATCAAGCAGCATGCATTTTGAAAAAGCAAGCCAAATATGTAAGGCTAAGAAAACACTCCAATATTAAAAGGATTGAAATTTCTACTGAGCTTATAAGTATTTTTAGCAAGGTAAGTGAACAATAAAAGTACAATTTTTAAGTAAAACAATGACCTGCACTTATATAAAAATAGACTGACGGGAGAAATGTCCATGGTAATTTAGACAGTATTAGATTTGAAAATGGTGCTCTCAGCTTTTCGGTCAAGGTTATCCATGCTGCATCTCTCTCTCCAACCCCCTGTACAATATTATTATTAATTTCACAAAATTGTTATTATGTGCATGTTAATGCCTAGTCCATATACAATATTCTATTCTTGATTTTTCCTCTTTACTCTGTCACCAATTCTACATTAAATTTTTTTGTTTTCAAATAAGGGAAAATTGCTTTCAGCAACCATGGCAAATGTGCAACACTGAATTTCTCCCTTCCTTCGTAGTGTGCACCAAAGAAGGCCAGAAATATTTGCATGGGACATGCTAATTTCTGTTGAGAAATATCAAATCCTCAAGTGGCCTTTAGCCTTTATAAAAATCCATATGTGCTCACCTTTTATCATTCACTTAATGTTTTAGCTTTCTCACCTACCACTTCATGTTTTTATTTTTCCGTTAGGGGCTTTGGCAGATGCAAAAATGACTAATACGTTGCTTTAGTAAATCTTGTGCACATTCCAGATCATTGCTTGGTATATCTACCCATGTATCACTTTGAGAAGATCATTCCTTTTCTCTTTGATTTTCCTCTTCTGTCATTTCTCCTATCTGTGACACTATGACTAGACGTTTGCTATGTGATCAAAGCTCTGAAATGTCAAGGAGAATAAGAACAGAAAATGAGAAAAATGGCTTATAGAATTTGGCATATAGAATATTTGATACATTTTAAAAAGCAGTTTGAGAGAATAGCAAGGAAAATAACTGTTTTCTACATGAATAAAGAATGGATAGCTTGTGAGGAAGCTAATTGTAACATAGAACTACTTCTTCATTATATTTTAACACAAAGTGACATCTGGAGTTATTCAGGATGCAAAAAAAAAAAAAGAGAAGAAATAGGGGACTTGATCATGTTGTTAGGTTACAGGAGACAAAAGAGGGATAGCGATAATGTGTCACATGCTCTCATACTTGAGGGTGTGTGTGTGTTTTAATTTGCATTCTCCCAATAGGAGAACCTATATACACAAACATGAGTGTAGGCAGTTTATTTGAGATATGGTTCCAAAAAGGTAAAGTGAGGAGACAAGGAAAGTGAGATGAAGAAGTAGGAAGATTTAATATCAGAATTTATTTTATTTTATTTTATTTATTTATTTTTTGAGATGGCGTGTCACTCTGTCACCCAGGCTGGAGTACAGTGGTGCGATCTCAGTTCACTGCAACTTCCGCCTCCCGGGTTCAAGTGATTCTCCTGGCTCAGCCTCCCAAGTAGCTGTGACTACAGGCGCATAGTACACATGCGGCTAATTATTTGTATTTTTAGTAGAGATAGGGTTTCACCGTGTTAGCCAGGATGGTCTCAATCCCCTGGCCTCATGATCTGCCTACCTCGGCCTTCCAAAGTGCTGGGATTACAGGCGTGAGCCACTGCGCTCAGCCAATATCAGAATATTTTTGAGATAATTTGTGTGAGCCATGGGGGCTTGATCCAGGCAACCTCTAGGAAGTATCTAGGATGCTTTCCAGAATTATGCATTTGAGATAAGGACCATTGTAGTATTTCTCTATTAGCTCTAATCCCTCAGTATTTGTGGGGGCTCCTGGGGACCTAACTCTTCTATATGGCCTGGCCGTGCTCATATTGAGCCCAGTATAGTCTGTCGTGTGTAGAAGACGTCAGTTGCTAGCAGCATGAGATAAGTCTGAGTTTAAAATGCAGCTGTGGTTGCCATTAAAATGAGGACATGTGATACAGGATCACATGTGTCTGTACAGTGAGTACTACTGAAACTGGTACAAATTAGAAATAAATCAGGGAAAAGACAAAATACAATATGGTAGTCTTAGAAATATGAGAGATTATTTAGAAGAATGGAAAATGAAGATAAGGAGAATAACCAGTCCTTCTCCATGGCCTATGACTTTGGGTCATTGGGAAAATGAGGGACTCAACTAGAAGGGCTACATGACAAGTGATGCTGGAAAAGGAAAAAACAGCTTTCAGTGAAGATGAGCAGGGGATAAATGTTATGGAAAAACAAAGTGAAGGAGTGGCCACATAATTAGAGATGGCCACAGTTCACATGGGACAAGTGCTTAGAGTTGAGATGGCACTGATGGTAGAAATACATTCTAGGGAAATGAAAAGTCTAAAAAGACTGAGTGTGGAGATTTAAAGGGTAAACGGTAACTTTGTTAGAAAAAGAGACTGTAATTTTTTAGTGTTGAAGACAAAAGATGAACATAAACTGCTGTACACTGTACAGCAGGTGCTTGATATATACTGTTCTTTTTTTTTTTTTTTTTTTTTTTCGAGACAGAGTCTTGCTCTGTTGCCCAAACTGGAGTGCAGTGGTGCGATCTCGGCTCACTGC
This sequence comes from Pan paniscus, assembly GCF_029289425.2. Classification (NCBI taxonomy): domain Eukaryota; kingdom Metazoa; phylum Chordata; class Mammalia; order Primates; family Hominidae; genus Pan; species Pan paniscus. The sequence goes on from NC_073258.2 coordinate 98,937,619, forward strand.
AACCTCCACCTCCCAGGTTCAAGCGATTCTCCTGCCTCAGCCTCCCGAGTAGCTGGGATTACAGGCGCATGCCACCACACCGGGCTAATATTTGTATTCTTAGTAGAGACAGGGTTTCACCATGTTGGCCAGGCTGGTCTCAACGCAACTCTTTTTTTTTTTTTTTTTTTTTTGAGACGGAGTCTCGCTCTGTCGCCCAGGCTGGAGTTCAGTGGCGCAATCTCAGCTCACTGCAAGATCAGCCCCCCAGGTTCATGCCATTCTCCTGCCTCAGCCCCCCAAGTAGCTGGGACTACAGGCGCCCACCACCACGCCCGGCTAATTTTTTGTATTTTTAGTAGAGGCTGGGTTTCACCGTGTTAGCCAGGATGGTCTTGATCTCCTGACCTCATGATCTGCCCACCTTGGCCTCCTAAAGTGCTAGGATTACAGGTGTGAGCCACCATGCCTGGCTGGTCTTGAACTCTTAAGCTCGTGATCCACCTGCCTCGGCCTCCCAAAGTGCTGGGATTACAGGCGTGAGCCACCACGCTCAGCCCAATATATTCTGTTCTTACCAACTCTGTGTGTTAGCTATAATTACTCTTACTTTATTTGAGGGAATTGAGGCTAGAGGCACATGTAGAATGTACATAGAGATCTTCCTGTCCACAAAGCCTTTACTCATCCACTTTATCATGTGAATTCCTTTGGAAACAGGAACAAGTTGATAATTGGACTATAACTATATTTATCACTTCTGGGCAGAAAGAATTGACAGCATAAAGAGAGCAATTGATTTGCTGTTGTTTTAGTGCTGGTTCATCAGGCACACACAAAGAAAAAGCTAGAAAAAATAGTTGCTAAGGACTGTGTGTGTAGGGGGATGAAGGAGAGCTAGTGGAAGTAGGGTGAGAGAAAGGACTCAGATAAGGGAGAGTGAGCAGAATGTCAAAACAGGAGCCAGAGAGACAGATGGACTTTAGCCAGATTGATGGATATGCCATTTGGAGAAGCAAAGCAGAAAGCTGTTCTTAAAATCATATCAAGAAAAATGTTTTGGGCTGCCTCCTTCTTACTGCTGTATACTAGTCAACAAATACCACTGAGTGATGTTATGTTTCTAGTGGTGACAGAACAGAAACATTCTTCTCAAGCCCATTTTCTATTGAGGAGGAAATATATAAACAAGTATTTAAAGAAAATTGTGATAAGTGACATAAAGGAAATGTACAATGTATTATGACAACAATTTAGGATTCTTTTCCAGTTTGAGGCTTAGAGAAGTAACTCCTGGGTTGATAAATGGAATGAACAACTGGAATAAAATCTAGGAAACTGGAAGTCCAGCAGCAGCTCTGGCATTTGCTAGTTTTGTAACCGTGGTAATTTAATTTTCTTACTCTGTTTCCTTATTGGAAAAGTAAGACTAGTAAGGCCAAATCATTCTGTAAAACATTTCTGGATAAAGAATTGTGTCATTATTTTGTAAGGAAATAATTTAAAACTAAGGCATCGAAAAATATTTACAAATAATAATATTAAACAAGAAAAGCTCATTGTTCCTAGCACAGTGGTAGAAATGCACTTGAATTAGCAGACTGAAGCTGAGTTTATTGAAAACAATGCTTCTGCCATAATCTGACAGATGCATCATGGTGTGACACCTCCTAAGCTGTCACTGGTTTACCAGTTACCCAAAGCAATAATTTCTGATAGGTCTTCTTCAACACCCAGGTAGTGTTTGGGATACTGACCTTATTAGGGAATAGCAGAAACAGCAAGACAGAAGTACAAGAGCATAGAAGCAATATTAGTTGTCAGCAGCCCTGTCAGAACAGTTAAGTGTAGCATGCTTTAAGATATGTACCCAAATACTTTGGATTTTGCTTTTAGTGATTTTAACCGCATGAGGTGCTTTGTTCCCAATCAAAAGAAACGTTAAATAATAATGATACAAATTTTTAAAAGGAATAATGAAACCCTGCACTTTTTGAAAGGCTTGCCTGTGAAAAAACCCCTGGAGCATCATCCACATAAAGTACTGCCAAATTCTATTTCTAGACCAAATTTTCTTAGTCCTTAGGGAACAGCTGTCAAATGGTACTTTTAGTGACATTTAGACAAAGCCATAAAGTCTATTGATAACTTTTAACGAATAAAGTCAACTGAATGAATACTTGTTTACTTGCCTTGGAAATGGAAAAAAAAAACCTGGTATTTCTTGGCATTCTAATTTCATACTGTGAAAAAAAACGGAGAAAGCAAAACTATATGAATTAACAATAGCCGTGGTTTTACAGCACCTCCATATAAATGGTAGTCATTCATATCATGAGAGCAAGGGACTCAGTTAGGTAACCTAAGTGGTATACCAATTGCCTCTCTGAACCCTTCTGAGGAAATGATGTACAGCAATAAATTATTTAAAAGCAATGTAATTCCAATTATAAGATTCATGAAAAAAAGTGGGATTTTTTGGTCTTTAAACAATTTCTTTCTGAAGCTCTGTAATTGTAAGCTGTTAAAAGTTTATATATATATGTATAAAATCATAAACACAAAATCCCTGTTTTTATACTATACTAGGAAATTCAGAAATAAGAAGTCACACTTCTAAATTTAAGATACTGCTTTTATCTCACTATTCAAATACCCAGTGTTATCCAAGTTTACTTTTATATGACTAAGCATTAGATACATATTAATTGTGTTAAATTCTTGATTTTGGAACTGGTAACTTTATTAACATCATATTTAATTTCTTCATCAAAATAAAGATATATTTTAGAGTTCACTGAAGAGTTTTTAATGTAGTTCCTCTATCTTATTTAGAAATAAAAGCATATTTTAAAATATTCATTCATTCATTTAACAAAGTATATTTATATATCTGAAATTATGCTGGGTCTGGCAATAAGACGAAAAAGATATATCCCTTCTGTCAAGGAGTTGGTACACGATTACAATACAGTGTGATGAGTGTGATAATAGATCTATATAGAGAGAAACTCTGCCTCTAAAAGTGATGCACGTTCAAGAACTTAGTATTAAAGTGTGAGTTCATGTCGACCAGGGAGATACAGCAGGGAATAGCATATGCAAAGTCACAGAGGCTTGGAATAATATAGCATATTTGAAGAACACAAAGGAGTTCAGTATAACTATAATGAAAGTTCCGTATTGGAACACTGAAGAAGATAAAGTTTTAAACATGGAAAGGAGACAAAAAATATCAATTGCACATCACTAGAGATAAATTAATAAAAATATTGAAACAGATTAGGCTGTGGTAAAATTCTAGCTCTTTCTAAACATAACTAAAAAATACATCCTTTTTTTTCTGGATATTTAAGTGATATATTAGCTAGTGTAATGCAATATAGTCAAAACAAGAAATAGCATCTTCCATTCTTGGATGGGTCATGAATGGGGGAAGAATATTTATTACAAAATAGGAAGAAAAATGAGATATAATTGAAGAATTATTAATATAGAATAAAATTTCACAGCTATTAAGGAAAAAACACCATAACATTTATATATTAAGCAATCAGGAGCAAATAACAATAACAGTGGCAGTTTTCACGTTAGTGTGTACTCTGTACTAACACAGCTAAAGATACGTCGTGACCTACCAACAGAAAAAAATCTCCATCTTCTGAAATCTGTCAGTAGTAATTTCCAAATATTCATCCGTTACAATTGCAAAGGGAAACTTAAAAAAGAAATCTAGACTTCTCAGCTCTATTTTAGAACATGTGGATATGTGACTAGGGAACAAAAATGTTAACTGGACATTTTAAAAACAGAACAGAAATCTTTAGATTATGCTAAAATAATGCCAGATTTAGCTACCTCAGTCCTATAAATGTGTGTGTCATTTCTATAATGCATTGCATCTTTCAAAAGTCTTAATAATATTATGCATACAAATCTCCTCTGTTGAATATGTTTTATTCTGTTTGTTAATTTCTGTATCTAAAACATTGCCTAACATTATGTCTGACATCTGTGAATACTTGTTTAATAAATACATTTGTTTTTTCAATCAATATTCAAAAACCTATATGTATATGTATGTGTTTAAAAGTATATATGATGCAGAAAACTGAAACTGGACCCCTTCCCTACACCTTATACAAAAATTAACTCAAGATGGATTAAAGACTTAAACATAAGACCTAAAACCATAAAAACCCTAGAAGAAAACCTAAGCAATACCATTCAGGACATAGGCATGGACAAAGACTTCATAACTAAAACACCAAAAGCAATGGCAACAAAAGCCAAAAATTGACAAATGGGATCTAATTAAACTAAAGAGCTTCTGCACAGCAATATCAATATCATCAGAGTGAACAGGCAACCTACAGAATGGGAGAAAATTTTTGCAATCTATCCATCTGACAAAAGGATAATATCCAGAATCGACAAGAAACTTAAACAAATTCACAAGAAATAAAACAACCCCATCAAAAAGTGGGTGAAGGATATGAACAGACACTTCTCAAAAGAAGACATTTATGCAGCCAACAAACATATGAAAAAGAGCTCATCATCACTGGTCATTAGAGAAATGCAAATTAAAACCACAATGAGATAACCATCTCACACCAGTTAGAATGGCGATCATTAAAAAGTCAGGAAACAACAGATGCTGGACAGGATGTGGAGAAATAGGAACACTTTTACACGGTTGTTGGGAGTGTAAATTAGTTCAACCATTGTGGAAGACAGTGTGGCATTTCCTCAAGGATCTAGAACCAGAAATACCATTTGACCCAGCAATCCCATTACTGAGTATATTCCCAAAGGATTATAAATCATTCTGCTATAAAGACATATGCACACATATGTTTATTCCAGCACTGTTCACAATAGCAAAGACTTGAAACCAACCCAAATGCCCATCAATGATAGACTGGATAAAGTAAATTTGGCACATATACACCATAGAATACTACGCAGCCATAACAAAGGATGAGTTCACGTCCTTTGCAGGGACATGGATGAAGCTGGAAGCCATCATCCTCAGCAAACTAACACAGGAACAGAAAACCAAACACCGCATGTTCTCACTCATAAGTGGGAGTTGAGCAATGAGAACACATGGACACAGGGAGGGAAACATCACACAACGGGGCCTGTCGGGGGTTGAGGGGCTAAGGGAGGGAATAGCATTAGGAGAAATGCCTAATGTAGATGAGGGGTTGATGGGTGCAGCAACCTACCATGGCATGTGTATGCCTATGTAACAAACCCGCATGTTCTGCACATGTATCCCAGAACTTAAAGTATAATAATAAAAAAAGTATATATAGTAATAGATATTTTTTCTCTCAGCATTTATTATGCTTCTCTCAGTTATATAAACAACATTTTATTTACTAGCTTTCCAAGTTTTCAGAATGTCCATTTATTGTTATTGAAGTATAATAGATTTTCCTCCTCACAACTAATTACTGCCTGATAGTATATATGATATACAATGTGGTTCAGATATATAATAATTCAATACCATTGTTTGTATTTTGATCTACTGAAGTGAATATAATCATACTGCACCAAATATTAGATCAAAACATTCTTCACACTTCAGTAATGTTTATTTATTGTGAAATTGAAGTGATAAAATTAGACTTACTGGGCATTAGGACTATAAAACTAAGACACTTTTCTCTGTAACTCTAATCAGAAATAATCTGTAAAGAAGCAGTCAATTTATCTGGATAATTTGGTTAATTAAATGAAATGTGCTCCAAATTCAATTAATTTCCATGAATTCAGTTTAGATTCTATAAATACATTATTTTAGTCATATTTAGATTTATTTCTTCATTTAATTTAGTACAACACACCTATGAGCTAGGTTCTATAATTTCCATTTGATAAGTGATAAAATGAATGTCCTAAGAGTTTAAGTAGTTGTTCCATGGTCACACAGTTAGTATAGCACAGCCAAATACAGGATTTGGACCTAAATCTGTCCTTTCTGACTTCATCTAACTTCATTCCATGAGTAATACATAATTGGGGAAAAAATTCTTAAGGAAATTCTGTGAAAGTCTACCATTGTATGTGATTATGTGATTGCCTACAACTTATCTGCAAACCTGAAACACTTAGGCTTAAAATTTTTTTTTAACTTAATTGGACCCAATCTCAGATTTCTAAATTACTGAGAGGGTCCAGAGAGATGATTTGATAAAATTTCTCACAACTGTCTGTGACTTACCTAGATTAAGAAATGATAGACTGTGGAAGACTTGGATTTCCCAAATGCAACAGTTGATCAACTACTGTAATTTATGAGGTTTGTAAGTTAAGTATTTGTCTAGAAACAAATGATAATAGAAGGCAACGTATGTTCTTTGTGATTTATTTTCTATCATTAAAGCTGGAAAAGTTTTGATTCATTGACAAATATATGATTTTTTGTCTTTCATATATATAAGCAGATATAAAATACTTACTGCATAATTAAATTCCATATACATACATATGTGTGTATTATATGTACTTATGCATAATTTGACATTACATGATAAAGCTGATGTCAAATAGATATTGATGTTTGTTTGCCAAAACAGATACTTTGCTTTGGTATCCTTGATTCAATTTTTGATTCAGTGGAAATTTTCTATATGTTTTGTCAAAATTCTTATGCCTGACATGAAATAAATTAAACTCCATTTTAACTTTCAGGATTTAAGATTAAAGATGAAAGGCCGGGCACTGTAATTAGAGATTACAGTGGCTCACGCCTGTAATCCTAGCACTTTGGGAGGCTGAGACAGGCGGATCATGAGGTCATGACTTCCAAACCAGCCTGACCAACGTGGTGAAACCCTGTGTCTACTAAAAATACAAAAATTAGCAGGGCATGGTGATGCACACCTGTAATCCCAGCTACTCAGGAGGCTGAGGCAGGAGAATTGCTTGAACCCAGGAGGCAGAAGTTGCAGTGAGCCAAGATCGCACTATTGTACTCGAGCCTGGGTGACAGAGTGAGACTCCATACCAAAAAAGGAAAGATTAGAGATGAAATATCCACAGTGTTTCTATGGTGCGTTTAATTTAAAAACAATTTCATAGATTATCCTTTGGAAGAGGTTAATGGTATTTACTGTTTTAGTAAATCTCTTTGAGATTTGAGAAAAACACAGTGCTTATATACCATTCTCATTAAGCAAATTCTTGTGCATGAGAACTTTTATATATATGACATGTTTCAATATGTCTTATAACTGATTCCACATAGAGCAATGTGGTAAAAGTGGAGCTAACAGAGCTATTTTAGTTGTTTATATATTACAGATTTTCTGTCCCTCAAAATAAAATCAATAACAGCATTCAAATCAACCAGAGCCAAATGAACTACCAACATAAGTAAAAGATAGTGGATTTCCTCTATGTGCATTTTTATATTCATTAAAACATCTAATAATACTCTTATGTTGTCATGATGGCTGTGATTTTCTTTTAATGCCGTTTGATATGCCCTTCACAAAAAGGCAAAATCAAGACTCATTAATATTTAGCAGCTGAGAATCTCTACTGAAGACAATCAAAAATATTTGGGAAGATTTATGTCAACATCTGCAGCAGCAAAGAATATTTACCTTCATAGACTGTAGCAATGATTTTGAATGAACCTGCACATGCCACATTTTAACCTATTAATGAGGATCATGTGGGTGAAATGAGACTTTTCTTGTCTTATTAATTCAAATGCCAAACTAGGCACGTTGAAAGTTTGCTTATTAAACTGACTCCAGACTCACCGTACACAGAGATCTGTGGACTACACTTTGTTTACTTTACAAGAATTTTGTTTTTGTTTAAAAATTTCTGAGATGTTTATTTAAACTGAATTTCCATAGTGAGAATAAAGATTGTTAAACAGAATTCTGCATTTTACGTGAAAAACAGCTTGTAAATATCTTTCCGTGTATTAACTATATTAATAAACTCACATTGCTAAATATGTAATTAATACATGATCAAATATCCTGGAATGCCCCCTCTTCTCTCTGATTACATGAACCTAATCAACTTTCTATGATTAATGTAAATCCAACTTCATTTCTGAATTCACACACCCCATCTCAGACTGGACAAATCTCTCCCTACCCCAAACTCATAATCATTATGATCTTATCTAGGAGTCTTAATCAATAAGTCACAATATGCTGATTCATAATTATTACTTTGAAGTCTATCACATACAATTTACTACTAGTCCTGTGTCTAGATAGTATTTGACTAGATAGATATGTGTTGAATAGATAAGTTACATAAATGAATAAGATAATGAATAAATATAGAATAATAAACTCAAAGCTGATAAATTTAATTTTTAACAAAAACAACATATGACAAAGCTTGTTACTCTAATGAAGATATTTTATCACTTTGTCTATTAATATAGATTTTGGCATCAGAAAAATAAGGTTAGATTTTGAGCAAATGTCTGTCAGAATAAGTATATATGTGAACATGCACACTGAAGTGTGCCATACATGATGTCACTTTGTCATAGCAAGAAAAAAAGTTCAATAGCGTTCAATGTCAGTGAAAAATACTTAAAAAGGGGTAGAAATGAGCTAGGACATTTTAGGTTCTAGTCCTGGATTTTCTATCATTTAATGATTATATGACTCTAATTATCTGAAAGATGGTGAAGTTGAAGAAATATGAAGCCTAAGAATTGGCTGCAGCTTTGACATTATTGAATATAGTGGAAGGGTAGACCTTAAATTGAATAGGAGGAAAAGGTGAATGAGAGAGATTGGATGAAAAGTGGCAGTCATAGGTCCATCCATATTCTTCCCCAGTCTCTTTGTAGCCATTGCAGTGATGTCCTTCCTTCTGTGTGTCTGAGATCATAGTGAGAGTCAGTGCAGGTAGAAATGGTGTTCATAGACTTCATAGAAGGGGAAGCATATGAAACTAATAGTAGAGAATACATTGCATTTGTACAATTGAAAAAAAAAACAGAAGTCATTCTAGATACATCTCAAATAAACACTGGCCTTTTCCATTATTCTAGGTTGAACCCCACCTCAGGGCAACTCTTCTTCCAAACAAAGTGGAATTGGAGTTAATTCAAGCTCAACTCAAGGTGAGGAATATTCTACTCTACTGTCTTTTACTGTCAACTTGGCTATGACTAAAAAGCCACAGAATTCCACTTCTGGCTAATGCTGCATATCATACAGAGGCATCTTTGTTCTAGGCTTGTGTATACTTCCCTCTCATCTGTCATGTTCTCACGGATGTAAGTGGAGGGAAGAACATCAATGTGGCAGGAGTGAGCCTGCTGAGAATTTGAGCAAGGTTTCACACTGCTTACATATAAAACATAGATTCTTGCCAAGTCTCATTTCTAACTATTTAACTTTATAATGATGTGGTACTTGGTGTGTATGCCTCTTGATAAACTTAATTCAGCGCCATTAGAACATCATCATTTGCCAACAGATGATGGATCTTTAAAACCCAATAACAAGTCAGGACAGGAAATTTTTCTCAAAGAAAAACCCAAAATTCTTTTTTTTTTTTTTTTTTAATTGAGACGGAGTCTTGCTCTGTCGCCCAGGCTGGAGTGCAGTGGCACGATCTCGGCTCACTGCAAGCTCCACTTCCCGGGTTCAGCCATTCTACTGCCTCAGTCTCCCGAGTACCTGGGACTACAGGCGCCTGCCACCAAGTCTGGCTAATTTTTTGTATTTTTAGTAGAGACGGGGTTTCACTGCATTAGCCAGGATGGTCTCAATCTCCTGACCTTGTGATCCGCCTGCCTCGGCCTCCTAAAGTGCCAGGATTACAGGCGTGAGCCACCGTGCCCAGCCCCCAAATTCTTAAAACAAAGCTTTGAGCTCCCAAATGCTTACTTATCAGGATAGTCTTAATGGGCTCTCTTGTCTTTTGCCCTCTGTAGTTTCAGTAAATGTAAGACTGAGGACAAGAGAAAAGTGAGAGTGGAAATTTTATTTCTCTTGCCCATTTCCTACTGGGAAGCTATATGTTGTATTCACTCTTTATCCCAAAGTCAAAACTCATGGCTGTTGTAGACTCTTGGCTTCTATAAATGTTCCTTCATCTTCTGCCTTGAGGCTTAGAAGTGGTGATAGCTCCCCAATGTTGTTATTTTGCTAGTCCTAGTGAAATGCGCTATTCTGTGTTGATATCCTGAAACCCTATCAACACATTTTGCACATGCAGTCATGAGCCTCATCAGAACATTTCAGTCAAGGATGGACCACATGTTTATCAGTGGTCCCAAAAGATTATAATACCATGTTTTAACTGTACATTTTCTATGCCTAAATATGTTTAGATACACAAATACTTACCATTGTGTTACAAATGCCTATAGTATTTAGTGTAATAATGCCATACAGGTTTGAAGCCTAGGAGAAATAGGCTATATCAAATAGCCTAATGTATAGGTTATACTTTCTAGGTTTGTGTCAGTACATTCTGTGATGTTCTCACAATGAAAAAAAATCGCCAAATGATGTATTTCTCAGAACACATTCTCATTGTTATGCAGCACATGGCAGTAGTTTCTTTAGTAAACTTCTGAATTGTCTAATTGGAATGTGCATGCATATCTTGCCGGGATTGTTACCAGTAAGTTAATTTTAGGAAAATAAATGATGCTGGGTTGTGTAGTCTGATGGTAGAAAATTCAAAATTTGGATTTTACTTTAAGAGAGATGAGATCAACAAATCTGCACATGTATCCTTTGCATCTAAAATAAAGAATAGCAATATATATATATATTTATTCTAAAAATTGTTAGGATGTAGCAAAAAAAAGGGGCAAGGATGACACCTTTCATCCTTCCAGACACACTAATATAAAGGAGGCAGCAAGATAAATATCTATGCTTAATTAGGGTGGCAAACAGTATTCTTAGTGAAGAGTAAGAACGGGAAGAAAAAGTTTTCATTTGATTAAGAACACAAAGATTGGAGAAGTTAAAGATACAGAGGGTTTGCTGCTCAGTCTAGAGGCATATTGGAAGGGGTATTAATGCAGTCTGAAAAGTGAATGTATGAAACTATATGAGAACTTCAGAATAGCTATGGATACGACATCTCGATTACTTAGAGTGACTGACAAAGATCAGTGATAAAAGGTATGGTAACATTAATTCTGATTGTTTCAAACAGATAATGATTGTGAAAAGATGATGGGAGAGGGAAGAGCATCAGTGATTAACAGATGTACAGAGGTTTTTAACAGCCTTTAGACTCAGTGGATGCATGGGTAAAGGGAGAGAGAAGGTTGATTATGTGGGAAGTGTGGAGTTCTCCTTTGACCCTTTCCATTAAAGAGAGTTTGAAGAAATGATATGAAATCTATGCTACCTTTAGGAAACATTCTTAAATAAAACTGCTATGAGAAATTACCTCACACAAATTAAAATAGCTATTATAAAAAAGACGAGATATATGTAGGCAAAGGTGTGAAGAAAAAGGAAGCCTAGCACACTGTTGGTGAAGATGCAGGTTGGTACAGCCATTATGGAAAATAGTATGGAGGTTCCTAAAGATATTAAATATAGTACTACCACACTGTCTGGCAGTTCTTCTTCTGGGTATATATATGCCCAAAGGAGATGAAATCATCACCTTGTAAAGAAACCTGCACATTCAAGTTCATTGGAGCATTATGAATAATAACCAAGAAATGTAAACAACTGGAATGTCTGCTGATGGACAAATGGATAAAAAAAAATATGTATACAAGAGAGTATTATTGGCCAGGCGCGGTGGCTCATGCCTGTAATCCCAGCACTTTGAGAGGCCGAGGTGGCTGGATCACTTGAGGTTAGTAGTTCAACACCAGCCTGGCCAACATGGCAAAACCCCGTCTCTACTAAAAATACAAAAATCAGCTGGGCATGGTGGCACGTGACTGTAATCCCAGCTACTCGGGAGGCTGAGGCACGAGAATTGCTTGAATCAAGGAGGTGGAGGTTGCAGTGAGCCATTTCACTCCAGTCTGTGTGACAGAGCAAGACGTCTCAAGTCTCAAAAAAAAAAAAAAAAAGAGAGAGTATTATTTAGCCTTAGAAATAAAGGCTATCCTAGCATTTGCAACAGCATGGATGAACCTGGAGGACATTATGCTAAGTGAAATAAGAAAGAAAAATATTGCATGATCTCTCTTATATGAAAAACCTGAAAAAAAAAAGAAAAAAGAAAGATCAATACACAGGTATAGATAATAAAACAATGGTGACCAGGAGCGAGAAGGGGAGCAGGGGAAAAAAATAGGAAGATGTAGGTCGTAGAATGCAAAGAAGCAGATATGTAGGATGAGCAAGTCTAGAGGTCTAATGTATAGCATGAGTACTACAGCTAATAAAATTGTATTATATTTGTGATTTTGGTTAAATAAATAGATTTCAGCTGCTCTTGTCACAAAAAAGTATGTGAGACGACACATAACTTACTTCACTATAGTAATCATTTTACTATATATATATCCCATAACGTCATGTTATAAACCTCAAATACACACAATAAAATTTGTTTTAAAAACATATTTTAAATATGAAGACACATGTAGTTGGAGTTTATAAGCATGGGGAAAATGTACTATATAAACATAACCAAAAGGAAGCTAGTATGACATAATTAAGATTATAGAGAGTAGAATTTAAGGTAAGAAGAAATTTATCATTTCACATTAATAAAATGATAAACTTAACATGAAAATTAAATTAAAGTATATGAAATTAGTGTATACACACTAATATAGTTTCAAAATATTTAAAGAAAAGGATGACAAAAAGATGAAGATGAAAGGAGAGATAGACAAAGCCAAATTCCTATTTGGTGGTTTTAATACTTTTCTGTTAGAAATTAATAAAGGAGAAGGCAAATAGCTAATAAGGATATAAAATACTTGAATAATAAGATAATCTAAATAGCCAATTTACAAAATTAGAACATTATATATCACATGATAATGTCATGAATTATATTCATTGGTTTGCAAAAATAATCAAGCTTTAGAGCATACATACTCTTTTACATGCACATAGATTATTTCCAAAAATATATCATATTCTGGGCCTTAAGGCAAGTCTCTCTCTCTCCCTTTCTCTGTCTCTTGCTAAAGGTAGAAGTGATACCATGAATATTTCCTAATCACTGAAGAATTACATTTCAGTCACAAAAATATAAGTATAAAATCATCAAATATTTGGAAATTAAATAATACATTTTAGATAAGGAATACATCAAAGTATAAAAATTTAGAAAATGTTTTCAGTTGAATAGTAATAAAAATATTTTAAAATCATACTTAGAGACAACGTTAGAGCTTCAAGTATATATATTTGAAAATAAGAAAGATTTAAAATCAAATATATGAACTTTTAACTCCAAAATGTAAAATAAAGCTACTGAAATCCAAGGAAGTAGAAAAAGTAAGTAATAAAATAAATAAAAAATGGGAATTTAAAACAGATAAAATTAATGAGTCCAAATTTGAATATTTGAAGACAAAAGTAAATTTGATCCATAGCAAGGCTAATCAGTATTAAAGGCAGAGAAGACACAAATGATAAGAATCAAGGTCAAAAAATTGCATGTTTACATATCCTATACAGTTAAAAGATAACAAAAGAATATGAATAAGAATAGCTATATCCAATATTTGGTAATTTAGGATTAACAAATTGCTTGAAAAACACAAGTAACCAAGACAATAATGAAAAAACAAATAGAAAATATATATATACAAATTTATATCCATTAAAATTTTGAATTCGCAATTTTAAAACTCCCCAAAGTAAAATTTCAGATCTGGATGGCTTTAGAGGTGCATAATTTTAAACACATAAGAGATTATAATATTAATCTTTTGTTTTTAACAAACATATCCATGAAGAAAATAAAAGGGAGCACTTTACAACTTGTTTTATGAAGCCAGAAAAATTCTGGTAACAAAATATGACAAGGATATTACAAGAATGCAAATTATAGGCACATATCATGCAAAACTATATGTCAGCACCTTAAAAGATTAGCCATAAGATATACAATCATGTCATCTGCAAACAGGGACAATTTGACTTCCTCTTTTCCTAAGAACAGAAACATTTTTTAAGTGAACACTTCATAGCCAATTTTAATTTATAGTAGTAATACAAGAATTGTTTAACATTAAAACAAATGAGCCAAAAGAGTAGTGTTTATCCTTGGAGTACAAAAATGGTTTAAAATTTCTGAAAAATCAATGTAATTCAACACATTAACATAGTTAAGGTAAAATTTATAACTCTAGATGCACAAAAAATACCTGAAATATTTCAAAATTCTTTTAAAAAACTTTTAGTAAACTAAGAAAAGAAAACACAATCTCACAAATGATATCTACAATATTCCTACAGTAATATTATATTCTGTGATGTAGTATTGAACACTTTCTCTTAAGATCTCAAATAAGACAATGATATTCACTACCATCATGCCTACTTGGCCATACCCTGGAGTTCCTTTCTAAAGAAATCAAGAAAAAAATTGTGTGTGTATATATATATATATGTATGTATGTATATACATATATGGAAGAAGTATAGCTGTCTGTATTTGCAGATGATGTGCTTATATGTAAGAAACATCCAAAATAATCTAAACTAAGGAGTCCTCATAGCACACAGTAGCATGTGTGACTCCAAAGTAATCTAAAAGTAATGAACAGAATTTATAACTGAATTTTAAAATTTGGCAGATACAAGGTCATGAAAATGAATTTGAGATAAATGAAATACACTTATACGTCTAAAACAAAGTTTCTAAAAAAAGTCAAAAATATTTTCACAGTATTAATACAAGCACAATTTTTTCACAGAAAACAAACAGCAGTAACCATGAAAGGAAAAATGATAAATTGAACTTAAAGTTTTCTGCACTACAAAATATGCATTTTTAAAAATAGTCAATTTACATACATTGTGGAAACTATTGTTTCCCATGTCTATTTAAATTGTATATTTAACTTAATGTAATTATTGTTATATATAATATGTACACGGTAAATCTAGTTCTTTGTCATACACATGGCAAAGAAAGATTTTCTTTAATATTTAAACAACTCTTAAAAATTAACAGTAAAATGTCAGTTACCCAGTTTAAAAAATCAGCAAATGTACAGACTGACAATTCATAAAAGGAGATATGTGAATAATTGCAAAACGTGTAAAAAGGTGTTCCCATTGAGAGTACCTTTACATTCTAATGGATGGATTTGTAAAAAATAAATAAAAACGGATAAACCCGAATGTTGGCAACAATGAGGAACAACTTGAACATTCCTACATTATTGGTGAGAACATAAAATAAAATAACCTATTTGGAATCAGTAATGTGTTCTACTTTTCATATCTGAATAAACCTAAATAAATATTGACTGTAAAAGCAATATAAGATATATTTTGTTCCTTAAATATGTATATAAATTAGTAGATCAGTAGGTATAAATGGAAATACATGCCACCAAAACATGCAAGATGGCAGATTAATTGTAGTTAAAATATTAGAAGTCTTTGGAAATTTTCAGGAGATCTAAAAGTACTTAATACATTTTCATAAATTAAAAATGCACATTGTATTCTCTATTGTAAATCAAAGAAAAAAGTCATGTATATCTAAAAAACTAAAAAATAATGAAATTAAATGATAAGGTAATAATAGAGAAAAAAAAAAGTAAGAAAGGAGAGAACACTAAAAAACAAATAAAAAGTAGATTAAGAGGCCAGGCGCAATGGCTCACTCCTGTAATCCCAGCACTTTGGGAGGCCGAGGCAGGCAGAACACCTGAGGTCAGGAGTTCGAGACCAGCCTGACCAACATGGAGAAACCCTGTCTCTACTAAAAATACAAAATTAGCCAGGCATGGTGACACATGCCTGTAGTCTCAGCTACTTGGGAGGCTGAGGCGGGAGAATCACTTGAACCCAGGAGACAGAGGTTGTGGTGAGCCAAGATAGCGCCATTGCACTCCAGCCTGGGCAGCAAGAGCGAAACTCTGTCTCAAAAAAAAAAAAAAAAAGTAGTAGATTAAGGCACAAATAAATTAATAATCCATTTAAAGTAAAAGCACAAGATATTCTAAATAAATAGCAAAAATTTCTAATGGAATAATAAAAAAAGCTTACTGTATACTGGTTTTAAAAGACAAATTCAGGAGAGAAAGCATTTAAAAATAAAATGATAGAAACTATGCAAGCATTAACCAAAAGGGACCTGGTATAGAAAGAGTAGTACCAAAGTAGTTTTTAAGCCAGTATGCATTACTAAAATTAAGGAGAAATATTTAATAACAAAATCAGGGGATGGGCGTGGTGGTTCATGCCTGTAATCCCAGCACTTTGGGAGGCCGAGGCGGGCAGATCACGAGGTCAAGAGATCAAGACCATCCTGGCCAACATGGTGAAACCCCGTGTCTACTAAAAATACAAAAATTAGTTGGGCATGGTGGCATGCGCCTACAGTCCCAGCTACGCAGGAGGCTGAGGCAGGAGAATCACTGGAACCCGGGAGGCAGAGGTTGCAGTGAGCCGAGATCGTGTCACTGTACTCCAGCCTGGGCAGCAGAGCAAGACTCTGTCTTAAAAAAAAAAAAAATCAGGATCAATCTAAAAGAAATGTATTAAAATCCTAAATGTATATTCATACACAACAGTTTTAAAATATTTAAAGAAAAAGTTGACAGAATTGAAAGAAGAAATAAACTGAAAAAACACTGAGTAGAAAATTTAAACAACCTAGTAAACTTGGCTTTATTTACCTAAATAAAACACTGTATCTAACAAATATAAAGTATTTGTATAGTCTATTCAAGTACACATGGGAGATTTAATAAATTGGCACTTCTGTGGTCACAAAGCAAATTATAACAGATTAGATTATAAACCTTAATTAGAAAGTTAAAATATAATGTTTTCTAGAAGATAATATGAGAGCCTGTTTTTGTGACCTTTCTGTAGTCAAAGTGTTTTCAAGGGACAGACTTACAAAAATTATTAGGAAAAAAATATATTAAAATGGAAAAAATGTTAGTGTTGATCTATAAGCCAGAGTACCTTTTAAAATAATATACACCATGTGATTGTATTTATCTTTTAAAAAATCATCAGTTTGGCTTTTAAATCACCAAGCCATTTCTACACTACATAAATTATTTTCTTTCTCTCTGCTGACAAAGAATTTTCTCTTTGTTAGAACAAAGAAAAAATTGTTTGCAACAAATCACATGTTATCATTGCCTCATATAGGGAAAACTAAGTGCATTTACTTTCTTTTTTTAATGATGTATTACATATGTTAGAAAGAGAGCAAACGTTTTGACCAAGACAATAAACTACAAAATTTAGCTCTAGTATTTGTCCATAAAGTAAAACTGTCATGCAGATCAATAAAGAACAAGGATGAATAAGTCCTTTATTTCTTCCTGTATGTCAGTATATGAGTGTGCATGGTACAAGCAGTCAGACCACCCATTAAGAGCAGTTTTATTAATCGTTCCTGCTTACATAAGGGTACTTCATTTATCAGTTTCATTGACTGCGACGAAGTGCTTATGCCACTGGCAAAGGCTGGCTCAGCCAAGAGGCAACGAAATAGCAACTGCAGGAAAGCCACTTAAAGAATGGTGCCTGCTTGAACCAACTTAGAGATATGCCTAATTTTTCAGCTGAGAAAAGGAATTGTGAACTCAGAAGCCCTAACTTTAAAAAAAATTTTTTTTTGCATAAACTGGTATTCTTAATGATGACAAAAATTATAATTATGTGAGAGGAGAAAATAATATCAAGTATTGTCTCAGTTTGTTGCATCATATTATAATTTATAATTTTTTTTAATATCCTGGGAGTTTTGATGCCAATTTTTATTTATAGAATCAGGCAAGAGTGGAAGATTTGTTTCACGTGGTTTAAGAAGCATTCCCTAAAAAACCTGAAGTCAGTTCACAGATTATTTGGTCATGAAAAATTGGATTTGATTTAATTCATTCTATTGAAAACTTGTGTTGCCCTGATACATTCATTCGTAGGTATCACATGACAAATGAGGTAAGACTCTCATTAGTTCGGGATAATTAGTGTAAAGGTAATTTAATATAGGTAAACATCTGTTTTACAGAATATGTGTTTTAAATAAACAAACATTTTATTAACTTCAAGATTTGGATGGACCTAACTATATCAGTCCCATTAAATGGGAAACAATTCTATCTTAGTGCCTTTAAGAATTGGAAATTATTTGTCTTTTTGTTTTGTTGTTGTTGCTGGTTAGCCAAAGCTAAGCTTCCACTTAGCTGCTGTTCACATTTTCACCAATTTTCATTTAGTAGGATCTTACTAGGTTTTGGTAAGAAAATGACATTTCCCTACATTTGACTCTTTCCACTGCTCATGGAAATAAAAAGAATCAACACAAAAATAAAAACAAACCCTAACATTACACATTTAGTGAAACAAAGAGAGAAAATTTGATCTCCAAATTGTGTAAATGCTGGTAGAAGTACTTGTACCACCAGAGTCAAGCAAAAGCCCAACATGAAAAAACTTAAATAACACAATTCATAAGATTACTTTTGTATATATATGGAAATCTGTGCCCTGAAAATACCAGAAGTCAGCTTCTTTTTTTCTGAGTGCTGATGATGCATTTCCAAAAATTTTTCATATGTTATGCCACAAAGAAAATCTCAATAAATTTCAAAAAGTATAAATAATGCAGAAGGTGTTCTCTGGTCACAGTGTAATAAAACAGTAAATAAATAGCAAAGTCAGATAGCAAACAAAAAAATAATGCATCTGGAAATGAAAAACTGTTTCTTAACTTGAGTAAAATTCAGATTTCCTAGAAAACAACAATCATTAATACACTGTAAATTACAACTTACTGGATAAGACCACAGAGTAAAGCAGTATGGAGAAGAAAAATATTACTTAAAGAAAGTAAATTATTTAGACTAATGGCTAAAAGGTGTGTAAAAAAGACAAATTAAACTGATGAAATAAAATTAATATGATCTGAATTAATAACATATTAGGGTACTTTAATAGCTAGTCTCATTTTATTTTAAAATATTTTCAATGGCTTGCTTTGTGCTGCTTTCAAGCACATATATAAACAAGAATAGAATAATGTCTCTTTCAAAGTGAGTGTTTATTTGATTTGTGTGGGAACTTCAAACATGTAGAAATATAAAAGATGCTGTTTGTATTTATCATTCAAAACTTTTTATTTTTATACATATCCTCTAATGTACATATACACAAATTATATTGATTGAAAAATAGAACCCTTTGTGATATTAAAATTGTTAATTTTTTCCATATTTCAATCAGCTCCAAGTCAGATCTGATCCCAAAAGCGTGACTCCTACTTAGTGGTTAGAATGAATTAAAAAGATCAGGGGTTGTGTGTGTGGGGTGAGGTAGGAATGGTTATAGGGTACAAAAAAGAAGTATTTAGAAAGAATAATAAGACCTACTATTTGATAACACAACAGGGTGACTACAGTCAATAATAACATAATTGTCATTTTAAAATAACTAAAAGAGTATAATCGGATTGTTTGTAACACAAAGGATAAATGCTTAAGGGGATGGATACCCCATGCTCAGCAAATCCAGTCAGTTCTTCCCTGTGTTAGAAATGCCACTGAAGTCACGGCCTCACCACGGAGATGAGTGACAAATCTTTGTCACTTTTGTATACCTTTTCCATTGCCATCACTGTCACCCTCATCACATCCACACTGACATTCATCCCTGTCACTGACACTGTCTATAGTGATGTTATTGCCACACTGACATTGCCGCTCTCCTTTCTTAGCTTTTACGAGATTGACAGTCCCAGTACAGCTACTCTCGCTCAGGTTAGATAGAGATTTAGACTCTTGTTAAAAAGAAAACAACAAAAATGACTACACAGACAAACTTGCCTCAAGGCACACATATGACTCTTTTCTTTCTTTTCTTCTTTGAAAACAACATATTAAAATATAATGTGCTAATTCCATATGTTACATTGCCTTCTTGTTCTTCTCTCGCTGGAGGAGGAGCTAGAACAAGCACCTTAAATTTCTGAGAAGGGTGAAACCTCAGACTCTCTGTTTCAAAGTTGGGGAATGCTTAGTTTAGAGAATGCTTCGTTTGGAGGGTGCATTAGATCTCAGGTAAAATTAGAACAACTCCGCTGCAGGCACTTTTTTCAGTTTTCAACTTCCCACCCCAGTTATCTAAACTGCTTTTTAAAACATTATTTCCTTTTTCCTTTAGCCAGTATTTTTCAGTCCTAAATATAATGAGAATTACCTGGGGGTGGGGGCTTTAAAAAATAGATGATTTAATTTGTATTCTAGATCTGTGGGTAAAGGGGTATAGAATCTGAGCACTGTTATTTATTTTTAATCTCGATGTGATTTGTGCAGTCATGAGTGAGACCCTCTGCACAGTCATGCCTGTTTATAGCTCCAGAGAATAGGCATATAACTTGAAAACTTCCAGATTTCTTATGTGCTAAAATGTACTGTAATGTCAGATTTTACAAAGAGCTTCTTAACTCAGTTTAAATAAATCATTACTAAATAGCAAATGTCATACTACATTACACCTAATGGAGGTAGAAACTTACGCATTCACGCATATATTCATTTTCCTTTTTACTTTAATAAACGTGATCATGAGGCTTTCCCTGTACATTCCCTAGAGGCAAGAATGGATCTTGTTTGCTTTGGTGTTCTTCATCAATGTCTAGCAAGATACCTTGGTCCCAAATATGTGAAGAATAAACAGGTTATTAGTATGATTATCCAATAAATAAATGTCATCTATAGCCCCACTGTTAATCTCTCTTTGACCTGCAAAATTCATGTATTCAACAGACTAGAGAGGGCCCTGCACTTAAAAAGGGGTTGCATCCTGTTAAACCCATTGTAAGTAGAACATATCAAAAGTCAAAGATGCTTTTAATACAAAACCTACCGAACATCATAGCTTAACCTGGCCTACCTTAAACGTGCTGAGAACATTTACATTAGCCTACAGTTGGGAAAAGTTATCTAACATAAAGCCTATTTTATAGTAAAGTGTTGAATAGCTCATGTAATTTATTGTGTACAGTATACTGTAAAATACAGTATTGGTTGTTTACCTTGGTGATTGTGTGGCTGACTGGGAGCTTGTTGAAAAATTAGCTTTTTATTGCATAAATCAGATGACATCACTCCTTTTCCCTGCCATTATGGTATTCCCAGTGCTTAATGCAGTGACTGGTACTTAGTTGGTTGTTAATAATATTTGAATGTATAATGAATGAGTGAATAATTAATAAATATCTATGTAGTAGTGCACTTGGAATAAATATCTATAGAGCATTCTTTAAAGTAAACATAAAAAAGCACAGCTAATGAGAAAATTCCTTCTGTGTTCTTTTCTAAGAGTGAAGAGAAGACATTTATGTGGCCAAGAAACATATGAAAAAAAGTTCATCATCACTGGTCATTAGAGAAATGCAAATCAAAACCACAGTGAGATACCATCTCACACCAGTTAAAATGGTGATCATTAAAAAGTCTGGAAACAACAGATACTGGAGAGGATGTGGAGAAATAGGAACAGTTTTGCACCATTGGTGGGAGTGTAAATTAGTTCAACCGTTGTGGAAGACAGTGTGGCTATTATTCCTCAAGGATCTAGAACCAGAAGCACTATTTGACCTAGCAATCCTGGGTGTAAACCCAAAGGATTATAAATCATTCTACTATAAAGACACATGCACACGTATGTTTATTCCAGCACTATTCACAATAGCAAAGACTTGGAACCAACCCAAATGCCCACCAATAACAGAGTGGATCAAGGAAATGTGGCACATATACACCATGGAATACTATGCAGCCACTAAAAAGGATGAGTTCATGTCCTTTGCAGGGACATGGATGAAGCTGGAGGCCATCATTCTCAGCAAACTAACACCGGAACAGAAAACCAAACACCAAATGTTCTCACTCATCAGTGGAAGTTGAGCAACGAGAACACATGGACACAGGGAGGGAAACATCACACACCAGGGCCAGTCAGGGGAACAGGGGCTAGGGGAGGGATAGCATTAGGAGAAGTACCTAATGTAGATGACAGGTTGATGGGTGCAGCAAACCACCTTGGCACATGTATACCTATGTAACAAACATGCATGTTCTGCACATGTCTCCCAGAACTTAAAGTATAATAAAAAAAATTAGAGCTATGGAGAGCAAAATAGCTAGATATCAAGAGATTGTCTTTTTTTTTTTTTTTTTTTTTTGAGGTGGAGTCTTGCTCTGTTGCCCAGGCTGGAATGCAGTGGTGCAATCTCAGCTCACTACAACCTCTGCATCCTGGGTTCCAGTGATTCTCCTGCCTCAGCCTTCTGAGTAACTGGTATTACAGGCATGCGCCACGAGGCCCAGCTAATTTTTGTATTTTTAGTAGAGACGAGGTTTCACCATGTTGGTCTTGAACTCCTGACCTCAGGTGATCCACCTGTCTCGGCCTCCCAAAGTGCTAGAATTACAGACGCGAGCCACCGCGTGCAGCTGAGATTGTCTTAAAAGCCACGTGAGACCAGAAATGCTATTCAAAGTGTGGCCCATGGACCATCACTGCCATCATTACCTAGAAATGGTTAGAAAGGGTCCTGAGGGCTTAAACAATACCTAGAAAATGGAACAGGCCTTTATTAATTAGCTCCTGATGTTTGCCATCATCCCCATTAGTTCTTCTGTTACATGATGCTGCTATCAAATATTGGTCCTATATACACTGAATGTAGCATGACCACTCTTGAAAGCTTCAGAGATGTTCACTCTGCTTTTCTTTCCACTGAACAGATTTAAAACAAAGACATTTGCTGATGGTCTTAAGGAAGATTATGGCAAGTTATTCATCTGATGCTTGCAAAAGTAATCTCTGAGATCCCCCAACTCATAGAAAACCCCCAAATACCCTCCCCAACTGAGTGGGGTTGAAGCTACATTCTTCCAGCCTCCCTTCATCTTTTGTCTCCATGGCAGGTGCACCTTTATCTTTTTAAGTGGGCTTAGCTCCCAAACAATGGCCTGGATGAAGAATGGCCTCTGGTTTTCCAACAACTCTTGTTTTAGATACTATGATATATACAAGCCACTGATACTTCCTTGGAGTCAGTGAACCCAGAACTCATAATACAAAAGATTTGCCCATCTTGTCATATTTTGGTCTCCTGTTAGTTCCAAGAACAAGATTAATTAAAGATTAATGATGATGACTTAAAACACCATGAACTAGCCTAATAAATTATCCTGACATCTTACCCATACTAATAGTTAACATTTATGTGGCATATACTGTGTACTGGCTGTGTTCTGAGACTTAAAAAAAAATTCACTTATTTTCAGCGGAGGAAACAAGAGCAGAGATTAGGCGGTTTATGCAAGGTTACTTCGTAGTAGATCCAGGATTAGAGCTCTGTCATTTTCTAGAGTCTGGACTTTTAATGACAATGCTATGCTATGCTGCCTCTCAACTCTTGAGCACTGCCTTCTTACCCAGTTTTATGCTGGAAGTTTTCCATATGTCAATGCATTTAATTCTCATGTCACACTAATGGAGCAGGTATTGGCTTCCCATTGGTACCTGGAAAATGGAGACTAAAAAAAAAATAAGAAGATTTGTGTGTGTGTGTGTGTGTGTGTGTGTGTGTAAGTTCCTTTTGTTTGTGTTATCTCTCAAAATCCAACAACTGGAAGTAAAGGAATCATGGTTTGGAATAGTGTATCTGATTAATAGTAGGATACACTAAGATATCATGAAACATACTTTGTTTCTTATCCCGCAACAAACTTTTCTGCATTGTCACTTTCTTTTTTTTAAATCACAGCCTCTCTACCTAAAATGCCCTTCTTCTATCTCTACTTGTTATGGTTAACTTTATGTTTCAACTTATGTAGGTCACACTACCTCAATATAGGGTCAAAAATTTGTCTAGATGTTGCTATGAAGACATTTTTAAAGATGAGACTAACATTTAAATCAGTGTGTTTTGAGTAAACTGGATTATAATCCATAATGTGGGTGGCCCTCCATTGAAGGCTTTAAATGAGAAAAGATTGACCTGCCCCAAGGAAGAGTGAATTTTGCTAGTAGGCTTCCTCTGGACTTGAGCTGGAGCTCCAGCTTGCTGGCCTTACTTACAGATTTTGGACTTGTCAGTTTCTATAATCAACCATGTGTGCTAATTCCTTAAAATAAATCTCTATCTCTATATATGTCTCTCTCCCTCTGTGTATGTGTGTGTGTATTTGGAGAGAGAGAAACTGCACATAGAATATATAGTGTTACTTAAAATAAACATAAAAGTGCAGGTAATAAGAAACACCTATGTGTTTCCCACATGCGCACACACACACACACACACGGAGTCTCCTATTGGTTCTGTTTCTCTAGAAAACCCTGACTAATATACAACCTTTACACAGCCTGTCAATTTTTGAAGCCCCTCCTCAAATATTAATAAAGGCTTTCCAGATCCCTAAAGCTGATGTTCTCTCTCTATTTTGAATCCACATAGAATTGTATGGCAACACATTCTCTCATATTATACAAATATTTTTATTTTATGTAGGCTTTTTAGAACATTAATAGCATAGAGCAGGTAAAGTAACTTCCTTATGCAATCTGAACCACCTAGCACAATTCACCTGCTACACATTAAGGGTTTCATACATGTTTTGAATGGATAAGCATATGAGGGGATAGAATAAATTAATTTTTGGGTCCCAAATAACACTTTCATTCTAAGCATGTCTCTTAAACACATTTCTCTCTCTTTGTCTCTAATAACGATTTCACATTAATATGTGGAGAAATTCAATAATTAGCTTAGAGCCAGTAAAGTTTTTGAATAAAAATATTCATCACAGAAATTAAAGATTATATCAATAATAGCAATTTTATTTTTACCATTAAAATGTAGATATGAAGAGATGGTGATGTTAATTAGGTGGGATTTTTCAGTATTAAGAATATTTGATCTGCTGTGGGATATAATTATGTCTAAAAATAGGGAGGACTTTCACATCAGCGCCCAATAAGACAAGAAATTAAATTTAATCCCTAGTGGATCTGAATATAAACTTCTGTTGTTGCTATGTTTGTTCTATTCACTTTTCCTTCATTTTCTATATATTTCATTATGTTCTTTTATGCATCTAATGACCCATATGTTTGTGAAATAATGATTTTCTATCTTATTTGAATGCATCTTACAGGATTTTAATTGTATTGGCTTCAAGTCCCATTGGATTGATGAGTTCAGAAAGATGTACTTTTCCTTTTTTCTTTTTTCTGTGTCCCATGTTTGATCTTTTCCTGCTGCCGTGGCACCTAATTAGCTGTGAACTAGTTCTTGCACTTCACAGCAGTAGTGAGCAACTCCTTGCCATAATATAAAGCATAAATTTTCTAGTTTGATACATAATATTTGGACATTATTTCTAGATTCCCAACCAAATAGTTTGTCCTAACTAGCTTCCTGTAGATTACTGGTGTTGACTGTGTCATTAACCTTAGGGCTACCTCTCTAATCTCTAAGCCTCTCTTTAGAATGTTCCACCTTCAGAAAGGTCACACACGCCAGGCATTAGTTGCATTGCCCTTTCTCTTCTTACATGCCGTATGCTCCTGGAAGAGGTAATCCTTTTTAGATAGGTAAATATTCTGTGTTGAGTTGAACAGGAACCTTAATTAAATAAGTGTGTTTTATTTATTCTCCCATAATTTCCTCACACAAAAGTTACAAAAAGGTCTAGGTGCCAGATTAGTGACATGCATACCAGACTAATTTTAAGAAGAAATTCAGATGAGTTGACTCCATGTAAATAGAAAGAAAGATAAACAATTTAATAACCTCCATTAAGAGAATATCCACAATAGGGATACAGAAGATAATCACATTCCTGCCAACATCTTAAGCAGTAATTAGGCATTAATATTAATGCCCAGTAAGACTTCATATTCATCACCTACTATCTGTCAGACATGGTTCCAGGTGTGTGAAATCAATTTACGACTCTTTAAATCTCTACAACAATCTTTTGAGATAGGTGCTATTATTATTATTATCATTATTTCCATTTTGCAAACCATGATACTAAGTTTTACAGAGATTAAGTAATTCATACAAAATAGTGTATAATTACCTTTCATCAAATCAGACACGTCTTGTTTTGTATCCCCCTTATTTAATGTTTGAACTATCTCATATTTATCCCATTCCAGATATTTGGATGATATCTTTGAGTCGTTAATTATTACTTAAACAATTTCAATTGATTTGTTATTTTTGTTTTTTTTTTTTACTTTATAGGATACATGTGCAGGACATGCAGATTTGTTACATAAGTATACATGTTTACATGTGCCATGGTGGTTTGCTGCACCTGTCAACCCATCATCTAGGTTTTAAGTCCCACATGCATTAGGTATTTGTCCTAATGCGCTCCCTCCCCTTGCCCCCAGCTCCCCGACAGGCCCCAGTGTGTGATGTTCCACACCCTGTTTCCATGTGTTCTCATTGTTCAACTCCAGCTTATGAGTGAGAACATGCAGTGTTTGGTTTTCTGTTCCTGTGTTAGTTTGCTGAGAATGATGGCTTCCAGCTTCATCCATGTCCCTGCAAAGAACATGAACTCATTCTTTTTTATGGTTGCATAATATTCCATGATGTATGTGTACCACATTTTCTTTATCCAGTCTATTATTAATGGACACTGGGGTTGGTTCCAAATCTTTGCTATTGTAAATAGTGCTGCAATAAACATGTATGTGCATGTGTCTTTATAGTAGAATGATTTATAATCCTTTGGATATATATCCAGTAATGGGATTGCTGGGTCAAATGGTATTTCTGGTTCTAGATCCTTGAGGAATTGTCACACCGTCTTCCACAATGGTTGAACTAATTTACACTCCTATCAACAGTGTAAAAGCGTACCTATTTCTCCACATCCTCTCCAGCATCTGTTGTTTACTGACTTAGTAATAATCGCCATTCTAACTGGTGTGAAATGGTATCTCATTGTGGTTTTGATTTGCATTTCTCTAATGACCAGTGATGATGAGATTTTTTTCATATGTGTGTGGGCTGCATAAATGTCTTCTTTTGAAAAGTGTCTATTTATATCCTTCACCTGCTTTTTGAGGGTTTTTTTTTCTTGTAAATTTGTTTAAGTTCCTTGTAGATTCTAGATATTAGACCTTTGTCAAATGGGTAGATTGTAAAAATTTTCTCCCATTCTGAAGGTTGCCTGTTCACTCTGATGATAGTTTCTTTTGCTGTACAGAAGCTCTTTAGTTTAATTAGATCCCATTTGTCAGTTTTGGCTTTGGATGCAATTGCTTTTGGTGTTTTTGTCATGAAGTCTTCGCCCTTGCCAGTGTCTCGAATGGTATTGCCTAGGTTTTCTTCTAGGGTTTTTATGGTTTTGAGTTTTACATTTAAGTCTTTAATCCATCTTGAGTTAATTTTTGTATAAAGTGTAAGGAAGGGGTCCAGGTTCAGTTTTCTGCATATGGCTAGTCAGTTTTCCCAACACCATTTATTAAATATGGAATCCTTTCCTCATTGCTTCTTTTTGGCAGGTTTGTCAAAGATCAGATGGTTGTAGATGTGTGGTGTTATTTCTGAGATCTCTGTTCTGTTCCATTGGTCTATATATCTGTTTTGGTACCACTACCATGCTGTTTTGGTTACTGTAGCCTTGTAGTGTAGCTTGAAGTCAGGTAGTGTGATGCCTCCAGCTTTGTACTTTTGCTTAGGATTGTCTTGGCTATACAGGCTCTTTTTTGGTGATATGTGAAATTTAAAGTATTGTTTTTTCTAATTCTGTGAAGAAAGACAGTGGTAGCTTGATGGGAATAGCATTGAATCTATATATTACTTTGGGCAGTATGGCCATTTTCACGATATTGATTCTTCCTATCCATGAGCATGGAATGTTTTTCCATTTGTTTGTGTCCTCTCTTATTTTCTTGAGCAGTGGTTTGTAGTTCTCCTTGAAAAGGTCCTTCACATCCCTTGTAAGTTGTATTCCTAGGTATTTTATTGTCTTTGTAGCAATTGTGAATGGGAGTTTACTCATGATTTGGCTCTCTGCTTGTCTATTATTGATGTATAGGAATGCTTGTGATTTTTGCACATTGATTTTGTATCCTAAGACTTTGCTGAAGTTGCTTATCAGCTGAAGGAGTTTTGGGTTGAGACAATGGGGCTTTCTAATTGTACAATCGTGTCATCTACAAATGGAGACAATTTGACTTCCTATCTTCCTATTTGAATACCCTTTATTTCTTTCTCTTGCCTGATTGCCCTGGCCAGGACTTCCAATACTATGTTGAATAGGAGTGGTGAGAGAGGGCATCCTTGTCTTCTGCCAGTTTTCAAAGGGAATGCTTCCAGTTTTTGCCCATTCAGTATGATATTGGCTATGAGTTTATCATAATGCTCTTATTATTTTGAGATATGTTCCATGAATACCTAGTTTATTGAGAATTTTTAGCATGAAGGGATATTGAATTTTATTGAAGGCCCTTTCTGCATTTGTTGAGGTAATCATGTGGTTTTTGTCATTGGTTCTGTTTATGTGATGGATTACATTTATTGATTTGCATATGTTGAACCAGCCTTGGATCCCAGGGATGAAGCCTACTGGATCATGGTGGATAAGCTTTTTGATGTGCTGCTGGATTTGGTTTGCCAGTATTTTATTGAGAATTTTCTCATCGATGTTCATCAGGGATATTGGCCTGAAATTTTCTTTTTTTGTTGTGTCTCTGCCAGGTTTTGGTATCAGGATGATGCTGAGCTCATAAAATGATTTAGGGAGGAGCCCCTCTTTTTCTGTTGTTTGAAATAGTTTCAGATAGAATTGTTTGAAATAGTTTCAGATGGAATTGTACCAACTCCTCATTGTACCTCTGGCAGAATTCGGCTGTGAATCCATCTGGTCCTGGACTTTTTTTGGTTGATAGGCTATTAATTACTGCCTTAATTTTAGAACTTGTTATTGGTCTATTCAGGGATTCGACTTCTTCCTGGTTTACTCTTGGGAGGGTGTATGTGTCCAGGAATTTACCCATTCTCTGATGGTAGTTTGTATTTCTGTGGAATCAGTGGTGATATCCCCTTTATCATTTATTATTGTGTCTATTTGATTCTTCTCTCATTTCTTGTTTATTAGTCTAGCTAGTGGTCTATGTATTCTGTTAATCTTTTCAAAAACCAGCTGCTGGATTCACTGATTTTTTTGAAGGAGTTTTCGTGTCTCTGTCTTCTTCATTTGTGCTCTGACCTTTGTTATTTCTTCTCTTCTGCTAGCTTTTGAATTTGTTTGCTCCTGCTTCTCTAGTTCTTTTAATTGTGATGTTAGGGTGTTGATTTCAGATCTTTCCAGCTTTCTGATGTGGGCATTTAGTGTTATAAATTTCCCTCTTAACACTGCTTTAGCTATGTCCCAGAGATTCTGGTATGTTGTGTCTTTGTTCTCATTGGTTTCAAAACACTTCTTTATTTGTCCCTTAATTTTGTTATTTACCCAGTAATCATTCAGGAGCAGGTTATTCAATTTCCATGTAGTTGTGCGAGTTTGAGTGATTTTCTTAATCCTCAGTTCTAATTTGATTGCACTGTGGTCTGAGAGAATGTTTGTTAGTTATGATTTCCATTCTTTTGCATTTGCTGAGGAGGGTTTTACTTCCAATTATGTGGCCTATTTTAGAATAAGTGCTGTGTGGTGTTGAGAAGAATGCATATTCTGTTGATTTGTGGTGGAGAGTTCTGTAGATGTCTATTTAGGTCCACTTGGTCCAGAGCTGAGTTCAAGTACTAAATATCCTTATTAATTTTATGTTTTGTTGATCGGTCTAATATTGACAGTGGGACATTAAAGTCTCCCACTATTGTTGTGTGGGAGTCTAAGTTTTTTTATAGGTCTCTAATAACTTGTTTTATGAATCTGAGTGCTCCTGTATAGGGTGCATATATATTTAGGACAGTTAACTCTTTTTGTTGCACTGATGCCTTTACCATTATGTAATGCCCTTCTTTGTCTTTTTTTTTTTTAAATCTTTGTTGGTTTAAAGTCTGTTTTATCTCAGTTGATCCTTAACTGTTGTGTCTCTAGCCAGTTTTTCTCCAAATTGATATATTCTCCAGCTTGGCACCAGATTTATAGTAGCATTACTTATCTCCTTATATCTATTAAAAGAAAACAATTACTAAAATTTCTAAAATTATCTTTAAAGTATAAAATCAAAACTCAACTCTCAGTGTACAAACCCTTTTGAAATCTGACATTGAACATCCTTTTCTTCTCATCTCTCATTCTCTTCTCTTAAGCATCCTCACAGTCTGTTATCTTGCCTCTTTTCTAACCTTAAACATTCAAAGACCATTCATTGCATTACAACTTGACATTGTTAAGGAACTTATTTTATTCTACCTTGTCTGGGCAATATTCTATTCATTCTTTAGACAGATAGCATAGTTGGGATCATGAGTGCTGATGGTCTGGGTCAAAACTGTACTTCTTTAGATAAGCCTCTTAACCATTTTAAGTTTAGTAGGTTTAACATTCTATTTTATGAGACATTTGCAAAACTCAATATGATAATTATGCAAAATTCTAATAGAGATCCTTGTTTACACCTATCCTCAACAAAAGGGTATATTATGATATACTCATCCAAAATGCCACTGATGCTAAAAAATTATTTTTTATAATCTGTGCAAGCCTCAGTATTTGGATCATGTATAATAATTCTGATAGCACTTATGCTGTACATGTAATTTATATTACATGGACTTCATGAAACTTGACTGAGCTTCACCAAATATTGC
Source organism: Pan paniscus (assembly GCF_029289425.2). NCBI lineage: Eukaryota > Metazoa > Chordata > Mammalia > Primates > Hominidae > Pan > Pan paniscus. The sequence goes on from NC_073258.2 coordinate 98,968,561, forward strand.
TTCCAAGGGAAAAAGAAGAAGTCTCAGACAAATATTTTAGAGTTATCAAACCTTCAAGAATTTCAGACCATTCATCTAACCACAGGTCACACTGCCCCACATCTTTACATATCTTCACTTTTATTTCACAAGAACACTGAAATGCCAGAATCATTGGAAGAGAAGTTTTGCTCAAAATCAGTAATGAGACACCAAGAACCACTCATTTCACAGTTTTTAATGTTACTCAAAGTATTGTTTGTGATAAGGAACTTGCATCAGAATGTAAATCAACAAACTACTTCATTCTTGAAGAAAGTCAGATTGCTAAAGAGGGAAAAATATTTGCTGAGCCAAACAGTGAACCTAGTGATTAGGTTGTTTTGTATTTTTGTGCAAGTTCCTTACCACATAACAACCAAAAAAAAAATTTCACATATTAAGAGATGGTTTATGGATCATCCTTTGAGTATAATTAGTCTATATAATTTATATCCAGTATTGGCCATGTTCAATACCATACTTACCTTTCTATTTAGAAGCAAAATGATATGATTCTGCATTTTGAATTTTCCAAACCGATCTATATCCATGAATATACTATGATGTCAGTAGTTGAAATGTTCATTAATATAAGTCAGGGGGAACCCAAAGATGGCCGACAATAGAAAGTTTTAAGTATTGTGATGTTTTCATAGAAGAGGAAACAGAATTTCGTAACAATTGAACATAGTAAAAATAATTTATAATACACCACATTTTGTCTTCATGGTTTTTCCTAGAATGGAAGCTTACAAAAAGAATTATTAGGCTATATAATTTAACAAATAATTACTGCATATAGGATTATATGCATAGCAGACGTTCACTGTATTTCAAAATGAAATGACTTTATGTTTAATATGCATCTCCTGTAAACAGCATATAGTTTTATCTTGCTTTTTTATCTAGCCTCTTAAGCTCTGTTATTTAAATAAGATGTCACATCTATTAGTATTTGACCTAATTAGTGATATGGTTGGAATTAATTCTACTGTCTTGCTATTGTTTTTATTTGTTTAATCTGTTCTTTTTAAATTCTTATTCTCATGCTTTCTTTTTAGATTAATACTCTTTAGTATCAATTTTTATATATTTTATTGAACTAGTAGTTTTATCTTTGTTTTATTTTCTAAAAGGATGCTCCTGGGTTTACAGCATGCATCTTTAACTTTTTACAAGTTGCCCCTAAATAATTATTTTAATACTTCACATGTAACATCAGAACCTTAACAATAGTTGGTGTCTATTTTCCTTTCCCATCGTTTGTACTGTTATACCTGTATATTTTACTCTTATATATGTTAAAATCTTACACTATCTAGTTATGAACTTGGATTTACACTGCCAATTATATTTTAAAGAAATTAAGACATGAAAGAAAATGTGTTACATTTACCATTTCAGCACATTTCATTTCTTTGTGTAGATCAGGGATTCCAACTATTAACATTTCCTTTTGCCTGAGGAAATTACTTATTTTTTCTTATAATGCAGGTCTAAAGAAAATGAAATAACTTTTGTTTGTCTAGAAATATCTTTATTGCATCTTTGCTTTTGACGGATTTTGTTTTGGCTAGCTATGAAAGTCTGAGTTAACATTATTTTCTTATTTTTTCAGCGCTTGAAAGATGCTTCATTGTTTTCCATTTTGCACAATAAGCAACACCCTGTATAGTGTTGTATTTCCTTTGGTATTTCAATAGCCAAATAAAATTATTTTACAAGAAAAATTATTTCACAAGAAGTCTGGAGTTGTTCTTATTGTTAATCCATTGTAAGTAGTATTTTGTTGTTGTTGTTGTTCCTCATTGCTATTAAGAATTTTTGTTTGGTTGTTTGATTTTGGGTTTTTTTTTTTTGAGACGGAGTCTTGCTCTGTTGCCCAGGCTGGAGTGCAATGGGCACTATCTCAGCTCACCGCAACCTCTGCCTCAGGGTTCAAGTGAATCGCCTGTGTCAGCCTTCTGAGTAGCTGGGATTACACGTGTGGCCACCAGGCCCGGCTAATTTTTGTATTTTTATTACAGATGGGATTTCACCATGTTGGTCAGGCTGGTCTCGAACTCCTGACCTCGTGATCTGCCTGCCTCAGCCTCCCAAAATGCTGGGATTACAGGTGTGAGCCATCGCGCCTGGCCAAGATTTTTAAAAAAATAATTTATTTTTGGAAATTTGTGCCATTTTCTGATTTACTGTGTTCATTTGGCTTGGGAGTTACTGAGATTCATGGATATATGAGATCTATATCAGAGTTAGAAAACATTTGACAACAACTTCTACAAATATTTCTCTTCTCTAACATCTCTTTTCATTTTTCTGGTCTAATATATGTGTTTAATACATATCTAATATGTGTGTTACTAACACATATTGACATTATCCAACACATCTGTATTAGTTCGTTTTCATGCTGCTGATAAAGAGATACCTGAGACTGGGTAATTTATAAAGAAAAAGACTTTTAGTGGACCAACAGTTCTATGTGGCTGGGGAGGCCTCACAATCAAGTCAGAAGGTGAAAGTCAATCTTATATCGAGGCAGACAAGAGAAAACTTGTGCAGGGAAACGCCTCTTATAAAACCATCGGATCTCATGATACTTATTCACTACCACAAGAACAGTATGGGGGGAAACTGCTCCCACAATTCCATTATCTTCCACTGGGTTGCTCCTACAACACACGGGAATTATGAGAGCTACAATTGGAGATGACATTTGGGTGGGGATATGGCCAAACCATATCAATGTCATTGAGCTTCATTCATTTTATTCTGACTTGTTGATCTGAATGACTCTGTTTGGAGAGTTTCTATTGTCCTATCTTCACGTTTACTAATCATCTCTTTGCCAGCTTCTAATATGCTTCCAAGTTCATTTAGTTAAATTTTCACTTAAATGCTTTTCCATTTTAGATATCAGTTTGCATTATTTTTATATTCTCATTTCCTGCTCAAAATTCCCTATTTGTTCTATAATTTTTGTTTGTTTTTTAACTTTAAGTTTAGCATTACATGTGCAGGATGTGCAGGTTTTTTATATAGGTAAATGTGTGTGTCATGGAGATTTGTTGTACCAGTTATTTTAGCAACCATGTATTAATAATTAATTAACCATGTATTAGTAGCCATTAGTTATTTTTCCTGATCCTGATCCTCTCCCTCTTCCCACCCTATACCCTCTGATAGGCCCCAGTGTGTGTTTTTCCCCTCTATGTATCAATGTGTTCTGATCATTTAGCTCCCACTTATAAGTAAGAACATGTGCTATCTGGTTTTCTGTTCTTGGATTAGTTTGCTAAGGATAATGGCCTCCAGCTCCATCCATGACCCTGCAAAGGAAATGATCTCATTCTTTTTTATAGCTGCATAGTATTTTATGGTGTGTATATACCACATTTTCTTTACCTCCTCTATCATTGATGGATATTTGGGTTGATTCCATGTCTTTACTATTGTGAATCATGCTCTAATGAATATATGCATTTGTGTGTCTTTATAATAGAATGATTTATATTCCTTTACTTATATACCTACTAATGAGATTTCTAGGTCAAACAGTATTTCTGACTGTAGATCTTTGAAGAATTGCCACACTGTCTTTGACAATGGTTTAATTAATTTACACTCCCACTAACAATGTATAAGTGTTTCTTTTTCTTTACAACCTCATCATCATCTGTTATTTTTTGACTCTGTAGTAATAGCCATTCTGACTCGTGTGAATGGTATCTTATTGTAGTTTTGATTTGCATTTCTCTAATAATCAGTGATGTTGAGCCTTTTTTCATATGATCATTGGCTGGATGTATGTCTTCTTTTGAAAAGTTTCTGTTCATGTCCTTTGCCCATTTTTCACTGGGGTTGTTTGCTTTTCTCTTATAAATTTAAGTTCCTTATAGATGCTGGATATTAGACCTTTGTTGGATGCATAGTTTGCAAAAATTTTCTCCCATTCTTTACACTGTCTGTTTACTCTGTTGATAGTTTCTTTTGCTGTGCAGAAGCTCTTTTTTAAAATTGGATCCCATTTGTCAATTTTTGTTCTTGTTGCAATTGTTTTTGTCATCTTTCTCATGAAATCTTTGTATGTTCCTACGTCCAGAATGGTATTGCCTGGGTTGTCTTCCAGGGTTTTTATAGTTTTGGGTTTTACGTTTAAGTCTTTAATCCAGGGATTATACAGAAATAATCCATAAATTTTTGTACATGGTAAAAAAGGAGTCCAGTTTTAATTTTCTGTATATGGCTAGCCAGTTACCCCAGCACTATGTATTGAATAGGGAATCCTTTTTCTATTGCTTGTTTTTGTCAGGTTTGTAGAAAATCAGATAGTTGTAGATGTGTAGTCTTATTTCTGGGTTCTCTATTGTTTCATTGGTCTATGTGTCTGTTCTTGTACCAGTACCATGCTGTTTTGGTCCCTATAGCCCTGTAGTATAGTTTGAAGTTGTGTAACGTGATGTCTCCAGGTTCATTCCTTTTACTGAGGATTGCCTTGGCTATTCAGGCTCTTTCTTATTTCCACATGAATTTTGAAATCATTTTCTTTATTTCTGTGAAGAATGTCAATGGTAATTTAATGGGAATAGCATTGCATCTTTAAATTGCTTGGGGCAGTGTGGTCATTTTCATAAAATTGATTCTTCCTATTCATGGGCATGGAATGCTTCTTCATTCGTTTGTGTCATTTCTGATTTCTTTGAGCAGTGGTTTGTAGTTCTCCTTGCAGAGGAGAACTGTTTCGCTTCCCTTGTTAGTTGTATTCCCAGGTATTTTATTCTTCCTGTGACAATTGTGAATAGGAGTTTGATATCATTTGGCTCTGTGTCCCCACCCAAATCTCATATTCAGTTGTACTCCCATAATTCCCACTTGTTGTGAGAGGTTACCCACTTGGAGATAACTGAATCATGGAGGAAGTTTCTCCCATAATGTTGTCATGGTAGTGAATAAGTCTCACAAGTTCTGGTGGTTATCAATGGTTTCCACTTTTGCATATTCCTCATTCTCTCTTTGCCTGCTGCCATCCATGTAAGACAGGACTTGGTCCTCTTTGCCTTCCACCATGATTGTGAGGCTTCCCCAGCCATGTGGAACTGTAAGTCCTAGTAAACCTATTTCTTTTGTAAATTATCCAGTCTTTGGTATGTCTTTATTAGCAGCATGAAAACTGACTAATACAGAGTTCATTCATGATTTGGCTCTTGGCTTGATTGTTGTTGGTCTATAAGAATGCTAGCAATTTTTGCACATTGATTTTGTATCTTGAGACTTTGTTAAAGTTGCTTACCAGCTTAAGAAGCTTTTGGGCTGAGATGATGGGGTTTTTTAGATATAGGATCATGTCATCTGCAAACAAGGATGATACATGTGGGAAAAAGCATTAAATACCCATTTATTTTATGTATTTGTGCTCTTATAATGCCTGTTTTTTTTTCCCCTGCTCTAACCTATGCTTCTGTGGTTCCAGACTGACACAAGTTAAGGCATCAGGGATTATAGAAAATTGAAGTTATTTGGTTCTAGTATAAATGAGAGGCCATTCTTAATATTTATGTTATAAATGTTTACAAGCCGTTTTGAAATGACCCTTAAGTATAGAATATTATTTATTTTCAAAGGAATGCAAAAGTATCCAAGTAGAGTTTCAAACTCAAGCCATTGCTTTATTAATAAAAAATTTGATCAGCAAAAATATTGCTTAATAATATTTAGAACTAAATTGAGAATATCCCAGTTTGATGATTAGGACAGTCAATATTAAGTTCAGTGCTTATTGATGTATATTTATTTTTACTGGAAAAATAATATAGAAATTTTACCTAACAAGAGCATATTGGACAAATATCTTTGAATTTAAACCATTGTCTTTAAACAAGTGACAGATCCATTTCAGAACTACTCTGATTTGTAGCTTCCAATTCTTTCCGTCATGCCTGGGATTTTTGCTACTATGTGAGAAGAACCAGTGCATTGATCTGACAGAAAGTAATAGATAAAATAGTTGTGTGACAGTACTACTACTCAAAATAGCTAGAAATAGTTTAACATTTTGTTATTTATTTGGCTTCTGTGGGAAAATATAATAAGGCTTCTGATACTTTGTTCAATCAGTTAAAAATGCCTTCATATTTTTGTTCAGTTCAAATTTGTGCTTCCACAGACATATCTCTGACAATTCTCTCTTAATTGTATTTGTTCCTCAGAAATACAGGAGTACAATTCTGAGAGAATCTGTATACTTAAATTGCTAACTGCTTGCTCATGCCATTAGAAAGCACTTTATTTTGTAATGGAATCTTTGTTCATTGTTTCACGTGGAAAATGAACAGTTACGATAACAAGTAGATTTTAGTGGTTACTTTTATATGTTGGTTGGATTGGACCAAGAAATATACATGTCCAGGTAAATGTAATTATACTTAGAATTTTATTATACCTATAAACAATGTGAATATATGATAGGTACTTTGGTATGTTATCAGATAAAATCCAGCAGTCAAGTTCTCTCTTAGAGATGAAAATATGATTCTACACTCTGGCATTCCTAAGTAACCTCTATCACTTAGGCTAGTTTACATCAGTTTGGTTTCCCCCGTGCTTTTCTCATGATAGTGAGTTCTCACAAGATCTGATGGTTTTATAAGGGGCCTCCCTCTTCGCTTGGCACTCATTCTCTCTCCTGCCACCCTGAGAAGAGGTGCGTTCCACCATGACTATAAGTTTCCTGAGGCCTCCCCAGCCACGTGAAACTGTAAGTCAATTAAAACTCTTCTTTATAAATTACCCAATCTCAGGTATTTCTTCATAGCAGCATGAGAATGAACTAATGCAGAAATGTTTGTAGCAAATGTTGAAAACTATTAATATTTTAAATGAAAGTGTTCATATAAATTAGTAATATAATAGTATGGGGGCAGGCATCCCCTAAAATAGCCCCTTCAGATTCTTGACTCCTTGTATTCAGTAGAAGTGCGTATATGTTATTAGGTGTTTATTGTCAACACAGAAAATTGCTCTTGATTTCTGTACCCTTCCTTCTTAGAAAATTGTTTTAACTAAGAAAGAATATTAGAATATATTTTATGGATAAATTTTTGCACATATTTATAGAGTACCTGTGATATTTTGTCACATGAGTAGAATGTGGAATGATCAAGTCAGGATGCTAAGGATGTCAATCACCATCTAGTATTTCTATGTGTTGAGAACATTTTAAGTCCTCACTTCTAGCTATTTTGAAATGTACAATATATTGTTGTTACCTATAATCACCCTACTTACAACTGAACATTAGAACTTATCCATTCTATCTAACTGTATGTTTGTGCCCATTAAAAAACCTCTTTATATGCACCTTCCTCATATACACCCATATCCTTCCCAGCATCTGGTAACTATCATTCCACTTTCTACCTTGACAATCATTATTTTTCCTTTAGCTTCCACATATACAAGAAAGTCTGTTTACACAATCATATCATCAGCAAAAGTGACAGTTTTGCCATTTCTTTTCTACTACTTTTCGAGATAATTCTTATGTGGTGATCATAATATATCATTCTTTAGGTATATTATTGAATTCTATTTTCTATTTTAATTATAATTTTTGTTTTTGTAATCATGAGTAAGATTCATCTGGAGCTTTTTTAAAACTCTATTTGTTTTTGCTGTTAAACTTATCCTGACCTTATGAAATAAATTTTGGGCTATACTTTATGGATTGAAATATTTTAAATCATCTTGGAACTTCTTTTTTTAAAGGCTAGATAGAACTAATTATTAAACCATGTGGGTATGGAGCATTTTTTATTCTTAGATTTTTAATCACTCTTTCAAATCTTTAATAGTGATTGTTCTATCATGCTTTATACTTCTTATCACTATTCTCATAACATATTTTGTTGAAAAGCATTCATCTGCTTTTCTTAAAATATATTTATTGGAATTGTATGAGGTATTGCTACAATTGGAAAGTTTGCTTCACCTCAAAATTCATATCTTGAAAGCTAATATTCAATGTCATAATATTTGGGTGTGGAGACTTTGAAAGCTGATTAGGTTATGAGTGAGAAATCCTTTATGAATGTAATTAGTACCATTGTAAAAGGGATCCCAGGGAGCTTCCTCTCCTCTACTGCATGTGAAGTTATAGTTAGAAGATAGCTATTTATGAATCGGACACTAAATCTATGGATGGCTTGATCTTGGACTTCCAGCTTGCAGAACTTTGAGAAATAAATTTCTATAGTTTATAATCCACCTAGTTTATGGTAATTTGTAATATTAATGTAAATGGACTAAGTCTAGTATTTCTTGTCATTCTTTTAATTGTGTCTATATCTATGATTACATGGCCTTTCTCATCAGGATCAGACATTCTGACCTGGAAGAAAATGTTGAATAAAGTAGGTTTCAAGTAAACATTTCTTTTCTTATGTGGATGACATGGCAACTCAGGAAAGCAGGACTTTTAAAATTATCAGAATGATTTAAAAAACTTGGTATTAAGCATCCAGGGCATTCATAATACCTTTTTAAACTTTCACATTCCAGAATTCACTCTTTCCAGGGTGATTATATTTATGTTTTTAAAGTATATTCATAATCTCCTTCATAAAATTAAATCATGATGGCACTTAGCCCAAAAGAGTTTGTACAAGTTCTCTATATTGATAAAATTTCTCCTAAGGATTCATTCCTGAATACACAATGAAATTGTGTATCTTGATCAAGGCTGTCTCACAATTATATTTCAGTTTTTCTAGGCATTCTTTCTAGCATGAGTTTATCATGTCTACAAGTGTTGTCTTCTGGTAGAAAACTGCCACATTCATTGCATCCATGTTTTCTCTTCTGTATGAGTTCTCCAATATTTATTGATGCATGACTTCTGACTAAAGGATTTTCCACATTCTCTACAACAACAGGTCTTTATACTGCATGGGTTTTTCAATGTACATTGAGGTATGACTTTTTTGTCAAATGACTTTCCACATTCATTGCACACAAAGACACAAAGGTTCTTTCTCCTGTATGTGTTCTCTGATGTTCTGTGAGATATGATTATGAGTGATGGCTTTCCTACAAAAAACATAGTGTGAATTCTTTGATGTTTGATGAGGGTTGACTTATGTGAAAAGGTTTTCCCACAGTTAGTATACCCATGTGGTTACTCCCTAGTGTGATTTCTCTGATGCCTAATGAATTCAGACTTGTGGCAGAAGGCTTTTTCATATTCCTCACAGATGTGTAGTTTCTCTTCAGGTGGATCTTTATTCATTTGTACATAAGATAATTGGTTACTACTAGTTTATACGTAAGTGCTGTGTTATGGCTGAAAGCTTTCTCACAGTGGCTGCATTCCCAGGATTTTTCCTGTTATGTCTTTTATCACAGTTTGTACACTTATCTAACAACTTCCTAAGCAACTTATTTTTTTGAGTAGTTCACCTTAAAACCTGCCAGGTCTAAATTATATTTCAAGCTCTTTCCAGAAGTATTTCAATTATTAAAACTTTGAATTGAACAGAAATTATCAGTGTTCAAAAGTAATATTTTCCTGAACATTATTCATAGCTTCTTATCTTTGGCAATTTTTTTTTTAATTGAAGCGTGCACTTTATCTTAAAAGCATGCTTTGCTGTCCTTTCATCTGGAAGTTTACTTGTCAGGTACCTGGTCAACAGTGGCAGCCTGGACATGCATCCTTAAAAATCCGTGGTGCTTCTTCCTGCTCCATCCTGAGGATCACATCTGATTTGATGCCTTCATAACCCACTGAGATGAGGTTGCTCTTTTAATGTTTTCCCTTACTCTAATATTCAATCTTACAGAGGCTTTGAACTACATTTTGGGTGAGGGACCAAGGTGACACAAAGAGACTGTCTATGTATCTTCTAAACCCATTTAGTGAATACGGTATCTAGTACATTTCCAGTGGCTGCATTTGGGATTCCCAAGATCCTTCAGAGTCCCTGTCGGCGTAAAGGAGCATGAGGTTTGAGTAACTATATGTAGTTAAGTGACTGGAGTAGGGTGGGTGAGATCACGCATGTAAAAGAACGCCTTAAAAGTGCTATATAAATATTGCTAGAAAGCTTAGCCCTCATGTTAAGCAGGTAATCTCAATTTGTCATAAGTTGCAGTTATGTTAGAGCATAGTTGGTCTTACTGTCTCTGTTTCGTTGATTAACTACGGTAAAGGTTGAAAGGATTGTGGAGTAAGTAAAAGAAAGTATAAGGAGGGGATGATATTGAAACATTTTGAAAATTTACTGAGGCTGCAAGAGTACCTAGCTCTGTCTTTTGAGCTCTTTTGAGTAACTTCCAGGCATATTATGCATGACATATTTTTCCCACATAGATGTGAGTTTGACCTGGGTTAGAATTATTAAACCATGGTCTCATTTTTTTTTCTCAGATATCTGTAGATACATTTCACTTATAAACATTTTTTGTTAAAATTAAATATCTTATATGTTCTTCAAGGGTATGCTCACTTCTAAATTTTTAAAGAGTAACACATATTGAGAGGCAGTTACCTTGAAATGGGTGTGTCTCAGAGATCTGAACTTGGGAATGAGAGGAAAAACCTCAGGTGTCCTGGAAAATAGGATTGGTTTTGACAAGGAAATGTCAGGTTGTCTAAGAAGCTGAAGTGTGGGTGTTAAATGTCTACCTTCTTGAAGATAGTTCAGGAACTAGAAAGTTAGTATTAATAAGTCAGACTAGAAGACTGTGTAGTTATGCATGCATTTCCATGAAAAATACATCCCAGCTATTAAGGGCCTGTAATGTAATTAGTTTCCAGACACTGGAAAACTCTCAGGTCAAGTCGTCATGGTGTAAATTGGATTGTTTGATGCTTCTTAACACCCATCTTGTTTTTGTTGTGTATGATCTTTTAGTGAAATCTTCTGAGTGTTTAAAAATTGATAGAACAATATGATTGTGAGTGAAAAGAAGCATCCCTCTGACAGAAGGGCTCAACATTGAATTCTATAAATATTTGAGGAGTTTTTGGAAAAAAAGAATTGATAAACTTGGCTATTACCTTTAATGTAGAGTATAATGCAAATAAAATTTTAAAAGAATGATATGTTTAAACAGATTTAAGTATCAGCAGAGCAAACTACAGTTTTTTAACGGTGGAGAATAAAAAACAGCATTGAAAATAAAATAATGAAAGAGGAATTGAGGAGATACATTTGCATATAGTTTACCAAACCAAACAGGTAATTTAGCAATTTTAGAAGAATATTGTCAGATGAAAATTTGGATAATCATTATTATGGTGAAGCAGGGTAAGAATATGTATTTTCTGGCATAGTATTCTGGGATATTATGTATGTGTGTTTCAAGTAAACAGGAAGTAAAAGAAGGAGTAACCTGATAACTTTGTTTGGAACAGTAAGGACACAGTCAAGGTGCCATTAGGATAAAGGAAATAGATTCAGATATTAGTCTAATAATTTAATATATAATACATATGATTGTGACAGGTTGGTATCTGCATGTAAAAAGTTACATTACTTTTTATCCTAGAAGGCTACATTTAGATGTCAGTATTATTTTTAGAATTCCAGAAAAAAGTATTGTAAAACAAAGTTTTATTTCTACTTTTATGTGACAGAAACAGATAAAAATGCACTGAGAGTTTTTTGAAAAAAAGAGAAATTGACAACCCGGAATTAGAAATGCATTTTTCTTTAATGATGGGCAGTAGAACGAAGAATTTAGTAGCATGAAATCTGAAAACAAAATGCTTGAGTTCAAACCCCTACTCTACCACTTACTAGCAGAGTGATATTGGGTAATTTGTAAAACATCTTATATTGTCTCTTCATTTATAAAGTTGGGGCTGATCATGTTACCTATTTCATAAACTTATCAGTTTAGATTAAATAAAAAATGTAAAGCACTTAAACAGTGATTAGCGCATTACAGTTACTACATAAATATTTGGTTCATTTTATAATTTTCATCATTGATTATGAAAAATATGTTAGTCACTTAACTGTGGTCCATGACTTACTGGTATATTGAAGTGTAGGACAGAGTGAAGTTGAAAAATTGCTATTTTAAAAGTAAAAGCAGAAAGTATTGGAAATAACCATCGCAATAGTATGTAAACTACTTCAGGATGAGGAAATTAAATAGATCATTCAGACTAAAAGGTATTTCAGAAGAAATCAGATTCCAACATTAAATTTCCAAATAGGTGAGGAAAACTCATGGATAGTGACCGAATTTCAAATAGAAAAATACTCTTGAGATCATTTAGCCAAGATTATGGTGTTTAAAATGTGAAAAATGCCATCTGATAGCAGAGAGAACTATCTATAAACATCATCTGGCGAGAAAGCATATGCTTTAAAGAGTAGAAATACAATTTAGCATTCCATCAAACAGCTAAAATGACAAAATAATACAACATAATTTAGAAGCATTGGTCTTCAAATAAGACCAAACTAAATATGTGTCCGACCTCTGATACTATGTGAGAAAGTACATGAGCCTCAGTTACCTCATCTATGAAATGAGGATATAATATCTATTTTGGATAATGTCATTAACGTTAAATATGATAGTAAATATAAAGTACCTAGCAATGGCCAGGAAAAGAGTAAGAATACAAAGTATAGTAAGTAATTATTAGATTTTTTAATGAACATTAAAAGTATAGAAAGTTAAAATGAAAAAGGAGACTGAAAAAACAATCATAATATGACTAACTTGATTTATAAGATATTAATAACATTAATATTTAGAAATTGTACCTACTGGTCAAAAATATAATCTAAGTATACTAACGTACTTTATTATTAAAAACCTGTGAGGATCATGTAGCATACTCTATCCCAAAACAGAAGAAATATAAAGTGTTAATTAAATACATTGGATAAATAGGTACTAAATTATCATTAAGTTAAAGCACCAGGGGCATTAACAGATGAGAGAGCAGGTGTAGTTGAAAATAATACAACATTGATGTTAGGACTAAAAATATAAATTACTATATAATGAAGAACAACTCAAAAGAGCAGGAGAAGGAAACATCATTTTTGAAGAACTAAATTTAATGAATTTTTGGGACTGTAAGCGTGACTTGTCACTGAGAAATTTTGACATATGTGTATGCCCATGAAACAATCATCATAGTTAAAATATTGAATATATTCATTACTCTAAATATTTTTGTAGCCAATTATTATTACCGTCTTTCACCTTTCCCTGTCTTTTTCAGCCAACAACTGATGTGCATTCTGTCACTATAGATTAATCTGAATTTTCTAGAATTTTGTATACATGGAATTATACAGTATGCATTTTTGTCATTTAGTTTCTTTCAGTCTAATTATTTTGAGATTCATTAATGTTGTGGCATGTGTTATTAGGTCTTTCCTTTTATTGTTGTATAGTACTCAGTTGTATAGGTATAGCACCAAATGTTTATTCATTTTCCCATTGATGGTCATTTGGTGTTTCCCATTTTCCCATTTTTGACTATTATAAATAAAACTTATAGTAGTATTCATATTCAGCAAGAAGACTTCACTATCCTAAATATATACGCACCCAACACAGGAGCACCCAGATTCATAAAGCATATTCTTAGAGACCTAAAAAAAAGACATAGACTACCACTGTTAATGACCTTTTGTGCTTGATGAGTTGGATTTCTCTTGCTGCCTTTAGAACTGTCTGGCTTTGTTTCTTAACAATAATTTTGTTCACCTCTCTTTGAGTTGACCTTTTTTAGAGTTTGTTGACCTCCTTGGATATGCAGATAAATATTTTTCATCAAAATTGAGAATTATTTGTCTATTATTTAAATATTGTTTTGAGTCTATATCTTCTTTTATTCTGGGATTCTATTGTGCATACACTTTATAGTGTTCCACAGGTCTCTAAACTCTATATCTCTTTATTGTTTTAATGTTCCTAAGACTGGTTAAACTCAATTGACCAAGCTTCAAGATTGCCGATTCTTTCTTTTACCAGCTCAAATATATTGTTGAACCCCTGTAGTAAATTTTCATTTCAGTTATTGAAATTTCCAACTTCAACATTTCCATCTGTCCCTTTTTATAATTTAAATTTCTTAATTGGCATTCTCAAATTGTTGTCATGTTTTCCTATAATTCTTTGACATCGTTTCCTTGAAATCTTTGTACATATGTATAATGCTGACTTAAAATACTTTTCTAAAAATTCCAGCACCTATGGTTCCTTAGGGAAATTGTCTATTGTCTTTTATTTTGTCCTGTATATGGGCCAAATTTTTCTGTTTCTTTGCATGTCTGCACATTTTAAATGATAATGTGGCAACTGTGGAAATTAAGGATCCCATGTCCTGGGTTTTATGTTGCTATTTGTTATGTTATTGTTGTTGTCAATTGTTTGTTTAATAAATTCCATGAACAACTTCTGTAATTGAGAGGTGAGGCCAGCTGGACATCCTGGGCCAAGTGGGGACTTAGGGAACTTTCCTGTCTTACAAGAGGATTGTAAAATGCACCAGTCAGCGCTCTGTAAAACACACCAATCAGCACTCTGTAAAACGCACCAATCAGTGCTCTGTAAAATGCACCAATCAGCACTCTGTAAAACACACCAATCAGCAGGATTCTAAAAGCAGCCAGTCGCGGGGAGGAATGAAAAAAAGGGCACTCTGATAGGACAGAAACAGAATATGGGAGGGGACAATAAAGGAGTAAAAGCTAGCCACCCCAGCCAGCAGCCGCAACCTGCTGTGGTCACCTTCCAGGGTGTGGAAGCTTTGTTTTTCAGTCTTCACAATAAGCCTTGCTACTGCCCACTCTTTGGGTCCATGCCATCTTTAAGAGCTGTAACATTCACCGTGAAGGTCCACGGCTTCATTCTTGAAGTCAGCGAGATCAGGAACCCACTGGCAGGAACCAACTCCAGACACATAATGACTGTATTCATTATTGCATATGGCCAGTGAAATCTCTTTTTGATTAGCTTAGTGGCCTGCTAACGACTGGACAGAGATTTCTTAAATAACCTGCAGCAGTTTCTCACACCCTTTGCTGGAGGGCTGTGTGTGTTTGTTGGGACATACTTTAAATGATCAAGGAGTTTACAAGGCTCTCTCAGCCTTCACTTCCTGTTTTTATAGAGGCCTCCAGCTCAGACAGAAATGAGAAATTGGTGCCCTCTCAGGTCTTTCTGCACATGTGTCTTGGGTAAGTGTTTTTGTCTGTCTCTTTTCTCCCAATGATGTTACCACCTCAGATAATATGTTCAGCTACAATGCTGAGCAATTGTCATGAACATTTTTCAACAAAATCTCTGGGGATAGGGCTTTCATCACTGAGCAAGTCCTCAGGTCAAATGAAGGGAAGCAGTAAGAGTAGGAATTTTCCAGGTAGCTGCTAGACAAATCAAACTATTATAATTCTCTTTTGTTTGGGCTTGGAGGGGATCTCCAAACCCATTCGGTTTTCTCCAGGTGATGTTAGGTTTTGTTTTTTTTTTTTTAGTAGAGACGGGGTTTCGCCATGTTGGCCAGGCTGGTCTTGAACTCCTGACCTCAAGTGATTGGCCCACCTTGGCCTCCCAAAGTGCTGAGATTACAGGCATGAGCCCCTGCACCCGGCCAGGTGGTGGTGGTTGTTTTTTTATAAAATCCAAAGGAAAAAAATCAAAAGTGAGGAGTTCAGGAAAACACACTCTCTCTAGATTGCTTTTATGGGTTACTATTATCAAAAACGATTATCAAAGAGGTAGGTGATGACCTATGGAAGTTATCAATGAATGACTTATGAATTTCATAAAATATTTTGAATTTTATTTTCGGTTAAAAGAAAATTTATAGAAACCTTAAATTCAAATTTTCTATACATTAAAAAATAGAGAAAATTTATGTTTCCAGGGCTTCTTTCTTTCATTGAAAAATTTAAAATCTTATTTTATCTTTACAAATTAAATATTTGGAATTGGCTAGTGATAAATGATTCAATATTGCTTGTTAAAACAGACATTTTTTCATTGTCGATAAATTACATTAAATCTCTAATTTTTTAATTACAATCTCATTAACATGGATGTGTAAAAATGATTTCTCCTCACTGAATGCTATTAAAACAAAACGTGGAAATAGTTTAGCTACACATCATCTTCCCTTGTGGATACCATTGTCTTCAGTCTGTCCAAGATTAGATAATGTGCAAGAAGCAAGTTCATTTCTATTACAATACTTTATAGATACACACAGTGTTTCTTCAGAGTGTGTATATATATATATATATATATATATCTATCTTAGTTCGAAGTATCTATATATAAGTATATGTATATACTTAATATGAGGAAACCATTATTTCATTTATAACTTTTGTTTCATTATAATGGCAGAATGACAACCTTTCAAGTATAATGGTGGTTTGCCACATTACCTATCTTTGTGTTCTCGTGCTGCCTTTGTGCTCTTGTGCTCTTTCAGTGAATGCTATTTACAGTTTTCTGTTACATTTTACTGATTATGTTTATTAAAATGCAATTTTCTTTGTGGACTCCCATAATTTAAAATGTACTAATAATTTGTATATCTGTGGTTTTTCAACTTATTTGATTCTAGTAATATTTTTGTATTACTAGAACTACTAGTATTATTTTGATAATAAAAATAAAACTGATTGGAAATTTAAACACATTTGTTAAATGGCTGCTTATCACAGATGTGTAAACAATAATGCATAAGAAGTCTCCTGGTCTGTCCCTTCTCTTTCCAATGTCTTTCTCAGAAAATAAGAAAGCAAGAATGTGCCCACCTGAAACCAACCACTCTCCTCTGCTAAACAAGGCTGCTTGGAACTGATACCCTTGATTTTCTATCAAAAAATTCTCAGACCATTTGCAGGGCCTCTACCAGCCTCCTTCCTAGATATGACTTCATGGGGGCAAATCATACTCATGATTGTGTACCCCTTACCTGACAGTGATCAAACGGTAGACATTTCAGGGAGTGTTAACAGAGCAACTATTTATGAACTAGGACAGCTATATTGTTCAATGTAGCTGTGTATCTGGACATCCAGATCACTTAAAAAATACAGTTGCTAGGGGAGAAAAATAGAATTTGTTTTATTTAACATCTTCTTAGCTTTCTTACAATTTTAATATATTCATACATATGGAATGTGTGCTTCCATTATACTCTCCTGCCTTTGTCCCAGGAAATGGTTGGGGTAGATTTGACTGTCACCATTATGGTCAATATTCATTGATTGATTCATTCATTCAATAAATATTTAATTCCTACCATGTGTCAAGCACTTCATTTGGTATTGATAATACAGCAGAAAACCAACAGCAGAGTCCTATATCTCACTGACTTCATATTTCTGAGGAAAAACAACGTGTAATATTTAATTAATTTGAACATTCCCTTATTAAATGGCACAGCAGTTCCATTTCTAGAGATATTCTCCAGATAATGTCTTACATCTTTACATGAAAATATGCAAAAACATGTTTGTATCAAAAAATGGAACTAACCCAAAATCCATTTGCAAGAGATTTATTGTATACTGTGCTATATTTATAAGTGCAATACTATAAAGCACTGTAAACCCGCACAGGAACTCAGTCTACATGTATAAGTAAGAATTATATTTTTAATAAAATCAGTGACATAATTTCAGAATATGTATTTATTATAATATTTGGACAGCATTTTAAAGCATGCATAGCTCTTAGGATAGATATAAATGGAATTTATAAATGATAGATATAAATGGGATTTACAAAATCATGGAAATAATAAACCTCCATTCAACTGAACATTTATTCCATCAGGTAGATGCTGTAATAAGGTTTGATAGAAGATTGCACTGAAGGGTCCAAATATTTTTATTTCATATTAATTTTTAAGTTGTATATTGATTATACAGGTGCTCGTTATACTATTCTTTACATCTCTTCACCGGTCTCGAAGTTTTTTACAATAAGTTAGAAAAGAATAAAGATTGTCAAGCAATGATATATTGGCTTCCATCATTGTGGACTATGGACTTACACCAACAGGACTTGTTAGCTCATGTATTTGAACAGATGATTATGATGATTGGGTTTATGAAGTCATAAGATTTTTCTTTTTCCAAGGGTGAAATAACAGTGGTGGTACAACTCTGTTCTGATGAGGGCAAGGCCATGTTGATGGGCCTGGAAGTGTGTGGATGAAATGCAAATGAGTAATTTTAAAGAAGAATGCTAAGAGGCCAGATGAATTTCTACTTGCTATTCCTAGTTATCTCTTTCTCTTTCTCTCTCCTACTCTCTCTCTTTGTCTCTGTCTTTCTGTATCTCATTTCTATTCTTATTTCCTTCCCACTCATTCTGTTTTAGAAAGATAAGGGAATAATCTTTTGGAAGAAAAATGATACCAACTTCTAAGCAGCACCTATAGCAAATACAAAGTAGTAAATCTAAAAACAAAGGAAAGTTTCCATGAAATAAGTCATTCAGTAACAAGTTAGAAGATGTTTGATTATTTGTTTAGAATAGCAGAGTTCTAACAGGCACTGGAAAAATTTAGATGGGCAGAAATCTATGCTGGGGAGGGTACATGTCAGGGAACTGAAGCTCGGGCTTCATTCTGCAAGAATTTTGGAAAAGGTAGGCACTTTTTAACAATGTACACCATAGAGACTTACAACATATTGTTTATAAGATTTTTGGTGTTCAAAAGACTTTGTTCCTTAGGTGGAGAATAGAGATGTGTCTTAAATATCTATTATAACCTCTATGGTTCATGCTATGTCATCTTGCAGCAAATGTTCAATAATTCTTATTTCAGAAGTACATAACTGTGGAATGTTTTAGTAAAATACATTGAAAAGACCATTCTTTGTTAAAGAGCACTAAGGTGTATAAAAGGCAGTAATAAATTATAGTTTCAAAATATTCCACAGGGGTTGGAGAGTTCTCAAAGAACTAAAAATAGAATTGCCATTCAACCCAGCAATCCCATTAGTGGGTGTATACCCGAAGGAAAATAAATTGTTCTATGAAAAAGACACTTGCACTGTATGTTCATTGCAGCACTATTCATAATAGCAAATACATAGAATCAACCTTGGTGCTTATCAACGATTGACTGGATAAAGAAAATATGGTACACATACGACATGGAATATTACACAGTCATAAAACGGAATGAAATCATGTTCTTTGCAGCAACATGGATGAGGGTACAGGCCATTATTTTAAACAAATACCTGCAGAAGTAGAAAACCAAATACCACATATTCTCACAGTGGGAGCTAAACATTGGGTGCACATGGATACCAAGATGGGAACAATAGACACTGGGATTCCAAAAGGTGAGGGAAGGCAGGCATTGAAAAACTACATCTCAGCTACTCTGCTCACTACTTGGGTGATGGTATCATTAGAAACTCAAATATCAGCATTATACAATATACCCATGACACAAACCTGCACATGTACTCCTTGAATCTGAAACTAAAAGGAAAAATTTTACAGGACTATGATTCTATTCCAATATTAATTAATGTGACGTCTACCCTTGTTCCCAAAAAAATAAAATAAAATAAAATAAAATAAAACAAAATAAAACAATAAAAATCACTTGAGATATTATCAGGTATACAAGCCAAGATACAGGTCATCCATATCTCAAATGAAAAAGTTGTAATTTAATGATTCATGTGTTCATTCCATCAATATTTTTACAAACATATTTATTGAATCTTCTATGTATGATAATATATTTTTTAAAAGATTGAAACATATTTGACAGGTGATAGGAGATAAGAGACCAAATTACCAAGTTTCTTAGTCTTCAACTCTGTGAGATGTATTTGATAGATGATTGTTTTTGTTTACATTTATTTTATTTCTATAACACCATTCCATAATATGGTTAAATCCGTTATACATAGGATGTACAAAAATGAATTTTTAGCATTTTTTATGTTATAACAAATAAGTGCTCAAGGAGTTCCTTTCTGATATTATAGACATGTGTTTGTGTTTAACTATAGCCCCCATCATATTGCTGAAGCAGCGCCCCAATCTACTTTTATTTATTCACAAAGTATCAATCTAAGTTTGCTTTCTTATGAGAATTGTTCAGATAAAATTTTTATTTCAATACTTCAGAATAGTCTGACATCTTTATTCCTTATTCATTATGTGTCACATAGCTTGTTTTCTGACATTCATCTTGTTCTCTTTTGTCTAGAGTAAACGTATTTTAAAAGTACATTTCAGATTCATTGAGGTCAGTTGCCTTTGGCAGAAATGTTTCCTTACTTTGGTTTACAAAACTCACTCAATGGTTTTTAACATAATTTTCCTTTATTGTCCTTCCACAAAATTTTTCATACTTTGTACTACAAGCTGTGTGCTTTTTGAAAATTTCACAGTTTATTTTGAACCTACCTTATATTTATCAAGGTTTATGATAAATATTTATAACTAGGTATGTGGCCAAATTACATTACCACTTCAGAAGGCATTATTTTCCTGACAACACAGAATATTCACATACACGTATACATAAACATATGAATTCAAACTATTTCTATCTGCGTCCCAATAAATGCACTGTATTCATTCTATGTGATTTTGTTCAGTGCACTTCAGTCTTGATGATTTCCTACTGTGTGCAAAAAAGCCTACTTTGGCACTGTTAGATTGTGGTATTTACGCCAACCTACATTCCAAAAACAAATGCATATGAGAACTCCAGATGAAAATCTTTTTGTTTATCTGCTGCACTACTGAGATATTATAGTACCAAACATGTGGATAGACTTTAGGAGTCATCAGGACCACACTGTTATTTCTGCCTGAATCACCCTATGACATTGTGCCTATCCTTCTGTAGTCATTCATTTTTTGTTTGAATCTATTTAGGTTACAGAATCTATTACTTTCTCAAAGCAGAATGTTACATTTCTGGACAGCTCTGCTATTAAGCCAGGTCATGAACTTCTTAAACCCATTAATTTGTCCTAATATAGGAAGAGCTATTTGATATTTTATTTCTCCATGAGAGCTATGTGAATTCCTGAAGCCAGTGGTCTTACCATCCTTTGTATCTTTTCTAAGTCACATGTACCCATTTTAAGTCATTTTTCAAACTCAGGTCAGGTTATTTCTATCAGCACTCCTTAGATTCTTCTATATCATTTGTGTTTATACCCAAGATAGGTGTCTCCTTTGTTGCTAACTATCTTGGAATGAAAAATAAATGCAGAACATGTTATAATAATATTTATATTCCATGTGTCCATTTTAGTTTCCATCAGCCCTCTGTACTGCGCTCTTCTATGTAAGTATGTTTCATCTTGTCTCTTTTTTCCTATAATATTGTAAATACCCTTGAAGATAAGCACTCTGATTGATTTATGTTTGTATTCCCGTTGTATCAGAAATTGTGCTTTGCAAATCAGAGATACTCCATTCATGCCTCTGAAGCAACATTGATAAGTACACTTACACTTTCCATAAGAATGAGGTGATATCATACTACTAAGCTATGAGTTACTGATCAGAGCTCATTAAATAATTTGATAATTTTGTAATTGAAAATTTTGGAAGATTAAAAGAAAACATTACACTCTCTGTGTCTCTGTTATGATAGACTTTTCAGAGTAAACTTGTGTTGAGTATTAGCCTGAGGTATTGAATCACACCAGTTGCCAGAAACTATCAGTCTATTCTCATAAAATAGTTGAGTATGCATTTATAACTTCAATTTGTAAACAATATGTTTCTAGTTTGCCTGATTAAAGATGCAATAGCTGAATTGGCTTTTTTTTTTTTTACTAATGGAAATAAAGTCTTCTATTTGGATTTACTTTAAAACAAACTTGGTTTTTATTTACGTGTCATCTTTATATGACACCTTCTTGTCATATTTAAGTACTACCTCTATTGATACTTTATTAGTTTTTTTTTTTAACTGAAACTAAATCAACTTACTTTTCAAAGTTAGGTTCATTCCAAAATAATGTTTTCATGAAATCATGAGTTTTCTATGCCAATTATATTTATTTTAATATGTATTAAAATTGATACATTATTTAATATGTGTTAAAATTGATACATTATTAAAAATTTTTAAGTGCTCTTTTATGTATTACGTAAAAATAATCTCACATATTATCACTGATACACACGTGTAAGATAATGTGTGGGAAGATTATTCTTGTCACTTCCCAATGTAATTGTAGCTCAAACCTGAGGTTTATAATGCCCTCTTTTATAAAGAGAGATATACTAGGAGCTACAAAAATTGGTTGCAGGCACTTAATGCTTATTCAGAGATGGTGGCCTACAGTCTGGTAATCTAAATATTACACAAGCAGAAGCAGTGAAAGTAATTTTGAGTTGTGGTCTGGAATAGAGTGTTCTGTCTGGTACCTAGGGGAGCATTAGTCCAGTACACATTAACCGAAGAAGCAATACATCCAGCAACCAGCTGAATTGTTTAATGAAAGACTCATTTCTTTTCCTCTCATCTGCCTCCAAGCCTCCTCCAATACTAAAGCAATTTAACTTAGAACAATATAGAGTTAATCTATAACCAGATCCAGCTGGCAACCTTTCTTCCAGGATTAGAGGGGAAAGGAATAGAGGTGCATTGCATATCCTCTTCCTTTCTTCATGTACTTGAAGGACAAGTTGATCAGCAATGAGGGGAGGGGGACAGGGGACGTTTTGAGAACCAGAAAAGTGTTTAAAGCTTAAAACTGAATAAAATTTTAGTAATTGAAGTGGACAGGGAATTATGGGCTATGATCTAGATATAATTAAATGATCCTCTGCCTATTGACGAAAAAATAGGTTGACATGAAACTGTTACAGAAAAAGAATGGGGGAAAAGATAATCCTGTAATCATACCCCATCAAGTTGAGTTAACTGGGTAAATCCATTGAATAAATCCACTATGTTGATTATAGCAAAGTGGAAAATGAATTAAGGACGCAGGTTTGAAACATAGGTTTTGGTAATTCAGTACATTTGGTATATTAGTCCATTTCACACTGCTATAAGGATACTACCTGAACTGGGTAATTTATAAAGAAAAAAAGACTTGGTTGACTCACAGTTCTGCATGGCTGGGGAGTGCTCAGGAAACTTATAATCATGGTGGAAGCTGAAGGGAAAAGAAGACACATATTCTCATGGTGGCAGGAGAGAGAGAGCACACAGGGGAAATGCCAGACAGTTATCAAGCAACCAGATCTCATGAGAACTCAGTATCATGAGAACAGCATGGGGAAAACTGCCTCCATGATCCAATCACCTCCAACCAGATCCCTCCCTGAACACATGGAGATTTCAATTTAGATTACAATTCATGGTGAAATTTGGGTAGGGACATAGTCAAACCATATTATTCTGTCCCTGGCCCCTCCCAAATCTCATGTCCTTTTCACATTTCAAAACCAATCATGCCTTCCCAACAGTCCCTGAAATTCTTAACTTATTTCAGCATTAACTCAAAAGTCCAAGTCCAAAGTCTTATCTGATACAAGGCAAGTCCTTTCTGCCTATGAGCCTATAAAATCAAAAGCCAGTTAGTTACTTCCAAGATACAATGTGGATACAGGCCCAAAGCAAGTCTGAAAGCCAACAGGGTAGTCATTAAACATTAAGACTCCAAAATAACCTCTGTTGAATCCATGTTTCACACTGAAGGTGTGCTCATGCTAGAGGTGGGCTCCCAAGGCCATGGGCATCTCTGCCCCTGTGGCTTTGCAGGGTACAGCCTCTGCAGCTACTTTCACAGGCTAGTGTTGAGAGTCTGTGGCTTTTACAGGAACATAGTGCAAGCTGTCAGTCAATCTTATTCCGGGGTCTGGAGGGCAGTGGTTCTCTTCTCACAGCTCCACTGGACAGTGAGAACTCTGTATGGAGGTTCCAACCCCACATTTTCTTTCCACATTGCCCTACTAGAGGTTCTCCATGAGGGCTCTGCCCCTGCAGTAGACTTCTACCTGGACATCTAGGCATTTCCATACATCCTCTGAAATCTAGGCAGAGGCTCTCGAGCTCAACTCTTCTCTTCTGTGCACCTGCAGGACCAACACCACATGGAAGCTGCCAATGCTTGGGGCTTGCACCCTGTGAAGCAATCACTTGAGCTGTACCTTGGCCCCTTTTAGCCATGGCTGGAGCTGGAGTGGCTGGAACATGAGGTACCAAGTCCCTAGGCTGCACACAGTAATGGGGGGCCCTGGGCCCAGCCCAGGAAACCATTTTTCCTTCCTAGGCCTCTGGGCCTATAATGGGAGGGGCTGCTGTGAAGACACCCTGGAGATACTTTTCCCATTGTCTTGGCAATTAACATTCAGTGTCTCATTACTTACGCAAATGTATGTGACTGACTTGAATTTCTCCCCAGAAAATGGATTTTACTTTTCTACCACATGGTTAGGCTGCAAATTTCCCAAAATTTTATGCTCTACTTCCCCTTTAGACATATTTCATACCAACTCTTTGTGACTGCATATAGCTGTATACTGTTAGGAGCACTCAGAGCATATAGCTGTATACTGTTAGGAGCACCAAGACCACATCTTGAACACTTTGCTGCTTAGAAATTTCTTCTCAACTCCTGTGATCCAATAACCTCCTGCCACTTCCCTCAACACATGGGGATTACAATTTGGATAACAATTCTAGATGAGATTTGGGTGGGGACACAGCCCAACCATATTACTTGGATTTATGTTTTGAGAATTCTACTTAATTCATTTGAGTATAAATACCTAAATTAGATGGGGTGGGGCTGTTCGTGGTGATGAGGAACAAATAACAAAATAGATGGAAAATACAACAAAATATCTGATATATATTAGGAACTCTATGACAACAATTATTTTATTCTCATTTTTATGTTTTTTATAGCAAATCACAAAGTTTTTATCCCTCATTATCTTTGCATAGATGACAATGTACTCCTTTAATCCAAAACAAACATCAGCAAAGTTTCTTTTGTTTTTCTCATGCCTTACTTGGTGCTGAGCTACGAAAATGACTTGAACATGTCTCTTGAAATTACACATTTAATATTGGAGTGGAGAAAAATTTTGCCAAATGAATTGTATTCATTGTGATCAAATTGAGAACTAACTTAGGGATATTTGGTAAGGTACGAATATGAGTTACTTCTAGAAAATACTTTTTAGATAATGTACCATCATAAATGGGCAGATTTAGATGGAGGTTAATTTACCTCATATTTGTTCTTTCCAGTTATATAGTAGCAAATCTACACCAAATTCTGCTACACAAATATTTATTAGGTAGTACATGCAAAAATGGTCATATAATCCACTCTGTAGATTCAATTCTATCTCATATATATGCCATTTTAAGTAACCAGTCAGACTAAATGAAAGATTTAGAAGAGGCAAATAAAGAATACCCTGGATGCAGAATTCTGTTAACAACTGGAAGCCTGTTAGCACAGGTCAGTTGAATTCAACATCAGGCATTATCCTGGAAGGAAAATAATATGAAAGATTATTATGCCTCCCTTTTTCTAAGGGTGGTGGGTATCTCCAAAACATTTTGGTCAATTTCCTAAAATATTTTTGAGACACTTTCCTTTATACCCAATGAGAGACCATTTCTGTAATCAATGATACTAGCAGTAATATTGATGGGAAATAAAAACAACTACTTTTAATAACCACTCTTTGGACTTTCTGATTAAATGCTACCTCACCCCACTTAGCCATGATGTCCTGATTAGTGTATCTGACTCCCTCAAGAATATAGCTTAAATTAAACTAAAACATATATAATGCAGTATTTTCTATGTTAAAGTGTTTTAAGTTAAATTGCAGACATCATAACAGACAGTCCTCATATAAGTATGGAATAAATATTAGAAAGTTACAAATGGCTGAGCTGAATCAATTGTATACTGCAAGACTAATGTAATCCATTTTGTTATCGAAATATCACAACCAGATGATAAAACTGAGAATAGGCACTTAACCTCTCTGAAGTCACACATTTGTTAACTGAAGAGCTGTGTCAATGTGCGTGTGATCTTACAAAATTTCATCATCACTCAACTTATGAACAGAGACTCTAAAATTGAGCAATTTTTGCATGTTTCTTTTTACTTTTTTACTCTAGTGCATACTGAAAGCCTTGCTTTTATAACTATATTTTGGATTAAGAGGCCCACTATAATTTTAAGGAAGATTAAACAATAAGACTAAATTTAATTCAGAATTAGTTACTTTAGTTGACAGTATATATTTTAAAAATGCTTTTCAAAATTTAATGATCAGCTAGTATGTTTTCTTGATTATAAGATGTGATTGATTCATTAAGAAAAAATGTTCTAATATAAAAATTCTGTATTCCTTTAAGCTGGAAGAGGTTTTTGTTTGTTTGTTTTTGGCAGAGACACTTGTTCAAATTAAGTTGCTCAAACTTGTGTAGATAATATAATTCCTCTGAGATTAGTGTTTGCTAATATATTGTATAGACCTTTATAATGTAGAATATAAGATCATAAATTCATATATTTTAATTCATCCATGATTTAAATAAAAGATGAAGTGAAACTAAACATTTTAAGAGTGGAAAACTTGACCTATTAGCACAAAATTTTCTTTATATGAAATAATGAAAACCTATTATGACTTGAGATGTTAATAGAAACATACACACACACACACAGAATCAGGAACCACTTAATGACAGGGATATGCTCTGATAAATACATTATTACACAATTTATCATTGTGTGAATGTCTTACAATATACTTATCCAAACCTAGACAGTATAGCCTACTACACACCTAGGCTATACAGTGTAGCCTATTGCTCCTAGGCTACAACTCTGTACAGCACATTACTCTACTGAATACTGTAGGTAATTAGAACAAAATGGTAAATATTTGTGTATCTAAACATATATAAACATAGAAAAGCTACAGTAACAATGTAGTATAAATGATAAAAAATGGCACTCCTTTGTGGGGCACATACCACAAATGGAACTTGCGAGACTGGGAGTTGCTCTTTGTGATCAATGAGTGAGTGGTGCATGATGTGAAGGCCCAGGACATTACTGTCCATTACTGTAGATCTTGTAAACAGCATACACCTAAGCTACACTAAATTGATAAAATATATTGTCTTCACCAGTAAAGTAACCTTTGATTAATGTAAAATTTTACTTTATAAACTTTTTAAAAACTTTCTGTAATAACACTTAGCTAAGAAACAAACACATCATACAACTTTACAAAAATGTTTTCTTTCTTTGTATCCTTATTCTATAAGTGCTCTTCTAATTATGTTTTTTCTTTTTTAACTTCATAAATTTTAAAAACTAAGTCATAAATACATATATTAGCCCAGCCTTACACAGAGTCAAGATCATGGATATCATTGTCCTCCACCTTCACATCTTGTTCCACTGGAAGCTCTTTAGGACAATAACATGCATGGAGCTGCCATCCCCTATGATAATGCCTTCTTCTAGAAAACTGCCTGATTTTGTTTTACAGCCAACTCTTCATATATATGTGTGTGTGTGTACACATATATAAAATTGTATATAAATATAACTTTATTTATAATTTAATTATATATACACATAAATTTTTCAGCTCCATTATAATCTTAGGAGACCACTGCTGTATATGCACTCCATTGTTTACTGAAATGTTATGTGGCAGAATAGTCTGTTTATTTATATATATTAATATATTTATATATATATGAAGTTACATAAGTGGAAAGAATGCACACTAAAATGCTGATAAAAAGTATAGTAAAGTAAATTGGTAAATGTGTAAGCCAGTAACATAGTCATTTATTATAATTATTAAGTATTATGTATTATATATAATTATATATGCTGTACTGTACTTTTACACCCCTAGAAGCACAATTTGTTTATACCAGCATCACAACAAATGCATGAGCAGCTACATCTTTGCTAAGCAATAGAAAATTTTCAGCTCCATATAATCTTATGGGACTCCTGCTGTATATGCCCTCTATTATTAACTGAAATGTTATGTGGAACATGACTCTGTGTGTGTATATGCTGTGTGTGTGTGAATGTACATGTATATATATGTATATGACTGTATATATAGAAATATAAACTTGTAGAATCACTTTTTAAACTTGCCTTTAATTTCATCTTGAAAAATTATAAATGACTTAGACATCAATATTATTCAGACTTTTAAACCAGGTGGAGATATTTTAGATCTGATATCACTAACCCATTAATAATCACTTCCTGCGCCTTAGCAATTTCTTTTCTCTTGGATTCTAAAACAAACACTTTATGCATTTTATCTGCATCTTTTTTATTTCTGCAGTCTTCAATTAGACCATCTACAATCTATGGGAATAAACCAAACTTGTTTAGCTACATACAGTTTAGATTATTTGGATAGTGTTACAAGAAAAAGTAAACAAATTAAATTTAATAGAGTTTAATTTAGCAAAGAATGATCATATGGTTTGGCTGTGTTCCCAGCCAAATCTCATCTTGAATTGTAGCTCTCACAATTCCCACATGTCGTGGGAGGATCCTGGTGGTAAGTCATTGAATTATGGGATCGGGTCTTCCCTGCGCCATTCTCAGGATAGTGAATGAGTCTCACGGGATCTGATGATTTTTAAAAATGGGAGTTTCCCTGCACAAGCTCTCTTCTCTTGTCTGCTGCCATGTGAGATGTGCTTTTCACCTTCCACCATGATCGTGAGGCCTCCCCAGCGACATGGAACTGTAAGTGCAATAACCCTCTTTCTTTTATAAATTGCCCAGTCTAAGGTAGGTCTTTATTAGCAGCGTGAAAACAAACTAATACAGTAAATTGGTACCAGTAGATTGGGGCGCTGCTGATAACATCCCTGAAAATGTGGAAGCAACTTTGGAGCTGGGTAACAGTCAGAGGTTGGAACAGTTTGGAGGGCTCAGAAGAATACAGGAAAATATGGGAAAGTTTGGAACTTCTAGAGACTTGTTGAATGGCTTTGCCCAAAATGCTGATTGTGGTATCGACAATAAAGTCCAGGCTGAGGTGGTCTCAGATGAAATCAGGAACTTGTTAGGAACTGGAGCAAAGGTGACACTTGTTATGTTTTAGCAAAGAGACTGGCAGCATTTTGCCTCTGCCCTAGAGATTTGTGAAACTTTGAACTTAAGGGAGATGATTTAGGGTATCAAGCGGAAGAAATTTCTAAGCAGCAAAGAATCCAAGAGGTGAATTGGGTGCTGTTAAAGGCATTCAGTTTTATAAGGGAAGCAGAGCATAAAAGTTTGGAAAATTTGCAACCTGACAATGCCATAGAAAAGAAAATCCCATTTTCTGGGGAGAAATTCAAGCTAGCTGCAGAAATTAGCATAAATAATGAGGAGCTGAATGTTAATCCCCAAGTCAATGGGGAAATGTCTCCAGGGCATGTCAGAGGTCTTCACAGCAGCCCATCCCATCACAGGCCCAGAGTCCTAGGAGGAAAAAGTGTTTTTGGGGGACTGGGCCCTGGGTCCTTGTGCTGTGTGCAGCCTGGGGACTTGGTGCCTTGTGTCCCAGCCACTCCAGCCATGGCTGAAAGGAGCCAACTTAGAGCTCAGACCATGGCTTCACTGAGTGCAAGCCTCAAGTATTGGCAGCTTCCACATAGTGTTGAGTCTGCTAGTGCACAGAAGTCAAGAATTGGGGTTTGGGTACCTCCACCTAGATTTCAAAGGATGTATGGAAACACCTGGATGTCCAGACAGAAGTTTGCCACAGGAGCAGGGCTCTCATGGAGAACCTCTGTTAGGGCAGTGCAGAAGGGAAATGTGGAGTTGGAGCCCCGACAAAGACTCCCTACTGGGGCACTGTCTAGTGCAGCTGTGAGAAGAGGGCCTCTGTCCTCCAGACTCTTCAATGGTAGATCCACTGACAGCTTGCATCATGTGCCTGGAAAAGCCACTGACACTCAATGCCTGCTTGTGAAAGCAGCCAGGAGGGAGGCTGTACCCTGCAAAGCCACAGGGGCGGAGATGCCCAAGAACATGGAAACCCACCTCTTGCATCAGCATGACCTGCATGTGAGACATAGAGTCAAAGGAGATCATTTTGGAGCTTTAAGATTTCATTGCCCTGCTGGATTTCAGACTTGCATGGGGCCTGTAGTTCATTTTCTTTGGCCAATTTTTTTTTTTTTTACATTTGGAATGGGTGTATTTACCCAATGATTATATCCGCGTTGTAACTAGGAAGTAACTAACTTGCCTTTGATTTTACAGGTTCATAGGTGGAAGGGACTTGCTTTGTCTCAGATGAGACTTTGGACTGTGGACTTGTGGGTTAATGCTGAAATTAGTTAAGACTTTGGGGGACTGTTGGGAAGGCATGATTGGTTTTGAAATGTGAGGACATGAGATTTGGAAGGGGCCACGGCTGGAATGATATGGTTTGGCTGTGTCCCCACCCAAATCTCATCTTGAATAGTAACTCCCACAATTCCCACATATTTGGGAAGAACCCAGTGGGAGGTGATTGAATTATGGGGGCAGGTCTTTCCTATGCTGTTCTTGTGATATTGAATGAGTCTCATGAGATCTGATGGTTTAAAAATGGGAGTTTCCCTGAACAAGCTCTCTCCTCTTGTCTACTGCCATGTGAAATGTGCCTTTCATCTTCCATCATGAATGTGATGCCTCCCCAGCCTGTGGAACTGTAAGCCCAATAAATCTCTTTCTTTTGTAAATTGCCTAGTCTCAGGTATGTCTTTATCAGCAGCATGAAAATGAAATAATACAATGATTTGTGAATCAGGCAGCCCTGGAAACCACCATAGGTTTAGAGTGACTCTGAGGCTGCCACATGGTTGGATAACATTTATAGACAGAAGGAAAGTGACATATAAAAAGGAAAAGTGGGATATAGAAATAATTGGATTGGTTATAGCTCAGCATCTGTCTTATTTGAAACATGGTTTAAACAGTTGACTTCCTATGATTGGATAAAACTCTGGGATTGGTATAAGAGTATGTTATAGTCTGTTTATGTATCTATTTAGGTTATATCTTGTTACGTATGGAGAAATCTTTAGGCAGAACTTAAAATATGTAAGGAGGCAATGTTAAGCTAAATTAAAATTTAACAATTTTTCCCTTTTGGTCAACCTCTCAATTTTGAAAGATTAACTAAAACTTTAGGCATTGATGTCACTCTATCACCATAATACTGGACATATTTGGTCTCAACTCTCACCAGGAAACAACAAAACAGTAGGTTTTGTTACGTGGAAACAAAGGAACAGAACAACAACAAAAACTGGTTGGTTATTTCAGGTTACTTTTTTTTGAGGGTTAGCACAGAGGTGACTTCCTTATTATGTTGGAACCTTGTATTATTAGACAGAATAAAAAAAACTAGTATGTTTTAGATTTGTCTTTTGTTTTGAAGTTTCAGCTTGATTACATCAAAAGTCATAAGTGTTTCCATTTTAGTTTGGTTTGGTCTGTTGGAGCCTAGTGCAAGAAATCAGTCAAGAGCAATGGTCTCTTGTAATTTTATTTGACAATAGACAGTGATTGCCTTCAAAATATTTTGAGGTAGATTGCTATTGTACCATATAAGAAGACTGAAATAAAAGCAAGTCTCAGAAGGAATTTTGCCTCAATATGTAGCACTTTATTGAACAAACATCTATTTGTCCTCTATTTTTTGGAATCATAGACCACCACCTATCAGAAAGGTGTACTTAAGTCAGAAAGGAGAACATTTACAAGACAAATTCAATCAATTATATTTATATTGTGAAACAGGAAACAAGAAAACCTCTTAAATAAGTAGCTAGACCCAGGAACATTTAAGTCTCAAGCCTTCACAGCTCACTCCCACAAGTAACTGTATAGGTTTCATAAGGATTTTTAATATTGTTAAATTTATGTAACACTGAGAGTGTTACTGGAACAAAGAATACTTCTTGGATCTCACTTGAGAAAGAATTCAAGGCAAAAACCATAGAGTAAAGTGAAAGCAAGTTTATTAAGAAAGTAAAGGAATAAAGACTGGCTGCTCCGTAGGTAGAGGAGTCCTAAGGGCTTCTGGTTTGCAATTTTAATGGTTATTTTTTGATTATATGCTAAACAAGGTGTAGATTATTCATGAGTTTTTCCAGTAAAGGAGTGGGCAATTCCCTGAACTGAGGGCTCCTTCCCTTTTTAGACCATATAGGGCAACTTCCTCATATTGCCGTGGCATTTATAAACTGTCATGACATTGTTGGGAGAGTTTTTTTTTAGCATGCTAATGAATTAGAATTAACATATAATGAGCAGTGAGGATGACTAGAAGTCACTTTCTTCGACATCTTGGTTTTGGTCAGATTCTTTACTGCAACCTGTTTTATCAGCAAGGTCTTCTTGACCTGTATCTTATTCCGACCTCCTATCTCATCCCATGACTTAGAATGCCTAACCTCCTACAAATGCAACTCAGTAGGTCTCAACTTCATTTTACCCAGCCCCTATTCAAGATGGAGTCACTGTGGTTCAAATGCCTCTGACAAGAGCATCGCAAATTTATTTTTACAATCTACATTTATAAATTACATTAACTTCACAAACAGCTTCTGTCTAACACTTATTATGTTGATTAACAGGCTACTCTATTTTACTAATAAAATTTTTCCTCATATTCTAAAGTGTAAATATTAATTGAGAGAGACATAACGGACAGCTTGTAGCATCCTTTTTTTAAATATGTATTTTATTATTCTAATACTAGGTGACCACTTCTGAACTTTTTTTTTTTTTTTTTGAGAGGGTCTCACTGTTTTCCAGGCTGATCTTGAACTCCTGGGCTCAAGCAAAACTCCCATCTCAGCTTCCTGAGTAGCTGAGACTACAGGCTCTTTCTTCTTTAGTAACAGCTTCATCAAGATACATTCATATTATATACAATTTGCCCATTTAAAATGTATCATGCAGTAGTTTTTAGTATATTCATGACTTCGTGCCATGATTACCACAATGTATTTTAAAACATTTTCATAACTTTAAAAAGTAATTCTATACCCATTAGCAGTTACTCCTCATTTCCTTCCACGCTTTCCCATCATTGTTTAGCTTCAGGCAACCACTTATCTTCTTTGTGATTCTAATGATTTCCCTATTTTGGTCATTTCATATGAGTAGAATAATACAACATGTGCTCTTTTGTGAGTGGCGTATTTCACTTATAATAATGTTGTTAAGGTTCATCCATGTTGGAGTATGTATGGATACTCCATTTTTTTATTGCTAAATAATATTTTATTGTAGAAATAAGCCACTTTCTATTTATCCATTCATTATTTGATGGACATTTGATGGTCGTTTACACTTTTGGCTATTATGGCTATGAATATTTGTGTACAAGCTTCGTGTGGAAGTAATGTTTTATTTCTTTTGAGTATGTGCCTAGAAGTGGAATTGCTGGGCCACAGGGTACTGTATGTTTAACATTTAGAGGAACTGCATTGCCCAAGTAGATGCACCATTTTACATTCCCACAAGTAGTGTATAAGGGCTCAAATTTCTCTACATCCTCACAACACTCTTTATTTTGTCTTTGGAATATAGTCATTCAACCGGTCATGAAGTGATAGGATATGGTGGTTTAGATTTGCATTTCCTTGGTAAATAATAATGTTGAGCATTTTCCTGTGCTTATTGACCATTTTCATGTCTTCTTTTGAGAAATGACTATTCAGATAGCATGCTTATTTTTTCATTTTATTTATTATTATTTAATTCGAAGAATCCTTTATATATTCAAGATAAAAGTTCCTTAACAGAAATGATTTTCAAATATTTTCTCCCAATTAGTGGGTTGTCTTTTTACTTTCTTAATGGTGTTCTTTGAAGAACAAAAACATTTTAATTTTGAGGAAGAATTTATATTTTTGTTGTAATTATTACTTATGTTTTAAAATCGTTCTAAGTAATCATTGCCTAATTCATGTTCAAGAAAATATATGTGTATTTTTTTCTAAGATTTTTATAGTTTTTGGTCTTATTTTTTGACTTTTGATCTAATTTAAGTTAATTTTATATATGGTGCGGAGTAGGGATTGGAGTCATTGTTTTGCATGTGTATATCTAGACTTGGCACCATTTGTTAAAAGAACAATTCATTCCGACATTGAATTGTCTTGAAACCTTTGCCAAAAATCATTCGAGCAAAATTTGAGGGTTTATTTGTGGACTCTCCGTTGTGTTCCATTGATCTATTTGTCGACTCTTGTGTTAGTATTTTACTTTAGTTTTGTAGTCAGTTTTGAAATTAGAAAATGTGTTTTCTCCCAAATTTGTTCTTCTATCAAGAATATTTAAGCAATAGTGAGTTCTTGAGAATTTACAATACATTTTAGGATTATTGTTGAAACGACCTCATTGTCTGGCGTAACACCCAAGGTTTTTTGTACCATTGCCAAGGAAAACAAGGATGTGGACACACAAACTATCAGGTTGACGGCAGAAGTTTAATGTATGAAAAAAAGAGAATAGCTCTCTGCTGCAGAGAGGGGTCCGAGAAAAATGGGTTGCCAGTCCATGGCAAAATGCAGGGGATTTTATAGATGAGCTGCTGAGGAGATGGTGTCTTATTTACATAGAGCATAAAAGACTGATTGGAACAGGTGTTCCATTTGCATAGGGCATGAAAAACTGGTTAGGAGTCGGTGTCCAGTTTGCATAGGGCATGAATTTCTGGCTGCCTCCATTGTAATCTTTTACAATGTAGTTGGGTTCTCTGCCTGAGCTGTATCATGCTGCCCATTCCTTACTGTACACCTGGTAACAAAAAAAGGAAAAGGGATGATGGAGCCTTCATGTTGGACATTCCTGGCCCCCAGGTAGCCCTTTTCTATTGGCACACCTGCTGGCATTCCCTTGTGAAAACCTCCAGTTGGCTTATCTATGTTTGCAGCTCGATTTTTCAGGCTGCTTCTTGTTAGAAAAGACATGTTTTGTGGGGGCTGCTTTTTTTTTTCACAAGGGAAGCTCTGCTGAGGACTCTGTTGCCCTCACTGTCTGCCTAAATAATTTATTTCTAGCTCCTGTATTATTTTGTAAATGTAAATTTCTAAATTTCTCCAGCTAGAATTTTGAGACAGATTGTATTTAATCTGCAGACTAATTTGGGATTATTGTTATTTTAACAACATTAAGACTTCTGATCCATTTACGTGGAATTCTTTCCATATTTTTAGGAAAAGAAATCTTTAATTTCTTTTCATAATGTTTTACACATTTTAGTGTACAAGTCTTGCATTTATTTTTTAAATTTATGTCTCTATATATTATTCTTTTTGCTGCTTTTCAAAATTGAATTTAAAAAAATTTTTTTATTATTTCTTGGAAGTATATAAAAATGCAATTGACTTCTATGTATTGATCTTGGATCCTAACCTT
Source organism: Pan paniscus (assembly GCF_029289425.2). NCBI lineage: Eukaryota > Metazoa > Chordata > Mammalia > Primates > Hominidae > Pan > Pan paniscus. The sequence goes on from NC_073258.2 coordinate 99,004,044, forward strand.
GCTAAACTTTTTTATTAGGTGTAATAGTTGTTAGTGGATTCCTTGGGATTTCATATATAAACCATAATGCAATTAACAAATAAAGATAGTTGTACTTTTCCCTTCCAATTTTGGTCTCCACTCTTTTGTTGTTGTTGTTACCTAGTTTATCTGACTGAAAATTCTAATCCAATGTGTAATAAGAGTGGAGAGTATGGCCATCTTCATCTTATCCCTGATACTTCTGGTAAAAATTCAGTCTTTCACAGATAAGTATGATGTCAGCTATCAAATTTTTATACATGCTTTTAGTCAGTTTGATAAAGTTTCTTTTTTCATCTCTACTACTGCTTTTAATATGAAGAGTTCATGAATTTTGTCAAATGCTTTGTCTTCCTATACTGGAAATGAGGAAATGATCTTGTGTTTTTTAAAATTCTATTGGTTGCGGTATTACTTAGAATTTTCCAGAGAAACAGATGCAGCAAGATGTTGCTTTATTGTATTTTCTGTAAAGTATTGGCTCACATGATTATAGTGACTGAGAAGTCCCATGATCTACTGTCTGCAAGCTGGAGATGCAGAAAGGCCAGTAGCGTGGTTCAAAGTCTTGAGAGTCAGAGAACCAATGGTATAGATTTCAGTCCAAGTATGAAAGCCTGAAAACTAGGGGCAGCAAGGGCAAGAGAAGATCAGTGTTCTAGTTCAAGTTTTTGGGCAGAGTGAGAGAAAACAAATCCTCCCTTCCTCCACCTTTTTGTTCTATTCAGGCTCTCAATGGATTAGATGATGCCCACCCACAAAGGAGATGCAAATCCACATGTTTAGTCTATCAATTTAAATACTAATATCTCCAAGAAGCACCCTCTCAGACATGCTAGTGGTGGCAGAGATTCGAGTTACCCTGAGTTACTGGTGGTGGATCCATACAGTCTGCAGCAACTTCAGTTTTGCCTCTTCAGAAGAAATGATTATACTGAGGGGCATATAGCAGAAAAAGAGACCAAGGCAAGTTCCAAGGCAGGAGACAAAGTTTATTTTAAAAGGCTTTTGAACAGGAAAGAAAGGAAAATTTGCTTGCAAGAGACCCAAGTGGACAAAAATGGGCATTTAACCTTGATCCTAGGACTTTATAGGCTTGCCCCTTTTCCAGGATTCTTCTTTTCAGGTGTGCTTCCTGCATGCTAAGTGCTCTCCTTATGCTTTGGAGTTGAGCACATGCAGTGTATTTTAGGAAGTTATATGCATGCCCATCAGAGGTTTTCTTTCCTTTTCCGGGTTAGTGTGTCCCTAGAATATCTTCACCATTTTGTCTGTTAACACGCATGCTCCCTGGGGCCTACCTTCAATTAACATTTTGGTGTTAACAGATGTAATCCATCAGGAAATGGCCTCTCCCTGGCTACTGAATTCTCATTTTAAAAGAGGAAATGCAATCATTGCTAAACTGTCACCCAACATTCCTAGTGGGTGGGGGAGAGCCCTCTTCTACCGCTCTCATTGACTATCTAACTAACTGTAAGAGACACATCCAAAAATAGGGTTTGACCAGATATCCAGGCAATCCATGATTCAGTGAAGTTTACATAAAACTAACTATCAAAATTGGGTTTTGGATATTAAACCTACCTTGCATTCCTTCTCAAGCCAGAAACCTGGGAGTCATCTTGAAATTCTTCTTATTGCTCTTAACTATCACATTGTATTTTTACCATACAGTCACTGACATACAGTTTATATCAGTAACATATTTTCTTCATCTCCACAGCTTCTGCTTGGGCCTAGTAAATTTCCTGTAATTTCCTATTGGGGGAACCAGCCCCCAATATTTCAATGTAGGTCCTTTCTATTTTCCCTAAGTGTCAGCTGGTCTGAGAAATAAAGAGAAAGAGTACAAAGAGAGAAATTTTACAGCTGGGCCTCCGGGAGTGACATCACATATTGGTAGGACCATGATGGCGACCTCGAGCCGCAAAACCAGCAAGTTTTTATTAGGGGTTTCAAAAGGGGAGGGGGTGTACAAATAGGGAGTAGGTCACAGAGATCACATGCTTCAAAGGGCAATAAAAGATCACAAGGCAAAGGGCAGAGCAAGATCACAAGGCAAGGGTGAAATTAGAATTACTGATAAGGGTCCATGTCCCGCTGGGCACGCATTGTCTTGATAAACATCTTAACAGGAAACAGGGTTCAAGAGCAGACAACCGATCTGACTAGAATTTACCAGGCTGGAATTTCCAAATCCTAGTAAGGCAGAGGGTACTGCAGGAGATCAGGGCATATTTCAGTCCTTTTCTCAACCGCCTAAGACAGACACTCCCAGAGTGACCGTCTGTAGACCTACCCCTGGGAATGCATTCCTTTCCCAGGGTATTAATATTCCTTGCTGGGAAAAGAATTCAGAGATATTCTCTTACTCACATGTCTATAGGCTCTCTGCAAGAAGAAAAATATGGCTGTATTCTGTCTGACCCCGCAGGCAGTCAGACTTTAGGGTTATCTTCCCTCGTTCTCTGAAAATCGCTGTTATGCTGTTCTTTTTCAGGGTGCCCTGATTTCGTATTGTTCAAACACCCATGTTTTACAATCAGATTTCATATTGTTCAAACACACATGCTTTACAAACAATTTGTACAGTTAACACAATCATCACAGGGTCCTGAGGCGACATACGTCCTCAGCTTATGAAGATGACAGGATTAAGAGATTAAAGTAAGACAGGTGTAAGAAATTATAAAAGTATTAATTTTGGGAACTAATAAACATCCATGAAATCTTCACAATTTATGTTTTTCTGTCGAGGCTTCAGCCGGTCCCTCCGCTTGGAGTCCCTGACTTCCTGCAACAATTTCGTACCTGAATTACTATGAAAGCCTATTAAGTCGTCTTTTTATTGTTGTTTCATTCCAATATATTTTCCACAATGATATTCAAGTAATCATTTTGAATCACAAATGAGGTCATGTTACCCTCATACTTGAAATATCCCAATGACTTTCCATTTTGTTACTGTTGCGGTTGTTGTGCAGGTTTTTGTTTTGTTTTTACTAAAAAAAAAAATGACCTCCTTAGAAAATCTTTAATCAGTTTTGCCACACATTTGACTCTCTAACCCCCAAATTTTGTGATTAATTCACATTTGTTTGAAATGTTGATAAGCTATAATGCCCTACCTCCAACTACAATAGTCAAATTGGAGCTATTTTCTTTCTGCCATACCTGGTTACTAGGGCTCATTCATGAGAATTAGATTCTATTTAATGAACTGTCACACCTGAGATTACATTTGAAACAAGTGACAGGGAGATAAATGATTGATTTGGGTGCTCTGGGACAGTGCTAGCACTATGTAGAAGTAGTAGTGTTTTCTACTTTTCCTGGAATAGTAAAAACAGCATACTGAAGAGAACTTTTCTGCTAAAAAGTAAAAGGTTATTGTTCCTTCATTTTAACAAAAAATAACAGCCTTGTTTTTGGACTATTTTCAAAGTCTGATTCTTCAATTGCTCCTTGATTCTGTGAACATTTAATTTTCCTCTAATAATCAGATAGCAACATGTATTCTGTTGTTTGTAACCCAGAATACAGGCAGATACATGGATCCATTTCAATATCTAGCTGCTACATATCTTATTAAGATTGTTTTTACACTCTCCTTTCTACTGCATGCATATATCTCAGCTACAGTGAGATACGTGAGATATGTTGTATTTATTATTTATTATCATTTCTTCTCATCCCTCCACATCTTTACATTTTCTGTGAAACTATGGATTTATATATTCCACTGCTTGCCCTGATAATGTTTATTGACCTTTGGCTCCCATCTCACTCAGTTATCTCTCATCCAACATATACTTGCTGAGCCCCAACAGTTGCTTGCATCTAAACAAACAATTTCTTGTTTCCTGGAGTCATATAATCTGAATGTGAAACAAATAATGAAACCGTGAGATTACCAGAGCACTATTAATATTACGGATTATGAATGAAAGAAAAGGATGATGAAGTGAGAAGAAAGGGCAAAATAAAATAATATAGGATAGTCTTTAGGGTATTGGTTCCAGATTCAGGTTCCTACCCACAAAGTCTGTGTTAGGTCCCCTTCTCTCTTCTCTCTTATCAGCATTCTGAGCAGCCTCTATCATAGAGCTTAAAAAAAATGTAAGCCACGCTGTCTGGTTTTTTTTTTTTTAATCTTTCTTGCTCACCAAACTATTTATTTATTTGGAACAAGGACTAATTATTCTTTACCTTTATTTTGTCAAATAAAAATGTTCTTATATGAGCTATTATAGAGGTATATATTAGGGCATATCCACATTTCACATTTATTACATCTTCCTTCTTTTTTCCTTCTGTCTTTTTGCAGATCGAGATTCAGATAAATGCAAAGCCTAAGCAGTTTTTGCATTTCTCCACCAATATTATCAGCTTTTCTTTCTACATATTATGGGGTGATTTTATGTGTTGGAAAATGTCCTCAGGTCAATCTTTATGTAAATGCATGTAAGCTTTGGGAATAGATAACCTCAGGCTCCTCTGGCCAGAGTTGGCTTCATGGGATTATGACCTGAAGATTTGCACAAATTATATGAACAGAAGGCAGGGAAATACTGGGTAGAGGAGGGTGGTTCCCCAGCAAAGGCCCTGCTCACAAGCCTGAGCCTGTGGCCCTAAATGAGAACTTCTCGTCCCTATTTTCCTGGATGAATGTTGCTTTTCCAAAACCATCCTGGCCCACCACGCCCATCTTGTACCCATAAAATCCCCAAACTCCATTGGCAGAGGAGCAAAGCAGCACAGCAGAGAAGGAGAGAAGAGAAGAAGCATCTGAATGTCAAAGAGGCAGCTGAATGGTTGGGGAGGAGTTTGGATGGGGATGGCCAAACTTAAGGGGAAGATTATCTTCCATTCCATCCCCTTTCCGGTTTCCCCTTCCTCTGAGAGCCACCTCCATCATTCAATTAAATCTCCGCTTTCACCATCCGTGAAAAGGAGAGTGTAAAAACAATCTTAATAAGATGTGTAGCAGCTAGGTATTGAAATGGATCCATGTATCTGCCTTCAAGTGCGTGTGACTTGTTTCTTCCTGGACACCAGACAAGGACCTGGGTACCAAGAGGGCAGGGTGTAAAAGGCTGTCACCCTGACTCTCCACTGAGCTGATGAACACTTAGCTGTCAGTGGATGGTAACTGCTAAAAGAACATTAATTGTAACACACCCCTAGACGCTGTCCTAGGGCCAGAGCCCAAAAATGTTCACCTGGCCCCAGCACCTACTCACCTGCATGCTCCCCCTCCCACAAGGAGTTTGAGCATGGCAGGCGAGAAAGCGAGCCACACACCTGTCGCTAGTCTCGCCAAGGGTTCCAGGGAACTTTCTTTTCTCACAAGTCCTGCCCTTATGCAGGTCCCATACTTAGTTTAATACTCTGATACTATTATCTTGAAATTCTTAATTTTTGACCAGAGGGCCACATTATTATGTTACACTGTGGTCCCCAAATTATATAACCAGTACTCGTTGGTTTACATGGTTTGCAACCATACATTTCTTTCTCTTGCATTCTGTCTTAAATGATTCTGCATTTTGCCCCATCACATAATAGAATGATGTGAAATTTAGTGTTTCAGTCTGCTCATTCTAACTTCCCAGTTCCTTGTAACATTTGGTCACACTGTTCATTTTTATTTTGAGTCCCAACAGTATACATGGAAGACCCTCTTAAACTCCTTACATTTTTCAGTCTGAAATCTGAAGTGATTTTTCTGTATAAGGTCTCTAAATTTTTCAGTGTTGTGCATAACACACATATTACTCTATATTTACCTCTTTAACAAAATACAATGATTTTTGCATTTTTATATTATTATGTGCAAGTATCATCACCATTAATTTGAATAGAAAGTTTTTGCAGATAGGAATTCTGTCATACTTAATTTTTATATTCCCCAAAGCAGTTGTCCTAGAGCTTTGCATAATACAAAATAAAATGTTAATAAATACCTCAATAAAAATTTGTGACATGGTTGAATGAAAAAATAACCAGTCATAAAATAACACTGTGGGCTGTAAAATACACATTGAACTTGATAGTTTTATAGTACACAAAAAGGTAGTTGTTAAAGAACATTTCAATGATAATTCCTTATGATAACTAAAAGTATTTACCAAAATACCAGTATTTCCTTAAACATGTTGGCCAATAAAGGTATTTTCCTCATTTTATGTAAAAATCTGCTGTAATAATGCATAGAAACATATATGTCTTTATATCTACCTTTTCCCAAACCTATGCTTTAAGTTGCATCACAATTTTATACTTAACCATTTTGAAGGAAATTTTTCTTCATTTTTTTTATGAAAATAAAATTTAGTGAGTGCCTATTATGTTCCAGAAGTACAAAGAAGTATCTAACTGATAATTAAGGATGTCAAAGACTAAGATCTGTGACATAAATTTAAAAGAAACAAGGGTTAAAATGACTGTGAATTATATGGAGAAAATGCATCACTACACACTTAATATCACAAAGAAGGACACAATCGGTTTTGAAAAGAGGAAATGGTGAAGATATTCTAAAGGAGTTTCTGGATGAGTCCTGAAAGATCAAGTAATTCTATACTGAGTGTTTACTCTTCCCTTTGTGTTTTGCCAAGGACTTTCTATGTTGTATCTCATCAGAATCTTTCAACAACACAGAAAGTAAGTGTATTACTACTATTTGGATTTTAGTTGTAGAAATGGAATCTTACACAGTTTAAATAACCTGCCCAATATCATTTAACTGGCTGGTGGCAAAACTAATATCCAACTAAGTTGGACTGTCTCTGAAGTCCAAACTGTTAAACATTACATGAAGTCCTGCCTCACTGCCTTCCAAGGGGAGATATTTTTGTTAGGTTTATTTTTGTTTTGCTTTATTGCTTTTTTTTTTTCTCTCAGATGAAAAGGGAGCAGAATATTCCAGACAGTAAAAAAAAAAAAAGCATGAAAACACACTCAAAGGGGTATGAAAATAATATCTAGATTGTGTACATTTGGGGAAAGATGTGAGCAAGGAGGCATGCATATGTCTAAATACTTTCAGCTTATTATTATTATTATTTAATTTTGAGATGGAGTCTTGCTCTGTTGCCAGCCTGGAATGCAGTGGCCCACTCTCGGCTCGCTGCAACCTCCGCCTCCCAGGTTCAAGTGATTCTCCTGCCTCAGCCTCCCAAATAGCTGGGACTACAGGTGCCTGCCACCACGCCTGGCTAATTTTTGTAATTTTAGTAGAGACGGGGTTTCACCATGTTAGCCAGGATGGTCTCGATCTCTTGACCTTGTGATCCACACGCCTCAGTCTCCCAAAGTGCTGGGATTACAGATGTAAGTCATCGTGCCCGGCCTTTCAGCTTATTTTTATGACAATTTAGCATACATAAAATTCGATATTAGCAAGTAGTAACAACTTAATAAGATAACAAAATTATTATGTAATAAAAATAATAGAAGCTTTTAGTTAATATGTAAGCCCTCACAATAGGTGGGTTGCTGAAATTTTTAGATATATTAATTTATTTAATCCTCACAAACGTGTATGGAATAAGGTATGTTAACTAATTTACAAAAGAGAAAACTGAGGCAGAGAGAAAGTTATAGAGTTCAAGACTGGCCTGGCCAACATGGTGAAACCCCACCTCTACTAAAAATACAGAAATTAGCTGGGCGTGGTGGTGACAGTCTGTAGTCCCAGCTACTCGGGAGGTTGATGCAGGAGAATCACTTGAAACGGGGAGGCAAAGGTTGCAGTGAGCCCAGATTGCGCCATGGCACTCTAGCCTGGGCGACAAGAGTAATACTCTATCTACAAAAACAAAAACAAAAACAAAAACATTAGCTTGAGGAGAAAATATTTCTTTAAAAAAATAACATTGCAAGCTTGACACAATATTACGTATTAAAACTTTTAAAATTCCTATTAGGGGAACACATCTGAATGTCAAAGAGGCAGCTGAATGGTTGGGGAGGAGTTTGGACGGGGATGGCCAAACTTAAGGGGAAGATTATCTTCCATTCCATCCCCTTTCCGGTTTCCCCTTCCTCTGAGAGCCACCTCCATCATTCAATTAAATCTCCGCTTTCACCATCTGTGAAAAGGAGAGTGTAAAAACAATCTTAATAAGATGTGTAGCAGCTAGGTATTGAAATGGATCCATGTATCTGCCTTCAAGTGCGTGTGACTTGTTTCTTCCTGGACACCAGACAAGGACCTGGGTACCAAGAGGGCAGGGTGTAAAAGGCTGTCACCCTGACTCTCCACTGAGCTGATGAACACTTAGCTGTCAGTGGATGGTAACTGCTAAAAGAACATTAATTGTAACACACCCCTAGACGCTGTCCTAGGGCCAGAGCCCAAAAATGTTCACCTGGCCCCAGCACCTACTCACCTGCATGCTCCCCCTCCCACAAGGAGTTTGAGCATGGCAGGCGAGAAAGCGAGCCACACACCTGTCGCTAGTCTCGCCAAGGGTTCCAGGGAACTTTCTTTTCTCACAAGTCCTGCCCTTATGCAGGTCCCATACTTAGTTTAATACTCTGATACTATTATCTTGAAATTCTTAATTTTTGACCAGAGGGCCACATTATTATGTTACACTGTGGTCCCCAAATTATATAACCAGTACTCGTTGGTTACATGGTTTGCAACCATACATTTCTTTCTCTTGCATTCTGTCATAAATGATTCTGCATTTTGCCCCATCACATAATAGAATGATGTGAAATTTAGTGTTTCAGTCTGCTCATTCTAACTTCCCAGTTCCTTGTAACATTTGGTCACACTGTTCATTTTTATTTTGAGTCCCAACAGTATACATGGAAGACCCTCTTAAACTCCTTACATTTTTCAGTCTGAAATCTGAAGTGATTTTTCTATATAAGGTCTCTAGTGGTGGTGACAATGGCTAGTACAAAAAGGGGGCCAGTAGGATGTGAGATGGATCCCAAGACATTTTCAATACACACCATAGGAAGGCAGATTTAGAAGATATCTCAGCAACTCTAATTTTAATGGTAATGGTCAGACCTCTTAACTCATTCAGTAAAAATTTCCCTCAGCATCTGCTATATATCCTGGAAATTGTGTTACAAAGAAGAATCAGAAACATACCTCAAAGAATTCAAAACAAATTAAGAGAGAAACAAACCGCAAAAAACTGAAAAGTATTTTGATGGAGATTAAAATATAAAAATAGCAAGGACAGAAACTTAGCCAAATCTAAATATAATACAACTAAAAATGTAAGTGCCTAAACAAGTTTAATAAATATTTTGTAAATTGAAGGTGATTATGCAAATCTTGTTGGCATAGAACCTGATTTTTGGACTGAGCTTTTAGAAGGGAAGGGTCATATTTAAATTAAAGTAGGAAGACATAGTTAAAAGAATACTAATATGGCAGAGCAGCAGAATACGATGCTACTGTATGAAAATTTACTCAGTAATAATGGAGTAAGATTCAAAGGCAATTGGTGTGCATGAGTATAATTTACAAACTCTTCAATTCAGGAAGAAATAAAATTAATGATCTCAAAATCTAGAGCATCAGAAATATTAAAATCCAATGAAATAATGGAGCCTTTGCAAAAGGTGCACTTCAAAATTTGCATGGTGATGCTATTTACTGAGGAGAGCTTACCAAAAAGTATTTTCTACCATGACAAAATATACAAAGGGCACTGTCCCATAATCAACTTTATTCAACTGAAACAGGTAAAATCAGTTTATTTCTAGAAATGCTAATTAGAAATGTAATGCACATCACCAAATAAGTAAATGCACTTTGATTTCTCAGTGATTTTTTTTCTAAATTTGGTAGCTCAAACTCAGACAAATTATACACAAATTACTGAAAATAAGTAGTTAATATAAGCCTGAAGGGAGAAAGTATTATACTTACTAAAATAATCCATAACCAATCAGATCAAGTAGCTTTTTTCCACTGAGATATTAAAGTGTTGATTAAAGGAGGGACATTACTGAATGGGGAAAGAATACAACTAAAACCTCAGATTTGTTTTGTTGTATGTTCTTGTTACAGTGCACTGTACAGGTAAGAAATATATCACAAGTGTTTAATAAAAATGCTATTCAGAGCATATTTAGGCAAAATGAGAATTAAAATATTCAATAAAGATTAAGCTATTTTCTTCAATGAGCCTAAAATTTATCAAATTTTGGAATATTATTAAAAAGCTGTATAAGTCAGAAAGTAACATAAATGTAAGACTAGAACTAATATTTACTAAAAATATTTTGATAAACATTTTATATGTATTATCTCATTTAATCCTAATAACAAATCCAAAGGGAAGTATATTATTATCTCCATTGTTCAGAGAAGAATATTAGGCTTACCATGAGTAATAAGTTGCTCACAATAGTGTATATTAGAAGAGCCTAGATTTACACCTGACAGCCTGACCACTACATTGTAGCAATACATTAAACTATTTGTTTTCCCAAAAGTCATTCGAGAGCAAGTTATTTAGTTTCCATGTAATTGTGTGGTTTTTGAGAGATCTTCTTGGTATTGATTTATATTTTTATTCCATTTTGGTCTAAGAGTATGCTTGCTATAATTTTGATTTTTTTAATTTATTGAGACTTATTTTACGGCTGAGCATGTGGTCAATCTTAGAGTATGTCCTATGTGCAGATGAAAAGAATGTATATTCTGTGGTTATTAGATGAGTATTTTGTAAAAGCCTATTAGGTCTAACTGGTCAAGTATAGAAATTAAGTCTACAATTTCGTTGTTAGTTTTCTGCCTTGATGATCTGTCTAATGCTGTCAGTGGAGTGTCGAAGTCCCTCATTATTATTGTGTGGTTGTTTAAGTCTTTTTATGGATCTACAAGTACTAGTTTTATAAATCTAGGTGCTCCAATGTTGGATGTGTATATATTTAGGATAGTTAAGTCTTCTTTTTGAATTGAATCCCTTATCATTATGTAATGCCATACTTAGCCCTTTTTAACCATTGTTAGTTGAAAGTCTGTTTTATCTGGTGTGAGAATAGTGACCACTGCTCTTTTTTGTTTCTTTGTTTTCCATTAGTGTGCTAGATCTTTCTCACTTTACCTTGGGACTGTGGGTGTCATTATATGTAAGATGGGTCTCTTGAAGACAGCAGAGGGTTCGGTATTTTTTTTTATCCAACATGCCAAATTGTACGTTTCGATTGGGGCGTTTAGAACATTACATTCAAGGTTAATATTGATATTTGAGATTTCGTTTCTGTAGTAGTATTGTAAGCTGATTGCTTTGTATTCTCAATTGTGCAGTTGCTTCATAGCATCTGTAGGCTATGTACCTAAATGTGATTAAAAAAAAAAAACCTCAACAAACTAGGCATTGAAGGAACCTACCTCAAATTAATAAGAGTCATATATAATAAGCTCAAAGCCAACATCATACAGAGTGGACTAAAGCTGGAACCATTCCTCTGAAGAACTAGAACAAGATAAGGAAGCTCACTGTCACCAATCCTATTCACATAGTACTAGAAGTCTTATTCAGAGTAGTCAGGCAAGAGAAGGAAATAAAAAGCATCCAAATAGGAAAAGAAAATATCAACCTATCTTCACTGATGATATGATTTTATATCTAAAAAGCTCTAAAGATTACACCAAAATTCTCCTAGAACTGACAAATGACTTTAGTAAAGTCTCAGGATATCAAATCAATGTACAGAAGTGAATACTATTTCTATACAATGATGACATTCAAACTGAGAGTGAAATCAAGAAAGCAATCTCTTTTACAACAGCCATGAAAACAAAACAAAACAAAACAAAACACTTAAGAATACATCTAAGCAAGGAGATGAAAAATCTCTACAGGGATAACTACAAAACATTGTTGAAGGAAGTCATAAGTGACACAAACAAATGGGAAAACATTCCATGCTCATGGATTGGAAGAATCAATGTCTTTAAAATGACCATACTTCCCAAAGCAGTCTAGAAATTCAACACTATTCCTATCAAATTACTGAAGACATTTTTCACACAACTAGGGAAAGAAAACTATTCTGAAATTCACATGGAACTAAAAAGAGCCCAAATAGCCAAAGCACTCCTAAGCAAAAAGAACAAATCTGGAGGCATCACACTACCTGACTTAAAACTATACTACAAGGATACAGTAACCAAAACAGCATGGTACTGGTACAAAAACAGACACACAGACCAACAGAACAGAATAGAAAACCCAGAATTAAAGCTGCTTACCTACAACCATCTGATCTTTGACAAAGTTGATAAAAATAAGCAGTGGAGAAAGGACTTCTTATTCAATCAATAGTGCTGGATATGGCTAGCCATATGCAGAAGAATGAAACTGGACCCCCACCCTTCACCATACACAAACACTAATGCAGTACAGATTAAAGAGTCAGTAAGACCTAAAACTATAAAAATCCTAGAAGAAAACCTAGGAAATTTCCTTCCTGATTTGGCCTTGGCAGAGAATAAATGGCTAAGTCCTCAAAAACAATTGCAGCAATCAAATATAAATGATAAGTGGGACCTAATTAAACTAAAGAGCTTCTGCATAGAAAAAAAATCGTCCACATAGTAAAAAGATAACCTACACAATGAGAGAAATACTTGAAAGCTATGCCTCCAGCAAAGATCTAATATTCAGAATCTAAAAGGAAAAAATAAATCAACAAGCAAAAAACAAATAACCCCATAATAAAGTGGACAAAGGACGTGAACAGACATATCTCAAAAGAAGACATACAAGTTACCAACAAAGAAGTGAAAAAATGCTTATCATCAACAATCATCAGAGAAATGCAAATCAAAACTTTGATGTGGTATTATCTTATACGAGTCAGAATGGCTATTATTAAACAGTCAAAAAATAACAGATGTTAGTGAGGATGCAGGGAAAAGGGAACACTTATACATTGTTGGTGGGTCTGTAAATTATTACAGCCATTGTGGAAATTTCTCAGAGAACTTAAAATAGAATTATCATTTCAGCAATCCCATTACTGGGTATGTGCCAAAAGTAAAATAATTCTACCAAAAACAGACATACACCCACATGTTTAGTACAGCAATATTCACAATAGCAAAGACATGGAATCAATGTAGGTACTCATCAATAGTAGATTGGACAAAGAAAATGAGGTACATATATATGGTAGAATAAAATGTAGCCATTAAAAAAGAACAAAATAATTTCCTTTACAGCAACATGGATGCAGCTGGAGGCCATTATCCTAAGCCAACTAATGCAGAAACAGAAAATTAAATTCTGCATGTTCTCATTTTTAGGTGGGAGCTAAACATTATGTACTCATGGACATAAAGATAGGAACAGTAGACACTGGGGACTACAGCAGTGGGGTGAGAGGGATGGGGGCAAGTGTTGGAAAACTGCTGCTGTTTACCACCTGGGTGATGGGTTAAATCATGCACCAAACCTCAGCATCATGCAATAGACCTTTGTAACAAACCTGCCCCTGAATCTAAATAAAAGTTGAAAAATAAAATAATAGCCATCCTAAAATAATATAAATTTAAAATAATTGTTTCAAAAACTCCAAAGTCAAAAATATTTATGTTAGTTTTTTTGAAGGCAGAAAAAGACATATCTTTAGATCTATGAAAATGAAGACTTTTGGGAAAAAAACAGTCTCTGGATATTCAGGAAGAGTGAAAGAATAAAATCAGAATCTTTCAGATAGTATTCCTGTTATTTAGGGTGTTAAAGATACTTTAGAATTTTAAAACTTGAAGCCGAGCGCAGTGGCTCACGCCTGTAATCCCAGCACTTTGGGAGGCCGAGGTGGGCAGATTACTTGAGGTCAAGAGTTGGAAACTAGCCTGGCCAACATGGTGAAACCCCGTCTCTACTAAAACTACAAAAATTAACTGGGCGTGGTGGTGGGTGAATCGCTTGAACCTAGGAGGAAGAGGTTGCAGTGAGATGAGATCTCACCACTGCACTCCATCATGGGCGACAGAGCAAGACTCCATCTCAAAAAAAAAAAAAATTAAAAAATTAAAACTAAAATAAATAAAACTTGAAAAAGTCACACACAAAAAAATGAATGATTGTGAAAGCTATTACACCAGAAAATCTACCTCTTGTAAATTATGGAAGGATAAGAAAAATGAAAATGATCAATACTAATAGAAAAATAGTAGAAATTTAGTCATGAATGGTTGTCAAAAACTGAATTTTTTTTTTTTTTTTTTTTTTTTTTGAGGCGGAGTCTCGCTCCGTCCCTCAGGCTGGAGTGCAGTGGCCCTATCTCGGCTCACTTCAAGCTCCACCTCCCGGGTTCACGCCATGCTCCTTCAGCCTCCGGAGTAGCTGGGACTACAGGTGCCCGCCACCACGCCCGGCTACAAAAACTGATTTTTAACTTTATATTAAACTCTTTATGTTACTGAAATACATATTTTTGTACATCATTTGAATACATTTTTTACCACAACTTCACAATCAAGTGTTCAGAAATCTTGATTTTTAACTTTATATGCTTGATGTATTTTTATATCCTTCTTATATGAACTTGTGATGAAAGATTTTCTTAAAATTTTTTAATGATTTTTGTTGTTTTTATTTACCTTTTCACTTATCTTAATTCTTTGGGAGAGCAGTTTAAATGGAAAATCCGAGTGTCTTGTGATGCTACTGACTTATGGGTACCTTTGAGGCATTTATTCTGTGGCCGATAAAGTGAGGTCATTGTCTTCTATATTTCGCACATGTACAGTGAAGTGAATTCAGAATATATGTCAGAAAGTGAAATAATCTTTGCATAACTTTGAGCAAATATCTAGAGCCTATTGAATTTTTTAGCTAAAGAAAAATGACTGTTAAAGTTTTAGGATATTTGGAAAAATTGTTCTTTTTTTTTTTTTTTTTTTTTTTGACGGAGTCTCGCTCTGTCACCAGGCTGGAGTGCAGTGTTGCGATCTCGGCTCACTGCAACCTCCACCTCGCGGGTTCAAGCGATTCCCCTGCCTCAGCCTCACGAGTAGCTGGGACTATGGGCACGTGCCACCACACTCAGCTAATTTTTGTATTTTTAGTAGAGATGGGGTTTCACCATGTTGGCCAGGATGGTCTCAATCTCTTGACCTCATGATCCGCCTGCCTTGGCCTCCCAAAGTGTTTGGATTACAGGCGTGAGCCACCGCACCTGGCCCGGAAAAACAGTTCTAAGGAAAAATTATAGTACTGCATTATTGCATAAAATTTTTGCCTGTTATCTCTAATAACTGCTGGCCAAAGAGGACTATAATAAAATAATCCCCTCTGTAGAAGAATGCACAGAAGAAAAAGTTCCCATTTAAAAATAAAAATAATAGGCAAATGATATTACTATATGTGGAATAAAAGCAATAAATATTCCTTTAGACTTTTGATTTGCATAAATTGTATCACAGAATGTTTCCTGTATGGTGATGGCTTTGCATTCAGTTGTAGGTAAGCCAATCATTATTACTGGGCAAAATTGTGACATTTATACTTCTACAAGTGGAGCAACAGTCAGAGCATAGTAGAAAAAAATGGCTGATGTATAGAATACCAGGCATTTCTAGGAGCAGCAATTTAATATTTTATCCCCAGAAGGAAACCTAAGAACTGTAGGATAAGTTAGAGTTTAAGATTGTTTTTGAGAATTATGGAAAAATAAATGGGATTCATAGAATCAGTGATGGTAAGTGAAAGAAAGGAAGAAATGAACTATGGAGAAGAGCTTGGATATAAACCCAGTGGTTGTGCAATCTTTGTCAGTTTAGTTTTCTAAATTTAATGAAATGTTTATGATGCTATCCAGTTTACAAAAGATGATTTTCTCTGGCCTGATTATTCAGACCAACATGGTTCAAACACAGATGTGGTGGTTTTTTGTGCATAATAAAATTTTATAAAGCACATTAAAAAATATGATACATGTAACAGTTGGAGGAGTGAGAGACTTACATGAATAATACCTGCAGTTAAAATGAGAGTAAGAGAATTCACACTGATTAATTTTGCAGAGATGGTAATTCTGCAAATAGTCTTTACCCATAAACTCTCAAGTACATTTGAGACCATAGTAAGTGTTTAACTGGCTGAGGGCATATGGATTTTTGAGACATTATTTCAGAGAACACCAAATTGTATCAATATTGTAAGTAATGTGGTTGAAAAAGAGAGAGATTTTGCAACTTTGCATGTGTAAACACTTATAAGAGAAGTCAATTTTGTTCCTTAGCAATATTTTTAATGTTTAATAATGTTTTATGGATAAATGATTTAACTATGAAATAATAATTCCAATATAAATTATGATCAGAAAGTTTGAGATCAAAACAATTCCTAATTTGGGGCATGCTGGAGAATACATTCAAAAACATTCTGCATTTTTTGAAAGAAGTCAGCATAAGTACTATAATAATTCAATTTACAAATGAGATAAAAAGGTATTTCAATAAAGTGTTAGCAAAGAGGACAATTATTTCAAGTTCTTTAGAGAACATACTAATACAGATAATAACCAAATTACACACAAATTATACAAAGGCACATTATTTAATGACAATTGATTTTAAATACAATTAAAATTGTCAAAGGGAGACTTAAAGAAAAATACAGATGCCAATATATAGTCAGAAAAGTAGATACCACTCTAAGCATTTTAATTTTAAAAATTATTATTATTATTTGAGACAGGGTCTCACTCTGTCACTCAGGCTGTAGTACAGTGGCATGATCATGGCTCACTGCAGCCTTGACCTCTCGGGCTCGAGTGATCCTCCCACCTCAGCCCTGCAAGTAGCTGACACTACAGGTGCATTCCACCATCCCTGGCTAATTTTTGTATTTTTTGTAGAGACAGGGTTTCATCATGTTGCCCAGTCTGGTCTTGAACTCCTGAAATCAAGCAGTCTGCCAACCTTGGCCTCCCAAAATGTTGAGATTGTAGATGTGAACCACCATCCCCCACAACTATAGGCATTTTAGAAGAGCTTTAACGTATAAAATTCGTTATAAAATGGATAGGCTATAAGTAGAAAAAAGTGAGGTTGCCTCCAAGACTGAACCAGGAAGAAACTGAATCCCAGAACAGGCCAGTAATGAGTTCCAAAATTGAACCAGTAATAAAAAGCCTACCAACCAAAAAAAGCCCAGGGGCAGATAGATTCACAGCCAAATTTTACCAGACATATGAAGAAGAGCTGGTAGAATTCCTACTGAAACTATTCCCAAAAATTAAGGAACTTATTCCCTAGGGCCAGCATCCTCCTGATGACAAAACCTGGCAGAGACACAGCAAAAAAGAGAAACCTTTAGGCCAATATTCTTGATGAACATAGATGCAAAAATTCTTAACAAAATACTAGCAGACCAAATGCAACAACATATCAAAAGCTGATTCACCATGATCATATTGGTTGTAAGAGGGATGCAAGGTTGGTTCAACATTCACAAATTAATAAATGTAATTCATCACAGAAAGAGAACTAATAACAAAAAGCCACATGGTTATCTAAATAGATGCAGGAAAGGCTTTTGATAAAATGCAACATCACTTTATGTTAAAGATCCTTAATAAACTATGCATTGAAGAAACATATTTCAAGATAATAACAGCTATCTATGACTCATACTAAATGAGAAAAAGCTGGAAGAATTGCCCTTGAAAACTATAGCAAGAAAATAATGCCCTTTCTCACTACTCCTATTCAACAAAGTACTGAAAGTCTTGGCCAGAGCAATCAGGAAGCAGGAAGAAATAAAACACATCTAAACAGGAAGAAAGGAAGTCAAACTATCCGTATTTACAGACAACATGATTCTTTATCTCGAAAACCCCATAATCTTTGCCCAAAATTCCTTGGTCTGATAAACAACTTCAGTAAATTCTAGGACACAAAATCAGTAGCATTCCTATACACCAACAACATCCTAGCTGAGAGCCAAATCAGGAATGCAGTCCCATTCGCAGTTGACATAAAAAGAATAAAAAATACCTAAGAATACAGCTAACAAGGGAAGTAAAAGATCCCTACAACAAGAATTACAAAACACTGCCAAAAGAAATCAGAGATAACACAAACAAATGGAAAAACATTCCATGCTCATGGTTAGGAAGAATCAGTGTTGTTAAAATGGCCATCCCATACTGCCCAAAGCAATGAACAGATTCAACGCTATTCCTGTCAAACTACCAAAGAAATTCTTCGCAGAATTAGAAAAAAAACTATTTAAAAATTCACATGGAACCAAAAAAGAGCCTGAATAGCCAAGGCAATCTTAAGCAAAAAGCACAAAGCTGGAGGCATCACATTACCTGACTTCAATTTATACTGCAAGGCTACAGTAACCAAAGCAGCATGGTACTGGTACAAAAGCAGGCACATAGACAAATGGAACAGAATAGAGAGCCCAGAAATAATGCTACAGCTACAACCGTCTGATCTTCAACAAAGCAATCAGGAAAGGACTCCCTATTCAATAAATGGTATTGGGAAAACTGGCTAGCCATATGCAGGAGATTGAAACTGTACCCCTTCTGTACTACATATCCAAAAATCAACTCAGGGTAGATTAGACTGAAAAGTAAAGCCTAATAATACAAAAACTCGGGAAGATACTCTCAGAAATACCATTCTGGATATAGAACCTGGCAAAGATTTCATGACAAAGATGCCAAAAGCAATTGCAAAAAAAGCAAAAATTGACAAAAAGGATCTAATTAAACTAAAGAGCTTCTGCAGAGCAAAAGAAACTATCAAGAGTAAAAGACAACCTGCAGAATGGGAGAAAATATTTGCAAACTGTGCATCTGACAAAGGTCTAATGTCCAGAATCTATAAGGAACTTGCACAAATTTACAAGCAAAAAACAAGCAACCACATTAAAAAGTGGACAAAGAACATGAAAAGACACTTTTCAGAAGAAAGCATACATGTGGCCAACAAGCATAAGAAAACAACGCTCAACATCACTAATTATTAGAGAAATGCAAATAATAACCACAATAAGAAACCATCTCACACCAGTCAGAATGGCTACTATTAAAAAGTCAAAAAACTAACAGGTGCTGGCAAGGTTGTGGAGAAAAGGGAGCACTTATATACTTCTGGTGGGAGTGTAAATTGTTTCAGGCATTGTGGAAAGCATTGTGGTGATTCCTCAAAAACTTAAAACAGAATTACCATTCGACCCAGCAATCTCATTATTGGGTATATACCCACGAGAATATATATCATTCTACCATAAAGACTCATGCACACATATGTTAATTGTAGGACTTTTCACAATAGCAAAGACATGGAATCAATCTAAATGCCCATCAATGTTAGACTGGATAAAAAGAAAATATGGTACATACACACCATGAAATATTATGCAGCCATAAAAAACAATGGGATCATGTCCTTTGCAGTAACATAGATGGAGCTGGAGGTCATTATCCTAAGGAAAGTAATGCAGGAACAGAAAACAACCAAATACTTCATGTTTTCACTTATTAGTGGGAATTAAACAGTGAGAACACATGACATAAAGAGAGCAACAACAGACACCAGGGCGTACTTGAGGGTGGAGGGTGGGAGGTTGGAGAGGGTCAGAAAAAATACCTGTTGAGTACTATGCTTAATACCTGGTTGACGAAATAAACTGTATACCAAACCCACATGGTGTGCACTATATAACCTATATAACAAGCTTCTACATGTACCCATGCACCCAAAATAAAAGCTGAAAAAAAAAAGCGAGAAAGAAAAAGTGTGGTTACCAAGAGAGGAGAAACTATAGTAAACACCACCTTTCATCACGCCAGGAAAAATAACAGGGAACACTGCCCAAAGCCAATGATCCATATGCCAGTGAGGCTTCTGGAGTATCTGTGGTGTGTATCTATTGGAATCACCATTGCTGAAGCTTTGCAGGAGCCACAAGTCTATAGTCCCATTAGGCAAGGCAGGCCTGGCAGCCTCAAATTGCCCAAAGCTTTTACTGCTATAGTTACTGCAGAAGTCAGAGTCTATGGGCACTCTGCTATTGAGATTAACGTGGTGCTTACTGTTGTTGCTTCCACTGCCTGACGCAGGTCCATAGGTGCCATGCTTCTGACTGAGGCTACTGGGATTTACTTCAACTGGTTTTTTGACACAACACTGCCTAAATAAGAAGCTGTTGTGGCTGCTACTGGACACGTGAATAGAACCAAAAAAGAACACATTTTCTCTTCTCCCACCTTACAATCTTCCTTCAGTACCTCCCATTGGTTGGCAAGGGAACATGAGAAATGTAGTTTTCAGCCTTCTAAACTCCAGTGATATGGAAGAGAACATGTAAAGGCAGAAATGGAGATAAAAGCCAAAGACGAATAATAAATATACAATGTATAGTGCCTCCATTGCATTTATAAAAGTTATAAATACATGGGAAATCAATTATGTCATCTGAGTTGACTGAAATGTTATTTCTAGTAGGCTTGAAGTAATGGCTGGCAGGGGTAAGAAGCAGGGAGAGGAAAATAATACAGTTGCAAAATAAGAACAAGTTTAGAGGCCAGGTGCGGTGGCTCACGCCTGTAATCCCAGCACTTTAGGAGGCTGAGGCGGGTGGATCACAAGTTCAGGAGATTGAGACCATCCTGGCCAACATGGTGAAACCCCATCTTTACTAAAAATACAAAAATTAGCCAGGTGTGGTGGTGGCCACCTGTAGTCCCAGCTACTCAAGAGGCTGAGACAGGAGAATCGCTTGAATCCGGGAGGCTAAGACTGCAGTGGGCCTAGATCGCGCCACTGCACTCCAGCCAGGGCAACAGAGCGAGACTTGTCTCAAAACAAAAAAAAAAAGTTTAGAAAACAAAAGGGTCAACATTCTGGGACCCAAAATATTCACTCTAAATTCTAGTGTAAATTAACCTGAAAAAAAAAAAAAGATAGCAAAATGAAATTAGAACTAGAGGATGGACAGACGCTGCATGGAGTTAGGACACAGAAAGACACTGATGCACATACTGGGTAATGGGCAAGATCATGTGACTATAGCAAAATCTTTTCAGCTGTTATCTACTACAGCACTTGAAGCTCTGAAAGCCAAAGGAAAAAAATTTCAGCTTGAGCTCCTGAAATTATTTAAACAATCGAGCTTTATTAGTACTCTCCAAAAGTACAGTTCTCAATCCTACCTAACCTACATCATTTCTGGTACTTCCTTTACATCCCTAAAATGTATTTCATAAATTACATAACCTAATTAACTCCACATATTTTTTAAATCACTGGGAAGCCAATAACATAAATATAAAAGATAAATAGGATCAAGGAAAAACATTATAATATGCATTTCATATGTAATAGCTCAGGTATGAAAGCAGTAGAAGACTCAATAAAGAGATATGAAAGCCTGTTGTGTTATGTATTTCCTGTTTCCCTCCCCGTATCTGCACTCCACACTTACACATCGTGCTATATGTTCTAGAGAAATGACTCAGCTATATCATTGAACTGTTTTGCTTTCTAACTTCTGCTGGAATTTCTCAATACAAGACACCAGCAGGTGTCAAAGGCAGGGAGAAAAAGATGTGGCATTTATTTATTATTATTATTTGAGACAAGGTTTTACTCTGTTGCCCAGGAGACAGTGCAGTGGCAAGATCATGGCTCACTGCAGCCTCGAACTCCCGGGTTCTGGTGGTTCTCCCTCCTCAGCCTTCTGAGTAGCTGGGACTACAGGCATGCACAACCATGCCCATCTAATTTTTTAAATATTTTGAGAGACGGAGCCTCACTATGTTGCCCAAGCTGGCCTGAAACTCCTGGGCTCAGGGCATCCTCCCTTCTTAGCCTCCTAAATTGTTGGGATTTCAGGAGTGAGCCACCACTATGCCCCACACTGGGGGTGTCTAACGTTTGTCTCCCTGCCAGTTCATAGGTTTGTCACATTTTAGTACAGATTACAACAGTCCTCTCTATGCCACTACCTCTCCAGGTTCTAGTAATTGCTCTATTCTTTGTTTCTTTAGGTTTAGGAATGATATTAGAACCTTAAATGTATGATTCCTGGGTTACTTTGCTATTCCTACCCACCCTCACCAAGCCCTGTCCACATCTTTGTAAAGAGATCTTTTATTAAAACTTCTTGCAATCACACAGTTTGTAAATTCTATCTGTCCTTATCATGTCTTGACAATGTTATACATTTATTTTTAATAAATATGCTTAGATTTATGAAAAGTAAGATGGTAGGAAGCTGTTTAATAACAAATATATAAGAAAATTATATAAGAATATTATGACTGGAGTCAGAAACAAAATCTAATATTAGGATAAAAAAATCATCTTTTTTGTGTATAAGAAGGGAACTAGATAATCTCAATTGGGATAGAGAGAACATTCCAAGATATAGATTGTGAAAGTGGAAAAACTGAAAAGTATGATATTCTCACAAACGTGTTAGATCTTATTTATTAGCATCAAAATAATTCCTCATGTTTATGATTAAGTACTACAAGATACAGTTAATATCTTCAAATGTTACCACATATTAACAAACACATTCAGTTGTAATACATAAGACAACTTTGAAGAGCTTTTACTTCAATAAGTAATAGGGAATAGAGAATGGATTAGAACAAGGAGCCTGGTCAACATGGCGAAACCCCATCTCCACTAAAAATACAAATATTAGCCGGGCATTGTGGTACACGCCTGTAATTCCAGCTACTCAGAAGACTGAGGCATGAGAATTGCTTGAACCCAGGAGGTGGAGGTTGCAGTGAGCCCAAACCACCACTGCACTCCAGTCTGGGCAACAGAGTGAGACCCTGTCTTTAAAAAATAAAAATAAAAAAATGTCGGGCACGGTGCCTCACGCTTGTAATCTCAGCATTTTGGGAGGCCGAGGCGTGCGGATCACCTGAGGTAGGGGATTTGGAGACCAGCCTGACCAACCTGGAGAAATCCCGTCTCTACTAAAATTACAGAATTAGCCGGGTATGGTGGTGCGGCATGCTGTAATTCCAGCTACTCAGGGGCTGAGGAGAATCGCTTGAACCCGCGAGGCGGAAGTTGCGGTGAGCCGAGATCGCACCATTGAACTTCAGCCTGGGCAACAAGAGCCAAACTCTGTCCCCCTCCCAAATAAAAAAGAGAAAAAGAAAAAGGAAGCATATAAAATGTAATGGAGTGGTCACAGGGTAGACATCTGTGAACAGTATCTGTGTTAGGGCAAGAAACAAGCAAATAAAAAATGTAACATATAGTCCAGATAGTAAGCGCAAAGCTATGTATTTAACAATGTTTGTTGTTAAATAACTAGTTATGTTTTTGAAATCATCTTCCCCAAGTAGATACGAAAATATGAAGCATTTAAAAGTAACCTGTTTTAAAATATTATAAGAAAATCACATTGCAGTTTTTAAAGTGTCTGAAGATTCCACAGATCTCACTAAATCGGAGAGAATTCAGTGAAAGTTTTCTTGTGTGTGTTTGTAAATTGGCATTAAAAAGAACATGATGCAAAAAGTATAAATCTCTCATATCCAGCAATAATGATGAATTTCTCTCCACATATTAGCTCTCACAGTATGAGCCAAAGTTCATATTTTGTATTATTATGTCATTTCTAAGCTTCTCCATTTCTATTGCTGTTATATAAATTTAATGGAGGCTGCCCTAGTGGTATGAGCTTTTTCCCCCTTTAAATCTAAGAAAGCTACTTATAAGGTATCAGTTTGCTAAGCCCTCTATCGCTCTTAACAGAGATATAAATATAGAAGGAAAAATGATTAACAGTTATTCCATATCTACCTCAAAGGGAAATTTGTGAGGTTTAATTGGATAATGTCTGCAAAGTGTTTCAATTCCTAAGAGAAAATAGTACATAAGCATAAGGGGAAAAGGCACCACAGTAAAATTAGACTGCATAAGTAGCAATAAAGGTAGGTTTTAGTTTGAATTCTGACAGACTAGCAGTAGGATACTGTTTTGAATTGCTCTAAATCTCTATTTCAAATGTAATCGGCAAACACTCATAAAACTGAGCTATTATGGAAAGTATAAGAGATTGATAGAGGGAGAAGAGCATAAGTTCAAGTTTTTGCTCCTTCTTATCAATTGAGAGTTGGTAAGCCTGTCATGGAAACTCTCAGACCCACAGTTTTCTCAGCTATAAAATAATGCAAAAAGTCTCTTTCTACTTCACAGACATTCTGTGAGGATTATACATTTTAAAAAGTTAAGTAAAAATGGTTAGAAATATTTAACATGATCTCTAAGTGTTTGCTTAAAAAATATTTGCCATTAATGGGATAGCTCAAAACAAGGAATGTTAAGTATATTTATTCTAAAAAATAAATGGAGTTTATGTTTATCTTTTTTTTAAGTTTTTTTTTTTTTATTTTGAGAGAGTCTGGGTCCCAGATGGTGAATTTAACATAACATTTGCCAGATGTATTTCTATCCCTCCCTTTCAGCATGACTTCACAGAGAATGACGATGATCTTTTTCTGATCTTATGGATCTTTAAATAAAGACATTCACCATATGTGGCTTGGATTAAATTAGACAAGGAAAAGTCCCAAGAAGAAAAACGTGTATCTTCACTCACCCCTAGTCAGCACCATACACATGACTATCCTGCTTAACGATTGCAAATTATCAACTGTAGTTAATCCTCTATCCTAGCATTTGGGGAGGTCAAGGTGGAAGGATTGGTTGACCCCAGGAGTTCAAAACCAACCTGGGCAACATGGCAAGAACCATCACCCACTTCTCTACCAAAAAAAAAAAAATTAAAAATTAGCCAGGCATGGTTGTATGTGCATATGTGCCCAGCTACCTGGGAGGCTGAGGTGGGAGGATCCCTTAAGCCCAGGAAGTCGAGCTGCAGTGAGACATGATTGTGCCTCTGCATTCTAGCCTGGGTGACAGAGTGAAACCTTGTGTCGATAAATAAATAAACAAATAAATAAAATAAAAATAAATAAGAGCTGAACTTTAAAAAAATTTTTATATACAAGTTTCTTGATAATAAAAAACCATAAACAATAGAGTTTGAATTATACTTTACTATTAGTTACAATTTATACTATGCAGTTATGATTTTAACATGTGTTCCATAGAAGCAGTGGCTGTCCTGTATCTATTAATATTTTTCTTTAGATTACTAGCTGTCTTTTCACATTGCACATACAAATTAAATATTTTTTGAATGAATGATGAAATGAAGGATCTGTGTGATCATTTCATCCCACTTCCACTCCTACTACCTAGTCTGAGCTTACATCATGTTTTACCTAGGATACTTTAATAATCTTCTAAATGGTCTCTCCATTTCTAACTGTAATTTGTACCTTTATAAACTATTAAATATGTGTGAAAACATTTTAAAATTATTTTTAAATATTTTAATTATTAAACTGTGTATAAACTTTTTAAAATTATTAAATGTTTCTGTCAAACCTTTTGACATTTCCTCATTTGTATCATATACTTTTACCTATTCTTATCTGTTTTGCATATTTTTTATTTCCCTATGATTTTTTAAAATGTAAATATTTTTATTTTGGTTTTTGGTCACTAACCTGTGTTCTATGTCAAATAATACATTTTGTTCTAAATTTCAGTTGTAGTTGTTCAATTTTACAATAAAATTTTGCTCTTCTTATTGATTCAATTTTTCTGTAAAATTCTACATATCACTGATTTGTCGAATTTTCTTACAAAAATTAATCATGGTTATTTTACGTCAATTTCTGCTAACTGCAGTATCTAAATGATCATTGAATCAGCTTCTAATATTCTTGTGATTATATCATATTTGCTTGTCTCTCCACATTACTTTTATTTTATCAGCTATTTTGTCTGAAAAGGAATACAAAACACCCAGATATCATGTTTCAACAGAGATCATTTGATTGACAGGATTGGGGCTGGCAGCTGCAATCTGCATCTGACTTGACCTTTGCAAATTATGCTTTCATTGAGTTTTGTATGAGTATGGAAGGGTTTAATTTATAAATTCTAAAAGCCTTTGAAAATTCTTAAATAATTATGTTTGAACGTTACTTCTGCCCTATTACTTATTTCCTCTTCATCCTGAGAGTGGAAAACACAACTCTGCCATTGAGATATTTTCCAGCTCATTTCTCAAGTCTCATATCATAACTAGTTTTAAAATATGGCAAATGTTTTCAGGTAGAAAAGCTTTTACTCAGAAAAAAGGCCCATAATCTGGTGGGCTTTTTAGTTTTGTTTTGGTAAGAGCACCACAAGACTGCAGGAAATTTTACTCTTGCTTTGGATGTATAGACCTAAGTACAACTTCTAGACCCATCTGCAAAAACAAAAATCTAAAAAAAAAATTAAAAAATTCTATTAGGGAAAACAGGCTCCACTTTTTTGTTGCCTCAATTTTCCCATTTGTTGTTTTAGCCGCATACAATTACTAAAACTCTTGGTAGTTTTGTTTTTTCTGTCTAGCAAAATTTTTACATCTGGGCCACCAAAATTCTCTCCTTGATTTCAATTATACTGATTCTCCCAGTGTTACTGAAACACCAGGTGTTTGGTCTAGGTCCTGCTGCTCACAGCATAGAAAGCCTATCACTGAGATGACAGTTATTGCAAGGAAGAAGGCTTTAATCCAGTGCTGCAGCCAAGGAGATGGGAGCTCAGTCTCAAATCCATCTCCCCACTGCTAAAACCAGGAGTTTATATAGCAGGGAAGAAATGAAACAATGTGTAAGAAATCAGGAACTAGGGAGGGGCAAAGATGCAATCATGATAAGGTGTCAGGCATCTCATTATCAGGTTGTGGTGATCTGCTGAGTTTCAGTTCTTTGATACTTTTTTTGAGAGGTCTGAAGGTCCTTGCCTGAGGGAAAAACTTAGATAAAACAAATGTTAAGTTTTGAGGTTTAAGACCGGAAGAGTCCATTTCTATGCTTATCTAAAAGAACAGTCTAGGGGACTTTTGGGTCAGTTTCACCAGGGTGAAAATGGCTGATGATAACAAACGCAAAAATAAATGAGAAATGAAGACAAAATTGCTCGTAAACTGTATAGATCTCTTTGAATTCAGAACAGTTTTTCTTTTTAGTTCTCTTAGATGATGTGTCACTACAAAGGAAAAAGGACCAAATAAATCATCATGTGCTATACTCTGACAATCTTCGTTTGACTTTTCCATAACGTATTTAATAACTCAGTAATCTTCATATTACCATGATTATCTGGACCCATGCTTTTTCCATAACAATAGCAAGTAATCTTTTGGCATCATTAGTAGTATTTAACACTAAATAAATACTTACAACATCAGTTCAATAATTTCCCTTCACCTAATTATTTTAATCCTTATTAAAGTGATGTATTTTAATGTATTTTTATCCTCTCCCCCTGCATCTTTTCAGTGATATTGCTATGATAGACGAACATTACATTATCATAATCCATAAGATAAAACTTATTTGAAGAGGTAGAATTATACAAAGCTCTGACCTAAAAACATGTCTTGGGATTTTTCCCCCAGTCCTCAATATGAATTAAATTTAAAGTTATAATAGGTTATAAAATGTATGGTTTTCCCTCCTGTATAATTAACTATGTAAACATTCAGAGAATAGAGCTAGTCAAGACACTGGTAGAGTATTAAAACAAGACTCAGATATTTAAATACAAGTCTGGACTTTTGTCTCAACACCACTTTGTTCAGTTACCTGGAATAAAAAAAAATTCTCTTTGTCTCTTATTTAATTTTCTATAAATCAGAAAAGCTAATACCCTATTGTTCTTCTATTTATAATAAGGAATAAAATAATGAAGACTTGTGTGTCCGAAATTTGTGGGTTTTTGGTCTCACTGACTTCAAGAATGAAGCTGTGGACCCTCGTGGTGAGTGTTACAGTTCTTAAAAATGGTGTGTCCGGAGTTTGTTCCTTCAGATGTGTCCAGAGTTTCTTCCCTCCAGTGGGTTCCTGGTCTCGCTGGCTTCAGGAGTGAAGCTGCACACTTGTGGTGCACGTTACAGTTCTTACACGTGGCGCGCCTGGAGTTGCTCATTCCTCCCCTGGGGATTCATGGTCTCGCTGGCTTCAAGGCTGAAGCTGCAGACCTTCACAGTGACTACTACAGCTCATAAAGGCTGCACAGACTCAAAGAGTGAGCAGCAACAAAATTTAGTGTGAAGAGTGAAAGAACAAACCTTCCACAGTCTGGAACAGCATGGGAAGAGGCTGCAGCTGCTGGCTCAGCAGCCTGCTTTTATTCCCTTATCTGGCCCCACCCACTTTCTGCTGATTGGTCCATTTTACAGAGAGCTGATTGGTCCATTTTACAGAGAGCTGATTGGTCCATTTTACAGAGAGCTGATTGGTCCGTTTTTGACAGGGTGCTGATTGGTGCATTTACAATCCCTGAGCTAGACACAGAGTGCTAATTGGTGCATTTACAATCCTCTAGCTAGACATAAAAGTTCTCCAAGTCCCCACCCAACTCAGGAGCCCAGCTGGCTTTGCCTAGTGGATCCTGCGCTGGGGCTGCAGGCAGAGCTGCCTGCCAGTCCCGTACTGTGCACCAGCACTCCTCAGCCTTTGGGCGGTGGATAGGACTAGGTGCTGTGGAGCAGGGGGCAGTGCCTGTCAGGGAGGCTTCGGCCATGTGGGAGCTCTTGGGGGGAGGGGGTGGGCACCTTGGGCATGGCGGGCTGCAAGGCAGACCCCTGCCCCATGGGGAGGCAATTGAGGCCCAGCGAGAATTCGAGCACTGCATGGGTGGGCCCGTGGTGCTGGGGGACCCGGCACACCCTCCGCAGCTGCTGGCCTGGGTTCTAAGGTTCTCACTGCCTGGGGCTAGCAGTGCTGGCCAGCCACTCTGAGTGCGGGGCCCACCGAGCCCACACCCACCCAGACCTTGTGCTGGCCTGCGAGTGCCACCCGCAGCCCCAGTTCCCGTCTGCACCTCTCCCTCCACTCCTGCCCACAAGCAGAGGGAGCGGGCTCTGGCCTAGGCCAGCCCAGAGAGGGGCTCCCGCAGTGCAGCGGTGGGCTGAAGGGCTCCTCAAGCATGGCCAGAGTGAACACCCAGGCCAAGGAGGTGCTGAGAGCAAGCGAGGGCTGTTAGCACGTTGTCTCCTCTCATTGTGACTATGACAGTTATGCAGAGCATTATAGCACTGAAAGAGGAGAAATGTTTAAAAACAATTTTAAAAAATTATGTGGATATACACACATATGAATATATACATACATATTTCTAAAAATTAATATTAAAAAAGAGAATGAAATGGAAAAATAATGAAAAAATCTTGAATAGTTCCAAAAGCACATAATTAAAATTATCTAAAAAATGATATGAAACTTGTAAATACACTACAGATTATTGCATGCTTTTGTAGTGCAGTACCGTATTTGTAACTTTGGTGGTTTTACCAGTTGGTGCACTATTTTGCAGGTCTGTATAGGGTCAGAGATTATCTTTTATATGTTCACCTTGAAAAGTGCAAATATTTCCTGCCATTGTAAAGATAAAACTCAGAAGATTATTGATTTTTGTCCTGTTGGACATGAATCCGTTTTATAGAAATCTAGCATTTACACCCTAATACATGTTTATTAAACCCCCTATAAATATCCAACTATTAAAATGCTCTTTAAACTGGTTTTAACATCTTACCTGTTCCCTCATCAACACATTATTTAAATACAAATTTGCTGCATGTTCACTTTATGTTTGCATTTTTGGATGTCCTGTTGAGTAGCCCAAATGGACATATTTAATGGAGTCAAGTAATTTACATTATGGGCTGCTTAAGTCCAGGCCCTTTTTTTCTTTCCTGATTTCCAGAGGAAAACCCAAGAAACACAGAATTTTTATTTCACGAACCGTAGTCTTTCCTTCTCTACCCCTACTGATTTTGTTTTATTTTTTGCTGCTAGTTTACTCATATTAGTAACTTATTTCCCAATGGTGGCATGATTCAGAATTTGGTTTTTAGTTTGATAATTTGGAGATTTCTGTAAGTGAATGATGAAGATCTATACTTTACTGGGTAAAAGATGACACAAAATATAGTTTTGAGTCTTTTTGTGTCAATTTATCAACTGAAATTAATTAAGAAAACTTTTTTTGCCCAGTTAGAATAATTTTTTGATAGATTAGTGAATTTTTATAGATTTTGTTTTCTTTTTCCTTTTTTTTCTTTTGATATGTGACAGAAATTGTAGAATGGAAATTGCAGACATTACATGTTTCTGTTTGTCTCTGTCTGCAACTCAGAAAGCTTAGTGCAAAGTCTTTTTCTACCTATGGAGAGTATTTATCAATTAATATTTTGTATCTCTTCAATTAAAATGGTATTATAAGTTTATAGAAATGTTACTGGTTATGTCTTTTCTCTGATTTATTAATATAGAGTATAATATAAAAGTGAACTTTATAGTTTCAGTCTTATTTAGAATTGCTTCTTAATAAATAGACTAATCTTGAGTTTCTAATCTTATACCAGTTTTCTGATCAAAATAATAAGCTTTATCCTAGTATAAGCTTTCAAATTATAAAAAAAGTAAATTTTGTTCAACAAAATTGAATTTTAACTTTATGAATATTTTTATTTGAGCAATCATTTATTTTATATATATATATTTTTTTTTTTTTGAGATAGGGTCTTGCCCTGTCACACAGGATGGAATGCAGTGGCAGAATCACAGGTCTCTGTAACCTCAAACTCCTGGACCCCAGCGACCCTCCTGCCTAAGCCTCCCAAGTAGCTGGAACTACAGGTGTGTACCACCATGCCCATCTAGATATTTAAATTTTTTGTAGAGATAAGGTCTTGCGCTGTTTCTCAGGCTGGCCTAGAACTCCTGGCCTCAGTGATGTTCCTGTCTTAGCCTCCCAAAGTTCTGGGATAACAGGCGTGAGCCACCATGAGCTATCATATTTTTAATGCGTTAACATGAACATTATTTCCAAATCTTTTGGTAACTTAAAACCTTGAATGAGTATTTAATGACTACCCTTCAGATAACTACGTAATATCTAAGTAATTCAGAAGGTTGAAATATTTATTGGTAATTTCTATATATAATATCTTCATGTTATGAAATTACTATTTACTGGGTCATAGGAACGCAGATGTTTACTTTTGCCACCTAAAAATGTATAAGGGAAAGTTGTGCTTTGGGTATTCATGCATTTTGCTAGTTTGCTAATATATTTGTGTATGGTGAGCAGTTCTCAATTATTTACTACTGAATTTTGTCCATGAAATAAAGTTACTATAATACCTTCCTAAAAAGTTATAATTGATATAGTGGTTGATATTACCTAGAAACAATAGTGACTTAGAAACATCACCACATATGCTGAGTAATAAGGTGAGTTTTATTTTGTAAGAAAAAGGAAAAGCCATTTTGCTCTAAAGTGTTAACTTTGTTCTGAAATATAAAAACATAATGAAAGACAAAATTGGAGAGTGTATAGAAAGTTGTAGAATAGTGAGGGGGGTAATATTTTTTATCTTGTTTTTTAATACCTCAGTCGGTGAAGATGCTATTGTTTTAACTTTCCCACAAAGTTCACTCACTTTTAATGATCTTCTGTATTAAAAATTTAAGAACAAAAAAGGACTCCATGACAAACTTTGCTCTCAAATAGTAAATTACTTCGCTCTCAAATAGTAAATTAGTTCAAAATAAGAATTTGGCTTATTTTTTTTCTCTTTTGTTGTTCCTGAGACAGAGTGTCCCTGTGTCATCCAGGCTGGAATGCAGTGGAGTGATCTCTGCTCACTTCAGTCCAGTGCCTCCCAGATTCAAGTGATTCTTGTGCCTTGGCCTCCTGAGTATTTGGGATTACAGGCGTGTGTCACCATAACTGGCTAATTTTTGTATTTTTTGTAGAAAGAGAGTTTTGCCATGTTGGCCAGGCTGGTGTTAAACTCCTGATAAGTGATCTGCCCGTCTTGGTCTCTCAATGTGCTGTTATTACAGGCACAGGCATGAGCCACTGCTCGGGGCCTGGCTTTTTCTTTGTTTGTTTGTTTGTTTGTTTGTTTGTTTTAATCTGGCTGGGCTTGGTGGCTCACCCATGTAATCCCAGCACTTTGGGAGGCCAAAGTGGGCAGATCACTTGAGGTCAGGAGTTCAAGACCAGCCTGGCCAATATGATGAAACCCTGTCTCTACCAAAAAATACACACACAAAAAAAATTAGCTGAGTGTGTGGGTGGTACACGCCTGTAATCCCAGCTACTAAGAAGATTGAGGCAGAAGAATCACTTGAGCCCGGGAGGCAGAGGTTGCAGTGAGCCAAGATCACGCACTGCACTCCCACTTGAGTGACACAGTGACACTCCATCTCAAAAAGATACCCAAAGCCAGAAAAAAACAAACAAAAAACAAAAAACACATTAATCCTAGAGCTATTCATTAGGGGATGTAAATGATAATACTTTATTTTCTATGTGATCTCTCTAGAAGAATAATTTTTACTGCTTGTGTTGATTTTATTATTCCTTTCATTATTTATAAAAACAAATAAAAAATCCCCAAAATACAGGAGAACAAATGTTCCTTGCTTATCAGAACTAAATTTTCTGACATTTATGCTGCCTTGTTCTTTTTATTTAAATTTTTTTGTCATTTTGATTATAATCATAACTTCCCATCCACTCATTATTCTGTCTGAGTCAAGTGATCACATCTCTTCTAAGAACTTTTAATTTTGCCTTTTTAATATCAGAAACTATATTTAGAAAATAAAAAAACTTTGCACCAAAAATTGCCTTTGAAATTTCCCAGAAGTTCTTGAAATCACAAGGATTTATTATTTTACATTATAAAAAGAAGCACTAAAAATATTCCATATGTATGCAACATATATTATCTCATCACTGCTGGAAGGGCTGCTTGGTAGGAATTGTGAAATCAGAAGAGATGCCCAGCCTTTGCTCGTTAACTTCATCCAGATGATATGTTATTAAAGTGAATACTTCAGAAATTGTACGCATCGTGGAAGAGCACTGGATATTTCCCATGCATTTACTGTACCTACTGTGCTCTTACCTTTGGGGAAACATGGATCACACCATTAATAAATAGTTATGAATTGTAATTCAAAGAGGATTTTATACTCCTCGAGTTTTTATACTTGGTTACTGAAATAAATTAATCACAGCTCTTTAGTCTTATTATCAAACATATATCTGCTTTCCTATATATTCCCTGCCACAGTTTAGAAGCTAAGTGTTCAACAAATAAAGATATTCCCAGAGTTCTATGGAAATAATAGTATCAAGTTGCTTAAAATACTCTTGCTTCAAAGAATGAAAACTTTTGTACAAGCTACTGAGCTGACATTTTTTATACGTTGACTGTACCACTGATCTCTGTATCTTAGGATTTTTAGTTCAGAAACAGAGAATGCTGACCCAACACCTAGGGAGCAACATCAAATTATACAAAATTGAATGAACTAATTAAAGAAATGTAATACTTGTTTTTTGTTTGAAATGTTGTTGGCAATGTTTTTATTCTTCTATTGGTACCTGATACTCAACACCTCTGTTTTCATAGGTGGTAAGAAAGTTCATAAGCCTTAACAAATTTTGAGGACCTCAGAAAAAGTAGAATTCATTCAAATTAGATGTCCTGTGGGTCAAAACGAATAGAGCATTTGTATTCAGTTTTTTAGCCTCAGTATATAAGAGCAAATGATACAGAAGTTCAATCTAAGGTTCCTTGTGAAAATTTGTAAATGAAAGTTAGTTCTCTGGTACTGGTTAATACAACACAGGATGCTCAATGAAGCCTATGTAATTAACACTTTGGTTGGACCTATATATGTAATAATCCAACCAAACATAATGAAACGAGTCTTACTATAATTCATAAAAATCTTCGGAGATTATCAACCAAAGGGTGGTGGAAAATTATTAGAAAAATTGTTAGAAGCTTGGAAATAATCAAAAGAGATTACTAGTTATTTATTTAGGGCATTACTGGTCTTGTACCTTTGGTTGCTTTACTGTTGACTTTACAGTTCTGTTGCTTCACAGTTCTGTAAGGGCAGAATTTATTTTGTAGATAATTTTCAAGTAAAAAACAAATTATTTCTGTCTGGTGGAAATATACTTTTAAAGATTACAATGTGGCCAGGCACGGTGGCTCATGCCTGTAATCCCAGCACTTTGAGAGGCCAAGGCGGGCGGATCATGAGGTCAGGAGTTCAAGACCAGCCTGGCCAACACAGTGAAACCCCGTCTCTGCTAAAAATACAAAAATTAGCCAGGCATGGTGGTGCGTACCTGTAGTCCCAGCTACTTGGGAGGCTGAGGCAGAAGAACTGCTTGAATTCAGGAGGTGGAGGTTGCAGTGAGCCAAGATCATGCCACTGCACTCCAGCCTGGGCGACAAAGTGAGACTCCACCTAAAAATAAATAAATAAATAAATAATTACAATATATTGCCCTAAAAGACACCAACCAGTTTTGAATCTAAAAACCAGTTTTCTCCTCAAATTCCTGTATTGGATTGCCAAAACTATTCGGCAACTCAAAAGGAACTTTGAACTCGTTTCAACACCCTACTGCTTCCCCCATCAATTAACGAGTAAAATAAAATAGCTGACATACATTCACTATATAATTGCATGAGTCATTTTTTAAACTTTTAATATCTTATCATTAGATAACAACAAATTAAAACCACGTTGTTAAAGAGAAACACCACAAAGAGTGATGGTCAATAAAAAAATATTGTAAATGCCAAATGTTGGCAAGAATGTAGACACTGAAAATCTCATACACAATTTATGGAAGAATAAATTAGTAACCACTTAGGAAAATATTGGCATATCTACCAAAGCTCAGCATATATAAATCTTATGAACGAGCAACTTTATATACACATAGGTGTATAAAATAAGCAAATAAATAAATAAATATTTATGAGGGGGTGTATATATGTGTGTATATTTATATATATAGAATACTTATATATTCAACATATATGCAAACATATAATGCTGAGAGAAGCCAGACACAAAAGTTCACACTCTGTAATTCCATTTGTATTTAGTGCAAAAGTAATCAAAATTATTCTATGCAGTTAGAAATCAGAATGGTAGGATGGGTTGCTGGAAAACAGCATTAAGGAGACATCTAGAGTACTGACAATTTCTTTGGCATGTTCAATTTGTAAGCACTTTTGGGCTAGATACACAAAGCATGAACTTTTTCGGTATATATATTAGATATTAGTAAAATATGTGTATAAGGTAATTATATATAGTGTGTGTATATTTATATATATACACACACAGAGTAATATTTCTATGTCTCTATATTTTCACCTCTATCTATCCACCTGTCAAATTTGATGGTTAGCATAGTGAGCAACTCACTATTGTTGGATGTCTCAGAAGATGCATAAACTGTGGCAGTCAGAGAAAAAGTGAATTTAACATTAACATGGTTATCAAATTATGCTCTAAAACTCAATAAGAGTTGCCAAATATCCACATGTTGACTTTTGGTCTGAAAATTCATACTTCTGAGAATTTATCCTAAAGACAAATACGAATACATAAAAATGATATGTGTAAAGGGTATCTATTGCAGCAGTGCTTATCAGAGTGAAAGATTAGAAACTATTGATATAAAAAGCTTTTCAATATATATTAGTGAAAAAAGCAAAGTTTAGAACACAGTATATAACACGTTGTATTTTGTGTAAAAATAGGATGACAAAAATATGATTATATTCTTATATTTGCACAATAACTCCTTAAAGTATGTAGAAGAAATTAATACAATGGGATATTTATAGGGATTTAGAAGAAAAATATGATTAGAACACAATTGATAGTAAAACATCTATAGCTCTATCTTTAATACATACAACTGGAATTTGAGTTCTGGGAATGTATTACCTTTCAAAGATGTAAAATTTTAAACAAATAAAGCAAATATGAGATTTATATTAAAATCAGCAGCCCACTCTATGACAAAATCTGAAAGTGCTCGGTTGTAAGGTCAGGAGTTTTTATCCTGTTGTATAACAGAGTAGAATGTTGTGGGTCTCTATGAAAAGGCTTCAGGTAAAATACAATATTCAGCAACCTATGTACCAACAACAAGTAATACCAATATGGTGGCCTCAAACTGCAGCATGGGTAACAGAAACTTCAAAATTTGTTTTAACATTCTATTCTATATTAAGTAAATTGTGAGTTCTTTAGGGGTAAGTATTGCCTTTTTATATAATTCATTTCATTTCTGATATTTCTATGTCATGTTAGGCTTTTAAGTTTGTATATTCTGTTGATGATAACTCATAGGCTAGAATATTGATAATAAAACACTTAACATATGATTACATTGCATGTGTCAAACACTGTGAAAATCAATTTAAGTGGATTAGCTTATCTAAAAATTTCAGTAATTATTTGTGGAGAGTTTTAGAGTGCCTGTGTTACAGAAAACCAATTTTAGAGCTGTCAAGGTTGACAACGAAGACTTAACACAGAGAATCTCAAGCTCTCCCTGTTTTTCTGCCTCTTAAGCAGATTGGCTTCCTTGGTCAAGTTTTCAAGGTGTCTTTTGCACCTCTAATCATTACATTCAGCATTCTAGACAGAAAGAAAAACAAAAGAGAAGGGAAATATTGGAATGCTTTCTCCTCCTTCTTTTATAAGAAAAGCAAAAACTCTCCCAAACTTTCTGCAAAGAAGAATTTTCTTACTTCTTATTGGCCAGAAGCAAAGTACATGGACACGCCTAGACAGCTGTATACCTTAAGTGAGTTATTGATGAATGGTCATCAAGCGAGGGGAGGGTGGGTTTTGTAGCATAATTTAGCACACTTTTGAAAAGTTATTTGAAATGAATTTCAAAGGCATAGTGTAAAACAATTTCAATTTGTATTCAGTAAAATATTAACAGTGTATCATTTTTTTTTTCTAACTACTGATGTGCAGTAATGACTATGAAGGGACTGATTTCTACATGAGGGAGCCATTTCCATTAAAACTGATCTCACAGATAAAATGCTAAGCATATCAGGAAATCCACAGATCTGAAAGAAATTCAAAATTTGAAAAAAATGGGAAAATTAAAAGGGGAGGAAACATAGATATAAAAGCATGTTGAAAGGGATTTTAAAACAGGTTGTGATTAAAATGTTCAAAGAGTAAAAGGAAGTAATAGAATAAGTGAGTATGTGTAACTTGTTCAAGGTTATATAATTTCAAATGATCTAAATTCAAACTCAGATCATTATGATTTCACAGCCTCCTCTTTTTAAAATTTTTTGTTTTAATCCATGCTACCTTGTCTACTTATATTCTAATACTATTATACTATTTGGCTAAAGCATGCAGCTCAAAGAGACTTATTTAGTTCTGTGGCACTTCTAAGTCTGATTCTCCCATATACTGACCTAATGGCCTGGGGTAAGGTGACAGTATCTCTGGGATTCAGACTCATATTCATAATACCTACAACACAGGGCAAGGAGAAAGATGAATAAGAGTGATATGAAAATAATCTGGGTTCTAAACAGTGACAGCACAAATCTCAATCATTTTATGATAGATGCATGCACTCAATTTAAAAAAATCTGGATGAAATGTAGGTTTAATAGCAATTCTTGGAAAACAGAATATTTACTTTTGGAAGTTGATTGGCATTTTTCTTGTATTGCAAATTATTGCACATTGGAATTACTGGGGTGGGGAAAGAGGGTATTGACTGCTACTTATTGGTTTGTTGCTATTATTTTGCATTTTAAAAGCAGGTGAGTTTTAGACTTTCTGATCACATATGAAATATTTATACAGATTGGAAAATTCAATATTCTCATTATCAAATTCCTGAAGTTTTTTAGGTGGAGAAATATTTTTATTTTATTTATTTATTTATTTATTTATTTTTAAGATGGAATTTCACTCTTATTGCCCAGGCTGGAGCATGATCTCGGCTCACTGCAACCTCCGCCTCCCAGGTTCAAGTGATTCTCCTGCATTAGCCTCCTGAGTAGCTGGGATTACAGGCACATGCCACCACACCCATCTAATTTTTGTTTTGTTTTTTAGTAGAGACAGGGTTTCACCATCTTGGCCAGGCGGGTCTCAAACTGATCTCATGATCCACCTGCCTCAGACTTCCAAAGTGCTGGGATTACAGGCATGAGTCACCAGGCCTGGCCGCTGAAACGTTTTTAAAATACCCTTGCAAATAGGCTTTCACTGCAAAATCAGACTCTCCTGAATACATTTGGAAAACATAATCTGAAATGAGATAAGACTATTTGTATTCCATATTTATGCCATTTAATTAATATTTTATCGAAAAAATAATAATATGCATAATTAGGAACTGCTGTTTAAGCCCATGCTGAGGATAGTATGTATTATTACGTAAACGGTCTCACATTTCCAAAATCCAAAAACCTCTCTACTGAGAATATTTCTGACCCCACACATTTTCAGTGAGGGAACTTTGGATTGATATAAGTAAAAATAAGTAAATCTCTTTAAAAGTCTATTTAAGAATCTACTGGAAATGAAATGTCTCCCGATTAGTATATTGCTATTTCAAAAGAGATACCTGAGAAGAAAATAATCTAATTTGCTATTATGTTTAAAGGATGAAAATATATCCTGCAGATAAATTCTTGAAAGGGGATTGACTGAAATACTTTTTATAATTATCATGGGAATATCATTTTTTCCTGCTAGATTTATAGGAAGCTCTTTGACCTGCAGGAACAATAGGTCATCATAAATTTAAGTAACATGAAGGAGAGAAAGAGCTGGACTGTCTGTGGTCCATCTACTAGCATTAACCCCACGTTACAGGACAGTGCTAATTTGTCCACTGTATGAAATAGTAAATCAAATGGTTTCTATTTTCTAGGAAGAATAGATGAAATGACATGTCTCAAAGCAGAATAATAATTACACAGGTCAAAGGCCTTTGAGCTGGTACTTAACTATGATACATAATGAGGATAGTTCATCAAGATTTGAGTATCTGAGTTATTTTTTCTGGATTCACTTTTCTTGGCATTTTTCTTAGAGAAGTTTCTAATGGATACTTAATAAAAATGATGCTAAACGTATTTAGAATATGGCATAAGTAAAAATAAAGCAATAAAAAGCAATGCAAATATTCTGCATACCTTTAAGATTGAGGCAATGATTTCTTGTAATTCTTTTCTACTTTCCACTCTTAGTTTAAAAGATAATTGCTATCTGCATTTTATTACGGCAACCATGAAATACTATTAGATGTAAAACTACTTTGGAAAATGTAAGTCACTATAAAATGCAATGTTATATTCATCCATAATTATAATGTAATATGTGAAATATTTGTAAATTATGCATTTTAATAATTATTTTCTAGCTCTGGATTCCTAACTTCCCATTAGCTTTGGCATCATTTTTTGAAAACAAAAATGACATATAAATATATGTATATGAAATTTTAGGTTCAACATTAACAAATTATTTTTTAAGAAGATGTCTCAAATATTTGGATATACTTGTTGATAGAGTTGTAATTATGTAATTTTGTTTTGGCTTTATCAATACATATTTTACTAATTCTCTGCCAAAGACATTAAAATTGAAGGGACCGATAAAAAAATCTGCTAGGCATAATTTAAAATATTTCACAGCTAAGTGGAAAATATTTCACTTTTTAAGTCTTAGGTATCATTGAGAATTATGAAGTAGATAATTGAGCTTGCTGTGGTGAACATTTCACCATCATTTAAAATAAAATTCAAGTTCAAGAAAACACAGCATATGTATTCTAAGATTTTATATAAAGCGTATAGCACTGAAAAGAGGAGCACTTATTATTTTGAGTTACTTGAGAATGAATCATTAAATTCTATGGCAGCAACCCTGTGTCCCTGGGCAGTTTACTTACATCTCTGATACCTCTTCTTGGTAAAATAGGATTCATGAAAACTACTTGTTGGAATTACTGAGAGAGGCTTTATAACACTGGACACAGCACAGTGTCTACAAACCAAAAGATGATGGTAGGCTTTTGTTTTGTTTGTTTCTTTTTTGCTGCCTGGTTCCTCTTCAGCACTCACCAAACTCCGTAAAACCGCTTATTTTATCTGGACCATCTTCTTGATTAATATCATCCAGAGCTTTATAACCACTGAAAGAAAAAATCTGTGGACCACAAAATCATGCACTCACTTCTCATCAGAATAGGGAAAGGCCCGAAATAAGTCACACATCTGATGCTTGGGCTCTTTCCGAGGAATCAGTTAGTCTTGATGAACACAAGAGGCTAAAAAAATCCTTTAATATTTGTACAGTGGACTGTAGATGACTATCGAATACTCTCTAATACTCCTCCCACTTACTCAGAGTACTCTCTAATTTATATTAGGCAATATATAAGCAAGATTAAGAATTTTGGATTCAGCCAGGTTTGAATTAATATACATTCCCACATCTGTAAAAAAGAGATATGTATCCTGTATGTTTGTTGTGTATAGCAAATGACGTATTCTATTTAGAGTTCATATAATTTATAATACCAATAGTAAGTATATGGTAAATTATTTTTAGCATTTTATGACTACATACCTACCATTTACTTGGTGCATGTTACCTGTCAGACACTGTAATAAACCCTTTACATGCATCATTTCATCTAATTCATATACCCTATGAGATAGATTAAATCATTGGGACAATTTTACAGATAAGAAAACTGACGTTTGAAATTGTGCCTGTGAAATCATCAAAGGTGGTTGCATACTAAGAAAAGCTCATGTAAATATTGGACCAGCTTTACAATACTGTCTACTTTTTAATAATACTAAACTCTGAGTCTCTTCCCTTTAACTAGTACTGTATAATCACTATCAAATTTAAACACTTTAAATTTTCTAGTTCAGATTCTTGTAAAACTTGTATTATTATCAATTGCTAGAGTTTAGCTTAGTTCCACTAATTACATATTAGTAATTTATGCCCACCTGGAATTAGCCATTGTGATGAGATTGAGTACTTTTCTAATATTCACAGATTTCTGTTAATTGGCGTATATACACTTGGGTCCTTAAGTACATTGGACCACTTGCAAGATGCAGAGACAAGGACATTTTATTACCTTCATTTTGTCTACCATACCATGGGTGTTTCACAAGCCTGACTCAGAGCAGAACAATTAATAAAGATTCAGTAGTTTCCAATACTTGTATACATTCTCTAGGCTTCTTCAATTGTTCCACATTTCCGTGAATGATTTACATCTGCATTTTTGTCATACTTAGAAGCATTGTCTCTATAAATTTTATATATCTTATTGGTGTGGGCATTAGTGGAAGAGAAAGGGCTAGGAATGTGTGTGTAACAACATTATTTTAAAGAAAATACTAACCAAAAATAGGATAGATCAACAGTATAGAAAAGCAAATATAGAGACATTTTACTCAGAAGAAGAAATGATGGAAGGAAGGATAGAAAGTATTTAAAAGTTTCTTGTACATCTGAGTTTATTCTAGCCCTGTTTTGAAAATAGGCACCTTGATATTCGTGAATAATACTGAGCAGGTCATAATAAATTATTTTTAATATTAGCTTACTGCAGCATTAAGTCTTTCAAACCCTAAATATCACTTTTGTTGTTTACAAAGAAATATTAATTGCATTGCAACTTTTTTATTTTCAGAGAAAACTTATAGATGACAGTTCTGGATTTTAATAACTCTTCTCATGTGCTAAGCACAGTTGTCTCATAGCATTCTATCCAAAGTGATTCTTAATTATTTTACTCTATTATTTTACGAACATTCAATATATTCTTATTTTGCATTTTTTAATCTGAAACATTTCCACATGAGTGATAATTTCAAAAAATACACACACTCAATTTTTAAGCACAAAACACCATGTTTTGAGCAAAGGTGTTATTTTTTTCCTCTGTCTACTAAACTTAATTATAAAGAAAAAATATTTTATACTTTATGTGCAATAGTACTTCAAGGCATGTTTTTTCCTAAGTAGAGGACAATTAATTCTAGGTCAATTATCTATAAACTCTGATCTGCCTCTCAGTTCATTATTATATGTAAGCTTCATTACTGTTCCTTAAAATTACAATTTGGAAGTCGATACTGATTTATGAATATTTCTCTACGTATTTTTACTAATTCAATGATTTTTATTGGGTGTTTTATTCAAGGCATCTTGCCAGGACTTATATGGAATTCAAATGTGAATAAGGCATGGCCTCCTATTTCAAAGGCTGTTATCTGTCCAGTTATCTAAACTTGTATCACAGTTTCTCAATATGATTTAACTTTTTTTTTTACTTAACATTTTTGACTGTGGAAAAGCATAGTGCAGTATGAAAGCATGGATCACACTGTTCACTTTCTAGTGCAGATTAAATACATGTTAAGTAAAACCAATCCAAGATTTCCCTCGAATAACTATGTTTTGATTTATTTTCTTTTATTTTTACATTTTTATCCATAGAATTATCTTTATCTCTGACTTCATTTCCTGCTTTGGTTACAAAGAAAGATAAGAAAAAAAGTTTGCACTTCAATTATTAGTTTCAAACAAACAAAATCTAAAAGATCACTTTTCATTGCTCATATTAATAAAAGCTCTTTGCATGATTGCTTCGCCCTGTCCCGGTTGCTAAAATTGTGTGTGTGTGTGGTGTGTGTTTAGACAGAGACACACACACACACACACACACACACACAGAGAGAGAGAGAGAGAGAGAGATCCATGCTACAGTTTGCAAGGATATTGTTAGAAAGTTTCTTCCCAGTGATTTGTTTCTTTGCACTTTAAATGACTACTTGATTTGGAGGCCACATTTCAATACATGCTCTTCAAATATTTTATTTAAAGTATATTATTTATGAGAATCTGTAAGAAAATAAAGTGGAACTTAAATAAAGCTTATAAAGTTTTAAATATGTGACTTCTAACCAACAGTAACATATATGGTATTAAGCAGTAGATCAATATTTTGGAGGGATTTTTGTTTGTTTACTTTGTTTTCTATTTAATTTCATAAAAATCAAATTTACCAGCCCCGTTTGAAATTTTTGTAGATTTTTCTACTTGTTTCTCTTCTCTATATTCCTCTATTAAATTACACTTTCCTAAATGTAGCATCACTATTTCTCACAGTATGTTTATTTCAGTCATCATATGCCTGATAACTTTTTCTATTGGGATTAAAAATGTTTATAAAATTTAAAAAACATTAATTTTGCCAAAACTGTTACTAGAATCATTTGTTTTAAAAATGTAATAAAAAGATGCCAGATTTATTGATTCGTTCTCTCTGACACATACATATATACACAATTTAAGCCCTTAAAAATACTTTTTTTGTACTTAAAGGCAAAATGTAGTAAGTGTGCTTAAGACAAAATTAAAACAGTCATTAAAGGCATATGTGGCACAAAAATTTCACTATCTCCTAAAATCTGTACATTAGACTTAAAAGATATTTGGGTTAGCAAAGCAGTAAAGAATATCATGTATGGGGTGTGACAACTGCTATGTATA
The DNA here is from genome assembly GCF_029289425.2 of Pan paniscus. Lineage (NCBI taxonomy): Eukaryota > Metazoa > Chordata > Mammalia > Primates > Hominidae > Pan > Pan paniscus. The sequence goes on from NC_073258.2 coordinate 99,047,634, forward strand.
GAATTATGAGGAGTTGAACTGTGGTATAGAAATTTGGTATAATATTTACCTTTAACATGAACAGTGTTATGCTGGGTCTAGAATAAAATTAGTTTGGACTTATTTTTTGCAGAAAAACCTAAAAATTAGGAAATTAAAATGCAAATTATTTTAGAAGGGATACAATCCTCAAATAATATCCAGTTCTTTGGGGGTTTCTTTGTTTTTTATCTTTATTTCTTCTAAAAAAAAACAGGATACATGCGCAGAACATGCAGGTTTGTTACATAGGTATACATGCGCCATGGTAATTTGCTTCACCTATTGACCTGTCCTCTAAGTTCTCTCCCCTCACTCCCCACCTCTTAACTGGCGCTAGTGTGTATTGTTCCTCTCTCTGTGTCCATGTGTTCTCAATGTTCAACTTGCACTTATGAGTGAGAACATGTGGTGTTTGGTTTTCTGTTCCTGTGTTAGTTTGCTGAGGATGATGACTTCCAGCTTCATCCATGTCACTGCAAAGGACCTGATCTCATTCCTTTTCATGGCTGCATAGTGTTCCATGGTGTATATATACCACATTTTCTTTATCTAGTCTATCTTTGATGGGCATTTGGGTTGGTTCCATGTCTTTGATATTGTAAACAGTGCTGCAATAAACATACATGTGCTTGTGTCTTTATAATAGAATAATTTATATTCCTTTGGGTATATACCCAGTAATGGGATTACTGGGTCAAATGGTATTTCTGGTTCTAGGTCCTTGAGGAGTCACCATACTGTCTTCTACAATGGTTGAACTAATTTACATTCCCACCAATAGTGCAAAAACATTCCTCTTTCTCCACTGCCTTGCCAGCATCTATTATTTCCTGACTTTTTAATAATCGCCATTTAGAATGGCATGAGATGGTATCTCATTGTGGTTTTGATTTGTATTTCTCTGATGATCAGTGATGTTGAGTTTTTTTCATATGTGTGGGCTGCATAAATGTCTTCTTTTGAGAAGTGTCTGTTCATATCCTTAGCCCACTTTTTGATGGGGTTGTCTTTGTCTTGTAAATATGTTTAAGTTCCCTGTGAATTCTGGATATTAGACCCTTGTCAGATGGATAGATTGCAAAAATTGTCTTCCATTCTTTAGGTTGCCTGTTCATTCTGATGATAGTTTCTTTGGCTGTGCAGAAGCTCTTGAGTTTAATTAAATCCCATTTGCCAATTTTGGCTTTTGTTGCCATTGCTTTTGGCTTTTTTGTCATGAAGTCTTTGCCCATGCCTATGTCCTGAATGGTATTGCCTAGGTTTTCTTCTAGGGTTTTTATGATTTTGGGTTTTACATTTAAGTCTTTAATCCATCTTGAGTTTAATTTTGGGTAAGGTGTTAGGAAGGGGTCAGGTTTCAGTTTTCTGCATATGGGTAGCCAGCTTTCCCAGCACCATTTACTGATTAGGAGATCCTTTCCCCATTGCTTGTTTTTGTCAGGTTTGTTGAAAATCAGATGGTTGTAGATGTGTGGTGTTATTTCTGATGTCTCTGTTCTGCTCCATTGGTCTATACATCTGTTTTGGTACTAGTACCATTGAAGGAGATAGAGACACAAAAAACCCTCCAAGAAATCAACAAATCCAGGAACTGTATTTTTGAAAAAATTAACAAAATAAGCTGGGCGCAGTGGCTCACGCCTGTAATCCCAGCACTTTGGAAGGCTGAGGCAGGCTGATCACGAGGTCAGGAGTTCAAGACCTGCCTGATCAACAGGGTGAAACCCCATCTCTACTAAAAATACAAAAATTCGCCAGGCATGGTGGTGCACACCTGTAATCCCAGCTACTCAGGAGGCTGAGGCAGGAGAATTGCTTGAACCCGGAGTCGGAGGTTGCAGTGAGTGGAGATCGCACCATTGCACTCCAGCCTCCGCGACAAAGTGAGACTCTGTCTCGAAACAACAACAATAAAAAAAGACAAAGAGAGAGAAGAATCGAATAGTCACAATAAAAAATGATAAAGGGGATATCACCACTGACCCCACAGAAATAACAGCTACTATCCAAGAATAGTATACACACCTTTATGCAAATAAACTAGAAAATCTAGAGGAAATGGATAAATTATTGGATCCATACCACCTACCGAGACTAAACCAGGAAGAAGTTGAATTCCTCAATAGACCAATAACAAGCTCTGAATTGAGGCAGTAATTAATAGCCTACCAACTAAAAAAAAAAAAAAAAAATCCCAGAAGTATTCGCAGCTGAATTCTACCAGAAATACAAGGAGGAGCTGCTACCTTTCCTTCTGAAACTATTCCAATCAATTGGAAAGGAGGGACTCCTCCCTAACTCATTTTATAAAGCCAGCATCATCCTGATACCAAAACCATGAAGAGACACAACAAAAAAGAAAACTTCAGGCCAATATTCCTGATGAACATCAATGAGAAAATCCTCAATGAAATATGGGCAAATTGAATCAAGCAGCACATCAAAAAACTTAGCCACCACGATAAAGTTGCATTCATCCATGGGATACAAGTCTGATTCAACATAGGCAAATCAATAAATGTAATCTATCACGTAAACAGAACAAAAGAAAAAAACACACAATTATCTCAACAGATGCAGAAAAGACCTTTGATAAAAATCAACATCCCTTCATATTAGAAACTCCCAAAAAACTACATACTGATGGAATATATCTCAAAATAATAAGAGCTATTTATGACAAACCCACAGCCAATATCATATTGAATGGGTAGGAGCTGGAAGCCTTCCCTTTGAAAACTGGTTCAAGACAAGGATGCCCTCTCTCACTACCCCTATTCAACATAGTATTGGAAGTTCTGACCAGGGCAATCAGGCAAGAGAAAGAAATAAAGTGTATTTAAATAGGAAGACAAGAAGTCAAGTTGTCTCTGTTTGCAGACGACATGATTTTATATTTAGAAAACCCCATCATCTCAGCTCAAAAACTTCTTGAACTGATAAGCAACTTCAGCAAAGTCTCAGGATACAAAATCACAAGCATTCCTTTACATCAACAATAGGCAAGCAGAGAGCCAAATCATTAATGAACTCCCATTCACAATCACTAAAAAGAGAATAAAATACCTAGGAATACAGCTAACAAGTGATGTGAAGGACCTTTTCAAGGAGAACTACAAACCACTGCTCAAGAAAATGAGAGAGGACACAAACGAATGGAAAAGTAGTCCATCCTCATGGATAGGAAGAATCAATATCATGAAAGTAATAAATTCAATGCTATTCCCATCATACTACCATTGACATTCTTCACAGAATGAGAAAAAAACTGTTTTAAATTTCATATGGAATCAAAGAAGACCCTGTATAGTCAAGACAATTCTAAGCAAAAGAACAAAGCTGGAGGCATCACACTACCTAATGTCAAACTATACTACAAGGCTACAGTAACCAAAACAGCATAGTACTGTTACCAAAACAGACATATTGACCAATGGAGTAGAATTTCAGGGATTCAAAAGCAATGAGATTTATTTTCAAAATTCTTTGAAAAAATATTTTTTAATCAGATAATAAATCTATCTGTGTGTCCGTAGGTATTTCATGTTTCATTGTACCTATAACATGATTTATTTTAAAATAAAAATAAACATAGGCATAAACAGCAACATCACTGTTTCAACTAGAGAGTTCCATATGGCCCCTACCTCACATTTGTTCCTTTAAGTGAGAAATCTAATACTAGGGTATTAAATTCAGTACTTTCTTTGAAAGTGTAAAATACTTCCAAATATGCACATACAATTTTCATAAATGTGCCCTTTGAATTTTCACAAACTTTGCACTTCATGTAGCCTCCAAGCATATCAAGAAAAAAATAAACATTATCAATACCAGAGAAGCCCACTCTTGCCTCTTTCTGGTCAATAACCTACACCCTTCAACATTATACAGATGTCTAACAGTAAATATTATTTATTTTCTGTTTTGTACTTTATATAAATGCAATCAAAGTGTATTTTTTTGCATCTGCATTTATTGTTTCAACATTCTCATTGTGTTTGTTTATTCTTATCTCAATATAGCACTACATTATTTGATATATTATAACCAAGGAGGTGAAAGATATTTACAAGGAAAACTACAAAACACTGCTGAAAGAAATCATAGATGACACAAACAAATGGAAACATGCCATGCTCATGGATGGGTAGAATCAGTATTGTGAAAATGACCATACTACCATTAAATGCAATTCCTATCAAAATATCATTATCATTCTTCTCAGAACTGGAAAAAAAATCCTAAAATTCATATATAACAAAAAACAGCCTCCAAAGCAAGACTAAGCAAAAAGAACAAATCTAGAGGCATCACATTACCTGACTTCAAGCTATACTACAAGGCTATATTTACCAAAGCAGCATGGTACTGTTATAAAAATAGTCATGTAGACCAATGGAACAGCATAGAGAACCCAGAAATAAAGCCAAATAGTTATAGCCAACTAATCTTTGACAAAGTCAACAGAAACGTAAAGTGGTGAAAGGACAGCCACTTCAACAAATGGTGCTGGGATAATTGGCAAACCACAGGTAGAAGAATGAAACTGGATCTTCATCTCTCACCTTATAGAAAAATCAACTCAAGATGGATCAAAGATTTAAATCTAAGACCTGAAACCATAAAAATTATATAAGATAAACATTAGGAAAACTCTTCTAGACACTGGTTTAGGCAAAGAGTTCATGACCAAGGACCCAAAAGCAGATGCAACAAAAACCAACGTAAATAGATGGGACTTAATTAAACTAAAAAGCTTCTGCACAGAAAAAGAAATAAATGATAAGCAGAGTAAACAGACCACCCACCAAATGGAAGAAAATATTCATAAACTATGCATCTGACTAAGGACTAATATCCAGAATCTACAAGAAACTCAAATCAATCAGAAAAAAAAAATCCCATCAAAAAGTGGGCTAAGAACTAAAGGGGCTGAGAATAATTTTATGTGATTATTGACCTCTTAGATTTCTTGTTTGGAAAAGGACATTTTATTAGTGTGTTTCATACTGCTAATATAGACATACCTGAGACTAGGTAATTTATAAAGGAAAGAGGCTTAATGGACTCACAGTTCCACATAGCTAAGGAGGCCTCACAATCAAGGCACGAGGCGAAGGAAAAGCAAAGGCATGTCTTATATGGTGGTAGGCAAAAGAGCTTGTGCAGGGGAACTTCCATTTACAAAACCATCAGATCTCCTGAGTCTTCTTCACTAGCATGAGAACAGTATAGGGAGAAACCACCCCCATGATTCAGTTATCTCCACCTGGCCCCACCCTTGACACTTGGGGATTTTTACAATTCAAGGTGTGATTTGGGTGGGGACACAGCCAAACAATATCACAGATGTTCAAGTACTTTGGCCATTTTTTGTTGTTGTTTAATTGTTTGCCTTTTCTTACTGCTTTTTAGTAATTGCTTAATTGTACTCTGAACATGATTTCTATGTCATATGTATATATCAGAAGTATCATCTCTCTGTGACTACTTTTTGAATCTCATACTTTTTTAAAGGAAATGTTCTTAATTTAAATACAGTCAACCATATCTCTTATCTTCACAGTATTTGAATCCTTCATGTGGGAACTATGCCTTCTTCAAGTCATGAAGATGTTCTCCTATTTTTTTCTAGAACATTCATAATATTACCATTCTCATTTATAACTACAATTCTTCAGGAATGTATTTTTGTGTATAACATAGAGTACAGATCCAGATTCATTTTTTTCCCATATAGATATGAAATTGACTAAGAACAATTTATAGAAGAGTCATTTCTCTACTTTGTTCTAGGATCACATTGTTATGAATTAGGTGCATAGGTGAATTTGTTTCTGGATTTGATTATGTCTATTGGTTTAACTGTCAGTCCTCAAATCAATACCACACTGTCTTGAGAAATATATTTTTATATTTAGATTTTTACTGTATATGTTTAGCAAAATTATTTTTTGTTGTATTTGTTTGTTTTTAGAGATGGGATCTAACTATGTTGCTCAGCCTGAACTCAAATTCCTGGGCTTAAGTTATCCTTCCACCTCAGCTTCCCACTTAACTGGGGACACAGGTGTATACCACCATGGCTGGCTCATGATATTTCAATATACATATACATAGTGAAATAATTACTACAGATAAGCAAATTAACATATCCATGATGTCAAATGGTTTCCTTCCTTTTTTGTTAGTAAAAGTACCTAAAATCCACACTTTTATCCAGTTTTCAATAGTACTAACTAGAGTGGTCCCCCCGATAACTTGTGGTTTCACTATCTATGGTTTCAGTTGCCCATGGTCAACCACAATCCACAAATATTATGTAAAATAAGATATTGAGAGAAATTACATTCACATAAATTTAACTACAATATATTTTTGTAATTGTTCCTTATTATTGTTTTTAATATCTTACTGTACGAAATTTATAAGTTTAACTTTATCATAGATATGTATATAGATAAATAGAAAATGGAGTATATATAGGGTTTGATAATATCCATGGTTTGAGGCATCCAAGAGGATGTCGGAACATGTCTCCTGCTATAAGAGGGTACTAGTCTATTGTCTTCATTGATGTATCTTAAATCTCTAGATTTATGAAACTGTAACTTTGTACACTTTCACCTTGGTATCCTCATTCCCCCACTCCATCTCTCTACCTGGTAACCACCTATCTTCTGTGTTTTTATGTATTCAAGTTTTTTTGTTGTTATTTTCAATCCACGTGTAAGTACAATCATTCCGTATTTTTCTTTCTGTGACTGGCTTATTGCACTTAAAATAATGTCTTCTAGGTTCATCCATGTTGTTGCAAATTGCTGGATTTTGACACAGAATCTTAGGTGTTCCATCACTAACCAGAAAACTCTGTGGCCGGTGGCACCTCTGCTTGGGTTTTGCTCATGTCTGCTGGACTCATTCCACCCATGCGGCCTAGCAAGCTGTGGTTGGCTTGCACTATCCGCCCAGATCCCATGCCTGACAAGGGCGAGCCAAGCACGGAGCAGCTAGTGGTGTGTGAGCAAGTGAGTGTGGGGTCCAGCCACTGCGCACAGCAAGGTGTGCCAGCTGTGGCAGGATAGGCAGCTCCAGGTGCTGGCACAGGCACTGGCTCCATGTGAGGGTGCAGCTGTACCAGGCATACTGCAAGCAGCTTCCACTGTAGGCACTGGGGAACATGGTGTAGCCCGAATGCTCAGAGATGCCAGGAAGCACAGAGCTCCAAACGGGTGTTACAGGGTGTCACAGCCCAGGCTCAGGGAGCCCCACAGTCTGGGCCCCCAGAGGGGCCACAACTCTTTTCTCCTCATCACCTGCAGGGCAGTGAGCAGTGGAGTGGGGGTGTGTTTTGGGGGGGTGTGTTTCAGCCCATCCGTGTTACAGCTATTTCAGTACTGCTGCCCTGCTCCGGCCCACAGCTCCTGGGCTGTCCAGGCCCTGCCACTGCTTCCCAATGCATTTGGCAGCTGCTGGGCATGGGCATAAGATGGGAGGGCTATAGTGTTACAGCAGCTCAGCTAGGGGAACCCCAAGGTCTGGGCCCCCAGAAGGGTTGCCACTCTTCACTCCCAGAGTCTGGGAGCATGACACATCCTGCAGCTCAGCAATCCAGTCCGGAACATGTCACAGCTCCTTTCGCTCCTGCCAGTGGGTTCCAAATTGTTCTCCTGCATCCAGGAAGAATGAGGTTATGTGGACAACTGGAGGATGAACAAGGTAAAGAGGAGCTTTACTGAGCAACAGAACTGCTTCTGAAGTGGGTAACTCCTATTTACAGGCAGGCCATCCTGAAGAGCGCAGTGGAGACCCAAAGTGGGTAGCTCCTATCTGCAGGCAGGTCTTCTTGAAGAGTGTCCGAGTCTGGCTGAGTCTGGGGGGTTTTAATGGGCTCATAAGGGAGAAAGCGTGTGCTGATTGGTCCATGGTTGGCCATGGGTGGGCCTGGAAAAAGCACCATCCAACCAGCCAAAAGACTTATTAAGGAAGTTTTCACTGTGGGTTGTGGACTCCATCCGGAACTGGCAGCGCAGTCCCCAACCTTCAGGCTGTCCCTGGCTTGAAGGTGGGGTTTCACCAGAGACCCACCTCTTCCCACCTAGGAACCTGTCTGCCTCCTGCTGACATCAACATGCTGTCTACAGCACCCAGGAAGTCCATGCAAGGGGCACTTGCAGGCCCATGGCTAGCTGCCTTCAGCTCCCCAGCTTCCCTCCCATGCTCGACGGCGTCCAAAGTCCAAAGGGGGCCGAGGTGGCAGGGGCCTGGCATGTCAGCACTACCCTGGGCATGAGCATACCTGGCCAGGTCACAATAGCACTTGGGCTCTGCCACAACTTTGCTCCACATCAGAGTGGGTGCTGGGAGGAGGGAGAGGCCAAGGAGTGGGAGGAGGCACTTTAAGCCTGCGGGGGGAGGGGGCTTCCCAGGCCCCAAGAGCACAGGGATGCCCAGGTCTGGAGCTGCAGCTGCGCTTGGGAACATGGGGCTCTAGCCCTACCAACTCACTAGCGGGTGGGGATCTCATCTGTTCCTGGCTCCACGGAACACATAGCTCTGGCCGCACCTCTCCTGCTGCAGCTGGCGTCTTCCTCACAGAGGCCGCCCTAGGTAGGCTGCTGCTGCCATCAATTTCCTTCTTCTATAAAACTGAAAATAATTCCACTGTATATATAGACCACAATTTCTTTATTCATTTATCCATCAGTGGACATTTAGATTGTTTCCGTATCTTAGCTATTGTGGATATTGCTGAAAAGAACATGGGGATATAGATATCTCTATGAGGGGCTAATTTTATTTATTTTGAGTAAATACCTGAAGAAGGATTACTGGGTCCTATGATGGTTCTGTTTTTAATTTATCTGGTGTATTCTGCCATTCTTGCATTTCTATAAAGAAGTACCTGAGACTGGGTAATTTATAAAGAAAACAGTTTTAATTGGATTACAGTTCTGTAGGCTGTACAGGAAGCATGGCACCAGGCATCTTCTTGACTTCTGATGAGGCCTCAGAAAGCTTACAATCATGGTGGAAGGCAAAGGGAAAGCTGGCACATAACAAAGTGAAAGCCTGAACAACAGAGAGAGAGTGGTGGAGGGAGTGTTATACATTTTTAAACAACCAAATCTCATGAGAACTTACTATTTTGAAGAAAGCACCAAACAATGAGGTATTCATCCCCATGACACAAACACCTACCATCAGACCCCACCTCTGGAATTGGGGATTACAATTAAACATGAGATTTGGGTGGGGACAAATATCCAAACTCTATTATCCAAGAACCTTCATATTCTTTCCACCATCACCGCACCAATCTACATTTCAAGAAACAGTGCACAAAGGTTCCTTTTGCTCCACACCCTTGCCAACATTTGTTGTCTCTTACCTCCTGAATTGAGTAGCTGAGACTACAGGTGCATGCCCCCATACCCAGCTAAGTTATTATTATTATTATTATTATTATTATTATTATTATTAATTTTTGTAGAAACAAGGTCTTGCTATGTTGGCCAGGCTAGTCTTGAACTCCTGACCTCAAGCTGTCCTTCCACCACAGCCTCCAAAAGTGTTAGAATTACAGGTGTGAGCCACTGATCCAGCTCTTGTCTTTTTGATAAAAGCCATTCTAATAGCTGTGAGGTGATAGCTCACTGTGGTTTTGATTTGCATTCCCTGATGATTAATGATGTTGAGAATATTTTCATATACTGTTGGCCATATTTATGTTTTATTTGGAGAAATAATTATTCTGGTCCTTTGGTCATTTTAAAATCAAGTTATTCATTTTATTTTGCTATTGAGTTGTGTGAGTTCCTTATATGTTTTGGATATCACCTCTTATCTGATACATGTTTTGTATATTTAGATACTGATCACTATGTGGATCTCCAGTTTTGCTTTTCTTAGTATATGGTTTTATTTTGTTTTATTTGAATTTGATTTTTTAAAATATATTTTCTTGCCCTATATTATGTAGATCTGTGGGAAATAAGGAGATAAAAGCTGAGATCTTCATTACCCCTGATATGTATATAGTTGTCCCTTGTTATCTGCAGGGGATTTGTTCCAGGACTCCCTATGGATACCAAAATCCACAGATACTCCTCTCCTTTTTATAAAATGGTCTAATATTTACATATAACCTACACATCCTAGATAATTTATAATATCCAATAAACGTAAATGCTCTGTAAGTAGCTGTTATACTGTATTGTTTTTAAAATTTCTATTAAGTGTTTTATTGTTATTTTTTATTTTCTGTTTTGGCTATTTTTGATCTATGGTTGACTGAATTCACAGACATGAAACCTGTACATATGGAAAGTCACCAACTCTCTCTCTCTCTTGCTATAGATAGATAGATAGATAGATAGATAGATAGATAGATAGATAGATAGATAGATATGCACACACACATGCACATACATCATGTTAGTACATTTCCCTAACCCGGTTGAACATCCATACATGTGATCACACACACATACACACACAAACACATTGCTTAAGGTGACATCTTTCAGAGAACTGTGAAGCATAGAAATGTTTATATTTATCCTAAGAGGACCAGGTTTTCCTACAGTTTGATAAATCCTCCATTACGTATTCCTTTTCATAAGGCTGGAGTCCTTCAAATTAGAATTTCCTCTGAGGGCAAAATCCCTGAAAAAATTACCAGTTGTTTACAGTGATGGAAAAGGTAAACAGACTTCCCACTAATCAAGGTTTTTTTAATAATGGAAGACTCAGAATTTAAGCAGTTTATCTTCTGCTTCGTTATTGATATATTTAAAAAATAATCCTTTAATATATGTAATCTTCAAACTTACAGAACTTCTTATTCATTTTCCAGTAGGCTTATTTATTTCTTCTGCATTAATAACACTGGAAAGACCTTACAAAATTTCTATTGTTTTTGATATCAGGCATTCTTGACTGAATATTTTGATTATTATTTTTAGCCATAATGTATCTTTTTAACAGGTTACTTAATATTAGTCACTTTACTTAATTTACATGTTAGAGACACATTTTAGAATTTTATTTTTTAATTTGGAAAAGATATTAGATTTCTCAACATCTCATCTATACCAACGGAAATTTTAATTTTTTTTTTTTTTTTTTTGAGATGGAGTCTCGCTCTGTCGCCCAGACTGGAGTGCAGTGGCGTGATCTAGGTTCACTGCAAGCTCTGCCTCCCAGGTTCACACCATTCTCCTGCCTCAGTCTCCTGAGTAGCTGGGACTACAGGTGCCCGCCACCATGCCCAGCTCATTTTTTGTATATTTAGTAGAGACATGATTTCACCGTGTTAGCCAGAATGGTCTCAGTCTCTTGACCTCGTGATCCACCCCGCTCAGCCTCCCAAAGTGCTGGGATTACAGATGTGAGCCACCATGTCCGGCCATATTTCTTATTTTTTGAACTCATATACTGCTTTCCATTTACCTAGAGGTTTCGATTTGAACTAACCATATTTTTTCATTAGTTATTTTCTCAAGACTATTTGATAATATTGTCCTTAATATTTTTATATCCATATCTATGTAGAAAGTTTGTATATTTTGAGAATTGTAAGTCTATATGTGTTGTTAGTTTTTGTTCAGTGTTGTCTTTTTGCAAATAGATTTATTAAATTTCTATATTTGTGTATAGCTGTATAACTTTATATAGCAGGTACTATTCTGATACTTAAAATAATTTACCTGAAAATTTATCTAGCAACTCATCTTTATGTGATTTTTACATTTAAGAAACTATTATAGTTTCAGTGCAGAGTTTCTATATTTAATTGTCAATTTTGCTAATTGATTTTTTTTAATAATATAATGTTTACATTCTCAGTTTGGGTGTAGAGCTATATACAGTGTTATTTAAAATGTTTTATTATAATCTTTTCAATATTTTAAATGTCTAATAATATATACAGCAAAAATACTTTTCATATTAATTTTTTAATAAACATTGATTTATAAAAAGTGTTCTGGGGTTTTGTTTGGAAATGCATTGACTCTGTATATGAATTTAAGGAGAATTGACATCTTATTAATATTGTGTCTTCCAATCCTTGGGCACATTACATTTATAAATTTATTTATGTCTTTGATTTCTTTCATCATTTTTGCTTTGTTTTGTTTTCAGCAACAGAACTTAAAGGAAAATTTATTTTGTCTATTTTTGTAGTACATTGGAGATTACCTGATTCATAGTAGTTGCTCAATAGATATTTGTCAAATAAGGAAATGAGCTGAGAAAATCTAGACAAAGCAAACGTATGCAGGGCTTATTCAGGGGGTTGGCAAAAATTAATGAGGAGAAATCAGAGTATATTTTAGAGCTCAGAGTTTGAAATTATGATATGAAAATAGCACCATGGCATATGGGGTGGTGTCAGACTCTTTATTTTATTTACACTTAAAAGCATCAGCGTTTGGAGCAAGGTGAGATATTTATATTTGCTTGACACGTGTGCTACATTTGGAAACATAAATGCATGAATGGCCATTCATGCTGAAATATAAAAAAAGTAAGGGATAGTAAAGAGATAGCTCAAATTTGGCTGAACGTGCAATATTTTGTTACAGCCTACAAAGTCAAGAAAATAAATTTAGAATAATGTGTAATATCCTATAAGAAATATGTACTTATTTCTTATGTACTCATCAAAAGAGATGAGTCTCATCCATATGGATGAGACTATGTATTCATCCAAATATTTGAATTTGATTAAGGCAATTATGTTTGTCAAAATTACTCAGAACTCATTTTCGAAATCATAGATTACAGTGTTGGAAAGAGACTTAAATGATCGCACGTTTCTAGACACTTCAATATTATCAAAATTTCTGACAAAACGAGAATCCAATTTATGGTTACAATAATTAATAATGACATTGCACATACTTTTGACTCTGTTCTGATTCCTTGACATATACATTATTAATTATTTATTTCTCACAAATTTCCCATGACCCAAGATTAATTATTATTTTCACTTTATAGATGAGAAAACAGAGGCAAGAAAGATTATCTGACATACTCAAAGTCACGCAGTAAATTATTTACTTTTTCTTAAATATGTGACAATTAAATTTATCTCAATGTTTTTTGTAAGCCTAGGTAATTTAAATATTTAAATATTCTTTCCTGATATGCTTGCATTTTCCTTGTTAGACATCTCACTCCCACTTCTTGTATAACATTTTTCAGCTTTTCAACACTTGTATAGCTATGGTATTTATATGCCATAATAAAAAGTAACTCATTAAAATTACATTTTTATGACCTCAAATTTGTTTTTCTCATAGTTTTATGCCATGAAATCGTGTACTTGTGTATCTATCTATCTATCTATCTATCTATCTATCTATCTATCTATCTATCTGTCTTCTATCTGTCAAGGTTCCTCAGAGAAAAAAATAAACAACAGGATGTGTGTGTAGGTATATAAAAATATTAATCACCTCACACAATTATAGAGCAGATCAAATGTGTAGTTTGGGCCAGAAATCTCGAGATTCAGGAGAACTAATGATGGAGATAAAGTTCAAAAGCAGTCTGCTGAAAAATTTCCTCTTACTCAAGGGAGAGTCATTTTGCTTGTTCTATTTGGGCTTTCAAATGATTGCATGAGACCCTTCTACATTCTGACAGCATTGTTTTACTCTACCAATTAAAATGTTAATCACACCCAAAAACTGTCATGGAAATATCCAGAAAAATGCCTGACCAAGTTATCTGGGCACTCTGTGGCCAAGTCCGGTTGACAACTAAATTACCCATCTTTACCTTCTATCTATCTATCATCTATCTATCTATCTATCTATCTATCTATCTATCTATCTATCTATCTATCTATCTATCATGTATCTATCATCTATCTATCTATCATCTATCTATCTATTGTCTACCTATATGTTTCTATCATCTTTAATTTTTTGTCAAACTAGTTTCTGAGGAAATCTTTTAATGTTTTGATGACATGCAGGCTGTTTTAAGGCAAAATTTTCTATTGTAACTTAGCAATTTCTGAGCTCACAAAATTCTGTTTTCTTTCACTGTATGCCTATCCAAGTGATTATCTCCTAGATCATTGCTTTCTCAAAATCTCAACTGCCCATGTGGAAAAGTAATGGCAACAAAACTTGATCTAAATTTTGAAGATATTTCTCTGAGACTTAACATTCTCTCGATATCTATCTCCTCATGCCTAGAACTGCTTTTCTTCCCCTTATTATACAGAATGACTGATATTCTCTAGGTGATGTATCTTATTCATATCATAGATATGATCTTTTAGTAAACAGCTTAGATTCCATTTGGCTGTGCTGTGTGTGAAGACTGTTGTGTGTACAAACTTATATAATAGAGTACTCTTTTTCTATTCTCTACATCTTAGTGTTTCCACAAAGAAACCACTCATGTGCTTATTTTTCTTTGTTATGAAAGCTTTACTAATACATTCAAAATGTCTGTCAAGTTAATATTAACATTCCCAAGTTAGTGTTTATTATTTTAAAATGATTTTACTATAAATTGACAATTATAATTGTATGTCTTTGTGGAATATGGGATAATGCCATTATGTATTAATACAGTGTGAAATAATTAAATTAACCTAATTATTGTGTGAGTGTGTGTGTGTGTGGTGAGAAAATTTGAAATGTACTCTCAGCTATTTTGAGATACATAATATGCTATTATTAATGGTATTCACCATGCTGCACAATAGATCTCAGAAAAATAAAACTACGCCTCCTACATGAGATTTGTAACCTTTGACAAGTATCTTCCCATTCCTCCACCCTATCCGCTGTAACCACTATTCTACTCTCTGCTTCTATGAGTTCAATTGTTTTAGATTCCACATATGTGAGAAAATCACATACTGTTTTTCTGTGTCTGGTTTATTTCACTTAGCATGATGTTCTCCAATTACATCTATATTGTCACAAATGACAATTTCCTTCTTCTTTATGGGTGAATAGTATTTCATTGTGTATAAATACCACATTTTCTTTATTCATTTATTTTTTGATGGACACTTAGGTTGATTTCACGACTTGGCTATTATAAATATTGCTGCAATGAACATGACAGTGCAGACTTCTCTTCAACAAACTGCTTTCAGATCTATTACATAAATACCCAAAGGTGGAATTTCTGGATCACATGGCAATTCTATTTTGTTTTTGGAGGAACCTCCAAAGAGTTTTCTGTAATGGCTGTTCTAATTTACATCCTCACCAACAGTGTACAAGTGTTCCCTTTTCCTCATATCCTCATCAACACTTATCTGTTGTCTTTTTGATAAAACCATTCTGGCAATTGTGAGATATCTCACTGTAGTTTTAATTTGCATTCCCCTAATTATTAGCAGTATCCAGTATTTTTTAATATATCTGTTGGCTATTTGTATGTCTTCTTCTGAGAAATATCTATTCAGGCCTCTGGCCTATTTTTTGATTATGTTCTTTGTTTTCCTGCTATTGAATTTTTTGAGATGCTTATATTTTGGATATTAACCTCTTATCAAATGTATGGTTTTCAAACATCTTCTTTCAATACATAGGTTTTCTCTTCACGCTGTTTTTATTTTCTGTGCGGAAACTTTTTAGTTTGATATAATTTCATTTGACTACTTTTTGTTTTATTGCCTTTATTTTTGGTGTCAAATCAAAACAATAATTGCCTCAGACAAATGTCATGTACTTTATCTCTGCACACATTTTTTCCTTGTAGTTTTACAGTTTCTTGTCTTAAGTATTTAATCCATATTCTTTTATATATTGTGTTAGATAAGGGACCAATTTTATTCTTCTGCATATAGATATCCAGTTTCTACAAACTGTTTTCTGAATAGACTATCCTTTTCTATTGTATATTTGTGACACTTTTGTTGTATTCCAATTGTTTGTATGTATGGGTGTAGATTCATTTCTGAGCTCTCTATTGTGTGTCATTAGTTATGTAGCTATCTTTGTTACCAATATGATGTTGTTTTAATTAACACAGTTTTGTAGTGTAGTTTGAAATAAGGTAGTATAATGACTCCAGATTTGTTCTTTTTTGCATATGATTGGCTTGTCAATTCAAGTTTTTTGTGTGTTTCTATGTGAATTTTAGGACTGCTTTTCCAATTTCTAAGAAATATGACATTGGAATTTTGATAGGGATTACATAGCACCTGTAGATTTCTTTGGATAGTATGTATATTTTAACAACGGCAGTTTTTCAAATCCATGAACATGGCATATATTTCCATTTATTCATGTCTCCTTCAAATTCTTTCATCAATGTTTTATAGGTTTTGGTGTGTAGATCCTTCACTTCCTTGGTTAAATTTATTCCTAAGTATTTTATTTTTTGTAGCTATTGTAGGTGGGATTTTTCCCTTGATTTCTTTTGCAAATAACTTATTTATTGGTATATAGACATGCTGCTGATCTTTGTAGGTTGATTTTGTATCCTGTAACCTTACTGCAGTTGTTTATTAGTTCTAAAGGTTTTTTGGTGGCTTATTTAGGGTTTTAAAATATAAGATTAAATTATCAGCAAACAGTTACAGTTTCACTTCTTTCTTTTCTTTTTGAATGCCTTTTATTTATCTATCACGCCTAATTTCTCTGGCAAGCACTTGGATAACTACATTGATTCGAAATGCTCAGAGTGGGCGTTGGTATCTTCTTCCAAATAGATGACTGACTTTCAAGTTTTTATCATTGAGTAAAATGTTAGCTGCAGGCTTCTCATATATGGTCTTTACTTATTGAATTACATTCCTTCTATACCTAATTTGATGAAAGTTTTTATTATGAATGTGTTGAATTTTGCCCAGTGCTTTTTCTGCATCTAATGAGATGACCATAATTTTTGTCTTTCATTCTGCTGATGTGATACATCACATTTATCAATTTATGTATATTGAATAATCCTTCAATGAACCAATCTGAAACTGAGGATTTAATTTTTAAACATATTATTTAATTTCAAATACATGTCTTTACTAATTATAGGGTTATTTAAATTTTCTCTCTTATTGGGTGGGTTGCATTTGTGTTTTTCAAGAAATTGTTCTGTTTCACCTAATTGTCAAAATTGTTTGGGTGGAATTGTTTACAGTGTTTCTTTTTTATTATGCTAATGTTTGCAGCATCTGTAGTAATATCCTCTGTTTTATTCCTGATATTGATCATTTGAGCTCTCTATCTCCCTCTTTCTATCTACATCTGTCTCTTGGTAATCTACAATCATACCAATTGTATTCATCTTTTAAAGAGTCAATTTTTGTGTCATTAACTTTCTCTATTTTTTAATGTTTTTCTGTTTATTCACTCATTTTTTTCCGTTTGCTTTTAATTATTTTCTTTTTCTAGTATCTAGAGGTAGGTGCTTGGGTTATTGGTTTCAATGTTTTCTCTTGTGTGCATTTAGTACTATAAATTTCCCTTTCTACTGATCAAATTTTAACCATTTCCTTAATTTTAAAAATATTAAGATAATTGAACAGATGTGGTGCTGCATGCCTGTAGTCCCAGCTATTGGAGAAGCTGAGGTAGGAGGATCACATCAGCCTAGGGTTAAGACTGTAATGAGCCATGGTCAGTCACGCCACTGCACTCCAGCCTGGGGCAACAGAATGAGACCCCTACCTCCAAAAAAAAAAAAAAAAAAAAAAAAAAAAGATTTTGGATGGTTGTCTTATTGTTTTAAAGGGTAAATGCATATATAGGTGGGTGGGCATGGAGCCTCACGCCTGTAATTCCGGCAATTTGGGAGGCCAAGGCGGGCGAATCACCTGAGGTCAGTAGTTCGAGACCAGCCTGGCCAACATGGTGAAACCCTCTCTCTACTAAAAAGTATAAAAATTATCCAGTCATGGTGGCAGGCGCCTGTATTTCCAGCTGCTTGGGAGGCTGAGGCAGGAGAATCGCTTGAACACAGGAGGTGGAGGTTGCAGTGAGCCAAGATCACACCATTGCACTCCAGCCTGGGCTACAAAAAAGAAACTCCGTCAAAATAACAACAACAAAAATGTAGTTATATATTGCGAATTTGCCTCCGTATGTGTTTTACCACTTTTTACTTTTACTGGCATTGTATGAGAGAGTGCTTGTTTCCCTCACTGTCTCACTAAAATTGTTTACTGTCAAGTGTTTGCATATTTCTTTTTTTTTTTTTTTTTTTTTTTTGAGACGGAGTCTCGCTCTGTCACCCAGGCTGGAGTACAGTGGCATGATCTGGGCTCGCGGCAAGCTCTGCCTCCAGGGTTCACTCCATTCTCCTGCCTCAGCCTCCCGAGTAGCTGGGACTACAGGCGCCAGCCACCACACCCGGCTAATTTTTTGTATTTTTGGTAGAGACGGGGTTTCACCATGTTAGCCAGGATGGTCTCGATCTCCTGACCTCGTGATCCGTCCACCTCGGCCTCCCAAAGTGCTGGGATTACAGGCGTGAGCCACCGCGCCCAGCCAAGTATTTGCATATTTCTTTTTTTTTTTCTTTTGAGACAGAGTTTTCCTCTTGTCACCCAGGCTGGAGTGCAATGGCGCCATCTCGGCTCATGGCAACCCCTGCCTCCCGGGCTCAAGTGATTATCCTGCCTCACCCTCCTGAGTAGCTGGGATCATAGGCACGTGGCACCACGCCCAGTAACTTTGTATTTCTAGTGGAGACCAGCGTTTCACCATGTTGGCCAGCCTGATCTCCATCTCCTGACCTCGTGATCCACCCACCTAGGCCTCCCAAAGTGCTGGGATTTACTCACGCAGTGGCGTGAGCCACTGCGCCTGGCCCAAGTGTTTGCATATTTATAAAGAAAAGGTTGAGAAGTGGCACCTCAGTATAACTTAATTTGCTTTTATCTTACTGTAAGTGATTGGGGTTTACTTTTCATGTGTGTAGGAGTGATTTGTATGCTTTGATGTAAACTCTTTGTTTTGCCCTATATTGTTTCGTTTGTGAGAACTCTCATTTAATATTTTACTTTGACATTGTTTGTGATTTTGTTTCATTATGAAATCCTTTTTTAATAAGTTGTAAGAAAATTTATCAAGATTTTAAAAATTTCATCTCAATTTTCAGTTATAGTTGGAAGCTTTTTTCTATGTTCAGATATGTCAGCCAGTCCATGTTTTAATTAATATATTTATGTTTTTAATATACAGATCTCTTTCCAGTAACAAAAATATTGTGTTGTTTAACATGAGCCACCAGTCAGGTTTTATTACTTCCAAATGGCTATTAAAAGATCCTGTGAATTGGATTTTGCAATGTACTTATTTCCCTTTCTGGACTTTATATTTTGTTCCCCTGGTCTGTCAGTCTATTTATATACCAGTGCACCACTTCAATTTTGGAAGCCTTATAAATATTTTAATATTTGGAAAGGATGTTTACCTTTTCATTGGCATTTTTATTAAATGTCTTTTATTACATGAAATGCTTGTTTTTCTATATAAATTCTGCAATCATCTTGTCACTTCCAGGAAGACAATAAAACACAGACAATAAAACTTTGTATTTATATTTGGATTGTACCAAATTTGCATATTCATTTGCAGAAAATTTTTTACATGGCTAAAAGTTATCCTATTGAAGAAGTGAAGATGGTTTCCCATTTACTCAGGTGACCTCTGTGTCTTTTAGGAGTGTTTCATTTTAACATTCTTTTGTTACTATCTTTAACATTTTTATTGAAGTATAAAATTATCTGTGTTTAAATGATTGAGGTATGTAAAGTAAACGAATCTTAATTGTACAGCTTAGTGAATTTATATATATATTTGATGAATTTATACATATATATTTGGTGAATATATACATATACATGTATATATTTGTATAGACCAATGTATCCACCACTACCACCTCCATCAGAAACAGAATATTTGCAGCACTGTACATAGTTTAGTCATGTTCCTTCATGACTAAAGTAAATGAGTCTTAATTGTACAGCTTGGTGAATTTATACATATATATGGTGAATTTATACATACATACATATATACTTGTACAGACCAACCTATCCATCATTACCACCTCCATCAGAAACTGGATATTTGCAGCACTGTACATGGTTTAGTCATGTTCCTTCACAATCAATACCATATTCTGTCCTCAAAATAACCATTTTTCTGTGACTAAAAATTAGCATTTCTATCTGACATTTTTATTGACGAGTAATGACCAAGCATTTTGAAGAATGTTCTTCAAATTGGATTTATCTGAAGTTTTCTCATGATTATACTAAGCTTATGTTTTTTAAGAAGAATATCACAAAAGTTACGTGCTCTTTTCATTGCAACACATCGGGGCTATATGATATACATAAAATTTATTATGAGTGATGTTCATCTTAATTATTTGGATGAAGGAATATCTATCAGGTTTTTCCATTCTAAGGTTACTATTTTTATAATTCTCCAGTCTGTTTATTAGAAGTCAGTCATTAGCAGTGCACTTTCAACGGAAAAGGAGTCAAGCTCTACTTTTATCCCTACCTTTCATATAATGTGGGCTGCCTGGGAAAAAAGGCTTACAAAAGTGTGTAAACTTCTGAGTCCGGGGTCACTGTGGGCTTCCTACTCACACAGTAGCCAATGGTTGGATTTTAACAACTAATTAAACATTGCCAGGCAAATGTTCATATAAGTTCTTTTGCAGTCTGTCTCCCAGATAATTCTATTTTGGGTTCTATTTATTCCAGAAGGCACTTTTTCTTCTCATTCTGGGATTCAAATTATACATAAATTGGTACTTCATATCAATCTTGTACACTTTTTTATACATTCCCAAGTTTTATCTCTCTGTACCTCATTCTGGATATTTATTCAGTTTTATCTATATGTTTTATAATTTTCTCTACAGGTCTGCTTAATCCCTGGTAAATCTGTCACTGAATAATTCCATTTTTATGCTTTGTACTACATTTTAATTGAGGATTTTTTTTTATTTTCTTTCCTGTACTTTTCATTGTTTTCTGTTAGTTATGAGAATATTAACATGTACTATTTATGTTTTAAAATAGTTATTTTGAAATTATTATTAGGTATCAGATTATTTTTATGGTGTATTGCCCACTATGTTTATGGTTACATTTTGTTTTAGCAGACTTAATAGTTTCTTAATACACTCAGAAAAGAAAATTATTTGAATATATGTGTCATTTCAGGAGAGACACTTTAGTTGCATCTTATTGTTATTCCTAGTTTGTACTTCTTCAGGATCCCACAAAAAAAAAAAAAAAAAAAGCAAGAAATTTTACCCGCATGTTTCCACTTCGGTGAACCCTGAAGTCTATTTGGTGTCTGACCCATGAATCTATAAACCACTCTGTTTTCTCATCTTCTATGCTACCATTTTAGGGAGTAGAATATTTCCTAAGGATTAAATCAGTCTCAAATGTGGGGCTTAATGTTTCAGGCATATCTCCTTGTTTTTTTTTTTTTTTTTTTTTTTTGAGATGGAGCTCCCTCTGTCACCCAGGCTGGAGTGCAATGGCACCATCTCAGCTCACTGCAACCTCCACCTCCCAGGTTCAAGCGATTTTCCTGCCTCAGCCTCTTGAGTAGCTGGGATTGCAGGTGCACACCACCACACCTGGCTAATTTTTTTTCTTTTCCTTTTTTTTTTTTTTTTTTTAGTAGAGACAGGTTTCACCATGTTGGTCAGGCTGGTCTCGAACTCCTGACCTCGTGATCCACCGCGTGGGCCTACCAAAGTGCTGGGATTACAGGCGTGAGCCACCGCGCCCCACCTCCTTGTTCTTAATGCAACAAATTCTCCCTTATTTGACGCGAGTTTCATACAAGAAGAGATCATTGCTTTTGTCTATTTTTTCCTCACTTTTTTCAAACAGAAGAGTTAGGGCAAAAATAAATCTACTCAGCCATTTATAGAAGCAACTTTTTTTCAATCTTATTTTACACATGTTATTTTGTAACCAAGCGGAGACTTTAAATAGTATTTAAATATATCAAATGTTTACAGTTTGAAAGTGTCTATTCAGATAAAATAGTGATGTTCAACTTAGTAAACTAGAATGATTAAAGTTTTGATGTTCACTGTAGAGAAATGATACAAAAACTGTTCTATATTTCCGCTATAAAAGACTAACAGTTATTAATCAAATACTAATAAAATTGAAGTATAGGCAAATAAGACTCTAATTAACTTGAGGAAAACTATGAGTCAATTAGCACTGCAATGAAATATAACAACCAAATCTATCATATGCCAAAATAACTTCTGTCCTTCAAAAAAGGGTGAGAACATATGTACATATATGAAACTACATTTAATTACCTATATTTTAATAAAATATGTACTATACATATCTATATATACATAGTACCTATTTCCTCCCTTTTAGATCTCCTCAAAGCATTTGGTTTAGTCAGAGAGCAAAATATTGTATGTATTAATAAAAAGTTAATTTCAAATTGATATTAAAAAATTAATACGTCATTTTTATGTGTCATGAGCTAACATACTCGAACACTTATTTGACATCTTAACCTAATTCATTGTTTGAAAAGATTTGTCTACTTGAATGTGTTAAAAGTAGAATTTCAAATATTTAATATTATTAAAAAATTATAAATCTTGTGATTTTAGTTATCATAACAATAATGTTCTTTATTCTTAATACAAAAGTTAATTCTGTAGCAAAATAAATAAGTAAATGAGACAAGGAAAGGTAAGTAGTAAATTACCAGCCTAGAAAAATGTCTAGTTAAATATATATGCTGGGAATCACATATTTTTAGTAAATGTCTGCTGCTTTTCAAATGGCTGGACACTGTAGATTAACCTTCTTTTACTCATTTATCTCTCCATATTTACCCTGCTGTAGAAAAAATAATTATTCAAGAATGTTGATGTAAAATGCTTGTACTTATTCCTTTGAGTATGTGATTTAGCAGAGTAGAGACTTAAAAGTGTATTTTGAACTAAAATTCTACCTACTTAATTTCTGAAAAGCTTACTGCTACATATCCATTCTAAAGAGTGATTTATATGTGTCTTTCCAGCAATAGTATGTAGCAGTACTCATTTCATTACATGTGTTTTAACAGGGAACACCATGCCCAATTTTTTTTTTTTATTGAGACAAAGTCTCACTCTGTCTGCCACGCTCCGTGCGTTGGTGTGATCTCGGCTCACTGCAACCTTTGCCTCCCAGGTTCAAGTGATTCTCCTGCCTCAGCCTCCCGAGTAGCTGGGATTACAGGCACCCGCCACCACGCCCGGCTAATTTTGGTATTTTTATAGATATGGAGTTTCGCCGTGTTGGCGAGGCTGATCTCAAACGCCTAACCTCAGGTGGTCCGCCCGCCTCAGCCCATGCCCACTTTTAATTTTTCAGTGTGATGAAGTACAAATTTGCTTCCCACGAAGTAGAAATTTGTTCCCATGAAGTAGAAATTTGCTCCCATTTTTAAGAATATTTTTCATTAAATAAATCATCTAACATGATATATAAATCATATAGCTATGTAACTATGCTGTTCAGCTAATTCAAAATGAACATTATGTTACATTAAACATTTTATGGATAAAATCAAGCTAACTTTCAATAAGAAAGCTTAATGAATTAAATAATAGAGAAAAGTTTACATCTGCTAAGTCAAATCCAAATATAAAAAAAATCTTTCAACTAGACTACACATCAAATCCTGAATTTAACTGATGTTGATGTAACCAGCTTAATAACGTTCTAAAATGCACTTATAGCCAAAGTACTGATTGAATTTGCTTTAGTGACTTGGTGATAAATTTATAGAGTAAGATTTAGAAATAATTGTGGTACCTTAAATGTGTCTCAAGCAGTAAGACTTTTCTCTCCCATTTTTTTCTGTTTTGTATTTTTTCTAATACCTCTAATTTGATAAAATTGGAGGTTAATATCAAACAGCAAATTTAAATTAAAACTTCTCTGTAGTTGGATTCTTCAAGCCAATTGGGAAAAAATAAACTTTTAATTAGTGGGTTATAATAGCAAACCTACATTTATAATTACAAAAATATTGTTTGTACAAAAATCTTCAATTATAAAAGGAATGTGTACTTAATTAGCATTTATTAATATAATATATGATCAATAATTTCTACATGTAATTAGTAAAATACCTTGAGTCAGAATGAACATTACTTACTATTTATTATGCTATCTAGATATCAAATATCTAGATTTCATATAATTGTCTCTACTCCTATTAGTGAAATTTAATAGCATTGTGAAAAGTAAATATTTTGACATTCCATCTCTACATTGATCTACTTCCTTAAGAGTAAAATTACACGTATGATCAATAACACCAAGCCTGTCATCAATTAGTCTCATTTTTGTCCCTTTCTATTCTCATGAAACTTTCCATGTAAATCATCACACCCAAAAAAACAGTGTATTGATATGTTGCTATGGCAAAATTACACTGCAACTTAAATTTCATGGGATTAGATGGTCATTCTTGATATATATCTCCTCTAACACTCAAAACCACTGAAGAAATATCACGATGTTATTAAAAGCTTCAAATGTACAGGGCTAGAAAATATACAGCTCCAAGACGCCAAGAAAATGAAATTAAAAGAGAGCAGCTTGTGGAAATATTTGTGTAAGCTTTCATGGTTCAGAGTTGAAAAGTAGCTGTAATGATACCATTCCAAAAACACTTTAGGGACATGTTAGGAAGCATTACACCAATTACTTTAATGTTCGGTTATGGTCAAAATCTTGGCAACTCTTTTAAAAGTGTTTAACTAGGGAAATATTTGGAAAAGCATCACTTGATTTAAGCTTGTGTATACTGCCTTAAATAACAAATGAACAGAATGTATGGTGTATTTGATATAACTAGGGCTTCTATTGCCACTGAATACTGCCAAACTGCTTTTCCAAAATTTATAAAACATTTTTAAAGCCAATTTCTATAAGAGTAAATGAAGAAAATTGACCATTTTTTTCTACTCATGGATAAATATTTTACACAGTTAAGACATGGGTAAAATGTCTTCTTCCCAATTAAAGGCTATCTGATGTAACTTTCAATTGAAAATAGTAAAGCAGAAGTCTTTAATTTTTTAGTAAATATTGAACCCCACAAACCTCAAGTTAGCAGTCAAGAAATAATGTTCTATTAGACATTAGCCAATTTTGAAGGAAGTGTGATTAATTATTCAAAGATTCTTATAAAGAGGGTCATTCAATTGATTAGCCTATGAAAATTTTTCCATGCTCTTAACATTTTTAGCAGCTTTTATCTATGCTATATAATATTACTGAATACCATTGATGTATAAGTTGAAGCTCATATATTACAAACTACTCTTTCCATACCAATAGTTAGTTGTAAGTGATAAAGTGAGTCATTTATGCTTCTGTAAAGGAAGGTGAAAAAAAAGTAATCTGGGAAATATGGAGTTAACTAGAATGTGAGTAGAAAAAATATTCTACTAATTATAATATTCTAAAATATTCTAATTCGAATAATGTTCTAGAATATTTGTTCCTGCAGAAGAAATAGTTGTTGCATACAAAGTAATCATTTTAGACAAAGTATTTCTTAAAAATGTTTCTGAATTTTAATTGACTATTTGAGCACTACTTATTATTAAAATACACTCAATAAATGAACATTTTAAAGTGGAATAAACTTTTTTTTGCTTCCTTATTTACATATCTTTCCTTCAATTGCCTAACAGTCTTTTCTGTCTCTTTTAAAACATCTATGTTTATTTTTTTACTTCTATTTTATTTATGTAGCCAACACATTAGTCTGGCATTTGTCATAAGTAACTTGCCAAAAAAAATTATCAACTTTCACTTATCTATACACTTTTATGGCAGAAAAATATGTCACCATTCTACATATATCATTTTCTAGGTTCCCTTAATGTATTTAGAGAAAGGCATTCCAATTTTGACCTAAAAATATGTAATTAATATTGCCTTGTCATTAATGGATGAAAGTGTGAGAGAGGCTTTCTACCGGATATTGATAAAGATATCCTAGACAGATCAAGACATTACACTTTATATCTAATACCCAAGTCCCATATTTCAGCAGCAAAAATCATAAATTTGATTGACATATTCAGTTCACTTTCCGTCAACCTAACAATAAAAAAGAATACTCTTTTATAGCAAATTTTTTGAAAGAAAAATTAAATCTATAGGCAATGCTTGCTTTTATTGTTTTTGTGCAAATAAAAAAAATTGTCAGCGAAGTTTTCTTTAATAAACTAGGCTTTGTTATACATAAACCAACATTGATTTATGTCATATAAGCCAGCAGTTGTTTAGTATGTGCCAGACATTATGTTACTTTAAATATATTATTTATTTTAAACATTGTAAGCATGAAATTATCATGTCTCCTTCATACAGATAAGAAAACAATGGGCCGGGCACGGTGGCTCACGCCTGTAATCCCAGCACTTTGGGAGGCTGAGACGGGCGGATCACGAGGTCAGGAGATCGAGACCATCCTGGTTAACACAGTGAAACCCCGTCTCTACTAAAAATACAAAAAAATTAGCCGGGCGTGGTGGTGGGCGCCTGTAGTCCCAGCTACTCGGGAGGCTGAGGCAGGAGAATGGCATGTGAACCCGGGAGGCAGAGCTTGCAGTGAGCTGAGATCGCGCCACTGCGCTCCAGCCTGGGCCACAAAGCAAGACTCCGTCTCAAAAAAAAAGAAAAGAAAACAATGACTTAACACAAGCCTGCATAGCTAGTGTATCAGAGCCAGAGATTAAAATTAATCATGCTATTAATATTTCCAAAGGAGAACTTTTTTACATGTATTACAAAAGCATAGAAAGCACATAATCTTTTGTTGGCCAGGATAAATTGTCATAATTTAGAAATCATCACCTTTCACTTTGTTGATTGTCTTTCCAGATTGCTGTCCATGAGGAATTAGTTTACATTTTCTCAGCCCTTTAATGATTATAAGAACTTGATTTGGCAGTGCTATGTAATTGTGACCCTCTCCCTCCAGTTCATTTTTTAAATTTACCTTTTTTGTTCTAAGTGCTAATAATATTAATTTAAAATAGAAGAAAGTATTGTTTCATGCTCTGGAAAAAACTTGTGAGTCATATGATTTTACTTGTGTTGAAATTGTAATTGAGATAATCAAAGTAAAGATGCATCTAGACATTCCCGTCTACTGTAAAAGCTGAGGCTTAGAGTTACTTGGCACAGTGTTTGGAATATATGATGCAATCTGTAGTCCCCTAGGGTATTTGTTCATTTACCTCATCTAAAAATTTTTAAATGTATTATTTCAGGGACATAGATATTGTATCTGTGGGTGAATTAGGAAGGGTTTCATGTATATTGGTAAAGCAAACATGATAAGTAGGTACCTTCATTTAGATAAATACATGTTCCTCTATTCTCCGGGGGGGGGGGAACCTCAAAACTAAATATTGCTAATGGAAAAAGGATAATTTAGAAACTAGATTAACTTGGATAGTTTCCTTCTTTGATTATATTCGAGACTTAATTACTTTTCTCTCACTTTTCATGTTTAAAATTAAGCAACGAGACTCTAATCCCTAGCTTTGGACAGAAAGGTTTATTCATTGAGGAATCTGTTTAAGTATTTTATTCATATTCGGCAAGGCATGGAATATTTTCCTACACATTTTACATTTGACAGACTGTAGATACGTAAATAGCAACAGATTTTTGTAAACATCAACAATGTTAGTCCAAGGTAAAATTTTTAAGTCTTATACTACCAAATTTTGATTCTTGCATTTTCTATTTCTTTTTCAATTTAGTTAATCTGTCTACCTCATATTTATATGGTAAATTATTTTATTATAACATTATTATAGTTAGCATAGAAAGAAATGTTGATGTGTTCAGAAGAAATTATTTGAGTTTTAAGCTTTCAAAAATATGATCTTATAATCAAAGGCTATGCAGCCCATAAATGCAATTTCTTGAAAGAAGAACTTTCAAGGATATAAGGAGCCTTTTAGTTGTCCAAGATCTTATATTATACCTATGTTACCCCTATATGCACTTCTGCTGCAGTAAATTGTTATCTCCTTTCAGGAGGCAAAGGGAGAAGGTAGTATGAATGGAAAGAAGGGCTCAGTTATCTTTTCTGAACTATTCCTTCTCCTTTCACTCAGGCAATGACTCAAGCGATAGAGATTAACTTTCTAGGGACTAAAAAGAAGAGAGAAGACCTTAAAATTGTCAGCACTGAACATTGACCATTTCAAACCTGGATTTTCCCTTGACTTTCATTCCATTTCCTTGCTATTAACTTCTAAATCGTCATCTACTTCTATCCCAGGTCAAATTCAGTGATCTAGCATTTGTTTTTATTCTGACTTAGACCCTAATATTCAATTTTATACAATAGTTTGACATACTATTCAAAAACTTTTTGTAACAGAGGTAGTCTGAAGAGTAAACTAGCATGAGGAGTGGGGCACTAAAAATTTGGGGTGGGAAGACAGAATGTTGTATGAGGACTTTCAATATATGTTTGAGTGTTTGTGTGGATGTAAGAATGAGAGAGAGAGAGGGAGTATTGTAAGACTGATAATTATTACCAAGAGAAAAAGTAACTTAAGATTTATTAAGCACTGATTATGTGCAAAGGACTATGACAAGTACTTTATACATTGCATATTTAGTCCTGGTAGCAATTATATTAAATAATTATGAGTATTATCTCCATTTTACATGATGTCTTAGTCCACTTTGTAACACAATATTTGAGAATGAGTAATTTATAAATAACAGAAATGTATTTATCGCAGCAGCTCTGAAGGCTAGGGAGTCCAAGATCATGGTGTTTGTATTTGGCGATGGTCTTCTCCTGACATCCACACATGGAAGAACAGAAAAGGGCAAACCTAGCCTGGCAAATTCCTTTTATAACGTTATTAATCCATTAGGTCCTACCTCTCAATGCTATTGCATTAATAGTTAAGTTTTCAACATATAATTTTGGGGGTGAGGGAAACCTGTTCAAAGCATAGCATATGGAAATCAAGACGTAGTTAGTAAATAATTTATCTCAATGTTATATTGTTAGTGAAAGAAAAGAGATATTAAAACCCAAGTCTCACTCTTGAGATGTGACCAGAGTCACCAGGCTGAATTAGAAGACCTTCTTGTAATATCAATACCAGTTCTTGGTTTCCTCTTTGAGAGGCGTATTTAGTAATAGTTTAAATTTTTCCTTCTCACTCCATGGACTCTGACTTTATTAGTAAAGGTTAACATATTTGTATATTAAAACCATAATGTTTATTATTAATAAATGCTCAAAACATAGTTCTTACTATGTGTTCTTACACTATAGTTCTTACTATAGTTCTTACACTTACTCAATGTGAATAAAGAGATACTTTATATTTCTTGGTTTGTAGATGCAAATAATGTTGCATTAAGATAGATTAGATGTTCAAATTCTTAAAATTTAAACATGACTAATTTCACTTTTGGAGAATTATGTTTCTAAAGATAGATATATACAATGCTATATGCATAATTCTTCCTGCTTATTTCACTGCCTGTATAACTCAGCATACATTTCCTCTGCATGTATGTCGTATGATTCAATAATAGAAGAAATGAGACTTTGTTAGTAAGTACATTCATATTTTACTCATGAGACCAATCTCAAAAATTAGGAATAAATTTTAAGTTCTTATGGTAAATTTATCACAATATCTTTTATGCAAGTATCATTTTCATCTCATTATTAGAGGTCATTCACGTAGGTTTAAAATTTAAATGAATAGTTATAAACACAGTTCTCAAAGAAGTTAGTTTCTCTACCCCAATCTTTAATTTTTAGTCTTACTTAAAAAATGATAAAAAGCAGTATTTAATTTTCATTTATCAGTAACTTAAATATGCACCTGTTAGAGATAAAACTTTCTAATAGTTCCCATAAAAGTGGAATTAATAACAGATAGTACCACGGTAATGTCTGAAATTTTATATATCTTCTTACTCAGATACCACTATACAAGAAGACAGTCTGAAATACACAGAATTCAAATTAAGTTGGCAAATTTTAAGAAAATGCACTATGTGCTCAATATCACAGCTCAGCTTTCTGTGTAACTTTCATTACAAAAGCAAGACGCTGGGAAATTACAAAAAGGAGAGACTATTTTCTTAAATGTCCATTAAATTGGCAAATATTTATTTAAACATTTTCTTCACAATTGTGATGACTGACTCATTTTATATGAACAGAAATTTTCAAGACAACAAAATAGGAATAGTGAATTCTTAATATTTTATAATTGACTATAATAATATTCTACCAATGTCAGTTACAAGCAGCATGAAACTGACTAATTCCCATATGTTTATTTACAAATTTAATTTCATAGTACCAATTAGGTGTCATCAAACTAATTTGCACAAAGTCTTATGCAATTCTTGGTTGGTAAGAATGTTTTTCAGAATTAATGCTATATTATGCCACCTAAGGCGTAAAGGGGTAATCACTCTACAATACACTGCTTTTTATTCCATGATTGCCTAACAATTAACTCATTCCTTCTGGCTAAAGTTGTCACTTATGCCACAAAATAGTAGTAGATTAATTATAGCCTTCGAAATTGATCTCCATGAAAGTTGTGGATGATGTCACTTTCTGCGCACTCTCCTCTCTGCTCTTTCTGTCACCCATGTTCAGACTACGGATAAATACTAAGAAAACAGGAAGTTGAAAATCAGAGGTTGTTTTTTTTCTGGAATGTTCAAAATATGCAGGTTGATCTGTTTTGTGAAACTATTTATGATTTTTTTCATTGTTCTTAAGATCAAAGTCTCTATTATTTTTATGAACTTTCAAGAGCAGCCATCACTTCATACCAAGGAAGCTGTCCCTTAATTCTAACAGAACAGGCTAAAATTCCCATTCTTCTTTGCCATAGCCACAAACATGAACTCCACCATAACTGAGAACATTCCAGGAGCTCCAGTGCATTTTCAGAGTTTACAAGCTGCTGTGGCTGTCTTTCATTAATGTCTTTATGAGGACAAAACATGCATAAACATCAACAATCTATGAAGCAATATATTGTAATGGTTAAAATCACATACTCTGGAGTCAGACATAGGTTTCAGTATCTCCTGTCTATTTAATAACTCTTTAATATATAAATTTAGGCAAATTACTTAGTAATTATGCCTCAGTTTCCCTGTAAAATGCAGCCTTTATATTTACTTAATGTAATTGCTATGAGAAATAAATCGAGGGATATGTATGGAGCACTTCACATAGTGTTTGGCACATAATCAATACTTGATAAACCTTAGTTAATTTGGAGAAGGCAATGTAATATGCTGTGTACAGATGACCCTAATGAAATTATTTAAATAACTTTATCAGCTAATTTGGGAGGCTATTAGAGGATAACAAGATTGTAATACTTTAAATTAAACTGTTTTCTTTTTTACATTTTTGACTGTGAAAATAATGTGTTTACTAGAAAAGTTTATTTTGATTGTTTTATGATATACAAAAACTTATATTTTATTAATTGCTCTCAAGTTGTTCACTTCATAGCAGGACCATGGGATAGTCCTTAGCAAATATGCAAGCTCTTTGGGAAAACTAAATGCATACAATAAACAATAAAGAATTCAAACTTTGAAAACAAAAATTCAGATACACATATCCTAGATAGAATGCTTAAATGCTAAGTGGATGTGAAGTAATGAACAATGCATAACTAATCAGGAAAAAATTGTAAACCTAGTCATGCAGAATAGAGATATAGATGTTTACACAGATAAAAGTTATGGATACAGAGTCAATAATAAATATAATTAAGAAAAATCCAACACCAATAAAAAATATCACAAGCTTATAAAAATAGTTCTTAATAAAAATTTAATAAAAATAAAACCAAGTATGTTGGATTTCTCTACCCAGACCATCATTTAAGTCAGTTTAATACCAGCCAGCCCCTGGCATCTCACTACACATATGCAGGTAGAAAATAGATTATAAGATATACATTGTATATGAAAATGAAAACTATATGAGAGATTATACTTTATTAAAAGCTACAAAATAAAATAAAATTTTTTTCTGTATTTAAAAGAAAAAAAATCCCGAATTTAGATTGAAAGAATATCTGAAACTCAATTTTTATGAAAGACAATTTCTTAAAAGATTTCTGGAAGACTAAGAAAATAGATTATGAAAAACATAGCTAAGCAAACAGTTAAACTTTTTAAATTTTAGGCAGTATTTATTGATCATTTATTACAATGAATTAGTATAATCTTCTAATTTTTTCTCTCATCTCACTGTTCCCAGTAATTGTTGTAATAATTAAATTATTCCTCCCTTTCAAGGTTAGGCGTTACTTTCTGCTCTATATAGTATGGTAATAAATAGCGTAGACTGTGGATTCAGATTGCTCAGATTCAATCAAAATTTTGGCATATAGCTATCTAAATTTTACCTCATTATTTTACTTTTCTATTCCTCAGTTTCTTCATCTGTTGAATAAGAATAATAGTATATCTGCCTTACTAAGTAAGCGAAATAGTTAACTACTGTTTTATTATTTTGGTTATTTTGTAACCATAACTAGTCAATTGTTCAATGTTTATCTATTTAAATAACATCTCCACCAATCTCTAGTCCTTCTACTGTGGCTTTCTAATTCTTTTTTGAGTTGCATCTTAATTTTTTCAACAGTATCTTAGGTATTTTATAGCCAAATTCCTTCAATTTTGAAAATTTCTACGTATTGTAGTCATACTTTTAGTAAAATCTTGGCTGGATATAATATTGTCAGTATATCTTTTCTTTCTCCCTTAACTTTATAAATGTTATTTTCTGTTATTGAATAATACAACAAAAATATTTATTTTGGGGAGAGGGAGCAACTCACTTTACTGTTTGTAGACGATTTCCTTAGTCTATTTGGATGGATTAAAAAATATCATTGCCTTAAAACTTATTACCTATCTGGGATTTGTTTTAGTTAATAACATTACATAAAAAAGAAAATTCTTAAAACTGTTTTCTCTGTATCCACAAATTTAATTTTGCTAGATAAAAGATATAAACAGGTCATTAAGCAAAAAAAAAGTTTAATAAACTAAAGATATACTCAACCTTATCAATAATCATAGATGTGAAATAAAATAATATGAGATTAACCAAATATTTACATTTCTATAATGTCAATTGGAGTTTTAAGAGGTCAGTTTTTTAAAAAATCATTGCTTTCTCACCTGAGGTGTGAACATAAAGTCAAATAATAGATTTCCAAATTTTAGCTCAATGACTGCTAAAAGCATAAATGAAAAGCATGGCCTTAGTGTGCAGCCAAACAGACTTAGTATCACATTCTAAATTAGATAGTCTTTTCTGCCCAGTCAGAGGCAGCACTGATCAAAGATAGGCCACATGCAAAGAGGCAGAACCAACTTCACAACATCTTTCACAGATCTCTGAGACAGCAAAATTTCCCCTCTCTTCAAGCACACAGATCGGACAATAGGAAAGATCATCTGAACATGCTCAGTGCCTTCTCCACCTGTTGCAAATTCTCCAGTGAAAAGTTTTGTTAATGTAACTGAAATACCTTTATATAGAATAATGAGAGGTCTGAGGAAAGTCTATCTTCACTAGAAATGTCAAGTATCAGCAAAGGTGTAGGGAGCCAAGGGCTCTCACAAACCACCAATGGGAGTTACACATATAACCAATTTGGAAATATCTGATGAAGCTTACTGCAGTGAAGTATTCCAGATACTATACTCAAAATTATAGTATCTGTGCCTGTCTCTGTCTCTCTCCCTCTCTCATTCTTTTTCTCTCAAATATATACATATAGGTGTAAGTATGTGTCCATATATTAATGTGTATTTATGTACATATATCTGTATGTGTATATGTGTGTATAAATATGT
The DNA here is from genome assembly GCF_029289425.2 of Pan paniscus. Taxonomy (NCBI): domain Eukaryota; kingdom Metazoa; phylum Chordata; class Mammalia; order Primates; family Hominidae; genus Pan; species Pan paniscus. The sequence goes on from NC_073258.2 coordinate 99,081,604, forward strand.
ATGTATGTACAGGCTACCCTGCTTTGATAAAATAACCTCACAACAAGGTTGACTCAAAAAAGATAGACATTCATTTCTCCTTCACACAGTAATCTGAAGTTAGCCGGGAAATGTAAGATGGATACAGAGATACACTGCATAAACGATTGCAGGATAAGCCGACTTTGACCTGGATTACTTTCATTGTTCTCATTTCTGATTCCTGAGAGCAAGCAAAAGAACTTTCTGAGATGATGGCAATATTCTATATTTGCACCATCTATTATGATAGTTGCTAGACAAATGTGGCTATTATACATGTGAAACATGGCTAGTGTAACTGAAAACTAAAATTTTAAATTTATTTAATTGCCTTATGTGATACAGGGCAGGCAAGCCCCAAAGTGCAGCTTTGCCTGCTGGGTTCTTGTCTTTGCCCAGGAAAGAATTCAAAGGTAATCCAGAGGTAGAAGAAAACAACTTTATTGAAGAGGCAGTGTTACAACCGCAGTGGTGTTACAGATTCGTGACTGCTCCATAGCTAGGGCTACCTTGTAGGCAAAGAGTAGCAGTTTGGGGCAGTTTTGCAGTCAAATTTATATCCACTTTTAATTGCATGCAGATTAAGGTGCAGTTTATGCAGAAATTTCTCGGGAAGGGGTAGTAATCATTGGGTCACCACCATGGAAAGGGGCAGTAACTCCTGTGTGTTGCCATGGCAACAGTAAATTGACACAGCACACCAGCAGACTGTCTAATTGAAAGCTGCTTTCACCCTGGCTCTGTTTTAGCTAGTTGTCAATCTGGTCCAGTGTCCAAGCCTCAGCCGTGGGGTCAAGTCTTGCCTCCTATTGATCACGTATGTAGCTAATTGCTACTATACAGTGCTGTTTTTAGTCATCATGTGACATGAAGCCTGGCAAGCTTCACTTCTGCACCCCAGTTCATGGACACAGTAAAGAGAAGTCCAAGACAATTTTAAGATTTATTTTAACAAAGAATTTTGAACACAGTGCTCAAGTTTACATCTTATGGTCATACTTTCAGCCACAAAAGAGACAGGAAAATCTATCTCTAGCTTGGGCAGCTATGTATCTTGTTAAAAGTTTATAATAAAGGAAGATCATTCTGCCTCAGTATATGTTCTAGAGAAACGTTTACGTTTCAAGTCAAGTACACACACCATTTATTAAAACTTTATATAACAAAATGGACAAAAATCTGGACAAATAGATTAAATACTAATTTTAGGATATTGTGTATTTTCTGGGTTAGGAGGGAGATAAATGAGTGAGTGGATGCAATTATATATGCACTAAACATGATTGGATTGATATGTATATACATTATCATTTTTCATTCAAACATTATCAGAACTACAGTTAAGTAATGTAAAAGAAGTACACTATAAGAGCAGCAGTAGACAAGAGAAGAACATTGTTGAAGATGGAAAGTAGCTGAAAAAATTGTAATTAAAAAGTGAAGATCTAAATAGTCGAAATATAAATGACTATACAATGAAAGACAAAATGAAACAAACCCACATACATTGCAAAACCCTAAGTAGGTTTAGTAATTAGAGACACCAGGCCTTTTCAGGGGTGTGGATGGGAAAGAAAATGTAAGAACAAATTCTAAGTCTGTGAGTTTGCCATAAGAGGAATGGTTACCAGTGATCTTTTGAATGAAAGATGTCAATCAATACTTAACATACTCCAAGGTTTATTTAATAGAAAATGATATAGCAACTAAAAAGAGATTATAATGAAAGGAAATACTGAAGCCTACTCCTAAAATGAAGTACAAGATTCCAGATCTTTCACACACATCCATGAAACCTGTAGGTTCTTAGATTTTCTCCAACAGACTAAGGATTCTATCAGGCTTAAGAGACTGGCTGACATGTATCAAAATCACTTCAGCATCTACTGATTGAAGGAAAATAAATCTCTCTCAAAGAGAAGAATAAGAATATGCAAGCATAAAAAGACATAATGTCTCCGATTATTTACTATACAATTACTGAATAATGACAATGAGGTAAACTAGAGACACATGAAGATCTTGGGGTTTGTTTGAAATTCTCTTTATATCTTATATTAATGGAAATTGTGGGAATTCTTTATCCTCTATCAAACATATCTTAGTATAGAAAGTAATCTCTAAAGACCTTCATATAGAAAAAGAGGGAGCTGTGTCATGCCTATAATCCAAGCTACTTGGGAGGCTAAGACAGCAGAATCACTTCACCCCAAGAGTTTGAAGCCATTCTGGGCCACATAGCAAGACCCTGTCTCTTTGTTTTTTTTGTTTTTTTTTTTTTTTGTAGAGACAGGGTCTTGCTGTGTTTCTCAGGCTGGTCTCACACACCTAAGTCAAGTTTATTAAAAGCTAATTAAGAGTGGCTTAAAGCACAGCTAAGTTAATATCAAGTAAATCTTAAAAAAAATTATTAAATTAAAAATCACATTATATGTTGTTACCAGAAGTAATTCATCAACATGCAAACATTTGGTAATAAACTCCAGTGGAAATGTCATGCTCACTTAAAATTTGATATAATTCAATTTCCAAACCTTTGTAATGCAGTATGAGATTATTTTATTATAAAGAAATATAGAAAATCAGACATTTTTGGTACAAATATAATTTGGTTTTAAAACATTTTATACAAGTACTACCATTTATGTCTTTTGTAAGTAATGTCATTTTGTTGTTTCTTTGTAATACGATAGAATTTTCTCAATTATCAGATATTCTTCTACTACAAATTAAACCTCTCAAAATTCACATTGAAATATAAAAGTAAATGTAGTAAGGCTTTTAACCTTCTGAGGGAAAAGTAATTCTAACTTAGACCTCTCTATTCATCCAATCTATCTACCAATTATAAGATTAGAATGTAGATATTTTCAATTGTGTTAGGTCTCAAAGTTTTATGTCTCATTCTTCTCTTATTATGATGCTAATAAAGGATATATTAACCAATTTCTTGTAGAAAATCAAGAAAAGTCCTATCTGGTATCTAGAAAAGAGAAGTTATAGAACAGAAAGGAGGCACAGGGAATTTTGAAGACAATGAGGAGAAAAGCCCCATGAAGGCAAATGATTTCAGGAGAGATGTCCTCAATGAGAAAAAAAGCACTAATGGGTTTTCTCATATATTTTAAAGTATTGAGAAGTAATTTGCAATTCTATATGAGTGTTGGAAGAAAAAAAGGGATGTAAGTATATAGAAAATTATGCCAAAATTTGGGATCATTAACTCCAAGGTGAATAAAATAGCATACAATAAAAATAAATAATATTGATATACTATAGATGCAAGAAAAGAATCACGTTAAAGTCAAGATACTATAAACATAGAATATTACACATACAAATGATGTTGTTGTATAACTAATTAGAACATGTATCTGTGTCTGTTGTGGGGTAGGGAGAGGAAGGGCTTATAGAACCATAGGGTATTATTTTTAGACAATATCTAAAATTGGATAGAGTCATAGTGAAAGATAGTTGTTGAACAGGTTGTGTATTTATGATTAAATCCACCTTATATAATATCTCAATTTAACAACATATATTAATAACAGCTATTTGCAAATGCAGCAAAAACAAAATTGACAAATGGGACTTAATTAAACTAAGAGCTTCCTGCACAGCAAAAGAAACAATCAACAGAGTAAACAGAAAACCTAAAGAATGGGAGAAAACATTTGCAAACTGTGAATCTGACAAAGGACTGCTTTTCAGATCTTATAAGGAACAAATAAATCAACAAGAAAAGAACAAACAAGACCATTAAAAACCGGGCAAAGCGCTGGGTGCTGTGGCTCGCGCCTGTAATCCCAGCACTTTGGGAGGCCCAGATGGGTGGATCGATTGCCTGAGGTCAGGAGTTCAACACCAGCCTGGCCAGCGTGATGAAACCCCGTCTCTACTCAAAATACAAAAATTAGCTGGGCATGGTGGTGCATGCCTGTAGTCCCAGGTACTCGGGAAGCTGAGGCAGGAGAATCGCTTGAACCCAGGAGGCAGAGGTTGCAATGAGCCAAGATCACGCCACTGCACTTCAGCCTGGGCAACAAGGTGAGGCTCCATCTCAAAACAAACAAACAAAAAGGAGGCAAAGGACAAGGAACAGATACTTCTCAAAAGAAAATATACAAGCAGCCAACAGCATATGAAAAAATGTTCATCACTAATCATCAGAGAAATGCAAATTAAAATAGCAATTATTAATAGATACCATCTCAAACGAGTCAGAATGGCTATTATTAAAAAATCAAAAAATAACAGCTGTCGGCAGGGAGGCAGAGAAAAGAGAACACATACACTGTTGGTGAGATTGCAAATTAGTTAAACCCTGTGGAAAACTGTATGGATATAACTTAGATAACTAAAAATACTACTATTCAACCCAGAAATCTCACTAATGGGTATGTGCCCAAAGGAAAATAAATCATTCTATTTAAAACACACTTGCCTTTGTATTTTTATTGCAGCACTATTCACAACAGCAGAGTCATAGAATCAATCTAAGTGCCCATCAATGATGGATTGGATAAAGAAAATGCTGTGCGGCCAGGTGTGGTGGCTCACGCCTGTAATCCCAGCACTTTGGGAGGCCGAGGTGGGCGGATCACCTGAGGTCGGGAGTTCAAGACCAGCCTGACCAACATGGAGAAACCCCATCTCTACTAAAAATACAAAATTAGCCAGGCATGGTGGCGCATGCCTGTAATCCCAGCTACTCGGGAGGCTGAGGCAGGAGAATCGCTTGAACCCAGGAGGCAGAGGTTGTGGTGAGCCGAAATCATGCCATTGCACTCCAGCCTGGGCAACAAGAGCAAAACTCCATGTCAAAAAAGAAAAAAAAGAAAGAAAAAGAAAGAAAATGTGATGCATAGATACCATGGAATACTACACAGCCATAAAAAAGTATGTCTTTTGCAGCAACATGGATGTAGCTTGATACCATTAACAAAAGAAAATCAAATACTACATGTTCTCACTTGTAAGAGGGAGCCAAACAATGGGAATATATGGATATAAACATGGAAAAAACAGACACTAGGCACTCCAAAAAAGGGGAGTGAGGGATAGAGGCAAGGGTTGAAAAACTGACTATTGGGCACTATGTTCATTCTTTGGGTGATATATTCAATAGAATCCCAAATTCAAGCATGCAATATGCCAATGTCACAAACCTGCACATGTACACTTTGAATCTAAAATAACTCTTAAAAATGAAAAACGTGCTATTTGGGAATGTGGAAGAAAATATCTTCATAAGCATCAAAAATAATTTAAAGTGATATTTTGGAAGAGACCAGGAAGTAGTGTTAGAGAAGTGAAAGTGAGGAAAACATTGATTCTGGATTTTGTTTTGTTTTGTTGTTAAAGGTTTATAGTAGCATTTATCTTCAAGCTACGGGAAGTCATTATTTGGAGAAAAGTAAATAATAGAGCAAAAGTAAGAGCTTAGACAATATGATAAATTGTGAACATAAGTTAAATCTTGGTGATATTTGCATATATGTCAATCAAAATGTGTCTTGTATTTTTTCTAAGCTTTTATAAGTACCTTAATGTAAGTGTATAAAATGTGTCAGATGGCTGAGTAAATTTGCTATACGGAAAATGTTTACACAATTTGATATATATAGACTTTACAGGAAAGTTGACATTATATAAATCTGAACATTTGTTTTTAAATATATCATTCTGTGTAAATTATGATATCTAGACTTTATATGTTTTGAAACAAACAGGAAAGATGCCCCAGCTTCATGTCAAGAAATATTAAATCCCCGAATTACAACTCTTTAAAAAGTTGCATATTTTGCCATAATTATTATGCGGTTTTTGAATTTATTTACATTAAATCATTATTTATTACCAGAAAAGGAGGTTTGAAGTTTAAAACAATTTATTGATGAAAGCACATGTAACATGGGTCACAAATGTGCTTTAAAATTTTAGTACATTTTCTCTAATCTATGAATCAGATATTGAGACGTTACATAAAACTGACACTGGAGCAAGGAATGCTTATTAAAAAGTTCCATAGTTAGAACTTTATATAATTTTTATTCATTTGATACATATTTATTAAAAACGTAATACACAGATGAATAAGCAGCACTTCTGCCCTAAGAGCTATGGTCCTAAAAGGGAGAGAGACAATACAGAGGCAATTATGGAGTCTAATAGTTGCTGAAGAATACCTGTGGTTAGTGTGTGATGGAAGTGAGAGGTGAAGCCAGCTGGGCTTCTGGGTCGGGTAGGGAATTGGAGAACTTTTCTGTCTAGCTAGAGGATTGTAAACACATCAATCAGTGCTCTGGGTCTAGCTAAAGGTTTGTAAACGCACCAATCAGCACTCTGTAAAAACGCACCAATCAGCGCTCTGTGTCTAGCTAAAGATTTCTGAATGCACCATTCAGCACTCTGTAAAAATGGACCAATCAGAGCTCTGTAAAATGGACCAATCAGCGCTCTGTAAAATGGACCTATCAGCAGGATATGGGCAGGGCCAAATAAGGGAATTAAAGTTGGCCACCCAAGCCGGAAGAGGCAACCTGCTCCAGTCCCCTTCCATGCTGTGGACGCTTTGTTATTTAGCTCTTCATAATAAATCTTGCTGCTGCTCACTCTTTGGGTCCGCACTACCTTTATGAGCTGTAACACTCACTGCAAGGGTCTGCAGCTTCGTTCCTGAAGTCAGCGAGACCATGAACTCACTGCGAGGAACAAACAACTCCGGACGTGCCACCTTTAAGGGCTGTAACACTCACTGTGAAGGTCTGTGGCGTCACTCCTGAAGTCAGCAATACCACGAACCCACTGGAAGGAAGAAACTCTGGACACACCTGAACATCTAAAGGAACAAACTCCAGACACACCATCTTTAAGAGCTGTAATACAACAAGAGTACCTGGCTTCATTCTTTAAGTCAGCGAGACCAAGAACCCACTGGAAGGACCCAATTCTGGACACAGAAGCATATAGAAAGAACTACCAATCTGGCACCAAGACTTCAGAGGTGTTTTTTCAAAGGAATTGATTTTCAACTGAGTTCCAAAGAGTGAACAGGTGTCAGCTAGAAAAAGATCACAAAAAGAGTAATCTGTCTTTACTACAGTCATCCTTTATTAAGTTTTTGATCTCTACCCTTTCCACAACCACTAGTTTTTAATGATTTTAAATTTTTCAAGTATTTTTACTTTAATGCATCTTAAAAATCACTTTACATATCTGTATTTTGTCATCTTAAAATGGCACAGAACATGACTCACCAGTTTGCTAATCAGATTAGCCCAGTGATTTTATTTAATAATGATAAAATAGCTAGAAGTGAGTAGATAAGTATAATTCGGTATTAATGTTAACATAATAAAGGCTAACATAGGTGTCCAATGAACATAATGTGTTTATAGAAATAGTCTTCATGGAAAGGTTAATTTCTTTCAAGGCCTTGCATGTCAGAATTATACTTAAGTATATTTTAATGACTTTAAAGCACTTATTATTTGCCCTTTCATAGCCGTAATCTTAGAGAATGGAACACACACACACACACACACCCAAACACCTCACGCACATTTGCTAAAATCTTCAGAATGGCTATAATTGAAATCTTATTTACTTATGTGTTTCCAGTGTCCAGAACGGTTCCAATTAACTTAGTATTTGATTTCTGCTTAAATGAATAAATGTTAATTTGTAAGTGAATAATATAAATGAAATTCAGTTCTGTCACATGCATGATCTGCGGACTAGAAAGATTCCTTTATTTAAACATTCACCATTACATCTGGCTTTAAATTGATGCTAAAATGGACCTCTTTTAGTTTCATGTTTTTAGTTTTTTTGAGACAGAGTCTAGCTCTGTCGCCCAGGCTGGAGTGCAGTGGCGGGATCTCTGCTCACTGCAAGCTCCGCCTCCCGGGTTCACACCACTCTCCTGTCTCAGCCTCGCTAGTAGCTGGGACTACCGGCGCCCGCCACCACGCCCGGCTAATTTTTGTATTTTGTTTAGTAGAGACGGGGTTTCACCGTGTTAGCCAGGATGGTTTCAATCTCCTGACCTCGTGATCCGCCCGCCTCGGCCTCCCAAAGTGCCGGGATTACACGCATGAGCCGCCGCTCCTGGCCTAGTTTTATTTTCAAATGAAGCTCTAATGTACATAACATACCAACTTGGGATAAGTGATCACCTTTAAGAACCTATTTTCCATGCTTAATTGAATGGCCTAACTCTAACCTTCAATAGCTAAGTTTAAAAAGGCAGGGCTGTGGATAAACTCAAGAATAGACGAATGTTACTGAACTGCAATGCCTTGCTTTCCCCTTCCACCACTGGAAAATATAAAGATTGTTTTACTATTTGTCCAACTTGTTGAAAAACCAGTTAAGGAGACTACTCAGATAACTTAACATTTGTCGTGTATTGTTTCTGCTACTCAGCAGATTGTTGTGTGACTTGTGTTTAAGATATAAAGTCAGGGAGTTAACAATTAATATTATTTCTGGTGCCGTCACAAGAAAAATATGATGCTACATGGCATTTAGCCTATTTGTTTTGATAAAAGATGCTATGGGACATGTGTGGCTCCTTTATGATAAAAAAATAAATTGGGCATTTTCGATCATGGCTAGAGAGCTAGTTGGACAGACAATGAGAGCCCAAAAGGGGGATGAGTCACTGCATTCCCTCAGGCTGAACAAAAGAACTTAAGTGATCAGCTGGAGAACACTGCGTGATAAACAGCAAAGGAATTGCAATTGAGAGAACCAAACAAGGTGAAATTTGCATACTGACTTTTGTATTACAAGCTATGTTTGTAACACAAGTGGTAATTAGCTGGGCATAGTGGCGGGCCCCTGTAGTCCCAGCTACTCGGGAGGCTGAGGCAGGAAAGTGCCGTGAACGTGGGAGGTGGAACTTGCAGTGAGCCGAGATCACGCCACTGCACTCCAGCCTGGGCAACAGAGGCAGACTCCATCTCAAAAAAGAAAAAAAAAAAAAACAACTAAACTCAGTGTCCTATTTTCAGTGAAGGTTTGTATTCTTTTTTCCAAATCAAATAACTAAACTCAGCGTCCTATTTTCAGTGAAGGTTTGTATTCTTTTTTCAAATCAAATAAAATAAATGACAATGATTTAAGGTTTCTATACAGTTTGGGATGATAGTCTAAGTCCTGTTACATTGATAATTTAAAAAAACATTAATTTATATATTTTAATATAATAAATACTTACTCTGAACTGGTTTTATCTGTAGTTTATACAAAATCTATATTTTGTCATATTATGCCTTTGATTATAATTCTTCAGTGCTTACTTTTCAACATAAAATAAAATTTAAATTTTCTACAAAGCCTTGCATGAACTGATCCTTGCCATTTCTTCCAATATAGCCTACATTCTCCTGTGTCCGGAATTGGTTCCTTCTGGTGGGTTCTTAGACTTGCTGACTTCAAGAATGATGCCACAGACCCTCGCAGTGAGTGTTACAGTTCATAAAGGCAGTGCTTCCAGAGTTGTTTGTTCCTCCCAGTGGGTTCATAGTCTCGCTGGCTTCAGGAGTGAAGCCGCAGAACTTTGCAGTGAGCGTTACAGTTCATAAACGCGGCATGTCTGGAGTTGTTCGTTCCTCCTGGTGGGTGCATAGTCTTGCTGGCTTCAGAAGTGAAGCTGCAAACTTTCAAGGTGACTGTTACAGCTCATAAACATAGTTCGGATCTTAAGAGTGTGCAACAGCAAAATTTGTTGCAAAAAGCGAAAGAATGAACCTTCCACACCACACAAAGGGACCCAAGCTAGTTGCCACTGTTGGCTCCGGTGGCTTACTTTTATTCCCTTATTTAGCCCAACCCACATCCTGCTGATTGGTTCATTTTACAGAGAGCTGATTGGTCCATTTTACAGAGTGCTGATTGGTCCATTTTACAGTGTGCCAATTGGTCCATTTTACAGAGTGCTGATTGGTCTGTTTTACAGAGTGCTGATTGGTCCGTTTTTACAGAGTGCTGATTGGTGCATTTACAAACCTTTAGCTAGACACAGGGTGTTGATTGGTGCATTTACAATCCTCTAGCTAGCCAGAAAAGTTCTCCAAGTCCCCACCCCACCCAGAAGCCCAGCTGGCTTCACTTCTCACTACTGATACCTGAAAGACTTGCATTCTGTCTTCTAAATGCCTCCAAAACTCCAAGGTCTGGCTTATTCCATTTTTATGCATTGCCATCTTCATAACAGTACACTCCCCAGTACCATCTTTAAAACTTACAAGTATTTCTTTCAATTTTTTAACTTAAATTTCAAGGAGACATTTTCTAACCATACAATATAAAGGCATTTCAGCCTTCCCTCAGTTATACCATGTTTTATGCCTTTATATATTTTACCCAACACTTATTCTGCTCTGTGATTCTTACTTTGTTTTTGTTTGATTGCTTTTGCTTTGTTAGAATATAAACTTGATGAGGGAAATATTTCTGACTATATTCACATTCATTTCATCATTAGTAGTTGGCACTGAGCAGTCACTTAGTGAGTATTCTTTGAATTAATGGAAATGAGAAGGAAAGGTAGAAAGGAAGGAAAAAGGAAGTGAAGGAGGTAGAGAGAGGGAGAATGTGTAAGCTTAGAAAGCACTGTATTTATTTTTCTTTTTTAAGCTTCAACTCATTGTTTAATCTGTAATATGGTGAGACATAGTCCTCTGTGTGAAAAAAGGCACTTCATGTAATTTTGACATTTTTAGGAGTTTCCAAATTGACCTATTATTGATGTTCATGTTACTTTAGAGAGAACATTTATGAGAATTTCATATATTGAGCAATATATACAAATGTGTACATCTAGAACAAAGAGTGATAAACCTCTCAGCTAGATTCCCTATTGCACAAATTGACAAAAACCTCCCAGCGCCCACAAGGTGCATCTATAAAATAAAGGAGTATTTTTTTATAAGAAGAATACCTCTGTCTTGATTGCCCTATTCTTTTTTTTACAATTAGGATTTTATTTGTCTTTTTTGCTGATGCACAATAATTGTACACATTTATGGAGTGCATATGTTATTTCAATATATGCATACAGTGTGCATTGATCAAATCAGGGTAATTAGAATATCCATCACCTCAAACATGTATCATTTCATTCTTCACATGCAGTTATTTTGAAATAGACAATGAATTATTGTCAATTACAATCATTCTACTGTGATACTTAGTCATTCTATCTCACTTCAGTTTCGTACTCATTAACCAACCTCTCATCATCCTCACTTCCTAACCTAAACTTCCTGGCCTTTGCTATCTATCATTCTATTCTCTACCTCCATAAGATCAATTTTTTTACTTCACACATATAAGTGAGAACATGTGATATTTGTTTCTCTGTGCCTTATTTCTGTTAACATAATGTCCTCCAGTTCCATCCGTGTTGCTACAAATGACAGAATTTTATTCTTTGTAATGGCTAAATAATATTCCCTTGTGTATGTATACCACATTTTCTTTATCTGTTCATCTATTGATGGACACTTACGTTGAATTCATATTTTGGCTATTGTGAACATAGCTTCAATATATATCTCTCCCATGTAGTTATTTTCTTTCTTTCAGATATATACCCAGCAGTGAGATTGCTGAATCATATGGTAGGTCTATTTTTAGTTTTTTGAGGAACTTTCTTACTATTTCCCATAGTGGTTGTTCTAATTTACATTCCCATCATCCGTGTGTTTTTTCCTTTGAATGCATCCTCATCAGCATTTTGTTATTTTTTGCCGTTTTTTACAATAGCCATTTAACTGGGATGAGATGATATCGCATTCTGGTTTTGAGCTGCATTTCTTTGATGATTAGTGATCTCCAACATTTTTTCGTATACATGTTGGTCATTTGTATGTTTTGTGAAATGTCTATTTGGATCTTTTTTCCGATTTTAATTTGACTATTATTATATTTTTACTTTTGGCCTGTTTTTCTTTTATATTGTGATTATTAATCCCTTGTCAGATGAATAGTTTACAAATATTTTCTCCTATTATGTGGAAACAAAATTTATTGTTTGCTTTGCTGTGCAGCAGCTTTGCAGCTTAATGTAATCCCTTATGTCTGTTTTTGTTTTTGTTGCCTGTGTTTTTGAAATCTTAGCCCCAAAATCTTTACCCAAACCAACGTCCTGAAGCACTTCCTCAGTGTTTTCTTCTAGTAATTTCAGTTTCAGATCTTACATTAGAGTATTTAATCCATTTTGAGTTGATTCTTTATATATAGTGTGAGATAGGGGTCTAGTTTTATTCTTCTTCATACGGATACCCAGTGTTCTTAGCACCATTTATTACACAGATTCTCCTTTCCCCAATATATGTCTTTAAGATCTTTGTTAAAAGTGAGTTGGCTGTAAATGTGTGGCTGCATACTTGGATTTCTATTTAATTTCATTGGGCTATTTGTCTGGTTTTACGGCAGTACTGTGCTGTTTTGTTTACAATGTTGGGAGCATATTTTGACATCAGGTAGTGTGATGCTTCCAGCTTTGTTCTTTTTAATCAGGATTGCCTTGGCTATATGTGGTCTTTTCTGGTGCCATGTAAATTTTAGGATTGTTCTTCTACATTTTGTTCTTCTACTGAAAAATGGCGTTTGTATTTTGATAGGGATTGCATTGAATCTCTAGATTGCTTTTGGTAGTGTGGTCATTTTAACAATATTAATTCTTTTAATCTATGGACACAGGATACGGTTTCACTATTTGTGACCCCTTCAATTTCCTTCAGCAGTGTTTTATAGTTTTCTTTGTAGAGATGTTTCACTTCCTTGGTTAAATTTATTCCTATGTATTTTGTAGTTATTGTAAATGGGATTACTGTCTTGACTTTTTTCAGATGGCTCACTATTGGTGTATAGAAATGCTACTGATTTTTGTATGTTGATTTTGAATAAAGCAAATTTACTGAATTCAGTTACTAGTTCTAACAGTATTTTGGTGGAATCTTTAGCTCTTTCTAAATAGCAGATTATGTCATCTGCAAACAGGGACAATTTCACTTTTTCTTGCTTAATTAGTCTGTTTAGGACTTTCAGTTCTGTATTGAATAAAAGTAGTGAAAGTGGGCATCCTTGTCTTTTTTTGAGATTTTAGAGGAAAGACTTTTAATTTTGTCTCATTCAGTATTATGTTAACTGTGGGTTTACCATATATGGCCTTAATTGTTTTGATATCTGTTCCTTCTACACCAAGTTTTTTGAGGGTTTTAATCATGAATGGATGTTAAATTTTATTGAATATCATTAATATCAATTTTTTCAAACTATTTCAAAACATTAAAGAGGAGGGATTACATCCAAACTCATCTAAAAGGTCAGCATAACCCTGATGCCAAAACAATAGATGCTTTCTCAGCATCTATTGAAATAATCATATGATTTTTGTTCTTGATTCTTTTAATGTAATATATGGCATTTATTGATTGGTGTACACTGAATCATCCTTGAATCCCTGTGATGAATCCACTTGATCACCTTGAATGAACTTTTCAATGTGTTGTTGAATTTGGTTTACTGGGAGTTTGTTGAAGATTTTTGCGTCTATATTCATCAGGGTTATTGACCTGTAGTTTTCTTTCTCCATTATGTTCTCGTATGGTTTTGGCATCAGGGTTATGCTGACCTTTTAGATGAGTTTGGATGTAATCCCTCCTCTTTAATGTTTTTGAAATAATTGGAGAAAAATTTATATTAATGATGCTTTTAATGTTTTGTAGAATCTAGCAGCTAATCCTTCAGGCCCTGGGCTTTTCTTTGGTGAGACATCTTTTATTACTGCTTTGATCTCATTACTTATTATCAGTCTTGTCAGAATTTCTGTTTCTTCGCGGTTCAATCTTTGTCAGTTGTATGTCCAGAAATTTATCTGTTTCTTCTAAGTTTCCTAATAGTTTCTGATGATCCTTTGTATTTCTGTGGTATCAATTTTAATGTCTCTTTTTTCATCTCTGATTTTATTAATTTGAATCTTCTCTTTTTTTAGTTATTCTAGTTAGTTTCTCAATTCTGTCTTTTTTAAAGGCCAACTTTTTGTTTTATTGATGTTTTTGCATTATTTTTAGTCTAAAATTTATTTATTTCTACTCTGATATTTATTTTTATTTTTTTTTCTCTTGCTGGGTTTGGAAGATTTTCTTTTCATTTGTTCTTTTTTTTTTTTTTTTTTTTTTAGTCCATTGTGGTGTATCATTAGTTTGTTTATTTTAAGTCTTTCTCCTTTTTTGATGTGGACGTTTATTGCTATAACCTTCCCTCAGAACTATTTTTGCCATATCCCATAGGTTTTGGTATGTTGTGATTTCATTTTTATTTATCTCAAGAAATTTTAATATTTACTTTCAAATTTCTTCCTTGATCCATTTGTCATTCAAGAGCATGTCGTTTATTTTCCATAAATTTGTACAGTTTCCAATATTCTTCTGTTATTTATTTCTAGTTTTATATCATTGTGGTCAGAAAAGATACTAGATATGATTTTCATTTATTTAAATTTATTAAGACCTGCTTTTTACCTAACATATGGTTTATCCTGAAGAATATTCCATGTGATGTTGAGAAATACGTGTATTCTGCAGCTGTTGGAATATTCTTTAATTGCTTGTTTAAATAAATCTACTTCATTTTGTCTATAGTGCAGTTTAAATTCAATGTTTGTTAATTTTTTGACTGAATGATCTGTCCATTGCTGAAAGTGAGGTGCGGAACAGCCTTATTATTACTGTATTGCAGTCAGCCTCTCCCTTTAGGTTTATTAATATTTGTTCCATATATTTAGGTGCTCCAGTATTGGGTGCATATGTGTCTATAATTGTTATATCTTCTTGCTATGTTGACACTTTTTCATTATATAATGGCCTTTTTTGCCCTTTTGTTTTTTACTTAATCTCTACTTTATATAAGAATAGCTACTACTATTATTTTTTGTTTCCATTTTCATGGAGTAACTTTTTCCATCTCTTCACTCTCAGTCTGTGTGCCAACAGATGTGAGGTGAGTTTCTTGTAGATAGTATACATTATATATT
Organism: Pan paniscus; assembly: GCF_029289425.2. NCBI lineage: Eukaryota > Metazoa > Chordata > Mammalia > Primates > Hominidae > Pan > Pan paniscus. Next base: position 99,096,677 of record NC_073258.2, read on the forward strand.
AGGATTTAAAAAATCCATCAGCCACTCTTTTAGCTGGATAATTTAAATTATTTATATTGATATGTCCGGCTTTACTACTGCCATCTTATTACTTGTTTCTGATTGTTAGATCCTTCTTTTTTTCTGTCTTTCCTAGTTGTTAAGTGATTTTTTTTCTTCTGTTTGATCAGTTCTGCTGTTAGAGCTTTCTAATAATTTTTTCAGATTAATTATTATATTCTTAATTTCTAGGATTTCTCTTTGTGTTTTCTCAAATTTTGTCTATATCTTTGTCAAGCCTGGAAATTTGGATTTTTTTCCAAATTTCATTTCGTTCTCTATCTGTACTTTTGTGTAATACCCTGAAATTCTTAAGAGGTTTATTCTGAATTCTCTGACCTTGCATAAATTTTTAGTGCTTCTGCGTTCTTTGCTAGAACTCCACTGGTTTATTTTGGTGGTGTCACATTTTCTTGAGTTTTTGCAGTCCTTGTGACTTTCTGTTGGTGCCTGTGCATTACAATCATCACTTCTTCTAGTTTTGCAGGTATTCTTTGGTGGTGGTAGGTTTTTTTTCTGCTTAGTATTGGAACTTGAACTCTGGCCTGTGATTTCTTCCAATTTTGAGGAAGACTAATAGTGAACACCAGAACTAAAACACTTCACTGGAACTGACTTGTTATCTTGATATGTTATTTCCAGTCTGGGGAATACTTACAGTGCTCACAGAAACCTAAATACTGCTTTGGAACTAAATCACTTCTTTCCTATTTTTTCCTAATCTGGGGAAGGCTTATAGTGAGCACCAAAACTTAAACTTTGCCCCAGAGGAATATTGCTGTTCTGCCATTTTATTTTCCCCATTCTAGGGAAGACTTAAGTGGGCACTGAAGCTTAAGCCTGACCCTTTAATTGTTTCTGAGTCAGGAGTAACCTCCACAAGAGCACCTGGGCTTTGTGAAAAATACAACCAGGGATTCATACCTTGCTGTAGATTGTGTCTATGCAGCAATATGGCGCTGGTCAGTCTCTTCAATTTGGCATACCCAGTGATCTCAGCATGCAGTAGCCATCAAGATCCATGTGCCAAAGGCTGCAATTATTGCCCTGCTCTTTGTATGTAACTAATCCCAGATAGTCCAGCCCTCCTGGTACTCTCATTGGTTCCCATGAGATTGGACAAAAGTTGGCTTACCACAAAGATTCCCAGACCAATAGAAAAATAAAATGTCTATCTAAAATTTCCTCCTCTCACCTCAGAAACCACGAGTCTTAGAAAATTCTCTGTGAGTAGCATTATGCTGGCTTGGAGGAGGGGCCATTATAGTCTGAAATTACTCATCATGTTTTTTTTTTTCTAAATTCTGTGACCCAGGGAGTTTTTCCACTTCTCCTCTGAGTTCTGGTGAATTCATGGTTGTATCTTTTTATTTGAATAATTTCTTTTTATTTTTTGGGGGGGAGTCATGCCATGGAATCTTCTGTTCTGCCATCTTGCTGATGTTCCTCAGCCTTATCAGTTCTTCATTATCATGTTGATACTTCTGAGATAGAAAATATTAGGAAAACAAAATTGCTGTCAGTAAAAAATAAAATGAAAAGACAAGTGTTATTATAAAATCTATTGTGTGAGATTTATAATTATTTCAGAATGTCAGAAAATTTTTCTCCAATCCCTATATCTTTTTGTACCATTTTATTGAAAATAAATGTAAAGTAAGACTTAAGAATTATCTAAGAGTAAGAATTCTTTACACTTTATAGATGCAGTACATGAGATTGGAAAGACAATAACTGTATTTTCTGATACTGGCATTTATATTTATTCATGTATGCATTATCTGTTGTCTGATTATCTTCTAAGCTTACTAAAGAGAATTCTACTAAATACCTGTTTTCTCAAAATTATTAAATGCATTTCAAATCTTAACCCTACCTACTTAGGCTTTTCTGTATCTTTTAAATAATGAGCCTTCAAGTATTAAAGTTGGTCTTTGTCATTTGCAGAAAAAGAACAAAAGACATGTTGCATTTTTTTGTCTTTTCCAACTATTAATTTTAATTGCCTTCATAAAAGCATTAGTCAAAGAAAACAGCTTCAGTACTATAGATGTATTTTCTAAGCTTACCATTTGTGAGTGTACATCACACATGGAATCTTTAAGCTACTATTTTTATAGTTTAAGTAATTAACATATGGCAGCCTGCTTCACCAAGGGTGGTTTTTGAAGATAAAGCATCTGATTTGATTTTGATTCAAGTCTTAACTGAGTCTTATAAGGACTATCTTCCGAATCATAAGCATTTTTTTAAATATAATATTTGTATTAGAAAAAATAAAAAGAATTATGTTCCCATTATAATAGAGAAAACATGAATATTAACCCATCCTAACATTCCATCTTATTAATTTGTAAACTATAAACATGAAGAGAATATATTTTGTCAAGCCATGTGAAAAAATTATTATTGAATCATTACAATGCTATTATTTATGTATATTACTATAATGCTATAGTTGATAATTTGTTTGACTAATATAGCTTAATAAATATAAAATATTTTTAATAATTTTTAAAATACTTTGGGATTTTCAAAAATTATTTGATGCAGGATTTGTCATAAAATAGCCAGAATTTCCTTATGTAGATAATTTGATTATAATCAGGGCACAATAATGGCTGTTATTAGAATATGGAATTTCAAAATATAGGGAAGGGTAAGGTTAAAATGAACTTTAGTAATAAAGAAAGGTTTTATGTCAGAGCTGATGTGCTGAATCTTGAAATGTAGGTAAAATTTACAATGGTAGAGATGAGAGAAGAAAGAAATCCAAACCTGAGAAGAGAGTGTCAGCATATGATACAGGCTAATTAAAAAGATGCTTCTCCATGAATCTAAGTGAATTAATAATGAATATTGCCAAAGTGATCTTTTATATCCACAATTGTTATAATTTTATCAAAGTGACAGTGATTAATAATGATGAATTATAGAGGCAATATTAATATTTCTGTTTAACTTGTAAGGTAATTTTCAGTGATAATTAAGGTTACACTAAGTAAACCAAAGTGAAATTATATTGATTTAACTAATACTAATGAATGATTCTTAATTTAGTCTTAAACACATTTTATTGAATGTCTATTGTGGACTAGATTCTAAATTAGACATGCAGGTGGGAATATGAGTAAGGCATATTCCTCAGGTTTAAACATACTAGATACTCTGTTAAGGAAGACACTAATATAAATGCATGCAGTATAACACAATGTAATGTTTTCAAAGGTAAATAAAGAGGCTGGTCTATGCAGACATGGCCAGAACCAGTTAATATGTATTAAAACATCACTGTAGTGATCAAAAATTATCACTTTTTGATAAGAGTTAAGAGATTTTATTTAACCAAACACTCATGGAGTACAGCATGAGGGTAGAAGAGATATTTTGATAATTTGAATAGGATAAAAGAGTAAGGATTTTATTCTTCCTTCCAATGAAATCTATACGAGAAATATTAGCATCACTATACCAAACTTTGAAAAGGGTAGTTGTTTTTTTGCAAGATTTTTTTTTTGGTTGATTTGAATGAATATGATTAGTGCCAAAACAGAGCTACTTCAGACGGTAATAAGCTGAATAGTCCTCCAGTATTTCTTCTCTATACTTCACCAAATTCCTATATACAATTGTACAGTTTGTATATGAGGAACAAATCAGGCTGAAGAAAGACATGGAAATCAAATAGTCTGGTTCAATATGAAAGAGATTTATTGGGGTTATAATTTACTACATCTAAATAGGAATGAAACTGGGGAAGCAGTTTTCTGCATTCTTTATTTTTTCCTTCAACTTTGTGTTGAAGTTCTGAGGAACATGTGCAGGATGCACAGGTTTGTTACATAGGTAAGTGTGTGCCATGGTGCTTTGCTGCACAGATCAACCCATCACCTGGGTATTAAGCCCAGTATCCATTAGCTATTCTTAATCCTCTTCCTCCACCCACCCCCTGCCCTTCAACAAGCCTCAGTTTTGTTGTTTTCCCCAGTGTGTCCATGTGTTCTCATGATTCAGCTCCCACTTATAAGTGAGAACATGTGGTGTTTGATTTACTGTTTCTACATTAGTTTCCTGAGGATAATGGCTTCCAGCTCCATCCATGTCCCTGCAAAGGACACAGTCTCCTTCGTTTTTTATGGCCGCATAGTATTCCATGGTGTACATGTACCACATTTTTTTTAATCCAGTGTATCATTGATGGGAATTTGGGTTAATCCCATGTCTTTGCTATTGTGAATAGTGCCCAGTGCACATATGTGTACATGTATCTTTATAATAGAATGATTTATATTCCTTTAGGTATTGTAATAGCCCGTTCTTATGCTGCTACAAAGAACTGCCCCAGAAATTTATAAAGGAAAGAGGTTTAATTGACTCACAATTCAGCATGGCTGGGGAGGCCTCAGGAAACTTACAATCATGGCAGAAGGGGAAGCAACTATGTCCTTCTTAATGTGGTGGCAGGAGAGAATAATGCCAAACAAAGAAGGGAAAGCCCCTTATAAAACCATCAGCTCTCATGATGACTGACTCACTATCGATATGAGAACAGCGTGAGGGTAACCACCCCCATGATTCAATTACCTCCCATTGGTTCCCTCCTAGGACATGTAGAGATTATGAAAAGTATAATTCAAAATGAGATTTGGGTGGACACAGCAAAACTGTATCAGGTATACACCTAATAATGGGATTGCTGCATAAAATGGTATTTCTGCCTCTAGGTCTTTGAGGAATCGCCACACTATCTTACACAATGGTTTAACTAATTTACAGTATCACGAACAGTGTATAAGCATCTTTTTTCCCTTTTGACTTTTTTATTATTATTATCATTATTTATTTATTTATTTTGGAGATGAAGTCTTGCTCTGTCCCCCAGGCTGGTGTGCAGTGGTGCGATCTCGGCTCACTGCAAGCTCCCCTTCCTGGGTTCATGCCATTCTCCTGCCTCAGCCTCCTGAGTATCTAGGACTACAGGCGCCTGCCAACATGCCCGGCTAATTTTTTGTATTTTTAGTAGAGATGGGTTTCACCGTGTTAGCCAGGATGGTCTCGATCTCCTGACCTCGTGATCTGCCCGTTTCGGCCTCCCAAAGCGCTGGGATTACAGGCTTAAGCCAACGCTCCCAGCCGACATTTTTTTAATAATACCCATTCTGACTGGTGCGAGATGGAATTACATTGTACTTTTGGTTTGCATTTTCTAATGATCTTTAATGTTGAGCCTTTATTCATATGATTGTTGGCTGCATGTGAGTACATGCCATTTGACCATTTTTTAATCGGGTTGCTTGTTTTTTCTCATAAATTTGTTTAAGTTCCTTATAGATGCTGGATATTAGACCTTTGCCATATGTACAGTTTGCAAAACTTTTCTTCCATTCTATACGTTGTCTGTTTACTCTGTTGATTGTTTCTTTTGCTATGCAGATTCTCCTTAGTTTAATTAGATTCTGTTTGTCAATTTTTGTTGCAATTGCTTTGGCGCTTTCATCATGAAATCTTTGCCCATGCCTATGTCCTGAATGGTGTGGAAGTGCCATCAACATGTAATTTTCAGAGGACACATTGTTTTACACAACTCAGAATTAGACTTTAGCCTCACTAGGACCACTGAACGAATAACAGTAAATATTAATTTATTATACAACTAGTGGATGGTGTGAAAGTGAGTTTACTGGTACGTATCCACCTCAATATATATGCCTACATGGTAGTTAATAATGAATCAGCTGAAAATCTGAAAATTCTCATTAACTATCTCCCAAACTAAATAATAAGACTTTTTAAAGTAAATATTATGTGTTAACTTCTCTAAGGTCCCTGTTTACATCTCAAAAATAGGTACATAATAGGTGACAAGATTATTTGTTGCTATTAATTGAAAAAATGGAGAATGATTATTTAAAACTGTAAATATAAATTAAATCCTGGTTAAGTTTAAAAATATGCCACTATAAAGCATTTCTTCCAAAAACACACTTTATAAATAAATGCTGTATAAAAAGAGAGATATTCTACATAAATTGAAAAAAATTATTTATTTTCGTAAAGTAGTGGTGAAGGAAGGTTGTTTTGATTCCACACTTTAACATCTTAGTTTGAACTCAAAAAATTTGCCAAGTTTCTATCTCTAGAGCCTAATTTTTTTCACATTTAATGCCATGAAGTTTTATAGTTATCTATTTTATTCCATATAATAATAACTCTGGGGATAGAACTCTGCAGAAGGAATTATCTAACTTTATATTCATGGTCAATAAACAAATTTAATTTCAGCATATATTGTTATGAGTTCTAAAATTACTAATATAATTTAGAATCTTCTTTATCCTGAATTATGAAACTTTGGTTAATGAGAGCCATGCTGTTACACAACCACACAAAATATGCAGGCAGAAACACAAGGACTTTGTGATCCTAAGCCACCATTTTGGATGAAGGGATTGTGTCTGTTTATATGTTTAGAGTTCCAGAGCCTATACAGTACCAGCACAAAATAGGGCATCAAGGAATGTTTGTTAAATGTAACTAAACATCCAATACTCTTGCTCTTTAGTCCTACTCTCGGTACAAAAGTAGAAGATAGTTTACATTGTTACCTTATCACATTTTCATCTGAACAGTCTTCCTTAGAGCCAATGTTGTTCTTCTGTTTAAGAGATTATTGTCCAAGAGAATAGTGATTGAGATTCAGAGAAGAAAAATTTATATAGCCTTTTAAATTCTACTTCTAAGATTTTTTTTGAGCTGTGATTTGTTATCATTTTTTGAAATCATATTATCTGTCTTTCTTTGTCTCTTGACTGACGTATTTTTAGGGTAATTGTTTAGCCAATGAAAAGATAAAACTGAGATAAGTGTAGGTAAATTGTCCATTTGAGGAGTTGAGATGAAAATAGTGAATACAATAGCAGTTTAATAATCAGAAAGGATTGAGAGTTGAAAAGTAAGTGAGACCGTGATCTCAAAGTTAGAAAGTAACAAATATGAGCAAGAAAATTAGGCGAAACATTACCCAATCCTAAATAAAAGGGAAGTCTCATTCCCTTATCTGCATAATAGTTAAGAACGCAGATATAGAGATATTCATACTTGAGCTTTGATTTTAGCCCCGCTACTTTCTACTGGTGCATTCCTGGGCCGTGAAGACTTTCTAAATTTATTTTCTAATGTGGGGATAATATTTCAGTCTGAAATACTGCAAAAGTGATATTATTGTATCCATTTTAGAGGACACAGCTGTATCACAGCTTTTGGCAAATGATATATTGTTGTTACTTTTGATCACCCAAGTAAAAGTGTTTCAGGTTTCTTCATCGTATTGTTATTATTATTATTATTTTTAACATCTAATTAGCAATCTTTTGGGAGATACTTTGGAACCATTCCATTCAAATATATTGCTTCTCATAACATTTTTACTCATTATGCTTAGTATCCTCTGATGAGTATTGCCCAAACCAATCTACCATAGTTATTGAAATATAGTGATTGACTAACTCCAGTACTTTCTTCCCATTTTCAGTCAACATTCCACTCCCTTTTAATTTACAGATTTGTGTATTTATTTATCATTATCTCAGTGGTATGAACACATGAATTTCCATTTTGTATTCAATAGGTTGTAATCCATTACTGATCTTACTGATTTTCATTTAAAAATTTTTCAATATTTGGTCAATAGATGCTCCTTAATGCTGGCTTCTCTCTCCTTTTCACATGCCTCTATCTTGTTCTTTGGCACTCTCTTACTTCTGGCAGAAGATATTCCAGGCTAATTTTGTATGTTCTCTATCTACCTTCGAGCCACCCATTTTTTCAAACAGAAAAACAAAGCAACAAATTAAAAAACACAAAAATCAACAACAAAACAAACAAAAGGGAATACTGTATACATTAAACATTTTTGCAGACTAGAGAATTAATTTCATCCGACCAAGAGATAATTAGGGAAATTGCAGAAAAAATGAATATAATGAACAGTTAATATATTTATTTTCAGATATGAGTAAAAATATGCAGAAATGTGAGTGGACGAATAGTGTGTAAACATTCCAGGTTCAAACAAAGTAGAAAGACTACAACGAAAAAACATGGGACCAGAAAAGATGGATAAAGGAGAAATAGAAAAAGATTATTGGATGTTTACAGATAACAGATAAAAGTCAGAGAATGTCATTTAAAAAGGCAAATTCAATAATAAATAGAAGAGAATAAGAAAAATCAGGCACTAGAGAAAGAATAAGTAAGAATATAAAGCTTCCTCAATACCAAAATAATTTTTAAAAAGCAAAAAGACTCCACAAAAGTAAGAGGCACAGAAAATTTTATAACTTGGCAATTATGTCTGTTTAAACATTTTCATTTCAGAATATTTAAAATACATTTAAAGCAATGGTCAAATAAAAAGTAATATTTGTATACTTTATGTCAATAAAAATGATTGCATCAACGTTAATAAACTAAAATCTTAACTCAAAATGCTAGCAGAAGAGTGAGAAATAAATTTCACAAGAAGCATTGTCATCCTTGACTTTTAAAAGTATTAATTTCTTCTCCTCTACTTAACTTTTTCTGGAATTACAGTCACTTGGATTGTGGAACTCTTTGGGTGATATACAAGGAATCATTGTTTGTCATTTTAAGTTCCAGGATATTTTTTTAAATGAATGCCTATATGAAACTTCTCTTATGCACAACTATATATCTCCTCCATGCACCTCTTGTCCCAATTTCTTCTACGTGATCAGTTCTTTTATTTAAAATTATTTTATTTATTTAATTCCAGGACACATGTGCAGGATGTGCAGGTTTGTTCCGTAGGTAAACATGTGCCATGATAATTTGCTGCACCTATCAACCTGTCACCTACGTATTAAGCCCAGCATGCATTAACTCTTTTCCCTAATGCTCTCTCTCCCTCCCTCTGGCTTTCACCCAGCAGGCTCCAGTGTGTGTTGTTCCCCTCTCTGTATCCATATGTTTTCATTGTTTAGCTCCCATTTATGAGTGAAAACATGCAGTGTTTGGTTTTTTATTCCTGCATTAGTTTGCTGAGGATAATGGCTTCCAGTTTTATACATGTCCCTGCAAAGGACATGATCTCATTTTTTTTTATGGCTGCATAGTATTATTCCATGGAGGATATGTACCAAATTGTGAATAGTAATGCAGTGAACATATATGTGCATGTATCTTTATAATAGAATGATTTATATTCCTTTGGATATATACCCAGTAATTGGATTACTGGGTCAAATGGTATTTCTGGTTCTACATCTTTGACACATTACTGCACCATTTTCCACAATGGTTGAACTAATTTACGTTCCCACCATCAGTGTGAAAGTGTTACTATTTCTCTGCAACCTCTCCAGCATCTGTTGTTTCTTGACTAAGCAATCTTCTAGTTACATTGCATAGAAGCAGGAAGGCAGTGCCTTGCAATGCTTGCTTTCTGTCCCGAGATTTCTTTGATTTTGTGATGTGGTACAATCTGAGAACCCATTTCAGGACTAACTTAGACAAAATCTTAAAATATATCAAAATGTTATCTTTAATCAATGATGTATGGGAACTAAGAGATAGTGCTTCTTTATTTAGTGCCCCTGGCAGACAATTCTGAGATGCATTTCATAAGGTTTTTTACAATTTTCCAGTAACTGTAGCACCTGTCATGCATAGCTATTGTCAACTTTTTAATGCATATATGCATTGGTTTTTCCTTATTTTCTTCTCTACTCCCTGTTTGCTCACTCCTACTCCACAATATCACTTCTCCAATAAATTAGCTTTGTGCAAACCTTTGTTTCAAGCTCTCAGTCTGAAAGGATCTGAGAAATAACAGGGATACCAAATGTAAATCTTAAATGTGGAATGTTATTAAGGAATTTGAATCTGGATCACTTATTGAGACAACAATGAAGCCCATATTTCTGGGAGGAAGTGGGGAGGTGAAAGTAGCTAGTCATTTAGTAGTTTCATATTCGCTAAGATAATCACATGTAGTGGATTGATAAAATACAAGTAAATCATTAATAGTTTTGTTTTGTTTTGAGACGGAGTCTCACTCTGTTGCCCAGGCTGGAGTACAGTGGTGCAATCTCAGCTCACTGCAGCCTCTGCCTCCCAGGTTCAAGCGATTCTCATGCTTCAGCCTCCCAAGTAGCTGGGACTTCAGGCACACACCACCACGCGTGGCTAATTTTTTGTATTTTTAGTAGAGACGGGCTTTCACCATGTTGGCCAGGCAGGTCTCCAACTCCTGACCTCAGGTGATCTACCCTCTTCAGCCTCTCAAAGTGCTGGGATTACAAGCTTGAGCCACTGCATCCGTCCAGATCATCAATTGTTAAATGATGTGATAGTTTTGTAATTTAAATGGTATGAGGGCAATGATAATTGTGGTTGGATGAATTTTGTTAACTGCAAAATTCTAAGCAAACTATTATCTCAAGCCACTGTAAAAATTAGAATATTTTGATTTAAATATTTAATGTGATCCTCTATTGAAGTCACAGGCCTCAAAAGACTGGAAATTAGGAACAGTTTATTCTCATAAGGTAACAGAGTTTTAAACAAGCTGAAGATACAGGTTACTGATAGAAATAGAGTAGTATCCTAAGACTTAGGATGAAAGATTTTTAATTATTTCAGTCATTTGAAATTTATTGAGGCTTGTTTTATTCTGCAAAATACAGACTACCTTGTCAATGTCTCATGAGTCTTTGAAAAGAATGCGTATTCTTCAGTTTTAGGTGTGGTTTCCTGTAAACGTCAAGTAGATCAAGATGGTTAATAATATAGTTCCAATTCTCAGTCTCTTTCTAATACTTATTCAGTAAATTATTAAGATATGAGTTTTTAAATATCCAGTTATAATTGCAATTTCATCTCTTTATTTTTGACAGTTTTGATTGGTGTATATTTTTTATTGTGGTAAAAAATAACATAATTTCGGCCGGGCGTGGTGGCTCACGCCTGTAATCCCAGCACTTTGGGAGGCCAAGGCGGGTGGATCACGAGGTCAGGAGATCGAGACTATCCTGGCTAACACGGTGAAACCCCATCTCTACTAAACAAAATACAAAAATTAGCTGGGCGTGGTGGCGGGCACCTGTAGTCCCAGCTCCTCGGGAGGCTGAGGCAGGAGAATAGCGTGAACCCGGGAGGCGGAGCTTGCAGTGAGCGGAGATCACACCACTGCACTCCAGCCTGGGTGACAGAGCAAGACTCCATCTCAAAAAAAAAAAAGCATGATATCAATATTTATAAATTTTAAGTGTATAGTACAGTATTGTTCATTATAAACAAAATGTTCCACAGCAGATCTCTGGACATTTTTACCTCGCATGACTATAATTTTATACCTATTTTCTCCCCATAATCTGTGGCAAACACCATCCTACTTTCTTCTTTGATGAGTTTCACCACTTTAAGCACCTCATATGAGTGAAATCATGCAGTATATGTCCTTCTATGACTGGCTGGTTTCATTTAGCATTAATGTTATCAACCTTCATTCATGTTGTAGCATATAATATTTTCTTTACTTTTATATGGCTAAATAATTTCCTGTGTGATTAAACCCCATTTCTTTTTTTCATTGATTCCATGATTAACATTGAGGTTGTTTTTACCTCTTAAGGATTGTGAGTACATTTGCAATGAATATGAGAGTGCAAGTATATCTTCAAGATCCTGATTTTCATTTGAAAAAAATAAATACCCAGAAGTGGGATTCATGTATCATATGGTAGTTCTATTTTTAATATTTTTATTAACCTGCATACATTTTTTCTGTAGTGGCTGTACCATTTTGCATTTCCACTAGGAGTGCACAAGAGTCCAAATTTCTTCATATCCTTTCCAATACTTGTTATTTCTGTTTCTTTGTTTCTTTTTTGATAATAATCATTTCAGTGGAGGTGAGATGATATTTCATTGTGATTTCAATTTTTATTTCCCTTATGATTGTTGATGTTGAGCATCTTAACGTATATACCTGTTGGCAATTTGTGGGTCTACTTTGAGAAATATCTAATTATATTCTTTGCCCATTTTCCAATTAGTTTATTTGTTCTTCCTTTTGGTTCAAAACGAAACCAAAAAATTTCAAAAAATTAGGGTAGTTGGAGTGTTTATATGTTTTGGATATTAACTCTTTATCAGCTATATGGTTGCAAATATTTTCTTCCATTTCACTGTCTGAGTTTTCACTCTGTTGATCGTTTCTTTTGCTATACCAAAGCTTTTTAGCTTGATATATTCATTCTTCTTTATTATTGCTTTTGTTGTCTGTGTTTCAGTTTCATATCCATTAAATCATTGAAAAGATCAACATTAATAATTGATTCTCATATTTTACATTTTCAGATTTTATGTTTGAATATTAATTCATTTTCAGTTGATTCTCTTGCATTGTGAAAGATAAGGATCCAATTTCACTTTTTTGCATGTTAATATCCAATTATCCCAATATTATTCATTGAAGAAACTACACTTTTTCTATTGTGTATTTTTGACACCCTCAGAAGCAAAAGGTACAAATAAATGAAAAGACAACTTGTGCTCATGGATTGGAAAACATTATATTGTTCAAATGTTCATACTGCCCAAAGTAAGATACAGATTTAATGAAATCCCTACAAAATTCTGATGGAATTTATTACAGAAATAGAAAAAAAATTCTAAAGTTTTTATGGAACAAAAATGGATCCCCCAAATACACAAAACAATCTTGATAAAGAATAAAGATTGAAGCTGCACACTTCCTGATTTCAAAACATATTACAAAACTGCAGTAATCAAAACACTATCATATGGGCATAAATACAGACATGTAGACAAATAAAACAGAGAATCCAGAAATAAAACTGTGAATATGGGAGCCTATTGAGAGACCTGGAGGGAGCCACACCTTTTTATACAATTGGTAATAGGCCTGCAACATGCAGACTCTCATACTACAGCCACTCATATTTGCCAAAGTTCAGGAAACAATCCAGGACACCTAGGGACAAGAGAGAAGTCATGCCAACCAGTGCCTCTAGTAGCAAGCCCACCAGCTTCACAGCCACTGCAGATTTCTCTAGATCCAACGGCTGATGCATTATCTGGATCCAACTCCTGTCACCACAAGGATTGTGAGGCAGTCCTTCAGCCCTGACAGGAGAAGGCCCTAAAGTGTTGAAGCCAGTCTTTAAAGACTAAGATGTATTTGCTCCTTCAAATGCACAGACACTATCACAAAGGTTCATAGATAGCAAAAATCAGACAAACATGATACCACCAAAGGAAACTAATAAAACTCAAGTAATCATTCCCAACAATATGCAGATCTATGAATGTCTGAAAAAATTCAAAATAGACATCTTAAAGAAAATCAGTGAGATTCAAGAAAACACAGATGACTAAATAAAAAAAGAAAAACAATGTATTAACAAGATGAGAAGTTTAATAAGGTCAGAGAAACCATTAAAAAGGACCAAACAGAAATTATGGAGCTGAAGAATACAGTGATAGAACTGAAAAACTCATTGTAGACCTTCAACGCAAATTTGATCATCCAAAACAAAAAGTTAGTGAACTCAAAGACAGGTCATTTGAAATCAAATAATTAGAGGAATAAAAAGAAAACAAATGAAAAAGAATGAAGAAAACATGAGGGACCATTGGGACACCATCAAATGTACAAATACATGATTTATGGCACTCTCCAAGGATAAGAGTGAGAGAAAAAAAGAATAATGCTTATTGGCCAGGCGGAGTGGCTCACACCTGTAATCCCAGCACTTTGGGAGGCCGAGGCAGGCAGATCAAGAGTTTGAGACCAGCCTGGCCAACATGTTAAAACCCCGTCTCTACTAAAAATACAAAAATTAGCCAGGTATGATGGCACGTGCCTGTAGTCCCAGCCACTTGGGAGGCTGAGGCAAGAGAATTGCTTGAACACGGGAAGCGCAGCAGAGTTTGCAGTGAGCCGAGATTGCACCACTGCACTCCAGCCTGGGCAACCAAGCGAAACTCTAAAAACAAAACAAACAAACAAACAAAAAATGCTTATTTGAGGACATAATGTCTGAAAGCTTCCCCAATCTTGGAAAAAATATTGACATCCAGAACCATGAAGCTCAAAAAACGTCCAAGCATGATAATTCCAAAGAATAATAGTCTGAAACACAATATAATGAAATTATCAAAAGTCAAATAGCGATAGCAAGATAATAGAGATTTGTGACATATAAACTTTCTCATATAAGGCTATCAGCACACTCCTCAACAGAAACCTTGCAAGCCAGGAAAGAGCAGGATAATATATTCAGACTGCTAAGAAAAAAGTAATTGTCAAGCCAGAATACCATAACTGGCAAAGTGGTCCTTAGGATATGAAGAAAAAATAAAAACATTCCAATACAAACAAAGGCTGATGGAATTCATCACTAAAGACCAGCTTTACAAGAAATGCTTAAGGGAATTCTTCAAGTTAAAACAAAAGGTCACTAAGTACCAACATAAAAACATGACATTATAAAATAACTGGTAACAGTAAAATAGAGTCAAAATTCAGAATACTCTAATGCTGTAATTGTGGTGTATAAATTACTTTTAACTCTAGTATAAGACCTAAAAGTCAAAAGTATTTAAAAAAATAGCTACAATCATTAGTTAATGATGTGCAATATAAAAAGACATGTCAAGTTCGACATCAGTAGCATAAAACAAAAAAGAGGAGAGAAGTAAAATTGTAGAGGTTTTGCAATCTAGAATATTATAAAAATGCTTTATGTAAGCCCCATAGTAACTACTAATAAAAAGGCCAAGTACAAATACAAAAGATAAAGAGAAAAGGATCAAAGCATACCACTGCAAAAATTTAAAATATCATAAAGGAAGACAGCAATATTGAAAAAAAAAGGAATAAATAAAATTCCAAGGAGTCAGTAAACAATTAACAAAATGGCAGTAGTACGGTATGATGTGTCAAAAATTTCTTTAAATATTAATGAAGTAATTTTCCAATCAAAAGACACAAAGGTTAAATAAATTAAGACAAAACAAAACAAAAAGATTCAAAAATAGGCCGCCAACAAGAGATTTACATTACCCTTCATGAGAACACATATAAACTGAAAATGATAGAAAAAGTGATTCTATGCAAATGGAGCTAAAGAGAGAAGAGGTGAATATACTTGTATCAGACAAAATAGGCTTTAAGTAAAAAACTGTAAAAAGAGACAAAAGCAATCATTATATATTGATAAAGGAGTCAATTCATCAAGTTATGTAACATTTAAATATATATGCACCAAAAATTGGAGCACCTGAATATACAATGCAAATATTAATATATATGAAGAGTGAGATGGACTGCAACACAATAAAAGTAGGTAATTTCAACACACCACTTTCAAAACTAAACAGGTTATCCAGACATGAAATCAATTAGAAAATGTTAGATTCGAACTAAACTTTAGACAAAATGAACACAACAGATATATACAAACATTCCATCCAATAGCTGCAGAGTACACATTTTTCTCAGCTGCATACAAAACATTTTCCAGGATAGAAAAAATATTAGGAAACATAAGAAGCCTTAACAAATTTAAGAAATCTGAAATTACATAAAGTATCTGTCAAATCATTCCACCACAATGGGATGAAATTATAAATCAATACAAGAGGAAATTTGTAAAAGACGTCTATGGAATTTAAAGAACATTGTTCTGTACAACCAAGGAGTTTAAGAATAATGCAAAAGGAAAATTTAAAAATATCCTGAGACAATAAAAGAGAAATATAACATACCATGTCATATGGGATACAACAAAAGCTGTTCTAAGAGGAAAGTTTATAGCAATAAATGCCTACATTAAAAAGAAGATCTCAAATAAACTAAGTTCACCTCAAGGAATTAGAAAGAGAACAAACTAAACCCAAATTCAGTAGAAGAAAATAAATAATAAAGACCAGAAAATAAATAGATTAAATAGAGACTACAAAAACAATTTTAAAACAATGTAGTTAAAAGTCATTTTTAATACAGAAAAATTAACACACATTTAGACTAAGGAAAAAGAGAAAGGTTCAAGTAAATAAAATTAAAAATGAAAAAGGAGATATTACAACTGATAGTGTAGAAATACAAGGGAAGGATAATAAGCTAATACTCTTAGCAATTATATACACGAAAAAGATTGGATAACCTAGAAAAACAGAAAATATTTTAGACACAAACAACCTACCAAGATTGAATCATGAAGAATGAGAAAATCTAACAGACCAATCATGATTAAAGAGACTGAATTGGTAATAAATGGTCTCCGAACAAATGGACCTAATGGCTTTATTGCTGAATTCTAACAAATATTTTAAAAATTAGTATGAATTTTAATCAAAATCTTCCGAAAAATTAGAAGAGAGGAAATACTTTCATTCTATTAAATCAACATTACCTTGATATCAAAGCCAGACAAGGAGAATACAGGAAAAGAAAGTTACAGTCCTGGACAGTTTTTTATAAATACAGTCATATAATATATGATCATGTTTGATTGACTCTTTTACTTAATAAATATATTCCAGGTTCATGCTGTAAAAGTATCAATACTTCATTTTTTATAGTAAAATAATATTCAATTTTATGAATATTTATATTGTTATTTATTCATTAATCGGGTGATGAACATTTACTTTTTTTTCTCCACTTTTGGCTATAATAAATGATAAATAACATGCTGTGAATATAGATGTACTAGCTTTTATGTAAATATTTAAAAATTTCTCTTGAACATATGCCTAAGAGTGGAATTGTGAGATCATATGACAACCCTATTTTTAAAATTGTGAGGAACTACCAGACAGATTTTCAATGTGGCTTCAACCACATTGGTTGAATATAAAATTGAGCAATTAAATATGAATGAGAAATTGATTTCAATTTTTCCACATCCTTAACACTTGTTATTGGTTTTTATTTTTATTGTAGCCATCCTAGTAGATGTATAATATACCATCTAATTGATTGGTAGTTTTCTTGTGATATTTTTCTCAGGTTTGGATAGAAGGCTAATTCTGACCTTATGCAATGAGCTGAGAAGTAACACTGACCTCATGTAATGCATTCAGAAATATTTACATCCCTCAGTTTTTTGAATGGTTTGTGGTGTTAATTCTTCCTTAATGTCTGGAAGAATGCATAAGTGATCCTTCTTGGGCCTGAGCTTTTCTTTGTGGGAAATTTTTAAATTATCAATTCATTTTTTTAAAAAAATCTATTTAAGGCATGGACCTCAGGTTTTCTAGTTTTTCTTGGGTTTGGTTTGGTAGTTGTGCCTGTCTAGAATGTGTTTTATTACATCTAGCCTATTTAATGTGTTTCTGTACAGTCATTCGTAGTATTCACTTATATGGGATTCCATTATAGTCCATTGTAATAAAAATTATTTTAAGTTTGTAGTTAATGAGATAGGAATAATACAGGGTCATCACAGAAGAATAAAAAATTTCAAGCAGCAGTTTCACAAGACTAAAGGCAATGGGGCTGATAAGACCTTAAAAAACAAATGTGTGGACCAAGCTGGCTAAGAACAAACATGGCTCCAGAGCAAACATGGCACTGGATTTGACCTAGGTTTCACCAAGGACATTATTATGCACTCATTAACATACTAACTCACAGACCCACAAGCACCATGAAAGTCCTGAGAACACCCATATTTGATGTAAAATTGATGGCACCACAGTTTTGAGAAATCTCCACCTTTTTCAAGGAAGTTTCATGAATACTCCACCCCTTAAAGAAACCTATACAAGTAGAAATCATAAACCCCATTGCACGTCTTTCTTGAGTTGGTCCCCAATCCCCTTTCTTGTGTGTGTATTCTTCCCTTTGCAATAAATCTTTGCACTTTCACTATTTTCTGACTCATCCTTGAATTTCTTCTCATCATGGTGTCAAGGGCATGGACACTGGCTAAGTTGATGTCCCACCAACATTTGGGAATGTCTCCCAGCCCACTGGTATCAGTTATGTCCCAATTCCATTGCTAGTAATCTGCTACATCTCCCTGTTTTTACTTAGTGTAGGTAAATACTTGCAAATTTTTTTATTGCTTTGATGAACCAACACTTACTGTCGTATATTTCTCTATTTATTCTATTCTCCAATCCTTTAATTTAAGCTCTAATAATATAATTTCCTTCATTTTGATGAATTCTATGTCATTAATTCTTCCTTTTCCACTGTTACAACCTGTACAATTAGGTTGTTGATTTGTAAACTTTCTTCTTTTGCAGTCTTTTACGATATATCTTGCCCTCTAAGCACTGCTTTAGGTGCAACCATATTTTTTAATTTTCAAAGTGATTTTAATTTTTTCTTGTTATTTACTCTTAAATCCTGTATTAGTCCACTCTCATACTCCTAATAAAGACATAACTGCAACTGGGTAATTTATAAAGGAAAGAGGTTTAATTGACTCACACAGTTCAGCATGGCTGAGGAGGCCTCAGGAAACTTGCAATCATGGCAGAAGGGGAAGCAAATCTGTCCTTCTTCACATTGTGGCAGAAGAGAGAATGAGTGCCCAGTGAAGGGGAAAGCCCTTTATAAAACCATCAGATCTACTGAGAACTAACTCACTACCACTGGAACAGGAAGGGTGAAATCGCCTCCATGATTTAATTATCTCTACCTGGTCCTTTCCATGACACATGAGGATTATGGAAACTACAATTCAAGATGAGACATGGGTGAGGACACAGCCAAATTATATTATTCCACCACTAGCCCCTCCCAAATCTCATGTCCTCACTTTCCAAAACACAATCATGCCCTTCCAACAGTGCCCCAAATTCTTAACTCATTCCAGCATTAACTCAAAAATCCAAGTCCAAAGTCTCATCTGAGACAAGGCAAGTCCCTTCCTCCTAGAAGTCTGTAAAATCAAAAGTAAGTTAGTTACTTCCTGGATGCAATGGAGGTACAGGCATTAGGTAAATATACCTATTCCAAATGGGATAAATTGGCCAAAACCAAGAGGCTGCCGGCCCCATGCAAGTCCAAAATCCAATAGGGTAGTCATAAATATTAAAAGTCCAAAATTATCTCCTTTGACTCCATGTCTCACATCCAAGTGATGCTGATGCAAGAGGTGGGCTCCCACATTCTTGGGCAGCTCTGCCCCTGTGGTTTTGCAGGGTAGAGCCCCCCCTCCCAGCTGTTTTCATGGGCTGACATTCAGTGCCTGTGGCTTTTCCAGGTGCATAGTGCAAGCTGTCAGTGGATCTACCATTATGGGGTCTGGAGTATAGTGGCCCTCTTCTCACAGCTCCACTAGGCAGTACTCCAGTGGGGACTCTGAGTGGGGGCTCTGACCCTACATTTCTCTTTCATATTACCTTAGCAGAGGTTCTCCATGAGGGCTCTGCCCTGCAACAAACTTCTGCCTGGGTATCCACATGTTTCCATACATCCTCTGAAATCTAGGCAGAAGTTCACAAACCTCAGTTCTTGTCTCCTGTGCACCCACAGGCTCAACACCATGTGGAAGGTGCAGGGTTTGGGGCTTGCACCCTCTGAAGCCACAGCCCAGGTTGTATGGTCCCTTTTAGCCATGGCTACAGCAGCTGGGATGCAGGGTACCAAATCTCTAAGCTGCACACAGCGGGGGGACCCCAGACCCAGCCCACAAAATCATTTTTTCCTCCTAGGCCTCTGAACCGGTGATGGGAGCAAAGGTCTCTGACATGCCCTGGAGACATTTTCCCCATTGTCTTGGTGATTTGGCTCCTAGTACTTACGCAAATTTCTGCAGCTGGCTTGAATTTCTCCCCAGAAATTTTTTTTTGTTTCTACCGCATCATCTGGCTGCAAATTTTCCAAACTTTTATGCTCTGTCACCTCTTGAATGCTTTGCTGCTTAGAAATGCCTTCTTCCAGATACCCCAAATCATCTCTCTTGAGTTTAAAGTTCCACAGATCTCTATGGCAGGGCAAAATGCCGCCAGTCTCTTTGCTAACACATAACAACAATTTGCTCCAGTTCCCAACAAGTTCTTCATCTTCATCTGAGACCACTTCAGCCTGGACTTTATTGTCCATATTACTATCAGCATTTTGGTCAAATACATTCAACAAGTCTCTAGGAAATTCCAACCTTTCCCACATTTTCCTCTTTTCTGAGCCCTCCAAACTGCTCCATCCTCTGCCTGTTACCCAGTTCCAAAGCCACTTCCATATTTTTGGGTATCTTTGAAGCAGCACTCCACTACCTGGTATCAATTTACTGTATTAATCCATTCTCACACTGCGAATAAAGACATACCCGAGACTGGGTAATTTATAAAGGAGAGAGGTTTAATTAACTCACAGATTAGCATGGCTAGGGAGGCCTCAGGAAACTTACAATCATGGCAGAGGAAGAAGCAAGCACATCCTTTTTCACCTGGTGGCAGGGGAGCGAATGAATACCCAGTGAAGGGGAAGCCTCTCATAAAAACCATCAGATCTTCTGAGAACTAACCCACTATCATGAGAACAGGATGGGGAAAACTGCCCCTGTGATTCAATTATCTCCACCTGGTAACTCCCACAACCTGTGTGGATTACTGGAACTACAACTCAAGATGAGATTTGGATGGGGACACAGCCAAACCATACCAAATCCCTTGATTATTTAGGATTTTATTGTTTTATTTCTACACATTTGTGATTCCTAAATGTCTTTGTATTCTGGATTCCCAATTTAATTATATTGTGGTTTGAGGGTACATACTTTGATTTTATGATTTAAACTTATTGAGGCTTTTTTATTGTCTATCCTTTCAATGCTCCATTTGTACTTCAGAATAATTCATATTCAGCTGCTATTGGGTGGGTTGTCTATAGATATCTGTTAGAACTACTTGGTGCATAGTATTTTCAAGTCTTTCCTTTCCTTGTTGATGGTCTGCACAATTGTATCCATTATGGAAAATTAGTTATTTGCATCTCTGATTATCATTATGGAATTATCTATTTACTTGCATATGTTTATAATTGTTATATCTTCCTTATGAATTACCCTATCAGTATTATAAAATGTTTCTTTTTATCTCTAGTAATTTTTTTATTTAGACTTTTTTGCATGTTAATAAAACCATTCCAGCTTTCTTATAGTTGCTCTTTGCAATAAGTATGGTTTTTTAAATGATTTTACTGATTTCTCCATTGATTCTGGGGACAGTCGTTCTGAATAACAATAGTTTTAGCGGAACTCCCTTTGAATGTTTTTTCTCTGACTTCTCTATTAAGTTGGTTCCCTTTATTGCTGTCACCCAGCTGTTAGGATCTATAAATGTTTGCTGATTGATATATAGTCCTTGTGATCTGGGGGATTAAAGTAGACATCTCTTTATCAACTCAGATGGAGTCTTAGGTTAAGGAAACCAAGATACTTATGGGTTGAGAGATAAGTCTGGCTGGCATGGCAGATTTTTAAATTTCTATGGCTAAAATCCCTAACAAATGGAGCGATCAGGCTAATTTACAACCCAGGCAATTGCAAATCTGACTGGACAGAGGACCTATTTTACAGCCGTATTTTTTTTTGTTTGTTTGTTTGGATAAGCTATTTGCACACCTTAAACCAGTTTCAGCCAGCTTTTAGAAGCTGTACATACACCATTTTTGCATCCTTTTCTCCCCAAACCTGCCGAATATATATGATACTGGCCCTGAGAGGTATTAAACCCAATCTGTCCTTACTTTCTTCAAAGAAAGAGCATCTTTGGCGCATGCTGGAGACTTCCTCTTCTCAGCTTGCACACTAGTATAGCCAATAAAGCTCTCCTTTCTACAGTATAGCCATACTGGTGGTCTTTTGGGTGACATTTTCATGAATTCCCTTGGGCATGAAGTTCTCCAAAGTCTGATTTAATTACATTTGGTCCCCTTTATTAAGGCAATATTTGAGGCCAGTCTTCTTGATTTGCTCTGACCTTAGGAAGACTCTTCTTACCTACATCTTTCCTTGGTTCTCTCAATAAATTTGCTGGTATATTGCTTAGCTTATTACTCTCATGGATCTGCCAGCCTCTTTTTAATTGTTTACTTCCAAAATCTTTTTTATTGAGTGCACCCTTAGGCTTGAACTTTTCCCACTGTTTCAAATAATGTCAGTTACCTTGGGGAAATCTTTGGAGCTCTCAATTCTGATGGTCTGCCTCTACATCTGGATAAAACCTCTGAGTCACTGCTCCAGAGCTGTGTGCAGGAATAATGACCTATTTCTATTGGAGTAGCATCTCTACTTTATGAGAATAGTGCTTTGCATGGGCAATAGTTTCTGCTCTTCTTGGCTTGTCTCTCTTAGTGTGGAACTTTATCCTTATGAGCAAGTTGGAGTGACAGTAATCAGGTTCCTGGTATTCTTGACCTGCCATACCTGGATGTTAGATAGAAGAAGTGAGTCCCTGTGTTTTGGCTATACTTACTTGGATTTAATTTCTGCAACATAATCACTAGCCTGTCTCATTTCCTGCTTTCTCCCACCAAGAAATTCTGTGTTGCAGAAGTTAAATTCCAGGGAAGTACACTATAAATTTTACTACCCAATAAGCTAGGGATATTACCCTTTTATCTTCATTCATTATGGTGCTAGAAGAAAGCAATATTAACATTTAGTTTTGTCTTAGTCACAAGGTGATTATATTTATATATATATATATATATATATAAAATGTTCTACTCAGGTGAATACTAGGAAACCAATCTTAATATTATCGCTAGAATTATAAATCAAATAGTCTGATTAACTTTTTAGCTGCCAAAATACCTGACACTTGTTGCCTAGAAGGCCACGAACTCCAAATATTTACATTATTAGTGTCCCCATTTCCAATAACAATCTGTGTCTCATTATTCTATATTCTTTTTGTCAATGAATGTTCAATATATACATTCATACAATTATCTAACATAGAACCATAGGTCAAGAACTTATGATTCTTGACTCTTCCTACTCAATTATCTCCAAAATCTTATTGGCACCAATTTTTCTGATTATAAATCCTTGTAATTTATATATAATTCTGATGAAAAATACCTTGTCACTAGTGATAAAAATTCTCACTGAGCTATTTTCAAGACAAATGAGATACTACATCCTTTGTAAATAGAATAAAAATAACCAAAAATGTATTAGATAGGGTAATACTTTTAAGAATAATAACCTGTACTGGGACAAAAACATTGTCAGTTAAAATTCCAATTTGTCATTAGAAGTTCATAGATATGACTATTTTTGGTGAAAATTGGTACTAATACTTATAAATATCTTTTATTCTACTTAACATCTTACTTCTGTATAAATAGCACAGAGGAATATTATTATATTAACATTTAAACCTTTTATCAGGATTCTAAGAATTTCCTAGTTTTTATTTTGTGATGAAAGGCAGAAAGCAACATTGTGAATGGGCTGATCAGATATAGGAGATTTTCAATGTCTAAATTCTTATTATAATTTTTTAAATATATGCTATTTGGTGACACAGATTCATCATTTGTTTACTTGCAAAAAGTTGAACATTATTAAATTAAAATAGAAATGCTTATTTATGCAAATACTAGCAAACATGATGTAAGCATATAATAGGTATTTTGAATAAATGAATACTAATGCACATTTTGAATAAATACTAATTCAAGATCTATTACTTGCTACAGTGTACTCAGAAATGTGCATTTTCTTCTCATGACTATGATGCATATCTCAATAATTCATGCTGAAATAAATTAGATTTTTAATTTTATTACATCACCAATAGTGTAAAAATAGTTGAAAGTTTGAAAACTTGAAAATAAAGGCAATGGCAGTATAAATGGTGATCTCATTATCACAAGTCAATAGAAGGTGCTTTGATTTTTACTTAAGCAGCAGTAAATCTCACACTTAGTGCATGAAAAAATTTTGTCCTTAGTAATGACCTAGAATAATTTCTGTTTATCAAACTGCCTTCCAAATCAGAAACATGCATGAATCAGTTAGTCTAGCTTTGAGCCAGCATTTCAATAATTTAGTTTCATTATATTGTCATTAAGCCAAGAGATTAGATCATAGACTGTTTTTTTATCTACAAAATTATGAGAATCCAGGGTAGTGTTTAGCTTTTATGAAATAGTCTGCTGTTAGGGTGAAAGAGGTTAATATGCTAAATATCACAGATATCATTAATATCAATGGAATCCAGAAAATATACCTCAGTAAGATGTGAAACCTATTGCAACTGCTAATATTATTTCCAAATTGCATTAATCACATAAATATGTTGTGTATAAATAATTTTATCTATAGTCTGAGTCCGTTCTCAAATTGATGTGTTTAAGGCAGTAGACCTTTTAGCAGTTCAAGTGGTTAAAAACAACATTTAATATTGTACATTTTCAAACTGTGGTGTGATATGGTTTGGCTTGGCCCCACCCAAAATCTCAACTTGAATTGTATCTCCCAGAATTCCCACATGTTGTGGGAGGGACCCAGTGGGAGGTAATTGAACCATGGGGGCGTGTCTTTCCTGTGCTATTCTTTTTTTTTTTTTTTTTATACTTTAAGTTTTAGGGTACATGTGCACATTGTACAGGTTAGTTACATATGTATACATGTGCCATGCTGGTGCGCTGCACCCACTAAATCGTCATCTAGCATTAGGTATATCTCCCAAAGCTATCCCTCCCCGCTCCCCCAACCCCACCACAGTCCACAGAGTGTGATATTCCCCTTCCTGTGTCCATGTGATCTCATTGTTCAATTCCCACCTATGAGTGAGAATATGCGGTGTTTGGTTTTTTGTTCTCGCGATAGTTTACTGAGAATGATGATTTCCAATTTCATCCATGTCCCTACAAAGGACATGAACTCATCATCTTTTATGGCTGCATAGTATTCCATGGTGTATATGTGCCACATTTTCTTAATCCAGTCTATGATTGTTGGACACTTGGGTTGTTTCCAAGTCTTTGCTATCGTGAATAGTGCTGCAATAAACATACGTGTGCATGTGTCTTTATAGCAGCATGATTTATAGTCCTTTGGGTATATACCCAGTAATGGGATGGCTGGGTCAAATGGTATTTCTAGGTCTAGATCCCTGAGGAATCACCACACTGACTTCCACAGTGGTTGAACTAGTTTACAGTCCCACCAACAGTGTAAAAGTGTTCCTATTTCTCCACATCCTCTCCAGCACCTGTTGTTTCCTGACTTTTTAATGATTGCCATTCTAACTGGTGTGAGATGGTATCTCATTGTGGTTTTGATTTGCATTTCTCTGATGGCCAGTGATGATGAGCATTTTTTCATATGTTTTTTGGCTGCATAAATGTCTTCTTTTGAGAAGTGTCTGTTCATATCCTTCACCCACTTTTTGATGGGGTTGTTTTTTTCTTGTAAATTTGTTTGAGTTCATTGTAGATTCTGGATATTAGCCCTTTGTCAGATGAGTAGGTTGCGAAAATTTTCTCCCATTTTGTAGGTTGCCTGTTCACTCTGATGGTAGTTTCTTTTGGTGCGCAGAAGCTCTTTAGTTTAATTAGCTCCCATTTGTCAATTTCGTCTTTTGTTGCCATTGCTTTTGGTGTTTTAGACATGAAGTCCTTGCCCATGCCTATGTCCTGAATGGTAATGCCTAGGTTTTCTTCTAGGGTTTTTATGGTTTTAGGTCTAATGTTTAAGTCTTTAATCCATCTTGAATTGATTTTTGTATAAGGTGTAAGGAAGGGATCCAGTTTCAGCTTTCTACATATGGCTAGCCAGTTTTCCCAGCACCATTTATGAAATAGGGAATCCTTTCCCCATTGCTTGTTTTTCTCAGGTTTGTCAAAGATCAGATAGTTGTAGATATGTGGCATTATTTCTGAGGGCTCTGTTGTGTTCCATTGATCTATATCTCTGTTTTGGTACCAGTACCATGCTGTCTTGGTTACTGTAGCCTTGTAGTATAGTTTGAAGTCAGGTAGTGTGATGCCTCCAGCTTTGTTCTTTTGGCTTAGGATTGACTTGGCGATGCGGGCTCTTTTTTGGTTCCATATGAACTTTAAAGTAGATAGACCGCTAGCAAGACTAATAAAGAAGAAAAGAGAGAAGAATAAAATAGATGCAATAAAAAATGATAAAAGGGATATCACCACCAATCCCACAGAAATACAAA
Source organism: Pan paniscus (assembly GCF_029289425.2). Lineage (NCBI taxonomy): Eukaryota > Metazoa > Chordata > Mammalia > Primates > Hominidae > Pan > Pan paniscus. The sequence continues at coordinate 99,122,915 of NC_073258.2, forward strand.
CTACCATCAGAGAATACTACAAACACCTCTACACAAATGAACTGGAAAATCTAGAAGAAATGGATAAATTCCTCGACACATACACTCTCCCAAGACTAAACCGGAAGAAGTTGAATCTCTGAATAGACCAATAACAGGAGCTGAAATTGTGGCAATAATCAATAGCTTACCAACCAAAAAGAGTCCAGGACCAGATGGATTCACAGCCGAATTCTACCAGAGGTACAAGGAGGAACTGGTACCATTCCTTCTGAAACTATTCCAATCAATAGAAAAAGAAGGAATCCTCCCTAACTCATTTTATGAGGCCAGCATCATTCTGATACCAAAGCCGAGCAGAGACACAACCAAAAAAGAGAATTTTAGACCAATATCCTTGATGAACATTGATGCAAAAATCCTCAATAAAATACTGGCAAACCGAATCCAGCAGCACATCAAAAAGCTTATCCACCATGATCAAGTGGGCTTCATCCCTGGGATGCAACGCTGGTTCAATATACGCAAATCAATAAATGTAATCCAGCATATAAACAAAGCCAAAGACAAAAACCACACGATTATCTCAATAGATGCAGAAAAAGCCTTTGACAAAATTCAACAACCCTTCATGCTAAAAACTCTCAATAGATTAGGTATTGTTGGGACGTATTTCAAAATAATAAGAGCTATCTATGACAAACCCACAGCCAATATCATACTGAATGGGCAAAAACTGGAAGCATTCCCTTTGAAAACTGGCACAAGACAGGGATGCCCTCTCTCACCACTCCTATTCAACATAATGTTGGAACTTCTGGCCAGGGCAATTAGGCAGGAGAAGGAAATAAAGGGTATTCAATTAGGAAAAGAGGAAGTCAAATTTTCCCTGTTTGCAGACGACATGATTGTATATCTAGAAAACCCCATTGTCTCAGCCCAAAATCTCCTTAAGCTGATAAGCAACTTTAGCAAAGTCTCAGGATACAAAATCAATGTACCAAAATCACAAGCATTCTTATACACCAACAACAGACAAACAGAGAGCCAAATCATGAGTGAACTCCCATTCACAATTGCTTCAAAGAGAATAAAATACCTAGGAATCCAACTTACAAGGGATGTGAAGGACCTCTTCAAGGAGAACTACAAACCACTGCTCAAGGAAATAAAAGAGGATACAAACAAATGGAAGAACATTCCATGCTCATGGGTAGGAAGAATCAATATCATGAAAATGGCCATACTGCCCAAGGTAATTTACAGATTCAATGCCATCCCCATCAAGCTACCAATGCCTTTCTTCAGAGAATTGGAAAAAACTACTTTCCTGTGCTATTCTTGTGATAGTAAGTCTCATGAGATCTGATGGGTTTATCAGGGGTTTCTGCTTTTGCTTCTTCCTCATTTTCTCTTGCCCTGCCATGTAAGGAGTGCCTTTCCCCACTGTGCCCACCATGATTCTGAGGCCTCCCTAGCCATGTGGAACTGTAAATCCAATTAAATCTCTTTTTGTTCCTAGTTTCAGGTGTGTCTTTATCAGCAGTGTGAAAACAGACTAATACATGGTGTTGCCAAAATATATTTTATATTTAGACAATTCACTTTTGTTAATGAAATGAGTCCTTTAGTATTCTGTGTGATATAGTGTGTTGCTCTGCATTTATTTTAAAATAAATAATTTTCTCACATGACTCTTCTAAAATTGTCAGTGTCACCAGTATTCCACATGTTGCTAAATGGAATTGTCAAATCTCAGTTATAAATTTATTTATCAGAGCTTTCAATGGTTAACTATGCTCTTTTTGTTTTCCTTCTCCCTTGTTCCTTTGCTGCTCTCTGCTCTTTTCTTTTCTTTTCTTTTTTTAATTTGGGAGTGCTTGTATGACTCAGTCTTTTCCTTTTCCTCTTGAGTATCTCCTTTAGTGTTATTACTTCACATATCCTCTATACATTAATCACTCTGTGTATGTATGTGTGTGTATATATATATTTTCAGAGAACTCTTAGATAATAACTAGGGAATTTAGAATCTTGTATCAAACTGTCAGTGAATTAATACAACCAAAGTTTATTATTTACTCGTGCCAAGTCTGCTGCCAGTCTGAGTGATTGATGAGGTCAGCTTTCATCCATGAATAGGTTTATAACCTCAGATGGTTTCATTATCAAGTGATCTACACAACATCCATGATCCCATAATTCTCATGAGGGCCCTGGGGAATTGAACCAAGCCAGTTAAACACTCCTATCCTCGAGTGAAAGAATCCCTGCTCACATTTAATTGGCCAAAGCAGATCACATAGTGGGGAAGTGTAATCTTTCTGTTTTCCCAGAACTATGAAACTAAATATTGATGAATACATGAACGGCCTATCAAAAATGTCTCTGTCACAGTTTTTTAAGGTTTTAATGTATTTTATGTGTAAAGTGCTTAGAATATGCCCAGCACAAATTAGACATGTGTCAGGAATTATAATTTTGGACAGACAATTATACTGTTAGCCGATGTGGTGAGGAAATAATTAGGATAAAGTTTTAGATAGTAAGTCAGTAATACAGAATAAAGAGCTTATAGTAAAGAAAATAAACAGGTGGGCTAAACATCTATAAGGAAAGATCACCTAGGACTGACTTCTGGAAAAGTGGGCATGTCTGAAATAGTAAACATAGAAGAAAGGAAATTATTTTATTCTAAAATTCAAAGAAAGAGATTAGGCCCAAATCATAACAGAATAGATAGTTTCTGACAAGCCAGGTACTGTTGTAACTAAATCCACTCAAATTAGATATTTTGGAGCAATATATTGTCTTCTGCAGATATAACATAAGATAAAGGGGAAGAACAGCAAATGTAACTTCTAGTTTTCTCAAGTCTCATTATTAAGAAGTAATTATGCAGTAATTAGAAAAGAAAGAAACAGAGACAGAGACAGAAAATACTGGCTTTATGAAACAAAAAAGCAAGTTCTATTTGCCCCTTCATCTTCTATTCCGTAGATGGATGAGATGTATTACTCAAAGTTATAACTAAAAAAAAGTTTGCTGGTAAATATATAAAACTAATTTTCAAGGGAGGTGGATAATAAACTCTGGTACAAAACTATAAATATTAACAGGAAAACAATTGAGATAAAATGGCATAAGATCATTGGATATATACATAAAGAAATATCCTGCATCTACTGTCTTAAGCTGCATTTGTATGGACAAAATGAGGTGTTGTCCTTAGAGAGCAAAATGTTCAAATCCACACATATAATCAAGACATCCTTGGAGGCAGTGGTAGTTTTAACTTTGAGACTGTTCAGAAAAGAGAAATACATGGCAAAATAGAGAGTTTATATTGTTGAGAGAACTAAATGTGAAAAAAATTGGCAGTAAAATAGATAGTTTCTATGTGAGGTGCTCATAATTTCCCTATGAAAAATAACAAGCCACGAATACTGCCACTATAGCATTTATTTTATATGTTGGTAGAACAAACCAAACAGAATTGAAATAATCCCTTGAGAAGAGTAATGATCCTCAGTTTAAGGAGGCATAAAACATTTTCAAAATTGAGTAGGAATAGAAAAGCTACTGCGAATTGACTGATGATTATCACTTTCTTAATACAAAAATGTTCAAACTGCTTTTTTAAGGGGTATAATAAAATATTTCATGATCTTTTAAACGTTGTGAGGAAACTTTAATTTAGCTGAAAGTAACAATCTTTACTTTGACCTCAGATATTTGGAGTTATGGTTTAGCCCAAATATCTGAAGAGGAATATGTGAAATGACTCCAAACATATCAAAGGTCATTTTCACAAAAGGATTAAACTATTTTTCTTTATCTACCCTAAAATCTAAAAGCAAGGAAAGTCAGAGTAAAGAGCAAACTTTTTTTCTCAAAAAGTAACTGAGGCTAGGCGCGGTGGTTCACGCCTGTAATCCCAGCACTTTGGGAGGCTAAGGCGGTGCATCACCAGGTCAGGAGATTGAGACCATCCTGGCCAACATGGTGAAACCCCATCTCTACTAAAAATACAAAAAATTAGCCGGCGTGGTGGCGTGTGCCTGTAGTCTCAGCTACTCGCGGGGCTGAGGCAGGGGAATCACTTGAACCCAGGAGGCAGAGGTTGCAGTGAGCCGAGATCGCGCCACTGCACTCCAGCCTGGCGACAGAGCAAGACTCAGTCTTTAAAAAAAAAAAAAAAAAAAAGAAGTAACTGAAAGTTTTTTCACCTTTAAACATCCCTCTTCCTTGAATGAGTTGGGGGACATTTGCCTTGCTAGAGTGGTTGCAGTGTATATATCTAAATGGTAAATTTGGGTTATACACGTTTTGATATTTTTCTGCTAGCACTGCCCCTCGTGCTTTCCTCCCCACTCCTCCTCCTGCTCCCATTCTTCATCTTCATTTTCCTTCTGCTATTCCTCTTTCTCCTTCTTATGCTTTTTATCTTTGTTCTTCTCTTCTTCCTTCTCCTTTTTTTTTCATCCCCCGCACTTTTCATTTCCTAAAATAATTCCATCCATTGGATCAGGTCTTATCAGCCTGATATATTCATATTAAAAGTCCCCATTAATCATTTACCTGACAGTTTTAGCTTGCATTTATAACTATTGCATCACTCTATTATTTCATGAGAGCTTAAATAATAATAATATCAAAAAATTTTAGATTCAGTTCATCTCTATATAAAACAAGTTTTCTGGGTGAATTATTTGGTTAACCTGAAATACAGGTTACCAGGGAAAGTAGTATAAATGTTTAAATCTTTTCCTGTATTTACCAGTTTTCAAGATAATTGGTGTCCTAACAAAGTGCATGGCATATTATAGGTTTTCTTTAAATATCATTGTGAACTTACGGATCTCTAGATATTTCATGTCTTTTAATATACTGTGTATGTTACTGTTTTTTGATGGTCAAGCTATTCTGCTCATTAATTCAAAAGCCATTAAATTCCATATGAGCATTTGTTTCTGATTATTTTCTTTGTTGTCTTTTTATTTGCAATAGATATCTAGATATCTACTGGCCTTATGGTTTTCTTAATTTTTTGAATTTTGACGTCACTAGAGATTTACATGCAGTTGAAAGAAGTTTAAAACATAAAGAGATCCTATATACTTTTTAGCCTGTTTCCCCCAATGGTAACATATTACACACCTATATAATTCTATATCACAATAAAAATTGACATTGATGTGATTCATTTACCTTATTTTTTGTGTCCTTTTCACAAAACTCCAGCAATCTTTGCTTCCTTTGCCTTTTGGCCCAACAATATAATCAGGGATGGTTTGGTACTCTCTGTGCATCATCCTGAAATTAGTTACATTGCTAAAGAGTTCAAATTCTTGTCAGTGGAAAAATGGTATTAATGACAATAATCTAAACACTAGGGTCTCCACTGATACGAGATTGTCATCGTTTCTACTCCATTTTTGTGTTCTGAGCCTCCCAACATGCATTATTTTACTATGAAAAATAAATGAGTTCATATTAATAGTTTCTCAAACAAAAGATTACAGGTGTGGGATTTATTTTGTTGTAGTTGCTTAACATTTTTTACCTTTTATTTGTATTTTCTTTTTTACTGATAATTTGGGTTGTGTTGACATTCACATGCCATATTTAACATATATTTGATGGGTATCATCCTCTGTTGTCTCTCCTTATTCACATTTCACCGTTTTCCATTCTGCTCTTTTCTTTAGGAGGCAAACCCAAAAAGCTTGCTCTATTGCTTTTATTTGGGTTTAGCAAATGGTAGCAACTGGAAAGAGCCTGGTGAATTGAGGGATTATATAATAGAAATATTATTCCTTTGGTTCTTTGTTCCTAACTCATATGAGGCAAACTTTATCATCAAGATATTTTCTTGGGTTGGCAGCAACTGTGTCCTGATTCTGCCTTTCAGGTATTGGAGTAAAGGAGTTTTGCTGTTAATCCCAGGTACTGCAGTAATCTTTGTGGAGTGACCTCAGCCTACCCACAGGTTTTTAAATTGCCCTGTGTTTAAAAACTTCTGAAATCCCTTAGCTTAGGTGTGACATCTACTTTCTGCTGAAACTATCATTGATACAACAGAGCAGCCTAAAAATTGAAATCAATGAATATTTATTTAGATTTTACTGAATTCTGTCATTTGTTCTAGGTTATTAAAATTTTACAGACATAAAAAATGGCCCCTGTTCTCAAGATATAAACAAGTTGATGAAACTAACAAATGAATACATAATTCTATGTAAAATAACAAATCTATTATAGAACGATGGAAGATCTGCTTTGAGAGCACAAAATAAAACTGCATAATCCATCATAAGTTAAGAGGTCAGGCTAGGCGTGATGGCTCACGCCTGTAGTCCCAGCACTTTGGGAGGACAAGGTAGGTGGATCACTTGAGGTCAGGAGTTCAAGACCAGCCTGGCCAACATGATGAAACCCCATCTCTACTAAAAATACAAAAATTAACAGGGCTTGGTGGTGCGCACCTGTAATCCCAGCAACTCAGGAGGCTGAGGCAGGAGAATCACTTGAACCCGGGAGGTGGAGGTTGCAGTGAGCCGAGATCGTGCCACTGCACTCCAGCCTGGGCAATAGAATAAGACTCCACCTCAAAAAAAAAAAGAAAAAATTAAGAGGTCTTCCTAGTGAATAAGCTCCTGAGCTATACTTATTAAGAATTCTTTTATATATACAAAAACTGCTCCGAAGAAAGATTATAACTTATTTATTTTCATAATATATACAAACTTCACTGTACATAGTAGGTTCAATACATACACTTTGGATGATTAATTGAATATATAAGCATAAGTAACAAAACATCCAAATAGAAAATAGTTGTGTGTGTGATTTTTTTAATTTAACTGAATAAAAGCTCGTTTTTACATATGATTTTTGATAAATTTTACTGCCTTATAATTATTTCATTATCAGTGCATGCAACTTAATAATTTCATATGTCCTTACAGTTTTTTCTAGATCATATTTTAATGATTATGAATAAATATTTGTAAGATCAGTAATGCCTATTCAAATACTCGTTAAATTTTATTTAGGGACCATGGAAGGAGGAATTTAAAAACCTCAGGGTTTCAGGAGACTGATCTTAAAAACAGCTAAGATCAATAAAACAATCAATATTTGGACTGTAGATGAAGCATTTTCCCTGCAATGGTCACAAGTCTACAGTTAAATACCTCTAGATACTGAGATCTTATTTTCTTTCAAGGTTGCCCAATCCATTTTCTTTTAAGATTGATATTTCAGAAAATGTGTAGAGTCTGCAAATAGAGCCAACCATAATCATAAGAAATAAGGAATAGATTTTTCTAAATTATACAATTCTGATGTGTGGTCATTATAATTGCATTTCAGATAAACTACTAATATACTATATCAGATCATTTTTTTCAATGTAGTTCTCTCATAAGTAATTAAGTGTTCATTTTCTGATTCTTTTCTTGCCAAAATATTAGAAACATCATGGTATTATGTTTTACATGAAGCTGAGAGCTATTTTATGTCATAGTTTTATATCTTATTATAAACCTATGGTGCATCTTGCTTAAAATATAGTTATAAAATATTAGAAAATAAGATATTGTTTTTGTATGACCATATTAAAACTTTTAAGCATGATTGTTGCACAGTTATTGATAAGAAAAAAATTATTTAACTCAATTACTAACGGAGAAAATATCACTAATAACATGGAGTAACATCCTTTGGCCCCATACTTGCCTCCATTCTTTATTTACAGACATTAAATTATCATCTAAAAAGTGACATAAGCAAGATAGCAAAATAAAAATTTCCCAGCTTCACTTTCCCACACAGAAATTAAACTTGCAATTATCCACATGCAAGAATATCACCCTTAATATCCCAGTACTGGGGAGTGAGCCTAAGATGCCTACTTGGACCACAAAAACAAGATAAATGTGATCAAATAGTAAGAGAATGGTTGTTTGTTACCTTGCTGGCCATACTCCAAGCCAGCGCAGTGACGCGCGCACAAGAATATCCTAGACCCACAATTCGTACAAAGGAAAATGTGAATTAGAGGTGGACACTCAGCTTCCTCACCATTCTGGGACACCTTGAAGGAAGCTCACTCCTGTCACATCCCAATGAACAGTACTGTACCCAGGAAATCTCTCCTTCAGAAATAAACAGATATTAATTTTTCCAAGCAAATACTTAGCGAGTTTATCTGAAGTTGTTCAAGTTGATAAAAAGGATGCCAATGAGTACCATGGAAACAGCTGAAAGTATCAAATTCACTGGTAAAAGTAAGTACATAGTCAAATTCAGAATAATACAGGTAACAGTGGCACAGAAGTCATTTATATCTTTAGTATGAAGTTTAAAAGACAGAACTGGCCAGACACCATGGCTCAAGCCTGTAATCCCAGCACTTTGGGAGGCCAAGGCGGGCAAATCAGGAGGTCAGGAGATCGATACCATCCTGGCCAACACAGTGAAACTCCGTCTCTACTAAAAATACAAAAATTAGCTGGGCATGGTGGCGCATGCCTGTATTCCCAGCTACTTGGGAGGCTGAGGCAGGAGAATCGCTTGAACCCGGGAGGCGGAGGTTGCAGTGAGCCGAGATCGCGCCACTGCACTCCAGCCTGGCAACAGAGCGAGACTCTGTCTCAACAACAGCAACAAAAAAGAACTATTAAAATAATATTTTATTTATATAATAATTTCGTAATCTGTTAAATGTTATGTTACATCAAATGTCAACAGATGTAAATTGTGACATTGGAAATTCAAAATGTGGGTGGGGAGTGGAGATAAAGTGTAGATGTTTTGCCTGTTTTGTTTTTGTTTTTTAATTTGCAATCGAAGTTGTTATTAGCTTTAAATAACCCGTTATAAGATGTATTTTGTAAGCTTCATGCAAACAACAAAGCGAAAACTTAAAAAATATACACTACAAATTAAAAGCAAGGAATTAAAATATACTACTACAGAAAATCACTTGGCTAAAATGAAGACAGGAAGAGAGAAAGAAAGGAAGAAGTTACCTACCATACAACATGGAAACCAATTTAAAAAAATGGCGGTAGTAGGTCCTTACCTATCAGTAATTACCCTGAGCCTAAATGGATTGAATTATTAAATTTAAAAACATAGAATAGTTGAATGGATAAAAAGGTAAGAATCAACTAAGTTATGCTTACAAGAGACTCATTTAATCTGTAAGCATACACATAGAACTGAAAGTATAGGGGTGAAAAAAGATATTTCATGCAGTAGAAGCCAAAAGAGAGTAAGAGTAGCTATAATTTTAACAGATAAAATAGACTGTAAATCAAAAACTGTAAAAAGAGACAACATCATAATATAATGATAAAAGGGTCAATTCAGCAAGAGGACATAAGAATTGCAAATATATATACACTCAACATTGGAGCACCTAAATCTATAAAGAAAATATTAATAGATCTAAAGGGAGAGATAATGATAGTACAATAACAGTAGAGGATTTTAACGCTTCATTTTCAGCTGTGGACAAATCATCCATACAGAAAATTTAAAAAGAAGCATTGGATTTAAATTGCACTCTAGATCAAATGGTCCTAACATAAATTAACAGAATATTTCATCCCACAATAATAAAATAGACATTTTTATTAACTGCACATGGAATTTTTTCCAGGATGGATCATATGTTGGGATACAAAACAAGTCTTAACATTTTTAAGATAATTGAAATCCTATACAGAATATTTTCTGACCATAATGGTATAAAAGTAAAAAGCCATAACAGAAAGAATTTCTGAAACTTCGGAAAGTTGGACAACTCTTTCAGATTTAGTCATTGATATATTTTTCAAGGCAATACTAGTTTACTTTCAGAGCAGTGGAGCCATTTTCTTCTCCGGAAAAAAAATTTCAGGGGTACTCAAAGGGTTAAGTGTTGTCAGCCACATGATCTATGTTCCTGGGACAATAATGATTGGAAACCTAATTCTAAATCTCAGCAAACCTTTTCAGAAAGTAACATATCAACAAGGGGAGCAGGAAAAAAAAAACAGCCATAACGAGGAGAAGACCTACAAAGTTTTATCTACACATATAGAGAAATAAATATCTCATGATAGTTATTAAAAAGTAATCCTGAAAGGATGGTGGTCTTTAGTATGGGGTTGGGGGTATGACCAAGGTATGATGACATGGCAGGGAATATGTATTCTGGACCCCAAGTTACTCTGATTTTTCAGTTTCTTATCTATGCTACCAAATGACCGAGAGTAAAGAAGCATTTTGATGCAGTTATTACAGGATAGCTAATTCAGGAACAGGGCAAGGTGAAGAAAGAAGGAGATTGTATCTGGGGAGGCAAAAGAAAGATATTAAACCTGCATAGCTACATGGAAACTTAAGTTACTGTGACACATATTTCTATGTGTTAATGCTATAGTCTAAATATTGCTCTAAAACTTCTGTTGACATTTAATTGCCTTTGTAAAAGTATAAGGTAGTAAGACTTTTAAGAGGTGATAAGACCGTGAGAGCCCCACTCTCATGGGTGCAACTGATGCATTATAAAAGGGTGAGATCAGCCTCCTTACTCTCTCTAGTCTGCTTGCCTTCTGCCATGTGATGTCACAGCAAGATGTCAACATCTTAATATTGAACTCCCCAACTTCCAAAACAGTGAGTTACTAAATTTCTGTTCATCATATATTACTAACTGTCAGATATTCTGTTATAGCTATAAAAAAATACACTAAACCAACTAACTAAAATCTAGTTTGTTTTTCTTAAATATACAGGTAAACGCCATGTTTCAGGCTTATTACAGTAGTCTGAATCATCATATATTGACAGATTGAAAAGATAAAAATGGAGGAGAGTAAATTAAATTTAAATTTGAAATAAACAACAAATACTTATTTTAGTAAAAGTATAATTCCTCAAATATTTGCTATATAATCATATAAAAATTACAATCATTGCTTATCTGAAATTCAAATATAATTGGATGTCCTTTTTTATCTAACAATGCCAAATCAGTGAAGTGAATGGAAATATTAGACTGGTTTGCTGGTAGGTTGGCTCATTATAAAATAATTAAATTAATAACAGTAATAATAATGATGATAACAGCAACCTGGATTTGTAGAGTTTGCCAATCTCTGTTGCTTAAATAGTCTCCCATGGCCAATTTCAAACTACCAACATAAACTGAATATACAGGTAGAAAAAGACAAGCACAGTAAACCATTGTAAACTAACTTTAGCACAACAGTGACTATACATCTTTTTTTTTTTTTTAGACGGAGTCTTGCTCTCTCTCCCAGGATGGCGTGCAATGGCACAGTCTTGGCTCATTGTAACCTCTACATCCTGGGTTCAAGCGATTTTCCTGACTCAGCCTCCTTAGTAGCTGGGGGGCGCACCACCACGCCCAACTAATTTTTGTATTTTTTAGTAGAGATGGGGTTTCACCATTTTGGCCAGGCTGGTCTTGAACTCCTCACCTCAGGTGATCCACCAGCTTCAGCCTCCCAAAGTGCTGGGATTACAGGCCTGAGCCACCACTTCCGGTCAACCGTCATTTTTAATCCTCTTACTTTAAAAAAAAAAAGATCTCACACAATCCTCCATTTTCTGTGCTTCTTATAAATAGTAGGATTTAGTTACATGTCTGCCATCTATAAGAAGCAAAGAAAATAGATGTAGTTACATGTCTGCCATCTAGAAGAGCCATGAGGAGAGGATGTCCAAACATCTACAAAAAAAGCGCCGAAGCCCTACGTCATTTTTTAGAGGTGAACTGTGAGATCAGGTACACTTAAATTGAAATGTGTTTTGTGAGTAGAAATGAACTTTAATTCTGTGAAGCCACAGATAGTTTGGGATTTATCCATTAAAACATCTAGAATTTATTTTCTCTTGTAAGCCAGTTTTGTTATGTGGATCATAACACAGGAAACATTAGGGACCAAAATAAAAATTTCACTATTTTAGTCATCATTTAAAATATTTATTATATATTTATTAAATTAGAAACATTTTATTAGATATGGGGAATACAACAATGATTTCTGTAGATAGTTTAGAAAGCTTAGAGAAAGTTTAGACAGTTTAGAAGCCAAAAAAAAAATCCAACATAATATAGACTAAAAGGAAAGGGCACTGTTTTAGAATCATACTGAGCAATTGAATGGCAGGATACTTAATGTTTTGTGTCTTTCTACTTACTGTTAAACATATCTGGAATGCCATCTCCCTTTTCTGTTTCTTAAATTGCTGCTCATTATTCAAGACCTACCTCAAATGTTATCTCTCTGTGCTTTCCAAATATTGCTTCCTTTATACTTTATATTTTGAGCAAACTTCACCTATAGCTCTCTTGTAATTATATTTTCCATATTTATACTTATCACTGAATGTTGTATTCATTTAAATCTAGAACCCAGATATATATACTTTTATTTTCTCCTCCATTCCCAACAAAATGCTTCTGCACATAGTATTTAAGAACAGTCTTTGTGGCTTCTGTTTTGTATGAAGTGGTTTATTCCAGAAATCCGGCTATGTAGCCGTAGTTGTCTTCATAATTATTATTAGAAAGCCAGGTATGTTTTATAAATAATGGTCCCTGTGACTGGCTATGATGTATTATAATTTCTGAGATGCATTTTCATGTTTGTTTTTTGTGTCAGTATTTGTCTACATGCATGGCTGAAGAAATAACCCATGTATATATTGAATATACTCATGTGGAAGCTATACATTTCCCTTTGGATTATACTTAAGAATAAAGACTGCTTCTTATTTTGATTCCTCCCAAGATCTAGTACAGTGCCTTCTGCATTTAAAATACTAAATAGGATTTCAAACAACCTTTTCCTCATCTATCTGTGCAATGCTATGCTGGCATAATCAATAGTGAAAAGTAACACAATAACCCATGAGAATTGTCCATCAATGCTAGTCACATTTTGCCATGCCTGGCAGAATTTGCTTTTCTCCCTTGCTTTGTAACAATATCTTCCCCATGTTTCTGATGGTACACAGCTTTGATTGCTGCTTTCTAGACTGTTCCATCTGCTACTCTGTGATCTCCCAGCAGACAAGCCACTATACTGTGCCACTTTAATTTTTGCTTTAGTGCCCTTTAATGGCTTCTCTGTCTTACCAGCCAGGCTTTAGCTCACCATAAAGCACCTGCTAGGGAATTCTGTGGCCAGCCTGGTGATTGTGGTATGCTTTCAGAAATAAAGTAAAAATGCTTGTGGAATTGAGGTCAAAAACCTCCTTCATTTTTCTTGGCAGTTAATTGACTATGTTTTTCAGAGTAGGAGTTTGAGTTATAGCATGCTTTTCTTCACAGGGTCAGAGTTAGAAATCAACGGTTTCTGACACTGACTTTTCTAGATTCATTAAAAGGCCACAACACATGTGCACAGACTTTTAGGGTCATAGCCCTGTTAATGGCAGGTGTTTATTTTGTCAAATTAGAATACAGCTACACCATAACCTTATCATTGACTACAGGTGCCAAGTTCATACTACAATTGACACACTCTTCTTACAGAGCTTCTGCAGAGATCCTAGCCTTAGCTAATTAAAGAAGTTACCCTATGCCAGTCTTTAAAGTTGATTTAGTTTTGCATATAATGCCACCTATACATGGCTGAACATTAAATTAAGAAATAATTATTTCTTCTCTTGATAGCACAGAGTGAACTCATAACTGATGGAATCCAATACAAGTATTCAGGCAGAATAAATTGAATATTCATCTAGTATGTAAATTTTCCCTCCAAAGAAAGCACATTTTCATGACTCATGATTGTCAGGATTATTGTCTCTTTGATATATAATGATAATCCAAGTATTTATGTTTTCAAAATTCCTTAAAATATTATCATTTTTTAAAAAATTTATGCAGAATCTAATTAGTTGCCTTATATCTAATCCACATGCTTTCTGGAGGGCAAAAAGGGGGTTAAAATGTCATCTTTAGGCAGGTCTTCCTAACATGAAACTAAATGATTCTTAGATATTTCTCAGGTCTGGACTTTTATTTTTAATTCTATAAAAATCCTACTAACACTATCTTTCTATAATTTTGATTAAAGATAAACATATTCCACATGATATTTTCCCCCTTATTGCCTACTTATTTTTTCTCATTAAGAAGGCCTGTAATTCTTTCTGTACCTTGCTTAAGCATTAGTGATATGGTGAAAACTGTCCCTCAAGAGTTTTGCTTTACTACTGCTTACCACTAAGGAAGCTAGTGTTTCTCAAGCCTCTGTTCACTTTATGCTAGGAAGTGGTAAGATGCAGGTGCATGCTAACAGCAAGGATGTTAATCTTCCAAAATAAGTAATTTTCTAACATTAGTTTTCATCTTTATACTTTTTCTTCAAGTAATTCCATGTAAAGTATAAAAATAAATAAACAGATAAAAGACAAGCAAGACCATATTGGTCTGTTTAAGGGCAATAAAGGTACAGAAACCTACAAACTTAGTCCTCTCCTAGTATTTCTGTATAAGTCAATCATCTTTTCTTAGTGTGTCGTAAAGCACAGAATGAAAACCACAGATGGGTGAGATTAGATAGTTCTATCAGACTACCTCTTTTTGGGGATATTGTGGTTTGTATATATACATAAACACATACATATACACAAATATATCTGTCTATATGTGTACATATATGTAATGTCATATAGACACATACACACACGGATGCACACGTGCATGCATGTTAGAGAATTATTAAATATCATTAATAAAATTTAGCTATTCTAGATCCTGATTTTAAAGGTTATTCATTTTGTGAGAGAGAAATAAACGATTTCAAAGCAAATTGTAGGACTTTTAAAAACATGGCTTCAGAGAAAAATCCATACGTAGGGAGCAATAATCATTGTAGATAGGCAAAATACTGTCACTTTTGATTATAAAGCTCATTAGTTTTATCAGTGTAAATATGAATATGAAAGTAGTTAGATATTATGTGATGAAAGGGTATTGACTATTTTCAAAACTTTTCACATTCTAATGTGGATTTATAATTCCATTCTACTCACAATTTCTTTACATCTCTATTTTTTATAATTTGTTTTTATTTGTGTTTTCTGCAGAATAACTATCTTTCCATGTATTATGCCTCAAAATTAAGGCTTCACTCAAGAAAAATTGCTATGCTGTATTCATTTGAACATCAATGTCTTATCGTATTTCTGCAAATAACAGATGTACTGTTTGCTACATGTGATATACTCGGCATTTCAAAACAATTTGCAGTAAGATGGTGGCATAATACAAGTGTTTATGCAGTGCTTACAATGTGATAGGAGCAGAACATACAATTTTCTCTAATCCTCAAAATAAGTAGCTTTTTGCCAAAATTATAGGCAATTAAATAATCTTAGAGGAGTAAGTGATTAGCCAATAGATGCATGACTAATATAATGTAGCCCAAGTTTAACTCCTAAGTTACCTCCTAAATCTTACAATTACACACCATTTTGGGGCATTTCCCAGTTGCTATTAATCTCAATAAGATTATATAAAATGACATGCACATATATGTATATATGTGTGTGTACATATATGTATGCATATACACATATAATATTCAAATTACAATAAGCTTTTGTTCAGTAACCCAGAGGCTATGGTTAACAGTGAAGAATTAATGCAATGTACACATCAGGATTTTTTTTTTTTTATGGTTCGCTATTTCATTGGCTATGGGGAAGAAGGGAAGGTGCATACTGGAAAAATTTTGTATAGTCTGGCAGAAGCCTAATTTTTGTTGAGGTCAACTTTTGTTTTTGCCACTTTCATTTGGAAAACTCTATAAATGGCCTAAGTGGTAGATACTCAGAATTCAGTTTTTGTCATTTAGGATTTCTTAGGGACTCTGGGCAAGGGAGGTGGTAATCTTCAGATTCACATTATATCTCCATCCTGAATAATGCCAGTTGATGTCATCTTATCACTGACTTGTCTCATCATCTCTCTTTGGATAACCTTCAAGTGTGCTGAATTTCAAGGTTCTGGTGCAGTTCTTCCCAGAATGTGGTCTCCCAACCGACAGCAATAGCAGCAGTAGTTTGGAACTTGTTATAAAATTATATCATTAGGCCTCACTCATGAACTACTGAATTAGAAGCTCAGATGGGGCCCAGCAATCTACATTTGAACAAGCCTTTCAGGTAGAGTTGATGCATGTCAAAGTTTGAAAACCAGACCTCTAATCTGAAAAGCAGAGATCCCTTCTTGTCATGACTGCTACTGCTATAGCTTGTCTATGCAGCTGCTGAAGTGCTAATTCCCCTGCTTCTTAGTGGAAAAACCACCAAAAGGAAGGGTGCAGTCCTGCTTCTTAGCTAAAAAAGAGATCGTGAAGGCATCAAGATGCTGAAGCCCATTCTGTCTTCTCTCCTGCTTTCACAGTAAGACTAATAAGAATGGTAGCTCCCGGCGGGGTGCTGTTGCTCACGCCTGTAATCCTAGCACTTTGGAAGGCCCAGGCGGGCGGATCACGTGATCAGGAGATCGAGACTATCCTGGCTAACACAGTGAAACCTAGTCTCTACTAAAAATACAAAAAATATTAGCCGGGTGTGGTGGCACGCGCTTGTAGTCCCAGCTGTCGGGAGGCTGAGGCAAGGAGAATCGCTTGAACCCGGGAGGCAGAGGTTGCAGTGAGCCAAAATCGCGCCACTGCACTCCAGCTGGGCGACAGAGCAAGACTCCATTTCAAAAAAAAAAAAAAAAAAAAAAATGGTAGCTTCTATCTCTTGAGTATCTCCTTTGCGTCTGACATTTTTCAGCTCATTAAATCTTCACAGCAACCAAATACAGATTACCTGCTAGCGAGCGTCTCTTTGGGCTTTAGTTGCAGAGGTTTGAGATTATTGCATTCCTTAGATCACCACGCAGTGCTATCACTGTCGTAGCAAGGTTTCACTCTTTTTTTAAACTTCCTTTTATCTATAATCTCCCCCCATACTCCATCTCCCCATAATGGGCAAACATCTTTATCTGTTATTTGTTTCATGTTATAATATTTGCATGTTCTTTTTAAAATGGGAATATTTTATTAATATAGTTTTAGATATATTTTTCTAAATAGTTTAATTGAGATAAAATTCACATACCATACAAATCATCCACATGAAGACACAATTCAATGGCTTTTAGTATATTTGGAGAGTAGTGCATCAGTTATCACAATCAGTTTTAGAAGAGTTTCATTACAAAAAACAAAAACAGAAGCAAAAAAAGTACACTTAACCTTAGGCATCACCCCACAACCCCTGTGATGATTAATATTAAGTGTCAACTTGATTGGATTGAAGGATGCAAAGTATTGTTTCTGGGTTGTCTGTGAGGGTGTTGCCAGAGATTAGCATTTGAGTAAGCAGACGGCATATCCTGGGACTTCATCTTGTGATCATGAGTCAATTCTCAATAAACTACCTTTTATATATACCTATATCCTATTAGTTCTGTCCCTCTGGAGAACCTTGATTAATACAACCCCTATCCCACAGCTCTAGACAACCACTAATCTACTTTCTCTTTCTGTAGATTTGCCTACCATGGATAATTCATATGTACTCTTTTGTGTCTGATGTAGTTCGTTTAGCATGTTTTCAAGGTTTTCCATGGCGTAGCACATAACAATTCAATTCTTTATATTGCTGAATCATATACCATTGCATGGGTATACCATATTGTATTCATTAGTTGATCAACATTTGGGTTAATTACAAATTTTAGCTAGTATAAATGCAGCTATGGACATTCATGTATATGTTTTTATGTGGATTTTTTAAAAAAATATTTCTTCTGGGTACATAATCCAACCATGTCATAACTGTTCGTTTTATTCCATAATAATTTTTTAAACATTTTTTAGCCAGTCTAGCTAAAGATGTATCTACTTTGCAAACCTTAAAAAAACTGGTTTCCTTGACTTTATTGTTTTTCTATTTTTTACCTTATTAATTTCAACATGAATTCATATTATACCTTTCCTTCTGCTTGGTTTGGGGTTAGTTTCCTCTTCTTTTTAAGGTGGAAGTTCTTGTGTTCTTTTAAATTTAGACGTTTAAGGGTGTGCATTTTCCCTTAAGCACTGTTTTAGCAGCATCTTCTGTGTTTTACATTGTATTCATCTTCAATAAGTCGGAGTATTTTCTAATTCAACTTGTCTTCTTTGACCAATTTGTTATCTAGTGGTCTTATTTGTGAATTTCCCAAATTTCTTTTATTACTTTTAAATTTCACTCAACGTGTACAATTGGTATGATTTCAATAATTTTAAATTTATTGAGGCTTGTTTATTGACTTAGCAAATGGCCTGTGCTAAATCCAGATAATGTTTCTTCTGTTTCTTTATTTTGAGACAGGATCTTGCTCTGTCACCCAAGCCGAAGTGCAATGGTGGGATCTGAGCTCACTGCAAATCCACTTCCTATGGTTAAGCAATCCTCCCACCTCAGCCCCCAGTTTTAGAATAGTTTCATTACAAAAAACAGAAACAGAAGGGAAAAAAGTACACTTAACCTTAGGCATCACCCCACAACCCCTGTGATGGTTAATATTAAGTGTCAACTTGATTGGATTGATGGATGCTAAGTATTGTTTCTGGGTTGTCTGTGAGGGCAGGCACCTCCACACCCAAACTTTGTTTTGTATTTTTAGTAGAGACAGAGTCTTGCCATGTTGCCCAGGCTAGTCTTGTACTCCGGAGCTCAAGCAATCTGACTGCCTTGGCCTCCCAAATGCTGAGATTACAGTCATGAGCCACCTCATCTGGCCTTCTTGTGTTTTTCATGTGTATTCTTTTTGATTGAGTGTTCTATAGGTTTTCTTAGATCTAATTTGTGTAAGTGTTATGTATGTTTTAATTCCCTTGTTGATCTTCTGATGAGTTCTTCTATCCATTACTTAATGGCAGATACTGAAGTCTCCAGATATTATTGTTGAATTATCTATTTCTGCCCTTAATTGCATCTGCCTTTGCTTGGCATCTTTTGGGACTCAGGTGTTTGATGTAAGTTTATCAATGTTATAACTTCCCAATAAGTTGACCCTATTGTGAAATTATATACCCTTTTGAATTTCCATTTACATTTTTCTTTATAAAATCAAATTGGCTGATATTAATATAGACACGGCAAATTTCTAATGGTTATTTGCATGATATATATATTTCCCTATTTTTACTTCTGCTGTATAATATTTGTACTTCCGAATCTAAAATGTGTCTCTTTAGGCGACATATAATTACATCTTGATTTTTAGCTAGCGTGACAATCTCTGCCTTAATTAGATTATGTGTTTCATTCATAATTTTTTATTAATAATCTAATTGAATTTAAACACGCTATAATACTTTTTGTTTTCTAAATGCCTCATATCTTCTTTGTTCTATTCTTCATTTATTGATTTTTTTTGTACTAAGTAAATATTTTTTATTGCAATGTTTTAATTCCATTAAAGGTCTTTTTTTCTTTTTAGCTAAAGGTTTTGTGTTATTTTCTTAGTGGTTTGGCTAGGCTTACGATATACATCTTAAATTATCAGAAGGTACTTCACGTGACAAATAAATTACTTACATATAGCTGTATTCTCTCATCCCCTTTACTTTTTTCCCTTTCTGACTATAGTTATGCATATATTTCCTGTATGTATATAATACTATGGGCCCAAAAAACAGTTATAATGATTATATAATTTTATTTATTTATTTATTGAGACAGAGTCTCTCTCTGTTGCCCAGGCTGGAGTGCAGTGGTGCAATCTCGTCTCACTGCAGCCTCTGCCTCCTGAATTCAAGTGATTCTCCTGCCTCAGCCTCCCGAGTAGCTGGGATTACAGTGCGCGCCACCATGCCCAGCTAATTTTTGTATTTTTGCCCGGCTAATTTTTGTATTTTTAGTAGAGACGAGGTTTCTGCACATTGTCCAGGCTGGTCTTGGTCTCGAACTCCTGACCTCAGGTGAACCGCCTTCCTCGGCCTCCCAAAGTGCTGGGATTACAGGTGTGAGCCACCATGCCCAGCCAATGATTATATAATTTTATGTCTATTGAAAAAGGAGAGAAACACAAGTATGTATTTATAGAATTTGCTATATTTATCTTACTGTTTTTCACTTCTGCTACTTTTCACATGTTCCCTTGGGTTAGAGTTAACAATCAGTGTCATTTTCTTACTCTAATACAACTGTGTTAACATCCATTTCTTTGTGCTGTTATTGTCGAATATATTACATTTATATATGGTATAAACTGCAACACAATTATATACATATAGATTTATACAATTATTTTATATGATTGCTTTTGAGTCAGGTAAGAGAAGCTAAAATACGCATTTGTACTGTCTTTTATAATTATGCAATGAATTTTACTGTGTCTTCCTCTTTCTGTCTCCATATACTATATTTTAGTGGATAATATAGTTTGGATCTGTGTCCCCACCAAATCTCATGTTGAAACGTAATCCCCAGTGTTGGAGGTGGGGCCTGGTGAGAGGTATTTGGATCATGGGGGTGGATTTCTCATGAATGGTTTAGCACCAAATCCTTGGTGTTATCCTCCCAATAGTGGATGAGTTCTCATGAGATGTGGTTGTTTAAAAGTGTGTGGCACCCCACCTCCACCCCCACCGCACCTCAACCTCCTGCCACTCCCTTGCTTCTGCTTTCACCAAGTGAAGTGCCTGTTCCCACTTTGTCATTGCCATCAGTAAAAGCTCCTTAAGGCTTCAAGAAGCTGAGCAGATGGCGGAGCCATGCTTCCTGTAGAACCCGCAGAACCATGAGCCAGTTAAACCTCACTTTTAAATAAATTACCCAGTCTCAGGTATTTAATTATAGCAATGCAAGAATGTCCTAATACAGTGGATTTAGATGTCTCTCTGGGTTTACTTGTTTTTGGCTTGAAGAACTTTTATTAGTGTTTTTGTAAAGCAGGCCATCTAGCAACACACTCTCTTTTTATTTATATGGGCATTTCTTTATTTTGCATTGACTTTTGAACGATAATTTTCTGGATATAAGATTTTTGTTTTCCTCTTTATTTTCTTTCAGTACATTTAATATGCCATTTCAATGTCTTCTGGCATCTGTTGTTTCTGTTAAGACAGCAACTGTTAATTTTATTGAGGTTCCTTTGTTGATTTTATTTTTCTAACTATTTTCAGACGTTCTCTTTGTCTTTGGCTTTCAGTAATTTTCTATCATGTGTCTGGGTGTGGATCTCTTTGCATTTATTCTATTTGGAGTTGCAGCTTAATGTTTTTCAGTAAATTGGTAAGTTTTCTTGTCATCATATATTCTTCAACTATTTCTCTGCTTATTTCACTTTCTCTTTTCCTACTAGTACTTCCTGTATGCATATGTTGCTGCATTTAAAAGTGCTTTGCATGTCTCTGAGACTCTGTTCAACTTTTTTTTTATTCCATTTTCTTTCTGTTCTTGGATTGCCTAACTTCTGTCAATCTATCTTACAGTTTGTCGATTCTTTCTTCTTGTTCAAATCTATTGTTGAACCCCTGTAATGAACAGTTCATTCAGTTATTGTGCCTTTTACCTCCAGAATTATCATTTGGTTTATATTTCATAATTTTTACCTGCTTGTTGACAGTCTCTATTTGATGGGACACTGACATCATACCTTCCTTTACTTCTTAAGATTGCTTCCTTTAGTTCTTTGAAGATTTTTATAATGACACTTTGACATCTTTGTTAAATATTAAATATTTCCTTCTCACAGAAAATTGTTGTTGCCTACTTTTTCCTGTTCTTGAGTTCCAAATTTCTGTTTCTTTGTATGCCTCATAATTTTTTTGTAGGAAACTAGTCATTTTGGGTAATTTATAGTAGCTATTCTGGATATTGATTCCCCTCCTCATTTCTGGGCTTGTTTTTGGTGTTGTTTACTTGCCTATTTATTTTATGAAATGAATAGGTTAATGTGGTGAAGACTATTTCTCCTACAGTGTTAAGCCCTTGGTGTCACTCCTCAGTGGGCACAACGTTGACTGTGTGCTGCTTTAATCTGAGATTACAGCGGTTTGTGCAGGTCTCTCTTTGTTTCTTTCCTTGATCTCTCTCTTAACCTGTTTACTTTATTTGCTATTATGCACTGCATATTAGTCTCCACTAATTACTGGTCATTTGCTTTATTGCCCTGGAACACAGAAGCCTGATACATTAAATTTTTCAAGGGTAGTTTTTAAGGCCAGTCTTTGAGGTTTGTTTAATCCCTGGAGGGCTCTTCTGAGCTATACCTTTCCCTGGTTTTCTCTGGTGAACTAGGTGGGCTATGGTTCATCTTGTTGCTTTTAATTAAAAGAAACAGTTTATTCAAGAAAGCTCTTAGGCTTGAACTTCCTCAAACTCTTTTTTTTTCTTTCTAAAGAAAAGCCAGTTCCTTTTGAAAAAATTTCTACCCTCACAAATAATATGCAATAAATCTTGTTGCACATGTTCATATATGGAATGGCATGGGAATTCTTAGAAATATAACTCTAAGAACAAAATTTGTGATTAACTGATAATACATACAGTTAAATATAACTAAGAGGCCTCAGATTACTTTCCATTATAAGCGTGCCCTTCTCTACTCCAGTAACAGCAAATGAGCATTTCTGTATTCTGCGTCCCTGGAAATGCTTGGCATTATCCAGCTTTCTTTCTACACAGTAAAATAGATGTCAGTCGATAGCTCACCATTTAAAGTTCTGTTTATCTCATTAATAATGATTTTGATCATTTCCTAAAAGATTTATTGTTTTTCAGATTTGCTGTTCTGTAAATTGGTTTTCGCCAGTTTTCCATTTTTTTTTTGTTGGGATTGTTGATTTTTTAAAATATTTACATTTTTGTGTATATTCCAGAGAATAATTCCTTTTTGGTATTAATCATTGCAAAGAACTTTTCCTATTTGTCGTTTACGTATTACCTCTATCCATGGGGTTTTATTTTTTGTTTGTTTAACAGAAATCTTTAAGAAGTAAAAGTACAAACAAAAAAAGAAAAAATAATACTTACCTGATATTAAAGATTTAGTATTTTTCCTTTTATTAGGTCACAAAGTAACTTCCTAAATTTTCTTCTAATTTTTTAGTTATATTAAGCAACTTCAGGTCTTTAATCTATCCAGTACTCACTATTTTATATGGTGTTAGGAAAAGAATCAATTTTATTTTTCTCTGTATGATGAGTACATTTTCCCAATACCGCCTATGAAATAAACAACCTATTCCTTATTGACTTGTTGAGGTCTTTTTATTTTTTATTAAGTTTTCATAGATACAGTTCTGTCTCTGAAATATTCCTGTTCCTATTTACAATGTTTCTACCAAGTCATACTCTTCTCAGACTTCCAAATATTTTTTCCATTTATACAAGTAAAACTTTTCATAAAATACACTATTGAATAAAAAACTGAAGCTTTATTTATCTTGTTGATCAACTCTGAAACGAACATGTTAAAAGGAATGCATTCTAAATGTTATGATTTTTTCCTTTCTTAGTAATAGGGTATTCTTTGCCTGAGAACAGTGACTTAATTATAAATGCAGAGGTGTCTTTGAAAGCAGCATTTCCCTCCCCTCCTTTATTCTATGTGGTGCGAATAGAGGAAAATACTGACAAATTAAAGTAGCCAATATTTAGACATATACAACTGACCTTCCAGAGAGATCTAGATATATACACATATGTATTTGTACACCTCTTGTATTTTTATAGATTCAGGGGTTACATGTACAGGTTCATTACATGGATATACTGCATAGTGGTGAGGTTAGTGTTTCTAGTGTACCCATTACCCGGATAGTGAACATTGTGCCCAAACGGTAGTTTTTCAACTCTCGCCCATTCCCACTCTTCCCCCTTTTGAACTCCCCAGTGTCTGTTGTTTCCCTCAGCATGTCCATATATACCCATTGTTTAGTTCCCACTTATAAGCAAAAAAATGCAGCATGTGATTTTCTGCTTCTAAGTTATTGGACTGAGGATAATGGCCTCCAGCTTCTTCCATGCTCTTGCAAAAGACATGATTTCATTCTTTTTATAGATATGTAGTATTACACTGTGTGTGTGTGTATATATATAGATAGATAGATAGAGTGATATATATACAATATATATAGATGATATATATAATACATATTATATATATATAAAACACATTTCTTTATCCAAGCATCTGTTGATGGACATTTAGGTTGATTCCATGACTTTGCTATTGTAAGTTGTGCTGCAATAAACACATGAGTGCAGGTGTCTTTTTGATAAAACAGTTTCATTTCCTTTAGGTAGATATCAATTAGTGGGATTGCTGGGTCAGAGAAACACAAATTAAAACCACAGTGAGATACCATCTCACACCAGTTAGAATGATTATTATTAAAAAGTCAAAAAACAACAGAGACTGACAAAGATGCAGACAGAGTAAAGGGAATACTTTGACTTTTATATTTCCACACTGTTATGGAAATATAAATTAGTACAACCGCTATGGAAAATAGTATGGAGACTTTTCAAAGAACTAAAAAGAACTACCATTGGATCCACTGGATGCAGATTTTTTTTTTTTTTTTTTGAGACAGAGCCTCACTCTGTTGCCAGGCTGGAGTGCGGTGGCACGATCTCTGCTCATTGCAACTTCTGCCTCCTGGGTTCAAGCGATCTTCCTGCCTCAGCCTCCTGAGTAGCTGAGACTACAGGCATGTGCCACCACGCCCAGCTAATTTTTGTATTTTTAGTAGAGGCGGGGTTTCATCATGTTGGCCAGGATGGTCTTGGTCTCTTGACCTCATGATCCTCCCACCCTGGCATCCCAAAATGCTGGGATTGCAGGCGTGAGCCACCGCGCCTGGCCTGGATGCAGATATATTTTAATATAAGAAAATATGCCCCTCAATGCATACAAATTCTCAGAAAGAAGGAAGTCTGTATATCTTTTTTCCTGACCTTGCCATGATGCATTTTATGCTTCTCTTCTTTGTGCTTTATTTCTCATGACCTTCATCCACAAATCACAAAGGCCCCTTCATACCTGTAGTCTGTAGGATTCATTAGTTATTTATTAACTTAATAATTATTGTAAAGTGTCTTCTGTTTTAGGCACATGGGATATAGATCTGTGAATAAAAAGACAGCTATCTCTGCCCCCATAAAGCCATATTCTAAGCAAGAGATGATAGATAATAAACAATGAACACAATAAATCTGTAAATTCTCTAGGATATTAAAGGTCAACACAGAAAATAAAAACTGAGTAGGTATTGTGAAATTAGGAGTGCCTGGCTGCAATTTTATGGCAGGATAGATCTCACTGTGAAGTTGATATTTGAACCAAGCCCTGCGAGAGGCAAGGGTGCTTTTGAGGGAAGAAAGGAGTAGTACTATGAGACACTTGGATGGTTTCCAATTTTTGGCTTCCATGAGTAAGGCTGCTATATGAATTCCAGTGCATTTAAAATATATATCTGTCTTCTTTTCCGTAGCTGAACAGTTATCTTATTTAGTTACATTCCCACCAGCAAGGTATCAGAGTCCCACTTGCTCCACATCCTCAGCAACTTTTGCTGTTGTCCACTTTATTTGTTTTTAACGTGAGTTAAAGTGGTATCTTATTATGGATTTAATTAATTTTTCTAATAATTTTATGGTGCTGAGTACCTTTTCTTCTGTGATCACTGGCTATTTTTGTACCTTCTTTTGTGTAGCATCTGCTAAGTCTTTTACCTTTTCCCTTTTTAATTACTTGGTTGTTTTTCTTCCTTAGATGAAAGCTTGATAGAGGTAGCTTTCTGTCTTTTTTAACTCCTGTCTCATAGAAGTGAAATATATGCCTTATTAGGCACTTATAAAATGTGGTATATTATAACTTACCGAGAATGTCACATAGTGTTATCATTGTTCTAATTAATAATCCCTTTCTATGTTGAGAATGTCAGATTTCTCAAAATGGTAGGATTTTTACCTTACATGTTCATTTTGTTTTTTGGTATTTTTTGCTGATAGGTTTTATTTTTGATATGTAGTATACTCACATGAATAAAAATCCAAGTAATATTTAAAAAATCCAAATAATATAAAATAGAAAACTGTAAGAAATCTCTCTGTTTTTAGCCACTTGTTGTGTAACAGCACAAGTTCTCCATATACAGTTAATGAACATTATTTGTTTCTTGTGTGTCTTTATAAAGACATTTTATGTGTATAAAATCAAATAAAGAATATATATTAATGTATTTACTTTTCCACAGAAGATAGGATGTATAGTTGTGCATTTTGACTTTTTGAAATATTATTATGAATTACAACAAACATAAACATAAATAATATATACAACATATGAACTTGAATAATCATTACCCAGGTAAAGTTTTATTTATTTATTTGGAATTTAATAAATGTAAACATACATAGCAAACATTTTATTGTATCTGGCTAACTTTACATAATTTTTAGGATACACCCAAGTTGCACATTTGTCATTCATCTACCTCTGTTGCTATACAGTGTTCTGTTGTACAAATATGCCAAATATTCTACTGTTGAACATTTGGGTTGCTTCTAGTTTCATTGTACTATCACCAATCTTTCTGCATAGCATTATTCATCTCAGCTTGTCTAGATTTACTGAATGTCTATCCTCAGGGCTGCGTAGAACATGATGTTGACTCTTCACCAATGCAATAAAATAGGTTAACCAAAGATAAATGTTGTTCTCTAACCGTTGTTCTCTAACCGTTGGTCTGTGAGATATTTCACAAAGTATGAAATACCAGCTTGTCAGCATTGTTGTAAATGATTTGTACCTGGATTTTGTTGAGTGTGCAGGATTTTGACAATTAACTTTGGTCATGTAGTTGGAATTTGACTACGTGACCAGCTCACCATAAGAATCACCATGAACAGACTGTTGGCTTCTTGGTACCAAGATATACTGATGCTTGTTATGGCACATGATGACCTAAAGACCAAGCATTTCCTGTGTAATGCAATGGTGGGAGAACAAAAAAGTTTACTCCTAAGATCCCCAGACCCTTTTCAATGTATATATTTCTCCTGCATTTGCCTGGAACAGTTTTTATCAGTATAAACTGAGGAATATGAGTCCCTTAAAAAATCAAACACAAAGTAAATGATTTGTATTTAATGCACATGCCATATAAGCATCTGGTGTGTGTGTGTGTCTACACATATATACGTGTGTGTGTATATATATAGTGTGTGTGTGTATATATATATTCATATATATATGAATGTACCAATATTTTGTGTATATTTAAGATTGGAATGACTGGACAATACAACATTTATATCTTTACACTTACTGGTAATGACAAATCATTTTCTATGCACATGCCATTAATATTTTTTATAAGAATCTGGTGTGTGTGTGTGTGTGTGTATACATATATATATGTGTGTGTATATATATAGTGTGTGTATATATATATACACATTCATACATATGATTGTACCAATATTTTGTGTATATTTAAGATTGGAATGATTGGATAATGCAACATTCACATCTTCACATTTACTGGTAATGACAAATCATTTTCTAATGTGGTTCCAGTTTTCACCCCTGATGGCAGTTTATGAGAGGTCCTTTTACTCCAACAATAGCTGACCCCTGGAATTCGCAGATTTTTAAATGTCTGCTAATCTGTTGGGTGTGTAATAGCTTTACCTTTTGGTTTTATTTTGCATTTCTCTCATTACTAAATAAGTTGAAAACATTTTTACAGGTTCATTGGCCATTTCTGTCAAGGTGCCTCTCCTCAAACACAAGATCTTTTCTAAAATGCTTATTTTTTATGAAGCTTCTTACTTCATGGTTTCTGTTTTAAAGGTCTGCAGCAGAAAGCTTCCTGTATTCTGAGGACATAAAAACATTTTCTATATTATGTGGTTACAGCGTCATTGTTTAAGTATATGATTCATTTTTATTGTTTGTTTATTTGTTTAGTAAAATTTGGAGTCAGTTTCCTTTCTTAAATTCCTTATTCTCTTCTTTCTTCTCCTCTTTTTTTGTTCTTCCTCCTCCTCCTTTTTCTTCTTTTAATAAGGCCAATGAGTTATGCTGATACTTACTTTAAAAATATTTTATACACTTTATTTTTCATAAAGTGTCCATACGTTTAGGGCTGCCTGTGGGTTTCTATTGAGTCCCTTTGTGCTATGTTTCTACTTGCATGAATACTGCACTGCCTTGATTTATGCAGCTTCACAGGGGTCATTATTGAGTAGAGTAACTCCTCCAACCTTGCTCTCTCTCAAAATGCAACATTTTGGTCTTTTGCATTTCCATGAAGTTTTAGAATCAGAATTTTCAGTTATACTGGCATACATATGCATATAAACAAGTAAAACCACATAGAAACGGTTGAGATATTTATTGGCATTGCACTGGAATTATAGATCAATTTGTAGAAATAAGCATAATAATAATATCGAGTTGTTCAGTGCATGAGCATGGTTCATGTCTTCATTAAATTTGATATTATTTAACTTTTTCTAGAATAATTTATACTGTCCTGGATAAATTCATTTTTTGGAACTTGACATAAAATGATTTTGGCTATAGTTGTTTTCCTAATATTTGTAGTAACTGATCTAATAATTTTAATGGTAATAGAATTATTCAGGGTTGTTATGGTTTGGAATCAGGTAGAGGATGTGTCCAACCCTGGTTAAAATTATTTCTGGGTATTTTATAATTTTCAAGCAATTTAAAATTGTTTTACATTTTAATTTTTGTATTAAAAATATTGCAAATGTAGAGCATTATGACTGAAATTTATGCAAATTGACTTTACGTTTAACATATTTACTAAATTCTCCTATTTTATTACTTTATCTTCACTTATATAATCATATTTTTTAAAGTAATGACAGTTGTTTTAGTTTGCTCTTTTGAAATCTTAATACTTCGTTGTTATTTGCTTCTTGTATTAATGATGAGGTGTGGCGTAGAATAAAAGTGGTGAAAATAAGCACCCCTTTTTTGTTTTGTTGCTGTGTCTTGAGTATTACTTTGATAATTATAATTATTTATAGAAACTTGTCCCTTTAAATTACATTTTTAAATGCAGTATAATTCTTAAAAATATATTATACAGTATTATTTTGTCATTTTTAACATCTCTGAGATCTGTAGTGGTATTCTTTTTTATTACTGACACTGTTTTTTTATTAGAAGAGTTACTTAGGATATATATGTGTACATATACATATATTTCTATAACTATATCTACATAGTTGTTTCTTTTTTTAACTTTTATTTTACTTTCATGCATACATGTGCAGGTTTTCTGTATAAGTAATTGCATGTCACAGGATCTTAGCATACAGATTATTTTATTACCTAGGTACTAGGCATAGTATCTGACAGGTAGTTTTTCAATCCTAATTCATCATTTTCAAAAATACAGAGTAGTCCTAGGGAATTTAATTGTTATATAATTGCTTGCTGTTATTATTGTAGTTGAGAGGTTTGGATGAGTGAAAATGAGGTTTGCTCAGAAATGTGGGGAAAATTTGACAATTGCTGTTTACAGTGGAGATGGACAAAGAAGCTTAGGCTGTCAGACAGACAAAATGAGGGAATTTGGCTAATTATTTGGCTGAGGGAGGAGGATGTTAAATGAAGAAAAAGTTGTACTGCCTTTATTCAAATATATTGCCTATCATAATGTTTATTGAATAGATAGGTCTGGGACCTCTTAAAAGACACTTCTACCTTATTAAAAATATAGCCACTAAGTCAATAGACCAGACCACTGGTGTCTACAAAAGTATGGTAATTGTCACTCTTGCAAACATTATCACAATTATATAATACATGTGAAGGCTTTTCATAAATCACAAAAAGCTATACAAATGATATTAGTAGCAAAAAGTCTGCTTTGATGGGCGCCACTGGTAATTTCTTTTATGTTTTATGTACTTTCTCAGGTTTCTTACCTCTCTATAATCATAATAGTTAGAGCTTTCATTTCCCCACAGCTTTCTATCTATTCTGATAGAACAGTCTTTCTTGTTTCTGATCTCTTTCTGTCTAGTGTCTTATCTCTCTCTGTCTCCCAGACATCTCTACTTAAGTGTCTTTCTATCACATCAAATACTCTATAACAAAGACGAATGTCTAATCTTTTCCTTAAGCCCTGTCCTCTGCTTCTTTTCTCTCTCTGAAGTCATAACATTTGTCAATATTTAAATGCAGACTTATAAAACTAATCCCAGACATACAACAGTGCATGTGCAGATGTTTTCAATCATCTCACAAAAATCTGCAGTATTTCTATTAGTCTTAATGCAGCAACTTTACTTGTTTTAACATTGTCATCTAAATATCTAAATCAAAAAGTGACATGAATGTAGTTTTATTTTCCCACTATAATGGATATTAGTCCTACTAGTATTTGAGATATATTATCTGAAGCACTTAACTTTATAATGACTATATAAAATTTGATATGTGTAAGACTGCAAAAATACTAAATTTAAAAATATACAAATAAAAGATATAGCAATTGAAATTATTGAGATTAGAAAGAAAAATGGGGCATGTAAGGTAATGTAATTTTTAGAGAGTCTCTTGATAAGAAAGGGAAACAAGAATTTGGTTTATGAGCCAACATTCCACTCCTCTGTTAATATTAAGCCAATAATTTTTAGTTTTTCATGACATACTTACATTTTTAAAACATTATGTTATTTCCACAATTTCCTAGTGTGTGTGTATATATATATATATAGCATATACATAAAGTATTGCCAAACATTGCTAACTCTATTTTTCACCTTGAATTTATTCCATACATGAAAGCATTATAGCAATCAGAAACAAAAAATAAGAAAAAAAGTTGTCTTCCAAGATGTCAACAAATGAAATTTAAAAAAGAAATATTTAAAACCTTATGGTTACCTTAATTTTCACCAACTAATCTTTTATTCATTTAAAATATTTCAGTATAAATTCAAATATGTTGAATTTATATGCTTCGTATAGGGGAAGAACAAATTAATTACATATTGTCTCTTTCTCTAGGAGAAGAATGGAATCTAGTAAAGGAATATATACATGAAGAAATGATAGTAATAAAAACACTTTAGGTGTGCTATCTAAAGTGTAGTTTACATACAGAATTATAATAAAGTGACATAGATGAAATGCTCCGCTCCCCTTTGTGGGGTATTAACTGCTTCACAGGTAACTGATATTTGAGCCAAAGTTTAAAAAATGAGTAAGTAAGTTTTTGTCTTATGCATAGGAAGAATAGAGCTGTCTGAGTGAAAGGTGAAATTTGGGAAAATATATTGAATAATTAAAACTTCATGCAATTCAATATAGCTGTACTTTAGGGGCAAGGAATGGGTACAGGAAAAAATGAGGCTGAAGATGTAGGCTGCAGTGAAACTTAAACAAGTTTTATACATCTTCTGAAACACTTTTGAAAACGTTATTGTAAGTAAACATGTTGGAGATAGAGAGCAAGAAGAAAAAGATCTACCGTCATGGCTCATTTCTTCAAAGTGAAAGAAAATCCAGCTCAAGCAAGCTTAACCAACTATCATAACGTAAATATATATATTCACAGAATGGAAGAATCTACAGTGAAGTTTTATTTCAGGCATAGTTGGATCTAGATGCTGACACAATAAATTCTAGCCTCAACTTTGCGTTGCTGTAATTTTCAGATAGACGCCACAACTAGTTACAGAAATAGTTTTTAACAATCCCACACAAAGGCCACGTGCGGTGGCTCAGGCCTGTAATCCCAGGATTTTGGGAGTCCATGGCAGGCAGATCACTTGAGGTTAGGAGTTCAGAGACCAGCTTGGCAAACATGGTGAAACCTGTCTCCACTAAAAATACAAAAATTAGCTGGACGTGGTGGTGTGTGCCTGTAATCCCAGCTACTCGGGAGGCTAAGGCAAGAGAATGGCACTCCAGCCGGCACAACAGAGTGAGACTCCATCTGAAAAATAAAATAAAATAAAAAAGGAAAAAGAAGGAAGGAAGGAAGGAAGGAAAATAGAAAGAAAGAAGAAAGAAAAAGAAATCCCACACACAGGTTATACTGCATAGAACATCTTTTCCAATATTTGATTAACATTTTTTAGTATTATTTACTTTGGCTTTGACAGATTCATATGCCCAGGCTGGATTCAATCTCAGTGAAGAGATACAGTTTGTCATTGTCCAAACTAGAATACAAGCTCACCTCATTGAGGCTTTAGCACTACAATGAAGCAGTTAGAATTATAAAGATGAAAAGATGGAATGTATTAAAGTTGTAGAAACCTGCAGATATATAAGTTTTACAAGAAAATTGAAATAATCTCAACTAGTGGCGTAAAATAAGATAAACAAAATTTTTTGGATACTCTTACCTCTAAGAGGCAGAGTCTAGGTACCATCATTTTATAACAGAGTGAGCTCCGTGACTTCCTTGACTAATAAGAGTATGGCGGAAGTGATGCTATTTACTATTCACAGGTCAGTTTCAGAACTGTTGTCAGAGTAGTTTTAGGAGCTCAAGAAGCTGAGTTTCTACTTCTTGTGTCTTAGAAAATTCACTTTTGGAAATGAGCTACCATACTCTAAAAAGAGACCAAATGCTTTTCACATGAAGAGGCTCATGTAGAGAATGAAGGAGGGCCTCAAGCCTACATACCTGGCTGAGTTCCCAGAAAACAGCCAGCTTATATCTCCTGCCCTTGTGATTGAGCTATCTTTAAAGCAACCTGTCCCAGATGACACCCCATCAAGCAAAGTGTTGTTGTCTCTAGGAAATCCTGCCCACACTCCAGATTCATTGTTTTTACATGGGAATAGATAAGCAAAATTCTTTTTTTGTCCCTGAATGTGATGTGTTGCCATAAGAAAAACCTAAAACCTTTGAATCGTACCCTCTTGGACTGGGTGGGAAAGAGAGATTATAAAATTTAAATAAGTGGATAAATAAGTCAATAAATAAATAAAAGGCCTTTGGATTCCCTACATTCTTTGGACAGAGAGTAGACTAAAATGGCTATTCAGTTGCAAACATGGGGGCCATTTCTTGTGGGAAAGGAAATATAACTTAGGAGAAGGAAGGAAAATCTTCTACAGCCAAGTCAATACCTACAAACAATCATAGATAGCAGGACTGGGCCCTACTGAAAGAATGGACAACATGCAACCAGATGAATTTAGGAATTTGTATGGACCCATGAGTACTATATGTCTTTGTCTTCCCTCCCTACTCCTTTTTGGAATGGTAGTAAATATCATGATTAACTTACTTCCCCAGGATTTCAACACTTTGTGTTGTGTGTGGGGATGGCAGACAACAGTTTACTTTAATTCACCTTTTTTTTGTATTAATATGAACTGCACCCAAGAAGGTTCATCCATATCTGAATTTGATTTAGACAACAATATCCTAGATTTAATGAGATGGAATGTGGGTGGGCCTTGGCTAGGGTCAGTGTAAAATAAACAAACAAAAAGGTAGATAGTTTGTGACTAGTGTGGACTAAAATAGATTACACTCCAAATGCTTTGATATTTTTTTCTCAAAATGAGTGGTCTATGTACTCTACAGGTAAGTCTGGGTGGACTCCATGACTACTTAATCATTAGAATATGATAAAAGCAATCCACTGCCATATTTTTTTTTTTTTTGAGACAGAGTTTTACTCTTGTTGCCCAGGCTGGAGTGCAATGGCACCATCTTGGCTCACTGCAGCCTCCGCCTCCCGGGTTCAAGTGATTCTCCTGCCTCAGCTTCCTGAGTAGCTGGGATTACAGGCAACTGCCACCACACCTGGCTAAGTTTTTGTATTTTCAGTAGGGACAGGATTTCGCCATGTTGGCCAGGCTGGTCTTGAACTCCTGACCTCAGGCGATCTGCCTGCCTTGGCTTCCCAAAGTGCTGGGATTAGAGGCATGAGCCACCGTGCCCAGCCCACTGCCAATTTTTGACCCCAGGCCTCAAAAAACTGGGAGCTACCACTGGCTCTGAATAGTGTCACATGTTTTACGTTCCTGTTACTGTGTTTTAGAACCCAGTCACAATGCTACGAGGAAATCTAGGTAATCCCAGAGAAAAGTGTTTGTGAGGAAGGGGGGCCACTGTACTGAACAGCCAGCACATTCTTGCCAGCTATGTGACTGAGAAGTCTTAAAAATGGATCTTCCAATTCCAGTTTTGTTGCCCACGCTAATAACCTTCTTTATCATGTGCTGCTCAAATTGCAAATTCTTGAGCAAAAAACATCATCTTTGTTTCTTAAGTCATCACTAGTTTTGGGCTAATTTGACACACAGAAAGAGACAATTGTAACACTTAGGGTGGGGTATATGAAACAGAACAAAAATGAGAACCAAAAAAGGAGGAGTTACAGGAAATACACTTTAAATGGATTGTCTCTTTCTTTTCTTT
The DNA here is from genome assembly GCF_029289425.2 of Pan paniscus. Taxonomy (NCBI): domain Eukaryota; kingdom Metazoa; phylum Chordata; class Mammalia; order Primates; family Hominidae; genus Pan; species Pan paniscus. The sequence goes on from NC_073258.2 coordinate 99,157,372, forward strand.
TTTCTGTGGAAAGTCCTCAAGAATAATGAGCAAAAAAAACAAGGCCAGGGCTAGGAAGGAAATGGATTCCACTGTAGTGCTGAAGATGCTGACAATTTTTTGTCTTGGTAGTGATTAAAGTGGAAGAAGTTGTAGGATATTATATGCCTGCTGCAGATTTGATATTCACTGTTGCTCTTCATACTTATTAAAATTAGCATATTAAAATTGCTTTCATGTATACAACACTAGACTGACATCCTGGTAATATTCTTCTGTGTTCTAAGTGAGAGCTCAATGCCTAAACTAATTTAGTGCCTTTCTGCAAGAGTCTCTCTGATGCAATTGTTAAGATAGCATTCCAGACCTTGTCTGTTTTCTTCACCACTGACTTTCTATCATATTAAATGCTCTATAAATATTTTGATACATTTATTAGGTGGAGAATTTGGAAAATAAGACCATGATAACTCAGCCTCTATATGTATGTATGTGTATATGTGTTTGCATGTGCATATGTGTGTGTGTATATATATACATATTTAACAATTTTAATCATATAAAACTGTTACAGTATATTGGTTAAAGAGGAAAGGCTCTGGGCTCAAAATATCTGGGCTGGAATGACCCCAGCTCTGCCATTCTTATCTGCCAGTTCCTCCATGTTCAGTTACTTCATCTGTAAAACAGGAATATTAATAGTACATGCTTCAAACTTCGTGAGAATTAAATGAGATAAAAAATTAAAAAACTTTTTAAATTTTTTTAAAAATTAAAAATTAAATGAGATAAAAAATTAAAAATGAGAATTAAATGAGATAATTAAAAAATTAAAATTAAAAAAATCTCTGTCATGAAATCAAAGTAAGTCCTCAATGTAAGATAGTTATTATAATTTTTTTATGTTTGAGTTCTAAAATGTAGTTTTTCTCCCTGTCAATTTTATATCTTCACCTAATATCCAGTTCTTCCCTTATAAAAGCAAAGCTAGAATGTCCTTTATTTTAATTTGTAATTCTTGTTAGCAAGTTTTATGTTACCATTACATGTTCTTTTCCATTCTCTGCCATGTGTTGTGATTATCTATTATTGTTAAACTACACTGAAACTTTGTGTCTTAAAATATTAGAGGCTGGGTGCAGTGGCTCACGCTTGTAATCCCAGCACTTTGGGAGGCCGAGGCAGGTGGATCACCTGAGGTCAGGAGTTCAAGATTAGCCTGGCCAACATGGTGAAACTCTGTCTCTACAAAAATACAAAAATTAGCCAGGCATGATGGCACGTGCCTGTAATCCCAGCCACTTGGGAGGCTGAGGCAGGAGGATCAGTTGCACATGGGAGGCAGAAGTTGCAGTAAGCCAAGATCGTGCCACTATACTCCAGCCCAGCCAACAGAGCGAGACTCCATCTCAAAACAAAAACAAAAACAAAAACAATCACATTGGAAAGCCCTTATTTTTAAATGAGATTGATGAAATTTTTTTTCTAATAGCCCTCCAGAAAATAAAATTTCTTAAGAATTAGAAATAGAAAAAAAGAATCTTTGGTTTTATTATCTTAACAATCGATGAAATTCCAATAATTTAATTAATTCTGTACGTGAATCAGTTTCAACCATCATGTCAAATACTTTGCTTTTTTGGGAGGGACAGTTGCCTTCACTGTACATAAATAATTATATAAAAGATCGTAGGCTTGTTTCAGAAATAATAGGGCCATTCTTTTAGTTTTTCCTAGAATGTGAGCTCCAACATTCCAACAATTATAATACTCACTCAATCCCTTCTCAATCTCTTTAAATCTGACATGAAATCCCTTAAAATGTTATGTTGAATTATATTATAGCTCCACCTTAGCAAAAATTCGTTATTGAAAACTAAATAATAAATTACATTTCTGTTTAAAATACCAAATAACTTTAAAGAAATATACACATGTTCTTTTGCTTCTCTCTCACGTTAAAATCTAATTGTAAAAATTTGCTTTGAAATAGTTTTAGTTCTCTTTTTCTGAGTTCTGAAATTCTACAATCTATTTTTATTTCTGTTGTGGACAGGTGCAGGATTATTAGGAAATTCGTAACTTCCAGCTGTTTTTTTCTTTCCATTGTCACTTCTTCATTCAGAAAAGAATTGCGTTTTTGCAGTTATCTCTATTTCATGACTTTAGTAAAACCTGTTAACATTTCTACCTTGTGTTGATGGTCATGATCTTCTCTAATAACTCATTTCTTCAGAAACTAAATGCTACTTTCAGCATTGCTATCTTGCCCCTTGGTGATGGCAGTGATCATAGGGCATAATGCTATGGCAAAGATGGCAAAATGTGCAAAACCCAAAAGGCTACCAAAGGGTTTTCCAAGTCCAAAGGTAAACCTAACACAGATGTAAATAGGTACTACATTCTTCATCTTATCAGTTTAATTACTTAGGCACTTTTTTGAGAATGGGGGTCTCTCTGCATGAGGAAAGGGAATAAACAATATAAACACAATATATTATTAATTTTCCATTGCTGGGAAAATATCTTTAGTTCTCTTATACCAGGTAGCTGCTTATTAAATGGTAATGTTTCTTGGAGCTAAACACACACAAATACACCATACATTTGAAATAAATTTTCTCTTAGTATTTAGGATGCTTTAAGAGCCACTCAAAAGCACAGAACTTCAACTTATTATAGCTTTAAATATGTTTATATGCTTTATGATATAAGTAGATATTAAACTCTGTTAGAAAACAGATCTAGTCTCAGACTAGAGAATATTACGTGTGTGTGTGTGTGTGTGTGTGTGTGTGTGTGTAATCATGTGGAAAACATTATTGTTGTTCATCAAGAAAATACAGTTAGGAAAATAAGAAAAAGTAAATCTAAAGACTTAAACAAAAAGCATCTACAGTCAACAACTGCTTAATAGGTTTTTGTTTTGTTTTGTTTTTACAAACCAAGTTTCTAAGCCCCTGTTTAATACAGGTGGGCCAAGGAGAATTTATTATTTGTGTTAATTATTTATTGTCTCTATCTTCCCCTGGATGTAAGCTAATATGGAAGAAAACAGTTTTTCAGTTTGTTCACTGCAACACTAAGTGCCTAGCCCAGTGTTTGAAAGAGTAGTTACTTGAAAAACATTAGTGAAATAAATTTCTGTATCAACATTTAAATGGCAATTGATTTTTTGAAAAGGTAATACAAATGCAACCAACCATATTATTTATCTTTGGAGAATCAGAATAAAATGGCAAAAATATTGGCCCAAACTAGTAGATGTTGCAAGCAAATACTGCAAAGAATATTCACTAAACAAAGTTCCGACAGCAATTATTGAAAAAAAAAATCAAAGATGACCTTTCAAGGAGGTTTACGTATTTAGTACATAAATGTTGATTATTTCTGTTATTAAAGCAAATGTATAAAGAGTAGCACAAATTTCCCTCCCCCAGTCATATTAAAGCATAAGGAAAAGGTGGACTTCATGGAAAAAATTTACATGTCACAAAAGCAATATAATTAACAAGGGCTTTAATGGAAAACTATTAATCATCACATGAAAAAGACAGTTCGTTGTATTTGAGCATCTTTATTTGACAAAGAAATCACTCTCATTAGGATTTTCTAACTTCACAGGGGTACATTTCGAAGCAGAGAGTTACAAATGCCATAATGAAGGAGACAGCAAAGAGAATGGTACATCAGGTCTAACCAATGCTGGGACATTTTCACAAATGGATTAAAAACCTGTTACAAGCAAGTCTCCCTTCCAGGGGCACATTTATCCATCTAATAATACTAACATAATTCTTGATTATTTTAATGCAATTGATGAGCATTCTCCCCCTGGTGATAGAGAATTCAGAGCTAGCATGCATATATATATATATATATATTTTTTTTTTTTTTTTTTGAGACAGTGTGTCACTGTGTCACCCAGGCTGGAGTGTAGTGGCATGATCTCAGCTCAGTGCAACCTCTGCCTCCCAGATTCAAGCGATTCTCGTGCCTCAGCCTCCCGAGTAGCTTGGATTACAGGTGCATGTCACCACACCTGGCTAATTTTCGTATTTTTAGTAGAGACAGGGTTTCTCCATGTTGGCCAGGCTGGTCTCGAACTCCTGACCTCAAGTGATCTGCCCGCCTCAGCCTCCCAAAGTACTGGGATTACAGGTGTGAGCCACTGTGCCCGGCCCAGAGCTAGTATTTTTAAATAGCCATCTAAAGAAGGAACTGGGGCTATGGGGTGTGAGGAGACATCTTAGTGCAGATGATCATAAATCGCTTTTTGTAGATTGAATAGGCATGAGATAATTAGTGAGGAGCATCAGAGGTAAGGAAGAGGGTGGCGTTCCATTAAGACCAGTGAATGATACAGAAGTGAGAAACATGTTGTTCAGATAGCCGTGATAATATAATGGTATAAAATCTTCATCTTTCTGTACTCAGCAGATACTCAGAAACCACATATCTCTTTCCTAGTTTTACCACCAAATTATCTCTTAATAGCCCATTTTTTCAACATAGCAAAAATACAGAGAAGAAAACATGCTACCAATATCTAATGATTTGAGAATTAGTAAATGCTCGTTGGTACAACATTTTGAGACTCTGTAGGAAACTATATTCAATACTAAGAATTAATCTATATACTACTTTGTTCTGACTCACCAGGCTATTTTTACTAGCCATTATGACCCACATCTATATGCGATACTTATGCTTATGTTTCGCACTGTGTGTATGTTTGTGTTGTGTATATTTGCCCAATTGTGACTTGCTACTAGTTTGTAATAGTTTGTGAGAGATAAAACCATTAGTTCCAGTGTTTTCACCTCCATATGGGAAGAGCCAACTTTATAATTTGGACCCGAATTTACTCGATTATAATACCACTCCTAGGGATTTTTGCAAAATATTAAAACTGAAAAATGATTGACAGATTGTCTCAGTTCATATATACATTTGTGGTCCACTTTTCTATGGTTGTCAAGTTCAGGGATTCTAATAACTTATATAAATGAAGAAAGTGTATTGCTTAAATCATATTGTTTAGTGATGAAAGTTAGAATTTGAAGTGGTTGTTTTATGATATGATCCTTTCAAATTATTTAAAATTTTTATTGATCTCTTCATTTTGCTATGAACATTTATAGCACTTTGCTGTTTCAGTATTTTTCAGAAGCGTCAATTCTCTGTCTGGATACTTTTACTAAATTTTCTATATTAAGCTCATTGCTTGGACCATCATCTGTCTTCCTAGGTATTTCTCAAGATTCTAGCTAAAACGGAAAGGCTGCATATACAATCCAGGACCCTTGCTGAGACTGGATCACATTTGTCCTGAGGGAACAAAATGCACGGCAGGGGGCTATAATTCAGAAGCTGAATATTTAACCAAGTTGTTCCCTTGCAGTTGCATTATATCTAAAAAAAAAAAAAAAAAAAACGGTTGAGACACACCGAAAATCTTATGACCTGTACTCCCCATTTCTCTTAATTTCACTTTGTTTTGAGAGCAAAACAAGTAAAATTCTCAAAACCAAGTACTCCACATTTTCAGCTACTTCCAACCATAAAGCTGTACTAATCTTTCTCCCAAATAATCAAAAATTCTACAAGTGTTCAAATTTTCACAGAGTATAAAAATTGTATTCAATCAGATCATTTTCCTCTGTCCCAGTGATATTGCTTGTGTTGATCACATTTAGGTTATGACACTGAAGAAATTTAGTGTGAGAGTTAAAATTCATTCACTCCCATTACTCTCCTCTCACTTTTCTCAATTTGATCAATATTGTGTGAAATGATAAAGTACAGAACTGAGTACTGGGCACATAGCTTTTATCTAAGAGTCAAAATATGTGTATACACACACACACAAACTGGAGCTGTTACTTTTCTTTTACTACATTCAAAATTTGTTATTCCAAATTATAACTCTGTCACCTGTAGGAAAGACATAATACCTCCTACAAAGGAGAAAAGTAGACTTATTTCTAGTAATTATGCTAAGTGATAGATAATCCCTTAAAAAGTTTTTGGACTTCAGCAGTCACTTGCATGTGTATTGCTAGCAGAATATACAATCTAAGTAAACTTAAACTTCTGAAAACTAGTAGTTTCGTATACAATAGAAATCTGAATTTATTAAACTATCCACCAAATTTGGCTGACTATTCAAATTATATGTAAGTAGGTTGACTAGCTCTAATCTACATAGGCCTAAGTAAAAGTACTAAGTCATGCTAAATCATTTTCACTATCTTCATTGAGATCTGGCAGGTATTCTGACTCTGTCTTTTAATTTCCTTTCTTGAATATATATATATATATATATATATATATATACACGCACCAAGGTAATAATGAATATGTATATATATATATGCACCAGGGTAATAATGAATTTATCTGTATCTATCTATCTATCTATCTATCTATCTATCTATCTATATATGCGCCAAGGTAATAGTGAATCTATATATGTGCACCAAGGTAATATTGAATCACAGTGTTTTTCACAATAGATTAGGGAAAATGCCTTCAAAAAGTTTGTCATAAGAAATAATAAAATTATGAGGTGATATTTTCCAGGAGAAAAATCCAAGCAAATGAGGTTATACCTAATGTTTTCAACAGATACTGGTTTTTAAAAACTACCTTTGAATTTTAACTGGCACTTAAGTTAAAATTCTACAAATGTCAAGTCAGATATGACCAAAGCTACTTTCAAAGATGTGTTACTACTGTCAGGAAAAAGATTTAGATAAATGTGGCTCCCCCTTTTTCCATAGTTCTACAGAGAACTTAATATTTTCTAGTGCTTTTAAAATCATGTTACAGGAATAAAACTCTGTAGGTGCAAGAACTGTCCATGGAGAAGGCTGACTGCCATCGTAATTGCAACACACAGTGTTCCTGACAATATTTGTATTGTTTCATCTGTACACATTACTTTTCTACAAATGTTACCACCATCCAGCCTGTGAGAAGCAGCCGCTCTGTGGGACTTTTGGCTGAAATGCTTGGCTATCCATACTGTCCCAAGATACAAATGCTTCTACCGCCATAATGACTAAAGCAAGAATTCCATTCTGGAAACATTTTTCAGAAAAGCAAATATAGATTTTGAGAAGAAAAAAAATCAAGACTTATTCTCTTCTTTTAAAAATATAAGTATGGTGGAAGAATCTGTGGTTTTTTGTTCTTGCGATAGTTTACTGAGAATGATGATTTACAATATCATCCATGTCTCTACAAAGGACATGAACTCATCATTTTTTATGGCTGCATAGTATTCCATGGTGTATATGTGCCACATTTTCTTAATCCAGTCTATCATTGTTGGACATTTGGGTTGGTTCCAAGTCTTTGCTATTGTGAATAGTGCCGCAATAAACATACGTGTGCGTGTGTCTTTATAGCAGCATGATTTATAGTCCTTTGGGTATATACCCAGTAATGGGATGGCTGGGTCAAATGATATTTCTAGTTCTAGATCCCTTAGGAATCGCCACACTGACTTCCACAATGCTTGAACTAGTTTACAGTCCCACCAACAGTGTATAAGTGTTCCTATTTCTCCACACCCTCTCCAGCACCTGATCTTTCCTGACTTTTTAATGATTGCCATTCTAACTGGTGTGAAATGGTATCTCATTGTGGTTTTGATTTGCATTTCTCTGATGGCCAGTGATGGTGAGCATTTTTTCATGTGTTTTTTGGCTGCATAAATGTCTTCTTTTGAGAAGTGTCTGTTCATGTCCTTTGCCCACTTTTTGATGGGGTTGTTTGTTTTTTTCTTGTAAATTTGTTTGAGTTCATTGTAGATTCTGGATATTAGCCCTTTGTCAGATGAGTAGGTTGTGAAAATTTTCTCCCATTTTGTAGGTTGCCTGTTCACTCTGATGGTAGTTTCTTTTGCTGTGCAGAAGCTCTTTAGTTTAATTAGATCCCATTTGTCAATTTTGTCTTTTGTTGCCATTGCTTTTGGTGTTTTAGACATGAAGTCCTTGCCCATGCCTATGTCCTGAATGGTAATGCCTAGGTTTTCTTCTAGGGTTTTTATGGTTTTAGGTCTAACGTTTAAGTCTTTAATCCATCTTGAATTGATTTTTGTATAAGGTGTAAGGAAGGGATCCAGTTTCAGCTTTCTACATATGGCTAGCCAGTTTTCCCAGCACCATTTATTAAATAGGGAATCCTTTCCCCATTGCTTGTTTTTCTCAGGTTTGTCAAATATCAGATAGTTGTAGATATGTGGTGTTATTTCTGAGGGCTCTGTTCTGTTCCACTGATCTGTATCTCTGTTTTGGTAGCAGTACCATGCTGTTTTGATTACTGTAGCCTTGTAGTATAGTTTGAAGTCAGGTAGTGTGATGCTTCCAGCTTTGTTCTTTTGGATCAGGATTGACTTGACGATGTGGGCTCTTTTTTGGTTCCATATGAACTTTAAAGTAGTTTTTTCCAATTCTGTGAAGAAAGTCATTGGTAGCTTGATGGAGATGGCATTGAATCTGTAAATTACCTTGGGCAGTATGGCCATTTTCATGATATTGATTCTTCCTACCCATGAGCATGGAATGTTCTTCCATTTGTTTGTATCCTCTTTTATTTCCTTGAGCAGTGGTTTGTAGTTCTGCTTAAAGAGGTCCTTCACATCCCTTGTAAGTTGCATTCCTAGGTATTTTATTCTCTTTGAAGCAATTGTGAATGGGAATTCACTCATGATTTGGCTCTCTGTTTGTCTGTTATTGGTGTATAAGAATGCTTGTGATTTTTGTACATTGATTTTGTATCCTGAGACTTTGCTGAAGTTGCTTATCAGCTTAAGGAGATTTTGGGCTGAGACAATGGGGTTTTCTAGATATGCAATCATGTCATCTGCAAACAGGGACAATTTGACTTCCTCTTTTCCTAATTGAATACCCTTTATTTCCTTCTCCTGCCTAATTGCCCTGGCCAGAACTTCCAACACTATGTTGAATAGGAGTGGTGAGAGAGGGCATCCCTGTCTTGTGCCAGTTTTCAAAGGGAATGCTTCCAGTTTTTGCCCATTCAGTATGATATTGGCTGTGAGTTTGTCATAGATAGCTCTTATTATTTTCAGATACGTCCTATCAATACCTAATTTATTGAGAGTTTTTAGCATGAAGATTGTTGAATTTTGTCAAAGGCCTTTTCTGCATCTATTGAGATAATCATGTGGTTTTTGTCTTTGGTTCTGTTTATATGCTGGATTACATTTATTGATTTGCATATATTGAACCAGCCTGGCATCCCAGGGATGAAGCCCACTTGATCATGGTGGATAAGCTTTTTGATGTGCTGCTGGATTTGGTTTGCCAGTATTTTATTGAGGATTTTTGCATGAATATTCATCAAGGATATTGGTCTAAAATTCTCTTTTTTGGTTGTTTCTCTGCCCGGCTTTGGTATCAGGATGATGCTGGCCTCATAAAATGAGTTAGGGAGGATTCCCTCTTTTTCTATTGATTGGAATAGTTTCAGAAGGAATGGTACCAGTTCTTCCTTATACCTCTGGTAGAATTCGGCTGTGAATCCATCTGGTCCTGGACTCTTTTTGGTTGGTAAGCTATTGATTATTGCCACAATTTCAGCTCCTGTTATTGGTCTATTCAGAGATTCAACTTCTTCCTGGTTTAGTCTTGGGAGAGTGTATGTGTCGAGGAATTTATCCATTTCTTCTAGATTTTCTAGTTTATTTGCGTAGAGGTGTTTGTAGTATTCTCTGATGGTAGTTTGTATTTCTGTGGGATCGGTGGTGATATCCCCTTTATCATTTTTTATTGCGTCTATTTGATTCTTCTCTCTTTTTTTCTTTATTAGTTTTGCTAGCGGTCTATCAATTTTGTTGATCCTTTCGAAAAACCAGCTCCTGGATTCGTTAATTTTTGGAACGGCTTTTTGTGTCTCTATTTCCTTCAGTTCTGCTCTGATTTTAGTTATTTCTTGCCTTCTGCTAGCTTTTGAATGTGTTTGCTCTTGCTTTTCTAGTTCTTTTAATTGTGATGTTAGGGTGTCAATTTTGGATCTTCCCTGCTTTCTCCTGTGGGCATTTAGTGCTATAAATTTCCCTCTACACACTGCTTTGAATGTGTCCCAGAGATTCTGATATGTTGTGTCTTTGTTCTCGCTGGTTTCAAAGAACATCTTTATTTCTGCCTTCATTTTGTTGTGTACCCAGTAGACATTCAGGAGCAGATTGTTCAGTTTCCATGTAGTTGAGCGGTTTTGAGTGAGATTCTTAATCCTGAGTTCTAGTTTGACTGCACTGTGGTCTGAGAGATAGTTTGTTATAATTTCTGTTCTTTTACATTTGCTGAGGAGAACTTTACTTCCAACTATGTGGTCAATTTTGGAATAGGTGCGGTGTGGTGCTGAAAAAAATGTATATTCTGTTGATTTGGGATGGAGAGTTCTGTAGATGTCTATTAGGTCCGCTTCGTGCAGAGCTGAGTTCAATTCCTGGGTATCCTTGTTAACTTTCTGTCTCGTTGATCTGTCTAATGTTGACAGTGGGGTGTTAAAGTCTCCCATTATTAATGTGTGGGAGTCTAAGTCTCTTTGTAGGTCACTCAGGACTTGCTTTATGAATCTGGGTGCTCCTGTATTGGGTGCATATATATTTAAGATAGTTAGCTCTTCTTGTTGAATTGATCCCTTTACCATTATGTAATGGCCTTCTTTGCCTCTTTTGATCTTTGTTGGTTTGAAGTCTGTTTTATCAGAGACTAGGATTGCAACCCCTGCCTTTTTTTGTTTTCCATTTGCTTGGTAGATTTTCCTCCATCCTTTTATTTTGAGCCTATGTGTGTCTCTGCCCGTGAGATGGGTTTCCTGAATACAGTACACTGATGGGTCTTGACTCTTTATCCAATTTGCCAGCCTGTGTCTTTTAATTGGAGCATTTAGTCCATTTACATTTAAAGTTAATATTGTTATGTGTGAATTTGATCCTGTCATTATGATGTTAGCTGGTTATTTTGCTTGTTAGTTGATGCAGTTTCTTCCTAGTCTCGATGGTCTTTACATTTTGGCATGATTTTGCAGCGGCTGGTACCAGTTGTTCCTTTCCATGTTTAGCGCTTCCTTCAGGAGCTCTTTTAGGGCAGGCCTGGTGGTGACAAAATCTCTCAGCATTTGCTTGTCTGTAAAGTATTTTATTTCTCCTTCACTTATGAAGCTTAGTTTGGCTGGATATGAAATTCTGGGTTGAAAATTCTTTTCTTTAAGAATGTTGAATATTGGCCCCCACTCTCTTCTGGCTTGTAGAGTTTCTGCCGAGAAATCTGCTGTTATTCTGATGGGCTTCCCTTTGAGGGTAACCCGACCTTTCTCTCTGGCTGCCCTTAACATTTTTTCCTTCATTTCAACTTTAGTGAATCTGACAATTATGTGTCTTGGAGTTGCTCTTCTCGAGGAGTATCTTTGTGGCGTTCTCTGTATTTCCTGAATCTGAATGTTGGCCTGCCTTGCTAGATTGGGGAAGTTCTCCTGGATAATATCCTGCAGAGTGTTTTCCAACTTGGTTCCATTCTCCCCGTCACTTTCAGGTACACCAATCAGACGTAGATTTGGTCTTTTCACATAGTCCCATATTTCTTGGAGGCTTTGCTCGTTTCTTTTTATTCTTTTTTCTCTAAACTTCCCTTCTTGCCTCATTTCATTCATTTCATCTTCCATCACTGATACCCTTTCTTCCAGTTGATCACATCAGCTTCTGAGGCTTCTGCATTCTTCACATAGTTCTCGAGCCTTGGTTTTCAACTCCATCAGCTCCTTTAAGCACTTCTCTGTATTGGTTATTCTAGTTATACATTCTTCTAAATTTTTTTCAAAGTTTTCAACTTCTTTGCCTTTGGTTTGAATGTCCTCCCGTAGCTCGTAGTAATTTGATCGTCTGAAGCCTTCTTCTCTCAACTCGTCAAAGTCATTCTCCATCCAGCTTTGTTCCGTTGCTGGTGAGGAACTGCGTCCCTCTGGAGGAGGAGAGGCGCTCTGCTTTTTAGAGTTTCCAGTTTTTCTCTTCTGTTTTTTCCCCATCTTTGTGGTTTTATCTACTTTTGGTCTTTGATGATGGTGATGTACAGATGGGTTTTTGGTGTGGATGTCCTTTCTGTTTGTTAGTTTTCCTCCTAACAGACAGGACCCTCAACTGCAGGTCTGTTGGAGTACCTGGCCGTGTGAGGTGTCAGTCTGCCCCTGCTTGGGGGTCAGGGGTCAGGGACCCACTTGAGGAGGCAGTCTACCTCTCTCAGATCTCCAGCTGCGTGCTGGGAGAACCACTGCTCTCTTCAAAGCTGTCAGACAGGGACATTTAAGTCTGCAGAGGTTACTGCTGTCTTTTTGTTTGTCTGTGCCCTCCCTCAGAGGTGGAGCCTACAGATGCAGGCAGGCCTCCTTGAGCTGTGGTGGGCTCCACCCAGTTCGAGCTTCCCGGCTGCTTTGTTTACCTAAGCAAGCCTGGGCAATGGTGGGCGCCCCTCCCCCAGCCTCGCTGCCGCCTTGCAGTTTGATCTCAGACTGCTGTGCTAGCAATCAGTGAGACTCCATGGGCGTAGGACTCTCCGAGCCAGGTGCGGGATATAATCTCTTGGTGCGCCGTTTTTTAAGCCCATCGGAAAAGTGCAGTATTCAGGTGGGAGTGACCCGATTTTCCAGGTGCCGTCTGTCACCACTTTCCTTGACTAGGAAAGGGAACTCCCTGACCCCTTGCGCTTCCCGAGTGAGGCAATGCCTCGCCTTGCTTTGGCTTGCGCACGGTGCGCGCACACACTGACCTGCGCCCACCGTCTGGCACTCTCGCTAGTGAGGTGAACCCGGTACCTCAGATGGAGGTGCAGAAATCACCCATCTTCTGCGTCGCTCACGCTGGGAGCTGTAGTCCGGAGCTGTTCGTATTCGGCCATCTTGGCTCCTAAATGTGAGGTTCTGTGCCTTTCTATTACTGTACCCAATTTTAATTTATTGGAATATGGAATGTGAAGACTTGAGCCAAAATGTTTTTACTGGGATATTAGCTGAAGATGAGAGAAAAGCAAAATGAAAAGAAGGTTTAACTGTCACACTGCTGAGAGCTATTTAGCTCTTCACTGCTTATTCCTATATTTCTTCCACTTGAGAGACATTATACATCTATCTTGTTTATGCTACTGTGATTTTAAGAGGTATGCCATAGTCAGGTGGACCTTGTTCTAACAGATATATTTATACATACATATATATACACACACACACACACACACACACACACAAACACACACTGTATATATATGTGTATGTATGTTTGTATATGTATATATACATAGATATATCTAAGTACATAAACACACATACATTTACATAAATATACATGTTTTATGAGGGCAAAATCTTTGTATCCCTCAAAGTACATGCAGAATGTTTGTCAATTAGAGTTATTTGGCTTTTGCCTCATGATGCAAGATCAGAACATCAAAAGAAAAAATAAGCATTGCAGAACCAGACACAGTGTGTCTTTTACTGGGTTTGTTATTGGGTTATTAACTTTTAAGTGTACATAATTATTATTAGTAGTAGTATTATACTTCAAGTTTTAGGGTACATGTGCACAATGTGCAGGTTTGTTACATAAGTATACATGTGCCATGTGGGTGTGCTGCACCCATTAACACGTCATTTAGCATTAAGTATATCACCTAATGCTATCCCTTCCCCCTCCCCCCACCCCACGACAGGCCCCAGTGTGTGATGTTCCCCTTCCTGTGTCCATGTGTTGTCATTGTTCAATTCCCACCTATGAGTGAAAATATGCGGTGTTTGGTTTGTTGTCCTTGCGATAGTTTGCTGAGAATGATGGTTTCCAGCTTCATCCATGTCCCTACAAAGGACATGAACTCATCCTTTTTTATGGCTGCATAGTATTCCATGGTGTGTATGTGCCACATTTTCTTAATCCAGTCTATCATTGTTGGACATTTGGGTTAGTTCCAAGTCTTTGCTATTGCAAATAGTGCCACAATAAACATACGTGTGCATGTGTCTTTATAGCAGCATGATTTATAATCCTTTGGGTATATACCCATTAATGGGATGGCTGGGTCAAATGGTATTTCTAGTTCTAGATCCCTGAGGAATCGCCACACCGACTTCCACAATGGTTGAACTAATTTTACCCATCTATAGGTTGAGGTTAATGTTGTCATCTATGTAAATGTACTTCCATGAAGATTAAATGAGATAGATAGTATTGTATAATTTTCAAGAATAAAGTAAAATCAAGCAGCCTCAGTTGAATTTTACGTGCATCTACTTGCCCATTGCACAGTGTTAGGTTATGAAAGCTTCCAGAGTATTAGTATCTTCATTTAATAAAAGTATAATACATACTTCAAAATGCTGTGAAGAATAAGTGAGACAATGTATAAAGAGCACTTACAACAGTTCTTCAAATACATTAAAATATCAATACATAGTATTTTGATAATTTTATTTTTGAAAAGTTGTTTTGAAGAATTGATTTCTGCTTATAATGTTCCCAGAACATAGCTTAGTTTATAGTAAGTTTTTAGTTAATGGATTCTACTTTTGTTCTATTTTATTTGCATTTGTGTGATCAGATATTTGGTGATCACAGATCAAGCTCTAAAACATTATGTACTTTAAGCCTTGGCTGTGCGGAGAGGCTCACGCCTGTAATCCCAGCACTTTCAGAGGCTGAGGTGGGTGGATCATGAGGTCAAGAGGTAGAGACCATCCTGGCCTACATGGTGAAACCCTGTCTCTACTAAAAATACAAAAATTAGCTGGGCATGGTGGCACGTGCCTGTAATCCCAGCTACTAGGGAGGCTGAGGCAGGAGAATTGCTTCAACCTGGGAGGCGGTGGTTTGCAGTGAGCCAAGATCATGCCACTGCACTCCAAACTGGAGACAGAGTGAGACTCCGTCTCAAAAAAAAAAAAAAAAAGGGACATATATTTTTTAAAAAACTTTTTTGAAGTTTTGAATTGCAAAGATAGTTTACAGAGTTCCATTTATACTACACCGAATTTCCTCTATACGTAATATCTTAACATTTATCCAGGATCCCATGCAAGTTACCATATGACATTTACTAATTGTATCTCCTTAGGCTCTTCTTGGCTGTGACGGTTTCTCAGTCGTTCCCTATTTTTAATGATATAGTTTTGAGGTGTGCTGCTCAGGTATTTGCAGAATGTGCCTTAATTGGGATTTGTCTGGTGTTCCTCTCTTGTTAAAAGTGAGGTTATGTGTTTTGGGGAGGAAGATGTGAGAGACACACTGTCATTTTTATCACATCATATTAAGGGTACATACTCTTAACACGACATTACTGCTGATGTGAAACCTGATCATTTCATTGAGATAGTGTTTATCGGGTCTTTCTATTGTAAAATTATTCTTTTTTTCTCTTCCCCTACTGTGTCCCTTGGAAGTCATTATTTCTAACTTGCTAGGGTGTTATTTTATCTAAACTCTCTCAGCTGACAGAGCAAGAAAATGCAAGTAGCAATATATAAATATCTACAAATATTTCAAATGCAATATTATGTATCTATAGTAAGTTAAACCATAGCACATACCGATGTCCTTAACTGTAATCAAGGACCACATGGATCATTCTAACTTCCTCTTGCTTAACTATAAACTCCCACTGCAATAGGGAGAACAGGCTTCCACCATTCTTTTACTTAATTGTTCAGATCTAGTATGCATGAGTGGTACTGTCTGAATTAACACACAATCCTGTGGTAAAGAACGTATCATATAGTATATACACAATGCTTATTTATACTCACTTTTTCCTGTGGTCTCACAGACACCCCACAATTCGGAATTTATTTATGGCAGCATCTTTTTCCCTACTTCCTTGAGTGATATTACTTCATACATTTGTAATACAGTTATATTGTTTTGTCACATTCTGTGTGCCATCCTAGAATCCTTGACCCTCTAAATTATTATGGTATTTTACTTTACATACATTAAGTTTCACTCTGTGTTACAAAGTTCTATATAATTTAACAAATGCATAGATTTTTGCATTGAGTTGTCTTCGTCCCCTAAGTATTCTTAGTTGAATGCTTGGTGTTTTATTATTAAATATTTTGCTTTTATCTAACCCAATAAACTATGTTTCCTTTGAACAATAACTACATTTTATACCACATAGTAATAATTCTGGATGCAGAGTTTCTGTACTGAGTTTAAGATACATTACTATTTTCCTTGGAAAAATCTTTAGTCCTGTTAGTCTGCTTTGTTGCCTGCAGTACTGACCAATCCTTCAAATTTTGAGGCAAACCAAAAAAGTCTCATAACATATTTTTTTAGCTATGTAACTGTAAATCAGATTAAATAAGATATTTTTCCAATTGATAGATTGTAATGGTGGGAATTTTACAAAAAATATGTAGAAAGCAAACCCAGAATATTTCTAATAAATAATCTCGGTGTAGTTATAGCTCACCTTATTTAATATCTTGTGAAAGTCTACTGTTAATAATTTTTTCTTTCTTTTTTATTGTGGTAAAATGCATATAACAAAATTTATCATTTTAGCCATCTCTAGTTGTATAGTTCAGTGGTATTAAATATATTCATAATACTGTGCAACCATGACCACCATCCATTTCCATAACTGTTTTCATCTTGTAAAATTTAAACTCTATACCCATTAAACATAAATACCTGTTCTCCCCATTGCCCCTGCCAGTCCCGGGCAACCATCATTCTATTTTCTGTCTTTTTGATTTTGACTACTCTCAGTACCTCATGTAAGTGGTATCATACGTTATTTGTCTTTTTGTAACTGGCTTATTTCACTTAGTGTAATGTCCTCAAGGTTTATTCCTGTTGTAGCATTATGTCAGAATTTTATTCCTTCTTAAAGCTGAATAATATTTCATGTATATATACAATATTGTGTTTATCCATCCATCCATCGATGGACACTTGAATTATTTCCACATTTTAGTTACGTGAATAATGCTGCTCAGAACATAGGAATACAAATATCTCTTTGAGACTCTAATTTTGATTCTTGTGGATATGCACCTAGCAGTGAAATTGATCAATTATATTATAATAGCATTTCTAATTGTATAAGGAACTGTCATACTGTTTTCCACTGTGGCTTCAATATTTTACATTCCCACACAAAGTGCAAAAGTGTTCCAATTTCTCTACATCCTCATCCTCACCAAAACTTATTTTCTGCTTTTTTTCATACTAGATATTCTAATGGGTGTGACGTGGTATCTCTTTGTAGTTTTGACTTGCATTTCCCTAATGATTAGTGATGTTGAGCATCTTTTTATGTACTTATTGGCCATTTGTAAATTTTTTGGAGAAAAGTCTATTCAAGTCATTCTCCTATGTTTGAATTGAGTTGTTTGGCTTTTGTTGTTCCTGAGTTTCAGGAGTCCTCTATGTATTCTGGATATTAATCACTTACTAGATATATGATTTGCAAATATGTTTTACCATTCTGTGGGGTGTTGTGTAACTCTGTTGATATTGTCCTTTGATACACATATTTTTAAAAAATTACGTGGTTAAAATTTGACTATTTCTTCTTTTGTTGCCTGTGTCTTTGGTGTCATCTCCAAGAAACTGCCAAATCCAAAGTGATACAGTTTTGTTCTATATTTCATTCTAACTGTTTTATAGTTTTAGACCTTACATTTATTCTTTTGATTCCATTTGAGTTAATTCTTGTATATAGTACAAGGTAAAGGACAACTTCATTCTTTTGCTTGTGGATATTAAGTTTTTGCCACACTATGTTAAAAAGATTGTCCTTTCTTCATGAAATGATATTAGCATCCTTGTCAAAAATCATTTGACCATGTATGTAAGGGTTTATTTCAGGGCTTTCTATTCTATTTCACTGATTTATGTGGCTGTCTTTAGGCCAGTACCACACATTTCTGAATACTTAGCTTTGTAATAAATTTTGAAATCAAGAAGGGTGTGTCTTATTACTTTCTTCATGTTTCAAAATTGATTTTGCCATTCGGCATCCCTTGATATCCCACATGAATTTGAAGATGGGTTTTTCTATTTCTGCAAAGTCATTTGGATTTTAATAGGAATGGCATTTAATCTGTAAATTGATTTGGGTAGCATTGATAAAATGATATTAAGCCTTCCAATCCATAAACATGGGATGAGTTTCTTTTCATCTGTGCCTTCTTTAATTTATGTCGCCAATGTTTTGTAGTTTTCATTAAACAAGATTTCATCTCATTGATTAATTCCTAAGTATTTTATTCTTTTTGATGCTATTATAGAAAATAGAAGCTTTTCTTTATTTCTTTCCAGGTTATATGATGATAGTGTATAGAAACGAAACTGAATTTTGTGCATTGACTTTGTATCCTGCTACTTTGGTGAATTCGTTTATTATTTCTTACAGTTTGCGTGTGTGTGTGTGTGTGTGTGTGTGTGTGTGTCTGTATGTGAAATCTGTAGTGTTTTCCATGTAGCTAATCGTACCATCTGTGAAGAGATAATTGTACTTTTTACTTCCAAATTAAATGCCCTTTATTACTTTTTCTTGCCTAATTTCTCTGGCTAGAATGTATAGTACTCCGTTGAACCAAAGTGGCAAAAGTTAAACGTTTGCTTTGTTTTTGAACTTAGAAAAAAAAAGCTTTCACTTCCTTTAGCATGATGATTGCTATGGATTTTATATATATATATATCTTTTATTGCATTGAGGTTCTTTCCATTTGTTCCTTGTTTGATGAGGGTTTTTGTCATGGAAGAATGTTGAATTTTGTCAAATGCATTTACTGCATCAATTGAGATGATCATGTGGTTTATTCCCACCATTTAATCAATATGGTGTATTATATCAATTGATTTTCATACATTGTCATTGTTACATTCCAGAAATAAATACCATTTAGTCATTTTGTTTTGTTTTGTTGTGTTGTGTTGTGTTTCAAGGCAGAGTCTCACTCAGTTGCCCAGGCTGGAGTGCAGTGGTGCGATCTCGGCTCACTGCAACCTCTGCCTCCTGGGTTCAAACAATTTTCCTACTTCAGCCTCCCAAGTAGCTGGGATTACAGGCGCCCACCACCACATCCAGCTAATTTTTTGTATTTTTAGTAGAGATGAGGTTTCACCATGTTGGCCAGGCTGGTTTTGAACCCCTGACCTCAAGTGATCCACCTGCCTTGTCCTCCCAAAGTGCTAGGAATACAGGCGTGAGCTACCACACCAGCCTACTCATGGTTTATAATCATTTTAATGTAGTGCTAAATTCAGACTGCTAGCATTTTGTTGGGGATTTTTCCATCAATGTTCAGAAGAGCTATTAGTCTATACTTTTCTTGTAGTGTCTAGGTCTGGTTTTGGTATTGAGGTAATGCAGACTTCATAGGATAAGGAAGTGTTTCCTTTGCTCTTTGCTACTGCTTCTTCTTTTCTCCTTCTTCTTTTTTTTTTTTTTTTGAAGAGAAATTGGTGTTCAATTGTCTTTAAATATTTGGTAGAATTCACTAGTAAAGCCAATAGGTCCTGGCCCTTTGTTGGGAGAGTTTTGATTACTGATTCAATCTCCTTACTAGTTTTAGCTTTATTCAGATATTTCATTTTTTCTGAATTAGTCTTTGTAGCTTTCATGTTTCTAGAAGTTTGTGTATTTTATCTAGGTTATCTAATTTGTTAGTGTACAATTTGTTCACAGTACTCTCTTATAATCCTTAATATTTCTGTAGAATAGGTAGTAATGTATCCACTTTGATTTCTGATTTTAGTCACTTGAATAGTCATTCTTTTTTTCTTACCTAGCTAAAGGTTTAGCAATTTTATTGAACCTTTTAAAGAATTAACTTTTGGTTTCATTGATTTTCTCTATTGTTTCTCTATTCTCAATTTCATTTATCTCTGTTCTAATCTTTCTTATTTCCTTCTTTCTATTACCTTTGGAATTCTTTTCTTTTTTTTTTTAGTTTTGCAAGTTGTAAATCAGGTTTTCAATTCTGGATCTTTCTTGTTTTTTAATGTAAGCATTTATAACTATAAATTTCACCCTGCATACTGTTTTTGCTCTGTTCTGTGTTTCAGTGTGCTGTGTTTTCATTTTAATTCATCTCTAAGTATTTTCTAATTTTCCTTGTGAATTACTGGATCCATTGGCAATGTGTAAGAGTATGTTTCTTAAATTTTGTAAATTTTTAAGATTTACTACTGCTATTGATTTCTAACTTAATCCCATTTTGGTTAGAAAAGATACTGTATAATAACTATCTATTGAGACTTCATACTTGGCCTAACATATGGTTAATCCTAGAAAATGTTCCATGTGCCCGATGTAACAGTGTATGCTGTTGTTGACTAAGTAATCTGTATATGTCTGTTGGATTTACTGGTTTTAGTACTCTACTTGCTTACTTAACTTATGTCTGGTTGTTCTATCCATTATTGAAAGTGGGATTTTGCAATTTCCAGCTATCATTGAACAACTGCCTGAAGTTTCTCCCTTTAATTTTGTCAATGTCATATATTTTGATAGTCTATATTAGGTATATAAATGTTTATAATTGTTCTATTTTCTTGTTATATAGAACTTTTTATTATTGCATAATATCCTTCTTTGTCTCCTGTAAGCTTTTTTGATGAAAGTCTATTTTGTCTTATATTAATATAGCCACTCCTGCTCCCTTTTATTTACCATTTGCATGTTATATAATTTTCCGTTCTTTCACTTTCGTTATATTTGTGTCATTGAATATAAAGTGAGTCACCTATAGACAGCGTATAGTTTTATAAAGGTTGTTTAAATCCATTCTGCCAATTTGTGTCTTTCATTTGAAGAGTGTAATACATTTTCTGCCAAGTAATTACTGAAAAATTGAGTCTTAATTTTGTTACTTTTATTTTTGTTATTTATATGCCTAATTGCTTTTTGGATCCTCGTTTCCTGCATTACTGTCAGCTATTGTGTTTATTTGTATTGTGGAGTAAAATATTTAAATTCATGTATGAGATCTTTTTGTATAGTATATTTTTTGTAGTTACCATGAAATTAAATTTAGACTCTTAAAATTATAATATTCCAATTAAAATTTATTTATATTAACTTTAATAGCATACAAAAACTCTGCTCCTTTAAAAGCTTCATCTCCACCCGTTTTGAAAATTGATATCAAACATTAAGTTTATACATTGTGTGCCCCAAAATATATACTAATGATTATTTTAAATGCATTTTTCTATTAAATTATATACAAAAAACTGTTGAGTTAGAAGCCAAAGTTATAAGAGTTCTAGCTTTTATAATTGCCCATGTGTTTACCTTTATTAAGATCTAAAATTTTTCACATGGCTTCAAGTTACTATCAGCTGTGATTTCATTTTTGCCTTGTAGAAATCCCTTAAACATTTCTTGGATGACAGGTCTAATGGTAACAAGCTTCCTCAGCTTTTGTTTATCTGAGAACATCCTAATTTCTTCCTTAATTTTGAAGAACAGATTTGCTATACATAGGATTATTGGTTGACAGTTCTTTTTTTTTTTTAATTAACTCGGAGTGTATTAGCCCACTGTCTTCTAGTCTCCAAAGTTACTAAGAAATCTCTTGATAGGCCGGGCGTGGTGGCTCATGCCTGTAATCCCAGCCCAATTATTTGGCAATGTGTAAGAGTATGTTTCTTAAACTTTGTAAATTTTTAAGTTTACAAAAATTGGGAGGCCAAGGTGGGTGGATCACCTGAGGTCAGAAGTTCAAAACCAGCCTGGCCAACATGGTGAAACCCTGTCTCAAATAAAAATACCAAAATTAGCTGGGCATGGTTTTGGGAGCCTGTAATCCCAGGTACTCAGGAGGCTGAGGCAGGAGAATCATTTGAACCCAGGAGGCAGAGGTTGCAGTGAGCTGAGATCATGCCACTGCATTCCCGCCTGGGCAACAAGAGCGAAACTCCATGTTCAAAAAAAAAAAAAAAAAAAAAGAAGAAGAAAGAAATGTGTTGATAATATTACTGAAGATTATTCATACATAAAAAATCACTTTTCTCTTGCAACTTTCAAGATTATATCTTTATCTTTCAAAAGTTCAATTATGATTTGTCTTTTCATGGGTGTCTTTGAGTTCATCTTATTTTTTAGGAGGTTTATATTCATGTTTTTCATCAAACTGGTAAGTTTCCAGCCATTATTTTTTATAAATATTCTCTCTTATCATTTCTCTTTTCATTTCTCTTCTAAGACTCCCAAAATACATATGTTGATCGGCTTCATGGTGTCCCATAGGTCATTTAGGCTCTGTTAACTTTTCTTCAATCTTTTTTTTCTGTTCCTCAGACCCAATACTTTACATTATCTTATCTTCAAGTTCACTAATTCTTTTTTTGGCTTACTCAAAATTGCGTTTGAATTCCTTTAATGGATGTTTTTATTTCAAATATTGCAATTATAAGTTTTAGAATTTCTTTTTGGTTTCTTTTTAAGATTTCTTTTTATTAATATTTCTAATTTATTGTTGTTTCTTGTTTATTATTATAAATGTGTTCCCCACATTTTTCTTTAGTTCTTCAAGCATCTTTAAGAAAGTTATTTTCAAGTCTTTGTTTGGTAGATCTATCATTTTCAGAGGCAGTTTTTATTGATTTTTTTTTTCATTTTGATGGGCCATACTTTCTATTCTCTTCAAATACCTTGTAATTTTTTCTCAAAAAATGAATATTTGAACCTACTAAGTTTTGTACTGTGGAAATCGGATTCTCCCCCTTACCTAGGGTATGTTGTTCTTTGCAATTGCTTTTACTTATTTATTGTTGTTGTTGTTTTAAAAATATTTTCTAGAATGTCTGTGCCAATAATCAGTCTGAATTATAAATTTAGGGTGTTTGTAGGTCTTTTAAGAACCTGCACTTTTCTCTGGGCACACACAATCACTTTTTAATTTCCTTATATAAAAGTGTACTTAAATTATTGTTCTATAATCTCTGATTACCAAAAGGGAGGAAAGAGAAAATACGAGAGTGAAGAAATGGTCACTGAGTCATTAAATCTCTCTGGAAGTCACTTTAGAAAAAGGGGGCCGTGTTTGCTACAATGGAGGAAGGTAAAACAGCAATGACTGCCAGCCCCTTTGTGTGCATCTCTGTGATAAGACATGGCAACCAATTATTAGAGCAAAGATCTCTAATATTTGGAAGACAGAGTCCTTTTTTTGCCAATCCTGGCTTCTGAAAGCTGTGTTCAGGTGGCCCTGGGAACAAGTGTACAACTGCCTGTCATAAGGCAGAGGGTGGGGATAAGTATCTGTTACTGTGCTAAGAGCTGAAATTGAAAATAAATAAATAAATAAATAAATAAATAAATAACTGCAACTTACCATCCAAGCCCTGCCCTGGAAGTTGGAAGGCTTCAATAGACTTCAGAGTTCCAAAATTGTTACGTAAGACACATTATGCCAATGCAATTGATTACATGGTGGTACAGATTCCTGAGTCTTCCTACTCCATCATCTTTACAGCCTACTGTGAAAAATTTTTAAATAAAATATATTTTGACAATTGCCTCTTAAAATATTTCTACTGAATATTATTGTGGACTATAAGACTATCTTTTACATAGATACAGTTTTATATATCAAGTGTACTTAGCAAAATGCATAATTATAATCTTTTAAAAGGTGCACTTAAGCTGACATAAAACCATTATTAAAACTAATTTGATAATAATTATAAAAAGAAAAAGTTTTTTAAAAATCAGTCTAACAGAAATATGTTTCTCAGAAATATGTTTACAGAACTAATAAATTTTAAAAAATATTATTGTCAGTTTATGATTTACCACCAAATATTCTGGGAAGTCAGTTTAAAAATAAATATATGAATTCCACAAAACAAATCTATGGAATTGGTATCTAGGAATTATTTCTCTCTAGTTTATTAAATATGTACTGAGAAATTACTAATATGTTAGATACATGTTCCAATCCTAGTAACACTATAAGTCTCACCCCCTCCTACTTTTCCTTTCCCACCTCAGATTTCAGCCCTGGAGAACATTAGGCTGGATCAGGTAAAGAACGTATAGCACACAACGGAACCGTAGGCCTAGAATTTCTTTTTCTTTTTTCTTTTTTTCCAGGAATATCTTTTTATTTTATTTTATTTTATTTTATTTTATTTTATTATTATTATACTTTAAGTTTTCGGGTACATGTGCACAATGTGCAGGTTGGTTACATATGTATACATGTGCCATGCTGGTGTGCTGCACCCATTAACTCGTCATTTAGCATTAGGTATATCTCCTAAAGCTATCCCTCCCCCATCCCCCCACCCCACAACAGTCCCCAGAGTGTGATGTTCCCCTTCCTGTGTCCATGTGTTCTCATTGTTCAATTCCCACCTATGAGTGAGAATATATGGTGTTTGGTTTTTTGTTCTTGCGATAGTTTACTGAGAATGATGATTTCCAATTTCATCCATGTCCCTACAAAGGACATGAACTCATCATCTTTTATGGCTGCATAGTATTCCATGGTGTATATGTGCCACATTTTCTTAATCCAGTCTATCATTGTTGGACATTTGGGTTGGTTCCAAGTCTTTGCTATTGTGAATAGTGCCACAATAAATATACGTGTGCATGTGTCTTTATAGCAGCATGATTTATAGTCCTTTGGGTATATACCCAGTAATGGGATGGCTGGGTCAAATGGTATTTCTAGTTCTAGATCCCTGAGGAATCGCCACACTGACTTCCACAATGGTTGAACTAATTTACAGTCTCACCAGCAGTGTAAAAGTGTTCCTATTTCTCCACATCCTCTGCAGCACCTGTTGTTTCCTGACTTTTTAATGATTGCCATTCTAACTGGTGTGAGATGGTATCTCATTGTGGTTTTGATTTGCATTTCTCTGATGGCCAGTGATGGTGAGCATTTTTTCATGTGTTTTTTGGCTGCATAAATGTCTTGTTTTGAGAAGTGTCTGTTCATATCCTTCGCCCACTTTTTGATGGGGTTGTTTGTTTTTTTCTTGTAAATTTGTTTGAGTTCATTGTAGATTCTGGATATTAGCCCTTTGTCAGATGACTAGGTTGTGAAAATTTTCTCCCATTTTGTAGGTTGCCTGTTCACTCTGATGGTAGTTTCTTTTGCTGTGCAGAAGCTCTTTAGTTTAATTAGATCCCATTTGTCAGTTTTGTCTTTTGTTGCCATTGCTTTTGGTGTTTTAGACATGAAGTCCTTGCCCATGCCTATGTCCTGAATGGTAATGCCTAGGTTTTCTTCTAGGGTTTTTATGGTTTTAGGTCTAATGTTTAAGTCTTTAATCCATCTTAAATTAATTTTTGTATAAGGTGTAAGGAAGGGATCCAGTTTCGGCTTTCTACCTATGGCTAGCCAGTTTTCCCAGCACCATTTATGAAATAGGGAATCCTTTCCCCATTGCTTGTTTTTCTCAGGTTTGTCAAAGATCAGATAGTTGTAGATATGAGGCGTTATTTCTGAGGGCTCTGTTGTGTTCCATTGATCTACATCTCTGTTTTGGTAGCAGTACCATGCTGTTTTGGTTACTGTAGCCTTGTAGTATAGTTTGAAGTCAGGTAGCATGATGCCTCCAGCTTTGTTCTTTTGGCTTAGGATTGACTTGGCGATGTGGGCTCTTTTTTGGTTCCATATGAACTTTAAAGTAGTTTTTTCCAATTCTGTGAAAAAGTCATTGGTAGCTTGATGGGGATGGCATTGAATCTATAAATTACCTTGGGCAGTATGGCCATTTTCACGATATTGATTCTTCCTACCTATGAGCATGGAATGTTCTTCCATTTATTTGTATCCTCTTTAATTTCATTAAGCAGTGGTTTGTAGTTCTCCTTGAAGAGGTCCTTCACGTCCCTTGTAAGTTGGATTCCTAGGTATTTTATTCTCTTTGAAGCAATTGTGAATGGGAGTTCACTCATGATTTGGCTCTCTGTTTGTCTGTTATTGGTGTATAAGAATGCTTATGATTTTTGTACAATGATTTTGTATCCTGAGACTTTGCTGAAGTTGCCTATCAGCTTAAGGAGATTTTGGGCTGAGACAATGGGGTTTTCTAGATATACAATCATGTCATCTGCAAACAGGGACAATTTGACTTCCTTTTTTCCTAATGGAATACCCTTTATTTCCTTCTCCTGCCTAATTGCCCTGGCCAGAACTTCCAACACTATGTTGAATAGGAGTGGGGAGAGAGGGCATCCCTGTCTTGTGCCAGTTTTCAAAGGCAATGCTTCCAGTTTTTGCCCATTCAGTTTGATATTGCCTGTGGGTTTGTCATAGATGGCTCTTAACTATTTTGGGATACGTCCCATCAATACCTAATTTATTGAGAGTTTTTAGCATGAAGGGTTGTTGAATTTTGTCAAAGGCCTTTTCTGCATCTATTGAGATAATCATGTGGTTTTTGTCTTTGGTTCTGTTTATATGCTGGATTACATTTATTGATTTGCGTATATTGAACCAGCCTTGCATCCCAGGGATGAAGCCCACTTGATCATGGTGGATAAGCTTTTTGATGTGCTGCTGGATTTGGTTTGCCAGTATTTTATTGAGGATTTTTGCATCAATGTTCATCAAGGATATTGGTCTAAAATTCTCTTTTTTGGTTGTGTCTCTGCCCGGCTTTGGTATCAGGATGATGCTGGCCTCATAAAATGAGTTAGGGAGGATTCCCTCTTTTTCTATTGATTGGAATAGTTTCAGAAGGAATGGTACCAGTTCTTCCTTGTACCTCTGGTAGAATTCAGCTGTGAATCCATCTGGTCCTGGACTCTTTTTGGTTGGTAAGCTATTGATTATTGCCACAATTTCAGCTCCTGTTATTGGTCTATTCAGAGATTCAACTTCTTCCTGGTTCAGTCTTGGGAGGGTGTGTGTGTCGAGGAATTTATCCATTTCTTCTAGATTTTCTAGTTTATTTGCGTAGAGGTGTTTGTAGTATTCTCTGATGGTAGTTTGTATTTCTGTGGGATCGGTGGTGATATCCCCTTTATCATTTTTTATTGCGTCTATTTGATTCTTCTCTCTTTTCTTCTGTATTAGTCTTGCTAGCAGTCTATCAATTTTGTTGATCCTTTCAAAAAACCAGCTCCTGGATTCATTGATTTTTTGAAGGGTTTTTTGTGTCTCTATTTCCTTCAGTTCTGCTCTGATTTTAGTTATTTCTTGCCTTCTGCTAGCTTTTGAATGTGTTTGCTCTTGCTTTTCTAGTTCTTTTAATTGTGATGTTAGGGTGTCAATTTTGGATCTTTCCTGCTTTCTCTTGTGGGCATTTAGTGCTATAAATTTCCCTCTACACACTGCTTTGAATGCGTCCCAGAGATTCTGGTATGTTGTGTCTTTGTTCTCATTGGTTTCAAAGAACATCTTTATTTCTGCCTTTATTTCATTATGCACCCAGTAGTCATTCAGGAGCAGGTTGTTCAATTTCCATGTAGTTGAGCGGTTCTGAGTGAGTTTCTTAATCCTGAGTTCTAGTTTGATTGCACTGTGGTCTGAGAGACAGTTTGTTATAATGTCTGATCTTTTACATTTGCTGAGGAGAACTTTACTTCCAACTATGTGGTCAATGTTGGAATAGGTGTGGTGTGGTGCTGAAAAAAATGTATATTCTGTTGATTTGGGGTGGAGAATATTCAACATTCTTACAGAAAAGAGTTTTCAACCCAGAATTTCATATCCAGCCAAACTAAGCTTCATAAGTGAAGGAGAAATAAAATACTTTACAGACAAGCAAATGCTGAGAGATTTTGTCACCACCAGGCCTGCCCTAAAAGAGCTCCTGAAGGAAGCACTAAATATGGAAAGGAACAACCGGTACCAGCCACTGCAAAATCATGCCAAATTGTAAAGACCATCGAGGCTAGGAAGAAACGGCATCAACTAACGAGCAAAATATCCAGCTAACATCGTAATGACAAGATCAATTTCACACATGACAATATTAACTTTAAATGTAAATGGACTAAATGCTCCAATTAAAAGACACAGACTGGCAAATTGGATAAAGAGTCAAGACCCATCAGTATGCTGTATTCAGGAAACCCATCTCACGTGCAGAGACACACATAGGCTCAAAATAAAAGGATGGAGGAAGATCTACCAAGCAAATGGAAAACAAAAAAAGGCAGGGGTTGCAATCCTAGTCTCTGATAAAACAGACTTTAAACCAACAAAGATCAAAAGAGACAAAGAAGGCCATTACATAGTGGTAAAGGGATCAATTCAACAGGAAGAGCTAACTATCCTAAATATATATGCACCCAATACAGGAGCACCCAACTTCATAAAGCAAGTCCTGAGTGACCTACAAAGAGACTTAGACTCCCACACAATAATAATGGGAGACTTTAACACCCCACTGTCAACATTAGACAGATCAACGAGACAGAAAGTTAACAAGGATACCCAGGAATTGAACTCAGCTCTGCACCAAGCAGACCTAATAGACATCTACAGGCCTAGAATTTCTAAAGAAGGACTAAAGGAATTGTATGTTTGAATTTTTCTTCTACCAGAGTTTTTGACATCATTCTGCATGGGAATTTTTTCCCTTGATACTAACGTAATAAGAATTGAAATAAGACTATGCCATTTTTTAAAAAAGTACTTCTGGAGAGTCTCCTCTTTCTGTTTTTTTTTGAGATGGAGTCTCACTGTGTCACCCAGGATGGAGTGGCGTGATCTCGGTTCACTGCAACCTCCACCTCCCTGGTTCAAGCGATTCTCATGCCTCAGCCTCCTGAGTAGCTGGGATTACAGGCATCCACCACCACACCCAGCTAATTTTTATATTTTGTAGTAGAGACAGGGTTTCACCATGTTGGCAAGGCTGGTCTTGAACTCCTGGCCTTAAGTGATCTACCTGCCTTGGCCTCCCAAAGTGCTGGCATTACAGGCGTGAGCCACCGTGCCTGGCTCCCATTTTGAACAGAGTAGAAGACAATGGAAATAATTTACTGAAGCAGGCAAGAGGAAAGCTGTCTAAACATTTTTATTTTCGGCTTTTTCTCCCTTTGTCTTTCAGTTGTAGTGCTGAAATGTGAAAATACAAGATCTATGAGATCTACCATAGTAATATTGTAAGCTGTATAGTACGTTAGTACATAAATATTTATGTGCAGGATAGTAATTGCGACTGAAATTTGGAGCTAGGATTCATAATGCATTCTAATACCAGAATTCAGAGCTAGGATTCAAGTTTCTCAGTTGGAATTAGTTGATAATTAAAAGATTGAGATCCCAGTCATATATCATGTTTTCTTAAATTATGAATTATTATTCATCTTATAGAATTTTTTTTTTTTGAGACAAGTTCTCACTCTGTCACCCAGGCTGGAGTGCTGTGGCATGATCTTGACTCACTGCAAACTCTGCTTCCTGGGTTCAAGCGATTCTCATGCCTTAGCCTCCAGAGTAGCTGGGACTACAGGCACGTGCCACCACGCTTGGCTAATTTTTTTTTTTTTTTTTCATAGAGACAGGGTTTCACCATGTTGGCCAGGATGGTCTCGATCTCCTGACCTTGTGATCCACCCACCTCAGCCTCCCAAAGTGCTGGGATTATGGGCATGAGCCACCACACCCAGCCTATGCATCTTATAGAAAATTATAGTGTATAATAGACTAATATTTGTTTAATCATCATTCAACTTTATCAATTCTGATAATTCTTCCACATTTTCTTTTAGGTCATTTTCAAGAAATAAAATATTAATAAAACCAATGAAAACCAATTTATGCACCCCAATCTTGCTTCTAAGTATTATTCTGCCAAATTTGCTTTTTATTGTACCCACACAAAAATACAATTTTATTATATGTCTATGCATTCCAAAATAAAATTATGTATACAATTATTTTTCATAACTAAAGCTTTATGTAATCATTGCCATCCTGTATGGATATTTTCTATTTTGTAAATGCTACTTTATAATCCTTTTTTATAGTTGGCAAACATTTCCGTAAGTATTAAGAACACAGAAATCTGCACCGATTGTACAGGTTTAGCTTGATTTTTCTCACAGCAAATACATCCATGTAAACAGCACCTAAATCAATGAATACACTATTGCCATCTACAAAGGAGCTACATTTCTGTGTTCTCCAAATTTTTTCCATCTCACTCCTTGTCAACAGTAACCAATGTCATGTTTCTAACACCATAGATTTGTTTTGACTCATTTTAAACATTAAATGAATATACTCATCTCATATGTACTGTTTTTGTATCTTGAATTTTAACTGATATTGCACCGAACTGGAAGAATTAATGGAAGAGAATTGACTTTGTTACCATACTGACTGTTTCAAGCCATTAACATTTTCCCAATTATCTATTGTGTTATACCAATCTACCCAACTTTAGTGGCTTAAGACAATACTTTATCTAGCTCATGAATTCAATTAGAGTAAGACTTTGTGAAGACAGCTTGTTTTTCTTCAGTGTGGCTTCAGCTGGGGCCACTTCCAAAATGGCTGGTTCACATGGCTGAAAAGTTGGTTGATGACTGTCAGGCCGGGGAATCAGTTGATGTTGTATCTGCACCTCTCCATGGAGATGCCTGCTTTTTCTCCCAGTTTGGTTGCTAAATTCCAATAGCAAGTGTTCCTTGAGAGGAGAAGTAGAAGCTGCTAGTCTCTTAAGGTCTGAGCCCCCAAACTGATAAAATGTTACTTTTGCCACATTGTGTTGCTCAAAGGATGAAGAGGAATAGACAAGACCTCTTTGTGGGAAAAGTATCTAATAATATGTGGCCATTTTAAACTTTCATACAAATCTTTAACATATTTCTCCTAGGTATTTCATTTATTCCTAGGCATGTAATATTCTTAATGCTATCTATCATAAATGATACAATTTTGTAGAAAGTTGTATAAATGTTAGTTGCTGGTGTGTAGAGGTATAAATAATTTCTAAAATATTTGTCTCATCAGCTGTGCTAAATATATATATTAATTTGAATTGATTTTCTATATATTCTCTTTGAATTTTAACATATATAGTAACGTTACCTTTAAATAATTAGAATTTCATTTCTTCTTTTCCAATCTCCATATAGATTTATTTGGATGTATAGGAAGACATATGTCAGTCACGTTTAAGCAATCATTCTCTACCTCAAAATCACAAAGGAGGTTATTTCACTGATTCAGTCCTCAAGCACATTGTTAATAAGAAGCTGTGATAGATGGCATGATTTACTCATTATGATCTCAGAAAGAAAGCTTTTGATATTTCATTATTACTTTTTTTCTGTTTCTGTTTTTGTTTTTGTTCACTTGTTTATTTTAGGAGAAAGCTTTAACAGATTACATTTTCTTCTTTTGCTAGTTTGCTAAGAATTTTTGGAAAGAATTGTTGTTGAATTTGATCAAATCCTAAGTTTATTTTTCTTTTTGTGCTTAATTATTGATTTATTTCCATATTAACTGAGGCATATATTCACTTGTTGACCCTTTTTAAATTTTGTAGACAATTTCAAACCCATCCACATACTCCCCAGTGTTCACAAATTACCATGGAAAACATCTGTTGTAACCTCTCTCAGAGCCAAGCCCAAGAGAATGCATTTTCTTTGAAGTCCATCCTCCCAATCTAAATCTTATATTTTTAGAGTATTTCTCAAATGTGCCTGTCTTCTCTGAATCTGTCCACACATAAACCTAAGACACATAATTTATTAGCAACCTCCAGGCACAGAATTACCAAGTTGTCCCCAAAACAGCTGAAGACCTTAATATTCTCATTTCTTCTGGATTTCTTACTCCTGCTGTTTTCCTGACCACAAAGAATTGTTTACTTTTTTGAAGGTCATTTAATTTTCCAAAATGGGTAGTTCTTGTTATTTTATTTTGAACATTTAGGTTTCTTTTGGAGGGAGGGATTTTTCAGCATCTCAAGTTTGTCAAGAAAATACATGGTTTCACCAGCCCTTCTTGTTTCAATGTTTCAATTTCTCCTAAGTTATTTTCGTTACAATTTTTTCCTTTTTTCTCTTTTTCAAGTTATGACATTCATCAGATGTCCCGTGATCCTTAGATAAAAGCTTTGTGTGCATGTGGCAGGCTCATCAAGTATTAAGCCTGATTGTATTGTCTGTCATGCAACTAAACCATTTAATTGAAGGAATCACAACTGTCAATATCTTTAGGTTTTTGTTCTTGGGCTCATTAGTTTGTAGATGCTGGAATACTTCAGTATCCTTCTAGGAGGTACTAACTCAGTACTACGTTGATCATTTTATTTTTCAGTAGTATTTAAATGATATGACATAACTTAGACCAAGCCCAATTCCCTCTTTCTTTGGGATTACATGTTCTTAGGCTCTGGATTAAAAATAATCACCAGGCCAGGAGTGGTGGCTCAAGTCTGTAATCCCAGCACTTTGAGAGGCCGAGGTGGGAGGATCACCTGAGGCCAGGAGTTTGAGACCATTCTGGCCAACGTGGTGAGACCCTGTCTGTACTAAAAATGCAAAAATTAGCCAGGCATGGTGGTGCACACCTGTAATCCCAGCTACTTGAGAGGCTGAGGCAGGAGAATCACTTGAACCCAGGTAGTGGAGGTTGCAGTAAGCTGAGATCATCCCACTGCACTCCAGCGTGGGTGACAGAGTGAGACTGTCACAAAAATAAATAAATAAAAATAAAAATAATCACCATTATTATGTTTTTGTCCTCCAGTTATACCATATAATTTCTAACCCTAAAAGCTAAAATATTAGAGCATTTTCTAGATGATTTTGAAGTACTATGCATCTCCTAAACTGAAGATTTGTTTCTGAAAGTGCATATGTGCATGGTTATATTGAGGTTGTTGAAGGTACAGGAGTGAAATAATTCACATACTTCCACAGCAGAATAGACAAATTAAGCATGATTATGGTTTATGCTTTCTGCTCATCCTCATTAAGAATTGTCCCTATTATTCATATAATATCCTAAAAGAGAAAAAATAAATTGGGTCCATAAGCAATCACTAGACCAATATAAAAACATTATTGTTGATAACATTATTTTTAATTGTTATTTCCAAGTACTTTTATGAATTTTGAATCTGACATTATTAGTACATTGTTGGGTATAAAGTTACTTATATAGCCCTTTGGTGAACATGAGATCTTTGCTTTTTTTTTCTATTTTTTTTTATTTTTTAAGAAAACAGGCTGCTAGTAAAGCATCAGTTTTACATCATAATAAGTGACATTCCAGAGAAGAAGACTCCTTTAAGTTTCCATATTTCTCAACATAATGTCTGTGCTTAGTAAATTCTGTTAAAAGAAAAACTTTAGACATATTAAGCTTAACAGAGTTTAATTGAGCAGAGAATGATTCGCAAATCAGGAAGTTCCCTGAACCAGAATACGTTCAGAACAACTCCTGGCTTGCCACATGATTGAATAATATTTATGGACAGATAATAAAAAAGGGACTTACAGAAAGCAGAAGTGAGGTACAGAAACAGCTGAATTGATTAGGACTCAGTATTTGTCTTAGTTTAACACAGTTTGAACAGTTGGCCACTTGTGAGTGCTGAAACTCCATGATTGGTATGAGCAATCTCTTCACATATCATGTTAGTTTACCATTTGCTATGTATGGAGAAATCTTTAGGCTGAATTTAAAATATGTAAGAAAGTGGCTTTGGACTAAACTAAATCAATAATTCATTTTGCTATAATTATTTCTTTTTCCTCTGCACATTATTCTTTCCTTCTGTTCATAAAATACCAGCATTTTTAAATTTATTTATATGTTTTTCATTTTAAAGGTGATTTTAACTAGATATTTAAGCAAAATCCTGATTACTCCCCTTGGATGACATCAAATATTGTTCTGAAATTTCTTCTGAAATCTGCTTCAAACTTGCGACACTTCTTTTCTAGTGCCTCATCTAACTTTTAAGAATCACAATGGCAAAAGTTATGTCCTATCACACACAGACATACATATGTATAATCTAGTATGTTTCCTTTTACCAAATCTTGCCTATATGGGTTGCTAATGTAGCTTACATAAATTCATAAATAAAATACTGAAAACTTTTCTGTAAGGACTAGGTCATGTACTTCAAATAAAAAGAAATTCTGATAGTTTTAGGGCAGCAGACTATCATTTTGTCATAGATGAGTATATGACCCATGAGTTTAAAGGATCAAGGAACACAGGCTTAGACCCATCATTTGGTTGGATTTCATCTCAGAAAGTTACTTGGCTTTCAGATGTACCCTGCAGGTGCAATCCCCACCTACCTCCAATCTTTCAGGATCAACCTCTTCAGAGAATAAACTCCTTGTTTATTCCAGGATGGGGAGGAGTAGTCATCTAGACACAGGTGGCAAGGAATTTGCCTGGATTCTGATGCTTGTTTTTTAATTTTTTTTTAGACAGAGTCCCACTCCATCACCCAAGCTGGAGCACAGTGGAGTCACAGGATCCTTAGGGTGTCACTTAGCCAGCCAGAAACCTTAGTGGCCAGTGGCACTTTTACCCAAGTTCTGCTTGGGTATGCTACGCTTGTTCTGTGCACTTGGCCTAGCAGGCTGCACTCAGCTCATGCTACCGGCCCAGATCCCATGACTGCCAAGGGTGAGCCAGGTGCAGAGTGGTAAGAGGTGTATGAGCAAGCAGGCATGGGGTCAAGCCCCTGGACATAGCCAGGAATGCTGGCTGTGACACGGCAGGCAGCTCCAGGTGCCGGCATCAGTGGTGGGTCCCTGTGAGGCTGCAGCTAAACCAGGCATACTACAGGCAGCTTCCACTGCTAGCACTGGGGAACACAGTGGCATCCAGAAGCTTGGAGGTGCCAGGAACTGCATAGTCCCAAAGAGGGTGTCACAGCCCTGGCTCAGAGAGCTCCTAGGTCGGGGCTCCCCAAAGGAAAGCAGCTGTCTTCTTCTCTCCTCTTTTTCTCATTACCCACAATGTGGCAAGTGAGAACTGTGTTTCAGCCCTATTTGTGTTGCAGCTCTTTGAGTCCTGCCATTCAGCAGGTCCCGAGTTCTTGTCCCATGTCCAGGAAGAATGAGATAGGCAGACAGCTGGAGGGTGAGTGAGGCTAAAAGGTGCTTTATTGAGTGACAGAACAGCTTTTAGGAGACCTGAAGTGGGTAGCTCCTTTCCACAGGCAGGTCGTCCCAATGAGTTCACCTCTCAGGACAGAGGAGACCCAGAGTGTGTAGCTCCTATCCACAGGCAGGTCATCTGAACAAGTGTACAGGTCTCAGGTGAGAGGAGACCCACAGTGGGTAGCTCCTCTCTGCAGGCAGATTTTCCTGACATCTGCCAGAGTCTGGCTGAGTCCAGGGTTTTTTTGGGTTTCAGAGGGGAGGCAGTGCATGCTGATTGGTCCATGGGCAGCCATGGGCGGGCAGGGGAAAAGCACCAAAAGTTCTTACACCAGTCCACAGAACTGGTAGCTCAGCCCCCAGACTTCAGGCCATCCCTGAGGACCTGCTTCTTTCCATCCAGGAGCCTCTCTGCCATCTGCTGCCATTAACCTGCCATTCACAGTGCTCAGGCTCTTTGTGCCAATGGAAGCCTGCAGGCTTGTGCCAAGCTGCCCTCAGCCCTCCCTCAATCTCCCTCCCATGCTCATCAGTGCCCAAAGTCTGGAGGGAGCTAAGGAAGCATGGGGCTGATGCCACCAGGGGGCTGGAGAGTCAGCACTGGCCCCAGTGCACACACACCTGGCCGGGTTGTGACAGCACTTGGGCTCGGCCACAACTTTCCTCCAAAATCTGAGCAGGTGCCAGGAGCATGTAGAGACTAGGCAGTGGGAGCACGCATTTTGAAGCCTGCAGGGCCAAGGGTTTTCCTGGATCCCAATATCACAGGGATGCCCAGGTCCACAGTCAAGGCTGGGCAGCTTCAACTGTGCCCAGGAGCATGAGGCTCCTGCCCTAACAGCTCAGAAGGGGATGAGGCTCCTGCCTGTTCCCAGCTGCCTCTGTCTCCATGGAGCTTTCATCCCTGGCCACACCTCCTATGCTGCAGCTGGCGTCTTTGCAGCAGCCACTCCAGACAGGCTGCTGCTGCCATCAATGGCATTATCTCTGTTCATTGCAACCTCTGTCTCCCAGGTTCAAGTAATGCTTGTGCCTCAGCATCCCAAGTAGCTGGAATTACAGGTGTGTACCACCATGCCCGGCTATCGTTTGTATTTTCAGTAGAGACAGGCTTTGCCATGTTGGCCAGGCTAGTCTCAAACTCCTGACCTCAAGTGACCTGCCCACCTCGGCCTCCCAAAGTGCTGGGATTACAAGCATGAGCCACTGTGCCTGGCCCCTTCTGATGCTTCTTTTATGGATTTTCAAATACTCCTATTTTTATCACTCTACTTTCAATGGTTCTGGTTTCCAAAATTACTAAAGCTGTTTGAAGTCCTGTGGCATGGATGAACCAACTTCTAGGATCCCTTCATTACTTGCATGTTTCATCTTTTTGCCAATATTCAATTTGCTATTACCCATCTAATTTCCACCCATGAACATTTTGTTAATATTTGTTTTTTTTCGTTCTTGAGAGTATGTGTGTGTGTGTATGTGTGTGTGTGTGTGTGTGTGTGTGTGTGTGTGTGTATTTGTGTATTACCCCTTATGATTTTCAGTGCTGCCTTCCCTCCAGGGGGAAGACGGAACAGTTGAAATAGCGCATCTGGAAATGTAACAATATTTTCTTTCTAGTCCTATGAGATGCTCTTTTCCATTTCTGTACAAGCCTGAGCTTCAGATATATCAAAATTCATGAAGCTTCCTGACTAAGCCTTACTGCTCTTACATTTTTATTTTCTATAGTCAATGCTATCTTTATTTTTTCTATTTTTACATATGAATATAATTGATCATGAATATAATTTTTGTGAGGAGTATATTTTGAGTCCTGTATCTTTCCATCAAATCAAGCAATATTATGTTACAGAGCTTTCATGAGGACTTTAAACTTTTCTAAAACATCACAGCTACTAATCCTAAAAGATGTACCAGAAAGATCATAGCATATATTCCATATTACACCGTGTGTTAAACATATATTTTTAGGGCCAGGTGCAGTGGTTCTCACCTGTAATCCCAGCACTTTGGGAGGCCAAGGTGGAATCACGAGGTCAGGAGATCGAGACCATCCTGGCTAACACGTTGAAACCCCGTCTCTACTAAAAATACAAAAAATTAGCAGGGCGTGGTGGTGCATGCCTGTAATCCCAGCTACCCAGGAGGCTGAGGCGAGAGAATGGCGTGAACCCAGGAGGCGAAGCTTGCAGTGAGCCGAGATGGTGCCACTGCACTCCAGCCTGGGCGACAGGGCGTGACTCCGTCTCAAAAGATATATATGTATGTATATATTTTTTAAATATGATATTTTAAGTTATAATTTTTTGGAAACACACACACACACATATATATACACACACACATACATAAGTAGACTATATGTATATATATATATGTATACATACACATACATAAGTAGAAAATTTGGGAAAGGTGTTCATCCACTGATAGATCTGTGAGGGGTAAAAAGATGGAGGAGAAAAGCAGGGAGAGATGGGAAATATCAATTCTAATTTTAAAAGGAAACATACCAACAATAAAACACCATTCTGTGTTTGTGTATGTATTATAGAAATGTGAGAATTACCAATAACCTGCTAATAGTGATCATATCTGTGTAGTGAGATTTCATGTAATATTTACTTTCTTCCTTGAACTATCCTTATTTTATATCATTTTCTGAAAACAAATTATTATATATTTTTTACCGGAAAATGGTTAGTTCTACAGAAACACAACCAGGTACGTTACCAGGCTCCTTCTTGGTACTTTATAAAACGTGTAATATATATATTATTCATATTTTCTGAGGTTTTTGTCATCTGTGATTTTTAAAAAGCTGAGATTTAAACTTTTAAAGAATAGTAATAAATAGTAGTAAAAATATCAGGATGCTTTCT
This sequence comes from Pan paniscus, assembly GCF_029289425.2. Classification (NCBI taxonomy): domain Eukaryota; kingdom Metazoa; phylum Chordata; class Mammalia; order Primates; family Hominidae; genus Pan; species Pan paniscus. Next base: position 99,195,332 of record NC_073258.2, read on the forward strand.
TTAAATATAGAATGACATTTATTTTGTTCATGTTTTCTACAAATTTGTGTCACTCTTTTGCCCAGATTCATGGAGTTATGACCCACTATTTAAGTGAGATGAAGGCAGTCCCAAGAGTCATACTGGCTCTGATTCAATCACTAGCAAAATATTAGCCCCTGCCATAAGCACACACTAAAATAACTATGCTAATTTTCAACTGATAAATTGTAATGAATCTTATTTTCCTACCTGCTGTGTATCATTGAGAATGGAATAATGAAAATAAGAAAAAAACTTATTTAAATATAAAGAGGAAATGCAACATAAAGGGCATAAATTAGAAAAAAAAAAAATATATATATATAGGTATATGACATCTTCTTCATGCCAAAGGCTATCTAAGCACGTATATTGTCATTAATAGTCTGAAGCACTTATGAGAATAATATATCCCTTATGAGTGTTTCTCTTCTTTTTTATCAAAGAAATTAAGGGACAAACAAGTTAAATAAATTGGACAAAGTTATTGTAGCTGAGCTCTATATGAATCTATAGTGCAAAAGTCATTAAATAAGTTGAGAAAAGGGTTTGGACCTAAACACAGGAGAGTCCTGACAAGGTATAATTAATGTTATTCAATATATGAAGCCATCTAAATAGGAGCATATCTTTATTTTCATGTGATTGTTGATCACTGTATCTGAGCCACTCTAGTATGTGAGGAAAGTACCAGACCATAGACTGCAATGAGACACACTTGCATCTAAACCCTGGTTTCTTTTATGTGACCTTGAGAACACTAAGCCACTCTAGTCAAGTTTCATACAAATAACATTAGACCTCATCTATAATATATGACTGTAAAAATTAAATTACGATTCATATGGAAAGTTTTCCCAAGCCATTATTTCTTCTTAAATGCTATCAATTCATATTTCCTGTTAAACTCCTCTTTTTTTCCTAGAGAAAAACAAGTAAATAAGGCACAAGTTTTATCTTTAACTTGCTTAAGATATGGTTTATTTCTTCTAAATTTAGAAAAAAAATGTACATAAGATACAATGGCAGATTTATCTCTAACATTGGTAGAATTGGCATTTGATTATTTAATGCATTGAAGATCACTATTTAATATATATCTGCATTTAATACAATTGGGCTAATGTGCTTGGCACTAGGGATAAAAATATGAATACAAAACACCATATTTTGACATAACTTGCAAACTGATGGGGGAAGAAAGCAGTTGGTACTGGCCTAGGTGTTAAAAGTCCAGCATCTCGTGGGCAATGACACATATGCAATAGTCTCAATAAAGGAGAGATGGAATAGGAAACTGCATGCAATGATGAGAGAATAGACAGGTGCAGGTAAATGGCATCATTTCCAAGGTCACTCATTATGCCTTTTATTATATTGTCTATTCTTATTTTGGTAACTGTGAGAGGTTGCCAAAAGAAAAATTTTAGGAGGCAGAAATGTTCCATACTACTAATCCTTTTCTGACCACTGAGTGTTCCTGAATCACTCACCAAAATCACATGCTTCACGTGAAATTTATTAAGCTGATTTGAAAATTATAATCTTGGTTCGCAAACCTCACAGCATTGGCTTGCTTGATTACTCCAAATGTGCACCAGTTCCCTTCTTTTCTCCTTCTTACATTATTTCATGGGCAACTTTGCAACCTAAAGTCTAGAATTCAAACTGCCTGTAAATAGGAAGGAGCAGCATAATTTTACTTTTCCACCAATCATTGATGAACTCAGCCATATTTTCTTCTTTCTCTGCATGTTCTCAATATGCTTTCAATGTTGTAGATTAATTTTTTTTCCATTCCATCTCCACTGCTGATATGTTGATTGGCCTAATTCCCCAGCAGCTGATCAAGTTTTATTACTTAGTGACTATTTAGTATTTGGACTCTTTTCAGATTGTCCTAAGCATCCACTTTTAAGAATTGTTCTATGGGCAGTCTTAATACAAACCTCACATATGATGTTTCTTGAACTCTTTCATTAGATCACCAGGAAAGGTAAATTATTGTATTCAGGTATCCAAGAGACCTTATTGTTTTCTGTATTGAAGAAGAATGCCCTATCTCATGACCTATCAGAAGTATATGATTGCATCAATTTGGGGGGGTGCAACTTTAAATGGAGGAATAACAACATGGCTTATTCTGCACATTTAATGACTTATCGTTTGTTCGGTTCCTGACTTGGTTCAAGGGCAATCGGTTAGCCCAGCTAGACCCTGAGCGCATGCTCTTATAAATCTTCCATAATACACTCCACTGTTATCCTGAACTGGTGATAATAAAAATACTTTTAGTAGTCGCATGGATGAACTACTTTTAATGACTATGTAAGTACTCTATTGCATAATGTAATTAATGCATGATTACCATGACTTAATGGATAATACAGTTTTGGATAAAGCAAAATTTAAAAATGAGTTGATTTAAATAAAATGTTAAATAATAATAAAAGTTGTAGAATCACATAACAAAATTACTAATATGCTGCTCAAATAATTGACACTTGTAAAAATCAGCTTTTATGTTTGCCCATCTTTTTCCACCAAATCAGAAGATTCCTGCACTGTAGATCTCTTGATTCCCATGGCCTCTAGACCATGTTAAGTCCCTATTCACAACTATCACTCTGTACTTCTCTCTCTGAAACCGCATCCAGTTTCTCATTATTGATTTGATAACTTTTTTCCACTTTAGGTTCAATGAACTTGTATAGTATTATGTCTATCTTATACTCACTAGCTCCGATTTAGTAACTGGGCCATGGAAGGCTTTAACATTTGTTACATGAATAAGCCGGAAATGACTCATATTTCACAGGGTTTCAATCAAGGAAAAGGCAAACTCTGTAAAAATTAGGATTTACAAGACAGATAATCAGCATTGATCTTTAAAGTTATTATTCTGAGTCTTTTTTAAAATTGTTATGGCTGCTTTATTATATATAATGCAAAAATGCTATTAGTAAATTTTTTGTTTTCTGCTGCTCCTTTTTGTTGCTAAGTAGATATCATATAAGCATGTTGGTAGGTTTCAGATACGGGAATGGGGATCTGGATCTGTGTTTCAGATTCAAGCCTTCAGAAAATTGGATTTTCAAAATAGAGTGAGACGGGCTTTGGGTTCCTTGGCATAAGTCAGAATAGAGCTACTAAGAGGTGGCATGGGTGGGTAAGGTAAGAGGGTAAATGAGAGAATCCAAAAAAAGCAGAGATACAGTATAGAATGGCAAGCTAGTGAACACTGCTGATGGGATTGTTCAGTGATCATTTGGAACAGGTACATTTGATCCTGAATTTAAAGTTTACTTTATTTCTACAGTTCAAAGCCACTGTATATACTTAATACTTTGTATACTTTGAATTTTATCAATAAAGAAGATTAATTAAAGAAAGGCACTGAGTCTACCCAATGCAGTACAATGGCAGCAAATCTAGTATTATTGGAAGATTGATAGACAGAATTAATTTAGACAAAGCTGGAACTTAGGGTCCAGAAGGGGCTAAGATAGCTGCCCCTAGTCATATAAATCAGAGATATTGTGAGAAATTAAGAGATATTCTAAAATTGTGCAATGGATTTCTAGCCATTTTTATGTAGGTATTAAGGGTAGAATAATCCAACTGAATTATTTAATAATAATTGTTGAACGAAGATAATGAATTATCAAACAATAATTCAATATTTATATACAAATTTATTAATCTAGTATTTATGTTCATCTTTTTAATTTTTATGAAATGGTGATATAAGTAAAAGTTTTTGTTAGCCTTCAAGTTCCGTTCATCAGCTAATAAAAAAAGGAGAGAAGAAGAGATCCATTTGATCCATTTGTTATACAATTGTGTATTCTGTTCAATAAGTTTAACAAATATCTACCAAGAGGTCTGTTTTATAGCACACATATAGTGGATTAATCTAATCTAAAAGTTAAAAGTTAGCTATAAGCATCAGTCCATGTTATAACATTACATGGATTCAAAATCAGTCGTATATTTTTGAGGGAGTTCCTTAGAGTTAACGTAATTTTTATTTATTTATTTATTTTTAATTTGTGAAACTGGCTTTATATATTTAGTAAAAGTTATGAAACCAATCTGGATAGACAGTGTATGTGAAAACAGAGAGAGGTACTTGGGGCAATGTTTATGGAGAGTTAAGGAAGGAGAGAGAAGCAGTGAGACATTTAATAGTTATATGTAGATTTATTAATAATTATCTACATCTACAATAGTACATTGAACACTAGCTTGGATTATAAACATATCATAAAGGAATGCTACTTTTTATTTTGGATTCGACTCACAAAAATAGAAATTTCAATTGTTATACTCAGATATTTTAAGGGGACTTTTCCATCACCCGTTAAGGTGAAATTTCACCCGTAAGGTGAAGTTATCCTTTATACTTGCTTTAATCTCAGCCCTAATCTCAAAAAACTTACACAGTGAGGTAGAATTTGAATGACAACACAGATCTATAAAAATATTAGGTACACAGAAACTTAGAAGCCATGTTAAAAGATCCATAGATAGATAGATAGATAGATAGATAGATAGATAGATAGATAGATGATAGATAGATATAGATATATATAGATATATCTATATTTATATATATAGTAGTTTATTTTACATAGCTGAAATTAATTTATTTTCAATTTTAATCTGACTGATTCATAGTCACAATATTTGTCTTTTTGGGAGGGCTTCACAGTCGGCCATATAAAATATTTATATCCTTTTTTCTTCATGTGAATCAAAATTATCACCATTCCTCTTCTCACTGATTTTACAAATGAAACTGCATAACTAATCCATAGCATTTTTAGAGAAGAAAAATGACTTGACACACAGCAGGAATATGCTCACCTGACAAGCCATCACTCTAAAGTTTCCATTAGCTCAATCAGAAAATGGCTTTAGAGTAAAAAAATATGAAGGCTTGGAGTCTATTACTCCCATGGCTATAGTTTGGCAAACTTACAGAGAAAAATCATTTTTTTCTCACAGCCTGATAATATTCAAACTTTTTCAATCACTCCTTAATGGTTAGCATTATTCTCTCACCTGGCAAAACAAAAATAAAACAGAGATGAGGAGAGAGAGAAAAGGTGTGGGTACAGGAATAAAAGGGAAAGGAGGAGTGTAAAGGAAGAGATAAAAGAGATGAAGGGAAAAAGGAGGGAAGGATGTCTCTGGCTGCTGAGAAATAATAATAAGAGGTAGTAACACTGGTAAAAGTGGCGTGTTTGTGATAATTTCCAGTGTCAACCAACAACTTACAGACATTCTTGGAATGAGAAATGACTGGTGAAACTGATATAGTAACTTAAGAAAAAATGAAACATTTGATAACTAGAGTAAGATAGAATTCATCAAATGGATATTATTTGTAGAGCTTCTTACAATGGACTCTTCTTTCTGTGCTGCTGTGTGCTGGGTTTATTCTGTTTCACACTCTCCGTAAACTATGAGAGGTTTTATTCGCCTTTTTTAGACAAGAAAAAAATGTCTCAGAGACATCACCTTCTTTGGTTTGTATTCTCGGTAATCACCATTAATCCCTCTTGTCCATTATCCACCTTTCATTCAAGATACTTCACTCTCCAGATGACTGATCTCTATGGACTACTTCAAAGGGATCTCTCACACTTTGATTTCTGTTTGGGTTGAGCCAAGGGAAGACAACAGAGGAAGATCAGTAAACAGTAAGAAAGAGAGGACAGAGTATTTGGTCCTCCAGTGCTCTCTCTGCTTGGCTGCTTTCTTCTATCTAAGTGTGCTTTCTGCTACCTAAAGCCACATTTCCTACCTTTCAGCTCCTTCTACAGCTATATATCCCCCATCTGGATTACATTATACTCCCGCTCCCACTTTATCAGGCCTATCAGTGACAAAGGTTATCCAATATTTGTAACCTTTGGAGACCTACACAACCTTTGTTATTTCTCTCTCTCTCTCTCTCTCTTTTTTTTTTTTTTTTTTTTTTTTTGACGAAGTCTGACTCTGTTGCCCAGCCTGTCGCCCAGGCTGGAGTGCAGTGGCGCGATCTCGGCTCACTGCAACCTCCGCCTTCTGGTTTCAAGTGATTATCCTGACTCAGCCTCCTGAGTAGCTGGGACTACAGGTGCGTGCCAGCACGCTGGCTTTTTTTTTTTTTTTTTTTTTTGAGGCGGAGTCTCGCTCTGTCGCCTAGGCTGGAGTGCAGTGGTACAGTCTCGGCTCACTGCAAGCTCCGTCTCCCGGGTTCATGCCTTTCTCCCACCTCAGCCTCCCGAGTAGCTGAAACTACAAGCGCCTGCCACCACACCCGGCTAATTTTGTTTTTGTATTTTTAGTAGAGACGGGGTTTCACCGTGTTAGCCGGGATGGTCTCAATCTCCTGACCTCGTGATCCACCCACCTCGGCCTTCCAAAGTGCTGGGATTACAGGCGTGAGCCACTGCGCCTAGCCCCTTTTTTTTTCTTAATATGGTTCCTACCTTTTTTTAAATTAAAAAACAAAAACAAAACAAAAAAAACTTGTTCCTAACGTCTCTTCAATTAACTCATAACAGTGTGAAGTCACTTTCTATTAGGATTCATCTAGTTGACAAAGCCAAGATTTAAACCCAGGTTTGCCTATAAAACCTAGAATTTTTTTACCAGCCCACAACCTATTGGAAAATTATTATTATTATTATTATTATTATCACTGAGACAGAGTTTCACTCTTGTTGCCCGTACTGGAGTACAATGGCATGATCTCAGCTCACTGCAACCTCTGCCCCCGGGTTCAAGCTATTCTCCTACCTCAGCCTCCCGAGTAGCTGGGATTACAGGGATGCACCACCACACCCAGCTAATTTTGTATTTTTAGTAGAGACGGGGTTTCACCATGTTGGTCAGGCTGGTCTCGAACTCCTGACCTCAGGTGATCTGCCCACTTTGGCCTCCCAAAGTGCTGAGATTACAGGCGGGAACCACCACACCTGGCCTGGGAGATTATTTTTAAGGACTATTGGCCTGACAGTTATGTTTATTTTAAACCCTTCAATTAGTGACTGTTTTCAATATTTTAGGATGATCATCTATTTAATGAAGTTTATGTTCCCAGAAAAATAAATAGTGACATAATTGCTTGAAGGCATTTATTAGAGATTTTGTTCCAGGACTAGATTCACACAATTCAGTAAGTAGGTTTGTTTTCATTGTTTCTAACCCCATATAGGCTAACTTATCTATCTTAGCCAGCATTCCTAGATTGTTCATAGCTCCATGCAACTTTTTAAATAAATGTGACTCTATTGGGGTATCTACTTATGTCTTCTGGAAATAGTCAACCGGTTGGGCGCGATGGCTTACGCCTGTAATCTCAGCATCTTGGGAGACTGAGGTGGGTGGATCACAAGGTCAAAGAGACCGGGACCATCCTGACCAACATGGTGAAACCCCGTCTCTACTAAAAAAAAAAATACAAAAATTAGCTGGGCATTCTGGCACGCACCTGTAGTCCCAGCTACTCGGGAGGCTGAGGCAGGAGCAATCACTTGAACCCGGGAGGCAGAGGTTGTAGTGAGCCGAGATCGCACCACTGCACTCCAGCCTGGGACAGAGTGAGACTCCGTCTCAAAAAAAAAAAAAAGGTCAACCTACTTATTGTCTTATACTACACAATAACATTAAGGTTGCATTTTTAAGCCAACATAAATGAGGGTATAATTGAGTCCAAATAAGGCAGATCATGAGCAACTTGGAAGCAGTCAACATGCACTTCATGTCTTTTAATCCCAAATGCTACATTTGCTACATTTGGCCTACAATGAATGTTAATAAATAAGTTAATAGACGATGTATTCATAATGGAAATAATGTATATTCTTATTTATGTGATTAATCTTCTCTTTAATAATGCCAGATACTTCTGATTTCTCTTCTGCCTCACTGATCACTCATTCGTCATCTCATTTGCTGACTCCTTCTCTTTGATCTACCTTCTCTTTTTAGACAAGCCTCCTAGGTTCTACAATCTCGCCTTTCAAGATAATTTAAGATTTTTATTTTTGTGTGTATCACATGGATCTCTTTGGTAGCCTGGTAAAACATCAGGACTCATTTTTAGAATATTGTTTTTATGCATAAGATATATAATAGGGATAAAGAAAATCAAGCTTCAAAATATATTTTAAAAGGTTTGTATTCAAGTAATATATGTGCTTCTTTATATATTAAATAGGAAAATCTCATGGTACGCCTACTACTACAATAAATTTGAAATCAATTTAGTATAAACCACATTCTGAGATATCAGCAAACACTAAAACAATAGCTATAATTCCTGTTGGTGATCATTATTATTATTTTGCTTTTGGTAATAATTAAAGAAAATGCTAGTTAATTAAGCTTGGTAAAATATAAAATGCAAACATTTCCATTCATATTAATCTTTGGATTCCATCTACATCCATTTATCTTTTGTTAAAATCTGTTACTTAAATGGGTTATTCAGCATCATGATGGGAAACAGAATCTATATGCTAAAGGCTCACAAATTTATATCTTTATTTCAGACTGCTCTCCAGAATTCCAGTGAAGCTGGGCTGTGTTTCAGACATCTCAAATTTACCATAGCCAAAACAGAATTCTGGAATTCTTGATTCATGATTCATGTCATAAAATGAACTCTCTCTTAACTTTTTTCACTATTAAAATAAAACCAAGAAAAGGCAAAACTATGGCATTGTTTTCTCATTTGCTCAATTTTTGCTTAAAGCTGGCTTTCTTCTTAGTCATTGCTTTACCTTATCCTGCCACATCGAGTTCATCAGACAAAATCGTCAGTTTTACTAAGGTCCAAATGTTTTTTACCTTAGTCTAAGTCTGGTAAATTTTCATCTGGATTATGCTAACCTTTTTAAAACTTTTTTTTCTTCCTGTAGTTACTGCCTCTTAGTATTTTCTTCTAAGAGCAGTCAGAACGATCTTTAAAATATAAATCAAGTGATGGATCCCTCTCTGCCTCTTTCTACAAATTTTGGTTGTTTTAATCACTCTAAGGTCCATCCACGTCTGAGAGTCCCTTTGTTCCTAGAATACATCAAGCTCTTTCCTATTTTAAGGATACCCAATATGCTCCCACCACCTCAAAACCTCCTTCTGCCTTTGAAAATAATACAAATATCATCTTTTTAGAGAGGTCATTGTTGATATCCTACCCAAAAGAGTAAAATCATATGCAGAAGTCACTCTTCTAAACATTATCCTTCAAACGCAGCATCTGTGTAATAATGACACATACATAAATGATGATAGATAGATAGATAAACTACATATTATCATTTTATTTACTTGTTAATTATCTGTCTTATCCAAGAGAATAATTGTTAAAATGTATGTGTCTTTCATTGAATCTTTATTGCCTGGTAGAAAGTCTATCATACACTAAAGAGTTAATAATGAATCCCTGACTCATTGATGATTCATAAGCAGTAAGCGTCCATAAACCTTTGTTCAGCAATATAATTCCTTCCAGATAAGAAACAGTTTGGAATTATTTTTAATAATCCTAATCCAACTGTTTTTTAAAAATGCCATAATAGGCTGGGCGTGGTGGCTCATGCATCTAAATCCTAGCACTTTGGGAGGCTGAGGCAGGTGGATCACCTGAGGTCAGGAGTTTGAGACCAGCCTGACCAACATGGTGAAACCCCATCTCCACTACATACAAAAAATTAGCCAGGAGTGGTGGTAATCCCAGGGTAAGTAGCACCCGTAATCCCAGCTACTTGGGAGGCTGAGGCAGGAGAATCACTTTAACCCAGGAGTTGGAGGTTAGAGTGAGCAGAGATCACGCCACTGCACCCCAGCCTGGGTAAAAGAGTGAGACTCCGTCACACACACACAAAAAAAGGCCATAATAAAGAGATATTTGTTTGTATCTAACATAATTTCATATAGCACTGAATAAAAATATCCATTTCAAAGTGATCTGGCCAGTATTTTTTAATATGTTCTAAGACATACATGGTGTGAAGATCAATTTCCTTTACCATTGTTGAAGGTCCTCACTTAAGGATCAAATTTTGTTGTTTACAATTATTCATAAATCGGCTGGAATATTTAAATATGAAACTCATTGTGATTATTTTACGATTGGAAGGAATGATGGTCTTATTTATGGCTGTGTGATTTTCTGACAATAACTAAGAAAACATGAAAGTAATCATGACTTTGCAAAATAGCTATTGACAAAAATCAGGCAAAGATAATACTTGGGAAATTCAACATATGCAAATCAGCAGGTCTAGATGACAAACACCTTAGGCTATTAAGGGAAGGGATAAACATTCTGGGCCATTTAAAGTTATTTGAAGCAAAAAAAAATGGTCAAAATTTTTTAAAAACAGCATAACATTGAGAAAATATAAATATGCAATCAGTTTCTTTTTTAACAGAAAAAATCAGTCTGTGTGATGCTGATATTAATAGATATGAAAATAGTGAGGTAGGACAATGGCATCAGGAACAAACTGAAAATAGATTTTGATAGGAAAACACCATTTCATCTGTTCCCATAGTTTTTGCACTGTAATGCAATTACTATGCGCAGTACCATCATCATTCAAATGTTAAAATAACCTCTATTTCTATATAGTTATGTAGTAGATTTAGTGATACCACTAGCTATATATAATCAATGTGGAAGCAGAATATAAACAGCAAATAATAATCTCTATAAATGAAGTCATCTTAGGAAACTTTTGGGAAGTTGCTGATGAAATAATATCAAATTTGAACTTAATTATAACCTCTGTACTAAACTGAAAGAATAAAAAGCCTGTCTCAAATTTCAGATAATATTAAGTTGAGAAGAATTAAGAAACTGAGAAAGACAGAAATATGATGTAAGTCTAAAGATAAAAATGTGAGTGGAGAAAACAAAATTAAATTCACATTGAGAAAGAGATAACATATCAGATTAAATATAATTTTTAATTATTATAAAATTAGGGACAGAAAGCTGTATTAAACAATGTCCAAAGAAACCTAAGTGAAATAGTTAGACCAATTAGATATTACACAGGAGGAAAAAAAAAGGAGAGCAACTTGATTTTAAATCCATCTGGAACCCAGTACCTGTATAAAATCCTTAATTGTAATAAATTCCAAGAATAAATTAAAATTTTGTTAAACACAAATAGTTATTTACTACCACACATAAATTAAAAATAAACCAACAGCATTAATACTCTGACACTGGAATTAAGCAAAATATTGGCTTTAGAACACAAAATGAGAGAGTCTGAAAGTTTTTATAGGAAGTGGCACGGTAAAGTAGAAATGAAATCTGAAAAATCTGCCCTAACCTTATTGTGGCAGAAGATGGACCAAAGCCAGGGCCTATTTTCTTTCAAAATCCAGACATTAGAGATTTATTCTCTGAATTTGCATTATATCAGTAATTAGAATAGAAGAAGAAAAAATTGTATGAAATTAACAGTCTATCAAACCATTAATAAAAACCTAAATAAATTTCTACTATAAAATAAATATATGCACCATATAATTTTAAACATTTTTATATTTATTTCAGGTAAATAAATATACTTCTTGAGGCAATACCTTCACTGAATATTTTATATTAGAACCTGGAAAAAGGAAGGGAAATTTTAATTCATCATAAACCATATATGTGGAGTATATATGTAATTATATCATGAGGTATATATGTATAATGAGGTTCAGTATTTTATGAAAAGCATAAAATACATCTGTTCTTTGTTATATCAATGTCTTTTAATGGTGAAATACTATCATTAGAGTTTTTTTAAGTAGAAAATTATAGTTTTCTTTCAATATGACTAAGCTACATATATTGAATGACATAAAAAATAGATCACTGATCTTTTTATGATCATCAATATTTGAAAGCAATATATAAGTGGGGTAGGGGCTGTTTGCCCTGTAGACCTTGATAAGGACTGGTTTGGATAATTATATTCCACCTGCCAAATTTCTCCCGGTAGTTTTTAGTCTGCAGAGCTGTTAAACAGCTGCCACATGTTATCCCAGTGATAACTGCAATTAGGTGATGAAGGAAATGGCTCTTTCTTATTTCTTAATTTATTTGAATTTAATAAAACTCAGGAACTTGAATAAAAATCTTATACATATTGTACAATCTTTTTGTACAGAACCTGCATGATCTAACCCATTTAACAATCAAGTTTTAAAATAACAAGTAGTTTTCCTGAATAACATACAATGACAATAGTTTATTTGAAGACAATGAGTAGGAGGAATTAAAGTGTTTTGAAATGGAGATAAAATTTAGGAGAAAATGATACCTAGGCCCACGTCATGAAAGGTATAGATATGCAACCTCAAGTCATGTAAAATTAGAGTTGTAAGTTTTGTCAAGTATTTAGATTTTTGTTTCCATCAATTTGGAAGAAATTCATTCCATGCACATTTAAAATGGTTTCACTTGATATACTATTAACTTGTATTTTCTCATTATGAATTTCATTTTGCTTTTGTCTGTTCATATTGCTTATCTTTACGCTTACTTACATCAGAGTCCTGCCCTTGTTAGTGTTCTTCTTTCTTTTCCAGTCAAAACAAGTTAGTTTGGGGAAACCACTGTCAAACACACACACACACACACACACTTTGTCAGACACACACACAATACTTTATCTACTGAACTTATTCATCTTTAGGTGTCATTCAAGAGTCGCCTCCTTAGGGAAGAGTTCTGATTCACCACATATAGTCCAATTCAATTTCCTTTGTTATTTTGTTATAGAAACCCTTTTTCTTTGCTTCACTGTATAATCCTTTCCTTGAGTTTAAAATTATATATTTGTTTGCATGATTGCATGATTATTTTCTGTTTTTACTAGAGCTTAATTTCATGAGAACAGGGTACTTTGTATGAATATTTTATAAATATTTTCTAAGTTAACAACCTTTTGGCAAACATTTCTCTAATTCTATATTGCTTACCCTTCCTTATAACTTAGCCCTTTTTCACTTCTGCATATATATTTAATATCAAACATTGAATAAATACTAAGCACAATACTACTTTATGTTACATATGTTTTAGCATTTATTTTTCACAACAATAATATAAAAATGTATTTATATTGTCATTTTCCAAGTAAGGAACGAAGACTCAGATAAGATAAACATGAGATAAACATGTTTTCACCTAGAAGTGACATGCTGAATTTAAACTTAGATTTGTTTTGTTTGTTTGTTTGTTTGTTGGTCCAGAACACCAAATATATTACTCTGACTACAGAGTTGATTAAGATAACAGAATAGCTATATACTAAAAATCAATGTGTATCATGAAATCAAGTAGATGCAGTTCAGTGAATCCCAGCTTTTAAGTATTAAAGCCTAGGTAATGCATTTTGTAATTTAGAGAAGAGTACTAAGGGATCTACTCAGTCTTTATATGTCTAGAAATTATTGTGAGGGTCCTGTTGGTCACTACTATCTATATTCTTTTCTAGAAAATCTTAACATCTTAAATGGTCACAAATTATGTATTCCCTCTTTGTCACACTGTATCTAAAGAGAAAACTGAAAACTCTACAATGGCAAACAAGGCAAACGATAAATTCTAAAAGTTAAAGGCACAGATCAAACTACTTTTAGAGATAAGTGGTCATTGTAAGAGTAAATGATATTATCTGAAGAATATGTAAGATCAACAATCTAGAATCCTGGTCGCATTTACAATATAGAAAATTGCAAATTTATATAATAAAAGAAATAAACAGCATCATAATCAATTTCTTAGTGATTTTGCTAAGTATCCAATATGTTTTAATCTAAATTATTTGTATTCCAGACTTTATATAACATGTAAGTTTCATAATTTGTGGAATCTGGAAAATAATTATACCAGAGTTATTCTGATGAGCAACATCTGAATTAGGACTCTATAGCTTAGATTCTGAATTGAAGTTCTACAAATAATTTTTCTGGCAAGCTCAGTTCCAATCAATATGCATTTCTTGAAATTTCAAAACCTGAGTTAGCTTCAGGTAGAAACTACTAACAACATTTCTTAGTACAATATTTCAAAAGTAGATATTGAAAAGTGAAAGAAAATCTGTCTTAAATCAACCATAAATAATCCAAAAGAGAAAGTAGTAATCACATTAATCATAGTAACTATTGCTTTCTCAGAACAGACTAAATCTGAGATTTCAACGATTTAAAAAAAAAAAAAAACCGACCAGGCACGGTGGCTCATGCCTGTAATCCCAGCACTTTGAGAGGCCGAGGTGGGCGAATCACCTGAGGTCAGGAGTTCGAGACCAGCCTGGCCAACATGACAAAACCCCGTCTCTACTAAAAATACAAAAATTAGCCTGGTGTGGTGGTGTGTGCTTGTAATTCCAGCTACCCAGGAGGCTGAGTCAGGAGAATCACTGGAACCCAGGAGGCAGAGGCTGCATTGAGCCAAGGTCGCCCTACTGCACTCCAGCCTGGGTGACAGAGCAAAACTCCATCTCAAAAAAAAAGAAAAGAAAAGAAAAGAAAAGAAATGTATTTAATGCTTTTAATGCTAATTGCAATTCTAACCTGATGTCAGATTTTCAGGATGCAGTTTGGTCATGACAACAATGCTTCTCAAAATTCAGGATGTACCTAGGAATCTGAAAATGGGAGCCAGACATCATCAGCTGATTCCAGTGTTCAGTAAAGGTGGAAAACTATTGTTCTAATGAAGTGACCACAGCCATGACTCATCATTAGAATAACATGGTGGGTATTAGCGATGAGGGTGGGTGGGGAGTGACTCTTCTATCATAAAAAAATTTAATCACATCCATAACCTCTTACTGCTTCTCATAACTCTTCAATTGAATCCTGCCTTTAGCATGAAGACCTAGATTCTTCTGCAACCCTAAATTAAGTGAAGTCCACAGATCCTTCTCTACCTAGTTATCTCACAAGAGAATTAGGAGACAGAGTCAGAGTTCTTCTATCTTTCTGATTCTCTCTTATTTACTTAAACTTGGTGGCAAAACTTGTTTGTCCTTGAATCTCATATCATTTTCTATGCACCCTCTACTCCACTTTATTTTGTCCATTTACAAACACTTAAGTTTCCTAACAATTTTTTAAAGTTTCTATATCGGGTCTTACAGTCTTACTTTAGTCCCATGTATTATTGTGGGAGACTTTACACTCTCTTGGACAATTCATTCACCATGGTCATCCACAATCCTTGACTTGCTCAAATTATACAATCTTCAACTTCTTTCCACTTAAATCCCTCAAATCCACTTGAATCTTTATTTTGTCTTAGAGAATTGCTCTTCCTCTTATACAAGAAAAAGCATTCCCTTCCATAAACATATATTTTTCAGACTATAAAAACATATTTTTTCATTTCTTTACTTCCATTAAACATGTCCTTAAAATTCATCACATAAAGCAGTTGCTTGATATTCTCCAATTAATCAATATATACTGGCCTACGTAAACTGGCCTACAGTATTCAATAATTTTCTAACTTACTCTAGACCCTATAATCCGTCACATAGATTACATTCTTTTTATCCTTAGACTTGAACATTTTTTTACAGTTTATAACTTTTTCCAGATTCTGCCTTAGAAAGATTTTCTTCAAAAACACTGTCAAGAGTAACTATTCTCAGCATTTGAGAAATAAGAAAAATATCATGTTAAAGATAGATTCTCGGTTGACAAAATTAAAGGAAAGCCTAGGAATATTTGTACTACAATAATTTGTTTGCTTTCACAAATACAAACCTCGTCATGTCACTTAAATGTACTATTGCCCTTAGTTTTGTGTAATTATTTTCTCTGTGCAGATACTAACATAGTAACTGATATACATTACAGTATGAGTGTGTTTGTATAATACATGGATGGATGAATTATAGACCTAAGAAGTCATTTTCATTTCATCCTAAGGCAAAAGTGTCATTCTTATGAGAAAATGATCCATAATCAACAAATAACCTGAGAAAAGGGTGGGGAAGTCTTGCAGATTTAAAAGGCTTAAGATATATTTAAACTACTTGAATTATGATCCAACTAAACTTTAAAAAATCTAACATTTATGTAATAATCAGAAAATATGAGCACTGCCTAAATATTAGATTAGCAGTCCCTAACTTTTTGGCACCACAGACCAGTTTTGAGGAAGACAATTTTTCCACAGACCAGGGTTGGGGTGGTAGGAGGTAGGGGTTAGGGATGGGGAGCTGATGGTGGAGGTGGTTTCTGGATGCTTCAAGCGCATTACATTTATCATTAGATTCTCATAAGAAGTGTGCAACCTAGATCCCTCACATGCACAGTTCACAATAGAGTTGGCAGTCCTATGAGAATCTAATGCTGTTACTGATATGACAGGAGGCAAAGCTTAAGCGGTAATGCTTGCTCACCTGCCCCTCACCTTCTGCTGTGCAGCCCGGTTCCTAACAGGCCACTGACCAGTTGTTGTCCATGGGTTAGGGACCCTAGTTTAAGACAATATAGTTATTTCAGATATAGTGATGATGTTTACTGTCATTTTAAGAAGAAACTATTGAAGAGATGCATACTGTAATATGTATGCATGAAATTACATAAAATTTTGGATTTGCTTGAAAATAATCTGGGGTAGAAGGAGTACATAGGAATATAAATTAGAAAGAATGGCTGAAATGGATGATTTTTGAATCTTTGTGATGGATATAAGAAGTTTATTAACCTATTTATTCTATTAATACTTTACATATGATGAGAATTTTCTATAATACAATGTTAAGTAATATTTTCTAAGGTAACTATTCAAATAATCTTTCAAAAAACTTGATATGCATTCAAATAATTGGTGGTATTAGTGATATATCCTTTTTTTCTTTGAGACAGAGTCTGGCTCTGTCACCCAGGCTGGAGTGCAGTGGCACAGTCTGGGCTCACTGTAGCCTCTGCCTCCCAGGTTCAAGCAATTCTCCTGCCTCAGCCTCCTGAGTAGCTGGAATTACAGGTGCCTACCTGGCTAATTTTTGTAGTTTTAGTAGAGACAGGGTTTCACTATGTTGGCCAGGCTGTTCTCAAACTCCTGACCTCAGATGACCCTCCCACCTTGGGCTCCCAAAGTGGTGAGATTGAGCTACCGCACCCGGCCGATATATTTTTTAATATGATACAATGGTGATTATTACACATCAATTTCTGCTACCAAATATTCATCTCTAATAAAAGGATTATATAGATACTTATCAAAAGTGAGTTTTCTTTTACCCTGTCTCTGTGACACATTATTGTTGGCTTTCAACCCAAAGACACTGACATAGCTCCAATTAATATCAATCCTGAGCAGTGACAAATAGGTCTGCAGTGAGTATAAGAATTAGGACATGGCCGGGCGCGGTTGTTCACGCCTGTAATCCCAGCACTTTGGGAGGTCAAGGCAGGCAGATCACGAGGTCAGGAGATCGAGACCATCCTGGCTAACATGATGAAACCCAGTCTCTACTAAAAATACAAAAAAATTAGCCGGGTGTGGTGGAGGGTGCCTATAGTCCCAGCTACACGGGAGGCTGATGCAGGAGAATGGCGTGACCCCGGGAGGCGGAGCTTGCAGTGAGACGAGATCACACCACTGCACTTCAGCCTGGTCAACAGAGTGAGACTCTGTCTCAAAAAAAAAAAAAAAAAAAGAAGAATTAGGACATTATACTATTATAAAAATGAAATGACTTTTTTGTATCTTACTTGAAATATCACTCTTCTTGCACATTAAGGTTTATGGCAACATTATGTAAATTGAAAACTTGAAAATAAATTAACTTCAATGTGAATCTTGAACTCATGACTGTGCAAAGTGAGACCATGTATCTAGCACATAAAATCAATTGGGACAGAATGAATAAAAATCAGAAAATAAATGAAGAAACTGAATAAAATTTCTCTCTCTCTGTCTTTCTCCTCCTACCACCCTTACTGGCCTCCATAGCTAATCTAATTACACTTAGGGTTTTGATAGGAATGAAGCTAAGGATATAATCATGATACAATAGGCATTTTATCCTAAATGAATCACATTTTCATTAATAAAATTCACCAAAAATCATTGAATTATTTGTATGGATCAAAGTTAAGTCTCTGTAAATATCAATATGTGATAACTTGAAGTCCAGTTTTCTTCCACAACAGAAAATGTATTTTTTTATTCTGTTCGACTCCCAATCTCAAATCAGCTCTTTTCTTTTTTAACTTCCACATTCCCCAACCAATTCTACTTACCTAAGATAAAATCTTAAAAACATGGATGTTTTCAGTTCTTTTACTCTTGTTTCCAAATTGCTCAACAAGATCTCTTGATTCTTTCATGATTAATTTCCATTTCTACTGCCATTACCTAGTCCAAATCTTAGGTTCTTAGATTGAAATTACTGTCTCTGCATTAATTTTCTTGTATCTAAGCTTTTCCATATCCACCGAAGACCTAACACTATGGTCTCATAATTCTTTTAAAATGTTATTATATTACATTACTAATAATTAATTATATTTTAATTTTCTTTTTTTTATAAAGTATTTTCAAACACATTACACTAATCTCACAAACTTACTTTATTTATCTTTAAAGTCTTATGAAAATCTTATGAAAAGCTCAGAGGCTTTAACGTTGATCTGCAAGTGGAGATTTACATCTAGGTTTCCTCTATTTCTTAATTTAATATTGACTACTCTTTAGTGCACTGGGTATCTTGTTCATGAACCTATAAGTGGTTCTTCATTCTTTCCGAATATATCATTTGACAAATAAATTATCCTCATCTATAATTTTCTATTCTCCCTACTCTGTGTGTGTGTGTGTGTGTGTGTGTGTGTGTGTGTGTGTATGTATTTGTGCCTCTCTCACTATTTAACTTTTTTTTTTTTTTTTTGCGATGGAGTTTTGCTATTGTTGCCCAGGCTGGAGTGCAATGGTGTGATCTCAGCCCCCTGCAACCTTCTCCTCCCGGGTTCAAGCAATTCTCCTGCCTCAGCCTCCCGAGTAGCAGGGATTACAGGCACCCACGACCATGCCCAGCTAATTTTTGTATTTTCAGTAGAGATGGGGTTTCGCCATGTTGGCCAGGCTGGTCTCGAACTCCTGACCTCAGGTGATCCACCTGCCTCAGCCTCCCAAAATGCTAGGATTACAGGCATGAGCCACCGTGCCTGGCCCACCATTTAACTTTTACTCCTTTTAGATCAAAGCTGATCAGAACCCTTTTTCCTTGCATGCATTGAATCTACTGCCAACCTCATAAATTTCCTGCTACCTAAAGTTTTATACCATTTGTAATTCAAATCTTTCCATCTTTCTTAACATTTTGTAAATCAACTATCAGTAACATATTTTTTCTCATTAATTTGCAAACATATTCATTGCATAAAACATGCTATAACAGGTTGTAAATTATATCAAGTATTGACATTATACACAGCTTTAAATACTCCTATACTAGCTCATCATGTACATAAGAATTCTGTAAATATTAATTGGTTGAAACAACTGGTATACTTGCTTACACTGAAATTAGGAAGAGTTAGATGTACCTCCTAACTCATTTTAGCACGTTGATTTTCAAATATGTCACTGATTCTGAGCCAACAGTTCAGTATCAATCATTATCCAAGCATTTTAATGATACTTATTATTTATTTTATATTAAAATAACTTCTACAGAGGCTTAATTTGTATAATAAAACTTTGAATAACTTTTGATTACTTCATTATTAGATAGCCACCTGAAAAAACGTTCTTGTTAAAGGTTTGTTGAATTTAATTGTTCTCAAAACTAAGTGCACACCTCAGCAATGTATTTTATTGGGTGGATGTGAAGAAAGGCCAGGATCAGGGTAGAGAGGCATAATTATAATGTATCCTTCTTGGCATACCTTTATAATTCTTAATCAGAAATTATTTACTGGGTTCTGAATTAATATGGGAAAGAGAATTCATGAGGCCTAACACTATGTTTAGAGAATGTAGTGTCAACATTCAGAAGTAGAAAGAAAGTCACGAAGTTGCTTTATCTACACAAGGGCAATAAAATTCCAGGAGTTTTTTGTTTGTTTGTTTTTTCTCATTCCTCAACTGACTATGCAAAATTTCCAAACATGTATGTAGGCATATAAACACATATACTCAAACATACTTCATTTGCTTATAACTAGTAGCAAGTAGGTAGAAATTGATCCAGTAAGCAATTTTAAGTAATTTTAGCATTGTACAATTAAAGTCATAACATAAAATGATTCTTTAAAGTTAAAAATGATTTATGAAAGTCGTAAATTTTAATATTTTTCAATGAGTAAGATTGCCAAAATAGCATGAATGCATTAATTTGTGCCCAAAGGCCTTAAGGTTGACAATGTATCAGTAACTGTACACTCACCAAGCCTATATAGTTTCAAAAGGCTTGCAATAAGTTATCAAGCCTGGCCTACCACAGTCTCTCAATAGCTGATGGTCATAAAGGCAATGTTAACAATTGGCTATAAAGATGGAAGAAAGAGGAAGTGTTTCATCATCTATTGACTACTAACTACTCCAAAACTTAGTGATTGAAAAACCCAGTAATTTTCTTTTCCATACAATATTGTTAGTTAGGAGTTCAGGAAGGGCTCTGCGGGGCAATTTACCTCTAGCTGGGAGTGGCCAGGAGATTCACTTCCAAGTTGGATCCCAAACTCAAATGTCTAGATCTTTGGTGGAAGCAGTTGGAATATTGGCCTCAACTGGGCTTGTCATCTTCATCTTCCCCTTGAGGTATCAGGACCACTCCATGTGGTTTCCTCAGTAAGTTAGACTTCTCACCTGGCAGCTCAGGCCTTTGAAAAACAAGATAGAAACTGCCCATCTTATTAAAGGCTGGGCCTGGAACTGGCATGTTGTCACACCCACTGTATTTTATTTGTCAATGTAGCTACAGCCTAGTCTACATTCAAAGGATTGGGAAAAGAGCCTCACTTCCTGATGGAAGATATATCGAAAAATCACCAGTCTTTTTAATCCACCACAGAAAGAAAAATGAAGGGAAAATTTTCTTTAAAAATAGTCTTGACAGCCAGAATTTTGAAAATAACAAGGAGTATTCCCATGTAATACAGTGTTATCAACCTTCCTCTGTAGGAGATTCTGTGATGTACTATCTAGACGTCCCCTTTAAGGTCGAGGGACTTATTTGTACTGCAGGAAATGTTGCCTGCTGATAGCTGAATCCCTGTTTGTGAATTGCTCTCAGTCAAAGGAAGCTTCCTACTCAAAATTCCAGTCTTCCATGACATCAATTACATCCAATGACTAGTCAATATGGTGTACCTGGACCTGCCTCTTTTCAGCTTAATTTGGGACAATACTGAGTTGCTATTCCAGCTCTACAGTTCCTTGAGGATCTAAACAGCTTCCTTCTTTTTCTCACTGCTATTGTTTTTGAGAGTAACCTAAAAAAAAATCTCCTCACACAAAGCTGCATTAGTGTTTCCTGGAGAATCAACTTATGATGCTTTTTTATATATGATAAATGGCTATAAAGTAATCTATAAATTATAATACATAGATATTTATTATTTGTGCTTTTTATGCAAAATATTCTGCTTAGTTTTATATGCTTACATCTTTGATGTGTTAATAAAATTAATAACAATAAAGCTTTATTTGAAATTTGATGCATTCAGTTATTTTGATTATTCTTATAATATTTCTATAAAAAGTAGAAATTTACTGAAAGTTACAACTTGGGATTGAATGGTAGTCCATTGTAAGTGTTTGCAGGGAGATGATTTTTTTTTTAATAAAGTTCCACAAGTAAACATTTCCTCCAATGAAGCTCAAAGAAATTACAATGTCATTATTTATAATACTTTGTTGATTCACTGTGTATTTTAAAGGAATTGGGGCTTATCTAAAAACAAAATCCCACAGTCAAAGAGCTTAGAAGTACAAAAGAGAAAAAGGCAATCAGAGCTGCAGGGGGGCTGCAAATCACATTGATTTGAAGATTAAAGATACACGATTGAATGAGACAAAAGTAATGCAAATTCCATGCCGAATTCAGTCACAACGAAATCATTTTGCCTAGTTCACAAAATGGTACTTTTTTTTTTTTCCTTTTATCTGTTTCAGCTCTTCCTAGGCCTTGAAAAAAACAAAAGTGCTGACAGACTGTGAGGTCACACATATTGACAGTAAATATTTCATGCCCAGGGCAAAATGATTAGAATCATCATATTTGAAAATTTTAATCCAAAGCCTTCTACCTGGTGTCTTTTTATGTAACTGACCTCATTTTCCACAGGAGCCAAGTAGAATCATTCAGCGCTTTCTGCATCTGCCCTATAGCTTTCACATCAGCATTTCAGTCTCCTTCACTTTCTTCCCTTTGCTTCCCAGGCACTGACTTTCTCA
Organism: Pan paniscus; assembly: GCF_029289425.2. Lineage (NCBI taxonomy): Eukaryota > Metazoa > Chordata > Mammalia > Primates > Hominidae > Pan > Pan paniscus. The sequence goes on from NC_073258.2 coordinate 99,217,785, forward strand.
ATGCTTAGCCCCTTATCGCTGTTCCCATTCTCTTTTAAGATATCACTTTGTCCTTCAACTTCACACATTCTTTAATACGTTAAACAATAAAACTCATAAACCTACATTTGTATTTTCAGCCCTATCTTTATGCTTCTACAGCATTTCCACTAAATATCTCACTGCTGTATCTAACAAGATGTCCAAAACTTGTCTTTACACTTAATTAATATCATACCATATAATCATTTTTCCATTATTACTGTATTTATGTGAGTAACATCATAATCCTTGTACTTTTTCATATTTTAAATATTGCCTTTTCTTTGGCAAATTTATTTCTTCCAAGTCTGGTATAACATCAGGTCAAACTTCATTATTAAGCCTGCCCAGTTTCTCTTGTTAGTTTGTTACTAGCCTTAATTAGGCTTTTTTTTTATAAACTCACACACCTAAACCGCTACATTTCACTCATTTGACAAATATTAATTGCGCTCCAATAATATGCCAGGCTCTATGCTCAGAATTTACAGTTTTTACAAAGCTAGATATGCTGCTTGACGTCAAGAACCTTACCTTCTCCAAACAGAAAAGGATTATGACAATATGGGAATCATGGGGTGCTGGGGATGTAAAGATGAAAGAAATTTTTTGATTTGTCCTAGCTGCTGCTTCTTCAATTCACACAGCATATCCTTACTGTGAGTATGTAATCTGTTTTAGTCACTGGTGCAAAATAGATACCAACAAATAAGACAAAAAGAAAATGAGTATTATATGTCATCTTCATTTAATGTGTATGTGCCAGGCACTTTGGATGTTTCTAGGCATAAATACAAAATACATTTTTGGAAAAGTGTAGTTAATTTATAGTAGCTCATAGATAGTAAAAGAAATATTACTTTAAACAAATAATTAAAACATACTTTTCCCAAATCTTAAAATGTTTCCTTTTACGCTTGTGTATTATCTTCCCAACTAATCAGATGCTATATTGTAAAACATTCTGTAGTCTTGAAATAATTTTTATTGAGGTTTGCTTTTTCATGAATTTATAGCCTTTTATTTGCTCTTTACTGAATGATTTCTGAGAGGGCAATGTCTGATTTATATTTCTATGTCTTAGAGTGATAGTTCATTATTTTATACTTAATGTTCTTTCATATATCTATATATTGGTAATTTTTCTTTCTCAAGCTTTTTATCCATTACATACCATTCCTCCAATCTGAAGTTCTAATTTCTTTCAAGAGCTCCAAATGAGTGCCTTACAAAAGCTTTGTTAAAGTGAATGCATTATTGTTTACTGTTTCTAAAAAAATTTCATCAAAACACTTCAGAAGTTGGATTATATAGAAGCTGTCATGTAAGTCAATTTTTAATATCATTATTTAAATATGTCAGTGTTCAGCTTGAAGGATGGATCTCAGGCCTTCTAGTTCATCTTGCCCAATTGTTTGGTCAACATAGTTCTGGATATTACACCTGCTGTTAGTTAAAATATGCTTTAGTTAAAATATGCACTGCTGCCTCCACTGAGTGTTCCCAGTACATCCCTCCTGCCTTAGGTTCTGACACCTGCAAACCATCATTTGAGCTAATTAAGATAATTGTTTTCCCAAAGACTGCTTGGCCAAGGAAAAGAGAAATCATTAGAGTAGCTTCCTTCTTTGGATTTATCTGTACAATCCTTATTAGTTACTAATTACAGTTCAAACAATTCGAAATTTCTGACTTCGTACCTTACTAACGAGAGATTTCTTACAGTGAGGAATTCGCCAATTATTTTTACAGTTTATATCAAACTTCTTTATTATATTTTAAGCTTGGAGGGTTACTAGATTCTTTTTAAATATGACATTTCCTTTAGCCAGAAGACATGTACACTAATTGCCAGAAGACATGTACACTAATTGTCTAATGTTTGGACAGAAATTTGGGAAGATAGGAGATAGAAGTAAATAGTTAATTTCAGCATATGATAGGTAAAGAATCATTATACATCATATAGCATCCCATATATTACCTCTTTTTTTTTTTTTCTTGAGACAGAGTCTCACTCTGTCACCCAGGCTGGAGTGCAGTGGGGCAATCTCAGCTCACTGCAACCTCCCACTCATGGGTTCAGATGTTTCTCCTGCCTCAGCCTTCAAAGTAGCTGTGATTACAGGCACCCGCCACCATGCCCGGCTAAGTTTTGTATGTTTATTAGAGACAGGGTTCCACCATGTTGGCCAGGCTGTTCTCAAACTCCTGACCTCAAGTAATATACCCGCCTCAGCCTCCCAAAATGCTAGGATTATACGTGTGAGCCACTGCGCTCGGCCCATACATATTCTTAAAAATAATTTTTGTAACCTATTGTGTGTATGTATGTGTATATATACATATATGAATTTTTATAGTCTTATGTTACTATTTTGTAGGATTAAATTGATACTGATGTAATTCATTCCATTGCCAAAAATTTCAGCTTGCTCCTACCAATACCCGCTTCTATTAATTATTTAAAAATCTTCAAGATGTGGAAAGAAAATCTTTCTTTTTCAAATTTACTCTCCACTACTTCCTTTTACAACTTCCATATTCCATTTTTTATTTCCACTTATGAAATACATTATACAGACTTCATACCTTCATAAATTCTCTTCTCAGATTTCCATGTCGTCATTTTTATAATTTACTGATCTTTCAACACCAACATGCAAATAAAAATAACACATTCTACATGAAGTCCTTCCTAAAACTTTACCTCCTAATAAATACTTTTCCTCTACTATTATATCAATTTAACTGTGATTCTATTATGTTACTAATTATGTCCTATTAATCCAAGAATCCCTACATTTTACAGTCAAGATCAAATGTAGGCATAGAAGATAGTTAAGTAAGATGGATATGCTCCATGTTGTTATAGACCTTACCTCATAGCATAACAGATGGACGTGGAGCAAGTAATAATGCTGAAGTATGATTGGTATTATGCTAAGGGGATTAATTTAAATTATGTAAACATAACCATAAATATGTAAAGCATAAGCTAGACTTCTATAGAAACATTTAAGAAATAAGACAGTTTGAAAAAAAAATGAGTAAGGTAGTGTTTGAAGAGATAGTGTACCAGGAAGGAAAATGTATCTGGTAGAAGGCTGAGGTTTGGGAGGGATTATGACAAATGTGAGGAATTATAAGATGAGCATAGTAGCGGGAACATGAATGTGGCTGGAGAGGCAACTCAGAGGGATATCATTATTTGATATAAAGGGCAATTTGAGAACTCTGAACTATTTAGTGAAGTGAATGATTCGACGATATTTATAGTTTGGGAGAGCTCTCTAACTGTAGTCTTAAAGATGAGTTGGTAATTAGAAAACAAGCCATAAGCAGCGACAGTGTTGATGAGCAAAATTACAGAGATTTTGTATAAGTAGTAATTTGAAAAATATTTTGGGGGATTTATAAAATTTGGCAATAGCATAAATGTGAGGAAAAGAGTGAAGAAAGAGATAGGAATGTTCATATTTCTTTGTTGAGCAATTAAGTGCTACATTATTCTGAGATGTAAATCAACATGTCATAAGTAATGGGAGTATTTGAAGCTTAGTAATTATCATATTAATTTAACAATAGTTAAGTGAGATCAAAGTGAAGATATTGAGCTATCTTTAACTGGAGATATATATATATATATATATATAACATATATAGAGAAAGAGTGCAATTGAAGAAGATAAATAACTTAAAAAATGGATGAGATTTATTTTTGAGATAAAAAATGTGTCTTATAATTAACTTAATGCAATAAACCTCAACAGAATAGATAAAAATAAATCCAAATAAAAGGGTTTCCAAGCAAATTCTTTCTAGGATTGAAGTTAAATCAAGTACCAACCATATCAAAGCTTACACAACCTTTTATCAGTTGAATATGCTATTGATACCAAACTAGGCAAGAGTAATTTCATAATTGGAAATAGATGTAAAATTCCTGGCAACCTATTAGGAATCTAAAATGAGCAATATCTAAAAATAAAACAAATTATCATGAAAGTGCCATTCCCTTATATCTCCCCATGAGAATCAGGATAATTCAACATAGAAATATAAGGCTTTTCTGATGGTTCTGTGGAAGATTAGATATTTGGAGAGTGCATCTTGTCCAGAATTATTAAAATGGTGTTATATATAAAATCTATATACATATACATATTTACACACACTCATATTATATGTATATATTGTATAATATGCAAATATATATACATAATATATATGTATACATTTAATGTGTGTGTGTGTGTGTGTGTGTGTAGCATTTGGCGATTGTCACATGGCCATGTTAAAAAATTAAATTTGAGAATAAATGAGGAGGAATTAATACATTTCATTAGTAGAACATTTTCCAACCCTAAATGACATGGAGTTAGAATTTCATATAATAAATAGTATAGGATTAGGAGGCAAATTTGGATACCAGCAGGGTGGAAGGTCAAACTAATCTCTCTCCCATTCTAATGCTGAGTTCTCCAGCAAAGGACCGTAGAGGAAGATAGCAGATGTATTCGGCTTTATCAGAATGAGATTTAACTGTGTATAGGCCTAAAAAGCCAAGATTAAAATTTAATTTGAAATAATCTATAGTTTGTTGTGCCTGTCAATTGTCTAACGTAAACAAACGTATACATTATTTGGAAGAATATAAACAAATAACTCAGACTTTGAAAAAACATGGAGTAGCAGGGGCCAGATTTACCATCTTATCCAAACAAAATTTAAAAATGGATGAAAGGATACAAAACAATGGTTTTCCAGACACTGGATATTAGGCATAGAGGGCACTGATCCTTGATAGATAGTAAGCAAACAAATAAAGAAACAGAAACAAGCCTTATGATTGCCTGGAGAGAGTTTCTAGGCTGCAGTATAAGAAAACCAAGGAGGAGTCTGGTCTTTTCACTGAAACGATGAGAAAGCTAGATGTATGGTGAGGCCAAGAAGACTAGATTTTAATAGGGAAGAGTTCCAAGATAAGAGCTACACAGACAGAAACCTCCCAGGTTTTCCCTGCTTCATGAGTACATAGCACATTGGTACCTATGGCTGGCACGTGGCAAGGTCGCCAGGACTCAGAGATAAGGCATGGAGAGTGAAGGGAGGATGCTCACTTTCTCTTTCTGTCACACTCTGAGTTTTCACTGAAAGAAGGAAGGGAATGAGGGATGCTTTTATTCCCTGTCTTTCAGGATGGGCAATCAGTTCTCTTCACCACCCTCAGCTTATAATCTTCTGGAATGTATCCTGAACCATTGGGACTGATTTGATCCTCAGAATCTGGAGGAAAAGTGCCTCATAGCCCTCTGCACAAAGGTTAGGCCAGATTATGATTTACAGGAAGGACTGGCTTGGCTTCAGGAAGGAATCATTCATTTCTATACCATCTGGCAATTGTAACTTTTCTGTACACATAAGGATAGATGGTCTGAGGCCCGACATGTGCCGGTTTTCTATACTTTGCAAGGCAATCCAGACCTTTGCCAACAATGTAGGATTGATCCAGCCCTCCTGTTTGCCATCTCAGGTAAGGCTGCAATGGTCACCACAACAGAGGAACCAGCTCCCTCAAGCCCTGCTCTTCTGAGTCCACCATGACCTCCCTATCTATCTTCAGCCTCTCACTTGCCACTCCTAGAAATCCTCGTTCTAGACAAGCCCCAGTGTCAATCTTGCCCCTCCAATAGATGAACGCTTTTGGGATTTGACTACACCAGTAGTTAAAGGAAAATTATGGCACCAAATGCTTATATTAGAGATCAGCTTCTATCTTAAGAAGAAACAAACAGAAGGAAATGACAAAGATCAGAGCAGCGGTGGAAAACAGTACTATACATATGAATCTACTTTTCAATTCATTCTATGGGGTCAACATGACTATTTTTTTCTTCTTTTGAGATGGAGTCTTGCTCTGTTGCCCAGGATGGAGTGCAGTGGCACAAACTCGGCTCACTGCAACTTCTGCCTCCCGGGTTCAAGCAATTCTCCTGCCTCAGCCTTCCGAGTAGCTGGGATTACAGGTGCCTGCCATGATGCCTGGAAAATTTTTGTATTTTTAGTAGAGATGGGGTTTCACTATGTTAGCCAGGCTGGTCTCGAACTCCTGACCTCAGGTGATCTGCCTGCCTTGGCGTCCCAAAGTGCTGGGATTACAGGTGTGAGCCACTGTGCCCGGCCAACATGACTGTAACCAAGTGAGATAACATGTTAAAAGAAAAATAAAATGACAAATCAATATTCCTCAAAAACACACTCTAAAATTTGTACCAGAATTGCAGCAAATTGAATCTAACAATATAACAAAATAATAATTAATCATAAGCAAGTGTTCATTGCAGGTGCAAGATTGATTTAATGTTAGAATGTCAGTCAAAGTAAATTATGTCACCACATTTAAAACATACATATGGCCATTTAAATTGATGCAGAATGTCATTTAATAATATTCAATTCAGCATTTATTTTGAATTTAATAAACTAAAGAAACTAGAAATGTAAGTCAACTGCCTCAATCTGATAAACGTCATTTACTAAAAAACCTAGAGCTCATATCACATTTAATGGGCTGGACATGGTGGATCACGCCTGTAATCCCAACATTTTGGGAGGCTGAGGAAGGCGGATCATGAGGTCAGGAGATCGAGATCGAGACCATCCTGGCCAATATGGTGAAACCCTATCTCTACTAAAAATACAAAAATTAGCTGGGTGTGGTGGCACATGCCTGTAATCCCAGCTACTCAGGAGGCTGAGGCAGGAGAATCACTCGAACCTGGGAGGTGGAGATTGCAGTGAGCTGAGATCATACCACTGCACTCCTACCTGGCAACAGAGCAAGACTCCATATCAAAAATAAAATAAAATAAATTTAATTAATTAAATAAATAAAACATACAAAAATTAGCCAGGCATGGTGGCGGACGCCTGTAGTCCCAGCTACTCAGGAGGCTGGGGCAGGAGAATCGCTTGAACCCGGGAGGCGGAGGTTGCAGTGAGCCGAGATCGCGCTACTGCATTCCAGCCTGGGTGACAGAGCAAGACTTTGTATAAAAATATCTATATCTATATCTATATAGAGATATATACATAGATATCGATATATAGCTATATATCTATAGCTATATATCGATCTATATGTCTATATATACACATGTCGATATATCGATATATACGCATGTAAATCGATATATACATATATATCATAGATACATACATATCACATATATATACATATATATGCATATATACATATATATCTCACATTTACATATATATGTGTATATATGTATATATATGTAAATGTGAGATGTATATCTCACATTTAATGGTAAAAAAAACTGGACTCTTTTCTGCTAAGGTCAGGATCGAGGAAAGGATACTCACTTCTATTCAATCTTTCACTGGAGGGTCTAACAATATAGTAAGTAATATAAATGTATATGCATGTATATTTATCACTAACAACAACAAATGTGTTTTGAATATATTAGCTAAAATATTATATAATGATATAATAATTTTATCTGTAACACATTTTTAAATTTTTGTAATATGACAAACATATGTTATAATATGTCATAAAAAGTATGTGTCTAAATACTAGTTGTTTCCAAGCATTGTTCTATTTTACTCCCATATTTTTCTTCTAGTCTGAAGTAGTATAATTAGTAAAGTTATTAACCTTGATATCCATTATTATGCACTTAAAAACTCTTTGAAATTGTGCGTGTGATCCATCAACCATGAGCCATTTAAATACAGATGTAAATTTCCTCATCTTTGATTGGCTTATGGATACTGCCAAATATCTGCTTCAATTTCGAAGTCTAAATAAAAATGATAAAGTTCAAAAAATATATGTAGAAATTGAACTCTATTAGGAAAGGGAGAACAGAGAAAAACACATTAAATAAATTGATAACATTTATTTTCTTTTTTCCCCTTTATACTTATATGTTTAAAGATACACTTACCATCGTATAAAATTTCAGGGCGAAGAATAAAAACCTTGTTTTGGGTTTCTTTGGAAACCAGGTCAGAAATGTCATAGGTAAGTAACCAAATGCTGCCAGTACTGAAAGGAAGCAATCCCACTTGCAGATTTCAGCTGCTGAGTACCTGCTAGAAGAGACAGGCTCCAGGTTCTAGGCCTATTATATTACTGCTTCAAACTACAGAGGAAAAGCAATTTGGACACAGGATGGGGAACAACACATACTGGGGTCGGGGCAAGGGAGAGCATTAGGATAAATAGTTGATGAATGTGGGGCTTAATCCCTAGGTGATGGGTTGACAGGTGCAGCAAACCACCATGGCACGTGTTTACCTATATAACAAACCTGCACGTCTTGCATGTGTATCTCAGAACTTAAAATTAAATTAAAAACAAACAAACCAACAAAAAAAGGAATTAAAATTATATATTTAATCTTTGGAAAATGTGTGAGCATTCTTAATTGCAAAAGGAAGTGCTGCTTCCTCCTTGGTTATTGCAACTTTTTTTTTTTTTTGAGACGGAGTCTTGCTGTGTTGCCAGGCTGGAGTGCAGTGGCACAATCTCTGCTCATTGCAACCTCTGCCTCCCATGTTCAAGCAATTCTCCTGACTCAGCCTCCTGAGTAGCTGGGACTACAGGCGCGCGCCACCATGCCCAGCTAATTTTTTGTATTTTTAGTAGAGACAGGATTTCACCATGTTGGCCAGGCTGGTCCCAAACTCCTGACCTCGTGTTCTGCCTGCTTCAGCCTCCCAAAGTTTTGGAATTATAGGCATGAGCCACCGGGCCCAGCTGGTTATTGCAACTTTTTAGCTACTAAAGAAATAGCAGACTTGGAAGAGTCCACAGTCGCCATGGTATCAGTTACTTCAATTTGTTACTTTAATCACATTTGGAAAGGCCATTTTTTATTTTCATCATTTTATGATTCACATGAAATAGTTTTAAACTAGGCATATAATAGTTATTAATAACAAGCTAAGCTTGATTATGTTGGGTCCACTTGGTATCTTTACCTTTGTCCTTATTTTGTAATAATAGAATAGTTATTTTATATACATTTTAGTTTTACTTTAAGCCAACATAATGTAAATATTTGCTATCAGAAGTATATACTGCTTTTCAGACAGGTATATACTGCTTCTTAATTCTGTTTTGATTTTATATTTTGCTGTATTTAAAAGCCATTTTTGTTTGATTTTATATTTTGTTAATTTTGTTTGATTAAATTTGTTTGATTAAAATCAAACACAAAATTTGTTTGATTTTATATTTTGCTGTATTTAAAAGCCATTTTAAAAATATCTACAATACCACGTGAAATGAACACTAATCTATGGCTTTAAAATAAACACAGTGATATAAACTATTAACAGGATGTGAAGTAAACTCTATTAACTACTGTACTATTAAATCAAGAAAGGTACGTGCTCTTTACGGTGAATGAGATGAATAAGGCACTGTCTTAAGGTGGATGTCATCACCCTTTGGAAATTAATGTTTGCTTTAAATTTAATTTTTCACCATAATAATCTGGAATTTTATAACTACTAGTTGTGAAACAATGATTAATCAGCATATGCTTTAATGTATATTTTAAGTACATTATCTCATATAATCCCTACTGCAGCCAACCTTGGTAGGTAGATAGTAGGTAGATACTATATCAACATTTTACAGATAATGCAAATGAGGCTTAGCATAAATGAGGTAGATTTATATATAACAAACTGAAAGCTGGAAGACATAACACTGTGATTTACCATTCTGATTCACAGTAGAGGCAGTACATTTTTGTCCCTTTGTTTTCTTTGATCTCTTCTCCAGAGTAATCTTTAGCTCCTTCTTCCTCCTTTCCCTTTGCTCCCACATTCCCACATTAAGTTTCAAATCTTAGTTCATCTTCTGTAATATTTTTTCACTGTGGTGGTTTTCCTAGTCTTCTTTACTGCTAAACCAGCCCCATTTTATTTTCTTCTGCTATTGAAGTACTTTCTAAATAATTTCTGGTCTTTCATATTTTTCCAATTTATCCAACCCATGGTCTACATATATAAAAACCAGTGTTGTCATTTTTCTACACACCAATATAAACACAAACATACACATTAAAATATGTACTCTGTTGTAATAAGAGACAAAATAGGGGAGAGAGAGGAGTCAGGAGAGAAGACTGTGGAGAATAAATGGTACTGTAAAACTTTAACATTGAATATTTTTATTGCAAAAAAGGAAGCTTGTTTCTTACTCTGATACACTGCAGGTGTGTATAAATTATTGACATATGCTACAACTGAAAATGGCTGCTCCTTGTCCTTTCCTATTCCCAAAGTCAAAAATACCTTCCCCCTTTTAGTATTCTTTTCTTCTCTTATTTGTGTGTCTATCACAGTGGAGTTATATTGAATTTCATTTCTAGGTAGTCCGTTAGCATGAGCATACAAACAAAGGAATAAAATCAAGGAGGGTGATGACAGAAGAATTCTGTTTGACTCAGGAATAAAATCTCACAGGCTCATTATATTTTCAAAAGGAAGGAGGCACTTTATGTAGGATTGACAATGATTAAGTATCTGGACAAGTAAAGGGAAACATTGATAGGGTTATGATAAAAAGGAAATTGTTAACAGTCAACTTCCTTCTTTGATGGCAATCAAAGGAAGAATTATTATATATTCTATTTAGAATTTTAGCATTTATTATGTACATAGAATTTCAATCTCTCATCTGCCTTAACACTAACAATTCTTTCTTCTAGTGAAATTGAAATATACCACAGCTACCAAAGAAAGGAAATTAAGCAATTAAGAAAGGAAATGTAACTATTCATTTTTCAATTACTGGCTCAAGAATGTGAACAGGTCACTGCAGTCTCTGCCTCCTGAGATCAAGTGATTCTCCTGTCTCAGCCTCCCTAGTAGCTGGGATTACAGGCATGCACCACCATACCCGGCTAATTTTTGTGTTTTTAGAGATGGGGGTAGAGATGGGGGTTTCACCATGTTGGCCAGGCTGGTCTCGAAATCCTGACCTCAGGTGATCCACCTGCCTTGGCCTCCCAAAGTGCTGGGATTACAGGCATGAGCCCCTGCGCCCGGCCTACTGGATGAATTTTTAACAATTGCATCTCTATAGCATGCAAGGGACATTTACTACTAAACCTGACCAGTGACTGAGTACACATTAGCATCTTGCTGGTGATTTATTCTGCTTTATTTTAGGATCATTTTCCTAGGAATGCATCCAATACCAACAGACATAAGTCACTTTCCCCAGGAAATAAAGATTTGCTTACAGAGATTTTGTTGATGAGTGCTACTGAGAACACTATTTGTAAGAGAGTGAATCAATCAGGATTGGGTAGAGAGAAGTTGAATTATGATTCACTTGTAACTGAGGCATCAGTCAGTTGAACTTCGGAAATGAGGTGGGTTTTCAGGGATACCGTGAATATATGTGAGAGGTGTGGGCCTCTGTACACCTTCGTCACACAGTCACTGAAGATGGGATTCCCTTATGGTAAGGGCAAGATGTTACGTGAAGCAGCTCCCTTCAGCTTGACACTACTGCTGGAAAAGAAGTTGACTATGAGAATTCAGCAGGCAATACTCCAAGCAGCTGCAGTAATTAGGTCCTTGAATAGCATCTGGGAAGTACTCAACAGCATTCACTAGAAGTAATTAGTCCTGATGCCCTTCAAGCATATGAATGGCTTTGAATGTTAGGGGAGAGGACACATTAACAAAAATGACTTGGAATTTCAGAACCTGTCTGCAGTCTTACCAACAGAAAAGCAGAAGTCAGGAATAGTTGAGGAATAGTTACAAGAAACACTTTTCTAACAAGAAAATGCCCTAGGGAGATAAATTGAGAATCTTTTAATTGCTCTTAATCCAGGAAATCACGAGAAATATTCTACTAAAATTAAATATAAACTTGATGCTGTTTCTCTTGTTTTAAATGAAAAACAAACCATAATTCTACATAAAATTTAAATTGCCCATGGAAATAAGGCCCATCAGCTTCTCTGAGGCAACAATCTTTTCTTGAAAATTAGATCCAAAAAAATTTTTTAGAGATATGTAGAGGCGTAAAGTATACAGAAATATATCATTCAATCCATTTAAACTTCATCTGTTTTTCCAAAGTAGGTTAGAATATATTTGTCAGCCAGCCAATGTGAAGAAAATATGTCCTACAGCTACAATAAGGATATGTTTTGACTAGACCATCTTGTTTTTTTGGAGATGTGAGACAGTATGCTTTTCTTATACACCATCTTTTTAAATGATTGGTAAGTAGCTAAGACTGTGAATTCTGGCTGACTGGGACCGGTGGTATGCAATTTTAGCATGTGTATTATATATTTTCTGTGTGTAAGACTAATTCTAAATTTGATGCACCAAAATACCTGCTTCCAATTTTGCCTTTAATTTATTAGAATGTGTAAGAGAGTGGCTGTCCCAAACACACATCTCTTACTAGAGGGACGGTTATTTATTACTTGGCTAAAGCACTATATCAATTGTGTTTCATTTTAGAATCCTTTCATCATTCAGATAGATTTGAAAGTTATTCTTGACTGGTTATGTTAGCATGTTTAGAATGCTATGTTATGTAGGTTATTATCTACAGTACTTCATTAGTTATTTCTTTATTGGGGTTAAAGTTGGCCTGAATTTATTATATTTGATGTTTCACAGTGCTATGCATTGGATACAAGTTTGTGATACATATTTATTAGTTTCATGTTAATTTATTTTGAGGATTTATTTTGTTTATGGTGGTAGTTCTCTATGAACTGTTTGCCCTATTGAATTTTGATTAATTTGTACTTATGATGATAGGTCAAATTAAACAAAATAAAAAGCCACACAAATAATATATGATATACATTTGTGAGAGACTAGTAAGTTATGTGCCTCAAACTACATTATTCATAGATGAAAATTAAAGTTAATTAAAATATTGATCTCAAAATAAGAACTGCAACTTTTTATTTGTGAATCTTATAAAGAGGAATATTCCTCAAGGTCATGTTTCTTTTTTCCTTTCTTTAAACAACAAATCAAATCATTTCAGAGGATAATAGCTTGCTTTAAATAATAAAAAAGCAATGGCAGAGCCAGATTTGCCATGAAACTAGTGAAGCTTAAACTTCAAGGCAGCTAACTTAAATGAATGCCATCTGAGTCTCTGGAAGGGGTGCTAGCAAAGTGTTTTAAAATATGTATTTTAATGACTTTTCCAAATGTAAGATATTTCAACTTCTATTTTCATTCTAACTTCCTCTTTATCACAGTTTTCTCTATGTTAGGTAATATTGACTACCAGAAGGATTTTGAGGATCTGGCTAAGGAGAAGAAGGTTGAAAGAAACATTTAATTAAGACTTTACATGCTATGCAGTCACTGCTGTATATAATTAAGATATTGTTAGTAATCTCCATATATTGTAATGGCTTCTGGGAGTAATTCTAATATGCTTTGTGCTTATTCATAAAGATTTGGTAGCAGAAATATTATCAACATACCTTAGAATATTCCTGTTCTAGGTGACAGTCAGGAATGGCAGCTTTTTATGCCTAGTGGTATGTGGATCAGTGCAGTATTTCTATGTGTGAAATTTGTTGCTTCCAGCCTCCATATTATCACCAGAAACTTCACTTTCTTTGTGGTAGGAGAATCACAATGTAGCAATTATTCTTACCCTCTATAAGGGATATTTCAGCAAGCTCCTGACTATTGGTCCGGGAGCTTGCTGAAATATCCTGAAGTGAGAGGTTAATGAAAATAATTATCTCCCTATCTATGAAGATTTACCTCCCTATCTATGAAGGCTATGGTGTTTTATTCATCCTGTCCAATCATCTCTGTCATCAATGTAATAGATCAATAAGATATTCTGCAGACTTCAGATAGTCTAGGCCTCTTCATATTATATTGTAACAGAGAGTAGAAGAGTTCATCTAGCCTTGAGCAAATTTATGAATGAATATTTTTATTTGTTCCATGAATACCAGTTAGGTTTTCTTTTTTTTTTTTTTTTTTTTTGCACTAAAGGAAAATACTTTCTCAGATCTATTCTAGTAATAACACTACATCTGGCAAAACAACCACAATAGGGACTAAGTGGTTAAAGTTGGGTCAGTTTATGGCCATTCTCAGAAATTAAATGGAGATGAAAGCCTCATGGACAAAGACTTCATGTCTAAAACACCAAAAGCATAGCAACAAAAGCCAAAATTTACAAATGGGATCTAATCAAACTAAAGAGCTCCTGCACAGCAAAAGAATCTATCATCAGAATGAACAGGCAACCCACAGAATGGGAGAAAATTTTTGCAATCTATCCATCTGACAAAGGGCTAATATCCAGAATCTACAAAGAACTTAAACAAATTTACGAGAAAAAAACAAACAACCCCTTCAAAAAGTGGGTGAAAGATATGAACAGACACTTCTCAAAAGAAGACATTTATGTGGTCAACAAACATGAAAAAAAAGCTCATCATCACTGGTCATTAAAGAAACGCAAATCAAAACCACAATGAGATAGATACCATCTCACGCCAGTTAGAATGGGGATCATTAAAAAGTCAGGAAACAACAGATGCTGGAGAGGATTTGGAGAAATAGGAACGCTTTTACACTGCTGGTGGGAGTGTGAATTAGTTCAACCGTTGTGGAAGCCAGTGTGGTGACTCCTCAAGGATCTAGAACCAGAAATACTATTTGACCCAGCAATCTCATTACTGAGTATATACCCAAAGGATTATAAATCATTCTACTATGAAGACACATGCAGACATATGTTTATTGCAGCACTGTTTACAATAGCAAAGACTTGGAACCAACCCAAATGCCCATCAATGATAGACTGGATAAAGAAAATGTGGCACATATACACCATGAAATATTATGGAGCCATAAAAAAGAATGAGTTATTGTCCTTTGCAGGGAAATAGATAAAGCTGGAAGCCATCATTCTCAGCAAACTAACACATGAACAGAAAACCAAACATCTCAGTTCTCACTTATATGTGGGAGTTGAACAATGAGAACACATGGACGCAGGGAGAGGAACATCACATACCGGGGCCTGTAAGGGGTTGAGGGGCAAGGGGAGGGAGAGCATTAGGACAAATACCTAATGCACACAGGGCTTAAAACCTAGATGATGAGTTGATAGGTGCAGCAAACCACCATGGCATATGTATACCTATGTAACAAACCTGCACATTCTGCACATGTATCCCAGAACTTACAGTAAAAAAAAAAAGCCTCAGTCCTGCATTTTTTATGTACTAAATGGTGACGTTGATCTCCACAACTTCAAGAAATCAGTATAATTAAAAAATATATATATATATATATTTTTTTTTTCTTAGCTAAGTGTACAGCAGTTTCAGAGGCTTCCACTTGGCCTTCTCCAGTATGACAGAGCTTACTCCAGAAGCCATAGACCATGTAGGGTTCCTCTTACTACCAAGTATGTTAATCCAAGTTGTACACTCAATGAGACAATAATCACTGAGTATCTCTGCAGACTCACAGGACTCACTACAAATTGGATTTTAGCCAGAATTATATGTATTGCCCACTCATTATAAGAAATCATATTTTACACCTTGGTATATCATTTTCAACTCAGACTCTATGTCTCAGAGTTTTCCAAATGTCTGAGTATTCAAATTTTCAAGTGTACATTCACCCTTATGAATGACTCTAGATACTTTTGGGAAAATTACCAGGGATATAATTACAATATATGCTGGTGATGATGTGGCAGGGTCCTTCCTCCTCCAGACTTGACCATTTCATTAGCCAAAGGATCAGAGTTAGAAAAGTGGCTCAGGTCCAGGAACTGAATAAAGAAAATGACTTTTTATTATAACAACTGCCCCCAACTTTCTGCTTTTCTGCCTTCCTTTGATTGTACGTTGTTATAAATAAAGTTTCAGTGCCACAGAAGAAATAGAACTCAAATATAAAACTTTCCTTTTAATTCTCAGCAAAGCAAGTTACTTCTATAGAAGTATGTGCCCTTACAGATGGAGCCATGGTGAGAGCACACTTGGACAAGGGAGGGGAAGGGGTTCTTATCCCTGACACATGTGGCCCCTGCTGTTGTCGTTCTCCTATTGACTAGGGTTAGACCACCAGGCTAAACTCATTCCAATTGGCTAATTTAAAGAGAGTGACGGGGTGAGTGGTTTGGTGGGAAAAATGGTTATGACAGAACAGGTAATCGGAATGAGTCAGGGTGGAGTAGGTAATCGGAATGAGTCAGGGTGGAATAGGTAAATGGAATGAGTCAGGGTAGAGCAGGTGATTGAAATGAGTCAGGGTAGACCAGGTAATCAAAAAAGGTTGCTTTATGATGAAGTTAAATTTAAAAGTAGAAGGCAAAGAATTGAACATACTGACATATTGATTCTTTGCAAAGAAATTTAGGACTCATATCTAACAACCCCTCCTCTTGTATTTCCTTACAACTTTCTTTTCAAACTTTTTTTGAAACATGTTTTGGCTTAGTTGTTTTGCTTGATTTCCAAAAGAAGAAGCTTCTCTGGATAAGGTGGAGAATAGTTAAGGGAGGTTTTAGCAAGTGCCGTTTTTATGAGCCTCTGCACCAACCCACAGATGCATGGTATGACACAGCACCCAAAAAGAGTAAGTACACCCATTACAGTTGTGAGGGAAGTAAGACTTGAGGCTATTATTCCTTTCCATTTACCAAACCACTTTTCTAGCCATCCTGTAAAGGAGTCATTTACCCGTGAGTTGTTGGCTAACTCATTGGACAGAGCAGTCAGACCTTGTAATGCCTTTGTTATAATTCCATCGGGGCAGTGTTGTACAACACTGAGTTTAATCATGATGTAAACTCTTCCTCTTTCTGCTAATATCATGTCTAAGGCTGTTCTATTTTCTCAATCCATCTGGCTAGTAGCCCTTTATTGCTCAGCTATTCCTTTAACAGCATCTCTAGTGTAGTTAATAAATCACTGTTGGTTGTAGTAAATGTAGTTTATCCAATCTACATTTTTAAATATTGACTCAAATCCTGCAGCTATTTGATTTCTGGCTTTAAAATGATCTGGTATTCCCCGTGGGACTCTGATTGTGTCTGAATAAACATGAGAGTCGAAAGACCCATAAGGGGCTTCTCTCGCTTTACGATGTCTTATTTTTCCTTCCTCTGGTTGATGAAATGCCAGGGTGAAAGGGATAGCCAATTGGGCTAAAGCACAAGTGCCACTCCAGTTATTTGGCAGAGTGTCCAGTAAAGGTCCACCACAATACCACCAAACATCCACTCAGGGATGAACAAGGGCTGACTGAATGATCAAGTTTCTAAATAACTTTTCTTTACAAATATATCTACATCTATATCAATATCTGGCCATTATGGTGCTCTGAGGTGTTTTATAAGAACCATGATTTCTTAATAAAAATAGTTAATATATATGTGCTATGTGTGCTGTGTGTGTGTGTGTGTATGGTGCATACACATGTGTAAACATACTATAATATTTCTTTTTTTCAGAATATAGATATGGGCAAAGGAGTGGTGGGCAATACTTTTAACAAATTATGTAACTACCTCTGAAAGTAATTTAGACAGGTAAACCACAGTATGTATAACCAACACTACACATTAATAATACAATAAGATTGAATAAAGCAAATGGTAAAAATCATCATGTGTTTTATTGGATACATTTGATATTTTTGTTCTACTACATAAATACTGCATACAATGATTTATCCAGAGAAGTTTAAGTTTGAAACACAAAGGTCCAAGGTATATTTCAGTCAGGCTTATAAGCTCTTGAAAATTCTTAAGCTCACTGCATCCCTTCCGGTCTCCAAGGAGCGCTAAGTTTCCTCCCTGTTGTGAGAGACATGAAGTGAACTTAGTGTTGGGAGATGGAAGCTGGATGGCCCTCGGGGGCTGACACACAGGGTGCCGGACTTCGGGATATAGCAGAGAGAGAGCTTGGCACGACTTATTACTCCGGGTTGTAGAATCCTGGAAAAGGGCTACCATGCAGCCCACGCCTGGTCGACTGGACCACCTTAGTGGAAAGGGGACAATCTGGGCCTCTGGCCTGCCATGTGCACAAGCATAACAATTGCTTTTGTTTAACGTGCGGATGGAATATTTGATCATTCCAACCAGGCATTTGCATCTTGGTATGCTGTCTTAATTGCCAAAATTTGTTTTAAGTTTTTAACTTCTATGATCCTGTAGTAAAATGAATGTATGATTTTGGAAAATTACAAAAACCGGTTGGGGCAGTCCATCCTTGCTCTTTAGTGGTCCACAGAACATTGGACCAACTACAACATAAAAGCTCTACATCACGGGGCAAGAATTCTGGTTGACACTGGGGTCTTTATTGATATCTCCCTGGATTAAATGGTCCCAATTTACTAAGGCCCAGTCTGAGGAGAGTCAGGAGGGACAGAGGTACTTTTCTGAAGTAGAGAGCTGTCTTTGACTTGGCAAATCCCCACAGGGTATAACGAGGCAAGCATCAAATGCAATAGTTTTAGGTGAAATTGACTTGGTTATGTTGTAACTAGATGATCAGCAATAGAGCGAGGAAAGAAAGAGTAATAGAACAGATGAAAGAGACTTAAATTTTTCTTAGCTTTTGTTTGGTACGGTTTTCCCCTGGGACTATGGCCCACGGCTCTGGAGGGGGCAGCGCTTTCTTGACTTGGGTGTGATGAGTCCATCCCCTTTCTGCTGTACGAACAGCAGTCTCGGTGGTTAGCAGCACAAGGTAGGATCCTTCCCAGGATGGCTCGAGTTTTCCTTCTTTCCACCCTTTGATGAGAACATGATCCTCAGGCTGGTTCTGGTTTACCGGAAATTCTACGGGTGGTACCTAGGTTAAAAGACTTCTAGTTTTGAGGGAAAGGAAAGTGGAAGATAAACTAATTATATAATTTGTAAGAAATTGATCTTTTGTTTCAAATGTGGGGACATCAGCAGTAGACTTTATAGTCCTTGGTGCCTTCTTACAAAGAAATTTCCTTTAGGATCTATTTTTTTTTTTAGCATCTATTTTTATTAGTTTTTAGACCAAAGAAAGCCACCATGCCCAGCTAATTTTTTTTTGTATTTTTAGTGAAGGGCTTCACCGTGTTAGCCAGGATGGTCTCAATCTCCTGACCTCATGATCCGCCCGCCTTGGCCTCCCAAAGTGCTGGGATTACAGGTATGAGCCACCACACCTGGCACAGTTTTGTGCTTTTTCAAAAAGAATTCAGTTTTATATATGTTGGACTGTCTTTGCATATATTCCATCATAACTACTTTCCCTCTAATCCTTTCTACTTTCTGTAGCACATATTCATTTTCTTAATAACTTCCCAAGCTCTCTTCAATATGACTTCTTAGCTACTGATTCTAAAATGTTATCCAATGGGAACTTTGTAATTTAATCCTCATTTCTGAGATTGCTTTCTGTTTTTTAAACAAGATTTTCTGGTTTGAATCTGATCAACTCTCTTATTTCTTCTTATTTATTATTTATATCTCTTCTTAGTTTCTGAATTTTGGATTCTATTTTTAACATATAACTCTAAATTTAAGTTTGAGAATATTTTATAATGTTTGGTATGCTGTGTAACAGTTTTCTTCTGCTGCAATATTGTCTCTCAAATAGGGTTCAGCTTAATTATTTAAATTCTCATCTTCTATTTTTTTCCTCCATTAATGATTCATGAAGTTTGTCTCTTTTTTCCCAGTTTTAGGCATTTGTATGGGTAGTGTGCTTAGTTTGAGAATTTTTTTTTATTTCTGTAGTGGCTTACTTTATGGTGGCCCTGGTGGGAAGGGAGAGATTTGGGGCTGTATTATGTTTCCTCTTGTGTGCATGTGATCTGTAACTTTTTCATCTTATCTTATGTTTACTTATTTTTTATTGCACTGCCAAGCCTCAACAACAGCAACAACAACAACAAAAACCTCTTCCCTTCTTTATTTATTCCCTTATCTTCTCAAAATAATGTTTTCTTTAGGTTACCATTTTCAGTCTACTTGGTTTGAAGCTCTTCTCTATACTTAATTCTGTAAACTGGCAAATGTCACACTTGTCTTCTCTATTTTAACACTTAGCATTGACATTCTCTTTCTGTGAGTGGTGCTGTTTATGCTTCATCTGTGACTTCATCATTTTTCTTCTGTGGAATATCTTTAGACTTCTTCTTGCCACAAGGTTACAACAGAACTATAATTCTACTGGATATGTTGCTGTTGTAAACCTGTTGTCTAGCGATAGATAATTTGAGGACTATGGTACTGTCTTCACCACATGGTGCTGAAGTTGTGATTTATATGCAGTTTTTATCCATCATATAAACTGTAGAGTTTTTTATTTTATTTTTTAATGTTTGCATAGAATCAGATACAGACAGCCACCATTATCTTAGTGTCAATTTAGTCCATTGTGCACTTTTAAATGATCAAGGTTCTAAATAACTTTTCTTTACAAGTATATCTACATCTATATCAATATCTGGCCATTATGGTGCTCCGAGGTGTTTTATAAGAACCATGATTTCTTAATAAAAATAGTTAATATATATGTGCTATGTGTGCCATGTATGTGTGTGTATATGGTGCATACACATGTGTAAACATACTATAATATTTCTTTTTTTTCAGAATATAGATATGGGCAAAGGAGTGGTAGGCAATACTTTTAACAAATTATGTAACTACCTCTGAAAGTAATTTAGGCAGGTAAACCACAGTATTTATAACCAACGCTACACATTAATAATACAATAAGATTGAATAAAGCAAATGGTAAAAATCATCATGTATTTTATTGAATACATTTGATATTTTTGTTCTACTACATAAATACTGCATACAATGATTTATCCAGAGAAATTTAAGTTTGAAACACAAAGGTCCAAGGTATATTTCAGTCAGGCTTATACTGATAATGTATGACAGATTTCTAAACTGGCTATCCTTTCACCTGACCTGGTGCCAAAGAACATTATAATATAGAATTGTTAAAAAATCTACGATGATGCAATGATTGTCATGACCACCTTTTTAGAAAAAATAAACTTTCCTCAGCATAAATCAGCTTTACTATGGGTAATATGCCCATCCTAGTAATTCTGCTCTTGCAGGAGACCATTATACATTTAGTGCATTTTATGGATAATTTCACAGTTATTTAAATATAGATTCTTAAGATTCTGTGACAAAATTTGACCTGCACCACAGAGGACTACAAAGCTGTAAGGATCTTAAAATAATATCTGGTTGAGAGGCCTGATCTGATTCCATTCTATATGCTATTGGAGAAAATATATGAATTATATAACAAATACCTGCACTTCAATTAAATTAATAGTAGTAATAAGATGATACTTATCATTTTTAATATGAATAAAATATAAGAAAGAAAACTATAATATGATTTTTCTCAAGTATGACACATTAATTTAGATTTTATGAGTTGTCTTCCTCCTTACTTAAATAGCTATGTATTAAACCTCATATTGTTGCCTTTAATTTGATACTTGACCCTTAAAACTGAAACTTTTTAAGGCTATCATTGCTAAGGAATCAACAAGATGTTTTTGAGTAATTGATGATGTGTAATTCCATGGATAATTATATCTTGCTTAACTTTACTTGATTGTTGAGAACTGTTAGTGTGAAGTACTCTAAGCTAGTTACATCACCAACCACAAGGCAATCAGACTGAAGATGAAGAGCAGGCAAAAGAAGCTTCAACTATTTTAAATTCTAATTAATTACTCTTTGGAGTAATTATCCATTCCATAGAAATTTTTAACAAAATATGTGTTTACTATGCTTTCTCATAGCCAACCAGCTTTGTTAATAAGAAACAACTGCCTTTTATTACATTTACTAATTTCCTCATCTCCTTATATGTATTCTGTTAAGAAAAAAAAAAAAAGTAGGCTGGCACCGTGGCTCACTCCTGTAATTCCAGCCCTTTGGGAGGCTGAGGCGGGTGGATCACCTGAGGTCAGGAGTGCAAGATCAGCCTGGCCAACATGGCAAAACCCTGTCTCTACTAAAAATACAAAAATTAGCCAGGCATGGGGGCGGGCACCTGTAATCCCAGCTACTCAGGAGGCTGAGACAGGAGAATCACCTGAACCCAGGAAGCAGAGGTTGCAGTGAGCGGAGATCACACCACTGCACTCCAGCCTGGATGACAGAGCGAGACTTTTGTCTCAAAAAAATAAAAGAAGAAAATTTTAAAAAGCTAAAAATTTAGTCAATCTTATTAGCATTATATCAAATGAAAATAACAGTGAACGTTTGGCCTGGATTCATATGAAACATGACCAAGTGAATGAACAAATAAAGTATAACTTAATTAATACATTTCTTGAGTCCTTGTCTAGTGTCAGTCAGGAGATATGGGATCCAGACTTAGCGTATACAACAAACCAGCTTTGTTTTGTTACCAAGTCACTAATTTCTCTGTGCTTCATTTCTCTTAATTATTATAAATAAATTGGCCAGCTGACTGGGTTTACATTGTTCACTTGTAAATACATGGATCAGACAAGTATTCATTTTTTAATCAGTGATTCAAAAACAATTCTATCTTAGTTTATCATGGTGTTTCCAAGGTAGAATGAAAACTAACAAAAATATTTGTAGAAGAATTCTATTGACATAGCTAAATTTTTTATGTTAAATTTTATTTAATATCTTGTTCATAAACATTAAGAGAACATAAAGCTCTGGTTTTATTATTTTGTACAGTATAATGAGATCCTTGTTTAATGGAGGATGTGAAAAAAATTAGGGATATGTCATTATTCAGTCTTATTGTAGAAAATGTATTCATTTAGAATATTGTTAGAGTAATAAACAATAATTAATCTAATATAATGTTCTTACATGAACAGAATATTTTACAATTGTGTGCAAAATATAGTTTTTAAATGAACAAGAAACATTAAATGCAGTGAAGGTGATTTAAAAATAAAAGGCAATCAAATCTGGACTAAAATACATCAAATGAAAATGAGGAAACCGTAATATACAATACAGTTTTCTTCTTCCTCCTTAACCCCTCCTCTAAAAGTTCTATGTACTCATCACATCATTTAACTAATTATTTAGTTGATATCATCTTCTCTAATACAACTAATCCCTACATGGAATTGGGTCAAATCAAAAATATGTAAATGACAATCTAGTCAATTAAGATTGAGAATAGCTCAATAATTTTTCTTTTTTTTCTTTTTTTTTTTTTTTGAGACAGAGTCTTGCTCTGTCGCCCAGGCTGGAGTGCAATGGCTTGATCTTGGCTCACTGCAACCTCTGCCTCCCTGGTTCAAGTGATTCTTCTGCCTTAGCCTCCTGAGTAGCTGGGATTACAGGTGTGTGCCACCAAGCCCAGCTAATTTTTGTATTTTTAGTAGAGACAAGGTTTCACCATATTGGTCAGGGTGATCTCAAACTCCTGACCTCATGATCCGCCTGCTTCGGCCTCCCAAAGTGCTGGGATTACAGGTATGAGCCACTGCACCCAGCCAATAATTTTTCATTCCAATTGCAAGTCAAAATCTTTACCAAATATTTGTTTACATGCTTATTGTTTATCATTACATCTAGATTCTAAACTCCCTGAAAACTCCAAGTTTTGCCAATTATATTGCTAACACCAGAAAAAAAAAATACATTTTCCTCAATCTTAGCAATCAAATCCCATAATAAAAAGTTATAACATTCAGAGTAACTCAGCAACCTCTCTCAAACATCTTATATTCCATTTTACATAAAAGGAAATAATATCAAATATATAAAGAAATTCAGTGTCCAACACTGTATAGCTACCTGATACACCCGCAATTTGAAATATATTACAAGACACATTTTCCCCAAGAGATGCATTGCTTCTCTTTTTCTGATTCAAAGTAGTGAATAAGGTAAGTACATGATTACAAAATTAGTTGGGAGGCCAGTAAACTGAGTTTGCTCTAGCATTATGGTTTCCTATGTAAGCAAACTAAAACCCAACTCAGCATAGTCATATTTTAGGAAAGCAAAACTTAAGCTTAACTAACCAGGAACTTCCAACTAACCTCTAAACAAGGATTTTCTACCGGAATTATCCAAATAAGGCTACTGTTCCACTTTAACCAATCCAGTGATTCCTATGCTTTGCTTCTTTTTCACCTTCTGAAAGCCTTCCCCTCACACTCCCTCAGGGTAGCCCGTAGCTGCTAGGTGTCTGGCACTGCTTGGTTTATAAGTCACTGTGGGACCGAATAAGCTCTTTGATATTTTAATGTGCCTTAGCTTATCTTTTAGCACCATATACACAATGGTACACAGTGGTCTCGATACTATTAGGCAACCAGTGCAAAAGTAATTGCGGTTTTCCCATTAAAAGTAATAGCAAAAGCTGCAATTACTTTTGCACAGACCTAATAGTTTTATGATAGGTACAGAACAGATTTGTAAAATATTTTATTCCTGAATTCATAAAAAAAACTGATACAAGAATAACAATGAAATGTAACTCAAATAATTGATTATATAAAGATATATGCTACTGATGTACAAGTCAGTGGCTTTCAGGTCCTCTAAACTGATGTATAGCAGCGGTCCCCAACGTTTTTGGCGCCAGGGACCAGTTTCGTGGAAGACAATTTTTCCACGGACCATGGGGAATGGTTTTGAAAAGATAATCAGATTCTAATAAGGAGCCCACAATTTAGATCCCTTGCATGTGCAATTCATAGTAGGGTTCGGGCTCCTATGAGAATCTAATGCTGCTGCTATCTGACAGGAGGCAGAGCTCAGATGGTAATACTTGCTTGCCCTCCTGCTTTGCCACCCAGTTAATAACAAGCCACAGACCGGTACTGGTCCACAGCCTGGGGCTTGGGGACCCCTGAATAGAGGACGACTTACATCTGTTAACCAAAAAGTGACTGAGGCAGGCCTCAATTAATAGGGGTTTATTTAGCCAAGGATGAGGATACACCTGGGAAAAAACACAAATCACAGGAGCATCTGTGACCTGTGTTTTTTCCAAAAGGGGTTTTGGGAACTTCAGTATTTAAAGGGGAAAGAGCAAGCAGGAGGGAAAAGAGGAAGGAAAGGTAGGCAATGAAGCAAATGGTTACATTCTTATGAGGGTCTGATTAGACTCAGTAAATCTACATTTTACATATGATAAAGTAAACATGTGAAGGAGTAGAGGAAAAAGTCAATTGTGCATTTGTCTCAGGGTAGGTGAAGGGATGATTTCTGGTCTTGTCCTATAACCTGTGAAGATAAACTGGTTATTGATATTGTCAGAGTAAGATTCAACAGAACTCAGTTTTAGGGATAGTTTACAGAGGGGGGATATGTATCTTAAAAGATATGGCAGCTTACAAGGGACTTCCTTGTGAGCAATTTGTGAGGGAGGCCATCTGGGGAGATATGTGATCCTCTATCATTGTGGGAACCTGGCTTACGGATGAGGCTGTGACACAGAGTTGTGAAATTACAACTATCTGTTTGGGAACAAAAGGATGGCAGTATTTTGTGACTCAGTTTCCATGGTTAATTTTTCTTTTGTCCTGATAAGTTTGAGGTCCCAAGATTCTATTTTCTTTCACACATCTTAGAGGAATGTCTAAGGCATGGCCATTAGCTCAGGTGTCTGATTTATAAATTCTTTTAGGCAGGCTTTTGACGTAAAAGAAATTGACATCCTGTTTCTGTTTAAATCTCTAGTGAGAATCTAAAATACAGACACGTGTCTAACGACTGGAGAAGTTTCATATTTTTTCTGATTAAGAAATAGTGGGGCTTCCAGAATGTCAGAAGTGGTCCAAAATACCACTCCTCTCATGAAAACACCAGAAAACTAGAACAAATTCAAAACCAACTGTTATAAAACTTTTCAAAGTATCTGGTCTGGGGTTGTGAAGCTCTGGCGCCATCCCGGACCATCTGGTTTCTTGAAGCAGCTGCGCCTATAAACAAGAAACTAATGGAAAATCGGTAAGAAAAAGAACATTCCGGCCAGGCGCGGTGGCTCATGCCTGTAATCCCAGCACTTTGAGAGTCTGAGGTGGGCAGATCATGAGGTCAGGAGTTCAAGACCAGCCTGGCCAACATGGTGAAACCCCATCTCTACTAAAAATACAAAAATTAGCCGAGCATGGTGGCAAGCGCCTGTAATCCCAGCTACTCGGGAGGCTGAGGCAGGAGAATTGCTTCAACCCAGGAGGCGGAGGTTGCAGTGAGCTGAGATCATGCCACTGCACTCCAGCCTGGGCGACAGAGCAAGACTCTATCTCGAGGGAAAAAAAAAAAAGAACTTTCCAGGCTATTTCATCAGGGCTGCCCTGGGGAATGCTTTCAAAAGAAAGAAATAATAATTGAGAATATTCAAAAGCAGAAGTCAAATAAAAATTCATTCAAAGTAGAAATTTGTCTATTTTTAATAATGGCGTTAGTAGACCATACAAACTCTCATGGTGACTACCATGAAGAATTATACTTACTTAAATTTGCAAAATATTATTGTCTAAGAAGTTACTATATTTATATATTATCTTATTTGTGGTTTTATGTACTCTTTAGTAATTATGTGAGCCTTCAAATTTCCAGAGATTCTTTCTTGGTTTTAAGGAATAACAATAATTTTCACCAAAAAAGGATTTAAGTTCATTACTTCTGGCTCACATGGAAACATCCTGGATGAGGACAGCCCTCCCCCCACCCCCACACACACAGACACTTTCTCTCTCTCTCTCTCGAGATGTAGATTTACAGATATAGATATATAGATAGATGTAGATATAATGTACATATTTCTGTCTCTATCTATAGATATCTATATCTATATATAGAGTCTATTATACATGTGTCTATGTGTGTGCTTGTTTCTATATGTATAAATACACATATATATTCTCTATTACTTCAGAAATTTGTTCTCTTTATTCTCTTTTGATATTCTTAAAGAAAAACAAAACCAAACTTTGGTTTCCCAATTAATATAAGGTCAGAATTCATTGTCTCAAAATAGAATCTGTTACAATTTGAAGAAATAATGTAGTAGAAGTTGGTCTTCTGGGTATAAGCTTTGTGTGGGTCCTTAACATTTCAATTTAAATTTAGATTGACCTCTTAACCCAACACTTTGCTTTAAATTAATTTTTCTCAGATGACACAAATTACAGAAACATTTTGCTAATACTTCACTGATACAACATCACAGATAAACCCTTGAAATATATTCAAGTGCTTACAATGAAAACCAAAGTTGTCCATTGTAATGCTAATCCATTATGTTTTATTTATGAAGCATACCAAAATTAATTTCCTAATTTAAAATGTTATTAGACACATTTTTATGTCAATCATTTCATTGTTGATGTTTTTATTTTTATTTTTATTTTATTTATTTTTTGCTTTTTGTTTTTATGAGACAGAGTCTCGCTCTGTCACCGAGGCTGGAGTGCAATAGTGCAATCTCAGTTTACTGCAACTTCCACCTTCTGGGTTCATGCAATTCTCCTGCGTCAACCTCCCAAGTAGCTGGGATCACAGACGCCCACCACCACCCCCAGCTAATTTTTTTGTATTTTTAGTAGAGACAGGGTTTCACCATGTTGGCCAGGCTGGTCTTGAACTCCTGATCTCACATGATCCACCCGCCTCAGCCTCCCAAAGTGCTGGGATTACAGGCGTGAGGCACTGTGTGTTTTTATTGTTTTAACTGATAGGTCTTTAATAATCAGATTGAAGGAATTTTTTAGTGTGTTGAGAACCTCGAGATAAATCTGTTTCAGTAGATTAACCCCTGATATTTGGCAACAGTTATAAGAATTTCATCAATATTGCTTTTGGCAGAAAATCCATCTCCTAAAGATTTCTAAAATTATAACTGCTCCATGGCCAGGTAACAATGATTTTGGCACTCAGCATTTTTCAACCTCTTTTAAAAATAATAGTATCTGGAATTTTGAAATGATTGTTATTAACTAGCCTAATCTAGGGAATGTGGTTTAGTTGGTATTTATGCCAGTTCCTCTCCTCTTCATAAGTGGACACTAAAGACTTAATTCAATAAGCTTATTTGATGACCCTAATCAAAATAGTTTTTTGTTTTTCAAAAATAGAGACAGAAACTAGTGCTGGCCCATGAAAAAATATATTTGCTATGGATTCCGGCAAAGCAAAGTTCTTTATAAGTTAAACTAATCATGACCTATGGTGCATCCTTATTTCCAACTACAAAGGAAAGCTGGTGAATGGATGTGAAGAAAACCTTTTTTTTTTTTTTTTTTTTTTTTTTTTTTTTTTTGCTGACAGAGAAGGCAGTGCAAAACAGACCAAGCTTATCATCATCCTTGTTGAAAATATTTGAGATGATGGACCAAACCTTGCTTGATCTAGCTTTACTTCTGGAATTTTCAGTTGTGACAGACAAAACTTCCTCTTACTATCTAACAGGTGATGAGGTGGATTTTATGTCACTTAAAATAATAAGCTTCCCAAAAGATACTTTGATGCTCAGAGGTGTTTGCTTTTAAGGATGACTTATTATAATAATAGTATTGTTTATGTGAGCCAGTGAGGCAGCAAATGGAATCATACATAGCAATCATTTTCAACTTTTTAAAATGTGAAACTAGAGTTGTCTCCATTTGAAAGATTTGCAACGCTATATTTATAGACTAAGAGGTACATCATATCTAGACGTAAATTTTCGGAAGACTACTCAAGTGGTCACTAATATTGATATTTATCTTCAGAAAAATCTTTCAAATCCATAATCATCTCTTTTTAATCAATATCACTGCCCAGATTTTTTTTATTTTATTTATTTATTATTATTATTTTTTTTTAGATAGGGTCTTTCTCTGTCGCCCAGGCTGGAGTACAGTGGCATGATCTAGGCTCACTGCAACCTCCACCTCCTGGGTTCAAGAGATTCTTCTGCCTCAGCCTCCCAAGTAGCTGGGATTACAGGTGCACTCCACCACGCCGGGCTAATTTTTGCACTTTTTAGTCGAGACGGGGTTTCGCCATGTTGGCCAGGCTGATCTCGAAGTCCTGACCTCAAGTGATCCACCCACCTCAGCCTCCCGAATTGCTGGGATTACAGACGTGAGCCTCCGCACCGGGACTCACTGCTCAGACTTTATGCACTCAGTTTCTCCTGCTTTGAAAACTCAAATAGTTTTCTAACTATATTACTTGACTCTATCCTTATCCTTGTCCAATAAGTATGTTGCCAAAATAACCTAACAAAACATATCTGTCCATGTCACTACCTGCTGATCAAAGATGTAATAGCTTTCATCTTTTTCAGAATATAAGTTAAACTAATCATGACCTATGGTGCATTTTATGATCTAAAGGAGTGCTATAAAATAAGAAAATAACACTCTAAACATAAAATTATCACAAACTAGAAATGCTGTGTTACTAAAAAACCTATTGATTATAAACAAAGTATTATAAAGATTACTAACTTACTAAATAAGTAATTACTAAATTACTAAATAAAATAAAAATGAATATATCAATTGTGAAATGGTGAGATATCGCTAATGCAGTATTAAAAAATATTTAGGTATGGCCGGGCGTGGTGGCTCACTTCTGTAATCCCAGCACTTTCGGATGCCGAGATGGTTGGATCACAAGGTAAGGAGACCAAGACTATCCTTGCTAACACGGTGAAACCCTGTCTCTACTAAAAATACAAAAAATTAGCCTGGCGTGGTGGGCGCCTGTAGTCCCAGCAACTTGGGAGGCTGAGGCAGGAGAATGGCGTGAACCTGGGAGGCGGAGTTTGCAGTGAGCAGAGATCTGGGCACTGCACTCCAGCCTGGGTGACAGTGCAAGATTCCATCTCAAAAAACAAAAAAAACCCAACAAAACAAATTAGGTACTTCGAAATATTCTATCCTCTCAGTTTCTTAGTGTAGTTAGCCACTAGCCACATGACTATTGACATTTACATTTAAATTTAAACTTATAAATTAAAGAAATAAATGCATTTAAAATTAAATAAAATCTGATAATCAGCTTTTCAACTGTGTTAGTAACTTTTCAAGTGCTTGGTAGTTGCATGTAGCTAGCGGTTACTGTACTGGACACTGAAAATATAGAATATGTTTAGCATATCAAACATAATACTGTAATATTATCTAGTCCTTTTAGAAAAAACAATCTTTTTTACATACCATCAGTTAATCTGGCGCTTTATCCAATCTGAATATATATTTATACCACAGACAAAACTGAAAATGAGTATCTTTCTGGGTTAAACTATTAAACATACAGGCTCTATCTTCTGCTATGTCTTAATTTTAATTTTAAATTCAGAGAGGTTTTGAGTTTGCAATACCAAGGTTCATATTCTAATATAGGTTTAAACTCATCCTTGCATTTGTGGAGATGGAAGTTTCTACTCAGTTACAGGTTCACAGCCAGATCACTAACACTCACTTCACTGCCCCTTTGGAACCCTGGTCACACAACGGCTAAGACCCAGATATATGATTATCTATCTATTTACCTATCCATCCATCTATCTATTATCTGTCTATAATGCATTATATTTGAAGCTTAGGAGTCTCTGCAAATTCTTCCCCTGAAGCCCTGGTATATGCCAAGTTGTTGCAGCAATGTAGACCTGTTTATTCCTGCAGGCTATTGTATAAGTACCTTATACACATCTCTCAGAGAAGATAGGAGCCCTGTCAGGTTGGAACCAATACATCTTCCTCTGACAATTGCTTTCCAAGTCACAAGCATGGAGTGTATTGGCTTATGTGCCTGCATTCACCACTCAGCAATGTATCAGTACCTGTGTTGGCTTTTCTCTACCATAACCAATAACATCATCACCTCTGCAAATGGCATTTAGTACAAAGGCATTATTCACTCTAAAGGCAAGCTCATTATAAACCACCTAGTTACAGCTGAGTGTTTGAACAAGTTTATATCATGGTCAGTGAAGGCAAAAGGCAGTATTCGTCCACAATGATCCTGCATCCCTCTAGACTTTATTTACTCTGACGAAGGAGATTTATCCTCTGTTATTTGCTATAGATACCTTTCACCATCAATCAGAGGTAGGTTTAATCTCTCACTGTGGCATTGATTTCTCTTTAGCATCTCTTTACTTGTGCTTTTTACTGCATATTCTTGAGTTATAGGTTATAAAGAGCATCCCATGTTGGACACTACAGTATACAAAATTTGAAGTATTAGCATTAATGAGACATTCAAGAGACCCTCAGGAAGTCATAGCAGGCCCCAAGAATCAAGGCAGAAAAACTGCATGCCAGTAAGATTTCATCAGGTGCATCTCTAAAATGGGAGTTCCCATTTCAGTCAAAGGGTGAATTTCTCGCCCTTATCCACACACTTATACCTCAGGAAACTCAGTAACATACTCACTAATATAGCAACTATATTACAAGGTGGCTATGAAAGCCACCCTGCTTAAAAGTCATACATTTAAAAAATGGAGCCAATATTTATTATAACAGCCCATGAGCACAAATTTTAGCATCCCGGCATGGGACATGTCCAATTGCAAGAACCAGCACATTCAGGGAAGCCCAACATTTTGACTTGATAGTGGATGGTATAATCAAGAACATGGGGAAGAAAATGTTCACAAGAGTTTTAGGAATTGGTGAGGAGAGAATAATAGTGTCATTACTTATAGAAGTTATCACTTTGAAAAATCAACATAAAATTATGTAGTTCTCTTCAGTGAAGGACTTCATAGATAACACTAACAGAAAATGAGAAACTAAACACTATCTTTGTGATATCTAAAATTCACAAGGCATTAATGCCTAAAATATGACAGGAAGTCCTACAAATAGGAAAGCAGGTCATTAATAGTGCATTAGGCAGAGTCCCTGTCAGAAACAGATAAAACACTCAAACTGAGTAATTAAAGGGTCTATTTACAAAGTTGTGGACAGGGTTTAGGAAAAGCACCAACGTTTATTGCAGTATCTTGAGACTAGAAATAGCAGAGACACTGTTTGGTTTTCTAGGACTGAAAGGGAATGAGCAGAAAGTTATTATGGACAGGGGAAAAATATATATGTGTATATATATATATTTGGCAATACTTGGCTATGCCTCCTATTTCCTGGCTATGCCTCCTACTGTTGAATGCAAACCACAAATCTGAAGGCAAGGAAACATTTTGATGGAGCTCGTACTGGTCACCCTTTCAGGGAAAAGAGTAGAGTGGAGAAGGGTGGTAGAGAAGGGTGAGAAATGGACCTTAAAAGGCAAAAGAGATGATGTCTAGCAGAGACGTGGACAGGCACTGTAGAAGATAAGCCATAAACTTCCGACCTAAATGTCAAGTGAGCTCTTCATATTGCCTCAGTTTGGCTCTCAAGTCTACTTAGTAATTACACTATATTTCTCTAATCCGCTCACTTTCCTATGTTCCTTGATGACCACTCATTTTTTCTCCTTAATCCTAAAACTTGCAAGAACCCCTCTTCCATCTTCACTCTTAGTTAAGGACTTTTCTTCCTTTCTTATGAAAAACTTAGAACAATGAGTGGAGAATCTGCACATACCCCATTCACCATGCTCCCACCTGCTGGCATATGTAGTTGTATATTTTGCCGTTTTGCTAAACTCTATTTCCCTTTCGCTGGTGCCTACATTTCAAATATTTAGCTTAATAGAGATCATTGCTCCTATAGGTTTCTCTCTCTCTTTTTGATTAAATTGTCTCTAATAGATTTTCCCGTCAGCATTCAGATATTTCTCATATCTTAAAAATATATATATATTTTCACCTTGCTACCTCAAAAAATCTTTATCTTTTTGAAGATGGCATGTATTCAGAAGGGTATGTATCACTCCCACTTTGGTTCATGTATTTTGCTGGCGATAGGAAGTAACAGGCTCATGCCTGAGTTTTATTTACAGAGAAATGAAGCCTACAATTTGTACAGAGCGAGAATGCCAATAGTTTTAAACATCTTTACTGAAAATCAAAATCATTTCCTCTTTAATTCCATCAAATATATAATAATTTTCATTTTATTTTTCTCAGTACCAAGTCCTCCATGGGCCTTTACTATGTATTTATCAGTACCTAGCGCTTCTGTCTTGTTTTCAATTTAGCTTTCATTTCTATAAAAATTTTTCTCTCAAATTTTTTGAGGTCTACCACGTTAATCTTTGTCTCCCTGTATCTTTTCTGGGCTTTTATGTCGTGTTTTGAGTTTAGATTTAAAATAGGTAATGTACTGGTTTTGTAAATATAGTCACACATTTTTGATACTTCTTTCTTTAAGAGGTGGACCTAACCCCCTCTTTTTGGCTGTTTGCTAAACTTAGTGACTTGTTTTTAACAAATACAATAAAGTGGAAGTGACAGCACGCAACTCTAAACACTAGATCACAACAGGCACTATTATTAGCATTTCTCTCTCTTTCTCTCTTGAACTCTCTAACTCTCCCTCTCACATCACTCACTCTGGGGCATGTAAGCTGTCTTGTGAGCAGCACTGTGAAGCAGCCCACATGGTGAGGAACTGAGACAATCTGACATCTGTCACATGAATGCACAGGGAAGTGGATCCTCAACTCCTATCAAGCTTTTGGAAGACTGTGCTGCAGGCAGACGTAATGATGACAATCCTATGCGAAACCCTGAACCAGACCACCCAGCTATGCTTCTGAATACCTGACCCACAGAAACTATCAGATAATGCATGTTTTTTTTGTTAAATTACTGTGAAAATTTTGTTAACAATTTTCACCAGATTTATGAAAACATTTGGATAATTGACTTGTTGGTTTATCTTTTTTTTCCTCCATCCACTGGCTTCTTTTATAAATTTTGATTATTTTTAAATTAATAACTGACTTTTAATGAGGCTGATACTTCTTTTACCAGCTGTTTGTTTGTGTTAGAAATAATCATCTCTGACTCACAATGAATTTTATGAGCATCTAAGTTATTTTGCATCTTCCTACTCTATAGAGATTAGAAACTTCAGGTCTTTTCAAAATACAGAGTCTTTTCTTTCTCTCCAACATGCTTTGCTGAAAGACTTTCTGTGTGTGTGTGTGTGTGTTTCTGTCTTTTGTATTTCCCTGTGATGTCCATTGTGTCTACTAAAATTCCTGCTTTGTAAGTAAACTTTGTTGGTTGCTCCTATTTTTACAAAAAAGAGTTTATTTGCCCCTACTTTAAATGCATATGCTGTGCTATTTGTCTGAGACCCCCAATCAATTATGCTCTCTTTCTGCCCTGGCTTAATACCTCCCTGCACTCCTTCTTGACCTTCACTCAATTTGAAAGCCCTTCCTCAGTGTTATGCTGTAAGCCTAGGTATGACTCCCAGGTTTAATGTTCA
Organism: Pan paniscus; assembly: GCF_029289425.2. NCBI lineage: Eukaryota > Metazoa > Chordata > Mammalia > Primates > Hominidae > Pan > Pan paniscus. Next base: position 99,252,228 of record NC_073258.2, read on the forward strand.
TCATAATTTTTGTCATTATCAGTAATTTTTTTTTCTAAGGCGGCATCTCGCTCTGTCACCCAGGCTGGAGTGCAGTGGCACTATCTCAGCTCACTGAAACCTCCACCTCCCGGGTTCAAGCAATTCTCCTGTCTCAGTCTCCTGAGTAGCTGGGGTTAGAGACACCTGCCACCATGCCCAGCTAATTTTTCTACTTTTAGTAGAGACGGGGTTTTGCCATGTTGGCCAGGGTAGTCTCGAACTCCTGACCTCCGTTGATCCGCCTGCCTCGGCCTCCCAAAGTGCTGGATTACAGGCGTGAGCCACCACGCCCACCTCATTATCAGTAATTTTCAAAAGGATAACTGGGCAATGCTATATCAATTAACACCATATTTAAGTCATTATTTAATATCATTATTTGTAAAGCTTCTCTTTGTTCATGAAGAGCTGAATAGAATTCTCCTCCTATGATGTATGAAATTCATTTATCAAATGCCCTTTTGAAGAATGTTTTTGCGATTCTATATTTTCTTCTATTATAAACACTGCTTCAATAATGATATGTTTAAATATCTGTTTTATAGAGAGTGTATTGCTTCATAGCCCCTTTTTGCACTAGCAACTTACCTGCTCTTTATTAGCTTCCAAGATTATATGTCTTAATGGTTTTTTGTTCAACCTTGCTTTCAAAACAAACTCAAGAGGAGGATACATTGCCAGCCTGTGAATCCCATTCTTTTTATTATAAACAAAGGACCAGCATCTTTTCTGAAGAACTGACTTGGTCTGAGGTCTGCACTACAATCATCTTTTCTGAATATCTTTTCTCCCCTGTGTTTGAGTTTCACTGCATTTAGAAATTTTTTTTCTATCCCTTTTTATGTTACAGAAGCTGCTTACTTTTGTGGACAATGGCAATTGCTTTTCTGGTTCTTTTTCTCTTTGTTGTTCTGAGGTGCGTGCTAACAGAAAAAAAAATTCTATTTTATATTTGACAAATTAAACTAGAAGTTGTACAGCTTCAAGACACTTCCTATGAATTTAGTAACATATGAAGCTCCAATAACCACATATACTTAGGTAATTAGCTACTCTAATCAGAACTCTTTTATCCTTATTTACTCCCACCTAACAAAAAAAATTGAATAAAGATGTATTTAAAGTGGGAGACGGTTAGTTCTTATTTATTTTATTTATTTTTATTTTTTTTGAGACGGAGTCTCCCTCTGTCGCCCAGGCTAGAGTGCGGTGGCGCGATCCCGGCTAACTGCAAGCTCTGCCCCCCACCCCCCACCCTCCACCCCCTCACGTCATTCTCCTGTCTCAGCCTCCCAAGTAGCTGGAACTACAGGCACCCGCCTCCACGCCCGGCTATTTTTTCTCTTTGTATTTTTAGTAGAGACAGGGTTTAACCGTGTTAGCCAGGATGGTCTCGATCTCCTGATTTCGTGATCCGCCCGCCTCGGCCTCCCAAAGTGCTGGGATTACAGGCGTGAGCCACTGCTCCCGACCAGTTAGTTCTTAATTTAACAATGAATAAAAGTTTGAGAAAAATTGTACAAACAACTTTTGTCTCTTCACTTTTCCAACTCAACACTAATCAAATTGGTTTGATTAGAATTTTGTTCTGGGAGAACTCTTGGATAATTCTCTCTCTCTCTGTGTCTCTCTCTCTCTCGGGCCTCTTTAGATAATCTTTGTGTTAACAATTAGTGCACTCCCATATTTCCTAAATACGAAATGAAACAGTTTAATATTTTAAAGAAAAAGATACACGAAATTATTTAGTTACTATCACTATATTATTGTTCCCCATTAGTATCTATACATATTGTCAAAGGTGATATTCACTTGTTACATATGTCAGAATATAGCCACTATTCGTAAAAAAAGCACACACATTTCTTGTGCGCTAACCCCGATTTTAAATGCTTTACATACATTGACATTCATTCTTTGCAATTACCTTATGTGATATGTACAGGTATTATCACCATTATATAGATTAGGAAACTGAGGCACGTTAAGTAACTTGCCCTAAGTTACTTAGTCAGTAACTGGTAGAGCTGGAGTCAAACAAGTTAATCAGCCTTCAAAGTTCATGCTTTCAAATACTGCTTTCTTTTCTCTCTAAGCCCCATTCTAAATGCTTTGAAGAAAACATGAACTCTCATCAGTCACACTGGAACTACATTTTACAGATAAGACAACTAAGCTTCAGAAAAGTGAGGTAACTTATTTGTAGTTACACAAGTTGAAAGTAAAACATTTCCTATTCTAACGAAATTCTATGTTCTATTATTTTCACTGGCTATGGACAGACTGATGTCCATTCCTACTTTGTAAACAGATTATTTGAATATTTGGATGCAGGTTGCTCAAATCTAGGGCATAATTTATATTTTTGATTAGTTGATTCTTAACTTGATAGGAAACAGAAAAAGGAATATATTGTTCTGTTTAAATAAGTAGTATATACTAACCTTGCAACAAATATCTGCTTGAGATTTCAACATCTGTATATGCTGCATTAGCACATATATATTTTTAACATTCAAATATAACTGCCTTGTGAATCTTAACAGAACAAGACATATTTTTGAAATTATTTGTTATATTATTTTGTTAGATTCTAAAAATAGTTTCATAAAATTCATCTTTAGTAAATATTGAGCACAGACTTCTTTAAAACAGCATCCTGGCTAGGTGCAGTGGCTCACGCCTGTAATCCCAGCACTTTGGGAGGCCAAGGCAGGCGGATCATGAGGTCAGGAGATCAAGACCATCCTTGCTAACAGGGTGAAACCCCGTCTCTACTAAAAATACAAAAGAATTAGCTGGGCGTGGTGGCGGGCGGCTGTAGTCCCAGCTACTTGGGAGGCTGAGGCAGGAGAATGGCTTGAACCCAGGAGGCGGAGCTTGCAGTGAGCCGAGATCACACCACTGCACTCCAGCCTGGGCAACAGGGCAAGATTCCATTTCAAAAAAAAAAAAATGCAGTGTCCTATTTTTATGTATCCCCCTAAGCCTTCTTTGCAGTCTTAAATGAGAGGGACCAAATGATGTTTTTACAAAAGAAAGCAAGAAGGTGCAAAGTCACCATTTTTACTTTCCATGAGAAAGTTTGTGGGAATGATCATTTTCTGACAAAATAACAGCGGCAAGCCTTGAAACATTTTTAGGAAGCCACTAAGTACTGCGCAGCTGTATGAAAACTGCTTGGTATACCACGGATATCTATACTAAAAGTTTTCACAATGGAGTTATAACATAGTCTCCCATTTTCCATTCTAGAGAGCCACATGGATTTAGTAGATATAAAAAAGTTGAAATAATGTTTAGTATTTCTGTTAAAAGAAAGGACAGTTGGACAGTCAGTAGGGATTTTTCCTTATTAATTTTGGGAGGCCAAGGCGGGCAGATCATGAGGTTAGGAGGTCGAGACCATCCTGGTTAACACGGTGAAACCCCGTCTCTACTAAAAACACACACACACAAAAATTAGCCGGGCTTGGTGGCGGGCGCCTGTAGTCCCAGCTACTCGTGGGAGCTGAGGCAGGAGAATGGTATGAGCCTGGGAGGCGGAGCTTGCAGTGAGCCGAGATTGCGCCACTCCTGGGCCAACAAAGCGAGACTCCGTCTCAAAAACAAAAACAAAAAAAGACAGCACAATATTATCTTTTCTAAGGTTTTGAAATAAAGATATATTAAGCAAAATAATTTATCAATTATGTAATTCATAATTTAATATGGTAATATGATTTAAATGTGAACAATCATTGCAATTAAAAAAAAATTTTTTTTTTTGAGACTGAGTCTTGCTCTGTAGCCCAGGTTGGAGTACAATGGCACGATCTTGAATCACTGGAACCTCTGCCTCCTGGGTTCAAGCAATTCTCGTGCCTCAGCCTCCTGAGTAGCTGGGATTACAGGGGTGCACCACCACACCCAGCTAATTTTTTTACTTTTAGTAGAGACGGGGTTTCCTCATGTTGGCCAGGCTAGTCTCGAACTCCTGACCTCAAATGATCAGCTCACCTTGGCCTCCCAAAGTGCTGGGATTACAGGCAAAATCATATTTTTTAAGAACTATGGTGATCATGCTTAATGAATAAATTTTTACTGACACAGTTTTACTACTATTATCACTTTCATCTGTTTAAAAGATAATTAGGTGTCAGTACACAGCATTTCATCATGGAAATCAAAATTATGGGTTTTATGAGTTTTTTTTCTTATGAAAGGAGTTTTATACCTGCATGCGATATTTAATTATTATTTTTCATATTTAACATTATTAGTTTTTTTTAAATTCAGGTTTTATATTCATGGCTACACTGTATTTTATCATTTATTATCAAATGAAATTGTATCTTAGATTAAGGTTTCATCCTCTATTATGATGTTATTTTATACTTATTTTAATTTTATGGATAGATGTCAGGAACTAGGGAATAAAGTACTTTCCATCTGTGCAGAACAGTTTGATCTGTAATGAACAGAACAAGCAAAGGGGAGTTCTTGGTATTGATGAGCCTGCATTATTTTTCTGTGGATGCAAGGATATACTTTTTTGCCAGATGAACTGACAGATGACTGTTATATCTGGTGGTACTTTGAAATTCAGCCTCTTAATGAGATGCCCCTTTCCAACTAATCACTGTTACAGAGGATGGCGCATTACCAAAAGTATGATTCTAGTCATAGCTGGGGAAGATTAATATGTAGTGACAACTGGGAACTCTAGGGGACTTTGGGGATAGAGAAGGTTAATTGGAAATGCTGAAATTAATGTTCATTAATTTAATAAACCGAAGAGCCATAGCTTGTTAAAACTAGATTGGATTTCTTTCATCTAATAATGCCTGTTATTTACTTGAGAAGATTCATTACAGAAATGAAAATGAATGACTATACAGAATTTAAAAGAGAGAGAAATAGTATCTAAATAAGTAAACTTTGTAATCCTTTCTAATTCTAGAATCAATAATTCATATCTACTTAATAACTAATTCCTGGGGCCCCTGATTGTTTTTACAAATTGTGTTTTGAGTGTCTAATTATTTTACACTATTAAACACATAACAGTGTTTAGCAATAAATTGCATATTCTCAAAATATGCTCCATAAAATACATTTTATAAAACAAGTTTCTATGGTAAGTAAGTTTGGGAAATGCTAAAAAAAAATTAAAAAGATTTACAACGCTCATTAACATTGATGTAAACTACATTTAACCCCAAGGTTCTCAGCCTTTTACCATTGAGTATGTTTTCCAAATTATACCTGTTGAGAGATGATGTAAACGTGGTTTGGCAAAAGCTGGCCTGAGCTTATAAAACTATCTCAAATATTCCTCTTTATCTTTTTTTTTTAAGATAGTTATCTTAGCAGAAAAAGTAGCAGAAACAAATAAAAACTCTCAACAACAAAAAAAGCTATAACATGATAATACTTTTACTCATTCCAAAATAATTAAGAGAACATACAAGAGAAGGTAAAAGTTGTCAGAATTAACTGTGTAAAAGACCCTGACAAATAAAGCCAGGGAAGAACATGAGGGCAGGGTTCTTATGCACAAATGCCTGATAACAACTATCACTAAAAACTCTGCAAAAATCACAACTTCACACGAAGGCCACCACAACATTATGTAAAAATTATATTCTACGGGAACATCTGCCCAGCAACTACCTGTTCAACCCTGGACTCATACCAGCCTTGCTATTGACTACTGTGTCCAAGGACAGTAACTTCAATAATTTTGAAATCCTGCTCATTTTTCTTTTAAACATCTTAGTTTTCCTTTACCTCTTTGAAATGCACATAGTTTATTATGGTACATATATTTCCATTGCTATGACCATTCACAGGTAAATGTCGTTTTCTTTTAGAGAGTCTGTCTGTGTTATTTAGATCGACAAAGCTTAGATTTGCCACATGACAAATTTCTATGGGTTATGCATGTCTTGTTTTTATTTTGATCAAATTAAAGAAAAGAAAAAGAAAACAGTCTTAACAACTCATGTAAAATATTTAATTCATATTTGGTATCAAGACCACCTAATTAAATTCTTACTTTGTTTTTCTTTTTTTAATTTGTCATTTTATGTTTTTAAAGATCAAATGTTATTTTTATTTCCCAATGCCTTTAAAGTTACTCCGTGTTTCTGGAAACTCTGTTGATACAAGGTCAGCACATGACAAAAGATTCATATCAAGGTCAACTGGGTATGTTCTATCAATTGCAGGGTTATAAACACATTTTTGTGTCTTATAATACACTTGAAGTTTAGATGTTGTATAAATAGTAAGAAATTGAAATAATTTAGTTTTTCTCAAAATATCACAAATGTTATTAAAGAATTCATCTTTGTGCTATCTATGCAAATTTTTACAATACACTGCATATCAATATGTATATGTGTGTCTGGAATTTATTCCTTCCGATGGGTTCTTGGTCTTGCTGACTTCAAGAATGAAGCTGCGGACCTTGGCAGTGAGTGTTACAGCTCTTAAAGATGCTGAGCCTGGACTTTGTTCCTTCAGATGTTCAGATGTGTCTGGAGTTTCTTCCTTCCAGTGGGTTTGTGGTCTCGCTCACTTCAAGAATGAAGCCGCAGACCTTCACAGTGAGTGTTACAGCTCTTAAAGGTGGTGCAGACCCAAAGAGTGAACAGCAGCAAGATTTATTGTGAAGAGTGAAAGAACAAAGCTTCCACAGCATGGAAGAGGACCCGAGCAGGCTGCCGCTGCCGGCTGGGGTGGCCAGCTTTTATCCCCTTATTTGTCCCTGCCCACGTCCTGCTGATTGGTCCATTTTACAGAATGCTGGTTGGTCCATTTTACAGAGTGCTGATTGGTGCATTTTACAATGCTTTAGCTAGACACAGAGCACTGATTGGTGCATTTTTACAGAGTGCCGATTGGTGCATTTACAATCCTTTAGCTAGTCATGGAGTGCTGATTGGTGTGTTTTTATAGAGTGCTGATTGGTTCATTTACAATCCTTTAGCTAGTCACAGAGTGCTGATTGGTGCATTTACAATCCTTTAGTCACGGAGTGCTGATTTGTGCGTTTATGATCCTCTAGCTAGACAGAAAAGTTCTCCAAGTCCCCACTTGACCCAGGAAGTCCAGCTGGCTTCACCTCTTAATACACCCTCTAAACAGGACACCCCAACTGCTATTGGGAATTGGGCAATGATCACTCTAGCTACTTCCTGCTGGATAGGGGTGAAGAAGGGACCCCGCAGTTGTAGTGTCCTCCAGAGGGGAACTCTTTAGGCCAGTCAAAGGGCCAGTGGGTCAGTCCAGGGCTCCTCAGTAGAAGTTGTTAGGTAACTTCCTCTCTCTATCTCTTTCTCTTTGACTTCCTGTCTTTCTCTTTCTCTCTTTTCTTTGTCTCTGTGCTGGTCTTTCCCTGCTTCTGGCAGCCGCTTATGCTGCTGTTGCCAACTCCTTGGGATTTCGCACTGCATGCAATAACTCCATGGTTTCCTTGTGATATTTAATGGGGGTTCCCCCAGAGGTTAGGAACTTCCTTTCTTTCCACATTGCAGCATGGGCATATAGGATTAGATAAGCATACTTACTATCTGTAGCAAAGTCTCCCAATTACAACTGAGGAGGTGGGAGAGATACCTGGTTACAGGCTGTCCCAGGATTCCTCGGATAGTTAATGTCCTCTCCTGGACAGGAGAGGAGGTTAACACCGAGAAGGTGTGCCAGTGTCCAGGAGGAAGTCAATTTCCTGGCCCTCAATGCTTAAACGTACCCGGGGCTCAGTGAGGGTGATGACATGAGCTGGCACTTGTCCTGGGCACCCTCAGTTCTGTTGTTGGGTCATCTGGTTGGGGGCTTCTGGCCCAGAGAACCTTTGTCCTCTGGGGCAGTATGCCTTACAGTGATTGCCTCGGCATAGTGTACATGGGCGAGGGGCGGCTTGTTTCTTGTTGGACAATCTTTTTTAAAGTGTCCTTGCAAACCACACAGATAACAAGCCCTACTGGGTGATTGGCCTGCTCCATTTTCTGTCCTCTCTGAACCACCAGAGTTTGTTTGTCTGAGGGCCATGACTAACGCTGCGGCCGTTCTCTGATCTGGTTTTTCCTTTTCAGCCTGTTCCTCTTGGTCCCTATTATAGAACACTGATGTTGCCAGGTTTAATAATGCCTCCAGATTTTGTTCAGGGCTGAGGGCTAGCTTTTGGTTTCTCCTGATATCTGAGGCTGATTGGGTAATAAACTTATCTTTTAGGATCAATTGACCCTCTAGTGAGTTGGGTGACGGGGAGTATATTTCCTTAAGGCCTTCTGTAGCCACTCAAGGAAGGCAGAAGGATTTTCTTCCTTTCCTTGAGTTACGGTGGACATCATTGAATAATTCATGGGCTTTTTCCTAATTCTCCTTAGTCCTTCTAGAACACAGGTCAACAGATGTTTGCAACTCCAGTCCCCATGATCTGAGTTGAGGTCCCAGTGGGGATCCATACGGGGGACAGCTTGCTGACCAATAGGGAATTTGTCCCTTTCTTCAGCTGTCATTCTATCATTTACTTTGCTAAGATACCAGATATCTCCAAACTCTTGGGCTGCAGCTAAAGCCGCATTCTTTTCATTAAAGGCCAGGGTTTGATCTAACAATAGCATGACATCTCTCCAAGTGAAATCAAAGGTTTGCGCCAGACCCTGTAGGACATCAGTATACCTATCAGGATCATCTGAAAGCTTCCCCAGGTCTCCCTTGAACTGCTTTAAATCAGAGAGGGAGAAGGGGACATGTACTTGGGTTGGGCCAAATTCCCCTCCCCCTACAACTGGAAGGGGACATAACCAATAGCCCGGGGGTTTTTCTGGTCCTTTGGAGATTTCTTTGCTTGTTTCCTTCTAGGCAGGGGAGATTAGAGGAGGCTTATCATTAATAGGAAGGGGAGCTATAGGGAGGCTAGGATATGGGGGTAAGCTGAGAGGTCCTCCTGTGGGATGTAAATTGCAAGCTTTGCATAGTTGTGGATTCTCCTTCAATGAAAAGAAAGCTTGGACATAAGGTATTTCACTCCATTTGCCTTTCTGCTTACAGAAAAGGTCAAGCTGCAGGCTAGTATTGTAATTTATACTTCCCTCAGGTGGCCATTTTTTCCCATCAGAGACAGAATATTGGGGCCAGGCTGTATTGCAGAAAAAATGAGTCACTTCTTTTTCAGGGTTTGCAGGCCAGATTGGTCCCAATGGCTTAGGATGCATTTCAAGGGTGAGCCTGTTGATGGCTGAGTGTTTCCCACATGAAAGAAAAAAACTGCCTGCAGTTTTGGTTTGTTTTGTTTCTCCCATGCCCAAGAACCTGCAACGGTCCCTGGACCCTGCTGATCAGAATAGTTGCACTCACCAACACAGCAGCAGAAACAACCCCTGCCCAAGAACCTGCAACAGTCCCTGGACCCTGCTGATCAGAATAGTTGCACTCATCAACACAGCAGCAGATCCCCCTTTTGCCCAAGAACCTGCAATGGTCCCTGGACCCTGCTGATCAGAATAGTTGCACTCATCAACGCAGCAGCAGATCCCCCTCTTGCCCAATAACCCACAACAGTCCCTGGACCCTGCTGATCAGAATAGTTGCACCCACCGATGCAGCAGCAGTAGCACTAGTTTTCCTCCTAGACTGCAAGGAGGACCAAGGAAGGTCAGATTTAGTGGCCCTTACTGATGTATTCTTGAAAACCTGTTAGAGTCCTAAGCATTCTCCTGTTAGTACTGGGACCTTACTCTTGTCCTATAAAGATGTTATGTCCCAAAAATGAAGTGGAAGGCCATACCCTGAGGGAGGGAAGTGATCTCCAGGGTTGGAAGAATGATGCCTTTTGTCCTCACTTGTATAGGAAGGATATCATTTCTGAAGCTCCCCATATCCTAGCTTCAGGAATAGCTTTTGTTAGGCCTGCTTGCCTGAGGAGGAATCCTAAAATTCCACGTAGTCCCCCACCCCGATGGGGCTTTGGGCAAAAATTATGTCTTTCTGATTGGTGAGCCTGGGTGCCTAAAGAAGGGAATAGAGTCCTGGAGTTTATACTAGAAATCATTCTTATAGGAGAAACGAGAAAAGCACCAGAGACAGGGAGTGGTTTCTAGAAGCGGAACTAGCCACTTCTAGTAATGGAGAAGAGAGGGGAGGGGAAGTTTGTCTGACAGGCATTAGGACCCAGGGGCAATCAGGACAGATGGGCAAGTCTTGCTTGGGCAATGTGACTTTGAGAGTTCCACTTATGGCCGCAGGATCAACCAAGTTGTTGTCGGGACCCCGGAGCTGAATTGCTTTCCTCTCTGTCGACCCTCATCTCAGCCCAGAAATACAGGAAAAGCAGAAGCTGGTTCCAGGCAAACCAATGCTCCCAACTCTGAAGAGTCAGGGTTGTTAGAGAGCCCTTTCCCAGAAAGCCTGACACCCATGTCTTTAGTCTGGTGGCTGTGCTAGTCACTTTTAACTGGCCAAAAGGTGCCCAGTATTTAGCCCCCGAATTCTAAGGAAAAATAGGGCAGAATAGCAAGTGAAAGGGGTCCGATGGTACTCACTGCTTGGTGATAGGTGATAGTCCCTTCGTGGTTGCCAAAATGTGTCTGGAATTTATTCCTTCCGATGGGTTCTTGGTCTCGCTGACTTCAAGAATGAAGCTGCAGATCTTCGTGGTGAGTGTTACAGCTCTTAAACATGGTGTGTCCAGAGTTTGTTCCTTCAGATGTTCAGATGTGTCTGGGGTTTCTTCCTTCTGGTGGGTTCATGGTCTCACTGACTTCAGGAATGAAGCTGTGGACCTTCACAGTGAGTGTTACAGCTCTTAAAGGTGGTGCCGACCCAAAGAGTGAGCAGCAGCAAGATATACTGTGAAGAGCTAAAGAACAAAGCTTCCACAGCATGCAAGGGGACCCAAGCAGGTTGCTGCTGCTGGCTGGGGTGGCCAGCATTTATTCCCTTATTTGTCCCCGCCCACATCCTGCTGATGGGTCCATTTTACAGAGTGCTGATTGGTCCATTTTACAATCCTTTAGCTAGACACAGCGCTAACGGGTGCATTTTTACAGAGTGCTGATTGGTGCATTTACAATCCTTTAGCTAGACACAGAGTGCTGATTGGTGTTTTTACAATACTCTAGATAGTTAGAAAAGTTCTCCAAGTCCCCACTCGACCCAGGAAGTCCAGCTGGCTTCACCTCTCATATGTGCCTATTTTTGAACTCTCTAGACTCTTGTTTTTATTTTCTACTTATTTATCTAGTCCTGTAGCAATATACACTGTATTATTATCATACATTAATAGATGCTTTGGCATTTCAATAGAAAAACAACTCCCATATCTTTGTTCTTATTTTTCTAAATTATTCTTATGGTTCTTGAATATATTTTTCATATACATTTCAGGATTAACTTGGTAAGATACAAAAATATTCAGCATGGACTGGGCGTGGTGACTCATGCCTGTAATCCCAGCAGTTTGGGAGGTCAAGGCGGGTGGGTCACTTGAGGTCGGGAGTTTGAGACCAGCCTGACCAACATGGAGAAACCCCATCTCTGCTAAAAATACAAAATTAGCTGGATGTGGTGACACGTGCCTGTAATCCCAGCTACTTGGGAGGCAGAAGCAGGAGAATCACTTGAACCCAGGAAGCAGAGTTTGCGGTGAGCCATGATCATGCCTCTGCACTCCAGCCTGGGCAACAACAGTGAAACTCTGTCTTAAAAAAAAAAAAAAAAAAAAAAAAAAAAAAAAAAAAAGATTTGTTCTCTGCAAATTTAAAGTATAAAACACATTATTATTAACTATAGTCACCGTGCTATAAATTAGCTCTCCAGAATTTACTCATTTTACAAATGGTAGTCTACAACTGTTTATGAACATCTGCTCATTTCCCCAACCCCTGACTTCTGGTAAACACCTTATACTCTCTGTTTCTGTGGGTTTGAGGTGTTTTTTTTTTTTTTTTTTGGATTCCACATCCAAGTGAGATAATGTAATATTTGTCTTTCTGTATCTTGCTTATTTCACTTAGCATAACATTCTCCTGGCTTATCTGTCTTGTTGCAACCGGCAGAATTTTCTCCCCTTTTTGTAGCTGAATAATATGCTATGTATGCATGATACATATTTTTTACATTTTCTCTATCCATTTATGTGCCGGTGGACAAAAGTTGACTTCATATCTAGGCTACTATGAATAATACTGCAATAAACAAGAGAATGAAGATTTCTCTTCGACAAACTTATCATTTCCTTTTGATATATACCCAGTAGTAGGAGCGCTGGATCATATGATGGTTTTTAATTTTTTGAGGAACCTTTATATTGTTCTTCCATAATGGATGTACCAATAGCCACTTCCAATCCACAATATAGAAGGATTTCCTTTTCTCCACATCCTTGACAACACTTGCTATCTTTTGACTTTCTGATAGTAACCGTCATGACAGCTGCACAGTGATGTCTCATTGTGAGTTATGTTGGCATTTTCCTGATGATTAGTGATGTCGACCACCTGTTTATTGCCCTGTTAACTATTCATATGTTGTCTTTGAAAAAATGTCTCTTCAGGTCCTTTGCACATTTTTAAATCAGGTTATAGGTTTTTTTTTTTTTAGCTATTGAGTTTTTTGGCTATGTATTTTGGATATCAACTCCTTATTAGGTATATAATTTGCAAATATTTTCTCCTATTCCATAGGTTGCCTTTTCATTTTTTAAAATTATTTGCTCTACAGAATCATTTTAGTTTCATATAGTCCTACTGTTTATTGTAGCTTTTGCTGCTTATGCTTTTGGTGTCATATTCAAAAAGTCATTGCCAAGAACAATTTTATGTAGTATTTCCTCTATGTTTTCTTCTAAGAGTTTTAAAGTTTCAGGTCTTGTTCTTACCTCATACCACTTACAAAAACTAACTCAAAATGGATTAAAGACTTAAGGGTAAGATTTGAAACTGTAAAACTACTAGAACAAAACATAGGGGCAAAGCTCCATCAGATAAATCTGGGAAAATTATTTTATGTGAATCTCAAAGCATAGGGAACAAAAGTGAAAACAAACGAAGGGGTTACATCACACTAAAAGGTTTCTGCACAGCAAAGGAAACAATCACCAGAGTTAAGAAGCAAGTTACAGAATAGAAAAAAGTTTGCAAGCCATACATCTGATAAAGAGTTAATATCCAAAATATATAAGAAACCCAGACAACTCAGTAATAAGAAAACAACCTAATTAAAAGAAATGGGCAAAGCACCTAATAGATATTTCTCAAAAGAAAACACAAATGGCCAACTGGTATATGAAAAAATGCTCAACATCACTAATTATCAGGGAAATGCAAGTGAAAACAACAATGAGATAGCACTTCACACCTGTTGAAATGGCTATGATTAAACAGATAAAAGGTAACACGTGTTGTTGAGGATGTGGAGAAATGTAAATCCTTTTACACTGTTCTTGGGAATGAAAATTGGTACAGCCATCATGGAAAATGGTATGAGGTTTTTCAAAAAAAAATAAAAAATAACACTACCACAGGATCTGGAAATCCCACTAATGTGTATTAACCTAGAGAAACTTAAATTACTATGTTAGAGGGTTTTGCATTCTTACGTTCATTGCAGTGAAAAGTTAAGTAATCAACCCAAGTATTCATTAGTGAATAAATGGATGAAGAAAATTGGTACATATACACAATAGAAAAATTATAGCCTTAAAAAAGAAGGAAATTATGTCATTTACAACATGTATGAGCCTGTAGGACATTATTTTAATTGAAATGATTCAGGCACAGAAAGACAAATATGGCATGATCTCACTTATATGTGGAACCTAAAAACTTAAACTGGGAAACAGAGTATAATAGTTGTTCCCAGGGGTAGACTGTGGTATTAGGGAGGTTAGTGAAAAAAACCCAGAAAATTTTAGTTAGATAGGAGGAATAAGTTTAAGAGATATGTAATGCTTTAATATTTTTTAATCTTATCCATTTTATTTCAACATGGCAACTATATTTAATAACAATGTATTCTTGATAGTCACAAACAGAGTATATTTTAAATGATCTTACTGAAAAAAGAAATATGTGAGGTGATACCTATGTTAATTAACTCAATCTAGCAATTCCACAATGTATACATATTTCAAAACATAATGTCCACAATAAATGTATAGAATTTTTATTAAATATAATTCTCAGTTTTTACATTCTTCAGTCCATTTGTAGTTAATTTTTTATGGTGCAAGATAATGATCTAATTCTATATTTTTTGGCATTTGGATATCCAGTTTTCCTAAAACCATTTATTGAAGAAATTATTATTTCTCCATTATGTATTTGTGGCAACTTTATCAAAGATTAGTTTGCCAATATGGGGGGCTTATTTCTTGGCTTTCTATTGTGTTCTGTTGGTCTGTGTGTCCATTTTTATGCCAATACCATACTGATTTGATTACTATAGCTTTGTAATATAGTTTGAAATCAGAAAGCCATATTTCTCCAGCTTGGTTCTTCTTACTCAAGATTGCTTTAGTTATTTAGGGCTTCAGTTATTTAGTTATTCTGGTTCCGTATAAATTTTAGGATTGATTTTTCTATTTCTGAGAAAACTATCATTGGAATTTTGATAGGAATTGCATTCAATATGTAGACTGCTTTAGGTAATATGGCTATTTTGATAATATTAATTCCTTTAATCCATGAACACAGAATATATTTCCACTTATTTATGCCATCTTCAATTTCTAAAATTAATGTTTTATAGTTTTCTGTTTATAAATTTTTCACCTCCTTGGGTAAATATATTTTCAAATATTTTATTTTATTTTTTCATAGCTGTTGTAAATGGAATTGTTTACTTAGTTTCTTTTTTATTGTTCATTAATAGCATATAGATATATAACTGATTTTTACGTGTTCATTTTGTATTCTGCTACCTTAATGAATTAGTTAATTAGTTCCAAGAGATTTTTTGGTGGAGTTTTCAGGTATTTCAATATAGCAGATCATGTCATCTGCAAACAGAGACAATTTAACTTTTCCTTTCAGACATGGATGCCTTTTACTTATTTCTCTTGCCTAATTGCTCTGACTAGCACTACGAGTCATATGTCGAATAGAAGTGCCAAGAGTTGCCCTCCTTGCCTTGTTCCCGATCACTGCCGAGTACATTAGCTATGGGTTTGACTCATATAACTTTTATTGGATTGGGATACATTTCTTTTATATCTAATTTTTGAAAGTTTTTTCTTTTATGAAAGAATGTTGATTTTTTCAAATGCTTTTTCTGATCTAATGAGATGCCTATATGATTATTCTTCCTCATTTTTGTTTGTTTTTTGAGACAGGGTCTCACTTTGTTGCCCAGGCTGCAGTGCAGTGTCCTCCCACTTCAGCCTCCTGAGTAGCTGGGATTACAGATGTAAGCCACTGTGCTCAGGCTATTCTTCTTTCTGTTTATGTGGTATAAAACATTTATTGATTTTTGTTGAACCATCCTTGCATTTCAGAGATAAATCACACTTAACTGTGGTAAATGATCCTTTTTCACATGCTTTGAATTTGGTTTGCTAGTATTTTGTAGGTTATTTTTGCATTTATGTTCATCTGGGATATTGGCTTATAGCTCTTTTTTTTCTTATAGTGTCTTTGTCTGGCTTTAGAATTAGGGTAATGTTATAAAATGAGTTTGAAAGTATTTTTTACTTAAGTTTTTGGAAGACTTTCAAAAGATTTGTGTTAATTTTTAAAATTTTTGGTCTGAGCTCTTCTTTGTTGGAATGTTTTTGATTAGTGGTTCAATATCCTTAATCATTATTTGTCTATTCAGATGATCAATTTCTTCATGTTTCAGTCTTGGTAAGTTGTTTGTATCTAGGAGTTTATTTATTTATTTTAGGTTATACAATTTTTTGATGTATAATTGTTTATAATAATTTCTTATGATCCTTTGTATTTCTATGGTACTGTGGTAATATCTCCTCTTTCATTTCTGATTTTATTTATTTGAATCTTCTCTATTTTTTCTTAGCTGATCCATTTGATTTCAAAAAATACTTAATTTTATCTCTTTTGTTGTTTTCCTAGTCTCTACTTCATTTACTTCTGCTTTAACTTTTGTTATTTCCTTTTTTTTCTGCTAACATTAAGCTTAATTTTTTTTCCTTTTCTAGTTCCTTGAGGTATGAATATAGGTTATTTATTTCAGGGGTCCCAAACACCTGGGCCATGGACCAGCATTAGAGTCTCATAGGAGGGCAAACTCTGTTGTGAACTCTGCATGCAAGGGATCTAGGTTGCACACTCCTATGAGAATCTAATGCCTGAGGTGGAACAGTTTCATCCCAAAACCATCCCTGCAGATCGTGGAATAACTGTCTTCCATGAAACTGGTCCCTGGTGCTAAAAGGGTTGGAGACTGCTGGTTTATTTGAGGTCTTATTTTTTTAATGTAGGTGTTTATTGCTAGAACTTTCCTCCTATAATTGCTTTTGCTGCATACCATAAGTTTAGTTATTATGTGTTTCCATTTTCATTTGCCTCAGAATATTCTGTAATTTCCCTTTTGATTTTCTTCTTGGCCTGTTGATTGTTTAGAAGTATGTTGCTTAATTTTCACATATTTATGATGTTTTCAACTTTCTTCCTGTTATTGATTTTTACTTTTATTTGTTGTGATTGGAAAAAATACCTGATATGTTTTCAATATTCTTAAATTTGCTGAGACTACTTTTGTGGCCTAACATAAAACCCATCCATGAGAATGTTCCATGTGTGCTTGAGAAGAATGTATATTCTGCTGCTGTTGGATGGATTGTTCTATATATGTTTTTTAGGTCCATTTGATTTAAAGTGTTGTTTAAGCCCAATGTTTTCTTACTGATTTTTGTTTTTAATGAAACTATCAAATTAGCTAGTAGCTACTGTTCCCAGCAGCCATCACAGGCCTGGATAAAAAAGCACCACTTGAGAACCCACCTGCATGAGTCCCTTCAAATATTCTAAATTTAATTATATATTTACCTTTATCAGTGAGTTTTTTTCTCATATATTTTCTTTCTTTTTTTTTTTTTTTTTTGAGACAGAGTTTTGCTCTTGTTGCCCAGACTGGAGTGCAATGGCATGATCGCAGCTCACTGCAACCTCTGCCTCCTGAGTTCAAGCGATTCTCCTGCCTCAGCCTCCTGAGTAGCTGGGATTACAAGTGTGTGCCACCATGCCTGTCTAATTTTTGTATTTTTAGTGGAGACGGGGTTTCACCACATTGGCCAGGCTAGTCTCAAACTCCTGACCTCAGGTGATCCACCCACCTCAGCTTCCCAAAGTACTGGGATTACAGGCATGAGCCACCATGCCTGGCTCATCATATATCTTCATGTATAATCAGTGTCCTTTGGTTTCTACTTGAAGAATTGTCTTCATTATTTCTTGTAAGGTAGATCTGGTAGTGATGAATTGCCTCATCTTTTGTTTGCCTTGGAATATTTTTTTCTCCTTCATTTCTGAAAAACAGCTTTGCTGGGTATAACGCTCTTGCCTGACAGTTTTGTTTTTTGTGTTCTTGGTTTTATAGAACATTGAATGTAGCATTTCATTTTCTCCTGGCCTGCAAAGTTTTTGTTGCATGGGTTTACTTTTTTTTTTTTTTTTTTTTTTTTTTGAGAGACAGAGTCTTGCTCTGTAGCCCAGGCTAGAGTAAAGTGGAGTGCAGTGGCATGATCTCACTCACTGCCACCTCTGCCTCCCAGATCCTGGTTCAAGCAAATCTTCTGCCTCAGCCTCCCAAGTAGCTGGGATTACAGGCACGCACCACTATGCCCAGCTAATTTTTGTATTTTTAGTAGAGAAGGGGTTTCACAATGTTGGCCAGGCTGGTGTTGAACTCCTGACCTCGTGATCCACCTGCCTTGAACTCCCAAAATGCTGAGATTACAGGCATAAGCCACCACACCTGGCAACATGGGTTCACTTTTATGTGATGAATCACTGTTGAATCGCTGCTCTCAAAATTCTCTTTGACTTTGAATTTGATAATTTGATTATAATGTGTCTTAGTGAAAGCCACTTTTAGTTTGACCATTTAGAAACTTATAAGCTTTATGTAACTATATGTTCATATCTCTTCTCATATTTGGAAAGTTTCTTATTTATTAGTTTACATAAACTTTCTTGCCCTTTGATGTTCTCTGTTCCTTCTGAGATTCACATAATGCACATATTGGTTTGCTTGATGATATCTCATCATTTCTGCATGCTTGCTTCACTGCTTTTAGTCTCTTTTGGTTCCTCTCACTGGTTTATTTCACATGCTCTGTCTCTGATGTTATTCTTTCTTTTGCTTGGTCAAATCTAATCTTGAAGCTGTCTATTAAATTTTCTGTTGAAACATTGTATTATTTATCTATATAATATATGTTTCATTTTTTCTTATGGTTTCTATCTCTTTGTTGAGCATCTCTTTTTATCTCCTTTTTTTCTGATATATTTAGTTGTCTATATGAGTTTCCTTAAGACTACTATTTTAAATTCACTTTCAGGCAATTTGTAGACCTCCACCTACTTGAAACCAACCACTGGAGCTTTATCTTGTTCATTTGTTGGTGTAATATATTCTTGATACTTCATGTTCCTTTCATTGCTGTCTTTGTATTTGAAAAAGCAGTCGCATCCTCCAGTTTTTACTGACTGGCTTTGAGAGAGAAAGGTCTTCACTAGTGAGACCAGCAAGAGATTCTTGACATCTCTTAGATCTTTTCTATGGTTGCACCCACTCTACTCTTCTTGTTTTCTTCTAGGGGAAAGTTTTAGGATTGTGCGGCTCTCTAGAACACACAAAATTAGGCCCAGTGCTGTCAGTCTTCCATTTATTTTTCCTGAACCAGTGCCCTGAAATGTTTAAGGTTGTGGATCTTCTCCTCTCTGCTCCTGATATTTATATGCTATCTGTGGAACTTCATATAAGTTATATATAGGAATATGTGGAGAACTGTCCACTGTAGGTGACACCTCTTGGTGTCTGTGACCCAGTTAGCAGAATCTGTGGCCTGCTGTTTACAACTGCACACTGCCTGCTGTGTACTCCCACCCATTCTCTCTCTTCCTATCATCAGGAAATTGCCATACCTGAGACATTCAGCTTTGCTGATTCTCTCAGTGTTCCATGTGAGGGAAGAGACAGAAGTGGGCCTCCTGGATGGTTTCCCAAAAGACTGGGTGAGCTGGCGCTCATTTTGCACTCACTTTTCCCTGTGGGAGAAATTGCAGGCCAAAGGGGCCTCTCTCAGCATCAAACTGTACCACCTTGGGGGCGGAGTGATGTGAGTAAAATGAAACTGCTCTGTTAACTAATACCTTTTTTATGTATTTAATCAGATTTTTGGTGCCACTGTGGTGCTTAGAACCTCTAAGCTAGATCCCGGAATCCACAAAGTTATTCTTCTCAATGGCTGGTTGTCAAAATTGATGTTTCCTTTAGTGTATGAGGCTAAAACCTCCTATTCAACCATACTGCCCGTTTCCCATAAACTGGACATTTTAGATAATTCATTAGAGCAACTCCATATTTTAAATTGTTTTTTCAGTTATTTTTATTTTTATTTTTTAAGTAATTTGCCTGGACTTAAACTGCAAAATCTTCCTCCTCTCAAAAAAAGATAGCCCCTGCTATTTACTATTATTATTATTGTTTTTTATTTTTATCTCTTAGGCCAACTTTTGAAGCAGCACCCAATGTGTCATATTACTTAGTTGTCAGCTAATGCTTTGAGCGGAAGTTTTGTTCAAGCTCATCAAACCTGAGAGGCTTCTATCTAATGCTGATTGATCTATCTGTGGGTTGAGAAACATATTCAAAATTCATCCAGTTCTTTAAAACTTACTTGACTGCAGTGTTACTGTTCTCTTCAGTGTCTTCCCTTTGCAGCAGTATAGTTTTCAAAAAACCAGAGATGTCTTAGAGCTTATTTAATTCAGTATGTATTCGTTTTTAAAGGCTACCATAGAAAAATAACACACTGAGTGGCTTAAAGATCAAACATTTATTTTCTCATAGTTCTGGGGGCTAGAAGTCCAAAGTCAAAGTATTGTTATGTTTGTTTGTTTATTGTCTCCTGAGGCCTTTCTCCTTGGCTTGCAGATGGCTGCCTTCTTGCTGCGTGCTCACATGGCCCTTTCTCTGTGTGAATACATCCTCTATATCTCTCCTTCCTTTATATGGACATCAGTCTTATTGGATCACGGCCCACCTATATGACCTTATTTAACTGTGATCATCTCTTTAAAGATCTTATATTCAAATGCAATCACATTCTGAGATGTATTAAAAGTCAGGACTTTAAAATATAAATTTTGGGAGGATACAATTCAGTCTGATACACTATGACTCTTCCTTTTTTCCAGGATCTCTGTCTGTTCCTGGTTGGTCCACTATTTATCCTAATCAGGGTCATAACTCTGGATACTAGAAGCAAGGTGTTTTCCCCATATACTTTCTACCACTTTTAGTTGACTAAACCTTGGGCTTTTGCCTGCAACCCTCATGCCAAATTGAATCTGCACACTCTGGCAGCACAGCTGCTTGCTTTTTCAGCCAAATCTGCTCTTGGTAAAACTGTAGTTCTTCACAATTTGGTGTGAGGATCAAGAATAGTAACAGGCCCCAGCAATGAATGAGCAGATTCCCATTTTCTCTTACCCAAAGAATTATCAGTTAATTTTAAAATACTTCTACATTTATCATATGCCTTTCATTAATTTCTAGAAACTTGAAATTTTGTTATCAGAAATTCTGTTCCATTTTACACTTTTGTTTTCTTTTGTGTGTATGTTTTTCTCTCCCTCCCCACCCCCAATTTTTTGTGTGTGATAGGATTTGCCAACTTCTTTATTCTTTCACATATGGGAATTTAACCTCTTCTGAGTTTTGCTTTTGCTCTAATAAAGTCCTCTTGGGTTTAATTTTGTCTTTACAAGAATACATCTTTTCTAGTTATTTTAATTGTGATGTTAGGGTGTCAATTTTTGATCTTTCTTACAAGGGATGTGAAGGACCTCTTCAAACCACTTCAAACCACTGCTCAAGGAAATAAAAGAGGATACAAACAAATGGAAGAACATTCCATGCTCATGGGTAGGAAGAATCAATATCGTGAAAATGGCCATACTGCCCAAGGTAATTTACAGATTCAATGCCATCCCCATCAAGCTACCAATGACTTTCTTCACAGAATTGGAAAAAACTACTTTAAAGTTCATATGGAACCAAAAAAGAGCCCGCATCACCAAGGCAATCCTAAGCCAAAAGAACAAAGCTGGAGGCATCACACTACCTGACTTCAAACTATACTACAAGGCTACAGTAACCAAAACAGCATGGTACTGGTACCGAAACAGAGATATAGATCAATGGAACAGAACAGAGCCCTCAGAAATAACGCCGCATATCTAAAACTATCTGATCTTTGACAAACCTGAGAAAAACAAGCAATGGGGAAAGGATTCCCTATTTAATAAATGGTGCTGGGAAAACTGGCTAGCCATATGTAGAAAGCTGAAACTGGATCCCTTCCTTATACCTTATACAAAAATCAATTCAAGGTGGATTAAAGACTTAAACGTTAGACCTAAAACCATAAAAACCCTAGAAGAAAACCTAGGCATTACCATTCAGGACATAGGCATGGGCAAGGACTTCATGTCCAAAACACCAAAAGCAATGGCAACAAAAGCCAAAATTGACAAATGGGATCTAATTAAACTAAAGAGCTTCTGCACAGCAAAAGAAACTACCATCAGAGTGAACAGGCAACCTACAAAATTGGAGAAAATTTTCGCAACCTACTCATCTGACAAAGGGCTAATATCCAGAATCTACAATGAACTCAAACAAATTTACAAGAAAAAAACAAACAACCCCATCAAAAAGTGGGCGAAGGACATGAACAGACAGTTCTCAAAAGAAGACATTTATGCAGCCAAAAAACACATGAAAAAATGCTCATCATCACTGGCCATCAGAGAAATGCAAATCAAAACCACAATGAGATACCATCTCACAGCAGTTAGAATGGCAATCATTAAAAAGTCAGGAAACAACAGGTGCTGGAGAGGATGTGGAGAAATAGGAACACTTTTACACTGTTGGTGGGAGTGTAAACTAGTTCAACCATTGTGGAAGTCAGTGTGGCGATTCCTCAGGGATCTAGACCTAGAAATACCATTTGACCCAGCCATCCCATTACTGGGTATATACCCAAAGGACTATAAATCATGCTGCTATAAAGACACACGCACACGTATGTTTATTGTGGCATTATTCACAATAGCAAAGACTTGGAACCAACCCAAGTGTCCAACAATCATAGACTGGATTAAGAAAATGTGGCACATATACACCATGGAATACTATGCAGCCATAAAAAATGATGAGTTCATGTCCTTTGTAGGGACATGGATGAAATTGGAAATCGTCATTCTCAGTAAACTATCGCAAGAACAAAAAACCAAACACCACATATTCTCACTCATAGGTGGGAATTGAACAATGAGATCACATGGACACAGGAAGGGGAATATCACACTCTGGGGACTGTTGTGGGGTTGGGGGAGGGGGAGAGGGATAGCACTGGGAGATATACCTAATGCTAGATGACGAGTTAGTGGGTGCAGCGCACCAGCATGGCACATGTATACATATGTAACTAACATGCACAATGTGCACATGTACCCTAAAACTTAAAGTATAATAAAAAAAAAGAATACATCTTTTAGTTCTGATCTAGGAGGCTTCTGTTAACAAATTTTCTGAGTTCTTGTAGATCTTAAAATGTCTTCATTCAATAAATTTTGACTGGATACAGAATTTAAGACTAAACATTATTTTTTCTCTAGATATGAAAACTTTTTAATAATATATATAGATAAAGACTCATTATATTTATTCCCACACCTAGCTTTTTATTCATTAAAATATTTGGAAATTGTACTCACTCGAAAATATTTAAGACATTGTCATCTATGTGTGTGTGTGTGTGTGTGTGTGTATATATATATGTATATATATATACATATATATATTTTTTTGAGATGGAATTTTGCTGTTGTTTCCCAGCTGGAGTGCAATGGAGCAATCGTGGCTCACTGCAACCTCCACCTCCCGGGTTCAAGTGATTCTCCTGCCTCAGCCTCCCAAATAGCTGGGATTGAAGGCATGAACCACCACGCCTGGTTAATTTTGTATTTTTAGTAGAGATGGGGTTTCTCCATGTTGGGCAGGCTGGTCTCGAACTCCCGACCTCAGGTGATCCGCCTGCCTTGGCCTCCCATAGTGCTGGGATTACAGGTGTGAGCCACCTCGCCTGGCTGTCCTATATATTTTTAAATGTTCTTAAGGTTCAATAAAAAAAATGTATATATGTGCTATTTTTGATGCATGTGAACCTAAAGGATATTTCAGTCTTCTTATAGAATCTCTTGACCTAGCCCACTTGTTTCCTATGAAGCACCTACACATAGCAGATATTCTGTGGAGAAAACTGCTCATGCTAATGATTTCTATTTACCCTTTCTAGACCAAATCCTCTCCCAAGTCTGAAGAGACAAAAGACAGTGTCCTTAAGGAAAAGTGACTTGCAATAAAAAGCTTATCTCAGGACAGTCCTCTTTTTCATTAAATTTACTTCTTTTCCTCATTTTTTTCACAGCTCTCTAATGCCTTTAAAGATACAATTTTTTTAGATAGCCTGCTAGGATTTGCTGTATATTTCTCAGAAATAGAACTTATCTACCACTTTTTATTTATTATTATTGTGTATTAATTTTTTATTTTACCTACATATATTAGCAATTATGTGATCATAGTATCACGAAAGGTGACATAATCAATGTTAAATATTTTTGCTTTGTCTGTTTTTAAAAAGCTCTCCAAACTGCCTATTCAACCCTTTTAAGCCTTTGAAATTACCATTTGTTGAAGTATTTTCCAACTAACAATGTTCTCTGAACCAAATAATAATCTGGTTATTTTGTTTTTTTGGTTCTTTTTTTGGGTTCATAAGTAGGCATATATATTTATGGGTTATATGAGATACTTTAATACAGGCATCAGTGTATAATAATTATATCAGGGTAAATGGGGTATCCATCACCTCAAGCAACTATCATTTCTTTGTGTTATGAACATTTCAATTATACTTTTAATTATTTTTCACCCTGTAATAAATCATTGTTGACTGTGGTCACCCTGTTGTGCTATCAAGTACTAGATCTTATTCATTCTATCTAATTATATTCTTGTACACATTAATCATCACCACCTCCTGCCCCCTTCCCACTAGCCTTCTCACTATCCTTTTTTAATTCTCTATGGCCTTGAATTCAAATGTTTTAATTTTTAGTTCCTGTACATGACTGAGAACATGCACAGTTTCTCTTTCAGTACCTGGCTTATTTCGCTTAAGACAGGGTGCTCCATGTCTGTGTTGTAAATGACAGGATCTCATTTTTATTTTTATTTTTTGGCTGCATAGAACTCTGCTGTGTATATATACCATATTTTATTTGTATTAATACATGCATCTGTTGATGGACCCTTAGGTTTATTCCAAATATTGGTTTCCATGAATAGTTCTGCAATAAACATGGGAGTACAGCAAAGGATATACTGAATTTCTTTCTTCTGGATATATACCTAGCAGTAGGCTGCTGGATTGTATGTTAGTTTTATTTTTAGTTTTCTGAGAAACTTCCATAATGTTCTCCATAGTGGCTGTAGTAATTTACATTCCCACCAGCAGTGTATGAGGGTTCCCTTTTCTCCACACTCTAACCAACATTCATTATTGCCTATCTTTAGGATAAGAGCCATTTTAACTGTAGTTCTCATTGTAGTTTCAATTTGCATTTCTCTGAGGATGAGTAATATTGACCACCTTTTCATATGTCTGGTTGCTGTTTGTATGTCTTTTTTCAGAAATGCCTATAAATTTGCTTTTTTTTTTTTTTTCAGAGGGAGTCTCTCAATCTCTGTCACCAGGCTGGAGTCAGTGGCATGATGTCAGCTCACTGCAACCTCTGCCTCCTGGGTTCAAGTGATTCCCCTGCCTCAGCCTCCTAAGTAGCTGGGACTACAGGTGTGCACCACCATGCCCAGCTGAGTTTTGTATTTTTACTAGAGACGGAGTTTCACCATGGTGGCCAGGATGCTCTCAATCTCCTGACCTCATGATCTGCTTGCCTCAGCCTCCCAAAGTGCTGGTATTACAGGCATGAGCCACAGCACCCAGCCTCATTTACCTATCTCTTAGTCAGATTATTAGATGTTTCCCTATTGAGTTGAGTTCCTTATATATTCTGCTTATTAATCCCTTGTCAGATAGATAGTTTGCAAATATTTTCTTCCATTCCATGGGTTGTCTCTTCACTTTGTTAATTGCTTCCTTTTCTGTGCAGAGCTTTTTAATTTTACATGATGTTATTTGTCCATTTTCATTTGGTTGTCTGTGCTTTTGAGGTATTACTCAAGAAACCTGTGCCCAGACCAGTACCCTGAAGAGTTTCCTTGATGTTTACTTGCAGTAGTTTCATAGTTTGAGGTCTTAGATTAATGTCTTAAATCCACTTTGATTTGATTTTTGTATGTGGTGAGAGATAGGGGCCTAGTTTTATTCTTCCACATATGTATACCCAATTTTCCTAGCACCATTTATTGAAGAGACTGTTTGCCAATGTATACTTTTGGCACCTTTATTGAAAATGAGTTTACTGTAGATGCATGGATTTATTTCTGAGTTCACTATTCTATTGTATGTATCTGTTTCTATGCCAGTACAATGCTGTTTTGTTTACTATAGCTCTGTAATATAAAGGCAAGAAATGTAATTTCTCCAGTTTTGTTCATTTTGTTCAGAATAGCTTCAGCTATTCCAAGTCTTTTTCAGTTTCATAGTAATTTTAGGATTTTTTTTCTATTTCTTTGAAGAATGTTATCAGTATTTTTATAGCGAGTGCATTGAATCTGTCAATTGCTTTCAGTAGTATGGGCATTTTAATAATATTGAGTCTTCCAATTTATGAACATGAAATATTTTTCCACTTTTTGTGTCCTTTTCAATTTTTTGAATTTATGTTTTTTAGTTTTTATTGTAGGGATCTTTCACTTCTTTGATTAAGTTTATTCCTTGGCCTTTCATTTTAACTGTAGCTATTGTAAATGGGATTACTTTCTTGACTTTTTAAGATTGTTTGCTGTTGGCATATAGAAATACTACTGATTTTTGTATATTGATTTTTTATCCCACTTTACTAAATTTGTTTATCAGTTCTAATAGTGTTTTAGTGGACTCGTTAGATGTTTCCAAATATAAAATAATATTATCTGCAAATAGGATAATTTGGCTTCCTTTCCAATTTGGACGACGTTTGTTTATTTCTCTTGTCTCATTGCTTTACCTAGGACTTCCAGCACTATGTTGAATAATGATGGTAAAAGTGGGCATCCTTTTTTGTTCTAGATCTTGGAAGAGGCTTTCATCAGTTTTTCCACAGTCAGTATGATACTAGCACTGGGTCTGTAATATATGGCTTTTATTTTGTTGCGGTATGTTCCTTCTATACCCAGTTTTTTGAGGGTTTTTATTATGAAGGGATGTTAAATTTTATCAAATGGTTCTTCAGCATCAGTTGAAATGATCGTATAATTTTTGTCCTTCATTCTTTTGATATGATGTATCACATTGATTGATTTGTGGAACCATCCTTGCATCCCTGGGATGAATCCCATTTGGTCATGATTAATGATTTTTTTAATGTGTTGATGAATTCAGTTTGCTAGGTTTTTGTTGAAGATTTTTACCACAATCTTCATTAGAAATATTAACCTGTAGTTTTGTTTTTTTGGTATGTCTTTGTCTGATTTTGGCTTCATAGAATGACTTTGGAAATATTCGCTCCTCCTCTGTTTGTTGGGATAGTTTGAATAGGATGGATATATATTTTTGTTAGTGTTTGGTAGCATGGAAGCCATCAAATTCTGGCTATTTTTGTTGGGAGCCTTTTTATTATAATCTTCAATCACTTTGCTTGTTATTGGTCCATTCAGGTTTTAGATTTCTTAATGGTTCAATATTGGTAGGTTGTATGTATCATGGAATTCATTCATTTCTTATAGGTTTTTCAATTTATTGGCATATAATTGCTCATAGTAGTCTCTAATATTCCTTTGAATTTCTGTAATATCAATTGTCATGTCTCTTTTTTCACTTCTGATTATATGTATTTAGGTCTTCTCTCTTTTCTTAGTCTGCTAAAGGTTTGTTGATTTTATTTATCTTTTCAAAAGAAAACCAACTTTTCATTTGTTGATCTTTTATGTATATTAATTTTATTTATTTCTTCTCTGATCTTTATTATTTATTTTCTTCTACTAATTTTGTGTTTGATGTGCTCTTGCTTTTTTAGTTCTTAAAGATGCATAATTAAGTTGTATATTTAAAGTCTTTCTACTTTTTTGTAAGTGCTTATTGCTATAAACTTTCCTCTTGGTACTGCTTTTGCTGTATCACTTAGGCTTTGGTATGCTGTGTTTCCATTTTTATTTTTTTCAAAAAACTTTCGTTTTCTTGTTATTTCCTTTATCCACTGATGATTTAGAAGCATATTGTTTAATTTCCATGTATCTGTATAGTTTTAAAATTCTTTGTTATTGAGTTCTAGTTATATTATATTATGATCAGAGGAGATATGTGAGATGATTTCAAATTTTTTGAATTTTTTTAAACTTTTATGTGGCATAACATAACGTCTCTCCTTAAGAATAATCCATGTGCTGAGGAGAAGAGTACACATTCAGCAGCCATTGGATAAGACCTTCTGTAAATAGCTTAGGTCCATTTGATCTATAGTGCAGATTAAGTTCAATATTTCTTTGTTGATTTTCTATCTGGATGCTCTTTCCAATGCTGAAAGTGTGGCATTGGAAACTGGCTTTGATTGTATATGAGTCTATATCTCTCTTTAGCTCTAATAATATTTGTTTTATATATATATATGGGTACTTCATTGTTGGATGCATATATATTTACAGTTGTTATATGTTCTTGTTGAATTGACTCCTTTATCATTATATAATGACCCTCCTTGTCTCTTTTTATAGTTTTCTTCTTGAAATCTATTTTATTTGGTATAAATATATCTACTCCTTCCTTTTGTAGCTTCCATTTGCATGGAACATATTTTCCATCCTTTTATGTTCAGTCTGTGTGTGTCTTTATTCATGAAGTGTGCTTCTTGAAGGAAGCAGATAGGTCTTGCTTTTTTATTCATCCAGCCACTCTATATTTTGATTAAAGAGTTCAGCACATTTACCTTCAATGATATTATTGATAATAAGGACTTACTCCTGCCATTGTGTTATTTGTTTTCTGGTAGTTTTGTGGTCTTCTCTTTCTTCCTTCTTTCCTGTATTCCTTTTTAGGAAAGTGATTTTCTCTGATGGTATTATTGAATTTCTTGCTTTTTAGTTTTTGTGTATCTGTTGTAGGTTTTTATTTTTTTTAATTTGAGGTTACCACAAGACTTGCAAATACCATCTTATAATCCATTATTTTAAACTGATAACAACTAAACTCTGATGCAAAAATTAACAAACAAACAAGAAGGAAAATCTAACAGAAACTCTACATATTAACTTCAGCTTCCTCCACTTTTAAACTGTCTTTGTTTCTGTTTAAATGTTATTATACTGTCTATGCCTTAAAAAGTTGTCATAGATATTATTTTTGATAGGTTTCTCTTTTTGTTTTCCTACTCAAGATATTAGTAGTTTAGTTTACACACTACAATTACAGTGTTATAATATGTTGTATTTTTCTGTGAGTCAAGATTTCACATTTCAACCACTTAATTTATGCTAAATAGTTTTTAATCAGTTAATAGAAGTTAGTCGTATACATTACTTATTTGTGTGGGGCTAGGGTATGGGAAATATGAAAAATAATAATTCATATAGTGAGAACAAAAGATGACAAAACCTGGAGGTGGAGATGCACATGAGCTAAACAAAACTAAGGAAACGCAAGTATGATGGTGTGAAGAATACAGGCTAATGGGAAGCATGGCATGATATAAGGCTGTGAAAGAAATTGTAAATTACATTGAAACTTTGAAGTTGTTCTTGTAGACTATGGTATTTATTCTTAAAGAATGAGATTTTGTTTAATACATTGATTACCCATTACATAAAATCTATGTACATAATAACACACCATATGTTAATCATGGGATTGACTTAGGTAATTTGTAATGGTAAAATTATTCTTGCCACAGTATATAGAATATAGTGGAATTAAGAATAATTCATAAAGAAATTAGTGCTGTATTATAGGTGATTGCTGAAGAGTATCAAATGGGAAAAGTATAAATGTGGAAAAATGAATGGATTATAGAGATTTTGTGACATAGCATGGACATAATATGGAATTGATTAGCTGTGGACTCAAAGGTAAAAGATAAAGAGATTAATTATTACATTCAGATTTCTGGTGTAAGAAAATATATTGATCAAGGTAGTACGCAGGATAAATGAAAAGAATCAGGTCTGTAGGGGGGAATAAATGAATTTAGTTCTGTTCACATTAGTTTTAAAGGGCTTATAAGACAACTAAATGGGGATATAAAATAGGCTCAGGATTTTTTTTTTTGACAGTGTGAGGAAATGTCAGGGCTAGTGTAAATATAAAATAAAAGAGATTAACAACAAACCCATAAAAATGGTACGGTAATCTAGGAAAGGATATTCATTGTAGATAATAAAATAATATAGGACATATCTTGTGGAAATTAAACATTTAAGGAGTGATGGGATGCTTAGCCATTGGCAAAGTGGCTGAAACAGAGCAGCTCGTGAAACAAAAAGAATGAGAAAAACCAAAGCAAATGAACAAATAAAGGGGAACGTGTGTTATAACAAAAGCCAGTGAACAAAGTGATTTAAAGTAGGAACAAGTGATGAGCAGAGGTAATTACTATAAACTAGTGATTCCTGACTGATTTTTCTCTTTCACACTGTTTCTCTCATCCATCCACATGTAAAGTTTATCCCCAGCATGAGTTCTCCTTGCATCATCCATTTGTTACCAATCTTCTGTAATCTTTTGTCTATCTTATGTAATCACTTCTCAACTGGTTTCACTGCTTCCACTCTGGGCCCTTACAGCAAATTCCTCAAATAAGAGCAATAATGATATTTCAAAAATGCAAGTTAAAAAATGTAAATCAAATCAGGTTAATGCCCTACTCTCAACTTTTGACAGTTTCCTGTAACAGTTGTAATAAAATCTAAACTGATTACAAGAGATTTTACATCCTCTGATATCCTCTCTGAACTTATGCCTTAATCCACTTTGATTACTGTATTCTAGTCACAGTGATCTCATTGATAGTTCCTGGACATGTGAATCATATTTTTGACTCAAGAACTTTTCAGGTAGTTTTTTTTATAATAGATTGATTACAAAAATAACTATAATTCTTAACTCCTATCTGTATCCACTCCTATCTGTATCATTTGTAAAATGATTCTGCCACTCATTCCAGCAAGACATAGTCTCCTTCCTTCAGCCCATGACTTTAGGCTGACCTTGTGATTTTCCTAGGCCAAAAGAATGTAATGAAAGTGATGGAAGATTAGTTAAAAATGTAGGCCTCAAGAACCTTTGAGTACCTTCCTCTCTTTCTTGAACCTCAATAATGAGCTAGCATGATAAAGAATGAGGGAGCTGGAGGTGGAGTAGAGCTGATACATTCTTGCAAGCCAATCCTAGATTAGTCAACTCCCATCTACCTGGCAGCTGAAACAGGTGTATAACTGAGCCAACCTAGATAGTATCATCCAAAGTTGGCCTAGACTAAAAGAATGATCCAAAGACCCATGAACTCATGAATTAAACAAATGCTAATTGTTTTGAGTCAGCAAGTTCTGGGGTGGCTTTGTTACATAGCAATAGCTTAATGATACAATTCTCTTTGCTTGGTATAATAGTCTATAAGACATTTTCATTATAGCATCCTCACTTTATTTAAGTGAGCACTTAGTATGCTACTGCTTCAGAAAATACTTCTCTGATCATCTTTTCTAACATCACTGTTTTCTTAACCTACATTATTCCTTCATTGTGCAAATAAACTAACAATTCTATCAATTCATTAGGTATTTGTTTTTATTTAACCTTATCATCTTTGTTTTAGTTTTAAATGTACAATAAAAATATAGTACTTCAGTATACCTGGCACAATGGAAGAGATGTATAATATTGTGTTTTATTTTACAGTTTGCGCTACATAAATCCACACTTTTCATCTCTTTGATGAATTTCTTTATCAAGTTTTACAGTAACTCAAGTAAATTGTCCCTCTGAAGGTCCATTTCACATGGTTTATGACATATCAAAATTCTGGGGTGACTACAACTTAAGAAATCAAGCAACAGGTGCTGGACAGGATGTGGAGAAATAGGAACACTTTTACACTGTTGGTGGGACTGTAAACTAGTTCAACCATTGTGGAAGTCAGTGTGGCGATTCCTCAGGGATCTAGAACTAGAAATACCGTTTGACCCAGCAATCTCATTACTGGGTATATACCCAAAGGATTATAAAACATGCTGCTATAAAGACACACGCACACGTATGTTTATTGCGGCACTATTCACGATAGCAAAGACTTGGAACCAACCCAAGTGTCCAACAATCATAGACTGGATTAAGAAAATGTGGCACATATACACCATTGAATACTATGCAGCCATAAAAAAGGATGAGTTCATGTCCTTTGTAGGGACATGGATGAAGCTGGAAACCATCATTCTCAGCAAACTATCGCAAGGACAAAAAACCAAACACCGCATGTTCTCACTCATAGGTGGGAATTGAACAATGAGAACACATGGACACAGGAAGGGGAACATCACACACTGGGGATGGTTGTGGGGTGGGGGGAGGGGGGAGGGATAGCATTAGGAGATATACCTAATGTAAATGATGAGTTAATGGGTGCAGCACACCAACATGGCACATGTATAAATATGTAACAAACCTGCACGTTGTGCGCATGTACCCTAAAACTTAAAGTATAATAATAAAAATTAAAAAATTTTAAAAATTAAAAAAAAGTAATCAAGCTGAGCCATCTCCTCTTTTGATGAACTACGAAGGAAAATGTTCAATAGTCGATGTAAATATTACTTAAATATCTCATAGTAAAAAAAAGTCCTTCTGATAAATAAGTAGCTGAATTAGATGAAGCCACCAAGGATTATTTGAGTTTCAAACTGGTTAGAATTGCATTCTGTTGAAGTTGTTCTCACTTAATTATATTACAGATCCAGAAACTGAGCAATGTTTGATAATTACACGTCTTGAGGTAATCTTATTTGGGTTAAATCTGCTTGGATTTATATTATTCAACACTTCCCCTTTGTTTTTAATTTTTTACAAACAGCCTGAAGTGTCTGAAGTGCTCAATGCAGACTCAAAAACCAATAATTCTTTATTGCATTTGTGGAGCAAGTGTCATGTTAACACTCCAGCACTCTCACTGTAGAGGAAAATGCCTGTTAATGTACTCACTTATTTACATGTGCTAAATATTTCTCATTGTTGGTTCTTGAACAAAGTTTACTATTATTTTCCACAGTTATTACTACAGATTTTCTAAACAAAGTTAGTTATATCTACTTCCATACATCCTGGTAAGGAAATGATGGTTGGTGATAAATAGTCTGGAAAAAAATAAAGCTTGAGAACAACCTAAAAAAGACTGAAAAAGAGTATTTCATTTGGTTTCTAAAAAAAAAGAATGAACAGGCTACATTACTAGTATATGACTTTTCAGCATAATAGTGAAGCATGTCTTAAAAGTGACATGAGACTGAAACAAAAAGGCTGTTTGAATTTATGAACATATAAACCAGTAAAACTCCTAGACAAGAGAGTATAACTCTTGATGGTGGCAAACTTTACCTTCTATATATAGTAAAAGAAACCCTGTTTGTTGGAAAAACTACTTCTGATAAAGAACTCGGAGGATTCTAGCATGACAATGTGAGGACCTCTGCTGACTCGCTCTACAATCGAACTGGTGAAAATACACACACACACGCACACGTCTCTAGAAATGGTCATTAAAACAAATAACAAATGAAGAAACACTGATTCATGAAAATTTTTGAAAACGTGGTGTAAAAGAGATAGATTGGTATTTGAACCAAGACTACTGACCCTACCCCGCAACAATCCTGTGTTATGTTTCCTTAGGGCTTAGTTGGGAACCCAGCTCTCCTTATAAGTAAAATTAAATCATGTTATTATGGCTTGGTTATACAATCCAAGTAAGACTAACATTTTAACAAGGATTTTAAAAACAAAAAGCAAGGTATTATGTTGGAACTAGGAATATTCCTATAACTTTAACAGAATAAAAGTTTTAAAGAACCTGGGCATTGAGGATTCCTACAAATGTACTGCATAAAGTACATTTAATAATTTAAAGTAATTTAATTTTAGGTTGAAATCTGAATAAGCCCAAATATATGAATCTTTCTATTTTGTCTAAGCTGTACTTTACTGAACCAGGGGAATAAAAGCAAGAAAAAAAAAATCTGATTTCAGTAAATTTTCAAATTTCCTTTAAAGCAGTATTAACTCTAAAGGACCTAGGAAAGACATTTGTATTATGGTTAACTTTAGATATACGGATAGTTGATAGCTTGATAGACCTTACCAACTCCGAATCAAGAGAGTTTTATTTTCATTTCTTATAGCTGACATCCTAAGGAACATTATCTTTTGAGGGCACAATCTTTCACTTGCATCCTCTATGGTAATGCACCTAAATCTGGATCCAAGGTAAGACCTAGTATATTACTGGTGTTCAATTATCTGTTTCAGTGAATTGTTAGCTCTAGTAGCTATCATAAAACAATTTTCTTGTACTTTTTTATGCCTAATAATTGACTCAATTATTTTAAATAGTCATGTAAAGAAATAAGCAACCCACTACATTTGTCTGTGCTTGTTTGCTCCAGTAATCATCAACAGAGAAAATAAAAATTAAAATAATTTGTAGAACTTGCTTTTCTCTTGGTAGAAAAATATTCAATATGTAACTGATAATTGAAGTGAGAGACATTTGTTTACTCCTAATATACTTTCAAGTATATTACAGCTGAAATGAACCCTGTAATCGTTTACAAATATTTTAGTATTCATCAAAATGTGTTACATATACAGATAAAACTTTTTTCTCACTTGTAATAAATTCTCCTTGAATCCCAAAGCACTGATATCCATGCTTTTGAGTTATTGTAAGGAAATTGAGTAGGAATTTAATTTGCCTGATAAGTGATCACTTCTTGCTGAAACAGCATTGTATCACCAAGGATAAAATGAATCCTATTAAAACAAGGCAAAACCAAGCTGTAAAAAAAAAAAAAATCTGGGAGTTTTGAGATGAAAATATTCACTGTATTTTGCCAGTGTATTGGCATCCATCATAAGTACATAATTTCTGCCAGTTAGTAATTTTGTATAAAACGGATGACAGAACAGTTCTCTTCATTGAAATGTAGGAAGTGTTTCATTGTTTGCATCTCTATGGTGTCAGATATTAGCTTTAGCTTATAACATATGCTCTCATTGCAGAGTTTATTAGATTCTCCTAGGTAGAATTACAAGAGCAAATATAACAGGCTTTGTTCTGATTTTCCTATATCCTTAAGGTCTACTATTTTGCAATATTTTGACATTTGAAAAAAAATTCCTCTGGCAAATACTTAAATTGAATTTCTTAAGAATTTTTTATTCAAAATGTTTCTTAATGCTGTGAATGAAAAGCTTGGCTCTATGTGTGTGTGTGTGTGAGTCTGTGCATGCATATATATGTGTGCTTGCATATGTATATTGAAGGGCATATGTGATATATGTACTGAATTAGCCAACATTTTCCAGAGAAACAGAACCTTTATATAGACAGATGATAGATGATAGATAGATAAATAGATGACAGATATATATAGATATAGATGTGGATATAGATATAGATATAGATAGATATATGATCTGAAGACAGAGGAAAGCCAGTGGCGTGATTCAGTCAGTCTGAACATATGAGAACCAGGAGCAGCAATGTGCAAGGGTGGGCAAAAGAAGATGGATTTCTCAAGCACAAACAGGAAGCAAACTTGCCCTTTCTCCACCTTTTGTTCTATTCAGGCCCTCAAGGAATTGGAAGATGCATACTTCGAGTGACTTTCTTCACTCAATCCACTCAAATGCTAATCTCATCCAGTAACATCCTCATTGACACACCCCAAAATAATGTTTTACCAGCTATCTGGGCATCCATTAGCCCAGTCAGGATGACACATACAATTAACCATGGCATGCATCCATGCACATATGTTGGTGTAGATGAGTGGTTAGGAAACAAAAGTGTTGAAAAATTTATATTGTGGACATTCTCTTACATTTAGCACTATTTTATCTAAAATTTTTGGATAATCAATTGACTAAAAAAGATAAAACTGGGAAAAAATAAATGAGCATATAAGAGAAAACAATAATGAATCAATTATATGTGAGTTTTTCAGATATCTCCCCTTATCTTTCATTTCCTTTTCAAATGAACAAATTAAAAGCTTCCAAAATAGCAGTCGAATAATTTTATGTGTAAATAAACTTGGAAGATTTCTGCAGTTCCATACAATTGTTTTACTAATACGTTAAAGGATTCACAGTGAAATAATTAAGACTAAATAACAAGGATAAAATTTTACCTTAAAGAACATATTTTTGGCCCAAGTACGATGGGCCACAGCTCTTTACAAATTAGAATTTAAGAGTTAAAGTGCTAAATTTTGTTGGTGCAATTTATTAGGTACTAATGGAAATATTATGCTTATGTAAAAATAATGAATTAAGATTGTTATTTACAGGTACTTAAAAGTATATCTGTTTGATGATGTATTCTTAGACATATATAAATATTTATACAAATGCATGTATAACAAAAATTGTGATAAGTACAAGGATAAAAATATTCCTTAATTTGCACTGGGGATTTGGGGAGATTCCTCTGAGTGATAATACTTAAATTTTGATGAGAAACAAATGTAGGAATTAGCTAGGTGAACAGTAAGACAGAGTGTCTCAGGGAGAAACAATATTATGTACTCAGGCCTCAAAGCAGAAGGCAATATGTTGCTCTTGCCTTTTCCAGAATGTTGTAGAGTTGGAACAGTATGTAGGGTTTTTAAATTGTCCTCTTTTACTTAGTCATATGCATTTAAGTTTCTACCCTGTCTTTTCTTGTCATAACAGCGCATTTTTTTAGCACTGAATAATATTTTGTTGTCTGGATGTAGCACATTTTATTTATTCCTTCACCTATGGAAGGACATCTTGGTTGCAAGTTTTAGCAATTATGAAAAAGGAGCTATTAGTATCTGTGTATGGGTTTTATATGGACATATGAACTCAACTCCTTTGAGTAAATATCAAGGAACATGAATACTGGATCATATGGTTAGAGTATGTTTTGTTCTATATGAAACTGCCAAACTGTCTTTTTTTTTTTTTAATTTTGCATTCCAACCAGCAATGAATGGGAGTTTCTGTTGCTCCACATGCTCATCAGCAATTGTTACTGTCAGTATTCTGGAGTTTAGCCATTCCAGTGTCTCATCGTTTTACCTCTACTTTTTGTATACAGCTTTAATGCTCTCCCTAAGAAACACAATATAATACCTAATCTTTTCACAGTCTTCTAAATATTAATATTGTATCACTTGTCATAAAATGTAGAAAACTTCCATTTAAATCTTTCCTTATCATCTTTCATTTTATCACTGTCAGATGAATTGTATTTGCATACATCTAAACTCTTCATGCCTGTGTTATAATTTTTGTTTTAAATAGTGATTTAAGTTTTTGCTTTCGCAATCATGACTATTTAATCTTGAATCTTTTCTACTTCTACTTAATATTTTCAATGTTTTTCTTGATATATTTCTCTGAAAAACTTTTCCCAGATATCTAATATTTCTGATATTTTTATGTTACCAACTCAAGTGTTGATTCATGTCCACAATCTTCCATTTTTGTTTACTTTTTAGAATCCTCATTTCCTTCCTTCCTTCCTTTCCTCCTCCTCCTCCTCCTCCTCCCTCCCTCCTCTTCCTCCCTCCCTCCTCCTCTCTCTCTCTCTGTCTTTCTTTCCAGAGTCTCTTGCTCTGTCACCCAGGCTGGAATACAGTGGCGCAATCTCTGCTCACTGCAACCTCCACCTCCCGGCCTCCCAAAGTGTAACATTACAGGCGTGAGCCATCGAGCCCAGCCTTTCCTTTCCTTTCTTCCCTAGAGGTTTTAGTTGTAATCAGCAAAGGAGAATGGCTTTATTTACACTACCATTCCCGAACTCAATTTCTACCTCACAAAGTTTTGATATATTTTCAGTATTATTTTGGTTCAACTATTTTCCCCAAGATTTCTTCTTTGACATGTGAGTTATTTAGGAATGTGTAACCTAATTAGCAAATTTGGGATGATATGAGAGTTTTATTTTGTTGGTATTTTCTAGTTTAATTCTGTTGTACTCAGAGATACTACTCTGTGAAATTTCAATTATTTTACATTTTTAAGACCTTTATAAGCAGATTTATAGTCACTTTTGGTAATAGTTGTCCGTTCACTTGGAAAAATATATAATCTTGTTTAGTGGGACATTATATCTTTTTATAGAAACACAGATACATATATTAAAAAGTCAATTAGTTCAAATTTGTTAATTTGTTTTCTAAATCTACTTCATTCTTAATGAATTACTTTCTCTTGTTCTATCATCTACTCAAAGAGGTAAGTTAAAAATATACAACCATGAATGTAGATGATTTCTTTCAAATGCTCAATCTGTTGAATTTAGCTATATATAACTGGATTTGTATGGCTAGGGTTACCTTGTGTAATAGGAAAAGTTCCCTTTTTCCCCTAGCAGGGTGTGTGATGGGGGTGTGACTTGCTTCTTCAGTGCCCTGCTGCTCAAACCTAGGGGAGCATACAGATGGGCAGGCTATAGGGCTCTGACCCCAAGGCAGCGTCTAGGGGTATGGTTACAGCTGAAACCGCAGCGGTCATGTGTCTTGTGTTAATCAGTTCAATTAGACCCCTGCCTAAAGGACAGTGGGCTTTCTGTATTCCTGGGTTCTTGCCTTGGTGTACCAAAAGAATTGGATCACATATGGGCTTGGAAAATGAGTGCAAGGTTTTATTGAATGGAAGTAGCTCTCAGCAGATGGGGGAGCAAGAAGGAAGATGGTTTTCCCCTGTAGTTGGGCTGCTTGGTGGCCTGGGCTCTCCTCCGACTGCCCTGGCCAAACTCTGCATCTTTCTGCCGGTCGGTGGCCTGCCGGCACGC
Organism: Pan paniscus; assembly: GCF_029289425.2. Classification (NCBI taxonomy): domain Eukaryota; kingdom Metazoa; phylum Chordata; class Mammalia; order Primates; family Hominidae; genus Pan; species Pan paniscus. The sequence continues at coordinate 99,290,684 of NC_073258.2, forward strand.
TGGTGCCTATTGGTGCGTTCCTCTCAAAGTCCAGCTTCCGGTGTGTTCCTCCGCTGGTGTGGTCCTGTTGGCATCCAGATGCCTGTGTGTCTGCTTGCTAAGGTCTTGGGGTTTTTATAGGCACAGGATGGGGGTGTGGCAGGCCAGGGTGGTCTTGGGAAATGCAACATTTGGGTGGAAAACAAAAATTCCTGTTCTCACCGAGGTCCATGGGTACAGGCCCGGGAGTGGAGCCCTAGCCAGGGACCATGCCCTTTACCCCTTCCGCATCATTTAAAGGGACCATGCCCTTCCCTTCCCAGCAATTCCCTTCCTCCCTTCCATATCATTTTCCCCCTCTGAAGAAGTACATGTAACTGCCTTTAAAATACGGATGATGACTGGTCTTAGCTGCTTCCTGCTGATGGGGTATTGTTTTGGGGAAAACAGTAGTCAGATTCCTCCCAGAGGTCTGTCTAAGGATTCCTTGCAAAGAGCAGCCAATGGCTTCTAGGCATGAGAGGAAAAAAAAAAAAAAAAAAAAAAAAAGAAACAAGTTTTATAAGGTTAAGTATGCATGGGTTAAACGTGTATTATATAAGGCAAGAATGTAGTGCCAAAGATTACAGAGAAAAACATGAAATATACTAACAACAACATTCTACCCCAAGCTGTTTCACCCTGGTGAAAGAAATTAAACCTTGTATGGGAGTGGATAAACTTTAGAAGAGAGATAACTCTTCTTGCCATATTTTAGCAGTTAACAGGTGTACCTTGGGAACTCTGGGGTTTGTGGGCTTGCACAGTGACCATTAAAACTTCTGCCTCTTTCCTGTATCTCCTCTTTCTTTCCTGGGCCTCCCCGTCTCTATTATAAAAGACCAAGGTGGCCATTTTCAGGAGGGTCCTCTAATGTACTATCTGGTCCCAGGGCCCATTTCTGCAACTTCCTCCTGATATCAGGAGCTGCCTGAGTAATAAACTTTAGGATTAGCTATTTCTTGACTACATCAGGAGACAGAGAGGTGTGCTTTACCAAGGCCTCTCCTAGTCTTTTTAGAAAGGCAGTGGGATTTTCATCAAATACCTGGTCAAGCATCGACAGTTTAGTATAATTGAGAGACTTGGTCTTAGTCCTACATAAGCCCTCCATTATGCACACCTGAAAGTGTCTCCTCTTCCAGGCTTCCATCTCATCACTGGGATCCCATTTAGGGGATGCCATCAATAGGCATCTGATGGAGGGGCAAGAGTGAGACTGGGGCTTGTTCAGAGTGAGGATTTCTAGGAAGGGGCAAGTGAGAGTCTGAAGCTGTGTAGGGAGGTTGTGGTAGATCTGGAGGAGCAGGGCTTGAGGGAGCTGGCTCCCCCACTGGGAGTGCTTCTGGGATTCCTATTTTTAATTCCCTGGGCTTGCCCCTTGCATCCTTCCCTGAGATGGCAAAGAGGAGGGCTGGATCAATCCTACATTGCTAGTAAAGATCTGGATTGCTGAGCCCCGGCAACCTTGGCAGGTGCCGGCTATAGATACCGATGCGGTATGTACCCGTGAAGCAGGGAAAACCTGGAGAATAGGAATTAACTGCCCTCACCTATGCCTCCCTTTCTCCTTGCTGTCAGCAAATTTTGAGTTCCCTGGGCCTGTTTATACCATGGAGCATGGCCTTTTTCCATTGGGTGAGGTTCAGTCGGCAGGAATTGGTGCTTCCCGTTTACATTGTGCCTGTTGCCTGGCTTTGGATCCCTCGGAACTGGTCTTTTTTTTTTCTAGGGCCTCAGCCTGAAGGTTGGAATCGAGTTTGAGACTGAAAAGGTATTACAGAGGCTTTTTGTATCCATTTAGTGTCTCAGATAAGCCCTGCCGAATTTGCAGTTATCAGCCAGCAGGAGTCTCTCCTTCCTTAACTTCCCTATCAAAAACAGAGCTGAGAGGGGGCGCCTTCTCACTTAGAAAAGAAAAAAAGAGAAAAACAGTTTATGGGGCCAAAGGGGGGAGATTCTGTGGGAAGAACCCCTTGCTTAGTGCAAGTGGGCCCCTCTAATCCTTATAACTTTCCCATCCTTCCCGTGGTTCAGACCAGGTTGAATTCCTTGACCAGGGGACGAAAGGTTCTGTTGGTGTGACCAGCAAGAAGCAACCTGTAGGGTCCCGGCTGCCACAGGTTTTCTCCTGTCCCTCTCGTGGCTGTTGGGCTCAGCCTTTTGCCTGCGGTGGGCACACCTAGGCACCTTATCTGGGAGGGGAAAGGATAAGGAGAGGTGCCCTGAGCTGTGTGTGCCTGTGGCTGTCGAGGCGGAGGCATCCATGGCACCTCCAGGAACAGTTGGTCTGATTTGCAACTTTGGCAGCTGAGCCAAATGCTTATTTTACTTAGTAACATTGCCGCAGCCTGTAGCAAAACTCTTAACATTATAAAGGAAAAGATAAGAGCCATTTCAAACCATGAGAGAGAGAAAAAAGGTGAAAGGAAAACAGAGCCTCTTGCTTGCTGGAAAAAGAGCAAGGTGGCAGGGTTTTGGAAGAAAGGCAGACTCAGCAGTTTTGCATTGGCTCCCAAGATCCCAAGTGAGCCCCCAGTTGAATGGGAGAAGCTCCTGTGTCCCCATAGCAGGGCGTGCAATGAGGGTGTGACTCACTTCTTCAGTACCCCACTGCTCAAACCTCTAGGGGAGCATACAGACCAGTAGGTCGTGGGGCTCCAACCCGACGGCAGTGACTAGGGGTGAATGTTTACAGCTGAAGCCCCAGTGGGCATGTGTTACAGGGTGCTGTTTTAGTTTAGCCGTCCACAGGTGGCTTGTGTTAGTCAGCTCAATTAGACCTCTGTCTCATTGCAAGGACAGAGGGCTTTCTGTAACCTGGGATTCTTGCCTTCGTATACCAAAAGAATCAGATCACACATGGGCTTGGAGAATGAGTGCAAGGTTATATACTGAGTGGAAGTAGCTCTCAGCAGATGGCGGAGCCAGAAGGGAGATGGTTTTTCCCCGGAGTTGGGCTGCTCAGCGGCCTAGGCTCTCCTCTGACTGTCTCAGCCAAACTTCATGTTGTTCTGCTGGTTGATGGCCTACCAGCATGCCGGTGCCTGCTGATGTGCTCCTATCCGACATCCAGCTGCCCGTGTGTGCCTCTGCTGATGTGCTCCTCCCGAAGTCCAGCCGCCTCCCGAAGGCGCAGACGCCTGTTAAGGTCTAGGGGCTTTTATAGGCACAGGGTGGGGGCATGGCAGGCGAGGGTGGTCTTGGGAAATGCAACCTTTGGGCAGAAAAACAAAAATGCCTGTACTCACCTAGGTTCCTGGGCACAGGCCCGGGGGTGGAGTCCTAGCCAGGGATCATGCCCTGCCCAACTTCTGTGTCATTTAAAGGAACCATGCCCTTTCCTTCCCAGCACTTCCCTTCCCCACTTTTGTATCACTTGTACTTCTATAGAATTTTGGCACAAGATTCTGATAGAGATACTTTTTGTTTATCACATGCTCTTATTAAGATTCTTCTTTTTCTCTGTTCTATACTTCTTGTCTGTATATATATGGTGGCTGGTATTAATATAGCTATGTTAGTTTTTTGTTGTTTGCTATTTGTATGGGATATATTTTTCTATCTTTTAAACATTTAGTATTCTTATATTTAAAAGTTGCCTCCTGTGTATAGCAGAAAATTTTTGCTTTATTTATTTAACTATTCTGATAATCTTTGGATATTACTTGGAAATCTTCTTCTGTATAAATTTAATGAATTCACTAACATTAATTCAGTTTAAGTCACAATCTTGTTTTTTGCTTTCCATTTTTGTTCATTGGTTTGTAATTTTTATCCCTCTTTCTTGTCTTCTTTCAGTTTATCATAATTTTAATTATTTTCTTATATCTCCTAAATTTGTTTTGTAAAATTTTATTCTTATATTTTTAGCATTTACCTAAAAAGTATAATATGCATTGCAATTTATTAAATTTTATGTTAAATCATGTTTTCAACATTTTCTGAAAAAAAAAGTAAATGACAATTTATCACATTTAATGAATCCCTCACCTGCACTGAGCTATGCTGTTTTCAAATACTCAGATTGAATATTGGATATTTTATGTTTTCATCAATGGGACCTGGGTCTTAATGAAGTTGTTTAAAGAGTGTTGGACTTGTTCTGGCTCACACTTAAGTTAATTGCAATTAGTTTGCTAAAATTGAGACTTGCTTAATTAGGGTAGATCCAGAGCAGCATTTATTATATATTTAATTTAGCTCCATACTATGGTGTGACCTTCCTGAGGAATCTACTCATTGCCTATGTATGATGAAGTCCCTTCAGTCTGGCTAGATGTGAATATAAAATACTTCCAGCTATGCATCAGCGACTAGAATTATTTAGTCTGTTGCTTTCTGGTGGTTTTCTCCCAGTAAGATGTAGTTTTTTCTCACACATGAGCAGATCAGTACATAAACAAAGCCTTTAAGGAAATATCGCTCCCTCACCCTCCATGAAGATCTTTAGAGCTCTCTCTGTGCAGTTCTCTCTTCTGCAGTACTGTCATGAAAATTGTAGCTTCTTGGGCTCCTTAGGAAACAGTAGGTTCCTAAGGAGACTCAGTGAGACTTTTAGACTCTGTGGCTTTCCCTTCTTGCTGTGTGGCTTGCAAATGGCGTCCAGACAATGCACTTGGATAATCATAGTTTTTACTGTTTGCTTACTTTCCGTCTGTGACCACATCCCTATGTTGCGTATTGTGATGTCCAATATAGTAAAACAGTAGATTGTAGTTTTCTAGTTGTTTATAATGGGAGAGCCATTCCTGGACAATCATGGTTAAGGCAGAAGTTCCTCAATTTCGTTTTGAAAAGAGATAGAATAATAAGACATGAACAAAGACATTTCTATGAAACTAAGTGATATGGTTTAGATTTGTGTCCCCACCCAAATCTAATGTTGAATTGTAATCCCCAGTCTTGGAGGAGGGGCCTGGTGGAAGGTGACTGGATAATGGGGGCAGATGGGTCCCTTGCTGTTCTCATTATAGTGCGTGAGTTATCACAAGACCTGGTTATTTAAAACTGTGTAGCACTCCCTTTCTCTCTCTTTTCCTCCATCTATGGCCATGTAAGACATGACTGCTTCCCCTTCACCTTCCACTACATTTGTAAGTTTCCTGAGGCCTCCCCAGCCATACTTTTGTACAGACTACAGAACCATGAGTCAATTTGTTATATAAATTACCCAGTCTCAGGTAGTTGTTTTTTTTTTAAGATGGAGTTTCACTCTTGTGCCCCAGGCTTGAGTGCAATGGCTCAATCTCAGCTCACTGCAGCCTCTGCCTCCCAGGTTCAAACGATTCTTCTGCCTCAGCCTCCCGAGTAGCTGTGATTACAAGTATGTGCCACCATGCCTGGCTAATTTTTGGTATTTAGTAGAGATGGGGTTTCACCATGTTGTTCAGGCTGGACTCGAACTCCTGATTACAGGTGATCCACCTGCCTTGACCTTCCAAAGTGCTGGGATTGCAGGTGTGAGCCACCTCGCTCAGGTAGTTCTTTATTGCAGTATGAGAGACTAATACGTGGATACAAGTGATGTATACCACTCACAGCTCTGGCTTCTCAAATCTTTGGGGTTATACTCTGCACTCTCTATATATTCTTATTGGCCAGTTAGATGCAGAGAATCTGGTGAAAATCTAAAGACTAATAATGCAGCCACTACGTGGAAAACCCCTGCTTCTGTAATTGCTACAGAACCTTATTTTTGCCTCCCAACCTTATGTGTCCTTTGGCATATTCACATAATGAATTATGGGATGAGTGACAAATAAATATGCATTTTGTTAAATGGCTGACATTGTGGGTTGTGTGGGTACATGTTATCCCCTTTGATGCATGTGGTGCTGGCATCAGCCTTAATATTCATGTTGGTTCACTTAACGGAATTCATTGAACCATTGTTATTAGACATAACATATAGTAGGTGATTCTGTGATAAATTAGGTATTTTTAATTCTTTCAAAGAACTCACACTTAGAAAGATAGACATGTTAAAATGAAATGTGGAATGATAAGTATGATAATGAATATCTTTGCAAGCTCTGGTAAAAAGCTGGTTAAAAAAAATGAAAGAAAAACAGAATTAACTGCTTTCCAAGGATGATAAGAAAGACTTAAATGAGGGGAACAGAAGTAAGCTGGATGTGAGGAATTAGGAACTATTAAGGAAGGACAGTACAGAAGAGAAAACATTTCAGTGCAGGACAAAAATTTGTGCAGAAATGGATTAAATGGTGGGGGTACTGTAAGTCTTTAGCACATCTTAATTAAAACTGCTGAAAACGAAAGATAAAAGAGAAATTTTGAAGGCATTCAGAGAAATACGATACATTACATTCAGGGAAAAAAACTACTTGAACAACCTAACTTTTGAACAGAAAACATTGAGGCCAGAAGAAAGTGGAGAAAATTTTAAAGTGCTGAAAGAAAAAAAAAAGTCAATCAAAGACTTGTGTAACTAGTGAAAATATTATCTAGGAATGATGATGAAGAAAAGAAATTTTCAGGTGAAGGAAATCTAAAATAATTTATCACTTACAGATGAATTTAAAGAAAATGCTAAAATATTTTTAGGCTAAAGGAAAATTAAAAGATAAAGATCTTCATGAATGACATGAATTTTTGAAAATGTAAAACAAATGATAACTGAATAAATATAAAACTTTACCTTTTGCTTTAAGTTTTTAAAAATACAAATGTGACTGTTGAACATTTTATAATTATATCTATTAAAGTTGTTAAAATCTAAATAGCTGATGAGTACTTGAAATATATCTTATTTCCAGTGAGACTGAGGGATTACTTTTTAATTTTGTTTAACTGTATTGCCTTAAATTTAAATAGCCACATTTAGTTAATAAGCTAATATACTGGACATCCTAAATCTATGCACTCCAATAAAACAGAGATTGATGAATGGTTACAAAGAAAGATTCTACTATGCCTCCTTCAAGAGATACCATTAAATATAGAGACACAAGGTAAAAGTAAAAGTCTTTGCCACGCTAGCAGTAAATACAAAAAGGCTAGAGTGAGATGTATTCAACATTTTAATACCAGAATAATTTCAGATAAACATAAATTTACAAAAATAGTAGCGAGTTCTTATATACCCCATACCATTTCTATTATTAACTTATTAACATCTTCTATCGGTATCACATATTTGTTATAATTAAGTAATTAACCAAAATTAATGACTTTTTTTTTTTTTTGGAGCTAGAGTCTTGTTCTGTTGCCCAGGCTGGAGTGCAGTGGCGCAATCTCAGCTCACTGCAACCTCCACCTCCTGGGTTCAAGCGATTCTCCTGCCTCAGCCTCCCAAGTAGCTTCCAAGATACCAACTAAGAATATCACATTACAGCTAATCATCATATCTCTTTGGGCTCTCTTTGCTGTGAAAATTTCTCAAACTTTCTCATTCTTGATGATCTTGACTATTTTGAGCACTTTTGAGAAGTACTGGTCAGGTGTTTTGTAGAATGTCTCTCATTTATAATTTGCTTGATGTCTTTCTCAAAATATGGCTGTGGTTTCCATTTCTCTCAAAAATTTATGTGTTGAAACTTAATTGCCAATGTGACTGTATTAAGAAGTGAGGTCTTTAGGAGGAGATTAAGTCATGAGGGCAGTGCCTTCACGGATGGGATGAGGGCCCTTAAAAATAATGTGAAGGAGTGGGTTCACTGTCTTCTGCACTTCTGCTATGTGAATACAAAGAGTTTGTCTCTTTTTTACCTTTTTACTCTTTCCACCTTGTGGTATGCAATAAGAAGACCCTCACTAGAAACCAATGCCATTGCCTTAATCTGGGATTTATTCTGCCCTCCATAATCTCAAAAAATTAATTGATGTTTTTTATAAATTACACAGGATCAGGTATTTGGTTATAGTAGTGTAAATGGACTAAGACAGATATTGGTACCAAGGAGTGGGAATGTTGCTACAACATTCCTGAAAATGTAGAAGCATCATTAGTATTACATAATGGGTAGAGGCTGGAACAGTTTTGAAGTGAATGCTGGGAAAACATGTATTACCCTGAACAGATCCATAAAGGTGATTCTGATGACAGGTCCAAAAAAGATGAGAGCTGTAGAGAAAGCCTCAGCCTCAGAGATTGTTGAAGTGGTCATGGACAAAATGTTGGTAGAAATACAGATAGTAAAGGTCATTCTAATGAGGTCCTAGGTGGAAGTGAGGAATATCTTATTGGAAACTGGAGAGAAGGCCATTCTTGCTACAAAGTTGCAAAGAACTTGGCTAAATTGTGTCCATGCCCTAAGGATTTGTGAAGGCAGAATTTAACAGCAATGAATTAGAATATTTGCTGTTAACAAATCTGTAAGCAAAATGTTCAGAGTGCTACATGGCTTCTCTTTACTGCTTATAAAAAATAAGAGAAGAGAGAAATAATATAGAGATGAAACTTACAATCAAAAGGAAAGAAGAATAAAAAGATTTTGAAAAATTCTCAGCCTGGTCGTATGAAGAATTAAAATATTTTGAAAAATTCTCAGCCTGGTCGTATGAAGAATAAAAACTGTGTTTAGGACAGAAAAACAAAAGTGGGGCCAAGCAACCATGGGATAAGGAAATTAGGATGTGTAGAAGGAGGCCAGAAGCTATTCATCAAGACAATGGGAGAATGACTCTAAACACATTTTGGAGATCTACCCTTCTATGTCCATCACAGCCTCAGATTTCCAGGGCCTTAAGCAGAATGGTATCCAGGGAGCAGCCCAGAGCACCAACGGCCAGGGCATCCCTGGGACCTCAGAGCTTGTTGCCCAGTACCACCTTAAGTCTCTGCTCCCTGCATTCTGGTGCAGGGTTCCTTGGCCACTCCAGCTATGGCTCAAGAGGACTCAGCTGGAGCTCAGGCCACCCCACAATGGGCACATATGGCAAGCGCTAGCAACATCCACATGGCACTCTGCAGGCATGCAGGGTACAAGAGCTGTGGAGACATAGCTTCCTTTAACTCGATTGCAAGGGATTTCTTTGTGAGTACTGGGGCTGAGGCAGAGGCAGTGCTGCAGGGGCACCTGCTGCATGGGGCAGTGATACTGTCTAGATCCCTGACTATGGCAATGCCCAGCAGAGCTGTGGGATCAGAGTCACTGCACAGAGGCCCCTCTAAGGCAATGCTTAATGAAGCCATGGGGGCAGGGCCCTCGCTAAGACCCCAGACCTATAGAGCCACCAGCATAAAACACCAGCCTAGCAGAGCTGCAGGTACTAGACTTTAACCCGTGAGTGCTGTCGCATGGACTGTACACACTGAAGCCAGGGAGGCAGGGCTGCTAAGGGTCTTAGGGGTCCAACCCCCACTCCAGTGTGTCTAGAAGGCAGAATATGGAGTCAAAGAAGATTATTCTCAAACCTTAAGGCTTAATGTTGCTTGCCCTGTTGAGCTTTTGTCTTACTTGCTACCTATTACTGCTTTCTTCTTGCCTGCCTCTCCCTCTTGGAATGGGAATGTTTATCCTGTGGTTGATCCACCATTGTATTTTGAAAGTGTCTATCTTGCTTGATTTAACTTGTTCACATCTGAAGAGCAATTTATCTCAGATAAATCATACCTTCAGTCTCACCCATATCCGAATTTTTTGTTTTTTCAGAGATGGGTTTCACTATGTTGCTAAGGCTGGTCTTGAACAAGTGATCCTCCTGCCTTGGTCTCCATAAAATCTAGGATTACAGATGTAAGCCACTATGCCTGGCCCATATCTGATTTAGATGAGACTCTGGACATCAGACTTTTGAGTTAATACTAGAACAAGTTAAGACTTTCAAGGCTATTGGGATGGAATAATGTACGTCATGCCAGAATGACATAAAGTGGGGACAATGGGTGGAATGCTATGGTCTGAATGTCCTTCAAAATTCATGTGCCTTGTTCTCACTCATAAGTGGGAGTTGAACAATGAGGACACATGGACACAGGGAGGGGGACATCACACACCGGGGCCTGTTGGGGGATGGGGGGCAGGAGAGGGAGAACATTAGGACAAATACCTAATGTATGCAGGGCTTAAAACCTAGATGGTGGGTTGACGGGTGCAGCAAACCCACCATGGCACATGTATACCTATGTAACAAACCTGCAAATACAAACCATGTATTTGCAGAACAAATACATGTGTTCTGCACATGTATCCCAGAACTTAAAGTAAAATTTAAAAAAAAGTTTTTAAAATCATGTGCTTTAAGTTAATTTCCAATGTGATAGTGTTCAGAGGTGAGGTCTTTAGTAGGTGATTGAATCATAAATGTGGAGCGCTCATGGATAGGTTAAGAGCTCTTACAAAAGAGCTGGAAGGAGTGGGATCAGTTTCTTCTGTTCTGTTATGTGAGGAAACAGGGTTCATCCCTTTTGCCCTTTTCATCTTTTCTGCCCTGTGAGGATGTAACGTGAAGGCCCTTGTTGCACTTCCAAATGCCAGCACCTTGATCATGGATTTCCCAACCTCTAAAACTGTCAGAAATACACTTCTGTTCTTTATAAATTACCACGTCTCCAGAATTTTGTTACAGCTGCACGAATGAGTGAAGACAAATAGACTTAAAAACAATGTTTTAGGAAAAACACCATAGAGGTAAAGTGGTAGATATTATTAACATGACTTATCTCTGTTTATGTTTACCTTAATTATTTGGCTGAGGTAAGATTGTTGGTTAGTTTTATCCACTCTGAAGTCATTCTTAATCCCACCACTCTCCATACTGTGCACATTCAGAGAAAGTCACTATACGCATTTAAGGAGGGAGATTATAGTCCAACTTCTTGAGGAAGGAATATGTGTATAAATTAAATTTTCCTGCATGGGAAATTTATTTTCTCTCAACCATGTACTTATTGATATAATTTGCTTATATCAGTATAGACTAAAATATACTAATGTTGTTCTGAGCTATAATCTAGTATCACTGTACTTATTTTGTTGCCCAAATTATTACAGGTATGGTCATTGAGAGTTCTTTCCATTGGATCCTGTGTCCCTTTGACATACACTCATCAGTGGTGATTTTGTTGTTGTTTCTGTTATTGTTTAGCACAACTTTCTAGTACCATAAAATGCTTCTGCATATATCCTGCCCCAGTCTTAGAATCAGCCATTTCTCCATGGATCTCTAGTTTCTTTTTTTGGACAGTAGTATTAGAAAACATGATCTGACCACTAGCTGTGCTGCTTGCTACTGGATGTCATTGCTTCTAGCTGACAGATCTAGACACTCAGTTGGCAGAGTAAGGAAATGTATATATGAATACCAACCCATATTTGTGTACGTATATGTTATGTAAATATAAATACACATGTATCTGTAAGTATTTCTATACATAATAATATGTATCTCTGTTAAACTAAAGATGAGTTTATTTCCATCTCTAATTCGTTACCACCTGGATCAGTCCAGCTCTTATATTATTTGCATATTTTGACTTTCTGTGGTTTTAATTGTGCATTTTATATGATTATATTTTATCTCTTAGGAAATTGACTATTGTTAAAATGTTTCATTAATTGTCATAGTGTTTTTAATATGCATTTTAAAGTAATCTTAGGTAAATTTAAAAAGCACTATAAAATTTCATGTGTAGTGTGGGTAGGTTATAACAACTTACACCTAATTCATCTCTCTAATCCGTTACAATTTATTGTTATTCATTCCCTTCATCCATATGCTACCATCACCCAATACATTGTTATTATTATTACATCTTTTGCATCAATAACAAAAATATTTTTTAAACTTGACCCTCATGTATACCTTCTTCTATATTTCTCCTTCTTTATGTAGATCTGAGTTGCCAGTTTGTATTATTTTTCTTCTCCATGAAAGAATTTTTAAAACATTTTTTGCATAGTGAGTCTATTGATAATAATTGAATGCCATAACTTTTTGATTATCTGAGAATGTATTTGTTTCTCCTTCATTTTTGAAAGATAATTTTATTGGCTACAGAATATTAGCCTGGTAGGTTTTTCTTTTAACACTTTGAATATTTTATTAGTTTTTTTTCTTGCTTATGTTGTTTCTGATGATAAGTCCATTGTAATTTTTACCTTTCAACTGTATGAGTTAGACGTTTTCACTTCTGAGTTCTGACAAGACATTCTCTTTATTGTTGTTTTTCTGAAGTTTGCATATGATATTCCTAAGTGAAGACATTTTAGTGTTTATCCTGGTTGCTGTTCTGTAAGCTTCCTTCATTTGTTGTTTGGTGTCTGAGATTAATTTTCAAACAAACTTAGACAATATTACTTCAAATTTTACTTCTATTCCATTATCCTTTTCTTTCTTGAGTTCTAATTATACGTGTGATACATCTTTTAAAATGGTTTCCCAGTTCTCAAATATATTGTTCTCTTCTGTTCATTTTTTTTTCTCTTTGCATTTCAGTTGGGGAAGTTTCTTTTCATCTATTTTTGTTTGTTTGTTTGTTTTTGTTTTTTTGAGACGGAGTCTCACTCTGTCACCCAGGCTGGAGTGCAGTGGTGCGATCTCAGCTCATTGTAACCTCCACCTCCCAGGTTCAAGTGATTCTCCTCCCTCAACCTCCTCAGTAGCTGGTACTACAGGTGCCTGCCACCATGCCTGGCTAATTTTTTGTATGTTTAGTAGAGATGGGGTTTCACCATCTTAGCCAGGATGGTCTTGATCTCCTGATCTTGTGATCTGTCTGCCTCAGCCTCCCAAAGTGCTGCGATTACAGGCCTTTTTATCTATCTTTAAGTTCACTTATTGTTTCCACAGCTGTGTTAAGTCTAGTGAAGATCTCATCAAAAGTGTTTTTCATTTCTGCTACAGAGTTTTTTATTTTTATTATTTTATTTTGATTCTTAGGACTTCCACCTCTGCTTTCATTACCCATATTTTCTTGCATGACTTTTTCTTTTCCATTAAAGATCTTAACATATTAAGATATATAATAGTTATATTAAATTTTCTGTTTGATAATGATAGATGCAGGAGGCAGATTAGGAGGAGTGTCCCTGGAGAATCTCCCAGTGGCCTGGGAAGTGGGAGAACTGGGTGGAGCCATGGGAAGTTCTCGCTCTTGCCAGGAGGAGAAGCCTGGTCTCTTCAGTTCCTATTTGGTGACCTGCAATCATTCTGTGAGATGGGAGCCCCCTGGCAGGAACTCCTCTAGCTTTGCTAAGAGTTTTTTGGGTTTTTTCCCCTTTTTTCCCAATAAATTCCACTCCCCTCACCCTTCAATGTGTCTGCATGCCTAAGTTTTTCTGGTTGTGACACAATAACCCAGATTTAGCCTACTAAGAAGCAGAAATTCTGCAGCAATAATTCCAACATCTGTGTCACCTGAGTCTTGTTCTTATGCTTGTTTTAGCTTTTCATACTTTATTTTTTATTGTCTTTTAGCATGACTCATATTTTGTTGAAAGCCCAAATGATGTAGTAGGTAATGGAAACTGAGGTAATAGGCTTTTATTTTGTAGTTTCATGTTAACTTGTCTAAGAGTTGGCCCATTTCTACTATTTGCTATAGATTTACATGCCTTTGGTTTTTAATTTCTCTAATGTCTTTTATAAAAAATTTTTATTTTATTTTATTTTATTGTGTTTTTTGGTCTACCTTGTTGACTTTAGGCCTCCTTAAGCACTCCTCTTGAGAGAGTATCTGTGTTTTATAGCTCATTCAGTTGCAACCCACTGTCATGCTGAAGCTTTCTTTGTGTAGCAGAGAGATGTGAGAAAGGGAAACTGTTGTATTATCTCATGATTAAATCTCAGACTTTTGGTAGAACTGTGCCCTGGCATATGATCCTCACAACTTTCTTAAGTTTCTGTTTACCCCCTTGGTTGAGGCAGGAAAAGCAGAAGAAGCTGGAGTGGGAAAATTGTCCTACCCTCAGGTAGAATAAGACTGCAGTAAAGTCTTTTTCCTTGGTGAATAGATGTTTGCTTTGGAGAACACTCCGGGCATGTTTTACAGTGGTTACTTTTCAACTTCCAGACCCAGGAGAAAATATTTCTTAGCTCTTTACTGTGAGACCCTGATAAGATTACTGAAGATAAAACCCATGAAAATGTAGGGTACTCTCAGATTACCTCTCCCAGGAGTTTCTCACCTCAAGTTAGTCCACTTGTGGCCTCCAGCTATTCCTCAAGATTACCTTTTTACATGTTCCTGCAAGCTTATATTTCTAGTCTTTTCACCTCCAGATAAGTTCTGACTCTGGATTTTCTTGTCTCTCCAGATTTCAGGGTGGTGATTTGTCATAAACCTCCGTTCTATAACTGGTCCAAAAATGTCACTGATTTACAATTTGTTTAGTTTTAATTTTAGTTTTTTGTAATAAAGATATATTGACCTCCCAGCACTTCATACATTGGAACTGCAACCAGGTTTCCTGATGTGGTATTTTAATATAAGATAAAATAAAATAGATTCTAGACAAAAATTTTAAAAATTACCAAAACTAGAGGGACTTTTACAATAAAAACATAAAAACATGTAAAGAAGACATACAGCTAATTGAAAAAGTATATGCACTAACAACTAAGATTTGAAATACATGAAGCAAAAAATTAACAGAATTAAAGGGGAAACAAATAGTTCTACATTCGTGGTAGAAGTCATTAATACCTTCTCTCAGTAATTGATAGAGAAACTACATGAAATTAGTAGAGACAGAAAATATGTAAACACTGCTGCTATGGACTGAATTTTTGCACCCCTCCAGATTTATATATTGATGCCTAAATTCCCAATGTGATGGCATTTGGAGCTTGGGCCTTTGAGAGGTCATTAGGTCATGCAGGTGGAGCCCTCATTAATGGGATTATTTTCCTACTGGAAGAAACATGGGAGAGATGTTCTCTGCTCTCCACCACATGAGTATCCAATGATTGTATGGTTATCTGCAAACCAGGAAGTGTGCTTTTACCAGAACCCACCATGTTGGCACTCATGTGTCAGATTTCCCAGCCTCCAAACCAGTGAGAAATAAATTTCTGTTGTTTAAGCCACCCAGCCTCTGCTGAGTTACAGCAGGACAACCTTACTAAGACAAATACTATCAGCCACTTTGATCCAATAATATTCATAGAAAACTGCATATAATTATGACAGAATACGTACTTCTTTCAAGTGTACATGTACATTCATTGAGGAATTGCATGTGCTAGACTACAAAAAGGTCAATATATGTAAAATTATCTACACCGAACCCAAATGAAATTAAATTAGAAATAATAAGAAAATATCTAGGAAAACGCTAAATTACAGAAGACACTTGAAATAATTCGTGAAGGTAAAAACATAAGGGAATTTTAAAAAATTAACTCAATGGTAAAAATAGATGTGAAATCTGTAAGATAAAATTAATGTTGTTCTATGAGCAGAAATTATAGCTCTGAATACTTATATTAGGAACTAAAATAAAAATCTAAACCAAGAACATAAGGTTCAACCTTATTAAGCTAGAAAAGTAAATGCAAAATAAACCCAAGTACAGAAAGCAATCAAATTAGAATAAGAGCTGAAATTTAATGAAATCAAAATAATAAGACAATAGAAAAAATTAGCAAAGCCAGAAGCTTATATTTTGATAGATCCACAAAATCAATAAAATCTAGCTCTGCTGATCACATAAAAAAGAGCATAAACACAAATCACCCATTCAGCATTGGGAGAGTTATCACCAATAGTTCTGGAGAAAGTAACTTTGAAATAATAAAAGTTATAAACAATTTTATGCCAACAAATTTGATATCTTCAATAAAATTGACATTTTTATTGAAATATATTATTTATACAAATTAATGTAGAAAAACAAAAAATATCTGAACATCACCTTAATTATTAAGGAAATTAATGTGTTACAGGACTGGCCAATTACTACATGTAAAAAGGATCAAGCTCTCTGGCTGGGCGTGGTGGCTCACGCCTGTAATCCCAGCACTTTGGGAGGCTGAGGCCGATCACGAGGTCAGGAGATCCAGACCATCCTGGCTAACATGGTGAAACCCTGTCTCTACTAAAAATACAAAAAAAAAATTAGCCAGGCGTGGTGGAGGGCACCTGTAGTCCCAACTACTTGGGAGGCTGAGGCAGGAGAATGGCATGAACCCGGAAGGCGGAGCTTGCAGTGAGCTGAGATGGCGTCACTGCACTCCAGCCTGGGCAACAAGGTGAGACTCCATTTCAAAAAAAAAAAAAAAAAAGGATCAAGCTCACAAAAAAATTTAAAACTATACCCTATAGAATGACTAAAATTTCTTCATTTACAAAATATGTTGATTGAGGAAGATAATCTCTAAAATTCTTGTTCACTTTACATTTTAAGAAAATAATATTGTAGACAAAATTAAATGTTTATAGGGATAATGCTAGAATAATGAACATAGCTTTTTAAATATTGAAATCTAATTAATGCTTTATGTCTCAAAGTCTATCTTCATTCTTCCTCTTAAAGGTCAACAGTTTTGGAAAATAACAAGCATAGTTTAATTCAAAATGTATACTAAGCACTAAAGGAACATTAGTATACATATTAGTATGTGCATTACTATGTCACATACTTTTTGTGAGATAACATATGTATGTTGTATTACAAAAATTTAAAAATATGTTACAGATAAAATTATTATATCAATTGTATAATATTTTAGCTAATATATTCAAAACACATTTGTTGTTGTTAGTGATAAATATATGTGCATATACATTTATATTACTATATTGGTTAGAACCTCCAAATGAATGTCCTTCTTTCCTCAATCCTGACCTTAGCAGGAAATAATTCTGTTTTTTTTTAACCATTAAATGTGATATATATATATATATATATATATTTTTTTTTTTTTTTTTTTTTTTTTTTTTTTTTTTAAACGGAGTCTTGCTCTGTCACCCAGGCTGGAATGCAGTGGCGTGATAGCTCACTGCAACCTCCACCTCCCGGGTTGAAGCGATTCTACTGCCCCAGCCTCCAGAGTAACTGGGATTACAGGTGCCCACCACCACACCTGGCTAACTTTTGTATGTTTTATTTATTTAATTTTTCTATTTTATTTTATTTTTATTTTTATTTATTTATTTTTTGGAGATGGAGTCTCACTCTGTTGCCAGGCAGGAGTGCAGTGGCACAATCTCGGCTCACTGCAATCTCTGCCTCCCGGGTTCAAGAGATTCTCCTTCCTCAGCCTCCTGAGTATCTGAGATAACAGGCTCCCGCCACCACACCTGGCTAATTTTTTGTATTTTTAGTAGAGACGGGGTTTAACTGTGTTAGCCAGGATGGTCTCGATCTCCTGACCACGTGATCTGCCTGCCTCAGCCTCCAAAAGTGCTGGAATTACAGGCGTGAGCCACTGCACCCAGCCTATCTTTAGTATTGAAGGAGTTACTGAATGTTTGTGAAGTCATAGAAAGCACATATAACTTTATTTAAAAATCTTTCATTAAGTATTTTTTTCTCAAGGCCCTTCTAGTTCCTGTCTTTGGGCCCTTCTATATCTTCCTCCAAGTGGTCTTTGGACGCACTTCTCCTGTTTTCTGAATTATTTAGCAGGATAGCTTTGATATGCTTTGTAGAACCTCAAGGTAGACCTGCTCAAAGGGCCCAGGAGGCTCCCTTAAAACTTGCTGACACCTAAAGCATGTACTAAACAAACCATATACAATGAAAAATAATGGACATCTCAGCTGCCAAGAAAATAAAAATACACCACATATTAATTAATTTGGAAAATTTGACTACTACCTCTATTGATTTGGAAATTCATGATGGAACTACTTAATTGTTTTAATGAATATCTCTACTGGTCCTCACCTTCTGAGCTCTTTTGAGTAGCAGCAAGGGGCATTTCTGACATTACTTCTGATTAAAGTAAACATGTTATATTAGCTATCCATTGCTGTGTAACAATCTTATCACAAACTTAGCAGTTTAAATCAATACACATTTATCAACTCAGTTTCTGTGGGTCAGGAATTTGAACATAGCTTAGCTCTTTCCTTTTCTGAGGTTTTTATAAACCTATAACCCAGGTCCTGGCCTGGACTGTGGTCATGTCTGATATGTAATGTAATTATATATATTCCATCACCTTTATCATATGGTATTTTTTGTAAGGAAGCTATAGGTCTCACTTCAATCAAAAGAAGAGAATCATACAAGGACATGAATACCACGAACTTGGGACAAGGGAACCACCAAATGTCTGCCATGTTTAGGCTACAGACACTAATCTTAGAAGTAAGTGCTTCTATGAAGCAAATGCTTTCCAAGAGCGATTTGATCAATGCTATTTCTGACAGAGCTAATTAGCCCCAAATATTGTAAATATAATAAATAAACAAATATCTGTGGAAAGCATGAAGTATTTTAGAAAAATGAAAAAAATTAAAAATATCCAGAAAGCAAGCAAAAATAGGCCAGTTATAAATAGAAATGGGCGGGGTGTGGTGGCTCATGCCTGTAATCCCAACATTTTGGGAGGCTGAGGCAGGAGGATCGCTTGAGCCTAAGAGTTCAAGACCTGCCAGGGCAATGTAATGAGACCCCGACTCTACAATTTTTTTTAAAAAAATAGCTGGGTGTGGTGGCATGCACATCTAGTCCCAGCTATTCAGGAGGCTGAGGTGGGAAGATTGTTTGAGCCCAAAAAGCTGAGGCTACAGTAAGCCATGACCACACCACTGTGCTCCAGGCTGGGCAACAGAGCAAGACCCTGTGATACGGCTTGGCTCTGTCCCCAACCCAAATCTCATCTCAAACTGTAATCCCATGTCTCGAGGGAGGGACCTGGTGCTATGTGATTGCATAATGGGGGCACTTTCCCCCATACTGTTCTCATGATAGTGAGTTCTCATGAGATCTGATGGCTTCATAAGGGGCTCTTCTCCGTTTTGCTTGCTCTCTTTTTCCTGCCACCCTGTGAAGAACGTACTTGCCTCTCCTCACCTTCTGCCAAGATTGTATTTTTTATAGTAGGGTGAAATGGACTAATAACCCTATCTCAAAAAATAAGTAAATAAAATGGAAATAGAAACCTCTATTATTCTACCAAATTCTGACTTCATAAATATTAGCATCATGGATGCAGAAAAGGAAATAAAATAAATATATTAATTTCCTGTTATTGCCATACCAAATGACCACAAATTCAGCAGTTTAAACTGACATCCATTATTGTCTCACATTATGTAGGTCAGAAGTCTGGGCACAGCATAACTTTCCTGGTTCTCTGCTCTAGGTTTCACAAAGCAGAAATTAAGGTGTCACTATGGCTATGCTTCTTTCTGGATGCTCTGGGGATGAATCCCTTTCAAATTTATTTAGGTGGTTGGCAGACTTCAGTTTATGTTATTGTAAGAATAAAGTTTCCATTTGCTGGCTGTTGGCAAGGGAGGGTTCAAAGCTTTTAGATGCTACCCACATTCTATGGCTTATGTTTACCTTCCTCCATCATCAAAGCCAGCAGCGTGGGTCAAGTCCTTCACATGCTTCATATCTCTCTGATCTTCCTTCTTACTCCCTGCTTCACTGGTTTGAGTTAAAAAAGAAAGCTCTTGGATTTTTAAGGGCTCCTACTATTAGATTGGGCACACTAGGTTAATTTCCATACACCTAGTCCACAACCTTAACCCATTTATGCCTGAGGTTGCAATTTTTTTGAGTTTTTGCATGAGTGAAAAATCCGACCTTGGTGATGGCCTCGAGCAGTAGGATATAAATAACTCCCATACGCTAAACATTCCAATAAGGGAACACTAGGCATATGAATTGCATCCACAAATTTCCTTCGGTAGTGTAACCTACTCAAAGGTTGTGAGGATTAGGGAATGGACATCTTTTTTGGGACATTCTTCTGCCTGTCACAGTAAGCTACAAAATGACAATAAGACATGATGAGATTTATTTTTCTGTAAAAAAAAAATAAAGTTGTATTATGTGTTTTCCTAAAGGAAAGTATAAATTGATAATCCAAATACATGAAATACATTGCAGAGATTTAAGAGCTTTTAGTTGTAATCTTTTATCTGGCAAGAAACAACTTCTCCTGAATCCCATTTCACTGTTACTAATCTCAGTAACAGCATTATTTTTAGGAGAGTGAAATCAAAGCTGATTACAAAGTATTTTGGCACCTACTATACAATCTTTGAGCAGTTCTTGGATTTAGAAGAAAAATGCTAAGGAGGCACAAAATTTTTATGCAAAATTATCTGTTGGATTGGCAACATTATAACTGTCTGTATTTTACAAAACCAGTGCCAAAACATTTGCTTAAAGGAATTGAGAGTTGTTTGTTTATTTTCAGCAGTTGTTTTTTTTATTTGAATCCTTAAGGGCATCAAGTGGTCCTAAAGAAGTTGGTATATTTTATGTGTTTGTATTTGGTGAACTCTTAAGTGTGCTCAGCAACTTTATGCTCCTTCAGGATATGCTTCATGGAATAAAGGTGAGAATTAACTGATCTTAAGAAGGATGATAAACAGCAATAATCATGGTATGTTATTTAAATAATTCCTGTAGAAAATACTGTGCTAAACATTTTTTTAAAGCACCACACTTAATTCTGATTGAATAGCAGGCACTATTGTTGTCTCAAGTTCAAATATGACAAAACTGAGGCTAACATGTTAATATTTATACAGCTAATACCTAATAAAGGTGCATGTAAAGCCATGAATGTCTATTGTTGACACATAGGAACGTTTTGTCTTCCATCCTCTACACACACACACACACACACACACGTACATACACAGACACATATATGTCCAAAATCTAAAAACATCCACACAACTGGTATACATTTTTAAGACTTCAATGTTTGTACCTAGCTCAGACCATGGTGTTAAGTGCTGATGGTGAAGATCAGCAATATGTTGGAACCATTAAATATGACTGGATTTGTAAATTATACATCTTTATTTTATTTTATGAGACCATATTAGTCAATTCTCATGCTGTGAATAAAGACATACCCAAGTCTGGGTAATTTATAAAGAAAAAGAGGTTTAATGGACTCACAGTTCCACATGGCTGGGGAGGCCTCACAATCATGGCAGAAGGTGAAGGAGGAGCAAAGGTATGTCTTACATGGCATCAGGCAAGAGAGTGTATTCAGGGGAACTGCCCTTTATAAAACCATCAGATTTTGTGAGACTTATTCACTGTCATGGGAACAGCATGGGAAAAATCTACCCCCATGATTCAATTACTTCCCATCAGGTCCCTCCCACCACACATGGCAATTATGGGAGCTACAGTTCAAGATGAGATTTGGGTGGGGACACAGCCAAATCACATTAGAGACAGTCATGTTCATGATTTTCATTGCATTATATTCTAGTTTTAATGTGAAGTTGTACTGCTACTTTAGGTAGGACCTCCGATTATACCAATTTAGCCAAAAGTGAAGCCATAATTAAGATATGTTGACAAGGCAAAACACAGTAAATTACAAATTAAGTTATATCACCAGTGCTATAAATTCTAGGTGCCGTAAGGGGCATTTTGTTAAAAGACACCTTAAATGAGTTCCTGAAGATTTGAAATATTTGGGACAAAACACACTGGCTGAACTCCAAAATACCAAATAATTGAACTTAGATCCTTTAGTGAGAATAATTAGGCATCATTTGCATAGGTAAGGTCATTTGGACAACTTCCTGGTGGAAAATAAAGCTAATCGAGATTAATGATTCTTAAATATATTGCTTCTCTACTTAGCATATCAAGGCAGTATTTTCTGGAGAATAGAAAATGCTTATTAATTCTATTAGGAAAATAGGAGTTATAGGCTTTTTATTTTCACTAATTTTATCAGAAAACATTTTTGTAGGTGACTATAATATGTTAAAATATACATTATATATTTATATATGTACATATTATATATAATGTATGTGTGTGTAGTGTCTATATAATTATATATAACATGTTAAATTACAACATATCATGTATGTTAAATTATTTTACAAAACAATTTTAAAATGGATATTCAGAGAAATAAAGCTACTTGCTAAAGACTATACAATTAATAAATAATCAAGTCAGGATCAGACACCCAGTCTCTTCAACCCCCAAACAATTTCAAAGCCTAAATAGAAATAAGTAGAAAGGGATACATATATATATATATATATATAATTTACCTGTAAATATACAGCAATACAATTTTTCTTCTTGGTTTATGTTCTTCTTATGTGTTTTCTACCAAGTAAACACAGGACATAGAATGGATGTATTTATTTTAAGTAGCTACGTATAGACATATGAAGCTACAAACAAATTAGCATATCAAAAACACTGCATCAGCAACTTGATTTTGTCAAAATATCCACTAACAATTGTTTAAAAAGAGAGAGTAATATATTTGCTCTAGCTCTAATGCTTGAGTAAGTATGTGTTTTGAACAAACTTGGTTCTCTACAAATGTTGTTAATTAATTGACCTGCCACTCATTCATCATACTGTAAAGATAATTGACAAGACTAAGTCTGGATCTGAATTAAGACTACAAATTGCCCTGTTTCATAGAACAGATACAGGGAAGCATATGAACTGAATGGCTCAGTATGGCCTAATGATTGAAAACAAAAAGAAACCTGAACATTTGTCTGCTACTTTCTTATGGGCTCCAGTGTGCCCCTTCAAAATTCATATGTTGAAACCCTAAACTTCAGTACCTCAAAATGTGACTGTATTTGTAAATAGGACCTTTACAGAGGTAATTAATGTACAGTGAGGTTGTTAGGGTAGGCCTGAATCCAGTATGATGAGTGTCTTCATAAGCAGAGATCAGGACACTGAGAGAGACATCAGATATGTGCACACTCAGGGAGGCTGAGTCAGGAGAATTATCTGAATCTCGGAGGTGGAGGCTAGAGTGAGCTGAGATCGTACCACTGCACTCCAGCCTGGGCAACAGAGCGAGACTCCGTCTCAAAAAAAAAAAAAAAAAAAAGAATTTATGAAAAATCACATCATAATGTTTTTAGAAGGAAAAAAGCATTCAGTTTCCAAAATGGAAAGGTTTTCAGTCCTTTGTTTCGCTATGGCCTCCTGAGTTTATCATTGCCCAAAGCCATTCCTACTGTATGTATCCAAATGTTTATTACCACACACTGATTATGGATTTGGTACTTTATTTGGCTAAGTGATGACCATTTCTAGTCCTTGGCCAAGAGCAAATGAATGAACTCACAGAGATTGTAGGGGGAAAAAAAGCAATGAAAGTCATTATTAGCATCTCATAAGAAAGGCATTTTCATTATCTGTTGCTACATAAAAACCAACAATATCTAGCAGCTTAAAAACAACAAACATTTATTGTTTCATAGTTTCTGTTGGTCAGGCATTTAGGTGCTGCTAGGCTAGGTTCACCTAGCTCAAGGCCTCTCAGAAAGCCACAGTTTAGGTTTTCACCAGGGCTGCAGTCATCTCAAAGCTCAACTAAGGGAGGATTCACATTCAAACTTACTGAAGTGGCTTTTGGCAAGACTATTGGCAGAAGACATCAGTTCCTTACCATGTGGTTCTCTGTCTCTCTCACGTTACACAAAACATGGTAGCTGGCTTTTCTCAGAACAAATAATGGGAAATGGAGATAGTAAGCAAAGCAGAAGTCACCCATTTTATTGTAACCCAATCTCAGAAGTAACTTCTCACACCTTTTATCATGTTGAGTTCATTATAATTAAGTCACTAATTCCAGCCCACACTCAAGGGTGGAGGATTACTTAAATGTGTAAAAAGCAGGAGGCATGGATTATAGGGGACCTTTTGGAGGTTGCTTTCTACAAGGATAATATCTTAGAAATTTTGGAATCTGCCTGTATTCTTTCTCATGCTGCTATGAAAAAATACCAAAGACTGGGTGATTTATAAAGGAGAGGGGTTGAGTTGACTCACAGTTCTGCATGGCTGGGGAGGCCTCAGAAAACTTACAATCATGGCAGAAGAGGAAGCAAACCCATGTTTCTTCACAAGGTGGCAGGAGAAAGAAGTGCCAAGAAAAGAGAGAAAAGCCCCCTATCAAACTACCAGATCTCATGAGAATGAACTCTCTATCATGAGAACAGCATGAGGGTTACCACTCCTATGATTAAATTACCTCCCACTGGTTTCCTCCTATGACATTTGAGGATAATGGTAACTAAAATTTAAGATGAGATTCGGGTGGAAACACAGAGCCAAACCATATCACTGCCTGATCTTCTTACCATGCAGTGACTCACATTATTAACTTGGTAGGTATTTATAAGTTTTATGATATTATTTCACATATAAACAATTTCTACATTATTCATACAGGTTAAAAATGCTAATACCTAAATTCTCCAGGTTATAATTAATTGGTCTGAAATGCATTAAGGTGGTTAAGGGAAAATAAGGGCTGGGGTTTCCAAAGTAATATTAACTTGACACTCATTCTGACACTTTCCATAGGCATTTCAGTAAATAAAAGCTTTTTGTCCCACATATAAAGGCAGAAGTTCCACTTCAAATTACAAGTAATTTGAATAAATAAAATAATAGTATCAGTATTTTGTGAATCTACTTTTCCTTCCTTTCTTCATTTTCTTCCTTCTCCTTTTTCTTTTTTTCTTTCTTTTCTTCCTCTCTCACTTCTCCACTTTTTCTTTTTTATCTATCTTTTCAATAAAAACTTTAAAAAAAAAAACAAGTCCCAGTCATATCCTTTAGTTTGTCTTGTAACTGTCTAGAAATAGTATCCCTATTTCAAAACTCATTAACAACAACAAAAAATTACTAAGACCTCCAGCAAGCTACTAGCTTCCACCGGTAGATCCAATCTCACCTCCTACTGCACCCTCCTTTTTAGTTATGGTAGAATATTGTCTAAGAAGTCATAAAATCTTGATCTCAAGACATTTGTTTATGTTATTTGTTCTTCTTAAATTCTGTTCTCTTCATTCTGACGTAATTAAAACAAATACAATAAACAAATACTTAGTTTTCAAGGTTTAGCTCAAAATTCCACACCACTGTGAAGCATTTATAAAATTAACTGATTCTTTCTTTGTTAACTGAAAGCATTTTTACCACAGTACTAGTATAGTACTTACTATATTACAACTATGATTGTTTTTAGTTTTTGTAGTTGTTTTAGTTGTTAGTTTTTCAAGGCTAGAATGTGAAAAAGTACTGAGCCCATACTGAAGAACGCAGCTAACATAGTGAATGGCCCTGTGTATTTCAAGGGGTTTTCAAGGGGTCGTCTGCTCAGATTTATAACTAAGAGCAAAGGGTAGATTCCAAAGGAACTATAACATATATACAAGGAACTATAACATATATATATATATATATATATATATATATGAAATTGTTTTTTTGAGAGAGAGTCTTGCTGTGTGGCCCAAGCTGGAGTGCGGTGGTACCATCTCGGCTTGCTGCCACATCTACCTCTGGGTTCAAGTTATTCTCATGCCTCAGCCTCCTGAGTAACTGGGATTATAGGTGCACACGACCATACCAGTGTTAATTTTTTGTATTTTTAGTATAGATGGGGTTTTACCATGTTGACCAACTTGGTCTCGAACTCCTGGCCTCTAGTGATCTGCCCACCTTGGCCTCCCAAAGTGCTGGGATTACATGCTTGCCAGCCTAGGAACAAAATAATTTATGTCATACGTCTTTTTCAAACTAACTTTTTCACACTGTTTATTAACGTAAGGTTTTGTTTTCTGGCCACCATCTTTGGAAAACAACCCTCTCTCATTCACATCATTAATTTCAGGTGATGGGATGAGGAGTTTTACTTGAAAAAAACTCTCTTTTCATGGGTCATTGATAAGAAATTGATGTGATGCTTTCCCCAGGAACTTTGTTGGAATTGTAGGCAGGAGGCACTAATTCCATCTTATATTTCTGGTGAAAAGAGCCTTTGTAGCTTACAGCTGCTGGGGACTTATTTTAAGAACATAGAGAGGCATCTAATAATGAATATATCAGAATAGAAAGCAGAGTGAGGAAGTGAGGAGATTAGAGACTGATTTGTGTAATTGTTTTATGAAATGATTGAGTACATAGATTTTTTTAAAAAACAAAATTATCTTTTTTAAAGTTTTGTAAGCCTATTTATTATATTGTATTTTATTAAACTAGCATAAGGTGAGATTCTGTCATTTCCAATGAAAAGAATGACAATGAAAGGAGGTAATGCAATTTTAATGTATTAATTTATGAATGAATGTTTAAAAGCATTTCAACAGGGCAGTCATATAATGTAAAACAAAGAACATGCACTTCAGAGGTAAACTGCTCAAGTCTGTATCTCCCAGGCTGCCATTTATAGTAGCAGCATGTCTATGGGAAAGTTATGTATTCTTTGTGTTCTTTGTGTGCCTTTGTTTTTTCATCTGGAATATAGGAATAATCATACAACAGAAATATACAGGAATATAACATCGTTACAGTGTGTGTGTGTGTGTTTGTGTGTGTTTGTATATGCATGCACATGTGTGCTTGTGCAGCTTTTAGAAGATTATCTGGTACAATGAAACATAACTGTTGGCAATGAAATACCTTACAAAGTTTGCTTGAACCCATTGATTAATCAGAGGGTGTCTACTATATGCCAAACAACTATGCTACATATTTTAGTTAATAATAATAAATAGGATGTGTTCATTGCCCTAAAATTATTTATGACCAAATGGAGGGAAAGGACCTGAAATTAAGTTATTAAAATAGAGTAACATGTAACAGATCTGTAAAACATTCCTCTGGTCTATCTGAAACTTTTTACCTGTTAGTAAACATTTCCCCATTCCACACCCCAAACCCCAGCCTCTGGCAACCAACATTCTACTCTCTACGTCTATAAATTTGACTTTTTAAGATTCTGTATATAAGTGAAATCATGTGGTATTTTTTTTTGCCTGGCTATTTCACGATTATTATTTGTCAATTAACAATAACATTTTAAATAAATCTTTTAAAAAACTAAACACTCCTCCCCAAAAATAGACCAAGACGATTATTAATTCACAAGTACACACAAATGACAATAGAATAACTGATGGTGTCATGAATAACTGAGACCAGAAGTAACAGAGAAGGGTT
Organism: Pan paniscus; assembly: GCF_029289425.2. Classification (NCBI taxonomy): domain Eukaryota; kingdom Metazoa; phylum Chordata; class Mammalia; order Primates; family Hominidae; genus Pan; species Pan paniscus. The sequence continues at coordinate 99,317,776 of NC_073258.2, forward strand.
CATAAAAGACACAGGTTTGAGTAGGCATAAAGGAAAACCATGAGTTTAACAAATGGGGTAGACTAGAGGATGTAAGTATTTTAAAAAGGTAAAGAAATACAGAAACTTATCTAGTTATTGGATAACATACAATAGCATTTATATCATAAAGTAGTTTTGAAGGTTTCTTGTACTTCAAAGCAATTCTGACCTGTAGGATTTAATTGTGAGTTAATCATTTTCTAAAAAATCAAGGATAATGTTTTCTACATAGATATTAAAGATATATGCTATTTCTATTTACATACTTTATATTCTTTCATTAAACCTGTTTTCTAGGAAGAAATTAATCCAGTAATTCTAACTCAATCAAAGCACTAAAATGAACATAATAGGTCAAAAACTAGCTCATAGAAACAATTTCAGTTAAGCTATGGAATTTTATTTTCATTAAGTTCTTTATTACTGTTCTTAAAATAACTTCTCCAATACAATTTTAATTCTGTAACACCAATATTTTGATTAGATTAGATAAATTGTTATCTACTATGAAATTTGATATGTCCTTCAAAATTTCTCTCTAATTAAATATATTTACCTATTTAATAGATTAATTTGTTAATTAATCTAATTATAATCCACCTCTTTGGTTGCTGGAACTTTTTCAATTATTTATTGGATTATTTTCAAACAACTCTGTATTCACATCTCTCAAGCATTTCTTTTTCTTTCATAATTTTTAGTGAAGTCGTCCACTGGAGACCAGAGCATGTAACATGTTTTGTTTAAAAAAAAAACACCTGTCTTCTGAAAACCTAGAATTTATGTTCTGGGCTTCTGGAACTTAAAATGGTAACATTTTGTTGACCCCACGATTACTTTATATACCTTGTTGTATTGTGTTTTAATTTATGACAATTGAGAAGCTCTTTGCAGCGTTTCATTTGTCAGGCTTAGTGGTGCCAGATGTTTGAAGTAAACAACATTTTGAAGATATGTGGTTATCCTACATGTATATAAGAATCGGGATTAAACTTTTCCTTTCTTAAGCACCTTGTATTCATAGGAGTGGTTTAATAGTTACTATCTTCTCTCACTCACAATATGCAAGGATAAGTGGCAAAATAAACTCACATGTTAAACTAATTAAAACACATTTTCCTTTAATTGTCTCAGTGTGAAAGTATCGTGCAAAAGGTGATGATAAAAAGGGACAGATTAAGTTTATTATAACTTTAGCATGAATGTATGAGTGGGGCTAATAGATCATTTTCATGTTTTAAAATATTTCATAATGCATAAAGTGTGAAGTTAGTGAAAAAGAAAGATAGAGCTAGTGCATGAATATATCTCTGTACCCCCTGCAAGTTACTTTACCGATGTAAGGTTTAGTTTTCTCATCAGCAATTTAGGAACAATAATAGAATTGAAGTAAAAGCTGTTGTAATGATAAAATAGCACGCATAATCATTTAACCCAATGTTCTCCAAAATAACTTCTTTGGTCAGACACACTGGGAGAAGTTGTCAAATTAAATGGCGATTTAGAAGAAAATATATGAATTTAGGTGAAAAAATTCTCTCTCTATACTTATATAAAATTTGTGTGTACAAATTATGTGTATTTATTTATGTATTTATAGTTTATCTTTCCAAGCTCTATGAGACAATGTGTTACTTTAACCTGAACAAGTAAACCTTAACTTCCCCAGTTGAATGTCAGAATTATACAGACCATTATACAGACCCTACATGGTAATAAGATAAAAGTTAAAAACATTATCAAATGAGAAGAGTAGAGGGTAGTCTTCTAAGCTGTTCCTCTTTAATACATATTAAGGCTGTAATTCAGTCAATAACAAATAATATATCACCTAACACTGGAGGAACTTTGACTTCTAATACCTGACAGTAAAGTGGAGAGCCCAAGATGGACATTAAATTCTCTACGAAGACTCCTATCAGGTCACCCAACACAGAATTCAGCACAGATATAACTATTGAATAGTTATATGCTCAGAAGCGTAGGGTGTGAGTGATAAAATGATGTAACATCTGAGCATGTATTTTAATTTTTTTGTAAATACACAAATGTTTCAACTCAAAACTGTGCATATCTGCTAATATAAAAATGTAAAAGTGGATCCTTAATCATAACACATGTCCCACACACTTAAATTAAGACCAACTTAGGCCAATTACTAAGTTAAATAATATAAGACCAATAATAAAAATTAGAATGTTTAAAAATTTTCTTGTAAGTTATATAATAATTAATTTTGAATGCTCTTATGTCTGAAGTCCATTTTCTCTGAGCTTTATGTCTAACAAATTTTATACATTTTAAGTGAAAAATTAATGCTATATTATTTCTGAGCTTTCACAATTGTTTACATAGCTAGATAAAGCAAATCATTTAGAATGAAATCATTTGCATTTACTTGTAAGTGGAAATTATTTAGAATGAAATCATTTGCATTTACTTATAAGTAGAAATTTACATTTTGTTATATATTTTAACTATAAAAACATATAGAATCAATTAGATGCTGAAACTGATTGAAAAGAACAAATTTGTCATTGTAAATATTGTCATTGTAACATTTTAGAAATGTTATTTCTAAAAGAAAATGTTATTTACCTGAGAATAGGCACTGCAGTTGGATGGCAGGTGCCATAGTAAACTATGTGCATTTCAGGGAGGTAAAGAAAGACAAACGTTTTAGAGGAAAAACGAGGAGGATTATATAATTGTTTTGAGATTATCCTTGCCCACAAGAATCAGTAGCAAGTTTCGTGTCAGTCAAAGGTTGAACAGGCAGTTGCTGAGCAGATGTCCTCACAGACAAATTATTTTTTGATGTAAGGTTGACATAGCCTTTGTGCAAGGTTGTGGTTTTTCCAGAATTTTTTGTGATTTTTTTTTTTCATGATAGTTTTTGCTGCAGACATTTGTGTCTGATAACCTTCCATCTGTGGCCTTCCTGGGGTTCATTTTCATTTTTCAAGGTTTTGTTTTCTTATTTGGTTGGGGTTTTTTTGTTTTTGTTTTCTTTTGAGACAGGGTCTTACTCTGTTACCCAGGCTAAAGTCTGTGGCTATACATAGGTATGACCAAGCTCACTGCAGCCTCCAACTCCTAGGCTCAAGTGATCCTCCTATCTCAGCCTACCAAGTAGCTGGGACTACAAGCATGTGCCACCATGCCAGGCTAACTTTTTGAAAATTTTTATTAGAGATGAGGTCTCACTTTGTTGCCCACACTGGTCTCGAAGTCCTGGCTTCAAGCAATCCTCCAGCCTCAGCCTCCCAAAGATCTGTGATTACAGGTGTAAGCCACCATGCCTAGCTTTGTTTTGTTTTGTTTTTAACAGAAGTGACTCCATTTTGATTTTCGCAAAGTAAAACAATAACAAGAAAAAACCTGTGTTCATTAATCAAGATGTAACTAATTTAAATTTGTTAAAGTATTCTCATAGTTATATTAAATCACTGATCGTATTAAGTCAGAGTTCTACAGAGAAATAGAACCAATAGGATATATATAGATGTACAGAAAAACATTTATTCTGAGGGTTTGGCTCACGGGATTATGGAGACTGAGGATTACCATAATCTGCTATCTGCAAGCTGGAGGACTAGGAAAGCCAAGAGGTATAGTTCCAGTCCAAGCCTGAAGGTCGGAGAACTATAGGAGCCAATAGTGTTAAGTCTCATTCCAAGTCCGAAGGCCTGAGAGTGAAGGGGCTGATGGTTTTGGTCTAAGTCTGAGTCTGAAGATCCATTAACCAGAAGTGCCAATGACCTGGCCAAAGGCATAAAAGGATGAAAGAATAGAAATTCACCCTTTGTCTTTTTATTCTGTTTAGGCCATCAAAGGATTGAATGGTGCCCATGCACATTGGTGAGGGTGATCTTATTTACTCATTCTTCCAATTCAAATGCTAATCTCTTCTAAAAATATTTTCACAAATCTTATCAATACACCAGGGATTCAGTCTAGGTTCTGATGCTCACTTCACCATCATTGAGATGAAGAATATTGCCAGGTAAGAAGCCTTTATTCGGGTGCCACAGCTGAGGAGAATGGGAGATCAGTCTCAAATTCATCTCCCTGACCAATTAAAATGTGGACTTCCAGTTCCTTGATATTATGTGGTAGACCTGATGATTGGTTTCCTGAAAAAGGAACTCAGATAAGACAAATGTAACTTTAAGTTTTAAGTCTGGGAGGGTCAATTTCTGTTTGTTCAAAAGAAACCATAATCACTAGTTCTATGAGACAATTGGGCTGGTTTCACAGATACACCCAGGAATACCAGCTAAACAGACATCACTTGGGCTAGTCAAGTTGACAAATAAAAGTAACAGTCCCACTCATTAAGTAAATGCTATTAACTCAAATTATAAACTACTGACAACAAAAAACCCTAAATGATCCTTTTTTTTTTTTTTTTTTTTGAGACAGAGTCTTGCTCTGTCACCCAGGCTGGAGTGCAGTGGCATGATCTCGGCTCACTGCAACCTCCGCCTCCTGGTTTCAAGCAATTCTCCTGCCTCAGCCTCCTGAGTAGCTGGGATTACACCACACAAGGCTAATTTTTGTATTTTTTAGTAGAGACAGGGTTTCACCGTGTTGGCCAGGCTTGTCTCGAACTCCTGACCTCAGGTGATCCACCCACCTTGACCTCCCAAAGTGCTGGGATTACAAGAATCAGCCACTGTGCCCGGCCCATGATCCAATATTTTTACTCAAATATAAATTGATGATTTTGAAGATAGTTGTAATTATTGTGATGGTTAATATTAAGTGTCAACTTGACTGGACTGAGGGATGTCAAGTATTGTTCATGGGTGTGTCTGTGAGGGTACTGCCAAAAGAGATTAACATTTGAATCAGTGAACTGGGAGAGGCAGACCTACCCTCAATCTGGGTGGGCACCATCTAGTAACTGGCAGCACAGCTAGAATAAAGCAGACTTGCTGAGTCTTCTGACCAACATCTTTCTCCAGTGATGGATGCTTCCTGCAGTGGAACATCAGACTCTAAGTTCTTCAGCTCTTGGACTCTTGGATTTACACCATTGATTTGCCAGGGGATCTCCAGCCTTCAGCTAGACTTAAGACTGCACTGTCGGCTTCCCTACTTTTGAGGTTTTGGGACTCAGACTGGCTTCCTTGCTCCTCAGTTTGCAGATGGCTTACTGTGGGACTTCAGCTTGTGATCATATGAGCCAATACTCCTTAAGAAACTCTTTTTCCTATATTTATCTAACTATTAGTTCTGTCCCTCTAGAGCACCCTGACTAATGCAATCACAAACTAAATATTATGTTTCCTTTAAATGGTATGCCATTAAAATAACACTATTTCATCATTTCCATTAGCCCTCTGTATCTATGGGTGCTGCATCCATGGGTTCAACCAACCGTGGACTAAATACATACTTCTGATCAGCATTTGCTTGAATTTGCAGATGTGGAACCTGCAGATGCAGGGGGCTGACTTAAGAGACGAGGATCCACAGACACTGACATCCATGGTGGGTATTGGTTCAAATTCCTGGTGAATGCTAAGAGATAACTGTATTTGTTTTGTAAAAGAGTTAAAATTTTTAGAAAAATGTTAATTAAAAACCTATCTAATAAGTGAGAAACTTTTGATTTGCATAGTAATTATTGTATATGTCATAGCATTAATTATTAACAGTACATATCTCAATACGTTTGTATTTTTAAAACAATTTTGCCACTAGGCAAGATAGCAAGATGACAATGAATGTGATGTAGATTATCTAGAACAGCAGTTTACTGGCACTTTAGTAAAAGGGCTTAGAAGAATGTGGAAATTGAATTATATGAGTTACTTCTTCATTAGTATCCCCAACAAAGGCCACTCTGTCCTCATATATTGGTAAAAACGTGGAGGCAAGGCATAGAGAATGATGGTGCATTAAGGAGCCCATCTATATATGGGAAAACAGTTCATTTTCAATGTTGGAATTAAATTCTATGCATAAGATGGACAACTTTAGGAAAATAACTTGGCAAGAAATCATCAAGTCAGTATTATTTTGGCATCATTCCTACTTTGGTTGATATGGGCTCCTGGCCTTGTTTATACCACACTTCTTCTCTTCTTCACCCTCAGTTACTGGCTTCCTGTCTTCCTGAATCCACCCACATGCTTAAGTGTCTGCTCTTGCCCCTGCCTTAGCATGAACGATTTATTTAAAAACATGCTAAAAGAGTAAACTAAACTAATTCCTCTAAGAGACCATTCAGACCATCATATTTTGCACATGCTTTTGTATCTTACCATTAGAATTATAAACCTTCTAGGTCATTCATCATGATGTAATCTCATATAACTATACATTTTTGTTTACTGTCTTACCAGACTCTATCATTTATGTATCTGGGAGATACATATATCAAAAAAAATTACAGTATGCCTTCAGGAAGTCATAATATACTAGCTATAATATCTCCTATATTCATTCTTCAAAGTTCTTTTTGTTATTAATAAAACTGAATTCAGGCTGCCAAGTGAAGACACTGGGTCCCAGCTTCTGAAGGTGATACTTCTATTTTTCTCCTCCACATTATGTGCCACATAACCCAAAGATGTGCTGCTTGCTCTCTGTGTCTCCTCCCCCTTTTCATTACCCACTTACATACTGTATTCCTCTCTTCTCACTTAAAATGTCCAATTAGGTTGAAGTCATTCATTATGACTTCAATATCGATGGAGACGATATAGCAAACACCTGGTGTCTGTGTTCTTTTTACTTCCTCATTTCTAAAGACCTTTTCCTTCTCTTAACCTCAGCCTCTTATTCTTCATTTGGTGATTTGCTATTTAATGACAACAAAATATAGGTATACCACCTCTGAAATTCATAATTTCAGTATCTCACTCTGTTAATAACACCACTTAACTTTCAAGCTATCTTTTAACCTTTCTCCCATGTCAATTTTTTTTCAAACTTCTGGCAACTTTCAGTCATTATCTACCATTACCTATGTCCTCTCTTCTATCTTTAAACTGCTTGATTTTGTAGTCTATTACTATAGCCATTTAATTAATTGAAAGTATTCTTACTTCAGTGGCCTTTTTTACTTATAGAAACAACTCTATTTAAACTATTTTTTTGTTTTGTTTTGAGATGGATTTTCACTCTTTCACCCAGGCTGGAGTGCAGTGGCACAATCTCGGCTCACTGCACCCCCCGCCCTCCGGTTCGAAGTGCTTCTCCTGCCTCAACCTCCCAAGTAGCTGGGATTACAGGTGCCTGCCACCACACCCAGTTAATTTTTGTAATTTTACTAGAGATGGGGTTTCACCATGTTGGCCAGGCTTGTCTCGAACTCCTGACCTTGTGATCCACCCACCTCGGCTTCCCGAAGTGCTGGGATTACAGACATGAGCCACCTCACCCAGCCTAAACCAAAATTTCAGTGTAAACTGTAGAATATAGCAACAAGGCCTACACCAACCTTGATGAATGCTTTTGTAAAAAACACACAACGATGGTGACTGAAATTTTAAAGCCATAGCTTTTAAGTAGGCTTTCTAAACTATAACTATTATCCTGGTAGGTTTACTTTCTCATTCTGATAAAGGTGTAATATTTTTAAAAAACCCCTACCCCTGCTCAGTATTTAACTCTTAGTCAATTAACTTACTTCTTACTTCTCTAAGAAAACAAAAGCAACCCGATTGTTCATAAAAAAGCTATCTCCATTTTGATAGATCTCTATATAGTTGATTTTTCCTCTTTATTTCAAAGATAAAACTTTTCTGCTTCCTAAGTTCACGCTTTAAATTGTTCCTTGTATCCCATTGCATCTGGTTACTCAAGGATTTCATTCTTGCCATTATACCCTTTCCTTTTAAATCTCTGTTTTTCTTTTCTACCACACACATTAAATTTAGCGTAAACACAAAATAATTCTTTAGTTTTGTAAAACACTCCTGTTAACAGTAGAGGGTGTCTGGGTTCTTGGCATCTTGAAGAAAGAATTGTACAAAAGGCACAAACAAAGCAAGGAAAGGCTGGGCATGGTGGCTCACGCCTGTAATCCCAATACTTTGGGAGGCCAAGGCAGGTGGATCACCCGAGGTCAGAAGTTCAAGACCATCCAGCCTGATCAACATGGTGAAACTAAAATACAAAAATACCTGTCTCTACTAAAAATACAAAAAGTATCTGGGCGTGGTGGTGCATGCCTGTAATCCCAGCTACTTGGGAGGCTCAGGCAAGAGAATCACTTGAACCTGAAAGGCAGAAGTTGCAGTGAGCCAAGATGGCACCATTGTACTCCAGCTGGAGCAACAAGAGCAAAACTCCATCTAAAAAAAAAAAGCAAGAAAGGAATTAAGGGATTTATTCGAAAGGAAAGTACACTCCACAGTCACAGTGTGGGAACGGGCCTGAACATAGGGACTCAAAGGCTCCATTATAGAATGTTGGGGAGTTTAAATACTCCCTAGAGGATTCCATTGGTTACTTGAGGTACACTCTGTGTAAATGGAGAGGATGAGGTAAAGTTAACAAAGTCATTTACTTGGCCTATGCCCTATGGAGAGGATATCTCCTGTCATAGCCAAAGTGTGAATCAGCCTTATGTTCCCTGCCTCCAGACCTCATTTTCCTGCCTCATTTCCCCCCTGAGAGATGTGATCCCCATAAATCTTTATGAGAGACAGAGGGGCCGATGGTCTTTTTCTGTAACTGCTTCATACTGGCTTGGGGTTTTAGTCCCTACCTATTGGGGATCATGGAACTCTTACCCTGCTGTGTCTAGTGGAGGCAGGGTAGCTCCTTGATGGCCAGGGGTGGTGTCTTCACCTGGAACTTGCTGGAGCCTTTATTGAGTGATCATCTGAAGCTCGATGGTCTCTAGGTGAGAGGAAATGAATTTGGTTAAAAGATGTTATGGGAACTTCAGGAAGTGGATACCTATGATGCCAGAGAAGTTTGTTATAGAGATTTACAGAAGAAAAACAAACCCTGGTCTGTTCTGGAATCCATGTGTTTCCTTAAAGTCTTAGCATGAGCAACTCCATTTTGGTTTGGTTTGGTTTGTTGGGGCCTAGTGCATGAGCTCAGTCCAAAACAATGGCCTCTCATAATTTTGTTTAAAAAAAAAAAAATCCCCTTTTTTTTGGTCAGGTTTTCACTTAGATGAGAGTGTGACTAAAACTTATGGCCTTAGCCCCACTCTCAGTTACCATCATTTTGGGTTTCTGGTCTCAGCATGTCATTCATAGGTTACAGTGTCCTCATAGTTGCACATTTCTTTCAGCACTTGTTATTCCAGTTGAAGAGAGACCATATGACATTCTAGAGATGGCTGCATGCAAACATTTAAAACCTTTGAGAGAATACAGCACACCAGGGAGACTATTACTATGACTGTTGGGAGGATGATACCAAGCGTTTGGTGTGTGCTCCTTACCCAAGGTCCCATAAACCAAACCTCCTAAAATTAAACAAATCGAAGAATGAACTAAAGAGTTTACTCACTTGACTAAGCAATTTCTTCATCAATCCCCTACCACTAGTTTCTATAATCTTTACTTGATGTATTTCCTTATAGGCTACAAGTGCCAGCAGCTGCACAGGTAACTTTTCTGTTTAGCTAATTCTATTATTTAGCATAGCTTTCACAAGAGAATTTAAAGTCTGTTGTGTGACTGTAGCCTCTACAGTAGAATTTGCTATAGAACCTATCATGAGGGGTACATTTCTAATCATTGCTTCTTTTATTTTAAATCATGGGAAAAGGACCTAACAAATGAGGCCCTTTTAGAAGAAGGGTGAAGGAAGGCCTCCTGGCAATGTTCCCTTTAACCCATGACGTGGGTTAAGAGGAGTGAACCAGTGTTTTGTTTTTGGCTGATTATGAGGCAACACATGTACCATTAAAGTGTCTTACCTACACTGGGCCTTTATCCTTTATCTATCAAAGTATACGTTTATCCATGTATAAGGCAGGCTGCAAACTCCTTCACAAATAAAAGTACCCTCCGTAAGTGCACAAAACCGACACCTTTTCCACTTCTATTGTTCACAGAGGCACAAGCAAGAAAAAACATTCAAAGATATGAGTTTCATGACAGTAGAAGTCTTAATCTGTGAACTTGGGAAAAACTGTTCACAATAAGGATGCTGTCTTCTCTTTGGGAGAAATTTCCCTGGTTAGCTTTACCTCAAGGGTACCAATGGGTGCACAGTTCCAAAAGTGTGGAGGGACCCTTCTCAGTTGCAAGACCACAAACCGAAAGCCCAAGGTCCTGAAGTTTTGTTATAGTGTGGATGGCAAGGATAGTCTTTCTCCAATATTCTCAGAAGATCCAAGCCATAAGAAGCTTTTTTACCTGGCGAAAATACGCTATAGCATAATAATCTGCTTTTATAACATCAGCCCTCTTCCATGGGAAAGCTTTTAGACAAGCAGAAAACATGCATTGAAAATAACAATTGAATGAAATCCCTTTACAAAATGTTTAAATGTCCCACCGGGTGACCAAATGTACCTGAAGCTTTGTTTTTCCAGGAATATGGGATCAAGCATTGGTTATAAACTATTTTTGTAAGTTGTAAGTCACTACACCAAAGTATTCAATTTGGATCATTATATCTTTTCCATAATGAGTCATGGAATGCAGAACTTTTAATAATAAAAGCTTTAAGGACTCAGGAAGGACAAAGTGGCCATCCGTTTCTCCGTGAATCCATGCTTAATTAACATTTGGCTTATATCGTCTTGGATATCAGTTGTTTTTCCAAATTAGGTGCATAGCACTGACAAGGAAATTTGGTTATTTTTGTGGTTTACAATAACTTAACATAGTAACCATAATTATAATTTATAGCATATTCTTGGACATTAGAATTTTAGAAATCCCATAAAATTTAGGAATATGTATTAGTATTATTCACAAAAATATAACCTAAAGAAGATTGAACATCATTTTGGCAACTCCATGTACCTAAACACATAAAATAATCTTGTTTACTTTTCTTCTGGATGTTTTCAGGGGCCCTCATCCAGAAAGCCAGGCCTTATGAAAGACAATTTTGAAACTGAAGTTTGATTTTGGAATTCTAGATTACCATAAATTATTTATTTTGCCAAAATGATGACTCAAATTTTAAAGAAGCAAAAACCTTTTATAACCTTAAAAAGAAACCACGTTCTACTGTTCTTACACACTTTGCATGTAAAACTGTTTTTAGTAGTCTTAATTGCATGTTATAATGGCGAATTTTAATGGAAGGCCTAGTAAGTAATGTTCTCATAAGGCTTGACTGTTTCCAACATAGCTAGGGGCGTGGCCAACTCCACATGTCCCCAAGTCTTACCTAGCTGGAAAGCAGACAAGTAAAACGAATTTTAAAAGCCAAAAAAGCAGTTTATGACCTTAAAGCATTTAGCAAACCTAATATTTGAACATAATTTAGACCACGTTTACATTTTGAAGACATTTGTATTTTACCAATAATCTTGAAAACCATCTTTATTTCCCAAAGATTGCTAAAGCCACATGAACTAAGAGGCATTACACTTTATGCTTTTCTGATAAAATATTTGATGTAACCTCTTATTATTATTAAACCATTAATTTAAAACTTTGCAGAGGAGGTTAACCAGTTTGCACAGAGAGAAAGAGGCCAGAGACTGACTGGTAAGAAATTCTTACCCTTTTGCCAGCATGCTAGGTTTGTGGGTTCTCTCTCCCTGAGCGGCCCTGGAGACCCTGCTTGACAATATGCAAACAAACACATTGCCATGAATTAAGAATACACATAGATAGTTTACAAATTTCGTAGAAGCTAGGCAGAAGGAGAGATATGACTTAAATTCTATTTGTAACAGTATACTAAACACACTTAAAGTATCAGGAAGCCTAAAATCCAAAAAGTTAGTTTAAGGATAAAAAGCTGGTGTGCTCCATTAATTCCTGCAGCCTGACAAAGGTAGCTTAGGAATTCCAGATAAATGGAATGGATGATGACTTGCTAGAAATGCATATGAAACAAAATAACTATTCACAGAACGAAATAAAAGCCTTCCACTAGAAACTAAAAAGGATCATGGTTTTATATATATGGATACACAAGCAAAGCCAGAGGATAATAAACAGCAAATGAATTAAAAATAGAAGCAAAAACAAATAGAAAACTGGCCCTCAATTTTCCTACGCAATTTATCCTGGAGAGTACAGTGTTATCTATGGCCTCCAAAACCCCACATATTGAATGTTTTATTCCTGATATACAATTTAATAGTCTTAAGTTTACTAATATCATCATACATCCTGTGTAATCAAGAAATTCACTTTGGGAACATGACCAATTAGTACTCTAGCACTATCCATGCAAAAGAGTAAACATAGTGTGAAGCAATGCAAGCATGTATGTGAAATTTGGCTCCACACTAAATTCAGCTTCATGCTTAACTATCAAAAAAAAAAAAAATTGCAGAACTGTCAATGCCTTTCTTTACAATACTTCTTATTTTACTTTAAGACTAAGAGCTTTAACTATGAAAATATTTATTAGTCAAATGTCTCTAATTCTCTATCAGGATTTAAATAATATTTTATTATTTAAACTCTTTCCACATCTTTCTCCCCTACTTAATGATTCCTTACTAGTTTCATAAATAATCTTTTCAAATCTGTAATTTGAGCTAACTTTTAGATAACTTCTGAATTAGACAAAATTATTCTTTTTTCCACTAATAACACTTTCGGTGCATTTTATATACAGAATTACATGTTAACTAAAATTTTTATCCTTAGTAACCTAAAACTTTAGTGAAACCCTAAAAAGCAAGAAATCCTGAACTGTCAGATATGGGCATTTATACATAAGTACAATCCCACAATTTTAGAAACATATTTCCCCTATCACAACCCTTTCTTAATTGGAAATGACTCAGATATTAAATGAGTATCAAAAATAACTTTAAGATTTTAATTGACCCAAAACGTTTACCTAAAACATTTATCCCATTCACCGTACTTAATTTTTACTTTTAACAAGGGAGACATGAGACATCAATCCACATACGTAAAACATTACAAATTAGTTTGGTCTGGAAAGGCGAGGAGGGGGATTGGGGGCTTTCAGATCATACGTGAGAGACAAATGGTTGCATTATTTTGAGTTTCTGATTGGTCTTTTTAAAGGAAGCAGTCATACATGGATTTATCTCAGTGAGACTGTGAGTAAAATGGGAGGCAGGCTCACCCCAAGCATCTCCCAGCTTAAATTAACACTGACATTTTAAAATATCTAGCAAAGACAAACATAAAATTCAGAAAAAAGTGTATGCTGACAATTCTGAAGGCCTTTCTATTTTTATTCCACCAATAATGTGAAAGCTAGCTTGTTTAGTAAAGTTATACTTAGGTCACGTGAACTCAAAAATTGCTTATTTACTTAATTTATGAATGCTCTCTTATTTAGAAGCCAATTTGGTAGACACAACATATAACAATAAGTGTACATACAAGTAAACACATCTAGACGTGTATACACACATATATACAAAGATCCAATAGCTTGGAACGTTAGCCATGAGATAGCAATACAAGCTTGCCGGTTTTACTTTGCCTCAATGGATAATTTAAGGAAGGCTGTGAACCAAAATTTCAGGTAAAGCAGTCTCTGTGACAGTTAGATGTTTAAAGGTTAAACCTCCCCAGACTCCCAGGAGTACTGGGGCCAAAGAATACCAAAGAAGGTTAGAACAGCAGCACAAAAGCCTGGATACATGCAATGCCATCCCACTTTCCCATTAGACAGTAAACTTCAGATTCTAAACAATTTTGGGGCCAAGCAGCATTGCAACTGCGACAGAAAATTCTAAGGAGGGCTCATTACTGTACCTCACCTCTGCAGAGAGCATCTTCTTTGGAAAGTTTGAGTTCCAGATGATCCCCTCCGAGTGTCCTCCTGTGGGGTTCAATCTTAAGAGTTCCAGATGTCTCTTGGCCTTAGGCGGGCACCGGTGCCACTTTGCATGCATTCCCTCCAGAGCCTACTGTGAGCTGTTTCCTGGGTGTAAAACTCGACTTTTAGCATCCTTATAATTTGATAAGGCCACGCTTATCAAATCCCATTCCATAACTTATCCCATTCCATAAACTTTAATGACAGGAACTGGAGGCTTGGTGGTTTTCCTTTGCCCTTAGCCAGTTGAATAGGGGAAGTGAAGAATTTAGCATAAGAAAAGAAAGTTTGAGTCACCTGAAACAGGTAGTTTGCTCCAAACCGCACCACACGTAGGAATCAGGGACCAGGTGTGGAAAAGATTTTTAAAAAGTCCTTTCCCCTTCTGGGTAGGGCGATTACTCCCATTTGTTCCTAGGCCTTCAGGCAACACTGGGAAGTGACCTCAGCCAATTGTCCTCAGTTTCCAAGGAGCTACTAGGAAACAGCCATTGAAAGACGGAAAAAAAAAAAAAAAAACAGAAGAGTAAAAAAATGAAAAAGACCCAAATTCCTTAAGCAAATTGGACAGTGGTGGTTGGGCTTATGCCTGTGGAAACCCCTTAGTTTCACTGACCATGGCCAGAAACCTGCAGTTGCTTCCATGTTTAGGTGCTGCCCACCAAGGGTCCCAGGTTGGAAAGGAAAAGAGAGAGAAAGAGATTCGCCTGTTTGGAGCAGAAAGGAAAAGGAGAAAGGAGAAGAGTAAATCCCAAACTTTGGGCTTCTCTCTTCCTCCTGGCTAGCTCGCCAAAATATGTTAACAGTGAAGGGTGTCTATGTTCTTGGCATCTTGAACAAAGAATTGGACAAAATGCACAAACAAATCGAGGAAGGAATGAAGAGATTTAGTAAAAATGAAACTACATTCCACAGTATGGGAGTGGGCCCGAGCATGGGAGTTCAAAGTCCCTGTTACAGAATTTTTGGGAGTTTAAATACCTGCTAGGATTCATTGGTTACTTGAGGTATGCCCTATGTAAATGGAGAGGAAGAAGTAAAGTTACAAAGTCGTTTACATGGCCTGTACCCTATGGAGAGGATATTTCCTGTTACAGCTGAAGTGTGAATTGGCCTTATGTTCCCTGCCTCCAGACTCTGTTTTCCTTCCTCACTCCCTTGCACTATTATTTAGACAATTGATAGATTATCTATTCCATCTTATAGGCAATTGCCAGGAAAGTTGTTTATACTTATTGCTTTTAATTCTCTGTGTCCTATTCTGTTGTTAATTATCTCCAATTAGGTATTTATTCCCTACTGAAGCCATTCTATTTAAGTACATGAATAACTACTATCCTGACTCTAAATGTACCATTCTTAGAAAGTTCACCAATGATTGACTCTACCAACACCATCTTTTCAGCTTTATCAGTGAATACCATTTTTCCAAATTTAATCATTTATATGTTTTACTCTTACTTGAACTCTCAGCAGCTTTGACAAAATCATTACTTCCACCTTATTGAAACACTTTAATGTCTTAGTGAAATGACCTCATTAAAGTCACAGAGCCTTAGTTTCACATTTATAAATGAGGGTGATTATCTTGCAGGATTGTTATGATGATTCAATGAGGTAATACGTGTAAGAATTACTAGTGGCTGGCTTTTAGGATGGACTCAATGAAGAGAAGCAAATGTAATAATAATTAATTCCTTAAGTATGTTAATCTTGTCTGTAGGTCATTTCTTTATGAATTGCAAATGATCAGAAAGCATTCCTATATTATATACTACTTCAAACTCAATTTCAATCATAAATATAGCAAAATATCTGAAACATAACAAAGGTCCAGTAAATAATTGTTACAATTTATGAATTCCACTATTGATTGAACTTCTTTTTTAACAAGGAAGCATCAAACTAAATAATTCGCATGCTTATTTTTCAGCAGGAAAGGTAGAAAATTGTCTGTGTTGTCACCCTATGCTGACTACAGCTCAATTTTTGTCAACATGGTTCAAAAGATATTTTAGCATTTACCTGATACATGATATTGAAGACTTAATTTCTTCAGACAGTGGAGCCACAACCTAGTGCTGAAGTCCCAGATTCCTTTAATAAGCCTCTGCACTTAAACTGTGTGAATTCACAAACCGTATTTTCTTCTTATTGTAAAATTTGTTATATTAGAGCTTTAATTACAGATAAATTATTAAATTTGTTGTTCCTATATAGATGTACTTTTCCTAAGAGGAAAAATACTAAGACTAATTTCAATACGTTTTTAAATTGACATCATCTAACACAAATTGTCGAATATAACCAAAGCTGTACATTTATCGTGGTTTATATTACCCATATGTAGCACAATTTCTAATCCCCGTGTGTCTGAGTTATGGATGCTTGGAATCTTCTGTGAACTTTCATTTCAGGCTTTATTATTTCTTATGAGAGGTAGCCTCTCTAGACTCAACCCATTACAAAAAAATTATGCCTGTATTTCCTCCATCCCTTTCAGTCAACTAAATATATTCACATCAGTGCTGAAATAGGAAATTAGTTTTATAGTAGCAAGATCATTATATGATAATTGTTTCTTATAAGGCTATAACCTTGGACAAGGGGATAATAGAAAGCAACTTTATTCATTTAAAATACAGCACATGTATCTTTTTTTCAGTCACCAATCTGTGTCTTATTTCATCTCTAACCCAGCTCCTCACTTCTTTTTATAAACTTTCCTTTTATTCACTTGGCTTCAGATATAACACATTCTCGAATTTTCTTTTTACTTCAGTGGTAGCACCTTCTCAATCATCTTTGCTTGCTTTGTTTTTTCCCATTTCCTCAACCTGAAGCAGTGGAAAGCCTTAGGACTGGGTCACATTCTTATTTAGAAACATTCACTCCCTAGGTAAGCTCATTACCTACTTCCTCTACTTTAAATACTAGTGATATAATGGTGAGTGGTAAATTTTATTCTCCAGCTCTGACCTCCTACCTACCTTTCAGAACCTTATACTGTATTCAGCTGACTACTTGACATCTCCACTTGGATTTCTGATCAGTGTATCTAACTTAAAAGATCCCAAAGGTATACAATTGCTTCCCTGTTTTGTCAATTATACCTCCTACACTAGGGATTCCTATCTCATTAAGCTGCAACACCATTCATCCAATTGCTCAGGCTAAGACATTGTATTTCTCCTTTTTCTACTAGTGTGCTTTATCTGAATAAATAGTACCACCATTTACCCAGTAAATTGATCACCCTTAAGTCTTAATTTTGAAGCTTCCTCAATTAGTCTCTTGCTTCCATTTTTGTTTATCCAAATTAGTCCTAGCGATTATTAAAAGGAAGAGTTGCCTTCAGTTTTTCCCTCTATTATTCTGTTCTAGCCACAGTGATTTTACTGTTTCTTGACTACGTAAATACATGCTTCATTCAGAATATTTATTATCTATCGTATCCAAAATACTGGTTGACTGGGCTCAGTGCAATCTCATTTAATGGCACTTTATGTTGTTTGATGACAACAAAGTTTTATCCTTTGAGTTGGAAATGTAATATTGTCATCCTTTGAGTTGGAAATGTAATATCGAATAAACATGTAATTCACTACTTACTTGATACCCCAAATGACACTCACTAAATAGGTTCCTGTACCTCTCAATTCTAAGAAACACTGGGGCCCTGATTTCCAAAACTGCTGAAAAGAAGATGCTCTTTTCATTTGTGTCTCTTCTTTCCAACCCTAAATCACTTAACTAGTTTGAAAGATCCACAAAGGCTTGCAGGACGGAGAATCAAGTTAATTTAATGTTTTACTAGCAAGCTTCTGCTTAAAAAAAAAAAAAGATCTAAATCACACCCTTTGCTCAATGCCACTACTTAATTTCTGTTATTCATTTACAGCCCAGCAAGAACTATTTCCAATATTATTTCTAATATAGAAAAGCTATAGTCACTCATAATAAAAGAAAAAAACCTCATATTATGATAATTCACAAAATATTAATAAGCATTCATATAATTAAATACTCAAAATACCCAAAATGGATTATAAATCATCTTATAGTGATTTTTATCCTAATAGTTTGATTTCAATTCTGAGTAGACCTGAAATTTTTCTTAAATGTAGAACAGTGGTTCTCAGACAAGAACAATTTTCTCTTCCAGAGGACAAATGTCTGGAGACGTTTTTAATTATCACAACTTGGGGTTGGTGGAGGATGTTACTGACATCAAGTGGATAAAGGTCAGGGATGCTGCCAAACATTACATACATCCCTAAGTGCATCCTACATTGTCTTCTGCACATGAAGAATTATCTGGCCCTAAATGCCAAAAGTGCCAAGGTTCAGACATGTTAATCTACAGTAAGTAAATGTAATAGCAGAAATTTCACCAGTCATACTCTTTTAGAAAATTACATACTTTTTTAACTTGTGTAAGCTATATAAAGTATAAAAATTAATTTGTTTAAAAGAAAGAAATAATAATAAAACACAATTGAAGGTTATTTTTAAAATTACCATAATACAAAATTAAACTTTCTATATTTTACAAAAAAGAAAGCATGAAAGATAATATGTAGGGTTCCCCCCTCCTCTCACCCCTTAGTTTTCTTATTTATGATTTCTTCATGAATTAGTCTCTGTTTATAGAAATTGTGTTGTAAATGTATGGTAATTATAAATTTACTTTTATTAGGCATTTCTCTAAAAGAATGCCATGTACTTTAAAAATTCATAAATATTCATATTTTCTATACAACAGTAGTCATTTTCTAAGATGTTTATGAAAACGTGAGGCATTTAAGAGGTTATCTGAAAATGTGACTAAATTTAAAGCCAAAGAGAAGTTTAAAGTTAAGAGTTGTGAGCAGCAGATCCAATAAAAAGACGATAAGGCCAGAGGAGGAATATTTTACTCTACACAAAATTGATTTTTCTAGAAACCATCAGGATGAAATGAATTATGTTGTTCTTAGGATTCTTCTTTAGATTGTTTTCTGTTCTTTATCTACCAAATACTTTCCAAGGAAATTTTATTTGTTCGCCTAGCTTTAACTCTTGCTTGTATACTGATTTCACTGAAATATATGATCCTCCTTAGTTCTCTTTCCTGAGCTCTAGGCGTAAATATACAACTGGATGCTTAACAAAACACCAGAGAGAATTCAAAATGTTGGTCTAGGTTGGTTTCGTAGACAAATGAACTTTGCAGTCACACAGGGAGCCACAGCCACAAGGGCATTTTTATTTTGCACAAGGTCACAAAGATTATGCCGCCTTTCTCCTGTATGTCAGAGTCTGAATTCATCCTTCCCACTAGACCATTTTCTCCTAATAATCAGTAATCTCCAGTCCATTTCCTCTGGGTTTCTTGCTCTATGTAGGCAGTAGCATTCCACACTTTTAACTACTTTTTAGATGTTTATTTCCATGTTTTCAATAGTATCTTTGTATTGTCATTACTTGACTTCTCTGTTTTAGAGTTCCTTTGGCTCCCCCTTATACAAGGTGAATAGTCAGTTCCCTAACACCCATTCCAAAAAACAAAACAAAACAAAAAACTTCCCTTTTTCTGTGCACACATAGGGATTATAGCAGATATTTTGGTCAATCAACCCCTAGGTTATATATTATTGTGACTATGTAAATATTATTCACATATCAGCTACATTTGACACTTTGGGTATATTTATTTTCTTATGCTTCCTTTTATTTTCTCTGAGATAATATCTGAATCATATTAAAACACTTCTTTGAGACATCTCTTCTTGGGTCTTTGTCTTCCCACTTAAATCTGGCTGTTTCCTCTCTATGTTTAATAGGATCTCCCTTCAGCATAATCGTGGGAATTTCCTTATCATTTCTCCTATGTTAATTTTTTTGTCTTATAACTCCATGAATATTTCTCTTTATTTCTCATTTGATAAAGTGTATCCCAGAGTATTTTCCAGGAAGGGATGAATATAAGATTATTTTTGAGATTTTGGGCAGTGGATATTGTAAATTGGCACCATTCAGTGTCTATTTTCAGTACCCTCTAATGTAGCTACCATTACTTCATTTCTGCCTGAAAAGCTGTAAACATTTCACACATCCCCTTTGTAGAGAGGGTGCTGGATATGGTTTTTATTTCACCAATCTTACTCACTTTTTTTTCGTTTTGTAAAATTTAGACAGCAGGAGGCTCCACTTCAACTATTCTTTCTGTTTTTACTGCTAAGCATGGTCTTAGAAGGCTTTGGACTTTCTATAGCATTGTCAGGTATATCCTTGTCCAGTCATGAGTTTTCTTATTGTAAGACATATGGCCCAAGGCATCTATTTTGTTGATGTACATCACAGTGGGCCCAATGTAATAGTAGATCTAGGTAAAATAACAGTAGTCACAGTCACAGCTGAATATTATACTTCACACACACACAATCTGCCAGTAGCGGAATTCAGTGTTCTGTGTCCAATACACCACTAGCTACTGGTGTCAGTCCAATATATTAGAACTTATATTTCATTTGTTTCTTTATTTAAGTCTTTTAATTCTCTCCTCCCTATGTTCATAATTTCCTTTAAATCTTAAAGCATATTTCTAAGGGCTACTGGAAACCGTTTGCTAATTTCATTATCTCATTCGTGTGAATATTATGTTTCTAGTATGTAAATAATGCCATTCTGAATTAAGAATGTTAAAATTTGTATTGAAAAGCATTTAATTTGATTGAGGACCAGCTTGATCATTTTATCGGCAGCAGTTGAATAAGTTTTACTCTAGGAAATATAAACTACTGTGATGTTTGTGTATCTAGAGAACGTTCCAGGTATTCAATGTGATCTCTCTAATCTAATGGGCAGTTGAGCATCTCCTGATCTTTTGTGTGCTCTGGTAATCGTTGATGTTACAGTTCTCTTGTTCTTTGCCTAGCATTGTTGAATTTTATAATGTGTAGGCATTCATTCTTATTCAGTGAAAGAATCAAAAGGACATATATGCATTTTAGTCTATACTATGGGCTTTCTCTGTGTTCTTCCTTTGACTCTAACACTCCATATTACAAATTCAGTTGACTATCTTATCTCCTCAAAACTTAAACACACATATACACACATCAAATCCGGTGAGGGCTTTATTTTTGGTATTTTATTATTACTGTTATTAAGGTTAGAAATTTTTCCACATATTTGAGGATCCTTTGGTGTCTGTTTATATATGGGGATGTAGTACCAAGAAAAAAAGTAGATTCTAACATTTTATGTTTATGTGTGGGGTCTAATACAAAGATAAGTCTCATCATCTGGCTAGACTCCTCATTATAAAAGACCCAGTTATAATATTTATTTTTATTTTTCTTGATTTATTTACTTTCTGAAAGATAAATATTCTAGTATATTGCTATGTGGTATAATCCTGGCTTTCCAACTTTTCGGAGAGCTAAGTGGTATCAATAGTGATGAGCCCCCACACTTCTGGATGTAGACCTTCATTTTATTACTTTTTATTCTAGTAGAGTTTTTTTTTTTTTTTTTTTTTTTTTTTTTTGTTACGGAGTCTCGCTCTGTCGCCCAGGCTGGAGTGCAGTGGCGCGATCTCGGCTCACTGCAAGCTCCGCCTCCCGGGTTCACGCCATTCTCCTGCCTCAGCCTCCCGAGTAGCTGGGACTACAGGCGCCCGCTACCACGCCCGGCTAATTTTTTGTATTTTTAGTAGAGACGGGGTTTCACCGTGTTAGCCTGGATGGTCTCGATCTCCTGACCTCGTGATCCGCCCACCTCGGCCTCCCAAAGTGCTGGGATTACAGGCGTGAGCCACTGCGCCCGGCCTCTAGTAGAGTTTTATAGTACTCAGTTAAGCATAGTTCCAAAATGACTAGAATAATTCTGTATAACTTTTCACCAGATAAACCTACTTTTTATGGTTTTGAAATAAGAAGTAGATGAGGAATTCCATGCTGCTTGGAGCATCCTGGAGTCTGGCTTCTCGTATAGTCAGAAATTATTTATGATTATCTTCCCCAAGTTTACTATTATCTACAGTGATACCTGGCTTCTGTAATTTTCTCCTATTTGTTGCATTCTGTAATATAATTTTATTGATTACAGTATTCTTGCTGTTACTTTGGTTACCATATCAGTTAGTCCATCTTTTTCTACATTATAAAATGTTGCTTGATTTTTACATTTGTATTGTACATTACTATTTCATTTATTTGTGTGATCCATTTTGTGCTTATGAAAGTACCTTTAATGCTAATTTAATGGAATTTAAAATAAGTCCAAAGCTAGTGTTTATTTTTATTGAGAGTCATAATGTTCTTTTTATCTTTTTAAAGTTTCATTTAAAATTGACATATAATTGTACATATTTACTGGGTTTAGTGTGATGCATAGATTGTATCATGACCAAGTCAGGGCAATTACCGTATCTATTACTTTATACGTTTATCATTTCTTTACAGTGGAAACATTCAAAATCTTCTCTTCTAGGAATCTTAATATTAATATGACATTGTTATTAGCTATAGTCACCCTACTGTGTTAATAGAACACCACAACATATTCTTCCTGTTTAACTATAACTTTGTATCTGTGTATCTGTTTGCCAACCTCTCTCCAACCCCCTTTCATTCTCTTCTCACCTTCTGATAACCACCATTCTACTCTCTACTTCTATTCTTTTTTCTTTTTCTTTTTTTTTGGAGATGGACTCTCGCTCTGTCACCTAGGCCGGAGTGCAGTGGCACAATCTTGGCTCACTGCAACTTCCACCTTCTGGGTTCAAGCCGTTCTCCTCCCTCAGCCTCCTGAGTAGCTGGGACTACAGGTGTGCACCACCATGCCCAGCTAATTTTTTTATTTTTAGTAGAGACGGGGCTTCACCATGTTGCCCAGGCTTGTCTCGAACTCCTGACCTCAGGTGATCCACCAGCCTTGGCCTCCCAAAGTGCTGGGATTATAGGTGTGAGCCACCGCACTCGGCCTCTACTCTCTACTTCTATGAGATCAATTTTATGAATGAAATCATGTGGTATTTGTCTTTCTGTGCCTGGCTTATTTCATTTAACATAATGTCCTCCAGGTTCATCCATGTTGAAGCAATTGACAGGATTTCATTCTGTTTTATGGTTGAATAGTTTTTCGTGGTACATATATAATATATATAATATATGATATATATTATAATATATATCATATATTATAACATATATCATATATTATATATATTATATATAATATGTATTATATATTATATATTATTATATAATATATATTATATATTATAATATGTGATATATATTATATATTGTAATATATATTATATATATTATATATTATAATATATATTATATATATTATATATTATAATATATAATATATATAATATATATTATATATTATATATTATAATATATTATATATAATATATATTATAATATATATATATTTAGTAGAGCCCCATCTCTACTAAAAATTAAAAAATTAGCTGGGCATGGTGGTGCACGTCTGTAGTCCCAGCTACTCAGGAGGCTGAAGCAAGAGAACTGCTTGAACCCAGGAGGTGGAGGTTGCAGTGAGCCGAGATTGTGCCACTGCACTGCAGCCTGGGTGACAGAGCAAGACTCCGTCTCCAAATATACATATATATATCTTTATCTATTAATCTGTAGATGAGCACTTAGGTTGATTCCATATCTTGGCTATCGTAAATAGTGAAGCAATAAATGTGGGAGTAAAGTAGCTCTTTGTCATATTGATTTTATTTTCTTTGAATATATTCCCAGTAATGGGATGGCTGAATCATATGGCAGTTATGTTTTAAAATAAAAATAAAGAGGTTTTGAGGAACATCTTTACTGTTTTTTTTTTTAATGACTATAATAATTTACATTCCCACCAGCGGTGTGCAAGGGTTTCTTTTTCTCTACATTCTCACCAACAATTCTTATCCTTTGTGTTTTTGATAATAGCAAATTTAACAGGAGTAAGGTCATATCTCATTGTGGTTATGATTTGCATTTCCATGGTGACTGACAATTTTGAGTATTTTGTACATACCTGTTGGCCATTGTTTATGTCTTCTTTGATAAATGTCTATTAGGAGTTTTTGCCCATGTTTAATTGGGTTGTTTTTGGTTTTTTGCTATTAAGTTATTTGGGTTCCTTATGCATTCTGGATATTAATGCCTTAACAGATGTATATTTTGCATGTATTTTCTCTCATTCTGTAGATTGTCTCTTCCCTCTGTTGTTTGTTTCTTTTCCTGTGGAGATGCTTTTTAGTTTGTAATAATTTCATAGTAATAATTTAGTAGTAATTCCATATGTCTATTTTTGCTTTTGCTGCCTGTGCTTTTGTAGTCTTGTCCAATAATTTCTTCCCCAGTCCAATTCCATGAAGCATTTCCCTTGTTATTTACTAGTAGTTTCATAGTTTTGGGTCTCACGTTTAAGTTTTTAATCCATTTAGAATGGCTTTTTGTTTACTCTGAGAGATTGGGGTCTAGTTTCATTCCTTTGCTTGTGAATATCCAGTTTTCTCAGCACTATTTTTTGAGTGACTGTTATTTCTTCAATGTGTGTTGTTGGCAACTTTGTTGAAAATCAGTTGTCAGTAAATGCATGGATTTATTTATGGTTTCTCTATTCTGTTCCATGGGTCTATGTGTCTATTTTGATGTCAGTATCATGCAGCTTTATCACTATATGTTTATAATATAATTTGAAGTCAGGTAGGGCGATGCTTTCATTTTTGTTCTTTTTGCTCAAAATTGCTTTGGCTATCTGGGGTCTTTTGTATTTTCAATATAAATTTTAAGATTTTATATACTATTTCAGTGAAGAATGTCATTGGTAATTTGATAAGGATTATATTGAATCAGTAGATCACTTTGGGCAATACGGCCTTTTTATCAATATTAATTCTTCCACTTCATGAACATGTGGGATTTCTTTATTTCTTTATGTTTTCAATTACTTTTATCAATGTTTTATCGTTTTCATTGCAGAGATTTTTCAGGTCCTTGGTTAAGTTTATTCATGGATATTTTTAGTCAATTTTATCTGTTTAAAACCCAGCTCTTCATTTTGTGGATACCTTGTATATTTTTTAGTCTCTATTATTTTTATTTCTGCTTTAAACTTTATTATGAATTTTCCTCTCCCTGTTTTGGGTTTTTTCCTTGTTTTTCTAGTTCCTGGAGGTGAAGCATAGGTTATTTATTCAAGATCTTTATACTTTTTAAATGTAAATGATTACATTTACATTTGTAATGTACAAATGTACAAACTTTCCACTTAGAACTGCTTTTACTGCATTTCACAGGTTTTGGTATTTTGTGTTTCCAATTTCATTCGTCTTAAAGACATTTTAAGTTTCCTTTTTTAATTTATTCATTTACTCATGAGCATATGTTCATGAGCGTATTGTTTAATTTTTGTATATTTATAATTTCAAAGTTTATTCTATGATTGATTTCTAGTTATTCCATTGTGGTTAAAAAAGATTCTTCATATAATTCTGATTTTTAAAAAATGTGTTAAAGCTTATTTTGTAGCATAACATATGGCTATCCTGAAGAATATTCTATGTGCTGATGAGAAAAGTGGGTATTCTGCAGCTTTTGGGTGGAATGTTATGTAAATGTTTGTTAGGTTCATTTTGTCTAGAGCAGTTTAACTTCAATATTTATTGGCTGATTTTTGATACGAATAATCTGTCCATTGCTGAAAATGGGGTGTGGAAGTCCCCTATTATTATTATACTACAGTATATATTTAAGTACTCCAGTGATGGGTGCATATATATTTGCAATTGTTATATTCCACTGCTATATTGACTCTTTTATCATTATATAATGACCTTGTCTTTTTACCATTTTTCACGTAATGTCTATTTGATCTGCTGTAAATATAGCTACTCCTGCTCTTTTAGGTTTTAGTTTGCCTGGAATACCTTTTTCATCCCTCCATTTTTAGTTTATTTGCATATTTATAGGAAAGTAAATTTTCTGTAGGCAGCATATAGTTGAGTCTTTTTTTTTCAAATCTAGTCAGTCACTAAGTGTCTTTTAATTGGTTGTTATTGATAGGTAATGGCTTACTACTGTCATTTTGTTGCTTGTTTCCTGGTTGCTTTGTAACTTCTTTCTTCCTTTCTCATGTCTTCCTTTGTGCTTAAGTGATTTTATCTGGTTTATTTTCTTCCTTTTTATTCTTGATGTAACCTACAATAATAGTTTTTCCCTTGTGGTTACAGTGAGGCTTACCAAAAACATCTTAGAGTTATAACAAATTATTTTTAACTAATGACAGCTTACCATTGATCACAAAATATAAAGAAAACAAACAAAAACTATAAAAAACCCTCTACATTAACTCCATTTCTCCTACATTTTGACTTGTCTCAATTTTCGTATATTTATATTATCTGTTCAATTATTGTCTTTTTTATAGTTACAGTTTTGCCTTTAGTCTTTATACTGTAAAGATATTAGTGATATACACACCACAATTACACTGGGAGTATTCTGAATTTGTATACTTACTTTTACCAGTAAGTTGTATCCCTGAAGATGTTTTCTTGATACACTTTATCATCTTTTTCTTTCAGAATTAAGAACTTGCTTTTACTTGTAAGAGAGGTGTGGTGGTGATGATTTCCCTCAGCTTTTCTTTGCCTGGAAAAGTCTTTATTTCTCATTCATGTCTGAAGGATAGATTTCTTAGATACAGCATTATTTGTGGTGAGGTGTTTCTTTTCTTGTTGTTTTTTGTTTTCTTTCATCATTTTGAATGTTTTCCCACTGTCTCCTGTCCTTCCTCTGAGAAGTCTGCTGCCAGGCATGTTGGAGCTTCTTTATATGTTATTTGCTTCCTTTCTCCTGCTGTTTTTAGAATCCTATCTTTTTCATTGACTCTTGAGAGTTTGATTATTATGCTCTTGAAGTAGTCTTTTTTTGTTTGAATCTGACTGGCAATCTTACACCTTCCTGTAGTTAGATATATATATATACATTTCTCTCTAGGTTCGGAAAGTTTTCTCTTTGAGTTAAACTTTTTACCACCACCCTTCCTTTTTTCACTTCCTCTTGAAGGCCAGAAACTCTTAAATTTGCTCCTTTGATGCTACGCCATGGGTCTTATAAGCTTTCTTTGTTCTGTTTTGTTCTCTTCAGATCATATATTTTCAAATTGTCTGTCTTCAAGCTCACACATTCTTTCTCCTATTCGATATATTCTGCTATTGAGACCCTCTAATGCATTTTTCAGTTATTTATTCTATTTTTCAGCCCCAGGAATTATGTTTGATATCTTAAAAATCATTTTAACCTCTTTCTTAAATTTCTCTAATAAATTTCTGAACGATTTCTCTGTACTTTATTAAAGTTCATCAAATTTCTTAAAATAGTCATTCTAAATTCCCCATCTGACAGATCACATATCTCCATCTCTTAAGAGTAAGTTGCTAGCACTTTATTTAGTATGTTTGGCTAGGACATATTTTCTTAAATGTTCTTGATGCTTATGGATGTGCATCAATGTCTGAACACTGAAGAATTGTACATTTACTCTAGTCTTCACAGTCTGTCCTTGATTGTACGTGTCCTTCTTCAAAGAACTTTCCAGGAATTCATAGGGGACTGACTGTTTAGTTTCCTAAGTCCATGATCACTGTGGCAGTTTCAGCCCTGGAGGATAATTGTTTATGAAATTATCTCACAGTATGTGAGGTCACTAAATCAATGAGCCTGCAGGGACACCAGAAGAAAGTGTACTGGATTCCCAAAGTCCCTCTCTCATTTTCCTTTCTCTCCATCAAGTGAAGGGAGTCTCTCTCTTCACTGTGTTTCCTGGGGCTGGGCAGGGATTATGTAGGCAATGTGACACTATCCTTTCTATCCATTTCAATGTGCCTTTACTTACTATTATTCTAAAACCAGATACTATAATCTCTCATTTTGTTTTCTAGCTTTTGTGAATGTATTTTCTTGCATGGATATTTGTTCAAATTGTTCTTTCTTTGTGTATGTGGGAGAAGGGGCACTCACTGGAGGGTTCTTTTCCACCGTCTTGCTCTACCTCCTCATAATGTTATTTCTTAATGAAAGTTTTACTATTGACCGAAAAAAATCGGATCAACAACTTTGAATGCGTAGTAATTAAACACAAAGTACAGTGTAACATAAAATATTTCTTTACTGCATTAATAATTAAAGAAACAATTTTGTTTAAATATCATATAAATACAACAAATTGCCTATACCATATGTGTAGAACTTAAATTTCTCATAAACTAGACATGGCTATGTTAAGTTTCATCAATATTAAACACTACCTCAGGTGTTTTAGATCAATGTTCATGGTTTGTAAACTTCTCCTTACCACCCAAATCACAAGCACTATGTTGACATTTAGAATAACAGATTTGTTTTTACACCTTCCAGATTTCATAAAAGTTGAACCATATCACATGTACTCATTTGTCTCTCATTTATCACTGAATTTATATTTGTAGTTTCTTGAAATTTTGCATTTTGTGGTAACTAATTCATTGTCATTGAGTTACAGTATTCCATTATGTGAACAGACCACAGTTCATTGGTCTAATTTACTGCTGATGGGCATTTGAGTTAATTTATAGTTTGGGATTATCATTAATTGCTTTTTTGAATAATTAAAATATGACTTTTAATGAAATGGAAGTTTATTGAGTATACACTAAGAAGTGGAATTTCTGAATCATAGACAATATTTGCAATCTGCATCCTTAGGCAATGCCAAAAAATTTTCCAAGGTGGTTGTGCACTGAACTAAATTATTGTGTACCCTCAAAATTTATACATTGGAGCCCTAACCTCCAATGTGGTTATATTTGTGTAAGGAAGGAATGAAGTTGATCTGGGGTTATTAGAAGTGTAGGGCCCTTATTTTACAGAAAATTAGTGTCTTAATGAACAGGGACACTAGAGAGCTTGCTTTTTCTGTCTCCAGACATACCAAGAAAAGGCCTTCTGAGAACATAGTGAAAAGGCTACTGTTACAAGCCAGGAAAAAAGCCATCACTAGAAACTAAACTTACTGGCACTTGATCATGTATCTAGCATCCAGAACTGTGAGAAAATAAATGTCTGTTGTTTAACCACCCAGTTATGGTTTTTTTTTTGTTTCGTTTTGTTGTGTTGTGTTTACTCAGCCCAAACAAAGGCAGGTTGTACTAATTTTAACTCCCATCAACAATGTATGAAGGTTTATTTATTTATTTGTTTATTTAACCTTTTATTTTCATAGGTTTTTAAGGCACAGGTGGTATTTTTTTACATGAGTAAGTTCTTTAGTGGTGATTTGTGAGACTTTGGTGCACCCATCACCAGAGCAGTATACACTGAATTTAATTTGTAGTCTTTTATCTCTCACCTCCTTCCCACTCTTTCCCCTGAGTCTCCAAATTCCACTGTATCATTCTTATGCATTTGCATCCTCATAGCTTAGCTCCCACTTATGAGTGAGAACATACGATGTTTGGTTTTCCATTTCTGAGTTACTTCACCTAGAGTAATAGTCCCCAGTTCCATCCAGATTGCAAATGCCATTAATTCATTCATTTTTATAGCTGAGTAGTATTCCATTGTGTGTGTGTATGTGTGTGTGTGTGTGTGTGTGTGTATATATATATATATATATATATATATATACCACAATTTTTTTTTTTTTTAGATGGAGTCTCACTCTGTCACCCAGGCTGAAGTGCAGTGGCGCAATCTTGGCTCACTGCAAGCTCTGCCTCCCGGGTTCATGCCATTCTCTGGCCTCAGCCTCCCGAGTAGCTGGGATTACAGGCGCCTGCCACCACGCCTGGCTAATTTTTTGTAGAGACAGGGTTTCACTGTGTTAATCAGGATGGTCTCGATCTCCTGACCTCATGATCCACCCGCCTTGGCCTCCCAAAGTTCTGGGATTACAGGCATGAGCCACCGCACCCAGCCCACAATTTCTTTATCCACTTGTTGATTGATGGGCATTTGGACTGGCTCCATATTTTAGCAATTGTGAATTGTACTGCTATAAACATGCATATGCAAGTATCTTTTTCATATAATGGCTTTTTTTTCCTCTGGGTAGATGCACAATAGTGGGATTGCTGGATCAAATGGTAGTTCTACTTTTAGTTCTTTAAGGAATCTCCACATTGTTTCCCATAGTGGTTGTACTAGTTTACATTCCTACTAGCAATGTAGAAGCATTCCCTTTTTACTGCATCCACGCTGACATTATTATATTTGATTTTTTGATTATGGCCATTCTTGCAGGAGTAAGGTGGTATCACATTGTGCTTTTGATTTGCATTTCCCTGATCATTAGTGGTGTTGAGTTTTCTTTCGTATGTTTTTTGGCCATTTGTATATCTTCTTTTGAGAATTCTCTATTTATTTCCTTAGCCCACTTTTTGACTTTTTTTTTTTTTTTTTTTGAGACAGAGTCTCGCTTTGTCACCTAGGCTGGAGTGTGATGGCACAATTTCGGCTCACTGCAACGTCCGCCTCCCGGGTTCAAGTGATTCTCCCGTTTCAATCTCCTGAGCAGTTGAAATTACAGGCATCTGCCACAACACCCAGCTAATTTTTGTAGTTTTGTAGAGGCGAGGTTTCACCATATTGGCCAGGCTGTTCTCAAACTCTTGACCTCAGGTGGTCTGCCCACCTCAGCCTCCCAAAGTGCTGGGATTTGTTTGGTTTTTTCTTGCTAATTTGTTTGAGTTTGCTGTAGATTCTGAATATTAGTCCTGTGTTGTATGTATAGATTATGAAGATTTTCTTCCAATCTGTGGGTTGTTTATTCTGCTGACTGGTTTTTTGTTTGTTCTTTGCTGTGCAGAAGCTCTTTAGTTTAATTAAGTCCTACCTATTTAATTTTTTTTTTTTTTTTTGCATTTGCTTTTGAGTTCTTGGTCATAAAGTTTTTGCCTAACTCAATGTATAGAAGGGGTCTTCCGAAGTTCTCTTCTAGAATTTTCGTAGTATGAAGCTTTTAATTTTTTGGCATACTTGCCAATGCTTGGTGTATTTCATCTCTTCCATTTAGTCCTTGAGGAAAATAGATAGTTAAATCATGCTGTGATTTTGATTTTGATTTTCATTTTTCTTATGACCAATAAAGTTATTTAAGTTTCCGTTTACTTATTGGCCATTTGGGTATTTACTCTTTTATAAATTGTTGTAAATATTTGCCCATTGTTTAATTGAGTTATTTTTGTCGTACTAGTTGTAAATATTTTTTCAATTTCAATTATTAACCATTCTTAGACTGTGTAATAATATTTTTCTTTAAGAAAATGCCTCCATTTTAGTTTCTATTTGAATTTGTTAACCTTGTTATGCCTTATGGATTTTGAGTCTTAGCAAATATTCCTGCTTTCTAAAATAGTTAAAAATTCTCACATTTGTTTTCCTATATTTTTTCCATTTTTATTGTAGTAAAAACACATAAAATAACATTTTCTATTTTGAACCTTTACTAAGTGTACAGTGGTATTAAGTACATTCATATTTTCATGCCAACATCATCACCATTCCTCTCCAGAGTCCTTTCAACTTGCAAGACTAAAACTCTGTACCAATTAAATAACAACTGCCCATTTTCAACTCCCACCATCCTCTGGAAACCACTATTCTATTTTATTTCTCTGCGATTTAACTGTAAGTACCTTATTTTGTGATTTGTTTATTTTACTTAGTGTAATGTTCTCCATGCTCATATATGTTGTAACGTGTCAGAATTACTTTTCTTTTTAAGGATAAATCATATTCAAATCTATATATGTACCACATTTTGCTTATCCATTCATTTTTCAATGGGAACTTGGGCTGCATCCATGTCCTAGCGCTTGTGATTAACGCTGCCATGAACATGAGTGTACAAATATCCCTCTGAACTCCTGCTTTCACATCTTATAACTACATACCTAAAAGTGGAATTCCATAACTTTCTGTACCATTTTACCTCCTCACCAATAGTTCACAAGGCTTCCAATTTCTCCACAGTCTTTTCAACACCTATTTTATGTTTTTTTTCCCTCTTGATAGCAGTCATTCTCGTTGGTGTCAGGTGATTCCTCATGGTACTTTTGATTTGCCTTTCCCTAATGATTAATGATTTTGAATATCTTTTAATGTGCTTATTGGATATTTGTATTTATTTTTTGGAGAAATGTTTATTCAAGTCCTTTGTCTATTTTTAAACCAGATTGTTTGTTTTACTGAGTTTTGAGTCCTCTATGTATTTTGATATTAACCCATTATCAGATATATGATTTGCAAAACTAGTTTTCCCATTTTGTAGGGTGCCTTTTTACTCTGTTGATACTGTTTTAATACACAATTTAAAAAATATTTATAAAGACCAAATTATCCATCTTTTCTTTTGTTGCCTGTGCTGTTGATGTCATATTTTCTAATACATTTTTATTTTCTTTTTATTCAATACTGGTGTTTTTGAGTCTACTGGAATTTTTTCTAGTGTTCTTTCCGAGACATTAAGGTTATTAACCATCCCCAAATTTAGGAAACCCCCTTTTCCTTACACTTGCATTTTAATTTACATGCCATTTAACCCCTGCAATTGTGTGTTCTGCTTTCCTCCTTCTAGATTGTAAGTTTCTGGAACAATAGAAACTTATTCCCTAAAATCTATTTTATGTATTTATTTTAAAATGCCTAATATATATAAATGTCTTGATAAGTATTTATTAAGCAAATAAAACTTGTATATTTATTTATAGAAATAGAAAGTAAATCTTTGCTTAACATAAGTATTATTCATCAATTCTCAGACATGAAGTAACACAAAACATTGTTTTGTAAGATCTAAGATAAAAATGCTGATGAAATAATTGCCTAATCATATTTTATTATTTAGGATTCATTATCTACTTATATGTTTATATACAGTTGTATCATTTCTATGCAAATATGAAAAAGTAAAATATAAACAAAATCAGTTGTTTAAGGCAGGGTCCAGCAAACATTTTCTGTAATGAGTCATAGTAAATATACTTTGCTGTGCAACCATAATGTCTCCATCACAACTCCTCAAAACTGCCATTGTAAAGCAAAAACAGCCATAGACAATATGTAAACCAATATATATGGCTGTGTTCAAGTAAACATCTATTTATTAAAACAAGTGGGAGGTGGATTTAGATCATGGACCATACTTAGCAAACCCTTAAGTTAAAAAATTTTTTTCAAAAATTACTTTCACATTCAAAATCTTCAGAATTATTATTTGCCTCACAGCCATCAATGTCTGTATTTTCCATATAATATCTTTTGGCCCATCAAAATATTTTTGATGCAGCAGTGTTGCAAAAAAATGATCCATATAGTCTAAAGCAACACTGTGCAATAGAAATACAACGTGAGCTATGTGTGTAATTTTAAGTTTTCTTATTACTACATATAAAATTGTAAAACAGATGAGATTTATTTTTATAATATATTTTACTTAAGCAAATTTATTCAATATTTTATCATTTCAACATGTAATCTATATTTAAAAATTGTACTGAAATATTTATATTATTTTTACATACTATTGTATACTGTATTTTGAAATTCTGTATTTTTAACTTACAACCTGTCTTAATTTATACTACCCACATTTTAAGTGCTCAGTACTCACTACTACACAGCATAAGTCTAAAAGATATTCTTCCAAGATCCTGATAAATCTTCTGCAAACTTTTGAAGTTGTAGTTTTCTTTTCGAAGTATCCTATTGGAGGTTTTCAGAAACAAACAGTACTCCTATTTAAACTTATCATTCTTAAGTGCTTTGATTACTGAATTTTTGAGAGTACAATTGTCTGGTTTGGATATGCTATCAGGAATAAAAATTGTGATACTACAGCCATTTGGCTGACAGCTGTTGTAAAATGTCATTTATTAAAGAGATCTAATTTTTTTAATTCCACTTCTTAAAATTGATGTAATACTGTAATTAATTTACTCCCCCAAAGTAAATAACTGTTATTTTAAATATCTCCTTTTAATTTTCTCTCAATATATATAACTTGTGCAAAAATTGTGTGTGCGCACGCACATACATGTGCACGCATGTATGTGTTTGCATATACGGATAAGAGAGAAAGAAGCAGAATAATAAAATTACTTTCTTTATGGTGTAGATAGCTAGGATTAATAATTTGAAAAAAAGCACTAGTTTGCTCTTTCAAAAAGTGTGATTGTGATGCAATTATTTCCTTTTAATCACCGTTAACTATCACCAGTTATCTTTCTCTTCTGAATATCACTCTCCCATCCTAAAGATACCTAAAACTGTAATTTTTGGATTATAGATAATCAGCAAAGATTATTTCCTGACACATAGGAATGATTGGATAAGTTAATTGCATGAAGTACAACTTCATCCATAGAAAATCCTCTCACAAAACTTAAATTAAATGACCTAATTTAGAATTGAAGGGAGTTTCTGGAATGACAGCTTATGTATCAGCCAGAGGTATGTAGCAATCTTTTACCAAACAGAAAACCCGAGTGTATGTTAATCAAATTGTAAGTTTATTCTCCTACTGAGATTCATGAGTTTGAAAGCTGATATATGCTGGAAGCCTCGGTAACCAGGCAGGCTTGAACGAGCATCAAGATTTCAGCTGTTGAATTTTTGTTGGCACTGTATTTATTATAAGGTCTAAAGGAGGAGGAGAGATGTTAATAAATATTTCTTTTGGTTCTGTCTGCTCAAGTAGGCCACTGGGCTTATCAAAGCATTTTTTTTCTGTTTTATATTTGGACTCTTCTCCTTGTTATCCAAAGCTTTTATTTTTGCTTGTGATTTAGTAAAATCCATGTAGTACATACTTAAGATCCAACAACAAATTGTTTGAGAAGAAAAAACAGCTAATGTATGTGTGAATGGAACAAGTTTTGAATGATGTTTAAATAATATCTGGTGTAGTGAGGGGTGTTTGTGTTTGTGTGTGTATTCAATTGTATTCAAAAAGTGTGTGTATCCAGATGTTAGGTCTTGTACTGTGATTGTGATATGCTTCTGCATTTTTCCCCCCCTGTGGTCACTTACGTAAAGATGTGATTAACTAGGTGACTCTTTACTGAGAAAGAAGCATTTACAAATGAGGGGGTGGATGTACCCTGTAAAAATTATTATAAAACAGAAAGTATGATTGGGTTTGGTCCAGCACCTTCAACCCATTGAGGGTGTTGTACCAAACTCAAATTTTCACAAAAGTTGTGGCTTCCATCATGCCAGGAGTGGAAAGTGTGTCTTCACTTGGGCCCAGTGTCTTTAAGTATTTGGCAGTTGACACACTCAGAACACTCCTATCAATAGCTGACACAAAAATCCAGATTTCCTGATGCCAGAGTTTAAGTTTATTGCACTGAAGAGGTTGCTTCTATATTTACCTCATGAGAAGGGGGACCAACAGGAGAGTGGGTAAATACCAATTCACTTGAATACAAACCCACTCACTAAATTTATCTAGCAAATGCACCAGGCCTTCACATGCTCATAAAGTAATGCAAGAATAAGAGATTTAAATTTTTTCTTCTCTTACTTCTCTCTGACATGTTTTAATGTAATTTTTTTCTCCTTTTTACATTAAAACCTCTCCCTAACTAGTGTGACATTTTAGAATTACCTCCGAGTTCCAGTGCACAACAGACGACAACCCAGAAGAGAGCAACATGGGTCAGTTGTTGCACTAAGAAGTGACCTTGCATGATACATTTCCGTAGTAAAACACGTTTGAAGAAAATAGGAATATTAAACATTTTAAAAACCAGAGAGTATTAAAGATATTGATATTTTTGTTTGGCATCTTTGATTCCTCAGGTGCCTTTAAAAATAATAAAAAGAGTGAAACACATGCTTCATGTGCCTATCAGTCGATTAAATTAACAAAAACGAAATGCTAAACAAACTCTAAACTAAAATGCTGATTAGTTTGACCTTACTGTGATTCTCTTTATATAAATTAGAAATTGTGACTTGTAAAAATTATGCTGGCCATCTGGAATACTTTGTACTCAAACCTTATGTTGTCTGTCTATTCCCTGCACTTGGATAAAGGAGTAAGAAAAAGGGAAGTCATTAATTAAAACCCTTTAGGTTATGCTCAATTTATTTTTGTTAGAAGTCAGTATGATAGACATAAAGGGTAGACATGTTTACATACACTTCTCAATGTAACTAAATATGGTGAAATACAATACTGAGACTCTTAGAAGTATACTATATATTTTTTCTTAGTCTTTACCTTCATCTTATTAAGAAATAATATAGTCATGATTGTATGCAAGTATGTAGGTAACCGATAACAGCGACAACAAAAATTCTATCTTACTCTCTTCTAAAATACTTCTTTTGTTTCTCAGAGGGTTTTTTTCCAACTTTTGTTTTAGGTTCAGAGAGTACATATACAGATTTGTTACAGAGGTACATTTTGTGTCACTAGGGGTTTGGCTTACAAATTATTTTGTCACCCAGGTAGTGAGCATAGTAACGAATGGGTAATATTTTGATCTTCACCCTCCTACCACCCTCCACCTTCAAGTAGACCCTGTTGTCTGTTGTTGC
The DNA here is from genome assembly GCF_029289425.2 of Pan paniscus. Lineage (NCBI taxonomy): Eukaryota > Metazoa > Chordata > Mammalia > Primates > Hominidae > Pan > Pan paniscus. Next base: position 99,354,330 of record NC_073258.2, read on the forward strand.
CTTCCTTGTATCCCTGTGTACGTGATGTTTACCTCCCACTCGTAAGTGAGAACATTTGGTATCTGGTTTTCTATTCCCGTGTTAATTTGCTTAGGATATGAATCACATCCAGCTGCATCCCTGTTGCTGCAAAGGACATGATTTTATTATTTGCTATGGCTGCAGAGTATTCCACTGCATATATGTACAACATTTTCTTTATTCACTCCACCCTTGATGAGCACGTAGGTTGATTCCATGTCTTTGCTATTGTGAACAGTGCTGTGATGAATATACAAGTACATATGTCTTTATGGTAGAACAATTTATATTCCTTTGGATATATATTCAATAATGGGATTGTTGGGTCAAATGGTAGTTCTGTTTTAAATAAGTTCTTTGAGAAATCACCAAACTGCTTTCCACAGTGGCTGAACTAATCTACATTTTCACCAGTGGTGTATAATCATTCCCTTTCTCTGAAACCACTATCTGTTATTTCTACATTTTTTCTTTTTTTTTTTTTGAGACGAAGTTTCGTTCTTGTTGCCCAGGCTGGAGCACAGTGGCACTATCTTGGCTCTCTGCAACCTCTGCCTCCCGGGTGCAAGCAATTCTCCTGCCTGAGCCTCCCAAGTAGCTGGGATTACAGGTGCCCACCACACCAGGCTAATTTTTGTGTATTTAGTAGCGACGGGGTTTCACCATGTTGACCAGGCTGATCTTGAACTGATCAGCCTCAGGTGATCCACCACCTCAGCCTCCCAAAGTGCTGGGATAACAGGCGTGAGCCACCGTGCCTGGCCTTCTTTATTTTTTAGTATAGCCATTCTGACTGGTGTGAGATGGTATCTCATTGCGGTTTTGGTGTGCATTTCTATATTAATTAGTAATGTTGAGCATTTTTTCATATGTGTGCTGGCTGTATATATGCCTTCTTTTGAGAAGTGTCTGCTCATGTCCTTTACCCATTTACTAATGGTTTTTTCCCTTGTTATTACATTCTGTATAAATTGTACATATTAGAAGTTTGTTGGATGCATAGTTTGCAAATACTTTCTCCCATTCTATAGATTGTCTGCTTACTGTGTTGTTAGTTTCTTTTGCTCTGCAGAAGCTCTTTAGTTTAATTAAGTCCCATGTATTAAGTTTTTTGTTGCAATTGTTTCTAGAGACTTTGTCATGAAACATTTGCCAGGGCCTATGTACAGAATGGTATTTCCTAGGTTTTCATCTAGGGTTTTTGTAGTCTTAGGTTTATATTTAAGTCTTTAATACATCTTCAATTGATTTTTGTACATGGTGAAAGGAAGGAGTCCAGTTTCAGTCTTCTGCACATAGCTAGTGAGATATCTCAGAGCCACTGATTGAACAGGGAGTCCTTTCCCCATTGCTTGTTATTGTCACCTTTGTGGAAGATCAGATGGTTGTAGGCGTGCAGCATTTTTCTGGGTTTTCTAACATGTTCCTTTGGTCTATGTGTCTGTTTTCGTACCAGGACCACGTGCTATTTGGTTACTGTAGCCTTGTAGAACACTTTGAAGTCAGGTAGTGTGACGCTTCTGGCTTTGTTGTTTTGGCTTAGGATTTCTTTGTCTTTTCAGGCTCTTTTTTTGGCTTCATATGAATTTTAATTTTTTTTTTCTAATTTTGTGAAAACGTCATTGATATTTTGATAGGAATCTCATTAATTCCATAAACTGTTTTGGGCAGTGTTCTCATTTATCAGTATTTTTTCTTCCTGTCCATGAGCATGGCATGTGTTTCTATTTTTTTGTGTTGCCTCTGATTTTTTCAGGAGTGTTTTATAATTCTCATTGTAGAGATCTTTGACCTCCCTGGTGGAGGTATTTGGCTGTATTTCTAGGTATTTTATTTTATTTTATTTTTTCTGGCTATGAATGGGATTGCATTCTTGATTTGGCTCTCAGTTTGGATGTTATTGGTGTATAAAAATGCTACTGATTTTTGTACATTGATTTTGTTTCATAAAATTTTGCTGAAGTTGTTTATCAGATATAGGAGACTTTGGGCAAAGACTATGCAGTATTCTAGGCAACAGAATCATATTATCTGTGAAGACAGAGAGTTTCATTTCCTCTCTTCCTATTTCAATGTCTTTTATTTCTTTCTCTTGCCTGATTGCTCTGGCTATGATTTGCAGAACTATGTTTTACACAAGTGGTGAGAGTGGGCATCGTTTTCTTGTTCTGGTTCTCAAGGGGAGTACTTCCAGCTTTTGCTCATCCAGTATGATGTTGGATGTGGGTTTGTTATAGATGGCTTTTATTATTTTGAGTTACGTTCCTTAGATGCCTAGTTACTTGAGGGTTTTCAACAGGAATGTATGTTGAATTTTACTGAAAGCTTTTTCTGTGTCTATTGAAATGATCATGTCATTTTTGTTTTCAGTTGTGTTTATGTGAGGAAGAACATTTATTCATTTGCATATGCTGAACCAGCTTTGTATCCCAGGAATAAAGAGTATTCAGTCATGGCGTATTGGTTTTTTTTTTTTTTTTTTTTTTTTTTTTGAGGCAGAGTTTTGCTCTTGTTGCCCAGGCTGGAGTGCAATGGCGCGATCTCAACTCACCACAACCCCCGCCTCTCAGGTTCAAGCAATTCTCCTGCCTCAGCCTTCCGAGTAGCTGTGATTACAGGCATGCACCACCACACCCGGCTAATTTTGTATTTTTAGTAGAGATGGGGTTTCTCCATGTTGGTCAGGCCGGTCTTGAACTCCCGACCTCAGGTGATCCACCCGCCTCAGCTTCCCAAAGTGCTGGGATTACAGGCATGAGCCACCATGCCTGTGTATTAGCTTTTTGATGTACTGCTAGATTCTGTTTGCTAGTATTTTGTTGACGATTTTTGCAAGTATGTTCATGAGGGATATTGGTCTGAAGTTTTCTTTTTTTGTTGTTTCTCTGCCAGGTTTTGTTATCAGAATGATACTGTCCCTATAGAATAAGTTTGGGAAGTTGTATGCTTCCAGGAATGTATCCATTATTCTAAGCTTTCTAGTTTGTGTGCATTGTAGTGTTTGGAAGAGTCTCTGAGGGTGCATTATTATTATTATTATTATTATTATTATTATTATTAGGTGGTAAGTGATAATGTTCCATATGTCATTTCAGATTGTGTTCATTTGGGTCTTCTCGCTTGTTTCTTTATTAGTCTAGTTGGTGATCTATCAACCTTATTTATTCTTTCAAGAAACTAACTTTTGGGTTTACTGATATTTTGTATTGTTTTCACGCTTGCATTTCTCTCAGTTCAGCTCTGATTTTAGTTATTCCTTTTTTTTCTTTCAAACATTTTGTCAACAAGCATTGCCTCCATCATCAGTGAAAAAGTAATAAATCTGTGTACTACGAATAACCATTGCACAAGTGATTTAAACTGCAATTACATAAGAGAATATTTCTGGGAGATATGTAGGAAATCACAAAAAGGCAGCAGGTAGTTGGAGAATATCATTTTCTGTCAACAGGTAAATGCAAACTTTTTAAGTCTAATTACCCTCTTTTTTATCTTACTTGATCAAACTTACACTAAATCAAGGTTTTGCCTTAATTTCAAAGCTTGAACAAAAGAATGCTAGTAAGTTTGAAAATCTATGCTTCATATTCTTTTCATGCCCTCAGATAAATTAGTACCCTGCAGCCACAGGAAGATGTTCAGCACATTCTGATATGTAGAATAACAACAACAAAAAATGATGGAGCCAGTGACATTACCAAGATGGTGAAGTAGAAGATACCAGCCTTTATCCTCCCATAATAAACAAAACAAAACAAACAAAAACAAATATAGACAGATATCCACAAGCCAGAATAGCCCAGCGAGGGTTCCTGGGCACATTTATGAATCTGAAACAACATAGTGGAACCAGAATTTTCACACAGAAAGGATCATTGGTGAGACTGGAATACCTGAGACTCCAGGAGACAACTAGGATAAAGAAAAAAGACAGAGGCTATTGGCATCAGGAATGTGGTGGGAGCCACCATGGTTCCCAGTGTTCTGCTCCACAGACAACACTAACATGCTTTGCCACTGAGGTAAACAACAGCCATTCTTAGAGAACCCTAGAGAGGAAAATGTGGCTGCATACCCCACCCCTCAAGAAGCAGTAGGACTCCAGTCCTGTGCCACTCCAGGACTCAAGCCACCACCTCTTCCAACCTCATGCATGCCACTGACCCCCTGAGTGGTGGCTATGCTGCAAGTGCCCACACTTCAGACTCCAGATCTGTGGCTTTGCTATGCCCTTCTATGCCTCAGAAACCAAAGCCATCACCATAGCAAGCCAATTTTTACCCCAGGCCCCAGAGCCAAGGTATTTCTGAGTGTGGTCATGCCCCAGTCAGTAGCTCAGCTGCCAAAGAGAGCATGCCTGCATGTCAGAACCTGGAGATGCTGTAGCTACCTGTATGCCTGTGTCCCAGGAAAAGATACAACAAACAAATTCAGTAAAGTAGCAGGATACAAAATTAACATAGAAAAATCTATAGTGTTTCTATGCACTATCTGAAATTTAATCAAGAAAACAACTCTATGTCCAATAGCTACAAAACACACACACACACACACACACACACACACACACAATAGGTAGTGACAACTTGAAATAAGGGAGTGAAAGATCTATATACTAAAAACTGTAAAACATTGATTAAAAAAATTGACGAAGATAACAAATAATTAAAAAGATACACTGCATTCATAGATTGGAAGAAGTAATATTGTGTAAAACATCCATACTGCCCAAAGTGATCTACAGATTCAATGCCATCCCTATCAAAATTCCAATGAAATTTTTCACAGAGATAGAGAAAACAATTCTAAAATTTATGTGGCACCACAAAACACCCTAATAAATATACCAATATTGAACAAAATAACAAAGCCAGAGAATCACACTACTTCATTGCAAAATCGACCTCAAAGCTATAGTAATCAAAAGAGCATGGTATTATTACCAAAGTAGACACATAGTGCAATGGAACAAAACAGAAAGCCTAGAAATAAACCCACACATTTATAGTCAACTGATGTTTAAAAAAGGTGTGAAGATCCATTACTCAAAAATTAATTCAAGATGGAGTAAAGACTTAAACGTTAGACCTAAAACCATAAAAACCCTAGAAGAAAACCTAAGCAATACCATTCAGGACATAGGCATGGGCAAGGACTTCATGTCTAAAACACCAAATGCAATGGCAACAAAAGCCAAAATTGACAAATAGGATCTAATTAAACTAAACAGCTTCTGCACAGCAAAAGAAACTACCATCAGAGTGAACAGGCAACCTACAGAATGAGAGAAAATGTTTGCAATCTACTCATCTGACAAAGGGCTAATATCCAGAATCTACAAAGAACTCAAACAAATTTATAAGAAAAACACAACCCCATCAACAAGTGGGCGAAGGATATGAACAGACACTTCTCAAAAGAAGACATTTATGCAGCCAACAGACACATGAAAACATGCTCATCATCACTGGCCATCAGAGAAATGCAAATCAAAATCACAATGAGATACCATCTCTCACCAGTTAGAATGGCAATCATTAAAAAGTTAGGAAACAACAGGTACTGGAGAGGATGTGGAGAAATAGGAACACTTTTACACTGTTGGTGGGGCTGTAAACTAGTTCAACCATTGTGGAAGACAGTGTGGCGATTCCTCAAGGATCTCGAACCAGAAATACCATTTGACCCAGCCATCCCATTACGGGTATATACCCAAAGGATTATAAATCATGCTGCTGTAGAGACATATGCACATATATGTTTATTGCAGCACTATTCACAATAGCAAAGACTTGGAACCAACCCAAATGTCCATCAATGATAGACTGGATTAAGAAAATGTGGCACATATACACCGTGGAATACTATGCAGCCATAAAAAACAATGAGTTCATGTCCTTTGTAGGCACATGGATGAAGATGGAAACCATCATTCTCAGCAAACTATGGCAAGGACAAAATACCAAACACCACATGTTCTCACTCATAGATGGGAACTGAACAATGAGAACGCTTGGACACAGGAAGGGGAACATCACACACCAGGACCAGTTGTGGGGTGGGGGGAGGGGAGAGGGATAGCATTAGGAGATATACCTAATGTAAATGACGAGTTAATGGGTGCAGCACACCAACATGGCACATGTATACATATGTAACAAACCTGCATGTTGTGCACATGTAGCCTAGAACTTAAAGTATAATTTTTAAAAAAGGTGTCAAGATCACATAGTTGGAAATACAGTCTCTTCAATAAGTAGTGGCAGGACAACTCGATGTCCACATATAAGAGAATAAAATTAGATGCTTATCTCACAATATACACTCAAATCTACTCAAATTGGATTAAATATGTAAATATAAGACTTAAAACTGTAACACTACTGAAAGAAAACACAGGGGAAAAGCTCCATGATATTGGTATGAGCAATGACTTTTTTAATATGGCCCAAAAAGCACAAGTGAAAAAGGAAAAATAGACAAATGGGATTACACCAAAAAATAAGTCTTCTGCATGGCAAAGGCAGCAGTCAACAGAGTGAAAAAAACAGCCTATGGAATGGAATAACATGTTTGCAAATCATAAACTTGTGAAGGGGTTACTATCCAAAATATATAAGAATTTCGAGCAACTCAATAACAAGAAAACAACCCAATTAAAAAAATGGACAAAGTATCTGAATAAGTATTTCTCACAAGAAGACATACAAATTGCCTACAGGCATAGTAAAAAATGCTCAATCATCAGGAAATATAAATTTAAAACAACAAGATGTCACCTCACACCTATTATAACTACTATTATCAACAAAATAAATAATCAATTTTGGTGATAATGTGGAGGAAAGGGAACCTTTGTACACTGTTGGTGGGAATATAAATTAGAACTTTTATCATTGAAAACAGTATAGAAGTTCCTAAACAAACCTGTAAATAGAACTACCATATGATTTAGCAATTCCTTTATTAGGTATGTTATACAAAGTATATGAAATTAGTATGTTAAATAGATGTCTAAACACCCATGTTTATTGCAGCAGTATACACAATAGCCAACTATGAAATCAACTTAAGTATCCATCATCAGATGAATGAATCAAGCAAATATGTGGCATGTATACATATACACAATGGAACACAGTTCACTCATAAAAAAGAAGAAAATCCCGTCGTTTGTGACAACGTGGATAAACCTGAAGATCATTATCCTAAGTGAAATAATCCAGACACAGAAAGACAAATATAGCATGATCTCACTGATATGTGCACTGTAAAAAAACTGAATTCGTAAAGGCAGAGAGTAGAATGTTTTTTACCAGAAGCTAGAGGGTATGGGGATTGGGGAGATATTGGTCAAAGGATTGAAAATTTAGTTAGACAGAAGGAACATGTTCAAGAGGTTTATTGTATTTTATGGTGACTGTAGTTAAGAACAGTGTGTACTTGAAAATTAATAAGGCAGTAGATTTTTAAGTGTACTCACTGCTAAAAATGTATGTGAGGTAATAAATAGATTGATTTAGCTATTCCAAAATGTATACATATATCAAAACAGCATGTTACACTCTATTAATATATAAAAATATCACTTGTCAAGTAAATATATGATAAAATAAGTGAATTAATACAAAATTAAACCTGGCCTAATATAGAGGAGTTTATTTAGTGATAATTTTATTCTTTCAGTGGTAACTATCATTGCATTTGCAAATTAAAATATTTAGGCTGGGATTTAACTCCTTGCTTGAACTTAAGTTTCACAGATGAAAGAGAAATTCTACTGAATCAAGAAAAACATTGAAAAGCACTAAGAGTCTACCACTTCCCAAAGTAAAGCTACATACGGTAGCACTTGGGTTAATATTTATTTTCACATGCTTCTTCGTCCTTGGCTCCGTATTCTTATCTAGATACATAATTCTGGTCCTTCTAGGAATTTTTCTTCTATTTAAGTTTTCTCTTTACATTGAGTTCTCAAACTTCCGTGCAGCTTCTCATTTAGTCAATGCTTTGGTCATTTTACCTTCAGTTTCTTTAGGCAAGAACTCTTGGAATCATACCTAAATCTTACCCTAATAGAACTCTAACTCTGTTTTTTCTTCTGCAAAACCAAAAAAGCTCTAGTCCCACCTGAAGCTTTCATTAGGAGTTGGGAGAGAAGTTTTGATTTTTAAGATTTCCAAAATGCATTGAAGGAAACGTAAAACACTACGTGGAAAATACATAATTACCCCAACTCCTGAATAAATTAAATTGAGCATTAGAAAGAGGGAGAATGTTTATTATGTGCAAATATGACTAAAAGTTTTATTTTATAAACAGACCTCCTATGATTATAATGCAAAATATGTCTTCATGTAAGTCTATTTATTGGAAAACATTCTTTTTTAATTCAATATTTTCATATAAGCTGTCTATTAGACAAGAGAACTTCTGTCATGCCAGGGAGCTCTTTTTCTCTGGACTCCTATTTGTCATGTTTTCATGACTCTCATTCATAATAACTAACTAAAGAAATTAAGACTTTTAAGTTTTTATTCCATTTTATTACCTAAATCATTCTGAATTTTAACAAGAGATTTTAGTACCTTATATTTAAAATATAGAATGTTAGGTTATTATTATGCTTAATAAAATATAAGAGCAATTCTATTTCCCAAACCAGTTTTAACCTTTACATTGTTCATTCAGGCTAGCTGTACAGTTGGACACAAACTTTTCAACTGCAAATACATGATTGTTAAACTAAGCTTATACAATTCATTATTGTGGTCTATGATTGGAGGCTTCACTTCCTTTTGTCCTTGACGTTTGTACCTTAACAATCTCTGATTTTAAAATATGACCTTATTCATTTTCATATTTTCCTGATTCTACTCTATTGCAATGGGTATTGAATTACAAAGAGGAGAAAGCATGGAACGGACCTAAACAAATCTGCAACACATTTCTTTCATGCAACCATGACTAGGCCTTAGGGAAGTACCATTACTTTTAAATTAATCTCTAGTTAGTTTGCTAAAACAGTCTTTAGAGTAACTGGGACGTAACATCCATATTGTCCTAACTCTACTACTTTAAATCTCCATAGATCCCCTCATTGCAAAGTTTATGGAGAGGATAGAAGCCATCTAAAACAAATTTCTACAATGTCTAACTTACCATATTCTTTTATTCACTCTCTCTTCTTTCTCTTTTCTAGCCTTATTCTCCAAACTTTTAAAAAACTGTTTTGCATTCACTGTCTACACTTACAAATCACCTAAGTCACAAAATATATAGTAGTCAAGCTTTTGCTTTCATCGTTTTTGAAATTTCTTTGTGGAAATTCCTGAATCTAATTTTTATTTCTTTTTCCAAGTCATTTTCTATTAACATTGCCAGATTGATTTTCTGAAAATATGCAACAGAGTATATCACTACTTATCTTAAAAGCTTCAAAGTCTTGGACTCTGTTTCTGGCACAATCGGAAATCAAATATAGTAAAATGTACTGGATAGAAAAAACATTAAAATGTTGAACAAATATTGTAACAATTTCTTTAATTCTGTGGATGAACTGACAAGAGGGAAACTCTTTTGAGGCTGAAAGACTTAATAGAAACACAAGACAGCAGACATTAGACTCAATAATACTTCACCAATAGCCTGGAACTTCAGTTTTAATGGCCTCAAGACCTAAGGCTTTTTAGAGATAAAGCCTTGCATCTACACCATGCAATACATCTGATTTAGACCAAAAAGGTCAGTTCCTTGACTATTTTCATACTCAGAGCAAAGAGAAACAAAGAAACAAAGAAAAATAAAATATGTTTGTTTTAGACGGGACTGGGTGGGTAGGGAAAATTATGAAAGGTTATTTTAGGAATTTGAATAATAAGATGTGCCTCACATTAGTTTGGGGGTGCAATTCACTCTATTTTCATGTTCCGAGAAAGTAAAACTAGCCAAAAGTCTATAATTTTATGCAAATTAGACCTGTTTTGGTGGTGCCTTCAAACACGGAAACTGAAATAGACATAAACTCCAATCGTAGAAAAGCAAAGAAAAAACTAAAACAACAGCAACAAAGAAAAAACTAAAACAACAGCAACAACGAAAATTCGATTGAGCCTCAAAAATTTGTCAGATAAACTTAGGACAAACTAGACTCCACAATAAATTAATAATGCAAAAAGAGAAAGCAAAATATGCATGGATCATGAACAAGAGCAGGCACAATTTAAAAAACTGGAATGAGATCCATAAAAAAATTAAAATTTTGAAGTATTATACCAGATCTAGTGCAAATGTTTCTGACCAAGAAAAAAAAAAGTAGAAGGAATCAAAATCACAAGTAAGGAGAAAAGCCTGCCAAAAGGTCAGATATATATATATGAAAATTTTAAAAAGGGAACCTGCAAAACATTTATTGATTGTTTTATCTTTGTTTTTTTAACATATATATTTTTTATTATACTTAAATTCTAGGGTACATGTGCACAACGTGCAGGTTTGTTACATATGTATACATGTGCCATGTTGGTGTGCTGCACCCATTAACTCGTCATTTGCATTAGGTATATCTCCTGATGCTATCCCTCCCCCTTCCCCCCACCCCACAACAGGTCCCAGTGTGTGATGTTCCCCTTCCTGCGTCCAAGTGTTCTCATTGTTCAATTCCCACCTATGAGTGAGAACATGCGGTGTTTGGTATTTTGTCCTTGCGATAGTTTGCTGAGAATGATGGTTTCCAGCTTAATCCATGTCCCTACAAAGGACATGAACTCATCATTTTTTATGGCTGCACAGTATTCCATGGTGAATATGTGCCACATTTTCTTAATCCAGTCTATCATTGTTGGACATTTGGGTTGGTTCCAAGTCTTTGCTATTGTGAATAGTGCCGCAATAAACATATGTGTGCATGTGTCTTTATAGCAGCATGATTTATAATCCTTTGGGTATATACCCAGTAATGGGATGGCTGGGTCAGATGATATTTCTGGTTCTAGATCCTTGAGGAATCGCCACACTGTCTTGCACAATGGTTGAACTAGTTTACAGCCCCACCAACAGTGTAAAAGTGTTCCTATTTCTCCACATCCTCTCCAGTACCTGTTGTTTCCTAACTTTTTAATGATTGCCATTCTAACTGGTGTGAGATGGTATATCTCATTGTGGTTTTGATTTGCATTTCTCTGATGGCCAGTGATGGTGAGCATGTTTTCATGTGTCTGTTGGCTGCATAAATGTCTTCTTTTGAGAAGTGTCTGTTCATATCCTTTGCCCACTTTTTGATGTCGTTGTTTGTTTTTTTCTTGTAAATTTGTTTGAGTTCTTTGTAGATTCTGGATATTAGCTCTTTGTCAGATAAGTAGATTGCAAAAATTTTCTCCCATTTTATAGGTTGCCTGTTCACTCTGATGGTAGTTTCTTTTGCTGTGCAGAAGCTCTTTAGTTTGATTAGATCCCTCAATTTTGGCTTTTGTTGCCACTGCTTTTGGTGTTGTAGACATGAAGTCCTTGCCCATGCCTATGTCCTGAATGATATTGCCTAGGTTTTCTTGTAGGGTTTTTATGGTTTTAGGTCTAACATGTAAGTCTTTAATCCATCTTGAATTAATTTTTGTATAAGGTGTAAGGAAGGGATCCAGTTTCAGCTTTCTACCTATGGCTAGCCAGTTTTCCCAGCACCATTTGCTAAATAGGGAATCCTTTCCCCATTTCTTGTTTTTGTGAGGTTTGTCAAAGATCAGTTGGTTATAGATGTGTGATATTATTTCTGAGGGCTCTGTTTTGTTCCATTGGTCTATATCTCTGTTTTGGTACCGGTACCATGCTGTTTTGGTTACTGTAGCCTTGTAGTATAGTTTGAAGTCAGGTAGCATGATGCCTCCAGCTTTGTTCTTTTGGCTTAGGATTGACTTGGCGATGTGGGCTCTTTTTTGTGAACTTGTGAAACATTTAAGGAGAGAAAATCAAAATTATAATTAATGTCTAATACTTATTAAATGGAAGGTGATATACAGCTGAATAGAAAAGGGGTTAACTGAATGTTGTTTCTGAAGAAATTATGCAGAATTCAGTACAATGTGACAAAGACATAAAATATGAAGGTGAAGTTAAGAGACATGGATCATAGAGTGAGAAGGTAAAATAAATGTTATGGAGTTTCTAAGAAGGATATTTCAAGAAAGGTAAATTAAGGACATGGTTTTTTTATGTTTTATTTGTTTTGAACAAAAAAAGCATATATACATATATAGGCTCAGGGAGCAAAATCATTCTGATCAGGAAATATAACAAGAAATCTATACCTAGGTTATCATTAGGCAACTCAGAATATCAAAAACAAAGAGAATATTTTAATAGGAGCCAGAGGGAAAAAATTTACCTATAAAGCAATAACAGCAAATAGGTAGATCATCTCTCAATGCACTATTTTAAAATTATGAGAGAAATACACCGTTAAATTAAACGGCAATCCAACAAAGTAGCTTTCAATTTTTTGGATGAAATAGTGCAATTATCAAAAAACTAAAACAGAAAAAGTTTAACATGCAGAAATCCATTTAAGTCACTTGAAAGCATATACTTCCATCAAGCAGAAACGTTTCTCCAGAAAGAAAGACTTAGAGGTAAGACAAAGAGCTGCACAAGAGTGGTAAACGTTTGGACAAATCTAAACAAATATTGGCCTTATGAAACAATAATTATAACTGTCAGCACATTACTGTTATATATAACTTATCTATTATTGCTTAACTAATCACTGTAAAATGAGATGATTGAAACAAATTTAGACATACAAATAGTAATGAAAATGCAGTCTTAATTTTAGAATTTAATAGCATTAGCAGGCTGAATTAAATGTTAAAATTCCAATTATGTTTTGTTTAGAACATACATATTTAAACATAAAGACACAGAAAGTAGATATAAGCTGAAGAATAAAATTATAGCAGTTAACAGTTGGCACCAATACACTTTGGGAGGCTGAGGCGGGTGGATCACAAGGTCAGGAGATCGAGACCATCTGGGCTAACACAGTGAAACCCTGTCTCTACTTAAAAATAAATAAATTTAAAAAATACAAAAAATTAGCCAGGCATGGTGGCAGGCACCTGTAGTCCCAGCTACTTGGGAGGCTGAGGCAGGAGAATGGCGAATGCCGTGAACCCGGGAAGCGGAGCTTGCAGTGAGCCGAGACCGTGCCACTGCACTCCAGCCTGGGCAATAGAGCGAGACTCTGTCTCAAAAAAAAAAAAGGACACTGAATTAAAGGTGGTCATTGCCCCCTTCACCAGGAGTAGATGTTAATTCTAAATGTAGTTGAAACAGGATAGTTCCCTTGACCCCTACGTGGTACTCGTGATGGGGTTGGCTCATTTACTTAGCCCACAGCTTTCAAATCCTTGCAGGAGGGGGAGCATGCCGGTGAGTGTGTGCAGAGGCCAGGACAAGCACTTCTGCGCAACCATCAGGAGCAGAACTTTGTTCAGGCCCATGGCAGCATCTGGGAGTTGCCCACCACCCTCGGAGCCCCAGAGGGCATGTGTTTCAGTGCACTCTTTTAGCTTTGACATCCATGGACAGCTTAAGGGTTCAACAGCTCAGTGGAGGGTCAGTGTGACAGCCTCTTGCACCCACACCCAGGTTCTCGTCTAGCATCTGGGAGGAATGAGGTTGCACGAACAAACTGAAGGGTGGTGAATGCAGACTATTTTATTGAGTGGTGGAAGTGGCTCTCAGTAGTATCGGGAGCTGGAAAGGGGATGGAGTGTGAAGGTGGTCTTCCCTGGAGTTTGGCCATGCCTGGCTGAACTCTTCTCTGACCATAGTCACTGATGTCCAGCTGCTTAATCTCACTGTTTAGATGCTTCTTTTCTTCTCTCCTTCTCTGCCACACCAACCCACTGACAGTGGAGCTTGGGGTTTTCATGGTTTCAGGATGGGGTTGGATGAGTCAGGGGAGTGTTGGAAAAGGCAACATTCAGGTGGGAAAACAGGAATACATGTTCCCACTTTGGGCCGCGTGTCCAGGCTTGAGAGCGGGGCTTCACCAGAGACCCTGCCCTCTTCTACACAGAATTTCCCTGCCTACTGTCCATATCATAGTGACACACAGTTTAATAATAAACAAAATTGATATGAATACAGGTCAAAATTCAGAAGCACATAATATAATTAAGAGTGTTCCTATTCCTCTCTTAGATAAGTCAGGCATAAAATCAGTAGAGACATAGAAGCTTTGAAAAGCACAATTAACAAAAGTCACCCAAGACAGTGCTACTTAAAGTAGCCAGGCTACCAACTATTTGTAATGTGAGGTGAAAAATGAAACACATCAGAACCAATCAATGTATTGTTCTTGATATAAAAAAGAAAAAATGTTTTGTGAACTGTACTTACTTTGTCACATATGGACAAATTTTTAGTCTGGTACTTTTTGGCTGACCACAGGTTGATCATCACTTTTCTGAGAGATATGCATATATCGTTCTATATCCAAGAATTAATCAATATATATGTCATTTTTAGCTTTACAGTTGCCAAAATTGATAATCTAAAATGTAATAATATAACAAATTTTAAGCAACTGATATCACACTGACCAATTTCTCATGCTATAATGCAATTTAGGATCCCATAAGACAGAGATAACAAAACATAACTCATATATTTAAAAGTTGAAAAATATATTTATAATGATATGTTAGCAAAAAGAAATAAGAATTTAGAAAAGACTGAAAATAATCCTGAAAATATCATATGTGGAAACTTAAAGGCTACTTACAGAAAACTTTTTCACTTCATTTGGTTAATAATAAAAATATTTTACATGAAAACTTGTAAGATACTTAAATTTTTTATTTTGATTATTATTAATTTTTTTGAGATGGAGTCTCACTCTGTTGCCCACGCTGGAGAGCAGTGGTGCGATCTCGGCTCACTGCAACCTCCATCTCCTGGGCTCAGGCGATTCTTCTGCCTCAGCCTCCCTACTAGCTGGGATTACAGGCACCTACCACTGCGTCTGGCTAATTTTTGCGTTTTTTTTTTTTTTTTTTTTTTTTGAGATGGAATGTCACTCTGTTGCCCAGGCTGGAGTGCAATGGTGTGATCCCAGCTCACTGCAAACTCCACCTCCCAGGTTTACACCATTCTCCTGCCTCAGCCTCCCAAGAAGCTGGGACTACAGGCGTCTGCCACCATGTCTGGCTAATTGTATTGTGTTTTTAGTAGAGAAGGGATTTCACCCTGTTAGCCAGGATGGTCTTGATCTCCTGACCTGGTGATCCACTCGCCTTGGCCTCCCAAAGTGCTGGGATTACAGGTGTGAGGCACCTCGCCCAGCTGACTGGTAACTTTAAATTGTATACAGTAGTAACTAATAAAGGCTGAAAGCCATTAAGCTAAATGTTCATAAGAAGAAATTATCCAAAACAATTAAAACTAAAAAAGTATGAGAAATAAAGTAATATACAAGCATATATTACTGACCTCATAAATAATACCATTCCCCAAAATAAATATCAAACTATAGAGGGCTTGTTAAAAAACTCTTAATATTGGAAAACTTGTGCAATGATGAGAAAAAGAAGGAAGATGACATAGATTAAACATGTTATGACTAAACAAAGATGAATAGATTATATCAGATTTTAAAAAATAAGAAGCTACTAAGAATCATTTTAAACTTTTGTATTTGAAGGTGACAAAGTGGAAAACTTTTAGAATAATAAATAGTATCAAAAGTAATTAAAAGAGATTAAAGGAATTAAACTAATATTATACCCAGTATGATATGCAACCAATAATCAAATATATTTCTCCAAAAAAACACCAAAAATGTATAACAATGTACTATGCATTCAATGGAATTCTGCTGAGAACACATGACTAATTCAATATTTAAATTTATGTATATTCACCATATTATTAAAATAGAGAGGAAAAAACATGATCAACTCCATAGATTCAGAATGATCATTTGATAAATTTAAGCCACTAATTGTAGACATAATTCTAAATTTAGGACTAGAAGGGGACTCTCTTAAATTTTATTAAAGGAGAGTTATCAAAAGTTGCAAGGAGTGTATGTTTTCATGGTGAAACATTTAAAACTTTACTTAAAACTCAGGAAATATACAATATTGTGATGTGCACTGGACTTTTTAATTAAATATTAGCAGAGTTAAAATTAATATGGATTTGCAAGGCAAAAAAGAATATTTTTTGATCATAGGCCTATATGATTATGCCTATATGATTATATGCCAGATGATTATTTTTAAATAAAAAGAGCTATATTATTATATTAATCAGTAAGATATTTTATACAATTCAAAGTTATAAATTCCATATTTCAAAGGTCATTTCTATCATTGAAACAAATACTTTTGAAAAGTAATTTTTTAAAATATATGTAATATAATAGTAATGGAATGTAAATTATAATGAAGATGTATTGCCTATGATTATATGCCTTTATGATTTTTTAATAAAAATATGAACTATATTATTATTGTAATCAATAAGATGTTTTATACAAGTGAAAGTTATGATTTCAAGATCATATGCCTATATGATTATGTTTTCAATAAAAATAAGAGCTATATTATTATTTTAATCGGTAAGATATTTTATACAATTAAAAGTTATGAATTCCGTACTTCAAAAGTCATTTCTCTCCTTGAAACAAATACTTTTGAAAAGTAATTTTTAAAAATATATGTAATGTAATTGTAATAGAATGTAAATTATAATGAAGATGTATAGGAGAAATTCTAAATTTATATTTAAAACTGTGAATGAGAACCTTAAGGTTGGTGAAAAATTATACTGTTTCCATGAAAACTCAAAATTATGAAGATGTCACTCTTTTGTGAACCACTCAGTCTTCACTGGGGTCTTGCATATACAATCATGCATTGCTTAACAGTGGGGACACATTTTGAGAAATGCATCATTAGGCAATTTCATCTTTGTGTGAACATCATAGAGTGTACTTACACAAAACTAGGTGGCATAGCCCACTACCCACCTAAGCTATGTGGTGTAGCCTATTGTTCCTAGGCTACAGACTTGTATAGCACAGGACTGTACTGAATGCTGTAGGCCATTGTAACATATTGGAAAGTATTTATGTATGTAAACATATCAAAACATAGAAAAAGTGCAGTAAAAATAAGGTAATATCATCTTATGGGACTACTATCATATATGTAGTCCATTATTGACCAAAATATTGTGTGGTACATGATTGTATTTTCAATAGTTTATTAGAAATGCATCTGAGAGTAAAGAGTATCTGAGACATTCCTGGAAAAGCACAAACTAGTGGGGAGAACTGCCCTAACTCATATCAATTATATTAATGGAGACCCTGTGGAATTGATAAATTGTCCAATGAAATTTGTAGGGCTAATAAACAGACCCACTCGTACATGAAAACTTGATCAATAACAGAATTAACGATGCATACCTAGGGTGAAATTATGGACTATTCAACACATTGTGAACAAATTGTTTGTAATACATATCAAGGTGAGATGGAATGAGAAATGGAATCCTTGCTTTACACAAAATTTCAATTCTTGGAAGAATGAAAATATATATGTGGAAGACACAACTTCAAAGGTTTTAAAATAATATTAGAAACTATGTTTATCAATTTGGTATAGAGAGGTTCTTAAGAACATTACAAAAAGTGAAAATTATTAAAAATAGAGATGAACAACACTGACAGTAATGATAGTTGCTCTTTAAAGTCTACCATGGAAAAAGTAGAAAACACAAACTGGAAAATGGTTTGCCATTACTAACTGACAAGTTATTAGTATCCAGACTATATTTAAAAAGAACTACAAATTAATAAGAGAAATGACAAATCAATAGTAAAATGGGCAAAATATGTTATTGCATATTACAGAGAAAAGAAATAGAAAACTGCCAAGACACATATGAGAAATTCTCCGTCTTTTTTTTTTTTTTTTTTTTTTTTTGAGATGGAGTCTCACTCTTTCCCCCAGGCTGGAGTGCAGTGGCACGATCTCGGCTCACTGCAAGCTCCACCTCCTGGGTTCACGCCATTCTCCTGCCTCAGCCTCGTGAGTAGCTGGGATTACAGGCGCCCACCACCACGCCCGGCTAATTTTTTGTATTTTTAGTAGAGACTGGGTTTCACCATGTTAGCCAGGATGGTCTTGATCTTCTGACCTTGTGATCTGCCCTCCTCGGCCTCCCAAGAGAAATTCTCAGTCCTGTTAATGAAATGGGAAATTCTCATGAAAACTAAAATAAAACATATACTGTTTAACATGTATACTTTACTCATAGGAGAGCATATTGGTAAAACTTTTTTGTTTTTTTGAGATGGAGTTTCGCTCTTGTTGCCCAGCCTGGAGTGCAATGGCATGATCTCAGCTTACTGCAACCTCCACCTCCAGGGTTCAAGCAATTCTCCTGCCTCAGCCTCCTGAGTAGCTGGGATTACAGGCATGCACCACCACGCCTGGCTAATTTTTTGTATTTTTAGTAGAGACGGTGTTTCACCATGTTGGCCAGGCTGGTCGCGAACTCCTGACCTCAGATTATCCACCCACTGCGGCCTCCCAGAGTGTTGGGATTACAGCTGTGAACCACTGTACCTGGCCCATATTGGTGAAACTTTATGTAAGTAATTAATTTTATTTGGTTAAGTAGAAAATATTCATACTCTTCACTTTCTGGAGAAGACAGTTTCTTGAACACATTTACCAGGCAAGAAGATCATAGAAGCATTTTAGTTAATAGAAAAATCTGAAAACAACAAAACTGACCATCTCAGTATAATGGATACGTAAAATATAGTATATTTATATAATGGATGTTATATAGCAATCTATGATTTATAGCTGTGTATCAATCTAGCCATCTCTCAAAAAGATGATATTAAATACAAATAAAAAGTCAGATATGGGTATACCTGTGTGAATCCTGAATATCTGAGACAGGTCTCAGTTAATTTAGAAAGTTTATTTTGCCAAGGTTGAGGACGTGTGTCCATGACAGCCTCGGGGGTTCCTGATGACATGTGCCCAAGGTGGTCAGAACACAGTTTGGTTTTATACATTTTAAGGAGACATGAGACATCAATCCACATGTAAGATGAACATTGGTTCTCTCCAGAAAGGCAGGACAACTCGAGGCAAAGGTGGAACAACTCAAGTGGGGAGGGGCTTCCAGTTCTTAAGTAGATAAGATACAAATGGTTTCATTCTTTGAGTTTCTGATTAGCCTCTCCAAAGGAGGCAATCAGATATGCATTTATCTCAGTGAACAGAGGTATGACTTTGAATAGAATGGAGGCAGGTTTGCCCTGAGTTCCCAGTTTGACTTTTCCCTTTAGCTTAGTGATTAAACCCCTAGGGAGATGGATTTTAGGTCTTCTCTTGTTGCCTTGTTCAGTGATCCTATGATTAAACCTGTTTCTTTGCTGCAACTTGGTTACTCAGCCTATTGACTTGTTTTGCACATTGGGTAACGGACCCATTATAGTAACAATTACTCATTCTCATCTTCCCTTTGAATACTTTTTCCTGCAACCTCATATATGAGGACATGTTGTTAGAATTTGCATTGAGATAGTTGTGGTTTAGATTCTCAGCTCTGCCATTTATATGAATGTAAACAAGTAGCTTAATCTGTAGGAGTTTTTAATTCTCTATTTATAATATGGGGCTAATAAGACCTAGTTTGCACTTGATCCATATTTGTATTAAAGAACTAATCCTAGTCTATCTTATTTGGGGTTTTTCCAAGCTTAATTTTAAAACTCTTACCAGTAATCCAAATGTAATGGTCTTCGTAGTTTCATATAAACTGGCAATGTCTTGTATATAAATGATAGTTTGTTATTGTTGAAGGAATCAATCAATGTTGAAAGAAATATGTGGAGTTTAGTCAGTATATAGACTAATATTAAGTCCCTCTAAAGGTTGCTGAGAAAGAAAGAAAAGATCAACAAACATACTAAGTATCAGAATATATATAGTCTATGAAATTCAATAATTACATGCATTTATTTAGCTCATCTATTCCCAAAGAATATTCTCAAAAAAGCATTGATACACATATATGTATATATCAGTTGTATAGTTATATGTATATGGATAAATTTTTTACATATTTAATTGAAATGTATTTTTTCTTGGAAAAGTTTATTAGGCAAAAACTGGGAACTTAAGAAAAGTATATTGACCAGCTGACTAGAATCTTTGATTTTTCCAGGGTCTTATTAGTGCTTTGTTCCTTCAGGTGTGGTCCTTGGACCAGCAACATCAGTATCTATATCACCTGAGAGCTTGTTAAACATTCAGAAATTGAGAGCCCACGCAACATCTACAGAATCAGAATCTACATTTCTACAAGATACTCTGGAATTCATACCTAAATTTTGTGGTTTGAGAAGTCCTGTAGTGCAGGTGAGTAAATCATCCATTCACAATTTCTTAAATCTATCTGATCAAATAAACCTCTTCCCCATGTTTAATTCCATATTACAAGAACTACAGTCACATGAAATAATTTAGCTTCCCAGGGGGAATATTCTGTAAAGACAACACAAACATTCTAACCTGTTTGGCAGTTGCTTCTTATTATTAATTGTCATTTTGTTCGGTTGTTTACCGTGAGTCTCTTTCGTGAGAATAGGTCTTCTGTGCCTGTTTGTCTTTGGGCAATGTAAAAAAGCAATTACTACATGTGAAAAATTTGAGAAAATTCCCTAGGTTAGTATTTCTCTAATAACACATTAGATGGAAATGTGGTACTAGTGAAAAGGCAGATTCTTGCAATCTGTAATAAATCTGACTTTACCAATGAAGTTTTATCATCTATGTTTTTAACCAGCCCCACATTCTAAAGCTTGTGAATCATTAGACTATTTTCTTGGTGGACCCATCAAGAAGCATGTGGTATTTTTAGTTTTTTTTTTTAACATAATATTCAACCTAATGCTCAGCTTTTAATTTTAAACACCTGTTTGAAACTGATAGCCTATACTAAAGAAATAATGCTCACATCTATGGTCCATGAACATCTGAGGCTGTGAAGTCTTCTACTTACTCTTATATTACTCATTATTTTACTTATTCTTTATTACTTGGAGGAGTTAAAGGCAAGACTTAACAAGCACAGCAGTTATGTGTACAAATAATGAATGGGTTTATATATAAGACCTAAATGAATTATACCAACATTTTATATTTATTGCTACCTTAATAATTATTCTTTATTCCTTGTTATTCATATCTACATAGACTCATGTAGAGGAGATAGTTTCTATTTTATTTTTATTATCAACTAATTTACTTCTCTTATTTAATAAATGCTTAGGCTTTTTAATCCATAAGTTGATGCACCATGTGCTAGGAGAATGTCACAGAAAAAGCAAATTGGCAAGACCTTATACGTCACAGAAAAAAAGATTTACTTTGTCAGTTTTACAAAGTCATAAAATGGCACTGGAGCAATTGTAAAAAATAATATGAGTAGATATCTTTTAGTGGTATTCTTTTAGTAAGGGAAATTATTTACTGTGAAAACAAAAGATAAACAAATATATTAATATGTGATCTTGCAAAGTATATAGCTAAAGTTGTGTAATTACTTTATGAAAATTATAGTGTTTAAGAACTTTCTAGTAAAATAGCAAATAAAAATTTATAAATACTAGGTAATTTGCTGGATGTATTCGACTGTCACTATTTAAAAAGAAAGCAAAAAAAGATTAATGAAATAACAACAATAAAACCTTCCTGGCCTACAGCTTACTTAAATTACTGAATTTGCATCCTCAGAAAGTGAAAATAATGGTAAGAATCAATGAGAGGTTACAGAAGCCAAAGCCAATAAAAGAAATAATTTGTTTAGAGCCCAAGATATCAATTATAATTATGGTAAGAACACTTCCCATTTACTGAAAATTATTTGAATCTAGATTCTCTATTTCATTTCATTGACATGTATATTAGTAGACTTCAAAGTCAGAGTCAGCTGAAGAAAAACAGCAGCTTATTTACAAAGCTTTCCATCACCAAGATTCCTCTTAATCTTGGATGATCAGAACAGTACTAAAACTCCCCCTGCATCACCTCAGTTCGTATATGTTCCAGATTAACACCTCATACGTCTCATGTTGATGATTTTGGAGTAAATTGTTTTAAGAGATTTTGTGAGTCCTTTTATTGTTTCAGTATGAAGGAAGTGAAAGGTGTCATATAAAACCATGTAAAAAAATAAAGAGTTAAAAATTTATTCATTCAGTGTAAATCAATCTGGATTATTTATACTTAAAATTCCATATGGACTTAAGCCTTTAAGATGATTTGTGAATGAAGACTATTTATTTTAGCCTCACAATCTGGAGAGAAGCCTATGCTAATTTCAATGGCTAATGTTCAATTATTCACTTTATTTTTGTTTTAAGTACCTTATTTCTTTCATCATCTCTGCTTCTCTGTCTCATCAGAAACAAAATTCTTCCTTAACCCATTCAAAAACATCCTCCAATTCAGAAATCTTAAATGAAATCCGTGGATCTACTTTGGTTTCAGATTTTGTATCCTGTATAATGAGAGAAGAGTTTTGCCCTAAGCGAATGTAGAAATATAATTAACCTATTTTATTAGAGACCATTAAAGGCCATACTCCTACTAATGTTTAGAAGCAATGATCTACACCCCTTCATTTGTAAACCAGTATTGCTATTCTAGACCATGCCTTTAAAAGTTTAATTGCCTTCACTTTGAACTATTTGTGATTAACTTTTTATAGAATAGTTCTTCTAAAAATTTAGTCGTCAAGTCTTATGACTCAATGTCTTTCCACAGAAGTAGGAAATAAGAGATGTAACCCCAATTTTAAACTACAATAACTAAAATATGATTTTAAAAAATAGATACTAAAAAAATCAAAATTATCTGTGTTGTGAAAGAGGATAAATATGGAACAGGGAGTTTGTGATTTGATTGATTTAAAGAGGTGAAATTTCTAATATGAAAATAATTTTTAAAAATTAAGGAACATAATTTCCATAGATTTTTAAAGTAACCTCTTTAAAAAGGATTATTCATGCCTATGGCTAATAAAAATGAAGGATGGGCGCGGTAGCTCACGCCTGTAATCCCAGCACTTTGGGAGGCCGAGGTGGGCAGATCACAAGGTCAGGAGATCGAGACCATCCTGGCTAACATGGTGAAACCCCATCTCTACTAAAAATACAAAAAAATTAGCTGGGAGTGGTGGCGGGTGCCTGTAGTCCCAGCTACTCGGGAGGCTGAGGCAGGAGAATGACATGTACCCAGGAGGCAGAGCTTGCAGCTTGCAGTGAGCCTAAATAGTGCCACTGCACTCCAGCCTGGGCGACAGAGCAAGACTCCATCTCAAAACAAAAAATAAATAAATAAATAAATAACAAAATAACCAAAAAGGAAACACAGTACGTAACAAAAATTAATAATAATCCCATTACCAAAAGCAAAGAGAAAGGACACTGGTCTGTTCATTTAAGGTGTGTATATATCATCCCAAAATTGTATGCATGTATAAGCAGATAAACATGTATACATCTTTTTTTTTTACAGAAATAAGAGCTTATACACTTTCTTCTATAATAGTTATTGCTATTTGCACTTATCATATGGATCATCTCATAATACCACATATAAACTTATTTCATTCCTCTTATCTCATTACTGCAAAGCTAACAGTACTTTGTATGGGTGTTTCACAATTAAGTTATTAATTTTCTTCTGATGAACATTGATTAATTTGCTTTCTGCTTCCCTTTGCTTTCCCAACTGCATCACTTAGAAAAATATTAAATAATAATGTGGTAGTTATATCCTGACTTAATGGAAGTCCTTCTAAAATTTCAGCAGTAGGTAATACTGATGGCATTTTGTTTATACACGCATACACACAGTCATCATGATACAGCAGTTTCCATATCTTCATTTATGTCTATTTTACTAGTATTTTTGGTAGTTGCTATTTTTGTCTTTGTTTTTGTGTATGTGTTTGTGTGAGTTTTTTGTACTAATGGCTATTGAATATAATTAAATGCCTTTCTGCAGCTATGGAGATAACATTATCTTTTTCTTCTGTGACTTATTAATGATTTATATTTATAGACTTTCTAATATTCTACTGTTCTTACAAATGTAGAATGAATTATATAAGTCATGATATGGATATACTACCAGATTTTCTTTTCTGTTATTTAAAATAAATTTGAATATATACATGAGTATATATTTTTAGTTGTTTTTTAATACTGGTTTTGTCACATTTTGTTAATACGTCCCAGCCTTTGTTAAGGACAGATCTTTGAAATATTTCCTTGTTCTCTTTACTAAAAAATTTTAAATGGTATTGAAATTGTGTAATTTTGAGAGTTTGTTCATATTCACTTATAAAATCACATAGGTTTGTGAATTTGGCAATTTGGGAGATGTAATGAGGCTTGCTATTAACTTCTTTAATTTCTTCTATAAGAATTGGTTTGTATGCCCTTTATATAACTTCATGTGTCTTGTCCTTATCCTAGAATATCCTTAAATGCCCAAATAACAAAATAATTTCCTGGGGAAACAAAATAAACCTCATTTAATCACTTCCCAGTGTAAAATTCATTAATGGTGATCTTCTTGGTGTGTTTAGAATAAATAAAATACTGCCTACCAAGCACACTTGGTCCTATATATTTTGGCTCCAGTCTCTCATTCTAGTCACATTTTTCATGAATCCCATCCACCCCCTCTAGTCCAGTCATATGGAAATATGAGGTTGGTGTAAAAGTAATTGCCGTTTTGCCATTACTTTTAATACCAGTAAATTCTACAGATGTCACATTTTCCCACAACCTTCTGGATTTACATTTGTTATTTCCTCAAGCCTAAAACTGAGGCAAAATTTAACCACTATCTGGACACTTAAGAAATCAGCCTGGCCAGGCACGGTGGCTCACGCCTGTAATCCCAGTACTTTGGGAAGCCGAGTTGGGCGGACCAGGAGGTCAGGAGATCAAGACCATCCTAGCTAATACAGTGAAACCCTGTCTCCACTAAAAATACAAAAAATTAGCCAGGCATGGTGGCGGGCACCTACAGTTCCAGCTACTTGGGAGGCTGAGGCAGGGAAACTGCTTGAACCTGGGAGGCAGAGGTTGCAGTGAGCCAAGATGGCACCACTGCACCACTGCACTCCAGCCTGCGTGACAGAGCAAGACTCCCTCTTAAAAAAAAAAAAAAAAAAAGATCAGCCTGGTTTCAATTCTCCTCCTTTATATTTTTTCTTAGCATTCTTTACATATTTCTATCAAGCAATTACCATACTGTTCATAGTCATTGATTTGGATTTCTGTCTTCCTCTCTCCTATGCTTCCAGAGCTGATGACATTAGCACTTTGCCTGCCATATAGTAGGGTAGTCCTAAATGAGTGTAAAATGCATTACTTCAATTGATAAAAATAAAAAAAAACTTTGGAAATTTTACAACTAGAATAAGAATTGCTCTCATATTAGAAAATATGTTGTTTCAAGTTTTTCTATTATTTTATAAGTTCATCTTTAACTTCTAATATTCTTGAATATTACAATTAACTTATAACAGCATGTAAGAGAATGGGCACTTTCCCCTACCCCAAACCTAATCAAACCAAAGCATACCAAAGAAAGCGAACTTGCTAATCTCTTAACAACACAAAAATTCCAATCACACTGTCTATTATCTACCTAAGCAATTTTGTGCCAACTCACAAGAAGAGGACAGGGGCCAGAGATTATTTTCTCCATTTTTTAACTGAGGAAAATAAGTGTGGATAATTAAAATACTTATTACTTTGTACAGAAAAATTAGATATTCTTGACTTGTAGTTTTGAAATAATAAAAATGAATGTCACTCTTTAGATCATATTTTCTTATGGAGAATAGACTATCATCCTGCCTTTGAAAAGGGGATTAATTGCAATATTGCAGTCGCATAACTGAAGATCTGAGAGTTTGCTTGGCTGCATAACAGAACAAGGAACGACAAAGCTCACAATTTAATTTCTGTTTTACTTAAAACTGAGTGAAATACAAAACAGGAAATTTGTCTGAGAGAATCAAAGAAAGGAAATACGTATTTTAACTATTAAAATCCTCCAGGGGGAATCGCCTGAACCCGGGAGGCGGAGGTTGCAGTGAGCCAAGATTGCGCCACTACATTCCAGTCTGGGGGACAAGAGCGAGACTTTGTCTCAAAATAAATAAATAAAAAAAATAAAATAAAATAAAATCCTCCAGGGTAGCAAATAGAATTCGAACCTCAAGGGAATAAAGATGCCAGTTTAATGAGAGAAGGTTTTATTCTTGCTTAGCAGTTAGATTTACTCAGTGAAATGAGGCAGTAAAGAGGTTTTTAATATAATGATAGGGAGCTGTGCTTTAAATTGAATTAATTTTTATTTTTCAATGGGATGTAACTTATATCTAGGTTAGGCTTAAGTCTGCTATATCTTCAGTTGTTTAAGTCTCCTATATCTTCAGTTGTTTGTAGTTTCTCTCTTTCTCTCTCTCTCTATAGAATTACTTCAATCTTCAGCATATATATACAATATAACCACTTCAATATTAATCATACATATATCATTACACTAGGTTGCTGCATATCTTTCAAAATTTCTCATCTGCCTGTGAAAAGAGGAAAAAAAGGAGAAAGACAGGAAGGGAGGAAAGGAGGAATGGAGGAAGGGGAAAAAAGAGAGAGAGAGAAAGGAATTTGTTACTCAAAAAGTGAAAATATATCAGACGAGTACTTAAAGTCTGGAAGTCTGGAGAATACACATGATTATTTCCTCTTTAGACCACATATAATTTGACTTGTAAAATATTGGAGATATTCAAATAATTTTTGTGTTCTTTCCTGTCATAGTTTTCTATTCTTTATTTGATTAGTGTTAAATGTATATATAAAAATGACTTGTGTTGCTTATAATGTTAAAAATACAGGGGATATTTTGATTGCTATAACACAATAATGCTAAATTAGCTCTCAGTATTA
The DNA here is from genome assembly GCF_029289425.2 of Pan paniscus. Lineage (NCBI taxonomy): Eukaryota > Metazoa > Chordata > Mammalia > Primates > Hominidae > Pan > Pan paniscus. The sequence continues at coordinate 99,381,424 of NC_073258.2, forward strand.
TTTTACCATTAATATATACAAAGGGCTAAATTTACCCTTTGAGATATCAAGATTCTAATCTCTGGAGAATGAAATGGTGTTTTAATAGACTGCAATTCTGATGTTTCACATATAACCAGATGAAACAGAAATTAATATAATTTGGCTTTCTTTCAATAATTACTAAAATGGAAATTATTAAAAATTTTAAATCACATGTAGGAATCAGTTATAATAAGAGATTCTCTAAGATTCTCTAATTGTTTACTTTTCTTCTATTAATAAGTTATCTGTACAACTAAAATAATCTGAAAATGGATAGTTTTAGTCTACTTTTCCACCACCTTCAGGGCAATAATTTTATGTAATGTTGAGGATCTTATATGAATTACCAATGAAAATAATCTGTATTCTTACTTTATTTTTTGTTTGGCGTGGATAAGGGGATGGCATAGCAAAAATAATGCGATTGTAAAATGAATTAATATACATAATTCCTTTCTTAGCTAATATACCAATGCAATCATTGTGGATCACATAATAAACAGCTTTACATCCACATTATAGAAAATTCTTAGCTTATAGTTCATTTGCTATTATAAACATACCAGGAAGCCTTGGATGACAGGTAATTCACAAATACAATATCCTATACTAATTGAACCAGAATGAAATAGAAGAACAGTAATCAAAAATGATTTCACATTCTGCTAACCTTCTGGATTGAAAATGGTATCTTCTCCCCAAGGGGAAATATCGTGGCAGCCTTAAACCAACAAGAACTATATATATATCAACCCAGTGTCTGATGAGAAAGAGAGAAATCTAACAGCATAGCTTTCAGTTACCAAGTAAAAATACCTGGGAAGAAAGGGATAATTAGAAATGAAGGAAGCTACATTAACAAAAGTAAATAGGATTCAATGTCCTGTTTTGATTACACTCTGGTTGTCTGTTTTAAACTTACTGTATATTTGTTTTGATAGTTGCTTCCCTCTCCTTTCACCTCCTCTTATTTCTTTTACCTTGGACAAAGTTTTTTGACAAATATTCTGCATAAATCAAAAGAAATACTTCATGGCTTTTAACAGGTAATAACATTTACATTAAATTTCCTTTTATTTCATCTTGGACATCATAATAAAGATCTTACAAATTAAAAGAAATTCAAAAAGAGCATCCACACATGATTGTGGATGTCTACTCTACAGACCTTGCATATTTTGTAGAATTAAAGAAAATATCTTTTTTATAGAATTAAAGACAGTATCTTTTTTAAAAGGATAGGAAATACTGATGAATGGAATAGCTAATTATATTTCCTCATCCTAAATCAAGACTGTTTTCTGATGAAGATGACAAATAACTTTTCTATCATGTTTTTGAAAAGTGTTTGAAAAACTTCTCTAATTTTATGAATAATATATTTTAAAGAAGTAAAACCTGGAAATGTTGTCTTCTGGAAAAGGACAGAAGCAAATTCCATTTTGCACATGTTCTAGTCTGTAAGCAGCTTGCTTTCTTACCTCGTCATGCAGCAAAATTAGCTGCTTTTAACAATAAACCTAGGTTTAATGAAAGTAAAATGTCGTGTCTTTTATTTCTTTCTCTCTTTTTTTTTTTTTTTTTTTTTTGAGTTGGAGTTTCTCTTGTCACCCAGGCTAGATTGCAATGGTGCGATCTCAGCTCACTGCAACCTCCGCCTCCCAGATTCAAGTGATTCTCCTGCATCAGCCTCCAGGGTAGCTGGGATTACAGGCACACACCACCACACCCAGGAAATTTTTTTGTATTGTTAGTAGAGACAGGATTTCTCCATGGTGGTCAGGCTGGTCTTGAACTCCTGACTGCGTGTGATCCACCTGCCTCGGCCTCCCAAAGTGCTGGGATTACAGGTGTGAGCCAGCACGTCCAGCCCGTGTCTTTTATTTCTGGTATATTGCTATAACACTAAATATTCCATTGTCTTTTTTAGAGATAATCAGTGTGAATTAAAATTTACCAGAAGATGACATGTTAATTTATTATTGGGCATCTGTTCATACTTAGATTCATAAACTCTTCAATTTTATATAGTTTATTTGATTAATAAAATTAATCAAATAAATTGAACCTTGACATAGCAAATGTAGGAAACAAAAGAGAATGTATTTTCATACTATAAACTACTCACAAAGTATTCATATACTTTACTTCCTATTTAAAATATAATGTATAATCAAAGTATAAGTAAACAAATACAAATAGGAATTATCTAATTTTTAAGTGATTTTTACTGTGTGAGGTGGCTCATTTCAGAGGACACAATTTGGTATGAGATTTGGCATATATTTGGACAAAAGACATAACATTGTTTTACTAAGTAGGTGGACTGGAGTCAAGGCATTGTGGAAATTTTAGAAGTTGGAGGGAGAAGTAACAGAGATACGCATTTGGAAATCCATTATTGGGTATAGCCATGTTTCATTTCACAGAACAGCAAAAATTGAGTGTATGCTACCAAGTGTAAAATCTTCATATGAATGGTAAAAAAAGATATCTATCTCAAGCCATGTTAGTACTTATAGTCTGTTAAAAAGATAAATATTAAATAATTTTTATGAGTGGTAAGTATAATTTATAGGAGGTGATTGTTTTGGACTAAGCACTTGCACTAGGCTCCAACAGACTAGGAAAACCATAATGGAGTCAGCCATGCTAGGTAACACATAATCAAACAACTTTATTTATTTATTTATTTGAGGCTGAATCTAGCTCTGTCACCCAGGCTGGAATGTAGTGGCACAATCTCGGCTCACTGCAACCTCCACCTCCCAGGATAAAGGGATTCTCCTGCCTCAGCCTCCCAAGTAGCTGGGATCACAGGTGCCTACCACCACGCCCAGCTAATTGTTTTGTATTTTTAGTAGAGACAGAGTTTTACTGTGTTGGCCAGGCTGGTCTCTAACTCCTGACCTTGTGATCCGCCTGCCTCGGCCTGCCAAAGTGCTGGGATTACAAGCATGAGCCACCGCTCCTGGCCAATCAAACAACTTTAGAAGCAGCCATTTTTTTCCTAAAAACAGGAGATTTGCAGTAACCAATCGAAAAGGTCCCAGTTTAATTGATCCATCATGATAAGAAAGTCCCCTCGTTTTTAACCCTATAAGGAAAGTAACTTTGAAATGACCAATCCACTTTTTGTCCTGTTTTTCCACTTTCTTCATCTTTTTCTTTACCTATAATGCCTACTTTCTCTGCTTAGCTTATCAGAGCACCTTTTGTATTTTGTAAAATGAGATGCTGCCCAATTCATGAATCACAAACAAAAACGTCAAGAATTTCTTAAAATTTGTTAAAATTTTATCTTTTGCCCGGAGTAAATTAATAAAAATATATGTACAAATTCCACTAATAAATAAAATGTGTATGTAATATGAAATATAATAACAAGAAGGTTTATTTTAGACTTTCTGTAAAAGTGACATTTAAGCTGCTGTTCAATAGATGAGCAGGATTTAGCCATATGAAAGGCAAGGAGAAGAAAATAGAATGTTCTAAATTAGGAAAAATGAGATGCTTCTCAGGAGCTAAAAAGAGACCTTGTGGCTGGAGCTGGGTGAGAAAGCTGCAGTGTAGTGGAAAGTGAGTGTGGAAAGATGAGCAAATATCACATCAGAGAGACCTCCTCGTAGGTTACTATGATGACGGTGTTGAGGCTGATTTTCTTGAGAATTTTCCATTGTCTTCAGAATTAGGAAATTTTGTTATTTTGGTATCTGTTAAACCACCTTGAAATCAATAGCCTTTGTTTTGAAAAATCTTCTTTAAACAGTTAACATGTATAATTATACACTTCTGTTATTTATCTGACGTATTGGTGAAGAACAAGAGGAAGACCAACAACACCTGTGCTATGCAGATGTATTTCTGACTGTAACAAGATGTTTAAGGCTTATGGCGAGAAGATTGGGTAATACTTTCACAGCTTCTCCAAATTCGAGATTAAATATGTAGTGATCATGGGATCTCTCTCTAAACAAAATAATGCTCTTAGATAAATAGATTGTACCATTCACAATGGGACTGATGACTTACTGCACATACATGGTTCAAAATTCTCCCCCTTAAATTTGGTAAGTTGTATACCTAAGCTAGTTCTAATGATACAATAAGCTTCATGAATAAATAAAATATTCTAAGAGTCTGTATAATAGAACTTCTCACACTTCATTTTATTATCCCTAAAGCTCAAAGATTCACGATATTTAAAATGGTAATGCCAATAATAGCAACTAAACAGTACTTTAGAGAGTGTATTATGTAAGTATATTTTGGAGAATTCTTTCAACTTAACAGACTGGTTGTGAGGCAAAAAGATAGAAGACTACCACAATTGAAGGATAACCAGACATTATGGCAAAGGTCTTGAATTCTGATCTCCTTTCAGTTATGAACCAGTCTTGCAACTTGGGCAAGTTACATAACTTCTCTTGGTCTTGGCTACAGTATCAGAAAATTTAATGTTAGACTAAATACGATGACTCTTATACATACCTACACAATTTATTCAGATAGTTTCTTAAAAATACCAGAACTAGATTGTAAAAAAAAAAAACAAATTGGCCAGTTAAATCACTAATTTTGAAAATCAAACTCATTTAATCAATTAGATGTACTACTAGTCAAATCCATTTGATAGCTTAGTTTCTATTATTCCAAATTAAAGTACACAGCCACATAGATGAAAATTTACCCAAATATGATCATAAAATTAAGCATACTATTAAGTGAATAGAGTTTTAAGAAAAATTTTGTAATATGAAATATAATGTATATTTTACTCAGTGATGGTTTCTACATTGAAAATATTATTGCATTCTAAATATTTTTTATATGGTTTGTGGGATTTATTCTCACACAATGTGATGTTTTTAATTGATCTAGGTATGTTTGGTAAAATTATTTATTAAACATATTGAACATTTTTCATATTGAATATAAATGGCCAAAACAGAACTCTTTTCTTTGTCAAACTTAATAAAACAAATTGAGCCTCTATAAAAATCACCTGCACATATAACATCAGATCCTAACCACTTATGTGAAAATGAGCCAAGATTTAATTAAGGATATTGTTCATTCAAAATGATCAACTTATTCATTTATATTTATTTTCGTGTGCTTATTGGGAAACAAATGAAGCTTAGTATCTACATGTGATGTCTGAGTTGAATGTGGAAACCACTTAATTTATGTAAAGAAATTCAACTTAAGAAGAACTGACAGCAACAGAGATCTGGTATATCAATTTGCAACATAAGGTATAAACAATTGTAGGATTATATAGCCTCAAATTAAATCATTAAAGTAAAAAAAGCTGTTTTTTACATATGCTGAGAAGAGACCATTTGTTCATATTGTTTTATATTTTAAACTCAACTTTATTGAGACTATAAGGATATTGATAACCTAGAAAAATAAATTTTGGAGACAAAGTATAAGTAAGAATGTATTTTATTATGCTTCATACTCTACATACACTTTATCAGTAATGAAAACAGATATACTTAATGTAATTTGCTAACTTAATATACTTAATGCAATTTGCTAACATACTGCAAAGTAACCATAATATGCACAGATGTTAAAATATCGCAGTATACATTATGCTTTTAACCCCAAGTATGGGAAGATTTGCATTGCGTTGTCATACTCTCTCTCAGTGTACATATTCTAACATACTACTAATATTTGAATGGGTTTATTAATCTCAATTTCAATAACCTCAGTAGAGACGGAATCATCTTGGCGGATGGGAGGCAGGACTAGATTGCAGCTCCCACTCAGAGCGGCATGTGGAGGCTTGCATCATGAACTTTTGCTCCAGAATGACTATAGGAATACATTAGGAAAGCTAAGAGAACCCACAGATCCTCTGAAGAAAGCGAATTGCTCTTGCAGGACTCAGGAGATACACCAAATATTATGAATGCCCTACCTATGGAGGCAGGAAAGGGAGGTCATCTACCCTGGAACACACACCCCCATTAGGGAACCTGAACATCTAGATTATGGGAGAAGATTCTGACCTTACCTGGAGCTAAGTCAATTTAGAGAGCAGTGTGAAATACAAGGGTAGAGGAAGCAGTGGGAAAAGCCCTGTGGGCATGCTGGATCCCCTAGCAAGCCATTTCTGCCCTTCCTCACAGGGGTCCTTGGGGAGGACAGCCAGAGGCACTGAGAAAAGGCCACAGGGAGAAAGAAACCTCCAGCTGAACTTTGTTAACTATTTGAACTGGTTGAGAAGTCTCCTGGCCAGAACTCTGGGGAGGGACTGAATCTGGTATGCGGACTCCACAGGCTGGGGAAGAATGAAAGCCCTAAGTACTTTTGCAGCTGGGAGGAGGGTAGACTGGGGCAAGTTCTCAGCCCCGCTCAGCCACTGTCTGGAACAGACTCAGTGCTGTCTTGGGGGATAAGGTGGGAGTGAAACTGGCCCTTCAGATTGTGTGGGAGCTGAGTGAGGCCTGTGACTGCCAGCTTTATCCCACTTCCCTGACAACCTGCATGACACAGCAAAGACAGTCATAATTCTCCTAGGAACATAACTCCATTGACCTGGGAACCTCACCCCCATCCCCCACAGCAGCCACAGCAAGATCCGCCCAAGGAGAGCCCAAGGTCAGACATGCCTAGCCCTGCCCCTCTTGTTCCTTCCCTATCCACTCTGGTAATTGAAGACAAAGGACATATGCTCTTGGGAGTCCTAGGGCCCTGCCCACTGCCTGGTCCTCCCCATACTATCACAGCTGATGCTCTCTTGAAAGCACCAACTCCCTACAGGAGGCCAACCAGCACAAAAACAGTGCATTAAGCAACCCAAGCCAAGGACTCTCAGAGAGTCCATCTTACCCCCCTGCCACCTCTACTGGAGCAGGTTCTGCTATCCATGGCTGAGAGACCCACAGATGATTTAAATCACAGGACTCTGCAGACAACCCCCCGAGTACCAGCCTGGAGCTGGTAGTCTTGCTGGGTAGCTAAATCCAGAAGAGAGATAACAATCATTACATCTTGGCCCTCAGGAAGCCACATCCCTACGAAAAGGGGGAGAGTACTACATCAAGGGAACATCCCATAAGACAAAAGAACCTGAACAACAGCATAGAGCCCTAGAACTTCCCTCTGACAGAGCCTACCCAAATAAGAAGGAACCAGAAAAGCACCTCTGGTAATATGACACAACAGGGTTCTTTCAGACCCCCCAAAAATTACACTAGCTCACCAGCAATGGCTCCAAACCAAGAAGAAATCCCTGATGTACCTGAAAAAGAATTCAGAAGGTTAGTTATTAAGCTAATCAGGGAGTCACCAGGGGAAGGCAAAGCCCAATCTAAGGAAATTGACAAAAAAAAGATGCAGGAAGTGAAGGGAGAAATATTCAATGAAATAGATAGCATAAATAAAAAACAATCAAAACTTCAAGGAACAATGGTCGCACTTATAGAAATAACAAATACTCTGGAATGTCTCAGTAATGGAATCAAACAAGCAGAAGAAAAAACTTCAGAGATCAAAGACAAGGTCTTTGTATTAACCCAATCCAACAAAGGCAAAGACAAAGAATAAGAAAATATGAACAAAGCCTCCAAAAAGCCTGGGATTATGTTAAATGACTAAACCTCAGAATAATTGGTAGTCCTGAGGAAGAAGAGAAATATAAAAGTTTTGGAAACATATTTGGGGGAATAATTGAGGAAAACTCCCCTGGCCCAGCTAGAGACCTAGACATCCAAATACCAGAAGTTCAAAAAACACCTGAGAAATTCATTGCAAAACAATCATCACCTGGACACATTGTGATCAGGTTATCTAAAGTTAAGATGAAGGAAGAAATTTTAAGAGCTGTGAGGCAAAAGCACTAGGTAACCTATAAGAGAAAACCTATCAGATTAACAGCAGATTTCTCAGCAGAAACCGTAGAAGCTAGAAGGGATTGGGGCTCTATCTTCATCTTCCTCAAACAAAATAATTATCAGCCAAGTATTTTTTATCTAGCAAAACTAAGCTTCATAAATGAAGGAAAGATATAGTCTTTTTCAGACAAACAAATGCTGAGAGAATTCGCCTCTACCAAGCCAGCTACGAGAACTGCTAAAAGGAGCTCTAAATCTTGAAACAAATCCTAGAAACACATCAAAACAGAACCTCTTTAAAGCATAAATCTCACAGGACCTATAAAACAAAAATACAACATAAAAACCCCAAAAAACAAAAAGCCAAGGTATACAGGCAACAAATAGCACGATGAATGGAACGGCACCTGACATCTCAATACTAAGGTTGAATGTAAATGGACTAAATGCTCCACTTAAAAGATACAGAATTGCAAAACAAATAAGAATTCACCAAACAACTATCTGCTTCCTTCAAGATACTCGCCTAACACATAAGGACTCACATAAACTTAAGGGAAAGAGGGGGAAAAAGACATTCCATGCAAATGGACACCAAAAGTGAGCGGGAGTAGCTATTCTTATATTAGACAAAAGAAACATTAAAACAGCAGTTAAAAAAATACCAAAAGGGTCATTATATAATGATAAAAGGCCTTATTCATCAGGAAAATATTACAATCCTAAATATGTATGCACCTAACAGTGGAGCTCCCACAGTTATAAAACAATTACTAATAGACCTAAGATATAAGATAGACAGCAACACGATAATGGGGGGGAACTTCAGTTTTGCTTCCACTGACAGCACTAGACAGGTCATCAAGACAAAAAATCAACAAAGAAACAATGGATTTAAACTATACTCTGGAACAAATGGACTTAACGTATGCATACAGAACATTCCACCCAACAGCTGCAGAATACACATTCTATACAACAGTACATGGAACTTTCTCCAAGATAGACCATACGATAGGCCACAAAATGAGCCTCAGTGAATTTAAGAAAATTGAAATTATATCAAGCACTCTCTCAGACCACAGTGGAATAAAACACTATCAACTCCAAAAGGAATCTTCAAAACCATGCAAATACATGGAAAGTAAATAACCTGCTCCTGAATGATCATTGGATCAAAAATGAAATCAAGATGGAAATTAAAAAATTCTTTGAACTGAATGACAATAGTGACACAACCTAAGAAAACCTCTGGGATACAACAAAGGCAGAGCTAAGGTGAAGGTTCATAGCCCTAAACGCTTACATCAAAAAATCTGAAAAAGCACAAACAGGCAATCTAAGGTCACACCTCAAGGAACTAGAAAAACAAGAACAAACCAAACCTAAACCTAGCAGAATGAAGGAAATAACGAAGTTGAGAGCAGAATTTAAAAAAATTGAAACAAACAAACAAAGGCAAAATATAAATGAAACAAAAAGCTGGTTCTTGGAAAAGATAAAGTTGACAGACCATTAGCAGGATTAACTGAGAAAAGAAGACAGAAAATCCAAATAAGCTCAATTAGAAATGAAACAGGAGATACTACAACTGACACACAGAAATACAAAAGATCATTCAAGGCTACTATGAACACCTTTATGCACATAAACTAGAAAACCTAGAAGAGATGGATAAATTTTTGGGAAGATACAACTGTCCTAGTTTAAATCAGAAAGAACTAGATACCCTGAACAGACCAATAGCAAGCAGTGAGATTGAAATGATAATAAAAAAATTACCAACAAAAAAAAAAATCCAGGACCAGATGGATTCACAGCAGAATTCTACCAAATATTAAAAAAAAATTGATACCAATACTATTGACACTATTGCACAAGATAGAGAAAGAGGGAACTCTTCTTAAATCATTCTGTGAAGCCAGTATCACCTTAATATGAAAACCAGGAAAGGACATAACTGAAAAAGAAAACTATAGGCCAATATTCCTGATGAACATAGATGCTAAAGTCCTTAAAAAATACTAGTTAACCAAATCCAACAACATATCAAAAAGTTAATCCATCATGATCAAGTGGGTTTTATATCAGGGATGCAGGGATGGTTTAACATACACAAGTCAAAAAATGTGATACACCACATAAACAGAATTAAAAACAAAAATCACATGATCATCTCAATAGATGCAGAAAAAGCATTTGACAAAATCCAACATTGCTTTATGATTAAAACTCTCAGCAAAATTGGCATACAAGGGACATAACTCAATGTAATAAAAGCCATCTATGACAAATCCACAGCCAACATAATACTGAATAGGGAAAAGTTGAACGCATTCCCTCTGAGAACTGAAACAAGAAAAGGATGCCCAGTCTCACAACTCCTCTTCAACATAGTACTGTAAGTCTTAGCCAGAGCAATCAGAAGAGAAAGAAATAAAGGGAATTCAAATCGGTAAAGAGGAAGTCAAACTGTCACTGTTTGCTGATGATATGATTGCTTTCCTAGAAAACCTAAAGACTCCTCCAGAAAGCTCCTAGAACTGACAAAAGAATTCAGCAAAGTTTCTGGATATGAAATTAACATACATAAATCAGTAGCTCTGCTTTATACCAAAGTGACCAAGCTGAGAATCAAATGAAGAACTCAATCCCTTTTACAATAGCTGCAAAAAAGTAAAATAAAATATTTAGGAATATACCTAACCAAAGAGGTGAAATACCTCTACAAGGAAAACTACAAAACACTGCTGAAGGAAATCATAGATGACACAAACAAATGGAAACACATCCTATGCTCATTGATGGGTAGAATCAATATTGTGAAAATGACCATACTGCCAAAAGCAATCTACAAATTCAATGCAGTTCCCACCAAAATACCACCATCATTCTTCACAGAATTAGAAAAAACAATCCTAGAATTCATATGGGACCAAAAAAACAAGCCTGCATAGCCAAAGCAAGACTAAGCAAAAAGAACAAATCTGGAGGCATCACATTACCAGATTTCAAACTATAGTATAAGGCCATAGTCACCAAAACAGCATGGTACTAGTATAAAAATAGGCACAGAGACCAATGGAACAGAATAGAGAACCCAGAAATAAACCCAAATACTTACAGCCAACTGATCTTTGACAAAGCAAACAAAAACATAAAGTGGGGAAAAGACACCATAATCAACAAATGGTGCTGAAATAATTGGCAAGCCACATATAGGAGAATGAATCTGGTTTCTCATTTCACTTTATACAAAAGTCAACTCAAGATGGATCAAGGACTTAAATCTAAAACCTGAAATTATAAAAATACTAGAAGATAACATTGAAAAAAATCTTTCCATACATTGGCTTAGGCTAAGATTTCATGACCAAGAACTCAAAAGCAAATGCAGTAAAAACAAAGATAAATAGCTGGGACTTAATTAAACTGGAGAGCTTTTGCACAGCAAAAGGAACAGTCAGCAGAATAAACAGACAACCCATAGAATGGGAGAAGATATTCACAATCTATACATCTGGCAGAGGACTAATATCCAGAATCTATAATGAACTGAAACAAATTATCAAGAATAAAACAAGCCCATCAAAAAGTGGGTTAAGCACATGAATAGAAAATTCTCAAAAGAAGATATACAAATGGCCAACAAACATATGAAAAATGCTCAACATCAGTAATGATCAGGGAAATGAAAAGCAAAACCACAATGCAATATCACCTTATTCCTTCAAGAATGTCCATAATCAAAAAATAAAAAAATAATACATGTTGGCACGGATGTGGTGAACAGGAAACACTTCTACACTGCTGATGGGAATGTAAATTAGTACAACCATTATGGAAAACAGTGTGGAGATTCCTTAAAGAACTACAAGTAGGGCCAGGTGTGGTGACTCACACCTGTAATCTCAGCACTTTGGGAGGTCGAGGCAGGTGGATCATGAGGTCAGGGGATTGAGACCATCCTGGCTAACATGGTGAAACCCCATCTCTACTAACAATACAAAAAAATTAGCCAGGTGTGGTGGCAGACGCCTGTAATCCCAGCTACTCAGGAGGCTGAGGCAGGAGAATGGTGTGAACCCAGGAGGTGAAGCTTGCAGTGAGCCAAGATCATGCCACTGCACTCCAGCCTGGATGACAGAGCAAGACTCCATCTCAAAAAAAAGAGAACTAACAGATGAACTACCATTTGATCCAGCAATCCCACTACTGGGTGTCTACCCAGAGGAAAATAAGTCATTTTACAAAACAGATACTTGCACACACATGTTTATAGCAGCACAATTCACAATTGCAAAAATGTGAAACCAACCCAAATGCCCATCAATCAACGAGTGGATAAAGAAACTGTGGAATATATATATATATATATGGAATATATTATGGAATACTACTCAGCCATAAAAAGGAATGAATTAATGGCATTTGCAGTGACCCTAATGAGATTGGAGACTATTATTCTAAGTGAAGTAACTCAGGAGGAATGGAAAACCAAATCTCGCATGTTCTCACTCATAAGTGGGAGTTAAGTTATAAGGATGCAAAGGCATAAGAATGACACAATGTACTTTGGGGACTCAGAGGGAAAGGTTGAGAAGGGGGTGAGGGACAAAAGACCACAAATTGGGTGCAGTATATACTGCTCAGGTGATGTGTGCACCGAAATCTCACAATTCACCACTAAAGAACTTACTCATGTAACCAAACACCACCTGTTTTTCAATAACCTATGGAAATAGAAAAAAAAAAATCACCTCAGGCCGGGCACGGTGGCTCACGCCTGTAATCCCAGCACTTTGGGAGGCCGAGGCGGGCGGATCACGAGGTCAGGAGTTTGAAACCAGCCTGGCCAACATAGTGAAACACTGCCTCTACTAAAAAAAAAAAAAAAAAAAAAAAGAATAGCTGGGCATGGTGGTAGGCACCTGTAATCCCAGCTACTTAGGACGCTGAGGCAGGAGAAAGGCTTAAACCCAGGAGGCAGAGGTTGCAGTGAGCCGAGATCGTGCCATTGCACTCCAGCCTGGGTGACAGAGCGAGACTCCATCTCAAGAAAAAAAAAAAAAAAAATCCTCAGCAGATTGCATCTTGATAGACTTACAAAAATATTATTACAAATTTTTCATAAAAGGACCTTCTTGCTAGAGATGGGACCTGGCAGAGTGTTCCTTGGGCCTAGGTAAAGGTTAGTGTTCTAAGCAGTATAAAAAACTGGCTGGCGATATGTTCTGAAAATTTTTAAAGTAGGAAAACAAATATTCCCTCTAATCCTGAAGTGAGAACCTAGGACTGAGCTTCTGTCTTTACATATTTAGAGAGGTATATAAGGAGGCTGGTCTACAAAATAACTAAGAAGTATCCTGTGATTCAATTAGGATCTAAAGAGTGTGGCATCACTCAAGTCCAGAGTAAAAATGTTTTAATACATAGGCAGAGAGCATTAAAGTTGTTGAAAGTCGCTGTCAAGTCAACCAAGATAAGAAATGAGAAAAGGGCTATTGATTTTAACAATATGAATTGTTGATGGTAACAGAAGGAAGAAAAACTGTAGTGAAAGAGCTTGAAAAGGATTAATTAGAATAAGTTAAAGAGAGTAGGTAAGGAAAGAAAGTTAATAAAAGGATCATAGATTAGTCTTTCAAGATATTTTATAGTGTATTTCTGAAGAATTGTAGATAATTGTTCATCTCACTTATTATGACATTCCAAAGTCTTCTTTTTAATATTCCTGAAAATAATTTAGTTAGCTTTTCTTTTGGTTTCTGTGCTTTTGCTTTTATATCAAAGACCATTGACAAATCCAAGGTCATGAATATTTACTCTTATGTTTTCTTCCAAGAGTGTAATAATTGTAGTTGTTATATTTAGGTCTAGGATCCATTTTGAGTTAATTTTTGTATATGACATAAGGTAGGGATCCTATACTATGCTTTTCCATGTTGATACTGATTTTCTCCAGAACCATTAGTTGAAAACACTATTCTTTCCCCTACTGAGTAGCCCTGGCATGCATGTCAATTATCAATTGACCATAAACATAATGGCTTACTTCTGGACTCAATTATATTCCATTGATCTGTATGTTTATATGTATTCCAGTACCACTACCACAATATCTTGATTTGTATACTATAGTTTTGTAGTAAATTTCAAAACAGAGATGAGAGTCCTATGGCTTTGTTCTTGTTATTCAAGTTGTCATTAGTCTGCATTTTCATAGTTATTTAAGATTTAATTTGTCAATTTTTATTTAAAAAGTGTGTTTTAGGGATCACATTGAATCTGTGGACTAATCTGAGAAATGTTTCCATATTAACAATATTGAGTGTTCTCTTAAGTAATTTATGACTATAAAATACCTTACCATTTATTTAGGTCTTCTTTAATTGCTGTCAACTGTTTTCTTGTTTCTGGGCACAAATCTTGCACTTTTTGGAGTCTCAGTCTAGGTCACTATAACAGAGTATCATCGACTTAAACAATGGTAATGTATTTCTTACATTTCTAGAGACTGGGAAGTCTGAGATCACAATATCATCATAGTTGATTCTAGTGAGGCCCCTCTTTCTGGTTTGTAGAAGTCCATTTCTCATCGTAACCTCACACGGTGAAGAACAGAGTGAGAGATCCTGTGTCTTCTCTTTTTATAAAGGCATTAATCCCATTTATGAGAGCTCGGTTCTCATAACTTAATTACCTCCCAAAGGCCTTACCTCTTAAATCATCTTATTGGGAATTTAGGGCTCAAAATATGAATTTTGGGGGATACATATATTATTGTAATGTCATTGTTTTATTAATTTCACTTATGTGTCATTTATTAGTGGTATGTAGACAAAGAGTGGATTTCTGTATATTAATCTTGAATTCTACAACTTCACTGAATTCATTTATTTTCTAGTTGTGTGTATGTGTGTGTGTGTGTGTGTGTGTGTGTGTGTTCCTTAGGATTTTCTATATACAAGACAGCATTTTCAAATAGAGATAAATTCATGTTCTTTATCATCATAAGTACCTTTTATTTTTTTTCTTGCTTAATTACACTTTCTAGGTCCTGTAGTATGTTAAACAGAAGTAAATAAAAACAGAAATCCTTGGGTTTTTCCTAATCTCAGAGGGAAAGCTTTCAGTGTTTCACCATCAAATGCAATGCTAGCTGCTAAATTTTGTAAATATGCTTTGTCAGTTGGAAGAAGTTCATTTCTATTGCTTGTTAAGTGTTGTTTTTTTTACGTCATGAGAGGGGTATGAAATTTTATCAAATGTTTTTTCTCTTCCAATCAACATGACAATGCAATTTCATTCTTTTTTCTTTTTAATATTATGTATCATGTATTGAATTGACTTTTATATGTTAAACTTTGCATTTCTGGGATAAATCCTACTTAGTCATGATGTGTCATGCTTTTTTATGTTGCTAAACTTTCACATTTATATTCAAAATGAATATTGGTCTTTAGTTTTCATTTCTTGTATATATTTTCCTGGTTATGGCATCAGAGCCTCAAACAATGAATTGGGAAGTGCTCTCTTCTCTACTATTTTTTGGAAGAATCTGTGAAGGATTGGTATCAATCTTTATCATCCTCTTTCTTCTATCTCATTTGTGTCTCTGAATCTAAAGTATATCTCTGTCTTTTTTACAGTGCATGCAGTTGGACCATGTTTTTTTTAAATTCTATTCTGACAATTTCTGGTTTGGATTGAATTATTTCATCAATATGTGATTATTCAGTAATTGTTGTAATTACTGAATCAGTAGGATTTATATCTGACATTTTTGTACCTGTTTTACATATATCCTATTTATGTTGTGTTCCCATTTCTCCATTACTGCCTCCTTTTGCATTAAAATGAGATTCTCTAGCATAGCATTTTAATTATTTTTTTCTATTACTATATTTATGAGTTATTTTGCCGCTGGCTGCCTGTGGGACTACAATAAACATTTTAACATAAAGCACCTTGTCTACTTAGTTTTTGTAATATGCAAAAGAATAATCCATCCAATGTAGATGTTTCTAGACCCTCTTTTGTGCTATTATTGTCACATAAGATTTTGAAACTCTCCTTCGCTGGTTCTCTGTTCTGGGATTTCCCCTTTAATTTTTAGCTGGTCAGATAGCCCAGCTCTGACCAGTAAATGAACTCTGTTCATTTACTCCTCAAACAGGTAAGGATGAGGCTTTCTTTCTGAGCTCTATTTGAAATGCCACCACAAGAACTGGAGAGTGCTCTAAGGGATGTTGTGTAAATGTGTATCTTGGCACTCAGTCATAGTTGCTTCCTTCTTTCAAAGGTCATTATTATTCTTTAATAATTTTTGTTTGTTTGTCTTACCTTCTCAAGAGGGAGTCATTGTCTTTGGCAGAAGTGTTATTTCCATTATTATTTTTTTTTATAGCCAGAATCCTATAGAGAAGCTTTAAAATCATTTAATATACACTCAGACTTACTCCATGCTCACCAAGCAACAATGAGAATGTCACTGCCATTAACATTTTAACATAAAACACTCTATTTAATTTCAATAACATGGAAAAAATATGCTACATTATGTCTCTTTTCCTAACCCCTTCCCCTCCTTTGTGCTATTATTGTCATACAAGATTTTGAAGCTCTCTCTTTTTGGGAAGGAGATACTTAGATAACAGAGAAAATATTGCTAATTAGGCTTGAAGATAACTAATTAATGTCAGCCTGCCAAGTTTATCTATCATGACAAAGTAATAAGTGGTACTGTAATTTTAGATAAAATTCTCAGGTACATTGATCTAAGCATGGTTCAACATTTTCTAGTTTGATCAACTGTGAGACACTAGCTGAAGTTTGCAAGTTTGTTCACCATTATTTAGACTTTGATGAATTATCTGAAGTAATGTCATATTACAGTAATTTCTGAGAAACTCATGGTGACCTTCTGTGGTGACAGCCTATGATTAACATATAGTCTGTTTTGAATTTAAAATTCCTACCAGCCAATCTTCTGTACCTTCACACAAACTCTCAAGCTTGTGCTTGTTATTATGGATTCAGTCTTGATATACTTAAGCCCGTACCAAATCCAAATCAGCGGAGAATAATTGGTAGCCATAGAAATGGCCCTTAGTTTTCTATTGTTACTTTATGAGAGACTTTTCTGGTATTGTTGGAAGTAATCTTTCCACTCTCACACAATTAGTTTCTGGCCTCACTTTTCATTCCATTTAGAAACTAGTGGCTTGTAGGAGTAAGGTGCCCATGATGCCTACTCCCCAAAATGTAGCTTGGGTCAATGAACTAAACACTGGATGCAAATCAAGGAACATAGAGTTCAAGTCTTGGTTCAGTCTACTTAATAATACATGACTCCTTGGTCTCTTGTTTCTTCTGTAAAATATAAGAAGGTTGAATTTGATTCTATTGACTTTTCTGTCCATTTTAATACTCAGTATTTTCCTCAGTACTCATTACCAATCCAATCAAATAATTTGCAAGTTTGCCTAAGTTTTCTGATGTTTCCTTGAATGGAATTCCTTTCTTCACTGTTATATGAATAGATATATACCTTCAGTAAAATGCAAGGCTTTGACTTTTTCTGCAAATTGCAAGATAAAAATAAATATGAGGAATAGCATTGTGAGATGCTGGGACACACTTTTACTTTTTCATGCTTAGAAAGAGTCATTATCATACAGAATTATTATAGTTATAATATTATTTATATGGGCCGGCCACAGTGACTCATGCCTGTAATGCCAGCACTTTGAGAGGTTGAGGTGGGTGGATCTCTTTAGTCTAGAGTTCGAGATCAGCCTGGGCAACATGGAGAAACAAAAAATACAAAAATTAGCTGGACAAGGTGGCACACACCTGTAGTTCCAGCTACTGGACGGGGTGGCTGAGGCAGGAGGATCGCTTGAGCCTGTGAGGCAGAGGTTGCAGTGAGCCAAGATCGCGCCCTTGCACTCTAGCCTGGGTGACAGAGTGGGGCCTTGTTTCATATAAAATAAAATTTTACATATATATATATATGCATAAGATGTGTGTGTGTGTATATATATAGTGTGTGTATATATATGACATATGATATGTCACACTCCTTTGTTTAAATCAAATTACATCTCCTCCAAACTTGATTCACTCCTCCACAACCACATCAGAGTATCTCAGATTTTTGTGTTCTAAAAATCTAGAGGAAGAGCCAGATCCCAGTCTAAATGTTTCTCGTGACAATCTTCTGTTTTATGGGCAGCTTCAGAGCTTCCCTTCCAGGACTCTGTTTATCTGAGCCTGATTTAGCACTCCATGAAAATTTCCCCACCAAGAGATCTCATCATAAAATACTGCTGACCAGCATTTCTTCCCTAAACTTCTCTCTGGTGTCAGGGTACGTTAAACTCACCCTCAGCTCCAGCAACGTTTACTTTACTTACTCAAAGTATCTCCCGCTATTTCTTCCTTCTACCACATACTTAAAGCGAGAATTTAAAATAATTCTCCTCAATGGAATTTTGGGAAAAGTAAATGCTGACCTCTAACTCTTTTGACAGGGTACTTTTCCCTAAATAATTTATCATGTTACACTTGAAAATAATTATATTCTTCTTTTTAAAATTTGGACAGGGCGGGAGTAGAAATTTAATTTTAAGCTCTCTCATCTACATTTGAAGGGCATATACCGTATACTCTAAATCAACTCTTATGAATAAATCTCTACTGTCTCAGCAGTTTGCCTCTCTACCATATACTGTGATAATTAACCTGCCATATTATATGTGATGTTGCATTATTTGCCCAATTGGCAGAACTTCTTTTTGCCTGGATATTGATTATTCATAATACTCTAGAATCTAGCCTACCTCTTGGCCCAGTGGAATTATTCATTAATATTTGTTGAAGAACTTTTTCACTACCAATGCAGTCATTCAGTTCATTAATTAATGGAAGAGGATTATGGAGGAAGTAGCAGCAGGAGAGCTTTTTAAGAAGACTAATCTGCTTCTCTTTCCAGTGATTTTCAGGCCTTCATCG
Organism: Pan paniscus; assembly: GCF_029289425.2. Taxonomy (NCBI): domain Eukaryota; kingdom Metazoa; phylum Chordata; class Mammalia; order Primates; family Hominidae; genus Pan; species Pan paniscus. The sequence continues at coordinate 99,400,320 of NC_073258.2, forward strand.
TAATCTCCACTTCATAACCCAATATCTCAGAATTTTCTTCTCCAAACTACGGGATGCAAGAGGGGAGAAGACAACAGCTCCTCATTTCCTCAGCAATAGGAGAAGAGAGCTCTAAGGGTATAAAAAGAAGAAAATTCTTCACTGAAAATATGATAAGATTAGTACACAACATTATTTCACAGGGTACCCATGAGTTGTCTTGAGACTAACCAGGATTTTCTATAATACATTTTATTTCTTTTTAATAAATGTTACATTCCCCTGCAGAACAGAATGCAATTATATTTTAGTGTTTACTATTTTTTTTGTATCAGTGCAACCATGGCTCTGGGACATTTTAGATTAGAAGTAGAAATGATAATTAACATTTTCTAAATTGTGGTTATCCTCAACATGGCATGATTGTCAAACACTGTGATAGAGGGTAGTATGTAATGTGCAGATGGATAGAAACTAGTCAAAAGTAATAGATCTCTGCAAGATGACAGTTTAATGTAATACTCTGTAATAGCAAAGTTCAATACATACATAAAGGATAGTTAGGCATATACAAGAAGTATCAAGACATTTGATTTAAGAAGTATCAAAAGTCTAGACATTTGTAGTTGTAAGGCAGGTGAACTGCAGAGATAGACCAGCAGATTTTCCTTTTAAAATGTTAGCCAACTTTTGTGCTTTCATTTTAAATCTAGATTTCACACAGGTTTATACCAGATGTTAAGCATGATGAAAACTCACTACCCTCCTGCTTGTTATTATAAATGGAATAATGCACTAAGGCATTTTGTAGATATAATTATTCTTATAAGGCTGTAATAATATCGGTCCAAATTATGTGCAGTACATAAAAATGACTGCTGTTTAACTTGCATTAATTATTTGCATTCACTTCAATTTGTCACATATAAATTTATCACATGGAGATAAATAAGAAATCAATACATAATGACCTAGAGTAGATACTTTTCAATCTCACTTTTTCATAATAGGTAAGTTCATGTGGAATGTCTACCTAGAAAAACCAAGCACAGGCTTGGGATAGCTGTCTTCTTCTCTATTTCATCATCTTCTCTATTTCAATCGTTTGTCCCTTTAACCTTGGGTTGGCATGCCGCTGCTTTTTCATTTTGTGTCAAACTCTTCTGTTCCTGGGAGGTGAATCACTTTGGGTAACTGAACTCTTAAAGAACTGAACTGCTCCTGTCTTCATCAGTTTATCAGATACTGGGGCTGACAATTAGCAGTAACAAATACAATTATATGCTCATTTAACAAATTGTTAATCCTTCGTATTTAAAATTAGATTTTCAAGCTTCCTTTTCTTTTTTTTTCTGCTTCTGTTCTTTCGAACAATCATCTGTGTGTAAGACTCAATGTATATGATTGGTGTGTGTGTATGTTTGCATGTGTGTGTGTGTGTCTGTGTAAATCAGAGCACAAGGTGGAAATGCATTATTCACTTAGATTTATTCCTTGGAATGATCCCAGCACGTCTCTTAAATGTGTAGGAAAAGTCACTACAGGTAAACTTTAATGTGATAAACCATGGGCACTTATCAATAATGTATTCTTTCCTTTACTTTTTAAGGACTCGGCTATTTCCTTCCCACTGTACAAGCTCAAAATTTGTTTGTTGAGTTGAAAACATACCCTGGAAACAGAATAGCACAATTTTTAGAAGCATCTAAGTACATTTTATTTTATCTAATTTTATTAACAGATGTTTTGATAGGTTAATTAACTAGTTGCTTCTGAAAACTAGCAGCTTAAAAGTTGAGAAATCAGATTGTTTATTTGGGCTGATAACTAACAGATTTTCTGGAAACTACTCTCAGGCAGCTTCTGAGAGCCTTTCTTCAAAGCCTTGATAGAAGGCAGCTGGCCTTTGAAAATGCACTATCTGAAGTATGCTGAAAACTCACAGGCACCTGTAGGCACAGATGATCCTTCTGTAATGTGAATTACTGGGGACAGACATTCTTGCATTTTTTAGTTCTGAGATTTACAAAAAAGGAAGGTCCCTTTGACCAGGAGCACACAAGGTCAGTATCTCCTTCAAGTCCCATATTTTAGGGACTATGCCACTGGTGCGAAAGTATTTAGGTGGGGAAAGTGCTTCTAAAAAGCGGAAGAGGTTTTGATAGCCTAACAGCCTTAGCTTTTGCTCTGTATATGTTTTTGTGTGATAGATTCTCACTAAAAAATTACCATATTACTTAAAATTGCTGTATTTTATTCAGAGTTCACATATCTGTGATTTTTTATCTAACAGAACTCAGAGCTAGATGCTTGGGGAAATGTCTTCAGCAAATTCATACGAATAAGAAAAACTGGGTTTTGACAGATTTACTGACAGAATATAAAAAGGGACCTGAAGGAGGCAACAATTTTGACAGATTTTGATGGGGGGTTGAGGGGGTCAAAATTTTGAAAGTTTTGTGAAAGTCAAATTTTTACCTCCTCATCATTACCGTAGCCACTGAGCTAGTATTAAATAACAGTGGGGTGTAATCCATGATACTGGTATATTTCAGGGCAATAGCAGAATGTATTTAAAAAACAAGGTTCCCATGCTGAGAGTATATAAAAAGCACAGACAAAGTTTCAATCATGCTCGTAATGTAAAACTGTTTTCATGAATATTTGATGTATTTATTTTTAAAGAAAAAATGGCATTTGATTGTTGAAAATATTAAAGCAATAAAATTTCAAGACATATACTTCCCACCTCCCAGTCAGCTAAATAAATAAATGTTCATTTGTACATGTAATATTCCAGGTTTTGTTCTTAACCATATGAATATATTTGACAATATGATAGATTGGATCTTGTATTGCATTTTCACTGGATAAAATATTATTTGCTACAATGTTGTCACCTTTTTTGGTTTGCTACATTTTATCTTTTTCACTCCCAATCTCAGCCTTTTAAATTAATAGGTATTAAGAGTCAAGTATAATGTCACCCTCTACAACTTATATCATAAATATACAATTCTAATCATGTGTATGCACAGATATATTTGTATCAAGTTACTTATAAAGTCTATTTTACTATTTAGGTTCCCAGCAACTCCCTTTTCATGTTTCACTATAAACTATTGACAGAGACAGGAGACAACCAAATGCTGCCCAGGTGATTGTGCACAGGAGGCTTGCCTAAACTTGCCCATGGTGAAAAATTCTGTAGTTTAACACATGAGATTAAGGGAAATAAAGCAATGTGGAGTGGCTCAAACTAAGGACCCGCCTGCTCACTGGGATAATGGGGTGGAACCACCGGAAATTTGTGCCTTTTGCAGCGGGGAGGAGCCTGGCCTCTTCAGCTCATGTGTGGCAGCCTGGTATTCAATCTTGAAGTGGGAGCCTGTTGGCAGGACCCCCTCTTTTTTTGCCGAGAGCTTTCTTTTAATAAATTCTGCTTTCCTCACCTTTCGACGTGTCCACATGATTACTTTTTCCTGTTCATGAGACAAGAACCCAGATTTTAGCTGAGCTAAGGAGCAAAAACATCCTGCATCATAATGAATATCCTTCTGGAGCAAAAGACAAAAGGAAATTCTCTTTATTAGATGTATCCTATTCCACAGTATATGTGTAATAAAATTTATTGAGATGGTTATTAAAGTCAATTATTATCATTCTTTCATTGCCACTGCAAAACTAATACATATTGCCTTACATACTGATGCTTTTAATTCTATAGGATAGATTTTTGAAGGGTAGGATTGCTATAAGTACATAATAATACATTTTCATACCACATTCCCCAAACTATATACAGTCATCAATCTCCTAGAAGAATATATTAATTCTGACTCACTCACATTCTTGCCAGACTTTGATGTGGTTATGTATAAATTTCATTCTCAAATGTGAAAATACATCTTCTTATTCATCCTTATTCAGTGTCAATATATGTCCAGTTAAGAAAAATCATTAGTAAGCATAAAAATATTGTTTGGTATTAGTTACATTAAACTATATAAGCTTGATTTAAAAATTTATTTGCTTCCTGTAGAAAACTTTACAGTATCTTTTGAAAAAGAAATGTACAAATGTACAAAAAGAAATATACAAAGGTAAAGCTAAGGATAAACAGTTTTACTATGAAATACTGAGGCTGATTCATAAAATATATCATTTATGCTTATTGCAATAATGCCCATTTCTTCCTTGAAAACTGTTCTAAGAAATTATTAGTACCAGAAATATTTTCAGATTAATACTTCTGTTAATTTGATCATTTCAAGCTTTTCATTAGTCCTCATATAAACATCTTCACATCACTTTAATTATTCTAAAAATTACTTATAAATGCTTTTACTACATTATTCTTATAGCAAGAGACTCCTAAATGGAGTGATTAAACTCTATGTGGAGGATCATACCAAAAAGAGTTTCTCTAGTGTTTAGACTGCATTTTCCATTCCTCACCATGCTAGTCTCATTATAAATGCACATAATTCATCAACTTTATTAATAGCAACATTTAGACTTAATATGGTTTGGTGCAGACAATGCTCGGTGTCCACACAACATCTTTTGGGGCATAGAGAATACATTCCCAATCCTCTCTTGCAATAATATCTGGAGCAAGTGAAGTAATAGTGTGTTGACGACTGGAAGGTGGACAGAAGCTGTGAAACTAAGGCAAGCAACTTCTAGGCTTGGCTACTTAAACACTTCACAAGAATCCAACTTCCTTTCTCTTCTGTGGCTACCTTGAAGCCCTGTATTCCAGATGGCATAGGTATAAGAAGGAAGGGCACTCTGAGGTATGTGGGGGTCAGGTGTATGTGAGAGATACATTTTTAGTGTGTTAATCTTTTAAGAATTGGGGTTTTATACGTTATTTTAGTACAGTCTATCTATCTATTTTGACTAAGACATATGGTTTGGAATATCTTTGACGGTCTGACTTATTTTTGTCTCAAAACTCATGTCTTTAACTTCTCAGGCTACATCACCAGGACTTGAAGAACAGCAGCACATCTTTGGTGAGTACCTACTGTGAGGTAATCACTACCTCACACTTTGCTTTTCATGATAAGTTTCTGTCATGTATTACTACTTATAATGTTTTAAATATCCATTTTTGTTTTATTTTTTTCTACACTGGTCTCTATCTAGAACATTCATATTGTCTTTCACTTCTTCTATACCTTTTATTCTTTTGCTGCTATTACTTTTATTTATCATATACTGGGATGGGGTTGGGATAAAATAATAACCAAACCTAATATAACAATAATAATGAAACATAATAAAAATAAAATAAAACTGTTTTCCTGAGAATCTTACTGTAACCCTATAGAATAAGTTCAGTACCTGTTTGGGGGCATTATGAAAAGCTCCATAGTAGTACTCTTTACATCTCATTTAATTATCTGGGTTTCCATGAGGGCAGTGACCAGGTCAATCTTGTATATGCCTGTGGAAAATACTTGGCAAAAAATAGACTTTCCATAAAAATGAGTTGATTCATAAATTAGTTTTTATTTGCAAAGATATGAAACCTCAGCATGTAGTTGTTTTTGAATAGTTTGCTTCTGTAAAATGATTCCATTGATATATCACTTCACAGAGAACAGTAGTAAGAAATAAACTGATGAACAGGAAACTATTTCTTTCTTTATAAACTGTCAGAGTTATGCTTTTATATTTCTCTTTAATACCTAAAATTATGTTTACAGTGGTAGATTAATGTTCACTAACTGTAATAATTTTTCAAGAAATATTTTATTCAAAAATCTGAAAATTCATTTTATACTCATAAATTCTGTCTCCACAATTTAAAATAACTAATTGGAAAGTACTGAGTGAATCATTAATTTAACTTTTCTATACAGTGTCAAAAAAGTTCTGATTTTCTTCATAATGCATGCTCTACATAAACCGCATGTGTATTAAAATTTGGTAAAAATTTGTTTTTCTGAAAAAAAATTTGTCAAGGATATCTATAAAATGTTGTTTGATTAAAGGGAAAACCTCTAAATTCTTATAATCAGCACCCCTGTAGAAAATAAGGACAAAGGAAAACACACACGATACACACAACACATGGCCACACAAATACTCTCATCTACCACTTAATGGTTTACAATATCCTTCAGCAGGATTCCAGAGGCTAGAGGACTAGCTCAGAATAATTAGGGCTTCGAAGTCCTTATCTAGGTTTTTCAGACCATTCAGAGTAGATGTCCTTGTCAGATAATTCTGTCTATGACAAACTAGTCAGAGACTGGAAAAGGGCTGCCTTTAACAACAACAACAACAACGAAAAAGCCAACTATGTATAGTACAGCTAAATGCAAAAGCAAACAACGCTTTTCAAAGTGTGTATCTGTCACAAAACGTCTTTTCTGAGACTTCTCCTAAATGCTAAGAACACAGTTGCCCTTTCACCTGACTGCTGTGCCCTGCCTGACAATTTATTGGACTACTAGCTTCATAAGGATGCTAACTGGGCACTTGCTCTGTTATTTGGATTCATTAAGAACAACTGACACTTGAGTCTACAATTGACTTACTTCTTAGACTTCAATAGTTTATTTTTTTCACATGAATATATTATAGTTTATTCAACATGTTTTCATTGACAGAAAATGTGAGGTAAAAGACCACTAAAGGCACTACCTTATTTACTGTATTCATCAAGTTTATCTCTAGGGCAAATTATTTTACCTCCTGAGGGCACACATCTGACAACAGGCAGCACCATGTTTATGTTCCGATTTGCTAGAAACACACTGATGTTTGAGTTGCCACAAAAGGCATTTCCATAGTCGCTGCACTAGTAGGGTTTTCATTCTGCATGAGTTCACTTGTAAGGAAGGAGCTGTGACTCTCCATTACAGGAATTTTCAACTTGACTGATTCTATCCCTTTCTCTTGTGTGCATCTTCTTGTATTTGACAAGGTTTGATGAGTGGAAGAAGACTTTCTCACAATCACTGCATCCATAGGGCCTCTCTCCTGTATGCGTTCTTTGATGTACATTGAGTACTGACTTTGTGGTGAAGGCTTTTCCACATTCGTTGCACTCATAAGGTTTCTCTCCTGTGTGAATTCTCTGATGGGTAATGAGACTATATTTGTGTGAATAGGATTTTCCACACTCAGTACATACAAAGGGATTCTTTCCTGTATGACATCTCTCACATTGTATGAGCCATATTTTCTGGCTGAAGGCTTTACCACAGTCATTGCATTCATAAGGTTTTTCTCCTGTGTGAGTTCGGTGATGTATAATAAGAGTGCACTTTGTGGTGAAACCTTTACCACATTAATTGCATATGTAAGATTTCTCTCCTGTATGAGTTCACTGATGTATAATGCGAGTGCATTTGACAGTGAAGCCTTTTCCACATTCGCTGCATATATAAGACTTTGCTCCTGTACGGGAGCACTGATGTACAATGAGATTGCTCTTCACAGTAAAGCCTTTTCCACATTCACTGCATATATGGGGTCTCTCTCCAGTATGAGTTTGCTGATGTACAACAAGGTAGCGCTTCTGGGTGACGCCTTTTCTACATTCACTGCATATATAGGGTTTCTCCCCCTGTATGAATTCACTGATGTACAATGAGATTGATCTTCACAGTGAAACCTTTTCCACATTCATTGCACACATAAGGTTTCTCTCCACTACAAGTTCACTGATGAGCAATTAGATAGCGCTTCATTGTAAAGCCCTTTCCACACTCACAGTACATATAGGGTTTCTCTTCTGTATAAGTTTGTTGATGTGCAATGAGAATACTCTTCACAGTAGAGCCTGTTCTATATTGATTGGATATACAGATTTTGTCTCCTCTATTAGTTTTCAGATGCTTAGTGAACAGGACACTTCTGGACAATTTCTCACATTGACCACTTCCAGGATTCTCTTCTATATGAATGTTCTCGTGGTAAATGAGCTGAGATTTCAGAGGAAGGTTTGCTCACATTCAATGAATGCATGGAGTTTCTCAATTTTCTGAGTCCTCTGATGCTTAAAGACTTGGAATTTAGTATGGATCCATTTGCATTTTCAGAAAATCTAGTTTTAGTATTCGTATGTTCATGCTTATCATGTAGAAGGGTTTTCTCACCTCCAATAAACTCCACGAGGTTATTTATTCCATGTCTTCTCTTCTGGTTGATTAAACTTAAAATTGATTTCAATGTTTTTCTGTACAAGTCAAATGTATTATGATTTTGCACTAGAGAAAAATGTGTCTTGCTGAGATGTACAATATTTCTAAATGCATTCTGTCCACTGCATTGCTGCATGCTCTTCAGAAATCACTGGTTTGGAGAGTGCTCTTGCAGATGACTGTCAACTTTCCTGATTCCTGGACAATTTTTATTCTGGACTTTAGCATCTGTTTTCAATGGTTCCCATCCATGCGCCAACTTGGAGAGTGCATCTGGTTTGCTAGTTTGATACCCCAGTGATACCAGGTGGTTAGAGTTCTCCACCATCACATCCTGGTACAGGTCCTTCTGAGCAGTGTTCCAGGAGCTGCCACTCCTCCCGGCTGAATTCAACAGCCACATCCTCCAGGGTCAGTGATTCTGGGTCTTGATCATTTTCTTTTGTGGTCAGAAAATAGTGGATAACATGGACTATACATCTTTGTCTCTTCTGCATTTTCCATGAACTTTTCCTAGTCAGAAATATTAGTGTCCACGTAAAGTTGTCCCCAGAAAATGATGATATCCAAGGCCAGCAACCTCCTTCTTCTTCCGTCATTGCTTCACTTGAGTTATCTTGCTTTTGGGAGCCAGGACCTGAGGGCTGCGCCCGAATCTCTCCAGACACTACTGGCAGTGACAAAACATGGCATCCGTGTCCGAAACCGCTTCCTATTCAGATGCACTCCTGCGCGGCCTACGGGACGCTGAGCGGTGACGATGATGGAGTGAGGCGTGGACCACAGAGCTAGTCCGGGATCGCGAGTTCGACTGCGGGCGCCGCTCTGCGAGGTCACACGGCTGCGCCCATTGCAGAGTACCGGACAGGAGCGGCTATAATGGCTGTGGAGATCACTCTTGGCCACCTCAGTGCCTTTCTCTCTTTGTTGCCAGGGACACTCAACAGCGCTGGGCTAACCATGTAAGCTTTAAGAGTCGGGTGCCCAGCTAAGGCCAACACAGCGCAGTGGCATTCTATTCAGCCGGTTGGGGGAAAAAAGATGGCGGTGCCCGTTGTTCCGATAGTATTAAAGCACATAATTTAATTCGTATCTGGGTGAACTACAGCCACCTATACTGTCAGTGACTTATATGCAACTGAAACGTATCTGCAGTTTTATATATTGGTATGCTTAAAAATATATGTTGTTTTGCTTAAAAACAAGATAGTTCTTGTTAGAGTTATTGCACTTGAGTTGTTATCAATACCCTATAAAATTTGTGATATAAAACATAGGCACTTAGATATTGCTTTAGAAATAGAGTTTTGTATCACTGAGAACACGTTTTGGAAACTTTGCTATGAGACTCTTTCAAGTAAATATCCATATATTGAAGATTCCTTAATTTGACTTAGTGTGACAAAAAGCAATGGCAATATAATATTCTAAAATGACTTTGGAATCAAGAAAAATTGAAGTTGAGGTAGAGTAATACCTCACAAAATAATCAAAAGAGAAATAAAAATATAAGATAACAGATAGTATCTGGAAGAAGATGCCATCAAATAAATCATCTGTGCTGTAATATTACAAATGTACTAGGTAATAACATATAAAAACATATTACTTTTTTTTTTTTTGCTAAGGAGTAGGATTTTAACTGAAGTGCAGGAAATGAAAAAAAAAACTGATAAAAGTCTTGAAAGATGATTGCCATAGAAAAGTAAGTATGGTTTTCTTGAACGTTACCAAATAAGAAGGGTATTATCAGTATGCTGTTGTAACATGATATCCAGACTGCCTGCAAGACTCAGCCTTGTGCAAGAGAGCATACGATCAGAAATAGGAGACAGCTGTTGGAATATTGAACCAGAAAGTGATGCCAAGACTGAAGCATTAGTAATACATTGCTGAAATCTGAGACTTTGAAATAATCAAGTAAAGGAGATTAAAACAAAGGGGTGTTAGCACAGAAAGAGAAGAAAATGAAGAGTGAAATAAAGAGTTGGAGGAAATGTGAGAGAGTAGTTATCCACAGGTATAGCTGTTGAAATATTGGGGTTGTTTGCAGGTGTGTTGCTTTATTTATTTATTTATTTATTTATTTATTTATTTTTTGATATGGAGTTTTTGCTCTTGTTGCCCAGGCTGGAGTACAATGGCACGATCCCAGCTCGCTGCAACCTCCATCTCCTGGGTTCAAGCCATTCTCCTGCCTCAGCCTCCCAAGTAGCTGGGAGTACAGGCATGCGCCACCATGCCTGGCTAGTTTTTGTATTTTTTTTAGTAGAGACGGGGTTTCATCATGTTGGTCAGGCTGGTCTCGAACTCCTGACCTCAGGTGATCCGCCCGTCTCGGCCTCCCAAAGTGCTGGGATTACAGGTGTGAGCCACCGTGCCCAGCTGCAGGTGTGTTTCTAAAGGACCAATTTTAATGAAAAAGAGGTTATTAACTCTGATATGGATTAAATCAACGAATCAGTAAGACTTATTTTTCTCATTGTAAAGCAGAGGTTGTATTACATACCTTACTGAGTTTTGTGAAAATTAGAATTTATTTATAGCTCCTCAATATTGATAGCTATTGTTAAGTGTATGACTTCATTGATCAAAATATTCACCAAAAATATTCATAAATATCTACCATCCATCAGATACTCCATTAGTGCTAGGGGTTTGAAGATAAATAAAATGAAGGCCTACCTCTCACAGGGTCCTAGTCCAGCAGGGAGAGACAGATAAAAAGGGTGAATTGAAGAAATAATAATATGCAACAAAATACTATTACATAGGGTCAATACTAGAAGTCCGTATTTGGTGCTATAAAGGTACAAAACAGGAAGTAGTCAACTTTACATTGGGCAATAGCGCTTTGAAATTAACCTTCAATGCAGTCTTACAAAGTTAATTGTAATGGAGAGGGGCTCTTTACAGTAGGCTGTGTGCAAAAAAACCTATAAGCTTAGAGGCATGCAACGGCCTCATAAATTTGGGAACTATAATCAGCATGATGAAGACGAAGAATGGATGTGACTGAGTAAAGCAAAAGATAAGAAAATAATGTAGAGCTAGGGGTCATATTATTCAGGTTTTTGTGTGATATATTAAATAGGGCTACATTTAAAACTAACCATGGTTAGCAGTATGCACTAAGTGAGGATAGAGAAGTCGATATGAATATACAGCAACTCCACTTTCCTAAGACTGCAAGAGTTGCTTTATTCCCCTCATTAGGGCACTTCCATCTAAATCACACAGAATTTGTTGTGGCAGAAGTGACATTATGTGACATTTGCTGTCCCTCCGGATAGGTTTAACTAAATTCACACATATCCTCTGACTTTGTATCACATGCACCATGAGGGCTTCCTTAAAATGATTCAATTAACCATGAACCTACGTTTCCTGGGCAAAGATAGCTTTCAAAGGGACACATCAATGTAATTAACCACTATAAACCTAACTTTAAACATCTAGGTAGTAAATATATAATGCTTGACTATAGCAATATGCTTTGGCCCTATTTGGACATTTTCTTAAGAGTTAAGGATGTAGATAAAACTCAAAAGATAAAACTTGAAAATAAAGTGAGATCTAAAACTGAGAGTGAAAATCTGCTGAAAAATTATAGGATATATAAACTATGGAAATAATTTAGATACATTTTCCAACTGGAAATATAAGACATTTCTATGAGTAGGCATTTTGTTAATCTTAAAAGGATTCTAATTACTCATCTCTTCAAAACTTATTCATTATGCACCTATCACTAAGTGCCAGATGTTGAGTGATGCTGATTTGATAAAACATGAGCCTGCTCCTGCCTTAGACCCTCTACTTAAAATCCACTTGTTTCACGTAGCTACATTTGTAAATCTCTTCAGATCTCTCTCTTAGGTCACCTTCTCAGGGAGACTTTTCCTGACTGCTTACAGTAACAATGACCACTGTATATACTCAGCCCCATCATTCTTCATTCCTCTTACCCTGCTTTGTTTTCCTTCATAGTAATCATCTGGCATTAACTCGTTTGTTTTTATTATGTCTTTCCTCCCTGGAATTCACAGTGTGGATGTTGTTTTCACACTGTTCTTTCTTTCCTTTCATACAGCTAAAAGGAAGACATTGGCTCTCTCCTTTCTGAGACTAGTCATTTCCTCTGGATCTTGGATCCCATTTTCTTTCAGACTGAGGTCCCTCCCAAGAACAGGTGGTCAAGTGGCAAAAGGAGAGGCAAGGAATTAAAGTAACTAAAGAGTGATTAAATATGTTGAGTCTAAAAAAAGATTAGGATCCACACAGTTATAATGGAGGGAGAATCAGATATAAATAATTGAAGTAAAATATTTTTGTGAGATCTCCATGAATTAAAGTATAAGCGGAAATGTGGCACTTTCTTACATTCTCATTGTAATTTTCTTATTTTGTCTAAAAGATAAAATATTTTTGGTTTTATTTTGAATAATGCTTTTCTTTACCATGTTGCTATCATGGAAGTGTGAGATGAAACTCTCTACCTACTCCAGACTGAACTTTCAGAGCATGTTCTTTTTCTTTTTTTTTGAGATGGAGTCTCTGTCACCCAGGCTGGAGTGCAGTGGCATGACCTTGGCCCACTGCAGCCTCTGCCCCACCGGGTTCAATCAATTCTCCTGCCTCAGCCTCTGTCTTTTTCTATTACTAAATAAATCAACACTCAATTCCCTTATTGTTTCTGAAGATTTCAAGAGAAGCCTGATATGGGGCACAAAAATGCAAGACATTTGGTTAGTGACTCCTAGATGATTGTTGTATTAGTTAAAAATAAAACAACTGATATGGAGGGTGGGCATGCTGGTGTTAACTGAGTTATCTCATGAGATCCTCAGCCAACTTCAACCCATCTCAAGATACATTTGATCATGAGATGTGTTGGGAAATCATCCTTAATGCTTTATGTATAATGTGTTGATGCCTTAAAGTATAAGGAGAATGGGGGAAATGTCAATTGGATTTGGAAAAAAAACAGGTTCCTGGACACCATTACTGCCTTAAGAGTTTTGTACTTAGCAAGCCTATGTCCTCTGTTCTGTTTTGTCACATCAATATATCAAGGAGTTATGTTGAATTCCAATGGAGCAACTACTGGAGTTGGCTCACTACTTTTGCACATAGACTATTAAATTATTATCAGTCTAACTAGCTGCCTGGCCATGGAAGGTCCTACAAATATTCCCTGCAGGAGAAGGGTTGGATATAGTTTTCACCTCTGAAGATGAACCTAGACTTACCTCTCTGTCAATGTAGTAGACAATTTTTTAATCTCTGTAGGAGCAATTATCTTTCCTCCTTCTAATTTCTGTTAAAGGTGGGTTATTTTCCTTTACAACTAAATGGAACAAAATATTTCTGGAATACTGAAATCCTCTGCCAGATCAGTTCTGCCTTTTCTGTTCCTTGTTGGAAAAAAATGCATCTTCTCTTCAGTAGACAGCTTTCCTCCTCTAATTTCTCTCATAGGTAAGCACAAACTTTAGGATATTTTATATCATTACCTTTTACTTCCCTTTTTTTACTTAATGGAAATCTCATTTGACTCAACCTCACATACTGCTTTATCCCACTAAAAGGATATTGAGCATTTAACACATAATGGTGGCATCACTGAGCTCCTTAGGACTCTATATGGTAGATTTCAGTTATTTATTGCTGTAAAACAACTGTCGCAAACTTACTGCTATAAACAATAATAATCATTAAATTGCTAAGAAATATGCAGTTCAGGCAGAGCTCAGTGAATGCATCATACCTCCTGCTCAAAATAGTGTCATAAGAGGTAGTTTGGAGATTGGAGGTTGGAGTTGATCTCAAGCCTTGCTCAGGTTCTGGAGGTCAAGATTGATTATCAGCTGGGACCTCACCTAGGGCCATCAGCCAGAACATATATACACAACCTCTCCTAACAGCATGGTGGCTAGGCTCAAAGGACAAACATCTGAAGATACAGTAAATGGAAGCTGCCAGTTTCTTAAAGCCTAGACCCAGAAAATGGCAGTGTATCACTGTGTTTCCCACTGGTCCAATAATTGTAGAGCCCGGCTTCCAGGGGAGAGGGAGGAGGAATGACAGAAAATATTGAGTCCATGTGCTATAACTGGTGAAGTGCTTACTCTAGTAACATATTATTTATATTCCTCTTACATACTAAATACACTAATCCAATGACAATACACTAGTCCTCTTTATTCAGCCATAGTTTCACTTTCTGAGGTATCATTTATCCATGGTCCACTGTGGTTAGAATATAGGTGAGTATAGTATTATAAGATATTTTCAGAGAGAGAGAGAGAGGGAGAGAGAGAAACCACATTCACATGACTTTGATTATAATTTATTATTATAATTGTTCTTTTTTATCATTAGTTATTGTTAATCTCATACTGTGCCTAATTTATAAATTACATTTTATTATAGGTACACATATCTAGAAATAAACATAATATGCACAGTGTTTGGTAACATCTGTGGTTTCAAGTATCCACTAGGGGCTTGGAATATATCTCTCATGGATAAGGGAAGGCTACTGTATTCCCCCAAAAGTCTCATTCTTTTAAAGTACTTGTCTCAGGGTTGAGTTTCAGAATTTTGTCATTTTTATCAAGTCCAGGTATAAATAAGACTCCTTCAGTGTGTTCTCTGGTATAACTGCTCAAAAACACTTCCTCTTGACACTATGACCCCAGGATTAGAGAGACAAGTTATCTGCTCCCTACATACCCATTATACACTGACATTCAAAAGGACAGAAACCAGAGGCATCAAGCATTCTCTGACCTACTGAAGTTCTGAAGTGAGTAATACACGTACATATTTCCAATTTCTTGACTCAGGACCTGTGAATGATTCTTTCTTACTTCTGCTTTTTACGTTATTGGTTCTACTCTTTGAATCATCCTATTATTTAATAAAACTACGAAGAAGTTGCCTTTTCAATCTACTCATAAGAAATTTGGCATCCAAAGGTCTCTTTTCACTTTGTACTGTCTCTGTCTCTTTTAATCCAAGCTGATCATGCTTCTATCAGTACAGTTTTCTTTAAAAAGAAAGCTTGCGGGTCCTTTATGAATCTTTACTGCATTAGGAAAAAAGATAACAACCATAGATCTCTGCAAGACAGGACTTCCTCAACACCACACTCGCTGTGAAGCTGTAGCTGAAAACCCTTAAGATTCTAAGAAGCCCTATTGTTTAAGGAGAATATCTGTGAGGCATGCTCCTAAGCTTTTTAGAGGACCTTTTATGTGTAAGGTCTATGAGGCACAGCCTTCGATCTTTCTGAAGCCTTAACAAAGAGTTTCACAGTCATGCCCTTGGCTTCATCTTTAGATCGTGTTTTCCTAAAAGCGCATATGCTTGATCTCTGCTCTGAGATCTTTTCTTATTTTGAGAATTTCCTGCTGGCTGTAGAGGCTGGGAATAACAATGAGTTTTATTTTCAAACTCAGCAAGCTTTGGCTCCTTTATACTTAACCATTCTGTTTTAAGCTTATATCTATCCTATAGGAACCTGGAAGACTAGAAGCAGCAAGATGGCACTTTTAATATTCTAACTGGAAATCTCCACTAGATCATCAGGTTCATTAATTCTTGTTCCTACTTTCCACATTACTGGAGGTGACACTATTACCAAACTTTCTGCCACTACATTAAAAGTGTCCCTTTTACTCTAGTTTGCAACAATATTCCCCTAGTTTCTTTGACCACTTAATCACAACCTGCTTGAGGTTCTTTAAGCCTCTGAGAAACATTTAAGTTTTTATTAAAAGTCTCCCAAATGCCCTTTCAGTTTCCATGTGTAACTTGATGTCAAACTCAGTGTCTCATGTTTTAGGTTTTTGTTATGGCAGCATCCCAGTTCCAATTTTCAAAATCTGTTTGAGTTACCTAATACTACATAAAACCACCCCAGAATTAATGCCTCTAAAACAGCTATTTATTATACTCATAGATTCTATAGGTTAGGAGTTGGAAAGGGCACATTAGAGGTAACTTTTCTCATCCCATGATATCTGCGACTCAGATGGGAGTATTGAAGGTGTGAAGGGTCTCCATGGCTGGGACTAGAACCATCTGAAGCAGTGCTTTCCAGTAAAACTTTCTATGATGACAGAAATATTCTATATCTACATGGCCCAATTTAGTAGCCCTAGCTACATAAGGCTATTGAACATGTGACTAGCACCACATTACTTTATTTTCAATTCAATTTAAATTTAAATAGTCATATGTGCCTAGTGGCTGCTATCTTGGGCATCACACAACTGATGGCTTGTGTGTTAGTGCATTTGGAAGTTGATTCTGGCTGTCCTCCAGTTTCTAACCTATAGGTGACCTCACTTTGTGTTCTCTCTCCTTCTTCATAGCACATTGATAAGGTTCAAGAGCAAGCATCTCAAAAGGATCAGAGAAGGTTATATCACCTTTATCACTCAACCTCAGAAATCAGACAACACCATGTCTTACTTAATCACAGACCCACTGAAATTCACAAGTAGGAAACACAGATCCCACTTTAACACCATGTTTTACGTAGAGCATTTGGCATGGGAGATCTTGTTGAGATCATCTTGGAAAATACATCTGCCATACCACACATCCTAGTAAAAGGGGAGGATGTGTATGGCTTATCCTTACCATTCTACTTTCCTAGATTCTAATTTTTATTCCTTAAACCATGTAGCTAATTCATATAGGCTGTATTATTTTGTCAATTTGGGGATTCCTAGTAGACTTGAAAGTTATTAATTCAGCAGAAGTAAAATAAACCTCTTTTCATTAAAGTGAGCAGGTGTGTGTTTATCTTGGGCAAAAGAAATATTTCAACAATTTAGAGCAAAGGGAAAAAATAGATCATAGAGCATACAGGCTTCCCCAGAGGCCTACATTCCTCTCATAACTGTGCTCCTGATCAATGTTCATAATCATGTGGGACAGAAATCAGGAGAGCACCCGTATCTCTTCACAGGATACTTTCTCTCTTACCAACCAAGAGATCATGTTGTTAGTGTGTTACATTTTTTAAAAAATCATTTTTTCTTCATATCACTGGAAAAATAAACCAGGTCCTGGATATTGAAATGTTCACAGTACCCAAGTGTCTAATAAATCATAACATAAGGGTTTAGAAGCAATAGGAAATCTTCTGAGAGGATGATCAGGCCATGGCCTACCACCATATTACATAAAAAATGCATTATATTGTAACCTGATGATACTTACCTGGCACATAAGAATCAAAATAACTCCTTTCCTATGAATCCTTTTTAACAACGTAAGGCATATTTTTTACTCTTTCTTCTATGCTGTATGGTAATTACAGAGCACTTGGTTCATACTCAATATTTGGTTGTAACATACATATTCTACTATATGTCACATTTATAATTTTTTATCTGACTTCCTATTTGACAGTGAAATCATAAGAAAAAGGGATGGCATCATATTTAATGTAAATCCCCAGAATCCCCAAGGTGCCACATATAGAGTAGAGTCACAATAAATCTGAAATGATCTGGTTGTATTAATGAATAAGCAAGTATATTGCAAACTTACATCTATAGCAGAATGAAAGATACTGTTAATAGTTGCTCTCAAATTATTTGTTCCTGATATATAGTAATACACATTTACTTGAATTGAATTATCAGGCAATGCCTTTAGAAAGCTCCTTTAAAAGTTACAAAAACATCTTAAAACAATGACCAGGGCATTAAATCAAAATATGTATATGAGGGGCTTTTACCTGGGGCTATAAAAATCCTGCAAATAAGCGTTTTTTTCACATATAAAATTATCAAGCAGACCATGGTTAAGTTAATTAGGCTTTACCTATCAGGGAGGCTTGTAACATAATGTTTTATAAACTTCAGGAAATAGGCATGTATTTATTATATATACAACTATATAAATACAACTATATAAAATGGTGGTGGTATTTTTAGTAATAAAATACTTGGTAGAGATAAATATAGCAAAGTAAATTATTGATGATACACATTTTTAGTTATTCTTAAATTTTCTCTTAACTGAAATTGCCTATGCTAGAGAATCAACAATATTGTATTAATTGCAATATTGCAAAAATTTTCAGCTTTCAGAATTTGAATTCTTCTTTTCCTATTTTTTTAAAGCTCAAAGAAAGTAAAGTAACATCCTAAAATCTCTTATTTAAACTTCACAATGTTGATTAAGTTAACCCCAGATTCCCCCAATACTGGGAGTTCTCTGTAGTTTTAAGTTAAATATTTTACTATGATGCACATTGATTTTAAGCCATTTCAATAACTTCTAAAATATCATACAGAAAATAAGCTAGTAAATGTGAAAATAAAGCACAATTATTTTAAAAATACACCTTTATAAGTCATAGCATTATATATTCAAATGTCTCTAGGGACTAAATACCAGTGAGTGGGAGAGTGTAATTAACAGAATGAGTGAAGTGAATATCTCAATTCAAATTTATTTAAAATGTTTTGAGAAAACAAAACATATTTGGCAGTAGATTTTTGTCCTGTAGGTTACCAGTTTATGTTTCCCTACTTGGCTTTAAAATTTTGTATTTTTAAAGAAATGGTGTACCTTGGCCGGGCACAGTGGCTCACACCTATAATCCTAGCACTTTGGGAGGCTGAGGCGGGTGGATCACCTGAGGTCAGAAGTTCGAGACCAGCCTGGCCAACATGGAGAAACCCTGTCTCTACTAAAAATACAAAAATTATCCGGGCGTGGTGGCACACACCTGTAATGCCAGCTACTCGGGAGGCTGAGGAAGGAGAATTGCTTGAACCTGGGAGGTGGAGGTTGCAGTGAGCCGAGATCATGCCACTGCACTCCAGTCTGCACTACAGGAGTGAGACTCTATCTCAATAACAACAACAAAAAATTTTAAAAAAAGAAATGGTGTACCTATGTGTATATTTATATTTGTGCTGATGTATTTGCACAAGTTTTCATTTACACATATTTTCCATTATCATTAACTAATCATTGAATTATGTGATAATTTCTGATTCTTACCTGTACTGTCACAAATTAAATCTACTTAAAGAGACCTTGTATTTAAAATTGTCTTTACAATTAATACATGTACACATTTAAGAAAAACACATAGCACTAAAATATTTAAAATTTAAAAAAATCAACTAAAACTACAATCCTCCATATATTTAATTCTTATTTTTACTTTTTTCTTCTGAAAAAATTATTAATATGTATTTCTAAATGATATATCTATGTTATTATTGATTTCCCAAGTTTATATATTATATATATCATTTTCTAATCAGGAAGATTATAATAAACAACAACTTGTCATCCCACACAAACTTTTTCTGCTTTATACCTGAAATATAAATTCATCACATAATTTCTAAATGAATACTAAGCATTTATATCATGAAGATCATTAAGATTAGAAAATATTTATAGCTTATATATTTCCTCTTTTTAAAGTAATTATTACATTTTTGGTTAGTTTTCTGTGTAGCACAACTTTGTTTCAGCATTTTGAAGCAGTGAAATCAACACTTCTGTTTCTCTTTTTTCCTCTTTTATTGATTTGTATTTTTAAAGGCATACTACCTGTAGATCACTCTTCTTCTCCTCCAATTTCAAGTAGTTTTGTTTTGTGATTGCTGAATTGCTATTTTCCTGAAATTCCTTCTACAAATATCTTTTCCCTTTTTTGGACCCCAAGTTTTCTAGATCTCCTGTAATCTCCTGTATCTCATTTTATCTGTTGGGTTTACAAGTTACATCTTTAGCTCCCTGAGTAAGACAAAATTGGAAGTAGTTATTTTTTTTTCTGAGTACATGTTGTTCTAATTTTATATTTCATACTTACTTTTGATTGACATAAAACTGGTGTATAATTCTACTTGAAAGCTGTCAACTTCAGCATTTCCTCTTCCTGGAAAGTTTGTTGATTTTTGTTTGTTGATAGGCTTTCATTGCTGTTTCTTCAGTTTTCTATTTGTTGATTTCTTTGTGTCATGTGTTGTTATTTTGATGGGTGATTGTTGATCATTTTTGAAATTTATTTTTATTTATTCATTTTTAGTTTGGAGACAGGGCCTCACTATGTTGCCCAGGCTGGAGTGTGGTGGCTAATCATAAATATGATCAACTGCACTGCAACCTCCAACTCCTAAGCTGAAGCCATCCTCCCTCCTCAGCCTTTCAAGTAGTAGGTACTACAGACACACGCCACCACAACTGGCTTTCTTTCTTTTTAAAATTATCTTATGTCTTAATATATTTTCTTCTTTGGTGATTTTAGTTATCATATTATTTCTTCCATTGTCTCCATCATTGTTACCTCTATCTTACTTTATTTTTTAAAGGCTTTTGTTTTGTTTTGTTCTTTAATTTTCCTATTGGCGGCTCTATGGCATGTGTGGAGCTTGTCAATTCATACACCATTCAAAGTGAACTGGTAGAAACTTAGCATTTTCACTTGGAATCTGTTTTTTTTTCACTATGAACCTAGAAATAAGTTATATATATATTATATAAAATATATAGAGTTTATATGTATAGAATATATGTAATTGTACCTGGAGGCCATAATCCTGGTACCGGTGTTCTCACTGGTTGATAGAGGAAGAATCTTACAGATAATTAGAAGTATCTGAATAGTTAATGTACAATCCATCACTTGAGCCTGTTTTCGGAACAGCATCATTCCTGCTTTCAGATGTATCTGGTATCTGAAAGTACAGAGATCTCTGTATCACCCTCACAAGAACATAATGTTCTGTTTTTCCTGGGATAGAGAATGAGCAATCACCTCACCAGAAACTTTGGAAGAGGGAATCTGTATGTCAAATTGCTTCTTAAAATTGAGTTTCAAAAGATCTTCCTGTTGAAGGCAGTACCTCGAATCCTATCTTCTCAGTTTCTTAACCACTCTAGAGTTCTATGGCAAAACTTGATTTTTTCTGATGAGCTATATAAGTTATAAAAACTCCATTTGCTCTACAACATCCATTTTTTGTTGTTGAAATTTTACACTTTTAGTTATTTGTTTTGCTTAATTTTTTGTTCTTGGCGGTTGAAAAATCGTAACATTAGTTCTCAATCTACCATATGGCTCAAACTGATCTGGCAAAAATAATCAATAAATTATGGCCATTCATTAATGTTTTCTTTCTAAAAGTCTAGTTAAAAAACTAGCTAGTATTTTTAAACTAAGAAAATACATTTCCCTGACTGTACTAATTAACTGAGAAAAACAGTTACCAACTCCCTCTTCCCAGTCCCCAAACATAAGAACATTTACAACAGAGAATGATGAAAAGATAGAGAGAATGCAGTGATTGTTACTGCAGTGAAAAAAAATACTTGGAGGAAAACTAAAGTAGGAATAACTATTGTAACATACAAACATCAATTGTACTCAATGAATTATCTCTAATCAAGAGGAAAAGTGAGGATGTATTTTGTGTTTGCTCACTTATATGACATCACTTTCTTATAGTATTTCAATTAAGAATGAGCATTATTATTCTTCATAACATCTTCCTGGTCAAAAAGGCAGCAAAACCTTAAACAGGACCTGGTATGCCTCCTTTCAACTTTCTACTAAGGTATCCATAAATATACAGAAAATTGAAAAAGTACTACTACCTGCCCAATAGAAAAGCAACAAACAAGTCTCATCTCACTGCCACTAAATATATACAATTGAATGAATAATTAACAAACTTCTTTTGAAGGGAGAAGTTGGAGAGGCCTTAGAATGCAGAAAAACCGAGAAAAAAATTAATATGGGAAAAAATAGAAGAACCAAAAATAACAGTGATATTATATATAATTAATTTGTAATGGGAGCTGTTTTTACTTGATTAAGAGTATGGTTCAGTCTACAAACCCACAGAGCTTACCAAACTTCAAATAACTTTTTAAATATCGAAATGAAAGCAAAAACTCTGACCAACATCGAGGCAGAGATTCCTCAAAAATTTAAAAACAGTACTACAGTATGATCCAATAATCCCACTTCTGAATATACAACCAAAGGAAATGAAATCAGTATCTCAAAGAGATGTCTTTACTACACGTTCATTGCATCATTATTAACAAAAGCCAAGATAAGAAAAAAATCTGTGTCCATCAACAGATGAATGGATAGAAAAAGTTGGTATATATAAGCTGGCTCGGGTGACACATGCTTGTAGTCCCAGCTGCTCAGGAGAGTGTGATGGGGGAGATTTCTTGAGCCCAGGAGTTTGAGACCAGCCTGAGCAACATAGTGAGACCCTATATGTTAAGTATAAAAGAGAGAGAGAGAAATAAAAAGAAGAAAGAGAAGAAAAAGAAAGAAAAGAAAAAGAAAGAAAAGAAAAAGAAAAAAGAAGAAAGAAAGAAAGAAGAAAGAGAAAAAGGAAAGAAAGAAAGAAGAAAGAAAGCGGGAGGGAGGGAGGGGAGAGAGGGAGGGAGGGATTAAAGGCAGGTTGATATAATGTGATTGTGTAATTCCGCCACAATGGAATATCATCCAACCTTAAAACAGGAGGAGATATTGGCATTTATTACAACATGAAAACATAAGCCTAAAACACCATGATACATAAGCCTAAAAACCGTTACGTAAACCAGACACAGTGACAAATACTGTATAATTTCACTTTTCAGTGGAATCTAAAAATGTTGAACTGTAGAATCAGGAGAGTACCATGGGCTGAGCAGGAGGAGCAAATGGAGAGATGCTGGTTAAAGGATACACGTTTTCAGTTATAAGATGAATAAAGGCAAGGTGTGGTGGCTCATGCCTGCAATCCCATCATTTTGGGAGGCCAAGGCAGGCAGATCACCTGAGGTCAGGAGTTCAAGACCAGCCTGACTAACATGGCGAAAACTCGTCTCTACTAAAAAATACAAAAATTAGTTGGGCATGGTGGCGGGCACCTGTAATACCAGCTACTCAGGAGGCTGAGGCAGGGAGAATTGTTTGAACCCGGGAGGCGGAGGTTGCAGTGAGCCGAGATCGCGCCACTGCACTCCACCCTAAGTGACAGAGCGAGACTCCGTCTCAAAAAAAAAAAAAAAAAAGATGCATAAATTCTGGCGATCTAATATACAGCATGATGACTGTAGTTAATAGTATTGTATTGTTACTTGAAACTGGTAAGATAGCATATGTTAAGAGTCTTCCCCACAGACACCGACACACACATACAATGGTAAGTATAAGCAGTGTGGATGTGTTAATTTGACTGTGGTAATCATTACACAATGCATGTGTATACTGAATCATCACATTTTACACCTAGAATATTTACAATTTTTATTAGTCAAATAAGGCTAAAAACCAAGACCTTTACCTCAGAGAGAAATACACTGACGTCTTTTTAAAGGTACCTTATTTGGGATTGTCTTTATTATGGGAGCTTAGCCTGTAATGTAAATATGTGACAACCATTTTAAAATATTAGTTATTAAAAGTGGGCCTGATAGTATTGAGAACCACTGTTTTAAATTACTAAATATGTGTACTGAAACAAGAACCATTTGTATTTTATTATACATAGTAACATTAAATGAGATAAACCAAGAAACCATAAAGACAATACAGTTAAATCTATTATTAATTCCTGTGGCAAAAAAAGATAATAATATTATTGTGTGATCTGGATTCTATCTTTCCAGATTTCTAGTGTCTTTGTTTCAATTGAACTGTTTTTATTTTTATCTTTTTTATTAATTAAATTTTATTTATAATTGACACAAAATGATTGTACATATTTATGTACAGTGTCACATGTATAGGGGACAGTGTGATGTTTCAATGCATGTATACATTGCATAATAATCAAGTCAGGGCAACTAATACATCCATCACTTTAAACATTTATCATTTCTTTGTGATAATAACAATATCTTTTCTAACTTTCTTGAAATATATGCTATATTGTTATTAGCCATAACCAACCTACTGTGCAATAGAACACCAGAACTTATTTTTTCTGTCTAACTATGACTTTATTCTCATTGACTAACCTTTTCTGATTCCTCCCTTTTCACTACCCTCCTAGCCTCTGGTAACCCACTATTGTACTCTCTTCTTCTACTAAATCAAATTTTTTAGTTTACACTTATGAGTGAGATGATGAGGTGTTTGTATTTCTGTGCCTGGCTTATTTCACTTAACATAATGTCCCCCAGATTCATTCATGATGCCATAAATGCTGTAATTTCATTCTGTTTTATGGCTGACTAGTATCCCATTGTGTGTTTGTGTATATATGTATGTGAATGTATGAGTGTATATACACACACACACACACACACACACACACATAAAACAGGAGATATTGCCATTTATTACAACATGATAACATATTTATGTACAGGAGACAGTGTGATTTTTCAATGCATGTATATTTTGTATTATACCGCATTTGTTATCCATTTATTTGTAGAAGGGCATTTGGGCAGATTCCAATTTTGGCTTTGATTAGTGCTGCAACAAATGTAGGCATGCAGATATCTCAACATAACTGATTTTATTTCCTTTGAATGTATACCCAGTAATCGGATTGCTGGATCATATGATAGTTCTATTTTTAATTTTGTGAGGATCTTAGATTCTCTTAGATTCTGTTTTCTATAATGGCTATACTAATTTCCATTCCCACCAACAGTGCGTATGAGTTCCCCTTTCTCCACATCCTCACCAGTACTTGTTATTTCTTGTCCTTTTGATAATAGCCATTCTAACATTGGTAAGATGATATCTCATTGTGCTTTTGGTTTGCATTTCCCTGATGATTAGTGATGGGGAACATTTTTTACATATATCTGTGGTGACTATTTCTGTCTTCCTTAGAAAAATGCCTATTCACATCTTTTGCCCATTTGTTAATTCAGTTATTTGCTTGTTTTTACTATAGAGTTGTTTGAGTTCTTTATGTATTTTGGATATTTATTTATTTATTTATATTTTTTGAGACCGAGTCAGCTCTGTCACCCAGGCTGGAATCCAGTGGTGCCATCACGGCTCACTGCAACCTCCACCTCCCGGGTTCAAGTGATTCTCTTGCCTCAGCCTCCCAAGTAGCTAAGATTACAGGCACACACCACCATACCCGGCTAATTTTTTTGTATGTTTAGTAGAGATGGGGTTTCACCATGTTGACCGGGCTGGTCTGGAACTCCTAACCTCAGGTGATCCACCCAACTCGGCCTCCCAAAGTGCTGGGATTACAGGTATGAGCCACTGTGCCCGGTCTCTATTTTGGATATTAACACCTTGTCAGATGCATAGTTTGTAAATACTTTCTCCCATTCTGCATGCTGTCTCATCACTGAAAACAAAGGATGTTTCCTTTGCTATGCTGAAGACTTTTTTTTTTTTTTTTTGAGACACAGTCTCGCTCTGTTGCCTTGCTGGAGTGTAGTCCGCAGTCTCGGCTCACTGCAACCTCTGCCTCCTGGGTTCAAGTGATTCTCCTGCCTCAGCTTCCTGAGTGGCTGGGATTACAGGAGCCCAACACCACACCAGGCTGATTTTTGTATTTTCAGTAGAGACAGGGTTTCACCATGTTGGCCAGGATGGTCTTGATCTGTTGACCTCATGATCTGCCCGCCTTGACCTCCCAAAGTGCTCGGTTTACAGGCGTGAGCCATCGTGCCCAGCCTGAAGATTTTTAATTTGATATAATCTGATTTGTCTCTATTTGCTTTTGTTGCCTGTGCTTTTGAAGTCTTACTCAAAAACTTTGTCCAGTCCAATTTCATGAAGCATTTCCACCATATTTTCTTTTAGCAGTTTTATAGTTTTGAGTCCTACATTTAAATCTTAATCCACTTAGAGTTGCTTTTTATATATGCTGAGAGATAGGCGTCTAGTTTCTTCCACACGTGGATATTGCTTTCCTAGTACCATTTATTGAAAATACTTTCCTTTTCCCAGTGTGTGTTCTTGATAGTTTTGTCAAAAACCAGTTAGGTGCAAATGTGTGGATTTATTTTGGGATTCTCAATTCTGTTCCATCAGCCTGTGTATCTGTTTTTATGCTACTACCATGCTGTTTTCATTACCATAGCATTGTAGTAGATGTTGAAGTCAGATAGTGTGATTTCTCCAGCTTTGTTCTTTTTGCTCAGGATTGCTTTGTCTATCTGGAGTCTTCCATTTCCATTCACAATCTTCCAGGATTCCATATATTTTCAGGGTCCTTTTTTTTTTTTTTTTTTGAGATGGAGTCTCGCTCTGTCACCCAGGCTGGAGTGCAGTGGCGCGATCTCGGCTCACTGCAAGCTCTGCCTCCTGGATTCACGCCATTCTGCCTCATCCTCCTGAGTAGCTGGGACTACAGGCGCCCGCCACCACGCCCGGCTAAAATTTTTTTTTGTATTTTTAGTGGAGACGCGGTTTCACCGTGCTAGCCAGGATGGTCTCAATCTCCTGACCTCATGATTCGCTCGCCTCGGCCTCCCAAAATGCTTACGGGCATGAGCCACCGCACCCGGCCCAGGGTCCTTATTTTTAAATGGCAATATTTGTTAGGCTCTGCTCATAGACTCTCTCAAACTATATTCATTAGTGTATTATATATTGAATATGTAGTTAACAATGAATTTGCTTTCCTTAAATATGTTCTCGAAAAGGTGACCATGTATTTGACTTATGAATAAAAGTGGTTACATCTGGTTGCTGCCCTATGTTTTTAACTTGAGTGATCTTTAGTTCCTTCTATGGCACATATTTAATCCAGGTATTTCCTACTCCACATACATTGTAATAAATGAAAGGAAGATGTTATAAAACTCCGTTTCAGGAAAAGAAAATCAAATTATTAATTTCTGTTTAAAAATGCAAGTTAAGGCCGGGCACGGTGGCTCACACCTGTAATCCCAGCCCTTTGGGAGGCCGAGGCGGGTGGATCACAAGGTCAGGAGATCGAGACCATCCTGGCTAACATGGTGAAACCCGATCTCTAATAAAAATACAAAAAAGTAGGTGGGCGTGGTGGTGGGCACCTGTAGCCCCAGCTACTTGGGAGTCTGAGGCAGGAGAATGGAGTAAACCCAGGAGGCGGAGCTTGCAGTGAGCCAAGATCGCGCCACTGCACTCCAGCCTGGGCAACAGAGCAAGACTCTGTCTCAAAAAAAAAAAAAAAAAAAAAAAGCAAGTTAAAAACTAGCTTCCATTCAGTAGCGTGATGAGAAACACCTTTATATATACTCAAAGAGCAGAAGACAAGAAACATTCATTGTAAAATTCTCACACATAATTACCAAGTAAGCTAAAGAATAGTGAATATTTTGGATCTAAAGAAGTTCTTAAATTACCATAAAAATAATTATTGGCTAAGAATAATTAGCCTTGGAAGCAAGACTGAAATTTCCACCAAAAGTTTGTGATTTTTAAGTGTCTATAGTCTACCTTCAGCAGGTGAAAAAAGTCCACATTGCTTTGGGCCTTTTAAAATACATTTTATATTATAGTTATAAATAGTTAATTATTGTATTTTCATTACTAAACTTTGACTAAATAGAATATCCCTCAATACCTCATCAACCATGTTTAGTAGCATTAGGAATTTTAATCATAGAATAGACACACCTAACTTAGAGTAAATATGAATAATAAAGTTCTTAATATGGTTAAAAAAATACAAAAATATGGAAAGAAAATGATCAGTTTACAAAATATCAAGAATTTGTTTTGAAGAAACTATCACCCCAAGCAGATTTATTTGTGTGTTTGCTTGCTACAGAGGCCTTCTTATTCAGTAGCTTGCTTTGAAAGCAATAAGCTTAAACTAAGAAGATTAATAATAAAGTCTAAAAATCTGAGTTTTACTGGAACAGTTCATAAGATTTTGGAATTTCTTTGCAGCACTAGAAAAACAGCTTTTTTAAAGAAAACAAATTGCAGGTATTTGCTTAATGGGTACAAAAGCAAATGGAAATTTAAAAATTCAAGAACAAATCTATACTTTCTTATGAGATTTGAAACAAAGTCGACAGAATTTGAAAATTCTATCTAAATAAATGAAAATTACTTCAGTGAAAGCCTACTCCATGATTAGGCAATTCATTGCATGCTTAATTATAGCATTCATATTCCAATGACATCTATAAAGTGGTAAAAAAATTCAACAACAAGAATGCCAGTGTCATTTAGGTTTGATTGTGTAACAAAAATAATGCTGCCACTCTCCACATGCATTTGAAGTGAATAAGAGGACTTACATTAATGCAATGTATGTTGCTTTGGAAATCAACCTTCCAAATATAACTCATAATAATCAGCCTCACCTACTGCTTTCTCCCCATGGTGGTGTTTCTAACCAAAGTGTTTAAAGCCCTAGCTGTTATTGAATGCACACCATAAGAGATGGAAGTCAGTTTAACACTTAAAAAAAAGCCTCTGGATGAAAGACCAATGTAAACTGAATTTATTTTTATTCCTTAAAAAATGAACAAAATTTGCTTGCTCATTTCTACTAATACACATACAGCAATAGGCTGTGTCAACACCACAGAAAAAGACTATTATACATTTTATCCTGAATAGTATACTATTATACATTTTATCCCACCTTATCTAATTGGGAAATTTTAAAAGCTATCATTTATTATATCTATACTTAATTTCTGCTTGTTGTTGAAAAGAACAAACTCTGTAAAATATTTTAAGAGGTTAATTCTGAGACAATAAGAAAAATCATAGCCCACAGATGAGTCTCAAAGGCTTCTGGGAAAGTGTGCCCTCGGTAATGGGGTTACAGGTTGGTTTTATACATTTTAGGGAGACAGAAATGACAAGCAAAGACATAACTCAATATGTGCAAGATACACATTGGTTCAGCCTAAAGAGGAAGTATATCTTCAAGTAGGGGCTTACAGGTCGTAGGTGGATTCAAAGATTTTCTAATTGTCAATTGATTGAAAGACTTAAGCTTTGTCTAAAGTCCTAAAGTCAGTAGAAAGAAATTATTCAGTTAATTTATGGGAGTTTGTGAAAGCTAAAATTCTTTTTGTGTAGCTGAAACTTCCAGGTATCAGCCTTCAGAAAGAATACATAGTAAATATTTCTTTTTAGGCCTGAAAGGGTGTTAGACTCTGAATCTCTCTGAGATCTGTGAAAGCCTTAGCTGTATTAATGGAGATTCTACACAGATGCAAATGTCCCCCATGAAAGACGATTTTGCAAGGCCATTTCAAAGAGATACATTTTGGTATAAAATATTTTATTTCCTTCACGGTCTTCTATCTGTCATGTGATGATATACCAGAGTCAGGTTGAAATTTGTTATCTTAATGACACAAAGAGTCTGTTTTGTCAGTCTTATGATCTCTATTTTAACATTAATGCTGGTCAATTGTTCCTAAACTCCAAAAGGGAGGGAGTATAACAAGGCCTGTCTAACCTCCTGTATTAGTCCATTCTCATGCTGCTAATAAAGACATACCCAAGACTGGGTGATTTATAAAGGAAATAGTTTTAATTGACTCACAGTTCAGCATGGCTAGGGAGGCCTCAGGAGGAAGGAAAGGCAAACATGTCCTTCTTCACATGGTGGCAGCAAGGAGAAGAATGAGAGCGAGCTCAGTGAAGGGGGAAGTCCCTTATAAAGCCATCAGGTCTTGCGAGAACTTCCTCACTATTATGAGAACAGCATGGGGAAAACCACCTCCATGATTCAATTACCACCCACCAGGTCCCTCCCACAACACATGGGGATTATGGGAACTTCAATTCAAGATGAGACTTGGATGAGGACACAGCCAAACCACATCAACTCCCTTCCTGTCATGGTTGGGAACTCAGTTTTTCAAGATTCTCTAGGGTCTCCTTGGTCAAGAAGGAGTCTGTTCAATCAGTTAGGGACCTTAGGATTATATTGTTGGTTTACATGCTTAAGAATATATTTCTCCAGGCCATTTATTTGAATAACAAAAAAAATTAAGTCCAGTAGCCCCTTGGCTTTTAAATGAATACAGTGAGTCACCATGATAGGAAAATGTTTCCATTAACATTTATTCTATAGCATATATTACACTTTGGAGACATAAGTTTTACACTAAAAGTAAACATGTTTCATAATTCTTTAAAAAATCGAATATTTTATTTAAAATTTTATAGATGTATTGAGAAAACAAATGTGACTAAACTATTGGACTAATTTTAGATTAGGAAAGGATTACAGAAAAAATATACATACTATAAATGTTTATATTTCTATAGTTGTGTAAATTATAAAGGAAAGCATCACCTAAGATAAATATTTTCAGAGATATGGATATTATACTTGTTTCTTTGGAATGTTTTGTCATATATGTACATATAAATAAATAAATAAATAAATAAACACACCTTTCCTAACTGTAGAAACAACATAAGCAAATGAAAAAGAAAAAAATAACTAAAAGCAAACAATTTAGAACCCAAGAAATCCTGTTGTAACTGTAGAAAGGAAAAAAAAGAAAAATAGAACAATGAAACATTTTAGAACTTAGAAAATTCCTATATGCCTTTCAATAAATGTGAGTGACTAATACATTAGCCAGTCACTGGACAGGTTTCTGGGGAATAAAAAAAAAATCAAGCAAGACATGGTTCCTGTTCTCAGTGCCGGAATGGAAAATACATTTTGTTGGCTGGACTTCCCAGGGTTTCAAAAGATGTCATGTTATGTTGAAATTGTTATTATTTTTAGTATAAGTTGTAGTTTAAATTGAAATAGACAAAGCCAAGTAGACTTCTTTGGGGGGTAAATTCACCTCCCTTATAAAAGTAAGGGAATGGTAGCTACCATTTATTGAACGCCTATTGCTTGCCATACTAGAGATACATATTTTCTTTTTTGAGAATTACACAGTCAAGAAGTTATTACACAGTAATGATGTTATAATTTTTACCATTTAACAGGTGAGAAAAGTAATACTTAGAAAAATTTAGTAACTCGCTGAAATTTGCTGAAATAGTAAATGTCCAAATCAGGACTTAAACCTAATGTTCTTTGATAGTAATATTTATTAGCTTACCATCAATTTGACCAAATATATCTATCACAGGAATAGATAAACATTTTTAATGAAGTTATTAAGTATTCCCACAGTATCCAGAATTGGTTTATATGAACATGTATGGGATGCTACAGGTTAATAGACATAATTTTTATATGTTAGGAAGAATAGAAAAATTATATATATATTTTCAATTTACTCATACTGAAAATGGTTTATTTGGAGGAAATTTTCACCCATGTAAATACCTGCAAAGTAAACAGAAGTCATCTGTCTTGATTTCAAATTAGAAGTCAATAACTATAACTAATGAGGACTGATGGTAAAGACAAAGTCACTAACTGACAAATAAACACATTGGTGCATTTAAAATAAATCATCTTGCAAAATTTTGGTATAATGTAAGTTGCTATATTTTAGCTAATATTTCTATTTTATTTCTATATCTAGATGAAATTTAAGTTTTTTATTTGTTTATAAATGTAATTATTACTACTACTGGCTGCATTGTCAAGCAAAGCAAATGACAAGCAAAGAAAATTTTTAAGATGTGAAAATTTAAATTAAAGTTATATATGAAATCAACAAACATATTACATTTGCCATAGTCGTCTTATGTGAATTAATGCGGAAACAGAAAATCAAATACTTTATGTTCTCACTAACAAGTGGGAGGTAGACTATGTGTAGACAATGTGTACACATAGATATAATGATGGAAATAGTAGACACTGGGGACTTCAAAAAGGGGAAGGAAGGACAATAGACAAGGGTTGAAAAGCAACTTATTTTGTTGACAGTTTGAGTGATGGGTTCACTAGAAGCCCAAACCACAACAAGACCCAATATACCCTTCCTTGTAACCTATGAATCTAAAATAAAATTTTTAAAAAGAAAAGAAAGTGGACTTTTTGTTTAATTAATTTTAAAAAATAAATGAATCACATAGGTAATAGTACTTCCAACATATTTTAAAACAGGTATTTGTGTATCGTCAAGTTCCCATACCAACTGAATTTTTGGATAAAATGATTTACCTTCCTCTGTAGTAAACAAAAATTGCTGTCCTTGGTTTTTTGGTTTTGTTTTTAATTTTGTCAGTGTTTTTTTTCTTACAGTTATTTTGATATCTGAAAATAATGATGAGTAAGAATTGCTCCTTATTGGACTTTAATGTACTACTGAAAATAATTTTCAATAACTTTTAAAATGCATGTCACCTTAGACATCCTGTATAATTCAGTATGATACTATCTGATAGAGAAGAAATATGTTCGAAATATGGCAAGATAAAGCCATTTTAGTAGGTGGCATACATAACAATTATGAAAGCACAATAACAAAATATTACAGAGGAAGTAGATTGAGTTCTGCTTCTGGAAAGGTAAACATGCTGAGAAACAACTAGAAAAATTAGGCTAAATACAAAAATTGTCTTTGAAGTCATTATAGAACTACCATTAGACAGTCATGAGATTATGTGGTACTGAAATCTGGACAGAAGAAAAGGCAGAGAATAGAGAACAGATTTAGCAGTGCTTCTGTCTCCAAGGGAATTGTCAATTCTGAAAGTTGCATCAAAAAGTTGAAAAGCTAAATAGAGCTTTTGTCAGTCTTAGAGGGCTGAGGGGACACTGAAGTTCAGAACCCATGAAAAAGGAAAGGCCATTCTACAGCCCCCAGGATGTTGGATGATATCTTTGGGAGGCTGCACCTCCGAATTAAGAATAAATTGGAAATAAACAAATCCTCACGTAAACTGAAGCCCAGGTTCAGATCATGTCAACCCCTGGTAGATTAAGCTAACTTGCCCCCACTGTAGTTGCCTTCCAGAGAAAAAGAAAATACTCTCTGGAGGACAATAACATCACAAAAAGTCTCCAGTTATGGATGTAGTTTTTTTGTCTGACTGCCACTCAGTAAAAAATAACCCGGAAGCAAGCACACAAACAAGCAAAAAAAAAAAAAAAAAAAAAGATAAAAATTAAAAGGTTTTTTTTAAAAAAACAAATAATATTCAGAGAATCAATTTAGCTCTAGATGATAGAGTTATAAGACCTGGATGTTAAAATATCTATGACCAATTTATCCAATTAAGTTTAAAAATGGAGAATTTCTGTAAAAAACTGAAAATTAACAGAAAGATTCTTAAAGGAATCCCACACTACATAATATAGTAACTAAATTTAAGAAGTCAGAAGCATATTGGCCAGGCCTCGGTGGCTCATGCCTGTAATCCCAGCATTTTGGGAGGCCAAGGCGGGAGGATCATGAGGTCAGGAGATCGAGACCATCCTGGCTAACACGGTGAAACCCTGTCTCTACTAAAAATACAAAAAAAATCAGCTGGGCACGCTGGTGGGCTCCTGTAGTCCCAGCTACTCAGGAGGCTAAGGCAGGAGAATGGTGTGAACCCAGGAGGTGGAGCTTGCAGTGAACCAAGATCATGCCGCTGCACTCCAGCCTGGGCCGCAGAGCGAGACTCCATCTCAAAAAAAAAAAAAGAAAAAGAAAAAAGAAGCATATTAAAGATAGATTTTTTGAAAAAAAGAGTATTATTGTGCTGGAATTCAGAGCAAAAGAAAATTTCCAGATTAACATACAGAAATATGGGTGAAAATATAGAAACATAAAACGTGGTAAAAATGTTTAAGATATTAAATTGGAATGTCGAAAATGGAGCAGAGAGAGTGGTAACTAACCAATATTTGGAGAGACAAGAAAGACATAAAAAACATAGATCCCAGGAAAATTGCAATCCAGAACTACTTCCAGATGCCTTATATTACAGTACTGTAAATCAAACACCAGTGACAATCTCAAAAGTAGCAAAAAAACTAAACAAAACAAAAACACACACTCACACGAAACACATTACCTTTAATGAAGCAGCAACAGGACTGTTAAATGATTTTCTCACTGAAAGTAGATGGATCATTTTCAAGGTGCTACAAGAAAATATTTGCCAATGTAAAAGTTTGGTAAATATAAAGTCTAGTAAATACAGCATGAATTAAATAAAATAATGAAATAAAATAGTAATTTAAATAAAATAATTAAATAAAATAAATAGTAAATTAAATATAATGCCTTACTTTCAGATATATGTTTGATAGATCTAGTAAATCATCCAGTAAATATAAATGTCTAGTAAAATATCTAGTAAACTGAAAGTAAGGCATTTTCAAAATAAAAACAAAAAATTATTAGGGAAATTGGTTATCAAACACATGTTAATGGAGACACTAAAGAGTTTATTCTGTCATAAGAAATATTTTTCTTATCAGAAGAAAGCTTGTTTATTCAGAAAGGAAGAAAGAGCAAGGAAATTAGTATGTGGTTAAAGATAAGTGAATTTGACCCAATAATAAAGTGTGTAGTTGATATGTGTGTGTATATTTTACATATATAGAGAGAGACAACAATACAAGTTAATTTACAAATAAAATCTATTAATGGGAAAAAATAAAACAATAAATTTAAAACAGAAAATTCAAAAATAATTAAAAGCACAATAAATCAAGAAAAACGAGGGAATAAAAAAAAATTCCCTAGAGACATATGGGGCCAAATAAAGATTAGACAGTAAAATGACAAACTTAAACCATTAAGTGCACTAAATATAAACTAAAATTAAATGTGGATTGACTACATTTTAAATGATATCAGGCCGTGTGTGGTGGCTCATGCCTGTAATCCCAGCACTTTGGAAGGCCGAGGAAGGTGGATCACCTGAGGTCAGGAGTTGGAGACAAGCCTGGCCAACATGGTGAAACCCTGCCTCTACTAAAAATACAAAAATTAGCTGGGCGTGATGTCGCGCGCCTCTAATCCCAGCTACTCGGGAGGCTGAGGCAAGAGAATCGCTTGGACTTGGGAGCCGGAAGTTGCAGTAAGCCGAGACAGCGGCCACTGCACTCCAGCCTGGGCGACAGAGTGAGACTCTGTTTCAAAAATAAATAAATAAAATAAAATAAAATGATATCAGCCATAACCTGCATACAGGCTTTTATTTAAGTTTTGTCTGTTTTACTTAGTAAATCTAGCTAAAGTTTTGTGAATGTTATTGATCCTTTCAATGAATCAACTCTAGTTTCACTGATTTTTCTGTGTAATTTTTCTATTTTTATTTCATTTGCTTCTACTTTAATCACTTTTTTTCTTTCCTCTGCTTGCTTTGAGTTAAATTTGCTCTTTCCTGTTAAGGTTCTTAAGATAATGTGTTAGTTTATCGAGTCTAGGTCATTTTTTTTTGTGTGATTGAGGCATTTACAGCTATATCACAGTTATAAATGTAACTGTAGACTTTTTTTTTCAAAATTTGAATGTGTTTTCTCCCTCCTTCTTACCTCCATAACAGCTATATCACAGTTATAAATTCAACTGTTTACTTTTGTTTTCAAATTTTGAATATATGTTTTCTCCCTGCCTCTTACCTCCATGGGTCCTGATGAGAAATGAACTGCTCATCTAGTTGAGGACCACTTGTACATAACAGCTTACTTTTCTCTTGCTTCATTCAGTATTCTTTTTCTTTAATATTTGTCTTTTGAATGTTTGACTCTAATGTGTCTAGGTGCAGATTTCATTTAGTTTGTCATAGTTAGAGAATGCTAAGCTTCTTGGATGTACAGATTAATACTTTTCATCAAACTTGGGAAGTTTTCAACTAGTTTTTATACAATATCATTTCCATCCCTCTCTCTTTCGTCTCCTTTTGAGATTCCCATTACGTACATACATGATGGTATGCTTGATGGTGCCCCCAGAGGTCTCTGAGATTCTAATTTCTTCATTTAAAAAAATTTTTTCTGTTCCTGAGATGAATAATTTCAACTGACCTATATTAAAATTTGCTGATTTATTTTCCTCCCAGTTCATATCTGCTGTTGAATCTCTTTAATATATTTTTCATTAAACTTGTACTTTTCAACTTCAAAATTTTTACTTGGCTCCTTATTAAAATTTCTATCTCATTGTTTTCATTTGGTGGGAATTTATATGCATTCCCTTAATTCCTTTAATGGTTTCCTTTGGTCCTTCAAATATAATTACAAGAGCCAATATGAAGTCTTTGTCTAGTGAGTCCAATTAATACCTCAGCTTCTCAGTAACAGTTTCTATTGACTGTTTTTAGGTTGTCATTGTTGTTTTTCTTATGTATGAAATACACATTCTTCATTCTTTGTGTGTCTCAAATTTTTTTAACCTTTGATATTGTAAATAATATGATGTGTAAATTTTGGAAATACTATCTCCCCTCCCATCTCAGAGTTTCTTGATTGTGAAGATATTTGTTTATTTAATGACTTTACTGGACCAATTAGTAATATCCATCTTCTTTGTAGTGTGAGGTCATCGAAGTCTTTATTTGGTTTCTTTGTAGTAAACTAATAATTGAATAGAAATTTCCCTAAATTGATAAACTAATAAGTGTTTTTGCCTTTGCTGAAATGTTTGATGTATGTGTTTGAATTCACCTTCAATTATCCACAAGAAGTATGTGATTATGCCAAATATAATTTTTTTAAATGCTTATACATTTCTATTAAAAAGACCTACAAAAATTCCTTTAAAAAATAGTACTTAACTAGAAATTTTATAAAATTGTAATATGGGAAATGCAAGCAAAACACCATTATAATATTCTAGTATACCCATATGACATTGACTAAGTTAATTAGACTGATGATTTATTTTCTGATATCTACATATTTCTCTATTTCTACTTGGTTCCACTTTTCACCTGGAATTGGTTATTTTCCTTGATTTCCATCTGTGTCTGCCTTAGCAAAGCTCACTCTGATATTGTGACATAAATCCATGGTGATTCCATGATTGTTTTATTAAAGTCTCCCAAAGTAAAATTGGGTCTTGGAATAACCTCTATTATGACTGCTGTGGTTGAAGCTACAGAAATTTCAGTACCAATATAGGCATTAGTAGGATTCATGGAAGCCCTTACTGTAGAAATGTTGTGGTTGGTGGTAACAACCACTGACACACAGCGGCATCATAATCACAATAAATTTCAGCTTTAATTGGTTTACAGGAGATGCAGTTGGAAAGAAAGCATTGGGCAATCAAGTGGCTACTGCACCAATTAGTATGAAAACAATGACTGTTATGAGGATTTTGCTACTAGATAGCCACTTTTAATGGCTTTAAAGACAAAATTCTGGGGGAAAAAAGGATGTGAGGCTCAGACCTGGACTTAGGAATGGAGAAGCTAACCTGATAATCTTGGAATTCAAATTTTTGTGAGGCATTCTGACTGTAAGAGATAACACTTTTTTCTTTGCCAGAAGGAAAGAACAAACCTTGCTTTGTCAGTAGACCATAGAACACTGCACTGATTAGGTAAAGAATATTCCTAACCTTATTCGAAGGCCCTCTATGAGCTAACGGTGTTCTAAGCTGACAATAATTACATTATGATTAATATAGTTTGGCTCTGTGTCCCCACCCAAATCTCATCTTGAATTTTATTACCAATAATCCCCATGTATCTAGGGAGAGAACTGGTGGGAGGTGATTGGATCATGGGAGCAGTTTCCCCCATGCTATTCTTGTGGTAGTGAGTGAGTTCTCATGAGATCTGATGGTTTTATAATGGGCTGTTACCCCTTCACTCCTCACCTTTATCTCTCACCTGCCGCCCTGTAAGATGTGCCTCTTCTCCTTCTGCCATGATTCTAAGTTTCCTGAGGCTTCCTCAGCCATGTGGAACTGTGAGCCAATTAAACCTTTTTCCCTTAAAAATTACTCAGTCTCAGGTATGTCTTTATAGCAGTGCGAAAACAGACTAATACAATAATCTTCAGAGTGACACTTAACAGAGATTGTGTGAAAAGAAAAAAAAAGGTTTGGACTTAAGCCCAGTGAGTCGTGGGTAATTCTGGTTGTGTTCTTGGCCTTTAATTTTAGAACTGGGATAGATATAAGTGGACATTGATAGACCCTCATATTGGTTCTGTATCTTTGGAGTAACTTTGAAGTAACTTCTATCTTTGGAGTTCTCTATCTTTGGAGTAACTTCTCTATCTTTGAACTGTCTTGTTCAACATTTTAACTCAAAAGGAATATTACATTTAAGGAGAATTGCAACATCAGAATCATCATCAAACGTACAGGTGTAGTAGTCTTATAATATCCATGTTTAGTTTACCTGTCTGCTATCCCCAGAAATCCAATGGATTTTGGTTGCTGAACTGTCTGAGAGAATAAAGGTAATACAATTTTTTAAATCTTAAAGTCCCTTTTAGTGCACTTCCATAAACTTATCCAGAATGTGTTCACCATGGCAGTTGCTATGGTATAATAATGAAGAAGCTGAAGATTCACTCAGCAAAACTGAATCTGCTATCTCAAAACATAATATTGATCAAGATAAATGAAACATTATAGACATATAGGATTCAATTTATACAAAGTTCTAAAATAGGCAAAATTATTTAGTGATGTTAGTAGGATAATCATTACTGATGAGAACCAAGGAAGTTGAAATTGAGAGAGTACACAGAGGTGCTTCTAAGTTTCTATTAATATGTTTTTGCCTGGGTGGTAGATTAATGGGTATGCTTATCTTTTTAAAATTAATACATTGCCATAATATACTCTTATAATATGCGTGAATTTATTAATGAATGTTTTACTGCTACTAGAAACATGTTTATTAAAATGTACCTTAAGGATAAAAAATTACTCTAATTCTGTTACAGTCCAGAATTAAAAGATAAACCATTACTAATTTTCTTGTTTCATTTATTGATAATAAATCAAATTTAAGGATATTACTACACTTTCAATTTTTTGCCTTTTGTAAATTTATTTATAAAGTAATTTTAAATTTAATGCTGAACATGAAACAAAAGTTTCAAAATACTGAGCAGCCTTTCAGAAGAGAAATGGAAAGCCAGTAAGGAGGCTAGGGGCTTGGTAACAAATGAGAGATTTTGTTTTCCCATTTTAGTTGGAAATATATCTGAGGTGAAAATAATTAATTTGCCTTAAGGATGAATTAAATTTCTTTTAGTCAAAATACACTTTTTTTTGGTTAATTCATAGGCCTCCTGCATATAAAACTATTTTGTAGATGGACTTGACCTTGCAAATTACTGTTTACACTCAGGAATTGACATCCCACACAATTTATTTTTTCCCTAGAGAGATTGATTACATTGGTGTGGATTTTTTAGACAATAAAGAGTACAGCAAGTCTGTCACATAGGAAGATATTGTGTATGATATAAGTTATTGCCCAATGGCAGATTTTTAAGGGATAAGAAGCAAATTAAGGGTGCTGGTGAAAGCATTTGTATTTACACAAAAGTATAACATGCAAGGCAGCTTTCATATATGCTCTTCTGTAATCTTCACAATAACTTCATGAGATGGGTTTAATCATTTACAGTTTGCAAAAGTGGAATTTGACTTAGAAATTCTACTACTTTATGTGACAGATTGAAACAAAATTTGAATCTAAATGGGTCCCTTGATAAAACATATATTCCTTCTATTATATACAGCAACAACTCCTTCAAACAAAAACATGGAAATTATATTCTGTAGCCAGAGCATGAAATGTTCTGTAAACACACATTCCTTCTGTTATACATAGCAACAACTCCTTCAAACAAAAACATGGAAATCAAGAGTTTCTTTTTAATAGACTCTTATTTATTAGAGCAGTTTTAGATTCACATCAAAATTGAGTGGAAGGTACAGAGATGTCCTATATAACCTCTTCCCTGAAACATGCTTAGCCTCCCCCATTATCAATGTCCCTTACCAGATGAGTGCATTTGTTATCATTGAGGAACCTACACTGACACATCATTATCACCCAAAGTCCATAATTTGCATTAGGATTTTCACTTTTGGTGTTAATTAGTCTGGCTAAAGGTTTGTCATTTTGTTTATATTTTTAAAATACCAAATTTCCATTGTGTTGATATTTTATATTGTTTTTCTCATTTCAATTTCATTTATTTCTGCTCTGATCTTTAATATTTATTTTCTTCTACTAATTTTGGGTTTGGTTTTCTCTCTTTTCTAGTTCTTTAAGTTCAATCATTTAAGGTTGTTTAGTTGAAGGTTTTCTACTGTTTTGATGTAGGCACTTATTGAAATAAACTTTCCCCTTAGTACTGCTTTTGTGTATTTCATAGGTTTTGGAATGTTTTGTTTCCATTTTCATTTGTTTCAAGAAATCTCTTAATTTTCTTCTTAATTTCTTCATTGACCCTCTGGTCACTCAGGAGCATTTTAATTCATTTTCATGTGTCTGTATAGTTACCTAAATTTCTATTGTTATTGATTTCTAGATTTATTCCATTGTGTTTAAAGAAGATAGTTGATTTTATTTCAATTTTTGAAATGTTAAAGACTTGTTTTGTGGCATAACATATACTCAATCCTTGGGAATGGCCTATGGGCTGAGAAGAATGTATATTCTATAGCCAGTGCATGAAATGTTCTGTAAATATCTATTAGGTTTATTTGTTCTTTAGTGCAGGTTAAGTACAATATGTCTTTTTGATAGTGTCTAGATGATCTGTCCAGTGCTGAAAGTGTGGTGTTGAATTCTCCAGCTATTTTTATATTGACTTTTGTCTTTCTCTTTTGCTCTAATAATGTTTGCTTTATATATCTAGGTGCTCCAGTGTTGGGTGCATATATAGTTATACTTTTTATATCCTCTTACTGAACTGACTGCTTTTTCCTTATATAATGACATTCTTTCTGTCTTTTTAATAGTTTTTGTCTTGAAATCTATATTGTCTGATATGTTTAGCTATTCTGGCTCCTTTTTGGTTTCCATTGGCATGAAATATCTTTTTCTGTCGCTTTATTTTCACTCTATATGTATCTTTATAGAGAAAGTGTGTTTCCTGTAGGCAACAGGACATTGGGGCTTGTTTCATTTTTTTAATCTATTTAGCAACTCTATGTCTTTTCATTGGAGAGTGTAGTCAACTAACATTCTATGCCATTATTGATAAGTAAGGACTTAGTCTGCTCCAGACATATTGGAATGCCTTTGCATGTTATTTGTTTATTTTCCCTTGCCGCTTTTAGGATATTATATTTATTCTTGACCTTTGGCAGTATGATTATTAAATACCTGGAAGTAGTCTTATTTGGGTTAAGTCCGCTTGGTGTTCTGTAACCTTCTTGTACTTGAATATTGATATGTTTCTCTAGGTTTGGGAAGTTCTCCATTGTTACCCCTTTGAATAAATTTTCTTCCCCAATCTCTCTATGTCCTTTTTATGGCCAAAACTCTTAGATTTCCCCTTTTGAGGTATTTCCTAGATCTTCTAGGCATGCTTTATTATTCTTTATCATTTTTTCTTTTGTCTTCTTTGACTGTGTATTTTCAGACAGCCTGTCTTCAAACTAAGTATTTCTTCTGCTTAGTTAATTCTGCAGTTAAGAGACTCTGATGCATTCTTCAGTATGTCCTTTGCATTGCTCTACTCAATAAGTTCTGCTTGATTATTTTGAATTATTTCAATCTCTTTGCTAAATGTATTTAATAGGATTCTGAATTCCTTCTCTGAGTTATCTTGAATTTCATTTCACTTCCTCAGAAAAGCTATTTTGAATTATCTGTGTGAAAGCTCACATGTCACTGTAGCCATATCAGCTTCGGGGAACACCCAAAGCCCAGTGATGTCGTGGCTCTTGCAGACTCAGAAATACTACCTTGGTGGTCTTGTGTATAATCTGGAAGAATTATCTGAATTACCAGGCAAAGACTCTTGTTCTGCTCCTTTACTTTTCTGCAAGCAAACAGAGTATCTCTGTCTTTGCTGAGCTGCCTAGAGCTGGGGGAAGGGTAATAAAAGCACCCGGGTGGCCACCACCATTAAAACTATGCTGAGTCAGACACAAAGCCAGTACAGCACTGGGTCTTGCCAAAGGTCTGCAGTGACCACTACCTTGCTATTACCTGTTTATTCAAGGCCCTTACAATCAGTAGGTGACACATGGAGCCATGCTCTTGTCCTTTCCTTCAGGATGGCAAGTTTCTTCAGCCCTGGGTAGGTCCAGAGTTGCCTCCCAGGAGCCAGGGCGTGAAGTTGAAAACCTGTGAAATCTAACTGGTGCTCTCTTCTGCTGCAGCTGAGCTGGCACCCAAGCCATGAAACAAAGTCTTTCCTATTCTTCTCTCCCCTTTCCTCAAGAAGATGATTCTCTTTATATGGCCACTATTACCCCAGGTCCACATCTACGTCTTTGCTGCTGATGTTCACTCAACATCCAGGGGCCCTTCAGTCAGCTTATGGTGAATGCTGTCCATCCTGAGTCTCTCTCTTGAGGGAAGTAGGCTCCCTTCTGGCCTAGGGAAGGTCCAGAAATGCCATCCAGGAGCCAAGGCCTGGTATGAGGGACCCTGGGAACCCACTTGATATTCTACCCCACTGTGGCGAAGCTGGTACCCAAGCTGGAGACAATGCCCCTTTACTTTTCCCTCTCCTTTCGTCAAACAGAAGAGGAGGTCTCCCTGTAACCATCTCAGGCGGGAATGTGCTGAGTCACATCTGATGCCAGCATAGCTCTGAGTCTCACCCAAGGCCTGTAGTGGGTACTGCTTGGCTACCACTACTGATTATACAAGACGCAAGGGCTCCTAAGTCAGCAGGTGATAACTTCTGCCAGGACTGGGTGCTTCCCTTCAAGGCAGTGGCTTCCCTTCTGGCCCACAGTGTCTCTAGAAATGTGGTCTGGGTGCTAGGGCCTGGAATGGGGACCTCAGAGCTCTACCTGCTACTTTCTTCTACTGTGGCTGAACTGGTATCAAAGCTGCAAGACAAAGTTCTCCTTACTTGCCCCTCTCCTCTCGTCAAGCAGAAGAAATGAGTGTCTCCTCGTGCTGGGAGCTGCGGTGCTGGGGTTAAGGGAGGGGTGATGCAATCACTCAAATTGGCTGTTCCAGCTGGTACCTTACTAAGTCACATGCACCCCAAGTCCACTGGCTTCAAGCCCAGCACAGAGCCCGGGGATTGCAGTCC
Source organism: Pan paniscus (assembly GCF_029289425.2). NCBI lineage: Eukaryota > Metazoa > Chordata > Mammalia > Primates > Hominidae > Pan > Pan paniscus. The sequence continues at coordinate 99,443,491 of NC_073258.2, forward strand.
TTGTGGTGTATACTGCCTTTCAAGTTTATTTAGTACTCCAGAGTACATTAGCCCACAGTTGTGGGGCTTGCCAGAACTCAAGTTTTGACTGCCAGGATGGGCAGTTCCTTTACGGCTAGGGCTGATTCAAATGCTCCTTCCATAGTCCCTGGCTGAGCTCCTCTCTGTTTTACTTTCTGTTTTGACAGGGCAGCACTGAGTTCCAGTGCAATATCCTACAATCACTGTGCTTTCCTTCTCCCAAGCTCGCAGATTTTCTTTCAGTGCCACAGTGAAAGGAATAGAGAATGGGTGGTGCAGATGATTCAAGACTGTCTTTCCTATCCTCTTCAGTGCGTCTTTTTTGAATATAATGTTAAAACCAGGTACTGTGATCTCACCTGATTTTTGTTTCTTATAAAGGTGATTTTTTTGTGAATAGTTGTGCAATTTGGTGTTCCTGCAGAGGGGGGTGATTACTGGTGACTTCTGTTTTGTCATCTTGCTCTGCCTCCAAACAAAAATTTTAATTTTAATGATGTCCAGTTTATCAACGCTTTCTTTCATGGATTGTGCCTTTGGTGTTGTATCTAAAGCATTATCACCAAACCCAAGGTAACCTAGATTTTCTCTTATGTTATCTTACAGGAGTTTAATAGTGTTTTTGTTTTACACTTAGGTCTGTAATCTATTTTGAGCTATCTATTTTGAGTTAGTTTTTGTGAAGGGTGTAACAATAGTGTCTAGATTCATTTTATTTTTGTGTATGAATTTCCATTGTTTCAGCACCATTTGTTGATAAGACATCCATTATGTTGCCTTTCCTCCTTTGCCAAAGATTAGTTGACTGTATTTATGCAAATCTATTTCTGTTCTATTAACCTATTTGTGTTTTTTCTTTTTTCAAACAACACACTCTCTTTTACAATAAGTCTTGGAGTTGTGCAGTATCAATTATCTAACTTTGTTATTCGCCTTGAATATTTTTTGGTTATTCTGGGTTTTTTTCTGCTCCAAAGAGAATTTACAATTTGTTTGTTCATATCCAAAATAACTTGCTGAGGAAAAGTTGTTTTTGTTTTTTTGTTGGATAGTATTTTGTTCCTATTGAGTTATAAACTATATGTAATTAATTTCTTCAATATAATTTTAATTTTTTTGGCTTTGCTGATTTTATTTTTATATTCCATACACCATAATGCCAATACCAAGAAAATGTATGATTTACACATTTATGTGTAGATTGTATTCTATTGTTTAAAATAGTTTTGAATAATTTTGAATATGAGTCATGAAATAAGTGTTCAGGAACTTTTTCTGATAGAGAGAAGTTAAATGAGAAGCATGGAAATCCAATTTGACATATAGCAAACCTGGAGCATAGTAAAGACACTGTGAGTCAAGCAAGGAACTGAAAATAGAAAGAAAATGAGATAAGAAGAGCTCAGAGAGTTATTTCAGTTGTTTTGGCATTGTGAAAAAATAGATATTGTGAAAAGTGAGTCAAAACACCAAGAATCCATTGCTGTACCACCAATATAAATGTTCATTTTTAAAAAAAATAAATGTCTACAATGTAGACTCTTTTTCCTCAATGATAATTTAAGTCCTGTGCTCATATCTGTACAACCTACCTCTGAGATGTTTTGCTGATCAAATATGTAAAAACACTATATGAAATAGTTACAAATATAAGATACCAGCAGCATTTTTCTTGATAGCCTGGAATAGTCATTAACTATATATGTTAAAGTCCAATGTGGGCCAGGCACGGTGTCTCACGTCTGTAATCCCAGCACTTTGGGAGGCTGAGGCAGACAGATCACATGAGGTTGGAAGTTCGAGACCAGCCTGAGCAACATGGAGAAACCTGTCTCTACTAAAAATACAAAATTAGCTGGGCGTGGTGGTGCATGCCTGTAATTCCAGCTACCCAGGAGGGAGGCTGAGGCAGGAGAATTGCTTGAACCCAGGAGGTGGAGGTTGTGGTAGCTGAGATTGCGCCATTGCACTCCAGGCCTGGGCAACAAGAACGAAACTCCGTCTCAAAGGAAAAAAAAGCCCAGTGTGACTATATTTGAAAGAAGGGCATTGATGGGAATTATTAAGATAAAATGAGGCCATAGGAGTAAGGCCCTGAATAGATAGAATCGTGTACTTATGAGAAGAGGAAGAAAGACCACAGTTTTCTCTCTCTCCATGTGCATACACTGAGGAAAGGCTGAGAGAGGTCACAGCAGGACATCAATACTGAATCAGCAGCATCTTGATCTTGGATTTCACAATCTTCCATATTGTGAGAAATAAATTTCTGTTGTTTAAGCTAACCAGTCTATGATATTTTGTTATGGCACCCGAACAAAGACAGTAATTTAAAAATTCCCATTTGTCTCCTACCCAAGAGTATGTTACTACATAGACCTTGTTAAGAAAAACAGACATTAAATCATTGCTACCTGCTACTCTAGACTGTGAAAACCTATCTCCCATTACTCCCACTGGCCTGGAAGGTGAACTTGTAAATACCAAGATGCTTAAATTAAAGGTCATATGATCTGAAACACACCCTCCATACATGGCAAAAATCTGTCCCCTGTTTTTATATGATGCAATATCAAAAAAATGTGTTTGGGCCAGGCATGGTGGCTCATGCCTGTAATCCCAGCACTTTGGGAGGCCAAGGCAGGTGGTTCACCTGAGGTCAGGAGTTTGAGACCAGCCTGGCCAATGTGGTGAAACCCCATCTCTACTAAAAATACAAAAATTAGCCAGGTGTGGTGGCGGGCACCTGTAATCCCAGCTACTTGGGAGGCTAAGGCAGGAGAATCGCTTGAAACCGTGAGGCAGAGGTTGCAGTAACCCAAGAGATTGCACCATTGCACTCCAGCCTGGGCGACAAGAGCAAAACTCTGTCTCAAAAAACAGAAAATTTTCGCAACTTACTCATCTGACAAAGGGCTAATATCCAGAATCTACAATGAACTCAAACAAATTTACAAGAAAAAAACAAACAACCCCATCAAAAAGTGGGCAAAGGACATGAACAGACACTTCTCAAAAGAAGACATTTATGCAGCCAAAAAACACATGAAAAAATGCTCATCATCACTGGCCATCAGAGAAATGCAAATCAAAACCACAATGAGATACCATCTCACACCAGTTAGAATGGCAATCATTAAAAAGTCAGGAAACAACAGGTGCTGGAGAGGATGTGGAAAAATAGGAACACTTTTACACTGTTGGTGGGACTGTAAACTAGTTCAACCATTGTGGAAGTCAGTGTGGCGATTCCTCAGGGATCTAGAACTGGAAATACCATTTGACCCAGCCATCCCATTACTGGGTATATACCCAAAGGACTATAAATCATGCTGCTATAAAGACACATGCACACATATGTTTATTGCAGCATTATTCACGATAGAAAAGACTTGGAACCAACCCAAATGTCCAACAATGATAGACTGGATTAAGAAAATGTGGCACATATACACCATGGAATGCTATGCAGCCATAAAAAATGATGAGTTCATGTCCTTTGTAGGGACATGGGTGAAATTGGAAATCATCATTCTCAGTAAACTATCGCAAGAACAAAAAACCAGACACCGCATATTCTCACTCATAGGTGGGAATTGAACAATGAGATCACATGGACACAGGAAGGGGAATATCACACTCTGGGGACTGTTGTGGGGTGGGGAGAGGGGGGAGGGATAGCATTGGGAGATATACCTAATGCTAGATGACGAGTTAGTGGGTGCAGCGCACCAGCATGGCACATGCATACATATGTAACTAACCTGCACAATGTGCACATGTACCCTAAAACTTAAAGTATAATAATAATAAAAGAATATATATATATGTTTATGTATAGACTTGTAGTAATAAGATTCTCAATATCATATACTCTTTCTTTTGCTGAATTTCCTAGTGTTAGAGGAACAATGAAGGATTTTAGGCCTCTATTTTTGTCCCTTGTAAGAAATAGAAATTGATTCTGGCACACTTAAGTAAACAGAAATTCATGGAAAGATAACTGAGGAAGTTGATAAACTAATAAAAATCAAGGCATTTGGGAGACCAAGAAACAGCAAGTTCCAACATAATCTTATAGCATTAAGACTTAACAGGACGCTTTTATCTTTACCAATGTCATTACCTATTATTTATTCGTGTATTAACAAATATCTTTTGGGGAAATACTACATACTGGTGACTTTTCTTGGTACTGGGGATACATCAGTGAAGAAGGAACTTTTATACTAGTAAAGGAGTCCACAATAAATAAATAAATGTGTGGTTTATACAATTTCAGCTTATGGAGAAACAGAGTGTCGGGCAGGTAGGGGAGTTTTAAATAAAATAGTCAGAAATGACATACCCAAACTCCTACATGTAGAGTATTTCTAACTAATCAGCATTAAGTCATGGGACTGTTCCATAAAAGGACAGCAGTGAGTAAAGGAAGAACTGGCCTCTTCAGTTTATGCACTTGGAGATTTTAATCTTTCACCAACATTAACCACCAAATGAAACAAATAAGCATGTAGAAAATAAGAAAGAATATACTCAACCAAATATATGTCAAATGTACATTATGCCTGGACAATCTGTTGCATTTCCTAAATTAGATAATAAATTGAGAGTAATATAATCAACTTTTAGAATCCATACGCTTTCTCAAAACCAGCTATAGAGACTGAAGGCAACTCAGTAGCAAGATACCCATAAGTATATTGCAATACTCTTTGTCAGATACCTTTATCAAGTCCATTTAAAAAGAACTTATGGAATACTTTGTGCAAAGCATTGGACGTTTTATACCACTATGTTCAACAACTTCCAGAGAGGCAGGATATTTAGGTATATTTAATATAATGAACATTGATGCTCAATTTTTCTGAATAAGTCAATTCTAATGAAAATTTAGAAATCTGGATGATATCACCTTATAGATAAAAATAACCAGTAAATACAAAACAAGGCTTATTATGCATGCTGAATGAGTCTTACTTTAGTTTTTAAAATGGTACTGATATGCAACAGAGTTAGGCATTTATCCCAATAATCTTGTACTTTTTTTCAAATAAATGTTTGCATATAAATTGCTTTGAAGACTATCTTACCAACTAAGAAGGCAAGAAGACCGAATTAATTTTAATCCTACTTGAGCTTTGCAGGTCTAAAGTTTACTACTAAAACAGGATCTTTTGAAAACTTGCGATTTTGTGAATACAGTTATTCTCAGTTCTTAGGCTTTAAAACTTTTACCAGCGTTAGTGCCACAGAATAATATGCACTCTAAATTTAATCTTCCTTTGTATGTACTGCTCTCTTTCCCTAGGAAACATATTGCCATAAATTCTGCTGTTTTGAGAGACATAATACTCTGTTAATGGTTTCATGTTCTGCCAAACTAAATAAGGGCCTCCAATATTACTTGTGTCAAATGTAAAAAACTAGCATTTTAAGATTGACTATTTGAAAATGAGTGATACCGCTAATAGTAATAAAAGTTTTAAAATAGCTTGTTTACTTTGTTTTTAAAAGCTCAAATTTTCTTAAGTCTTCATACTCTTCTATATTACATTGTAAAGTTAAAAATAAGACTATATTTCCTCTGTAAATATTGCTTGAATTTTGTTTAAAATACTTACATACCTCCTCTAGAATAAAAAGAATGAATTTGATATCTCTGAGGAAAAAATTACGTAAGTAATAGTAAGAATTAATATTTGCACAGTACTCATACTTCCTAAAGCATTTCACACATTTTATCTTACTTGATCCTCACAGTAATCCTGTGAGGGAACTATTAAAGTGAGTCTCTATAATCCCAAAAATACAGATTTTAATATTAAGGATTATAAATAATTTGTCAAGGCTCTCAAAGCTAGTAACTGATATTATTCTTTTTTCATTTTTATTTTTTTCTTTCTGTTTAAAAATAATCCTAAAAAGTATTGCTTAGTCCATGTGTTTTAAATTAAGATAATATTAACCTGGTTTATAGGTGAAGGAAATATTGAATTCTCCCTTCAGAATCTGTGCCCTTAACAATTTACTGTTTTATTATGCATGTATAGTAAGACATAAAGACAAATTTTTGAAGACAAAATTCTCTATAAAATATCAGGTGGTTTTCCTCAAGGTTCAAGCTGGTTGTGATTAAATAACCACAGCCAAGTAATGCACATATACCCGCTGATCAAAATGCAAACTGTTCCTGATAATTTATAGAATCTGCCACTACAGTAACATGAAATTAGTTATCAAGTATAGCATCATTTGTATTTCTGAATTCTCACATATTATTACTTAAAAATAAACTTTATAATTTTAAACAACAGTATCTTTAACTTTACCTCATGCATTCAATTACTACAGTGAATACAAATATAAGAGCTATATATATTTGTGAATGTTTAGTCCAAATGTAGGCTTACTTTACTAATCAAAGATTTAAAAGTTTGATAAACTTGAAAGGAGTTGGAACCATGAGTAAGAACATGAATTGTTATAGAAAAAATAATTAAATAATGGAAGAAAGATTAAATCCACTGTGAGGTGAAAGTAAACTTTGAGAATAATAGAATGAACAATCTTAAAAAATAATAATAACAAACTGAAAAGAGAAAAAAATACCCTAAAAGTATCAAATACAAGTATCAGTACCAGTACTAATCAGCAACCTCTCGTGATGAAAGAAGAGCCTGGCATAGGACATGCATTTTACAGATGGTAGAACTCCAATGCATGGGAGAGTGAATAAGACATAACTGTGTCAAATATGTACAGAAATAGTATTGCTAAGATTTCACTCAACCCATGAAATGAGATTTCTGCTCCAATGCAAGAACCACTACAGGTTATTTTCACGATAGAGAAAAAAAAATGACAGGGGATGTGAATAAAAAAACAAATCATTAAGTAAGTTTAGATCAACAGACACCAAAATTATTTCAATTTTTTCTGATTTATCACAAAAATCCATTTTTTGATTTTTAAAATTATTAGATATGTTAAAATGTTTCTGAAAATAAAAAGTTGGCAGTTGTTTTTATAATACAATTTATAAATGAATGAAATGGATCAATATTTGAGTAATAAAGAATCTCTAGATTTACATATTACACAATTACACCCACCATTAAATAATAAAACTTACATAGAATCAGCCAAAATATCTACTAGATAAGTTCTTAGACCATTTTATTATAGCTTATGTACTTTAGAAATCTCTTAATTTTTTGTTTTTTTACTTACTTAAAAAATGTTTTGGAAAAAAATAGAAGAAATAAAATACAAATGTCGCAAAATCCAATCATACATAAATAACCTCATTGACAACAACTTTCTTTGTAGTTCTCACTTTCCATCTGTACACACACACACACACACACACACAGACACACACACTCACACTCATACAGAGACACATACAGAAATTGTCTGTAAAATTTTTCAATAATGTAATTCTCTAATACTTATCTGTGCTGCTTTCTACAGATTCTGAGTGGTTTTGCCACTCCTTACATTTGGCCTAAATGATTACATACTTGTGGTTTAGGTTTATTTGTATTCATTTTTCTTTTAATAGAAGAAGTTTTGTTATAATATTTTAATTGTAATAAAATATATTATTAACTTCACAGTTTGAGTGCTTCTCTTACTTTGAAAGCTTTCCCCAAACCAAAATTATCTTATTTTCTCTAAACATTCATGCAAAGAAATGTTGCTTAAAATTTAATCTATATGAAAATTATTTTTGTATATAGCATCAGAACAGAGATCAATTTTATTGTTTTCATTATTTATGAAATAAACCATTATTTCTCAGTACATTGAAATAATACTATTTTCACATCTCAAATTCAAATATATACTATCATCTATTTTGACATATTGTTTTGCACTGAACTCTGGAATTTTTTTTAAAAATCAGGCCCGGAGCAGTGGCTCACGCCTGTAATCCTAGCACTTTGGGAGGCCGAGGTGGGCAGATTACGAGGTCAGGAGATCGAGACCATCCTGGCTAACACAGTGAAACCCCGTCTCCACTAAAAATACAAAAAATTAGCTGGGCATGGTGGCAGGCGCCTGTAGTCCCAGCTACTCCTAAGGCTGAGGCAGGAGAAAGGCGTGTTCCTGGGAGGCGGAGCTTGCAGTGAGCCGAGATTGCGCCACTGCACTCCAGCCTGGGCGACAGAGCGAGATTCCGTCCGCCCCCCCCAAAAAATACCCTTGATTACCATATAATTTTAGAATATTTAATATAATCTCACACAAGTGCATTTTTATAGTAGTTGAAAAAGTTTTTGTTTTTTGTTTTTTGTTTTTTTTTTTCTTGAGACGGAGTCTCACTCTGTCACCAGGCTGGAGTGCTGTGGCGCGATCTCGGCTCCATGCAACCTCCGACTCCCTGGTTCAAGCGAGATTCCTGCATCAGCTGGGATTACAGGCACGTGCCACCACACCTGGCTAATTTTTGTATTTTTAGTAGAGACGGAGTTTCACCATGTTGGCCAAAATGGTCTCGATTTCCTCACCTGGTGATTCGCCCGCCTCGGCCTTCCAAAGTGCTGGGATTACAGGCATGAGCCACTGCGCCCGGCCATAAGATTTTAATAATCCTCAAATATTAACTATTTTTCGTATAAAGTTAAAGTACATTCTATTTTAAAGGTAGAACATATTGCATATTTTCTTAATTTCATATTATCACATACATGTGATAAGTGAGAAAATATTAATATTTTATCATGTTTTCTTTCCTTTCCATTACTGGATTATGATTTGCCATTTGTGTAGATGGTGTTTAATGTTCTTTAATATGAATTAAAGTATTAATATACTTCAAATGTGTTTAGAATATTTTTAAAATTTAATTTTATGTGGATTTTCTTTTATTCAATTGAGTACATTGTCTTCCATTTATATGTATGACTTCCTATCTGAGGCATACAGAAATGAAACAATTTTCTTTTATTTTTGGAGGAATCTAAATATTTAATATAATTTCACATTTACAGAAAAGTTGAAACAGTGGTACATAGTACACTATGATTTTCCAGAGACAATTATCTTTGTATTCATCAGAACATTGTGTATTTCTAAGTTTAATTTTTCATAAAGTTTAAACAATTTTTCTACATTGTTCAGTTTAAAATTTTTTTTCTCTCTTTTCAGCTTCTGCGTCTGTGTCTTCAATTGCATATTTGTTAGACTATCTGACTGTATTTCACAGGTCATTGGTACACTCTACATTTTTTAGTCTTGTTTTCTTTGTTTTTCAATTGTACAATTAATATTTATGCATTTTTCAAATTCACCAGCCATTTTTTTCCATTTTCAATCTGTTGTTAAGCCGAACTGTTGAATTTTGTATTTTATTTTTATATAAAGGATCTATATGTGTTCATTTTTATAGTTTTCATTTCTTTGCCATCTTTTCATTTATTTTGAATATATTTTCTTTTAATTCCTTGAAGATGTTAGTATAAAGATATAATATAAATATTCATATTATATATAATATTTATATTATATATTTAGATTTGAATATATATTATATAATTTATATTTGAATATATATTTATATTACATATTTATATGATATATTTATTATATAATTATTAGTTATTTATATATAATATATAATATGTATTAATTATATATTATATATTTACAGAAAAAGAACTTTAATATATTTATCTTATATATTTATATATTATTCATTATTATTTTCAATATAAATATATTTATATTATATATAAATATAAATATTCATATTATATATAATATTTATATTATATATTTAGATTTGAATATATATTATATAATGTATATTTGAATATATATTTATATTACATATTTATATGATATATTTAGTATATAATTATTAGTTATTTATATATAATATATAATATGTATTAATTATATATTATATATTTACAGAAAAAGAACTTTAATATATTTATCTTATATATTTATATATTATTCATTATTATTTTCCATTTCATATATAATATAAATATATATTATAAATATATTATTTAAAGTTCTTTTTCTGTAAATATGTCTGAGTCACCTTGGTGTAGATTTCTATTAACTGCTAATTAGATATATTTTTCCGTTTCTTTACAAGTCCAGTATTTTTTATCACATACTGGACATTGTCCATACTATGCTGTCAGGAGTCTTGTTTCTTTTATCTTTTTCTGAAAAATATTGATTTTTGTTTCAGCTCAAAGTTAACTTTCCTGGACTAAAAGTTTAAACTCTGACATCCCTACAATGGGCAGTGAGTACAACTTTTTATTCTTTTTGCATTTCAATTATTGGTTTTTGGTAGGAAATTTGACATTTTTCTCACATATACAAAATTAATGTGTCAACCAATAAACCAATAAATTGAGCACAGTTCACATTCAAATTAGGGCTATCCTTTCTTTCTTTCTTTCTTTCTTTTTTTGAGACAGAGTCTCACTCTGTCGTCCAGGCTAGAGCACAGTGGCGTGATCTTGGCTTACTGCAACCTCTGCCTCCCAGGCTCAAGTGATTCTCCTGCCTTAGCCTCCCACGTATGGGATTACAGGTGCCCACCACCACGCCCGGCTAATTTTTGTATTTTTAGTAGAGGCAGAGTTTCAACATGTTGGCTAGGCTGGTCTTGAACGCCTGACCTCAGGTGATCCATCCACCTTGGCCTCCCAAAGTGCTAGGATTACTGGCTTGAGCCACCGTGCCCAGGCAAGGCTATCCTTTCTATAGCTTCATTTTCCACGATTTTATTCTTTCTGTCCAAGCTGCTTCTGAATGCCTATACTCTGTACCATAACTTCCCAAGCAAGTTATACTGTGACTTTCTGCTTAAGTCCAGTCCACACTCTTTCAAATGAAGAATGTCTCCAGGTAAAAAGCCATAACCACAGGAATTTTATCTAGTAAAGTTTAACACCTTCAGAAGATATGGAAACCTAAACAAGGTAATTTAACATAGATATTACTAATATGTATCAAACTTTACATATCAAAAATAGAAAATATACCAGTTTCTCAAGCAAACATGGGATATTTCAACAAGTGATCAAATATTTGATCACAACATAAACATCAGTAAAGAGAGAGTTATTGCAAATAAATTGTTAAAAACATTACAAGCAGCACTCATCACAATGCGTAAAATAGAAATTAGTAACAAAATCTAAACCAAAATCTCTTCTAACTAGAAATTAAAACTAAAAATATTTTTGTAGAAAACCTTGTAGTATAAAATACTTGGATACAAAGAAAAATAGAATCCAATATTACAGAAGTTGTAAAATACAATTATCAGTAATTATATGCTGCTCTTTATTATTATTTTCCATTTCATCATTAAGGTTTTTCTTCTCAGGTAAATTATAAATATTTAAGGTTAGAAAAAAATATATGTGATTATTTTGAAATTCCCTTCTCTACCTTACATTCATTCTGTCTCAGGCTAGCCTGTAATAAGTATTAGAATGCATCTATTAAGTTTAAAGAAATATCTACAAGTGGAATGCCTGGGTCATGTGGTTGTTCTGTTTTTAAATTTGAAAGTAACTTCCATAATTTCATTGTGATAATCATTTCACAGTTGTATTTATATCAAATCCTCACACCGTACACCTTAAATATATATAATTTTTCTCAATGATATTTCAATAGAACTGTAAAAAAAGGAAATATCTCCAGTGAACAACTGACAACTACTGACCAGTCTTTTCTTAATTATTAGCTCTTAGCTAAGAGCATTGCTTTATCTCAAAGATAGAATTACATTTATTTTAAGAACTTTTTTTTCATTTTCTCATTCCCCAGTATGAATCTGCACAATTACATAACCTTCCAAACTCTTTTTTTTTTCTTTTTCATGTTTCAGAAACAAGTTCTCACTCTTGCCCAGGCTGGAGTGCGGTGGTGTGATTATGTCTCACTGCAGCCTCAAACTCCTGGACTTAAGCAGTCCTCCTGCCTCAGGCTCCTAAGTAGCTGACTATAGGCATAAGTCACCACACCCACCTAATTTTTAAAATTACTTTTGGTATGGATGGGGGTCTCTCTATGTTACTCAGGCTGACCTTGAACCCTTCAAGCTATCTTCCCACTCCACCCTCTCCAAAATGCTTACAAGTTCTTATTAACTTTTCCTGTTTTACTTCATATTTTACTAATCTGAGTAACACTCTATTCTTAGGATTATCTGTGTAACCTCTATATTAACTCAAATTCTAGTCTAAATTTCATTTTCTATCCTTTGTTTTTTTACCTGGAAAGTATATATGACAATAATTTCTTGTCTGAATAATTACTAATCTGCATATTGTTCTTTATAATTTACAAATCACTAAAATCCTTAAAGTATTTTTATGTATATTTTACAAAAAGTGAAAGATATTAAAATGTAATAACCCTTTAAGTGAATTGACTACTTCACAATGACAGTATGTGGCTGATCTGAAACCTTAAGCAAGGTTTTGCCTGTCAGATTTTTTTTTCTTTTTTCTTTTTCTTTTCTTTTTTTTTTGAGACAGAGTCTCGCTCTGTCACCCAGGCTGGAGTTCAGTGGCGCGATCTTGGCTCACTGCAATCTCTGTCTCCTGGGTTCAAGTGATTCTCCTGCCTCGGCCTCCCAAGTAGCTGGAACTACAGGCTCATGCCACCATGCCCAGCTAATTTTTGTATTTTTAGTAGTAACGGGGTTTCACTGTGTTAGCCAGGATGGTCTCGATCTCCTGACCTCATGATCCGCCCACTTGGGGCTTCCAAAGTGCTGGGATTACAGGTGTGAGCCACCGCGCCTGGCCGCCTGTCAGATTTAATGCTGTTTTTCACACAGTGCAGGGTTACTTGTGAATTAATCTATAAAGTTTGAACATATTTGTTCCCCAATATCATAATGGCAAATGAAAAATATTTCAATACCAATAATGGTGATTTATTTCACTAGATAGTCATGCAGAATAACAAGAATTCATAAGGAAGCTGCTGAGAATTGGGGAAACAAATGTGACCCTAAACTTTGCAAGAGCCTAACAGAGAACATAGTCCTTATATCCCAGTTTCAAAAGAAGTCTTGTCTAACTTACAGAGATCATCTACTATAAACCTGTTAAAGCTTTAAAATCAAACCAATACTCATTTATTTTACCTCACATGTCTTCACAGCTCCTTCTACTTGATATATTTCTTTTACACTAAGTTAATTAATTCTGATATTCTTAATATTTATAATTATTTTTCTCATAGTGATATTGCTTCCATGTGAATTATTTTAAATATGATTCCTTAAAGAATACTTCCAATTACATATGTATTTCCAGTGATGTTACCTTTATGTAAGATAAGCAAGAATAGTTATGTCAAAAATTTTTATTTTTGCTGCCACAAGTAGAATTAATAAATTTGCTTTTAATTAGATTTATTATCTCTAAGGTTATATATGTTTCAATCATTCAAACATTACTTTGCAGTTAAAATAAGAATAATATCTGTGGACAGTTGTCATTTGAAACAAAGAGGTAAGCTAGATAGAAAGGCAGAGAGCTATGAAAATCCTCAAGGGCTTCTGAGCTGACTTTTTTTCTTTAGTGGGTGGCTGGTTATAATTTATACTTTAGAACTATTCAAATTAAACAACAAAATTTAACTTGTTTCATATTTGCACTGATTTTATACTTGTAGTAAGTATTTTCTTTTTTTAATGGTCTGGCTGGATATATCAATTATAATCAGTTCCACTATACATAACTGGAAATGATATGGAATGAGTCATTTGCAATTACAGGTTTACCAAATACTATTAATATTCACTTCGCAAAAACCATCTTCAATTGTTGAAAGGTTTCCCTAAGAGAAGGCCCTGTTCCTTTTCAGAACATGCATATCTACTCCTTTCATGTGAGACTAAAGAGGTGCAGATAGCTGAGAGAAACTCTCCTGAGTCTCAACAACCCAGTGACTGGAAAACGTGGACACTAAATTTTATTTCATTATCGTTACACACTGTCTTTGAAAATTTTATTACAGAAGAGTGACTCTCACCCCCACGTGAGGTAGAGGGAGCTTGCAATGATAAGATAACTAACGAATTTTTTGGTTTATTTTGAGAGGGAGTCTTGCTCTGTCGCCAGGCTGGAGTGCAGTTGCGCCATCTCAGCTCACTGAAACCTCTACCTCCTTGGTTCAAGCGATTCTCGTGCCTCAGCCACCCCAGTAGCTGGGATTACAGGCACGTGCCACGACGCCCAGCTAATTTTGTATTTTTAGTAAAGACAGGGTTTCACCATGTTGGCCAGGATGGGCTTGATCTCTTGACCTTGTGATTCACCTGCCTCAGCCTCCCAAAGTGCTGGAATTACAGGAGTGAGCCACCGCACCCAGCCGATAACTAATGATTTCTAGCAGACAAATTATAACAAGGAGAACAACAGAACAAACACAGAACACTAGGAATAAATAAATGTACTTTAACCAATACCAAAGGAAAGGTATACTTTGGAATTGAGGGGAAAAAAAAAAAAAAACCTCATGGTTTGCACAGGTGAAGAGGCATAAAATCAGAGAGAAGCAAACAAACAAAAAAGAGGACTAATGAAAGAAAATTCAAAGAAGAAAGAAGAACACCAGATGGCAGAGCAAAAGAAAGACAGCCAACACTATTCAAGGAAAACAAACAGATCCCAAAAGCAAAGTGAATTCAAGTAAATGTGCACAGCAGGGAAGAAAGAACAAAGTACTATATGAGGGGAACTTAGGTTAAAACATAGTGGAATTGCAGCTTTCTGTACTTGGCTTTCTGAGCTGATTGTGCAACAAATAGAATACTATGTTAGATTAGTTTAATGAGTAAGCTCCTTGGAATTTATGAGTAAATGTGTCAACAGGAGTGCAAATATAATTAACCTGCTTAAATATGTTAGCATAAACCCAAGGATATCTGTGACTGACAGCAAGTGCCTAAATCTAAGATGATTTCCCCTCTAATGAGAGTTCAATTATAGATGGAAAGAAACTTGCTTTCTTTGTCTCACATGAGCAACACAAGTCTCTTTAAAGAATGATGCAATTGGAGTAGTAGCAAACCTGGGACCTGTCAAACATGGTATATTCATTTTAGGTGAAGTTGATTTAAACTTTAAAAAAAAATACAATTACTACTAATTTAGTGATTTTAGGAATGGGAGTACAAGCTTGTAATAAGCATTCCATGGGAAAGCATTATAAAGTAGTGTTTGAAAAGGAGCAGATGTAATCAAATAGGATCATTTTTATAATGTAATATTTGAAAACCCATGATCATAAAAATATACAGTATATAATGGCATATTAGTCTGTTCTTACAATGTTATAAAGAACCACCTGAAACTGGGTGATTTATAAAGAAAATAGGTTTAATTGACTCACAGTTCCAATGGCTGTACAGGAGGCATGGCTGGAGAGGCGTCAGTAAACTTTCAATCATGGTGAAAGGGAGAAGTATGAGCAAGCAGGTATTCAAATGGCAGCAGATGAGGGAGAGAAAGAAAAGGAGGAAGGACCACACATATTTAAACCAACAGACCTCTTGAGAACTTAATAAACCTCACAAGAACAGTAAAGGGTAAATCCTCCCCCATGACCCAATCACCTCCCACCAGGTCCCTGCCCCAGCATTGGGAATTACATTTCAACATGAGATTTGGGTGGGGACATAGAGCCAAACCATATCATTCTGTCTATGGCTCCTCCCAAATCTCATGTTCTTCTCATGTTTCAAAAGACAAATTATGCCTTCCCAACAGTCCCCCAAAATCATAACTCATTCCAGCATTCACTCAAAAGTCCAAGTCCAAAGTCTCATCTGAGACAAGTTCCCTCTGCCTATGAGCCTGTAAAATCAAAAACAAGTTAATTACTTCCAAGAAACAATGCAGGTACAGTCATTGGGTAAGTGGTCCTATTTAAAATGAGAGAAATTGGCCAAAACAAAGGGGCTATAGGCCCCATGCATGTCCAAAACCCAGAAGGGCAGTAACTAAATATTAAAGCTCCAAAATAATCTCCTTTGACTCAATTGCTCACACTCAGGGCACACTGATGCAAGGGGTGGGCTTCCAAGGCTTTGGGCAGCTCCTACCCCATGGCTTTGCATGGTACAGTCCTCACAACTGCTTTCATGGGCTGGTATTGAGTGCCTGCAGCTTTTCCAGGTACATGGCACAGGCTGTGGGTCAGTCTACAGTTCTAGGGTCTAGAGGACAGTGGCCCTCTTCTCACAGCTCCACTAGGAAGTGCCCCAGTGGGGACGCTGTTGGGGGGCCTCCAACCCCACTGTTCCCCTCTGCATTGTCCTAGTAGAGGTTCTCCATGAGGGCTTCGCCCCTGCAGCAGACTTGTGCTGGACATTCAGGTGTTTCCATATATCCTCTGAAATCTAGGCAGAGGCTCCAAATATCAATTATTGCCTTTTGTGCACCTGCAGGACCAACACCACATGGAAGTTGCCGAAGCTTGAAGCTTGCCCCTCTGAAGCAATGGCCCAAGTTTTATGTTGGCCCCTTTTAGCCACAGCTGGAGCTGGAGTGTCTGGAATGCAGGGTACCATGTCCTGAGGCTGCACAGAGCAGTGGGGCCCTGGGCCTGGCCCACAAAACCATTTTTCCCTCCTAAGCCTCTGGGCCTGTGGTGGGAGGGGGTAGCAATGAAGGTCTCTGAAATACCTTGGAGGCATTTTCCCCATTGTCTTGGCTGTTAGCATTTGGCTCTTCTTTACTTATGCAAATTTCTGCAGCCTTGAATTCCTTCCCCCAAAATGGGTGTTTCTTTTCTACCCCATGATCAGGCTGCAAATTTTCTGAACTTTTATGCTCTGCTTCCCTTTTAAAGATAAATTCTCTTTGCTTATGCAGATGATTGTAGGCTTTTAGAAGTAACAAAACCACTTCTTGAACATGCTGCTTAGAAATTTCTTCCACCAGATACCCTAAATCATTTCTCTCAAGCTTAAAGTTCCACAGATCTCTAGAGCAAAGGTACAATCCTGCCAGTCTCTTTGGTAAAGCTAAAGCAAGACTGACCTTTACTCAATTTCCTAATAAGTTCCTCATCTTTATCTGAGACCACCTCAGCCTGGATGTCATTGTCCATGTCACTATCAGCATTTTGGTCACAACCATTCAACAAGTCTCTAGGAAGTTCCAAACCTTCCCTCATCTTCCTGTTTTCTTCGGAGCCCTCCAAACTGTCCCAACCTCTGCCTGTTCATCAGTTTCAAAGTTGCTTCCACATTTTTCAGCATCTTTTTAGCGGTGCTCCATTTACCTGATACTAGTTTTCTATATTACTCTGTTCTCAAAATGCTATAAAGAACTACCAAAGACTGAGTAATGTATAAAGAAAAGTGGTTTAATTGACTCATAGTTCCACAGGCAGTACAGGAGGCATGTCTGGGAGGCCTCAGGAAACTTACAGTTACGGTGGAAGCATGAAGGGGAAGCAAGCACATCTTCACATGGTGGCAGGAGAGAAAGAGAACAAAGCAGGAAGTGCCACACACTTTTAAACCATCAGAACTAATGAGAACTCACTCACTATCACAAGAACAGCAAGGGATAAATCTGCCCCCATGCTCCAGTCACCTCTGATACAGTTTGGCTCTGTGTCCCCACCCAGATCACATCTTGTAGCTCCCACAGTTCTCACGTGTTGTGGGAGGGACCTGGTAGGAGATAACTGAATCATGAGGATGGGACTTTCCCATGCTGTTCTCATGATAGTGAATAAGTCTCATGAAATGTGATGGTTTTTAAAACAGGAGTTTCCCTCCACAAGCTCTTTCTCTTTGCCTGCTGTCATCCATGTAAGACAAGACTTGCTTTTCCTTGCACCATGATTCTGAGGCCTCCCCAGCCTCGTGGTACTGTAAGTCCATTAAACCTCTTTCTTTTGTAAATTGCCCAGTCTTGGGTATGTCTTTAACAGCAATGAAAGTGGACTAATACGGTAAATTGGTACCAGTAGAGTGGGGTGCTGCTGAAAAGATACTGAAAATGTGGAAGTGATTTTGGAACTGGGTAGCAGGCAGAGGTTGGAACAGTTTCGAGGGCTCAGAAGAAGACAGGAAAAGGTGAAAAAGGTTGAAACCCGCTACAGACTTGTTGAATGGCTTTCATGAACATGCTGATAATGATATAGACAATGAAATCCAGGCTGAGGCGGTCTCAGATGGAGATGAGGAACTTGGGAACTGGAGCAAAGGTGTCCCTTGTTATGTTTTAGCAAAGAGACTGGTGGCATTTTTCCCCTGCCCTAGAGATTTGTGGAACTTTGAACTTGAGAGAGATTATTTAGGGTATCTGGCAGAAGAAATTTCTAAGCAGCAAAGCATTCAGGAGTTGACTTGGTGCTGTTAAAGACATTCAGTTTTATAAAGGAAGCAGAGCAAAAAAGTTCAGAAAATTTGCATCTTGGCAATTTGATAGAAAAGAAAAACCCATTTTCTGAGAAGAAATTCAAGCCCGCTGCAGAAATTTGCATAAGAAACAAGGAATGGAATGTTAATCTCCAAGACAATAGGCAAAATGCCTCCAGGGTATGTTAGAGGTCTTCATGGCAACCCCTCCCATCACAGGCCTGGAGGCCTACAAGGAAAAAATGGTTTCATGGGCCAGGCGCAGAGTCTCTGTGCTGTGTGCAGCGCAGGAACTTGGTGCCCTGTGTCCCAGTCACTCCAGCCATGGCTGAAAGGGGCCAATGTAGAGCTTGGGCCATGGCTCCAGAGGGTGCAAACTCCAAGCTTTGGCAGTTTCCATGTGCTGTTGAGCTTGTTAGTGCACAGGAGTCAAGAACTGGGGTTTGGGAACCTCTGCCTAGATTTCAGAGGATGAATGGAAATGCCTGGATGCCCAGGTAGAAGTTGGCTGCAGGAGCAGGGCCCTTATGGAGCACCTCTGCTAGGGTCATGCAGAAGGAAAACGTAGGATTGGATCCCCAACAAAGAGTCCTTATTGGGCACTGCCTAGTGGAGCTGTGAGAAGAGGGCCACCATGCTCCAGAGCCCAGAATGGTAGATTCACTGACAGCTTGCACTGTGCACCTGGAAAAGCTGCAGACACTCAGCAGTAGCCCATGAAAGCAGCTGAGAGGGCTGCTGTACCCTGCAAAGCTGCAAAGGCGGAGCTGCCCGAGATCATGGGAACCCATCTCCTGCATCAGCTTGACCTGGATGTAGGACATATAGTCAAAGGAATTTAGATTTTTATCCCATTTATTTATTATTTTATCCCATTTTATTTAGACAATTTATCCCATTCAGATCAGCTGTATATACCAAATTCCTGTACCCCCATTGTATCTAGCAAGTAACTAACTTGCTTTTGATCTTACAGGCTTATAGACAGAATGGACTTGACTTGTCTCAGATGAGATTTTGGACTGTGGACTTTTGAGTTAACGTTGGAATGAGTTAAGACTTTGGGGGACTGTTGGATGGTATGATTGGTTTTGAAATGTGAAGACTTGAGATTTGCAAGAGGCAAGGCATGGAATGATATTGTTTGGCTCTGTATCCCCACCCTAATCTCATCTTGTAGGTTCCTTAATTCCTACATAATTCCCTTCCTGTTGTGGGAAGGGACCCTGTGGGAGATAATTGAATCATGGGGGCAGGTTATTCCCATACTTTTCTCATGATAGTGAATAAGTTTTATGAAATGTGATGGTTTTAAAATTGGGAGTTTCCCTGCACAAGCTCTCTCTATTTGCCTGCTGCCATCTGTATAAGACATGACTTGCTCCTCCTTGCCTTCCACCATGATTGTGAGGCATCCCCAGCCACATGGAACTGTAAGTCCATTAAACCTCTTTCTTTTGTAAATTGCCCAGGTAGCAAACTTAAAAGTTATTTACAACCAACCACTTAAATTAAAATGGAAGAGGAACTTATAATTTTCTAATATTTACTATAAATGCAATAACTCAACATGCCAAATAAATTTTTGGATCTACCTTATTAGTGAATTAGATTAGAATGGATAAGAATCACACAATAGAAAAAAATAGGCTGTCCAAATTCCTCTGTTTTCACTTAGTAGTTTTGGGCAAGTAATTGCTAAATAAACAGTAGTTGTTTATTTTTTTAATAGTAATTTGTTTTATGTATATAAAGATGCTTGTATTAATTTTCTATCACTGTATAACACATTAGTGGCTTAAAACAATACAGTTATGTACATCACATATTCAGGCATGACTCAAATAATTTTTAGGCTCAGGATTTCAAAAGGTTAAATTTAAGGTGTCAGCTAGGCTAAATTCTCTTATGGAAGCTTAGTTAGGAAAGAATCCATTTCTAAGTGCATTTACATTGTTGGCAGAATTCAGTTCCTTAAGGTAACATCCAGGTCCATGATTTATTTGAGTCAATTTTTGTGAAGGGTATAAGGTCTGTGTCTCTCCCTTCCCTTCCCTCCCCTCCTCCTCTCCCTCCCCTCCTCCTTTCCTCCCTTCCCCCCTCCCCTCCCCTCCCCTTCTTCCTCTTCCCCTTTTCCCCCCTTCCCCTTCCCCTTCCTTCCCTTTTCTTCCCTTCCCTTATCCCTTCCTTCGTTTCTTCTTTTCTTCTCTCCTTCCTTCCCTCCTCCCTCTCTTCCTCCCACCCGTCTTTCTTTTTTTTTTTTTTTTTTGGTCATGTGGATATCCTGTTGTTCCAGCACCATCTGTTGAAAAGACAATGTTTTTTTCCCAATTATTATTATTTTAAATTTTTAAATTTCTATTTGGCTTTTTCTTATAACTTCAATTTCTTTGTGAAAACTTTATATTTTTACCTTTCATTCAAGGGAATTCATAATTACCTATTGAAGCAGTTTGTAATGTCTTCTTTAAAATCTTTGTCAGCAAGTTTCAATATCTGATTCATCTCAGTATTGGCATCTGTTGAATAAGATTAAGTTGTAATCTTACTTATTCATGATATAATGAGTCATTTTTATTGTATTCTCTGTCATTTTGAATATTATGTTGGGATACTCCTCATACTGTTTAATTCTATTTTAGAATCTAACCTTTTTGTTTAGATTTAGCTTGTAGCTTGTGACCTACTAGTGTGGACTGCAGTTCCAATAAAAAAATTAGTTTTCTGAGCCTCTGAAATGCTATTCTTGTCTGCTTCATTCTTCCAACTGTGCTCAAATTCTTGCTAGATCCCTGCTGGTGCCATCTACAGAGACAGAAGACAATTATTAGCCACCCAGTGCCATTATGTGGGTTTGGGGAATTTGGACCCTTGGACCCATGGATGAAAAGCATTCACTCTGGCCTGTTTTTTGACCACCTGTTGTAGGGGGTGTTCCCACTCTGTGTCTGCTGATGCCAACATAGGAGAGAAGTGCCTATTTAGGCCACCTTTTGCCACTTGGTAAAGGGCTGAGATATGCTGACCCTGAGTTCCCTTCTACTATTTATCAAAGAGCTGGAAGACTCCTGGTGTTGATCTTTTGCTGCTTCTAAGTAGAGGACAATATGTTTTCAAGTTTGGCTGGCTCTATGCTATTGGCTGGAAGATTGTGAAACTCGCGTCATAGATCTTCTGCTGTTGGGTAGAGGACAGGTACATGCAGGCTTGCTGGTGCCACCAGTGTAGGCAGATGGGCTCCTCTTGCTTACTAAGTTTATGGGACAAAAGTTGGGTAAGACTGTCTGGGTCCTGGTTGCCACTGCTGTGGGTGAATTGGGACTGCTACTGCAAGTGATTGTGGGAAGGAAATGTGCTGTCTGCCAAGGTTCATTTATGCCATTGCTGTTGAAATGGAAAAGTTCCCTTGTCTCCCTCTCAGGGTATGTGATGGCGGTGTGGCTCACTTCTTCGATGCCCCACTGCTCAAAACCCCTAGGGCGAGCAGGCAGACAAGCAAGTCATGGGGAGCGTGAGCTCTGACCCCACAGCAGCATCTAGGGTTGAGTGTTTACAGCTCCTGAAGCCCCATTAGGAATGTGTTACAGTGCGCCCTTTCAGTTTAGCCATCTGCAGATGACTTGTGTTAATCAGCTCAATTAGACTATGTGCCTTATTCCAAGGACAGAGGGCTTTCTGTATCTTGGGTTCTTCCTTAGTGTACCGATAAAATCGGATCACACATGGGTTTGGAGAATGAGTGCAAGGTTTTATTGAGTGGAGGTAGCTTTCAGCAAGGTGAATGGGGAGGTCAGAAAGGGGATAGAGTGGGAAGGTGGTTTTTCCTTGGAGTCAGGCTGCCCAGTAGCCAGACTCTCTTCTGACCACCCCTGGCTGAATTCCACATTGTCTGCATCATTCTGCCATCGATGGCTTGCCGGAGTCTGTAGGTGTGTTCTGCTGATGTGTTCTTCTGCTCCTCTGCTTCTCTTGATGTCCAGCTGCTTGTGTCTGCCTACTAGGGTCTCAGGGTTTTTATAGGTACAGTATGGGGGCATGGCAGGCCAGAGTGGTCTTGGAAAATGCAACATTTGGGCATGAAAACAGGAGTGGCTGTCCTCTCCTAGGTCTGTGGGAACAGGCCTGAGGGTGGACCCCTAACCAGGCGCCCCACCTTTCTCTACCTAGAACTTCCCTGCCCTCTCCCATATCACTGAAAGATTGGCCTGCTGCTGCCAATAGATGTGAAGGAGGGATGGGTTAGCACCCATTCCTCTGCTAGCATTGCTGTGGCTGGGCTTTCCCTTTCATAGGACTTTTAGTCAGAGAACGTAGACATTTCTTCTCTCCCTCTCTCCTTCTCTCTTTCCCTCTTTCTTTAGGGGACTGTGTGTGTGTGGGGGTGTCTATACCTACTAGTATTTCTGGATTGTCATTCCCCTTGTTGCCCATATTGTCCAGCCTGGATATTTAGGAGATAAAGATAAAACCAAGATAACTCATCATGTCTTTCTTCAGGTACTGAGACCTTAGACAGTAGACTTTTAAACCTTTCGGATTCCATTTATGACTGTCTATTTAATTAAGTAAAATTTTTTCAGGGTATTTAGTTGTACTTAGAGGGGAAAAGCTGGTAAACATAAGTTTATGACATTATATCCCAAAAGATAAGCTGGTGCTTTTGTAAAATTGAAAAAAAAAATCTTTTAATACCTTTTATTACCTAATGCTTAAGATACTAGAAATTTCTCCTATATGAGATGTTAATGATACACAGTATGTGGGTAAAATGTACAAAATTAGTGAGCTTTTTTCCTCCTTTTTAAACTAAAAATATCTTTTTAGCCAGATGGTCTTAAAACAAAAGGTACTTGAGATAACCTTACCTTTCTTCAAATTAATCTTTATATTTTCAATTTTTTTTAATTCACAAAAGAAAAAAATCGGGGATTTATTTTAAAGTTAGGCTTAGTCATTTAAAAATTAAATAGATGTAAATTAGTAGTAATTTGTGATAATATAGAACACTGAAAATGCTAAAAGATGCAATTTGAAGAAAAATACAGATTGAGATAAAATTTTGTACAAGAGTTTTAAAAACTTACTGAATATCAAGTTTAGTTACTGAGTAGCATGTCTATAACATTACCAATTACAGACATAGAAGTTAAAATTGTTACACATGTTGGTTTAAGGAGACTAAGAGAAATACAATGTTATATCTAGGAAGTGTAAAGAAGACATTAGTAGAAAAGTGGAGAAACCTAAATAATATCTAAGGTTTAATTAGTAGTATTTGACCAATGTGCTGTTGTTATGTAAGATGTGAACATTAGAAGAGGGTAGGGACACAGTATATATGAAAACAGTCTGGACTATTTTCTAACTCTTTTTACTTTCTAAAATTATTTCAAAATAATGAGCTTAATAAACACTCTAAAAAGTCTTTAGTAGGATATTAGTTTCCTTCTTATATTACTGATTTTATTTTGTATTACAAATCTTAAAAAGAATGAATGAATAAGTTCTGGTATAAAATTTATTTTTATTATGGATAAGAAGAAAACAGCTCACATATTAACAAATATTTAAAGACCGAGTGTGAGCTAGAGTGTCAGATTAGCATCCCTGGGAGTCCAAAGACAAGGGGAGAAGGCACCACTCATTAGCTTTTTGCCCACAGGCTTCCATTGACTGCTCAAACAAACAAACAAACAAAAAGACTGGAGGAAGGTCAGGGGACCTGAGGGAGCCACCTGTGGTGGTTTTGTAAGGCTTGCTAAGACTTGAAGACAGAGCAGGAGTAACCGTAGAAGGCCAGATGTCTTCTGAGCTCTGCATGATTGAAATACTGGCATAAAACCAACTGGTGCCCCAGACCCTTCTCAAGAAGAATTAAACTACATGGGATGCAGGAGGAGAAGCAAACAACATTCCCATGCCCCAGATCAGAGCCTGCTCTCCTTAGAAGTGAAGATCAACTTGGAGGGAAGAAAAAAAATCCACCCACATCCCAGTTCCTGACCTAATCCCAGGCAAAGGTCAGCTGTCACTCCTTCATGCTCTGTGATGATATCTAAAATTCATCTGTCATATGGTAGGAGGATATGAGCAGACAATCTTTTCATGCTGAGATTCTTGCACTGATTCAAATTGAAATATGCAGGCTCTGGAAAATGGACTAGAAACTGGCTGGCCACAAGCACCCATCGACACATGTCAGAGTTCAACTGCTACAGGAGGAGCGGAAGGGAATTTACCTGTACCTTAGATTCTGCCCTGGAATAGAGACAGAGGTTGGAGCAGCAGTATTAAGAAAACCTCACTCTTGAGGCAGAACTCATGGAACCTTTCTATAATATGCTGAACAAAGAGAATCAAGAAACTTCCAGGCTCTGTCATGAAAAAGTACCATTTTTGAATATCAAATAATCTAACATATATGTCATTATAACCCAGAAGATGAATGGAAAACAATGAGGTAGTAAAAAATTGTGTTTGAAAAGATAATTGGAACTGGCCCAATAGTCTCATAGACGTTCTTTTGGATAAAAATAGAAATTTACCCTTCTGCTGTTAAAAGCTGTATTTGTTTTATCTGAGTTCCTTCCTCAGGAAAGGACCTTCATGCCTGTCAATAAAAGTATCAAAGAACTGAAACTCAACAGATGACAGCATCAGATGTATTCTTCCCACACCCCCACCAAGTTCTTCTTTTCTTACACATTGTTACATTTCTTCCCTGCTACATAAACCCTTAGTTTTACTCAGTCAGGGAGATGGATTTGGGACTGAGCTCCCATTGCCTCACCTACACAACCCAACTAAAGTCTTCTTTCTTGGGAATGCACTGTCTCAGTGATTGGCTTCCTGTGTGGTGAGCGGCAGGACCTAGACCATACTCCTGATGTTTTGGAAACAGAATGACTGAGGATTCCCAAAATATATTAACGACCAGCCACAGATTCCAGAAACACAGACAAGCAAAAGGTAGAATAAGTTTTTTTTCTCTACTTCTCATATTATTCTTTCTCTCCCTTCCCAATTTTTTGTTATATCATTTTATTTTGTCTGAGAATATAACTCTTATGTTGTATTCTGCAAACAAAATCACAACGTTTTTGTCTCACTCCTTGAGTTAAGTAAACTACCTACTTACGACCAGTCTTTTTTTTTTTTTTTTTTTTTGAGGCGGACTCTTGCTCTCTTGCCAAGGCTGGAGTGAGTGGTGTGATCTCAGCTCACTGCAGCCTCCACCTCCCAGGTTCAAGTGATTCTCCTACCTCAGCCTCCCAAGTAGCTGGGATTTCAGGTCCCTGGCACCATGCCTGGCTAATTTAGTTTTAGTAGACACAGGGTTTCTGCATGTTGGCCAGGCAGGCTGGTCTCGAACTCCTGACCTCAGGTGATCTGCCTGCCTTGGCCTCTCAAAATGCTGGGATTACAGGTGTGAACCACTGCACCTGGCCATAACCAGTTTTTTGTTGTTGTTCTTTTTTTTTTTTTTTCTTTTAAAGCAGTGTCTCACCCTGTTACCCAGGCTGGAGTGCAGTAGTGTGCTTACAGCTCACTATAGCCTCATCCACTTGGGCTCAGGTGATCCTACCACCTGAGCTTTCCAGGTAGCTGGGACTACAGGTGCATGCCACCACGCCTGGCTAAGTTTTTGTATTTTTTGTAGATACAGGGTTTGCGAGATTTCCCTGGCTGGTCTCAAACTCCTGGTTTTAAGCCATCCACCCACCTCGGCATCCCAAAGCACCATGATTATAGGTGTGAGCCACTGCACCCAACCATTTTGTTGATTTTTTAAGCTATATTTTGCTTGGCTTGGTTCTTCTAGGAGTTTCACTAAAAGTTTATTGAGAATAATAGTTCTATGTTCTTAGCAGAATCAAAACTATTTTCTGTTGCTTTTACGTACTATTATGCATCACATAATGATCAGGATACGTTCTGAGAAATGCATTGTAGGTGATTTTGTCTTTGTTCAAACATCATAGAGTGCACTTATACAAATCTAGATGGTCCAGCCTACTACACACCTGGGTTATACAGTAGAGCCTATCGTTCCTAGGCAACAGACCTGTATGGCATGTTATTGTACTGAATAGTGTATGCAAACTTTAAAATCATGGTATTTGTATATGTAAATTTATCTAAACATACAAAAGATACAATAAAAGTATAGTATAAAAGATCAAAAATGGTACATATGTATAGGGCACTTATCATGAATAGAGCTTGCAGGACTGGAAGTTATTTTGGGTGAGTCAGTGAGTGAATGTGAAGGCCTAAGACATTACTAATGTACACTATGTGGACTTTACAAACGCTGTATACTTTGGCGACACTAAATGTATTAAAAAAATTTTTTATACTAAATTAATCTTAGCTTACTGTAACATTTTTTACTTTAGAATCCCTAACTTTTTAAAGTTTTACTTTTTTAACTTTTTTACTTTTGTAATAACCTTAGCATTTGTACAACCACAGAAAATTTTGTTTGTATTCTTCTATAAGTACTTTTCCCATTTTTAATTTGTTTAAAGGTTCAAAATTTTTCCTTAAAAACTAAGACACAACACACATATTAGCCTAGGCCTATATGGGGTCAGGATAATCGATATTATTGTCTCCCACCTCCACATCTTCTCCCACTGGAAGGTCTTCAAGGGCAATAACACCCATGAAGCTGTCATTTCCTATGGTAACAATGCTTTCTTCTGGAATACCTCCTGAAGGACTGCCTGAGGCTCTTTTACAGTTAACTTTTTTTGGAAGTAGGTGTAAACTCTGAAATAATGATGAAAGTATAGTATAGAAACTACGTAAACCAGTAATATAGTCAACTGTACATATTTGTATGTGCTGTAATTTTATCTGACTGCCAGTGCCATAAGTTTGTTTTCACTAACATCACCACAAACACATGAATAATGCATTGTGCTATTACGGTAAAATGGCTAGGATATCATAAGATAATAGATATTTTTCAGCTGTATTGTAATTGTGTGGGCCCACTGTTGTATTCATGCTCTGTTGGTGACTGAAACATCATAATGCATTACATGACTGTATTTGTTAATATATAAAATTCTTGGGTTACTTTTCTCTTCTCCTTGAGAAATTAAAAGAAATTGTTCCACTCTCTTTAGCTTCGACCATTGTTCTACAGCAGTGTCAGACCAGCTTTCATTCTTTTAATTCTTTGTAAGTAAAATAGTATTCTTGCCTTGCAGCACAAGTTTTCTGTTTATATATCTTTGAAGCCAATTACCTTTACCGGCATGTTGCTTAGGGTTGACTCTTCTGGATCCTTGTGCATTCAAATCGTCTTTATTAAAGGAAGACTTTATTTTGGGCTACAGCTACAAACATTTATTCTGCTTCTCTGTTTTTTGTTTGTTTGCTTGTTTTGAGATGGAGTTTTGCTCTTGTTGCTTAGGCTGGAGTGCGATGGCATGATCTCAGCTTCCTGCAACCTCCACCTCCCAGGTTCAAGCGATTCTCCTGTCTCAGTCTCCCAAGTAGCTGGGATTACAAGCACATGCCACCACGCCCAGCTAATTTTTGTATTTTTAGTAGAGACGGGGTTTCATCATATTGGTCAGGCTGGTCTCGATCTCCTGACCTCAGGTGATCTGCTTGCCTTGGCATCTCAAAGTGCCGGGATTACAGGCATGAGCCACTGCACCTGGCCTATTCTGCTTTTTACCTGAAGTTTTTATAGGTTCTCCAATTATACAATGACAGATTACTGGGGTCTCTGCAATTATCCAGTGTATGCAACCTGTAAAATCATAGTATTTATATATTTTCTTGGCCCGTTCTCATGCTGCTATAAGGATATACCTGAGACTGGGTAATTTATAAAGGAAAGAGGTTTAATTGACTCACAGCTCAGTATGACTAGGAGGCTTCAGGAAACACAATCATGGCAGAAGGGGAAGCAAACACGTCTTTCTTCATAGGGTGACAGAAAGGAGATTTTGAGCAAAAGGTGGGAAGGTAATCCTTTTATAAAACCAGAACATTGGTGAGAACTCACTCACTATCATGAGAACAGCATGAGGGTAACCGCCCTCATGATTTAATTACCTACCACTCGGTCTCTCCCACAATATGTGGAGATTATGGGAACTAGAATTCAAGATGAGATTTGGGTGGGGACATAGCAAAGCCATGTCATATATCTAAATTTATCTAAACATAGAAAAGATACAATAAAAGCATAGTATAAAATATATAGTATAAATGATATGAGTGCTAACCTCTAAATTTGTTCATGCTACAGAAATTTATTTTGATCTTAAGTCATTATTTTTTAGGTCCTTGTTGCTCCCAAACTGAATGCTAACTGGTCAATTTTTATTATTCTCTTTATTTAAGTAGCATAGTTGTTTACATCATGAGCTATTTCTTTTTATAAGTATTCATTATAACTGGCAGTGATAATTTATAAGACCATCGATTTAAAGCAAGATCTTTCAAGGATTTGTGAAGGACTGTTTCAGGAGACGTTGAACTATTCTTAGGATCCTAGGTTCTGTGTGTATGATTAGCCTTAATTCTAAACTTGAATTTGGTCTTCAGGAAAATTAAACTGTGACTCTATTTTCATAAGTACATGAGATTGATTTCCTCCCCAACCACTGTAAAAATGCTTCTTCCAGATAGGAATTTGCCATTTCATTCATCATTAACCTTACTTCCTTTGATTTTCAGTATCAGAGCCAGGCTCACTCCTGCTATCATTATCTGTATCTCCTTTTCACAGTGGCAAAGAATTTAGGATGGGCAATATAGACTTTGTTCCTCATCTTGAGGGTATGGCTTTTTGAGGCTCTGCGTAAGCTTCTTAGTCGCATTACTGTGGCAACGCTCCTCTCGAGCAGACACCAGCTTTGTGGAGTCTGTCCCTTGCAGACCCCTGACTTGGCGATGGATGAATAAAGTACACTGACATGCAGATTTTTTGCTTTGCCAGTCCAGCTGAGGGTCTGAGCGGCTTACAGACTCCCTGCTGAGTTCTGTAAACAGTTGCAACTCGGCCTTGATCAGCTAGTCAGACTCACATTTCTTCAGTAAGATTAATTAACAAAACCTTTAGTCAACACCATTAAAGGGTAATTGACATTGTGGACTTCCCAAGTAAAAAGCACTTAAGCAGCCACAGTACATCAAAGGTTAGTTTTAAGATCATACGAGTAAACAAGCTAGCTAGGTAAACTATTCTGCCTTCCTTTATTACTACTTAAATTTGTTTAAAGATCCGATTGCCTTCAAAAATACCTATTACCAAAGTTATGCAGACTTCTCGGCCTTCCAAGAAGACTTGAGTCTATCTCTATAACTATCTCTAATATTTTTCCCATCAGGCTGATTGAACCCCAACACGTTACCATTTAGTGTGGGTGCTAAAACTTTGCTTCACTGGAACATAGTTGCCTTTTTCCCAAATTTGGTGTCTTGGGTTTAGCTATTTCTTATTTTCATAAAATTTTAATATTTCTCTATTTTCTTATTTCTTTACAAATTCCTTTCAGAAAATAAAGAGAGAAGTGCTGATTTTTGCAGTCTTGATCGAAATTACAAGCTGAAAACTGCTACCAGAGTTCCTTTTACTTGAACTCCAGACCAGGAAAAACTATCATAGTGAACTAGATTATACTTTTTTCATGAATTTATGGAAGACATTTAGGATATACTTGACAAGATATTACATAATTCACTTAATTATTATTTAAAGATTTGTTTATTCTGTATATTATTAACTTCTCAGCTTACACAAAGCAATCTAGGGCTTTCTTGCTAAGCTGGTTAGATAAACCCTGGAAGTACAGATAGAAGAAAAGCTAATTGAGCTCTACTATTGGTTAGACTCTTGTTATTTCAAAGGAATTCTATTGGAAGACTCACCTTGTCAAAATAAATGCATGTTTTATACACTTTTTACTCTCTTGATTCGTGTATAAACAAGTAGCCTAATTTGACTAAATGCTACCTATGTTTTAAGCATGAACTCTTTTATTTCTTATATTTTCCCGATTATTCTGTATCACTTAATTTTAATTCATTTTATTGACCAAAGTTTTGATAATTTTACTCATAAAAATTTTAATTTAATTAATATTATTTTAAGACATTTTCTCTATGACACAATCTTGATCAACAGTTTGAGTCTTGTTACACTGAGAGACCGCCATTTTGTTAAGATCCCACCACAGCCTTTCTGAGAATTCTCACCTTTAAGGAAAATATGAAAATGCTTTTTATGATGAAAGGATGTTGCAAATGTGAGACATAATTATGATAATTGGCATTTTTTCCAGCACTGGATATTTTACAAAAATAAAATATATCTATTTCCACTGTCATTGTAGAAACATAAACAAGCAGATATATTCATTCAACAAATATGTATTGATTGTTTCCTATATGCGACTCATTGTGTTCAGCATTTATGCTATATTGGAGAGTAAGCTCTTTCTCTCTCCAGTTCACCATTTGGTAAGAAAGAAACAATAGTCAAACATTTATTTAAATTATTATACATGTTTAATCATCAAAAGATATAAAGAAAAAACAATAAGTGAGAGGGCATTCACATATAAATTTGAGTTAATGTAGGGTTAAAGAAGTTTCCTTGAAGAAATTATATTTGAACTAAAATCATATAGGCAATTAGATTAGGTAGGACAAGAAAATGGTGGGATGAGGAAAAGCACATTTTTTTTTATCCATACCTCTCTAACTCTTTATAGACTCATGGGCTTAGACATTCCTCTAAAACAATAAAATATCAATCAATATTATTTGATTATTTTATATTTTATTGAGTATATTGATTGGTTGATATTTTATTAAAACTTTAAAAACAATTGATTTGTAACTTGGACCACAGTCATGGTGCTACTGGCCTTCAAATATGTTAAAACATGCAAATAATCAATGATTAATAGTTGGCCATATTGTCAGAGACATTTGAACCAGAGCAACTCCATCTGGAGCAGGGGCTTGGTAAAATAAAGCTGAGACATGCTGGGCTACATTCCCAGCAGGTTGAGGCATTCCTAGTCACAGATGAGGTAGGAGGTCAGCACAAGACACAGGTCATAAAGACCTTGCTGATAAAACAGGTTGCAGTGAAGAAGCTGGTTAAAACCCACCAAAACCAAGATGGCCATGAGAGTTGCCTCTGGTCATCCTCACTACTATGCTCCCACCAGCACCATGACAGTTTAGAAATGCCATGGCAACATCAGGAAGTCATCCTATACGGTCCAAAAAGGGGAGGCATGAATAATCCACCCCTTGTTCAGCATGTGATCAAGAAATAACCATAAAAATAAGCAACCAGCAGTCAGTCCTCAGAGCTGCCCTGTCTATGGAGTAGCCATTCTTTATTTCTTTACTTTCTTAATAAACTTGCTTTGACTTTATGGATTCACCTTAAATTCTTTCTTGTGTGAGATCCAAGAGCCCTCTTTTGGGGTCTGGATCTGGACACCCCTTTCCATTAACAACATTTATCTCAGTTATATGATTCCAAAAAATAAAAGATAGAGAAAGAGAATGATTTTAAAATTAAACATTTAATGAAAGAAACTACTTCTAGCCCTTACTACCTCAAGCTCATAAAAGTAGTTCTAGTTATAGACCAGTAGCTTTGTTTTTGTTCAAACATCTCTTTGTTTGTCTTCTCTTTGCCCTGAAAAAGATCAAGTAGTTCACTAGGTGAAAATGGAGGGCTCCCAAGAGTGCGATCAAATAATGACTTTTGAAACTTCCCTGTCTGAGGTCACAAAACAATAAAAGAGGAAAGAGTATGGCAGATTGACGGCTTTATTTTACCTTCTACTCATGTCACAGCAGTGCAGTCTTTTTGTGGGGATAGGGGAAGTCACTTTCAACATTTACTCTGAGCAATTTATTTCATGTGTAACTTTTTGTCAGAAGATTCTCATTTTATATATTAGATTGGGTCATGTGTATTTTTCAGGTTATTTTTTACACTGCAGGCAAGCAATCATTGAATATCTATCTAGCTATCCATCTGTCTATCTATCATCTATCTTTACTGTCTCTTAGCTACACAAAAATTTATTTATCTCAACTTCATGATAACATTTTGGAACAAACAAACAACAATATATATATCTTACGAAAATAAAATGAGTTGTAAAATGCAAAATGCAATAAATAGTGAAGTTTTATATATTGAGATGGTTTAATAAAAGGATGAATTTCATAGCAAATAATAAAAGTCAGCAGTTTAAGTAAGTGCAATAGAATGAATTTTGTTCAATGTTTTGTTCCTTGCTCTAACTGCCTCTTCCTAAAATTTGTATTCAAATAAGTTTTTTTTTTTTTTCTTTTGAGACAGAGTCTCGCTCTGTCACCCAGGCTGGAGTGCAGTGGTGTGATCTCGGCTCACTGCAAGCTCTGCCTTCCAGGTTCAGGCCATTCTCCTGCCTCAGCCTCCCAAGTACCTGGGACTACACGCGCCCAACACCACGCCTGGCTAATTTTTTGTAGCGCCAACACCACGCCTGGCTAATTTTTTGTACTTTTAGTAGAGACGGGGTTTCACCATGTTAGCCAGGATGGTCTTGATCTCCTGACCTCGTGATCTGCCCACCTCGGCCTCCCAAAGTGCTGGGATTACAGGTGTGAGCCACCACACCCAGCCCAAGTATTTTAATGTAAATGTATTATGAGTACAATAACCTGTGCTGAATTATAAATTATTATGTAAATTAATCATTAGTACTATTTCTGCTTCATATTTCTTGATGATAAAATTTTAAGTAATTCCTTAAAATTTCTTTTTATAACCTTATGAATTTATCAGTTATTTTGTTACAAAGATAAGTTATCATAATGACTAGGAGAAAACACACTACAATTTTCATAGACAATTATTTTCTTTATTATTAGAAAATTATAATGTTAAGCATGCATTTCCTTCATAATTATGTGGACACTTTGCTATAATAAAATAAAATAGATTGGTAATAGTTTATGAATGACACTGGCAAAAAAAGTTATTTAAGATGTCAATAAGTTCTGGAAATATGACAGAAAAATTAAAGATTAAATTAGGTAAGATTGATGTAATTTAGATTAAAATATTTTTTAAAAATCTCTGTTATAAGTTGACACAATAGATATTCCCTGGATACCTGAGAAATCTGGGAGAATTGTATCAACAAATGGATAAGGCAAAAATACTTCTAAAATAATATGTAATTAATTAGTGGTGATTTTTTTTTAGTTAAATGTAACAACCAGAGTAGGTAAAATGAAGCAGCTTTGGTGGACATATGTTGCATCCTGGTTTCTCATAGTCTGCTCTCAGGAGTGTGAATTCTAATGACCAACTTCGAAATGTTTGGCATTATCTACTAAAATTAAATGCACACTGTATGACCTAGAAATTCTAGTCCTCAGTTTACCGTGTGTGTGTGTGTGTGTGTGTGTGTGTGTGTGTACCTAAAAACATCTTTTTGAGTCTTAATAGCAGTGCTATTGGAAATAGGCACAAATTGGAAAATCTCAAAGGCTCACTAACAGTAAAATGAATATAAATATTGCTGTATGTTCACACAATAAAACAATATGTGGCAATGAGACAGAATGTATAAAAACTATATAGAACAATATAATTAAGTTTCATAAGCATAGCTTTGAGTAAGGAAAGCTGAATGTTATACAGATGTATAATACTCAATAATATGTATAAGGTTGAATTCAGCAAATTTAATCTATATCATTAGAGGTCAGAATAGTATTTATCCTTGAGCCATGTGGTAGTAACTGGAAAAAGATAGAAGAAGAGATTTTTGGGAAATTGGTATTTTGTTTCTTGATCATGATACATGTTCATGGTATTGTTCCATTTGTGAAAATTTATTGAATTAAACATGATACATGCATATATTTATCTTCAATAAAATTTCTAAAATAAAATGTACTTTCCCATAGCTATGCTTTCAAATATTTTTATTGATAAAACTCATTATGTATATAAAATTCTCATTTTCCTTAAAGATGAAAACACAATAAAAAATTATAGTCAGGATCATTAAAACCACATTTTTTGATATCATCAGTGTATGTTTAACCATGAAAAGGAGCATAGAATATTTCTATTTTCATAAAAAGATTAAATTAAAATATTGCAAAAATATCATGAGGAAATGACTACCTTAAGTGCATTTTTGTGTCTTATTCTGTAATGAAAGATATTTTAAACTAAAAATCCATACTGGATTCATTTTGTTTGATTTCTTTGTCTCTATGGATTAACTAAACCAGACAAATGTAAAATCTGATTTCGTTTGATGCTAATGAATGTTACCTAAATGTCTAAATCATATTGCATCAGTGGAAGTAAGAACATATAAATGGATCTGGAAATGAGGTCATTAGCCTTCCAATTACCTGAGATGAATTACTCCTTATACATTTTTCTTGTCTGTTCGTTGTGCTATGCTCACATGACTGGCCAACATTAAACTCTGTTTCTTTTATTTGAACCATTACCATAGTTTATCAGAATCTCTGATATAGCAGCTATCTCACTCTAGCTTCTATTATGGCTATTTTTGTATTCCTTATCTTCCTTGTTGTATTGTTAACTTTTTGTGGTCAGGGACTATGCTTTGCTTATCATTTTTATCTCTGCAAGAGCTGACCTCAAAGACTCATGTTTAGGAAGCGCTCAACAATATTTATTAAATAGTTTTAATTCAGATAAGCAAAACAAGCTCTCACTGAAGACTTCAGAATTTATATTTGGAGTTTCCTGGGAGCAATAACCTAATTGAAAAGGAAATTTGTCTTAAAGTTGCTTTGTTTATATTGCATTTTTATTAGAAGCAACTTTGGAGATGCCGATAGAAATTTTTATGCTAAAATATTCGTAAGAAGCCCCTTGGCAATTCTAATTGATACCTGTTTGTGCATTTTTAAAAGCTTTTATTCAGAACACATACGTTGGCCTAGCACAGTAGCTCATGCCTGTAATCTCAGCACTTTGAGAGGGTGAGGCGGGCGGATCACTTGAGGACAGGAGTTCGAGGCCAGCCTGGTCAATATGGTGAAACCCTGTCTCTACTAAAAATACAAAAATTAGCCGGGCATGGTGGCACGTGCCTGTAATCCCAGCTACTGGGGAGGCTGAGGCAGGAGAATTGCTTGAACCTGGGAGGTGGAGGTTGCAGTGGGTCGAGATTGTACCACTGTACCCCAGCTTGGGTAAAGAAGTGAGACTCTGTCTCAAAAACAAATAAACAAAAAAACCATTTTTTTCAGGGCAGAGTGGCTCACACCCATAATCTCAAGTGCTTTGGGAGGCCAAGGCAGGAGGACAGCTTGAGGCTGAGAGTTCCAGACCAGACTGTGCAACATAGCGAGATCTTATCTCTAAAAAAAATTTTAAAAAGCCAGGCATGGTGGCATGTGCCTGTTGTCCTACCTACTGGGGATGCTGAGGAAGAATCGCTTGAGCCCAGGAGTTTGAGGTGGCAGTGAGCCATGATCGCATCACTGCACTCCAGTTTGGGTAACAGAATGAGGCCCCCACTCAAAAAAATAAAAACAAAACCCCCCACACATTTATTTTTTGAAAAATAAATAAAAGCTTGAGGTCAAAATATGATCTCAAAATCTACACAGTAGATCAACAAATGTAGGTGTCTCAGAAGACATTAAAACAATTCTGCAGATAACTGGCAGTTGTCTTTGGAGCTTCAGAGATGTTTTTACCCCTGGGGATTCTGGATAAGCTCGAGGACATAAATTATAGCTGGTGAATATAACCTGCATGCCTGATTCTCAATAATCTGTTACTAGCATAAACATTAGTTAGCTTTCCTTGATGACAGAATGAAAGGGAAAACGTGATTCTTTAACTGACACATTGCTAGAGGTTAATCCACTCTGGGACTCAAATTTGATGACAACTGAGTCAGCTAAAATTTTAAATAAAGCATTTGCTTATACACAATTCGTTAAAAATGACCATATATTCAAGGTACATGATCTTGAATCAAAAGCACCAGTGTTATTACCAAGGCAGTATTAATCAAAGTACCACTGATTTTTGACCTAGTCCAGTCCTAATTTTAGTGAATTAAATATTATTATTATTTTTTTAGACGGAGTTTCTCTCTTGTCACCCAAGCTGTAGTGCAAATGGCGCCATCTCGGCTCACTGCAACCTCCACCTCCCAGGTTCAAGTGATCCTGCCTCAGCTTCCTGAGTAGCTGGGATTACAGGCAGATGCCACCATGCCCGACTAATTTTTTCTTTTGTATTTTTAGTAGAGAGGGGGTTTCGCCGTGTTAGCCAGGCTGGTCTCGAATTCCTGACCTCAAGTGGTCCGCCCACCTCAGCCTCCCAAAGTGCTGGGATTACAGGCGTGAGCCACTGCGCCCGGCCCTTAGTTTAAATTCTAATGATTTTTAAAAATCTAGTGTAACTCATGAATGTTTGGCTATGTCTACATAGCCAGAAAAATATCTGATTCATCAACTCCGAAAGGACAGCCCTGTGATTGTTTCTGGGTTTACCTGGAAGTTAGTTATAGACTTGTGTCTGTCATAAAGATGAAATGAGCTAGCTAGTAACTTTTAATATGCGCTTTAAAGTTTAAAAGTCCTCTTGCAGAACCTAGGGCCGTCGTTTGGAGATGTGTAGATGGATGGGTTACATCTGGCAACCTAGTTTTACTTCATAAGCAGTGGTGCGTTAAAACAACAACAATAACAAAAAACCTAAAAACTTTGGCTGCAGCTTTCTTGAAATGAATATCCTTCTGTACTTCTCGATAGTTCATAATCCAGAGATGAAGCACCTCCTGTGAAACTTAGAAAGGACCAGGAAGAGCTGAACTTGGTGGGCCTCTTGGGTCCCAGATACTTGCCTGCAGTTTTGCTCTGATACTATACTCTATTCCTTTATTTTGATTACAATCTTAAATGTCAATTATCTGTGCAGGCTTATCAGTCCTCTCAATTATCATATATTTGCAATCTTGCATCAACTGATTGGTAAGTGCAAATTTTTCCTATAACCAAAATGGAGAGATATACTTCTATAGTCTGTTCCATTTTTGGCAAACTTTGTGATGCATAGCACATCCATAAATTCATTTGAACTGACTTAGGTCAGAAAACTCACAGTGATACCAGTTCAATATGCAAATCATTTAAATTTATGGAAAGTCATGTTTTACCATCAAAAATCCCTGTGAGATATGTTGCCAAATTTTGTCTTCTTACAGGTTAGGGATTGTAAAGGAGATTCGGTTGCTTTTCCTCATCAGTTACATAACAAATTCAAAATACACACATAAAATCTAAGTAAAAACTTTACCAAGCCTCTAGCCTCCCATTTCAGCCAGCTTCTAAGTCACCTCCCATGTAGAATTTATCACAACCAGTAAACAAGCAAATTTATGCTTTCCTCCATAAAAACAAAGACTCAGGAAATTTAGGTAAATTTTTTAACGTCACAAAGTGGTTGCTCAAACTCTTCCTTATGTAACCTAAGCAATGTAGATTCTCTAATGATAGTTTCCAATAAAAGCTTAATGAACATTCATGTTATTTTAACCTGCTATTCATGTTAAGAAGTTCAAACACTGAAGTACTTGCATTTGATAAACACTGTTATTTATAACAGAAAGCTTAATTAACTGGATACATTAACCTCATTATAAATATAATATTTGACAACTTAGTAATTCTGCAGTTGAAAACAGGTTAATATATGAGTTCCGTGTTCAGTCTAAGTTAATAGAAAGTTGCACCTCATTTTCTTTTCAACGCATTCCTCCCTACTAAAGTTTCATTGTTTATCTTCTTGAATTTCATCATAGAATAGGTTTTATTTTATTTTTCTAGGATGTGAAATGATAGCTCAGGTGGAAAATTAAACAAGACACATAATATTAAATTGGTCTTAGTCTATTAAGAAAAATTAGGGTACAGGTATGAAAGAAATTTTGCTACCGGAATTGTTAGCTTTTAATACACTCCACAGTATCTGGCAGCAGTTTTTCAGGAGACACTAGATTGACAGGTTAATTATAGAAGACGTAAAACTATATGTACAGATAGCAAATCAAACGAGTATTCATTCACTTGGCACTCTACCAGAATGCGGCAGACAACTTTTATTTGAAACTATTTGAGGATACAAATCATATAATGCATGACATTGAAGATTCCCATGACAAATGCATAGTGAGGCTGCCAGTATGATTACTGATTCACATCCAAACATAAATTTATGGGGAGAAAAAAAACACCTCAATTCACTTCAAAGTAAATGAATTCTCCTATTAGGGTGTGCCATACTCTAGTATGCTGCACAATATCCTTCAGCTTGAATGAAATCACCTTCAAGTTTTACCGTTACCACACTGATGTCTTGACATAATTTGAAAGTTATATTATTACCTTTGTCATTTTGCACTGAAAAGATGCAGACATGCTGGCAAAGAATTTCTTGATACAGTACATTTGGACCAATGAAAATAATTTTTTATCCACATTTATACAGAGGAGTTCACCTTGCTTTGAAGGCAGTCTGAACTTCTGAAAGTGGATATAAGGGATACCTTCTTGAATGTATCTGTCTTGAAATGATAAACCTTCCAGAAGACATCATTTCAATATCAGATGATGATTTTCATATATGCCATGTGGAACTCCAAGCTGTGTTGCTTATTGGTCGGGGTAGATATAGCCTTGATATTTCATGTTATTTTGCCTATGAATAAGTCTTAAAGACATGCAAAATATATTTCACAAGTGTGAGAATTGTTCTGCTTTTCTTCACCAAAATCATTCCTCTCCCCACCGTTGTGCCATATGTTCTGTGCAGATTGTCTATTTGGCTGCTGCTATCAGCCCTGGAAATGGCCTCATTTCAGTGGTGAAATGATCCCTGTATGAAAGAAGTTTGCGGGGCACTTTGGGGACTCACAAAATGAGTGAATCTATGTCACTCTGAAATGCTTTAATTAGTATGTGATGACTTTCATGTCTTTGGCAAATCCACAAACAGGATAAATTAATGGATTCTAATATGGAATCCGTGGCAGAGATGTGGTTTGACTATCCTCTTCCTTTATTAAATTGCTTAATTCTGAAACATAGGAATCTGGGTATGTTTCTTTGGGGAACAAACAAACAAAAAACTTTCCAATTCTTCTATTTGCATCAAATAGAAGCATCAAAAGCCATCAATAACTAATAATTCATTGAGGGTTGACTGTGTTCCAGGCCCTTTTCTTAGCCTCTTTCATGTACTTATTTATATTTCCCTCTCAAGGTTTCAATGGAACAAGTTATTTTATTATTATTATTTAGATTAAACTGAGGTTCAGCTGAGTTTAATTCATTTATAGGGACTCCTTTTAATAGGCAATCCTTTTAATGCCCTGGATGGAGCCTTAGGTTTGTGTTCATATTGTTGGACCTCATTAAGTATTTCCAGTGTTGTATTATTTTTCTTAAAAAGAGTTACCCAATTTGTGTAAGATTCAGCTGAAACAAAATTTGTATCGTGATTCTATAATTATCAGAAATAATTATAGAAAAAGTTTTAGTCACTTTGTGTCTTATTCTATTTGAGTTGCCATAAAAATATCAATCAACTGAGTAGTTTATAAACAATAGAAATTTATTGCTCACAGTTTCAGAGACTGGGAAGTCCAAGATCAAGGTACTGAAAGATTTGGTGTCTGGTGAAGGCCCACTTTCTGGCTCACAGATGTGACTTCTTGTTGTATCCTCACATGGTGGAAGGGGTGAGGGGTATCTCTTGGGTCTCTTTATAAAAGCACTAATCCCACTCATGAGTGCTCCGCCCCCATGATCTAATTACCTCTTAAATACCCACCTTCTAATACCATCATGTTGTGGGTGAGGATATCCAAATATGTATTTTTGAGGAACATAAACATTCATACCATAGCAATGGGAAAGTTCAATTAATAGATGTTTTAGAAAACCTACACAGCTAACGAATCAAATGGCATAAAATGTCAGTCTTGCTGTCAAATAAATCATAATCACATCCAAAAGATATTACATACATATCTAGATGCATAGCCATAAGAGGAACACAGTTTTATTGCCCAATAATTTCTAATTTTGGATCTCAAAGATGATAAACATAAACTTTCAGAAATCTTCCTGGAAGAGCTGTAGCTAGAGATGAGCTCTGAAGAATCAGTAAGCTTTGGATAAAGGAAAAATACCTTTCAGGAAATGTAAGGTAGTAAATCACCAGATTTATACCCCAGTGCTCTCAGGTTGCTCTCTTCACTACCCAAAACATTGTTCTGTTATTCTCCAAAACCTTTTACATTTCATTATTTTAGAATCATTAAAAATGTTTCATCTCCCAGCTATTTGGGAATGCCTGATGCAAGGAAGATATTTTGAGCATCACTTTATCATGTCAGCAATCCTAAAAATTTGGAGCAGTCTCAGAATTTGGCGCAAAGCTTGTTATATTTTAGGCTAATCTACGTTAAATGAAAAAAGGCATGACTCTTGTATCCTGCAGTTAACTCTTTCATTCCTTGTGAGCACCAGCACGCTGAAGTGTGTGTGTGTGTGTGTGTGTGTGTGTGTGTGTGTGACTCATGTTGCTTCAATTCAGAAGATGTGCTCTGGCCTTTGGCCTTTTGAGTTTAGGAATAAATAACACAAGATATAAACCATAATAAACAGATTTCTGCTAAGCATTCTATACTAGAATTACAGAGTTTTTTATGTAATAACTGATTAGTCATAATGTTAACAGCATAAGGCCTTAGACATGCATAATAAAATTACTACTATACTTAATTATTAAAGCCATGTGTGTATCAAATCCTTTTTATATGTAGTAGTTAACTTCATTCTTTAAAAAGGCATTGATATAAATTTGTCAACAAATAAAACAACTTTTGATTATCTGCTTTATGTAACGAGATAACCAGTCCCCATTTTGGAGCGGCCACCAAGGATTTGCAACTCTTACTATCTACACCACTGTGTAATCCAGTGCTTCTCAATAGCAGGTGATCTCCCTCTGCTCCAGGAACATTTGAAAATATTTAAGGATAATTTTAGTTGTCTCAGTCTGGGGATGGGGGTGTTACCCTACAGTCTCTTGAACTGCCTGCTCTGAGAAAAGCTAGTTGCTATGTTGTGAAGACACTAGCCTTATAGGCAGGCCTACGTGATAGGGAACTGAGGCCTCTTGCAAGACATGTGAGTAATCCACATTGGAGGCAGATCCTGCAGCCCCAGTCAAGCCTTTATATGGTTGCATCCCTAACCATCCTGACTGCAAACTCCTGATATTCCTTGAGCTAGAACTACCTAACCACACCATTTCTGAATTTTCGAATCACAGAAACTGCGAGATAATAAGTGTTTATTGCTTTAAGCCACTAAGGCCTGGGATGATTTGTTATACAGAAATAGATGACAAATGCATAAACTATGTTATGTATATATGTGTATATATTGTGGTTCTTAAAGCTAATTACAGCTGTCCCATAAGTTGCTCAGAGGTAGCAAATTTTTAAAATCATTTCTATAAAAAATGTGGCTCACGACATAGAAAAATGGTATCACCTCCGAATTTGTTAGCAACACAGAATCTCAGACAATATTTCACAGGTACTAAATCACAATTTGGAAAATTTTAAAAATCTTCAGGTTATT
Organism: Pan paniscus; assembly: GCF_029289425.2. Lineage (NCBI taxonomy): Eukaryota > Metazoa > Chordata > Mammalia > Primates > Hominidae > Pan > Pan paniscus. The sequence goes on from NC_073258.2 coordinate 99,485,621, forward strand.
CAAAGCCCTTTATACTTTAAGTGCTATCTTAAAAGGCAAGAAAAAGAAATAAAATAAAAAACTAGGCATTGCCACTTACTAGGAGCTTTTGTAGGTTGAATTAGAAAATTAGGTCAAATGGATGAAGTAGTGCTTTATATTAATAATTTGGGTTATGCCTTTGTAGAACTTTTTATGCATTTTGCAAAGATAATGGAGATTTATATAAATGAGTCAAACAATTCTTTTATAACAGCAATAGATTTGTTTGTGACTGAATATTTTCTATGTCTTCAAACCAAATATGTTACATTACTAATTGTTTCTTTACAAATGAAGCTTAGATCATGGGTGTATATATTTTAGATATGCTTGTGTTCTCACTATATAAGGGCATTAAGACCAACTCCATTGAAGGAAGAAAGGATCACTTCCGAAAGCAGTGAGTTTTAAAAACTGCCAGTTCATGTCATCAACTTGGCAATTCTAGTCCCCAAGGGGGGTTGGTAATTTGGTTCCGTGCTGGCGAAATCTTAAAAACTTCTACCTAGTAACAAAATTGGAATTTCCTTTTATCTATAAACAAAACTACTGAGAAGTACTAAATTAAGAAATATGTTTTAAGTAAAACTATTCGTGTTTTTGAAATGGATGCTTTCATGGTTTAAATATCTATCCACTCCCAAACTCCTGCTGAAATTTAATTGCCACAATTTCATACTTAACCTAAGTATTGAAAGGTAGGACCTTTAAGAGATGATTAGGTCATGAGGGTTCTGCCCTCATGAATGGATTAATGCTGTTATGATGGGAGTGGATTACTTATAAACAGACTAGTTTTGCTCTCTTTTTTCTCTCTCTCACCCTCACTTTGCCCTTCTGCATGGGCCAACACAAGAAGCTTGTCACCAGACAACAGCCCCTCAACCTTAGATTCCCAGCCTTCAGGACCATAAGTCAATAAATGTCTGTTTATTATACATTAGCCAGTCTGTGTCATTCTGTTACAGCAGCACAAAGACAGATGCCTTTACAATTATTTGATATTAACCATATCCTTTTCTCTTGCATTTCTAAATATAACCTTTTCTTTTTATCATTCTGCCTTGCTAACTGACACTTTTTTACCTATTGTGCTGGGATTTTCTACTCTACTGCTTTCTTTCTCTAATGTTGGACTTTCCTGGGCCATACTATTTTCTTTCCTGTACAATTTACCCTAAGTAGTTACCATTTATATGCTGATAATGCCCTGCTATGAATCTCCAGTTCAAACATCTCCTCCAAGTTCCAGATAAATTTTGTCTATTTTCATCTGTTTAAGAACCTCATCAATATCCGACATTAAACTGGTCAAAATGTAATTATTAAGTCTCTTTTCAACAACAAATATCTGTTCTTTCCCTAGGGCTCCACATCTCAGTAAACAGTAGTGTTATCTCCAGCCAGAAAACCAGTTCACATATTTTCTTTTATTTTCCTCCACTCACATCCACATGTGTGCTGCCATGAGGACTTACTCGTTCTGATTTGGAAATGTATATGTAATCTATGTACACATTTTTATACTGGCTTACAACACTATAATTACTCACCTGCAATAGCCTCAAAATGGCCCCCTGCTTTGCACTAATGAAGGATTACATGATGACCTTATGGAAACACATATAGTATAATATAAATGTCCCTCTTCAAATTCCTCGTGAGTGGCATCTCATAACACTACAAGTGAATCCAAACTATACAGGACTAGCTACTCAACTTCATGTCAGCCTCTCTCTAGCTTTTTTCCTCTGCTTCAAACTATAATATAATATATGATATTATTTACTCACTAAATAAAATAATATGCACTGTATCTTCTAAATAAATTATTTCTTGAAACAAAGGTACAAATATATTATTCTACTTTGATATTTATCTTCAAATACAAGACAATAATTGATCATGTGAATTTAAAAGTTCTTCATGTACAACTAAAAGTGTACATCATGCATAGTGAATATTATTGAGACTCCTATTTATCAAGTCAAAGGGTTGTTTTTAACTAGAATGCTTAGTCCTCAGTGATTTATTTTAGGAAAAAAAAATCATGTCAGTGTTATTTTGGAAATTCATTTTTTGCCAAACACAGCATCTGTCCTTATTTGAAATCTTTAACATAGTTCTTGGGTCGAGTTGAAGATCCCTAGTTCTGGATAGGCCATGTTCTCCCCTTTATGAGAAGGACTTCACAGGATATATATGCCAACCTTCTCTCCAGTAAACTTCCCAACTGTGTACAGGGAAGGAAGGTTAGTTCTGTGCCAGCTGGATGAAATGCCAGTAGTTGCAGACTCTCTTGGTCACTGCCTAAAAATTATAAATGCTGTGGCTATGCTCCTTTTTCCAAATTTCTTACAAGGCTTCCATCAGTCTAAGCACAGACAATCTCATCCACTTCTTACTTATAAGGATACGATGTAGGAGGAGAAATACACTGCTAGAAGAAACTTTATTTGAACTGATATTTCTGAGTATTTTGAAGCAGAAATGTTGGATGAGACATGCCTCTGGCAATGTTTTATGTTGTTTTTCACCTGAATACAGACATTGCTTTGGCCTAAATAGAAGAAAACCCAAGACTAATGTTTATCAGTTTAGAATATACTTAGGGATGATGAATGATTTTGACAAAGAGTCTAAAAGAACAAACTTTTAAAAAATGTTCATGAGGCTAATAATATAGAACTATAAAACACATTGTCGAAATTTCCTGTTGTTTCTTGACCATGCCACATAACTACTACCTCAGTTTTACAGATAACTTAGTTTAAACATAATGAAAATATTTCTTTAATCTAGGTCTCTAATTTATCTTTTTACAAAATAGCTATAGTTTCTCTGAATCCATTTTGTGTTAAATTGTTTAGGCACTCTCTTATTATAACGAATAATTCATTATCTTCATTATCATTATCACGAAATAGTCATTGAACAAGAAAAGTGTAATGGTTTCTGATGTCCTTTTATTTATTTTAATCTTGTTAATATAGTAATGTGTGAATCATAAGTTTCAAAAAAATTACTCTCTATTGATATGAATGATGTTTAGTCTTTACATGATTCCTAGAAATTATGTTTTATAAAGTAACCAATAAAGTATTAAAAGAAAAATTACCTCTGTACCACAGCTCACAAATTCAACCAATGTCCATGCTACAGTTTGATGTTGAGTCCCTTCAAGGGGTGTGGCATACAATTACTTATGCTTTCAGTATTAGAACTTTTGACAATACCCTAGTTTATGTGAAGACACAAAAAAACTGAGGGAAACAGACGACTTAAAAATTTCTAGATATACAATCATGTAGTCTGCAAACAGGGACAATTTGACTTCCTCTTTTCCTAATTGAATACCCTTTATTTCCTTCTCCTGCCTAATTGCCCTGGCCAGAACTTCCAACACTATGTTGAATAGGAGTGGGGAGAGAGGGCATCCCTGTCTTGTGCCAGTTTTCAAAGGCAATGCTTCCAGTTTTTGCCCATTCAGTATGATATTGGCTGTGGGTTTGTCAGAGATAGCTCTTATTATTTTGAGATACGTCCTATCAATACCTAATTTATTAAGAGTTTTTAGCATGAAGATTGTGAATTTTGTCAAAGGCCTTTTCTGCATCTATTGAGATAATCATGTGGTTTTTGTCTTTGGTTCTGTTAATATGCTGGATTACATTTATTGATTTGCATATATTGAACCAGCCTTGCATCCCAGGGATGAAGCCCACTTGATCATGGTGGATAAGCTTTTTGATGTGCTGCTGGATTCGGTTTGCCAGTATTTTATTGAGGATTTTTGCATCAATGTTCATCAAGGATATTGGTCTAAAATTCTCTTTTTTGGTTGTGTCACTGCCTGGCTTTGGTATCAGGATGATGCTGGCCTCATAAAATGAGTTAGGGAGGATTCCCTCTTTTTCTATTGATTGGAATAGTTTCAGAAGGAATGGTACCAGTTCCTCTTTGTAGTAGAATTGGGCTGTGAATTCATCTGGTCCTGGACTCTTTTTGGTTGGTAAGCTATTGATTATTGCCACAATTTCAGCTCCTGTTACTGGTCTGTTCAGAGATTCAACTTCTTCCTGGTTTAGTCTTGGGAGAGTGTATGTGTTGAGGAATTTATCCATTTCTTCTAGATTTTCTAGTTTATTTGAGTAGAGGTGTTTGTAGTATTCTCTGATGGTAGTTTGTATTTCTGTGGGATCGGTGGTGATATCCCCTTTATCATTTTTTATTGCATCTATTTGATTCTTCTCTCTTTTTTTCTTTATTAGTCTTGCTAGCAGTCTATCAATTTTGTTGATCCTTTCGAAAAACCAGCTCCTGGATTCATTAATTTTTTGAAGGGTTTTTAGTGTCTCCATTTCCTTCAGTTCTGCTCTGATTTTAGTTATTTCTTGCCTTCTGCTAGCTTTTGAATGTGTTTGCTCTTGCTTTTCTAGTTCTTTTAATTGTGATGTCAGGGTGTCAATTTTGGATCTTTCCTGCTTTCTTTTGTGGGCATTTAGTGCTATAAATTTCCCTCTACACACTGCTTTGAATGTGTCCCAGTGATTCTGGTATGTTGTGTCTTTGTTCTCGTTGGTTTCAAAGAACATCTTTATTTCTGCCTTCATTTCGTTATGTACCCAGTAGTCATTCAGGAGCAGGTTGTTCAGTTTCCATGTAGTTGAGCGGTTTTGAGTGAGTTTCTTAATCCTGAGTTCTAGTTTGATTGCACTGTGGTCTGAGAGATAGTTTGCTATAATTTCTGTTCTTTTACATTTGCTGAGGAGAGCTGTACTTCCAACTATGTGGTCAATTTTGGAATAGGTGTGGTGTGGTGCTGAAAAAAATGTATATTCTGTTGATTTGAGGTGGAGAGTTCTGTAGATGTCTATTAGGTCAGCCCAAAATCTCCTTAAGCTGATAAGCAACTTCAGCAAAGTCTCAGGATACAAAATCAATGTACAAAAATCACAAGCATTCTTATACACCAATAACAGACAAACAGAGAGCCAAATCATGAGTGAACTCCCATTCACAATTGCTTCAAAGAGAATAAAATACCTAGGAATCCAACTTACAAGGGACACGAAGGACCTCTTCAAGGAGAACTACAAACCACTGCTCAATGAAATTAAAGAGGATACAAACAAATGGAAGAACATTCCATGCTCATGGGTAGGAAGAATCAATATCATGAAAATGGCCATACTGCCCAAGGTAATTTATAGATTCAATGCCATCCCCATCAAACTACCAATGACTTTCTTCACAGAATTGGAAAAAACTACTTTAAAGTTCATATGGAACCAAAAAAGAGCCTGCATCGCCAAGTCAATCCTAAGCCAAAAGAACAAAGCTGGAGGCATCACGCTACCTGATTTCAAACTATACTACAAGGCTACAGTAACCAAAACAGCATGGTACTGGTACCATAACAGAGATATAGATCAATGGAACAGAACAGAGCCCTCAGAAATAATGCCGCATATCTACAACTATCTGATCTTTGACAAACCTGAGAAAAACAAGCAATGAGGAATGGATTCCCTATTTAATAAATGGTGCTGGGAAAACTGGCTAGCCATATGTAGAAAGCTGAAACTGGATCCCTTCCTTACACCTTATACAAAAATCAATTCAAGTTGGATTAAAGACTTAAACGTTAGACCTAAAACCATAAAAACCCTAGAAGAAAACCTAGGCATTACCATTCAGGACATAGGCATGGGGAAGGACTTCATGTCTAAAACACCAAAAGCAATGGCAACAAAAGCCAAAATTGACAAATGGGATCTAATTAAACTAAAGAGCTTCTGCACAGCAAAAGAAACTACCATCAGAGTGAACAGGCAACCCACAAAATGGTAGAAAATTTTCGCAACCCGCTCATCTGACAAAGGGCTAATATCCAGAATCTACAATGAACTCAAACAAATTTACAAGAAAAAAACAAACAACCCCATCAAAAAGTGGGTGAAGGACATGAACAGACACTTCTCAAAAGAAGACATTTATGTAGCCAAAAAACACATGAAAAAATGCTCACCATCACTGACCATCAGAGAAATGCAAATCAAAACCAAAATGAGATATCATCTCACACCAGTTAGAATGGCAATCATTAAAAAGTCAGGAAACAACAGGTGCTGGAGAGGATGTGGAGAAATAGGAACACTTTTACACTGTTGGTGGGAGTGTAAACTAGTTCAACCATTGTGGAAGTCAGTGGGGCGATTCCTCAGGGATCTAGACCTAGAAATACCATTTGACCCAGCCATCCCGTTACTGGGTATATACCCAAAGGACTATAAATCATGCTGCTATAAAGACACATGCACACGTATGTTTATTGCGGCACTATTCACAATAGCAAAGACTTGGAACCAACCCAAATGTCCAACAATGATAGACTGGATTAAGAAAATGTGGCACATATACACCATGGAATAGTATGCAGCCATAAAAAATGATGAGTTCATGTCCTTTGTAGGGACATGGATGAAATTGGAAATCATCATTCTCAGTTAACTATCGCAAGAACAAAAAAACAAACACTGCATATTCTCACTCATAGGTGGGAATTGAACAATGAGAACACATGGACACAGGAAGGGGAACATCACACTCTGGGGACTGTTGTGGGGTAGGAAGAGAGGGGAGGGATAGCATTGGGAGATATACCTAATGCTAGATGATGAGTTAGTGGGTGCAGCGCACCAGCATGTTACATGTATACATATGTAACTAACCTGCACATTGTGCACATGTACCCTAAAGTATAATAATAATAAATAAATAAATAAATAAATAAATAAATAAATAAATAAAAATTTAAGGCCAGGCACGGTGGCTCATGCCTGTAATCCCAGCACTTTGGGAGGCTGAAGTGGGTGGGTAACCTGAAGTCAGGGGTTTGAGACCAACCCGGCCAACATGGTGAAACCCTGTCTCTACCAAAACTACAAAAATTAGCTGGGTGTGGTGGCGGGCACCTGTAATCCCAGCTACTTGGGAGGCTGAGGCAGGAGAATTGCTTGAACCCGGGAGGCAGAGGTTGCAGTGAGCCGAGATCGTGCCATTGCACTCCAGCCTGGACAACAAAAGTGAAACTCCATCTCAAAAAAAAAAATTAATACTCAGCAATAGGGTCCTAAAACCCAAATGCATTTTTCTAATAACCACTTTTTACTTTTCCTAATATAATAATACTTTGTTTTAGAAGCTATCTCATAACATACAGTTAACTACTCCTGTGACATCACTCAATTGATCTGTGATATAATTCTGTAAGATCAAGTAACTCTGAAAAAAAAAATAGTTTTGTGATACCTTGTTCTCTATCCAGCTATGAAGATTAGAGAATGTGGACTTCTGTACACCAAGCATTGCATAAAATCTCTTCTACATAAAATAACTATTAGATATGAGAAGAATGTCCATTTCTGATTTTTAGGGCAACCAATTTGCTATATATAGATTTGAGTTAAATGCTATGAAATATGTTAAACAAATTGAGAGTGTAGCAGCTCCAGGGAAACCTATGAGCTCTCAGGAATGGAGATTTCTGATTTGGGAGTCTCAGAGGGAAAGTTAAGGGGTGACGTTTGAGCTGCTCTCTAGCCTGCTCAGTCACATTAGCTTCTCATTATAAAGACAGGCCTGAGCATTGGCAGAAGCAAAAGGGTGAAAAGTTTTCCATCTTCTTCGTCTGTTCATTTTCTCTACCTAAGAAGAGGTTCTACCTCCTCACCTACTTTCTACATATCAAATTTTGCTAATTTAGATTCAGTATTTGTGCTTTTTAATTCCCCCCCAGTGAATTCCCTTAACCATTACTCTGCACACTTTAAACTTTTTATCAAATTTTGTATGGAGATCAGTAGCCTCACACCACCTCCCAGCAAAACATTTCAAATGTCAAATAATAGAAGGAGAATTAAGTTGAAGGCAGCTAGGTTCTTTACAGGATCTTTGAGCTCAGAACTCCAGGTTGGTACATGGACTGAAAAGCTAAAAACAGGGGCAGAATAAAAGCCATAACAATTTTTTTTCTACCCTGTGATTTGCCAACCTTTCTCAGTTCACTGTCTATTCCCTGTTGTAAGACATGTCCTAATTTTTGATTACGGAAGTATCTATGACAAGTATAGACAAGTAGAGTTATTTTCCATTTTTTTTGAGCACGGGATTTTCCTTCAAGGAGCTTACAACCAGTCCAATGGTGGAGGTACTTGAGGAGCTTGTATAGAAATACAAATCCAACTCAGGAGTAAAAAAATGATTTCTTGGAAGAGATGGCATAATTAGAAGTTTTGAAAGAAAATAAGGCCGAAATTAAAGAGAAGTTTATTCTAGGCACAGGACTTACAAGGCAGGAGGATATATGATGAATGAAATATTTTAGGGAGAAATGTATGGTGGTCAATGGAATTTTTTAGAGAGAAAAGTATGGAGAAATATATTAAAGGGCACTATGTATTATGCTAATGGGTTTGAATATTGTTTTGAATATTGTGAGGAAGCTTGGGAGAATGTTAGGCAAACGTGAATATATCACATGTGGAATTCCCAAAACTTTTCTAGGATTAAAGTGGAAGGTGTATTGCAAGTGAGAAAAAGGTAAGAATAGCAAGAGGAAAGCTAGTTAGTAATACTCATGGACATTGAAGCTTAGATTTGATTGATACTAAGGGCTGTTCCTTTTCAATATCATAAAAGGTTCTTCATGAAATGGCTTTCCCGTTTCCCAAAATGTCCCCTAGAATGTCTCTTCGTTGTATCTGATCTAAGTCCAAATGATGTGAACTGCCTTCCAGGAAAATTAGAATTTTTTAAATATTTGGATTACCCTGTAAAGTACCTGTAGAGACATTTTCCCTGTTAAATTAATTCAGCCTAGATGTACTGACCACCTGTGTATGCGAGATTGTGTTAAGATTTGTAGTAAAAAAATAAAAAATCATAAGCCATGGTAGGACACAATGCTTGCTTGCACTTATAAGTCTTAAAATATAAGAAAGAGATGTGAGGCACATGGAAAACAAGTTTCATACATATGGAACAGATTTAAGAAGAAAATTCAGAAGAGAAGTGATCTCTACCAAAGAATCCATCCTAGACGCTCTGTTTTAACATTACTTAAAACGTGAACCGGATATCAAGAAGTGAAGAAAATCAGGTGTTCTATAAACAGACAGAAACAAAAATATGCAGGGGAAAACAAAGTACTGGTAGAAAAATTAATTGATTAGGTATAGAGTTGTGATGCCTCACAATTCATTTCCGTCTGAAAAACTGCACAAAGATCTATGTGTTCTACAAAAGCCTATATATTCTGCTGTATATCCAATGATATACCAGTGAGGTCAAATTCAAATTTTGCAAAAGTATGTGGGAGTGACCATTTAAAAATCAGGCTAACCACATCTTTTTGTTCCATAGATTTCTGATGGAATCATTTTTTCTTTTAAATTAGCATTTTTCCCTCTAGGGAAGACGGTACCTACGCAGTAGTAAAAACACTTAATGAAGGATGAGAAGAAATTACTAGCTAAAGCAACCCATATGTCTGTCTAGGCTTCTACAGCAGTCAGTTATTCGACTGTCCTAAACTAAACAGCCTCACTGTGTCAACAGCCTTAGTCTGTCAATTTATGCATTTATGCACTTTCACAAACATCCCTATTTTGGGTTAGGAAATGAGCACTTCAAGGTCATCTGGAGGTGACCAGCTATACAGGTTAATGCGTAAGACTAAAGAAGGACAGAAAAAAGTATGGTGATTATTTTTACTTCCTTGCCAAAGGACATTTAAGCCCAAGGGAGGAAGAAATTGGGCTTGCACTGTGTTGTTTATATATCATTTAAATTCTTCTCAGGAAAAAAAAAAGCATTGAGAAACCAATTTCTCTGCAGCTAAATACTCTGCCAATGATTTACCTCATATTTCATTTAAGGTGAAGTTGAATATCTAAAAGAAAATCACTTCAGCATGGGCCTGATGCTAATTAACATCATTATGTTTCCTTCCTTTTTTTCTTTTAGCTAAACTGATCGGAGGTACTAGGTGCATACCAAGTCAGTCATACACAATAACATCGTTTGTTTTTGAACAACAATTTACTCTAGCTTTAAAAAAGAACATATTGTTAATGGGCTTTGCCAATACTGCCTCAGATGTCATTAGGTTTACATGGGTAACGGCAACATGGATAATGGCAGAGTATATTTGGTTTAAAATAGCAAATCGAGTGTGTATCATTATTTCTCTACATCCATGTTTCTAACTTAATTTTTTTTCCTTTACTATAACAACAAATTGACAATGCATTAATTTAAACGTTCAATTTAAAACCAGCCTTGGAGTTAATGCACTTAAATTGGTAAAAGCAAAGATAACAGCAGGCTAAAAGCTTTGTGTAAATTGAAAAGCTGTCAACCCAATTGAAATAATTTTGGTTCCACCATGATTTGTCTTCCTATTCTAAAAAAAGACTTACCTAGTTAATTGCAGATTTGGAAAGTTTGATGGTTCTCTTATGATGTTATGAGAAGGCTTGGGGAAGTTCCCAAAGTTTGTTAGCCATAAGTTGAATATCTCTCAAAAGAAAAAAAGATATATTCTTTTTGAATCAGAGACTCAAGTTATGCTTTAACAGTTTTAGATCATTACTTTTATAGGACACTTCAAATATGACAGTTTATGTTGTGTTAAGAGGCTTATGAAAAATACATAATGCACAAATATATATGATAATAAGTAAATTTATTATAAGAACAAAGCCTTTTATATAAATGATATATTCTTAGTAGAACACAAAGTGTGGAAACTCCTTAGTGTTAGGTGCATTTTTAAAATCAAAACTGAAGGAGAGGAAAATCAGTTGGTAAAAATCACTCAACCTGAAATGACTTCTCTCACACTTCAACTCAAGCTCCTATTAAATAAGTGCTCTAAAACCTGTTGCCTACTCTACACACCATAGTTCATTAAAGTCTCCCAGCACCATAGTCCTGAGAACACAGACAGTTCTTTTAAGTTATATTAAAATAAATAAATACTAACCAGAGAGCCAAGATAATTTAGAGCTACATTAACAGCAGTTTGACTTGAACCTTAAAGATTGCTTAGTTAAAATCTCTCCCAACATAGAAGAAGCTAGGCTTTCTGGCTTTGGGATCACCGTTCTTTTCACTCCTTGTAGTACTAGCATTTTTTTCTCTTTTTTTTATGTCTCTGTCTTACTGTTTTGACTATATAACCACTCTGTTTCCCATACATATCCTCCACCTGAAACACTTGATTCTATTACCCCTCCCTATGAAAATGTACTCTTAGGAAAAGAGTACATACCCTTTATTTCTATAAAAATACCACATCCTTCTTTTTCTTCTGAAATAATTGCTTAAGAGAAAAATTAAAGGAGAGTTCTGATTACCAGTAAGACAGAGTCAGTAGCTGAATATTTTGGAAAAAAAAAACAGGTGGATTGAGAATGAAGACCAGAAATCAATGTGTCACCAAACGGACAGTGTGTTTCCTCCCCTCTCTGTCCTCTGGGCAGAAGTAATACCTGGAAATGGACAGTAGGGCACAGAGAGAGCCCTAAGAGAAGCCCTCTAGTTTTGGTTTGAAGAGCAGAAAAGGAAACTTGCATTGTCAAAACTTTTAAAAAAGAGAAATAAGTTGAACCACTCTCTGGTTTGAAGACTTACTATTAAGCTTCAGTAATTGAGATAGCGTGGTATTGGCAAAACACTATACTCATAGATCAATGGAACATAATAGAGTTCAGAAATAGACCAATAGAAATATGGTCAATTTATTTTTGACAAAGTTGCAGAAGCATCAATGTAGAAAGAATAATTTTTTTAGGCATTTGGCCTAAAAAATTGGACATCCTTGGCCGGACGTGGTGGCTCACTCCTGTAATCCCAGCACTTTGGGAGGCCGAGGCAGGTGGATCACGAGGTCAGGAGATTGAGACTATCCTGGCTAACATGGTGAAACTCCATCTCTACTAAAAAATACAAAAAATTAGCTGGGCGTGGTGGCGGGCACCTGTAGTCCCAGCGACTCGGGAGGCCGAGGCAGGAGAATGGCATGAACCCAGGAGGTGGAGCTTGCAGTGAGCCTAGATTGCACCACTGCACTCCAGCTTGGGCGATAGAGCGAGACTCTGTCTCAAAAAAAAAAAAAAAAAAAATTGGACATCCTTGTGCAAATAAAAGAAGTATGACTTAGAAATTATTAACCAATAACAATTGGACATCCTTGTGCAAATAAAATAACCATGACTTAGAAATTATTAACCAATATGTTTTTATATAAATATTAAATACAGTGGCTTATATATCTAAATACAAACTATAAAACTTTGAGAAGAGAATGTTTGTGATCTAGTGTTAGGCAAATAATTTTTAAACACTATTCCTAAAGTACAATCTGTGAAAGAATAAATTGAAAAAAGTGGACATCAGTAAAATTAAGAACATTTGTTCTGTTAAAGACACGATTAAACTTATGAAAAGATAACCCATGGCTTGTGATAAAACATGGACAAATCACATCCGCAACAAAATTATTTATATCTCAAGAGGGTAAAAAATTCTGAAAACTCAACTGTTAGAAAACAACAAGTTTCAAAATAGACACAAGGCTTGGACACTCCACCAAAGCAGATACAAGGTTGGCAAATATACACATGAAAAGATATTAGCCATTAAAAATTCAAATTGAAACCATAATGAGATATCACTACATACTTATTAGATGGGTTAAAATATAAAATACTAGCAGTACAAAGTGCCAAGTATATGAAGACATTGGAACTCTTTCAAATTCCTTCTGCGAAAACAAAATAGTATTCACTCTAGAAAACAGTTTTACCATTTCTAATCCAGTTAACCATACATTATGTGTCCTAGTAATCCCACTCCTAAGTATTTACCCTAGAGAAACACAAATTTATATTCACATAAAAACCTACAGCAATGTTTGTTATAGCTTTATTCATAATCCCTACAACTGGAAACAGCTGAAATATCTTCAACGGGTAAGGGAACTCAACAAATTATGGTACCTATATGCAACGGAGTGCTACTCAATAATTGAAAGGAACATACTATTGATGCATACAGTAACTTAACATGAACTGTAAAGGCTGTCTGCTGAATGAAAGAAGCCAGTCTCAAAGGGTTCCATGTCATATGATTTCATTGATAAAGCAATCTTGAAAGAACAAAATGGTGATAGAGCACAGACCAGCAGATGCCAGGGTAAGGGTTAGGGAAATGTGTACCTGAAATAAGATAGTATGAGGAAGCTTTGGGATGATGGAACTCCTCCATTCTAATTGTAGTGGTCATTACATGAATCTTTATATGTGTTAAAATACATCAAGCTGAATCATCAAGCAGTATCAATTTTACTGTATGATAACTTAAAAATGTGGGAAAAATTTGAATGAGAGGATCACATTCCAAAATAGTAAAAGGTGACTTAGATATGTTCAATTAATGCAATTTTCCAGGCCAAAATGTAACATACCAAGTCATTAATAAAATTTAAGTTAATGTGAGTTGTTCAAAAAAGATTGACATCAAATAAAAAAGGTCCCAAGGTTTTGAATTGAATGCATATGGTAATGATAATTATAGATTGTTAAGCTTGATATTGAGGCTCAGTGTAATTTGAGGAGCGAAATTAAAGAGAAACCAGATTGCAAATTATTATAAAATGCATTATCAGTGGATGCTTTTATTTTATTTAAATATATGTCATATCAGAATATTTTTAATTCATTTTTTGATCAGATTTCTAGGCTAATAGATCTGAGCAATGTTATAGACAAAGTATACATATTTAATATTCATTAATAGAAGTGACCCTGTGAGAAATCTACAGTATTCTATTAAGTACAGGAATTCCTAGATTATTAGATCCTCTCTCAACACCACATTTTTGACAGAATAAGTAATGCCAAGTATGCATTTAGAGTAATGACTTCAGAAAGTTATCAAATAATTTTAAAAATTGATAGCAATAAACAATTCAAGTATTGTTGTCAGAATAAATCTGCTACCAGATGTAAAGTGTATAGTGTGGTATATATTGTATAGCTACTGTGGTCTGAATGCTGTGTTCATGCACTAAAATCTTAATCCCTAATGTGTTCTCATTAGGAGTTGGGGCCATTTGGAAGGTGATTAGGCCATGAGGAAGAAGCATTCATGAATAGGATTAGTTCCCTTATAAAATAGGCCCCAGGGAGCTTGTTTACTCCATCCACCATGTGAATACACAGCAGGAAGGTGTCATTTATGAACCAGAAAATGATTCTCACCAGGCGCCAAATCTTCTGGTGCCTTCATCCTGGACTTTTCAGACTCCAGAACTGTGAGAAATACATTTCTGTTGTTTATTAGCTACTCAGTTTATGGTATTTTCTTGTAGCAATATTTTGAGAAATGTTTAATAAGTTGCTTTAGGTTATACTTAATTTACTGAGCTAGACTAAAGCCTGATTTCAATGTGCTTTCTGTTAAGTCAGGCTTACATATAGTGATGATTAAAAAACAGGTATATTTAAACTAGAAGGTGGAAATATGATTCATAGGGAGAATCCAGGGCATGAAAGCTGTTTTAAGATATTTGCAGAGACTGAACTCTAAAAAAAGATGTAGTCAGTTGAGTACTGATTCATTCAAAAATTATTATTAAGTACCTTCAGGTACTAGACTTGTGGGAGACACTAGGAATGAAATAATGAATAAGGTAGCTGCCAATTCCCTAGGTGCAGAAATAGGAAAAAGATAAGTAACTTTTCTGGAAGAGTTTTACTATTGATATCAAGGTTTACCTCTAAAAAATGGATTATACAACAATAAATGTATTTACCTTTTAAAGTTAATAGATTACCTATATGATCTATTAGAAATTTAAGTTCAAAGGAAATAACATATAGTCTAGCTCATTCCTTTTGAAGATGAGAAAAAAAATCATGTTGTGTAATTTTAAAACTTATGCTCTCTGTGAAAGAGAATGATCACACAAGTTGCAATCCAGCTAGAATAAAATTTCAAGTCTTCTCCTTCATATGTATTAATAATTTCAGCGTATACCTTTAAGGGACTTATTGTCTGTTAATCTTAGCTAAATACTATGGAGATGATCCGAAAGACTTAAATAAAATGAAGCATTTAATATAAGTTACTTAGCATAGCCTTTAATGAAACAAAAATTTTGAATAGTCATGTGCCCTTTCAGTCAAGGATAGACCACATATACAATGGTAGTCCCCTAAAATTACAATATTGCATTTTTACTAGACCTTTGCTGCTTAGATATGTTTAGATACACACTTACCATTGTGTTATAATTGCCTACAATATTCCAAACAGTAATATACTGTGCAGGTTTGTGGCCTAGGAGCAATACGCTATACCATATGGCCTAGGTGTGTAGTAGGCAATACCATCTAGGCTTGTGTAAGTATGCTCTGTGATGTCTGTAAAATGCAACACTACCTAATGACACATTTTGCAGAATTTATCCCCATTGCCAAGGATCACATGACAGCATATTGAACTGGCTAATACCATTCTTCTTATTTATTTTTAGAAAGTGAGAGGCAAACTTAATAAAACCACTACAAATAAATATTCAGAAATCCTGTATTATCTTTGAATTTTTGTAATATACTGAGGTAATAAAAGGTGTGAGATTATGAGTCCAAATGATCAAGATATTGACAACTTAGAATTAAAATAAAATAAAGTAATACTGGTCTTCAAAAAAACTCCTTCTTCAAGAGTATGAAGGCCCTTGAACTAGAAAAAAAAATGAGCATTTGCGTAATTTGAAGAAGTGTGTTGATTTATACATTTCTGGAGCATTCCTGGAACCTTCCCAAGAGTCTAGATGATGACACCAATTGCTTCTCCTCTCCATCAAGGCACTCTCCATAAACTTCGTGGATAATATGTCTGCCCAAGGTCTAAATATCTGGAGTTAAGCTTAAATTTTGCTATTATTCATATAGCTCTAAGGCTGCTTGAAGTTAACTGTGATAAACTGTCCATTTTAGTGAATAATCTGAACAGTAGTCTCAGTAGCATTGGGTGCAAATTTATTCAAATTGACACTAAGGAAGTCATAGATCTCTGATTTGAAACACACTGTAGTATTTTTTGTGTGCCAAGAAAGTTAAAGAAGATAAAGATTTGTCTAGCCAGCCAGCATGAATGCAAATATCAACAGCAAAGCAGCAATTTATGAGCTGTGCTTGCATGATATAGGATGGGTATATCTAAGTTTTCAGAAGACTGGTTTCTTGTAATAGATTTTAAGTAATCTGAGAATCGATGGCCCATAAAAAGAAACAAAATGAGGAGAAAAACTTTCAGGAGACAGAGAAAGCAATATAATACCAAATGAAATAAGGAAAACTAACAGAAATTACTTGAGCAACATTGTCAACACTGACACATGAATTGCCTCAATTAATAATTACTGCAGTCCTTGGAATCAGTTTTACTATTATCTCCATTTTATACAGGAAGGTCCTTAGGAAGTAAAGTAATTTACCCAAGTTACAGATTTAGCAAATTACAGAGTTAGAGTTTGAGCCAATCATCTTTGTGGAATAAGAATCATTTGATAAAAACATCATGTCACCCCCTTTATTAAAGGTTAATTGGACAGCCAGCTCCAGAAAGTGCCCCTGAAAAATGGAGATTCTTGTTTTGGAATATAGAGAAAGAGATATTCCTGTTTACTGTCTTTTTAGTTTACAAAGATAAAATTAAATACTGTTGTTTGTTAACTGAGGAACATCTACGTTTTAGCAGCCTCCTGCTCTCATCATTTTTGTTAAGCCCCAAAGTAGCAAGGAGAACTATTGGTTCAACGAGAAAACAAGAAAAACACTTCCAACAAGGAGTTAGTTCAGATGACTGCTCTGATTGCAGTCAGACACTGGAATCATAAAGCAAAATGCAATAATTCAGATGTTTCGGGGAAACATAAAATAAAAATGATAACACTGCTTTATATCTTGGAATAATGGATTGTGTTGACAGTGTTTATTTGATATCACGCACCAAAGCAAAAATAAAAGCAAAAGAACAACAAAAGGGGCATGGCAGAGGAAGGCACTTATGAAGTATTTGTTTAAAGCACCACAAATTAGGATCCCCTAACAAAACAAATATAGGTCAAAAACATGTAGGTTTTCTTTCTTACCAACTGGATAAAAGGAAGGCTCTTGGCCGGGCGCAGTGGCTCACGCCTGTAATCCCAGCACTTTGGGAGGCCGAGGCGGGAGGATCATGAGGTCAGGAGATCCAGACCATCCTGGCTAACACGGTGAAACCCCATCTCTATTGAAAATACAAAAAATTAGCCGGGCGTAGTGGCAGGTGCCTGTAGTCCCAGCTACTCGGGAAACTGATGCGGGAGAATGGCATGAACCCCGGAGGCGGAGCTTGCAGTGAGCCAAGATCGCGCCACTGCACTCCAGCCTGGCCGACAGAGAGAGACTCCATCTCAAAAAAAAGAAAAAAAAAAAAAAAAAGTAAGGCTCTTGCCCAATTATAAAAGACCTCCATTATTTGGTTATGATTTTCCACTGAAATCATGTTTCATTAACCTTTCATTCTAATTCATATTGGGCTAAGCATACCTGTTTGCCCTTTACCTTAATTTTGTTTTTTCCTTATTTGTCTTTTCCCTCCCTTCTCCGGTCACCTACCCACACACCTGAATATATGCTTACACTATATAATCTGCTTCTTCCAGTGCTTATATTGAGGATGTTCCTTTCATCCAATTTGGATGTTCACTTTTCTCCCTTTCCAACTATTTCTAATGCTCTCACACTTGCCAATATACCTATAAACTTATGTCTTCAAAAAAGACTTTCTGAATTAATCTGAAAGAATTAATAATTTTATACATATTCTACTACAGGGTTATAAAGAAGAGATAAACTAGGCCAATTAGATATAGTGCATTTTTTTCTGCTTTCATTAGACTTTCAACTTGAGAAAATTTACATATCAGGGTACCAGTTCACACATGTACACACACACACAAACACACAGGTTTATAACACACACACACGCAAATACCAAACAGACATAGACACAAGCACATTCAAGCTAGAGACAAGTAGTCTATGTTATTACACAGTTTGTTGTTGTTTTTAAAGCAAGACCCAATTAACTGTTAAGTGTGAAAAATGTTTCATTAATATTTAACCCAGCCAACAGTTATTGAGATTCTGGGAAACCAGTAGTGAAACAAACATGGAAGTTTATCCTTCAAGGAACTAGTAGCAAAAGGCGAGTTTAACAAGCACAATTAATTTTTGATGGAAGTTAAAATAGTGATTACCTCTGGGAGTTAAGGAGTAACTGTGAAAACTGGATGTATTATGTTTCTTGACATTGACAGTGATTATGTGCGTGTAAATTTAATAGTTTTATGTACTTATGATATGTGAATGTTATGTAGGTTATTCTTAAAGACATGTTTTAAAGATCCACAGAGTATGCATACTATCCGGTATTAATCTCCAAAAATACCCAAGTAATTTACACATTTGTCCTAAGTCTCTTGATTTTCTTGAAACATGTATCTTGCCCTCTTTTTAATTATTTTATTTTTATTTTCTTTGAGATGGAGTCTCACTCTGTCACCCAGGCTGGAGTGCAGTCACACAATCTCGGCTCACTGCAGCTTCCACCTCCTTGGCTCAAGCGATTCTTCTGCCTCAACCTCCCAAGTAGCTGGGACTACAGGCATGCACCAACACGCCTGGCTAATTTTTGTATATTTAGTAGAGATGGGGTTTCACAATATTGGCCAGACTGGTCTCGAACTCCTGATCTCGTGATCCGCCCGCCTTAACCTCCCAAAGTGTTGGGATTAGTTCCAGCACTTTGGGAGGCTGAGGAGGGCAGATCACCTGAGGTCAGGAGTTCAAGACCAGCCTGACAAAGATGGAGAAACACTGTCTCCACTGAAAATACAAAATTAGCTGGGCATGGCTGTTCATGCCTGTAATCCCAACTACTCAGGAGGCGGAGGCAGGAGAATCGTTTGAACCTGGGAGGTGGAGGTTGCAGTGAGCCGAGATCATTGCACTCCAGCCTGGGCAACAAGAGTGAAGCTCCAACTAAAAAAAAAAAAAAAAAAAAAGAAATGCTATTTTCATTTTCACTACTTATTGGCAACTTCAGTTAACATTTATAGGATTGTCAGATTGGGAAAATGCTCTCAAGAGTGTTTTTAGATAAACTAAACTTTTAAAGTTTTCAAGTTTTTCCATGAATTTGCTTAAGTCTTTTTGAATTATTACTTATTAACCAGTTTGTTGTCAATGTACATAATACATGGGAATATTTGAGTTTTATCTTATCTTCATCAATGCTACTATTTTGTTTCATATAAATCTCTTTGTCTTATCAAGAGATTTAAAATGTTTCCAGTGTCCATGTAGTCCATTCCTCTTAGTTGACTGGATTATCAAACAATGCAAAAACACATCCATTCATTCAAATTTACTTTAATGAGTTGCTGGATTGATAGTATCCATTATTTTGGTTAAAATTTATGTATAGATATCAAAATATTTATTGCTTGTTTCTAATTATTTGTAGTCCTTATTTCATAATCATATTAATCTGAATTTTCTGTTATTAATTATTTAATGAGCATTTAACTGCTTAATACATTATCTAATAGAATTATTTTTAAAAGTTTCCCTCTTATGTCCAAATCAGACACCAGTAATTTCTCACTCGTTTTATTGAAATGCTCCAAAACATCTTTCCAAATTGCACTTAAAATGGCTTATCAACAAGCTTAATAAACAATGCACCTCTATTAAGAACGAATAAATATTTAGTACTTTTTATAACTGGATAAGCTACATGATCAAGTATATTTATCAAATGTGGAAATTTCCATTTTCATATCATCAATTAATATTAACTCCACTGTTTACAATTTTACACATCTGCAGATAGGTAGAATTTCCATAGACTGTCTTCCAGGGCCATGCATTTCAAATACTTTATTCTTTTATCCCCCACAAATTCCAAAGAGTATGTTTGAATCATATATCTGGCTTTGCATTTCTCCATCTTGATGCTGATTGAATCAGCTGAGTGGGAAGTACATGTAATCCTAGAAGCCATTCTAATACCAAGATGAGTAGGAATAACTCAATTTTACAGGAAACTGACAGTGAAGCAAAAGAATATATTCTATACAATTTAAACTAAATATTTCAGCAAGTGAGCTTCCCCATAGCTAGATCATAAAAATGCCTGCAGCCACTTGACGTTACCCAACATGTTTGATAAAATCAAAGTCAGAATGGAAAGAAGCAGCAGTCTTAACTGAGTGTGATTAAAATATCTCACTTTTAAAAATTTTACAAAAACATATGGTTTGGGGAACAAATTTCTAGGTCCTTTCATAAGACATCAAAAGAAGCCCCCTTTTTTTCAGTATTTCTGAAGCTTAAGTTTCACTAGTTTCATGGTTAACCTGCCTGTGAATGTAAAACAGACACAATAAAACCATTTACCTCTTTTCTATTAATCTCTTGATTTATGTTAATTTACATTTTCCTTTACACTTGCATACCAAACCCAACCATGTGTCAATCATGCACATTTTGTAACTGAAATATATTTTAAATTGATACCTATCTTCTGTTTTCTTCCAATTATAACTATGCTGATCTGTGACATCTGATTATCACCTATTTTATTATGATTTTTTTTTTTTTTTCTGAGATGGAGTCTCACCGTGTCGCCCAGGCTGGAGTGCAGTGTTGTGATCTCAGTTCACTGCAACCTCTGCTTCCCAGGTTCAAGCGATTCTCCTGCCTCAGCCTCCCGAGTAGCTGGGACTACAGGTGTGCACCACCATGCCTGGCTAATTTTTGTATTTTTAGCAGCGACTGGGTTTCACCATGTTGGCCAGGATGGTCTCGAACTCTTGACCTCATGATCCGCCTGCCTTGGCCTCCCAAAGTGCTGGGATTACAGGCATGAGCCACTGTACCCGGCTGCAACTCCTTTTCCTTCTCTGCCCAAATTTGTTTTATCACATTGAGCTTCCAAAAGAGCAATATAGACATTTCTCCCTTGCTCATTGTCCTTTAATGCTCTTCATTGTCTGCTAAATTAAAACAAACTTCTGAGCCAGAATTCAAGACCTTCTTTAATTTGGCTTTATTCTATCTTTGCAAAATAAGTAATCACAAATAATAGGTATTTCTAAAGCTATATGTAGTTTTATACTTTCCTGGAGACCAGAGATTGTTATTTACTTAGTGGATCTTTAATGATTAGCATAGTGCTTTACATATTCTGTTTTATTGTTGTAGTTGTTGAATTGAAATAACTATAGGGGAGAAAAAATAATTCTTTACCCCTCATGAGCTCTAAATTGGAACAAAAAAAGAACAGTAAATTTTTAGAGAAGTGATATGACAAAGATAAAGGACTGCGAATCTCTCTGGGGGCAACAAATTGTGACAGCTAAACGGCAGATAAAGGCTTGTTAGTGAACCTTGTTAATGTAGATTCCTCTGGTGTCATCTTCAGGCCCATGGGGGTCTAAAGTTGCCTTGAGAGGTTAACCTTTTTCCTCCTTGTAGGAGGTAGGTGAGTAATACCTTTTGTCTGTGTAAATTTATGTCTTGATATTAGGCAAATGAAGGTCAGAGAGCTTTCTTGCATCTGCTTTTTCTTAATTGCTTTCAGCTCAAAACAGTCTTCTTGCAAAAGAGGCATATTTTGGGGTGGCATAATCTGGTCTCCTACACTAGCAATGTACTGAATTGATATACTGACAAGGTAAATTTTCAAAAGCTGTATCTCCCTGAAAATTGTATTTTGTATCACCCAAGTGTCTAGACATTTGCAGGTAAAAAAGATGCTAATCCCAGTTCAAAAGTGATGAACCTGTGTCAGTGATCACTTAAGAACATCAAAAAGTGTTCAGATCTTATACATAATTATATCTTACTCAGGGAATACCTCAGAAAATAATTAATGTTCAATATAAAGATTACTTTTGGAAATATTATAAATGATTTGACTTCCATCATTATATCTTGCTGATTCTCTTTATTTATGTTCTATTTGCCCTGATTCACCTCTCCATAGCTACAGTCCCTCCATTTAAAGGAATCATTCAGTATTTTCTAGAATAATGCCAAAACAGCATATATCGCTATCATCAGTTTCTTCCACAGCTAATACATGTTATTCATTATTGTCATAGTAGTCTTTCATAAATAACCTTTTATTGTCCATGCTCAAAAATGTTTAAAACCTTCCCATAGTAAATAGGTTTCAAAACATACCTGTAATACAGATTTCTATGCTTATTTCTTGAGATTCTGATTCAGTAGGCCTAAAATAGAACCAAAATGTTAAATATATGAATGTGTTTCCCAGGTGTTTTCTATTATTAGGTGTTTGAGTACCACTGCATCCTATGTCAGGTTCAGATAATGTATAACATATTATAACACAATTTGAGTAGTCCTTATCTAAAATACTTGGGACCAGAAGTGTTTCAAATTTTGAGTTATTTTGGATTTTTGAAATATATGCATATACATGAAATATGTTGGGCATCAGACCCCAGTCTAAACAAAAAATTTATGCTTTATATTTCTCTTATACATATAGTCTAAATTTAATTGTATATAATATTATTAATAATTATGTGTATTAGGCCAGATGCAGTGGCTCACGCCTGTAATCGCAGCACTTTGGGAGGCCGAGGCAGGTGGATCACTTGAGGTCAGGAGTTCAAGACCAGCCTGGACAACACGGTGAAACTCCGTCTATACTAAAAACACAAAAATTAGCCAGGCGTAGTGGCAAGTGCCTGTAATCCCAGTTACTCGGGAGACTGAGGCAGGAGAATTGCTTGAGCCCAGGAGGCAGAGGTGGCAGTGAGCCAAGATGGAGCCACTGCATTCCAGCCCAGGAGGCAGAGGTGGCAGTGAGCCAAGATGGAGCCACTGCATTCCAGCCCAGGAGACAGAGCAAGACTCTGTCTAAAAATAAAATAAATAATTCTGCGCATTAAACAAAGTTTGTATACATTGAGCCGTCGGAAGGCAAGGGTGTCAGTCATTTCAGCCACTCATTAGGGCAAACTGTGGTTTTTTTGACATCACCATCATTCCTGATTCTGAATGTATATGCTATTGATAAGCAATTACTTTCTTACACTTATTTGCACATGAATACTTAATTTTAAAAAATATGACATGCCATTCATACAGTAAAAAAAAAATGTGTTCAAGATTACTTGTGGTATCATATCAGCACTTTTATAGTTTTGGAGCTATATATTTAAATAAATATATATTATATACATATGTATATGCATACATAATATTTAAAAATATATATTAAATTTGGGAGACCAAGGTGGGTAGATTGCTTGAGCTCAGGAGTTCAAGACCAGCCTGTGCAACATGGTGAAACCCCATCTCTACAAAAAAATACAGAAATCAGCTGGGTATGGTGGTGTGTGTCTGTAGTACCAGCTACTTGGGAGGCCGATGTGGGAGGATGGCTTGAGCCCGGGAGGAGGAGGGTGCAGTGAGCCGAGATCATGCCGCTGTGCTCCAGCCTGGGTGACAGAGTCAGACCCTGTCTCAAAAATAAATGAATTAACAAATAATAAATAAATAAAATAAAAGATGATATATTTATATATCTATACTACATCTATCCATCCATCCATCAATAATCTATCATTCTATATATGCATATCTATCTATCTATCTTCAAATATACACCAGAAATTGCACCACTTTCAGTGGTACCTAACTGTGGATTTTATTAAGGTCCATTGTGCTGGCATGCAGTGAGCCTTTTTTTTTTTTTTTCTTGAGATGGAGTCCGCTATGTCACCCAGGCTGGAGGGCAGTGGCTCGATCTCAGTTCACTGCAACCTTTGCCTCCCAGGTTCAAGAGATTCTCCTGCCTCAACCTCCGGAGTAGCTGGGATTACAGGTGCCTGCCACCATGCCCAGCTAATTTTTGTATTTTTAGTAGAGACGGAGTTTCACCATGTTGGTCAGGCTGGTGTCGAATTCCTGACCTCATGATCCACCTGCCTCGGCCTCCCAAAGTGCTACGGTTACAGGCGTGAGCCACCGCTCCCGGCCACAGTGAGCCTTTTCAGTCTGGAGATTTGTATCTCTCAAGAATTGGGAACTGTCTTATGTTAACTTATTATTTATATAATAATCTGTGAGCATGTGTTTTGCATATTTCTTATGTTTCTTTCTAAAATTCTTACCTGTCTACTATAATCAGATTGTATAAACTCTATTTTCCAAGGCAATTATTCATCTCAAGTAGGTTTAAAAATCATTCGAATTTAGTTTTTGAATTAGTCTCGTTCTTTTTTTCTCCAGGTAACGCATCTTTGAAGTTATTTTACATATTTTTCTAAACTGAGTTTTATATATTTGTTTCAAAGAAATGAAATATACTTATTTGACCAAGCAATTTAGTAACCAGCAGGAAGCATTCATGTACTTACTTAATATACACAGGTTCTAATTGTATAGTTTGTAAGTAGAATCATTTGATTCAAAACACCTCTGATTAATAGCTATTTTTAAAAATGTCTGCCCTTTCAAACATACTTCGAATGATATATATCTAGTAGTTAATAGTGTCTTCTAAAACAGTATTCAAAATCACATTTTGTTTGAGATGTTTATTTTATTTTCATTTTAAATATAAATTTTCCTTTAAAAATATATGGCTCCTTAAGTGATCTTTCATGTTTTTTTCTAGATTGCCCTCATTGAATTATAATGCCGTATAACCATCTAGATGCCCATTAGTTTTGCATTTATTCAATATCTATTCATTGCTTAGTCATTATTTGCTAGACACTGAACTAAGTACTCAGGAAACAGAAATGAAATATATAAATCTTACTCTTTAGAAGTTCTCTACCTAGCAATAAAATGAGTTGTTAGTGTCAATTTTAATATGGTGTGATAAATGGTGTAAAATACATAAAGCCTAAATGACTGGAATGTGGGAATAATCCTGTAATTTTGTATTGTAAATCCATGCTAACTGAGGCCTGAAAGTTATGTTTGAAAAAAATATTGGGGGGCATAATAATGCATACACTACTACATTCTTCAATACTCACCAGTCAGTCTCTGCTTTCATGACTTTGTAGTAAAATTCTCCATATCTCTGTTGGTCTCATCTTTCAAAATTTTTAAAATTAATTTTGTCCTGAAACTTCAAAAATGATATTCCAGATTTTTGATAAGAAAATCAGTAAACCCTTGCAATCTAAGGAGCCACAATTTGGAAAGTGTATTATTTCTTTGACAATCACCTCACATGCATTTTCTCTGTCCTCTGTTTCTAAAAGCTCTATTAATGATATATACAAAGCCGGGATTGGTTGACCAACCCTGAAAAATGAGGAAATGGGCTAAGGATTTTTAAAATCTTCATGCTCTAAAAATATTTTTTCTAGTAAGAAGCTAAAATTGGAGACTGCAATAAAAATTTCACAATTATGAAAATCACTAAATAAAAAGGAGAGCAAATAAAGAGTATGAAGGCTATTATGCACACCGTACCTTACATGTGGTAGGTCATTTAATTCCAACAACAGCCACATAAATTTTACATCATTAAAATTTGCTGGATGGACAATTATTCCTCAGTTTTAATTCTATGTGTCCAATCTTAAATTGAAAGAAAAATATGGTGCTGAAAATCAATTTCTTGTCACTATATGTAGGATTATGTTTGAAATTGAATTTAAATTACTGTATTTGTATTCATTTAATTTAATATTTCCTTCTCCAACACACACACACATGCACACACACATATACACATGCACACATACACACATAATTCACACTTAAGGACTCACATGTGTGATCAATGTGCTGAGCACATTAGTTCTACTAATCTACTCATCCTTTAAGTTTCTCTAGGATGTATCCTGTAAGCCCACAATTCAAACAGGGCCAGCTACATAGTTTGTGCAGCCCAGCGCAAAATAAAAATGTGAGCCTTCTTGGTTAAAAAAAAAGAACAAAAAAAAGAAAAGAAAATTTAAGTTGGTGACAGCAATGCATCACACCAATCCAAGGACCCATCTAAGCACAAAACTTTGTTTGACTGCAACGACTGTATGTTCATGAAGCTACCTCTATGTCCAAGTTAAGTGTCCCTTTTTGTTCAGCTTATGGCACACTGTGTTTTACGTAGCATAGCAAAATCACATTCTATATACTTGTATTAATTTTCTAGGGCTGCTTTACTAAGATTCAAGAGAAGGGGTGGCTTAAACAATAGAAATTCAATTTCTCATAGTTCTGGAGGCCAGAAGTTCTAGAGTGAGGAGTTAGGAGGGTTGGTTTCTTCTGGGACCTCTCTTCTTGGCTCATCAATGGCTGTCTTCTCCCATTATCATTTCCCTATCTGGCTGGGTACAAATTTCCTCTTCTTTTAAAGGACACCAGTCAGGTTGGATTAGGGTCCACCTTAATAAAGTCATTTTAACTTAATTACCTCGTTAAAGACTCCATCTCTAAATACAGTCACATTCTGAGGTACTGGAGGTTAGGACTCCAATGTATGCCTGCAGCCCATAATGTCCTGTTATGAATATCTCTTGGGCATGAAATTCAGCATTTGTTGTTCACTACAGTAAGTCCAGCATCTATCACATTCCAATAATTATAATAAATATCTACTAATAAATCAATACAGGCATCCTGTTTTTATTATTCTTTGCTTTATTTTGTTTCACAGATATTGAAGTTTTTACAAATTGAAGGTTTGTGCCAACCCTGCATCAAGCAAGTCTATGGGTGCTATTTTCCTGACAGCATTTGCTCACTTTCTGTCTCTGTTTCATGTTTGGGAAATCCTCCCAATACTTTAAATTATTATTAGATCTATAATAAATTATTATTAGATCTATTATGTTTATCTGTGATAAGTGATCTTTGATGACACTATTGTAATTGTCTTGGGATGCTATGAACTGCCCCCGTATAAGACAGCAAACTGAATCTATAAACCGGTGTGTTCTGGCTGCTCCACTGACAGGCCGTTACCTTAGCTCTCTGCCTCCCCTTGAGCTTCACTATTCCCTGAGACACAGCAATGTTGTCATAAGGCCAATTAATAACGCTACAATGGCCTCTAAGCATTCAAATGAAAGAAAGAGTTGCACATCTCTCAGTTTACATCAAAAGCTAGAAATAATAAAACAGTGAGAAAGACATGTCAAAAGCTGAAGTAGACTGAAAGCAAAGCCTCGTGGGTCAAACAGTTAGCCAGGCTGTGAATGCAAAACAAAAGTTCTGAAAGGAAATTAAAAGTGCTACTCCAGTGAACACACAAATAATAAAAAGTCAAATAGACTTACTGTTGATATGGTGACATTTTTAGTGTTCTGGATGGATCAAGCCTGCCACAACATTCCATTTAGCCAAAGCCTAATCCACAGCAAGGCCCTTACTCTCGTCAATTCTATGAAAACTGAGAGAGGTGAGGAAGCTGCAGAAAAAAGGTGGAATCTAGCAGAGGTTGCCTCATGAGGTTTAAGGAAAGAAGTTGCTCCTATAACATAAAAGTGCAAGGTGAAACAGCAAGTGCTAATGTAGAAGTTACAGCAAGTTATCCAGAAGATCTAGCTAAGAACATTGATGAAAGTGGCTACACTAAACAGCTTTTTCAGCATAAACAAGACAACCTGTCATTGTAAGAAGATGCCATCCAGGACTTTCATAGCAAGAGAGGGGAAACCAATGCCTGGCTTCAAAGCTTCAAAGGACAGGCTGACTCACTTGTTAGGGGCTCATGCATTTCGCGATTTTAAGTTGAAACCAATGCTCATTTACCATTCTGAAAATCCTAGGGTCCTTTAGAACTGGTCAAGTCTACCCTGCCTGTGCTTTAGAAATGGAACAATAAGTCTAGAGGATAACTGTTTTACAGCATGATTTCCTGAATATTTTAAGCTCACTGTTGAGATCTTTCGCTCAGAAAAAAAAAAAAATTCTTCAAAATATTTCTGCTGATTGACAATGTACTTTGTCACCCAAGAGCTCTGATAGAGATCTACAAGGAGATGAATGTTGTTTTTATGTCTGCTAACATGACATCCATTCTGCAGCTCATAGATCAAGAAGTAATTTTGACTTATTATTTTAAAAAATCCATTTCATAAGGGCATTGCTACCATAGATAGTGATTCCTTTAAAGGATCTAGGCAAAGTAAATTGAAAACCTGGAAAGGATTCATCGTTCTAGATGTCATTAAGAACACATTTGACTTATTGTCAGAGGCAAAAGCATCAAAATTAACAGGAACTTTAAAAAGAAGTTGATTCCAACATTCATGGAGACCTTTGAGGCATTCGAGACTTCAGTAGAAGAAGTAACTATAGATGTGGTGGAAATGGTAAGAGAACTAGAATTAGAAATGGAGCCTGAAGATGTAATCAAATTGCCGTAATCTCTTGATACAATTTGAGCAGATTAGGAATTGCCTCTTCTAGGTGAGCAAAGAAAGTGGTTTCATGAGATGGAATCTACTCCTAGTGAAGATTCTATGAACATCGTTGATAGGACAACAAAGGTTTTAGATTACCTACACTTTCTCAGCAAAGCAGTGGCAGAGTTTGAGAGGATTAACTCCTCCTTTGAAAGAAGTTCTACTGTGGGTAAAATGTTACTAAAAAGCATCACATGCTACAGTGAAATCTTTTGTGAAAGGAAGGGCAGTTACAGCAAACTTCATTATTGTCTCATTTTAAGAAATTGCCACAGCTACCCCAATGTTCAGCAACTACCACCCTAATCAGTCAGTGGCTGACCACATCAAGGCAAGACCTCCCACCAGCAGAAAGATTATGACTCACTGAAGGCTCAGATGATCTTTATCATTTTTAAACAGTAAAGTCTTTTTTATTTAAGGTGCATACATTGTTTTAAGACATAATGCTATTACACAGTTAACATACTATAGTGTAAACATAACTTTCATATGCACTTGGGAACCAAAAAATTTGTTGTGTCTCACTTTATTGCGATATTAGCTTTAGGCAATGGTCTGAAACCAAACCTGCAATACCTCCGAGACAAGCCTGTAAAATAATCAATGCACGTGTAAATATTAGAGACTCTGATGTTCCACTATCAATGACATTCCAATGTAGGGCTATTGTTTCTGAGATTGGGGTGAAATTTCTGAGTCATTCAGAGAAAAAAATAATCAATTGGTAAACGTGAAATTCAATGAAATAATTAATCTACTGCCAAAAAACTTTTTCTTAAACTTTTGTCTTTAACTATGTGGAATGTTAGGTGAAATATGGTAATTTGATAATTTCTTGAAACCAAATATTCACATTTTTAAAAAGAGTCTTAATATACTCACATCAAAGAAGACACATATGGTCAAATAGTGAAGATTTTAAAAATTATTTTAAAGTGGAAATGCTAATTTAGGCAGCATTTTACTTTGGGTTAATAAATAATATTTTTATTTTAGAAATAAAGGTGGATTTAATAACTACTCAATTTTAGTTTTAATTTATTTCTTATTAGGTACTGCTGAAATATTAAAAAGTCACTAGAAAATGTGATTTAATTTTATGCAGTATTGGGTAAAATGTATTACTCGTCTTATCTGCATATAAAATACATGAGGTAACTAAGTTGAAGGTATTCATATAAATGGCTACATCGTCTATGACAAATGGTGTATTCTAATTTTAATAAGGTACACATTTTTTAAATAATAGATTTTAACTTTTATTCTATTATGTTAATAAAGTACCTAAACTCTATATGGCAGGTGTTATAATTGAAAATCAATTAATAAGCACATAGCCTGAAATTGAAAGTTATCCCTGGAATTGAGGACTAAAACAATATTTTAAGTAATTTCTATAGCCTTTAGTAATTTCACATTTGTCTATGCTTTCTTAAATACTTCACTGGATTATATTTGTGGTTTCAGTTCATCTTTTAATGCCTTATCTGTAAAATTACCTACACTGAGAAGGCTATGAAGCACAGTACTTTACTGAATACCACCAATATTCTCAAATGAGTCAATCCATCTTTCAGATTTGGTCAAAGACCTCTGGGTCTACCTTTTCTTACACCTGCTTGCTTCCTTCAAATAAGCAATCGGAAATGTGTTATTCTGGGGTTTATACAAACAAATATTTTAAAACAACCTAATACATATAACATTTGAAATTACAGTAGAATAACACTAAAGAACAGGGGAAACGATCACTAAATATATCAGTGGCAAATTTGTGGCCCACTCATGAAAAATGTATGGAATTTCAAAGCATCCCTTTTGTTTTAAATTATTCTTTATTCGATTTTATTTTTTCAGTCTCACTGCTCATTGCCTGTTTTATCTACTTTAAGTTTATATTACCTAATATTTTGATTGTGCTTTGATAAGCTGTCTTAAGTTTATATTTTGTGTTTTAATATTTTGTGATTGCTGCTGTTGTTGCATGTCATCTTTTAAAAATAATTTCAAATTTTATTTTGTATACAGGGGGTACACAGGCAGGTTTGTTACCTGGGTTTATTGTGTGATGCTGAGGTTTAGGGTCTGGGTCCCATCATCCAGGTATTGAGCATACTACCCAATAACAGGTAGTTTTTCAAAACACAATCCCCTCCATTCCTTCCCCCTTTAGTAGTTCACAGTGTTATTTTTCTCATCTTTATGTCTATGAGTACCCAATGTTTAGCTTTCCTTTATAAGTAAAAATATATGGTATTTGGCTTACTGTTCCTGTATTAATTATCTTAGGATTATGGCCTCCAGCTGTAACCATGTTACTGCAAAAGACATGATTTTATTCTTTTCATGGCTGTGTAGTATTCCATGGTGCATATATATCACATTTTATTTATTCAATTCACCACTGATGGCTACCTAAATTGATTCCATGTCTTTGCCATTGTGAGTAGCAAAGTGATGAATATACAAATGCAGGTATCTTTTTGACAGAATTATTTATGTACTTTTGGGAAAATCCTAGCACCAGTTTCCCAGCACCATTTATATCCCAATAAATGGTGCTGGATATATACATACACATGTGGGGATATATCCAGCAATAGGATTACTGGGTTGAATGGTAACTCTGTTTTAAGTTCTCTGAGAAATCGCAAAACTGCTTTCCACAGTGGCTGAACTAATTTATGTTCCCACCAACAGGGTGTATTTCCTTTTATCCACAGCCTCACCAGTGTCTGTTATTTTTTGACTTTTTACTAATAGCCATTCTCTCTAGTGTAACATGGTATCTCATTATGATTTTGATTTACATTTATCTGATGAATAGTGATGATGAGCATTTTATTCATATGTTCATCGGCCACTTGAATGCCATTTTTTTGAGAAGTGTCTGTTCGTGTCCTTTGCCCATTTTTTAATGGGGTTATTTGAGTTGCTCGTTGATTTGTTTAAGTTTCTTTATAGATTCTGATATTAGATCTTTGTTGGATGTACAGTTTGTGAATATTTTCTCTCATCTGTAGGTTGTCTGTTCCTTCTATTGACTGCTACTTTTGCTGTGGATAGGCTCCTTTCTTTAATTAGATACCACTTGTGAATTTTTGTTTCTGTAGCAATTGTTTTTGGGAGCTTAGCCAAAAATTCTTTGTCAAGGCCAATGTCAAGAAGGGTATTTCCTAGGTTTTCTACTAGGATTTTTACAGTTTGTGGTTTTTTATTTTAATCTACAATCTGTCTTCAGTTAATTTTGTATGTGGTGAAAGGTAGGGGTCCAGTTTCATTCTGCTGCATATGTCTAGCCAGTTATCCCAGCATCCTTTAATAGGAAGTCTTTTCCTCATTGCTTGCTTTTGTTGACTTTGTCAAAGATCAGACGTCTGTAGGTCCATGGCTTTATTTCTGGGTTCTCTATTATGTTCCATTGGTCTATGTGTCTGTTTCTGTATCAGTACCATGCCATTTTGATTACTGTAGCCTTATAGTATAATTCGAAGTCAAGTAATATGATCAGGTAGTGTGATGCCTCTGGCTTTGATAGTTTTTGTTTTTGTTGTTGTTTGCCTAGGATTGCTTGCTTTGGTGATTTGGACTTTTAAAAAATTCCATATGAATTTTAGAATCTTTTTTCTAATTCTGTGAAAAATGGCATTAGTAATTTAATATGATCTATAAATTGCTTTGAGCAGTACAGCCATTTAAATGATACTGGATTTTCCAATTCAAGAGCATGGAATGTTTTTCCACTTATTTGTGTTATCTCTAATTTCATTCAGAAGAGTTTTGTAGTTCTTGTATAGATCTTTCACTTCCTTTGTTATCTGTATCTCTAGGTATTTCAATTATTTGCAGCTATTGTAAATGAGGTTTTCTTGATTTGACTCTCACCTTGAATGGTATTGGTGTATGGAAGTGCTGCTAATTTTCATACATTCATTTTGTATCCTGAAATTTTACTGAAGTTGTTTTTCAGTTCTAAGAGATTTTTGGCCAAGTCTTTAGGGTTTTTTAGGTATAGAATTATATTGTCAGCAAAGAAGAATAATTTGACTTCTTATTTCCCTACTTGAACGCTGTTTATTTTTTTTCCCTTCCCTGATTTCTCTGCCTAGGACATCCAGTAATATTTTGAATAGAAGTGGTGAGAGTGGGCATCCTTATCTTGTTCCAGTTCTCAAGGAGAACAGTTCCAGCTTTTGTTTCTTCAGGATGATGTTGACTCTGTGTTTGTCATAGATGGCTCTTATTATTTTGAGGTATGTTCATTTGATGCCTAGTCTGTTGAGGGTTTTTATGACAGAGGGTTTCTGGATTTTATCAAAAGCTTTTTCTACATCTATTGAGATGATCATATGTTTTTTGCTTTGAATTCTGTTTATGTGTTTATATTGATTTGCATATTTTGAACCAG
Source organism: Pan paniscus (assembly GCF_029289425.2). Classification (NCBI taxonomy): domain Eukaryota; kingdom Metazoa; phylum Chordata; class Mammalia; order Primates; family Hominidae; genus Pan; species Pan paniscus. The sequence goes on from NC_073258.2 coordinate 99,518,656, forward strand.
ACTTGTGTCTCAGGAATAAAGCCACTTGCTCTTGTATTAACTTTTTGATGTGCTGCTAGATTTGGTTTGCTAGTATTTTGTTAAAGATTTTTGTGTCAGTGTTCATCAGAAAAATTGGCTGAAGATCCAATATCTTTTTAGTTGTGTCTCTCCCAGATTTTGATATCAGACTGTTTCTGGCTTCAGATGATGAGTTTGGGAGGAACCCCTTCTTGATTTTTTTGAATAGTTTCAATAGGATTGGTGCCAGTTCTTCCTTGTACGTCTGGTAGAATTTGGCTGTGAATCTGTCTTGTCCAGTACTTTTTTTGTTTGGTAGGTTCTTCATTACTTATTCAATTTCAAAACTTGTTATTCATTTTTTTCAGGTTTTTACATTCTTCCTGGTTCAAACTTGGAAGCTTGTATATTTCCAGGAATTTATACATTTCCACTAGATTTTTCTAATTCATGTGAATAGAGTTGTTTATGACAGTCTCTGAGGATCTTTTAGTACTTCTGTGCAATCATTTTTAATGTAAACTTTGTCATTTCTGATTGCACTTATTTGGATCTTCTCTTTCTTTTTTTGCTGTTAATCTAGCCAGTGGTCTATAAATCTTATTTATTCTTTTGAAGGACCAATTCTTGATTTTTGCTTCTCAATTTTGTTCAGTTCTTTTCTAATTGTAGCTTCTCTCTCTCTCTCTCTCTCTCTTTCTTTCTTTTTCTTTTATTTGAGATAAGGTCTCACTCTGTAGTTGAGGGTGGACTGCAGCGACATGATCATAGCTCACTGCAGCCTCAAACTCCTTGGCTCAAGTGATCCTTCTGACTCAGCCTCCCAGCTAGCTGAGACTTACAGTCACCTGCCACCCACTGTGTCTAATTTTTTTACTTTTTTGTAGAGTTAGGTTTTTGCTATGTTGCCCAGGTGGCTCTCAAACTCTTGACCTAAAGGAATCCTCCTACCTCAGCTTTCCAAAGTGCTGAGATTACAGGCATGAGCCATTGCATCTGGCCTAGTTATTTCTTTTATTCTGCTACATCTAGGAGTTGGTTTGTTCTTTTTATTCTAGTTCTTCCAGATGCAAAGCTAGATTTTAATTCAAGACCTTTCTAACTTTTTGATGAAGGTGGTTAGTACCATAAACATTCCTCTTAATACTGCTTTAGCTGTATCCCAGATATTTGGGCAAATTGTTTCCCTATTTTCATCAATTTCAAAGAATTTTTTTATTTCTAACTTAATTTTGATGTTTACCCAGAAGTTAATCAGCAGCAAGTTGTTTAGTTTAAATGTATATGTATAGTTTTAAGAGAGCTTCTTGATATTGATTTATATTTTTATTGTACTGTGGTCTGAGAATGTGTTTGGTATAATTTTTTTTTTAAATTTACTGAGACACGCTTTATAGTTGAGCAAGTGGTCAATCTTGAAGTATGTTCCGTGTACAGGTGAGAGTAATATATATTCTGTGGTTGCTGGGTGGAGTATTCTGTTGGTGTCTATTAGGTCAATTGATCAAGTGTCAAGTTTAAAGCAAGAATTGCTTTGTTAGATGACCTATCTAATTCTCTTAGTGGGGTGTTGAAGTCTCCCACTTTCATTGTGTGACTGTCTAAGTCTTTTTGTAGGTCAGGAAGAACTTGTTTCATTGTGTGACTGTCTAAGTCTTTTTGTAGGTCAGGAAGAACTTGTTTTATAAATATGGGTGGTCCAGTGTTGGGTGCATATATATTTAGGATAATTAACTCTTCCTGTTGAATTGCACCCTTTAACATTATGCAATGCCCTTCTTTGCCCTTCTTAATAGTAGTTGGTTTAAAGTATGTTTTAGCTTACATAAGAATAGTGACTCCTGCTCTTTTTTGTTTTCCATTTGTATCATTTATCTTTCTCCATCCCTTTACTTTGAACCTCTGGGTGTTATTACATGAGATGGGTCTGCTAATGATAGCAGATGATTGGCTCTTGTCTTTTTATCCAGCTTGCCATTCCATGTCTTTCAGGTGGTGTGTTGAGCTTATTTACATTCAGGGTTAGCCTTGATATGTGAGATTTGGATTCCGTAATTGTGTTGTTACCTGGTGGTTATGTAGAATGGATTGTGTAGTTATTTTAAAGTGTCTGTGGACTATGTGCTTAAATGTGTTTTTGTGGTAGCAGGTGTCATTCTTTTGATTCCATGTTTAGCACTTCCTTATGAACCTCTCATAAGGCTGGTCTATTTATTTATTTATTTATTTATTTATTTATTTATTTTCTGTGACAGAGTCTCTCTCTCTTGCCCAGGCTGGAGTGCAGTGGCATGATCTTGGCTCACTGCAAGCTCCACCTCCTGGATTCACGCCATTCTCCTGCCTCAGCCTCCCGAGTAGCTGGGACTACAGGCTCCTGCCACCATGCCTGGCTAATTTTTTGTGTTTTTTTTTTATTAGAGACGGGGTTTCACCGTGTTAGCCAGGATGGTCTCAATCTGCTGACCTCGTGATCTGCCCACCTCGGCCTCCCAAAGTGGGATTACAGGCATGAGCTACCACGCCCGGCTCCAGGCTGGTCTAGAGTTATCAAATTTCCTGCATTTGCTTGTCTGAGAATAATTTTATTTCTCCTTTGCTTATGAAGCTTAATTTGGCAGGATATGAAATTCTTGGTTAAAATTTCTTTTATTTAAGGATGCAGGAATTAGGTCCCGAATCACTTCTGGCTTGTAAATTTTCTGTTAAGAAGTCTGCTGCTAGCCTGATGGGGTTTTCCTTTGTAGGTGTACTGATCTTTTTTCTCTAGTTGCCTTAAATTTTTTTTTTTTTTCACATTAACCTTGGTGAATCTGATCACCATGTGATTTGAAATTGGTTGTCTTATATAGTATCTAGCCAGGGTTCTCTGTATTTCTTAAATTTGCATGTCAACCTCTCTAGTGAAATTAGGGAAATTTTGTGTGGGCTTTATCCTCAAATATATTTGCCACATTGCTTACTCTCTCTCCTCTCTCAGGAGTGCCAGTGAGTTTTAAATTTCATTTATTTACATAATCCCATATTTATGAGAAGTTTTGTTCAATTTATTACATTATTTTCTCTTTATTTTTGCCTGAGTTGATTCAAATAACTTTTCTTTGAACTCTGAGTTTCTTTTCTCAACTTAGTCTATTCTGCTGTTAATACTTCTAGTTGTAATGTGAGATTCCTGTAGTGAAATTATTGGTTCCAGAAGCTCAGTTTGGTTCTCAAAATGGCTATTTTGTCCTTTGCCTCTTGGATCATATTACTGGATTCCTTGGATTCCTTGGATTGGGTTTCAACTTTCTCTGCATCTCAGTGAGCTCCTTTTTCATCCAGATTCTAAATTCTGTTGGTCATTTCAGCCATTTCAGTCTGGTTAAGTACAATTTTGGGGGTGGGGGAGGGGGGTAGTGGGCTTCTTTGGAAGTAAGGGGACATTCTAGCTTTTCTTGTGATGATCATTTCTCATTTGGCAGGTGCTGGTATTCCTTTGACTGTGGTATAAGTTCTGTATAGTCAGTTGGGTTCATTTCCAGATACTTTAAGATGGCCAAAGCCCTGTAGAAGATCTTTATTTCCCGGTCAATCCTTGCTCCTGGTTTCCCAGGTATGTATATTAACAGAATGCCTTTTTTTGGTGTTCTAGTTTGGGATGTGATTTAGTAGATGGTGATTAAGAATAATTGCTGATGGACATGCACTTACTCAGTTGCTTGGCTATTTTGTATTTCTTTTCACTTGCAGGCATGCTCTGCAGTGTGGGGTGGGGAGAGAGAGACCCCCTTCTTCAGGTCTGCCCCTGGGCCTTGACGGAGCCCCCTTTGATCACTGGTGCTGCACCTGAATTTGTTTGTTAGATGTTCTGGGCCACGGGGCTTTCTCAGACAGAAGCTATAGCAGGGAGATAGGACACACTACATCCTTTCTGGATCATCCCTGCTCCCGCTGGTCCCTGAACCTGCTGTGCATCTTGTCCTTCTCCATGATCCAAGAGTAGGGGATCCAGTCCCACTCAAATGCCTACCACAGCTCTCAGCTCAGCACTCTCAAGCTGCATGCTGCAGCCCTGGGGCAACCAGATGGTCTGCCTCAGGGCCAGGCTGTTCATGGGGGATCCAAAGTGCTTATAGGTTGCTGGGAAAGTACTTAGGTAGAGTAAAGCACCCAGGGAGATCAGCAGAGGGTGCACTGTGTGGCAGCTAGGCAGGGACCCTGCAAAGGGTGATGGGCAGGAGGGCCTACAGAACAGACATGCCCCAGTCCCACAGAGAAGCCAGCAGCACCTTTTTTGTTTGTTTGTTTTGTTTTTTGTTTGAGACGGAGTCTTGCTCTGTTGCCCAGGCTAGAGTGCAGTGGCGCGATCTTGGCTCACCGCAACCTCCCGGGTTCAAGCGATTCTCCTGCCTCAGCCTCCCGAGTAGCTGGGATTACAGAGGGGCCCCAGTGGCACCACCATGCTCTGCTAGTTTTTGTATTTGTAGTAGAGACGGGGTTTCACCATGTTGGCCAGGCTGGTCTCGGACTCCTGACCTCAAGTAACCCGCTCGCCTTGGCCTTCCAAAGTGCTGGCATTACAGGCATGAGCCACTGCACCCCAGGCCTAGCCGCACTTTCTCCTGGCCCAGCGGTCAAGTGGGGCTACAGCCTATCCGAGGAAGTTGGGAAGACCTGGGGAGTGGACACTTGTGGCCATGCTCTGCCAGAGCCACCCTGTGCACAAAAGCTCCTGGACTCTGCTGGCCAAAGTCGTTTTTGCCTACTCCCTGGGCAGATGCTCCTGCTGGCTCACAGGTCCATGAGGTGGGATGTGGTATAACCTGCAGCTATAGGATCCCAGAGGCCCATGGCAAGAGTAGGCTGTTCCTCAGTTCCCTCACACATCTCTTCCCCAGGAGCCATTCAGGACCAGGAACTAGCCTTGGCATTCGGATATTTCATGCAGGGTTCCCAGCGTCCTCTCTCTTTCGCTGTGGTGTCAGTGCCACCTCCCCTTTCACTCTCGGTTTTCTCTCTGAAGATCTGCCCAGATAGGGTTGATTTACTCAATAATTTGGTCTTTTTTGGTGGCAGTGATGCTTTCTGGCTGCATGTAGTTGGACATGTTGTCAGAAAATGCCTTTGGTTTTTAACTTGCTTCTGTATACATAAACAAGATATAATTATCTTAAATAGTCACTCTGTGTACAGCAGAAGCAAAATACATATTTTAGATACTATCATTAATTTGCCCCAATAATTAGTAATAATTCTCAAGACGACCATTATTCACTTCAGAAAGAAGTAGATATAGAAATAGTTTTGAGATGGTCAATGAGCTTTTAACAAATAATGTAACAGTGACTTAGACATAGTACAAGATTGTTTCTCCCTGTTAACTAGTAATCCTCACTGGAAACGCCCTAGAGATTTTATTTTAAAATATGTTACATTTTCAAATATACATAAGATGTATAAGTCGATTATACTAACTCAGTATTATATTGTTATTGAAAAAGTTGCTTCTGTTAAACTCTTGTTAAACATGTGCGAATAATATATTTAACATTCTGACTGCCTTTCACATGAACTTCTAAGAATATGGATCTTCAAACTATTGTATAATTCACTAAGGATAGCTATTTTCTCCTAAAATGATAAACTCTTCCACAATTTGACTTCTGAAAGCTCTTATGGTTATAACAGAGTGATTGCAATAGATAATAAACATAATTTTTTAAACTACAGTTCAGAATTAAAATCAATGATATAACTTTGTACATTTTTAACGAAGAGCCTGATAAATTAATGTGGGCTAGAAAATCACAGCTGAAGTATATAATATACAATGTTTTACATTTTGGCTCAATACTATTGGAAAGATTTTATGATTCTAATTATTGTAAATCTAAAACATCTGGTAAATTATCATTTTGTTCATTAGAAAACACTAGGAAGAATTATTGTTATACTAGCTTTTGGCATGTTTTAAAACAGTTAAATTTTATATTCACTTTTCATACTCACTGGGACCATATGCTGTAATTATCCAAGTGAGGTCACCAAAAGGCAAAGAAAAGTAAAATTTCACAGCAAAATATTTCATTAGAACTTCTTGCACAATGGTTAGATTGTTAATAAGAGTTGGGAAAATCAACATCCATATATAACCTCACTTGCATTAGTTATTTCAACAATTTTTACAAATAGATAAATAGGCTTTTTCCTTACTAATAGAAGATATGAAAAAGAGAAAATATAAGAGAACAGAGGGCAAGTATCAGGAACAAGGTGGAAAACCTTTAAGGCACTCTATGTTGCCTCTAATGGAAATAAATGACTGTATGCAATTAAAGGGTTATCTTCTAGGTACAAAAGGAAACACAATCAACATTTGGGAGAGCGCAACTCCTTTGAAAGGTTGCCTTTTGAGATTTTAGAGATTTATCTTAGAAATGCATCACAGAACTAAATATCTTTGCTTTTCCTACTCTCTAGTTTTCTCAGTTTATCCTAAATATTAGATATACCACAGAAGTCTGAAAGATTTTGGAGATAGGTAAAATGCTAGGGATCCTAATAAACAGTAAGCAATTTAGAAAAGTTGTGTATGAGAAATAACAAAACACAGTTGTGTTAAAGCTAATAAAACTATGCTTAATTATATTTTCTTTAAATAAATAACTCGAGGATTTCAAGTGCAAAACAGCTTTGCCACAGTATGGAGTTTTAAATGTATGAAACCAGGTTGCTTAATTTAAAAAATATTTTCACACACATTAGAATACCCATTGTATTTATTCTAATGTACTTTTCCCCTTATTTGGGCCATTTTAATAATACATATCTTGCAATGCAACTTGATTTTTACATTAAGAGAAAATATGTTTTGTTTTAGGTATTCAAATCATTTAATTTCTGACTCCGTTCCATTTCTTTCTGCCCTAATTTTTTTACTTCTGTTCATTCCTTATATTAGGCATTGTGGAGACAAAGTTGAATAAACATGGAAATTTTACAATACGTTTAAAATTCAGTAGATCAAAAATAAGATTTCAACATCTGTTGGAGATGATTATTCAACAAACTTCAAGGTAGATTTCATCAAAATTATGTAAATACAACAAAAGAAAGCGACATATGTAAATGATATTAACACATCATGCTTTTTATTGTCTTTAAAATGTTTATACGAAGATAGCTCATCAAAAACTTTGCTCGTCTCTATCATGCTTTATCATAATAAGGTTAAAGGGTTCATCTGCAAAAAGTGATAATCAAAAAAGCTGTACAGTGGATGACTTCATTTTCTCTTTTTTATTTTTAATTTGTGTGTATATAGTATGTAATTATGTGTTGCATGAGATATTTTGATATAAGCATGCAATGTGCAATAATCACATCAGGGCAAATGGGGTATCCATCCACTCAAGCATTTATCCTTTGTGTTACAAACAATTACAAACAATCAATTATGCACTTTTATATATATTTCTTTTTCTGAGATGAAGTCTCACTCTTGTCCCCCAGGCTGGAGTGTGATGGTGCGATCTCGGCTCACTGCAACCTCCGCCTCCCGGATTCAAGCAATTCTCTTGCCTCAGCTTCCTGAGTAGCTGGGATTAGGCGCCTGCCAGCAAGCCCAGCTAATTTTTGTATTTTTAGTAGAGATGGGGTTTCACCATGTTGGCCAGGCTGGTCTCAAACTCCTGACCTCAGGTGATCTGCTCACTTTGGCCTCCCAAAGTTCTGGGATTATAGTCATGAGCCACTGCACCTGGCCAATTCTTTTATACATATTTCAATGTACAATTAAATTGTATTTTACTATAGTCACCCTTTTGTGGTAGCAATGCTAGGTCTTATTCATTTTTTCTAGCTATATATTTGTACACATTAACCATATGAATTTCCCCCTCACTACCCTTTCCAGCCTCTGGTAACCACCTGTCTACTCTCTATCCCCATGAGTTCAGTTGTTTTAATTTTTAGCTCCCACAAAAAAAGTGAGAACATACGAGGTTTGTCTTTCCGTGCCTGGCTTATTTCACTTAACATAATGACCTCCAGTTCCATCCATGTTGTTGCAAATGACAGGATCTCATTATTTTTATGAAGGAAGAGTACCCTATTGTATATATGTACCACATTTTCTTTATCCATTCATCTCTTGATGGACACCTAGGTTGCTTCCAAATTTCGGCTATTGTGAATAATGCTGAAGTAAACATGGGAATACAGGTCTCTTCAATATACTGAAATGCTGGATCATATGGTCGCTCTATTTTTAGCTTTTTCTGGAACCTCTGAATTGTTCTCCATAGTGATAGTACTAATACGTCCCCACATTATCAACTCATCCTAATTAAAATGGGCTTTATCCAAAAGACAGGTAATGGCAACAGTGTACAAGGGTTCCCTTTTCTCCCTGTCCTCAGCAGCATTTGTCATTGCCTGTCTTTTGGATAAAAACCATTTTAACTGGGATGAGTGGATATCTCATTGTAGTTTTGATGTTTTTAACTGATGATCAATGATTTTGTGCACCTTTTCATATGCCTGTCCCATTGGTATGTTTCTTTTGGGAAATGTCAGTTCAGATCTTTTGTCCACTTTTTTACAGCATTGTTACATTTTTTTCCTCTTGAGTTGTTGTTTGAGCTTTTTGTATATTCTGGTTATTGGTCCCTTGAGAAAAGGGCAGTTTGCAAGTATTTTCTTTTATTCTGTGGGTTGTCACTTTGTTAATTGTTTCCTTTGCTGTGCAGAAGCATTTTAACTTAATAGAATCCCATTTTCCCAATGTTTTCTTTTAGTAATTCCACAGATTGAAGTCAGATATAAGTAGTTAATCCATTTTTATTTGATTTTGGTATATGGCAAGAGATAAGGGATCTAGTTTCTTTCTTCTGCATGTGGACGTCCAGTTTTTCCGGCATCATTTATTTATCACACTACCTTTTCCCCAGTGTATGTCCTTGGCACCTTTGTCAGAAATAAAGAAAGACAGAAAGATTGGGAGGCTGAGGCAGGCGGATCACCTGAGGTTGGGAGCTCGAAACCACCCTGATCAACATGGAGAAACCCCATCTCTACTAAAAATACAAAATTAGCCGGCATGGAGGCACATGCCTATAATCCCAGCTACTTGGGAGGCTGAGGCAGGAAAATCGTTTGAACCCAGGAGGCAGAGATTGTGGTGAGCCGAGATCTCGCCATTGCACTCCAGCCTGGGCAACAAGAGCAAAACTGTCTCAAAAAACAAACAAACAAACAAACAAACAAAACAAAGACAGAAAGAAAGGAATGAAGGAAAAGGAAAAGTAGTTCAACAAAACAACCAGAAAACAAATAACAAAATGTCAGGCCTAAGTCTCTATTAATAATGACATTGAATGAAAATGGACTAAACTCTCCAATCAAAAGACAAACAGTGGCTGACTGGATAACATAAACAAGACCCACTCATCTGTTGTCTACTGCCTACAAGACATTAATTTCACCTATAAAGACACATATAGACTGAGTACAAAAGATTGGAAGAAAATACTAGATGCCAATGGAAATGAAAAAAGAGCAAGAATAGCTACACCAATAGACAAAAACCCTGAGAAGAGACCAAGAAGGTCGGTATATAATGATAAAGGGGCAAGAGGATATCACAATTGTAAATATGCATGCACCAAACCCTGGAACACACAGATATATAAAGCAAATTTTATTAGAACTAAAGAGAGAGATAGACTACAGTAAAATAATAGCCGGAAATTTCAACACCCCACTTTCAACATTGGGCAAAATTTCCAGAGAGAAAATCAATAAAGAAACATTGTAATTAATCGATCTTTCTTTTAGTGAAGGTGATTTTCTTAAGCAGTAAGACTTAATTTCTTGCTTTTTGTTTTTTTGTGTATCCATTGTATGCCTTTTGATTTGAGGTTACCATGAGGCTTCCAAATACTCTCTTATAATCTATTATTTTAAGCTGATAACACAGTTTGCAGCAACAAACAAGCAAGCAAAAGAAAACTAATAAAAACTCGACATCTCAACATCGTCCACCTGCTTTTTAACTTCTTGTTGTTTCCATTCACGTCTTTAATGTACAGCCTATGTCTTGAAAAGTTGTTGTAGTTATTATTTTTGATTGATTCAATGTTTACTCTTTCTACTTAAGAATCGTTTATCCACCACATTTACAGTATTATAATATTCTGCTTTTTTCTCTGCGCTTACTACTGCCAGTGAGTTTTGTACCTTCAGATGATTTCTTATTGATTTTGACATCCTTTTGTTCTGATAAAAGTACCCCCTTTAGTATTTCTTGTAGGACACGTCTTGTACTGATGAAATTCCTCAGCTTTTGTTTGCCTGGGAAAGTCTTTATTTCTCCTTCATTGTTGAGGAATATTTTCACCAGATATACTATTCTAGGGTAAAAGTTTTTTTTCTTTAGCACTTTAAATGTATCATGCCACTCTCTCCTGGACTGTAAGATATCCACTGAAATGTCTGCTGCCAGACATATTGGAGTTCATTGCATGTGATTTGTTTCTTTTCTCTTGCTGCTTTTTTACAACAATTTTTTTACCAGCAGTGTTTGAAGATTCTTGTTTCTTTCTTTTTTTTTTTTTTTGAGACGGAGTCTCACTCTGTCGCCCAGGCTGGAGTACAGTGGCATGATCTTGGCTCACTGCAACCTCTGCCTCCCGGGTTCAAGTGATTCTCCTGACTCAGCCTCCTAAGTTGCTTGGAGTACAAGCGCACACTACCACGCCAGCTAATTTTTGTATTTTTAGTAGTCGGGGTTTCACCATGTTGGTCAGGCTGGTCTCAAACACCTGACCTCGTGATCCACCCACCTTGGCCTCCCAAAGTACAGGGATCACAGGCGTGAGCCACCACCCCTGGCTGAAGATTCTCATTTCTATACATCTTCATCACCTTTTTTATTATCTGACTTTTTTGATTATAGCAGTCCTACTGGTTATAAAGTGGAATCTCACCGTGCTTTGATTGGCATTTCTCTGGTGACAAATGTTGAGCATGTTATCATTTGCTTAATGGCTATATATATATTTTTGGTTTTGGAGAAATGTCTATTCAGATTATTTACTGATTATTATTATTTTTTTTTGACAAAGTCTCGCTCTGTCACCCAGGCTAGAGTGCAGTGGCGTGATCTCTTCTCACTGCAACCTCACCTCCTGGGTTCAAGTAATTCCCCCGTCCTCAGCCTCCCGAGTGATTTGTCCTTTTATTGTGGATTTGTAGAGGTTCTTTATACATTCTGAATAAAAGTTCTTCCTCAGGCACAGGACTTGCAAATATTTTCTCTCTTTCTGTGAGTTGTCTTTTCACTCTCTTGATGGTATCCTTTAATGCACAAAATTGTTAGTATGAGGAAGTCCAAATCACTTATGTTTTCTATTGTTGCTTATACTTTTGACATCACATCCAACAATACTTTACCAAATTCAATGCCATGAAGATTTATCCAAATATTTTCTTCTAAGAGTTTTATAGTTTTAACTCTAACATTTAGGTCTTCCTTGATCTATTTGAGTCAAACTTTTAAAACTGTGTGAGGTAAGGATTCAATTTTCATTTTTTTCCCCATGTGCTGTCTAATGGTCTTGGGACAATTTATTGAAACAATTCTTCTTTCCACATTGAATAGCTTTGGTATGTTTGTCAAAAATCAGTTGACCATACTGGATTCTCAAATATATTTCATTGATCTATCTATCCCTGTCTATCTAGCCAGTATGACACTGTCTTTATAACTGTTGCTTTTTACAAACTTTTATATCTGGAAGTCTAAGTCTTACTACCTTATACTTTTTAGAAATTGTTTTGACTTGTCTGGGTTCCTTACAATTTTATATAAGTTTTATCCTTAGCTTGTCAATTTCAACAAAGAAAGTCAGCTGTGATGATGAAGGTGATTGTTGAAAGTGTTGAATCTGTACATTAATTTAGGAAGTATTGCTATCCTAAAAATACTAAGTATTTCAATCTATTAACATGAAATTATTTAGAACTTCTTTAATTATTTCAATGATTTGTAGTTTTCACAAAATATTTTATCTTTTTTGTTAAATTTATTTTTGTTACTTGATTCTTGATGATATTGCAAATGGGATTGCTTTTTCTTCTTTTGTTTTAAAATTGTTCATTGACAGTGTATATAAAAACAATACTTTTTAACTATTGATCTTGTATTCTACAGCTTTGCCAATCGCATTTATTAGCACTAATAGTTTTTTTTTTCTTTAGTGTGTTCTTTAGGGTTTTCTACAAAAATAATTAAGTTATCTCTGAATAGTGACAGTTTTACTTGTTCCTTTCAACTGGATGGGTTTTACTTCTTTTTCTGGTGTATTTGCTATAGCTAGAAGCTGCAGTACAGTTTTGAATAGAAGTGGCAAGAGTGGACATACTTATTTGCTTTTGATCTTAAGAGTGAAAACATCCATTCTTTTACTGTTAAGTAAGATGTTACTGTGGTGTTTCGTAGATTCCCTTTATGAAGCTGAGAAAATTCCTTTCTTTTTCTAGTTTGTTGGATGTTTTTATCATTAAAAAAGTGTTAGATTTTTCTAATTCCATATCTGTGTTTATTGAGATAACGATGTGCTTTTTTGCTTTTTAAAAATGATCTATTCATAGAATGTGTTACATTAATTGATTTTCAGATGATAAATCAATCTTGGTCAGATCAATGACACTGATCCTGGTATATAATTCTTTTTATGTTGTTCTGGATCTTGTTTGCAAGTACTATGTACTATGTTGAAGAGTTTTGCCTACATATTCACATGAGTTTGTGATCTGTGGTTTCCTTTCCTTGCAAGGTCTTTGTTTGTTTGTTTGTTTAAAATCATAATAATACTGGCCTCATAAAATAAGTTGGGAATTATTGCCTTTTTTATTTTTGGAAGCATTTGTGAATAATGAATATTAATTTTTCTTCAAATTTTGGTAAAATTCATTAGTGAAGCCATCTGAGCCTGGGCTTATTTTTAACTCATTGATTGCTATTTTAATCACTTTGCTTGTAGGTATATGCAGATGATTTCTTATCAAGTAAGTTTCAAGAAGTCTGTCACTTCCTTGAGTCTTCTCTTTTTTTTTTTTTGCTTTGTAAATCTAGCTTTTTTTTTTTTTTTTTACTTTGTTGATCTTTTCAAAGAACCAGGTATTATGGTTGTATTTCTATTCTCTATTGGTTTTTCTGGTATTTCATTATTTTTCACTCAAATCTTTATTCTTCATTTCCGCTTTATTTTGTTTGCTTTCAGTTTGCTTTTTTGCAGCATCTTAAGCTATATTTTGCGGTTATTGGTTTTAGATCTTTAATAAGGGAATTTGAAGCTATAAACTTCCCTCTGAGCAGTACTGTAACTGCATTACATACATTTTAGTGTGTTTTGATTTCATTTTCCTTCATCTCAAAGTATGATCCGAGTTCTTTTTATTTTTTCTTTAACCCGTTGGTTTTTAGGAGTATGTGTATTTTTCCAGAGATTTTGAGTTTTCCAATTTTTGTTTCCTTTATGCTCCTACTGACAAATACATTTGAAATGTATTACATTTCAAATGTATTACATTTCTATACGAAATAGGCTTAATAGTATATTCTACAGATTCTATTTTAGACAATTGCTTTCTGAATCAGTTAAGAGAAGAAATGATTAAAAACATTAATTATGCTATGCTTTATAATTAATTACCAGTTCTCTTTATTTTTAAATGTGGATTTAAATTACCATTTTTGGTTACTTGTGCTCAGCCTGAGGAACTTCCTTTAGTATTTCTTATAAGTTAGGTCTGCTAGCCACAAATTCTCTTGGTGCTGTTAGTGCGCAGACAAGATTTGAGCTTTGGGAGCCTCTGCCTAGATTTCAGAGGATGTATGAAAATGCCTGGGTATCTACCTTCATTTCTGAAAATAGCTTTGCTGGATATGGGATTCCTGGTTGACAGTTTTACTTTTCATTTTATTTTCCTGTGAGCATTCTGAGTGTGTTATCTCACTGACTCTGACCTCCATTGTCTTTACTGAGAAGCCAGCTATTGATTTTAATGGTGTTTTCTAGTGATTGACTTTTTTTTTTTCCTGTGGCTTTCAAAGTTTTCTCCTTGTGTGATTTTTAGCATTTGACTATGCCATACTACTTTGTGAATTTCTTTGTATTTTCCCTACTTGGAATTTGTTGAGTTTCCTGGATATATTTTTCAATAAATTTAGGAAGTTTCAGCCATTATTACTTCAACTATTTTTTCTGTTCTTTTCTCTCTTCATTTTTGGGTACACCCATTAGGCATATTAATTTTGTGCTTAATGTTGTCCCACATTTCTCTGAGGTTCTGTTCATAGTCTTCATTCTTTTTTTCTACATTCTTCAGATTACATAACCATTATCTATCTATTTTCAGGTTCCCTAACTCTTTCTTCTGTCAGTGAAATCTACTGTTGAGATCTTATAGTGGATTTCATTTCACTTCTGTACTGATCAATTCCATGATTTCTATTTCTTTATTTATTAAATTTTTATTTCTTTATTGATATTCTTTATTTGGTGTCACATTGTTCTAATTCCTTATTTTACATGTGTATTCATGGTTTCCTTTAGTTCTTTATATATATTTGTAATGATATTTGTAATGACTACACTGAGTTTTATTTTCTCTTGAAACTGATGTCTGATTACTCTCACAGGCACTGTCTTTTGCCAGAATTTTTTCCAGAGTAAGGGTCATACTTTCTTACATTTTGCATATCTCACATAATTCTTGTTGTTGTTTGAAGCTGGGCATTGTAGGAAATATATTGTAGCAACTGTAGTTACTGCCCTTTTTCTCAAGGGTTTGTTATTTTTATTCTCCTTATCATTTGTTTAATCCCTAGCTGGAATATTTTAATAAAGTTTATCCCAGCCCTCTCCTTCTGTAGTCCTAACTCCATAATGTTGCTCCTCATAGAGACACAGCTTTGGGTATGGGCACGGTCATGCTGGTATGACAATGAATTTGGCAAGGCTCTCTTTATCTCTTTCCTGGACCATAACCAGCTGAGAACTTTCATTAATTGCTAGCTGATTTATCTTTTTTTTTTTTTTTTTAACAAAAATGCCTTAGGAAATAAATTGCAAACTAATTCAGTCAAATTCAGGGATCCAGAGGTCAATTTTTGATATTAATTCTGACTATAAGAGCCTCTGTCAGTTGCCACTTAGTCTTGTTTTATCCTGCAAACGAGTTGGCTTACAATTTAGCCTGTATCTTTCTTGAATCTGCAACTCTACTCCTAATTGCCTTTCAATACTACCTCCACTATTTTTGAGATCACCCTTGGGTTTGAACTTTCCTACACTCCATTGCAAATGCAATCAGAGATTTTAGGAAAAAATTAGGAACTATGTATTTTACAGCCTGGTTTTCCCCTCAGGCAAAATGGCAAACCAGAGTTCTGGTTAGACCCTACTTAAAAACAATGGCATGCTTCTCTTGAAATGAAACCTTTACATTAGGAGCTGAGCTGTCAGAGGTAAGTGGTATGATATGGTTTGACTCTGTATCCCTACCCAAATCTTATCTCAAATTGTAATCCCCACATGTTGAGGGAAGAACCTGGTGGGAGGTGATGGATCATGGGGACTGTTTCCCCCATGCTTTCTCAGGATAATGAGGGAGTTCTAATGAGATCTAATGGTTTTAAAGGTGGCAGTTTCCCCTGTGCTCTCTCTCTCTCCTGCCGCATTGTGAACAAGGTGCCTGCTTCCCCTTCTGCCATGATTGTAAGTTTCCTAAGGCCTCCCCAGCCATATGGAACTGTGAGTGAATTAAAACTCTCTCCTTTATAAATTACCCAGTCTTAGTATCTGTATAGCAGTGTGAAAATGAACTAATACAGATAATTGGTACTGGCAGAGTGGGGCACTGCTATGAAGATAACCTGAAAATGTGGAAGTGACTTTGGACCTAGGTAACAGGCAGAGATTGGAGCAGTTTGGAGGGCTCAGAAGGAAACAGGAAGATGAGGGAAAGTTTGGAACTTCCTAGAAACTTGTTGGTTGAATGGTCTTGACCAAAATAGTGATATGGACAATAAAGTCCAGGCTGAGGTGGTCTCAGATGGAGATAAGAAACTTACTGAGAACTGAAGCAAAGGTCACTCTTGCTATGCTTTAGCAAAGAGACTGGTGGCATTTTGCCCCTGTCCTAGAGATCTGTGGAACTTTGAACTTGAAAGAGATATTTTAGTGTATCTGGCAGAAAAGAAAAAATTCTAAGCAGTGAAGCATTCAAGAGGTGGTATACACTTACATGCATTCACAAAGAGATAATTTGAAATTGGAACTTATGTTTAAAAGGGAAGCAGAGCATAAAAGTTTGGAAAATTTGCAGCTTGACCATGGAGTAGAAAAGGAATCTGGGGAGAAATTCAAGACTGCTGCAGAAATTTGCATAAGTAACAAGGAGCTGAATGTTAGTAACCAAGACAATGAGGGCAGTGTCTTTAGGGCATTTCAGAGATCTTTGTAGCCGCCCCTCCGATCACAGGAGGGAAAAATGGTTTTGTGACCTTAGTGCCCTGTGTCCCAGCCACTCCAGATCCAGCTGTGGCTAAAAAGGACCTAGATGCAGCTCAGGCTGTTGCTTCAGAAGGTGCGGTGGGTGCTCAGAAGACAAGAATTGAGCTTTGGGAGCCTCTGCCTAGATTTCAGAGGATGTATGAAAATGCCTCAGTGTCTAGGCAGAAGTCTGCTGCAGGAGTGGAGCTTTTACGGAGACTCTCTACAGGGGCAACACAGAGAGGAAATATGCGGTTGAGTCCCCACACAGGGTCTTCACTGGGACACTGCCTAGTGGAGCTGTGAGAAGAGGGCCAACATCCTTCCGACCCAAGAATGGTAGATCCACCAACAGCTTGCACTGTGCACCTGGAAAATCTGCAGGCACTCAATGCCAGCCTGTGAAAGCAGTCGCAGGGGCTGTATCCTGCACAGCCACAGGGGCGGAGCTGCCCAAAGCTGTAGGAGCCCAACTCTTGCATCAGCATGCTCTGGTTATGAGAAATAGAGTCAAAGGAATTTTGGAGCTTAAAGATTTAATGACTGCCTGGTCAGGTTTCAGACATGCATGGGGTTTGTGGGCCCTTTGTTTTGGCCAATTTCTCCCATTTGGAATGAGAAGATTTACTCAAGGACTGTACCCCCATTTTTTCTTGGAAGTAACTACCTTGCTTTTTATTTCACAGGCTCATAGGTGGAAGGGACTTGCCTTGTCTCAGATGAGACTTTGGACTTGGACTTTTGGGCTACTGCTGGAATGAGTTAAGACTTTGGGAGACTGTTGGAAAGGCATGATTGGTTTTGAAATGTGAAAAAGACATTGAGACTTGAGAGGAGCCGGGGCAGAACGATATGGTTTGGCTCTGTGATCTCACCCAAATCTCATCTCAAATTGCAATCCCCATGTGTTGAGGTAGGGACCTAATGGCAGGTAATTGGATCATGGGGGTGGCTTCCCCTTTGCTGTTCTCATAATAGTGAAGGAATTTTCACCAGATTTGATGGTTTTAAAAGTGGTGGTTTCCCCTTCACTCACTGTCTCTCCTGCCATCTTGTGAAGAAGGTGCCTGCTTCCTTTTTGCCTTCTGCCATGATTGTCAGTTTCCTGAGGTCTCCCCAGCCATGCAGAACTGTGAGTCAATTAAACCTCTCTCC
Source organism: Pan paniscus (assembly GCF_029289425.2). Lineage (NCBI taxonomy): Eukaryota > Metazoa > Chordata > Mammalia > Primates > Hominidae > Pan > Pan paniscus. The sequence continues at coordinate 99,536,355 of NC_073258.2, forward strand.
TTTATAAATTACCCAGTCTCAGATAGTATCTTAACCGCTGTGTGAGAACAGATTAATGCATGGTAGTAGCCTTAAATCCTTTCAACTTGCCTCTCCTAGGATCAAACTGGGTCAAGGGCAATCAGGGTTTTAGTATTCTCAATAGTACGATTCCTTAGGTAGAACCTTCACTCCATGAGTGAGAGATAAGCAGACAAAGGGATTTCTCATTTAATGGCTACACTTGCCTGGAACTTATGCTCAGCAACATGTAGCTAGGGATAAAATGATGAGCCTTGACATTCTGCTTCTTCCAGTAAAAAGACCTTCAACTTGGAGCTAGGGGGAGAAACTTTCGTATGTTATTTTTTGCACCAGTCTCAAGTAGGAATTGGAACTCACTAAGATGGAATGAGGGAGGCAGAGAGAGAGTGGGCTCAGTTCAAATATCATAGTCATAATTTTCTTACCAAACGTTAATAGACAGTTTTCATCAGATCATTCCTCGTTTGCTGTATGTCCTCAGGACCATTTCAAAAGGTTTTTATAAATTTTTTTTACATCTGCAGAACTTCTCACATTATCATGTGAGAAGTCTCTCTCAGCAAACATTTAACGTTATGAGAAAAAGGGTTCTTTTTATTTACAGATACATGTGTATATATATGTGTGTGTATATATGCATACATATGTGTGTGTGTGTGTAGATAGATAGATAGATAGATAGATAGATAGATAGATAGATAAGTTTAGTTTTGGTCTAAGAACAGACCAAAAGACCAATGACTTCCTAGAGAAAGCTCTGAAACAGAACCTAGTATAGATGAAAGCACCCTCTGTAAAGGTATAATTTTATAAATTAATGATAAAATGAGTTAGTAATTAACTGTTGCAGCCCAATGGTAAAACATATTTCAAATTAATATTAGAAGACTTTCTTACATATCAAATTCTCAAATATGTTGGGTTAATCTTAAGGCTAAAATAGGAGTAATAAAAATTACTGAAAGTGAATATAAACATAGAAAAAGATACCGCAGAGTAAGAAAATCTATTTATAAAACAATCAACAGTCAAAATAATTAGATTTATGATGTAAAAAAGAACATCTGTAAATCTATATGACAACTCTAGAATATACATAGGAAAATTACAGGAAGAGGTAATGCACATAATAAAAAAATCAAATGTAAATTAGTCTATGAAACTTTCCAAATATTACTACTGAATACAATCCAAATTTTTAAAATGGATATATAATGTGTATGTTTGTGCATGTGTATGTGTATGCCTATTAAATCTTATAAACATGAAAAATAATAATACCATCTTTTGTTGGTGGCGAGGATTTCGTGAGGCTTACATATTCTTGGTTTAAGAATGAATTGGTAAAAACCAATTTATAATGTGCTTTTGTTATATGTCACCACACAAAACATTTAAGTAACATTTCTTTTTAAAGATTATGTCTTATAGCATTAACCGCATTCATAAGTAAAGATATTTGAGCTCTGATGTTAATATGTACTGTTTTGCAAAGGTAGAAAAATCAGATTTATAAATGGCTTATTTGTAGGGAAGAGTTAGAATATGATAAATGCATATAATGAGATGGAATTTAACAATTACAAAATTATGAGGTAGAATATATACACTACCCTAGAATATATTTATCACATATTATTACGTAAAAAACAAATAAGTTTCAGGTTCAATTACATACAGTAATTCAATTTTTGTTTAAAAAATGTATGTGAACACAGTATAAATGTGGATATAATAGTTTTAATTTAAAGACATACATATTTTCTGGAATCATATGAATAAATCAATAAAAATCATTAGGGAATAAAAATGGATTTCCACAGTGTAGTACTAGTTGAATGGTTTCTACTATAAACTCATTCATCTCTTTTTAGAGGAGACTGGGTCTTGGTTTTAATAAGAGGCAATCGGAAAAAAATGTATTCAAAGACAATTACCAGGTTTTTGTGTTAGGCAACTAGGCTTATGATGTTGATCACTGAAATAGAAAATATAATGAGAAAAAAACATTCTAAAGAGAGAGCTGATTAATCTAGTTTTAAACAATATTTAGCTTGAATTATCTTTGTAACATTTAGGTCTTGAAGTTCACCACATCCATTAAACAAGGAATATAAGCTTGGTAATAATTATATACAGATGAAGATAGAACTTCTGCAGTCATAGGCCATTCAGAAAAATCTTACAGGGCAATGTTTTAGAAAAATGGAATTATTGATGTTTTGGGGAGAATATTCCTCATTGTAAAGTATTATCTCAAATGTTTTAGGGAAATTACCATCTTCTTTCCCTGATCAGTAAATATCAATAGTTTTCCAAGTTAATTTTAAGCACCAAAACTTATTGCCAACACACTTGCAAGTAGCTCATTGGTTATATTTCTTTTTCCGATTACCAATTACTTGTGTCTAGAGAGAAGAGTGAGGTGGATATCTGGAAGTTATATGTGTATATATATATATATATATATATATATGCACACACACACACACTATATATATTCCACTCATATATATAATTATATATTCTATTGTATAGAATATATAATGTTATTAATATAAAATATATTTATATTAATATATAATATTAATATAGTAATATGAATATTAACATATAATATAAATATATATTTTATATATGTATGAGTGGTATGTGTATATATATATATAGAGAGAGAGAGAGAGAGAGTGGTAGAAAATAGTTTATGAAGGAAACTGAGAAAGATTTGTTCAGGGGAATTACAGAAAATTAAAAGACAGAGTAACAAAAGGAAAAAAGTAATCCATGGATAAAAAAAGAGAATTGGCAGTAGTAGGTAAAAATTGCAAAATATACAAATAAAGTCTGAAAAGTATTGATTCATTTCAGTAACAAAAAAATTATTGTATATGTGGGTAGGACTTTTTGGGTCACGGGGTAATGAAGAATGAATAAGTGTTATAATCTCTGTCAAGAATATAACTTTTTAGAGATGTGACAAGGCAATAGGTGAATGAAGCTCAAGAAACTCAATAAAGGTTTACCAATGACATTGTTGTTTTGAAGTGAGGAGAAAAACTCACAAAATGCAAAAATACAAAGAGAAAGTGCCAGTGAATAAATATTTTTGAAGATACAAGATAAATGGGTCATATTTGATTTCCATATTTTATATTTTCAATGTGGTCATCATGGAAATTACATATAACAATTTAAAGTTATAACAATTTGCTTTGATTTGGCAGGAACTTAACTTCAATTGCATGCAAAATATTTACTTCTATATAATTATGTACCCCCTTATTTTATATTACTAATGTCACAGATTCCATCTTTGTATGTTGTGTACCCATTAACACAGACCTATAATTATTTGATACATTTGTCTTTAAGTTCTGTCTTTGCCAGAACTGCTCTCCTGTTTGCAGTTAAATGCCTGAGGCTTTTCCAGACTAAGGTGGCATGCTTTCCGTGGCTTTATAATTCTGGTGTCTGAAAGGCAGCAATGCTGCTCCCAAATTTCCACTATGCACTCCCCTAGTAGAGGGTCTCTCCAGTGACCCTGTCCTTGTGGAAAGATTATTTCTGGGCACCCAGCCTTTCCAATACATCCTCTGAAATCTAGGTCGAAGTGGCCAAGCCTCCACCGCTCTTGAATTCTGAGTGCCGCAGACTTAGCAAGATATGGAAACCAGCAATGCTTACCGCTTTTGCTCTTCAGAACTGTGGCTTTAACAGTATTTGAGGTCCTTTGAACCACCACTGGAGCTACAGTGGCTAGAATGCATTGAGTAACATCTCAAGGTGGTGTGGGGCAGCAATGCTTGACCCCATCCCCAAAAAAAACATTCTGTCCTCCCAAGCTTCTGGATTCTAATGGGAGGTGTAAACTTGAAGATTTCTAAAATGACTTTGACACCTTTTTCCCACTGTCTTGAAAGCATCTAGCTTTCTTTGGCCATGCTAATCTCTCCAGCAAGTGTTTGCTCTGCAGTACTGTTGGATTTTTCGTCTAAAAAATGTTATTTCATTCTTTACCACATAGGCAGGCTGCAAATTTTTCAGATTTCTACATTTTGCTTTTCCTTTAATTATAAACTGCACCTATAGGTTATTACTCTGTTGCCCTACCTGATATTAAATTGTTAAAAACAGCTCTACCACCTCTTGAAGGCTTTGCTGTAGAAATTTCTTCTATTAGATAACCTAGGTCATCACTCTTAAATTCAGCCTTCTGCCAAGCCCTAGGGCATAGACAGAATGCTTCCATATTCTTTGCTTAGTTTAAGTGGGTGACTTTTTCTCTAGTTCTCAGTAAGTTCCTCATTTTGTCCGATGACACATCAACATGGCCTTGGCTGTCTATATTTCTAGAAGCTCTTTGGTCATAACCACTTAACCAATCTCTGAAAAGTTCCATACTTTCCCTCATTTTTATGTCATTTTCTGTGCCCTCCTGACTCTTCCAACTTCTGCGCATTACCAACTTCCAAAGCCACTTCTGCATTTTCAGTTATCCTTATAGTAACAAGCAATACTCAGTACCAATTTTCTGTCTAATTTCTATGTGTTGCTATAAAGGAATACCCAAGGCTCAGTAATTTATAAAGAAAAGAGGTTTATTTAGTTAATGATTCCACTGCCTGGAAGATTGGCCATGTGGTTGGTGAAAGCCTCAGGCTACTTCACTCATGGCAGAAATAAAGGGGAGCTGACATGTGCAGAGGTCACATGGCAAGGGAGGAAGCAAGAGGGAGAAGGAGGTGGTGCCAGATTCTTTTAAAGAGTTATGGGAACTAATAGAATGAGAAAGCACTCACCACATTTCCAGGGAAGTGGGGTGGTGCAGGATTATTTTACTAGAAGGGGGTGCCGCCAGTTTCTTTTACTAGAAGGGGGTGCACTCACCCCATGTCCAGGGAGGCTATTAATCTCTCACTGAGGGATCTTCCCCCATGACCAAACACTTCCCATTAGACTTTACCTGGAGCACTGGGGATCAAATTTCACCCTGAGATTTTTAAGGGGACAAGCATCCAAATCATAGCAGTGGGCTTTTGCATTTCCCAGTATGCAAGGCTACATTTAAATGTCATAATTTCCCAAAGAGTCTCACATCAGCTTCTCCTTGGGACCTTAGATTGTCTATTGTTAAGTCTCTACCAGTAATCTCTTGTCGCGGGCATCTGTGGCTTTGTAGTGTCCATGCAGCTTTCCTGAGCAGCAGATACCGTTTCTCCCTGTCTGGGATCTGAGTTAAGAAAAACAGTCTTAAAGAGGTCTTTGTCAGCCCCTACTGACCTCTTCAAGGAGAACTACTAAACACTGCCCAAGAAAATTAGAGAGGACACGAACACATGGAAAAACATTCCGTGCTCATGGATAGGAAGAATCAAGATCATGAAAATGGCCATACTACCCAAAGAAATTTATAGATTCAATGCTATCTCCATCAAGCTACCAATGACTTCCTTCACAGAATTGGAAAAAACTACTTTAAACTTCATATGGAACCAAAAAAGAGCCCGCATAGCCAAGATAATCCTAAGCAGAAAGAACAAAGCTGGAGGCATCATACTACCTGACTTCAAACTATACTACAAGGCTAGAGTAACCAAAACAGCATGGTACTGGTACCAAAACAGATAATATAAACCAATGGAACAGAACAGAGGCCTCAGAAATAACACCACACATCTACAACCATCTGATCTTTGACAAACCTGACACAAACAAACAATGGGGAAAAGATTCCCTATTTAATAAATGGCATTGGGAAAACTGGCTAGCCATATTTGGAAAACTGAAACCGGACCCCTTCCTTAAAACTTATACAAAAATCAAGTCAAGGTGGATTAAAGACTTAAATGTAAGACTTAAAACCATAAAAACCCTAGAAGATAACCTAGGGAATACCATTCAGGATGTAGGCATGGGCAAAGACTTCATGTCTAAAACACCAAAAGCAACGGCAACAAAAGCCAAAATTGACAAATGGGATCTAATTAAACTAAAGAGCTTCTACACAGCAAAAGAAACGATCATCAAAGTGAACAGGCAACCTACAGAATGAGAGAAAAGTTTTGCAATCTATCCATCTGACAAAGGGCTAATATCCAGAATCTACAAAGAACTTAAACAAATTTACAAGAAAAAAACAACCCCATCAAAAAGTGGGCAAAAGATATGAAGAGATGCTTCTCTAAAGAAGACATTTATGCAGCCAACAAACATATGAAAAAATGCTCATCATCACTGGTCGTTAGAGAAATGCAAATCAAAACCACAATGAGGTACCATCTCACACCAGTTAGAATGGTGATCATTAAAAAGTCAGGACACAACAGATGCTGGAGAGGTGTGGAGAAATAAGAATGCTTTTACACTGTTGGTGGGAGTGTAAATTAGCTCAACCATTGTGGAAGACAGTGTGGTGATTCCTCAAGGATCTAGAGCTAGAAATATCATTTGACCCAGCACTCCCATTACTGGGCATATACCCAAAGGATTATAAATCATTCTACTACAAAGACACATGAACACTTATGTTTATTGCGGCACTGTTTACAATAGAAAAGACTTGGAACCAACCCTAATGTCCATCTATGACAGACTGGATAAAGAAAATGTGGCACATATATACCATGGAATACTATGCAGTCATAAAAAAGGATGAGTTCATGTCCTTTACAGGGATATGAATGAAGCTGGAAGCCATCGTTCTCAGCAAACTATCACAAGGACAGAAAACCAAACACCACATGTTCTCACTCATAAGTGGGAGTTGAACGGTGAAAACACATGGACACAGGGAGGGGAACATCACACACCAGGGCCTGTCGGGAGGTGGGGGGCTAGGGGAGGGATAGCATTAGAAGAAATGCCTAATGTAAATGACGCGTTGATGGGTGCAGCAAACCACCATGGCACGTGTATACCTATGTAACAAAACCGCATATTCTGCACATGTACCCCAGAACTTAAAGTATTAAAAAAAATTAGAAGTCAATAATTCTTTTACCAACAAAGAGGACTTGCATTCAACAGGATTTTTAAAAGTGGTATTGTGTAAAAATTTTGGAAAATCCCACCATAATGGAAAAAATAATAAAGTAGCATATAAATCAAATATGATGCTAAAAATTATAATTTTTACGTATGAATTTTGGAATCTTAAAATAAATATTTTTATTTGTTTTGGAAAAAAAAAGAAAAGCTGTCTTTCCACCAGCCCCAGACAAGTTAAAACACTGCAAAGAAAGTCTGTTCTGCCCTTCTTTTATGTCAGAGAATAAATTGAGAAATGGGCTGTTGCCTCCTCCAGACCAAAACCGCGTCATGCCATGGATAAGATAAGGCAACAATGAAGAAAACCACTGTAACATTTTCTGCATATTAAATGTTGCTTTTTTCTGATGTGGTGTTCATTTGATTGCTGTAGTCCTTTGAATGTTTTCCAGGATTGGTATGTGGTTATTTTGGTTGATTTTTGTTTGTGTTTTAAAATCTTCATGGGAAACAAATGTTTGAAGCTTTCTAGTCAGCCATTTTGCTAATGAGGCTACATCATTCAATTTAAAGTGTCATTCTATCATTCCAGTTTGAGAAAACATTAGGATAGCAACACTTAATGTTTTCATCAGTATTTTTATTATCTGGCTTCCCAGTACACATTCTTTCATGAATATTCTGAATTTCTACCTAGATTTTGTACACTAGTTTCCAACAGAACACTTTTATTTTATATTCTTGTATGCATTCTGAAAAATAAAATGTGTATTTATATTGAAACATTAAAGCAGTCTATACATTTCAGCTTTCAATAACCATTTTATTTTCAATAATCTAACAATGCACTACCTCACAGTGATAGTTCAGTCACTTTACAGTGTGGGCACATATTTATTTTCTCATAAAATAAAATATATTAGTAATTAATGAACACTTTTCAAAAACATTTGTTTTAAAATACCATATCTTGCACACATTTTTATATGTAACAAGTAGAATTGAATTACCTACTTAGCCATTTCAAACATCATTTTGTTTGATGTATCCTTACAAGAAAACTTTCTAAAGCTTTTGTTAATCCGTTTGCTCCTAAAAATATATTGGCATTTGCAAAATATCAGAATTTATTGCATACCAGTTTTTAATGTGTCCCTAAATACTTAAAACAAGATATTCATGTCTTCCAATTATGCAAAATTCTCTAGAATCATTAGTGCCTATTGACATGTAAAACCTTCCAGAAAATCTAAGTAAATTTGAAAAAACAAAATGATGTATTTTTATTTATTTTTCTCTCTAAACAGTATTTTATTCGTAGATGGGTAAAATAAGTATACTTTTTTTTTTTTTTTGAGGCAGAGTTTCATTCTTGTTGGCTGGAGTGCAATGGCACGGTCTTGGCTCACTGAAACCTCTGCCTCCCAGGTGATTCTCCTGCCTCAGCCTCCCAAGTAGCTGGGATTACAGGCACTAGCCACCATGCCTGGCTAATTTTTGTTTTTGGCTTTTTTTTTTTCAGTAGAGATAGGGTTTCACCATTTCGGCCAGGCTGGTCTTAAACTCCTGACCTCAGGTGATCCACCCGCCTCGGCCTCCCAAATTGCTGGGATTACAGGCATGAGCCACTGCGCCTGGGCAAGAAGCATACAATATTTTAAGCCTAAAGACACTCATATATTGCAAGGGACTTGAACATCATAATTGTAAATCTCAGTCAAAATATATAGTACCAAACTACCCCTCCTTGGAAAGTAACTGCTTAAGGTGAAAAGCATTTTTAGGTTGTCTTTCATATACAGAAGCCTGTGTGAGTAATTTAGTAGGATTGTGAGGTCCAAAAATGTAGAGTGGGAGCACTTGGCTATGTGGCTGACAAGAAGGGTGTTTTATCTTTGGTGAGCTTACCCTTCTTATGTATTTATCACCTTCTCCAACTTTTTAGTTACAGGAAAAATTGGAGATGATATTTAGATATCTATCTTAATGATACCTTTCCTTTGTGTGCAGTTTGATATAAGATTTATGTTAGTGACTCTTGTGAATAATTTCTATAGTTCATTTTGTCTTCTTTCATATAAATAAACTTTGAGATTTTGCCTTTCAAATAGCACACGATATCCATAGAGGTATCACGTTGTTAATAAATTAACAGAAAGGGGATTTCTATCTAACCTAACCTACTTAGCAATGCTATCAATTAGGAAAACACATTGATTGGGACAATCAATGAGATTCCTATTTGCTGATACAAATTCATCGTGTCTTCAAGCTCCAATAAAGATGTCCTCCCAGTATCTTCTTTCTCGCAATGAAAAATAATATTTATTTATTTATTGAAAAATAGGAAGAAAGCTGTTTTAATAAAATAGTCTCAAGAGAACTGAGTAAATATATATTGTGTTTATTTGATATTCAATCAAGCTCAGGTAATATTTCCACTCCCCGATCTCTTATTTAATTTCCCTCTGACCCTCACTTGCACTATACTGTATATTTCATTTCAAACTCAGTTAAATAAATAAGTCAAATTTTCTAAGCCCATGAATTTCATAGCTATTCTTTGCTGCCAGTAAATCTTACCTTTTATTTTCACTTGTCAGATCAGGGCCATAATCAGGAACTGGGAAACAGGGCTCTGCCCCTTTTCAGGATCATCAGTAATTTTTCACTCACACTTAGATATGAATTATTAAGATAGCTCTTGGTTAAAAAAAGGAAAACTATTTCAAGTGTAATGCTGCAAAAGGTTGAAACAATTGAATTTCCCATTTAGCAAATACAGGATTGTTTCCTACCTCTCAAGTGAACTTCAATGACAATGAAAATAAGAAAACTACTTGATGCAAAATAGGAAGTTGTCATCGTAATTTAGAACCAAAATAGAAGAAAAGTGCCCTAAACACTTGACACCATATACAGAAGAAGGCCAAGTCAGACTAATGATTTAGTGTGCTGAGAGGCATCATGAGTATTCATGGCTGCTAGATCTGTAAAGTTTCTACAGACTCACGGGGTCAGAGAGTGGAAGAAATCTTTGATAAATCATGTAATCCACTGTACACTGTTGTGTTTCACATTCCAAGTAGACATACCTATGTCCTGTTTTAAATATGTGATTCTAAAATAACTCTTTCAGAATTAGCTTCTATTCATTTTTAAGCCTTTCGTCTGAATATTCTAAACTCATAATTTAATATGTGCCTGTAGACAGTTTCCAAGTATTTCTTTAACCATCATTCTTTTCTGTCCATTCAGTTTTATCAAATATTGAATATTAATTCCGTTTTATCATGCACGGAAGCAAGCTCTCCACCAGGAATAAAAATATCAAATTTTGTAATATTTCTCCAAGTAAAATTAATATGTGAGTATAATACACTGTTACTTTAAATATTAATTATGTAAAAGAGGACAGTGTTTTCTCTAAATTATATATATATTTATACATATATAAATATATGTGTGTGTGTATATATGTGTGTGTGTGTGTGTGTGTGTATATATATAAATAAAAACAGATGTGTTGGATTGATCACTAAATAAAAAGTGTTGAGCCAGCTGGGCGCGGTGGCTCACGCCTATAATTCCAGCACTTTGGGAGGTCGAGGCAGGCGGATCAAAAGGTCAGGAGATTGAGACCATCCTGGATAACACGGTGAAACCCCATCTCTACTAAAAATACAAAAAATTAGCCAGGCATGGTGGTGGGTGCCTCTTGTCCCAGCTACTCGGGAGGCTGAGGCAGGAGAATGGCGTGAACCCGGGAAGCGGAGCTTGCAGTGAGCCCAGATCGCGCCACTGCACTCCAGCCTGGCAACAGAGAGAGACTCCATCTCAAAAAAAAAAAAAAAGGGAAGTATTGGGCCTTTTCCACTACAAGTTAACATAGACTTCTTTCTCTTCGCTCTTGATTCTTAAATATCAGATTGTTCAATGTTCAACTTGATAACAAACATTTGAAGAGATTCTAGTTGTTCACTTATGAAATATAGTACATCGGAGAGAAATTAAATTATATATATATATATAAAATACCTAATGTATACATATACATGCATAGACATATTTTCAACACTCTCTATACTGGCCAATTAATAAATGCTTCTTCTTAATTTCTATTTGACATTCTTTGGGCTTAATTGTGTTATATGTTACTTAGTTAAAAGGAGTATGTTAATACCATCTGCAAATTATTGAATATGTATAGGTATTCTTCAAAATGCCATATATGATTTAACTTATTTACCCTCCACAGCAAATATATGAGGTAGGTACTATAATTCTCACCATGGAAAAAATAAAGATGAAAGGGAAGTTAAGGACCCAGGGTGACAGAACAGGGAGTGGCAGGGCAGCATTTAAAGTCAAGCAGCATGGCTTCAAAGAACACCATCTTTTCTACTGAGATACACTGCCTTACTAACAAAATATGGAAAATATCTCCAAAGAGATTATATGTGTGTGTATATATATATATATATAATGTACGGTTGTTTTTAATATATAGTTGTTTTATATATTTATATATATTTAAAAAATTTTTAATGTGTGTGCATATATCACAGTGTGTGTGTGTGTGTGTGTGTGTGTGTGTGTGTGTGTGTGTATATATTCTAAGAGGCCTCAGAATAAACCAAACTACTGACACCTTGATCTTAGACTTCTAGCCTCTGGCAATGTGAGAAAATATATATTTTGTTGTTTAAGCCACTCAGTCTATGCCATATTTTTATATATTTGTCTATAGTATATTTGTATGGTGTGCACACACACACACATTCAAGATCCTTATATATATGTTATGGGCTGAATTGTGTCTGTGCAAATTTATATGTTGAAGACTTAGCCTTTAGTATTACGGAAGGTGACTACATTTGGAAATAGAAACTTTACAAGGGATTTTGATAAAATGAGATCGTATTGGTGGGCCTTAATTCCATATGTCTGGTATCCTTACAAGAAGAGAAAATTAGAGGTATCAGAGGTACATGTGCATAGAGAAAATACCTTCTGGGGACACAGCGAGAAGGTGACCAGCTGTAAGATGGGAGAGAGGCCTCGGAATAAACCAAACCTTCTGACACCTTGATCTTGGACTTCTAGCCTCTAGAAATGTGGGAAAATATATTTTTCTTGTTTAAGCCACCCAGTCTATTGTATATTTGTTGTGGTAGTCCTAGGAATTTGTGAAACATATGTCTGCTAACTTTTTCTCTATGGAAAAATACACACATACACAAGCACAGTGATTTCTGCTATCCTACAGAAACCAGGACTTCACATTGCACGAATTAATCATATTACCAATAACTTGCTACTGAAAAATAAAATTCTGTTATTTGTTTGGCTGCTATATAAGTTATCCCCAACCTGAAACAAGGACTCTGAGATTTAGTATTAAGTGATCTATTGCTACTCAGTAATAATGAATAAATAATTAAATAATGTGCAAGCCTAATGTCAATGACTCACAATCTTTTTTTGTTTGTTTGGTGGGGGGTGGGTGGGGGGATGGAGTCTTGCTCTGTCACCCAGGCTGGAGTGTAGCAGTGATGCGATCTCAGCTCACTGCAAGCTCCACCTCCCAGGTTCAAGTGATTCTCCTGTATCAACCTCCCAAGTAGTTGGGATTACAGGCACATGCCATCATGACCGGCTAATTTTTTGTATTTTAGTAGAGACTGGGTTTCACCCTGTTGCTAGGCTGGTCTCGAACTCCTGAGCTCAGGCAATCCACCCACCTCGGCCTCCCAAAGTGCTAGGATTACAGGCGTGAGCCACTGCGCCGAGCCAACTCACAATCTTAGACCTCAACATCCTTTTCTTACAGGATAAATAGACTTTTTATTTGGATTTATCAACTAATAATAAGTCTAAAACCACAAAAAGGACAACTATCAAGTTTGGGCAAATAGGGAGAAAACGATCCACTATATGTACTCCTTATACGTGATTATTAAGATTATAAATGGTATTTGAATGTAAAGCTGGGCAAAACAATGAATCTTGACAACATTTGTCCAAGTTTAAAACATCTAATATTTAATGAATGCTCAATATATACCAGCAAATGCACTGATATTTATACAGATTTTCTCATTTATTCTTCACCAAAGTCAAATGGAATTGGTAATGTTGTTATTTTCATTTTTCTGTTTTCTCTATTTCTCAAAGTTCTTTGTATACTAAATCTATATTCTCCTCATGGTTATTTGATGCTTTGAAGGTTCTGGAAGTTACATAAAAGAAATTTGCCAGAAAACAAATTCAGTCCTTAGAAATAGGCAGAAAAGATTACTTTGGGTTCTTTCACTGAAGGACAGGACTTGATTTCCTATTTTCTGCGTTATTTTACAATTCAGTAGACAGAGTTTAATTTCTATACTTTCGTTTAACAGAGATGCAACAAAGTTCTATTCAATGGAACAGATAACCCCAAAAAGCATATTTATGGTACTATGAACATTAACCAGTTTCATCTCAAATTCAGCATTTATTAGTAACCCACACTAATTATTTTCTTTAAGTTGAACTGAATCTTTGATACATATTCATTTTTATTTCCATGTGAATCATGGTTTTGCCTTTTGGAGAATTCTATTTTTAGCAGTAGTAATTTTAGGTAATTAATTTGAGAAAATGTCGTATGTGATGATCATAATCGACCTGTAGCCATTATTTTGAGTTTTACCTGGAGATATACTGCTTAATTTTATAATACATTCAAACTAATTCCATAATTGAGGAAATTAAAAAATAGAATGTCAAGCTCTATTAACCTAGGAATATTCGGACAGAAGAGACACACAGAAGATGATTGTTCAAAATCAATTCTTACTTTGAAGAGGGATTCTTTTAAATTATAAGCTATCTAGTGCAACTGAATCCTCAAATTTAAAAAATCATTCATGTATAACTTTTCAGAAATATTATTCCTCATTAAAAGGAGAAGATAGAAAATTAGAGATGAAGTAAAGTATCAAATAGACATTTCTATTTCTTTGGAAATAATAATAAGATTTTCTTATCTTAAACTGTCCAGCCTTAACAATTTAAGCACCCTACCTACTTTGAGTCACTAATTAAGGCCAGAGATTAGCTTCTAAGGAGAATTGTAGCAATTTTCTATATGTCTACAGTGGACATTAAAACATAATGAGAGCAGCCAACCTCATCAGTTGTAGCCATGGAACATAAATTCTTCCCCTAGAGCTAAGGATAAATTGGATCTTGGAATGAAGGCTGCATTACCCTCCTCACCAAACACCTCCACCCCTCACTTTTTGAAACTTCCTGTTTAAAGGAAAGAACTACTCCCTTTTCACAATGGGAAGGTTTGCCAGGGGAGGACAAGCAGAGGTGAAATATTAGTACTCTTCTGCTTAAGAAATAATCAGATGTCAAATATCATATTCTTAATTTGAGCAGTATCATCAGATAAAAACAGAGAGTAGGTCCAGGCCCAGTGGCTCACGCCTGTAATCCTAGCACTTTGAGATGCCGAGGTGGGCTGATCATGAGGTCAAGAGATCGAGACCATCCTGGCCAGCATGGTGAAACCCCGTCTCTACTAAAAATACAAAAATTAGCTGGGCATGGTGGGGTGCACCTGTAATCCCAGCTACTCAGGAAGCTGAGGCATGAGAATCGCTTGAACCCGGGAGGTGGAGGTTGCAGTGAGCCAAGGTCATGCCACTGCACTCCAGCCTGGCGACAGAGCGAGACACTATCTAAAAAAACAAACAAACAAACAAACAAAACCTGAGAGTAAAATTGGTTTGAAAATAATGAAATATTTTTTTCACAATGAATGAGAAAAGGGTTTGTTTTGACTTAAGCTTCTGGCATATGAGACCTTATGTGGCTAGTAAATGGGCTTTTCTATACCTCTAATAAACCACTGGTATCTAAGATTAAAATAAAAAGTTGCCATTGATTAAACAAACATTTAAAACTTAAGAAAATAAAGTTTGCTAAAAAGAGGTGCAGCTTGCACAGTGGGATGATTGCTGAGTGACCTAGTTATGAACCCGTATCTCGTGACTCTTTGTACTTCATACAACTTCTACTTCATATTGGCTATAAGAAGTTGTTCTTATCACGATAGCAGTGAACTTACATAGCACTCTTCTGCTCAAGAGCCTGTGCTTAAATAATGCTTAACATTAGCAAACGAGACCCAATTTCCTGACTCATTAAAACCTGAAATAAATGACTAATGAATATTTTATCAAAAATGTTGGAAGTGAAATTAATTATTTCTTGTTAGAAAGACAAAATACTATTAATATGAACTAATATGAGCAACTTGCTCTCATTCTAAAGCTATAGGAAACTATATGTTTTCTATTCTTTCAGAAATGTTGTAAATTATCAATTATATGTATGCTTAAATAAATGTGTACTTCTTCAGTGTATAATGGCTGAAATTTTTGGAATCTGAATTGGTCATTTTGTTCCTGGGAGATAGCACGGTCAAGAAAAAAATGAAAAAAAAAAAAAGGAAACTAAGACAAGAATTACAAACGGTTTGCAAGTTGTAGGACTTAATCATCTCCCAAAAAGTTTCAGAAATAATGAGATGAAAGAACTATGTTTGCCCTGTATTTCATTTTTTAATTCATTAAACAGATGGTCTCACTTTGAAATAATTATAAATTAGAGTATATTCGCCCAATTAACAAAACAGTTCAAACTACAATCATCAAAAGATTGGCACAAAATTTAGCTTCAGACATTCATTTACAAATTTCACTTCATTGCAGTTGGTTTATTTACCAAATTCCATAAGGAATGAACAGCAGGACAGAGTGGGATATAGACTTAGAATCAAACAAATCTGGCTTTGAATTCCAACTCCAAAATTACATGCCTTTGTGAATGTGAGATCTGGTAGTGATTTTAAAGATCATCAAGCTAAAACACTATATTTTACAGATGGAGAAACCAAGATGTAAAGATGTGAAATGCAATGCACAAAGTTCCATAGTCACTAGAATATTATATGCTCCTCTTACAACAATAAAAAAAGTATAGTCTGGCACCTCCCGGGACAAACTATCTTTACTATGCTGAACTGAAGCTTATGTTTACTCAACCCCACTGAGGAAAGATCAGTATAGAAGAAAAAATTTTGATTTAACGATTTAAATTTATACATTTAAGTGCCTTTACTCCTAGGTTTTTGTTTGTTTGTTTTTTGAAAAGCTTTGAAAATATATCACTAAAGTGGAAATATCCATATCAGTATTGAAAACCAAATATATAATGACCATCATTTTTCAGAAAATTTAAGACATGGGGCCTGAAATTATTACCTGAAAACCACCACAAGAGAAGAAAAACCCGACCAGAGACTAAATAGAAGGGACATTCAAGGTAATTCCATGAAAACCCTCAGGCTGAAATCAGCAAGGGCCACAGAAAAAGGCCACAGGTTCCAGCCATGCTCTGATTATCAATTACATAAATCAGCATATTGATATCCCTATTTCTCACCTTTCCTCTGTTTTTTTTTAGATGTCATATCTGTACATCTGTCTAAGGACTACCCCTTCATTTTTTATTTGTATGCTATTTTCTTTCAGATCCAACCAAGATATTGCCATTCAGTTACTCACGCTCATTCCTGCATCATACATTATCTTTTTTCGAGGTGTTTTTAACTGCAGGAATGGAAAGAAATTCATCGGATGCCAAAAATAACAAGAAAGAAAAAATCCCTATGGGGTAACCTAGTGTTGAAGCCAGTTTTTTGCGTGTTTGTCTTCGGACTGTCTGCCAGTCTTTGTTGGCCCAGAGCCGTGGTTTTAACTAGCTAAGTGCTTGGCCATGCTACATAGGCTATGCCTGAGATTTGGAAGGCAGCTAAGAGACCGAAAGCTGAGATCCTGAAAATTCAATATACATGAACTTCTGTATTGTTAATGAAAAGAAACTGTAAAACTGCCCTTACTTGCATATTATATTATCCTATAGATACAGAAAAGCAAGGGGGGTATAAGATCAAGTTATAATTAACGAAAAAGTTTAGCAAATTTTAATGGAATTTCTGCATTTCTATACCCTGGTAGCAAACAAGAAATGTGTACACACAGACACACACACACACACACACACACACACACACACACACACACACACAAAACACACATATGTATACATATTTGCCTCTCCAGTAGAAAGTGAGTGCATCATACACATACACAGATACACATACACATATATAGAATTGAAAATATCAAAACGAAATCAGTGGTACATAAGCATGTCTAGAAACCTAGCAAATATATGTAAAACAATATGAATGACTTTAAAATATAAAATCTTAAAAAATAAGAGATATAGGATGTTCATAGAGTGGAAAATGCAATATCATAAAAATCGAATTGCTATTTGTCTACATGTCAAAATAATGTATAGATTTAATGTAATTGAAAGCAAACTACCATTGTGTTTTTTTATGGACTTAGATCATTAGATTTTAAAATTACTATGGAATATCAAAGGGTTATAAAGTTTCAAGGTACTCCTGAAAATTAACCAGGAGGGGAAACTAGTTCTAGTAGATATAAATGTTTATTATAGAGTCATTTAAATGAGGATAATGTGCTATTAATGAAACAATAAAAAGATAAGTACAATAGACCTAAATTCTAGAAGCTGTATGTGTGTGTTTGTGTGTGTATGTGTGTGTGTGTATGTGTGTGTGTGATACATACTTTGATATATTTAAATCAGAGACAGTTCATTAGTGGAGAAAGGCAAAGTAGCTAATAAATTATAGTGGGTTGATTTTTTACCTTATATGGAAAAATTTAAAAAGACTAATGACCATTATAACTTCAATCAAAATACAAAAATAAATTATTGAATAACCAAATTCTTACATGTGGATAGCAACATTTTTAAATATTTAGAAAAGTTATAGAAAATGTCTTTTAATTTTAATATAGGGCAACTTTTTCAGAAGACAAAAATGTACAGGATAGAGAAAAAGAGACTGGTAAATATGTATAAAATAAATGTAAATTTTTAGAATTATTATACTTTAAGTTCTGGGTTATATGTGCAGAACGTGCAGTTTTGTTACATAAGTATACACATGCCATGGTGGTTTGATGCACCAAGCAACCGGTCACCTATGGGTTTCCTAATGTTCTCCTAGGTATTTCTCCTAATGTTATCCCTCCCCTAGCCACCCCCCTGCTGACAGGACTCAGTGTGTTATATTCCCCTCCCTGTGTCCATGTGTTCTCATTGTTCAACTCCCACGTATGAGTGAGAACATGTGGCATTTGGTTTTCTGATCTTGTGATGGTTTGCTGAGAATGATGATTACCAGCTTCATTCAGGTCCCTGCAAAGGACATGAACTCATCCTTTTTTATGGCTGCATAGTATTCCATGGTGTATATGTACCACATTTTCTTAATCCAGTCTATCATGAATGGGCATTTGAGTTGGTTCCAACTCTTTGCTATTGTGAATAGTGCCCTAATAAACATACGTGTGCATGTGTCTTTATCTTAGAATGATTTATAATCTTTGGGTGTATACCCAGTAATGGGATTGCTGGATCAAATGGTATTTCTAGTTCTAGATCCTTGAGGAATTGCCAAACTGTCTTCCACAATGGTTGAACTAATTTACACTTCCACCAACAGTGTAAAAGCGTTCCTATTTCTCCACAACCTCTCCAGCATCTGTTGTTTCCTGACTTTTTAATGATCGCCATTCTAACTGGCGTGAGATGGTATCTCATTGTGGTTTTGATTTTTTTGATTTGCATTTCTCTAAGGAAGAGTGATGATGAGCATTTTTTCATATGTCTATTGGCTGCATAAATGTCTTCTTCAGAGAAGTGTCTGTTCATATGCTTTGCCCATTTTTTGATGGGGTTATTTGCTTTTTTCTTGTAAATTTGTTTAAGTTCTTTGTAGATTCTGAATATTAGCCCTTTGTCAGATGGATAGATTGCAAAAATTTTCTCCCATTCTGTAGGTTGCCTGTTCATTCTGATCATAGTTTCTTTTGCTGTGCAGAAGCTCTTTAGTTTAATTAGATCCCATTTGTCAATTTTGGCTTTTGTTTCCGTTGCTTTTGGTGTTTTAGTCATGAAGTCTTTGCCCATGCCTATGTCCTGAATGGTGTTGCCCAGGTCATCTTCCAGGGTTTTTATGGTTTTATGTCTTTATTCCATCTTGGATTAAAGAGTTATATCTTTAATCCATCTTGTGTTAATTTTTGTATAAGGTGTAAGGAAGGGATCCACTTTCAGCTTTCTAAATATGGCTAGCCAGCTTTTTCAACAACATTTATTGAATAGAATCCTTTCTCCATTGCTTGTTTGTGTCAAGTTTGTCAAAGATCAGATGGTGGTAGATGTGTTCTGAGGCCTCTATATTGTCCCATTGGTCTATATATCTGTTTTGGTACCAGTACCATGCTGTTTTGGTTACTGTAGCCTTGTAGTGTAGTTTGAAGTCAGGTAGTATGATGCCTCCAGCTTTGTTCTTTTTGCTTAGGATTGTCTGGGCTATGTGGGCTCTTTTTTGGTTCCATATGGATTTTAAAGTAGTTTTTTGCAATTCTGTGAAGAAAGTCAGTGGTAGCTTGATGGGGATAGCATTGAATCTATAAATTGCTTCGGGCAGTAAGGACATTTTCATGATATTGATTCTTCCTATCCATGAGCATGAAATGTTTTTCGATTTGTTTGTGTCCTCTCTAATTTTCTTGGGCAGTGTTTAGTAGTTCTCCTTGAAGAGCTCCTTCACATACCTTGTAAGTTATATTCCTAGGTATGTTATTCTCTTAATAACAATTGTGAATGCTAGTTCACTCATGATTTGGCTCTCTGTTAGTCTATTATTGGTGTATAGGAATGCTTGTGATTTTTGCACATTGATTTTGTATCCTGAGACATTGCTGAAGTTGCTTATCAGCTTAAGGAGATTTTGGGCTGAGACGATAGGATTTTCTAATTATACAATCATGTCATCTGCAAACAGAGACAATTTGACTTCCTCTCTTCCTATTTGAATATCCTTTATTGCTTTCTCTTGCCTGATTGCCCTAGCCAGAACTTCTGATACTATGTTGAATAGGAGTGGTGAGAGAGGGCATCCTTGTTTTGTGCCAGTTTTCAAAGGGAATGCTTCCAGTTTTTGCCCATTCAATATGATATTGGCTGTGGGTTTGTCATAAGTAGCTCTTATTATTTTGAGATAGGTTCCATCGATACCTAGTTTATTGAGTTTTTAGCATGAAAGGCTGTTGAATTTTGTTGAATGCCTTTTCTGCATCTTTTGAGATAATCATGTGGTTTTTGTCATTGGTTCTGTTTATGTGATGGATTAAGTTTATTGATTTTTGCGTGTTGAACCAGACTTGCATCCCAGGGATGAAGCTGACTTGATCGTGGTGGATAAGATTTTTGATGTGCTGCTGGATTCAGTTTGCCAGTATTTTATTGAGGATTTTCGCATCGATGTTCATCAGGGATATTGGCCTAAAATTGTCTTTTTTTGTTGTGTCTCTACCAGGCTTTGGTATCAGGATGATGCTGGCCTCGTAAAATGAGTTAGGGAGAATTCCCTCTTTTTCTATTGAATGGAATAGTTTCAGAAGGCGATACCAGCTCTTCTTCATACCTCTAGTAGAATTCAGCTGTGAATCCATCCGGTCCTGGGCTTTATTTAATTGGTGTGCTATTAATTATTGCCTCAATTTCAAACCTGTTATTGGTCTATTCAGAGATTCAACTTCTTCCTGGTTTAGTCTTGGGAGGGTATATGTGTCCAGGAATTTATCCATTTCTCCTAGATTTCCTAGTTTATTTGCATAGAGGTGTTTACAGTATTCGCTGATGGTAGTTTGTATTTCTTTGGGATCAGTGGTGATATCCCCTTTATCATTTTTTATTGTGTCTATTTGATTCTTCTCTCATTTCTTCTTTATTAGTCTTGTTAATGGTGTATCTATTTTGTTGATCTTTTCAAAAAACCAGCTCCTGGATGCATTGATTTTTTGAAGGGTGTTTTCTGTCTCTATCTCCTTCAGTTCTGCTCTCATCTTAGTTATTTCTTATCTTCTGCTAGCTTTTGAATTTGTTTGCTTTTGCGTCTCTAGTTCTTTTAATTGTGATGTCAGGGTGTCGATTTTAGATCTTTCTTGCTTTCCCTTATAAGCATTTAGTGCTATAAATTTCCCTTTACACACTGCTTTATATGTGTCCCAGAGATTCTGGTACATCGTGTCTTTGTTCTTATCGGTTTCAAAGAACATCTGTATTTCTGCCTTAATTTCATTATTTACCCAGTAGTCATTCATGAGCATTGTTCTGTTTCCATGTAGCTATGCGGTTTTGAGTGAGTTTCTTAATCCTGAGTTTGTATTTCATTGCACTGTGGTCTGAGAGACTGTTTGTTGTGATTTCTATTCTTTTGCATTTGCTGAGGAGTGCTTTACTTCCAATTATGTGGTCAATTTTAGAATAAGTGCAATGTGGTACTCAGAAGAATATATATTATGTTGAGTTGGGGTGGAGATTTCTGTAGCTGTCTATTAGGTCCGCTTGGTCCAGAGCTGAGTTCAAGTCCTGGATATCCTTGTTCATTTTCTGTCTTGTTGATCTGTCTAATATTGACAGTGGGGTGTGAAAGTCTCCCACTTTTATTGTGAGGGAGCCTAAGTCTCTTTGTAGGTCTCTAAGAACTCGATTTATGAATCTGGGTGCTCCTGTATTGGTTGGATTTATATTTAGGATGGTTAGCTCTTCTTGTTGCATTATCCCTTTACCATTATTTAGTGGCCTTGTCTCCTTTGATCTTTGTTGGTTTAAAGTCTGTTTTATCAGAGACTAGGATTGCAACCCCTGCTTTCTTTTTGCTTTCCATTTGCTTGGTAAATCTTCCTCCATCCCTTTATTTTCAGCCTATGTGTGTCTTTGCACATGAGGTGGGTCTCCTGAATACAGCACACCAATGGGTCTTGACTCTTTGTCCAATTTGCCAGTCTGTGTCTTTTAATTAGGGCATTTAGCCCATTTACATTTAAGGTTAATATTGTTATGTGTGAATTTGATCCTGTCATTATGATGCTAGCTGGTTATTTTTCTCACTAATTGATGCAGTTTCTTCATAGTGTCAATGGTCTTTATAATTTGGCATGTTTTTGCAGTGGCTGGTACCAGTTTTTCCTCTCCATGTTTAGTGCTTCCTTCAGGAGCTCTTGTAAGGCAGGCCTGGTGGTGATAAAATCTCTCAGCATTTGCTTGTCTCTAAAGGATTTTATTTCTCCTTCACTTATGAAGCTTAGTTTGGCTGGATATGAAATTCTGGGTTGAAAATTCTTTTCTTTAAGAATGTTGAATATTGGCCCCCACTCTCTTCTGGCTCTTAGGGTTTCTGCAGAGAGATCCGCTGTTAGTCTGATGGGCTTCTTTTTTTGGGTAACTGGACCTTCCTCTCTAGCTGCCCTTAACATTTTTTCCTTCATTTCAACCTTGGTGAATCTGACAATTGTGTCTTGGGGTTGCTCTTCTCGAGGAGTATCGTTGTGGTGTTCTCTGTATTTCGTGAAGTTGAATTTTGGCCTGCCTTGCTAGGTTGGGGAAGTTCTCCTGGGCAATATCCTGAAGTGTGTTTCCTAACTTGGTTCCATTCTCCCTGTCACTTTCAGGTACACCAATCAAATGTAGATTTGGTCTTTTTACATAGTCCCATGTTTCCTGGAGGCTTTGTTCATTTCTTTTCACTCTTTTTTCTCCAATCTTATCTTCTCACTTTATTTCATTAATTTCATCTTCAGTCACTGATATGCTTTCTTCTGCTTGTTTGAATTGGCTATTGAAGCTTGTGTATGCTTCACCAAGTTCTCTTACTGTGGTTTTCAGCTCCATCAGGTCATTTAAGCTCTCTCTACACTGGTTATTCTAGTTAGCCATTCATCTAACCTTTTTTTTCAAGGTTTTTAGCTTCCTTGCAATGGGTTAGAACGTGCTCCTTTAGCTTGGAGAAGTTTGTTCCTACTGACCTTCTGAAGCCTACTTCTGTCAACTTGTAAAACTCATTCTCCATCCAGTTTTGTTCCTTTGCTGGCAAGCAGTTGTGTTCCTTTGAGGAGAAGAGGTGTTCTGGTTTTTGGAATTTTCAGCCTTTCTGCTCTGGTTTCTCCCCATCTTTGTGGTTTTTATCTACCTTTGGTCTTTGATGTTGGTGACCTATGAATGGGGTTTTGGTGTGGATGTTCTTTTTGTTAATGTTGATGCTATTCCTTTCTGTTTGTTAGTTTTCCTTCTAACAGACTGGCCCCTCAGCTGCAGGTCTGTTGGGAGTTTTCTGTAGGTCCACTCCAGACACTGTTTGCCTGGGTATCACCAGCAGAGGCTGCAGAACAGCAAATATTGCTGCCTGATCCTTCCTCTGGAAGCTTTGTCCCAGAGGGGCACCTGTCTGTATGAGGTGTCAGTTGGCCCCTGCTGGGAGACACCTCCCATGGGTGTCGGGGACCCACTTGAGGAAGCAGTCTGTCTGTTATTGCAGCTTGAACGCCATGCTGGGAGAACTGCTTCTCTCTTCAGAGCTGTCAGGCAGGGACATTTAAATCTGGAGAAACTGTCTGCTGCCTTTTGATCAGATATGCCCTGCCCCCAGAGGTGACATCAAGAGAGGCAGTAGGCCTTGCTGAGCTGCAGTGGCCTCTGCCCAGTTTGAGCTTCCCTGCTGCTTTGTTTACACTCTGAGCATAGAACCAGCTACTCAAGCCTCAGCAATGGTGGACGCCCCTCACGCCACCAAACTTCAGCATCCCAGGTTGATCTCAGACTGCTGCGCTAGCAGTGAGCAAGGCTCCCTGGGCTTGGGACCCGCCAAGCCAGGCACAGGAGGGAATCTACTGGTCTGCTGGTTGTGAAGACCATGGGAAAAGTGCAGTATTTGGACAGGAGTGTACTGCTTCTCTAGATACAGTCACTCATGGCTTCCCTTGGCTAGGAAAGGGAAATCCCCTGATCCCTTGCACTTCCTGGGTGAGGTGATGCCCTGCCCTGCTTCAGCTTGCCCCCTGTGGGCTGCACCCACTGTCCAACCAGTCCCAATGAGATGAACCAGGTACCTCAGTTGGAAATGCAGAAATCACCCATCTTCTATGTCAATCTCACTGGCAGCTGTAGACCAGAGCTGTTCCTATTTGGTGATCTTGGAAGTGACTCCGTAAAAATTTATTTCATTAATGGATACCTTAAAAAGGGTGAAGAATAAAGGTGCAAACCAGAAGAAGATATTTGCAAAAGATAAGACTCTTCGAGAACTTTCATCATACCACAGACTGGGAGAAAATATTTGCAAACTAATCTGGTAAGGGATTAGTAGTAACTCGAATATACAAGGATAAGAAACAATTCTATAGGAAAAAAATACATAATAATCTGATCAAAAATAGGTGAAATATTTGAACAGACATTTCTCCAAAGAAGACATACCAGTGGAAAACAGGCATATGAAAAGGTGCTCAACATCATTTATCATCACAGATATGCAAATCAAAACTTCAGTGAGATATCATCTCACCCCAGTTAAAATGGTTTATATCAAAAAGACAGGCAATAACAACCCTCAAACACTGATGATGGAAATGTAAATTCATACAACCACTGTGAAGAACAGTTTGGAGGCTCCCCCCTGCAAAAGAAAAAAAGAAAAAACAGAGCTACCAGAGGATCCAGGGATGTTTCTGCTAGGTGTATTCCCAAAAGAAAAAAAATCGG
Source organism: Pan paniscus (assembly GCF_029289425.2). NCBI lineage: Eukaryota > Metazoa > Chordata > Mammalia > Primates > Hominidae > Pan > Pan paniscus. Next base: position 99,561,138 of record NC_073258.2, read on the forward strand.
TATATCAAAGAGGTGTCTGCACTCCTGTTTATTGTAAAACTATTCACAATAGTGAAGATTTGAAAGTGACCCAGGTGTCAATCAACAGATGAATGGATAACGAAAATATGGTACATATTCACAATGGAGTACTATTCTACCACAAAAATAATGATACCCGGTCATTTGGAACAATATGGATTAACCGGAAGTCACTATATTAAGGGAAAGAAGCCAGGCACAGAAAGACAAACATCGCATGTTCTCACTTATTTCTGGGCTCTAAATTCAAAACAATAGAACTCATAGAGAGCAGAAGAATGGTTGCTGGAGGCTACAAAGGGTAGTAGGTGCTAGAAGGGTAGGTGGGGATGGTTAATGAGTACAAAAAAATAGAAGAATGAATAAGACCTATTATTTGATAGCACAACAGGGTGATTATAGTAAATAATAACTTAACTGTATGTTTTAAAATAACTAAAAGAGTGTAACTGGATTGTTTGTGTATTAGTTGCGTATTAGCGTGCTGCTATAAAGAACTGTCCAAAACTGGGTAATTTATAAAGAAAAGAGGTATAATTGACTTAGCTGGGGGGGGGGCCTCAGGAAACTTAACAATCATAGTGGAAAGGGAAAAATACATCCTTCTTCACATGGTGGCAGGAAAGAGAAGTGCCACGCAAAGTGTCAGGAAAAGCCCCTTATAACAACATCAGATCTCATGAGAACTCATTCACTGTCATGAGAACAGCATGGGGGAAACCACCCCCATGATTCAGTTACTTCCACCTGGTCCTGCCCTTGACACGAAGGAGTTATTACATTTCAGGTGAGATTTGGGTGGAGACACAGAGCCAAACCATATCAGTTAGTAACACAAAAGATAAATGCTTGAGGAGATGGATACCCCATTCTCCAAACTACAATTATTTCACATTGCATGGCTATATCAAAAAATTGCATGTGCCCTATATCTTGAGGTACCTACTATGTGCCCACAAAATTGAAAGTAACAAAAAATTTTAAAAACAGAATCACCATCCAAAATATACTTTAAAATCCCACAAATTGATAAGAGTCATACGCATAATCCAAAAATAAGATAGTCAAATTAAAAGATCAGGCACTTTTCAGAAAAATAAATTGGGTAATACACAGATATGATGATGATCAAACTTCTTATTAACTAGGAAATACAAAATCAAGTCATAATGAAATCATGTCAAATAATGAGTTAATGAGCTGAAAATTGAAATCAACCCAAAATTTCTGCAAGAATATAGAGAAGAGGAAATTTTATGCACACCTGGCATGGGCAAGATATTAACTGCTGCAGATGCCAGGAAATACAAGTTGCCAGTGCCAGGTAAAGTTGATTACATGCATACCGTAGATTAGCTCTTCCAGTTCTAGATAACTTATGAAATGCCTGAACATTGACACGTGCACCAGAATATAAACATAAAATTGTCCATTGCAGTATTTTTTTTTTTTTTTTGAGGCAGAGTCTGGCTGTGTCCCCAGGCTGGAGTGCAATGGTGCGATCTTGGCTCACTGCAAGTTCGGCCTCCTGGGTTCATGCCATTCTCCTGCCTCAGCCTCCTGAGTAGCTGGGACTACAGGTGCCAGCCACCATGCCTGGCTGATTTTTTGTATTTGTTTTTAGTAGAGAAGGGGTTTCACTGTGTTAGCCGGGATGGCCTTGATCTCCTGACCTCGTGATCCACCCACCTCGGCCTCCCAAATTGCAGTATATATATATATATTTTTTTTTTTTTTTTGAGACGGAGTCTCGCTCTGTCGCCCAGGCTGGAGTGCAGTGGCGCGATCTCGGCTCACTGCAAGCTCCGCCTCCCGGGTTCACGCCATTCTCCTGCCTCAGCCTCCCGAGTAGCTGGGACTACAGGCGCCCGCTACCACGCCCGGCTAATTTTTTGTATTTTTAGTAGAGACGGGGTTTCACCGTGTTAGCCAGGATGGTCTCGATCTCCTGACCTCGTGATCCGCCCGCCTCGGCCTCCCAAAGTGCTGGGATTACAGGCGTGAGCCACCGCGCCCGGCCCTCTGTTGTCATCTTAAACGAGGTTTAGTGAATAGTCCTCAAAAGCTTATACCCAAAAAGTTCCTCTATACTATGCATGGAAGGAATCTGCTTTGCTTTTGTTTGTGGTTTCTATTTTTGCTGAAAAATATATTTGAACCGATAGCAGGAATGTAGCTAATAAAAGTTGTAGACTTACATGATTAATGGCTGAGGAATAAAATATTTCAACATCAGGGACCAATTAAAGCATGGGGAAGCCCTAATGGATTTTTATCCTTTTAAAAAATGTATTTTTATTGTTTGTAGTTAAGTTGTACCACATGATGTTTGGTTATACACATACATAGTAAAGAAATCACTGCTCTCAAGCAAATTAGCATATTCATCACCTCCGTAGGTGCTTGTGTGTGTGTATGTGTGCGCACGCCTGGGTAAGAGCTTCCAAAATCCACATTTACATCAAATTTCCTGTATACAATATTATTGACTATAATTCTCATGGTACACATTAGATTTCTATATTCATCCAAACTGCATCAATGTAAGTTTATACCACTTAGCCTACTCCATTTCTTCCCCCTCCTTATCTGTGATAACCAATGTTGTACTTTCTATTTCTATGTTTTCAACTTCTTTTTTTTTGTTTAAGATTTCACATATAAGTGACATTATGAAGTATTATTCTTTCTGTTTCAGATGTATTACATTTAGTATAATGTCCTCCAGTTTCTTCCACATTGTCACAAGAACAGTATTTTATTCTCGATTAAGGCTGAATAATATTTCACTTTTATATATATTACAACTTTTTATCCGTAAATTCACCAATGAAACCTTAAGTTGTTTTCATATCTTGACTATTTTGAATAACACTGCAATGAACATGGGAATGCAGTTACTTCTATGAGGTGCTGATTTAATTTTCTTTCAGTATACACTGAGAAAATGGATTTCTGGGTCATATGATGGTTCTATTTTTAATTTTTTGAGGAATTTTCATACTGCTTTTCACAATGGCTGTACCAATTTTATTCCCACCAATAGTGTGCAAGGATTCCTTTTCCTCCACATCCTTACCAGAACTTGTTATTTCTTATCTTTTCCATAATAGCTGACCTAGGCCAGGCGCCATGGCTCATACATGTAATCCCAGCACTTTGGGAGGCTCACTTAAACCCAGGAGTTTAAGACCAGACTTGGCAGCAAGGCGACACCCCATCTGTATTAGTCAGGGTTCTCTATAGGGACAGAACTAATAGGATAGATGAATATATGAAGAGGAGTTTATTAGGAGAATTGACTCACATGATCACAAGGTGAAGTCCCACAATAGACCATCTGGAAGCTGGGAGCAAAGAAGCCAGTCAGAGTCCCAAAATCTCAAAAGTAGGGAAGCCAACAGTGCATCCTTCAACCTGTGCTTGAATGCTTGAGAGTCCCTGGCAAACCACTGGTGTAGGCCCAAAAGTAAAAAAAGCTAAAAAACGTGGAGTCCAATGTTGAAGGGCAGAAAGCATCCAGCATGGAAGAAAGATGGAGACCAGAAGGCTCAGCAAGATCCTCTGCCTGCTTTTATCCTAACCACCCTGGCAGTTGATTGGATGATGCCCACCCAGATTAAGGGTGGGTCTGCCTCTCCCAGTCCACTGACTCAAATGTTGATCTCCTTTGGCAACACTTTCACAGACACACCCAGAAACAATACTTTGCATTCGTCAATCCAATCAAGTTGACACTCAATATTAACCATCACACCATCTCTACAAATATTCAAAAATTAGCCAGGCATGGTGGTGTGCAACTGTAGTGCTAGCTACTCAGAAGTCTGAGGTGGAAGGATCACTTGAACCTGGGAGGCAGAATTTGCAGAGCCAAGATTGCATCACTGCACTTCAGCCTGGGCAACAGAGCAAGACGGTGTCATAACAATAATAATAATAATAATATCTGACCTAACAGGTGTAAGATGATATATCATTGTGATTTTGGTTTTCATTTTGCTGATGATTACTGATATTAAGCACCTTTCATATACCTGTTGGTCATTTGCATGTCTTCTTTGGAAAAAAATATTCTAATCACTTCCTTTTTCCATTTTGTAATAGGATGATTCTTTTCTGCTGTGAGTTGGATGAGTTTCTTATATCTTTTACATATTAACCCCTTATCATATATATGGCCTCACCGCTTCTATTCAACATAGTACTAGCAAGAGCAATCAGACAAGAAAAAAAAATAACATTCAAATTGAAAAGAAAAAATTTAAATTTATTTCTGTTTGCAGATGACATAATCTTATATGAAAGAAACCTCAACAATTTCAGACAAAACTGCTAGTACCAATAAATTAATTCAATAGAGGCACAAGATACAGGATCAACATATAAAATCAGTCACATTTATTTGCCAATCAAGATTTATTAAAAAAATAAAGAAAACAATTCAATTTACAATAGCATCAAAGTCAAATACCCAAGAATAAATTTAACCAAGAAAGTAAAAGATATGTACACTTAAAACATTGAAAGAAATTGAAGAACACAGAAACAAATAGAAAGATATCCTGTGTTGTGAATTTGAAGAGTTAATGTTGTTAATATGTCCATTTTTATGCAAAGTAATCTACAAATTCAATGAAATCCCTATCAAAATTCCAATGACATTTTTTACAAAAATTAAAAATAAAACCAATTCTAAAATGTATATGGAACCACAAAACATCTGCTATAGCCAAAACAATCTTGAGAAAGAAAAACAAAGTTCGTTGCATCACAATTTCTGATGTAAAATTGTATTGCAAAGCTGTAGTCATCAAAATAGTGTGGTACTGGCATTAAAACACATATACGGCCCAATGGAACAGAATAGATAGCCCAGAAATAAATTAAAAAATATACAGACAGCTAATTTATAACAAGACCACCAAGAAGACACACATAGAAAGGATACTCTGTCTAACAAATAGTATTGGGAAAACAAGATAGTCACATGTAAAAGAATGAAACTGGATCCTTGCTTCACACTATACACAAAAATCAACTCAAAATGGATTGAAGACCTAAACCTAAGATATGAAACCACAAAACTCCTAGAAGAATACATAGAAATAAAGTCCATTGATATTGGCCTTGACAATGGTTGTTTTGTATATCACACCAAAAATTCAAGCAACGTAGGCAAAAATAAATGAATGGGACTGTCAAACTAATAAAGACCTTCTGCACAACGAAGGAAACAATCAACAAAATGAAAGGCAGCCTGCAGACGGGAGAACATATCTGAAAACCATATATCTGATAAGTTAATATCCTAATGGATATTTGTCTTTTAGTTCACTATTTTGAATTTTATGCAGTTCCAATGTCTTCGTAAGATATTACCATCTAATGACTAAAAAATACATGAGACTGGCCATACCCTAACGTTAAGCAATGGCAAAGTATGTCAAATAGCATGAGTAGTCCCAAATTTTTGGTATTTACGCGCACTTGACATATCTGTGAACATGACGTATGGAGAACCTCATTACATGTAATCATAGAATGATGAAGAGAGAGACATATTACTTCTAAATTACAATTTAAAAAGTTACGTTTAGATATAAGGTAACAGAACATAAGTGAGTTAGTAACAGAAATAACTAGAACTGAAATTCTAAAAACCCTGTGGGGAACACTAAACAACTGGGGTTTCCTAAGTCTTAAGCTGAAGAGTAAAAGAAACATACGTCTTTCATGCCATCCAAATACTTCCTCTCATGCCATAATATATGGTGAAAATAAACAAATTTATCCATACCTATTCAAATAAACATATACGGGATTAACAGAGACTTAGAAACATATTTTTATTTGCTTGCTTATTTATTTATTTATTCATTTATTTATTTATTTTGAGACAGAGTTGTGCTATTTTTGCCCAGGCTGGAGTGCAATGGTGCAGTCTCAGCTCACTGCAAGCTTCGCCTACCGGGTTCAAGGGATTCTTCTGCCTCGGCCTCCAGAGTAGTTGGGATTACAGGCGTGTACCACCATGCCCAGCTAATTTTTTTTTTTTTTTTTTTTTTTTTTTAGTAGGGACCATGTTTCACCATGTTGGTCAGGCTGGTCTCAAACTCCTGACCTCAGGTGATCCACCTGCTTCAGCCTCCCAAAGTGCTGGGGTTACAGGTGTGAGCCACTGTGCCCAGCTGAAACATGTTTTTAGGCCAGATACAATTAATTATTTATCAGTGATATATCCAACTGAATTCAAAAGATATTTTTGAACACTTAAAATACACTGAGATAAATAGAATATTAATAGAATAAGTATTAGGATACTAATTAGAATACTAATAGAATACTTACTGAGTCTGTAAGTATTTGAGTCTATAAGAATACTAATAGAATACTTATTGAGTCTATAAGACTCAAACCTCAGGAATCAAAAGGGTCATATATTAAATAAAAAAATAAAACAACTCCATGAAAAATAGTTAATTCTGTTAATAAATTTTGTAATACACTAAGGACATTTTTAAGAAATAGTACTGATTTATTAGCAGATTAGCAGATCAGGAGCTGGAAGAAGGTCTGTATCTTCTCAATTATAAAGCAAATGATAGCTTGCTAATTATGTGTCTTATCTATGGCTTCTTTAATCATGATTAAAAGTTCTAGGCTGGGCACGGTGGCTCATGCCTGTAATCCCAGCACTTTGGGAGGCCGAGGGGGGTGGATCACAAGGTCAGGAGATCGAGACCATCCTGGCTAACATGGTGAAACCCCATCTCTACTAAAAATAGAAAATAAATAAATAAATAAATAAATAAATTAGCTGGGCGTGGTGGCAGGCGCCTGTAGTCCCAGCTACTTGGGAGGCTGAGGCAGGAGAATGGCATGAACCCGGGACACGGAGCTTGCAGTGAGTGCAGACCACGTCACTGCACTCCAGCCTGGGCAACAGAGCAAGACGGTCTCAAAAAAAAAAAAAAAAAAGTTATTCAGTCCACAGCTCAACGTTTCTCATGGAATATTATTGCTCCAGCACAAGTAAGCAGCCAAAGTGGGAAAAATACATTCAAGCCTATTCTAAAGAAAAAGGATGGGCTATATATTAACACAGCCACAGCCAATTTTAATCATGCCTCAAGACTGAACAAAACGGAAAGCCATGAACCTTTCATTACAGTGTCTAATTTTTGCTCTTGTTATTTTTGTTGCTATTGTTTTCAATCCAGAATCAGATTAGTTCTCACTACTAATTTCCTAAGGAAAAAATTATCTTCATTGTACCAATACATTTAATGTCAAGAATTTTACTAAGGAATACATATTTTTAGAAAATAAGTGTCATTTTGTTTGAATTCAAGTTTCTGATGAGCTTCAAGCAAATGAAAGAACATGGGCCTTAGACACTTTTTCCTAGTGCATCATTTCCTAAGTGAAAGTTTCACATTTGACCTGATGATCACCTCATAAGGGACTATTAGTAAGTGGGTCACATGGAAAGGGACAGGAAAAAATGGAAATAGGGTTTAGAGTATCCAGTCGCATGTTATACTGGTTAGAGGCTAATTTTGGAACCTTGAAATTGTCAACCTGAAAAGGCTAGAAAACATATATGTACCTATGTGTATCTGTCTTTGGTTTTATAATCTTTTATTCAGTAGTTTAATAAAAAGTTCACAAAGCTTTTAGAAGTTGAGCTCATCTGACATTCTTACATTATATATATATTATAAATTTATTCATGCATGTAGCTGTGCTGTGTGTATTTTGGGTATCATATGAATGACTGTATGCGTGTATGTGTGGTATTATATAGATATGTCTTTGTTATGTGTGTTTCCTTAATTCAAGAGACATTACATTTAGTCACACAAGTATATTCTGAGAACTTCCAATTACATTATACATCATCACTTATCTTCTCTATGATACATGCAGAGTGATCTTCTCATGAAAGCAAATCTCATTATATATTCTCACCAAACTCATTGTTGAAAAATTATTCTGTGGCTTCTACAATTTAGTAAGGATGACTTACAAGGCCCTTCATGATCCTTACTTAGGTAATTAGTTCTATTTCAACACCATTTTCTCCCTCTTCCTTTTTTGAGTCAGTCAATCAAGCCTTTTTTCTTAAAGAGCAAGTAAAAGGATGTTTTGAGATTAACTTGAGAGATGGGAAGGAGTCAGGTCAAGTATGTGTGACCAGTTCTTTTGGTCCAGTTAACTTCTGTCCATCTGCATTATCCTACTCATGTTTATGCTCTAGACCTTGCTCAAGTGTTACTTCAGAAATGTCTGCCTCTAGACACAGTCTTGTTCAGATTATTTTGTTAAATTTTTCATTCCTTCCCAGCTCATTTCTCAATTTTAAGTTCTACATTCTCTTATGAGATTATTTATTTATTTGTTTGTTTGTTCCCTAATAAACTATAGTGTGAATTCATTGAGAGGAAAAAGCTCACATCATTTTGCTCACCATTAAATACCCAGGAATGTTTTTGGACACAAAATAAGTACCAAAAAACTATTTATTTTGTTAGAATAGCACATAATTTTTTTTTCCTGAGGTGGAGTCTCCCTCTGTCACTCAGGCTGGGCTGGAGTGCAATGGCACGATCTTAGCTCACTGCAACCTCTGCCTCCCGGGTTCAAGCTATTCTCATGCCTCAGCCTCCCAGGTAGCTGGGATTACAGGTGCATGTCACCATGCCTGGCTAGTTCTTTTGTATTTTTAGTAGAATCAGGGTTTCACCATGTTGGTCAGGCTGGTCTCAAACTCCTGACCTCATGTGATCTGCCTGCCTTGGCCTCCAAAAGTGCTGGGATTACAGGCATGAGCCACCACACCTGGCCTTGAGTAGCATATAATATTGCTTCCTCTATTATCCAGACTTCATTATTTTATCCTTTTTATGCATATACAAGCTTTCTGAATCTGGATGATAGACGAGTTGATCAAGCAATGTTGTTTACTGATTTAGCAAACAAATAGCATTCATAAGCCTTAATACCTGCCTGAATATTATAAAAATGTTTAATGAAATGAAATTTTGGTGGTGATTATTTTATACCCAACTTTTCCTAAGTAATAAGGATATTCTTTCATATATTTAATAGCTTTATGTTGTCTCAGATATGCATGAAGGAAAAAATCATCTTGAAACAGACAATAAATGTGATCTTTTTATTCAGGATGGCCTTTAAATTATTTTCTAACTCTGAGATTTCATGAATCTACAGTCACCTAAGGTTCATGATGTGCTCTTCCTTAATTCCTTCACTGTCTTATGATTTGAATTTGCCCTGAAACTTGAACGTCATCTTCTTTCAAAACTTGATTCAACATCCACTGGAAAACTCTAGGCTGATGCCAAGACCTATTAACCTGAGTAGGAATCAGCTGAGTCAAGTTAAGCAATGTGAAGTATTCGAGATTAAGTTCTCTCCTCTTCTGACAGTTTATCCAAATATCTTGTTAAAGAATTATTTAAGCTGATGATTCTTTTAAAAATATGTAGTATCACTACACTTTCTGAGGGCTATCTTTGTGTCATCTCAACTTTTGGAAGTTGATGTTGAGAGCACAGGAGGCAGCCAAATGCCTAGGCAGATACGGCTGGGTCCCTGGTGAAACCCTACCTCCAAACTGAAGGCAGGTTACAGCCTGAAAGCCAAGCTACAAGTTAAAACCTTGGACCAGATTGAGAACTTGTCTTCCTGTTTGGCACACTTTCCTCTGATTGGTCTCCACCCTTCTCCTATTTTACATATACCTACCCTTTCCTAATTAATTTTTCTACACTGTTGTGCCCACCTTTGAGTGATGTTGGGAGAAAAGCTGAGTGTTGGGAAAGAAGCTGAGGCAGGGCTTGCATGTCTGACATAATGTAAAAGAGTCTTGGAACAAGTCCTGGGTCCAGGGTCTAAAATCCCTTGTGGCCTTTGGAACACCAAGCTCTATGCTAAAGGGTGGAAGGCTACCCTGACACACCATAATCTAAGCCCAGGGCACAAAACCCCTTGTGGCTTGGATAGAATCCAGGGCTCAAGGCATAAAACCCCTCATGGCTCTGGAATGTGTCTAGACTTGCTGGCTCCTTGCTCTCCCAGGATCGATTGTATCTTGAGTTAAAAGAACCTGCCCTCCATTGTCTCAAGTAGCAGACCATATGCTAAACCGTCACAGCTGTAAATCATGTGCTTAATGCAATTCTCCGTTTCGACCCCCACATTCTCACCAACTGTTTGTTTGTTTGATCACCAATAAATAGTCTGGACTTCCAGAGCTCAGGGCCTTTGCAGCCTCCATACTTGCATTGGCCCCCTGGATCCACTTTCTCTCTCAAACTGTCTTTTCTCATTCCTTTGACTCCGCTGGACTTCATTGCCCCCATGACCTGGTGTTGAGTCTGATCACCCCAACAAGTGGTGTCTTTGCTTTAACTATTTTTTGCATACTCACAAACCAATCAGCATGCACTCCCCATTCTGAGTCCATAAAAGATCCCGGACTCAGGCGAGCTGGGTCACGCCAGTGTGGCCAAGTGGGACCCTGGTGGGGTGTCACCGGCTGGGGCTCCCCAGCCTGCAAAGTGACTGAGAAGAAAAATCCTACATCAATGTAGTTTCTGTGTGTGAATGACCACAGAATTTCATATGCAGAATTTTCTAGCAGATACAGAAGCATGAAGGGGCATTCACAAGCAGATTTGGATTTTTAAATGATAATCTTTTGATATTCTGTGTCTTGTGAGACGTTGCTGGCATACTTTGTTTTTAGTCTTTAGACTTGGTTTCCTTTGGTTTTTGTAAACATGTTTATAATGGCTGTTTTGTAGTCTTTTTTCTGAGAAGTTCAACATCTGGCCCCTCAGGATGTTTGTTCTGGCTAAATTTTTTAGTATGTGACTTACTTTTTGGTTTCTTTGCAGGTTTCGTGATTTTTTTATTAAAATGTGGCATTTTAATTGATATATTGTAACAATGCTGATATTAGGGAACCCCACCCTCCCACTGCCTGGCCAGAGATTGTTGTTTCTTGATACTATTGCTTTTTGTTAATTTTGCAACTTTGCTGGACAAATTTTGTAGGTTATACATTCCTTACAGTGTGAGGCCACTACATTGTCTACTAGCCTTTTGATTTTGTTTTGTTTCGTTTTGTTTTCAACTTCTTATTCTTTAAGCCTGACTTCCTCTGCATAAAGATCAGTATAATTTAGTGATCCTCTAGTGGCAGGTTAGATGATTTTCTTAGATCCCTCAACTGTGTAACTTGCACCCCTTACTTGGGGTATATGTGTGAAAAGGCATACCTTCAAGCTTCAGGTAAGCTATGATACAGTTTTAGCTTTCATTTCCTGCTTGCACAGGCCTCTGTGTCACTCAGAAGTGAGTGACTGATGACTTCACCATTTATGTCTTGGGCATGAAACTAGCCTTGAGCATGTACAGACTTTTCTATCACCAAGAATGTCAAAACTTTTCAAAGCTGCCTGTGATTGCCTAGTTTATCAGGACGTCATTTTAAACTTTTGCCAGACTCTTCTTTGTCCCAAATTAAATTACAGCCTAAAGCAGCTGTGATATTGTCAACATATTACAATAGTTTATGGTAATACCCTGAAGGTAGGTTTTTTGTTTGTTCATTTGTTGCTTGTTGTTTTATGTTTGCCTGAACTGAGCGCTGAGTCACAATAAATAACCACAAAATCTTGCATGTAGAAATTTTCCTGAGACCTGAAAATCTGGACTAAATATTGACTATTTCTGGCCATGGAGCTTTTAACAGAGCTCCGCAATAGGTTATTCTTCTCTGTTAGGTACGAGGCTGTCACTCGTTCATAGCTACCACACCACTGGCCTGGGCAAACATCATACACCCTGCTTTCTTATTGAGGTTCCACAGTTTCTCTTGGTAGAAGATTTTCAACTCTTTCTGTGGCATTAATTAATAGAGTCCTGAAGGAGTTTATTTTAATTGTTTTGCCAGTATTTTGTTGTTTTTGCATGAGAGAGTGAGTTCACTGAGATCTTTAACGTTTCTGAAGTTAATTTCATGTTTTTACATTGTGTTGTTATATATCAAGTTATTCCCTGCAGGCAGAACATACTTAGATCTCTCTTTCTCAATGTGAACTGACAATCTCAACCTTTTAATCAGAGTGTTTAGACCATTTGTATGTAATAAGAACACTGATGTGATTAGGATTAATTCTAGCTGCTTGCTATTTGTATTTCATTGATCTCATCTTTATTTCTTTTGTCAGACATTAGCATTAATACACATTTTCTATAAGTCCAATTTTTAAAAATCTATTGGCTTGATATCTATATTGCATTATTATATAATTGTGACTGTAATAACATTCATTGTCACAATGTCAGGCTGGTCTCGAACTTCCGACCTCAGGTGATCCGCCCACCTCAGCCTCCCAAAGTACTGGGATTACAGGCCTGAGCCACTGCGCCTTGCCAGTTGTATTATAACATGTGGAAATACCGTAATAGAAATACATAAGAGAAGCTGTCATCAGAGGGTTTCTTAAATTGTACTACACAAAGATTTTTTTTTTTCATCACAATCATCAGTGACTTTTTAAAGAATTGCAGGTCATGATCTCTACCAAGCCAGTAAAACAACCTCTGAAAGTAAGGAATTGGCATGTTTAGTAAAAACCACTGAACTATAAAAGAGAATAAAACAAGTATTATTTCTTGGAAATTGGGAAGTTGGAAAATGATGAGAATAAAGAGAAAATAATAAAAAAGCAGAGTTTACCTGGGCGATAAGCTGGAGTGGGTGGGTGCATTACTGGAAGGAAGAGATCTTTAATTGTAAAGCAGACTGTTATTAAAGTGCAAGGAATCTTTGAAATCCCCGTTAAATCCGCGTGGCAGATGTTGGTAACTCATTTTACAAATGAGAAAACTCAGAAACAAGTTTTTCTAAATTACTGTAGTAAGCTTACATGGCCACTTATAGGTGACCTAGAACTAAAACCACTTCTCACAAATCAACGAATGCTACGGTCTCTCCAACATTTTTATTGCTTGTTAGCATTTGAATAGCAGTGCCATTGTCAAAAACACATTCATTTCCCTAAAAGGCTGACATAAAATGGAATGTAATGATTCTTAAGGTACTGCGACTTCTGGCAGGTTCAAGGAGCCCCGCATTACTTGACACATATTTTACATCCTCAGTCCGACCTGATGTAAAATGGAAAGACACTAATGTATGAGTTATTTTACACTGAAACAATTTTGGAAAACGTCTTTCTTGGTTCTACGTGCTTCTGTAAGCCTGAGATGCATGATAAAGTTGTGCTACTATCAAATGCACAAATAGTTTAAGGAGCAGGCCTTCTAGTAAAAAAAAAAAAAAAAAGTCATCTTGGCATTTCCTCAGATTTCTCCTCTCAAATGTATTATTTCCTAGTTTCTTTTTATGGTGCATCTGCCAAGGTGTTTTCATTAGGGTTCCTGCTTCTGACAAGCCTAAGGACGGCTGGGAGCCTGCTGGCTTCGGGTTGATGTGGAGACAGTTTCACAGCGTGTCATCGCTAGACCTCGGTGCTGGAAATCTCAGCATTTCATGATCCCTCCGCCCTGAATTGAAAAGGAGCATGGAGAGCAGCAGAAAGCACTCCAGGTGGGGAGACACATTTGAAGTTCCTGGGAGGAGAAGCAGCTATAAGAAAGGAAAATGAGAGTTGCCAATGTGTAATTATAGCCTTTGAATAAAAACCTGTTCAAAATACAAGATTGTCACTCTTCCTTTTCAAAAAGGTTGCCACTGTGATTGGGGGCCTTGGCACGGTACATTGCTGGCAGCAGATTACTCACTGGAGTAATCAGGGGAGAATCGACATTTTAAATGAGGCTCTAATTTCTGTAATATCTTACTTTTCACTTTCATTTATTTCCTGAGCTCTACCAGTTTACATCACATCTCCTTCTGTGTTATTATAATCTCTTTGAAATCTAGTCTTTCTTTTTTGTCTTGCAGTTTGGGATACCCCATTATTTTCTTTGATATAATAAAACTCATTTTTAAAGAAATATGTTCCGATCCTTTGTAGAATTTATAGTTAAGTATTGAGAGACGTTGGTTGTAAATAAGAATTCCCATGCTAGTTTCCTTATAATGTTACTTATTTTGAAATGGCGGCTTTCCTTTAATGTTGCCGTTTTCTAAAAAAGTACTTGAGGGGAGGACCTGCAGGAATGAAATAGGGTCATCATGACTGGCCTCCAGTGAGAGACATATTCGTGATCAAGGTAAATTTCTTCGGCTTTTGTTAATTTGCATTTTCACCTTTGTTAGTTACTCTTCTTTCTTTTTTTCTTTTTCTTTTCTTTTTTAATTATACTTTAAGTTTTAGGGTACATGTGCACAACTTGCAGGTTAGTTACATATGCATACATGTGCCATGTTTGTGTGCTGCACCCATTAACTTTTTTATGATGACTTAAGTATTACCAAGTAAAGGTAAACTTTACAAACCTTACTGGTTGAAAAGCTCACTGGTTTGTTGGCTTACAACGTAGTAATGCATGCAAGTTCATCTCTTTCACTGAAATGTTGAAGATATTGAAAATGTAGAATCAAGTATAATTACTTGCAAATACTCTCATATAGATTAACTGTAAAATTCTGAACTGTTAATTATATCAATTGTGAATTTAATAAATACTTATTATAAATCATTCTTTACCAAATACAAGCAAGATATAGACTTTTTGTCTTAAAAATGCAGTAACCGTTTCATTGTATAAAAGAAGGATATCTCAGAGATGTGTATAAGTTACCTTAAAAGTAGAAATAAAATATATTTCAGCTTCTAATATTTTATTCAAGAAAAAATTAACTCACCTTGGATCCAGGCATGAATTGTTCTCAGTAGGGGGCAAATATTAATTAGGAAGTACATAGCAAATAATCTGTTTCATATTTCAAGTCATTTTAAAGAAGGAAATAATTACAATTTAAATGATTTATAAGAAATAAATTGATAAATGGGTAATATATTTAATAATAACAAGAAGTTTATGTCTGGCCTAAGAATTCCATAGCCTCACCTCACACAAATATGTGTTTCATTTCTGATTTTGGGATGTGGCCCATTTTTGGGTTCTGGGTCACTGTCTGATGCATGATTCTGATCCTGGGTTATGCACAACTCCAGAAACACTAATTTTTGTGCCATGGTAAAAGCATGACTTTGGCTCACATCCTCGTTTCTGTGGTCCAATTTGAGTTCTAAAAGCTTAGACAAGTCTGGACACCATGGCTCACACCAGTAATCCCACCACTTTGGGAGACTGAGGCAAGAGAATTGCTTGAGGCCAGGAGTTCAAGACCAGCCTGGGAAATGTAGTGAGACTCTCTCTACAAAAAATATATAAGGGTCAAAATAGCCAAGATGGTTCTGCCTGCGCCCAGCTACTCAGGAGACAGAGGTGAACTCAGTCGGGGAAGTAGAGGCTACAGTAGCTATGATCACGCCATGGTGTTCCAGTGTGGGAGACAAAGTGAGACCCTATCTCAAAACAAAACAAAACAAGATGAAACAGCACAAAACCATAGACAATGGGGTTAGGCCTTATCTATAACTGTAGATTGCCAATTGTTTCCTTCCTTCAGCATTTCATCACTATTTCTGGCCTACAGTTTTCTGTTTCTAATGTGAATATGTAGTATAATCATGAATTTATTAATATTTAAAATGGTCCCTGTAATTTATCAAATAAGTGTTTGTGTAGAGGTGTGTGTGCATGTGTATATTGGGGGGAGGATGGTCACACATATGCAGTCTACAATCTAGCAGCTAAAAGATATATTATTTCTTAAAAACATTATGTGTAAAAAATGCATTAAATTCAAAATCCCAGATATTGTTGAACTAAATTCTTTGTAAAATGCTATGTTTTTGAATGATCCTACAGGTTTAATTTCAGTTTTATGAGTGTCTTCTTGAGAAAGAATATCACTTACAAGGCCACAATGGGATGTTGCCAATGCCTTTGGGCCTTCTATTCCTCAAGTATTCAATAAATTACATTTAACAGCTACTGGTCCTTTAAGTTGAAGAGAAATAGGCTTAGAACGGGTTCCAAATCTCTGGTAAATTTTCTAGATCAAAAATATCTGGGTTATAATTCGTACAGCAGGATGAGAAATCATTTATTATATTTCTCTACCTTCAAGTTGAATTTTTACCTTTAAGTACAAGTTTATAATTGTAAAGTATCCCAGTAAGTTTCAGTTTGAATGTATTAATTCCTGAATCTCAGACATGAAGTCTATAGTACACATTTATGTAGGTTCAAAATAATTCATGCCACATTTCTATCATGAAGATATTTGTGTTTAAAATCATCTCTGTCTATCCATAGTTTACATTACTTTAAATAATATGATAGTAAAGTATGCTTTAGAAATGCTATAGATGATGTGGGTTTGCTATTAAAATATTCTACTTAAAATATCAGTATTTCAAAATCATATTGTTTTAGAAAGCTATTACATTTTATTCTTTCAAAAATGATCCACAAAACAAATCTCCAATTATGTCTAAATATTATTGACCTTAGAAATTCTGTCCAATACAATTCAAATTTTAGGAATATTATGCAGTAAATGGTTAAGCAGCAGTTGTATACAACTGCTAGAGGGAAATACTCTAATAAAGAAAGAAAATGAGGTAGTCAAATAAGCTTGTAAGCATGCTAATGTCAGACCTCCTAGAAAACAAACTAATAGTTTTTATTGCAGAAGATTCCTTATCTATGGAATACTTTTAGAAAGATGTACCTGATCTATCTAGTTATTTTCATAGTAAACAAATCTGGAATCCATGGATTTCTTGAATATGGCTTTCTGCAACATATCACATATGCTATGTAACTCTCTGAACATAAAATGGAAGGGTTTACTGATCAAAACAGATCTCTTTTTGTGAGTAATGTAGCTACATGCAATAATCTGGGAACTTCACATCCAGTGTTGGCAAGAGTACATCCAAAGTAGCAAGAAGGATAGATAAGCTGGCAGTTCCTGACATCTCCCAGCTGCATTTGCCTCAGGGTTATGTGTATCCTTTAATACTTAGTAAATCTTACTGTTTTGTAAGCTCTTTGATTTGTGTGATTTGTGTGAGTATGAGTTGAGCCTTTGTTTTTAGATATAATGCTGTTAGAAACCTTTGTTTTGTAAACATTTAAAATATATGTAAATTAAATACTTCTAAAGAGGCATACAACATTTAGCTTTTTAGCCTTGTCTTCACTTGGAGATATATTTTTGAAATAATTCTGTTTAGTTTCTTTTTTTGGAAATTTGTAATATTGCATAACGTTCTTTCCTATGAGTTCCTCTTCCATTTTGATAATATCCATTTAATTTCACATTATTCTCTATTTAATGTTACACTGGTCACATTTTTTTTTCCAGCATAATAATTGAAATAGAAGAGAAGATCAGTTAGTTCCTTTATTTCCTGGTCTTGAAAATGTTTATTAATATATATAAATGCCATAAATGCCAAGATTGAAGTTGAGGTGAAAGGGCTTACTGCAAACCTAAGGATTTTGAAGTGCTCTTTTGAAAAAAAAATATTTGGCAGCCCGTCATATGGTTTATAAGCTTAATTTAGTTTTTGAAATTTTGATATATTAATTTAAAAGTTTCAATTTACTTTTACACTGCTAAGAAATGAATGGAAGCTTATACCTATGTGGGGGCCTCATAATAAAAAAAAATTGCTATCTCATTTGCCATAAGTACCATGTGACCTTGCTAATTATAGAGCAAATTCCATTTTGCTTTATGAAAATGGAATGAATACTAGGTTTCTGTTGTTTTTTTCTTCTCTATTATTATTATTCTGTTGTCTCTTTTATCTCCATTATGTATGTGTGGGTCTTATAATTTTTAAATGTTATTTCATTTAATAGAAGTACCATGTGATCTACCTTCTTATTATACAGCAAATTCCATTACCTAAAAACATCCCATCTCTCTCCAGTGCTTTCCAAACATATGTTTTTGTCAAACTAACATATTAAACACTAAGGAAAATTAACAAATTATAGCTATAAACAACAGAATTAATTAGTAACAAAGATAAGCAAAACCAGTCATAAACACGTAGACACCCACGCATGCATACACATGCATATAACAAAGGAGTAATTCCAGATAACTAAAAGCAAAGAAATTATTTGATAAATGTTTCTAGGAGAATTTGTTATCCATATTCGAAAAAAAGATGTTTTGTCTCTATGCCATACCATAAACATAAAGCAATTATAAATGAAACAAAGAAATAAAAATGAAAAGCAAATGCTAAATTGGTTAATTATCCTGGCAATTACACTTCTAAATATCCTAAGGGAAAAAAATGCTCATGTTGATCAGAAGATACACACAAAATTGTTCATCACAGATTATTTGTAATAGCAATAGAAATAAAAGGAAAACAAAACCTGAAGACAATCAATAGAAGAGCAAATATATAATTATCCATTCATACAAGTAACACTTCACAACAGGTAGAAATGCATGAAAAAAATGCAACACATAGCAATGTAAGGCGTACAGTTAGATTCAATGTTATTAATAAAAATCTATTAGATAAATTGAGTACAACACCCATAGGTGTTTGTTTTGTTTTACAACCCACATTTGGTTAGATTTTTTATATGCATACACAATTTTATTTTAAAAAGAAAGAAAGAAAAGAAAATTCAGGCACTGAGTTTAAATAACTCAATAAAATTTGCTAAGAAAGGGTCAGAGAAACAAACATTTCTTGAATGAGAATGAGGAGTCAATGGTTCAGCACAATTCTCAGGGTGGCTTTGGACTAACCCAGTTTGCCTCCCTTTCTTGCTCATGGCTCTCAAAAATAACTACATAATGTCCTGAAAATGCAACATCTTGAGATAAGGAAGAGCTGGCTAGAGCAGGTAAGGCTCTGTTCTAGGTACCCCCTCAACCCCTTCATCCCCATCCCAAGAATAGTATGTCCCTCAACTCTTTGGCCTAGTACCTCATGTGACCTTGTAGTATATAACCGGGGACAGACTGCCTTTAGGGTCCCTCAGAAGGTTGGTTATGCACAGTCAATACTCCAAAGCCCCAGTCAGCTTTTCTGAGCCTTGACAATCTGGCTCATAATGAATCCTAGGATTCTGGTGTCTCTGTTCTCCATCTGTAAGTAAAAAAAAATTATGTCAGGTAACTTGTTGCATGAGTTCTGTCTCACTGGACTCAGATAAATTGGTAACCAGTACATAGTGAACCTGCTTCACAAATGTATTTGTTTTACAAAGATGATAGACATCACTGCATATTGTAATCTGATGGAAATCATTGAATAAAAAGGGAAGACTGATGACATGCTATGCTTTACCTTGACATGAGAGAGAAAGGGACTAAATACTGAGGTGATTTATTTTAGTAGAGTGGATAGGAGGTCCTCATAGGAACAGGATTTTTTTTTTTTTTTTCCAGAGATTGAGTCTCACTCTGTTACCCAGGCTGGAGTGCAGTGGTGTGTTTTCGGCTCGCTGCAACCTCCCCCTCCCAAGTTCAAGCGATTCTTGGGCCTCAGTTTCCCGAGTAGCTGGGATTACAGGTGCGCAGCACCACGCCAGGCTAATTTTTGTATTTTTAGTAGAGAGGGGGTTTCCCCATGTTGGCCAAGCTGGTCTTGAACTCCCAACCTCAGGTGATCTGCCTGCCTCCCAAAGTGCTGGGATTACAGGCGTGAGCCAAGGAATATTTTATACATTGAAATTGAAAGAAAACCAAGGCATATGAGCTATACAAAAAAATAGATTAAAAGTATAGTGGAATCTTGGAATCTCTTGTCTAATTATTTTTATTTTAATTGTGAAATTGGAAGCAAAGTCACCAATTGATATAAAAACAATGCAAGAAAGTGTGAATAGTTGGAAGAAAACAATTGCAAGAAATAATTGTCAAGACCACAGAATGGTGAGTGACTAGGGCAATAAAGCAGTTAGCACCAAAGAAAGATTTGTCAACACAACTATGGGTTTTTTTCAGCCCCATTTGATAATCATATTTTGGACTCAAAGTAGCAATTTATTTAATAATTTTTTCTTTTGGAAAAATTGAAATGTTTTATTAACAAGGGGGTTTTACTAACAGGAAGGTGTACCATCTCTTAACCAGTGCATTTCAGCCCAGTGCTAGCTATTTATGAATTACTCACTGGAGGGGACCATAGATGTAGAAACTTAAAGATAATTATAGATGCCTAATTTTATCTTATTAAATCAGTGAGTGACAGAGAAGAAAAGATGAACTGATATAGAATGGAAACAGATACACAACTTTTTATGTATAATCTATTCCTGTTCCCACTTGCAGGAACTTACCTACTGAAAAGTCCCTCCTGAATAATTCCAGCAATCACCAGCTGTGCTTAATACATTCTGATGAGCAAATATGGTCACATTTTGTGTGGAACCTGCCATCTATGCCCCCCCCCCCTTTTTTTTTTTTTTGAGACGGAGTCTTGCTCTGTCCCCAGGCTGGAGTGCAGTGGTGCTATCTTGTCTCACTGCAACTCCTCCCTCCCAGGCTCAACCAATTCTCCTGCCTCAGCCTCCTGAGTAGCTGGGATTACAGGCGCGTGCCACCATGCCCAGCTAATTTTTGTATTTTTAGTAGAGACAGGGTTTGACCATGTTGGCCAGGATGGTCTCCGTCTCTTGACCTCGTGATCTATCCACCTCAGCCTCCCAAAGTGCTGGGATTACAGGCGTGAGCGACTGCACACAGCCCCCCTCTTTTAATTACTTAGTTAGTTTCTTATGGGCCCTCACTGAAATTAGTAGGTACAGGTAGGGTAATTTGTGGAACACTATTGCTGTGTTTTACTAAATCCATAAGGCATCTCTCTCTCTCTCCATTTTTTTTTTTTTTTTTTACAAAGTGAGAGAGAATGCATCTCCCTACTTTTTATATGCTGTATTAGACTGTAAATAAAATATTTTTGTCTGTCACAATCAATACCTCAAAACCTCCAATAGGTTTTAGTGAAACAGAACTTTCATCCTTTATTTATAGGCCCGCTCCAACTCCTCTTTATTGCACTGAAATCCAACATAAATTCTAACTAGAGTGGGGCTAAACTGAGGAACAAATTACATGCTATGTCCAAAATGGCTTTTATCCAGCAAAACAAAATATTTTGCTACATATAGCACTCTTTCTTTAGAGAGAGTTTTCTCATGGAAGAGCTTTAGATTCTTTTTATTAAGCAACTCTTGAGGTGGGGGTTATTCCACTTGTACACCAGGTTGATCTAGGCTATGTATCACACTATAGACACAACTTAAGTTTAGACTAAATCCCCACCAAACAGAGTTTTTATTTTTCTTTTGTCACAATTGATGCTTGGAATTTTAGTCTTCAATATTGATCTTGATGTTACAGCACTTACTGGAGTAGCCATGGAAGATGTAATCAGTTAACCACCTCCTTTGCTGTCTTTTTGGCACTCTGAATGCTCAGAAATGTCTAACTTGAGTTCATTACCCACAGTTACAAAATCAAAAGACAATATTGGGAAGAAATGAAATGTCCTGGAGAGTCAACCTCATGTATTTTTACTTATCTGACCTCTCAAATGTTGATATTCCAAATCTGGCGTCTTCTATATCAAGCAAGTAAAACAAATGACCACTAAAAGCAAAAAGCATCAGGAGCATAAAAATGTGAGAAAGTTGTAGTTCTTAATTCACAAGACCTCATAAGGTAATAGTGGAAAAATAAACATAACAAATAACCTGGAGGAAGGGGAGACCAAAAAATTCTATAAGCACAAACTAAATTTAACTGGAGTATTTTGCAGGAAAAGCGAAATTTTGCTTTTGCAGATTTGGGGAGTTTGATTCAGGTAGCTACAAATAAAAAGTATTTATTTAGTGTCTGTCATATTTCAGAAGCTGTGATGCAGCATCTTCCAGTAAATGGAAATGATAGAGTGACACAGTCTTAAAACTTTTAGCATTTCTTGTAAAACCCCCAAACCATAAAAACCCTAGAAGAAAACCTAGGAAATCCCATTCACAACATAGGCACAGGCTAAGACTTCATAACTAAAATACCAAAAGCAATTACAACAAAGCCAAAATTGACAAATGGGATCTAATTAAACTAAAAGAGCTTCTGCACAGCAAAACAAACTATCATCAGAGTGAACAGGCAACCTACAGAATGGGAGAAACTTTTTGCAATCTACCCATCTGACAAAGGTCTGATATCCAGGATGTACAAGGAACTTAAACAAATTTACAAGAAAAAGACAAACGACCCCATCAAAAAGTGGGAAAGAATATGATCAGACACTTCTCAAAAGAAGACATTTATGCAGCCAATAAACATACGAAAACAAGCTCATCACCACTGGTAATTAGAGAAATGCAAATCAAAACCACAAAGAGATACCATCTCACGCCAGTCAGAATGGCAATTATTAAAAAGTCAGGAAACAACAGATACTGGCAAGGCTGTGGAGATATAGGAATGCTTTTACACTGTTGGTGGGAGTGTAAATTAGTTCAACCATTGTGGAAGACAGTGTGGCGATGCCTCAAGGATCTAGAACCGGAAATAACATTTGACCCCGCAATCGCATTACTGGGTATATACCCAAAGGAATATAAATTATTCTACTATAAAGACACAAGCATACGTATATTTATTGCAGCACTGTTTATGATAACAAAGACATGGAAGCAACCCAAATGCCCATCAATCATAGACTGAATTAAGAAAATGTGGCACATATATACCATGGAGCCATGAAAAAGGGTGAGTTCATGTCCTTTGCAGGAACATGGATGAAGCTGGAAGCCATCATTCTAAGCAAACTAACACAGGAACAGAAAACCAAATGTCACCCCTTCTCATTCATAAGTGGGAGATGAACAATTAGAACACATGGGCACAGGAAGGGTGACATTACACACTAGGGCCTGTTGGGGGGTGGGGGACAAGGGAAGGGAGAGCATTAGGACAAATATCTAATGCATGTGGGCTTAAAACCTAGATGATGGGTTGATATGTGCAGCAAATCACCATGGCACATGTATATCTATGTAACAAACCTGCACGTTCTGCACATATATCCCAAACTTAAAGTAAAATAAGCCAAACTTTTAGCATTTCCTCTATATGACGTATTATGAACACTACAGAGTTAGTGATATAATCTCCTCTTGAGGTATTAGATAATCCTTTAATGTAGGATAATATGCATGGTTGTTATTAACTGTCATACTTACTTTTCCTCTTTGCAGGCCCCTACTGCTAGCACATTTACCTATGCCTGCACACATGGGACACACATAATCACATATTTTTCTCCATTAGATTCATATTTACCATATATATATATGTTTTTTTTGAGATGGTGACTCGCTGTGTCGCCCAGCCTGGAGGGCAGCAGCATGATTTTGGCTCTCTGCAACCTCTGCCTCCGGGGTTCAAGCAATTCTCCTACCTCGGCCTCCCTAATAGCTGGAAGTACAGGCACATAGCACCACGCCCAGCTAATTTTTGTATTTTTACTAGACAGGGGGTTTCATCTTGTTGGCTAGGCTGATCATGAACTCCTGACCTCAAGTGATCCACCCACCTCGGCCTCCCAAAGTGCTGGGATTACAGGCCTGAGCCACCACACTCTGCCCATATTTACTATATTTTGAATGCATCAGCAGAAACTAAACCTTGCCAAGAAGCCATACCAATTTAGGAAATGGATCAGTTAGCCCTATGCAGAAAAACAATATGTCATTGGAAACACATTTTTTGAAGTTACAATACAGTTGTTCCTCTATATGTGTGTGTTCCACATCAATGGATTCAACCAAATGCAGATAAAAAATATTTGGGAAAAAAATTCTGCAAAGTTCCAAAAAGCAAAACTTGAATTTTTCCTCACCAGGTACTGCATTGAATCCACACAAATGAAATGATGTGTAGGCATAGTATTAGGTATTACAGTAATCTGGACATGATTTAAAGAACTGGATACAGGAGGTTGTTTGCAGGTTATATGCAAATACTATGCTAATTTATATCATTGACTTGAGCAGCTTCTCATTTTGGCATCTGTAGGAAGTCCTGGAACCAATCCCACACCAATACTGAGGGAAAACTGTATTTATTTTTCTACTCAGTATTTATTAACTTTTGCAATTTTCAAAAATTATGATACACATATCAAATTGAAAAAGGGAAGAAAAAGACCGTCTCTGAAGGATCTCATGTCTAGTACAAGGCATTCAAACCTTTGGTCTCAGGACTGCTTTTTGCTCTTAAAAAATACTGAGGGCCAGAGGGTAGCTGGCAAAATGGTCTGCAGCTCCCAGAAAGATCGACACAGAAGGTAGGTGATTCCTGCATTTTCAACTGAGGTACCCGGTTCATCTCACTGGAACTGGTTGGACAGTGGGTGCAACCCACGGAGGGCGAGCCGAAGCGGGGTGGGGCGTCACCTCACCCAGGAAGCACAAGGGGTCGGGGGATTTCCCTTTCTTAGCCAAGGGAAGCTGTGAGAGACTGTATCGGGAGGAACGGTGCATTCTGGCCCAGATACTGTGCCTTTCCCATGGCCTTTGCAACCAGCAGACTAGGAGATTCCCTTTGGTGCCTGGCTAGTCTGGTTGCTCCTCCATGGGGCCCAGCAAGCTAAGATCCACTGGCTTGAAATTCTCGCTGCTCCACAGCAGTTAGAAGTCGACCTGGAACACTCCAACTTGGTGGTGGGAGGGGCATCCACCACTGCTGAGGCTTGAGTAGGGGGTTTTACCCTCACAGTGTAAACAAAGCTGCTGGGAAGTTCGAACTGGGCAGAGACCACTGCAGCTCCCTGGGACAGATCACCTTGGGGAAGGGGCGGCTGTGGGCACAGCTTCAGCAAATTTAAATGTCCCTGCCTGACAGCTGTGAAGAGAGCAGCGGTTCTCCCAGTACAGTGTTTGAACACTGATGAGGTACAGACTGCCTCCTCAAGTGGGTCCCTGACCCCCGGTGTATGCAGACTGGAAGACACCTCCCAGTAGGGGCTGACAGGTACCTCATAAAGGAAAGCTCTCGCTGGCATCTGGCAGGTGCCCCTCTGGGAGAAAGCTTCCCCAGGTACGAACAGGCAGCAATCTTTGTTGATCTGCAGCCTCTGCTGGTGATACCCAGGCAAACAGGATCTGGAGTGGTCCTTTAGCAAATTCCAGCAGACCTGCAGCAGAGGGGCCTGACTATTAGAAGGAAAACTAACAAACAGAAAGGAATAGTGTCAACATCACCAACATCAAAAACCAAAGGTAGAAAAATCCATGAAGATGGTGAGAAACCAGCACAAAAAAGCTGAAAATTCCAAAATACAGAACGTCTCTTCTTGTGCAAAGGATCATAACTCCTCGCCAGCAAAGGAACAAAACTGGATGGAGAATGAGCTTGACGAATTAACAGAAGTAGGCTTCAGAAGGTGCATAATAACAAACTTCTCCAAGCTAAAGGAGCAAGTTCTAACCCAATGCAAGGAAGCTAAGAACCTGGAAAAAATTTTAGATGAATTGCTAACTAGAATAACCAGCTTAGAGAAGAACATCAGTGACCTGATGGAGCTAAAAACACAGCATGAGAACTTTGTGAAGCATACACAAGTATCGATAGCTGAATCGATCAAGCAGAAGAAAGGATATCAGGGATTGAAGATCAACTCCATGAAATAAAGACAGAAGACAAGATTAGGAAAAAAAGAGTGAAAAGAAATGAACAAAGCCTCCAAGAAATATGGGACTATGAGAAAAGACCAAATCTATGTTTGATTGGTGTACCTGAACGTGATCGGGAGAATGGAACCAAGTTAGAACACACTCTTCATGATATCACCCAGGAGAACTTCCCCAACCTAGCAAGGCAGGCCAACATTCAAATTCAGGAAATACAGAGAACACCACAAAGATACTCTATGAGAAGAGCAACCCCAAGACATATAATTGTCAGATTCCCCAAGGTTGAAATGAAGGAAAAAAAATATTAAGGGCAGCCAGAGAGAAAGGTCGGGTTACCCACAAAGGGAAGCCCATCAGACTGACAGTGGGTCTCTCAGCAGAAACCCTACAAACCAGAAGAGAGTAGTGGCCAATATTCAATATTCTTAAAGAAAAGAATTTTCAACCCAGAATTTCATATCCAGCCAAACTAAGCTTCCTAAGTGAAGGAGAAATAAAATCCCTTACAGATAAGCAAATGCTGAGAGATTTTCACCATGCAGCCTGCCTTACAAGAGCTCCTGAAGGAAGCACTAAACATGGAAAGGAACAACCAGTACCAGCCACTGCAAAAACATGCCAAACTGTAAAGGCCATTGATGCTATGAAGAAACTGTATCAACTAACAGGCAAAACAACCAACTAGCATCATAATGACAGGATCAAATTCACACGTAACTATATTAACCTTAAATGTAAATGCCCCAGTGAACAGACACAGACTGGCAAATTGGATAAAGAGTCAAGACCCAAGGGTGTGCTGTATTCAGGAGACTCATCTCATGTGCAAAGACACACATAGGCTGAAAATAAAGGGATGGAGGAATATTTACCAAGCAAATGGAAAGAAAAAAAAATCGGGTTGCAATCCTAGTCTCTGATAAAACAGACTTTAAACCAACGATCAAAAGAGACAAAGAAGGGAATTACTTAATGGTAAAGGGATCAATGCAACAAGAAGAGCTAACTATCCTAAATATATATGCACCCAATACAGGAACATGCAGATTCATAAAGCAAGTTCATAATGACCTACAAAGAGACTTAGACTCCCACACCATAATAGTGACAGACATTAATACACCACTGTCAATATTAGACAGATCAATGAGACAGAAAATTAACAAGGATATCCAGGACTTGAACTCAGCTGTGGACCAAGCAGACCTAATAGACATCTATAGAACTCTCTACCCCAAATCAACATAGTATACATTCTTCTCAGCACCGCATCACACTTATTCTAAAATTGACCACATAATTGGAAGTAAAACACTCCTCAGCAAATGCAAAAGAAAGGAAATCATAACAGTCTCTAAGACCACAGTGCAATCAAATTAGAACTCAGGATTAAGCAATTCACTCAAAACTACATGGAAACTGAACAACCTGCTCCTGAAAGACTACTGGGTAAATAACGAAATGAAGGCAGAAATACAGATGTTCTTTGAAACCAATGAGAAAAAAGACACAATATACCAGAATCTCTGGGACACATTTAAAGCAGTGAGTAGAAGGAAATTTATAGCACAAAATGCCCACAAGAGAAAGCAGGAAAGATCTACATTGACACACTAACATAACAATTAAAATAACTATAGAAGCAAGAGCAAACATATTCAAAAGGTAGTAGGAGAAATAACTAACATCAAAGCAGAACTAAAGGAGATAGAGACAAAAAATCCTTCAAAAAATCAATGAATCCAGGAGCTGTTTTTTTTGAAAAGATCAACAAAATAGATATACCACTAGCCAGACTAAAAAAGAAGAAAAGAGAGAAGAATCAAATAGATGCAATAAAAAATGATAATGGGGATATCACCACCAATCCCACAGAAATACAAACTACCATCAGAGAATATTATAAACACCTCTAAGCAAATAAACTAAAAAATCTAGAAGAAATAGATAAATTCCTGAACACATACGACTTCCCAAGACTAAACCAGGAAGAAGTCAAATTCCTGAATAGGCCAATAACAAGTTCTGGAATTGGGGCAGTAATTAATAGCCTACCAATGAAAAAAAGCCCAGGAGCAGAGGGATTCACAGCTGAATTCTACCAGAGGTACAAAAAGGAGCTGGTACCATTCCTTCTGAAATGATTCCAAACAATAGGAAAAAGGGAGTCCTCCCTAATTCATTTTATGAGAGCAGAATCATCCTGATACCAAAACCTGGCAGAGACACAACAAAAAAAGAAAAGTTCAGGCCAATATCCCTGATGAATATCGATGTGAAAATCCTGAATAAAATACTGGCAAACTGAATCCAGCAGCACATCAAAAAGCTTATCCACCACGATCAAGTCGGCTTCATCCCTGGGATGCAAGTCAGTTTCAACATATGCAAATCAATAAACATAATCCATCACATAAACAGAATCAATGACAAAAACCACATGATTATCTCAATAGATGGAGAAAAGGCCTTTGAGAATTTTCAACACCCCTTCATGCTAAAAACTCTCAATTTACTAGTTATTGATGGAATGTATTTCAAAATAATAAGAGCTATTTATGACAAACTCACAGCCAATATCATACTGAATGGGCAAAAACTGGAAGCATTCTCTTTGAAAACCAGCACAGGACAAGGATGCCCTCTGTCATTGCTCCTATTCAACACAGTATTGGAAGTTCTGACCAGGGCAATCAGCAAAGAGAAAGAAAGAAAGTGTATTCAATTAGGAAAAGTGGAAGTCAAATTGTCTCTCTTTGCAGATGACATGATTGTATATTTAGAAAACCCCATCGTCTCAGTCCAGAATCTCCTTAAGCTGATAAGCAACTTTAGCAAAGTCTCAGGATACAAAATCAATGTGCAAAAATCACAAGCATTCCTATACACCAATAACAGACAGAGAGCCAAATCATGCGTGAACTCCCTTTCACAATTGCTACAAAAAATAATACCTAGGACTACAACTTACTAGGGATATGAAGTACCTCTTCAAGGAGAACTACAAACCACTGCTCAAAGAAATAAGAAAGGATACAAACAAATGGAAAAACATCCCATGTTCATGGATAGGAGGAATCAGTATCATGAAAATGGCCATACTGCCCAAAGTAATTTATAGATTCATTACTATCCCCATCAAACTACCAATGACTTTCTTCACAGAATTTGAAAAAACTACTTTAAATTTCATAGGGAACCAAAATAAAGCCTGCATAGCCAAGACAATCCTAAGAAAAAAGAACAAAGCTAGAGGCATCATGCTACCTGACTTCAAACTGTACTACAAGGCTACAGTAACCAAAACAGCATGGTACTGGTACCAAAACAGATATATAGACCAATGGAACAGAACAGAGGCCTCAGAAATAACTCCACACATCTACAACCATCTGATCTTTGACAAATCTGACAAAAACAAACAATGGGGAAATGATTCCCTATTTAATAAATGGTGTTGGGAAAACTGGCTAGCCATATGTAGAAAGATGAAACTGGATCCCTTCCTTACACCTTATACAAAAATCAACTCAAGATGGATTAAAGACTTAAATCTCTAATCCAAGATGGATTAAAGACATAAAACCATACAAACCCTGGAAGAAAACCTGGGCAATACCATTCAGCACATAGGCATGTGCAAAGACTTCATCACTAAAACACCAAAGCAATGGCACAAAAGCCAAAATTGACAAATGGGATCTAATTAAACTAAAGAGCTTCTGCACAGCAAAAGAAACTATCATCAGA
The DNA here is from genome assembly GCF_029289425.2 of Pan paniscus. Taxonomy (NCBI): domain Eukaryota; kingdom Metazoa; phylum Chordata; class Mammalia; order Primates; family Hominidae; genus Pan; species Pan paniscus. Next base: position 99,590,691 of record NC_073258.2, read on the forward strand.
GTAAACCAGCAGCCTGTAAGAAGGGAGAAAATTTTTGCAGTTTATCCATCTGACAAAGGGCTAATATCCAGAATCTACAAAGAACTTACACAAATTTACAAGAAAAAAAAAACCCATCATAAAGTGGGCAAAGTATATGAACAGACACTTCTCAAAAGTAGACACTTATGTGGCCAAAAAACATATGAAAAAAAACTCAACATCACTGATCATTAGAAAAATGCGAATCAAAACCACAATGAGATACCATCTAATGCCAGTCAGAATAGCGATTATTAAAAAGTTAAGAAACAACAGATGCTGACGAGGCTGTGGAAAAATATGAATGCTTTATACTACTGGTGGGAATGTAAATTATTTCAGCTATGTGGAAGATAGTGTGGCAATTCCTCCTGAATCTAGAACCAGAAATACCATTTGACCCAGCAATTCTGTTACTGGGTATATATCCAAAGGAATATAAGTCATTCTACTGTAAAGACACATCTACATGTATGTTTACTGCAGCACTATTTATAGTAGCAAAGACATGTAACCAACTCAAATGCCCATCAATGATAGACTGGATAAAGAATATGTGGTACATATACACCATGGAATACTATGCAGCCATAAAAAAGAATGAGATCATGTCCTTTGAAGGGACATGGATGAAGCTGGAAGCCATCATCCTCAGCAAACTAACACAAGAACAGAAAACCAAATACAGCATGTTCTCATTCATAAGTGAGAGCTGAACAATGAGAACACATGGACACAGGGAGGGGAACATCACACACCAGGGCCTGTCAAGGGGTAGGAGGCTGGATGAGGTATAGCATTAGGAGAAATAGCTAATGTAGATGACAGGAACAAACCTGCAATTCTGCACATGTACCCCAGAACTTAAAGTATAATTTTAAAAATGCTTTCACTGGTATTAAAATGAGAAGTTGAGGGTGGATGAATTAGGTGTTTCTCACTTTCTGTCAAGAGAACCGAAAGGTTTATTTATATTTTATTTTTAATTTAATCTAATATTATTCAAAGCATTTCATAAACATAATTTAGAGAGTCAAATGATTCTTAAAATGAGAAATGAGACCACTTTGCTCCACTTGGCCCCAGTCTAATTTTGTTTTGTTTTGTTTTGTTTGTTTTGTTTTGTTTTGAGACGGAGTCTTGCTCTGTCTCCCAGGCTGGAGTGCAGTGGTGCCATCTCGGCCCACCGCAAGCTCCGCCTCCCGGGTTCACGCCATTCTCCTGCCTCAGCCTCCTCAGCAGCTGGAACTACAGGCTCCCGCCACCACGCCTAGCTAATTTTTTGTATTTTTAGTAGAGACGGGGTTTCACCGTGTTAGGCAGGATGGTCTCCATCTCCTGACCTCGTGATCCGCCTGCCTCGGCCTCCCAAAGTGCTGGGATTACAGGCGTAAGCCACCATGCCCGGCCTACCCCAGTCTAATTGTTATACTCTGGAGGAAACCATTTCCAATCTTTTAGCTTTTTAATTTTCTTTTTACTTCTGTATTTCTAAAAAACATAATCACATTGCTGTTTTTGAATTTTGAATTTCATATCTTTAGATTCCTATCATACTCTCTTATATATGCCACCTACCCCATACATTTTAGTTAAATTAATATTCACTGTTTATATTATTATGACATTGCTATTATTAGTTATAAATGATGCCTCCATTGTATATTGCTTTCCTTGGTCATCTTTTTATTTTTTGTGAGTTGCTGAGTGATTCATTTTTCTTTTCCCTTGTTTTCTTCAATTTAACTATTGTTATTAATTCTCAGAGTCTCACCAGAAATATAAATCTTTTTTCAAGGAGTTAAAACTTATCACATAGTATGTTGATTTGATTTATTTATTTTGGAGACATTGCTTTTGGGAGCCTTCACTTCCAACTTGGTCTTTTGCTTTTTAGCTTTCCCGTACTGTGTTCCAGAACTGCCCTTTTATCATCATTGTGAGGATTTCCTAAGTACCTCTTTCATCTGGATATTATGTTTCTTGGATTTCATGTCTTATTCATTTGGGTTTTATTCCCTTGATTTGGTGAGGGAACTTCTTACAGGAATATAAGAAATTTGTCTTTAGAGTAAAATTGTTTGAGACTTAAATTTTTTTTTAACACTTGAATAATTGGTTGGCTGAGTATAGAATTCTGTGTTGGAAATCATTTCCCATCAGATATGTGCAGGCCTTGCTAAGTTATTTAATTGTCTTCTAGCTTCCAGTGTTGCTGTTGCAGTGTCTGAAGAAATCTTGTAAATTTTTAATTTTGAAATAATTATAGACCCACAGGAAATTGCAAAAATTGTAAAGAGTCCCTTGTATTCTTCCCTCATATTTCCTCAATGGAAACATTTGTACAATTATGCAATATTAAATGATGGTATTTTAATCATAACTTCTATGCAAATGTCATTTTTTCTTTCTAAAAGTTTCAGAACATGAAAACTTCCTTCTCTAGGTATTCTGAAATTTTACAATGAGGTATCTTGGTGTGAATTTTCCTTTTCCCTTATTAAATCTGCTGAGCATTTGGTGGGTCTTCATTTCTCATAGTTCCCTCTCCTCCACTTCCATTGCTATCTGCTCTCTCTTTTTTCTTTCTTGAATTTTATTGCTCTTTTAAAATAGTTCTATTAAATAGCCTTCTTGAAAAATAATCCATGCAATAATTTTTTTTCCTTCTGTGTTTTATTTCTTTACCTTTATAAGAGCTGTCTTCAATGAGTCTTTCTGATTTGTTTTAGAGACAGGGTATCATTTTCTCTATTGCCTGGGCTGGAGTGCATTGGTGCCATCATAGCTCACTGTAACCTGCAGTTCCTGGGCTCAAGCACTCCTCCTGTCTCAGCCAGAGTAGCTGGGACTATGGGTTGTGTGCCACCATGCCAAGCTAATTTTGTGTAGATGGAGTGGGGTCATACTACCTTGCCCAGGCTGGTCTTGAACTCCTGGCCTCAAGTGATCCTACTGCCTTGGTCTCTCAAAGTCCCAAAGTGCAGGAGTAGAGGCTGGAGCCACGGTGCCCAACTCCATTAGTCTTTTTGAATGTTATCCTTTTGTTTTAAGAATACAATATCTCTTTTTAAAAAAAAGTCTCTCAGGATATTAATCATATTGCCTTTCGACATGATTTTACCTCCCTGCTTCTACTTTGCTTTCTCAGGGTTCCCTTTTTCATATTAGGGACTTTTCTCACACATAGGAGGAGGGGCCGGGAATTCCAGGCTTTGCCTTTTTTTTTTTTTTTTTAAGAATGGAAATTCAGTGAGACCTATTATCATCTCCACCTGCCATTTCACCTTCAGTGGCACCTGAGGCCTCATTCCTGACCGAACTCATACAGCCTCCGGGCTTGTTTCTTGGCTTCTCCCAGAAGCACTTATTTTTTTCTTATCTGATCCACCTGCTCTCCAGGTTCTAAAACTATCATTTTCTTTGCTCTCATCTCTCACCAATCCCATTTCCTCGGTCCTTGTAAATTAATGCAGTAAACAATTAAATTACTTCCGTTTTGACAGGGCGTGGAGGTAAGCGTGTTCAAGCTATGTGATTTACCTGGGAATTTCTGTCATAATGTTTAATACCTAATTATTACAAGTATATGGAAAGTGTTTTGATTTTGTGTATAATATTTTATAACCAATAACCCCATGAAATTCTCTAAAAATAATCATTTCCTAGGTAGATGATAATTTTTCTCTTTTATAAATTTCAAAAAATTTTTTCTTCATTCACTAGTGCATATAAAATTATTAAAAATTTTAGCTTTTTTTCTTGTCTCTATTGGTGAGTATTTTAAATTTATTTAAAAATAATTTTTGTCAATTTCTTTGATTTTTTTCTCACTAAATGATAATTTGGTGATATAGTTTGGCTGTGTCCCAGCCAAAATCTCATCTTGAATTGTAATCCGCTTACTCTCTATAATCTCCACGTGTCGGGGGGTGGGGGGGTCAAGGGAGAGACCAGGTGGAGGTAATTGAATCATGGGAGCAGCTTCCCCTGTGCTGTTCTTGGGATAGTGAGTGAGTTCTCAAGAGATGTGATGGTTTTAAAAGTGTTTGGTAGTTCCTCCCGCAGCGTTGTGAAAAAGGTTCCTCGCTTATCCCTTTGACTTCTGCCATGATTGTAAGTTTCCTGAGGTCTACCCAGCCATGCAGAACTGTGAGTCAGTTAAACCTCTTTCCCTTCAAAATAGTCCAGTCTCAGGCAGTTCTTTATAGCACTGTGAAAACAGACTAATATATTTAGTTTTTCCTTTCTAAATCTGACATACATATTTTGTCTTACTCCATTGGCTATCACGTTCAGAAATATTAAACTGTCAGCACTCTTTTAGGATTCCTTAACTTAATGACATAGCCATTAATTTTTTCCACATACATATAGTTTGATTGTTTTTACATATATATCCTATATTGTATTAATAAAATATTCTTTCATTGAATCTTGCTTTTTCTAAAGTTATAAATGAATATTAACTTTTTTCTAATCCCATTTTGTGTTTATTTTATTCACGTGTTCTTATTCAGTAAAAACTTATTAGGTTGGTGCAAAAGTAATTGTGGCGGTGGCAAGAACTGCAACTACTTTGCACCAACAGAATACGTTCCTGATAGATTCCATTCTCCAGTAATATTTGTTTCTCTATTTCTTTTATAGTTAACCTTTCTAGATCACTTTGTTAAGGTAGATGGTTACTGATATTTTTATTGTGTGGGATATTTTGTGTGTGTGTGTGTCAGAGTCTCGCTTTGTTGCCCAGGCTGGAGTGCAGCAGCGCGATCTGGGCTCACTGCAGGCTCCGCCCCCCAGGTTCACGCCATTTTCCTGCCTCAGCCTCTCGAGCAGCTGGGACTACAGGCGCCGGCCGCTACGCCCGGCTAATTTTTTGTATTTGTAGTAGAGACGGGGTTTCACCGTGTTAGCCAGGATGGTCTCGATCTCCTGACCTCGTGATCTACCCGTCTCGGCCTCCCAAAGTGCTGGGATTACAGGCGTGAGCCACCGCGCCTAGCCTATTGTGTGGATTTTTAAGATATTAGTAGGGAGCTTAAATTTTGTTAGTAAATTCTTAGCTTACTACCTTGGGCTTTGCATTGCTTTTCAGAAATAAAAGTTTAAAATTACCTTAAAAAATATTGAGGGCCTGCAGACTTTGTTTATGTGGGTTTCATCTATCAATGTTTACCATACAGAAAATTAAAACTTAGTGTAACAATGTCTATTTTTAAGTAAAAACATATTGCATGCTAACATACGCAATATATTTGTTAATATATTTTCCAAAAAATTAACAAAAAGAGTGACTATGATTTTTACTTTTATGGAAAACACTTTAATATCTGGTTCATTGAAGACAGATGAATTCTTACAGGTACTTCCAGTTTCAATCCATTGAATCATGCTGCAGTAGTTGCAGTATATGAATGAGACAGTCAGGTGGGAGGGGGTGCCTGGAGAAACTCCAACCTTCACTGAGGTGGAGCCTTGGGAAGTTAACAACTTTTGCAGCAGGGAGGAGCTTGGCCCTTTCTCTTCCTGTGTGGAATCTGGGATTTAAGCTGCCAGTGGGAAGTGCTTTAGCGGAGGGACTCTGGCCTTTCAAGAATACTTGTGTCCCCCTTTTCTTCTTTTTCACCCAATAAAACCCAGCTTTACTCAAGCTATCCAGCCATCTGCAAGCCTAAAATTTTGTGGCCGTGGGATGGCCAAGGACCCTATCTTTAGCTGAAATAAGGGAAAGTCCTGCAACATTTTTGGTGCCCAACATGGGGCTGGAGAAGCTGTTAGTAAAATGAGAACTCAAAACCTCTCACTGTTGCTTCTAAGCCTTTTCATCCTCGGACTTCTGAAGATGGGGGAAACCATTCCCCCAGCCCCCATCGCTCCTGGGCCTTTTCATGGCCTTTTCTTTCCCTTTTCAAGACCAACTTGTGAGCAGCAGCTCCCCTTCACCCCGGACTCGCTGCTGGGCTTGGTTTCCTGACCTAAGGCACCCGGGGCTGCTGGCTGGTGCTTTCCCCTGTGAACCGCTAGAGCCTTCTCCTTCCCTGGCCAAGAGATTCAGCTCCATCAGACGGTAATTAAACTTTTCTCCCTGGTGGAGGAATGACTTGCATAAGAATAAGAGGTTTTTCCCCAGGCATTTTTAAACTTTTTTTTTTTCTTTCCTCTTCTCCTCCCTGTCAACAGTTAACCTTTAAAGTTTTTCCCCTTTACTAGGCCAGGCCCCCCAACGATCACCGTTTATATGTTCTGTAAAGCTTTAATTGTAAAAAAGGATTTGCGGGGCTGGTCTTGGGTTGTGGCCAATCTGGTGTGGTTTGCATGTCTGTATGGTTTCTAACAAACTTCTAAGCCTCCATCTTGTTTTGCATCCTGGGAGCATGGCTTGTAACTCCCGGTGAGGTGGCAAGACTTGGTTTAGCAATCCTCCTTTAAGGAATAAGTTTCTTTCTGTTTGATATCTGCTTGTTCTCTTAGCCCTGTCGCTTAAAGGGCCCCACCCAGTGACTGGGTTTTCTTCTGCCTGTCTGTGTGTGTACTGTGTGTGATGTCTGTAAAATGAGTTCTAATTAATTTGGCCTAAAGAAAAGTGCTTGGATCAAGTATTTTCTTTAAGGAAAGATAAAAGCTGCAGTACCTTTCAGTTCACCTGACTTTAATCTTTGAGAAATAAAATAGCCTTAAAGAGTATTGGTAAAATGCAGATGTCACTAAAATGTAAATAGTGGGCTTAATTATGCAGGTCAGAGCCCAGGTTTTCTAAATGTTTTAAGGTTACAAACTCCTTTTTGGATTTTGAGAACTCTGACTTGCTGGCTTCACAAATAGTAAGGCCTGAAGACATAGGAAACTAACCACACTCTTAAGAAGGCAAATCTTGGCTGCAGTTAGCACACAATTAAAGCAACTTACCAAGTTTTACCTTAAAGTTAACAATTGCTAGGAGTTAATTGAATCTATGAGAAACAGGTTTGCATGCAAGGTGTATAAAAACAGTAAAATGTGTTTTTTAGTAAAAGGTTATAAGAAGGCATAGAAAATAAACTTTTACCTAGGGTTAAAGGATGGTTTTGAGTTAAATCAGGAAAAAGCTGAAGGTTCAAAGAAGTGGTGGAAGAATTGTGGGAATCTTGCAGAAGAGGTTCTCTGTGTGAACATATAGACTAAATTCAGAAAAGGGTATTATGTGGTTTTCTGGTAAATTGAGCGTTGAAATAAAAGCACAACAAGGTATTCTTAAAACTCTAATCTGCTCTTTGGCATAATTTATAAAGGGTTATAAAAGGTTTTTGCTTCTTTAAAATGTCTGAGCCATCATTTTGGCAAAATAAATAATGTATGGTAATCTGGAATTATATATCATAATATCAAGTGATTCTCAAAATCAAACTTCAGTTTCAACATTGTCTTCTCTGGCATCTGGCTTTTCTAATACTTCAGAGGGCCCCTGAAGTGTTTAGAAAAGAGAGGTAAACAGATTATTTGACATGTTTAGGTACATGGGATTGCCAAAATGATGTTTCAATCTGCTTTAGGTTATATCTTGATGAATAATGCTGATATATGTTCCAAAATTGTGTGGGATTTCTAAAGTTCTAATCTCTGAATATATGCTATCAATCATAATTAAGGTTTTTGTTATGTTGTTGTAAACCATGGAGATAACCCAGCTTCTTTGTCAATTGTGTTTCTAACTGTAATTACCCTGGACATGTTGCTCTTCATGGACGATTGTCTTATTTTAATTCTTTTCAAAACATGGTATGTAATAAGCTGTAGAACTTTAACAGGTACTCTGAAATACAGACTTCTGATAACTTTGGAGATTGTAACTTTTTAATAAATGAAAATGTACAGGACTAATAAAAAGCTCAAATGTTCACAAATGTCAAGCAAAATAAGTTTAAATGGACTGAACTCAGAAAGCTGAAGCAATCTTTTTAACCTTTGCTTGTAATATTGCTTATCCTTGTTTTTTAGCATCAGAGAAACTTATTTTCAACTATTTATGACCTTTAATAATTAAGCAAGTTATACTCCTGTAATCAAAATTTGGAGCATGTTTGTTTCTCTCTGCCTGGTTCCTCCAGAATTTAGAACCTATCTGTGAGTATTCTTAATTTTATGGTAATATAGGTCTTTGCATCAGTGCAATAAGTATCCATTTTTCTTTTGCAACAGGACACAATTGGGGAAAATGGTTATTTTACCAAGGCTTTGACTGGAAGGGTATGCTTCCCTTTGGGGAGTCAATCTCAACTTGCAGAACCAATAAAAAGCCAATGGGGAAACTGGCCTCATACTCTCATCTACACAATCCCTGTACAGGGTTCCTGTCCTGTGGTCAGTAAATAATGTCACTTTCTCTTTTTTTTTTTTTTTTGAGACAGAGTCTTACTCTGTTGCCCAGGCTGGAGTGCAGTGGTGGGATTTCCGCTCACTTTCTAACAGGTCTAGGAGCTCCAAGTTTATCTTGGGACCTTAAAAGGAGAGAATCACCCAACTCACAGGTGTTTGAGAATAGAAACCTATGGTTAGGTTCAGCTTTAAAGGGTCTTATCTGATATTCTTTATGGGACAAACTTCCATCAGAGCCAATCAAAAAGGCCTATGTAGAAATAGTTACTCTTGCTGCATTTCATACCAATAACCAGGCCAAGTATAAGACTAAAGTCTATTTTGCAAACAACTCAGTCTTATGATGATTATTTTTTAAACAAAAATCAGGACTTGAGAGAGAAACTGTTTCAAAACTTACACATTTGTCATTAATTTTTATTTATTTATCTTTTTTGAGATGCAGTTTTGCTCTTATTGCCCAGGCTGGAGTACAATGGCGCAATCTCGGCTCACTGCAACCTCCGCCTCCCAGGTTCAAGTGATTCTCCTGCCTCAGCCTCCCAAGTAGCTGGGATTATAGGCATGTTCAACCATGCCCAGCTGATTTTGTATTTTTAGTAAAGACAGGGTTTCTCCATGTTGGTCAGGCTGGTCTCGAACTCCCAACCTCAGGTGATCTGCCCACCTCAGCCTCCCAAAGTGCTGGGATTATAGGTGTGAGCCACCACGCCTGGCTGTCATTAAATTTTAAACTCAATAGTTAAGTTTTTGCCTACATTTTAGATGAACCCTGCTTGTTCCTGTGAGCCAACCAGCAGTCTCTGGCTGCAGCTCAGAAAGAACAAGAGGGATGTGTAATGTAAAAATCTGGATTAATATTCTAGTTCTGAGTGATTATCCTGCACATCCTGCCAGGTGATGGTATGTCCAGAATTGGTGGGTTGTTGGTCTCACTGACTTAAAAATGAAGCTGCGGACCCTCGCGGTGAGTGTTACAGTTCTTAAAGGCGGTGTGTCTGGAGTTTGTTCCTTGTGATGTCCAGATGTGTTTGGAGTTTCTTCCTTCTGGTGGGTTCGTGGTCTCGCTGGCTCAGGAGTGAAGCTGCAGACCTTCGCAGTGAGCATTACAGCTCTTAAGGCGGCACGTCTGGAGTTGTTCGTTCCTCCTGGTGGGCTCGTGGTCTCGCTGGCTTCAGGAGTGAAGCTGCAGACCTTCACAGTGAGTGTTACAGCTCATAAAGGCAGTGTGTACCCAAAGAGTGAGCAGTAGCAAGATTTATTGCAAAGAGCGAAAGAACAAAGCTTCCACAGTGTGGAAGGGGACCCCAGCCGGTTGCCACTGCTGGCTGGGGCAGCCTGCTTTTATTCTCTTATCTGGCCCCACCCACATCCTGCTGATTGGTAGAGCTGAGTGGTCTGTTTTGACAGGGTGCTGATTGGTGCGTTTACAATCCCTGAGCTAGACGCAAAGGTTCTCCACGTCCCCACTAGATTAACTAGATACAGAGTGTCGACACAAAGGTTCTCCAAGGCCCCACCAGAGTAGCTAGATACAGAGTGTCGATTGGTGCATTCACAAACCCTGAGCTAGACACAGGGTGCTGATTGGTGTGTTTACAAACCTTGAGCTAGCTACAAAGTGCCGATTGGTGTATTTACAATCCCTGAGCTAGACATAAAGGTTCTCCAAGGCCCCACCAGACTCAGGAGCCCAGCTGGCTTCACCCAGTGGATCCCGCACCGGAGCTGCAGGTGGAGCTGCCTGCCAGTCCCGGTGCTGTGTGCCCACACTCCTCAGCCCTTGGGTGGTTGATGGGACTGGGCGCTGTGGAGCAGGGGGTGGTGCTCATCGGGGAGGCTCAGGCCGCACAGGAGCCCATGGAGGGGGTGGGAGGCTCAGGCATGGCGGGCTGCAGGTCCCCAGCCCTGCCCCGTGGGGAAGGCAGCTAAGGCCTGGTGAGAAATCGAGCTCAGCGCAGATGGGCTGGCACTGCTGGGGGACCCAGTACACCCTCCGCAGCCGCTGGCCCAGGTGCTAAGCCCCTCATTGCCCGGGGCTGGCAGGGCTGGCCGGCTGCTCTGAGTGTGGGCCCGCCAAGCCCATGCCCACCCAGAACTCCAGCTGGCCTGCAAGCTGTGCATGCAGCCCCGGTTCCCACTTGCGCCTCTCCCTCCACACCTCCCTGCAAGCTGAGGGAGCCGGCTCTGTCCTTGACCAGCCCAGAAAGAGGCTCCCACAGTGCAGCGGTGGGCTGAAGGGCTCCTCAAGTGCGGCCAAAGTGGGAGCCCAGGCAGAGGAGGTGCTGAGAGCGAGTGAGGGCTGTGAGGACTGCCAGCACGCTGTCACCTCTCAATGGGAATAAATTGGGTGCCTTTCTGGGAAAGTAGGTTTCCTTTTTGGGAAAGTAAAACAAAGGGAACTAACCAAAGACGAGTACCATGTACCCAAATCCTAGCAAGCATAACTATAGCCACCAGTTAGCTGGGTGTGTCACAAGACATCCTTTTCTCTCCCTTGTTAGAGGAGAATTCAGTTCCACGGTTTCATCTTAGTATTTGGCTTATGATAAGCCATCTGTGCAACCCCCCTGAGACATAACTTTGTCCAAAACTCAATTCCAAGCTTTGGATCAAAGCCCTAGGAAAAAAAACTAGATCTGAGGAATCCAGAGGCAAATGACAACAGAGGTTAAAAGGCACAGGACAGGTGAGCGTGGCTGGTTCTTGGCTATTAAGCCAAGCCCAAGCTTCCTGTTTCATGGATAAAGGCCACGCTAGTATCCATGGTATAAATGGGGTCTAGGAAACTCCAAGGCTACTGACAGTAGGTGGGAAGGAGATTTAGGTGAAAGCTGATAATGCCTAGTCTCTAGGCCCCCATGTTTGATGGGTACAAGCTGCTTTGGCACTCACGGTGGTACCTGCCAAGGTCACTGGGACTCGGGGATGCAAGGACAGAAGAAGGGAAAGAGGACGCTCTTCCCCCTCTCTGTCATGTACCCCCCAGGTATCTGCTAGGAAGAGAAGGGAACCAGGGATGTCTGCTCCCCTCTTACTGTATGAGTAGCCATTCATCTTCACTCTGTACTCCTTTAGAATGCATCCAGGACCCCTGGGACTCCTTTGAAAAAACACCTTGTTTTTTTCCTTTCTTCTCCTCTGTCCTCTCTTCACTGATGGCAATTATGTGTCTGTACTAACAGGACACTCTCCTCAGATGCATTCTCCAAACTAGACGGAGTTAATTTCCCAAACCTTAAACTGGCTGGCTTAGGATTGGGCTCAGGGGAAGGGACTCCCAGAAGCCCAACATGCTAGCAAAAGGGTAAAGTTTTTTCATCCAGGTGGGATTTTGCCCTCCCTTCTCCCTGTGCAAACTGGTAAAAGGCCTCAGAATTTTTGAGCTGTCCTTACCCCTGCCTTTGTTGCATTTTGATATATGTTTTCTAGTGACTTGGTTTGACTGTTCTTTACTTCAGGCCATCAAACTCCAAATGGTCATGCAACCAGAGCCTCTGACGATGGCCTCTTCTGCTGGGCCTCTGAGGGAGCTCTGACTGCCATTTCCCCAAAACAGTGCCCCCTGTCAGCAGGAAGCACTTAATATGGTCTTCATCCTTATTCTTAATCTAAAGGCAGTTAGATATACTTCTTCACAGTGGGCATTGAGACAGCCAGGTGGGAGGGGATCCCTGGAGAAACTCCAACCAGCCCGCCCACTGAGGTGGAGACTCGGGAAGTTTACAGCATTTACAGTGGGGAGGAGCCTGGCCCTTTCTCTTCCTGTGTGGAATCCTGTACTGAAACTGTAGGCGGAAAATGCTCTAGCAGAGACACTCTGGCCTTGTGACAGTCCCTGTTTCCATGTTTTCTTCTTTTTCACCCAACAGAACCCTGCTTTACTCACCCCCTCCAATTGTCTGTGAGCCTAAATTTTCATGGATGTGGGATGGACAAGGACCCTATCTTTAGCTAAACTAAGGGAAAGTCCTGCAACATGAAAAAAAAATCCAGACACACAGATACATACTTAAAAAATAAATACATATTTTGATAGCCTTTTTTAGAACATGATGGATGTTACACTTTTATACTACACCAAAATTCAACAACTTTCTCAGTAGTGCTTTCTTAAAAATTAGGTAAGATGTGGAATCTGATATCTGAAATTTTTGTACTTTGTCTTAGGAAACTGTCAAATTCATTATGACAAAGATAATTTTTCCAAATTACAGCTTTTTCTCAGAAGCTGGAATTTTATCCTTAGTCATTGTCAGTTTTTGTGTGTGGGAAATGACAGGTTTACTTCATTTGTTCTCAAGAACATTTTAGCTGATTACCCAAATCTGAATAATTGTTTGACTCTCAGTCATTATTTCAAATAAAAATGATATTGCATGAAAAAAGCAGCTAGTTCATTTCACAACTCAAAACAATCATACAAGTTCTTTATTGGGGAATAATATTGTGCTCTGGCTTGCAGCAGATGTGCTTCCTGTACACTATCCATTTTTCCCATAGAATGTTAAAAGTAAGTGCTAAAGAGTCAGTAGTTGACATGATACATTTTTCTTGCTTTATCAATGTATGCAACTTATAAGTAGCTTTTGTTTGTTTGGTTAGCTAGCAGTTTATTGATTTATTGCTTATTGATACTATTTTTACTGTTAAGTGTGTAGAGGTAAGGAGTGCAGTGATCATATAGTTTGATGCTACTGCCTAAGGCACCAATCATTTTTCCACCATTGCTTTTGTACAATTAGTGTAAATACTAGTACAGTGAGAAAGACAAATAATGTGTTAGTGTTATTATGAAAATTGTTGTGACAAAACAGTTCCCTGAAAGTTTCTCTGAAATGCCTAGAAGTCTGGAGAACGTACTTTGAAAACCACATGTCTAGTGGAACCATATTAAGTTATCTTTGAAAAAAAAAAGCATATTGAAGAAATAGTCACTTTGACTAAATGCTAGGAAGTTTACGCTACTACCAGAAAGGAGATAGTGTAGTAGATTATGTATTTATAGTGTGAAAACGTAGGTCTGATTTCCAGCCATGTAACTTAGTATCTCTAGGTATATAGGTCAGTAACCCTGTTTTTGCTTTTCCTTCATCACTAAAATCTTTTGTGTGAGTGTAAGAATAAAATGAAAGTACACACAAATGCATGCATACACACACAATGCCTGGAATAAATAACAATTTATACTATTTTTTTTGTTGCAAACAAGGCATATGATTACTAGTATAATACAACTTTTGATCCTTTTACCCCACATTTAGTAAGATTAATTATAAATGAATGTAGTAGCTTGCAGTAAAAGAGCCAATTTTAACATATGGACCTTGACAGGTGATTCATTCTAAAGATAATAGCACTGGAAAATTAATGCAGATAACATTATATTATTCAACTGTTAGGAAAAAATACTATCGTATTTCATCATTGACTATCCTTTTTGGGCATCACCATTGCAATCACTGACTTTCATGTGTGAGTCACTGTGACCTAAGTCAGAGTAAAATGTCACAGGAGTTGGGAGAGAGAGCTAATTAGCAAGTCTGTGACACCACAAAAGAGTAATGAAAGAAATGGGCACTTGTTTCTTATTTTAGGAAAGTATTCTTCACATATAAAAATGACTCAACTGTTGCAAAAATTCAAGAAAAATTGAATTTTTATCTTTGTCCTACATAAGAACCTAAAGTGTGAAAATGAGAATAGTACAGATATATCAAGATCAGGCTTCCATTCTGTTTAGAACTATTTCAGTTGCTATTAGAATTGAAAGAAGAATGTAGAAGACAAAGAATATTTGAAGCTGTCGTGAAAAGGCCATTAACTTTGGAGTCAGATAGGCTGGATTTACGTTTCAGCCCTGTTAATCTAAGTATAACTCTAGACAGTTCCTTCACTTCCTTGAAACCTGATTTCCTCAATTGTAAAAGGATTATAATTACCACATGGCAATTCTGAAGAATTAATGAAATAAATTACTTAAAGTGCATAATATGCCTACACAAAATGAATGTTCACTAAATAGTAACTTATTTTCTGCTTATTGTATAATTAAGTTGATGGGAAATTCAGTTTTATCATTATAAGTTGTGTAATTATTAAGTTGATGGAAAGTTTATCCTTTTTTAATGTATAACCCAGCCTGTCCCTGTTTATTCTCTCACAAAGTTGATTATGGAATATGAGGTTTTCAACACTACTTAAAAGGGGTAGTTGATTAGGTCAATTCAACCAACATATATCTCATTTAAGGAGCTCAAAAATTCAATAGTAAAAGCAGTTGTTTTCTTCTCTACAGATGGATGGAAATACAGAACTGAGTTCTTATTAAGATAGTTCTTAGTATTTAAGAAAACTTAGCAAGGTAATGATCATGATTTTGAATATAGTAAATGGTGTCAACCAAAGCAGCAAGAAAACACCACCAGATTTTCTATTGCAACCTATTTGACCCCACCAGTTTCACTTCCAATTATTGTTCCTACTCTGCTCTTCATTTTCATATATTCCATAGTTTTATTACTATTTTTATGCTACATATAATTTACTAATACATATGTTTATTGATGAAACTCTTCTTGCTAGAATGTAACTTCTTTAAGAAAGAAATTTTAGGGATTTTGTTTCTTGATACACTGTGAGAGGAGCATCTGACTCATGATGAGTTCTCAGTAAATGATTTGTGAGTGAAGGTTTTGAATGAAATGGATAGTAAAAACAGTATGGAATAAGATTATTGCTTCATGCCTATTCTCTTTTAAGAACGTTATTTACTATTATAAAAATAACTATATTTTTACAAAAATAATAAAAGCTACACTGTATTGCATATTAAACTAAGCACAATTTACAGAACACAAAATCTGTACTAGGCACTATGCTTAAGACACATCAAGTTTTCTTATATAGAGACTACATGAGGGTATTAGAGTAAATCTGTAATATAAATACTTGTAAAGGCTCATTCTTTCTATTTTATTTAGAATAGCAGAAATATAATTTATTCCTACTCCTCAGTGGAATAAAATTGGGGAATGTGTGCCACACTTTGGAGAGACCACTTATATAGGAGACTAAACTTTCCACACCTACATTATATGTGGAAAAAATACTTGTATAGCCTAGAATCACTTTTGTATAGATCAGGCAACTATTGTCACTCTACTTTTGGAAGAGAATCTAAAAAGTAATGTTGAAACTAAATTAATCTGAAAATTTTACATTACTGTAGGTATCATTCAAGTTGTAATTAGGACTCAATATAATGTTGTCTACTAGATTTGATCTCTATCCCACCTCAAGGTGACGATATATACATCGAGATGCAGTACCTGTCCTAGCGAAGTTCTCATCACCTAGTGCCTATCCTGTTCTATAATATTCTGAAAAGATTTTGGCTTCATATTATGTATTAATTCTGCAAATTCATACTGAATGTTTATTCAATGGTCTGTTTGGAAATCGAAGTGTTACGGAACAACCAGGGGTTTGTTCTAGGTCCTGCTGCTCACTGCAGAGAAAGCCAATGACTGAGAAGGCAAGTATTGCCAAGGAAGAAGGCTTTAATCAGGTGCTGCAGCTGAGCAAATGGGAGCTCAGTCTCAGATACTTCTCCTCACCAACTAATATTAGGTGTTAATATAGTAGGGAAGAAATGTAACAATGTGTAGGAAAACAGGAACTCTGGAGGCCTAAGGAAGCAATCATGATGAATGATGGGCCTGGTGTCTCATCTGGATGAGATGATCTGGTGAGTTTCAGTTCTTTGATACTTTTTGAGAGACTTGGGAGTCCTTTCCTGAGGAAGAAACTCAGATAAAATAAATATAAATTTCAAGCCTTAAGACCAGAAGGGTCGGTTTCTATGTCTACACACACACACAAAAATCTATCTATGGGACTATTGGGTCAGTTTCTTTTTATTTATTTATTTATTTTATTATTTATTTATTTATTTATTTTTAGTATTTATTGATCATTCTTGGGTGTTTCTCAGAGAGGGGGATTTGGCAGGATCATAGGACAATAGTGGAGGGAAGGTCAGCAGATAAACATGTGAACAAAGGTCTCTGGTTTTCCTAGGCAGAGGGTCCTGCTGCCTTCTGCAGTGTTTGTGTCCCTGGGTACTTGAGATTAGGGAGTGGTGATGACTCTTAACGAGCATGATGCCTTCAAGCATCTGTTTAACAAAGCACATCTTGCACCGCCCTTAATCCATTTAACCCTGAGTGGACACAGCACATGTTTCAGAGAGCAGGGGGTTGGGGGTAAGGTTATAGATTAACAGCATCCCAAGGCAGAAGAATTTTTCTTAGTACAGAACAAAATGGAGTCTCCTACGTCTACTTCCCTCTACACAGACACAGCAACAATCTGATTTCTCTATCTTTTCCCCACATTTCCCCCTTTTCTATTCGACAAAACCGCCATCGTCATCATGGCCTGTTCTCAATGAGCTGTTGGGTACACCTCCCAGACGGGGTGGCTGCTGGGCAGAGGGGCTCCTCACCTCCCAGACAGGGCGGCCGGGCAGAGGCGCCCCCCACCTCCCCCCCCGGACGGGGCAGCGGCCGGGCAGGGGCGCCCCCCACCTCCCCCCGGGACGGGGTGGCTGGCCTGGCGGGGGCTGCCCCCCACCTCCCTCCCAGATGGGGTGGCTGGCCGGGCGGGGGCTGCCCCCCAACTCCCGGACGGGGCGGCTGCCGGGCGGAGACGCTCCTCATTTCCCGGACGGGGTGGCTGCCGGGCAGAGGGGCTCCTCACTTCACAGACGGGGCGGCCGGGCAGAGGCGCTCCTCACATCCCAGACGGGGCGGTGGGGCAGAGGCGCTCCCCACATCTCAGACCATGGGTGGCCGGGCAGAGACGCTCCTCACTTCCCAGACGGGGTGGCAGCTGGGCAGAGGCTGCAATCTCGGCACTTTGGGAGGCCAAGGCAGGCGGCTGGGAGGTGGAGGTTGTAGCGAGTCGAGATCACGCCACTGCACTCCAGCCTGGGCAAAATTGAGCACTGAGTGAGTGAGACTCTGTTTGCAATCCCAGCACCTCGGGAGGCCGAGGCTGGCAGATCACTCGCAGTTAGGAGCTGGAGACCAGCCTGGCCAACACAGCGAAACCCTGGCTCCACCAAAAAAATACGAAAACCAGTCAGGCGTGGCGGCGCACGCCTGCAATCCCAGGCACTCGGCAGGCTGAGGCAGGAGAATCAGGCAGGGAGGTTGCAGTGAGCCGAGATGGTGGCAGCACAGTCCAGCCTCGGCTGGGCATCAGAGGGAGACCTTGGAGAGAGAGGGAGAGGGAGAGGGAGACTGTGGGGAGAGGGAGGGGGAGGGGGAGGGAGACGGAGAGGGAGAGCTTGGGTCAGTTTCAAAGGGAAAAATAATATTCTTAATTTCTGGGAGCTTGAATTCTACTGGACAAACAACCGTAAAACATCAGCAATGATGTAAGATAATTGCTGTGATAGAAGATGATGTACAAGCACAGACACTTCAAACAGGGGAAGTAAGCAATATTTTAGGAAGAGATCCATTCAGAGCAGAGATTCAAGTGACAAAGTGTTTTCAGATTTCCAGAAATTCTAGTGAGGGGAAAGCATTTCAAATGGAGGAGGCAGTGTGTAACCGGGTATACAAATACATACAAATAGACAACTGCAAAGTATATATGTAGTTTTGTCATGTGTGACAAAGTGGAGGATGAACTGGGGTAGTGAAGTAGGGGTCAGACTATGAAGGGCATTGAGTGTCATATAAAGGGAAAACAGATTGAAAGTGTTTCAACAGATTCCACTGGCTTCTCTGATACTGCCTAAGTACAAGAAAACCTGACAAGACTCTATAATCAAAGTCACTGAGCTGTTAGAAGTTTTTTTTTTCACATGTTCTGTTAAGAGTTTAGTCATTTTAAGCCAAGTTTAGATTGAATTAATTTATTTTGGGAAATGAAGCTCTGCTAATTAGGTTTAGCCCTCAGGCCTATGGCAAGTTGTCAATATGGATTTTGGTGTAGAAAGCAAGGGCCTCCTTATTCTACTAACCTATGGGAAATCATGCCTTAACTGCTGAATTGCAGAAAAGTTACCCAAAGCCTCTACCAGCCTTTGGTGGACAATTAGCAAGAAGGGAACTGTGATAAAACAAACAGATTTTATAACATGCTAACAATTTACAATTCCAGGTGTTTTTCTATAAGCAAGAATCTCAGAATATGTTTAAGCCATAGAGAAAACATTATAGCAAAATTGTCAATGTACTCAGAGTTTTAAAACATGGTTTTTAAATTTTAAAAATATTGTCTAACAAATGTGTGAATTCACTGTAAAAATTATTTTAACATATGTGTGGGACGTTCTACTAAAATATGGATAGGTATTAACTACGTACTTTGCATCCTTAAAAACGGTTTATAACATTCTGAAATAAAAGCCGTGTCCATGTAACTCAAATGCAGATGTCAGGAACTATCTTCCCTCTTTGTCCTCTTTCAACCAGGTGTTTTTAATTAAGCTGTACACTTCAATCAAGTCATTCTTGGATATTGGCCAGTTGTCTTTCCAAGAAGAAACTGATGTATGAAACTCTGTGGCCTTAGTTATACGTATTCCATTGTCTTTGAGGCCTAAAACGTATTCCCACAATTCTTGAAGATGACTTGGTCCTAGAGTGTTTACACACATTTTTACCACTATATTAGGTCCTTCCTGGTTTGTGTATTTCTAGGTTTTGACCCATTGATATGGTTTGGCTCTGTGTCCCCACCCAAATTTCATGTTGAATTGTAATCTTCAGTGTTAGAGCAGGGACCTGCTGGGAGGTGATTAAATCATGGGGATGAATTTGTTTATATTTCATCCTGAATTTCTCATACTGTCCTAGCCATGTGGTATTTATAACTTACTTTATTTATTTATTTGTTTGTTTATTTTGAGATGGAGTCTCACTCTTCCACCCAGGCGGGAGTGCAGTGGCGTGATCTCGGCTCACTGCAAGCTCTCCCGGGTTCGTGCCATTCTCCTGCCTCAGCCTCCAGAGTAGCTGGGACTACAGGCTGGGACTACAGGTGCCCGCCACCGGGCCTAGCTAATTTTTTGTATTTTTAGTAGAGATGCGGTGTCACCCTGTTAGCCAGGATGGTCTCCATCCCCTGACCTCGTGATCCGCCCGCCTCGGCCTCCCAAAGTGCTGGGATTACAGGCATGAGCTTTTTTTTTTCTTTTTTTTAATAACTGTGGGGTGCTTCCTGACTTCAGAGAATTTCCAGGTGACCTTAGCCAGCTGTTCCTATGCTAGGTTAGCATACCAGGCTTTCTTAGGTTTGTCTATTTGGTTTTCCACCTAAGGGTAGTATTGAAGAGCAGTAAGTCCAGATTTATATATAAATCAGATTTGATATAAATCAACTTAAGCAAAGGTCATTAAATAAATCACCTGGAACACTTAAGAAAATTGTTCAATAGTTTGTGGGTCAAGCTGTGAGGAAGGCTCCACTGGCCATTATTTTGTCTTATTCATGTAGAGACAGCTGGAGCTGGATAATTTTCTTGTAATGGCTTACTTGGCCCTTTAGCCTTTTTTTTTTCTCTTGGCATAGCATCTCATTCTTCAGGGCCTTTCCAGATGGCTTGGCTTTACACAGCATGGAGGTCTCAGGTGTCTAACTTTAAATATGACAGGAATGTTCCATGTCGCCTATGCAGAGGCTGCAAGGTTTCTGTAAACTAACCTTGAAAATGGCAATTGAACATGCATTTATTGGTTTCTAAGGCCAGCCCAGATTTGAGGGAACAAAGATACATAGTTGATATCTAGATGGAGAAATGACATAGACATGCTAACAATAAAAAATAAATGATGTCTGATGAGCAGTCTAAAGATGAGAAAATAAGTTGGTGGAAAAAAAGCTGTGTAAACTACTTTGTTGGGGACCTTGGCTATTAAAGAACAAAATATGAAACAATAATAACTAAAAGATGTTGTTGGCTTGAGGGAGGCTTTTCGTTTGTTATCCTCCCGTTGATTGTTTACATAGAAGATTCTGGGAAGTCTCAAGGCATAAGAAGTATAAAACTTGATAGCTAGTATAGTATGAAGAAATGAAAGAACAAATAAAACATGGAATAATAGAAGAATTAATGTTTTTGAGTATAAAATAGTTCATGTAAATAACAGATGTTTTAAAATTCAAAAGACCCAGGATAGCCAATGCAATATTAGAAGGACAAAGTTAGAGGATTGACACTGACTTTAAAGCTTACTGTAAAGCTCTAGTAATCAAAACAGTGTGGTATTGGTGAAAGAATAGACAAATAGATTAATAGAACAGGACAGACAGCCCAATAGATGAATATAAATGTTGTCAACTAATATTTCACAATGGAGCAAAGGCAATTCAGTGAAGAAAGGATAGTCTTTTCAATAAATGTTGGAACAACTGGACATTCACATGGAAAAAAATAAATATAGACCAGGACCTTACAGCTTTTATGAAAACTACTTCAAAATGGATAATAGACCCAAATGAAAAATGCAAAACTATATGTTTTATCCAAAAAAAAAAAAAAACACAGAAGAAACACTGGATGATCTTGTGTTTCGTGATGACTTTTTAAAAATAACACCAAAGCAAAAAGCAAACAAAATTGGTAAATTGGATTTATAAATTAAACAATATTAAAAACTTTTCTGGGAAAGACACTGTTAATATAATGAACAGATAAACCACAGAGTAAGAAAAATCTTTGCAAAACCCATTGAATTTACAATACAAAAAGTAAATCCCAGTGTAAACTACAAACTTTAGTCAATAATAATGTATTGTTATCAGCTTATACATTCTAAAAATGTGTAAACTAATGCAAGATGTTAATAATAAGGAAAGTACTTTGGAGTCAGTAAGGAATTATATGGCTGCTTTATGGTTTCTGCTCAATTTTTCTGCAAACTTACAAGTACTACTAGAAGTAAAGATTATTATTTATATTGAAATCTCTAGCAAACGTATTTGCCCAACTGATTGGAAATTATAGTTTACTTCTGAATAACCCATTGATGAAATAAGAAATCAACCTGGCATTTTGAAAATGTTTGAACCAGAATAAAATAAAAGTTGACATGTTAACACTTTATCAATGAGGCCAAAACAGTGCTTAGAGAGAAATATATATCTATGACTTTATATAGTAAAAAGGAAAAGTAGAAATAAATTATCTAAACTTTCATATGAAGAATCTTAAATTTAAAACTAAAGAAAGTGATAATAAAAATGATAAACAGAATAAAGAAATAGCAAAATAGAATTCACACGCACATTTAAAAAATCAAATTACTTTTTAAAATGTTTATTGTTTTAGAATTAAAAAAATGTAAAATTTATCAAGATTTATCAATATACAAAACAAGTCTTATAATTGACACAGAGAAACACAGCACAGAGAGTTAAGAGGTTGATGAAATACAGATACACAGAACAGCAGAATCTATGCTTTTTTTTTTTTTTCCCCCGAGACAGAGTCTCACTCTGTTGCCCAGGCTGGAGTGCATTGGCACGACCTTGGCTCACCGCAATCTCCGCCTCCTGGGTTCGAGTGATTCTCCTGTTTCAGCCTCCTGAGTAGATGGAATTACAGGCACCCACCACCACACCTGGCTAATTTTTGTATTTTTAGTAGAGATGGGGTTTTGCCATGTTGGCCAGGCTGGTCTTGAGCTCCTGACCTGCCTCAGCCTCTCAAAGTGCTGGGATTACAGGTTCGAGCCACTGTACCCAGCCCTATGTTATTTTCATACACAGGCATGGAGGACTCCAGCGGATAGCAGCAGGGCAGCACTTCTGAGAAAATCACCTGAATCAACTTGTGTTTATCTTTGTATGTCATAGGCAACAAATTCAATTACAGTGATTTAATCGAAAGTGGGTTAACGTTTAAAAATAATAATAAAATAAAATAAATAAACCTTAGCAGCTGTCTTTGCCTGGCGTTATTATCCTTAGAGAGAACTATCTAACAACAAAGAAAGTTGTATTGGGATATGGCTATTAGATGTAATTCTACTTTTTATATGCTGAAACACCTGCTTGAAAAGAAGCAGTTTCTGATTTGAGTTTTTTTTTCCACCAAAGATATAAACAACAGCTTGTTAATTCCCTTCTGTAGAAACCAGAAACGTGCCTAAGAAGCCTGTTCCCGTCATTTTGTCCTGTTAAAATTTTAATGAAATAAAATCTTTGCCACTATAGTTTTGCTGTAGCTAGAGGTTATTTTCTAAAAATGCATTTAAAGAAAAATTAAACAGGATGAGAACTGAACATTTTAAAATGCCTATTAAATTTGGAAAAGAAACAAAATGCATTGAGGTTGTTAAAATAGGTGTTTCTTTCTTTGAGAGGACTAGGTTAGTACATCCCATTTTACTCTGAGCATGTGGAGGCTGTGTTCTATGATTGTTTCTGGGGTACATGCTCACCTTCTTGATTTGAATTTTTCTTACTGTGCCATTTTGTGGTTTGACAGCTTGTTACCACAGGTATGGAATTCTTCACTAGTTCTAGGCTCTCCTCTAGGCTCATACCTTGGTATGGACTGGTAAGCCACACAAACCTTCTGCTATAGTTTGGCCCATTTCTATGCTAAACATCTCAAAGTGTTAAAATATCTCTTCTGTCTGATCCAGTTCTAAAATCCCTGTCCAAGCCCATTACAGCTTTGTGAAGACAAAGGAGCATGGGAGACTTCTTAGGGTCTACTGATTTAAGGTACATACAATGAACTTAGTGAATAAAAACTTCAGTGAAGAGATAAAATCTAGGTAGTAATAAAAACTCATTTTGTGGCAGTTCTAAATCCAAGTCACAGAAATTACTGTAATTTCATTAAAAATTCTAATTATTATGGCTCACTATATCAAATAAATCTCACAATCAGAAGAAATGTGTCTGTAAGTGATACATTACAAGTGGGAGATGATTTTTTAAATCAACTCTCTGAAAATGCTATTAGTGAAAAGAGAAGTTGAGACTTTTCTTTCTTTCCCTGCTAAGATTTTACTTTGATGACAGTTTGTAAAGTTGCCTGGGAGGTTAAGTCACAAACTGAATTTAACTACCAAAGACTCCTGTTCTTTAAAATACCCACAACTGCACCTTTATTCACTCTTTGAAGAGAAGTACCCTTGAAAATGATGGAAAACATGTAGGTACTTAAAACAATAGCAGAAACAAAGACTGTAAATACAGACAAATAAAAATCAGTGGACTCATGAGCTTTTATCGTCCTGAAAAATTATTTGCTTTGACTGTATTTTAGCTCTTTTACCAAACATGAATTTGTTTTTAAAACTAATTTGCAGGTGTATTCCTTAATATTTGTGTTTGCATGCTTGTATGTATGTATGTGTTTGTTTGCGTGTAACTTATTGGAGGAAGTTTCTGCTGACAGTCTCAAATCTTTTTGCTAAAATAAAGAATTTTTATAGCAAATTAATCACTTGATAATTTCAGGTCTTGGCTGATTTGAGTGAAGCAATATGAACAGGTAATGTCGTGGAATCACATCTACGTGTCTATGTTCATTTGGTTTCTAGAATACTATGACAAACTGTAGCTGCTTCATAGACAAGACACTTTCTGTCTCACACACTGCACAACCAAGCCTCCGTTTTTCTAACAGCAAAGTTTTGCTTCATGTTGCTCTATTTTTATTGTATCCACAATGAGAAGTCTTCTCGACCTTTAAAACAGGCTTCACTGAAGACGGATATCTAAGTCAAAAGGAGCTGAATCATGCTTTGTTTTACATCTGTGAGGAAACACTATAATATTTTTTAAAAAATGGTATCAAAGGACAAAGGAACTTGGAGACTCACGTGCCAAGAAATGTTATGCTGTTGAAAAATTTAAAAATCGTTCTTATGCCTCCTGAAAATGGTTATTCCTTTGGTGACTATGCTATAAAATATCATGGGTAGTGCCCCAATTTTAGTTTGCTATGTGCATTTAATAGTTGGTTAGTCCATCATGCAAAGACATTTAAAGTGGGATTGAAGTAGCCACCTAAGACAGGCTACTAAAATTAGCTGAAATTATTGATGGCATCTAACCAGTGTGGTTCCCAATTCTCATCAGAACATATGTTTTTACACTGTAGGTTTCAGGTTAATTATACAAATTCATTACCAATTCTACAATAGTGTTAGAGAAAGTTTACTTGAAAAATGACCAGTGGCACCATGCAGTGGTATAAATAAATAAAGAGAAAGCATAAAATGTTAAACAGACTATCATTATTACACAGCACAGAGGAAGAGAAGTCTTTACAGACAAATAGACTGAGAATTACAAAATGAAGGATATCTAATTGGGCCTAACCAGATCAGAAGATACATCAGTGAGGAGAAAATAGTCCAAAGTACTAGACATACAAAATTTAATGTTTTCTTATCTCATGAATTAGGAAGATTTAGACTCTATTTTAGTAATGTTTAATTCAAAAAAACAGCACAAACTCCCTCAGATGATGCTACATCTAAAGAGATTCTTATACAAGAGCAAACTGCAAAGAACCAGTTAATTTTCGTAATGTCAAAGTTCTGAATCAAGTCTTTTCTGAAAGTTTAATTGGTTAGCTGGAAAAATTGACATTAAACCAATTAAACAGAGAGACTGAGAATACAAAGATGATAAGTGTTTCACCTCCTTAACAAATAGTTTATAGTGGATAAGGCAGTGAAAATCTTAATCTAGAAACATTGAATTGATTATAAAGCGTAGGTATTTGTGCATTAATGCTTTCCCAGTGTCTGCTGAGAAAACATAGAGTATATAGTGCTTAGCAGTTTCCTTTCTGGAAGCACTCTGTGGATTTATTTCTCCTCCGACTTACTACAAGGTATGAAATCATAAGTAAATTATTTAACCATTTCATAGCACACATAGTTTTCTCACATGTAATATTTATATAATAGTACCTATCTTTTTGGTTTATAGTCAAAATAGATGAAGCAGTAAATCTATAATACTTAGAATAGTAACTGGTCTATCATAATAACATAATAAATGTTAGCTATTACTGTGGTTTTCTAAAAAGACTCTGCACCACCTGTCACCCATCCTACTTCATAAACACCCACTTCATAAACATATTCTATTCTCTACACCATAGTTGCTAGCTAATATATATTAAGTAAAATCTTGCTGCCATTTATTTTGTACCTTGAATATGTCAGGTGTTTTATACACTAAGTTTTTTGATTTCAATAACGCTGCAACATAGATATGTGTATGCCCATTTTAAAGATTAAGAAAAAACGAGGCACTAAAAACAATTACTTTCTTCTAGATCACACAGCTATTAAATAGCATTGTCTCTGACTGAATTAGGACTTACAAATAGGAAGTCTGAGTCCATGTATTACAATTACAACCAGCTATATGGCTTTATACAAATCATTCACATTTGTGAACCTCAGATTAATCATATAAAACAAGATTATATTTCAAGATAAAAACATTCAAAAATTAGGTATAGAAGGAATGTATCTCCCTACAAAAAAGCCCATATACAACAAACCTACAGTTAACACCATACTTAGAGAAAAAGATTTCAACTTTTCCCTAAGATCTAAAAGAAGAAAAGTATGCCCACTCTCGCCACTTTTCAAAATAGTACTGGAAATCCAAGCCAGAGCAATTAGGCACGAGGGAAAAAAAAAGCATCCAAATTGGAAAGGAAAACGTTAAGTTGCCCGTTTGCAGGAGATACTATCTTATACATAGAAATCTCTAAAAACTCTAAAAAACTATTGAAAGTAACAAACTCACTAAAAGTTCAGGATACAAAATGAACATACAAAAATCAGTATTTCTCTACACTAAAAACAATCTAAAACTTAAAAAAATTCTATTTCCAAAGGTATCAGAAAAAAATAAGAATAAATTTAACAAACAAACCTACACATTTATGGTCAATTGATTTTTGACAGAAGTATTGAGAACACACCATGAGAAAAGGACAGTCTCTTCAGTAAATGGTGCTGGGACAACTTGATATTCACATGCAGGAGAATGAAAGAAGAGAGCATAGAAGAAAAACTCTGTAATATCTGTCTGGGCGATATTTTTTTTTGAATATGAACCTAAAAGCACAGGCAACAAAAGTAAAAATGGACAAATGTACTAAATTTAACTAAAAAGCTTCTGCACAGCCAAGAAAACAGTCAACAGTGAATATATGACCTAACAGACTGTGATAAAATATCTGAAACCATATATCTGATAAGCAGGTAATATTAATGAAATAAAGAACTCAATAACAAGAAAATGAGTTACTTGATTATAAGGGCAAAAACATGAGTAAACATTCCTCAGAAGACATGTATGGCCAACAGATACATAAATGCTCAAAATCGCTAATTATCAGATAAATGCAAATTAAAACCATGATAAAATACCCTTTCACACCTGTTATATTTGCTGTTATCAAAAAGATGAAAGATAAGTGTTGGGTAGGATGTGTAGAAAAAGGGAACTATAGGATATTTTTGGTAAGAATGTAACAGTACTAGCATTATGGAAAATGATGTGGTGGCTCCTAAAAAAGAAACTGTAAATAGAACTACAATATAATCCAGTGATCCCACTTCTGGATACATATCCAAAGGAATTGA
The DNA here is from genome assembly GCF_029289425.2 of Pan paniscus. Taxonomy (NCBI): domain Eukaryota; kingdom Metazoa; phylum Chordata; class Mammalia; order Primates; family Hominidae; genus Pan; species Pan paniscus. Next base: position 99,617,729 of record NC_073258.2, read on the forward strand.
AATCAGTATGTCAAAGGGATATCTACATTCCCATGCTCATTGCGGCATTATTCACAATAGCCAAGATATGAGATCAACCTAAGTGTCAATTAATGGATGAGTGGATGAAGAAAATGTGGTGTATATACAAGGAAATACTATTCACCCTTTAAAAAGTAGAAAATCTTGTCATTTGCGACATCACACATGATCCTTCAGGACATTATCCTAAGTGAAATAAGCCAGTCATAGAAAGATAAATACTGCGTGATCTTATATGTGGAATCATAAAAAGTTGTTGAACTAGTTGAAGTGGAGAATAGAATGGTGGTTACCAGGGGCTGGGAAGTGGGAGCATGGGAACATGTTGCCCAAAACATACAAAAACTCAGTTAGATAGGAGGAATAAATTTAAAAGACCTATTGTATAACATGGCGACTATAGTTAATAACAATGTATTATATTCTTGAAAATTACTAAAAGAGTACATTTCATGTGTTTTCACAATAAAAAGTGATACATATGTGAGGCAATGCATATATTAGCTTGATTTAGCCATTCGATGTAAACATATTTCAGAACAACATATTGTACTCGATAAATATATACAATTAAAAATAGGATTATTGTCAGAAAATGTATTTCAAATATGAGATAATTATAACTTGTACACTGCCTACATGAAATTTACTGTATTATAATATTATATTGCATTATATAGTGTGTTACAATTGAATAACAATTGCATTGCCTTGTACTTCTAAGATGATTCAGAAAATGAGCATGTCTTCTTAGCTCACATATTTTAGCTTAAATATTGTATCAAGTCAAATAGCAATATAAGATTGACTTTATTCACTTACCCTCCATTCAAAGTAGACACACATTTGTTGCTGTTATTTGGGGGAAAATCCATGTTTAGTAAGTGTTTATTTAACGCTTACATAGTGTTTAACATATTCCAGGCTTTGTTGTAATCATTTCACCAATATTAACTCATTTAATCCTTGTAACAATCCTGTGAGATAGATACCATTATTTTCCACATTTCATATAGGGAGAAAAGAGGCATAAATGGGTCAAGTAATTTGCTCAAGTTCCAATGACAAGAGAGTGGCAGAGCCAGGATTCAGATCCAGAAAATCTTACTCCAGACTAAAAGAGTTGTCACTGTGACAACTCTGCTAGCAAAGCTCTGAGATAATGCTTTTCCAGTGGAAATAATGACTTTTTTTTCAGATTTACAACACAATTTACTTGCATACTTTCTATTGTGCCCTAAGTTTTATTAAAGCCATGATGGGGGCTGAGTACATGCCATCATTCTATCAATATTTGCTATCAGCCATTATTGCTTCAATATTTTATTTTTTTTTAGTGCAGCTTATGTCTATTTAAGGTGAAGGTAAGCCTATGAAGTTATGATGAAGCTTAACTAAGAGGCAAAGTTACTTTATAAAAACTGTTACAGGAGATAAGAAAGTTCATTATCCAATAGATTTAGTTTTGTAATCTGTCACTTGATTGAAACCACTATGCATACACCAAATGAGTCATGCTATTTTCCCACTATTCAATATGCATCATTACAATCAATTATTAGTATACCTGTAAGAAAACAGAATCATTTTTACATCAGTGTTGTCAAAGATACATTATTGAGACTAAACAACAAAAAGACTATGCCACAAAATTAGATATAGCACACATTTACATGATTTCTGTAAATCTTCCACTTAGTTTTAAATTTTGAAATCTCAAAAAAAAAAACCTATTGTGGCAAAATGAACAATGCTTTCTGTTTAGTATTATGCAATTCTTGGATTGATTCAGTGCAAAATGGTTATTAACTGCTGGATACAAATTTTTATGATTGTCTCTAAGGAATACATATATTGAGATAATTTCTCATCCCTTTTCTCCAACCTAGTTTTTGCTGGTCAAACTTTTCTGCTGTCAACAAGCCCCGATAAACCTAAAAAGCACCCACTAAGTGATGTTGTATATATAGGCTATTTTAGGGAATATATAGAAAGTGAAAAAAGTGTATGGGTAGGTAAACTCAGGGTAGCCATGGGGTCAGCAGTTTCCCAGATACTCATTGAAGGTGGAAAACATGATGCACACTTTTATTTTGTCCCTTATTTACTCCGTACAGGATTATGAAGAGTTAGGCAATACCACTAGTTTAAAAAATTTCTCTATTAGAGACCAGTTCTCACATTGTTACCTCCTTTACTTTCTATTCTTGTTAAACTATTAAACAGCGCAACTTTTTCACATTTCCAGAGTGTTCCACAAGCCATCGGCTCTTTCCTTACCAAAATATGGAAATATAAATACTTTCCGTTTAGCTTTTGCATCTAATTTGCTTCCTTTATTTTAAATCTCCCAGGACCAATATGAATTTCATTTCAGCTGCCAAATGTTCAGAGATCCTCTGAAATTGGGTGACATTTAGCAATAGTAGTTACATTTTTGAAGCCCTGTTCTGCTTCAGTTGGGGGGAAAAAAAGGAGCCCGGCAAAGCCATCAGATTTTGTCAAATCCCCCTTTAAAGTTTACGTGCAAAGAGGATAATATCTGTAATATTTTTATTTTAGTATATATGATAAAGTAAACTTTATTATAAAAAGTGAACCAAAAAGATGAGAGTTTCAGGGAGTAATATAACAAAATGAAACCTAGTATTTGGGGAGTGTAAACTAATTGGATCCCAATGGCTGTATTAAGTAAAGTGATTTTATGTATATTGGAATGCTGAAAAACACCTGTAATTTTTGCTTCGTGCATGTGTATTTATGACTATGGAGAAAAAAAAAAGCTTTCCCATAGACATCAATCACAGAATGACCATCCAAAAATCATTTAATTCATTACAGAATTATGCATTGCTTGGATTCTACACTTGAAGTCCATATACCTATAATTCTCTGTGTGAGTGAGTTGGTTCCAGGCCTATTTAGAAACATTATTAGTTTGGCTGCTATATTTGTATGGATTCAAAGATAGAACTCTTGAAGAGTGTTTTACCCAAATATTCAGTGTTAGAAGTTTCAGGCTATTAGGAAACTCTACTAGTCTTGTAATTTCTTTCAACTTTTAAAATGAAAATTTTAAATCTTGTTATATCTCTTTGATCATTGAGTGACCTCCTGCACCAAAACCTGAATTTAATGAAGGATTTTGAGTTCCCCAGAGAGTTTTATCTACTTTCATGCTATTTTGTGCTCAGAGTGCAATTTGCAGTTATAAAAGTCCTACTTTTCACCAGCTTGCCCCATCAATGGATAAACTAATTTTCCACTTAATGGAAAGATTTGTGATGGCTTAACTGTTTCATGAGGCTAAAAGTTTAGACCAAACTGATTTTAAATCTCATTTTTAGAGCAAAGTGATTATGATCTAAAAATTGGTTTTAAAACTATACTCAATTTTTAAAGGTATGTTTAACAAAGCTGAAAAATCGAGATTTGTTTTGTAGTTTCCCTGTTGGTGATGAGAGGAACAGTCATGCCGTCATATGAATTGTCTTCCATGGTTTGTGCACTCAGAATTTGATGCTCAAGTGAAAATTCATCTATCATTGAACTCACATGAAGAATAGGCACTTACATTTTGTTGTGAATTTATCCCAAGGTAACATGCAACTTACTATGCAATTTATAACAAATTCTAGCCTCTATACAGTTATCTTTAGCTCAACTTTATCTAAATCATCGGAGGCACTAGTAAACACAAGTGTGCTTCTACTTTGTGACATGATATCATTGAGAATAACAAGAAAAATAATTTATTAAGAAAATATCTTTAGTTACCTATAATTTATTTTGAATTACATTTGTAATTCCTTTAAATAGATATAATTATTTCTTATAGTGATATTTAAAACCAATCTCACTTTAAAATAATTAATTGATTTCCAGTTGGACAGTAAATAACCACAGTGTGTAAGTCTTTTTTTCAAAAGATTTTTATAACAGAACAAATTGTAATAGCAGTATGTGCATTGACTACTTAAATACTGTCATAATGGACCTATATCAAATGACGTTCATTCCAAGATATTTAGGCAACAAGGTATAGATACATATTTTGGGGACATATTTTTAACTATCAGAGTTTATTTAAATATATATATGGGAAGAAAGTGTGTTACTAGAATAAGTCCAACACTTTTTATTGTTTTCCTAAGCAAATCCTTATTTTGAGATAAGGTAAAAACAAACAAACAAAAACGTACAAGCAACCTTCAACTTTAATCCAGAAGAGCATGATACAATGTACACAATAGTCTAGCAATGGCAAAAACTCTATAAGTCCATTGTTACTACATTTCTTTTATCCAATAGTGATGTAATGAGAGTTACTTGAATCTTGACTTTGCCATTTATCATTTGAGTGACTCTGGTACAATTTTTAACACTATGTACCCATTTATCATCATCAGGAAACTAGACATCACAGTGTTTAATTCATTTATAAGTATTAAAGCAATGTACATGAAAGTAGCTGAAATATGTACTCAATAAAGTATCAAGTTTGATAGAATCAACATATCTCATGCCATAAATTTTTATTTGACCTTTTGTCTCTCATTAGAACCTAGTTTAGTCTGGATTTATGAAAACAAAGTACAACAAAAAAATAGAGTGCTCATTTGGTGTAAAAATGTAACAAAAAATGGCAAAAGGAGAAAGATAAGCTTTATTACATTCGTGTATTTCATTTACAGGAACTTTTATGTAATTTTATCTCTAAAGCTAACTCATAACTCATGCTTTGTAGATAACCTCAAGTATAAAGAGAATTATAATAGGTATATAAACAAATCCAATATGATATAAACATATAGTCCAGATCAAGTCCATACTAGCAGATTTGTTTTTTTTTTTTTTTTGAGATAAGAGTCTTGCTCTGTTGCCCAGGCTGGAGTGCAGTGTCGCGATCTCATCTCACTGCAAGCTCCACCTCCCAGGTTCACACCATTCTCCTGCCTCAGCCTCCTGAGCAGCTGGGACTACAGGCACCTGCCACCATGCCCGGCTAATTTTTTTGTATTTTTAGTAGAGATGGGGTTTCACCATGTTAGACAGGATGGTCTCGATCTCCTGACCTCGTGATCTGCCCGTCTTGGCCTCCCAAAGTGCTGGGATTACAGGTGTGAGCCACTGCACCCGCCCCATACTAGTAGAATTTTAAAGGCTTCTTGTAGGTTGTATTTGTGAGGAGCTCTGAAATACAGACTTTTATTTACTGAAGAAGGCGATTAAAAAATTTCATACCGAGGGAGAAGCATGAGCAAAATTATAGAAACATATGAATAGACATGCCACATTTAAAAAAGAAGGCATAATAAAGCTTAGGTTTGGTGGTATAGAGTGACAATAAAGAAAAACCATGTAAATAAGATGTTAGCATTTGCATACATTGATATGGTATATATTCACAAAAACATGTAATAGAACATCCAAGAGTTAATTCAAGGAATCACTGTCATTTTATAACAAATTATAATTCAAAAGCTTAGAGTTTTTACCGTATACTGGTTCATGTAATACAATAAAGGGATTAATATCCACCAATATCAATCCAAGGGTGGATATAAACACACATTGGCATTTGAGAAACCATAGTCACTATTTTTAATAATGGAATTTTAGGACATCTGGTAGGATTTCAGTTTGATTCATCATTTACCGTATTTGAATAAATGATCTGCAACCTTAATAAGCTTATGCCAATGCAGAAATGGAATGGCATCCCATTCTTTACAGTGAAATAGCAATTAGTAAGAACTTAAAAAATATTAGATAACTAGATTTTGTAATTAGAATTTAATAAAAGCACTGACTCAAATAGCAGATAAAAATAAAAACCTTCTGCTGGAGATTTTTCACTTGGGATTCACCTCAGCCCAGGCAAATTCAAAATATCTTTATGTTGGTCTTCCTCAATGGAAATTATATTTCTAGAAATTCTTGAAGGAGGAAATGTGAAATTAAAAGAAAGCAACCTAGTTCCAGGGAGAGTGCATAGAATTGTCTTTTTTGTGGCATGCACTATAAGTAAAATTTATGTTCATTTAAATGGAACCATTTACATGAAGCTTTGCTTACAAGCAAATGGGAAGTATCTTATATGTATGTGATTCTGCAAAATTGAGCTGGTCAAAGTTTCCTATTAAACTCATTATTAGCTTAAAGTGTCACCTCTACTCCTTTTCCTAGTCTGACAGATCAAATTCACCTTGAACTTCTTGTCTTTGTAGAAATAGTAGCTCTAGATAATTTTTTTTCTGCTATCAAGAAAAACTGGCCTGCCAAGACCAAATAGGATGGTGAGTAGAAGATTGAAGTGTTCTTAATTAATTTTGTTTGTTTTACATTTTTTGTCTTTCCTTAGAATTCACTATTATACAAATATTTTTCTTTGTGGCTCTGAAGATTATAAACAATATAATATCTTAAATAAATGCAAATGAAATTTTGAAACAGATAATAAAAATCACTTTTCAATGAGTAGAATTATCTGTTAATGATCTCCAGTATTGTCCTTAGATATAATGATAATGATTATAATGTGCTTATTCTATTGCTATAATTATCTGTTTAAAATTTCATGGATCTCTTAAGTTTTATTCTTCTTGTGTCTAAATGAATATTCACATTAAGTTGTACCTGTGTGCACACATATATCTGAGCTCATATATTAAAGTATATTTTACATGGGCACATGCAAATATATAAGAATACACATGCATGTATTGAAATGGATATAGCATTTGTGATGTATTTATATATATTTTTCTGTATCATATACATGCTCATACAAAATGTTAATATCCAACTAATTTCATCCAGTATTCATAATAATAGAAACAAATATTTTTATACCAATATTCATGAAAATACTGGAGAAGGAATCTTAACACAAAGATATAAGAATTGGCAGCAATGGGCATTTAGATATGGCTCAAAGTTCCAAGGTTAATATGTGACTCAAAATTTTTGTAAGGTCAAAATCTGTCTATAGATGTATTTCCATAGCTAGAGGCAGGCATATCTTCTTGGCAATAACAACAAAGACCTTAGTATTGGCCATCATTTGCAATTACTCTAGGAGTCACAGATGATACATCTTTATATTTTAAGTCAATCATCAACAATAAAATTGTGTCCTTTGACTATTTTTAATTTTTTATTTCTTTTCTTTTTAAAATTTTATTTTAGGTTTGTGGGTACATGGGCAGGTTTGTTACATGGGTAAATTGCATGTCGCTAAGGTTTGGGCTATGAATGGTCCTGTTATCCAGGTAGTGAACATAGTACCTGATAAGTAGTTTTCCAGCCCTCACATCCCTCACCCCAGTAGTTCTTACTGGATATTGTTTTGTTCTTAATGTCCATGTGTACTCAATGTTTAGCTCCCACTTATAAGTGAGAACATACAGTATTTGGTTTTTCTGTTTTATTTGCTTCCTGCATTTATTTGTTTAGGATAATGTCTTCCAGCCGCATCCATGTTGCTGCAAAGGACATGGATTTTTCTTTTTTATGTCTGCATAGTTTTCCATGGTGTATATGTACAACATTTTCTTTATCTAATCCACCCTTTATGGGCATCTAGTTTGATTCCATGTTTTTGCTGTTGTGAACAGTGCTGTGATAAACATACAAATGCATGTGCCTTTTTAGTAAAACAATTTATTTTCCTTTGGTTATATACCCAGTAATGGTATTGCTAGGGTAAATGACAGTTCTATTTTAAGTTCTTTGAGACATGTCTATTTCCAAATTGCCCTCCACAGGGGCTGAAGTAATAGACGTTCCCACCAACAGAGTATAAGCATTCCCTTTTCTCCACAACCTTGCCAATATCTGTTTGTTGACTTTTTAGTAATACCCATTCTGACTGGGTTGACATGGTATATCATTGTGGTTTTGATTTGTATTTCTCGAATGATTGGTGATTTGAGTATTTTTGAATATATTTGTTGGCTGTATGTGTTTCTTCTTTTCAGAAGTGTCTGTTCATGTCCTTTGCGCACTTTTTAATGGAGTTACTTGTTTTTTGCTTGTTCAGTTGTTTATGTTCCTTATAGATTCTGGATATTTAGCCTTTGTTGGATGCTTAGCTTGTGAGTATTTTCTCCCATTTTGTAGGTTGTCTATTTACTCTGTTGATAGTTTATTTTGCAGTGAAGAAGCTTTAATGAGGTCCCATGCTTCAATTTTTGTTTTGTTGCAATTGCTTTTGGAGACTTTGTCATAAATTCTTTGTGAAGGCTGGTGTCCAGAGTATATTTTCCAAGTTGTTTTTTTTTCCTAGGGTTTTTCTAGTTTTGGGTCTTAAATTTAAGTCTTTAATTCATCTTGCATTAATTGTTGTATATGATGAAAGGTAGGAGTCTAGTGTCATTTTTCTGCATATGGCTAACAAGTTATCCCAGGACTGTTTACTGAATAGTGAGTCCTTTCCTCATGCTTGTTACTCAAGAGTCTGTAGTTGTGCAGCTTTATTTCTGGGTTCTCTCTCTAATTCCATTGGTCTATGCATTTTTTGTTTGTTTGTTTCTACCAGTACCATGCTGTTTTGATCATCTCAATAGATGCAGAAAAAGCTTTTGATAAAATTCAGCATGCACGATAAAACCCTCAACAAACTAGGCATCAAAAGAACGTACTTCAAAATAATAGGAACCATTTAGGACAGATCCACAGACAATATCATACTGAATGAGCAAAAGCTCAAAGCATTTCATTTAAGAATTGGAACAAGATAAGGATTCCCACTCTCACCACTCCTATTTAACGTAGTACTGGAAGTGCTAGCCAGAGCAATCAGGCAAGAGAAAGAAATAAAAGGCATCTAAATTGGAAAAAGAGAAAAATTATCTCTCTTTACTGATGATATGATTCTATACTTAGAAAACCCCAAAGACTCTGCAAGAAACTTATAGCATTGATAAACAACTTCAGTAGTTTCAGGATACAAAATCAATGTACAAAAATTAGTAGCATTTCTATACACCAATAACATTCAAACTGAAAACCAAATCAAGAATGTAGTTTTATTTGCAAGAGCCACACACATAAAAAAATGCCCAGGAATATATCTAACCAAGGATGTGAAAGTTCTGTACCAGAAGAACTACAAAATCCTGCTTAAAGGAATCATAGCAATATAAACAAGTGGAAAAACATCCCATGCTCATGGATTGAGGAAGCAATATTGTTAAAATGTCCATACTGGCCAAAACAATATAAAGATTCAGTGCTATTTTGATCAAACAATGAATTTTATTTTTCAGAGAATTAGCAAAAAAAAAAAAAAAAAATTCTCAAGTTCATATGGAACCAAAACAGAGCCTGAATATCCAAAGCAATCCTAAGCCAAAAGAATAAAGCTCAGAGGCATTATATTACATGACTTCAAAATATACTACAAGTCTACAGTGATCATTTTTAAGTATTCCAGCTGGGTCTGATGATGCCTGCCTGTAGTCCTAGCTAATCAGGAGGCTAAGACTGGAGGAATTCTAGTGTACAATGATCATGCCTGTGAATAGCCCCTGCACTGCAAAACTCCATCTTGGACAACACAGTGAGAGCCCTTCTTCAGAAAAAAATTAAAGAAAAAACAACTGTTCATAGACATAAAGTACAGGGAAAATAGTTTTTAAAATGTTATTTCTGTTTCTGTATGTATGTGGTTTTTTTTAAAACTTTTCCCTAACTTGATGCTAATTGTGTGATTTTTACCTGGAAATTTTTCTCAGTCTACCTCTACCAATTGGCTGCTATTTTGATTGCTTTCATGCTATGCAGTGTGACTACTCCCTCACCTATAGCTTTTAAAAAGCATTTTAAATGTTTTTCTTGTCTGTCTATAATGTTTGAACATTTATGAAGTAACCATGACATTTCTCACTTTTCACAGGCTACAAATAGAATATCCTTTCTATACCATACATGTTGCTTAGTCCTTCAAAAATCAATGTATACATGATTTTTTCATGTAATGTTTCTCTGTGAGATCCATAGAGTTAAGTATGGCTGCTTTTGTGTGTTAACTATAAACTGCATATGCTTCTAATGTATAAGATAAAGCAAAATCTAAAACTTACATTTATTTTCTTTTTTTAAGACAGTTTTATTGAGTTTTAAGTGAAAAACTAAGCTATGTATTTTATATATATTGTTTTATGCACGCGCGCACACACACACACACACACACATAAATCCATCTCCTCAGTCAAGATGGTGAACATAGACACTATCTTCAGGTGTTTCCCTGTGATCTTTAGTAACCATTTCCTGCCCCTACACTGCCCACTCTCTACATTACTACACATTACCTTATAATTTCTATAATTGTATATAAATAGCATCATAGAGTATGTCCTCTTTTTTTTTTTTTTTTTTGCTTTATTTCTATCACTGAGGACAATGATTTTGAGATCCACCATGGTGTTTTCTGTACCAATAAATAGCTCATTTCTTTGCATTGCTGAGCAGTATTCCATTAGATGAATGGCCACAATCTGTCTATTTGTTCACTTGCGATGGTCATTTGGATTGTTTACAATTTGGGGCCACTACAAATAAAGCTGTTATAAATATTCATGTGCAAGTCTTCCAAGTCTTTGCAAGGGCATGTGCTTTTTTTTTTTTTTTTTTTAAATCTTGAGAACTATTTAAGGGTAAAAATCCCGGGATCTTAGGGTAGACATATTTGTAACTTTTAAAGACAGTAACAAACTATTTTCCAAAGTAGTTTTTTCTGGCTGGGTGTGGTGACTTATGCCTGTAATCCCAGCACTTTGGGAGGCTGAGGCAGATGAATCACAAGGTCAGGAGTTTGAGACCAGCCTGGTCAACATGGTGAAACCCCATCTTTACCAAAAATACAAAAAAAAAAAAAAAAAACGCCGGGTGTGGTGGCATGTGCCTGTAATTCCAGCTACGCTGGAGGCTGAGGCAGGAGAATTGTTAAATCCGGGAGGCAGAGGTTGCAGTGAGCCAAGATCACACCACTGCACGCCAGCCTGAGTGACAGAGCAAGACTCCATCTGGAAAAACACAAATGAAAAAGAAACAGTTTCTATTTTCCAGTTTCTATTCCCACCAGAAATCTATGAGTATGTTTGTCCCTTCACATCCTCAAAATACTGATAGCTTTTTCTTTGGTTGCTTTTTCAGCACATAGGCTAAAAGCATTTAGTTTGCTAATATTAAAATTTTGTAAAGATATTTCTGTTGTGAACTTGTAAGTTAATACCATTGTGGTCAAATAACACACTTCATATGATTTGAATCTTTTTTAACTATATCAATAATTGTTTTATGTCCCTGAATATAGTCTATATTGATAAACGTTTTGCATGCACTTGAAATTAATGTGTATTCTGCTGTTTGGTGGGTAGATATGCATTAATCTATAAATGTTAATTAATTAAAATTAGTTGATTATGCAGTTCAACTTTTCTATATACAGACAGTCCTTACATTGCAAAGTAGTCTGGGACCATTAAAAGCACGATGCAAGCTGAAATTTCTGAAATGATGAAGCCAGCCTTTATTGGCAGTGAAATTTTCTTCTTCAGTCTTCTTGTAGCTGCCATTTTCTTCAATATGGCAAGTAGAACCTTTCTACCTGAATGCTAGCCAAACCGAGTAGAAGACATTTGAAGCTGCACTGAAACCAAAAATGTAGCGCAGACTACTCATGTAATGAAGATAGTATTAGCTACATTAGATTTTCTTGTCATTTGAGTGTACCTAGAATTTTATTTTTCCTACGAAATGAATCTTGGGTCCTCTCTCTAAACTTGCTTCATATCCCATGGTGAGGTAATCTGTTGTGATTTATATATTTATATATAGATTTATTATATAATAGATCTATTATATTTATATATAGATTAATATTTAACTTTTCCCTAGCTTATAACATTAAAATTTACCGTAATCTTTAAATGTTTCTACTAATTTCTCATATCAATGCGATGTATATCCTGACATCTATGTCACTGAATCTGAATTTTACTAACTCCCAAAAATTATTGCCATCTATTTTTGTATTTAAGACCTCTAAATGTAATTTTTTTTGCATTAAAGATATTGCATATACTATTCATACTATAATAAGGTATAGAACAAAATATTAGCTAGACAGACTTCGGGTATACATACAATACTCACGTATTTTAGAACGTTTCAGTGGCCTCCTGGGTGTAGAGTAAGGGTTGGTTGTGGCAACAGTGTAGTGCTATTTGTTTTAGTTTTATGTAGATTTATTGAGGATTCATAAAATGCAATATACTTAGAGTCAGTATAATTACCAAAAATTGATGTTAGAAATAATCTGAAGTTTAATAATCTTATTTAAGATTTAACCTTTCTCTCCATAATTCTGTTTATTTATTTTCTTATCAAAAGTTGCAGATACAAGAAGAAAAACTGGTTTATTTCCCAGTATTTCTCTGCACAGTCTTCAAAGAAACATGGAAAAAGTGAAAATTTAAAAAAAGGAAGAAATGCAAAAATTTTTCAAATGAGATGTTTTTCAAACTAAATCTATGCTAAAGAGATCTTAAATACCTGGGAAAAAAGGCAAAAGTAGTACTATAAGTCCTAAAAACACTTACTATTTTAATCATTAAGCCTTGCTATTGCATTATTGCTTAATGCCTGGTAAAATTAAATTAGTTAGGGTAATATGCTGCCAAAGGAAGAAAAGAAACAGTATTACCCTTTAATCAATATCATTATTTATACTTTTGTAGTTATAAATTCTTAATACCCATGTCATTGTATGACCATTAAAAACTCAAAAAATGGACCTTGGAGCCACGAGAGATTTCCTTTGGTGGAGAAAAGGTAAGCAGAAGATCTCCAGTAGACTACCTTTCTTCCATAGGTGCCTATAATTCTAGCTACAGGGTAGCCCCACAGCTCTCACAGGCCCTAAGCTTACTTTGGGGAGTTGTCTGGAGTCCATGGGAGTACATTATTCTAGAGAGAGAATTCATGCTGAGTGCCTCCCATCCCCCCAGGACCCAAGTTGCTGTAGCAAAGTGCCACCTTGAGAGCAAAGCCGACACTAGACTACATCTTTCCTTGGACCTCAATATGCCTTGCAACTTCACCTTTTGAGGCAATGCTGATGTGACCTCACATCAACCCAGAGGGCTGGAGTATCTTACAGGAGTTAGACCCAGCAGTGCAGCCATATTCCTAGTACCCTAACCCTTGTGGCATCCCACATTCCTAGGAACAGGCAGTTTAGCAAATCAGGAAAGTTGGCCCTGGGACAAAAGGAGTTGAAGCATCTGCTCCCCAAAGCATGAGTGCCTCGTGCGTGGGCCCATCACTGCCAGTGATTACTTTGTCTCCTCCAGCAGTGGGCCACTGAGGGCCCACACACCATACAGAAACTCAGGTACCAACCTGTGCAAGGTACACTGCCACAAGGAATAGGATGGGTATATTCAATATTGAAAGAAAAAAATGTCAGCCAAGAATATTATACCTAGAAAAGCTATCTTTCATAAATGAAGGAGAAATACAGTCTTTCCCAGACCTCAGCAAAAACTTGAGGAAGTTAATTACTGGACTGGTCCTATAAGAAATGCTTAAGGGATCCTATATCTGAAAGAGGACAATATCTACAATTGTGAAAACACATGAAGGTAAAAAACTTAAAGGTAGAGCAGATATGTAAAAGATAAAGAAAAGAAAACAAATGTTACCATTATATAAAACCACCAAACCACAAAAAGAATAAGAGAGGAAGAAAGGAACAAAGGTTATGAAAACAATGAGAAAACAACAAAATGACAGGAGTAAGTTTGCACCTATGAATGGCAATTTTGAATCAAAATGGTTAAAATTCCCAATTAAAAGATAAAGACCGACTTAACAGATTTAAAAAAAAAGACTTAAGTCTATGCTCACTATAAGAAACTCATTTTCACAGTAAAAACACAAAGTTAAATTATATATATATAAAAAATACTCCTTCCAAATGGAAACTAAAAGAGAACAAGAGAGGATATACTTACATCAGATAAAATACAGACTTCAAATCAAAAGCCATACAAAGAGTCAAAGAAGATCATTACCTAATGATAAAGGGAATAATTCAGTAAGATAATATAATGATCATAAATACATACACACCCACACCAGAGCACCCAGATATATAAAGCAAATATTGGGGAATCTTGCTCTAGGGAAAGCAATGGATTCAAAAGAAAGAAAGCAGTATGTTGAAGAGATACCTGAACCCTCAGGTCTATTGCAGCTCTATGCACAATAGCAATGATATGAAATCAACCTGTTTATTAGCATGTGAATGCTTAAGGAAAATATGGCATAAATACGCAGTAGAATGCTATTCAGCTTTGAAAAGAATGAAATCCTATAATTCATAGCAACTTGGATGAACCTGTAGGATATCATGTTAAGTGAAAAAAGTCAGGCACTGAAAAATAAATAATGCATATTCTCACTCACATGTGGGAGCTAAAAATAAGCTCAAAGAAGTAGTGAGTAGAATTAAGGTTATTAGGTGCTGAGAAGGGCAAAAGGAAGGGGAGAATAAGGAGAGGTTGGTTAATAGATACAAAAATAAAGCTATGTAAGAGGATAAGTTCTAGTGTTTTGTAGCCCTGCAGGATAAATATAGTTACTAGTAATTTACTGTATATGTTCTTAATGCTAGAAGGGAGGATTTTGCATGTTCTGAAGACAAATAAATGACAAATGTTTGAAATGATGGATATCTGAATTACCCTGATTTGATCATTACACATTGTATACATGTATTAAAATATCACTGTAGCCCATAAATCGGTGCAATTATTATGTGCTAACTAAAAATAAAAGGAGAAAAACCCTTAGAAAATGAAAATATTGATAATGATGTAATAAGTAGAATAACAATAAAATTGATATAAATTTTATAAAACTATTTACAAACATTTTAAAATCTGTTCTCATTTTACAAGCCAAAACTCATACAGCTAGTATTGATTGGCCACTACTTGTACTGTTAATTAATTTTGCAAAATAAAACAGTCCTCAAGGATTCAAAATGGCAAGAGTCAAAAGGTTTTTTGAAAATGTAAGTTTGTATTCTCAATGGGACAATGTTCTCTGTAAAATACAAGGGTGATTGTAGGAAGAGTTATGGTGCTCATCATTCTCCACTATTTACCCATGGAGAATGCTGAAGTTATGATAAGTAGCCTCGTCAAATCCTCCCATTCAAGTCATGCCAGAGTTCAGTTCCAAAACTGCTTTTTATGTATCAACTATATCAAGTACAGTCTGGCTTCTCAATAATTACATCACATCTGACTAAATAATACCGTTGTTATTATTCTTATCAAATTAAGCTTCTGCTTTCTCGAAAGTCTAGGTTATAATGGTGTACTTGCCTGAGAACACAAGCAAAGGAAATCTAAAGCCTGTGTGAAAATTATTTCAGTAATTCAGACAAAGTGTTTTTCTGGATACTTACTAGATTTTTAAAATTATTTCAAAAAATTTTTTATTTTTCTTCATTTATTCTTTTAATTTCTCTTTACAATCATAACTTCTTGAAATTTTCTTTCTCTTCTTTCTTTTTTTCTCCTTGCAGACTTTCTCCTTTGATCAAAATATGAAGAAATTAGAAATAGCAACTCTTTCAGTACAATGCTAGTTTTTCTGACATGTACAGTCTGAGTTAACAAAATATAAAGCTATCGAATTTTATTCTGACTAATGTATTCTTAGGTCAAGTGCTGAGATATATAGCGGCATTCTCACAGGCTATTTTGGAAAGTAAAGGCCTCTGGATTTTATGTCCAGTGAGATTTAGTGTACATTAAATTTTGATAACTGCCCTCTCAATTATAGGATATGCTTAGAAATGTTAAGTTTCAAGGACACATGGTGTTTAAGAATTGCAGACCCCAAAGAAAATTTTCCAGAGGTCAGCACTATCCAACAGAAATATAATGTATACCACATGCATAATTGAAAATTTTCTAAGAATCACATATAAAAAGTAAAATTCAAGAGGCAAAATTAACTTTAAACATGTTTTACTTCATGTAATATATACAAAATATTGTCATTCCATGAGATTAATATAAAACATGTATTGAAGTATTTCCTTCTTTTTTTGTACTATATTTTTCATTAGTCTTTGAAACCAGTATAGTCTTACACTTATATCACATATCAATTGATACACAGAATTTTCACTGACTAAAATAAGATATAATCTTTCCAAAACGTTACAGTTTCATTTATAAGAAAAATATTTTATTCTGCTGTACTTTATACATTTAAATTTTAAATTGATGTGTTCTAATTATTAGTTGCACTAAGAATTTCAGGTGCTTGGTTGTTTAAGGAACACATGGCTAGTGACATAGCTGTAGACGCTTTCAGAGCCTGTTTCATGAATGTGCAGTCCCACAAGGCTCTCACTTTAGAAAGGTGCTCCAGCTCAGTTTAATGCTCTGCTGTATCTGTTCTGAAATTCATAATCATTTTAAATCAGATGTCTTAAATTTTTATTATACACTGGGTTCCACAAATTATATATCCAGTCCTGTCCCCAGTAAGTATCTGATGACCCTGTACTTCAACCAGCAACTAAATCAAACAGTGTACTTTATAAAAAGAACATGTAATTTTTATGTGAAAACTGCTTCAAGAAGACACAGTTCAGGTTTCTGACAAATGGATCTGAGAAGCATAAATTCCAAAGAGGATACCCTATAAAGGTAGTACATAGTAGTTTTAAGGGCTTAGCATGCAAAGAAAGAATAATTATTGGAGAAGGAATTCTGCATTTAGGAAAAGAAAATGCTCAATTTTAGTTCAGTGAGAATACCATTCTCTTTCTCGCCTCTCATCTTCTATTCTTTAAGTAACTTCTTTTAAATCAGTAATGAGCAGAGTTAGAAATATTCTATTTTTTTGTCTTCCTGAATTGCCTTTCTCTTTCTTCCTGTGGCTATTTACTTCAGTTACATTCTAAATCTTTATCTGAAATAGTTAATCTCTTCCAAAGGCATGATGCTATCTGATAAATTTATCCTCTTAATCCTTAGGATTATTGAGAGCATTACCAAATTTTTCAACTTTTGTTATGATTTGGCTTTTGTAACAGTCTATCAGTAGTGGGTAAATGCTCCCTGGGGCAATGGAAAATAATTTTTACTTTCACATTTTGACATCTCTATCAAGGTTATTGATTCATGAGTCAATATAAAATTTTTACCTTGTGGGCTTTTACCTTATGACATCTCCAGTAATCAAAATTTCCAATGTGTAAAGCTACCACAGGAAATCTCTAATGAAAAAATAATTCAAATATATATATACACACATACTTCATTGTCTTATATAAAATAAAAATAAAAATACATAAAAATATATAATATATATTTTTCTTTTAAAGCTTTCTTTTCCACAAAATTAGTGGAAGAAGTTAAATTATTTCTTAACTGTCATCATCACTCCTTTGTTTATAAAATAACAAGTGAGACTCAATGAACATAACAAAATATTGACTGTTCTAAAACTCAATAAATCTATTAAAATCTACGTTTGATATAAATGCATTAAACTACTTAATCATCATATATAATTGTTCCCATCTCCACATTATATTAATTTCCTGACCGATTAAGAACTCAATTAGAAATTGTAGAATATGTTAATGGAAAGAAGTTTATATTGACATTCATTGAGCACAAACGTTATATTGAGACATGAGATAGTAATGATATAGTTTAGAATTAGTGAGTAGAGAAAAATGATAAATCCTTGATGGAACAAATTTTCTTTACAAGTTGTGACGTAGAATAATAAAAAAGAAAATGAAAAGAAAAGTGAGAAAAAAACAATTTTAATAATAATGTGATTTAAACATTTTTATCTGCCATAAGTTGTTTTACATTTCTGTGTACATTGATCTTTCTCACAACAACCTTGTGATGAACCATTGTTATTCTAATTTTATTTGGATGGCCTGCTTTAACAGTAAAAATTAAGTAACTTACTCAAATTTGCATAGATAGAAAATGGTAGAATTGGCACTTAAAGGAAGAAAAATTAATATAGATTACCATTACTGTTTTAGAAATCCTTGTGGCCAAATTTGTTTCAGAATTTTGAATTTTTTAGTTTTCCTAAGGATAGTACTGTGCATATATTATATATTTGTATATGTAAAATTTATTTTTGTATCATATTTTATCATATATTTATCATATAAATGTGTAATATTAGATATTTGTATACAGTGGAATATGGTACTTTATAATTAAACACATTATTTCTGTAGCAAAATATAAATATTCTTTCTCAGTGAGAAAAATGAATAAATTTATATTCTTTCATAATATGCTTTGTCATCAAATTAGTTTTGGAGACAAGCATAAAGGAAGTGGCTTTTTGTCTGTTTTCAGGTGCTTCTCTTATATTTTTAAAATGCAAATAGATGATTGTGGACCCATACAAACTGTATTATAAGGAGATAAAATTTTAGTGATGTAGCAGGTTAAATTTTAAAAATGTGTTAGGGCAGATGCCACATACATAATGCCAAAAATATACACTCTTTACTCAGTGGCATGTTTTATAATTATAAAGAAATTGTATGTCAATGCTTCTATCTAATCAGTAGACAAAAGATGGTACAGAATGATTATGTTAAATTTGAGGTTTGGCGTTTAAAGAAAGATGGAGCACACTGATTAAGATTTCATGCACAAAACACAGCAGGAGCTGATGAGGAAATCACTGGAGTCAGAGTGGTTCTGTGGATACTGACGGCCTGAATCCAAAGATGACAGAAATTGAGGAATGAAAATTGGCAGCAGAAACTGCCCTGAGAGTAAGAGAGTCCGATATACTGTGTAGACCTATAATGTAAA
The DNA here is from genome assembly GCF_029289425.2 of Pan paniscus. Classification (NCBI taxonomy): domain Eukaryota; kingdom Metazoa; phylum Chordata; class Mammalia; order Primates; family Hominidae; genus Pan; species Pan paniscus. Next base: position 99,636,658 of record NC_073258.2, read on the forward strand.
TGAAGTGCTTTCAACTATGATATGTCTCTGAAAATAGACTGAGTCAAGTACACAGAGATGGTGTATTTATATGTATTTATTTCTCTCTTATTTGACAATAATTACCTGTACAATCAATAATTATATAGGAAAAAAATAAAAAGAATGATACCTCTAAACATTTGAAAATCCATTTTACTACACAGATAGTTATAATGTAAATCAAAGCTATATTTTTTTTGTTGCTAATCATATTGGTGAAAAGGCAACAAAGATAATACTCAGAAAATAGGCAATTTTTGAACACTGCTAGTTGAATTTTTTTTGGGGGGAGGCATTTTAACATTACAAATAGGAATGGCAAAAATATTATGATAGTATAATAGCTTTTAATTTCCTCAAAGAAAATATATATGTGAAAGTCATACTCACCTGACACTTTCATTATGAGTGGAAAAAAATGTATAGAGGATATAGATAAGTATATAATGCAAGCATACTGTTGAATATTACAATGTCATCAATAGTATGAAAAACTATAGATCGCATGGATAATTGCTATATTGAAATGAAGAAGAGAATGGAATGTACACACATATATGGGTATATATTGAGTTAATCAAATGACGTATTTTATAAATAGAAACACATATACATATACATACATAAAATACATCAGAGCTTTTAATTCTGAATATGGTAGATAAATGTATGTAAATTAATAAATACCCATGTAACCACCCTCTAGCTTACTAACTAAAACATACATGAAATAATTCAATTTAAATTTGTGAATTTTTCTTGAAGAATTGCTAGGTAAGAAAACACATCCTAACAATATATTTAACCTTATAAATAAATATTTTTAAATTAAGATAGCTAAAACAAAGATGTAAGGAAGTCCTGATTCAAGCTCAAATATGCATATTAGAAAAATTGATATATGGCAAAAGGGGCATTACAACTTAGTTGGGAATTTGTGGATAAATTATATGAGAAATAGTGCTGATGGAATTAATTATCAAAATGAGGAAAGGATTTTGAATCCTTTACATCTAGCCATTCACAAAAATCAATGTCAGTCATATGGAATGTTTAAATGGAAAGAAAATAGATTAAAATCTTTAAAAAATATTTTTGGGCCCAGGAAAAATGAAGAAGCTTATATTAGGCTGACATAACCACAGAAGAATGTTAGTAATTGGTCAAAATACATATAATAAAAATGTATAAAACAATTAGGACATTGGAGAAAAAAGAAGGCATGCAGGATTGAAGGCTATGATGAATGAAGAAAGGACAATGGCCAAGTGCGGTGGCTCACGCCTGTAATCCCAGAACTTTGGGAGGCCAAAGTGGGCAGATCACCTGAGGTCAGGAGTTCAAGGCCAGCCTGGCCAACATGGTGAAACCCTGTCTCTACTAAAAGTACAAAAATTATCCTGGTGTGGTGGCATGCGGCTGTAATCCCAGCTACTCAGGAGGCTGGGACAGGAGAATCACTTGAACCAGGGAGGCAGAGGTTGCAGTGAGCCAAGATGGCACCACTGCACTCCAGCCTGGGAAACAGAGTGAGACTCCTCAAAAAAACAAAAACAAACAAACAAAAAAACAACATCTGAAATAAGCTCCTGGTTCACATCTACTTTTTTAAACTTAATGTTATATTTTCTAAATCTCAGCATAAAATGAAAGGTAATCCATTTAGAAAGTAGCAGTTTTACTGGACTGAACAGAGTTTGGAAATTGTAAAGTGGCTGGAATTAAAGGGCAAAACCCTAGAGAAGACAGAAATGCAGAAAAGTTCCATGAATGCTGCTTACAGACCACCTGCGCCACACAGCTGTAAGCTCAGCCATGTACAAAGCAAGTATTCATAAAGCATAGCAAAAAAATCCAGCTGGGAAGCTGAAGAGTAAAGACATGTCAGCACGTCCTGGGGGAGAAAAAGTATTGAAAACCTGACAAAGTGGCACGGACTTATTAAGAGCAGTTGGCTTTCATTTGAGTCTCCAGAAGGATGAACCCCTAGAGAAAATGACCGGGCCCTATACATAAGGACAACATCACAGAGCTAGGAGTAAAACAGAGCCTAAGTCCAAAATTTAAGCCTCCTCAGAGAGGAGAAGAATAATTCATCTAACCTCTTTCTCATTCATTCTCTCTCCCCTGACCCCACCACCCCACCTACAAGAGTCAAGATCTATTAAAAATTATGGGAATATTTTTGACTTTAAAAATTTTGTTATATTTTTGTTCAGATTGTGCACATGAAATACATATTACTTATACAGTCTCAAAAACAGTCATAGGAATCAATAATACGTACTTCCTACAGTAATTTTACATTTCCAATGTTCTCATCTTGTTCTTTATAATAAATCTTTTGTGTTGTGAACCCTCCCTCCACTGTAATTACATTGACACCTTGCTGTGGATGGCACATTTTACAAATTGAAAATAGATATAAGGCCGGACGTGGTGGCTCAGACCTGTAATCCCAGCACTTTGGGAGGCCAAGGCGGGCAGATCACCTGAGGTCAAGAGTTTGAGACCAGCCTGGCCAACATAGTGAAACCCAGTCTCTACTAAAAATATAAAAATAGCCAGGCATGGTGGCGCCTCAAAAACAGTCACAGGAATCAATAATACGTACTTCCTACAGTAATCTTACATTTCCAACATTCTCATCTTCTTTATAATAAATCTTTTGTGTTGTGAACCCTCCCTCCACTGTAATTACATTGACACCTTGCTGTGGATGGCACATTTTACAAATTGAAAATAGATATAAGGCCGGACGTGGTGGCTCAGGCCTGTAATCCCAGCACTTTGGGAGGCCAAGGCGGGCAGATCACCTGAGGTCAAGAGTTTGAGACCAGCCTGGCCAACATAGTAAAACACAGTCTCTACTAAAAATATAAAAGTAGCCAGATGTGGTGGCACATGCCTATAATCCCAGCTACTTGGGAGGCTGAGGCAGGAGACTCACTTGAACCCAGGAGGCAAAGGTTGCAGTGAGCCAAGATGGCACCGTTGCACTCCAGCCTGGGTGACAGGAGCAAAACCCTGTCTTAAAAAAGAAAAAAAAGTAGAATACATTACATTTCCTCTTTCCACTTCTCATCCTTCTAGTGTTTCTGGTCATGTGGTGAAATATATTTTCAAGGAAAAATTTGCCTATGATGTCTCTGTTAGGAGGACTGTATGGAAGTGAGAGAGGACCATTTGGAAAAAAAAAAGAATATGCTAATATTTTTCTTTATTCTTGGAAATAACTTGGAAAGCATTTCAATGTTAATAAAAATCATCAAGGATATAACAGATACTTTGTTTTGGATGACAGAATATTTTCATATGGAAATCAGTCATTATTTGGTGAGGGGTGGAGTCAATGGCCCATGCCTTCTACTCCTCTGGACTAGATTACTTTATTCTTAGATTCATAGTTTGAAAATATTTTCTCCCATTCTGTAAGTTGTCTGTTTACTCTGTTGATAGTTTATTTCACTGTGCAGATGCTCTTTAATCAGAATTCCCATTTGTCCATTTTTTATTTTGTTGCATTTGCTTTTGAGGTCTTCATCATAAATTATCTGCCTAGGCCAATGTCTAGAAGAGTATTTCCTAGGTTTTCTACTAGGATTTTTATAGTTTTTGGTCTTACAGTTAAGGATTTAATCCATCTTAATTTTTGTGTATGGTGAGAATTAGGTGTCCATTTTCTTTCTACTGCATATTGCTAACCAGTTTCCGCAGAATGATTTATTGAATAGGGTGTCCTTTCCCGGTTGTTTATTTTTGTCTGCTTTGTTTAAGATCAGTTAGTTGTAAGTGTGTGGCTTTTATTTCAGGAGTTTCTCCTGTTTATTGGTGTTCGTGTCAATTTTTATACCAGTGCCATGCTGTTTTGGTTACTATAGCCTTGTACTATAGTTTGAAGTCAGGAAATGTGATGCCTCTGGCTTTATTCTGTTGCTTTAAATTGCTTTGGCTATTCAGGCTCTTTTCTGGTTACATATAAATTGATTTTTTTTCTAGTTCATTGAAACATAATATTGTTAAACTCATAGAGATAGTATTGAATCCGTAGATTGCTTTGGGCATTAAGGGCATTTCCCAATATCAATTCTTCCAACACATGAGCATGAAATTATTTTTCATTCATGTGTATTGTCTGTAGTTTCTTTCAGCAGTGTTTAGTAATTCACCTCATACAGATCTTTCACCTTCTTGATTAAATATATTCCTAGGTGTTTTTTTGTGTGTGTGTGGCTATTGTAAATGGGATTATCTTGTTGATTTGCTTCTCCACTTGAACATTATTGGTGTATAGAATTGCTGCTGAAAAGTCTTAATTACTGAGACTTTATTACTGAGATATACGGAGACTTTGCTGAAGTCATTTATCAGGTCAAGGAGTCTTTTGGGAAAATCATCTGGGTTTCCTATAAAATCATATCAGCAAAGTGAGAAAACTTCGCTTCCTCTTTTGCTATTTAGATGCCTTTTATTTCCTTCTCTTGCCTGATTGCTCTGGCTAGCACTTCCAGTACTATGTTGAATATGAGTGGTGAGAGTGGACATCTTTGCCTTGTTGCAGTTCTTAGGAAGAATGCTTCCAACATTTGCCCATTCAGTACAATATTGGCTGTGAGTTTGTCAAAGATGACTCATTATTATGAGGTATGCATCTTTGATGCTAGTTTCTTGGGTTTTTTTAATTGTAAAAGGATGTTGGATTTTATTGAATGCGTTCTCTGCATCTATAGAGATGATCATATGGTTTTTGTTTTTAATTCTATATAAATTTTATTTCTTAACATAAACTCTGTCAAGGACAAGGCACTTTTGTAAGAGATACCAGCTATTTAGTTCATCCTAAAGAGATGAAGAATTTAATCATGTGAATGCAGTCTTCTTTACATTATTAACTGAAAAACAATGGGTGTCCTTTCCAACTGTTTTAATATTAGGAATCAAAAATAAATCAGAAGGAACCTAATCATAACAGTAAGGTGAATGGCCGAAGTTTTATCATAGAAATTTTCACAAATCTGTTCTTGCTTGATGCAAGGAATGAACAGGAGCATTGTTGTGGTAGAGAAGGACTCTCCAGTGAAGTTTAGCTGGGCATTTTTCTGCTAAAGCTTTGGCTTTTTCAAAAATCTGTCATAATGAGCAGATGTTATCATTCTTGGGCTCTCCAGAGAGCCATCAAGGTAAATGCTTTCAGCATACTAAGTAAACTATTGTCATGTACTTTGTTCTTGAACAATCCACTTTTGCATTGACTTAACAACTTCCATTCTTGGTAGCCATTGCTTTGATTATGTTTTTGTTTTCAGGATCATACTAGTAAACCATGTTTTATCTCTTGTTACAGTTATTTGAAAAAAATTCTCAAGGATCTTGACCATATTTATTTAAAATTTCAATGAAAGTCTCCACTATTGCCTGTGGCTAATCTTGGTGTAATAGCTTTGGCACACATCACGTGGAAAGTTTGCTGAACTTTAATTTTTTTGATAGAATTGTGTACGCTGAGCCAATTGAAATGTCTATGCTGTGGGTTACATTTTGTGTTGTTAATCATCTGTTCTTTTCAGTTAGGGAATTATAAAGATTACTTTTTCCTTTGGAAATTAATGTTGATGATGTGCTACTGCAGAATTCATCTTCAACATTGTCTTACCCCTTCTTAAAATGAGTTATCTATCTGTAAACTGCTGATTTCTATGGGGCATTGCCCCCATAAACTTTTAATAAAGCATTATTTCCCCATTCTTCCACCCAAATTTCATGTTTATTCTTGCTTCAATTTTAACAGAATTTGTGCTGCTCTAATAGGAGCCTTTTCAGAGTGATGTCTTATTTTGTTTAGTGCCTCAAGTTAGATCCCGTTCAGTTGTGTTATAACAAGTAGGTATGAGTTTATTTTGATGGAAAACATTTTGAAGCCCATACATATTTTCTTAATAATACACATTTTTCGTAAACTTTTAAAATGAACCCTTGTACATTTTCTTCAGAAAGAAAATAGTACTCAAATTAATTATTGTAGCACAATCCAGGCTTTATTCAACATTTTAAATTGCTAATATCTACAATTAGTTTCATAGTGCTTAGAAATTGACATGTCATAATTTAACCCAGAATCCATACTAACTGCATGTGGGTCAATTTAACAACTTTATGTATTTTAACCAACTTTTTCTTTTTACATTTTATGTTTGTAGATATATTTAGTTGAAAGTCATATGTTGTGTTATAAATCATGTAAAAATAGAAATACACTTTATCATTGTTATCCATGGAGGATTGGTTCTGGGACCCCCATGGGTCCCAGATTTAGCAAAATCTACAATACTCATCTCTTACATAAAACGGTATATTTGCATATAACCTAAGCACATCCACCAGTATACTTTAAATCATCTTCAGATTATTTATAATACCTAGTATAATTTAAATGCTATGCAGTTTTGAAGTTTAAGCCCCACTGTCTATTTTTCATTTTATTTTCTTTCTTGTGCTTTTGAGGTCTTAATCGTCAATTCTTTGCCTAGATGAATGTCCAGAAGTATTTTTTCCCTAGATTTTCTTCTAGGATTTTCATATTTTCAGGTCTTACATTTAAGCCTCTGATCCATCTTGAGTTGATGTTTGTGAGCGGTGAGAGACAAGAGTCCAGTCCATAATTGTTGTATCAAGTTGTTTATGTAATAATAACAATAAAAAGTCTGTACATGTTCACTACAGATGCAAACATCCTTTTTTATTTTTGGAAAAATTTTGATCTGTAGTTGGTCGAATCCACAGATTTGGAAACCACAGATTTTGAGGGCCAATTGTCTATTCACTTACTAACATACAGTCTTCAGAGTACTTGCATTGATGAATAATGTATAGAATCATTAAACTCAACTATGCATCTTTTTCTGGGAAAAATTATTATCTTATGAAATAAAAGCAAGCCCAGAGTCTCATGGGTTCTTAATATTCCCCATCAATATTTCTTTCATAATATAAAGAAAGATTAATATGATTTCTAGCATGAATACATTATATAGTCATAATTAGAGATATCTATTTCAGATATATGGAATTTTACATTAAATTCAACAAAACATAACCAACAGAGCAGACTTTCATATTGACAATTTATAAATAATTTTTACATCATTTATTAACTTTATTCATAACTTTCTGTTTCTTTCTATGCAGTTGCTTTTTTCCCTGGTAAAATCCAACATGTCTTTGAGTAAAAAATGTTGAGTTATGATCAACTTCTCTAACGCTCCCATTTGCTAAAGTATTTTCCAAAGAAAGGCCTAAAGACTAGTTTAATCATATTGTGCTTTCATTTTCTCATCTGTACAATATGCCTGTTAATACTTAATGCTCAGGATTACTATTAGAATTAAATTACATATGTATTATTTAATTCTAATATATGTGTAACTTTAGTACAAAGCTTAATATGAAGAGTTCAACAAATGGTAGCTTTAAAAACAGTTATACCTCAATATTTTAAAATCGATTGTCTAGAATTCCAATAATACTAGGCACATAAACAATATTTATTATTTGTATAAATTTAAAGGCTATAAGTGCAATTTTATTATATGATTATATTGTGTAGTGGTAAAGTCTTTGATTTTGGTGTATGTATTACCTGAATAATGTACATTTTATTCATTAATTTCCCATCAGTCACCCTGCTTTTCTTCTTGCCATTCTGAGCTTCCAATAACTATTCCATATTCTATGTCCATATGTACACTTTATTTAGCCCCCACTTATAAGTGATAAAATGCACTCTTTGACTTTCTCTTTCAGAGTAGTTTCACTTGACTGTATGTTGCTGCAAAAGACATAATTTCATTCCTTTTTGTGGCTGAATAATATTCCCTTTTCTGTATCCCATCATCCATTGTTATTTATATCAAAGTTTTTAATCCAATATATACCACATTTTCTTATCCAATACCACATTTTCTTTATTCAGTCATCCATTGATTGACACTTACGTTGATTCCATATATTTGCTACTGTGAATAGTGATGTTAGAAAGATACAGGTATAGGTATGTTTATGACATAATTCCTTTTCTTTTAGATAGATACTCAAGTACTGGGATTGCTGGATCAAATGGTAGTTCTATTTTTAGTTGTTTGAGAAATCTCCATGCTGTATTTCATAAAGGCTATACTAATTGGCATTTCTACCAACAACGTATAAGTGTTCAATTTTCTCCACATCTTTGCCAGCTTCTGTTGTTTTTTGACTTTTTGATAATAGCCATTCTGACTGGTTTAAGATAACATTTCACTGTGATTTTAATTTGCATTTATCTGATAATTAGTGATGTTGAGTCCTTTTCCATATGGCTGTTGGCCATTTGTATGTCTCTATTTATGTCCTTTGGCCAATTTTTAATAAGGTTATTATAAATTTTTTGTTGAATTGTTTGAATTCCTTATAAATTGGTCCCATGTTGAATGCATACTTTGCAAATATTTTCTCCCATTTTGCAGGTTGTCCTTTCACTCTGTTGACTATTATTATTATTAGTAGTAGTAGTATTTGCTATGCAGTTTTGAGGTTTAAGCCCCATTGTCAATTTTTCATTTTATTTTTTTTCTTGTGCTTTTGAATTCTTAGTCATCAATTCTTTGCCTAGACCAATGTCCAGAAGTATTTTTTCCTAGATTTTCTTCTAGGATTTTTGTATTTTCAGGTCTTACATTTAAGCCTCTAATCCATCTTGAGTTGATGTTTCTGTGTGGTGAGAAACAAGAAACAAGATTCCAGTCCATTTATTCTTCGGCATATGGCAATCCGATTTTCCAAGTACGTTTTATTGAAAAGATTGTTCTTTTCCCGGTGTATGTTTTTGTTGACATTGTCAAAGATTAACTGGCTGTAAAATGCGGCTTTATTTCTAGGTGCTCAGTTGTGTGTCATTGATCTACGTGTCTATTTTTATACTAGTACCTTGCTGTTTAGTTACTGCTGCCTTGCATTATAATTTGAGGTTAGGTTGGGATGTCTTCAGCTTTCTTTTGCTTAGGATTGCTTTGGCTATTTGGGCTCTTTTATTCGGTACGATGAGAATTTTAGAATTGTTTTTCCTAATTTTGTGGAAAATAACATTGGTAATTTAATAGCTATAGCATTGAATCTGTAGGTTGCTTTGGGCAGTATGGTCATTTAAATGATATTAATTCTTTTGATCTGTGAGCAAGGGATGTTTTTCCATTTGTTTTTGTGTCATCTACAATTTCTCTCATCAGTGTTTTGTAGTTTTCCTCGGGGAGGTCTTTCACCTCCTTGGTTAAATATATTCCTAGTTATTTTGTTTTTTTAGTTATGAAAATATGAGTGCCTTCTTGTTTTGGTTCTCCATTTAATTGTTATTGGTATATAGAAATATTACTGATTTTTCACATTGATTTGGTATCCTGAAACTTTAGTGAATTCATTGATCAAATCTGAGTTTTTTGGTGGCATCTTCAGGGTTTTCTAGATAAAAGATCATATTATCAGTAAACAGGGATAATTTTACTTCTTGTTTACTAATTTGAATACTTTTTATTTGCTTCAACAACATGCTCTTGAAGAATCTTTGGGTCAACAACGAAATCAAGATAGAAATTTTAAAAATGTTTTAAATGAATGAAAATGGAAACACAATACCAAAACCTCTGGAATACAACAAAATCAGTGCTAACAGGGAAGTTTGTATCATTAAATGCCTACATCAATTACATATTTGAAGATTTATAGGTTATTACAGGTTATATAAATTTATAAGTTTTCTTTATGGTATTAACAGAAGTTTTAATTTGTTATATGGTAACTATTATTTTGCAAACATACTTTGGAAAATGTTTCAATTTAATATTCTGAAAACAATCCTGGAATCTACAGCCTACTATGTGACTGAATAGGCTTTGTAGATTGAGGTCTCTTTTAACTTTAATACTTATGGAAACAGAGAATAGATGTCAATTGATTGAGTTCCAGGGCACTGATTGGTTTGCATGTGTTAGAGGATAGAGCCACTGTCTCCTGATGTTTAAACCTCTCCCTGCCACACACAAACTCTTCTACTTTCTTTTTCTTTGTGTCTGATAAACTGATGCATTGCCTGTTTTTCTGGCAAGCTCTATTTTATTTCTCTCTCTTTTTTGTTATCTGCCTTCTTGTAGTATTATATTTCTTATTACATATTATATACATAAAAATTGAGAAATACTGTGCCTCCAAACATTTGGTTTTATTACCTTTCTAATACTTTTAAATTTTATAGTTTAATACTCCCATTCTTAGTACATTTTAATGCTATAGTTGCCTAGAGTGAAATTTATATTAAAACTACTTTTGCCCTTGGAACTTGAACAACTTACCAGTTTGTATATCAGACTCATAGCAGAGACATATAGCTGGAATAAAATATGAAATGGTAAGGTGAGGTGGTTCTTACTTGCATCAATATCCATCGTTTACTTGCATCAATATCCATCAATATCCCAAACAAGAAAAGGACTACATGGCTTCACTAGTAAATTTTAGAAAGCATTTAAAGAACTAACACCACTGCTTCTCAAACTCTTCGAAAAATTTAAAGTGGAGGAATATTTCCCAACTCATCTTATGAGGTGAGAATTACCCTCTTACCAAAGCCAGACAAAGATGCTACGAGAAAACTAGAGACCAATGCTCCTGATTAATATTGATGCAAAAATCCTCAACAAAATAGTAGCAAAATCCTGCAGCATCTTAAAATAATTATACCTACTCACCTATTGGGATTTATTTCTGGGACACAAGAATGCTTCAACATATGAAATTAAATCAATTTAGTACATTATGCGAACAGAATGAAGGGGGAAATAAATGATATGATCATCTCAATTGATGCATAGGAAGTATTTGACAAAATTTACCACTCCTTTACAATAAAATCACTGAACGATATAGAAATAGAAACAACTACCTCAAGGTAATAAAGGGCAACCCAAAGTGAACATTATACTCAATGATTAATGACTGAAAGCTTTCTCCTCTAAGATCAGGAACAAGACAGAGTATGCTCACTTTCTCCACTTCTATTTGATATTGTATTGGAAGTTCTAGCCAAAGTAATTCAGCCATAAATAGACATAAAAGGCATTCAAATTGAAATGGAAGAAGTAAAATGATCTGTTTCCAGATGATGACAGGAGCTTATATTTAGAAAACAGTCAATAATCAATACACACACACACACACACACACACACACACACACACAAGAACTATAAACAAATTTGACAAAATTGGAGGATACAAAATTAGCATGCAAAAATCACTTCCATTTCTATACATTGCCAATAAACAATTCCAAAAGGAAAAGCAAATAACTTCATTTATAACAGCATTGAAAAGAACAAGATATTGAGGATTTAATTTAATCCAGGGGATGAAAGACTTGTACACTGAGAATTATGAAACGTTGCTGAAATTAAAGACAAATAAATGGAAAAGTCTTCTGTGTTCTTAATACTATTAAGATATCAATACTTTGGGAGGCAGAGGTGGGCTGATCACGAGGTCAGGAGATCGAGATCATCCTGGCTAACACAGTGAAACCCCGTCTCTACTGCAAATACAAAAAAAAAAAAAAAAGACAAAATCAAAAATTAGCCGGGTGTGGTGGCGGGCATCTGTAGTCCCAGCTACTCGGGAGGCTGAGACAGGAGAATGGTGTGAACCTGCGAGGTGGAGCTTGCAGTGAGCTGAGATCATGCCATTGCACTCCAGCCTGGGCAACAGAGCCAGACACCATCTAAAAACAAAAAACAAAAAAAAAAACCACACACACATATCAGTACTAACCAGAACAATCTACAGATTCACTGCAATTCTTATTAAAATCTCAGTGAAATTTTTTGCATGCATTGAAAAATCTGTCCTAAAATTCATATGGAATCTCAAGGGATTTCAAATGATCAAAACAATTTTGAAAAAGGAGGAAGTTGGAGGACTTACATTAATGAAAATGAAACAAATATAGGAAATATTGAGCAAAGAAACTGTACAAATTAATGTTAATTCTATATGATTGCTAATCTGTAATAAAAATATTTTTAAAATGTTTTTTAAATTACAAAATTTAAAAGATAAAATTACTTTGACATGGAACTAAATTTACAGAATTTCTCACTTTGGGGATGGCAAGGTTGTAAGATACAAAGGGAAAATGTAAAAATATATAGAACTATAGTTACCTATAAAATTATAAATTGAAGTTTGTTTTTTTCTTAAATACAGAGTTTAGACTTTTTTTTTTTGTCTTGATATTACCCTTTTTTTATTTTATTTTTTTCGGAGACGGAATCTCGCTCAGTCGCCCAGGCTGGAGGGCAGTGGCGCAATCTTGGCTCACTGTAAGCTCCGCCTCCTAGGTTCACGCCATTCTCCTGCCTCAGCCTCCCAAGTAGCTGGGACTATAGGTGCCCGCCACTACGCCCGGCTAATTTTTTTGTATTTTTAGTAGAGACGGGGTTTCACCGTGTTAGCCAGGATGATCTCAATCTCCTGACCTCGTGATCCGCCCGTCTTGGCCTCCCAAAGTGCTGAGATTACAGGCGTGAGCCACCGCTCCCAGCCGGTATTACTCTTATTCTTGAAGACGTGTCTGTTTGTGTCTAAGTCTGTGTAGTTGTGGATGGTTGAGTGCCTGCGTTTTCTTGTTAGGATGATTTTTCATAAAAAATACAGAAAAAAATAAATAGGACAGCGAGCCAATATTCCCTTTTGTCCTTGACCTGAATAAATAGTTAAAAATGAAGCAAAATAGGGCTAACTTTGTTTACACATGCTAGATTGTTACTTTACCTATTATGATGTTATTTAAAATAGGATAAATCAGAACTCAATAAATTTGTTTTTATTGAAATATTGTTCTCTGAAGTACTTTTTAGGGCCCAAGGCAAGACAACAAATCTATGAACAGAGAGAAAGTGCAAGAAGTATGATTCCAAGGCAAAAAATAAGGCATTAATTTTTCTGTTGCTCTGCACCATCCAGGAGTTTTCCTGGGTTTTGGACACCTATGGAAAACTCTCATTACTTTGTTATGAATTGGCTTTGCCATTGCTGCATGACAAGAGTCATGAAGGAATAGGATCCTTACACCAAGACGGAAAAAATATGGTATAAGAGTCACATAATAACTCTTTCAAAGTACTTTTTGTTTTGCTTTTCCATTTTTTCAATCTTTCACAAATTTCTAGGAAATATGTAGCCTATTTGGTCAGTGTTGTATTGTGGGGAGGAAAAAGTCTATATCATAATTGGAGAGGGATGGCAGTACATTTACTTACCACCTCCTCAATGCTAAAAAATGACATAGACTCTTCAGATCTGGCTGGACTTTAATTTCTCTCAACTTGCATAAACTTTGAATATCTCATCATTTGTTTCTTAAATGTAATTTTCATTTTTCATTCATCATATTTTCAATTTTTTTCTTGTCTCCCCAATTGATTATGATTACTTTGAGGTCAGAGATACTGTCTTTTCAATTTTGTACCCAAAAACCTATAATTTACTCAATATCCAAGAAAGTTTCTGACATATCTATAGAAGCATAATGATTATTCTCTGAGTGAATAGATAAATTCATATAGTTGAGCAAATAGCACACAGGAAAAATATTTTATAACTGAAAAAGTTGATGCAGTCAAAGAAAACACTTTGAACCATGTGTTTTCAGCACAGGCATGGAGAGAAGAGCATTACTAAATGTCCGTTATTCTTAGAACACTTTGAGAAAACACACAGGAGTCGAGGAAAGATAGATGTCAAACTCCAGTACAGTATTCTAAACCCCTGGCTTTGGAGTTTTTTTTTTTTTTCTTTTTTTTTTTTTCTGAGACAGAGTCTCGCTTTGTCACCCAGGCTGGAGTGCAGTGGCTCGACCTCGGCTCACTGCAAGCTCCGCCTCCCAGGTTCACGCCATTCTCCTGCCTCAGCCTCTCCGAGTAGCTGGGACTACAGGCGCCCGCCACCACGCCCGGCTAATTTTTTTGTATTTTTTAGTAGAGACGGGGTTTCACCGTGGTCTCGAACTCCTGACCTCGTGATCCGCCCGCCTCGGCCTCCCAAAGTGCTGGGATTACAAGCGTGAGCCACCGCGCCCGGCTGGAGTTTTTATTTTAAGTTCCAGGGTACATGTGCATGACGTGCAGGTTTGTTACATAGATAAACGTGTGCCATAGTGGGTTGCTGCACCTATCAACCCATCACCTAAGTATTAAGTCTAGCATGCATTAACTATTTTTTAGGTAAATACCAGTATTTTCAATGGTATAAAGAACTGGCAGAATATTGGCCAACAACCCTGTTTCGCTCCTGCAAATTTTACTACATGAGCAAATGTCAAAGCCTTCACTGATATGATCAGGGGGACATGTTCATAATATGTGGTTGCAACAACACAATGTTGTAGAAGCATGACTTCCTGTCCTATTTTACCACTTCAACATTTATAATTCAGGGATTGTAAGTCGCTGCCCTGGTTCATCAGGAGACTAATGTACCAGTCTTCTCATTGCAGTTATATAGCATCGTGGATTGCTTACTCCCTTGCTGGAAGACCAGCATGCAGAATATAAATCTTTGATGGTTAACTTCCATCTCCCAGATATTTACAAGCACTTTGATTCAGACTTAGGAAATCAGATAGTCTTTTTCTTTCAGTTAAATTTATGTGAGAACCTAATGACTCACTTGTAATAAAGTAAATAATTATCTCTGAAAAATTGTTAGTGAAATTGAATTTAGCTATGTTTATTGCAGGAGGGATGATGATATATAAGGTACAGTTAAATTGAAAGTGCTCTGAATAAATCTGGAAAAGAAGCTTACTTTTAAAGTGAAGAAATTAAAAATCCCTCAAAGGAACTAGAAAATCCTTCTCTGAAATGCCGTAGCTTTGATAGCACCAAAGGACTCATTTGGTTAGTCCTTAATGATCATTACGTTTCCTAGAAAATGGCCATTCAAAATAGATTAGACCGAGTCTCAATTTTAAGAGGCATACAAATAACAAAATAATTTTATTAAAATATAGTTTTTTATTCAGTATATATGGATGGGACTGAGAAGCTGTCATTATAACAGACTCCGAAGTAATTCTAATGCTACTCATACTTGGACCATGTAGCAAATAATACAGAGAGAGAAAAAAGTACTCTATATTCCTAAATTCATTCAAAATGTCTTCTAAAAAAACAATGTTTTGTAAGGTTTACATTTAAGAAACGCAAATGATGGGATGGGGAAATGGAAGCATGTTGCTTAAAGCTTGTTACATTATATATGAAGTGGTATAATATTATTGAAGTTAGACTGTAATAATTTAATGATATATATTATAAATCTCATAAAAATTGTTTAACAATAAAAAACTAAAACAAGGTATAGCTAATAATAAAGATTAAAAATTTGCTGTGAAACAGTTCTCAATCCTCGAGAATGCACCCATATAAAAATTGTAAAAATGAGACAGTATAATCAATAGGAAATGGTAGTATTAATTCTTATATAAATATATTTATGAAACTAGTTTTAACATTCAATAAAATGTCAGGTATCATCAAGCAGAGTATAAACAGGAGATCCAACAAAATGGTTTCTACAAGAAGGACATTTTACTAGAAAGGTATGAAACTTGAAAAAAAAATCCACTAACTACTAAAACATTAATTTTTAGAAAGCTATATTAATAATAATGTGGAATTTGGAACAAGTAATTTAATAAAGATATAACCACAATGTCATTTCATAAAGAAGTCATTGTCATTTAAAATGTATCTACATCTAATTTTAAGGCTTCAGAAAATACAAGACAAAATCTGACAGAATTAAAGGAAGTGACAAATCGACAAATGAAGATTTTATCACTCTTCTCTTAACAATTGATACCATTAAAGAGAATGTCAGTAGGAATAAACCAGAACAATAGTGTCAACTGTAATTTATCTTTATAGAACGTGAGACAAGCAATAGCAAATGTACATTATTTTAAAGTGCTCATTGAACATTAACTGATGTAGATAAAATACTGAGCCATTAAACAAGTATCAATAAGTTTTAAGTATTAAAATTATATACATTATGTTATTTTACCAAAACAAATTTAAACCAGAGTCAGTTTAAAATTCACAAAGGGAATTCAAATACATTGTAAACTGAATGATAATGGAAACAGCATGTTTTAAAAAGGCTAATCTTTTCAACCTTTGGTGCTGAAGTAATTGGATAACTTTATAGAACATATGGTGTTCAAAATACTTGATTTTGAAATGAATTATAGACATAAATATAAAAGCTAAAATCATAAAGTATCTAGAAATAATATAGTAGAAAGCTTTTGTAACCCTGGAGAAAGTAAAGTTTTCTAGGAACAGAAAAAAGGGAAATATTGAAAAATTTGAGTTAATTAAAATGAAGTAATTCTAATTTTTAAAAGGCATCAAGAAAATGAAAACCTGGCCATTCGCGTGGCTGATGCCTATAATCCCAGAACTTTGGGAGGCCGAGACGGGCGTATCACTTGAGGTTAACAGTTCAAGACTAGCTTGGTCAACATTGTGAAACCCCATCACTATTAAAAATACAAAAATTACCCAGGCATGGTGGTGCACACCTGTAGTCCCAGTTACTTGGGGGCTGAGGCAAGAGAATCACTTGAACCTGGGAGGCGGAGGTTGCAGTGAGCTGAGATCATGCCTGGACTTAAAAAAGAAAAGAAAAAAAAAAACGTAAACCACAAAACCATAACCGACAGAAAATATTCAACACACATATATCTCAGAAAGTTCTTGTCTTTAGAGTATATCAATAACTCTGAGAAGTCAAGGATAAAAGACTAACAACCAAAAAAGGGGGCAAAATTAATTGCAGACATACTTTACAAAACCATACTTAAGATTATTCAATATTATATGAAAAAATGCTCCATATGTTCATAACTTCAAGTTAATACCACTTAAATTTCACTAGAATGGCGAAAAATAAAAACATGGTAGTACCATATGTTGGTAAGGATATGGAATTGGAACTCTCCTAAATTTGCTGATTGGTATATAAAATAGTGTAACCACATTGGAAAATAATTTCGCAAGTATCCTAAAATGATAATTATACACTCATATGACCTAGGAATGCCACAACTACAAATTTACTAGTATATGTATGTGTGTATAAATCATTATATACACATATACACAATATGTTTAGAAAATTCTAATTCCTGAATTTTCATAGCTAAAACCTAGAAAGAAGTCATGTCCATCAATAGGTGAGTGAATAAGAACAAAAAACCTGGGGTATAATTATCCAGCAAGGAAAACTACTTAGCAATCAAAAGTAATGAACTTCTGCATCACACAACAACATGGATGAAAATCCAAAGATTTTGTTGAGAGAAGCTAGAAGAAACGAACATGTATTGTATAGTTTCATTTATATAAAACTTGAGAACAGGCAAAATCTAGATCAGGCAAATCTAACCTATAGCAATAGAAATCAGATCAAAATCAATGGTTGCAGGAGGTGGTAGCTGGTGGGTTTATAAGATTATATTAAACAGAGTTAACAAACTTTTGGGGAGATGGAAATGTTATATATCTCTATTGAGATAATGGTTGTATGGGTGTATGTATTTGTCGGTGTCATCGATCCAGACACTTAAATGATAGATTTTATTGTTTCTATGACGTTTATTAGAAAAATATTATAATTGCTCATTATATGTTTATATTGTCTTTTCGTTGAGTGAACATAAAAACCTCATGACTGCATCTAAAGCTTAAATTGAAAGTGTGCAACATCTTTCAAAGTCTGGTTTTTTAATATCACTTTCAAAAATGTTTTTGTAAATTTAAATAATGTATTAATCTATTTTTTTTGGTTTCTCTTTTTAGCACTCTTATTTATCCCAGTAAATCTCTATTTTATTTCCTATGTTCTCTCCAAATGAATTCATTTTCCTTCTCTTTTTTCATCCTATTTCTTCATTTATCAATTTTAATATACAATGGTAAGATATTTTTATTGTCTGTATTATTTTATGATATATTGATTGAATCTAGCAAAATAGTACTTGTTCTTTAAGAAGTAGATGCATGAACCTTTAATTATTTTTCATTATTCCTTCAAAAATAATCCCTTCCATAACATTTTATTTTGTGGCCTTTTAAATTTCCTGTAGGTAGTGGCTCTTATTAGGTATATATATTATATATATATATATATCTCATTTAATAAAATTATTAATGATATATTTGTTAAAATTTAAGAAACCAATCGAACAATTCCCAAGTTCATACATTCTTTTATTTTCTATTTTAATAAATACTAACAAAGCATTTGATAAGCTAAGACAAAATTAAAACTTCTCTGTCCTTTAAATATACAATTATTTCTTCATGAAAAGCAACAAATCAAGCACACAATTCAGCTTAATAAAAGTAACTCCTTCACATCCCTTGTAAGTTGGATTCCTAGGTATTTTATTCTCTTTGAAGCAATTGTGAATGTGAGTTCACTCATGACTTGGCTGTCTGTTTGCCTGTTATTGGTGTATAAGAATGCTTGTGATTTTTGTACATTGATTTTGTATCCTGAGACTTTGCGGAAGTTGCATATCAGCTTAAGGAGATGTTGGGCTGAGACAATGGGGTTTTCTAGACATACAATCATGTCATCTGCAAACAAGGACAATTTGACTTCCTCTTTTCCTAATTGAATCCCCTTTATTTCCTTCTCCTGCCTAATTGCCCTGGCCAGAACTTCCAACACTATGTTGAATAGGAGTGGTGAGAGAGGGCATCCCTGTCTTGTGCCAGTTTTCAAAGGGAATGCTTACAGTTTTTGCCCATTCAGTATGATATTGGCTGTGGGTTTGTCATAGACAGCTCTTATTATTTTGAGATACGTCCCATCAATACCTAATTTATTGAGAGTTTTTGGCATGAAGTGTCGTTGAATTTTGTCACAGGCCTTTTCTCCATCTATTGAGATAATCATGTGGTTTTTGTCTTTGGTTCTGTTTATATGCTGGATTACATTTATTGATTTGCGTATGTTGAACCAGCCTTGCATCCCAGGGATGAAGCCCACTTGATCATGGTGGATAAGCTTTTTGATGTGCTGCTGGATTCGGTTTGCCAATATTTTATTGAGGATTTTTGCATCAATGTTCATCAAGGATATTGGTCTAAAATTCTCTTTTTTGGTTGAGTCTCAACCCCAATGTCCAACAATGATAGACTGGATTAAGAAAATGTGGCACATATACACCATGGAATACTATGTAGCCATAAAAAATGAAGAATTCATGTCCTTTCTAGGGACATGGATGAAACTGGAAACCATCATTCTCAGCAAACTATTGCAAGGACAAAAATCAAACACCGCATGTTCTCACTCATAGGTGGGAATTGAACAATGAGAACACATGGACACAGGAAGGGGAACATCACACTCTGGGGACTGTTGTGGGGTGGGGGGAGGGGAGAGGGATAGCATTAGGAGGTATACCTAATGCTAAATGACGAGTTAATGGGTGCAGCACACCAACATGGCACATGTATACATATGTAACAAACCTGCACATTGTGCACATGTACCCTAAAACTTAAAGTACAATAATAATAAAATAAATAAATAAAAGTAACACTAAATTTCTGATAATTTTACATTGAGCCATTATTAAGCCATATTTTCTATCTTTCAATCAGTACAGAAAAGGCAAAGAGTTTATCAATCTTCTGAGGGAAGAAATGTCATGAAAGTCAATGTTCTTGCTTATGGCAAAGAAAAGAAGAAAATTCCAGCCCATGTCAAAATTTTATTAGTTTTATTTAAACAAATTTACAGAAGGAAAATTAGCTCTTTTAGGAGAAAATGATTTTTGTTCATCTCTTACACAGTCAGTGACTTTAGCTGAACATATTAATAGAAAGATTACATTGCCTCTGCCTATTTCTCTAAATTTCTTTGCTCTGGAATTTAACTTCAGAGATTATGCAAGGAGTGAGTTTCCTAAATTAAAACCAGTTGTTAGAAAAGAGTTTCATTAGGTGATATTACAAAAATAATTTAATTTGTATCTTTTCATGGCTAGCATGTCTTTTTTAATATTGCATATGCTAGAAACATCTGGGAATCTGTTGAAGAGCTTTTGGGGGTACATATTTATTTATTATTGATTATCACAATGAATATGTCAGCAATGTGTTGGTCTTAAAGAAGGTACAAGCAGACATATTATGCCATAATATTGAAAAAAAGAGTGACAGTGACAAGCAGAGTTTTGAAGACTGTATGTCACAACTTAGAGCAATCAACATGTCAATAGAATTAAGACAATTTCTTGCATTTGAGTTCAATGTTTAAATATATTTTATGAAATGAGGAAATTAGTCTGAAAATTGACTTAAGAATGTCCCGATTAAAAAAAAAACAGGTCAACCGAAGATGAAGTATAATATATTGAAAATATTGCAGCTACTTTAAATACCCTGCACTTACCTTTCCTTAGTAGCCTTTTTAGTATGTGCTGATGGTTTCTTTCCTAATAGCAGCTCTGACACTTTGAGGACTTTGTTCTCACAAGCTTATGGGAGTATCATCACTTCTGTTGCAATCAACTGGCCCTCTCAGATTTACATTATAGGTTACATTTTTTGATGGGAAGAGCTTCAAAGACACAATGCAAGTGTGGCTATAGAAGGTGGGGAAAACTGAAACTGATTTAAAACCATGCTATCAAATCCAATCTCTAACCACAACAACTCATGAATCTCCAACAGCTGAATGTGCTCGGCTCCATCTCAGAATTCCCTGAAGTCATGTCCAGTTATGACAAAAGTCTCAGTGAACCTGCATATCATGGTCTACATCAGATCTGAATATAGTTCTTCAGGTATGGCTCCTTCTGATTTAGGCACCTGTAAACTGAAAAGACAAGTTCTTTCCCCCATATTCTAATACTCTATATACAATAGTGAGGTGTGAACAGAGTAACAGCAGTAAACTCCCACTCAGAAAGCCAAGCAGAGGGAAGCACTTGTCACTGATCCTGAGCAGTCCTAAAATTTTACTAGCCAATATCATCTGGTCTCTTTTCTTGGGGCGGTGGGCAGGGTGGGGGGCAGTTAATAGGCCTTGGTTAGGCCCCTGCACCTTTGAAGTGTCCCTCAGTTGTTCTCCAGGGTTCTTGGCTCCACTATCTGGGATATCTTTCCTTTTCTACCTTGACCACTTTTAAAATGGAATTGGGAAATAAGCCTTTTGAGAAAGGTTTTCTACTTTCTTCAAGTCTATAGAAAAAAAAAAAAGTTAGATATGAGAAACTGTTTTATTCTCTAACTCAGTAAGCTCTGACCCCTCTATATTTCTTTTAAATTATATTTGTAATTTGGGCAGTTTCTTTTTAAATCTGCTGTGTATTTTGGGACAAAAGAATATGAGAATACAGGTTGAGCATTCCTAATTTGAACATCGAAAATCTGAAATCTGACATGCTCCAAACCCTGAAATGTTTTGAGTGTCAACGTGATTGCACAAGTGGAAAATTTTACACATAAGTATTTAATACAAATTTTTTATGCAAAAAATCATTTTAAATATTGTATAAAGTTACCTTCACACTATGTATGTAAGATTTATATGAAGGATACATGAATTGCATGTTTAGACTTGGGTCCCATCCTCAAGGTATCTCATGCATATGCAAATATTCCAAAATCTGAAAAAATATCAAAAGCCAAAATACTTCTGGTCCCAACCATTTTGCATATGGGATACTCAACCTGTTCAAACAACTAGACGCTACTTTGAACATTCTGCTTCGAAATTTTATTGCTCAGTTTCAAAAGATCACTGAATATATTTCCTATATTTTATTTTATTTTATTTTATTTTATTTTATTTTATTTTATTTTATTTTATTTTTTGAGATGGAGTCTCACTCTGTCATGCAGGCTGGAGTGCAGCGGTGCGATCTCCGCTCACTGCAAGCTCTGCCTCCCGGGTTCACGCCATTCTCCTGCCTCAGCCTCCCGAGTAGCTGGGACTACAGGCGCCCGTCACCACGCCCAGCTAATATTTTGTATTTTTAGTAGAGACGGGGTTTCATCGTGTTAGCCAGGATGGTCTCGATCTCCTGACCTTGTGATCCACCCGCCTCGGCCTCCCAAAGTGCTGGGATTACAGGCGTGAGCCACCACGCCCGGCCTCTATATTTTAAAATACAGTAAGTGACTGCATTACAAATTGTTTCAGCACTATATAATATGAGTGGCCATTGTTTTAGTACTTTTATCTAGGACCTACGTACTGCCCAAAGCCAATGTCTTTTATTTTATGTTTTGCTATAATAACACTTCTTTCTAGATCCTAATTTTATCTCAGGTAGCTGTTGCTTTATGACAAGCAACCACAAAACTTATCGACTTAAAGCAATTTCTTTGTGTTACATTCTAGTTTAATTTGTGTAAAATGTGCATTTGTTGTTATCAGATTATCATAAATGTTTTTGTGTAATGTAAAAAAAGTGGTTCAACATACCAGTAGAGCTAATAAGATATAAAGAATTGGCTAAAGGGAATATACCAATAACTATTAGTATAAGGCTAGTAACCAATATTAAGAAGATAACATGAAATTCTGGTTTTATTTCTTTTCCTGTTATTTATATATATATGTGTATGAACATTCACAATCATATTGTATGTGTGTGAATTATAGTGGTAGCAGACTGGTGTCAGATTCCAGGGTAACATGTTAATTATAATAATAATGGAGCAGCATACAGTTCAAGGAAAAGTGTATTTTGCAAATGAATTGATCCTACTATGATTTCTCTTTGGTAGTAATGGGGAAACTGGAGAGAATAAAACTTAGATTCTAGCCCTGACCGATTTTTTGAGTTTATATTATTTGTCTACAATTTGGGCTAAATCCTGAATTATTTCCTGGCTATAAGAAGTCTCTACAGAAAAACTGGGTTTTAATTTTCTTCATGATGCTTTTAGTTGACTCCCTACTGGAAGAAGTTCTTTTTTATTGTTGTTCTGGCATAAAAAAAAGTTTGATTGTAATCCTTGTGTGCTTTACATTTCCACTATTCAAATTATTAATATTATAGATATTTCACTGTTTTAATTCTGAGAAAACCAAAGTCATGGATGGTGTTTCAAAGATTAGAGATTATTCAACAGAGCCTGTCAATCTCTCACATTTGGAAACCCGCTGGGTTTTTCATTGCCAACACACTGTTACTAAAGCTATAGGATATGAAGCATCTTCCTTAAATGCTCAGGGACAATTGTGGAAGAGGAGGGTGCATGAGGTTGTAAAAGCTAGATTGAGGGGGGTGGAGTATGGAGGCCAGAGCAACTCTATCTTGAATGCTCATCTACCATGTTGACTTCTGAGTAATTCCAGTTCCAGGAAGGCCTCTAAGATTTCTATTTTTATCAACTCTTCTTGTATAAGAGCATGTGTTTACTGTAAATCTTGCCCTTAGGTCAAAACAACCTTTATGTTATCATATTTACCATAAATCCTGCACTTAAGCAATTGTCCTACATAAACCTTTCCCTATGGCATATAAATCCTGGGTCTGAAGGATCATGACACAGGGATCTACCATCTTGTCTTGTCACTCCCCAAGACCCAGACATGGCTTCTGTTTGTAAGCCCTTATTTAATGTTTCTTTCCAGAAAAAAAGTATTGATAGTGAATATTTAATATAACTACTTGTAATACTAAGATCAAAATAAAGATGAAGACAAAGATTAAAAAGTTAAATGTAATGTCTTCTCGTGAAGTAGAAATAATGAATATTAAAAAAAAGACGGGTAAATAAACCTTGAAAGAGGATGATAGTATCTGCTCACTGATTGCTGCAAAGACAAAATGAAAGATGCAGATAGTAAAGTTGAGAGCACATTGATTATTGATTACATGAGATTTTATATATGTATATATATGTATACAGACACATATCCTGCAGTTTCACAAAATGTACATAGAAACTTATATCAGGAAAAAGAGAATATCTGAACTATTCAAAGACTGTCAGTTGAAGATAAGACTGATACCAGGTAAACTAAAATGCTATCCTTTCCTTCTATTTTAGAATTGGAATTTGTGAAAGCCAGGTGATACCTGAAATCCTGGCCAAACTCCATTCTAAAGTGATGCCATTTTCCTGATTGTTTCTTCAGTCATCATGTGAATAATTCATTTGAAAATATTTAGATACTTTTCAGAAACTTAGTACTCATTCCCTGGTCTACGAAGACATTGTTGAAAGTGCAGATAGAAGACCCTGAAATCCCTCTCTTTAAAGCCCAGCCAAGATTGTATATCAGTAGCAATACTGCATCCCAGGGAGGATTTTAGAGATTATCACCACTCCACAAGAGGAAAGGAGGTAAAGTGGGTGGTCCCATCATACCTCCATTCAATTCTCTATTTAGTTCCTTTAAAATCCAAATGGATCATGGAGTATGGATACTATGCTTAATGTGGTATATGTACATAAACAAATCAATAGCCTCTGTTCTTTAATATGTGCCTATTGACTTGGCAAATGCCTTATTTTCCATCATTAAAACTAGTCAAATAAGTTCCCTGTTACATAGGCAGTAAAGTGATGAACATTATGTATTTTGCCTTGGGGACAATAGAGTTCGTGATCATTTTTTAATTCTGTGCATGTGCAGTACAGTGACGCACTGTAGTGATGAAATGATAGGTGAACACGGTGTATATAAATTGGCAAATACTCTGGGTGACCTTTAAAATATGTGTGCTAGAGAGTGAATATATAGGTAAGAAATAGCAAAGATGCCCGAATATTCTGCAGGAAAATCATGCTTTGGGAATTTATAAAATAACAGCCATTTGAAGAAGAGCCCTTGAAATAATAATAGGCCTTTGTAGAGGCTGAGCACCTGACTATTGGTTATTAACTGATGATGTGCCCAGGGCTGCACATGATAAATATAGTATTATCAATTTTCTGAGCTATCAGATCAAGTTGGTGAAACAGCAATGCATTTTATGATGGAAATAGTACATTTGAGATAATTTCTCAGTTATTTTAGGGAACATCAAAAATTTTCATAAGCAGTTGGCCCAGATTCATATCACCAATCTCTGTTGTAGAAACAGTCCTCCTTCAGAGTACATCAGTTGCCTTATTGGAATTTCTCCATGACCAGTTTCTGGGGGATAAGACCACATTTAAGCCTCGTTGATAATGGGTTGTCTTCATATATTGGTATGGTAGACTACTGTTTCACTCAATATATGGCCCTTTCATTCAGGTGTGGCCATAATAGTACAGAGTTGAGGAAAAATTCCCCATGTAAGTAGAGCTTTAAGTACTTTGGTTAGCCATTTATTATATGGAGAGAGAATAGTTTGAAGTTTGTGTGTGTGTGCGCACGTGCGCACGTGTGTGTGTAATTCTTTTCAGGAAAAATGGGCTGGTAGATCAGTAGTCTAGATGAAGGAAGACTGAAAGATCAGAGATGAGAAAGTATGGAAAAGAGGTAAGTTAATGAACCTATGACAAAACGATATGAAATGTAGAGACGATTGTAGCTCACATTGTTTAGCATCAGAAAGCATCTTCCATAAAGGAGATATCTGACAAGCAGGTAGGCATGATAACCCAATCTGTGGATATAGAACATCCTTTGTCCTCAGCCTCTCCAGTGTTGGCTCAATGAGCCCATGAATGGAGTGCCCATGGTGGCAGTGATGATGAATATACATCGTCACAAAAGCATAAGATTTTCCTTCTCAGTTTTGGAAACACATGTTGCTCAAAGCTCAGCCTGTTAGCAGTCAATTGCTTTGTATGATTCCAACCCTCAAGGAGACAAACTAGCTAGTTAATAGCAAACATTATATTACACCTCTCCCAAAACAAAGGAGGCAATTAGTCCTTAGTCAATTCGTAACCAGCGTTCAGTAGTCCTTGAAATGTTTGGGGATTCCCATTGATTTGATATACAGTTACATGAGTATATGGCCATAGGTCCCTTTGGGGAGAAATTAGGATAATTCCTATGTATACTTGTTAGGGAATTACAGAATCTTTCTTGGAGACATCATCTCTACTCTCAATGGTTCTTATTTTGAAAACTGGCTCAGGGCTGGAATATGAAAAGGGGTGACCCGTTACTGGGATTACCATGCTCAGTCTCCTAATCCTGTGTTATTTATTCCATTTGGTTAAATAGACTGAGCAATACATGTTATTATGTATACCTCAATAAATGTCATAAAAAGACTGTCCATCTAGGTCATTCCTTGGGGTGCTGTGTTCCACAAACCATATCCATAGCTTTCAGTGGGCCATGCACCCTGGCTGGCAATCAAACCTTGCTACTTATTATTATAATAGCACCCTGCTAACTGCTGATAGTCCAGTACTGCTACCTGACTTCTATTTGCAGATTTTGTTATCTCCATTATTATCAGTGAGCCACGTTCTATAACAGCATGTTTTCCATGAACCCTTATTTATTGAGTAGAGCCACTACTTACCTTAGCTTCACAGTGATGCTTGTGTCTGTCTTGATGCTGTGGTAAATGTGATGTCCTCTAAATTGTTCTGTGAAACATAGTACTGGATAGGGGGAGGGGATAATTGGTTCTTACATCTCAAAAACACTCCAGCATGTTTAATTCTCTATGCTTGATCTCTTCTTGTAATTTTGGCTTTTCGGCTTTACTTTGACTGTCATCACTTTTTCCATGTCTCTAAGAGACATCTTAATCCTCTTTTATCACTGTCTCCTGGAAATCATGCCAGAATTTGAAATCCCATATCCCAGGAGAGAATTCTCATATTAGAAAGTTTTTTCTTATAGAAGTTTACATTCTTTTTTTTTTTTTTTTTTAGACGGAGTCTCGCTCTGTCACCAGGCTGGAGTGCAGTGGTGCGATCTCAGCTCACTGCAGTCTCCACCTCCCGGATTCAAGCCGTTCTTCCACCTCAGCCTCCCGAGTAGCTGGGATTACAGGTGTGCACTACCACATCCAGCTAATTTTTGTATTTTTAGTAGAGACAGGTTTTCACCCTGTTGGCCAGGATGGTCTTGATATCCTGACCTTGTGATCTGCCCTCCTCAGCCTCCCAAAGTGCTAGGATCACAGGTGTGAGCCACCATGCCCGGCCACAAGTTTACGTTCTATACTCTTTGATTGTGCACTCTCTCATTATGGTCTTATATATTCTCCAGGGCTCCTACCAATAGATGTGTTAGGTCCTGCTGCTCCGTCAGAATGTCAATCCATGCTTTCCTAGCAATTCCAGCACTTCTTCAGTGGGGTTATGTTGTGACTCAACCTTAGTTATGAGAAAACTGGCCTGAGGGGATGTCACAGGGCCAGTTTACAGTGGGTGGATGCATACATTTGTTTTGTTTTGTTTTGTTTTGTTTGTGGGATCATTTTTGTAGAGTAGAAGCTTCTAAATCTATCACATTGAAGCTATGGTAAAATGTTAGCCTCTGACTTGGAAGATTGCACCAAAAGTATAACTTCAGTTAAAAAAAAATCTAGGGATTGAAGATGTTTTATTGCATCAAACAGTTTCTTCAGCCATATTTTAGGGTTTCACTCTTTCTCAATCAGGGCCTTGACCTTGACATATCAGATGTATGAGTCCTACAAGTTTATCTGGAGCTCTGCTATATTAATTATTTAGTCCTGGGGCTAAATCTTAGCATTCTTTGTGATGCAGCTGCATTAGAGAACATCTTTATATACTGCCATCAAGTTTCCATGACTTCTACCTTTGAAGGCTAATCATCATCAGCATTTCATTAGCTCTTCCCAAAACATCAGTTTACCCCAGCAATAGCCATTCAACTCTATTATTCCATTTTCCTTTTAATTACTATTTCTCCTATGCAACAGGGTGGTTCCTTCCAACAGAATACATTCCAGTTTACTACAATAAAGGTTTGGGAATTCTACTGATAACTTGTCCCAGGTACTATATGAGCTCCTTCTACAACCGGTAATATGGCCCCTAATGCCAGCTGCACAACATATAGTTCAGCTCCCAAATCCCATTCTACCACTGTTTTTTCGGACCACCTTGTATCAATTACCACAGATTGGTTCCCAAGGAAACGTACTCTGAGTTGAAGGTTAGTGTGGAGCATGTTTATTAAAGTGTGTTCTTAAGATCAGTATCTCAAGAGAAAGGAATGAAAACAGAGTTTCATTCAGCATGAAAACTTGGCAGAGAGAGAAACTGGGCTACAGTGCTGTCAGAATAATGCCTTAGCATGTTCCCAGGGAGGACTGCAAAACTTGAATTTTCTTCAGAGTTGTCATAATTTGGGGTGAGGTGGCTGGAACTTTATACTCCTGCATTGACCCATCTGGAATGTAGGCTTTCCCAGAAAGAAAGCCTAACCTTTAGAAGACAGCTCTCCTTTCAGCCAAGAACCTAAGAAGATTGGCTGTTAGCCAATAAACTTCCTTGGCCTTTAGTCGTAAAGCGGGATCTGCGTGGTAAAGCAGAACACCTGTGATAAATAACTAAATCGGAAACTAAAACTGCTTCAGATACATTTGCTATTTGCTACCTAGAATCATGTCCTCTCAATCCTACCTCTGATTTCAGGTACTTTGGAATAGACCATTCCTTGGAGGCTTGAACTCACGTTGGCTTGCCAGCATTTTGTCTCTAGTTTGTGAACTGCATCTCTGCTTCTTGCATTAGGGCTCTCCAGACACTTCAGAGAATGGTAGAACTTATACATAAAACTTGCAGAGGTATTAACATCCCAAGTGTCAAGATTCAACCAAAGGGAGATGATTAGTAATGGATAAATGTTCCCACCTCTCATTATTTAGTCAAACAATTCTAACAGGCCTTCTTTATATATTCAAGAGATCCCAGAAGAATTGAACCTCACTACCTACAGACCTACTTGCATAATGCATTTTGATATTAAGGTCTATATTTTGAATCTCAAGGTGAAAATGTCTGTGAGTTTGTTAACCCTATGACAATGACAATCAGAAAGCTGTTTTCATGAGTTCCGAGACTAAATCTAACTGTATTGTTTTGACAGAAAATAATTCTGGGATTTCTGTTGCTTAAATGTAAAAAGTTTCCCCCCTCTATTTCTAATGTGAGATTTTAGCTCAATTACTTCATTGGTCTTTTCTTTGATATTCTATCGTTTGAATTTAAGTCTATCATTGAAGGGAGAGACTTTGAAGACTGAGCTCTTTGGAAGGCAAAAGACTTCTCGTGTTCACTCCATGTGCTGAACTCTCATTGCTTCTGTACTCTCTTATATTACTGCATCACAAAGAACACTCATTGTGTTCAGAGAAAGCTTTATCACATGGATGAAGAAGGGGAGACTGCATCATGAAATGAGAATCAAATGGATATACATCCTACTCCTGTTTTCTGTCTTTTCTCTTCTGGTGATAACAGTGGGAGCATTTTCATCCAGTGAACAGCACACATTAAAAACAGAGCAGCCAATTAAGAACATTCTCTAGAAACTTTAAACCCATAAACAATTAAGAAATCCATTTTGGATCCCATTGATTTAATTCGAAACAAAAGTTGCCTGTTTTTTTAATTGACACATTTAAGATATTTAGACATCTTCAGTAAAACATGTTTAACAGACATATTTAAAAAATCAAATAAAATTTGAAAGATGACCTTAAGTAAATATTGTGATTATTTCTATACTAAATATTTTCCAACCACTATTATTTTAATGTCTAAAAATAGTGTTTAATATAACCCTACTATATAAATTTAGGGTATCTCAATAATTTATATAACCTTATTTGAAATAGTCTGCTTCAGTTTCTTTTTATTTTTTAAACAACAATAGCTACAAGTCTTCTTTAGTTTAAATGTTAAATTTTTAGGATTTCTTTTCCACTCCTCCTTCCTAAAAATATAGCATCTTTTGTGTAAAAGAGGTAAGCTTTATATTCTGAACATGTCATGTGAGAGGATGCCTCAAATCCAAACATACTTGTACTGTTATTTGACTCCTCAGATCTATAGGACTTCACTTATGTTTGTACTTAGTATGAACCTCACTAGTACCCAAAGCTAAGGTTAAATATACATGGGAAGTTTGAAGGTATTTTTGTGTGTGTGCGTTTGTATAATTGTGAGTTTTAGTTTGTGTGTGTGTGTGTGTGTGTGTGTGTGTATTTTATCTGTTTAGTCAGAAATTTTACATTTGGCCCCACTCCAACTTTCATTCGTATTACATATTCTCATGATATGTGTTCCTGACTCCTGTTTGTCCTCTGGTTTCAGGACCTGAATTCTATCCTTCTTCCCCCAGAGAAAGAAAAATTCACATGTTGAAGCCAAAGCCCCCAGATCCCCCAAGGTGACCATATTTGGACATAGCGACTTTAAAGAGGTAATTCAGTTGCTATGGGTTGTTAGGTTGAGCCTTAACCTGACATCATGTGTATCCTTCTATGAAGAAGAGATTAGGACACACAGAGAGATACATTAGGCATGTGAACACAGAGACTAAGAGGCAACTATGTGAGGACATAGTGAGAAATCAAACTTTTGCAAGACAAGGAAGGAGAATGGATCTCTTCTGAGGCCTCTCTCCTTCCTTGTCTTGTAAAACCTTGAACTTGGTCTTCCAGCCTCCAGAACTGTGAATAAATAAATTTCAATTGTTTAAGCCATCCAGTCTGTGGAATTTTGTAATGGCAGTTCTAGCAAACCAATACACCTGATATTTTTATTGATACTCATTAGGCGAAAGCAATTTAAACTCATAAGACCCTCATCACAGTACAAAAATTTGTAAATCTGACAGTACCCATTTTTAAAGACAAGGTTGATTAATTTGTGTTTTTATAGATTACTGGTGAGAGTATATATTTGAGCAGTGTCTGGAGAATCAAGGATGCTAAGCTAGAGGAAACTCATTATTTTCAACTTAGAAATTTTACCTCCAGACATCTACTCTAGAGAGGTACTTGCAATTAAACACAAACTCAGAGATGTTTTATTGCAGCAGCATTGTTTCTAAGAGCAATGATGGAAAAATAAGAGTTCCTCAGAATATCAGCAATTAAACTGAATAAAGTAAATCTATGTGCATCAACATAGATAAATTTCAGTCTGATGTTGGAGGTGAAAAAGGAGATAGCCAAATCCCATATATCAGGTGATACAATTTCTATAAATTTAAAATTTGCAAAATGGCAGTTTTTATTAACTATTCAGTGATATATTTAGGATATATTTATAAAAGAAAAATGTCCTCTGAAATAAGGATGGTATAAAACATACATGTATTTGAACTCTATGGAGGAAACACAGTTGTCTTTTATATTATTTTCTACATTTTTCCTGTAAGTTTGAGATGATCTATTGTGTAAAATAATTATTAGAAAAGAGATCCAGCCATTTTGCCAGCAGAGACATAATATAGCTCTTGATGTTATGAAACTGCCTAGTAGAAGATACTGATTTTCTCCTCACTCTGCATCTGTACTTTTAGATCATTACCCTGTCATTTTATAATGAGCATAATACATGTTTGAACTTCAAGACGTTTGATCGTACAACACATTCCCCTCTTGTTTACTATTTATTTATTCATTTTTTGAGACAGGCCCTTGCTCTGTCACCCAGGCTGGAGTGCAGTGGCAAGATCGTCATTCACTGCAGCCTTGATCTCCCAGGCTGAAGTGATTCTCCCTCTTGGGCCTCCTGAGTAGCTGGAACAAAAGGTGCATCCCACCATGCCTGGCTACTTTTTTATTTTTAGTAGACACGAGGTCTCCTTATGTTGCCCAGGTTGGGGTCAACTCCAGGTTCAAGTGATCCTCTGGCCTCAGCCTCCCAAAGTGCTCGGATTACAGGCATGAGCCACCAAACCTGGCCTCCTGTTTACCGTTAACTATGATCTCCCTTTTGAAGATTATATATACTATGAAATAATAGTGTTAAACGCATGACTCATTGTAGTTTGAAGAAATGCAATGCTACAGAATAAGTAGGCCAAGATGAGAGCCACTCAGAGGTTAATGGATAAAATTCCTGGATCCGATAGGAGAATAGCTTATATCTGGATGTGACAACTTGAGGCAATTTGGTAGCCCTCTGATCAGAGACCTGACAATTGTGTTTTCATTTGCATTACAATAGCTAAATTTTGTTAGGCAGGATTATTTTTGCCTGTGTAGGAGAAGGGTATATGTGTATCCATAAAGTAAATACAAATTAGGTTGTCTTCCAAGTCTGTGGCTGGGTTGTGGCTATTTGATCCTAATTTAGAGATACCTACCTAAAGCTAAGCCAATCAGATTCTCTTACAGGAGTTAAAAATTGTCTAGAGTTATACAGAGACTCAGAACTGTTGGATCCTGTCCTCACTGATGCTTATTAGAGTCACCGATTCAACAAATTTATTATCTGTCACCACCATATAGCGGAAGTTTATGAGAGGATAATTTTATTCCTGTTTTTAAGCTACTATATCTACAGCACTTAAAACAGGACCTGCCACATAGTGGGCATTTAGGAAAAATGTTGAATGAATGGACAAATATTTATTAAATAGTCAGTAAATACCTTAGTGTAAGTCTCGGTAATTAAACCACGAAAGAACCGAAGAAAGAGCCTGTGTCCACGTAACTTATAGTCTGTTAGACAGAGGCAACAATAAACCTAAAAACAAAATAAAAATGAGAAAAGCAATAAGTGTTAGCCAGAGATTTAAAAAAAAAATAAGGTCTTGAGTGACAAAGGATAGGATATCATCTACTTGAGTGGATAGGAAAGGTCTCTCCAGGATATTGTGCTTGGGCTGATATCTAGATAATGAGAAAGAGTCAGATTTAAGGAGATCTATGAGCAGAGTATTCCAGAAAACCGGAACAAAACTTGCAAAGGCTTAATATGAGAATAAGACAGAGATTTTCCGGCAAGTGAAAGAGTGTCAGTGTTGATGATATACTATGGTTGTGGAATGTAGTCAGGGAGGCAGAAAGAGAGAACAGGTCAAGTAGGGTGGTATTAGCTGTGTAAAACAAGTGGATTTTCTTCTACTTCTAATAGGAAACCACATTAATTAAGGTTTTACGCAAAAGGGAAAGCGATTGAGACATACTTCAAAAGCATCAGTCTTGATGTTATTGCTGTGTGGTGACTGAACTGTAGAGGAGGGGAACAAGTTTGAGGACATTTTTGTTTTTTACTTAACTTTATGAATTACTCTTACACAGTTTCAGTAAACTCTCTTTCACATATAAGTTAGATATTATCTGTTGCTTTCAAATAAAAACACTTGAATTTTTACGTTTAATAAGTTACTTTTTCTTAGGTTAGTAATTTTTAATACATATTGTTAATGGGTTTCAGATGAACAACTCAATTCTTTATAGGATTATTAAAAATTGAAACTCAGGTCTTTGAAGTAGATTTTTAAAATATCATTTCAGGGTGTATTTGAGCATGAACATACACTTATTTATTATACATATACATGTAATGTATGTACATATAGCATAACATATTTTACCTCCTCCTGCGTGTATATTGCTAGTGTGTTGTCTCTTTTATTATTGGAGAAAGACACTCTGCATTAACTAATCCCATTGACCTTGCCGCGAGGTCAGCTTTCACAGCGGAGACTGCGTCACTGTTGCTGCCTGATGCAATTATTTCTTAACTATTTTTTTTTTCATTTCCTAATGTAGCTGCTGCTAGTGAAGGAGGTTTGTAGGCAGTTAAGAGTTTTAAAGTTTCCTCTTTAATGTTCCTATGATGCAAAACAAATTGTCCCCAAGCCATTTGTTTACCAAAAGTATATTTAAGATAAAAATTAAGTGCCAAAAACAGTTTGCAAAGGGATATAAGACTCTCTGCCTCAAGTATCTTTCCTTAAAATAGTATCGCTTTCTAGATTCACCCTAAGTTTATGGTCTTATGAATTTAATAAAATCTACAAAAATATTTACAAGTATGCAGTACTCTAAGACAGAAAAGTAAAAATGCAACACTGGAGTTACATTTACATATACAAACACACTCACAAAAATAACATATTTACTTAAAATTGCTTCCTATAAAAATGTTCTTGCATTTAAAGCAAAAGAGAATTTATTACGTGGTTAAATCAATGTTAAGATGTATTTGTAAATCCGTATATTGGGAAAATGTAATACATCTAATGCAATTCAACAGCACGAACACTCTGCCTTGTAGCAATATATTATTTAAGGTCTGTGGAAACTAAGTGTTTTAATGCACATAACACTGTTGATCATTATAGGTTTTTGACATCTTAAAAACAGGTTGTGTTTACATCATGGGGAAATGGAGATAAACAAACACAGTGAAAACTAAAGTCTCCTCTGAAAACACCAGCTTTCATTTTATAGGTGTTCATTATGAACAGTAAGCTTTTTACAAATGATTAGAATCAGGCTGAAATGGTATTGAATGACTTTTGCCTGAGTTTACAGGGCTGTTAAAACTGTTGACAGCTTTGTTCACTAAAGGTACAATGGTGTTCAAGGAGATGACAGGATGAATCATCTCTTTTTGAATTCATAAATTCTGCTGTGATATATGTGTAAAGGCAAAAAAAAAAACCAATAATAAGAAATACCATACCTTACTCCATACTCCTTAACACTTACACAGGATTGCCTATCTTGATGGCACTGCCCTATCTAAGGTTGACCTGGTCTCTGTCCTCAATACAAGATATCAACCTATTTTGTTTTCCATCCTCTAAGTTATCTTCATTTCAGTAATTATAAGCTAAGGACATATTATGTCTAAGACAAAATACTGGACACTGAACTTCAAAAATAGTCCATCAACCCTGTAATTACATTTTCATTTAATCATTTAAGTATACACATACACTCACAGATATTTTCTTTATAAAACATGGTGAATGGTAAAATGAAGCAATGCCTCAAGTATGTGGGAATGCGAGTACTATTACTTACTCTAAAGCATTGATAAGAGGCAAAACAGATGATAAAACTGATATAGAAAGTTTCAGTTTTTTTTTTAAATTTTAAGTTCAGGGGTACATGTGCGGGTTTGTAATGTAGGTAAACTCGTGTCACAAGGATTTGTTAAATAGATTATTTGGTCACCAGGTGTTAAGCCTAGTACCCATTAGTTATTTTTCCTGATCCTCTCACTCCCTCCACCCTCCACACCCTCAGATAGGCCCCAATGTCTTTGCTTCTCCTCTCTGTGTGCATGTGTTCTCATCATTTAGCTCCCACCTTTAAGTGAGAACATGCGGTATTTGGTTGTCTGTTCCCGAGTTAGTTTCCTAAGGATAATGGTATCCAGCTTCATTCATGTTCCTGCAAAGGACATGATCTCATTTTTATGGCTGTGTAGTATTCCATAGTGTGTATGTACCACATAGTCTTTATCCAGTCTACAATTGATGGGCATTTAGGTTGATTCCATGTCTTTGCTATTGTGAATACTGCTGCAGTGAACACACACGTGCAGGTTTACATGCTCATTTTACAATGAAAAGTCTTATAGGTTCTGTGGCATATAAAAAGATTTTTTTTAAAGTATAGTCCTTAGATAATGAGATTATAGATAAATATCAAGTAACAGTACAAATTTTAGGGCTGTGGAATTAAACAGAAATCCTTTCACATTCTGACCCCATATCCTCCTACATATGTATTTTTAATTTTATTATTTAAAAATTTTTTAATTTGTGTGGGTACACAGTAGGTATATAGATCTATGGGTTACCTGAGATATTTAGACACAGGCATGCAATGCATAATAATCACAACAGGATAAATGGGTTATCTATCACCTCAATCATTTATCATTTGTGTTACAATCTATATACGTTTACTTATTTTAAAATGTACAATTAGATTATATTTGGCTATAGTCACCCATTGTGCTAGCAAATACTAGGTCTTATTTATTCTTTCTAACTACTCCTTGGTACCCATTAATTATCCCTATTTACCACTATCCCCCAGTACTCTTCCCAGCCTGATAACCACCCTTCAACTCTCTGTCTCCATGATACTCAACTATATTAAATTTTAGCTCCCACAAATAAATGAGAATATATGAAGCATGTCTTTGTGTGCCTGGCTTATTTCATTTAACATAATGATTTCCAGTTACATCCACGTTGTTGCAAATGACAGGATCTCATTCTTTTTTATGGTTGAATAGTACTTCATTGGGTGTATGTAGCACATTTTTATTATCTAGTTATCTGTTGATGGACACTTAGGTTGCTTCCAGATCTTGGCTATAACGAATAGTGCTGCATAAATATGGAAGCGTAGGTGTCTCTTAGATATACCAATTTCCTTTCTTTTGGGTATATACCTAGGAGTGGAATTGCTGGATCTTATAGAAGCTCTATTTTCACTTTTTTTGAGGAACCTCCAAACTGTTCTCCATGGTGGTTGTACTAATTTACATTCCCACCAACAGTGTACAAGAGTTCCCTTTTCTCCACATCCTCCCCAGCATTTACTGCCTTTTGGATAAACAACATTCTAATTGGGGTGAGATAGTATTTCATTGTAGTTTAGATTTGCATTTATCTGACGATCAATGATGTTGAGCACCTTTCCATATGCCTGTTTGTCATTTCTATGTCATCTCTTGAGAACTTTCTATTAGATCTTTTGCATTTTTTTATTTTTTGAGACTGGGTCTCAGCCCATCACCCAGGCTGGAGTGCAATGGCACGATCTCGGTTCACTGCAACCTCTGCCTCCCGGGTTCAAACAATTCTCCTGCCTCGGCCTCCTGAGTAGATGGGATTACAGGCATCCACCACCACACCTGGCTATTTTTTGCATTTTTAGTAGAGACGAGGTTTCACCATGTTGGCCAGGATGGTCTTGAACTCCTGACCTCATGATCTGCCCACATTGGCCTCCCAAAATGCTGGGATTACAGGCATGAGCCACCACACATGGCCTCTTTTGCCCATTTTTAAATCTGATTATTAGATTGTTTTCTCTTGAGTTGCTTGGGCCCCTTGTATGTTCTGGTTATTAATCCCTCATCAGATGGGTAGTTTGTGAATATTTTCTCCCATTCTGTGGGTTGTCTTCACTTTGTTGTTTCCTTTGCTGTGCAGAAGCTTTTTAACTTGTTCGGATCCCATTTATTCACTTGTTGCTTCAGTTGCATTTGCTTGTGGGGTACTATACAAGAAATCTTTGCCAAGTGTCCTGGAGAGTTAATCCTATATTTTCTTTTTAATACTTTCATAGTTTGTGGTTTTAGATTTAAGTCTTTAATCCATTTTGATTAGATTTTTGTATATAACAAGACATAGGGGTCTAGATTCATTGTTTTCCATATAGATATCCAATTTTTACAATTATTGAAGAGACTGCCCCTTCCCCAGAACATGTTCTTGGAGACACTGGCAAAATTGAGTTCACTGTAAAGTTGTGGATTTATCTCTGGGTTCTCTATTCTGTTCTACTGATTTATGTCTTTGTTTTCATGCCAATACCATGCCATTTTTGTTACTATACCTCTGTACTATAATTTAAAGGCAGGTTAAACTCCTCCAGTTTTTTTTTTTTTGCTTAGGATTGCTTTGGCTATTCTGAGTCTTTTATAGTTATACATATATTTTAGTTTTTCTTCTATTGATATAAAGAATAGCAATGGTATTTAATAGAGATTGAATTAAATCTGTAGATTGCTTTGGGAAATATGTACAGTTTAACAATATTGATTATTGCAGTACATGAATGTGAAATAGCTATCCATTTAATTGTGTTCTCTTCAATTCCTTGTATCAGTGTTTTATGGTTTTCATTATAGAGATCTTTTCTTTGTTTAATACTTACGTATTTCATTTCATTTGTATTTATTTTATTTGCAAGTATTTTATTACATTTGTATTTATTTCATTTTATTTGCTATTACAAATGAGATTACTTTCTTGATTTATTTTTCAGATTGTTCCCTGTTAGCATATAGAAACACTACTAATATTTGTATGTTGATATTGTATTCTGCACTTTACTGCTTTTGTTTATTAGTTCTAATAGTTTCTTGGTGAGTCTTTAGGTTTTTCCAAGTATAAGATTATGTCATCTGTAAACAAGGATAATTTGACTTCTGTCTTTCCAATTTGCATGCTTTTTAATTTTTTGAAATTGTGTGATTGCTTTAGCTAGAATTTCCTGTACTATGTTGAATAATAGTGATAAAAGTGGGCATCCTTGCCCTGTTACCAATCTTAGAGGCTTCAGTTCTTCCTCTTAAGTATACTAGCTATGGATCTGTTGTATATGGCTTTTATTATATTGAGGTATTTTCCTTCTATACCCAGTTTTTGATGGTTTTAATCATGAAGGGATGTTGAATTTTATCATATTTTTTACACAACAATTGAAATGATCGTATGGTTTTTGTACTTAATTCTGTTGATATGATGTATCACATTGATTTGTGTATATCGATCCATCCTTGCATCTCTGGGATAAATCCCACTTGGTCCAGATGAATGATATTTTTGATGTATTGTTGAATTTTATTTGCTAGTATTTTTTGAGGATTTTTGCATCAATATTCATCAGAGATATTGATCTATACTTTTCATTTTTGATGTGTATTTGTCTGGTTTTAGTATCAGCGTAATACTGGTCTAGTAGAATGACTGTGGAAGTATTCCCTCATCTTCTGTTTCTTGGAATAGTTTGAGTAGGATTGTTATTAGTTCTTTATAAATGTTCAGAATAATTTAACAGTGAAGCCATAGGGTCCCAGGGTTTCTTTACTGGGAGTCATTGTATTACAGCTTTGATGTCATTACTTTTTATTGATCTATTTAGGTTTTCAACTTTTTTATGGTTTAATATTAGTAAGTTGTATAAATCTAGGAATTTATCTGCTTCTTCTATATTTTCCAATTTATTGGCATATAGTTGCTCATAGTAGCCACTAATCTTTTGAATTTCTGCAATATCAAAAGATTATTATGATTTTATTTATTTTGGTCTTCTCTCTCTCTCTCTCTCTCTCCTTTCCCTCTCTCTTCTCTTTCCTTTTTTTCTTTTTTCTTTTTTTTTTTTTTTGAGACAGAGTCTTGCTCTGTCACCCAGGCTGGAGTGCAGTGTCATGATCTCAGCTCACTGTAACCTTGGCCTTCTGTGTTCAAGTGATTCTTGTGATTTCACCTCCTGAGTAGCTGGGATTACAGGCATGCACGACCATGCCCAGCTAATTTTTTGTAATTTTAGTAGACACAAGGTTTCACCATGTTGCCCAGGCTGGTCTTGAACTCTTGCCTCAAGCTATCCGCCTGCCTCAACCTCCCAAAGTGTTGAGATTACAGGCAGGAGCCACCATGCACGACCTTTTTTCTTAGTCTTCCTAAAGGTTTGTCAATTTTGTTTATTATTATTTTTTTAAAAAAACATAGCTTTTTGTTTCATTGATTTTTGTATCTCTTTTCTTCAAATTAATTTTTTTGTGCTCTGATCTTTATTATTGCTTTTTTTCTACTAATTTTGGATATTGCTTTGCTCTTGCCTTTCTAGTTATTTAAAATGCATTTGTTAGGTTGTTTATTTGAAGTTTTTCCTCTTTTTTGATGTAGGCACTTATAAACTTCCTTCTTAGTACTTCTTTCATTTTTTCTCATAGGTTTTCTATGTTATGTTTCCATTATCATTTGTTTTGATGAATTTGTCGATTTTCTTCTTAATATCTTAATTAACTCACAAGTCGTTCAGGAATATATTGTTTATTTTCCATGTGTTTGTATAATTTTCAACATTTCCCTTGTTCTTAATTTGTAGTTTTATTCCTTTGTGGTCAGAGCAGATGCTTGATATTATTTCACTTTTTTGAATGTTTTAAGACTTGTTTTGTAACCTACCAGACAATTAATCCTTGAGACATATCCGTGTGCTGAGGAAAATAATGTGTATTTTGCAGCCATTAGCTGAAATTTTCTGTAAATATCTTTTAGGTCCATTTGGTCTATAGTGTAGGTTAAATCTGATATTTCTTCGTTGATTTTCTGTCTGAAGATCAGTCCAATGCTGAAAGTGGGGTGTTGTCCCCAGATACTATTGTTTTGGTGTCTCTTTCTCTTTTTAGCTCTAATACTACGTGCTTTATATATCTGTGTACTCCACTGTTGGATGCATATACATTTAAAATTGTTATATCCTCTTGCTAAATTGACCCTTTTATGGCTATGTAGTGTCCTACTTTTTCTCTTTTCCTAGTTTTTGTCTTCATATCTATTTTGTCTGATATAACTATTCCTGCTCTTTTTTGGCTTCCATTGGCAAGGAATATCTTTTTCCATGACTTTATTTTCAATCTATGTGTGTTTTTTAGGTGAAGTGTGTTTCTGAAAGGGGACAGATCATTATTTCTCATTTTTTTTTCCATTCAGCCACTCTATGTCTTTTGATTGGAGAGTTTAGTCCATTTACATTTAATGTTATTATGAATATATAATGACTTACTCTGACCATTTTGTTATTTGTTTTCTGGTTATTTTATGGTCTTCTCTTCTTTGTTTCCTTCCTTCCTGTCTTTCTTTTATGACGACAATTTTCTCTAGTGGTATTTTTAATTTATTTTTTTTATTTTTTTTGTATAGCCATTGTATGTTTTTGATTTGAGCTTATCATGTGGCTTGGGAATACTATCTTATAATCCATTAGTTTAAGCTAATAACAAGTTAACATTGTTTGCATAAACAAACAAGCAAATAGAAAACTAATCAAAACTCTTCATCCCCTCACTTTAAAAATTTTTGTTGTTTCTATTTCTATCTTATTCTACTCTCTCTCTCTCGAAATGTGGCTGTACTTATATTTATTGGTTTATTATTTAATTTTTCTGCTTAAGAGTAGTTTGCAAACAACCTTTACAGTATTATAATATTCTGTGTTTTTCCCTGTACTTGCTATTGCCAGTTTGATTTGCACCTTCAGGTGACTTCTCATGGTTTATTCACATACTTTCCTTACTGAATGAAGCATTCTCTTTGGTATTTTCTGTCAGACAG
Source organism: Pan paniscus (assembly GCF_029289425.2). Lineage (NCBI taxonomy): Eukaryota > Metazoa > Chordata > Mammalia > Primates > Hominidae > Pan > Pan paniscus. The sequence goes on from NC_073258.2 coordinate 99,677,802, forward strand.
GTCTGGTGTTGACAAAATCCTCAGCTTTTGTTTGTCTGGAAAAGGCTTTATTAATAAAGTCTTCATGTCTAAAGGATAATATCAGCAGATAAACTAGTCTAGGGTAAAGTTTTTGTCTTCACCACTTTAAATATGTCATGTCACTCTCTCTTGTCCCATAAGGTTTTCACTGAAACATCTGCTGCCATACATATTGGAGCTCCATTGTATGTTATTTGTTTCTTTTATCTTAATGCTTTTAGGATTTTTTCTAATCTTGGGTCTTTGAAAGTTTGATTATTTAATGCCTTGAGGTAGTATTCTTTGGGTTAAATCCGACTGGTGTCCTACAATCTTTCCATACTTGGATATTGATGTATTTCTTTAGGTTTGAGAAGTTCTTTTGCACGCCTTTGAATAAGCTTGCTACTCCTATCTCTTTCTCTACCTTCTCTTTAATCTCACTAACTCTTAGATTTGCCATTTTGAGGCTATTTTCTAGATCCTATAGGCATGCTTAATTGTTTTTTATTCTTTGTTCTACTCTGACTGTATACTTTCAAATAGCATGTCTCCAAACTCACTAATTCTTTTTTCTGCCTGATGAATTCTGCTAGTAAAAGACTGATGCATTCATCTGTATGTCAGTTGCATTTCTCAACTCCAGAATTTCTGCTGGATTCTTTTTGATTATTTCAATCTCTTTGTTAAATTTATCTGATAAAATTTTGAATTCTTTCTCTGTGTTATCCTGAATTTGAGTTTCCTCAAAACAGCTATTTTGAATTCTCTGTCTAAAAGGTCACATATTTCTGTTTCTCCAGGATTTGTTCCTGGTTCCCTTATTTAGTTCATTTGTTGAGGTCGTGTTTTCCTCTATGATCTTGAGGCTTATGGATTTTCATCTGTGTCTAGCCAATGAAGAGTTAGATACTTATTGTAGTCTTCAGAGTCTGGGCTTGTTTGTTCTCATCATTCTTGGGAAGGCTTTCCAAGTATTATAAATGAGTTGTGTTTTGTATTCTAAGCTGTATCTGCATTAGTTGTCATACCAAGCCCTGTAATGCTGTGGTTCTAGCAGACTTCTAGAGGTAACATCTTGATAGCCTTAAATAAGTTTCAGAAGAGTTCTCTGGATTACCAGGCAGAAACTTGTGTTTTCTTCCCTTACTTTCTCCCAAACAAATATATTCTCTCTCTTGTTCAGAGCTGGGAGTGAAGTGACACAAGCACCCTGGTGGCCACTCTCACTGGGTCACTGTGCAGAGTTAGACTTGAAGCCAGAACAGCACTGGATTTCACCCAAGGCCTACTGTAATCGGTATCTGGCTACTGCCTGTTTGCTCAAGACCCTAGTGATCTACAGTCAACAGGTAGCGAAGCCAGTGAGGCTTATGTCCATCCCTTAGGGACAGCAAATTTCCCCAGGCCTTGTGCAGGTCCAGAGATTCTGTCCAGGAGGCAGGGGCTGGAATCAAAAACCTTAGATGCTTACCGGCTATTCTATTTTACTCTGGCTAAGCTGACACTCGAAGCACACGACACAGTCCTTCCCACTCTTCCCTCACCTTTTCACAGGCAGAGGAGCTTTATCCATGGCCACTGCCACCCCTGGCCCATGGGGAGTACTGCCAGGCTACTGCTGATATTAATTAAGTCCCAAGTACTCTTCAGTCAGCTGTGGTGAATGCTGCCTGGCATGAAACTCACCCTTCAGGGGTGTGGGCTCCCCTCTGGTACAGGGCAAGTCCAGGAATACCATCGAAGAACCAAGAGCCAAGACCTGGAATCAGGAACCCCAAGAGCTGGCTTAGTGTGCCACACCTCTGTAGATGAGCTAGTTCCTAAGGTGCAAGACAAAATACGCTTTACTCTTCACTCCACTTTTCTTAAGTAGAAGGAATTTTTCCTATAGTTACAACAGTGAATGTGCTGAGTCTTACTTCTTGAAGCCAGCTAGTCTCAGAGTCTCACCCAGTGCCCACAACATACTACCTGGATATAGCTGCCTGTTATTCAGGGACAAAGGGCTCTTTAGTCGCAGGTGATTTGTCCTTCCCTTCAAGGTAGCGGCTTCTCCTCTGGCCCAGGGTGTATCTAGAAATGTCATATTGGAGCTAGGGCCTGGAAAATAAGCCTCATGACTCTGACTGGTGCTCTATCCTTTTGTGGCTGAGCTGGTATCCAAGATGAGTGACAACATCTAATTTTCTCTTCATTATTCAACAGAAAGGAAAGGGTCTCTTTTGGAGCCACGAGTTGTGCAGCATGAGGTTGTGAGAATGGTGGTGCACAAGCAATTCCTTAGCCACCTTGGCTGGTGTCTCAGTCCACTGGCTCTGAGTACATCTCTGCACTTGGACTCACCTAGGACTTGTAGTCCTGTAGCCTTGACTATCTTTCAAGTTTATTTGGGGCCCCAGAGTACTTTCACTCATGGTGGCAAGTGTTGCCAGAAATCAAGTTCAGACCCTTGGGATGAGCGATTCCCCTCTAGTTAGGGCTAGTTTAAATACTGCCTTTTTGGGACGGCATCAGCTGAGGTCAGCCTGGTTTTGCTTTCTGCTGTGATAGGGCAGCCCTCAATTTAATGCAGCGTCTTGAAATCCCTGTCCTCTCCATCTGCCAAGCAAAGAGTTCCTCTCTGTACCATGTGGCTGTTTCAGGGGATAGGGGAGTAGTGGTGGCATTGACGATTCAAGACTGTCTTCTACCCTCCTCAGTGCATCTTTCAGCAATATGAAGTTAAAACCAGGTAGTGTTAGTGCTCACCTGATTTTTGGTTCCTATGAAGGTGCTCTTTTCGTGTAGATTTTGGTAAATTGGTGTCCTTGCAGTGGGGATGATCAGTGCTGGGTCTTCTATTTGGCCATCAGGGTCCACCCACTACATACATAATTTTGACCATATTATTTAACCTCTGACCAACAGGCTTCTTGTTTGAAAAATAACATAATAATAACTGTTTCAAGTAAGTTGAAATTAGTGTAACATATACTAAACACCTATTAAAACCAGGTGACCAGTAACAATTAGCTCCTTTTACTTCCCTCACTTTCAGGGAATATATAGTCCAATAAGGAAAACATAACTTGTATTCAAGTAATTTATGTACAAAAGACTATGTGCATAATGCTGCAAGAAAAGTTTTATTTAATACTTTGAAATTAAGCTTGTCCTAAAAATTATCTAGTTTATACAACTATAGAGCACTCCTTTATTCTGTTTAGATGGTTGTTAGTTAGGCTATGAGTTTTATATGCTATACATTGTTTATTTCATGTACATTACCTTACATGAAATAAATTATTTCCAAGTTTCTATGATACAGAATTTAGGTTCTAGTCCAAAGTCTGAAATTCTCCAACCACTGAACTATAAACTCTATATTTTCTTTCTCTGCCTTGTCACATAAGGAAAATTTAATTGATGATTTCTCCCGAATTTTATTCACAGAAATCTTGGGGAAATAAGTAAATTAATATAAAACATTTAGAAAATTCAATAGGTTGATTGAACTATTCATACATTATAGTTGGTGTTAATAAAGTAATTCTTATTTATATTACAGTACCATAAATACCTGCTTTTTTCTTTTTGTGTGGGTGACGGGGGTCTCACTCTGTCACCCAGGCTGGAATGCAGTGGCTTGACCATGGCTCAGTGAAGCCTTGACCTCCCAGATCACTCAGGTGATCTTCCCACCTCAGCCTTATAGGTAGCTGAGACTACAGGCGCTCATTACCACACTGGCCTTTAGTATTTTTGGTAGAGATGGATTTTCCCATGTTTCCCAGGCTGTTCTCGAACTCCTAGGCTCAAATGATCTGCCCACCTCGGCCTCCTAAGGTGCTGGGAATACAGACATGAGCCACCACGCCTGGCTATGAATATCTTTAATTGTTAGGTTGCCAGTAAGTTAACCGTAACTAAAATTTAATCTTGAAGTTTGCTTATTAAATTCTTCAAGAAAAATATGATATCCTACAGCCAAATACTTTAACCCATATAATTTCAGGACCAAAAATAGTCAAATAAATTTTTTAAATTTAATTGAAAAAATATTTCCCCACTGAAAAGTGAACCTAATCTTTCAAAAGAGGCATGCAGCTTAGTATTTAAGGGGAAGTATACTGATGTATGCAAGTTGCTTTGGACTTATGAAAAATGAGATAGATTGATAGGAAGATAGGGTATTAAATAGATGAATGCATATGAGAAAACCAACGATAATAAAATCTTAAGGGTAGACCCTCTATAGTACTTTCAGTGCTTATTTCTTTCAACATTCGGCAGCATCCGAGAATCTATATCCCTCCCACCACACCTCACCCACCCCACCAACTCCACATCCCTGCTTTTTCTATGGCTTTAGTTTTCTAGGTTCTGTCTCTTTTCAGAGTTATGGTAGCTTAATTTGCCTGGTGATATTGATTTTCTGCTGCCAGCTGTGCTGTATTAAGCTCTATACCTATCTCCAAACTGGCTCCAACATGAACACCCATGGTAATTGTGTCAGCAGTGTTAAATCCATGTACCCTATGAAGAACATATAAGGGAAAGAAAAGCAATCAAAACAAGATAAAACCAAAAACAAAGTCGTATAAGTATTTATCATTCTGTAAGGAGTTTATTTACAAATAAAGTAAGAGTATACACACACACACACACACACACATATAACAGTAATGACATATTACAAAAAATATTTTAATAACTATTTACCAGATGCTGTCTTTCAGAAATTTTAATATTTTATACCCTTCAACATCCCTGTCTTGTAATGGGCTCACATTTCTTCTAATTTTAGAGAAGATGAATCAGTCCACGGTAGATTGCTTTAATTATTGTTATTTGTTTCTCCTATTATTGCAATTGTTACTATGACTAAACATTTATTAAGAGTCTGCCATATAGTAAGCCACCTACTCCAAATAATCAGATGTTTTTATGTATGTTAGTGACAGATTTTTATTTTCTTCTCTGTTTGATGTTATTTCCCTTTTTTTCTATTTAAACAAGACCCTGTATTTGGCACACATAATTTTCTAGTTATCTAAAACTATAATCAATTGTGTGTGATAAAAAGGAGCTCTGGACTAGAAACCAGAAGACAGAATTTCTAGGAAATAATTAACCATATACTTTTACAGTGTGTGTGTGTGTCTCTGTGTGTGTACACACTATAGAAATATTTTAGCTTCTGTCCTCATTTATTTTTCCATTGGTAAATTGAGACGCTTAACCTGGGTGATTTCTAATGTAATTGCATTTCTATAATCTTACACATCTGTTTATTTCAATAGATTAAAACCTTTTACTGTGTGAAGCAAGTGTTAAGTATGTAGAGAAAAAAAATCCAAATCAAATTTCAACAACAATTTGTTTGCCTGTTTCTTAATTTTAATAAATAGTCTGTTATTTGTTATTTTCTGACTGTAATCTAGTTAGCAATATAGCTACACTAAAGTCTTTGGCTGGGTATGGTGGCTCATGGCTGTAATCCCAGCACTTTGGGGTGCTCAGGTGTGTGGATGACTTGAGGCTAAGAGTTTAAGAGCAACCTGGCAAAAATGGTGAAACCCCACCTCTACTAAAAATACAAAAATTATCTGGGTGTGGTGGCACATGCCTGTAATCCCAGCTAGTTGGCAGGCTGAGACAAGAGAATTGCTTGAACCTGGGAGGTGGAGGTTGCAGTGAGCCAAGATTGCACCCCTGCTCTCTGGCATGGACAACAAAGACAGTATCTCAACAACAAACAAAAAGTTTTTGGAGAATCATTATATTCTAAGACTGATACTTCTGTAAATTATTAAATTTTATTTTGACACTATTGATAGATGCAGGAAGCAGACTAATGCCTAGGCAGATAAAGAAGGGTCCCTGGAGAATCTCTGACCTGCCCCGCAAGTGTTTACACCACATGTTTTTTTGCAGATAAGGGAACCTGCACAAGGTCTTCAGTGGGCATGCCCACAGCAGACTGGAGGCCCACATGCACTGGGGGAATGGGGTGGGGCCACCAGGAATTCACATCTTATGCAGAGGGAGGAGCCTGACCTCTTCAGCTCATGTGTGGTGGCCTAGTATCCAATCAGTGAGGTGAGAGCTTGTTGGCAGGACCCCCCTTCTATTTTTGCTGAGAGCTTTCTTTTTGCCTAATAAATCCTCCCTCCTCACCCTTCAATGTGTCCACATGCCTAAATTTTCCTGGTCATGAGACCACCTGAATTTTAGGTGAACTAAGGAACAAAAAACCCTGCATGAGTATTATGGAGTAAGATATATGCCACAAGTACATGTAAATAATTCCTTATTCTAGAGGCTAATTGAAATAATAAAAGTCTCTGCCCTGTGCTTTCCCATATTGCAAAGAAGAATAGAACACTGCATGATAAGGTAAAAGTACTGCTTACCTTCAAAGCCTAGTGAAGAAGAATTTGGAGAATAAGAAAGAATAGGAGCAACAGAAATCTGTCTCTTTGTCTAGACAACAACTGCACAGACAGATTTTGTCTGATGTATCTATTTTGGAACTGTGGAATCTACTGAGGACTTAAAACTTTCAGGGAAAGGCTTGGAAGGCAAATTGTGGTTAATTTCCATCAATTATAATCTTAGCACAGCAGAAGCCACTGATGTTCCATGTCCAGCCCTGAAGCAGGAGCCTGTGAATTTGTTCCTAGAGCAACCTGAACACAGCTTGTGGAAGAAAGACTGGGCAGAAAGAACTGTGCCCTTCAAATATTAGTGATCTGTGCTGTGATCACCGATTGCTGTTTCTGATCACAGAGGTCCAGACAAAAAGGTGGGCACCTTCCTCTATTTTTTGCAAGTGACTTTGAGGGAATTTAAAGGTCTAGCGCTCTTTATTCTCCCTCATCAGTTTTTTTTTTTTGTTTTCTTTTTGGGCAGCAAGAATGTAAGAAACAGGGCATTCAAAAGGAATGGTATATATGGGGAAAATTAGAGTATGTCTGTGTATACCCAGGGAAAGACACAGGTTCAAAAAACAAACGTACAAACACACACACACACACACACACACACACAAAACCTAGAAGACATGAAGTTTACAACTCAGGCACAGAGACAGCCTACAACAATTAACAAGAAAACAAACAAACAAACAAAAAATCCTGGAGCTGAAAAGTACTGCAACTGAAATAAAAAAAAAAAATGCATTGCGGCCGGGTGTGATGGCTCACACATGTAATCCCAGCAGTTTGGGAGGCTGATGCAGGTGGATCACCTGACGTCAGGAGTTTGAGACCAGCCTGACCAACATGGCAAAACCCCATCTCTACTAAAAATACAAAAAATTAGTCAGGCGTGGTGTTGGGCACCTGTAACCCCAGCTACTCAGGAGGCTGAGGCAGGAGAATCGCTTGAACTCGGGAGGCGGAGGTTGCAGTGAGCCAAGATTGAGCCACTGCACTCCAGCCTGGGTGACAAGAGCAAAACCCCATCTCAAAAAAAAAAAAAAAGAAAAATGCATTGCAGGAATTTAAAGGCAGATATGAACCATCAGAAACAAGAATCAACAAAATTGAAAACAGCACAATAAAAATTAGTGTATGAAGAGCAGAAGGAAAAATGATTGAAGAAAAACAGAGTCAAAAAAACCTGTGGGATACCATCAAGTGGACAAACATACTCATTGTAGGAGTCCTAGAAGAATAGAAAAAGGAGGAAAGAGAAAATGTGAAGCAATAATGGTGAAAGTCTTTCCAAATTTGATGAAAAACATGCATATATACTTCCAAGAAGCTGAAGAAACTCCAAATAAGATGAAGGTAAAAAGAGATCCACACAAAGATACATTATAATCAAACTTTGAAAAGCCAGAGATAGTTTTGAAAGCAGGAAGAAGAAAGCAACTTATTACATACAAGTGTTCCTACTAAGATTATCAGTAAATTGCCCACCAGAAACTTGGCAGATAAGAAGGTAGTGTGCAGATACATTTCGAATCCCAAAGAAAACTGTCAAACAAGAATTTTATGTATGGCCAAACTGTCCATGAAAAGTGAGGAAGAAACTAAGATATTTGCAGATAAACAAAATTCTGAGGGAATTTGTTACCATTACAATTGCCCGGCAATAAATGGCCAATGGATTCCTGCAGGATGAAATGACACTAGACAACAACCTAAAGCCACATGACAAAGCAAACATCTCAATAGGGTATGTATATGGGCAATTATAAAAACTCATTTTATTCAAACGATAATTTTGAATTTATTCAAACTCTTTATTTGCTACATAATTTAAGAAATTAATACATTAAAAAGCAACAATTATTAGTCTAAAAGCTAACATTATTTTAACTTTGATTTTGGACTCCCCATTTTATTTATACATAGTTTAAGACACTAATGATTTCAAATAAATTTTAATTTTGGAGCATACAACGTATAAAGATGTAATTTTGATAACAACAACCAAACAAGTGAGGAGAGTACTATTAAAGGAAGAGAGATTTTGTATGTTATTGAAGTTAAGCTGGTATAAATTCAAATTAGGGTGTTACAACTTTAGAATGCTAATGTAATCCCCATAGTAACCACAAAGAAAATAACTATAGAATATATACCAAAGGTAAATGAGAAATTTAAATATTTCACTACAAAAAATCGATTAAACTCAACACAGTAATGCAGAAAATGAGGGGCAAAAAAAACCTTTAAGGTATATAGAAAATAAAGAGTAAAACGATGCAAGTAAGTCTCTTCCTGTCAGTAAATATTTAAATGTAAATGGATTAGCCTTGCCGATCAAAAGATAGTTTTGGGACTCAGAAAACAAAAAATACCCTAATATGAGGGCCTCAGAAGCAGCCTCAAAAGCAAACATTTTTCTCTGATGTTCTTCTGCCCTCATGTCTCTCAGTCCCATTGTTTCCCAAGGCTAGCCATAGAAACTAGAATCCCTTTCCCCAAGGCAGGTCATAGAAACCAGAGCCTTTTTCCCCAAAGCCAGCTATAAAACCTAAAAAGATTACTCTAACTTTCCCTTTGCATTTCTGTGCAAAAAATGGTCATAATGGAATTATCTGACCTACCTTGTGTGACTGCGGTGATAAAACCATTCCAGCACTTTGGGAGGCCGAGGCGGGCAGCCGATCATGAGGTCAGGAAATCAAGGCCATCCTGGCTAACACGGTGAAACCCAGTCTCTACTAAAAATACAAAAAATTACCCAGGTGTGGTGGCAGGCACCTGTAGTCCCAGCTACTAGGTAGGCTGAGGTAGGAGAAAGGCGTGAACCCGGGAGGCGGAGCTTGCAGTGAGCCGAGATCGCACCACTGCACTCCAGCTTGCGGCGACAGAGCAGGACTCCGTCTCAAACAAACAAACAAACAAACAAACAAAAAAACACATTCCAGATAAGGTCTTGCCCCATACCCAGAGGGAAGAAATGCATGCCTAGAGAGGCCAAAAATCTAGACAGAGAGGCCCTGCTGTGTTTCCATGCTTAGTCCATTAACATTCAATGATACTCTTTTGGTCCAATCATATGTATACATGGCTATCCATACTTTGTTGAGCTCAGCATAAAAATGGACATTTTTTCTGAAGCCTCTCCTGTACACATTAAGATAATTTGTATGCCTTTTCTCCAGATAATCTGTTTTTTGTGTTTTTTTTTTAGACAAATCTTCAGAGGGGAAGGATAAATTTTACCTTGTTCTCTACAGCAGAGTGACGGAGTATATTAAAAAATAAGCATGTTCCAACTACATTCTGGCTAAAAACGAGTCAATTTAGATCCAAAGACACAAATGGGTTGAAAGTGAAATAATGGAAAAATAGATTCCATGCAACAGCAACCAAACAAGTGCAGCAGTGGCTACTAGACTTCAGGCAAATAGACTTTAAAACATAAAAGGTTACAAGAAATACAGGACATCCTGCATTAATAAAAGTTCCAATATATCAAGAATATATAATTACAAAAATATAAGCATCTAATGCCAGGTTATCAAAATATATAAAACAAAAGCCTACAAACGAAAGGGAGAAATAGACAGGTCTATGATAATAGTTGGAGACTTCAATATCCCATACTGAATAATAAATAAAACAAACCAAACATGATAAGGAAATAGAGGACTTAAACGATACAATAAACTAGCACTTCAATCTATAGTTAGGCATGATATTGAGTCCATCATCAAAAGTCTCCTGACAAAAGCCGTGGGTCTGATGGCTTAACTATTAAATTTTGCCAAACATTTAAAGAATAACTAGCACCAATCCTTCTTAAACATTTAAAAAAAAAATCCAACAATAACAGAACACACATTTCTAATCAAGTGCCTGATCTTCAGATGCCAAGCTAGACCATTTATTAGGCCAAAAATCAAGTCTCAATACATTAAAAAAGGTAGATATTAGATAAAGTGTCTTCTCTGGTCACAAAAAAATGAAATTAGAAATCAATAAGAAAAGTAAAACCGTAAAATTCACAGAATTTTGGAAATTAAACAACACTTTAAAAAACAAATGGATCAAAGAAAACATCACAATGGAAATCAGAAAATACTTAGAGAAAAATGGAAAACAGCACAGCAAAACTTAGAGGAAAAAGTACAAGGAATATCAGAGGACAAATTTATAGCTCTAAATGCTTACCTTAAAAAATATGAAAATTCTCAAATCACAACCTAAGTTTACAACTTACAGAACTTAAAAAAAAAAGAACAAACTAAACCCGGTCGTAGAATAAAGAAGGAGATTATAAAGAGAACAGAGATAAACAACAACAACAACAAAAAACAGAAAAACAGGATAAAATAATAAAACTGAAAGATGATTCTTTGACATGATCAAAAAAATTGACAAATCCTTAACTAAACTAAATGAGAATATGAGGTAAGACTCAAACTGCTAAAATCAGAAATAAAAGTGAGGACATTACTGTTGATTCTACAGAAATAAAATAATTATAAAAGTGTACCATAAACAATTATATGACAAATTAGACACTCTAGATGAAATCAACAATTTCCTATAAACATGAAACTACCAAAAATAAATCATGAAGAAATAGCAAATTTGAATGGACATAATTAGTGATAAGATTGTTTTAGTTATAAAAAATCTCCTGACAAAAATGTCTTGGATCTGATGACATAACAGATAAATTCTACCAAACATTTGAAGAATAACTAGCACCCATCCTTCTCTAACGTTTTCAAAAAGTAGAAGAGGAGAGAATGCTTCTTAACTGATTCTATGAAGCCAGCAATACTATGACAACCAAGGTCAAAACAGACACTATAAGAAGAAAATACTGAAGATCAATAACTCTTATGAACATTCATGCAAACATTCTCAAGAAATATTAGGAAACTAAATTTAGCAGCTTACCAAAAGGATTACATAGTAATCAAGTAGCATTTATTTATTGAGTCCAATAATGATTCAACATACAATAATTAATCAATGTAGTTCACCGCATTAACAGAAAGAAAAAAAAAAGAAACTCATAATTATCTGAAATTGTGTAGGAAAAGCACTTGACAAAATGTAGCACACTTTCATGATCAAAACACTCAGCAAAACAAAAACACCTAGACACAATAAAATATATAAATGGATATATATATATATTATATATATATATATATATATTCCACAGCAAATATCATACTCAATTAGTGGAAAACTGAAAGCCCTTTCTCTAACATCAGAAAAAAGGCAAAGATACCTGCTTTAACTTTTCTATTCAACATAGTACAGAAAGTTCCAGCCAGAAAAACATAGGTAAGCAAAAGAAATAAAGTTATTCAGATTGGAAAGCAAGTTAAATGGTCTCTTCTGAAAGACTGGCAAAAAGAACAGAATATCAAAGGACTGTGAGACAATCACAAAAAGTATAACATATATTTAATAACTATACCAGAAGGAGAAGATAGAAGGATAGAAGTTTTGAAAGAATAATAGCTGAGAATTTTTCCAAATTAATGTCAGACACCAAATCACAGATTCAGGAAGCTCAGAAAACATCAACTGGGATCAATAAACAACAACAAAAAAAAACCCCAAAACCTTACACCTAAGCATATTATTGTCAATTACATAAAAATTAAGAAAAAATTCTGAAAGAAGCCAGAGGGGGAAAAACAAAAATAAGAATTATTTTAGCTATGACGAAAGAAATAAGAATTATATCCTAATTCACCTTAGAAATTATGCAAGCAAGAAGAGAGTACACTGACATTTTAATGTTAAGAGAAAAAAAATCAACCTAGGATTCTTTACCCTGTAAAATTGCCCATCAATTGTGAAGAAGAAATAAAAACTTTTCTAAAAAAAAAAGATGGAATTTGTTGCCACTAGACCTACTTTTGAAGATGTGTTTAAAGAAGATCTTTAGAGAGAAGATGAATAATATGATTTAGATATTCAGGTCCATACAAGAAAGAAGGAGCACCAAAGAAGAAACAAGTGAAGGTAAAATAAAAACTCTTATTTTCTTTATTCTACATTAATCTAACATATAGCAGTTTATTAAAATAATAATAACAACTTATATTCCATTATATATACTTACATGTGCATATATATGTAAGTGAAAAGAATGACAGCCATGTTACAAGGAAAAGGAGGGAGGAATTAGGATTATTTTCCTATTATAAGCTACTCAGACTACCTGTGAATAAATACAGTATTATTCAAAAGTTTACACGGATTACTTATAAATGTATTTTGCAAAATCTAAGAAAAACCAAAAAAGTAAATAAAGAAGTACATCTGATACGCTAAGAAAGAAGAAAAACAAAACATGACGTTCTCAATTAAAATCACAAAAAGCAGAAAAAGTGTAGAAGACAAAAAATAGAAGCAAAGAACAAGGGCAACAAGTTAAAAGCAGCATAGAATATGGTAGAAGATAATCCACCTATATCATTAATCTCTTTGAATGTCAGTGGTCTAGATTTACTCACTTTGGGGAGTTTTATTAAATTTATTTTTAAGAGACAGGATCTCACTTCATTGCCCAGGCTGGAGTGCACTGGTGTTCACCGCAGTCGTGAACTCCTGGACTCAAGGGATCCTCCTGCCTCAGCCTTTCTAGTAGCTGGTACAACAGGCATGAGCCACCATGGCCAGATTTTTTCTTTTTTTTTTAATTTTGTGGAGATGGGGCTCTCACTATTGCCCAGGCTGCTCATTAACTTCTGGCCTCAATGATCCTACTGTCTCAGCCTCCCAAAATGCTGGGATTAAAAGGCATGAGCCACTGTACTCAGCCTAAATGCACCAGTTAAAAGACAGAGTTTTCAGAGTTGGTGAAAATATATGTTGTATATACCAAAGTATAAAAAAATCCCACTTTAAATATAGAGGGACATATAAATTAAATAAATGGAGAGAAATATACTACTAATAATCAAAATTATAATATAGCTTCATAATTATTATGAAGCAGCAGAAGCTATAGTAATTTGAGACAAAGTACACTTCAAAGAAAGGAAACGTATTAGTAATGAAGAAGGGCATTACATAACCATAAGTGGGTCAGTTCTTCAAGAACACATGCAATCCTAAAATCAGAGTGTCAATATATGTGAAGCAGAAAGTGGTAGAAATGCAAAGATAAATAGCTAAATCTACTATTAACATGGAGCAGTTCAACAACACTATCAGAAATGGAGAGATCCAGCAGGCAGAAAATCATTAAGGAAAGAGTTGAACTAAGAAATATCAATCACATGATATAATGCGCATGTGTCAACAGTTTTATCCGACAACAGCACGATAAATTCTTCTCAAGTTCACATGGAATGTTCACCAAGATAGATTCACATCTGGGCCATAAAAACACAAATTTAAAAGAACAAAAATCATCTGATTCTGCTTTCAGACCAGACTAGAATTAAACTAGAAATCAATAACAGAAAGCAAGCATGAAAATCTCAAAATACATGTAGAGTAAACAATATATATAATATACCAAACGTTTATGAGAGAAATAATGCCAAATCTCTACAGTCTCTTCCAGAAAATAGATGCAGAGGGAATCCTACCTAATTCATCATATGAGGCCAGCATTATTACAGTACAAAAACTAAAAAAGATACTAGAAGAAAACTATAGATTAATATCTCTCATCAACATAGATACAAAAATTCTCAAGAAAACATTATAGGATCCAACAATGTATAAAAATAATTATACACCATGACCAAATGGAATATCCTAGGCTTACAAAGCTGATTCAACATTTTAAAAATCAATCTATTACACCAACAGGTTAAAAATAAATTAAACGTGCAGAAAAAGCATTTGACAAAATTCAATAATCATTAATAAAAACTCTAAGGAAACAAGAAATAGAGGGGAACTTATTCAATTTCATAAAGAATATTTTCTAAAAAACCTCTACAGCTGACATCACACCTTATGCTGAGAAACTAGAAACTTTCCCACAAAATTAAGAACAAAACAAATTTTTCTCTTCCCACCGTTTCTTTTCATCATCATAGATGTCTTAGCTAATTCACTAGGACAAGAAAATAAAATAAGAAAATAAAAACTATATACAAATTGGGAAGGAAGAAGCAAAATTGTCTTTGCCAATGACATGACCATTTATGTAGAAAATCTGAAAGAATTAAAACTAAATGAACAAAAACAACTCTCAGAAGGAATAAACAATTATGGTAAAGTTGCACAGTCGTGATGAATAAACATAAGTCGGTCCCTTTCCTATAAACTCACACTGAACAACGGGAATTTGAAACTAAAAACACAGTAACATTGACATAAGCACTCAAAATGGAAGATATAAATAAAATATGTACCAAGTCCGTATAAGGAAAGTAAAACTTGGATGAAAGAAATCAAAGCTAAATAAAGACACAGATAAGAATATTATTGAATACTAAGAATAATATTGTCAAGCTATCATTATGATTTTGATCTATAAATTTAATGTAATAATGGCCTGGCATGGTGGCTCATGCCTGTAATCCTAGCACTTTGGGAGGCCGAGGCGGGTACATCACTTGAGGTCAGGAGATCGAGACCATCCTGGCTAACACAGTGAAACCCCGTCTCCACTAAAAATACAAAAAATTAGCCAGGCGTGGTGGCGGGCGCCTGTAGTCCCAGCTACTCGGGAGGCTGAGGCAGGACAATGGCGTGAAACTGGGAGGCGGAGCTTGGAGTGAGCCGAGATTGCGCCACTGCACTCCAGCCTGGGCGACAGAGAGAGGCTCCGTCTCAAAAAAAAAAAAAAAAAAAAAAAAAAAAAGATTGAATGTAATACCAATCAAAATCACAGCAAATTATTTTGTGGATATCAACTTATTTTTAACTTTGTATAGGAAGAAAAAAGACCAATAATAGCCAACTCAATATTGAAGGAAATGAACAGAATTGTATGATTGACACACCCTGACTTGAAGCCTTACTATAAAGATAAAATGATCAAGACGGTGTGGTGTTGGTTAATGAATAGTCAAATAGATCAATGAGACAGAATGGAGATGTCAGAAATAGACATACACAAGTATAGTCAGCTTATCTTTTATAATGGATCAAAGGTGATACATACAGAAAAATGTCTTTCCAACTAAAGGTGTTAGAAAACTTGACATTCCCCTGAAAAAATAATGAATCTAAACACAGATATTATATTCTTAACAGCAACAACAAAAATTAAAATGGATCATGGACCTAAGTATAAAACACAAATTGGTAAAACTCCTAGAAGAGAACTTTGGAGAAAGCCTACATAGTCTTTGGGATAGCAATGCCTTTTTATATGAACACCAAAGGCACAATCAATGAAATAAATAATTGATAAGTTAGATTTCATTAAAATTGAAAACTTCTGCTCTGCAATGTCAAGAGAATGAGAACAGCCACAGACTGGGCAAAAATATTTGTAAAAGACACAGCTGATAAAATATTATAATCCAAAATGTACAAAGTACTTTTGAAACTCCAAAATAAGAAAATGAGCAACCCAGGTACAAAATGAACAAAACAACTGAACAGACACCCAGACATTTTACCAAGGAAGATGTAAGTAAGAAGTCATATCCAAATATGTCCAACTATATATATATATACACGTATATATTTAATTAGAAAATAGCAAATTGAAACAATGAGATGCCACTCCATACATATTAGAATGACAAAAATACAGAGCACTGACAATGCCAAGTGCTGGTGAGAATATGAAGCAGCAGGAATTCTCATTTATTATGGGAATGCAAAATAGTAAAGCCACTTTAGAGGAAGGTTTGGCAGTGTCTTACAAAACTACACACACTCATTTTTTTGCAGGGAGGAACAACATCTCACTCTGTTACCTAGGCTGTAGTGGAGTGGTGTGATCACACTCATTGCAGCTTTGACCTCCCCAGGCTCAGGTGATCCTCCCACCTCAGCCTCCTGAGTAACTGGGACTATAGGCATGTACCATCACACCTGACAAACTTTTGTATTTTTTGTAGAGACAAGGTTTCACCATGTTGCCCAGGTCGGTTGCAAATTCCTGAGCTCAAGCGATCCTCCTGCCTCAGTCTCCCAAAGTGCTAGGATTACAGGCATGGAGCCACAGCACCTGGCCTAAGACTACACATACCCTTACTATATGATGCATCAGTAGCACTTTTTGTATGTACATAAATACTTTGAAATTTTTTATCCACACAAAATCCTGCAACAGAGATGTTTATAGCAGCTTAAAAAAAAAAAAAACTGCTAAAACTTGAAGCAACCGGGATATCCTTCAGTAGGTGAGTGGCTTAATAAACAGTGGCACATCTAGACAATGAAGTATTATTGAGTTTTAAAATGACTTGATCTAACAAACCATAAAAAGACATGGAAGAAACTTAAATGGATATTACCAAGTGAAAGAAGCCAGTTTGAAAAGCTATGTCGTATAGTATAACAAATACATGACCTTCTGGAAAAGGCAAAACTTTAGAGACAGTAAATAGATAAGCGGTTATCAGAGGATCGGAGGGAGGAAGGAATGAATACGCAGAGCACACAGGAATTTTAAGGTAGGAACTATTCTGTAGGATACCATAATTGCGGATATATTTCGTAAACATTTGTCCAAACCCATGTAACATGTACAACACCAAGAGAAACTCTTATATAAATTATGGACTTTGGGTGATTATGAAGTAACAATGTAGGTTTATCAACTGTAACAAATGTAGCACTCCAGTTGAGGATATTGATAGTGGGAGTGGCTATGCAACACAGCGATATTTCATTGATATCACAGGGCGTCAACACTATATATTATAAATACTGGAGTGATATTTCATTGATATCACAGGATGTAAACACTGGATATTATAAATATCAGCAATATTTCATTGATATCAGAGGGGGTAAAAACTGGATAGTATAAATGGCGACATTTCATTGATATCACAGGATATAAACATTGGATACTGGAAATATCACAGCCATATTTTGTTTATATCACAGGGTTAAACGCTGGACATTATAAATATCACAGCAGTATTCCATTGATATCACAGGGTGTAAACACTGGATACTGTAAGTATCACAGCAAGATTTCATTCATATCACAGGGTGTAAACATGGGATACTATAAATATCACAGTGATATTTCATTGATATCACAGGGTGTAAACACTGGACATCATAAATATAACAGCGATATTTCATTGATATCACAGGGTGTAAACAATGGATATTATAAATATCACAGTGATATTTCATTGATGTCACAGGGTGTAAACACTGTGTATAAATAAACATTGGATATTATAAATATCACAGCAATACTTCATCAATATCGCAGTGTGTGAACACTGGATATTAGAAATCTCACAGTGATATTTCATGAGTATCACAGTGTAAGCACTGCATGCAAACACTAGATATTACAAATATGTGATACTTCATTAATATCACAGTGTATAAACACTGGATATTATAAATATCACAGTGACATTTCTTAATATCACAGTGTGTAAACACTAGCTATCAGAAATGTCATGCAATATTTTATTAATATCACAGTGTGTAAACACTGGATACTAGAAATATCTCAGCGATAGTTTATTAATATTACAGTGTGTACACACTGGATGTTAGAAATATCACAGTGATATTTCAGGAATATCACAGTGTGTACACACTGGATATAAGAAATATTGCAGCAATATTTCATTGTTATCACAGTGTGTACACACTGGATATAAGAAATATTGCTGAAATATTTCATTGTTATCACAATGTGTACACACTGGATATTAGAAATATCTCAGTGATGTTGATATCACAGTGTGTAAACACTGGATATTAGAAATATCACTGTGATATTTCATTAATATGGTGTGTAAACACTGGATATTAGAAATATCACAGTGATATTTCATAAATATCACAGTGATATTTCATAAATATCACTGTGATATTTCATAAATATCACTGTGATATTTCATAAATATCACTGTGATATTTCATTAATATCACAGTGTAAACACTGGATATTAGTAATATTATGGACAGAAATGTATGTATAATTTTTGTAACTTTATCTCAATTTTACAGTCATCCTGAAACTGCACTTTAAAAAGTCTTTGAAAAATAAAATAGAAAAAGTATGCGTTTTGAATCCATTTGATAATAAATATATATACATGTCTAAATCTGTCTATGTATATCACAACTTTGATGCAGAAATTATATTGACTTAATCCAATCTATAGAAAAATGAATAAATACCTATAAAAATACATAAATTGTGGTAGTTGAGCTTAAGGAAATTAGAGCTGTTAGGCTGCCTATCTTCTTGATTAATCACAACAAATCGGTGTACATGCTTACGTGACACTGTTGTTAAACTTGTACAAAGGGAACTCAAGGCCAAGAGCTTAAGATATATAATAGGCATGTAGGAGACCTTTGAAACAGTCTTCATAAAACTCAATGATGTGTGTGTATGTGTCTACTTTCTAATTTCAAAAAGACATGGCTTAAACATATGCCAGTCATTATGAGTATTTTGTGTTTATAAATCTGAGCATTTTGAGTAAAGCCAGAGGTTTCAGGGTTAACTATTTGCCTAAAAGATTTTGCTGGAAAAAAGTGCGATTTCTGTTGTTGGAAGAAAATGTGCACTATTGCTTCTTTGCTGAACATGTCCCAGCCTCATGTCAATATAGAAGGGCTAGAATGTGCCTGGTGTTCAGAATGGCTGTTTGCCAATTTAAAAGGTTTCTGAAAAGAAGAGAGTCTATTGTCTACTCTTTCAAATTACAGGAAAATGTATTGTTTGTGGAGCACGGTTCACAGCAAAAAAAAAAAAAAAAAGATTCTTGCCCACATAAATTTTGTCTTTATTTTTAACCTTTCGTTTTCTCTGTGAGCCATCATTCTGTGCTTATGGGGGAAAAATTATTCTGGCCAGAAGATGAGCTACTACTGAAGATGGCCAGTCACTACTAGTGGTACAAACGGCGCTTCAACAGCATTCTCATTTTCAGTTAGTCAATACAAGAACCGGAAAATAGTTCAGATCTGACTAGGGACTTAAAAAAAACAGATGAGAAGAAGATACAAACAAAAATATAAGGCATCAAACACCACAAATTACTTTTTGAGGTTAAAAAATAGGTAGTATTCAACAATGCTTAAGAGCTTAGACTTTGTTATCAAAATATTTGCAAGAGTGGAAGCAGCTGCAGCAGAAACAGTTATACACTAAGATGCAAATTTTCTTTTAAAAAATGATGAGGAACATGAAAAATCTCTACTATTGAAAACATTTTCTTCAAATATTACATTTCTTTCAGAAACCTTTGATTATGTTTCAAATTAAAGAATTATTTCACTAAAATCTAGTACTCACATGTTACATTCATACATGAAATTCTAATGCATGATTATATCAAATGTAAGCTTAGAATTTTATAAAGTGATAATGGGTTTGCATTAATGTGTGTAAACCAGTAAAAAGGTACCTTTTTGATTTTACTATGAGCACAGAATTTAGATTTTGGTCATATCCACAATAAATTTGCCAGTGGAAAATAGGTATTGCTCTAGTCCATTCTCACATTGCTATGAAGAAATACATGAGATTGGGTAATTTGTAAAGAAAAGAGGTTTAATTGACTCACAGTTCCGCGTGACTGTGGAGACCTCATGAAACTTATGATCATAAGAGAAGGCACCTCTTCATGAGAGAGAGAATGAGAACTGAGCAAAAGGGGAAGCTTTTTATAAAACCATCAGATCTTGTGAGAACTCACTCACTATCATGAGAACCATATGGGGGAAACTGTCACCATGATTCAATTATCTCCACCTGGTCTCTCCCATGACACAAGGGGATTATGGGAACTACAATTCAAAATGAGATTTGAATGGGGACACAGCCAAACCATATCATTCCATATCATATCATTCCACCCCTGGTGCCTCCAAAATCTCACATCCTCGCAGTCAAAACATAACCTTGCTTTTCCAACAGTCCCCCACAGTCTTAGCTCATTCCAGCATTAACAAAAATGTCCAAGTCCAAAGTGTCATCTGAGACAAGGCAACTCCCTTCTACCTATGGGTCTATGAAAGTAATTAAAAGCAGATTAGTTACTTTCTAGATACAATGGGTATACAGGTATTGGGAAAATACATCTGTTCCACCTGGGAGAAATTGGCCAAAACAAAGGGGTGTAGGACACATGCAAGTCTGAAATCCAATAGGGCAGTCATTAAACCTTCAAGTTCCAAAATGATCTCCTTTGATTGCATGTCTCAATCCAGGTAATGTTGATGCAAGAGGTGGGCTCCCATGCCTTGGGCAGCCCTGCCCCTGTGGCTTGCAGAGTAGAGACCCTTCCCAGATGCTTTCACAGGCTAGTGTTCCGTGTCAGTGACTTTTCCAGGCATATGGTACCAGTTGTCAGTGGATCTGCCATTCTGGGGTCTAGAGGATGGTGGCCCTCTTCTCACAGCTCCACTAGGCAGTGCCCTAGTGGAGACTCTATGTGGGGCTCCAACCCCACATTTCCCTTCCACGCTTCCCTAGCAGAGGTTCTTCATGAGGGTGTCACCCTTACAGCACACCTCTGCCTGGACATCTAGTCATTTCCATACATCCTCTGAAATCTAGTTGGAGGTTGCCAAACCTCAATTCTTGACTTCTGTGCACTCACAGGCCCATCACCACATGTAAGCCACAAAGGCTTCAGGCTTGAACCTTCTGAAGCAATGGCCTGAGCTGTACATTGGCCCATTTTAACCACACCTGGAATGCAGGACACTAAGTCCCAAGACTGAACAAAGCAGCAAGGCCCTGGACCTGGCCCATGATACCATTTTTCCTCCTGGGACTTTGGGCCTATGATGGGAGGGGCTTCTGTGAAGATCTCTGACATGCCCTGGAGACACTTGCCCCATTGTCTTGGCAATTAACATTTGGCTTCTCGTTACTTACATGAATTTCTGAAGCAGGCTTGAATTTCTCCTCAGAAAATGGTTTTTCTCTTGCATCATCAGGCTGCAGATTTTCCAAACTTTTATGCTCTCCTCCCCTTTTAAGTGTAAGTTCCAGTTCCAAACCATGTATTTGTGAATACATAAAACTGAATGCTTTTAACAGTACCAAAGTCAGCTCTTGAATGTTTTGCTCCTTAGAAATTTCCACCACCAGATACCTTAAATCATCTCTTTCAAGTTCAGAGTTCCTCAGATCTCCAGGACAGGGGTAAAATGCTACCAGTCTCTTTGCTAAAACATAACAAGAGTCACCTTTATTCCACTTCCCAACAAGTTACTAATTTTCATCTGAGACTACCTCTTTCCGGACTTCATTATCTAAATTACACTATCAGCATTTTGCTCAAAGCCATTCAACAAGTCTCTAGGAAGTTCCAAACTTTCTCACATCTTCTTGTCATCCTATAAATTCTTCAAAATGTTCCAACCTCTGCCTGTTCCAATTCAGAGACGAATCCATACATCAAAACTGAACTCATTTTTGACAAAGTTACCAAGAACATAAACTGGGGAAAGGACAGTATCTTCAATAAATGGTGCTGGGAAAACTGGATATTCATATATAGAAGAATCAAGTTAGAACTTTATATACAAAAATAATATCAAGATATATTAAAGACATAAGTCTAAGTCTTCAAATTATGAAACTACTAAAAGAAAACTTTGGGGAAACTCTCCAGGACATTGCACTGGGCAAAGATTTTTTGAGTAATACCCAACAAACACAGGCAACCAAAGCAAACATGATCTAATGAGATCCTATCAAGTTATAAAGTTTCTGAATAGCAAAGGAAAAAAAATCAACAAAGTGAAGAGACAACCCACAGAATGGAAGAAAATATTTGCAAATTCCCTATCTGACAAGGGATTAATAACCAAAATATACAAGAAGCTCAAACAAGTCCAGAGGAAACAATCTAATAATTCAGTTAAAAGTAGGCAAAAGATCTTAATAGAAATTTCTCAAAAGAGGACATACAAATCGCAAGAGATATATGAAAAGATGCTTAACATTATTGATCATTAGAGAAATATGTGAATCACAACCACAGTGAAGTATCATCTCATCCCAGTTAAAATGGGTGTTATCTAAAATCAGACAATAACAAATGCTTTCAAAGATGTGGAGACAAGGGAATCCTTGTACACTGTTGGTGGGAATGTAAATTAGTACAAACACCATGGAGAACAGTTCGGAGGTTCCTCAAAAAAGGAAAAATAGAGCTTCTGTAACATTCAGCAATCCCACTCCTACGGATATACCCCAAAGAAAGGAAATTGGTCTGTCAAAGAGATACATGCACTCACATGTATATTGCAGCACTATTCACCATAGCCAAGATCTGGAAGCAACAAAAGTGTCCATCAACAGATAAATGGATAAAGAAACTGCGCTACCTATACACAATGGAGTACTATTCAGCCATAAAAAGAATGAGATCCTGTCATTTGCAACAATGTGGATGGAACTGGTGGTCATTATGTTAAGTGAAATAAGGCAGGCACAGAAAGGAAAACTTCACATGTTCTCACTTATTTGTGGTAGCTAAAAATTAAAATTACTTAACTCATGGAAGTAGAGAGTGGAAGGATGATCACCAGAGGCTGAGATGGTTGGTGAGGGGTGACGGGAGGTGAGGATGGTTAATGGGTACAAAAACAATAGTTTGAAAGAATGAATAAGGCCTACTATTAGCTAGCACAACAGGGTGTCTATAGTCAAAACTAATTTAATTGTACATTTAAAAATATCTAAAAGACTATAATTGGATTGTTTGTAACAAAAAGGATAAGTGCTTGAGCTGATGGATACCCCATTTACCCAGTTGTGATTATTATGCATTGCATGCCTTTATCAAAATGTCTCATGTAACTCTTAAGTATATATGCCTATAATATAGTCCCAAAATTTAAAAATAAAAAATAAAAAGCAAATAAAATATCTCCAAAAATGATAACATTTTTTAGATAAGAAAATATTTTAATATAAAAGTATAAAAAAGTCTTCAGAAAGATGAAAGCAATCATAAGGCACTCATATATAAAGGAAATTTATTTCATTCTTTCGTTTGATGTTAAAACCTCTAGTAAATTATCACTTTATTGTTTCAATAAAATATAAAAATGCATATTAACTCTAACATACATTGGGTTTTGTTTTGTTTTTTGACAGTTTGAAGCCAACAGGTTCAAGGAAGAATCTGCTTAAAAGCTCCCACAAGCTCTTGACAGAATGCATCTCTGCTTTGTTGTTGGTTGTAGAAATGAAGTCTCTGTTTTCGTTCTGTCTGTCACAAACATCTCACTGTGCTCCTGGAGGTCACTTGTAGTTCCTTGACACATGACTCTCTCCATACGCCCTGTAAGAACATGTTAAGAGATCTGGGAAATTATTTTACTCCATAAAATAACACCTTGGTAGATATTGAGTAAAGTTATGACGTTACTTGCTTTTTAGCACACTTTATCAATGTGTGTTACACTAGAGTGCCTTCTGTAAACAGCCTGAGGGAGCTTAGAAGCAGATTTATTTAGCACTAGGTACATGACTAGATAGCACTAGATAAAGAACCCTGGGTGTTTAGGTTACAGAGGTCGGGTGTTAGGAAAGCAGTAATAAAAGGGGCTAACTGTGTACCTGAACACTTCTGTTATACCATGGATTATTTGAACCTTAATCCATGCAACATTATCAATTATGAAATGACTGTGACATGAATAAAGTTGTTTATTAATGAACTTCATGCTACCCACTTTCAGGGAGTAAACAATGAATAAATCTTTTATGATTATCTTATCCAATGGAAACGTAATTATTCAGTTGCTCAGATTAAATACCATGGAGGCATTTCTGACTCTTCTCTCAAAGTCACTCATCTGCCTGGGCATGGTGGCTCATGCCTATAATCCCAGCACTTTGGGAAGTGGATCACTTGACTCCGGGATTTTGAGACCTGCCTGGATAACAAGGAGAAACCCCAACTCTACAAAAAATACAAAAAATTAGTTGGATGTAGTGGTGCGTGCCTGTAGTCCCAGATACGTAGGAGGCTGAGGTGGGAGGATCACTTGAATCCAGGAGGTTGAGGCTGCAGTGAGCTGAGATTGTGCCACTGCACTCCAGTCTGGATGACAGAGTGAGACCATGTCTTTTAAAAAAATACTAATCTAAGACTGTTTTTTCAAAATACAATCGACAATCGTATCACTTCACACAATCTCATTTGCTACCACACGAGCACATACCATCAAATCTCTTGCTTAGATTATTATTATATCTTTTAACCACCTGCCCCTATCCCTACCCTTGCCCTTCCTTTCACTGTCTGTTTGCAACACACCAGCCAGGTAATCCTTTTAAAACATAAGTCACATGTTAACACTTCTGTGCTCAAAAGCCTCTAACGCTTTCCATTATACTCTGAGCAAAGCACTGACAAATTCCTTATAACTCCTACAAGCCTTCCATTAATTATCTATTGCTGCATAAATTTAGTAGGTTTAAAATGACACATATTTATTATCTCAAAATTCCTATGCACCATGTGTTTAGACCATTTAGACACAAGTTATCTGGGTTCTTCACTTCAGGATTTTGTCAGGCTGAAACCCTAGTGCTGACCAGAGTGGTAGTCTTATCAGAGGCTTGACTAGGGAAGAATCTGCTTACAAGCTCCCACAAGCTCTTGACAGAATGTCTCTCTGCTTTGTTGTTGGTTGTAGAAATAAAGTCTCTGTTTTCGTTCTGTCTGTCACAAACATCTCACTGTGCTCCTGAAGGTCACTTGTAGTTCCTTGACACGTGACTCTCTCCATACGCCCTGTAAGAACATGTTTCTTTATTTTTTTAAAGCCAACAATGAAGATGGTGAATCTTTAGTGTCTGCTAGCAAAATTATACACATGCACACACACACATACATAAACATACACACACACACACTTAATGAAAGTGTAAAAATCAGAGTGGCATCTCTATTTTGCCATCTTCTAATAGTGAAAATCAAATTACAGGTTCTCCTCAAACTCAAAGGGAGGGGATTATACAGGGCATGAATATGGAAGTCAACAGAATCTATCCAGCAGCAAGCTTCTACATGATCTTCCTACTCACCACTTCTCTGAATTTATCTCCTGCCACTCTCCATCTGGCCCACTTTGCCCTGGATAGATTGGCCTCCTTGTTCTTTGATTCATAAAGGGAATATCTGCTTCTTCATATTCACCCTTCTCACAGGTGGTAACCCTCTTTCTTGGGAAAGAAATCCATAAGACGGGCAGCTAGACAACCTTTAAGTCTGTCGTAAAATGTAAGCTTATCAGGAAGAACATCCTTGATTATCTTTTGAAAACTTGCAAGCCTCATATTTCTTCATCCCTATCCCTTAAATACTTTTCTCCATAAAATATGTCACCACTTGGCATTTTATTTATTTTTAATTTTGTTGTTTATCTCTCCCACATCATCATGAGTGCACAAAATTTTTATCACTGAATTCTTAACATAAAGAACAGTATCTATTGTGCATTTATAGAAGAAGATCCCAATAAATGAATATGAAATGAATTATTGGGTTGTTCTTTTAAATAGGAAATGAATTGTATCAAAATAAGGTCATTTCTGATAGAGAATAATGTTTTGATGAATAGTCCATAATATTAAAAACATTACTTTTGGTTTTTTGATATTTCTGTTTGTTGTAAGAAAATTTCTTCTTTAATTTCATTGATGCATTTTACATTTATCATTCAGAAGTAGAGTTATTCATGTACATACAATCTGGTAGTAAGAGTCTTACTTAAAGAAATATAAGAAAGCTATAGATCCTAGATCTACTCAAAAACTTTGCAGAGGGCTTTCCACATGACAGATATTAATTAAATCTTCACTTAAATAAATAGGGACTACACTATCCCATTGATCACAGATCTGCCATCCTTGATCTTAAATCTGCTGGAAATCATACAGAATGATTACATGCAGTGATGGATATACCTAGTTTTACTGCATAGAATATAAAACACTAGTGGTTAATGTGGAGACTCTTTTCAAAAGTGGTGTTATCTATATTTTTGTACATTAACTTGAATACAATTTAAATGCAGTTTGTCGACCTTGGTCAATGTAAATGTCCATCAGCAGACAAATGGATGGGAAAATATAATGTATATACACAATGGAATACTATTCAGTCTTGAAAAAAGAAGAAAATTCTGTCATTTGGGATAACATAGATAAATCTAGAGAACGTTATGCTAAGTAAAATTAGCTAAGCACAGAACAGCAAATACTGCATGATCTCCCTTGTGTATGGAATCTTAAAAAAGTTGAATCCACAGAAGAAGAGAGTGAAATGATGTTTACCAAAAATGAAGGTGGGTGTGTAATGAGAGAATGGAGAGTTACTGGTCAAAGGGTATGTTGTTTCAGCCATACAGGAAGAATAAGTTTTGAGACTAAATGCACAGCAGAGTGTCTATAGTCAATAATAATGTATTGTGTATTTCACAATAACTAATAAATAAATTTCAAATGTATCAGCACAAAAAATGTTAATAAGTGAGGTGCTGGTTATGTTAGTTATCTTGATTTAATCAATTCACATTGTAAACACATATATCAAATCACATTGAACTCCATAATGTAATACAATTATGATTTTTCAATTAAAAATAATATAAATTAAGTATTCTTAAATAGCCTTGCATTTGTAGTTATGTTTGCTTCATTTTCATGAAAACTCTATAGTTCTTGAGAAAACAACATCACGTACTTGTATTCAAATATGCACATCCAAACAAAGTAATGCTTCGAATTCCAAAGGGGTATTATGCTAATGAGGCCAACAGAATTCAAAGTGTGCCTTGGAAATAAGAAAGAATCCTGAAAGAAGTAATTGGGATCAAGGTTATGAATACAGAGAAGATTCAATCAAGGTGTAAATGCATGATGGGTCAAGATATTAGAATATGCTGCCAAAATATAATTCCTGGAGAAATGAAGACTGTACCATATTAAAATAATCAACACAAAGGGATATAATATTACTTGAAAAGAGACATGATTATGAATTTGATTTAATTGTAGGTTATATTGGAGCTGACTTGCCTTATGATGAAAGGGGATGTGGGCTAGATTTCTCTTAAGATAATCAAGAAAGGAAGAAATGCAATTAACATTGCAATAATTACACTGCAATCTTCTGATAATAGGGTTACTATAAGTAATCAACAAGACTCCTGGTGTTCTGTGTAATTTAATGTATAGTACTTCTAAAAAATTGTCTCTTATGAAATCCCAATAAACCATTTAAATCCATTCTGTGTGGAAAAAATAATATGATCCAAACTCAATATGTAAGTCTTCACCTTGGGAAAAGACACTATCATGTGCAGAGGAGGGATTTTAAATTGCCTTAAGATTTTGAAGGGAGATTTGGCAGTACCTATCCAAATCCTCTATGCACATACCGTTAACCCAGAAATTTCACAGTATTCATATATTCCACAAAGTCAATAAGGAATGGAAAAAGTGATAAATTTTTTGCTGTTTATTACAGCGTTGATTGTAACAGTGGGGAACAAAAGCTTAAATAAAGCTAAATGACTGTCACTTGTAGATAGCTTAAATGAAATATGATACATGTAAACTATGAAACATGCAGTTATATTTTTAAGTAAGATTAAACTAAATGTGCTGATATGGATATATTTTTATGTGGTAAAAACAAACCATGATATAAAATAATTCAATATAAGATAATCACATTTGTGTATATTCTAAAAGATATGCACATATATGCTTTAAATTGTATATATATATGTATACACACATAAAATATATATGGGTGTCTCGTACAAAGAGCTAGAAGAGATACTATGTGGTCTGTGAATGTTGAGTTCCTTGACTCAAATGCTCTTTGTGACACTGGGAAAGTTTCTTAATCTTTCCGTGTCTTAACTCCTCATTTGTAATATTAAATGTAAAATTTAATGTGTGGTAAAATTAAAATAATTGTTTTGAAGATTAAATAAGATAGTGCATGTGTACATTTAGAATACTGCCTATATCACTAAAAACAGTTAATAAGAATCAGCTAGCCTTAATATCACCATCATAATTTTTATTATGATTATCATTTTGACACATGTTTATGTTAGAAGAACCTTTCTCTACAAGAATAGTTGCATGAAAACATGTTTTTCTATGGGACTCTACTAAAAGGAAATGTAATATTTTTCGTCTTCATTTTAATGTTTTCTATATACTTTGGAAAATTGTATGTTTGTATGTGTGCGCGTATGTGTGTGTTTACTGGGTTAAGAAAATATTACATGGTAAACATTTGAAAACAGAATACAAACAAGGAAATTAAATTACTCTTGGAATGCACTTTGTATTGTATATTAGTCTTTTAAGGCTGCTATAAAAAACACCACACACTAAAACGCTTACACAACAGAAATTTGTGTCACATTTCTGAAGGCTGAAACAGATCAAGGTGTCAACAAGATTGATTCCTTCTGATGACTATGTGAAAAGGGCATGTTTCAGGATCCTCTCCTTGAGTTGTAGATGTTCGTCTTGATCCTTTGTCTTCACATTGTCTTTTTTTTTTATTTTTTTATTTTTTGAGACAGTGTCTCGCACTGTCACCTAGGCTGGAGTGCAGTGGCGCGATCTTGGCTCACTGCAACCTCGGCCTCCTGAGTTGCTGAGACTACAGACCTGCGCCACCACGCCCAGCTAATTTTTGTATTTTTAGTAGAGAGGGATTTCACCATGTTGACCAGGATGGTCTCAATCTCTTGACCTCATGATCCGCCCGCCTTGGCCTCCCAAAGTGCTGGGATACAGGCCTGAGCCACCATGCCCGGCACACATTGTCTTCTCTTTATACATGTTTGTGACCAAATTTTCTCTTTTTGTAAGGACATCAGTTATATTGGAATAGCGCCCACCTTAATGAACTCATTTTAATTTAGTTACTTATGTAAAGGCTTTATCTCCAAATGCCGACACATTCTGAGGTACTTGTGGTTAGCACTTCAACATACAAATTTTAGGATACTGGAGGCACAATTCAGCCATAGCAGTATGCCAAATGCTAAATTCTTTATTTGTCATATTTCTGTTTGTTATAATTTAATAATTTCAGAAATAGTGATCACAAAATGAAAGAGGAAGGGAATTTTATTTTTATTTTTTGGAATTTCAGAGATGAGCTCAATTTCTTTTATATAGTGGTGAGTCAGTAAATTTTTTGGTTTTGTCATAGTTGGAACAAGGTGTCACCCCAAAAAATCCAACTTTCTGTCTTTAAGAGCAGCACCAGGCTTTCTTGGGAGTCTAACATTTGTAAACTATATAAGAAATCAGTCACCTCACTTTGTCTCAAGGATGATGAATAGAACTTTTGTGTTTCTAGGAGTTTAATCCTGTGTATCTCTGAGGATGGCATACTGTGTGCATATGCATGTATGCTCATGTACATGTGTTTAAAATAAAAACACCCTTCATTTGTAGGATGGCCATATATTCTGTTTTGCAGAGGACAATCCACATTTATAACTGTTTACCTGGAAGTAACTAATAGGATCCCTTTTCACTTTCAAATATGTCTTGATTCAGATATTAAATTATAAACCCTCCAAATTTATTGACAACCAAACTATATTTTTGTAGAAATTGAGCTGAATACTTCTTTACATGAAAATGGCTGAAAAAGAAGTTTGCAAAAATCTAATGATCTCTGCCTTAGACATTCTATTAAATCCTGTGAGTTTAATATTTCTATGAGGAATTACGTGGATTTGACACTGGCTCTACCATATAAACCTGAATAGGCTTGAACAAGTGTTTTAAATTCTCAGTGTCTCAGTCTCCTCATTACTAAAATTGCATAATTATTGTATCTAATTTATTTGTTTTATTATTTTTGTTTCTTTCAAACAAATATTAAATGCAATGAAATACTTGTATCTTACGTTAGTTTTTGTGAGTGTATACACCATGTATTCATTACCTAAATCAATAAATAGAATGTTCCCATCATCCCTGAGTGGTCTGTTTTGCAATCTTAGAACAAATTTTCTTTAATCATAGGAAACTAGGGGTTTGATTTCCATCTATGTAGATTAGGTTTGCCTGTTCTTACCTAAATATAAATTTTATACAAATAATCTTGCAGGTCTCTATTAGTGCATGGTTTCTTTCTCTTGCATAATGCTATTCAGATAGTTCATATGGTTCATGGATGACCCAGCACTTCATTCCATTTTGTTGATGAGTAGTTTCCCATTATATGAATATAGGATAATATAGCTTACTATTATCGTGTTCATAAATCTGTGGGTTGTTTCCATTTTAGGCTGTTATAAATAAAGCTTCTGTAAATATTCTTATAAAAGTCCATTTTTGGTATTTTCGTCTCTGTTGGATAAAGTGAAATTGCTGGATCATAGGTTAGGTGTATGCTTAACTTAAAAAAATAATTGCCAAAGAGATTTGTTAAGTGATTGCATCATCTTTCATTTTCAACAAAATTTTATGAGAGTTTCAAACTTTCCACATCCTCATCAACATTTAGTATAGTCAGGCTTTTCAGTTTTAGCCAGAGTGCATATAGCAGCATCTCATTGTAGTAGTTTTAATTTGAATTTCCAAAATGACTAATGATAAAGAGCAAATCTAATAACTAATTAAGCATAGTGCATCTTTTTTAGTGACATGTCTATTAAAGTGATTTGATAATTCATATGGATTCTTTCCTTTAATAATTTGTGTGGAAGAGTTGTTCTTATATTCTAAATAAAATCCTGAGTTAGAAACATATATCACAAATGGCCAGGTGTGGTGGCTTACGCCTGTAATCCTAGAACTTTGGGAGGCCAAGACAGGAGGATCATTTGAGGTCAGGAGTTCGAGACCAGCCTGACCAACATGGTGAAACCCCGTCTCTACTAAAAATACAAAAAATTAGCCGGGTGCAGTCGCGCATGCCTGTAATCTTAACTACTTGGTAGGCTGAGGCAGGGGTATTGCTTGAACCCAGGAGGCAGTGGTTGCAGTGAGCTGAGATCATGCTACTGCACTCCAGCCTGGGTGATATAGTGAGACTCCATCTCAAAACAAAAAACAAAAAAATATAAATAACAAATCTTTTCTCCCAATCTATGGATTTTATTTTCTAAATTTCTAAATGATACATTTTGATGAAAATTGTTATCATTTTAAGGAAATATATCAATTTTTAAATTTTTTATCTTCGGGGTTTTATGTGAGTTGTCTAAGATAAGTTTTCCTACTTCAAAGATGTAAAAACATTGTCTTTACACTAAAGGCTGCATATCTTTAAAAGTTTTTGTAATTGGTATGTATTGGGGACTGAGATACATATTTCTCTGTACTAATATTCAGTATATTTTGCTGAAAAGCCTTTTCTTGACCTACTAAGTGGCCTTTCATTAGTGTTGTTACATGTCTTATCTCTTTTCTGTTCCACTAATTGTATTATTTCTGCTAATGCAAGAACTACATTCTCTTTATTACTAACACTCTTGTTTAGTCATGAAATCATGTAGAGTTGTCTTCCATACTTTTTCTCTTTCAAAATTTTTATTTTGAGCCATTTGCAAATATATTTAAGTTTTACAAACAGATGTCAATTTTTATCAAAATAACAATTCAGATTGTGATTGGGATAGCATTACGTTTGTGTATTAATTTGTAGAAAATTAGCTCTTAACAATCTATGCATACTTCTCCACTAATCTATGACATAATTCTCCATTTACTTAAGTCTTTGATATATAGGTCTTGAATAACTGTTGGTGCATGTACTCCTTGGTATTATATTTTACTGTTACTATTTAAAATGAATTTTGTTTTTCATTTTCTAGTTATTTGATCTAAATATGGAGAAATACATTAAATTTTTGTATAAAGACTGTATTCTGTGACCTTGCTTAATTTTCTGTTTAGTTTTAGTAGTTATTTTTAGAGTAATTAGAATTTTCTGAATAAACAACCATGTTGTTTTTGAATGAACAGTTTTATTTTCATTTTCCAGATCTCTCTATAAGTTGATGTTTATTTCTTTTTATTCCACTGAATTCGATGTACTGCCTTGAATAAAGTTGTGAGAAAAGATATACTTATTTCTAGTCAAATGATGTTATGTTTAGTATTTCACACAAAATGTAATGTTAACTGAAGGTTTTTAATAGACATACTTAATTGCATTAAAGAAAGTTTCTTTGCTCAAAGTTTGCCCAAAGTTTTTTTATTATCAAGAGATGCATTTAATTTTGTCTAGTGGGTTTTCAACATCTTTTGAAATGTGTGTGTGAATGTCTGTATTTGTGTGTGTGTGTGTGTGTGTGTATTAGTTTCAGTTCTCTAGAGTTTGCACATATATAGATATGTGTGTTTGTTTGCATGTATATACAGGAAGGAATTGGCTTGCATGGTTATGGAGGCTGAGAAGTCCTATGACCTGCAATCAGCAAGCTGAAGACCTAGGAGAGCAAATGTATACTTCCAGTCTCAATCCAAAGGCTTGAGAAGCAGGAAAACTGATGACGTAGGTTTCAAGCATAGCCCGATGACCTAAGAACCAGGAGAGCCTATAGTGTAAACTCCAGTCTGAATCCAAGTGCAAAGATAAGAGAAGATTGATGTCCCAGCTGGTTGACTGTCAGACAGAGAGAGTAAATATACCTTTACTCCACTTTTATTTATATATTTTTCCTATTCAGGCCTCCAACAGATTGGATGTGGCCCAGCCGCCTTAAAGAAGGCAATCTGCTTTACTCAGATTACCAATAAAAGTGTTAATCTCATCCAGAAAAGGGATCACAAAGCCACTGAGAATAATGTTTATGTAGGCTCCACATGGCCCATTTAAGTTGACACATAAAATTAACCATTACAACTTTACCCCTTGTCAACTTCATATCCACATCCTTAAATGATATATAATCCCCAATGAAGCAATAACAAGTTCATAATTCCACCTAAAATGCTACAGCTATCCTGTATACAACCCAAAGCATGCTAATCTTTTCCCCAGAAGTGGAGGTAAAGTCCTTCAGTGGTGTTTCGCCTTCTTCTTTATATCTTCTAACTTAAATACTGTGATGTAAAATTAATAATACTTAAATACTATTATAATATCAATATATCTATGTTACATAATAAGGGGATAAGAAAGAGAAGAAAAAATATATTTGCTTAATTATTCTCTCTTTCCATCTAGATATAGATATACACACACAAACATATTCATAACAAATAAGGAGGGATACTCATAACAATGCAACTTGTTGGCCCATATTTAGGCTTTTAATTTCTATTAAGACCAAGAAGGAGGCCAGGAGCCATTTCTCAGGAGAAATGTTTTATGGAGAGGATGGCAATGTTTTGCTTCAAAATTCTAAGGGCCTGTACTGTGAATCACCAACAGGGGCCTGCCAAAAGCTCCAAACAGCATCTGCCACTGAAAATTCCAGTGTCATTGAATATACTGGATTACATGCCCAGCAGCAGAGCAGTTTTCACAACAGCCCAGAACTGCTTTTTGTTTGCTCATTTGTTTGAATTTGTTTTTATTTTTTTCCTCATAGATCATACCTTTATTAACAAATTAAAATTGTATATATTTATGGTGTACAACATGATGTTTTGACATATGTATACACTGTGGAATGACTAAATCAACCTCATTAACATATCCATTATCTCATATACTTATTTTTTGTGTTGAAAGCATTTCAAAGTCATATACTTAGCAATTTTCAAGTATACAATGCATTGTTATTAACTAGACACCTTGTAGTGTAAACCTTTTGAACTTATTCCTCCTGTCTAATCAAAATTTTGTATGCTTTGATCAATATCTCCCCAATGTCGCCTCCTAGTCCTAGTTCCTGATAATCATCATTCTACTCTCAACCTCTATGCATTCTACTATTTTAGATTCTCATATAAGTGAGATCATGTGTATTTGTCTTTCTGTCTTATTTCACTTACATAATTCTACATAATGTTATCCAGATTCATCCATGTTGCTTCAAATGACAGGCTTTCATTTTTTAATGGATGAGTAGTATTTACTTGTGTGTGTCTCTCTCTCACACATTTTCTTAATTCATTCATTGAGGGAAATTTAGATTTTTTCCACATCTTGGTGATTGTAAATAGTTCTGCAATGAACACGGGGGTACTGATGTTCCTTTAACATACTGATTTTATTTTTTGTGTATATTTTCTGAAGTGGAATTGCTAAATAATATGGTAGTTCTATTTTGAATATTTTGAGGAACCTCCATATTGTTTTTCCTAATGACTATACTAATTTACATTTCTACCAATAGTATACAAGTGTTCCTTTTCTCCACATCCTCACCAACACTTGTAATCATTTGTGAGTTTTTTTAAATAGCTGCTCTGACAGGTATGAGATTGTAGATCCTTGTGGCTTTGATTTGCTTTTCTCTGATGATTATTGATGTTAAGCCTATTTTTCCATGCCTTTTGGCAATTTGTACGTCTTTGAGAAATGTTTTTAAGGTCCTCTGCCCGTAATTGTATTATTTGTTTTCTTGCTATTGTGTTTAAAAACCTGCTGCAGAGCCTTCTCTAATACTAGGTCCTACACAACACTAGCAGGTTTTCGGGTCCTTCAGTAAATGGATTAGAGTAACACATTTAAATAAGAAATATGTTTCCTCCAAATTCAAAGAGGCTGATTAGGTATTGTGCTTCTTGTCCTTTGTTGTTTTTGTTTAGTTTTTGTTTTGTTTGTAGGAGAAGCCAGATGCAAAGACTTATCCTTCATCTTAGAAGGAATATCTTGGCTTGTACCACACCACTGGATGCTTAGAAATTTTACTGAAATGGAAGACCTTGAATTTTTGTTAGATTTATTTTCCACCATCTGACATGTCATTGGCTTACCAATTACATGTCCAGTATAGTTGCTTACTTACATCTAGTATAGTTGCTACTTTCCGCTCGCTAGGTCTAAATCTTTAAGTTCTGCTTCTTTTGGTTACAAATTCCATTTTTAATTCAATTATCTTTTTTGTTTTTTTAGCATTGTGCTATAAGCAGCGAAGGGAAACCATAGAGCATCATGAGTGCTTTGCTTAGAAATTTCTTCTTCCATATAACCTAGTCCCTCACCCTTAAATTCTGTCTTCCACAAAGTACCAGGACACGGAAACAATTCACACAAATTCCTTGCCAGTTTGTAACCAGAATAACCTTTCTTCAAGTTTCCAGTAAAGTATGTCTTATTTCAATCTAAGAACTCATTAGAGTAGACTTTAGTGTCCATATTTCTACCAGTGTTCTGATCACAACCACTTAGATAATCTCCAAAAATATGTAGGCACTTTACACAGCTCTCCTCTTCTGAGCCCTCACCAGAATTGCCCTTAATGCTCTGTTCATAGCAATCATTTTTCTCCTAGCATGTACCTCTAAACTCTTCCATACTTTACTTATTACCCAGTTCCAAAGTTACTTCCACATTTTAAAGTATTTTTTATAGCAACACCTCACTTTTGGTAGCAATTTCTGTCTCAGTTTGTTTTGCTTGTGCTGCCATAACAAAATACCTCAGACTGGGTAAGTTTTGAAGAACATAAGTATATTTTCTCATAATACTGGAGGCTGGAACTTCCAAGATCAGGGCGCTGGCAGGCTATGTCTGGTGAGAGCCTCAGTCTCTGCTTTCAAGATGACACTTTGAATGCTGTGTATTCACAAGGCAAAAGGGATAAAAGGACAAAAGGGACTGAATTTACTTTCTTACTCACTTTTGTAGGACACTAATCCCATCCTCAACAAGGGACCCTTCATGTCCTTATTGCCCCCTAAAGGCACCATCTCTTAATACTGTTACACCAGGGATTAAGTTTCAACGTTAATGTTGGAAGCATCACGTACATTCAGACCAAATAAACAGTGGAGGCGTATCACTGACTTGCCATCTGAAATAATACTACTTCTGGTCAGCCTTGTTGGCTGGAATAGAGAAAAAGGCATTTGCCTAGGAGATGTGTTCATTTGCTCAAGCAATGAAATTTAATCTCACAATACAGCTGCAGTTGGAGTCACCATCTGGTTAAGCTGACAATAATCCATTGTCATTCTCCAAGGCACATCTGTCTTCTTCACAGGCCAAATAGGTGAGTGAATGGAGATTTGGTGAGAATCACCACCCCAGCAGCCTTCATGTCTTTATGGTGGTACTAATTTTAAATGTCTCCAGGAATATACTATTGCTTTCAGTTTTCTATTTTTCTAGTTAGAGATAGTGCTATTGACTTCCACTTGGCCTTTTCCATCATAATAGCCCTCACCTCAGAGGTCAAGAAACTAATGGGCAGATTCTGCCAGCTGCTGAGTAAATTTATTCTAAATATGCATTCCAGAACTTTGGAAATAATCACAGATTGGATTTGGAGCCCCCTTGT
Organism: Pan paniscus; assembly: GCF_029289425.2. Classification (NCBI taxonomy): domain Eukaryota; kingdom Metazoa; phylum Chordata; class Mammalia; order Primates; family Hominidae; genus Pan; species Pan paniscus. The sequence continues at coordinate 99,714,794 of NC_073258.2, forward strand.
CCCACTGTGAGATGGAACTGAGCTGAGATTTTTTGATCACTTGACCTTCATAAGCCTTTACTCTGACTGGTGCACCACATGATGTTTTGGGTCCCCTGGAGTTATTGCCAATTCAGAGCCTGTGTCTAGTAGTATCCGAAAGTCCTGTTTATTATTTCCCAATGCACAGTTACCCTGGTAAAAGTGAGTATGCCCCTTTGGGAAATGCAGACAACAAGATTAACAGTATGTTTTTGTTAGTGAATCATGTTCCTTCCGTAAGGGGACCTGGCCTCACCTTCATTCAAGAGGGTCTTGGTGTGTAAACTGGCTCAATTATAGTACTTGATGAAGTGGCAGTGACTCTCTGTCTTTTTATAACTCAGGTTAGACTTTCGTTTACTTGATCTGAAACTTTTCTGTTTTTATAGCTCAGTAAAAATTTGGTAGGTTTCTTATGTATTCCACTTCCAGGAATACCATGGTCCACTACACAGTGGCATGGGACTTAATAAGTCAGACAATTTGACTGCTCTCTGTTATGATGGTACCTATGCCCACCTTGGCTTTGTTAGTCAAGTGCTGCCACTTGGTCCCCACCACCGGGTAATTATTTACTCCGTTTGCATTTAAGTTTCCCAATTCAATGACTGGAGTTCAAGGGAAGAGTAATCATATGCTCTTCAAGGATGCTGTGGCTTCCCTCATAAATTTATTTCTTAGAGTAGTGATAGAAGATATGTCTTCTCAACCCATGCAGTGTGGGTTAGTAGGGCTTAAGTGACAAATCCACTGTAACACACCAATTTCCCTAAACTTTGAATCCTTCCTTTACATAAAATCAAAGAAGGTCTGACATATCTAATTCACTTACTGTGGGCCAGCTTTTGATTGATGTTTTAGACAATCAACGAAACAAACTCAGAGTCCTTCGTAATTCTCCAATGTGCAAGATTAAATGCAGAATACTTGCTTATGGACTTTACATCAATAAATTTGGCCTAATCCAACTTTATGTTTCTTCTACCATTATCTCAAACCCTCCAAATGAATTCCCGTACATATTCCCTAGATTCCCTCCTGTGTAAATTAGAAAACTCAAGCTATTATTTTTCAATGCATTGTACTTCCTCACAGGTCATACTTTCTACCTTACTTTAAGCTGCCTGCTGGGACTAGAGTCTAGTTATAGGTCTAGAAAAAAAAGAATGGTAGTGGAGATGGGTGATGAGGACAATCACCACTGTCTTACATGAAAACTGCCTCAAGGGAGTGTCTTACTTTAGGCAATGCAGGGTTAATCCCCTTACGGTTAGAGACGCCACAACCCATGGGAGGGGGAGAAGGCTGCTTTCATTGGGAGTGCGGAGTCTTCTTTCATCTCCTGACAAAGGAGACTCAAATTAGACATGAAATTTAGTGGCTCAATGTCCCCAGCTTCATCATGGTGTTCTCACATGTCTCTATTCATTACCGTTACATTAACAGGTAGACAACCTTTAAGGCTGAAAGTTTTAACTTGTGTTGTATTTAGCCAGTCACAGAATCATATTCTATATGTAATTTTTCAGCAAGTTTAGCCCTGTGGTGATAGCAGGTTAAGATCTCTTTCAGGGCACAGTTAGACGCTCGCAGATCATTTATGTGATGATTTAGCTGGGGATTTGAATCCTTGAGCTTATACTCTCTTTTACTACTCTTTCTCTGGCAATATTAGAGGTAACCTGCCAAATTCATTATATGTGTTACTTTTCAAAAAATATTAAAAAGTATATATACAGTGTATTAGGGTTCTCTAGAGGGACAGAACTAATAGGAGATATATATATATGTGTATATATACACATATATATATCCCATATATGTGTGTGTGTGTATATATATATATATATATAAAACTCCCATATATATGTATGTATATACATGGGATTTTATTAAGTAGTATTAATTCACATAGTCACAAGGTCCCAAAATAGGCCATCTGCAAGCTGAGAAGCTAAGGAAGCCAGTCTGAGGACCCAAATGGATTCACAGACAAATTCTACCAGCCATACGAGGAGGAGCTAGTACCAATTCTCCTGAAAGTATACTAAGCTAGCTAGCATCACCCTGATACCAAAACCCAGCACAGACACAACAAAAAAAAAGAAAAAAATTACAGGCCAATGCCTCTAATATACACAAATGCAAGAAAATTATTGACCAAAACCTTAATTCACCCTAATCAAGTAGGCCTCATTCCTGGGATGCAAGGTTGGTTCAACACATGCAAATCAATAAATGTGACTCATCACATAAAGATTATTAAAGACAAAAATTATAAGATCATCTTAATACATGCAGAAAATTTTTTCAATAAGAATCATAATCCCTTCATGATAAAAATGCTTAAGAAACCAGACATTGAAGGAGCATAACTCAAATTAATAAAAGCCATCTATGACAAATCCAAAGTGAACATTATACTGAAGGGGGTGGAACTGGAATCATTCCCTTTGAGAACTAGAACAAGACAAGGGTACTGCTCTCACCACTTCCATGCAACATATTACTGGAAGTGCTAGCCAGAGCAATAAGGCAAGAGAAAGAAATAAAAGGCATCCAAATGGGAAAAGAAGAAGTCAAACTATCTCTCTTTGCAGACAATATTATTGTATACTTCAAAAACCTTGCAGACTCCACTAAAAGGCTCCTGGATAACAACTTCAATTAAGTTTCAAGATACCAAATCAATATACAAAAATCAGTAGCATTTCTATATGCCAATAACATTCAAACTGAGAGCCAAATAAAGAATGCAATCCCATGTACAGTAGCCACAAAACAAATACCTAGGAATACAACTAATCAAAGAGGTAAAAGATATCTACAAGGAGCACTACAAAACACTGATAAATCAGAGATGACACAGAAAAATGGAAAAATATTCCACGCATATGGATTGGAAGAATCAATATCTTTAAAATGGCCATACTGCCTAAAGCCAAAATCACCATACTGCCCAAAGTACAGAGGCATTGCTATTGCTTTCAAAGTGCCAACATCATTTTTTACAGAACTAATTAAGAAAAGCTATAAAATTCATTTGGAATCAAAAAAGTGCTGAAATAGACAAACCAAACCTAAGCAATAAGAACAAAGCCAGAGGCATCAAATTACCCAACTTCAAAGTATACTGTAAGGCTACAGTAACAAAAACAGCATGGCAGTGGTCCAAAAACAGACACATAGACCAGTGGAATAGAATAGAGAAGCCAGAAATAAGTCTGCACACCTACAGCCACCTGATCTTCAACAATGTTGACAAAAATAAGTAACGTGGAAAGGGTTCCCTATTCAATAAATGCTCTGATAGCTGTCTAGCCATATGTAGAAGAATACAACCGGAAACCTGCATTTCACCATATACAAAAATTAACTCAAGATGGATTAAAGATTGAAATGTAAGACCTTGAGCTGTAAGAATCCTAGAAGAAAACTTAGGAAACACCATTATGGCTATCAGCCTTGGGAAATAATTTATGAAAAAGTCCTCGAAGTACTGCAATAAAAACAAAAATTGACCAGTGGGACCTAATTAAAGAGTATCTGCACAACAAAATTAACTATCAACAGAGTACACAGACAACATACAGAATGGGAGAAAATGTTTACAAACTACACATCCAAAAAAGGTCTAATATCCAGAATCTATTAGGAATTTAACTACTGAACAAGAAATAAGGAGCCCCATTAAAAATAGGCAAAAAAAATGGACATTTCTCAAAGAAGACATACAAACAGCCAAAAAGCAGAAAAAATTCCCTCACATCACTAATCAGAGAAACGCAAATCAAAACCACATTGAAATACTATCTCATACCAGTCAGAATGGCAATCATGAAAAAATTTAAAAACAATAATTGTTGGTGAGGCTGTAGAGAAAAGGGAAGGCTTATAATACTGTTGGTGGAAAGCAGTTTGGAGATTTCTCAAAGAACTTAGAACTATAATTCAACCCAGCAATCCCATTACTGGGTATACATCCAATACTAAATAAATTGTTCTACCCAACCAAAAAGACACATGCACTCACTCACATGTTTAGCACAGAACTATCCACAATAGCAAAGACATGGAATCAACCTAGATGCCCATCAATGGTGGACTAGATGAAGAAAATGTTGTACATATACACCATTGAATATGACATCACCATAAAAAAGAATGAAATCATGTCCTTTGCAGCAACATGGTGCAGGTGGAGACCATCGTCCTATGTGAATTAACGCAGGAACAGAAAAACAAATACCACATATTCTCACCGATAAATAGAAGCTAAACATTGAGTACTCATGGACCAAAGATGACAACAATAGAAACTGGAGACTACTAGAGGAAGGAAGGAAAGGGCAAGTGTTGAAAAACTAACCATTGGATACTGTACTCAGTACCTGGTGATGGGATCATTCATACCTCACCTCAAACCTCAGTGTCACGCAATATACCCAAATAACAAACCTGACACATTCATTCTGAATCCAAAATAAAAGTTGAAAAAAAGAAAAATTCCATTTTATAGACATATTAAATATGTTTATTCATCTGTTCGTGGACATTTGAGTTGTTTCTACTTTTTCACTGTTGTTAATAGTGTTCTTATAAATCTCCATGTACTAACGTTTGTTTTAACGCCTGCTTTCAGTTCTATTGGACATATTCCTAGAAGAGAAATTTTGAACTTATGTGTTAATTCTATGTTTAACTTATTAAGAAACCACCAGGTTCAGGCCGGGTGGCTCACACCTGTAATCCCAGCATTTTGGGATACTGAAGAGGGCAAATTGCATGAGCCCAGGGGTTCAAGACCAGCCTGGGCAACATAATGAAACATCCTCTCTACTAAAAATATAATATAAAAATTGACCACGTGTGGCAGCATGTGCCTGTAGTTCCAGCTACTCCAGAGGCTGAGGTAGGAGGATGACCTGAGCCTAGGAAGTCAAAGCTGCAGCGAGCTATTTTTGTGCCACTCCACTCCAGCCTGGATGACAGGAGTGAGACTCTTTCTAAAAAAAAGAAAGAAAAGAAAAAAAGCCACCAAACTGTTTTTAAAATGGCTGCACCATTATTTTGCTTTCCTACCAGCAAGATATGAATGTCCCAATTTCCACATGTCCTTGCCAATATTTGATATTTTCCAATTTAAAAAAATTTAGCCATCCTAATAACTGTAAAGTGGTGTAATAGTGTGTTATTAATTTGCATTTTCCTGCTGACTAATGGCGTTGAGCATATTTTCATATACTTTTTGGTCATTTGTATAATGTGTCTCCATTTGATAAATGTCTATTCACATCATTTGCCTATTTTTTAATTGGGTTATCCCTCTCTGTTGTTGATTTGTAAGAGTTGTTTTTATATATTCTGGATACCAGACCCTGAACAGACATAAAATATGCATATATTGTCTCTCATCTTATGGGTTGCTATTTTCTCTTTCCTGATAATGTCCTCCAATAGTGTTTACAAAAGTTTTTTTTAAAATTTTGATCTTCAATTTGTCTAATTTTCTTTAGTTGCCTTTAATGTTTGGTGTCATATTTAAGAATACATTGCCAAACCCAAGGTCATATCAATTTATTCCTATGTTTCCTTCTAAGAGTTTTGTAGGTTAATCTCTGAAATTTAGGTATTTAATTCATTTTTAGTTAATTTTTGTATATGGGGTAAGGTAGAGATCCAAATTTATTCTTTTGCATGTGGACAACTTGGATCAAGTTTTCCAAGCAGCATTTATTGAAGGGCTATTATTTCCCCCTGTTTAATGTCCTTGGCACCATTGTCAAAAACCAATTTACCATAAATGTATAGTTCTATTTCTTGATTCTCAATTGTGTTCCATTTTTCTGTATGAATATCCTTATGCAGTAGTATACTGCTTAGATTATTATCGCTTTGTATCAGGTTTTGAAATCTGGAAAAGTGAGCCCTCCAAATTTGTTTTATTTTTCATTTTTGCTATTTGGGGTCCCCTGAATATTTAATATGAATATTAGGCCTTGCTTTTACTTTCTGCAAAAAAAAAAAAGGTTATTCTAACCTTGGTAGAGGTTGCATTGAATCTGTAGATAATTTTGAGTGTTATTGACATCTTAACATTAAATCTTTCTGTTCCTGAACATGAGCTATCACTCTATTTATGTAAGAATTGTCATAAAATGTTTAGTGTATAATTACTACTCTCTTTGGATAAATGTTTTTGTCTACATTTTATGCTTTACTTTTACTTTTTTTTTTTTTTTTTTTTGAGACGGAGTCTTGCTCTATCACCCAGGCTGGAGTGCAGTGGCGTGATCTCGGCTCACTGCAAGCTCTGCCTCCCGGGTCCACGCCATTCTCCTGCCTCAGCCTCCCGAGTAGCTGGGACTACGGCGCCCGCCACCACGCCCGGCTAATTTTTTGTATTTTTTAGTAGAGACGGGGTTTCACCATGTTAGCCAGGATGGTCTCCATCTCCTGACCTCGTGATCCGCCCGTCTCGGCCTCTCAAAGTGCTGGGATGCTTCACTTTTTAAGGCAATTAAATGAATTTATTTTTCTTAATTTTCTTTCAGATTGGTCATTGCTTGTGTGTAAAACTAACAACTGATTTTTGAGTGTTTATCTCGTATCCTGTGGCTGAATTCATTTATTAGCTCCTATATTTTTTTCTATGTCTTTTAGGATTCTCTACATACATGATCATGTCATCTGCGAATAAATTTTTTTATTATCCTTTCTAATTTGATGACTTATTTTTTTTATCTTGCCTAATTGCTATGATTAGGATTTCCAGTACAATGTTAAACAGATGTGGCAGAAACAGGCATCTTTGTATTGTTTCTCATCTTACAATGAAAGCTTGTATAATTTTACCATTGAGTGTATGTTTGTTGTGGGCTTTTAAATAAATTCTATTTATTATTTTCAGTAAGTTCTCTCTATTTTCAGTGTTTTTAATTATAAAATGGTGTTCGATTTTTTTTTTCCAAATGTTTTCTGCACCAGTTGAGACAATTTTGTAGTTGTGGGTTTTAATTCATTCTATTAGTTCAGTATATGACATTAATATACTTAAATTTGATTAATTTCTTAATCAATAAACTTTTTTTTTTTTTTTTTTTTTGAGATGCTGTCTCGCTCTGTCTCCCAGGCTGGAGTGCAGTGGCGCGATCTCGGCTCACTGCAAGCTCCGCCTCCCTGGTTCACGCCATTCTCCTGCCTCAGCCTCCCAAGTACCTGAGACTACATGAACCCGCCACACCCGGCTAATTTTTTTGTGTTTTTAGTAGACACCGGGTTTCACTGTGTTAGCCAGGATGGTCTCAATCTCCTGACCTTGTGATCCGCCCGCCTCGGCCTCCCAAAGTGCTGGGATTACAGGCGTGAGCTACCGTGCCCGGCCATCAATAAACCATTTTTAAAAAACAGTTTTAGGTTCACAGCAAACTTGAGTGGGAAGTACTTAGAGGTCCCTTATACACCCCATCCCCAACACAGCCAACTTCCTCCACTGTTAACATAAGACACTACATTAGTTACAAATCAATGAACCTACATTGTCATGTCACTATTACCCTTCCATATTTTACATTTGGATTCACTCTTGGTGCTGTATATTCTATGGGTATGGACAAATATAAAATGATGTGTGTCTGCCATTTTAGTATCTACAGAGTAATTTCACTGCTCCAAAAATTCTCTATCTATTAATTTCTCCCTCCCACTTGTACCTGGCAGCCACTGATCCATTTAGTGTCCCATAGTCTTGCCTTTTCCAAAATGTCATGTAGTTGCAGTTATACAGTGTGTAGCTTTCTTAGATTGGCTTTTTCACTTAGTAATATGTACCTAAGTTTCCTTCATGTCTTTTCATGACTTGGTAACTCATTTCTTTTTACTGATGAATAATATTTCATGGTCTAGATGTACCAGGTTATTTATCTCTTCGCCTACTGAGGGTCATGTTGGTTGCTTCCAAGTTATGGCATTAATGAAAAAAGTTGCTATAAACTGCCAGATGGAGGTTTTTGTGTGGAAATGAGTTTTCAAGTCATTTGGGTAAATACAAAGGATCGTGATTGTGGCCTCATATAATGAGTGCATGTTTGTAAGAAATGGCCAATCTCCCTAAGTGGCTATACCAGTTTGTACTCCCACAGTGAATGATAGTTCCCCTTGTTCCACATCCTCTCCAGAATTTGATGTTGTCAGAGTTCTAGATTTGGGCTATTCTAATACATACAGAGTGGTATTTTATGATTATCTTAATTTGCATTTTTCTAATGATACCTATTGTTGAACATCTTTTCACCTGCTTACCTGCCACTGACATCTTCCTTGGTGAGGTATCCGTTAGTGTCTTTGTTTGTTTTTTAATTAGGTTGTTCATTTTCTTGTTGTGTTTTAAGCGATTTTGTTATATTTTGGGTAACAGTGTTTTATCAGGTGTGTCTTTTACAAATACTTTTGCCCATCCTGTGGCTTTTCTTATCCTATTGGCATTGCCTTTTGCAGAGCAGATGTTCTTAATTTAAATGAAGTATACCTAAGCAATTATTTATTTTTATCAATCATGTCTTTGGTGCTATATCTAAAAAGTCGTTGTAATACAAAATGTCCTCTAGGTTTTCTCTCAAATTATCTTCTAGCAGATTTATAGCTTTGTGTTTTATATTTATGTCTGATTCATTTTGAGTCAACTTTCATGAAGGGTGTAAGATCTGTAAAGGTGTGTGTATAGATGTTAATTTACTTTTCATATATATGTAAATACATATGAAATAAAAATACATAAATTTGTATTGGAGTTTCAGTTATTCTAGCATCATGGACTGAAAAGTTTATCTTTGCTCTATTTTCTTGCTTTTGCTTCATTGTAGAAGATCAATGGACTATATTTATGTAGGTCTATTTATGGATTTACCGTTCTATTCTATTTATTTGTTTATCATTTTGGAACTACCACACTGTCTTGAGGACTGTAGATTTATAATAAATCTGTAAATCTGGTGGTGTCAGTCCTCCAACTCTGTTCATTTCCTTCAGTATCGAGCAGGCTATTCTGAGTCTACTGCCTTTTCATATTATATAATCTTTAGAATAAGTTTTTAAATATATGCACAATAACTTGCTGGAATTTTGATTGACATTATATTAAATCTATAGATCAAGGTTTGAGGGACTCATGTATTGACAATAATGAATATATTTATTTATGAAGATGAAATATCTCTCCATTTATTTATTTGTTTGATATCTTTTTATCAGAGGTTTATAGTTTTCCTCATATGTTTTTACTCATTTTGTCAGATTTATACCTAAGTATTTGTATTAGTCTGATCTTGCATTGCTATAAATAACTACCTGAGACTGGGTAATTTGTAAAGAAAAGAGCTTTAATTGGCTCACAGTTCTGCTGGCTGTATAGAGAGCATGGCTGAGGAGGCCTCTGGAAACTTAAATCATGGCAGAAGATAGAGGAGCAGTCGTATCTTTACTTAGCAGAGCAGTAGAGAGAGAGAGTGAATGGGGGAGTGCTATGCACTTGTAAACAACCAGATTTCATGAGGACTCACTTACTATCATGAAAACAGCAAGGGGGAAGTCCATTCCCATGATTCAGTCATCTCCCACCAGGCTCTTCTTCCCACACTGAGGATTACAATGCAACATGGGATTTGGGTGGGAATACAGAGACAAACCATATCATTCTGTTCCTGGCCCTCCCAAATCCCAGGTCCTTCTCAAATATCAAAACAAAATCATGCCTTCTCAACAGTATCCCAGATTCTTAACTCATTCCAACATTAACTCAAAAGTCCAAGTCCAAAATCTCATCGGAGACAAAGCAAGTCTCTTCCCCCAATAAGCCTGCAAAATAAAAAACAAATTTGTTACTTCCAAGATACAATAGGGGTACAAATATTTGGCAAATGCTCCCATTCCAAAAGGGAGAAATCAGCCAAAACAAAGGGGCTATAGACCCCATGACTATTCTGAAACCCAGCAGGGTGGTAATTAAATCTTGAAGCTCCAGAATAATCTCCTTTGACTCCATGACTCATATCCAGGGCACACTGATGCAAGGGGATGTTTCCCAAGGCCTTGGGCAACTCTGCCTCTTTGGCTCTGTAGGGTCCAGCCCCTCTGGCTGCTTTTATGGACTGGCATGAGTGACTAGGGCTTTTCCAGGTGCACAGTGCAAGCTACCACTTGATCTCCATTCTGGGGTCTGGAGGACAATGGGCCTCTTTTCACAGCTCCCCTAGGCAGTGCCCCAGAGGAGACTGTGTGAGGTCTCCAGCCCCACATTTTCCCTCTGCACTGCCCTAGTGGAGGTTTTCATGAGGGCTACATCCCTGCAGCAAACTTCTGCATGTACATTGAGGAATTTTCATACATCCTCTGAAAGCTAGGTGGAGGCTCCCAAGCCTCAACTCTTATCCTCTGCACACCCTCAGGCTTATACTTGGAAGCCACCAAGGTTTCTTGTGGCTTGCATCCTCTGAAGCAGTGGCCTGAGACATATCTGGGGCCATTTTAGCCATGGCTGGTGTGCCTGGAATGCAGTAACCAGCGTCCTGACATTATGCAGGGGAGAAGGGCCCTGGGCCCAGTCCACAAAACCGTTCTTCCCTCCTAGGCATCTGGGCCTGTGATGAGAGGTTCTGTGGTGAATGTCTCTCTTTGATGAATTTTCCACATTGTTTGGATATTAACATTCAGCTCCTCTTTACTTATATGAATTTCTGCAACCAGCTTGAATTCCTCCCCAGAAATTTTTTTTTTCATTTTTCTTTCTGACCACATGGTTAGGCCACAGATTTTTCAAACTTTTCACACTTTGCTTCCCTTTAAATATAAGTTCCAATTTCAGATAATCTATTTTCTACATATGACCATACCCTGTTAGAAGTAGCCAGGTCAAATATTGAATGCTTTGCTGCTTAGAAATCTCTTTTTCCAGGTACTCTAAATCATCACTTTCAAGTTCCAATTTCTGACAGATCCCTAGAGCAGGGGCACAATGCTGCCAGCCTCTTTGCTAAAGCATAGCAAGAGTGACCTTTACTCAAGGTCCCAATAAGCTTCTCATCTCCATCTGAGACCAAATTATTCTGGACTTCATTGTCCCTGTCACTATCAGCATTTTGGTCACAACAATTTATCAAGTCTCTAGGAAGTTTCCAACATTCTCTCGTCTTCCTGTCTCATTCTAAGCTCTCCAAACTGTGCCAAACTCTTTCCATTACTCAGTTCTAAAAGTGCTTCCACATTTTCAGGTATCTTTATAGCAATACCCAATTCTTGGTACAAATTTTCTGTATTAGTCTATTCTTGCATTGCTGTAAAGAACTACCTGAGACTGGGTAATTTATAAACAAAAGAGTTTTAATTGGTTCACAGTTCCACAGGCTGTGGAAGCATGGCTAGGGAGGCCTCAGGAAACTTACAATCATGGCAGAAGGTGAAGAGGAAGCAGGCACATCTTCACATGGCGAAGCAGGAGAGAGGGAGGGTGAAGGGGGAAGTGCTATATACTTTCAAACAACCATGTCTTGTGAGAACTTACGCACTATCATGAGAAAAGCAAGGAGGAATTCAGCCCCCATGATTCAGTCACCTCCCACCAAGGCCTCCTCCAACACTGGGAATTACATCTCAACATGAGATTTGGGTGGGGACACAGAGCCACACTATATCAGTATTTCATTTCAGGGGAGTGCTAATTTCAATGGTAATATGTCTTTTATTTCAAATTTCATTTTTTCATTGCTGACATAAAGGAAAGTGATTGTTTTTTGTGTATTAACCCTGAATTATAAATTGAATGTTTATGTCTTCTCCCAAATTCCTATATTGAAGCCCTATTTCACAATGTCATGATACTTGAAGATGGGGCCTTTAGTAGGACTTCGAAATGAGGTCATGAGGGTGCATATACCATGATGGCATTACAGCCGTATGAAAAGGAAATGAGACACCAGAGCTTTCTCTCTATCTCTGCCATGTGAGGACACAGCAATAAAGTGGTGGTCTACAACTAGTCCTCTGTTTCATATTTTATAGTAGTAACTTTTGTCTTTCCTCATTTTTCTGAGCTTGGCTAGAACCTTATCAATTGTATTGATCTTTTCAAGAATCAGCTTTTAGGTTTGTTAATTTTTTTCTATTGAGTTTCTGTTGTAAATTGCAGTGATTTCTGCTCTATTTTTATTTTTTCACCCTTTTGTTTATCTAACTGGTTCCCTTTTTCTAGTATTTAATGGTGGAATATTAGATTAATGATGGTAGATCTTTGTTTTTTATTAATGTATGGATTCATTACTATTAATTTCCTTCGAAGCACTGCCTTTATCACATTTATAATTTTTGATAATTTGTATTTTCATGTACTTCAAATATTTTTTCAAATTTCTTTTTTTTAATATTGTGTTATTTACAAATTTGTTTAATATCCAAGTTTAAATCGATAATAAAAGTTGTGTTAAACACCTGGAAAAATTCGATCAATAAAGAGAGATGCAGGATAGTAAAAGTAGCTCTACAACCAAAGACAATGTTTATTTTCAACTGAATAGAGTAATATGCTAGTTATGCATGATTGTCCTAATTCTTGTCAAATTTCTGTCAAATAAATGTATTTTCTCTGTGTGTGTGTTTGTATGTGTGTTTATGAACACTGAAAATTTTAGATAAATTAGCGAATATTTTCTGTAATACCAGGTAAAGAACACTACATTACGATCGCATTCAAAAGTCATTTTAACATGTGAAAACATGATATATAAGTTCAATTTTATACTCATAAGTCTTTATTTATATTACATTGCTAATCACCAAATGTATTAGTCTATTTTCATGATGCTGATAAAGACATAACTGAGACTGGGCAATTTACAAAAGAAAGAGGTTTAATTGAACTTACAGTTTTACATGGCTGGGGATGGCTCACAATCATAGTGGAAGGCAAGGAGGAACACGTTACATCTTAAGTGGATGGCGGTAGGCTAAGATAGCGCTTGTGCAGGGAAACTCCCCTTTTTCAAATCATCGAATCTCATGAGACTTATTAACCATCATGAGAACAGCACGGGACAGACCCGCCCCCATAATTCAATCATCTCCCAACAGGTTCCTCACATAACACATGGGAATTCAAGATGAGATTTGAGTGGGGACACAGAGTCAAACCATATTATTCCACCCCCGGCCCTTCCCAAGTCTCAAGTCCTCACATTTCAAAACCAGTTTTGTCTTCCCAATGGTCCTGCAAGTCTTAACTCATTTCAGCATTAACTTAAAAGTCCACAGTCCAATGTCTCATCTGAGAAAAGGCAAGCCTCTTCAGCCTATGAGCCTATAAAATCAAAAGCAAGTTAGTCGCTTCCTAGATACAATGGCAATACAGGTATTGGGTAAATACAGCTATTCTAAATGGGAGAAATTGGCCAAAACAAAGGGGCTACAGGCCCCATGCAAGTCCGAAATCCAGCAGGGCAGTCAAATCTTTAAGCTCCAAAATGATCTCCTTAGACTGCATGTCTCCCATCCAAGTTATGCTGATGCAAGAGGTGGGTTCCCATGGTCTTGGGCAGCTCTGCCCCTGGGGCTTTTCAGGAGACAGCCTCCCTCCCAGCTGCTTTCACAGGCTGATGTTGAGTGTGTGTGGCTTTTCCAGGAATACAGTGCAAACCATTGGTGGATCTAACATTCTGGGGTTTGGAAGAGGGTGGCCCTCTTCCCACAGCTCCACTAGGCCGTGCCCCAGTAGGGACTCTGTGTAGGGTCTCCAACTCCACATTTCCCTTCTACACTTCTCTAGCAGAGGTACTCCATGAAACCCCTGCCCCTGCAGCAAACTTCTGCCTGCCCATCCAGGCATTTCCGTACATCTTCTGAAATCTAGGTGGAGGTTCCCAATCCTCAATTCTTGACTTCTGTGCACTTGCAAGGTCAACACCATGTGAAAGCTGCAAAGCCTTGAGTGTTGCACCCTCTGAAGCCACAGCCCAAGCTCTACATTGGCCCCTTTTAGCCATGGCTGGAGTGGCAGGGATGCAGGGCACCAAGTCCCTAGGCTGCACGCACAGCACAGGGACCCTGGCCCTGGCCCATAAAAGCACTTTTTCTTCCTAAGCCTCCAGGCCTGTGATGGGAAGGGCTACTGTGAAGACCTCTGACATGCCCTGGAGACAATTCTCCATTTTCTTGGGTACTAACATTCAGCTCCTTGTTATTTATGCAAACTTCTGCAGCTGGCTTGAATTTCTCCTCAGAAAAATGTGATTTTCTTTTCTATCGCATTGTCAGGCTGCAAATTTTCCAAACATTCATGCTCTGCTTCCTTTATAAAACTGAATGCTTTTAGCAGCACCCCAGTCACTTCTTGAATGCTTTGCTGCTTAAATTTTTTTTCTGCCAGATACCCTAAATCATCTCTCTCAAGTTTAAAGTTCCACAAATCTCTAGGGCAGAGGAAAATTGCTGCCAATCCCTTTGCAAAAGCATAACAAGAGTCACCTTTGCTCATCTTTTCAGCAATGCTTCACTTTACTGGTACCGATTTACAGTATTAGTTTGTTTTCACACTGTTGATAAAGACGTAACTGAGAGTGGGGAATTTACAAAAGAAAGAGGTTTAATCAGACTTACATACATGGCAGGGGAAGCCTCACAATCATGGCAGAAGGCAAGGAGGAGCAAGTCACATCTTACGTGGAAGGCAGCAGGCAAAGAGAGAGCTTGTGCAGGAAAGCTCGCCTTTTTGAAACCATCAGATCTCATGGGACTTATTTACCATCACGAGAACAGCATGGGAAAGACCCACCCCCATGATTTTAACATCTCTCACTGAGTTCCTGCCACAACATGTGGTGACTCAAGGTGGGATTTGGGTGAGGACACAGACCCATACCATGTCACCAGGCTATTATGATTATTATTCTCTTTGGTTTATTTTTTCATGAAGACTGAGAAAAAATATTTTCTATTTTCAATAATTAGGATAAAACTGCATAATCTGACATTTCTATTTCATATTGTAAATAGGATATAGTTTATTGCAATTTCTAAAATGGGCTTTTTACTAATAAATACTCTTTTTATTGCCAAGTGTTTGTTTTGTTGTTGTTTTTGTTTTTCAACAAAGACAACCAATGCATCATCTCTGTAGGTTAGCTTACAAAGAAAAATAAAAATCTACTACAATAAGGTAGGGAAACTTGCCATCAAGGCATTCTATGGGAGGTCTATCAACATAGTGGAGGAGTCATAGCAACCAATGACGTTCATGAGACTGTATGTACAGACAAATATATGGGAACTGTGACAATCAGAAATTAGAAAAAAGAGAAAAAGGGAAGTCACTTATGATTGTGCAGGTTGAGGTAACAAAGATGGTATATGATTCTTGGCATATGGTAGATTATGCTTTATATTTTGCAGGCTATGTCTTCTTTAATACAGCAATATAGTCTATGAAGTGAGAGATGAAGTATGATTTGACTTTACAGATAGAGTTTCAGAGAGGTTGATTAATTTCAGCCAGGTCACATAATTAATGAACTGAAAAGTTAAAATTCAAACTTCTGTCTGTATGTGTATGATTTCCAAGCTATTTCTATTTCTAGGATGCTGTTAAATGATTTGAATGTGTTAAAAAATACCTATTGATTGAATAGGCTATGAAAATTTGGAGGAGGAGGAAGGATAGCTATGAGAACTACAATACTACCTGGTGCCACAGCTGTGAAAGCCCTAGAGCTAGGCCTTTAAAATTGTGTTTGACATAAGTGTGTTGACTACCACCAGCTGGAAGTTCTGGAATAAAAGGAGTACAAACAATAGCTATCAAATTGAATCAGGGCAAAGAAAATTAGCAGAACTAATGACTTATAGATTTAGTTATTGCAGTAGTCTATTGTTACAAATACATAAACCATCCACTTGCATCAATTTTCTGAAGCCTCAATTTCTATTGCTGTACTTTCTAAAAAAAAAAAAAAATCTGTTCTGTTAAACTGAAAGATCCACTTGCTAAAAACAAAATAAAACAAAAGTAGAAGGAAATATACCAAAGTGTTAAAACTGATTTGGTATTTTAAAAAACTTTATAATTATTTTCTCTGACTCCCCTCACAATATTTAATGACTGTAATTTAAATATATAATATAAAAATAAAGTTGACTTGAAATAACCTTTTCAAATTTATGAACATATTGAGGAATGTAAAGAAAAGACAATATGAGAAAAATTCAGCAAGAAGCATCTGTGAAAAACTTAACTGCATTTAAAATTTTTCAAAAGTGATGGAATGGTTTCAACAGAATGAAGAAAAGAAGAAATACAACCAATGTTTTATGATCTAACAAAGTGGTCGAAAGCAAAAATGTGGACATATGTGACTTCAAAGATGTGAGGAAGTTTGTTTATTCACGCATTCAGCAAACGCTTTGAAAACCTAGAGTATGAACACTAGTTTCTACAGTAATTATAATGACAAGAAATTAAGGTTTTCCTATAAGCGTTTCTACAAGTATGTTTATTTATTTAGTAAGTAATGGAGAGGTACTGCTGCTACTTGGAGAAAAAATGGTAGAAGAAAAGCTGGGAGAGGAGGAGGCAGAGGAGGGCAATGGGAACGAGGAGAAGGAGGAGGAACAGAGGAAACTCTGAAGTTAGGGCCTAGAAATATGTATTTTAATCAGGCCTCCAAATGATTCTGATGTATGATAAAATTTGAGAACCATTGATTGAACTTAAAGGAAAAACCAAACAAATATGTTGGTGAATTCAGGTGACTGACCCAGCTTGGACAAGAAAGTATTCTAGTAATGATTGGCTGAGGGAAAATAAAACTGGAAAATAATATAACTTACATAATTCAGCTTATTTTTTGTATAAAAACAATTTTTTCTTTTTAAAAATTAAACAGTATATGAGATAATTTCAATATACATTTATTAATTAAAAAACTATAATTATGATTAATGATCAGAGAAAAATTTATAAAATATGAATGAAAAACATTTTTTAATTTCATGTTGTGTGCCAGATATTTACATCATGCATTATCTCTACTTACCTACTCAACCTTCTAATTTATGGATGAGGAGAACCACATTTGAACACCCAAGCCTATGGTGACTTTGTATAAATAAAATATTATTTGGTAGGAATGTTTTATGATTATCTAATAGTTTACCACTGGAAATGAAATCTTTTATAATGCCTTTCCAAATATAGTAATATAATAGGAAGAAAGGTGTTATCAATATTAAAATGGAGCCTATTATAGAACTCTTTGAAATTACTCAAATTTGGATGTTAGTATTTTATCATTAGCTCCAGTCTTCTATAGAAGGTTGATGCAGATCATTTCATTTATTGCTTAATAATGAATTCCCAACATTTTTCACATTTGATTGTTTTAGACTCCACTTATAATATTTTGGGGGGATTTTTCTATATTTAAAATTTCCTCAGAAGCAAGTTACAGAAACCCAAGGCAAATTAATTTAAGAGAAAGCAGAATCTATTCAAACTCCATGAACAAACTGAGACTAATCAGTCAGGCAGAAAGGCTGTGTTGTAAGTTCTGTTCTCCCAGAAGCAAAGCCTGAGCCAGGGATTCAGGTGCACATAATGTATGAAAGAAAACACTTCCAGGAGAAATAAATTAGAAAGTGAAGAAAGGAAGAAGCTCATCAAAAGTTTGATTTCAGGTGAGGCCCCACAGTCAGGCTAGTCCTTCAGGAAGCTCTGGGGTGTAAATTATAGCTGAGTTTCTTTTTTAAATATCGAAAAGAGTGAGCATTTGTATCTATACATCATTTAAGCATAGAGGTCATCTGTTTTAATGAAGTTTTCTTAGAGCTGTCCAAATATCTGGGAGCCTCCAGAGGCCAAAGACAACCTTCTGAAGAAGGTTGCAGGTACCTGTGTGGGCAATTAGCAGGAAAGTGCAATAAGCTGTGGGATGAGTACTCCGAACTGGTGGAAAAAAAAAAAAAGATTCACGAGGAACTGAAGGAGAACAGCGTCTGCTAAAGAGAAGTTTGTAGGTAAGCCTTAGAAACGAGCAGAACTTGATGATTGAATATTTTGAGTATGTACTTGTGTTTCCCATTTCCACTCTATGTGCTGGATTCCTTATTATCTGCCAGTAGAAGATAATTTGCTAAAACATGGAAAACATTACTTCTGTGTCATATATATTACAGGTGCATCCAATGGAAAGACAGATTTTCTTAAGCCCAAGACAAGAAATCCAAGGGAAGAACTTATTTTTCATACTTTTCAAGTGCCATCTTTGACTCAACTTCTTTAACTGGAGGTAAGGGGTAGGGGAGGTTTGTAAGGATATACCAACTCCCTCGAGGGTGGCTAGAGTATGAGAAGGCTAGAGTTTATCTTTTTTTCCAGGCAAAAAAGATTGGTGCTGGTCCCATGGTTCTAAACTAAACCACCAAGTTACCCTACATAGAGTTGATAGGCTGAAAGGGACCTGCCCCTTCATAGGTCCTCTTTGATACCTAAATTAAGAGAAAACATACTTAAAAATAATAACGATTTTAATTTTAGAAATAATAACATAGCAAGTGTAAATAGAGAAAAACTTAATTCAAAAATCTGAATCTTTGTATACTGTAGGAAAAGAAAGATAATTAAAAGTATTATTATTTTATAACAATACACATGTGTATATGCATACCCTGCAGATATTCATGTTTTCCATGTTTTTCGTTATTTAGTTTGAAATAGTCTACTTTCTGGCACATAAAAAGAGCTTGTTAAATAATTGTGTATGCCTGTTTACATGCTTAATTATGAAGACACTTTTTTTAAAGGCTCATTTTTGGTTCATTTTCTTTGTGGAAAGTATTGGCTCAAATTGCTTTTATTCTAAGAAAGTGATGGAATGTGATTTCCACTCCAGTGAAAATAATGACTGTCTTGCAAAGACATGTATATTTTTGTAATCGAAAGAATACTGTCCTTTTGTGTGATGACATAAATTCCCCTTGTAAACTTTTAATATTTGTAAAAGTCGGAGGAGAAAACCCTTATTTGAATCTAAAACTGTTTAATTTGTACCAGTCTAAGCAAAATCTGTCACTTAAACCATGCCAAGACAGTGATTGACAATTTAAATTGCTTTTCATAAATCAATTGCAAAATAGAAGTAAAATCAGAAATATATTTTGGAAAATGAAGAATGTTTTCATTATAATGATCTACCCTGTGGCATTTCAAAAAGAAAACCAAGCATCTCAGCACTTTAATATGAGGCACTACAAATAATAAATGGCAGACAGTAGCTAGTAGATGCTGTTCAATATGAACATTATATGCAATGAATTAATAATTTATCACTTATATTTATAATGAATTAAACAGAAGAAAGCAATTCTGTATGGATAAAGTCTATCTAAAAGTGTGGTTTTGTCTGTTTCAGAAGTTTGCACAAGTCACCAAGCATTTTTATGACCATGCTTATTATAATTTGATACATGCAGCAAGTTTTTTCTTGAAATGCTGTAATTATTTTTATCTACAAGATGTTATTTTAAATATTTATTATTAGAAGTAGCCTCAGCACTATAAACATGATCTTTAATGTAACTAAAGTTCAGAAGAAACAATGACTTGAATCTGTAGATTTCTGTGAAAAGATCCAATGGACAACCAATAAGCTCTCTTTTAAATAATCTTTATTTTTTAGAACAGTTTTAGATTAACAGAACTTTGCAATGGTAGCATAAAGACCCCCTGTATATCCTGTACCCTGGCTTCACTAATTGACATCTTAAATTTGTATGGGATATTTGTTATAGTTAATGAATCTATATTGACACATTAACTAAAGGCCACGCTTTACTCAGATTTCCTTCGTTTTTGCCTAGTGTTCTTTTTCTGTTCTAGGATCCCTTTCAGAACACCATATTACATTTACTCATCACATCTCCTTAAGTTCTCCTTGGCTGTGACAGTTTACTAGACTTTCTTTGGTTTTGATCACCTTGACAGTTTTGAAAAGTATTTACTGGTCAGTTACTTTGTAGGATATCTTTTAATTGGAATTTATCTCATGTTTTTCTCATGATTAGATGGGTATTATGTGTTTTGACAAGGATGACCACATTGTTAAATTTCCATTTTCTTTTTTGATGTGTGCGTGCCCCTAAATCGCCATTTTTATCACATCTTATCAATAATATATACTGTCAATATTACTTATCAAGTTGATATTGACATGGATATGAGGTAGTGTTTTTCAGGTTTCTTCAGATTAAAGCTATTCTTTTCTTATATTTCCATACTATACTTTTCTGAAGGAAGTCACTATGTCCAGACCACAATTAAGGAGTAGGGAGTTATGTACTCCCTTATCTTGAAGGTAGAATATTAACATACATCATTTGAAATTCTTCTGCACCACAGATTTGTCTCTTCTTCCCTATTTTTTTCATTAATTCAATCATTTGTTTATATCAGTATGGACTTATGGATATTTACTTTATCTCTTGAGTTATAATTCAACACTACATTATTTATTTTGTTGCTTAAATTGTTCCACTTTGGGCCATTGAGAGCTCTTTCATTTGGCTCCTGTGTCCATTAGACATCATCCCTTTATTGCCTTTTTATTTTTTCCTAGTGCCTCCTTGCCTTCTGGTACAATAAACTATTCCAATATCATGTTCCATATTTTCTATCTAATGAATAGCTTTTAATCTTGCTTTTAATGAAACAAGGCTAATCTAAAAACATATTCCTACTTAAAATACTTTTTTTTCCTTTTTGAATCAATTCTTTGGATTAAGACATAATGAAAGAAAGTAGTAATTGAATAAAATCGAGCAGTGTACATTTAAATAGATGTTTTATGAAAATTATAGATGTAGGCCATGAAATCAACTACTACATCTTCAAGAGAAAATAAACAAACTGGAAATCTTGCGATTAAGCATTTGTCTTTAAACTAGTTACTCCCTCTATAAAAGTGATTTATAGAATGGTCCATAAGTAATACCAATGACAGGGTATCACTTCTGAAATATCTGAGCATTCCTTTGAATTTCTTTCTTCACCACTGAAATCTTCATTAGCCATTTGTTTGAGTGTCTGGAACTCCTGACCTAGGGAACTAGAGACTTAACCTTCACTTTTACTCACCTCAGCTGCTAAAGGCTTCTTTCAAAACTACCTTTGAAGTTGCCAAATTTGTCTCTACCTCTTCCTTGAGGTGCCAGAGAGCAATAATAATAATAATAATAATAATAATAATAATAAACAATAACTTAATTCCCTACAAACATTCTATATGATAAGCCTATGTTTAATAGTTTATATACATTGTCTGATTTAACCCTCCCAAAAACAGCATGAGATAAAAGTATTTTAGAATCGTAGCTAAAGTAATATTCTTACAGGCATAGGACTGGAAGTGGTGGAACAATCCTATTCTCTTAATAATTAAATTATATTGGCTGTCATGAATCTCAAGATCAGGGATCTTGATTGGTTTTGAGGTGGTTTCAAGGATTGACTTGTGGGGAAAAGCATAATGATATTACCTTGGAGTATTAGTAACTATATTTTGGGGTAAGGGGTTTTGTTAATTATTTTTGTTAGTCTGTTTGCTTTCTATTAGCATAAGACTAACACAGGCAAAGACATAATATTATTTCTAATAAGCTTGAGTCCAAATAATCAAATTTCTGTTTTATGAGACAGAGGCCCCTTTAGTGATAGTAGAACAGTTGATACACAGGTGTTGACTCCCAGAAAGCTGGATTCAAAGTCTGATGCTGCTTCTTGCTGGAACAGATTCCTTACCTTCTAATAAATTGTTACAAAGATTTCCTAAGTTTCTTCAAATAATATTCTTTCCTTACATTTAGAAATATTTTTCAATCCTGGGGGCTATAGATTTAGGTATTTTTCTCAGTCTTATCCTGGCTTCCTACTCAAATACCTATTACTTCTCAGTATCTTAATAGCAGTGGGTTGAACTTCTAAGTTAACACTTAAGGGACTCTTGTCAAGGATATGAGCTGGGGCACCCTTACATCAGGTTTAGTTTTTGGTTGTTCATGTTTTCCTGAGAGGGCTTAATAGGTTTCTCCACTGGGAGAAAGGATACTTTCCAGGTGATGGGGCCAGGAACTGAGAAGAAATGACCGATGTGCATGCCTAGTTTTCCTTTTCTTACATTGAAGCATTTATCTTTCTGTCTAGAATTAATTTCCTCACCTGTGCTTCAGATCACGACTCCCACCATTTCTCTCATGTATCGCCCATGTCTTCTATTATCACCTTCACATTATCATTTAAACATGTTTTTCCATTAATTAAAAAGAAAAAATGTCTTTTTATCTTTCATCTTATACTTGCTACTGTTCTTTCTCTCTTACACCTTTTCCTACCGATATTTCTTAAAACACATGTTCGCTCAGGCTGTAAACGATTCCTCATATACTTATCTCTCCTTAATCCTCTGCAGTCAGACTTGCTCATCGGTGTCCGTCCTGTCAAAAAAAATCTAAGAAAGAAATTTAATCTTCATTTTTATTTTTGATTTGCCAATATTTAACACTGTTGGCCATGTGTCTTCCCAGAAAAAATTTATTGCCTCGGTTCTTGTAATTACATGTCTTTATGGTTCTACTTTTACCTTTCTTGAGGTTCTCAGATTATTTTGTGGACTGATCAGCCTCTCTCTACCACTTAATGAGAGTTTCCCCTTAAGAACCACAGGGCTTTTACAAATTGAAGAGAACAATCAGTGCTATAAACCATAACTAACCCTACGTCATTTTTGAGAAGAATTACTATTTGATCTGAAGGAACACTGTAAATCACAACGTAAAGTAAGATATCTCCCCTGTTTTGGCCATGAGATCTTATCTTCTCCTAAAACACCTGAATTTATTTCTTGTAGTAAAACCAGAATTACTGTCACTAGGATTTTATTTTATTTTAGTTCCAATATATAAGCTTTGAAATTAAAATTAAACTATAAAATATAATTTTATAGACTGGGCATAGGGATAACATGTTTCTCACATTAACATTTCAGTCCATTTTTCTTTTCTCTCGTTTTCTCTCACTACTAAATTATATAGTAGGCAGATTGTGTTTGAGCTATCAGAGGAAAAGTCAGGGAAGTTTTAATTTAGGAGGTTCCAAAGCATGAGATATAGTCCAAGGAAGCCAGCTTAGGTGGAATACAGAAAGAAGATAAATGGGAGGATAGAAAAGAGGGTTAGGAGGAATAAATTATAGAATATCAAAACTCTAGAGAGGTTTTATAAAGATTAGAAAAGGAATATCAATTGGAGAAGTAATAAAAGTGTGTATTGTCATATTAAAATGTGATTGGCTATTTTATTCAAAAATATATTCTGATTAAAAAAATAAATATTAACTAGACATATAGTGTTCTTTTTAAGTATAATTATTCCAGTTACAAAACTTCTCCACTATGATTCATACATTACTCCAAGTTTAGCTTACATTCCAAATGTAATTTTTAAGCAAGTTTCTCAAAAAGATATTTATTCTTATATGAAATAGTGTAGTGTTTTCCCCCAAAATGCAAGAGCCAGTCCAGAAAGTATTCTTTATTTTACATAATTTCTTACCATCTATTGAACCCTGTGTACTTTCATTAGATAAGATTAAATTATAAATGCCTGTCCCATGATTTTTGGTAGCTATGGGATTTGAAATCCTGTTATGTTTTCACATGTTTTGGTCTCTTTTTTTTGATCAGCTTTATCTAAGGCAAATTATTAGGCTGACTGATTCCCCCGCCACCAAAAAAAAAAAAAAAAAAAAAAAAAAGCTTACCATTTATAAATCCCAAGATGGAGCTGGGTGTCACCTGAATATTCTGCACTCTGTCCATTAATATTTTGATCATTTAAAGTTACAGTGTCTTCAAAATTAAAAATTGAGTTCTTATTATCACTTTACATTCTTGGGACCAACCTGATGTAAATATATCCAACAATTATGCTTGTAAGACGAACAAGGCTATAACTACATTCTAAAATGAGTTACTGAGATCCAATATACTTTAAATACAATAATTGATTAAGAATAAAAATCTCATTTGAGGAAATGAAGGATTTGAGGCGGAATAGAAATTGTTGATAATTACAAATACTTTTTTTGTGTTTTGTATTAATTTCAAATGTATGGTTTGAAATCACATAAGCACTGTATCATAATGCTTCTCTAAAATTTATATATTCAATTATATGACACTTTTTCTGCAATACAATGTTACTACCTCTAGAAAAAGTGCAGATACGATAAAACAAAAATGAATGTTCACTTTAAGAAAGTTACTTGTATTCTAGTATTTCCACACTAGCTCACTTAAAGATATTTGTCTAGTTATTTAATGTATCTTGTTATAACACTGTTTTATCTCTTGCCACAACAGCTGATCATTTAAATAGAGTTGGTGAATATTTTCTTAAAGGACCAGATGGTCAATATTGTAGGCTTTGATGATAGATATTGTAGAGATTACTTATTAAGGTCTCTGTCACAACTGCTGAACAGTGATATTGTGCCACAGAGGCAGTCGTAGAAAATAAGTGAACAAATGAGAGTGGCTTTGTTCCAATAAAACTTTATTTGTAAAAACAACTTCTGGGTCATATTTGAACCCATAGGACATCATTTGCCTAGCCCAGCTTTAAATAGTAAAATTGGGCTCAAGGAATTATGTTCCATTTTTTAATAGTCCTTGCTTATCATTCAAAAGAAAGGTGAACAATAATTGGACATGATTTGAAGTAAATTAACCTGACATTACATCACAGAGTGGATACTTAGAGTATGTTAACCCTGTCTAAAAGATGGCATCACATAAGTGTGGTTAACAGTCAGTCCTCTGGAGCCAGAACTACTTGAGATAGATCTTAGATTCTCCATTTATTAGTTGTGTACTCATAGAAAGAAATTTATCTTCCTTTTTTAAATTTTTAATTTTTATGGGTATATAGTAGGTGTATACAATTATGAAGTACATGAGATATTTTAATATAGGCATGTGATATGTACTGATTATATGACAATAAATGGGATATCCATCACCTTAAGCATTTATCATTTCTTTGTGTTACAGACATTCCAATTATACTCTTTCAGTTATTGTTAAATGTACAATAAATTATTGTTGACTGTAGTCACCCTGTTGTACTACCAAATGCTAGGTCTTATTCATTCTGTCTATAATTTTGTACCCATTGACCATCCCCTCCCACCCTCACCCACTACCATTCCCAATTTCTGGTAACCATCATTCAAATCTCTATCTCCATGAGTTCAATTATTTTAATTTTTAAGTCCCACACATAAATGAGAACCTATGAAGTGTGTCTTTCAGGGTGTGGCTTATGTAAGTTAACAAAATGTCCTCTAGTTCCATCCATATTGGTACAAAAGAAAGGATCTTGTTTTATTGCTAAGTAGTAGTCCATTTTGTATATGTATCACATTTTCTTTATCTATTAGTCTGTTGATGAACACTTAGGATGATTTCAAAAACTGACTATTATGATTAGTGCTGCTAAAACCATAAAAGTGCTGATATTACTTCTGTATATGGATTTCCTTTCTTTTGTATATAAACCTAGCAGGGAGGTTTGCTGGAGCATATGGTAACCTAATTGTAGTATTTGAGGAACCGCTCTACTGTTATTCATAATGGCAGTTCTAATTTACATTCCCACCAAGAGTGTACTAGGGTTTCCTTTTCTCCATATCCTTACCAGCATTTCTTATTGCCCATCTTTTAGATAAAAGTCTTTTATAACTAGAGGGAGTTATTTAATTGGAATTTTGATTTACTTACCTCTGATGATCAGTGATGTTGAGCACCATTTCATATACCTGTTTGCCATTTGTATATCTTCTTTTGAGAAATGCCTATTCAGATGTTTTGTGCATTTTTTAATAGTGGTATGGTTTGGCTCTGTGCCCCACCCAAATCTCATGTTGAATTGTAATTCCCACATGTTGAGGGAGGGACTTGGTGGGAGGTGATTAGATCATGGGGGAGATTTCCCCCATTATGTTCTTGTAATAATGAGAGAGTTCTCAAAAGTTCTGATTGTTTAAAAGAGTGTGGGAGTTCCCCCTACTACTCCTGTTCCACCATAGTAAGAAACACTTGCTTCCCCTTCACCTTCTGCCATGATGGTAAGTTTCCTGAGGTGTCACAGTATGTTCTGGCTGTGTCCTCACCCAAATCTCATCTTGAATTGTAACTCCCACAATTCCCACATGTCATGAGTGGAACTCAGTGGGACGTGATTGAGTTATGGGACAGGTCTTTCCTGTGCTGTTGTCATTATAATGAATGAGTCTCAAGAGATCTGATGGTTTTAAAAATGAGAGTCTCTCTGCACAAGCTCTCTCTTTTTTTGCCTACTGCCATCCATATAAGACATGACTTGCTCCTCCTTGCCTTCTGCCAGGAGTGTGAGGCTTCCCCAGCCATGTGGAACTGTAAGTCCATTAAACCTCTTTCTTGTGTAAATTGCCCAGTCTTAGGTATGTCTTTATCAGCAGTGTGAAAACAGAATAATACAGTAAATTGGTACTGGGGGTGGGGCGCTGATGAGAAGATACCCAGAAATGTAGAAGCAACTTTGGGATTGGGTAATAGGCAAGGGTTGGAATGGTTTTCAGAGGTCAGAAGAAGACAGGAAAAAAGTTGGAAAGTTTGGAACTTCCTAGAGACTAGTTGAATGGCTTTGCCCAAAGGCTGATAGCAATATGGACAAAACAGTCCAGGCAGAGGTGGTCTCAGATGGAAATCAGGAACTTGTTGGGAACTAGAGCAAAGGTGACACTTGTTATGTTTTAGCAAAGAGACTAGCAGCATTTTGCCCCTGCCCTAGAGATTTATGGAACTTTGAAATTGAGAGAGATCATTTAGAGTATCTGGCAGAAGAAATTTCTAAGCAGCAAAGTATTCAAGAGGTGACTTGGGTGCCATTAAAGGCATTCAGTGTTATAAGGGAAGCAGTGCATAAACGATTGGAAAATTTGCAGCCTGACAATGTAATAGAAAAGAAAATCCCATTTTCTGAGGATAAATTCAAGCTGGCTGCAGGAATTTGCATAAGTAATGAGAAGTCAAATGTTAATCCCCAAGATAATGGGGTAAATGTCTCCAGGGCATGTCAGAGGACTTCATGGCAGCCCACTTCATCACAGACCCGGAAGCGTAGGAGGAAATTAATGGTTCCATGGGCCAGGCCCAGGGTCCCTGTGCTGTGTGCAGTCTAGGGACTTGGTGCTCTGCATCGGAGCTTCTCTTGCCATAGCTGAAAGGGGCCTACTTAGAGCTTGGGCTGGAGCTTCAGAAGGTGAAAGCCCCAGGCCTTGGCAGCTTCCACATAGTGTTGAGCCTGCAAGTGCACAGGAGTCAAGAATTGGGGTTTGGGAACTTTTGCCTAGATTTCAGAGGATGTATGGAAATGCCTGGTTGTTGAGGCAAAAGTTTGCTGCAGGTGTGGGGCCCTTGTGGAGAACCTCTGCTAGGGCATTATGGAAGGGAAATGTTGGGTCAGAGCCCCCACACAGTGTACCCACTGGGGCACTGCCTAGTGGAGCTGTGAGAAAAGGGCCACTATCCATCAGATCCCAAAATGGTCGATCCCCTGACAGCCTGCACCATGTGCCTGGAAAAGCTAAACACACAATGCCATCCTGTGAAAGCAGCCCAGAGGGAGGCTGTATCCTACAAAGCCACAAGGGTGGAGCTGCCCAAGACCATGGGAACCCACCTCTTGCATCAGCCTGACCTGGATGTGAAAACATGGAGTCAAAGGAGATCATTTTGGAGGTTAAAAATTCGACTGCTGTGCTCGAATTCAGACTTTCATGGGGCCTATAGACACTTTGTTTTGTCCAATTTCTCCCATTTGGAATGGCTGTATTTACCCAATGCCTGTACCACTGTTGTATTTAGGAAGTAATTAACTTGCTTTTGATTTTACAGGCTTATAGGTGGAAGGGACTTACTTTGTCTCAAAGTCTTAATTCAGTTCAGCATTAACTCAAAAGTCCACAGTCCAAAGACTTTGAAGAACTGTTGGGAAGGCATGATTGGTTTTAAAATGTGAAGACATAAGATTTGGGAGGCACTAGGGACAGAATGATATGGTTTGGCTGTGTCCCCACCCAAATCTCATCTTTATTTGTAACTCCCACAATTTCCACAAGTCATCGGAAGAACCCAGTGGAAGGTGATTGAATTATGGGGGTGGGTCTTTCCAGTGCTGTTCTCATGATACTGAATGGGTCTTTTGAGATCTCTTGGTTTTAAAATGAGAGTTTCCCTGCACAAGCTCTCTTTTTTTTGCCTGCTGCCATCGATGTAAGACGTGGCTTGCTCCTCCTTTCCTTCTACCATGATTGTGAGGCTTCCCAGGCATGTGGAACTGTAAATCCATTAAACCTTATTTTCTTCACAGTCTCAGGTATGTCTTAATTGGCAGTGTGAAAATAGAATAATACACCTTCCCAGTCATGCTTTCTGTACAGCCTGCAGAATTGTGAACCAATTAAGCCTTTTTTCTCTATAAATTACCCAGTCTCACAGGTTTAGGTAGTTTTTTACAGCAATTCAAGAATGAGCTATACAGACAATTGTATTGAAAGTGAGATATTGCTATAAAGATACCTGAAAATGTGGAATCACCTTTGGATCTGGGTAAATGGCAGAGGTTGGAATAGTTTGGAGGGCTCAGAGGAAGACAGGGAGATGTAAGAACGTTTGGAACTTCCTAGAGACTTGTTGAATGGTTATGACCAAAATGCTGATAGTGATATGGACAATGAAGTCCAAGTTGAGGTGGTCACAGAGGGAAATGAGAAACTTACTGAGAACAGGAGTAAAAATCACTCTTGCGATGCTTTAGCAAGGGAACTGGTGGCATTTTTTCCCTGCCCTAGACATCTGTGTAACTTTGAACTTGAGAGAAATAATTTCGGGTATCTGGCAAAAAAAAATTTCTAAGAAGCAAAACATTTAATATGTAACCTGGCTGTTTCTGAAAGTATATAGTCATATGTGTTCACAAAGAGATAGTCTGAAATTGGAACTTATGTTTAAAATTGAAGCAGAGTGTAAGTTTGGAAAATTTGCAGCCTGTCCATGGGGCCAAAAAGAAAAATCCTTTTTCTGGGTAGAAATTCAAGCCAGCTACAGAAATTTGCATAAATACTGAGGAGCTAAATATTAATAGCCAAGACAATGGAGAAAATATCTATATCTCCAGGGCATTTCAGAGATCTTTGTGGCAACCCCTGCAATCATAGGCCCGTGAGCCTAGGAGGGAAAAATTGTTTCGTGGGCCTCGCCCAGGGCCCTGCTGCTTTGTGTGGCCCCAGGAAAATGGTGCCCTGTTCCCCAGCCACTCCAGCTCCAGCTGTGTCTAAAAGGGGAAAAGATAAAGCTCTGGCTATTGCTTCAGAGGGCGCAGTCTCCAAGCCTTGGTTGCTTTCACGTGGTGTTGCACCTGCAGCTGCACAGAAGGCAAGAGTTGAGGTTTGGGAACTTCCACCTAGGTTTCAAAGGATGTGTGGAAATTCCTTAATGTCCAGACAGAAGTCCGCTGCAGGGGCAGAGCATTCATGGAGATCCTCAACCACAGCAGTGCAGAGAGGAAATGTGGGGTTGGAGCCCCAGACAGAGTCCCCACTGGAGGACTGCCTAATGTAACTGTGAGAAGCGGGCCACTGTCCTTCAGACCCCAGAATGGTAGGTAGACTGACACCTTGCACCATGCACCTGGCAAAGCCACAGGCACTGATCACCAGTGCATGAAAGCAGCCACAGGGCTGTATTCTGCAGACACATAGAGATGGAACTGCCCAAGGCCTTAGGAGCCCAGTTCTTGCAGCAGCATGACCAGGATATGAGACTTGGAGTCAAAGGAGATTATTTTAAAGCTTTGAGCTGTGATGATTATGCTGCAGGGTTTCAGACTTGCATGAGGCCTGTACCCGCTTTGTTTTGGCCAATTTCTTCCACTGGGAATGGGAGAATTGATCCAATGCCTGTATCCCGATTGTATCTTGAAAGTAATTAACTTGCTTTTGATTTTACAGGCTTATAGGCATAAGGAACTTGCATTCTCTCTGATGAGACTTTGGACTTGAAGTTTTGGGTTAATGCTGGAATAAGTTAAGACTTTGGGAGACTGTTGGGAAGGCATGATTTTGTTGTGAAATGGGAGAAGGACATGAGTTTTGGGAGGGTCCAGGGGTGGAAAAATATGGTTTGGCTCTGTGTCTTCACCCAAATCTCATAACAAATTGTAATCCCCACATGTCAAGGAAGGGACCTGGTGGGAAGTAATTGGATCACTGGGGAGCTTTCCCCAGTGCTGTTCTCATTATAATGAGTGAGTTCTCATGAAGTCTGAGGATTTAAAAGTATATGGCAGGTCCCCCCGCCACCTCTCTTTCTCCTGTTTCACCATGGTAAAATGTGCTTGCTTCCCCTTCATCTTCCACCATGATTGTAAGTTTCCTGAGGCCTCCTATTGATGCTTGCTGTTAAGCCTATGGAACTGAGTCAATTAAACCTCCCTTCTTCATAAGTTATCCAGTCTCAAGTAGTTCTTTAGAAAGGTTTGAAAACAGACTAATACAAATAGGATTATTAGTTTTCTTCCTGTAGAGTTGTTTGGGCTACTTACATATTTTTGTTATTAAACCCTTGTCATATGAATAGTTTGCAAATATTTTCTTCTATTCTGTGTGTTGTTTCTTCATTTCATTGATTGTATCCTTTGCTGGGCAGAAGCTTTTTAACTCGATGTGATCTTTTTTGTACATTTTTGCTTTGGTTGCCTGTGTTTTTGGGGTATTACTCAAAAAATATTTGCCCGAACCAATGTTTTGGAGAGTTTTCCCAAAGATTTCTTTTAGAATTTTATAGTTGGAGGTTGTAGACTTAAGTCTTTAATCATTTTGATTTGATTTTTGTATATGACGAGAGATAGGGGTTTAGATTCTTTCTTCTGCATGTGGATATTTTTTTCCCAGCACATTTTAATGATGAGACAGAAATGCATATTCTTAGCATCTTTATTAAAAATGAGTTTATTGTAGCTGAGTAGATTTATTTCTGGGTTCTTTACTCTTCCATTGGCCTGTGTGTCTGTTTTTATGCCAATACCTTGCTGTTTTGGTTACTATATTTCTGTAGTATAATTTGAAGTAAGGTAATGTGATTTCTCCTGTTTTGCTCTTTTTGCTTAGGATGGCTTTGGCTATTCTGAATCTTTTGTGGTTCTCTGTAAAATTCAGGGTTATTGTTTCTGTTTCTGTGAAGAATGCCATTGATGATTTGATAGGTGCTGCATTGAATCTGTCAATTGCTTTGAGTAGTATGAACATTTTAACAATATTATTCTTCTAATTCTTGAACATGTAGTATCGTTCCATTATTTGTGTCCTCTTCAGTTTCTTGAATCAATGTTTTATAGATTTCCTTGTAAGAATCTTTTATGTCTTTGGTTAAGTTTATTCCTAGGTATTTTATTTTATTTGTAGCTATTATAGATGAGATTATTTTATTGATTTCTTTTTCAGATTGTTCATGATCAGCATATAAAATTGCTACAGATTTTGGCATGTTAATTTTGGATCCTGAAATTTTACTGAATTTATCATGTCTAACAGTTTTTTGGTGGAGTCTTTAGGCTTTTCCGAATAGAACATCGTATCATTTGCAAACAAGGATAATTTTCCTTTTTCCTTTCCAATTTGAAACACATTTTATCTCTTTCTCTTCTCTGATGGCTCTAGTTAGGAGTTCAAGTACTATGTTGAATAATTGTGAAGAAAGCGGGCATGCTTGTCTTGTTCCAGATCTTAGAGGAAAGGCTTTCAATTTTTCCCCATTCGGTATGATAGTAGTTGTGGGTCTTTTGTGTATGGCTTCTATTGTGTTGATATATGCTCCTTCTATACCAAGTAGTTTTGGGTTTTTATCATGAAAGTATGTTGTATTTATCAAATGCATTTTCAGCATCAAATGAAATAATCCTATGGTTTTATCCTTCATTCTGTTGATAAGATATATCACATTGATTAATTTGCATATGTTAAATGATCCTTGCATCCTAGGAATAAATCCCACTTGGTTATGAGGATTAAATGTATTTAATATACTGTTGAATTCAGCTTGCTAGTATTTTTTAAAGATTTATGCGTTGATATTTATCAGAGATATTGGTCTGTAGTTTTACTTATTTGATATGTCTTTGTCTAGTTTTGGTGTCAGGGCAATACTAGCCTCATAGAATCAGTTAGAAAGTAGTCCTTTTTCGTCTATTTTCATAATAGTTTGAGTAGAACTGGTATTATTTCTCTTTAAGTGTTTGATAAATTTCAGCAATGCAGCTATTGCATCTCAGGCTTTTCTTTACTGGGAGACTTTATTACAGCTTCGATTTTATTACTTGTTATTGGTCTGTTCAATTTTTAGATTTCTTCATGGTTCAATTTTTGTAGGTTGTATATGTCTAGAAATGTATCAATTTCTTCTATGTTTTCCAGTTTGGGGCATATAGTTGTTTATATTAATCTCCAGTTATCCTTTGAATTTCTCCAGGATTAGTTGTAATGTGTCCTTGGTCATCTCTGATATTATTTATTTGGATCTTCTCTCTTTGACTCTTAGTCTGGCCTATCTTCTGTCAATTTTGTTTTTCTTTCCAAAAAATCAACTTTTGTCTTGTTGCCTTTTTGTATTATTTGTTTTAATTTCATTTATTTCTGCTGTGATCTTTATTATTTCTTTGCTCTACTAATGTTGGTTTCAGTTTGTTCTCGCTTTTCTAGCACCATCAGGCTGTTTATTTGAAGTTCTCTGCTTTTTGATGTATATGTTTATAGCTATAAGCTTTACTGCTTTTACTATGTCCACAGGTTTTGGATTGTTGTGTTTCCATTTTTATTTGTTTCAGGACATATTTTAGTTTTCTTAATTTCTTTGTTGACGTCTTGGTCATGTAGAAGCATCTCGGTCATGTAGAAGTGCTTGTATGGTTTCCAAAGTTTCTATTATTATTGATTTCTAGTTTTATTCTATTGTAGTCCAAAAAGATGCTTGATATTATTTAAATTTAAAAAAATATTTTAAGACTTGTTTTGTGGCCTCACATATGGTCTATCTTTGAGAATGATCCATGTGCTGAGGAGAAAAAAAGTGTGCTCTGCAGCCATTCGATGAAATGTTCCGTAAATATCTATTAGGTCATATAGTCTATAGTGCAGATTAGGTTTAATTTTTGTTGTTGTTGTTGTTAATTTTCTATCTGGATGATTTGCACAATGTTGAAAGTAGGGTATTGAGCTCTCCAGCTATTACTGTATTGAGGTCTCTCTCTTTAAGTCTAATAATATTTGTATTATATAATTGCATGCTTCAGGGTTGGTTGCATATATATTTATAAATATATCTTCTTGCTGAATTGACCCCTTTATCATTATATAATATCCCTCTTTGTCTTTTTTATGTTTTTTGTCTTGAAATCTATTTTTTTCTGGTATAAGTGTAGCTACTCCTGCTCTTTATCTGTTTTCATTTGCATGGAATGTCTTTTTATATCCCTTTATTTTTAGTCTGACTATGTCTTTACAGTTGAAATGTATTTCTTGTAGGCAGCAGACAGTTGGGGCTTGTTTTCTTAATCCATCCATCCTTTCCTTGTCTTTTGATTGGAGCATTTAATCCATTTAAATTTAATGTTATTATTTATATGTAAGGACTTAATACTGCCATGTTATTATTTGTTTTCTGTTTATTTTCGTTCTTCTTTTCCTACTTTGCTTTCTTCCTGTCTTCCTTTTAGTGAAGGTGATTTTCTCTGGTGGTATGTTTTAATTTTTTGCTTTTTTTGTATGTGTATCTGTTATAATTTTTATGATTTGAGGTTATGAGGCTTGCAAATAACATCTTATAATCCACAATTTTAAACTGATGACAAGTTAACATGGATTGCAAATATAAACTCTCAAATAAGCAAATAAAAATGAATAAAAACTATATTTTAACTTCATTCTACCCACTTTTAAACTTTTTGTTGTTTCTATTTATAACTTATTATACTGTCTAAATCCTGAAAAGTTTTAGTTCTTAGTTTTGACAGTTTCATCTTTGAGTCTTTCTTCTCAGGATATGATTAGTTTACACAACACAATTATAGAGTTACAATATTATGTATTTTTCTGTGTAGTTACTATTACCAGTAAGTTTTGTCCCTTCAGGTGAGTTATTATTGATTGTCACCATCCTTTTATTTCAGGTTAAATAAGTCCCTTCAGCATTTTTTGTAGGACAAGACTGGTGTTGATGACATCCCTCAGCTTTTGTTTGCCTGAGAAAGTCTTTACTTCATTTAATGTGTGAAGAATATTTTTACTAGATATACTATTCTAGGATAAAGGTTTTTTTTTTTTTCAGCACTTTAAATATGTCTTACCACTCTCTCCTGGCCTGTAAGGTTTTCACTGAGAAGTCTGCTGCCAGACATATTGGAGCTGCTTTGTATTTTATTTGTTTCTTTTCTCTTGCTGCCTTTAGAATAGGCTTTTTATCCTTGACCTTTGGAAATTTGATTATTAAATGTCTTGAGGTTGTCTTACTTTAGTTAAGATTGCTTGGTGTTCTATGACCTTCTTGTACTTTAATATTGATATCTTTCTCTAGGTATAGAGAAAATAACATTCTCTGTTATTTTCCCTTTGAATAAACTTTCTTTGTCTCTCTCTTTCTTTGTCTATCTCTCTCTACTTCATTTTTAATGCCAGTAACTCTTAGATTTATCCGTTTGAGACTATTTTCTAGATCTTCTAGGCATGCTTCATTTTCTTACTTCTTTTTTCTTTTGTCTCATCTGACTATGTATTCTCAAATAGCCTGTTTTCAAGTTAATGAATTCTTTCTTCGGCTTCATCAATTCTGTTGAGAGACTGATGCATTAATCAGTATTTCAACTGAATTTTTCCACTCCAGAATTTCTCACTGATATTTAAAGAAAATTTTAATATGTTTGTTAAATTTATCTGATATGATTCTGAATTCCTTCTCTGTGTTATCTTGAATTTTGTTAAATTCAATTTTTTTCTCAAAAAAAAAAAAGTATTTTGAATTTGCTATCCAAATGGTCATATATCTCTGTCCCTCTGGTATTGGTCACTGGTGCCTTATTTAGTTTTTTGATGTCATGTTTTCCTGGATAGTCTTGGCCCTTGTAGATGTTTGTCAATGTCTGGGCATTGGAGAGTTAGCTTTTCATTGTAATCTTCACAGTCTGGGCTTGTTTTAACCCATCCTTCTTGAGAAGGCTTTCCAAGTATTCAAAGAGAATTGAGCATTGTAATCTTAGTCTTTGGTCACTGCAGCCATATATGCATTAGTGGGTGCCCCAAGTCCAGGAACACTTTGACTTTTGCAGACTTTTAGAGGTACCATCTTTGTGGTCTTGCGTAAGATCTGGGGAAAGTCCCTAGGTTACCAGACAGAGTCTTTGGTCCTCTCTCCTTACTTTCCCTAAAACAAATGGAGTCCTTGTCTCTGTATTGCATTGCCCGGGCTTAGGGAAGGAGTGACAAAACCACCCTTGTGACCATTACCACTGAGACTGTGCTGGGCCAAACCTGAAACCAGCACAGTACTGGGGTCTCACCCAAGGCCTGTGATGAATATTGCCTTGCTACCACTGATGTATATTCCAGGACCAAGGGCTCTAACCGGCAGATGGTGCATCCAGCCACACCTGTGTCTTACCTTTCAGCGTGATGGGCTCCCTTCTGGCCCAAGGTTGGTCTAGAAATGCTGTCCAGAAGCTAGGGACTGGAGTACAGAACTTTAGAAATCTATTTCTTTTATATTACTATAGCTGAGCTGGTAGCCAAGTGGCAGTACAAAGTCCCTTTTACTCTTTCCTCTCCTTTCCTCAAGCAGGAGTCTCTTGTGTGGCTGCCACCACCCCAGGCCCATGGTGAGTATTGCCTAGTTATTGCTGATGTTTGTTTAAGGCTCAAGAGCTCTTTAGTTCACAGGAAGTAAATCCTGCCAGGCCTGGGTCTTTCTCTTCAGGTTAGCAGCTTACCTTCTAGTTCAAGATGGGTCTAGAAATATCATCCAGAGGCCAGGCGTGGTGGCTCATGCCTGTAATCCCAGCACTTTGGGAGGCCGAGGCAGGCAGATCACAAGGTCAGGAGTTCGAGACCAGCCTGGCCAACATGGCGAAACACCGTCTCTACTAGAAAAATACAAAAATTAGCTGGGTGTGGTGGCAGGCACCTGTAATCCCAGCTACTCAGGAGGCTGAGGCAGGAGAATCACTTTAACCCAGGAGGCAGAGGTTGTTGTAGTGAGCCGAGATCATGCCATTGCCCTCCAGCCTGGGTGACAAGAGTAAGACTCTGTCTCAAAAAAAAAAAAAAAAAAAAAAAAAAGAAATATCATCCAGAAGCTAAGACCTAGAACCTAGAATCAGGGATATTAGTGTCTCCTTGATGCTTTATTTTACCGTGGCTGACCTGGTATCCAAGTAGCAAGACAAAGTCCTTTTAACTATTGCTCCTCCTTTCCTAAGGAAAAAGGAGTCTTTCTCCATGACAATAACAGCTGGGAATGCACTGGGTCACACATCAAGCCAGAAATTTACTGGGTCTCACCCAAGGCCCATGGCCAGT
The DNA here is from genome assembly GCF_029289425.2 of Pan paniscus. NCBI lineage: Eukaryota > Metazoa > Chordata > Mammalia > Primates > Hominidae > Pan > Pan paniscus. The sequence goes on from NC_073258.2 coordinate 99,751,557, forward strand.
ACTGCTTATGTTTATTCAGGGCTCAAGGACTCTTCAGTTAATAAGATAAATTCTGCCAGAACTGGGTCCTTCCCTTCAAGACAGTGGGTTCTCTTCTGGCCCAGGGTATGTCTAGAAATGTCTTCCAGGAGCTAGGGCCTGAAATGGAAGCTTCAAGGCTCCACTTGGTGTTTTATTGTGCTGTGGCTGAGCTGGTATCCAAGTTGCAAGACAAAGTCCTCTTTATTTTTACCTCTCTTTTTTTCAAGCAGAAGTAGTCTCTTCCAGAGCTGTGAGCTGTGCTGCCTGGGTTTGGGGAATGGGTTACCTAAGTACTTCCTTGGCTGCCTCAATTGGTGTCTCACTGGGTCACAAACACCCCAAGTCCACCGGTCCTGAGCCCAACACAGCACTAGAACTTTTCCAGAAGTTGCAATCCTTGTGACCTAGACAGCCTTTCACATGTATTTAGGACTCTACAGCCCTTGAGCTCACAGTGTCAGGGCTAGTTGGAACTCAGGTTTCAACGACTGGATGGAGAATTTCCCTTTGGCTAGGGCTGGTCTAAATGCTCCCTCCGTGGGCACCAGCTGAATTCTGCCCTGTGTTGCTTTCTGCTGCAACAGGCAGCCTGATTTCCAGTGCAAAGTCCCATGATCACTGTGCTTCCCCCAACCCTGGCCAGCACATAGGGATGAGGGAAGGATGGCATTGGAAATTTAAGGCTGTTTTTTCTACCCTCTTCAGTTTCTCTTTCCTTGATGTCATGTTAAAACCAAATACTGCTGTCACTCAGCTGATTTTTTTCTTTTATTTTTGAGACGGAGTTTAGCTCTTGTTGCCCAGGCTGGAGTGCAATGGCACGGTCTTGGCTCACTCCAAGCTCCGCCTTCTGGGTTCAAGAAATTCTCCTGCCTCGGAAATAAAGGGCATTCAATTAGGAAAAGAGGAAGTCAAATTGTCCCTGTTTGCAGACGACATGATTGTATATCTAGAAAACCCCATCGTCTCAGCCCCAAATCTCCTTAAGCTGATAAGCAACTTCAGAAAAGTCTCAGGATACAAAATCAATGTACACAAATCACAAGCATTCTTATACACCAACAACAGACAAACAGAGAGCCAAATCATGAGTGAACTCCCATTCACAATTGCTTCAAAGAGAATAAAATACCTAGGAATCCAACTTACAAGGGATGTGAAGGACTCTTCAAGGAGAACTACAAACCACTGCTCAATGAAATAAAAGAGGATACTAACAAATGGAAGAACATTCCATGCTCATGGGTAGGAAGAATCAATATCGTGAAAATGGCCATACTGCCCAAGGTAATTTATAGATTCAATGCCATCCCCATCAAGCTACCAATGACTTTCTTCACAGAATCGGAAAAAAACTACTTTAAAGTTCATATGGAACCAAAAAAGAGCCCGCATTGCAAAGTCAATCCTAAGCCAAAAGAACAAAGCTGGAGGCATCACACTACCTGACTTCAAACTATACTACAAGGCTACAGTAACCAAAACAGCATGGTACTGGTACCAAAACAGAGATATAGACCAATGGAACAGAACAGAGCCCTCAGAAATAATGCCACATATCTACAACTATCTGATCTTTGACAAACCTGACAAAGACAAGCAATGGGGAAAGGATTCCCTATTTAATAAATGGTGCTGGGAAAACTGGCTAGCCATATGTAGAAAGCTGAAACTGGATCCCTTCCTTACACCTTATACAAAAATTAATTGAAGATGGATTAAAGACTTACATGTTAGACCTAAAACCATAAAAACCCTAGAAGATAACCTAGGCAATACCATTCAGGACATAGGCATGGGCAAGGACTTCATGTCTAAAACACCAAAAGCAATGGCAACAAAAGCCAAAATTGACAAATGGGATCTAATTAAACTAAAGAGCTTCTGCACAGCAAAAGAAACTACCATCAGAGTGAACAGGCAACCTACAGAATGGGAGAAAATTTTTGCAATCTACTCATCTGACCAAGGGCTAATATCCAGAATCTACAATGAACTCAAACAAATTTACAAGAAAAAATCAAACAACCCTGTCAACAAGTGGGCAAAGGATATGAACAGACACTTCTCAAAAGAAGAGATTTATGCAGCCAAAAAAACACATGAAAAAATGCTCACCATTACTGGCCATCAGGGAAATGCAAATCAAAACCACAACGAGATACCATCTCACACTAGTTAGAATGGCAATCATTAAAAAGTCAGGAAACAACAGGTGCCGGAGAGGATGTGGAGAAATAGGAACACTTTTACACAGTTGGTGGGACTGTAAACTAGTTCAACCATTGTGGAAGTCAGTGTGGTGATTCCTCAGGGATCTAGAACTAGAAATGCCATTTGACCCAGCCATCCCATTACTGGGTATATACCCAAAGGATTATAAATCATGTTGCTATAAAGACACATGCACACGTATGTTTATTGCGGCACTATTCACAATAGCAAAGACTTGGAACCAACCCAAATGTCCAACAATGATAGACTGGACTAAGAAAATGTGTCACATATACACCATGGAATACTACGCAGCCATAAAAAATGATGAGTTCATGTCCTTTGTAGGGACATGGATGAAGCTGGAAACCATCATTCTCAGCAAACTATCACAAGGACAAAAAACCAAACACCACATGTTCTCACTCATAGGTGGGAATTGAACAATGAGAACACTTGGACACGGGAAGGGGGAACATCACACACAGGGGCCTGTTGCGGGGTGGGGGGAGGGGGGAGGGATAGCATTAGGAGATATACCTAATGCTAAATGACGGGTTAATGGGTGCAGCACAAAAACATGGCACATGTATACATATGTAACAAACCTGCACGTTGTGCACATGTACCCTAAAACTTAAAGTATAATAATAATAAAATAAAAAAAAATAAATAAATAAAAGGAAATTTTCCTGCCTCAGTCTCCCGAGGAGCTGGAACTACAGGCACTAGTCACCACACCTGGCTAACTTTTTATATTTTTAGTAGAGATGGGGTTTCACCATGTTGGTCAGGCTGGTCTCGAACTCCTGACCTCAGGTGATACACCCGCCTCGACCTCCCAAAGTGCCAGGATTACAGGTGTGAGCCACTGCGCCCGGCCTCACCTAATTTTTTTATTCTTATGAATGTGCTTTCACATATGGATAGTTTTTCAATTTGGTTTTCCTGTGGGATTTGGGGGACAATCGCTGGAGGTTTCTATTTGACCATCTTAACTTTATCTTTCTCTATCTAGTTTTCTCAACAAGCAAGACGAAATTGTAGCAGTTTTAAAAGAGATTTGCAAATTCTTTGTCATTCCTCCCATTGAGAAGTAGGGTCTATGTCTCTTCCTCTTGACTCTGAACTGGACTTGGTGATTCACTTGTAACCAATAGAATGCAGCAGACTCATTGCTATGTGTCTTCCAATGCTGGGTCAGAAAAGGCTTCCACTTGTTTTCCTTTGTTTGCTCTGGCCAAAGTCAGCCAACATGTAAGAAGTCAAACTACTCTAGGTGTTCATATAATCTATCTAGTCAACAGCCATAGCTGAGTGCTCAGCCAATAGTTCCCATCAACTTTCAGCTGTGTACTTCTTGGAAATTTAGTCAGTTCAGGCTTCAGATAGCTCGTCTTAGCTGTTATTTGACTACAACTGCATGACAGATTTGTACTAAGAGCTACCCAAGTAAGCCCTTATGAAATTCCTAGCCCACAGAATTGTGAACAAAATAAAATAACTGTTGTTTTACAACATTAAGTTTTAAATATTTTATGCAGCAGCAGTAATCAGAGAGATATGATGAAAGTAATACCACCTCTTAAGATTGTTCTAAAAATTGAATGACTTAATGTGCGTAAAAGTATTTAGAACAATGCTTGAGTAAGTATTGTACAGAGTAAGCACCTATGCCAAAATGCAGGCTTATATTAATATGCTGGTCAATTTCCACTTTCTAATGTAATGGAAAATAGTGGATTTTCAGGATGAAATTTAAAAAAATAAAAATTACTATAATAATGAATAAAAAGTATGTATATGCAATAGAGTGGTTTATTCACTAGACAGAGTACCTAGGTCTTATGATACTTTTAGGGACACATAAATATATCTTAATATTAACTTGTTTTAAAATCAGAAGAAAAAATCTCATAATGGTAAAAATATAATAATAAATACAGTTTAGATGATATTCCTCCTTATAAAATAAATTTTATCATTAAAATTTTAACATAATTTTTAATATTTTAGGAGAGTATGAAGGCAACGTGCTTAAAGTCCACAAAAGTCATAATGTGGTTCTGAACATGCACAAATTAATCTTAGATTTTAGAGCTTTTTAGAGCTTTCAGCCCTGATGTTACTCTAAAATTCTTTCTTATATGCCTATATTTTGTTTTTTGAAATTCATCTGCCTATTTGAGTTCTTGTCCAGTTTCCCACTAAGGTAACCGTGTGTGACAGTAACTTATGTATGCAAAATAAACTGAAATTCCTAATTTGAAATGTTGGTGAGGTTAGAAACGATCTCAGAAGAAGCATTTAGGCTGAAGAATACATGATTGTAAAGAGATATGAAAGTGATTGGAATCTTATCCCAAATTAACTCTTAATTTTGTGCTTAGAGTTGTTTCCACTTAAAATCATTTTATCTCTGAAACTATAAAGTTGGGTGATCTCTGTGTGGTGTTAGAATTTTACATCTATATATCAGCTCAGGCCCATTTGGAGATGGGGAGGTTTCAACTTTTGAAAACATCTTTTAAGTTGGCCAAATATATTTGGACAACTGTATGTGTGTTTAGTCTGTAATTTATATGAAAGTATATCCCTAATTTTGTTGGCATTGTATGTTGCATCAGCATTTAGAGAAGACAGGTTTTAAGTGCTATTTCTGATTCCTTCAGCAGAATGAAGTGCTGCCAATTATTAGTCTATTCTGAGTTGATCTTAAATTAGGTCTAAAAGGAAAGGCAATTTAAAACCCTGAAAGCACTCAACACACCCATGCATTAAGTTCTGGGTAATGATAAAAAAATAGCCAAATTATTTAATATGAATGATATTTGAAAAAATTCTTTCTGTGTACAACACTTATACTGCTGCTGTGAAGAAATATTAGATACAGTTCTCAACAACATTGGGTCTAGAAACTGGTTGCTGAAATAAAAACTTACGTATGGTGCCATGGGCATGAAATTTCATTAAACTGACAAAAGAATCAGGTTCTGATTCCAGGTCCATAAAGTCATAATTGAAGAATTCCTATCAAATATTTTTTCTTCATGAGCTTCACTTTCTTCTTCTGCTAAACTGAGAAAATTAAGCTTTCCCCATCTGCTGCAACATGTGTTTATGAGGGGTAAGGAGAGATATAACACATGAAACACTTAAGCGGTAATGCAAGAGAGCAGTGTTGGTAATTGTTGTAATAATAGTAGCGGTGTTAATAGCAAGAAATAACGAGTAAACATAAGGACTGACATTTTACCAAAAATGCAGATTTAGAAAGAAACTTCACAGATATGCATTGTAATTCAAAAGCAACATTAATTAAGCATGTACTACAAAATGGAAATCATACTGCCCCCAGGAGTATGAAAATTAATAGGAAAGGATTGCTATCATTGAAGAGTTTTCACTCTAGAAGAGAAACTACACAAAATAAATATAAAATTCTATAAAACTTCAATGTATAGTGAGAATTACCAGATTACTGAACTGAATTATTTAATAATAATTTTAAATTAGGGGACCCACAGTGTTCAATTTGGTTTTCTCTAATGATGTTTAAAACTTTATCATAATTTCATACAAGAAAGAACATTTTAATATCTCAGAGAGGAATGTCATTACCTTAGAACAAAGACAATCAGCTTGGCAACTTTAAATATAATTAATCATTGTCTAAATTTATTTTAATCTACCATAGAACTTTGAAGACTTATGTATAAGAATACACAGCTCATATGTTGAAGTTTGGGAAACCAAACGAGGTTCAAAATACAGTGAGATAATAAAAAGAGCTGTGGCTAATTTATTCCATAGAGTTAGAATACGTATATTTTAATAGAGTATTCATAAAGGAGGTTACTTACAAACTGAATTGTGAATTATGCCAGGCAATATAGGATACAGAAAGGTAGAAAAATATAGATCATATAGCATAGTCACTTAGAGTGTGGCTTTTGAGTTAAGCATTAGGTTAAATTGAACTCTGCTCTGTGACTTTGGACAAGTCACTGGATCTTTTAAACATATGTATTTTAAAATCTATAAATGAGGTTTAAGATATGCATCTCTTAGATTATTGTGATGATTACATAATATAGATAATTCATGCAAAAATTTTAGCATGATATCTAGCACATACTAAGTGCTAAATAAATATTAACAGTCTTCCATCTTCTCCTTCTCCTCCTCTTCTCCTTTTTCCTCTCTCCACCTTCTTCCTCTTCCTTTCCCTCCTACTCCCTGCTTCCCTCCTCCCTTTTCCCTCTTTTTTCTTTTTCGTTTTCTTCTTATTATTACCATAATTTTATGTAGCTAGTGTTAAATAGGCAGCAAGGTGTGTGAAAGGTGAAGGGAAATACAGGCATGTTCCAGAACAGAGAGTATTTTATGTTATACTAGGGATGGGGACCTATGGGAGAGTCAACCTACATTTTATTTTTAGGAAGTTCTTTTTTATATTAGTGTAAAGACAAATTGGTTGAGGCAAGAACTGTAACAGAAATATTAGTTTGGAGCCTGTTGCAGAGTTTAGGTGACACAGCATGATAGTAAAAGTGCCAAGAAGAGGAAGGTAATGACAGATTGTAGGATTATTTAGGGAATGGTGAATAAATATACTGGGGTAAAGGATCCCAACACATTTGTAAAGAAAAAGAAAGGATTTAAGATGCATCCCAGATTTCTGATTCAATCATGCTATATTCATTCTATATTCTAAACACATTTCAGATATTCTGAACCAACTATTTGACATACATTGAAAGTGAATTATTATTTTATAAAATAACACTTTGATCTTCAATATCTGAAACAAAAAGAACAAAACACTTTAGAGACTGAACTATTCCACAAGGTGGGAGAAATCAGGTTTAAATGTCTGTAATTTCTCTCTGTAGAGAAAATTAAAATGTCAGATGGTAAAATTATGCAGTACTTGCGTTGTATTCCAAAATTTTAAAGGGGAGAATATTGGCTTAGTTGGCAATTGTTATTTGGGGTTTATTGATCTAAATGGACAGTTTTGTAATAAGGCCAACCTCTGTCAAAAACAAATGCAAACACTGCTGAAAGTAAAATGCTAGTGGCATTCACTGTCAGGGAGAAATATGCTAAAAGGCAGATTTAGTTAAGGAAATTATAAATGGAAGCTTCAAGTTCTGGTCTAGAAAATAACTTTTTAGCTCTGCGAATAGCAGTGTTATCCATGAATAAAAGGTCTTTGCATTTAAACTTTAGTTTTATGTAATACTTCATGTATTATACTAATTTATTACTAATAAAATAAAAAGGCTGAGGTGAAGATGTACTAACAATTTATTGGATTGTCCAGATAGTATTGCTATGAAATGCATCCGTGGCAATTGTGACATTTTAATAGATGATATCTAAGATGCAAGAAGTCAACCTATCTTTCTTTAAAACCATGAGGAGAGTAAGTTTAAGATATTAACAGAATCATTAGTTCCTAAAAGAATTCCAAAATTATCTTCAGGCTTAAGGATTTTGAAACTTTCTTAGAATTTTGGTTTAAATCCACATTTCAAAATTATGTCACTGAAAGAACAGACTACTGACCCCAGCGAAGAGCAAAATTATTCATTTTAGTACTATTAGCCTAGTAGTCTTCTTAGGACCCCATAAAACAATGAAGGGTTCTAATTCCCTTGTCCTGATTTTTACCCAGAAGAAAAAAATGTCTGAGTGTACCAAAACATCTTTTATGATATTTCAACCAAATGCAGTTTCAATAAACAGCAAACGAATACTTTAGATAACCTGGGGCTGAGGCATGGTATATGTTGAAATGAACATTAAGGGACTCTGCCTTCTTTAACCAAATAATTGGCAGTGTTTTTAACTTATAAGTAAATAGAAAAATGAATTGCAAAATGACAACCTAATGAAACGAATTGCTCCTTTCAAGTCTTTTGGTCATTTTTAATTGTAAAATGTTTTTGTTGCTCAGTTGTAGAAGTTCTTTACCTATGGTGAGCCTTCTATCACGTATATGATTTTCAAATGTTTTCTTCAATTGGCTGTAGATTTTTAAGCACCGTGAGATCAAGGGCCATGTCCATTTTTTTCATCAATTTATTTGTCCCCAGTGGCTGGCATATATTATACCACTTATTCATAAACTTTCAATTATATGTTTACATTTTCAAATTATATTTTAAAACTCTGAAATTTAAAATGTCAAATATTAACTATAAAAATCTCATCTCCTGATGATGAGAAAGATCATTTTTATTTGAATCTTCATTCTTCTGTCTTTTCCAAATGTTTTCCTTTGAAATATACATGTTTATATCAGAAAGATATTAATCCTGCCCACCACAAGTTCAGTTTAGAGAAGAAATTTCATTATGTAAAGAAATTAAATAATATTTGCAGCTACAATGAGAACTCTCTTAGATGTCCTCAGTGTTGAATTAGTGGGACCTCCTTAATATTCTTGAGAATGTAAGTGCCAGACAGAGGGCTAAGTATTTTGAATGAATTGATACTCTTCTTCACAACAGCATTTCGTGGAAGACACCAATACATTATTTTATGGATGGAGTAACTGAGGTTTAAAGAGGTTAAGTAAAAACCTAGACAAACAAATAGTTATTAAAGCTAGATATTTTGTAAGAAATCTTATTAAGAACTTGCCTCCTATTATACTAAATTTTACTATCTTAACAAAAGGAAATTTGCTTTATCTAAATTATCAAAAGTGTTCATTTTTTTTTATTCAGTCAGAACAGCTCTGAGCCAGTACTCTAATTATTCCTCATGAAACAATCAGGTAAAGCAGAATAGTCTAGTAAAAACCAAAGGACTTTTTTTTTCAGAGGACATGCATGAATTAAAATTTAGGAAAATATCAATGAAAACTGCATGTGCCTAAAAAGGGAAAGATCTTGATTGATAATTATTTGTTTCAAAATAAAATTACTTATATTTTACTGTAAAAATTTTGGTGACTTTTAATGTTGAAGGAAATGTTAATCATAAGTAAAAAATAGAACATTCAAATATTCATTATAAAAGTAAATGAATGTAGATTATCACCACTTTGGTTAAGTTATAATTTCCTGTTAACTAAGGAAGAAAAAGACATATAGAATTATATGTAGCTGTTATGGTTCAAACAAAAAGGATGCAAATTATTTTCAGGATATTTTCCCTGATCCCAATTCTAGAATGTATTGATTATGCAGATTTTGATGTAAGGGTGATTAAATAACACAAAGAGCAATTGCTCTAACTTCAGCTTTACAGAGGATAAAGGGCCCTTCTGATAGACAGTACATGTATTCCTTTCTGGAAAAATGAAACTGTTTATAAGTAAATCTACATATACTGACAATATTTCCACAGTGGCCTTGAATATTATAATCTAGACAAATCCAGAATCTGTGACAATAAAAAGTGTTTAAATAGCTTGGAAGAATATTTCACGTTTCCAGTAGCTATCTATTTATTGTAATAATTACCTTGGAAAAGTTTTAAAAATTTAACTTCCAAGACTTAACCCTGGACCTATTGAATAAATATTTCTTCATAGGACCCATGAAATCTCTCTAAATTATCAAATATTATTATTGATATTTTTACAAGTATGGATTGCAGTCAATTATTTTATAACAGTTCATAAAAGGTTAATATTTTAGATTAATTACATAAAGAAGTCATATTGTAAAAGCAGGCTGTAAAAATTTAAAAGTTAAGGCAGAGTTAATTAAAATTTTAAGAGAGAACATGTTTTCTTTGGTTAGTTTCTACATGAGTGTGTGTATATTAGCCATTAAAAAATAGGTCTGAATCTGCAAAAGCATGCGGACAAGCATTTCAATGCTATCTCACAGTTGTACCAAATAGCAGGGAAGCAATTCTCTGGTTACCACAACCATGAAGGAATACCAGTATGGCTTCTTCAAAATGTATTGCTAAGATTAAATATTACAGCCCAATTTTTGCACATGTTGCATTAATATCTCCATTTAAAATAATATTAATGTTTAAAAATCATACAGTAACATCACTTCATTTATAAAAATTAAGTAACTAAAATCTCTGTAGTAGGAATATTTTATTGAAGAAATTGAAACCCTATAGTAAATATAAAACTATGCATTTAAATGTGTCCAATAAGTTTGTGAAAACCTATATATAAATATGTTTCTATTTACTAAAAACAAAACAACAACAAATAGCCAAGTGTTATCTAATGATAGGGAGCTGGATGTTATCCTTATGCCACTGTATAAATGACACTCACTAATGGCCATAATTAACTTTAAATGCAGTTATGGAATGCACTGCATTTGACTTGGGAATGTGACTTGTGATTACAATTTAAAAAATTAATGACACACCTACAAGCACACAAATTACCAAGACAAGACTCCCGTTTTCATATACAATATAGAAAAATAGAACATTCTCAGATGTTCAACAATACCACCACCACCAGCAGCAACAACAACAAAGCTGGGCAATCATCAAATTCACAACTATTCTTGAATCCATCAATGAGGTAAGATCACAGGCCAACCAAGTAACTCCAAATTCATGGAAAGACAAGTATATCTAAGGACAGATGCAGATCAAGCAGTTGCTTATCTGGGACAGACACCAGTGGTCAGCTAAATATTTTGAGAAATTCTTCTCCATAATGCTGTACTTTGATGTTTGTCCCCTCCAAAATTCATGTTGAAATGTGGTTGCCATTGTGTTGGTGTTGGAAGGTGGGGCCTTCGGGAAGCAATTGAGCCATGAGAGCTCTACCCTTATAGGTGGATTAATGCCATTATAAAAAGTCCAGTTTGTTCCTCTCATGACTTTTTGCCTGTTCACCTTTCACCATATTAGGGATGCAGCAAGAAGGCTCTGACCAGAAGCTAGTGCCCTGATCTTGGACTTACCAACCTCTAGAACTGTTTGAAAATAAATTTCTGTTTGTTTTTAAAATATAAATTACCTAATCTGTGGTATTCTTTGTACACAAAATGAACTTTTAACACAAAATGTACTAAGATAGGTGGGGTATGTACTAACGACAGAATATAGATCCTCTGGGAAGGAGGATGCATATACAAAGTGAATGCATACCTACTTACAGACTATTCTTTAGAGACTTCTCCAAGTGCTCAAGAAAAGTATTGGCCACTGTAGTGAGAAAGCATGCTTTGTTGTACGGACAAAGAAGAGGCAAACAGTAGCCACTGAAGGATAAAATGTCCCAGAGCAACTAGAGAAAACACCCCAGCTCTCTCCTACAGAAGGAAAGGCTTAAGCCAGTGGGGAAGTTGAGGGGATAGGGAGCTGAAGCATTGTCCTTCCCTAAAGGCACTGGTGAAAACCCATGATAGCTGGAGAAAGAGAATGGAACAATAAAATAAAATACCTACACTCTTGAGAGAAGGGCAGTAATTCATGCTGGGTCCAGGTATACAGCAGGGAGTGGAACAGCCTTTGACAAAGCCTCACTGCCTGACTGCCAGGTCCGACCCATAGACCCTGACAGAGTGATGGATGAAAAAATGCACTCAGACACAGGTATCCAGTGAAAGAGTGGGCTAGGGGACTGAGCCGCTCACAGAAAGAGTTGAAGCAGCTGCAGCCCTGACAAGCTGGCACTGTGGGCATTTATTTAGTACAGATTTAATGACAAAGGCTTTGAGTCAACACACTTGCAGGTAATCAACATGGTTGCCACTGTCCCCCTCCCCCTGTGCCCCCCCACCCCCCCAGCCCCCATTGAGCAGTCCTGCATGTGGATGATTACAGGCCAGGTTCCAAGGCCTAAGTAAACTAATGTGTCTAGATCAGTTTCTTTATACCCCCTTGCTATCTAACCTAAGCTTTCAGGCACCAGGTAAGAGAATCTGGCTGCCTTCAGCCAAATCCTTTTCCAAAGCTTTTGTAAAACCTCCTGGACTTCCAAGGAGGTTTGCTTCTTTCTATAATTTCCTCTTATAATTTTTCCCACCACCTGACTGAACTCCTATACTTTCCCCTTTTCTGTTTTTTATATCAGGTTTTGTTGATTGAAGAGTACAGATATGTGCAGCAACAGGTCTCTCAGGCAAGGTGGTCACTGCTTGTATTCTGGCTTTGATCCTAGAATTAGTAAATAACATAAGACAAACATGAGTATAATTAGCAACATTCTTTTCCAATCAAGCAGTGACCTGCAGTGTTACTTGGCATTTCCGTTTGGTGAGTGCTGTTACTAAGGAACCCCACTAGGGGTATGTTAATCCCTCTTAGCCAAGCAGTCGCATTTGTTAGAAGCTGGGAAGAGGGTGTTTGTCTAAGTAACGGGACAGAAGAAAGGCGGATTTAGAAGATGGTCCCAATAGAGTGTAGCAGGTACTGGTTGCAGGCAGAGTGAGAGAATTTAAAAGGATTAATAAAGCATAGCAAGGAACAAATTATCTGGAGTGAATGGTGTCTGTGTCCGGAGTAGGATTTGCTCAGTCTTCTGACTTGTCTTTTTCAGCATCATGTCTGGGGCATGTGTCATCTGAGGAAGCCGCATTGCCTGGTGTTGTTGGTCCTGTAGGGTCATTTTCTTTATTACTGGTACCGGATTGGGTCCTAGCCATGCAATGGTATCGTTTGATGTGTCGTGCTGGAATCCAAAGAGGACCTGAGGGAATGTGAACACAAGCATATCCTCTTCCCCACGTTAACAATTCATTTGGACCACACCATACATTACTGTTTACATGTTTCCATAAAACTGCAGGTTTTATGTCTTGAGAGGTTTTAGCAAAGTGCTTTTCTACAGCTGATTAAAATTTATCATCTAAATTTTAAAAATTAAGGTAAATAAGGCTTGTGCCAATAGTATTGCAGGATCCTTACTCATATTCCCCCTTTTTTTGTTTTCTGAGCATATTTTTAAGGGTGGAATGGACACGTTCTACTATGGCCTGTACTTGGGGGTTACACAGGATGCCTGTGGAATGTTGGATGTTCCACATGTGACCAAATTGTTGAAATTGTGAGCTGGCGTAAGCCGGACCATTGTCAGATTTAATTTTTGTGGGCCGCCCCATAAATGCAAAAGTTAAAAGAAGATGTTTAATGACATATTGGGTGAACTCTCCAGGAAAAGCATGAGAGCTAATTAAGTGAGAATTGGTATCAATGGATACATGTACATATTTAAGTTTTCCAAATTCAGGGACATGTGTGACATCTGTTTGCCATAACGGATTTGGTTCTAGTCCTCTAGGGTTAACACCTCTTGAAGGAGGGGACATGCTTGTGAGCTGGCAATCTGGGCATTGCAGGCTAATTTGTTTAGTCTCTGGGTAAGTTGAAATTGTTAGGTAAGTTTCTCCAGTTTTGGTGGAAAAATTGATGTGACTGGGTGGCTTGACCAAGCACTGATGTCATAACTTGTAGGTTTGCTTGATCATTGGCATAAACCAACGGGCCAGGCAGTGAGATGTGGGCCCAAATGTGTGTAATAAAAATAGTATGTGTACGTTGATCTAGCAATTGCTGAAATCAAAGAAAAAGTACACGCAGGGTGGGCTCCAGAGTGGAGTTAATGAGGGCTGTTTCTAGGTTCTGCAATAAATAAACAGAGTAAGCAGAGTCACTAACAATATTGATGAGCTGAGTGGAAAAAGTTTTCCAAGGTCAATATTAAGGCTCCCACCTCAGCTCTCTGAGTTCTAGTAAATCCAGAATGAGTGAGGGAATTATGCAATCTCCACCAAACAGCTGCTTTTCCATTTTTACCAGAGTCATCAGTAAACAGTGTTAAAACATTAGGTATGGGGGATTGGACTATTTTTGTAGGCAAAACCACAGAAGTACGAGGTAAAAACTGAAGAAGTTTTTTAGCAGGAATGGCATGCTCTATATGGCCTGTATAATCAGAGAGTGCTATTTGCAGGTCCATAGATAAGGGCAACACTGTTTCGAATTGCTTTTTAGATAAAGGAATTCTGATGATATCAGGGTCATAACTTAGTAATAGATTGCATTGTCTGCAGCCTGAATGGATGACTTTACTAACTAACTGGATACAGGGAAAGAGTGTTTTAGTCCCAGTATGTGAACAAAAAACCCATTCTAGAAAGCATAGCTCTGGGCCATCTGTCCTGTTAACCCTGTAGGGGAGTGTTTAGTGGGAAAAACAAATAATTGAATTGAATACCATGGATCTATCTTATCCAGTTGCCTCTGAGAAATAGCTTGCTCTACTTCCTCAATTTCCCTTTGTGCTGCAGGAGTTAAATACCCGGGACACTCTAGGGCAGCATTGCCTTTTAAGAGAGAAAACAGGTTCTATAACTTATCAGTAGTTATGCCTAAGGTGGGGCAAAGCCAGTTAATATGGCCTAGTGATTTTTGATAATCATTTAAGGTGTGTAAGTTGCTAGTATTTAATTTAACCTTTTGAAGGTCTTACTGACTGGGAAGTTAGTATGTACCCAAGATATTTCCAAGGAGAAGACATCTGTACTTTTTCAGGTGCTATGATTAAGCCTCTTAACTGTGTATTCTTTACAACAGAGGCATATAACTTTAAAAGTACTGGCTTCGTTGGGGCTGCTACTTAAATATCATCCATAAAATGAATAATCTTGCAATTAGGAAATTCTTTTCTACTGGGGAGCAAAGCCTGATTTACATGATACTGACACATGGTAGGACTGTTCAGCATTCCTTGAAGAAGCACTTTCCAATGAAATCGGCAAGTTGGCTTTTCATTATTGATGGCTGGTATTGTAAATGCAAATTTTTCTCTGTCCTGTTTGCAAGGGAATAGTATAAAAGCAGTCTTTTAAGTCAATAATGATTATAGGCCGATCTTGATGAATCACCATGGGGGAGGGGAGCCCCTGCTGAAGGGGACTCATAGGTTGCAAATTAGCAATGATAGCACATAAGTCATGCAAAAGTCTCAATTTACCAGACTTTTTAGGAATGATGAAAATGGGCGAATTCCAAGGGCTGTTGGATGGTTCTATATGGCCAGCTTTTAATTGCTCCTCAACTGTCTCATGGGCTCTTCGTAATTTCTCTCCCTTTAAAGGTCACCATTCTACCTAAATAAGATTTTGAGAGAGCCATATCAAGGGTAGTGGAGGAGTAACAGTGGCTACTATTAGAAAGAGATCTGTAGATTGACCTCAATTAACTCTTTTATAATTGGGCTAGAGGCTCTGTTTTTCTCTAATGCCCTTTTTTATCTGTTTGTCTTGTTGATCTTGCATTGCCTGGCAGGCTAAGAGCTCCCCTTCTAATGCTGCTTGCCTAAGACAGGGTCCCATAGCTGTAGCGTATCCCTTGTCTTTTTTCCAATTTATTGGAAGAGGGGGCTCAGGCAAAACCTCCATTTCCTCTTTGTTATTTTTGTCCAGAAACAGCAAGGCTGAGGGAGATGGAGGCAGTAAGGTAGTTGACAGTTCCTCCTCCCTTCCCTTTTTAGGCTTTTCTGTGTAGTGTGGGACCAGAGCCACCCTACCTAAAGCCCATAATGTTAGAGATGTTACTGTGACCCATTGCCCTTGCATATGATGTAAGTTTTCTCCCCACTTTTTCCCAGATCTCTACGTCTAGTGTACCTTCTTCTGGGAACCATGGGTTATGGAAAACAACAGTTTTCATTAGGTCCCTTAATTGAGCCTGTGAAACTAAAGCTCCACTAGCTTTAAGCAGCTGTTTCAATACTTTTATATACTGTTGCTGTTGAGCTGATAACTGTTGTCCCATGATGAAACCCTAACCTGAACACTTCCCTCAAACTTGGAAATCCCGAGCAGGCACCAATGACTTACGGACTTACTGACTGCACAGTCTCTTCACCTTTGGTTCCAAAGGTTTCATCATGATCTGTTGCAGCATTCCTCATGCGGGGCACCACCAGCTGGGTCTGACCCACAGACCCTGACGGAGCGACGGATGAAAAAATGCATTCATACACAGGTATCCAGTGAAAGAGCGGGCTAGGAGACTGGGCCACTCACAGAAAGAGTTGAAGCAGCCACAGCCCTGACAAGCTGGCACTGTGGGCATTTATTTAGTACAGATTTAATGACAAAGGCTTTGAGTCAACACACTTGTGGGTAATTGACATGGTCATCCCCACCAGAGAGAGCAGTCCTGCACGCGGATGATTAAAGGCCAGGTTCCGAGGTCTAAGTAAACGAACATATCTAGATCAGCTTCTTTACATCCCCTTGTTATCTAACCTAAGCTATCAGGCACCAGATGAGAGAATCTGACTGCCTTCAGCCAAATCCTTTTCGGAAGCTTTTGCAAAACCTCCTGGCCTTTCAAGGAGGTTTGCTTCTTTCTATACTTTCCTCTTATAATTTCTCCCACCACCCTGACCAAACTCCTACATCTGACCCTCAGGATGAGGTACCTGCCTAATACTTAGACTTAATCAGAAGAGAGAAAGTCCCTGTCCAACATCCACCCCTCTCTACCCTGAAGTCAATGAGCACTGAGGAAGCAGAGACAGCTTGAATACCTGGAAGCAGGGCAAGAACATGGAGAAAGGCCCTCTATGGAACAGCACAAAGAAAAGATCTAAAGCTGAAAATGGAGCAGACATGGGGGGCAAATAAAAACAAAACAAAACAAAAATGCCTCTAACTAACAACCCTAAGCCCTGAGTGCCACTATAGAAATTTAGAACCTGTAGAGCTCTGTCATAACCAAACCCAGCTCAACTCTGAATAGATGGACTTATCTCCTCCCACTTCCTCCACCTGGAAGGCTTAGCTGGAGGTCACCACAGGAGGTTTAAGTTAAGGTTTTTCTGGTAATCAGAAAGTTTATAGAAGTAAAGTATTTTACACTTCATTTTTTAGTATAAGGACTTGATAGTTGAGGTGTGGGGAAATTGCCATTTTTGATAATAAACAAAGCAGGTAATATATTTTTGTTAATGAATATTTAATTTTGATGGAAAATTTTGATTAAGAAGCAGGGGTTATGAATATTAGTGCCAAATTTTTCCTGTTAATACATATTTTCCTCAGTAATCTTCAAATCATTATCTTATTAAATGATGAGTGTCAGTATGTTGATTATTTTGAAAGTTAATATATGAAGGTCAAAAAGAAGTTACAGTGACACAGGGAAGATTTATACATGCAGATCACGGGCAGTTTCTTGGATCATGATGCTTCCAGTAGAACTTAGCTATGTGTTAGCTTGACTAATGTTTTGGATACACAAATAATCCTCTCAGGATTTGCTGAAATAGATCCTTTCTTATACACAGTATTTGCAGTCACAAAGAAGCATACGTAGCAGCCAGCTTACAGCCAGGGGAATTGGGTAGACTATAAGGAATAAGTGTAAAATAGAAATTTAAAGAAAACTTCTTTTTTGGTTTAGACTGGCTACCAGAATATAGTTCATTCTCTTCAACCTATTTTATAATAATTTTATTGTCATAAAATTAATATTTAACAAGTCTTTCCTTGTGACCTATTTCCTGTCTTGAGAAACTCATAGATCAGTGAAGGAAACATACATACACATCACCATCATCATTATCATCATCATCATCATCATCATTGTCGTTGCTGTAGTTATCATTGTCATCTTAATGTCATGTGGTAAAAGCACTGAGGAAGAAATGCCCAGGGTATGTTGAAAACATAAAAATCGAAAGAATTAATCTAGCCCTGGGTTGAGGTAAAATAGGAGGAGGTTAAGTTGTCTGAGAAGACTTCCTGAATACCTAATGTGAGTTAAACTGAAAAATACATACTCGGTAAAAAAAAAAAAAAGAATGAAAAAGTATATACTCAATTCTCATTCTTCTCAAGTTGATCCAATACAAAGGGAGAGACAGATTTGATATCTCCTTTGATTTCTCCTGATGTTTCATGAGAAAAAAAATAATGCCCTCGTTCCTCACTGTCATTCACAAACATAGATTGCAGCCTAGGATAGACAACTGCACTGTTCTTGGGTTTTAAAAGGTAATTTTGAATAGAATACAATACATCAAATTGTTTCACACTTAGTAAGGGCAAATAGTATACACTGTGAAACTTTTTATTCAGTTAAGTATATGTGTGTATTCTGGGTCCAGATATAAATGCATTTCTTACTAGCTTTTGGTTTATAAAAGTTTAAAAGCAAGTATCCTGGCTTACCTGTTTTAGCCTTTAGACATTAAGCATTAGAACAAACATTTTTGCTACTAGAGGCTGTTCTTGGATTCAGCCATTTTCCCCTTGGTAACAAAATTGGAAGATCAGAGGTGAATGGATTTGGAGCCAGCTGACTGTAAGGTCTAATTTGCTCTTAGGTTAATTAGGCTTACCATTTTTTTTTTAAATCCCCTGATTCCAATGAAGCTTACTAGAATTCATCAGCTCTTCAAGAGCAATCTCTTGCCTCTTTTGCCATTTCTGCCTATGTGTACACTTGTTTGGCTACCTCCCAGGTGGAAGAGTAACTAAAATATGGCAAATACCTGGTGTCTGTACATCTTCATCTTGTAATCACCAAATGGGTCAAACTAAGGTCATCAAGGAGACAATATTTTATGTTCTCTGGTTAAGGAATTTCATAGAACTTTTTCTATACATAGGATCATGTTCACACACATACACATATACATATACAATGTATTCTCTTCCCTCCAAATAAAATATTATTTAATATCCCTACCAGAGGAAACAAAAGCACAATAAATCAATTAATTGTCGCTACAAACAAAAAATAATAATGTTAATAGTTATTGTTTATTGGCTACAGCACATATGCTATTCCTATGCTTACTGTAGCCCTGCAATAATATAATTATTAGTCCTGTTGGAAAGATGAGGAAACCCAGGTTCAAGAAATTTCAGTAACCATACTGATTCAAACATTCATTATCAGTTGCTAAAAGGATTTTAAGTTAGATTTAGCTCACCACAAATGGCATTTTATCTGTCTGTTAATACTCCTACTTTTAATATCAATTTTTCATTTAAGATGGGTGTTAATATCTATGCATATTAATAAATAAAGATGTTCATGGGGTGATATAAATTATTATATTTTTACCACTTTTAGTTTATAGATTAAGGGAGAACAAATAAGTCTAGTCTTCTTTACGTTTGTAGTTAATCAAGAAAAATGCAAAAAACTTGTTTAAAGACTCAAGAAGCTGTAAGATACCTCTAACACCTATTGTTTTGATATGAATTTTAATTTGTGACTCTCATATTTTATTTATCATTACTAAGATTTGCTCCCACCATTTTAAGAATTCCACTGCTTGATTTAGAATTTGTATTTGGGATAACAGCTCCAACAGGCAATCATACCAGTTAACATAGACATGGAAATTAAGTTATATTCCTGTAACTGCAATTGAGATGAGAGAGACCTGATTTTCATACTATCATTATTTTTTTCCTAATCAGTTTCTTCACTGAATGACTGTTTATAAAGATTATTATATTTATAGAACGGGTATAGTGTATGAAAAACAAATTTAAGCACAAATGTTAGCAAATCTATACATTCTAGGAATTTTGATTTGCTTCTTCAAATCTAACTACGAATGTTTACTCTTACAAGTTTTTATTTTACTGAACAACTGTGTGAGCACATAAACTTCGTATTTAGGGCTCTTTGGTTCATCATGCTCAGAAATTCTGAGAGGTTCATCAGTGAATTTTATTAGAATCTGCTAAACCAGCTGTCTAGCTAAACTGAATTAGAATCTAAGACTCTCAGTTATTTACTAATATCTTTGTCTTCACCATAAAGTTAAAATCAACTCTCTCACTTCTCCACCTCTATTCTATGGCAGTCACTGAAACTTACACTTATAGCAGTCGTTCTTTTATTTTAGTTCATAAGAATCACACTAAAATTACAGATTCCTTATATACAGGGATTCTAGCTTAGGAAGTCTGATATGAGTCAAAAATATGTGTTTTGAAAATTTTCCATATCCTTTGAGATAAAAGATCATGGATTCCTTTTTGAGAAATAGTAATACCTAGTCCCTTGTCCCCGAACAGCACAGTGCAGACCACTGCAGCCAGCCTTGAGACCTAGTTCAAAGTGCAGGCCAGGTCTCCTTGCTCCTTGTGGACCCAGCATAGTCACGGATCTCACCATTCTTTACTGACTCCTGGTTGTGCCACTGGGCACAAAATAGGTTAAGTAGATTGGAGTGTTTCTCCAATGTGTTCTGCTTTCCAAAAATCAGTTAAAAATAATACAATCTGACAATAATACAACTTTGTCAATTTCTATTGTCATAATTGCTTTTTGCTTAATATTTATTGAAACAAGACGTGGAGCAGGACAAGAAAATCCCCCTCTGTACCTGTCTGGGACCTCTCCCAAATCCCCTTATTTATAGTTCTTTAGGTGTTGAAGAAAAGATTACTTACACCCTTGTTTTTCGGCAATATAAGACAGTTTCACAAATCATGAAAACTATTTATGTCCTTCTGTTCCTGTAGGTAAGCGCTTGCCCTGTCTATCTGACTGAAGGTGACAGCAAATATTTTTTAAATAAACGAAAACAGCTTTTGGGCAATTTCAAGTATTTCCATGTAATTTTAAAGCAAAACAAGTCTGTATAATTGTGCGCTTTCTCACACACACTTAAAATTATACTCACCAAAGGTCTAAATATTTATGGCAATAGTCTAACTACATTGATATCACTGGAAATCATTGTTAGGACTCAAAATAGGAAGACATACCATGAAAAAGGTCCTAGGAGTTGTGTCCTGTCTTTTCAATATCTTTCAATTAAGCTAGTTCGTTCGTTTCTGATCCTCAGTTTCTTCAAACTTAAAGTGGGTGTTGCTGGAAGTGGCGAACTGCTGTTAATGAAAAATATTGTATTTATTCCTACTTTCTAACAATAATGATACAATTAAGATCAGTGAGAAAAATAAATCTTTATTTTGTTCAATACAACTTACAAATAGAGAGGGGGAGAGAAATTAAAGAGAACAAAATTCCAAAGCCTCTGTCATATCTTCTCTATGATGAACACTTAGACCCAGAGTAGATGGGTATTTGTTTGTCTGAGCATATTAATTAATCACTAGATATCTAAAGAGTAGTTGGAAACAGATGCTTGGATTTTCTTTGTAAGAAGAACAAGAAATTGAGTTCCCAAAGGTATATCTTGAGGAAGAGATAAGTGAGAGAGAAAAAGGTGAAAAGGAGAAAATGAAAGAACGACCCAAAACCATTGAAAGAGGAAATTCACAGTGAAGGAAGCAGGGATGGTCAAAGAACTTTAAAATAAAAAACAGAACATCCAATATTTGACTTTAAGTTGATGCTGTGTAATGTTGTTTTATTGCTATTGCCTTCAAAGTTTTAGTAAGTCAGCCAAATACAGCAGACCTTGTCTCTTAGTCTGTTTTGTGCTACTGAAACAAAATATCTGAGACTGGGTCACTAATAAAAACCAAAAATTTATTTCTCAATTTATTTAACAATTCTAGAGGCTGTTAAATTCAAGATCAAGGCACCAGCTTCTGGTCTTGTGAGGGCCTTCTTGTGGCATCATCACTTGACAAGTGGCAGAAGGGCAAGCTAAATGAATGTTGTCTAAAGCTTCAATTATAAGAGTCTTGATCTCATTAACAAGGGAAAACCCCTTATGGTCTAATCATCTCTTAATACTGCAAAGTGGGCAAAACCTAAATTTTGGAGAGGATGCATTCAAACCATAACAAGCCTGTATTTCTTCTTCATAGTTATTGCAAAGCAAAGTAATCAATCCTAAGGTGTGAGCTGTAAGAAAATAGAATATTTAGCAGGTATTGGTAATTTGGAAGAGAAATAACTAGGAGACATACAAGCTTTCTGATAATTCTGGGAGATACTAGGATAGAGAGACTGGGTTTCACTAACATGTCTGAAATGTGAATTTAAGTAATTTTCACTCAAATAAAATTTGATGCATAAATTGAGGAACTAGGGATTTTCAGGCAACTATTAGTTATGGGGATTTCATTATACTCACTCTCTATTTCACAGGGCACATGGCTTGTTATAAGGCTCAAACAAAACATTATGTATAAACTCTTATTGTGCTTTATAAGGTCATAATCAAGTGTGTTCATAAAATCATCTGAATAACATAAAGGCTCATGATTACAGTAAATGTAGAAGAGAGATTTTCAAATATGTTTTATCACAAAACACACCCCAATTAATTAAATAATTTATTGTTATACTATTTTGATGTTTTAATAAATGTCTACTTTAACCGAGAAAACAATGACAGATAATAAAAGTGAATATTCATAGGAAACAGCCAGTGTGAATGCAGGGGAACCTAATAAATGTTTATTAAAAACCTTTAAAGTCTATAATAATCTTTAAATACTCTAGAAGTCACATAAATAGCAAAACTAAATTAAATTAATTTTCAGTGACTTTAAAACAAGGCATCGATTTGTTGCTGCTGCCATGACTGACTGAATGTATCTCAGGGTGGGTAGGCGGGTCATGGACCATCACTTGAAGTACAATTCTCTTGACAATTCAGTCATCTTTAAAAATTGATTTCAGTAGTTTCTATATGAACCAGAGACAACTCCTAACATATTACTTTGTTAATGCAAACTTCTAGGCTAAGTTATCTATTGATGACACTACAATTAAAAAAATCTTCTAAAATTATAAATAAAATTTAAAGTAGAATGTTGAATATCACAGAAGAGTTAAAGTCAAATGAGAAATGATTTTTCAGTATTTTAATTTGAAACTAAAAGTAGAAGTGAGATATATATGTGAAAAATATCTAACAAGTATAATTAAGATGAAGCTTATATATTTATTAGAGTTAAAATAATATTTTTTAAATTAAAGAGGTTTATATTACCCTAAAACTGATATGCATTATCTCAGAAAAAAAAACTTAAGCTGAAAATTAAAATTATAAAACTATTCAATGAAAAGCAAATTATAAGGTAGTACATATTTATACATTTGAACATTTATGTTACTCCTTGGCATGCTATGAATCTGATGTTAGTTTTAATCATTTATTCTTTCAGACTGTAATTAATTTGCTCCATTACCCACCCATACAGATGGATGGATGGATGCATGGATAGATAGGTTCATGTATAGATATATACATACAGTACTCATAACTTGAAAATGAAGATTTTTGTACCACTCTTTCTTGTCAACTCCAACTAATGAGCGATAATAACTATAATACAGCCCCAACTCATTGTCAAGAAAGGCAAAAATCTAAAAGCTTAGTATGGTTCCAAAAATATTTTTAATGTTTTTTCTTCGCCATTTAAAGCATGTTTTAAGTGTTTAACAGTGATTTGAAGGATTACTCTTCATTAAAGGAATACTCCACAAATAAAAAATAAGGCTAAAATTCAAACTACTGCTGATCTCTCTAATGAAGAGGCTCAAATTTTAAGATTAAGGTACACATAGAAAAGAATCACAGTAGTTCAAGCAAGAGAGCCATAAGGTAGGAGAAACTACCAAGCATCTGTTCTCAGTCAAGCATCCACTCTTTAAGATGCTTCTGATCCAGCTGTAATGGCACTTTCCCCAGCTCACATTTCATACTTTATATCCATGAGAGGCAGGAGCGTGCAATGGCTGGGTGTGGCCTCTGGGACCACCAGGTAACCTGACTTTGAAACCTGACTCCAGCCCAGTAAATTAAGCAAGACTTTTTCTGTCCTTAAGGTAATGTCTTACATTAGTTACTGACTTTTGGCATGCATATATGCAGAACTAGACTTTGAATTATCCATGCTTTACTCATTTTTTATCTTTTGCATTTAGCACAATGTATAAGCTTTTTTATGAGAAAGGAAAGAAAAAAACAAAGAGGTGAGAGAGGATATAAATTTCTGTGGGTTCTCAAGAGTTTGTATAAAAATTGGATTATGAGATGGTTCTGGGTAGATTAGCATTAAAGTGATCCTATGGATATTGAGACACTGAGAATCTGTACCTGAAATTTACTATTGACATATTGATGTCCATGGCCGATTAAATAGATAGAAGAGGATCTATAGTTCTGATTAGAACACACATTTTACTTTAGGACTGCAACCAGAAAAAAAAATGTCCCACAGAATTATCTTTAGAGATTAACAAAGGTTTAAACTTGCCAATGAAACAAGGTAGGGAAAATTAAAGTTTTCACAGAATAAAACAGAGAAACAAATTTTCTTTCAAGCAATTGTTTAAAAGAATGCACCTGTAATCCAGTTTAGATTTTTTTCCCAAGAAATCATTTAAGATATCTTATGGGAATTATGAGGAAGAAGAGCTTTCTAAAGTTCTGGAAATGTGACAGAATAGATTATCAGGGATGTAATTTCAGGATGGAAAATTGTCAAGTTTATTCAAAAGTGACATATCTGTTATAAGGAAAAAAACGGATTTATTAAAATTTTATACTGACTTTTGAAAAAGTTGAAGCAATTTAAAATTAATATGGAACATTATGTATCTCTTGCATATTAAAAAAGCCATATTTGTTTTCTTCCTTTCTTTTTTCTTCCCTTTTCATTCATTTATTTATTCATTCTTCAGAAAATGAATAAAGGTTAATGAAAAGTTTATTATGTAGAAGGGTTTTTTATGTAAAAGGCACTTTTCACATCCTGGAGAAATGAAGATTAGAAAGTCAAAACATCTTCAAAAAACACAGTTTAGTCAAATGGGAAAAATAATAACAATGAATTGTATTAATATACAATAATATTACTACAAAGGATGATTATAATAATTGACTCATTCAGGAGTAAATTAGTGAATTAGTCAGGAAAAGCCATATAGGTAAATGACTCCGACGATACTGGGATTAAGAGAAGAAATTTTACAACTAGAAAGATAAATGTAACCATTTTAGCATAGAGACCAATATATTCTAATAAAAGAGGTAAAGAAAAACCCCACATAATGAACCATAGTGCTTATTCATTCATTTTTAAAAATCTTTATTAAGTTTTTTGTATTAGACACTGAAGATGAACAGCCAAAAAATACAGACTAGCTCTCCTGCACTAGAATATCATGTGGGAAACAGACAAGTAAAATTGAGTAATCACAACACCTAATCATAATTGCTAGGTAGGGGTAATACAGGGTTTTAAGGATGGAGAGCAAAGTACATGTAACTCAATATAGCTAAGATATATTTCAAAAGATGTTTTCTATAAAAAGGAACAAGAAGAAAGTCTCTGCCATTGTCACTTAATGTATTAGCTCTATTCCTCTATTCTCTTTTCTCCCCTTCTGGGACACAAAGTGTGGTATACTAGACATTTTGATGGTACCCCAGGTTTCTTGAAGCTTTTCCATCTTTTTTCCTCTTTATTTTACATTGCATATTTTTGTGGACATGCTTTGACATCACTAATTCTCTCTTTTTGTGTATTCTGTATATTGCTAACCCCATCCAATGAGCTTTTAATTTCAGATATAATATTTTTCAGTTCCAAAATACATTTGATTCTTTCATGCAAATTATAAAGATATGTTAAAATCTTCCAAGTTTTTCATTTTCATTTCGCATCTTTCCCTGATTTGTATATTTTAATTATTTTAAGATATTTATCTTTTATCTCTAGTACCTGAATCAATTATGGATATCTTCTATGTTATAGTTTTTCTCTTTCTTTTTGGTCATTTGTTCCTACTTCTTAGAATGTCTCATTTTTGACTGGATGATGAAATTGTGGATGACAAATTTAGAAAGTATTAGTATTTATGTTTTTTATAAAGAGAAATTAATTTTATTCTGAATTTCTTCTGAAATCCAGTAACAATTGATCAGCTTGATCCTGCCTTTTTGCTGCTTGTTTTTCAAGTAGGTTTATTTTATAATTTCCCTTACTCCTAAGGTGAAGCACTTATTCCTAGGAAGTTACTTTTAAGGTATACCTCTTGCTCCAAGTTTGTGGCCTTATGGGTTTTTAGCTAAAAGCTCATGTGGTTTACCATAATGTCTCCACATTGGTATAACCTGAAAGTACAACCTTGCTTTCTAACTCTAGAGCATCTAAAATCTTTCTTCAGTATCCTCCCAGCTATTGTGTTGTACTAGGTATCTTAAAGTTATGCCTTTATTATTGTATATGCTCAGGAGTCCAAGGCTTGAGTGGCATTTGCATATAGATTTAAGGGCTCCTTCTGTAGAGTTCTTCCCTTTATGGGTTCGTATTTCTTAAATCACAGCCATTTGATGGAACTAGACTATAATGTCTCCAAGTTCAGGAAGGCTGCTGCTTTTTACATGCACTCTACTTCACACACAATGATTTGGTAATATCCTTGAGGAAAAAGACAAAGTGAATATGGATATTACATCACATCTGCCCTCTGTCAAGGATTATAGGTCACCAAGTCCTGTGTGCATTGATCACTTTCCAACACCTTCCAAATACAGGTTGTTTTGGTTTTTATTTTTGTTTTGTTTCTTTTTTTACACAGGGTTTTGCTCTGTTGCCCAGGCTGGAATGCCAAAATATAGTTTTATTATATTATTATAATAGATTATTGAGTTATCTTTCTGCAGCAGAATTAATCTATTAGCATGTTGGTGGGGAATGGAACAGGATACAGTTTTCTTTGATCTGATTAAAGTTTGCTGTTATGCAGGCATTGTGATCCTGGATTTAGCATGTATGGATTTCACCATGTTTCTATCCCCACTCCAGTCATAATACTGGGGCTAGCCTGTATTCCTAGCCTTCCTCAGGGGGAGGAGATTGTTTTTATTTTCCGTCCCCATCTCCCAGCGGAACTGTGTTTTTAACCAATGTCCTTAGATTATAGTGTTGGTCTCCATCCCCTGCAGATTAAGGTTTCTTTGACTTTACTTTGGAGAGACATAGGTCTGGGAGAGTTTAGGTGCTGGCTTCTGTTCTCTACAATAATTGTAGTGGGATTCTGCCAGTATGCACCGGCTACAGGTTTTGATGACTTTCTCTCTGGAGTCTTTTGTTTCATTTTGGAGGCAGAAGTGAGTTGAAATATTTCAGCAGTGACTGCTATTCCCTTCCCCAAGTAAGTCATAAAGAGAGTGTTCTCTAGATTGTCTTTGCTCCACTCTGCATGATTCTGGTGAGGTTACTGGAAAAAAAAAAAAAAAGCCTGCAAGAGGAAGAACTCCTGTATGTCTGCATCCTCCAGAGTCTTCATACTCTCACTCCAGCCCATGTTTGTCCTTTAGTGACTCATTAAAAATTTCTAGCTTTATCTTCCTCCTGGCTTATTTAGATTCAGGTGGCTCAGAATTGACTCAGATATTCAAATGTTCACTTTTTTCCTTCGCTGCAGTTACATTTCCAGATTTTTGTTGCTTGTTTGCATTGCAATCTTAGTTCTCTGATAAATTCAAGAAAAGTTGCTAATTTGAAATTTATCTAGCTTTCTAGTTGTTCTGAGGCTCTTTTCACATCTCTACATCTCTGAGCTGAAAACCAGAATTCAGAATATATGATTTTTAAAATTCCCTTTTAAATTGAATTGAAAGGATGGTAGCAGAATTTCTTACTCCTCCAAAATATATTAAGAAACAATATATAGAAAATAAGTTTTAAACATACTTACTTGCTAGGAAATTGATGAATTATATTTACTTATATGCCGAGACCAGCTCAGTTTGGGAGACTCTAACCCAGTGGCGCTAGAGGAATTAAAGACACACACACAGAAATATAGAGGTGTGAAGTGGGAAATCAGGGGTCTCACAGCCTTCAGAGCTGAGAGCTCCAAACAGAGATTTACCCACGTATTTATTAACAGCAAGCCAGTCATTAGCATTGTTTCTATAGATGTTAAATTAGCTAAAAGTATCCCTTATGGGAAACGAAGGGATGGGCCGAATTAAAGGAATAGGTTGGGCTAGTTAACTGCAGCAGGAGCATGTCCTTAAGGCACAGATCACTCATGCTATTGTTTCTGGCTTAAGAATACCTTTAAGCGGTTTTCCGCCCTGGGTGGGCCAGGTGTTCCTTGCCCTCATTCCGGTAAATCCACAACCTTCCAGCAAGGGCTTTATGGCCATCAGGAACATGTCACAGTGCTGCAGAGATTTGGTTTATGGCCAGTTTTGGGGCCAGCTTATGGCCAGATTTTGGGGGGCTTATTCCCAACATTTATACACTTATGAGATTGGAAACTACCTTAACATTTCAATCCATTTTTCTTATTTAGCATACTGACCAAAATAGGCAATGTAGATTTTTAGCTAACCTTAACATTATTCACTGTAACAATCTATCCATCCTCCATGATCTCAGTTTATTTTGAAAATTGCGATACAACCTGCAGTATCATTAATGCCCCGGTGTTAGAGATGTGGAAACTTAAGGATTGAAAGTACCTTAGAGGTAAAGTCAGGAGTTCTCAACCAGGACATAAATCATCTGCAAAATTGCATGTAGAAAACACTGAGATATTTTGAGGAATGGGTCAATGTATTTTATTAAATTCACAAAAATATCATGGCCCTAAGATTGTTAAATGACACTGATGCAACTATGTATTATAGAAATGCATCTATTTAAATTCCATATTTCTGGAGAGATTAATCTTGTGTCCACAGTCTTAATTCCTATAACAATATTTAGAACTATATTTAAAAATCATTTCAAAAGTATCTGAAGGAAATAAAAGAGAAAGGAACAAAATTTTCTGTACATGAATCATGTGTTAATACCAAAATCCTCAACCCCTATCTTCAAAGAAAAAAATTTATGTCTAATTCTTCATGCTCATGACTGTTGCTTTGATTTGCCTTATTGATGAATTTTAACACTAGGATACTACAATATCACCATTTATAGTATTGATAAATGTATTAAGTACATAAGAAAAATAACTTTCCACAGTCAAACTTATGTAACTGTGAGTACCTAATACTTGCTCATCTTTAAACTTTATTACTGTAATACATAGCTTTATTATGATGAATATTTGGAAAGCTGTCACAAATGGCTATTTTAAGAGCATTTTTATTCATAAAAGAATAATGTTTAACAATATTAAATTAATAAATACTTGAAGCATTTGGTGAATAATGTTAGCTAGATGATTTTTTAAGAATAAAAAATGAGCTAAGCACATACATAAGAGTAGAAATATATTGAAGATTACAGAGTGCTAAAATGAATCCATACATTTAAGCCATCAAAAATGTTGAGAATATACAAACTTAAAAGAGCTTAATTTTTATTAACTCATACAATTAGAATAAATATACCATTGTAAAATATAAGGAAGCTTCAACTGGATATAAGCAATAAACAAAAAAGTGTTTTTTTTACATTATCCTGCCTTAGTTTCTTCATTTCAATGCGTCCATTTAAGTTGTGTATAATATTGAGTTACAGAACTATTTTATTCCCAGTGCCAAGCTCAGGACACAGCATGAAATTGGTGCTTAATCCATACTTGGTAAATAATTGGATGAATGAATCATAGTTTTACAGTTTGACTATCATTTGTTCTACAGAATTCCTTCTGAAACTATTTGTCTGGCTTCTCTGTAAAAATTACAACTAAAATTTCTTCTACCTCATTTCTCATTAACTTTCTTTCAGAAAAAAGTAATCAATTAATTCAATATAAGATATCAATGGTTAATTTGATTTTAATATGCTAAATTTTTCAGAGAGCAGAGTCCATATTGCATTTATTGTTTTATTCTTAAAGAAACTGTGGCTCAGAGCTGAGAAATGTGATGTGGGGTAGAAGGTTGATTTCCTAGTTCTGTGGACTTTAATATATGAAATACTTGTTGCATCATAATCCTCAAATATTGTTTGTCTATATTTCAACTTTTTGTCAAAGTTGTGATTTTACAATTTATTTGAGAATTGCTTACTTTTTAATGTTTTTGTTTTTCTTTAGTTTTCAACAATTTTAATTTCAAAAAATAAATTTCCATTAATGTGGACTTAAGATATTATATATTGTATAATCAAAATTTATTTTTAAACTTAGAACTGACTGTTGATTACATAGCTATTGTGTGTTCTCTAAAATAATCAAATATTTTGATAGTTTTTTAAATTCATGAAGCCTAAATAATGCTTATTTTTGAGAGCATGATTTGTTTTACTTATATACTTTTTTAAATGTCCTGAATGATATTCTATAATAAACTAATTAAGCATTAGCTCATGGCTTTTGCTTTGCTGTTTTGATGTCATTTTAATCAAAGATGGTAGTATCCACTTAAGGCACTCTAGGAAAAAAGAAACTGACAACGAAAACTCTTCAGAAAATTTTGAATTCAACTATTTCTTAATGATTTAAAATATTCAAATCTATTCCACTTACCAACATTTCCAAGTTTTAAACTTCCACTTCTACAACAGAAAAATCATACAACAGAATAAATAATTATCTAATTTATAATAGCACTCAGGAAACAAACTATGCAAATAAATATATTAAGGGAAAACAAGCTTCAGATAAATTATAATCTCCTGGAAGGTGTCATTTAATTTTTCTTAAATCTCTGTGTATGGGCACAGAACAGGTCATTAATAAATCATTATGTGGCACTTAAGGAGATTATTATAACCACCGACATTAATAAACATGGATGAGATAAATCAGATAGTCAGGAGAAAGGTTAAATGTCTTTGAAATACAAAATACATTTATCAAAATAGCTCTGTAAATGTTCTCCCATTTCTCCTCCGAAAAAACAGTAAACTATCAAATTAAAATGAATTCCTCATAGACTGGCATTCCACACACTGCTCTTTCTAGATTACGTGAAGCTAATTGTGTACATTCAGCTTTGGAGGAAACAGGTACATATTTATTAATGGGAAAAGTCTATGCACACATGCACACCCATACACACACAGAGGCACACACATTCACTTACTCTCTTAATAGCATGCAGATGTGTTCCAGGAATTGGCTTATGCACTCATCATGTATCCACTCATTTCAATGCACACTAAAAATCTGTAAGTTAAGGGACTGAGACACAAGAAGGTAAATAAACCTAGGTCAAACAACCAAAAATAAATAAACAAACAAAAAACATTTGAACACATCTAATCTAGCTCTGCAGACTGTGCTCTAAATTATTATTATGCTGCATTAGAAACAAAAGGAAACCCCATGAGGGATCTTTTTTGTCCCCTTCTTCCACCAGAATGTTTTAACATTGTATAGGAAACATTGAGTAAACTAGTTGTGAACTGGGAGTTACTAATTAAATGAATAACGATTCATTACATCAAAATGTTTTACATAAATAGTAACTTCCTTCAATGCCTAAATGAATACACTTGTAGTTTGGGTTTTGTGTTAATCAGAGAACTCTTACTCTTTTGCTTTTTATTTAATTCATTTCCTAGTTGCACACTGGCCTTAGTCTGGTAAAGAGAAATTTTAAATCCCCTTTTTAAGGAAACATGAAGAAACATTATCAAATAGAATTGTTCAACTTTTTCAATGTTTTGGATAAGCTTTCAAAAAGTTTTTTTGTGCTGGTGCATAATTGCTATTAATTTTCCAATAAAAGACATGACTACTTCGCTCTCCAGCCTACCTTCTGCTGTGAATAATTTAAACTGTAATAGTACTAGTATTAGTAAAAACAATAATGATAATAGTAATTTGATAACACAAAGGTTGATAAAGTGTCAACAGGTATAGCAGACGGTAGTGGTGTTCAATAAATACCTCTGTCCTTATCATTTTAGTATACTCAGTCCAAATTACTCCACTAGGAATTATATTCCTTATCTGAGTGCTTTCTCCAGCTACTGAAATATACCTTCACCCTCCTGTTTTCCAGGCCACAAGTGTTGGGGAATCAGGGCTACCTAAGACCATTCCTTACTCAATAACTGATACGAACTGGTGTACAAAACCTAATTCTCTCAATCCACAGATGCAAATTGAAATGTGTGATTATAATAGTATCTATAATTATATTGCATACATAATTATAACTGAGACCTTCCTGTATTTCATTTCCTTCATATGAATTTCAATCCACAAATTTGAAATATATGTTCCATGCTAGCACCTGGGTTTCCTGTGGCTCATGGTAACAATTACCTCAATATTAAGCCCTCATTGCTCCCTTTTCTGTCTTTTTATTTAATGTCCTTACTCACTTATCCTTTATCCTTAAGCTCCCAAATTAATTGCTTAAACTTGAATCCCGATCTCCACTCCTGCTTCTAAGGGAACCCATATTGTCATCTTTAGGTTAGTCCAGAAAACTTCACAAACATTCAGCTAGACTTGAATTCTATTATTTAATACAATTACAAATGTATGGGATAGTTAAAAGAATAGTGCAAATAAATCCCATATACTGTTTGAGTAGATCAGGAGTTAACAAGCTGTCCCATTTGTTTTATCATTTGTTTTGCATTCTTGCTGTTTCTATCTTTCTCTCTTGTTATCTCCCCATTTTCTTACTGGACCACTTGACAATAAGTTGTAGACATTTTGTTCTCTTATTCCAAATATTTCAATGCATATTTTTTTAGAACCAAGAGGTTTTCTTTAGTGACTGTGGTACAATGATCAAAATCAAGGAATTATATTTGATACCATGCTCTTATCTGATTGAGGTAGATGTTCAAATCTCATCAATTACCCAATAATGTCTAGAACAATTATATTTTCCTAGTTCACAATCCAGTCTAGGATCCCACATTGCATTTAGATGTCCTATTGCTCCAGTGTTCTTCAATCTGGCACATTTTTTCACCCTGTCTGTGTGTTCCCTGACCTTTAAATTTTGAAGAATATAAGCCAGTTATTTTATCAAGTCCTCCAAATTGGATTGGTTTCATGTTTTCTCATTAGATTCAGAATTTGCACTATTGGTAGGAATATTATACCTCTAAAAAGCTTAAAATCTAAGGTCCATCATTATCATTACTGCCTTACTTATGTACTCAAGTTCTTTGATCCCCTTCTCTTCTACTTCAGTCTCCTGGAAAAATGCCAAGCCTAATTAAAATTACCTTTCTGTTTACTCCATGCCTTCCCTTGTGTAATTGAATGTGGCTGGGGAATAAAATAATCTCACAAAGTATGCTACCTAGTACTTTTTAATCTCATGATTCACATATACATTTGTATATGTTTCATTATACTATACTATTTGTATATATGAAGGCAAAAAAATGATTTTATACACCTACACTGACCAATACAATAGCTAGTAGTCATATGTAGATATTGATGACTTAAAATGTTGTTACAAGGATGGAAGAAATACATTTTATCAAATTTTAAGTATTAAATTAGAATTTTAAAACTGATTCTCAATTCAGTTATTTGAAATTTTAAGTATGGTCAGAACAACTCAAGTATGTGAATCTATTTTTCAACTGTACGTTTTATTAAATGCAAACACAAATCAGGTATTTCTGATGAAATTTTAATATTTGGAAGACTTAGTACGAAAACAAAAGATGTAAAATTTCTCATTTATGTTTTCTATCCTGATGACATGTTGAAATTATATTTTTGATATATTGGGTTAAAAAACATAATAGTGATTTCACCTTTTTTACTTATTGGTTGATGATTTCAGAAAATTTAAAATTACCTCAGTGGCTCACATTAAATTTATATTGAATATGACTGCTATCTTCAACCATACTCTCAGTGTACAGAAGTATTGGTAAAAACCTGTGATGGAAGTATATACAAGATGCTAAGGGCAGGCCAGAAGAGGAATTAACTCAGAGTAATGGTGAGGTAATTACATCTTAGTTCAAGCTGCTATAACAAAATACCATAGACTGGGTGACTTACACAACAAAGTTCAAGATCAAGGTGCCCTGCAAATTTGCTATCTGATGAGGAACCACGTCCTGGTTTGCAAGTGACTGGATGTCTTGGTTGGTTATATCCTCACATGACAAAAGGAAAGTTAGAGAGCTCTCCAAGGTCTTTTACAAGGGCACTAATCCCACTCATAAGGGTTCTATTCTCTTGATCTAATTATCTCCCCCAATCCCACTTCCTAATACCATCATGCTGGGGGTTAGAACTTTAACACCGGCCTCAGTTACCACCACCTCTTCTCTACAGAATTTTGGCAATTGTATTTTAACTTATCTCCATACTTTTTCTCTGCAGTATTTCTCCCACCACCACTACTGCTAACACACACACACACACACACACACACACACACACACACACACACACACACGTTCTATTGTCAACAGGAAAGCTAATGGTGCCCTTCAAAAAGGTAACACAGATTATTTTATTCTATAGTTCCAAACCCTCCAGTGGCTTCCAGTGGCTTTCAGAATAAAAGTTAAAGTCCTTATAATGACGTACAAGATCATACAAAACCTAACCACCTGGCAAGTTTCCTGAACATATCCTAAAACTCTCCCTCACCAGCACTCTCAATTTAAAGCCTTGGTCCTTGCTTCTCCCTCTATGTGCACTGCTCTTCTCACAGACATCTGCTTTTCTCAGGCCTCACTTCCTTCCAGTTTCTAACAAAATGCACACCTTATTAAAAAGGCCTTTCTTGAACACCCTATTTAAAATAACAACTCTTGCTTTCTCTATTACTTTCCATGCCCTGCTATATGTTGTCAATATCTGAAATACTGTGTATTCATTTCATATTTTATTTTATATAGCTTCTCACTCTCACTACTATGCAAGGTTTACAAGGACATATTTTTTGTCTTTTTTTATTCACTGCTGTATCCACTACCTAATAGAAGAGGACCTAGCACATAGTGGGTATAAAAATAAATGTTTGAATTAATAATAAAAAAACTGAAGGAAATATATAGGACAGATATCACGGTTAAATGCTTACGGTATGTCAGAACAGTGAACTAAATAGTAATGTCAGCATTTTTTCAAGTCTGTGAGACTGAAGATATAGTATTTCTGTAATTTATTAATATAAATGCATATTTGCTTTTAAAAGATCCTTTGAGGCTCAGATTTTTCTGTTTACAAAGTTCTAAAAATTAGCTAAATTTTTATTTTGATGGTATACTTAAGGTGAAAGAATTAAGGGTCAAAAAGTGAATGAAATCAAATGAGCTTTAATTTTGAAATGAAAACAAATGAAAGAGACTAAAAGGTAAAAATAGTTTTAAAACTGATTAGTAAATTAACACCAATGTTCAGATATAAATATAAATGTTTTCTAAGCTTAAAAATATTTGTAATATCTTAAACCTTCTGTGTTTGCAAACATTTCTCCCCAAATCTATAGTTAACTTTATGAACGGAAGGCACAATATATTCAAGATTTTTTTTTAAAGTTGAAATTTATGCCTAGCATTGAAGAAACAAAGAAATAAAGTAGACATAAGGAGATAGTAACGACAGGAAAAGGAGACCCAGAAAAAGAAAGCCCAATATCGTGACTTAACTTTAACGTTGTATTCAAATATACAGGCACACTTAACATAAGTGTACAGCTTAATGAATACTTACATACTGAACATTCCCATATAACCAACACTCATATATGGGGTCTCACTACGTTGACCAGGCTGGTCTTTAACTCCTGGCCCCCCCAGCTATCCTCCCACCTCGGCCTCCCAAAGTGCTAGGCTTGCAGCCGTGAATCACCATGCCCAGCCAACAGTCAATTTTCTTTTTTTTTTTTTTTTGAGGTGGAGTCTCGCTCTGTCACCCAGGCTGGAGTGCAGTGGCGCAATCTCGGCTCACTGCAAGCTCCACCTCCCGAGTTCACGCCATTCTCCTGCCTCAGCCTCCTGAGTAGCTGGGACTACAGGCGCCCGCCATGGCGCTCGGCTTATTTTTTGCGTTTTTAGTAGAGACGGGATTTCACCGTGGTCTCGATCTCCTGACCTCGTGATCCACCTGCCTCGGCCTCCCAAAGTGCTGGGATTACAGGCGTGAGCCACCACGCCTGGCCAACAGTCATATTTTTTAAAAGAACATTTATAGCACCCAGAATCCTCTTTTTGTGTTCCCCGCTAGTCCCTTTCCCCACCTCAAAGGATAATCATTGTCTTGACTTGTAATATCATAGTTATGCCTATTTCTTATATTTCACAAAAATAGGTTTAGTAGATATTTTAAAAGTCTGGCTTATTTAATTCAATATTTTATTTTTGACATTCCACATAATGTTGCTGTATAGTATTCTGTCCTTTGTGTATGCTACAATATATTTATCTACTCAACCACTGAAATATATTTGGATAGTTTCCAATTTGGGGCTATCTCAAATTGGGATGCTATAAGCATTGTAGTGTGTGTGTGTGTGTGTGTGTGTGTCTGTGTGTGTGTAATACATATATTTCTGTTAGGCATATTCCAAAGTTGCATATTTGATAAGACACATTTAATAAGTCCTATCAGTATTAGATAGTGAGATCATATAATCTATATAAGAATTAATGTGAATGATTTAGAAGGATATCTGGCATATATTTAATGAATGTTAGCTGCTATTGTTATTTTTTTGTCAAATTACCAAGATAAATGTCATCTAGCACTATAGCTAAGAGGTTAAATATTTGAACTCTACTCATGGATAGACCCAGATCAGAATTTTTATGGTCTCATTTTCTAGCAGAGTGATGTTCAGGCACATTACTTGAGAATTTAATTCTTATTTTCTTCAGTGTAAAATATACACCACCATAGGCTTTTGTGTTTAAGAAGAAATTGCATATAAAGGCTTATCAGTGTCAAGCACATAAAGCTCAAAAAAACATTAGTAGCTATTTGTACTATGTAATTAATACAGCTGCTAATATATCCTCTTTTACTCACACTATGTCTTGTAATGTACCATGTGAATTTAATCAGAGGTAGTGCTTAATATCTTAGCAGTTTCCCTGGAAACAGAGAGGGTTGCCCAACAAATCAACCAATCACCTAGAACCTTCATGTTCTGATTTCCTTTTAGCTTGGAACTTTGTCAGATACGGTACTGGATCTTTCTGAACTTCTGAATCAGATGATAATGTCCAGTTAACGAAGAGTTAATATAAAATGGAGAGATTCAACAAGGATTTTATTTCTTTGACTTCAAAATGTATGAAAGACAAGGCTGCTTATCATGCTAAAATTAATACTGAGTGTGTCTGAAAGTAGAGACCCTAAAAACTCAGTGTTACCAAGGGCTTACAAGCTAATTAAAATTCTGCCTAAACTTATATTTCAAATTACTATATTTAAACTAAATTCATTTGAAATGAAGAGGCATAATTCTTTGTTTAACTAAAGCTCACTGTTGCATTTTCTCAAAGAAAAAGCTATAATGTGATGTCCTTTAAAGCAAATCCCTAGGGTTTTATTAAGGTAGTAAAAATACCAATATATGTCACAGTGGATTTTCTAAGGGAAATAGTTTTTTTCTCTTATACACTAATAAAAAAGAGATATACATATTTCTTGAAGGAGTTTGTGTGAAAAATAAAAAGAATCATAACTCCTAGAGTATATCTTATTTATACAGCTGTTAAATCTTTCCACCAGCTTTCTCTCTGACAGAAATGCAGCTATGCCTCAATAAGGCTGATTTTTAATTAAACAACCTGTGTCTCTCAGCCTGTGAAAAATGAGCTAATAGCAATATAGTCATATGAAGGCATCAGAGCTTTATTTCTAAAATCTGCTACTGATGATGCGTTATTTGTGGTAATCATATCCACAGAGGTTAAGAAGCAGATATTGCAATATATTTAGGCACAATATACTGTGCTAATAATGGTTTTCAAAAGCACACAGGATATTTTAAAATGTCATATTCAAGCTAGTATTTCAAGAACTGATTTCTAGATCCTTGACTATTAGTTTGATTTTAATTGATTTAAACCTATTAACAAACTTAACTCCAGAATGAAGGAGTACTTCAATGTTTTAGGAGATATACAATATATATGCCATGCCCTTTTCTTAATGAATCCCATGAGAATGGATCTATATTAAAAGTATAGCGCATGTTTATTAATTATGGTTTTTCCGATGTTAATTTCAAAAATCTATAGTACATATTTCCATTGGATGGCAATAATACCAGCAAACGACAATGTTTCTTTGGTTAATAATAAAACCTACAAACTTTAAAAAAATCAAAATCACTCTATTACTACAAAATATAGCATTACAAATAAAATGTCCCCTATTTTATTAAAAACAATAAGGTTTACCATTAAATTCAATACAAAGATTTGGAAGTTGAATTCATGTAAGAAATATTCATTTTGCCTGAGGGTCTTTCTATTACATGATTCTTCCCTGACGTGCTTGTGACTCATTTGCTACTTTTCAGCAGAGTTGAGAAGTGATCATATATAATGTCAAATATCTTATTTCTATGGCTCAGAGCCTCTTTCTTAGGAAACACTGGTTTATTACCTTTTTATCCCAATTCACAAGTGTTATCTCCCAGGTAGCTGAACTTCAGTAAAAGCAAGCCCAGAAAGCCCTTCCTCTCTACTTCCCTCCCTTCCTTTCCCCCTTCATTCCTTTCCCTCCCTTCCTGCCTCCCTCCCTCCCTCTTTTCCTCCCTCCCTCCCTTCCTCCCTTCCTTCCTTCTGTCCTTCCATCCTTCCTTCCTTCCTTCCCATAGGATTTAAGTGTTTCTTGCAGGCATGTCAAACGTAGGCTTGATCCCTCTTCTAGCTAATGTGCAATTAAAAAAAAAAAATAGTAGATACTTGTATCCTGATCCTTCAAGCAGAAAAGATGAGACAAGTCATCCAAATCTGGATCAGTGTAATTTGAAATAACAGGTTTAATATTTTAATATAAATTTCTATTTGGAAAAAAATACATGGGGCTTTCATAGTACAAATAACATGAAAGTAAAACACCAATAAAATCATCTTGACTATTGAGGACAAAAAGAATTTAATAACTTGTGATGCTTTAGGTAGAGAAAATGTTTCCTAAGTCTGCAAAACACTGAAATACCTTATTATTAGTTTGAGATTTTCCTTTTCTTTTTCTAAAGTCCTCCCCTCCAGCTTGCTATCCACCCATCAGTGTTCTGCTCACCATTGCAGGATGTTTCTTGTTCCAAGCCGTGTGTGTGTGTGTGTGTGTGTGTGTGTGTGTGTGTTTTCCTTATCCAATGACTCAGCAGATCATCAGGACACTCCTGCACCAACATCACATGAAAGGAAAGCTGCCAGGGGAAGAACTTGAGGTTAGCTTTCCTCATCTAAGATAAATCATCACATGCAAAGGCTAATTAAGACTAAAGTATATTTGGAATTATAGCTATGAAAATTGATTTTTCATTCCACAGTGATAAAATGGAACTACTTCACGGGAGAGATTACTCTAGTTTATCATGGCCTGATATTGTATATACTTAATTCTGCTCTGAAAGTGTGTTCCTTCATGTGGGCATCATCTTAATTTTTCAAACCCGTACATAATCTGATACCATAATTTGAAGACATTTTCACATATATAGCTTCTACATTTTTCCATATTCAACTTCCCTGCTCATTATATATATAGAATAGAAAACAAAATCAATGTTTATCATTTGTACTTAAAGATAAACAATATGTCTATTAACTTAAGAGAGTGAATATTTAAATATGCTAAGTGAATTTTAAAAATATAAAATAAAAATTTACATTATACAAATTTATTCTCATACTATCCAGAAAGATTATTACCCTTTAATAAAGGCTATTTAAGATTCATATAAAATATATTGGTCTTCTATTAGGAATGCATTTTATGCATGGTGAAAATATTCATCATATGTGTTATGTTGTATGAATGAAATTTTTAGAAGTAATGCAATGCATTAGACACTCTAGAAATGTAACATCAAAAGTGGATTCCGGAAAGCAAAGAGTATTCATCAAATAATGCTCTAGTCATTTTCTCTTCTAATCAAGAAGTAATTCAGGAGGTTAGAGAGCAGATTAACTGCTTATCTGTCTTTTCTTGAGCTAAGTTGTATGGAAATGTTCACATTTAGGAACAACAGGTGTTCCCTGGATATCCTGGAAAAGACATAAATTTGTTTTTAACTGCAGTTTAGAATATTCATTCCATTTCTAAAATTTTAATTATGTACCTTTTAAGAATCATGTATTTAGAATTAAAGTAATGGTTCTAAGGTTAAAGGAGATGATTTAGTACCACACCTAGCTGTTAATTTTGGGCTCATTTGAAGGTCTGTTTAGTTGAAGGCCATCTATCTATCTTACACACTCTCTATGCTGTCCCTGCTACCACAGGTGTGACTGCAGTTTCCCTTTATTGTAGTCTGCATTTTGTTGTTGCTGTCATGAGACATTAAAAACTTGAGGATTCTTAAGAATTATTTTTTGATAGTTGCTTCCTTCAGAATTTCTTCTTTATTTACTTAATTCACTTTTTTTTTTTTCTGAGATGGAGTCTCGCTCTGTCGCCCAGGCTAGAGTGTAGTGGCATGATCTTGGCTCGCCTCAACCTCTGCCTCTTGGCTTCAAATGATTCTCCTGCCTCAGCCTCCTGAGTAGCTGGGATTACAGTCATTCCCCACCACACCTGGCTAATTTTTGTATTTTTAGTAGAGACAAGATTTCATCGTGTTGGTCAGGCTGGTCTCAAACTCCTGACCTCGTGATCCGCCCACCTTGGTGCACTTAATTCACTTTCATTGGTCTCCTAGCATTTCCATGAGCAAGGAGAAGATCATAGATGCCATTGAAACATGCAATAACAAGTACTGATTTGTAACTGAAAACATTTCAGAAGTGAAATGAAGTTCTGGAATTTTATGAGATTTTTAAACATCAGAATTATCTACATTAATATTGAGGTTTATCTAATAGCCACACACTTAAAGACTTACCAAAAAAACCCCCAAGTTTTTAAATACTATTGTATTTAAGTGAAACTAAAACAGAAATAAAAATAGAACATTCAAGAAAAAAGCATAAATAAATAAATTCCTATGAGGTAATAGTCGAATCCATGAAACATGAGAGAATTTTAATAAAATAGGCTATTTTGAAGAAATACATAAAAGGAATATATTTTGAAAATGAATTACTTCTATTATATTAGTCTGTTCTCATGATGCTAGGAAGAAAAACCCAAGAGTGAGTAATTTATAAAGAAAAGAGGTTTAATTGACTCATGTTCCACATGGCTAGGAAGGCCTCAGGAAACTTACAATCATGGAAGAAGGCCCAGGGCAGCAGGAAAGAGAATGAGTGCCAGCAGGGGAAAGCCAGATGCTTATAAAACCATCAGATCTCGTGAAAACTCACTCACTATTATGAGAACAGCATGGGGGAAACCACCCCCATAATCCAATTACTTCCACCTGGTCCCTCCATTGACACATGGGGATTATTACGATTCAATGTGAGATTTGGGTGGGGACACAGAGCCAAACCATATCACCTATGGATACATGATGAG
This sequence comes from Pan paniscus, assembly GCF_029289425.2. NCBI lineage: Eukaryota > Metazoa > Chordata > Mammalia > Primates > Hominidae > Pan > Pan paniscus. The sequence continues at coordinate 99,793,167 of NC_073258.2, forward strand.
GTTCAAAAACATTTTAATCACAGATACATAAAAGTTATTTTAATTCTTCCTTGATCAGGAAGACTATGATGTGATCTTCAATAAGTAAAAGTAAAGTCCACGAACTATGTCTGTATATAAGTTATCATGGTTATTGAAAGAGTTTTAATAAAAGAGAAGTATGCAGTTACAGTGCCTCCTAGTTCTTCACATTCTTTAAAAGCATGTACATTTAGAATAAAAGGAACAATCTGTTTCAGGCTGTGACTAAAAACACAAGGAAACAAAAACTCTGAATATAAATTCAAGAAGAGTAGACAGATAGTGGAGCTCATATTAGAGCTCTCAAAACAAAAGTCATAATCCATCTGTCCCGTGCTTATAGCATCAAAAATTTAGAGAGTAGATTGTAGAGCTTATCTGTTACAAGTAACATCTATTCACATATAGAAATGACATCACAGGGCCGGGCGCGGTGGCTCATGCCTGTAATCCCAGCACTTTGAGAGGACAAGGCGGGTGGATCACAAGGTCAAGAGATCGAGACCATCCTGGCTAACACGGTGAAACCCCGTCTCTACTAAAAAAATACAAAAAAAAATTAGCCAGGTGTGGTGGCGGGCGCCTGTAGTCCCAGCTACTTGGGAAGTGGAGGCAGGAGAATGGCGTGAACCCAGGAGGCGGGGCTTGCAGTGAGCCAAGATCGCGCCACTGCACTCCAGCCTGGGCGACAGAGCGAGACTTCGTCTCAAAAAATAAATAAATAAATAAATAAATAAATAAATACCACATCACAGAAAAAGAAATGAAACAATATGCACTAATATGCACTTACCTTAGACATATGTTAAGTATATATACAACAAAGTGTAGTGGCAGGGCTAGGAACAAACCATGACTAAAACCTGAATCTCCTGATTTCTTACTAAGTTCTTATTTCCATGCTACCATGCAGTTATCACTAAAAACAACTTAGTAGTACATCAAATCTGTAGAAGATTCAAGCATATATAATAAGATTCTTAGTTCAGTATAATGGCCATAATATTTTTTATTTCATAAATATATTTATACCCTCCCTATCAGTCATTTTGGTCTATAATATCCCAACCACTGAGTTGATAAAGAGGATTATTTTCTTTGTAATTTAAAGTCGATTTGTCTTCAAAGGCATAATCTCAAAATCCAAGCTTTATTTTTTTATTTTTAAAAAAGGAGTTTTCTAAATTTCCCAAATTCCCATTTTAATATAAAGAAAGATATGATATTGTTAAACTTACATTTTATAAATATCAGCAGGGTTATATGATTTAGCAAAACTGACAGCCAGCATAAGGACTATTCTCTTTGCAATAATGTGGATGAAGACCAGGATAGGGATGAGGATGTAGATTCGAATGGAAGCCAGAAATAGAGTACGAAAGTGAGACAAGATATAAATTTGAGTCTTCTCAGTTTCCCCTTGATATCAAAACATTTAAAGGGTAGACTGAGGTTCAGAAAACAGCCAGAGCAGAAAAGATTTCCCACCATTATAATGACTTCCCTGAAAAAAAATTGAGAGATCCTAAGAGAGTTCTCTGGAATAACTGGTATCAGAAGAGTATGATGCTGCTCAGAAAGAACATTTAGGAATGGTTGGAGATTGTGAACAAACTCATTATTTGGAAAAAAAAATGGGCAAATAAAGGGGAAGATTGAAGCATTTATCCTGTGTTTTCTATACAAGCAATACTAATGAGTATTAAAATAGTAGATCAGGAAAGTTTCTTTTGTAGAACCAGAAAAGAATGACAAAATTAGAATAACATCACTGTGAAACTGCTAATGAATCTAGACAGAGAGCCTCAAAGTTTGGTAACTTTAGGAAAGAGAAATAGCTGGTCATTACATGCTTGTAGATAGAAAAACAAAACATCACACATGATGTAGTAATTTTATAAATATTGACTCTGAATCTAATCAAGCCCCTAGAATCAATTCCCAATGTGGCGGACAGAGGATTGTGTAAACTACATCATACCACCTGCAATAAGTTAAATGTAAACTATAGGACAAAGGGAAAATCACCTAGTTTCCTCAACAATGACATTATAGAAAGAGAAAAGGAGACAGGGCCTATCAACCAAAATAGGTTTACAGACATTTGAGCCATTTACAATGTGTAGAACTTCTTATTTGGGTTCTGATTCATAGACTTTAAAATATATATTTATACTTGCCTTGATAAACTCATTGGTACAAGACTGTCACCCTCATCATAGACATATATAATACTGGAAAAAATATATATGAGCATCTGTCTTTTAGGCTACAGAAAACAGGAAGCACAAAACTGTGATTTTTCTGAGAGAAAGAAAACTATTGACTTACGCCAAAGCATATGCACCTCTCCAGTCTTGGACAATTAATCTGCATCTTAGTCTGTTTGCACTGCTATAATGAAAAACCACAGATGGGATAATTGATAAGCAGTAGAAATTTACTTCTCAGTTTTTGGAGTCTGGGAAGTCCAAGATCATGGCACTGGAAGATCTGATTGTCAAATGAGGGCTTCTCTCTGCTTCCAAGATGGTGATGAACACTGAAGACTCTGGTGGGGAAGAACACTTTATCCTCACTTGGCAGCTAGTGGAAGGGCAAAAAGGAACAAACTCCTCCAATCAAACCCTTTTATAAGAGCAACTAATCCTGTTCCTGAGGATGGAGGCTTCTCATGACTCAATCACCTCCCAAAAGCCATACTGTTGCATTGTGTATTAAGTTTCAACATAAATTTTGGAGGTTACAAAAACATTCAAACCATAGCACTTAATAAGTATGCAAGGAAACTGTACCTGAGCTGTATACAATGGTTTTCCAACGTGCAGCGGCAGTGACAAGACACTGGCACAATCGAAGTGACTGGGATCTGTGGATGAGGTCATAGGAAATAAGAAACAGCAAGGAGACAGGCCTTGAGAATTACATGTAGGAATCTCTTTCAATTTTTTGGCAGAACACAGGTTGTACATATTCTATCGAGATCACCAAAGAGGTTATTAGTAGAACTAGAGGTTGCAAGATTACACAAAGAACATTTCAAAGAATGTTGGGAGTTCATTCATTCCAGAGTGAAAATATCTTCTTAATATCTGACAACCCTGGCATCTAGCTAAAACAAAATAAAAATAGGAATAAGAAAAATGCCCTAGAGTATGAACTATTCATATTCTATGAGACTTCCTCAAGTCTCATTAACAAAGTCCAAAAGCAAGCCTAACAAGATTGTTAGAGGACACAGTATTTGGATACTGAGTTAGGGGCCTAGGAAATGCTTTGAGCTTTCCTAGATTTACACTTAATACAGCATTGCCTGAGCCAAGACAAGTTTGACCAGTAATTTGAAAAGTTCAAGGTAGTCAACCAGTGTTAAAATTGAAAACTCTTTGAAGGAAGAAAAACCCCTAGCCTGCACAAGGCATTGTTCATGTGTCTGGTATTTAATACAAAATCACCATATTAATGATTTTTGTTTTAAAAAATCCATAACAAAGAATGGGAAAACAGAAAAAGCAAACTACAGATGAAAGAGATGCTGAACCTAAAATATGAAGACTTTAAGGTAGTTATAATAATTACTTTTAAATAAGTTAAATATGATGGTAATATGAAGGCAGGAATGAAATAACAACAGAGATACAAGAATAAATGAGAACTCTAAAACTGAAAGGTAGATTAATGAAAATGAAAATAGGCACTGAATGGATTTAGCAGCAAAAAGGAGATAGTAAAAAAAGGTATTTACCAAATAACTTAGAAAATAATATTCCAGTCTGAAAAAGATAGAAGGGGAAATATTAATTAAAAATAAACAGAGTCTCAGAGGCCAGTATCACAACATCATACAATCCAACATATATGTAACGGAAGTATCAGTAAGAGAAGAAAGTACAATGTTAGCAGAAAAAATATTTAAAGAAATTATGGTCAAAAATTTCTAATTTTGATGAAAAATACTAACTTAAAGATCTGAGAATATCATGCATGTGGAGATTTGTGTGCATGTGGGTCTGTAATCGTCAATGTTACAAATAGAGTGGGGCACTGGTGTATATTTGATTTCCCCAAATGCAGGCAGGAAAAGAGCAACAGAGCAGCCAATAAGCAAAAGGTACAAATAGGAAGATGACATGTCTAAACACAACATCAATAATTACATTAAATCATATAAATAAGTAATGATTACTGTTGGGTAGTTGCTCCAATGAGTCATCAGAGATGTGCTAGTTGAAACTACTCATCCCCAGTTGAATGGGTTAAGAAACAAAAGAAACAAAAGACCAGAAATACAAAGTGATCTGAGGATGGGGAGCAAATGCAACTCCCATTCATTGTCACCGGGAGCATACAATGATGTAACTATTTCGGAAAACAATTTGACAGTTTCTCGTAATGTTAAGCATGCATTTACCATACAATCCAATAATTCTTATCCAAGGTGTTTACCCAAGAGAAATTAAAAACAAAACTGGAATATACTTTCAAACACATTCACTTTTCTCTCAGCCTAAGGATTCAGTTCTATAGGCTCTTCAAAACAGCTTCCCCTACAATGAGTAATACAGGAAAGAAGGAGATAGACACATAAACACACACACACACACACACACACACACACACACACACACACACAGAATGATAAAAATAGTAGTCATTTTGTAATCTAATCTCAAATGTGACATGTAATTAGTCTTTGAATTTTAGTATTTCCAGTCTTTTGAATTTTAACCATTTTATTGGGATGAAGTGATTTCAGCTTTCATTTTACTGATGACTAATTGGAGTTATTAGTTACTTTACATATAATTATTGATATAGTTTAATGTTGTTACTAATATGATGTTTAAGTTTGTAATATTGTGTCCTCTATACTGTATTATGAAGCAATTCTTTAAATGCTTCATAATTAAGAAGCCAGAGAACAGAAACTAAGCCCCACCTTTTGAGGGGAAGAGTATCAAAAACTTTGTAGAAATTTTTTTAAACAAACACACTCTACACTCTGAATATATAGCATATACATTTTTCCCACAATTAAAATACTTTCATCCCTAGAAAAGGTCACAAAAGCCCCATCAATCACAATATTTAGTTGAAATCCTGAGTCTCATCATTTAAATCATGTTGAGATCTGGATGAAGTTCCTCAGGTGTAGTTCTTTAAATGTAGCACCTTGAGTACAGTTCCTCTTAAGCTGAACACCTATGAAATAAAAAAGATAGTTATTTACGGCTATACATGCAAAACACAATGGTGGCATAGGACAATCATTATTGACATTTATGTTCAAAAATAGGGAGCATGAGAGACAAAAATCATTGACAATAGTAATTCTGAAATCCAGACTGACTTGTTAAATGTTCCTAGATGAGTTCTCATGAATTCTGGCTTTGTGCTCTGTTCTCTTGGTTCTGCTCTCTGAGGCATCCTTTATTTTTTTTTCATGGAGAATAACATATTGATATGAATGAAGGAATAAACTGAATATTTATGTGGCATTAACTATAGGGATAAAACATTAATTAACAATATATTCTTGGATACTTCAATATCGTAACTTGGGTCACACACCATGGTGTTAATTCACTGCCTTCCTAACAAAGGTAATTCTCAGACAACAGCAATTGAGCCTTGCGTGGATTCTCTGTAATGCTCAGTACTTTGCAGGCATTCAAGAAATATAAAAAACAGAAAATAATTTTAACATCAACAACAATGAAAGTGGACAGCTAGACAATAAACTTCTCCTATGTCCCTAAAAATGAAACTAAGAAAAGTAAAAACTGCTAGGACATGAAAAGTAGCAATTTTCTTTATTATCTAAAAATGTGTTAGGAAAGATATTGATATTTTAGTTTTGATAAAATAGAAAGGTAGAGAAAGACATTACAGGAAAGGAGAAACTAAGAAATGTCTTTTGCTGCAAATACTTAATAATGTTTATGTGCAATTCTCTTTCTAACACCAGACATAGACTTTGCTGCTGAGAACAAGTCTAGGAGTAAATATATAACATGGATTCTTTCTTCATTGAGCTACACATTTGAAAAGATAGAGCTATAACTCAGCATGCACCTTTGGTGTATTACAAGGTTTTATTTTCTCATACATGTACCATTATTATCGCTAAAATAGAAACAAATACAGCCTAATGAGGCCGTTATTTCTCTAGCATTTGGAGTAGCTGTAACATAATTTTCCACACTCATTATCCGCCACAGATATTGTGAGTATAATGTCTAAAAAATAAATCTCCTTGTAAGATAATATCACTTCCTTTTAAAATCCTGATAATTACATTTAGTATAAAGGATGGAATAAATAAGAGTTTTGTTTATTCTACTTAGATACATGCCTGTACTGGCAATTTTATACTCATTTTTTGAGGATACTAGGAAGCTCCATCACCCAAAATATTTGTTGAATGCCCACTGAAAGCTGATATTGTTTAATGATGTACAAAATTTGTATTTCGTAATTTAAGATATAGAAGGAAATGCTAATATTATTATTATAGATGAATTGTCAACATAGCCAACCATTCTAGGTCTGTTTTGCATTGAAAAAAATATAACTAATAATTAATATTAACTCAATATATTTCAACTCCCAAGTTTTTGTTTCTAAATATTCAACATTGAATTATTCTAGAAAGCAAGTTTAAACTGGAATAGAGAACAGTGACAACTGAAGATGTTTCAAACATTAGGAAAGGAGAGTGGGCGACGAGCACAGAAATTCACAGTAAAAGATTGAGCAAAGGAACTCTAGCACCAGAGATAAAACTTGCAAACATCAGAATGACTTGGGAATGACAGGATCCAAGATGATTTCAGCTTGTTACACAGTGTTGTATTCTAGTGAGTTTATTAAGCACTTGGAAGCTCAATTTTATTATCTTGTAAAATGGGAATAATAATATACATTTTATTGAGCTACTGGCATAATGTCAGTAAAATTCTTATCAAAGAACAAGGATCATATCTAATGACTAAAAAGTTAACGGATACATTTTAATATATTTAGGCATAAAATCATCTTTTCCAAGATGAAGAAATTTGCTCAGAATATTGATATGATCAAAGTGTATCATAAACCTCAGGCAGCAGAAAACTGATTGACAGATTCTTTTGTATGTCTCTATCTTCTAATACAGTGACTGGCACCTGTACAGGAGTCTATGAGTATTGAACTATTTGATGAATAAATAAATAATAATTTGCCAAGGTCAAATGGCAATTTGGTTGCTAAGCAAGCATTCAAACCCATGACTCAGTGGCATCAGTTCATTCTCTTTGACTTCTTAATTCTCCCTCTCCTCCTGATCCCTTTCTTTCTCTCTCTGCATCAGACAGAGAGAGAGAGAGAGACAGACAGAGACAGAAAGAGACAGGGACAGGGCCGTAGAAAATTGAGGATTTGATTTAAGAAGATGTAAGATCATAGCTGGAAATTTCAAACAAATCAGGTTGAGTAGAGGGCCATTGTCATCCAAGTGGGAGTATAGAATATGGTTATCTGTGAAAAAGCAAGAGGAGGCATGTAACCAATATGTATCACATACTTTTGTTCTTTCCTAGACCGGAAAGTGTTATTATAACATAAAATAATTACTTTTCAAAAAATTTAGTCTTAGTATCATTAAAGCAATGGAAGATAACACCAAGATATTTTTTCACCTAAGGTTTAGTAACATAGGGTAGCAAATTCAGGAATTCTATTTAGCAAAAAGATCTTGTCTGTTTATGAGCATATTGCCTTTATTTATCTAAGGAGTTCTTTCTCCAACTTTCTGTGTTGCCTCCTAGATTCTGAAAAATCAGTGTTTTTTTTTAAAAAACTAACATTTTTAAAGGAAGTACTCAAGCTGTCTTTAGGACTTAGCTAAACACATTTGTGTTTAGGGCCTAGGGAAAGTAACTGCAAATGCACTCACAACCTTTATAGATTTCTGCCTCTGTTCTGAACAGAACCTCAAGGATGTGGTTGTTTTCAACTTAAAAAGTGAAACTCTGCAAAGAATGTTTGATTAGGCTGACAACATTCAAAGGTAAATCTAGAAATAAGTGTTTACAAGTTTTACAGTGTCCTCTTTAAGAGGAAATGGCTATTCTGCTTTAACTGAGAGGATAAAATGCTCTTTATAACACATGCTTTTGGAGATCTAACCCTTAGGCACTCAGGATCTAATTAGTCCATCTACAGGTAAATATGTGTTTTTAATGGTGCTATCCAATGTGATATTTTATATTACTTCTGATTTCCTGACTTCATGTATTTATTACATGGAGAATAGAAACTATGTAATACAATATTTCAACTCTTAATAGTCTATTCTTCAAAATGACTAATACTGATGACAACCTGTCTGAAATATTTTCCAAAGTTTATTTTGTCACACTTGTCAATTTAGCAACCATTATATCTTCAGTGGTTTGGCTAAGTCTACATAAGCAAGGAACTTAAATTTTCTTCTACTTAATTTTTGTTGTAATTTTTCTTATTTCTACTATAGTTATGAATTTCTAATTTAGCAAGAATATTTTCCCTGAATTTCCTTAAATTGGGATTAAATCCGAATAATCATAATGCCAAACCACTTCAACTGTCTTTCCAATTTTTTTTTAATTTGCCTCTTTTATCTTTGTGCTAGGATAGTTCTTCTGGGCTATCTCAGGAATAAATCACCCAGGAAAATATTGGCTTTCTTGTAATAAGCCAAAAATATGATGAGAACGGCTATAAAAGAATCAATTTGACCAGTTGTGAGGGTAATATCATGGTCTTTAAATATAGTTATTGTATTTTATTCTATGTTATGCTACTTTATGTTAAACAACACTTTATCCCTGTGTAGTATTTTTTAAAATACTCACTAAACTTTTAAAATGTATTATATATAATGAATATATATAATATACATAATTTTAAAAGCATTTGACAGTACAGATAAGCTTTAAAAAAAGACTCCCAAATCTAATTTCTAATGACAAAAAATAATTTTTGTTATTTTTGTCTATTAACTCTAGCTTACAATTAATTAAACTTCGATTTTTAGAATTTTATTGTGAAAACATTATATATTCACTCCATTATCAGAAATACATAGAGCTAGTTACCTTGCCATAACCTCACCTCCTTTATACCATCTCTCAATGCAGTTATATAATTATTCCTGTCTTTCCACTGGTCAAAACTGCATTTTCAAACAATATACTAGAACTTCTATTTCTTTTTCCAAAATGTTAGACACTATTTTTTTGACTCTCTGTTTTGTTGGTTTTGTAGTTGTTGTTTGTAAGTTAAAAGCCAATAAAATTATTATTGTGATTCCGTAACTGTTCGCAGTAAGAAGTCAAGTGATATTCTGTGTAGGGAAAAATTAACTTTACTCAAAGAGAAAGGACGGGCTTTCACCCTCAATTGCTTCACTTTCAGTAACTGTGATCTCTCGGATCCTTGGAGGTCATGCCTGATAGGAGAGTCTTTATTTGCCTAGAGACTGTTCACTGGACAATCCAACAATGTGGTTTGTAATGGAGGCTTTGGAACGTACCATATCACTTCCAACCTCCTAAGAACCTAGAGACTGATGTCATTAGACTGAATTCCAGGAAGGGCTAGAGACTAAAGGTCAACCACATAGGCAGTATGTGTTCATGCCTTAATAAAAACTCCGAACACCAAAGGATTGGGTGAGCTTCCTTGTTTGTCAATACTATCTGCATATTATCACAAATAATAGCCCAGAAGAGGTAATGCTGTCTTTATCTCCACAGGAAGATGCTGGTCAGAAACTCCACACTTGGACCTCCAAGGCCCTACCCTATGGATGCCTCCCTTTGCTGATTTTAATTTATCAGTATTCAGTATGCAATACTGATAAGTACTAATTTATCAGTATGCAATACTGATAAGTACTAATTTATCAGTATAGAATACTGATAAATTCTAAATACTGTTAGAATAATTTCAGTATTCTAACAACTCTAGGAGTAAGTATAGAACATTCCTGAGCTCTGAGAATCATTCCAGTGAATTATTGAACCTGGAGGTAGCCATGTGGATCCCCCAAATTTTAGCCAGGGTGAAGTGAGGGTATTCTGGGTACCCTAAAATTGTGGTTAGTGACTAACGAAAGGGCGATATCCTGAGGACTATTCCCTCTGACTTTGTGGTTTGGCTAACTCATTGCGTACAACATGATAACATTTCCTTCTCTAGACATCCAGACATTACAATTATGCCAAATATAGGTGACTGTCTCCAGTTCAAAAGCCTTCTTGTTTATAATTTACACTATACAAATTGCACAAAATAATGCACATTATAGCTTATTTTTTTCTCATTTTTGGTACCATCCTTTTTGTATTTGTTTTTTATGGAGTTTCCTTTTTTTTTTTTTTTTTTTTACTAGATCAGATATACTGTTGTCTTCCCTTAACTGATCCAGGATTAGACTTGAATTCAGAAACTTTCTCTTTTTTAGTATAATCACTTGTTTTATTAAGGTACATTTTCTAAGAAGTTCTTAAAAATATTTTATGGAAAATAAAATTTGAGTTTTGTAAATATAAAAATAATTTTATATGGCCTCCATATTTTTGGATAATTCAACTGAATATACATTTATAGATAGAAAATTATTTTTCCCAGAACTTTGTACATCTCACTTTGCTGTCTAACCACAAGTAATTTACCTTTTTCCTTGAATTTCTTATTTATTTAATATTTGTTTATTGATTTGATATTGATAGCTCCTTGAATTTATCTTTGACCCAATTAATGTACTTACATGGTCCCTGTTCAATCTCCAGCATGTAGTAGAGTGGCTGATGAAAAAAGGCTCGTAATAAACATATATTGATCCTCTATTACCTGATTCTATGATCTTTTAGCATCTCATCATCATTTATAAGAACTTTATAATGCAAATAATTTGTATTTTTTAATTAAAGAAAGGCTTCTTATGAGGATGATTATTGACATATTTTACTTTCTTTCATCTTGTTTTCTTAATTCATTATGAAATATACGTGGAGCACTTCATTTTGAGAAAATTCTTTTTGTAGTTTTTAGGTAATCTAGTTCGTCCATTTTAGCAAATGTGATTATTCTGATGAACACCTAGCAACACAATCTTATAGGCAAAGGTTAAATTACGTGAGACATAACAATATTTGCTCTGAGATTTCTATAGTAAAGTAGTTCTTTTTGGATATTCCTTATTATGATATTTTATGTAAAATGTATATCTTAGAATAGAAATTAGAAAAAAGTATAAAAATAGAAAAAATAAAAATAGAAAAAGAATTTAGAAAAATCTAAATTTGATATGTACAATCTCAATAAATATATACAATTAATGTATTCATTCACTAAAAATGTTTAATAGCACATATATCCAAATAATATATTGATAATGGGATAAAAAATTCAATAAGATATAGCTATTAGTTATATTATAAACCATAGTTATATTAAGTTATATCAGTGTATACATTTATCACTTACATAAGCATTTATTACTTATATAAACATATGCATATAACTTATGAAGTTTATGTTATTAATTGTATGTGTAACACTTTGACAATATTTAATTGAAACATGATCATTGTAACTTTCTTAAAGAAGGATATTTTAATCACTTCTAGAATCTATACAAAAATGAAACAAAATTTGATGGTTAGAATGTCAATAATATAAAAGGTAAAACATTGTATCACATTATTTGAATAGCAAACTCCAAATATTGTATCTATTAGAATCCATCATCCAAAGTGGTGATAGTGTTTAAAAGCAGCCATTTGAATTCTATTACTTAAAATAAAACAGAATTGTAACCCTTACATCTTTATATGGCTAAATTTTTTATTAATATAACATATGAACAAAAGAAAAGCTCTCTTGTTTATAAATATATTGTAATTTGCATAGATGCTATACACATACTAGGCTCTCTATAAATAGCCAACGAATTATGGTATCTAGGAGCTGGATACAAAAAAGAAATTGAATTGGCATTAAAATAATGCCTGAGAACTGAATGCAATCACCATACATAAAAATCTACATTGAGTATTTATGTTTCAAATTCAAATTTTCAACAGTAAATGAAAATAACGCTATATTGTGGTTTTTTTAAATCTTGCAGAGATTAGATTTTTAAATGCTCCCAACACATACACAAAAATGTTAAATATGTGAAGTAATGCATATGTTATTTAGCTCAATTTAGCCATTCTGCAATGTATATAACTATTTCAGATCATCACGTACATGATAAATACAATTTTGTGTTGTTTAACAGGGTAATCTCTGAGAAATGCATTGTCACACAATTTTGTCATTGTACAACCATCACAGAGTATACTTACACAAACCTAGACGGTAGAACCTACTATACACCTGACTATATGATACACTCCTAGGCTGTGGGGTATTGCTCCTAGGCTACAAACCTGTAGAGCATGTTACTATAAGCAGTTGTAACACGCTTGTAGGTATTTACGTATGTAAATACATTTAAACACAGAAAAGGTACAGTAAAATATGATATAAAATATAGAAAATGGTATAATCTTACAGGGCACTTTCCATGAATGGAGCTTGCAGGATTGGAAGTTGCATTGGGTGAGTAAGTGAACGAGTGTGAAGGCCTACTTCACATTACTATAGGACATTACAATAACCTACTATAGACTTTATAAACTTTATAAACCCTTAGGCTACACTAAATTTATTAAAAACTTCTTTTTTCAATAATAAATTAGCCTTGGCTTACTATAGTATTTTTACTTTATAAGCTTTTAAATTGTTTAACTCTTACTCTTTTGCAATAACACTTAAAACACAAACACATTTTACAGTTGTACAAAAATATTTTTTTTTCTTTTCTTATGATAAAAACTTTATTGTCTTAAATATCAAATGTTTTACGAACTACTTTTTCTTCTGAAAGTTCCTATAAAAAAAGAAAAAATAAAGTGTTTTGATTATTTAGGGCTCACTTACATTTCAGTATGTGACAAAAATTCAAACCCAAATGCATGTAGTTCACTCAGTTTCAGACAGGTCCTTTGTTCAGCCCCTAAACAAATGGCACAATGCCACCAATTTGGGGATTCCTGAGTTTGGTTCCCTTAAGTTCTCAGAGTTTTCCCAACTCTCAAAACCAAAGCATCATGGAAGTGACAGGGCCACCGGCAAGACTTTTTGCCAGTCAGCCTAGTTCTTCTTTTAAGATGCAATAATCTCAAAGCTTAAAGAAGTCAGAAAAATCTTACAATACAAGAGTAACTGCAAGAACATATAAAGAGGGAAAAGAAAAGACGGGGTTTCTATTTGCTAAGATTTGCCAAACATGGCTACAAAACTGGTAAACAAAACTTTCTTGAGTGCAAAGTCCATTAGCCCAACTTGCCATGAAGATGAGATTTGGAATAAAAATGAACAAATCAATTTTTGTTGTAGATACAAAGCGAAAAAATAAAATTCAATCAATATATTGAATTTCTTTGAGTTTATCACTAGAACTATTTCAAAAGGATGATCAGGAGATAGAATGGAAATCTAGTCATTCAAATGGGAAGGTCTTGGATGGGTGGCATAAATTCAGAAAGCTGTGCAGATTCAGGAAAGGAAAAATAAGTCTGGTCAGCATCACGTAATCTCAGACAGAAGGAATCAGGAAACGAATCTGCCTGCCTCTGGCAGGAAATAGAGGTCTGCCATTTTTAGGCCAAGACACATTCATTCAGGGTTGTGTGTAAAACCAACTCTTGTAAACAAAATAACTTCCCATCAGAAATGCATGTTCCTAGGAAAAAAAATACTGCAGCATGCTCTCCTCCCCAAATTAGCTAATGAAAACCTTCTTACAGAACATAAAGAAACCTAGTTGTGTATAAATTATCATAATTTTGTATTTCATGCTCCACGACCCCAGTCTTCCATAGTTGGCTTAACGTTTTTAGGTAAAAGAAACATTCTCTAACCCCCATGCCCTTGAACCATTTTCTTGGCAGATTTCATTCCAGAATATAGTGCCTTAAAACTTGTCAGCTGTATCCTTTCACGTTCTACAGGCTCCAGAGGGTCTAGATTACCGATCATCAATACATAACTGATAAACCTTTGAGAACATTTTCTAACTGTAAACCTCAGAAGTCAATATTTTTCTATATATCTTTATTCTATAAACTCATTTGTTTCTAATTTTTTATTTATACTTTTTAATTTTTTTGTTAAAAATTAAGACACGAGCACACACATTGGCCTAGGCCTACACAGCGTCAGGATCATCAATGTTATTGTCTTTTACCTCTCTATCTTTGTCTTAATGGAAGGTCTTCAGGGGCAGTAACACACATGGAGCTGTCATCTCCTATAATAACAAAGTAGTCTTCTGAAATATCTCCTGAAGGACATACCTGAGGTTATTTTGCAGTTAACATTTTTGTAATAAGTAGAAAGTGTACACTCTAAAATAATAATTAAAAATAGCATGGTAAATACATAAATCAGTAACAGTCATTTATTGTCAAGTATTATGTACTGTACATAATTTTATGTGCTATAACTTTATAAAACTGGCAGTGCAGTAGGTTTGTTTACACCAACGTCATCACAAACATGTGAGTGATGTGTTGAGCTATGGTGTTACAAGGGTTCCAACACCACTGAGTGATGTAAATTTATCCATTTCATTATAATCTGCTGGGACCACTGTCATATATGTGGTCCACCACTGACTGAAATATTATGTGGTATATAAATGCATATACAATTTTTATTTGTCAATAGTAAACATATAAGGAGAAAAAAGAACATCTCTTGCTACCGGAAGGGAATGTCTTACTCTATGTAAGTGGGTACGCATAAGACATATAGGCTTTTAGATAAATTCTTGTTATTAGAAATAATGTTAACTGGTAATTTGAGGCTTTGCTTAGTATCTTAATTCTTTTTTTTTAATTATTATGTTTTAAGTTCTGGGATACATGTGCAGAACGTGAAGTTTCGTTACATAGGTATATACATGCCATGGTGGTTGCTGCACCTATCAACCCGTCATCTACATTAAGTATTTATCATAATGCTATCCCTCCCCTAGCCCCCCACCCCCTGACAGACCCTGGTGTGTGATGTTCCCCTCCCTGTGTCCATGTGTTCTCAATGTTCAACTCCCACTTTTAAATGAGAGCATGTGGTGTTTGGTTTTCTGCTCCCGGGTTAGTTTGCTGAGAATGATGGTTTTCAGCTTCATCCATGTCCCTGCAAAGGATATGAACTCACCCTTTTTTATGGCTGCATAGTATTCCATGGCGTGTATGTGACACATTTTCTTTATCCAGTCTATCATTGTTGGGCATTTTTGTTAGTTCCAAGTCTTTTCTATTGTGAACAGTGCCACAATAAACATACTTGTGCATGTGTCTTCATAGTAGAATGATTTATAATCCTTTGGGTATATACCCAGTAATGGGATTGCTGGGTCAAATGTTATTTCTTATTCTAGATCCTTGAGGAATCATCACACTGTCTTCCACAATGGTTGAACTAATTTACACTCCCACCAACAGTGTAAAAGCATTCCTATTTCTCCACATCCTCTCCAGCATCTGTTGTTTCCAGACTTTTTAATGATCGCCATTCTAACTGGCATGAGATGGTATGTCTTTGTGGTTTTGATTTGCATTTCTCTAATGACCAGTGATGATGAGCTTTTTTTTCATATGTTTGTTGGCTGCATAAATGTCTTCTTTTGAGAAGTGTCTGTTTATTTGCTTCATCCACTTTTTGATGATTTTTTTTTCTTGTAAATTTGGTTAAGTTCCTTGTAGATTCTGGATATTAACCCTTTGTCAGATGGATAGATTGCCTAAATTTTCTCGATTTTGTAGGCTGCCTGTTCACTCTGATGATAGTTTCTTTTGCTGTGCAGAAGCTCTTTAGTTTAATTAGATCTCATTTGTCAATTTTGGCTTTTGTTGCCATTGCTTTTGGTGTTTTAGTCATGAAGACTTTGCTCGTGCCTATGTCCTGAATGGTATTGCCTAGGTTTTCTTCTAGCGTTTTTACGTTTTCAGGTTTTACGTGTAAGTCTTTAATCCAACTCGAGTTAATTTTTGTATAAGGTGTAAAGAAGGGGTCCGGTTTCAGTTTTCTGCATATGGCTAGCCAGTTTTCCTAACACTATTTATTAAATAGGGAATCCTCTCCCCATTGCTTGTTTTTGTCACATTTGTCAAAGATCAGATGGTTGTGGATGTGCGGCGTTATTTCTGAGGCCTCTGTTTTGTTCCATTGGTTTATATATCTGTTTTGGTACCAGTGCCCTGCTGTTTTGGTTATTGTAGCCTTGCAGTATAGTTTGAAGTCAGGTAGTGTTATGCCTCCAGCTTTGTTCTTTTTGCTTAGGAGTGTCTTGGCTATATGGGCTCCTTTTTGGTTCCATAGTATTTTAATTCTTAAATGAGGATAAGAATCTACTGATCTCCAATAATCACAAGAAATATTGAAAAATGATAAAAGAAAGAAATGTTGCAGCTTGAAAACTTCACTAATGTGTTATTTTACAGCTCAGTAACAATATACTGGATTGTTAAATATCAGTTTTATTTTTAATAGACATGATAAGAACTATTATAATAGTAATTGTAATAATTGTATACCACTTATTGTAAGGGATATAAAATATCTGAATTTTCTTTCTGAAAACCAAGATTATAAATAAAATAAACTGATAAACATAACAATGAATGTAGGACAACAATACTTTCACAGAGACCACTTAAAAAGATGAAAATTTTGCAAAAGAAGAAAAATCTTGTGAAATAATTAGAAAGAAGCTAGGGCAACCAACATTTAATGGACACAAAGAGCCAAGACAAGGGAGAAACAACTTGAGAACACGAGCTGACTGACATTGGCAGGCACTTTCTCTCTCAAGATATCTGTCAATTCTGGTCAAAGGGAAAAAGTTTAGGATTAGAAAAAGAGCCCAGGCCAAGAGCCTCTACTAAGAGGCAAAAAAATCAACAGAGATATGAGATAAAAATCCCTATAACATTATTCTGAGAAGAAAAAAATTAGTTTTTAACAACTGTCAGTGGGAGAGAACCTACTGGTGATTATCCTAGACTCTCAGAATATGTAGAAGGCTGTACACTATAAGGAGGAGAAAATTCAGGGTCAGAGGTAGCTTTGGAATTTTCAAATGATCTTGGATCCATCTCAGTCTCTACTTAAAAAGGTGGTAAGTCTCTTCTCTACCTGCCTGAGTATAGAAAAGGCTGATTATCGCTGGAGAAAAATATAATCATAAAATCCTGTATTTTTTCAATATAATGATCATAATTTATTATAAAAATATGTTATGCAAGGAGACCAGAGAAAAGACTAAAATTCAAAAGAAAAATCAGATATCAACAGACTTACTGATAAACCTGACATTGCAGTTATAATGAAACAACTTTAAACCATGTATGATTAATATCTTCAAGGAATAGAAAAAAAAAACATAATCTGAAAATCCCATGTCAACAAATGACTCTAAGCAGAAAAGACACAGCAGGAAAAAAAAAGAATTAGTATATTGAAAAACACTGAAAGGTAGATTAATAGAAATTCTTTATGTTGAAGCATATAGTAAAACAAGAGTACATATTGGAGAAATGACAGTAATTGATATATAAAACAGTGTGGAAAGCCCTAACTTATTTTTAACTGGAGTCCTATAAGGTAGAAGAGAATGGAGCAAAAGCAACATTTCAAAAACTATTGACCAAGAGCTTTCCAAAATCAAATACTGACACCAAGCCACAGTTGCAATAAATTTTGTATACTCAAAGCAGGATGAATATCAAAAAATCTATATTTAGGAACATCATGTTTTAAGAAAAGAAAACCAAAAACAAAGAGAACATTTTAATAGCAGCTACAAAAAATGACACATTACCCTAGAAGGAGTAACAGCATCACTGACAGCTGACTATTCTCAGAAACCATGGAAACTAGAAAACAGTGGACATCATTATCAAATGCTGAGAAAACAAAGTTCTAAGAATTCTATATCCAGCAAAAATATTATTCTAAAGAAGACCAAATAAAAATGATTTCAGACAAGCAAAAACTGAAAAACACCTGCACTTAAAGAAATACTAAAGAGTGTTGTTCAGGCATAAAGATAATTATTCTAGACAAAAGCACAAGAAACAGGAAAAAAAACAGTATACCTGAAAAGATAAATATGTAGATAAATATATTAGATATTGGCTGCAGGAAATAATAATTATAAGGTCAATATTAAGTATATAGAAAAGTAAATGCATGAAAATATAAACAAAGGGAAGGTACTAAAGTTGAGGAATTATTAAAACAACAATTTAAGTTAGACTGAAATATGTCAAGACTCACCTGTGTTTAATTTTCTATTGCAATCACTTAGTAAAATAGTGTACACAGAATAAGCTGATCATATAATAAAAAAGAATAATTCAGAAGAAGAAAAGACATGGAGTAAATGACAAAACAGATAGTAAAATGGTAGATATATATGGTCTGTCACCACCAAAACTCATGTTGCAATTTGATCCCCATCGTGGCACTGTTGGGAGGTGGGGCTAGTGGGAGGTGTTTGAGTCACTGGGGCAAATCCCTCATGAATGGCTTGGTGACCTTTTCATTGTAGTGAGTAAGTTCTGGTTCCAGTGAAATTGGATCAGTTTCTGTGACAATGGATTAGTTTCCGTGAGAGTGAGTTGATATAAAGCCAGGATACCCCTTGGGTTTTTTATTTTTGCATGTGTCCACTTGCCCTTTGGCCTTCTCTGCCATGTTATGAGGTAGCATAAAAGCCCTGACAATATTGCTGACATTATGATCGTATGCTTGGAAAACCCTAAGACACATCCAAAAGCTTCTAGAACTGGTAAATGAATTCAGCAAAGTTTCAGGATACAAAATTAATGTACACAAATTAGTAGCTCTGCTATACACCAACAGGGACCAAGCTGAGAATCAAATCAAGAATTCAACCTTTTTGTAGTTTTCCTTGTAGAGGTCTTTCATGACAGCTGCAAAATAAATACAATACCCAGGAATATAACCATCCAAGGAGGTGAAAGACCTCTATAAGGAAAACTATAAAACACTGCTGAAAGAAATCACTGATGACACAAACAAATGGAAACATATCCCATGCTCGTGGATGGGTAGAATCAATATTGTGAAATGACTATACTGCCAAAAGCAATCTATAAATTCAATGCAATCCCATCAAAATATCATCATCATTCTTCATGTAACTGGAAAAAACAATCATAAAATTCATATAGATCCAAAAAAGAGCCCACATAGCCAAAGCAAGATTTTGCAAAACGAACAAATTTGAAGGCATCATTACCCAACTTTAAAGTATATTATAAGGCCATAGTCACAAAAACAGCATGGTACTGGTATAATAATAGGCAAAAAATCAAAAAATCAAAACCACAATGCAATACCACCACACTCCTGCAAGAATGGCCATAACCAAAAAGTCAAAAATTAATAGATGTTAGTGGGAATGTAAACTAGTACAATCACTGTAGAAAACACTGTGGAGATTCCTTAAATATCTAAAAGTAGAACTACCATCTGATCCAGCAATCCCACTACTAGGTATCTACCCAGAGGAAAAGAAGTCATTTACCAAAAAGATACTTGCACATGCATGTTTTTAGCAGCACAATTTATAGTTGCAAAAATATGGAACCAGCCTACTGGCCCATCAATTGATGAGTGGATAAAGAAAACATAGTGTATATAATATATATCACTGACTACTACTCAGCCTAAAATGGAAAAAAGTAATTGCCTTTACAACAACCTGGATAGAATCAAAAACTATTACTCTAAGTGAGGCAGCTCAGGAATGGAAAACCAAATATTGTATGTTCTCACTCTAAGCTATGACACACAAAGCATAAAAATGATACATTGGACTTGGTAACTCGGGGGAAATGGTAGGGGGTGGGGAGGGATAAAAGCCTACACACTGAGTACAGTGAATACTGCTTGGGTTATGGGTGCACCAAAATCTCAGAAATCAGCACTAAAGAACTTATTCATGGAACCAAACACCATCGGTTTCCCAAAAACCTATTGAAATAAAAAAAATTAAAAAAATTAAATGGCATCACAATTAAATTCTTTTGTACATCCATTACTACTAGAGTAAACATATAGTCAAGACAGGAAGAAAACAATTATCAATACATAAATCTGACAAGTAATTCACATATGGGAGAGAAATCTTAGAAATCAAGGAGAATAAAACAGAAAACTACCACAAAAGAATATCAAAATGAGAAAAAAACTTACACATGCAATAATATGAATGAATCTAATAAACATACATTGAGCAACATAAGAAAGCTTGAAAAACTCACTGTAAGATATTAATAGAAAGTTCAAAAATAGACAAAACTAATCTATGGTGTAAGAAATTAGGGGAGTCATTATCTTTGGTCTGCTAATTTGTAAGTAAAACAAGGCACAATGAAGATTCTCAGGTTTCAATACTCTATTTTTTAGCCCACCACTGATTATATAAATATATTCAACATATACAAATTTTGCAACCTGTGCACTTATGCTTTGTAATTTTTTGTATGTCCTGTGTGTATGATATACCTAATAAATAGGGTATCATTATAAATATCTATATTCTAAACACCATTCTGTCTTTTTTGTTTTTTGAGATGGAGTCTCGCTCTGTCACCCATGCTGGAGTGCAGTGGTGTGATCTCAGCTCATTGCAACCTCTGCCTCCCGGGTTCAAACGATTCTCTTGCCTCAGCCTCCCAAGTAGCTGGGCCTACAGGCACATGCCACCATGCCCATTTAATTTTTGTATTTTTAATAGAGATGGGGTTTCACCATGTTGGCCAGGCTGGTCTCCAACTCCTGACCTCAGAAGAGCCACCCGCCTCGAACTCCGAAAGTGCTGGATTACAGGCCATTCTGTCTTTTTATCCTGAACAACCCTTATTCAAGATTTCCATTGACTACAATTTATCAGTCTTACTAAGCCCAACTCAGTCAAGTAATTTTAAATTTTGTTCAAAAGTATTTTCCTTATGTGTAAATATCACAGAGAGGAAAATTTTACTTTGGCGTGCACACACACACACACACATACACACACATACACATCTGTAACTGTAGGTTTCATTTATTTGGCTATTTCTCCAGATATTGCAAGACCTACCAAGTGGGAATGGATTGGGGTTATTATAAAAATTACAAATGTAATAATCATTCTGAAGCTCTATCCCACCTTTTATTTAAATAGTCTCAATCCTGTGTAATATTGTCTTCCCTAATCCCTTCAAGTTATGTCCTGCAGTCCTCAGGTGTTCTTGTCATCTTACAAAAGCTCTGTCAGCTCACTTCCTATCTATTATTTTCTTTCTTGTTTCCTCCTTTAGCAAGACCCACTGCAGAAGCCTGTGCTGCTCATAAAATTTCCTAAGCTCACCCACAGCGATCACTGCTTCAACTGGCACTCATTCTTGAGTGCTGTAACGCCTCCCCACTGTGTGAAAGCAAGCATGCTGTGACAAAACTACCATGCTTGACTCCCTTCTGATGTATGAGTATCCATGAGGTATTGAGGCTCATGTCATTTTTGCTGATGCCTAGCTCTAAACTTTGCATCATGTTTCTGAATTTTACCATGTGGGTTACAGACCCTAATAAAAATAAGCACAGACAGGAAAACCAGAATATTTAAAAAGCAAACAAACATCTCTAACACATGTAATAAACTTCTGAATTAAAAGAATAGAATAAAACGATTTTTAAAGTACAGATTACTGACATTAATGGAGCACAATTGTTTATATAGATTCAGTATGCAAATATTTATAGAAATTATTTAGTGTTCATTTGCTCTGGTGCTTTTCAATTTTTCCATTTTGACTTTTTCATTTTCCACTACACTCAAAAGTTGTAACAAAAAAGATGAATAAATAGCAATGGGAACAAATATTGAACTGTAATATTGAAGTTCAAAATTAAAAAGAATAAATATTCTAAATGTTTTTATTCTGAAACAACTAAAAAAGTGCCAATTTTGAGGACTGATATGAGCACAAAAGCAAATAATTAACCTGTAACAATTATTTTTAGTTATGTTTGAAAAAAGAATATGAAAATAATTATAATAATGTGAGGCTTAAAGAATAAGAGTAAACTACAAAGACAATAGTCATTCTAATTGTGAATAAACATTTTTATAAGAAATATTTGAGGAAAAGTAAAATTGTTAAGTATATGAAAATGTGACTAGAGAAGGTTTACAGGAATTAAGTATGCCAAAAAATAATTTAACAAAACTGGCTATTCAAAAATACTTTTCCAGAATACCTCACTTGTCAAATTTATCAATTACTGAGTGTCAAGACATTTTATGACCAAGTGGTACAAATTTATAAGTTAACAGGTTTTTCTAAGAGGCTGAAATAGCCAAAGATCAGTATAACCAAAGCTCTTCAGAACAGCCAAACAGTACTAGGGTTGAAGCAAGAGAAGTATATCGAGAATGAATAGCTTTTCACATTTTACAAAATTGTATTAAAGAAATCACAGAAAATAAAACTTTCTGAGTTTATTTC
The DNA here is from genome assembly GCF_029289425.2 of Pan paniscus. Taxonomy (NCBI): domain Eukaryota; kingdom Metazoa; phylum Chordata; class Mammalia; order Primates; family Hominidae; genus Pan; species Pan paniscus. The sequence continues at coordinate 99,815,855 of NC_073258.2, forward strand.
AGTGACATTATAAACTCTCATTATTTATCTTTCTAATAAAGGAAACCATTTAAGTAAATTGACGATTCAATATAATTTCATAGGAGACGATGTCAGGGACCACCAGGAAGGCTTGTGCCAGTTGTGGCCTGTATGTGACACATGAAGTAAGTGATCAGAAACTAAGAATTAAGCTTTCACACCTTTCGCATAGCTGTGTGCCATTAGGGGTAGCTGTGCTTCCACAGGTAGGTGGACATTCTTAGAATTAGCTCAAGGTATAGGATAGGGGTGGCTATGGAGAATATCATGAGAGAGAGAGAGAGAGAGAGAGAGAGTGTGTAGTTTTCAGATAATTAGAATGAATTCAAGTTACAAAATCTATTTCAAGTATCTATCATACAATTACAAATTAGTAAAAAAAACTCTTAATATCTAATAAGCTACAAACAAATTGCCTTAATGATTTTCACTTCTGAGAGATAGAAGGAAATGTTTTCTCACATGATAATTTACAGAGTTGTATGTTTCACTTAATCTCCCACTATCCACCAAGCCAGCTACGATACCTACAAAGGTTACGAATGGCATGAGCTTAGTTACAATATTCCATACTATCTAACAAATTTCTTACTTAACCTCTCACTCCTGTTTTCTAGATGAACAAATATGAATTTTGTTCAATTATTTGCTTTATATTAAATGTAAACTACTCTATGTCATATTCTATAGGGATAGAAAAAAATCATTCAGGATGCCTGCATTCCCACTTTTAGGTCTTGAAAACATCTTCAGAGGCTTCCATAACTTAAGGCTTCAGATGAAGTTCTCTTCCATTTACACTAGGTATACCAATACATTCTTTGTCTATGCCAACATGGTTTCTGAGAGACAGTGAGATCTGTAGATTTCCAGGAAGTAAACCATTGTCAAGTTACGGGTTCCTCCTGCATATAATTATTCTTCTCTGAGGTACTGCTGTATCATTTAGGAACTCCTAAGTAGTGGGACACATCCAATTTTGGGACTAAAGATACCCCATATATTTGCCAGACTGGGAATTCACTTCTTCCCCAAGTACAGTCATGGTGTCTTTGTTGCCCTAAGTATTCATAGATCTCCTTGCTTTTCTGAGAAAATTCTGCTTAATCTCCTAATAAGGAGTTGGGAGCCTAAATGTTAAGAAGGGAACTTATTTATTCTTCATGAAGGAAAATTATATAAAATGTATCCTAAAATAAAGGAAATTACATAGTTGTCTATCTTCTTCAAATGAGAAGGAGCAAAATAAAACAAGCAAACAAAACCACAAATTAGTAATTTAATAAATTAATAAATTATTTCATATTTTTCTTCTACAATAAGCTTCATTTTACTGCAAAAGTAATTCACTTCCTTTTCTTAGATTTTTAAAATTATTTTAAAGAGCAGAGCTTGAGGTAGACTTCACAGAGCAGTACCCCTTTAACATAGTTGCTATACACTTCACTGTTGCTCTCATTTGTTTTCTTTGTTTCCTTGAGTACAAGCTTCCAAGAGTAAGCAGTGGTCTTTGTCCCCTAGCCCAGTGCCTCTAATCAATCCCTTAGAGTCAATATGCTATACTAAAAGAATGGTTAATGGAATTTGTATTAACAGGATACGTAAGAGAAGGGACCTGGGAACCTCAGGTAGGAAAAAAATGGCAAGCAAAAATATGGGTTAAAAACAATATACTTTCTCTCTCTTGATTTTTCTAATTAATTTTTGGTGGTTGAAGAAAGATTATAGCACTGTGTTATGTGGTTGTAAATGTATTTAGAGAAAATATTTGATAAAAATATTATAAATGGAGTAAGGTAAGGGGATTTAGAAAGATATAATTCTAAACTTCACTCAAACTGGTAGACTCCAATAGACTTTTAAAAAATCATAATGTAATACTAAGAACAACCACTAATGTGTGTGTGTGTGTGTGTGTGTGTGTGTGTAGAGAGAAAGAGAAACAGAGATACACTAAAAATTATAATTAAATTAAACTGGTATTCTAAAAAATGTCTATATATGAATGCAGAAAAAGAATATCAGAAAGATGAAAACAGAATCAACAAGCAGACAAACAAAATGGCAGACTTAAGCCTAATATATTAATAATTACATTCAATATTAATATACCTGCAACAATTAATACACAGAAATTCATAGAATATTATTTTTAGAAAAAGACCTAACTTCAATTACAAAATATGAACAGTTTTTTTAATAAAGTAAAAGGATACAAAAAAAGTCAGGAAAATAATAATCAAACAAAAGTAGGAGTGACTACTCTAGTAAACAGGAAAAGTGGACTTAAGAGTAAAAAAATATATGCTAAACAGAGGGGCATTATAAAATGACAGTAGGGTCAATTCTCCAATAAGACATTGCATCCCTAAATGCGTATAAAACAAACAACACCACTGCAAAATATATTAAGAGAAAGCTGATAGAACTAAAGAAATAGTGAAATTCACAGCTATAGTTGTACAAAACATTCTCTAGACAATTGATAGAACAAATAGAACACTGGCAATGATTCAGAATAACTCTGCACCATCATTAACCAACAGAATAAAATACTAATTTATAGAACACTCTATCCAACAAATAGCAGAACATATGTTCTTTACAGGAGCTCAAGCAGCAAAAACAAGGATGGTTCATATACTGAGCCATGAAACAAACCTCAAGGAATTTAAAAGAACTGAAATCATATAGATTGTGTTATCCAAACACAGTGGGATGAGATTAGAAATTAACAGAGGGGAGGTAACAGGAAAATATCCAAACATTTGGAAATAAATAACAGAATATTCTTTTTTTTCTTTATTTCTTCTTCTAAGAAAAAAAAATCCATGAGATACGTGCGTGGAACGTGCAGCTTGTTACATACGTATTCGTGTGCCATGGTGCTCTGCTGCACCTATTAAGCCATCCTGTAAGTTATCTCCCCCCACCCCCCACCCATCAACAGGCCCTGGTTTATGTTGTTCCCCTCTCTGTGTCCATGTATTCTCAATGTTCAACTCCCACTTATGAGTGAGAACATGCGGTGTTTGCTTTTCTGTTCCTGTGTTAGTTTGCTGAGGATGATGGCTTCCAGCTTCATCCATGTCCCCTCAAAGGACATGATTTAATTAGTTTTTATGGCTGCATAGTATTCCATAATGTATATGTACCACATTTTCTTTTTCCATTCTACCATTGATGGACATTTGGGTTGGTTCCACATCTTTGCTATTGTAAATAGTGCTGCAATAAACACACATGTGCATGCATCTTTATAGAATGATTTATATTTCTCTGGGTATATACCCAGTAATGGGATTGCTGAGTCAAATGGTACTTCTGGTTCTAGATCCCTGAGGAATTGCCATACTGGTTTCCACAATGGTTGAACTCATTTACCATCCCACCAACAGTGTAAAAGTGTTCCTGTTTCTCCACAGCCTCGCCAGCATCTATTGTTTCTTGACTTTTTAATAATCGCCATTCTGACTGGCATGAGATGGTATCTCATTGTGGTTTTGATTTGCATTTTTCTAATAATCAATGATGTTGGGCTTTTTTTTCATATGTTCAATGGCCCTGTAAATGTTTTCTTTTGAGAAGTGTCTGTTCATATCCTTTGCCCACTTTTTGATGGGGTTCTTTGTTTTTTTCTTGTAAATTTAAGTTCCTCGTAAATTCTGGATATTAGACCTTTGTTAAAATAGCTGTGTTGAGGAAAATCAAATAAATTCAAGAATCACAGAGAAGGAATTCATAATTCTATCAAATAGATTAAAAAAGAGATTGAAATTAATTTTAAAAAAAGAAATTCTGGAGCTGAAGAATGCAATTAGCATACTGAAGAATGCATGAAAGTACTTTAATAGCAGAATTGATCAGGCAGAAAAAGAATTAGTGAGCTTGAAGACCAGCTATTTGAAAATACATAGTCAGAAGAAACAATAAAAAAGATTTGAAAAACAATGAAGCACACCTACAAGATCAAGAAAATCGCCTCACAACAGCAAATATAAGAGTTATTGGCCTTAAAGAGGAAGTAGAGAAAGAGATAGCGGTAAAAAGTTTATTTAAAGGGGGTAATAACAGAGTACTTCCCAAACCTAGACTAAAATATTAATGTATAAGTATGCGAAGGTTATAGAACACCAAGTAGATTGAACCCAAAGACTACCTCAAGAATTTAATAATCAAACTTCCAAAGGTCAAGCATAATGTAAAAATCCTAAAAGCAGTGAGAGAAAAGAAACAAATAACATACAATGGGACTCCAGTACACTTGGTAGAAGACTCTTTAGTGGTAACCTTAGAGGCCAGGAGAGAGTGGTAAGACATATTTAAAGTGCTGGAAAAAAAGGTTGTTTTTTTTTTTTGAGATGCAGTCTCGCTCTGTCACCAGGTGGGAGTGCAGTGGCATGATCTCGGCTCATTGCAACCTCCACCTCCCCTCCCCGGGTTCAAGTGATTCTCCTGCCTCATTCTCCTAAGTAGCTGGGACTACAGGTGCGTGCCACCACACCCAGCTAAATTTTGTATTTTTAGTAGAGACGGGGTTACACCATGTTGGCCAGGATGCTCTCGATTTCTTTTCCTTGTGATCCACCTGCCTCACCTTCCCAAAGTGCTGGGATTACAGGCATGAGCCACCTCGTTGGGCCAAAAAACAAGTTTTATGCTAGGATAAAATATGCTGTGTATTCCAGAAAAGCAAAAGCTGAGGGATTTCATAAACACCAGACTTATCCAACAAGAAATGCTAAAGGGAGTACTTCAGTTAGAAAGAAAAAGACATTAACAAGCGATAAGAAATCATCTGAAGATACAAAACTCACTGGTCATAGTAAGTACTCAGAAAAACACAGAATATTCTAACACTGTAACTGTGGTGTGTAAACTACACTTATTCAAGTAGAAAGCTAAGTGATAAGCCAATAAAAAATTAAACAACAGCTTTTCAAGACATATTTAGTACAAGAGGATATAAATAGAAGCAACAAAAATATTAAAAGTGGGGGATGAAATTAAAACATAGAGTTTTTAAATTAATTTTTGCTTGTTTGTTTATACAAACAATGTTAAGTTCTTATCAGGTGAAAATGATGAGTAATATGGTAGTATTTGCAAGACTCATGGTAACCAATCAAAAAGCATACAATGTAGACACAAAAACATAAGAAGCAAGAAACTAAATCACATCACCAGAGAAAATGACCTTCACTAAAAGAATACAGGAAGGTAAGAAAGAAGGAAGAGAAGACCATAAAACAAGAAAACAAATAACAAAATGGCAGGAGTAAGTCCTTACGTATCAATAATAACATTAAAAATAAATGGACTAAACTCTTCATCTAAAAATAAATGCTAAAATCAGTAGCATTTCTATATGGCAACAGTGAACAATGTGAAAAATAAATAAAAGAGTAATCCCATTTACAATAGCCACACATAAAATTAAATATCAAGGAATTAACAAAAGAAGTTAAATCTATAATGAAAACTATAAAACACTGATGGAAAAAAATGAGTAGGAGTCAGAAAATAGAAAAAATGTTCCTTGTTCATGGATTGGAAGACTCAATATTTTTTAAATGTCTATACTATCCTAAACAATCTATAGATTCAATGCCATCCCTATCAAAATACCAAGGACATTCTTCACAGAAATAAAATACCCTAAAATTTATATAAAACCACAAAAAACCCAGGATAGCCAAACTATCCTAAGCAATAAAAATAAAACCGGAGGAATCACATTACTTCACTTATAATTATACTACAGAACTATAGTAACCAAAAAAGTATGGTACTGGCAAAAAAACAGACTCATAGATCAATGGAAAAGAATAGAGAACCCATGAACAAATCCAGACACCTATAGTGAACTCATTTTCGACAAAGTGTCCAAGAACATACATGGGAAAAAAAGAGTCTCTTCAATAAATGGTGCTTAGAAAACTACATATCTATATACAAAAGAATGAATCTAGACCCCTCTCTCTCACCATATACAAAATTCAAATGTAAATGGATTAAAGACTTACATCTAAGACTTAAAACTATGAAACTACTACAAGAAAACATTGGGGACAATCTCCAGGACTTTGGACTGGAGAAATATTTCTTGAATAGTACTCACAAACATGGACAACCAAAACTAAATAGACAAATGGGATCACATCAAGTTAAAAAAATAATAACTTCTGCATAGCAAAGCATACAATCAACAAAGTGAATATTTTCTCCCACAGAATGTGAGAAAATACTTGCAAACTATTCATCTGACAAGGAGTTAATAACCAAAATACATATTAACAAGTAGCTCAAACAACTCTATAGGAAAAATATCTAATAATCCAATCAAAAGTGGTCAAAATATTTGAATAGACATTTCTCAAAAGAAGACATACAAATGGCAAACAGGTATATGAAAAGGTGCTCAACATCACTGATCATTAAAGAAATTCACTACAATGGGATATCATCTCACCTCAATTAAAATGTCTTATATTCAAAAGATAGGCAATAACAAATGCTGGTGAGGACGTGAAGAAAGGGAACTCTCTTACACTGTTGATGGAAGGTAAATTAGTAAAACCACTATGGATAATTGTTTGGAGAGTCCTCAAAAAACAAAAAATTGAGCTATAATATGATCCAACAAGTCCACTGCTAGGTATATACCCAAAAAGAAAGAAAATCAGTACTTCAAAGAGATACTTGCACTCCTATGTTTGTTGCAGCACTGTTTACAATAGGCAATATTTGGAAGCAACCTAAGTGTCCATTAACAGATGTATGAATAAAGAACATGTGGTATGTATACACAATGGAGTACTATTCAGCCATAAAACAAATGAGATACAAACATTTGCAACAACAAGGAAAGAACTGGAGATCATTATGTTAAGAGAAACAAGCCAGGCATAGAAAGACATATGTCATATGTTCTCACTTATTTGGGGGAGGTAAAAATTAATATAATTGAACTCATAAAGTTAGAGAATAGAAGCATGGTTACTGGAGGCTGAGAAGGATAGTAAGTGGCTGTTAGAGGGGCGGGGAAAGTGGGAATAGTTAACGGGTACTAAAAATCGAAAGAATGAATAAGACCTAGTATTTGATAGCACAACAGGGTAATTACAGTTCATAATAAGTTAATTCTACATTTTAGAGTAACTTTAAAAGTGTAATTGGATAGTTTTTAACTCAATGGATAAATGCTTGAGGAGAAGGAAACCCCATTCTCCATGATCTTATTTTACATTGCATGCTGGTTTCAAAACATCTCATGCACCCCATAAATATACATACTTGCTATGTACTCACAAAAATAAAAAAAATTAAAGTGAAAATTTACAAAATTACTCTAGCAATTCTGAATTATACTATGTAATATACAATGTTGTTAACTATAGTCATCTTGATGTGCTATCAAGCACTAAAATTTTTGTTTCTAACTGAATGTTTGTACCCATTAACAAACCTCACTTTATCTCCTTTCTCCAATCCTTTGAAATCTCTGTTAACTATCACTCTACTCTGCTTCCAAGAGACCAGATTTTTTTACCTGCTACATGTGAGTGGGAACATGCAATATATGTTTTTTCTGCCTGCCTTATTTCACTTAACATAATAAACTTCAGTTCCATCAATGTTGCTACAAATGACAGAATTTCATTTTTTGTTACGGCTAAAGAATATTCCATTGTGTATAAATATTCATCGTATTTTTTATCCGTTTAGAGATTGATGGACACTTAGGTTGATTCCACATTTGGTCTAATGTGAATAGTGCTGCAATAAATAATGGGATACAGGTATTTCTTTGATATACTGATTTCTTCTTCTGCAGATAAATATTTGGTAATAGGAATGCTGGATAGAGCTACTTTATAAAGTAGCTCTATTTTTAGTTTTCTAAGAAAAATCTATTTGTTTCCCATAATGGCTGTACTAATTTACATGCCCACCAACAGTCTATAAAGAGTTCCCTTTTCTACACATCCTCACCAGCAATTGTTTTATTTTTAGTTTTTGTCTTTTTGATAATAGCCATTCTAACTGTGGTAAAATAATATATCATTGTGGATTTGACTTGTATTTCCCTAATTCTTAGTGACGTTGAGCATTTTTTTATATATCTGTTGACAATTTTTATGTCTTATTTTAAGAAACATCTATCTGGATACTTTGCCCACTATTCAATGGGATTATTTGTTTGATTTTCTTTTTTCTTGTTGAGTAGTTTGATTTCCTTGTATACTCTGGATAGTAGTCTTGTTGGAAGACAGTGTGCAAATATTTTCCCTTATTCCAGTTTGTCTCTTCACTCTTTTTTTTTTTTTGCTGTGTACAAACTTTTTAGTATATTTTAGTTCCATTTGTCTATTTTTGTTTCTGTTTCCTGTATTTTTGAGGTCTTAGCCATAAAATATCTGCCTGGACCAACGTCCTGGAACATTTCTTCTATGTTTTCTTCTACCAATTACAAAGATTCAGGCCTTACATTTAGGTCTTAAATCCATTTTGATTTGATATTTATTAATGGTGAGAGATAGGGGTCTAGTTTTATTATTTCTTATATGAATATCTAGTTTCTCCATAAACATTTTATTGAAGAAAGTGTTCTTTCCTCAATTTGTGCTGTTGGTGCCTTTGTTTAAAATGAGTTGGTTGTTAATATGTGAATTTATTTCTGGTTTCTCTACTTTGTTTTATAGATCTATGTTTCTGGTTTTATATCAGTATTATATTGTTCTGGTTACTATCATTTTCCACTGCATTTTGAAGCTAGATATTCTGATGTTTCAGTTTTGTTCTTTTGGGTCCAAATTGACTTTTCTGTTCAGGTTCTTTTGTGGTTTTATACAAATTTTAGAGATTTTTCTATATCTGTGAAGAATATCATTGGTATCCTGATGGAGATTGCATTAATTCTGTAATTCCTTTGAGTTACATGGTCATTTAAATTATATTAATTCATCCAATTCATGAGCATGGAATTTCTTTCCATTTGTTTTTGTCCTCTTTAATTTTTTCATCACTCTTTAAAATAGAGGTCTTATACCTCCTTAGTTACATTTTTTACTAGGTATTCTTGTAGCTACTGTAAATGAGATTGCTTTCTTATTTTTTTTGTCATCTAGGTCATTATTGGTGTATAGAAACACTAGTGATTTTGCATATTGATTTTGTATCCTGCAACTTTACTGTATTCATTTATCAGCTCTAGGAGTTTTTGGTGTTCTTTAGGTTTTTCTATATCTTAAAGCATGCCACCTGCAAAGAGAGATTATTTGATTTCCTCTTTCCAAAGTAGGATGCCTTTTAGATCTTTCTCTTGCATGTGTGCTCTGGCTAGAACTTTTAGTACTGTGGTAAATAAGAGAGGTGAAAGTTGACATTTGTGTCTTGTTCCAGTTCTTAGAGGGAAGGTGATTGTTTTTTCCCATTCACTATAATTTAGCTGTGGGTTTGTCATATAGGACCTTTATTATGTTGAGATATGCCCCTTCTATACTTAATTTTTTGAGAGTTTTTATCATGAAGCGATGTTTAATATTGTTACATGACTTTTCTGCATCTATTGAGAGGATCATAAGGCTTATGTCCTTCATTCTGGTGATGTAATGCATCACATTTATTGATTTATTGATTTGGGTATGCTGAACCAACCTTACATCCTTGAGATAAATCCCACTTGATTAGAAATACTATCTTTTGATGTGTTGTTAGATTTGGTTTGCAAGTATTTTGTTAAGGATTTCTATGTCTATTTTCATCAGGAATATCAGCCTGTAATTTTCTTTCTTTTTTTTTTTTTTTGTAGTGAGTTTCTCTGGTTTTGGTATCAGGGTAATGATGGCCTCACATAATTAGTTGAAAGAATCCCCACCCCCCTTCAACTGTTGAAATAATTCACACAGAATTGGTGTTAATTCTTCATTATCTGTTTGATAAAATTTGGAAGCAAAGACATTTGAACCCGGGATTTTCCTTGTTGGGAGATTTTTATTACATTTTAAATTTTAATATTAGTCTGTTTATTTTGGGTCTGCTCTCTGTTTTTCTTGGTAAACTAGCTAGCAGTATATCAATTTTTTAAAATCTTTTTTAAAAAGACAAGTTTTCATTTCCTTCATCCATTGGTTTTTTAATATCTATTTCAGCTAGTTCTGCTCCAATCTTTATTGAGCTTTTCTTCTACTGTTTTTGAGTTATATTTGTTCTTGATCTTCCAGTTCCTTGAGGTGCATAATTAGATTGTTTATTTGGAATTTTTCTACTTTTCTGATATGGGTATTTATTGCTATAGATTTCCCTTTAGCACTGTTTTTTGCTGTATCATATAGGTTTTATTAGGTTGTTTTCCATTTTCATTTGTTTTTTTTTTAATTCTTCTTAATTTTCTCATTGATCCAATGGTAATTCAGGGAAATATTATTTAATTTCCATTTACTTGTACAGTTTTCAAATTTCCTCTTGTTACTGATTTCTAGATTTATTTTATTGTGGTCTTAGAAAATACTTGATATTATTTTAAGTTTATAGATTTTGTTGAGAGTTGCATTGTGGTCTAACATATGGTCTATCTTGGAGAATGTTCCGTGTGCTGATGAGAAGAATGTGTATTCTGCAGCTGTTGCATAAAATGTTCTATAAATATCTGTCAGGTCCATTTGGTCTATAGTGCAGTTTAAATCCAATGTTTTATTGTTGATTTTCTGTCTAGGTGCTTAGAGTGGGTGCTTAGAGTGGGTGTTGACGTTCCCACCACTGTACTGAAGTCTTGCTTTAGATTTCATAATATTAGTTTTATATATATGAGTGCTTTGATGTTGAGTGCATATGTATTTAGAATTGTTATATACTCTTGCCAAATTGATTCCTTTATCGTTATATAATGACTTTCTTTTTCTCTTTTTACAGTTTTTATGTAAAGTCTGTTTTTAATCTTACATAAATATAGCTAACCCTGCTCACTTTTGGTTTCCATTTGTGTGGGATATCTTTTTCCATTCCTTCACTTTCAGTTGATATGTGTCCTCATAGGTGATGTGAGTTTATTGTAGGCAGCATAGATTTTGATCTTTGAAAAAAATCCATTCAGTCAGTCTGTATTATTTAAGTGGACAATATAATACATTTACATTCAAGGTTATTATTGACAGATAATGACTTATTCAGGTCATATCGCCAATTGTTTCCTAATTGATTGTGTTGTATATCCTTTGCTCCTTTCTTTTGGTTTAACATTGAGGTTTGGTGGTTTTGGTAGTTATTTACAGTAGTAACATTTGAATCCTTTCTCTTTCTTGTTTGTGTGTCTGCTCTGTATGTGAGATATATACTTTCATGTGTTTTCATAATGGTAAATATTTTCCTTTTATTTCCAGATGTAGGACTCCCTTAACTACTTTGTGTGGGGCCAGTCTAATGGTGATTAATTCTCTCAGTTTCTGCTTGTATGAGGAAGACATCATTTCTCCTTTATTTTTGAACAGTAGCTTTGCTGGGTATAATATTCTTGTCTGTCACATTTTTTTTTTCAATACTTCGAACATATAATCTCATTCTCTCCTGGCCTGTAAATTTCCTGCTAAGAAATTCACTGTTAGTCTGATGGGAGTTTTCTTACATGTGACATGACACATTTATCTTGTTGGTTTTAGAATTATCTTTGTCTTTGACTTTTGACAATTTGAATATAATGTGCCTTGGTAAGACCTTTTTGATTTGAATCTATTTGCAGATGTTTGAGCTTCCTGTATTTGGAAGTCTATATCGCTTGCAAGATTTCAGAAGTTTTTAGTGATCATTTTGTCAAATAGGTTTTCTCTATACTTTTCCATCTCTTTTCCTCCTGTAACACCCCAAATTAAAGCATTTGGCTGCTTTATGGTATCCCATAGGTCACATAGGCTTGCTTATAGTTCATTATTTTTATATTTTCTTTTATTTTCTCTCTATTTAGAGAAATAAACAATAAAATAATATACAGATAAAAGATTATATCCAACTGAGTTATTTCAAAAGACCTATCTTCAAGTATGGAATTTTTTTCTTTAGCTTGATCTAGTCTATTGCTGAGGATCTCAGTTATATTGTTTATTTCATTCGTTGAATTTTTCATTTCCAGAAGTTCTGTTTAGTTCTTTTTCATGATATCTATCACTTTTTTTGAATGTTTCATTTAGATCATAAATTGATTTTCTGATTTGCTTGTATTGTTTATGTGTTTTCTCTTGAAACTCACTGAGCTTCTTTGTTATCCTTATTTTGAATTCTTTTTAAGGCTATTTATTGGATTCTTTTTTGTTTGAATTTGTTGCATGAGAATTATTCCAGTTTTTTGGAGGTACCATGTTTCCTTGCTTTTTCATGTTTCTTGTGTCCTCATATTGGTATCTGTTCAACTGATGTAACAGTTGCTTATAACAATTTGGTTTTTGGTATTGGATTTCATAAGCAAAGACTTTTTCCTGTAGATATATTTATAGTGTTGTTTGGGTAGAGTGCCTTAGCTTTAATTCTAGATGTGTGCAGTAGCATAGTCTCTGTATTTTGTCTGTGAGCAACATCAGTGATATCTGTAATTTCCTTTGTGGCTTGGACTGCTTTTGTTAGTGGAGGCTGTGGTAAGGCTTTATTGAAGAAGGGAACACCAAGTCAAGCCAGTCTTGTGCCCCTGTGGCAGCGATGGCAGGCCAAGTGGAATGCCTGTTCTTTCGTCCCAAGCAATATATGTGGGCACTGGTGTTAGTTAACAGGTTCAGGTGGGCTAATTCTTTGGCTTTCATGCATTTTGGTTGGGGCTGGCAGCTGCAGCAGTGGGTTGGATGGGTGGGTGGGTCCTTAAGATCCTGGTCAGTGTATGTAATGTCAGTGATAGCAGTAGTTGTGGTGGGCAAACCCTTGGGCATGCAGGTAGCAGAATGTGCTGATGCCAGTGGTGGTGGTGATGGGCTGGGTGAATCAGTCACTAGTTTCCCAGGTGACATGTGCAGGTGGGTGCTGACAATGGTTGTGACAATAGGATGGGCAGGCTGGTCATTAGGCCCCTGGGAGGGGTGTGCAGATGCTGGTGATGGTAGGTAGGGTGAGGTGATCCCCAGAAGAGAGATGGTGGCCAAATCATGTATGGCCTTGAACCATATTGGATTGTACTCAGAGGAAATAAGGGGCAAGTCAAGTATTTTTTTTAATGTGACCTGCCAGGTTTATATTTTATAAAGAAAACAAGTAGTAGCTTAAAAAATCAATTAGAGAAGAGCAAGCCAGGAGGCAATCGTCAGCATTAAAGTAAATGGTAGATGTTTAAAAATGGAGAAAAAATTGTTGGTATACAAGCAATATTATTTTTATAAACTTAAAGCCTTGACATAATTATATGTATTTTATTACTAATTATAAAATTACATTATTATGTAAAGGAAGTAATAAAAAATCCCTCAAGTGGTTTTAAATCATGTTCTTCTTTTCCAAAAATAAGTTATTTGATAACAGCCTTGTTAGTATTTTAATTGATGACTTATGGCCTAAAGGATCTTTCATACCAGTATATAACAAACCAATTTTGTAATTAGTAAGAATTTAATGATTCAAGTGACAATTTTCCAAACTGTTGCATTTAGTGGATTTTGCAGAGTAAGACTGTTATGCTGTACAATATTTTTGAAAACTTTATTTTTAAGCTCTGAGCCATCTTAACTATAAATCTCTATAAGAAGAATTCTACCTTCAAATAGACTGTATAAATATAGAAAATAATACGATAATTGGCTGTTTGTTTTTATTAATTATAAAATTCCGGAGTCATATTCTATTTTATATTTCATAAGCATTGAATTTAATTATAAAAATTAAGTGATATATTAGAGCCTGTATGAAAAGAGAATTAAAGAAAAGCAAACAAACTATGAGAAATTTTATTGCCATATTTCTACTTTTCTTTTCACCATGTTAAGCATTTCATCTTCTTAAGCATTTGCTTTAATCCTCTGGCACATTGTTTTATAGCTGCAAGATGTCTACTATACTTGGAGAAATCACATTTTCATTGACTATGTCAGAAGGTTGGGGAAAGGTGAGGAGGGACAAAGGGCATTCTCCTCATGCTACTCTTGCCTTTGTGTATTAGTCAGGGTTCTCCAGAGAAACAGAACCAATAGAAGATACATAGATATAGATGATATAGATAGATCTAGATATAGATATAAATATAGATGATGTATAGACGTATAGATAAAAGATTTATTCTAGGAATTGGCTCATGTAGTTATTCAGATAAGAAGTTCCATGATCTGCTGTCTCCAAGCCGAGGAACCAGGAAAGCCTGTGGTGTAATTCAGTCCAAGTCTGAAGGCTTGTGGTGGTGGAGGGGACCTATTAGATGATGGTGTAAGTTCAGGTCTGAGTCTGAAGGCTTAAGGACCAGGAGCTTCACTATGCAAGTACAGGAGAAGATGAATAGCTCAACTCAAGCAGAGAGCAAATTTGCCCTTCCTCTATCTTTTATTTTGTTCAGTTTTTTTCTCAGTGAATTGAATATGCTCAGCCACGTTGGGGAAGGACATCTGCTTTAGCCAGCTCACCAAGTCAGATGCTGGCCTCTTTCAGAAACATCCTCACAAACATACACAGAAGTTGTCTTACCATCTATCTGGGCATCCCTTAGCTCACAAGTTAACACAAAATTAACCTTCACACTTAATCAGGGAGAAACATTTTTTTTTCTTAAATCTCAGAAGTATATTTTATCTGCTATTGGCCAAAATTGAGTTCCATTCCAATCCTAGGACCTAGCAGAGGTATAGAAACACCATGATTGGCTCAGGCAAATAAAGATGTATCCCTTGGAGCTGGACACGTTATTTCTGAATAAAATTGAGGTTTCGCTAACATGGAATGATCAGATATTCTATACTCATGATAAATTATCTGCAAGCAAAATGATGTCAGCCTATGGGAGAGAGAGAAACTAACATTTGTTGAATGCCTGTGTTTGTCAGTTACTATGCTCTAAGCTTTCTACAGGTTAGGGAAGAAAAAGCAAATCTGATATATTAAAAATAAGATTACTGCCACATTTTGCATCTCTTTATCTTTGGGTTAACACTTTTAACATCTTTAATATCTTTAAAGGTTAAAATGTTAATTTGTTTATAAATATGTATTCAACATAAAAATCAGTGAAAAATGTTGAAGAGCAGAAACTATATCCAAAATGTCAGAAGCTCCTATATTTTTGATTAATTCAATCATTTAGACTATATAGGTATTTACAGAGTATGGATGTAGGTACACCAAAAAGTTTCAAGAAAATATCCTAAGAGATGTACATCTATTGAGGGGAACCAAGTTTTGAAAATCTAAATTTTTATTACAAACAAATAAAGCAGTGTAATGAAAAACAAACTTGGAATAAGAGTGTGAATGTGGATAAAACAATCACTGATAGAAGACTTTTTCTGTATTCTCATTATTGCTTCCTTTATGATCCTTAGGTGTAAAGACAGTTTATATTCTTTCATACTCTTCAGTTCACAGTATGCCATATTCATAGGTCTGTCTATTCAAAGCTATCCCTTTTGTGTTTTACTTTACTTCATTTTATATCATCAATTCCACTTTATTTTAGTTCTCCCTTTCCTCTGATCTGCTTTTCTATACTCCTCCATCCTCATCTGTTCCCACTCTCCTGAATTAATGTGTTCTGAAATATGCGTGAAACATAACATATGTAATGTTGTGATATGTGTGCTTTAATTTACAGACATGATATTTAAATATAAATCACATTATTTTCCTTTTTGACACTATTTTTGAGGTATAGCCATGTTTCTACTGCTCCACAGTATTGCATTCACCATACTTTGCTGAGGCATTCTCCATGTAATGCTCCATTTTGATGCCTAGAAAAATTCATTGCTATAAAGAGGACAGTTCCAAGATGGCCGAATAGGAACATCTCCAGTCTACAGCTCCCAGTGTAAGCGATGCAGAAGATGGGTGATTTCTGCATTTCCAACTGAGGTACCGGGTTCATCTCACTGGGGCTTGTCGGACAGCGGGTGCAGGACAATGGGTGCAGCCCACCGAGTGTGAGCCGAAACAGGGCAAGGCATCACCTCATCCAGGAAGCACAAGGGGTCAGGGAATTCCCTTTCATAGCCAAGGGAAGCTGTGACAGATGGCACCTGGAAAATTGGGTCACTCCCACCCTAATAATGCACTTTTCCAACAGTCTTAGCAAACGGCATACCAGGAGATTATATCCCGTGCCTGGCTTGGAGGGTCCCATGCCCACAGAGCCTCGCTCATTCCTAGCACAACAGTCTGAGATCAAACTGCAAGGTGGCAGCAAGGCTGGGGGAGGGGCGCCTGTCATTCCTGAGACTTGAGTAGGTAAACAAAGCGGCCAGGAAGTTCGAACTGGGTGGAGCCCACCACAGCTCAAGGAGGCCTGCTTGCCTCTGTAGACTCCACCTCTGGGGGCAGGGCATAGCCGAACAAAAGGCAGCAGAAACCTCTGCAGACTTAAATGTCCCTGTCTGACAGCTTTGAAGAGAGTAGTGGTTCTCCCCGCACAGAGTTTGAGATCTGAGAATGGTCAGGCTGCCTCCACAAGTGGGTTCCTGACCCCCGAGTAGCCTAACTGGGAGGCATACCCTGTAGGGGCAGACTGACACCTAACACGGCCAGGTACCCCTTTGAGACGAAGCTTCCAGAGGAATGATCAGGCAGCAACAGTTGCTGTTCAGCAATATTCGCTGCTCTGCAGCCTCTGCTGCTGACACCTAGGCAAACAGTGTCTGGAGTGGAACTCCAGCAAACTCCAACAGGAGTGCAGCTGAAGGTCCTGACTGTTAGAAGGAAAACTAACAAACAGAAAGGACATCCACACTAAAACCCCATCTGTACGTCACCATCATCAAAGACCAAAGGTAGAAAAATCCATGAAGATGGTGAAAAAACAGAGTAGAAAAGCTGAAAATTCTAAAAATCAGAACACCTCTCCCTCTCCAAAGGAACGCAGCTCCTTGCCAGCAATGGAACAAAGCTGGATGGAGAATGACTTTGACAAGCTGAGAAAAGAAGCCTTTTCTCAAACTCCTTTTCTCAAACTCCTCCGAGCTAAAGGAGGAAGTTCAAACCCATCGCAAAGAAGCAAAAAACCTTGAAAAAAGATTAGACAAATGGCTAACTAGAATAAACAGTGTAGAGAAGTCCTTAAATGACCTGATGGAGATGAAAACCATGGCACGAGAACTACATGATGAATGCACAAGCTTCATTAGCTGATTCGATCAACTGGAAGGAAGGGTATCAGTGATTGAAGATCAAATGAATGAAATGAAGCAAGAAGAGAATTTTAGAGAAAAAAGAGTAAAAAGAAATGAACAAAGCCTCCAAGAAATATGGGACTATGTGAAAAGACCAAATCTACGTCTGATTGGTGTACCTGAAAGTGACGGGGAGAATGGAACCAAGTTGGAAAACACTCTGCAGGATATTATCCAGGAGAACTTCCCCAACCTAGCAAGGCAGGCCAACATTCAAATTCAGGAAATACAGAGAATGCCACAAAGATACTCCTCGAGAAAAGCAACTCCAAGACACATAATTGTCAGATTCACCAAAGTTGAAATGAAGGAAAAAATACTAAGGGCAGCCAGAGAGAAAGGTTGGGTTACCCACAAAGGGAAGCCCATCAGACTAACAGTGGATCTCTCATCAGAAACTCTACAAGCCAGAAGAGAGTGGGGGCCAATATTCAGCATTCTTAAAGGAAAAAATTTTCAACCCAGAATTTCTTATCCAGCCAAATTAAGTTTCATAAATGAAGGAGAAATAAAATTCTTTACAGACAAGCAAATGCTGAGAGATTTTGTCACCACCAGGCCTGCCCTAAAAGAGCTACTGAAGGAAGCACTAAACATGGAAAGGAACAACCGATACTAGCCACTGCAAAAACATGCCAAATTGTAAAGATGATTGACGCTACAAAGAATCTGCATCAATTAACGAGCAAAATAACCAGCTAACATTGTAATGACAGGATCAAATTCACACATAACAATATTAACCTTAAATGTAAATGGGCTAAATGCTCCAATTAAAAGACACAGACTGGCAACTTGGATAAAGAGTAAAGCCCCATCAGTGTGCGGTATTCAGGAGACTCATCTCACATGCAGAGACACACATAGGTTCAAAATAAAGGAATGGAGGAAGATCTACCAAGCAAATGGAAAACAAACAAAGGCAGGGGTTGCAATCCTAGTCTCTGATAAAACAGATTTTAAACAAACAAAGATCAAAAGAGACAAGAAGGCCGTTACATAATGGTAAAGGGATCAATTCAACAAGAAGAGCTAACTCTCCTAAATATATATGCACCCAATACAGGAGCACCCAGATTCATAAAGCAAGTCCTGAGCGACCTACAAAGAGACTTAGACTCCCACACAATAATCATGGGAGACTTTAACACCCCACTGTCAACATTAGACAGATCAACGAGACAGAAAGTTAAAAAGGATATCCAGGAATTGAACTCAGCTCTGCACCAAGCGGACCTAATAGAGAACTACAGAACTCTCCACCTCAAATCAATAGAATACACATTCTTCTCAGCACTACACTGCACTTATTCCAAAATTGACCACATAGTTGGAAGTAAAGCACTCCTCAGCAAATGTAAAAGAACAGAAATTATAGCAAACTGTCTCTCAGACCACAGTGCAATCAAACTAGAACTCAGGATTAAGAAACTCACTCAAAACCACTCAACTACATGAAAACTGAACAACCTGCTCCTGAATGACTACTGGGTACATAACGAAATGAAGGCAGAAATAAAGATGTTCTTTGAAACCAATGAGAACAAAGACACAACATACCAGAATCTCTGGGACACATTTAAAGCAGTATGTAGAGTGAAATTTATAGCACTAAATGCCCACAAAAGAAAGCAGGAAAGATCTAAAATTGACACCCTAGCATCACAATTAAAATAAGTAGAGAAACCAAGAGCAAACACATTCAAAAGCTAGCAGAAGGCAAGAAATAACTAAGATCAGAGTAGAAATGAAGGAGATAGAGACACAAAAAACCCTTCAAAAAATAAATGAATCCAGGAGCTGGTTTTTTTTGGAAAAGATCAACAAAATTGATAGACCACTAGCAAGACTAATAAAGAAGAAAAGAGAGAAGAATCAAATAGATGCAATAAAAAATGATAAAGGGGATATCACCACTGATCCCACAGGAACACAAACTACCATCAGAGAATACTATAAACACCTCTACACAAATAAACTAGAAAATCTAGAAGAAATGGATAAATTTCTGGACACATACACCCTCCCAAGACTAAATCTGGAAGAAGTTGAATCCCTGAATAGACCAATAACAGACTGTGAAATTGACGCAATAATTAATACCCTACCAAACAAAAAAAAGTCCAGGACCAGATGGATTCACAGCGGAATTCTACCAGAGGTACAAGGAGGAGCTGCTCCTATTCCTTCTGAAACTATTCCAATCAATAGAAAAAGAGGGAATCCTCCCTAACTCATTTTATGAGGCCAGCGTCATCCTGATACCAAAGCCTGGCAGAGACACAACAAAAAAAGAGAATTTTAGACCAATATCCCTGATGGACATTGATGCAAAAATCCTCAATAAAATACAGGCAAACCGAATTGAACAGCACATCAAAAACTTATCCACCATGATCAAGTGGGCTTCATCCCTGGGATGCAAGGCTGGTTCAACATATGCAAATCAATAAACATAATATAGCATATAAACAGAACCAAAGACAAAAACCACAGGATTATCTCAATAGATGCAGAAAAGGCCTTTGAAAAAAATTCAACAGCCCTTCATGCTAAAACCTCTCAATAAATTAGGTATTGATGGGACATATCTCAAAATAATAACAGCTATTTATGACAAACCCGCAGCCAATATCTTACTGAATGGGCAAAAACTGGAAGCATTCCCTTTGAAAACTGGCACAAGACAGGGATGCCCTCACTCACCACTCCTATTCAACATAGTGTTGGAAGTTCTGGCCAGGGCAATCAGGCAGGAGAAAGAAATAAAGGGTATTCAATTAGGAAAAAAGGAAGTCAAATTGTCCCTGTTTGCAGATGACATGACCGTATATTTAGAAAACCCCATTGTCTCAGCCCAAAATCTCCTTAAGCTGATAAGTAACTTCAGCAAAGTCTCAGGATACAAAATCAATGTGCAAAAACCACAAGCCTTCCTATACACCAATAACAGACAAACAGAGAGCCAAATCATGAGTGAACTCCTGTTCACAATTTCTTCAAAGAGAATAAAATACCTAGGAATCCAACTTACAAAGGATGTGAAGGACCTCTTCAAGGAGAATTACAAACCACTGCTCAACGAAATAAAAGAGGACACAAACAAATGGAAGAACATTCCATGCTCATGGATAGGAAGAATCACTATCATGAAAATGGCCATACTGCCCAAGGTAATTTATAGATTCAAGGCCATCCCCATCAAGCTACCAATGACTTTCTTCACAAAATTGGAAAAAAAACTACTTTAAAGTTCATATGGAACCAAAAAAGAGCCTGCATTGCCAAGACAATCCTAAGCCAAAAGAACAAAGGTGGAGGCACCATGCTACCTGACTGCAAACTATACTACAAGGCTACAGTAACCAAAACAGCATGGTACTGGTACCAAAACAGAGATATAGACCAATGGAACAGAACAGAACAGAGCCCTCAGAAATAATACCACACGTCTACAACCATCTGATCTTTGACAAATCTGACAGAAACAAGAAATGGGGAAAGGATTCCCTTTTTAATAAATGGTGCTGGGAAAACTGGCTAGCCATATGTAGAAAGCTGAAACTGGATCCCTTCCTTACACCTTATACAAAAATTAATTGAAGATGGATTAAAGACTTACATGTTAGACCTAAAACCATAAAAACCCTAGTAGAAAACCTAGGCAATACCATTCAGTAAATAGGCATGGGCAAGGACTCATGTCTAAAGCACCAAAGGCAATGACAACACAAGCCAAAATTGACAAATGGGATCTAATTAAACTAAAGAGCTTCTGCACAGCAAAAGAAGCTACCATCAGAGTGAACAGGCAACCTACAAAATGGGAGAAAATTTTTGCAATCTACTCATCTGACAAAGGGCTAATATCCAGAATCTACAAAGAACTCAAACAAATTTACAAGAAAAAGGCAAACAACCTCATCAAAAAGTGGGTGAAGGATATGAACAGGCACTTCTCAAGACATTTATGCAGCCAAAAAACACATGAAAAAATGCTCATCATCACTGCCCATCAGAGAAATGCAAATCAAAACCACAATGACATACCATCTCACACCATTTAGAATGGTGATCATTAAAAAGTCAGGAAACAACAGGTGCTGGAGAGGATGTGGAGAAATAGGAACACTTTTACACTGTTAGTGGGAGTGTAAACTAGTTCAACCTTTGTGGAAGACAGTGGCAATTCCTCAAGGATCTAGAACCAGAAATACCATTTGACCCAGCCATCCCATTACTGGGTATGTACCCAAAGGATTATAAATCATGCTGCTATAAAGACACAGGCACTCATATGTTCATTGCGGCACTATTCACAATAGCAAAGACTTGGAACCAAGCCAAATGTCCATCAATGATAGACTGGATTAAGAAAATATGGCACATATACACCATGGTATACTACACAGCCATAAAAAAGGATGAGTTCATGTATTTTGTAGGGACATGGATGAAGCTGGAAACCATCATTCTCCGCACACTATCGCAAGGACAAAAACCAAACACCGCATATTCTCACTCATGGGTGGGAATTGAACATTGAGAACACTTGGACACAGGGAGGGGAACATCACACACCAGGGCCTGTTGTTGAGGGGGAGGGATAGCATTAGGAGATATACCTAATGTAAATGACGAGTTAATGGGTGCAGCACACCAACATGGCACATGTATACATATGTAACAAACCTGCACGTTGTGCACATATACCCTAGAACTTAAAGTATAATAAAAAAAAAAAGAAAGGGTAGATTCTTTTAATGGGATAATATGCCCATATTAGTTTGTGTATCAGTAAAGATATGGTGAGAGACCACCACAGTGATTTAGAGAATAGGATTTCATACAGAGAATTGGAAGAGTTTGCGTAGATAATGTCAGAAAAGTTTTCTGTTGGGTTTCAGATTGCTTCCCATCTTCCATGACATCAGGAATGTGAGGACCTCGAGGAAAGCACCTCCAATGTTCATGGGTGGGTAATTCTCAAGAACACACATGGAAGTTGCTACGAAAATCTCACATCTGCTGAATCCCATACCATTGCCTGCTGCTGTCACACTGTATCCTGTACACCTTCTGAATCACGTGTGAGTGCTTTTTGTTGAAAGATCTACAATAGCACTAAATTTTGGAAAATGTATTTCCATACTTCCATCTTCTGTGACATATGATAAAATATAGAGGAGAGTGGAGATTACAGTTTGTTTTCAATAAACAATATCTAGCATATCAGGCTTAAGCATGCCGAATTTTGATAAAGAGTACTAACTGGATTCTACGAATGGTCATTTTTACACACTTACACCAGGGCCTAAAATCTATCTCCTCTTGTTTTTGCAATTTACTAGAAATTATACATATTTCTACCGTTCAAGTTACATGTAAACTAGAATTTTACAATTGCTTTTCGTCTGGGTTTCTCTAATATCTAGTAGATTCAAGTATCTTTTTATATGCTTTTTAGCCATTCAAGCCTATAGTTCTCTAAACTGCTCATTAATATCTCTTGGTCACCTTATAATGGTTTTTCTAATTATTTTTATTTGATTTAGATATTCTTTAGTACATTGATGTGGTTAGGCTTGTGTCTTCATCCAAATCTCATCTTGAGTTATAATCCCCATGATCCCCATGTGTCCAGGGAGAGACCAGGTAGAGGCAACTGCATTATGGGAGCAGTTTCTCCCATGCTGTTCTCATGATAGTGAGTAAGTTCTCATGAGATCTGATGGTTTTATAAGGGACTCTTCCCCCATGGCTGGGCACCTCTCCTTCCTGCTGCCTTGTGAACAAGGTGCTTTGCATCCCCTTCACCTTCCACCATGATTGTAAGTTTCCTGAGGCCTCCCCAGCCATGCTGAACTGTGATTAAATTAAACCTCTTCCCTTTATAAATTACCCAGTCTCAGGCTGTTCTTAATAGCAGTATGAAAACAGACTAATATATATGTTATAGATATTCATCCCTTGGCCATTTCATTTTTATTTTTATTTTACTTTAAGTTCGGGATACATGTGCAGAACATGCAAGTTTGTTACATAGGTATACACGTGCCATGGTTGTTTGCTGCACCTATTGATCTGTCCTGTTAATTCGGTCCCCATGCCTCCCACCCCTCAACAGGCCCTGGTGTGTGTTGTTCCCCAACCTGTGTCCACATGTTCTCATGGTTCAAGACCCACTTATGAGTGAGAACATGCAGTGTTTGGTTTTCTGTTCCTGTGTTAGTTTGTTGAGGATAGTGGCTTTCAGCTTCATCCATGTCCCTGCAAAGGACGTGATCTAATTCCTTTCTAATGGCTGCATAGTGTCCCATAATGTATATGTACCACATTTTCTTTATCCAGTGTATCATTGATGAGCATTTGGGTTGGTTCCATGTCTTTGCTATTGTAAATAGTGCTGCAATAAACATACATGTGCATGTGTGAATGTGTCTTTATAGTAGCATGATTTATATTCTTTTGGGTATATACCCAGTAATGGGATTGCTGGGTCAATGGTATTTCTGGTTCTAGATCCTTGAGGAATCGCCATACTGTCTTCCACAATGGTTGAATTCATTTACCTTCCCACCAACGGTGTAAGAGTGTTCCTATTTCTCCATAGCCTCACCAGTATCTTTTTTTTCTTGGCTTTTTAATAATTGCCATTGTGACTGGCATGAGATGGTATGTCATCGTGGTTTTGATTTGCATTTCTCTAATACTCAATGATGTTGAGCTTTTTTCATGTTTTTTGGCCACGTAAATGTTTTCTTTTGAGAAGTGTCTGTTCATATCCTTTGCCCACTTTTTGATGTTTTTTTTTTTCTTGTAAATTTAAGTTCCTTGTAAATTCTGGATATTAGACCTTTGTCAGATGGGAAGATTGCAAAACTTTTCTTCTATTCTGTAGGTTGCCTGTTCACTCTGATGATAGTTTCTTCTTCTGTACAGAAGCTCTTTAGTTTTATTATATTTAGTTAAATGTTTACTTAATTAGCTCCCATTTGTCAATTTTGGCTTTTGTTGCAATTGCTTTTGGTGTTTTCGTCATGAAGTCTTTGCCCATGCCTTGGCCATTTTAGATGACATAAACATCTTCTCCCAGCCGCATGTGTTTCTTCACTTTAACTAACTTACATTGAATAGAAATCAATTGTTAATCATATGACTTTTAACTTTGGTATCTTATAAAAAATTACTTTCCTAGCCTTTGGTAAATACTACCCCACCATTTTTACAATTAGCTTATCATGTGTAACTTTAAGAAGCTTTCATTAATGTGTCACTTCATATTGTGAATTTGAATAAAATATAAATAAAAAGGGACTCGCCTATGCTCAGCAGTAATGTGACCATTTTATGCAATTGAATTTTTGAATATCATTTATAGAGTCATGGTAGAGTTTACTTTATTTTCTAAATGTTCCTATCCTTGTTTATAAATTATTTACAGTTTGTTTAATAATATTTATGATTTATTTATTATTAATATGATCAGTAAGATTTGGGTTTTATCCTGTACATGTTCTGTTTTGTTTTGTTAACTGATATCTTTGCTTATTAACTTAGACATGGTATCTGTTGGGCTCTACCTTTCTCAAAACTGAGGGTCCTCTGCCTTCTGCACATTAATTTCTTTGTTAATGAATAAAAGAGGGACATATCCAAAAAACTTTTCTTTGTTGCAGGGGAGTAACTTTCTGATGGAAGTATGAGCTAAAAATAAACTTTCCCCACAGGGGACAGGAATAGAGGTGCCATTTCTTGGCATGAAAGTGCCTTCAGAACACCCCTCTTCTCCCACTTCATGAATATAGCATTTTAGGATTCGGTGAGAGACTCAGTTATTTTTTAAAGTACTTGCATTCTTAGTTATGCACTGATCAATCCTTCAAAATGGCTATGCATCCAGAATCAAGTAGAATGTTCTATAAAAAAGCTGAAGCCATAATAATGGACAGAGGTGAATTAACATCTTTTATTTTACATTTTGGGATTCATTATTTTGCTTTTACAAGAAGAACAAAAATTATAAGTATTCATGGCCTTTCCTCCTACCCACCTCACCTTCTACAGAATGTTATATCTCTGCCTGCTCAGCCCCTGGGCTTTCGCTGTCTGCATTGTTGGTAATGGGAGGGGAAATAGAACTGGAAGAGCAAGGAAATCAATAGTCACATCATGAATGCAGAGTTGTAAAAAGAGTAAAGAAGAGAATAATGGGAAAGCAAAAAAAAAAAGGGAAGTAAGCAAACTCAAACAGGATTATATGTGATCTGAAACTGAGAATACTTAGAAAATAAGAGCTTTTGATGGCAACTGAAGGCTTATAAAATGTTGAGAGAAGACTTGTGGAAAGGGGCTTGGAGAGAGAGCTGGTAGAAAAACATTAAAATTTTTCTGTGTCTTAGGAGATTTGCTTCTTTAATGCTTTACAGAGTCTTAAATACTTAAACTGCCTTTCAATTTTCTAAGCAAGTCTGATGATTATTTAATTATAACTGTGCTCAGACTTAGCTGAAGATAGCTCAAATTTCTGTGGGTTCATTTGATTCATTTCGTCCTTAGAATAAAAAAAAATTTTAAGTAAATATGCCATTATGTTATATTCTCTTAACTAAGAAGTGCATGTGTGTGTGTGTGAGAGAGAGATTTTAAAATATTTTACTGATAATTTTTCTGCTGATTATATGAAATTTTGTGTTACATTGCTTAAGCACATGCTCAAGCACAAAACACAGAAAAGAACATTTTACAAAATACTGGCTCAAGAAGATTACCATTGGAGCTCTGTAGTCCTACAACCTAGATAGCTAAACACTTTCCATATAGTGAATATATAGTAGCTATTTAAATTGATGTAAGTGAAGACAAATCTAGACACATAAATGTATATGGAGATAGTAATAATTGTTATTAATCTATTGGCACAATTAGTAAAATCATTCTGCTTTACAAGACTTATACTTTCTTTTTTTTTTTTTCATTGAGACGGAGTCTGGCTCTGTCGCCCAGGCTGGAGTGCAGTGGCGCAATCTCGGCTCACTGCAAGCTCTGCCTCCTGGGTTCACGCCATTCGCCTTCCTCAGCCTCCCTAGTAGCTGGAACTACAGGCGCCCGCCACCACGCCCGGCTAATTTTTTTGTATTTTTGGTGGAGATGGGGTTTCATCGCATTAGTCAGGATGGTCTCGATCTCCTAACCTCGTGATCCGCCCATCTCAACCTTCCAAAGTGTTGCGATTACAGGCGTGAGCCACCGCGCCCAGTTGACTTGTACGTTCAAAACTAGTGATTTCACAAAGAGTTTCCTAGGTTTCTGGCGTCTCAAACACCGTTTCATGGGGTACATGAAGTCATACTATTTAATAGCAATGCTAAAATGTTATTTACCTTTTTGCTTTTAGTTCTTCCATGAGTGTACACTGGAGTTTTCCAGCAGCTATATCCCATGTAATATTGCAACAGATTAAATGCAGAAACATAGATGAATAACCATCTTCCTTCTATTAAGGCTGATATTTTTAAAGTTCTGACAACTATAAAACGATGTGACTCTTTTCACCATTTTTGTTTTAAAAATATAGTCTTTTTTATTAAACTGTTATTTATGCTAGCATTAAATGGTTCATTTTATTGCTATTTTAAATAAATTAATATATAACTATATATTTAACTTATTTCAATTTTAATTTCTTACATAGTAAATATTAATAAATGTATTCATCAGCAATAGAAACTTTTTAGGGACTTTAATATATTTTCAGAGTGCAAAGTGGCTCTGAGACCATAAAATTTGAGAATTTCAGTCCTAAATACTTTTAAATAAATATATTTATCAGGATACAGAGGTCACTGTTTTTTTTGGGGTTCCATATGTATCTTTGTTAAGGACTTAAAGAATGGAAAAGATAAAGGAGGAAGAATAAATGAAAGAAAGAGGACAAAGAACACATTGCAAACAGAATTGAAGGGACATGTTAGTTCTCTGTATCTCACTTGGCATGTCTTATAGACAAAAATGTCTCTTCTTTAGGAATAAATAAATCACAGCAAAGGATTGGAGGTCTGCAACTATCTCAAAACCACATTCATGGGCAACCAAAATGAAGCATAAAAAGAAAAATACTTGGACTTTCAAGTTTAAAAAAGTAATAATTAATACTAAATTTTTTACATTCCACTTTAGCAATTATAAGGGCACAACATTTTTATTTCATGACAGTTATAAGATCTTTATTAATAAAGTAAGTACGTAAAAATAATTAAAAACCTTTGAAAAATCACTAAATGATTTAAATGTATGTGACATAGAGACACTGTGCCAATGTCGCAGTAAGCCTGTCTTTCAAAAAGAAAAATAAATGTTTATTGCAAAACATCTAAGTTGTCCCAGTGTATATACATAAGTCATGGAAAATACTAATAAGCTCATTATTGCACCAATCTGATACCAAATCAGTAAGTCAATTTAGTGCTTATAATGTAGTGTTACATTGATTTAATGATGCTATTAGTGATATTTGCAGTGATTGGACTGGCATAAACAATTAGTATTTAGGATACTCTTTCTCCATAGAAAAAACACCTAATTCCACTAATTGCCTCTAGTTCTGCTTCTATTAACTGCACACTTTGTACATGCTAATAATCTTATTATCAGCTGCTGCTGAGTTAATTAAAATTCATGTCTACAAGCATAAACCAAAATGTATGTATTCTGATCACCTTTTATACGTTAAATAAAAACGTTGGAAGACCAAATTTAAACATTAATTTCCAGAAAGTGAAAATATATTTTTAAAATGCATATGGCAAATTAACTTATAATGAGCTCAAAAGAGGTTGCAAAAATAATTTCACATTATGATGATATGATAACAGTTCAGAATCATTTAAGAATGACATGTTCTTAAAGCAAAAAACCACATGCCAGTCCATTATTTTATATGGAAAACAAAATGTTTTCAGAAAAGCATTTTTCATTATTTGAGTAAAGAACTATATCTCATTATTAATTTGCCTTTTTTTCTCTCTCTGAAAACACCTAGGCTATATTTTAATTTGTTTTGGTGGTCTCATAGTCAGTCTGAAATACATTTTCTTTTTTTCTTTATATTTTGCTATTTCAGAGTTTAGCAAATAATTTCTGAGTAAATTGTATAGGTTCAGTCCTGAATGAAGAACTCTTATTTTTATTTGTTAGAGAAATGTTATATATAATATCCTGTTCATATCTAGAAAAATTGACTTGAGTTTTAAAATTTTATTATTTATAACTCTAATCATTAGTGACAATGAACATATACTGGAGAGCATTTTATAATTAAGAATGTGACAATATATTTTAGCTACATTCACTTATTAATAATGAAATTAGGTAATAATAAGATATGATTAATCTTAACTGGATTTTATTCAAGAAAAATCATTCTATTTGGGTCAAATATGAAATGAAAATAAGTGTCCCTGTGTCTTAGATGTATTCCTTAAATATTCAAGCCGCCTAGATTCTCTGAATTGGGAATTGACAAGTGTTATTATAACATCGTGTTCATTGGGTGGTAACAGCTCTGTGTTGTCATGTGGTTTTTGCTTTAAGAACATATCATTCTTAAAATATATGAATACAGTGTCATATATATGTGTACACAAAATTTATATATATACTTCATATATGGATTAGTTGCTAGAAACTGAATTCCCTTCCAACAACAGAAAAAGGTGATAAGATGAATGATGGGTTATGATTTATTTTATCTCCAGTGGGGAAAAAAACCTCTTCAAAACTATAGTATTGTTGATTTCTAGTTTAACTCAGAAAAAAAAAAGTTGCTTCAGGTAGAACATTTTTTCACTCTTTCTTTTTCTATATTATTATTAAAACAAATATATCCAAATGTTGATGCCCTTTTTGTTTTATTCATAGCTTTTGAGGCATGTTTCATAGCTGTAATATAGCTGTGTATATTCCCAAACTCCTCACTGCTAAGTGAAAAATCAGTTTTCCTTTCTTGCCTTTTTTAACTTATTTAAATAGGACACATTCATGCATGCCTTCCTTCTTGAAATTCTTTCCTGCCCTGGCTTCCTTGACAACCTTTTATGTGGTTCTCCTCCTACCTACGTGATATTGCCTTCTCAGTGTCCATTATGGGCTCTTACTCTAAAATGAAGCCTTCTCCAAGTTTCCATTTTTGGCCCTAACCTCTTGCTTTGCCGTCATTCTGAAAAGGCAAATCTTATTTCTTCCTTATGTCAGCTACCAACTCTACCGAACTACTTTCAAAACAGCATCTCTGACCTTTAATTACAGGTATTCATTATATAGTACAGCTTCGTAAGTATTGCACAATTGAATCTATGTCACTATCTCCCAAACGGGA
The DNA here is from genome assembly GCF_029289425.2 of Pan paniscus. NCBI lineage: Eukaryota > Metazoa > Chordata > Mammalia > Primates > Hominidae > Pan > Pan paniscus. The sequence continues at coordinate 99,845,582 of NC_073258.2, forward strand.
CTCATTTTCTATCCTTTAAATATGTGTCTCCGTCTCAGCTAAACCCACCATGTTCGAGAAAGTGGAATTACCTTTTTGTTCCACTCAGCACAATGGACTGTGTTGGACATCTTATTTACTGGTCTACATACACCAATGAAAGCTCAGCTCTGTGAGGTTACAGTCTATTTCTTATCTATTTTGTTCACCATGTTCATGTAGTTCTACTTTCTCAGAAGATGCAGAGTGACCCTTCTTTGTCACCCTTTCCCAAAATCAATTAGTCCCCGACTCCTTCTTATTCCTTATCCTAAAAGCCATCCCTGGCCCAGCCACATTTTTTAGTTGATTCTTTTTATCATCCATGACTTCAAATAGTATAATAGCTCCCAAGCGCTTTTTCTGCTTCAGTCCTATTTATATATTTACCTTCTCTTGATTAAACTTTGCAATGATTCCAATTATTTAAGATGCCGTAAAAATCCCTTTTTTATGCAGCTGCTACTTATTCCAATGTCATCTTCCACTCTGCACTTTCCAGGAGCTACAGCATCTACCCACACAGACTAATTTTAAATTTACTAAACACATGAACCTGAGGCAACACACTATGCTCCTATCATATGGGATGTATATAGATATTGACATAAATAGAGTTATAGACATCAATATAGGTATAGATACTGGCAAAATCAAAAAGATGTAGATGTACAGATATAGATAGATGCAGATACGGGTATTTTTAATCACCTCCAGCCAATTCTTCTTCAATTGCATGATCTCCATGAAGCACTCCTCCCCTCTATGCATGTTGAGGAGCACGGCGTTCACCGTGTGTTCCTACACTAGCCTGAGGGTATCTCTGTTAAACGATATTGAACATTGCATTTACATGTCTGGACTATAAACTCCTTGAAAGTAAAGATGGTGTATCTTTGCATGTGACACAGTTGTCATGGAATCAGTCATTTAAAAAGTTTGTTAAAAGAAGGTGTGGAATTTAAAAATAACAATCTGTATTAATTACCAAATCAATCTATCATGTAAAAAATTAAAATATGCCTATCCGAGTAACAGTGGCATAGAGAACCTCGGGTTAGAATCTTGTCAATAAAAATTCATTTCAGAACTCTTTCCTAAAATATATAGTTATTCAATAATACTTATCATGAGAAAAAAAATCCTCATATAGGAAATAGAAGGAACAAATATTTACTCATGTAAAGTATAATTTAAGCAGCAATTGGAATACCCTCCTCTTTTTGCTCTTTTTAAACTGTTAATTAATAAGAAAATTTTATATTAAGAAGGCTTTTAGTTAAAATTCAAATTGCTTTGAGAGACGTAACAATAAACTATTTTTTATTTTGTTTGAGCTTTTATATAAGAGTGTAGATACTTATTTGGAAATTTTATTTTATAGGAAATAATCTTAACACTGATTTATAGTGAGGACATAATGTTAACTAAAATAAGCCACACACAGAAAGAAAAATACTGCATAATCTCATATGTGGCATCTAAAAAATAGTCATTACTGGGGCAGGGTGGGCAGTGCTGGAAATGGGAAGAAGCAGGTCAGAAAGTACAGACTTGCAGTTATGTAGGACGAATGCCTAATAAAGAATAATAAAAATAATAAATTGCACAGCATAATGATTGATAGGCTAATTTGCTTAACTATATAATTATACACACATACATATACACATATATACACATGAAAAAATCTATATCTCTCAAAGCATCATGTTATACATCTTAAATATATACAGTAAAATATCCTAACTCAAATTTAGGTACTTTGAGAAAGACATGCTTAATGTTCGTGGCTATTTCTACTAGATTCAGTTTTGCTGTCAGTAAGCAAAGCCGTACCTCCACTAAGAACCTGGGTCCGACTAAGATGTCAGAGAGAATACCTCCTAATTCTTTCAGGCTGCCATGTTAACATTTCTTTAATATTAATAATGATTCCTGTGCTTTCATTTATTCAATATGTGTGTGCATTATCTGCAGTTACGGGTTAGTGAAGTATGAAGCACAAACATGTTTTGCTCCATATCAGAATATGAAAGCCAACAATTTAGACTTTAAAAAGAAATGTATTTTCCATAGCCTCATACAGAACGTATTTTCATATTGTAGTAACTATTGCCGTTGAGAACAAATCAGGATAAGCTTTGTGTTATTACCAACTACCATTGACCCTTAAATAATGCAAGAGTTAGAGGCACCAACCCCCACACAAAAATCTGCATATAGCATTTGACTCCCCCACAGCTTAACTATTAATACCCTACTCTTGACTTACCAAGAACATAAACAGTTGATTATCATATATTTTGTATGGCATATGTATTATATATGGCATTCTTACAATGAAATAAACTAGAGAAAAAATGTTAAGAAAACCAAAAGGAAAATAAAACATAGTTGTTATTTATTAAGTGGAAGAGGATCATCTCATAAAGACTCATCCCCAGCCAGGCGCGGTGGCTCACACCTGTAATCCCAGCACTTTGGGAGGCTGGAACGGGCAGATCAATTGAGGTCAGGAGTTCGAGACTAGCCTGGCCAATATGTTGAAACCCCTTCTCTACTAAAATACAAAAAGCCAGGCTTGGTTTGCAGGCTCCTGTAGTCCCAGTTACTAGGGATGCAGAGGCAGGAGAATCGCTTGAACCTGGGAGGTGGAGATTGCAGTGAGCCGAGATCCCGTCACTGCATTCCAGCCTGGGCAGCAACAAAGTGAGGTTCCCACTCAGAAAAAAAAAAAAAGGCTTTGTCTTCCTGTTGAGTAGGCTGAAGAGGAGGAAGGGGAGGAGGAGGGGTGTCTCAGGGGTGGCAAATGTGGAAGAAAACCTGTGTATAAATAGAACTGTGCAGTTCAAACCCGTGTTGGTCAAGGATCAACTGTACTCTAAGAAAGTAGAAGTTGTAACTCTCATTCAGGCCATACTGAACTAGAAATACCATTTGACCCAGCAATCCCGTTACTGGGTATATACCCAAAGGATTATAAATCATGCTGCTATAAAGACACATGCACACACATGTTTATTGTGGCACTATTCACAATAGCAAAGACTTAGAACCAACCTAAATGTCCAACGATGATAGACTGGTTTAAGAAAATGTGGCACATGTACACCATGGAATACTATGCAGCCATAAAAAAGGATGAGTTCATGTCCTTTGTAGGGACATGGATGAAGCCAGAAACCATCATTCTCAGCAAACTATCGCAAAGACAAAAAAACAAACACCGCATGTTCTCACTCATAGGTGGGAATTGAACAATGAGAACACTTGGACCCGGGAAGGGGAATATCACACACCGGGGCCTGTTTTGGGGTGGGGGGAGCGGGGAGGGATAGCGTTAGGAGATATACCTAATGTTAAATGACGAGTTAATGGGTGCAGCACACCAACATGGCACATGTATACATATGTAACTAACCTGCACGTTGTGCACACATACCCTAAAACTTAAAGTATAATTAAAAAAAAAAAAAGAAAAGAAAGAAAAGGAAAAGGTTGGGGGAAAGGTCTGCAATTCTATTTTGGATGTTGAGGAGAAGATGAGCGGGACAGCTGCAGCTTGCTCACTTTAGAGGGCTGGCACAGTTGTGCCCTGCTTTGCCAAGAAGAACACGCACAAGGGATAGCTAACAGGCAAAGTAGACCTGGAATAAGGGATGAGGGCTTGGAGTGGAAATGGCCTATAAAGTCTCAGTCTTCCCAGTGAGTGGTCCATGAGTCCGTAAGTCAGGTAGTTTTGCCCTTATTTTATTTTTTATTTTGTAAAAATTTATTTGTATAGACTTAGAAGTGCAGTGCGGTTTTGTTACATGCATATATTGCCCTGTGCTGAAATCTGTGCTTTTACTATAACTATCACCCAACTTAAAAAAAAAAAATACTATCTGGCTAGAAAACTGATTTTTCCATTATTCTTGTTATATCCAAAAGCTCTGGTTTTAGCGACTATTCTATTACTGTTTTTAAATGTCTCTTGGTCAAATATACAGTTTTCATTAATACAAATACTTTGTTACACATTAATTGTGCAGATTTCCACCGGAAAATGACCATACTTTGTATCCTTCCGGCCTTGTCACTGTTGTTGGCATTACTCTAAGGCTTGCCGTGAATACAGAACACCACTGCTGTCATTTTTCAGTAAGCATTGCCATGTTTTTCTTGTCTCATATTGGCTTCCAGTGGGTTCTGATATGATTTCTTCTGCTCTGGATTCTTCTCAGTATCTTGCTACCTCATTAGCAAGCATCATTTAACAGAAACACCTGAGCCGACATGATGCCACCTTGCTCAGCCTTTTGCCTTTCTTTGGGACTGTCCAACCTAGCTTCCTTTCTCTTTACTACAAGAAGACTGTCAGCCCTTTGTGAGCTGATAATTAATAATCAATTAAGGTTTGATAATAAAATTGCACTATATTGTACTTTGGCACCTGAAGTAATTTATTTTCATAACACCAGGAGCGGCTCGTCACCAATTATAATGAAAGTAGGTTCACAGTCTATGATTTTTTTCTTTCATATAAAATTTGTGTAACAGGAAATAATAAGAGGTGTATAAAAGAAGTGTCATGTAGCTATAATACATTGATTAATATTTGTTGTCACATTAAGTGGGCTTGGGATCCTTACAAGAAAGGTGCTATTTAAGCATAAAGTATTGGTGTTGTGTCTGTACTCGCATAGCTTATAAATTATATCTTGAGAGTTCACAGACACAAAGCAAGTTTTTACCATTGTCAGCAAGCAAAGCCAATGTAGCTGTTGGAGAGGGAGCCTCCTGCGTCATCAAAACAATTTCCAGCTGAGCCCTGATCCCCTTATCACTACCATAAGTGATGGTCGATGGTAGTTCAGGTATAAAGAACACAGTTCCAATTCCAGGTGCCAGGCTGAACCTGATATGGTAACAGGGAAAAGATCTTCTAACTCATAAACACAGAAAACTAGATATAAATAAGGATTATGGCAAATAACTCGGATATAACAAAACACAGTCTCTTTTGAAAAAAAACCCAAAAAACAAAAAACAGCATGTGTGAAAACAATGTATTTTCCTCCAAAACTGCAGGTTGTTATATGCCAATTAGCAAGTTGAATAAGATATTCGGGTAAAACACTAGAATGTGAGATTATACATTTGTATACAAAAATTTTTGCCAAAATCTCATATGTAAATTTATTCATCTCTGTGCAGTTCTTAAAGTAGTAGGTTCCTAATAAATGTCAATTGAATGAACCATATTTCCTGGTGAGTATATGCAAATGCCACAAACTGTCAATTAAATTTAATCTGGTATTTTACCTTGCATTGCACTTGTGCTAAAACTATTCCCCATTAATTGGATTCTTTATATGTGAGGTATGTTAATCTGATATGATACAAACAACTTGTTTTGTGGTGTTCTAATTCTTTTATTCAAATTAAAATGGGGATTTGTTTAGTGAACAAGTTAAGAACACTATGGTGGAGGCACTTTACTTAGATTTGTGTTTCATTAGCTCATTAATACAGAATTAAACATTTCATCTCAAGCATGCTTACATGCCTAGTGTATACTTAGCCCTCAACAAATGTTAATAGCTCCTGTTTTGCCACTGAGTGTAAGGGTACCTTCGAAACATTCTGACATTTTGCAGTTTGCCAATGTATTTATTAGATACTTCATGTCATATAATCTATACAACTTGTCTTATAGCTTCAACTGCTAATTTGGAGTTCCTCTCAGTTCCGTAAAAAATCAGAACATCCTTAGGTCAGAACTTAAATGGCATTGCTAATTAGAGCATGAGTGCCATCTAGTGGTAGACATGGCTAACTACAGGCTTATTGGTGAACAAAAAAAAAATAGGTGGTGAAAATGTTCTGCTTCTTCATTATAATGCAGTCTCTTGGAGTTAGTCTCAGACAAACAAATGAGACATCCTACATATACGCTACTCAGCCAATAAAAATTCAAACACAAAGTATATCAGATTGAGGGGTGGAAGAATTTAGTTCCTGGTCCACAGGAGGCATACAGTCTAGTTCTACACATAAAGATCTACACAAAATGTTTTAAGCTGGATTCTAAGTACATTTTGGAAATATTGTAGATGAGACCAGGAATGGCTAATATATAAAGGTGAGAATCATATTTGATGGCAATATTTTTGAAGGATGATTATTTTGATGGAGGGCCAAATATCAAAGACAGGTCAAGTTAATGTACCTGACAGACTTGGGAGACAGGGAAGAGATGGGAAATGATCAAGATGCAACACACATATGGCCATTCTTTAAAACCATAAAGAACAAACTAGACTAATTCTAAGAAACCATTAGATATTTTTATCCCATACTGAGAAGAATGGTATGTAAACAGTGACAATACAGAGAAATACCTGGTCATGAGCAAATGAATCTTTGGTTTTGTTTCTTTATGGAAACAACTTTATATCCAAAGGTCTTGGTGAGAGAATGCTACATAAAAGAGAAATTAGACATCTGTAAAGGTAAGTGAATTAAAACTGATAGAGATCCTGAGACTTAAAATATATCCAAGAAAAAAAAAATAGAAATGCATATCTAAAGGAGTCTACTGGATGAAAACTAAGTAAACTTTACCTTTAAATTAGTAAGATTTCAACTTTTACTTCTATTTTCTAAAATCTTAATTAACTGCAAATGTTTATGGTTTGCATAAATAGTTGGACCAAAATGTCACAAAGGGTGAGCCTAAATTCCACCTACAGGAGATTAGATATTTGCAGCTTCTGTAAGTAAGAGTTGATACTGTGACCACCAAAAGCTTGACCACCACAGTTGAATTAGAGCTCCTCTCTCATACTTCTTAATGGTTTTGGTTGCCGATGTTATCAAGACATCCACAAAGTAGACTATGTTCTTTAGTGTTGTTTACTGAAGCAGCTGTTAAATTAATTAAGTTGGTATATTTTCCAAGTCTGATTAAGATATGTTTACTTCTGCTTTCACAAAACAGCTGTGATATGAGTACTAAGACACATCTTCTAAGAAACTCAAAATATAATTAAAATCATATTTTGTCCAGTTCAAGTAAAAGTTTACTTTTGCTTCTTCATGTGTTACTTTGCACTTTTAGGGAATACTGGCATATATTGAAAATGCAAGATTTTGATTCCTTTAATTTTTATCTTAGTACTTACCCATTCACCATTATTGGTAACACATTAACATAGAGGATTAAAACATCAAAACAGAAAATGCAAATGCTAAAAGAAGCTGCAGTAGGCAAGGCAGATGATCCAAGAAAGGTGACTGATCTAGACGTGAATTCACCATTGGTCTGCTTCCCTACAGTTATGCTATGATTTGATGGAACATAATAATAGTTATGATATGTTAACTAGAACCTAGAACTTATCTGAGTCAAATGAAGGGAAAGAGAAAGGAGGGCATGATTTCAATAAAAATCTGTAACACAAATAAGACAAAAGCTCAGAGGCACCTCAACTGCTACAGATGTGCTGCATCTGCTTCCTTGCCCATTGGGGACGATGAGATAAAGAGATTAAGACATTTACACAAAGATGGCTAGACAACAAGATCAGATCAGCAACATGACAGCCAGGTTGAGGTGTCATAACCATAGCATAGAGAAAGTGACCTACTTAACCACTTACCCCACTTACAAACAATGTTTTAATTAACTTAATGTACAAATGATATTTTATCAGGGTACAGGATGAGCTGGTTAATTCAAAAATGTCATTAGCATCAAACAGAGAAAACCAGTGATCTTTTAATAATGCCATTTTATTAAGTAAACAGCATTGGAATTTAATAATGGGGCATACATACTTTTATATCTTTTAAAGACAAATCTTACATCAAAACAACTATAACTTAAAATCCCATTCTCACATGTCAATAGTAGAAAATCTTGGTCATGATATGTGAAAAGATTTGATGTTTACTTGGAAAACACAAGGTAGTTTGTTTCTTTTTAGTGGAACTCTAACAAGGAGTTTTTTTGTTTGTTTCTTATTTTAAGCACTGTTGTTTCTCTAATTCCAGACATTGACCTGCTTAAACCTGAACACTGTGGATATAAAAGGATACAGAAGTGTCCCTGATCTATAGAGCCCTTACTCTCCAAGCAGAAAATTGTAAAAATATACAGTACATAAGTTAACTCCATAACAGCAAAATTCTAAAGAAAGATGAGTCAGATAGACTAACAGTTTGTCTGTTACATATATAGATATTAATGGGGAATATATAATTGTATATTATTACAAATTAGAACATTAAAAGTCATAAAAGACATGAGAATAAATATAGTCACTCTTTCTGGGTCCTGAATGAAGTGTAGCCAGGTAACCTAGTCACCCCCAAGTAATGACTGAAGTCAACATTTTAAATTTGAACTGACAGAAATAGACCTTACTATTTTTAATTAAACAGATTCAACGTTTCCTTTCTCTCCCTCTAAAGTATCAGATAACTTCACAAGGAAAAGTGCTATTACATTATCTACTTGTTTCAAAAATATATTCACACCGTATTCTTGTGATAATATTGCTCTCTTTATAAAAAGTAAAAACATTAAAAGCTTTTATTTAGTTCTTGCTTAAGAAAGGAGAAATATTTAGTCCATTTACATCATGTAAAAGGTAAATTTTCTTGTTCATGTTAATGGTAGGAGGGCACCATGAATCATGTGACCGATAGCATTTCCTTCTTTACATTGGCTGCTAACAACGTTAATGGCAGACCTAGCACCATTTGTAACAAAAACATCAATGCAGTTTTCTCTATAAACCTCATTTCTGGCTTCATCTTATCTCTCCTCCTATCACTTTACCGTTTGTCTTGATCTCACTGACCTACATTTTTTATTCATTTTTTTAAACTGAATAGATTTTTATAAGCCGACTTACATCCTTTCTAGAATAATGACTCAAAATGCCCAAATTATCGGATCATGGGTAATATAGAATGGTGTTCTAAGAAGGGAAGAGAACTTTCAGAAAGCTTTCAACACTCCCGATCCCTCTTTCAGGCTGCATGTGCTCAATTATACACTTTTAAAGGCAAAAACCTCATCGAACAATAAAAAGAATGCGTTAGAGCTCCTACACTTTGAATTTATTTTGTGATGTATTTAATGTGGTTATAAAAGTCCTGGTAGTTCTCTCTGTGAACCGACAGCCTGACAGAGGAGAAGAGCCAGTGGGGCAGAGAAAAAGCCACAGAAGGGGAATCTCCACAACGATCCCTCAGTTAACACATAAAGAAGATAACCTAGTTACTGGAAAGCAGGAACACGAAAATAAAAAGTATGGAAGAGTGGAGAAGTATTAAATGCACACAAATTTGTCTTTGCTACAGAACAAGCAATCAGCCTAGATCCTGAGGATAGCGATTAAAAGCAGAGACTGGGTGTTTGTACATCATTGGATGAATGAGAAGCAGCCAAGAAACAGGAAAAGACTAATTTTAATTACCAGAAAAACTGCAAGAGAAAGAACACAGGGCTAGTGGTAGACGGCTTCCAGCTACAGGCTGCATGGCACTGTACTCTCCTTGCCAATTAGACCCAGTCAGACCCCATCGGGGGATTCAGTGAGCAGAAGAATCAGCGTCAGTCCAGGGTCAGGCTGCTCTCAAACACACATGAAAAACGGACACCAGCGGACACGGGGTGCGACCCTAGACTCCCATGCAGTTTCTTATACAGACACAGAAATAGAAAGCAGTACGTGGGATTTCCTTTCCATTAAATACAGGTGCAAACCACATTCTCTATGGAAATATATTGCAAAGGAAATGTTATATAATTTATTTAACAAATACCCAATTACCATCAGCCCAATCGTGGGAATTGGAAAACGACTCAAAGACTGAGAGGAAAAAAAAAAAAAAAGTAGACAGGAGGACTGGCAGAACAATGGCACTAAAGCTGCCACACTGTGGATTTACTACCTGTGTTATTTTTCCAATTACAGCCATTGTAATATAAAAATTCCGAAAAAAAGGTTGCTGAGACCATTCCTTCGCTTTTTTTTAGAACTGAGTCAACACCCCAAATCAAAGAGAAATATAAACAGGCAGAGCCTGATAGTCCTTAGATGAAACGCGTAAGTGCAGAAACAAAAGAGAAGTGCTTCCCATTCAGGACTTAAGAAAATTCTGCAAAGTGAAAAAGTCCACTCTCAAACCGACCTAAGTGAACGCGTCAGTCTGTGCTGCTGCTGTCAGAGGTGTGAGCCGGGGACTACAGGAATCAGAGTGAAGACAGGAGCGGAGGAAGGGACTCTCGCCTGGATCTCCCGTGCCGTCTCCAGCCAGCACGTTTGCTTTGTAATCTATGAATGTTAAATACGGAGGGGTTGCAGAGCAGAAACGCTGGGGGAAGGGGGGCAGGTCCTCTGTACTTAGCAGGGAAGGAAAATGCCGGTTGACTAGTGAGACGAGTGGAGAAACACAGAGCACCCTCCTGGAGGCACACAGTTCGTTAAGCCCAGGGACATGCTCAATGAACCTTTGCAGCAGGAGGCAGTGAGGCGCTGGACGCGGGCGCCGGTGACAGCGCGGGCGGGCGGGGAGGGGCGAGGGGCCGCCCCGGGAGGACACAGCCAGTCAGAGGCGCGGGGCGCAGGGCGCGCGGACGCATTGGAGGAAAACACGCGAGCCCCAAACACACCAGCCGCAGGAGGCGCCGCACCTACTTCCCAATATAACCAACTACGGCGTGGGGGAGCGGAACTGCGAGAAGGCGGCAGCCAAAGTGCCATTAAAGCTCGGGGCGGAGAGGATGCGTTACCTGGGTCCCCTCTGCTGCGAGAGGCAGGGCAAGCTGGAGGATTCCCTCTGAATGATTAAGAACTCCGCAATTCGCCTCTGCCACAGGCTGCAAAGGACCCGAGGAACCGCTCTCTCTGAACTGTGCTGATGGGCAGGAGGATGGGAGACAGGAATTGAGAGTCACAGAGGAAGGACAGTGGAGTCTGGCATCTTATTGGTAAGTGGCTGACATTCCTTTGCCAGTGACTGCGTTCTGTGATTGTGCACTTCATCTCCCAGCCACTTAGGATTTTTGACACACTCTCTTCTGCAAAGCCATCCTTTCTTGCCATGTTGCCAGAATGTAAAAACTGTAAGATGAAGCTTTTTTAAATAAAGGAAACAAAACACGATTTCCTGCTGGGATTTTATGGCAAAAAGTTGAAACAAGAGTAAATATAACCTATTTGTATATCTCCTAATGCCACCCAAAATAAGAGTAAGCAATTCCTACACGCAAATTGCAAATTGTAAGGCAATAAATGCCAGGATAAAGTGAGGATGTTTCTACAAAAGAAACTAAATGTTTGGAAAATAGGATGCTGTTCTCAGGTACTGAATGTATGCCTTATGTTTGAGCAATGAGTTTCTGAGACTAAATAATTGGGCATCTGGCATTGCAATAACTTGTTAAAATTCAGTAGGGATGCTCTGTAAGTGGAGTTCTACAAAGTTCGTGAGACTGAGAAAAACTGTATCTTGGATTATGCTGAGCTTTTTTCTAAAGGTTGTATAGGATTGTGATAGATTAAAAAATTATGTTCAGACATCCTTACCATGTTTTGTAGGGAGATATACGGAAGAGAATATCAATTTGCACATACACAAACCTGAGAATTACTCTGATGACCTGAACAATAAGTTGTTTCAACTACATTTATTTGCGAAAGAACCAGAATCCACTAAATATTTTAGAATTATATTACTTTTACATCTTAGAACCGTTCTCCCAAGAAAAATACAATTTCATGTGGTAATTTAAATGCAGGTGAGAAGCAAAAAACTTTTAAACTGTTGTATGTTCAATGCCTTACCTACATTTCATTCATTTGTTTCTTAATTTAAAAGAGAAAATCATTTAGAGGGTCAATACTTCTACTTTGATTCTCAATTTCGACTGTGGAAATAAGGATGAAAGAAGTAGATGTTCATTAGAATACTAGCATTTAAAATTATAGACAAATAGTCAAATTTAAAAATTAATGCAGATATCATCGATTACTGTTGAATTGCAACAGAACTACAGAAGTACTTATGACCATCACAGGGAGCTTAAAGGAGTTCATTATGATTAATATTGTGACTCTCAGTATTTTAAAAAATAATGATTAGGTCATTAACTGTTTTTGAAAATGCCTGTAGTCAATTTTGAGCAATTCTCATGGTTGCTTGCATATTCTCCTATTTCATGCTCAAATTATTCTAAGTGGGGACTAGTATGCTGAGTCTTAAACTTAACAGGCATAAGTTTACTCTGACTCTAATCGAAAAGAGGTATGAGTAAGAATATGTCATATAAAACTAATGATAACAAATTAAAGATATTACATAAAAAGATCATCTAAGTCCATTAAAGGGAAAAAGGCAAAAAAAAATCAGAGTTAAAGTTATAAAAAGGGAAATGCAATATAAAGAATAGAATTTGACAAATAGCTGGAGTGTGAGGGAATGATATTAAAGCCTATCTGAAGTAGAAAGTCAGTGAAATGATTATTACAAGTGCCAGTGTTTTTGCTTAGGAATTGGTGTATCCTTTAAATTATTTAAAACTTCTGAAAATTGAGAAAGGAGGAGAAAAACTGCTAATTTTAATTTCTTTCTGATTCCATAGACAACTGAACAGAAAGTTAGATTCTTAAAAGTTAGATAAAAATATAATCCCATAGATTAACTAAATGCTGGACTTTGTCTATAAGTTGTGAGGCACATGCACACCAAGGTGCTTTTGGAAATACATCCAAAAAGCTACAGTTGTGGAATTTTTAAATGAATAGCTGAAATACCTGAATGTTTCTCAAGGTGAGCAGTTAGTACTTCAAGTATTAGGTGGTCTGAAACAATTCTTAGTCAGGGAGCCAACCTGAAATCAGATCATGAATCTATACATAGAATATGTTTATGTAAGATGAATCATTAAAATTAGTAGCATGTGAAAATTTACTTCAGTCTTATGTGTCCAATTAAGTAGCACTATCTGTTAGAAATGTACCAGGTTTGGCTGATATGTATTTCTTTAAATGTCTCTTTTACTTCACAGTTTAGAAAATCTTGACCACTTTCAGGGTAGAGGTAGGAGTGTGATTGTCTGTCACAGCTGACTTAGCAATACGGACCAGAGGGTGCCAGTAAAGGGCAAAGGGCCCACGTAGGCTGGCCAAAGCATTTTGGAGTTTGTCTTACTTCTAGACAAAATAAAGGCATAATTTGTGTAGATTAAAATAAAAATGATGAAAACTTCTCTAGATGGCTGTAATACTGTGAAGATGATTTGACTGTAGAGAGTTTGATTGGCTAAAACAAAGTTGTAGCAGAGTTCAGTGTCTCCTTCATCAGTCAAAAACTAATCCAGAATTTTATGAGGCTCAGATATTTACAATATTGTAATTTGCCCAATCCATTCTTTCTCACGTATCTTGATTACCTATTGTCTTTGAACTTTCTTTTAAAATACGGGTTTTTAAATTTTTACCAAGTCGTTGGAAATTTATTTCTCTTACTTTAAATAATAAACTCATACATTCATGTAGTTTGTTTTCTTGAAATTCTGACTCCAGGAGTTGATTTTATCTCTCTTTCTTCTTTCTGACAATCCAAGCATAAAGTAAGAGAGTAATGTGTTTCTCACAAGATGTTAAGAACCGTGTTGTAAGGCTGTGCTAACATGTTACATGAACTTCTTAACACTTTATAGCAGGAAAGAGACTGGTCGGAAGCTCAAAGCGGTAGAATCACTGCAGAGGTCTATTTTCTGAGCATTTGTGATCAATAACTCCACATTAGAGGCTGGTACATTTTAAAAAGTAATGAAGTATATAAAACTCCTAATGCTTAAGATTTAAGATTAAAAACTATTATGAACTATATTCCATCTCCCTACCCACTCGAGTAAGAAATCCTGTTTTATGATTTTTGGAGATTCAAATATGTATTGTTAGAAGGGTTCTAATAAACTGAATATTATTAGTTTATATTTTTTCCAGACACTTAAACAGTTTTTTAGTTAATTATTTTATTTAAATGGAATGACACAAAATATAGTGTTTTAATACAGTGGCTATAAAAGCAATTTTTAAAGGGAAACATGAATTTGCTTTTTAAGAAAACTGGTTTTACAATGGATTTCTTTCATCAAAATTATTTTGAAGTATTGAATTGAATCCCAAGAACTTGACACAACACTGTATAACTTCAGTTATGTTTTGCCTATTATAAATATTTGCATAAGCTAATTGTAGATAATTTTATATCTATTAATCCCCATAAATTAAAACACACATCTTTAGTTTTATATCCCAGAGTAGTGCATGTTATATTTTTGACATTATACCCTCCTCAAACATAAGCTCATAAGTGTTACAAAGCTATTCAAAGTATGGTAGTTTCTCTTTTCTCCAGTGCAGGGAACTGGGAACTTTCCAGAGAGGCCACAAAGTAATTCTGAAAAATAAATCAAGATTGTCTGTTTTATGGAAATAAAAAAAAGAATCTGTCATTTTTAATCTAATATAAAATAGTGTGAGATCTATCATTCATGAGAATCTTAAGAAATTACAGTCATATTCATTTCCCGTGTATTTCTTAAGCTAGAATTTCTTGTGATCACTGCCATTTTTAAACGTTTCAAAAAATGTTTCATTAGATACATTTTAAAACACGGGTGTAAAGTTGTTTTTTCTCTTTTTCTAAGTGGTTCTTAAAAACTCATAATGATCTAAATAACTTGTTGCCCAATGGCCACTTTTTATTTATTTATTTATTTTCACAAATGACCTTCTCATAACAGATCCGACAGGACTCACCTATTTCCTCTTATGCCAGTCATGTTTCCAAATATTTCTCACACTCAATTTGCATAGAGCGGAGATCTAGATAAAAAGCAAGAAGCCAATACATTTTATGAGTTTTCTATGAAAAATATTGTTATAGTTAGTATCTTTACTAGAAAATATGGAGCCAATTAAAGGTAAAGTGACTAAACTGAACAGAATCCAAATAAGCAATTGCATTTTAGGCAAGGAATATTTCATTTATCTGAATGATCAAAAATTCTCTTTCATAACCATTGACTGGAGAAGTATAATTATGTATTTAAACATTTTATGAAGGGAGTAGAGATGTTCTTCATACCATTCTTATAGCTGCTAACAACTCAGAAAGGAGAACATCTCATCTTCCATTACTATCCAGTAGTAAATGTAGCATATGTTTAGGAAGAGAAATGTTGCTGATTATATAGGTGATCAAAAATTGATTGAAATTCTCTTCCTTTTGTGAGTTATAATATTGGCAGAAGCATTCATCACGAGGCTAAAAATACTGAGATGCTCTCATCGAGAGATATTATAATGATAGTAATAAAGT
Source organism: Pan paniscus (assembly GCF_029289425.2). Classification (NCBI taxonomy): domain Eukaryota; kingdom Metazoa; phylum Chordata; class Mammalia; order Primates; family Hominidae; genus Pan; species Pan paniscus. Next base: position 99,860,996 of record NC_073258.2, read on the forward strand.
ATCTGGAGCTGCAACCAGGTCTATTAATGTATTTTTACAAATATTTCATTAGTTGTAGGAGTTTGTATTTATCACATAAATAGTAGAGAAATGGGATGTTGATTTTGTGAGAAATTTACTTTTAAGTATATAGTTTTATCTTTATTTTCTTAAATAATTAATGTTATACTTAGAAGTATTAAGGATTTTTTTCTGAAATAAAACGAAATATAAAGGCAATACTCAAGAATTTAGAACAACTATTTTAATTCACCTAGATTCTCCCATTTCAGTTACATGCAAGAACTTACTTTCAATTATGCAATATTTGTTGAGATACTATTGTTCTTGAGCCTTTAAGTGTACTAAACTAGACAAAATCCCTGATGATTAAAAGTAATGTTATTGGAAGTTACAGGTGAGTGACAACAGGAATTTTTAAAATAATTTTATTGTTTTCTAAAAATACATTTTTATTTAATTGGCAGTTTCATGATCATTAAATATGATAGGAATTCCTGGGCACTGGAACAGATTGACCCCAAATATATCTGAAAACATTGTGAAAAGTCTCATGTTTAATCTGTTAGGTATTGTATTTTGCCTTATTTTGTTATTTTAAAACCTTCTTCTTCATATTCTTTTCTAAAAGATAAAGACTGGCTTAATATTATCTCCCATATAGCAAAAATTATTAAAACAACTTGTTAGTGACCACTATTTCTTTTCTAATTTTGTATTTTCAATGATAAGAATTTCAAAAGTTATGGCATTGATAAGAGAATTGAAACTCTAAGCTTCATAATTCTATTTAATACTCTCTTCCTCCTTTTGTGATGCTGTTATTCTAATGTGTGAGCTGGTGAATGAGAGTTCATGCTAAAATAACCGTATCATTCAAATTCAACACAAATCTCATGATTTATTGATGATTAATTGTGGAACCCTTAGGAAAAAGTGACAGAATAAATACCATTTAATATTGGAAGGGGCCATGCGAGCTCATATTTTTACCTATTCATAATAAACAAAGTTTCTTCACTAATAAGCAAGGGTATAAAAAGGTGAAGTGATGTGTTCAACATTGCAAGTAATGCAAAAGATGGAATTAGAACTCACATCTCTTAAATTTGAAGATCAGAGCTTTTTATGGCTTATACTTAATTTTAGACTGTGGACATCTTGATTATTTTTGTATCTATTCAAATCAAATCCTTATATTAGAATATAAATATATGTAATTTCCTTGTTGCCACTGATTATACATAAAACATTGTCTTTTATGATTAGAAATTTAAGATCCAATTATATTAACTCAGTGGAAACTGCTATACCCGCATTCTCTTAACCAACAACTACAGAACTTAATTGCTAGATGTGAACTTTTTCACAATGAACTTGGTATGCACTCAACAGCTACATCAAATGACAGAAGGGTTTTTTTTTTTTGACAGTTTTAATTATGAAACTTGGGAATCTTTTAGAGTATTATAATGAAGTAGAAAAAAGGATTTAAGTGATTTTATTCCATGGCATATATGTAAGGGAACATCCATTTGCCCTATAATACTTCTTAATTTTTCCCAGACTGGCAGGTTTTCTTTTTTTCCTAGTAATAAATGTTTAATGGAAGCCCTAAATCAAACAGAAACTCAACAAGAAATGTAGATGAGAGTATATTTCTGTGTTTGACAAATTTTGGGTAAAATTTAATTCATGGGCTTTTTAAAGGTAGTAGCGATTTTAGAGCATTTGATAATAAAGCAGAGAATATATCTCTTGAAATATGCACTACTTTTCTGTGTTTTAAAATTCAAATGTCAACTTGTATATAAATTCTAGTTTTTCTGTTACAATATTAAAGGAGGTTAACAGACAACAAATTTGAAACCGTAATAGTATTTAATCGTCATTGTATCTGAACCAAAGTTTACTTATGCTTAATTTTAATAATGTCATATAAATTGTTTTAGAATGAATATACACACTAAAAATTCCTCAGTAGAACTGAATATGATAAAACATAAAATTACCATAGTGCAATTGAGTGGAAGGCAGTTTAAATATTGCTGAATTTCTGGTATTACATTGCTTCTACAGATACCTTCTCCTGATGCTTTAATTGACAAATTATGACAAGCAATTTATGTGTTTGGGGGAATGAATTCAAGTTTTAAGACTCTTTTTCTTTAAACACTGAATATTTAAAGATGGCGCGATAAGTGTAGTAGAGATGAGGTAAAAGACGGTGACTAAAAAGGTTAATATTTTATCTGAAGTCTTTTATATCCTAAGTATATAAACCCAATTTGCAAATAAAATAAAGAATATATAAAACATGTCCTTGAAGCCCAATGAATAGTCATTTTAGTTATTTGAATTTTTACTTTCCTTAGTTCTTTATTTTCCTAAAACTTACATTCAATTCTTTAACATTTTCAAATAACAGTAATCTTAGTAAGAAGGAGTAGTTATCTGAGATTGAAGTTAAATGATCCAGAATTGATTTTATGAAAATTATACATATTAACTGTTTTAAAAATATATGACTGTGTTTGTTTGTTTCTCATTCTTTAACGTGGTCTTGTTAGTAAGTGCCACAGTGAGTAATTTAATGGAATTTCAACATTAATTTACTCACATAAATGGTCTACTGTAGACAGTGGCAGTACAAAGTAAGAATATAAAAGAGAATAAATAGTTCAAACCTGGTGGAGGAAATACACCCATAGGGTGAATATAATTCAATGTGAAATGTGCAGTCATAGAGGTATATGTGACTAAGATACAGATTTTCAATATTTCTCCTTCTGGAGACTTCTGTTACTTTTCTCCTAATGAGTCTTTCCAGCTTGGACAATTTCATGCTAACATTAGTTCTCTAATTGCTGCATTTACTTTTCAGTGCCTAAGTTATTTTAAAGTGACTTTGGTTCCAAGATTCACCTAACCACTTTAAATGAATGTGGTGTGTTTTGACATCTCATTATGTTGCTAACTTTAATATCTCAGAGCCGTCTAATCTCTCATGATATAGCCAAATTCAAGGTAAAAATGAATGTAGCTGAGATGCTGTGGAAAAAAATGCCATTTCTATATGTTATAAATAAGACTGATTTCTTTCATTTATTTAGTATGATATATTAATGCTGCTGATAAAACTTATTTTGCAGGAGTGGATTAACTATGAAGCCAATGAAACTTTGCTTATATGGCCATTTCCAAATAGTAATAGTAGTAATAGTGGCAGAAGTCATAGTAAACATTATTTTAATAATTATAATAATATAGCTAACATAGGGAGTCATATGGATTAAAGGATGTGGTGTTTGAATTTTAGGTTCAGTTTTGACTTTAAAACTTATTAGCTGTATAATTTTGGACAAGTAAAATCTTTCTTTATGTACAAAATACCTGTCATAATATTATATACAAGAAAAAATATCTACTTTTCAATGGTAAAAAAATTACAGTATTAAAATCATTAAAGGTTTAAGTCTAGGAAGAAATTTTTATTTTACTTCAATTTTCATTCTAAGCTTATCTGTCTACCCAAATATTCTATTTTTTTTTAATGAGACACAATCCTGTTCTAATTGTGGAAGGGGATATTGAGATCTTTAGAACATCAGCATTTAAAGATTATTCTGTGTATCTCATCTTTTATTCAAAGAATTTTCTTGAATATATACTTCTAATAAATCTGGTATGTTTGATACCATATGCTTTTGGGGATTCAAAGGAAGTGAGAAGTTTGACCACTGACAATGAAAAGATGGAAAATCGTTCAGTCAGGACACAGCTTAATAAGAAACTTAAGGAAAAAATACCTGTAAAAGACTGTAGAAACACTGGAGGAACAGAAATGGTCATTGTGGTGATGGATTAAACTGACTTCGTAGACAAACTCTTTTCAGTTGGTGGGAAGAGAGGCAGAAACAAAACAAATGTGTAGGAAAACAGTAGGAAAGCTAATTAATGTACAGAAAGAATGCTTTTAATGCAAAGAGAGAAGTTAAAAATTATAAAATGAGGAAATTTGGAGGATTCTAAGATAAACTGAAAAAATTGGGATTTTGTTCCAAAGCAAGAGAATAATACTTATCTCAAGATTAGATGATATTTGAGTTTCTTCTCAGTTTTTCCCTTTACTGTGACTTGTACAGGTCACCTTGCTTCTCTCCCTAGTTTATTAATTTCTCAATCAAAAGAATTATAATCAGTGAATTTAAAGCATATTCTTCAGGTTTTGGTCCACTGTTACTCTAAGACTGTGTGAGTTAGGAGGTTTTGACAAAGCGAAGAATGGAATGAAATGAAAATCTAGGGATTGACAACTGCATCTAGAATGAACTCCACAGAAGAGAGAGAAGAGAGAAGAAATCACATTCATGGCATATGGTGAGGTCACAAAAAGAGCACGGGCTTGTTAGACTCAGGTTTAACCCAGGTGTTTCCCTGAGCAACACCATAACCTTTCTATGTTTTCATTTCTTTCCCTGTAAAAGATGATATTGACTACTAACTCATAGTTTTTTTTGCAAGAAGGAAATGAGACTGTAGATTTAGGAATCAAAATTACTTCCTTCATATCTTTAGCTATAGATGCTTACAAAATTTCTTTTTATCCTTAGACTTTTTAAGGCATAAAATTATTTAAATTTTGTATAAATATATGTGGATACAATGACTGTAGTATTCTAAATATGAAGAAAATCACTATTTTCTTGGCTGGATGCTGTGTATTCATGTATGTTTGCTGATGGTGACATGTTTTATTTTAATGACCGTATTTTATTTGCTCATTTTGACAGTGATTACCTCTTCTGGACATTTTACTTTAATTTTGTTTTTTGGGCCGGAAAAGGGATGTCCTTCATTTCCCTTTACAAAATTATTTAGAGCATAGATTATATTTTGTAAGTAGAGGAAGATATTTCATATAATGTCTTTTGAATCCTGTGTGATAACAAAATAGTACAGAATATATTCATATGAAATTAATAATGTTCCCTAATTATATTATTTTTTCACTTTTATTGTCTGTTTTGCTACTTCAAAAAACTAATCTTATGAAACAGACTTGTGCTATAAATGTGGTGTCTAATGCTAACTCTCTTTTTTTTTTTTTTTTGAGATGGAATCTCGCTCTGTCGCCCAGGCTGGAATGCAGTGGCGCGATCTCGGTTCACTGCAACCTCTGCCTCCTGGGTTCACGCCATTCTGCTGCCTCAGCCTCCCGAGTAGCTGGGACTGCAGGCGCCCGCCACCACGCCCGGCTAATTTTATTTTTATTTTTATTTTTGTATTTTTAGTACAGACTGGGTTTCACCATGTTAGCCAGGAAGGTCTTGAACTCCTGACCTCGTGATCCACACGTCTTGGCCTCCCAAAGTGCTGGGATTACAGGCGTGAGCCACCACGCCTGGCCTAATGCTAACTCTTTAAAACAAACTGAAACTGAAATCTTTTAAATTGTGAATTGTAATTTTATTTTACAGCAAAAATACAATGATTTAAGCTTGCAAACATTTTACAATTTTTTTTCCAAAAAAGACATCTAGATATATTACTATGGTAGCTTTTTTGGATTGGCTACTATGGCAATGAGTTATTATAAAATAAAAACACATTTTATTATATGTGTGATAAATCGTATAATATTTTAAGTATGTATGTCCTTTATACCCATCCAATAAGTAAACCTCTTCCTGAAACATTTACTGATTATTCTACTGTTGCAGAAGATATAATATAGTAGAAAGAAATGGAAGAAAGAAATCTCAGATAAGAATATTTTCTTTCAAAAAGGTATGAGAAAAATTTATTGGGTCTGGAACTATTGGATATAGAGGAAAAAAAAGGTGAAGAAAGCCACCAAGCAGACAGGAGAGGGAGCTGATAGAAAGCAATTTTGTACTATTCACTGAGGAAGTCATTAAATAAATATTCATACCATGAGCTATTTGAAAAAAACCAAACAAACCTGGAATTGATATTTCACCTGAAACAAAGGTGTCTTTTAATCTTTGCTCCATGTATTTTTCTTATAAGATAATAGTTCTTAAGATCTAAATTCATGGCTTAGTTTTTCTTTCTTTTTTTTTATTATTATACTTTAAGTTTTAGGGTACATGTGCACAATGTGCAGGTTAGTTACATATGTATACATGTGCCATGCTGGTGCGCTGCACCCACTAGCTCATCATCTAGCATTAGGTATATCTCCCAATGCTATCCCTCCCCGCTCCCCCCAACCCCACAACAGTCCCCAGAGTGTGATGTTCCCCTTCCTGTGTCCATGTGTTCTCACTGTTCAATTCCCACATATGAGTGAGAATATGCGGTGTTTGGTTTTTTGTTCTTGCGATAGTTTACTGAGAATGATGATTTCCAGTTTCATCCATGTCCCTACAAAGGACATGAACGCATCATTTTTTATGGCTGCATAGTATTCCATGGTGTATATGTGCCACATTTTCTTAATCCAGTCTATCATTGTTGGACATTTGGGTTGGTTCCAAGTCTTTGCTATTGTGAATAATGCCGCAATAAGCATACGTGTGCATGTGTCTTTATAGCAGCATGATTTATAGTCCTTTGGGTATATACCCAGTAATGGGATGGCTGGGTCAAATGGTATTTCTAGTTCTAGATCCCTGAGGAATCGCCACACTGACTTCCACAATGCTTGAACTAGTTTACACTCCCACTAACAGTGTAAAAGTGTTCCTATTTCTCCACATCCTCTCCAGCACCTGTTGTTTCCTGACTTTTTAATGATTGCCATTCTAACTGGTGTGAGATGGTATCTCATTGTGGTTTTGATTTGCATTTCTCTGATGGCCGGTGATGGTGAGCATTTTTTCATGTGTTTTTTGGCTGCATAAATGTCTTCTTTTGAGAAGTGTCTGTTCATGTCCTTCGCCTACTTTTTGATGGGGTTGTTTGTTTTTTTCTTGTAAATTTGTTTGAGTTCACTGTAGATTCTGGGTATTAGCCCTTTGTCAGATGAGTAGGTTGCAAAAATTTTCTCCCATTTTGTGGGTTGCCTGTTCACTCTGATGGTAGTTTCTTTTGCTGTGCAGAAGCTCTTTAGTTTAATTAGATCCCATTTGTCAATTTTGGCTTTTGTTGCCATTGCTTTTGGTGTTTTAGACATGAAGTCCTTGCCCATGCCTATGTCCTGAATGGTATTGCCTAGGTTTTCTTCTAGGGTTTTCATGGTTTTAGGTCTAACGTTTAAGTCTTTAATCCATCTTGAATTGATTTTTGTATAAGGTGTAAGGAAGGGATCCAGTTTCAGCTTTCTACATATGGCTAGCCAGTTTTCCCAGCACCATTTATTAAATAGGGAATCCTTTCCCCATTGCTTGTTTTTCTCAGGTTTGTCAAAGATCAGATAGTTGTACATATGCAGAGTTATTTCTGAGGGCTCTGTTCTGTTCCATTGATGTATATCTCTGTTTTGGTACCAGTACCATGCTGTTTCGTTACTGTAGCCTTGTAGTATAGTTTGAAGTCAGGTAGTGTGATGCCTCCAGCTTTGTTCTTTTGGCTTAGGATTGACTTGGCAATGCGGGCTCTTTTTTGGTTCCATATGAACTTTAAAGTAGTTTTTTCCAATTCTGTGAAGAAAGTCATTGGTAGCTTGATGGGGATGGCATTGAATCTGTAAATTACCTTGGGCAGTATGGCCATTTTCATGATATTGATTCTTCCTACCCATGAGCATGGAATGTTCTTCCATTTGTTTGTATCCTCTTTTATTTCCTTGAGCAGTGGTTTGTAGTTCTCCTTGAAGAGGTCCTTCACATCCCTTGTAAGTTGGATTCCTAGGTATTTTATTCTCTTTGAAGCAATTGTGAATGGGAGTTCACTCATGATTTGGCTCTCTGTTTGTCTGTTGTTGGTGTATAAGAATGCTTGTGATTTTTGTACATTGATTTTGTATCCTGAGACTTTGCTGAAGTTGCTTATCAGCTTAAGGAGATTTTGGGCTGAGACAATGGGGTTTTCTAGATATACAATCATGTCGTCTGCAAACAGGGACAATTTGACTTCCTCTTTTCCTAATTGAATACCCTTTATTTCCTTCACCTGCCTAATTGCCCTGGCCAGAACTTCCAACACTATGTTGAATAGGACTGGTGAGAGAGGGCATCCCTGTCTCATGCCAGTTTTCAAAGGGAATGCTTCCAGTTTTTGCCCATTCAGTATGATATTGGCTGTGGGTTTGTCATAGATAGCTCTTATTATTTTGAAATACGTCCCATCAGTACCTAATTTGTTGAGAGTTTTTAGTATGAAGAGTTGTTGAATTTTGTCAGAGGCCTTTTCTGCATCTATTGAGATAATCATGTGATTTTTGTCTTTGGTTCTGTTTATATGCTGGATTACACTTATTGATTTGCATATATTGAACCAGCCTTGCATCCCAGGGATGAAGCCCACTAGATCATGGTGGATAAGCTTTTTGATGTGCTGCTGGATTCGGTTTGCCAGTATTTTATTGAGGATTTTTGCATCAATGTTCATCAAGGATACTGGTCTAAAATTCTCTTTTTTGGTTGTGTCTCTGCCTGGCTTTGGTATCAGGATGATGCTGGCCTCATAAAATGAGTAAGGGAGGATTCCCTCTTTTTCTATTGATTGGAATAGTTTCAGAAGGAATGGTATCAGTTCTTCCTTGTACCTCTGGTAGAATTGGGCTGTGAATTCATCTGGTCCTGGACTCTTTTTGGTTGGTAAGCTATTGATTATTGCCACAATTTCAGCTCCTGTTATTGGTCTATTTAGAGATTCAACTTCTTCCTGGTTTAGTCTTGGGAGAGTGTATGTGTCAAGGAATTTATCCATTTCTTCTAGATTTTCTGGTTTATTTGCATAGAAGTGTTTGTAGTATTCTCTGATGGTAGTTTTTATTTCTGTGGGATTGGTGGTGATATCCCCTTTATCATCTTTTATTGCGTCTATTTGATTCTTCTCTCTTTTCTTCTTTATTAGTCTTGCTAGCAGTCTATCAATTTTGTTGATCTTTTCAAAAAACCAGCTCCTGGATTCATTAATTTTTTGAAGGGTTTTTTGCGTCTCTATTTCCTTCAGTTCTGCTCTGATTTTAGTTATTTCTTGCCTTCTGCTAGCTTTTGAATGTGTTTGCTCTTGCTTTTCTAGTTCTTTGAATTGTGATGTTAGGGTGTCAATTTTGGATCTTTCCTGCTTTCTCTTGTGGGCATTTAGTGCTATAAATTTCCCTGTACACACTGCTTTGAATGAGTCCCAGAGATTCTGATATGTTGTGTCTTTGTTCTCGTTGGTTTCAAAGAACATCTTTATTTCTGCCTTCATTTCGTTATGTACCCGGTAGTCATTCAGGAGCAGGTTGTTCAGTTTCCATGTAGTTGAGCGGTTTTGAGTGAGATTCTTAATCCTGGGTTCTAGTTTGATTGCACTGTGATCTGAGAGATAGTTTGTTATAATTTCTGTTCTTTTACATTTGCTGAGGAGTGCTTTACTTCCAACTATGTGGTCAATTTTGGAATAGGTGTGGTGTGGTGCTGAAAAAAATGTATATTCTGTTGATTTGGGGTGGAGAGTTCTGTAGATGTCTGTTAGGTCTGCTTGGTGCAGAACTGAGTTAAATTCCTGGGTATCCTTGTTGACTTTCTGTCTCGTTGATCTGTCTAATGTTGACAGTGGGGTGTTAAAGTCTCCATTATTAATGTGTGGGAGTCTAAGTCTCTTTGTAGGTCACTCAGGACTTGCTTTATGAATCTGGGTGCTCCTGTATTGGGTGCATATATATGTAGGATAGTTAGCTCTTCTTGTTGAATTGATCCCTTTACCATTATGTAATGGCCTTCTTTGTCTCTTTTGATCTTTGTTGGTTTAAAGTCTGTTTTATCAGAGACTAGGATTGCAACCCCTGCCTTTTTTTGTTTTCCATTTGCTTGGTAGATCGTCCTCCATCCTTTTATTTTGAGCCTATGTGTGTCTCTGCACGTGAGATGGGTTTACTGAATACAGCACACTGGTGGGTCTTGACTCTTTATCCAATTTGCCAGTCTGTGTCTTTTAATTGGAGCATTTAGTCCATTTACATTTAAAGTTAATATTGTTATGTGTGAATTTGATCCTGTCATTATGATGTTAGCTGGTTATTTTGCTCGTTCATTGATGCAGTTTATTCCTAGTCTCGATGGTCTTTACATTTTGGCATGATTTTGCAGTGGCCGGTACCAGTTGTTCCTTTCCATGTTTAGCACTTCCTTCTGGAGCTCTTTTAGGGCAGACCTGGTGGTGACAAAATCTCTCAGCATTTGCTTGTCTGTAAAGTATTTTATTTCTCCTTAACTTATGAAGCTTAGTTTGGCTGGATATGAAATTCTGGGTTGAAAATTCTTTTCTTTGAGAATGTTGAATATTGGCCCCCACTCTCTTCTGGCTTGTAGAGTTTCTGCCCATGGCTTAGTTTTTCACGTTGCGTATCGAAATGCCATCTATTCAGAAATGCCTTGGATAAAAATTAGTTTAGAAGGAAGAAATGACCTGGTGTTCTCATTTATAATTCTTATAACTTGTCCAGTTTAGACATTATATATGGTCCAGTATCTCCTACATATCAGATTTTTTTTTCCCAAGATGGAGTTTCGCTCCCTCAGAAGTAGTCATCATTAAGAGGTTTTTATACATATATTTTATACATGTATCATTCTATTTATAGATAATATTGTATCAATTTTTCTTAATATAATTTTGGGTAGCTACATAACAAAAAGGTATCTAATTTTTTAATAGATTACTTTTGATAAAGTTATACATGATTTATATGTATAGTTCCTCACCTAAAATTATCTATGAATTTATTTCTCATATGAAAACAAATAAATATGAAATTAAAATTCTTATGAATTTTATATGTGTGGATCTTGAAGTAGTATTGCTAGGTCATTGAGAAGGTACACTTAAAATTTTGCTTTTACTGCCAAGTTTTCCTCCATAGCTATGATACTAACTAATACTCCCACTATTAGTGTATTACAGTGTCTGTCTCGTCCCACTGTAGCCAACACACTGTGCTACCAAACTGCTTGTTCTATGCCTAACAGAATGGTTCTAAAAGAAAGTATGTTTTTATTTTAATTTATATTTAATATTTGAACATCCCTTTATGTTTATAACACATTTTTTATTTGACCTATGGTTCCTACCCATTTGCCAGTGATGTTCTGAGTTGATCTTTTTCCTAGTCCCTTTACATATTAACAGAAACAAACCCATAGCAGCAAGAGGTCAATTTAAAATGCTTTGAGGCATTGCCAGATTTTGTAAGAAATAAAATGCATATCTGTGAAAATATAGAGATGTTTGTACAAATACCATTGTCTTCTTTTCTCCCTCCACTGTAAGCAAAAATCCAGTGGAGATCCAATGAAGAGAAGATAATTTTATCTTCTTCAATCACATAAAATAATCCAGATAAATGAGCCTGTTTTCTCATATTCAAAGTAGCCTTCTAAATATCACTCACTCAACACTGCTTCAGGGAATCTCACTGGGAATTTTTTTCACCAGACTGGTTTCTCTCCCTCTATTCTCCAACATGTCAATAATTCTGATGGGATAATCTTTCAGAGACTCAAGCTTGTCATGTCATTTCTTTGCACTAAAAGCTTTAATGGTTTCTACTGTTTAAAGAATACATTTCAGATTTTGCAGTGTTCCATTAAGGAGTTCCATAACTGTCCTTCAGCACCTCTTTTCTAGGCTCCTTTGCAGCTACAACAATGCATAGATTTTAAATTGAGCCACAATACTACCAAAACCTATCGTTAGTTGTCCCATCTCTATACTTTTGCTGACATCATTTTCTGCCAAAATTAATGCTCTGGGACATATTTTTCCTTCTTTTTTCTTTTCTTTTCTTTTTTGACATGAAGTCTCACTCTCTCACCCAGGGTGGAGTGCAGTGATGCGATCTCGGTTCACAGCAACCTCCACCTCTCAGGTTCAAGCAATTCTCTGCCTCAGCATCCCAAGTAGCTGGGATTACAAGCACGCCCCACCACGCACAGCTAATTTTTGTATTTTTAGTAGAGACGGGGTTTCACCATCTTGGCCAGGCTGGTCTTGAACTCCTGACCTCATGATCCCAAAGTGCTGGGATTACAGGTATAAGCCACTGTGCCTGGCCGGGACATCTCTTTACAAAAATTACTTTTCCTATCAGGAGATTGCAAGCTGCTTTAAGGATAAGAAAGTGTTTTGATAATTTTGATAAACTGCTTTGCCTAACATAAACACCGAGGTATTTATTTAATTAATTTTTTATTAATTTAGAGCATAATTTAATTAATTTAATACATTCTGCTCTAAATAATATAATGCTTTAAAGAGGCCAACATTGAAAAATACTTCATAAAGAACAATTACCTTTAGTGAGGTATAACACAGAGTGAGCTCTCAGTTAAGTTGTTATAGGTTCATTTCTGGTCCTTGACCTAATAACATCAATAAGACTAATTATTTGTCCAAGCTGTAATTCCCTAATTGGAATCAAGATATAAAACTTGTATATTCTTAAAGAAATTATGATAAAAGTTTTTTTTTACTTTTAATTGACAAATAATAATTGTGAATATTTATAAGATACACATTGATGTTTTGATAACATCATTGATGTTACATATACTGTAGAGTGATCAGATCAGGGTAATTAGCATATCCATCATCTCAAATATTTATCATTTCTTTGTGTTGGTAAAGATCAATATTCTCCTTCTAGCTATTATAAACTATACATTACTGTTAACTAGTCATCAGTGGTGTATAACAATGCTAGAACTGATTCCTCCTGTCTAGCTGTAAAATTTAAAATCCATTGACTCAATGAATTTTACAATGCCTTCATTGCTTGTTACAAAGCATGTAACATTGCTTATTACAAAAACAAGGGCAGTAGACCAACGCTTCTTTTAGCTCTGCTGAAACATGAACAAATACTTTTCATTTTTTACATCATTTATAATTGTGCATAACTTCTACAAAGTTAATACTTAACACAAAAAAGGATATATATTATTTTACAATCTCTTATATAGTACATATATAGTATATATAATACATCTTTCATTATAAAATGTAAGATGTATTATTCATTTTATAATGAAAGATGTATTATACATTATATTTGGACTTCACCACTGAACCAAACCACAAGTAGCTCTGATAAGTAAAATGTCCCATCTGTAATTGAAATAAATCTTAAACCTAATTGTTGTATTGACTATATAATGCTTTTTCAATTCAACAAATTCACAACTAGCTAAAATGTCATATTTCTCTATCAGATAATAAAGTCATAAGAGGAGTAAATAATTAATTGAAAACTGAAAAGACTTGTTTTCAAATTAATATTAAACGATTGAAAATTTTGAAAACTGAATTAAGAATAGAGTCCATTAATTCAATTTCATAAATTCATGTAGAAACATCAGCAATAAAAAAGAAACAAATACATTGTAGCCCAAAATGAAGATCTTAAAGAGGAATTGATTTCAACAAACCACAAAGCATTTCTCAGCTTTTCAGATCATTGGCTATATTTAAGAATGGGAGCAGACTATTACCTCTTTTATTCCTCTTCTGCTTCTATCGTCTTTATCTTGAGATGCCATTCTTCAGACCAATCCCTTCTCCACAAGAGTACTGTGTCATTAATAGGAAATACTTTTGAACTGCATAAAGGTTCCACATTCTTATTTTTTCTATCACTAGACAAACTCAGAAAAGCCATGCTGCTCTTCATTGTATTCACTTTGCCTCAATAGAAAACACTAAAAGTAAAGATGAAATGGAAGACCAAGACTTCCCCTTGAGATGAGAGGAAAATAGAGAGTTTGCAAGTGTCAAACACAAAGAATGCTAGCTGGAGTCACGTACATTTCAGTGTCATACAATTAAAATTACCTTCTTACCTCTGTGATTTTACAGAATGGTGGACAGTTGCTTAACAAGGGAAAGAATGAATGTGTGTGTGTACTTGCTCCTGAGCATTGGATCCAAAAACAAAGAAACCATTTGTTGCCTTACCTTGTATGGCCCTTGTGTTGAGAAATAGATGGCCTGAAAGAATCAGCAGTACCCTATCTAACATTTAAAAGGAATGTTACTTAGTATTTCTAAATTTCTAAGAAAAAATGTCAGAGGTTTTTACACTTTAAAATGTGTAGGAGCTCAGAGTATTAAGAAAAAACTCAAACTTTCTATATTTGTTTTTAATTTGTTCAGTAATTTTAGGCAATAGATTATTGTTTCATTCAGAGAAGAGATTTACTGACGGTTCAGTTTCATGAAATTTATGACACTCTGATAAAAACAATTACCTAGCAAATATTTGCTCAGCAGCAGATGAATGGCATGGGAATACAGACATGTTGGACTATTTTGCCAAGGTACCTCCAAAAAGAGGGAAAAATGATGCAGGAAGTGGAAAAACATGATAATCTATGATACAAATACAGGCAAACTTTGAGATAAAGATAGGAAAAATATAAAATATAATTGAGTGATTAGAACCAAAAGCATTTTGTCACTGTATTTGTGTGTGTGTGTTTTAAAGACAAATACCATGAAAACTCTCAAAAACTGTGAGAGTTTTTATTTAAGTGTAGCTTAAATATTAGTCACAGAGAAAGCTCTTTTAGCTTGTTTCACCATAAAATTTAGTATATGTAGTAAATACATTTTATAAGATATGAGATAAATATTGCATCAGCCTGATTACCATAATATGGATACTTGAGAATATTTGTTGCACATTATACTAAACTTTACAGTTACCAGTTAATTTCATTTCTTTTCACATAGCTTCAATTTGAAAAACATGAGATATAAATTCAAAGAAAAAATGAGAAATCAAAGAAATGTTGAGTTTATGCAAAAGTAAAAGTGAAAAAATGAGAACAATTCTATTCAACTTAGGTTTATTTGCTGTTTACTATGTGCAAGGCAAGCTGACATCTGATGACATCAACCCATTTTTAAATATTAGTAGCGTTTCAACCTTTGAATGATTTATGCAAGGAACAAAATCTTGCAATATCAATTTTTAAATGTTTTGTTGATGAATATATAGAGTTGCATATTTGTGTATGCTTTCAACTACCTTTTACGGTAAAAGAAGAGAAAGAGTTGTCATAAATCTGAAGTATTTAGCATTAACATTTCTTTAGTCACAATTTTAGGGCTCATTATTAAACTTTTGAAAACTGCAAAGTGTAATTAATGCCATTCCAATCATCAGCATCATCATCAACTTAGGAGGAACTAAACCAAATGTATTAAGAGAAAGAAGTGTAAAGTTTGTTTTAATTTTGAACTAATCTCCTCAAACCTTATTTCTCATTTGTTCAATGAGAACACAAAACTGAGCCTGGCCTGGCCTTTAATTTTCAGTACATTAACTTACATTTCGTGGAGTAGGTATTTACCACCAGGAGCCAACTCCAATAACTTTTCTCTTTATTTTAAAATTTGCCTGTAACATTTATTTGTGCAAACACTTTCTTTCCACATCTGCTTTTGTTCAATCATTTATTCTCTCCTCAAGGCCTCTATCCTTCTGATTTTTGCCATATCTTTAATATCTTCAGTCTCTCCATTTCTATCACCTTCTTTCTTTTAGCCTAACACATATGCAAACTGGTACAGTCTTAAAAATAAAAGTAAGCCTGTTTCTCCTCTTGCCTCTACTTAAGTAACCACTCTCACACTTCACTCATTTGTATGCATGCCTTACTTTCCTCCTCTGTGTTCACTGAAAACAATTTAACTCATCTTTTTATCCTCATCACCTAGTAGTTACTTGCAAGTAGACACCACATGCTTATTGAAGGAATACATGACTGCATGAATCCTATCATGTTCTTTTATCTCAAATTGATTGCCCTCATTAAGTATAGTTTTTGAGATCTATGAATATTATGTCACTTAAATTTACTACAATAATAAGTAGCATAATAGCAATAAAGAGCATGCCCCAATCTTTTAGTTCAACACAGAAAGGTGTCAGTGATAGTTTATGAAGGATGTGCAAATGGATATCTATTATATGAATAAGAGCTCATAATTTAGTTGTAATGGCTCTGAGTCAATGATAATTATTTAAATATTTTTGTTGACTGATAAGCCCTAATCTGGCCATGGCACTAGCCTAATTTGGCAAATGATTTCATAGAAACAATACAAAAATATATACGCCAATGTGTTTCCAATCTCTATGACTTTGCACCTGTTGCTCCATTGGACCGAAACATTACTTCCTCTCTCTTCTCCTGAATAATCTCTACTTATATTTCATGTCGAGAATATCATTTCTCTAGAAATGTTGCCATCAAATTTGTGTCTCTCATTATTTTCTCTTTCAGCAAAATCATAGCATACATAGCATAGCATGTATCATTATATATAATTATTTGAACACATACTATGTCCCTTCCACAGCATACCTCCCTTCTTTATTTTTTTAGGAGAACATTTTATTTATTTTTAAAAGTTTTTCTTTATTATACTTTAAATTCTGGTGTACATGTGCAGAAATACCTAACGTAGATGACAGGTTGATGGGTGCAGCAAACCATCATGGCACATGTATACCTATGTAACAAACCTGCACGTTCTGCACATGTACCTCCCTTCTTTTTTTTTTTTTTTTTGAGACAGAGTCTCTCTCTGTCGCCCCAGGCTGGAGTGCAGTGGCGCAATCTCGGCTCACTGCAAGCTCCGCCTCCTGGGTTCACACCATTCTCTTGCCTCAGCCTCCCGAGTAGCTGGGACTACAGGCGCCCGCCACCACGCCCGGCTAATTTTTTGTATTTTCAGTAGAGACGCGGTTTCACTGTGTTAGCCAGGGTGGTCTCGATCTTCTGACCTTGTGATCCGCCTGTCTCGGCCTCTCAAAGTGCTGGGATTACAGGCGTGAGCCACCACGCCTGGCCACCTCCCTTCTTTAAACTCTAAGAATTCAACTCTTATTTCATGTATTTAGCAAGCAGTACAATGCCTGGAATTTAGTGGGCACTCGATAAATACTTATTGAATGAATGAATAAATGCGAATAAGCATAGACGCAGTCTGGGACAGGTGTTTAACGTACAGCTCCAGTAACTGAAGAATTCATGTTTTCATTGATCTCTGTAGCATGCTACTTTAACTCCTAGGGACTGCAATCCTTCTCATACATTTACATTTTAATTTAAATTTCTCAAGATCTATAGCTCTCTTTGTTGTCAGGCTCAAGTTATCTTGACCATTCACCTTCCATTCTTTTATAGAGATATCCCCTGGACCTTGGATTAATTCTGCTAAAGCCGTTCCTATCCTTATAAGAAAATAAAGAGTAAATATTAGGAAAGGAGTTGCAGGAAGAAAATATGTTTTTTAAACGACATTCGCAAAGCTCATTTTTTAGAATTTTGTTAAGAATTAGAGGTTTAAAACAAAAGTGCCATAAAAAATAACTTCTAAATTTCATTAGTTTATCATATTAGAATAATTAGAACTCGTCATCTAGCATTAGGTATATCTCCCAATGCTATCCCTCCCCCCTCCCCCCACCCCACCACAGTCCCCAGAGTGTGATATTCCCCTTCCTGTGTCCATGTGAGTTAGTGGGTGCAGCGCACCAGCATGGCACATGTATACATATGTAACTAACCTGCACAATGTGCACATGTACCCTAAAACTTAAAGTATAATAAAAAAAAAAGAATAATTAGAACTTGCACAATCAAAGATCTGGTGGGATATACTTAACCGAATAACAGTAGAAAATATAATGCCTTATAATTAAGGAATGGCTATTTGCCATTAATGAAAATAGACTACAGGGAGCTTCCTATTCTAAAAAGTGGCTTATGTGTTAACATTTAATTCTGTAGTGCCATTAACTTAAAAAATTCTAAACTTTCTTTATAGATATTGAGTGAATCATCATAATTTGCTAATATTAAGTATTATTCACATTCAAATTTTTCTACTCATACCACTCTGACACATAACAAAATTAAGACAGTCTCAGTTTAAAGACATAAAGGATATAATTTAGGATATTAGACAGCATTAACTAAATATCTCAGAATCTAGAAATTCTGCCAGCATTGATTCAGAATGCCACCTGTAGTAGCCTGGCCTCTGTAATACACTATTTCATGTGACCATTTCAGCTCTGTGGATGTTCGATGTTAAGTGAGACAGTGTGAGAGAATTATGTTAATATGCCTAAGTGTAGTCCACTGGTTATTCAGTCAACAAAATGAACTAAATCCCCATTATGTTCTATGGTCTCTCTTAAAGTGTTAATTTAACAATATGCACTGCAGAGGGGAAAAAATAGGCTTTCTTAGACCTAGTAGGTAAAGAACATGAAGTAACAATCAAATTCTATTATGAGATATTGCACATAAAAGATTATTACATGCATGAAAACCAGGCCTTCCTCTAACATTTGTGGGGTCTGGGACAAGAATACATATAGTAGCCTGCAAATCATATCTAAGTATTAAAAAATTATAAACTAAGCTAACAAAATTCTATTCTCCAACTTTGGTAACTATCCCTTTATAAGTCCCAAAAAGCCAGTTGTGAATTTGGAATTTTCTAACTCCTTTTATTTTGGTACGAAAATGTGAAATCTGGAAGAAGCTGGCTCCAGGTCCCTGTCTCTAATCTGCAGCCCGCCCATTTTATTTACAACACCAAAAAGGGCTTTGTGCACAAAAGTGAGCAGTCTAGTCCTCATTTCCAAGCTCCATTCACCTCATCCACATCTTCTTTACCACTCCAACCTACAAGTATACACAGCAGTCCAGCCACAGAGATGGACCAAGTAAAGAGGCCTATCTATACAGGCCCTGTTGACAGGCCTTGGATCATTTTGCCGCAGAATTCTGAGATCCAAGTGTTCTACATATGTTCTAGAGCAGACTTGGCATGGATAATTCTCGCTGGCTGTCAAAATCCTTTTCCCGAGGGGAGGGGCATGGCTAGAGAAAAGCCAAAGCAGGGTCCTCTGTAAAGTGTCGGGTCCTCTATAAAGTGTCAGGTCCTGATGGGATGATAATAATGCAAATATAAGGAAACTCTTATGGGGAAATTTTACACGGTCTCTCTACTATCAATGTTATTAGGAGAGACAGCACAACATAGTGAACAAACAAGTTGCCTGAGTACAAAACCCAACTTTACCACTTACTCTCCTGGTGTAGTTATTCCACCTTTTTGTACCTCAGTCTCCTCATGTATAAAATGATAATACTACTTATTGCATGATGTTATTGTGAAGATTAGGTGCTATGCAAAGCCCATGAAATACCTGGCATATAGAAAACACTAAATAAGTATTAGTAATGATTATTTTGAAGTGCTAAAGAATGATTGATACAGTCAGGATGCATCCCATGTAGGGTGTGAACAAGTTAATATGCCACATCTAAGAAGGAAGATAAAATCATTTTAATCCCAGAGTGATACTTCCTTTATATTATGTGATTTTAAATCTTTTGATTTCAATTACAAGTAAAGCATTTATTAAACATTAGGTGAAATAATTATACATATATCAAACAGCACACAAATAATACTTATTGACTGCATGCCTGATAGCAGGCTAAAAACATTTTATGCAACATCACATTTAATTCTCAAAGCTAACTTAAAATTATGCATTCTTTTCTAATTTGTGTGCAAATGAGCATCTACGAAAGCATGTTTTTCATCTGGTCCCATAAAATACATTACCTGAGCAAATTAATATAGTTGTTATCTGTATGTACAAACTTTATTGGCAAATGAGAACTGCAATAAATTACAAAAGATTTTACTTTAGCTTTCTACATGAGAAGTTCTAAAAGCCATTTCAGAACTGAGGACAATTTTTTGAAGTATGCTATGCATTTTTATCATATATCTCAGGATTATTGCCAGATAGAAGTATCATTACTCCTAATCTTAATAGATTGCAAAACTTTACGCATTGGGGTGTTCAATAATAGGATTGACTAATGTAAAGGAAGTAATACTTAGTAAACAAGCTGATTACATTTAACATAATTTAAAGAAATCTCACTGGGGAAATAACCCATTGAAAACCAGTGGTAACATGGATGTAAAACTACTCTGCCATAGGTGAGTAGGTCTCACCTAATAAACACTTCAAAACCAAGGTAGAGTCTTGAGTAGCAGGTGAGAATAAATCAAGCTGCTGTCAGTCAAGTTATTATTCCAGGCTAGCCTGCAGCCAGTAGTGGACATAAATGGAATATGTACCCAGGTAAATAACTCTGTGTATAGAGACCTGTAACTTGCAAAAGTCTAAGGAGTGAGACCTGGTGCGGTGGCTCACGCCTGTAATTCCAGCACTTTGAGAGGCCAAGGTGGGTGGATTGCTTGGGCCCAGGGGTGCCAGACCAGACTGGGTGACATGGAAAAACCCCATCTCTACTAAAAATACAAGAAAAATCTGGGTGTGGTGGTGCACACCTGTAATCCCAGCTACTTGGGAGGCTGATGCCTGAGAATCACTTGAACCCAGGAGGTGGAGGTTGCGGTGAGCCAAGATTGAGCCACTGCACTCCAGCCTGGGTGACACAGCGAGACTCAGTCTCGAAAAAGAAAAGTCTAAGAAATACACATTTAGGGACTGTAAGTGTTCACTGTGGGATGCTAGAAAAATAGTATAAATATAGGATATTAGAAAAATAGTGTACATTATAAATAAAACTTGTCTGCAGTCCTTTTCTTGAAAAACATATAGTATTTATAGATTTTGTTACCTGTTTCATAAAACTCCATTATGATACATTGTTTATAAATTATTTACCAGTTTACTCACTGGGTGGTACAACAGAGTCATTTTCTCAGCACTCTAGCTAGAAATTTAAGCCAAGAAAGGTAAAATATCTTCATGAGGTTTTTGTTTGTTTGTTTTAGTTTTTTCATCAATTCAAGAAAATATCTTACACAGGCAGGATATGTACTAGAAGAGTAGTAATACTACATAATGCAAATAAGGAAACTCAAATGTCTTACTAATAATGCAATATTGCAAATAAGAATACTCAAACATCTTACTAATAATGCAATAAATATAACTTGCCCATTGCTATATTATAAATTATCAGACTTAACTGGAGTTTAGCATTTTAAGATCAAGCCTCATGTATAATTGACTAAGTCCCTCATTTTATCTCAGAAATGATTTCATAAAATTGAAGTGAATTAGGAAAAAGAAACATTTTTAAAAGTTACTTCGTGTTAAAGTTTATTCATTATATTTATAATATACATTTTTATTAAAACAGTATAATTCTGCTGTGTCCATCTATCTTTTTAACATGTTGGTAAGAGAGAGAGAAAGTACTAATTTTATCATTTTAAACATGGCAATGATTATCCATTTTTAAGTGATTAACCAAAACAAGAAGAATATGAGTAAATATCAAAATGTTTTTCAGTACATTTGAAACCAAAAGGTAACAAAATCAATAACAGCCAATATTTATATATTAAGAACTTACTATCTTCATAGCCTTTTATATTCTAGTCTTCTACTCTAACTTCTTCCTGCACATGTGAAATAGATGTGTTATAAAATTATCAGTATCGAGAAATGGTAATATGCGACACTGATCTTATTGAATTTTGGCAAAAAAAAAAAAACCCAAAAAAGTGTATGTGTATGGCGTGTGTCTTTCAAAATAAGGGCATTTAAATTGAAATTATAAAATATAAATTGTAACTAACATTGTATGTAAAATAAATAGATAATTTCACAGTCTTCTAAGAGCTCCAAAAGTAAGTATATAACATTTTGTTACAATAATCATGTGGACATCAGTTTCCAGCAATTAATCTGGTAAAAGTTCATCGATAAGTTCAGCCATCTGAGCACTGAAAATAACTCGTTATTAATGGAATCAACTGGTCTACTTTTCAGTATATGAGATTTTACTCTATTAATCAGAACAGATCTTCAAAATGCCTAAATTAACACCTCCACAAATGATAGCACGGACTGACATTTTCACAGCTCATATACAAATTAAACAAGTATCCTGTGACTCCTGTGTCAAATATGGCAGCATTTACACAGATTTTTATACAATTATTTTAACTTTCAATGGTTGTGCAAATTGACTTGTACTCTTGAAAGAGTACAGTTTATGGGACTTTTACATGATTTGTGCAGTTATGTTAAACGTATCTAACATATTTTCAAAATGTGTATGGAAAGTTAATTCTTTTTTCATTTCTTTTCATGAAAAAAAGCAGTATATTTTATTTTTTTCCAAAATATAACTGTAAATAAAATGAGCTGATTCACAGACGTGTATACTCTAAAGCTAAAAAAAAAATCATGGCATCCTATTTAAAGCACTTTGGAATAACTTTTTCTTTTTGTTTAGATGAGTTCACAGTCAATGCACAAAGTCTTTAAATGATAGTAAATCAGACTGTGACATCAGCTTATAGGTAAAGTCCAAGGTGACCCAAAATACTAACTCAATGGAGTAACTTTAAGATCTGCACTAAATAGGTTTAGGAACTAATGTACAACCTAAGACAGAACAAGGGTATCTCAGTACAATGGTGATGTCACATGAAAATGCTATGGCATCAATCATTGCAAACAAAACAAAAAGCACATTAATCAACCTTAAGGGAAAAAATCAATATCCAAATGATTCATTTTCCCCCAGTATTTCTCTATTTTCATAAATTACTTCATATAAATTTTCACATAGCAAAAATATTACCCAATATCTTCATTTAAATGTTTTCACATTAATTAGTTATAAAATAAATTATTGGCTAGGGAATTGATACATATTGATTATTCATACTTTTCACCTGAAGTGTATTTTTCTGGTGCCTTTCTAAGTCATAGTGCATCATGTGAAACTTTTAGTTTTTCAACTATTACCAAACTACATTATGCTACAGTTTCAGTTTGGCAAAGCCAGTTTCTGACTAATGAGGGGTACACCACGAAATTCTGTATTGTTTAGACAAGAAATTCAAGAGGACCTTAATCCAGTGAAATGAATACTGCCATTTTGGCATTTCTTACATCTTAAGCCCACATCTTAGGTAAAAATGGTTTCTATTCTGCTGAAATGCACCAGAAATGGCTTCGCCTTCAGTTTTCCTTAGTGTGTTTTCATGGACAAAGTTGGATTAACAATCCATGACTACAGCCTTGAAAATACTGTTAATTTCATATAAACTTATAGTTAATTTAAATTTTGGTTGCTGCTTCTGCTGCTGTGTCGTTCAATCCCTCTTCCCTTCCTGGGAGAGAATTGGGAAACATGGTATAGTATATGCCATGCCTGTTCTAAGTAGTAAAACATATGGGTTAAGAATATTAATACTGGAGCCAAATCACCTGGGTTCCAAATTCAGTGCTTCCATTTGTACAATTTATATTCTTTGCACCTGACTTTCCTTATCTATAATAACCTGCATTACTTAATAAATTGAAGTTGACTTGTGAAATTAATTTAACTTGAGCAATTGACGTAATTGTAGCAATTGACTTAACTTCATTTGCATATTTACCTGAGTTAGGTAGATAAAACAGGAAAGTAAATATACAAATTTCAGATTTTCATAGAAATTCTGCTACTTTTTGAAACAGGACTGAAACTAATATATTCTTCTTTATTAACTACAGTCCATGGTTACCCTAATTCCTTCATGTGCTAGTTACTCCAGACATATAACAAAAATCTATTCATCATTGCAGGATGGGAAGCTACATGAAATAAATAAATGTTTAAAAAATTCTCCAGATAAAGAACAGAGAGAGAACAGAAGCAAAGTAATAATATTTTTTTTCAAATCCCAGTCATCTCTAGGTATCCATGGAAGATTGCTTCCAGGACCCTCCCCAGCAATGGAAACCAAACTCAGGAGAAGTTCAAGTACTCCAGTCAGCCTTTCACATCCATGGGTTCTGCATCCACAGTTGGGTGAATCCACAGATGTGTAACCCGTAGCTACCACTGGCTGACTGCACTTGACTTATATATATTTGGGCTCCTGTATATCCCTATTGTCAATTGTCTATACATCACTGGTAAAAAAAGGACTGAAAATCAAATATTTTATATTTTTATTTTGTTACAGCCTTACATGACTCTGATCATCTCTATTTTCCATGTTTTCCAATTTAAAAAGGAAAGAATAAAGTCTTGCTTGTTCTATTTCTAATTTTATTTCCAAAGAGTGGGTGATGTTGTGAATCTAGTTGATGGTGAGAGTATTATGCAATGAATTAGTTTCTATGATAACTACTTTTTGTTTTATAGCAAACAGCCATTAATTTAAAACTTGTAAATTGGAAATCCGGGACCCATTGCAGTACAGCTAGTAGAAACACATTCTTTCAGACTGTGATTACTTCCATAAATTCTTGAGTATTGAGAATTACTGCCAAACAAAACATCTTCCTGATGAAATGTATTGACTGACACTTCAGTAGAAAGAAAAGTAGAAAATGAGACTATGAGAAGAATGTCTATTTTACATAATATAATTTGAAAGGCAAACTAAAGTGATTTGTGGATTTGTTTATGTTGTAGGGTAAAGAAAAAAGAAGTGCAAAAGAAATTTATAACTGGTTTATCATTTGAAATATGTGAACTTTTAAAATTTGGTAGAGAATGTCATATTCTTTATTTACATTAACTATTAATATTAGTATTTGTCAGAAAAAAATTCTCCAATATCAAAGTAAATATTTCAAATAGAAAAAAACCTGGAGGACAAAAAGCCATACTTTAAGGAAATAAAGATTTCTTTTTAAATTGAAAGACTAAATCTAAAAGTAATATACAAGTGTACACATTCAGGTTAAGGTATTTACCATGTTTGTTGAAAAAATAAACTCTTTAATGGTAACCAAATATATTTCTAAGAGTTACTCACATAGTTACTATTGTTTATGCATTACATATATTTAGCAACTTACAATTTTTAGGGGCTTCTTAGAGTTTCAGAATTTTCATTTTTTTCTCAACAAATAAACACATAATTGAAAAATTGAATATATGTTTTCATATACAATAATACTTTTCCGATTTACGATGTTAATCACAGCATATTTTTAACTATAGCTTGCTCTTTTAAATTCAGCTCAGTCTATAACAATTATTATGTATGTTACTATTATGTATGCATATGTATACATTAATGTCCTACATATGTATTTACGTATTAATGTGTATATTAATATCATCATAAGCATACATGTATATTACATAATACTTGCATTATTTGAGTTGTATCAGCCTCAAGTTCAGAATAGCATCAATTAACATGGCCAAATTACTTATAGGAAGAGGAAGTAAAAGAATCCCTATAATTTAGCAAATTAATAATTTGCTGACTTCAACCACATTAGTAGAAGCTGTTTCAGGAGATGTGTACTTTTCTCCCTCATCATATTATCCTTTCTAATTATAAGGTGAATCTTCTTTTTATAATGTATTTCAAGAAAGGCATTTCTAATTTTACAACTTAGTTTAATTCAATGTAATGGCATCAGTGTAGTTGGTCCCAAAGGAAAAGAAGCAAATAACTGAATCGTTAATGCCATCCAAAATTTTCTCCCCTTTGAGACCTGCTTAATTTTCATTATCTATAACGACTGCAGCCAATGGTGCTTATGTCTGAAAGTACAGCATTTATTTGGGATACTCAGCATATCATTCATAAATTTTTCTGCGGTGATTTCATTTTACATGACAAAAATCACCAAGGGGACTTCCATTACTAGAAACAAGCTTGGTTTATTTTTGTAAATTTATTTTACTTCAACAGTCAACAGCAGGTATTGATTACCCACTGCGTTGAGAGCATTGTACTGTGTATTGTAAGGAAACCATTACATAAGAAGTAAAATATTTGCTGAGAGAATCACTGACTTATCATCTAATGAAGGAGAGAAGGAAAACTTTACACAAATGATTAGGTATCAGTCAATCCATCCGTTTGCTCTTGATTCATTAATTCATCGAAGTGTACTAAGAAGTAGTCTCTTTTTTCAGGCATTGTAGTTTATATAAAGTCATAAGGAAGTGTTTATTCTTTCAGAACTCGTAGTGGACAGGCAAGCCATGATAGAAGTAGTCCCACAATAATAGGGAAACAATATATTATCACTAGGAGTGTTAGAGAAGCATAATGGGAATAGTTAGCTCTGACTATTCTTAAAGGATGAATTACATTTTAATGTTGAAGATTAAAGAAAGTGTAGTTCAGTAGAGAAAATACAATAAACAAAGGCACAGAATTTGGCAAGAGTAGTTATGCTAAGGCAGTTGTGAAGTTGTAAATAGTGGTTTAGCATGGCAGAACAAAGTGTATGATATTGACTGGGAGATGTATGGTTATATGTAAGGATATTGTATGCATGTTACATATTAATGGTATAAATGTGTGTGTGTATATGTAACATATGTTTACATATATATACACACAGAGAGATAACATACATGGTATAAGTGCATGAGCTTTGCTGAGCAAAATGGTAAAAAATCTTGAAAAGTACAGCTATGCTCCATGTAACATTTCAGCCAATGACAGACCACATATATATGGTCATCCCATAAGATTATAACGTGCTATTTTTATTGTGCTTTTTCTACGTCTAGGTATATTTTATTATAATACAAATACTTAATGTGTTATAACTGTCTACAGTATTCGGTACAGTAACATGCTGTTCAGTTTTGTCGCCCAGGAGCAATAGGCTATATAGCATAGGTACATAATAGTGTATAAGATTTAGGTTTGTGCATACAACACTGAAATTGCTTAATGCATTTCTAAGAACATATCCCTATCATTTAGTGAAACATGACTGTATTTTTAGGAGTTTTAATTTCATTAGAGTGCTAATAAATTGGGAACATTTTTGAAAGAGTAGTTAATGTGGCCAAACTCTCACCTCTGAAAGACATCTAGTGGTTACATGTTGGATGGGTTGACTTGGATGAAGAGTGGAAAGTATTGATACATGTAATAGACATGATGATAATTTAGGGGGAATGTTCCTGAGTCATGTTGATTCTATGTGTTCTGTTAGCCAAGTCTCAGACTTTTTCAATCTGTCTGTAATGCTATAATAAAAGAAACTTTTCTAATTCTTATATCTAATG
Source organism: Pan paniscus (assembly GCF_029289425.2). Taxonomy (NCBI): domain Eukaryota; kingdom Metazoa; phylum Chordata; class Mammalia; order Primates; family Hominidae; genus Pan; species Pan paniscus. Next base: position 99,888,199 of record NC_073258.2, read on the forward strand.
ATATCTTACATACCACAATTGCAGCAACTACAAATTAAACTTTATTAAAATTTGACTCTAGTACACAGTGAAATCTCAGCTCCAGAGCTTGACATACAGGGCCCGTCATCCTAGTTTTAGACTAATATTCCTCTATGACCCCACCTCTACTCCCTCTTATGTGCCAATACATTTAGTCAATGTACAATAATCTTTCTATTTGTGTGACAAAAAGTTTAAGACAAATTTGCTATGCTTTGAAGCCTCTATTTGTGGCATATGGTCATTCTAAAAAAGTAATGACAGAGCTGAGATTATTTCTGTTTAGAATATACTCCTATATGTCAAAAGTTTTTGAAGAGCCTACTCCTAAATTCTCCAGTGAACTAATTTTTTGCTGATAGCCTGAAATCAAGTTCAATCGACTTTCATAGGAAAGAAAAAAATAACAACTAAACAGTCATGCCAAATGTACATTCTTTTTCTAAACTCTTCTGGGGTCTTATGCAACTTTGGGTCTTTTAAGTCATCTTCTGGATCTTCTTATTCTGTCTTTTGAATATATATGTTTTTTTCTTTTTCTGCATTCACATCTGAGGTTTCTTGGAACATATGAGCTGATTGATACAGCTGTGGGATCCCTGGTGTATAGATTCTTTGAATTATTCCAAATTGTTTTCTCTACTTCTCTTTGTTGTCTTTGATTTTGTAAAGTTTTTGCCACAAGGATATTTCCCTTTTCTGAAGGGTGTTTAAGATGTAATTGAACTTTGGGAGTTTCTGAATGGTCACAATAGAAGTAAAACAGGTCAGAAAGAGGAGCAAGGGCAGCAGGTAATAGAGGATGATATAATGAGGGCAGAAGCCTAACAAGATAAAACCATTAGGCTTAAGTTGTGATTTGGGAGCACCTAAGTGAGAGTTTTAAGCTTTGAAATTTTTTTATTTGCCTTATCCAAGGAATATTTTAAGAAAGTAATTTTGGATCCTATATTTCTGTTGGAAACTTCCTCATCCCCTCCAAAATAATATATCAATCAAATAAGCAGATATTAGATGTTTGTTCCATCTTATTCTAATGTACTTTTTAGATGAATAATTTTGCTGTATCTGAAGTTCCTCAAGTGGCTGCTGTAATTCTGTTATCCTTGGAAAGCATGCTATTTAGAAAATAAATAAATACAAACATTTGGATATTAATATAAATACATGTAAGATGCAGGAGTTTAGTCTTCCGGATGCAAGAACTAGGACTGGGACAAACTCTTGAGAGTCTGGAATCACAGCTTATTGCTTGCGCAACTTGTCTTTAGCCCTCAACCTAATGGCTGGCTGTTCATGACAAACCTGGTAATCTGGTGATTCCTGAAGGGCTGGGTGGCTGTTTGAAGAGAAGATTTCTCTCAAACCAGACTTTCACAGAGAGAGAAAAAAAAAAGCTCTCAAGGTTTTTGATATGAGATGTAACACAACATTTGTCTTATGAAGAGGCTGATTCAGTGGGCCTTACTTTGAACTCATTGGCCATTTGAAGCTGACTCAAAAACAAACTTATAGGAGCCTATGTCTGCCCTCTTCTCTATATGGACTTACACTTGTAGGAAATGAAGAACATAAGTAGAGTTAAATAGTACTATTGTTGGCAATAAAGCAGTATTCCACAAAGATGAAGGCTTTCCGAAGTGTTCCTTAATCCTTAGCTTGGATTAGTACAAGCTAATCCAAGTATTCCTTAAAAACTTATCTTCTTTCCTAGAAGCATTGGGAAATTTGACAAAAAGTATAAGCTCAAATCCAATGGAAGACTTACCTCATCACCATGGTCAGAGATCCCCAAGTAGAAGGCTCAAGGGGTAGCATATTCATAGGTGTATTGAAAGACACCTTAAATCATTGTTTGATAAGTCGACTTGAATAATATGTTTTTCTAAAAAAGATAATACAATTCATATTAGGATTTAAGTGCTCAGTTTATTGTTCAGATGAGTGTTAGGAAGTTCGTTAAACAAAAATTATTTGCAAATTCATCTTCCTAAGCTAAAAATTTTCTGGAATGCGAGTCATGCTAATTCTAATGTAGACCAGTAATTCTAGAACTTTAAATCATAATTACCTAGAAGGCTTATTAAAACACATATTTCTATGCCCTATTCCCAGAATTCAAAATATCTGGGCTGGGTCCCTAGAATTTCCATTTACGTGATGCTAATGTTACTGATCTGTGAAGACACTTTGAGGGCTACTGATAAAACATAGTTTTAGTCAGTTTTAGTCAGTAATCCCACTATGCTCTATAGCCAGTAAAAGCTTCACAGAGAACAAATATAACTATGAGTGCCAATGAAATTGTTTTAATACAGCTCACATGTGTCAGTTTGTAATATCTGAGATGTTTATTACTTAAGAGGATATTGGAGTCTTACTATTATGCCTGACTAATTTAAGATATCCAAATTTTATGTTATTCCTCTAAACAAGAAAGAGATTTCTCTAATGTCAATGACCAACTCAATATAATTAACTGAGTACAATTTACTCTTATTTCCTAGAATTTTTTTACACTATGAAAATAGTCAGGTCAGTCAGTAAGTCTTAATATAAACTGATTGAGGAGACGTGCACATTGGCTTTGGCTGACAATGCTACACTCAGTGCAGGTTTTATCAGTATGTGCTGACCCCTGACAATCCCATTTTCTCCTTTTCTCTTTCAATATCTAATTTTCTCATAAGCTGTATGGTGTACATTTTAATGCTTGCCATATCCCAGCTCTTACCAATCAGATTCATAATCATTTTATTAAAAAAGTACACTGCCTCTAGATATCTGCTTATTTTTCCCAAATGCATGCTGCCCCTAAGCTTAGTCCATTCTAACTTATTGTCAGAACCAGAATGAATCTTGCCCTGAAGGGACCCTTTCAAACTCACTGTTGGTTCTGAATGCATTTTTGCCTTCAGGCTCCCTCTATTCCTTCAGACTGATCATCCAGGCTCCAGTGAATGTTGCCTTTGGGTTGTCTCCTTCGGTTTCAATTTCAAGGCTTGCATGCTTTTTACCCTCAGGTTTTCCCTTTTCAGTTTCTGTATGAGATTTTAAGGGCCTCGTGGCTTTAAACACTTTCTCATTGCAGTATTTTCCTGTTTCACGCTCCAGTAACATGGATGTGGGCGGCTGTTTCATTGATCTGATGTTCCCTCTTAAAAATTTCAATATTCTCTTTTCTTAGTTATTTTTTATATTATACTTTATTTCAAACTATAAACTTATTCACTGGTAAGCCATGTAGTATATATATAAAATGAAGTGTCTCACCAAATACGTATTTTCTACTGGAGGAAATGATTTCCACACCTACGCAATCATAACCAGTGGAAATATTGGTACTAAACAAAAGATGTGTACTTGTTTTAATTTAAGCATAAATGGTTTTATTGGAAGCTAGTTATGTAGCTCACAGAAATAACACAGAGCTTAGAACCATGCTCCAAAAAACTAAGGGTGGGTCAAGGAGGCTAAATGGAAACTAGACAGCTGGAAACACAGCCATGTACATATCAATAGAACAGTTTGGTTAGGGCACCACCAGTAAAGATGCTGGATACTGATGCTACCCCCAGAACAGCTGCCAGTAGATGCTGGATGCCACCAGCATCATATTTTAATAATTTTTAGAAATGCCTCTATTTGAATCACCAATATGATGTTCTAGGTCCCTAGGTCCCAGATGGGAACATAAGATTGGCTGAACTAAGTTCATGCCTCTAGGGCTAGGTGCCAGACTTCAAGCTGAAGTTCAACAAGTTCCCAGCTTCATTGACTCGGGGAATACAAGACAGGGTCCTGCTGCAATTCATGGTAAGCATGATAGTAATGCCCAGACACTGAAGTGGTTCATATGTTATGTCCAAGAAAACATTAGAAATGTAGAAAATATTTACAAGATCATTACCTTTTACTTGTAAATGGTATCTTACATGTGCTTGTACTAATTTTCATTTTTGAATGTAACTTTTCTTTTATTTGGACTGATATTTTTTTCCCTTACTGGCTGCCCAACACCATTTTTCTCTTTGTTCTCAACTCTCCCGGAATACAAGGTAAATTATGGACACTACCTGTAGGCCAAATTCCAGCTTATCACTAAATTGACAAGCATGAGCAGCCTCAAGAAGCACAATTTAATCTGGTTACAGATAACTTAAATTATGCTGTCTCTTGGGATAGATGGTTGCATTACCTTTGAAATGCCTGAAGAATTCCATGCACCTCTGTATGTTCTCATGTTGCCTTCAGTGAGCCAGATCTGTTTATCCTGAAGATTTTCTAGAAAAGCCATTTATCTCTTCTTCCAATGTCTTGCCTTTCATGTGTTTCTGAACTCTGTCTACTATAAAGTTCGTACCTAACCAGTACAAAGCAGGTTTGTATTGCTCACAAACATATTAAAAGTTTGGCCTTTTAATAAATAATGCCCTTGGCTTATTTCAGGATGGGAAGCGTCTGATTCTTTCTGGTCCTTTCTAAGTGTGTTTTTAACAACACTAGGACAATGTTGCCACATGGAAAAGAAAACTGCTTTATCCTACAAGTATGTCTAGGTGACTGAAACCTATCCAGAGGATGGATCGTTTGTTTCAATTATACGTCAATCAATTATGTCTTTTATTGAACATGATTTTAAAGTAAAACTTTTAATTATGATCTTTTTTTTAGATTCAGTAAAAATTAGAGTGCCTACTTTGTGCTAGGCACTGTTCTCAGGGCTAAGAATAAAATACTGAAAAAAAGAAGTGGAAAAAAAATGCCCACTGTAATAGAGCTTATATCCTAGTAGGGCTGTCAGTCATATATGTAATAAGTAAGTGAAACATGAAACATAAGTGTGTGTGTGTGTGTGGTCATAAATGCTGAAGTAGGGAAGGATGTTGGTAGTATTGAAATAGGTAGAAAAGACATTGTTGAAATTTTATCTAGAGTTGCCATAGAAGGTTGTATTTAAACAGACAGTGAGGGAAAAATCCATGTGGATATAAGGAAAATAATATTCTAGGTAGAGGAAACAGGGTTAAAAAACTATCTGAGGCAGGGACCTCCCTAGTTTTTTCCTAGAAATATAGAGGAGGCAGGTTTAGTTTAATAAGAGTGAGTATTGTGGTTTGGGGTAATTGAAGGGCCGACGACAGAAAGAAAATTCGGAAGTTACTATAAAGACTATGTATTTTATCCTGAGTGAGTTGGGAAGCCCTGAAGAGTTTTGAGCATAGTAGGCTTTCTTCTCACTGAGTAGCTCAACCCTTTGGAAAGAATGATCAGGAGCTCAGTTTTTATACATCAAGTTTGTGTTAGCTATTAGGCAGCTAAGAGGCTATGTCACATAAGTGGTGGTAAAATAAACAAGTCTGACATTCAGTGAAGAGATGGAGGCTGGAGATATATAAATATGACAGCCATAAACACACAAATAGTAGAGAAAGCTGTATGCTATTGCTGCATAACTAAATACCTCAAAAATTCACTGTTTACATTTATATATATGTGTGTATATATATATATTTTCTCACAGTATTAGAGTTAGGGAGCTATAACTTGCAGAGCTAAGCAGCTTTACCACACTTATATAGAAAGTTACATGCCAGGATTTAATTTCAGAGATCTTTGCTTCTGGAGAGCCAGTTCAATCCGTTACAAGCCCTGCATTCTCAGCTCCTCCTGGAGCTGTCTGCTCTTCCCACAGTTCCTCACCAGTCTGCTGTGTGTCCTTCTATGCTTGCTTCTCCAATTTGGCCAGGTTCCTTTTTCTGCCCAAAGTCTTCCTTCATTGTCATTAATCAAAGACTGGCATTCTTCTGGTCATCTGAGCAGGAGGCGAGGAAAAATGAAAAATGGGCAAGGTCCCACAGAGCTCAGAAAGATAATGAGTTCAAGACTCTGTAGACAGCACTAAATGATGAGGATTGAATGGAGGTTGGGGAGAAAGGGCAACTGATGGTGGGCAGTTATATATATTATATAATTTATACATTATATATAGTTACAATTTATATATACACATACATACATATATAATAATGTATATATAACTTGATTAATAAAGGAAAGCATATTATCCCTCCCTCCCTCCCTCCTTCCTTCCTTCTCTCCCCTTCCCTCCCTCCCTCCCCACCTCTCTCCCTCCTTTCATCTTGTTTTTTTCTTTTTTTCAGAGACATGATGCTTATACTGGTCATTGGTTTTAAGTATCTGGGCAAGACATCCATTTTATAATTTGAAAATTTATTGCAATGAGGATTCATGGTGTTTATTTACTAAATGGATGGGTAGGCCTTGCCAATTAATTTTTTCTTAGACTTTCTTGTCCTTCATTATCATGGAAACAATATGTAGACTATTCTTTTACAAAAAGCCCGAACCATTGCTTGGTAGAGAGAGAACTTTACTTCATTTTACTTCTGCTGTGCTCTATGACCCTCCTAGTGGAAGATGCTTCATTGGTTTCTATTACCAGCATGCAAACAGATTTTTAAAAGTTTCTCAGAGCTAAATGTACACAGGATATGGCAAATACTTTTGTTTAGTCATTTATGGGTCTGAATGAACAATAGGTTTTCTTCTCTGAAAACATTTGTAGAGCCCTTTCATCCCATTCAGAATTATTCTGTGGAATTCACACACCATCACATTCTCATTGAAAGAGTCCTTGCTGCCAAGTGTTATTAACATTCCTGTAATATCCTATTTACAATCTGTATTTTGAGTTTCCAGTCTCTCTATTAATAGTTCTATTAATATTCCTATACTGTTTCATCTTCTCTCATTAGTAATAATGCCATATATACAGACTCCAGTGTGGTTATTTTCTCTTCTTATTAAGGGATTCTACATATCCCCAAGGTTTCTTTTGTACATATGTGATGGGTAAAGTTTAATTACAGTAATATTATTACTAGTTATATAAATGTCACTTGTAATTGTAATAATTGCTCATAAAGTCATCTAACTGTAGAAATCAGTGGTTCATAAAACATGATAGTAAGCTCACATATATAATTCAAATGCAATTTCATAGTAAGATACATATTTAGTATATATGTTCATTTGCTGATTTGAATAAATTAAAATATTGATATTTAACATGATAACATAGCCTTCTAGACTGGTTATTTTAAAGTTAATTAAACTCAGGAATGTGAAAGAGAGGAGATCAGTTTACATATTATACCAGTAAATGTGGGTATGTATGGGCCTGTAAATAAGCTGTTGGTTAGGAAATATGGAATTTTATTTTGTTAACTACAACCGAGACAACAACAACAGTAAGTCTAATACTAGGCTATAATATCAGAAAATCTCAATACCGGGCTTTTGAAGAAAAATACAATAAAAAGAATGGAAATATTCAAGCTAAGAAATATACGGAATTTTAAATGTGCATATGCATGCAAAATGTATATTATCTGAGGAAGTTTTTATTTTAAAAATTTAGATTTATACGGGTTGTAGAAAGTCCACAAATTGCAGAACTGAAAAACAATTACACTAAAGCTATCATAGTTGAAAACATGGTCATATTCTGATTAATAATTAACTAGCTTATTATCAGGTTGATCATTTGTACTAAGATGATGTGGAAATAGAAAATTTGATTAGTATCAGACAGGAAGAAAAGAAATGAGCTTAAAATATGGATTTTTTTTTTTCATTATAGAGAAGCTATGCAAGAAATTTGCTCATAGACCTATAGGGCACAAAAAGAAAAAAGAGCTCAGACAATGCATCATTTTGCATTGAATTTGAATATTTTATTGTTGTTAAAAGCATGTAACCAAAATAAACTTAGTCTTCTGTCCCCACATTAAGATCTATTCCCAAATAGTAGTATATTAAAAATAAACAAAAATCTGACTCAAAAAGCTCTTCAAAGTGATATGTCTTCAGTGAAGGCTTTTGAAGAGGCAGCAAAAGAAGTATCCTATGAGAGAGTGCAAGTAAGGCGTCCTGACTCATGTCTTCCCAATACCTGACACAGTATTCCTACTATTCTAATCTCCCTGCGTCTCCTCCTCCAAACTCCAACCCCTCTGGATTTCCCTCCTTCCACAATGTTGTAACTTCACCACAATTTCTGAGTTTTTTTTTCTTTAAGTAGCATTGTGTAAATACAAATCACTTTAAATTCTTTGGGAATTGTCCAATCCACCACTAGCCCATGATGCCTCTCTGAACAACAGATAGCTGTGATCCGACAGGTTGTAAGAAATGACTTTTACTTTTCCTTTGATGGTCGGAGGGAGAGGGAAAGACTTTGCGTATCTACATTTTGTCTCTTTCTGAATATCACTGCATGTGAAAATTTGTTTCAAGAAAAGAATTCATGAAATATGCCTCTTCATATTTCATGCAAAGACTGAGTGTGTGGGGAGAGGGACAGAGAGGGGACTGGGATGGCAGTATGTGGAAAGCTGTATTAGCAGCAGTGGTAGTGAAAATCTGACTCCGCCCAACTGAGTTTGCAAAGACACCAGAAGTTTCTGGGGTGTGCCCTCAACCACCAGGAAGGCCAGAGAGGTGAACGTGGAATATGGACAGACCTTGGCTTCTACCTATTGCTGCTGTAACCACTCTGATCTACTTCAGGCTCTCAAGTAAAGTTCTTAGCCAAGATAAAAAATAACACACACTCCAGATAAGATCTACAGGCAAAGCAAAATCTTCATAAAAGAAGATGGTATAGACTTCGATGTGAGGACAATTTTCAGTTGGATTTGACTTAGAAGGGGAGACAATCTCTGTGAACTTGCGGTCAGGTGCAGTGGCCCCACGGCTGTTATCCCAGTACTTTGGGAGACTGAGGCTAGAGGACTGCTTGAAGCTAAGAGTTTGAGACCAGTCTGGGCAACATAGTGAGACCCTGTCTCAACAACAACAAAGAAAAATAGGCGGGCATGGTGTCACACATCTGTAGTCCTAGATAACTGGGAGGTGGAAGTGGGAGGATCACTTGAGCCCAGGAGTTCGAGGTTACAGTGAGCTACGGTTGCACTACCTCACTCCAGTGTGGGCAACAGAGTAAGATCCTGTCTCAAAAAAAAAAAAAAAAAAAGTCTCTGTGACTTTATAAATTGCAGATTCGATAATTAAAGCCAGTGTCTCTTGATTAAATTGGGCTCAGTTGGAGAACTTAGGAAGCTGTAGTGGAGTTATTCAAGATGAAGAAAAAAACCCAAGACAATTTTGAAGCAAATTATCTTTTCAAAAATGAGACCATGAACCGGATTCAGACTGTGCTGATGGCTTCAGCAGACCTAACTAAATCTAAAGAATTCGAGACAGCAAGCACTGTTGGAGCACAACAGGCAAGATGGTCTGATGAAAGAAATCCAAAAGGGACAATTATAATTGGGTAGCATATGAGAACCAACATGTATACCAGTCTTTTAGACATAGTGGCCTACCTGGGCAAGGGATTGGGAAGCATTTCTATGTATCAGCAAATATTTTGACCATTTAACTAGTAGCATTCTGACAGATGACTTAAGCAGAGATGTTTACCACTGGTATGATGTATGGAGGAACACTAACATAACAGCCAGTATACCACTCTCTACATATAGGTCACAAAAACTTCTCTACCAGAGGTATTGTGAGAAACATTTATAACTCTAGAAATTGACTAGGATAATAAGGGTAGAGTGAAGGGGATAGGACAGAGATACCCAGGAGAGGACTCAGGATAACACTATCAGTCTACCCTGCATGCAAGCATTGAAGGGGCGTACATTATCTGTAATGGATTTTAAAAACAATAATAAAATCACTTAAAGTCTGTCTGATTTTACATCACCACACACTAGCTATTCTAAACAATGCCATTGATAAAATGCCAGGAAGAATTTTTCTATTTACCCTCCTCCCACTCTTGATACATTACTAGAAGAGGTCAAAACCAGAATCCAAGAAATTGTCAAATTCAGTATTTTAAGGAATCACTTGGCAAGGAAGTTGACAAGAAGTAGTAGTGAAAGATACAGAGATTAAGAACATAGTCATCTTTACTGATGAAATAAAAGAAAGAAAATAAAGGAATAAAAGATTAGGAAAAGAATTACACGTCAACATCACAATGACAACCAAGGGAAGTAGAATCTAATAGTCTAGTTATCCAAGTAAAGGTGTTATTGAATTGCTAACCAAGAGATGAACAGGGATTTTAGCAAGGACAATTTCAGGCAGAGAAGTTGAAGCCAGATTTGCTGTCCTGGGATGAAAACTGAAAATTTATCACAGCCAGTAAAAGGAGCTTTCAAGAACTATTTATTTAATAATGGGAAGATGACGATAAATACATGGCATCATTGGTTCGAGGACATGCTTCTCTTTCAGCTGGCAAGAGATTTAGGCTGTATGTAAAGCCAGGTGGATTCCAGAGGATTTCAGAGAGGAGACTGAGGAGGTGCATCAAAGAACCAGGATGAAATAAGAGCTACAGTTCAAGTAACAAAATTGTATTGCTTACTTTGTGAGTGTTAAGAATCACATAAAAGAAGAAAACTTATTGAGAAATGTGTAAATTTGAAGAATACAGGTTTAAAAGAGAATTTACTGAAAACTCACAAATAAATAAATAAATAAATAAATAAATAAATGCGTGAGCATATGTGTGCCTGCATGTGTACAGAAACATTTTAGGAAACCATACACATTAAAGGAGTCATAATTCATTATATGTTCAACTACAAAAGCAAACATGTCTCCTCTTGACACTTTAGCCTCTTTGAGAAAATACTTTTAGACTACAGTATACATTTCTTACTTAAAATTAAATAATTCGCCTTCTTTTTGAAATTTTAAGAAATTGCAAAGGGTTTTTGTTAAGAAAAATAAATTTACTGCTTAATTTCATATCTCTCTAGACCCCGTCCAGTAAAAATGGAGTAAACTGAGAAAGTAACCTCTACTGGCAACATATTACAATTTGTGTACACATGTACATGACTAAATAAGTGTGCAATTTTTACCTATTCAACTCTCATATCACATAAATTTATGTGTGCCTGAGTGTGTGTGACTTGCTACCGCCTTTCACTGTCTAATTGATTCATTCATCCAGAATACATTGATTAAGTAGTACTGGATAATGTTAATTGCTGGGTCAAATTTACCACAACCTAGGTTATCATCAACTCAAAGGAAAACCTCTTTATTTAAAATGAGTCATGAGTCACCCCATTTGTTTAGTTGGTTAGTTTTCATGCCCTTGTTGCTTTGCAGCTCTCCACAACCAAGTTACATCATTTTCACTCTTCTGTCAATATGTTCTTACTACTTTTCTTCTGTCTTGTCTCTTTAGGGGCACTTAACTTCACTTGTTAGCATAGCAGCTGCATGGGCATGATTTGCCAATTCATTCTGTGTACACATTTATAATTCTATTGGCATCAAATCCTAAATATTAGAATCCTTTATGAGCAGCATGTAGGGAAAGAGCAACCTGAACCAGAAAAATGTACAGAAAACTAAAGAAAAGATTTTCATTATGAAGAAGAGCAGAGGTTTTATCAGAGAACAGTCAAAAGGCATGTTAGTCCAGAAGTAATTGAATACCAGCAAAAGAAGACTTTTTTATATTTAAAGAAATGTGAGAAATGACTGATGACTGTGAATGCCTCCATCCCTTTATTTACCATCTGAATCATGAGTAAGGTTCTTATAGTCTTTCTAGCATTGAACTAAACTTGAACCCAAATGTTTCAAAATGAAATTTGTATAAAATATCACAATCTCTAATAATACATTTTATTTCCTTTTGATATATCAAGATTATTTTCATGCTATCCACAAAGTATGTTGTGTCAAAATTAGAACAGCAAATTTGCACTTACTTAAAATATTCTTGTAAAAACCAGTACTTTGGAAGGGGATAGTATTATTTTTATTAAAAATTACCTTACAGTTTTGGGAAGTCTCATATTTCTAAAGTTGTATTCAAATTAAATCATGTATAAATGTTAATTTGGTAATATTAAAATGTATATTTCATATAAAATAAAAAGTATTCTTTTTTAACTTTTAATAAAATTATCTAATCTAACACTTAAAACTTAATGGTAATTTCCTATTTTAAAAAAGTTTGCTTTTTAATTTGCTCTTTATAATAAAACATTAGCACTGATTTTCATAAAATAAAAAGCAAAATGATACCAATGTAAAAACATTTCAGTTTTTTAATTAAATGCCTGTTAGAGTCTGTGTTTCCCATTATAGATGAAAATATAATTGCAAAGTAGGATACACATAACAGAGTAAGAAACACACAAGTTAATGGGAAATATTCAGATTCACCATGACCATGTGCAAATCTGACCATATTTGGAGCATGCTGTTCTCTCCAGGGCTGTGCAAAGTAAAATGGCATATTTTCAGTAGTAAATCATAGTGAGTTGTCCTAAAAAGAATGAAGTAAACAGAATTCCAAAAGTCAGAAAGGAATGTATAAGCACAGAAGTCTTGAGATTAGAAACAAATAGCCTCCAAACACCAGTGAATCTTAAAACCATCAATAAATTGTAGAACACAAACATATCTCCTCTACCGTCACCATCTTTATCTGCAATAAAAGGAAATGAATTATTTCATAGTGTTGCCATCTCTTTATGTTGTGTTCCATTAATAATAGCAATATTTACATGTAAGTAACTTTTGAAATCTAGAGGTGATTATTAACTCAGAAGTAGTTTTACCAAAAAGTTTTAAAGGCTACCTGCACTTTTGAAACCATACCACCTACACATGTGGACAGATATACAAACACAGAGGCCTCATTAGAGTTGATTCATGCTTTATGTGACAAAAAGGAAAAGAAGAAAAAAAAAGCTTGATTCTTTTTATAAAGTTAAAGTTGAACTATAAATACAGTGAATGTTGGACACATTTTAAAACATACGTGTTTGGCATATTATTTTGATTTCATAGTTTTAACTCAATAGAAGTGTTTTTAAAATTACCTTGACTCTGTTGTGAAAACCTGATAAAGCATTTTATTATCATTACATTCTCATCTGCTCATTAGTGACTGTGGAATTTTTTTATAAATTAGCATACACATAAAATGATAAAGGAAGTTATATGTTGTTTATTAAATATAGATACACGCATATGCCATATAGTCAAATAACTTTTTTGCTAGTATTTATCCTTTTTGTTTAGAGACAGAGTCTTCCTCTGTCGCCCAGGCTGGATTTCAATAGCACAATCTCAGCTCACTGCAACCTTCGCCTCCTGGGTTCATGCGATTCTCCTGCCTCAGCCTCCTGAGTAGCTGGGACTACAGGTGTGTGGCACCACGCCCAGCTAATTTTTTGTATTTTACTGGAGATGGGGTTTCACCATGTTGCCCAGGGTGGTCTCAAACTCCTGAGCTCAGGCAGTCCGCCTGCCTTGACCTCCCAAAGTGCTAGGATTACAGGCATGAGCCACCACGCCCAGCCAGCTAATATTTATTCTAATGGCCATTACTGCTGATTGTAAGTACCTATAATGTTAGTGAGGGTATGGCTAAACAGACAAAATTAAGATCAACAAATTTTTCTCTGTTAAATACATGTGGAAATTGTCCATCCTTTAAAAACAGTAGCTACAACTGTTTTTAAAAAGTCTTCAGTAGATAAAATCAATACCCAACATGGACGAGATGTGAATTAGTGTTACATCAAGGTTATTCCCCAGTGACCTAAGCCATGTATGTAAAGTAAATTGTGACCACCATGCCTCCAAGATCTGACTATGGGAACCTAATTGATCAGTGGCCCCAGCTCTTACATTGTGAAATCCAGCACTGCATTTATGCTGAGGCTATACTTCCTACTCACTGCTGCCAACTAATTACTGAGCACAGCAGGAATACTAAGTTCCACAGCAGGAACTAAGCCAGTTCCTGGGAGGCATAGATCTCTTTTGATGGTGACTGCGATTCAAGGGCTTCTCACTGGCCCTGCTAAACTTTCTTAGAACTAGATCTAGGACCAATCCAGGGGCTTTCATCCAAAATCACTTACTTCCCTCTCTTCTGCACAAAGATCAAACCTTTTATTTCCATGAGCTAGCTCCCTTAGCCTTCTTCCCACTTATTTTCCCTTTTCTATCATTAGCAGTTCCCCAGTAAATCACTTGCACATCAGATTCCTTCTTGGCATTTACTTCACCAAGGACACTGACTAATACACAAACATATTGGCATCTTTGGAATTTAATGGAGGAAACTGCTTAGAAATCTCCTATAGATTTCTAATATAGCACCAAAAAGCATTCTTTTAGTTTTTGAAATACTCTTGGCATATGTAGTCAGAAAATGTGGCAGTATTATCATGGTAACCAGATCCTAATGCAGCTCAAGGCAGCCTCACATTTTTATTTTCCTTCTCTTTAAAACGCTATTGTTCTCCTAAAATAAATATTGGCAGTTCTGCCAATGGAGACATGTGCAAGGGAGGCAGACAATCAATGTTGACTAAAAAAAAAAAAAAAAGGTGAAATCTTCCATAGAAGTCTGAGAGTAGGAAGAATGGCTGAAGTGTCATCTTTGTCATTGAAATGCAAGAATATATGTGTGGCACGAAGAGATATGTAGGAAAGTGCCATGTACAGTAAGAATAAATGGTATGGGAAGGAGATATTTTAGAGTATTCAGAAGAGGAGAAGTAAAGTAAAAATTAAAAAGCTTTAGAATTCAAGGGAAACTTCATTAGATCACTTTGAAAAACTAAATTAATTTTAAAAGTTCAATTTCTGCCTCTGTAGAAGCAGAATATATTAGATAATTTATAATGTTGTAATATGAAGTCTAGCTCTAATATTCTATGACTCATTTATTAATTTATTAAGTAATTAATGCAAAGGTGATACGGTTTGGCTGTGCCCCCACCCAAAATCTCATCTTGAATTGTAATCCTCACAATCCTCAGAATCCCCATGCAGCAAGGGAGAGACCAGGTGGAGGTAATTGAATCATAGGGGTGGTTTTCCCCATGCTGTTCTCGTGATAGTGAGTGAGTTATCAGGAGAGCTGATGGTTTTATAAGGGTTTGGTAGCTTCTCCTGCATTACTCTCCTTCTTGCCGCCTTGTGAAGAAGGTGCCTTGCTTCCCCTTCACCTTCTGCCATGATTTTAAGCTTCCTGTGGCCTCCCCAGCCATGCTGAACTGTGAGTCAATTAAACCTCTTTTCTTTATGAATTACCTAGTCTCCGGCAGTTCTTTATAGCAGTGTAAAAATGGTCTAATTCAACAGTAGATGCCTACTTTATTCTAGGGACTAAGCTACAAATCTCCTACAAGAAAGAAAGACAAGTAATCAACAATTGCAATATAATGTGATACATTCTCTGAAAAAATATGCCTGGCGTGTCATGGGATATAGGATAGGAATATTTAATTCCTCCCTGTGCGAAGTGTCAAGAAAAACATTTTAGATGAAAGCAGAGTGCATGGGTAGACTAAGATATGGGTTCAATTCCTAGACGGTCTAGAGTAGAGAAAGATAGCATCTAAAATAGCAGCTTGTTTAAAGGTATTAGAATGTTAGGGGATACAATCTATTGGAGATATTAATACCATGCCTTGAGCAAAGGATGCCCGTGAGAAGCAGGCTGGGTTAGGCCGGAGAAATAAACTGGCCAGTTCTTAAAGCCCTTAGGAAACCAGGCATTTCATTCTCAAAGCTGCGAAGAGCCCCAGAGAAATTTTACTAAAAGAAGTTACACAGTTAATTTTGGCTAGAAGCTCACTTTGAATGTAATAAATCGTTAAGTATGTGAAGACAAGGCAGAGAAACATTAAAATTCTATACAAAATAAACTAGTTCACATTATGGGTGACTGAGTATATTTTGTTTGAGTAAATAGAAAGTAATTGTGAAAAAAGGCAGAGAGCATTAAATTTCTAGAAGTTTGAAAATAATTTTTAAAATAATCAGATCTCCTTTAGAACATGTGACTTTAAGTGAATAAATGGAAGAGGAAATCTCCCTGACTCTTTTTCTAGATTCTTACCTTGTGTTAGCCACAGTTCCAGGAGAGATTTCCCCACCTTGCCTGGCATCATTCATGATGGTTGGTGATGACTCATCCTTACCCTAATTTGAAAGCAAAAATAGGAAGCCGACAAGGTTGAGCATTACTGGCAGACTTTGAAAATATCAGTGTGGAATCATTTGATAGAAAACTGACTTTTTCAGAGTTGATCCTCTGGAAAATGAGGTGTTTTTTCCCCAGATTGATTCTTAGATTATAAATACAACCCTCCTTTCAGATAATTCCTTAAAGTATATTACTCTGAAATTTTTGCTGTAACTCTTTATAACTTAGAAATGAACCAGGCGAGGGTAATGGGGCCAATGAGGGTCAGGTGAACTTTAAGTGGAGGTCAGAAAAAAAGCATGGGTGAAGGATGATTGAAAAAAGAGAGTTTGTAAATCAAGGTAAGAAATATACCCTGCTTCAATTTTTCCTCGAAGTTGCCAGTGGGCAGGTCAGATTGCTGGATGTCTTGACATCATGTATTTGTTTATGTCTCTCCCATGCTGCATTGTAATCATCTCTGTTATAGCGAATGCATTGCAATGTGATTATTAGTTTATAGGTCAGTCCTTCCCGTTGAAACAAGCTTCTAGAGGGCAAGTACTGTGTGTTTTATGTATTCATTCCCAGGACCTTACATCAGTACCAGACATTTTTCAGGTACTTAATAAATATTTGTTTTAGAATACAAAACTTGATTAGTACTATTTTAAAAAAGAATTTAGATAGCTTGAAAATGGCCTGTTTCTTATACATCCCGGGTCTTTCTCCTTTAGCTTTACTTCTCTTCCAGGAATTACCCTACTAAACATATAAACCTCATGAGCATCCTTGGCTTTCTGCAAACCCCTGTTCACACCAGTGCTACTGCTTATTGCAGTGCAATAGGGTTAAAGCCCAGCCCTCAGGCTTGTTTTCTGGCTTCAGCAGTGAAAGATTTAATTAGCCATTTAACTTCCTCAGGTGTAGGGGACAGAGCTCCCTCTTCCGATAATGAGGTCTGCGTTGCCAGCCAGCCACACTGGTTTCTCTCTTCAGGCTGCCTCTCTCCAGCACAGCTGGTGAGCTGGCTTCCTGACGACCACTTAGTCCCCACTGGTATGAAAATGGTTCCGTCAAGAACTGTCCTGGCCGTGCTCCGGGCAGTATCTTCCCCCTCCCTAATAACTTCAAACTGGTTGTGACTCCAGAATCTATCTCCTGTCTCTGACTATTCTGCTTTACTGAGTGATGAATCATTTCATCTTCTCTTTTTGCACGGGTCTCACCCTTTCTTCCCTCAAGGAGATTTTGCATGCAAAGGGAGTTTTGGTTTCATTTTTGGTCTCTCTTTAAAAATTGGTATCTGTGTTCAGAAATAATGTTTCTTTTCCTGAAAATAATTTTAAATGGTTTCTATTAATAAAAATGCAAGCAATACAGAAAAGTAACGAGAAGAAAATGAAGAGAAACAGCCTGAGCCCCTATATCCAGGCAGAATTATTTCTAGTATTTGGCAAGCTACCTCCATTTCCATATGCATGCAGATTAAAAAAAAAGATAGATGGACCAAGAGATAGACAAATATACTTTTACAATAAATGAGATCTTTATATACATGCTTCTAATTAAGAAAAACAAGTATTATATTTATACGATCTTTTTTGTACCACACCATGGTGGCCATTTTTAAACCTTAAATATATTTTACAGATCAAGGTATACCAATGGTTTTAAAATAACTTTTTTTTTTTCAAATCCACTCTAGTGGACCTCACTCAGATAATATGTGTACTTCTCCCTGTTAAACTTCAACATTAATATAATTAGACTAGAGAACATCAAAAAGAAGTTGCTCTAATAGAGCACTGTGAGTAAAAACTAAGAAGTACAAGTAGCAGTACTAATAGTAATATAGAAGCTGACTCTCAACCTGGAATGATCATGCAAATCATCTGTAAATCTTTCTAAAAATGCAGTTACAGACTCAATAAGTCTGTGACCGGTCCTGATATTATACAAGCTTACATGGCCCTGCTTGTTGCTGTTGCTGACCTTGAAATACTCTTTAAGCAGCAAGGCTTAGAGTATACAATGTATCAGGCACTTTGCTAGGATCATTCCTCAGGGTTATATTCATGATCTCATTACCAAAGCCTATAACTACTGCATTTATAAGTGTGGAAACTGAGGCTCAAAGAACATAAAATATATACTAGAGGTCACTCTACTCTCTGCTTAAAAAGAGGTGTTTGAATTTAGACCTGTCTGGCTCCAAACAGAGGTTTTTTTTGTTTTGTTTTGTTTCCCTGTCATGTAAAACACACTAATGCTTCTTTCTAGAAATCCCAGTGCTGAGAGTGATGAGGTTAAAATCTGTAGCATCGTTAAATTATGCATAAACTAAAAATGTCAAAAGAGTCCACAAAACCAGGACAAAGGGTTACCTTAAAAAACAAAACAAAAAAATTGCACAAGTTAAACAGAAACATCAATAGAATTTTGGACGTAATATATGGATTAAGGAAACATTTTAAAAAGACTTTGCAAATTTATGAATATTACAGTAAAAGTTACAATTAGTAAAAGCTGGAATATATCTAACTTAAGTTTAGCATCAGAAAATTTTAAAGTCAATATATAAGCCATGTACTTCATATATATTTGCCCTATAAATTATATTTTTATTTTTACTTCATAAAGTCTAGAATAACTGTTGCTTACTCAAATCATTTGCTTTATTTATGAACAACTTTTCAGTATGTTAAGTGAAGTCAATCCTAAAGATTAAGTTTGTTGTCACTGTCTTAAACATAGATAAATTGGACAAATTCCATGAAAAACACATTTATCAAAATTGGCACAGGAAGAAATAGGAAATACAAATACTCCAGCATCAAAAACCTTCCCATAAGAAAAGTTTAAGCTAAGGCATAAAGGTTTTAAGCTATTCACTGGTGAATACAATACAAAAAAGAAGGAAGTAATAATAAAATCAAACAAACTTTTTCACAACACATTTAACAAATGATCCCAAAAGAAAATTAGCTGATAAAGTACTTAGTGTATATTTCCATTTATATGAAGTTGAACAATGGCAGAACTACTCAATGTTGATAGAAAAGTGACAGTTGATTATAAAGGGTTTGGAATGAATGGGAAGGGAGTTGAGGGAATTTTCTTTGGTGATGAAATTATTGAGTTGTCAAAAGTTTATGCTCGTTTTCCAGAACTCAAGAATTTGCACATTTCCCAACTGAATTTCCTTAAGACAAAAAGAAAAAAAAATAGATAAGGTAATTTGTTCTCAAACCAATTCATTTGCATAGTAAATTAATAAACTAGCATTAGGTTTGGAAAAAAAATGATGTCATTGGGGCTATTCAATTGAATAATATCAAAACAGGATCTTAAAATGTTTTGAATGATAAAATTATGATTGATATAAATGTCTGGCTTCTAATATGATTAATTTGAAGGACATAATACATATTTGCATATAAAATCCCATTATGTTTAGTAGTTGCCTTATTTGTAATTACAACTGAGGTTGTACCTTAAATTGTTTCCTAGTTTTACCATATTTAGGAATTTGAGTTCTTCCTCACCTAGATGTTAGTTCTTCCAGGATGAATAATACAATTTTTCATGTTGCTGATTATTATATGCTTACTGAATCTTTTTTTAGTTTGCTTTTTGTTTTAATTTCTATGCTTTTTAAAAAATTGAGATATAACATATACTCAGAAAAGTGTGCAAATCTTAAGTGTACCATTCAATGAATGTTTACATATGATACACCTTTGTAACCATCTCCATGGTCAAGATATGAACGCTTTCTGTATCTCAAATGATTCCTTTATGCTTTATTCCAGCCAATAGCACCTTCTTCCCACCTCTAAAAATGATCACCATTTGACTTCTGTCACTGTATATTAGTTTTGCCTGTTTTTGAACTTCATATAAATGAAATTGTGCAGCATATATTCTCTATTTCTGGCTTCTTTTGCTCAATGTTATATTTGAGATTCATCTTTGCAGTTGTTGTGACACATTCGTTCCTTCATTTTAACTTCTCATTGCTATATAGTATTCCATAATATGGATTTAGTACAATTTATTTATTCTACCACTGAGGGCATTTAGGTTGTTGATAGCTTTTGGTTATACACTAAGCATTCTTGTAAATTTTTTTTTGGTGGACTTAAGCACTAATTTGGTGGATATATATCCCAAAGGGAAATGGTTGAGTCATAGACTAAGAATATATTTAGCTTTCGTAGAAATTGTCTTTTTAGAGTTTGTCTCTTTGAATTAGGAGCCAGACAAGTGCATGCATTATATTTGACTGGTATGTCTCTTTATGTTTTTTTTTTTTTTTTACTTTAATTTCTAGGATACCTGTGCTGAATGTGCAGGTTTGTTACATAGGTATACACGTGCCATGGTGGTTTGCTGCACCTATCAACCCATCATCTAGGTTTTAAGCCTCACATGCATTAGGTATTTGTCCTAATGCTTTCCCTCCCCTTGTCCCCCCATCCCCTGGCAGGCCATGGTATGTGATGTTCCCCTTCCTTTGTCCATGCGTTCTCACTGTTCAGCTCCCACTGATGAGTGAAAACATGCAGTGTTTGGTTTTCTGTTCGTGTGTTAGTTTGCTGAGGGTGATGGTTTCCAGCTTCATCCATGTCCCTGTGAAGGAAATTAACTCATTTTTTATGGCTGCATAGTATTCCATGGTATATATGTGCCACATTTTCTTTATCCAGTCTATCTTCCAAGTCTTTGCTATTGTAAATAGTGCTGCAGTAAACATATGTGTGCATGTGTCTTTATAGCAGAATGATTTATAATCCTTTGGGTATATACCCAGTAATAGGATTGCTGGGTCAAGTGGTATTTCTGGTTCTAGATCCTTGAGGAATCACCACACTGTCTTCCACAATGGTTGAACTTATTTACACTCCCACCAACAGTGTAAAAGCGTTCCCAGTTTCTCCACAACCTCATCAACATCTGTTTGTTTCCAGATTTTTTAATGATTGCCATTCTAACTGGCATGAGATGTTATCTCATTGTGGTTTTGATTTGTATTTCTCTAATGACCAGTGATATCGAGCTTTTTTTCATATGTTTTTTGGCCACATAAGTGTATTCTTTTGAGAAGTGTCTGTTCATATACTTCACCCACTTTTTGATGGGGTTGTTTTTTTTTTTCTTTTAAATTTGTTTAAGTTCCTTGTAGATTCTGGATATTAGACCTTTGTCAGATGGGTAGATTGCAAAAATTTTCTCCCATTCTGTAGGTTGCCTGTTCACTCTGATGATAGTTTCCTTTGCTGAGCAGAAGCTGTTTAGTTTAATTAGATCCAATTAGTCAATTTTGGCTTTTGTTGCAATAACCTAGAACCATAAAAACCCTAGAAGAAAACCTTGGCAATACCATTTAGGACATAGGCATGGCCAAAGACTTCAAGAATATTTTTATCTTTTTATTTTCTTAATTTATAGAGACTGGGTCTCTCTATGTTGCCCAGGCTGATCTCAAACTCCTTGGCTCAAGTAAACTTCAGCCACCCAAATTGCTGGGATTACAGACGTGAGCCACTGCGCCTGGCCTTTGAATCTTTTTAAATAAAACTTGATGTCACTTATAAATATCTGTTTACATCATGCATTTTTTATAAAGAGGCTGGTGTATATTTTAGAGTAATTTAAAAAGTGTGATTGCTAGTGCAATTCATTTCAACAAACTTTTCTTGAGTATCTACTATATGCCCAGAAAGGCTCAGTAGATTCAAAAAGAAAAAGAAAAAGAAAAACATGCATCACGGCACAATGTTCTTAAATTACAACATGTACCAGCCGATAGACATAGTCCTATTAGAAACTAAAATAATTGGGATGATGTAAAACATGCCGCATTGAAAAATAGCGAGGATATTGTAATCTTTTACTGCATAATATGATGTATACATAAGAACAAAAAATCAGATACTCTGTATATATGTTTAAGAGAGACACTCATATAAAAACAGAAGAATGCCTAGAATTGGTTATAAATTCTGTACTTTCATGAATTATTCACTGTTTTTACAAAATATCTAACAATACATCAATACTCTGCAAAGATTTAAGTTTCTCCAATAACATCATTGAAAATCACATTTTGTTTCTGCAACCAAATAAATAATAAATTTATTTTATATTAGCACATAAATGTTCATGTCAATATGATTTATTTATTTTTCTGATGTATGGGCCTAAAAACACTATTTTAAATATCACTAAACAGGAATTTTTAAAAGTATATATGCAAATACCAGAAAGAAGGATTGGCTCAAGATCCATACTGAACAATTGATTAAAATACAAATCGTGTAAATACTACTTTTATTTTAGATCTGTCTTAAGTAAAAGTAGATTTACCTGTGACTGGTCATCATCTAAACTTTGAAATAAATGTAGATAAAACAAATCAAAAGAAATGTAAAATTAGAAACAACATTTCAACCTGAGGCTAGCTCAAAGCTATGAAAATATGAAAGAGAAATTGTAATAATATTCTTTTTCTATTATCAAAGGAAACTTTCTTGTTTTCTCTCTCCTATAAATATTATTTATTTAGCAACTTTATTTCCTTCTTCTCATTTAATGTCGACTGACAACTCTTAAGGGAATTGTCATAAAATATCATATGATCAGAAAGTAAAACTCTGGTTTAGAAATGAAAGTTTATGATGATAGTAGTATTGGTAGGTTATCAGTAACAACTTTGTTCACCAGGTTAAGACTGATGTTGCATGCGGGAAGTGTTTGTTTTTAAGATATTTTTATATTTCCAAAAAAACAGTGAAAAAACACAATTATTACAGACGTTTGAACTAAAATACAAACTCTTGCTATGACTTTATATAATATCATTTAAAATTAAGTAACATGTCTTTTGGTGAAATATTGCTGCTGTATGCTTGACTTCACCTTCTTGATTTGAAGCAGCTTATTTATTCCAATACGAACTACTTTACTTTTGGGCCAGGCACAGTGGCTCACGCCTGTAATCTCAGCAGTTTTGGAGGCCGAGGTGGGCGGATTACCTGAAGTCAGGAGTTTGAGACCAACCTGACCAGCATGGTGAAACCCTGTCTCCACTGAAAAAAAAGAAAATTAGCCTATCATGGTGGTGTATGCCTGTAACCTCAGCTATTCAGGAGGCTGAGGCAGGAGAATCACTTGAACCTGGGAGCCAGAGGCTGCAGTGAACCGAGGTTGCACCCAGTGAACTGGGTGACAGAGGGAGACCCTTCTCAAAAACAAAACAAAACAAAAACAAACCAAAAAAAGTACTTTACTTTTGAGGAGAAGCTCCCCATTGTTGGTAAAAGTGCTGTCTTAACACTCCCAAATATATAGAAACATGAAAACCACAAATACACACACACACAAACACACACACACACAATTTAACCTAAAGAATCCTAAATGTGGTAATAACTGATATATGAAAATTTCAGGTAATGATCTCAGTGTATCCAGGTTCCCAGACTTTAATATTAAAAGATAAAAAGCACTGAACCTTTTTAAAAAATAGATTAAAAGTTACCTCAGTGTTTGTCATCCTATAGATATATTCACAAATACAAAAAATTGGACATTTATGTCTACTGTAGTATGACATGATTTGTTAAAAGAAAAGTTTCTGATATTTTTCACAAAAGATACAGCATATAATTTTCTTTGGTATTTGGAAAATCAATCTTATTTGTATGAATTTCTTTACAGGACACAGGAGATTAAAGGAAAGAGAAATCTGTTGGAAAGACATCAGGGAAAATAGTTCTGTGTTTTCCAATGCTTGAAAATTACAGCTCATTGTGTATTTTCATTTCTTTTCCTTTTCGTGATTGCTTATTTTGTTATTTTTCTGCTTCCAACCAAACCAATCATACTGTTTTTTACACATTACTGATTATAATTGAGTAATATGAAGGTTCTGGTAGCCCCCATGTGTAATTTGTTTTCTTCTCATACTAAGTAGACAAGATAAGTGGTGCTAGCAGTTGCATTTTATGACAGTAAGTGATGGTATTGAGTTTATGTTGTCTTCTGTGGCACACACATAGGCTTCAAATTCAGATATGTTGGAGAAGGCATTTGGGATATGTTGCACCCCTTAACACTGTTAGAAAATAGAAGGTTTAACAAATTATCAAAATTTAAAGTAAAAGTTAAGTGATATATTGTTCCAGGAACAACAACATCAACAACAAAATTACAAGCACAATGCTACTGACATTTATATAATAATAGTAATGATTAATTCTTTGCTAAAACATTGACCTGAGTATATTTAATAGCTCCACTGAAAACAAATAATTATTATGGCATTAGCCTCCACACATTAAGCACTACTCCATAGATTCTGGATACAGTTTGTATATTATTTATTACAGTGGTCCTTAGTGATACACATTTTACATATCTCTGAGATTTCTTACGGAGATAGAAAATGACCAAATTCTTATCTGTAATTTTACTCATACAAAATCACAGGTGAACTGTAGAACTAAAAGCATCACTAAGTGGTATGGTTAGGCTTTGTGTCCCCATCCGAATCTCATCTTGAATTGTAATCCCCACAATCCCCACATTTCATGGGAAAAAGCAGGTGGAAGTAATTAACCCAGGAGGGCAGTTTTTCCCAACCTGTTCTGTTAGTGAATGAGTTCTCAGGAGATCTGATGGTTTATAAGGAGCACTTCCCTGTTTGCTAGGAACATCTCCTTCCTGCTGCCTTGTGAAGAAGGTGCCTTGCCTCCCCTTTCCCTTCCCCTGTAAGTTTGCTGCAGCCTATCCAGCAGAACTGTGAGTCAATTGAACCTCTTTCCTTTATAAATTACCCAATCTCAGGCAGTTCTTTATAGCAGTATGAAAATGGACAAATACACCAAGATTACCCTTAAGCTTTCTTTTTCTCTGCAGTAAGCCTTAAATGTTAAGTGTGTGTTGGAAGTTTTCATCCTATCTTTGCTAATATCACTGTTAAATTTCAATTCAATTATTAATTAATGGGGATTTAAAAATTATCTAAAAATGAACACAAAAATTGATATTAATGTCATTTCTATTTCCTTGTTCATATTAGTAATTTGATACCTAATTAGTGACTATTTGTATTCACGGATAATATTTTTTCTTGTGTGGGAAAGGAAATTAGTTTTCACTGATATTAAGCATACTACTTGAAGAAAGACATGTTGAATAGATATTTTAAATTGTTGATTAACAATAATCTGTGTTGGTATATTGGTAGAAATGTAAATGTGTACAGGTACTATGGAGAACAGGTTGGAGGTTCCTCAAAAAGCTAAAATAGAACTACCATATGATCCAGCAATCCCTCTGCTAGGTATGTACCCCAAAGAAAGGAAATCAGTATATCAAAGAGATATCTGGATGCCCATATTTATTGTAGCACTATTCACAATAGCCAAGATTTGGAATTAACCTAATTGTGCATCAGCAGATGAATAAATAAATAAGATGTGGTAATGTGGTGTATATATACACACAATGAAGTACTATTCAGTCACAAAAAGGTTAACATTCTGTCATTTGCAAGAACATGGATAGAACTGGAGGACAGTATGTTAAGTGAAATAATCCAGGCACAGAAAGACAAACTACATATGTTCTTACTCATTTGTAGGAGCTAAAAATTAAAGCAATTGAGCTTATGGAAATAGAGACTAGAAGGATGGCTACCAGAGGCTGGGAAGGGAGTGAAATGGGGAGGGGGAAGTGGGCATGGTTAGTGGATATAAAAATATAGTGAGAATGAATAAGATCTAGTATTTAATAGCACAACAGGGTGATTACAGTAAACAATAATTTCTTGTACATTTAAAAAATCACTAAAAGAGTATAAGTGGAATGTCCGTAGCACAAAAAATGACAAATACTTGAGGTGATGGTTACCCCATCTACCTTCATGTGATTATTACACATTGTATGCCTGTATTAAAATATTGAATATACCCTTTAAATATATATACCCATCTACCTATAAAAATTAATAAAATACAATAACTTGTATGTCTATAAACTTAAAGAGACTCCATTTAAAGAGATCTCTTGGCAAATTTCCATTTGGATAATTTTAATGATACATAATTAGTTAGAGGAAAACAGAATTTAGAAGAGGCAGATATGAAAGACAGGATTCTAAGATTCATCCTGACAACAGAAAATTAAATCTAATAAAGAGGAAATACTGTATTAAGACTTCCTGCAAGATTTTCCAACTCTATCTAGATAAACAACACAGCAAATCCATAAAGAAATGGAATTCCTGCCATATGCACTGCAGTTTTAGATTCTATGGTTAGAAAAAAAAAAGTGGAGTAGCATGTAATGACCATGATATCTATCCTGAGAATCAGTAAGCGCTGTCAAATAAATTCAAGTGAATCTATGGGGCCAAAAGTACAGAAAGTTCAAAATCAGTAGGATCTTGCAAATTCTAGAATATGTTCACTGGAAACATAAGTGAC
Organism: Pan paniscus; assembly: GCF_029289425.2. Classification (NCBI taxonomy): domain Eukaryota; kingdom Metazoa; phylum Chordata; class Mammalia; order Primates; family Hominidae; genus Pan; species Pan paniscus. The sequence continues at coordinate 99,914,785 of NC_073258.2, forward strand.
CTCACAATTTAATTGGCTAACGAATATAGAATACAAAATTTTATGATGTATCCAGTGCCTACCTTTCCAGCTAAATTTATGAGCCTTTTCCTCCTTGCAGTTTATCCTCCAGCCAAAACAAATTAACTTTAGGTCCTGGAAGGTGTCACACCATTTCACACTTCTTTGCCTTTGTACATCCTATCCTTTCTGACTATAAAGCCCTTAATCACCCGTCAACCTGGTGAACTCCAACTCATTGTTTAAGACAGAGCTCAGAGTCTCCGACTGCCTTCAGATAGATCAGATTATTGTCTCCTTTCTGCCACCATTGCTTCTTGCACATGCCTGCATGCCAGCTTTGTAGGAATAAAGAGATTGCCTTTATATCTGTTTTCTCTTCTAGCCTTGAACTCTGTGTGGACAGGAACAGAGTACTGTTATGCTTTACATTCCACATGTGTAACACGAAGCCTAACACATTATAGATACCCAATAGGTGCAAAGTGAATAATTTTATTATAAAACAAAACTTCAAAATTAAACATGATTTATGGTAAATTGTTTATTATTGATCATAAGGGCTGTGAAAATTCATAGGAAGAAGAGAAAAATAAAGGCAATTGCATTTAGCATAAGACTGTAAAGTGGAGTTCAAGTTATTTATTGAATATATTAATTTGAATAGGCTTGAAAGAGCATGTAGGGCATTCAAGGCAAAGGAACAAGGTGATAATGACAGGAATCTGAATACGCCATTACATATTTCATCTGTTATGAGGTTCCTAGCAACGACTAATCACAAAGTGGTGTGGAGAGAGCATTTGAAAGCAGTGGTTTAGCTATGGCATCAAGTTCCCACGTTCATTCCATTTTCTACCCTGAGTCTGGTCCTCAGGTTAACTCTTTTAAAGGTAGCAAGATTTTTGCCACAGTCCACTGCATCAGCTACAAATACCATCCTATCAGCAGAAGAGAAGGGGCAGATTCCCAAATTTGCTGTTTTTCTCAGTATGAGGAAAGATTTAACAGATTTACCTCAGCCAGCTCCCCTTAAGTGGCCAGAACAAAGTCACAACCATTTTTGGACTTGGGAATGGGATTAATATAACTAATATTTATCATTTGCTCCTACATCACACAGGGAGGCAGCACAAATCTCTGAGGAAGAGAGGAAGGAATAGCTATTGAATAGGGAACCAGCAGTTTCTGACACATTTTAAGAAAAATAAAAAATAGATTTGTGTAAGTGTTTTGAGGACGATTAAATGAACTAGATGGTCTAGAAAATAAGGCATTGAGCATTTTAGACAACGTGCATAACTTCTATACTTCTATTAAGGGAGAAGATTTTCCTTAGAGACAGTTGCATTTGTTCTTTTTAAGGGTTGCTGCAAATTGTTGCCCACCTACTGAGAAATCAGTTTTTATTTTGTTTGTTTGTTTGTTTGTTTTTTTCAGAAGAACATATACCCTGTTGTCAGGAAGCTATGGAGTATATGGTAAAATGGAAATTTTTATTTTCCAAATGCATATGCAGCCCCCTGAAATATAAATATAAGTTCATGGAATAGTATTTAAATATTTGTAAACAAAACATCCCATTGTACATTGCTTTTTCAATTACTCCAACAATGTTCTTCCTCATTTCTCAATAAAATGGAAAGGCTGACTTTTCAAAGAAATAAATCCCTTTTTTGCAGCCTCTTCGATATGTTTAGTGCTTTTTATTGAGTGGAACTCTTCACAATTAACTGTGAAGCTGCAACCTCATTAATTTAACAAAGAAATATCCTTACTTCCATAAACATAAAGCATAGGCAGATGTGTAGAAAACATTTCTCAATTTTATTCACCCAAACACACAAGCTTTAATGATCCTTTCTACATTTTCCCAGGAAACTTGGTCTAGTTCCTTTTCTCTGTTTCAATTAATCTGTAACTTAGGAGAAAAAATAATAATCACAAATGCATTTCTCAGAAGTTTCAATCTCATACCTAAACAATGATCTCAGAATGATATCATATCTACTTATTGATCCTTCTAACACCAACAAATTGAAATAAACCACTGTAAGGTACAGCACTGATATTCTTAGTCTCTTTCCAGTTATTTTCAAATTATTACGTTTCTATAAATCAGGTTTCCTTAAACATTTATACTTACCTTCTGTCTTAAGAACAAGAGTAATAAACACACAACTTTTAAAATGCATAGCATGTAGTGTAAAAATAATCACATTGAGTATTTTGTTAGATTAGCAAGCAGGTAGGGATCTTATCAATTATTAAGAAGGAATTTATTTATAAAATGCTTGAGACTAGTAGATGTCCCCGTTTTAGAGCCATTACACCCTTTTAAAACCAGTATAATATCATTTTATTAAACTAAAATGAAATTCATAGATAATATAACATACAAAATTTTAAAAATCTATGTAATGAACTAACTACAACATAAAAGAGAAACAAATGTTTGCAATTCTAAACTAACTTTCATTTCTGTATGTAGATGCTTAGCAAGTCTCTGTGATGTATTATGGTGGAGTAGTTAGACGTTTACTCCTACATACAGAATCACCCCAGGTCCTGTGTTGCCAATGCCAGTGGTGCCTAATCATTGTAACCGCCAGTGTTCTCCAAAAGCTTTTTTTTTTTTTTGAGACGGAGTCTTGCCTTGTCGTCAGGCTGCAGTGCAGTGGCGCGATGTCTGCTCACTACAACCTCCACCTCCTGGGTTCAAGCTATTCTCCTGCCTCAGGCTGTGAGTAGCTGGGACTACAGGCGCATGCCACCACGCCCAGCTAATTTTTGTATTTTTAGTAGAGACGGGATTTCACCATGTTGGCCAGGGTGGTCTCGATCTCTTGACCTCGTGATCCGCCCGCCTCGGCCCTCCAAAGTGCTGGAATTACAGGCGTGAGCCACCACGCCAGGCCAAAAACAGATATTTAAAATGTGCTTTCTGGGAGAACCACTGCCTTGGATTGAGACGCTTTTGATTTTAGTGCAAGGAATTATGGAATCTGAGAATGAATAAATAGCAAGGAAGAAAACCTTTAACTTATATTTCCCAATTCTTTGGCCTGTCAGTTTAGGTTTGCTGATCTCTTTTATCTAAGACACAATTCTAAGTGTTATTCCAAAAGTGAAGGAAGAAATATATGTGAAATATACTTTATGAAAGACTGTGAAAATTATCTAAATTATTACATAAATATAGGGTAGATATATCTCCATTAAAATGTTTCAGAAGAGTTTCAAATACAATGATATATATACATTACACAACAAGGAAAAACATAGCTACATTATGACTTGGTATTTGTATGATTTCACGTTAAGTAAAGTACATTTAAATAGCATTGAGGGAAATACGCCAGAATCTTCACAGTGGTTAATTCTAGATTTTAGGATTATGGTAATTATGTTTCTTTCTACATTCCCCCTTCTTATTGATGATTTCCAAAATATTACAATAAATGATTTAAACACACACACACACACACACACGAAGAAGACATTAGATAAAGCCAGAGAATTGACAAGGGTTGTTGTTCATCAATTATTTACTTTTTATTTTTTAAATCTTCCCTGCCACCTGTTTTTTCTTCTCCCAAATGCATTTACTGTGTTACTTCTGTGATTATTCTTCCTTCTCCCATCAGTTAAATTTGGATATTCTCCAGTGTTCTTCCCTCAGTTTCCCTCTTCTTTCCTTTTTTAAATTCTTTCTCACTGGTATTATTCACACATGTGTCCTCTCTTCTAAGCTCCAAAACAACTGTAGTCTCAAGATGAAGTTACTGATTGCTAGGCACTAACTTGATTACCTCCTTTGGTATCAGGTGGCACTTCAGATGCATTACACCTACCATTAAGCTCATCTTGTTTATACATTAGCATATTCCTTCTTATGATCACTCCAACTCTCAGGCTTAAAATGCCAGTGATCACTGCAAATCTTACTTCCTAATTAGTGTATAATATTGATTCTTTCTTCACGACAACCTTCTCTAATACTGGCTCTAGAAGTGTTCTTTTTTTAAAGAAAAAAAATTATAACTTTTATGTGAGTATATCCAGAATTTGTATCAGAGGAACTCACGGGTGGCAATTTTGTAGCAAGAGGGAAAGTTGTAATTTCAAAATATACAACATTTTTAGCGGAGAAAACATTAGTTGTTTATGTTAAAATTAGAGGAGGTGAATGAATTGTGGGGAAGTGAGTGTTTAAACTTCCACCCCATAAGTCACTCATCTTGATTCCCATTCCTGCAGTGAGCACCACACCAGGCCTTTGAGGCCTCATCACTGTATTCTGCAAATGGCCCTCTCTCTAGGGTTGAGAGCCCTTAATGTAGATTTCTGGCATCGCATCCCTAGAATATTTTATCTTTATTAAGAGTTTATCACATTACTGAACTGACATTATTCCTTGTTCAAAAAAATGTGTATAATTGCTCTATTTTACCAATAAAATGGAGATCTTCAGTTATTATTTGAGTGCTTGAAACCCTTACTGAAGTATTGCCTTTATCTTCTCCCCACCAACTACGTATCCACACGTGCTACACTTGAGCCTAAATAAACTACTGTTCCCCATATATGCTTGTGTCATTTCCTATCATACAATACTGTGCTCTCTTGTTCTATCTGTAGAACAGTCTCCCCAACTCAAGAACAACCTCTATGGCAGTAATTCTTTAAATCTTCAAACAGTATAGCAGTTGGTTTGTAGTCTGTGTGACTTTTGTTTCTCTGTGCTCTGCACTTTGATTATTTAGGTTCATGTATTAGAAATCCTATTTGGCCCTAGGCAACTTAAGGGCAGGTATCTGGATGATTATTTTTAATGTTTCCCAGAGCATAAATCATTGCCTTGAACATACTAGAGGTTCACTAAAAATTCCTTGAGTAAATCCACAAATAAATACAGATGATGATATCTGTGTTGTCCAGTGTACTGTTAAATACCTTTAACTTTACATGTTATGTTTTCAGACTGTTGAGTTGTTTTTTAATTAAATTTATCCCTGTTTTCTTAACATTTTTTGTTACCTTCTACTTCTAGATTTCCCTTTTTCTCAACTGAATTTACCTTTTTCTTCAACTGTCTCAGACAATTTTTCTGATTTTCTAGTGAGCTGGTAATATTGTGTTAATAATATGATATCAGTTTTAAAGTGTGGGAAAAAAGTGCTCTAAGTTTTAGGAAGCATTGCATTGAAAAGCCTCATAACTTTATAAGATCTTTCTTTTTTGTTTTATTTCTCACTAATTTGCCAAAATATTTTCAAATTTTCTCTCAAACAATTAAGTATCCAAATTTTGATCACGGCAGATCTTCATGTTTTCTAAGATATGGTTTATCTGATTAATATATTTTTCAGTAATTAATCAAATAGGATTATAATTGTGGCAACGTTTAATTTTCATTTTCACATTATGTTGGTGAGGAAAGAAGATTTGTTAAGAAAGTTACATATTCACTAGTAACCAATTTTTTTTTTTTTTTTTTGAAATGGAGTCTTTCTCTGCCACCCAGGCTAGAGTGCTGTGGCATAATCTCTGCTCACTGCAACCTCCGCCTTCTGGGTTGAAGCCATTCTCCTGCCTCAGCCTCCCCAGTAGCTGGGAATGCAGGCAGGTACCCCCACGCCCAGCTAATTTTTGTATTTTTAGTAGAGACGGGGTTTTACCATGTTGGCCCAGGGTGGTCTCGAACTCCTGACCTCCTGATCTGCCTGCCTCAGCCTCCCAAAGTGCTGGGATTACAGGTGTGAGCCACCGCGCCCGGCCTAGTAACCAAATTGTTTTATATATGGCTATTATTAAAGATTAAGATTAATATTACTTTGCAGCTTGAGATCCTGAGTTTTTCTAACATTTTTGAAATTTTGGAATTATCATAATAAAAAGAATTACTTCATACTTTTTGGTGCCTTGTAAGAGTTTTTCTAAGAGTCTCCAAAGACACATTAGCTTAATCAGCGAAGTAAAATATCAGTAGATTTAACGATAATTTCATTATTTTGGAATACCATTTGGATAGTAAGAAAGTTTTATAAGCTTATGTTTAATATTTATATTTAAATATTTGAATTATTTAATGTAAACACAATAATGCTGAATAATAACGTTTCAGTCAAGGATGGGCCTCATATACATAGGAAGGTGGTCCCATAAAATTCTAGTGGAGTTGAAAAATTCCCCCCTCCTGGTGACATTTTAGCTATCATAACACTGTTGCACAATGTATTACCTTTTCTACGTTCATGCATATTTAGATATATAAATACTTACCATTGTGTTCTAATCCCTGCAGTATTCAGAACAGTAACACACTGTAACATATTTATAGCCTAGGAGCAATAGGCACACCTCCTACCACCATGCAGTTTAAAACCAGATAATCAGTATGTTGAGCCCATTGAGCACTTTAGTACTGCATCCTGCATTGGTATGATTATCTTATACTTTGCACATTTTTATTTTATAATAATTTGTATTCATTCATTCGTCTACTTTCCAACCCACTTGTTCCAGGTCAGGATAGTAGGTCGCTGGATCCTCTCCCAGCAGCTCCCAAATGCAAAGTGGAAGCCAGCCCTGAACAGGGTGCCATTCCATCTCACACACACCCACACTCAATAGACTGTGATCTTTTAGACAAGCCAATTGTATTAGGCCATTCTTGCGTTGCTGTCAAGGAATACCTGAAGCTGGGTAATTTATAAAGAGGTTTAATTGGCTTATGGTTCTGCAGGCTATACAGGAAGCATGGCGCCAGCATCCACCTCTGGTGAGGTCTCAGGAAGCTTTTACTCATTGCAGAAGGTGAAGTGGGGGGCCAGTGAGAGCAGGATCAAGAGAATGAGGGGGACAGGTCCCAGACTTGTAAACAATCAGATCATGCGTGAGCTAACTGAAAGAGAACTCACTTATCACCATGATTCACTGGGCAGGGATTGATTTGTTTTCTCATCAACATTATAATGAAATGGTATTGAATAAAATGATGTAACTCCAGGACCTGCTGTACTTTAACCAAGAATATAAACATGCATGAACTAGTGTAGTTATTGGCATGGAATCAAAGGAATATATATGAGAGCTGTTTTGATGGAAGCAACAATCAAGGTGGAGTCTAATATGAATTTGATGTTCTGATACTGGTCCAGTTAAATAATGGGGTTACAGTAATTATATTAATAATTTCAAAGGCTCTATAAAATGTTTACCATATGCCAGATATAGCTTCCCACTCTTTTACATATATAAATGAATATAATCTTTATAACAGTATCGTGATGGTAGCATTACTTTTGTCCCTATTTCATAGATGAAGAAAACGGAGGGTTGGAGAAGTTCAGTAAACTGACCATTATCACTCAGTAAGTGGTAAAGCTTGATTTTGAGTCCACTGAATCTGGATGTGGGGTTTTTGTTCTTTCCTTACTGTACTAGGGAAACAGAAGATCAGAGAGAAATTTAATCCTGTGAAGAATTTTGAATTGAGGTGATGCCAAGCACATAGATTTAGAATACATTATCTCTAAATCTCACAGCAATTCTCGCATTGATTAACTCTTATGCTCTTAAAGAACAGAGAGGATACCTGAGTTATCTAAGCAGAAAATAAATGGGAGTCAGAGCTGCAATTCAACCTCAGGTAGCACATGGTTCAAAAGTCCCTGCTTTCCCTACTTTATCTGGTATAAATTTAAAGAGTCGTAATTTTTATATGGTTCTTCCTTGGGCCATTTATTTACTCATAAAACAAAAATATTGGAAGTTGCTTATATACCAGATACAATGTGAGGTACTGAGATTTTTGTGATAAACAGTAATTGAGGACTCTTTGGTGACAAACAAGCACAGAAACAATTGCAATGTTGCAGAAGGAAGTGGAAGGGACATAATACTCATAGTTCTTTTACAGCATTTACCACTGTCATACATTTAATCCAGGTGGTTGTGCACAATCATCTCCCTAGTACTTCTTGATATCCTTTAGGACCCAGAGTATACCTTTGTCTTTTCTAGTAATAAATGTGGTCCCCTGTACAAAGTAACTACTCCATAAATATTAGCAGAAGTGAATTCCATTCATTGCAAACTTTGTATTTCAAAATGTATTACAGTTAGGTCTGTTACCCAAGGCTAAAGAATAACAAGACATTTTTTAGTTGAAATGAGAAAGTAAATAAATTTTATTTTCCCTAAGACACAGTCTTCTTCCTGCAGATTCAATTTCATGGGCATGCAACCTATATGGCCACAGAGTCCCATGGTCAGAAGGGCCAAATGCTTAGCCTAATGCTATGCTGTCACTGTCTTGAAAGTCTTAATAATTTTTGCACTATTATTCCTAAATTTTATCTTGCACTAGGCTCCACAAAATATATGTAGCTAATGTCAATAGCCTTTTTGGAGGAGAGGTGCTGAGAGCAGATGTTAAGGGAATATTAAACCTTGGGTTCAGGTACAACTATTTCACCTCTTCTAGCAACCTTCCGCAAGAAAACCCTCACATATACTTCACATGGAGGTCAGTGTCTTTATTCTATGTTCTCCTAGTGCACTCATCACTCACTTTGCATGCACCAAAGGTTGATGTGTTCTTATCTGTGCCCTGGTAGTGCTGATAATGGGGTCTTTTGGCAAGCAATCATTGCAATTACAGAGATTGGTAAATATGCTTTTATGATTTTGGAGGAATACTGGTAAGGTCGAAGTATATGACCTGTTAAGAATTTTTTTCCTTCGGCCTTGAGATCAAGGCCGTGATCTTTAAGACCAAGTGAAATTGTGGCACATTCCTTACCTGCCAGATGACCAAAAAATTAAAATTAAAAATAAGTTATAAATCTTGAGAGGGAAATGCTGATTTTGTCAGGAGGATGCACCTTGTAGTAACGATTCACCAAAGGCTAACGAAACGTAGAAGGTGTGGGAAAAGCAACAGTAGCAGCAGCCACAGAAACATGAGAAAAGGTTGCCTCCCAATAAAGAGTGGCAAACGCATATGTTATGTAAGACCTGTACATTACAGCAACTTGGAGCAATCTAGGCACTGAGTAGCCAAATGCTGAAGACTAGTGGGAAAAAAGAAATCACTGCATGTCAAGGTAGAAGAGGATGAGAAATTAATAGGACCGAGACCTTGAATTTAGCCACATATCCTTGTAAGATGTTTACTGTCATTTTTAAATTATTTGCTTAAGTAAGGAAATCAATGTTTATCAATTCTCTACTCAATTTTGCTTTCAGAGCGTATTTATATTATACACAAAAGAAATATATGATACAGTTATTAGTCTCTTCATTGGGCATCAGTGACAATAAATCAACACAAAAACACAACTTCTGTAAAATATTTGGTTGAGAGAATAATTAGTTAATAACTGATTAAAAAAATTGAATTGGACATTAGCCTTAAACTGATAATATTAGTGTATAAATACCCGTTCACATAATATTAGTAAATTCACGAGAGAACATTGAAGTTATACTGTATTCAACATAGCAGGCCTTTTGTGTCTAATCTTAATTCCAATGACAGCAACATAAAACTCATTGTAATTTCTATATCTAGTATGCAAATATTTTATAAAGAATTATATTTATAGCAGAAAGCATACCAACTATTATGAGTCACTGTAAAATCTTGTAACTAGCATTTATATAGTATTTATTATGACTTGGCAAACACTTTATACAGATAATCATATATAACTATAAGCACTTTATATAGATCAACTCTTTTATTCTCATTTAACGCTTTAATGCTATAAGATAAGCACAATCATTATACTCATTGTTTAGACGAGGACATGGATGAATAGTGTTTCCATGACTTTCCTAGTGTTTCTTAGTGAGTAAATGACACAGAGTCAAAATTCAGTCTCAGTCCCAGACACCAGGGATCCAGATTTTGTGCTTTTAGCCACTTTACTGTATATCGTTGCTGAAGAAAGTCATTTAGCATTAAACAAGCATTAAATAAGCTACCAGTTAGCAACTTGTGTTACCATATTATCATTAGAAATACATTGGTAATTTTAAAGTATCTAAGTGTATTTTTAATTAAAATTTAGATAGCGAGTAAAACTCTAAACAATACGGTACAAATATCCATACCATAAATATTTCACATGTAACTTTACTTTTTATATTAAATGAGTGTTAACATTTAAAAATTGTCATCTGGGCTAGACTTGTCATTTGGCATACTCTGTTCGCTTGCAAGGCAGTCTTTATAGCTGCAGGTCTATGATAATGACTAAATATCAGTTTTTCAATGGTTTTCCTAGCCATTTATTCAGGGAACAGATAGACATTTACTATGGTGAATCTGGAATGTACCTAAGGTAATATACCACTTTTTAGAAAAATTCTGTTTCTCTCTTGGGAGTCTAATACCTTGGGGTATAATAAGTGCTCAATAAATACTTTTAACCATGATGATTGTTTTTAATAGATAAATGTAAAAGTTATGAGAACCCACTTCCTCAAATATTTTGCTCATTCATATGTCACTAATTCTGAATATTATGTAAAAAGAGACAACGGGGATATTCATTGACATCAAGAACCACCTATGTTTTTTAATGCGAATTTTTTTTCTTTTAAATGGGATGTCTTATTACAAAGTAAGTAGATCAGCAGCCCCTTGAAGTTATTATGGGCCTGTTGTGGCTTATAAAACCGAAAGGTAGTAAAAGGCACAGAAGGAGAAATTGGGGATGCAAAAGATTTACTAAATTTTACAGTTTTCTCAGCATTAACTCTGTTCATAGCTGTAAGTGACATAATAACTTATTGATTATTAATCAATTTCAGCCAGTGAAATACATTGTGAAGTTTTAAAATTATTTGCTTATCAGATCATGTGATAAAGACAGCTAAATACAATAACAGAACAAAATCCACAAATCCCTTATACCTGTGCAAGTATGTTGTGAAATGTTTCTGTATTAAGGATCTTAGTTATAAGGAAAAAGAAAAAGTTATAGCCTGAAAAAAAAAAGAAATGTGTCAAAGGACAAAGTACTTCATACTGTCAGGAAGGTAATTTCTGATGTATTGTGCTCACCAGAAAAAAAAAAACAAAAACGGCCGGGCGCGGTGGCTCACGCCTGTAATCCCAGCACTTTGGGAGGCCGAGGCGGGCGGATCACGAGGTCAGGAGATGGAGACCATCCTGGCTAACACGGTGAAACCCCGTCTCTACTAAAAATACAAAAGATTAGCCCGTCGCGGTGGCAGGCGCCTGTGGTCCCAGCTACTCAGGAGGCTGAGGCAGGAGAATGGCGTGAACCGGGAGGCGGAGGTTGCAGTGAGCCGAGATCGTGCCACTGCACTCCAGCCTGGGCGACAGAGCGAGACTCCGTCTCAAAACAAACAAACAAACAAACAAACAAACAAACAAACAAACAAAAAGCCTTATGTCTATGAAAGATTCCTGACTTTGCAGGAAATGCAGGAAATGAAATCGAGACCTAAATCAAACACAGTGATAAAGATGTGCCGTTTGTGTATATCTGCCTTTCTAAACTGAAGAATTTATAGACTGAACAAACAAGTCCTACCACTTGCAGTCCTGTTACTATAACTTTGGTCATTTTCCCCTTTGCTCTAGGATTAGCAATTACATTGAAATTCCTACATGAAAAACTGGAACAACTGCACACCTTGAATCCAGGTAGACCTGGATTTGATTACTGGGGCTAATCAGGAAAACAGAACAAATGTGAAATAGTTTTGTAGTCTCTGGTGCTAGTTTTGCTTTGGAACCAAATGATAAAGTTGTTGAAAGGTCTGTAAGGCACAAGGAACCAAGACCAACCCAGAAATTCACAGAGTAGAAAGCTGTTACCTCCCTTAAGACGGGCAAGTCAGAGAGATGAGGAGTGTTACAGAGCTCCAGAGTAGAGGCCACCACTTGGTGGCCTGGAGCTGGAATCATAGTGAGGCTGCTTTGTGAGAGCTGCGCCCACCAAGGGAGAGGTTGTCTATCAGGAGCTGAAATCACAGAAGAGGCACTTCATCTGCGGGGATGCTGCTTAGAGCAGAGGAAGGGAACTTACTTTGGCTTCTTTTTGTCACCCTCCAGTTTCCTGCTAGGTGTCTCATTAGCTAAAGGCTGGTTGGCAACAGAACTTGAGCAACCTAGTTTTTATGTGTTGGCCATTTATGATATAGAATAGAGCAGAGGAATGACAAACAATGGATACGAGGAGAAAAAGCCAAAACAAAATGGAGAAAAACAAAACTAACTCAATGATCTTGGTCAAATAGTTTACATACCTAAATCTCCATTTCATTTTCTTCAAGATTGGAGGAATGCTATCCAAATTACAGCATTTTTATTAAGATTAAATGAAATCAGATTAATAAAGTATTATATCCCTGGAATATATTAAATGGTGTATTAATAATGATTTTTCTTCCCCAATTTTGCAAACAGGAGCCAATACATGAGAAAGAAAGAAAATGTGTTTTTTGTTGTTGTTTAGTTTATTGTTTTACTAATAGTTCCTTAGTGCAGACCTATCATAATTGTATGACTTCTTCAGTATTTTAGGTGCAATTTTTAAAAGTAGTATCAATATAACCTTTCTAACCATTTATCTTAGAAAAGTTAATCGGTAGTCCAATCCATCTCAGATTACAATCCATAGCTAATATAAGTATACCTCGTTTATTGTATTTTGCCTTATTGTGCAAAGACATACAGAGTACTTGGGTATTCTGTGTATCTCCTAAATATCTGAGCTTATATGTGACAATAGTAGTTACATCATTTTTATGGAACAAAGACTTACTTAGTTTATCACACTTAAGAGTACATATTACATTATTTTTGCATTAAAAATTGTCAAAATGTTGATCAATTGCACTTATAAAAAACTACCTAAAAACTGGCCAATTTGAAAGAATGTATGTAAAAGAAAGCTCAATGAATAAAAATGTACAATATTTGAAAAATTGGAATCAATTTTAATATCCATTAACTTAGAAACCAACTAAATATGATTTAAGTATAGAATACTATGAAGTCATTAAAATTATGATACTTATGTACATCTACAAATGGTAAAAGCTGTGTATGTTATATTACTGAATAAAGTAAGCATATTACAAAACATCATGCTGCCATTTTTGTTATAGATGCGTGTTTGTATTCATGTGCAGAAAATATATACAAAAATCTAATGATAATTGTAGCTATATCTGGGTGGTGTTATTATGGTTTATGTTTGTTGTACCCTTTCTGTGTTTCAGTACTTTCTGGTACTTTATAATAATTTTTTTGAGATTGTTACATTTACTGTTTAAGAAACTAAATGCCAAAAATGGCAACTTTTACTTTAAGAAATGAGTTCTCCAATTTTCATTGCTTATTTATTTTATTATTTCTTGAATTTTAAGATAAATCATTTGTATAGAATTTCTATTCTAGGACATGTAGTACATAGCTGTTAGTTGAATGAGAGAGCACATATAGGAGGGACCCTAGAAATTTTATTAATTGACTTGTGACTTATAGATGAGTAGAAACAACTTTTCTCTAATTTAAACTTACCAAGTTACACATACAGGAGTGAAAAGCAGGGTTCTCTTAAAGCATAGTTATTGTTTAATTTAGTTGTAATAGATATTAATTAAATAATTATTTTTAAACTTTAACAAGGGCATTTCTCTATGATCTCTGTTGCAAGACACTAGGAAGTAATCTCTGAAGGATAGGAAGCAAAGCATAAATCAAATAAGATAGTCTCTGATGTACGCTGGACAACACAACAGAAGATTGAAAATGTGTTGCTATTGTTTTTCTGGTTTTTTTAAAATTTCTTATTTTGTTTTTGGTTGTTAATATATGGCTATTCAGTTAATATATGACTAACTGTTGTTTTCTTTCGACATTAAATGTGACCCATGTTGGGAAGGCTAAAAGCCAGCTAAATTTACAATGCAGAGGGTAAGAAAAATTAACCAGAGTCCACAAAGTTGATGAATGTAGGAGCAGAAAGGCAATGTCAAATGAATGCTTTTGTGAAATTAGCAGTGACAAACTTAGGGACAGTTTGTAATAAACACCCCTGAGTTTATAGCCCTTTACATTTTGTCTGGCATAATATATCATTCTATTTTTATTTTAAATCACCAAATGAGGCGAGTTAGGGAAATGCAGGTCAGGGCAAGTACAATTATCTTTATGAGGAACCCCAGGCTCAGAGAATTTAATAACTTGTCTAAATCTCTGACTTTCAAATTAGTGCCCTTTCCCCTGTGCCTCATGGCCATACTCGATCACTTCAAATAAGTACTTAAAGCTCTGTGAGGCATTTGGAAATAACATATTGATATATAACATATAAGATAATATAATATAGTAGAAATATTTCTGAACATTAATGATTTCTACCCAATTAGATACTGTTAGTATACCTATTTATCTTTAAAGAATTGGCTTCAAATCCCTTATCACTACCACCATTAAGACTGGGTCTTTTGTCACTATCTATCAAATATCCTATGGGCATAAGTAATTTTTGTTCATTAATATCTATAATTCTCACAAAAGTAACCATAATAATTATAAAATGCTGTTTTCAATATAATGCATTATTGATTAATCTCATTAATATGTCATTATTGTTAGTAGTACTACCCATGTATAATTTAAATTAATGTGTGTCTAAAACATTGATTCAGTCTGAGGGAACTTGGATTTCTGATTATAAGCAATTTTGAAACCTTAACACCCAGAGTTAAGCCTGTTGAAATATGTTTAGAAATACTTAAACTCTGAAATAAATGTAATAGCCCCTTGTGGCATAAGAGAAGCAGTTTCTGACCATCTGACCATTTTTAGGTAGAAACAAAATCTCAGTGATTAAAGTGCTGCTCTATTGAGAAGGATGGAAACGTCTCGTAATATCTTAAAAGATAAGACAGCGCTAACATGTGGCATACAGAAGACAGCCATGTCAGGAAAAAAGAAAAATTTACACAAGAGGAAGAACAATAGTGACAGTGTTATTAATGGCCACGGAAGGAGTAGCTGTTTGTGTCAAATAGGCATACCCTGAATAGTAAGGAAGAAAGTCTGGGGTAGGTGGTAAATTACAAGTATTTTTTACCAACCCCGTCTCCCGTGGATACTAAAGAGCCCCCCAATATTAGCACTTAAAGTTGTGTGTGATCAAGAGATACAGCAGTCATTAGTGTGAGAAAGGAGATTAATGGTAAGTAAAAGTATATTGTTCTTAATATAATTCATTTATTCATGGTAAGTAAAAGTACATTTTCCACCTTTCATTCCATATAGGCCCCACAAGCATGCATATTATTATTATTATTAGGTTTCTATCTTTTTTTAAAATTATACTTTAACTTCTGGGATACATGTGCAGAACATGCAGGTTTGTTACATAGGTATACACGTGCCATGGTGGCTTGCTGTACCCATCAACCTGTCATCGACATTAGGTATTTCTTCTAATCCATGCATATTATTAAACTAAATATACTGTATACTAATTTAAGAGGTCACACCTAAAAAATATTATCAGATATGATTGATGCAAAACAAATAAAAGCCTTACCTTTCTGATGTATGTATGATTTGGAAATGTTTTACCTAATGCATAGTTGTCATGTAGGATCATCCACTATTAGCTCTACTCCTCCCCCAAGAAATGTATTTCAATTTTACTATTCTTGCCTGTGTAAATTAGAGATTATGTACTCTGTTATTGAAAATACAAAATGGTGAGAGTGATAGATGTATCCAATAGGCTGTAATATAATGAGAGTACAAATCATTATAAATATATACTTATATGGATGTTACTTCTTTTACCTGGGGCATGTATGAAATACTAGCATTTATGGTAGCTCTTGAGTGATGAGTGGAATGCCAGCTAAGAAAGAGTAAGGGCAGAAAATCACCACTAAGATAAACGTAGGAGAAGAGACATAAAAGTACATTAATATCAGGCTTGTTGAGTAGAGTGAGGGAAACTAAGAGATGTAGGTGCCTGTGTATAGTGGTAGAAGCTTATATGCATATTTGGATTGTATAAGCATGGAAAGAGAGGGCGAATTAACAAATGAAATTGGGACTGTAGTTTGGATAAAGATTTAGCAGGCAAGCTGAGTATTTTGGACATTATTTTGTGAGCAGTCAGGAGCCACGAACTTTATGTTCAGGGCAATGACAAGAACAAGATAACTTACATTGAGAGACATGATGTGATTTTTCAAAAAATTAAGTATTCATAGTCCTTCAATATATAAATTGGTTTTATTTCTTTTTCATCTATTCTGTTTAAGTGCATTGGTTTTAAATATGATATAATGATATTCATTCAATTTTATTCAAACAGCATCAATATTTAAATTGTCTGTAATTTACATGAATGGTTCAACATAGATGTTTTAGTTGAATTAATACCTTGCAATAACTTCAGTGGAAATGCTTTTGTTCCTTTGAAAAATATCTACTAGTTAAGTAAATGTATCCAACTGTGAAAATAATGTGATAAAAATATCTTAATATACATTAAAGTTCATTGGTTTTGAAAAATAATTGGTTTTAGATACAAAGCTATTAAAATTAGTAAAAATGCCTAATTTAGGATAAAATTTGTTCATTTCTGTGCAATTACTTTTGGCTATGATAGAAAGTATTTGTGATGAAAACAATATTATGACTTTGGTGACAATAAGTAATACTTCTGTTTCAGGAAAAATAAAATAGATGAGATTCATAAATTTAATGGACCAGTAATTTAAAATAAGCATCCAAGATGAGAAGAACAGTCGCCTAATTGTTTCCTTTTAACTAGAAACATGCAGAATATAATATTGCCGCAGAGTTGTCTATGATTGCATAGATTTCAAAGTGTTTTCATAGGTTTTATTTTATTTGATCCCCAGGGTAATTCTTTAAGATAGGAAAAACAAGTGGTAAAATATGTTAATATTTTAATGACTTTTCCAAGGTTTCAAGTCTGACAGTAGGACCCAGTTGTGTTTTTATTTTTTTTTTTATATCTTCTTTACTGGGAGTAGGCTATTATTAGACTTTCTTTTGCACAAAAGCATTCCAATTTTTTTTCAGTCAAGGCATTCAAAAACTAGTCTACTAAACACGTATGAAGGGTGTATCTGGTTTTTCTCGCTGTCATACTGCTTGCATTTGGATGCATTAAGACTTAAGTTTATTATATGACAGACTTTAGTTTCCTTGCTGATATACTTTGCAGATAATGATTTCAAGACTCTTTCAAAAGCATTGTAGTTCTCAATTTATAAATTTAATTAGGAGGAATGTCCTGTTATAAGAATTTAAAATCACAATCATATCTGTTGTGTATGTGTATACAGTGCTACACTTTATTAGCTATCACTATGTTCTGTGCATATTTGCAAGTAATGTGTCTGTGTTAAAAAACATTATTCAATCTACACTGAGTTCACTTTTCTTATAATCCAAATAATTGGAGTTAGATAAATATCATAAAGAAAACCATTGGTGTATCCTTTTATCCAAATGTCACCTTGTGTCTTTTAATCCAATGTCCCTTGCACATACAGTCCAACAATTTTTTTAGTGTTAGGGAGGCACACAAATATGTCAAAGTCATCAACCATTAGACAATATGAGTACAAACTGAGATGGGGTTGGAGATTATATATGTTCCACTGGAAAAGAGAAGAACAAGCAAAGCAAAAATATGATGTATTATCACTAATTCAATACCTGAAAATTTTCTCTAGGGCAGAATATATTTCACTTACCTATACATTATTACAATGATTTAATTTTGACCAAGACCATAAGGATTTTTTCTGTGATATTTACATAATTTTTAAATCAAATCCATAATAGCATACCATACATAATACAATTTTGTAACATCCGTGCATTTACAGAGATAATACATTTCTTCATATTTTGAGTTATAAAAATTACTTTAACTATATTAGTATATTCTAGGTGAATTAATATTAGAATGCTTCACCAAAACCTTTATATCTATTTTTGAAAACTTAAGCCATTATTGATACAATTAATTTGAGAAAATTTATTTTCAAGAACCATATTTGCTTTATTTTGGTAATAGAAAGCACCTTAGTTTTAAATGCTAATGTCTTTCCTACATAGGTAAAACAATTTATACTTTAAGCCAGGTGATGTCTTTCTCTTAGGATTGAAACCTATATAAATTGAAGGTAAAAGGCCAGTTTACATAGTAAGAAAAGTGGTGAGAAAAGGAAGTAAATAAGATTTTAAAAATCAATACAACATTAAACTAAAAACAATTAGTAGGGAATTATACTCTTTATATAATTTCTGAGTGAAAAAAACTAAATTTTAAGCCTCAATAAATTTGCTATATCTAGTTTCTGTTAGAAAAGGTGGAATTCTATATACCTCATTTGCCCTGTAGTTAACTGAGAGGGGGAATAAAGGTTTCCTTCTCTAAGTAAATAATTAAGCAGCATTTACCAGATCAGAGACAACACATTTCTCATTCATGGCTTCAATAATCTCAAAGAGTTGGACTTTTTGGTCATAAAAAGATATTTGTTGACTTACTTACTGATGAATGTTTAGGTCTGTAAACTGGATTGAAACAGATGAATTTCCATCAGGCATATGGTATTATTCCTGAAGAAGCAGGTATTAACCTTGAGAAGCGACATAGTTGACAAAGTAGGCCATGCAAGACAGTGCAATCAGAGCAGTACAGGTTGGAAGTCTGCTTTTTATTTCCTCGAGGTACCCAGACTAATTTTCCACTTACATAGACCACAACACTAGTGGCTGAAAAAGCAGAAGACTTTATGATAAGGTCACCTACACCACAGGGGACAACTGCATGAAAAGAGAAAAATCAGCTCTCTGCTACGACGTTTTCATCGTCTGACTTTTGGCAAATAAAAACTGCTAGTAACTGCTGTTTGTCTCTGAGGGAAGAAAACGATAGTCTTAGATTGTTTAATATAAAATATTAATTATCTGATTCCTGAATTCTTCTTAAAGACAATAATGAGTCACTTTCCTTTAATCTCTTATGTACATTTTTCTTTCAATTACTTTAGTCTATACTCGTATTCATAGCATGCTTAAGTTTCCCATAAATCTTAATAGAAAGTATTTTTCAGAGACTAAAAGGTTTCCACAAGAGATACTAATGGTTTCACACTAGTCACCAACTTGATTTTTTCTGCTTCTCAGCTGTCTTTAGTTTCACAGTCCAGAGACCATCTGTCTAGACAGGTGTTATCGCACTGGTATCTAAAAGTAGAAACTGAACATCATTATTTTTGAAATCTATTTAGAAACTGCAACTCTAGTGATAAAGCAGTACTGGTCTAAGTTGTGCACTGTTACAAATCACTTCCTTAGAACAGATGGACTACAAAATGGCTTATTTTGCATGGGCCAGCTGTGAACTCAAGTAGAGAATAGGAATTGTGGATGTCACTTACATTGCACAGAAATTTTCAGTCAAGAAATTTACCAGATAAATCAAAAGGAGTTTGTTATGAGTAGGCATTTATCTCATGGATTTATTTTTTAAATAATGTCCACTCTTAATACAGGGAAAGACAAATATGAATTAATCTTAAAGATATTAGTATAAAAGTAAATTCTGCTAAAAAATACTTCAAGGCATACAAATGTATGGGCCTTGACTATACTCCACAAATTTTAGCTTGAAAGGCACCATTCTCTTCATTCCAAATTCAAAATACCTGGGTATTGATATCTGAGTCTTTTCTATTGTGTAATATTGGAGAACTTACTGTTATGAACAAATTTATAGATAATGTTGCAAAAGAATAGTTAATTCCATTACATAGTCACACTCTGTCACCCCAGGAAAGTCTTTACAGCATAAAAATATAATGTGTATATACACACACACACATACACACACACACACACACACACACACACACACACACACACACACAGCATAGGCACTTAGCACAGTGCTACACAGATATTATACAATCTGGTATTGTGTTCATTGCCCAGACTCCCACTTTCTAGCTAAGTTGCCTTGGGACCCTTACATGAAATTGTGGTGTCCCAGTATTTGCTGTTTTTCTATGTAAAATAGGGATAATAAACCTTTCCTAAATCATAAGGTTGCTGTGATGATAAATGACACAATACGTATAAATCACTTCGAAAACACTGACATTTAATAAGAAGGCAATAAACATTAGCTGTTATCATTGCTGTTATTATTTCTGTATTCAAAGTAGGTTGGCATGTTTTATTACAAATCACCTGAACTCAAAGTACATTTTTCTTGAAAGAAAAATAGATATCAAATTTGGACAGATTTGGTTGAAATCATATTCTATTATTTCATAGTTAATGTTGGTATCTTGGTACATTAAATTGTAATTTAAAACATACTTTTTATGGCTAAGTATGGATCTGAGTTAAAATCATTAAACATTTGGGAAAAAAATTTTATAAAGTAATGACCCAAAAAACAATCAACGCTTCTTTAGGACCTGCAAACAGTATTTTTAAAGAGAGAGGAAACCACTTATCTTTCTAAATAAATATCTTTTCTATATGTGGTTTAAAATATTTTTTTTCTGTCTCTCTCTTTCTCTTTCTTTGCCAGCCCTGCTCCCAAGGAAAACAATAGATAAGAAATAGTATAAAGCAAATTCCCGAGAGGTAGGGGGAACCTAAGGTAAAGAATCAAATCATGTAAGAACAATATTCTTTAACTTCTTGATCTAACATAAAACTTAAATAAATGTTAGCTTATTTTGACCTTGGTGTTTATGCATACTGTAAATCCTAAATATATTGATTTTTGGCTTTCATTTGTTTTTTACTCTATATTAAATATTGTAATTTCCAATTAGAAATGATGATACCATAGAATAATTGAATGTATTTTAGGATGACATTATTACTTGTAATTAGTAATCTATTAAGCTTTAACAAGGTCTTAGGAGCTGAAGCAAATAAAGGAGAAAATAAAATCAACTTTTTGGGCTCCAATATAATTTAGATGAGCAGGAAATATAAAATATGTTGAACAAAGGCTATTTCTCCATAATACGTTTTTAAACTACTATAAAAATATATTCAAATAAAACTTAAACCAAAGGTGTACAATAAAATATTACCTGCTTGTAAATGTTGCACAAATAAAAATATAAATAGCACACTAAAGAAAATTAAGTAAAATGCACTTGGAGATATAGAAACATAGAACTATCTCTGATGAAAATTGAGTCATTCTAAAATGTGCTGAAATATATTTCTTACATGACTTTTGTAAAAGCAATAAGAATTAATATGATTGTATTAGTCCATTTTCACACTGCTGATAAAGGCAGACCTGAGCCTGGGTAATTTGTAAAGAAAAAGAGGTTTAATGGACTCACAGCTCCACATGGCTGGGGAGGACTCACAATGATAGTGGAAGGCGAAAGGCACATGTTACATGGTGGCAGGCAAGAGAGAGAAGGAGAACCAAGTGAAAGGAGTTTCCCCTTATAAAACCATCAGATCTTGTGAGACTTATTCACTACCATGAGAACAGTATTGGGGAAACTGCCCCCATGATTCAGTTATCTCTCACCAGTTTCTTCCCACAACACATGGAAATTATGGGAACCACAGTTCAAGATGAGATTTGGGTGGAAACACAGATAAACCATATCATTCTGTCCCTGGCCTCTCCCAAATCTCATGTCCTCATATTTCAAAACCAATCTTGCATTCCCAACAGTCCCCCAAAGTCGTAACTCATTTCAGCATTAACTCAAAAGTCTACAGTCCAAAGTCTCATCTGAGGCAAGGCAAGTCCCTTCCACCTATGAGCCTGTAAAATCAAAAGCAAGTTAGTTACTTCCTAGAAACAATGGGGTACAGACATTGGGTAAATACAGCTGTCCAAATGAGAGAAATTAACCAAAACTAAGGGGCTGCAGGCCCTATGCAAGTTTAAAATCCAGTGGGGCAGTCAAATCTATGAACTTCAAAATGATCTTCTCTGACTCCATGTCTTATATCCAGGTCACACTCATGGAAGAGATGGGCTCCCATGACCTTGGGCAGTACCACTTCTGTGGCTTTGCAGGATAGAGCCTGCCTCCCAACTCCTTTCACAAATTGGCATTGTCTGTGACTTTTCCAGGCACGTGGTGTGAGGTGTCAGTGGATCTACCATTCTGGGTTCTGGAGGACAGTGGCCCTTTTCTCACAGCTCCATGAGGCAGTGCCCCAGTAGGGACTCTGTGTGGGGGCATCAATCCCACATTTGCCTTCTGCACTTCCCCAGCAGAGGTTCTCCATGAGGGCCTCACCCCTGCCTCTAACTTCCGCCAGGACATCCAGGCATTTCCATACATCCTCTGAAATCTAGGAGGTTCCCAAACCTCAATTCTTGATTTTGTGTACCTACAGCCTCAATACCATGTGGAAGCTGCCAAGGCTTGGGGCTTGCACCCTCTGAAGACACAATCTGAGCTGTATCTTGGCCCCTTTTTGCCATGGCTAGAGCGGCTGGGACACAAGGCACCAAGTACCTAAGCTGCAGACAGCAGGGGATTCTGGGCCTGGACCACAAAACCATTTTTTTTCTCATAGGCCTCTTGGTCAGTGATGGGAGGGGCTGCTGCAAAGGTCTCTGACATGCCCTGGAGACATTTTCCCCATTGTCTTGGCAATTAACATTTGACACCTCATTACTTATGCAAATTTCTGCAGCCAGCTTGAATTTCTCTTATAAAATGGGTTTTTCTTTTTTACCACATCATCAGGCTACAAATTTTTCAAGTTTGCTGTGTTTCCATTTTAAAACTGAATGCTATTAACAGCACCCAAGTAACCTCCTGAATGCTTTGCTGCTTAGAAATTTCTTCTGCCAGATACCCTAAATAATCTCCCTCAGGGTCAAAGTTCCACAGATCTCTAGGGCAGGGGCAAAATGCCACCAATCTCTTTGCTAAAACATAGCAAGAGTCACCGTTACTCCAGTTCCCAACAAGTTCCTCATTTCTGTTGGAGACGAACTCAGCCTGGATTTCATTGTCTATATCGTTATCAGCATTTTGGTCAAAGCCATTCAACAAGTCTCTGGGAAGTTACAAATTTTATCACATTTTTCTGTCTTCTGAGCCCTCCAAACTGTTCCAACCTCTGCCTGTTACCCAGTTCCAAAGTTGCTTCTACATTTTCAGGTATCTTTTGAGCAGCACCCCACTCTACTGGTACCAATTTACTGTATTAGTCCATTTTCACAGTGCTAATGATGACAGACTGAAGACTGGGTAATTTATGAAGAAAAAGAGGTTTAATGGACTCACAATTCCACATAGATAGGGAGGCCTCACAGTCATGGCAGAAGGCAAAAGGCAAAAGGCATATCTCACATGCCAGCAGGCAAGAGAGAGGAGAACCAAGCGAAAGGGGTTTCTCCTTATAAAACCATCAGATCTCGTAAGGCTTATTCACTACCATGAGAACAGTATGGGGAAAACCACCCCAGTGATTCAATTATCTCCCACAGGTTATCTCCCACAATACATGGGAATTATGGGAGCTGCAATTCAAGATGAGATTTGGGTGGGGACACAGCCAAACCATATCAATGATGTGTTTCTGTGTCATTGCTTGAATAAAACTTTTTGATTATGTTTTCTTTGTATAATGTATGTATATACTAGCACAGCACCAAGGTGGTAGTGGGCATTCAATAAATATCCATTCTCTTCTCACCCCTATGCAATGCTGTTGCCTTTCCTTTACATCTTTTTCTTCAGGTCAAATATCTTTATTATTTTCATCCTTTAAAATGTTTCTTTGCATCATCATCTTATTTATTCTCCCATGTGGACCTTAACAATTTTTTGTTTCAATTTAGAATGAGATTTATAGCATGAATTCATATAAATTGAAGGAAATTTTCACAAATATGAATATCCCAATGTAGTGAGTTGAATTGTGCCCTTCAAAGGATTTGTCCAAATCTTAACCCTGGAACTTGTGATTGTGACACTATTTGGAAAAAAGGGTCTTTGCATGTTTAAGTAAGTGAAATATCTTCATATGAGATCTTTCTTGTTTAACCAGGTGAACCATAAATCTAATGATAGGTGTCCTTCAAAAAAAAAAAAGGATGTAGATAGAGAAAGAGACACATAGGGGACAAGGTCATGTAAAGATGGAGGCAGAGATTTGTAAAATATATACCTAAGCCAAAAAATGCATGGAGCCACCAGAAGCTGGAAGAGTCAAGGAAAAGTTCTCCTCTATTACCTTCAAAACACTGTGGCTTGGCTGAATCCTTCATTTTGGTCTTCTGGCCCCTAGAACTATGAGAAAATACAGTTCTTTTGCTTTAAACCTCCAATTTTGTGGAATTCTTTTATGGCAGACCTAGGAAGCTGATATATGCAGTTTGATCAGTAAATGCATAGAAACAAACATTCATAATGAACATCATAGCAAATGTTAAGAGAAGAAACATGGAGATAGGTGTGGGATTAAATGTGTTTTAAACGTCATCTGACATAATGGTTGAAAGTAGTTGAATCAGATAAATTAATGAGTATTAAAGACTTTTGTAATTCATGAAGAGCTAACTCACCCTGGATGTCTCAACTGCAGCACTGTTGACAGGTTGGACTGGGTAACTATTGGAGGCTGTCCTGTGCATTTTTGGATGTTTAGCAGCATCCCTTTCATCTACCAAGTAGAAGGCAGTAGCATCCTGAGTTATGATGACCAAAGCGGGTGTAGCATTGGGGCAAGGAAAGATGTTGGTCAAAGAGTACAAAGTTCCAGTTAGATAGAAGGAATACATTTTAGAGATGTATTGCACAGTATGATGGCCATAGTTAATAATTTATTGTATCTTTCAAAACCGATTTTACATGTTCTCACTACAAAAAAATAAGTAGTTAAGTGATGGATGTGTTAATTCGCCTGATTTAATCTATCTACAATGTGTGTGTGTATATATATACACCCACACATGTGTATATATATATATCAAAACATCAGATTGTCTTCCATAAAAATATACAATTGTTATTTGTCAATTATAATTTTTAAAAATGCAAGACAGAAAAAAATATTTTTAGAAGATCAGGACTGGGGTGAGGTGAGTGAGGCATTTGCCATGGGCACAAATTTAAAGAAGGTACCCAAAAGCTGATTGATCAGGAACAATATTTTAATGCAATATTTTTTAAAAATTAAAAATTATACTAAAATTAATGGTTAACAAAATAGCAACTTTTAAAATAAAGACAAGATTAGTACCATTACTAAATGTTCCCTGTTGGTGAGGAAGTGGTGAAATTGCCCTCTGTTAATCAATGCACAGATGTAATATAAGTGATATTGCTGCTGTGAAATCACTTTATCTGCTCTATTCTCATTAGTCTCCTCATCACTAAAAGAAGTTTAGCATTCTTGTGATGAAGGCAACCAGATCTCAGTTTGAATTGTGACTCTGCACCTACTTACTATGTATCCTTAGACGTGAGTGTAGTTGTCAGCAAATTAGATTAGTAAGTATACTTATGTCATGGGATTTGTGTAGACTACTGAGATAATTCTAGTAAGGTAGGTAACACAGTGCTTAAAAAGTAATCACGCTATAGTAACCAAAAGCATAAAAAAATTACAGATGACATAAGGGAACTATCTTCTGTAGTAATCAAGGCTTTATTTAAAATTTTAAATCTACTTGTGCAAAGAATATGTTATGTCCTGGACATGATAAGTGAGCTAAACTGTACTAACTACCATAAATGTTGTTAATATTATTGTGTTTTATGTTACCTTAATAAATATCACAGAATCTTGAATTCATAGCCAGTCCTACAGCATCATATTCCTACAACATACTTAGCATCTAGTCATGCAGCAACTCTTAAGAGATCTTTTAACAGAGCTTGTGAGTTCTTTTATTTTTTAACCCCACTTTCTAAATTTCAAACATGACAAAGGCAAGAGCATCATTTTGCTGTCGTTTTCTGATAAAATGTCTGCAATATATGGGCAGTCAAGAGCCCACTTCCAGGGTAATAGAAGTAGTAGGAAAACCTAAACCTTAGATTGAGTCTGGGGTAATGCGATTCAGAAGCTGCTTAGAACAAAATTAGAAAGAAAATAGAATTAATAAGGAAACCCTAGCATCCCATGAGACAAGACAGTAATCTGAGGATACACTCAGAATTTCAAGTTAACTTGGAGTGTGCTAATATTTTCTAGGTTTGTCCATAGACCTGTAGAGAAAAATAAAATAATTTCTATTTAAGGACTAGGACAATTTTCATTTTCAGTTAGAAATCACAATGTTATTCCCTTAAAATCACACATGAAAAATCTAAGTTAAACAACGTAAGGGGAGTATCTGCAAACTTCATGGTCTAAGAAAATCTGTGTTTATTATTTTTTAAAAATAGTCTGAAAGAGGAAAACATTTGTCATCTGAGTGAGATTTGAAAGAGACATTGTTTAAAGTTTTAATAGAAAACACGAAGGATTTGCCCAAAGTCTAAGATTTTACTCATGATGTCACACTTAAAATTGATCAAAAAGTAAATACCCATACAACAAATGGGAAATATGCAGAAAATTTTTTTGTATAATAATAGGTATAGAGAAAATAAAGTGCAGATAACAAAATTTCCTTAGTGTAATATACTCAAACATATGCTTAAATACTTATAGAGTAAGAGAACATGTTAATGATTTGGCCATTGGGAACTGTGTGCAGTATTATAAAAATTATGAATATGTGAACGAATTTTGTTACAGACTACATTAATTAATATATTACATATGTACAATTTTGGAGAATATTAAATGGAATGTAGTTCCTATAATTATTAAGAGTGATATTCAGATACTACAGTAATACGTTTGGTTGTCATTTATATCAAATATTAAATATTTGCATTATGATATAGACCTATACACAGACATATATGTGTATATATCACATTCTTAAGTTATCTGGATGAATTAACATATCTTAAACAGTTAGATTAAGCCTGTAATTTTCTTATCTTTAAGTCATTTCATTGTAATGTCTTATATTGTTGAAAACAACTAATATCAGTATTACTAGAGAAATGGGTTATTTTGCACTTTTTCTTCATAACTTAAAGAACACAGTAGCACTGAGATTGTAACATGATCGTTCCTCTAAAGAGCACTCCACAGATGTCTGCTAAAAGGTATTATTAGGTGTATAAAATTGTTTAATAAGGAAAGAAAACCACAATATCATATACATCTTTTGTAACATTGACAGTACAAGACTAATCCTACAAGATCAAAAGTCACTGAGATGAAATATAAACCAAAAATTCATAAAACTCAATTGAAGAACAAAAATGTCACCTTTGAAGGTACCTATCCAAAATGCTATCTGTTATCAAACAAGTGATAGCTGTAAATGTTCTCATTTTTATTACCCTGCCCTTCTTATAACTCATAAAACTATATAGATTTTTCATTATATGTGCTAGGAAAACTGGAAAATGATGCCCCTAGTGTATTGAAGAATAATAAAAGAGAAATATGTTACAACCTTGTTTAACAGAACTGACATTGGCACAGAAAAATAGTGGAACATACATACATACATAAGTGGCTCTCTATGAAAGTATATCTATAACATGAACAAATTTATGCAAAATTAAGATTAAAATCATTTGTTGGTTTTTTAAAAATACATTTTTAAAACATTTTACTTTTTCACTGGAAAATGTATGGAGTATCCCTATGTTCTTGATACTGCCTTTTAAGATTTTACATTACATATTTTAGTTTAATCTTTATGTGGTTAATAAATAATTATGCTTAGTTATTTCTCTATAGCTATTAGGCTCTAAGAAACTTAATTCTTGAGTCACCATAGGATATATTATCTTAACTAACAAACATTAATATTTGCAATGAGCTTAAAGTCTACATTGCAGAAAAAAAAATCAGGGACAAAATGGATCTTAAACTAGTGTCGGCTGGGCGCGGTGGCTCACACCTGTAATCTCAGCACTCTGGGAGGCTGAGGCGGGCAGATCATGAGGTCAGGAGATTGAGACCATCCTAGCTAACATGGTGAAACCCCGTCTCTACTAAAAATACAAAAAATTAGCCGGGCATGGTGGCACGCGCCTGTAGCTCCAGCTACTCGGGAGGCTGAGGCAGGAGAATCACTTGAATTTGGGAGGCAGAGGTTGCAGTGAGCCAAGATCGCACCACTGCACTCCAGCCTGGGCAACAGAGTGAGACTCAGTCTGAAAAAAGTAAAAAAAAAAGGAAACTAGTGTCATGATTTTTATTTGGAGAGGAAGGAATGTGGTTATATTTAGCAGAACTGGACTATGAATCGTTTGATGTGTGTATTCTTTTTTAGTAAGTTTAATTGTCTTATAATTTAAAAATATAAGGTAATTCCTCAGTTGTGATGGTTGATTGTAGATTACTTGGAAGGGAGGATACCTGCAAGGGAGATTACAGTGGATTAGAATTTGTATATAACAAAGGCTTTTTGTAAAAGTTTGCCCTTCACCAAAAAGCAAACTACTTCTAAAGACACTTTAATGCTAAAGGCAAATTTTGAAATTATAAGTTGATTTTGATCTAATTTAGATCCTAGAAAGCTGCCCCTAAGATAAAATATGATGCCTACACAACAGTGTGCTGGCTCCTCTCCTTGGTTATTTTATTGGACACAGCCATAGGAATGTTGACAATAGGTGTGGATTCAGGCATTTAGGAGAAAAGATAAGTCTTCTTAAGGTTAGGTCTTTATTTCTGTAACATAAGAGAGTTACTGGGGGCGTTACTAGAAGTGTAGTAAATCCCATTTTTTATATTTTTTTAACTATACACTCCATGACATGGTTTAGTTTTATAAACACTGTAGAATTTCTAATTGTATATGTATAATATCTTAAATACCCAAATACAAAATTTTACATAGTATCCAAATACCAATATTCTATCTTTCATGGATTTATAAAAGTGGCTTGACTTAAGTAAAACTTTCTGTTGAAGTCTTGATTTCTCTCTTTAATTTTTTAATATTGACAACTTTTATATAGAAAAGGAAAAAATCAGAAATACAGATTTTGTGTTGAATTAATGGGAAATGGAAGTTGTGATAAGAAAATTCACTAATTAAATATCTATATTACTCTTTAGGCTTTCCCAGCACTTAAAAATGGTTATACATATGTTTTGATAGCAGCACAATGATCCCCAAGATTATATCAACTAAGTAAATACTTAATTAGTATTTAACTTGGAATATTTTTTATTTTTAATATTATTTATTTTTATCTAATATTTTAAAGTTATTTCTGTAATCCTTATCCACAGCATTTATTAAGCATATATATACAAAAAAGGCTCATATGTAAGTGAATGTACATACACATATACACATAATATATATGTACATATCTATGTATATACACATATACACATAGTGTATGTACATATCTATATGCATATACACATATACACATAGTGTATGTACATATCTATATGCATATACACATAGTGTATGTACATATCTATATGCATATACACATAGTGTATGTACATATCTATATGCATATACACATAGTGTATGTACATATCTATATGCATATACACATAGTGTATGTACATATCTATATGCATATACACATAGTGTATGTACATATCTATATGCATATACACATAGTGTATGTACATATCTATATGCATATACACATAGTGTATGTACATATCTGTATGCATATACACATAGTGTATGTACATATCTGTATGCATATACACATAGTGTATGTACATATCTGTATGCATATACACATAGTGTATGTACATATCTGTATGCATATACACATAGTGTATGTACATATCTGTATGCATATACACATAGTGTATGTACATATCTGTATGCATATACACATAGTGTATGTACATATCTGTATGCATATACACATAGTGTATGTACATATCTGTATGCATATACACATAGTGTATGTACATATCTGTATGCATATACACATAGTGTATGTACATATCTGTATGCATATACACATAGTGTATGTACATATCTGTATGCATATACACATAGTGTATGTACATATCTGTATGCATATACACATAGTGTATGTACATATCTGTATGCATATACACATAGTGTATGTACATATCTGTATGCATATACACATAGTGTATGTACATATCTGTATGCATATACACATAGTGTATGTACATATCTGTATGCATATACACATAGTGTATGTACATATCTGTATGCATATACACATAGTGTATGTACATATCTGTATGCATATACACATAGTGTATGTACATATCTGTATGCATATACACATAGTGTATGTACATATCTGTATGCATATACACATAGTGTATGTACATATCTGTATGCATATACACATAGTGTATGTACATATCTGTATGCATATACACATAGTGTATGTACATATCTGTATGCATATACACATAGTGTATGTACATATCTGTATGCATATACACATAGTGTATGTACATATCTGTATGTATATACACATACACATAGTGTATGTACATATCTGTATGTATATACACATACACATAGTGTATGTACATATCTATATGTATATACACATATACACATAGTGTATGTACATATCTATATATATATACATATTTTTTAGTATGTTTTCTCATGTATGACTATCTGATGTTGTTTCATGTGTATATATCTAGTCATATATATATTAATCCAATATAATATATTTTATACTCCTAGAGACAAAGAAATACATTTTTTCAATCAATAATGTAATTTTTGGTAGTTTGGTATATTCTAAACAAAAATTTTTGATTTTTAAAAATTATAGGTGTAGAACCTTGCAGTTTATACACTATGCCCATGTACATTTTTTCATATGGTGCTTACAGTATATTTGTTAGATAGATATTTTTATACTTTTTTTTGCACAAAAGGAAACTAGGAATGAAGATACATAAGGGACTTTCCAAGGTCACACACCCACACAGATTCAAAAGTTGCAACTGCCTCTTTAAACCAGATAAGCCATTATACTCTTGTATCCCATTCCATCACTCTTGTTTTTTAAAATAAGCAAAATGTGTCTGAAGAAAACCAAGTGATTACAGACAGTTGTAGATCACGTTAGAAGCAGAGGTAATAGAACCACTGGCATTTGAATTATCAGTTTACTTCCAAGCCGCTGCTGGATATTGCTTCCGTAGGCATAATGGCTTCCAGTAAAACATAGTCTGCATTGCTTATATGTAAAAGATATAAAAGTGACCATAAACAATTCCTTTTTCTTTTCAGCCATAGCAAAACCTCTATATTAATGTGAGCATATAGATTAATGAAAAAAATGAACATTAGATTCAACTTATAAATGAACATTTCATTCTGTTTTTCCTAGAATCTTTACTAAGCTCATCTATCAAGTTTACTCTAAATAATGTTTATTATGATAAGTGCTGAATTTTTACTGGTGAACAAAATAATCAGACCTCTGTCCTCTCAGAATTCATAGACTAATGAAGAACATGAGAAGGTAAAGAAATATTCGAATAGATGAGAAAGCATATCTCATGAGAAAGAAGGGAACCTCGCTCAGAGTGCACAGGGCTTGCCATGACTTCCTCAAAGAGTAGCATTTTAGTTGAAGACTAAAGAATGCATTATCCACACCAGATGAATGGGGTTGTCAAGGAGAAAGAAGGAATACTCAAATATAAAGACAGAGGGAAAAGCATATGTGAAGGAAAGAAAGTGCATTATAATTCTGCAGAATTAAAAACTGTGTCAAGTGTTTGGATTATGGACTGGGGAGTGGTGAAAAGAAGTAATCAGCAGTTGTGTCAGATTGCTGATTTAGTATGGAATATCTCGCTTTTTCAAAGCATATTATATGACGTATGAATGTCCTTTAAAAGCATGCTATATGAACATTAAGTAATGGTTTGCATTGTAAGTATTGTAAGCAATGTTGGCCTTGGGATGCTAATAGCTGTAAGGACACCACATACCACCAGCAAATGTGGTACTTTACTATTATTGAATCACACTATTTCAAACATCATCTGTAATTTAAGATTTGAGATTATTTTTCAGCAGCACACGTTCACACGGGAAAATATCCCCTTTGGTTTTTCATTCACTCGTCAGCAGATAATTACTCTAGAAGCTTTTATAAAAGATAAGTTGGTGTTTCTCATTACTGAAGAACTTACATTATTGGGAAGAGGTTCTGATCACCATAAATGTTAATATCTCTATGTTCCACGTCTTATTTTAAAAATGTTTAAAAGTATTTTAGAAATGGAAATTAGGAATAACAGAATGATATGATGTGAAACGGAGTACCCAGCTGAACTGTGATAGAAATAGATCCATCATTATAGCATGATCAATATATCAAACTTTGTTTTTATTTTTTCTTAAGCCACTGAGATTATAGTTTGTCATTGCAACATAATTTAGTCCATTCTGGCAAATGTGGATGTTTTCATTGTTTTATTTATTAGGAAACAGTTCTCATTTGTTTAGATTTTTCATAGATAGTATGAATGCAATTTAAAATTGTGTCTACCCATGACTAGATACATATTTTTTAGGGCCCAATTCAACATGAGAATTTAAGATGCTATTAAAATATTATCAATAATTTCAATATGTCGAAAGCAGAATATTAAAACGAGCGTGGGATCTAAGCAGGTGACGCTGTACAACTGCACATGTTGCATGCCCATCAGTTCCATCTTGTGTCTATGAGATGTCAGCTGTTTGTCTATAAGTGGTGTGTGTTTGTGTGTGTGTGTGTAGGTGTGTGTGTTTGTGTATATCCTTGGGAGTAATAGGAGTGTAGGAGTTGGTTAGCCAAAAAACTTAGAAAAGGTACAAATTCTGTCCTGATTTTACTTCTTTTTTACAAGAAAAGAAGGACATTTGAAGGATGTTTCCCCACTCCTCCACAACCTAAGGTGATACATGTTGAACTTTCTTTGAGGTGCTAATGGAATTTAGGAATTAAGGAATACAGAAAATTAGGGAGTCAGTGGGGTATATAAAAGTGACCTTATACTGAAAATTCAGTAATGCAGTCAAGATCTTCTTATTAGAAATCTATTTTACAAATTGAATCTTGGGATATATTTAAACAACAGATTATAATTATACATATATTTAATAAAATGTTTGCACTGGTGTTTATAAAATTCACATGGAAATAAAATTTATACAGTTTGGGATAAAATAGGAAAAGTGTACTAGCCTGCTGATCTCTTAAATACTGCGAACCTATTTAATACATCTTTAAAAAATGTATGAATTCTATACTTGTCCTAATTAATAAGACTTTTACTCCTGTTGCTGATAGCACTTAAATTAACATGACCTTAGACCTCTACTAGACAACCGTGTTCAAAAAAGATTACCAGCAAGAATATTCACCTATGCAGTTCACTAAGCATATTATTTTGCATGCTACTTGTATTTTCTACATGAAAATTGCATAACTCAACTTCTCCCACAAGGAAGTCATCAAAATTATTTTAATAAAATAGATGAATACAGTACCTGATAATTACATTCAAGAAAGTATCAAATATTTTAATAAAAACCGTATTCATCAAAGCCTACAACAAATGTTGAACAAAGTAGAAAAGACATATGTTACACCAAAGATTTCAATACCACACTGAATTTTATTGTTTATTTGGGTCATTACAGTTTATAAATTAACTTATTTCAATAAAAATGTAATAAATGCCTATTATACACACAGGGTCTCTAATAGAAACTTTATAAATTTTAATGGAAAAATAAATAAAGGATTCTTAATCTCAAGAAGGTTATGTCATAATCTGAAATATGTTTTTTCCTAGGAAATTAGCTTATTTGCCATAAATAGAAAAGGCAGGACATTAATCTTATAAATGACTACTCTAATTGAATGTATCAAAACAAAGATTTATTAAAACAAAATAATTTTAATACGAGTTTTCTATTATAGAATGAATTAACAAGGCTAGATTCTGAATGCACAAGTTTCTTTTGTTGGCACAATTATTGACTAAGGTATTTATAGAGATAATGCATTTGCCACTCGCCTGAAAGCCTTAAAATCCATGAATGATATTAAGTTTTGAAGGAGATAGTTAACCAAATTACATTTAAGTGCCCTTCAGGGATCTAAACCTAGAGT
The DNA here is from genome assembly GCF_029289425.2 of Pan paniscus. Classification (NCBI taxonomy): domain Eukaryota; kingdom Metazoa; phylum Chordata; class Mammalia; order Primates; family Hominidae; genus Pan; species Pan paniscus. The sequence goes on from NC_073258.2 coordinate 99,949,054, forward strand.
TAATTTCAATATTGTAAAAGCAATATTGAAGCTACAGCACTGAATGCTGGCTTATTCTATTTTTACACTAAGTTAAAAAAAGTAACTCACTAATGTTCAGCAGATGGTAGTCACTGAAATTTTGTCTAACATTGATTTACATGTCAGGTATGAGAAACATCTTCTGACTATGCATTCTTTTTACTATCCCCCTTTTTTAAAAAAAAATTATCTCCCTTTTTAATTTGAATAGGATTGTACTAAACGTTACAGTGAGGTGAGATTTACAAATGGCATTCTTTCTTCTTTTGTAAATGCCAAAGTTCATGTCAAATCTAAACTTTGCCTCAATAGTCATACGAAAGGCAACCATATTAATGGATAGTTTCCCATTCAGGCAAAAATATGAATTAACTAAAAAATAATCTATGGTACTTTTAAAAATACATACACACAGGATATAGAAGCATCATGCCATCAAAATTGTATCTTTTTCAGAGTAACAGTTACACCTTCAATGTGCTCATACTGGTGATCTGTTACATTATATTCCGTCTTTGATGATGGATACAGGAGTTAACATCTCCACGCACTTATCACCCCTTAATTTATCTAAATTCTTCTCAAACCTATTTTCTATATTATAACTTCCATTATTTATATGAGTTGTCTTGAAAGCAGGACCTAAGTTAACATCTTGAGTGTGGGAAGTTTATTTTACAGGTAATGATGGAATGCAGTAGCGAGGAAAGGGGGAGAATAAGGCAGAAAAAAACGAAAAGGAATAAAGTACTGTATGTGACTAACTTGGTTACTACTGTTGGCAACTAAGACTCAATCCTGATAGGAACCTTTTGAGGAAATACATAAAATGCACCTCAGAATTGCCTATTTGAAAGCTGTTAGCTGAAGCATTTCTCCATTAACTCCGGATACCTTGGTTAGAGGCTGTTATCAGGGATGTTTACTTACCTGTAATTCCAGTCATATTTATGTCCTTGAGATGAAATTTTGCCAGTGAAGTTGAGAATTTTCTACCATAACTCTAGCTGAAACCATGAGTGAGTCAAAGGTATGTAGCATGGCACACAAATAGCCTCTGCTACACCATTTCTTTGGGGGAAAGAAAAAACCCTTAAAATAAATTCCTAACTTATTACATAAAGAGACAAAGAGGTATTTCCCTGTGTTTCTCTAAAACTAAGTATCCTCTTGTAACACTCACCTAAGAATACTAAGTTTTAGTTTTTACTTTAATTATATCCTGAGACTCCTAATGAATCCCACAGCACTTGGTGCATCCCTCTCATAAGTTATGCTTATCTATTAGTATAATCATTCATGTATTTTTAATGTTTATGTTAGATTTCATAGTCCTTGTCAGTAGCGATTTATTTTACTTATTGTTTATCTGTACAAGGGATGATACTAATTGACCTTTTGCACGATTACTGAATTGAATTACATAGAGTTTCTTCATGATACCTCTATGAATTTTGATCAAATCCGTTTCACCCTTTGTCTTTCTAGCTCTGCAGTACTGATTTATTTTAATATTACTGTATGTGGAAGTGCTCTGCTAAAATTGGATTTACTGGCCTTTCAAAAGTCCCTTTATATCATTCGAGAGATGTAGTGTCACAATAGTGGAGAAACTCTCATAGTAAGAAATTGTTAAATCATGAACCTGACAACCTTTTGGAAATGCTCAGAGGTCTTCTTCTCCTTTTCCTTCCTTCTCTTTCTCCTTCTCCTCCTCCTCCCCCATCCCATCCCCCTTCTTCTTTCCTTCCTCCTTCTCCTTTTCTTCTTCTTCCTTCTTTTCTTTCCTTCCTTCCTTCCTTTTTACTCTTTCTTCCTTCTTTATTCCTCATTCTTAAAACCATGTTATAGAAGTATCATTTTTATTCCTAAAACATTTAATGAAAAAAATACTCGAATTAAAGGCATATCCATTAATTATCTTCTTTTTTAAAAAGTAAAATAGGCTTGCATATAGTAGTAATCAATATATAACCATTCTTGCTTGATCGGTAATTAGAACTCAAGTTTGTTCCTCGTAAACATTCATCTGTCAAGCATCTTCTGTGTGTATATATGTGCAAGACCCTATATGAGAGGTTGTCATAAGTAGCAATACAGCTTAGTGAGTATCAAACAAACCGTGTTATAGACTAAATATTTGTATCTCCCTGAAACGTATATGTTAAGTCTTAATGCCTAGTGTGATGCTATTCGGAGGTGAGACCATTGGAAGGTGATTGGACCATAAAGGCAAAACTCTTACGAAGGGGATTAGTGCCCTTATAGAAGAGGCTCAAGAGAGCTCCCTTCCCCCTTCTTCCATGTGAGGTTACACTGGAAAAGGGGTCTTTTTAACCAGAAAGCAGGCCTTCACCACATACAGAATCTGCTGACACCTTTAGATTGGACTTCTCAGCCTCCCAAAATGTGAGAAATAAATTTCTGTTGTCTATAAGTCACTCAGTTTGTGGTATTTTTGTTGTAGCACCCTGAATGAAGTAAGAAAGACTGGGGCTAGGTTCTGGCTTTTCCTGCAATTAGTCAACTACTTCATTTTTGACAAAATACTTTAATTGAATTTCCATTTCTTCATTTGTGAATGGGCACAAAAATAACTATCTTGTACATCTTTTAGAAGGAAAAATTAAATGACATGTAATAACATAATGCTTATAATATCTTACATATAGTATACATTTTTAAAATTTAGAGGTAAAATATAAATTAGAAATCAGTGTTGACATCAAGGGGCGTGCCATTCTTAGAAAAGATAAAATACTGGCCGGGTGCGGTGGCTCATGCCTGTAATCCTAGCACTTTGTGAGGCTGAGGTAGGCGGATCACCTCAGGAGAGGAGTTTGAGACCAGCCTGGCCAACATGGCAAAACCCCATCTCTATTAAAAATACAAGAATTAGCTGGGTGTGGTGGCAGGCGCCTGTAACCCCAGCTACTCGGGAGGCTGAGGCAGGAGAATCACTTGAACCTGGAAGGCGGAGGTTGCAGTGAGCTGAGATCACGCCATTGCACTCCAGCCTGGGCAACAAGAGCGAAACTCCGTCTCAAAGAGAACAAAAAAAAAAAAAAAAAAAAAAAAAAAAGATAAAATACCAGCACATGAATAACAGACCTGCAAGGTAAAGAGTGAGAAGCAAAGAAAGGAAGGAGACACAGCTAGCACTTTCAGAAAAAGAAGTGAGCAAATATAATTATTGAAAATTAAGGGAAGATTTTAGAATGAAATGTCATTTAAATAGGCTCATTTGTGAAAGAAGAGGTTTGGTGAAAAAATATGTTTCTGAAAATGATCTATTTTGAGAACAATCACCCTATGCTGTATTGATTTGCTAACTTTTTCAGACACATGATCAACTTTCCCTCCAGCAGCATTTGATAATTTTTACCCTAGAATGAGGTTGCATTCATTTCTTCACAATATAGAGAAAATAATATTACAAATGCCTACACATTTTATTTCTATTTACCTTTCTTATATTGCTAGAGAAATTGAAATTTTTTATGTGTGAATTGATCACTTGCATTTCTTTTTAGTGAATTTATTTGTTGTGGCATTTTCCACAATAATATTTTATATCGATTTCCCCCAAAATTTATCTGCACACTTAACACTGTGAATAGTAGATTAACAGTGGGAGAAAATATCTGATGTTCTCTTTAAGTTCAATTCTATTGTGTCCTAGTAGTAACTTTTCATTTTGGAGATATCTGCACTTAAATTATTACTTAAATCATCTTTTTTATGTGCTTCGTGGTATAGCTGACATTGTTTTATTTTAAGGCATTTGGATGTTGATTTCCTATTCTCAGGTTGCACATTACATAATAGGTATGCAATTGGCCAACAAAATAAATATTCTCTGTATATCATGGAGATCATAGTATAGTGGGAGAGATGGATGTTTTGAAAAACACAAAAATATAAAAAGATATTGAATGAGTTTATAGAGTAGAGGGACATGATTCAATTTATGATTTAAGAGTATTATCTCATCAATGTATAAAAATAATATCTGACTTGAGAAAGTGGGTAGATGGCAATGCCATTTACTGAAAAGGAAAAAAGTGGTTGGCAAGTTAGGAAACAGATGAATACATTTAGATAGAAGAATCAGAACTCTCATTTGGATCTGTTGAATTTTAATTGCTCATAGGGCATCCAAGTAAATAGAGTAAGCTGCTGGGTACATAAATATGGAATGCAGTACTGGTATTTGTTCTGGGATATAATTTGAGAGTCAATAGCGTAAAGATGTTCCTTACATTCATAGAAATGTGATATACTATATGGCAGTCAAGGTGAGGCTTAATGAAGGAAGAGGACCCAACAAAAGATAAATAGTAAAAGAGGTGAGAGGAAAACCAGTAAAGAATGGTATTCCAGAAGTATGGAGAAGATTTTCAAGAAGGAAGAATTGGTTCTAGGCAAATTATTTTTGAGAGTTTGAGTAAGGTTTGCTGTTGGAGGAAAAAAATGGTGATGTTTGCTTCTCTCCCCACCAAATTCAAATTTGAACTATTTATAAGGTATAGGCAAATGCATGAATCACAAATATGCAGTGTGATGAATTTTCAAAAACTGAACTCACCCATATAATCAGCACACAGATTAAGAAACAGAATATTGCCATCATCTGAGTGGCCTGCTTTGTACCTCTTTCTGGTGACTGTCCTACCCAAGGATGACCACAATCCTGATTCTAACACGACCAGTTTGCCTTTCCTGTTTTTGAACTTTATATAATTTTAATTATATACTACGTATTTTTGAGTACACCTTCTTTTGTGCAATATTATAATGTGAAATTTATCCATGGTGTTACATAAATAGAATTTGTTCATTATCATTGTTAAATACATTTTCACTCCCTGAATGTTATTGACTGAATGTTTATTTCTCTCCAAAATTCATAGGTAGAAGCCCTAACACCCAATGTATTGGTATTTAGAAGTGGGATCTTTGGGAGACAATTAGCTTTAGATGACATCATGAGGGTAGGGCTCCCATGATGGGAGTAGTGTCCTTCTAGAAAGTGTGACAGAGGCCACAGCTTTCTCTGCTTCTGCCTTGTGAGGGCACAGTGAGAAGACAGCCATCTTCTCCAGCCTTCTTCCTGGTGAGGGAAGAGCACCCTCTTCAGGAATCAAATCTGATAGCATCATGGACTTCCCAGTCTCCAGAACTGTGGGAAATAAATGTTGTTTAAGCCATCCAGTCCATGATATTTGTTATAGCAGCCCGAGCGGACTAATACCGTGAATATATCACAATTTTAGGTATGTTTTCTGAAGAGTAATTTCCAATGAGATACTATTCTGAATACTGCTATTATGAATAACTTTGCATATTTCTTTTAGGAAATATATATATACACAAACACTATTCTGTTAGTATATACATAGGAATGGAATCGTGGGTCATAGAGTAGATATATGTTTAGCATTAGCAAATATTTAGAAACAATCTAAATCTATTTGTACCAATTTATATGCCCAAGTCAATATGTGAGAGTACCACACGTTCAAATACTAGCCAACCCTTGGCTAGTCTTTTCCATTTTGACATTATAGTGTGTGTGTATTGGTATATAATTTTAATTTTATTATACATTTTGATGATTACTAATAAAGTTGAGATATCTTTTATTTACTTAGTATTTGGATATATATATGGGTTGCTGTTTTGGTTTCAATGTTGCTGACTTTAATACTGTTAATCAGTACACATTTGAGAGTGAATCAGAAACGTAGATGACTATTTCACATACTCAGTGGGTCTTTCTGGAGTTGTGCTTCCATTGGTTTATTCATTGTATTCTAAGGATTCCCTTGAATTTGTGCATACAGTGTCAACATTCATCTGAGAAGTATGGAAAATATATAGAATATAATTTTATTGAAAAAATGTATTAAAACAATTAACGAAAACAAGAACCTGAGTTAAAACTCTTTAATTGAAGCTTTTGAAATAATATTTTCCTAAATATCATCTAATTACATCTAACACATAGAAGTAAATTTTATTTAAAAAGAAGTTTGAATAGTTAAGCCCCAAAAATCATTCTTAAAAGTTTGAATCACTGGCATGTAACCTAAATTTCCAAAATGTCAGAAAAATAGATACAGAATAATTTAGGTATAATTATGGTATACCTAAATAAGTATGAAATATCTAAATATATTTAGGTATACCATAATTATACCTTAATTATGCTGTATTTATTATAATTATGTTAGATAATATTTTAATTATGGTAGATAATATTTTGGATTGAGTGAATATGCAGGTTATCACTTTCTATATATCAATGGAAATTTTTAAAATTACAACCTATGAAGGCCTCACAATGAAAATTTTCTAGATTAAATCCATTAGTTCAAGTTTTTCTAATTGTACTGTAAATGAAATATCTTCTCCATTATCAATCTCGCTTTATTTATTTTTTAGGTTCAGTGGTACATGTGCAGAGTGTTATATAGGTAAACCCAAGCCATGGGGTTTTGTTATACAGATTATTTTGTCATCCAGGTATTAAGCCTAATATCTATTAGTTATTTTTCCTGATTCTCTCCATCCTTCCACCCTCCACCTTCAAGTAGGCCACAGTGTCTGTTCTCTCTATGTCCATGTCTTCTCATCATTTGGCTCCCACTTATAAAATGAGAACATACGGTTTTTGGTTTTCTGTTGCTGTGTTAGTTTGCCAAGGATAATGGCCTCCAGCTCCATCTATGTTCCTTCAAAGGACATGTTCTCATTCTTGTTTGTAGCTGCATAGTATTCCATGATGTATATGTAGATTTTCTTTATTCAGTATACCATTTATGGGCATTTAGTTTGATTCCATGTCTTTGTTATTGTATCTAGTGCTGCAATGAACATATGCATACATGTGTCTTTATGATAGAACAATTTATATTCATTTGGGTATATACCCAGTTATGCGATTGCTAGATCAAATAGTAGTTCTGTTTTTAGATCTTTGAGGAATCGCCACCCTGCTTTCCATGATGGGTGAACTAATTTACACTCCCACCAACAACATATTAGCATTATTTTTCTCCACAACCCCACCAGCACCTGTTATTTTTTGACTTTTAATAAAAGCCACAGTGAGATGGTATCTCATTGTGTTTTTGATTTGCATTTTTCTAATGATCAGTGATATAGAGTTTTTCTTTCATATGTTTGTTGGTCACATGTATGTCTTATTTTGAAAAGTGTTCATGTATTTTGCCTATTTTTGGATGGAGTTGTTTGTTTTTTTTTCTTGTAGATTTTTTTAAGTTCCGTATAGATGCTGGACATGATGCATAGTTTGAAAAAACTTTCTTCCATTCTTTAGGTTGTCTGTTTATTCTGCTGATAGTTCTTTTACTGTGCAGCAGCTCTTTAGTTTAATTAGATCGAGTTTGTCAATTTTTGCTTTTGTTGCAATTGCTTTTGGTGTGTCTGTCATGAAATCTGGGTGTGACAGCTTACGCCACTGATCACCAGTTGACCCCACTGATCACCGTTGATTCGGCTCATCTGGCTAGATGGGTGTCTCCTTCCTTCCTCACCACTCCATGTGTGTCCCTACTGAACCTGCGTGTTTGGTTGAAGAGAACAGCCATCCTTGATAGAGGAGGACCAGTCTTCAATAAAGGATATACGAGTGGCTGTGCTTGCCTGCTACAACCTCCAAACATGCTATTAGTCTTGTGAATAAAGGGATGAGCCATATAACTAGACGCTGAGAAAGACCAGAACAGTGCTGGTTTAGAAACGGAGGACCACTGCATTCTTAGTTCATGTTTGGAAAGTGCTTTCAAAAAATTTCAAGTACTTGGCTGATCTTTAGATGCCATTGCTTTGAAATAATCTTTATTTTATAGCACAAATAAAATATAACACCCCCATTGAATATCTATGTCCCGTTATCTCTGATAGATTTCCATAGGTATAAACCTTTAATCTGAAGGTCACACAAGGCTTGGGAAAATACCATCATCAAGGGTCTGGTGAATATATTGTATATTTTTAATTGCATAGTTCGAGTTACAGATGCAGATGTACAAAATTTGGTCAGATAATTTTCTGAAGATTTTCTAAATCTTGAATTTTCTCAAGATTGGACAGGACTTTGGGTTAATTAATAATTTATCAGAATAGCACACTGCACATAATTTACCCAGGCTTATGTAGTCTCTAAAATATATAAAATTAATTCAAAATAGAATGTTTTAGTCAAATACAACTTTACTTTCCACCATAATTTTACAATGAAATGTTATTATATTTTAACTTAAGAGCTTGGGCTCAGCTTCAGTAGGCCTGTTATGGCATTGTTTAACTCTCCTACAGCGTTAAATACTATAGGAATAAGTAGGAATTTTCAAGGGTTTTAACTGTTCTTTCTTTCTTTTCTTTCTTTCTTTTTTTTTTTTTTTGAGATCGAGTCTCACTCTGTTGCCCAGGCTGGAGTGCAGTGGCACCATCTGGGCTCACTGCAACCTCCACCTTCTGGGTTCAAGTGATTTTCCTACTTCAGCCTTCGAAGTAGCTGGGATTACAGGCACTCACCACCATGCCCAGCTAATTTTTGTATTTTTAGTAGAGATAGGGTTTCAACAAGTTGGCTAGACTGGTCGAACTCCTGACCTAAGGGGATCTGCCCACCTCAGCCTCCCAAAGTGCTGGGCTTACAGGCATGAGCCACCACACCCAACCGGTTTTAGCTATTCTTTCATTCCCTGTACAAAACAACACAAAGACACATCCTGCCACTGACATATTCTGGCCTGGGCCAAATGTAGGATTATTGGGTTGTCTGAACAGTCTCAGCCTCCCAGGGAAGTAAAGTTTTCTTAAAAAGAGAGCTTGTAGAATGGGTTTGCCCACAACTCACTGCAAAATCTCAGGCAATTTGGCAACTTTTTAAAGGTAAAATATGTTCTGATCCATTTTGTTACTTGCTCAGGGGCAGCAATGAAACACCAGAGGTGGTATCCTGTTATGACCCTTCTGCCTACAGTATTTTCAATATTAATATCTAATCGTGGATATCTTATTTCATTTGAGACAACAAGGGTCAGATTCCTCTATTTACTTATGGACATATTAAGCAACAATAATGCAGGCAAGCATAATTTTAAAATAAAGAGTGATTTTATAAAAGTAATTTTGAATTTCTTTTTTTCTTTTTTTCCTAGATGACCATATTTTTTATTTTAAAAAATAGAAATAATACTTTTAAAATGGTGAACAATTCTTTTACATATATATATATATATTTATTATACTTTAAGTTCTAGGGTACGTATGTACAACATGCAGGTTTGTTACACATGTATACATGTGCCATGTTGGTGTGCTGCACCCATTAACTAGTCATTTACATTAGGTATATCTCCTAATGCTATCCCTCCAACCTCCCCCCACTCCACTTTTTATGTTCTTTTTTCTTCTTGCTATAGATCTAATTTATTTTCTGAGAAGGGCCATACAGAGATTTACTATCCCTTGCTTTAGGAACAATTGTCATAGTTTATTAATCCCATTTATTTTCTACCAAAATGAAGATATGTCTAATGGCATACAAAACCATTCAATGAGTACTTCATAATATGAGTGAAAGGTGAGAATTATTTGTATTAACAAACAATACATCTTAGGAAAGCTTAAAAATATTAAAGTAGATGAAAATAAGTGATGTATAGAACCATATTTTAGGTCAATAACAATCTAAATACTATATTTATTTATTTATTATGTACCAGTATACCCAGTTTCAGAATGGTTGTAAAGTTAATTTTTTATGTAGCAGCAGCAGCAACATTATTATTTTTTTAACTTTTAGGTTTAGGGGTACGTGTACAGGATGGTTATACAGGTAAACTACATGTCACTGGGGTTTGGTATACAGATTATTTAGTCAGGTAGGTAACAAGCATAGTACCTGATAGGTTTATTATTATATTTTTGATCCTCTCACTCCTCACACCCTCCACCTACAACTAGGCTGCAATGTCTTTTGTTCCCCTATTTGTGTTCTCATTGTTTAGCTCCCACCTATAAATGAGAACATACAGTATATGGTTTTCTGTTCCTGTGTTGGTTTTCTCAGGATAATGGTCTCCAGCTTCATCCATGTTGCTGCAAAGGACATGGTCTCTTTCTTTCTAATGGCTGTGTAGTATTCCATGGTGTATATGCATCATATTTTTTAATGCAGTCTACCGTTCACGGGCATTTATGTTGATTTTTTTGTCTTTGCTATCTTGAATAGTGCTGTAATAAACATACATGTGCATGTGTCTTCATGACAGAACAAGTTATATTCTTTTGGGTATATACCCAAAAATGGGATTACTGGGTTGAATAATAGTTCTGTTTTAAGTTCTTTGAGAAATTGCCACACTGCTTTCTACAATGGCTGAAATAACTTACTTTCCCACCACCAGTGTATAATAAGTGTTCCTTTTTCTCTGCAACCTCATCAGCATGTTTTTTTTTCACTTTTTAATAATGGTCATTCTGACTGGTATGATATAATATGTCATTGTGGTTTTGATTTGCATTTCTCTGATGACTAGTGATGTTGAACATTTTTCATATGCTTGATGGCCACATGTATGTCTTCTTTTGAAAGGTGTCTGTTCATGTCATTTGCCCACTTATTAATGGGTTTGTTTGTTTTTTGCTTGTACATTTATTTGTTATAGATTCTGAATATTAGACCTTTGTCAGATGCATAGTTTGCAAATATTTTCTGCCATTCTGTAGGTTGTCTGTTTGTTGATAGTTTCTTTTGCTGTGCAGAAGCTCTTTAGTTTAATTAGGTAATAATTGCCAATTTTTCTTTTTGTTGCAGTTGCTTTTGGCATCTTCATCATGAAATTTTTGCCAAGTTCTATGCCCAGAATGTTTTTTCCTAGGTTATCTTCCAGGGTTTCTTTTTATAGTTGTAGGTTTTACATTTAAGTCTTTAATTTCTCTTGAGTTGATTTTTGTATATGACATAAGGAAGAGGTCCAATTTCAATCTTCTGCATATGGCTAGCCAGTTATCCTAGCACAGTTTATTGAATAGGGAGTTATTTCTCTATTACTAGTTTTTGTCAGCTTTTTCAAAGTTCAGGTGGTTGTAGGTGTGTAGCATTATTTCTGGACTCTGTTCTGATCCACTGGTTTATGTGTCTACTTTTCTACCAGTACCATGCTGTTTTGATTACCATAGCCTTGTAGTATAGTTTGTGATTCCTCTACCTTGGTCCTTTTTTCTTAGATTTGTGTTGCCTATTTGGACTCTTTTTTGGATCCATATGAATTGTATTTATTGTCCTAATTCTGTGAAGAATGTCACTGGTAGTTTAATAGGAAGAGCATTACATTTATAAATGGCTTTGTGCAGTATGGCCATTTTGATGATATTGATTCTTCCTGTCCATGAGCATGGAATGTTTTTCCACTATTTGTGTCATCTTTGATTTCTTTGAGCAGTGTTTTAAAATTCTCATTGTGGAGAGCTTTCCTTTCCCTGGTTAGCTATATTCCTAGGCATTTTATTCTTTTTGTGGCAATTGTGAATGGGATTATTTTCCAGATTTGGCTCTAAACTTAGATGTTCTTGGTTTATAGGAATGGAACTGACTTTTGCACGTTGATTTTGTATCCCAAAACTTTGCTAAAGTTGTTGGTAATTTCAGGGAGCTTTTCTGCAGAGACTATGGGGTTTCTGTGTGTAGAATCATACCATCTACAAACAGGGATGTATATAGCACTAAATGCCCACATTAAAAAGTTAGAAAGGTCTCCAATTAACAATTTAACATCACATCTAGAGGTAATAGAGAAACAATGGCAAACCAACTCTAAAGCTAGCAGAAGACAAGAAATAACCAAAATCAGAGCTAAACTGAAGGAAATTGAGATGAGAAGAGCTATACAAATAATCAACAAATCTAGGAGTTTGTTAATTGAAAACATTAATAAGATAGAGTGCTAGCTAGAGTAATAAGGAAAAAAAAGAGGCATGTTCCAAATAAACACAATCAGAAATGACAAAGGGGATATTACCACCGACCCCAAATAAATACAAAAATTTCTCAGAGACTACTATAAACAAGTTTTTGAACACAAACTAGAAAAGCTAGAAAAAAATGAATAAATTCCTGGACACATACAACCTCCTAAACTGAACCAGAAAGCAATCGAATGTCTTAACCAACCAGTAATGAGTTCCAAAATTGAATCAATACAACAGCCTACTCACCAAAGAAAGCCAGCACTAGAGGAATTCACAGCTTAATTCTACCTAGAGATGTATAAAAAAAAGCTGGTACCAATCCTACTGAAACTATTACAAAAAATTGAGGAGGAAGGACTCCTCCATAACTCATTCTATGTGGCCAACATTATTCTGATACCAAAACCTGGCAGAGATGCAACATAGAAGAAAATTTAAGACCAATATTCTTGATGAATAAAAAATCATCAACAAGGTACTATAAAATTGAATCCAGCAGCACATTAAAAAGCTAATGCATCGTGATCAAGTAGACTTCATTCCTGGGACATAAGGTTGGTTCAACATTTGCAAATCAATAAATGTCATTCATCACATCAACAAAACTAAAAAAAAACCAGATTATTTCAGTAGGTGCAAGAATGGCTTTTGATAAAATTTTACATCCCTTCATGTTAAAAACCCTCAATATACTAGGCAATAAAGAAACTTACTTCAAAATAATAAGAGCCATCTATGACAAACCCACAACCAGGATCATACCGAATGGGTAAAAGCTGGAAGCATTTCCCTGAAAACTGGAAGAGGACAAGGATGCTCTCTCTCTCACCACTCCTATTCAACATAGTGTTGTAAGTCCTGGCTAGAGAAATTAGGCAAGAGAAAGAAATTACAGGCATCCAGCTAGGAAGAAAGAAAGCCAAACTACAGTATTTTAAATCCTATCAATTTCAATTTTGAAATTTTTGCTACAAAAATTTTATCACTAGACCGTCATTGAAATAAAAAAATTACCACTTGCATACAAAATACATTGTTTTCACTTTTAATAGTCTTCTATGTTTAATATAGTCTCTTAAATGGTATTTTTGACTTTTAACATCACAAACTCAAATGATCCAAGGTGCAATGAAAATGGTAAAAACATTATATCATTAAGTAATCTACAAAATGAGAAATAAAAATGAGGCTCTAATTCGTACGATTTCACTTACATGTTCAGAAATTGTATTCTGCTTCAAATTTTGCCCTTCTTATACAGGTTAGAAGATGATAAAGGATTCTAAATTCTTATTATTTATTGGCTATGATCTGCACTGATAATAGTAATTTAACCAGGGCTGTGATTTTGGGGAGAAATGTTCTATAGAGATATTAAGTCTGTTTTTAATTATTGGCTTTTTATTAGGCAATTTTATTAACAGATTCAGTAAAAAATGTCCACCGCAGGTATATGTCATGTTGAACAGTAAAATAGAACTTGAAATATTAATATTGGCAGGACTAGTTCTATCCCCAAATCTCTGCTGCCTTCAAACTTCTGTTGAAGGAGCTCTATTGAAATTAGCAAGCTCCTCTGTGTCATACTTTCAGTATTTTATTAGGAGTGTGACTAAAGTTGAGAGGCAAGAGATACTGCAGAAAATTTGTGAAGCTCTCTGTTCAGCCTTCTCCTGAATAGGTAGAGGAACTGGTATGTACAAGATATAATGTGTGGTGTTTCTCTCTCTTTGGTCCAAGCAGTGATTGCTGAATGTCCAACCAGGTAAGAGCGTAATGATAAAAATGAAGTTGGGGTTGGGGAAAAAAGGCCTGGGTCTATTTTAGGGTGGCAAGTTGCTACTAAATATCAAGGCAAACTGTAGCACCAAGGATGCATAAGCAATGAAAACTACAAGTGTTCATCTCTCAGCCAGTTGTGTGAAAATTCTACATTCCTGTCAGTTATTATCACTTTAACCTTTCAAAATTCAAATTTTTCTCTCTAATAGATATGTAGATTTATAGGCTCTGCTTCTAATCCTCTTTGCTGTATTATCTTCCACTGGATGTCAGTTAAACTTTCACAATTTTAGAGTTATATGATCTGTCTCCTTTCTATACATCACTTTACAAAATGTCAGAGCCCAGGAGGAATTTGAGTCTGAGACTCCTGGTAGGAAGTGGCACTCTCAGGGAGCCATGCCATTTTCTTTATGGCTACCATTACTATCTATGTATTGATGACTTTTTCTTTCCTTTTCTTTACTCCCAATTCCAACTTATCTCTACAGCTTCAGAACTCAGTAGTTCATGGTCTGTTTCATATTTTTATATGAAGCACCCCCATATACTTCAAATTCACATGCCCCAAACAGAACCCATTATAGCCTACTTGCTCTTATATTTATTACTTCGCTCATGCTTCTTCCTCACTTACATCCTTACCACTGAAAAAGTAAATTTAAAAATGTATTGCATGATTTTCTTCTTTTTTCTTTTTGTGTCTGTCTTCAATGTCATAAATATTCATCTACAATGTAGATTCATGACAAACCTGGATGTCATCTGTTACTCCATACTATATATTTTCAACTATAACTATCAGTCTAATATTATCTTCTCATCTGGACTGCTTGAGACATGTAGTATGCTTCTAGTCTTGCCCTTTTGTTAGCCAGAGTGAGCCCACTGATCTAACAACAGAAACCCCTTCTCTTGCTCCCCACTGCCACTAGGGTCAATGCTAACTCCATTGCATAAGACAGTCCTCTTCAAGATCTCACTTTGCCAGTTCTCTGCACTTTCTCTCTGGTCGGTGTTCTAGCACACTGCAATCCTGATAAGCTGTATCCACATCAGATTCCTATTCCTTCGGCTCTTTGCACTTGCAACCTTCTCAACTTGAATCACTGCCCCACCCTTCACTCACCTCTGTACTCTATTAATTGTCCTTCAAGATATCCATTATATGCCATTCCCCTTACAAAGCGTTCCTTGACCTTTAGGGCTGTGTGAGGTATTTTGTCCAGTGGTATCCTCCATCAACGTCTTTATCACATATGACAACTATGTGACATGGAGTAAGATTCAATAATTTCATTCTTATTTATCTAGCTTGCTTTTTTAGGGCTAAGTTTCTTCAGGGCTCTCTACTGGGCTTAGAAGGTGTTAATAGTTTTTATTTATAAGATTGAATGAATGATGAGCAATATAATAAATATGTTGTAATATAAATGGTTGATAATCACTTTACAGATGATCAACCTCACTGCAATATCATTAAAAGAAATATAAACAGGAGAACTGTCCACTGTCATGGAAAAGGGGCTGAAGCCAGAGAGCCAAACATCCTCACTCAGGGGGTCCCACGCCCACAGAACCCCACAAGCTGAGACCCACTGGCTTGAAATCCCTGCTGGCCAGCACAGCAGCCTGGAGTCTGCCTAAGACTACCGAGTTCATGGGGGGAGGGGTGACCGCCACTACTGTGGCTCTAGTAGGCAGTTCTCTCCAGCTAGTGCAACGGAGACTGGGATGTTTGGACTGGGTGGTACTCCCCACAGCGTAGCACAGCAGCTGTGGCAGATCACGGCCAGACTGCTTCTTTAGGTGGGACCCAGATTCATCCCTTCTCACTGGGCAGGGCCTCCCATATGAATTCCAGCAATTCCAGCCAGGCCTTTACAGACAGAATTATCCTCTGCCAGGGACAGAGCACGTGGTAGGAGGAGTGGCCAAGGTGTCAAGTTTGGTGGGCTTAATCTTTCCCGTCTGCTGGCCGATCCAGAGGAGGGGGACTCCCCCAGCACAGCACAACGGCTCTGCTAAAAGACATACAAACTACTTCCTTAAGTGGGTCCCTCATCCTGTGCCTCCTGACTGGGTGAGACCTCCCAACAGGGGTCACCAGACACCTCATACAGGAGAGTTATGGCTGGCATCAAGTCGGTGCCCCTCTGGGATGAAGCTTCCAGAGGTAGGAGCAGGCAGCAATCTTTGATGTTCTACAGCCTCCACTGGTGATATCCAGGTGAACAGGATCTGGAGTAGACCCCCAGCACACTGCAACAGACCTGCAGAGGAGGACCGTGACTGTTAGAAGAAAAACAAACAGAAAGCAACAACAACAGCAGCATCAACAAAAACCCCATACAAACCCTATCTGAAGATTGACAGCCTCCAAGATTAAAGATAGATAAATCCATGAAAATAAGGAAAAACCAATGCAAAAATGCTGAAAATTTCAAAAGCCAGAAATGCCTCTTCTTCTCCAAACACTTCTCCAGCAAGGCCACAGAACGGGGATGAAGCTGAGATGGGTGAACTGACAGAAGTAGGCTTCGGAAAGTGGATAATAATAAACTTCACTGAACTAAAGGATTATGTTCTAACCCAAGGCAAAGAAACTAAGAACCATGATAAAAGATTACAGGAACTGTTAACTAGAATAACCAGTTTAGAGAGGAACATAAATGACCTGATGGAGCTGAAGAACATAGCACGAGAACTCTGTGATGCAAACACAAGTATCAATAGCTGAATTGACCAGGCAGAAGAGAGACTATCACAGCTTGAAGGCCATCTTGCTGAAATAAGGCAGGAAGAAAAGATTATAGAAAAAAGAAAGAAAAGGAATAATAATAGAAAACAAACCTCTGAGAACTATGGGACTATGTAAAAAGACCAAACCTACAACTCATTGAAGTACGTGAAAGAGACAGGGAGAATGGAAGCAAGTTGGAAAAGACACTTCAAGATACTATCCAGGAGAATTTATTTAACCTAGCAAGACAGGCCAACATTAAAATTCAGGAAATCCAGAAAAACCCAGTAAGGTATTCCACGAGAAGATCTACTGCAAGACACACAACTTTCAGATACTCCAAGGTCAAAAACAGAGGAAAAAATGTTAAGGACAGTCAGAGAGAAAGGCCAGGTAACCTACAAAGGGAAACCCATCAGACTAACAGTGGACTTCTGAGTGGAAAGCCTACAAGTCAGAAGAGATTGGGAGCCAATATTCAATATCCTTGAAGAAAATAGTTCCCAATCCAGAATTTCATATCCAGCCAAACTAAGCTTCATAAGTGAAGGACAAATAAAATCCTTTTCAGGCAAGCAAATGCTGAGGGACTTCACCACCACCAGGCCTGCCATGCAAGAGCTTCTGACGAAAGCACTAAGCATGAAAAGGAGAAAGTGTTACCAGCCACTACAGAAACACACTGAAGTACACAGACCAACACTATGAAGCAATTACATTAACAAGTGTGAAAATTAACCAGCCAACATTATGATGACAGGATCAAATTCAAAGGTAACAATATTAACCTTAAATGTAAATGGGCTAAATGCCCCAATTAAAATACAAAGTATGGCAAGCTGGATAAAAAGGCTAGACCCATCAGCATGTTGTATTCAAGAGACACATCTCATGTGCAGAGATACATATAGGCTCAAAATAAAAAGATGGAGGGAGATTTACCAAGCAAATAGAAAGAAGAAAAAAACAGGAGTTGCAATCCTAGTTTCTGACAAAATAGGCTTTAAACCAACAAAGATAAAAAAAAGACAAATAAAGACATTACATAATGGTGTAAGGTTTAATGCAACAAGAAAAGCTAACTATCCTAAATATATATGCACCCAATACAGGAGCACTCAGATTCATAAAACAAATTCTTGAAGACCTACAAAAAGATTTAGACCCCCACATGATAATAGTGGGAGAATTTAATGCCCTACTGTCAGTATGAGATCATTGAAACAGAAAATTAACAAAGATAATCAGGACTCAAACTCAGCTCTGGACCAAGTGGACCTAATAGATATCTACAGAACTCTCCACCCCAAAACAACAGAATATATATTTTTATTAATGCCACATAGCACTTACTGTAAAATTGATCACATAATTGGAAGTAAAACACTCCTCACCAAATGCGAAACAACTGAAATCATAAGAAACAGTCCATCAGACCACAGCACAATCAAATTAAAACTCAATATTAAGAAACCAACTCAAAACCACACAACTACAGAGAAATTGAACAACCTGCTTCTGAATGACTACCAGGTAAATAATGAAATTAAGGCAGAAATCAAGGAGTTATTTGAGACCAATGAGAACAAAGAGACATGGACCAGAATCTCTGGGAAGCAGCTAAAGCAGTGTTAAGAGGGAAATTTATGGCTGGGTGTGGTGGCTCACGCCTGTAATCCCAGCACTTTGGGAGGCTGAGGCAGGCGGATCATGAGGTTAGGAGATCGAGACCATCCTGGCTAACATGGTGAAACCCCATCTCTACTAAAAATAGAAAAAATTAGCTAGGCCTGGTGGCAGGCACCTGTAATCCCAGCTACTCGGGAGGCTGAGGCAGGAGAATGGCGTGAACCTGGGAGGCAGAGCTTGCAGTGAGCTGAGATTGTACCACTGCACTCCAGCCTGGGTGACAGAGCGAGACTCCATCTCAGAAAAAAAAAAAAAAAAGAAAAATTTATAGCACTAAATGACCACATCAAAAAGCCTGAAAGATCTCAGATCAACCACCCTAATATCACAACTAAAATAACTAGAGAACCAAGAGCAAAGAAATCCCACAGCTAGGAGAAGACAAGAAATAACCAAGCTCAGAGTGGAACTGAAGGAGACAGAGACTCAAAAAACCCTTCAAAAATTAACAAATACTGGAACTGGTTTTTTGAAAAAATCAATAAAATAGACCACAAGTGAGAGTAATAAAGAAGAAAAGAGAGAAGATTCAAATATATGATCAGAAATGATAAGGGAGATACCACCAATGACCCCACAGAAACACAATCAGCCATCAGAGAATACTATAAACACCTTTATGCAAATAAACTGGGAAACATAGAAGAAATGGATGAATTTCTGGACACATATACCCTCCCAAGACTGAAGCACAAAGAAGTTGAATCCCCGAATAGACCAATAACAAGTTCTGAAATTGAGGTGCTAATAAAGAGCTTGCCAATCAAAAAAAGCCCAGGCCCAGATGGATTTACAGCTGAATTTTATAAGAGGTACAAAGAGGAGCTGGTACCATTTCTTCTGAAACTATTTCAAACAATTGAACAGGAGAGACTACTCCCTAACTCATTTTAGGAGGCCAGCATCATCCTGACATCAAAACCTAGCAGAGATGCAACAAAAAAAGATAACTTCAGGCCAACATCCCTGATGAACATTGGTGCAAAAATCCTCAATAAAATAGGACAAACTGAATCCAGTAGCACATCAAAAAGCTTATTTAGCACAATCAAGTCAGTGTCATCCCCAGACTGCAAGGCTGGTTCAACATACGCAAATCAGTAAGCATAATTCATCACATAAACAGAACTAAAGACGAAAACCATATGAATATCTCAATAGACGCAGGAAAGGCCTTGGATAAAATTTAACATCCTTTCATGTTAAAAAAAAAAACTCTCAATAAACTAGGTATTGAAGGAACATACCTCAAAACAAGAGCCATTTATGACAAATCCAGATCCAATATCGTAATGAAAGGGCAACAGCTGGAAGCATTCCCTTTGAAAACTGGCACAAGACAAGGATGCCCTCTCTCACCACTGTTATTCAACATAGTATTGGAAGTTCTGGCCAGGGCAATCAGGCAAGAGAAAGAAATAAAGGATATTTAAATAGGAAGAGAGGAAGTTAAATTGTCTTTGTTTGCAGATGACATGATCCTATATCTAGAAAACCCCATTGACTCAGCCCAAAAGCTTCTTTAGCTGATAAGCAACTTCAGTAAAGTCTCAGGATACACAATCAATGTGCAGAAATCACAAGCATTCCTAAACACCAACAACAGGCAAGCAGAAAGCCAAATCATGAATGAACTCCCATTCATAATTGCCACAAAAAGAATAAAATACCTGGGAATACAACTAACAAGGGAAATGAAGGACCTCTTCAAAGAGAACTGCAAACTGCTACTCAAGGAAATCAGAGAGGACACAAGTAGATGGAGAAACATTACATACTCATTCATAGGAAGAATCAGTATCATGAAAATTGTCATATTGCCCAAAGCAATTAATAGATTAAATGCTATTCCCATTAAACTACAATTGACATTCTTCACAGTATTAGAAAAAAACTATTTAAAAATTTTTATGGAACCAAAAGGAGCTCATAAAGCCAGGGCAGTCGTAAGCAAAAAGAACAAAGCTGGAGGCATCATGTTACCCGACTTCAAACTGTACTACAAGGCTGCAGTAACCAGAACAGCATGGTATTGGTACAAAAACAGACACATAGACCAGTAGAATGGAATCGAGAACCCAGAAATAAGGCCACACACCTACAATGATCTGATCTTTGAAAAACCTGACAGAAACAAACAATGAGGAGAGGATTCCCTATTCAATAAATGGTGCTGGGAGAACTGACAAGCCACATGCAGAAAATTGAAACTGGATTTCTTCCTTATACCTTATACAAAAATTAACTCAACATGGATTAAAGACTTAAATGTAAAACCAAAGCCATTAAAACCCTAGAAGAAATTATGGGCAATACCATTTAAGACATAGGCATGGGCAAAGATTTTATGATGAAATTGCCAAAAGCAATTGCAAAAAAAAGGAAAAATTGGCAAATGGGATCTAATTAAATGAAAGAGCTTTTGCATAGCAAAAGAAACTATCATCAGGGCGAACAGACAACCTACAGATTGGGAGAAAATTTTTTCAATCTATCTATCTGACAAGGTCTAATATCCAGAATCTACAAGGAACTTAAGCGAATTTACAAGAAAAAAACAAATAACATTATTAAAATGTGGGCAAAGGATACGAACAGATGCTTCTCAAAAAAAAAAAAAAAAGACCATACATGCAGCTAACTAACATGAAAAAAAGCTCAATATCACTGATCATTAGAGAAATGCAAATCAAAACCACAATGAGATATCATCTCACACCAGTCAGAATGGCGATTATTAAAAAGTCAAGAAACAACAGATGCTGGTGAGGTCGTGGAGAAATAGGAATGCTTTTCCACTGCTGGTGGCAGTGTAAAATAGTTCGACCATTGTGGAAGACAATGTGGTGATTCCTCAAATATTTAGAACTGGAAATACCATTTGACCCAGCAATCCCATTAGTGGGTATATATGCAAAGGAATATAAATCATTCTATTACAAAGATACATGCACATGTATGTTCATTGCAGCACTATTTACAATAGCAAAGACATGGAATCAAATGCCTATCAATGATAGACTGGATAAAGAAAATGTGGTACATATATGTCATGGAATACTACGCAGCCATAAAAAGGAATGAAATCATATCTTTTGCAGGGACATGGATGAAGCTTGAAGCCTCAGCAAACTAACTCAGGGACAGAAAACCACACACCTCATGTTCTCACTTCTAAGTGGGAGCTGAACAATGAGAACAAATGGACACAGGCAGGAGAACTACACACACTGGAACCTGTTGAGGGAGGGCAAGGCAGGGAGGGCATTAGGGAAAAGAGCTAATGCATGCTGGGCATAACACTTAGGTGATGGGTTGATAGGTGCAGCAAACCACCATGGCACACGTTTACCTGTATAAAAAAAATGCACATTCTGCACTTGCACCCTGGAACATAAAAAAAAAGGATAAACTTGCAAATTCTTTGATACCATTTTGAGATATCATTTACAATTAGAATATATGGTAAATAAGGCTATTTCAGATGTTAGTGACCATGAGAAAATCAACATTTTTATGTCACTGGTATAAACATAGGTTGCTTTAATTTTCTGGGAGGAAATTTGGCACTGTGGATCAAGTACCTAAGCATCATCATGATAAGCTCATTCTAGAATTAACTATGTATTTCTACTACTAGAAATTGATTGTAATAATTTGATGAGTTATAGGTAAATTATGTGTCAAGATGCCAGTAAAATTTTATTAAAATGAACATTATAGCAACCATCAAACAACACAAATTATGTATGAAAATGCTATATTGTGGAATAATGCACAGCCAACATAATAATAATTAGGATCAGATTTCTAATGACATGTGAATGATTATGCAATGTACTAGGTAACAAATAAAATATTCAACTGTAACTATGCGAAGCTGTGTGTCCAGCAAAAGGAAGTAAATGCAGAAACTCTAAAATATAATAATCTCCTATCAGTAGTATAATGAATGACTTTTGTCATCTCTTTTTTATGTCTTCTAAAATTTCTATGATTAACATTTATTCCACTTCAACGTAGAACACTATGAGGCTTGCAATGTTCTGCTAATTTCTAAGCTTAAAAACCTCTTATATGTCAGTTCATTTATTCATTCATTGATTTATGCATCAAATGTTGGCTAATCAGCAAGAAGTAAGACAAGGTACATAGTCTCTTCATTCTACAGGAGAAAGACAGAATATGAGGAAGTAAGCAAGTAAATACATATATAAATAAAGTCAAGCAAACATATAAATAAATAATTGATAATTGTAATACATCCTCTGCAGTAAATGAGTAGGCCATAAATAGAGGGATATGATAGAAAGTAACTCATGGAGAAAAATGATAGGTGATAATTGATAATTAAAAGAAGTCAACCATGTAAAAGGCTGAGAAAGGGCATTCCAGTCAGAAGAAATAGCAAGTACAAAGACATTACAGTGGACAAAGGCACAGTATGCTCCAGAAACAGAAAGAAAGCCAGGGCGACTGAAATCCATGGGGCAGAGGAAGTGTGGAAAGGTAGGATGTGGAAAATCATCTATGCCATGGTAAGGAATTTGGATTCTAAGTGCAATAGAAAGCCCTTTAAGATCTACCTTGCATAATGCTTTCTTTGATTGTCATAAAGTTTCTTTTTTTCCCAACATACAATTTCATATATTTCTCATACTTCTGCTCAATGAAAGTAATTGCATTTATTGCTGACATTGTATTTTATCTTCTACTAAATACTTACATGTTTATAGTAACCATTCTACCAATTATATGTTGCATGTTTATATAAATTTAAATTAGTACTAAGATCTGTGTCCGTTATTACCAATTATTATTTATTTGCTGCCCATCTCTCCTTTCTAAAACATTAGTTCTAGAAAAATAGATTCCTTCTGTTTAGCACCATTATACTCCCAGTGATTTCACTGTGCATTTCGCAGAAGATACAATAAATATTTGTTTAATGCATGAATGTAATTATGTTTTTCATTAGATTGTAAAAAGTATACAACATACTGACAGCTGTATGTCACTAAAATAAACACTTTAAGTTCCTATTCTAACCTTCCTTTTACCTTCTTCTTGGCATTTCTCCTTTCTTATATTCTAAGGCCAGGTATTCTAATTATACTCTTACCTGGCCATTCTTCTTACTTTTCTTTTCTCTAAATTACCATTTGTGTCCTTCTCTCTCACTTGACAATCTTGTGTATTTCCACAAGTCCAACTACGAAAACTCTCCTCACCCTCACCTCTCATTAGGGTAGAGACAAGAATCCCAGATTGTATTTCTAGCATAGATCAATGGACAGAAACATAGCCAGGGTACTACTTTGCTTGAGAAATCTCTACATGAATGTTCTCTTCATTGCTCCTGAAGTATATATCCCAAACCTAATTATTTTTTGTCCCTTGATTTGGTATTTCTATTAATAGCACAAATTCCATTAATCACTAAAATTCAAAACTACAAATTTACCTTTAATATGTCTTTGCTTCTTCCCTATGATCCTATTTCCTCTACTCCTGCCATCTTACCCACTCATTGCTCATGCACAAAGCCTCACCTCACATGAACGAACATCCATTCTTTTACCAATCAAACGTATTTTCATGTCTGAAATATGCCTTTTATGTATACCCATCTCCTTTTCCTGAAGCTGCAGCTTATCAGCTATCAAATAAGAGATAGGAAGAGGAAACGGCCATATATAATATAGCTGCAATTGTCGCAGGCTACACAGATGGACGGAAGAAGGCATAAAAGGACATGGGTTTTGTAATGGATGGGTGAACTTCATCCCACTGTTGATGAATTTGGCAGACACCAAGATCATGTAACATATTAAATTTAATATTTGTTCAGCATTATATCATGACTGAATTAGACTCCCATATGGAAAACATAATTTACGTTTAATTTTAATGAGATACATTACTAAGATGCTGAAAAAATATTCAAATTTTTAATCACATATTGAACAAGCAATATATCTACTTATGAAGAACACAGCTGACTTACATTCATGCTGATGTTTGTTAAGAATAAAAATGATTATGCTATATAACCATTGTACAGAAGCCTTCTGTTGCCATAAATTCACTTGACATTTCACTTTACTGAGTGATGTGGGAATGACCCTTAGCAAGGCTATGCATACTTTGTGTGTTTAAACTTCATGCATACAGAATATTTGCAGATACACTAATAATTTAACATCTCAGTCGGACATTCTACTGTTTAAATTTAAGCAAAGGAAATAGTCTAGTTTTAAACAAAGCATCTTCTGAAGCAGTTGCAAAGGGTATTTCTAGAATTACAAAATTGTCAGATCCATTAGAACTGTTTCTGGTCTCTCAAATTTGCGTTGGCCCATGTACTTAATACTTTCTTTCTTGATTGCTCTCTCTTTCATTTATGCTCATTATACGAGGTAGTTTCCATGTCACGAAGGTAAGAAAATATGTGGAGAATTGTTAAAATTAGGCCAGAGTAAAAGAATCAACCTATGAAGACCCAACAGCAATATTGTAAAAGGTTATCATATTTTATTAAAGTGAATTTTTTTGCCTGTTTTAAAAATTATCTAAAGGTATAGGTATTTATAGTTGTAAGGAAATACATTGTATTACTCCTTAGCTTTCACACATCATTTCCAGAAATAGTTTCACCTTAAGACACCCTCACCTGACATTTAAAAGCTCAAAGCGCTCTGGTGTCTGCCAGATTCTATAACACTAATTTTGTCTGTGGTCTTTTTTTCCCCCTAGAAACTTCATAAGTATACATCAATCTGCCAGAAATGGCGATTATGTGAGCAGATTAAAGTAAGGGTATTCCTCCACTGCAACTTTAACATTAACATTCTCACTATAGACATCGTCTTGGCATTGAAAGAGAAATGAAAAAGGTGTGTGTGTAACCTTATCTTTGTTCCATAACATAAAACTAGCATTTGTATTTTCCATTAATTTAAAACACTTGTTCATACAATACATTAGAGTTAACATTTTTTCACTTTTGAGCTAGCAAAAGTTTTTAGCTGATTTCTTTTGAAATATAATTTATTTAGGTCAGATATTTTATTTTTACGTTTTGTATTATATAAACACATTCTTTCCTTTTTATTACCTCAATATATCTCACCAAAATATTTTAATCAATACATATACACATACCACAATTCAACATGATAGGTGTTAGATGTTTCTATTTATTATTAGCATTTTTAAAATTTAACAGCTTTACATTTTTTTCCTTTTCTTATTGTACATTCTATTCCAGGTATAAATCGTTCTATATGGATGAAATGTTAAGCAGAGGTAAAACACTAAAAAATCCTATTTGGCAACTTTGATGTACAAGCATTTGGCAGTTATGTTAAGTGGGAGTGAGTGATTTTTAAAAATGGTATGTATAAACCCAGGTGCATTTTTTACATAGACACAAATTGTCACTCCCTTATAGTTCTTAAACCAAGATAATTTTATGCCTTATTTTTAAACAATGTTGCGATGCATTATAGGATGTTTTGACATTTAAAGAAATGGTTGCATCAGCTACTGAATATTTATCTTAATTAATCGATTATGCATCAGAAGTAAAACTTTTGTATAATGAGATTTTGAAACTTGTTCAAAGAAACTATATCTCTTTTACCTACCTCATTAGTTTGGTTAAAATAACGAATGCCCAAAACCCACAAATAACATGAGAAGTCAGTGCTAAGACATAAAAATAAAGCATCTATTTGCTGAATACTTATATATTTCATTAGTATGAAGATACTGAAATGTAAACAAATATGGGCCTCAGAAAACATAAATGAAGCTAGCTCTCAGTCAAATTTTTTATCTCGAGAAGATTTTCTTTGCTTTTTCTTTCTCTGTTCTCAGCAAAAATAGATATGGTAGCAAAGAAAGTGGCAAATAAAACTGCAGCTGGCTGGGTGCAGTAGCTCACTCCTGTAATCCTAGCACTTTTGTAGGCAAAAGCGGGTAGATTGCTTGAGCTCAGGAGTTCAAGACCAACCTGGGCAACATCTTGGGTAGAGATGGGCGAAACTCCATCTCTACCCCCTCCCCACCCCCCCAAAAAAATTTAGCCAGGCGTAGTGTCCATTCCTGTGGTCCCAGCTACTCAGGAGGCTGAGGTGGGAGGATTGCTTGAGCCTGGGAGGTGGAGATTGCAGTGAGCTTAGAGTGTACCACTGCACTTCACTTCACCCTGCATGACAGAATGTGACCCCATATCAAACGCAAAACAAAACAACAACAAACGGTAGCTTTGCTAAAGAACAGATGTGGCTTTGGCAGAGAAACTTGCAAACACAGGATGTGAATATGGGGATAGATCTATAAAAGAGGAAAAAGCAGGAATCATTATATTTGATAAATTTAGTACAGAAACATTGCTTGGGATGTGTG
Source organism: Pan paniscus (assembly GCF_029289425.2). NCBI lineage: Eukaryota > Metazoa > Chordata > Mammalia > Primates > Hominidae > Pan > Pan paniscus. The sequence goes on from NC_073258.2 coordinate 99,975,710, forward strand.
GTGACCTAAATAAAAAATGCTAATTGAAGAGAAAATAATACTTTCTAAGCATTTTAAAAAATCAGTTAGTAGAGACCCAAGCCGTTCATTAAACATTAAAGAGCATATTAATAGCACTTACAGGGTTAAATGGAACTGTTTTGAGACTTCTCCAATTATAACACATCTTTTCTTATTTCAATATGTATTTAATGTTACTTTCATTTTTAATTTGTCTTATTAAATATTCCCTCAAGTACCTTGGAGAAGTTTATGTTCAAAATAAAACAATAAAAATTCTTATTTGGCAGCTTTGATGTACAAATATTTGACAATTATGCTAACAGAATGAGTGATCTTTTAAAATTATGAAATTGATTTTAAAAACTTTCTGTCCTTTACAGTTTGGACATTTATATGTTAAATATGCATCCTTCTATTAAATATGAGAATTGTGAAATTGATAATATTTGTACTATTTTGTTTGTTTTTAAAGCCAAAAATCTCAGATCGATATTAAGTGTCTTATGAAATTATAATAGCTCTCATGATCTCCAAGCTTATTCTCCGTTTTTGTCACTTTACTTTTCTATTTTAATAGTTTTCTTAAACAACATTAATTTCGAATATAAAGGCCTAATTAAGTAAATAAAACATAATGATTTCAAAATTACATTAGTGATTTGCACAAAATTAGCAAAAATACATATAGAATTTAATATGAAAAACTTAGAACTGCACGAGTTCATAATAAAACATTATTTTTAGTGTAATATCTTTTTTAAAAAATTCCAAAATTTTAGGTTTGGGGGTACACATGGAGGTTAGTAACATGGGTAAATTTTGTATCTTGGGGGTTTGGTGTACAGATTCATCACTCAGGTAGTGAGCATGGTACATACTATGTAGATTCAATCTTCACCCTCCTCCTACCCTCCATCCTTTGGACAGAGACTGTGTGGTTCTCTAGGTACAGAATCATATCATCTGGGAAGAGAGATAGTTTGACCTCCTTTCTTCCTATTTGGATGCCTTTTATTTTATTTTATTTTTATTTTTTCTTACCCGATAGCTCAGACTAGGCCTTTCAGTATTATGTTGAATGAATCTGGTACGAATAGGCATCCTTGCTTGTCCCAGTTCTCAAGGGGAATGCTTCCAGGATGTGCCCATTCAGTATGATGTTAGCTATGGATTTGTCATAGATGGCTCTTATTATTTTGATGTAGGTTCCTTCAATTCCTAGTTTGTTGAGGGTTTTTAACATGAAGAAATGTTAAATTTTATCAAAAGCATTTTCTATGTCTGTTGAGATGATTATTTTATTTTTGTTTTTAGTTTTGTTTATGGGATGAATCACATTTATTCATTTACATATACTGAACCAACCTTGAATCACAGGGCTCAAGCCTACTTGATCGTGGTGGATTAGCTTTTTGATGTGCTGCTTGATTCTATTTTCTAGTATTTTTTTTGAGGATGTTTGCAGCTATCTTCTTTAGGGATATTAGCCTGAAGTTTTGTTTTTCTGTTGTGTCTCTGACAGTGTTGGCATCAGAATGATGCTGGCCTCATAGAATGAATTAGGGAGGAGTCCATCCTTCTCAATTTTTTGGAATAATTTACTTAGGATTAGTACTAGCTCTTTCTTATACAACTGGTAGATTTTGGCTGTGAATGTCTGGTCCAGGATGTTTACTGGTTGGTAGTTTTTTTAGAATTAATTCAGTTTTGGATCTTGTTATTGGTCCATTCAAGGTTTCAGTTTTTTTATTGGTTCAGCCTTGGGAGGTTATGTATTTTCAGGAATTTACCCATTTCTTCTTGGATTTCTAGTTTGTGTGCATTGAAATGTTTGTAATAGTCTGTGAGGTTTGATTTTTTTTTTCATTTATTTCTTTGAGGTCAATGGTAATGTAGTAATGATAATCTCTCCTTTGTCATTTCTCATCTTGTTTATTTGGATCTTCTTTGTATTTTTATTAGTTTAGCTAGTGGTCTATCAATCTTACTTATTCATTCAAAGAACGAACTTTGGATTTCATTGATCTTTTGTATGTTTTCTTGTTTCACCATTTTATTCATTCAAGCTCTCATTTTGGCTATTTCTTGACTTCTATCTTTGGTGGTTTTTTTCTCTAGTTCCTCTTGGGATGATGTTAGGGTGTTAATTTGAGATCTTTATAAATTTTTAATGTGGGTATTTAGCACTATATACTTCTAACACTGCTTTCCTGTGTCGCAGAGTTTCTAGTATGTTGTATCTTTTTTCTCATTAGTTTTAAATAATTTCTTGATTTTTTCCTTAATTGGATTGTTTACCCAATAGTCATCCAGGAGCAGTTTGTTTATCTTCCATGTAATTGAATGGTTTTGAGAAACCCGCTTGGCATTGATTTCCATTTTTATTGTACTGTGGTCCAAATGTGTAGTTGGTATGATTTCGATTTCTTTGAATTTGTTGAGAATTGCTTTATGTGGCCAATTTTAGAGTATTTGCCATGTACCTATGAGAAGAATGTATATTCTTTTGTTGTTTGGTGCAGTGTTCTATAGATGTCCTTTATATTCTTCAATTTCCTAGAGTGTCTGACTGTGCTATAATTGGGTTCCATTGACTGGCTTTGCTTCTCGATGATTTCAAGGGGTCAAGGCTCAGTTCAGCACTCCTGGGCAGCACATTCTAACCCTGGCAGGCTGGGACCAGGCCCACACCTTTGTTCTCTGGCTTCTTGAGGGTAAGCACCTGTTGCACTAGGGGGGCCTAGGTGTTCTCAGTCCCCTGGCAACAATACTTTGATGATGTGTGCCAGAAAAGCACATCATCAGGGTTGTGGCAGTGGGGTTCGTGATAGCATGCAGTAGAGCTGAGCTTGTGGTGGCGAAGTGAAGTCTGTGTGTGCTTATGTGCCAGTAAAACTGTTGGTGCAGGCTGCAGGTGAGTGCATGCCGGCAAAGCAGTGGGGGGAATCTGCAGGCTGGTGTGCACCAATGGAGGGAGGCCTGACCACCTAAGCTCTCTGATGGTGAGGAGGGGTCTGCTGGTGTAGGAGCTATGGTAGTAGCTGCTGGGGAGTGACCCAGTTGGGCATCTGAGGCTGCATTCCAAGTGAGTGTGACCAGAAAGAGCCCCTGGGAAAGACTGGCAGACCAGACCGGATGGTGCTCAGAACACACTGCCCCCATCCCATGGACAAGACAGCCCTGTTCTGTCCAGGTCTGTCAGTCAACAAAAGCAAAAGCCCCTAAAGGAGCATGTTGAGGCTTGGGGGATAAGCATCCCTGGGCATACTCTACTGCAGCCATTCCGACACCAAACCTCTGGCTTCTACACAGGCTAGAGTCCTGTCTCTGCTGACTCTCCTTGCAGCTCTCCCTGACAGCACAAGTGTTCATGGGAGTTGTAGGGCTTCCTGCAGCTTCGATTTCTGAGGCACCTAATGAGACTGAGCCATTCATGTCTATTTAACTCACCTCTTACTTAGGAGCACCTCAGGGCCAGGGACTAGTCCTGGTGCTCAGCAGCCCCATGTTCCCAGCTTCTCTATCCTTCAATCCCTTCAGGGTCTGTGTCCCCACTCTGTCCGCTCTCAACGCCTTTCTTTCTAAGATCTGCTGGTAATGTGTCAGTCTACTTTATCTCTGATCTCTCAGTGGGAGTTCCTTCTGGTTGTGTCTACTTGGCCATATTGGCTATTTCTGTAATCATATCTTATCCGATGACATTAAGGCAGAAATTTTTAACAAGCAAACAAAAAAACAAAGAAACAGAGCTATACAGCTGTAAAACACTCTACATAGAAAACAATTTAATTCACTTATGTATCTTAGAAATGTAATTTAAAAATATATAAATATATTTTAAAATATACAAATATATTTTAAAATATACAAATATATTTTAAAATATACATGTAAAATATATATATTTTAAAATATATATGTAATATATAGTATGTGTGTATATATGTAAATATATTTTATAAAATTACATATATATTTAAAATATACTGTAAATATTAAATATATATAAACATAAATCATTGAAATAAAATGGCAGAGCAACAAATTGACAGAACCAAAAATCTTTGCAATATAGAAGATATTTTTTGTATATGACAATGGGATCCTAGAGACAAATGTTTCTTTCTCTCCCTCGCTCCCTTCCTTCTTTCCTTTCTCCGTCCATTCCTTTGTTCCTTAAAATATATTGAGCACTTCTGCATGTCAAGAGGCAAGCTGTACATGGCTATATTAAGTTATGTGCACTACTGATTTTACCTTTTTGGTGAAAACCTTAAATATAACATTTTGGGGATTTAGTAAAAGACCTCTAAAAATGTAGGAAAGTTAATCCCAAATGCCATTCCAAGCCCTTCCATTCAGAACACATTACCAATTTGTTTTTCAAACATAATACATTTTTTTTGTATTGATAGTTTACAGGATAAGACTTTTGAAAAGACCTGTTTTAGAGCTAAGGGGAGGGGTGGGAATTAGAAGCAGTGTTTTTTGAAAGTGATATCCTACAAATTGTTGTTCCATCTTCAAGTCAATAAAAGATAATACCTTAGAGATGACATTATAGTGACCACATATTTTCTTATTCTTATTTTTCCCAAACCATCATATTTCATGAAATTATGAAATCATAATTAATATACATTTTATACAGCTTTATGTAACACTAATTTCTGGAGATTTAAATTTTACATATGAAATACATTATTTTTGCAGAAATATGATTGGCTAAATTACAATTTTTGTCTGATCTTTTTAATTTCAGGGACTTTTAAAAACTGGTCATCATTTATTCATTGTTTTGCCTAACCAAATTGAGAATTTGAATTAAGAATAAATTCTAGTCTCATCTATAGTCTAGGGAAAAATAGATATTTGGAATCATTCAAGGAAATAACATAAGAAGTGGGACTGTTTTACTAAATATCTTCAAATAGTAATTATTCTAAAGCAAAGGAAGTTCTTGGTGCCATATTTCATAAGAGAAGTTATTTGTCCAGAAAAAGGATATTTCAAGAATGCAGCATCTCAGATCCATATCACATAAGGAAAATTATTGGAACTAAGTAAGACATAAGGAGGTTTTCCACTACTGTTTCATCAAACAGGTTTTCTGTGCCCTTTGCCGTCTCCTCTCCTCCTGGAACTCCCAGAATTTTCGTATTTGTTCAGTTGGTGGTGTCCTATATGTCACATAGGCTTTCTTAATTCCTTTGATTTTTTTTTAATCTGACTACGTTATTTCAAAATACCTGTCTTCAAGTTCAGAAATTGTTTCTTCTGATTAACATACTTTATTGTTGAAGCTTGTTATTATATTTTCTGTTTCATTCATTGAATTTTTAATTTCCAGTATGTCTTTTTTTAATGATATCTCTTTGTTGAATTTCTCATTCAGATCATGATTGTTTAAAATTTCTTTTTATCGCCTATCTGTATTCTCTTGTATCTTTCTTAGTTTCTGTGAAATCACTATTTTGAATTCCTTTCCAGGCATTTTATATATTTTATTTTCCTTGGATTTTGGCACTGGAGACCTTTTATTCCTTCAGAGGTGTCATGTTTTCTTGCTTTTCCATGTCTCTTGTGTATTTATGTTGGTATCTGCACATCCAGCATAACAGTTATTTCTTTCAATTTTATGGAGTAAATTTCATAGGAAATAATTTTTATTTTTTATTGTTTGAGGCAGAGGCTTGCTCTTTCACCCAGGCTGGAGTGCAGTGGTGTGATCTCAGCTCACTACAACCTCAACCTCCTGAATTCAAGCAATTCTCGTGCCTCAGCCTCCCAAGTAGCTGAGATTACAAGCATGAGCAACCATGCCTGGCTAATTTTTGTATTTTTAATAGAGATCAGGTATCACTATGTTGGCCAGGCTGGTCTCAACTCCTGGACTCAAGTGATTCACCCACCTCAGCCTCCCAATGTGCTGGGATTACAGGTGTGAGCTACCACACCCAACCAGAAACACTTTTTTTTCTGTAGATGTGTCTATAGTGTTAGTTAGATAGGGTACTTTGGTTTCGGTTGTGGGTGGGTGGTGTCATGTAGTCTACATATAATTTCTTGTTTATTCTATATTTTTGAAGACGATTTTTCTTCTTATAATCCTATTTGTCTTCATTAAAATTAAGATTAAATGTCAATATCCTCCAGTCAATTCTTAGTAACAATTCTTCTTACTGTGAGTTGCATCTAGTTTTAAATATTTAGAGTATCTTATTTTATTCTATTTATCTCTCCAAAATAGATCTTGAGCTCCTTTTTAGTAGCTCAAGTAGTAAAAGACATGTCAGCTCAAATGGCAAGTATTACTTACTCTTCCACAAATGATGATAATAATATTTTATAGACCATAGAGATATTTCTTCCTCCTCAACTGATTATCTATGTGACTTTGAGAAAGTTACTTAAACTTTCTGTTTCAGTCTATTCAACCTACAAGAAGGACAGTAATGTATTATGTAGCTCAAGAAGTGTCATATAGCTCACATGAAATAATAAATGTGAAAACCCTTTACAAAACAAGTGTAAGTATGTTGATTTTTTTTTTTAGTGGTGATAGATTTAGGTAGGCCATTTCTTTTCTATTCTCACATATAGTATTTAAACTGTTTAGATACACAGTGTAAGTTTATTTTACATATAAACTTAATAGATCCATGTGCATATTAAATCTTAACTCATCATTACCCTGCTCTTATCAACCAAGCTAATTAAACCAGCAATTATTGTCAAAATGATAAATGGATTTATGTAATCTATATAATATTTGTATTATATTTAGCCAGTATTCCCTTCTCCAAAAGAGGATTGGAGAAGTATCACAAGGAATTCTGGGAAACGCAAAAGTGGGTAATATTAAAATTGTATAAAGGAAATATATAGGTATATAATTCGTTTATCCATTTGCAAAATGCTGTGAAAATAAATGGGGATAAATTATGTATTACACATATTTGGCCTTTGTTCATATTTTCATTTAAATTATTCTGAATACAAAAATTATGCATAATCCTTAAAATTTCATCTCCAAATTTTAACCTACCTTGCAATAAACAAAATACCATATATATATTAAGTCAAGCAAGACTAATTTGCTAAGGAGGAGAAAATAAAGGTTATAATCACAATAATATTTTATAGCAATTCAGAAGTTAGGGTTCTAAACACAAATAGTATTAAATCAACACCCAATCCTTGTTGATGAACATTTTCAGGGGAAAAATGATCTATAAATACTTTATTATTTTCTGTATTGCTTAATCTCCATGAAATGTTCATATTTATTTACAATGAGAGAACTTTAAAGAGAAAGAATACACTTTTTATTTTTTTTAAGATGGGGTCTCATTCTGTCACCCAGACTAGGGTGCAGTGACATGATCAAGACTCACTGCAGCTTTGACCTCCTGGACTCAATTGATCCTCCCACCTCAGCCTCCCAAGCAGCTGAGACTACAGGCACGTGCCACCACATCTAGCTAATTTTTGTACTTTTTGTAGGGATGGGTTTTCACCATGTTTCCCAGGCTGGTCCTGAACTCCTGGGCTCAAGCAATCCATGTACTTTGGCCTTCCAAGTGCTGGGATTAAAGGCATGAGTCGATGCATTAAGCACTATATTGAGGACAAAATAAAAAGAAGCATGATATTTTGTCATATGTGAGATACTATGTAAATATAATATTTTAAATATAAATTGACATTGTGCTTGCTTTCCAACCCTAAGACTTAAACTGTTTTGTTATTAATGCATATTTCAGTATCTTTGAATAGGTCAGGACACAATTAAAACCAAAACAGAAAGTTTCTTTTTACTTTCATGTAAGTATGATGATTAAGGTGACATATAATTAGTGGTCTCTTTACTGAAAGAGAGATCGTTTATAAAAGCAAAGACAGCTGAAGCAACCTTTTTCTGCTATATTTACAATTCTAATGTTAATTATAATGGAATATCCAAATATAAAAACTGGTGTCATTAAGAGAAAAGAAAGATTTCAGAAAATTAGTCTGAAAAGAATTCCAGATGCAAAGCTCCATATATTTTAGTTTTATAATTTTATTTCTGAAATGTGCAGCTAAATTTACTTGTTTTCTAAAAGAAAGAAGCTTTCAAGAGCAATGGCATGATTTTGTAATGAAGGACAGACCACATCTATCACAAGAAATTATGAATAATATGTTTTTGAGAGAGCAGCTTACAACAGATTAGAACTTCTGCTGTCCTTTTCCCTACCAGGACAACAATTTTCCATGCTGAGCTGCTGATTGTGATTATTTATTAAAGGGACATTATAATATTTTATATCTCCTCTGATATTTCCTAACATAGAAATATTTGTGGACTAACACTATAATTTACAGAATAAACTGTATTGATTAAAAACTACAGAGACCTATTGTGTCATTTATTTAATCACAGAAAGCCATGTTTTCATCCTTAAATAACATCATGGTGAAGCACTTCATTTTATGTATTGTAGAAATTCAATGACAGATGCTAACATATTTATATGTTAATTTTTAGGAGGAAATATTTTATGGAATGATTTATACAAGATAACACAGAATGGAATAACTTTCCAGCCATTCATGCCAATAAAAAAAATAGTAGGGATTTAATAGTATTAAACATCGTGCTTCATATTTTTGATTGGGTAATATAAATATTTTTATATTACATTTAAAAAGTATGTAGTCTTTTATGTGCCCTTTAAGGATTGTAAATATATTCATATTTGAGCATGCTCTCTTGTATCAAATACGCACTAAAAAGGGCCTTTTAAAATAAATAGTTCATCAGTGAAATAAGTGACTTTATTATAAACTGACTTTTGCTAATTTTAAAGGTTTTCATGTTGTTTTTCTTTCATCTTTTTGGCAACTGCTTTCTCTTCAGTTTTTTTACAGCTTTGATATTGATAAAATAAAAACTTTAGTTAGCACAATTTATTTGAGCAAAAAAAAAAATTCATGAATTGGGCAGGCCTCAGAACCAGAAGAGACTGAGACAACTCTATCTAATCAGCAAGGTGGGCAGGCAATATTTATAGACAGAAAAAGTAAGTGAGGTACAGAAACAGCTTGATTGGTTACAGCTCAGTGTTTGCCTTATTTGGGCATGGTATGGTAATGAATATGCCTTATGTGAAAATGATGTGATCTGTTGGCAGCTAAGCATTGTCTGAAACTCAGCTGCTATGATTGGCTGAAACTCAGCTATTTGTTACAAGATTATACTCTTAAGTTAGCTTGCAGTTTTCATAATTAATTAGGTTGTGGGTTGCTATGTAGGGATTCAAAGTACAGAAGCAGCTTTAAGCCAAATGTAATTTAATATAATTATATCTTTATTTGCTATGTAGCCGTCTTTTTTTATTTCTACTCTTCTCTCCATTCATTCTGGAAAATGAATGGAGCACAAGATTATTAAAATAATGTAATGCTATGTATATATGACCAAATTTAATATAAAATTATGTTTTTTTAAATATTCACAACTGTCTACTTCTCAAACTCTTCTATCCTCAATTTTAAAGAACAGTAAAATCATTTGTATGACAGAGATTTAGAACTAGTAAGTTACACTTGACTTTTGAGACTCAGTTCATAATGAGTAATAAGGAAAATGGCAGAGAAATGCTGATCAGTTAGTTTCTCAATAATCATTAGAGGTATTGTCAGTATTTTATCTATGGTCTAAATTTCCAAATGTTTAAGAAATAAGGATGACCATTTTAGCTACTCTTGAGGCCAATGAATGCATTAACTTTAGCCTCATTAGATCCCAAGTTCATACCACTGAAGTGTGTGGGGTTACAAATCTTGTGTGTCATCAATAAGGCCTGAGGATGTCCACATGGGCAGGACAGGAAGAGCAGAAAAAGACTTCTGAAAAAAGAAGGAAAGAAGGCAAATGAGAAAAGGGGAAGATGAGAGACTTAAAAAATGCAAAGGGTTCCAAATTTTATTGAATAATATGAAAGAAATGTTTTCAAAGAAAAGAATCTTTATAAAAAATTGCTAGTTTTTAGTTGATTGCATTTCTTTTGTTCACATATACCACAACTATCATACGTTACAACACAGGAAGATTATTTTAAAGAAGCGAATCAACAAAACTGTTGGCAACAGCTTAGCAACCTCTAACAAAGTGAATTGCTGATTGTGACTTCTTGATCTCCTTAAATTTTGTTATAATTAAAAGTATATTCTTATTATTTACAAAATCCCACACTGCTTCTATCTATGGATATCCCTCCTATAGGGTCACACATTTCTACAACTGGTCATAAAGTCTCAATTTTTTTTAAGTAAATATTTGATCACACACAAAAAAAATGTATGAGAAAGTGAGGTTGTCTTTTACATAAGTAATAGTAAATATTACCTGGTGCCTTGCAGAATAAATTAAGATAAGTTGGGATACACAACCTATATATCTATCTCCCTCACCTTAATAAAGGAGGCCAGGAGTATTGTATATTGCTATTCACTTAGATCTTTAGAGCTTATTATGATACCTGGTAAATAATTAGTGTTCAATAAAAATTTAATGAACAAATAAAAAGATAATGACTCACAGGTTAAGTGAATAATTATGAACGTCCATGTTTTAAATGTAACCTTATTAAAAACTTTGTTTAAAATGTAGTTCTTTTCCTTTGGTGACAATTTACATGTTAAATTTTAGGAAGTACAACAAAGTTTATACACTAAATATTATTTTAAATCACAAATGACTGTAATTTTTATTATATTTATTTGCCAGTGTTTGGGCTAGGTTCACAGCTCATTTGAAATCATATATTTACATTATTTGGTATGTCAGTCTTATAAAATGCCTGCTTAGGCTTTTTAACATATCAAATAACATATCATGTATTTTTTATCTAAAGAACATGCAAATCTTTGTTGAAGATTCTCATAGAAGTAAAATATATCACAAATGTTGACAACTATATTTTTGCTTAGTAGAGCAATAATAGTAATCCAAGACTTATGAACTACAAATAAATATATTACATATAAATAATTGTAGTTCATTTTGCCTTTTCCTTAAAATTGTGATTGAAGGAAATAATAGTTAATTGCATTATTCAAGAATTTGTATCATATCTTTATTTTGAAGAATGGTGTAATAAGGTGAAATTTCAGAAAGTTGTAATAAATTCTCATGTTTTATTAATCTAAAATATGAAAAAGATAAAGATTTAGTAAGAATATTTTTGTTGTGAAAAAAATAGCAGTCATATTCAATTCTATTTTAAAGTTAAGGATAGTGCTTTACCTTAAATTTAAGATGTTAGAGACCAATTTCCTTGTGGTTTGGGATTAACTTTTCTGCTCCTATATCCCTAGGCCTAGTCATGTAGAAGAAACATTAAATTCAGGATACCTCATAAGTAGATTGAAAGGATATTATTGAAAAATTGGTTTTGAAAGGTCTTAAGTAAGAAATTAATGTTTCCTTACTGAAGTATGAAACAAAGTAAGTCTGAGAGAGAAACAGAAATAAAAAATGGAGCTTATATTACAAGTATTAAAAGGATGGATATTTTTCCCTCAGAAAATGGGATCAGGGTTCAATGACAAAAATATTTATACTTATTTAGAAGCAAAAATCATTGCTCTTGAATTTTTATCAATTAAGTATTTGATAATGGAAATTCCAGAAGGTGCCTTTAGTTGAATGTTTTATGAAAGGATCAAAGCGCCTGCTTTGTCAACTTTTTTTTTAAGGTCTCCTTTTTTAAGTATCCTAGAAAGATAGATAGGTTAGGCATGTCATGTGTGTGTACATGCATTTGTGTGTGCATGCACCCTTGTGTGTGTGATAGGGACGGAGAGAAAATGAGAAAGAGTTGAGAGGATTATTCTTTAAATCATGTTATACTCAGACAGCTGTCTTCATAGAAATATGATATTTTAATTAAAATTAGCATTCCCTTCTTGTCTTCAGTATACCTTGATAGCAAAAATCCTTTTAGATTTTTGGTTGAGAAAGAAAGACAATAGTGTGAAATTTGTAGCCATGAATATATTTTGAATATTTTCCAGTAATACAGTGTATCTTACTGGACAGAAATGACTATAAAAGGAAGAAAATGTATATCAAGAAAAGGAAATGACAAGGTGTTATTATTTTGAATTATAGTGTGAAATATTTGGGAACCATCCCAAATGCCCATCAATGTTAGACTGGATAAAGAAAATGTGGCACATATACACCATGGAATACTATGCAGCCATAAAAAAGAATGAGTTCATGTCCTTTGCAGGGACATGGATGAAGCCGGCAACCATCATTCTCAGCAAACTAACACAGAAACAGAAAACCAAACACTGCATGTTCTCACTCATAAGTGGGAGGGGGACATCACACACCGGGGCCTGTCAGGGGATGGGGGCAAGGGGAGGGATAGCATCAGGAGAAGACCTAATGTAGATGACGGGTTGATGGGTGCAGCAAACCCCCATGGTACATGTATACCTATGTAACAAACCTGCACGTTCTGTACTTGTATCCCAGAACTTAAAGTATAATAATAATACAAAGTAATGAAAAAGTAGTAGGAATATTGATATTGGAGAAATAATGACAGCTCAACTTTAATGTTCAGTTGATTCTAATACTATCTCTTGTAATTAAATGTATTTCCTTTTTCTATTTAATGGTAAAAATCTACAGTCATTATGATAATAAGCTTGCACCCACATCAATTTTCTTTTTACACTTTCTATAATATTTGAACAATATGATTCACCAATTTTCTGTTTAAGAGTATAGCAACTTAAGAACTTTTAAAAAATATTCATGAGACATTTTCAATAAGATTCTTTTATAGCTTCATTTAGACCTGTGTCTCATCATATCTTTGTTGTCTCCATTTAAATTTATAATATTCCATTACCATTATATAATACCCTTCTTTGTCTTTTTTGACCATTGTTGATTTCAAGCCTGTTTTGTCTGAAATTGAAATAGCAACTTCTGCTTTTTTCTGTTTTCCATTTGCTTGATAGATTTTTCTCCATCCCTTTACTTTGAGCCTATGGGTGTCATTGCATGTGAGATGGATCTCTTGAAGAGAGCATACCATTGAGTTTTACTATTTTATTCAACTTGCTATTCTGTGCCTTTTAATTGAAGCGCTTAGCCCATTTACCTTCAAGGTCAATAGTGATATGTGCAGATTTGATCCTGTCATCATGTTGTTTAGCTTGTTATTATGCCAGACTTCATTGTGTGGTTGCTTTATAATGTCAATGGTCCATGTACTTAAATGTGTTTCTGTGGTGATTGGTAATGGTCTTTCTTTCCAAATTTAGGACCTTTTAAGAACTTCTTTTAAGGCAGATCTGGTGCTAATGAATTCCTTTAGCATTTCCTTGTCTGAAAAGGTCATATTTATTTTTTGCTTATGAAGCTTAGTATGGCTGGATATGAAATTATTGGTTGAAATTTCTTTTCCTTATAAATGCTGAATCTAGGCCTCCAGTCTCTTCTGGCTCGTAGTGTTTCTGCTGAAAGTTCTGCTGTTAGCCTGGTGGGGTTCCCTTTGGAGGTGACCTGCCCCTTCTCTCTAGCTGCCTTTAACATTTCTTCTTTTGTTTTGACATTGGAGAATCTGATGACTATGTGTCTTGGGGATGGGCTTCTTGTATAGTATCTCATAGGGATTCTCTGCATTTCCTGAGTTTGAATATTGGCCTCTCTAGCAAGGTTGGGGAAATTTTCATGAATGATATCCCGAAACATAGTTTCCAAGTTGGTTGCTTTCTTTCTTCTTTCAGTGAATTGTAAATTTGGTCTTTATACATTTTCCCATATTTCTTAAAGGGTTCGTTCATTCCTTTTATTCATTTTTTAAATTTTTTGTCAGATGGAGTTATTTTAGATAACTGGTCTTTGAACTCTGAGATTCTTTCCTCAACTTAGTTGATTCTGCTGTTAGTATTTGGTGATTCTACTATAATATCCTTGAAGTGAGTTTTCAGCTCTATCAGATCAGGGTTTTTTTTTTCTTAAAATAACCATTTTGTCTTTCAGCTCCTGTATTGTTTTATTGTATTCCATAGATTCCTTGGATTCGGTTTCTACTTTCTCCTGAATCTTGATAATCTTCATTTCTATCTATATCACAAATTGTATTTCTGTCATTTCAGCCACTTCAGGCAAGTTAAGAACCATTGCTATTTCTGGGGTATGAGTGCAGTTGTTTGGAGGTGAGAAGACACTCAGGATTTTTGAGTTGCTAGAGTTCTTGCATTGGTTCTCACTCCTCTATGTGGCCTGATGTTCCTCCAATCTTTGAAGTTACTCCCCTTTGAATGGCTTTTTTTTTTTTTTTTTTTTGCTTTTCTCTCCTTTGATGCTCTTGTTTGGTATAAGGTGATTTCAGCTGACTGGCTTTATTTCTAGGACATTTAAGGGGATAAGGCTTAGCTCAGTACTCCTGGACTGCATCCTCCAACTCTGGGGAGTTGGTAATGTGCTCTTGGCTTTGTTTTCTGGCCCCTAGAGGTTAGGAATCTGTTGCACTGGAGGGTCTGAGGTGTTCCCCATCTGCTGACAAAAACACTCCGATGGATTGTGCCAGCCAAAGCCTTCACCAGGGTGCTGGCAGGATGATCTGTGCTTGATTGCATGTGCCAGCAATTGTGACACTGTAGTGGGGTACAAGCACATTTCCTGTGGTGGGGAAGCAGCAGGAGCAGGGTACAGTGTTCCTGCATATGCTCACTCCAGCGGCATGGTATGGGTGGGTTATGGTTGCCAGTGTCCGTGCTTGCACTTGTACCAGTGGCAGCCATGGCACGGTTGAGACACAGGTTATCACTTGAGACACCAGTTGTTGCGGGGCTGCTGGCCTCCATGCATGCATGCACACTGGCAGCAGTGGCAGCATGGAGAGACAGGGCTGATGGCATCTGTGTGCCTGTTTTCGCCAGCAGTGGCAGCCTGGCTAGGTTCCCGTGTTTGAGCATCTGAGGTGATGGGTGGCAAGGAGCACTCACACATCCAGGCTGGCGGGGGAGGGAAGGCAAGGACGACCTGTGCAGGTGTGCTGACAAAGTGGTGTGGAGGTGGCCATGAGCAAGTGCCTACCAACAAAGCTGTGCAGGGGAGGCTGTGGTAGAAGGAAGGTGTGAGTAGACACACATTGGTTGGGGCCACTCTGCTGGAGCTCTCTGATAGCCAGGTGCTGTCTGCTGTAATAGGTGCTCTGCCGAGGACCTCCAGGAAGCACCCAGGTTGGACATCTGAGGCTACAAGTGGGCATGGCCAGGGTGGGGCCTTGGGAGAGGATAGCAGACAGGGATCACTCAGATCAGACTGGCTCCATCACATGTGCAGAATCACCCTACTCTGTCCAGGCCCGGTAGTCACCCTCAGGCTAAAGTCTCCTAAAGAAGCATGAAAACCCTTGGGAGACTACAGTCCCTGGCTGTGCTCCACTGCAGACGGTCCTGCTCCACATCCAGACAGTAGCAGAATCAGGCTGGAGTTCTGATCCTGCTACCTATCTAAGCAGCTCTCTCTGCCAACCCAAGTGTCTGTAGGGGTTGTGGGGTCTCCTGCTACCAGGATCCATGAGGTTCATAGTGAGAGCATGCCACTCCTCAGCTGTTCAGCTCTCCGCTTCCCCTGGAGTTGCAGGAGGCCAGGAAGAGTTCCTGGTGCTTGGTAGCCTTGTGCAGGATACCCAGCTATTTCCCCCTTCCGCCCAGCATCTGTGTCCTCCCTCCATTTACTTTCAGTGCCTTCTCTTTGAAGATTTGCTCAAAGTGTGCATTTAAAACATTTTTAAAAATCTAGTTTCACTTTCAGTCTTATCACTTTTAATTACTTTGCTGCACTTTTGCTGCTTTACTCTCTTGATTAACTATTTTGTAAAGTGTCATATGAGTGTATTACTGGGGAATAAACAGATAACACAACTACACGCTTTGCTGTTTGTATGTGAACTAACAGATGTGCAGTGACCAAACACTGGCAGATTCTGAAAGAAGTGATGCGATTGGTCACTGATCATGATGTTCCTATTATTTGCATTATAATTTGTGGACTGGGGTGTTAGCAGCAAAGTTTATGCTTTGTTCAATTTTTTATAGTTGATATACTGTGGTAACTGAAATTTAAATTTTATTGTTGCTAGGCTGGCATCATTTAACTTAAAAAAAAAAACTAGTAAGTGAAGCCCATCCATATTGGTAGCAGGCAATAAAAAGACTACTTGCCCTACAAAGTCACAATGATGACAATAACATTCAAGAATAAAGAAATATGTCAACTGAACAGAGTCAAGACAGTGACACATATGTATATAAATCAAAATTAAGCTACAAATGAAGTGACACTTTAAATCAGTGGGCAGACATAACCTGGTCATCAAATAATATTAGGAAATCTGTACCAAAGAGGAAGAATGACTATATTATACTCTTCTAGGGAATAGTTTACACAATAATTAATAATACAAGCTAGGATAAAACCTAGAATAATTTGAAAGAAAATGTAGACAAATATTTTTATGATCTTTGCAATAAAAAGTTCTCAATAACCAAAAAACAACCCCAAAACAATGCCTAGATACCTGATCACGAAGGAAAGACAGATTTAACTATATAAAATGAATCATTTCTTTATTATATCAGATAAGTGACAGACTATATTACAGAAAAAGAAATGTCATTAATAATAAAAAGACTGTATAAAATACAGTAAGAAAAATCTTATAACTTGATTAAGAATGTGCAAGAGAAACAAATAAGAAATTTGCAGAAAAAGAAATATGGATGGCTAATCTTTGAATAGATGTTTAAACTCATTAGTAAATCAGAAAACATCAATTAAAACAATAAAATTGGATTTTTTTATCATCGAAGTAGCCAAAGTAAAAGATTAATTATCACTCATTTTAAAGAAGGTGCACAGATAACTGGCATTCTTATGCTCTGCTAGTGAGAGTATTAGTTTATAAATAAAGCCTTTTTAGAACATTCATGACATCATTAAAATTTTTAGCTTACATATATTTTGCCTAGAAATTCCACCTCTAGGACTTTCTCTACAAAATTAATTGTGCTTATACCTAAGACAAAAGTATACGGCAGACTACAAATACCAAAATTAGCATTTCATCCTATAATTTTTTTTATATATCTGTTAACCTTTTTCTCAAACTAGGCTTTTTCATCATCCTGGCCTATCTGAGGATAATATTTGCTTTGTCAATATTGTTCTTTTCAGTCAAACATCTTCTAATTATATGTCTACACATATAGTTTATTCAAGAAAACCATCAAAAGTGATGTGGATAGTATTACAATGTGCACAGTGCTCAAATATAATGCAATATTTTTTAAACAAATCTCAGGTGTATAATACTGTGTTTCAATAACAGCATTTAATGGAACTGTATACAGAGTATAACTGAGAGTGTTTGGAAGGGATAATTGTTGCCACTAATTAACAACGGTAATGGTGAAAAGTCATTCTTCACTATTTTTATTTTCTCATTTCTAAAACAAAAATAATAAAACCTTGCACGCATGATGTTTTAAAGATTGAATAATATTTATAAAGTGGTAAGTTTTGGTGATGATAAGTAGCAATTGCTATTTTTATCTTAAAAGTCATTGGGTTATACTATATATATACAGACTTTGCCTATGTAAATGATCGTTTCTATTATAAATTGGTGCACCTTCAAGATAGAGAAGTATTTTTAAGGGAAATGTAAGAAAATATGTATTTTGATTTTTAATAGCCTTGACAAAAATCTCCTCATAAATCATTTTTATTCTAGTAATTTCTTTTAAGAAACTATCCTGTTATATAGACTTCTGTGAAAAATCAATATATGCATTTCCTCATTTATATCTTCCAGTAATTGAATTGCTTTTAAAACCCTCACAGCAATTTTTATTAGTGTAAATCACTGCATTTAACTATTTTTATCTTTTTGAGCTCATTTTTGGTATACACATGTGCAGCATGCAGCAGAGCAAAAAAATTGATATCAAGTTGTATATAAATACCATATATTAGAACAAGTGCAAATGTATATCCTAGTAGATTTTTTAAAACAATGTTTTGGTAAAAATATACCTACACTGGAAATTGGGAGAAGAGGACATTAAGGTTTGACACTCCTTTAAAATAATTAAAGGAAAAACTTCCATGTCTCTATGTTAACTTTATATATCTTAAGCTACATTTCTCAGTATGATTAGCTTGAGAAATATTTCATTTCAGCTTGACAGACTACTACTCACTACCTATTACCTGTTCTAAACGTAGAAGTTAAAAAAGAAAACAAAAGAAAAACAAATTCCTGGTTTCAGAATTCTTGCAGTAGCAAGGCAGATGGATAAATAAATAATTAAGAAACTGAGTGGCATATGCTGAAACTGAGGTTTGTACAGGGCACAGTGTTGGGAAAAGGGAGTGGTAATCAACTATACATGGAGAAGTTAGGGAAAGCTTTCTATGTATTTAATTCACTAGCTTTGTGTTATGCTAAATAATCATCTCACACTCCTTGATTAAAGTCAAATAGACATAATGTATCTAGACAGTGACTAGGCAAGGAATTGAACCAATATTAAAGAAAATTAATTTGTGGGCATGAATTTTAGAGTCATGTACTCACCTGTGCACCTCACCTCTCTCTCCAATTATGTGTCTTGTTTGGTATGTAAATTTTACATGTTCAAAACCGAGCTCTTGACATTCCGCTCCTGAACTTACTGCTTTGTATTCCTCTGACTTCCAAAATGATCTTTCTGTATGTCAGGCAAAGAACCATAGGGTCTTTGCAAGTATGCTTCATCTGCCTGAAATGTTCGTGTCTTGGATATTCACAGCTCTCTCCCTCTCTCGTATAGTTATTCTTGTTTTGCTTACCTCTGTTTTCTGGGCTACATTTTATTTTTATGTTGTTATCATTTATTTTATTCCTTATTATTTCTACTTTAGAAAATGCCTTTGAGATATCTGTTTTATTAATTGGCATACATTTTGCTTTTCCTGAATTTTTTGACTGTTTAATTTTTTTGCATATAACAAAGGAAACCCCAGTATTAAAAACACGATTAAAATTCCCAAATGAAATGAACGCGAGGTACCTAAGAAAACATTGTTCTAATGAACACATCATTGGGCAATAGGAGAACAAATTTCCTAGGAATATGATTTTATAAAATAAAATAAAGTTCACAGACAAATAACGTAATTCTCTTTAGAACTATTAGAAGTGTTATCAAATACATCTGTAACAGTATATCTTGTGTAATTCTGTTTTCCATTAATAATTATATCAAAGAAGCAACATATTTGGATAATCAACTTATATAAAAATAATAAAAGTAAATACAGGGCTTCAGGGTTATATAAACCTTCAGTAAATTATAAACATATTGAATATTAAAACATTAAAAACTAAATATTACTTTCAATATTTCATTCTTATTACACCAATTTCACTTGGATAATTATAGATGTAGAATTAATGGAATTTAAGAATCTGTTATGCAAGATTACTGCCTGTTCACTTACTGAAACTGAAAACTTATGTGACTTAGGTCTCAGATTTCTCACATAAAGCATGGAAATAATAACATAATGACTTTATGAGGACTACATTGGATAATGCTTGTAAGATTCTCTGTTTCTTTAGTGCTGGGTTAAGTTTTAACAAATGTATATTTCCTGAAGAGCTTAGATTCAAGTTAGACATATTTAAAAAAATATATATCTAATTTTTGGTAGAGTTACATTATAGTTTATTACACATTTTATCAATTTCAAAAGGGGCAGGCAACATATCTAATACAATATTTAAAGTATAGTAATCTGCCGGGTGCAGTGGCTCACGCCTGTAGTCCCAGCACTTTGGGAGGCTGAGGTGGAAGGATCACGAGGTCAGGAGATCGAGACCATCCTGGCTAACGCGGTGAAACCCCGCCTCTACTAAAAATACAAAAAAGTAGCCGGGCATAGTGGCGGGCGCCTGTAGTCCCAGCTACTCGGGAGGCTGAGGCAGGAGAATGGCGTGAACCCGGGAGGTGGAGGTTGCAGTGAGCCGAGATTGCACCACTGCACTCCAGCCTGGGCAACAGAGTGAGACTCTGTCTCAAAAGATAAATAAATAAATAAATAAAGTATAGTAATCTAAAAAACTCAAGGGAAGCAATATCTTGAAAGACAATTCTTAAAAAGATTGTTCCATTACTTTTTAAAAATTCAATGGCATAAGGGATAATAAATTCAGCTCTACTGGTAAATTATCACATTAATAACTAGAGGAAAATGTAGGAAAAGTACGTATTTTACCTCATAAATTTTGGTTGCTAGTTATTTAAAGTTGTTTAATGATTAATGTCCTGTTCTGTAATATAATAATCTCAACACAAAAATTGCTTTGTCAGAAAATCTCATTTTAAAGGCACTTGATATTTAATATTTATCAACCTCCCACTGTACACCTGGTTATGTCTTAGACACAGGGAGCACAGGTGAACAAAACAAGAGTAGTCCCTGTGTTCATGAGATTTAAACTATATTAAAAGAATTTACACAATTAAATATAATATTAAAACTGTAATATAG
This sequence comes from Pan paniscus, assembly GCF_029289425.2. Classification (NCBI taxonomy): domain Eukaryota; kingdom Metazoa; phylum Chordata; class Mammalia; order Primates; family Hominidae; genus Pan; species Pan paniscus. The sequence continues at coordinate 99,996,339 of NC_073258.2, forward strand.
GAACGTCTCTTGGTTATTCTGACATTGAGACCAAAATATTTCCGGCCACTGTTTCATAGAGGACTTTGAAGTACTTGGGCTAGCTTAAGAAATAAAAATGATATAAGCCGGTAGTGTTACTTTCAAACACCAGTCTTAGACTGTTGATAATTTGGGAAATATATAGTTAGCTCATTGCTTATTTTATGACAACATTTGGGGAAAGATTTCCTGAAGTATGTGTGATATTTTATTTTGTTTAGTTTAGCATATACATTGATGGCAAATATTTTGCAAAGGACATAAGCTACATGTGGGGTGAAAGCATTAAAGTACCTCTTTCTATCATCCTAATAAGTCTGTGGATTGCTTTCTACTTGGCCATGTTTGCACTAGTCTCCAATTTTTACACTGAACCTCACCTAAACATATCACTAGGATTGTCTTAAATGACATATATTTTACTTCTTGCTGTACTAAACTACTAATCACCATTTATACCAACTAATTACACCCCAAGGCACAAAGGGGAGTAAACTTAATTAGTCTGAAACCCCAACAGTGCAGACTTGCCATCTAGTGATGACAGAAGGTAACTATAGATTACAAAAACTGTCTACAAATATTTATGGAATACTTACTTTGAAGCACTGGCAAAGATACAAAGATGAATAAGACACAGAATTTGACCGAAGGAGTTCAAAATACAGTGAGAGGGAGAAGACACAAGCAGTTACGTTTAAGGCAAAAACATTGTTAAAATGCAGAAAGAGATACATATTACATGCCAAGAGAAGGGCAGAAAGATGATGAATGAACTCTGATTGAATAGATCACGTAATTTCCTATAATACACATATGGTATTAATGACTAGGATACTGGGAAACAAGTTTACCAGGTACAAATCTATATATTGAAATTAAAAACTTGTGAATTTGGGGAAAGTTTGTGACAGAAACTGAGTGTAGAAAAAGTGGACCACGGAGGGAACACCATTAGAGAAGAAACCACATCCTATTCCTCCCATTTCACTAGAATCTAGAATAGTCCCTGATTGATATCTACATTAATGTAGTTAATATTTGTTTGAATGTTAATTACTGGAAATGTGAGTAGGAAGCATGATTATAAAAAATCTTGAAATATATAGATAGGAATACTTAAAAACTGTTTGTAAACAGTATTCAATATTAATATTTTTGAGACTCTATGACAGATACTTCTAACTGCATACCCAATACTTTTTATTTCCTTAATAACAGAATCTTATGTATTTTCAGAGCAGCACATTTAAGAAAATAAACTTCTCCACTTTTTTTTTTAATTCTAGGATAGTAAAATGACACAGTTCTGGCCAAGGAGATAAAAGCAGAAGTCACTGAGGGGTGTTTATAGGAGGCCCTTTAAAAGTCTCGGACGGGGATGTCTTTGAGCTCCCAAAACCAATTGCGAGCATGGAGAGTTGCATTGCTCTTTAAGAATGGTAGAGCAGAAAGCTGAAATGAGACCAGCTTCCTGATGACATTATAGAACCATCATAGCAGCCTTGGACTGCCAGATTCCAAAATTCGTATTTAAGTGAGAAAAATATAACCTTAATTTTTCTAAAGCCATTTTCCCCAGGCTTCTATCATTGGCAGCCAAACAGAATTCTGAAATTATACAGACACTGACTAAAAAGGCAGAAACCATTGTAGGTAGCAAAGCATAGATTGAACTCTGAGGATGTTTAGAACAAGAAACTTGCTAATATCATATTGCCACTGAGACTATATTTAATCACACTTTTGCCACTGTTGGGACTGCTATTCTCCTCATCACTCTTCAAGTAAAACACTATGCAAAATCCATGTCAAGCACCATTGTTTCTATGATGCCTTACCTAGCATCCATTCAGAATTAATCCCTCTTTGTGCTTATCTTGCTCAGATTACTACTATAATACTTATAAAAGTATAGCAGGCAGTGTGTATTGCTTCTACAACCCTAGACTACCCTGGTTAATAGAACCTCATTTTTTTTTTCCTAGAAAGAAAATGTATGTCTGCACTGGGAGCGTGGCATGGTTGATCTAAACTAAAAAGAGCTATCTTGTCCTGTTTTGATGATATTTGTTTTCTCTGGCTTCCGTGCATAAGACCCAGTTCTCCCCAATAAAACACCAGGAAGAGAAAGTTGGCTTGAGGGTTCCTAGACATGTTTTTTTTTTTTTCTTTTCATTGATAAAAGAAGAGAGCCTTTGTAGAAAATGCACTTTGTTCTTTCACTGTCTTGCTTCGCTTTTAGATGAACTCCTGGTGCTTGAAGCTACATCATCTTGAGACCATGAGGCAATAAACCTAAGCATGAAATATAAGCATGTCACTGACGGGAAAATTCTGGGTCATGCTTGGTGAATCAAAGACTGAAACCATCTATCTCTGGATTTCAATCCTTGCATTAAAATATACCTCTTATTGACTAAAATTACTGACCAATACAGAAAGAAAATATTTATGAAATTTTCTCAGTACAATATTTTCTTCCTATAATACATTATCTGATATTAACAGACACTATTTTACATACAAAGAAAGAGAAGCTAAGAACATCAAAGTAGCTTGTCTGAAGTTGCACAGCTATAAGGTAGATATTACTTGACTTAGGTATGACTAGTTTCTTCCATTTGATTGAAGATGGCTGTGAATACTCTCTAGCCCCACTCATCAAATAAATGGATTACAATTTTTACCTTGATACTGTACAAATAAATGATCAGTGAATGTGAAGACAGGTAACTCTTTTAATCATGATTCTACAAGAAAGATTCAAGGCAACCATTTGTCAATTTAAACGGGTAGTTTTACCTTTTGTTTTTAGAAACACAGTGAATTTGGTCAGGTGATAGACTTAAGTGTTCTTAATTTGATATGCGACACTCTGCTTTTAGTTTCTCTTTTCACAACCAAAGTTGCCTTTTCAGAAGAAATTACGGAAATAGGAGAGTGAAAATAGGATTTGCTGCTTTTGACAAATCACCTATTGACCTCGCAGGTTGTTCAACAGTTTTTATGGCTCTTGGGTAATTGGAAATTCATAAATAACTCAAAATTATTCATATTAAAATGTTTTCTGATTATTGATTAGGTCACATTCCTTTAATTTTACTGAGATATGACTTCTTAGAAGGAAAATAAATTTACATTGTTTTCTAGAGTACATTTTATTTTATTTATTTTAAACAAAACAAAACAAAAAGTTTTCTAAGGCCTTAACAAAGCTACTCCTTTTGGTTGAATTAGATACTAGTAAATAAGATTTGTTGTTCACTAGAATAATATTATTTGAGTATGTATGCTAGTTTTCTCCAATTATTTTAATAAGAAATATTTAATATTTAACAATTTCTCAATTTTCTGTTTTTCAATTAATACTCAATGAAATTAGTTACCAATATTATCAGATCGTTAGATTCTCCATTTTAACAAATTTTTAAATAATATCATACTTTGTTTATATATTTCTTAGTATACTTCTTTACCTAAAGTTTATTTATTTCTAATTTGATGAATAAACTGAAACTTATTTTCCCTGTTATGTTATAAAGTTTGTCATAATATTTAGAGAATCATGGCAGTTTCAGATTTTAATAATCCATATAAGAATTACTAGACATGCTATACATTAAAACTGTGTACAGTTCATTAGCCGGTTTGAATGTCACATTTAACCTCAGCCTACCTTTGTTCCCATGCAGAGATTTTGAGTGTACCACTACTATTTGCATAAGCAAGTAATTTATTGTTATGACATCTCTTAATTGGAGGTGAAAACAATGCAATGTGGAACTAGTTGTAAGTGGTTTGTCTTGTTGCAAATTTATTGTATTTTTAGGTCATACATTAACATGATTTTAAAAAACTCAGCTGACTTATCTGATTAATATGATTGATATAAAATTATGTCAAAAAATGTGTTGCAATTGGGCAGGGCGCAGTGGCTCATGCCTGTAATCCCAGCACTTTGGGTGGCCGAGGCGGGTGGATCATGAGGTTAGGAGTTCAAGACCAGCCTGGCCAACATGGTGAAACCCTGTCTCTACTAAAAATACAAAAATTAACAGGGCATGGTGGCACCTGTCTGTAATCCTAGCTAATCAGGAAGCTGAGGCAGAATTGTCTGAACCCAGGAGGCAGAGGTTGTAATGAGCCGAGATTGTGCCACTATACTCCAGCCTGGGCAAGAGAGCAACACTCCATCTCAAAAAAAAAAAAAGAGTTGCAATTGAAAAATGGTCAGGTGAGAAGTATCTATACACTTACCTAAAGAGCAATACAATACTTTAAAAAACTCTATAATAGCTAGGTTAGAACAAACCAAAAATTAAAAATTTAGAATAAACTGTAATATTTATGAACATTCAATTAATTGGTGCTTCATTTTTAGAACTCCTTCATGTATCATATAGTTATGTAGTACAATTCTGCTCTGCAGAGTAACATACTTACTCTTAATATGCTTAAATTCAGAGTAAAATTATTTTGAGAAATGAAAATTCTAGTATAAATATTAACATATACAAATATCTATAAGCTGTAAGTACATGCTGTTTTCCCTGATAATTTTATAAATAAGAATATAAAATAATAAATGAAAATTGGATAAATATCATTTTTTCAGACACTGATTATTTCATTATGCAGCACAAGTTGAGTATGACTATGTGTGTGCATGTGTGTATGAAACATGCATATATTGTATGTTTGGTACACATGTTGTGTATTCATATGTTTATAAGTTAACATAAGATGAGAAAGAGCTCCTGCTCTCTCTCTACATAGCGAGATGTGTGTGTGCATATGTGTGTGTATATATCTAAACAGAAATATGCCGTCTTTTTTACCTTTGAAAAACTAATATGGGCAATACAACCTTGTCCAGTTAATTTCTTCAATTTTTTTTTAGTTGTTGGGTAACACTACCAAACATTCTTTAAATAATCTGGTTTATACCAGTGGTTTAATGAATGCATTTTTGGTACTAGAATGAAATTTATTGCAAATGAGCATTTATCTACCAATCAGTAGTTAATGAGGTTGTAAATCTGACAATTGTTGTGATTGTTTCACATGTTGTTAAACCATTAATAAGGATTCATAAAACACAGTTGAAAGTTAAGTTTTGTTTATAGAGGCTATCATTCTGAAAACGATAAAAGATTCATTCACTAAATTTACTAAGTAAGCAATATTTCAGACACAAATTAGGGGAGTCTAATTATTAGGTACAACCAAGTAATATTATTATTTAGGAAGATCAAATTTGGCATGTCAGGCCTTTTGGTAGCATACTAATTGGCATGGTTACACTTGGTTACTAATTAATTGGTTTTACACTAGCCGTCTATAAATACAGTGTTTCCCAGAGGGGAGAGGAGAGGAAGGACACCAACTTTATTTTTAAATGAACATTTATTTTTGTGCTAATGAGGGTGTTCAGGGGTACAAATGACAAGACCCAACTCAAAGGGTACATTAATTGCCTCACATAGTAATGCAGAGAGAGGACAGATTTGAGAGATGCTTGACTTCTTTGCTCAATTATTTTATAGAATGCAGGGTTTTTGCATTTTCCCACTTTGTTTCAGTGCTTTCCATGGTTAATGTTGGTTTCCTTCTCAGGTCAAAATAAGAGATCGCATCTAGAAATGATAATCCTCCTCCAGTTGAGGCAGATTTTCTTAGAAGCTTCCTAGTATACCAACCTTCATATCACACTGGCCAGCTATCATTAGAAAGAAATAAGCAATTTCTAAGATTGACTTAGACCCGTCATCTGAGGTGGGATGATGGTTGAGAAGTCAACATTAATATTCAGCATAATCCACCTTTAAATTTTGTATTATATTAGTACTATATGATGAATGTTTCATCTTTGGGCAGCCAGTCTTTCATCTGGATATTTACAATTTTATTTCTGAATCAACCTGAAAAATGACCGCCTGATCTGTATTTGGTTCCCTACTAGAAGCACAGTGTAAAAATGAGTAATTATGACTGGGCACGATGGCTCACGCCTGTAATCCCAGCACTTTGGGAGGCCAAAGCGGGTGGATCACAAGTCAGGAGATCGAGACTATCCTGGCTAACACAGTGAAATTCCATGTCTACTAAATATACAAAAAATTAGCCTGGCATGGTGGCACGCACCTGTAGTCCCAGCTACTGAGGAGGCTGAGGCAGAAGAATCTCTTGAACCCAGGAGACGGAGGTTGCAGTGAACCGAGATTGCACCATTGCACCCAGCCTGGGCCACAGAGCAAGACTCTGTCAAAAAAAAAAAAAAAAAAAAAAAAAAAAAAAAAAAAAAAAAGAGTAATTATGTTAAGACTCCAAAGGGTTTGAGCATAGTGTAAAAATGGGTAATTTTCCTTAAGCCTCTCAGGAAAGGAGTTCCAGTACTAAGCCAAAACAAAAAAATTGTGTACGAAATGTATACTAGAGGGAGTAAAAACAACCTGAATGACATAGAATAATGCATGCAAGGCATTTATAGACTTTCTTTGATTTTATATCCTCCATTAATTTTGAAAATCATCAACTTACACTGTCATAACATATTAAAACTTGAACAATAGTTATACAGCAGACACAGTAATGTTTTGATATGCTTGTCATATTTACAGTGGTCACAATTTCAATTTTTCCTTTTTCTTTTTTTTTGGTTTTTGTTTTTTCATTTCACTGTGGTCATGGTGACCCGTAAGCCCCAGACCTGTTTGAAGAACATATTTCATTGAATTACATTTTGATTCAATTTCATGTTTTCATTGAAAAAATCCACACGCAACAGCCTTAATGATTTTAAAATGTTGCATAATCTTATTGAAAACATTATCCACTACATTTTTGTAAAGCGCAAGTGAATACTTACCTTTAGAGTTAATTGCTTGAAAAGCTTTGCTACTTCTGAGGCTGCTGTGTACTTTTTCTGTATTAATTAAGAAGTATGTGACAGGAATATGGTTCTTTTTGTTTTGGTTGTCTGAAGTTTTACAGCCAAATTTAAGAATGAACCATAATTTTTATAAATAAAATTAAAGCTTGTAAAACATTTTATGTTATTTTTATCTCAATCTTAACATTCTGATTTGGGTTCTCTGTGGTTCTGCTGTTTCTAAAAATATTTTGTTAGACTTGATAAAATTCCTACAAACTGACTCATAATTTAGTGTTAAAAGGGAAGAGGTAGATAGACATAGATAAGCAGATATATTTTGCATTATGTAAATTATATAGTTAAATTGATTTTTCCTAGGCTGGTATATAAAGAAGTAGGAATTATACAAATATTTGCTATTATTATCAGTGGCTAATTTGACCAACACTTATACTGAACTAGCCTATGATTATTTTTATTTGTACTGTAAATGCAGCTACAGAATATATCAATTTATTAAAATTAAATTTTAGTTGCTATGATACTTGAGAGTTAATTACATTTGTGATATGCTCTATTGGGAATGCAAAATCTCATATGAGGCAAAACCAAAATTAGAATTTCTGTTACTCTCTTCATAGTGATCCGTTATCTAATTAACACTATCAAGGATGGGGTTTTGTGAGTGACAATGGGGTGTGAAAGAACTTATGAATTTATTCATTCTATAATTAATATAAGGCAAATGAACACATCTTTAATATATCAAGCTCTAATATGGCTCCAGTATAACTTTTAACTAAGTTTCATCATAATGTATCATAATCTATTTTGATATAACTATAATGAGATGAGGCTTGAATATCAACAGCTATATGTAATATTCACAACATAAAATTTAAAAAATTAGATCTGACCCCAAAGCCTATTTTTAAAAATTTATTCTTATAATGATTTTTTTTTTTTTGAGATAGCATGTCAATCTGTTGCCCAGGCTGGAGTGCAGTGATGTGATCTGGGTTCACTGCCTCTTCCACCTCCTGTACTCAAAGGATTCCCCCCACTGCCTGCCAAGCCTCCCAAGTAGCTAGGACTACAAGCACACACCACCATGCCCGGCTATTTTTTAATATTTTTTGTAGCGACAGACTTCCACCATGTTGCCCAGGCTGGTTTCGAACTCCTGGGCTCAAGTGATCTGCCTGCCTTTGCCTCCCAAAGTGCTGGAATTACAGGAGTGAGTCACCAAACCTGACCATATGAATGTATTTTTTTACAGGAAATGTACAAGTTGAGGCTGGGTGTGATGGCTCACGCCTGTAATGCCAGCACTTTGGGAGGCCGAGACCGGGGGGGTGGGGGGACGGCAGGTCACAAGGTCAGGAGTTCGAGACCAGCCTGGCCAACATAGTGAAACCCCGTCTCTACTAAAAATACAAAAAATTAGCCAGGTGTGGAGGCATGCACCTGTAGTCCCAGCTACTTGGGAGGTTGAGGCAGGATAATCGCTTGAACCCAGGAGGCAGAGGTTGCAGTAAGCTGAGACCACACCATTGCACCCAGCCTGGGTGACAGAGTGAGACTCCATCTCAAAACAAAACAAAACAAAACAAAAAGATAGGAAATGTACAAGTTATGGCTAGAAATTCTGAATATATCGTAACTACCTTTGATAAGACAAACAGAAATGGTGTATTGTTTCACTGAATTATCACAGACAACACAGAACAATACTGGTAATCAAACTAACATTAAGGCAAAATTGAATAAAATATATTAAAATATGGCAACTATTAATGCTTACAGAAAAGCAAGCACATATGGAAGAAGAAGAAATAGAGGATATCTTTGAAAGATTTTTCTTGGGAACACAGCACTGAATTCTAAATGAGCAGATCTGGCTTTGATTTGAGCATTTGTGCTTATCAGCTTTTAACCTTTGTGGAAGTAGCAGAGACTCTCTGAGCGTAATGGTCACTTGGAACATGGTGTTAGTTTCTATTCTTTCTTCACACAACTGACATGAAGAACAAATATTAAAGAGCTTTATGAACTGTACATGTAGGACTTAGTCTTTTGTTCTTTTTGGGTTAATTCAGGAGTGAAATAAAGACTGGGAGTAGCATCTCAGGCCTCATAAACAAAACATGGCCATTGATACTAGAACACAGACTACCTGTACTTTGCCCTTATTTTAGAAAACTTTTTCTGTTTGAGAAAAATTACTCATGACTTAATAGTTATGGCAGGCTTCCAGAGGGATCCCTGAATATTCATATACTAGTAGTTGTAAATGATCTAGAGGTCCTGGAATTCCTGTCCTATTTTATAGCCATGACTTGGAGAGATGATATAAATAAGCATGTAGATATGCAATAAGCTATATAAGTGTGTGTGTGTGTGTGTGTGTATTTAGTATAGATAATTTTCCACATATGCCCATAATACATACATATGTGTGTATATATGATTTTGTGAGATAACACTTTAAGAAATATGAAGAAGAAATGAAAGAGGAAAAGAAAGAAAGTAGGTTGATGAAACCTATGAGCCATTAATAAGAAGAATAATGATCCTTACAAGTATTTGATCCACTGAGGAAAGAGAAGAAGCTGTTGGATTACCACTGTCTTTTGCATCGGCTCCTTAAAGTGATGGCCCAAGACGAGACAGTAGTAAGGGGTAAAGAGAAAGAAAATTTCAAAAAGAGGAAGATAAAGGGTTTACATGCAAATGATTGAACTCATAGTTTTATATAAATCACTTTAGTCGGTGAAAAACATTATCTCCCTAATGTTATACATAATCCTCACCTCAGAGATAACATAATGTATAAAACTAGGGATAAAATAACATGCAAAGACTGAAAGTTTATCTAGGTATAGAAATCATACAGATAACTGAGTAAACATCCTGTAAATATTTCAGTTAAATAATTACATAATTTTTCAATAAAGAAAAGCTATATAATGTATTATGAAAATTAATAGTCAATGGGAATTTGGGGAAAGACAAAGATTACTTCTTGTTTTCCAGATGGTAATCACTAATATTATGTATCAGTTTTTTTGTGCTACATGTTATGAATATTTTATATTTTATTTATTTATTTTGCATGTTATTTAATTTATCAACATATTATAGGTTACTAATATTTTGTGTATATATGGCTTATGTTTATATAGCAGATAATATTTATGGAACCAAACACTGCTCTAAGTGTTTCAGTAACTCACTTCATTCTGTCAGCAATCCTATGAGGTAGATTCAGATCAAGAAAATGAGGCTCAGAGAGCATAAGTATCTTTCCCAAGGACGCACAGGTTAATATACACAAAGGTCGCAGTTAGATGTGTACCAAGGAAGGTTGAAAACCAGCAGCAGGCTCTTATGACAGGTGGGTCTAATCTTGGCTTTGTAATTTGCAAGATGTCTAACCTAGGACAAATCACTTTATCTCTAAGGGGCTTATTTTTCTAAGGTCTAAATAAGTAAATTGCATTAAATGATCTATAAGATTGCTTCTAGTTCTGTTACGCCTATGTCTTGGAATCAACGGATTCCCAATAGTAAAAAGGATATAATGAATATCTTAATTGAGATAGGGTGAGCCAGAGAGGGAAAAATAACATTTAAAACAGCATATATTTCTAGGTTGCAAAGTAGAACAGAAGCATTTTTTTGTTTTCTATTACAAGTGATTTGTAAGTGATTAAGTAAGGCTGAGGAAATGCATATTCAATTTTATTTTACTTCTTAATCCAAAGCAGGCTGCAGGCTCCAGGCAGCTGCCACATTAGCATTTTACAGGCACACATATAAGTTCAATTCCTTATAATCCTGTTTTCTCAGTGCTAAATAGTCAGTGATCATGAAGTCATGGTGTTACCACAAAGCTAAGAAAGTAATGTCATGTCAATTTACAACCTTTAGAAACACATTTCTAAATTAAATGGAAAGAATATGCTAATGCAATATTAAGGCTGCAACTTTAAAATAGAAAGTCAAGACCTACAGAAGTTATGGTTTTCATTATCATCATTAACATGGCTGCATCACATACACTGAATATATTAGTTTTTTTTTTCTTACCTAACTTGTAATCCAAAGTATTGCACGTATCTAACTTAATATTATTTAGGAGAATTCTTGCCTGCATTTCATGAGTTTTGTACTTTATATGTGAATTCTTAACTTTATTTAAAAATGTATTTCATAGATACCTATGCCATCAATTATTAATGTTCTAATAAAAAACAAGCAACATCATATACTACTAGACCACACACAAAATTTGCATGGAGAGTGATGTCAAAATTTGTATGTACACAAGGCTGTTTTTCTCCAATACAAAAGTTTTAACTGCCTAATTTTGCTTCGCAGATTGCTTATATTCTTCTAAATCTTTTCTGTCTTTCGTACTGTCTCATCTGATCATTCAGTTCCTCCTCCTTATTCCTTGGTTACCCAGCCAATTCCTCACTGTCATGTAACTCATACTCCAGTTTTTTGTTTTTTAACCACTGTTCCCCATAAAAATTTACCTGCTCTATATCCTGTTTCCTTGTAGTTTGTTAGATGATGAATTTCTGAGTCAGCTGAAGTAGAAACAAGACAATCAAGTCACCTGAAGTGCTTCAAAAGAATTACTAAAGCCTACTGAATCAGAACTTTTAGAGATGATTTTCAGAATATGCATTTAAGAAAAAAACTCTTCGTGTTATGCCAATGTTTTCTCTTATTAAGAACCATTTTGCTCAGTGTTTCCATGACACTTTTATTATTACTCTTTCTGTTATTATCATTAAAGTATTAATAATCAATAATTACAATATATAGGCACTTTTCAGTTACAGTAGCATTTTCAGAATACTTTGAGGATTTTAATCCCAGAGAATGAATAATACACGAATTTCATTCAGGACAAATGGAAAGTTACTTCCGAGCACAGGGACTCAAATTGATGTTCATGTGGCCAAGTACTAATGAAATTCCTCAAAGTGAGCAATTTCATTTTGAAGCCAGAATCATAACCATTATATAAATTCATGTCAGCAAATACAAAAGGACATTTAGAAACAGATCTTTACATGCTTTATATGCAGAAGGCAGATATAGTGAGAAGCAGCGTGTCAGAAACTTTGGATAACCGTTGCAGTTCTGCCTCTGTGGCATAGTGATATTGCTTGAATCATTTAAAATCACTAAGACCCAGTTTCCTTTTATACAAAAATAAGATAATTACACTAATCTCTGAGTAACTGCAAAAATGACTGATGGATACTGTGTGAAAATGTTTGGTAAACCTAATGCAATTTATTTATAAGAATATCATTGGTATACATTTAAATGTAAAGAATTGCGTATCCAAGATTTCCATTTTGTTTAATAAGTTCACTTAATTAAATTAATCTTTTCCTCTTCATCAAAAAAATGTATTGCACGTTTTGATTAGAAAATTGTGCCTAATATTTTTTATTGAGACATCTGTGGAATAATGAAATGAGCACAAAACTTGAGTCAGAAAATTTTTATTGATACATTAACATCTCTGAAGCTCAGTTTTTGTATCTTAAAAATGTTGCAATATTTTCTCACCTAAGTTAATTGCAAGATCTGAAATAGGTAAGTTTTGTGAAGTAACCAAGTAGAGAATAAAATATTAATTAAATAAGCACAACAATGAATCTATAGTTATGAACAGGCAAATATTCTGAATAAAAGAAGTTGACTTCTAGAAGGACACTTAACAGAGAAATCTGACCTAGTTGGGGAATTAGAATTGACACTTGAGCCAAGATCTGAAAAACTGTACACCAGTGAGAATTTGTTTCCATCATGAGCCAAGGAGATTTCCAAAATAGTAACTTATTTGAGATTTAAGTATAATTCTTGTATTTGTCTGTTTTCACACTGCTTATAAAGATATACCCGAGATTGGGAAATTTACAAAAGAAAGAGATTTATTGGACTTATAGTTCCACGTGGCAGAAGGCAAGGAGGAGAAAGTCACATCTTATGTGGATGGCAGAAGGCAAGGAGGAGCAAGTCACATCTTATGTGGATGGCAGCAGGCAAAGAGAGAGCTTATGCAGGGCAACTCCCATTTTTAAAACCATCAGATCTTGTGAGACCCACTCACTATCATGAGAACAGCATGGGAAAGACCCATCCCTATAATTTAATCGTCTCACACCTGGGTTCCTCCCACAATATGTGGGAATTATGGGAGTTACAAGATGAGATTTGGGTGGGGACACACAGCCAAACCATATCAATTTTCCCTCAAATAAGAGGACTTTTTAAGTGGATAGTCTATGGCTCATTTGGTAGTAATGCTAAGGTATTCTGGAACTTCTACAAGCCTCAGGTTGAGGCTGTCACCCACATGGTCCAAAATGCTAGCTAGAACCAAGCCATCCCAAGTACATTCAGCCAGTAATGGAAAAAGAGAAAGAAGACATAATGTTTTACTTTAAGGAGACTTCTCTATATGTTCCACAATATTTCTTACTAGATATTATTGGTCAGATTTTATTGTTAGAAGGACAGCTGATGAATATCAAATTCATACTGAGAAATGTAATGGTTATAAGGCAGGTTTCTGTTCATTGGGGCAGACTGGGACTTATACATAGTTATCTGTCATATTTGTCAAAATGATCACAGAACAATTTTCTGAACAATTATGTGGATTATTACATAGAAAAGATGAGAAGAAGGATTGAGAGCAGGCTAGAGAAGACATTAGGGTATATCATAAGTGACTGTTTTAGACTCAACAATCGGAATCAGAGGGAACATAGTCAAATTCCAACTTGAAAAAGACTACTTTGCTATTTGAATAAAATATTTAATGGAGCCATCAAAGCATGAATATCAGTTATTAGGCTATTATGGCAGCCCAGACAAGAGAGATGGTAGCCTAAGCAAGGATGGTGACTCTATAATTTTTTGATACACTTAAGAGCTATTTAGGAGGTTAAATCTATAGAACTCAGTATTTTAACTATATTAAATATAAGGAAAGAAGAAGCGTCAAAAATGCCTTTTGTGTATGTGTGTGTGATGGAGCCTCATTCTGTCACCCAGGCTGGAGTGCAGTGGCCGTGTTCTTGGCTCACTGCAATCACCGCCTCCCAGGTTCAAATGATCTTCGTGCCTCAGCCTCCCGAGTAGCTTGGATTGCAGGTGCATGCCACCACGCCTGACTAATTCTTGTATTTTCTGTAGAGAGGGGGTTTCACCATGTTGGCCAGGCTGGTCCCAAACTTCTGACCTCAAGTGATCTGCCTGCCTTGGCCTCCCAAAGTTCTGGGATTACAGGCATGAGGACTACGCCCAGCAAGAATGACTTCTAAGACACTGTTTCCTCTGTCTCTGTCTCTCTCTCTTTCTCTCCAATTAGACTTGGTTATATCATTAGCAAGATAAAGACTATTATAAGATAATGCATTTTTAACTTAGTGAGCTCAACATGGTACCCGTGATTTCCAAATGAGGATAATTCATTTCTTCCTAGCCTTTCAGATTAATTCATTAACTGGTCAAGCTATCCGAATTTCAAATTCTGTCTAATGTTAAAGACTCTATATCATACCCCGTAGACTACATGGAGGACAGTACAAAGTCCATTTTTTCTCATATTGGCAACAGTGTAGAAGTCCAGAATCAGGCTCTACTAATTGAAAGTCCATTTGATATAGTGAAGCCATTTCATAATTGCTATGTCACTATACAAATGTTAGGCACTATTATGCCCATAATTTATTATTTAAATACTGTCCATTCTAGTTATTAAATTGGTAATTTAAATTATATATTATACATAAAATATATTTTTCATTAATTAACTTATTAATGCGGTAAACACAGAATTTTCCAACTATTATATTTGTTATGTGATAAAATTGTATCTGTGGCTATGTAAAAATTATAATTTCTATCTTTAAATTCATATATAGTTATTAGCTCTAATGTATTCAAAATCTTAGGGTTTAAGGCCAGGCATGGTGGCTCATGCCTGTAATTCCAGTGCTTTGTGAAGCTGAAGTTGAAGATTGCTTGAGGGCAAGCGTTTGAAACCAGCCTTGGCAATAAAGTAAGACTCTAGTCTCTGCAAGATATGAAAAAAGAAGCCAGGTATGGTGGCATGCACCTGTAGTCCTAGTTACTTGGAAGCTGAGGCAGAAGGATTGCTTGAGCCCAGGAGCTCAAGGCTGTAGTAAGCCGAGATCATGCCACTGCACTCCAGCCTGGGCAACAGAATGAGACTCTGTCCTCCCAAAACAGAAAATTAAAAAATGAAAAATAAATAGGGTTTATTACTCATGAATGTTCATGGTCTTGTACCAAACTGTCATGTGGAAGAAAGGACAATATAGCTCTGTGAAAATGAAGAGAGAAGAAAAGAGGAAGACAGAGAAAAGGTCAGATAATCACAATTCAAGACACAGTGGGAGCAGGAAAAATCCAGACTGTTCTAGCAACCTTTAGAGCTTACTAGAAGGAAAGGAAACAGGAGTTTGTTTTAGAAGTGATGAAGAGATAGTTTTGTTTGATTAAGAATGGAATCTTATTCAGGAAAGCTCACATGAGAAGAGACAAGATATGATGTGGGACCAGACCCCAGATAATGAAGCAGGAGTTCATATCCCAACTCATTAGGAACACTAAATGAAAAATGTCTTCTTCTTTCTGCCAGAGATCTTGGAAACCCCAGAAAAACTTTCCATATTGATGGACCTCACATCTACCATCAGATAAACTGCAAAAATTATAGAGGGGTCAGATGTAATTTTGTCATGATTATTTAAGAGCTCTTTCTCAACAATTTTAAATCTTTTAAGTTAAAGAGATAACCTAGGAGAACTGCAGCTACTAGATGGTTGGAAATTATGAATTTGGATGAATAAACATGATGGGTATATTACATACAAAATTGGTATGAATTATTTGAAGATTTAAAAGTTTCAGCTGGTTTGGTTTCAGTGATACTACACCACAACTCAAGACATTATTATCTCAAGTCCATGATTCTAGCAATTATTTTCTTTCTTCTCCACAAAACAATGCTTACCTTGTTTCTGGATGGTTTATTTGCTCTTGCAAGGTTCCCACTTAATTACATCTGCTAAACCTAATGGCAAATACTTAGTCCTCATGTTCTTAGAAGAATGATTTGTGATACTGTTTTCCATTCATTTTTTGTTGTTTTAGGAAATCACTTTGTTGTGTTTCTTTTTTCCTACAACATGAGCTATTCTTTTTTTTTCTTCCTTTGGATGGCTCTGTCCCAGACCTAGAGGTTAAGAGACATTGAAGACTTTCAGTGCTTAGTCATTAGATTATTCCTGTTCTCTGTGCTACCTCACTTCCTTGACATAGAATACCATCATGGATGACTTCTACATTTATTGCTCCAGACCTTTCCTTAAACTCCAGATTTGTGTATTCAATTGTCTGCATAACCTCACTACTTGAATGTATAATAGACATCTCAAAATGGATACTTCCAAAATTAAACTCAAAATCAAAGTCAAATAATTTTCCTTCCAGATTTTTATCTCCTCCTGTTAGACTTCCCCATTTCTGTAAATGGCAACTCCACATGTCCAGTTGAGAGTTGTGCAAGCCAAAAGCCTTGGAGTCATTATTAACTTCTCTTTTTCTTACACATCATTTCCAGTGTGTCAGCAAATTGTTATGATTCTACATTCAAAATATTTTAGATTCTAATCATTTCCCACCACCTCCACCACTACAACCCTTGGTTAGATGCCATCATTTCTCTGTATCTTTGCAATAAAATTCTAATTGGTTCCTGAGCTTCCACCTTTGACCTGCCTGCCACCACTCAGTATGTTTCCATCACAGTAATCCCAAATCAGATTCTGTCACTCTGCTTAAATTCTTCAGTGACTTCCATTTTTTTTCAGACTCTAAACTCTCACAATTTACAGAATTTGACCTGATCTTGGCCCTTGTTTTTACCTTGACCACATCTTATACTTTTATTCTACTATCTAGCTATGTTTGGTCAACTCTGACCTTCCCACTGTAAATCAATCCAGGTCTTGAACAGGTCAAGGACCAAGTTTGTTTCCCACCTTAGGGCATTTGCACCTCCCAGTCCCACTGTCTGGAACATCTTACTATGGATGCTTCATGGAAATAAACCTTATTCCAAGCTTTTTTCTGGTACCACCTTATCAGTGAGCGCTTAAGATCCTGTTTAAAAGCAGTATCTTCACTGCTCAATACTTCTGGTCCCTTCCTTGCTTAATTTTCCTTAACACATCACCACCTGACTCTCTAAACATGCTGTTTATTTATTTATTTTTACCACTCTCCACTATATAATGTCTATATAGTGTCAGAAAATGGAATAGTGTCTCGCACATGGTTGACACCCAGTAAATATTTGTTGAATGAGTGAATAAATGAATGAGTTAACCAATGAGACATTTAACGAAATAGGGCTATTGCTATCACATCTGAAGCAGATAAGGTGGAAAAGCCAGAAAGCAGGATCTGTTTGTTTTCATGAAAATCACTTTTATGTGTTTCTCTTCAAGTAAGGGCTTTGTTCTCACACAAAATCTTGGTGTTATGCATGTCTATGGTTCATCAAAAGATTTGGAACAGGCTGTGTGGGATTAGTCAGTCAATCAGACTGAAGAGGAGCTCTGGTAAGTACATAGTTACGTGTCTGGAATGTGTAGCCTATACAGAGAGAAGGAAAAAAATGTATATATAAAAAGTGAAGGAACTTTCTACAGTGGCCAAGTTGTCGCAGTCCAGAGGCCTGAGGGCTGTTTTTCATGAAAAGACCAAAACAAAGTACAGGATGCTACACAAATAAAGAAAATGAATTCAGCAAAGTCATATAATACATGTACATGAAACAAAAGCACAAAGTCAAAAAAATTCTATAGAGTTCAGAGACTAAGATTAACATCAAAAGCAGCAGCAGCAGTCAAATTTGTAGAGAACTATACAGAAACAGGACAAGATCTTAAATTGGAATGGCTGATCTTGGGGAGAAAAATCAGAGAATCTTGAAGTCCCTGCTATGTTGTAATATATTAAAACACTAGCGATTATGTAACCGTACATGAAGTGAACAGGAAAGGAAAGTAAAAAGACAGAAACAAGACCTACAACTAAGAAATGGTATAGACTCAACCAGCAACTAAAACAAACAAACAAACAAAAAACTAGCAACTCTAGGCTGGGCACCATAGCTCATACCTGTGATCCTAGCACATTTGGAGGCCAAGGCAGGAGGATCATTTCAGCCCAGGATTTCAAGACCAGTCTCAGTAACAGAGTGAGACCTCATCTCCACACACACACACACACAAAATTAGCCAGGTGTGGGGCTGTGTACCTGTAATCCTAGCTATTCAGGAGCCTAATGTGGGAGGATTGCTTGAACCCAGGAAATTATAGCTGCAGTGAGCTGTCATCACACCACTGTACTCCAGCCTGGGTGACAGAGTGAGACCTTGTCTTAAAAAAAAGAGAAAGAAACCTAGCATCTTTAGAGACAGGAGAAATAAGTGTCATTAATGCAAATGGTGTTTATATCTATAATTAATTGGAAAAATGTATACAGATTTACTTTACAGTAAATTTTAGTTACTCAGAATAATGTCTTCACAACCAAATAATTTTAATCATATTAAAAATAAGTACTGTGTGACATTTAGCAAATTTACCTTTTTGTGACTAATTTCATTCATCTATAAAATGGGTATTATGGGCTTTAATAATCTTTTCAATTCTAATATTATATAATTATTTAATGTAAATAAAGATTATTAGCTGTCTGAAATATGTGCTTTGGAGTAGAAAATAATCCATTAATATGCATTTAAATACCCAAATTGTGCCAGAAACTGAAAGTATAAGTTGAAGTAAAATATGATGTTATTTAAATAGAAACAACTATGGGGACAGGGTTATAAACATAAATACACACAGAGATATACACACATAATATATACAAATGTATTTACATTCCTGTAAAACATGGAAATGCATATATCTGTGCCTTTATATATTAAGCATTATATACCTTCATATAATAAACAGTAATTGTATTCATTACACTTACTGAAATATAAATTGAAATTTAATGGCTGGGCTGCTGGTTGGCCAGGTGCAGTGGCTCACGCCTGTAATCCCAACACTTCGGGGGGCCAAGGGAGGTAGATCACTTGAGGTCAGGACTTTCAGACCAGCCTGGCCAACATGGTGAAACCCCATCTCTACTAAAAATACAAAAATTAGCTGGGCAAAGGGGTACACACCTGTAATCTCAGCTACTTGAGAGTTTGAGGCAGGAGAATTGCTCGAACCTAGGAGGCAGAGGTTACAGTGAGCCAAGATCGTGCCACTGCACTCCAGCCTGAGTGATAAAGCGAGACTCCCTCTCAAAAGTAAAAAATAAATAAATAAAAAATAAACAAAAACAAACCTAAAAAACAACAAAAAAAGAAATTTAACTAGTTTTACCTAGTTCATATAGATATTTCTAAAGAGTTAATGTAATTTTATGGTTACATTTACCCCACTCCTACAACTCAGGATGATGCCATATGATCCATATGCCCAAAGGCTGTATCAAAGGATAAAATAGGACTATTTCTAATTTAATTTAGACAGTCACATCACAATAATTTCCACACTTGCCTCAGTTTGGGTGCTGTTCATATTGTGTTTAATCTCATGTTGCTACATTCTCTTTGAGACATAAGTGTTACAGATATCTTCTGTAGTAATGTAGCCAAATAAGATTTTGTGGTGATGGTAGTTTGTGTGTGTTCCTGTGTATGTGTGTGTTGGGTGTAAGTAACTTTAGATAGAACTCATATCCTTCAAACATTGAAAAGTCAACCACTATTTTTATTCAGTTTGCGTTTTTGTATTATGTTTTAGTTACTGTATTCAAAATATTATATTCTCTCTATATCTCCCTGAACAGCATATTTTATTATAGGTATCCTTACCTTTAAGTAGTAATAAATGTTTTCGACCTAGTAAGTTCCTGTTCTGTGTGGGAAACACGGGAGGGAGAAGAAAAGACACACACGCAATACCTTAAAGGGTAAAAAACCTTTATCCCATGTAAATGGCAATGCAGATGTAATGAGCAAATGATATAATAAGCAGATTGATATAATAAGCAAATGATATAATAATAAGCAGATGATACAGTAAGCAGATTGATATGATAAGCAAATTGCAATGGGAAAGGGAGAAGGGAAAAGATATTTACACTCACCAGACTATGGAGGATTCACCACCAGACTGGGAAGCAACAGCCTCGGCTCCAGAGTTGGCCACTCATGTCTGTGCACAGGCGAGGAGAGGTCTCATGAAGTTTCGGTGCAGTCTGGGACCCTAACTCTTTTTGTAATGAGTTGTTTGGCATAAGGTCCAGTCAAGAGGGCTCTTTGTGACTGGGCTCAAGGAACACAAAAAGGTCAACTTGTTTTTGTGATTGTCTATTGTTTTCCGATAACTAACATATAGGAATAGATTGAAATAGAGATTTCTCTGAAACAGTGCTGGATGAATGCCTCAAGGAGCTCACACAACCTGTTTCGGGACTTGGTGACTGTTGTTTGTGTCCATGTTCAATTGAGTTCAAATTTAATATTTAACTTTCCCTTCACAGTCGGCCTCCATCTGATACTCAATTGTAGGAAAATACCCTTACAGATACATAGGGAAGGCATAGTCGATATAGATTACAGATACGGGGTAAGCACAGGAGAATTAAAAGCACAATTAATAAAATACCACACCCATCATGGCTTTGCAAGGAGAGTCATATTGTGAGAATTGCCAGTGATATATACATAAGATTCAATATGCAGTAAATCACGAACGCCTCCTTGGGCTGCGGTACGCATATCTAATGCCATTCGATTTTGCAACATAACAGTACGCAGCTGAGCAAATTCATCTTATAACAACGTTAAGTCCAGTGCTACTATCATTAAGAGCTTTTTGTACGTGTTAGCTCAATATTTTAATTTGTTGCTGAAGCAGGATTGTACCGGTGGCAGAGGAGAATACTGTGATGGGGTACCACCACCAGGGGGTCTGGTGCATTCATATGTTTGTAAGCATCTAGATTACTGGGGAGGGGACTATTATCCTGGATGTTGAATGTAATTAATGGCCACCCTGAAGTGCATCTCCCCGTCCAAGTGGGGGCAGGTATTGCCACCCGTAGGATCCGCGTGCCCAGAGGGCCCCCAGGGAACAGGAAGAGTTCTACTATAATTGTATTGCTGTCATGTGTAATTTAAGTAACAAAGGTGCTGTGTCTCATTTGGGTTTGGGCAAAATAGACTGTTTGGTTAAAAGAAGTCCAGGTTGGATTACAAGTGTTATTATCCCACCCCCATTGGTACTGGCATATCCATCCAGAAATGTTAGCAGGGATGATTCTCCAAGGTAGCCCATTCCTGGGGGCCTCCCGCGGCAACTCCACACATAGCCAGTACTGACTGCAGTTGGCTTGTGTTGCAACGGTGGCTACCCAGTTGATGAACTCATTCTCAGCCTAAGACATGATGACCCAGGTACTGATTACTAGCAGACAGGTTATTCTCTGTAATAACAAAAATGGAGGGGAGCATGCATTGTTTTTCATCATTAGGAAATAGTACTATGACTTCATTTTCTGCCCCTATAGCTACAAGGTCACAAGCCTTAGGGGCAGGATCTGATGGACACTGTACTCATATTTTGGCTCCAAGATTTAAGTTGCCCCCTTTGGTGGACCTGAATTCTCCGGTTCTGTATGTTATTTCTATTGGGGCAGAAATTTCCTTGGGGGTTAATTGTTGACAAGGTACCACTAACAATTGAGCAACCCGCATCTGAGGTTATATAGCAAAAGAATCTGGAGTGGTATTATATAAAATGACCTTTAACTCTCCCTGGTAATCACTATCAATTATATCACCATACATTATGATGCCTCTCATTGCAAGACTTAAACTTATTGTAATCCATTCATCCACATTCAAGTTTGCAGTTACGGTGGGAATTTTGCCCTGTTGATCTGCCCGCTGATTAAATAGTCTGTCAAGAGAAAGTCGAAGATGCATGAGCATCAACATGGAAAACAGTGACAATGGCAGTGTGAGCATATTGCTTTTTCCCATTAATTTTTCATATTTTAATACTATTAGTTTGAAAATGAGCATTTGATATGGCAAAGTTTACGTAGAGTGTCAAATTGAAGTAAATGCTGCTTTCATTATTTTATCACAAAGCTACTCGATAATAAAGAGGAATGAAGCACTATTGAATGTTGTACCTCACAGTCATGCTCTGTAGGAATGCTTTGTTCATTAAAGTAATAGTTCCAGTAAAGATTCCTCTGGGGATTAGCTGGCAGAGTGGCTTTATACACAGGCATTTTTTTTTGTAACAATTCACTAATAAATTATGGATAAAAATACAGCTACCCAAACTGGGTAACATCTTAGAGGAGCTCTGCAATGCTGTGACATGGTGAGTGTATCAAGAACATTCTCTTGTTTTTCTCTATTGCCAGATGTCTAGAGTCCCTCCATCCTCTGGGCATCATCCAAGAAGTCTGGGCCAAAGAAAAAGAAAAATTAGAAATCAAAGATAAAACGTTTACTCTCTAATAAGTTCCAGTTTTTAATATACTCGGGCTCCTTTATTTAGTCATCAAGCCAGTATATACCAATAAAATTGTAACAGTTTGCTTCAGTAATAAAAATCTATTACAGCAAACAGTGGTAACATGTGTTCTAACATGTAATTCCTGACATTGAGCTTCACTGTGTAATGAAATATTAACATAATTTAAAATATAATATGCAATCAAGAAGATGCTAAAAGGATAGTAGATAGCATTAAAATAAACTAATCATTAATAGTTTATTAGTAGATAATGGGGTAGATTATGTGATATATATAAATAAACATCTGTCATAGGACCTGTCACATAGAAGCCACTCAAACATTTTGTTGAATCAATGACTGCTTAGACTCCTAGCTGACCATTTTTCTTATTTAGTCATGGTGATTACATTCAATTTTGGTTACTATATTCAAAAGGTTTTAATCTCACCAATATTATCTACTGGAAACTAACCATTCACTGAAGATGTCCTTAGGCTTCTAGAAGCAACACCATAACATTTTCTCATCTTCCTGGTTATCAGGCAGTGATGAAATTTCCTCTGATACTGTCTATTGAAGAGAAATTTTAAAAGAATACATGAAACTTAGTTCAGAATTTCAAGGACTCTATACCATTCTGTAGAAATTATTTCAGAAACCAGATAGAAGTTATTCCTCTAAGTGACATTCCACTGAAGTGATTTTTGCAGAGATCATTATAACTATTGTTGCTGCTGAGTCAGATGACTCTTTTCAGTCTGTAGGTAACTCAAACCCATGGTACATTGGTCACCATTAATCATCCACTCCTCTCCTCTTAAAATTATCTCCTTTCTTAGTTTCATGGTATTTGTTTCTCTGGTGTTTCTCTTATGTCTGGGTATTTCTTTTTACCTTCCTGGCAAAATTGTCTTCTCTTAATGACCCCTAAAGTGCTGGTATTCTCCAAAGCTCTATCCTCGGTTTTCTTCTCTTCCTTGATATACCGTTTGCTCAGGTAATCTCATTTACTCCTTTGGTTTTATGGCCCACCAATATATAGATAGCCCTGAAACTGGCTAGTCCAACCTAACTGCATAAACTCCACACCCATGTAGCTAACTTCTTACTAGATATTTATTTGCTGGTTTTATTTAAAATTCCATGTCTAAAGTTTAACTCAATATCTTAACCTTAAAATTTGTTTCTGTATTTTAATAGTTTAATTACCCACTCTGTTGCCCGTGTCAGTTAAACAATGTTATCCTGTTCCTTATTCACATATCTAATAGATGAATGAAGACTTACAAATTTTACTTATCTGATATTTCTTGAACCTGTCCATGCAGCATTGTATTCATTCTCATTGCCTCCACTCTGGTTGTCATTATGGTTTGCTTGGTCTGTTAAAATATACCTGTTTTCCTAATCTCAATTTTTTAACTTCTAATTCATTCTACTTCCACCATAGTGAAGTTTTTAAAAGTATTTGTCACCCCCTTAGAAAAATTCAAGATAAAATTTTACTTCTTCATTATGGATCTGAATACTCTTCTTTGCTTATCTGTGCTCTTGGCATCTCCCCCACATACCTTTTGCTCATTATACTATGTCTCTACTTAACTACTGACAGTACTTGAGTGTGCCATGTTCTCTTACAATTTTATGAACTCACACCTTCTACTCCCTCTGCTCAGAAAGCCTCCTGCTCTCACCACTTAACTTGGCAAATTTTTCAATCCTCTTGAAAATTTAAGTCAGATGTAACTGCTATGGGAAATCTTCTCCAATCCTGCCAGCTTTCTTCCTCCAGGCAGCCATCCTTCATACCCATATAAAATCTTTTCTCTTATTGCAACATTTTATATAGTGAGTGTTTTAACATATTTGCCCTCTAGATTATTATCTAGCACTTGAAATAGTCAATAGCCATTATGGAATCTTACTTAATAAGTGTCATATCATATAATTCCATGATTATCAAGAAGTGCAAAGAAAATGATTTAAAATGGCACACTGCCATACAGCTTGAAGTGTATTACTTTGCTTAGAAACAATTAACATCTGATTTTTTTGTGTGTGTAATGATGGAAAATAAAGTAACTGGTTGGAAAATAATATCCCAGCCCTATACCTAAAAATAGCAGTGGCTAGAAGAAATGAAATTTAACGCTGTAAATTTTAAAAGTGATATTTTTAGAAAACTCATTGATAAAAGACTAGTCATTGGTTTTGAAATTCTTCTTGATAGTGTATTATGTTTAAATAATCAAACCTATTAAATAAATCAATTCCAGATGATAAAGAAACTTGAACTGAAGTTAGACATAAATTAGATGATTAAATACATACAGCTAAGAAAATACAAAAGAAGAAAAAGAAAAAAAATAGTATGAATGGAGAAACCAAGTTGCCCCATCTTTTATTTTGGAGAATACAGAAAAAAAGCCAAAAATTCAAGAAAGAAAATATCAACAAGAACAGAAAAAAAGAAAAAGACTTTCTTTTTCAGGTAATATTTGGAAGGGTATTGTGTAGCGAGGGTGAGCATAGGAAGAGATGAGGTGCCATGAGACTTATATGAATAGGCTGATTAGGGTGAATCGATAACTAAAGATTTTTTTATTCATTCACTTAAAAAATATTTATTGAGTATCTATAGTGAGAGTGGATCACAAAAACACCTAAAATTAAACTTGTAAATGATAGGTTAAGAAGTAATCTCGATTGGGTGAATCAATGATAGTTAAGAAAATGATTACTAAAATAGACTAATTTCTTAAAAAATAAAATATCTTGATTTCTTTGAACTCAGAGTTAATGGCCTATTCTTTTTTAGAAGATAATTGCCTTTAGGTACAAAACAATATACAGTGAAATCCTCAAAAGTTTTTTTTCCCTATGACCTTAATTAAGATCTGCATTGAACTTTTTTTACCCTTTGTCTACTATATTTTTAAGGAAATAAATGCACTAAATCTGAACTAAAAAGTTTCAATAACTAGACAATGTGAGCTAATGATTTAAGTTTTGTACTTAGTTGGAGCTGAAAGTATATATTTTTCTCTTTGGTGAAAAAAGGAGGGGAAATAAAATAAAGAGAAATGTTATCACAATTTTAAAATGACCCATCAAAATAACCCATCAAAATAAAGGAGAGGAAATAAAATAAAGAGAAATGTTATCACAATTTTAAAATAACCCATCAAAATAAAGGTTTGTGAATATATCAAAAATAGCTTCTGCAGATGGAGAACCATGTTACATATTCTTTTAAAGCAACAGATAGGAGAAAATAGAAATTTTTCTTAGAGATAATTATATAAAAATAAAATCTAGTTTGCAACATAAATTTCTACCTATGTGTCCTATGAAGCAAAATTTATTGTAGATTTTTCTCTGATTTTATTCCATTATGAACCACAGAAGGAGGAAGAGTTCCATTACTCAAGGTTTCTAAAAACACAATAGAGAGAAATACTTTTCTACTTTAAACCCTCATTCACATTATAGCACTCATACCTTGTAGAGTTAGATTGCAGTAATGTTCACTGACATTCTAAAGTTTTTATATCAGCTCTGCTTTTATTGGGCACAGTATTTTCTGTTTATTGGTAATTTGTGGTTGCATTTTAAAAATACTGTTTTGTTGATAAGCTTTCATGATTTCTTAATGTAAAATTGAACTGGGTTTTTGTATACTTTGCCTCCAGTATCTAGATTTCTCTAAGAAAGTTTTTTATTTTAATTCAAATTGAGTTTTTGCCAATCTCATATACCACTGTAAGAGAATGGTTAATGTGACTTTTTCTACTATCATGGCATTATCTTCAAGAACACAAAGTTAAAGAAAAAAATGCTTTTCAGTACCCACATTCTCTAAGGAGATAACATTGACAATGGGACAGATTCTTTTCTTAGAAAAGTGACCACTTTCTCAATCTGTAAAATAAGACCAGAGGGAAGGCAAGAGATCAAGTGACAGGGATACCTAAAAGTATTACTTATTAAAAGAGGGGATGGCTGAAAGGAGAAGCCTGGAATCTTAATTCTTGCAAGAGTAGCTGATTGCCCTTGTTGATCTTCCTTGAGGCTGAGAATGGAAAAAGAGAATAGTAGAGAGAGGGCAAAGTAGATAGAGAAATGAGGGTTGAGCAGCCAGTTCTCCAACATTTCCTGTGAGTCAAATGGACAATGAGAGCTATCTTGCCTGATCTAAGAGGGTTGAGTGTTAATGGAGGAATTCCTAGAGGCAACTGAACAGGAAGTACCTGGAGGTACTGAGATGTTCAGGAGCATCTCACCAGGCTTTCTCTCCAAAATTCTACGTGTATCAAGTGATAAATCCAGCATTTTGATTCATTCTATAGAGAGGCACTGGTCAATAAGAAACAAAGAAGCAGCAGACAACCAGGAGAGAGAAAATTACAATCAAAGATGGTGAAGTAATGAAAAATGTACCTTCTTCTCTTATAACCCCAGGCAGCACTTAGCATAAAGAGAAGTCTGCCAAATAAAGGAAAGCAGTGGCACCCTAGATGTATAAACCTGCCCATCTACTGGGGTTTTGGAGTCAGATACATGTTATTTTAATACAAATTACAATTTACAAATTAATACAAATTACAATTTGTTATATTAATACAAATTATAATTTGTATTAAAATAACAAGTCTCCTCCCATGTATCTTAACATGTATTAAAATAACAAATTGAGATATGTTATTTTAATACAAATTGAATCAGTGTTTTAACTACTTCAATTTTATGTATTCTTATGATGAATATCTTGAGTTTTACTTTTTAATTTTATGTTCTACCAAAAATGGTTTCAAATTAACTTATCCAATATTACTACAAACTATATGTATGAAGATCTGATTAAATACACAACTTTTGTCATTATGAAAATACTGTGCTTTCAATCACTTAAAGCAATTTTGTGTGATATCACTATGCTAATATTTAAATTGGTGAGTTGTTTATAGTTTTTTTGGATTTTTTACCTTAATTTTATTTATAATTATGTAAAACATTATTAAATACAAAACATCTGAGAGTCAGAAACCACATAGCATTATACATTTAAGAAAGTCTTAATCCATCCTTGAACACTTCTTTTTTGATCACTTTTTGACTTTTCCTTCCAGTGGCTACTATTATAAATATAAACAAATGCATGAGCAAATGAAAATATACATATTCATATTTTCTTCTCTTGTACAAAACTTGGCATATAGTAACACCATTCTGCACTTTTTATTTTCATTTAACACATATATATTCTGAAGACAATTTTATTTTTGTATTAAAAATTATTCTTTTTATAGGCGAGTAGTTATATATCATACAGGCATAGGACAGTATATTCAACTAGTCCTTTGATGGTATAAGGTTGGGTTAATTCTTTATTTTTATTATTGCAAATAATGGTGGAATAAATAAACATGTATATATGTCACTTCCTATTTTGGCAGTCTAACTTTCATATGGATTCCTAGAAGTAAGATTGTTGATTCAAAGGTGACTGAATATGTAATTTTGCTAGTGGTGTCCAAGTTCCTTTCCAATTTCAATCTCACCATCTGTGTACGAGAATGTCCCTTTCATCACAGTCTTGCCAACAGAACATGTTGTCAGAACTTTTATGTTTTGCCAATCTGATAGGTGAGAAATGAGCTCTCAGTGTATAGAAACAGAGAAATTCTCCAAGAGTGAGACTGAGCAACTTTCATGTTTACAATCTGCAATTATTCAAAACATAATTTTAATGTTTCTTATATCCCACTATATGAAAGGAACACAATTCATTTAATATTTTTATTTCTTTTTATTTATAACCATTAAGAATTTTAAAGGAGCATGTATTATTTGGTCTGATATTAAATACTTTCTCATGCTTATGCTCGTTAGTATTTTTACTAATTTGTTTATTTTTAATTGACAAAAAAAATTTATTGAATAAAACATATTGTCTTGAAATATGTATACATTGTGGTATGTCTTAATTGAGTTAGTTAGCATATGCATTTACAGACATACTTCTATTTCTACATTCTTAGCAGTTTTCTACTCTCAGGAATTTTCAATAATATAATACATTTTTATTAACTATCATCATCATGTTGTACAATAGATCTCTTGAACTTATTCCCCCTGTTTAATTGAAACTTTCAAACCTTTGAACATCTCCCCAACCACTTCCCTCCCTCAACCCTTGATTCTACTCTCTCCTGTGATTTTTGACTTTTGTAGGTTCCACACATAAGTGAAATTAAGTGGTATTCATCTTTCTGTGCTTAGCTTATTTAACTTAAAACAATGTCCTCCCAGTTCAACCATGTTACACAAATAACAGGATTTCTTTCTTAGGCTTTGGAGTGGAGTGAATAATATTCCATAGTGTGTGTGTGTATACATAAATATACATTTATACATATATACACGTACATATATATTTATACTACATTTCTGTGTTTATTTATCCTTTGATAGATCCTTAGGCTCTTTCCATATCTTGACTATTGTGACTAATGTTGCAATGAGCATGGGAGTGAAGATATGTCTTCAACATAATGATTTATCTCTTTTAAAAATGAGTGGGATTGCTTGGTCATATGGCACTTCTATTTTTAATGTATTTGAAGAACCTCTGTGTAGTATTTTATATTGACTGTTTTAATTTAAATTCCTACCAACACTATGCAAAGGTTTCCATTTCTCCATATCCGTGTCAACACTTATTATCTTTCTTCTTTTTAATAATTGCCATTCTATTGAGTGTTAAGTGACTAGGTGGTGTTGATTTACATTTCTCTGATGATTAGTTACATTTCTATGATGATTAGTTATTAGTTTACATTTCTCTGATGATTGAACATTTTTTCATATACAGGTTGAATGTCTTCTTTTGAAAAATATGTATTCTAGTCCACATTTTAATTAGGCTATTCATTTTTTGCTATTGAGTTTTTCGAGTTTTTAATATATTTTAGATGTTAACCCCTTATCATATGTATGGTTTGCACATATTTTCTGTCATTTTATAGGTTGTCCTTTTACTCTATTGATTGTTCCTTTGGCTGTGCAAAAGATTTTTAGTTTGACGTAATCCCATTTTTCTATTTTTACTTTTGTTGCCTCTGCTTTTTTATTCCTATCCAAAAAAATACTGTCTAGACCAATGTCATGAAACTTTTCCCTGTATTTTTCTAGTAGTTTTATAGTTTCAGGTCTTACATTTAAATTTTAACTTATTTGAGTTGATTTTTATATGTAGTATTAGATACTGATCTAATTGTATTGTTATGATATCCAGCTGTCCCAACATCATTTATTGAAGAGACTGTCCTGTTCCATTTTGCACTGTTGGCACCTTTGTCAAAAATCAATTGCCCATAAATACATGGATTTATTTCTGGGGTTTCTATTCTGTTCTATTGTTCTATGATTGTGTTTATATGGCAGTACCAGGCTGTTTTGGTTACTATAGCATTGTAGTATATTTTGACATCAGGAGGTGTGATGCCTCTAGCTTATTTATTTATTTATTTTTCAAGATTGCTTTGTCTATTTAGGGTCTTTTGTAGTTCTATACAAACTGTAAGATTCTTTTCTATTTCTGCAAATAATGTTATTAGAATTTTGATAGAGATTACACTGAATTTGTAGATATCTTTGGGTAGTATGAACATTTTCATATTATTAATTATTGCAATTCATGAACACAGAATGTATTTCCATTTATTTGTTTCTTCTTCTATTTTTGTTCACCAATGTTTTGTAGTTTCTTTTAGTGTAGAGGTCTTAAATTCATGCCTGAGTATTTGATTTTTTTGGTTAGTATTGTAAATGGGATTGTTTTCTTGATTTCTTTTTCAGAGAGTTCAATGTTAGTGGATAGAAATGATACTGATTTTTATATTTTCGTTTTATATCCTGCAACTTTACTGAATTTGTTACTTTTATTTTTTTGGTTTTTGGTGGAGTCTTTAGGGATTTCTATATATTATATCATGTAATCTGTATTTTTTTTCTCTTGCCTAACTCCTCTAGCTAGAACATCTAGGATTATGTTGAATAGAAGTAGTGAGAATGGGCATCCTTGTTTCTGGTCTTAGAGGGATAGCTTTCACCTTTTCACTGTTCAGCAGGATGTTAGATGTGTTTACCATATATATTGTCTTTATTGTGTTGAGGTACACTCCTTCTAAATCTAATGTTTAAGGGTGTTTATCATAAAAGGATGTTAATTTTGTCAAATGCCTTTCCTTCATCTATTGAGATAAACATATCTTTTTGTTTCTTCATTCTGTTGATGTGTGTACCATATTTATAGATTTGCCTGTGTTTAACTATCCTTGCTTACCAGAAATAAATTTCACTTGATCATGGTGAATAATCTTTTAAATGTACTGCTAAATTCAGTGAGATAGTATTTTGTTGAGGTTTTTTTCACCTGTGTTCATCAGGAATATTGGCCTATAATTTTTTTGTAGTTTTGTCTGGCTTTGGAATCAGGGTAATGACGACCTGGTAAAATGAGTTTGGAAATATTATCTTTCCTTCAATTTCTTGGAAGAGTTTGAGAGAGAGTGGTATTAGGAGTAGGAAAGATTAAGTGAAAGGAAACATCTGACTTAAACTACAGTTTAGACCAAGTGGAATTAGCAGACATATACAGGACATACCATACAACCCCTGGAGAATCTTCTTAAGTGCACACAGAACATTCTCCAAGATAAATAGTATTTTAGGCCATACAATAAAATGTTACAATTTTATGAAGATTGAAATTATATCAAGTATCTTTCCCGATGACAATATGAAACTAGAAATCAATAATAGAAGGAATTTGAGAAAATTCACAAATACATCACAATTAAACAACATGTTTCTGAAAAACCAATGAGTCAATAAAGAATTAAGAGATAAATTTAAAAATATCCTGAGACAATAAAAAATGGACACACAATATACCACAACTTAAAGAATAGAGCAAAAGCAGCTTTAAGAGAGAAGTTTATAGCAATAAATGTCCACATTAAAAAAGAAGATCTCAAACAACTTAACATTTTCCTCAAGTCACTAGAAGAAGCAAGAATAAGTTAAGCCCAAAGTTAGATGAAGGAAAAAATAATAAAGATCAGAGCAGAAATAAATGAAACAGAAACTATAAAAATAATACAAAAGATCAACTAACTTAAGAGTTGTATTTTTTTAAAAAAGATAAAATTGAAATACCAAATGAAGAATAAAAACCACATGATCATCTCAATAGATGAAGAAAAGTCACTTGTAAAAGTCAGCATCCTTTAATGTTAATGGATGGACTAGTTATGACTAACGAAAGAAGACAAATAAAATCTGAATTGAAAAAAAATTACAATTGAAACCACAGAAATACAAATCATTGTAAGAGACTACTGTGAATAGTTATACGCCAACAAATTGGATAACCTAGAAAAACTGGATAAAATGCCTAGACACATGCAACCTACCAAGACTTAATCACATTGAAATATTTAATATTCAGATTGTTTAACTATAAGGTAAATAGCCAATCATGTAGGCTACTTTTCTTTATTTTTTTCTTTTTTCCTATGTTTTTCTTCAAGTTGATTAATGGAAAAGTCAATTGCAAAATTAGAAAAACAATATATGAATAAGTAGTAGATAGTAGATATGTCACCATACTTAAATGTATAAAAATATATTTGAATAACATTAGATACTAGAATTATAATTTGTAATTATCTTACAATTTCCCTTTGAAAATTTCAAAAAATTAAATATCTGTCATTCAGACTTAAAGAATTAGTATCTACACCATGAATTTAATATACTGAACATGCTACAAACAAAACCAACTTTCTGAAGCTTAGCTAAAACATGCTTATTTAAATCTACCATATGGAAATATTATATTTAAAAAGAACTTTCCCTAGTTGTATGAACACTGAAAACAGAAATGACAGATTTTTACTTACTGTTATATTTGTTTTTCTCAGGACTTTAGTTAAAAGTAATATTAAGTTGCATCTGCTGTTAACAGATGCCCATATAACAGCACCAAAATGCTAACTCCAACATAAATGACCATCTCCATATGTTGCTGGCATTTTTTTGGCATTTGTGTATTGTACATAATCACAGGCTATGAGTAACACTTGAGAAAAACAAAGTGATAATCTCATTATGAAGGTTCAAGACCTATTCAAAGCTAAGTAGAGCTTCTTGTTTCTCTTAAATGTATTTATTAGTACATAAGCATAAACTTAAATCATGAAATGATCATTTTTCAAAATGTTTGCTACAGATTTACTGTAAATGGAGATTTTTATCAAATTCACATTTCTTATCACTATGACAGGGGATAATATACAAAGCTCTGTCTTCACTATAAACATGAAATTTTGGATAATATACAATTGTTAAAACATAGCAAATTTGAAAAATAAGAAAGAAAAAGCCACAGCAACCAAAGATAAATTGAGAATGTAAAACAAGAATGGAGAGTCGAAGTTGAAACTGAATGACCTACATGAGCATGGGAATTGTGCACTGTGTGCTGTCTAGGACTCATGATCCAAAATTATGTGGGGATAGTAATCAAGGACCCTGGCCTTATGTGCAGCAGATAGGTACAGTTGTCTTGTTGATAAATCCAAGAATTGAGAAAGGATGACCCATCTCCCTATAGGATTAGAAACATTCTTCTTCCTAGATTGGGAATGCAGTATGGTAACATGTCCTTCACTTGAGCTATTCACCTGGGCTTTCAATGATAAAAGAGCCATAATTTAAAAGTGGAAACCCTTATACTATACACAGGTATTGGGACTTTTCGCACTCATTTACAATGCTCAAATCCTGAGATGAAAAAACAACCCATGTGCAACCCAGGAGACCGTTTCACAGGCAGATATAAATACAAATTTAAATGCAAAGCCATTTCAGGGGAATTACATTCGAATCTATGGCATCAAACTACCCTTTGGAAACAACTTCTGTAGAAGGTAAGCTCATCATTCAAAAATTTTTATAATCAGACACCTTGAGGAAAAGTCAGAAGACACAAACAAAAGCATTCATATTCATAAGAGGTAAAGAAAACAGATCATTCTCAAGAAAATGTTTTAAATGACTATGTTTTAAAATGAATAGAGAACATGGTAAGAACAGAATCAATAATGTAATAAAAAGAAAATCTGGCAAAGGAACAAGCAAGTTTTTAGAAAATGTAATTTTAAAATAAGATACTTCTTTAGCATTGGATAGAAATGCTGAATACTAGTCTATTTAGAGCTGAATTTACAGAGAATTCATAAATGAAAAATAGATTTGAGGAAATCCTCCAAAGCATAGATAAATTTTTTCAGAATATAAAATTAAAATTAGGAAACAAGAACAATTAAATGAAGGTTTATAATTAATGTTTAATAGGAGTTCTGAAGAGGTGATTTCAAAGAGATAAAGGTAGCACATTTTTAGGAATAAAGAGAGACATTAGACCACAAAGATGAGATAAAACCCTTAAAACTGTGAGAATGAAAATGCAGATTACCTGTAATAGGTTGCAATAAGATACACAGCACATATTTTCATGTAACAAAAAAGAAAACAATGAAATATTATCCCAAAAAGCTGAATGTAAATATTATCCCCAAAAGCTGAAGTTCTCTAATATAATAATTTGATTATGAGAACCTAGATCTAGAAAGTAAGCTTTGGAAATTGAGCAAAAAAGATTACATAGAAGTCTTCAAAAATTTTTCATCAAGTCCTACTGAATTATTTTTTTTTCTTTTAGAGATGCAGTCTTGCTCTGTTGCCCAGGCTGGAGTGCAGTGGCCCGATCTCGGCTCACTGCAACCTCCAGCTCCTGGGTTCAAGCAGTTCTCCTGCCTCAGCCTCCCCAGTAGCTGGGACTACAGGCGCATGCCGCCATGCCCGGCTAATATTTGTATTTTAGTAGAGATGGGGTTTCATTGTGTTGCCCAGGCTGGTCTTGAACTCCTGAACTCAGGCAATCCACCCGCCTCGTCCTCCTAAAATGCTAGGATTACAGGTGTGAGCCACCAAGGCTGGCCCCTGTTGAATTTTTTTAGATTAGCTAAATGTGCTTCAACATTGTGAAATACAACAGTTTCACGAATACGGAGTCAAGTGACAGAATTTACAGCCCCCAATGATTCAAAGATTGAATTTACAGAAAGGTGCAATTTGCTGAGAAAGAAAACAAAACCTTAAAAACAACTGGGTTAAAAGGAAATGTTAAATAAGTCCTCAATGTATCAAAAAAACTTTTAAAAAGTAATCTGAAGGATTATATTTTATTTATTTATTTATTTGCATTTTGATTATTTTTAACTTATTCCTTATATTTTAGCAGGTAAAAATATATCTCATTCCTCCTGAATGGTGACTAATACATTTACCCATGCCCCTATTACTAGACATTCACTTCATTTTCATTTTGGAGTAACTAAACAAACAACTAACTTTGTACTAACATTTACCTATTTTTTCTTAATAGTACAGATTCCCAGATCTGTGATTTCTGGGTAAAATGCTATACATGGTTTAAATTAAAGGATATGGCGTCATCTTTATTTTTCAAAATTTATTAATATCAGCAATCCTAATCAGCAATACATTAAAGCGCTCCTTTATACTGAATTCCTCACAAGAGTAAGCAGTCTTCATTATTTTGGGGAGAGTGTATTTTATAATCAATTGTGTTTTCCTGATACCTAGTAAGGGTTGAAATTCTGTTTTTACACATATGCCACTGGAATTTCCTTTTCTAGGAATTACCTATTAATATTATTTGTTTTAATTTGTTTTTGGACTTTGTTCATATATTTTTGTATTTAAAACATTTACAAATTCATAATTAATTTACAAATGGACTAAAATATGGCGTACTTATCCACCAGTTTATAAGTGGACCAAAATTTGTGGGTGTTTGCAGTATTCTATATTTATATCTAGAAGATATGTTAGTAAGTATGTTTATTTTTAAAACTAATTAAGTTTTACAATTTATTTATATTTTACTTTAACTTAAAAAGCCTCAAAGAAATACTTTATTCTGTCTACAGAATTCCAAAGGCCACTTAAATGCCAACATTAATGGCTTTCACTTTTTAAGTTAGTTATTTAAAGAAATTCTGCATTACTAATTCTGCTTGTGGTGTCACAGAGGATGATATTGTAAAGAAAACCATGAATACCAGGGAATTCAATTCAAAAAATGATCCAGAAGAGACAGATTTTTAAGGTAAAGAAAGGTTAAAAGTGTCTATACAATGCTTTTGCTTATTTATAAACAGTGAGTGACTTACAGTAAAAAAAAAAATAGTGTGTTTTAGCTAAAACAATAATTAAACAACAATCTGTTAACTATAAATTTCAAATAAAGAAATATATATGAACCTTATATTTGCCACATGCATGGCACATATTTTTACAATTTATTTTTTGTCATTTGATTTTGTTTAATATATAGTTTGCATTACAAAAACAATTGTAAATATTTATATAACTAAATCCTTTTCTTTAGAGATTTTGGGTTTTATATCCAACATTGGTGTGTTTACATGTGTCTGTGCATGTATGCATTTT
The DNA here is from genome assembly GCF_029289425.2 of Pan paniscus. Lineage (NCBI taxonomy): Eukaryota > Metazoa > Chordata > Mammalia > Primates > Hominidae > Pan > Pan paniscus. The sequence continues at coordinate 100,032,529 of NC_073258.2, forward strand.
TCTCCTCACATTTTTGTTTTATGTTTAGATATTTAATATATTTGAAATTTTGTCAAACTCATTTTTCTGTAGGTATGCTGTGAGTTATGTGGTACTTTATTTTCTTTCAGTTGTACAAGCAAAATTTGCTAACTTCTATTTTTCCACTACATTGAAGTAATTGAAGTATAATTTTTTGATATATTACATTTCCATATATGCAGTGTTTTTTTCCTGAACTTTCCTTTGTGCCTCACATATCTATGTTTTGATGTCTGCATCAATATTGTATTCTTAAAAGTGAGTATATTGTTTATTTTAATATATCATGATGCGAGTTCTCTCCCAACATCCTTTAAAAAAAAACCAAAATTTTAAAACTTGTTTAACTTAATATGAAGATTAAATTCTAAACATAGCCTATAAAAGATTAGGAGGAGTATGTCCTTGGAATATAGTATGGATGGAGGGAGTGAATAAAATATTAATACAATGGAAGTCAGGAAAAGAGAAAATAAGAAGCATAGAAAAGTCACAGAACACAGTAAATACACAAACCAGATGCTAAAACATCATGGGAATCATGAGGGACATTGACTTAGAGAATAAATCTGACAAATTGATTATGCAAGTAATAAGTTTAGCCGAGAAAAATGACCCTGTTTTCAGAAAGTCAAGAATACATAATATTCAAATTTCTAAGCACATTTGGAATATTTTACAAATTGGACATATACAACACCACAAAGCAGTTCTTAACACATCCCAAAGAAAGATTAATATGTTGGATACAACATATTCTTTGACCACAAAACTATACAATTAAAATTATAAATTTTATAATTCCTTCTCAGAACTTAAGAGTACATAATAATAAGATACTTAAATAGATGTTGAAGCCATAGATACCTACATAAAAATGTATATATTTTTATGAATTATTAATTACACACCCAACTCTTAGGATCTGTTTTCTATTGAAGTAACATTGATTCCTCTAAACTTGTAATTCTCCAAAGTAAGTTAACTGAGAAAGAAAGTCCACATTATAGAAATTCAACTTACACATATTTTTATGTATCTACTCAATAATACATGAAATAAAGCAAATCAAAATCTGATCTATTTTCCCACTCCTTTTCTTCAGGCAATTTTACATTTCCAACATAAAGAGACCATTAAAAAAGATGCAGATCCCTCAAGAACATCACATTTTTACAACTTCACAGCAAGAATGTCACCCTGACTTCCTTGCCTTTTCTTATACATGCTTGTGTTTCTTATACCTTTGCTTGCTTGTGTTTCTTATACCTTTGCTTGCTCTTGAGCCTGCTATTCTCAGTGCTTAGAATGGAAAGAGCATCGGATTGAAGTTTATCCCAATTCTACCACTTAACTATTGGATAATATTAGGTACAGGGATTAACTTGTTTGATTTATTATTTTCTAATAGTAGAGATAATTTCTAACAGTAGAGATAATTATAAAACTGTGACTGTTTTCAGAAATAAATGACATAATTTGGTGGTAAACATTAGGTACTTAAGAAATTCCAGTTGTGTCCAGACAGACTTCTCTGATTGGCAAATTATTTATTTTTAAAATCCAAAATCCATGTTACTGCTTTTGATGAGAATTCGCTGGTATCTTCTATAGCTCTTTCTATTCCCAGCTCAATGTAGAAATAAGGATTTCTTCCCATGTGTATCCCACTGTCTTTGTGTATTCATTTGCTCTACAAAAGACAAATGCTCACCCTGTTTTTTGCTTAAATTTCTTTTCTGTCTTCCCCTACAATGGTGAAATCTGCAAGTATAAGCTCTATACTCTGGCCAGTGTTTGATATAGGCTTGCAAGAAACAACTGTCATATGGGAAGCTTTTACAAAGAGGGGAAGCAACCTTGTTGGGTTAAGTACTAAAGAATTTTGAGAACCACGATGAAGTTGATCTCAGCATAATTTTTAAAAACAGATAACATAATGTTTGCAGTACTGTGACCCTAAGAGTACAATAAACGAAGAGCATTGTTGCAGGCAAGTTAGATGGGGCCAAAGTTCCAAATGAGAAGATTAGAATTATGTATGCTCTGCTTTTAGTTATGATGGTTATGGGTGCTCTAACCACGTTCATTGATATTTAAAGGGAAAACAAATAAAGACATTGAAAAAGTCATAACTGTTTAACAACAAAAAAAGAAAAGCTATAAATTTAAACTTTTAATCACAAAGCTTATAATGATTTAAATGTTTAAGTGGAATATTTTGTGTATTGTATTAAAATATTGCAGTTGTCCCAACAAGGTAAAAAATAGGTTGGGTACTGGCACTTTTGTAACTAATTTTACCCTAGAAAATAACAACACTTTCTGGTTGAGAAGGGAGACTTTTTGTTTTGTTTGTTTGTTTTTTGTGTTACTGATTTTGTTTTTTGAGACTGTCACTAACAGATTTGATCCCAACATGATAGAAACTTTAAGAGTAATCTGATTGTTACCTTGAAGACAGCCTCAGTCATATTCTAGCATGTATCTTCAATGCCATCGATAGTATTTGTGCATAATAAATGTTTAATAGATGCCCATGAAAGTATAAATTAATGCACTAAAGAAAGGGGGAAGGAGGAATAAAGAAGGAATAAATATTACTGATGATGATGCCATTGATGTTGGTAATGATTGTATGGAAAGACAGGCTACAGAAAATAGCATCTAAGGGCCAAGTTTTCTAATATAACAATTTGATTAGGAGAACCTAGGTCTAGAAAGTCAGCTTTGGAGATTGGGCAGAAAAGATTACATCAAAGTCTTCAAAAATTTTTCAAGTCCCATTGGTAAATAAATGAAGAAACAAAAGACAAATGCGACTCAGGATTCCAGTGTGGGAGCTAGGATTAAGTTGGTGTCACTGATTAAAGCAAGTAAGAAAAAACATGAAGTGAACCTTGCAGACCAAGTGGCCATTTAGTTTTGAAATTGTTTCATTCAAAGATGAAATAATGATAGATAAATTATGAGAAACAGCTTATATATCAGTTACTGTTGCAATAACACAATATGACATTCTACAAATCAAAGTGCTTTAAAACAACAACCCGACATTCTCATGCTCACTGTCCTGTGGGTTAGCTGGAACAGAGCTGATACAGGCTGATCTCATCTGGGCATGGCTCCAAGCCATGGACTATGTTCAGCTCTGCTTCACACAGTCTCCTGTTCCTCTAGGACCAGCAGACCACCTGGGGCAGAATTTCTCACGGATACGACAAAATCCAAAAATAGCAAAAGAAAACACACAATGTTTGTTAAGGCTCATAACTCACACAGTATCCTTTCCTCCAATATTGCATTAGCCAAACAATTGGTTAGCTGAATTCAACACAATGGGGTGGAGAAATACACTCTAATTAGAGAAACTGCAAAGTCACACAGCAAAGGATGTGGATTCGGGGAGAGGTGAAGAATTACAGTCTTCCCCATTCTACTTTAAATAAATGACTGAAATTCAGTTAAAAGTGAAGCCTATACTAGCAGGGTTATTAATGCAAGAAATATTTTGCAAACAGCAATATATATCCATCACATCATCATCATCATCATCAGTGATAGATAATATAGGTCTTTGTTCTGTTTCCTACTGTATTGCTTCCCAATACTATACAGATTACCTAAATTTGTTTAGTCTGCTGTGGTTATACTTTCAGATTTTCCTTGAGAGTTGATCATTTTTTTCTATAATTCCAGCTAGCTGTGGGCAAAGATTTTTTCTATAAAAGATCTCTCACCACCACCATATTACCATTAGCTATCTGATTTTGAGTATTATGGCAGCCAAGCCATACTCTCTAAAATGGATTGGATTTTCTATGATTAATAATACTGTTATGAATTAGTTTTCCATTAATTCATATAGCTCTCTTAGATATTTTCTACTATTTTCTAATATGTAATATCTCTGCACTTTGTCATTCACATGATCTTTTCGTATAAATCAGACCAAGACAACCATCAGTACCCAAAGTACGATTCAGAATTTTCAGCTTTAATTGCATCTTTCCCAACACATTTTGCTTCATAGACCAGTTCATTTTTGTACATAACTTTGGCAAATTATGACAAGGAGATGTAGGCCCATTTTAATTATTACTGTATATGCCAACATACTGCATATGCCAACATGCATATGCAGCCTGTTGGCAACTTGCCCATTGTATAGCTTTCTGCTGCAATGTTTCTCTTCCAATATGGAATAAAGTACTTAAAGGAACCTGCTTAGCCATCATGATACAAGTGCAAAAGGGGAAGCACAAGTGGTTAGCACCCTCAAGGACAGGAGCTGGTGCATAAGGACTGCACTGTTTCATCCTTTGGACAAACACTTCTATTATGCATTCTACACAGTCCAATCAAGGATCCCAAACAGAATTGAACCCCAGAGGCCCACAGAGGTGATTAGCTAGATAATATACCCTTGGATTGGCTTGCCTTCCTCACCTGCCTCATGTTTCTCAATCCCTAAATCACCTTCTTTGGGAACAGTTCCCAAAATGACTATTCAAATGCAAACCCTCGTGTTTAACAACAGCAACAAAAAAGTCTATTTATAGCTTTCTTGCCTGCCCGCCTGCCTTCCTTCCTTCCTTCCTTTTTTTTTTTTTTTTTTTTCAGAGTCTTGATCTGTCGCCCAGGCTGGAGTGCAGTGGTACAATCTCGGCTCAATGCAACCTCTGCCTCCCGGGTTCCAGCGATTCTCCTGTGTCAGCCTCCTGAGTAGCTAGGACTACAGGCCTGCACCACCACGCCAGGCTAACTTTTTATATTTTTAGTAGAGATGGGGTTTCACCATATTGGGCAGGCTGGTCTCAAGCTCCTGACCCCGTGATCCACCTGCCTCAGCCTCCCAAAGTGCTGGGATTACAGGTGTGAGCCACCGTGCCTGGCCCCTTCCTTCCTTCCTTCCTTCCTTCCTTCCTTCCTTCCTTCCTTCCTTCCCTTCTTTCTTCCTTCCCTTCTTTCTTCCTTTCTTCCTTTTTTCCTTCCTTCCTTCCTTCCTTTCTCTTTTCTTTTTTTTCTTTTCTGTTCTTTCTTCTATTGTGATAGGCAGAACCCACATCTTAATCCTCAGAACAAGAGAATATATTAGGTTACCTGGAAAAAAAGATTGAAGGTTGTGGATGGATTTGGTGATTGCTAATCAGGTGACATTAAGATAAAAACAATTACGCTGAATCATTTGGATGGGCACACTGGAATTAGGTGGGTGCCTAAAAGTGAAAAGAGGGTGGCAAAAGTTTAGTCAGTCAAATAAAGATGTAACTATGGAGGAAAGGCACAGAGGATTCAACACTGCTGACTCTGAAGATGGAAGGAGGCTATGAAATAAGGAATGTTGGTCACCTCTAGAAGGAGCAAAGGGCAAGGAAATGGATTCTGCACTAGAGCCTTTAAAAGAAACATAGCCCTGCCAACACCTGGATTTTATTCTAGTGAGACTTTCAACCTAAAGAACAGAAAGATAGTAGACTTGTCCTGTTTAAGCTTCCAAATTGGTGGTAAAGTTTTACAGCAGCAACAGGGAACTAATATATCAATGCATGCGTGTTTTGCACAAATATGTCATTCGTATTTAGAAATGCCACATTAAGATGAAATCAGTTTCATATTGCATTCTAAATGATCCTAATAGAAAAATTTTACATGATTTTGTGATCAGTTCATTTTTTAATTATTTTGAATCCATAGACTTCTTTTGTATTTCCTTTGACAAATAGTTTGGGGCTTTAAAAAGTTGCTGAGCCAATTACTCATCTAAAAGTTTTTCTGAAGCTCATGGTTTATTCAAGTCATTCAATTAACAATTTAACTCAATTAACATTTACTTAGTGCCTAGCAGGCTCATGGCATTATGGAAAATGGAAATGGAAATGACTTTGAAACAATTTATTTTGACCATAAAAATATCAAAGTCCTTTAACATGTAGGTCATGGATTACTGGGCAGCAGTAGCTAAGAGTTCACAGATAATGGCAAACAGATAAAATACTTTCAAATATACAGCAGATTTAACTTTCATTTTGGATTCTTTGCTACCAGAAGTGCAGGAAAAATACTAAAAGTAAAATCAAGGACATCTTAAGATGGCTTTAATTAACATTCTTAGTAATGTAACAAACAGACCTAAGAAATAACAAATTAGTGTCATTAATTTTTTTAATTGTTTAAACTTTGGAATTAAATATTTCACTATTTTAGTTTTTGGGTTGTTTTTGTTTTTTACTATGCAGTACTTAAGAAACAATATAGAAACACAGTCCAAAAACAAAAACACTGTATCTCAGTGACTGTAAACATTGTGGTATGTTTTTAAATATATGTATATAAATAAATATAAATATATATTTTAAGTCATAACTTAATATAGTAAATGCCATTGAATACTTCTAGGTATTAAAATATTTGCCTTTTCTAACTGCCCATATGTTTGAAAATATTTTCAATGGTTTTAAATTGTTAGCTCAGATGTAGGACATATCCAGAAAAGAGAGAGAATAAGTGAGAGAGAAAGAAAAGAAAGAACAGAGAAAAGAATGAATGAAAGAAAGAGAGAGAAGAAAGGAAGGAAGGAAAGAAGGCAGGCAGAGAGGGAGGGAGGAAGAGAGAGAGGAAGGGAGAAAGGGAAGAAAGGATCCTAATGTCTGTTTAATCTTGTGCCAGAAAATCTTGCTAGGTAGTTTACCTCTTTTAAATATTCATAATAAGAATAACTCTTACCTTAAATATTATTTTTGCAGTCTTTCTGGTAAGGACACTGAGGCTCACAGAGACACATTGGAGAGACCGTGTCTGCTTATGCAATCATGTTGGTATTTATTTGGAGCACTTCAAAGCCATTCTACACAGAATCCTTTGGGCTTCACGGAAGTTTATATTGCTTTATGTACTATTTAACAGCAAATATCAAATAACTAGTTTCACTTTGGGGAAGAAAATTTAGGTGTAGTCTACTTTATGAAGGTGATACAGTTCTGAAAATATAAGGATTTTTCACTTGTATTTTACATTTGTAGCATATAATAAGTTATAGGCAAATTTACCATCTGAAAAACACATAGTAAATCCTTTGTATGTTTAAAGATCTCATTATAAAGGCAGTATTAGCTGTAATTGCAGATTTTCATGTAACATTTCTTTTTTTTTTTGGGTGGGGGGTGGTGGTGGGACAGAGCATCACTCTGTCTCCAAGGTTGGAGTGCAATGGCGTGATCTCGGCTCACTGCAACCTCCGCCTCCTGGTTCAAGTGATTCTCCTCCTATCAAGTGATAGGCCTCCCGAGTAGCTGGGATTACAGGCATGTGCCAGCACGTCCGGCTAATTTTTTGTATTTTTAGTAGAGATGGGTTTTGCCATGTTGGCCAGACTAGTCTTCAACTCCTGACCTCAGGTGATCCACCCGACTCAGCCTCCCAAAATGCTGGGATTGCAGGTGTGAGCCACCACGCCCGGCCTCATATAACATTTCTTAAGGCAAGTGCCATTCCATCTATGTCATATCTCTACTGTTGCTTTTATAAACTTATAAAATTTCTCATTTGAGCCATGACTTGAAAAGATTATAAATTAATCCAAAATAAATTTGCTTCTGTAGTACTCTTCTATATAGACATTTTTAATTTTAAAAGTTTTATCACAATGCTCTATCTCAATACAAATATACTTCATAACAATTTATTGACTTAACATTAAGGAAAAATGTCTGTGCAATTATTCATGCAAAGGTAATCATTAATTCTCTCAGATTCTTGAAAGATAAAACATCACAATTCAAAGATTTCATAAAATGCTATTTGTTCTCAATTTCTAAAGCAGTGTTTTTAAATTCTTGACAGAATGGAGACAGAAAAACCATACATATCTAGGTCTGAGAAATACCCCAAATTAATATAGTGTATTGCTCTCCACCTGATACTGTTTTTTGCATAAATGTGACTAAAGAAAATGTTAGGGTTTGAGATCACTTATTCCTTTTTTTCCCCTCTAACAGTTACAAGTCTTCATGTTATTGAACCTAATATTGACATACCTCCTCCCTATTGCAGAATTATTAAACTAGCTCTCAAAGGAAATTTAACATTATAGGGAAAATGATAATTTTCTTTTTTCTTTTGCCATTTTCTCAGAAAATCACGACTAGCTTCTGGCCATGACAAAAGTTATGTCAGCATCATTATGCAACACCTGTGATCAGTGTGAAATGGAAGAGCTTAAGAGCCAGAACTGAGTATATAACTGAAAAGTTTCTATACAATGTTAAATGTGCTGCTCAATCCCCTAAAGTAAAGTAAATGGCCTGCAGCGAGGTTTGAAGAAAGCTCTGCAACAGCATGAATATAGTGGCATGAGAGCTGGCGCGGAGGTATTCAGATATGAACTCGCTTTGCTTCTAAATATTAAGCCTACAGTTCCTTGCACTTTTATTTCTGAGGCATTTTAAGCTTATTGTGCTGAAGAGTTGTGCTTTCTAAGCTTGACTGGCATTCCAGAAAATATTGATCCGAGTGTTGGGTGAGCTTACTTTCTATTAAAAAGTGCTCATCACATGGCATTAGGCTCACTCAGTCCAAAATGTCAGAGAATTGCACTTTTTAACAAAAATCTTATATTTATTTTAAAATCGAACTTACCAATAATTTAAAATCAGAATTTGAAGTGTAGTATGAACACTTTGCTTCTTTAGAATTGATTTAGAATAAAAATCTGACAAACTCAAATTAATAAGCAAACAAACAAAAAAAAACTCCAAGAAACCACTGTAAAGAAAAAGTGTTTTCTTAGTCACTGAATAGTATTAAAATTCCCTGGAAAAGGAGAATTTCTTTTAGCAAATCATATTTCTCATATGTTCTTTTATACCTGTTCTGATATAGGACAGCCATTTCCATAACCCTCCCCCTCTAGATCCATCTCTACCTGCTCTAGAAGAGGTTTGCTCTCAAGACCCAGAGCTTACCGAGACTTCCCTTAGCTCCGCAACATTGTGTCTGCTGTAGCAATACCAGGAAGTAATTCGTTTCTTCCTCGGTTTTCTCTTCTGTTTTACTGGATCACCGTCTCAAATTACTTCCAAAGAAAATGTTTGTTGGACAAAGGGTACAAAGTTTCAACCATGCAGGATGAATAAATTCTGGAGATCTAATGCACATCATTATGACTATAGCTATTGGCACTGCATTGTATACTGGAAATTTGCAAAGAAATTATACATAAAATGTTCTCACACACTCTCTTTCCCATGCAAAAGGGTAACGATGTGAAGTGATTGATATGTTAATTAGCTTGACTGTAGTAAACATTTGACAATGTATATCTATATCAAAAAATTATATTGCATGCCATAAATATATACAGTTTTTATTTCTCAATTGTACATCAATAAAGCTGAAAAAAAATAAAAAGAAAAGGCTCATTGGAGGATTACAGGATTTCTGAATCTTGGCCCTTCTGAAAACATCTTTAGTCTACCATTTTATTGATTGATAGTTTCGCTGGTGATAGACTATATGACTTGAAATTAGTTTTGATCCTCACTTCTGATCTGCTTAGTGCTCTGTGAGGGCAAAGTGGCTTATTTCTTTGCTATGTCCTCCTCTGTGAGGTCTCAAAACTGTCATATTCTTTACATGTCATTAGGAAATTTTACAGCCACCTTTGGTTTTCTCGAGTTTTCCTAGAAATGTCCTGTGTTCCTCTCCACTTTTAACTAATATGAATATACCTAATTTGGGTTTCCTTTGGGATTGTGCAGGTAGATTTATTTCCGAAAGATTTCTTTCTTAGTGGAAAGTGTTCCTGGGTAGGAACTTTGTACAAGTGGGTGGAATATGTACTGTCAGGCTTTGCTTTAGGATGTATAAGAAAGGACCCTAAGGATAGGCTGTGAGGCAACCCCCACAAATTGAGAATTAGGATGATTCTTCCCATAAAAGAACTTTTCACTTTCTCCAGGTGGTCTCAATGTAAACAAACAAAAATCAGCTGCTTTACTTTGTGTGTCTTTTGTTTTTCACTCTGGTGTTAAAAACTGGGCAGCCTGTGCTCTACAAGCTGAAGTGGGAGATCCAATTCATCAATAAATTTATGTTTTTTTCCACCATGATTTTTCTCCTACTATTAGTGTGTTTGTGTACGTGTATGTGACTTTTTCAGGGTTTTGACAAAAGTTCTTACCAATTTACTACCTTAGCTGGAACTAAGTATACCTTCTGTTGCAATTTCCAGAGCTTTGGACTTGTATTCTATCTGGTTTGCATGTTTTCTGTGACTTGTTGAGTCTCTTTCACTAAAATATCTTTAAGCAAGTTAAGCAAGGATTTTGGATAACAATTTAAAGTGGTTTTGTCATAATTTTTTTGTATAATTTTAGCAAAATAGTAGAATTTTATTTAACTTTTTCTTTGGCCAAAAGTTTACTTCCGTATGTGACAAATAAAGTAAACCCAAAAAAGCAAACAAAAACCAGCATTCTATTCTGGTTTATTATTTCATCAATAATATCAAATTACTGCCATCTATGAAATGAATGTAGTAATTGTAATTCTCCATACCTAAAATAACATTTTATTAAAGTGGATAAAAATAATTTTTATGGCTGCTAGTCTTAGTCACAAGCAGTATTATTAGAGCTCTTACTGTATTCTAATTATTTTTATTTGCTCTTCGAAAATTTATAAGTGGTATTAAAATATAATGACTTGTCAAAATCTGAAATAGGGATACATGAAATCTTTTGATGAATAAAATTAATGTGAATTGAATAATGTTAACACCAATAAAACTGTTTGCAATACTGTACAGGACACATCTGAAGCATGTACCACATACAATAATTATAGTAGCAGCTCTCTAAGGACTAGAGCACTAGAAACTGTACTGCGCCAATCTGAAATCAGGTAAGTTAATCCTCAGAGGAGTCAGGTACCACAGTCTCAAGTAATCAGTAATAATTGTATCATATCGCTGAAGCACAATCCAAGAGCTATGATTTTCCCTACCTGCTGGATTGCCTGCAATGATTGAAATTTGTTAAGCAGTGGCAGAAATTCAGGCCCATGATCAGTGGAAATCCAAGAGTTCCAAATACATAGGTAACATCACTATAACAAGGTTTTTCTTTCTATTGTTTTTTTCCTTTGGTTTTAACTTTATGTTTTATAGTAGATGGATTTTGCTAATAATACATTGCTATACTTTGATAATGAATACTCTGAAGTGTTTAAAGAATTGAAAACATCAAAAAATAATTTTGCTTATAACAAAATACAAACATTAAATATTTTTGTTAAGAGAACTTATTAGATTTACACTATTTCTCTAACTTTAAAAAGTAGTCTGCATTTCAAGTAGTCTACCATATGGCTGTGTACATCTTAGCATTTTGCAGAAAGTATATATAAAATGAAATGCATATAAAAGTTGCCTGCAGTAAGTCATACTAAAGGCCTGGATTAATGATTTTAGCTCGGCTTTGAGTTATTTCAAATATATCTTTGTTAATAATTATGTCCTTCCCAAAGCCATCGAATAATGTTAATTAAATCTCTGCTTAGTTTCACAGTTGTGTTTAATTAGCTCAATCACTTTTTAAAATGTAACAGGCTATTAAAAGAAAGATCTATTGACAGAATGTTGAATGGCAAATTGTTAGTTGCCTGATTTGGTCCCTGAATGGTCATTGGGTGCGTGAAAAAGCAAAAAGCATCAAAATCATAGCATTTATAAACAGGCTTTGTAGCTTAAGAGTTAAGTGCATGCAATTCAAATGATTTTCATTCTATATTGGAAGGGAGTAATCCAATGAGTTTAATGGTGTATGTATTATACAGAAGCTTTTCAATAAAGGCAGAAATTACATTTACAGTGCCTTTTCTGTGGTTATTTGAAATATACTTTTATCTAGGCAAACCTTAATTTCTGGCAATATAAAAAGTGCCCTGAGGTAAATATGGACTTTACTCCTGCTTATGAGAAAGTTAAATTAATACCCTAAGGATATGTCCTTTGCAAAGGGTCATACTTATTACCAAGCCATTATAATAATATACACTTTCTTGAACAAATCTACAATTGATTTATGAGCAAGATTTCAATTAAAGTTCACTTCCCAAAACATTGGAAAGTAAGCTGTTTGTATTGCACTGTTTATAAACACATACTTGATTCCCAATTTATCTTTATTTTAGGAAGAGATAGTAAGTCAGAATTATTTTGTTTATTCTAGGAAACTCTCAGTTTTCAAATTTTCAATTAGGAAATGGTGAGGGAAGTGGGATTCAAACACAAGGACATTATAATGATGCCAATCAAAAACAATTTATTAATAACTAAGTCGGCAGCTTTTAAAATTTTTGACTTTCAAAATAATAAGAAAATGCAATTCCTTATTAAATGCAAGGAGGTTACTGGAAGGAATTTGACATAAAATGCCTTGTTTATTAAAGATTAAGAGAAACAACTGTTTATATTATAGAAATTAAATTACTATTTATTGAGCATATGCATCTCAATTTGCAAGTCACAATGTAGAATAGAGGCCTGTTTAATATGTCATTCAAATATATTTTAATAATGTTGCAAATATAAAATCTATTTTAAAATAATGATATTTAACCTTATTTTGCTGTGAATTGATGCTACAGTGTACATTCAGTGCACACAAAATATCAAAACTTTCCATCTAGAATTTAATAAGAGAGAAAAAAATCTGTGGAAGAAACTATGTACATTGAAGAAACTCAAAGGCAGGAGACATGTGTTAGGCCATTCTTGCCTTGCTCTGAAGTAATATCTGAGACCGGGTACTTGATAAAGAAAAGAGGTTTAACTGTCTCATGGTTCTTCAGGCTGTACAGGAAGCTTGTTGCCAGCATCTGCTTCTGGAGGGGCCTCAGGAAGCTTATGATCATGGTGGAAGGCAAAGGGGGAGTAGCTTGGGGAGTCACATGGCAAGAGCAGGAGCAAGAGAGAGAGGGGAAAGGTGCCACACTGTTTTAAGCAAGTAGATCTTGCATGAACTAACAGAGAAAGAACTCACTCATCATCAAGGGGATGACACTAAGTCATTCATGAGGGATCCGCCCCCATGATCCAATACCTTCCACTAGGCCTCACTTCCAACATTGGGGATTACATTGCAACAGGAGATTTGAAGAGAACAAACATCAAAACCATATCAACATATTTATTCACTTTTCTTGGTATTATCTATATTCTACGATTAATATCATGAATAGACAGTCATGAATGAATAGTAATGAATAGACAGTAAATTCTAGATCAGAACCTAACTTACTAATTTACTGCCAATGAACAGACACTAAATTCTAGATCAGAACCTAACTTCGGACTTAGTGCTTCCAAAGTACATCTTTGCCATAGTACCATGCATCTAAAAACCCAGAATTTAAATATTTTACATGTAGACAGAGAAATAGACTAACTCATAGTGTGATTTTATGAAAACAACGAAAACAACTACTTCTTTAGTAATGTAAAACCTATCAAAGTTCCATCTGTGATTTGTCTAAAATAAGCCTATAGCTCCATAGTCAGAACTCCAAAGCTGACAACCTCTTCAATCCTTCAGAAAAGACAATAATGTCTTTTAGAAAGGTTTTAGATTTGCCATTTTCAATTATCTATATTATTGAGCCTACTAACCACCTACTTCTAATGTTGCAACCAGATATCATTCTGGAAATAATTTTTCTTTAACAATAAAATTTTCATATTAATTTATAGCATGAGAATCCCCATTCCCGTCTTCCATTATTCTCATTTGCACTACCCTAACCTTCCTTCTCAATTTTTGCAATGCTTTCCCTCATAGTACATCATATCATAACATTTAGAACATTTATGTAATGTGAGATATGGAAACTGATTTTAGAGGTCATTTAGTTGGGGAAAGAAAATGTATATCACTTCATGTGTTCCAGTAGCAGCTGCCTCTTGGTCTCGGTAGAGAAGAATTCAGAGGGAGAGCTGGCTCAGACTCAGCAGAAAAAGGTCCTCATATGATGGCTTATCTATGTTAGAGATTGGGAAGTAAGAATTGTTTGTATGTTTAGGTATCTTTTAGTTCACTTTGTCTCCGATTTCACATATTATCTTTTGATTTCCCATTCCCTGGTCCAAATACCCTTCTCAAAAAGACTAAAAATATAAAAATATTTTAACATAGTTTTTGTTTAAATCAAATTCAGTGTATAAATTATTATGGCTATGTAAATGTTATGTGTAGCTGTTGCACACCCACATAGTATAATGTGATTACATGTTATTTCTTGGACAGCTTTTGTTTTGCTTTTTTCTGGAGTTAATAATAGCCTAACATTTTCTCCTTGATCATATGCTCTAGAAGGGCAGATAGCAGTCTTTCTTTGGTTCACTGATGTATCCTAAAGTGTCTAGTACAACATATGTTTCTAGTAGACACATATTAAAAACATTTGTTTTTAATATGTCAAAATATTTGTCAAATTTGTCAAAATATTTGTCAAATTAAAATATTAATTTTCAAAGCTCTAATAGAACTATAAAATTCCTGTCTATATAATCAGTCATGCCAGCTAATTCTTTAGTTTCATTTTAATTCTTTGAGACGACATCACTGTCACCTAAAGCTCTCTAAAGCCCTCCTCCTAATTGGGCAGGTTCTTTTTCTTAACCCATTACCAAGAAATGATCGTAAAATGTCCCTTTTTATTATCTTGGTAATTTTTGTCTCAGTTTTCTATAAAATCTCTACTTTCCTGATTTTCACGGTATTCTCTTTCTTTGTTTATTCACTTGTTTTGGCGAAACATTCTTTGTAACCTGCTGTGAAAGGATGCAAAGGTAGATTTTTTGTGGGGCTTGTTTTGCTATACTATGTGTCTAAAACTGTGTATTAAAAAGTGGCTAGATATTAAATTCTAGTTTAGACAATTTTTTAAATTTTTGACAGTTCTCACTTCCAGTAGTACTGGAACCATGTGAGTCATATGTGACATATTTTGTGATATGGCCTTCTGATCTACAGAACTTGTTATTTGAAAATCTCTATTGTACAATTCTAAAAATTTTTTCTCCTCCTTTTTTTTTCTGAAATAGCTTTTCTTATTTGGAAATAGTATCACTTCATTTAATTATGCAATTTTCTTCTCTTTTTTTAATCTCTTATTTTAGGTTCTTATTTTTTCATACTTTATCAAAAACTTCCTTACCCTTTTTCCCAGCAGATTTGTTTCATGTTTTTATGCTATCGTATTTTCAGTTTTGAAGCTTGAATTCTTTAAGTATCACCTTTTAATGTTTTCATAGCATCCTGTTCACTTCATCATGAATACTTTATATGATCATATTCCAGTAAAGATACTTATCCTTTTTAAAAAAGTTATCTTCTGATCTAAGAGTATTCTTTTACTTCTTTCATTTGTTTGGGTTTCTTTACTTTTGATTTAAAAGCTTTCAGTGATAATTTGTTTCATATTTTTTAAATGATACATACTTTCTAAATGTGTTACAAAAAATGCTTATTGGAAGTACTGTGTTTTGGAACAACTTTCCAGCCAGTGCAATTTATTACTGTATGATAAGACAATGAACCTTTTTATCTGATGGGAAACTCAAATTTAATAAGGCATTTGTTTTCTCACAGGGTACTTTAGTGTCCAGAAAGAATCCTCCAATTGCTTGCCAGGGCTGGGATATAAGTTGGGTTGCACGTGTTCTGGGAATCAAGCTAGGAAGATAGCAGATCACATCACCATTTTACATAAAAACCTACAGAGAGTGCCTGTGATTTCACCGGGATGCTTATTCTCCATCCTAAGCTATACCAATCTCCCCTGAGTCCAGAATCTTTACAGCTTAGTTTTTCCTTACAGTATAAATCTAATCCCCAGCATGGGTTGTGGGGGAAGGTGCTTAGGATGATTTCTAAATATTTCTTGTACGTCTTTTGACTATTTCCACTATCGATAATACCTACACTTTCCTTGCACTTCCAAGGTGCTTCTGAGCATCATGCGGTTCTTCTGCTTAAATGACTTCACTTCTTCTTATATTCTACTTCTTTTAGCTTCCTGCCCAACCTTTAGAATTTGTTCCATCTTTACAACTTGTTCCATCTTTACAACTTGTACATAAACGGACCTCCCATCTTCTAAATTGTGCTGACATCTTATCACTACCCACCCTTTATTGTATTTATTCTTTTCTATATAATTTTAAAAAATATTTTATGTTATTTAGGGGAATTCTGAAAGATCTGTGATCAATCTATCATAATTTACTAAAAGTCTTAACACATTTAAAAATTTTAAATATCCATGAGCAGAATGATCATGCTGCAAATGTGATTAGTTAACTAAAATATTAAATATTAACAATATTCAAAAACCTTATAAATGAAGCCCCAAGTGTTAACTGATTTATCAGTAATTACGTATAGGCTACATAAAAATATATTTCCTATCTGGGCGCAATGGCTCAGGCCTGTAATCCCAGCACTTTGGGAGGCCGAGGTGGGTGGATCACGAAGTCAGGAGATCGAGACCATCCTGGCTAACATGGTGAAACCCCATCTCTACTAAGAATACAAAAAATTAGCTGGGTGTGGTGGCAGGCACCTGTAGTCTGAGCTACTTGGGAGGTTGAGGCAGGAGAATTGCTTGAACCCAGGAGGCGGAGCTTGCAGTGAGCTGAGATCGCACCACTGCACTCCAGCCAGGGCGACAGAGTGAGACTCCATCTCAAAAAAAATTATATATATATGTGTGTGTATATATATATATTTTTCTATATATACATATATACATATATAAAATATATACATATAATATATACAACATATATAATATATACATATATAAAAATATATAAATATATACATATATAAAATAGTATACACGTGTATATATGTATATATGTATATACATATATACACGTGTATATATACACATATATGCATATACATATATATACACGTGTATATATACACATATATGCATATACATATATACATGTGTATATATACACATATATGTATATACATATATATACACGTGTCCATATATACACATATATGTGTATACATGTATATACACGTGTATATATATACACATGTATATACATATATACGTGTGTGTATATATATACATATATATATACACATATATATTTCCTGAGGGTTGGCTCTTTCCTCTGTAGAATTTTGATTTTGTTAAGAGTAGACTTGTAGTCATGGAGAACTTAAAAACAATAAAAACAGAATGTGATAAAATGCTAAATTTCATTATTTAGTCAGGAAAGCCATAGTAGTTTAGGAAAGAGCAAAATTAAAGTATTACAGAATGTCTCAGGTGACTTCCCTTGCCTTGGTGACATGTGTATCTGGTTTGTTACATACTTCTAAGATAGCCTTTGGATTATGCTATTGTCTGCCTAACAGCTGGAATCTATTCAATCAAAGATTATTTGCTGAAATATGAGGCAGAGATCTATCTTTTACATAATCCTAAATATTCTTTTGAATATTTCTACCATGCTGAGAATAAACAAGTACAGTGTTTTATTTTGAGAACAAATTTGGGAACTCAAGTTGATAAAAAGATGGATAATGTATTTAACTAAAATTTTTGAATCATACTATGTGTCATTTTCTCTACTTGATATTAGCAATTGCGAGAATAAAAAAATGCAGTTACTGCTATTAGAGCAAAGGCATGGGCAATGAAACAAGCTACACTTGCTTAACAGAGTAAGTATGACAACGGATAGGAGCACACCTGAAAGTGACAATGAAAGAAAGGCTTCCCAGGGGAAGTACAGATTTATCCAAACTCTAAAACTTAACTGGAAGTCAGATGAAGAAGGGGAAATGGTAGTTTGGACAAAGGAACCAGCTTATTCAAATGCACGGAGTCCTGATAAAACATGGAATTGAGGGAAAACGCATTTAAGTGTGACTAGACTTTGGGAGTTAGATTTAAAAACCAGACTAGTCTGTGCAAAGCAATTTCAGAAAATTAAGATACCAAAAAATATATATATTATATACGTATATAAATATATATATATTATATATGTATATAAATATATATATTATATATGTATATAAATATATATATTATATATGTATATAAATATATATATATTATATATGTATATAAATATATATATAATATATGTATATAAATATATATATTATATATGTATATAAATATATAATATATATAATGTTCTAATGTAAAGCAGTATAGTATAATGGAGTTTTTACCTAGACTAGTTACCAGAAAATGTAGCCCTATTATCTCTGTGAACTTTGACAAATCCTTTAATATGTGTAATAAATTTATTGTTTAGGACCTTTTATTTTCCTCCCAGCTTCAATTTCATTGTTAAGATGTTAACCAGAAGAATAAGGCCCAATTGACAGATCTTTTTGAAATTTCAGACACTTTTGCACTTCCCTAGTAATTTGATGGCTCTTAACCAATCTGGTGAAAACTTTTTTCCTATCCACACTGTAGAATGTTTTACACATTATTCTCAATGTAAATTCACTCAATCTTCAGACTGACAAAAAATTTTAGGTTTCAGTAAGTCATTTAACAAGGAATTCCAGTGATACCATAAACTTTCATCATCATCCAACTCAGCTACCCTCCTGATGCTTAAATTCTCTCCACAATATTTCTGCCAGTCATCATCTTTACTATGCTTGAGTATTTCAAGTGATACTCAAGTAGTTACTCTCAAGTAAGTCTATGATTAGACTCCTCTGACTGAAAGATTTTCTTGTATCATTCTTTTGGTCATAGGTCTAATTTTCATATCATGAAGTGCCCTTAAAAAAGAAAAACAAATGAAGATAATGGGTTTCTAGTGCCTAACCAAGTATGTGGCTCCTTGGCACCCAGAATATAACAGTGATCATTGTCCCATCAATTACTTGAGAATGGAAATTAAACTATACTTCCAGTTTTAGACTTATCTTCTCAGTGTAAAACATCTCACATTCCTGTGATTATGTCTCAGCTGAGATGGTTTTTAGGTCTACTAAAATTTTAGTTTGTTCCAGTTAGTTTTTTACCACTCTTAGAAGGTGGAAAAGTCACCGTAGAGCTTCAAGCATGGAAACACAGAGAGCAATGAGGAGGCTGCTGACATAATCCAGGATGAGATATTAGAGGTTTTGCTTGGATAACAGCTGAAATGATCAAAGAAACAAATAGATTTCGGAGAATTTGGGTAGTAAAGTTCATAAGACCTCCTAATGGCTTGGAGTATATTTGGAAGAGGCTAAAAGGACTCAATAAGGACTCCATGATATTTGGTTTGAGCAGCTGAGGGGATTGTGGTGCCGTTTATTGAGATGAGAAAGATTCTGGGGAATAAATTTTGTTTGGGAATTCAGTTTGAAATGTCTCAAAGATATCCAACAGGAAATCTTAATTAGGATATTCACTGAAGTTGGCTAACAGAAAACCTATTTCCCTTTAAAATCATGATCAGTACCTCAGAAAGGCAGCTAGTCATTTGGAGAATTGTACTACATTTTCTTTATCAGTTTGCTCTACTACTCTCTCAGACTGGTGCTTTTCAAAATTAATGTGAATGGAAATCACTGGGAGATCTTGTTCAAATGCAGGTTCTGAAAATCTGGTGAGATGCTTAAGCATCTGCATTTTTTTCACTTTTAATTTTGTTATTATTAATCATCAGTGCATAATGGTTGTATATATTCAGGCGGTGCATGTGATGTTCTGATACAGGAACACACTGTGTAATGATCAAATCAGTATCCATCACCTTAAGCGTTTATCATGTATCTGTTACAGAACCATTGCAATATCATTCTTTTAGTTATTTTTAAATGTACAATAAGTTATTGTTAACTATAGTCACTCTATGATACTATTGAGTTGTAGATATTCTTCATTCTACCTAACTGTTATTTTTGTACCCCTTCTTCCCCACTATCCTTCCTAGCCCTTAGTAACGTTACATCGTCCTACTCTCTATCTTCATAAGTTCAGTATTTTTTAGTTCCCACATATAAGTGAGAACATGTGATATTTGTGTTTCTTTGTCTGGCTTATTGTATTTAACATAAAGGCCTCCAATTCCATCTGTGTTGTTGCAAATGACTGGATTTCATTCTTTTTTAGGGCAGAATAATATTTCATTGTGTTATACAGGCCATATTTTCTTTACCCATTCATCCATTGATGGACTCTTAGGTTGATTCCATATCTTGGCTATTGTGAATAGTGCTACAGTAAGCCTGGGAGTGCCGATATCTCTTAGATACATTCGTTGCTTTTCCTTTGGATATATACCCAGCTGTGGAAATGCTGGATCATATGATCCATCATATGCTGGATAATATATTTAACTAGCTCCTATTTATTTTTGTCTATGTATAAAAATTAATATGGATTAAATACTTAAGTCTAAGACCTGAGACTATGAAACTACTGGAAGACAACATTGGGGAAACACTCCAGGGCATTGGTCTGGGCAAATATTTCTTGAATGAGACTTCAAAAAACACAAGAAACCAAAGCAAAAAAGGACAAATGGGATCAGAGAAAGCTTCAGTTCAGGAAAGGAAATAGTCAACAAAGTGAAGAGGCAACCCACAGAGAGGGAGAAAATATTTACAAACTACCCATCTGATAGGTGATTAACAATTAAAGTATACGGCCAGGCGCGGTGACTCATGCCTGTAATCCCAGCACTTTGGGACGCCGAGGCAGGCAAATCGTGAGGTCAAGAAATCGAGACCATCCTGACCAACATGGTGAAACTCCGTCTCTACTAAACATACAAAAATTAGCCACGTGTGGCATGTGCCTGTAGTCCCAGCTACTCAGGAGGCTGAGGCAGGAGAATCACTTGAACCCGGGAGGCAGAGATTCCACTGAGCCGAGATCACACCACTGCACTCCAGCCTGGGCAGCAAAGCAAGACTCCATCTCAAATAAATACATAAATAATCAAAGTATATAAGGAACTCAATAGCTCAATAGGAAAAAACAAATAATATGAGTAAAATATGGGCAAAAGATCTGTCTTAGACATTTATCAAAAGAAGACACACAGATGGCCAACAGTTATATGTAAAAATTGTCAACATTACTAATTATCAGAGAATGCTGATCAAAACAATAATGAGATGTCATCTCACCTCAGTTAAGTTGACTTGTATCCATATGATAGGCAAGAATGAATACGAGCAAGGGTGTGGAGAAAGAGGAATCCTTGTACACTGTTGGTGAGGATGTAAATTGGTATAGCCACTATACAGAACAATATGGATAATGCATTTTTCTTTATGCTCGCAGGTGACTTCAATGCTATAGATCCTCAGATGCACTTTGAGTAGCAAGGTCTGAGTTAGACAAGTCTTTCCCACTTAAATTTGCATGCCCTGATGTTCCTTCCTCAGTCTCAGCTGAGTGTGTCTTACTGTGACTTATTTCAGGAGAAAATAGAAGAGAAGAAGAGAATTTTCACATGCTTGTACCATTAAATCTACCAACCCACTCATCTAGTAGGTTTTCTCTCTTTTAAAAATGGGCTTTTACATAAGGCCAATCCTTCTGCTTATTTGCTAGATTGCATCCCCTCTCACTTTCTCAAAGGCATCAATCCCATAATTGCTACCTCCTTTCCAAGCATCATACATTTTTACATTTTACTGAATCATTCTCTTTAGCATAATTAACATGCTAAGATAAACGTTAGCTTAAAATAAAAACAAAGAAGTTTTGATACTCCCTATTTCTTTGCTTCCTTTTAGTGTAAAACTTTTCACAAAAAGATTATATTTATTTTCTCCAATTGCTTTTTTTCTGTTTTATGGTGGTAGTTCTAGCAGTAGCTACTGTTACGATCAATGATCCTTCCTTTGCCAAATCTAATGGTGGATTATCAGTTCTCGTGTCACCTTGTGTATGAAGATTATTTTCATAGTTCTATTTATAATACTATCTTCCCTTGGACTCTGTGACATCAACTTCCGTTTGATTTTCCTTTGACTTAATGTGTTTGTCTTTTCTGCCTTTTTGCTGGCTCCTCATTCTCTTTTGACCTCTAAATTTTAAATTACTTTTGAGCCAAGTTCCAGGACCTCTTATTTTCTACATCTATATACCAACCCTCTAGGTCAACTCATACTATTTCATGCCTTTAAATACTACATGTGTTCTTGATTTCTAAAAATACACCTTCAACCGAGGTTTTTCCACTGACCTAAAGTCCTGTATGTTGACTGGGTAATTTATTGTCCAAACGAGGACACTTTAGAATATGAAGATGGGGGATTATTATTAATTATTCTGAGAAAACACATGTAAACCAGGACAGCCACTTGTCTAAGCAGTTTTATGCAATCAGTGGTATATCCAATTGCCTACTCACCATTATGTATTTGGGTTTTGGGATAAAGATAGCTAGCTGTTCACAAATACCTATTTTACCCTTCTGTAGTACTAGAACCCTGAATTTTCAGCTGGTTACAAGACTTGATAGAATAAGAACTGAATTTCCAAACCTCTTTTGTATTTTATGTGGCAATGTAACTAATTCTGGACAATACAATGTGAGGTTAGTTGGTGTATGGAGCTTCTAGGATTTGCCTTAAATGTAGGAGATGTGCATTTCTTTGACCGCTTTCCCTGTTCTGATGCTTAGATTATGAAGGTAGAAGCCATTTAGAATCTCTTAGTGGAAGCCATACATTGAGGAAATCAGTACAAAAAGATAGAAGGCGCTTAGATTTTGATACTGATAAGCCCCTGGACTGCTTTAATATGAAATAAAAATAACACCCATCTTATTATTGCCTTTGTTAATTTACCATTCATTGCAATGAAACCAAATCCTCACTAATAGAGGGCCTTAACATTTATTTATATATTCAACAAATATTTACTAAGTGACTGATACTATTTTAGGCATTTGGGATACAATAATGAACAGATAAGTGGGCCCTTCAGAGCTTACAGTTTGCAAATATTAACATTCTGGAAATATATTCTAATGAAAGATTTACATACTAAATATTAAATAGTATACTATATAAAGGTAATAAAGCCAAAAGTAAGAGAAAAAGTAAAGATTGCTAAAGAGGCTTAGAAATTCTGGCCATAGGGGTGATTTCTTCATTGGCATAGACTTCTCAAGCAGATAATTGTGAGCAAGGAGTTGGATAAGGTGAGTAGTTTTGCCTATGAATCTATCTGGAGGAAAGCCATCCTAGGCAGAGCTGAGAACCACACAGAGGCCTTAGGTTAGGAGTATTCTTATTCTACAAAACATGAGGAAGCTAGTACAGCTGGTATTAGTGTTTATAGAATGATATCAGAGATGAGGTTTAGAGGTGATGGAGAGCCACATACATCTTTCAGCACTTGTAGACCATGGCAAAGACTTTTTTGTCTTACTTTGAGTAAGATTTAAAAAAAAAACTATTGCAGGATTTTAAGCAGAAAACTGACATGGTCTGTCTTAGATTTTAAAGAATTTCACTAGCCATAATGTGAGAATGTACTATGAGGGTAGAGGGTATGGGGAAAGGATGGAAGCAAGGAGACCAGTTTGTAGATTACGGCAGGAATCGAGATGAGGGATGATTATAAAATCAAAAAGTCTTAAATATTATGCTTAATTTCTCATCTCTGCCCTATTGAAATAGCTTCTTCTGCAGGCTTCTGTATTTCTGTAAATAGAAACTTTGCTCCTCAAAGAGATTGGGTCTAAAACTTTGGGCTCATTTGGAATCATTCAGAGTTAGGAACACAGAGAAAATGGCAATACATAGATCTTCATGCAACTTGTTCCTGACACTCATTCCCGTCCTTTCCAGTTTTGTTGGATCAGCCACGTTGCAATTATGCATGATAATGCAACATTCTCCCAATAAGTTCTTCTCCATTTCTAAGCTCGTTTACACTGGATTTCTATTATTAGAACACATTTTGTTACGAAAGTCTTCACAATTACATATAATTACAGGTCACTAACACTTGCTAACTTGAAATAAAACATGGTTTTTATTAACTGGCCATTTCCTAAGTTGCTGTGCTTTGCCATTGTAATGCAGAAGTTAAAAATAAAAACACTGACTTTTCTTTTCTCTCTTTAGAAATAAAAATTAAGTTTATACTACTTTTGATTATTTGCTTACATAAATATTACTGCCACAAGGAGCTATGAATTACGATGTAGGAAAACAATTTTATATTTACAAATCGCCATGGTCTCTTAAATGCATGATACTCCTTGCCTGAAATATACTATACCAATAAATTAAAAACCACAATTAAATAAATGCAAGATCAAAAATCACGATTTTCCATGAAATAGAGGAAAGTCATTACAAAAGTTATATTTTTAAAAATTCATTACTTTTACTTGCATTTTTCCAGCTGACACCAAAAGAGCACACTTAAGTTCAAAAGGAACTTATATAATTTTACTTTTGGATTTTGAAGTGGCATAAATCAAAAGGTCTGACTAAGAGGGCTAGATTAATGCTTTGGAGACACTACACACAGAAAATATTGTGTTGTGTTCTCTTAACCCATACAAATCAACCTGACGCAATACAAAAGTATAAATGTAAGCCACTCAAATAATTCTAAATTTTCACCTTATGAAAACAATGATTTAAAAAAAATCAGCTTTTTAGTCTACTAAGTGGGTTGTCCAATGCAGAAGCAGAAGAAAACCATTTCTGGAATTGCCCCAATTGTCCTGAAATTTATACAATTTACAGATAATGTAAAAGATTCAGCAAGTAGAGGAACGATTCAGTTTGTTGGAAATGTTCTTCTCTGAGTGAGATAGAGAGCTATTGCAGGATTCAGAATTAAGATCCAGAGGGTTAAACACAAACCAATTAACAATTAGGAGATTTTCATTATTAAACTCTCTGTCAGTATAAGTCTAGAATTCAAACAAGTATAACTTTGATAATTTTTATTCATTTATAAATCACTCTATATTTTTTAATAATTTTAATTTGACTTTGAAAGGATTTAATATATTTCTAATTCATGTAATCGACAATGGAGAATTAATCTGAGGAAATAATTGGATTTTCTCAGGCTATCTCAGAGACACAGGTAACAGATGAAAAATTATTTTCCTTTAAAGTCCTATTCTTTAGCTTACTACGGAATACCTCTGATATTATGATTTGTTTCTTGTTTAAAAATTGGAAAAGTAAAATAGATTTACACATAATGTTACAGTTATCTGAACCTGGTTTTGGGTCTCCAGGGTGACATAAATGTCACATGGATTCATACAAGAACAGATTTTCAGTTTATTCCCCTGATGGAAAAAAATGTTAATAGATATGCCACTTTTTAACTGTTGTATTAAAATTAATAATCATAGCCTTTTTAACTTTCTGTGTCCCAGGAGTATGGTTTACATTGGAGTACATTCTATAAGTTGAAAAACAAAATAATAATAATTACCTATAATGATCTCCAAATACTCATGCCTTTTGTATTAATTTACTCAGAGGAGTAATTTTGAACTAACATATACAAACACTTCTTAAACAATTAAGGGATTCTGGGAAATAAATTTAGTAAAAGCTCTCATTCTATTTGTGGCTATAAAATACACATATATACAGCACAAGATTCACATTTTTATTATCAATATTTCTCTTACTTTTACTTTCATCTAATGGAATATATGACCAGGAAACAATTGGACAGCAATTTTAAAACACTGCTATATAAGCATATTTATGTAAGTGATAAAAACATACACATACTTTTTTTGTCTTCAGTAACTTGTCTTTTAGACTAATTCATCCTCATGTATTTGCTTACTGATGTCACATGTATTTAGATTTACAAAAATTTAGACTAAAACAACAAATTACCTATTGCTTGGTTTTTTATGTTGCTTGCTAAAATATTTGCATTTTATAAATGTGTAATGAATGTATGTAATTAATATAAATTAAGTCTAAAATTTATAGACATATAGATTATATCCATCTATACAAACATGAAAATTATGCAATAAAACGTAAGAAAATGTATATACATATAGATAAATACAATATAAAAGGAAGGAAGTAAGGAAGGAAGGATAAAGGAAGGAAGAATGGGGGTTGGGGGGACAGGAAAAATGTATTAACTCATGAATTAACCCAAGAGAAAAAAATGTGATAGTGTCAAAAAACTCACTAAACTTTCTTTGATATGGAAATTGCTCAGATGGTTTATATATGTATGGTCCCAATTTTACATATGATTAAAATAGAATTTTCAAATCAACCTTATGAACATTTTCAAAAGGCAAATAAAATGAGATGTTATTTATTACATTTATAAGTCAAAGCAGCATAGCATTTTTCATTTATAAACCATTGCATTTTTCATACCAATTCAAAGTGAAACATATCAGTACTCAGACAATTTGTATTAAATTTATGGCCCACATTTTTGGATTTGTTATTTAAATTATAATTAATTTTAATCGTAATGCAGGATATAAAGTTTCTGTGGAAAAATTACTTCTGTGTTTCAAGTCAATTATTTAAAGTGTATTTCAAGTTTATTTGTATTCTTCCTTGTCTAGTCGCCATTCTTAATAACTGTTTTGATTGATTTAAGTGTTCTTTAATACTAGGCACCAATAAGATCTATTTATTAGATGTATAACCGTGAACACACAAAAATGATTCTATTCACTCTTGGTCAATGTACACTTTCCCTCAGGGGTATCAATAGTGATCATGGCCTTCTAAATCTCTGCTGCAGCTTCCAATGTCTTCATCTTTTCTTTTCCAAATGAGAGAGGAGTGGGCTTGAATCTACTAGCAAATCAGATGCAGTGCCTACCGTGGTACCCTTTATTAGGGACCAGACCTTGTTAATAGCGAAGCCCTCTCTGCCCACACACTTCATCCTACCCTATATTATCCTATCCTATTCTGTTCTATCCTGTCCTACCTATCTGTGTATATCAGAGAAAAAACATGGATTCTTCTTCACAGCTATTATGTCAGTAGCAGAGGGTAATGGGTCTAAATAATCTTAACTCATCCACGTTAAGTTATTTAGGTAAAACAGTTCAATAAGTCATGACGTAGTTCTTACTTTGTGCTAACATCAATATAAAATTATCTTTGGATTCGTTTTGAACCAAAATATGCTCATTTCTTAAAATTTGAAAAATAGTAGGGTTCTAATCAATTGTATTTTCTCTCTATTTCTTTCTCTCTCTTTTTCCTAAAGTCACTAGTAATAAACTGTGCTTCAAATTCACTTATCTTTTGTAAAAAGAAAAGTACAAGGAGTTTTAAGTAGAATCACAGAATCATAGGTGTGAAAAGTTAACGTTATCTTAAGCAATGCTTGAGCCCTGTTTGCATCATTCCAACAAAATAATCTGTCTTATACTTGAGAGGCTCCAATTACATAGAAGTCCCCATTATTCCAGGAACTCATTCCATTGTCTGAAAACAATAATCACCACAAAGTTCTTTCTCACAAGTGAAAATCTGCCCTCTAAAGCTTCCTCTCATTTATAGCTTCATCACATAAAAACAATTACATTCATTCTAAATTCTGCTGCCATGTGCAAGCTCCTCAAATATTTGGAGGACCTCTTTATGTCCTCTCTGGATGTTCAGTTCTCCAGGTAAATATTTCCAGTTCCCTTAACCATTCATTGTAGGACATTGTTGTCCAAGTATACTCATTCCTTGTGGTCCATATAAATGTTTCTTCTCCGCATACACTCTTAATTCCAAATAGAGAAAAAGAAGGAAACTTCAGCATTCCTAACAAAAAGCTAACTACAGAGAACACAGTTCAATGCACCCATCACAATTGGAACAATACTTTAAGATAATGCAATAAATGCCCGATAGAAGGACTGCAGATAATGTAATAGAAATGTGAAATATTTTACATTTTATTCCATAATTTAGCTGAGAGAGCTTCTGAAACACTCTTTCTAGAAGTCAAAAAACAGAACTCTATTTCTATTTTTCTTTTTACGTATTTCGATGTTATACCAGCATTATGCAAATGACAAGTGCAGGCAATGTAAGCAATTATTATCTTAGGGAGGTTTCAGCACTGCCACTACTGTTTGCATCCTGTATTTATTATATGGTAGCACAAGTAAACTTCCAAGTATCTACCTATGAATATCAAAAATAAGATCAGAACTTCAACATAATAACCAGTTATTTCAGTGGAAATAACTGAAGTAACTTAAGTGACACTTCACACAAAATTTTCAATTGCTTCAGGATGGTATCTGTAATGAATGCATTGAGGTGTAGCACAGGTGTCATTACTTTAAAGATGGACTCACTCATTGTGCCAGCTGGTGAGAATGATCATGACTAACAGCTAGCTATCTTCCAGATTAAAGAGTCTCATCTCCCAAGGTTGCATTTTTTTTTTTTTTGAAACAGTCTTGCTCTGTCACCCAAGCTGGAGTTCAGTGCCGTGATCTCGGCTGGGTGCAATCTTCACCTCCCAGATTCAAGCGATTCTCCTGTCTCAGCCTCCTGCATTTTCTTTTCAAGGTAACCCACATCTGATGACTGATCAATGCAGAAACATAACAACCCATCCCTTGGGTCTGGGATGATTCCCATGTATTTATTTTGAAAAACTGGAGGGTGGACTCACAACTTTCAGCAACAGGAATGACTTTAAGACTCAGTTTGGACATTTTAGAGGATTAATTTTGGAGGGACTAGCAGTAGCTTTTCCAAAGAGAGATGTCTTGAAGTTAGAAGGAAATTAAGTTTGGAATTGAGAGAAGGACTACAGTTGGACAATATATATTTTAAAAGTTTTATTAGAAATGGCATTTACAAAAATGAGATTAAATGACATTTTAAAGAGAACGAGCACAAATAAAAAATGAAAGAGGTGTTACAAATGTATGGATTAAGGAGATGAAGAGTAATCGGCAGAAGAACCTGAGTTGCAATAGAAAGGTAGGCAGAAAATGAGGCAGGATGAGATCGTGGTCCTCCGTGTAACAATGTGAAGCCTATAGCAACAGGGCGCTATAGGCCTGCGAGAGAAGAGTGAAAGAAAGCATGGTTACTGCTGGAAAGGTAATAGCCTTTTTGTGTTTGTTTCTTTATTGGCCTTTTTGTGTTTGTTTCTTTATTTTACAACATAATTTTTCATGCAGCAGAACCAATTCCCTACTGATTCAGTAGATGGGCTTTGCTTAATAATCCCTTAGATAATCATTACATTCTATCATGAGAAATCCGCCTATCTGTTGGATAGGCACCAAACATTCCAACTAACTGTGCTTTTGACTGACCAGGACTTAAAATCTTTGGGGGCACTCCTTAAATTCTCACTACCAAATCTGCATAACAATGATCATACAGTGTTGATGTGGTGTTCTGATGAAGCTATAGTTACTTTTGTCATTAATTAATGCTCTCTAAATGCAATTTAATGATATTTTTCTTTTATATACGTGGTTGAAAATATAGATGAAATATAGCATTGATATAGAAATTTTGGTACATTCTTTTGATGAAAACATTTTGTTCTGTTTATTTTATTTCATAACACATATTTCAAATGTCCAAATGGATAAGGATGCAAAGTCTTTGTTCTACAGTTAAACATGTAATGTCATAAATTCATGAAAGAGATTTATTTTGACTCATAATAAATGAGGAAGTATCAAAAAAGACCACTTAGTGCTAGAGTTGATAATCATTTTACTAAGGTACATAAAATCATTTGAAGTCATCGTACAAATAAGTATATTTTAGAATGACTTACAAACTATTAAGCAAATTTAAGAGATCATGATATTTGACTGGAAAAATCATGGGTAGAATGTCTTAAGTGGTTTTAAAATATGGCTATATCTCTTAAAAGGGCCTTAGGCTCTGGCAAAGTAACTAGAAATGAATTACAGTTAATCTATGAAAGAATTTTAGTCTTAAATGTGAAATGTAAGAGGGTGCTAGCAAACTAAGAGATTCTAACGTGAGGGTCTTTAGGATCCCCCTTCACATATTTTGGTATACATTTGTGGACTATAGATGTGGCACCAAATATTTATTAATTCAACATAGTTTAAAAATACAGGTCAAATCTACTTTCCTGTACAAACAGGTGACTTTGAATGATATTCAACTCAGTGCACATTCTTACCAATCAACTGTGCAATTACCTTGCGCTTCATATCTTCTGGCTCTGTACCTGACCTCATTTGTACTGTCTTTCCCTTAGATATCTAGGCAGAAAGCCTCCCTACCAACTGTACCTCGATAACAGGCCATATTCATCATGAAGTCTTGTTTTGAAATCACAATTAAACTCCACTATGATTCCATAAAACATATGTAGTATCTTCACTATATAAAAATCTACCTTGTGACTGGTAGGACTATTTCTTCTCCCTCTAAATAATAAGTTCCTAATAGACAAAGATCACCTGTATAAGGTGTGTTCCAATCTACTCACTTTCTGTTTCTTATATTATTTGATACATACTAAGGGTGCTCAATAGATTTTTTTGTTGAATTCAATTAAAATTCGTACAAAACAGAGCTCCATGCTAACATACCTTTTCTAGCTGTGTGATATTATTAGGTGAGCTAGTAACTTTCTTGATCATTAGTTACCTCGTATACAGATAATGTTAAAATATCTACGTATAAATCCCATAAGGATTTCACAATACGACAAATTTAAAATAATTATCACAGTATCATTCACATAGTAGTGGAGAATAATTCAAGAGATGTTAGTTCTCTTACTGCAAAACAGCTCTTAAAATTATGATAAGGTGGCCACACGCAGTGGCTCCTGCCTATAATCCCAGCACTTTGGGAGGCCGAGGTGGGTGGATCACGAAGTCAGGAGATCAAGGCCATCCTGGGTAGCATGGTGAAACCCCGTCTGTACTAAAAATACAAAAAATTAGCCAGGTGTGGTGGCGCTTGCCTGTAATCCCAGCTACTCAGGAGGCTGAAGCAGGAGAATCACTTGAACCCAGGAGGCAAAGATTGCAGTGAGCTGAGATGGCACCACTGCACTCCAGCCTGGGGGACAGAGCGAGAATCTGTCTCAAAAAAAAAAAAAAAAGAAAAATTATGATAAGCCTAATAAAATTGTTTGCACTATATGGCCTCAATTTATCGTGTAGAGGAAATTATGTTAGAAACAAAGCTAAAAACTCTTCAACTCAAAAGAATTACTAGTGATTTGGTAATAGAAATTCATTTACGTCTAGGTAAGTTAATCATTTCAACATGCTGATAAAGGAAAACAAAACTATTTCTGAACAATTTTATATACTCTTTGTTTTAAAAATTCTTTAACATGAGGAAAACTCTTTTGTTCTTGTGCTTCAATGCGTTATCAATTATAAAGAAGGGGCTTAATACAAAATGTATCGTTTGAATTCAAGATTATTTGAATTTTAAAAAGGTACTTTTCTTCCAAGTATATAAATTGCAGAAAACTTAGGAAACACAGAAAAATATACAGGAAGAGGAACAATATATAATTTTTCAATTCAGGGATATGTGATACTAATGTTTTATTGTCTTTTTTATTTAGCTTATAGATTTATGATGTAGTTACACTTAAATATACGTGAGTATGTATCTATATTGATTTATACACAGTATTGAAATTTTATCTCAGTATACAAAGTGGATATTTTCCCACATCATTAAACATTTTGGTAATGTAACATTAATTCTTATGTGACGTTTTACTATGTATTGTACCATCGCTTGATCTGTTGCCCAGTTGTTGGATATTTTCACTTTTTTTTTGAAACTATAAAGAGAATTACGTTATATATTCTGACGCATAACCATAATCTACATTTCTGATTGTTTTACTGGTTCCCAAGAAATGGATTTACCTGTATGAATATGTGAACTTTTGAGATATTATTTTATATAGATGTATCAATATAAGTTCCTAATGTGAACTTCCTTATCCAAAAGTTGATTTATGCAGGTAGAGAGTGGATGCAGGTAGAGAGTAGAATGATAGTAGAATCATAGATACTAGAGGCTGGCAAGGGTCTGTGTGAGAGGAGTTTAGCACACAAAGAAAGATTGGTTAACAGGTACAAAAATACAGTTAGAAGAAATAAGTTCTAATGTTTAATAGCAGAGCAGGGTGATGGTTAATAACAATGTATTGTATATTTAAAAATAGCTGGAAGCAAGGACTTGAAATGTTCGCAGCATATAGAAAGGATAAATACTCCAGATGATAGATACCCTAATTACCTTGAATCGATCATTACACAGTCTGTGTATGTAACAAAATGTCACATGTACCCCTAAATGTATAAATATCATGTGTCAATTAAAAAGTTAAAAAATAGCCTTTATGACAATACAGTCTTTACTACAGTCTTTGAAGTTAGAGATTTTTTCCTAAGTTCATATGCTACTTAAATTGTTTTGTTTTTAATACTGGTATTTTGATTATCTTATGAGAGCTAATCATATATCACTACTTAATTATATACATTAACTCTTTCTCACATTTATGGCAAAAATATTTCAGACTTTTTAATGATGGCATTTTGTGCTGTGCATCCGTTAATATTGTGTATATTTCACAGTACTGATTTTATTTCTTTATGATTGTTTTGCCTTTATATTTTATCCTTGCTTGTATATTTTACATATATTTATAAAGTTTGTAATGATACCATTTGGAAATCATTTTCCAATTTTTTCTACACATATTTCTATGGATTATATGTATTTTTTGCATTATTAGTATTATACTATACATGTTAATTTGTCGTTCTTCCACGTATGAAGTGAGCAACTTGTCCTACCATTACTTATCCAATTTCACATGACATTTTAATGTGTTATATTGAGTAAATTAACTCATAAAAATTTTTCATAATTTAACATTGAATTTTTTATCCACATACTGTACTCAGTGCTAAATTCTAAATAAAAAATACATAGTATTACTAATGTGCATTCAATGTGGCTTAAATCTCTCTTACTGGAACACATGTTAAATTAATAAAATATGGTCTTTAAGTCACTTTTCTAAGCTATACCGGTGTTTTGTGTATAAATGATTGCTGTAAAATGCTGAATAGCTTTTTTTATTGCCTTACTTAATTGGTAGTCTCTTTACCTCAGTCGTGAAGTTTGAAATAGGAACTAAAAATCATTAGTTTTACCACTTGAATGATAAAACTAAATCACAATTTTAGACAAAAAAAAAAAAAACAAAACAGGACACAGCAGGAGGTCAATAAAAGGGAAAGAAAGAGTAAAACACAGTTTATTTCCAGGAAAGAAGCCGTAATTGTTACTCAGAACACATAAGGAGAGCGTGATTTTAAACATTTAGAGGAAATCACAAAAGCTTGAAGGGCCTTCCCCCAGAGGCACCTTGAAAGAATTCATGTTTCTAAAATAGGAAACATTTACCAAGACTTTGTATAAGAACAGTTTCAGGCTAGTGTCAGCATAACTACAGTAAATGAACTTTCTGGCCTTAATAGTCTTAATGGTCACTGTGCTACTTCTGTCAACATGGTTTGCTTTTCTTTAAAAAAGAGTATCTGTCTAGTATGCATATAAATATAATGTGTAATATATATATTGCACATTAATGGAAAAATAAGAAAACTTCCTCATAATATTAAGCTCCACAAGTTTTAGAAAAAGAGGTACATTTTTAATGCAAATAAATGATATGCTTCCATTGGAATTTTCCAAGATTCTTTTTCTTATGTGATTGATTTCTGTCTGGAATAAAACTTACATACAATGATTCTTCTATTGTTAAAATTCTATACTTAAAAGAGATTAGAAGCCATTTTCTCCCAATGGGAATGGTCATTTTACAATAAAATATATTTTTTATATAATTAGAAAGACTACATATTGTTTCTCTGGCAGTTCCCCAGTCATGCTTGCTCCAATGATAACAAGATATAACAACAAAAATGATGAAAGCATTTTTTGGGAAATAAATAAAAGTGTGTATATATAGATACAGATTTAGATAGCAATCATGAAATCTGACCTTTTGATTTTTGAGGGGAATTCAACTGATTTTGGGAAAAATGACAAATTTACATATTTTCCATGTTTTAAATGGAAATAAATTATGTTTTTTGGGACTTCTGACTAACCAAGTTTGCTTATTTGCTGTGTTTTTATTTGTTTAACCTTTAATGAAGAGCTTTAGGAAGAAGCAGAGCAACACCTCAGTGACCATACATAAAAGGTTTTGTCATATCAATTTAAAGCAGATCAATGATTATAAACTTTTTGAGACTGCAATAGCCTATCAGTGTGTAAACATATTCTCTTTCTTTTTAATCTTATACTATTTTATTTTAAGTTCCGGGGTACAAGTGCAGGATGTGCAGGTTTGTTACATAGATAAACGTGTGCCATGGTGGTTTACTGCACCTATCAAACCATCACATAGGTATTAAGCCCCAGCATGCATTAGCCATTATTTCTGATCCTCTCTCTCCCACCCCCTGACAAGCCCCAGTGTTTGTTCTCCTCCCTACGTCCACGTGTTCTCATTGTTTAGTTCCCACTTATAAGTGAAAACGTGTGGTGTTTGGTTTTGTGTTCCTGAGTTAGTTTGCTGAGGATAGTGGCTTCCAGCTCCATCCATGTCACTACAACAGATAGGATTTTGTTTCTTTTTATGGCTGCATAATATATCATGGTATATATGTGCCAGATTTGTTTATCCAGTCTACCATTGATGGGCATTTGGGTTGATTCCATGTCTTTTCTGTTTTGAATAGTACTGCAATAAATATATGCATGCATGTATCTTTATAATAGAACAATTTATATTCCTTTGGGTATATACCCAGTAATGGAATTGCTTAGTCAAATGGTATTTCTGGTTCTAGGTCTTTGAGGAATTGTCACACTGTCTTCTACAATGGTTGAACTAATTTGCATTCCCATCAACTGTGTAAAAGTGTTCCTGTTTCTCCTCAGCCAACATCTGCTGTTTCTTGACTTTTTAATAATCACCATTCTAACTGGCCTGATATGGTATCTCATTCTGGTTTTGATTTGCATTTCTCTAATGATCAGTGATGTTGAGCATTTTTTAATATGTTTGTTGCCTCTATAAACGTCTATTTTTGAGAAATGTCTGTCCGTGTCCTTTGCCCACTTTTTAACGGGGTTATTTGTTTTTTTCTTGTAAATTTGTTAAAGTCCCTTGTAGACTCAGGATATTAAACCTTTGTCCAATGGATAGATTGCAAAAATTTTCTCCCATTCTGTAGGTTGTCTGTTCACTCTGATGATAGTTTAATTTCCTGTGCAGAAGCTCTTTAGTTAAACTAGATCCCATTTGTCAACTTTTGCTTTTGTTGCAATTGTTTTAACATTTTTGTCATGAAATCTTTGCCTGTGCCTATGTCCTGATTAGTATTGCGTAGATTTTCTTCTAGGGTTTATATAATTTTGGGTTTTACATTTAAGTCTTTAATCCATCTTTAGCTAATTTTTGTATTAGGTATGAGGTAGGGGTCCAATTTGAATTTTCTGCATATGGCTAGTAAGTTCTCCCAGCACTATTTATTAAATAGGGAATCATTTCCCCATTGCTTGTTTTTGTCAGGTTTGTTGAAGATCAGCTGGTTGTAGTTGTGTGGTCTTATTTCCGAGTTCTCTATTTTGTTAAATTGGTCTAGGTGTCTGACTTTGTACCACTACCATACTGCTTTAGTTACTGTAGCCTTGTAGTATAGTTTGAGGTCAGAAAGCATGATGTCTCCAGCTTTGCTCTTTTTGCTTAGGATTGTCTTGGCTATATGGGCTCTTTGTTGGTTCCATATGAATTTTAAAATAGTTTTTCTCTAATTTGGGGAAGAATGTCAATGGTCGTTTAATGGGAATAGCACTGAATCTATAAATTATTTTGGGCTGTACAGCCATTTTCATGATATTGATTTTTTCTACCCATGAGTGTGGAATGTTTTTTCATTTGTTTCTTTCCTCTCTTATTTCCTTGAGCAGTGGTTTGTAGTTCGCCTTGAAGAGGTCCTATCACTTCCTTTATTAGCTGTATTAGTAGGTATTTTATTCTCTTTGCAGTAATTGTGAATTGGAATTCATTCATGATTTGCCTCTCTGCTTACCTGTTGTTGGTGTATAGGAATGCCTGTCATTTTTCCACATTGATTTTGTATCCTGAGACTTTGCTGAAGTTGCTTGTCATCTTAAGAAGCTTTTGGGTTTAGTTGAATGGAGTTTTCTAGATATTGTATCATGTCTTCTGCAAACAAAGACAATTTGACTTCCTGTCTTCCTATTCGAATGCCCTTTATTTCTTTCTCTTGCCTGATTGCCCTGGATCTTAAACTATTTTAAGTTAATGAGGGATATAAATATTTTATAATTTCAGTTAGTAATTGGTAACTGCCAAAATGTCAGAGTGCTAATCTGGGATGAACTGAAATTAACGTATACTTATCTCTATGATCTAATAACTTTGGCTTGTCTCTTACATTTCTGTTATTCCCTACATGATTTCCCAATTGAATTCATCAAAAACTGAGCTTCTACTTTGTGTCAATTTTTGTTTCTATGATAAGGGAATAAAGAATATGTTAAACATATAAAATGAAGACAGTGTGAACCTTTAAAGAAATAGGAACTAGCATATTTTATGGGTGCACAAATGCAGAATGCTTTGTTCAGCC
The DNA here is from genome assembly GCF_029289425.2 of Pan paniscus. Classification (NCBI taxonomy): domain Eukaryota; kingdom Metazoa; phylum Chordata; class Mammalia; order Primates; family Hominidae; genus Pan; species Pan paniscus. The sequence continues at coordinate 100,069,292 of NC_073258.2, forward strand.
AAGGAGAGGTTAGTAGAAAAATAGTTCCTGAAGAATCATCTTCAAGTCAATGTTTTGTTTTGCTTACCTGTAGCGGGCCTTCAAGGCTTCTTTCCCTCAGGCTACATGGCTGCATTTAATTTCAAACAGCATAATCAAAAGTCCTTTATAGTGCTTTGTCACAGCTGAATTGAATTATCCTAGATAAGACTTCTCAAACCCAGATAAATATGCCATTCACTTGGTGCTAAGGAATAATTATTCAGTGATTTCATATAAAGTTGCTTTTTCTCTTAACTTTCTTGTAGCCAGTGAAAATCCCATAACAAGGGACTTCCAATTTGAAACAACAACAACTAATAAATGAAAACATTTTCAAAAGCATATTATGTGTGGAAATATTGGGGTATATTGAGTGATTTAGGAGGCACACAGGTACAAATAACATACTGGTATAAATTGTAGAATGATGTTTCAGATATCGTCAAATAATAATATTCTTTGTTTATATATGGTGACGTTTCTTGATTCTTGTATTCTGTATAATGTGCCCAGAGTTAATAGACAAAATATTGAGTTGGGTCATAATCGATTAGTAAAATGGTGTTGTGAATAAAATATACATTTAAATTTTAATCGTATGTGTATTAAATAATTGGTTTTAGGCCGGATGCGGTGGCTCACGCCTGTAATCCCAGCACTTTGGGAGGCCGAGGTGGGTGGATCACGAGGTCAGGAGATGGAGACCATCTTGGCTGACCCAGTGAAACCCATCTCTACTAAAAATACAAAAAATTAGCCGGGCATGGTGGCAGGCACCTGTGGTCCCAGCTACTTGGGAGGCTGAGGCAGGAGAATGGTGTGAACCCGGAAGGCGGAGCTTGCAGTGAGCGGAGATCGCACCACTGCACTCCAGATTGAGCAACAGAGCTAGACTCCATCTCAAATAAATAAATAAACAATAATTTGTTTTAACATTTGCTATAGAAATACAGCTCAAAGAGAGGATGTGAAATGTTCCCAACACATAGAAATGGAAACTATAAAGAGAATTGCATTGCAAATCCTGACACGTAAATTTAATCTACATTTCTGAATGTTTTCTTGGTTTGCAAGAAATGGATTAACCTGAATGAATTTGTGAACTTTGAGATATTCTTTTTCATGTAGATTTACAAATAAAAATTGCCAATATCATGGAACTAGAGAGTTAGAATGATAGTTATCAGAGGCTGGGAAGAGTGTGTTGGACGGGGACGGGGGATGAAGACAATGGGAAGAAGGAAGGCAAAGAGATTAAGAAAAGAGAGGGAATATATTTAAAGTACATGAAGACAGAAGGAGGGCCAAAATAGAGGATTCTGTCTTCCTCAACGCTCTATTCGTAGATCTTAGCATTATGTGCACACATAGGAGATGTTCAGTAAACAACTGTTAACTATTTACAAGCACTGCAGAATTTGTTACTTTTATTAAGTTCTATTATGTAATTTCACCCATAATCTGATATGTATACCTCTATCACTGTACATATCATACCATTGAAATAATTTGTTTTGTGAGTATATCTCCTCCCTCACTCTTGAATTACCTTAGAAGGCATGATCCAAGTCAGTTATTTCATCTCCACTACTTATGTGCCTAATAAATAATCAGTTTGAGTCATTATTTATTATGTATTTCTAATGTAGATATTTATTTAAAAATAAATAATAATGTAAATTTTAAATAATAATGATAATTAAATAATAAAAGTAAATAAATAATAACCTCGTGCTTAAGAAACAATCACTTGGTAAATAGACTCAACTGACACAGATATCATTATGTCAATAAGCATCATCATCACCAATAAAAACAGTTGTGAAAAACTATTCAGCTTGCTGTGTCTACTACTGAGGAAACAAAGAGATGCATGGCATAGTCTCTGATCTAGAGGTATTTACAAAGTCAATTGAGAAACCAGGATGAAATGGCTAATGACTGAGGCAGGCCTTTTTATAATACAAAGGAGGAAATGAAACCTACCCATTTTTTTTTTTTTTTTGGAAATCAAGTGGCTTAAAATTATATTGGTAATTACACTTAATTTGTACTCATAAGCAGACATTAACATTCACCTTTGGAAGATAATTTGTTCATTCAGTCAATCTTGTATGTTCTTTGGGGAGTGGGGGAGATTAGGAAGTTGATGATAGCACATAACAAATTATATTTTACTATATACTAAAATGGAGATGAATAAAAAATAAAAGAAAGAAAAAATAAAGGTATTATATCTTTATTTGCTTTTATATAGCAATCACACTTAAAGCTAAACATTATACTTTATCCTTACGTGTATACTTTGGGACCTATTCATGAGCCTCAAATTTAAATGCAATTCATCTAATTGCTGAGATGAAAGAAAAAATATGAGATACATAGTTTAGCATCCCTAAGATTAAAAACATAAAGAATCACCATGTTCCCAGGAAAATTAGAGCTATTCAAGTATTTTTGAATTATTTTACAGATGGCTCTGTAATCATAGTGAAAAGTGTCTTAGATGATATCCTTACAATAGGCATAACTATGAGTTAAATAGGGCTATTTCTTATAGCAGTCATCAATATAATATAGTCTGAGTACATTATTTTATCCAGATTTGGTTAGATCTGAGAATATTTTAAAATATTTGAAAAGTTAGTGGGATTCCTTTTCCTTGGAATTATATTCACTTAGTAGATTTTGTTTCTACTGAATTTGCAAAATGTCCTATGAGGAATAGTTAACTGACAATGGCAATTTTCTGGAATGCCAGCAGAATTTTCTTGAATCAAGTTTGGACTCCTGTGTTTTACCAGAAAATCAAATTAGGATTGGGTTTTATCCTTTCATGAGGAAGGCAAGGAACCTGGAAGCTGGCTTCTGCAGTGAACCAAAATAGGACTTCACGTCATGGACGTGGTATTCTTAAAAATAATAATAAAAAATTGAAACTACTGAGAGTTAAAATGGGCAGTAGAAACTTCACAGGTATGCTTCATTGTCAATATACTTCTAATCTAAAAACAATAATAATCCAAACAGAAAAAGACTTTGACCTTGGCCAAATATATTCTCAGTAATCATGGAGTACCGAGCATTGTGCAATAATATTTCCCGGTATACCACTCATAATTGAGATAAAAATCTCCAAAATGATTGAGTTAACTTGGTTTAGTAATTTAAATATGGGGGATACTGGAACTTTTCTTTCCACTACAGCTTTTCTTCCTTCCTTATCTCCTTGAATGTTCCCTCTCTCTCAAAAGGATATGTACCAATGTATAGATAAGTTTTATCAGATGAAATGCCAAAAACAATGAAGATATGCAGGGCTACTAGCCTTGTATTATTTTAAATAACATTTTTCAGCTTAATGTTAATAATATTCACAAATCTTAGTAAACATTCTACACACACACACACACACACACACACAGAAAGAGAGAGAGAGTCTGAATTAAATGGGGCTCAAAATCTGCTTCAACTGTTTACTAAATTTATAATCTAAGAAAAAGTATCTTCCCCAATGCTTATACTTCTCATTGGTAAAATACAGATAGTTATAATATTTTTCTCATATAATTTTTGTGAGGATTATTAAGTGGCATGATCTATATAAAATACTTAGCTTTCATACGCTTAGTATATAGCATGTCCTTTAGAAATGTCAGTTATTAGTACTAATAATATTACTATTAGTACCTGTATTAAGATTAAAGCTATACATAATTGTACATTGTTATAATTTAGTATATCTTCTTGTCTCTCAATACCCAGAAACATGTTAAGTAAAAAATACCTGCTGAGTATCGTCTTTTGCAATGTACATTTTTACTTGGCAATTATTGTGAATATCAACACAGATTATTAATATGAAATGTTAATGTGATATTTAAAGGCATGATAGTTTTTCATTGTACTGATCTTTGATGACATTCATGTCTCTAAATAATCTTTCCTAAACATAATGCTACCATAAACATACATTTAGATACATCTTTTTAAACATCTGTGTTACATTTCTTAAAATCCTTTATTAGAATTGGGATTGCTGAATAAAGTTAGGTGTGTTTTTTAAAACTCTGAGTATATTAAATCCCTGCCTTCCAGAAAGATTTTAAATACTTACTCTTATTGACATGGTATTGGAATGCCCATTTAAAAAATTTTGCTAAGGAGTACTCCAAAGGAGCTTCATTGTATTTACACTAATGTGATAGATTAAAAAATGATATTTCATGGTTGTTTTGATATCAGTTTGATAACACTTGTGATTAAATGTTTCATAGGTGTGTTGACAGTTTGCAATTTTTCCTTTATGAATGGCAAGACTATATCTCTTCACCATTTCATGTTGGTAATATTGTCGTTGTTTAGAAGTTTACAAAAATGACTTCTGTGTGTATGTTGACATTTATTACCAATTTTTGAATTTCATTTGAGTTTGAATTTGTTATTTCTTGTTTTTGATAAAATTAAATTTTAATTTTATATGGGGTTATTCTAGGAATAATCTTTTTCCTAAATCTTTCCGATGTTAGTGTTATTATTATAAATCCTGTGCGAAACAAAGTTGAGTATTCACCTATATTTCCTCCTAGCTTCAGACATTATAGTTTTCTAAAACAGAGAGACATGATTGGGGCTGTATATTTTGAGATATATGTTTCACATTAATTGACCAAATATCACAGCTATATTTTTAAATAAAATCCATTTATTCTACCTTGATGCAGGTCTTTATCATAGTTGAAAAATCTTTATGTACCTTGGTCTGTTTGTGGACTTCTATTCTATTGATTTCTCTGTACATTAAGTCAGTTCCTCTATTATAAATATTATAACAATACTTTTTTATTTTTAATATGTATTCATTATCCATTGTTGCATAACAAACCATGCCTACATATAGTGATTTATAGAAACAGTTATTTTATTTCTTAGTAATACTGAAGACTAGAGATTTGGGCTGGGATAAGCTGAATGGTTCTGCTGACCCTGCCTTGTGTCACTCATGGGACTGTGGTAAGTGCATTGGGATTGGATGATTAATGGTCGTCTCACTCAGAGGGTGGTAGTTGTCAGGCAGTCAGCTGAGTACTTTTTACTTTTATTTTCTTCCATGTGGCATCTCCAACAGGCTAGTTTAGGCTCATTCCTATTGTAGTCTCTGGTTCTAAGAGCAGCCTAAGAGAGCAAATCGCAATGGACAAGTGCTTTTTAAGTCGCTGCTTGTTTCACATTTGCTAATGTTCTATCCCTCACACAAATCATATGTCCAAGTTTAGATTCAAAGAGTGTAAAAGTAAATTTCACATGTTGATAGAAGAGTGGCCAGGTCATAAGGCAGAATGTTGTTCTGATAAGCATGGAGAGAATTATTGCAACCTCCTTTGCAAACAAATTACATACGATCGAAGTAACTGCTCACTATTTTTATAAGTATTTTCTTAACAGTTTTATTTGCATATTTCATCAGATGAAATTTAGAGTCATTGTCAAGTTTTCCTTGGTCTTCATTCAGTTTGCTCCCGGAGTCTGCCCAGTGCATTTGCTTTGTATACTTATTCCAATAATATCTTATATTCCTCCAACGTATTTTAATTTTCTTCATAATTTATATGTTTATTGAGTTTGTTCCTGTAATTTATATTTTTCTTTTTTTTCTTATGTATTATCACAATATTTCTACTTGGTTATTAGTGATATAGGAAAGTTTTGTTTGTTTGTATGTTTTTTATTCTAAATGAGTTCATGTTTAATTCAGTGTAATTTTTAGGAGTTTTTCAATTTGTTATTTTCAACAGGCAATATTACTACACGCAAAACATTGAAAAATATATATCTACTCCTTTTTTATATTTTCTTTTGTTCATTCTTTGTTCTGTTGGCATGATTAAAATTGCCTCATTTTGTGTAATAATCTTCAGTATGTTAACACTGTGTAAGATTGATGTTATTGCAAGATAGGAATCCTTTATCTTGCAGAAAATAGAAGCTCTATCTCTAATTTATTAGTTTTATTATCCATTCACCTATTTACTTAGTCATTTAATAAGTATTTATAGGCCAGGCATGGTGGCTCAGGCCTGTAATCCCGACACTGTGGGAGGCCGAGGTGGGCGCATCACGAAGTGAGGAGATCTAGACCATCCCGGCCAACATAGTGGAACCCTGTCTCTACTAAAATATGAAAAATTAGCCTGGCATGGTGGCACGCACCTGTAGTCCCAGGTACTCAGGAGGCTGAGGCAGGGGAATCGTTTGAACCCGGGAGGCGGAGGTTGCAGTGAGCTGAGTTCGTGCCACCGCACCCCAGCCTGATGACCAAACAAGACTCTGTCTCAAAAAGAAAAAAAAAAAAGGCATTTATAAAATGCCTAGTATGTGCCAGATACTTCAATCAAAAATTTAAAAATAAAAGCAAAACTATAGAGATAATTTTATGTTTTAATTCTTTGATTTAATAATTATGGGTCCAATTTTTATAAGCAAAAATAATTGCTCTTACTTTACTCTTGCATTTTATCTCATTATTGGTTACTATCTACAAACCAAAGGCCAGGAAAAAGTCAATGAAAATGATTTTATTCACTATTTTGTTTACTTTTTATATTGTTCCTGGTGCATTTTTCCTAAACTGCTATGCTATATAACAGAGCGCTATTGTAAAATAATCTAACAAAGCTGCAAATTCCTTGTAACATATCTTTCCTGTAAGTTGAATATAATGTCCTCTAAAGTAATTTGTATACAGAAATCATATAGCAATATATATTAGGGAAAGAAAGCACTGCATCTTTTTAAAAATGGGATAAATCATATTACATATCCATCAAAGTAGAATAATGCACATGGGGTTAATAAAAAGGAACAATTTGTTAAATTTTTTCCAGAATTGCATCTAGAAGCAAAAGTCAATTTGGCTTAATGCCTATAATGGAGTTAATAAGACACTTTAGAAAGTGATTGGTTTATATAAAAAACATGGGGCGTTTGACCTTGATTTTTAAATTAGAGAGAATCGATTGGCATAAAATGGAATCTGAACCTACACAATTTCAATTACCAGATTCATTCTTAAATGATATCCCAGAATCATCTATCATTGCTGGGTCTTACACATCACTTCAGAAACTCTCATAGAGTTGTAATTTAAGAAATTTTTTGAAACAACTTAGTTTGAGAAATTCATTATGGCTTCGTTAAGTAAAAATTTCATAATAACATCATACAGTTTGGAAGCATTATGATTTTGGAACATTGCCTAACTTGGCAAGAAAACAGTTTGTGAATAAGAAATCTAGCTATCTTGTTAGTATGCTAAAATATTTTTTGTCAAAATTTTCACTAAGTTCTCCTCCAAGAATAGCGTGTTTCTTGGAAATGGTAAAATTGATCATAAATGTATTCTATCTACATACAAGTGCATGATCTGCATCTCAGATGAACTTTATGCAATTATTAAATAGATGGTTTACAATGATTAAACCAGTTGAAACAATACTAAGATAAATAAAAATTCATAGATGCAAAAATATATTGATAGGAAAATAATGTATCATAATCATTGTGACTGAAGAAAATTTGGCAAATGTAGAAAAGTTATAAGAAGTAAATACAAACTACCTGTAACTAACTCCTAGATATAACTTTTTGACTCTATGACATTTTTTTACAGGTTTATGTAGTAGTTTATTTCTCTGTTTTCCTCCTCATTTGGCTTATTTCCAATTTTTCGTTAATTGTAACCAGTACTGTAAAAATTAATTGCACAAAATGATCACATAACTGATGAATAAGAATAGGTAATTTTTAAAATAAAATACATTTGCCGATTGAGATGTAAGACTGTAAGTACTCAAACTAATGGAGCTGAAAGAGTATAAAGATTAGCTTCTGATTATATTCTAAGAGTGGAACTTAAAATGAGATTTAGTCAAGTTTAATTATCAACTGAAATAGTTTTAAATTATTTTCTAGTTTCCATGTCTGAGTTTTGAGTGATAATATGTGTATGCAAGTATGTTTTCATTATGGATCAATGGTTTTAAAAGTTTAGTCTCGAATCTAAGTTAATGGAACATTTTTTGATAGAGTCATAATGTCTCCCACATATTAGGCGACCTCTGTTTTTCCGTATGAATTGCTTTTAAAATTGTTGAAGGACGGAAAATTACTAGGGGAGGGTGATTCTGTAAACTAACTGTAGCTTTCCAACTGTGAGTAGGAAAACACTCATATCTTTCTGTAGACCTCCTGTACAGATTCATCACTTATGAAAACCAGGATGGAACTAGAAGTCTCAAAAAGTCACATAAAAGTCTAGGAAAAAATATTTAAAAAGCGAGTAGTCCTCTTTTAATATTTTTGTGTAATTCCTAATTGGAATAATGTTTAAGTAGCCCTTGTTCCAGATGCACATCAATATAAGTGTGGTAAGTTTTAATTTTAGGCCACAAATTAAAGTTGACATTTAATGTAATTGTCTTTATCATTGTCTATTACTATCTCAGATTCCTAGTCTTTTACATGGTGAAAACTTAGTATTGAATAATTGGGGGAGGTTTTCTTCTTTTGGCTTTTGCCTGGGATTGCCTTTAAATTTCATAGGATTTTGATCCTAAAAGTGTTGGGGACAAAATTAAGAGGAAATAATGAGAAAAAATCTATTCAGTGTGTGAGAGGGAGAGTGAACAGTAGGGAAAAGTAGAGAACAGGCATTATCTGTTCATCCAGGATACCGGCTGTATCTGCATTCTCCTCACTCTTATCTACAAAATCAGGTCCATCAGCTTGTTTTGCCACGTCCAAGCTGCTCTTGGCCACATAAGAAAACATTTGTGTTTTTTCCACAACATATAGAAAGCTTTCAGGGCTATCTCTGGCCTGACTGCCTACACAGAGGGAACTGAAGCACGTCTTTTCCGCCTCTTCCTCCTCTCTCTCCTCTTCATCTTCCTCCGCCTTTACCAGCTTATTATGAAAAAAATTTCTGGGGTCTTGCAACTTTTGGATCCCTAAACCTTTTTAGAAGTTTTTATTATTTTTCTTATGAATTCCAATGCTGAACCCTGGATAAAACATAAAATTAAGAATGAAAATTATGATCTTGATCCTCAGTTCTGTCTAAAACAAGTAAAAACAAACAAACTGATAAAAGAAAACAAAATGCTTGATCAGTGTGACAAAGGGCAAAGATTCTATTTGGATTTAGATTTCTTTCATGATAGCATCTGCCCCGTAAAACCAAACACACAGACTATCTTAATGTAAGGGTTTTAACATCCGTCACTACTGAAAAACAATCTGTGCAATATAGAATAATAAATGTAAAATATACAAGTCAGAAATGTTCTTAATAATTACTCTAAATCTTTTCTGGGACATGTCAGTGTATAAATACACACAATTCGAGATTCAATGATTAATCTTATAGAAGGTATTTTTATTTTGTGATTATAACCTGTCTGTAATAGAATTAATCTTTCTTTGTTTCAGCCCAGTCTTTTAATATTACTCTCCATCTTTACAATATGTGTACTTAGAGAATCTCCGTGCATGCATCCTTAGCAATTTATTTCCTTGGATGTGTGGTCCTTCCAATATAGTCCATAAAATGCCAGACAATATTTGCAGAGCTGCCAACAAATGACTTGGCATTTTCTATTGTGACCACTCCTTCCTTTTATTATAGGATATATATATATATACACGCACACACACACACACACCATTCTTTCTAGTGCTTTGATGGCGAGAACTTTGTTGTGTTCTCTTGGGAGATGTGAGTCACTCAATGATTAGGGACTGATCCGAAAACATATTCTTTCTTAGGTGGAAATGTGAGTACCAAAATCACTAAATTTCAACTCAAAGCAGAGAGCAAGTATTTCTAATTAACACTTTACTCTCAGTGAAGTGTAGACCATTAGTTATAAGGTTACATTATACATATATGTGTGTGTAGGTAGGTAGACAGATTGATAGATTTTTTTAAAAAATTGGCTGTGAGGTTTTAAAATCAGTTTTCATGTTTCCCTGTGTCCTTAATCACATGTTCCTTTTATTACATCTATAAAAATAATTTGTTGCTGAATAAGTTGACAGGTAACATAGCTTATTTGATCATCTCCTTGAAGATCACAATTCACAGTTATGTATGAAAAGCTCCAAGAAAGTCTGTAGTAAATAAATAGATTTAAACTTTGCATTCTAGTGTTTTCAAGATACTGCAGTTAAATTTTCTTTGTTGTTTATAATCCTTATATAGCCCTCCAATATATGTGTCTTTGATGATTGAGGAATACAGCGCACACACATACATACACACACACACACACACACACAATTTATCTTTATCATTTCAATTAGTGAACTTTTAAAAATTATATTGTTAGATAACAAAGTGGTAACTCCACATCAAGTGGATGTGGAGTTTGTGAATATTTTCTTCCATTCTATAGGTCGTCTATTTACTCTATTGATTGTTTCTTTTGCTGTGCAGAAGCTCTTTGTTTTAATTAGGCCTTACTTGTCAACTGTAGTTTTTGTTGCAGTTGCTTTTAGGACTGAGCCAAAAATTATTTTCCAAGGCTGATGTTCAGAATGGCATTTCCTGGATTTTCTTCTAGGATATGTATAGTTTTAGGTCTTACACTTAAATATTTAATCTATCTTGACTTAATGTTTGTATATGGTGAAAGGCGGGGTTTCAGTTTTATTCTTCTGCATATAGTTATCCAGCTATCCCAGCATCTTTTATTCAGTGGGAAGTCTTTTTCCCATTGCTTATTTTTGTCATTTTTTTTGGAGATCGGTTTGCTGTGGGTGTCAGGCTTTATTTCCGAGTTGTCTATGCTGTTCTATTGGTCTGTATGCCTTTGTTTTTCATCCAGTACCAGGCTGCTGTAGGTACTGAAGCTTTAAAGTATTCTTTGAAATTCGGCAGTGTGATGCCTCCAGCTTTATTCTTTTTGCTAAGGATCACTTTGGATATTCAGGTTCTTTTTTGCTTTCACATGAATTTAAGAATAATTTTTCTAGTTCTTTGAGAAATGAAATTGGTAGTTTGATAGGAATAACATCGAATCTGTAGATTGCTTTAGGCAGTATGGCCATTTTAATATATTGATTATTCCAATCCATGAACATAGAATGTTTTTTCCATTTGTTTGTGTCGCCTGTTATTTCTTTTAGCAGTGTTTTATGGTACTCCTCGTAGAGATCTTTCACCTTGGATACATATATCCCTCGATATTTTTTGTGGCTATTAAAAATTGGATTGCTTTCTTGATTTGCCTCTAAGCTTGAGTGTCATTGATGTATAGAAATGCTGCTGATTTTTGTACATTGATTTTGTATCCTGAAACATTACTGAAGTTGTTTATCAGTTCCAGGAGACTTTTGTTGGAATCTTCATGTGGGTAAACTATTTTTCTTTATTTTATTCATTGGTGTAACCCCAGAGCCTACCTCATTCCTTGTAGAAAATTGGTTTGGAATAAATACTTCTTGAACCAATGAATTATTATTATAAATTAACAATGACCTTTTTTTTTTTACAGTCTCTAAAGCTTACGACCTCTCTGTAATAACTCTTTCTATTCTTTCTTTCACAAGTTTAATCTGTTGTTGACTTCGAGTTATACTCAGTGAACTACAAACTTAAGGCAGTCCTTCAGAATGTACCTTCTGAAATCCCCTGCATGAGATCACCAGAAAGGTTTTAAAATGCCTGCTACTGAGTCCTACTACATACATGCAAAATCAGACTTTTTGGTGCTTAGGCATATGAATCTGCAAAAAGTACTCTTAAGTGATTCTTAGGCAAATACCAATTTGAGAATTTTCACCACATGGTGACTCAATAGGTCTTGGAGGAATTCCACTCAAGTACCTCTCTCCTATTCCTTCCTGTGGACTGGGTTTATTTATGCTTAACACAGGCTTTTAGAAGAATGAAAGGATAGTATTGAGTTACTACGTTACATTCAGCAAATATTGATTGAATTATTAATTGTGAATCTGAAATTAAACTCCCGTGAAACGTTCATTGAAGTTCTGCTTTTAACCAAAATATACTTGCAAGATTAGTTATCAAAGTAATGTTTTTGTGATAATTTCAGTACAGTGAGGCATATGCAAAAAATTATTCATATCACTGTCAAACTGCATACACTCTTTATTGCCTCACATGTATGCTTAAATTCAAAGTGCTTAGGTATATTTTTACTGATGGTCATTCTTTGAATATGTCTAGTAACAATTAATTCTGGTACAAAAGTAAGTAATACCTGTAAACTGGAGATATAACTGCATTTATGTCCCTTTCTATATTTCTATAGTTTTGATTTTCATTGCATAAACTTATTATTACTATTATTTTTTCTTGAGACAAAGTTTCACTTCTTGTTGCCCAGGTTGGAGTGCAATGGCACCATCTTGGCTCACTGCAACCTCTGCCTCCCAGGTTCAAGCAATTCTCCTGACTCCGCCTCCCAAGTAACAGGGATTACAAGCACTGCCTCCATGCCCGGCTAATTTTTTTTGTATTTTTATTAGAGACGGGGTTTCACCATGTTGGCCAGGCTGATCTTGAACTCCTGACCTCAAGTAATCCACCTGCCTCGGCCTCCCAAAGTGCTGAAATTACAGGCGTGAGCCACAGTGCCTGGCTCATTGCATAAACATTTACATATGCTATGGACAGTGGAGACCAGAAAACAGCTTTACACTACTCTGACTATATCCCACAGAAGAACATTACTTGAAGTACATGTTTCTGTCATCTAACGCTGGGATTGTCACTTTCAGCACTATTGACATTTGGGGCCAGATAAATCTTTGTTGTAGGGGATGTACGGGACTGTCTTGCGTATCACAATATGTTTAGCAATATTCCAGACCTCTATTCACTAGATGACAGTAGCGTCCCTCAAGTTGTGACAATCAAAAATGTCTTCAGACACTGCCAAATATTTCCTGGAAGACAAAATCATCACCATTGAGAACCCACTGATCTAAGGGATCTGAATGGGACTATGTTGTTTCCTTGAGTTATGTTACAAGCAGTGACATGAACTTATGTCATCTTATACTCATAAACTTTGTTAGTTGAGCCCAAATTAATTGTGTGTGATGTTTCAACAATTGGGTTAAATATTAATTTACTTTATTTTACTTATTATGAAAAATGAGATCTGAAACATATCTTCACATGTCACAAATTTAACTGGAGAGGTAGTTGTTATCTAATGAACGCATTTTGTATTGTTAGCCAAATCAGGTAATGCTGTAAGAACTAGAGTTATTCATCATCATTATAAACATTAAAGTGATCTGAATTACACTACCCACACATTATTTCATCTGATTATATAATAACTGGCAAAGGCAGTGCAGGCAATGACTGTGAGCCAGCAGATCCTGGAAAATTGGCATACTAACTGTGTGATCAAGTTGGCCTCAGTACCAGAGGTTTACAGATTAATGGTAGGTACGGATTTATATTGTCATGAGGCAGGAGCCATCGTTAAATAGAATTTCAGTGCAAGTTATACCGGTCACAAGTTCCTAGGTTGCAGCTGTCATACCAAAATTGAAGCTATGATTGTCCATATAAATACCTCCAAAGGCTATGTGCAGGATGATTATGGCAGTATATTCCAGCAGCTGCCAAATAGTAAACTCGAGTGTGAAATCACTGTATTTCAAAATATCTTTATGAAATGAGGCTTAGCATAGAAATGCTAAGAAAGACAAACCATCCAAATCTTTTTATTTTGCAAACTGACTGATTCGTCTCTGACCATAAACAAAATTCAGACTGTGAAATTAAGTATCACAGGAACAAAAACAATATTGACAAAAGCAAGAATCATTACTAATCATAGGCTAGTCTCTTTATGCGTATGATACAAAAAAGATCTATAAAGCTACAGCTTAAAATTAGAGCCAAAGGATTAATCACAAAATATTAATCCATATAATTTTTGATTTGCAACCTAACTTTGGCTGAAACCTTTAAAATGCTACTTTCATTAAGGATTAATATTGACAGAAGTTTATAGCTTTACTGAAAAGTGAACGTCAGAAAGTCAAAATGACATAACTTAATAGTATAATCAAATATCTATGTAGAATTTTCTGTGTGTCTGGCCCTGTTTTAGAATACAGAACATTTGTTCAAAACTTCTTGGGATAATTTTCTGGAGTTATTAGCATTGACTATTACAATGAATGTTAAGAGTAGGAGGAAGATTTAAGTATAGATTTAGAAATTAAGATACACATTTTTATTCTCTCTCCATTTAAAGATATAATTTGTTTTAATTTTCTGAACTGAATTTCTTCGTATGTAAAACTGATTTTTGGAAGAAGTAAAGAGCATGATTCATGTAAAGACTCTACTCCAAAGTCTGATGTACCATATACACAGACTTTATCTAATTCCTTCCCTTCCTTCATTTCAGATAAAATATACAGCCTTTGTAAGCCCTGCTACATTTCTTTTATTATTATTATTATTATTATTATTATACTTTAAGTTTTAGGGTACATGTGCACAATGTGCAGGTTAGTTACATATGTATACATGTGCCATGTTGTTGTGTTGCACCCATTAACTCATCATTTAACATTAGGTATATCTCCTAATGCTATCCCTCCCCCTTTCCCCCACCCCACAACAGGCCCTGGTGTGTGATGTTCCCCTTCCTGTGTCCATGTGTTCTCATGGTTCAATTCCCACCTATCAGTGAGAACATGTGGTGTTTGGTTTTTTGTCCTTGTGATAGTTTCTGAGAATGATGGTTTCCAGCTTCATCCATGTCCCTACAAAGGACATGAACTCATCATTTTTTATGGCTGCATGGTATTCCATGGTGTATATGTGCCACATTTTCTTAATCCAGTCTATCATTGTTGGACATTTGGGTTGGTTCCAAGTCTTTGCTATTGTGAATAGTGCCGCAATAAACATATGTGTGCAAGTGTCTTTATAGCAGCATGATTTATAATCCTTTGGGTATATACCCAGTAATGGGATGGCTGGGTCAAATGGTATTTCTAGTTCTAGATCCCTGAGGAATCGCCACACTGACTTCCACAGTAGTTGAACTAATTCACAGTCCCACCAACAGTGTAAAAGTGTTCCTATTTCTCCACATCTTCTCCAGCACCTGTTGTTTCCTGACTTTTTAATGATCGCCATTCTAACTGGTGTGAGATGGTATCTCATTGTGGTTTTGATTTGCATTTCTCAGATGGCCAGTGATGATGAGCATTTTTTCATGTGTCTTTTGGGTGCATAAATGTCTTCTTTTGGGAAGTGTCTGTTCATATCCTTTGCCCACTTTTTGATGGGGTTGTTTGTTTTTTTCTTGTAAATTTGTTTGAGTTCATTGTAGATTCTGGATATTAGCCCTTTGTCAGATGACTAGATTGCAAAACTTTTCTCCCTTTCTGTAGGTTGCCTGTTCACTCTGATGGTAGTTTCTTTTGCTGTGCAGAAGCTCTTTAGTTTAATTAGATCCCATTTGTGAATTTTGACTTTTGTTGCCATTGCTTTTGGTGTTTTAGACATGAAATCCTTGCCCATGCCTATGTCCTGAATGGTATTGCCTAGGTTTTCTCCTAGGATTTTTATGGTTTTAGGTCTAACATTTAAGTTTTTAATCCATCTTGAATGAATTTTTGTATAAGGTGTAAGGAAGGGATCCAGTTTCAGCTTTTTACATATGGCTAGCCAGTTTTCCCAGCACCATGTATTAAATAGGGAATCCTTTCCCCATTTCTTGTTTTTGTCAGGTTTGTCAAAGATCAGATGGTTGTAGGTATGCGGCATTGTTTCTGAGGGCTCAGTTCTGTTCCATTGGTCTGTATCTCTGTTTTGGTACCAGTACCATGCTGTTTTGGTTACTATAGCCTTGTAGTATAGTTTGAAGTCAGGTAGCATGATGCCTCCAGCTTTGTTCTTTTGACTTAGGATTGACTTGACAATGTCAGCTCTTTTTTGGTTCCATATGAACTTTAAAGTAGTTTTTTCCAATTCTGTGAAGAAAGTCATTTGTAGCTTGATGGGGATGGCATTGAGTCTATAAATTACCTTGGGCAGTATGGCCATTTTCACGATATTGATTCTTCCTACCCATGAGCATGGAATGTTCTTCCATTTGTTCGCATCCTCTTTTATTTCGTTGAGCAGTGGTTTGTAGTTCTCCTTGAAGAGGTCTTTCATGTCCCTTGTAAGTTGGATTCCTAGGTATTTTATTCTCTTTGAAGCAATTGTGAATGGGAGTTCACTCATGATTTGGCTCTCTGTTTGTCTGTTATTGGTGTATAAGAATGCTTGTGATTTTTGCACATTGATTTTGTATCCTGAGACTTTGCTGAAGTTGCCTATCAGCTTAAGGAGATTTTGAAGCCCTGCTACATTTCAATGACCTAAAAACTGTTGTGGCAAGGCCTTGATGACAGGCATAAGTGCTTAGTACTATACAGACACAGATTAGACATTTAATAGCTGTGACCATTGAACAAATTAATGTATTTTGGAAACAAAGGGAAAATATATCAACCAGAAGTGCTCACAGATTTAACTCATGTAATAAATACAGTAGATTATTGAGCACAAACTATATACCAGACATATTCTAGGTTTTTAAAAAGGGTATGTTATTTAAAATCCAAATATTCCAATGTAGAGGTTTTTATGATTCTCTTTTTGCAAATGAGAAATTAAGACAAAAACTTATCTAATATATATAATATATTGATACCTGAGATTTAAACCTCAGTGGAAGAATTTATACAGTCTTCTAGTATAGTGAACTTTCTCCCTATTCAACTTTTAAAATAAATACAATTTCTTTAGTGTTGGTAAAATAACATTGCAAGTATATTGAGTATTAACTGTATCTCCATAAATAATAATCCACAAATAGAGGCCATTCTTTATTCACTGTCACTACATTTAGATAGTTTATAGTAGACAAGACATCCTGAGAAGAGTTGTTTGAGCTTTTTTGTTATATAATAAGGAAAATATTAATTTCTATTCTGCTTTAGGGAATTTTGGGGTGAGAGCACATTGGGATCATTAGTTGCTTCTCAGTGAAGGCATAGACACTTCAGTAGGTTCTCAATAGGCATCAAATCACTATTTTGCATTTTTGTGATAACATAATTGAATAGACATGTTGGCATTGTCTTGGTATAATATAGTAATTAGGTGGTAAAGCTAGAACCAGTGATATCTCCTGTGTTCCAAAAATCAATTAACTTACTTCAGCACTGCCTGCATGACAAGCCTATTGCACTTAACAGAGATCACTTTAGAACAAGGTTCTTCCTTTAATGTTGGAATCATTTAGTCATTACTTGACATTATAAATTCATTGAGTGTTGATTAATGTCTAATGCCCAATGTAATACCAGGAAATACATGAAGGATATTAAATCTTAAAAACGCTTTGGTGTAATAAATTGTTAATTCACTGATAAATTTAAAATATCATTGGGAAAGCCTCTTGGTATGTTTGACAGTAGTGTCCACTCTAATGAAATCAGCTGTAGCAATATTAAAAATCTAAGGAAATGTAAGATATTTGCTTTTGTATTTTAAATTCATGCTGATTTTTTTTTCCGTTTAAATTCTGATGTACTTGTTTAAGATAGATTTTGTTCCACAAGGCTTCACATTTTTCTTGTAGTTGAAACAGTCATCTATGGAAGGCGATGTTTCCATAGATGACTGATTATACTTGTTATAGTTGCAAGTACTATCATGTGGTCAGTTATCTTTGGTTATTATCATATCTCAGATACTAAATAGTGAACGATATCATTTACAAGTCACTTATTCTCTCTGGGGTCCAAGTTTTGTTTTCTGTAGAACAATTAATTTCCCTTGCATCTCTTAAATGTCTAATTTTCTAATGTGCACAGTGTGGTCTGAAGAAACAGAATTTGAGGCACTAAAATTTGTTCATATGGTTATTTTGAGTGTTATAGATTTCCCCAGGGTAAAACAATTAGACTTGGGAAAAGAAACTATTGATAGCTACTTTCTAAAATTAACATTTTATTAATATCAGAAATAATGATAACTTTGCCGATGCCACAATATCCATGAATCAGATACATCTCTCTAGGGACAGAGTTATAGATTACCATTCACCTTTGTGTTGTTCTTCAAAGCTCTGCATATTGGAAACAAAAGTCATCTAAGAAATTCAAAGAAAACAGGTTATTTATATGTTTTATTTTGCTGTCTCATCTTTCTCCCCATCTGAATGATATAAATGTTTATAAATAATTTACTATAAGAGAAGAGATGTGATCTTTACTCTGTCTGGTTAATTAAGAAAATGATCTAACATAAGATAATGCCTCCAGGTATACATGTGTGTGGAAAGTGTGTGTTGAGGGAGACAAGATAAATAAATTTAAGTAAAGTTGTTTTAAATGTCTAGAAGAAATGGAGGTATCAACAAACTAGCCAGTCAGTTATAGAAATAGTATCTTCCGTATCTTTTTTTTAATGTGTAACTCAATACTCAATTTACCTAGTAATTTATACAATAAATGTAGATGGCAACATTTCAAGTAAAATATTTCTAGATTTAAAAAATGAATTTGGCTTTCTCACCTACGTAAGGATCTCTTTGGAAATTGCTGATTTCTAGGGCTATAACAATTGTCAAGCAGAGAGAATCAATGCCTTCTTTATTTTATGTGGACATACAAATATGTAGCCTAATAATCCAATATGAAAACAAAGTAGGAATGATAACATTTTTAAATTTTTTTCATGTATGGTAGTAACATGTGTTTTCCATACAATGCCTAAGTGCTGGTTGGAAAGCTTCCTTTATCCATGGCTATATGGAGAAGCTTTTGTGTCCTGTCATGAGGAAAACAGTGAGAGAGATAAATATGATAGATAAAGATTTAATATGGAATTATTTTAGAAAAGCAAATCGTAACTTTTTAGATCCAAGTGACTGAAAACTTCTATATGTAACTTTAATTTGCATTTCTTTCTCTTTCAAGTTGCATCTTTATCAGGACCCTCAATTCTCATTTTATTCAAATAGTCTTCCTTGACTTCTGAGACCCATCACTGTCTTGATTCTCCCTCCTGTTTTTCTTTATCTCTCTTCACTTCTTACTTTTGTTACCGTGCACTTATTCTTCCACTGATAACTTCATATTGCCTTTTGTTTAGGGGCCATTCATGAATCTCCCATCTTTTCGTATACACCCTTTTTTTGCAGATTAGATCATTTTCCCAGAATTTAACTATAGCTTATCTGTCTGGGCCAGGTATCCTTCTAGAGTTCTGCTCCTCAACTGTCAGTTACTTAATGAGTTGTTTAAACAAACAAACACACAAACAAAAAACACACAAAAAAACCCCAAAATCACATCTCCAAATTAATTTTAAAAGCATTTTTCCAGAAATTATTTTTAATAATCATATTTCATCAACCAGTAACATTTATCTTATATGTAACTAAATTCCAAACCCAAATGGCTTAGGAAAAAAAAAAAAGAAAAAAACATCTAATGTCTGATATAAATTAGTGGCAGAAATTTACACTTCAATTAGGAGTGTATAAACATCCCCCTAGACCTATCATCTCACAAACGCTTGATATTAAAACTTTTAAATTACTTTTTTCATTTGGTGAGCATACAATATTAACCCATTGTGGCTTAAAGTTCAATTCGCTAGTTACTAATCAATTAAATTGTCCTTTCTCAGGATTTTGATTCTTTATATTTTTTGTTCTGTGAAATGCCAGTTAAAGTTTTTACTGAATTGATATTTCTTTATATAGTCTATGCTCTAATTCTTTGGAGACATTGTGTTGCAAATAATTTCTCCTAATTACAATGAAGTTGAATATATTTTAATATTAATCTTTTCTTTATGGTTTGTACATTTTGTGTCTTCTTCATTAATATTCTTATTATGATGCTATAGCAATGTTCTCTTAAATCTCTCTTTTTTTTTTTTTGGCTTTCACATTTAAGTAGAATTCTGTTTATGGGTTCCCTTATATATATTTCATTAATTCGTGATATGGTTTGGCTGTGTCCCCACTCAAATCTCACCTTGAATTGTAATAATCCCCACGATTCAAGGGCAAGGCTAGCTGTAGATAATTGAATCATGGCGTTAGTTTCCCCCATACTGTTCTCATGGTAGTGAATAAGTCTCACGAGATTTGTTGGTTTTATAAATGGGAGTTCCCCTGCACCAGCTCTTTGCCTGCTGCCGTGTAAGAATGACTTTGCCCCTTATTCACCTCCCACCATGATGTGAGGCCTCCTCAGCCATATGAAACTGTGAATCCATTAAATCTCTTTCCTTATAAATTACCCAGTCTCAGATATGTCTTTATTAGCAGCATGGGAACAGACTAATAGCATTCATTTGGCCATGTTTACATCAACAACATATAGCCATAATTTCCATATCTTTATAATAAATTTGTATACCTTGTTCTTTTTTAAGAGTGTTTGACTCTTAAGAGTTTATTTTGTTGCTTGTACTTCTATGTGCATTTTACGATTAACTTTATACATTTCACCTAAGATTTTTTTATTTAATTTTACTAACTACATTGGTCAATTTGAGTTAGTTATTTTTAGATAATTGACTCTTCCCACCCCTGAATATGATCATTCTATTTCTTTATTTAGATTGTATACACTCTGATAGCGTTATCCCTCGTTGCTGTATAATTTTTATTACACATGTAATGGGTATTTTTATATTGTTTTCACACTCGTTCCTGGTGTGCATATATGCAGTTGATTGTATGTGTTTACTTTGCACCCAGCAACTTTTATAAAACTCATTAACTATAATAATTTATCTATGGATCCTTCCCTGTTGTCTATATGAAAATGTATTAACACAAATATATGTTTTTATATATATATATATTTGGTAGAACATATGCATAGGCTATATGCATTAATATATACATACACATGCTCATCATATATTGTGAAACAATGTTTAAATAGCAACCTGTTATAAATCCAAAATAATATTTATAATTTGGCTTTTTTCATTTAAAAGATTGCAGTAACACACAGTGGCATTCTAAGTTTCAAATAATGGTTACCAATGGTAATATTCAAATAATGCTATATTAGATCATACGAAGAAAGAATTATGGTGGACTGGGGTGGTTGAACGTTACTTAATGGAGGAACTTATGTTGTAGAGGAGAGATGAACAGGTATGGGTGGATAAAGTATTCTAGGGAAGAAAAAACATAAAGACTTTGTTTAAAAAAAAATTATACTTGCACTGAATAACATGAATATTCAGTGATGTATTGCTTTCACGAAATAGGGTGAATTCTGTGAGCTTAACTATTAAGTACTGCCAAAATACATCATGGAAACTCAATTGAGAATTATTTGTTATGAAAAAAGTAGTCATTTTGTTTTTCTCCAATTTGGAAAATTAAATCATGAGGAAACAGATTTTGCATCAGTAAAATGTATCTTTACATTAATTGAAGCTATTGCTTTGGCTAATTTTATTTTCTGCTACTTACAAAGGCAGTGATAAAAGTAGTAATATGAACTATATTTGTCCCAGATTCCTTATTACTGAAGTTGAATTGTTGATACCTTGAATGTTCCTATTTTAGTAATTTTAGTTTCATGATAACAAAAATATCTCAGTCAGAGTACGATTTATTTCAATATATACATGGTAGTGTTTAAATCAACAGATTTTAATAATAATGTATGCTATCATTTAATTAACTTATTGTGGTCATTGAATATTATTGACGTCATAAATTTTTCTCATGTTACCCCAATATTAACAAAGAGTAAAATGTGCTCAATAAAAGGTGAACCCTGAAAATAATTAAAAAGAAGGAGGTTGAGTTCCAATATTTCTGTAGAGGGAAAATTAAGCATTTATTTTGGCCAAAGAATCCATTTCCTTTGACTAGTATACTATTTTGAACAAGCCGATGTTTTCTTAATGAGGTTTAGCAATGTTAAATTATGTGGAAAAACTAAGATACTTATCCAACAAGAACAAAATAGAAAGGGGTAAGGCCAATATTTGTCAAGAAACTATTTCTATTATATATATATTATACTTAGCAACATGTATAGGGTGAGTCACCTGTGCATTACTTGAATAGAATAGAACATCAAACATTTGTTTGGTGAAAACTGCAGTTAATATTAATGCCAGAAAAGAGTTAATGATTTGGGGATGATTATTTTAAAAATATATCCAGAAAATGAAACAGTTGATGAAGAGTAATTAAGCATATAGTTATTTAACTATATGTAACGAATAGTATTTAACATATAGTTACTATTTTGGGTGAACAACAATAAAAGTTGAAGGGGATAAATTATTGTGGGTATTTGGAATAAATATATTTTATGACATACAAAGTGAAGAAAGCTTTTACCAACATAAATTCTGTTTAAAGATTTTAGAATGCCTAATAATATTACACTAATATGATTAATAAATTAATTAAATAAATACTTTAGAGGCACATATATAAGATACAAATCTAAGATTGCTATCATTTTACTGTATGAATTTAAAAACTGCAAATGGATATTCAGGAGATTAACAGACCACAAAAAAATTTACATCTATTTGTTAGTTAATGAAAAATAAAGAGCTAGTTTCTAATTTGAAAGCTTCATAGTAAGTATGAATTAAAAGAATTGTGCATTTTTTACAAAATAAAAATATGGTCATTATAATTTTGTAATATTTATTTATATATTTTATATATACACACATACATGCATAAACACACACACACGCACACACACGCGCGCACACACACACATGCACACACACACACACACCCCACATTGGGTGCTCTTTCATTTCTCCACTCTGGTAAAGCTTTATACTTGATATAGTTCAGCAACAGTTCTTTTTAAAGATAAGGAATTTAATAGTGACACCCTGAAACTGTGATTGTTTAAATCTATAAAGAATTTGGGAGCAAAATCAAAAATGATCAGTAGGCTAGAAATATTTCTATCATTAAATGACAGATAGTATTTTCTTGTTTTACAATTTCTGTGAAGAACATTTACAATTAGAAAACATATTCAATATATTCTGAGTTTTTGTTACAAATCAAAAATAGAAAATAAAATGAAGTGAAAAACTATTTTATCTGGTGTTTTACCCATTTTAGATGTTGAGGACACATTTTCTATAGCTTTGATTTGTTTATTATATATCTGGACATCTAGACCCTTTATAGTGTATACAAATGTCGAGCATTTAGATTTTTATAAATAGAGACTTTCTCTGGTCTTACTGTACAATTTCTTAGAGAAATGAGTGTTCCTTTGAATTGAAAGAGCCCTGCAGCTGTGTTTGATAGAACTGCCAAAAGCCATCTATAAAACTATTAAGAGTGAAGAACTATTACAGTTGAATTCAGCATTTTATATATATGTTTTGTTTGACCACAAATAGCAACTGGATTGTAAAGCCTTTTAGTTATTTATAATGCATTTATTTCTTAAGGCTTGGTGGTGATATTAATAAAGGATATTATCAAAATAGAATGCTAGATAAAATACTATAAATATATAGATATATTTATTACCAATGGAAAATGATTACATAATTTATCAAAAATATATTTATGCCAAAGTTTTCCTGTAAGCAAGGGACTCTTTTCAGTGGCTTCTATTAAACTTAGGGTACAACATATAAAATAAAATTACAAGAACTACATAGATAATATAAACAGAACAAATTAATGAAACTGAATTCACAAACTATACAAAAAGTTATTATGCAATACCTTCTATGTGTTTCTGTGGTTTTATAACATCTACCCTACAATCACACATGAACTCTCCTTCCAAATGTTTACAACATATTAAAAAAAGGACAAGTAAATGTTTGCACATATTCCAAGATAGATGCACACCTTAAAAATAAGGTAATGACATTATGATGGTGCTAAGGAGGATACTAATAAAAATAATACTAATTAAGCTCTTTGCCCAAATCATTCAGACGCCAAATGACAGAGCCAGATTCAGATTCGGGTCTGCATTTTTCTCAGGGTCTGTTACATGTGTTAGAGAAGGTGCACATGGTTCAGAAGAAAGGTAAGAACAGAACAAAATCTGGGAGAATTCAACCAATTTATTTCCATTCTCTATTAGATTTAGGAATAAAAACTCTATTGTCTGCAGAGCATCTTCACAAATATTTACTCTGGAAAAGGTGCCATGTGAATAAAACCAGGAAGAAAGGATAGGTCAAATTCCATTTCACACGTGAGGAAGTGAACTGTCACAAGCTAACAGCATTGCTCAACGTTGCACAACCTGACTGTAGACTGGTGGAGATGAAGACATGTCTACAAACTGTTTTTATTGCTCTTTTTACTAGTTTGTCAAACTATCCATCTTTACTA
This sequence comes from Pan paniscus, assembly GCF_029289425.2. Lineage (NCBI taxonomy): Eukaryota > Metazoa > Chordata > Mammalia > Primates > Hominidae > Pan > Pan paniscus. Next base: position 100,093,774 of record NC_073258.2, read on the forward strand.
GTTTGTCAAACTATCCATACCTATGTTAAAAGGAGCTATAATTTCATGATGAGAACATTTCATAGTGACTGTTGCAGCCAATTTAAAGAACATTGTGGATATTCATTGTTTTTTTTAATGAAAAAAAGTGTAATTTTTTATTCATTTATTTTTAATATTGAAATGGTTACGCTTTGGATTCTATCTTAGCAAGTTCAGATTTCGGGAAAGTAGTTGAATAAACATACTCATTTCTGAAGCCAAGGCAAGTTTCATGAAGACTGTCTTCTAATGCCTTAAGTGTGTATGTCTTCATATTATAGTATACATACACAAGCATCCTGTAAAGCATAGCTTTAAGAGAAATGTAAGAAAGTGGAGAATTTGTTTGGGAAAAATATAAACAAAAGTATGAGAGGATCACAATCATACTTTTCTGTATTGTTCTAATGTTTACAAAGTAATTATCAAGTATGTCACCTAATTTTTTATCATTAAGCCTCTGAAAGAAGTATCATTCCTATTTTATGCTTAAGAGACAAGAGGTTGACTCACCAAAGGTCCCACAGGGACAGAAGGGAAACTTAGTAAGATGAAATTCCTTGTTCTTCATGCTATATCACAATGCCTTTCTCCCCCTGAACACCTAAAACTGAAATTCTCGTGGAGTTTTGAAACCACATCCATGTGAATGCAATCTCAAATGTCCCGTGTTTATGAGACTTCTCAAACAAAAGTGTATTCTTTTTTTAACTCCTATTTTTGGTTTAGGGGTACATGTGCAGGTTTGTTATGTAGGTAAACTCATATCATGGGGGCTTGTTGTACAGATTATTTCATCACCCAAATATTAAGCCTAGTACCCATTAGTTATTTTTCCTGATCCTCACCCTCCTCCCACCTTCAAGTGGGCCCCAGTGTTTGCTGCTCCCTTCTATGTGACCCTGTGTTCTCATCATTTAGCTCCCACTTAAAAGTGAGAACATGCGATGTTTGGTTTTCTGTCCCTGCACAAACAAAACAATATATTCTTAACAGTTTATTATTGGACCTAGTCTTACTTATTGTACCTATGATAACATCTCATAAATCACTTATTTATTTTTTGATTTACACATGTGTCTTTTTTGCATACTCTATTTACACAAGTTAAAAAATTACAAAATAAAAAATCATTCCCTCTCCAAGTATGCAGAGATAATAATTACAATTCAGCTTCAGAGATTTTAACCAGATGTAATAAACTCATTCATTATAATGTTAATAATATTTCAAATATGTCAAATTATATGTTGTATCTAGGTTTTTTCTTATTTATGCATTTTTGCTAGTTGGGGTTACAAAAATAAAAAGGAAAATTATTAGGGGTTGAATGTAAATTTCACTGTCTATTTAGTCAGTAGGTAAAAAGTTGTGATTAGGAAAATAGGACAGACACTAAGATATAAAATTATTTTATAATTACAAAAAACATTCTGTCAAGCGTATTTCAGATTTTAAAATTACTCATATCCGAAAGGATACTGATTTGTGTTTTTTTATTAAAGTTTCTATCTTTAGGAATTAAAAATTTATAGCTAGAGAGTAATAGGCCAATAAGAAAAATTTAAGGCAAAGTATAGTATTATTTTCGAGTTATGATATAACACTTTGTTTTTAAAGATAAGTTAATGTAATATATAATATGAATGAATAACATACACACATAATACATGCAAATAGTATTGTATATATGTATGCATAAGGTATCATGTTTGCCAGTGCATTTGCTATGCACAAATTATGTATCCATTTATTTTCTGAATTTAAACAAATATAATCACATATTCTTGCTTTTTTTGTACACTCCCCCTCTTTTCCATGTAAATAATCTAGTATTTTTCCTCTGCGCCCTTACTTCTAAAATCCTATACCCATATATGTTAGTATGTTTACACATAAGTATTAATATTAATATATTCACATGCCATGTTTTGTAATGTCACCATTTTTTTGCTTAAAAAGTGAGATCGTACTAAATACAATTTACTTGTGTCTTCATTACTCAATGACATTTATCTGCAGTGGTGAGCAAGTATAGCTCCAATTCACTCCTTTAAATTGTTATATGCTAATATATGGCAAAGAAAACTCACAGGTTTTTCAACTGATAGGTATGGTCTTTGTTTTGACATGTTTTCTTCCTGAACTACAGTAATTTTATTTGGATGGGATATATTCTGAGTACAAGAACTGTTGAGTCTTGGTTTAAAGGAATGTGTGTGTGTTTGTGTGTGTTTTATTTGCCTGTGGAAATTGAAAGGAGGTTTACAAAATTGCTTTTGAAAATACTCTAACATTTCACATTTCTAGGAGTATTGAATAAGAGTAACTTTCGCTCTGCACTTCTGAAAACAGTCCATGTTATAATTTTGTTTATTTCTTCCAGACTCATGTGGTATAAAAACAATATCTCGTTATTTGAAATTTTATTTTCTAGGCTAATAGAAAAATTTAGCACCATTTCATATATTTTGGTCACTCTGTAAACTGTCTATTCATAACCTTTTATCATTTTTTCACTTTTTAAATTTTCCTTGTCAATTTGTAAGTCCTTTCTGTATTATATAAATATTAATCTTCATCTGTTACCTGAAGCGAAAATATTGTCCCTATATATTGTTTTCTTATAGAATTCATTGTTCATAATTTTTATCATGCAAAAGTTTTAAATCTGTATGTAGTCTAACGTGGCTATCTTTTTGTAACATCTGGGATTCCTATTATTGCAAACATAGATTCATATTTCTTAACTCTATTAATTTATTGTTTACATGTAAGCATTTCATTCATTTGGGGATGTATGTAAACTGCCTTAAATATATATATTTTAAGATTTTGTATTTTAATTCTTCTGTGTAATTGTTTTTTGATGCTCAATCAAATGTGGATAGTGCTCTTTACACATGTACAATGCCTCCCTCATTAAAGATTTAGAACTTTCTTTAAGAAAAAATGGAATTTAAAAAATATTTTTGTTCACAGGTGCCTACTGCTAAAATATAGAAAGGGTAAAGTCAATATTGTGATAATTTTTAAACATAAAATATCTCTTGGAAGTTTACAATCATCAAAAGGAGATTCTTTTATCTCTTCCTTTAAATGTCACTAAATATAACTATACTTTGTTTCAAAATTTGGTCCAAATGATTATTTCTGAAAACAAGAAAACTACACACAACTAAAAATTAGCATCAAAATTCTTACTTCATATTCACAATCCTCTTGTTTTTAGAGAGGCAGTGTGTAGAAAAAATATGGTATTATTGGATGGTTATCAAGGTTTTATTCACATATTCCCAATTACTAGCTATGTGTCCTTGACTAATTTAAGCCAATTTGATTGTCTGTAAAATGAAGATAAAGCTGATCTCATGGTATTATGTTAGTATCAGTGGGACTTGTGAGGGCACTTAGGAATCCTACAAATGCTATGTATGTATAACATCACTGATGGGAAATTTCAAACTCTTCGGAAGCAAGGTGTGGGCATTTGTTTACTCTTAGTTGAATGGTATTTCATAGCTACTTGGAGCTACTTGTGATGAATCAGTATTTATAGATAAACTTAAAGAGATTATAGAATGATCCCCTTTTACAATTGCCAAAACTTCTATTTATCTAAAAATCTACCATGCCATTATATTCAACCAGTAAAAAAATGCAGTCCTAAAATACATGCATATTATAAAAGATCTGTAATATTTAATAGCTAACCAGTAATGTAAAACTAATGAACACATACAATGTTACATACCATAAGTCCCATGAATATTGGTTAAAATAATAAGTAATAAGAAAATTGAATCGTAGAGTTAATTGTGACATGTAATTGAGATTTTAAAATTAAAATGTGTAATTCTTCTTAGACAATATCTTCATAAGGGCAACAAAATAGAAATACCTACTCAATAGCCCCTGTTTATTGGGTTTAATGTAGTAAAACATTGATTATTTAAAATGTTTGCTTTTGAAGCTATTGTATCTCCTATATACGTAAGAGCAGGTTTATTCTGAATGTGTTTCGTTTATCTATATTTAACTGAAAACTGTCAGTAACCTCCAAAATAACACAATAGAAAATAAAACAATTTAACACTATTATCTTTGGGCTAAAATAAATGCTAATGCCAAAATGCTGTAAACAGGGACATTGACACTTGAAGTGATATTCCCTTGGGGTTGAGCAGTGAGGCTCGGATGCATACACATTTGTCAGTTTTGTGGTGTAATTTTCATAACTAACATCATCATAATTACCCTCTTTGAAGATAGGTAAGGTGATAGGTGTATTTGAATTTGATATCATTCTCTTATACATCTAGAGTGACTTCCCCAAAGCATGTACTTTTATTACGACACATTTGTGGCATAACTTTCAGTACAATCTGATTGACATGGGGTCTAAATCCCTGTAAATTCTCATACTGTAGAGCCTTCCTAAGCCAAATCATGAGAAAGCAAAGCTGATGTTCAGCACCCCTCGGGCATTCCATCTACCAAAGGAGTCTCTAAGGATATTCCTTAGCCTAAAATCTCCTAATTGAGCTTCTGAAATTAAGGTTTATTTCTAATGTGAACCATATGCTTAAACCATACTGGTGATCATATAGTCCCTGAGATTCATGACATTTCCTCCTCTCAATATTTCCTTTAAGCAGGGATTAAACTGTGACATTTGAAAGCCATGGCCTTTGGAGATAGAGTACTGAGATATGACTTTCACCTCTAACAGTTTTTAACTCTGTGGCCCTAGGAAAGAGGCTTAAGCTGCAAGCCTATTTCCCCTTTTTAAAAACAGACCTTACTCAGAGAGAATTCATGATGAATGAATAAAACAATCTATTCGATACCCTTAAAACAGTACTTGAAATTAACTTTGGAAATACTTTGTTTTTATTATTTTCATAATGGAATTTCATGATGATAATTATTATGATAGTAATCATAATGATAGCTACTATTATTGATTGAGCATCTTCTAGGGGAACTTCTTCCCATTATTTATTCTCTAAGTTTCTCTTATTAATCAGGAGGACAGCTTTTATTTTGTCTACTCTATAATACCTCTTTCAAAATGTTGGCATAATTAACCTCCTTGTCTTCTGAGCCAAAAAACATGTATTGCTTATCATGGACTTCTTTGTTTCTTTTTTTTCTCTCTCTCTTTTTTTTGCTTCATTATATTTTACATACACATATGGATGAATACCAAGTGAAGTTTATTTATATTAATGTTTAAAATTATGTTATGTAAAAACCTGTTTTATTCTACTTTGTTTTTAAGGGCCCCTCTTAATTAAAAATGTTAAATTGAATTCTATTATTTAAAATATTTATGCATTTCTTCATATTTATGAGTTAGATAAAGGTAATGGTAATGGCTAACAATTTATTCTTTCTCCTGCAACACCTAGCACAGAGCTACTTTACTGTTGATTCTTAAGAACACTTCTTAAGGTGAAAGATAATAAGAAAGGATGAAGGCTGGATGGGTTTGAATATTATAACTCTCTTTTCTTTCCCTATGTCAAAATGAATTTTATTGGATGCCATGCTTTCCATTACATAGAATACATCAGCCATATGATCCCTAAGTGTAAAGAATTAAGTCAGCAAAAAGTCCTGTTGTCTTAAGAAGTCCTCTGAAAACTAATAATTTGGCTTTCTGAAATTTGGGAGGTAATTTTGAGCACAGGCGGATATATCAGGTGGTTTTTATGTGTCTTCTACTCTCCTTTTCATGTAAGGTGTTTCCTGTGTGATGCCAACAGTAATCAGCACAATTGCTGACACTACCCTGATCTTAGTTCCTTACTTTTATCCTGGAGAAAAAACTATCCTTTTGAAAAGTTCCATTATGTTCAGTGTTCAGTGATTGTGCATGTCAATTGAGCTTTATCATCTTCAAATCTTATGAATATCAAAAACAAAGTTTAAGATTCTGACACTAATATGCCTAAAATTGTACAAAAGTCTATTACATGTGACAAACCTCAATATCTTATGAAAAATTGGTTTTATTTAATGATTTTTCAAGGAAATTTATTCTGATTATGACACATATACATTATAGTATGAACATCTAAGAAAATTTGTATAAAGATAAAGTTGGTTCAAAATTCTTGCTTTGGGGGAAAAAGGGAGAACGGAAAAATTATTTTATTTTATTTTTATTTCTTGAGGCAGGTTCTTGCCCTGTCACCCGGATGGGAGGGCAGTGGTGTGACCATGGCTCACTGAAGCCTTGACCTCTGGGGTTCAAGTGGTTCTCCCACTTCAGCCCCACAAGTAGCTGGGACAACACAACAGGTGTGTGCCACCATGCCCAGCTATTAATTTTTTTTTTTGTAGAGACAGATTCTTACCATATTACCCTGATTAAAGATTATTTCATTTTACTTATCTTCTGAAAAGTCAAATTAGCCAAATACTACTCTAGTTGTTACCCGAAGCAAAATCCTGTGCATATTTGAGGTTAATAGTCTCTTAACTCAGTTAATCAATAAGTATTTATCATTTACTTTATATGCTGTTTACAGTTCTGGCTGTATTTTTCTGGTACATTTATATAGACCCTTGCGATTGAGAATGCAGGCATTATAAAGAAAAAATATCAGTTACACACTTCAATAAAAGTACAGATATTCTATAATTTTCAGTTACAAAATAGCATAACTCATGCTCACAGGATACCTATTTCTACAACTATGAACAATGAAGAGCAATGATTATTTTAAATTTTATACAAGAAGATATTATTTAATAATATTATTTAATTATTCCTGATTGTGCCTTTCTTAGAATTTATAGGCTAAATTACTTATACAAAATTTGTTTGGATATTGTTACCCCTTTTTTTACACTGAATTATAATTTTATTTTATTCAAATTAATTAAATGTAATTTTAAGTTAAAAACATCTATCATATATAAACCTATAAACATAGATTTTATGGGAGGCATTGAGTTAAAGTCTTACCATCCTTGTATTGTGAGATGCTATATTTGGGGATTTATAATATGAATTCACTGGATGCCTGGAGCAGGGGAAATGCTACATATAAAGGCAGAGGTAAAGGAAGACATACTTGGCTTACTCCACAGTGATGCAACATGAAGATGATAGATTTTATTCAATCATGCAACATAGTTTGAGAAAACCTTCCTTTAGAATTTGTTCAATCGTTTGGAATTTTCAAGCAATGTATGCCTAAAGTTAGATCTGTTAAAAATCCTCTCTCATCAGTAATTTTACAAAGTTCATAAACTTGATCATAAACTAAGAATTTATTTTTGTGTGTATTAGTATAAGATACTGTCCACGAACAATTTCTGCAGTAAAATAAAATTTACCATTTTTCCAAGAAAATGCATATTAATTTATCTTCATTTTTTATGTTAAACTTCAACATGACAGGATAGGTAATATTGCTACTTGAAAAATTTGTTATCAGCAAATTTTATGCTTTTATAATTCTTTGAATGTACTGAAGATCCTTAGATACTTTTATTGCAAAGATTGTTAATGTTAGCTACAAAAGACAAGCACAGTCTCCCTGTTAAATGTATTTAAGAGTTTAAGTGAATTAAGGTAAACAATTAAAACTTAGGTGTGCTCCATGTATTATTAGAATGATACACTAACTTTGCCCTTTCCAAAAGAATTAAAAAAAATAGTAACTTGAAAAGGACCTAGAAGAGTAAGGCATATAGAGAAAAATTTGGAATGAGAATAATATTGCAGAAAAAATGTTTTTTCTTCGTGTAGCACTATAAAAACAGGAAATAGTCACACATATTGTAGAATTGTGTGCAAATACTTTTACTGAATCATTTATTTTAATAGGTATTTAGTAAGAAAGAGTATAGATTTATCATTGTTATCATTGCTTTTGCCGCTGGCAAAACGGTGATAATATTGCAAGTTAGTTTGGAACTGTGGCCCTATTATTTGGTGTTGTAATTAATTGGTTTAGTGCGTAACGTAGCTGAAAGACAATAAAACAGGGAAAGACAACATATTTGAAAATTGGCATGATTGAAGCTCTAGGCAAAATGATTAGAGGTGTTGTGGCTTGCAGAACAAAGGTAGAAATATTTGATGTCTTGCTGAGGGTTTTCCCTTTCTAATGTTGAAAATAAATTGCTGCTTGATTTTTAAGTTGTAATTTTCAGCAATTTATGTGAAATTCTTATCCAGCCCCTTCCCACCCAACTCATATTTATATTTATATATTTTTATCTTAGAAAACAAATCATCCATTACAACAGTATTACTTATTGCTTACTGCTCCCCACCGATCACCATAATCCATTTTACTATTTATTGAATGAAATAGGCTTTAAAATAATAAAATCTCATTCACTCGGTAAGTAGCTGTAAGTGTCTACTATATACTATATTAAGCTCTAAGTTTGGCATAAGGTATAGAATGATAAATAGAAAGTTAACGTTGAATTACTGAATTTGAATTTCAGTGATAGAAACAAATACATAAACAGATTGTGACAATATAGCATAATTTATTCTATGATACAAATGTACAAGATATAGGAAGAACAGAGGATAAGTGATTAAGTTTGTCAGAGGAAGATGGAAGCAGGGGAAGTATAAAAATAAGTTCAGAAAGGAAATGGTGTTTGATCTGTATCTGGATAAATCAATAATATAGCCCACTGTATTCATGAATTCAATTGACCAAGAATTGAGGATATTTGAACAACATAAATAAATAAATACATAATATCAATACAACATTTTAAAAATGCATTATAACATCTGTTTACATAGCATATACATTGTATTAGATATTATCACTAATCTAGAGATGATTTCAAGTATAGAGGACAGGCCAGTTACAGTGGCTCACACCGGTAATCCCAGTGTTTTGGAAAGCATAGGTGGGAGGATTGCTTGAGGCCAAGAATTCAAGACCAGCCTAGAAAACTTGGTGGGACCCCATCTCTACAAAAGATTTTTAAAAAGTTATCCAGGCATGGTGGCATGCGCCTGTATTTCTAGCTACTTTGGAGGCTGAGGCTGGAGGATTGCTTGATCCTAGGAGTTTGAGGCTGTAGTGAGTAATCATTGCACCATGGAACTTCAGCCTAGGCAACAGAGCAAGACCTTGTCTTAAAAAATAATAATAAATGAATAAAGCATATGGGAGGAAGCACATTAAACTATGAAAAGATTTTGCCAACATAGCATAATGTATTATTGTGACATACATAGCATAATGGTTATAAGCAAAGCCTATGCTATTTTTTATAAGGGACTTGAGCATCTGCAAATTTTAGTATGGGGGGAGGTGCCCTGAACAAATAATGAGGAACAAGTGTACTTTGCCAGAAAGGATGATGGGAGAAGCCATTTTCAGCAGAGACAGATAAGTATGCGCAACCTCAAATAACAAAAATAAGAGCTGCAGTGTTTTTATGGAATTGCAGTTAGTCCAAGTGCTCTGGCATCTTGGAATATGGACAGAAGGAAGATTTAAAAGTTTTGAATTTAATCCTAAGGAAAATTGAACTGCATTCTGTAAGTACTGGAGAATAAGAGAAGGCTTTAAAAAAAAGGTTGGGAGTATGGATAAGACGTGAATTCTAAAACTTCTTAAATGGTAATAACATGGAGAAGAATGAAGATGAATGACACTGATACCATGAAGCCAGCTAGACAAGGATAGAAATAATACTCTGAAGACTTGACTGAGACCTTAATAAGTCATTGTCTATTGACAATAGAATTCCCAATGCTAGGGTTGTTCATAGAAAATGCAAACTTCCAACTAGTTCTAACAATGAAATAACCACGTGAGTTTGTTAGTTTTTTTAAGATGACAAAGGTAAATGGTGGAAATATTCTTAGAAATATGGAAAATGGAATGATGAAGAAAATATCTTTTTTTCAGTTTGTGTCTTTAATGTAAATTTCAATCTTTCTAACGCTTATATTTTTGGTATCTATGTTACAGTCTATGTGCAATTCAAAAATGTAACACTTATCTTTTTCTCTCATTATGAAAGTGAGAGAAAGAAATTTAATTAAACCCCTTCGTTCATGTGATAGTAGGAGCCTTGTTAGTTTAATTGATACTTGGTCAAGGCAATATTGATTTGATAAAAGCAAATCTATTTCTAACCCCAACAATTAAAACATTTAAATTGGCTCCATCTTCTTTTTGATGAAAGGGCATACAACCATTATAAGCTTCCCATAAAATCAATCAAAAACATTAATAAGTGAATAAGCATCCATTTCATTGAATTCCATTTGCTTCATATTCTAATGCACTAACATATTGCAGTGTATGGATTCATCTGTGAGTTCCAGATATTCATGGTATCCTTGTATTTCTCTTCTATCACTGATGCCAAACTTAGAGATCTCTCTTATTCCCTCCTTGTGCTCTCTCTCTCTTTCTCTATCAAGTAAACACACACACACACACACACACACACACACATTATACAAAGGATCAAGTCTTGTTTGGGTGCAAGTTGAACCAAGAGCATGGTGTCCACATGACAGAGGTATTTCTTATTTAGTTAAGGTATGTGGCAGTCCTCATTTTAAATCATCACTCTGCTGTTTGCTAGCTATTTGGTTTTAGGCAAGTTACTTAATCTTTCTGAGCTCCATTATCTCAACCAAGAGCTATTTTGAGATTAAAAAATATAAAACATATAATGTGTTTATATAAACCCAGAATAAAAAGTAGCTATTAAAGAAAGGTGCCTAGAAGCCAATGGCTTGGACTGGAAAGTAGAACCAATGAGTTGGAGAATTTATAAAAACAAAGCCAGAAACAAGCATATCAACACTGGCCAAAATGATTTAACCATTTCCAAAGGTTAAATTCAGTTTAATGAGATTATTTTTAATAAAACTGAAAATTATGAGTAAATTAGTAAAGTAATAATTATAATATTAGATCATATATAAAATAAAATATAATGGAAAATTATAAAAGCATTATTGAAAAAATACTGCAAAAAGGTCATTATTAGTCCCTACATTGTTTATCATGAAAACAAGGACCCTGAAAGGTGTTTATTCATTGCGTTTTAGGTAAAGAAGTGAGAAGTCATAATATCTTTAATGTGCAAGCCAAAATGTCTGGTATGGTAGTATACATAATCAGTGAGGAATAATTGGATCAACACACATCACATCAAATATATTTTTGAACAAATATGTGCTCAAAAGTGTTTATTTGTCCTTACAAAAAATATGGATATGAAATAAAGGCTTAGAGTGTAGTTACATAATTCCTTTTAGAGCATTCGTCTAATGATTGTCTAATTCCTTTTAAAGGATGTGTTTAGAAAGGCGATGGTATTTAGATGTACCTACATTTAACCCGGGTAGAATTTAAAGAGAAAGCCCTGCTGTGAAAGGATAGTAATCTCCAATGACCCTAAAATCAGAGTAGAGTCTTCTTCGGCAAAATCAATCTCTTGATGTAAGCATTTGACCTGTTTTATGCTGAAGAGCTGGATCACAGCAATTACAGGCTTGTATTTCCTGGCAGAGAGACAAGCAAGGATAGATTTCCTCTGTTTTATGTTTGTGTTAATTTAACCTGTCAAAGTTAATCATCCTGTCGAAGTGCCAAAGCACCATGATGTTGGGTGTGGTAGAGCTGCCTGGTGCTTTAGTCTTATTTCCATCTCTGCTAGAGACTCGTTAAGTGCCCTTTGTTAAATCCTTTTCTGTCTCTCATTTTCTTTGTTTTTAAAATAGAAGGATTAATTATTATCTCCTGTGTTATATTTATGTTACATTTTATTACTTTAGGTAATAGTTTAATGATATATACATGACATATTTTTATTTGTTCCCTGATTTTTTTTTTAAATCGTGGGGGAGATAAACAAACTAATAATATAAAGATTGTTTAAAAAATAATGTACTCAAAAGAGCTGACCTGTTTGTTTGTTGCTTGGCATTTAACACTGAACTGCATATAGAACATACCAGTTTTTATTCTAAACATGTACGTGATTGTAAACAAGAAATGATCTTGTACTATGCGTGTGGCAAGGCAAGTATTTTTTAAACCTGTTTTGTCCTTACTCAGAGTCAATGTAAGGTCTTCCTTCATGTCCAGAGATATCTTATATTAACAAAAGTGTTGACCAAACTTCCACTGGACACATTTTTTCAATCTAGGAGTCTACACAACTTGAAATATAGATGTACTATAAGATAATTGAAAATATTTCAGATAAGTCATCTATAATATTATAAACTTACTTCTAGGGTAGGATTATTTTCATAAGCATTATGTCTCTTAGAGGAAAGCAATCCCACAAGAATTAGATATAAATTGCAGAATTTGATTTTCCTAAGTGACTGTTTTATATTATAATTAATACTATGTTATTCAATTTGGTAGTTATGCTTTTCTTCTGAAATAGCAAACACTCTACTTGGGAAAAAATGCAGAAGAAAAACGTAGACTTGGTAAACATTTACATGCTATGGACTAGCCTTACATAAAACTTGTTAGGATTGGTGTGTGTGACCTTCTTAATCTCTTTATTTACTTACCAGTCGTGTACGTTTGTATCCTGTGCTCATTTTAACCCTACTCCACCAAGCCCTTAAAAACACTGTTCCATATTTTTGTGTTTTATTTCATTTTTAACTGACACATAGTAATTGTACATAGTTATGAGATAAAATGTTATGCTTTGAAATGTGTTTATTGAGTAATACATGTATTAAGTAATTTTCAAAACCACAATAGAGTGGATATTTAAAATAGTTTTTCATTAGGGTATGCATTTTTTATTTTTCCAAATTAATCTACACCATCTTCAGTCCTTCTAAATAAGCAAAACATCCCTGTCATTATGCTATAATTCTAAAAATTCATGAATAATAATTTTTCCAGCACCTTCTTAACCTTCTTACCTCTCATCAGTGGAGACCTAACCCCAAAACCTTCAGGAACAGTATTTTTGGTCTATAACACTACTCCTTTCTTCCATCAGAATTGGAAATATAACTTTGAATATATTATGAATGAGTCTTTTTTCTCGAATGTTTCCTAAAATAGTCTACATATGACCTCTACCAGCTCTACTAAGATTCATCTTCATTTTTGGAGCACAAAATGTTTTTCTATTAATAAAATTTTATGAGTTAAAGTGAAATTAATAATAGGCATTTAGAACAGAGACTCTCTCCCAGCCTTCCTAATATTATACCGACATGCTGTCATTCATGTATTTGAGAAGAAATAATACTAATTCCAAATCCACTTTGAAACATGGTGCCAATACAGCCATGATGGCTCTGTTCTGTCCTACATAATAATTACATCTGTGAAACAGGGACTCTACATAGAATGCATGTTTGTATTCAACGTAATGGCATGATTTGGTAAAAGTTTCCTGTGTGTTATTTAGATGAAAATCAGGGTTGTTACCAACATACTCTCCTAGACTAAAAGCTCCATGAAGCAAAAGAATCATGTCTGTCTTCGTACATTACACCTTCAGAGTGTAGAGCTGTGTTTGGAACATGATAAATATTTGCTAGATAAATGAATGAATGAGTGTACAAACTGGCATAATTTACTTAGTTTTATAGTCTCCATTTGTTGTGTAACAAAAATAATCTTATGTTGATATAAAATTAATTTGCACCTCAGGACATAAAAAAGTTAATTTAATCAGACTTATGAATTCTGAAGTGGGAGCAATTAAGTGTGATGTGTAACATTAATGGAAAATGCATTTTTTGATTTAACTACTTATTTTGATGAAAAACACGTACGGTAATTAAAATAGTATATTTTAATGCATATTTTATTAATGCTCATCCTGGAAACTGTTAGTTCTACTTTTCAGTTGTTGTAAAACATCTGAAACTATTTTATTTATGGGATGGGGAAATACACTTTGACAAAATTTATTCATTTTTAGAATAAAATTATCAGTGCAATTTAGACTCAAATCATAATAACACTTGTATTATTTATTGCTACATAACAAATTACTCCAAAATTCATAGCCTAAAGCATCATATATTTACCATCTCACATTTTCTGTGGGTTAAGAGTCTGTGAAGGACTAAGTAGGGTATTTCTGGCAAGAGGTTTTCCATGCAGATGTGATCCAGGTGTTGGCTGGGGCTGTAGTGATCCAAAGGCTTAACTAGAGCTGCAGAATTCACTTCCAAGAGAACTCACAAAACTGTCAGCAGGTGGGCTCAGGTCCTTACTGACTATTGATAAAAGCCCTTAGTTGCTTGCCACATGGATGTTTCTTTAGCCTAGCTTGAGTGTCCTCAGTGCTTAGTAGCTGCCTTGCCCAGACTGACTGATCCAAGAAAAAAGATAGAAGCCTCAATGTGTTTTATGACCTACCTTGGGAAGTCACACTCAAGCATTTTCATGATGTTCAGCTTGTTAGAAGTTACTAAGAAATGCACCACAATCAAATGTAGGGGAATTAGTCTCCACTGGTAGGTGTTATATTTTAAAACTATCACAAAATATATTACTATCTTTCAGTCAACCCTACAAGGTTTATACATAAAAACTTATTCAATTCTTACTGCAACTTTATGATATAAGGGTTTTAATTAGTCGATTTGTTCACAAGAAAACTGAGCACAGAGCACCTAAGTATCTTTCCCAATGTCACAAAACTAACTGGCTGCGTCACATTTTGTGCTCAAGCAGGTTGGTCCAAGAATGTATGCCTTTAAACATTGTCTTGTGCTGTACCTGTATTTGTGTTTTTATATTCAATGGAGATCTATTTGAGTAAGCAGTCTTTTTTTTTTAACTGCAAATCATAATTCACTGATTGGTCAACATAGAGTTTTGCTGTTAAGAGCTTATAGAAAGATAACAAATGCAAACTTTTTAATCTAAGAAAAAATAGTATTTTTACAAAATTATTTTAGCCACAGGGTCTTGCTGTGTTACTCATGCCAGCCTCAAACTCTTCAAACAATCCTCCCATCATAGTCCCCTGAGTGACTGAGACTACAAGTGCACACCACCATGCCCAGCAAAAATAATTATTTTTGCTTAATTATATTTTACCTAAATTAAGTATAATTTTAATTATTTTCTTTTCTCACATTTAGATATATCCTGTTACATAACATGGGAACTATGGTGAAATGCACACAATTTAAAAATTAATCTGTACCATGATACTTACATTAAACAAAGTGTTAATTGTATTCAAATAAAACACAAACATACACCATTCCAGTGTGACCACAGGAAGAAACAGTTCTTTTGGTTTCCACATACACATTTAGTTTTCAATGTATTAAAATTCAAATTAATATTAGCAGAAGCATAAATATAAACTAGTTTATCTATACCAGTCCCTATATTGACTTTAAAAAACTTATAACATTTAAAGAAAATACTCCTTATAAAATTTTGTATTCAAATCGAATTAAGAAATTTACATAGAGAGAGTGAAGTATAAGTTACATTTCTAACAGAGACACTGAAAGCCTGTCTAAACAATTTTTAATTTATACAATACAAATAACAATGATTGTGTCATGGGGATGTCCTTGGCTTTACAGCTTAGAGTGTCACGGAAAGAAAAATGAGTAAGGAAAACCACTAATTAGATACGTAAATCCTAGAGTTATGAGGCGAGCGGTCTAAATGGGAAAAAGCCAAAAACAGAAGGGACATATGCACCAATTCTTGTTTGGAGCTCAGGAAGCCTATATTGCCCATGTGATTTTACTCTCTAATCTCATTCATGTACATTAACGTCAACAGAAAAGAGGAAACAAACTTAATTTTATTTAACATCTTCTAGACTATTCTCAACACAAAATGTCAGTTCACTTAAACAAAATGTTAAATGTCGTTCAATACTAGGTCCGCTTCTCTAGTGTATCCCAAAGGGAGGAGTCAGCTTTATTTGTACAGAACCATTTTTCTTAGGAAATGAAAAGTATTGATTTATCCTTCTTCCTGGTGTTTGTCTCTCTCTTGCTTCTACTTTAGTGAAAGCCGATCAGAATGAGAAAAGAAATTTTGCCCTTTCCTAGCTAAGATGTCACACGTTCATGCTGTAAAAATATATTGTTCCCAAATCTCTGTATCTCGGCTGGTTTGAAAATATATTTTGATACCTTTTTTCTTGAAGAAATTTGGGATAATTGAGAAATTTCTGATTTGTTTTGTATATTATGTCATTCGTTGTAATTTATGGACATGATTGAATTTAATAACTAACATAAAGATCTTAATAAAAATTAGATTCCATAAAAATCTAATTATACTTATGATTTTTTTTTGAATAGTCAAATCATCTTCAAAGCCTATAAGATATAAAAATATTTTCTGTTTTTTATCAGTTTTATCATTGACTACTAAAAAAATACATTGCTTCTTAGGAACTTTTAGGGAAGAAAAAGATATTACCTTTCAGAACTGATCCTCTACACCTGTGTTGACCACTAAGCTACAAGTAGCCTTTCACATTTACATTTAAACTAATTAAAATTAAATAAAATTAGAGATGTAGTTTCTTAGTAACACTAACCATACTTCAAGTGCTCAGTAGCCTCATGTAGCTAGTGGCTAACATATTAGACTGTGCAGATATATCAAACATTTCCATCATCACAGAATGTTCCATTATGCAGTGCTATTTCATCAATTTATACCTGGGGCTTAATAATTTAGGAGCAGTAAGCTTATTATATTTGCTTTGTGCTATTATTTTCTCTTGTTTAAGATCCCTAATTTGAATCTGTGGTATCGTGGTGACAGAAGCTAATCTCAAACAGGCTAAATTTTTTTGACTGGTCTGAAATATGTGTTAACATTCTAAAATATTTAATTACTCTTTTTGTTTTTAACAGAGCATTGTACCAGTGTTCAGAGAGACTAAAAATCTGGCTTGCTTTAAAATTTTTTGAGAAGCTGTTTTTTAAGTACAGCAAACCTCAGGCTGATATCATTCAGTACATTGTAAATGTGTACAAAATAGTGTTTGATATATAATTAGTATCTTTTGTATTAATTCAAATGTTATGGAAATATAATTAACTGTGATTTACTTTTTATGCTTTCATAATAGTGAGGTAGCAATCCTCATCTTGAGATTAGTATATCGATAAAAACTACTATATATATATGAATACCTCTACTAAATATATATATATGAATACTTCTTATAGTTTGTGTGTGTTTGTGTGTTCTAATTCCAGCTCTGACACTTCGTAGCTTTGAGACCAAAAAAAGTTAATCTTTCTAAACCTCATTTTCCACATTAGTAAATGGAGGAAATACTGCCTCCCAAATGATGTAAGAAAATGTCTTTAAAAAACTGATTACAATGCTGCCAGTGCTCAGTAAATGCTGTATATAGTAATTAATATTATTAATTACCAGTAGTTGTAGTATCACAATAACTTAAAAATAAATTACAATACATCAAAATAGTATTGATAGTTTATAATTTGAAAGTACAAAATAATGCAAGTATCCAGGGCTTTATATATTTTTTTATTTAAGACATAACTTGGACATGAATATATATCTATAAATGTGTGTATATGCCATAGTTAATTATAAAATATTTACTTATATATAATGAATAAAAAAGTTTTTAAGACCCCCTAGCCTCATTAAATGCTGCCTCCTCTATTGACTTCATTGACAAGCCAAGTTCATTGATATAAAAAAAAAAACTCAATCAACAAACACATCTTTTTTCATCTTAGTGCTTGCTATCCTTTTTGTCTTTGTCTCCTTTCTTTAAATATATTTCCACTCCCTAATGTAGTCTTTTCTATGTGGTTAAAACACAGAAAAATGTAAGTAAAATTATGATTTTGCTTACCTTTTATACTATAATTAAATTATATATGTTCATATTTTATCTTTCTACCTATGCAGTGCTTAGAATAATGCTTTGCTGATAAAACATGCCTAATAAATGCTTTTTGAATGGATAAACCTACCAATGAAGTGATTGTACTTGTTAGGTCTTTTTCCAACAAAACATCTCAAAACTCATTAACTTAAAATAATAACCATTTATTATTGCTAATGACTTCACAGGTCAGCTGGATTCCTCATGAATCTGTGAGCAGTTTTGTGAGTCGGGTGTATATATTTGCTCGTCTTGGCAGAGCTCTCTCACATGACTTGGGCTTTGACTGGGGAAACTAAGTGTATTCAACTTTGACCATATAGTCTCTCATCACTGAGCAGGTTAGCATGTGGTTGGATTTATAGCAAATGAGCAAGGAACTAAGATATAAAGTGCAAGTGTGCAAAGCCCCTTGAGGTTTAGTCGCAGACTGGCACAATATCATGCTGCATTACATTTGACCAAAAAAGTTACAAGGCCTATCCTTTTGATGGGAGATGCTGCAAAACCACATTGAAAGAACATGGATACAGAAAGAGAAATAATTGAAGCCATATTTGAACAAAAAAAAAATCTACCACAGGCAGATCTTCTCTATACTCTTCTCTGCCCCACTCTTTTCCTAGAAAGCCCAAGTTATAAATTCCACTGAGGGAATCCTTTGATTCCCTGGGGAGTTACAAAAAAATTGCTCTCACAAGTTCTTCAATATTCCCTTGATTTAACTTTTCTCAATTATCTCATTGGGTGTGCTGTCTCTTTGATTCTGAAACTCTGAGTGATACAGGTATAAGATGGATCTTGCTTCAAAGTTAAAACATTTGTCGCATTCAGTTGAAATGTCTTTACTTTAGAAATTAACATTTTGTCAAAAAGCAAAACATGCCCAGATTTTTAAATATTTATTTTGATTCCCCAAGTCATGAATGCAGAAAAACAGGTAACAAAACATATTTATGTTCTGAAATAATAAAACATTTAATAATTAAATAATCAATGAATACTTAAAACTACACCTCACTAATTTGAATTTCGAATAGCATCTGTATCTTTCCTGTAATTTTTTAAAATTTAATTTATTGAATTCAGATCCCAGCTTCACTCTTGCTTTGTGATCACTGGGCAAACTACTTTTCTCATCTATAAAATGGAAATAATAAAATAATTTACCTTATAAAGTTATGAGAAATATATTAAATATAAATTGTTAAGAAGAATGTCTTAGAAATTTTAACTGCTTAATAAATAATATCTATTAGTGTACCAATAGAAACAGGAATTGTAGTAGTAAAAAAAGTACCTTCTGAAAATTTTTATTTGAGTGTATTTTTTTATACAAACTATATATATGTATACAAATATATACACACTTTTCACAAATATTATTTAAGGGCTAATATTTCTATCAAGTTTTATGTCATAATTTAGTCATTCTATCACTGTGAAATATTTTAAGTATTTCTAATTTTCTCCTAAAAAGAAGTAGTTCTAAAATCAAGATATTTGCACGTAATACTTTTATAATTAGGATTATTGCAAAAGAAGAGTCAAAAGGCTGCAATTATTAGGATATGTGATATAAACTTTAAAAAACAACTCTACTCATTTATTTCTATTACTTCCATTTGCCTGTTTAAACCTTTATTACTAAAGTAAGAAGGGCCTCATTTTCTAAAGCAACATACATATCATTTTGAAAATCTTTGCTAATCATATACATAGAAGAATATGCTTTGTGTTGTGCTAGGTGCTGAGGGAGTTGATTTGAATTAGAAGCAATACAGGTACCCAGGAGAAGTTTCATTTTTAAAAATTTTAAGCCAGACATTCTTCCATATATTTATTAACCAGTTGGTTTTTCTCTAGTCTGTCATCACTGTTTACATCATTAGCCTCTTTATGTACTGCTCCCCAGCAGTTGAATACTAATAATCTAGCTTCATATCATTTCTCAGTTTGATGTCTTTATATAGTCATTTCCTAGACTTCCATGTGACTCTACCCTTGGCAACTCATGCACTCACACCATTGAGACTCACTGAACCTGAAATGGCCCTTTTAGAAGCCTTGCTCTCTTTGTCATTACCAGACTGCTATGTAAAGACCAGTGACAGCTTGTTGTTTTATTTCTTGAATTGTGCTGACAACATTGTTTTTTTCTGGGATATTGTGTTTGTAGTTCATGGCAAGAAGAGACGTGTTTCTTTTTTTATCCTCTCATTTCAAATATGTACCATTTTTGCTATTTGCAGTACTGAACTATATTTATAACTCCTCTAGTCAAAGAGGAAGCCCTGTTGTATAACTCAAAGAAAGTTTGGCTTCTTTGATTTGTATTTTAAATATAGGTTCCTGAAAAACAACATGTATTATAGTGACTTAGTGTATTTTAAAAAATGGAGCCATTTTAAGAACCACGATAGATAAAAAGCGAAAAGTTGACTAGTGTCTTCTACAGAAGTATTTGTAAAACCAAGACAGGGTTTACAAAATTCCCTGGATCACGACACAACAATGCAGAATTGGGTAAATCTAAAATTGATTTACAAAGAGAGGAAGTTCTGATTATTGAGGTCAATTTTTCATAGACAGGTATAGACTGGAGCACGGGCTTCAAATACAAAATAATTCACGTAAGTTGTTTTTACACAAAGAAAGCAAAGCCTGTTTCCGACTCAGGAATCTGGTTGACTTCATTATTAACAAACTGATATTCAGGAGCCTTTTTTCCTCACACAGTGTCAGTGTTTCCTTTAGCAAAACGAGAATCTGTTGTAACATGGAAATGCTTGGAAGGTCTGGGGTGTACTTGAATATAATATTTATTATGTGCTTACTATGTGCTAACAGTGGGCTAGGCTTTCACTTGCTGTATTTTATTCATGAGAACCCTGTGAATAACTGGTAAGTTTAACAGATGTAGTCATGAGGATGGAGATGAGTAAATATCACTCTAAAATCATTGAATATAAAATTCAAGTTTGTCCTTTTTCAGAATTCAAGTTTTTTCTCACTGAAGCACATTTCCTAAAAAATAAGATAATTTAGAAAAATTTAATAGATTTTTGTAAAAAACCACTTCAAAATTTTTTGTACTTGAGATTAAGTTTGGTATAAAATAATAGAGATGCTGATTATGATGATGATAGTGATTATGAGGATGATGATAAGGAGCTAAAATATTGAATGCCTGATCTTTCATAGGCACTTTAATATATGCTTTATGTATGTTTATTTTGGAAGAGTCATATCACAAAAGCATTGCTATCCGCACTTTATCAAGCTGAGGCAACAAGAGCTTATATACCTCATCCAAGATCATCTAACTAGTAAATATCTCAGATGAAATTAACAAGTAGGACATCTTCACTCATGACCATTAATTAGTATAATTTTATGTAGTAATCTGTATTAAATATACATTATTCAAATGTATCTGAAAAGCACATCCCACACCACAAAGCACTTTCACTAGTTCTACAACATTCTTTGTAGTAGATCAGTGAGTCCTGTCAATATAGTGGACCGTTCCATTGTGACTTGGATTCCATTCCTAAACTTGCCTCAGACCTTTCAAAGAAAAATCAGGGCCTTAGGTATAATGTCAAGTGAAAATATTGACATATTATAATGAAGAATCCAGGGGATTAAACACCACTATAAAAACATATACTTTGCAAAGTACTCTATCCTTGCCACTCTAACAGTCAACCATTTGGTGTTTTGTTATTTCAATATTTCCACTGAATACATTTCGGTATATTTAATCTTTCTGTCAAACCTATTGGACTCACTGCCTCCTCCTTCGTATTCTTCAACTAGGTGTTTCTATTGTTACTGAACTGTGAAGTGGAAGCTACACCAAAATACATATGTGTCTCAACTAGTGAACCTCAGTTTGCTGGTTGGCTAAGACACTTTCTTTTCATTAGAAACTTAGGTTGCTAGAAATATTTTACTCTTATCCACCAGAGAAAAAAACAGTTGAAACTTGGTATGCTGCACTGAATTCTAAGACAGACTAATCAATCTAATTCCGTGTAAACCTATTTACCCTGTCCAGGAGTTCTGCTAATGAGGAATGCCAGTAACTCCTAGTTCCTGACACTGCTTTCCAAAAGTGAGTTAATGAACCAGCTTAAAGGGACATGCTTGACATTTGCAAATTAGTTTAACTGGCTTCTTGGGGCAGCTTTGAACTGCATTGGACTGATATGGTTGTCATTAAACCATTCCATCATGTAGTATTTTTATACTTCAGTAAACTTTAAAAGATACCTTAATAATTGAATAAGTTCATGTTATCTAGTATTTTTTACATTTCTTGATTATGATGCTGAAGTTCAGAATTTTAAAAATGCTTTTTCTTCAATCTCCACAATAATATTGTGCAATTTTGTGATGATGCCAATCAAAAGTAACACAGCTTTTGCGCAAAAGTGTGTATTATCAGTAATTACAGGTGGCTCGGTGCTTTCACCTGAAAGCACAGAGGGTGTGTTTGATGTTTTAAATGTCTGCCTCATGGGGTAAAAGGGGGAGACACAATCTGAGGTTTCTAGGCAACAAAGCATAATATATCTGTTCCTTACAATCTACTCAGAAAAAGAAAAAAAATCAGGATATTTTTAAAGGTAATATAGTTTTCTTTAATTATAAGAGAAATAGTTTAATTTGGAAATAGGGTATATTTACAAAGGAATTGATTCATCCATTTATGAAATGTATTTATATACCTACTTTATTTTAGGTTCTGAGCTGAACACTGACAATATAAATACAAAAGAAAAAATAGTATATATTTTTTCTCATGGGGCTTAAATTGGGATGAAGGAGATGTACCCTCCAAAACAAAGGAATAAATGGAATTTTGCAAAATTTAACACATATGACATAAATCAAAAGCAATTGATAAAAGCTATGAGAAATAAATGAGGGCTTTTTCTATCTAAATTAGAATGGTGTTTTAATATTATCAAAATCATTTAGACAAAGGATCACAGGTGACATGATTTTGAGCCTACCCTAAGGTGGAATGCCAAAACCAAACCTCAAATAAAGTTATGAAACTGAAAAAGGTACACATTCAATGAAAGGTTTGACTAGAAAAAAATTCAATTGCCAGCAAGAAAAACAATATGGAAACATATCTGTTTACCTGGGTTCTAGGTTAAAAAAAAAATGAACAAACCAAAATCTCCACCCTGAAATTTTATAACTATAGACCCAATCTCTGATGGCTTTGAGGATCTCTGGTTTATACAGTATACAGTATTATTTATGCTCTCTGGAGGAATGTATTCTCAATCCAAGCCCCAAAGACTTTTCATATATATGAACCAGTAATAAGCCAGTTGCAAGTACATAATCTAAAGTTAATAATAATCTTTTGAAAGTACCAGGACATAATGGACTATTCATGAAGTCAGCAGAAATAACATATGAATGAATTATGTCACCAAGTTATTAATAATTATTAGTTAATAGTTAATAGTTAATTATATTGACTATATTTACAGTTATATATAACAACATCAAGGAATCAAGGAAATAAAAAGAGACTTGCAGATTAAAAAAAATCACGTAGAATTTCTAGTAAATCACAAAAATTTAAAAATCAGTGCATGGATTGATCAATAGATTAACAACCAAGGATTACAATTACTAAACCTGAAGATAAATTTGAAGATATTAATCAGAATAAGCATAGATAACAAGAAAATGTCAAAGACAGGTTACTGAATAGAATTAAAAGATCTGATTAAGGATTCAGACAGGACAAAGAGAAAGCAAAGAGAGGGGAATAGAATGATCAGAGTTTTTATTTAATATGATTGTGGCTAGAAATTATCCACAAAGATAAAAGGAATTTTCAGATTCAGAAAGCAGAAACCCCAAGCCAGAATAACAAAAAGAAATCCTCATATAAATACCATGAAACAAAACTGCCAGATCTAATGTGACGCAAATGAGATATTCAAGGGCTCAAAATGTAAAAAGGCAATTTCTGTAACACTGATGTAAGTGCAAAATCAGCTAAGAGTGAGTGCTTCCTCACCTATGTCCAGAGCATCTTATCCATAACTCAGGTGGTTCTCACTCACAGGTTTCTGCCTGACCCTGCTTGTGCAACACCTGGGAATAAGTGCATCCTTAAATATTTCTCCCTGGGTCCTGACTGACTCACTTGCTTTCATTTATGAAACTCACTGTCTTTATAACTTCTATATCATCAATAGCTTTATTGCATCTTTACCAGTTGTTTCCCTCTTCTTTTGCTGGGTTGTTTACTTTATTTCAATATATAATCATATTTTATTAAGATATTGAATTTTCTTCTGAGTACAGTTTATATGTTTTGTTGACTAATATTTTTATTAGGACTATTTTGAAGTGTTTTATTATTAAAATGTTGTTACTTCACTTATTCATAAAATGTTTAGAGTGTTTCCAGGAAATGATTAAAGATTGAAGGATTTTCTTGCACTGGTCATTTAAAGTAGAACGTTGGAGCCTCTGGGCTTGGATTTCCAGTTTATAATCAGAATTTTCGAAAGTAGAAGCTTCTACTTTTATCAAGCTATAAGTAGTCTATCTGTGCTCCACCAAATGTTTTGTTTGTTTTTTTGTTTTGTTTTACTGTGTATGAAACTACACAAGAATGATTCTGAGAAAAACAGGTCCCTGTTGGTATTGTCTGCTCTGGTGTTTATAACCGGAAAATTTTATTCACGATCTGAAAAAAATGTGCATAAACTCAGTACAATTTTTCCTACAATAAGAGAGATTGTCTCGCCTTAAGTGTTGAAAACAAACAAGAACATAAACATCCACTAAGCAAGTTAATATGTGTATAATACAAATATGGACAATAAGCTATTATGACAGAGAAAAAGAAATAGATAATAGCATTGTGGGGCCATGCTGAGTACTACGGTAAGGTTCACTCAGAAGACAAGATGATATCTGAGTTGAGACTTAAAAATTAACAAGAATAACCAAAAAGGGAATAACATTTTTCCATGTATGATGAGGGAAATGTGAGCTGCTAGGTATGGATTGATATTCCAAGTAAAGGAAATCTTGAGCGAAAGAGTAGAGGTGAGAGAGCGTGCACTGGTTAGAGAGAAGTAAAGAAATGAAGATTATGGTAAAATTCAAGGATAGTGGGAAATGCACATTCATATTATGTCTAACAATTTTTAAAGTGACATTCTTATCTCTTGAAAGCCAACATTAAATCCTTGAATAAATCTGGGGTGGTCTTTTGGAAAGCAAACACAGAAAAGTTACCACTGACTGTTGTGTGGCTAATGATTTCAGCTGCTAGTAAAGTAAACTCTAAGTAACAGTAACTTAAACAGGAAAACGTTACTTTTCCCTCAACAAAGGAAACCCCTACTTAGATTCCTGCTGGTATTCCTTCAGCTCACAGTAATGTCAGACCTGGGAGTCAGCATCTGTGGAATTATCAGCGGCCTTTCCCCAATGGCCATTAGATGGCTATAGTCTTGGGCATGACATCCCCAATCAAATGGAAGAAAGGCTCATTTTTTTTCCCTAAAATGTAGGAGCTAAAATAAAGCCTCCTACAATTCAACAGACGTATCATATCTCATTTGCCAGAAAGATGTCATGTGGCTAATTCAAATTCAAGATATCCTGGGGAAAGAGGGCAAGAAGAGCGTGTTGGAAATAGTCCATTGGTCATTTGATTAGTCAACGTAAAATGTTTGCCAGAACCACCTTCTCTGAGTTCTCATGCTGTGACCACTACCTCTGGGAAGAATGACTCTTACTCTCTCAGTCCTTTCTTTAAAGTATTTACAAATGGTTTAATCAATTATTGTATCAATATATTACCTTTGAAAAGAAAAGAAAGATTTACACTTCTGAAAAATTTTAGCTAAAAATTTAGCACTTGTTAGCTAAAAATTTTAGCTAAAAATTTTAGCACTTTTTCCTGAAAAAGTGCTAAAAATCTATGGTACTCTTTGTCAGTGTTGTTTCTCTCTGTCTCACACACACATGCACATGTGCACACACACATGCACACACATGTGCTTTTGTTTTCCCCATCTACGTATCTAGTTTTTGTTAAGAGTTGTAGGAAAAAGATCTGAATAGTTTTAGAAAGAAAACAGAAAAAAAGAGAATCATTCAGTCCACTTTTATTTTGTCAAGCCTAAATTAAATGCCTCAAGGAATATATGACATAGTGATACTTGATGATAAAAATTCTATTTGGTGCATAGCTTTGTATTACAGAGACCAGTTGTTTGCTAGTTTGTAACGAGCACTGTGCTAAGCAGGGAAACTATTACACACTTGGAATTGCTGTAGGAAACAAAATGTGATCATATAAAAAAAAGAGTAGCTTTGCTTTTTAGAAATGTCCAATTGCCATAGGAGAAAAATGAGTGAATTTAGATTCAACTGTATTGGAGTGAAGGGAATAGGAAAGGATATTAAACTTTGGAAGTGATTACTAAGAAATCTTATAAAAGGGTTAACTGATACCATTGTCTACAATGGTTTAAAGAAGCATGCCTCATAAGAGGAGTACATTAACCTTGCAAGACTGCTTTGGACATATGTATTAAAAACATATGCATCTGATCTTCAAAGTAAACTTTAGCATGGTAACAAGGTTGCTGAAGTCACATAACTAGTGTAAATCAATGTATCTATGTACTAGCAATTGACTCTATACACATTCCAAGATTTAAAGTGAATTATGGTTCTCTTATCAAATAATCTCCTAGGCTTTGTCAGTGGAGCGCTTAACACCAGGCTAGTCTCATACTAGAGGTGTAATTGTTTTTGGAATTTATTGGAAATTGAGTTCCTTTAAAATTCTAGAACAATAGTCTCTACAAACAAACATAATGGAATTTAAACACACACACGTACACACATGCACACAAATGCACACATGACATGTTATGGGATATATTTTAACAGTTTTAGAGTTCTGTCTTGAGAAATGTTTATTTTAAATTATATATCAAGAAATTATTCAACACTTTTTCTGTTATGCTAATTAAATCTATAGTACCAGGTCTGCGGCTCCAATGGTGACTTGTTTTCTTATTTACCTTGTAAATTTTCTTATTTACCTTACCTGTGACATATTTTCTTATTTACCTTGTTTACCAGTGGTCTATTTAGGACCTTAGGAACTCAGCTTTCCTTTGATCATTATTTCTCGGAAGAACTGTTTACCCCAGAGATGAGTGGTGTGTGTGTGTGTGTGTGTGTGTGTGTGTGTGTGTGTGTGTGTGGTGTGTGTGTATGATATTATGACTAAGGATATTGGCCTAGTAAGTTATAGTTAGTTGTTTAAATGCTAGTCTTCCCTAAAAGACTGAGCTGATGTCAGCTCTTCATAAAACATGGATAATGGCTACATTTCCAGCTACTTTTATTTTACTTTGAACCCATGGTGCTGGATAGTAGATAAATAGATGGATAAAGATATAGATATCACATAGGAAAGAATGAGCATTTCTTGGAATTGAAGATGACCTTCTACTTGCCTTGCTTTTGGTTAATTTTGTTTCATAAATTCATCAAGTTAAAAATATATCGGACACTTTTTGCTTGGATTGCTATATATGAATCCCTGTTTATTTTATTTTTAAAATTTTTTATAAAATGTAAAATTTTTGTAGTTACTTTGGAAAATCTAGATAGTGATAATAAGGAAAATACAAATGTGAATGTGTGGTTTCCCCTGTCACCCCTAGCCTTCCAGGTAGGCACCTAGTGAGTTCTCAGATTTCTACTCTGGACTCAAGATGTGGCAGATAAATGAGTTTATTTTCTTTAACTAACATAATTTGTTATTGCACGTCTACTGTACTAAGGGAAAGATCTATTGGAATTAAAACCTGCCAATTAATTTATTTTACTTCCTTTAGTGTTAAAAATCTCCATTTAGAAGCAATTTTATTGAGTAAATAATGATACTCCTAGGGTTTTTCTTTTTCTGACTCCACTCCTTCCATCAGCCATGGGTATCTGGATACAGCAGGAATCCTGTGAGATTTCATGAGGAGGGAACATTGATTCATATTTGAATGTGTGCCCTTGTTTTGATGTCTACTAAAGTAGGGTGCTGTTTTTTAAAATGGAAGATTCAGTAAAGAAGTCCTTGGTCATTAAACAAGATTTAAATAAGCAGAGGATACAAGGAGGAGAAGAACATCCAAGTTAAAGAAAAAAAAAAAAAAAAAGAAATGAAGATTCCTTTGTATTGTGCTCTAGTAGAGAACTAGAATGTAAACAATAGCAGTAGTCAGCAAGGATGATATGCCACAGAAGGAAGCTGTCGATACACAGAGGAGTTCATAGTAATGAAAAATGCATATGAAAAGCAGAGAAAGGCCAGGCACGGTGGCTCATGCCTGTAATCCCAGCACTTTGGGAGGCCAATGCAGGCAGATCACCTGAGTTCAGGACTTCGAGACCAGCCTGGTCAACATGGTGAAATCTCGTTTCTACTAAAAATACAAAAATTAGCCAGGTGTGGTGGTGGGCACCTGTAATCTGAGCTATTTGAGAGGCTGAGACAGGAGAATCCCTTGAACCCAGGAGGCAGAGGTTGTAGTGAGGCGAGATTGCGCCACTGCACTCCAGCCTGAGCGACACAGCAAGACTCCATCTGGAGAAAAAAAAAAAAAAAAGCAGAGAAAATTGGGTAACAGAGTCTTCATATTTTTCCATTTACTTTCAATATTATTTCTATTTCTTTCTGCTTTCTATTGTTACTATCTGAAAGAAGCAGATTTGGCAAAAATCTTCTGTTGTTATACAAAAAGATGGGAGAGGTACCCGCTCTGTTTCAGTTATCCCCTAAATAACTTTACACACACAACTTTGTCCTGCACTCAACCTACTACTTGGCCCTATTATTCAGATTGCTGTTGTCCCGTTTCCAACTCATCTAACATCCTGAGCTGCTAAGGAAGTAAAACCTACAGAAATAGAAATGCTGGGAGTGAGGTAAAACCTGCTTCAGCATGATTTTGAACTTGACAAACAGCTGTTCACATCAGAGTTGTCTTATATTCCAAGATGGATAAGGAGAACGTGAAGAACATATTAGTTATGGATTTAGTAGGAGACTTAATGTTAAAAATGGTATTTAAATAAGTCTAGTTATTTAAGAAATCATTTAAACTCATTAACACATAGGCCATCAATGATGTCTAAATCCTTAAAATTTTAGGTCAGTAGATATCAAATATAATAACAAAAGAAGCTTAATGAATACTTTGTTTCCTGGAGCTAAATGGAATAATCCATAAAAATAAAAATTGTTTCACAGTACATCTGGATTTATAGATTCAAGCAAACAAAATAAGCCTTTTTAGTATAAAATACAAAAAGAAACTTTATAATGTAAGAAAAGGTTTAAACTAAATTCTCTGAAGTAAAAATATGTTACTACTCTTGAACAATTTAAGAATATACCACATTTTAAAAACTTGCAAATCCTAACTAAGCTATATTATTTTAACAGTTTTCTAAAACCTGTACTAAGGTTGTTATCCTCTGAATTTGTAATATGTCAAACATAACTCTTTCAACAATACCTTTAAAATTCTGAAGAAATTGTGTATGCATTGCCTGGAAAGTGAAGTTTTGGGGAAACATGATAACTGCCTTTCAATATTTAAAAGGCTCTCAAGTGGAAAAGACAGCAAGGTGACAAGTGCTCTTTCATTGGAAACATTTAAAGCAGAAGCTATGTAAAAACTCAGAATACTGTAAGTAGAGCACTTAGGTGGTTGAACTTGTTGACATTCATATTTCATTTCATTTTATCCTTTCAATTAGGAAATACATTTTATTTAATGAAGCTGAAATAGTATTATTATGTGTTTTCCTGGACATTGACCAGAAGAGGTGAAGATGCCTCCTTGAGATTTTAAAAGCATGTTTTAGGAAGTTAGAAAAATTAATGTAGCTTTATCTGGAAAAAAATAGTGTCTTTCAGATTAATTTCTACTTATAAGACTGTCTCCTATTATTCAAACATCCTTCTCTCTCATTATTCACAAAGACCAACAGCTTACAGGCAGGGAAGTTAAGAAATTGCCATCTTTAAAGCTATTGCTTATCCAAATTATACTGTCCCAATAATCTTTTCCTACTACAAGTGGATTATATGAGAATATAGAGGATCAAAACATTATAATATGATTCAGTTTCTATGAATTACTATGAGGAATTTAGTAGTTGACACTTATCATAGTGAATAGATAATATTGTCATGTGTTTCTCTGTTATGCATATGATTAGGAGCCAATGAAAATGTAACTCTACAATAGTATATAAGGACATTAATACTTTTTCAAAAAAAAGTATTCTAATATGACTAACTCATGTCTCTCTAACATCTAAAGTAAAATAATTATAAGTTAGAAGGAGGAGGAAAAGAAGGGGGAGGATGTGGAGGAATAAAGGAGAAGAGGAAAGAAGATAAATGAAAAAAGAAGGAAAAAGAGGACTAGGAGTAGGAGGATTGTTGTTCCATTTGCGACAATCAAATGCTCTTCTCGTTTAATTCCACATTCTCAAGGACCCTTATCCTCCTCTTCACTTTGGTATGTTCAGTGTTTTTGTCAGCACTGTGCTGCAGATGTCTATGCTTACATGGAAAAATGAACAAGAAAAAATCTGTTTTCTTTGTATTTTTCCTTGCTGACATCCATGCATAAGCAAAAATGTGTATAAGCAAATGAGCCAAATGATTATGGGTAATTAGCTTGTGGAATATATGAAAGCAAATTGTTTGCTATATATAAGCAGGGTTTTTTTTTTACAAGATTATATTATCATTAAAGCTTATCTGGAGTTAGCCAATTAGGACACTCACTGAAATTTAGCCAATTAGAAGTCAACTCTGTGAGCATGTCTGCAAGAAGTTTTCTAGAATGTTCCAATGGTTCTCTGGTTTTGAAAATGATGTAATTTTATCGGGATGTTAGTCTACTGATATTAAAAGAATGTAGTAATTTAATCTCTTGTAAATGATCATCTTTAGATTATGCTCTCATCACAGTATTTGATATCATCTTGAGCTGTCCAATGATGTAATTGATCTTAGTGTTATTGTGTGTCAATTTCAAGATACGTAATTTGCTTCAGTGTCATTTATCACACTTTTTAATCACCATGGATGATGACTACAGCTTTAATGTAGTTCTGTTTTTGATTAGTGTAATGTCACTTCTGAGTTTCATTATCTACAAAGGAATAGAAGAATTGTGTCTCTATGCCTGTCAAGTCTCACACTTAACATGAAAACTAAATTCACTTCAAAGGCTCTATTAAAACAAATTTCATTACAGCACCCTTGCTTAAATAAAATGAACTATTATTTTGAAAAATTACTTATAATAAATATCCTTAAGTGGGTAATTTAAAAAGCTAATACATCTGGGTCAGTGTTTCACTAGTTTGTGAGTATACTCATCCTTATCTATAATCTCTACAGTATAGAAGCATCTTTACTGGGACTTGGGACTTGGCTGTGTATTTGGTTCCTAGATCCTCACGGAGCTATCATAAAAGAGTAGCATGTGAACTATCAGATCTAGATTTCCTTCCCAGTTCCACTGTTCACTACAGTTTTTTCTTAAAGATTTATTTTCCGATTCTCAATTCCTTGTCTCTATAATGTAGATAATAAACACTTAGAGTTAGTTTTTCAGAGTTACTATGATGTGATAATACATAAGAAAGCACCTAACATATTGTCTGGACTAATAAAGATTCATTATGCTATTATCTTCCTTCCTCTGCAACTGTACCAGATATTTCTTTGTCATTACTTATGGTTCATTAATTTTTGTATCTTTATTTTTTATTGAAGCCATTTAAATAGTCACAAAACATATTAATTAGGAGGGACTAGGCATAGACTGTTTGGCTAGAAAATAAGTAGTCTCCTTATATTTTAATATTCTCAGGTCATCTCAAATGGAAGATCACATTACTGGGAGAACAGAGTGTATACATTGCTATTAATAGTTACCTACTTAATATCCTTTCTCTCTCTTCACTGGCAAATTTTATTCACTTGGATGGGCACTAATACGCTCAACTAAAATATGTGATTTTTCCTTTCTTATTGTCTCTGATGTTTGAAATATTCTTGTCACCTTTTATGTATTCAATCTACTCCAAATTATGACCATTCTACTTTGATCATCATCCCTGTAGAGCTTCTACCTCCTTTTCCAGAGCAGCTTTTAATCTTTCAGACCCATTTTTTATCTCCTGACATATGCTTCTCAAATGTTCAAGGACATTTCTCAACAAGTGTTGATCATTGTAAAATATTTATTTTTATATTTTACATGGCTATGAATGATTTCATGGAACTAGACTTTGAAATGAATGTGTTTTCTCATCATTAAATTTGGTAACACTTAGCAAGACTATGAATGGGATAGCTCTTTTTCTACAGTCATCTTGGCTTAACATCTAATGTTTTTGCATATGCATGATTATAGTCTCCTTGTGAACTTACATTACTAAGTACTTTTAAAATACAAATGCTTCTCTAATAATCATATTGATAATATTCCTTTTTTCGAATTGTATAAAGACATTCTGCTACATCTGAAGTTATTAAAAATGAACTCTGAATATTTTTAATACCTCCAGAGCACTGTCCTTCTTATTTAAAATTATAACCCCCTAAAATAAAATAAACTTAGGACCCTTATATACTGAATGCTTATTGAGTGCTTGCCACTTTATTTAATTCATGTAACTCTCACAAAATTGCAGAAGAAATTGGTGTTGTCCTTGTTTAAAAGTAGAAGATATGGAAGCTTGCATAGAGACATTTTGTAAATAGTGGAAATTGAATGCAAATACTTGTGCTTGTAACTTTAAAGGAGCTGATTATGATTATTCTGTTTGATTACTATTTATATTCATATATGACCAGAAAAAAAGCCACACACCTCCAGAAATTCTTAAAGGTCTCACAAAATAGAGTAAACACAAGTACTCACCAAAGTGATTTAAGGCTACTAGAAATTTTCTGTGGGCAGCCTCATCAGAGTTCTCTGCAGGTAACATAGACAGAGGTGGTGTTTCATTTTTCATTCTACGTTTACTACAGAAAGAGGTATTTACATTATTCCTTTGTTAGAGCTGAAGATCAGGTAGGGAAGAAGTGCATTACTTTTCTAGCAACTGGCAATTTATTTTATGTAGGATATAATGAGACTACATTTCCAAAATGATTACCAAGTATATTCCCAATCAATGGAATTGAAAGGTACATCATCAATAAGCTTTCAGAGTCCATCTTTTGTATACTACAAAGATTCTTGTTATATTTCATATTTAATTTCCATGTTTAACTGCTTCTTCCAGTAATCACTGATGAAATGTCGGTTTGGTGAAAGTTTCTAACTTTTGCTGGTTTCATTAAAGTTATGCTTTAACTTACTTTGATAATTATATATCATGTTTATATGACACTATTGTTATAGCATAACTGTACTGTACTTGATATTCTATCTAATATACTCTATGATGTGTTAGAATACATAAATAGGACCCTGCCTAACAACAGGTATGTCCTGCTAAACACAGTGCTCTGTCCAAATGTAAAACTAATTCATGACTAAGGAACATTGTAAAAATAACAGGCACGAAAAATGGGATTCTCTAATTTATTTAACAAGTGTAATAATCATACTATAAAAATGTGAGAGACTATTTTGTTAAAATGAAAACATTTTCTAGTGAGGCCATATTTGGATAAATACACTGCACAGATTAATGTTTCTGTTTCTCACTTTCTTCATTTGTCTTAATAAAGGATTTAAGAAAGAAGTTTTCAAAGGCAACTTCTTACTTAATATTTTATCAAGGATGGTATTTTTGCAAAAATAGGTTCACTCATATCTTTATTACACTGGAATAACAACACTGGTAAATAAACATAATATTAAATGGCCAATAAATTGTTTAAAACAGCATTTGCTATGCTCTTTCTTATAGGAGTTGTCTTTTCTAACTACCTTTGGCCCAGTTATTTTACATTTTAGTTAGAAATAAATTTCTGATTTTATTTCTAAAAAATGTGCTTTCTACAGACATGAATCTACAAAAAACATGAAAAATATGATTTGTTAAAATAAATGTGACATTAAAATAAAAGTGTACGATTATATAACTTATAGCTATATATCGTATAATGTGTGGTTATCTCAGAAAAGTGAATACTTTGTTCTTTAGTTAATAAGAAAAAGAATTTAGCTGTTCTACCAGAAAGTTCCTACAACAGAAAAGATCTGTTTTGAATGTAATAAATGAGCCTGTAGCTAAGAAATGCATGTTGACTGAGCTTAGTGGATTCACACTGAGTCTAACAATGCCTTTTATTGATAATCTTCCACCATCTGCTCTGAAGATATATTCATACAAAGAAAAAAAAGCAGGTGAGAAGAAAGAATGCAAATAAGTGGCAATACTTAAAATTTGAATCATGCTGTGATTTTGCAAAGTGGATTGATGCTACTGTTGCTTTTAAAAACATTACAATATTTGATGTAACAAAGTTGATGGTTAACTTCCACTTTCGGTCCATTTGCTTACATGAGCAGGAAAGTGCTCCCAGAAATGTCCGATTCATAAATTTAAATGATTGGTAGAAACAGTACTAATGTAATTTACATTTTGTATAGGGATAGCACTTTCATTCTGGCAAAAATAAAAGAATAATGTATATATTGATGGTCCTCTCAATAGAATTGAAAAGGCCTTTGACTAGGTATAAATAGAAAAAAAAAAAAAAATATATATATATATATATATATAAAAGCTTACAAAGTTAAAAAAAAAACACATAACTTCCACATTAATAGTCCCTTGAAAGGTAGGGAATCACTGAAAGGTAAACATATGGTAGGTCAAAGTAATACTAAATCTGGGGATGTAAAAAGAAAGACTTTCCAGTGAAATCAAAGGAAAGACCACTTATGTGTAAGAAAATAGAGGGAAGGACGATTTGCTGTTTTCAGTTCCAATTTGAAAATTTCTTTCTCTTGTCGAATTGCTCTGGCTAGGACTTCCAGTACTATGCTGAATAAATGTAGTGAAAGTGGGCATCCTTGTCTTGTTCCAAATCTTAGAGGAAAGGGTCCAGTCCTTCCTTCCCACCTACTTTCCTGCTCACTTAATCCCCACTGAGTGTGTGTCTGGAGAGTCAAGCAAAACTCTTTTTAAATTTTATTTTTTTATTTTTTAAAGACAGGACAGACATTTGAAACATTTTCTCCAAGTTTCCATAAAAAGCACTTTATGAAACAATCTAGGCTTACCAGCCTTGACATTCCCCAGCTCTCTGGACTTAATCACAAAGGGAGATGAGGCCAAGCCTTGGGGGGTAGAGTAGAAGAAAGTATAGGACTCCTTTGATGCCATCTACACACATTAAATGGACCAGCCACTTCTCTACATTGGGCCTTTATCTTTTAACTATTAAAGCAAAAGGTTACTCATGTATAAGGCTGGCTGCAAAATCCTTCACAAATGAAAGTATACCCTGTAAGTGCACTTAATAGGCCCCCCTTTAATTTCTATTGTTCATAGTGGCATAAACAAGGGTTTTCACCATTCAATAAGAAGTTAACTGTGGGTTTGTCATATATGACCTGTATTGAGATATGTGCCTTATATACCCAGTTGGATAAGACTTTTTTTTATTATGAAGAGATGTTGAATGTTATTGAATGCCTTTGGGGCATCTGTGGAAATGATCATACGATTTTTATCCTTGATTCTGTTAATGTGATGTTTCACATTATCTCACAATGTATGTATGTAAAACCTATCTTGCATCCCTGGGATGAATCCCAGTTGGTCATGGTGAATGATCTTTTTAATATGTTGTTGAATTCACTTTTATAGTATTTTGTTGAGAATTTTTGCATCTATCTTCGTCAGGGATATTGGCCTGCAGTTTTCTTTTTTTGTTGTGCCTTTGTCTGGTT
Source organism: Pan paniscus (assembly GCF_029289425.2). NCBI lineage: Eukaryota > Metazoa > Chordata > Mammalia > Primates > Hominidae > Pan > Pan paniscus. The sequence continues at coordinate 100,129,716 of NC_073258.2, forward strand.
CTGGTAGCAGGGCACCTTGTAGAATGAGTTTGGAAGTATTCCTCTTCAATTGTATTGGAACAGTTTGAGTGTACGTGGTATTAGTTCTTCTTTAAATGTTTGGTAGAATTTAGCAATACAGCCACTGGGTCCTAGGCTTTTCTTTGATGGGAGAACTTTTATTACTACTTGTATCTCATTGTTCATTATAGTCTGTTCAAGTTTTCTATTTTGTCATGGTTTAATATTTGAAGGTTGTATATGTTCACAAATGTAACCATTTATTCTAGGCTTTCCATTTTTTTGGTGTACAGTTGTTCATAATAGTCTCTAATGACTTTTTGTGTTTTTCTGGTACCAGGTGTAATGTCTTATTTTTAACTCTGATTTTATTTATTTGGGTCTTCTTCCTTTTTGTCTTAGTCTAGCTAAAGGTTTGTAAATTTTCCTTATCCTTAAAAAACCAACTTTTTATTCATTGATCTTTTGTAATTTTTAAGTTTTCTGTTTTACTTATTTCTGTTCTTATCTTTCTCATTTCTTTCCTTCTACTAATTTTGAATTTGGCATGTTATTGCTTTTTTTTTAGTTTTTTTTGATGAGCATTGTTAGACTGTTTATTTGAAGTCTTTTTTTATACTGTAAGCATTTACTGCTATAAACTTTCTTCATAGTACTGCTTTTGTTGTATCCCATAGATTTGGGAATGTTGTGTTTTCATTTTTTCCAAGACTCTTTAAAATTTTATTCCTAATTTTTTAAATTAATTCATTGGTTGTACAGGAGCATGTTGTTTAATTTTCATATATTTAGTGGTTCCAAAGTTTCTATTGTTTGTGCCCTTGTTTGCAAACGTGACCTTCTACTTACAATATCTAAAGACACCACCAAATAATTGTTAGAACCAATAAATAAAATTAGTGAAGGTGCAGTATACTAACTCAGTGTAAATAGCTCATTAGCATTTCTATGTGCCAGCAGCAAACAATTTGAAAAAGAAATTAGGAAAGCAATCCCATTTACAATGAGTATGAAAAATACATTACCTAGGAATAAATTAAACCAAAGTAATGGAAGATCTCTATAATAAAACCAGTAATATACTGATCACAGAATTTTAAAAAGAACACACAAAATAATGGAAAGATATCCCATGTTCATGGATTGGATGAAGTAATATTGTTATAAATTTCATATTACCTTAAAAAAATCTACAGATCCAGTGCAATCCCTGTGGATGTTACTGTTTACAAAACTGTAAACATGGCTATATTTCTCCATTATCTGCAATGCTGCGATTTTGGTTACTCTGCCAATGAGAACAGATGGAGGTGGAATGAGGATACTCCTTATTTAGAGCACCACCGACACCACTGTCGACGACGTTCAGTAGTTTCTCTTGGGCAGTTTTCAGCTATTTTTGTGGCTTTAACTGATTGGCAGAATTCTGAAGTTGCTTTTTTCCCCTCACATGTCCACTCTTTTATAGAAATAATAAATACACTGAGTTGGCCAGGTTTTCACTTACATGAGATTGTGACCATAACTTAGGGCCTTAGCACCACTCTCAGTTACCATCATTTTGGGTTTCCAGTCTCAGAATGTCATTCATAGTTTACGGTGTCCTCATGGTCACACATTTCTTTCAGCTGCTGTCATTCCAGTTGAAGAGAGACCATTTGACTTTCTAGAGATGGCTGCATGCAAACATTTAAAACCTTTGAGAGAATACAGCGCACCAGGGAAATGACCAAGAGTTTAGAGTATGCTCCTTATCCAGGATTCCCATAAACTGAACCACCGAAAAACAAATAGGTTAAAGAATGAGCTAGCTGAAATGTCTACTCACTTGACTAAGTAGTATTTTCATTAATCCCCTACAACTGAAATATTGTAATCTACATTTGATGTATTTCTCCATAAGCCACAAGTATCAATAGCTGCACAGGTACTTTTCTGTTTAGCCAATTCTATTATTTAGCATAACTTTTACAAGAGAATTTAAAGTCTGTTGCGTAATGATAGCCTTTAAAGTAGAATTTGCTGTAGAACCTATTATGAGTAAGACATTTCTGAATATTGCCTCTTTTATTCTAAACCATGGAAAAAGAGCCTAACAAATGATGTCCTTCTAGAAGACTGAAGGCCTCCTGGCAATGTTCTCTTTAATCCAGGATGTGGGTTAAGAGTTTTGACTGATTATGAGGCAACGTATGTACTACTAAAGTTTCTCACCTACATTGGGCCTTTATCTTTTATCTATTAAAGCATAAGGTTATTCATTTATAAGGCTGGCTGCAAAATCCTTCACAAATGAAAGTATACCCTATAAGTGCACTTAATAGGCCCCCTTTTAATTTCTATTGTTCATAGTGGCATAAACAAGGAAAAAATATTCAAAGATAAGAGTCTTGTGAGAGTAGAAGCCTTGATCTGTGATCTTGGGAAAAGCTGTTCACATCAAGGATGTCATCTTTTTCTGGGGAGAAGCTTTCCTGGTTAGTTTTACCTTAAGGGTTCCGATGGGTGTACAGTTCCAGGAGTGTGGAGGCACCCTTCTCAGCTGTGAGATTATAAACCCAAGGTTCAAAGCTAACAAATTTTGCTGTAGTGTGAATGGCAGAGATAGTCTTTCTCTGATGTTCTCAGAAGATCCAATCTTCAGGTTCTAGGTTGTGAAGAGATTATCCTCAGTAAGCCATAAAAAAGCTTTCTTTACCTGGTGAAAATACACTGTAGCATAATCATCTACTTTTATAATACCAGCCCTCTTGCATGGAAAAGCTGTTATACAACCAAAAAACATGCACTGCAAATGACAATTGAATAAAATCTCTTTATAAATATTTAAATGGCTCATCAGGTAGCCAAATGTACCTGAAGCTTTGATTGTCTTCCCAGGAATATGGAACCAAACATTGGTTTTAGGGTGGAGCCCTTGGAAAAACAGGGCCAGGAAAGTGGTTTCTGGTGCCTCCTGTTTTTCCCAGGGAGTCCAGGCTATTAGAGCTTGAATATCCACTTTTAATTAAGCTGGTTTTTAACCATAGTACTCTTTAATGAAGTCCTTTTAAAATTTCTTATTACCCGATTTTAGCCAGGCCAAAAAGCCAATATTTCTGGCTTTTGAATTTTACCAAAGGTAACCTCCCAGGTGCCCAGAGAAAGGAAAATTTAAGATAGTGAATGGAGGAGAGACTAGACAAGGTTATGCAGATATTAAACCAAAAAGGGCTTACTTCCTAGGTGGGGAATTGAACCATCAGTGTGAAAGGCCAAAGTCTTAGCTACTGAGCTATAGCACAGGGCAGTCTCTATTGTCCTTCCCAGAAGGAGTCTAGAGTAGTTAAATTTGAACTTGCAAAGGCTTTTAACTACTCAAGATAATTTTTAGAGCTAACTATGACATAAACGCTAACATTTCTGTTCCCTGGAAGGTGAAGACTAATAGAAAATACTGCCACATGGTTACAAGGTCAAGCTCCCAAGGACATAAAACAAGAGGGAGGAAGGCGAAATGATCAGGGAAGCCAGAGTAAGACCCACCCATTGCAGCGACACTGAAAAGTTCAGGTAGCTGCTTCTCAGTAGCAAAGGGGTCTTTCCCAGCAGTCCCATCATCTCTCAAGTTTCCCCTTTTAGGGAGGAAAAGGCTCCCCATAGTCAGCGATCCTGTACATCCCTAATCCTGTCACCCACAGCCATCAGCACAGAGTGCAAGGCAGATTATTCCAAAGAGAATAGCAGATGACATGCTGTAGTGCCAAACCCATTCTTGGCCAAGGGGGACTTTTACCAAGAGCCCTCATTTTTAAAATGTACTTCAATGGATTGTTGTTCACTTGGAACATTCCACTGTAAGTTATCATTAGTAAGTTTTTGCCATTTCTGTAAGACTTCACTGCCTTCCAGGCCTAATGTATAAACCAGAAGGAACTCAGTTTTCTAGAAACTAAGGATCCCATTTTTACCTAAAATACTGGCTTCGATCTCAGGTTCTCTTGATTAACCTGGCCAATGATTTTTCATACCTCAGCAAGCAAGAAAAATGAAACAAAGGGGTAAAACACAAAAATCCCTGGGAATTTTCAAAAGACAAATTTTATAACCCCTGCAATATTAGTGCTTACGACCAGTTTCTCTCCCAGTCAGATGTAAGAGGTCTCTAACTGGATCCAAGCCAGTTCATTCCTGTATCAAATCCATTCCTGGACCCAGTCCAGTTTCTGTTGCGACTCCAAACCCAGATTGGATCAGAAATTTGCTCAAAGAAACTCGGAGAACTCAAAACACAAATCCGTGGAGCTCAGAAGTCTGAGAGGGAGCTTATCCATGATCTCCAGCTGCTCTGAGAGATTAATGGACCCAAGTGGGCCCTGTAGTTTCCTTGCGTGTTCACTCAGTGCTCCTAGGGGTCGCTAGAAGCTCCACTTCTGGTACCATCTGAAAAAAGAAAAACTTCAGAATTAATTTAAAGGAGTTTAATTGAGCAATGAATGATTCGCGAATTGGGCAGCCCCCAGAATCACAGCAGATTCACAGAGACTCCAGGGGTGCCTCGTGGTCAGAACAAATTTATAGACAAAAAAGGTAAAATGACATACAGGAATAGGAAGTGAGGTACAGAAATAGCGAGACTGATTACAGCTTGGCTTTTGCCTTATTTGAACGCAGTTTAAACATTCTGCAGTCTGTGAGTGGTTGAAGTATGGCCACTGGGATTGGTCAACACTCAGCCACTGTTACAGGTGCATACTATTAAGATAGGTTTTCGCATTTGTCTGGCTATTAAGCTAGGTTACAGTTTAACCACAAGGACTCAAATATATAAATACGGAATCTTTTTAGGCCATATTTAGTTTGTTTTAACAGATGGAAGAATCTGATACCAAAGTTGTTATAATATATTATCTAAAATGTCCAGTTTTCTGACAGAGCAGGAACATCACCATCTCAGATAGGCACTGCCATTTTAAGTTCCCCTTGATTAAAAACTGCCTAAATCCAGCCCAAAAAACATCACCCTAATGGCTAATGTCAGCATAATCATAAACCTCAAAAGACACCTCTGACCAGAAACATTCCAACCCTGAGATAAACCCCCCTCCAACCAGAGACATGCCAGCCCCTAGGTAACTTCCCCTCCAACCAGAGACATTCCAACCCAGCAATAAAACTCTCCTCCACACAAAAACATTTTGAGCCTGTGAAAAGCTCTCTTCCTAAACGCTTAAATACCCTTAATCTGTAAGAGAGAATGCTCCTGACCAAAATCAGCCAGAAGCCCCTCTTGGGTTTATTCTCCAAAATAAACCTGTCTTTGAATTGTTGATCTGCTTTTCGTGTTTCTTTTTTCTATCTTCAACTTCACATTTTCAATAACAACATAAACAAAATACAAGACATACCAAAAAATAAAGGAAAATATACCACATATACAGAAAAAAAAGTACAGCCAACGGAAAACATACCTTAGAGGGTACAGATATTGGTCTTACTAGACAAAAGACTTTAAATCACCTGTACTAATTATGTTCAAAGAACTAAAAGAAATTATGTATTATGAATAAAAATAATACATGATAACAGTGTCTCAACAAATAGAGAATAATAGTAAAGAAACAGAAGTTATAAAAAGGAACCAAATAAAAATTATAAAGTTGGCAAGTATATTAACAAAAAAAATTACGGGAAGGGCTCAAAACAGATTTGAACTGGCAAAAGGAAGAATTGAAGAATTGTGAACTTAGAGGTAAACCAATAGTGGTTATCCAGTCTAAGAAACAAACCAAAAAAAGGAAGTAAAGAAAAATAAACAGAGTCTCAAAGACATGTGGAATGGTCTCCAATGTCACTTATTGCCCATTGTATACCCATATATGTCCATTGTTTAGCTTCCACATATAAGTGAGAAAATGTGGTATTTGATTTTCTGTTTCTGAGTTATTTCACTAGGAGTGATGGTCCCCAACTCAATCCATGTTGCCGCAAAAGACATGATTTCATACTTTTTATGGCTGCATAGTATTCCATAGTGTGTGCATGTGTGTGTGTTTCACATTTTTTTTAATCCAATCACCTGTTTAGGGACATATCATGTGACTGCTATTTGGAATAGTGCTGTGAGAAACATACAAGTGTAGGTGTCTTTTTTATATAATGTTTTTTTCCCTTCAGATAGATATACAGTAATGGGATTACTTGAGCTAGTGATAGTTCTATTTTTAGTTCTTTGAGAAATCTCCATACTGTCTCCATAGAGGTTGTACTAATTTACATTTCTACCAACAGTGTATAAGCATTGCCTTTTCTCTGCATCCTTGCCAACATTTGTTATTTTTTGACTTTTTAATAATAGTTATTCTGACAGGTTGATGCCTTTTATTTCTTTTTCTTGCCTGATTGCTGTGACCAGGACTTCCAATTCTATGTTGAATAGGAGTGGTGAAAATGGCATCCTTGCCTTGTTCCACTTCTTAGGGGGAATGTTTTCAGCTCTTCCCCCATTGACTATGATGTTGTCAGTAGGTTTGTCATATATGATTTTTATTATTTTGAAATACGTTTCTTCTCATGCCTTGTTTGTTGATAATTTATCATGAGAGATGCAGTATTTTATCTAATGCTTTTTTTAATCTATCGAGGTGACCATATGATTTTCATTTTTATTCTGTTCATGTGGTGAATTACATTTATTGTTTTGTATATGTTGAACCATCCTTGCATACCTGGAATAAACCCATTTGATCATGGTGTATTATTTGTTTGATATCCTGTTGAATTTAGTTTGCTTGTATTTTGTTGAGGATATTTGTATCTATGTTCATCAGGATATTTGCCTGTAGTTTCTTTTCAATGTGTTAAAAGAAAGACTATCAATCAAAAATTTTGTATTCAGCCATGCTCTCTTTTAAAAATAAGGGAGGAATTATGATATCTCTGGGTTTAAAACAAACTACTGAAAGAATTAATCACCAGCAGGTCTGCCCTACAAAAATAGTAAAGAGAATCTTTCAGGCTGACCTGAAACAGCAGTAGATGGTAACAGAAATACATATGAAGAAACAAAAAGAGCAGGTAAAAGTAACAATAAAGAGATCATAAAAGACAGTGTAAACTTGTAAAACATGATGCTTTCATCTTCCTGTCTATTCAAAAAGATAATTTCATAAAATAATAATTGTAACATTATTGTGTAGAAGGGGTTATAATATATAAAAATATAATTTTTGTGGCCCTAATAGTAAAAGTGGGGAGCAGTACCTAAGGTATATTGGAGTGATTATTTGGTATACTATTGATATTAAGTTGGTATTAATCCAAACTGGACCGCACTAAGATGTTAATGATAACTCCTAGCACAGACACTATTAAACTAACTCAAAAAATACAGTAAAATATTAAAAGAGAAACACTGGAAGTATATATTTGACACAAAAGTAGGCAAGAATCTAAGAACAGAAATAATAATACATATAGAAAACAAGTAGCAAAATGGCAGATTCAAATCCTACGTTATGAATTATAACATTAAATGTAAAAATGAGTTAAATACCCCAAAGAGCAGAGATTGACTGAACTGAAAAAAAAAGATTAAAAAAAGGTCCAAGATTTACAAGAGAGATACACTTTACATTCAAAGACACAAATAGATCAAATGTAAAATCATAGTAGATATGCCCATTTAAGATGTAATCAAGAGAACTGGAATGGCTATACTAAGATCAGACTGAATTAATTATAAGACAAATATTGTTACTGGAGACAAGAGGGGCATTGTATTATAAAAATAGTATCAATTCATCAGGAAGATATGATCATTATAAGTATTTATGCATCTGACAACAGTCTCAAAATACCTGAAGCAAAAACTGGAAGAATTGAAAGAAAACATAGACAATGAAAAAATAGCTGGAGAATATAACCCCATTTTTAATAATGTATAGAACCTCTAGGCAGAAGAGAAACAAGAAAGTAGAAGACATGTACAATTCTATAAACCAATTAGTCTACACATTTATAGAACATTCTACCCAATAACAGAAAAAATGTGCACTCTTCTTAATGTACATGAAACTTTCTTCTAGATAGACCGTAAGTTAGGCCACGTGACAATCGTAAATAAGTCTAAAATGATTGGTAGCATGTAAAGTATGGACTCAAAACACAATGTAATTAAATTAAATATGAAAAAGAGAAGAGAGTTTTAAAAATTGAATATTTGAAAACAAAAAACACACTACTAAAAAAACCCATGGGCCAAAGACAAAAAGCTTCAGTAGGAGTTATAAAATACTTTGAAATGAGGGAAAAGAAAAACACAATATGTCAAAACTTGTTGGATACATTTGTAGCAGTTTGTAGAGAGAAATTAATAGTTATAAATTTCTATATTAAAAAAATGAAAGATCTCAAATAAATAATCTTCCAACTTAAAAGAAAAAGAAGAGCAAGCTAAGTTAAAAGCAAGCAGAGGCAAAAAAAGAATAAATATTAAAGCTGAAAAGTAAGAAACAGGAAATATAAAAACAATAGTGAAAAGTCAATGAAACCAAAAGTTGGTTTGATGAAAAGATCAACAAGATGGGCAAATATTTAGCTAAAATGACCAAGATAAAAATAAAGAAAACACAATTTAATGAAATCATTAATGAAAGAAAGTCATCATTTCTGACCTTATAGAAATAAAAAGATAAGAAAATACTATTTACAATTGTATACTAAAAATTAGATAACTTAGAGGAAGAAATGGAAAGTGACTACTAAATGGTATGCTGTTTATATTTTTATTGATACATAATACATGTGCATATTTTCAGGATACATGTGATAATTTAATACCTTCATATCATTTGTGAGGGTCCAATCAGTGTAAATGTTACATCCACCACTTAAATAATTGTCTTTTCTGTATGCTAGAAACATTAAAAATTTTCTAAATTTAGTTTGTGGTAACTTTGCAAGCCTTAATACATTGAAAATGAGGGAACTGCGTGCTTTAAATGGGTGAATATTATGGTGATACATGAAATATATCTCAATGAAGATTTAGAAAACAACAACTATTAATCCTATACTTGAGAATTCTATCAAAAATGAGAAATATTGAAAAGGTTATCTTTGGTGTTTAGAAGTTTCTCAAAATGGAATGGAACACTAGACTTCACTAATATTATTTAATATTAAGTAAATATTAATATTTAATATAGCTTATACATATATTAGTTATACTTGAAGAAACAGGTATACAACATTGCATGTACATATACCTTCAATCTATAAATATTTTTCAGGAGATTTCATAGCTCTTAGGAGATAAAACACACAAAATTATATAAATAACTAGTCATTATTCATGTTTTTGCAGTGACATGAACCATAAAGTTTTATGCATCCAGTGCATGTGTATTTATGTATATTTATTCACTAGAATCCAATTGACCTTGTATTACAGCCCATATGCATTAAGATGCTTATCGATTTTAGAAGAGAGTTAATTTCTAAATGTTAGGAAAATGTTATTATACTATATGCATATGTTGAAATATCTGGTATGCTCATAATTTTTGTAAGCGCTTAACTCACTATTTAAAAAATGTTCTGAACAGATAGTGTTGCAATATAAAATACTAAACTTAGAACACATGATTTTAAATAGTAGATGACTGTACAATTATTAATTAGTATTACAAATTTGAGACACATTTATCTTCAAACCAATTTAATGCAAATTAGAGCAAATGATTACATGGCAGCATAATTATATCTAGCTTGTGACCTACCAAAGATAGGAAATGGCACACGAGATTAAAACTGGAGGAAAGAAATAGAAAATCTTGACCCAAACTAATATCTCTGTAGTTCAATTACATGCTACTAAACACTGGCTGTACCCTCTGCTTTCTTTAGTTGAAAACACCAGTGCTGTGTTCCCTCCAGTAATCTGTATTCAAGTACTTGAGAATTTCTAATCAGTACTAGTGATTCTCACTCTGGGGGTGAGCCACATTTTCACATTTTCTTTGGTGATTGCATAAGAATGCCTATGGTTGATATTTAAAGTTCTAAAAAGTTAACAGGGTGTCAGTACTTATGTTGAGGACATCACCTCATTCCCACCTTCATAATTTCTTCTTTGAAGATTATATTAATCCTTTAGTAACACCATAGTGTCTAATAAGCAGCATGTTTGTGGAGGCCTAATAAATGGTTTGAATAATCTCCTCAGCATGGCCTTCATCTGGGGGTGGTCCTTCAGAAGTTTCTTCCATGTTAATGTCTGTCTCAACACCAAGTCCTTTGTCTTCATGTACCTTGCTGTTGGGAAGTCATGACACCTAAAATGATTTCAAGCTAAATGACAGTTTTTCTTGATCTGGGAGAATAAATAAAGAGAGCAAAGCTAAGCCTGAGAAATTTGTGAAATATATTATGTTTGTCTTTGAAGTGCCATAACGTTCTTCACACAGGACCTCTCTCATTGTTCCTGCCTGGTAATCTAATGCCCCCACCAAACACTATAAATGGACTGATCTTTCCAAACCTACTTTACCTTAAACAGTCTCATATTACAGAGTATCTCCTATAGATCCTTCCATCAAAAAAATATATATTTCCTTAGTACACTTTGTGTAAGGAAAATAATCTGATTAAAATCATTCACATATAAATCAATTTGTCTTAGTACTCCATTTGACGGGACAAAGAAGTTGACATTTCTTTAAGTGAATGAATCAGGTCTAATACCAAACTCCTTGCAAAAATGTTCTCCCTCCTCTCTATTCTGGAGAGAATCTAAGAGTTATTCTGGTAATAATTCAAATTTTCAAGGTATTGTTTACAAATCTGGATGCAGTTAACTCACAATAAAATTTTTAAACTCACACTCACTACCTTGGGTTTGAAAATGGCTCAACCACCATCATCACAGAAATGCTTTGAAATACGTTTCAGTGTTGTGCTTTTAGATGGTAAATTCCTTGATGTCCAGTGAGATTAAACAAATTGTTTGCCGCAATTCTTACTGTGAAACAATCAATAACTTCACTCCTGAAGTATGGTCATCTCTATTGTGAGGTTCACAAGGCCTTTGCCCACAGAAAGAATTGAGAAATCAATTTTGACTCCCTACGAGTTGTGACTGTGTCTCTACTTGACTAAATAAATAAGTAGATCAAGTGGAAAAGAAAGAGGATGTCATGCTCAGCAAAGGTTACTAATAGATATATCTGTTAGCCCACAGATCTGGGGTAATGATATTTTAGGTATTACTTGACTTTCCCATGCCTATCCAGTAACCCTTAAGAATACCCTCTTTACAGAACAATGTCAAAGTGGTTGATTTAGAAGAAATTTCCAACCATAAGCATTCCAGAATGAGGGAAGTACATCACTCTAGGAGCAAGCAAACTGTGTTACCCTCAGACAAAAGCAAAATAAAACACAGCAATTAGAACACTGCCTTAATAAGGGCTTTGTCTCTCTGAATGAATTATGAGATAAAAAAGAATACATGAATAAATCACTCAGTAAAGTGTAAAGTGTCATGGGAAAAATAGGTACTCTATTCCTAGTATATTCTAACAGAAGAGATGCTTGTTAACATCTGTTTGAGTTTCACAAACAGCAAAAGCTGGCAATCTGTAAAGTTTTAATTAAATAAAGCAAAAAGAATTTGTCACTTGGTAAAGTTTCTGGGAAATTGATGCTTAAAATGTATCAAAATAAGGAATGAAATTTCTAGGTCAATTTTTTCTTTGATGTGATATATTAAAAATGTCCTACCTTTAGGCTTTTTATATACAGTCTTTCAGATAACTGGAAAAAAAACAATTTTTCTCTGTAAAATAAATGGGCAATTTAACAATCCACAGCAATGTTAGTGCTAGTCAGAATTGCCATTTTAGCATTTATATAATAAGAAGAAAAGTGTGCAGCTCTGTTTTTTGTTTGAGAGTTTTATCTTGGCCGGGTGTGGTGGCTCTCACCTGTAATCCCAACACTTTGGGAGGCTGAGGCAGGTGGATCACCTGAGGTCAGGAGTTCGGGACCAGCCTGACGAACAAGGTGAAACCCCATTTCTACTAAAAATACAAAAATTAGCCGGGCATGTTGGGAGGCACCTGTAGTCCCAGCTACTCGGGAGGCTGAGACAGGAGAATTGCTTGAACCCAGGAGGTGGAGGTTGCAGTGAGCTGAGATCTCGTCTCTGCACTCTAGCCTGGGCGACAGAGTGAAACTCCGCCTCAAAAAAAAAAAGAAAAAAAAAAGAATAGTTTTATCTTGAAAGATGTCTAGAAGAACTATGAGAAAGATACATTGAAAAACTAAAATTTCATACAATTTCTTAAAATGTTGAAATTTTATCCTAAGCTACCAAATTTTTCAGGAAACTATGTAACTTAAGTAATATAGTGGAGAGCTGTACTTTAGGACTTTAAGATAAGCAAAATGATATTAAGCTTTGTAACACAGTAGAAGAACTGGATCCAAGTGTCAGATAATTGGTTTAAAATCCAAGGTGTGACATTCATTATCTCTGGACATTGGGGAATTTACTTATCAAATAGGAGCTTCATTTTTCTCATTTGTAGAATAATACTTATCTTTTAGGGATATTGTGCATTCACACAAAAAAATGAGATGGTGGACAAAAAAAGATGTAATTATATAAGGCGTATAAACTTAAGGTAAATAAAAGGTAAATATGAGATATGTAAATGAGGTAAAGAAAATAAAATACCTACCATAGTGCCCAATAACTTCAATTAGCTCACACTATAGATATTTCCAATATAGATTATATATTGTTTCAGAGTTTGAATTGTTAGTATGAATTTCTCTAACTTTTAGATATAAATTAAACAAAAACCCTTAATCTCTTTTTTAACTAAAAAAATTCAGGAGGCTGAGGCAGGAGAATGGCGAGAACCCGGGAGGCGGAGCTTGCAGTGAGCCAAGATCGCGCCACTGCACTCCAGCCTGGGCGACAGAGCAAGACTCCGTCTCAAAAATAATAATAATAATAATAATAATAATTTATTGTGATAATATACACATAACATAAAATTAACCATGTTAATCATTTTTAAGTATTCTGTTCAATAGTGCTAAGTACAACATATTAAACTTCTAAAAGTATTAAGAAGTCATAAACTCTCATTTCTGATTGTTGTAAATTTATTTGTATTAAGGCAAAACATCTTCCTGAGAACAACTTCAGTTTCCCTTTCTCCACTGGTGTGACCTATCATTCCTACATTCTATTAGCATTCAAATTAGAAGTGAAAATGAGATAATAAGTATACAGATTCGTTTTGATCCCTAATGAAATATGAAAAGAATTAACATGAATTGTTGTATGGTCTTTCCCTGAGTCTTAGAATAGTATTTAAATATTTTCCTAGTGCCTCATATGGCATACAAGAAAATCAAGGCTAATGTTCAGTGATCACTGTAACAAATAATTATCCAGCACTAGAACTAAGGATTAATTCGTTCAAGTTAAATATTCTTTCTAAAACTTCAAGTTGTCTCACAGTATTTTTTTTTTCTTTTCATGGTGCTTTTCTTTCTATTCGTTGGTAACAATGAGATGACTTTCTAGTGTTTTTGTTCTTGTTGTGTTTTGTTTTGTTTTTAGTAAGACAAGATGACACTTGTTATTTAGTTCACCTGGTGAACAGTCTAAAGAAATCTATTCAAAAAATGCATATTTTCTCCTGAAAACATTCAGCTTTATCTAACTGTAATATCTTGGATAATTATATTATACTTCTGTCGTTTATCACAGATTCATCTGCCTATACTGAAATTAATGTAACAGTCTTCTGTTTATTGAATCAGAGCTCTAATATCATGATTCAATCTGTGAGCTGCTCCCCATTTGAATCAATAAAAGGCTGAGAGGTCTTGACAAGCTATATTTTTTCTGATATTGATCTTGATGACCAAGCTGGTGCCCTTGAGTCTAACCATTGATTTTAAAAGGGAGGCCTGTCAAGTTGGAGGCCAATTTTTTGCTATTAAACAGATCGGGTCTTGTAATTAAAGAAAATGTCAGGCTGTCATATTTTACAAGAGGGCCATGGGAATATTTTCACGCAGTTTTCAAGCAAATTAGAAAGTATGCAGACCTGCTGGAGCCAAACACATACACCCAAACCAGCATAGGCTTACACAGAAACTAAATCAATGTTTAAATAGTATGTGATTCATTGGCTTTCTGTTTTCCCAAGACTCAATGATTTAAGGAATAATTTATGATTCCTGGCTCTAATAACATGCACTGCTGCATCAACTTAAAATGCATCAAACTCTTCTGAAAGAAAGTAACATTCAAATGAAAAGCTAATTTACTGTCAGGATAATGGAGAACATCCAATCCAGTCTCTGCAGCTTTTGCTTCCTGTTTCTTTCTAGTACTACTGGAAACCATAACTTCTTACTCCTCTTTTTATGATACATTTCCTTTATTCTTCCATCAGTTCAAGAAATATTTACAGAAAAGCAACAAGTAAAGAGCTGTTGAAAGATCACATTAGTGTAGAAGAAACAGACCAGTAAGCAAAACAACATTATATTTGTTGTAATATAGGTATAGTACAAGTGCCTTCAAAAGCTAAGAAGTGAAGGGCTAACTTTGCTATGGATATAGTACCATATTGAGCAGAGCTTGGGACTACTGTATGAGAAATTGAGAGCCTGAAATTTTTATATTGGAATGTGATAAGGACTCACGTAAGTTTGAGAATTGACTTCTGAGGCTAGGGATACTATAAAATTGAACATAAAATATAGAACTTTCAGAACTGGAAAAGAAAATATTAAAATACCAAGAGAAAACATACCAAGAACACAAATTAATAATTCTCCCAAAAGGAAATATGAATTACTATAAGCTTTCAGGAAAATATTCAACCATTATTTCTCCAAATATTGATTTTGTCCAATAAATATTGTCCTAACATTGTTTCAATAATGTCCCAGTCAATATCTCTTTTATTATTCTGTAATTTCTGTTACACTTATGTTAGTACTTCTGCCCATGTGACATGATCTAACTTATGCTCTGTTCCTCTCATTCTTATTTTTTCCTCCCAGCTTCAGTTTGCATATTTTTATTGACTTGTCTTCAAATTTATTGATATCATCTTTGACTGTGTTGAATCTGCTTTTAAGCCCATCCAGTGACTTACTAATTCCTAATACTGTATTTTATTCCTTATACAAAATATACATTTGATTTTGTATATATTGTATTCTCTGTAAAAATATTTCATCATCTACATATTTTCTATAGTTTTTCTGTTTCTTTAATATGCTAGTCATAGTTATTTTGAAATTATTTTCTGCTAACTACAACATCAGGAGTTTTTATAGGCCTGCATGTTAATAATCTTATCACTTTTTATTAATATCAGTCACTTTTTCTTTTTAAATATCTAGAGTGTTGGGTGGTTTTGTTTTTGCTATTTCTTTCTTTTTTTTTTTGTATTCTGGAGATTACAAGTGATACTTATAAACTATTGAAATTCTGAATCATAGATCCTTCCTTAAAAAAATGTTGCACTTTGTTCTGGTAGGCACCTTGATGCTGAAGAGTCCTACTATTAGCTTTGTTAAGATAGTCCTGTATTAGTTTGGAAAGCACAGCGTATCCGCTAAAATCTTTCCATTCTGGATGAACCAGAAAAACGATTTCCCTCCCAACAACAAAAGACTCTTGATTCTTCACTTGCTTTCTGCCTCCCAGCAGCTGCTGCCTTGAGAACTTCCATAGTCTTTCTCTGTGCTTTTGCAGTCCAGAAATTGTCCAAGGATCTAAGAAATATTTTCAACAAATAGATGGGATGCTTATCCACATTCCGTCTTTGATAGCAGCTCCAACTTCCACTTATCAATACCACTATTCCATGTTTGCTATCTAAATACCTACAGTGAAGCCCAGAATAATATCCCAAGACTCATTTTATGCATCTCAACTCCAAAATTCCCTACAATGGTTGCCCAATGACAGCCGTCAGTTGTTTTATATGATAATATTAATCAAACAATTGTTTTATTAAGATTTTTTTAAAAAAATTTAACTATTAATATACATTAATCTCAAAGTTATTGTACTGCGTGAAAGGCAAACAAAAGAGATTATAGAATATAGCTCGATTGTATAAAATGATGGAAAATAAAAAGGAGTCCATAGTGCAGAACACAGATCAGCAGCTAAAATTTTCATTTATATTATATGACTTTATATGGTGATAACTTTGGAGGGAAAGATTCCAAAGACATATGAGGACACTTTTTACAGTGTTGACTGAGATGATTGTTTCATGGTGTACAGGTATAATTAAATGCAAAATTATACAATTCAAATATGTGCAATTTAGTGTATGCCAATTTTGCCTCAAAAGTTGTGAATACGCACGCATAAGTATCTGCACATATTTATATCTACAGAAAGACACATACAATGCTGATTAATAATTTATAAGGAAATACTTAATATAGTAATTTTAAAGAAATTTGGAAATATGCATCAAATAGTGAAAATTTTTCAACTTCTATGAAATCCAACTCCAAGGAAATGTTATGAACTATAAACAAATATGTTTTCAGAAAGACATTTATAATAGTATTATTTAAAATCTTGAAAAACTTGATGCGTGATAAATTATCAATAAAACACTCTTAAATATTGACATAGTCACATAGTGAATTATGGTTTAATTATTATGTTGGTAAAATGTTTATAATACAATTTACCTTTTTGCCCTTCTTTACCCTTTTATTTGTTTTTAGGCACATTATTACATTGAAACACATCTATATACACATTTCAATGAGTTTTGAAAAATAAATACGCCTATTAGCCACTATCCCAATCAAAACATAGAATATTTCTGTCAATTGAGAAGTACTTTTGTGATACTTTTATTCAATACACACTATAAACATGTAGCCATTTCCTGATTTATAGCAACAATGATGGGTTTGGCATGTTTCTTAAATTAATATAAATGAAATAATAGACTATATACTATTAAGAATTGCCTATTTATATGAAAATATCACAATTCATATTTGGTGACTCTCTGTTGGTTGAATTATGGCAAATATTTTTCTGTGTCTATTAAGATGAGCATATACCTTTTTCCTCCTTTATTATCTTCCTGTAATGAATTAGGTTGATTATTTATTATTTTTTTTTTGAGACGGAGTCTCGCTTTGTCACCCGTGCTGGAATGCGGTGGTGCTATCTTGGCTCACTGCAACCTCTGCCTCCCAAGTTCAAGCAATTCTCCTGCCTCAGCCTGAGCAGCTGGGACTACAGGTGCACGATACCACGCCCGGATAATTTTTGTATTTTTAGTAGAGACTGGGTTTCACCATATTGGCCAGGCTGGTGTCGATCTCCTGACCTTGTGATCCGCCCGCCTTGGCCTCTGAAAGTGCTGAGATTACAGGCATGAGCCACCGCACCCAGCCTGATTAGTTTTTAAGTAGGAACACCATCTGGTATTCTTTCCCACTGGGTCATGATGTATTTTTACCTACATTATCTGATTTGATTTGCTAAATTTCTGTCAAATACTTTAATGTCCATATATAAGGGGTTATTGTTCTATAATTTGCTTTTTTTTAAGAATACCATTGTCATATTTGGGCTTCAAAGTTGTGTTGACCTTATCAAATGAGTTGAGGAGTGACAATTTAGGACAATTTCCAGAGATTTCATTTTTGTTTAATATTTTTCACCAGTTGTGGTTCTTTCACTAGGGAAGGGGTTCTGAAACCTCATCACAATGCTCTCCTAAAATTTGTCCCTAGAGTCAACGAGTGCTCCAGTGTTATTAAACCAAATGCTCTTACTTTGATCTTTGCCAAAGGTATAAATAATACTTAATGTCAAATTTATTTTCAAGTGGTTCTTGAAATAAGCCTTTTTAAAAAGTCGAACTCTTTAAATCAATAGTGTTAGTATTTTAAGAAAATTGTATCTTTTATTTTATGCTAGTGTGTTGTAGTATTAAAACTGACCATATTATTAATTGTGTATATAATATTCTAGCACCTATAGCTGTTTGTTGTCAAAGCCCCAGAGGATGATTAAGAAATATTTTCTTTTAGTTGTTTCTCTTTCCCTAAAAATTACTTTTAGGCCTGTTTACTATCTACAGGTATAACTTGCCAAATTCTTTGCAGACTTTTATACCTCCTAAGCTACTACCTCTGAAGAAATCACCTTGGTTGGCTGTTTTGTTGACTGCTACTGCTGGTTAGCCAGGAGATAAATTTCAAGTGGCCACAAATTCATTCTTTGATTGTGACTGGGTTGCATCACGTGATATGAAATATCAGAAATGTAGTACAGAAAATGTGTTCTGATAAAACATGAATATATATTTTGCATCAATCCAACAACAAAACAAAGCAAAACAAAAAATAAATTAAATAATACATAAACAATTTTATCCATATCATTTGCCTCCTCAAATATTGCAGTAGAGTGGCAGTGTTTGAGAGGGAAAAACATATAATATGAAACACCCGGGTTAAAGACAACATATGTTCCTCTAAAAAATTATCTTGTCACTTACTTGCCTTTTGAATAGAGGCAAATTATATATCCTGTATGAGCCTTCGATTCTTTATGTGTTAAAAAAATAATGCTGACTTCTTTATGGGATTGTTGTAAATATTCAATAATAGTGTTTTACACAATGCATGACCTGCAAGAAATACAATTTTTTCTCCGAATGGTAGTTAATAGTTTCTGCTATAATATCCTTCCTTTTCATTCAGCAGAATGCATTCTAATATAGTCAGACAGTTAAGAAAATTGGTTCTATTCAGTCTCTCTATGCCAAATTGTACAGTATTGACAAATTATGTAGCCTTTCTATATCTCTGTTCTGCATAGGATTGCTGTAAGACAATTCAGATAGTTTGTGTGAAATGCTTAGAACATTCTACAACATTTTAGTAAGTATTCAATAAATATTAGCCATTGTTATTATATTCCAAAAAATCCTACATGACAAATGAGAAGAAAAAAGGATTTAAGAGAAATTAAGTGATTTTTTTTTCCCCAGGAGCCTCAGCAAATAAATAGCCTAAACAATTGGAAGCCTAGGGATGTAATTGCTGGTCTTCTATTAAAAAGTGAAGGAGACAAGATTTTAATGAAGGTACTCATTCTATTCATAGGCTTGACAAAAATAGTGGTTTTAGTAGAACAAGCTAATAAGTAAGAGATAAAAGTAGAAAACCCAGAGCTACCTGGAATTACACTACACTCAATCGTATATAGACAGATTAGCCTTCCTCTCAGGTGACATCTCACGCAATCCAAGATTTGAAGTTTTTTTTTTTTTCTATCACTGCTATTTTCTCTAGGATAATATATTCAATGAATAGAAATCAAATAGAAATCAAATCGGCTTTAACAGTTACGATGTAAGATTACTCCAGTAAAATAACTTCACAGATGTACGTCATGATTCAGGAGTAAAAACAAATTATCTTGAAATATGTAAATCATTGTGACCCATTTTCAGCTTGAATTATTTGTGCTTTCACACAGATTTTCACTTCTTTTGCTTATAAAGGTAGTGTTATTAATACATTTTTATTTGAATTTTTAATTTTAAGAACAAATGCCCATCCACTAACTTATTCTAGACTTAAGGCTTTTTTTACAGACAGCTGAAAATTTGCTAAGAACATACTAACATTGAAACAGCAGGGAAATTCTCACATAGGGAAAGAGAGGAGAAAATTATTTACTTATGGTTTATGGGGATCCTATCTGCTCCAGTGAATTTAATTTACCACAGGAAAGATGCTCTGCATACGAAATAAAATATACTTCTTTATCTCAAAGTGTACATTTCAAGGAATATTTTGTCTCCTTTACAAGAAGGATTAATTCACTTGAAATTAATATTTAGTAATGTTTTATTTCATGATTAAAATTCTATTTAACAAACTCCACTTAAACTGTGTCTATAATAATCAAAACAACTGAACAGCAAATATTTATTCTAATGATTTGTAGCTGCAATAGTATATATTATGCTTGAAAAAATTTGCCATCAGTTTATATTGCTTTATCCTTAGTCGTATCGTAGACTTTCTTGACCCAATAAGGAATTTACTGATAAACGACATTCTAGGACGAGCATATCCTAGGCTACAAATGAAGGAGAATGGTGAAGACTAGCTGCCTCTAAGGTATCTGGGACATAAGTCAGAAAGTTCAAACCTGAGATTTAAACTCAGATTAGCCCAAAGGGGGTTGGTAAAAAAGGTGACATGTGAAGCTGTTTAGACGTGTATAAACAAATTTCAATATCCCAATAGTCAACAAATATTAATTAATATAATAATGACAGTTTTGAGGGTATATATAGCTTCTTGGTGGCATAACATAATATATAAAAAATTATGCCATGTAAATTTGCTGAACAATAATTAATTCATTGCTAGCCCAAGTAGGATGTGTATACCGGTGTGTTATAAAATATTTTAAGGAACTGAAATATTTTAGCTATCCATATCTCACAACTATACAGATGCAGTTTGATAGAAAAAGTATGTTCTATTAGTCTACTACATGAAGCATTCTGAAGTGCCATTTCATTTATTCTATGGGTGTGCTTATGCTGTACCATGTACACTTGGACATAGAGCATCTCATTCCAAATAACTACTTTCACTTGTTCAGTAGTGACTATGTAAAGGCTAGTTTTATTTTCATCATTAAATAGTGAGAGATTTTACTGTCTAGACAAAGGGAAGAGAAAATGCATCTTTCTCTGGAGCAGGTGAAACCACCGGATTGAAAGGAAAAATGCAAGCAGTTGATTGTCACACAGCCAGAGGAATGGGTTAATAAAATAACTCCTATCCCTACTACTGCTATTAAGTAACAGTGAGTGAGAGAATAGGGTAGGGAAAGGAGAAAGTGAGAGGGGAATAAGGAAAGGAAGAGAGGGGAGGAGAAAGAAGAAGAGGATGGGGAGGAGGTGCACATGTGTAATTAAAATATCCATAACACTTTAAGATGGTTGCTCTAGTAGGATGTGAAAAAGATATAGTGGGAAGACAAAGAAGAAAGTAGCTTCAGAGAAGAGAATATTTGTTGTATATAATAAACAGTGGGATATTGTAAAAATTGCATATTCTTATTCAGTATGTCTGTGGGTGGGGGGACGGGGTGTTGACATTCTGTGTTTTTAACTAACAAGCTCCTAGGTAATGCTGATGTTGCTGTTCTGCAGACCAAACTTTAAGTAGCAATGTAATTAAGGGTAGAGAAGATGTTGATATTTATTCTAGGCAGAGTGATGAATACCCTCTAGTAGTCATGGAAGAATAAAAGCATTTGGTCTGGCTAGTAGTTCACTGAGCATAAATAGTTCACTGAACATAAGTAGTTCACTGAACTATCAGATAATGATTTAGAAAAAAAAATTATTACAAATGACCTCAGGCTAAACATTCTGAACATTATTTTGTGGGCAAAGGGAAGCCTACAAATGCTTCTGTTCCTAAGTGTGCCACTGTAGGCTTGTTGGTAAGGAAACCATAAACATGTTATAGTTTAAAGGGCAAGATGGAATTAGAGAAAGAGGAAGAGGAAGAACTGTTAGCAGACCTCAGCCATTGCCAGAGTGAGGAAAGCACCAGGTTGAACTTTGGAGATGGAAAAGAAAATTCCAGATTTGGCACCTACTTCTGAGTCATCAACAGAACATAGTCAATTATTAGATGGAAATAGTTGGGATAAAAAAATAAGTAATTGACAAGGAACATTACTTTATATTTTGTGTTGTTTTATTTCGCTGTAGCCAAGAATGCATAGGAAAAAATAGATAATATTAAAAAGGTAAAAATTATGGGATGGTATGAAAGCATATAGAAAGTCTATATGGGTATATTGAATAGACAAAGTTTTAGAATGTAAATTGCGGAATGGGCCATGGATATTGAAAATTAGAAGGTGACAGGGATTGCACAGGGATTGAATATATATTGCAAGCCACTGATTTTTTTTCATAGAGTATTTCTTTTAATTAGAAAGCCACTGGTAACCTTAGCAAGAGTTGAATGATAGAAAGAAGAGACAATAGAATGACACAAATTATAGAGTCGATAGAATGACGCAAATTATAGAGAAGTAAATGGATTTGTGTGCCTCATGGGTATATGTGTATGCAAATATGGAAAGTGGCTGTGGGAAGTAAAGCCCCTGGTAGTTGTTCTTTAATTTGGATGATAAAGGTGGCATACTTTTTTGTTTCTAGAGGAACCATTCCTGTTTTCTGATTATGAACGCGGGTAGCAGATGTCCTTGGAAAGAATGTCCACTAGATTTGCTCCAAGGCCAAGGGCATCATCCTGTAGATTCTGATAAAATAGTTAGTTAATTATCGTATCCAAGATGAAAGCTGACAACTACAAATCATAAGGCAATTGATGATGCCAGGAAGTTTGTCAACATTCAAATCCCTCGAGTCCCATCCCTCTAAAAAGGCATCTTCTTCCTACTCCTTAGCAGTGATAGCGTTGTATCAATATCAAATCACAGATTTTTAGAGGGAAATGGGTATAATAAAATTGCCTATACATTTTTATAATAAATTCTAGAATTTCTTAAAATCTGAGAAATCATTTCAATGACAATTTTTTTCTACAGTATATCTAGGTAATTATCGCTAGGACTCATAGAGTGATGAAAATAAACATTTAGGTGTTGTATATCTCTCATATGTTTTAATAAGTTTTCAGGTGTATTTTATTTTCAGTAGAAGACCCTTCGGTGGAGGATTGGGGAACAAATTTTAATTCAAGCCATTTTCTCCCAGGGCACACATGCTAATGTATTACAGAAAGCTGAACCATAATATTCTAAGCACTTCAGTTAGTCTTCACTTTTGAACTGAGTCAAAAAAAAAAAAAAAAAGAAAGAAAAAGACCCTTTCATTTCATTGAAGTGAAGCAAATCTCTCTGCTTTAATTAAGAGCAATCGGAGGAAATAGTGATAACAGAAGTCCAGCTCCAAGCCGTGTATAACGAAATGATCGCGGGCTCTGGCTGCCAGCCAGGCTGCCAGGCTGTTTTTCATGGGTGTTACTCTACTGACAGTACCTTCCTGACATTTGTACCTCGACACCAGAAGTGCTAACAGCTGCGGTGCCAGTGGTAGAAAAGCAAGGAAGACCTTTTTCAGCTTTAGTTGCTCTCAGATTCTCAGCACCCTAAGAGAATAAAGTCTGTTAAAACTGACTTCATTTGGCTATGTCCTTTGCGAAGATTTTTGTGTTGGTGTCTGAAAAGCAGTTTTATTCCATGACATTGGGCTTAGGGGAGATGAGTTTTTCAAGACAGAAGACACATGTGGTAAATGCGTGACAAATGGCAGTAACAAAGTTGGGCTGGGAGTTCATGGTTTTATGAAATGAAATATTTCAACAACCAATTCCGTGCTCTGTTACTTGCTGCAGACAGCCCTTTTGACCCTACACTGAGGAAGCCAAAAAGGACTATAGGAGAAAATTTCTAGTTATCTTGAAGTTGGATGGTATTCTTAACTAATAGTGACAGATGTAGCAATATGACTTCTAGTGCTTGCTGCTAATGACAGAGCTTCCAGCCATCAGGAAATGAGAAAGGTCAGAAGACAAGTGCACATATGTGAGAAACGAGTTCAGACGATAAAGGGTGAGATGTGGTTTTTGGAAAAGCTCATTTTGGGAACTTTTCCAGTCTGTCTTGGTGGTTTCAAGGTGATTCTTGGCACAAAAGCATATCCCTAACATTTTGACATACTCTAGAGAATCAAGGTCCTGAAAAGAATATAACACTGCTTAAATATCAAGGAGCCACGATGCACTGATAACTTGTTTCGTACGTTTAATCTTCTTTATGATTTTAGCCTTGCTACTGCTTTGATCTTAAAAATAGGAAAAATTTTTAGCAAAACGTAATTAATTTTCTAAAATTTAAAGGATATTTAAGAGCCCTTCTACAATAATTAACTTACTGTAAAAAAAAAGAAAACTTCTATAAATAGTTCAATTGCTAATGCTTTATAGCAGATGAGTTTTTTACAAAAGAGTTTGTATTTTTAATTTTATAACAACTGGGTTGTCTCCACATGCACTTTTCTGTCACCTCCATATTTCAGACAAATCTGGGCAGATTCTGGGTGGTGTGGTCCTAGCCTGAAAACTCTGTTTCAAAATCCAAGTATAAAACTTTGTCTTTAATGACATTTCAAACGTTTCATATACACAATGAAAAGATTTTTAAACAGCATAAAAACCCATAAATGTAAGAGAAATATCTTCTTACATGTACATTATAAGTATTCTTATTGAGAGAAATAAGTGTTCTATTGATAACTTTAAGTAAATAAAGCCAAAAGGACAGAAGAAAGTCTATAATTAAGCACAATTCAATCATTGTGGCCATTTAATTCTGTTGTTTTCATGTATAATCTGAAGTCCAGAGAAGTTAAGGAAAGCATGTGATTTTATGCAGCTAATTAATGATTAGAATTCAGTATGCCAACTCCCAATCCTGGGGTTCTTTCTAGAACAACATCCCTGGACATGCTCAGAAAGCAAAAATGTCAGAATATTTTTCTTTCAGCACTAATGCTATGATTCATGTCAAAACAAAAACTTCAGCTGAAGAAATAAAGATAAATTGATTTAATGTGATGGCATCACATCGTAGTAATTTCAAAAACTTTTGAGAATTATTATTTTTTTTTGTAATTAACTCTCCAATCGGCAATGGCAGAGAGGAGCATCATCCAAAACGTCTACAGGGAAGTCTGCATATTTTTTTCATTTCATTGCTAATGAGCCATTTTCACCTGGCTCCTGCTCCCACTACTCCCCCATGAAGAACCAGCTGTCAGTTTCCACAGCTGAGCAGGTTTGGTACCAGACAGGTGGCAGCAGGGTGGGGAAGAAATTGTGTCAGTGGGATGTAGTTAATCTGGAATTACGGTGATCCACCTGGTATCATTAAACATTGACTCCATATCATGATTTGTTCACTGCAAGACAATCAACACTTAAATTAAAAGTTAAAGTTTTAAATATCCTTGAAAAGACAAATATGAAGGTTTGGTATTAATTGAAAATCTCCAGTCTTATACACATTAGATCAATTAAGTCCATTTAGAGATGACAGAATTTTATATCCTGTTTATAGAAAAGGTGAATTGGACTGTGCTATTCCAGATTCTAACATTCACTCACTCTGTAAGCTTTTTATGCTATAGGCTCTGTGGGGGAAAAAGCAAAGCAAAACAAAAAACTATCTTGACATCAGTAGCACTGGGTTGAAGCTTAAATGGGTTAATATATTCGGAAGGGTTTTGTAAACTGATACTTAATATGGGTGTAAGTATGGAGTCTACTGTTATCATTGGTATTTACTTCATGATTATTTTTAACTCTCACAATAACCTAGAAAACGTCCTTAATGTGTCAAATGATATGGCCAACCACATGACTCAACTGATCTCCCTGGTCACAATGATAGTCGCCCATTGGTGTTTGATTCAGTTCGTATTTTTCTTCAGGTGGAAGTCACCTCCCCACAAAAGCCTTCTCTGAATGCTCAGTAATGGGCTGGATGCCCTTCCTGTGATTCTATAGCACCCGAGCTGACCCCTATTAGAGAACTTACCACACAACATTGGAATTGGCTATTCACCAGTTTCGTTCTCCCACTGGACCATAATGTTTATGCTCAGAGACCTTATGTTGTTCACTTTTGAATTTCCAGTAACTGGTGTTGTGTATATCACATAATGGAGACTCAATAAAAATTATATACATTATTGACGTCAATTAGTTTCATGTATACAAAGTACAAAGCACAGTATGTAAATTTTTTAAATTTATATAAATTTAAAAACCATATCTAGACATTTATTTGATTTGCAATTTGAACCACCATTCTGGCTTCATCATGAAGAAAACTTTGAAGTAGGCCGACAGTGAAATGCAGGGAGACCAATTCAATGGTGAATGCAGAAAAGATGCTCATTCAAACAAGAGTGGGAGTGGAAATGGAGAAGAAACAGACCTGAGATATATACAGAGGTCAAATAAACATGATTTGATAAATAAATTTATGGGTGAGGAAGAATGAGATGTCAGAAATGGCTTTAGCATGCCTGTAATCCCAGCATTATGGGAGGCAGAGGCTGGTGGATCACTTGACGTCAGGAGTTCGAGACCAGCCTGGCCAACATAGTGAAACACCGTCTCTACTGAAAATACAAAAATTAGCCAGCCATGGTGGCAGGCACCTGTAGTCCCAGCTACCCATGGTGAGGCTGAGGTGGGAGAATCGCTTGAACCCAGAGGCAGAGTTTGCAGTGAGCTGACATTACACCACTGCACTCTAGCCTGGGCAACAGAGCAAGACTCCTTCTCAAATAAACAAATAAATAAATGGCTTTAGGATATATGGTTTATACAGCTAGGAAGATGATGAAAGTATTGACTGGGATTGAGAACACTGGAAGACGAGATGATTATTGTTACCATTGCTGTTGGAAGGGACAATGAAAGGAAGCAGGCATAGTTCCTAGTGTCAGTTTTACACATGTAATTTTCTTGTGACTTTGAGGAATCCAAGGGAAAAAAGAGACATAACTTTGGAAGTTTTTTGTGTATAGGTGGCATATTGAAGCCATGGATTGCCTAGGAAGTGTTTAGGAATTAAAGAAAGCCAGAATCAAACACTGGGGAATTCAACACTTAAGAACCTTCTAAGGCACAGAAAAAGAAAAGTGAAATATTGAGAATGAAAGGTATATAACAATGGGAAAGGAAAAAGTATGATGTATAAAAAGGAGGGGAGTAAGTACAGATGTCTTTTTTTATTCAATATAGTTGTACTGTTTAAGAATAAAATAGGGCAAATGTTGAAGGGTGATGTAAGATCAAGACAGTGTGGTGGCTAATTTTATGTGTCAACTTGCCTGGGCCATGGGCTCCCCAGACATTGGGTCAAACATTGTTTTGGGTGTGTCTGTGAGAGTGTTTCTTGATGAGGTGAAAATTTCAGTCAGTTAACCGTGTAAAGTAGATGGCTCTCCCTAGTGAGAGTGGGCCCC
Source organism: Pan paniscus (assembly GCF_029289425.2). NCBI lineage: Eukaryota > Metazoa > Chordata > Mammalia > Primates > Hominidae > Pan > Pan paniscus. The sequence goes on from NC_073258.2 coordinate 100,156,850, forward strand.
ATCCAATCAGTTCAAGTCCTGAATAGAACAGAAGGGTGACCCACCTGTGAGTAAGAGGGAATGTCTTCTGCCTGCCAGCTTTTGATCTGAGACATTGCTTGTTTTTTTGTTTTTTTTTTCTTCCTTCAGACTTTGAAACATCAGCTTTTGCTGTGTTTTGATGCTGCCAGCCTTTGGACTGGAACTACGTTTTTGGCTCTCCTAAACCTTCAGCTTGCCAATTGCACATCTTGGGACTTGTCAGCTCCCATAATCACATAAACTAATTCTGATTGCATACACACACACACACACACACGTGTGCACATACAACACACAGACAGACATACACACACATATATCCTACTGGTTCTGTTTCTCTGGAGAACACTGACTAATACAGAAAGGAGATTTTATATACATATATTTATATATAATATATATAACATATATAATATATATATAACATATATATAACATATATAATATATATAACATATATATTATATATAACATATATATTCAGATAGAGAGGACTTAAATGTATTCAATACTGTTTTTAACATTTTAATGTATTTAAATACTGTTAAAAATAATCCCATTCATTAGGCTTCTGGGTAATGTGGTATGTAATTAAACCAGTGTATCCTGTGATCATATGTCCACTGATGTACCTCCTTTGATAATAAGTATGGCCATCAGTTCTATGTAATGTTATCCAAGTTCTGTGTCAGTGGATCAAAGACTTGGTTACTTCTTGGAGAGTGCTGCTAGCTGAAGAGATGTGGGCAAGAAAGGGAAACCCACACCTAAGATATGCTTTGATTCTACTCAAAAGCTATTCCTTCCACCTTGATTGATTGATTGAGTAGAATCAATAATATCATATTGGTGAAGGGTAGTGGGTGATCTCAGTGTAGCGCTCAGTTGCTGGAAGGTTGAGATTTCTACAGAGGTAGTAGGTAGATCAGCTTTTGTTGAACGAGGATTCATGTTTTGGGCACCATGCATAACCTCCATCTCTGCCAACGTGGCCACATTGTTAATGTGTCAGTGTGCTTATACTACAATGTGCTCATACTACAATGGCTGATAAAAGAGACTGGTTTTAGTTTGCCAAGCCATTCTGTGCACTGGTTTGTTTAGTGCCTCTTGCTTACTAAATTGTAGAGTGTCCATAAACTTGTATGTCTATTCCCCAGATCTCCTTGTCCCCAGTTGTATTAGTTTTCTAGGGCTTCCATAAAACAGAATACCGCAGACTGGTTGGCTTAAATGACAGAAAATTTTCTCTTAATTCTGGAGGCTAGAAGTTCAATATGAAGGTTGCGCCAGGCTTGGTCTCTTGTGAGGCCTTTCCCCCAGCTTGCAGTCGGCGGCCTTACTCCTGTCTTCACTTGATCACCACACTGCTTGCACATGTTTCTGGTGTCTACTTGTGTACCCAAATTTCCTCTTCTTATAAGAGCACCAATGATGTATCACTTAGTGTTGGGCAATACATTTAATAAGGTAATTTGTAGCAAGTTTCAGAAGTAGAAAGAACACAAAAAATTATCAGGAAAACTTTTTTAAAAATCTCATATCTAAACCAGGATTTTGACATGAATAGAAGCTCTTCAGGTGGACAGGGGTGGGAAGCGGTCATTTGAAGCATAGGGAACAGTGCTGAATACTGTCTTGAAGTTACTATGTTGTTGATAAAAATTAATTATCAATTTAAGGTTTAATTACAAGGTTTTATTTCATGTTAAGTTTAAATATTTGTTTTTCTGGTCAATAACACATTAAGAATAGAAAATTACAGGCAGAGTCTATTCAAGACAGCCACTCTAGGATAAGGGACAAATTTTTGTATCCCAGCCTAATAAAAGAGAGAAATGAGATAAACTCTAAAAAGAAGATACCGATACTGATGATGATTTGAAATAGAGGGAGTTATGATTGTAAAAAAGAAAATAAGAATATCAGGTGATTACATGGCTTTTACAATTTTAGGCTATTTTTCCATCTGTAAAGTAAAATTCATGTTAGATTAAAAAATCACAGCAAAACTATACAAGATAAATGTATGTTGACCTATGGTGTGTGAAGCAAGGTTGTGAAATAATAAGACAACTTACCTTCTTTTTCAGTAAGTCGCCTACGATTATTTATTTAGATTTGGTCTAGCTTTCAAAGAAATGGAGAGAAAAATATAGGTTGGCAAAGGTCATTCTTTTTCATAAAGTGTAACTTGAGGAATAACAACTAACATATGTAAAACTTTCAGTTTAGGAATAATTTTCTCATCTATTATTTCTTAAGATTTTTATTATAATTCCTTGAGCAGACATAGGATCTGACATCATTACCCCCAGAAATGCTAAATAAGTGTTTAAGATCTAAGCATAAGTATATGGTAGAAACTTAAAGAAGTCTGACTCTGACTGCAAATGAAGTAGTCTCGTCATCACAACATACTCTCTTAAAGACAAGCATGAGTTTATTCCAGAGACAAAATGGAAAAGTTTTGCTTCTAAGAAGCAAACTTGAGGAAGGAATTGGAAAATGACAACCGTCACCACAACAATACAGTTCATTATAAATTTTTTCTTTTGCTATGTTAGTTCATAATGAAATGTGAAAATAATTAGTGATACTTCTTATTTGCTCAATATGTGCTAGACATGTTGGTAAGCTTTTTATGTGTATTATCTCATTTAATGTTCTCAGTATTTCCATATAGTAGGGAAAAAATGATGCACTGTATAATTGCTAAGAAGTAATGGCAGTAAAAAGAACACAAAATTCTGACTTCCAAAAACATTCATCTTAATGACAATCCAAGATGAAAAAAACATAACTTGTCAAATCCTAAAATAAAGATGTGCTGTTTGCTTAAGTAACTATCATTCCGCCTAAGTTTGTAAACCTCAACAAAATTCCTGCCTTTTTTAGTTTTTAATTTTGTGCAAGAAGGCATAAAGCAGAAATGTAAAATTGTTACAATATTAAGAAAAGAATGAAGGGAGAAGAAAAAAGGAAGAGGGACAAAAGCGAGGAAAAGAGGGAGGGAGGAAGAAACAGAGGAAGAGACAGAGGGAGGAAGCAAGGAAGACAAAAAGGAATCTATAGTTCCTTCTGTTCACAATTTGTATACTACAATAATATCTATAATTTTGACTTGATATCAGAAATGCAAGCTGAGATTAAAGGAGATCTTAGGTCGACATATTTAAAATTGCTGATATTTCACTACTTTTGTTTAACAAAAATGTCAATTTCCTGAAGTTCCAAATAATATAAATAGAAGTCATAAAGGTCAATACCCTTTGGTAGTGACAACTACAAGCAACTGAAATACTTTTTATCAATCTGATCATGAAATATGTACCTTAGGTTGTCCTGGACTCTTGGTAGTATTTTAACATGGAATCTTACTTGATGGCCTTCAATCACTCTGAGGTTATCAATCTAAAGTTCTAAAACTTATATTCCTTACCTTGATTATGTCAATAAACATAAATGCTCTGTAAATATTCTGGAAATATTATTAAAGAGAAAAACAGTAAAATATTTGTCCTCACTAAATTTTTAGTTTGATATGAGGATGGCAAGTTCATGAAGATAGTGTAAAATTGCTGAAAACAATAAGAAATATGTTATTAGATTCTTATTTGAAATATATGTATGGGTAGCTATGCTAGGTTTTCAATGCTAATACATCAATAAATCTATCAAAGATTAAATTTAATGGAAATATAAATTTCAGTGTATAGAGAATTTCATTAAACAATGAACTTCATTAGAAATAAAGAGAGTAGAGGTGGCCCCATTCATGCCTATCCTTAATGGAGCTCCTAACACAACTCGCGGTTACTGCAAGCTCCACCTCCCGGGTTCACACCATTCTCCTGCCTCAGCCTCCCAAGTAGCTGGGACTACAGGCGCCCTCCACCACGCCCAGCTACTTTTTTGTATTTTTAGTAGAGACGGGGTTTCACTGTGTTAGCCAGGATGGTCTCGATCTCCTGACCTCGTGATCTGCCTGCCTCGGCCTCCCAAAGTGCTTGGATTACAGGTGTGAGCCACTGCACCCAGCTGTAAATTCTTAAATAAAATAAATAATAAATTTAACATTGCATATGCAAGGAATAGCATAGAATTTTCATATTATTATCTTATAAAAATTAAGAAAAGCTGGGAATGCTGGTATAAGTTAGTGTGTTAAATATTCTAAGCTATTGTAGCCCATGTAAGCTTAGAGTGACGTTATGTTATATTATTAAATATAAATTATAAAGGAAAAAATACATCTGAAAAAGCAACTACATAACTATACCTAATTAGAAGCGGTATTTGTTTATATGGGTAAAAAGCATAGTGATTGTATGTATAACTAAATAGAACATTGATATAAAATATTTAATAAGATGCATGGGTTTTGGTCAAGCAAAGTTGAAAAAAAGGATCATTTTTATCACAATAGTATATATTATTTCTTAACAGGTGTCTTTAAAGGATTGCCATTTAATGCCATTCAAGATCTACTAAGCATCATTTTTGCATGACTACTGCAAAAGGATTACTTTACAGATACCAGTTCCTTTGTCAAGAGCATACTTTGGACCCTGTTTTCAGAAAGCAGGTATGGTTCATCTTTATTAAGCTGCCTATAAAATTGAAAGAAATGTTGAAAAAAATATAAGATTCATGCATATCCTTAATGGAGCTCCTAATACAACTGCTGAATATGCTAAAGCTTAATATGTTATTTTCTCAAATTAAGTGATTTGTCTTTGAATTGAAAACACCTTGTGTCAGTAACATAAATGCTCTATAAATATTCTGCAAATATTATTAAAAGTGAAACACAGTAAAATATTTGTTCTCACTAATTTTTTAGTTTGATATGAGGATGGCAAGTAACTGAATGTGGTATAAAATGGCTGAAAACAGTAAGAAAAACAGTACTCAGATATAGCCTCCTGTTCCATGATATCTTTCTCAACCGACATATAATGTGCTAGTGGATGGCTTTTGTGCTTTTTGTATGTGCTCGAATTTTAAGACCATGCTTAAAGTTAAATAAGCAGGAAGTCATGGGTGGAGAGAGATAGTGTCATCCCCACCAGGGAACGGGGATCTTCTGAAGGCAGACGACTTTTATGCAGTTTGCACAACAGCTCCGCATTCTTACATATTTACGTAACCAACAGAAATTACTAAAGAGTGATTCACTTATTTTGAGTGAAACTGGGCATTGTGTAATCATAATCCTTTAAAATGAATACTCTAAAATACTTTGAAATACATCATTAGACATTTATGATTTATGACTAAGTGGCACCAGTAGACGATCTTGAATTAAATCCATTGTGTGCTATGTAACTACAATACTTCTGATGTACTTTTTAAATAATCAACCAAGAAGGTCAATACACTATGAATATGGAATGATTATCTTTATTTTCTGCTTATTTATAAAATGTTGACAATAGTGTACCCAATTTCAAGGCTGTCACATGTTTATCCTTTAACTTGTTAGGTTAATCCAGGTTAATTGATTCAAAATAGGAGAGGAGTTTCCTCATCCTACTCTATGCTTTCAGTACCTTCAAGCTTGAAAATTAGCATTAAAGAAGAGAAGTTACTAAATGTGGATGTGAGAGCAGTTCTTTTGGAAGATGTAGAAGTCTGAAGTTTTACCACGATATTTGATTTTACTTTCTACTAGCCACACTCAAATTCTAGCAGCTCGTTGCAGAAAATGTTACTTTCCATGTGTTTTTTATTCATTTCATTAAATCATGCCAGTCTGTCATTTTGATTGCAGGCCCTAACTGTACCAGGTATCTCTAAATTAATCTTGTGAAGAAAAGCAACCACATAAAAGAAAAAAATTTAAAGACAAAGTATAAAGAAGGGAAGGGGAAGTATCTAACAGTGAAACCTCAAATCATGGGAAAAAATTGAGTTCCATATAAATTAATCCATTGCTATATTCTAACATTAGACAGATTGTAAGCCAAATTTTGCCATCAAAGTTCTATTTGTTACAATAAGAATGATTTAAGAATAGGTTACACACACAAAATAATAATAATAATCTGTATTCTGTCTATAAACGTAAACATCTTGGAAGCTGTTATTTCCTATATATAAAGCATTTTGTTCTTAACTCATAATCATGGACGCACCTTAACAAATCAAACTCTATATTTTTTTTTACTTCTGAGATATCTGTGACTACTAGAGATAAATTAAATCTAAGCACCTTAATTGAATTTAGTAATGTTAGAAACAAGTTGTTTATGATGCTTGTGACATTCAAAGAAAGACAACCGAACCACTGAACACAGCACAGCAGCTGTATATAAGAGGGTTTCAGATCTAATGCTCACTTCCAGATGGATGATGGATAAGCAATTTGAATTTATGCTAGACACATCAGCAGATGGAAATAGAATAGAGTAAATGTCTTGGACACCTGTGAACTGGTGCATTCTATCAATTACCAACCAAATTGTATTAAATTCATGTAATTCAACAGAAGTCTAATTAATTTTTTAGAAGAGGCTCTTTGTCAATCTATTAATAAATTCAGATTTCAAGTTGAGGATGTAGAGTGTATTTAACTGTACAGAGAACCTGTGGAATCAGGTTTGGCAGAGCAAAGTGCACTCTTATTATGCCATTTTTGTTGTTGCTCCTTCCAACTAATTGAAAAGCATATTGGTAGAATAGGAAGCAATTGAAGCAAATGAGACAAACTGAGCACTCCAAAAAGACATAAGTGAATTAGAATTGATGATTCTGACAAGAGTGGATTCACAGTGTCATTTTAAATAAAACGCCATTTCATTCATATACTTGCACCTAATCTGTCACTGTAACAACTGAAAACATTCAGTGGCAAAACTGACAGTTTCATCTTGACACAACCAACTCAATTCCTGCCATAATAAGAGGCAATATATATTAAAAGCGGTCCTGAGTTCAGCCTTTGAGAATGAAATGTTTCACTCAATAACTTATACAACTCATCCAGGAGACACTGGCTCAGCTCCAAGAGGAAGAGCTTTATTTCATTAGAGAAGAGTCTGAATGGCTCTAGGTTTATAGATTTTTTAGCATTGCCAGGATTCTCATCAATTCATGAAAGGAAACCTCTAAGTATCAATGTATGCATCTCTTAGAGAGTATTACAGTTGATAAGAACAGAGTAGAATGTGCTCTGAATTTCAAAAATAGGAAATCTAATTTTCATCTCTAAAGCTCTTGACAATTACACAGAAATTTGAAGAGAAAAAATTTCTCATATCGGTTGCTACATAAGTATTGTGTAAATTAACAGTGCTACTACTTGCTGAAATGTTTACAGTGTGGCCAGAATTGTCAAAATAATGAAGGAAGGTGGACGGAGACAGTTTTGAATGAATACTCGAAAGAATTTCTTAGCAATTAGAGTGTCCACAGTAATCTTTCAAGGGTCATGTGTCCAGATGAGTGAAAAGTGTAATTTCTTATCATCAGGAAGGGAGATGGAACAGTTCCACACAAAATTGTTATTCAACAACAAAATCCTGATTAATTTTGAGGTGGTTCTTATAGACATCTGTGTTTTACTACTTGAAAAAATTGGTTATCTATTTTAACTACACATATAGTTTTTTGTGTTTTAGAAAATATTGTTTTGAAGTATTTTATAGGAAAATTTGTTATATGAAATATAAAAATGCCTAGTAAGGTTGGACATGGTAGTTCACAACTGTAATCCCAGCCCTTTGGAAGGCCGAGATGGGTGGATCACCTGAGGTCGGGAGTTTGAGACCAGCTTGACCAACAAGGAGAAACCCCGTCTCTACTAAAAATACAAAATTAGCCAGGCATGATGGTGCATGTGTGTAATCCCAGCTACTCAGAAGGCTGAGGCAGGAGAATTGCTTGAACCCAGGAGGCGGAGGTTGCAGTGAGCCAAGATCACACCATTGCACTCCAGCCTGGGCAACAAGAACAAAACTCCATCTCAAAAAAAAAAGAAAAAAAACAGGAAAAAGAAAAAAAAGCCTAGTAAGGTGAAACAAAATAGAATGGCTTAAGTAAATATATGTATAAGTTGGTGTGAAACATTGTAATCTGAGGTTGCATGAATTTCTTGGACAGCATTTATCTCTATCTGCCAGTTATGGTGGTGGGACGGGGTGGTTCAAGTTGGATATCGATGGATTATTTTCATTATCAGCCTATCCATAGGAAATATGTTGGTGCATTAATATTTTCCAAGTTGAAGTTTCTAAGGAGATGTAAGAAAACTGAATTTGCCCAAAGCAAGAGGAAGAAAAATAAGGAATATATTTTAGTGTGATAATGTAACAGATCATATAGGCTTTCTAGTACATAAATTTTTGCTAGTGTGACACAAGGCATCCACAGGTTGAAAACATGCAAACACTTTCATTAATATGAATGTATGCAAAATATCTCCTATATGATACTTGCTCAGCAAATGTTAACATTTATTTAATATTTCTGTTGTGGAAATAACTCATGGAAACAGAGGAAATATTTATTTTCTGGAGTAAGTTTTGAGTATAAGAAAATTTCCATCCACCTCTGCTCACAAACAAGAAATGGAACTCTTAGTCTGAAGGCTCAGTCACCTGAACACCTCAAGGCTGTCCTACAACATAAGAAGGGCTCTATCTCTTCATTAGATGGGTCTGAAATTCAGTTCATCTCTCCGTGCTAAGCTTAGTATACAGAGTGAATCCCAGACAGACAAATTCTTAACTAGATACAGACTTCTGCTTAGAAACTGTCACATTTGCTGAGTGTATTGAGGCAATTCTAACAAATGGAAAGATTATAGGCTTTGAAATAAGTTAAAACTGGGATTGACTCTGTGCTGTAATATTTGCTGACTGAAGATACTTGGCTGTATCTCAATTTTTATAAACCTCAACTTTCATTTGACTAAAAAAGTGAATACTATCTCATTTTTGTAAGGGTGCAAAAAGTGCACACAAAATCGATCTTATCTATATCTGTACATATACAAGCAGTGACACACACACACACACACACACACACAATCCCTTATATTTAAAGCTTGGCATCTGAAAAGTGTTTAGCAGAAGGTTATTACTGTGATAGAATAAGTAACATACATTTTTAACCACTGAGTGGACTGAAACTTACTGAAAGTCTCGTAAGACTTAAAAAAAAAAAGGAAAAGAAGTACATCAGGAAAGAAGGGAAGAAAGGAGGAAAGAAGGAAACAAGAAAAGAAAGGAAGGAAGGGAGGGAGAGGAGGGAGGAGGGAGGCAAGGAGGAAGGGAGGAAGGAAAGGGAGAAGGAAGGGAAGGAAGGAGGAAGAAAGGAGGGAGGGAAGGAGAGAGACAGAGTAAGGGGGAAGAGCGGGAAGGAGAGAGGGAAAGGAAGGGAAGAAAATATAGATTTGGCCTTTGGGCATTAATATTTGCATTCTCGGGCTCTTGTGGGATATAAGACTAACATAGAAAAATGATACATTCCTATCTATCTGTCATAAATGATTAGAAAATGGAATAAAAAGAGATCTCATACATAATGGAAATAATGATTGCGTAGTATTGTGCTGGATTTTGGGTTAGTACACAGCACTCTTTCCTAATTCTTGTGCTCTCCAGAATGTTAGAAGGCCAGGGACTCTGATAACTGTGTTTCTCAAAACACCTGTTAGCAGGATTCATGATGAGGTGCCACTCAATGGGAGATGTACAAGAGATAGGGAAAATGTAAGAGAAGCAGCCACAGTGGCCTCAGATGCATTTTTTAGTATCATACGCCTCAGTGCTGGAAGCTGTGCTAATTGCTGGTAGTTATCTAGAGTTCTGCAATGACCCACTCTTTGAAAACTCTCAGTCATTTTAAGATTTAGCAGTGGTCTTTCCTGTCGTTTGTTTCTTCAGCTTTTCTAACAGTTTAAAACAAGTTGATATCTAAATTTCTTTTTAATTAAAATACCTAAAATTTTATTTTTATTTTTCTGACCGAAACTTGATAAAGGAGATGCCTAAAAATAAACATACACACACACATGTGCACACACACACATTCAGACACACACACACATACACACACAAACACAAATATATATATGCAAAAGCCTACTGAGATGCATAAAAATGGAGAGATATATTGTGTTTATAGACAGGAAGACTCGATTTTCAAGAGTGTTAAGCTTCCCTCAATTGGTTTTATTTTGGTCTAACTTCAAAAAGTTAATTTAGCAAAATTAAGACAGTGTGTTTTGGGGACAGGGTAGAGCCTTGCAGTAACCTTTGGAAGATACTAGAAAGCTCAGAGAACATTTTCTGCCTCTATGAAAACTTGATATACAAGTGATGTGATACCAAAGACCAGTGGAGAAAGAATGGACTATGCTATAAATTGTGCTAGTAAAATATATTACTCATCAAAAATTAAAAGAAGATCTCTCAGAATGCCATACAATAAATAAATTAAAATAACTATAGATAGATGTAGGACTTAAAAGGCAGAACTTTAAATTTTAGAAAGAAGAAATTGGTAATAATTTAATTACCTCAACATGCAGAAAGATATTTTAGACCCACAAAAAGCAGTTAACAAAATGACAGAGGTGACTATAGTGGAAAATAAATGAAAAAGAAAACACAATTGTGACAAAACACCTTGGTGCCTGAACTTTTAATAACTTTCTTTTACCTGTAAAATAATAATAAAAGAAAATATTTAGCAATCATTACTTTTACATATCTGCAGTAGATCAACTTTCCAAGTTTGCAGTTTAACATTTTAGTAAATTGCAATGTTGTATTTAATTTTTTAACTCTTCCTATCTCTGCACATTCAGTGTCTGACTTTCTAGCTCTTCTCAGCAAAGGAATAAAATATACCTACTTGATTCTTGACTTTGGGTTTAGCCATGTGACCTGCTTTGAACAATTGAATTAACAAAAGGAATAGTATACCAGCTGTGAGGTCGGGCCTTAAGACACAATGCATATTTCCGTGAGCCATGTTGCTCTTTTTTCACCATCAAGAGAATAATGAATAAAAAGAGAGATATGTGGAATAGAGTCATCCCAGATGAAACATCCCAGCCAAACCCAGCCATAATCAGCTGACCTTCAGCCACTCAAGATGAGTTAGTGATAATAAATTACTGTTGTTTTAAAACATAAAGTTTTGGGGTGATTTTTTATATAGCAACAGCTATCTGATAGAACTATTATTCACAAAATAATTTATATTCCACTAATTTTTGACAACTCATTATCCCCAAATATGCATTTTACTTTCCTTCACTAATTTCTCTGTTTATATTTTAACCCTATCTGGCATGCCCTATGCTCCCAATTATTCCACTTTTCATGTTAAAATTAAGATCAAATCCTACTATCTCCACAATGTCTCAGTCTCATCTTATATGAAATAAAAGAAACATGCTGCATAATAACTGATAGTATCAATATTTGTTCTTCTGCTTTTATTTTCTATACAATATTTTTAAAGCTTGGTATTGTATCTTATACCAATCTGTGCCCCGATAATGTCTTCCACATAGTGCATCTTAAACTAATATTTGAAGAATAAATTACATAAGTAACAGTTGATATGGCTGATAGTCACGGTTACAAAGACAGTTTTTTTTATCATATACATACGCCTGTTTTATTTACAAATTATTTCTCCAGATTGAAGTTTTTCTCTTACTCTATTATGGTGTACAACAATTAAGGGAAAGAGAGAGTTAAAATGTAAATAAGGAGAATTGGCAACCACGCCTCTACAAATGTTAGGTCATCTTCAAGTGATGATCCATTATCATCAGTGACAAGATGTCAAAATTAGGAAGCAGAAAACCCCTGAAGCTAATGTATGGTAAATTAACTAATTAGTCTATTAGTATCCAAGATCGCACTGTAAATGGTTTCCAAGTGTCAGTATTTACCTTACTAAATTTTAAGAGGCGATAGCCAGAGGTTCAAATATTGGAATGTTATTTCATGAATGATATAATTCACTTAGCGCAACCGTATTTCTTTTTCCTTTGTAAATAAAGTTAAAATATCCATACTTTCATGCATCGTAATTTAGAAGCTGCTACCTATATATGCTTTTTAGTGATAATTTCATGTGTGAAAAAGCATAATAAATTGTCCAAAAAACTTCCCGGGTAGCTTTTAAATTGCACATTGTGGCACAAGATCAGTGTTTAGTCAAATCTATTCTATTACCATTTTTGCAAATGTCACTTGTAAAAAGTTTTATGCTTTTATTTTAATGCTACATTTGGCAAGCTGGTATGTTTACTATTCAAACAATTTTTTCTTACCTAATTTTCTTCTGATATGTTGAAAATGGGAAAAAAAGAAACACATTTTTGGATCACCTGTGATTTAGGTGACTTTTGGGGCTACACTTCCACATACAATAAAACAGATAGGTTTCAGGGAAATAAGCTTAAAAATTGTAGTTGCTTATACTTGTAAATTCTCATGCATTCTTTTTGCTTTATAGAATGGGGAAAATCTGCAAGACTTAGCGTGACCACCACTTCATAGACTTAATCTACAAACAATATCCATATTTTACTGAATATTTCCTACTATCGCTATGCTTCCCAAATAGATTGATTACTTAAAATAATTAAACATTTTATAATTACTTTCTGAAAATAACTTTTAATAATGTATTAATAATGTATTTGATACTAAGCTAGCATGTGGAATAGAAAATATATTTCAAATCTCTGAGATTTTATTTGGGGTTAAAAGGAAGGTGAAAATTTTCTGTTGTGTCTATATGTCACTATAGGAAATCATATTCTAAGATTTCAATGATGCATGGCAGTGGAAATAACAGAGATGAATACAGTAGACTTTGACTTTCCCATAGACTGAGTTTTCCAGGTCATTTAACTCTCTCTAGTGTCTTCAAAACTCTCCAACAGAGTTAATGATAATGGATTGTCATATTATTGTCCTTATGGTGACCTGCTTGGGTAGAAGATAAAAAATGCTATACTCTCAAAGCTATGGGTAAAAATATAGTGATTATCAACTCATCATCTTTCTCTCTCTCTCTCTCTCTCTCTCTCACACACACACACACAGTGCATTGTATCCTTTTATTAAAAATATAAATTATCAAGAATGAAATCAAGAGCTGAAAATTAAACAAAAACCAAAACTAAAAAGGCCAGCACATACACGCCTTGAGTGATAAAAATCCTGTCCTTTGCTCTTAAAACATCTCAGACTCTCACTCACAAATACACAGGCATCTTTGAAAGCAATTCAAACAAATTTTATTGTCTGGCTTCACAATTCATGACAGGGTAAAAATAGAATGTGAGAAGATAGATGGGCCTCTAGAAATACACACAGGACTATTCAATGAATTGAGAATTGACAGCCCCATAGTAGCAGCTAAGGAAACTGTAAGCATATTAAATAATTCTACTTGTAAAGAAACTTTGAAATAGTTCATAAAGTAGCCAACAGGTGGGAGGGTGTGGTGATGGATGTGATACTTATCTTAATTTGATCATTATACAATACATAGGTGTATTGAAATAACAGTTACCCATAAATACGTATAATTATTATGTGTCATTTTAAAACAAAATAAAACTTTACATACACACACAGACACACATACACACATATAGTATTGGACTGAGCCACTTCCTAAGCAATATTAGTATATTGTTAATTAAGTTTGTACTATCCAATAAAGATAGCTACTAGCCACATGTGGCTATTGAATCCTTGTAATGGGGCTAGTTTGAATTGAGGTGTGTTGTGAAAATAAAGTACAACACAAGTTTCCAAGACACAGTATGAAAAAAATGTAAAATATTTTATTAATAATTATCATTTCATGTAGAAATTATAATATTTTAGATATATTGGGTTAACAAAATATATTTTTTAAAATAATTCTTTTTTCTTTTTAATTATTACTATTATTTTCTTTTTAATAAAACATGAAATATAGTTCTAATACACATTGTTTCTGTATTGCCTGATTTGAGTAGGAGTTATTTGACTTTCTGGCCCTCAACCTAACTATCAGCAAAGCCAAATAGACATACTTGAAACAGTAATGGACATTCAGTGTATTCCTCAGCAATACTTCCTCTGGAAGTCGTATTCACTGGCACCAGAGCTGTTTCAGCCACTGCTTCTAGGCCAAATTGGAAAACCTATAATAACAGCAATAGCAAATATTCAGCATTTGTTTGTGAAGTGTCAGAAGCTGTTCTATGATTGATTCTCACAGCAACTTACTAGTTCAAGCTTATTAATATCTCTAGGAATTTAAAGCAGTGAGATCAAGAAGTAACTAGTTGAGGGAGTTTCAAACCTCTGCAATCTTGTTCTAAAGTCTCTGTTTTTTAGCCACATCTCTCTTCTGCCATACAGAAGTCTTCAATCTTTTAATCCTGCTTATGAAAACATAAGTTCTCTGGAGTCATGTTACCTATATGGTGCCCATGCTAAAAATTCTAGACATTTTTTATAATAAAATTTCCAGACTGTTTTTGGAAGTTGCTTTAGTCTGGACTTCCTTTAGGCATACAATGAAAGTAGTTTAACAGGAGGTGACCTGAGGAAGCAAGCAGAAGTGAGAGGGTAGGGAAAACAAGACCGAGAATGGAGAAAAGTCGAGAAAGGACATAATAATGAGCAGGTCAACACATGCAAGTATTTGGAGCTTCATCTTGCTCCAGCTTCTTGTATATCTTCCCTCTGAGGTTTCATACAAAACATACCTCAGAATTCTCACAATGATAGATGGAAAGCTGGGGTAAATATGTCCCTAATTAGGCTCATGGGTGAGGGTTGACTTTAGGGCTGTTAACACTCAGATTCCTTTCAAGCTGCCCTGTACTTGGTTGAACAAGCCTCCGTGGTGCTAGAGAAAATCTTGAGGCAGAGAAGCAGGATGAGACTCGGACCCTCGAGATGAGACAATGAGTACAGGAACAGTCCTCTATGCCTGCAGGTGGACTGATTCACCATTGTGCACTGGGACATTAACAGCGTCTGCTACTGAAGTGTAATTAAAATATAGTCAGATTCCCTGGAAACACAGAGAATCCTACAAGATTCTGTTTGAGCCTTCTTCAGCCTAACCTTATTCTTGGACAAAAAAAAACCTTTTTGTTTTTAGATTGCTGATTTAACCTTTAATTTATTGGAGGGGTATGTTTGTACACAGTAGTAAATTCAATAAATGTCAACTACATTATTTTAACTAGTCCCTCTAACACTAGGAAAGTTCAGTCAAAAATATCAATCAAATTAGCTATTAGGTATGAAATTGTCAAATTGGTTAAGAGAATGTTTCACTTTTTTGTGTGATGAGCTTATAGCTTGGATAAACAACCTAAGGGTATAATTTGTGCACTCTGAGTTGCTTGAATGACATGGCCTCAAACGGGTATGCCACGCAGGAAATAATCTGTTGTGGAATTCCTTAAATAACATTTATTTTACTATTTGTCTTATATTTCTAATACTATTACTGTGAAATAGTAATTCTGTGTAATTCACAGTAATAGTATTACTGTAAAATAGAAATATTATTGTGAAATAAAAGTGACTTTTTTTCTATTTATTCCACAATTTTCTTAATGTCTTATAAACTAGACAAGAATAAG
This sequence comes from Pan paniscus, assembly GCF_029289425.2. Taxonomy (NCBI): domain Eukaryota; kingdom Metazoa; phylum Chordata; class Mammalia; order Primates; family Hominidae; genus Pan; species Pan paniscus. The sequence goes on from NC_073258.2 coordinate 100,172,511, forward strand.
AAATAGGCCTGGTGCAGTGGCTCATGCCTACAATCCTAGCATTTTGGGAGGCTGAGGTGGTCAGATTACCTGAGGTCAGGAGTTTCAGACCAGCCTGGTCATCATGGTGAGACTCTGTCTCTACTAAAAGTACGACAATTAGCTGGGCATGGTGCTGGGTGCCTGTAATCCCAGCTGAGGCAGGAGAACGCTTGAACCCAGGAGGCAGAGGTTGCAGTGAGCCTAGACCACGCCATTGCACTCCAGCCTGGGTGACAGAGTGAGACTCTGTCTCAAAAAAAAAGAAAAAAAAAGAATAAGAGCTAAAATGTTTACTAAACAGTAGATATAGAAAGAAGATCACTATGACAGCATTACAATTCACAATAGTAAAAGGGAAACATGCTTGGTGTACAGATTTTTTTTTACAAATGACCATGTTCTAAAGAAATTTAACAAGAATTTTGAAGTCACATAAGGACACATACAGAGTATTTCTTCATGCCTTTTGAAGCTAGAAGGGGAATCAGTGTATTTCATAATAATTTTTCTCTATATGGTGTCAGAGAAGGGACAGTACATTCAATTTTTCCTAATATTAAGGTGTATGTGAAATGAAGATAAGCATAATCTTAGAAGAGACTTTTGAAAAACATGTTGTAGCTGTGGAATTTAAGTTAATTTATAAATATTACAGTTAAATAGTGCAGAGACCAGCTCGGTCGGGGAGACCCTAACCCAGCAGCACTAGAGGAATTAAAGACACACACACAGAAATATAGAGGTGTGAAGTGGGAAATCAGGGATCTCACAGCCTTCAGAGCTGAGAGCCCCGAACAGACATTTACCCAAGTATTTATTAACAGCAAACCAGTTATTAGCATTGTTTCTATAGATACTAAATTAACTAAAAGTATCCCTTAAGGGAAACGAAGGGATAGGCTGAATTAACTGCAGCAGGAACACGCCCTTAAGACACAGATTGCTCATACGTTTGTTTGCGGCTTAAGAATAACTTTAGGTGGTTTTCTGCCCTGGACGGACCAGGTGTTCCTTGCCCTCATTCCCGTAAACCCACAACCTTCCAGCTTGGGCGTTATGGCAATTATGGACATGTTACATTGCTGCAGAGATTTTATTTATGGCCAGTCTTGGGGCCAGTTTATGGCCGGATTTTGGGGGGCTTGCTCCCAACAAAATAGTAAGTTACGTATTTTTCCGGTACTATCTATTATTTTCCACTTGAGGCTATTCAAAGAAAAAAATGTATAAGAAGTCTTTTTTTTGAATATTGAAAGTATAATGTCAGTAGTTATTTCTATGCTCTATAAAAGTTTAAAAAATCAAAGCAGAATAAATCTGTACTAAATGTTGTTTTCTTTACTATTGAAATGACTACTATCACATTAAAATTGGAAAAATTATTCAACTATAGGATATTTCAGAGTATTATATGCCATATTACATGCTTTAGTTTAAATTCATAAACTTATTTGTAAAAATTAAATTGCTGTAAAATAGAAAATTGATTTTTCTATATATGTCTTTTGGAAGTGGTTCCTTCCATTTACATTAGCATTATAAGTAGGTGTTAATTTTATACTGTTATGAACACAAAGCATCTTTAAATATGCAACACAATGAAATATCTGCTATTTCATTCAATAATATCTACTCATTTAAAAATGTTTGACTTACTTATCTTTCCACCCAGCCTGATCAAACAGCTCTATACTTGAGTCTCATTCTTTTTCTTTCATAAAACTGCTTTTATTGAATTGCATTTTGGTCTTTGCTATTTATTTTTATTGAGGGGCATAATAAGATTCAGTAATACTCAAATCACAAGAATGAGTAGGGCATGGTGTCCACCATGTCTGACAGGGTTCCATTAGGGGGTTGGGATGGAATGAGGGGTGGAGAATGTCTCTTTTTTCTTATGGCAGAGAACAGTTGTTCATTTTGGGGATAACTTTTTTTGTTGCTGTTTAATTTTATTTTGTTGCTATTTTTAACATTCAGTGAGAACCAGGGTGTGTATTTATTTTAATCTCCCTGATTCTGTAAAATAATGTCATTTATAGTATTTCATTCTGCTTTGGCTGATGTGAGGCTTAAAATCAAATTAAAGCCAAAATGGGAGCCAAGAAACTGTACTAGGTTTTATGATGTCTTCCATTTTCTTTTCTTATTGGTATTTTCTCTATTTGTATATGCTCATTTATTTTATTTGCTTATTTTGTTTATATTTATGTAAATTGTGTCAACTTTAGTTATAAAATGTGTTAAATAATCTATGAAAATCATTATAACATCTTTTTTCTAATTTTCTAAGAGTTTTGTTGGTGCTTAATCAATTTTATGTATTTTGTTCATTCACAGATATATATATATATCTGTGATATATATGTGTGTGTTTGTGTGTGTGTATATATATATATATATATATATAGTGTCCATTATGAGTGAACTAGAAATATAGCCATGAATCATTTTATTAATCCTTATCCCTATAGATAAATGCTGAGGGGATGGATACCCCATCTCTATGATGTGCCTATTTCACATTGCATGCCTATATTACAACATCTTATGTACTCCATAAATGTATACACCTACTATGTACCCACAAAAATTAAAAATGAAAACATTAAAATAAAAAAACTTTATCCTTTTGAAATTCACTTTCTAGTATGAAAATAAAGGTATTAAATTAATGAATAAATTAAAATGTAAAATATTTTGAAGTGATGAATGTCTTGGCAGAAATAAATCTCAGTTAAAGGGATACAGAATGTTATGGTTGGGTGGTTTTTTGCTTTCGTTTTTCTGGGAGATTCTGGAAGACTGTTTTGCTAAGCCAATGTTTGCTCTGAGGCATAAAGAATGTAAGGGTGCCAGTCATGTGGATTTTTTGGTGACAGAAGGGACATCAGGTGAAAATGTCCTGAAGTGGCCAGGCGCAGTGGCTCACGCCTGTAATCCCAGCACTTTGGGAGGCCGAGACGGGTGGATCACGAAGTGAGGAGATCGAGACCATCCTGGCTAACACAGTGAAACCCCGTCTTTACTAAAAAAATACAAAAAAATTAGCCAGGCGTGGTGGCAGGCGCCTGTAGTCCCATCTACTAGGGAGGCTGAGGTAGGAGAATGGCGTGAACCCAGGAGGCGGAGCTTGCAGTGAACTGAGATTGCGCCACCGCACTCCAGCCTGCGCTACAGAGCGGGACTCCGACTCAAAAAAGAAAAAAAAAAAAATGCCCTGAAGCAAGAATGTATTTGATTGGAGTAGAGAAGAGTGAGTGAGATGGAGAGTGAAAAAAGTGAGATAAGAGAGCTAGTAGGATAAAACCAAAATCATTTTTTAGAAAAAAAAATACATCAGTGTGAGATATTGTGTGGACTTTGGTTTTCACCCTCCATAAGGGTATATATAGCAAGATGGTGGAGAGTTTTGAATTGAGCAATGTCGTGATTTAATTTACATTTTAAGCAATTATTGATGGATTAGATATGACATGTAAGAAAAGGGAAAGCGTAAAGGACGTTCCCAGTATTTTGTTCCTTAGGAACTAGAGGGTGGGAGTTCCCTAGACAACTAGAAACAAGATTCTTCTGTTGAGATTGGGCAAGTGTCAGAGAAAGCAGTTTGGGATGGGAAGATTAAGGAGATCATTTCCAGACAGGTGTGGGGTGCGTATTTGATATACTAGCAAAGATGTAAAATAGTTAGCAGGACATATAAATTTGGAGTATAAGGAAGCTGAGTTGTCTGGAGATATAAAATTGAAAGTCTGCACTGGTGTGTCTGACAATACTCCAAAAGAAGACAGGAAGAGTAAGGATTATAGGGACCAAAACATAGATTACAGAGATGTGGATAATTAGGGGGGAAAAAAAGCCTGAGAAGGAGCAGCTACAGAAATTGAAAGAACAAGTGAAGAATGGTGATGTAGATTATAAAGATTTAAGGAGGAAATGAAAAGCCATGACAAAAGCTGCTATTGGTTAGATAAGAAGTTAGGAGTGACTTTTTATTTGTTTTGGTGTTACTGTTACTTGCTAAGAGCTTTTGCAATGGCGTAGAAGTTATGGTTGAACTGAAAGCCTGGTCTGAGTGCCTTTGAGATCAAACGGTAGGAGAAAAAGCAAAGAAAGCAAGTACAGATAGATTTTTCTCTAAAGCAACAATTACTAATAGAAACAATCATAAAAATAATTATATAAAATAATTTAATGAAAGTAATTAATTGCAAAAGCTATGGTATTACAATTACATAAATCTACATTAAACATATTCATGACCACAAAATATAATTCCATTGATTTTCTTAGAAATTATATTTTCAGGCTGCTAACTGTCAATATTTTGGATAAACTTTTCTGCTTGATTCTGCTGCTTCTCTAATCTCCCCCATTTTGAACTGCCTGGTTAAACAGTAATTCATTAAAGGTCATACTTTGGGTGACTGAAATACTTGATATCTTATAAAGCATTTGCTGGCAAATTTTATTATTATGTTTGCATCTTATACCTTTTGTAAATTAGATAAAAGCCTAACAAGAGATGAAACAAGAATTCAATACCATCTTGTAACTGGAAGAGAGGCTTCTCTATGAAAGTATGTTTATTCTAATGAATAATCATAGCAAACTGAAATAATTTAACTTCTAGTATCACAATAAATAAAACATTGAATATTTATTTAAAATAGATGTAAATATGTATTACAAACAAAATACAAGTTTCCCTAAATGATATATTTGGAATTTGTTTTCAGGCTAACCACATGTGAATACAAATAGTTTACATATATAATCTCATTTTATATTATTTCAATAGTTTCACAGTATGCCTTTTTGAAGCATTAAAACTTAGAGGTAGTCTGCAAGTATGAAATTATATGGAATTTGTCATCAGGAAGCACGAGTTTGAATCCCAATTCTAGTAATTCAAACTGCATGATTTGGAGCAAACCTTCATTTTCTCAGGTTCTTCACCTGTAAAATTGGAATAATCAGAATATTTACCAAACTGGATCACTGTGGAAGTCAGTGGAATGTGCTATGGTCAGTAAGTCACATGTCTTGTACTCTTTGTGGAAGGGGAAGTATGTTATCTACAAACAACAAAAAGTGGAAAAGAAAAGAAAAAGGAAAAACTTAAAGCTTATATTTAACCTTACAAGAACGTTTTTTACTTGAAGGTCATTAATCAGTCTCTGTTAAGTTATTGAGGAGACAAAATTCCAGTGATAGAAAGCTTCATAAACAGGCCTTGAGTCCAGTTTCTTGAATTTGCAATTCAAGAAAAATTAAATGACAAACCATGGCTGAAGAAAAGTACTGTGAGAGAACAAAAATAGTAAAGAAAACACTGATGAAATTAGCATCCAAGGAGGAATCACTACAATAATCCAGATTTGAATTCTAATAATAAAAGTTAAGATTTAAACTTGATTCAAGAGCATCTTGGCCTGCTTAATAAAATAATAAGCTATCTAACATATCTAGTAATAAATCAGTGTTTATTTGTCATGCTGATCTTTTCCATATTTAAAAAGAAGTGTTAGTCTCAGAAAGATATGGAAAAAATAGTCTTAAATATCAGAAGCAAACATTTTACTTGCTATTTGTAAATAAGATTTTACAGACTTTAAAATATTTTAAAATTTACAATCTAGTGTGTGTAATTTGACTCATTGCCACAAACTATTTCTCATAACTTGATTCAGAGACAACTGTGTGAGGAGAGGGATATATATGGGAAACCTGAATCAATGCTACAATGATAAACGCCAAGGCTTTTACCTATAACATAAAACAAAGTAGGACAATCATTTTAAAAATTATTTATTTTTTAATAAAATTTGAAATGGTGTCATTTTATTATTTAAGAAGCAGGCAAACAGGCACAATGACTCATGCCCGTAATCCCAACACTTTGGGAGGCTGAGGTTGGTGGATCACTTGAGTCCAGGAGTTCAAAATCAGCCAGGGCAACATGGCGAAACCCCGTTATCTCAAAAAAAAAAAAAAAAAAAAAAAAAGCAGGGCGTGGTGACACGTGCCTGTGATCCCAGCTAAGCAGCTAAGGTGGGCAGGATCCCAGGAGATGGAGGTTGTGGTGATAGTACCACTGCACTCCAGCTTGGGCAACAGAGGGAAAGCTTATCTGAAAAAAGAAAGAAAGAAAGAAAAAAAGCAGATGGATATTAGTGCCCAAATTCAAGTGTTATTATACTGTTTATTTTTAGGACTATAAAAAAATCTTTGGATACAATTAATTAGAACCAGACGAACTTAAGGTGTTGTTCTAGCTGAGATATTAGTAATATTACTGAGTCTGTGTAGAAAATAACTTCAATGATGGTCATTTGTCATCAGATTAAAAAAAACTGAGATATACAAAACAAAAAACAAAACAAAACAAAACAAAAGACAAAATTTTGTAAAGTGGAAAGGGAGCATTAGATTGCTATCACTCAATAGTTGTGAAGCTTGGATCCAGAATAGAGGATGCTGCAGTGTCATTGTGCTCTTTTCTTGTCAGGCCTCATCTGGAAGAGAGGCAATAGCAAGCTGCAGGTGGCTGGAAAGAGAGGAGGGATGACGAATCTTTATCACCTGGGAAATGATGAAAGAAATTGAGGATGTGTACTCTGGAAAGAAGTAGATTTAGACAGACACAATATGTATGTTCTCAGATGTTTAAAAGTACTGTCATGTGGAAGATGGATTAGAATGGGTATGTGTTGCTCCAAAGAATAGCCTGTGGACCAAGACTAGCTGTCAGAAAGGTATTTCAGCTCAGCATGATAAAAAGGTTTCTGACTCTGAATTACATAGTGTTAGTGAGTGCTTCATTGTAAGACGTATCCTGTTCTGAAAAAGTAGACTAGGTATGATATCCAAGGTCACTTCTGACACTAAGAAATCTTTGATTTTTGTGAATTAAAGTATATTTTAAATGTCCATTCTCAGTTTTAGTAAAAAGCCCTGTGCATAGTTTTAAGATAATCTGAAAAATATATATTATTGTGTTATACTTAGATCTCTGTATCTATACCTTCTAATATGTATCTATCTTTTAAATTCTGCTTAAAGCAAGCTGCTTTAAAATTTTTCACGGAGCATTTTTGAAAAACTTATATTCTTAAAATGAAAAACTCATAATGACCAGTCATTCATTTAAAACATTTGACCACATTTCGACCTACAAAAACAGCAGTTTCATATAAATCAATCAGATACTATGGGTCAAATAATGTGTTTGAGGTGACAATGAAACAGGACAAGTAAATGTGTAATTACATAGAGTGTGCTAAGTGAAACAAAAAAAAATTTACAGACGCTTGTGAAAGCCTCATTTACATTTATAAAATGTCATTTCAAGAAAATCCAACATTCGAAAATGATAAACTTAAAAAATAGAATGTGACTATTTATAAAATAGCCTTCTCATATAGAGATGATACCTGATAAATTTAATTGCCAAACTTACAGAAGACAATTGTTTTGTGATTAAGCACACACAGCCCCACATCTCCTCAACTTCAAAGTGCGTAAGTTTTCAGTAGAAAGTCTATGGCACGAGGAAGCTTTCCCAGTTAGTGCTAAGAGCTTTATAAGGTAGGATTTTGTCCACCGATAGATCAATAACTTGCTGATAAGTAAAATTAAGGATCTGTATTTTCAAAAACCTTTTACCAGACATATTTTGGAGGAATTACCTTTCTCATTGTTTACCTCAATCCTTAGTTAACTGAAAAGAATAGGAAAAAAACTGATCCTCAAGTTCTTTCAGGTTTTGATTAAAGCTGTCAAAAGAGATTCACTCAGAAAACTCTTGTTACTAATCACACATTGTTTCATTTTTTAAAAATCCTGATCTGACAGGGTCTTCATACTAACGTTTATCTATTATGTTAAAAATAACAATTTTTATTACATTAAGATATCCATCTTTTGAAAAATAGATATAAAATTTTTTAGTTCACCACTTTTCTGAAAAAGAAAGTGAAGATAAATACATCTAATGTAGCAAAGCAGATCATATAAATAAGAGCAAAATAAGTAAATAGAATGGCTATAGGGTAATAGAAAAATTTAAATCAAATGTCATCAGTGAAGCTCGTGATCTCTGCTCCGAAAAGCATCAACATGAGCAGCACACTGCTTGGTGATCTGCACAGACAAGGGGTGAAATGACTGACTTTGGAGACCCAGCTAAGGGAGCATTCAAAAATAAGAAAAGTATGTTTAAAGAAGAAATGTTACAATGAGCTGTAAGGCCCCTTAAAATCTAGTTAATTGCTTGTTCTCCAAGACCATAGTATATTTTAAGTCACTACCCTTACAAGATTAGACATTTCGGGACCTCTTATTGGGTAGACAAAAGAAAAGTTGGAAATGTGTAGCTTTCTGCATCTGAAGGGCCTGTGATGGAACAGAAAACATAATGGACATAGTCAAGACCCCTGGACGTGGAGCCTTTTTCTCAGGCCAATATTTGAATTACTCCCACTTGTACTGATTCCAAGTGTTAAATTACTCAAAAGGGAAATTTAGGACTCCTGTAAAGCAAGCATATAAGCCATATGAATACATATATATGGAAGTATTTCATATTTAAAATAAAACATACACTCAGGAATACTATGAAAACATAATATGGGAATAATATTGCTCATATATTAGCGCTCAGTATTGTTTTTCTAATGAATTATACACTGTTGTTGAGGGGGATATAATCTTTTTAGTGACATAAACTGAATCTAATGACTTATTAGGATTATGTGGTTTACTCAGTCCTTTCCTTTGAACTATCCCATTCCTATCTTCACCTTTGTACACAGGCATCTTAAAGGCAACTTAAAATAAATATATCCAAACCACAACTTATGCCCTCATCCCTGTGGTGGATTGAAACATTTTTCTCAGTTCTTAACCTTGAAGCACCCAATGAGGAAGGCGTTATCACTCAAATTTTACAAAAAAGGAATATGAGGTTAAAAGAAGAAACATGTACCATGTCGTATAACAATAATAGCTCAAGATCAAGATTTGTTCTGATGTCTAAAGAGTGTTAATACCTGTGTTTTCTATCTGAAAAGGTATGATAAGAATGATATGCTTGGAAAAGACTTTCAATCTTAGTTCTATTAAAATGTAGATTATATATATTTGTTGCTATGCATATGTAAATTATTACTTAATTTTCCTCAGAATAACTATAAAATATGCCTTTCATTTTGTATACTTTCTCCTGGCCCCTTTGAAATAGAATTATTAAAAATTGATTGTATTTTTCCCAAAGGTAAGAGTAAGTAGAAAACCTCAAGTATTTCAATCAAAAATTTCAAAACAAATCAAAAGATACATGAGAGATTAATTACATACATTAATGCATATTTCATAATATTGAAGGAACAAAATAAAGATGAAAAACAGTTAGCCCACATTCATACCATGCTAACATAATACTTTTTAAAGCTTGTGTTTTCTTTCAGTTTTTGTCCATAGGCGTAAATTCCTATCATTATTATAGCACAGATCTAATTCTATATTTGACTTTTTCACTTCACATTATGTCATATTGTGTGAATACTGCCTCTAAATATTGACTTCCAATATTAAGTATATAGAAAGTCAGTAGAGGTGCTGAGAGGCAAACAATAATTCTGCTTAATTGATGATGATCAACAATCGATTGATTATCAACAAAGAATTGAATTAATTTTGAAAATGCAATGCAAAAATTGTGAACTAATTTATTTTCAAAAGTGTCTATATGGTATTGCAAACACCTGCCTTTCTTCTCTCATCTCCACCAATACTCAGCCTGTTTTGTGTCCAGAAGGCCTTGATCTCCTCAGGCCTGGTGGCCCTTGTGACAGGGATTATGATTACTTCGCCATCCCTGGAGAGAGAATCCTACCGAGGTCTCCACTACTGTGGTGGAGGAGGTGTCAGCTCTCCCACAAGGTGTACCCTGCTGGCAATAGTCACAGCTCCAGTAAGGAGTTGAACCTCACCAGAGCAGGGTGCACTTGTGACTAAGAAATAGCTGATATGGACTGAATGTTTGCATTTCTCCAAAATTCTTATGTTAATGCCCTTATTCCCAATGGTATTATATTTAGAGAGAGATGTGACCTCTGGGAGGTAAGGTAGGTTAGAATAGGTCATAAGTATGGGGCCCTCATGATGAGATTAATGCCCTTATAAAAAGAGGAAGAGACACAAGCTCTCTCTCTCCTGTGTGAGGACACAGCAAGAAGGCAGCCATCCACAAATCAGAAAGGAAACCCTTACCAGATACTGAAGCTGCTACACCTTTATCTTGGACTTCCCAGCCTCTGGAACTGTAAGAAATAAATATTTGTTGTAGAAGCTACCCACCCTATGATATTTTGTTATAGCAGCCCAGACTGACAAAGACACTAGCTAAAGGTCATTGACTGTTACGAGACACTACGTTGTTTTGTATGCAGAATCTCATTTATTCATTATATCAGATCTGAGAGGCAGAGAGTTTTCATGTTCTTCCAGAGTTTTTACATCTTTGGCTTAATATCCCTGATCCCTTCAAGTAGTCCTTGGGTCCCAGAGTTTCAAGTTCAATCACAATCCTGGTTATTCTCTAGGCCATGTCTTTATACTATTGAAATAGTCCTGTCACATGGATAGTTGTGGATTCTAGGAAAAATCTCTGCCTTTTGTGTTTCTATACTAGCACAAAAAGATTATTATTATCAAAGGGTAAAACAATGACACAGGGCTTGGGAAGTGTTATAAAACTTCCAAACAAAGAAAATAAAGGATTTTATGAATCTCAATGCTTAGCTTCTCCACTCACTAGAAACAAAAGTAATTAATATAATAACACATAAACTACATAGAGAAAAACATAGGCTCAAATAGCATAATAGCTATATTAAAATTTCTTTGTTTTCTTATATCTAATAGGAGAAAGCACATATCATATCACTTTTCTTAGGCTGTTAGGCAGTTCAGTCCCACTTTTCATGAGTCTGACCTGATTTCAATTTATTTTGCACTTTAATTAATGGAAAAATAAGAAGGGAGGTTAAGAATATGTGTAACAAGGGTGCACAGTGTGTTTAGTGTGCGTTATTTGCATTTTTTTTGGTAACTAAATGACAATTCTACCATGATATTAGCCCTGATATTTTTCGTTCTGAGGTGGGTAGGAGTTGTTTCTGTCAGCAGAACTCCTGCTAAATGACTTCACTATCATTTCTCCCCAATATAATGTGCTATTAATAATTTTCTTTACTAAAAAGGCACTACTCTGCTATTGAAAATAAGTTTTGTATATTACTTTAAAAATACGATCAAGGTGTAAAGTTTGTTGTAGGCAAAAATATTCTGCTTCAGTTTTTGAACAAATGCATTTGAACAGCTGAATTTGTTGAGAAATGTGTTTCTTTATATAGTTGAATTATCATTAATAATGTTATTTAATGAAAATAATTCATTAGATTATTAACAAATTAAATTTAAATAATTGCACAAAAGATCACTGCTACTAGCCTATCTTCTTAGTGGATCACGAGGTCAGGAGATCGAGACCATCCTGGCTAACATGGTGAAACCGCATCTCTACTAAAAATACAAGCAATTAGCCAGGCGTGGTGGCAGGCGCCTGTAGTTCCAGCTACTTGGGAGGCTGAGGCAGGAGAATGGCGTGAACCCAAGAGGCGGAGCTTTCAGTGAGCCGAGATTGCGCCACTTCACTCCAGCCTGGGCGACAGAGCAAGACTCCGTCCCCCCCCAAAAAATACACTAGAACAGTCTTCTGAAGTAATTCAAGTATGACTGGTTGAAACTTTAAGGCCTAGAACATATTGATAACTCTTCTACTACCATGTAGTTATGATATTTTTGATTATATTGAAATAAGTCTGCTGAGGTTAAGTTCTGTAATCTGGATTTAAGGAAGGTTTTATATCTAAGCCTGCCAACTTCAAATGGAGAAACTTCAACCTACAGACTGCCTTCGGACATTTTTTTAACTCCTTAGTTTAATCACTTCTTCTGGATAGGTGGCATGGTCCCAAGATCCTTCAGATCCATCTACCACCAGTTAGACATGGTCTACTTTGGTTCAGATAATCTTAAGTTTCTTAATTTTCCATTTGACAGTGTGTATGTGTGTGTATTATATATCATATATATTATAATACATGTAAGATCTGTGGTTTTAAATCATTACTTTTAGCTTTGGAAGACTCCTTGGTGTGCACAGCACTAATATAAAACTCTCCCCTGCAATGTCACCCGGTGGTGCCTAAGTGCTCCATGTGTTCAATCATTGATACGTGCATTCCACAAATACATACTGAGCACTCTGTGCCAAAGGTTCACTATAGCAGGTTCGGTATAGCCAAATAATGAAACAAGCAACAAAGATCCCTACGGTCACAAAGCTTTTATTCTAGTGGGTGATTTCAACCAACACACAAAATGAGTAAATAAATTACATGGTTATTAGATGGTGGTAAGTGCTATAGAGAAACGTGAACAAGAATACAGTGGTCTGGGTATGAGATGACAATCAGAAACACCATCTGAAAAGCTAATATTAGTCTATGGCCAGACCACCCTGAACGTGCCCGATCGTGTCTGAAAGGGCAATATTACAGCCACAAACTGAACAAGGGGAAGCTTTCCTGGTGGAATTTAACATATGCTTATGAGAAACCCAAATTTTTCAATACTCCTCCATAGTCATGCTATAAATTTTTTTCCTGGCCGTCTGCCAGAAAATATCTGGCAGAGATATAGATAGATTGGCCACTCTTCTCCCCACTACCCTTAAGTGAACTGCTGTTCAGCTCCGTGGCATTTATGACAGATTTTTTTCCCCTGGTTTTGGTCCAGTTTCTTGGCAAGCTGAATTTAATCTGACTTAGTCCTTACGTTCCCATTGCCAAGGTACACACAACATGTTTGGGCATATGGTCTTGTTTTTATGATCTTTTAACCTTTATTTATTATAAATACACCATGGCATAATGGATCATTTGGGGGAATTGAACACTCGGAATGACAGCAGGTCCGGTTGAGGCCATCTGGAGATGTTAGAAGGGAGAAGTTTGCTTCCTTGTGAAATAAACTTTTAAAGGGAGTTAAATAAAATTAACTGGAAAACTTGTGATAAACTCATTTAAGAACAGGATATGGTGGCATGTAACATAGATGAGTGGGGTGAAAGATGGATAAGTATGTGATAAAACAAGGATACATCTCTATTCTGGAAACTAATATTCTAGATGAGCCATCAGTTTCCTACCACTGATCTCTCTGATTTTAGAAAGAAGATATTCTAATGTGTGCAAAAATGTTGTCATTTTCGTTTCATTTTAGACGTGGACATAGTGTTCTCACAGCCTACCTGTATACATAATTAGAATGAAGGTGATAGAAGGTTGAAAAAAATAAATGTGGAAGAATATTTTTTTCAAGTTATATTGCCAACTAAAGTCCCTTTTAATGTTTACTTTGTGTGTTTTGATGGTGAGCTGTCTCCTAGTTATAATTAGGAGTTTTATTTTTAACACTAAAACACCTTTAACTACAATGTATTTTAGCCTAGGTGACTGATGTACTTTCCCTTCCCTAGTATTTTTTTCACCTTTTAATAATTGCTACGTATATGATAAGTAAGCAAATTAACAACGGAATGCCTAAAAACACCACCTGAATGCCTAAAATTTTTTTAAAGAATGAAAACACCAAATCCTGGCAAAGATTTTAGATGCTGGAACTCACATTCATTGTTGTGGAGACTATAAAATGGTCTAACCACTTTAGAAAAACTTTGTGCGTTTACTTATAAATGTAAATATAGATATGCACTGTGAACCAGCAATTTCACTCCTAGGTATTTACCCAAGAATTATAAAACATATGTTCACAAAAATATGTGTACGAGAACAACCACGGAAAGTTTATTCATAATTACCTAAAACTAGGAAGAGTCCTGCTGTCTGTTAAAGGTGAATGGATAAACAAATTGTGATATACAAAAAAGAATACTACTAAGCGGTAAGAAGGAACAAACTACTGATCATGTAACAGTATGAGTGATCTCAGAAACACTGTGCTGCATGAAGGAAACCTCAGTTAAAAGTGTACATACAGTGTGATTCTATGTCTATTTAGTTCTTGAACAGACAAATGTCGTGTATGATAAAAAGAAAACAATCAGAATAGTGGCAATCTCTGAGGATTTCGGTAGGGGATGATTGAGAAGATGTGTCTGATAATTTTCTGTAGTGGGAACTAAAGTGGCTTGAAAATCCCAGCAGAAATGGATTTTACTAGCATTTTACTTTGAAATATGCAATATTTATTAAGTTAGTTCCTAAAACCAAGCAGAAAGAATTCCGTTTTATGAGAGCAAATGGACCCAGGGAGGGGATCATCACACACCAAGGCCTGTGGGGGTGGGGGGATAGGGGAGGGATAACATTAAGTGAAATACCTAATGTAGGTGACGAGTTGATGGATGCAGCAAACCACCATGGCACATGTATACCTAGGTAACAAAACTGCATGTTCTGCACATGTAACCCAGAACTTAAAGTATAATAATAAAAAAAGGTCCATTTAACTCCCTGTTATACTAGTAATTATTGAACTCTATTGTGTACTGATATAGAGGAAGCCAAGTACTATCCAAAGTATTTTGCCTACATTGCTACACTTACCACTCCCAATACCGTGAGGTGAGAATTATTGGCCCTGATTTTTAGATACAGGCACTAATGCTCAGAGAGTCTGAACAACTTTCCCTGCCAAGCTTGCGCAGGCTCTGTGGGATGGAACTGCTGTTTAAATTCAGGCTTGCCTAACTCAGAAGTAATAGTTGTTGTGGTATACAAATTCCTCCTTCTATGCTTACATTTTACGTTCCTTTCATTTTAAAATCCTTCCTCTTTCATCTAATTTATAGTGTTTAATTATAACATATATAAAATACCTAAGCATTAGTATTTTCAGAAATAAATGATGGTATAAACAATTAAAAACACAAACATAATCATTCCTAATTTGGTCCCAATCTACCTATACAGTATTTCTCTTCATGATAGATTTCCCAAATTGATTGGAATATTTAAGGTTCTCCAGTGAACTACTATATAAATCAAGTTTGAAAATATGGAGTTCAATGTTACTGAGGCTGTCATCTGAGTAGAAAATGCCAAAAGATTACAACCATCTTTTTTGTTCTCCTGCCAAGTAGACTAGGCATCTGCCAAGGAACCTCAGATCTCCAATGAAGCATAGCTGAGTTTGAAAACACAGAGTTAAATACCCACTGTGGCTGGAACCTGATTAGAACGTACCAAAGGGTTATAAGATTTTTTATTCTTCTGCCAAATCAACTTTGCTCCTGCCCAGGAAATTGAAATATAAAGCAGATGACATTGACAAGACAAATGCCATTAATAGAAAGAGGTATGTACCATGCATGTACAACACAGATTAAGACAGTAAATGCCCAGCATTGAATGAAACTAGAAAGTTTCGAATTCTTCAAAGTGTCAGATTTGTACCTGATAGCTGTGTGAATATCCAGGAATATGAATAGACCTGAGTAATTTATGGAGGAGCCTGTTGTTGTTCCCACAAAGACTGCTTTCTAAAAACCTGTGGAGTGACCTCACAGCATTAAAAAGGCAGTCTGCAAATAAATGTTATCTATTTAGGATGCCTATTAGAGCCAAGGTATTTTATTCTGTAAATTGGCTGTCTCATTCATAGACAGGTATTTTGAGAGTATTAATGCAGTTGAAATGGATTTTATGGTTCCTTTCCTTCCCCATCATATATTTATTTTTCTGACTTGGCTCTTATAATTTACATAATAGCAAACATAACTTGTGTAGGAAGACAGAAATTTAATCATGATGAGTCAAACATACCAAAATTTTCTTTTCTTTTTTTTCTATAACTGATCTCATGTTGTTTGGAGCCCCATTCCTAAAGTTGGAATAATAAAAACAATAAGAAAATTAAACTTGCCAAGTAAAACCCAGTCTTCCTTACTTTCCACAATTTCTGTGTAGATAGATATTCAGTTAGCTCACAGAACTCCCTAACAGGCATTATCTTCCCAGGCAAGAGGTATCATCTTTAATTATTCCTTTCCAAGATTGTCTGGGACAAGGTGGGAGCTTATATAACCTTGTGTTGAAAAGGGAAGAGGAAGGCTGTGGCCTATGTGCTGTCCTTGGGGTCAAGGGCCTTGTCGCACTTGTCAACATCACTTCTAGTCTTAGTTGCCAAGTGTCAACACCTGGCACAACCCTGAGTGTGTTTTCCTGACTGTCAATGCATAGAGATGGCTGTCTGCCTCACTCACCAGGTGAGCCAGCTCAGGCTCTCCCTTATACCACAGATCCTTTGAGAGCCGGGCGGTGAATCTCTTGTCGTTCCTTTCTTCTGTGCCATCATTAGCCACCTGCCACTTGCCCCCATATCTCCAGTAAACTTAAGGATTTCCTATAAGCCCTTTCAGACAGGGAAATAGAAGGACACTATACAAGGCCCAATCTAGCTATTTCTCTCCAGCAGTACTATTGCTATTTTCAAGTTACTCAATAATATGAGGAAAAGGCACAAAGGCATCTTACCTGCCTTGACCACCTATAAATCCCACGTTTTAATAAAGTATTTGTTTCTCATTCAAACCGATGTAAATGTACTTCATTTACATTTATGTTCCAAAAATTATTAGTAGACTACAAAATTTTTGCAAAATAGAATGACACAGGGAATTCTGGGTACCTGAGTCTTGATCCAGTTGAGTGTATGCTTGTCCAAACTAGTATTTGGGAAAGTAAGAGCAGGGAATGGTAATTTTGTCCTGGCCTATCCATATGTTTCACTGTACCCTGCATTTATATTGTATTTGATAATTTTGAGACTGATGGAGTGCAAACAATCCAGTTGCTACTATCTCCAGCATATATCTAGAAAAGATGGAATCATGGTCAGATTTAACTTTGCATATGTATGGCTAAGTCAAAAGAGGAGGGCCTCCTTCACACAGGCTTACCATCTATAACTCAGTTCCACTAGTGAGGACAGTTGGGACTACCAAGACATTTGCAGATCTGTTGCCGAAGAATGAGGTTAATTTCTCTGCTGTGCATCCTGATTGTCCTGACTTCTTTCTTTTGCCTTTAAATAAACCTTGTTTGATTACCCACATCATAGCTGTGTTGGCACTCACCATCATTTGGAATATATTATTGACATTTGTCCATACAGTGGTGTTCTTGTTTATAAGTAACTGCTCCAAAGAAAAAACGTTTACCCCACGTGAAGGTTGTCCCTCAGTTGCTTGGTTGTTTTAGGGATATGTGTAGTTTGGCCACATTGGCATGATGATATTTTGTCAATCCAGTAGATGGTCTAAATTCATATGCTATATAATTCATAGCATTTTTAGCAATCTTAGTGCATCCTAAGACATCAATCAAAAGGAATTAACGTGATACCTCCCTTAACTACAGGTTTCTTAAGAATAATTAATCATAATTGGCTTTCTCTCACTCCACAATTATGTATTTTCAATATAGTAAATGCTCATTTAATATAACATGAATGCTACATTATGCTACATGAACCCACACAAGCATGACCAGATAAATCACATGCTATTTAAAGTATATTATTACACCTGTGAAATATAGTGATATGCTGCCAATCATCATTTGACCTTAGAATAGGGGTTGGGCATGTTTTCAGTGTAGTTGGTCATCAATTAGAGTTCCCGGGACCTTGTTTAGATCCAGATAAGCCTAAAATTTTTTGAAGAAGTTCTTTAAGTCCAGCTGAAACTGGAGATTGCTATAAGGATTTTAACACATTTTATAGATTTATGAAAGACAACACTAGTCAGTTGAAATGTGGATAATTTTTCTATGATGTTATAACTGGAAATAATAAAAAGCAAAGGGGAGACATCAGCGACCCCTCTTTTTCTCACACCCCATATTCAGCGCTAAGTGAGTTTTACCAGCATAACCTCTAACATATTCCACATTATGGTGGCTGTTCACCCTCTGCACTATATTCCAAACCCCATGATCTCTCTCCTGAACAATCACCTCCTAACTGGCCTCCCTACTTCCACCATTGCCTCCCTGGTCTAGTCATCTTGAAGCAGCAAAAGTGATTCTTTGAAAATACAAATCTGAGTATAACAGTTCCATGTTTAAAACCCTGCCATAGCTGTACATCACACAAAGTAACAAGCAATTCTTATCATGGCCCAGAGAAAATTCACAATCTACAGTTTCTGGCGCTCTTTCCATCCTTTAGCCCTACCCCTCTCTCCTAAATACTATGGACAGACAGGCCCCCTTGCAGTTCCTTAAATACACCTATCTCAGGGCCCACAAAACTGCTGTTATCTCTGTCTGGAAAGACCTTAATCACTGGTAATTTTGTGGCTTTCTCCCTTATTTTATTTAAATCCGTTTTGAAATTTCACCTCCTCAGATCAGACTTTCCTACTGTGTTATCTTAACTAGCACACTTTCTACTTTCCATCGATTGTAACATGGTTCGTTTTTCTTCCCTTGCACATATCAATGCATGTATTATTTGTCTGTTTACTGGATGCCTTGCCTGATACTACAAATGCTTCATAAAGTCAGTAATTCTTTTTTGTTTCAATAGCATATTGTTAGCCTATAGAACATATGTCCTCGAATACTAAACAATGAGTAAATATATATTGAAATAAATCATTAATTAAAGCATAATAAAATGGACCCTGTGCTCTAAGAAATCTCTCTGGGACCAGTTTCACATGAGACCCCAAAACAAGGATAATTTTAATCCATAAGACCCCTCAGTGCAAGTAGAATTGGATTTTGAGCCATAGTGCCCTGAATTTGGAAAGGTTAGAGCTGCAGAGTCTTTCTCTTTGACACACACCACAGGGCGTTCTGTGGATGATGGTGGTGGAGGGGTGGTGCTGTCATCTAGAAAAAGTAGAGTGTTTTTATGCCCATGCTTGTGATAAACATTACCAAAATTTTGAAAAGTGGTTTTCTTCAGTGACTTAGTGTCTTAATCAGGTTTTAGCTCCCAGGTACCTAAGTCTCCTATGTTATGGGTGACCCAAGTCCTTTTTAGACAGCCTGTAATATCGGCCTTAACTAGTTTATTGTCCTCATGGTCACAAATGCATCTGTCATGGTTTTTTTTTTTTTTTTTTTTTTTTGAGACAGGATCTCGCTCTTTCGCCCAGGCCGGAGTGCAGTGGCGCTATCTCGGTTCACTGCAAGCTCCGCCACCTGGGTTCACGCCATTCTCCTGCCTCAGCCTCCTGAGTAGCTGGGACTACAGGTGCCCACCACCACACCCGGCTAATTTTTTGTATTTTTAGTAGAGACGGGGTTTCACCACGTTAGCCAGGATGGTCTCAATCTCCTGACCTCGTGATCCACCCGCCTCAGCCTCCCAAAGTGCTGGGATTACAGATGTGAGCCACCGCGCCCGGCCTCTGTCATGTTTTACATAATTCCAATAGGGACATTTTTTACACTATATATAATGCCTTAACCACCCCCCTCCCAACCAAGTTTTAGTGTGGCTTGTGGGGTTTCTCAAGTTAGAAACAATTTTAAACAAGTACACTTCTAGATCTCTACAAATCGTATGTGACCATGTATCAAACTAATCATAAGAGTCACTCTTTATTGAGCATTTACTATGTGATTGACACTCAGCATTTAACCAGGCAGGAGGCAAAGCATAATTTCTGCTTCACAGTTAAGAAAGTTGGCATGGAAAGGCTTATTTATACAGTATGTACAGGATTGCTCAGTCAATCTTATTAGTCCACACTCATATATTTACATACTTTTCAGCAGCATCTTTCATGTATAACCTTCCTCAACATCATCAACAAACATTTTTGAACACCTACATTGTGCAGTGCAATGACTTCGTTTTTCAAACACTTAACTGGAAGAAGTCTGTCCATTATTCTGTCAACCCTCTTAGAGTATATTTACCTTTAATAACAATTCCAGAATGATTAAGAGTCAATAAATATAATTCTGCTTTTTAATGTATAAAAAAACAAAATCACATTTGATGAATGTTCCTAGGAATACGAAAAACAAAATAGAATTATATTTAGTCAGGTATATTAATAGAATTATTATTAAAGTCAATGGGATTTCTAATTTGGCAGGGTTTGATTCAGGAAATAATTAGGTTCTGTATTTGGAATTAAACTGGGCTTCTATTTTTAAAGATTATCTTACCTTAACAATTGGAAGAATAAAGATCTTTACTTAAATCAGTGAAAAACATGTGTATATAACACCAAGTTTCATGATTGTCAAGTATAGAAAAAGGAAACTAACAATAATTAAGCAACCATTTCGTGCTAAGATCTTAATTTATTTTTCTTTAGTATAATGTTATGCAATTTAATAACAACCCAGTAAGGTACATTTTAATACTTTTATTGATAGGTGGCAAACAAACTCAAAGAGCCTAAGGAATTTGATCAGGGATGCTTTGCTGGTCGAGGATGGCAGTGGCATTTGAACTGACAGATATGCGCTTTTAAATTCTGCTCTCATATTACTAACACCTTGTTGCTTCTTATACCTTATTTGCCTCTTTTTAAAATTCTCAGACTTCAATATTCCCCTAGTATTCAATATAGCCACCAGCGTATACCTGAGATCCAATAGTTATTAGCAACTGAAATAGCAAAAGGGTGAGTTATTCGCTTAGAGATTTTCTTCATAACTGAAATTAAATAGCAATATTATATACTTGAAATTACAGAACTCCTTTGCAAGCTTGAAAACACACACACGCTCCTCCCCACCCCCACCACACACACACTCTGAGGTTTATTTTCGACAAAATAACTAACACAGCATTGATAATGATAACAGAGAGAAGAAGAATCCTCTATGGAATATTAAAAGTCAGAAATGGCTCTATAGCATATGCAAAATAAGATAATAAAATTTCATCACAGTGAGTTTTGGCTCACTTGTAGAAATCAGATGAGATCATGTGAAAATGGAAAAGTGTTATAATAAATTTAAGTTAACACTTCTATTCTTACCTGAGAGTAGAGAACATTTACAAATTAGGTATAGAAAATTAGGTTATTTCACTTCCGCTCCTGCCCCCACCTCTCATCTGTTATTTATATCTATATGTGTCCAATATTAAGACTCTACTAGTGACTCCTTTGAAAAACTTTCAACTTGTAGTCCCAGCTACTCCGGAGGCCGAGGCAGGAGAACTGCATGAACCCCGGAGGCGGAGGTTGCAGTAAGCCGAGGTCGCGCCACTGCACTCCAGCCTGGGCGAGAGAGGGAGACTCTGTCTCAAAAATAATAATAATAATAAAATAAATAAAATAAAATAAAATTCATCATAAGAATGAAATTGAATAATAAAATAACCTTCGCATCAAATGCTCTACCTTTTCACTAGACAGAGTCTCGCTCTGTCGCCCAGGCTGGAGTGCAGTGGCGTGATCTCGGCTCACTGCAAGCTCCGCCTCCCAGGTTCAAGCCATTCTCCTGCCTCAGCCTCCCGAGTAGCTGGGACTACAGGCGCCCGCCACCACGCCCTGCTGATTTTTTTTTTTTTTTTTTAGTAGAGACGGGGTTTCACTGTGTTAGCCAGGATGATCTCAATCTCCTGACTCGTGATCCGCCAGCCTCGGCCTCCCAAAGTGCTGGGATAGCAGCCGGGCGCGGTGGCTGAAACCCTGTCTCTACTACAAAAAATTAGCCGGGCGTGGTGGCGCGCACCTGCAGTCCCAGTTACCAGGGAGCCTGAGGCAGGGGAATCTCTTGAACCCGGGAGGCGGAGGTTGCAGCCAGCCGAGATGGCGCCACTGCACTCCAGCCTGGCGACAGAGCAAGACTCCATCTCAAAAAAAAAATAAATAAATAAAAATAAATTGTCATTCTTAATTTACTATGAGTTTCAGGCCAACATTAACATGAGACACCAATAAACTTAAAGGACACTGAAAATCAGAGGGCAAATATTATTTCAAAATTAAATTTAAAAAATTCAGGTGACAGGACATACATTTATTTTTACCAAGTGCTAGATTATATATGGCTACATAGAACTTCAGACATTCAGTTTACTAATATTACCTGTTAACATTGATTATTTGTGTTATTAGAAAATTAGATTACACCTAGGAAACTCAAACCCCTCAGAATTATGTATGCAATGATTGAAAATATTTCTTCCACTCTATAGGAAAAAAAAGTAAAGCAAAATTAAACAAAAACAAATTGGTCTGTTTATTCATTTAAAAAGTAGAAATAAGTTCTAAGTGGAAAATTTTGTTTTATATTTCAATGTTACATTTCTTGTTGAACATTTTCATTTTATTTGTAGTTTTATCAGATTATCCTGTAAACACAATTCTTCAATTACCCCTAAAATGCAGTTGTAAAGTGAAAAGTTATATTGTATTCTCTACATTTAAAACTTTTCAAAATGTCAAAATTTAGATTTTAGAGCCAATTCGATTGCAATCATTTTCATTGAAATAAACAAATATTGATTACACAATATTTCCCATTCATAAACTTTCTAAAACTGTAAACGGCAGTACAACCAACTCTATATGTCCTTATAACCTTCCATGGTGGAATGGGTGAAAAAAGCATAAGCTTCCCTCAAACCCTTTTTCTAAAGGCACTACTCCCATTCATGAGGGCAGAGTCCTCATGACTGAATCACCTCTCAGAGACCCCACCTCCTAATACTATCACCTGAGGGTTAGGTTTCAATGTATTAATTTTAGAGGGACACAAACATTCAGACCATAGAATTCCATCCTTGGCTCTACAAAATGTATGTTCTTCTTGTATGCAAAATATGTTTATTCCACCCTGTTAGCTCCCGAAGTCTTGCCTTGTTCCTTATTTATATATATAAATTACCTTATTATATATGAATAAATATATTATATATGAATAAATATATTTATTTATATAAATATATTTATTCCACCCTGTTAGCTCCACAAGTCTACAGTCCAAATTCTCATCTAAATATCAACTAAATCAGATGTGCATGAGTCTCAAGATATGATTTATTTTGAGGCAAATTGCCTTACAGCTGTGAGCCTCTGAAATCGAGCAAGTTATGTGCTTCTGAAATGCAGTAGTACGACAAGCATAGAACAGACATTCTATTCCAAAAGAAGGAAATCAGAAGGAAGAAAGGGGTAACTGATACCAAGTATATACGAAAAAAACTTAAAGGCAGAATGAACAACTTGGATTAAAAATCAAAGTACATGAGGGGATGGATTCCTCATTTGCCCTGATGTGGTTATTATGCCTTGTATGCCTGTGTCAAAATCTCTCATATACCCCATAAATATATATACCCACTACATACTCATAAAAATTAAAAATTTAAAAAATAGACAATTAAAAAGAAAACCTACAGGGCAAACAACATTAAACCGCAAGACTTGAGAATAATCTTCTTTGGTTCCATGGCCCACCTTCCAGACACAGTGGGGCAAGAGTTGGACCCCTGAAGGTTCCAGCCAGCCTTGCCGCTTTGGCTTTGCTGGAGGCAGTTCATGTAGCAGCTCTGACACATTAAAGTCACATGTCTGTAGCGCTCCTGGGCTAAAATTTCATACTGCATATTAGCTTCTCTAATGTTCTGGGGTCTTAGGAGCAGTTCTCTCCCTTGAAGCTCCTTAGGGTATTGCTCTAGTGGGTCTGTCTGTAGCGGCCCCCAAACCTGTGGGAGTTCTCTGTTCAGCTCCATGGCTTTCCAGTGAGTCCTTTGAAATATAGGTGGAGGCAGCCATTTCTTATAATTCATATACTCTCTGCACCAGTAGAGATGGCACCACACATACATTACCAAGGTTTACCTCTGGCAGCCCTGGTGAGGTAGACACTGGCCTGGAGTGCACCTTGGCCCAATGGAGTCCTACTTGAGTTTCGCCTTTCGTCATAGTTTTGTTCCCCAGGCCTTGGCATTCTGGTCCTGGGAAGGGAGTGGCAGCTCTGATGCTCTCCAAAATGCTATTGTGGTCCCTATTCTATTGTCCTGATTAGTAGCATCAGGCTTCCACACAAGCATACTAATCTTTTTATCAAAAGGTTGCTTGGCCACACCCTTGGTGTTCTCTCCTGAACATGCTTTTATTCTTCACAATATAGCCAGGTTGAGAATATTTCAGATCTCTAAGTTCTAATTCTTTTTTGATTACAAATTTCATCAATTCATTTCTCTTCTTTCTCATTTTACGATAAGCAGTCAAGAGAAGACATGCCCCATCTTCAACATTTTGCTTAGATTTTTTTTGGCCAAATATCCTAATTTATCACTGAAGAATTTCTACTTTCCATAAAGCAGTAGGATACAAACACAATTCCACCAAGTTCTTTGCCACTTCATAAAAAGGATCACCTTTCCTCCAGTTTCCAATAATATATTCCTTTTTTTTATCTGAGACCTCATCAAAATGGCCTTTACCATCCATAGTTCTATCAACGTCCTATTCACGACCTCTTAGGAAAGCTTTAAGAAGACTGAGGTTTTCTCTATAGCTCTTCTTTTCTTCTGTACCCTCACCAGAAGCACCTTTAATGCTCCATTCACTTTAAAATTTGTCCAGCCTCTATCCAATACCCAGTTTAACACATTTTGTCATAGTAACCAAAATGGACTGGGATGCCCCTTATAGAGCTTTTGTGTCCAGTAGACAAGAGTTAGACACCTAACATAGTATCTGGGACTAATATTGTATTTAATAAATAATCGAACCTGTGATTTGATCATATCAGGGATTTGCAAATCTCATTTTGTATGTGTGTGGTAAAATATATTTAACATAAAATGTATCATTTTAGCCATTTTAATTATGCAATTGAGTTGCATTAGTTTACTCACAATGTTGTGTATCTATCTCCACATCTTTTCAGACTTTTTCATCATTCCAAACAGAAACCGTGTACATTAAACAATGACTTCCCAATTTCTTTTTCCCCCAACATTTTGTACCCTCTATTTTACTTTTTATCTCTGAATTTACCTTCTAGTTTCCTCATATAAGTGGAATCATACACACACTAGCTTTTCTTTTGTGACTGCTTGTTTCACTTAGTGTAATGTCTTTAAAGATCATCCGTGTTATGGCATGCATCAGAATTCTATTCCTATTAAAGGCTGAATAATATTCCATTGTATGTATATACCACATTTTGTTTTTTCATTCATCCAATGAAGGACATTTGTCTTGTATCAACCTTTTTGCCTATTATGAATAACACTGCTGTGTCCATCGTCATACAAGCATCTGTTTGTGCTTCTGCTTTTAATGAATTGCTGGATAATATGATTATTTTATAGTTAATTTTGGGGGGAACTTCCAAACTGTTTCCCATAGTGGCTGTGCCTCTGTAACATTTTGTATTCCCACTATCAACTCACAAGTGTTCTAATTTCTCTTCCTAATAACACATGTTATATTCTATTTTATTTTATATTATTTTTTAATAATAGCCAAGCTTATGGGTATAAAGTGGGATCTCACTGTGGTTTTGATTTGCCGTCCCTTAGTGACTAAAGATGCTGAGCAGCTTTCATATGCTACTGATTATTTACATATACTCTCTGAAGAAATGTCTGTTCAAGTCCTTTGCCCATTCTTTAATTGGGTTGTTTATTTTGTTATTGTTGAGTTATAGGTTCTTTATATGTTCTAGATAAAAATTCCTTATGAGATACATAATTGACAAATATTTTCTCCAATTCTCTGGGTTGTTTTTCACTTTCTTAATGGTATCCTTTGATGCACAGAAGTTTTTAATTTTGATAAAAAACAATTTATCTATTTTTTTTAGTTGTCTATGCTTTGGGTATCATATCTGAAAAATAATTGACAAACCCAAGGTTATGAAGATAGCTTTATATGTTTTCTTCTAAGAGTTTTATAGTTTTAGCTTTTTTTTTTCTTAAGCATCCTTTTGGTGAAAAAATGTTTTAGCTCTTATGCTTAGGTATTTAATACATTTTTAGTTAATTTTTGCATACGATATAAAGTACAGGTCCAACTTCATTATCTTCGATGTGGATATTCAATTTTTTCAAAACCATTTATTGAAAAGACTGTCCTTTCTCTGACTGGTCTTGGCTAACTTATCAGAAACAAATTGTGCATATGTGTCAAGTTTATTTCTATGCTGTCTATTGTATATTCTATTCTGTAGGTCTGTACTTAGGACAGTGCCACACTGTTTTTATTACTGTAGCCGTGCATTGTTTTAAAATCAGAAAGCATGAGTCTTCCAACTTTATTTTTCTTTTTCAAGATTGTTTTGGCTATTCAAAGCCGCTTGAGATTCCATGTGAATTTTTTGATGTATTTTCCAATTTGTGGGAAAAAAAATCCGTAGGATTTTGATAAGGATTGTACTCAATCTATAGATTGCTGTGAAAAGCATTATCTTCTTAACAATATTTTCTTCCAATCCATGAACACAGATGTCTTCCATTTACTTATGTCACCTTTAATTTCTTTTAGCAATATTTTATAATTTTAGAAAATAAGGCTTTCATCTCCTTGGTGAAACTATCCCTACGTATTTTACTCTTTTTGATTGACTAGCTCTTTTGCAAGTCTTTTACTGCTTAAGTAATTTCTCAAAAGTTTGTTAAATAAAATGTAGAATCTGACATAAATTTCTAAGTTGACAGAATATACTATTAATCAACTTTTACTAGGTTATGCTGCAAGATAAGAAACTAAATGTTACAATACCAAGTTTATTTGATACTCACATTTACATCAGATGTGTGTTGCTGCAGGAGTGCTGGGGTCTGTGAGATTTTCAAGCTGTTCCCTATTTCTTCTTTCTCTAGCAGTCATGATGAAGGACAAAACTGTTGAGAACATGATGTTCTCTACTATCAGAGGACAGCACCAAGAAGGCAAACAGAAACAAGCACAATTTTTCTAATCCTTTTCCTAGGGATTGGCCTACTAATTGTACCAATGTTGTCCATATCTCACGGGTCAAACAAAATAAATCCCATGGCCATGCTAAAGATCAGTAGGGTAGGAAAACAGGACAGTGAGTAAAAAGCAAACCAATAATTGTGAACAAATAATAAGTTTCATTGCAGTTATAAGTAAGCAATAATCTTTCATAGTTATGAAAGTTCGTTTTTCCAAGATTTATCACTTGCTGTGTTATCTTGACGCTATCACTAGTCCTATTTTCTTTCCTTGAGAAACAGAGAACAAAAATTCTCTTTCCCTCAAATGTTCAAATAATTAGAGTGTAATTGTAAAATAATTGGAGCAAAGGAGAATAAAAGTCTATCAATTTTCAGCTCATT
This sequence comes from Pan paniscus, assembly GCF_029289425.2. NCBI lineage: Eukaryota > Metazoa > Chordata > Mammalia > Primates > Hominidae > Pan > Pan paniscus. The sequence continues at coordinate 100,199,931 of NC_073258.2, forward strand.
ATGCTCACTAAAAAGAATCAAGATTTTTTGTGTTTTAAAATAACAAATATCCATCTAAAAATGCCACAGAAATTACACAGAAAGGAAACAAAATAAACTTTGATAAAATTTCTGACTGATACAATAAAGAGAAAAAGGTTTTTTATAAATTAAGATTTTAATTAATGTGATAATTGTATTTATTTTTTAATTAGATGGTGTTAGCTAAATTAAATCACTCATTTGAACAGCTCAGAAATATCAATATGCTATATTAACTTCCTTAAGTATCACAGTTCACTGCAATAATACATTCATATTTTCACTCAAATACTCAAGTGGTTGTAGGATTAGCATAATATGCTAATTTTTGTAGCTTATCTAACATATATTTAGCATATTTTGCTCACTGAAGTACACACAGTGTTGTTTAAATGTTTTCATTTAAGCTTACCTCCTTGCTAAAGGTAACTCCAGGCTCTTATCTAAAATTTGGTCAGGGGAAATGGATAAGATAATTGAGTAAAGAGATATGAGCAAGACCTTGCCTTTCTCTATCATCCATTTAGTTCACAGAACAAGCAAAGATTCAAAACTATGTTACATTTTAACCATTAATACTGTTCATAATATCAAAGTATAAAGGGTTTTTGAAAAAATTGATTGAAAATTTTAACAAACTCCCCATTTATTTCATGAGAATAAGATACTTTCATTTGTCGGTATGATTAAATCATCGATTATGGTAGTGAAGTTGCTGGAGGAGAAATGGAGAAGGAAGATTGGTTGAGCTTCATGACCTTGGCAGGAGTTAAGTGAGCCATGTAGAAGGTGAGTATTTATACTTTGAGGAATTTCTCCTCCTAAAAGATCCACAGGTGCTGTTGAGGGGTTTGGGGCAGCAGTGGAATGTGGTCAGATTCACGTCTTAAGTAGATCACTCTGGTACCTGAATAAGGATGGCTTTGAAGGGAAAAGATTTGAGATACAGAGACAGTACTATAGAGGCTGTTGCATTTGCTTAGGTGCAATGGAATAAAAAACCTAATTAAGGATCTAAATTAGACCAACAGGAAAAGGCCGAGTGACATGAAAGTTAAGAGCATGCCTGAGTTTGGCTGTCAAATTGATCTGGCTTCACTTTGCTCCCTAGCTCTGCTACTTAGTGCTTTGATACTGTACAATATTCTTAATCACTCTAAATCTCAATTCCTTTTCTCATCTTTAAAATGAGTATGATAACAATACATTTCTCATAGAGTGGCTATATGGATTTGTTGAAAAAGACATACGCATTTAGCATCATGCATAACATATAATAAATATGCCACAAATGAGTTAACATTGTTCAAATAGACAAAATAGAGTCTTTCCAACTTCATACTTTTAGAAAGTGGTATAGCACAAGCCTACATCTAGGCCTTCTTACTCAAATTTTGTGGATTTTTACTCTACCATGCTGTTTCATAGAACATGTGGAGAGAAGAGAAAACAATTTTAGAGAGGCTTAGAGCCACTCCAGTATTAAAGCTGGGAATATGCTGAATGATCTGGCCAATTCATTTCATTTCATTTCATTTCAAACAGTGTAATAAATGCTATCTTGGTATAAGAAATTGGTTATTATCTGAACTGTAATTCTGATAGTATGTTTCTATATAAACAAGATATAATATGCAGTAACTATAACTTCTTAAGAACACAGATTGTTTCTCATTCATTTTGGTATTTCCAATGCCTAGTTTAGGAATTGAAACGTAACAGTCTCTTAGTAAACATTTAGTGAATGGATATATTATGCTATTTTTGAGACACAGCTCATCAAACATAGTATAATTGATTTGAAATAAAAATGGCAGATCAATGAAAATAGAAATGAGATTATGATCAGGGAGTGCAAGCAAGTTTTGTCCTTTTCTTCTCCGGTGATATGTTATGGATGGTTTTCCTTAGAAATTATTTTCTATCAGGATCAGCCTAAGGGAAAGAGTATTACAGAAAGTTTTAGCAACAGTATCATGAACTTAAAGTTGTCAGAGGAAAGCCCTGAGGCTCCAGCATCCCATCCATCCTCATCACTAACAGATCTTCCTTGTAAAACCCTTTGGAACCTGGCTTCAATACAAAGTGGAATTACCGAAAGCCTTAATATTGTTGCTGGTTTGCTCACTAATGATTATTTTGTTTCTCTGTTTCATAATGCCCTGCCTGGAAAATCTTTTGCAAGTGAGTGGCCGGAATTATAATTCTTGTAAGGAAGTGATTTCCACATGTGGTTAACGATTTTGCTACTGCTCTTCTCAACCTTCACACCCCTTCATTCCTGCCCAACTCATTTGGTTATGGATATTAATCACAATCACAGAACAGGAAATGCTTTATTTTAATGTTTAATAAGTTTACAACTCTCGAAATTGATTCTTGTAGTATGAATGTTGGTAATCATTACACTTTAATGCCATAGGCATTTCAGAAAAGACTGGGGAAGGAAGGTCTCCACTGATATCAAAGATGAAATAGCAAATATTTTTGCAAAAAGACAAAATGTCCTTTCTTTGACTTTAAAGAAGATTAATAGTTATAATTAAAAATCACCCATCAGTGTGTATCGCCAAAGACCCAGCTGAGGTCAGTGAATACTGCTCACAGGCCAAATTCAACTCTGCATCTTGGTAAATGCTTCTGTGACGTCGCCACAGGGAGTTGGCATCTCTCTACATTGACAGAAATGAGGCGGTAATTAGAAGTGAGTGACAAGGTGCTTTTCATCTTTGATGAGGAAAGATGTTTTGTGTCAAAATATCTCGCCAGAGGAGTAATTTTCTCTGTGTGCATTTTTTGTCCTGAACGCATTTTGCATGACAATAGAAAAGGGGAAATTGTTTCTGAATGTTGCTTAGTGACAAATAGCAGATTCGGTGCCTTTGCAGATAACAAGTGTCTGAATGCTGTCATATTGTGATATCGACAGATAGGGCTCATCGTAAGCTGGGGATATTTATATTGGAAAAATAATTTGTTTTTGATAGAATAGAATCAAAGATATTAAAATGTTTTTATGGTATTATGCCTCTAAAGGTTTAAAATTATCTGACAAGATTTAATCACCCAATTCTAAAATACATTTTAAGGATTTAATCACCTGAAATTTTTAGCACAGTGAGGAGACAAATAACCAATATAATGTAGTTGCTGTTTTACAGAACCTGCCTTGTCACTCAACATAGGGGCTGCTGTCAGTTCAGAACACTTTCAAACAATTCATAATTATGCTGGAAAATGAAATCCATTGACTGTACTAAATTGGAAAATTTAAAAACAACTATTCATGAAGTTTAAATGGTTTGAAACAGTTTTTTTTTTAAAGAAACATTAAAAGAAACCTCTGTAATTATACCTTTGCCTGGCATTAGATTCTATGAATGTGAAAGGAAAATTCTGCCTTGAAGTTGGAATTGATAATGTTAAGAGAACACAGTGCTTTCTTTCATTATTTATTTTTGTGTGTAGGGAGAGCATTTTATGGGATGCAATTTAGCATACAGGTCAGATATGATAGCAGGTGGAAAGAATGACAGTGCTTATTTGAAAGTATGAATCTGATACTCATTGTTATCTGAGTAACATTGGCATGGAAAATGTAGTAAGATCAGTAATTTCTAAAGAAGCAATAAGTAACATTATCCAGCTAGCTATAGGAGAAAATTTCAGAGTGTACCTGGTCACAAGAGAAAGAGGGAGGTAGGATGGGTGGAGAGAGAGAGAAGATTTAATGAATATTGGAATTAAAAGAAGAAATTGAATGAATTAAGAACACCAGTACCTAGCTATGAATATCATAGGCTGTGACTCATTTGAGGTAATTAGAAGAAATGTGAAGGTTTCAAAGAGTTCATTGCCATAATACTTAGATAACAAATAATGGACTTGGCTTTTTGTTAAGCACTTTATTAAGGCTATCCCAATTCCTGAAATTTAATTTTCTGAATACCTCTGTTAAATTAAAGCTAATGATATTCTCTGACAGCAGCTTACAATAGACATTTGGACCTTATCTTTCATCTTTCAAGATCCTATTCTCTAAGAGATTTTGATGAGACTACAATCCTTGAAAAAAGTGGAATCATAATAATATTGTTGCCCAAATCAGATCGCCACAAAACTAATTAAATTTGTTTTCTTCCCCCCATTTTACTATTCCCATATTCCCCTTTATCAATTAATTTAGAAAAATTGTAAAAATTTAATTTTTATTAGGTTATTTTAGAGTACTCTTGAGTATGCTACTCAGAACTCTCAGACAGAAGATAAAATAAATCCACATTAGTTTTAGATGTACACAGTTATTTTAACTTTGAGATTATTTGAAGTCCCGGTGTGGTGGTGCTCACCTGTAATACCAGCACTTTGAAAGGCTGAGGCAGGAGGATCACTTAAGCCCAGGAGTTTGAGACCAGCCTGGACAACATAGTGCAACTCTTGTCTTAAATTTAAAAAAAAAAATTGAAAATATAAGCTTTATCTTCAGTCCTAAACAATCACTCAATAGAAGATCATATACTGACAATTATTTCATAAGCTTTATTAAATAAGTTAATAATCAGTGTTTATAACACATTGAACACTGTGTAGGTTGAGGACTTTACACATAAAATTATCATAAGACTACAGCGTACATACTTCCTGTTGTATCAGTCAGAAAATAAGTGCTTAGAAGCAAAACAACTTGTTCTAGTTCCCATGGTTACTAAATTTCTTACATGGGATTTGTGTTGCCAAAGCAAATAGTGCACCAGACATAATTAAACAGGCGAGGAAGAATTATTCAAGGCTATTGCAATAGGGGAGAGAGAGTGAACTCACATCGCTGTAACAAAACGTAAGAGTTTCTAAGCAGTAGGGTGAGTTAGTGCAAAAACACTGGAGAATGTCAGGGAAGAGGGTGGGGAAGGGAATGTGTTCAGCATGTTAAATTAATCCACAATTGGCAAAAGTTTTTGTCTAAGATTAGGCCATCTGTATTTTGGCACCCATGGAAGTTAGACCCTTCCCTGCCACAGAGTCTGAGAAAAAGGAATGCTATCCTGCTTGCTGATTATATTTCAAAGACATGATTCCAAGTCCTCCACAAAGACGTTCACTGGGTCATAAAACTGACAAGAGGCTGGGAGAAGAATTATATATATATAATATATATTATATATTTTATATATTATAATATATATAATATATATGTTATATATATATTATAATATATATAATATATATGTTATATATATTATATATATGTATTTCAAAGGAGCAGATAAATAAAGTGCAATTGCAAATTTTCTAAAATATATGCTCTAAAGTAGATATACAGTCAAGAAGGAACCTGTGTAACATTTAGTTAAGCTGAAAGTAATGTTAAGGCCATCTTGGTCACAGTCTATGTCTGTCAGACACCTTTGTAGTCACTCTTAACCCTGGCATTACACTGAATCCTAATTATACCGGTTTTCCAACAGTAATTGGGAATATTAATTGCTTGTCCATAGAATGGCAGTTTATTTGCTGATAATATGTTCTTCCAAACTTGATATAATTGTAAGATACTCTCAATGAATATGTATTTGCCTAATATATTATAAATATAAAAATAGATTTAAAAATTTGGATAAATTATCTCAAAATACAGTTGAAACATTTGAAATTTGCTTATTAAAACACACCAAAGTAATGGTAGAAAGGAGGTAAAAATTATCCCAGAATCCCATAGTCCCTATTATTTTTCCATTATCCAAAATAGGTGGAAGTTCATTATTTTATTCAGCAAATATTTATTGAATACTTATATCTGCCAGGCAGTATGCTAGGTGGTAGAAATATATTAGTAAACAAGAGAATCAATATTTCTTTTGGAATTTACAATCTAGAAAGAAGCAGATATTTACTAGCTAATTAAAAAAAAATTACACCAGAGAGCTATGCAATGAAGAAAAAAGTTAAAACTTCTGTGAGGACAGATAACAGGCCAAAGTTATGTCATTACATAGTGTAGATTTTCCTGAGGATTCATCTGGGACCTAAATCTACCAGGTGGAGAAAAAATCTTGACAAAGCAGTTGAAAAGGTGTTGAAGAGTTTGATTAACCAAACAGAGGAATTTCCTATGTGAAACAAGATAAAAACTATATTTTAGATTATTTGGAGGAATCAAAAGATGTAGCAAAATGAAGAAAGCCTGAGAGTCAGGAAAGCTTAGCTCTGTCATAAACTATTTCTGTGGAATTGAGAAGGCTTGGTATCAATTTTCCTGTACACAATAGGTTATCTTTGGATTAATTTTCTGAAATGTCACCATTGCACTAAATGTTTTTGAAAATCATCTTTTGGATTGATGGAGAAACATTCAAGGATCAGTTTTTAGGTCGCAAAGAAAAATTTTGTAGTCACATTTCAATTGACTAAATTGCTGAAATTATTCACATACTGTAATTGCTATGCTTGACTCTTAAGAAGTATTGAACACTTCCCAAATTCCAAAGTACTGAACACGTACCTTCAAAAGATAAAGATTTGCTGCCGTTGAGCAATTCAAGTGTTCGTGCTATATTATAGAAATGTCATAAAAAGTTACAATATCTTTGAAGTTCTTTGTCTTTGTTTAAATGTAATCACATTTACTAATTGTCACATCTAATTATTATTTGGATCAGAGAGTTGGCATAAAATTACAGAAATGGAATAGATACCCTCTAGAGCCAGGCATGAGTGAGGGTGAAGGATATTGTTGCTACTCTCTGTCACAATTTACACATAATAATTGGTGGTTATATTTGGTCAGGTCCAGTTTGTGAAAGACTCTCGTGGTAAAGCTGAAATGAGTTTCTGAACTTTGGAGAAGACTAGAATATTATGAAATTTAGATAATGGCAAAAGATAATAAAAGAGTAGTGCCTGTGGGTCTTTGTTTCCCTACTGATTCTCCTACAGTGTTTGGAAGAAGAAGCCTCCAGGGTATTCGTGGCACTTGATTTCCAGCAGCTGTTAGAGAGGCAGGGTGCTGCTCCAGATCGGGAATAGCTTGCTCTGCTCAGGGTAATTGGCTCTGCAGCCTCTGTTGAAGAGAGGCAGTCTGACTCATCAAGTTTCTATTTTTGCTCATTTGTTTGTTTTTATGAGAAAGGAGATGCATGTTTTTTATGCCACATATAGATCCTTACCTAGTGAAGAAATCTTTGTTGAAAGAGGTAAGAAAAGTTAACTAATAAAGATTAAAGATATTTTAAAGTAGGTATCATTCTATATTCAAATTATATCCATTTTTAATGTAAAAATTTTAAAGATTATAGCATAATTATATACACACAACTTAAAAAATATACATATACTATATATATGAAATAATTATACATAAGTCCCTGAAATAATTATACATATGTGTACTTGTGTGTATAAAACATAGCCTATATTGATTCCTAAGATTCACTGCAACAAATGTATTTTGAGTAGTGACTCATAGTAAGTTAGATCTGAGGGTTTATTATATAAATAAAATGTTGTTACTGTTCAGTGATCTTACATGACTTCAGTAATCTGGAGTAAGTACTAGATGGGCTAATTTCTTAGTGGATAACTAAAATAGAATTAAATGTATTTGATGGAGTTACAGATTAACTTTGATATCCAATATTAAGGAGAAAAAAAAACAACATTACTCTGCTTACAGAGATCAGTCTGTCAGTGTCAGACTTTTTCCAAATTTTAGTTTCACCTTGAGTAATTTTTATTTTAGATCACAAGCTATTTTTAGCTTTCTTTCCAAATGGTTTTAGTTTACATACATTTAATATAAAACACACACCCCATACCAAAAGAAAAATGTGTAAGGCATGAAGCATAATTTCTACAACCTTCGATACTGTCATTTTCCCTTTAGACAGCTAAGTTTAAACAGGCTTCTACCCACTTTCGATGGTGTGTGTTTGTGTCTTTGAGTGTACAAATTTATGTACGCATGGTTAATTGTGAAGTACAAAACGCTGTAAGTGAGGATGAGACCCTACAGAATTACTGACAATATACATGGAGCGAAAGAGAATCCACATAAGGTAGACTAGAGAAAAATACATTTCTACTTATTGTTATGGAAAATGGCTGAAACAAGAACAGCCTTCCATGCTTATGAAAAACTAATTTTACAGCATAGCAGTTCACATCACTGTTTCACAAACTTATGATACATCCTATTGGAGAACATTTAATCAAAAAGGTTATTCAGTTTTGATCTTTATGTATGTGAGTTTCCATTTTACTATATTTTACCCATTTAAAACGGTCCTGTTTTTTCTACTTTGATCACCGTTACATCATTATTACTGTGATCAAAGAGCACACACGTAAAGAAACAAAAAAAAGTGGTACCATTTAAGCTGTAGTGCAAAGAAAATGAAACTACTGTTTTAGAGTGTAACACACATGTCACTGAATCACAAAGTGTAACTAAAGTGATGCTAAACATCAAGACACAGAGTGTTAAAACAATCTAAAGGAAGGTAGTGAATATGCCATGTACCTGGCACAATGGACAACCTCTTGGAGAGGGGAAAATCTGGGATAATTCCCCATCTGGGTGAAAACTCACCAGTGATGGCCAGCAGGCTTGCCATTTAAGACCATTTTGAAAATGTGAAAAAAAAAGCTTGGCTGGAAATCAGTGCCTAATGAAGCTATAGAATAGGACGCACTTTTTTGTTTATTATATATCTGGTGATGCTCTGATTTAAAATGTCTAATTCATATTGTACACACGCTATGCCTAGATTTACCTACAAAATCCTCAATCAAACAGTTTATCTGATGTTATAAAGCAAAAAATTGCTTATGGCATAAAGTTTTTATTTTGTTTTGTTTTGTTACCAATTACTTAAAAGGGAAATCAATGTCCAGTGTTATGGCATCTGAGAGATAAACCAGTTGAAATAAAAATTGACAATGAGGGCTGGGCCCAGTGGCTCACGCCTGTAATCCCAGCACTTTGGGAGGCCCAGGTGGATGGATCACCTGAGGTCAGGAGTTTGAGCCCAGACTGGCCAACTTGGTAAAACCCTGTCTCTACTAAAAATACAAAAATTAGCGGGGCTTGGTGGCACATTGCTGTAATCCCAGCTACTCAGGAGGGTGAGGCAGGAGAACTGCTTGAACACTGGAGGCGGAGGTTGCAGTGAGCCGAGATGGCACCATTGCACTCCAGCCAGGGTGACAAGAACGAAACTCTGTCTCATATAGTTCAGGTTATAATTTGAGGTTCTTGTCCTGAAAAGCCTAACAAATAGAGTACAAAACTGGATGGACTATTGAAAACAGAAGATAAGAGAAGAAAATAATGAAGGGTCAATAGAGAATAAGAGTAGATGGCCCAAAGGGACATCTTGGAGGCTGATTACCCCTTATCCTATGCTTCATGTTTCATGTTTCCCCATTTTTATTCATTTGAAATTAACTGGCCAGGCGTGGTGGCTCACACCTGTAATCCCAGCACTTTGGGAGGCCGAGGTGGGTGGATGACCTGAGGTCAGGAGTTAAAGACCAGCTTGACCAATATGGAGAAACCCTGTCTCTACTAAAAATACAAAATTAGCTGGGCGTGGTGATGCATGCCTGTGATCCCAGCTACTCGGGAGGCTGAGGCAGGAGAATCGCTTGAACCTGGGAGGTGGAGGTTGTAGTGAGCTGATATAGAGCCATTGCATTCCAGCCTGGGAAACGAGGAAAACTCCATCTCAAAAAAAAAAAAAAAAAATTAACTGATATTTTTCATCATTCTTACTTGCAGAAACTAAGCATAAAAACAAAAATAATATATACAATTTTCTCATTTCATTAATATGTCCATATTTTGTTAACATAATAAAATATAAATTTTTACATTATGATTACACTTTTTAAAATTCACAAATATAGTTTTATCTTTACAAGCCTCAGGAATTTAACCATATGCTTCCTCTGAAACATGAAAAATATTACATATCAAATCAAATAACATTAGTATTACTTTCTAAATTCAATTTTAACTATCATTCATATAATCCAGAAGCATGAAAAAGTAATAATTGAGGAAGTTATCAAAACATTTCACTGTTTTTCAGAACCCTTTAGAAATCAGATCAGAAGGTCATTTGCAATTCGCTAACTGGTTAATGACACAATTGAATTTAATAGACTCTAATTCTTTTTCTCTAATGACCAATAGTCAGAGGTCCAATTTCAGAGTTGAAAAATGTCTGCTATTTTCAGCACATCTATTTCTAACTTCACATTTCTTTTCTCTGCAAGATAATATTAAATTTAAAAATAAAATAAAGTAAATCATTTTGACTAAATGAACAGCACAAAGCCTTTGGCATCAGATACATCTGAACCTTGGCTCAAACATTTATTTTCCTTGAAGCTATTCACTACTTAATTAACTTCCCTTGGTCTCAGTTTTTCAATGTATATAAAAATGTAAGATTTGGGAGGCCAAGGCCGGCGGATCACGAGGTCAGGAGATCAAGACCATCCTGGCTAACACGGTAAAACCCTGTCTCTACAGAAATACAAAAATATTAGCCAGGCATGGTGGCAGGTGCCTGTAGTCCCAGCTACTCTGGAGGCTGAGGCAGGAGAATGGCGTGAACCCAGGAGGCGGTGCTTACAGTGAGTCCAGATCGCGTCACTGCACTCCAGCCTGGGCGACAGAGTGAGACTCAGTCTCAAAAAATAAAAAAAATAAAAAGTAAGATAATATGGAACTTAATGTCTGGTTGGTGAGGTAAAAAGAAAATGAATGTAAAAGAGATATCATTTGTGACCTCCAGACTTAGATCATCATGTAAATATTGGTGCCACCAAATGCAATAGAAAACTCTGAAAGAATGAAGAAGGCCAAATGAATGTGTTGATACACGGTGAAGGTTTTGATGAGCAAATGGCCATGGAACATCCACGATACTAGCAGGAAAATGGTTCTGGTGCTCAACTTTTGTTTTCAGGCTGGAAAAGTAAAGAAGAGGAATCAAAAGGAAACTAGATCTGAAGAAAATGGAGAGCTAGGCCGGGCGTGATGGTTCACACCTGTAATCCCAGCACTTTGGGATGCCAAGGCGGGTGGATCACTTGAGGTCAGGAATTCTAGACCAGCCTGGCCAACATGGTGAAACTCTGTCTCTACTAAAAACACAAAAAGTAGCTGGGTGTGGTAGTACGTGCCTGTGATCCCAGCTACTCGGGAGGCTGAGGCACGAGAATTGCTTGAATCCAGGAGGCAAAGGTTGTAATGAATGTAGATCACGCCACAGCACTCCAGCCTGGGTGACAGTGTGGGAGTCTGTCTCAAAAAAAAAAAAAAAAAAAAAAAAAAAAGGAGAAATAAAGTGATGAAAGTATAATAGAAAATGGAAGAATTAACAGTTACAGTAGGAGGAGTGAAATATTTGATGTGAAATTATCAGGGATAGAAGAGTCTAGATAATAACAAGCTAGAGAGTATAGTCAGGAGCTAGTATTGAGGAATGAAGCTTAATGAGATGGAGTTTATTAAAGTACAATAAATCAAAGTTCTTGGATGATATTTTTGTTAATCTATTCTTTTGCAACAAATATCCCTAAATATAGTGACTTAAAAATACAACAGTGATTTACAATATTACAAATTTACAAAATTGCAAAAATGTAAGAGTGATTTCCCATGTATCTGGAATTCTGGAATTTGGGGTTGGCTTTCGTCTGAGAAACCCTGTTTTCTCCCTCCAGTAGTCTATACTAGCTTCCTTACACTGCAGTTTTAGGGCAATGTTCCATGTTGGTGAAGTCAGAAGCTGCAAGACTTCTTGAGGTCTCAATCCTAGAAAGCACACATAATCACTTCCACCATATTCTGTTGGTCACAGTCAAAAGGCCAGTTTAAATTAAAAAGCTGAATTACTTAATAAAAAATATTTTTAAAATTATAACCATATTTAATCTACCACAAATGGAATATCAACTTGGATCATAAAATTACCTGGATTGCAACTGGATTTGAGTTGGAAAAAAATAACAATGACCCATTTACCAAAGATGTAATGAATATATCAAAAGCACCAAAAAACTTGCGGATGATGCAAGGAAAAAGAGATAGTTTCGGGGAGGTAGGATGACTCACAAAGGAACAAATATTGTACGATTATAAAAGTTATAATTTGGATATTGCATATGAAGAATATTGACCTCATGTTCCAGTCTCAGTGTAACTTTTGTTCCAGGGAGGTAGGATGACTCACAAAGGAACAAATATTATTGTATGATTATAAAAGTTATAATTTGGTTATTGCATATGAAGAATATTGACCTCATGTTCCAGTCTCAGTGTACCTTTTGTTCCAGGGACCCAATGTATCAATGACCTTCTGCTGACAGAATCAACAATCCCAAAATATAAGGGGCTTAAAACAATAGACATGTATTTCTTGCTTATGTTAACTGAGGACCACAATTCACTGAGGTTCTGCTCCAAAACATGATGAAGGTGAGATCTGTTCCATGCATCTTCTTCTTCTAAGACCAGGTTGAAGGGACACTCCTGTCAGTGACGTGGTATTCTCTTGGTAGTGGGAGGTAAAAGTGTTTAAATTAGAACATTAAAGTTCAGTTTTATAAAATTATAAAGGCCAATTATAAAATTGTCCTTGTAGTTTACTTTTGAAAGCGTGTTATCTCAGATGTCTAACAATGACAAAGTCTAGTCAAGGTATCCTTGACCCACTTTATCAGGGATTATCTGCCCATGTTGTGGTCAGAATCCTTTACTTATGCCAAATGGCGGGAAGTGATTTCCAGCACAGTAAATAGACTTTACCCCAGTCGCTTACCCCTAATGTGAGTACGAAGGAGGAAGTAACATAGGTACTGAAGTGAGATTGATGCCCTTCTTCGATGAATGTTATAAAAATAGCACCTGGAATATGGTAATTAATTCCTACATTTCCAAATCAGAACAGAGGCTTCCAACAGTTAAAAATCCTTTCTATTCTCATGATGCACAATGACAGCTTGTTTTACATGATTTAGCTAGTAGTGAACAGAATTTGATTTATTAACTTTTTGCAGGAAGAGAGACAATACACCATTGTGATCTGTGTGCTGTCTTACTAAGAAAGAGTTAAAATGTACTTAACATGGTGTTTGGGCTTTTGCTGAGTGATATAAGGAAGGGCTTAAGAAGGGTTGGGAGGGTCTGTTTTGGATTAAATTCTGTCAGGAAGCGGGTCAATTATCCTTTTGAATATTTATACTTCTTAATTGGAAACTTTAAAATGTTTTTGGTCTAGGAGGTGTGAGGAATGAAACAGAGCTAGAATTGTCCTTGGTAAAAAAGAAAAAAAAGCAGTAGTCTCTCATATTTTGGGGGAGTGGAGATTTTCTAATAGTATTATAGTATCTTTATATTTTTCTTATATTCGTATATCTTTATAGAGTGGTCTTGTTTTTGCTTAGTGTCATCATGTCACAGAATGTTTTGCCTTATTATTGTTAAAAGTCTATGAAATTGTTTATGTCTGGTAGAGAATGCTGCTGCTGTTTTGTTATTTCTTTTGTATTTATCTTTCTCAAAGGCTTTAGTTTTTTTAAATTTTGTTTGTATTGTCCTATAGTCCTTATTCTTAACAAGTCCTAATTGGCTTTATTAATTGTAACTTTTTCTATGAATTAGAAGGCCTCACTTTCTGTGATAGACTTATTAATTGGTTTCATCATTTAGACTTCCTTTAAAACAATCGCTGATATTGACATATCGTAACTTCATCGCTACTCTCACAACCTCCATTTACAAATATGAGACTACTTGGCAGTAATAACTGTAGTGCTACGTATTATTTCCTCTTTAAAAAAGTGTCTGGAGGTACATCTTTGGTTCTTCTGAAAGGTACTATGAGAGCAGAGATGTACAGATTAGTTCCTCACTTAGTCTTAGAGAAGACCTTGCAATTTTGCCTTTTCTCTGGCTAGCTAATGAAAACTAAGTTCTTCACCCAAGTCCTTTACACCCTTTATGCAGCACAACTTTAACACTTTAATTTTAACAAGTCCCATTTCCTCATTTGGTCTCTTGAAAATATCTATGAGAAAGGAAACCTTGCTTTGTTCACATCACAGTTCATATTGCAAGATAGTGAGTTCCTAGATGGTTTAAAGATAATTTTAGGGTGTATAATCAACCTAATTATATTATCTTTTGGATACACATCTAAGAACAAACATTACGTATAACATGTCTTTGATTTTGGAAGTTACACAATTTTGTTTCTTACTTTACCCTTAAAATTTGTGGGAACACTACTCTTAACAATGCTTGGGACTCGTGGTCTTCTGAAATCTTTTGTCCCACTCTAGGCTCTGTTTCCAGCTGAACTTCCTTGTTAACTCATTTCTATTTTCATAAAGCTGTTTCATGTTAGCATTTCTTCTTACTTAGACATTCATTTGCTAGTCATCCTACCCACTTTTATTTTTCATCAGCTATATTTCTCTAATAATAAGAAAAAACTAGTAGTCATAACTGTCTAACTCTGCCTTAGGCTATTTTCCAGTCAGTATCACTGTATATGTTCAAGTACTGTATTCACATGCACTGTCTTGGCCAATCTCTTATATAGGAAAGGCAAGCATTGAAGATTGGGTTTTACTAGATGACCTTTGAATCTAAGTTCAATGTTGAGACTCTATGATTCAAAACACAGTGATAGAAAAATCATAATTTTGCACAGACTTTATATATATACTTTACCACCCTATCCAAGAGCCCTTTCTTGATTTTCTTATACTAATCAGCACCTCTAGAAAGGATAAGTAAAACTGGTGAATGTACTCTGTAGTATGGATGACTATATGCGTATGTAGAAAATCACTAGGCTAGGTTTAAAAAAAAGTGAGAAAGGAAATAATATCTATAGGTTCACTGCAATTAATTCATCCTATTAAAATAGTTTACAAGAACATATACAAACAGTATGATATACACTGAACATATTACAATAGTTGCTTTTAGATAAGAATATGGCAATGGGAGAGTGAATAAATGGAATAAATACGTTAATGAAACGATAAGAGCAAGACCTATCAATGAGATAGTTTGACATGAATTCATAAGTCTTTTTTTAGTCTTGTGCACATGATATTCAATAAAATACATACATAAAATAGCACTCATCTCTATGCCTATTGCTTGTTTAATTTTCTAGTCTGTATTTATGGTTTCTAGTAAAAAGTTAATTAATTTATTCTTTATTATTTGCCTCTGCTAACCTTTTCTGACTAGCAAGTTACTTTCCTAAGAGGAGATAATTTTGTTTCATTTTATTTTTTTTACTGTTGTATCACCAGTACCAAAAACAATACCTGACATCTACTAAATATGAAAATATTAATTATATTAATTAATTAATTATACGAATAACTATGATGAAGTTTTTTTTTATATTATCTCTAACTTAAAATTTAAAAGTAAGAATCTGTAATGGGCTTCAGTTATTCATGGTAGTGGGAAGATATTTAAGTAACGATCAGTGGGTGATTGATTTCTGGTTCAATACCTTTCTCAATTGAAATGACAAATCAAATTAGAGTTTTACCTCAAGTGCCATTTGAAAATGAATAAAATATAATCGATATGACATGAAAGGAGATATTCATTATTGAAAGTTGTATTCTGACCCAGAGAAAACACTAACTGCTATACCCGTATTACTAACTTCCAGCATGGGCTATTTTTAAAGTTTTAATAAACTGAAGAGAATCATCTTGCCTCAAAAACATGTGGAAAGGTAGAAAAAAATATGTGTATTGTTATATATATACACACATGCATATATGTGTATTTATGCATTCTATAATTCAGCTCATGGCCCCTCCAATGGGGCAGAGATCCTAAAGCTTTGGTGGGTGACAGAATCTCTTGCAAAGCTGCTTAAAAGTGAACATTTTGGCCAGGAACAGTTACTCATGCCTGTAATTCCAGCACTTTGGGAGGCTGAGGCGTATGTATGTGTGTGAATACATATGTGCCATATAAAAGTGTATATATGTGTATATACACTTACGTGCCATATATGAGGTTACATATACACATATAATGTGTATATATGCGTGTGTGTGAATATAGTTATGTGTCCCATAACAATGTTTTGGTCAACAACAAATCCCGTATACAATGGTGGTCTCATAATTGTGTGTCTCTGTGTGTGTGTGTGTGTGTATGGTGTGTGTGTGTTAAATAAATGCTACTCTTGAAAAACATAATAAAGTCAGTATTCCTGTGGCCAAGTAACCATTTGAAGAAATATTTGTCCTTTGTTTGGTGCAAAGGACCAAATGATGTTTATACTTTTTTTCAGAGAATACTGCACACTTTACACGTCTCAGCATGAAATTAGTATCACAAAATCTTTCTATTTATTTACAGTTTTGTTTAACTGCCTGATTTGTCCGAAATATTCTCAAAGAAGTGAGCAAATAGAAATGATAGTGTTTGTTGTCTATAAAACCTTCTTGTAAATGAGCAATGATCATTACACTGTTTCTACTATTAACTTAAACAAGAACATTTGTCAGATTTGTTCATTCAAATACTGTTTGTAGCTGGGGATGGTGGCTCACGCCTGTAATGCCAGCACTTCGGGAGGCTGAGGTAGGTGGATCACCTGAGGTCAGAAGTTGGAGAGCAGCCTGGCCCACATGGTGAGACCCTGTCTCTATTACAAATAAAAAATTAGCTGGGCGTTGTGGCATGCTCCTGTAATCCCAGCTACTCATGAGGCAAGGCTGGAGAATCACTCGAACCCGGGAGGTGGAGGTTGCAGTGAGCCGAGATCACGCCATTGCACTCCAGCCTGGGCAACAAGACTGAAACTCTATCTCAAAAAAAAAAAAAAAAAGAAAAGAAAAGAAAAGAAAAAAGAAAAAAAAGAAACCCACAAATACTGTTTTTGAATACCACCTGAGGAGGACCAGACCCATGTATAGATACTGGGGTTACATCAGTGAGAACCCTGATTATTTTGAGTTTCTTATCTGATGCAGTGGATTTCAAACCTGTTTAAATATTGGAAACGTCCAACGGATTTAAGAAGTACCAAAATCTGAGTCCCATTCCAGGCCAAAAAAATAGAAATATCTGGGGATAGGACTCCAACATTTGAGTAGTTTTAAAGGATCTCCAGATGATATCAGTATGGTGCCCAAGTTTACAACTGCTTGTCCAAAAAGTGACATATACCAGCAAATAAAAAAATTTATTCAGCTGAGCTAAGCCTAGGGAAAAAAAACAAACCAAATTTCTAATCACTGCAGTAAGTGCTACAATATAAAATTCCCTGGAGCCAACAGGGACAAGAGGATCATTAGGTGAGGGAATAGGGGGAAGAGACATAGTTTCAAAAGTCTTCTCACAGGAAATATCAATTAAACTAGGATCTGAAGAATAAAAGAAGTTGGTGAAAGTCAATGGAGGTGATTTATTCAGATTTTTTAAAGTATATGTAAAGTCCAGGAGTTAAAACATAGCATGGCTTATTTTAGGATGTAGTTGTATTTTAATGCAATTGGCATTGAACTTGAAAAGGACAAAGAACTGGCTGTATGCAGAAGGCCTTATAAGCCATGTTAAGAAAAATGAACTCCATCTTAAGAGCAATGGAGAAGAAGAACTTCATAATTTTCAAGATTAGTCAGAAGTTGTCTTTTGCCTTTCTCACAGTACTTTTTATATATTTAGAATGGTCTTTTCTATTTAATTTTAATGTATGTGGCATAGTGTCCCTATTACCAGCAGAAATGCAGAGTCAAGTTTCTTGAATAAAAACTTTCTAGGACTCCTATTATTAATGAATCTTATGATTTTAATGGTTTTCTTAGAGCTCATATTTTTAGCTTTAGGGCAGTGTTTCTCAAGCTTTTTTCAGGTCCAACATATTAGAAGTAATGACTAATTCTAGCAATTATTTTCAAGAAAAGGGGCAGAAGAAGGGACTAAACAGTTCACCTGCGTAATGGTGGCTGCTGTAGCTTGAAAGTGATCCACCCATCTTCATCTGATGTTCCTCGAGGGCTGAGAGAAGCCCTGACTGCTCAAGACTGTAAATCGTAGTCTCCCTTTAAAAACAAACAAACAAAGAAATCAACACAAAAAACTGCAAGCTCTTGAAATTAGAATTAGGGGTTTAAAAATTGCCTTCAAACTTTACAAATGCCTCAGGGAAAAATCATATTTACATCCTTGATATGAGAGTACAATAATCAGCGAAACTTGGTTCAAGTGTCCTATGCTTGACCTAATGACCTTAAAGCCAGGAAAGATAATAGCATCCTTCAAGAACGTGTTGCTAAGGCTGAGAAAGAAGTTGTACCCTAGAGGAAGCATAGATACAAACACTGAGAGGACTGAATGGCACGCAGCACCCCCACATTTTGGCTTCTACAGAAAATAATTATGACCTAGAAGTGAAATCTGCTGGACAGAAATTGGCTAGACCCAAACTCATGGGGAAGCACGGACAGATGCAGACGCAGAGAGAAAAGTGAAAATATCATTAAAGAGGCCTTTGTTGTTAAATAAAGATTAAGAACTGCCACTCTACTGCACAATTTGACAGCCTCCAATTTAAAATGTGATTTACAGTCACAATAGTTCCTATTTTCTTTCTTGCATTTTGTGACAAAAGAAAACAAATACCTGTGTGCGCTTTTACGTGACTTATTTGTTCTCTTTCTCCACATCCACTTGCCCTCTCTTG
Organism: Pan paniscus; assembly: GCF_029289425.2. Classification (NCBI taxonomy): domain Eukaryota; kingdom Metazoa; phylum Chordata; class Mammalia; order Primates; family Hominidae; genus Pan; species Pan paniscus. Next base: position 100,218,701 of record NC_073258.2, read on the forward strand.
TATGATATTATGAATAATCAAGTGACATGACTTGAACTCCTGAGACTTATGACACAATCAGAGACAGGTGATCTGGAAATATCCTATTTGGTTTCTTCACTGTCCTTTAATGTTTTCTTATGGGGGGAGAGGTTCTTCCGTTTTTGACAGAACTCAGTAACACGTGTTTCATTCACACACAAGTCAGAGGAGCCAGGTAAAGCACATCTCACTAGTGTCTCTAAATAACTTTTTTTTTTTTTTTTGAGACAAGAGTCTCGCTCTGTCTCCCAGGCTGGAGTGCAGTAGCCTGATCTCGGCTCACTGCAACCTCCGCCTCCCAGGTTCAAACAATTCTCCTGCCTCAGCCTCCTGAGTAGCTGGGACTACAGGCGTCCACCACCACGGCCGGCTAATTTTTGTATTTTTAGTAGAGACAGGGTTTCACCATATTGGCCAGCCTGGTCTCGAACTCCTGACCTTGTGATCCGCCTGCCTCGGCCTCCCAAAGTGCTGGGATAACAGGCAGGAGCCACCACGCCTGGCCTCTAAATAACTTTTATTTCACTAAATATATTGTTATGAAAATGAAGTGGCTATCATTTTTATCAGTAGTCTCTTTTGTATGTGAATATTTAAAGCTCTCAAAGAAATAGGAAGAAAAGACCAAAAGAAATGATAAGTTACTAGCTTTGTTTCTCTGACAGACTGGTCCCATATGTCTATGGTTATGTGATGAACAGAAGAAAAAGGAAAGAAATACAAAATATTTTAGAAATTGGTTTGCTAATGATAGCATGTACTACACAGAAAATATTGAGACATAGACTGTCACTAATCTCTAGTTAAGTTGTTGGTTGTTTTCAGATTCTGAGTGATCCTCTATATGAACAGTGATGCCATAGTGGCAAGCAAGTTATTAAAGGGACTCGATACCTGCTCGTGGTTGATACTCATTTAGTTTTCATATATTTAGGTTGAGAAGCTGCTTTTTTTTTCTTTTGGCATTAAACTCACATAACTATAGAAATTATGTTTGTATTCTGAGGAGTACCTATAATTTATTTAAAATATTTTTGTAATTTCCCATGGCTATTATAATTTTTAAAGTATGCTATTAAGAAATGCTTGTCTTAACAGGGCAGAAGCTGCTTTACCCTGGGTTTTTCCACATGGAGGATTATCTGATGATAATGACACATTTCCCACAGTGGCAGGGAAGCTACTAGAGACACAGAAGGCCTGCACAGATGTCAGGACTGCTGGGTACAGCACTGCCATGGTTGATGCACTCAGAGTTTAAAGTCTCTTTAAATTTCTTTCACATAAAAGAAGAAACTTGAAGTTCAGCCTCCAAGAAAGAATATTAAAAAGACCAGGAGGGTTTTATCCAAGTTCCACGGGTGATAAAACACATCAGTCTGAAACATTACTAGTGCGTTGCTGATTCCCTAGTCATTCTTCCATTTGCTGTAGCTGAACAATGATAGCACTGTTCCATCAAGGGAAAATGATCCCTCCTCCTTTCAAAAAGCTTTTTACAAGGCAAAGCTATGAAGTGCTAGATTTATTAACAATTTCCATTTCAAGAGAGACACTGTTTGTACGGCCGTAAAGCTGTGCTTTAATGCAAGCCTGTTTTCCTAATGCCTTCACAACTCCTGTAAATAATGCATCCCTTGGTGGCATCCTTCACTTTTAAACAATTTGGGCAAACTGGTTCAAGTTGTAAAACTACAAATGTACTTTCTGTAACATACTAATAGTTTTGCAAACACTCTGGAACTTGCCAATTTACTTTTCTAGATCTGATTGATATTTGATTGCCAAAATGGGAAAAAAATGTACTTAGGTGAATTTCACCCCCAACCGAGGGACTCAGGACACCAGAAAAGAGAAGACATATTCCAGCAAATTTTGAGCAATGATAAAACTGGTCTGTGGTGTTTGTTGACAAGAGAAAAAGTGCATCCAAGTTCTATAAACTGAAAGTGTCACAAGAAACTTCTTTATCTCAGTTCCCTATGTTGGATCTGTCAATTCAACCAGGTTTTATTGAACTATTCTAATTATCTTAAACAAAGAAACCCGATTAAACTTTATTCTATTCTTGAATAGTCCTTCCCCTTTACTATATGTTTGCTTTTAAAAAAATTAATTGACAAATAATAATTGTATATATGGAATACAGTGTGATGTTTTGATATGTCTACTCTGTGGAATGATTAAATCAAGCTAATTACCATATCTATCACCTCCCATACTTAATTTTTGTGGTGAGAAAATTCAAAGTCTACCCCCCTAACACTTTTATATAAATTATTATTAATATGTTTTCCTTTTAAAAAAATACTATTAAATGGCAATTTATTGATTAAAAAATAAAAATCATTCAATTATCATACTGTTTACTATTGGGCAGATAATAAATGTTTGTTTGTTTGTTTGTTTTTGTAAAGCACCAGAAAATTATTTTATGGTAAGCTATGTAAAAGGAAAGTAACAGTCTTGAAAAATGTCTTTCCTCTAGTAGTTATCATTTTGTAGTGAAAACCTTTTACATTCACTCTCTTAGCATTTTTTCAAGAATACAAATATTGTTAACTTTAGTCACTGTGTTGTGCAAGAGATCTCCCAAACTTATTTCTCTATCTAACTGAAACCTTGCATCTTTTGATCAGCATCAACGTCTTCTCAACCCCTGAAACACCCCCGCCCCACCCCTCACTGCCAGTCTCAAAAGTAGTGTAATCCAGCTTGGATTTGGTGATTTGGACTTGAACTGGATTGAAATCACCAATCCAGCTTGGATTAGTGATTTGGACTTGAACTGAGGGGAAATTATAGGTGTTATATTTTATTCATAAACCAGTAATTTTATAGTACTGTGTTAACAAGGGAGAAAAATAAATGGTCCAGTGAAAAATTGAGTTATGGTTAGATTGCATAGGAATGTAATCAATAAAGTATGACATAGTAGAGAGAGAAAATTTGTAAGGAAAAGTCATAATGCAGAACTCTTGTATTTAGTCAAGTATCATTTGAGGCTCTTTTTGTTGAAAATGGCAGACAAACCAGTATACAATAGCTTAGACAATAAAGAGGACTTATTGGCTCGTATAATTGGAAGATCCAGAGTAAGAAGGAGTTTTAGCTCAAGGATGTCATCAGAGATCCCATTTTCCCATCTTTCCACAATGCATCCTGTATATATGGAATTCCATATATGGATTGTATGTATGGAATTGTACATCCTACAAGATCTTTAGACAGTCTTCCTCATGTTGTCAAAATGACTACATAAATTTGAAACCCCATTCATAGCTCTGCATTTCCTGTATAGCTATTTGGAAAGACTTAGAGAAATTTATGACCTGGAGTCCTCAGTATATTTCCCTTGTGTGAAAGTTACGTGGCTGTCCCTAAAGAAATCTCTGAAGACAAAGATCAATGGCATATACTGATCTACTCAAGCCCCTTTTTCTGAATCAAATTCCAAATTCCATGGAGAAGGGGTTAGGATTGCTCTTATTGGACTTCACTAGAGCAGGGCCCACCTCAACCTGGGTAATATCAGGTTCCCCTGAAGCACATCTGTTACAGGAAAGGGGTCCTGATCCAGACCCAAGAGAGGGTTCTTGGATCTCACACAAGAAAGAATTCAGGATGAGTCCACAGTGCAAAGCAAAAACAAATTTATTAAGAAAGTAAAGGAATAAAGATGGCTACTCCATGGACAGAGCAGCCCGAGGGCTGCGGGTTGCCCATTTTTATAGTTATTTCTTGAACATATGCTAAACAAGGAGTGGATTATTCATGGCTCCTCTTTTTAGACCATCTAGAGTAACTTCCTGACATTGCCACGGCATTTGTAAACTGTCGTGGCACCGGTGGGAGTGTAGCAGTGAGGATGGCCAGAAGTCACTCTCGTGGCCATCTTGGTTTTGGTGGGTTTTAGCCGGCTTCTTTAATGCAACCTGTTTTATCAGCAAGGTCTTTATGACCTGTATCTTGTGCTGACCTCCTATCTCATCCTGTGACTTAGAATGCCTTAACCATCTGGGAATGCAGCCCAGTAGGTCTCAACCTCATTTTACCCAGCTCCTATTCAAGATGGAGTTGCTCTGGTTCACACACCTCTGACATTTCAGTAGTGTGGAAAAAGGAAAAATAATTGAACAAAAATCTCAGCACTTAGGAGCCAGATATAGGGAAACAGAGGATGACTAAGCAATCAACAAATAACCTCCATTCTAAGGCATTTCTCCTCAAGTTTATATACTTTTTGCCATTTAAACAAAAAAACTTTTATTTAAAATTTATTGGATTTGATTTGGCCAATTATTTCTTTGCATTCATGTTTTTCTAGTTTCTGGTGAAAATTTCATTTATTTAATACTTGTTGGTCATTTTATAAAATGTTAATTACTAGTAAAATTTTTCCAATTAGATATATATTATCTCCCAGTCCATATATTTTCTTTCTAACCACATATTCTCTCCTCATCTAAGCTCTGAATAGCAGGGAGGTTAATTAATAGAGGTTGATTTTATATACATCTATTTGCCATAGGAAACACCAAACTCATAAGAAATGGTAACAGTTAATCAATGTTGTAGTTGTCCCGTAAAAATTCTATCCCCCCAAAATTTCATTTTTCCCCAGTTAAGACCAATATGTTGCCACATTATCTGTTTTCAGTACATACGTAGTCACACACCCACAGATATTTCATTTTAGTTTTGCAAAGGGAAATTTTGATACCATACTGAAATGGTAGGAAATTTAGTTCCAAATCACTGGAGTTAAATAGATGATAATTCCACAAATCTCTTTTCATTATTAAACACCATTTCTACTAGCTATATTTTAACTTTTAAATGATTTCAAACCATTTATTATAAGTAACAATATATAATCACCTATAGAAAGTTCATACTATCCAGCTAGAACTGGTTCAGCTATCAACCTGACACCTAGTAATCATGAAATGTCCATCCACTCAGTAGAAACACCCTTTCCCTAACCAAAGGAAGTTTCTGTCTCCTCTTTTTTCTGGACTCCTGCTACTCAGTTGCTGAGCTTCCCCTGCCACAAGGACCTCTGACTCCATCTTCCACCCTTCCTCCTCTCCTCTCTTTGACCTTATGCTGGGATATTTGTAGGTATATAGACATGTCAAGCCCTTTCAATCCTTGGCTTTTACCATGCTGTTGCCACTTTTTAGAGTAGTGAGTTGTTTTTAACCTTGGCTGCACATTGGAATCAGTTACAGGGGATTTTACATCTCAGTGGCCAACCAGCATTCAAGACAAATGAAATGAAAGTATCTGGGGGTGAGGTCCATGTAACAAAATTTTTTTAAGCCTCCAGTTGATTCCAGTGTGCAGCCAGAATTGAGAACCCTCTCTCTATTCTTCCAACTCCTGATTCTCCTACATATATTTGTCTAAATATTATAGCACTCTGCAGAGAAACTTTTATTCCCTCTGCAGACTAGGTTTGGTTTTTTGAAAGATGCTTTCATGGCTGGACGCGGGGGCTCAAATCTGTTATCCTAGCACTTTGGGAGGCCGAGGCGGGCAGATCACCTGAGGTCAGGAGTTTGACACCAGCCTGGCCAACATGGTGAAACCCCATCTCTACTAAAAATACAAAATTAGCCGAGCATGGTGGCACACACCTGTAATCCCAGCTACTTGGGAGGCTGAGGCAGGAAAATTGTTTGAACCAAGGAAGCAGAGGTTGCAGTGAGCCGAGATCACACCATTGCACTTCAGCCTGGGTGACAGAGCAAAACCCGGTCTCAAAAAAAAAAAAAAAAAAAATGTTTTCACAGCTCCTGTATTTCTCTTCATGGCACTTTGCACGCTTGTGAACTACTTGAAAGCAGATATAGTGCCAGTGTTTTTCATATGCGTATCTTTGGTTTCTAGAATGATATGCAATCAATAAATCAACAAATATGAACTGATTTGTCTTGCTTACCAGGACAAGCCCATTGAAATCAGACTGCTATCTTAATGAAACCAGTGTGGAATCTACTGCCACATTGTAAACATGTACTTAAATTTCTATGTCAGTGAAAGAAATAACACGAAACTTTTTACACCTGCTAATATACATACAGATTTGTTCATAGTCCTTAGGGCTAAATCTGCAGTTAGAATCATTTATAACCATACAAACTTGCCCAGTTTTCAACCACTTTCTATGATAGGAAGAGATTTATCTCCTAATCTGGTTACACACACACACAGACACACATACACAGTGCATAATACCCATTGAAATGCTCTGGGTACTGTGGAACACAGACCAGATTGCCTAGGACTAAAGCAAAGAAGAAATATCTTTAACTCAATTTAGGACACCTAATTCTCCAGTCCTTATTTTATTTTATTTTATTTTTTGAGAGGGAGTTTTGCTCTTGTTGCCCAGGCTGGAGTGCAATGACACAATCTTGGCTCACTGCAACCTCTGCCTCCCGGGTTCAAGCAGTTCTCCTCCCCCAGCCTCCCAAGTAGCTGGGATTACAGGCATGTGCCACCATGCCTAGCTAATTTTGTATTTTTAGTAGAGACAAGTTTCACCATGTTGACTAGGCTGGTCACAAATTCCTGACCTCAGGTGATCCGCCTGTCTCAGCCCTGCAAAGTGCTGGGATTGCAGACGTGAGCCACCATGCCTGGCCTCTAGTCCTTATTTTCTATCCCAGGTTAAACACTTTTTAATGGGATATGCAATGGAAATAACTAAATCTTTAAGAAAAATTCCACTTGTACCTGTATTGTATATAATCAGGTTCACATAATAGCTCAAAAGGAGCCTGTTCTAGATTTTTGAGTCTTATAACTTTAACTTTGCAGATAATGCGTAGTGCTGATTAACATAAATGAATTCTTTTTCCCTTTATAGATAAGAATCAGCATAGTGTAGACATTACTTTCATATAACTCTGTCCTACCCACACAAACATGCACACAGGCACTCCCAAATGTGCAAATAAAACTGTATTTTAAATCAGGTGGAATAACATTTGGTAAAAAAGTAGCAGAATGACTAACAGAATTATAAAATGTCGAAATATAGGCAGATGCAAATAAGAAGCTGGAATTTTCCCCAAGTGGTAGGAATAAAATCTGATTAGAGATTTAAATTAATTTGGAAAGTTATGGTGAAGGGTTTCATTTAGTTATTTCTTAATGATTTCTTAATTAATAAAAATCACATTAACCAGAATTGGCCTTTCCTTTAATCGAATGTGAAAGTGTGATTACTTTTGGAATCAAGTTAAAATTTAATATTTAAGCTAGTTTATCATTCTCAACTCTTTGTCCAGTCCTCAATATGAGAATCTAAAGCATGCTTTAAATATCTAATTAGTTCTAATGCATAGCACAATGCCTGACATATAGTAGGTATATGACATTGGTGAATGATTTAATACTTAAACAAAATAAAATTCTTGTTCTCAAATAAAAAATAAAATAAGCCTTTTTTTTTTGTCAGGGTCTCTGTTGCCCAGGCTCGAGTACAGTGGCACAATCATAGCTCACTGTAACCTTGAATTTCTGAGCTCAAGCAATCCTACTGCCTCAAACTACTGAGTAGCCAGGACTACGGGCAGGTACCACTAAGCCCAGCTCATCTGTTTTTATTTTTCATAGAGATGGGGGTTGCCATATTGCCCACACTGGTCTTGAACTCATGGCTCAAACTATCCTCCAGTCTCGGCCTCCTGAAGCACTGGGAAAAACCTTTCTCTTTAACAGAAAGACATACTTGTTATTCATAAGAAAAAAGAAAGATTTTAAAACAAATATATCTTTACCTTATAATAAGTTGATGACATATATAAAGTATCTTACTAAAATGTTATAGTTTGACACAAAACTTAAAATAGTTGGACTTCAGATTCACACCATATTATGTTGAGCTCAGAATTTTTATCCATTTGCGTACAAACTAATGAAATATGAATAATTAAAGAATAGTTTGTACATGTACTAAATTCGATGTCTCTAAAATTTTCCTGTGTTATTCCTTCTTAAATAAACTGAAATAAGCCAATAAACTTCGAACATTCCTGGCTACATTTTCGGATTTCTAAGATGTTTCTGAAGTCATCTTTCCTGATATAATTATATTGTAATAAAGTACCCATCATATCATAAATTGTTATTTTAACGATACTAACATAGGCATTTAATTATCAAGTAATCCTAAAGCTGACATTAAAATTACTATGAAATTGTTATTTTCAAAATAGTAAGTAAAACAACTTTTATATTTTTAAATGTTTTTATTATAGTGTCTTTATACCAGTAATTATTGAAATATTCTAATAACTCAAAAATGATTTTAACTAAATAACTTCACTTTTAAAAGAAATCTAACAACTTAATTCAACCAAAGTAAATAACACCTTTTGTATTATTACTTCTAGATGTTAAGTCTTTAAAACAGTTTCTAAAACTCCAAGTTTATTTAATTTTTTCTACAATGTGAAAGGTAAAGTCTCTTATCTAAAACCTGTAAAAAACAAGTTTAATATTGGTTTTTTTAAAAGCCATGCTTTCAAATCTGGTTCTTGAACTGTTAATTGTAAAAATAGCATGAGTATGTGAAAATACTAGATTGTTCTTTTAATTATAACTCTGAACTATATTGTAAATCCATTTGTTAGCTTTCTTCTTCTTTGTCATCTTTCTAATTCCATTTCTAGCACTTAGCATAGTGTGGAGAGAGTTTTAGGTCGTTAGTAAACAAAAGAATGAGCAAACTAATAGATGGGCATGAAAAGCACTAAATTTATGTCTTGCTGCTGTCATATAGTAGCTAAGATTCTGATCTCATCACATATGTGGACACACAAGCTTTTGCTAAGATATATACAGCATTGTTTGGTTTACAATATTCTTTTACCTATAGTATTGAAGTTGATGCTCAGAGGAGCTATGTGGAAATGGCCGGAAGGAAAATTATTATCCACAATTTATAATATAGAAAGGTGAAGGTAGGGCATTAAGCCTCAGTTTTATGTTGAATTGAGATGATATTATTTATAGCTGAACTGTGGAAAGGAGTCAGTAAGAATTTAGTATAAGGGTATTTGGTCCAAAATTGCTTTCTTCTGATCACATAAAAACATTTTTGTATAAATTTTTGTTTCCCTGGGATACCCTTGTCATATTAGGTATAAGGGCACAAGAGTCAGAATATTTATGTTAATCATATGCTGATTACCTGCATGACTTTCCCACCTGTATACTGTCCCTCAAAGAAAATCTCAAGAAATATAACAGAATTCTAAGGGTAAAATGAAACAGCACAAGAAAATGTCATGTAAAGTAAAATATGCACAATGCTGAAATCATTTTTATTATTTGTTTTGTAACAAAATAATGTGGTTCAAATTCTTAGTTAATTGTCTGTGAGGTGTGTAGAACTTGGAATACCCTAAGGCTCAGTTTTATAAAATTTAAAAAGATATTTGCGTGACTGTTTAAAAAGTATGAAATAATATGTAATGCTCTTAGATCCCATGGCAGTATTTGTACTCAATAAATAATAAAATAATAAAAAATAAAAAAATAAAAAACTCAACTATAATAGTTATTATACTTACATATAAGTACTAGAGTTTTTGTTGTTACTGTGCTGAATGGAAGAGAGGGCAATAGCAAAAATAGGAGGGAGAAAAATACCCTCTCCTGTCTCCTATGTAGGTTGATAAAAGTGCCACCCCTCCTTCATAGGATTTAGATGAAATTGAAAATACAAAATATTACAAGATTAACAATTCTGGTTTTCCTGCTGGAGTATCTCCAGTATTGACAGATAAGGCTAACTTTTCATCCAGCCCATCTGATGATATTGACTTTCACTGCCATCTGCATTGCCAGTGATTATGCTCACCTAAATGAATTACTTTAGATATAATTATCAGGTCCCCAAGACATCGAATAAAACCTCCACTGGTGACATTTCAAATGATGACAGTGTGTTTTCTCATAATATATCAATCCAGAGACCATCTAAAAATTATCTTTGTCTTTGGGTTAATGGTAAAAAGCAAATAAATAAACAAGAACAATTATACTCAAAGGTTGCCATGAATTGTTCACATTTTTCATTTTAAAGGGTAAATAGTAAAGAAAGAATAAAGACATATTTTTAATCCAGTTAATCATTCCATATCTAATGTTATAGACCAAACAACAGGACATGCCTAAACATTTCAAAGTAGAAATAGCATAGTTATATTCAATTCACTATAAAATGACAAACATTCATTGAACATTGGCTTTGAATAGCATATGGAAATAATGGTATAAGGATGAGTAAGACTGTCTATTGGAGAAGACACATGTACAAATAGAATATGACATCTAATTTAAGTGGTTTAAAAACATTTTGCTATAGAAACCCAGAGATGAAATATTAAAATTCAACAAAAGCCTCACTAATAAGTAACATTAGGCTAAATGTCAAAAGAAGGGCAGAAATTGTCCAGAAATAAAATCTCCAACTGGAAGGAAAGTGTACTCAGTAGTTAAAGAAATAGAAAAGGCACAAACTCAGGTTACAGGAAGACATAAGAAATTGGGTGTTGCAGCAATATACTGGAAAAGCTGGAGAAAAAGGAGTATGTTAAAAGATAAAACAAGCATGGATTGGAGACAGAACCAGTAGGTTGGTGGTAAATTAAAGAGTGTTCATTTGATCCAGAGGTAGTTTGCAAAGGCAACCATGTTCCAGGCCCTAGGATAAATGTGTTATGTTTAATATTGTTTATTCTCACAACTGTATATGGTAGGTAGTGTTGTCACCTCTTTTTCAGATGGAGAAATCAAGGCAAAGGGAGCTAAGTAAGTTAGTCAAAGTCACACAGCTTGTAGATAGTGGAGTTGGGATTCAAACCTCAGTTTTCTAAGACTTTAGGCTTTTTAACTGTGTCCTGTTGCTTTTCTCTACTGATTGTCCTTTTCTGTCACTTACCATTCATTTGTTAGCCCTTTTACTGGCTTCTCATTCCCTATCTTATTTGTTCCTTAAATATTATGGTTGTCCAGAATTCCATTTTTGTAAAACTGAAAAGAAGCATATGAGTTCTATAGTAAATTTATTTGAAATTATACAAGCTTTGTACTTAGAAACAAAACAATGTGGGAAAAAAATTTGAATACCTTCAGAGCATCGTGATTTGATTAGTGGGCACACACTAAATTGTAAGATAAAATGCAGAAAAGTAGGTAAATAGCCTATAGGTACACATCAAACTGTTTAATTAGTGAGAGAATAAAATGATTAAAAATTAAAATTACTTAAGCAAGTTCTCAGGCAAATTCTCATTTCTATTTCTTTCTTAACGAGTCTTTAATTAGCTGAAATTACATTAGGGAAGTTTCATGCCTTCTATATTTTTGCCAATATGTGAAGTACCCTCTTTATTCACAAATGATGGGTGTAAGTGGATAATGAAACGTATTCCTCAGGAGAAAGGGAAATTGCAGTCAATTTAGTATTATTGAATATCAACTTGTGTATATTTTTGGCTGAACAAAATTAAAGTCAACAGCCAGCAAGGGAAAATTTGGTTAGAAATATTTTATGTTATGTTTGTTTTCCACAATTTCTTACAAAATACTTTGGAGGGAGAAATATAAAATGATGTTATTATAAAGATTTAATGTATCTTTGTAACATTAAAACAAACAAAAGAATTACCTCAAACTCACATTAAAATTTTCATCCTCCAAACTGTAAAATAAACACTAGCTTAAAATTATGGAATAAATTCATCTTTCATTTCAGAATCAACTTATATGCTAGCTTTTTCATGGTTTATGAGAAACTATTATATAACTTTCTTTTTTTAAAATTATGTTTTATTGCCCTTTTTAAAACTTTTATTTTAAGTTTGGGGGTATAAGTGCAGGTTTGTTACATAGGTAAACTTTTGTTATGGGGTTTTTTGTACAGATTATTTCATCACCCAGGTATTAAGCCTAGCACCCATTGGTTATTCTTTCTGATCCTTTCCTTTCTCTCACCCTTCATCCTCTGAAAGGTTTCACTTTGTATAGTTCCCCTCCACGTGCTCATGTATTCTCATTATTTAGTCCCAGTTATAAGTGATAACATGTGGTATTCGGTTTTCTGTTCCAGTGTTAGTTTGCCAAGAATAATGGCCTCCAGCTCCATCCATGTCCCTACAAAGGACACGATCTTGTTCTTTTTTATTGCATAGTATTCTATGGTGTATATGGACCACATTGTCTTTATCAAGTCTAACATCGATGGGCATTCAGGTTGATTCACTGTCTTTGCTATTGTGAATGGTGCTGCAGTGAATATGCACATGCATGTGACTTTATAATAGAATGATTTATATTCCTTTGGGTATATACCCCATAATGGGATTGCTGGGTAGAATGGTATCTCTATCTCTAGGTCTTTGAGGAATCACCTCACTGTCTTCCAGAATAGTCAAACTAATTTATACTCCCACTAACAGTGTATAAGCATTACTTTTTCTCCACAACCTCACAAGCATCTTTTATTTTTGACATTTTAACAATAGCCATACGGACTGGTGTGAGATGGTATCTCATTGTGGTTTTGATTTGCATTTCTCTAATGATCGGTGGTGTCAAGCTTTTTATATATGATTGTTGGTCATATGTATGTCTTCTTTTGAGAAGTGCCTGTTCATGTCCTTTACTCACTTTTGAATGGCATTGTTTGTTGGTGTTCTTCTAAATTTCTTTAAGTTCCTTATAGATGCTGGACGCTAGACTTTTGTTAGATGTATAATTTGCAAAAATGTTCTCCCATTCTGTAGGTTGTCTGTTTATTCTGTTGATAGTTTCTTTTGCTGTGCAGAAGCTTTTTAGTTTCATTAGATCCTATTAGTCAATTTTTACTTTTGGTGCCATTGCTTTTGGTGTCTTTGTCATGAAATCTTTGCCAATTCCTATGTCCAGGATGGTACTCTGTAGGTTGTCTTCCAGGGTTTTTATAGCTTGGGGTTTTACATTTAAGTCTTTAATCCATCTCGAGTTGATTTTTTGTATATGATGTAAGGAAGGGGTCCAGCTTCAACCTTCTGCATATGACTGGTCAGTTATCCCAGCACTATTTATTGAATAGGTAGTCTTTTCCCCATTGCTTGTTTTTGTCAGCATTGTCAAAGAACAGATGGTCTTAGATGTTTGGCCTTATTTCTGGGCTATCTATTCTGTTCCATTGGTCTATGTGTCTGTTTTTGTACCAGTACCATGCTGTTTTGGTTAATGTAGGCCTGCAGTATAGTTTGAAGTCAGGTAGTGTGGTGCCTCCAGCTTTGTTCTTTTTGCTTAGGATTGCCTGGTATATCTGGGCTCTTTTTTGGTTATATATGAATTTTAAAATGGCTTTCTCTAGTTCTGTGAAATATCAATGGTAGTTTAATAGGAATGGCATTCAATCTATAAATTACTTTGCGCAGTATGGCCATTTTTTAATAATATTGACTCTTTCTATCCATGATCATGGAATGTTTTTTTCATTTGTTTGTGTCAATGAGATAATTTTCAAAGTATTAATTATTTTGTGCTCATTATTAAATATGAGCATAATAGAATAGGTCAATCTTTTCTAAAATAAAACTTAAGGAGGAAATAAAAATACCCAAAGTGCTTGCAATTCTTAAAGTAACTTTTGTTTCTAAATAAAATATAGAGAAACTCTGTGGTCTAGGTTATCTCAATATTTGTCATTTTTACAAGCATAATAAAAAATTCTGTTATTTATACTTGTGGTTGTGTAAAACAGGACCTGTTTTTATAAACCCCAGTCAATATCCTTAAAATTTTATGGGTTAATAAATATAGTACTTGCCTTTTAAATTTAAGTGTAAAACACTTGAAGTTATGAGAAAAAAAGTTATCACTACTATCATAAGAGACTGATATATATGAAACCAAAGAGTAAATAGCAAAAGAACTAAAATTCTGAAAATATTTTTATTATAAGAAAGCTGCTTTTGTCATAAATTAAATTTGTATTTAGCGGTACTATAGAAAACAGCCAAACACTTAGGAGATAAGACATCTTTCATGTTTTATTTTAATATGGAAAAAGAAAAGATAAAGTAAGAGCTAATGATCAGGAATGTGATGTCAGCCTTTAACACTTTCAAATGGATTAAATTCCTGGTTGAATATTAAGTGAGAAGGAAAAAAACAAGTATCTAGTGCATACGACATTCAACACATTTGGTATGCCTTTAATATGCATTATCCCATTTAGTATGAACACTTTGGCTTAAGAAGTATTGTCATTCCAATTTTATAGATGAGAAAATGGAGCATCTCAAAAAGTTTGACAAATTGCCTAAAATCTAATAGATAGGAAGATACAAAGTCAACTTTTAACCTCAGAACTCTGATGCCAATGGCCAGTCCTCTAGGTTGTGACGGTTCCTCCATCTTTTCTAGATGCTGATAACTTTGATAATTTGAGAAAAATCAGTAAGGTGTTTTGCAGAATATCTCTGAGTTGATACTTGTCTGATGTTTTTCCATGGTAAGAGTAAGGGTTACAGATTTTTGGGAGGAAGAACATAGAGGTAAAGTACAATTCTCATCATATCAAAAATACTTATTATCAACAGGACTTATTACAGTTTTTGCTGATTTTCATCAACTGGCAGAGATTTTTCTATGTAACTACTCTTTTATTCTCCCATTCTGTAGTATACTCTTAGGAAGAAAGTCATTATGCACTTAAGGAGTGGGCAGTAATGATCCACCTCCTTAACAACAGCATATCTACACATAAATTATTTGGAATTCTTTTGTACAGATTTTTTTCCTCCATTTATTATCTATCTATCTACCTATCTATCTAATGATTTATTTGTATTAGTTGGATACTCATTTTAAGCTTTTGATTATAATTCATTATACTTTATTTTGTTGCTTAAATATATCCACTTTCATCATTAAGAGCTCTTTCAGATAAATTCTGTGCCCTTTTGAAATACTCTCATGTTTGTTTTGCTTGTTTGTTTGTTTGTAGACCACTTCCTTTTTTTCTGGTATTACAAGATGTTTCAGGCTCATTTTACATATTTCCTTCCTCAGTCCTAAAATCAACCATTTCTCCAAGGATCCCTGGCTACTTTTATCAGAAAATGGTATTAGAAACCTAGATCTGGGCATGAAGTTTGCTCATTTCTAAGGAATATTGTTGCTTTTATGGCCTCTTAGTTGAGAGATCAAGGGAATATATGAGTGTATACTACTGTGTGTGTATGTACACGCCTACAAATATTGCTATATTTCACATCTATATCTGTATTAAGCTAAACATGAGTTCATACTGATGTCTCCCAGTCTAATCTATTATCACATTGATATTCTACAACCTCCCATTCCAACAATGAGACACCTGGCTCCGACTGTCAGCCATCCATTGACTTTATTCCTTAACGCCAGTTACACATGGATTGTGATTTCAGAATTGTTAGTCCACACCCACTTTGGACAAACTTTAACAATTATATTACAGAGTGGTTTTTTGTTTTGTTTTGTGTTTTGCCTTTAGCCTTACAGACTCCTTTCTTTCAAAAGTGACTTAGGGTCAAACCCTTTTCTCTCACCTCTTTTATTGAATTTGTTCTATACATTTGTAATATATTTCTGTTCGTCTGTCCTATTCTGCATTCCAACCTCCTGAATGAATTGATTTGCATACATTAAGATTTACTCTTCATGCTTTAAATTCTATGCATTTTAGCAAATGCTTAATATTTTGTATTCATCATTACTGTAACATACAGGATAGTTTCACCAACCACCAAAAATCCTCTGTGCTTCCAGTGTTCCAGCCTGTTCTCAAAACCCCTGGGAATGACTTACCATCCCTATTTTTTGTTTACTTTTTCCAGAATATCATATAATTGGAATTATATAGTATGTAGCTTTCCAGAATGGCTGTATTTCATGTAATATATCTTAGAGATTCATCCATGTCTGTTCAACACTTGATAATTCATTTATTTTCCATTCAAACAATATTCCATTGTATGGATGTCACAGTCTGTTTATCAATTTTTTTCTTTAAAGACCATCTTTGGTTGCCTTCAGTTTTTGGCGATTATGAATAAAGCTACTCTAGACAGCTGTGGGCAGCTATGTGCTGACAACTCATATTACCTCTCTCCCTCCTACAAGAATTTCCTTTGCCTTTTTTGCTCTCCTTTTGAAAATCACACTGTATCTGCTACAACCTGCCACCTTCACCCCACTTAACAAACTCCTGCACATCCTTTCTGTCTCATATACTCTTCATGTCCTCTCCAAATTCTTCCCCAACTTCTCCAGATAGTAGAGGTCTCTTACTTCTGTTATGGTTACAGAAAAACCATATCACTCTGATAGAATTATTCATCTGAGACAGCATTTAATATTTAATTGTATACATTTCCCTGACAAATTATGGGGCTACATAAGCATTTGTGGAATTAAAAAAAACTAAAATATTAATGAAAGAAAATGATATAATATGTATACTTATTCATATAGATATTGTCTATACATATAATTGAATAAACTATCAAGAGCATTAAGGATATGTGACAGTAGTCAATGCAGTTCTAAACTTATTAGATTTCAGAACAAATTTGAAAAATTCTAAATTATGAGATCCTTGTTATTCGATAAAAGGGATTTTTGGTTGATCAAGAAAGTTACTAAATTATTGAGTAATAAAGAAATTTATATTTAATTCATATAAAAGGAACATTGAGCTATATAATAAACATTATTATTAAAATTAATTTTTAAAGTTTTACAAAACCTGTAGAAATATTCTTTATGACTACCTCACACATTATCTAAAGATAAGAGCTGATTATGTAATAACACATTCTAATTCTTTGTAGTTATATATGCAATGGTATATAAGGCAAAGGGCTTATTTTTTAATTAAGTGTTGGTGGAACAGTGGTGGAAATATTTTTCTCTTCAAATCACTTTATATGTCCAATAACCACAAAATACACCAAAGATTATTGCTTATCTAAATATTTTTTGAAGATTACACTTTGGTTTTTTTAGTTGTTCAATTGTAAAAAACTTTGATTCTCTCAGATATTTGTTATTGTAAGCTTAGTTTTATTTATTTTTATTTTTAATTTCTTTGGCTTTTTTTCTATAATTTTTTATTTTTAATTTTTGTGGGTACATAGAAGGTGGATACATTTATGGAGTACATGAGATATTTGATGCAGGCATGCAATGTGTAATAATCACATCATGGAAAATGGAGTATCTATCCCCTCAAGTATTTATCTTTCATGTTACAAACAATACAATTATACTTTTAGTAATTGTACAATGGTACTTTTAGTACTTTTAAAACGTACAATTTACTGTAGTCACACCCTTGTGCTATCAAATACTAGGCCTTATACATTCATTTTAACTATACTTTTGTACCCATTAACCATCCCCACTTTCCTTTTACCCCTCTACCTCCCACTACCCTTCTTAGCCTCTGCTTACCAATCTTCTACCCTCTATCTCCAAGGGTTCAATCATTTTCATTTTTAAATCCCACAAATAAGTGAGAACATGTAATGTTTGTCTGTCTGTGCCTGCTATTTCACTTAACATAATGAACTCCAGTTCATTATGAATGGAATGAACAATAGAATGGACTGAAGGGTGAGTTCTATTTATGTTGTTGCTTATCAAATGGTGAGAATTTCATTCTTTTTTTTATAGCCAAATAGTACTTCATTGTGTAGGAGTACCACATTTTCTTTATCCAATCATCTGTTGATGGACACTTAGGCTTAATCCAATCATCTGTTGATGGCGATTGTGAACAGAGCTGCAACAAACATGGGAGTGCAGATATCTCTTCCATGAACTGATTTCTGTTATGGGGGATATAGTCCCAGTAGTGGAATTGCTGGGTCATATGGTAGCTCTATTTTTAGTCTTTTGAGGACCCTCCAAACCCTTCTCCACAGTGGGTGTACTATTTACTCTCTCACCAATAGTATACAAGGGTTGCCTTTTCTCCACATCCTCACCAGCATTTGTTACTGCCTGTCTTTTGGATATAAGCCATTTTAACTGGGGTGAGATGATATCTGATTGTAGTTTGATTTGCATTTCTCTAATGATCAGTGATGTAGAGCACCTTTTCATGTGTCGCTTTGCCATTTTTATGTATTCGTTTGAGAAATGTATATTCAAATGTTTTGCCCATTTTAAAATTAGATTGTTAGATTTTTTTCCTATAGAGTTGTTTGAGCTCCTTATATACTCTAGTTATTAATCCTTTGTCAGATGGGTAGTTTGAAAATATTTACTTCCATCCTGTGGGTTGTCTGTTTACTTTGTTGATTGTTTCCTTTGCCGTGCAGGAGCTTTTTAACTTGATATGATCCCATTTGTCTATTTTTGCTTTGGTTGTCTGTGTTTTGGGGGTATTACTCAAAAAATTCTTTTCCCAGACAGATGACCTAGAGAGCTTCCCTAATGTTTTCTTGTAGTAGTTTAATAGTTTGAGGTCTTAAATTTAAGTCTTTGATCCATTTTGATTTGAATTTTGTATATGGTCAGAGATAGGGATCTAGTTTCATTGTTCTGCATATTGATATCCAGTTCACCTAGCACCATTTGTTGAAGACACTGTCTTTTCCCTAAGGTATGTTCTTGGTACCTTTGTCAGAAATGAATTCACTGTAGGTATGTGGATTTGTTCATGGGTTCTCTATTCTGTTCCATTGATGTATGTGTCTGTTTTATGCCAGTACAATATCATGCTATTTTGGTTACTATACCTCTGTAGTATAATTTGAAGTCAGGTAATGTGCTTCATCCAGTTTTGTTCTTTTTGCTTAGGATAGCTTTGGTTGTTCTATACTTTTGTGGTTCCACATAAATTTTAGAATTTCAAAATATTTCTGTGAATAATGTAATGGGTGTTTTCCTAGGTACTGCATTGAATCTGTAGATTGCTGTGGGTAGTATGGACATTTTAACAATATTGATTCTTCCAATCCATGAACATGAGCTATATTTCCATTGTGGGGTGTCCTCTTCAATTCTTTCATCAGTGTTTTATAGTTTTCATTATGGAGGTTTTTTCCTTCTTTGGTTAACTTAATGCCTAGGTATTTAACTTTATTTGTGGCTACTGTAAATGGGACTAATTTTTTTCAGTTTACTGTTAGCATATAGAAATTCTATTGATTTTTGTATATTGATTTTCTATCCTGCAACTTTACTGAATTTGTTTATGAGTTCTAATAGATTTTTGGTGGAGTCTGTAGGTTTTTCACGTTTAAGATTGTACTATGTGCAAACAAGGATAATCTGATTTCTTTCTTTCAAATTTGGACGCACTTTATATATTTCTTTTGTCTGGTTGCTCTAACTAGGATGTCCAGTACTGTAGGGAATAACAGTGATGATAGTGAGGATTGTTGTCATGTTCCAGATCTTAGAAGAAAGGCTTTTAGTATTTCCCCATTCAGTATGATACTAGCTGTAAATCTGTCCTATGTGGCTTTTATTATGTTGAGGTGTGTTCCTTCTATCCCCAGTTTTTTGAGCGTTTTTAACATGAAGCGATATTGAATCTTATCAAATGCTTTTTATAGTACCAATTAAAATGATCATATGGTTTTTGTCCTACATTCTGTTGATCTGATGTATTGCATTGATTAATTTGCATGTGTTGAACTATCTTTGCATCCCAGGGGTAAATTCCTCTTGATCATAATGAACAGTATCTTTAATGTATTGTTGAATTTGGTTTGCTAATATTTTGCTAAGGGTTTTTGCAACAATATTAATCAGGGATATTGACCTATAGTTTTGTTGTTGTTTTTAAATTTGTTTTTGTCTGATTATGATATCAGGATAATACTGACATCGTAGAATACTTTTGGAGCATTCTCTCCTCCTCTAGTTTCTGGAATAGTTTGAGTAGGATTGGTATTAGTTCTTTAAATGTTTGGTAGAATTCAGCAGTGAAGCCATTGGATTCTGAGCTTTTCTTTACTAGGAGACTTTATTACAGCTCTGATCTTGTTAATTCTTGTGGGTCTGTTCGGGTTTTGGATTTCTCTGTAGTTCAATTTTGGTAGGTTGTATGTGTCAAGGAATTTGTCCATTTCTTCTAGATTTTTCAATTTATTGGCATATAGTTACTCATAGTAGCCACTAATGATCCTTTGAATTCCTGTGGTATCAACTGTCATGTCTCCTGTTTCATCACTGATTTTATTTATTCTAATCTTTCCTTTTATTTTTCTGTCAGTCTGGCTAAAAGTTTGTCTATTTTGTTAAACTTCTTTTTTATTTTTTTGAGACGGAGTCTCGCTCTGTCACCCAGGCTGGAATGCAGTGGCGGGATCCCAGCTCACTGCAAGCTCCACCTCCCGGGTTCACGCCATTCTGCTGCCTTAGCCTCCCAAGTAGCTGGACTACAGGCGCCTACCACCATGCCCGGCTAATTTTTTGTAGTAGAGATGGGGTCTCACCATGTTAGCCAGGATGGTCTCAATCTCCTGACCTCGTGATCTGCCTGCCTCAACCTTCCAGACTGCTGGGATCATAGGCATAAGCCACCACGCCTGGCTTGTTTAACTTTCGATAAGCCAACTTTTTGTTTCATTGATCTTTTGTATTATTTTCATTTATTTCTGTTCTCATTTTATCATTTTTTTTCTTCTACAAATTTTGGGTGGGTTTACTCTTCCTTATCTAATACTTTAAGATGCATTGGGAGATTGTTATTTGAAGTTTTTCTCCTTTTTGATGTAAGCACTTACAGCTTTTAAATTACCTCTTAGTGCTGCTTTTGCTGTGTCCCATAGGTTTTGTTATGTTTGGTTTCCATTATCATTTGTTTCAAAAAATTTTTCAATTTTCTCCTTAATTTCTTTATGGACCCACTGGTCATTCAGGAGCATATTGTTTAATTTCCATATAGTTCTATAGTTTTCAAAATTCCTCTTGTTATTGATTTCTAGTTTTATTCCATAGTAGTTACAGAAGATCCTTAATATTATTTCAATTTTTTGAATATTTTAAGACTTGTTTTGTGACTTAACATATGGGCTCTCCTTGATGATGATCCATGTGCTGAGGAGAATAATGTGTATTCTGCAGCTCTTGGATGAAAAGTTTTGTAAATATCTATTATGTCCATTTTGTCTATAGTCTAGATTAAGTCTGATGTTTCTTTGTTGATTTTCTGTCTAGAAGATTTGTCCAATGCTAAAAGCGGGGTGTTTAAATCTCCAACTATCATTGTATTGGAGTCTATCTCTGTATTTAGTTCTAAAAATATTGGCTTTGTATACCTGGGTGCTCTAGTATCGGGTGCATATATATTTAAAATTTTTATATCCTCTTGCTGAATTGATCTCTTAATCATTATATAGGGACCTTCTTAGTCTCTTCTTATATTATTTGTCTTGAAATCTGTTTTGTGTTGCATTAGTATAGCTGTTTCTGCTTTTTTTTGGTTTCTATTGTCATGGAATATATTTTTTCATCCGTTTATTTACAGACTATGTGTGTATTTATAAGTTAAGTTTATTTCTTATAGGCAACAGATCAATGGGTTTTTTTTTTCTTTATTCAGCTTTTGATAGAAAAATTTAGTCCATTTACATTCAATGTTATTTTTGATAGGTAGGTAAGGACCTACTCCTACAATTTTGTTATTTGTTTTCTGGTTGTTTTGTGGTCTTCTCTTTTTTTGTTCTTTGTTTTCTGTATTTCTTTTAGTGAAGGTGATTTTCTTTGGTGCTATTACTTAATTTCTTGCTTCTTATTTTTTTTCTGTATCCATTATATATTTTTTGGTTTCAGGTTACCATGAGGCTTTCAAACACTATCTTCTAACCCATTAAAGTTAATAACAACTTAACACTATTTGCATAAAGGAACAAGCTAAAACCAGGCTAGTAAAGACTGTATGCCTTAACTTCATCCTCATGCTTTTTAACTTTTTGTTACTATTTACATCTTATTGTACTGTCTGTCTTAAAAAGTTGTCATAGTTTTTATTTTTTATTGGTCACCACAGTTACAATGTCATAGTGATCTGTGGTTTTTTGAGATACTTACTATTACCAGTGAGTTTTATACCTTCAGATGATTTCTTATTGCTTATTAATGTTCTTCTCTCTCTTATTGAAGTACTCCCTTTAGCATTTCTTATAGGATAGGTCTGGTGTTGATGAAATCCTTCAGCTCTTGTTTGTCTAGGAAAGCCTTTACCTCTCTCATGTTTGAAGGATAATTTCACCGAATATACTATTCTAAGGTAAAACTTTTTTTTTTCCTTTAGAACTTTAAATATGTGATGCCACTCTCTCCTAGCCTGTAAGGTTTCCACTGAAAAGCCTGCTACCAGATGTATTGGAGCTCCATTGTCTGTCATTAGTTTCTTTTCTTTTGCTGCTTTAAGGATCATTTCTTTATTCTTGACCTTTGGGATTTTAATTATTAAATTTCTTGAGGTAGCCTTCTTTGAGTTAAATCTGCTTGGTGTTTTATAACCTTGCACTTGACTATTGGTATCTCTAGATTTAGGAAGTTATTATCCCTTTGATTAACATTCTATCCCTCTTTTTCTACCTTCTCTTTGAAGATAGTAACTCTTAGGTTTGCCTTTTTGAGGTTATTTTCTAGATCCTATAGGTGTGCTTCATTGTTTTAGTTATTTATTCTTATCTCTCTTCTTTATGTATTTTCAAGCAACCTCTTCAAGCTCACTAATTCTTTCTTCTGCTTGATCGTTTCTTCTATTAAAGGACTCTGATACATTCTTCAGTATGCCAACTGCATTTTTCACCTACAGGATTTCTGCTTGATTTTTAAAAATTATTTCAATCTCTTTGTTAAATTTACCTGATAGAATTCTGAATTCCTTTGGTGTGTTATCTCGAATAGCTTTGAGTTTCCTCAACACAGCTATTTTGAATTCTCGGTGTGGAAGCTCACATATCTCTTTTTCTCTAGGATTGGTCCCTAGTCCTTTATTTAGTTCATTTGGTGAGGTTATGTTTTCCTGGCTTGTCTTGATACTTCTAGATGTTTGCCTGTTTGTAGGCATTGGAGAGTTAGATATGTATTGTAGTATTCACAATCTGGGCTTATTTGCACCCATCCTTCCTGGGAAGGCTTACCAGATATTCAAAAAGGCTTGGGAATTGTGATCTAATCTGTATCTGCTTGAAGGGGCACCCCAAGCCCAATAATGCTGTGGTTCTTATAGACTCATAGAGATACCACCTTGATGGTCTTGGATAAGAGCCAGAAGAATTCTCTGGATTACCAAACAGACATTCTTGTTCTTTTCCCATACTTTGTCCCAAACAGAGTCTCTCTCTCTCTCTCTGTTCTGAGCCATCTGGAGCTGGCGGTTGAGTGACACAAGCACCCCTGTGGCCACTGCTCCTAGGACTGCACTGGGTCAGATCTTAAGCCAGCACGGTATTGAGTCTCACCCAAGGCCTGCTGCAACTACTCCCTAACTACTGCCTATGCTCATTCAAAGCCCTGGGGCTCTACAATCAGCGGGTGGCCAAGCCAGCCAGTCCTATGTCCTTCCCTTTAAAAGGTGAGTTCTCCCAGGCCTTGGACAGGTCCAGAGGTGCTATCTGGGAGCCAGGGACTATAGCCAAAAACCTTAGAAGTTTACCTGGTGTTCTGTTGTACTGCAGCTGATCTAGCATTCAGATCGCAAGACACAGCTTTTTTCCGCTCTTCGCTCCCATTTTCAAAGGCAGAGGAGCTTCATACTGTGACCACTGCCACGTCAGACTCATCGGGAGTACTGCCAGAATACTGCAGATATTCCCTTAAGGCCCAAGGGCTCTTTATTCAGCTTGAAGTCTGTCTAGCCTGGGACTCACCCTTCGGGGAAGTGGGCTCACCTCTGGCCCAAGGTAGGTCCAAAAATGCCATCCAATAGCCATGTCCTAGAATCGGGAACCCCAAGAGCCTGTTTGGTGTTCTATCCCCCTGTGGCCAAGCGAGTACCTAACATGAAAGAAAAAGTCCACTTTACTTTTCCCTCTGATTTTCTCGAGCAATAGTAGTTTTGTCCCATAGCCACCACATCTGGGAATGTGCTGATTCCCATCTGAAACCGGCAAATCTCAGAGTCTCATGAAAAGCCCTAAACATAGTTATCTGGGTATTACCGCTGGTTATTCAGGGCCCAAGGGCTCTTCAGTTAGAAACTGATGAATCCTGACAGGCCTAGTGCTTCCATTCAAATCAGCGGGTTCCCTTCTGGCTCAGGGTGTGTCTAGAAATGTCATCTGGGATCTAGGGCCTGGAAAAGGGATGTCACAGCTCTGACTAGTGCCCTGTCCTGCTGTGGCTGAGCTGGTATCCAAGATGCAAGGCAAAGTCCTTCCCACTCTTCTGTCTCCTCTCCTATAGTGGAAGGAAGGGGTCTCTTTCGGAGCCGTGAGCTGTGCAGTTTGAGGTTAGGAGAGGGGTGAGGCAAGTACTCCCTTAGCCATCCCAGCTGGTGTCTCAGTAGGTCATGTCCCTCTATCCCCCAACTCAACTGGCTCTTGGTCCAGTTCAGCACTAGGACTCACCTAGGTGTTACAGTTCTTGTGCCCTAAACTGCCTTTCAAGGTTGTCTGGGGCCCCAGTGGCCTTTAGCTTGTAGTGGCAAGGCTTGTGGGAATTCAAGTTCTGACTGTTAGAATCTGTAACTCCCCCCTCACTAGGACTCATTTGAGTGCTCTCTTTATGGGCAGGCATCAGGGGAGTTTGGTCTAGTTTTGCTTTCTTCTATAACAAGGGCAGCACTGAGTTCAGTGCCTCATAATCGCTGACGCTACATCTCCATAGGGCACAAAAATACTCTCTGCATCATGCTTCCACTGCCCAGGGATTGGAGAAGTGTGACCTCGGTGATTCGGAACTGTTTTTTCTACCTGTTCAGGGCCTCTTTCAGTGATATGAAGTTAAAACCAGGTATTGTGAGTGCTCACCTTATTTTTGGTTCTTACAAAGGTGCTTTTTTCTGTAGATAGTCATTAAATTAGTGTCCTTGGCAGGGCAGGTGGGGAGCAATATTTGTTGGACCCTTCTATTCCACCACCATCTTGCTCCAGCCCTCCTTTTAATTTCACTGGCATTTTTGCAGGCTTCTTTTTTAAAAATTATCATTATTATTATTATTAGATACAAGAGACTGTGTATTACTCTGTTGCCCAGGCTGGAGTGCAGTGGTGCAATCATAGCTCACTGCAGCCTGGAACTTCCACCTCAGCCTTCTGAGTAGCTAGGACTACTAGCACATGCCACTACACCAGGCTACCAAAAAAAAAAAAAAAAAAAAAAGAAAGAAAGAAAGAAGAGAGAGAAAGAAATGAAGGAAAGAAAGAAAGAGAAAGAAAGAAAGAAAGAAAGAAAGTTAGTTCAAAGAAATTAGAGTCTCAATATGTTGCCTGGGCTGATCTCAAAATCCTGACCGCAAGGCATCCTCCTGCCTCGGCCTCCCAAAGTGCTGAGATTAATGCAGGCTTCTTTATATGTGTAAACATCCCTTTTAAATTATAAATGTAAATATTTAGAAAACATTATCTTGCCCCATAAATTAATAAGTTTATACACTTTTTCAGATTTAACCTCCAAAAAAATAAAAATCTGTATCTTAAATGAACTTGACCACCCAATTAAATTTGAGTCAGAGCCTGCCTACTTTAATTAACAAAGAAAAATATACTGTGTAGTTTTACATAAAACAATGGTTGACTGAATAATAATAGGTAATCTTTAACTATTTTGGACATGACCATGTGTTGTTAAGATCATTTTAAATCATATATTCTTATAATAATCTGCGAAATAAATCCCAAGTCAACTTTCTCTCTTGGTGAAACATCATTTGTGATTTTCAACAGTCAGCCTGTTTTGTGATTGTGTTTATTGTAATTTATGATTCTAATAGTAGTGAATTAGTTTGTTGTAAGTAGTCTAATTATGTGGTCATTCTTACTTGTTGAAATAATGTAGTTGATATTTCTAATAATTTTAATTACTTTAATTCAAAAAAGAGTTATTAGTCACTATCTTTAAAAGGCACTGCCGGCCAGCCACGATGGCTCCGGCCTGTAATCCCAGCACTTTGGGAGGCCAAGGTGGGTGGATCACGAGGTCAGGAGATCGAGACCATCCAGGCTAACACGGTGAAACTGCATCTCTACTAAAAATACGAAAGAAAAATTAACCAGGCATGGTGGCAGGCGCCTGTAGTCCCAGCTACTCAGGAGGATGAGAAAGGAGAATGGCGTGAACCCGGGAGGTGGAGCTTGCAGTAAGCAAAGACCGTGCTACTGCACGCCA
Source organism: Pan paniscus (assembly GCF_029289425.2). Classification (NCBI taxonomy): domain Eukaryota; kingdom Metazoa; phylum Chordata; class Mammalia; order Primates; family Hominidae; genus Pan; species Pan paniscus. The sequence goes on from NC_073258.2 coordinate 100,245,086, forward strand.
GCCTGGGTGACAACAGAGCGAGATTCCATCTCAAAAATAAAAAATAAATAAATAAAGGCACTGACAAAAATGTTATTATTCTGATACAGAACTTTTTGAGAGGTTAAAGATCATCTGTAAACAGATAAAAATAAATCATGAATTAATACGTTGGTGATTTTTGTTGAGAAGTGGTGATGATGAAGAAACAAAGGCTTTGTGAAATATGCAAGACTGGGTAAAACAAGGAGAGAGAAATAGTATAGCAATAGTTATTAGAATGATGGAACCGAGTGAACTCGTTGAATTGCTTAGAGGTCCTTGCAGCCATCAAGTTTGGGTTGCATTTTACTAGTATAGCAAAATGACCTAATAATTGAACCAAAAATTGAAGTTCATTTGTAAGAATTATGTGACTTCTTAGTAGAAGAAAAAGGATGTGATATTGGGAAAGGAAAGCTTCATAATAAATTGTCATTAAGACACAAAGTCAACTATCATTTATTGTTACTATATTCCAAGTTCTGTGCTAGGTACTTACACTTACCATCGCAAGTTACTCTCAGGTTATTCATTTATCCAACATGCAATAAGTTTCTGGGAGTTATAAGGTGTTTTGCCAGGGATATGATAATTAATATTATAACCTTGTTGGAGGCTTAGTTTGCAAAACATATTTATAAGATGATTATCAAAAAAAAGAATGATTAATGTCTTGATAGAAGAGTACAAATAGTGGTGAATTATAGGAAAAAGAAGTACACTCTGTTTAGCTTGTATTTTAGTTTCCTAGCTAGAAAATGAAAGAGCTAAAATTTAAGTTCAATACACAAGCTATGCAGCCTTGTTTTCTTTATCTCAATTTATAAAATTATAAGAAGGTCCTTTGCAATTTGTAGAAGAACTGACACGGTTAAGGAAATAGGTGAAAACAGGGACAAGAATTAACTTACAGGAGAAAAATGCACATACCTTTCCTTGTTTTCATAAAAGAAAGACTGGCAAGCTAGATCCATATTGCCAGAGCCATGAAAGACTGTTCTAAATAACATACTAGATACCTGATGTGAGTCCAAACTGTGGAACAAAAGGTTTCTAAATGTATTTTTTTTGCAAGTATTTATTCTTGATGATTAAAGGGACCCAAAACCAGAGAAGAAGCGAGAGAGAGAGAGAAATAGCTAAACAGCTGTAAATTTATCCAGAAAGTACTACTCAAATTCTCCTTGATTTTCCCTGGGCAACAGTCAGCAAACTTTTCATTAGAAGGAACTTTAAAAGGTTTGCTGATTTGCAAAACATGGCATGAATAATGTGTACATTACTTGCATAATTGGTTTTGTGCGTACATATGGCACATGCTATTTTGGAAATGTACCCCCTCTGTGTTCATTATAGCTGTTGCTCACTGTATTCCCTGATAATCATTTATAGTTACTTGTCACAGTTTATTATTGGAAAATTAATGAATCAGCAGTTTTGTGCACTCTCCTTTAACAACCTAATCTTAGAAGTTTCCAAACCACAGTATACAGTAATAGAAAGCAAGTAGATTCCCCAAATTTATTTGCATATATTGAGCTGCACATTTTACAGAGATTATCTGAACTTTAATAAATAAAACTTTCATTATTCTTTATGAATTGTTCTATTACATTCACAGAAAACATTTTATGAAATAAAGTTAATCAATAAATCTATATTGATAACATGTTTATTTTCACATTTTTTCTAATTTTTACATAGCTTAAGTTTTTCCCTTGTCTGTTGAAATTTCCACAATATATAATTACAATTTTTCAGTTGAGGAAGCCAGAAATCAGATAGAAAAGAGGGCCAAGAGCAGTAGCTCACACCTGCAATCCCAGCACTTTGGGAGGCCACAGACAGATTGCTTGAGCCCAGGAGACCAGCCTGGGCAACATGGTGAAACCCTGTATCCACAAAAAAATACGAAAATTATATGGGTGTGGTGGTGCCCACCTGTAGTCCCAGCTATTTGGGAGACTGAGGAAGGAGGATGGCTTAAGCCTGGGAAATGGAGGTTGCAGCAAGCCAAGATCATGCTATTGTATTCCAGCCTGGATGACAGAGTGAGACCTTGTCTCAAAAATAAATAAATAAATACATAAAATTTTTTTAAAAAAATTGAAGGAAGCTCTTTTTATCACAGCTCTTAGGGTTTTATGTGGCTTGGAGATGAGCCCAAGGAGAACTTCCACCCAGGAGACTCTTAATTTGACTGTTTCTACTTCAAATTACTCCTATTTGTAGCCTAGAGCCCAAGGAAATAGAATAGCATTTGCCCTTGCCAGCAAAGATCTGGATTATCAGACAAGGATTTTAAGCCATGCATTATTTGTTTAAAAATTTCTAAACTTAGCACTAAAGTCACTGTATAAACCCATGGAACTCCAGTTTCATATCTTACGTATGGTTGATTGGTAAAACAACCTGTAGACTCCACATAGACTAAGGGAATAAATAACACATGCAATCCTATTTTGAATGTTTCATAAGACATTTATCTCCCACATATAGACCCTTAACTATGGGCCAGACAAGATATATTACTTTGAATTACTTTGACAAACTAAGAAGCATACCAGAATAAAAATAAAGAAATGGGGAAATGAAGCTTTTAAATAATATTATTCAAAATTATCTCAAATTATATTGTATTAAGATGTATCATAGATATGTAAAATTTCCTTGTATGATTTTTATATAGAAGAAATATATTATTTGAACTTTCTTAAGAAGGCAAATGACAAAGTTTTCAGAGTTTATAGAATATTGTAGTATAATTCTAAGTAAGATACTGTACTGTACATTGGTGAGGGACAGGGAAAACAAAGGTGAATAGATAGTTTCTGACCTCAAAATCCATTCAATATTTTTTGAATATGTTCTATATACCAGCCACAAATGTGCCAATTCTAGGGAATATATATAAAGATCCCAACTTCAAGTTAATCAAAATCTGTAGTTTCCAAGCCTTCATACTAATAGCTAATTGGGCAGGCTGTTCAAACAATGAATACTATTTATCACTGTATTGATTTCACCATCTCATCGCTATCCTCACCTCCATCATCATTATCATCGTCATCATTGGACATGTTATATTTAGTACTATGCACTAGCTACTCTGTTAATAATTGTTGATATTTATTACACATAATCTTCACAATAATTCTATGAAATAGATGCCACTTTAATCCTGTTTCACAGAGAAGGAAACAACCTTAAAGAAATCATATAAAATTCCCGAGGTCGCCATGCCACACTCATTGTGAACTCAATTCTAGCTTTTCACCACAACGTTGTAGTGCATTCTTTATCACTTGCTCTCTTTATGGAAGAGTTTATATTGTATTATTGTTTTAACCCATAAATGAGGCTGTATTTTTGTTGCCCTTTTCTGTAGATGAATTAGTAAGTTTAAATTTGAATTAGAAGATCATCAACAAGCAATCAGAGCAGGGTGAATATAACTAATTTAATTGTTTTATTACCAGAGTACATCACCAAGCAGACCTCAACAACAAATTTCACATTTGACTTTATGACTTTATTATAAACTGCAGCAGCATATGGATTCTACGACCAATGACACAGCTTATCTCTTTGCACCTTGTTAACCTTTGATTTCACTGTTCTTTAAAGTGAGAACTCAGAAGTCAGAGCAGCATCTGTCTCTGCCATATCTTTGCAGGCAAATTAATCTACATCAAAGCACCCTGAAAAAAATACTTAGAGTCCAGTATTAATGGGGAAGGTATAATGTTAAAGAGAGCAAGGAAGAGGAAGATTAACTAGAACACGCAATAAACCCAAAAGCAAGGGACTTAGTCTGAAATATCTTGATATGTCAATGGGTAACTAACAGTGTGACAAGTTATTATTAAAGAATTCAGCAGGGCTGGGCACAGGGGCTCATGCCTGTAATCCCAGCACTTTGGGAGGCCGAGATGGGCAGATTACTTGAGGTCAGGGGTTTGAGACCAGCCTGGCCTACATGGTGAAACACTGTCTCTACTAAAAATACAAAAATTAGCCAGGTGTGGTGGTGGGCACCTGTAATTCCAGCTACTTGGGAGGCTGACACATGAGAATTGCTTGAATCCAGGAGGCAGAGGTTGCAGTGAGCCGAGATCATGCCACTTCACTCCAACGTGGGCAACAGAGAGGAACTCCATCTCAAAAAAAAAAAACAAAAACAAAAACAAAAAAACAGAAACAAAAAAGATTTCACGAGAAATAACAAATCAGTAATCTTGTTTCAAAATTCGTTTTTTTTCTCAGAAGTCTTTGTCGTAATGACACTTGAAACTACATACAATCATGACTCTCTTATAGGTGTTTATAAAGTTGGGAAAAGTAACACAGTAAGAGACTTCACCATCTGCAAGGGGAAAAAAAATCCTTTTATTTATAATCTCAACTATTCTGCCAAAACCAGTGCTTTCTGTCTAGAATAAATTGATTTTTGCTTATGCATAAATTAAATGTCAACACATCTTTCACAAATCTACTTATGGCCAGCCAAAAACCAAGCTGTTGAGCTAGAAAACAAATTTAATACAGATAACTAGATATTCTATTTATTCAACAAATAGATACAAAAGAAAGGCGCTTCAGTGATCCCAAGTTGTCAGTGTTAATTAGCTGATATTTGAAGAAAATTCCTTCCTCTTCCTCCTAAACCACTGTGGATCAGGAAACCTGTTATATATTATATTTCTGTCCAACTATGTCTTATAACGCATTAGTTCCAGCTGAACAAACGCTGAGAAAATAACAAAAATATACATTTCCATATTGCAATATTGATATCACTGTGTTAACACGTTTAATTTAAATTCTAGAAAGTTTTGAGCTGAGTGTGTTGGTGATGCTCTTTCTCTGCCCCATGAAAAGGGGATGTATGTGTATTGTTGTGCACACATGGATATTTAATAAGTGCCTGTTGAGTGCCAGAAACTCTTTTAAGCACTATGACCTGGAGATACAGCAGAAAATTATATACATATGTGTGTATGTATATAGAATATATATAGAGAATATATATGCATAAGAATATATATATATACATTCTTAACTTTACAAAGAAGTTCAGCAATGAACAAATACATATACAGTATGTCATGAGGTCAGGCTAGGCAGAAAAATAGAGCTATATAATCAGGGCAGATAGTGATAGGGGTATGAGAGGGATGTTTTGAGAAGTTCTCTCTGTTAAAATGACATCTGAGCAGGACCTGAATTATGGGAGAGACTAAGATGTGTGGATATCTGGGGGAAATTATTTCAAGCACAGAGAAGAGTGCCCAAAATCCTGAGACTAAAATAATCTTGCTATTCTGGAAGAATGGCAAGAAAGTCTTTGTGTCTGTCGTGAGTGACAGAGGAGAGAATGGCAGACAATCAAACGGGTGGTCAGAGTAAGGATACTGAATATAGTTTAACAAGGAAGGAAAGCAGTTTGAGGATAGAATTTTCTGTGCTTTTTAATTGCCTTTGGCTTCCTGTTATAAATATCTGAACTATTTTATTTTTTAAGAAAACTCCAGTAAAACAGGCAACTCAATATTATAATTCTTGAAGTATTTGTTCTCATGGATTATTTCAACAAGGCATGCTAAAACACAAACTCTTTGGAATTATAGGCATGAAAATGTGTGATATCTTTTCTTACCCATCATCCATTGTAAGGGTCATGGCGAGCATTCTTATAAACAAAAGGGAGGTTAACAGGAGAAAAGCACAACGGATTTATTTAATCAAAGTTTTACACAACACATTGAACCTTCAGATTGAATAACCTAAAGGTACATGGGAAGCCATCTGATTTTCTTCTGAGGTTTAATGAAGCAGGGACAGTGTGTAGAAATGTGACTGGATAAAAAAAAAAAAGTGTGATCTAATAGTAGTCTAATAGTGTGAGGAACAAAACCCAGCAAGGCTTGTCTGTTCAGCTTCTTCTTGGCCTCTCTGTGAGGCATTCTCTCCTTCCTTCTGGGTATGGGGCAGGGCCTCTCTGGAATGTGGGTCTTATAACCTATACCAGGTAAATCAGAAAATTTCTTTATGGCCAGCTGTTATGCAGAACAGAGGGGGAAAGTTAAAGTAATACTTTCAGGTTTTATGGCTGCCTTTGAGGAAAAGGAGTTCTGGTTTCTATGACTCACCTTTTGGGTGGGGGATTCTAGTTGTTTCTATGGCTAGCCTCTGGAGAAACTGAGGAGAGAGCAGGAGAATGTCAAAGATAAACTTTGCTTCTGAGGCCTTCACTTTGTGGTATCATTTTCTGGGCCCCAATAAGACCTAGCACCACCAAAATGTGAACTAGTTAACAGATAGTCGTGCAATCATTCCTTTCCATTATCGTAACTTGCATAGCTCTTCAACACTTTAGAATGGTAGAGGGGGCGTCAATATTATGAAGAAGGAAATTGAGTTCCACAGAAGTTGAATGATTTAATCCGAACTCAAAGAGTCAATTAATTCTGCTCTTGATTTTTCCAGTGTTTATTTATTTCAAAAACCTAAGTTAAGTTACACAAAACCGAACAATATAAGTAGCCTCACAATGGTGCACTGGAGTCAGCTTGTACCTGATTTTCCATTTGTATGTGCATTTCTTCCCAACTTCAAGTTCAGTGGCAGCTCACTGGCAGCTTGGAGTTAGCCTTGGTGGGAGTATTTAGACCATGAATATTAGCAAATGCTATATAATTCAGGGTTTTATTTACTTATTTATTGGTGTTTCTTGGACAGCCTAATTACCAGCATACTGGAAATTACAAGTATGCAGGGTATTTTTTCAACATATATTATCTAAACTTTTACATAAAAAAGGAGCATTCTAATGCCTTTTTTTTGAGACAAGGTTTTGTTCTGTCACCCAGGCTGACTGAGTACAGTGGCTCAATGACAGTTCAGGGGAGCCTCAAACTCCTGGGCTCAAGTAATCCTCCTGCCATAGCCTCCCCAGTAGCTAGGACTACAGGCAAGCATTACCATGCCTGGCTAATTTATTTTTATTTTCATGTTGGTGAGATGGGTTCTCAGTATGTTACCCAGGCTGGTCTCAAATTCTTGGCTTCAAGCAATCCTCCTGCTTAATCTCCCGAACTGCTGAGATTACAAGCATAAGCCATCATGCCCAGTCTCTAATACTACTGTCACAGGTGCAAGTATCTGGGGTCGGTGTCATGGGTGGTAAAGGAATTTACCAAGACAGTTGTAGGTAAAGAAAGATAGATTACAGGGAAAGTACATTGCAAGGTAGCAACGGACATCACAACAGAGAAGGGGCTGTCTGCAAGGAGGCAGAGGCTGGAGGGAAGTTTTATAGGGTTGTGCTGGAAGGGGCTACGTGCAAAACAAGGTATTTGGGAAGGGGAGATTATGCCAGTGAATTGTTTGTAAATAGCTGTGTCTTAGAACAATTGTTCTCTCCCACTTGGGAGCTCTTCCTTGTTGTTACTTACTCATATTAGGACTCCACAACTACTTCTACTTTGCACTTGTACATTTTACTGAAAGTATCTGCTTATGAGGCTTTAAACTCCCAAGAGGCAGAGACTGACCTATTTATCTGTGTATCCAAACTAGAATTGAACAACAAACGCAAATTGACTTTAAAATCAATGACCTTCACAGATAAAGTGTCAATGAATTATTTTTTAAAATTAATTTTTAAATTACAGTTCAATCAAGTTAAAAAAACCCAACTTGGTCTAACTTGTCAAATAGCAGCGTGAATACATTTTATATGTTTCTATTATTTTTCAATAAGTTATTTTTATATTAGGTAGTCTTGGTCCAATATTAGTGTGATAATATGTAGATTAAACACACTCATTGGTTTGACAGGCAAAGCTTGATTTGTCAAAAATACACTGATTATTAAAACACATTTTTAATTAGACAGTGGTTATCTCAGGGAAGAAATTGCTAAGTATAAAATAATGACATAAGTGAATATGTTAATCTACACTTAGTATACAACAAAACACTATTCACAATGTACCGTCAACTTGGTGTGAATGTTAAGTTTTTGCTAGAAATGCACAAAAGATGTTTCATTAAGAGTTTGATTTCACTTTATTTGTAAATGTGTCTTAATAGACTTTATTATAGCCATTGTGTTGAGTTGAAGTGCTCAATTATTCCTACTATTTTATGTTAAATTGTACTATTATCTAGGAAAATAAAAGGCTGAGTTGAAGAATCTAATGCTTATTCAATTGTAAGTATTGTCCCATGAAAGCAGAGACTCTTCATTTCCATTCTTTTGTAAATTCATGGTGTCACAAGTAGGATTTTTATTTATTACTTTTAATCTTCAATAAACACAAATTATAAATCACATTCTTTGGATACTAAAACCATTACTAGCTATTGTTAGACTTAATAGACTTTATTGTCCCCATTTTGGTGAGTTGAAGCATTCAATTGAGTGCAATGAGATGTATTCAATTGTGGTAACATTAGAAAAGTTTCATGTTTAAACGGTGATCTCTGAGAAGTTACTCTTGTAAATTTAAGTTATGCCGACTTGGACAACTCTTTTTAGATTTATGAATATATAGCCTTGGTCACAGAAGTAATTTAATCTGCTCAAGGTTTTTAAAGTATTTAATGCACTTCTCTTTTATTTCTGCTGGTTACAATACTGCTAGAAAAGTCAGCCTTGCTAAGGTTAATCCAAGATTACACTTGCAATTTCTGTGTAACTTCAATCAAAGTAGTAGAGAAGAATATTGGGATAATTTTATGACTACATTGCTAAAAATAAATTACTTCTGGTTTTTAAATGGAAAAACAAAAAATTTAAAGAACCAATGTGAAAACAACAACTTTAAAAAAAAGGTATGAGTTATTCTTACTCTATGTGGAAAATAAATTATGTGAATAATTTTTGCTTGTTTTGGCACATTTCTTGTCTTCTTTAACTAGATCCATAGGCAAGAAAAGACAGTAAAACTCAAGTTGACATCAAGCCATTAAAGACCTGGAAAGAAGAGGGTGTTAAAAGCGCTCAAGTTCAGATAACATGTCCAAAGGGATAATTGATACTGCAAATTTTTAATTGGATTTAATTGGATCCAAGAACATTTAATTGGATTATTTGATCTTTAGCTAAAATTACTTTTCTTTTCGGAAGTTTTTGGTACAGACAATGATTTCTGATTATTGAGCCTAACCTGATGCACTTCATTTTGGAAACCATTTCAACTGTCATTAAAAAGACTTGTTTGGGGTTTCTTTCTTCCCATGACTCTAATGTAATTGACAGGTGCCTTTTCAGAAAATTACACTCATTACCTGTTCTACTTACTCTTGCTAGTTATTTTTCTTAAGTATCTATCGAATCATGTCATGATCCTGAATTAAACTCCTCATGATGCCTCCAAATAAAGTCCATGTCCTACTTTATGTCATACAAGCCTTTTAATCATTCTAAAGTTACCTGTGTGAATTGTGGAAAAGTTCAAGCTTTGGAGACAGATGAATTGTATGGGATAACATATGCTTTGCCACTTAGCTAGCCATGGCAGTTTGCTATGCCTTCTAATACTCAGTGCCCTCAACTATAAAATGGGAAGTTTATGCATAAGGAATATCAAGTTTCTACATAATACAGTGCCTGCCACTAAGCAAGTGCCAAAGTAAACAAACAGCAAAGTTTATGACCACTTCCCCATATTCTAATTCTTAGAAAATGTCATCAACCATGCAGAGGGCAGAGATCTTGCCACCATCATCACCTACCTGAGCACAACAGCACTGCACAGCCTCAGGGATGGTATTCAAACCGCAGTCAATGTGAATTGCACCCTCTGGAGATGTAAATAGACCAGTCACTGTATGTGATGACTTTACTCATTTTCTAGAGCTTGGGATATGCTTGTCGGTTTGTTGAATGGATAATGAAACTAAGTGAATTTCTAAGAAGTTGAGAGGTTTGTTTTATATTAAAAAAATTTGTCTTACAAATTATTGTAATTATTTATTTCTGGGTTAAGTGGTTGCTTCTGTTTTAATCCTCTAACAAGCTGAATGAATGTTGAAACCATGCTGTGCCAAGAAGGGCTAATTGGTTGTTTTAGCTTATTAGGGCTGGAAGTGTTAAAAACAGAGCCTGACAGCAATGAAATTAGTGACAATACTAAGCCAGAGTTATATGGACTGTAGCTAATGAAGGGCATGTATCATTCCCAATTTTTAAATAGTATCTTTTACTTACAGTAGATTGAGTTGTTCAGTAGGGCTGGAGTGGGGGGAGGGGTGTGGCTGGAGAAAGTTATGTAAATTTCTGATGAAATACAAATTGGCAGTGGATTGGCAATATTTGTTTCACAGTCTTTCTATTGTGGTATTTTCTTACAAATTATTGTTATTGTTATATCCCAATTAATGACTTCTCCCTGTAACTCAACAGAGCTCTTTTAATTAATTTCATTAATTCAAAAAATGTTCAGCAAACACCATGTATCTAGCATGGTGGTCTTCACCAAATGTATGATAGTGAAAAAAAGGAGTCTCCGTCTGCAAGGCATTCAGTTTAAGGAAGGAGACAGAAAATTAAATAAAGTAGGAGAAGAGCTATAGTCAGGGTAAATCCAAGGTGCTGGGGAAACAGACATGTCTAGTGTTAAAAAATTGTTAGAGGTGATTTAGTGCAGCCCTCTATTTACTTATAAATTCCCCGGATACAAGGCTGCAGAACCATGACTCCATTGACTGGTGTGGTGGTTTGGTTCAAATGCTCTTTTTGGTGAAACTTGAACAATTAGTCATCTGGTCTCCTTTGACAGAAAGGAAATTACTTCAAAGAAAAGTATTTTGAAAAAATGTAAGTCAAAAAAAATCTGGGAAAAAGGTTATCCCCAAAATGACGTATCAACTGCATGTCATAATTTAGATAAATATTAATTTTCATGCAGTGTGCATGCAAGCCCTGGGATTTTAGAAATTTTAGCTTAAAGTGAAAAACAAGATATTTCAGTGTTAATGGTAGCACATAGTAAGAATTTTCATACATAATGTCACACTCAAAAAAAATTTTTAAAAACCTCTAGTGTTGTCATAAAAAGAGCAAGCTTCTACAGCTCAAGTTCTGGCCATTTCAGAACTTGAACAACATGTAGAGCCTTCCTAATTGTCAGAATCCTAGTCTGAAAAGGGCCATGATAATGCTTACATAATTGAGTTGTGGAAAGGATTAAATAAGATTATGATGAAAAAGTACCTTGTTGAATGCCTGATAAATTGAAAGCAGTCAATCAAAGGCAGCTGAAAAGAAATGGCTGCTTCACCGGTTAACTGTCAGGTCTTGTGGTTACATAAGAAAATACGGGCAAGATAGACATTTTCTCTCTTGGGTTGAAATAAAATTTTGATATATTTCCTATTTCCTACTTGAATTTTACTTTCATGAGGACAGAGAACCTGGGAATTCTCAGTATTCCTGCCCTTTGCTGTCCATGTGAAGGCAGCACTGCTCCCAATTGCACTGTTACAGAATCACAGCTTCTCGGAAGCATGGATAGCAGGGCCCTTCTTTCAGGCATCTTCTTCTCATTCTTTCCTACCTCTCTTCCTTATTGCCTGGAAATGATAATTGTGTCTTTCATCAGAAAGAGCATGCAAAGCTGAATAAGAAGAACTTTTGTTTACACTTAGGGGGAGATCCAAGCTCTGTATTATTCATTGAGGTTTTTTTTTTTTTTTTCGCCTAATAAATATTCATAGAGTACCTACTGTGTGCTAGACACTGCTTTAAGCTCAGGGGATACAAGGGGGGACAACATACCTCAGATTCCTTTATAGAGTTCATGTGGTATTGTGGAAGAGAGGTGAAACAAACAAATGTATAGAAGGTAACTTCTACTAGTGAAGAATTTTGACAATAATTCAATGACCAGTGCTCTAATTTCACTCTAAAGAGGCTACCCAGAGAACTGGGAAGAAGAATGGGCTCTGTACATCCTTGTTGTAGAAGGAAGCTATAAGAATAAGAACATAATTCAGGATTAAAATCATTTGCTCTTCGTCCCTGTTGCAAGTAGCTTTGTTAAAAACTCCCCAATTGAAACTAATTTCATATCAAGAAATTATAGCACCTTTGGATTTTTAATGGGCTTTATGTAGCATGACATTGACTTATGACAATCTTGATGTTTGAAAACAATTTGCCATTTTATGACTTTTTTGCATTTCTGGATGACACCGCATTGCATGTTTCAAAATATTATTAGCTTTATAAATATACATTTAGGGGTAATTTCTGCAATATTTTCTTAGTCCAGTTAAATTAGATCAGAGTGTTGTTTGCTTTGTAAGTTTAATTTAGAAATTTGAGTAAATGTTTTGGTTTCTCTGAATCCAATTCACTGCCTATTAACTTTGCCTTTGGAAATATGGCTTTTACTAGGAAAAAAAAATAGCTGTCTTACAAATCTTGCAAATAAATCAAAAACAACTTATCATAGATTTTACATGCATCACAAATTTTCAGAGTCAAATTTTGTGGTAATGTCAACCTGAAAAGAACTGCAGCTGTCTATTCAGGTGTGTTCAATCTCTACTTGATAGGAATAATTACCTTCTACCCTCACTAGGTAATTGCCTTTTGATTGAGGTCATCAGAGCAATCAAGTCAGTGAGAGGCGGAAATCTAGAGTAGGAAAGGAGACAAAGGGAAGAATCATGAACAGAACTTTGAAAGGAGAACAAGAAAGAAGAGGTTTAATTTGTTTTTAACATTTAACTGTTCAGTAATAATTTAAATAGTGGCAGTCATAAAATCATCATAATATGCAACCTGGGTTAATTAGCTTGATATTTTTGTTTTTTGAAGTGAAAAGCTAAATATTTTTAAGCATTTGATTAGTATCATTACACATTCCTATGAATGACAACTCACTCTCTAATTTAGTCTCCAAATAGTCTTTGCATACACATTCTATCAGGGGAATCGTTTAGGTACTGGGACAGGTAGAGGTGGGAACAAAATAAAGAAAATGTATGTCCTAACAGCGTTTACATCCTGATTATCGAAAAACAAAAGCGATTCATGTTACTTTAGATTTATATATATATATATATGTATATATATATATTAATTATACTTTAAGTTCTAGGGTACATGTGCACAACGTGCAGGTTTGTTACGTATGTAAAACAAAGAGAGTGTAGAAGCAAAGGGAATAGAGAGGGTTTTTTACTAATGAAACAGGGAAGAATAAATATTTAATAAGTTGACAGTCTTCTTAAGTGAGACATCCTGGGGATGAGTTTGCAGGAAGACAAAACAGTAGTATAAAATGTTTGTAATGTTCAAAGAACTTAAAGGAAGCCAGTGTGGCTAAGAGTAGTTTGAACAAGGGGTAAATTTGAGATTTTTGCAGACTAATAAGTGCATCTTCTAAACTTCCAATTTAAGACTTGCAGATGTTGGGGAAATATAATTAAAAACAAAATCTTCTCCTAACCCAGAAATCCTCTCTACAAAGATAATAGAGGAAGAAAACATTTTTGTTATTGAATAAGCATGGAAATAGAATGTGATGCAATCACAGGAAATACACTAAGAGACTGCAGGTACAGCAAAATACAGCAGAGAGAGAAATCCCACCTTTACATAGAGCCAAGCAGATACATATCATTACATATGTCTTTTCAAGATGAACAATAAGTAGTCCTAAAGAGGACTTGACAGGACTATTTGTCACATATACTTCATTTTAACTTTACCTGGTGATTGGAGTGACTATCTGTGTTAGCTATGGTCTTTACTGAGAGGAAAAAGCAGCTTCTATCTTTATGACAGGAGTTAGTCTTGCAGTTTGCAGCAAGGTGCCCACTGAAGTGAGGCTTCCACCCTCGAGCAGAAACTGGGAGATAGGAACCTTATTTTCCATGATGTTTACATTTCAAAGAGATGGCTCCTTGGTCGTTGAGAAAGACATTCCTTGGTCATAAAGCTGACAAAAGCTGTATTTAGTTTCTAAAAATATTCATATACATTTCAAAGAGACAGAAAAAGTACTTACATTTTCAGGTTTCTAAGGTAAACTTACTAACAAAATGGGAACGGAGGAACATCTATTTCCTATTTTCAACAGTGAGAATTAAGCCTCATTTTTAATCTGTATTTTTTCTCATTCTAGTAATACCTACATTAGTGCTTCTCAAACTTTAATGTGCATAGGAATTGCTTGGTGATCCATTTAAAATGCAGATTCTGTTTTGATGACTGTGAAGTGAGATCTGAATCTCTGAATTCACAACAGGTTCCCTGGTGATGCCAATGCCATTTGTCCACAGTACAGGCTTTGAGTGACAAGGTTAGATAAGGAGCTGAGAGAGAGGCAGCATAAGACTAGTGATTTCGACTAGGGTGGGTATGGGGTGGGGGAGCGGTGGTGTATGATCAAGTATTATAAGGCCTTGTAGACCATTTAAAGGACGTTTAGGTTTGAATGATATTAAAACCTTAGAGTATAACAGTTCCCTTTTATTTGTGGGTCATAAGTTCCAAGAACCCCATTAGGTGTCTGAAACTTTGGCAAATATCTAACACTGTGAACACAGTAAGTACTGTGTTTTTTCCTATACGTACATACATACATACCTATGATACAGCTTAATTTATAAATTAGGCACAATAAAAGATGTATAACAATAACCTAATAATAAAATAGAACAATTTTAACAATATGGCAACATCAATACTCCTGTACTTTGGTGCCATTATTAAGTATAATAAGGATTACCTGAATCCTTATTACACTTATAGCACTACAATCTAAACAGTGGGTCTGATTACTAAGACCTCTACAAGTGACTAATGGGTGGGTAGCATAAGTGGAAATGCAGGACAAAGTGTCATGGGATCTGGGGGTTGTCACTTTTCCAGCTGGAAACCTCTGTGGCTGGTGGCACCCAGCATGCTGCACTCAGCTCATGCTGCCGGCCTCAACCTCACGCCTGCGAAGGTTGAGCCAGGTGTGGAGTGGCAAGGGGTGTGTAAATGATCACTGGGTCTGGCCACTGAACACAGCCAGGCATGCCAGCTAAGGCAGGGCAGGCAGCTCCTGGCACTGACACAGTCACGAGCTCCATGTGAAGCTGCAGCTGGACCAGACGTAACGTAAGTGGCATGCACTGTGAGCACTGGGGAACATGGTGGTGCCCACAAGCTTGGAGATGCCAGGAATGGCAGAGCTCCAAAGAGGGTGTCAGAGCCCTGGCTCAGGGAGCTCCTATGTCTGGGCTGCCAGAAGGACTGCAGCTCTTCTCTCATTTTCATCGCCCACAGCATGGTAAGCAGGGATATGTTTCAGCCCTGTTTGTGTTACAGCTCTTTCAGTCGGGCCAGTCAATGGGTCCCGGGTTCTTGTTCTATGTCCAGGAAGAATGAGGTACGTGGACAACTGGAGGGTGAGCAAGGCAGAGAGAAGCGTCACTGAGACAGAACAGCTCAGAGGAAACTCAAAGTGGGTTACTCCTTTCCACAGGCAGGTTGTCCTGATGAGTGTAGAACTCTTAGCAGAGAGGAAACCCATAGTGGGTAACTCCTTTCTATGGGCAGGTTATCCTGATGAATGTCCAGCTCTCCACATAGAGGAGACCTGTAGCAGGTAGCTCCTTCCCACAGCTGGTAATCCCAATGTCTCTGTGAGTCTGGCTGAGTCTGGGGTTTTTATGAGCTCCTAAGGGAAAAATTGTGTGCTGATTGGTCCATGGGTGGCCATAGGCAGACCTGGAAAAACAACCATCTGATTGGCCAAACAGTCATCAATGAAGTCCTGACTCCAGGCCAGGGACTTCACCCAGAACTGGCAGCCCGGCCCTCAGGCTTCAGGTTGTTTTTTTTTTGGAGGTAGGGTTTCACTGAGGACCCTCCCCTTTCCTTCCAGGAACCTGTCTGCCTCCTGCCATCAACATGCCATCCGTGGCACCAAGGTTGTTCGTGCTGAGAGATGCCTGCAGGCCCAGGCCAAGACACCCACACCACCCCTTGCCTCTCTGCTGTGCTTTGTGGTACCCAAAGTTTGTAGAGGGACAAGGTGGTGGGGCAGGGGTAGGGGGCTGGCATATCAGCACCACCCCAAATGTGTGCACACTCCCCGGTTTGCAACAGTGCACACGCCCAGCCACAACTTTGCTGTGCACTGGAGCAGGTGCCAGGAGCAGAGAAAGAGGCCAGAGAGTGGGAGCAGACACTTAGGAGCTTTCAAGGGCAGGGGTTGCTTCCTGAGCCTCTGAGAATGCAGGGATGCCCAGGTCTGGAGCCATGGCTGGGTGGCTGCAACTGCACCCTGGAGTGCGGGGCTCCTGCCAACTCAGTAGGGGCATGGTTTCCACCTGTTCCCCACCTCTGCCAGATCCATGGGGCACATAGCCCTGGCTGCTCCTCCCCCACTGCAGCCAGTGTCTTCACAGCGCTGCTCCAGAAAGGTCACTGCTGCCATCACAACCATGGTTAGAGATGGAATTGACAAGGAAATTTGGTTATTTATGTGGCAAACAGCAATCTAACATAATTATAATTACTACTGATAACATATACTAAGAAATAACAGCATCACAGGAACCTCATACAATTTTGCAACACATATTAATAGCATATTTATAAAAATATAATCTAAAAAGAATTAAACACCATTTCATATTTGACAATGCTTCCTGTATGATTTTATTATACCAAAAATCTGACTATTTCTCTTTTGGACTTCAGGGGGCCTCATATCAAAAAAATTGATGAAGTCAAAAAGACTGAATTTACAATTTGGTTTTTGCCAGTTTGCCAAATAACAGAGGTTTAAAACACTTGATATCACAAAATAGGATCACAGATAATTGTAAAATAAGTCATTCATTTATCCAAAGTGGTAATACAAATATTTCCAAAAAAAGGGCAAAAACTCTGACTCTTTTAGAAAGGAGACTCACTTTCATAAACAGTGAGACCTAATAAAGACAGCATGAGGCCAGCTAAATATGTTTCTCAATTCTTACAAACAAATCTATTAAATTTTAATCGTCTTGACCATAAGACAGAATTTTCGTAAGCCTTTTTATAACCTTTTACAATTTTTTAAATTAAAGAGTGGTTAAAGCTGCTAGAAAACTTCGTTCATCTGACACACTGGCACAAATGCTGGTCTTGTATCAGTGCCTTTGATATGAATGTTTAATTTATAGAAAAATACTGAACTAATTTTCTCTGAAAATTAGCCCTTACAATCTCCTGCATCCACATCTTCCATGTTAGTCCTTGGGCCTGGAGGATTTGAATAGTGCTTATTTGTGGCCTTGTGTCTCATGAATGCAGATTATTTTGATTGTCATATTCTCCCAGGTCTGAAGATCAGGCTACTGTAAGTGTTTATGATTTAGAAGGAGTTGGTGTCCTTTTTAGACTCAGGAATCATAGCCCTGTAACTTAACAGTACAGGGACTCTAAAAGCAATACAGAAAATTACATGGATATAATAATCTTATATTTTTAAATCTCAGTTTTACTAAGCAAATGAGAAACTTAATAACAATGGCATAGAAATTATTTCGATAAAACATAAAATCTGTTTCTTAGGCCAGTTACCGAAAGGCAGAAAAACAAAAACAAAAACCTTCTGCAGTGAGATTGCTTTCCTCTGTTAGGGGTCCATTTACATAACCTGCAAGTCAAAACTATTGAAAAGAGTACATGAATTATTTAATCAGACATAGGAAAAGTGTGTCCTGAATCGTAAGTGAAGGTTTTCAGTTTCATAGAACAATTTAGATATATTAAGAAAAGCCAAGAGTACAGAATGTTACATCAGAAGAAAACATTTTCTTTAGATCTTGAAGATAAAATATTTTTAGCATTAGGCCACAACAACAGTTAGAACCTGAGGGGGGAAAAAATTACAAAAACTGATGAAAAACTTGAAGGAAAGAGTTATTATCTCAGGCCTTCTCAAAGGGGAGAGAAAGCCGAAAACAGCAAGACATAATAGAAGTTAAACTTTTGGATTAAAAGTTAAAATTTCTTGGGCCTGGCGTGGTGGCTCACGCCTGTTATCCCAGCTTTGGGAGGCCGAGGCGGGCGGATCATGAGGTCAGGAGATTGAGACCATCTTGGCTAACACGGTGAAACCCCGTCTCTACTAAAAATACAAAAAATTAGCTGGCATGGTGGCACACACCTGTAGTCTCAGGTACTTGGGAGGCTGAGGAAGGAGAATCACTTGAACCCGGGAGGCAGAAGTTGCAGTGAGCTGAGATCCTGTCACTGCACTCCAGCCTGGGTGACAGAGCAAGACTCAGTCTCAAAAAAAAAAATTAAAATTTCTTATAGTTCTATTAAGAACAAATCAATACTTTAAGGAAATTTTGGTTTTCTAAACAATTATTTTGTGTGTCAGTGTATTTTTAATATCAAACCCAATCTCTAGAAAGACTATTATTAATAATTTCCTTTTAATTTTAGCCAAAATTAATCACATAAAACTTTTCCATAAACTTAATTTTAGCCAAAATTAATCACATAAAACTTTTCCATAAATTTTCTTTTTACAAACCTTATTGAGACTTATAGAAATTTATGACATGCTTAGACTTTCTCTTTTAGCCTAATTATTCCTCTTTCTTAAATAAACAGTCATTTTATTTCAGGCCAATAATTTACTGTACAAAATTTGTTCTCATAGAAAATTATTTTCCTTTTAACTTACCAAAATTACCTGTTTATAACTTTCTTTGCATCTGCCTAATTTACTACTTCCTTTTACCTTGTTTTATAAATAAAATTTGAATTAAACAAAAATTATTTTTCTTTTAATAACTTTTTTAAGAAAAAAAGGCTTTACAGCTGAATACAGTGGCTCACGTTTTTAATCCCAGCACTTCGGGGGGCCAAGGTGGGTGGATCACTTGAGCTCAGGAGTTCAAGACCAGCCCAGGCAATATGGTGAAACCTCATCTCTACAAAAACATACAAAAATTAGCTGGGCTTCGTGGCACGTCCCCCCTGTAGTCCCACCTATTTGGGAGGTTAAGGTGAGAGAGCTCTTGAACTTGGGAGGAGGAGGCTGTGGTGAGCCAAGATTGTGCCACTGCCCTCCAGCCTGGACAAGAGAGTGAGACCCTGTCTCAAAAGAAAAAAAAAAAGGAAAAAAAAGATGTTTCTTTAATATATGTATATATCTTTAATTGAAAATAACCCAGATATTTAATGAATATCTATTATCTAACATAATATAACTTCAAGATTCTAAATTATATGTTTATGTATAAGCATTTATTCCATTACATTTCCCTAATTAATTTACTATTTTTAATAGTTTATTTAGATTACTTAGAAAAACTGCAGTATTAGACAAAGCTAGTCATCATTTAAAGTTATTTTCCTGTTAACAATTGTTTTTAGCCTGTGAATGTCTAGTTGTTTATCTAAACAAGAACCTTAAGGTTCAGTAAGTCAATTTTTTGCCAATAACCCAGGATTTAGCAATTTTCATTAAATCAGTAATACAAAATGCCTTATTTATAAAAAAATTACACAAAGATAATTCTGTTTTGAGCTGCATTTATAGCATTAAAATCTTCAGGCCAAATTTTGACAGCTTATAATATCTAGCAGATATAATTATAAAACCTCTGGAAAAATAAATCTAATGTATAATAATGTATGTTTATAATTCTGAGGACATTTCTAATTTTATTTTACCAATAATTCTAAAGCCACCTTATTTATTAAAGATTTACTTAAGTCATGTGAACTTGAAAAAGCATTTGGGCTTAAAGTTTCTGTTTTTCTGATATAGTATGTAAGTGCTTTTTTATTTAAGCCAATTAATTAGAGCTCTTTTATATATTTTTGATAGTGAGACATTATATATATGACACATAAATACATACAGGTATAGACACATAGACAGAAGTAGATCTGATAGACTCATAAGACTTTTATTCCACCCCTACTTTAAACTTCACTTTTCTTGATAATCTACTTCATTACCCTGGGCAATTGTCAGAGAGCCCTAAATTTGCATACTAAAGGAACAATTCTTAGGTGAAAATCAGATAGCAAAATTTACATCTCAAAGGACAGCAAAAGGGAGAGAGAGGGAGTCTGAGTGTGTTAGGGGAAGGTTAAAAATGGATACCATGCCAAACATTAAATTGTAGAAATCTACCATACCATAGGATTTTTTTTAAGGGGTACAATTTTACTTATAAAGGCAGTTTTAAATTTAGGCTCTATCTTTTAACTGGACCTCTGAGCACTGGGCAGAGTCTACACTTAATCCTGTTTCTCCAAAAAGGAGAGATCATGGGAATAGGCCATATAATATTTTTACAGTACACTTTGTTACTAAGGCATTTCTCTAAGTGTTTAAACTGTACCCTTTCTTATTTTAAACACACTGAGAGTAGCCCCTGCCCCCCATAGTAACAACTATTTACTGTAAGCAGCTGCCATTTAGCCATCTCTAAAAGCATATTACCTAGCTGTCACACATACCATGGTTAAAAAAAAAAGTTATCATCATGCAAAATAATATTTGATACCCTCAAAAGCTAAGAATATCAAGTAACTAAATGCAAGGAAGCTGAGCTTTAGACCTGAGAAGAATTCACCAATGACTCTTGAAACTCCACAGAGAAAGCAGAAGACCTCAAAAGAGGGGTGAGTGGCACCTTTATGCTGTGACTTTTAAGGGGTCTGAGTTATTAGACTCCTTCTCAAGATGTTTTTTCACTTGATACCAAAGATGGTAAAGGGGAAAGGAGGAATAGGGTAGAAGAAAAGTAAATTAAATAATGATTTTTAAGAAAGAAATGGAACAGAGAAATTAAGCACGTGTTTTCTTTTTTGTTTAAAAAAACGAAAGGTTTCAGTAAACTAAAAAAAATTCCGAAAAGCAAGATCCGAAAAGAGAAGTGTAAAATCATATATATATATGTGTGCACGCATGTGTGTATATACATATACACATATATAAAGGCATTATATACATAAGATCTTTAAATATATTTATAAGGCCTTTATATATATTTAAGAGATTTATATTTATTTATATATTTATAGCTCTCTTTTCTCTCTCTCTATATATATAGCTTGAATACCACCTTTTAATTAAGCTGATTTTAACCATGGGCCTCCTAATGTATACTATATATATATATATATATATATACTATATATATACTATATATATAGTGTGTGTGTATATATATATATATACAGACACACACATATATATACACACACATGGAGAGAGAGCAAGAGAGAGGGTAGCTATCTATATAGAGAGAAAGAGCTTGGATATCAGCTTTTAATTAAGCTGATTTTAACCATAGGCCTCCAAAACAAAAGGTTGGGGGGCGGGGAGAAAAAGAAAAGGAAGAAAGAAAAATAAAAGAAATCCCTTCAAATCTCCTACTACATAAATATCAAACCAAACCCAGGCTGCCTTAGTGAAAAGGGCAGAATCTTATCTACCGAACTACGGTGTGAGGTGGCTGTCATTGCTGTTTCTGGAAGAAAAACTGGAGGTAGCTTGGTTAGTAAAAGGTGGCCTTGTTGTAGATGAAACCCAACAAGTAGCCAAAAAAAAATTTTTGGATCCTTTTTCCTGGCTGTTTTTTTTTTTTTTTTCCTCTCATTTCTTTTTGCAACTGCAGAGTATTTCAGCAATTTTAAAAGGCCTTGTTAGGCATAATTCGGAACTCTTATTCGGATTTGACCAAGTCAGGTAGAGTTGGTCAAATCTGATGGGAGAAAGACTGAAACAGCAACAACAACAATAAAAATACAGTTATTTAGAGCTCTGATGGCAAGGAGAAATTAAGACCAGCTGGTTGTCAGTCTTTACTTTTAGTCATTAAGGAAAACTTTCCAAGACAAAACTCCAAATTCATGTACTTAATATAGAAACGGGGCCCAGACTGAAGACTGCTTTCTACCAACATAGAAGGAGGAAAAAGCTCATACTTACCTTCCCTGTTGAAAGCCAGCTGAAACTCCAGAAAGGAGCTGCTTGCCGTCCACCATCCTGGAAGCAGGAAAACTCACCTTTTTCAATGGAAATGAGTAAAATTCTAGAAAAGGAATTGTACATCAAAATAAACCTTAGATCTCAATGAAATTTGGGGAGATCAGGAATTCCTTGGAGGGGGGAAACTCCCAGATCTCAGCAAATTGTCATGTTGGTTTGGGCATTGTAGATAGCCCAGGCTAGTACTAAGAACCAATAGGAGTTTTGTCATGGGTCAGGGTCATCTCCAGTCAGAGTCCCTTCCATTGGTCACCAATTGGTAAAAACAAAAAGTATCTGAGACAGGAGGTCTTCATCAATTTGAAGTTTATTTTGCCAGCGTTAATGACATGCCTAAAAAAAGGAACAGCAATCCACAGGAACAATCTGTGATCCATGCCTTTTTCCAAAGATAATTTTGAGGACTTGAGTATTTAAAGCAGAAACGGGCTGGAGGGTCAAGAGGGAGGGCATGGTCACTTTACTCAATCCACATGTGAGGACTTGAGTATTTAAAGCAGAAACAGGGGCTGGAGGGTCAAGAGGGAGGGTATGGTCACAATACTCAGTCCACATGTTTCAAGACGAAAGGAGCAGGTGGGGGGATAGTCAAATATGTATTCCTCTCCAGTAAGTCCGCACTTTAGGTGAGAGTAGCTGCCTTTGGAGATATTCTAGCTGTTAATCTGCAACTATTTGCTTAGGAATAAAAGGGAAGGCAGTTTTTTGCATGACTCAGCTTTCAGCTTAATATATCCCTTTTGTGATAGTCAATTGCGGGTCTAAGATTTTATTTTCTTTTCACAACCACCATGTTTTGGGTCTCAGAAACTGAAAACTACATGTGTCATTCACTTACATGAGAAAAACAGAGGGCAGGGGCAAATTTAGAGGAGACAATTAAGAGATATAAATTGAGGTTATAGGATTTGGGATTTCTATTTTGTTTCCAGATACCATCAACTGCACAGATATAAAAAAAGTAACTACGTAGAAGATTTAACCAGAGTTGGGGCTCTGTTTCTTTCTTTTGTTTTCCTTTTCTTTTCTTTTCTTTCTTTTCTTTCTTTCTTTCTCTCTCTCTGTCTTTGTTTCTTTTTTAGGGGCGAATGGGGTAGTATATTGAGAATATGTCAGGAAGTGTTTATACAAACAGTCATAATATCTCTCTTGGGTGAGGAAAGAGTGAGAGCAGTTCAGGGCAAGTGAGAGCGAAAAGCTGCTAGGGTCTATATAGTAAAAGTCTTTGCTGGAATGAAGATATTAGAATGAGTGAGCCAGAAAATAGAAGATGAAATTGGAGAGATGTGTCTGTAAAATTACTGTAATGAAAGGGATGAGGTTGTGGGTGATGCCATGATGCTATATATATGGAGTGGCTGGCGGAAGTATGATGGGTGGCTGAATTATTAGCGTGAAGGCTGTTATGGAACTGAGATGCAAGAGTACTAGAATGTTCACCACATTGACACTGATACCACCAAGAAAGTACACACTGTGAGAGGAAGGAGGCAGTAGCTAGATGGTAAATACTGAAAGAATGAGCGTTGTGACTCCATGAATATAAATGATTACCAGGAAAAAAAAAAAAAAAGGTTTAGTGGACTGTGTAGATTGATGGCCTAACCTTCAAAGCTGGAACTTTTCAGAGGATGGAAATCTGAAATTTTGAAAGCAGCCTGAGGAACAAAGAGGACATTTACCTCACTTCCCAGCCCAGTGCTCTGAATTGTGCTGTAGAGAAAACATGACTGCTTGAGAGTACAGCAGAGAAAGCAAGGTCCTCTGGGGAGAACCCGATCTTGTTTAGAAGAAGGGAAGGTTTAGAAAAGATGTTGAAAATATAAGTAATTTTGCTACTGACTGACTGATTTCAGAGAGAACAGAGAAAAAACTGTAATCATAGTTTTCCTTGTAGTTTATCTGGTAAAATAGAAAATGTGTGTGTGTGTGTGTGTGTGTGTCTTTGTGTGTGTGTGTGTCTTTGTGTGTGTGTGTGTCTATGTTATAGTTAAACTTTTAGGTTTTATTTTTATGATAAACATATCAGTTACTGTAAATCAAAATTTGTTCACATTTCTAGTAAGGTGCCTAGTATTAAAGATATTTATTATTTTCTTTTAATTCATGAAGGGTATCCTTGTGTTTATTTCTAATCTTCTCTGATAGGTATTCAGTTAAAGTATTGCCGAATACATCAAGCTTTGACCTTCAATGAATACCATTATGAAACAGAGTGATTCAATAATATTCAAGACATTGAGAAGACACTTTTCTAACTTGTACAATTCTTAAGATCAGAAAATAGTGTGAAGTCAATTCAATCAATACAGGAGAGTTGATGAAGCTAAAAGATGTTATTTATTAAATGTAAATCTCTTGAAAGTTTTTTAAAGAGGGAATCAAAATTTAAACAGTGATTACAAATCCCTCTACGTTTGATGACACAGAGATACAGCTGCTTTCCTAGTCACCTAAGGCAGGTGGTGCTTTACTGTGTTTTACAGGGCTAAAAGAAATGAACATTTTTCTTTGAGAAAGCGGAAAAGCAGATCAGAAAAAGACTTGTCAGAAGATACAGTGATTATTACTACTGTTTCTTATATATTCAGGGACACTGTGCTCAGTGCCATACCTACAATGAAGATCACAGTTCCAGGCCCCAATATAATCTTCGGCTGAAAAACAGGTGGTCTAATTTGTTTTATTGTTTAATTATCTCATTAAAGAAAGAAGCAAGATTAAGACTATGTGATGTATTATTTGGCACCACAGCCTTAACTTCCTCTTCAATATTGTGGGAAAATATATTTTGATGCAATTTCCATGTCATGCAGCATGTTTCTGAAAAAACAGTAGATAATATACATTCTTTTGGAAATATTTTGCCATTTCTAAAATGATGTATGAAAATTAGCAATATTCCATGCTTGAGTTAGCAGAGACAATCAACTGACTTGAGATTCGGAGGTTTTTGTTTTATGAAACAATGTACAACATTATATTATATATTGTAGGTAAAGCTAAATCATTTAAATAATTTCCTCTAGTTCCATGCAACAACAAGTAAGATGCATAGCTTTTCATTTTCTTTGCTATGCCCAGAAGTCTTTACCATAATCCAATTTTCTCACAACTTTTGAAGTCTGTGTTAAGCAATAACATACGGCAAGTTTATTCCAACGTAGGACACAGCTTCTCAAATCAGAGCCGTTTTAATAATTATTACCAATAGGAACTTTGAAATCTACTGATAGTAGCTGAAGAGATAAAGTGATTTGTCTTTAACAGATGTGTTTCTTTTAAATTATTCATTTTCAGAAGCATATTTCCGTATAACAGGTGCCCAAAAATTGCTGTGGAAATATGAATATATTTAGAAGACTCCTATTTATGCTAGGCATGTTGTTTTGACAATTCAAGAGAAATTTCTGAATTAAAATGAACATCATACTTCTCAATTTCTCAGAAAAGGTAGTAATCAAGAGTATTTGGTACGTATGATTTAAGATTTAATCTTACATCCAATTTTAGGATTGAATTTTGTTAATATATTTCTCAGCAAAGAGTATAATCATCAACCATTTAGTCAAAACACTTGAGGATGATGTGACTTAAGTCTAGATAAAAGTATTGATATATAATTCTCATATCAGTCTTTTAGTATCAATGCCATCTTTTAAAGTGTGAAATAATGCTCCTGAAATGTAATATCACAACATGATATTGGGAGGACAAATATATTCTTCTTTTCATTATATAAAAGGCAATTTGACAATTCTCCTGTCAAATTGTCATCTTTTTGTAGATGAGAAGTACATTTTTCAAGACATCATACTTATGCCATCTTAAGAAACAATGTCCATATCTTAGTCAATACTTTTTAAAAACAGTTTATTTCTTGCTCAAGAATATGCTGCAGCTGTCCAGGTGACATATCAGCTGTTGCCCATGAGGTGATTCAGGGATTAAGTCTTCTGGAATTTTTTGGCCTTGCTATCTCAACAGGGGTTCTACACACTAGCAGTGACAGGGAGAGCTCACACTGAAACTCACACCTACTCCCTCTCTGCTGTAGACAGAAATGACATACGTCTTCAGTTCATAATACTCTAACCACATCTGGTTACATGCATCTGCTTAACAGCAAATGGGGCTTGAAATGTAGGTGAAAATAGGAAATATTTGGTGAGCATTACTTACTCTGCCAAAGAGGGATACACTAAGTCTCAAATAGGCCAAATAACTTGTTTATAGGGTACAACTAAAAATATGCAGTACTTGATATTGGGACTAGTTCTGTCTATAACCAAACCTACACTATTTCTTGCATAATGACCTACCATCATTTATTGGAGAATAGTATACATAGACAAGCTTCAATTAGGTTGTCATTTATTCTCATATTTGTGGCATGGCCATGTAGGCCATGAAATTATATATGAGGAAGTATATGGGGAAGATGGTAACAAATTGTAGTTCTGGTCTGTAACAGATATATTCAGAATTACAGTGCAAGGTTTTATAATTATTTTAAAAAGGTCTTATTCAACTTTGAAATGACTCATAATTTTATCAAATTTTCATAGACATTTCAAGGTTGAAATGTTCTCTAAGTTCATGCAGTACTACTAATGCATGATCTCATATTACAACGCTACCAAAGATCTTAAATGTTCTAAAGGAGTAAAAGCAGATCATGATCATTTGGAGTGAGAGACACCTGATTTGAATTCCAATTGACTGTAGTGGTGGCAGTGATGTCAATTACTACATATTGAGTGCTGTCCTGGGCACTGTGATTAGCACGTTACAAACATTATTTTAATTACTCCTATGGAGAATCCTATGAGATAGAATTTCATAGGATGCCACCATAATTCTCTCCATTTCACATATGAATAAATGGAGGATCAGAGAGATTAAATCATTTATGCTCAGATCCACAATGAGACTACTGTGCATCATGTTATCGTCTCTAACTCTGCTTTATTGTCCTAACCACTACATAGCTTCCTTACATCTTTCACAGCATACGTTTGAATCTTATTCACTTTATGTTTGTTTAGGATGTTCTGTTTAAGGTACTGTTTCCCCGTCTTGTATCTATTCTTTCAAAGTAATTGGTGTTCATCTCAAGATCGTGTTTATGACTGACAGACATCATCTTGTTAGATTTAGCTCATCTGATATGTAAATCCAATAAACTTTACTATCACCTCCAGATTACTTCTGTCAATATGCCCGTCTCATATCTAATGAGGACAATAATAATATGTTACATTTACAAAATACTCTAGAATTCAGCATTTTATTATCTCCTCACAATAATTCTCTTAGCGGTTCCTTTGATGTCCACACTATTTTCTTTGCCATTTAACTAGTCATTCTTTCTTGATCGTAAGATCTCCTTCATACACTCAACATCGAGATATTTGAGTACCTGAAAGCTTCATCCTGGTTCCCTTTCATCTTTATTTATAATAACCTCTCCCTAAAAGGTTTTCTCTACCTTCATGATGTTAATTGTGTTGATAAGCTGAACACTTCCAAATTTGCATCTTTAGCACTGTTCTTTTCAGTGAACTCCAACTGTCTATGTCCAGCTTCTTACTCAGCCTAATAGGCATCTCACGTATAAATGTTCAAAAGTGAACCCTGATTTCCACCTCCAAAGGTTTCACCAAATCTCAAAGTAAAGAATTGAAAATGAAATTTGTAAAATGTTATGTAGGCCCAGTGACCTAGTACTTTACATGGCAAAGAGTGGTCGCTTACACCATGCCAGATGTATTGAGATGATCTTCAATTATAAAAATACGTGATGTTATGTTAAAGTCACACAACTAGGAATGGCTACTGGTATGAGAATTAAAAGTGGTTTTGCTGCTTTATGTTTCTAAGATGCTCCTTTCTTTATGTAATCATCTATAATTTGACTTCATACATTATTATTCTTAATAAATATATATTTTATGATAAAGTTAATTGTAGAGACTAAGAAAGTCTGATTAAAGTATAATTTTAAGGTCAATAAGCAGAAAACACTTAAACAGTATTTCTCGTTGTATACATCTTTTTCGTTTTTAAGCTAGTCATAAAATATATTAAAAGTGATTAGTTTGGACTGGGTGTTGCGGCTCATGCCTGTAATCCCAGCACTTTGGGAGGCTGAGGCGGGTGGATCACCTGAGGTCAGGAGTTTGAGACCAGCCTGACCAATATGATGAAACCCCATCTCTACTAAAAATACAAAAATTAGCCGGGTGGCATGCGCCTGTAATCCCAGCTACTCAGGAGGCTGAGACAGGAGAATCGCCTGAACCTGAGAGGCAGAGGTTGCAGTGAGCTGAGATCGCACACTTGCAATCCAGCCTGGGCAAAAAAGCGAAACATCTCAAAACAAACAAACAAACAAAAAAAGTAATTAATTTGAAAGGGTAAAAACTCTACAGAAAATAAAACTTCCCAAATTTTCACCACCATAGGGCAATCACCATTACAATGCTAATGTATTTTCCATATATTAAAAATGTTTTCTAGATGAGATTCTGTTCCATGTACAATATGGTATTCTGTTTCTGTCAGTTAGTATAAGAATGTTTATATATCATTAAATGCTTGTAAACTATCATTTTAGTGCAATATTTAACACATGAGTAAAGGTTTATTCATGCTAGAAGCTTAATAATAAAATAATGAATTATTCTAGATTCCCTTAAGATGTACTTCAACTTTACAAATTCTGATTGAGTCAATAAATACTTAATAAAGCATGATGAAAGTGCCAAATCATAATTTATTTACATGCATATTTCAGGAATCTTTTTTTAAAATAAAGATTTTTGAATAGTAATTTAGAACATTTATTGATGATCACTGTAGGTCTGAGTCTACTATAAGGAACTATTCGTCTTATCTCTATTTTACCAGCCAAGATGTTCAAGTGATGACTATACGTCACATATTTCATGTCTTACAGCCAGTAATTGTTGGACAAGAATTGAAACCTGGCAGTCAGACTTCAGAAACTGGTCTCTTACACAATTTTAGGTCACCTAAAAATATCTTTCTGCCTTCTTTATTTTCCTTCATATTCTTATTTTCTCCTATCTCTTTATCTCTTCATCTCTCTCTCTCTCTCATACACACACAATATATAACTTTTTCTAATTCATATCATTTATTTAATTTATAAATATATTTATGTTAGCAAAACATAAAAATTATCTAAAGAGGACACTGTATACAGTGATGTGTTTTCCTCCAAAGCCCTAATTTTTCACTCATTGAGGTTCCCCACTCATGTCACAGTTAACTATTCAGTAATGTTTGTGCATCAATCCAGAGTTTTTTTATACATATGTAACTTCATAAAAATACATATATACCTCTGGCACTGTTTTCCAGCAAATCAACATTACACATTAAATGGGCTGCTTCAGGACCAAGTTAACTCTCAGCACTTACACACAAAGTCAAAATACAGTGTGCAAGTCTTCGATGATGTTGTGACGCTATAGAACTGGCGATATGTAGTGAACAAAATAAGCAAAATCACACATAAGTTAAATAATTTCTGATTTTAATGAACACTATGAAATAAAAATAGAAGAAAATGGGATATAAAGTAATACGTGCCATTTATCTTTTCGATAGAGTGACCTAAATGATGAGGATTACACATATAAGCATTTGTATAAAAAATGCCCATGGGAGAGAAATAAGCTCATATTAAAAGGCCAAAGGCAAAAACAAATTCTATGTAATCAAGGAACTTAATGTCCAGTATGGCTATAGCACAGACTGTTGGAGGAGAGCAGAGAAGGAATCAGGAGGCATGTTAATGAGCTAGTTCATGTAGATGTGTAGATCTCTCTGTGTGTGTGTGCGTGTGTGTGTATATATATTTAAGATTTTAGAGAGGAAATATGCACTGTGAATCTAAAAAAATAACGTTAAAAATAAACTTGTACACAAATGGGCTAAATACTTAGCATTTAGAAATACATAGACAGGCGCAGTGGCTCATGCCTGTAATCCCAACACTTTGGGAGGCTGAGGTGGCCGGATCACCTGAGGTCAGGAGTTCAACACCAGCCTGGCCAACATGGTGAAACCCCGTCTCTACTAAAAATACAAAAATTAGCCTGGCGTGGTGGTGTGCACCTGGAATCCCAGCTATTCAGGAGGCTGAGGCAGGAGAATCGCTTGAACCCGGAAGGCGGAGGTTGCAGTGAGCCAAGATTGTGCCACTGCACCCCAGCCTGCGTGACAGAGCAAGACTCTGTCTCAAAAAAAAAAAAAAAAAAAGAAAAAGAAAAAAAGAAATATCACAAATTTGTATCTAAATCTAGATATATATTTATAAGTATTTTTAGATAAGATACATGCATCTTGCCGCTGTCCAACAATTAAGATTCACAAATCAATTTATGCAATGAAATATATTAGTATTTGGTAATGGAGAGGAAATAGTATTTAAAATATACATAAAACATTTAGATCAATGCAGATGTGGTTGTAATAAAAGACAAAATGTAGAAAACAATATGGATCATTCAAATAAATCAGAAAAAATGGTAAATGTTAAAGCATTAAGATGATTGAATACCATAATGAATGCATTAGTATTTCTGTGGTTATACTGAGGATTTAATTCACTCTAGAACAGTTTCTTCTGTTAAAACAGAAAACATTCCTTCACATTTTTTTCTATAACTTTCAATAAATGAGGATAATTACATTTAGAAGTGATTCATCTTAGTCAGTACTCTTATAAATTATACCAGCTAATTTTTAGTGAATTAAGTTTATTGGGATACTGCTGAGTTAAAAGGGATATATTTTGCTGTTGAGATTTTCTTATTAAGTTAATGACTTCTTGTACACCTAAAATGACAACTGGAATTATTACTAACATTTAAAATCTGAACTGTTTGGTTTGAACATAAAATACAATTTCT
Source organism: Pan paniscus (assembly GCF_029289425.2). Classification (NCBI taxonomy): domain Eukaryota; kingdom Metazoa; phylum Chordata; class Mammalia; order Primates; family Hominidae; genus Pan; species Pan paniscus. Next base: position 100,276,086 of record NC_073258.2, read on the forward strand.
TGTTTATTTGATTTGACCTCCTATAATTTAAAAAATTATATCTATAAAAATATTATTAAGGGAATATTTGTATACCATTATACCTAACACAAATAGTCAACTTAGGTTGTCTAATCCACTGTGCTTTCTGCAAAGACTTTCAGAATTATTTGTAGGTTACCTGTTCAGATAGATAATCACTAGTTGGGCAAGATTGTTAAAACCTACACAAGATTGTTGGACTTTGGTTCTCTGATGACTTTGTCCATAGCCTTGTGTAACGTTTCTTCTTCATTCTTTTCCATTCTTACATAACTTTTTTTTTTCTGGATGCTTAATATTTGGCAACATGAATTGATGATCTTAAAATGTCAGCAAAAGGGGAAGCATTATGAAGGAGCAAGTTTTGAAGTGCATAGATATGTCCAGGCTTGGAAGTCATATTCTGTTGGTGAAAATGTAATCCCGTGATCATCACACTAAATTGCAAGGGAAGCTGGGATATGTAATTAGCTGTGTGTTCAGTAAGAAGAGCACACTAATTACGGTGAACTGATTGCAATCTCCTACACTCTAGATGATATCATAACAGAGCTGGTAAGACAATACTTTGGTTTTTAAAATTTTTATTATTAACATTATTTAGAGATGAGGGTCTTGCTATGTTGTCCAGGTTGGTCTGAAACCCCTAGCCTCAAGGAGTCCTGCCACTCCTGCCTCCCAAGTAGCTGGGATTACAGGTGTGAGCCACCCCACCTGGAAATACTTTGTATTTGATATTTTAAGGTTGAAGTTGTGTGAGCCTTGCATTTTCTCTTTAGCAATCAATTAACAAATCATGCCTTAACTCTCTCTAAAGAGCGTCAAAATATTGAGAATAATTTCTGATTTGTATAATATTTAGTCTAGTTACCTCATCTTAACCTCTTTTAAACAATTACATATGAGATTCCCTTTTGTATTGCTTTTAATCTTAACTACTTTATACAAACAATAAAATAATCTTGAACATTCAAATTCTCCTCTGCCCTAATTTTTGTCTAGATCTTTCCTAGAACTTTCTAACATATGTTAGAAACACCCCCACGTTAATATACTAGCATCTAAAACTGTCTCAGCCCCTTGCACTGAACATGTGAATAATGTTCTGGCATAGCCTATATTTCCTCCAATGTGAAACTGCAAAATTCTCAGCTCTTGTTTGAGGGGCAGCCTCAAACTAGCATCTCCTTCTTCCCTTTTTCATTGATGATTGGATTCGGTTGCACCAAAGTAACTTATGAGAGGTTGACTCAAAATAGGAATTGATGCATTCAGATTGTTTTCTCAAAAATTAAAATTGTAAAATTAGGAGTGAATTAAGCATGTGGATATTAAGAGTCTTGGCCATATTAGTAACTCTAAAACAGTTTGGTAATCTTACAGCTTGACTCAGAACTCTTTTTTTTTAAATGCATTGTTATGAAAAGGCTAAAATCTTCAAAGTCATTTTTAATATATTTTGAGATGTGACTTCATGCGTTTCCATCAGTGTCCAGCCCATCTGGACTATTGGATTGAGATCTGGGGTTCTCTGCCTCCGTACTATTGATAAGAATGAGAAGTGAATTCCAGGAAAATACCCTGTGTTATCTCTCCATTAAATCCTGAGTTATAACCTCCTCCAGGATGTTTCTCTGATCACCCTAAGCAGAATTGCTCTGCTACCTTTTTTATGGCATTTTCACATTTGTTGTAGTTATTTGAGTGCATGCCTTGCTAACTTTGTTCCATGGAAAGTACTGGACTCATTTAGCTACCCATAGCTATGAGGGCTATATATATATATATTTTTTAAGATGGAGTCTTTCTCTCTTGCCCAGGCTGGAGTGCTGCGTGACCTTGGCTCACTGCAACCTCCACCTCCCGGGTTCTAGCGATTCTCCCTCCTCAGACTCCCGAGTAGCTGGGATTACAGGCATGTGCCACCATGCCCAGCTAATTTTTGTATTTTTAGTAGAGACCGGGTTTCACGACATTGGCCAGGCTGGTCTTGAACTCCTGACCTTAGGTGATCCACCCACCTTGGCCTCCCAAAGTGCTGGGATTACAGGTGTGAGGCACTGCACCTGGCTTTGAGGGCTGTTGTTTAAGTATACCTGTGTTAATCAAAGAGACAGAGTTTTTGTGGAAATTATGGAGACAGAGCTCTAGTGTTTTTCTATCAGCGTGTTTTATTTTAATCTTGATTATTTGGTATGACTCTGTTCGTCTATGTATGTTTGTGAATATGCATGTATATGTCTATGACTCCTGCAATAAAGGCTAGAACAAAGACATTTAAAACCAGTTTCTTGAATTTGTAAAATCCGTGCTTTAGTTTCTTTCCCAAATCCTGCACTTTAAACCTCTATGGTAAAGGAAAAAGGAAGCAGAGATGATATTATAACCAGTAATGAGAAATCTGTGGCCTGTTCCAAGTCTGTGAACGAAGTGATACAAAACTTGACTACTGAGAGTAGTTGGAAAATGATGTTGTGGGAAGGGTAACATTCCTGGTAGGATGCTGATCCATGTGGATGGCACTATGATTGGCCAGACTTATACATGTCTCCTTGCCTATATTGATATTAAGACTTTCCAAATTTTTCTTACTTTATGATGTCTAGCACTGTGTTATTTATTTAGTAAGTATTCAAAAATAGTTGAATAAAGTGATAAAATAATTCACAAAAGAATTAATGTTTGAGTGTGAAAGTGCTTTGAAAATGAAAAAAATAAACAGACAAAGATACTGGATAGAAGAAAGAAAAACAAGGATTGAAGTCACTAGTGGCTTGTTGAATAAAAGACTGTCTGGATCTACTTATCAAAATGCTCAGACAAATGAAAACATGGAAATATTTTCTTTGATCCTAAAACAGGTGGATCTGAATTACAAGCCATCCAAGAATGGTTAGCTCCTGCCCTTTTCCTTTTTATCTATGTGTAATTGTGAATTATTCAGAAGGATGCTGCATGGTCCCAAATGAATTGTTGTTATTGATGTTTTATTATGTAAATATTTAAATATTGATTTTTCAGAAATAGTGGGTAGCCTGTGTACATTTTCATGGTGTTTTGACAAAAACGTTGCAATAAGTGTCATGAGTCAGTTTTTGCTGACAGTCCAAACCAGAACGCCATGAAAAATGCAAATTGATGTCACTTCTCATTTGTAAAAGGCTTCAAAATTATGAATTCATAAATATTTAATAGCAATGGCTCAAACAGAAATTTGCTCTGTTAGAGTATACTACTGCTTGTGCATGCAGCATATAGAGCGATGCTTTCCTGAGACAGTGCTACCTAGATTACAAATTAGAAATAAGATAGTATCAGGTGGTTTTCTAGGAAGTGGGTCATTGGCTGGTGACCTAAATATTGTACTTAAAATACTTGTTTATGGGTCATTAATTTTACCAGTCTGAAACAGATAGGAATGCCAGTGGCGTTAAAGCTTTTATGATTTGGAACACAAAGAAGCAGGACTATTTTTGAATCTTTTCTATTGAGACTTTCAGTAACTTTATTGAAAATATAGGTGGGTGCGGTGACTCACGCGTGTAATCCCAGCACTTTGGGAGGCCAAGGCAGCTGGATCATCTGAGGTCAGGACTTTGAGACCAGCCTGGCCAACATGGTGAAACCCTGTCTCTACTAAAAATACAAAAATTAGCTGGGTGTGGTGGTGGGCGCCTGTAGTCCCAGCTCTTCGGGAGGGTTGAGGTACGAGAATCACTTGAACCCAGGAGGTGGAGGTTGCAGTGAGCCGAGATCGCCCCACTGCACTCTCCCCTTGCTGTCAGAGCAAAACTCTGTCTCAAAAAGAAAGAGAGACAGAAAGAGAGAAAGAGAAAGAAAATATATCATTTGTTAATTCACTACCAATAATTTCCTGAAAAGTCATATTAAGTCAGAGGTTATTTGTCTGAAGATGGTACTGAAAATGAAGGAAAGAATAAAGAAACAAAATACACAGACTTCTGTGACATTGTGATGTTTAACAAACAAGCAAGTATCCTAGTTAAAAATGATGGCATATGTGTGTAAAATAGTGAAGAGCTAAAATGCCCAATCTCACTATGTTTACACTTTCTGTGCACGTTAGTGAGAAAAAAAAGTGTAATAACACCTAACATACATTTCGTCAATGATTATCTATCCTTTATTCTTTTATAAGCAGATACAAAATCTACTGCTTACTTGCCAACATTACTTCAGAGGGACAGAAACTTCAGTGTGCCTATTTAATCATATCACCTTAATCTTCTTTTATCTGAATAAATACTTCAAAAGGTTGAGTGTAGTATAGATATACATACATACATATATGTATACATATATATTTGGCCTGTGTGTATATATGCATCTATATATGCAAATATATTGCCTAACTAGCTAATCTTTATATTTTTAAGATCATTTATATGTACACATAGTCAAATCTAGTCCCACCTCTTTTCCTACAGGTATCCATAAATAAAGAATATCACCATGTTGATACTAGAGAGTTAATACAGTTTTTGTTTTAAATTTTATGTATGTGCCTGAATACTCATATGATCAAAAGTTTAATTGGGAAACAATTAGTTAATTTGCTTTATAGTTTGTGGTTTTCCACCTTATGGGATAATACTATATTTATGTGCGTGTGTATTTATATATATTTATATATACATTTATATATTTATATATACACAATTATATTTATATTTGTATATTTATATATGTATATTTATATGCATGTGTATAAGTGTCCCTATTTAATCATATATATAGCTTATATATAAATAATATATGGGTGTGGTGTGTGTATGTGTGAGTGTGGTGTGTTTGCATACATATATGTATGTATATATCCTCCTTTTATTTTTATTCTTAAGAGTTCCATTTCACCTCAGCTAATGAGGTAGAGTGTTAGTCACATTGGTGGCAATAAGTAAGTTTATAATAAATACTACTTTTTATTTCACTAGAAACTTTTCAGAGCATTTATGGTGCCTGAATACACAATACTTGTTTAATAACAGTTAATTTCCTTCATTTCTCAATGAATAAATTATCTGTTCAAATGGTGACTCCAGTTTCTTGATTGTGTATCATATTGTTTGTAGCAAACATTTATTCGCACTTACTTAGTGCTGGGCATGTATGTACATCTTTACTAACATTAATTTATCTTTCCCATATGTAAAAGACAATTTTTCTTGCATTCTTTACATTGGATTTACTCTCTTTTTATTCTATCCTCAAAGAGTCAGGATGTTGCTGGATGGAAGAATAAGAGATGTTAACTAAGGAAATGGACAGTGTCCTCTATCTTCCATTCACTCAACCATTTTCTTTTTTATATTTCAGAGGACGTAACATTATTTAATATGTGGTTCATAGAAGTTCCCCTCTCTTTTAAAGTACTTCCTTAGGGCCGGGCGCGGTGACTCACGCCTGTAATCCCAGCACTTTGGGAGGCCGAGGCAGGCGGATCACCTGAGGTCAGGAGTTCGAGACTAGCCTGACCAACATGGTGAAACTCTGTCTCTACTAAAAATACAAAAATTAGCCAGGCCTGGTGGCAGGCTCCTGTAATCCCAGCTATTCGGGAGGCTGAGGCAGGAGAATCGCTTGAACCCAGGAGGCAGAAGTTGCAGTGAGCCAAGGTCACACCACCGCACTCCAGCCTGGGGGGAGAAGAGCGAGACTTTGTCATTAAAAAAAAAAAAAAAAACAAATTTCCTTGGATTTGTAGAATCCTCATCCTCATGTTCTTGATTACTGTGGCTGCATCTTATCTTAGTTTCCCTCTGCCTCTCAGATTGCTCTTATACGGTTTCCTTTGTTGATTTCTCTTATTGCTGCATTTTAGCTGTGGACATTTTTGAAGCCTTGGTGCACATTATTTTCTTTCTGTGACATTTTATCTTAAGATCTCAACTTTGGAGAATGTGCTATTGATCACAAATTATAATTTAGATTCTGTCTTTTCTTCTGGGTCTGGACAAATGTTCTTAACTATCATTTATATTTTCACTTGGTTATTTCAGTATCACCTCAGTTTTAATAAATTTACCACTGATTTTATTATGAGTTTTACCTGCAAATTTTTTTCTTCCAATCCTTCTATTTCAGTCAGTAAAGTTATTGGCCTACAAATAATAAAGATGTAAAGTTAGCCTTGAAATAACCTTGTTTTTATTATTATCTTTCACTTTTATGTTTAGTCAGCTAATCTGGTCTGTATGCTAAATGAATGTGCATTTGAAAAGTGATTTATAGAAGCAAGGTTTTATCCAAATGAATACAATTTATTTTGCCTGTAGTTCTTCTTTACATTGATATTTCTGCCACCAAAGATCTCTTGCCTGTTAATTCAATAGGCTATGTACTCTCTTAGCTGACTTTCCTCCTTAAATATAGTCAATACAATTTAGGCTAGTCCTCCTCATAAAGTTGAATGGACTTCATTCCCAACCTCAGTAATTTCTAGTACCCTTCCCTACTTCTTAGCCTGGCTTTCAAAGACTGGTTTATTCAGAATGTCTCCCCCTATTTTCTGGGCTTACTTGGTCTTGCTCTTGTATTTATAAGCTTTTTCATGTTTTGAGGTGAAGGGAAGTCTAAGCCTCTTTGCCCCAAGCCTACTGTTGTTCATAGTCTATTTTCTGGGCTGTAACAAAGGGAGAAGACTTTCTAAGCCAAACAAACATAAGCTTAGACATCAGCATTATCACTTACTGACAGACTGATTAGCCTTGATAAATTACTTAAACTCTGAACTTCAATTTCTTCATTTCTTAAAAAGTGATAATTATATCTACTTCAGAGAAGCTATGTAGGGATTGACATTCATGTATATTAAAAATATGCTGCTGTTTAGAATGTTTGCTATAATTATTCTCTACTGCACAACTTCAGAGTAAACTTAATGTTTTCTTTTAGGCACACGATTTTTCATATTTATTAAGCACTTCTTGCCAGTTTGTCTCACTGACCCTTTAAACTTAAAAAAACAGTATCTTACTATCCTCTTCTATCATTGTGAGCATTTATCACAATTCTGAAAATATAAGAAGATAATAGAAATCAAGTTAGCTGATTTCAACTTCTAGCTTTACTACTTAACAGCCATACAACTTAATGAAGTTATAAAAATTCCCTATGCCAGTTTCTTTATTTGTAAAACAGAAGTAAATTTTGTAACTCAAGAGTTATTGTACATTTTAAAGTAATCAATATGTGTAAAGTATTTATAAAAGTTCTAGTTATGGCCAGGTGCAGTGGCTAACGCCTGTAATCCCAGCACTTTGGTAGGCCGAGGTGGGCAGATCACGAGGTCAGGAGTTCGAGACCAGCCTGGCCAACATGGTGAAATCCCATCTCTACTAAAAATACAAAAACTAGCTGGGTGTCGTGGTGGGTTCCTGTAGTCCCAGCTACTCGGGAGGCTGAGGCAGGAGAATTGTTTGAACCCAGGAGGCAGAAGTTGCAGTAAGCCAAGATCGTGCCATTGCACTCCTGCCTGGGTAACAGGGCGAGACTCTGTCTAAAAATAAAATAAAAAAGTACTAGTTATGTAGAAATTGCACCTCATAAATGTCAATTCATTATTGTAGAGAAAAATCTCTAAAATTAGCATGATTTGCTTGAATAAATTATTTTTTAATTACATTATACATTTATTGTATAGTTATATAATAGTGAGTTAACATTATATATATCTATATATTTGAATTTCATCAAATTTATGGCTAAATGTGTTAGAGAAACACTAAACATTCAAAGGATAAGAGGGCTTTCAAAAGTCATCCACTGTTGGAAAAATATAACTGAGAAGCATCATGCAGAATTCTACAATGAATAATATGAAAGACCCACAAAATAATAAATAAAATTCTTGTGTATAGTACCTACAGAAAAGCAGAAATTTGTTTGACTACATTAATAAGTTTACTTGACATAAAAGCCATGAGAGGCTAAAAACTGTCAATACATTCTGCTGCTATTAGCTAATGAGTATATCATGTATATGCACTATTAATCATTAGTTTTTCAAGGAACTTGTGGAGAAAAGTAATAAAATAAATAGAAACCAAAAACAGTTTAGAAAGCTTTCGATTTTATAAACATTCCATTATTTATCTAGTTAAAGATAATTATGTTGAAAAAGGTAAAACTGCAATTTTTTGTGACTATCAAGAGTAAATCCCTACCCTAGGAACCTGCGTTTTTCAGTTTCATGAAATTCTGCACCTGAAAATGCCTAGGGTAAAGATTTACTCTTGTTATTTTATAGATGTGGAAATTGAGGCTCAAAAAGTTGCATAATTTGCCTAAAATTGTACAATTGTTTTTATTTTATTTTATTTTATTTTATTTTATTTTTGAGACAGGGTCATCTTTTGTTGCCCAGGCTGGAGAGTGGTGATGTGATCATGGCTCATTGCAGCCTCTGTCTCCTGCTGGACTCAAGTGATCCTCTCACACCAGCCTCCCGAGTAGCTGGGACTACAGATGCGTACCACCATGCCTGGCTAATTTTTGTGTTTTTTATAAGATGGGATTTCTTTCCATGTTGCCCAGGCTGGTCTGGAACTACTGAGCTCAAGCGATTCACCTATCTTGTTCTCCAAAGTGCTGTGTTTACAGGTGTGAGCCACTGCACCCAGTCTACAAATGTTTTATATAACAATTCTCAACTACCTAGCATGAGCTTACCATTGTGTTAGCAGACACAAAGAGGAATAAAAAACTACTCGTTTCTTTAAGGAACTTCCAATTTTTCAATAAACTTTTTAACTCCTTTTGAGAAGTATGTTGAACATGTGTGAATTTTTCTAACTGCACAGAAAGTTCATGGATAATGATCTTGAACATTATTTTAATGCTGACTTAAATAAAAGCCATTAGCTAAATAGATATTGAGTTTTAATCTTCCTCTGCAATCTGTTTCCCTGTGGAAAAAAAATGAAAATGTTAAAGAACTTTAATTGCTTTCTCAAAACTTATATTTGTATGGTTTGAAAATTACTCACAATATTTAAAATGTCCTTTCTAATATGAACAAATAATACTTAAGGAGTTTGCCAAATTTGTGTGCAATTACTCATTTCAGTTAGCCTTTCCTAAATAAGAAACCATCTCACCTTACTGCCTTGTAAAAATAATTTATTATTTCTCATGATTCTGTGGATTAGTGGAGGTTCTTCTGCTGTTCCTACATGGACTCACTGATGTTGGTAGCCTTTAGATGGAGGGTCAGCTGGGAACTGGTTCAACTTGGACAGCTGGTATGTGTGGGTCTCTCTTTATCTCTCAAGGTGGCCCCACCAGGTTTTCTCTTGTGGTGGCAGCAAAATCTCAGAAGACAATTTCCCAAGCACTTATAAAACCTCTATTGGTCTACTGGCATCACTTAGGTTGATGTCCATTTGACTAAAGCAAGTCTGTTGGCAAAGCCCAGAATCAGTGTGGGAAGGGTCTACTCAAGGTCACGGAAGTATTTTTTGTTCTAGATAATTCTACTGGCCAAATTAAGAGATTTTTAAAATAACAATTCTGGAAGGGACAGTAAAAACCCTTAATATTTTTTTGATCGACAAACTGATGCACAGAAAAAGGTAATTGCCCAATATTAAAAGTCAAATTACCAGACAGCTAGATTTAATATTAGGCCAGTTATAAAGGCTAAAACACTTTTAGTGTTATTCCCCAGTGTTTGGGGAAAAAGAGTTACTGAAAAGAGTTCATCATATTACTTTAGTTAAGAAAATGAAGATTTTTTCAGTAATATTTGAAGAAACTCAGAGAATAAATACTTCTCACTATTTGGCAAAAAGTATTGCTGGCAGAAATATATATATATATATATGTTTGTGTATGTATGTATATGTATACAAATATATTGTGTATGTACATATGTGTGTATATGTATGTATATTGTATAGACTGTCTGTCCTCATTATGCCCAGTAATGTTCTATAAAGACTGCGATGTCCCCACAAACACTGAATTAGCAAATACTAAGCCATTGTCCTCAGGGGAAGAACTATGTATTTACTTACATGTAAAAGATAATAATCTTAAATTTTAAAAACAACTCATCCTAGTAGATTTTATTTCTTTAAAAGAAAACAAAGTTTAAATGTGTTCAGTCATTTGTCTGAGGCCACCCCACTAACAAGTAAAAGAGTTAGAATTCAAACCAGTCCAGACCTTCTTGCGCTATATTGTACTGCCATCTCCATCCCCTGGTCATCTCAGTATGAGAGCTGAAACAAGAAGGCAAAGTGTTGTTCTGTTTAACCTCAGTTAGATAGGTGCTCTTGCATTGAAGCAAGTTTTTTTTTTTTTTTTGCTCTTCTGCACATGTCTGAAAGGGAAAGGGCTTTGAGTATTGATTTTTAGGGCTCCCCATAAATATTAGCAACTAGTCCAATTTGCAAATACAGAATCTGGGAATAATGAAGATTGACTCTATCTAAATAATAAGAATTATTCTAATATTAATGTACTCAATGGAGCAAAGATAAGATGTGTAAAAGGAATATGATAGGGGAGTCTTAAGCTTACCCCATCTGTGATATATCCAACACAGTTTCAGACATTTGTCTCTGTTTTTCATACCTAATCAAAGTAGCGTTAATTTATGGAAGGGGTTGCTTGTAGGGAAAGGAGTAAACAGATTGTACTCAGTGAGACCTGAGATTATAGCTTAAAATCAAGAGAAAGGATGGAAAATTTTAAAATTAGGTAAATTACTATCTAATAGCAATAACCTGGAATCGTTTCTTATTGCAAATAGTTGTTTTCATCCCAATATTTTCTTAGAATAACATTGAGCCTGAGCAGAGTATTCACACTGATGACCCCATGTTACATTACACTAAAGTTATGAGATGAAATTCACATTAGCCGATTCTAAGAACTAGGGAGGGGCAAAAAATATATACAAATAGTACATCAGAATGTTACAAATGGAATGTTATTGGGCTACACAATGAAAAATGTTTTTATTTCAAAATTTCTTTTAAGTGTATTCTGAAATCTCAGAGTTTCAAATAATGTTATCAAATGGAAAATATGTAGTATTCACTACAAATGAGATTTGATTAGTGACAGAGTTTTCTTACTGATAGTGGAAATTATTTTTATACGTTAGAAAGCATCATAAGAGCAGAATTATTTTTTTGCTGTGTCTGAAGGATTAGGCGGTAGACATAAGAAATAAAATTATCCTTACAGTTGATGTAAGATATTTATGAATAATATTTTATTTATCTTTTAAACATAGTATCTAGATAAAAGCCTAACATGCTGTATACACACTTTCTTTTTATTTGAACTAAATTAGTTTTGGACACATAATCTTCTTATGTTTTAATCAGTCCGTGGAATGAATTTTGCATTTGAATGACACATTGTTCTTTTAAGTCACAAGACTCTTCACAATTACCTTGAAAGAGTAATTCAATAAATGGTGCCCTAATGGAGAAACAGAATTAATTTCCTTCTAACTATTACATTTATTTGTTTGCAGAAATTGCTCCAAAGTACAAATTGCTATGTGTTCAAACTTCACAGTAAAGTTCTAATATAATTTTATAAAATTAAATATCAATTTTTCATAGAATTTTAGAACCCCAAAGTACCTTAGAGATTACATAATTCAAAATTCCTTGAATTTCAAATGATGAAGCCAAAGAGCAAAGATGTTTGCTGACTTAATTCATTGATATGGTATATATTAGAAAATGAATGTGTACTGTAAAATACTGTATAAAATTGAAGTAATATAATTATTAGTTTTGAAGTTCATCCAAATAGTGTCTTGTCAGCACTTATTTGTTAGCTCCCAGTCCAAAGTCCTTAGTTCTATGACAGTCTGAATTTTCTCAGCTAAAGAAAAAATTGAGGTTTATATCTAAACACAGGTGTTTTTTTTTTTTTTTTTTTTTGAGATGGAGTCTGGCTCTGTTGCCCAGGCTGAAGTGCAGTGGCTCCATCTCGGCTCACTGCAAACTCCGCCTCCTGGGTTCACACCATTCTCCTGCCTCAGCCTCCCAAGTAGCTGGGACTACAGGTGCCTGCCACCACGCCCGGCTAATTTTTTGTATTTTTAGTAGAGACGAGGTTTCACTGTGTTAGCCAGGATGGTCTCGATCTCCTGACCTCGTGATCCGCCCACCTCAGCCTCCCAAAGTGCTAGGATTACAGGCATGAGCCACCGCGCCCGGCCTAGATTTTAAAATAATCACCAGTTTGTAGAACGTACTTAACTAAGTATTGTGGTAGATTATTATAGTTCTTTGTGCGAACAAGTCATTTCCATAGCAGTATCTGAATCAAGAAAAGGATAATTATGGGAAAATTAAAAATAAAAAGACTGTGGGTCAAAATCTTAAATTATCAGACACATACTTTATGCCAGGTAACATAGCTTAAAAAAAGTCCATATATTTTCTTATCTAATTCATAAAACAATCATGAGAAATAGTAATTTTCCTCATCTTATAAATAAAAATAAGAAACATCATATAACGTTGCCAATGTAAAAAAGCTAAGAAGTGGCAGAACCTGGGTTCAAAACTGGTATGATGTGCTGTTAGTCACTTTGTAAAGCATTTCTCAGATTCAAAATATTTTGCCTGTAATATTTTATTTTCATATTTCAGTTAGAACCTGTAAAAGTAGCACTAAAAAGTACTCTAGATATAGTAAATATAAGCCATGAAATTAGGCTCACGTTTGATTAATATATTGATGAATCATATTTTATTCATTTTTTAGACATAGTAGTTAGAGAGAAGCCTAATTAAGCTGTACATACTCAATTTTCACTAATCGTATAACAATTGAGGAGAGGAAAGCATTGGAGAAAGGGAAAAAACTTGTAGAGAAAGTTGAGAACAGTGAATGAGAAAATACTTGAAGCATTTTCTTTAATTCATAATTGAAACCATTTGCTGTGAATTTCCAATGGTAGAGAAAACTCATTACCAGATGAATATATGCTTTAGGGAATGGAAGAGTGAATCATCAGTACAAGATTTCTTTTGTCTAATAGCTTTTGTAAATAGCAAAAACAACCAAAAGATAAAAACAAGTAATTTTAATAAGAGTAACCAAATACAATTATAGCCTAAACTTAATACAATAATTTTCAAAATTTATGAGCGATGAAAAAACTAAAGATCTTCAAATGAAGCAACAAAACCTTGAAAATTGTTTTTGCTACCCTGAACGTGAAGATAAGTTAACTGAGTTCGTGTCCTTAGGTTCCTTTTTATATAATGGAGCAAAATGGGAATGTATGTCTGTTAGGAAGAAATTAGAAAAATAGGGAAAATGCAAAGGGAATGACTGCCTTCGATATAAGCCAAGACTGCAGGGTTGCCCAATTATTTGAATAGGTCTTGCATATCTCCTTTGGGAATGGGATGCATCTTCAAGTAGTATGAGTTGCAGTATAGAAATACTAAGAACTTCTAAGAAGAGGGAAAAAAACACAATTATTCAGTTAAATGACATCTATTTCTTCAGTTGATTTAGTATTCCAGTCTTCACTCAGGCCTTAGAAAGATAAATAAAATATGAAATACCCAGCTCTAAAATTTATTCTAAATTGCTAAGATTAATAGATAACAAAAGAAATTGCCCACAGTGTATTTGCCCCAAAGAGATGTCTGAACAGTTTCTGAAGACAGCATAATGAAAAGAAAAAATATATGAATAGTCAAAATATACCAATTAAGGAGGGGAGGAGAAAAACAAAAGTTGACTATAACAAGGGAGAAAGATACTCAGCTATAAAATAATAAAATAGATAAAGGGTAATGATATAGTTAGGCTTTGGGTTCCCACCCAAATCTTATCTTGAATTGTAATCCGTATAATTCCCGTAATCCATATGGGTCAAGGGTGGGACCAAGTGGAGATAATTGAATCATAGGCCCAGTTTTCCCTATGCTGTTCTCATAATAGTGAGTGAGTTCTCATGAGATCTGATGGTTTTATAAGGGGCTCTTCCTCCTTCGCTTGGCACTTCTTCCTGCTGCCTTGTGAAGGAGGTGCCTTGCTTCCCCTTGCCCTTCCACCATGATTGTTAATTTTCCTCTTGATCAGTAGTCCAACGCTTTACCTCCGACCTATAGCCCCTCCTCATGATTGTAAGTTTCCTGAGGCCTCCTCAGCCATGCTGAACTGTGAGTCAATTAAACCTCTTTCCTTTATAAATTACCCAGTCCCAGACAATTCTTTATAGCAGTGTGAAAACAGACTAATACAGGTAATTATCTCAGTTGTTTTGCTGTGTAGAAATACCTGATAACATTATAAATTTTTAAAAATGTAACAAAATTGGTACTGTATGGATTGGCTATGAAGGATACTGTGGAACAAAGTTATATCTTGTATAAATCACAGTCTATCTGTGCTCTGATAGGAAATCTAGTAGCCTCCCAGCAAACAAACAGAAAATAGTTGACACAGAAGAGTAGTAAGCATTGAGCCAACACAAAGCCATTGGTTTGTTTGGTTGGTTGGTTTTGGAAAGAAAATGCACTGCATATAGAATCTAAACCTTGGCAAGGGATGAGTGGTTTTTCTTAACCTGAGACCTCAAGGTAGGCCAGTAACCTGAAAGGTGCTCAGATAGTCACAGGTTAATAGGATTATTTGGCTCAGGGAGAAGCAAATGCAAATCCTCTCTGCAGAAAACTAACTCCAAAGTTGGCCCTCAAGATGCTCACACACAAAGATGAACTAAATATGATCTTAAAGTGAAAGATCACGTGGTTCTCAAATAAATTAGCTACAATGAGTGACAGTTGGCAGAAACTACATTCAGAAGTTTTAGTGTCCAATCCCAAATAATTTTAGATATTGGGATAACCATTAACAGTATATAAAATTTTGACATTCAGTGGGCAACTAGAAATAAAAGAAATTTAGGAGAGAATAATGTATGAGTGATAAAGATTTCATTTTCCTGAAAAATATGTAGATTTTTAAAAAAAAAAAAACATAAGAATTATTTCAAAAAGAAGGAATAAACAAGTATGCCGGGGCAGATATTGAGGAATAATCAGAAGAGTATGCTGTTGCCGAAATCAAATTCTAAGAGGAAAGTTGTGGTCAATAGTGTCATGGGGTAAAAACTCAAACACAGGCAGGCCACCAGATTCAATACTGAAGTCACTTTAATCTTCCTTTCTTGTCTGAATGCTCTGTGCAGAGGTTCCTGTACCTGCCAACCAAAGCAGCCGCAGTAGGAATGTATGAGAATGAGGAATTACTGAATTTTCCTTTCCAAAATTACTGATAGTAAGAAGAAAAGGGAAAAAAAGCATGAAAAATTATATATATTATTCCAAGCCATTAGAGGAAATTTTGATGTCATTTAGGCGTGATATTGCTTTGCTCTGTACATGTGTGATCTTTATTCATTAGTCCTACAGCATCTTTTCAAGCCCAGTATCTTTCACTTTTATTCCCAAAGGATAGTTGTGGCTCTACCTATTGCCCATAAGTAGTTGCCACAACAACCAGGAGCTCTGTCAACACAGGTCTTTCTGTTTTAAAAGTCAATTTAAGGCAGAAAGTCAATACCAGAGTTTCTAAAGACAATTTTCATTGAATTGCCCATTGCTGACGTTTTTCTTTTCAACCTCTTTTCATTCGGATCGATTTTTAAACTCTTTTTTATTTCAAAACTCTTGAAATGAAATAATTGCATTAAGTTGGATGCAAACTTTTCTAAAACTGAAAGGAAAATAAATACGAAAAGTCAACTGAGAGTTCATTTAAAAGGATCACCAACCCACCGACAGAATTGACGTTTCTCAGAGAAAACATGAGAATGTTTTAGGTGGTTCTTTAGGTGGTTCACCCTGACAAAAATGGAGGAAAAATATATATTGCTAATCCATTACCTTTGGATATCATTTCTGGAGTATGAATGAATGTTAAATATCAAAAAGTAAAACACATTTTAAATATTAAGGACATCTTGTAGAGAATTACTGAGAGAATAAATTTTTCCCTTATGTGCAGTGTTATCTAAATCAATCTCCAGGACTAAACTGTCATGTTTCTAAGCAAGGGATTCAGGAGATCTAAAGTGATAGCTTTAATTTAACATTGTGACAGAAGAGTTCATCTCAAAAAAACTGTAGACTTTTCTTGGGCCTACATTTTTCTATGCTGCCTTTCCAACTATTTGTTCCTTTAACATTTGAGATTGCAGGGCTAAGTTTTGTTTTAATACCTACTGAACAACGACAACAACAGAAAGCTTCCATGGTACTAAACCACATCAGATAAATGACTGAATATGCCTAATTATTAATATATAGCAATATCACCTCTGAAGTACATATTATCATTTTAAAGTTGCAAGAACTAAATTTTAGGGCACATTCTCAAAGAATATGACTAGATATTTTAATTTAAATATTTTAATGAAAGTAGTACTTGACTCATTTTATGTATTGAACAAATGTTTGAGTATCTTCTGTGTGTCAGGCAACGTGATAGATGCTTCTGATAAAATAAAAAAGAAGACCAGCAAGGCCCTTGCCCTAACAGAATTTAAACTCTAATCAGTTATGAATTAATAAATTTTCTGCAGGTTTCCAAAGTTATTTGGAATCGGTAGATAATAGTGAGAGAATGAATGAACATAGGTGTATATAAATATATATTCAGGTAATGAAGAGTCATTATTCCACCAATTTGAAAATATTATCTGTCTTTAGTATTTAGCTGCACTCTACAATCTATTTACAGTTAGCTGGTGGACAAATATTTATGTAACCTCCCTCATAATGAAAAGGAAACTGTACTAAGTGCTACAGGAACTATTAAAAGGAAGAAAGATGCAGCTCTCAGGGGACAGAAATAGATATTATATTATGCATGAATAATACAAGTAGTAGCTGTCAATAGAATTTAAAGGAGTAAGCTGTTGTTTTAGCTAGGATGATCAGAGCAGTTTTAAAAAAAGAAATAGGATTTGATGTGTCTCCTTAAGAATGGGTAGAATTTCAGTACTTGGAGAGAAAAACAATAGCTGTATGTGGATAAAAAGAAGGATAGAAAGGTATTATTTCCCCTAAAAGTTTTATATTTTGTGGATGAGACAAAAATTAAACACAAATTTTTAACAGGAATTTTGTAAAATTACATGTTTCCTTGAGTATGTTTAAATTGAAATATGTTTTTAATTATCAGTTTAAATAGCATTAAGATGTATTATTTTTAAAGATTCTTAATATTGATATTATTAAATTAGATTGTTATATTATTTTTATAAATATGGCCAATGGAATTCAAATGCATTAGCAACTTGGTAATCACTTTTATGTATTTTTTTAAATGGTCATGTTTAACAGCCAGAAATTATAAATTATTTTTCTCCATGAACTCAAATTTTCACTTCACTTCCCGCTGCAGGATTTTAGATTAATGTAACGTATTTCATTCTTGAAATTCTTTTGTTGACATCCTACATTTTCATGGTTCTCAGTAATTCTTTAGAATTTACTTTGACCATTAGACTCCAAATCTTAATACTTCTGAATTATATAATCGTTATGAGTACACAACTGATCAAAACTATATACATTTATATTTAAATTGTGACAAATTAATAACAAAGTATTATTTGTATTGCATCTGTTAATGAGATAAATGAGGCTTATTTAGCTAATTTCAGTACCATGGATCAATATTAACTATTGTTAAGAAAAGATATGTATCAGGTTAATTCTATCCTTATTTTTTTATAAATGTGATTGCTGAGAAAAATTATTTACACAAATAAGTAAATGAACATAAAAAGTGTTTTAAAATAGCAATGCCACTTAACTTTTTGAAATCCTTCAGTGTTACATGTTAAAATTTGACAGAGATTTATCATCAAAAGTCATTTTTAGTGATCAATCAGATTACACTCAGGGCTCCCACATGAGAATTGTGCTATAAAAAGACTCAAGATGTTGAGAGGTAATGCATTTCTTCTATAAAATATAAAAGCAATATTTGTAAGAGAAAGTTAATTGGGAATTGGGAAACGGTAAAGGAAAAATCTATATATCTATTATGGATGTGTTATCATATAGACTAATTTTAGGAAAAAATAACTGTCCACTGATGCTCTGAAAACCGATTTCCTTAAAGCTATTCGTGCCAATACATAAAGTCCTTGAAATGCCTTTCTGAACCCAAGCGAATGCCCATACTTGAGTTTGAAGCCCATAAGAAGAACATATTATGGAACCATATAGCCTTGGTATAGTGAGTCATTTCAAGAGAATGTTAGTGAAGGAAAAACCTAAAGTCTGGGGAACTGAGCAAATAAAGTTTGAATTAGGAGGAAGAGTAATTCTCAAGACAGCAGTGATTGCCTTGCAGGTCTAGTAGATGAGCAAGAACCTTATGTACTGTAAGAAGGAATTGCAAGAAGTTTTGTGCCATCTGAAGTAGAGTGTGTAAGACAGAGGGCGTTGAATAATGAACCTAGAGAGCTGTTTGGAAACAAACGAAGTCAGCTTTGTAAGTTAGGCCATGAAATACAGACTTACCTGTGGACAGTGGTAAACTACTAAAATGTTTTTGACAGAGTTAGTTATTTTGTTTTTGTCTTTTTAAGACCTTCTTGGGGCAATAAGGAAAATATATCCCAGGGGAATATGTGATGCCAGGAAGATCTTTTAGCAGGTGCTTGGGGTGAGAAAGAAAGAAATGATAGTTGCTTGAAATGAGCTGATGGCAAAGAAGATGGAAACAATTAAGTTTGAGGACTATGAAGGACATAAAATTGCCCAACATGAAAATTAATAGTGGAGGGTGAGGAAAATGAATTTTTTTCTAGGTATTATTGAGAAGTCAAAATGAGACCAGATATGGAGCTTTGGATGTAAGTTGAATGAATAGTGACTCTCTTCCCTAAATATTTGGAAACATTTGAAATTTTTTAAGCAGTAAGAGTAATATGATAGAAATGGCATTTTATGAGCATTAACATTATTAGAATATGCCATTACAATGGAAGAGTCTGGAGGAAGTGAGTATATCTTTAACTGAGACTAGCATGAACTATGCTACATGCAAGGAATAAAAAGGAAAGTTTTGATTCAGTGGGTGTTACAAAATAAAGCATGAAATGATATGAACTCAAGACTTCAGGAATATATTTTTTTCTATTTTAATTATGTGCTGGTCACTGCGTTTGCACAGAGCAACGAACAAGACACCTCTGTAACCTAATGAAGCTTAAGGTCTGGTGGATAAGAAAGCAATGAAATATATATGTGCATATATTTACAATGGCAATGTGTCTTATGAGAGAAATATTAATAATAGTTGTCATGAGAACTGGTAACAAAAGGGCTTAAATCTTTTGGAGAAGTGAGAAGGGCAATTAAAGAAGTAAAAGAATGAGATATCTGGAGTGAGACATAGGCTCAAATATGCCTTAAGTCATAACAAAAATAGAAGGAGCTAGTATTACTAGACACATGGAAATTAGGAGCAGAGATTATGCTAAAGGAAAAAAACTGGTTGATTTAGTTTTGTTCTGTATGAAGTGATATTAGTGGGTCAACATAGAAATATGCATTAGATAGTTGGACATGGAGGACTAGAGCTTAAAAATAGATGGAATGCGGGTGTCTTCCAAATAAAGAATGTCGTGCTAAACCAGGACATGCAAACATCAGAAAAAAATATAAAACTTTTAATGTAAAGCAATAGAAATTATTTAAAAATTATTTCTTAAATAGAAATTATCTCTTAAATAGAAATTTTTAAAGAAATATTTAAGAAATTATTTAAGAAATATTAATTATTTAAGAAATTATTTAAGAAATAATTTTCCAGTAAAATAGATACATTGTAGTAGAAAGCACATTTCTCATGAGTTAAGAAGTACTGTTAACTTTGTTTTATGTATCCAAACATTGTATTTTTCCATTATTTTCAGGAAAGACATATTTACTCTCTTTAAATATCAGAAATATTGCAGTAAACAAACACATAAGGAATACTACAAGGAATAATTCATTTTTTTACAAAGTTTAAACTTTAAATCAGGAAATTAGATACACCTTGTGAAGCTTAAGATATTGAGAAAGAAGAATTAGAAGGTAAAGTAAAAGACATCCTCTGGCCAACACGTATTAACTGACTGGACTTACCCTCCTGACTAAAGCAATTTTTAAAAACTTTACGAATATAAGAACCAGTGATTTTCAGATACTGAAAATCAGGAAACTTGAAACAGTGAATCCTGAAAGAGGGAAAAGTTGAATTCTCGTACCTTGCTAGTGAGAGTTTAAAGTGATATAGTCACTTTGGAATCATGTTATCAATTTCTTACATAGTAAAATACATATACCTCCCAAACGATCCATCCATTCCAATCATAAGTCTTCATTCAAGAAAAAATCTTTAAAATGCCCATATGAAGATTTGTTGAAAATTATTCATTATAACAAGTTTATTTGTGAAGGCCAAAAATTGGAAAACACCTAAAAGCTCATCAACAGGTGAATGGGTAAATAAATTATATCCACACAACAGAATATTACTCAGCAATAAAGTTGATGCCCTCAAGACATATATGAATCTTAATAATTATCTGAGTAAAATAAACCAAGAAAAAGTGGACATATTGTTGGCTTTATTTATAAAAATTATTTTAAAATGTAGATGATATATAGTAACAGAAAGCAGATCAGTAGTTGACTGGGATTCGGGGAAGGTATAAGTAGGTAGAAACAGAAGGGCAAATTCTAGGCAATTGTCAAGGTGTATGTTTTTGATGTGCTACTGACATTTTGGCAGGATAATTCTTTCTTATGCAGGTAAGAACTGCCGTAGGTTTGTCATTTCTGGTTTTCTCCGACTAAACATCAATGTTGTCATTCACTTATAACTAAAATAAATATTTTTCTCTATATTTTCAAATGCCCCAAGAGATCACCTATGAAGACCAACAAGGATGTGAGGAGAAAGTACAGCCTAATTCACCTAAAAAAAAATCTGTAGAATACCTTTGGAATTCCTTGAATAAATTTGAAATGTTTTTTGCAAGAATTTGTTTAATAATTAGAAATAAACATTTACTAAGAAAGCATTGATATTGCTTAGTTCCTTGGGATGTTCAATATAGTAGTAAATTTCTCACTGGAGCTGAGCCTGTCAAAAGTTGTATTCTAATCCTAGACGCAACATTGTTTGATTAGCATTTTTTTTTCTGATTCCAGTTTCACAAAGTATAAACTCTTTTCCATGTCTGAATATTCTGCTAAAGTGCTAACACTTTCAAGAATGTGCTACCCTCTTTAAAATGTGCAACATTTTTTAAAATGTAGAATTTAAAATAGAATTGTGTTACAATATCAGGTTATGTATTTATCATAATCATAAAGTAAATGTGTTTTCTTCAAAATTATTTTTTGTTTTGAGGCATTTTTAAATTGATGCCTAAAACTTCAAAGCATGTTCTATTTATGCTATTCAATACAATAACCCACTAGTGATTAGTAGCCATTGAGTACTGGAATAGTGGCTATTTTTACTGAGAAACTATTTAGTTTCATTTAAATAACTCATTGTGGTTTGTGGCTACCATATTATACAGTGCAGTTCTAGAGTGACTGGGAAGGTATAACTTAACCATTGAGATTTACATGATCACTCTCTGTATTAATTCCACTAAACCACTGACTCTATTTTTAAAATATCCTAGACACATTTAAATTAGGGGAATTGATAAAAGTTTGTATTTTGTATTTTGTTCAGTGAGAACGAGAAAGAAACAAGAAACAATGGCGGGAAAAAATGTGTAGATTGTCCTTTTTCTTTCTTTTTTTTCTTTTTTCTTTTCTTTTCTTTTCTTTTTTTTTTTTTACATTTTTCAACATACTCCACAAGTTGGCAAAAATTTCTAGAGAGACTTCTTCAATTGTTTAAGTGTCATGAATGAGCATTATATTGATGTGCCCTGGAAGAAATATTAGCTCAACAGGTTTTCACTACTGTAAGTTGATTCTTAAATGGTCCCAACCAGTATGGTGATTAATAATGTATAAATATTTGAAGTTAATTCATCTTTTTGAAAAACAAGACCGTAATAATGCCTTTGTCACTCAGCAAAGACTGGAGTTAACATCCTCCAAAAGAGTCCAGTAGTACTGAATACGCCCGCTCCCTTGCTAACACCTGAAACCTATACTGTAATTGTCACTTACTGGCTGCTACCTCATTGGTGAATTACTGATTTGTAGATTAGGACTGCAGGAGTAGGGGAGGAAATTTCAACTAGAAAATGCAATAGCTTCGGCACGACGGCTCATGTAATCCCTGCACTTTGTGACGCTGAGGCAGGTGGATCATTTGAGGTTAGGAGTTCGAGACCAGCCGGATAAACACGGTGAAACCCCGTCTCTACTAAAAATACAAAAACAAAACAAAACAAACAAAAAAAATTAGCCGGGTGCGGTGGCACATGCCTGTAGTCCCAGCTACTTGGAAGGCTGAGGCAGGAGAATTGCTTGAACACAGGAGGCGGAGGTTGCAGTGAGCAGATATCACGCCACTGCACTCCAGCCTGGGCTAGAGAGCAAGACTCCATCTCAAAATAAATAAATAAATAAATAAATAAAAGTAAAAAAGGCCGGGCACGGTGACTCATGCCTGTAATCCCAGCACTTTGGGAGGCCGAGGCGGGTGGATCACGAGGTCAGGAGATCGAGACCATCCTGGCTAACACGGTGAAACCCCGTCTCTACTAAAAATACAAAAAATTAGCTGGGCGTGGTGGCGGGCGCCTGTAGTCCCAGCTACTCGGGAGGCTGAGGCAGGAGAATGGCGTGAACCCAGGAGGTGGAGCTTACAGTGAGCCGAGATGGAGCCACTGCACTCCAACCTGGGCAACAGAGCCAGACTCTGTCTCAAAAAAAAAAAAAAAAAAAAAAAAAAAAAAAAAAAAAAAAAAAAAAAAAAGCAATGGAAGAATGAATGAAAAATCCAACTTTCAGTGAAGAATTGAACTCATTATACTTAAAAAATGTCTGCTATTCCAAGCTAGTACTGTATAATGAAGAATTATAGCTATGTAATGAGCATAGAGAATCTGAGACAGAATCAGTCATTTATAGCTATAAAGAAGGAAAAATAGAACCATTTAATATATTATAGATTCCTTTGCATGATTTGTAATATTTGTTTGACTAAAAGTACCTATGGCATCTGAAATGAAAAATGCAAACTTATTTCTGATACTACAAATTAATTTATATTCTGTAAATAAGTATGTATGTGTAAAGACAGAAGAATCAAGGAAATAATTTTATGCTTCCTCTATTCAGAAGCTTGTCTTATATAGTGAAATATTTTAAATACAGTTTTTAAACTAAAAGAAGATTATTGATTTTTCTGAATATAAAAATGATCCTTCTCACTAAAATGTGATCAAATAAAAAGTCAAACTATACCCTATACTGCAAAATTATAATATTATGATGATCATAGTGAATTTTTGAAGCTCTCTTTACTAATTTCTTTAACTGGGTTTGTAATTTTCCTCCATATTATAGCAGACAGATGCAGCTGTTGAAAGAAGACTTGGAGAACACATTGTGGCTTATCCAGCATAAGTGTGCTAAGTGTTCCTTGGACTCTATTAGTGATTTCCATATTCAGCATGTAACTTTGGGGAGTATCTTATGCTGCCTTTGAACGTAATCACAATTTTTTGAAGTGTGCTCAATTTATAAAATTAAACAGCTGTTCCATCCAGGGGAATTGGGGATAAATGAGCACATGTTATCATTGGAAGTGGATGATATAGCCCTAGATATCATTTTCCTAAAGAGATGCAAAGTTTCATTTTAAATCATGAATCCAGCAATCAAACAATTTCATTGATGATCTAGTTTGAAGGTATTCAGTATGAACATATTTGTCAAAGCTGGCAAATAGTTTTAAATATATTTATAGGTGATGAGTATAAAAAAAGAAGATGTCTAAGTTTCTAAGTATTATGGCTATGACTTCTTGGTCCCTTGAAATATAACAGGAAAAGGTGTCTGTTTCTTTATGTTATAAGCATTGAAATCGAATTACATACTCAGAGTATTTTGGAATCTTGACCAAAGTTATTTATGCAGTTTTACTATTGCGAACCTACAGATTCAATTGGTTGAAGTTGAAACTGTATACATTTGGATTAATTTGAGGTTGTTGGATTAGAATATGGAGTATTTTTCCCCCAAACAAAACAAATAATAACCTATAGGAAATATGTTATAATATGTATATATTTACATAAAAATAGTTTAATCAATTGTTACCACTGGAGATTGGTAACCAACTCATTTCACCTCAAAATTCACAACTTGTGGGTAACAACTGTAGTTAGTTTACTGTTTTATTGTCATAAATTAGCATTTACAGAGCATTTTGCTTTATTTTTTATTTGGAATATTTTGGAATAAACACAGGGCCATATGCAAGATAACCAAATATTCTGCTAGGAGTTATTTTTAAAAGTTAATGATTCAGCTTGAGAACAGAAATCATGCAGAAAAATGTATGCAAGAGAAAGTTAGTAGTGTATGTTAGGAAGACAAATAATGATTTTGAGTAAAGTAGAGTAGTCCCTTCTAAAAGTAGTAAATGTGTCGGTCCGGTTGGAAACTGGCTAATAAATACTTCACCTATTTGTTTCCCTTCTCATGACTGATCTGTGTTCTTCAGTTGATTTAGCCCCCAACAGCTTCCTTTCGTTGCTCCAACACTGTGGTCAACTTTCATTGTCTTTTACTGGGCTTAAATTGTTTTTATTTAAAGCAACAAATATTTTTCTAAACCCTATGAAATAATACAGTGATATCAAACACGTATAGCCCTTGCAATTTCTATGCATTATACATATATTTAATGTTTACATATTAAGTAAACATTTATTTAATCTAGTTTCATTATAGTTTCTATAATGTATTATAACATCATTTCTAGAATTTAGACAATATGTATTTTTCATAGGCTTCATTCTCTTGTGTTCAGTGCTATATACCAGCTTCTAGAATATTACTTGGTATATAGTAGGAAATCAGTATATATATTTATTAAATTAATGAATAAATGAATGTTTTTTTTAGATAAGCTGTATTAGTCTGTTCTTAGATAGCTAAAAAGAAATACCTGAGATGGGGTAATTTATAAAGAAAAGAGGTTTAGTTGGCTCATGGTGCCGCAGGCTGCACAGGAAGCATGGCTGAGGAGGCCTCTGGAGACTTAAAATTGTGGTGGAAGACAAAGGGGGAAGCAGGCATGTCTTACGTGGCCGGAACAGGTGGAAGAGAGAGGAGGGGGAGGTGCCACACACCTTTTTTTTTTTTTTTTTTTTCCTTTGAGACGGAGTCTCGCTCTGTCGCCCAGGCTGGAGTGCAGTGGTGCGATCTCGGCTCACCGCAAGCTCCGCCTCCCAGGTTCACGCCATTCTCCTGCCCCAGCCTCCCGAGTAGCTGGGACTACAGGCATCCACCACCACACCCCGCTCATTTTTTTGTATTTTTAGTAGAGACAGGGTTTCACCGTGTTAGCCAGGATGGCCTCGATCTCCTGACCTCGTGATCCACCCACCTCGGCCTCCCAAAGTGCTGGGATTACAGGCTTGAGCCACCGTGCCCAGCTGGTGCCACACACTTTTAAACAACCATATCACATGAGAACTCACTCACTCCTACGAGAACAGCAAGGGGGAAATCTGTCCTCATGACCCAATCACCTCCTACCAGTCCCCTCTTCCAACATTGGATATTACAATTCGACATGAGATTTGGGAGGGGACACAAATCCAAACCATATCGTGTACCATTCCTAAAACCTTCTGGGATTTTTATTATTCTAAAAAATTCGCTTTACCTTCTCGATATCTTTGACACTCTTTTTTCAGAACCCCATGTTGTGTTCTACTTTGATGTGGTCAATCTTTCTTTGATTTTTATATGGTTCCTTATATAGTTTCCTGATAAAGACTGCAAAGAGAGGCAAAACTTTTTATAACTTTTTTATTAGAGTAGGCAAGGCAACTGTGTAATAACAAATCTCTAAGTCTTAAACATTACAATGAAATTTAATTGTTTTAATTAACGAAATATTAGACTGATGTAGTCTAACTCAAGAGGGGGTTAGGGGACTTTAGGGCTCTGTTCTAGTCATTAAGAGACTTAAGCTCCCCCTATCTATGACACTGAAACCTTCAACACATCACCTCCAAAGCCACTACTGAGCGGGAAGAGAGGGTTTGGCTGATCACATAAGGACATTTTTATTTTTATTTTTTTTTAAATACGGATTTTATATTTAGACAGAGAAGTGACATGTACATAATTGCCAGTACATTCTACTGGCCGAAAATCAATCACCTAGCCTTACTCAACTGCAAGGAGAAATGGGAGATACAGATTTCCTATGTGCCTAGAGAAAAATGAATGTATTTACTGAACGCATAGTGTTATCTCTGCCACATCATGGATATCTGACAATGTCTTTATTCTTCCCTCACTTGAGTAATAGTTTGACTATAGAATTTTAGTTCAGAAATTATTTTTCCACAGAATTTTGAAGATAATTTCATTTTCTCTGAAGAGACACAGTGTTTTTTTAATGTTTAAAACTTAAAAACAAACTGATATAAAACAAAACTTTAATATAGTTATATCCAAATGATTTTCGTTCTATATTTGTGCTTTTTTGGGTCTTTCTTGGGAAATTTTACCTGTTAAAATGCTGATGAAAATGCTATCCTGCAATTTTTACTATTTACTTTATAATTTTCCCCTTATATTTAGGACTTTCATTCATTTGGAATTTACCCTTATACATGGTGTAAGATTAGAATCCAATTTAACTTTTCTCCTATGGTGCTAGTTATATGAGTAACATCTTCTAAACAACTTTCTTTTTTTGTTTAATCACTAATTTGTCATACTGCTTTATCATGAATGTCTGATCCTTGTATAAATTGTCTTCTCATCTGCTCGGTTAACTCATCCTTCAATTTTATTGATCTCTTTGTTCTTGCCCCAATGTTAGTCTTTTTCAAAATTTTTATTACTCTAGCTTTGTTACATATCCTTTTACTAAAAAAGAGAGCCCCACAACACTATCTTAACTTTATGCTTTTTCTGTAGGATTGGGCAGGCTCTTGATCCTTTCATTTATAATACTTACTAGAGTTAATTATTTTCTCAATAGTCACCAGTTTATATTTAAATGTTGCTGTTTCTTGCTCAAATTATCTGATTACCTTTCTTTTTATTTAACTATATTAATGTGCTTATATCTTACCATATTTTCATTTCTTCTCAAGCTGTTTCCTTCTTCTAGCTTTTTGCTGATATTTTTAGGTGGTATTGAGGTTGGGAAACATAAGATTCTAAAATTTCCTCTTCATTCCTGTTATATATATTTCAGAGATCATATTTACCCCTTGAGTCTTCAAAATAATGTGCCATGCATGCTCTTAGTGTTGAGATATCTTAAATAATTATTTTACTATTAATTTTATCTTTTAGCATTTATTATTAGGTGAGCTCTATCTGAATCCAGCTGTAGAAACATAAAGGAAGAGAGTGAATTGTCTTTAGCTATGGTTATTTTGCATGTTGGGTGAACTCCCTCAGATATACTGCTGACAAAAACGAATATGCACAGCTATTAATTCCCTTTCTAGTGTCTGATAAGTATCCGTGTCTCCATTCTGTGAGTACTTAGACTCATGTAGGATCATCTTCTGTCCCATATCCTAATATCTGGTACTCTGAACCAATGGAGTGTATAGCATAGTATCAACACAAACTATGTGCTACCACCTATCCTGTCTCTATCAGAACCAAGAACATTGCTTATGAGGACTTAAATCAGAGAATGTAATGAATTACTCCTAAATTTTCTCTCACCCCCAACAATCCCTGTTGTACTTCAACAATGTGAACTCTAGCTGCCGCCAACAGCCTTACATATACTGGTCTATATGATGGATGGTTAGGCAATGTAGCCTGTATAGTCATTGCAATGTTTGCTTAGCTTCTTTCCACTCAAATTCTTTCCATCTTCCAAGTTACATGTTAATCTTAACTTTAAGTGAAAGTGTGAGTTTTCACCTTTTTTTTTGGAATTTTCATGGATATTTTTAGTGGAGATTTCAAAGAGGCTGCATTGATGTTTATTGTTAGAAACTTTTTTTTTTTTTTCTTTTTTCTGAGAAGGAGTTTCCCTCTTGTTGCCCAGGCTGGAGTGCAATGTTGCGATCTTTGCTCACTGCAACCTCCGTCTCCCGGGTTCAAGCGATTCTCTTGTCTCAGGAAACTTTTTCATATAAATGCTTTCTACTATTTTTAGGAATAAATTTATACATGTTAATAGCATCTATTTGTGAAACTAGGATTAATGGAAAAAGAAATACGTGAAATTCAAAATTACCGGTGCTTATTTTTGATATTTACTCCTTGGCCTTCACAGCATTAATTCCATGCTATTTACATAAGATTTAGAAAGTTTAAAATTAGCTTTTATTTTACTAGTAAGATACTGTAGTACTGGTAAAAGAAAAGAGCTGTAAGTTAAATGTAGTATTTGTTTTAAATTCCCATATTCCCATTGTAAGATAGAAATGACCATATTTAAAATCTTGGTATTATCAATAAGCAATTCATTATGTTCAAAATAGCCAATTTCTATGGAGTCAATGAATACGAAATTTGACATATTCCCAATTAATTGAGCAATTAATAATTGCATGATTAGAGACTTAGCTTTCATCCATTCATGGTATAAACTATTCTACAGTTTTATTTCTATCCTGTTTCAAAATTATCTATTTCTTACAGTCTGTAGAGATTGCATATAAAACTACTACAAATGTATCAGTATTTATTATTTTAAAAGTTGAATTATTCATGGTTCTCTTTATTGTTTTATTTTTAATTGTTCATTATTCCTAAATTCCCACTTAACTTACTGTATAATATTGATCTATGTTGGGATAATATTTTATAGCTCTGATTTTCCCATTCCCCACAAAGTAGTTTAAACAGAGTATGCACATTGCATGCATACTATTGAGTTTAAACTCAATAATAATTTATTTCAATGGGGATAAATAAATGGAAAGAAATTAAATTCGTGATACTTTTCTTTGTAGTGCTAGTTTTGTCTGTCTATGGTTTTATTTATAATACTTATAAATTTTTAAATTTTTTTTTTTGGTTTTTGATTTGGAGTTGCACCTAAATATCTATGTACCTTTAAGCAAATCTCAAAATATTTATGAAATTCAATTACTCTTACTGGAAGTGATAAGGTTAAATAAGCTAATTTCTAGTCTCTAAGGTTTCTCCTACTTTTCTTTATGAATAATAATCATCATCATAAGAACTACAGTTTAATGAGTGTCAGTCATATACTAGGCATTAGTACTTAAAACAGACCTATTCATTTAGTAGAAGAAGAAACTGAGGTTCAAAGAGTTAGAGCAGCCTGTCCTAGACAGCACATCCATGAGGTGGTGAATTCAGAATTGTAACCTGGGCAGGCTACGTGATAGCTGCTTCAAGTGTTCTCTATCAGTTCGTTAGAGTTTGTGAGGCCGTATTCTCTCATTTCATTCTTGCTTTAGTTATGAATCAGTTATTTCATTGATATTTCAATTTAGTTTATGTCCTCCACTGAATCTTTGCCAAATTCTTTTATTCCCCCAATCATACCTGCCCAAGTCTGAGTCCTACTCTCATAAAATCAGAATGATAGAAGCCTCAGGTCTCAACATTTAAACATATTTAACTGTATTTTCATACTTATACTCTTTCTTGTTCCTACACAAATAAAAATAATGTTCATTTTCTTTCCAAAGTGATTATTTTGTATTCTAATAATTCTAATAATTCATCCAAGTTAATTTATATATTTACTTTGTAATGAAGTGAGAGAATAAAAATGAAATGAGTCTTCAATTTAGTTCATTTTCTTACCCTTTCTCTATACTGGTTCTATACTGGTTCATTTTTCAAGTAGAAAATCTGAAAATAATTTTTATTTATTACCTGATATAATATGTATTTGAGGATATGTACCTTATTTCCTCATCCACAAATAATACACACCTCACTTTTTTGCCCCAAAGAGGCATCCAAATTGATTTACAAAAAAGCAAATGTTCCAATTATGAACATTATTCTGAAGAGGATACCCAATATATAAGCTCAGTCTTGGAAATGTGCCTAAATTTTTAATTTACAATTAAAATATAGAAGGAAAATCACGAATTTAAATTTTTTTATCATTATAGCTATATTCTGATTAAGTTTGCAGTTGGATGCTTTGACATACTTTCACAAGTATAGATTCATGGCAGAATGTGAAGTAAGTAAAAAGTTAGGTAGATCTTATTTATTCCTGTAAGTCTTCATTAGTCAAGGACTGCTGTCATCCCCAAAATAACTGTCATTGACACTTTCAGGTCTGGGTTCAAAATAATATCTGCACTGATTCTGAACCTGAGGCAGTCATGCTGAAATTGCAGAGAGCACCTGGTCCCATTTCACAAACTTTCCAGATATATTTTTGGAATCACAAGTACATTTTATATTTAAAGTAATTTTGCTAAAAAAATAAAAACAAATTTTCTAATAAACATTTTCTTTAAACAGCAATAAAAGGTAACTCAATAATAACTCACAATATTTTATACCCCCATAAAGTAGCCATCTGCTTCCAGAATATAAAATATCTTCCAAACCCAATCAAACAATATAAGCAATCTTTATATCTAGAACTTGGAATCACAGGTATGTTTTAATATTAGAAATGAAGTCAGTTTTTGCTCTCATGTACTTTCTGGATCATATTTTCACCTCCCATTTTTGCTTGGCCTGATAGTACCTGTCCTTAAGGTTTCTCCAGGAAGCTCCTTTCCTGGTCTAAATTTGTCATTCCATCAGTGAAGAGACAGGTTAGCTAGCGATTAAGAGCACAGATTATTCTTAACCCCTACTTTGCAATTTAAAAGCTGTGCCATCTTGAGAAAGTTGTGAAACATCTCTGTACCTCACTCCTTCGTCTGTAAATGGAGATGAGATACTTACTTCATGTGTTTTTTTTTTTTTCTGAGGATTATACTATTTAAGTCATGAAAAGCATGTGGAAACAGTGGCTGACATATAGTAAGTACCCAAGATGGGCCATGCATTGGTAATAAGTTTTGTGTTCTTCAATAGCATTTTGTGCATTCCCTATCATGATAGGAACCACTCTGTAATTATGCTTCTTAGTTGTCCCTTTTCCCAGAAAGATTATAAGGTCCAATCACTCAGGAATTATATCTCTGTTTGTCACAGTACCTCAATACCTATCATGATGCCTAAGACATAGTAAACACTTAATCTGCATTTATTGAATGAATTAAGTTTCTATATGTCACAGGGACCAAGAAACATACTTTATGTATATTATCTGCTTAAAATTTAATCATAACCAAGGAATAAAATAGTAGTATATAGATAAGGAAACTGAACCTCAGTTTTCATGGTTATCAGACAAACCCCAATTTAATCAACCTACACATCAAAGTTTCTCCGCTACTTCCCGATGATTTCCCCTGCAAGTCTCCATCGAGGCAAAAAGTCAAAGTAGTCAAAAGAAAAGTAAACTTTGGAAATTAAGTCTGTAGTATGAGGCTGTGAATTTGCTAAAATTATGGCTGGCTCATCATTTTCCAGGAATGAAGATTGCTTTGAAAATGCTGAAATAATCACCCCTAGATTCTGATTTTGTACATGAGCAGCGTATCATAATGACACCTCCTTTATCTCATCTTTGTACCTTCTTTTCTTGGCATTTACTTCATTTACTGCAAATTTTGTGTAGTCTGTTTCACATCATTGTAAACTTGCCTCAAATCACCTGATGCTATGTTTCTATGATTATGCCAAGTTTTGCACTATGCTTAGTTCATTCTTTTGTGATTAGTTTTTCTGTCTGTTTGTTCAACACTTACTGTTGTGCTTGTATACTTCCTGTGAAGTTTTCTTTGTCAGTGATCAAGTTTACATTGAAAATTTGCAGCCAAGCGACATTGATGTATTGGAAACGGAAACATACATGCATTAGCATATTTCTTTCCTTCTTTCTTTTTTTTTCTTTTCTTGAGATGGGGTCTCACTCTGTTGCCCAGGCTGAAGTGCAGTGGTATGATCTCAGCCCACTGCAACCTCTACCTCCTGAGTTCAAGCGATTCTTATTCCTCACCCTCCCCAGGTGCACACCACATGCACACACATTACAAAACAATTATGAACAATAACAAACATTTTGGTTCAAGTGCATCTCTAGAAAATCATTTTCTATGGCACCTTATCCTTCTGTGATTGTTTCATCAAATTGAGCTTCTTGATAGCATAAATCTTATGAGTTAATCATTTTGTTCCCTCTCTGACAGTGACCAACACATATGTCTGACACCTACTATAAATATTTGAATTAATTAATGCTGCCAGAAGAAGTGATTCTGACACATCTCTTTGCTTAGAGTATACATATTTATTTTGTCTGTTCTAAAAACATTCCACTGTAAAAAGAAAGGGCTAGTTCTTATACTAGAAAGAATTATTTTTCTCATGTAGACAAATTATTTTTACTATTTCTTATTTATACTTGCTTTGCTTTTTAGCAATAACCTTGGAAAATCTTTTGATACTTGAAATGAAGGCTATTAGGATGGATTTTCTTTCCTTGGTATCTGTAGACTAATTTTGATTTTCACTTTTAAACATATATCTACTTGTCAAAGCTTCTAAACACAAGTAAAACATATAATAATAAAGCTGGAATTAAAATATAGCTTGAAGCATTATATTCCTTTTGCAAATACTACAGAAGTAATTTATAACCCTTTGAGATCAGAGTTTGCAAATTTTGGCTTTCTCATATAACAAGAATAATTTGCATATGAAATATAGTATATGTTTAAATTATCTTCTATGGGAGTTAGATGTTGAAATCTTTACTGAAGTGATTTTTTTTTTCCTGCGAACACTTACAAGATTCCTGTTCTCAACTTAAAGATTGAGATTTATGTGTCCAACACTTTAAATCTTTTTTAAAAATTTTACACATTTCTCAGTGAAACCCACTTGTTGTCTTTGACTTAGAGACTCTGTAATTAAAGTAAAAGCGCATTTCAATTTAAACTCTAATTCACAGATAGTTTCTTAGTCAGTCTTTATTATATCAAATAATCGCAGCAACATTTAAAACTATTATATTTAAAATGTAATATATATGAAACTGCTAAAGTAAACATTTACATTCTAGAACTCTCTATAAACCATAGACAGTAAATATATTTGAAATAATCAGCTTGCCACACTGGCTAGAGTGTCAAAGTAGCCACAGTGCTACTGGTTTTTAAGTCCACTGCTGGGTTTGGCCAGGGCTACTACT
Source organism: Pan paniscus (assembly GCF_029289425.2). Classification (NCBI taxonomy): domain Eukaryota; kingdom Metazoa; phylum Chordata; class Mammalia; order Primates; family Hominidae; genus Pan; species Pan paniscus. The sequence continues at coordinate 100,309,593 of NC_073258.2, forward strand.
TTTTACGTAAAATGGCTTTAAAAAACTACTAAGAGTACTTGTTACATGGTGAGTAGTAATATACTCTTTATTGCACCAAAACAATTTTCTTAAATGGGAGTACTTGCTTACATTGTGAACTGAAAAATATCTCCAGTCTATAATATGCCTGATTCCAAGTAATTCAAGTGTAAGATTCTAATTTATATATAAAAAATACTGTATTGTAATAAGAAGTTCTAGGGATTTTTAAATAATTACATTATGTTTTGGATATTTCTTTGTTGATTTTGATATTTATTTTGGATTATGATCTGCTGGAGCTCAAAATTTTCCTAAAACCATCAAAAAAATACCCATCCTCTGCGTCTTCTTCCCCACTGATTTGAAATCCTAACTTTACATTTTAAAGTCTCTTTCATATAGAATTTGTTTACTGAGCTTTCTATCATCTGTCATAAGTCTGTATGCCCTTGTTCACATATTATACCATTAATTATTATTACCATTATCATTGAAATTACATAGCGTATTTAAATTCTAATAAAAAAAGCCCATTTCATTGTCTTTTTAAAATTTGACAATTTATTTTATTTATTTTTGCAGATGAAACAGAATAATCAAGATTGAAGGAAAAATCAATTTTTGTTTTTACCCAAAAGGTGTCTTTATAATTTAATTTATGGAGAACACCCATCTTTGCAGTATTTAATCTTTCAGGGACATATTTTTTATTCAATTTTTAATGTCACTATATTTTTTGAGCGTTTTCAAATAAATTTTAAAAGTTTCTAATTAAATCTATTTTTAGGTTTCCACATTTGGGTTTCACCATTAATACACTCTTTCTAGCACCCCCTGCCATGGCTAGTTAATGTTTCCGGAATAAAACAATATTTCTTTGATAACTCATTAATTCTTATTATTTCTAGTAGTTTTTTCTCTTAGATGTCTACTATCATTTGAATGTTCCTCCAAAACTCACGTTGAAATGTAATTGTCATTGTAACAGTTTTAAGAGGTGGGTCTTACAAGAAGTGACTAGACCATGTAAGATCCACCCTCATGAATGTGGGATTAGACCATGTAAGATCCACCCTCATGAATGTGGGATTAGACTATGTAAGATCCACCCTCCCTCTTTATTGTGGGAGTGAATTAATTATCCCTATAGTGGGTTCCTTATAAGATGAATGAGTTTGGCACAATTTCGTCTCCATGTCTCATGGCTTGCCTGCCATCTGCCCTGTCATAACACAGCACAAAGGCCCACATCAGATGCCAGAACTATGCTCTTGAATATCCCAGCCTCTAGAACTGTACAAAATAAATCTTTATTCTTTAAAAATTACTCAGTTCCAGGTATTCTGTTATAATAGCAGAAAATGAAATAGGAAAACTACCAACATAGGCCATCATATTATCTGAAAACAGTCATTTATTTATTCAATAAATAGCTGCAGAGTACTTGTTATCTCTGTTATATAGCTTACACTGTATTATACTTTTGTCCTCTTTCTAAAATTATTTCCTTCTCTTATCTTATTCTCTGATTTAAACTTCCTGGAAATATTAATAATTTTGATTATGCCATAAACCTTGTCTTTTTTAAGCCTATAATGGAAATACCTCTAGTATGATATCATTAAATACTATATTGGTTTTTATTTGTAAATAAATGATTTTATTGCATTTAAGTTTCTAATTCTAATAATTTTTAAAATAATAAATGGAAGAGTTTTGTCTAATGCTTTTTTTTCGTTTTTGGATGGTTTCTATTTCCCTCTTTAACATGACAAAATGATGCTTGAAATTAAGTTCCCAATGTTTAAATCATATTTGATGGCTGAAACAAATTCTTAGTCTTGGAATCTCTCTCCCCTTCTTTTCCTCTTTTCCTTCACATGGAACTTTATTCTGCCACCAGGCTTCATCTGATCTTTGCTTAATGCAAATTCCTGTGAGCATCTGGCCTAACATATCATTGAGAAACAGCCTCTAATATTTCTTCATAATATTTTATTCTCTTGCTTTCTTTCTCTTTTTTTCCCCCCAAAGAAAGGGTGGAATTGAGTGAATTTGTTGTCATTCATGTCCTGGCACAATTCCCCAAATTTATTTTATATTTATTTTTCTTTGATTTATTTTTAAATATTGCTATGACATTAAAATTATCACAAGATAAGATAATTATCACTTGAGGCTAAAAATCATATATGTGTTTATCAATCTATTAATATTTATCTACTTTCTCATTTTATTACAATTTAGAGCATTCTTTGGCTCTGTTTCTCATTTTAACATCTTACTAAATTTCAAAATTTCACACTTTCATTACTTAGAATTTTCTTTAATGGAAATACATTTCTATTCCTAATGTAATAAAATATAATTCACCATATGGAATATGTTAAGCAATGATCTTTTAAAAAATTACTTCATGAATTATGATGCATATCACGTAGATTTGTGATAGGAAATTATAGTGCACAAAATATGATACGTACTTTGTGTTACCTAAACATTCTGGTCAACTTCTTATAGAACTTAGTCTTTAAAGCTAATTGGCATATGTAGCAATAAGCATTCATAATTATGAACTGATTTCTTCAATGAGTGGTCAGATTGGGGCCCAAGTTTCCCAGTTTATTTTGTTTGTTCACTGCTGCTATAGCTCAAATTATTTCCTTCTTAGTAGATTCTGAATTCATTCTGATTAAAATATCTGACATATTAAGGATTTTAGCAGCTGAAGTATGATAGCTCATGTTTAATCAACTGATCCTTTCAAAGGGTTGTAGATATCCTCAACCAACAAGTGAATGGCTAATTACAATCTGAACTTTTATTGAGTTTCTATTGTTTTGTTATCTCTTCCCGTTTCCTAAGTGAGATACATATATAGATGCCACCCTATGCTTGTGTTTACCTTTACTTATTTTTGTGGTTTTGCTTTTTTCATACCATCTCTCCAGTCAGACTTTCTTTAAAAAAACATTTATCCATTTTTATTTCTCTCTTAGCATCATTTTCATAGATCTAATTACTTTGCATGCACTATATATTCAATTCATTTAATTTTGAAAAAATAGTTAATATCCTTAAATGAATATATAATTAAGATACAAATTGAAGAAGCATACAGTTTTAATATTTTATAGTTGTTTTGTTTAGGAAAAGATTATTAATATTACACAAATGAGACTCTTTTAAAAAATAATTTAGTACCCCTACATAAGATGCGGTTCTATGCATTTTCTGTATAGTTATTTTCTAATTTTCACAAAGAAAATTTTGTTTTTGTAGAGATCTTGTATTCTGTGCTGAGTCTAGTATTTTCTTCATTGTATAACTAAACTCTGACTCTCTTTCCATTTATTTCATTATTTTATTACATGAACACTTTTATTTCAATATTTTTCTTCTGGCTTTCACCATATTTTTAATTATTCCAACCCTAAATAGTAATAAAGTTGATAAAATTTCACATATATACAGACAGAAATGGTATATGTGTTTATAGGCAAACATACATATAAAGGGAAAGAGAGAAACTTAGAAAACTATAGTTAGAAGTATACCAAAGCAAAATTTAACAAAAATAAAAATAATAACCCTTCAAGGAAGATCAGGGGCCGGGTGCAGTGGCTCACACCTGTAATCCTAGCTCTTTGGGAAGCCAAGGGAGGAGGATTGCCTGAGGCCAGGAATTCAAGACCAACCTGGCCAATATGGTGAGACCCCATCTCTAAAAAAAAAAAAAAAAAGGTAATTATTTCCTTTAAAAAAATAAAAAAGAAGCTGAATATTTTATCTTACATAAAGTTGGAAATACTTTAAAATTGTTAAATATTGGAGGTACAATATAATTAGTAAGTGAAAAACTGAAAAAATCCTGCTGTTGTAGAATCAGAATGTGAATATTACAGAGACACATTCCAGAGGTTTAGTTGGAGATGATTTTTTTTTTGCCTCAAGAAAAATTGTGAAGTTAAGTCTTTTTTAACTAATGAGTATTTCAAATATCTTTTATTTATTTATTATCTAGTGTGCTGTAACACATTTTCACAAACTTAGTGGCTTAAAACAATGCATATTTATTATCTCACAGTTTATGTGGGTAGAGTCTGGGCATGGTTGGGCTGTGCCTTCCTCCAGTCTCTCACAAGACTGCAATGAAGGTGTCAGCTAAAACTAGGGTTTTATCTGAAGACTCAGTTGGAAAGGACTCACTTTCAAGCTTACTTCCATGGCTGTTGGGAGGATTCAGTTTCTTTTGGGTTGCTGGACTTAGGGTCTTTGGCTGGGGGCCCACCCTCAGTTTCTTGCCATGTGGATCTCTCTACCTTGGTAACAGCAAAATAGAGTATCTACTAACAAAATGGGTTACAATCTCTTTTAACCAATTCACAGAAGTAGGATCCTATTATGTGTGTTGTATTATTTTGCCTAGAAATAAGTTTCTAGGCCTACCCACACTCAAAGGATGGAGATTACAAAAGGGTGTGACTATCAGGAGGTGGGGATCTTTGAGGGCCATCTTGGAATTGGCTACTACAATTCCTTTTCTTTTCTCTTTCCCCCTCTCCAAATAGGCTCTTTCAACAATGTGGATATATGGATTTTTTTTTTTTGAGATGGTTGTTAAACCAAGATAACATGTAAAATGCATGGTGAAGGTAGCCAAAATATTTTGAAAATTCAAAATCATTACTAACTTGTTTGAAAATAAACCATTTTAAGAATGCTACATGACTTCAGCTATAGAGTGATTTTCCTACTTTTAAAAATATACATGTGCATTTTATTGATTCTATTTAATAGATATATTTCTATTACACAGAGCAAATGATTTAATCTATACATTAATATACATTTAACCTGAAAATATTTTGTAGCTAATGTTTTAGATTCTTTTTGGTTTGTTTTAAATTGTGTTTGGGATTTCTTTTAGCCCCTAAACACTAAATTGTTTGAATGAATATAGAAATAAAATAGACCCCATTCATCAAAATGAACACTAATGCAAATAGCATATATTAAAATGTAAAACAACGGCTTAAAATTCATATGGCTTTTCTGGTTCCTGGTGGAAATAGAGCATAAAGAAATCAACTGGTCATCCTCTTCTAGTTTCATTAATTCTTATTTTTAAGAACTATTTGTTTGTTTAAGACTGTGAATATCGATAACACTGGAAACCAATAACTTTCAATCTATCAGGTTCAGAATGCCCTTCACACTTTTTTTTTACTATTTTATAAGAAAATGTTATTTATTATGAAAGATAATAATTTAATTTAAATTTTACTGCTATCCATTTACTAGTTCTATATGCAGCATAAAAGTCATTTAATACAGTTCTGAAAAAAAGAAACCCTTTGACTGGTTTTACTTAATTCATGTCATTCTAGGTAATATAGAGCAGAGCTTTAAAACCCTTGTAAACACTGTAAACGCAGGAAACTAGATAATTTTTCTTGGGAACAAATTTTGAAGGTAGATGAAACTTAAATAATCTAATTATAAATAAGCAATGATCATACTTTTCTTACCTTTACATTTTAAATCTAGAAATACATCATACCAAGCCATTTGGCATAAAGCTAAAATACTACTTTTAACGTGTTAAATGTTTTGAAATCTTCTCTTAAAGTTTTTAAGTGATGGAACAGGCTCCGGTTCTCTAAATATGTATAATAATACTCTACTTAATTAAATTTAAAAAACAAAATTTTATTAATTTTCACCTCCAGCAACAGATGTATATGTTTTGAGATAAAGAAAAAAAAATTTATAAATGGTCTGATGAAAATTTTAGTTGGCTGACACATTTAATTTTCACAGCTGTTTATTTTATTTTTTGTCCAGTTTAGTTTATTTTTCTTATCAGAACTGGATAAAGACCTATTAGACCAAATTTATTCCCAATGGCATAAAAAGAAAGAAAAAAAGCTAAACCCTTTATTACAAGACAAAACAGTTTCACTGGCTAAAAGTAGAGATACAAAATATAGATAACAGATGGCATTTAAGGTTGTTGCTATTCAACTTTAATCAGATTTGTGATATCTTTGACCCTGGTTGTAAGTAAGCATGATTTTTTTCTGGTACATATTAACTATATGATGGAGTGTTAGTTGTCTGTGGAAGTACACCTATTAATATAAAATATGCTCTACAACAAATTAAATACTTGTTCTCTCCTTTTATTATCTTCTCCATGCCTTTCCTATGCCAGTTTTGCTTCTTGAAATGATAAACTTTCTCTCTTGTGGAACTGCCAATAAGTAGCCAGCATTTGGTCAGGTAAAGAGTATAGGCTCTGGTGTCAGACAGCTGTTTCACTGGCTTTCAATGGCATCTTTGGCAGGATATTTGATCTCTGGGGACCTGTTTCCTTATCTGTAAAACAGGGACATCAGAATTATCAAATTCATAAGATTGTTGTAAGGCTTAAATGACGAAATATCTGTAGAACATATGGAACAATGGCTGGAATAATTATGAGCATCATATAAACATTTGCTATTAATTTTACCTGATTCTTGAATGTTTGCATATTCTTGAGATTCACTACATGTTTATTCTACAATCTTTGCTTTACAACCTGTTTCCTAACATCTAGAGTGTATCTATCTAACTTCTGTTACTATTGAAATTCATAACTTCTAATATGTATAGTCATTTTTTTGTTTTGTTTTGTTTTTTCTACCTGTGAACTGGCCCCTAGTGTCTATCCAACTCACATTAGGACCTGATATGTTACAGGCCATGAGGTATTTCTGTGGCTTACCTAACTAATGATCAACAGTCCTCATTCAACATCAGGGCATCTTTTACCCTACTAAGTTCTAAAAGAATGTTCTATGGAAAGAAGAGGATGATTTTCGATTCAATGAAAATTCATTGGGGATATTGTGTATCTAAGATAACCACGAAATTCACTTACATAGGTCCTTGAAACTTTTGAGAAGAATGTGCACCTACTCTCACTCAGCTTACTGCAGTCTATAGTGATGAGACTGGGTTGAAAATTATGCCTATACCGTGTCCTATATCTCAGTTCCACAGAGGATTGGCATTTAAAAAAAAAAGAATATTGCAAGGATTGTTTTAGTTCCTACTGGATATCTGCATTCAAAGGTTATTGCCACTGGGTCTTCAGTAAGCAGTAATTCTAGTGCCTTTTTAAAATTTTCATCTTTGGAATGTTACTTTTCTTTATCTCAGGATATTTTCTCACAATTATCTACATCATATCATGCTAATTAAAGCCTGACACCATTAATATCAAAATATTTGTCTTTTTAATATATTCTTAAGCAACCAAATCTTACACAAAATATATTAGAGTGCTCTATTTTCTGAGCCTCTAATAATTTTGTTTTTGTTCTGTTTTTCTCCAATCATAGTCCTTTTCCCTTATTCATTGTTGTATCCCCAGCATCCTGCACTGGTGATCAGTAAAATACATTGAATTTTAATGAATATATTTGCTGATTATGTGAGAAATCTTTTAAAATACAAAGCTGATGCTGTTATTCCACTGAGTAAAATATTAAAACAACTTAATCACTCAGTATTACCTACAAATTCATTATCACGGAATAAAAGACTCTTCAGGAGTTGGCCCTGCTTATTGCTTCAAGCTCCCCCGTGATTTCCTTCTCTAAGTGTTGACAACCCACCTTACTTCCCCACCTGAATGAATACATTTGGTTTTCAAGACTCAGTCTAAATACTTATGTTTTTAATTCCTCCAAGAGCTAATTATTTTCTCCCCTGTGCCAGAAGTATATTCTGTAGCTAAGCCTACCATAGTCAAGATTCTCTGTACTGCAATTATACTGTTATATTTCTATATCTCCTTGGAGGTGATTGTTTAGGGAAGAGATGATATTTTCTTAAATTTTGTGTAATAAGAACATAATCAGCACACAATAAATGTTATAAGAATGATTTAAGAATTAATGAATAAATTGATACCTTCCTAAGGTTCAACATCCCTAACATAATATTTTGAGTCTGAAATTCCCAGTGATTACATATAAAGGAAAAGGTAAATTTTGAGGGTTTTAAGGGGAATAAAAATTCAATAAAAATGCATTATTAATCTCCCTATGAACTGAACATATGAATTAGTATGCTATACCTTTCCCTTTCAGATACTGAGCAAAGGGATGCAATGAAAGATGATTCCTATTAAGTATGTAACCAAACAAATTAGGCAAAATGCTACTTTTAATAAAAATTATTATTTTCCCATAGACAAGATACACATTTTTGAAAGCTGCAAAGAACAGAAAGGTAATTCTACATTGCTTTAAATGATAAAGAAATTATAGTGCAAACTTTAGTGTTAGCTTCTCAACTAGTATCATTTTAGCATTTGTATCTATGTTGGATCTGTAACAGTTGAATATTAAGTTATATTTAAACTTAAATTTCAAAAAACCAGAAGAGTTACTTTTGTATGTAACTTGTGAATTTAGTCAGTTGCTTTTTGTTCTTAATGTTTTCAAATGTGAAATGTAACTTTTCAGTAAATGGAAATATTGCATTTACTTTTTAAATATTTAATAAAATCAATTGTTTTCTTGAAATAAAAACTGAAATCGCTTTTCAAAATAGGTCATAGACCTAAATGCAAAATCCCAAACTATAAAAATCCTAGAAGATAACGTAGGAGAAAACCTAGAAGAACTTGGGTATGGCACCAACTTATTTAGACAGAACACCAAAGGCATGTTCCATGAAAGAAATAATTAATAACCGGAACTTCACTAAAATTAAAATCTTTTACTCTGTGAAAGATAATGTCAAAAATGAGAAGTCAAGACTAGGATTAAATATTTGCAAAAGACACACATGCTAAAGGACTCCTATCCAAAATATAAAAATAACTCTTAAAACTCAAATACCGAGGCGGGTGGATCACTAGATCAAGAGACCGAGGCCATCTTGGCCAATATGGTTAAAGCTCGTCTCTACTAAAAATACAACAATTAGTTGGGCGTGGGGTGGCCCGTGCCAGTAGTCCCAGCTACTGGGGAGGCTGAGGCAGGAGAATGGCGTGAACCCGCGAGGTGGAGCTTGCAGTGAGCCGAGATCGCGCCACTGCACTCCAGCCTGGCAACAGAGTGAGACTCCTTCTCAAAAAAAAAAACAAAAAAACAAAAAAACAAAGTTTTAGAACAGAAACAAAAGGAAGTAAAGTGCACTTGGAAGAGGGCCAAGCTGGCAACTTGGGAAATTCAAGCGCACAGTTTGACCTTTGACTTGGGGTTTTATACATTGCCATTCTTCGTGCGCAGTGGCCTGCTAGTACTTGAGAGGGGTCTCATGCACAGTGTCAACAGTGTGTTTACTGGAGTTGTGCGCATGCTCACTTGAGGCATTTTTCCCTTACCAGTTGAGTGCTCCTAGAAGAAGGTCCTATACCAGTTAAACTCCACGATTTTGTCTCTTAGTGCACATTCTTGAGCCCACTCACCCAACTCCGGAGATTTTATTGGGAAGCTGCTGCTCACCATTTTCAGGTGTTTGTATCTATTAGGAGACTCCCTGGTGCCAGCTGTGACAAATTATTATTTTAGTGAGACAGCGTAGAAACCACCTGACCATCACCTGATGGTCTCCTGACACTTCTGGTTGGCCAGGGTTGTGGGGTTGCGGGGCTGTGCTCTAATGACATTTTCCACAGAAATAGAAAAAAAAGAAGCTAAAATTAGTATAGAAGCACAAAAGGTGACAAATAGTCAAAGCAAGAGTACCAAGAACATAAACTGGGCTAAGCACAGTCTCTTCAGTAAATGGTGCTAAAAGTAGATATCCATATGCAGAAGAATTAAACTAGATCCCTGCCTTCTCACCCTATACAAAAATTAACTCAAAATAGATAAAAGGCCTAAATATAAGACCCAAAACTGTAAAACTAGTAGAAGAAAACACACGTGAAATGCTTTAGGACATTAGTCTGAAAAAAGATTTGATGATAAGACCTCAAAGCACAGGCAACAAAAGCAAAAATAAACAAATGGGATTATATCTAACTAAAAAACGTCTACACAACAAAGGAAACGGTCAATAGAATGAAATAACAATGATCTGATGAGGATTAATACCCAGAATATACAAAGAACTCAAAAAGCTCAAAAGCAAAAAATAAAAACAAAAAAACACAATACAATTTAAAAAGTATGAGTTATCTGAATATACATTTCTTAAGATATACAAATGGCCAACAAATATATGAAAAAAAGCTCAACAACACCAATCATCAGGGAAATGCAAATCAAAACCACAATGAGGTATCATCTCACCCCTACTAGAATAGCATTTATCCAAAAGACAAAAAATAACAAACGCTGGTGAGGATGTGGAGAGAAGGAAACTCTCATACACGGTTGATGGGAATGTAAACTACTACAGCCACTATGGAGAATAGCATGAAAATTCCTCAGAAAAACTATAAACAGTGTTACCATTTGATCTAGCAATGCCACTACTGGGTATTTATTCAAAGGAAAGTAATCAGTACATCAAAAAGACATCTACAGCTCTATGTTTATTATGGTATTATTCAAAACAACCAATTTATGTTCATTATTAGACAACCAAGGTGTCCAACAATGGATGAATGAATAAGGAAAATGTTGTGTATTACACAATAGAATACTAGTCAGCTACAAAAAAAAAGGTGAAATAATCATTCTCTGTTACACGAATGGAACTGAAGACATTATGAAGAAATAAGCCTGGAACAGAAAGTTAAACACCACCTGTTCTCATTCACATTCATATGTGGAAGCAAAAAAACATACAAACAACAACAACAAAACACTTTATCTCATAGAAGTAAAAAGTAGAACAGAGGATACTAGAGATTGGGAAGGGCCGAGGAGAGGGGAGCATTGGGAGAGATTTGTTAAAGGATACACAAGATATTTGTTACAGCTAGATAGGAGGAATAGGTTAGTGTCCTGTAGCTCTGTAGGATGACTATAGTTAACAATAATACATAGTTTCAAATAGCTAGAAGGAGGATATTGAATGCTCCCAACATAAAGAAATGGTAAATATTTGATGGATATGCTAATTATTCTGATCTGATCACTAGACATTACATTTATTTCAACATCGCCATTAACCCCATAAATATGTACATTATGAGTCAATGAAACATTTTTGAAAATTAAAAAAGCAAAACCCCCCAAAAATTGTTTAAAAAAAAAGGCAAGTGATTTCCATGGATTAGTGGGGAGAGAGAGATAAATAGGCAGAGCACAAAGGATTTTAGGGGAATAGAACTATTCTATATGTTACTAAAGTGGTAACTATGTGTCATTATATATTTTTCAAAAGCCACAGAATGTACAATACTAAAAGTGAACTGTAATGTAAATAATGATCTTTGGACATAATGATTTGTCAGTATAGGCTCATCAATTGTAACATATGTACCATTGTGTTTTGGGATGTTGACAATACAGAAGGTTGTACATGTGTGAGGACAGGGGACATAAAGGAACTCTCTAAACTCTGTAATTAATTTTACTGTGAACCTAAAAATGCTCTAAAGTTTATTGATTAATAAAAACATTCTGCGGAATAAAAATATGTACTAGGAATAAATGAGATTTTCTCTGTTTAATCAGAATGATTTAAACTTGAAAATGCAAACAGACAAAAAAAACCCCTGAATTTCTGTCTTAATATTATTATGTCCAATTTATAGTTTGGACATCTTTACAACCATGAAATTTCTCACAGTATTCTTTATTTCCACTCTAAAATTACGGAGAGGTAATGAGTATAATACTCAATGTATTCATTCATAGTAGGCAATCAAGCAATCGGTTTTCATTTACTTGGTTTGGAAAAGCTATAAAAACCTTTCTTTGTAATCATGGACTAATAATTACACAAATTGTTTTGTCTCTGTTTCTATACATTACCCTTACAATTAATATGAATCTTCTGGGCTCAGTTATCCTGCTGTTGAATTCTACAATTTTTGCCTATTTTCTCTTTCCCAGAGAGTTTATTTTTACTGTATAATACGTTGAGGAAGTATTTTAGTTCATTCTTATAATTTATTTGGTCTTTTCTGCTTTTATGAGTGCAATTCAGTTAATAGTATTTGTTTAAAATGCCTGCTTTAATCTTTTTCAGATATGTCCAGACCAAGTTGATGTCTTTCATAGAGCATATCAACTTTTAATAAACCAATTTAGATACTCTGACTTGCTGCCATGATTATATAATAATATTTCCATTATGCATTATACTTTTGTCTATGCTTATGTCTCTACCTGGAAAAGTAAGCTTTGAAAAGCTCATACTGTGTATTGTTCATTCCCTAAATCTTTGTATCCAAGCATAGTGCATAACAAATAATGGGTTCCCAGAAATTTGTTTAGATAATAGTCAGTATATTATTCCATTTTAGAACAGTTAAATTTGTTTAGATAATAGTCAGTATATTATTCCATTTTAGAACAATTTATTTAATGTAAATTAGTGTGAGTAAAAGATGGTTTAATGTGAATTAAAGTGATGATTATTTTTCAGTTAACTGTAAAATTGAAATATAAAACACAAAAGAACTCAGTGAAAATAAAACCTAAAAATGTAGTTTAGATTTTCAAGAGTTTTAGAAACTATTTCTTTCAAATGCAAAAACTGGACTGTTGATTTTTGCGTTGTTGTTGTTGTCCTCTTAACTTCAAAAGCATTACTTTGATCAATATTGGCTTTTGAAACAGAGTGCAGAGGTTAACAATAAGTTATAAAGTGGGAAAGGAATGATGACATAGATCTATTTTCTTACTACACAAAAAAGAGATTAGAAAAATTTTTTATTGGTTATAAAATGATGGGAAATAAGGCTTATAGACAATGAGCTATATTATACAATCCCCAAATAAGGGAATTTAAGGGGACATAGGAACTGCATCTGTCTTTTCCTCTGGTATTTTTGGAAGAGTCAGCCTGAAAGAACACACTGCAACAACATGGTTGGCCATATTAGAGTCAAAGTGCCAAGTAAATAGATGTTGGCAGAGAGAAGGTCAAGAAAGTACCTAAGTTCTACATAGGTTCTGACAGATCACAGAAGACATTTAGTTTGGTTCTGCATGTTAAAGTGGAGAACTGAGTGTTACCATCACGTGTCCACCACGTTTTAAGGTGAAGTGACTATACAGCAAGGCTGACACATTAACTAAAGGGTAGGATGTAAGTGTGAACCTGAAGACCATCAGAAGAAGGATCCAGTATGACAATTTATTCAACAAAGGAAACTGATGAATTCCTAGGAACCATGCTTTTTTTCTGGCTTCTGCACTGTGATTACTTATGTAATAAAGCAGGTCACTGCAGTGAAATTATCACAAATAAGATGTTTCTTGTCTGATGCCAAGATCTTATCAGTGCATAAATGTTGGAAGAGAATAGGGATGAGGCAAATGCAAATATTCACATATAACCTGGGAAGCCAGACATCCCTGTGGAAGAATTTACAAAATCAAACGTAATAGTCTTTGATGAAAACATCCTCATGAAGAGTTCTTCTTATTTCCTTATGTTGTGTTTCATTTCAGTGTGCCTAATACACTTTCCTTCTAGCAGACATCACTTGGATCATCTCCATTCTTCACATAAACAAAACCTAAAAACATGAAATATCAAGAATGTCTTAATTTCTTTTCAACCAGGAGACTCCTTTAATCCTATGAAAATTTGCCTATTGCTTCTCCAAACACCAGCTCCTTATAACAAAATATATAAATTAAGGCAACTTTTAATGAGTTAAGAATAAGTTCTCTCCCAGTCACCTAAATGAGTTTGTACGTGCCACATACTCGCATAGCCAAGAGGGCTTACTCAAATGTTATGAAAGAGTGGGAGAAGATTTATCCCACAGTAAATATAACTAATTATAAGTTAATTATATTTTATCTCTAGGATCATTGTATTTAATCCTACAATAATAAAGATATTTTGCATTAGCTGCTATCATGAACAATTTCCAAATGGCAGAGGGATTAATCAAATGAAAGATTATTTCTTATTTATTTATTTTTTCTTACTTTCCTATCTGATGCTAGTGAAGAATCTCTCCTAAGAATCTCCAAGAAGTTTTTTTTTTTTTTTTTTTTTCCTCTTTTTTGACATGGAGTCTTGCTCTGTCGTCCAGGCTGGAGTGCAGTGGCGCGATCTCGGCTCACTGGAACCTCCATCTCCTGGGTTCAAGCGATTTTCCTGCCTCAGCCTCCTGAGTAGCTGCAACTATAGGCATGCACCACCATGCCTGGCTAATTTTTGTATTTTTAGTAGAGACGGGGTTTCACCATGTTGGTCAGGCTGCTCTCGAACTCCTGACCTCGTGATCTGCCTGTCTTGGCCTCCCAAAGTGCTGGGATTACAGACATTAGCCACCATTTTTAAGAACTTCCAGGCTCCAGAATCCTTCTACTGTGTGGCTTTCTTATCTCAAAATCTTTGCTGCTAACCACTAGTATGGAGGCTAGGTCTTCAACCAAGAATCTTGCAAGAAATTCTAAGGGCCAAGAGAAAAGTTGGGTGTATCATCACTTTCTACATTCTGTCTGCATCCAGAACTAGTTATAGTGTACCAATTTAATTACATAAAATTGTGGAAAATGTAATCTTCCTGTATACACTGCAAGAGAAAACAAAATTGATGAGAATCTATGCAATCATTTTACCAAAACTCCACACATTCTGACTTTGCCACATGCTGGGTCAGGATAGATTGCTTCTCCTTGGAGGATTAGTCATGTAATTAACAAAAATGTTTGTGGGAGTTCATTCAAAGATACTGAAAAAGAGGGGAAAGTGAGCATTGTTCTGAATACTAGAAGTCTTGTTTTAGTATGAAAAGCAAACAGAAAGTATTAGACTACTATTTTTGAATCTAAATAGAATGCTATGTGCTATCGCATCTATCAAACAAGAGCAGAAGGTCTCAAGAGAGCCTACTCTATGATTTGCCAAGGATAAAAAAAATACTATTTTTTTCTAAAAAATAAATACCCTTGCTTTTCTTTTCTCTTTATCCTTTATTGCATTTGTACAATTGATTACTTTCTTTCCGTTTGGAGTTTTGTAGATTTAGAGACATTTCTTTCAGGCCATACAAGTGCCAAATGCTGTCTTTTTAGTCAACTTGCTAAATTACAGGTAACTCAGCCAAAAAGTAGTTTAAGTGGCATTCAGGTGAGTTTGCATTACTCTAGAGAGTCATGTAACTGGATAAAAATCAGCCTTCAAATGCAATAGAGCGTTATTTATTCTGGTATATAAGCATGTAAACATGACAAAGTGAGGCTGTTAAAACAATGAACTATGATTCCCCTAAAGATTTAGAGCACCATTTAGTATTTTACAGCACCAGGCTTACTCTTAACAGTATCTGATTTTGTCATATATATATTTTAACTTCTCATTCTCTCTAGTGGTTCCTGGCTTTAAGGAATCTCAGCATTGCTTTATTTGCTAATACTGACACCTGTGATTAATGAAGGCTTAATATCTGAGATAATTTGTTGTCACTTGGAGTCCCTATTAAATTATAGAGTCTATGTATTATTTTAACATAACAGGGATATGACTAAGGTAATATTTATGAATTGTGAAGCAAGATATCCATTCTGTAGCGTGGAGTCTGCCAGGAGTTGGTACACCATAGAAAGAATTCAGGAAAGTACAGATGTTATCATATTCCTACTGCAGACCTCTTGCAGGGAGAATGTGGGAGAGCAAGTGATGAAAGAGCAAAAGTGAGAGTGAAAGTGAGAGGGAAAGACAGACAGAGAGAGACAAAGAGAGGGATTGAATGTAAAATAGGAAAACATTTAAAAAAGGAAGATAAATACTTTTGCATATTATGGGGGATTGAAACAAGTGCCCTGATCTTAAATTTTAATGTTTAACATCCATTTAACTCTTTTATTATATCTGGACATATTCACCCCTAGAATTCAGACACGTTATTTCACTTCTTAGATTTCTTATTTAGTAATATGATGATGTCACAGAAACAGAATTACTAAGTTTTATTTCAAAAATGTATTGGGGAATTATATTTAATATGCTTATACCTTACAAATAATAATGTCATTCTGTGATATTAATTAGTCTTAATAATATTATAAGAAAGAAGTGCTAAATTTGACAATTATTCAGACAATTATTCACCAATTTTGACCAACTCAAGAAGCATAATTTAGGTGTTCATCATTTGGACATTAAGTTATTACATAATTTTTTTTCTCCACACCATGATTCTGTAGCTTATTACATAAATTCATTATTGAGGGAGAACAAAATAATCTGCTTACAAACATAATTTTTATTTGACCATAAAGTCCACACATAATTATTTAGTGGAGAATACCAGTGTCTCACAATTCACTCTTAGTGTACTCTTCTTACTTTGTAAATATGCAGTCAAATAATAGATTATTTTTCAGTGTGCGTTCCTCAGAAATTGTAGCCTGAGACAAAGTGCTTAGTTACTGTTACTTATTACGGAGTGTGATCCCAGTGAGTAGAAGTGAGGCTCAGAAGGTGAAGTAGGTTAGGAGGGACAGCCAACATGAGGCTGTATTAGCAAGCTGCCTGCTGATTGCATGATGCCTTAGGATGTCCCCAAAGAAACCAGAAATTTACCGCTTCTCAGTTTATATGGGGTGGCCACCATGTGGTGAGTGAAGTGGAACCATTTATCCATGGTTTCCTATCTCTCATTGATAAAAGTTTTGCTCCACTGGGTGTTAACTCCCAAATATTTCTGAGTCCCATGGAGCCATCCTTAGGGAATCCTCTAGGCAGGAGCTGCAGGCATGAGGCACAGTTGTTGAAGTTGCCCTTGTGTGGGGTTACTCAGAGCTCACAGAGATCTAACCACTATTGGGACAGCTAAAACAGAATACTGGTAAGGCCTGGGAGAGCTCA
Organism: Pan paniscus; assembly: GCF_029289425.2. Classification (NCBI taxonomy): domain Eukaryota; kingdom Metazoa; phylum Chordata; class Mammalia; order Primates; family Hominidae; genus Pan; species Pan paniscus. Next base: position 100,326,558 of record NC_073258.2, read on the forward strand.
AGTTGTGTATGTGGGAAGAATACTATATTCCAGATAGCACAGCACGGATACACTACTGCCCTCCACAGCTGGCTTCCATACTGTAATCTGGGGCCTCCATAGTTGTGAGAACAATGTACTCCTTTAGTTTCCAAGCAAAGAAGGGGATATTGGGGATACAAATTCAATCAATCATTCCCATGTATTTATTAGGCCGTGTTGGCTGGAATTCCCATACAGTGGTTCAGCAGGCCAGGCAGGGTAGTGCTAAGAGTTGTGCCAGAGAATTCCCTGGGTTCCAGTCTTTCTGCTTATTCCTATTTTCTTGTCTTCAGAGCAACAAGGCTAGTTTTCATAGTAATAAGATTGCTAACATACTGTCAAAACGGACTAAAGGCAAATTGATTATATTCGGAGGTTAATGATCAGAGGAATCCTTATTGACTCCCGGTGGAAGTATTTATTCCCTAGTAAGCAGACCTTTAGCATAGAAGAGCCTGAGATTTCCAGAGTAGGAGACACACAAATTTCACAAGGTGGATACTGACAGTTAAGGTAGGAGGGACCAATCCTGTTTCTACCCATTGTTTCTGAGACAATATGCTATTGGGATTATATTAATTAATGATTCATCGAATATACATCCAGAAGCATAGCATTTCAATTCTGTTGCATATTTCCTTGAGAAGGACTCTTAACTGAGGCTTTACCAGGCCAGTTATCTAACTATTAGGCTGACTGTCTCAATGAGGAACATGAAATCACCAGTACATTTTGCGTTCATGTGCCTATGATCATAGCTTCTTTGTCAGAAAATGGTTCCCTTGGTCTAATGCAGTGCCATGTGGTATTGCATATTAAAAGATAAAATATTTTGTAAGTCCTTGGATGGTGGTGCAAGTAGGAATCACAGGAAGGAAAGATAAATCATTATCCTGAAGAGGTTTTAAGTTGTTAAAGAGCTGTCCCAACCTGGGTAGAAGAAGTCATATAACCAACCTGAAGCCTGATTCCTGCAAGGAATTGTGCTCTGTTGAAGGCTCATTTTTAGTATCTGTTGTTGGAAATTCAGAACACCAAGCAGTGCAGTAGATACATTATCTTTGTTGAGGGGAGCCATCTGTTGGGTTCACGTTATTCCTGCCAACAAAGATACTTTGTTCATGGCCCATTGTTCAAACATTGCAGGATGGGTGGGGTGAAGACATGTTGGCTGACATTTATGTGATGGGTCATGTTCATTCTTCGTTAAAAGTCTCCTCTGTAAGTTGATGCTCTCTGGTGATCATTATGAAAAACAAAGATCTACATATTTTGTGACAATAACCATATCAATTACCTCTTTAATAGACCTTCTTACTCCCAATCTTCCAATCTTGCTCCTTCAGGCCTTTAAACTGGAAGAATTTATTTTTTCTTTCTCAGGAATCCAAGCTTATATTTACCTCAGCATTCTTTTTTCTTTGTAGCTTTTTGTGATGACTAATATAACATATTCATATGCTAAAATCTTCTGAAAAGATATACCTCAAAGGAAGGTGATTAGTGCTATAGCGCTGTGATAGTCGAGAATCTAGTTTATTATTACTATTAATTTTAAAATTTGGTTTGGTTCTGTATAGGGGAGAAAAAGTAAGATCTTTTCCTTACCCATTGCAAGGGTCATCGCTGAGACCCCTATAACCAAAAGACACATTAACAAGAGAAAAGCATAACAAATTCATTCAATGTCATGTTTACATGACACAGGTTATTCAAAATGAAGACTCAAAGAAACAGGAAAAGCTGTATATTTTTATGCTTGGATTTGAGGAAGGGGAGCCAGGCATGCAGAACTGTGAATGAACAAAATGGAAATGGTCTAATGGTAATAAAATGAAGAGGGGACACCGTGAGGACCGTTTGTTTAGATTCTTCTTGGCATCTTTATGTCTTCAGTTCAGAGATGAGGACATGTTTTTCTCTGGGAACAGGAAGAGTCCCTCTGGAATGAGTAACTTATGGACTCCTTTAAAGGAAGGTCAGATAATTCTTTAATGGTTTGTTTCAGGGGAGAAATGCAGGAGACTGTTTGAAAGACCTTCCTGCTTCTACTGCTTCCTCAAATGCCCAGGCACCATATTTTGAGATAGCATGTCCTGAACCCCATCGCTTTGTTTGTATTTTTAACTTATATTTTAACTTATATAGTTGATGATATTTAAGTTTTACAAAAATTATCTGAAATAGTTAAGTTTGTTTCTTTCTTTTTGAAGACAAAATCGCCTAAAGAATGTGTTGGAATTCAAAGTTGGTTTAAGTCACAGGTTCAAAAGATGAAGTCAGCATAATGATTACAATTAATCTTAGTAAATGCTAAAGCAGTGTATAAAGTACTTTTATTTGGGCTCATTTCATGCACCCAATGAACAACTCTAATAAATGCCATGTGTATTTTCATTTTATAGGTCAGTTATTATCGATAATTCTATACCTTTTGCCATAATGAGCAGTAGCTCAAGCCAATGCTGTCTAATTCCAAATCTTGAAAATAAATTAAGTTTATAAATTCAGTTAGCAAATATTAATGGAGAAACTTAAGTGACAGAGATACAGCAGTGACTCAAACAAATTCTGGTTCTAGTGCAGATTCAAAAAAACAAATACATATATAATATGATATGAGTAAAATTAAATGTTTAGAAGAAAAGGCAGGGTAAAGGGATAGACATTAGCAGAGGAGGATTGAGGTGTTCAAGGAAGTTCCACCTGAGCAAATGTCATTTGAGCAAACGATTGGTCCATGTATTTTTTAACAAATAGAAAGTTAAAGGATTTACTTACCTTACATGTGCTCTGTAACTCTCATTATTATAAATACAATATTTAAATTTCTATAAGATTTTACCAAGATTTACTAAAGGTAGTAAACTTCAAAAGCAATCTATATAGTCATGTAGAATTGGAATTAAAATTAAATTTAATAACTTTAAATTCTATACTCATTCTGATATTGGTAGCTACAGATTTTATTAATCTTCTGTTAATCATTTATTATACGAAAAAGAAATATTGCAGAAAGTTGTTTTCCTGAGAATTAAAATCTATAGAGATGCCTCCACATTTATTTAATTTTGGTGTAGTACCACTCTGAGACATTCATGTCAGAGCTTTCGAATTCTCCCCTGGATCTGATGAAACTCACTCCATAGTAATCTACCAAATTTAGAAGTAATCAACTCCATGTGGCAAACCAAAGCCCAGATGGAATGCCTCTTAATCTTTAGATTAATGTGTCTACTCAGCATTTAAGGTGTAACTCCAAAATAATGGAGTTGCAATACCCTTTTACTTTCTCACCAGGCTATATTAAGCTACGAGACCTAAAACAGATTTAATCCTAAAATATATCCATTTGTCTAACATATTTAATAGCAAGGCTAAGTCCTTTGAACTGTATACCTTTTATCCTTATTGGGATAAATAATTGCTTCACAAAATACTAACAGTTTTTAGATCTTGAATTTAAAAGGTGAAGAAAATCTTGTTACTTTCTTGTAATGGGGTCCAGGAAGCTGATGTAACTTTAATGCCTGAAGAAAAACACTGTAGGGAAAAAAAGTCTACTCTGGAAATAAAAGTTTTACATAGATTTTCCCAGGCTATTAGCCCTGGACAGTCTGTGATAATTAGCTTACCACAGATGACTATGGTGAGGAGTCACATGCTTTCTTATATAGCTGAACCAGTGCAGGCTAGCCAAGCTGACGGGCATGCCCTCATTTTTAGCTCCAAGTAAAGGTGTCATTTGATTTTCCAGTGCTGTATAATTATTGTTTCTTCCCAGGATATTAATCTTGACCTTAGGGAACTGGAGTTTTAAATGAAAGCCTACTTTTAAAAGTGATAGAACAGTATCTGTTCATTTTTTCCACACATTTTAAAAGACATCAGATTCTTGCTCTTATTTTGTTATAATTAATTATAATTGGTGCAAAGGTAATCATTTTCCAATGTAAACTTTTATAGATAAAACCAAAAACACTAAAAAGTGTTGATACAGGGTCTTAATATTTTTAAATTACCACACATGTATCTCTCCAATACCTTTATTTAAATCACCCCTGCTGGGCGTGGTGGCTCATGCCTGTAATCCCAGTACTTTGGGAGGCTAAGGTGGCAGATCACGAAGTCAGGAGTTCAAGACCAGCCTGACCAACATGATGAAACCCCGTCTCTACTAAAAATACAAAAAATTAGCCAGGTATGGTGGTGCACACCTGTAATCCCAGCTACTCAGGAGGCTGAGGCAAGAGAATAGCTTAAACCCTGGAGGCGGAGGCTGTAGAGAGCTGAGATCGCACCACTGCACTCCAGCCTGGGCAACAGAGCGAGACTTTGTCTCAAAAAATTAAAAATAAATAAATCATCCCTTCATATATTGCTAAAACTAAGCCATTTGCCGTGTACATATCTTATGAGATATGGCGCTTTCTGGAATTAGCAAGTCTTTGTTATGGCCCACTCACATAGAAAGTCAGAAAGAGAAATAGCAGTTTTCATGGCTTCTGAGTAGGCCTTTCAGAGCATCAACTCCAATTTTGTAAGAGAAAATATATACCAAAGTCACACTAGCACATACATAAAGGCCATGGTGTATTATGCGATGAAGATTGCATTCTTCCCTGAATGTAATGAAGGCTTTCTGGAAGTAGAGAGCTTTATCCTTTAAAAAAGCCACTTTGATAGCAGGGTAGAGAATAAATTACAGAAGGGGGAGTGTTTTAATCCAGAAGAGCAATTGAGAGGATGGTGTACAAATCTAGAAAATAATTAGAGAAGGGTTCATCTAAGGTAGTAAGAAGTGCAGAGCGAGACTTGAAAGATAGAAGATAAAACCAATATAATATGGTGACTGGGTTGGGAGACTGAGAAAGAAGAAAATGTTTAGTTTATTGGCTTGGGTGACTGAGTGGATGAATGCACCACTTCCTGACATGGGAATTATGTATTGAAGGAAAGAAGAGCAATGTGGGAAAGGGTACACATTTTTGTTTAAGCACACTAATTTAAAATGCCTATGGTATATCCAAGTGTAAATGTTTTGTGAACTGTTGAGTATCTTGGAGTACAATAAGCTGAGATAGAGATTAGGAGTCAGTGATTCTTTATACATGCTTATTAAATCACAATAATAGAAGTAATCATGCATCTATTTTTGATAGAGAAGCGTGACGAGGACTGAGGTCACACTCTGTGAAGTTTAACGTTTAAGTGATGTGTCAAAGACTAGGAACCCATGAAAAATGATTTATTTTATTTATTTATTTGAGACAGAGTCTCGTTCTGTCGCCAGGCTGGAGTGCAGTGGCTAGATCTCGGCTCACTGCAGTGAAAATGATTTTTTTAAGTGGTCAGAAAGGTAGGATGAAATGTAAAATGCTTTGACCTCATAAATCTAAGGAGAAGAATGTTTTTCACCATCTCATTTTTAATATAGTACTTGACATATTAAAAATGTCTTGAAAGAAATACAGTTCAACTGTCAGGTCTTACCTAATGTAAGTTTCCTATAAAGTATATGGGAACAGCAAATGGGAACATTTGTAAAGGCATACACATAATTCCCAGATAGATCAGTGGCTGTCTAGCAAGAGGCTGAGGAAACAAAATGCAGGCATTAAACAAATTCTGCCTCTCTACTACTTAAAATCATGTAAGATAGTCCAGATGATGTATTTGAGTGAAAGATGCATAGCAATCTCTGTGAAGTTGTTAGGATGCCTTCTCAAGAGGTGGTAAGTAACTGGGGTTGGATGTTGTGAAAACACTCTCCATTCATAAATAACTATGGATTTTCGTACGTTTTCAGCCTGTGTAAAGTCAACCCTAAATGTAGACCTCTGCTAGTCATAATTCAAAGGAAAGAAAAATAGAGAGAAGCAAAACATGCTGGTTAAATAAATTAGGCTTTTAATATCGTCGGCCAGAATTCAAGTATACACTTCCAGCGCTTCCTAGTTGTTTGATTTTATTCTCATAGAGCTTAATTTACTCATCTGTGAAATGTAGATGTTAGCACTTCCTATATCACAGCCTTGAGGATTGAAAGAGAAAATATTTGTAAAGTGTGTTAAACAGGGCATAGCACATGTAAGCATTCTAAAAAAGAAGTAACTTATACCAATAGTTAGAGACCCAAAAGAGAAAAATATAACAATCCCAGATGGGAAAAATATTAACTTAATGCTGGTCTATGAAATTTTATGGAAACAGGTTATTTAGTAAACCCGTATGTTTCTAAAAACCTAATAAACTAGGGAGAAATAGAATGCTTTGATGAGTTAGATGTCTTGGTAAAACTAGTCAGAAGCCATTTGTGAGAACAGACAAGGGAACACTGCCTTTGATGTAAGTTCTGGCTGTTAAGAAGAAAAAATGCTCACAGCTGAAGCCACAAAAAAGCTAGTAACCCAGATAGAATATTACCCCTTTTCTGTAGGAACTTAGTAGTGGCAAAACCCAGAAAGAAAACTTATTTCTAGCTCTCCAAGAAAGGGCAGTAATAACATGGGCCAGGACAACTAAACAAAACTAGCAAAGAAAAAGGGAGGAAACAAATAAAAACAGAATATTCAAAGAGTTGAATGACATACGTGTAGCTCAACTCAATATATAATCCTAAGATTATGAGCTTGAAAATAAACTCTGCTAGATATTCATTGTTTGAAATTGGAGACTTCTTCCTACCACTGTAAAAGATGGGATGTACCTGACAGATTACAGGTACAGTGAAAAGGTGAAGAGAATATATTACTGAATAAGGAAAATGGGGACATACTAGGAATCATCGTTTTCACATCAGAAAACTGCTTGTTAAATACACTAGTGATAGGTTCAGAAATTTACCTAGGAAATTAAGTCTCCAGGTGAGACTTGTTTAGGGTAAATTCCAGTGTTCCAAAGGCCATCAAAGTTCTAATCATCAGACAATTTTTTCTAGAGTTGATTTTGACCAGAGATATCATTTTCTACATGTTAGCTACTGTGTGTTCAGGCGTATAGTCTTGGCAATTTTATACATGCTGCCAAGTAACATCTTTATGGTTACCTAATGGGTCCCCATAGAGCTACAGTGAGTTTAGAGGCTGAGAGACAATAGGTTACATTTTCCATGTGTTTTTGTCATTTTTGTTGCTTTTCTCTAATTTCTTTCAAAATAGTGATCTCTAAACAGTATTGATTTTTATAATAAGTATAATGTATAATAAATGTACTGCATTTTTAATAGCTCTAAATAGCATTATCGCAGTTCAGTGTAAAGTCAGTGTGTCATTTGTTGCTATAGTTTTCGACCTCCCATCTCTGGTTTATCTCTTCATTACCACAGTTAACTTGTTAGTCAAAGCTTTTATTAGCTTGATTCTGAGTTATTGTAATTGTTTCCAACTAATTTTTTTATTCTAATTCATTCTGCAAAAATCTAGGGAATTTTTCTTAAGCAATTCTCATTGTGTTAATTCCTCCATTTTCCTCTCCCTAACTAGCATCAATGTTCCCTTTTTCCCAAACTTTCCTTTGAGAATTTCCTCCCCACTCCCACCCACCTCCACAGTATTCAGATACAGAGTTTGAATAAGTTTGGTTTCCTGCCAATGATATACAAATAGGCTCTGATCTGTGGAAGCCAACCATTATATCTCATACCTGTGTCACCAGTGAGGGGTTTAAGAATGAATACATAAGCTATTAGGGAAAAATGATGCCTCAGTTTGTAGTTAGGGCTTCTGGGAAAAATGTTTCTTCTTCCCTTGAAGGAGGTAAAAGAAACAATTTTTCTTCTTGTGCACATTGCAGTGAGAGTGTGTGAGATCCAAAACCATTGCAGCCATTTTTGTAATTAGGGAAACTAATTTTAGGATGAAACTGACACAACTGAGTAAGGAGATCTAGGAGATGGAGGTTTGTTTGGTTTAGCATTAATTCCAGCGATGTCATGATAAAGGCAGCTCTACCTCTGATCTTTGCAATCACATGAGCCAATACATCCCCTTGTTGGCTTAAAGCACTATTGAGTTACTGCTTTCTTTCTCAATCAAAAGCATTTTATCAGATAGAAGGTATTTTTGGTCAGTGATATCATATCTAAATTTTGTCACTGCTACTTTGAATTCTGTTCCTACTGAGATAGTTAACACCCCACTATTCCCAAATTGGAATGTGAACTCTTTCCTAGTAATTTCTGTTCTTCATGAATTTTTAACAAAAATGTTATACCTAGTGCTATGGTTTGAATGTGTCCCCTCCAAAATTCAAATGTTCCCAGTGTGATAGTATTTAGACGTGGGGATTTAGGAGGTTATAAGGCCATGAGGACTTCTCCCTCATGAATAAGATTAAGGCCCTTAAGAAAGAATTTGCATGCAGCGTTCAGTCTCTTGCCCTTCTGCCTACTGTCATGTGAAGATGCAGCCTCCCTCCCTTCCGTAGGATGCAGCCCTCGCCGGACAACTGAACCTGCTGGTGCCTTGGTCTTGTGCGTCCCGGCCTCCAGAACCACGAGAAATCAATTTCTGTTCTTTATAAATTACCCAGTCTCAGGTATCTGTATCCTGTTATAGCAGCACAAGTGGACTAAGACACCTAGTTAGTATCCATGTTCTCTCATAAAAATTCTACACGAGTTGTTGACAAAAATTTATTTATTCTAACAATTTTGAAAATGTTAGTCAACTCAATTTTGATATTTATTTGACACATGTCATATTTCCTTTTGCTGACAATGAGATATTTATAATGTTTAATCAATTGAACAGTTATATTTTTCAGGCCATATTGTTTTCTGTTTTTGATGTGTTTCCTATGAAATTCATGTCACAACATAAATAAAATCCTACCTCTTTCTTTATGTATTGGGTGCCATAGAAAAAGTTAGACTTATGTAAAAAATATAGGCTTTGCCAAGAGTATTTATGACTACTATTCTGTATCATGTGCTTATTTTTGACTTTGAAAAAGAATGGCAAAAAAATGGCTGGTTTCAAATATTTCACCATGTTGAGTTCTGGGTTGTAGCTTCCAATGAAATGGGGATCTGAAAGTTGGAGAAGAGTGAAAATAGTGTAATGACTATAGGAGTAGATTTGTTTGATAATGAAAAAAACAGAGGCAAAACACACTCAAATATTAGGCTGGCGCAAAAGTAATTGTGATTTTTGCCACTGAAAGTATTACAAATTATTGCTGACCTTGATCTTATATCAAAATCCTGAGAGTTTGTTTATATGCAGTGATAGTGACTCAAAGCATTTGAACAAATGGATTAACCTCTCTTTTAAGGCACTCAAATTAATTCCAATGATACCTTTAAAAAAGTTGTAAAGCTAACACATTTGTTTTAATGGAAGATAAACAAATGAGATCTGAAGAGCTTAAAATGGAAAAAATATTTTTTCTAAACTCTCGTTTCTATTTTTCAGAGTCCTTGTATATTTCCAGAAGAATGTTTATACCTACACAAAAGTTTATCAATTTCCTTTTTCTTTCCTTTCTTTCTTTGCTTTTTTCTTTCCTTCTCTCTATACATTCTGTGTGAAACTTGCTTTCTATTTAATGTCACCTAAAAATATTTGGGACATTATGCTGTATATATGCATAGCATGATTTTTTTATGGCTACATAGTATTCCATGAATTGTATATATCTTAATTTATGTATATGTATTGTTTAAGCATATTTGAATTATTTTGCATTGTTTTCATACAAACATAATAGCAATGGGTGTATTCCTACTTGCAGATGTCTTATCTACTTATTCTAGTCTTTTTTGTGTAGATTACTGAGCTGAAATTGATTGTCAATAAGTATGTTTATTTAAATATTTTTAGATATTAACAAATTTCTTCCAAAATGTTTCAAAAATTTATACTCCTAGCAAAGCTATATGAAAGTTATTTCTTCTTACCTGTAATCTGTATGCCTTTTGTGAAAAAAAGACTTCAGAAATTTGTGTGCACAGTGAAGATCCTTGATATATGCACCATGCATACATACGTGTATTTGTATATATTCTCTGTTTTGTGTGTGTTTGTGTGCATCTGTGTGTGTATGTGTTCTATTTGTAAGAGAGAGTGATTGCATTATGTTAGAAATAAAACACTATAAATATTTGCTGAGTGGGTAATTGAATGAATGGTTGAATCACCTATGCTGTTCTGTGCTGTTCATAGAATTGAGTTGAATCTACTATTCTGCTGGAATTATAATTGGGACGCTCAGTGACAAGCTTCTGCTCAGCAATTTGCTTTATAGTAACGATTGTTCTGCTCCTTCATGAAATGAATGAGATCCAGGTCAAGCCAATTATGAGGGAGAAAACATTGAAGTTAATGCAAATCATTCAGGATAGGTTTAAATAACCCTAGATTTGTTTAACTAACATTTAGTTTAAAGAATACTTGAAATAACTACTTCCTCCGTGAGTCCTTTTCCAACTAAGTAAACCTGAAATGTACATGCAGCCTTCAAGAAACCACTGACACAGCCACTTTCTCCTGGCATCAGGCAAGATGCTGCAGTTGCAAAAGAACTGATTTGCTTCTTCAGTAGCAAGTGAGCCCATTCTTAGGACAAAAAAAGTTTTGAATTTTATCCACAGGTAAAAGATATTTTTGTTATTAGTGGAATCAGTGATTCAACCTTTCATTCAATTACCCACTCAGCAAATATTATTAATGCTTTATTTATAAAATAATGCAATTATTCTGTCTTAGAAATAAGGCACACCTGGTTTGAAAACTAATTTTCTCTCTGACTGTTTGACATTGCATATGTCATTCACGTTCTCCAAGATGATACACTCACCTGTCAGTATTTTCAGTATTTGATTTTCAAAATGTGGAAGGCCTGACTCATAGGCATTTAGTGATTCTGTTATCTTCTTTTCCATCTTTTATTAGTGTAAATGATTGTCATCATAATCAGGTCATCAACCAGGGATTTCTGGCTTAGAATTATTCATAGGTACAACGCTGATGGCTCTTCTGAAATTGCCCCTGCATAGGTTAATCCACAAATTGTACATGTATCTAATCTTTGGCCTCATAACATTGTATTCCCTCACCACCTCCATTATTTTATGTTTATGCAACAGACAATTCAATTGTATTATGTTGTCCATTGCTAACATCTATGTTGGATGGTTTTTATAAACAGTCTATATTGTAGAGGGTGAGAAAAACAGTACAGGTAGCAGGGTTCATTTTACCTCATTTGTATTTATTTAGAATGATGCTTTTTCAAATATTTCAAATATTGCTATTTTTTTCTTGTGTCTTTAATATGGTTAGGCTTTGTGTCCCCACCCAAATCTCAGCTTGGATTGTAATCCCCATAATCCCCAAGTGTCAAGGGAGGGACGAGATGGAGGTAATTGAATCACGGGGGTTGGGGGGTGGTTTCCTCCACGCTGTTCTCATAATAGTGAGTGAGTTCTAAGGAGATCTGACAGTTTTATAAGGAGCTCTTCCCCACAACTTTGCTTGGCACTTCTTTCTGCTGCCTTGAGAGGAAGGTGCCTTGCTTCTCCTTCACCTTTTTCCATGATTATAACTTTCTTGAGACCTCCCCAAGCATGCTGAACTGTGAGTCAATTAAACCTCTTTTCTTTATAAATTACCCAGTCTCAGGCAGTTTTTATAGCAGTATGAACATGGACTAATACACCCCAACAGTAACTTATTTTCAACAAAAGCACAGTTATGCTCTAGGTCCCTACTCTTCTAAACCATACACCCTCCTACAGGTAAACTAAAGACCTATATGATGTCTCACTTTTCATCTTTACCTGTGTTTGCCAAAGGCACTTCAAACTCATCTGTCCTTTCTTTAACATGTCTTCTCCTTCCCAAAGTATTTTTCTTCACCTTCAGTCCACATTTTAGTAAATGACATCATATTTCAGTCATTCTGCATTGCTAGAAAATTAGGAATTATCTTGGGTTACAATTTCCCAAAGTTTTTTATTAAAAAGAGTATCTAACACTACCAGTTTTATATCTTAAATATTTGTTATGTATCTATCCTTTCCATCTTTATTTATAGCACTTCTAAGTCCTTTTTAATTTTTACTTGCAGTTTGACAAATATGGTTCTTACTAGGATTATACTATGCGTATTCCTCTATAACCTTTTCCCTATGTAACTCTACATCTTTCTTCCCTTCACTTCCTTAATGTGTTTTGTCATTCCATGCCCACCATGTTTGCATACACTAATTACTAGAATGTGAGACAACCCCTCTTTAACCCTGTCATCCCTTTGGGTTGTCAAAACCGGGTGATCCATCTTTATTTACTGCTACACAACTATGAATAAAGTTTGTTCCCAAGAAAAGACAGCAACGTGTCTGGATAAAAGAGGATCATATTCTCTGTAAAAGATATGCTAGATTCTCAGCCTCATATTCATTTGTTTCTCAACCACCTAAGAGCTATGCATTCTCCCAAGCTCAGTTCAGACATAATCACTTCCAGGAAGCTTTCTGCAATGCTGTGAGTGTGAAACAAGTGTGCCTCTCAATGTAATTTAGGGCAAAATCTGTAATATAGCACTTGATTGTTAATATATCTTTCGCCTTTGTTGGACTGCAAAGTACTGAAGGACAAAAACCTGGGTCTTTTATTTTGTCATCCGCAGCTTCTAATAATACTGTTCCAGGCATATAACAGATAATTGATATATAGATGGGTAGACAGACAGATAAATAGATCTATATCTATTACATATAATGGAATTTTTTTGGTAATATATATTATATTCTATGATGGCAAGGAATTGTACCTCATTTCTCCTTTCTGTTAAACTACTTTAATGGCAAAATCCATTTTAGTTAATAATTATTCAATAAATATGAACCAAATTGAGTTAAATTAGCAAGATACATCGTTTAAATTACAATGTATTTGTAACAAAAATCTTAGTGTAATACAGTGATTTATATGTTACTTTTTAATATTCATTTTTTGCTTTATATTTGTGTGTTAATTGTTCAATGAGATGCTTGGCTTACAAGATTTTTCTCACCCATATTTAGGTGAATGTATTTGAATTATAAATCTGTGGTGAACAGGGGCTGCACAGATTTAAGGTAATTTTAATATGATCAACAAACTGACTTTTTAAAGAAAAGGTAGAGTTTTGCTGTAAACTAATATTTTGATAATAATCCTAGCACCCATGGGTTTAGACAAGTGTTTTTACTCTTACGTGATCCAAAAGAAATTAAAGTGGCTGGGCGTGGTGGCTCATGCCTGTAATCCCAGCACTTTGGGAGGCTGCGGTGGGCACATCATGAGGTCAGGAGATCGAGACCATCATGGCTAACACGGTGAAACCCCGTCTCTACTAAAGTACAAAAAATTAGCCGGGCATAGTGGCACATGCCTTTAGCCCCAGCTACTTGGGAGGCTGAGGTAGGAGAATCGCTTGAACCCGGGAGGCGGAGGGTGCAGTGAGCCACTGCACTCCAGCCTGGGCAACAAGCCAGACTCCGTCTCAAAAAAAAAAAAAAAAGAAAGAAAAGAAATTAAAATATAATTATACATTTGAGACCCACTAACAATTCAGTTGTCTGATTTAATATTTCTACTCTTGTTATAGATGAATGTGTATATTTTTAATAGAACTTTGGATTTTAAGCAGGAAGTTACTGTAACATCAAGTAAATTGTTAGAAAGTCGTTCTTCAAGCTCCAAATGAAAGATTCTTCACTCTTCAAAACCTTCTTTTGCTGACTCCATAGACTTAACCACTTGTGATTAGAGTTCCCTTGACCTTGAAATTGCATTACAGATAGTTGTCTTTGGTGCTACTTTCCTTAACAGACCACAACTTCTTGAGTGCAGAAACCATAGTTTATTGCTCTCCTAATTCTAAGTGAAAAAGGAAAGGAGAAGAGAATGTAAAAAGCAGGGGAAAGAGGCAAGCAGAAATAAAATAGTCTTTGAATATTTTGCAGCCACTTAATAAATTCTTAAGTCAGATCCTTTTTGTCCCACTTCTGACTTCTGGTTGACTTTACATCTACTGGGATGGCCTCTTCTGAAGACTCAATTGTGTTCCAGTATGTTTTCTTTCTTCTCTCTCAGCATACCTCCCATTTCCCCCAAGTTATACAGTAAACTTGCTGTTTGAAAGAAAGCACTGGATTTGTTTAATTTATATTAAAGAATGGGTGACCATTTATTGCTTTTATATGGTATCCCAATTTGATGTTAACATTTTAAAAAAAGACATGCTGACACAAAGTAGTAAATCTCTAATGGTAGAAATTATCTGTGCAAATTTGGGATATAAGAGCATTGATTATCAGTACTCTTTGTCCTGCTTTGCTCACTGTCCTGCTTTGCTGAATAGTATTTGCAGAAGAGAGAAAGAGTTAGTATGCAGGATAATTTACAGAAACAAGTATGATGTGGGAAGAATAGAGTTTTTTGAGAGCTTAATAAATTTTTTTCAACATAACTTTTGAATGATTCACTCTGGTCATTTAGACAGGAGGCCCAAATAGCAATGTTAGAAAGTTGCCAGAGAATTTGTTACACAAGATAAATCCAGCCTTTGGGAAATCTTGTGGTATTCCTAATTACCTTCTTGTTTCTTTATACACATAAGGCTTGGATGCTGGAAGATAACACAATTATATCTCGTCCCCCAATCCCTGTGTAACAGATTTTCCACATTGAATTTCATTTTTGTTTTTTAAATAATATCAAACCTTTGCATTTCTCCAGGTCAGTAAAAATGCAGGCCTCATTGTGTTGCTAAAGGATCTTCCTCTTTTCCCCACTTAGAATTTTCTGAACCTAATCAGCAAGGAGCATTTTGCCAGGCTCCTGGTCATTGGTCCATAAACGAATGACACTCTTCAGGCCAAGGGCTAGCTAATCGCCAATTCCGAACTCTGTGTGTTAACTAGTGTGTGTTCTTTTCACTTTTCAAAGTCATAACGGATCAGGTACAGTGGCTTTTGCTTCCACGTTTGAGCTGCCTGAATAAACAGGAGGTAATCCCTCACCTTAGGCTGCTGCATAATGCATTCCAGCTTGTTGCTCTGAGTATTTTTGACAGCTTTAACATTTGTTACTGGTAGTTGATCTTGGACTTTTTGATCCATGAATCTGAATGGTACAGCTTGTCCTCATGCTCATCATTTCTTGGTCAGCAAATTAGTCTGGGGCCCTTGCTCAGGATCGTACTAAAAATGAAAATCCCCATGCAAAATAAGTATTTCAATAATTTTGAGTATCTTTGTTCAAAAAGAAAAAAATGTTCTCTCTTTTTAATGGCATAAGACAGTTATTCTTCCATCATGTGAGCATCTTGCTCTCTGTTTACAATGTGTATGTTATGCAGATTCTTATACAAATATCTTTTCTATTTTTTTAAACAAAGGCAGGTTCACGCCTCTGTCTTGTGTCCACCTTTCCAGGTACCAGTGCCTCTCATTTATTCTTAGTTTTCAGTATTGCGATTTGTTTTAGGTAGACGATTTGCGCCTTGAAAAATAGTCATTGCAAACCATGAGTAAATACTTTAAAAAAATTATAGTGTTTGTATAGTAAAAGTGTGTGTTGTTTTCTCTTCTAAATTTACTGTAATGTCACATTTTACTTGTAAATAAGTAGGAATTTCAATGTAGTAACGTACATAAGTAAAATTAAATAACCAGTAGTTCCAAATACTGTTTTAATTGTTATTGTCTGTTTACTTCATAGTAGTAATTGTAGGAATATATTTCAAGAAAGTAAATGTAAAGTCTAACAAAGTCACTACATTATTTGTTATAGTAAAAAATAGCAATAACCAAAATGCCCAAAATGAAGTAATTGATAAAATTTAATGAGAACAACCTGAGGGAATATTATATGAGTGGAGACAATTGTATTTATTTAAAAAAATATAAAAAGTTGAAAAATGGTATTTTTATGAAAAAGCAGAATTTGACATCTAACATATGAAATGATCTAAATCAATGTTTTTCAGATGTTTTAGTCTCCATTTTTAAAAATAAAAAGTGTATTGTACCTATGACCCTCATATATGCATACATAATACACAAATAAAACAAGTTTTTCTCACACCTGTAATCCCAGTACTTTGGGAGGCTGAGGCAGGCAGATCATGAGGTCAAGAGCTCGAGACCATCCTGGCCAACATGGTGAAACTCTCTTCTACACTAAAAATACAAAAATTAGCTAGGCGTGGTGGTGCGCACCTGTAGTCCCAGCTACTCGGGAGGCTGAGGCAGGAGAATCACTTGAACCAGGGAGGCAGAAGTTGCAGTGAGCCGAGATGGTGCCACTGCACTCCAGCCTGGCAACAAAAGGAGACTCTGTCTCAAAAAAAAAAAAAAAAAAAAAAAGAAAGGTTTTTCAAAACAATAGTCATCCCATTAAATATAATGTATATTGACATTTTCTTTTTTCTCTGTTTTAATTTAATTTTAAAAGAATTTGAATTGTGACCTGTTAAAGTGATTTATTGACCAACAAATGGGTTGTGATGTGTAGCTAACAAGACATTGACCTAAAATACATAAACGATGTACTTTGAAAATATTCTAGAAAGAAATGCAGTATAATATTAATATTTTATACATAACATTTAGATATGGAATATTTACATTTTTCCCTCATTCTGCTCCAAAGTTTTAAAAATATTGGCAGTAAACATTTTAACATCACAAGTGTGACTCAACTTTTCATGTGCCATATTTTTTCATCAAGTGTAAATATGTTTTACTTTTCCAAGTGCTTTCTTCCAGCTGCTTTTCCGTTTTTGGTAGGGTAGAGCCCAGGTTTTAAAACACAGCGTATTTTTCTGGACCTAGTAAGTTCAAGATAAATAACTATTACATGAGTGAGTGAGTTAAGTGCTTGAATGGCTTTATAAAACTTAACTCAAATGTGTTTTTATGAAGTAAATGTTAGTTTTTATTATTATTTTATTCACTTTATTACAGAGCAACATCAGTTCTACTAAAATGGAAGTTAATATAGTCAAATGACATTTTCATATTCAAAATACACTCTTGTCCAAAAGATGTCTTCAGTGTTAGGACAGAGTTATGTTTGGTGATAATGCCGTATAAAATGTCATCCTGCTGCAGAAAGAACATAGGCTTGGGAGCCAAAACAGTTTGTAGTCATCTCACTGAGCCACTCCGTTGTAAAATGAAAATAATAATATTTGCCTCATAAGCTTTCTGAGTAATTAATTTGCATAAAATACCTAGGTTCATGACCGGCGCATACGTTAAGCGCCTGCCTTTCCTTTTCCCCAGCTACTGGATAATATTTTAAAATATTTTATAATTTTAAAGAAAATTGTCGTCATTTACAGTCAGCCCTCCATATGTGATGTGGAACCCGTGGATACAGAGGGCCGGCTTTTGGATCCAGGGTTGTCGACTGAGTACACAGATGCAGAGCCACACATACTGAGTGCTGGCTGTACTACCATTCCATACAAGCGACTTGAGCATCCACAGCTTTTTGTATCCACAGGGTTTGCGGAGCCCTTCCCCAATGGATACTGAGAGCAAACTGCAATTAACTGTATATAAAATTATAATCTTTGAAAACGTAGGCTTTTATATCAACTGAAGTGACTCAGGTTCAGCAATGCATAATACAATTTTTCTTTTCTTTCTTTTTTTTTTTTTTTTTGACACGGAATTTTGTTCTTGTCACCCAGGCTGGAGTGCGGTGTCGCGCAATCTCGGCTCACTGCAACTTCCTCCTCCTGGGTTCAAGCGATTCTCCTGCCTCAGCCTCCCAAGTAGCTGGGATTACAGGCATGCGCCACAGTGCCCGGCTAGTTTTTTATTTTTAGTAGAGACGGTTTCACCAGGTTGGCCAGGCTGGTTTCAAACTCCTGACCTCAAGTGATCAGCCCGCCTCAGCCTCCCAATGTGCTGGGATTACAGGCGTGAGCCACCATGCCCGGCCGCCAAGATCAACTTTATAAATAAATACATAAAGTGTAAATATGAAGTGGGAAAAAAATACCATCTAATTTTAAAAAGATAGAACACTTACACAGATATGATATGGGGGGAATATATCTTAGAACCAAAAGTACTAAGTTGAATATAAATCATCATGTTGTACTATACCTATGAAAGGGAATTCTCATATGTATTTCAGAAGATTTGGCCAACAAGAATAGAAAATGTCTTTGAGCTCACCCCTGTGTTCTTTAGGATCTTCATTTAAAAAGCAGAGTTGTCATTCTTGTTTTTTGTTTGTTTTCAGGGTGTACTAAAAAACTAAAGTCAGTTCACCATCGTACATGAAAAATTCTCAAAAAATTTGTAAACAAACATTAAAGATTTAATTTGATTTAATTTAATAGAGGAAATTAAGATTAATTTAATACAAATCTCTGTGCACATTCAAAATAGAAATGGTGAATTCTTCTTCATGTTCACTGAGAAGAGATAAGGATATTGGTTAAACTGGCAAAGAGAAAGAGCAAAAAGAGAAGGTGCTGTTGAAATTTTAAAGCAGTCTTTTAAAATATAACTGACCGAAATGATTTTTAGACTCTGATACAACAAAATAAGTGATTGAATTTTTGAAGTCTCATAACTTAATAAAATAGTATGATGTCCCAGAGGTTTTGATTTACATCTGAATAGAACCTTTTAATGAAAACAAAATATACACAAAAATGAATAAATAAAAATAAAAAAATATTTTACTGAGAAAAAAAGAGATTATTGATCATTTAATATAGGCATAATTTCCTTAATACGTCTATTTATTAATGTTATGAATTAATTTTCTCAACTTAGAAAAAGTATTCCCTACATAGTATGAAAAATTCAAACAACGTGATAATAAAAGGTAATGCTGCACAGGAGGTAAACACACAAACTACTGGGCTTGAATTCAAGTTCTGACTCCATCTATTAATATTTCTGTAAGTCTATATACAAATGTCACTTAATCTCTCTTTGCCTCAATTTAAAAAAATGTAAATGAAAATTAAAATAATTCTTGTTTCTATTATGGGGCTTAAATTGCTTAATACTGGCAGATTACTTAAAACAGTGCTTGGCACAGAATAACTATCCAATATATTTTAGCCTTTATAATTATTGTATAATAATATAGTCAAAAGACAAGCAGAGAGTGCTTACAGAAAGAACAAAATGGGGCAACAAGTATATAAATCAGAGCCAACCATTCTTACAACCAAGTAAATGAAACAATGAGACCTTTGTTAACATATCGGATTGAAAGATTTATCTGTTGTTATAGGTGTGGGAAAAAAAGAGACTCTCAAACACTGTTGGTGAGAGTATAAACTGGTATAACCTTTCTGAGGGCAATTTAGAAACTATCAAACTGAAACTGCACGCATCTTTTGACCTAGAAATCTGACTTCTAATATTACTGATATTTAAACATGTCTACAATCTTGTTAATAGAAAACTAATGGATGCAACATAGCAGTTCTAGTATGAGTTGTATGTGCTTCAGAAAAGTACATATACACATTCATACAAAAGATGAGTATGCATACAGTCATGTACCCCATAACAATGTTTTGGTCAATAATAGACTGCATATATGAGGGTGGTTCAATACTGGAGCTGAAAAATTCCTATCATTTAGTGACATTGTGTCCTTTGTAATGTGCTACTGCAATGCATTATTCAACGTTTGCTGTGATGCTGCTGTAAACAAAACTATTGGACTGCCAGTTACATAATGATAATATACAACTATGTTACTGGTTTACATATGTACTATACTATACTTTTCATCATTACTTTAGAATGTTCTCCTTTCAGATATTTTTTGTAAAGTTGACTGTAAAACAGCCTTAGGCGAGTTCTTCAGGAAGTATTCCAGAGGAAGTCATTATTATAATCATAGGAGATGACAGCTTCGTGCATCTTATTACCACTAAAGACCTTTCAGTGGAACAAGATGTGAAGGGGCAAGACAGTGATACTGATGATCCTGACCCTTTGCAGGCCTCGGCTGATATGTTTGTTTATGTTTTAGTTTTTAATTTAAAAAGTGTAAACATTAAAAAAAATTTAAATAGAAAAAACCTTATAGAAAAGAACATAAAGAAAAATATTTTTGTAGGGTGTCAATTTTGGATCTTTCCTGCTTTCTCTTGTGGGCATTTAGTGCTATAAATTTCCCTCTACACACTGCTTTGAATGTGTCCCAGAGATTCTGGTATGTGGTGTCTTTGTTCTCGTTGGTTTCAAAGAACATCTTTATTTCTGCCTATATTTCATTACGTACCCAGTCATTCAGGAGCAGGTTGTTCAGTTTCCATGTAGTTGAGAGGTTTTGAGTGAATTTCTTAATCCTGAGTTCTAGTTTGATTGCACTGTGGTCTGAGAGACAGTTTGTTATAATTTCTGTTCTTTTACATTTGCTGAGGAGAGCTTTACTTCCAACTATGTGGTCAATTTTGGAATAGGTGTGGTGTGGTGCTGAGAAACATGTATATTCTGTTGATTTGGGGTGGAGAGTTCTGTAGATGTCTATTAGGTCGGCTTGGTGCAGAGCTGAATTCAATTCCTGGGTATCCTTGTTAACTTTTTGTCTCGTCGATCTGTCTAATGTTGACAGTGGGGTGTTAAAGTCTCCCATTATTATTGTGTGGGAGTCTAAGTGTCTTTGTAGGTCACTCAGGACTTGCTTTATGAATCTGGGTGCTCCTGTATTGGGTGCATATATATTTGGCATGGCATATGTATACATATGTAACTAACCTGCACATTGTGCACATGTACCCTAAAACTTAAAGTATAATAATAATAAAATTTAAATAAATAAATAAATAAATAATTTTGAATATGTAGTTGCATAAAAAAAAGAAAAATATTTTTGTATAGCTCTACAATGCATTTGTGTTTTAAGCTAAATGTTATGAGTCAAAAAAGTTTACAAAATTAAGTTTATAAAGTAAATTAATTACAGTAAGCTAAGGCTAATTTATTGAAGATATAAAAAGATTTTAAATAAATTTAGTGTAGCCTAAATGCACAGTGTTTATAAAGTCTACAGTAGTGTACAGTAATGTCCTAGGCCTTCGCATTCACTCCCATTCACTCCTGAACTCACCTAGAGCAAAATATCAACCCTGCCGCCTCCATTCAAAGTAAGAGCCCTAGACAGGTATAGCATTTTTTCTTTCATACCACATTTTGCTATACCTTTAATACATTTAGATACATGCATAACGTTACTAACCATTGTCTTCCAATTGCCTACAGTGTGCAGCACGGTAACATGCTGTGCAGGTCTGTAGCCTAGGAGCAGCAGGCTATGTCCCATAAAGCCTAGGATTGTAGTAATCTATACCACCCAGGTTTGTTGAAGTATATTTATGATGTTTTCACAAGGAATCGCCTAATGGGGCATTTCTCGAAATATATCCCTGCCATTAAGTGAAGAATGACTGTACAGGCATACCTTGCTTTATTGCTCTTTGGTTTATTGCAGTTTGCAGATATTGTCTTATTTATAATGTGAAGGCTCATGGAAACCCTGTGTCCAGCAAGTCTGTTAGTGCCATTTTTTCAACATCATGTGCTCACTTCCTGTCTTTGTGTCATGTCAGTAATTCTAGAATAGTTTCAAGCTTTTTCATTATTATTATGCCTGTTACGGTGATCAGTGATCAGTGATCTTTGATGTCACTATTGTAATTGTTTTGGGGTGCCACAAACAGATCCCATATAAGAGGCTGAACATAACTGATGTGTTCTGCCTTCTCCATCAACCAACCATTACATCATTTCTCTCTTCCTCCTCCATCCTTATTCCCTGAGACACAGCAGTATTGAAATAGGCTGATGGATAACTGTACAATGGCTTCCAAGTGTTCAAGTAAAAGGAAAAATAGCATGTTTCTCATTTTAAATCAAAAGCTAGAAATGATTAAGTTTTGTGACGAAGACATGTCAAAAGCTGAGATAGGCCAAGAGTGAGGCCGCTTATGCCAAACAGTTAGCCAAGTTCCAAAAGCAAAGGGAAATTTTCTGAAGGAATTTAAAGTGCTACTCCAGTGTATACATGAATGATAAAAGAGAAAAAGCTTTATTGCCAATAGAGAGAAAGTTTTGGTGGTCTGGATAGAGGATCAAACCAGCCACAACATTCCCTTCTAGCCAAAGCCTAATATAGAGAAAAGCCCTTACTCTTCGATTCTTTGAAGGCTGACAGAGTTGAGGAAGCTGCAAAAGCAAAGTTTGAAGATAGCAGACGTTGGTTCATAGGATTGAAGGAAAGAAGCTTTTTCCATAACAAAGTGCACGGTGAAACAGCAAGTGCTGACATAGAAGCTGCAGCAAGTCATCCAGAAGATCTAGTTAAGATCGTTGATGAAGATGGCCACTAAACAACAGATTTTTGATGTAGACAAAGAGCCTTCTGTTGGAAGAAGATGCCGTCTAGGACTTTCATAGCTAGAGAGTAGAAGTTAATGCCTGGCTTTAAAGCTTCAAAATACAGGCAGCCTCTCTTGTTAAGGGCTAATGCAGCTGGTGACTAAGTTGAAGCCAATGCTCATGTAGCATTCCAAAATTCCTAGAGCTTAAGAATTATGCTAAATCTACTCTGCCTGTTCTATGTAAATGGAACAAAAAAGCTTGAATGACAGTTCACATGTTTACAGTATGCTTTACCAAATATTTTAAACCAACTGTTGAGATTTAATGCTCAGAGGAAAAAAAAAAGATTCCTTTCAAAATATTACCGTTCACTGACAAAGCACCTGGTCATGCAAGAGCTCTGATGGAGATGTACAAGGAGAGTAATGCTATTTTTATGCCTGTTAGCAGAATATCCATTCTGTAGCCCATGGATCAAAGAGTAATTTTGACTTTTAAGTCTTTTTATTTAAGAAATACATTTTGTAAAGCTATTATGACCATAGTGATTTCTTTGATGGATTTTGGCAAAATAAATTAAAAACCTTCTTGAAAGGATTTACCGTTCTAGATCCCATCAAGAATATTTGTTATTCGTGGAAGAAAGTTAAAATATGAACATTAACAAGGGGTTACAAGATGTCAATTTTAACCCTCATGGATGAATTTGAGGGGTCCAAGACTTCGGTGGAGGAAGTAACTGCAGATGTGATGGAAATAGTAAGAAAATTAGAATTATAACTGAAACATAAAGACGTAACTGAATTACTGCAATCTCATGATCAAACTTGAATTGATGAGAAGTTGCTTTTTATGGATGAGTAACGAAAGTAATTTCTTGAGATGGAAACTACTCCTGATAAAGATGCTGTGAACATTGTGGAAATGACAACAAAATATGAGATTACATAAATGCAGTTGATAAAGCAGCATCAGGGTTTGAGAGGATTGACTTCAATTCTGAAAGACATTCTACCATGGGCAAAATGTTATCAAACAGTGTTGCATGCTACCGAGAAATCTTTCAAGAAAAGAAGAGTCCACTGAAATGGAAAACTTCTTTGCTTATTGTAAGTTAAAAAATTGCCACAGCCATCTCAACCTTCAGAACTACTAATCTTGTCATCCAGAACCCAATAACATTAAGGCAGGATCCTTCACTAGCAAAAAGATGACCATTTGCCAAAGGCTCAGCTGATGGTTAGCATATTGTTTTGGCAATAAAGTATTTTAAATTGAGGTATATACGTTGTTTTTTACCTAATGCTATTGCACACTTAGTAGACTTCAGTGTAGTATAAAAATAACTTTTATTGCACTGTGAAACCAAAAAGCTAGTGTGACTTGTTTTACTGTGATATTTGCTTTATTGCAGTAGTCAAGAATTGAACTTGCACTATATCCCGAGTATGCCTATATATGGAAAGATAAACTGAAAACTGAAAACTTTTGATATTTCCTTTAAGTCAGTGAGACTATGAAGGGTGGGACCTATCATGGTTAAAGAAAGGAAGATATTAGACTTTCATCTCATAGATTTTTAAAAAACGATGTGCAATTGTTATAGTAAAAATGTCTAAATGAAATATATAGTTTCAGGCATAAAACGTATAATCATAAGGGCTAAGCCAAATTGAAAACAGGTCACTGAACAAAAAGGATATTTAAAAAGCTCTACTTAATTTAAAAGCTCTGTTGGTTCAGTATGTATATTTATACATATTTGTTGAATAAATTATGTATTTTTTATAAAAGAAGCAGCGAAGAGAGATTAACACTGCTGAATGTGGTGTCAGACAAAGCAAAAAAATTAACAACTGTCACAATTCTTGTAGTGTAGATAATTTTTGATAAAATATATGCAAAATTAGAATTGATAGCCACAGCCTGAATAGATTTAGCTGAAATTCCTGCTAGAGAAAAATGACTTTGTTCTGAATATTTGAAATACTAGCTATGGGATTCAGAATAAAAATGCATTGTTGTAGTATTAGGTAAACACTTGCTTAATAGAATAAACTGACAAAGATATCATCTGTCTTTTTCACCATTGTATTTCATACCTGCGTTGAGATTATCATTTTATTTATAATAAGAGGTAATTATTAGGCCATAGAATTCACTTAGAAAAAACTGATGCATTTTATAAAGTTCAAAGTAGGAACATATTTTAAAAATGTAAAAGCTTTGCCTTAATTGTCCCCTCAATTTATTAGTTAATTAGTAATCAGTTTATTAGAAATGTGATTTGTACATTAAGATCAGCATTAAACCACAAATGCATGTGTTTTCTAGATGCATTTATGCTGTTTTATTTCTATATGCTGTTTTATTAAAAGATTTATAGATGAAATAGGAATCTTTAAGTTAGCTGATATATAGTAAATATTCATTATATCAATTGCTATTATCTCATACAAAATGAATAATTGCTAGCTATGCTTTAAAAGATATATTTTAAACTACATTGTAGAGAGTCATACACTTAAAACAAATGTTTATTTATATAATTTTATGAAAAAAAACAAAATCATATCTATACACCTTACCAAATGGAAAGTTTTATGGTCAGCTAGGTTTTTCTGACGGCTTACCCTACACTAAAACAGTGGTTCACATATGATTATGTTATGAATTGATCAATTGCTAGGCTATATGCAATACCGTAAGTAACAGAATAAAGAGAAGGTGCTAATTGTTAAAAAAAAAAATGGCTGATTTACAATACTCATAAATATAAGTCCAACCTGTCTTTTATCCTGAAGTTAAAATGAGATATATAAAGTGGAAGATCTAGCAATAAAAATCATTTTTACCATTCCAGTGGTATATGTTCTAATCAATTTCTAATATGTAGAATTTTCTCAAACTAAGAGTCTATTTTATATTGGCAAAAATTTTCCTAATAACCTTGGGTAATTAAAATTCATATTTAGCTCAAATTTCTGGTAAGAGAAAACGAACTCCATATAGACTAGAATTAGTCTCTGTGGAAACTAGTATGTTCTCTGAAAAGAGCACTTTTCAGGTTCTTCTCTTTTTGAAAAGTGAGTTGGTCAACAAAATGAAAAATAACAATGGCGCATACATAATGCACACATCCACACACATACATACTCACGCATGGGCACACAATCCAAACTGAGAGCATCGAGTGAGGGTCACCAATGGGACAGTGACTGGCAAACATGAATTTCTTTCACGGCTGTTGACGTAGTTGTTAGGAAAAAAAGATTTAAGTACACTTGTTTTCAAAATATATTACGGAAAACATTGCAGTTTTACCTCAATCCTAATCCTGAATTTTTTTAAGATTTCTTTTTAATGAAATTCACTATCATGTGTAAAAATGTTAGATCTTGTTTTTTCATTTCATTTGGAATGCACATAAAAATTAGTCTGTGAGATACTTATGTTAGGTGTCATTTTGTAAGGGATTTGTCTTAATCCCAACAAGTGAAATAATTAGCAGTTTAAACAATGAAAAATGAATGGGCACTAATTGTGATTGACATGAAAGAGTATTTCTTTGATTATTTTAAGTTATTTGGTAAGTAGAATAAAAGGGGGAGGGAAACTAAATCTGTTTGAATTCCTGCTATATATTACACATACAGTTGAATTCTCCACAAATGATCTAAGTTTATTCCTTACAACACCTTATAGACGGGTTTTATCTCTCTTTTAAAGACCAATCAAATACAGGGAGGTTAAGTATCAAGTCAGAAATATGAGAAGTCTTCTCTTTCCTTTATCCACAAATTTAACCGGCCATCAAGCTCTATCAAATTTCCTTAATGTCTTGTATATTAAACCCCTTTTTATATTTTCTTTATTATTCCCTTAACCCTTCATCACCTCTTTCCTGGACTCTTCCAAGAGTAGATCTTGCAGTAGATCTTCTCCACAGCCTTTTTCTACAATGCAAAACTAATCACATGACTCCTTTCCTTAATGCCCTTCAACATGTCTCCATTTTTCATAGGATGTACTCTGAAATTCTTGGCAAGCTCTACAAGACTCTCCACAATCTGGTCCCTGCTCATCACTTAAGGTTTATTTTCGCACATTCTTCTTCTATTTCTCTCCTAGACTTCTCAGCCATCCCAAGATAATTGCAGTTCTGAATCTATTTTCTGCTGCTTTATGTCTGAGTATTTTCTCACCTGCCTTTCTTTGACTTGAGCTCACCACGCCCCACCTCAAAATTTCTGCCAGATTGTCTTCTGTAAGCTAGTGATAACGTCACTTCCTTCACAAACCATTTGCTCACCTGCTACCCTTGTTCTCTGTCCCCTCTTACAAGTGAATTGACAGCTCTAACACACATTTCTACCATAGCCCACCTAACTTTAGTTTCAGTAGTAACTTAAATGTTTTTCTTTGATCATTAGTCTGGGATTAAGTTTAGGGTTAGGACAGGGACAATGTTACATTTTGTGTGCAAACCTGGTAACTAGCATATTTCTTGGGACATCATAGGCATTGTATTTCTTATTTTGTTTGTAAAGGAATGATATTGGAGAATATGAAGGGTATTAGACCAAGGGAAAGATTAGACATTCACCCATAACCTAGAAAAGAATCAATTCAGGGTATCCAAACAGTTATCAGTCATGGACCTTCTTTTAGAGTTTTATAATTAATATTACTCAATTCTAATTATTTCATATCTGTGTGTGTGTCTTTTCCAGGTTTCAAATTTCCAGTATATTAAATCTGATTTGCTCAAGTTCAGTCGGATGCGTACAACTGAATTAGAAAAATAACTTAGACTCATGTGAGATGTGACCAGTAGGTGCCATTCACAGGAAAGCAGCATTGTTAAGACTCAGGTAGCCACTTTATGAGACACCCGTTGGAGGTATTCAAAGGACTTTAGCTGGCTAGGTAGTATTTAACCGATAAAACAGAGCAAGTATATATAGAAAACATTTATCAACAAAAATACAGTAGACCCACAAATTTAAAATCACTACGAGTCAAAACCTCTAGCGACAAATCATGAAGTGGGTCTTCAAGCTCTTGTGAAACTCTGGTGTCCTAAATTATGCATATCACTGCAGTCACAATAATTTGAGAAAAATTTTACTTCCAAAAGGAAGTAGCAACAATAAGGTTAATGTTTTACATTGGAAAAGTGATCTTTCTCCAGGGCAATATGGCAGCAATGGCTATATTAAGTATTTAGTCAAATATACTATAAGCTTATGGTCTTCCATTGTTTCTTATTAAGATAAATGGCAAGATCTTCCATTTTCTTTGTAGTCCAGAGAATTTGAAATCATTCCTAATATCTTCTTCTTTTCATATTTAATTTCCCAAGTAATTATAATAATTATGCCCATATAATGTCTCTTAAAACTTTTACATTGTCTACCTCCAGTGCAACACTTTACTTCAAATTACAATTTTATTTCACCTATACTGTGAATTAGCCTCCTAATTTATAACTAATTGTATTAAATGCATCCATTCTGCTAAGCTCCACCCTTCTAATTTCTTCTTCATACCTCATCCAGAGTTAACTTTTGAAAACTCAAACCTAAGCATGTTTCTATCCTGCCTGAAACTTTTTAGTGGGTGTCCATTTCTCCTGGAATAAAGACAGAAGCTCATAACTTGGTCTACCAGTACCCCATCTCCAACTTCACTAGGCTCTGCCTAATCAAACTCGTCTTTTTTTCTTATCCTTTGTACTTAGACTGATCCAGTAAGTGTACATGATGTTCTCTGTGGAATTCCCTTTTATTGCTTTTTTACTTAGTTAATTTCTACTCACCCTTATGTTCTCAGCTCAAGCTAACTTCTTTATAGAAGCCCTCTTTGATCTCCCTGCTGGGTCAAATTCCTCTACTGTCTTTCTTATGCAATACTCTTCTTCTTAACATCATGCTGCTATCCTTACAGTTTGTTCACAACACCAATTTTACTCATTTGAGTGTGATTATTTAATTAATGTCTCTACACTAAAGTATAATTTTTGTGAATGTGGGGATATGTGTGTTTCTGTTACTAAGGTGTCTATCACATGGCAACAAATTAGGCAATAAAATATTTGTCAAATACATTTATGTATCATTCACAAAAATGTTAGATAATAATTTGAATATGTCAATTTTCTTCCTTCTAATTATGCTCTCATTTATAATACATGTTCACAGTATTATTTCTACTTTTATCATATATTAAAACAGTTATTAATAGATAATGCTCAGTTTTAATCTTCATTTATGAGTAGATAAATTGCTAGTTTAACTGCATAAAAATATAAATTTCACATTCCATGTTTATTCAACCAGTCTGGGAACAATTCTAGAGTTTACATGGAAAAAAAGAAGAGCATTTTGTACTGTCAAAAGAGTTGATATGCCCTAATTCTCACCCTAACTAGACTGCAGGTTTCCCTGTCAGAGACCATGCATTTAATGTTTTTACCCCTAAGGAATCAGGAGAATTCCAGACTTTAAGTGGATAGTCAATAAATAATTTACTCTATTTTTCTTCCCACATTCATGCTCCCTTAGCTGTTTTTGATTACTTGTCTGCCATTTTTGTGGCAACCTTTTGTGCTAGTTCACTGAACCAGAATATTTAAATGTTTTTATATAGTATTTATTTTACGCTCACCCTGGCTTTTATAGCACATGAGAATTCAATAAAACCAGAAAGTATTTGATGACTTAAAAATTAAAGTATTTATGTTAGGTTCTCTGGCAGAATATTTATATTTTTGATTTATATACAGCTATTGAAATACTCTAAATATAAAGTGAGAGTTTCCTAAACTTTGAAGTAGCTTAGAAAACATCTAACCTGGCTGTAAGAAATTAATAACACCAAATTTGTATAGTCTCTCCTAGATAACTGCTTTTAATGAACTATTATTTCTCATTTTTATTCTCTTTGTACTCCCCCAATCCTCATCAGTGATACTAAGGTAAACTTACATGCTTTACGCATGATCAAAGTGCTTACACAAGAAAGATAGGATGATTAAGAAAAACAATGTAGGGAGCAGTTTCTTAAACTTCTTATTAAAGCCAACTTAATTCTCTGGAAAAGAATTAAGCAGCATTTGAAGGTCACCAGCTCTTCCCAAGCCTTTCAGAGTATCTTGTCCTGAGACACAATGTTTGTGCAGCAACAACTGGTTGCCTGATAAAGAAAGAAAAGAGTGAGGGACCTCACTGATAAAGAATTGTCATGGGGGAAAGGACATGAGGGAAGGTAGGAGTGTTAGTACATACAACCTCCTGCTTTTTCTTTCCTTCTCATACGTATTTTGGGATCCAAGAGAAGATCACAAATATTTATGGTCCAAACATTTTTTACCAAAATAAAAAATGTATGTACAACATCATAAAAATGTAACAATGGCTTGGGTAGCTCAAAAAATGTCAACTGGGCACCTTTGTTTGTACTGCTTTAAGGCATCAAATAAATGTTAGTTAAGGCAGGATCCATGGTAGAGGTCAATGGCTTATGATATGATCAGAATAATAGCTTTCAATTGCATAGTAATATGCGGTTTATATAGCTCCTTCAGATTAATTATATCCTTTAAATCTCATCACAACCGAAGATTATATGATTAAAATTTAGAAGAGCCAGAACCAAAACCCAAGCCTTCCATTTTAAGTCCAGTAAGCTTTCCACTATGGGATGCTGAATCCTTTCTTTTCCTTCCTCATCTCCTCCTCCTCCTCCTCCTCCTTCTGTCAACTATATTATTTAAATTTAGATGTGCTAGCATTGTTGGAGCTGGGGAAAAGATGTGGCTGAAGGTTGATAACAACAATCCTTCAAGCCTGCTTCCTGAGCTTCCAGAAGTTGGGCTTGCCACTTAACTTGCTGGATATATGTCTAACTTTTCTGAGATCAAGTATCTAGGTGTAAAATAGAGGCATTACCTCTCATGCCTAAATCATAAGTTTCTTTTTAAGTTTGATACCAAATAATTTAGAAGGAAATACTTTGTAATCTCTAAAAAAATAATTTTAGGTGACTTATTTTAATTGTATTTTTCATTTTCAAAGAATAACATTATAATAATTGCATTCACTAGGTACAAATTTCAAATGATGAATAAAAATGTGAGTCATCCTTTCTTTTAGAGGAGAGGAATAAAAAAAGGACACTTTGTAAATTAAGTTTGCTTTAACTGTGTTAGCTTGCTATTTCCCACCATCACTTTTGTCCTCCTCCTTGCTCATTAAGCAGTGAGTCCAAAGTGTATCTGTTGCTCTTGTTGCTGTAGTTGACTCTGAGTGGCTACAGTCTTTTCTAACTTGGACAAGAAAAGCTAGAGCATCAGTAATCAGTCTTTTCCTCACATTTTGCTTTTGTTTCTGGTAGGTAACAGTTGTTTTAGAACAAAATTCATTCAAACATGTTTCTCTGTTAATTAGCTGGGGATGAGTTTATCTGTTATCAGGAAGAAGAATAAGGAACAGGCTCAAAATGTAAGAACATTTGCAATCTCTTTACCTTTGTAGTAAGTTTCCTTCTGCAAGTAGTCTTGTGAGTAGCAGAGATTTAAAGCTTGGATAATAAAAAAAAATGAATAAAAAATCATCTTCTATGAGAATGTCAACCATGGGGCCACAGAGGCCCAGGTTATCATGAGAAATCACACTTGGGAAAACTGACATGAAGTGGAGGAGGTTTATTTTCTTTTTCTCTCTCTTATGGTAAGATTTGGAGACAGCAGAAGGAGAGAATATGAACACCTATAAAAGAACATATAAAGTTCTTTTCAGAGAAAGAACTTTAAGGAACTTTTTGAATAGAGCAAGTTTATAATTAAAATACCATCTTTTAGATTACAACTGTTGTCATTATGGAATTAGCAGATATTTAAATTGGATTATTTTTACCAAATTACTGAATTTTCATCATTAATTGAGGTCAATAAATCTAATTTGAAGTATCAGGAACTAAGTGGTTATTTTAATAACAAGTCTAGAAAATAAAATATTATACATTTTTTTCAAATATGCAAAGGGCTATTCTAGTATACTACTGGAGCAAGTAACGGTATCCTAGGAAAGTTTTATCCATATTTACTACAGAAAATTTAAAGAAGGAATAAAAAGATACTTCTTGTAATTCTCTATAGACATTCACTAAAGAGCTGAGTTATTTGGAGAATATAAATAAATTATTTAATACTTTGTAATTTTATCCAATCACTCATCTTTTAAAAATTGTTTGGATTTTCTGCCTTTAATGTAGTCAAAGGATCATATGATTAATGTAGTAGGAATGAAAAGAATAATTTTTAAGTTGTACATTCCAGCTACTTTTAGGAAAGCTCATATTTAAAGACTGGCATCTATCTTTCTTTATTGATATTCTTTAGAATACTTCAATATTAATGTAATAGCCTCTTAACTCCTCTCCTTGTAACTAATGCCGTGCCTTCTCGCCCTTCCTTCATGTGTTACAAGAATCATCCTTCCAAACAAATTTGATTAGGTCACACTCCCACTGAAGACCATTCAATAACCTCTCCCTGTACACACACTAAATTCCAAAAAAGTCCAAGATACTTACTTATGTTCTGGCACTAACCAAAACTTCTGTTTATTATTATTTCACATTGTGTTCCAGCAATACCAAGCCATAGGCAATTATCTACATTCTATCAAGCTATCATATTTTTCCTCCTTTCAGTACTTGAAATGACTTTCCCTCTTTTACCCCGTACAGCCTTTATCATCTTTCAAAGTCTACTACATTCGTCTGTTGACCCTCTTCCTTTGTGTCAACTACTTGCATACATTGAGTATACTCTTATTATTGCTCTTATCACACTGTATTTGAACATACTGGTACAGTAAATTACAGTCTGGATTATGGGCTGTTCAAAATAGAATGCTTGTGGTTGGCTGGGTGCAGTGGCTCAGCATTTTGGGAGGCTGAGAGGGGCGGATCCCTTGAGTTTAGGACTTCCAGACCAGCCTAGGCGACGTGGCGAAACCCCATCTCTACAAAAAACATAAAAATTAGCCAGGTGTGATCGTGTGTGCCTGTCATTCCAGCTACTCAGGAGGCTGAGGCTGGAGGATTACTTGAGCCCTGGCGATGGAGGTAGCTGTGAGCAAAGGTCACTGCACTTCAGCCCGGGTGACAGAGGGAGACCCCATCTGAAAGAAAGATATAGAATAGAATAGAATAGAATAGAATAGAATAGAATAGAATAGAATAGAATAGAATAGAATAGAATAGAATACGTGTTTGTTTTTGTATCCCCGGTTCCCACACTCCCCAGCACATATCTAGGAAGCATGATTGAGCAAACATAGAACAGATCTAGAGTAAGATAGACTCAACAAATGCCAAGTGGTTTCTTTACTGAGCGCATGCTGATGTTTGCCAGAGTTTAGGTTGGATGTTAGATGAGTACAAGCAGTCATTAATTTGCAAAAGATTGATATTCTCTGAATAGCCCAGACTACTTCTTCCATAATCTCTTTTCTCCAGGGCTGTGCCAAAGATGAAGGACTTTCTTTTTTTTTTTTGGCTGAAATTGGGAGAAATGACAAGAAATTTGAAAAATAGAAATAAATAAATACCTATAATAGTAAAAAAAATGAATGAAAATAACTTTTCAGAATATCTCTTCAGAAATAGACAATTTATGGCTCAACATGCCATAGCAACAGGCAGAAAATGGTCAATCACAGTTTCTGGTCTGGGTCACTTTTGATGGTGCTTTTAATCTGGCATTGTCAGGTCACTATTTGGAGGAGATTCCCTGACTAAGCTGTTAAAATTTCTGATTATACAAGTTTGTTTTGTATTTTCATAAAATGATCATTTTAAGTTAAAGGTATAATAATATTCTTATTTCTTATTCAACGTTTTATATCTTTGTGTAGAATATTTTCCTTATTGTTTTCATCTAGTTTGTTAAATTAAAATTAAATCTCAAAAACCAACTATTTGTGACAAATCACCAAAGCCTTTAGTGGTATTTGTACAGAGAAATCATGAAATAATACGTGTGTCAATGAAATATATTTATACTTATAGGCCGAGCGCAGTGGCTCATGCCTGTAATCCTAGCACTTTGGGAGGCTGAGGCAGGCAGATTACTTGAGGTCAGGAGTTCTAAACCAGCCTGTCCTACATGGTGAAAACCCATCTCTACTAAAAATACAAAAAATTGATGATGGGTACCTGTATTCTCAGCTACTCGAGAGGCTTAGGAACAAGAATTGTGTGAACCTGGGAGGCAGAGGTTGCAGTGAGTTGAGATCATGCCACTGCACTCCAGCCTGGGCGACAGAGCAAGATTACATCTCAAAAAAAAAACAAAAAAAAAAGTGTATTTATACTTATATATATTTTCAATAAAAACATACTAAATTGTATAAATACTAAAATCCTTCCATCTTTTTCCCCTAATTTTAGTCATCAAGTTCTTATGATCAATTGGCTTTCAAAACATACTGAGGCTTTCTTAACAACAAGTGAAAATTTCCAAATAAATGATCTTAATTAAATCATTTAAAGTACAGAGCAAACATGAAAGAACTATTAGTTATGCCTCAGTCCTCATAGAAATTATGTGTACTAGATACAGTACACATTGTCATATTTTCCTACATTATTGTCATCATTTACCATGAAAAGCCAATTTAAAGGGAGGCTTTATTTTTTTACATTAGGAAGACCTATCTTCTAGCAAAATATTATAAACTTTAAAGCAAGATCAAAACTAAAGTCAGGACACTAGTTAATGAATCTGGAAATGAAGGTCAAATGGGACTTTGTGGATCAACTTATAATTAAAAAAAAATAAGGACAAAAACAGCACACAGCTTGTTTAAAGAGACTTCCAGGTGCTGCTATATCTTTAGAAATTTTGATTATCTTATAAGTACCTACTAAGTACAATAGTCACTATTCCTAAAGTACTTCTAGTGCACAGATGAATAGATTATGAAATATACAAGGCTCAAATGATATGTCAAAAACATGGTCCAGATAAGTAGTATAGGAGTTTTGAGGAAGCAGGATTCACTTCGAGTTAGGATGATCTGGGGTAATTAAAATGATAGATGGACTTGTTTGGCAAATGAGGTGACAGAGGTATTTCTGAATTTGTATGAAGAGAATTTAGGTAATAGCTGCAAGCTACAAAAGTTTGAAGAAATGCATAGACTTGCTAGAGTGGAATATTAGTAGGTCCACTTTAAGAAAGCAAAAGGAAGAATGTGGTTTTAATAGCCAGGCAGAGAGCCAATAATCAATAGAGTCTTGAGCGTGAATTTCTACTCAGAAACAAAATGACTGACCTGGTATTTTTTGTTATTGTTCAGATAGTTTTATTATTTTTTCTAAGACATTTTCGTTAACTAGAATAGAGAGAGGATGATTATCAATCCTATTGCTTTGAAAGGCACAAAACAAACACTGACATGAGATAAATTAAAAAATATAGGTTTATTTTAGTTACATCAAAGCAGTTCTACATTTAAAAGGCATTATACATTAATGTTTTAATTTATCACTTTTTATATATGTAATAATTTTCCTTTGAAGTGAAGATGCAGTTTAGCTCATTGGATTTGTGAGTAAAACAGATACTTTCAGCTCCTTTAAGCAAAAAACTGTAAGGCTATATTAAAACTTGTCAGTCTATTGATACCATAGTCTCTGGTTCTGACTTGCCAATAACTTGATCTAATAATAAAGAAGAGAAAATATTTAGGAAAATGACGTGGTAGAAGAAGAAAAGAAGTAGTGTGGTTTTTCTTTAAATGCTTCAAAATAGAGCTCTTCCCACTGACTTATACACCTGCGTGTGGGGAACAAGACCTACCAGCCACTGTGTGGTCTCCTTTGATACTTAGAACAGCCCAGAATAACCCATTCAATTCATTGGATGACTTCATTTCAGAAATCATGCTTTTTACTGAAATCTGAAAGCCGAGAAGTCCGGAACTGGCTTTACAAAGAGATGAAATAGTTTTATGCAAGAATAGCTCAAACAAAATGCAGGGATTTTTTTGTATTCCTTGTGGCTTCGTTGACAGTGATGCATTGATAGTTTGGGGGCAAATCTTCCTAGGTTGGAGCTGATCAACAAGTGGGAATCTGTAGCAAATTGTGTCAAGTCACGATCAATTCTTTGAGGTGTAATGATATTTTTATTAAGGCAAGTCAGTGGATACTTAGTACCTATTAATGTTATATACAAGGTGTGGCATCGAATGTGTTCAAGTGTAAGTCTGTGTTAACTGATGCTTCTTTACAACAGATACCTACATATTCATTATGTGTACATTTGTTTTCATTTGAGAGTGAACTTGATGTTATTTGAGTCTACAGTCGGTAAAACTCAGCCAACATACAGAAAAGTACACTGCTGCTAGAATTGCTTTCCAAGATCGTGAAACTGCTCTGATGTTTTACTCAGAGAGAAACCTTTACACCATTTCCACAGTCGGGTTTGATTAAACAAACAGGTTGTGCATTTGTAATGAAGCATGTGGATGAAAAACACAAAGTACCCAATCACCTTTGTACTCATTGTAAGCCTGTTAACATCTCACGTATCTCCTGAGATCCACTGCCCTTTTAACTAAGAGTAAAGCCACTTGTCTCCCCTAGGATAGCTGGGATGTCTGAAATAGCGGAATGTTTGCTTTTGGGCTAAATGCCTCTCCTGCTAGCTAGTTTAGCTATTGATTGTGCTTTAGCTTATGACTACTTTGCCCTGAGACTTCTCTCAAGGATTATAATCTATCTAACATTTATTCAGCACAGCCAATGCCTTTAGTCTTCAGGGTTTCCTTTCTGATTGACCTTATGTTCCCTTCAAGAAACTACCAGAGTATAGGCGTGAGGGATATTAATGTGATCCCTAGGTTAAATATTATTTCATTCCTTTTATGCAACTGTTCTCTTACAGTCAGAGACACCAAGCCTTTAATAAATTATAATTTCTTTAAAATTATAAAAATGTGTTGGTTAGATTTAACAAAATTAACTATGCAAAAGAATGCAGAGAAAAGCTACATACCAAGACTTCCAGTATGAATATGGAAGAAAAATAGAGTAACTTCTCCCTTTTTCTGCATTTCCTACAAAAGCGACAAGTTAAACAGAAAAAAAAATAACCTCTCTATTTTCATTGAAACATGAAGGCATATATCAATCGCAGACTGTATGACTCTCATAGAAGCCATGTGAAGTGAGGTTCAACAGAAGCCCCGAATGGGAAAGTGTTCACTAACAGAATGACAGTACAACTGCCAGGGCAATGCCAGTAAAAATACACCTCACGAAGGCATAAGGCAAAGGCAGAGTTGGAAAAAATTTATTATCTGCATCAAACAAGAGTTGCAGGATCTAGACAGAGTAGACAGAGATCAAGCAGATGCTGCATAGACAGAAAAGTTGCAACAAAGCCCCGCACAGAACAGTCAAACAATCCAGAGATGCAAATTTTAGAAAAGGCAACAAATCATGCAATCTTTGAAGGAAATTTTTACAAATAACTGGGCCAGGAAATCTAATGCATTCCTTGGTGAACCATATAAAAGTTGGAAACAATCAATATAAAAATACTATTGGAAACCTTTGCTAGAATGATGCTGTCATAAAACACTAAATTCAGGAGAACTATCCTAACCTTGAAAGATCAAAATCCTGAAACTATAATGCTGGAAAAAATAATTTTAAAATTATTCTAAAAAATTCTTTACATATTTAAAGAGGAATTATTTGAGAAACATACAAAAGCACAACAATACTTCCTAGGCCAATTTACACAATAAAATACACAATGGTAACATATTTTTGCAAGCATAAACAGTAAGGTATACTAATGACAGTCACATACATGTAATAGTTACGAGCACGTGAATTGTATTCATACAGAAATACATCTAAAAGCAAAATCTATTAATGCATATCACTATGGTCAGTTAGTGTGAGCACCAAGCTTTATAACTGGAGTCATCTGAAATACCATGGCAGACAACCTGAGATTTTTGACAAGATCTATGGAAAACCACAGTAAGTTACAACTGCATATGCAGTCACCAAAAGAGCTGAGATCTTGAGAAACTTTATCTTTCACAAATGCACACGTACGAATAGGACATTTCTCCATTTATTAAGGAAGCTTCAGTGTTTTCACTTTGAGAACCAGAGAAGCTGATGGTGTAATTCTCATTTGTAGGCTGAAAGCTTCAGGACTTAGAAAGTCCAAAGGCCAGTGAGCTTTAAGTTCTAATGTCAAAGGTAACATAAGAAAGGTCAGCCAGGTGCCTATGGCTCAGGCCGGGCGTGGTGGCTCATGCCTGTAATCCCAGCACTTTGGGAGGCCAAGGCGGGTGGATCACCTGAAGTCAGGAGTTCGAGAACAGCC
The DNA here is from genome assembly GCF_029289425.2 of Pan paniscus. Classification (NCBI taxonomy): domain Eukaryota; kingdom Metazoa; phylum Chordata; class Mammalia; order Primates; family Hominidae; genus Pan; species Pan paniscus. Next base: position 100,364,378 of record NC_073258.2, read on the forward strand.
TGACCAACATGGAGAAACCCCGTTTCTACTAAAAAAAAAAAAAAAAAAAAAAAAAAAAAAAAAAAAAATTGCCTGGCATAGTGGTGCATGCCCATAATACCAGCTACTAGGGAGGCTGAGGCAGAAGAATTGCTTGAACCTGGGAGGCAGAGGTTGCAGTGAGCCAAGATTGTGCCATTGCACTCCAGCCTGGGCAACAAGAGTGAAACTGAGTCTCAAAAAACAAACAAACAAACAAAACCACAAAAAAGAAAGGTCTGTCCCAGCTCTCAGAAAGAGACCAATTCACCTCTGTATTTGTTCTCTCCAGGGCCCAGCTGATTGGATGGTGCCCACCATCACTGAGGGCAGATCTTCCCCACCTGATCCACTCAGGTTCGCACACTAGTCTCCTCTGGAAACACCCACACAGACACATTCAAAATAATGCTTTACAAGGTTTCTATGTATGACTTACTCCAGTCAAGTTGACACCTAAAACTAAGTCCACAAATCTACCCCTTGTCAACTTGGCACCTGTAAGCATCCTCTTAAACCATACTTCATTTCCAAATAAAGACAATAACAAGGTAATAGTTACACTTAACATGAAACAACGATCTTGTGATTGGGATTTTTAGAACTTTTCTTTTAAACGTTAGGGATTTTGAACTGTAGATATTTAGACATAAGGAATTTTTATATTTCAGGATTTCAACATTAGGGTTAAGGCATTTGGGATTGAGTCTTTGGGGATTATGATCCAAACCCAAAGTTCAGACCAAACACTTTACCATGACTTTGAAAAGGTAACAAAATAATTATTTCAATGAAAATAATACAGAAAAAAATGAAATGCAAGAACTCAGGTGAAGCAATAGTAGTTGGTTAAAATTAATTTTTAGAACACAATATAAAAATAAAACAAGTTAAAAAAAGAACAAAGAACAAGGTAAAATGGACAATGTGGAAAACACTGTAATTAACATGGAGTGGAGTATGGAATAGAAAAATATGAGAATGAAAAACCAGTGAAATAAGATTAGAAAATGTTAAACAAATAAACAGTAAGCAAAAATATTAAATATTTGCATAATTGAAGTTTCCTTTAATAAGAAAAACAAAAATACTTAAAAATATTTTAAAGTGATTAGAGGGACATAAAACATTTAAGGAAAGCATTATTTTATTTTTCCATATTTTGTATTTTTGGTACTTGTTAGTCTTTACAACTTTGCAATGTGTTGTGATGTTTTTCCCTAACCAAGCAAGCATTCAATTTGTACCCAATTCTGTACTTAAAATTGTATATCATTTTTTCTAAAGAAGACACTCAGTATGATCTTCAGATACCCTAACTCCTTGGCCTGCTCCTGCATTACTGTATTTCTCTCCTTAAGATACTATAAATATTAAATGCATTCTTAATCATCCTTTTGCAATCAGTCTGTATTAAAAAACTGTAGGTTACTGAGAGTCTAATTTCATAAGGTAAACATGATTTTGTTGCTGTAGTATGAAACCACAAAGGAAATAGCAGATATTAGGAGAATGATTATGATTTCCCTCATTGATTCATACAATAACAAACACTTATTGAAGTCCTGCTATGTGATACACTTTTAGGCTAGGCAATGTACAAGAAAAGATAAGCCAAACTTTCCACAGCCCCGAACCTCATGGATCTTACACTCTGGTGGGAAGTGAGCATCAAAGGAATAATTACACAGATAATTACACAGCTTCCATACTGATATGGGTTGGCTGTGTCCCCACCCAAATTCCAACTTGAATTGTATCTCCCAGGATTCTCACATGTTGTGGGAAGGACCCAAGAGGAGGTAATTGAATCATGGGGGCCAGTCTTTCCCATGCTATTCTTGTGATAGTGAATACGTCTCATGAGATCTGATAGGTTTATCAGGTGTTTCCGCTTTTGTTTCTTCCTCATTCTCTCTTACTGCCACAGTGTAAGAAGTGCCTTTAGCCCTCTGCCATGATTATGAGACCTCCTCAGCCATGTGGAACTGTAAGTCAAATTAAACCTCTTTTTCTTCCCACTCTTGGGTATGTCTTTATCAGCAGCATGAAAACAGACTAATACAGTAAATTGGTACGAGTAGAGTCGGGCATTGATGAAAAGATACCCGAAAATGTGGAAGCAACTTTGAAACTGGGTAACAGGCAGAGGCTGGAACAGTTTGGAAGGCTCAGAAGAAGACAGGAAAATGTGGAAGAGTTTGGAACTTCCTAGAGACTTGTTGAATGGCTTTTCCCAAAATGCTGATAAGGATATGGACAATAAGGTCCAGACTGAGGTGGTCTCAGATGGAGATGAGGAACTTGTGGGGAACTGGAGCAAAGATGACTCTTGTTTTGTTTTAGCAGAGACTGGCAGCATTTGCCCCTGCCATAGAGATTTGCGGAACTTTGAACTTGAGAGAGATGATTTAGGGTTTCTGGCGGAAGAACTTTTTAAGCAGTAAAGCATTCAAGAGGTGGCTTGGGAACTGTTAAAGGCATTCAATTTTTAAAAGGGAAACAGCATAAAAGTTCAGAAAATTTGCAGCCTGACTATTCAATAGAAAATAAAAACCCATTTTCTGGGGAGAAATTCTAGTCAGCTGCAGAAATTTCCATAAGTAGCAAGGAGCCTAATGTTAATCCCCAAGACCATGGAGAAAATGTCTCCAGGCCATGCCAGAGACTTCATAGCAGCGCCTCCCATCAGCAGCCTGGAGGCCCAGGAGGAAAACGTGGTTTCACGGGCCAGGCCCAGCGTCCCCGTGCTCTGTGCAGCCTATGGACTTGGTGCACTCTGTCCCAACCGTTCCAGCCGTGGCTGAAAGGGGCCAATGTACAGCTCAGGCTGTGGCTTCAGGGGATGTAAGCCTTAAGCCTTGGCGGTTTCCACGTGGCGTTGAGCGTTCGAGTGCACAGAAGTAGAAGTCAAGAATTCAGGTTTGGGAAAGTTCGCTTAGATTTCAGAAGATGTACAGAAACACCTGGCCGCCCAGGCAAAAGTTTCCTGTAGGGGCGGGGCCCTACATTCTCCATTCTCATGGAGAATCTCTGCTAGGGCAGTGCAAAAGGGAAATATGAGGTCGGAGAACCCACACAGAGTCCCTTCTGGGGCACTGCTTAGTGGAGCTCTGAGAAGAGGGCCACTGTCCTCCAGACCCTAGAATGGCAGATCCACCGACAGCTTGCCCCGTGTGCCTGGAAAAGCCGCAGACAGTCAACAGCAGCCCCTGAAACCAGCCAGAAGGGAGGCTATACCCTGCAAAGCCACAGGGGCAGAGCTGCCCAAGACCATGGCAATCCACCTCTTGCATCAGCGTGACCTGGTTGTGAGACCTGGAGTCAAAGGAGATCAATTTGACTGCCCCGCTGGATTTCGGACTTGCATGGGCCCTGTAACCCCTTTGTTTTGGCCAATTTCTCCCATTTGGAATGGCTGTATTTACCCAATACCTGTACCCCATTGTTTCTAGGAAGTAACTAACTTGCTTTTGTTTTTACAGTCTCATAGGCAGAAGGGACTTGCCTTGTCTCAGATGAGACTTTGTTTTGGGTTAATGCCGAAATGAGTTAAGACTTTGGGGGACTGTTGGGAAGGTATGATTGGTTTTGAAATGTGAGGACATGAGATTTGGAGGGGCCAGGGCAGAATGATATGGGTTGGCCATGTCTCCACTCAAATCTCAACTTGAATTGTATCTCCCCAGAATACTCACATGTTGTGGGAGGGACCCAGGAGGAGATAATGGAATCATGGTGGCCAGTCTTTCCCATGCTATTCTCAATGCTAGTGAATAAGCCTCAGGAGATCTGATTGGTTTATCAGTGGTTTCTGCCTTTGTTTCTTCCTCATTGTCTCTTGCTGCTGCCATGTAAGAAGTGCCTTTTGCCCTCTGCCATGATTATAAGACCTCCCAATCCATGTGGAACTGTAAGTCATATTAAAACTCTTTTTCCTCCCAGTCTCCAGTATGTCTTTATCAGCAGTGTGAAAATGGACTAGTACAGGTATTTAACCAGTGTACACACCAATAAAGACAATCCAGTTGATAGATTGTTACAATCCTTAAATACCAGTTGGGGCTGGGCACGGTGGCTCATGCCTGTAATCCCAGCACTTTGGGAGGCTATGGCAGGTGGATCACTTGAGGCCAGGAGTTCGAGACCAGCCTGGCCAACATGGCAAAACCACATCTCTATCAAAAATAAAAAATTAGCCAGGTGTGGTGGAATGTGCCTGTAATCCCAGCTATTCAGGAGTCTGAGGCCAGAGAATCACTTGAATCCGGGAGAAGGAGGTTGCAGGGAGCCAAGATTGTGCCACTGTATTCCAGCCTTGGTGACAGAGTGAGTGAGACTTTGTCTCAAAACCAAACCAACAAACAAATGACAACAACAAGAACAAAACCCAGTTGGTAAAGTGGATAAATGGCTGCCATCTTCAAGAGTGCAATCTTCCCCTTCCCCACCCTTCCTGATATCCAGCAGCTAAAACAGTAACATCAGGTAGGCACAGAAGCAGGTCTCTGGTTCCCAGATCCAGTTTAATCCATTTCTATTTTGATTGGTCAATGTAAATACCACTCAGTCTCTTGTAAATATTGCCTCCTCACTTGGTTCTGTCATTGAATCCAAAGGAGACAAAGGGATACTGACATCTCACTCTCTGGTCTCCTGCCTTGCCCAGGCAATGGGGGCTTCAGTAGGGAGAAGGCTGGTGCCTGTCAGCTGTCCAGCTAGCCCTCTTCCACCCATACACTTACACTCAGGGCAGAGCAGGAGGCACTCAGCCATAAAGATACCGCTGTTCACTGGTGGGGGTACAGGGAACCCAATGCCTGAAGGTTGGAACTCATTTAGTCCGAAATATGTGTGGTAGACATTGCCAGCCAGCATTCTCACTACTCCCTTTGTTGGAGGGAAACTATGGCCTCCTTGGAATATTAGCTTTTAGCGAACTGGAGAGAGACTGAGATAGCCAGGGCTGTGGTGTAACTGGGGCAGCTGGGGATGTGGGAAACATTGCAGGGTCCATGCTCATAGAGAAAATTCCCTGGGTTTGATTTAGAGGAGATTAGACCTGGGGATGCTGATGGAAAGTCCTCCTTTTTAGCATCTCTATTAATTTTTACCTTTTAATGCAACAATTCTGTTAAAACCCATCAAATGTCTGCCTTCTTGATCAAATGTAACAAAATACATTTGTAAATATAATGTGTAAATATAAATGTGGCTGACTGCCACACGGCTCTACTTCACACCTTTAACCAGAAGGATTAAGTTGAGACCCATTAAATGAGATGTTGCAATAAATACTTTTTGCGACTTGGTCAATAATATAGATACTGAGTATATTAAAAATACAGTATTTTCAAGACCAAAAGCACGATAGTGTAATTACCATTAATTTGACAGGAGCTATGAATATTCAGCACCAAGCATATTATTGTTGGTGTAAAGATAAATGATCTGCTTATTGATAGTGTCATCGAATGAGCATGATTTTAATGAGATTTTCATTTAAATAGTTTTATCTGGTTTCTTATGTTAAACCGTAGGATAGAAAAGGACTTTACGTAGCTCATAACATCTGATATAAATAAAAGATCACAAAAAATGCCTTCTAAAAATCAACAAAAAATTTGGGCATAGTTAGAATAATTTGATGAACAATTTATGCTATAAGTCATCATTTAATAAATGGTAGTTTACACACACTCTTACAAAAATACTGTGTATTGGTGTATTTAGAGAATGGGGAATATACTTGAATTTTTGCTTTATATGTTAATTATATATTATTTTATATTGCTGTACAAGTTGTGACATAATTTGAATATCACCCTGTAATCACACTAATAAATGTGTAATGCCAGGTTGGGATGGGATTACCGTTCTCCAGGGGAAGGGTCCAGTTCTATGAGCATGTAGTAAAGTAATATTTCATATATTGGGATGGTCAGGGAGAACTTTTGTCTGGTAGTGATAAGTCAACTACAATATAAGGATGATTAGAAATAAAAGCATTCTAGATTTACCCAAGATGTGTGAAAGGTAGTATGTTGGAAAGGAGCTGGTTGTGTTCAGAGAACTGAAAGAAGGCTAGTGGACTGGAGTGGAATGAATAATAGAAAGAGCACTATGTGTTGAGGGTTGAGTCATAGTTGGAGGCCAGCCCATGTAGTATGTATGCCATAGGTCAGATGAAGAATGCAGTCTGCATTAATGCTGAAGCCATTAAAGGAGTTTGATGAGCTTGGTGAAGTGATTACATTTTAATTTAGAAAATACCACTCTGTAAGTGTAAAAAACAAACTGGATGGAGACAAGTGGCATTATTGAAAGACAAGATATTAGGAACTTTCAGTGGTTCAGGCAAAAATATGATGATAGCTAATACTAGGCTATTACTGTAGCAATGGAATGATGGACTAATACATGGAAAATTTAGGAAGATTTGTGTTAGATGTGGAGGATAAGAGAGAGGTAGATAAACAGTAGACAGAGTAGAAATATCCAAATTTACGTTTAGCTTTGCTGAGTTTGAGCTTCTTATATTGTGCCACATGAAAATTCCATTCCCTTCTTTGGTGCTATAGAAAACAAATGGAACCCTCAAAATATTGTTGCCAAAATCTACTTGGATCCCATTAGAATCACATGGGGAACTCTATTCAGAGACTCTGATTCAATTGGTCTGGAGTAAGAACTGCACATGAGAATGTATTAAAAGCTCCTCAGGGGTTTCTAATGTACAGTGAGGCTGAAAACTACTGATTTAGAGAGAAGTGTGGTTGGTTTGAACTATGAGGTTTAAGAGAAATGAATAGACAGCAAAGTAGAAATATTTTACAAGTGAACAAAAATACAGCAACATCTTTGTAAAAATGATGCTTTCTCTTTGTCTCTGGCTTTGTCTAGGTTATGTTCAGTTTTCTTTTGGTAAAAAAATCTTCCAGATGCAGGAGACTTAATTGAATCCACTAAGATGCATTTTAGAATTATTAACTCACTAAAATATTACTTCTTATTTGATTCCTTTTTTAGGGTATAAAAGCGAAAAAATCATGTTAATTCTGATTAGTTTGGTTTTGAATATTGATCGTTGGTGGGTTGCTAGCCTTTCAGAAATAAAAGTATCAACCACATTCTAAACTATTTAATAGGTCAGATGATATGTGGTTAGAAGAGTGTCTGTGCATGAGAGATAGGGTATACAAATGAATCATTTAATAGGTAAATATTAACTGATGAAACTGCAATGTCTTTCTTTCAACCTCAGAAGCTAAGTATTTAAAAGTAACATTTATTCTCATACTGGTGGCACTTACTAATGTCCTTGTATTTTAATGCATTGTTTGATTAGATGTAATAGACTATCGGCCTTCAAATAATAAGAAAATCTTTTTTTATTGAAATTGGTAACTAGTTATAGTTAATTTTAAATACTAAAGTTTCCTTCAACATATATAATATTTTGGAATTATAAAGCCTGTAACAATAAAACAGGTAAAAATATGAGACCTTGTTCTGGAGATGTAAAAATGTCTAAGACATATTCTGTGCTCTAAGGAATCTTAAAAACCGACTGGTTAATAAATGAAATAAAATATTGAACTTACAGAGTAGCACGTAACATTGAAAACCTGCGGATAAACAGTACAATTTTGTGCTTCCTATTATAAGGATATGAACCAGAAAAATACAGCAAAAGGACTTCACAGTTTGGAGAAACTTGCCCTCCCTCATGCCTGGGGGAGGAAGAAAAGAACCAAGTGATGATAACACTAATAGCTACTGTGTTCTAGGCATTGGAATAAGTGAGTTTTATACATGACATCGTTAATACCCATGACAATTCTTTGGAGAAAATATTATTACTAACTCTGTTTTACGGATGAGAAAAATGCTTAGGAAGTCCTGCCCAATAGAAATACAAAAAGAGTCACAAAAAGAAGCCAGATATGTAATTTTAAATTTTCTAGTAGTCACATTAAAAAAAAAAAAAGAAAAAGGAAACAATTAAAACGTAATAAATTGTGTTATAAAATCCAATATATGTAATCCAAAAATAGAATCATTTCAACATTTATTAAACTGGGATATTTTACATTCCTTTTTCTGTACTAAAGCTTCATATATATTTGACACTTCCAGAATATCTCAATATGGACTAAGTACATTTTAAATACTCAATAGCCATATGTGGTTAGAAGCTACCACAGCTCAGACTTAGAGATTTTAAATAAGTTGTCCAAGTTTTAGCTACTGGAAAAAGGAAGAGCTGAAATTCAAACCTGGATGGTCTAACCACAGAGCATGAGCTCTTAAATACAATCCTGTTCTGCTCAGGAAGATTTGATCTCAGATTAAGAAATCTAACTTGAGATCATCTTATTCATACAGAATTTTTTGAAAATTACAGAATACGTATCCTCATTTCACAAGCAAATAAATCATCTTAATGAGGTTAGGTAAAATCCTAAAAGATTCACAATTAATACCTAATACAATCAGATGTCGAACCCACATCTGTCTAGTTTCAAAGCCCATATTTTAACTACACCACAAATAAATAACTAGATTCACTGAAAAGGAATTCAAAGGTAAGTAAGACCCCTCCCCACCCAATGGAAATAATAGATGGTAATTACCAAGCAGGGTGTTCTTATAACTAAGCACCCTTCTTCGCTTCTCTTATTTTTAAAAATTGTCTATGCTTTCTCATTCTCTTTAAAAATACAACAGTAAGTACTACCAACCCCACCATCACAACCACAAAAACTTCAATTAATGGGTTATGGCCTACAGAGCTCATGTTGTCTGTGGCATTTTATTGGCAAACAGCTGCAAGAAGCATGTAATAAACATCTAAGAACCATGCCTGGTATTTAGACTATAGTGGCATGTTAGGAACACTCTACCCCGTGGACATGATGCTGCAGCAATGATACAGCCTTCTGGGGAATAGCAGAGGTAGCCTCAGGCAACAAGGAGGTGGGAGGCTACTCTAATGCTTTATCATTAATGGCCTAGAAGATTTCATGTTATGGTGTCTTGGGTTTTAAATTAAATGTCAAATACAATTTGCCATTGAAAATGTGAAGTGTGGAATTGCCCTTATAGACTCTGAGAATTCAGTCCTCTAATTGATGGCTGCCTAGTACTGAGTAGAGTTAGAGATTATTATTTGGTAAATTCTCACACCTGTCTGCAGAAATGTGTGGATTTTTACATCTTACACTTCAAGTCTGTAGTAAAATCTTGAGACAGTATTTTAAAATATGCAGTGCTCAATGTAGTTTTAAATACAGTGGAACTGATAAACTCTTCCCTTTGGGATCATGCCATCATTTATGTCCTGATCTCTCTGACATTTAATCTATAATATCAGGAAATCTGTGAAAGAAACTGAAGCAGCACACGTTCTATTTACAGTGGTTTATTTAGTTGCCCCCTTCCCTGCTGACAAGAGTCTGTTTTAATAATAGGACTAATAATAAGATTTCCAATCCACTTCAATGTGTTAACATTATATCTTTCTGAACTATGTGTATATTAGCGCTAATTATGAGATGTGTTTAAGTCTAAAACTGTAGGCTTAAACACAAAGGCATCATTTTTACTGCTGGTTTTAATTAGAAACCTAAAGAAACATGTACAATTAAATGTGCCCATAAAAATAATAGATACATTCCTATAATCCTCGTCAATTTGTTGCACCATTAATATCATTCCGCATGGCAGATTTAAGAATGTATTGGAGTAAGTCAAGTGGAAAATGGCAAAGAACAAAATTACTAGCATTTAAACCACCGTAACAGTTTTAGAACAGTGAGTACTGCTCTAGGTATCTGCTGCAATCACTGTTTTATTTTGCAACCACAATTTAAAGTTAACTGTTTGCCCATTTCATGTATCTCTTGTTTCTAAGAACAATTAATCTTGTACTAAAAATACACAGCTTCAGAATAAAATTGACTTCAAACATTTATTTTGCAAACATAATGTTTAAAGGAAATATTAATATGTTTAAATTTTCCTGATACCAAGAGAAAGATTTATTTTACTTGAAGAAATATACTGTTTGGCAACTCTCCTCCTCCATGTAATATGTAAACCCAGGTGGAGTAGGGTATCACAATGCCATTTTATAGGTTAAAAAATGTCTCCATGACTTTTCCAGCCACACAATACCTACAATAAGAGAACCTTAGGAGATATGCAAGCTTTATTCATAGATAACTTGAACTTAATACCAGATTTAGTCTAAATGATCATAAATTATGAAATGATAAGTTTAAAATTAAGTTTTATCACAATGTTATAGTTCATTGCAAAGTGAAATACAATTTTATATTCCTGGTTAAGATGTAAATGTTATTTTGAGATTGTTTATGACATGATTTTTACTATTAAAAATCATTTGGTAATATTAAAAGCTTAGTCTTATAAATCTTTAAACTATTAAACTGAAACAGTAGACTTTAAATAAAGATTAGGTCTTATTATTTTCTCCACATGACCCAAATTATCGTTTTATTGTTTGTGATCTATTCCCTAAATCCTCTCTAAACATTAATAATTGTTCTTTTATACTTAAATCTTAAGTTGAAAGAGAAAACTAGACTAAGATAAAAATATTTATGGAATCCCTATATTTCTAGCATTTTTCATTTATTTCATGTAAGTATCATAAAAATTTATGAAATAACTATTATTACCAATTATCTTTCATTTTCACATGAGGAAGTGGAGTGTCAGAATGGTTAAAAGTATCAAACACTATCACACAGCCAGGAACATGTCCAGCTGAGATTTAAAATTCATGTCTTCTCTTCCAAATCTCATGTTCTTTCTGTAATATTGCACATACTTCCCATACTATAGTCACTTTTGCAAAAGTATTAAAAAGTTTTAAAGTGTTGTAGGAAATGAGTTCAACATAAAAATCCTTGTACCATATATGTAAATCATTTTCCTCATCTCTAGCCCCACAGTTTTAATAATAATTAAGCTACTTGATTTAGTAATTTGATCCAGTATACTCATTTTTGTCATGTATTTTAAATCTTAGGTGCTTTCTTCTTTTGTGAAAGTGTTGAATTAATTACATCCAATATATGCAAAGATGGTGAATTTGCCTGTTACAGATTCTTCTTTCTCCTGTGTCATCTGAGAAAATGTGAACAAGTCCCACAAGGACTCTCTTTGCTGGGCTTTGCCCCTGCATGATGTGGCCTTTTTTGAAGGATGTTATGAAAAACAATAATATAGACAAGATACCTGTAGAGTAAGAAGCTTCTATATTGGGAAAGTCTATAGAAGTAAGCACAGCACAGATAAAGGCCTAAGAACTAATGATAACTAAATATGTGTTGTGTTCAAGTTCTGAGACAAAGAAAGAACGAAAAAGTGCATACAATGTATATTTGATATTAGGATTTTGTTATTATTTTCTTTGCTTACAATTTAAAGATAAATAAATTAAATGTGATCATTTATTGAGTACCTAACAATGCACGGCATTTTGCTGGGTGCCTGCAAGACAAATGTAGACAACATATGGCATGCACTTTCAATGTGTTCACAGGTTTAGATCAGGAGACACACTCATAATTGCTATATTATTATAACATAGATGTGGCCTGGGATACAAACTAATTGCTACAAAAAGCACAATAAAGTGTTAGATTAATGCAGAGGTCAAGAAAAAATTTTTTTCAAAGGCATGAGACTTAAAATATAGAGCAGAAATAGACTACCAAGAGCTAAAGAAAGTTTAGTCATGGGAAGGAGCATGAACGAAGAAGCATCTTAAGTTTGGAAAGGGGCAAATGATACTCAACTGCTAAAGCAGTCTGAGCTACGGGGCTGTGTCTGTCTTTCTCACTATTATATCTGCCTATCACAGAAATTTGGTATATGATAGATGTACAGGTGCTCACTGAGGAATGAATGAAAATCTAGGGTATGTATGGGAAAAATATTAGATAAGTCTACGAAGGCAAATTATAACAAAATTAGAAGTATCTTTATAAACATCCAAAGCAGTCTGAAATGTATTCTGTAGCCCAATGACTGCCAGTAATGCTATGTTAAAAAGAAATCATCAGTTTTGCTTTTATGCAAAAACACTACCCATTAATGTGTAGCATTCAGTCAGGATCTCCCTGCCCTCTTAAACCTTTATCCTTCATCTTCTGACAGATGCTGCCCAACCCTATCTGAAGAATCGTAATAACTCCACACTTGAGAAATAACTCTGCCCTACTCTGGAAGATTTAAGGACACCAGGTTAAAAATGAGCAGTATACTAGCTGACTGAATCCTCTGACATGCACAGTGGGCATGCCTGAAACTTCTTGTAGTGTAGAGCTTCCATTGAATTTTAATATATTAATATTCACTGTATTTTGTGTTATGAAGGTTTTCTATGTTCTAACACATGGTCTCCTTGAAATACAGTTCATCTTTTGTTTATACTTTTCTCTTAGCAGCTAGTATGGTGGTTGGTACTTTTTATGATTAATAAATGTTTATTAAAGGGTGTCAGTTGGATGTTTCAGAAATCAGGACTCTTAGACTGAATAAGAAATGCCAAGAGAGAGTTAACAACTGGAGGGCCAAAGAGGAGATGGAGCACAGTTGAATAGGAAAGGTATTGGACCGACCTGCAGCTCTGACACCTGTGAAAAGGAGGAAGATACAAGATTGCTCAGGGAAATCCTCAAATCATGTTTTGATGTGATGAATTCTGGGTCAAGGTTTCTCAGCCTCAGCACTATTGAAATTTTGGGCTCAGCCAGGTGCAGTGAATCACACCTGTAATCCCAACACTATGGGAAGCCAAGGCAAAAGAATGGCTTGAGCCCAGGAGTTTGAGGCTAGGCTGGGCGACAAAGTGAAATCTCGTCTCTATGGAAAATCAAAAAATTGGCTACGTAGGATGGCATGTGCCTGTAGTCCTAGCTACTCCGGAGACTGAGGTTGTGGGAGAGCTTGAACCTAGGAGATCGGGGCTGCAGGGCTACAGTGAGGTGTGATCATGCCATTGCACTCTGGTCTTGGTGACAGAGGGAGATCTTGTCTCAAAAAAAAAGAAAAGAAAGAAATGTGGGGATAAATATTTTCAATAATTTACTTTCCAAATTTATCTCTTTGTTTTTAATTGTCATATAATAATTGTACGTATTTATGGGATATAATATATTGTTTCAATACATTAATACATTGTGTAATGATTAAAGCAGGGTAATTAACATATCTATCACCTCAAACATTTATAATTTCTTTGTAGTAAGAACATTCCAACTCCTCTCTTCTAGCAATTTATTGTTGACTATAGTCACCCTACTGTGTGATAGGACACTGTAACTTTTTCTTCATTTAAATTTGTAACTTTGTACCCACTAACCAACCTCATCCCATGCCTCCTCCCCTACACCCTCCCAAGTTTCTGGTAACCACTGTTCTGTTCACTACTTCTATGATTTTAACTTTTAAAAATTCCACATATGAATGAGAACATATGGTATCTGTCTTTCTATGTCTGGCTTATTTCACTTAAGATAATGTCCCCATTGAGGAAGGCTGAATATTATTAGGTTGTTCCAAAATAATTGTGGGTTTTGCCATTACTTTCAATGTCAAAACCGCATTTACTTTTGCACCAACTTAACACAATGTTTACTAGTATCTTTGGCCCCTACTACTAGATGCCAGTAGCATACGAGTGACAACAATAAAAAAATCTCCAAATATTGCTAAATGTTCCCTGGAGGGCAAAATCACCTCTGGTGGAAATAAGTAGCCTGGGCCACCCCTATGTGTACATCCAGAGCCAAGATTGCCTATTAGGGGCATCTCTCATTAGGCGGAAATGGACAGGTCCTTGTACCACCACCCTGCTCAGTCAGTGGTTGGGGCTGCTGGGAAATCACATGGCCCAAGCTAAGACACAGAGGTGGATCCTGGAGTTGCCAACAACTGGAAGCTGGCAGCTCACTGCTCCCTTTGCAGCTGAACTGAAAGTTTTTCCTTGGAAGGAACTTAGAGCAAGGTATCTTCAAGCTGCCTCATAAAGGCCATAGGTCCTCCTTTTCAGTTGAAGTCCTCGTGTTGTGCCTTGTCTGGTATGCCTTATTTGGCCACCTCTATTAAATTTATCCTGGATATATAATCTGTGCTCTGTTATATATATTCCTGGAATAGAATTCTTTCTGTCGAAACATCTGCAAATTTAGTTATTCCCTTTCCTGGGTGATAAAAATCTCAGTTTGACTCTACAGAATCATATTTCTCTGCATTCAAACCTTGAAATATAAAGCTCTTGGACTTCAGAAATGAAGTGATTCTGCAAATGAACAATAGCACAAGAATAGCTAAATATGGTCCACATTCATTTTATACAGCATCTTATATTTGGGTCACTGCCCAATTGACTGTGGTCACCTATTTCTTGTACTTTCTGCTTTTATTATACATTTCTGGAAAATATTAAGGTATCTGTCAAGTGGATCTTTCTGGTGGGTGGCTTTGCTGACCATCACATTTACTTGCACTTCTGATATCAAATTCAGTTAGGCTATAACTCTGCTAGACTTACTTTCTTAATCTGCTCTGACATTTCTCAGAGCATCTCAAAGATTGTGTGAGCCAATCACAATGGTCTAAAAATATCAAGGCACCATGAACCTAGATAAACAATACATAGTTATTGTTGCTTTATTAGATATAATAGAAATTAGGCCGGGTGCGGTGGCTCATGCCTGTAATCCCAGCACTTTGGGAGGCTGAGGTGGGTGGATCACCTGAGGTCAGGAGTTCAAGACCAGCCTGGCCAACATGGTGAAACCCCATCTCCACTGAAACTACAAAAATTAGCTGTGCATGGTGGCATACGCCTGTAATTCCCGCTACTCAGGAGGCTGCTGAGACAGGAGAATTGCTTGAACTCTGGAATTGGATGTTGCAGTGAGCTGAGATTGCACCATTGCACTCCAGCTTGGGTAACAGAGAGAGTCTGTCTCAAAAAAAAAAAAAAAAAAAGAAAGAAAGAAATAAAGTAGGGGTAGTATTACCTTGAAAACTTTTCTAAATATAGGGACATTGTGTTAAACTATTCTTGTGTTGCTGTTAAGAATACCTGAAGTTGCATAATTCATAAAGAAAGGGGTTTAATTGGCTCACAGTTATGCAGGCTATATAAGCATGGCACTGGCATCTGCTTAGTTTCTGGGGAGGCCTCAGGAAGCCTTTACTACGGTGGAAGGTGAAGCAGGACCAAGAGGATCTCGTGAGAACTCACTCACTATTGCAAGGATAGCACTGAGAAGATGGAGCTGAACTGTTCATGAAGTATCTACCCCCAAGATCCAATCACCTCCCACTAGGCCCGACTTCCAACACTGCGAATTACAACTCAACATGAGATTTAGAGGATACAACATCAAACTGTATTAGGCATATTCTGAGATCAGCAGCTATTAAAAGACATTTAAACTCATGTAAATTAAATGTGCTATTTATACTATGTAGAATGACTGCTTCAGATTATTTAGGTACTGTGCTGAGAACATAATGAAATTATTATCTGCTTGAAGAACTGAGTCAGGGATTGAAAAATCCAATAGCTTTCTTTTTGAGTAATTATTTTAAATGCTGGTTTCTGAAATAAACAGTATTAAGAATTTTTAAAGCCATTTAACTAACAGAAACAATGTGGAGAAATTATAGTGACTCTACTGAAATTTTTTTTTATCTGTGAGGTTTCAAAGGAGTTAATGAAATCAGGTAACTGGTTCCTAGGAGTCTGCAAAGGCTGGTGCTACCTGGACACAGAATAAAGAAGCTAAAATAGAGAGAGGCAGTTGATTAGGGACTTGGCTTTGCCCAGAATTCAGATTTCTTCACTTTCCTTACTAGTTCCTATCTATCTACTTGATCACAATGCTTCTCAGTCATTACTGTGTGGGGGAAAAAAATCAATAATAGCCATTTGGATTAAAGTTTGAGATATAAAAACATCCACTGCATATCCCTGTAGTATCTCTTTTTCCTTCATTGAGATTTCTTTGTAATTCCTTTGCCAACAACATAGAAGACCACTCTTACAGATTCTTGTCACATTGTGAGTAAAATTCCACCAGGGGATCTGCCTAATATTTTATAACAATAGTATATATTTTTACAGAATACGTTCCCAAGTTTGTTGTTTGTTTGGCTTATTTTTTATCAGACATTTGCCTTGCCTTTAGAGAATATGAATATTTCAGGTAAAAAGGTTTAATGTGGAAATGAAGTACAAAAATGTATATGACTCCTAAGGGTATTTCTATTTGCTGTTTCAAACATTGCCTTGGAATTATTTACAATTCCCAGTTTAACTATGTGCCTATAACAAGACATTGTTTAAATGCAATTTAGCCCTGTGGTTTCAACTGCCAGATGAAGATAATGATTCAAAATGCCAATTTTTCCAAGGGGATGTGGGTTAAATTTTAAGTAAATCATTAAAAGCCCAATTTAGCCAACAATAACCAAGCATAATTACTCTTACTTAACTGCCTTCCAAAGATCCTTATTTTCATATTTAATTAAATTAAAAGAGAATTTAAATAACAGAGTAACTATGGGTTTATTTCTCTTGCTAGAGACCATGGCCCTAAAATCTTATTCATATCACGTTATACAAAGGAAATTTTTAAAACTCAAAATCTTTCAGGTTTCCTCATTGCTCCACTAACTTTTTCAGAAAACAAATTTATGCATGTGAAATATTTATTACCTCTCACTGTTGTGCAGAGTATATATTTTGCAAATTATATATTGAAAACTATTTAAGTCAGAATTTAGTCGACTTACTTGTTCATGCAGAACCCTGAACAGGTGTTCTCATGTTCTCACTGGTTTGTTTTCCAGGAAGCAGTAACCCAAGTCCCCTTTTCCATAAGTTGCACATTTTGGAATGTGTGAGACCTTCTCTCCCTGCATGTAGCCAGGGCTTCATCTCCTAAGTCGTCCCACTCATTACTAGAAGAACTTCTCCTAAAATGGATACAAATCTGTTCTCCTAAATTCTTCAACAACTTGGACTTTGAATAGATTTTCCAATCAGTAGGAAATGAAAAAGTCAGCATGAGTACGTTATTTAGACCTGCTGACCAGGAATGAGAAGGTGCAGCTCTAATTCTGATGCCGAGTTTGAATTACTGGGGGCATTAGGGAAATCCTATTACTTTGTCACATCTGTTTGTCTTCTCTCTAATGATGGAATGTCATTTGATGCTGTGTACTGTCAATGGAAGCTTGATAAGATCTCTAAATTTGGAAAGATTTCATTTTTCATAAAGGGTTATGTCCTGCAAGGTGGCCATTCTGATGGGCTAGAAAGGGTAGCCTTCCACAAAGACCATTAGCAGGCACTTTGAGGGAGGGGAGGGTGGAACAGGAATTTATACAAACAGGTTGCTTAAAAATGCATATTCAAAAGGATACAGGAGGAACTGTGAATCCCATTCAGAACCCCAAGCTTATCTGTCAGATATATCAACTGAAGAATCACAAGATCTATAAATTGAGAGAGGAAACTTTAGTTGTTATAAAGAGTTGCAGCCTGTCAAGATGGACACCCTGCAGGCTATAACCCTTTATAATAAATAAAGTCTCCTCCTCACATTTGTAGATCTCATGACTCTTCACTTGACAGTACCTTATATTGCAAAAAATATATAGGTAGTATTGGAAGTTATCAGAGAACTTTTGAAATTTAGTTATATGATTATTTATTTATGATGGTGTTTTTAATAAAATTCACACTCCTTTCACTGACCTATGGATACTTTGCGGTCTGGCCTTCTATGATCCTCAGGCTTGATCTCCTACCACTTACTCCTGGGCATTACTTTGCACTCATCATGGCCTTTTCTCTGCAGCTTGGACACGCAAAGCCCATTGTTACGTTAAGATCTTTGCACTGACTCTTAATTAAGTGACTTATTTCATTTCTGACAAAGCTAGATATTTTGAAGTAAGAAATGTTATAGGGAAGAGTGTGAGTGTGAGTCTTTCATGAAAGATATACAACACAAATTAGGTTTGTGAATGAAAATTATTTTCTTTTTTTTTTTTCTTTTGAGACGGAGTTTTGCTCTTGTTGCCCAGGCTGGAGTGCAACGGCACGATCTTGGCTTACCGCAACCTCCACTCCCTGGGTTCAAGCGATTCTCCTGCCTCAGCCTCCCAAGTAGCTGGGATTACAGTCATGCACCACCACACCCGGCTAATTTTGTATTTTTTTAGTAGAGACAGGGTTTCTCCATGTCGGTCAGGCTAGTCCCGAACTCCTGACCTCAGGTGATCCGCCTGCCTCGGCCTCCCAAGTGCTGGGATTACAGCCATGAGCTACCGCGCCTGGTCGAAAATTATTTTCATTAGCTGAGCTATAAATGTTTGAAGTGGAGCAGTGGAAGGTATGTGGGCAGACAAATCATTTGAGATAGACTATAGGGAGCCTGCAATGCCAGACTAAAAATTTAAGTTTCTGTTTTATAGGAAATGTAGAAAGTTGCCTTATATGCTAAACTGTATGTAAAAGAGTTTTTAATAAATAATTTCAGGTGTGTATCTGTTTTATTACCAAACAGCAGGAGGTTGTAAAGATATGAATTCATTTTCAGAATAATTTATTTTCCAGCAGTTACCCTAGAAAATTTAACATAGATATTTTACAAAAATCTAAAGTTAATTGCATTATCCTCCTTCTGAGTAATACAAGTTGAATATTTAACTTCAGCCACTTTCTCTTAATTTATATGCTACTATCTTCCATTATCTTAACTTTATATTTGTCTTACTTTTTACCCTAAAGGATATGATTATTATTGATTTATAAAGACAATCACCACATTTTTGACTCATTATTCTTTCAGATAGTTCAGTGTGTTGGTTAAAGACATGGCTTCTGGAGTTAGACTGTCTAGATATTAATATGCAGTTTACTTAGTAGTTGTGCAACTTTAGAAAATTTGCTTAACCTTTCTGTGCCCCAGCTTCGTTATCTGTAAAATGGAAATAATATATTTACCTATATGGTTCTTTTTGTAAAATGAATTCCTCTAGAGAAGCACTTAGAACAGTACCTGGCAGGTAATAACAATTATGTGTGTTTTCTATTGTTATTTTTCCCTTTATGAATTTTATAGCTTACTTCTGCAATTACTATTTTTCCTTTTGTCTGATAAATATTATTATTTTTCTCTGTAAGAATTTATTTTTGGAAAAATCAGTTTTTGATTTAATAGAAAGAGGTATTTCTCTCCCGTCCTTTACATAAATTTTCACTGGGTCTGGAATAGTACATTGCTAAAAACCTTAGACAAGTTAAATTTCACAGTTTATTTAGGCAAATAATGATTCATAAATCAGGCAGCACTCAGAATTGAAAGAGGTTCAGAGAGTTCTTCTCTATCAGTCTGAGCAGTGAGAATTTGTAGGCTGAACACAAAAGCAGAGTTGAAAAATTACCTGATTGGCTACAGCTAAGTGTTTGCCTTATTTGGACATGAGCTGACTGGAGGTCCATAATTGTATAGCCAATCGCTGGTTGAATGTTTGTGATTGGCTGAGACTTATTTTTCTTCAGTCAGTTACAGGGAAGGTTTCCAAGTTAAGTTTCAGTTTGCTTATCTAAGTGCTTGAATTAGGGAGACATCCTCCGGCTAATGGATTCCTTATTTGCTTTAGCAATGAAGTACATTATTCTCATTTGTTTGTATCTCACAGTACATTATTTTAATTTTTTGAATCTCATTCTTGCTATCAGAAAGTCAAATGCGTGTCTGATTTTCCTACTTTTATAGTTACTTTCTTTTTCTCTCTGGCTGCTTTTAGGTTTTAGTATTTTCCATTTTCAATATGATGTGCACAGGTATTTCTTCTTTTTGGATTTCTCTGGTCTTTAAGAATCTTAAAATTGGTAAATTTTATCAATTCTGGAAAATCTTAGCAATTATCTATCTTTTCACATGTTGCCTCATCCCATCTTCTTTCTCACTCAAAAAAATCTGATTAGACATATTAAGACCTTTTCACTATCATTGTGTTTCTTTCTTCTATAGCTTCCAGCTATTGCCTTTCTGGGCTACTTTTTAGGTAATCTTTTTATTCCTATTTCCTCTTTCTCATGGTGTCAATTCCTTTTTTTTTTTATAACACAAGTAATATGCCTGAAAAGTCAAATATCTGAAGTCTTTGCTGGTATGATTCTGACCTTTATCATTTCTATTGACTCTCACTTTTAGTGATTTGTTTTCCTGTAAGTGACATGACTCTTGACTGAATTTTTGACTATTGAGATTTTCTTTATTCCTTCTACTTCTATTTATTCCCATAGTTTAGACCTGAAAATTCTATTTTACTCTTTTATGAATGGATTATCTCTCTAGAGAGATATCCCTTTGGGATCTTAGACATGTGGATTCTCCTATTTGATTACCCAGCTGTGTGGGCCCTAGGCTTTGGTTTTGGTCCCCCACTTCCAAAGCAGCCATATACATAAATCTGAAGTACATTGAGAATTGCAAAGTCACTGAGTAGTAAAGTCTTCTTTGGTTCCCAGCTTACCACTCTTATTTAGCTTTCACATCTAGTACGTTTTTCTCTTCCTAAGTAGTTCACTGAGGCATTCAAGAATATTTTATAATATTCTCTGTATTACTTTAAGAAGGACATACTCCTTCTTGGTCATGATATCCAGTTCCCAAATTGCCAGAAAGGAAATCTACTGCCACTCAGCCATGAAATGGTATTCAGCATCCCAACACAACACAAGGCCTGTCAGAATTTATGTGGAGTCGTGAGCCATAGTTGTGTCTTTACCCTGTTCTAATATCAGTCACTAGGTGGTAGGAATCACAAACTATTTCTGGCATCAGATTCTAGAGTAGTTATCTTTTTTTCTTTCTGATTCCAGTATCCATTAATTATACTTTTGAGTAGTAAGTAATCTTGAACCATACTTTTTCTACTCTTATATTTTAAATAAAATTATAAAGTTGACTTGAAGTCTCAGAAAACTAGTGTGGCTCCTTTTAAAATTTTTGCTGGACCCTATTCCACGCAGGTTTTGTTGAGGCTTAAAAAATGTTTATATTTAAAAGAGTAAGAAAAACTGATCTTCACTATGCCTCACGGTGTTTAACACACTATAGAAAATCATGTTAAAAAGAAAGCCTCCAAAACATGTGAACACTGTGAGCTCAGTCTGCTCACTACATCTCTTAGCACTTTGTCCAGGGCACAAAACTGTCATTTGCTTTTCTAAGATAAACAATATCATAACTCAATCTGGCTAAATTTGAAAGCCAAAATATTTTTTTGCTGCTTGGTCCTCAAAGGATATATGACAGCAAGCAATAAGGAGACACATTCTTCTTTATTCCTGCTATAACTTTGGCCACATTTTGTTATCTATTTTTTTCCCCAGGTGCATTGAGCTAGATAACTTCAAGGATATCTTGAAAGCAATTCACCTCAAAAACTTATTTTATGTTCCTTTTCTATGAGCCCTATTCCAACCTTATTCAGCCTTTCAAGGGAACTTCCAAGCAAAATGTCACAAGCTTCAGTCTTACCAAAGAGTCATGGTTGAGATGGAGAATAAGGTCCATGGGAAAAGAGATATTTCTTCATTTTATTCCTTTCACCAAAATTTACATACAAGGCCCTCACATTGAGGCCTTATCACATGTAAGTGGGAATAGGAACACTTTTACTCAACCTCTACTGTTCTAATTTCACAGAATAACTAACATCCATCATTACCTTAATGAATGAAAATAACTCAGAATATAGATGATATTAACAGGTAAGTAGGCTAATCTCTAGTTTATTCACTGCCACTTTTTCAGTCACATGTTTACCAAGATCATTTGTGTTTGTTCCAAGTCTAGTTATATAAGTTGTCCATGTTATTGTAATTATGTAAGTTAAATAAGCATTTTGGAAATCACAGATACATGAGAGTACCAAAAGTAAGAGCATTTGGCAAAAAGTTTGTTTAAGGCTAAAGCCCTAAACTTTATAAGATAGTCACTTAAAAATGCTATAATGTATGTATGAAATAACTGCATAAAAATAATGAAAGCCTCCAAGAATCCTGCCATCAGATCACTTCATATGTTTTTAGGCCACTTTAAATAAATTTAAAGTTGTATATGATGCAACACAGGCACAATTTATACACTGCAGTTTCCTGTGATGCTGAGTTGAAAGAAATCATTTTTTCCACCAGAATCTTTATAATCATAAAAAGATGTCACTGCTATATAATAATTGGCATATATATTCTGTATATTAAGAATACAGAATTAAATATTAGATGGCAAACATTTAAGGCATATGTGAATTAAGTGTTTTTAAAGGGTTTTTTATTAACTCAGTACCAGTCCCAATTGTGTCAGAGTAAAGGTTGTCTGGTCTCTCACAGGGATTGCTTTGGAATCTTGTAAGACATGATGGAGCTTAAGGGTTAATATTATTTATTAACTGGGGCAAATTAGCTTCATCAATAAGAGATGTCCTAGAGATTGTGTAGGTAAAGTGCTTAACACAATACTTGTAATTTATCTAATAAATGGTAGTTGTTATTAGGATAGTCAAGTATCCCTTAATGACTGAGCCATATTCTGAGAAATATCTTCTTAGATGATATAATCATTGTGTGAACACTGTAGAGTTTATTTACACAAACCTAGATGGTGCAGCTTGCTACAGATCTAGCCTATAATATAGTCTATTGCTTCTAGGCTACAGACCTGTACAGGATGTTACTGTGCTGAATAATGTAGGCAATTATAACACAATAAGTATTTGTGTATCTAAACATATGAAAAGTACAGTAAAATATAATTATCTTATGGGAACATCATCATATATGCAGTTCAACGTTGACTGAAATGTCATTATATAGCACATGACTGTAGTATGAAAATTTAAGAAACACTGAGTTTTTTCTTTTTTTTTTTTTTGAGACAGAGTCTCACTCCATCACCCAGGCTGGAGTGCAGTGGCACAATCTCGGCTCACTGCAACCTCTGTCTCCCTGGTTCAAGTGATTCTCATGTCTCAGCCTCTCAAGTAACTGGTATTATAGGCAAGTGCCACCAGGCCTAGCTAATTTCTGTATTCTTAGTAGAGACAAGGTTTCACCATGTTGGCCAGGCTGGTCTCAAACTCCTGACCTCAAGTGATCTGCCTGCCTTGCCTCCCAAAATGCTGGGATTACAGACATGAGCTACGCACCTGGTCAGTTTTTTTTTTTTTTTGTATTATATTTTGCCAAAAAATTTATTTCCTAGAGACTTCAGTTTATTCAATAATTATTATCTAAAAAATAATAATTGAATACTTTCTATGGTGGTCACTGTTCTAGATGCTGGTTCTGTAAAGATAAACAAGACAAAAATCCTTGCTTCCATGGATATGACATTCTAGTAGGAGAAAAAGATAATTAAGATGTAAATAGACTAGTTTAACCTCAGGCACTGATAATTGCTAAGAATAAAAATAAGGCAGGGCAAATGTAAGAAAAATCAGTGACAGAGCTGACAGGAAGGGGCTTGCTATTTTAAGGAGAGTAACCAAGAAAGGCTTCTAGAAAGAACAGTCTGCAATGATTTAAAACTCTAAGGTATGGAAACAACTGATGTTGGAGAGGTCTAGGCAGAGGACACAGTATGTGCTTGGCATGCTTGAGGACTAGCAAGAAAGTCAGTGTTGTGGGAATGGAGTTAGTCTAAAAAGTTAGAAGATGAAATTAAAAAGTTAGACAGGGACCGGATTGCATACGGCCGTGGGCAAAACTGTATAGAATTGGTGAAACCAGCAGTCTGTAATAGATATTTCTTTCTCTCGCTGGTTCTCTCCCTCTCTCTCTCTCTTAATTTGCAGATGTATGCACTATTAACACCTTGCATTTTTAAAAGACTAGCTTGTAACCAAGTGGAAATATACTATTATTACTTGACTTACTTCGTAGACATATATTCAGACCTATTAAGGTGTAATGCTTTAAAGTATTTGTACATGCAGTCAACCTCACAATGCATTTATTCTTTGTAATCTATGACTGAATCCGAACACTATTATCTACTTATTGCACTCTACTTGCAAATATTTGCAATAGTTCAGAGGAAAATGCCAAGAAATGGGATGTCATTTCATACATTATTCTTTGAATGTAATAGTTGACAGAAAGTACATATTCTAAGAATTGAAATAAGTTATTTTAAAAATGTGAGATTAAACAAATTCCAATTAGTAGTTTCCAAATTCCTGTTTGTGACTTTTTAATCTCACAATGCACAGCAGTTTAATGTAAACTGGTACATTAAACTGGTAGCCAAAAAGGCATTTCCAAATACACACCCTTCTCTTTGCTTTGGTAACTTTTATTCATTGATTATAACTTAACCTTGCATCTAGTAGGAACCTAATATATGTGTAATTAATTATATTGTCATTTCTTTGATGCAGGAATTTTATTAAAGTCATCGGATAACTATGTTTTCAAAAGAAACGTGTAAAAAGTTTACGTATTTCAGAATCTTAAATATTATTTCATTTACTTTTTATTTTACTCAGAAGTTATTTTACTGAGCTTAATGTCCTTCAGTATTATGTATTTTAAAAAAACCAAGAGAGTAAATTTCAGATGTCTCATCATAAAAATATGATACGTAAGTGAGGTGATGGATATCTTAATTAGCTTGATTTAATTATACTATATTTTATATACGTATCAAAGCATTATGTTGTACTACATAAATGTATACAGCTACAATTTGTCAATAGAAAAAGCACAAACTAATAATCTCAATACTAGAAAGAGACAGAAAGGGAGAAAAAGAGAGAGAGAATAAGGGAGGAGAGCAAAAATAAAATATAATGTAATTATGTATCTTAAAAAGAATGACTTTTTAAGAAATATTATGTTGTGTGTATTTAAGAAATATTATTTTGTTTATGCCCTAAGGACCAAGCACTGGTGCTTGAAAATGAATACACACACAAACACACACACACACACACACACACACACACACACACACACTTCTTCTTTTACAAGAGATTTTAACATAAAATAAGTTATTTTAGAAATCAAATTCAGTGTACCATTTATATTTGAGAGTAGGAAAAATGTGCCTGGAGTTTATACTTAAAGATTATTTCATAACGCCCTACATGGCATCTTATGAAAAGTGCTTCACATGCATTCCTACTAAAATCTCACCTTCTATCCTCCGGTCACAGGTTGTCCCTTTACTCTGTTAATTTCTTCAGAGTAGGTATCACTGTTTGACACTGACTTATTTATCCATGTGTTCCTTGTCAGTCTTTCCACACTGTTCCACTCAAAAATAAGTTCTTTATCTAAGACCAATAACTCCTTGAAATTTTACTGAAGATCCTTTGCTACCGTGTCCAGTTTCTCCTGCTATCTTCATGAGTCAATGCTCCTTTTGATGGCTCTCAACCCGTGTATGTGTGTGCACATGAATGTCTGTGGGTTTTCCCTTTGACAGTCCCAGAAACAGCCCTTAAGGGTTGTAATAACATTTGTATTTGTTTATGAAGAATATTTAGAACAACAGAGGACCTTAGGACATTGTAAATAGAGCGAGAAGTACCAGTTTGGGGAGTATGGGACTGAGCACAAGCTCATAGAAATGAATTAAGCCAAAGCTATATTACCTTCTCAGAATTCACAATTTCAAAAAAGGTCAATTTAATCATGAATTGAAACTTTGCTAACTCAACTGTGCAGTTCTCATGAGTCATAATCATACTTCTGGCAACTTTAATCTCTCCAGTTATTATGTGTGATATGTGGATTTTATTATTTTCCTTTCTGGTAAAAAGCAGTGTATAAATAACCAAGATGCTTTAAATTGTCACAATTAGCTATGAGGTTGTTATTTAGTACTTTGAATTATATGTATATCTGATATTTACTCATAAAATACAGAAAATGATGAAAAAATTCTTTTGTTTATGCTTGTTATAAATAAATTAACCATTATTGTCTTAATTTTCTTCTCCATTAACGATCCCCAAATATAAAGTTAAAATAGACTACGAAGACTTATATTTAAAATTATAAATAAAATGTAAGTAACTTCATTCAGGTAGAGGTACTAACAATAAATTCCTTTCTTTGACATAACTATATTACATTATGATCTAGCTAGGGGAAAATATATGTGTCTATATTTTTCAGATGTTTCCTAAAATATAGAGATAACCTAGACTTCTAATTTCATAAGGAGGGACCAGATACCAAGAAGGTAGTCATTATTCAAAAATCATTGACGTACTTTACAATTATTTCTCAACTGAACGGCTTTGCGCCAAGAAGAACATAGCTGACACGTGAAAATTCTGGAGGTACTTGTGGATTACACAGACTTCCCATATATATTTGTCAAGTTCTTGCAGAAAGTTTAGTGTCAGAATTTTCTATTCTTTTCATGTTTATTGTATCATTCAGGGAAAAAAAGGAACCAAATATATTAATGTGCTATATTGGTTATTGTTATAAAAATGGCATTAGACAAAAACATTAAATATTCATGAAAATCCCTTTTCCCTTACGTTCCAGCCAGCAAAAGATACTGAAAGAAATAATTCACCAAAGGAGAGAACTATAACACTGTACAGATAATCATAGGAGTTATAAACAAAGGAAGTTGACATTAATAATTAAATGAGAAAAATTCCCTGTGGTGGTTTTGATGAGCTACAGGCACAATGTGTAAAATCACTTGGCCAACCGATCATTAGTTATGCTCTAGACCAAAGCAGTATATTTTAAGGTAACTGGTTTCTCTACCCTATTTTTCTAGTCCAATAATTTGTCTAAGGTAATAAATATAGCTATTACACATTCCCTGTGAGGAAAAATTATCCCCATTAGAACCTGATGTTTTTACTATCTGTATGGGAGTATTCAATGTAGATAAATGTGAAAAGGAGAGTTGATCACATTTCCTAAGTACTTGTGTTGTGTATTACATGAATTCTAACAGAAACTGTATTATTGCTGTCTAGTGCATATTAATCTGACCTTTGCACTAATGGTTATTTATCATGTTATTAGGAGATTTTTGCATTGGTTTGTATTTGTTTGCTTTTCTGTTTGTTTATTTCCTCTGTTTAAGAAAATTGTTATCTATCTCAAACAGGGCACTCTTTAATGAAGAAACACCAGAGCTGTTAAACACATTCAGACACAGAAGATTCTAGTGACTGAGGATGGCTTCCTCTTGGAAACTAATGCTGTTTCTGTCAGTCACCATGTGTCTTTCAGGTAAAAGTCCTGATTAATTAATTATTTGATTTTCTAAGTATCAAAATAACCAAAATATATCAAGGTCTCCCTTACAAAATATCCTCAGGTATTAATTTAAATTTATATCAGTATTTATACTTTCCAACAAGAGAAAGGCAGCAACCCTTAAGCCGCTGTTAACATTGCAAAATGCCATATACAATTTAATATAATAAGGTACACTATAAATGTTAATAAAATGAGTATTTACCTCATTGACATTCATTTACAATCTAAACCATCTAGCTTTCAGAAGCCTTGGAAATATATATATATATATCTCCCACACATATATACATACATATGTGCATATATTTATGCATATAATGTATATGTATATAAATAAATATGTATTTTATAGCAGCTAATTATAAAAGTGTCTCATCACAATGCTAAATTTCACCATATAAAACAGAATCAGGTTAGCTTTATTATATATAACAGTATCTAAAGGCATCTCTAACACAATGTATTTTTTCAGATTGTCTCACCTTCTCTGACTTTGTTGTAATTAAACTTATTTTTCTATATCTTGACTCTAAAATGAGATACTTTTATTCCGAAGAAAAGTTTATAGTATTGGTAGTAATATCATAATGCTAAAAGTTAATATGTCAGAGCTTATTTGCTTTAATTGAAGAATGATTAGAAATTAAATTGTGGTCATAATTTAAGCGCTATGCATGTAACATTTACAGCTTGATTATATTTAAATCAGTACCTATATTGTGGGCTAAATTTAGGTAGTATGTATGGTAAGAGAGTCTGAAATAAAATGTAACAGCTGATAATTTTAGATTAAAAGATTGCTTTCATTTTAAACACATTTTTAATGTGTTAATTATACTAAATATATTTTTAAAGCAGTAAAATATTCATTTTGATATATATGATCATTCAGTACTCTATGCAAATATTGATATAAATACATACATGTTCCATTTATACATATATATGAGGATAATACATGTTCAAGATATGTATTTATGATCATATATAATATAGAATACAAACTACATAAAGATATAGAGCATGCATATTATTTACATATGATCACTAATATTGCCTCAACTTCTATATGGTTATATTACTATGCAACAAAAATATCTAATTGATTATACTAAATTTCTTTATTTCAAAGAACTAAACACATTCTCCTGTCAATTAAGTCTTTCCTATATTGTGTAACATGAAGAAAACTGCAGATTGTCTAAAGAAAAAAGGACTGATAGAAGAACAAACCCAAATACAAGTAAATATAAACTCTTTTTAGAATCATTTAAGCTATATTTTTTAAATTATAATTTTACAACGGTTATTCTTTAGCCTTTATACTATTATTACTATTCGTAATGTACCAAAAGTATAACTTCAATTATGTATGATATATGAGTCTTCTTTATAACTGAAAAGGCAATCCTCAACTTATAATCAGATTATGCTCCAAAACATTATTTGAAATCTAAAAGAATTTCTTTATATACAGAAATAAATTTAGTATTTCAGTTATATAAGTTGTTATGTGTTGAATGTAATATCTGCAGCATACCTGCACTTATCTAAATGCTTTTACAAGATATATAAAAGCCTTTTTATTGCAATACTAGTAATTAAATAACTGAAAAAACAAAAAACCAAGTAATTATTTATATATTAGTACTATTATACGTTCAACACGTTGCTTACAGAAAAAACAGGTTTAATAAGAGACATGCAAGGAAAAAGGATACCTCTATAAAATGTTGGTAGAGACATCTATGACATGAAAAGGTAAGGTATCTCAAAGGCATTAAGAGTTAAGTGAAAACTGTGATTCATCAATATTATGGTTATTTAAAAAAGAAATCAAGAGTCTTCAGATATTTTATTCAGTGTTGGGCTTCTTTTTTTTGTGCAGCATTACTGTCTTCCCTGCTGATCTCAGTTGTTTCTCTTTTATCTTCTCAATGTCATTTTCCTCTTGAACTTATAAGCCAACTGAAGGAGATGGAGGTAGGGTTGCAAGATGAAATAAAGGACACCCAGTTAGATTTGGATTTCAAAAGAAAGTTTTGTGTGTATGTTTTTTGTTGTTGTTTTGTTTTTAGCTCTGGTATATTCCATGCAATATTTTATTTCATTTTATCTAGAAATTAAATTTAACAGATGTCCAGTGCTTTTATTTATTAATCTGACAATGCTAGAAAGAAAGAAGGTGGTATTCTGTAATAATACTGTAAAGTTTCATTCTCTTGTATTTGTCCAATATTGTTTCCTGAAATAAACAGTCCCTGCAAAAGAGCTATTATACAGTGGTTGTGGAAACAAACACAGAAATACTCAGCCTGATGTGGGGTCCATGATCCCTAGATTTCCAGCTAATACTGGAATCAAGTTACTATTCATTTCGTGAAGTAAAGGAAACATTGGAAGACAGAAGTAATTAGGAAGAGTTTGGGTATAAGTGGTATTTCAAATGTTATAGGCAAAGCAGATAGAAAAGTTGAAAACAAAGGTCATGTATAATTGTTACATGGGATTTGATCTTTAATCATCATATCTGCAGTTGATGTGCAGCAAATGTTCAGTTGCTTTTTTAAACAGATGAATTTCTTTTTTGCTGTAGATATCTGTTTAAAATAAAATTGATTAGGATACTTGAAAGGATCATTTATCAAGAACGATTATGTTCGAAATCTTTCATTTGCCTTCATCCTCATTTTATCATACTATTTCGGAGGTAGAGCCCCTATTCTGCTTTTGTTCCTTGGTTAATGCTTACACTCTATATTGCCCTCACTATTTTAAATATTTAGTATTTTATTATTTCATTTTCACTGGTTATTGCTTTTAGTAGTATATGAATGTCACATTATAGGGCCTATTTGGCACACTGAGTTAATTACTGTTATGAAAATGAGGGCCATTGAGAGCACATTTTACGTTGTTGGTGCTGTTTGAACCAAAAAGACTAACTGAAGAATACCCTGATTGTTTTCCATATTTCCTTTGTTTATTCAGTTTTTGAAAATCTACGGATTATCTTGGGTGTGTCTAAGAAACGGAAAAGAACTCTTACATAACTCTATGTTTGAAAACTCACTACAGGTAGTCATAAAAGCTTGGCATCTTTCACAAGGACAGGCAACCTTATATTAAAAATGAATCCACAATTAAAACAACAATGATATATTGCTACAGATATCAAAATGGCTAAAATCCAAATAAATAAAAATTAATAAAAACAATACCAATTCTGGTGAAGATACAGATTGATGGGAACTCTCATTGACAGTGAGAATTCAACATGGTATAGCCATTTTGGAAGGCAGTTTTGCAGTTTCTTACAAAGCTAAACACAATTTTGTCATATGATCAAACAGTAAGTCTTCTAGGCATTTACCTAACTGATTTGAAAACTTATATCCACACAAAAACTACCATATAAGCGTTTACCAGAGATTTAGTAATAATAACCCCAAACTGGAAAGAACAAATGTCCTTCAATAAGTGATTAAACTATGGAATTCTATACAATGGAATACTATTCAGCGATAAAAAAGAATGAATTACCAATACCAAACTACACAAACATATTAATGGATTCTATATACAAATGGCTAATTGAAAAAAGATAGTTTGAACAGACTACATGCTATATGATTTTCTTTATATAACAACTGGAAAGAGAATAACTGTGGAGACTATAAACAGATTGGTGATTGCCAGGATAAGGGAGAGGGTTGAATGGGTAAATGAAGCAAAGGACATTTTTTAGGGCATTGAAACTACTTTGTATGATACTATAATCGTGGATGCAAGACATTACACGTTTGTCAAAATCAACTAGAACTTTCCAGCATGGAGTAAACCATAATGTTTGCATATTTAAAAAATATATAGTAGTAGGTCAGAGGATCTGAGGACAAAAAGCAGAATATGACAAAGAATCTAACAATATTATTATTATTATTATTATTATTATTATTTTGAGATGGAGTTTCACCCTGTCTCCCAGGCTGGAGTGCAGTGAAGCTATCTCAGCTCACTGCCATCTCTGCCTCCAGGTTCAAGAAATTCTCCTGCCTCAGCCTCCCGAGTAGCTGGGATTACAGATGTGTGCCACCATGCCCCGCTAATTTTTCTATTTTTAGTAGAGGTGGGGTTTCACCATGTTGGCCAGGCTGGTCTCAAACTCCCAACCTCAGGTGATCCACCTGCCTCGACCTCCCAAACTGCTGGGATAACAGGCGTGAGCCACCGCGCCCAGCCTGTATTATTAATAGGAAGCAACTTCACTTAGGGAAGTTAGGGGATAAACAGACTTAAATAACTTCAGAAATGAGTCTGCAAAACTAAAGGCAAAAAATACTGTACTTAAGCACTGCACTCTAGTTAATAATATTTTTTCCCATGTCAGCACTCCTAAAATCCATAAACATGTATACTGGAACAACTAAGTCCATGGAAGGCAGATGGTGGAGGCCAGGTTTCTCACTGTTGGTGTGGGAGATTACAATAAGCAAGAGAAGAAGTTTAGAATGATCCATGTGATAATGAATTAGAATTCGAGACACACACGTGTGTGTGTGTTTGGGTGGGTGTGTGTATACTTCTGTAGATATACTAATACCTATTTCATTTCTCTTACAGCTGAGAAGGATTAGAATCTATGTGTCTGAGTAGCGACCAACACACAAAGTATCAAGATTTCGGTTTCTAATACCATTTATACCATTTTCTACTCAAAGCAACCAGGGCTGTTTAGAGAGAAGCCTAATTCTAGGACTGGGCCAAGAAATATATAAATCATTCTAGAGTATCCTGTAGTGCCAGAAAGTAAGCGAGTGCTAAAACAAACAAACCAAAACCAAAACAAAACCAGAAAGAATATGAGAGTCTGGTGTGTCAAAGAGATGTAGGAGCCAACTGGGATAGTTCCCAGTAACCAAAACTGGGACAATTTCAGCAAATAAGTAAGTAAATAAATAAATAAATAAATATTGGGTTATAGTCCAAATAAATGAATATTCATAAGTCCATATTGATATAGATAAAAGATTAAATAAATAATGAATCAGGAAAATTGATCAATCTTTATGTAGATTAATTTCAAATAATTTATGTAGATACTTCATCCTCAAGGAGGTGTGAAATAAATATCTCTTTTCTTAAGTATTCACTGTGCATACTGACTTGTTTCCAAAGAGTACAGAATGGGAAATGGGGGCCAAAAGAGAAGTGATTTTATGGTGGAGAAAACTGGCAAACATTTCCTCAGCCAGGTAATAATCATGATCAATATTAGCAGAGATAAGTCATGTTGATGATATTACCCTTGGTATGATGAGAATGACAGCTCAGCTTTGTGGTTTTCCTCCCCCAAACCTATAACCCCGGTCTAATCATTAGAGAAATATGAAGAGATATTTTCTAAGGGGTATTTATTAAAAGAAAAGAAGCCTTGACTAGTACTCCTCAAAACTTTCGAAGTCATCAAAACTTAGGAAAATTAGGGAAACTTTTGCACAGAAAGAGGAGACTAAGGAGACATGATAACTAAATGTAATGAGGAATACTGGATAGGATCTCAGAAGAGAAAAAGAGCATTACATAAATACTAAGGAAATCTCAGTCAAGTATGTGTGTTAGTGATAATGCTCAGGACATTTCATCCCCAAAACATAACTGCTGGAGATCAGAATATGCCACTCCAAAGTATGCCTCCTTGGCATACTAGTTATTTTGAGTTGGTTATTTTGAAAAACTGCAGACACAGGACTGGCTCTGAGAAGTTACCCTTTTGTAAGAAAAATGCGTGTTTGCATAAGAAATACCTGTTTGTAAGAGTGTCTCTCTCTCTCTGCACCACGAAGAGAAGGACAACTAAATTACTAGAGACTCATAATCAATAAAGCAGGCATTGACTAAAATCTGCATATCAAATCTTACCTTTGTTTAAGCTGCTTTTCTGGCCATCTTATCTTAACTGAGCCTTCCTTGCACTTTTTTTTCCTTTCTATTAAAAAGCAATGATGTTGAAACCTAAAGTTTAATTTTATTTTCTTTGAGATCTACTCTAGACATTTACATATTTCTCTGAGTTATCAGTCATACACAGGGAATATACATGTTAATAAACTTTTTTACTCCTGTTGATCTGTCTTTCATTACAGGAAGTCTTAGTTAAGAACTATTAAGTGCGCAGAAAAAAATAAATTATCTTTTCTCCTCTACGTTCGTTAAAAATAAAATATAATTATTAGTGTATTAACTGTGGTACATGTTTCATACTACCATAAGATGTTAATAGGAAAAACTGGTTATGAATACATGAGAATTAGACTAAGCATAGCATTCTGAATACTTGAATAAAATATGATGAGGGCCTGAAAATAAGACTACAGTGAAGATTATCAACAGGAGTGAAATATTTAAAAAGATACTGGCATTAAAATATATAGGACTTAGTAATTGATTAAATATTTATTGGTAGAGGAAATGGTTTCTTACCTTGCTTATAGGTGTAGATGATCTTGCCATTTACTTGGATTCTTAATAAAATGGGAAGTGCAGATTTAAAGCTGGGAAATACTGAGCTCAACAATGTATATGTTGAGCTTTAGATGTCTATAATACCCTTAGGTGAAAAATATCTAAAATTTAGGGAAGATGACCGAGCTAAAAGTAAATCTGTGATTCATTCTTGCATGGATGACATTTTAAGATATGGGAAAGGAAATAATCACTCAAGAACTATGGATGTAATAATGAGTTATAAGACAAGGAAGCATGTCTGAGTAGCATGTACTTTTTTAAGGGGAAAGAGGAAGTACAGGCTGAAAAGAATGAAAGGCAAATTATAAATTTTGGGAAACGGTGGGAAAGAAGGAAAGCAAAACATCTCCAGAAAGAGAGTGGTCAGCAGTGGCAATGCATTAGGAAGTTTAAATGCGATCGGTACTAAACTCTTTTCTTTTAATGATAGTAATAGTTACATTTAATGAAGTAGTAGAAACCCCAGTGTTACAGCAGTGAGTTGTGAATTGGTTAGTAGAAGAGGAAAATTAGACAATTATTGTCAAATCTGTTTTCTGACAATGTAAACCTAGGAAAAGGAGAAAGAATGGTAGATAGCTTGGAAAAGACAAAAATTTGAGGAGGAGTGTGTGTCTTTCCATTTGTGGATATGTGTTTTAAGGCTGGAGAAACTGTTTATGGAAATTCAATTCACTTTATGCCCAATGTACATGAAGAATGCATATTGCCTTAGTTAGCTTTTGCAGCATAACATATCAGCCCACAATTTATTCACTTAAAATAAAATAGCATGTATTCTTTCTTACAATTCCGAGGGTTAGAGCTCGGTGGTTCTTCTGGTCTGGGCAGCCTCAGTTTATCTCTGCAGTACCCATGACGCACTTGATGGTGTTATTTGGCCTTACTCACATTGCTTGTGATTGATGCCTTGTTAGCAAAGGCAATGGGAATGACTTGGTCATGTTTCTGATCATCCAGAAGGCTAGCTTAGGCTCTTTCATGTAGTTGTATGCTTTTTAGGTACAGGAAGAAACAGAAAAATCCCCAGTTTACAAGCACTTTTCATGCCTCTGTTATATTTGCTAATATTTCATTGGACAAAGCAAATCCCATGAGCCAAGATCAGATTCAAGAGGTGGAAAAGTAGATTCAATCTCTTCAAGAGAGTAGCTGCAAAAGCACATTATACAGAGAGCACGTACAGCAATAAGAAAAACGTGTGCTCATTTTTTACTCTAACACATATTTATATATGTCTGTGACTGTTTCACATGCAAATAGAAGCAATTCTGTTTTTTTTTTTTTAATTTACTTATTTATTTAGACAGGGTCTTGCTTTGTCACCCAAGCTAGAGTGCAGTGGTATCATCATGGCTCACTGAAACATTGAATCCCTGAGATCAAGTGATCCTCTCACTTCACCCTCCCAAGTAGCTAGGACTACAGGCATGTGTCACCACATCAGGGTAATTTTTTTATTTTTATTTTTTATTTTGTAGAGATAGGGTCTCACTATGTTGGCTGGTTTTGAATTCCTGGCCTCAAGTGATCCTCCTGCCTAGGCCTCCTAAAGTGCTGGGATTACAGGCATGAGCCACCACACCTGGCCAACAATTCTGTTTATAGCAAAAGTAAAGTAGACTAAATATTTCTCTGTATCCTCATTTTCAAATACAGTAGCAGTGAAAGAACTGTGTCCTAAACTCATTAGCTGAATGTAAAAAAACAAAAACAAAAACAAAAAAGAACTTTAAAACTCTGTAAATTAATTTAGTTTTCTTAATATGAAATTAATTAACTTCAAGAAAATCTAAGCTATTATCAAAGAATATGTGAAATCATTTGAGGTAATCATAATTATTGTAGCCTATTTTTAATATATATGTGAAAAAAGCACCAACATTTTAATCTCTATTGTGTCAAAATCTGTTATTGTTCTCTTTGAGAATTCTTTTTTTAGAACACATACATCCCCCAAATGTGTGCAGAGATAGCAATTGGAAGAAGACAATACGGTCCAGGATTTATCTACTTTCAATTTATAAGCAGCTTTCCTGATGGTTTTCGGCTCTTTGTAAATTCCGTCTCCATGTTTAAACAAACTCAACAACAGAAACTAAAATTTTATGTTCCTTTACTCTATTATGCAGAATTTCTCCAGCCAATGGGTTTTTTTAACTATCATATTCTTTTTAGACTATGGCCAGTAATTAGTCTAATTTCTTTAGAAGTATTTAACATTTCAATAAGTATATCACAATAATATTTAGTACAAATAGCTTCCTTTTTGTGAAATATAAATTGTTCTTTATTCATGTGTTTGGGCTTAAAGAACAATAACCCAAAATATGATGCTTTGTCATGCTGAGCACTTTCAACTTGTCTTAAAGGAAGTTGGAAGCCCCTAGAAGCCGCCTCATAACCAAGGACTTTCCACCTTTCCCTTGTTTCGCTCCTCCCAAGGGCACTTTCTGTGGAAGTGCCCTTATCTGACTGAGGAAATTTCTTCCAAAAGAAATGCAATTGTCTTAAAGCCTCCTCCTCAGAAATCTCATCAAATGATCAGGCAATATTAACTAGCAGAGAAGAGAAAAAGACTAAAAGTTGTCACCATGCCCAGATAGACTTTTCATGTATTCTACTGAGGGTGCAGTCAAGAGATTACTTGAGAGACTTTGTATACATAATAAGACAACCTTTGTTTGCAGTGAAGTTTCACCCCTCACCTTCTCACAATTTGTTGCCATCTGCCCCAGAGCTCAGAGGAACCTTGTCCCTTGCTATTTTCTGTTCCCCGTTCCCCATTACCACTTGGTATTCAAAGAGAATCATTTACAAACCATTGTCTGCTCTTTGGGCCCATTCAGTTCTCCTGAAAAATGATTTACTACTCCTTAAAATTGCCTACATTCTCCTATCTCTTTCTTTCCAATGAAGAAGAGTATATACGATTGTGAACCTGATTGGGTTGTTAGGTAATCATTCTCCCATGATTTCCCCCCATGCATGTTAGTAAATTTGTATGCCTTTTCTTCTGTTAATCTTTCCATTGTCAGTACATTTCAGCCAACCTTCAGAGGGCAGAAGGGAAGTTTTCCCTTCATACCTATAGGTGGAACACAAAACCATGCATGACATCTGTTTAGGTCATACAGAGTGGTATAAACAATTAATAATAATAGTGATATCATTGCTTTCAATAAGAGTAGCTTTATGAAGGCAGCTAATTATCTGAAATTGTTTTGGCTTGCTAGCATGCTGAAAGAGTTTGGATGTTTGTCTTCTGCAAATCTCGTGTTGAAATGTAATCCCCCATTTTGGAGGTGAGGTCTAGTGGGAGGTCTTTGGATCATGGGAGTAGATCCTTCCTGAATAGCTTGGTGCCCTCCTCTTGGTAATGGGTGAGTTCTCACTCTGAATAACGTGAGATCTGGTTGTTTAAAAGAGTGTGGCACCTTC
Source organism: Pan paniscus (assembly GCF_029289425.2). Taxonomy (NCBI): domain Eukaryota; kingdom Metazoa; phylum Chordata; class Mammalia; order Primates; family Hominidae; genus Pan; species Pan paniscus. The sequence continues at coordinate 100,401,747 of NC_073258.2, forward strand.
CCCCTCACTATTGCTTGCTCCTGCTCTCACCCTGTGATACACCAGCTCCTCTTGCTTTCTGCCATTGTTACAAGCTTCCTAAAGCCCTCACCAGAAGCCAAGAGTGTTGGTGCCTGCTTTTTCTACAGCCAGCAGAACTGTGAGCCAGTTAAGCCTCTCTTCTTTACGAATTATCTAGCTTCAGATATTTCTTTATAGACACGTAAGAACGAACTAACACACATGCACAAGGGTTAGCAGGATCACTTTCATCTCTTTTCCCAGCGTGTTTTGTCTTCCTGTAAATTTTACTTAATGTCACATTCTTTTTTACTACTGTCATCATTTTTTTGGTTGTGTGTTTAGTTAAACTAAAAAATATAGGTAAGAAATGAGATGGAAAGACACAGAGAATAGCAGTGGCCAGCTCATTAAAGAGGATTTGCAGAAAAGGGTTATGTATATGAAGTCATTAATATGAGTCTGACTATTTCCTGACTGGTGTAATAGAGATTTTAATAGAACAGCCTAATAGGACACTGAGATCAGGGGAAATAATGCATGGGAGATATGTCATATACAAATATTATTAGTATTTATTCTTAGAATAGGCTGGAAAGCCATGATTATTAATTCATTAACATTCTATCATTTGGTTGGAGGTTTTTGAAAAAGCATTCATTTTGTACTCCTCAGTACCAGCATATATTTTTGTCAACATCCTAACTTTACGTATATATTTCTAGCAAAAGTTGTAGACTAAATAAGAATAATATTTAATTAGGTTTATTAAAACTAGGTATATTTATATCTTTTCCTTGACTAAATTTATAAATCTTAGAATCAAAAATAATTTGAGGTTTATGTAGTCTGTATCTTTGCACTTGGGTAAGTAAAGTATTTTTTTCTTCTCAATAGGGATGAGGCTCAGAAAGATTCTGTCTGTCTATAGATGGTACCTAGTAGGAGAATAATGGGAGGACTGTCTCCTGTAGCAGTGCTTTTCAACATACCAGACAACATGAAGGTGAGACAAGAGAGGAAATCTAATTCCTGGAGCCACAGTGACCTCCTTCCTAGACCTACATTAATACATATAGTTTCTTTCTTCTGAATCACTTTCAGATGCTTCTAATGTCAGCTGTATTGCTTTAAAAACAACAACAAAAGGCATTTTTTTTTTCTCTACTTTGACCCCATTCTCCTCCATTGAGTTAAATCCATTTTATTGGAAAGGTGACAGTTTGTTCCTTCTGCCAAGATGATGATATACTGTTGAACAGAGAGTGTCTGTCATTGATAAGCTTATACAAATACAGTCCTTCTTGGTGGCCATGTGGTAAATTGCACAGAACTTTGTCACTGCCAGTTAGTGCTGCCTAAGAACTTACAAAGGAAAATGAAAACAGAAGTGTTACAGAAAACAGGTGCCTGCTAATATAAATTCTGACTTCCCTGCTGCAGTTGAGAAAGAGAAATGGATTATGGCTCCTCCATGATCAAATTAAAATTATGTATTTGCACATTGTATCTGTCCCTGGGGAAGTTATGATGATAATGGAGACTACCTCTGTGTGGAAACCCAAGTTGACTTTTATCAGCTGTGCCCTGGCGGTATTAGACGTGTAATTAATCAGAAGACAATTTAATTTCTCCTTGTCAGTGGGCGGTGGGAACTGGATTACCTGAACTTAGTGAGCTTTGTTATTTTTATTTTAAAAGAAAAGAAAATGTTAAAAGGTTTCTATAATTGTCACAAATTCCTGGGATTGATATAAAATTAAACTATCAACTAAAAAGCCAGGTTCAGCATCCTAGAGAAATAAGAGCAAATTTGTGTCTCAGTGTATTGGAGATTAAAGAAAAAATTAACTTATTAGGTGAGCTAAATATTACTTTTTACATTAGCAAATGTTTATTGAAAAATATTTTTCCCCTTGAGTATTGGCTAAGGAGTATGCAATGCACATCAAAAGTGTTTTGGAATCTAGAAGATGACGTGGACATTATCTCTTCTTTAAACTGGACTAACCCTTTCTGGCAAGATAATTTTCAACAATAATACACCCTTCCTGATAGAAGATTAATAATTACATTGATTTTCTTTATTATTATAAAGTAATGCTCCAATAATTCACATTGTATCAAGTGTCCATGAGAACTTGTGAATGAATATTTATATTATCATTTGTTAAGCAGAAATAAATTTGTACCACAATAATACTACTGTAAAATATGCTTGTTTATGGTAAGGATTGTTTTATTGCTTAGCATGAGCATCTGGGGAACTGCCTCTATGCAGTCATTTGAATAATTTGTGAGCAAGAAAACAGCTTATTTTCTGTACCTCACCTGTTCAAATTCAGGTCTCTTTGGAATATAAAGTGGAAAGACAATTACATTCATTGAGCACTCAAGCAAGCAGACATAAGTGGGATGCAGAATGCAAAGGAAGATTCTTGATCTCCTTTATATTAAACAAATTTTATAGTTTTATCAGGATCCAAATATGGATTATATATAATATGTAAAACGAACCATGTATAACTAATTACAAGAATGAAAGAGTTAAATGCCATATATTTTCTGTTTATTTTAGCTCTTTGAGAAAAATCCTATTTTGCTAGCCATTAATAAAGTTAACAATCGACTTTTTGAAACTCTGTCAACTTTCATATCTGATAATATTTAACATAGATATCAACCAGAAGATTTTTCTTTTTTATTATCTGGAAAAGAACATTTTCCATTCTAATTTTCGTTATAGCTTTCACATTGAAATTTGTCAGAGCACTTAGTTAAATATAAATGAAGTCTTCGGGTTGGTGACTAGGCTTATAGTATGGCTTTAACCTCTCTGTGGCTCTAGGGTATGCTGGACCATCTGAATGGTCCAGATCATGGATAAACATGGTTTGAAGTGAAAATTTTTTATTTTTCAGCATTTGAATATTTTGCAATTATGATTTTTACATGTTTATACAAAAGTACAAGATCATCTGTTCTATAAGAATAGATAAAATATCTATCTGTTCTATTTGCTGTTTCATATACAGGACCTAGCATAATCCTTGCTATGAATGCTTGCTATGGGATAACTATTTTTTATTTTTATTATTTATTTATTTATTTATTTTTTGAGGCAGAGTCTCGCTCTGTCGCCCAGGCTGGAGTGCAGTGGCGCAATGTGGGCTCACTGCAAGCTCCGCCTCCCGGGTTCAAGCGATTCTCCTGCGTCAGCCTCCCAAGTAGCTGGGATTACAGGTGTGCACCACCATGCCTGGCTAATTTTTGTATTTTTAGTAGAGACAGGGTTTCACCATGTTGGCCAGGCTGGTCTCGAGCTCCTGACCTTGTGGTCCGCCTGCCTTGGCCTCCCAAACTGCTGGGATTACAGGCTTGAGCCACCATTTTTAAGAACTTCCAGGCTCCAGAATCCTTCTATTGTGTGGCTTTCTTATCTCAAAATCTTCACTGCTAACCACCAGTATGGAGGCATGATGGGATAACTATTTTTTAAATGAATGAAAAGAAATATTTACTTATTTTTTCCTTGGGTTTAGAGGGACACAAACTATGCTCCCTGTTACAGTAATTTCTGGTGAAGAAACATCCGAATAGGATGAATAATTTTACATTCTCCAAATCTGGTCATTCTAATATTTTTAATATAAGAAATAGGCTGAGATTTCTTTGGGCATTCAGAAATCCTACTGAATTAAAGCCATAGCAATTATCTTAGATTAGTTCAGGGGATTATAAAAACAACCAATAAAAAATTACTAAAAGCAAAAGAAAGAAAGTAAAGAAAAAAACAAAGAGAGTAAGATCTTTGAATAGTCAATGTCTTCATCAGGCTGCTCAGCCTCATGTCATCCATTTTCACACAGCACTGAGGCCTGCAAGAATTTGCTTCAAGAGGTTCTAAAGGTTACTTTAAAAAAAAAAAAAAGAAGAAGAAAAGAAAAAAGCTTGGGTCATATGCCTCTTTACTTGTTTCTCTATGGTAATTCAGAGATGTACTGGCTCACAGTGCCGTTGCTGGCCCAAAGCTATTTTTATTTAATGCCTAAATTCAGAAAGAACTATTTCAACCAGGCCCCAGGATCCTTATTTGTTCCAGAATAGCCCTGAAGGAGTTGACTGTTTTTAAAATAGGATTCTATAAAACCCAACATGCAGCATTTGTTTCATTTATGGTTCAGTCGTTCTTCTAAGAAACATCATAGCTATAGATACAAAGTTTCAAGTAGTCGTAGCCTATATACTTTGCCAAAGATATTGTGTATTGGGGATAAAGATTACAGAGATCAAAGGCATTTAAAAATATTATTTCAGGTACCAGTTACATAATAATTATCAAGGATCTTTTAGTATAATTCATTTGTCTGTTAATTTACCAAGTATTTATTATGTGCCTGCTAGATATTTTGCTAGGTGCTAAGGCTATAGGGGTGAACAAGACAGGCAAAATCCCTGTCTTTCCGGAACTCACATTCTTGTAGAGAAGACAGACACTTTAGCAAGAAATAACATAATATCTAATAGGAATAATTCCCATAAAGAAATTAAATAGAATAAAATGATAGTGAGTAATATTGGGGGTGATGGGGTGGCAAGGTGTTATTAAACATAGAACGATCAAGTAAGTTCACTCTGAAGAGGTCTCTAAGGAAAAACGCAATGAACATGGAAATACAAGCCACATGAATATCTGAAACAGTATTTCAGGCAGGCAGGGAAAGACAAATGTCAAAACCCTCAAAAGGAAACAGATACTGTACATGAAGAATAACTAATACAGATGAGAGAAGAATCAATACAGACAAAGAGTCTGTGACAAGAAGAGTGATAGGTGGTGAAATAATGAGATAGACAATGGCCAGAGCAGAGGAGAGGTATAAGTTAATAACATGTAAAGGCAGCCTGCTTTCTGCTTTATGGAAAACCAACTGTCCAGCTTGAATAAGAAAGAAGGCCTGGACAGTGGGTAGGATGCTATTGTAGTAGTTGCGAGAGAAAAGGTAACATGAAGTATTTAGACCTGTAGGTTTTCAATGGCTATTTGTTGGCTTCATTATGAGTCAGTACTGGTATGAATCTACCAAATAAGGAGCTCACATAATCTTCAGCTGTATCAATAATGCCTAGAATAAGGGAGAGGTTAGATCTGTATTGCTGTCATGCTAACAATGACTGATTTTATGTTCAGTTCCAGACTCAGTCTTATAATGGAAACAGATAATCACAAATGTATTCAGGGGAGGGAAACCAAAGTTAGGAAACCTTGACACTTTAAACTCTGTTGTAACAGAAATGAGAATTGAAATGGAATGACTAGAATGAGAACTAAATTAAAGACTCAGCTATTATTTAGGGGAATTTTTGACCAAAACTCAGGAAGCACATCTTTCTTCTTGCAAGATCTTCACTGAATTAATTATTGCTTTTTGTAAGTCAATGAGTAAAAGATGCAGAAGGTTAAGATACAAATGACTTAGGAGGGAAGGCAAAAAAGGTTTATCATAATGAAGTATGGGTACATATCCTGGTCATACTTCCATAGAGTGATTTGGCCTGTCTCTTCTTTCATATTCAAATTAATCATAGTGAATTTCAGTTATAGATTTCTTCTTTACTTAGGACATCAAGAGTTAGCCTTTGTATATTCTCTAATAACAAGCAGCTATCATTGTAAATGACATAAAGCAAGCTATAAAGACTTTGAAGAAAGTAATATTTTTTCTTCATATAATATACATAAATATCATTTCAGTATCCTGCTCTAATCTTAAGGAGATACGAAAGCCTCTCAGTTCACACAGCAATAATCATTACATGGCCCATAGCAAGAAATCTCATCTCAAAAAGACAGAATTTCCAAAAGTTAATACTACATACAACCACTATCATTAAATAGCTAAAAGTTTGTTATATATAAGCCATTTAGACTTATTTTCAGAGATGTAAAGTAGGAATGTTCAATCCTTTGGCTTCCATGGGCCACACTGGAAAAAGAAGAATTGTCTTGGGTCACACATAAAATACACTATTGCTAACGATAGCTGATGAGCAAAACAAAAACAAAAACAAAACAAAACAAAAGCTAAAAAAAATCGTATTATGTTTTAAGAAAATTTACAAGTTTATGTTGGGCTGCATTTAAAGCCATCCGGTGCTACATGCAGCCTGCTGGCCATGGTTTGGACAAGCTTGTTCTGAAACAACAAACCGGTAGAAGCTACAGAATAGCAAAGGGTAGAATTAGTTTGCCTAAAAAGGTCCTTCTAAGTATCCAGAGTTGGTCAGTGATAGAATTGGCACTATCATAAGAGTTTTTCAAGAAAGTTCATGTCAAGCCTGAAATACCTTAACAGAGAAATGATCATTATTTACTAAATGATCATTATGTAAAGATAATTTTAGCATCAAAGGGCTTGCTCAAACTGATGATATAATGCTCCCCACCCCTTGTCCATAGATCTATTATACTGTAAGTCAGACTTTCAGAAATAGTTAAAAGTTTTATTTTATTTTGTTAATTTTTAATAATTGAGGGTTTTTTTTTAAATAGAAGATTATCAAATGAGAAAACAATGAATTATTATGGGTAGAAGAATTGAGAATGGAAGAATATATTGGAGGTTAGAAACATATAATGGACTTAACATATTTTAGATTACAGGAAAAACAGAGGAGGGGTTAAAATATATTTGTGTTTGATGTTTTGAGCCAGCATGTGGGAGAATAGTGGAGCCAGCAATAGAAATAAAAGAAGACTAAAAAGGGGGACTATTTTTAAATTTAAAATAGCAAAATATGATGGAATATTTAATTTAAGAAATAAACAGTTGTTATTGTCAAATGGAATATAATTAATTTAGTAGAAAATTTAATACACTAGAATCAGTTTTAAAATGAAGTATGTTGCCAAGAAGCTACTCTGTTTTGGATTCCATCCAAGGAGTGTTTTTTTTTTAAATAATAAAATGGACCTGATTACATAATAGTCTTTTTATGAACTCAGATAATTCCACTCTGCCAGGCTATTCCACATGGTAAGAACGTTGTTTTAAATAGTTCCTGGCCGGGTGCAGTGGCTCACGCCTGTAATCCCAGCACTTTGGGCGGCCTAGGCGGGCGGATCACGAGGTCAGCAGATCGAGGCCATCCTGGCTAACACAGTGAAACCCGTCTCTACTAAAAATACAAAAAATTAGCAGGGCGTGGTGGCGGGCGCCTGTAGTCCGAGCTATTCGGGAGGCTGAGGCAGGAGAATGGCTTGAACCAGGAAGGCAGAGCTTGCAGTGAGCCAAGATCACGCCACAGCACTCCAGCCTGGGCGACAGACAGAGTGAGACTCCGTCTCAAAAAAAAATAAAAGTAAAAATAGTTCCTAATAAGCTTCCAGGAATGAATTTTTTTCTTTTGAGACGGAATCTCGCTCTATTGCCAGGCCTGAGTGCAGTGGCGTGATCTTGGCTCACTGCAACCTCCGCCTCCTGGGTTCAAGCGATTCTCCTGCCCCTGACCATTTCCTTTTTTGTCTTCTTTTCATTGGCCGTGCATGCATTTTGGAGAAACCTTTCTAGAGGATATGTAATTCTTTCAAACTTCTCTAAGTTTCCAAGACATATTCTTCTACCACCGTCATATGTTTCAATTCTTAAAAGAAATCAAAGCTAAAATTATTATTATTTATTATACTTTAAGTTCTGGGATACATGTGCAGAACGTGCAGGTTTGTTACGTAAGTATACACATGCCGTGGTGGTTTGCTGCACCCATCAACCCATCACCTACATTAGGTATTTCTCCTAATGCTATCACTCCCTATACCCCCCACTCCCCGACAGGCCCAAGAGTGTGATGTTTCCCTCCCTGTGTCCACATGTTCTCATTGTTCAACTCTCACTTAGGAGTGAGAACGTGCAGTGTTTGGTTTTCTGTTTCTGTGTTAGTTTGCTGAGAATGATGGTTTCCTGCTTCATCCATGTCCCTGCAAAGGACATGAACTCGTCCTTTTTTACAGCTGCATAGTATTCCATGATGTATATTTGTGCCACATTTTCTTTACCCAGTCTATCATTGATGGGCATTTGGGTTGATTCCATTTCTTTGCTATTGTGAATAGTGTTGCAATAAACATATGCATGCATGCATCTTTATAACAGAATGATTTATATTCCTTTGGATATTTACCCAGTAATGGATTGCTGGGTCAAATGTTATTTCTGGTTCTAGATCCTTGAGGAATCGCCACACTGTCTTCCACAATGATTGAACTAATTTACATTCCCACCAACAGTGTAAAAAGTTTTCCTTATTCCTCCACAGCCTCTCCAGCATCTGGTGTTTCTTGACTTTTTCATAATCACCATTCTGACTGTCATTAGATAGCATCACATTTTGGATTTGATTTGCATTCCTCTAATGACTGGTGATGTTGAGCTTTTTTTTCATATCTTTGTTGGCCACATAAATGCCTTTCTTTTGAGAAGTGTCTGTTTATGTTCTTTGCCCACTTTTTGATCGGGTTGTTTGTTTTTTTTCCTGTAAACAGGTTTTAAGTTTCTTGTAGATTCTGGATATTAGAACTTTGCCAGATGGATAGGTTGCAAAAGCTTTCTCCCACTCTGTAGGTTGTCTGTTCATTCTGATGATAGTTTCTTTTGCTGTACAGATGCTCTTTAGTCAGAAATGACTTCTTTTAAAATGAAAAATGGTACATTTTTGGGAAATAGAGGGCTATATACTAGTTTCAACTTTGCCATGAATTGTGGGACTTTGGAGAAGTCATTATTTCCTTCTCTGTAACAAAATGGGTTAGGCTACATTACTTGAATCTTCTTACATATTCTAATGTTGTTTTCCAATAATCTCAGATCTTTTATTATAAAGTCTCAAACTTGGGAGCAACAGACCTTAAGTATCCCAATTTTTGAAGAAATGGTGTTAGATGTGTCTATATAATATTTACTAAAATATGTAAAATATAGTCCCCCTTAAATATTCAGAAAATTTGATACTTAAAGAAAGTTAAGAGAAGTAAAAAAGAAGTCACCAGGCTAAATGATGCTGTTGGCAGTTGTCTGAGATTTCTTTTCCCTTCATTCAGAGAAAGGAAAAAGTGATGATTTTCTTTACCCTGGAGTAGGTACCAGAGGAACTGCTTGTGGTCATTGGAGTGTCTGCAGAGAGGAAAGACATGCCTTTTACTCTACATCTAAATGCTTACTAAGTGACAGAAACTCAGATTAGTTAAGAACATGCTAAAACAATCTTGAGAAATGCTGACGTGCTTCCTGTGGATTTTGAGGGTCGCTAACATGGCAGTGTAAGAGGATAGAAACTAGATTCTGTTTTCCAAAGTAAGTTGATAAAAGCCACTCTTGGAGCAAAATGAAATTAAAAGGTGGTAGAGTACATACTGAATCCCAGCATTTGGAAGAGCAAAGGTTCATGAACCTTCTGTGGGACAGAAGTTGATGCTTCATAAGTAGCCAGGCTTGACCGTTATTGATGGATTCTAGCCAATGCCATCAGACAGGAGGAGGTGACTTCAGAAGAAAGAGGAAGGTAGTCTCCACAGGCGTGGAGCTGGGAGAAGAGCATCAGCATAAGACATCAGTTAGAGAGTAGATTTCTTTGTCTTAGAACTAAGCAGCATGGCAGATTAGAAGGAACTTCCAAAGAACCAATAGGGGCAACCCACTAGAGAATCCGTACTTGGACAACTACCACACAGAGGGCCCCGGTGGCCACATCACAGCTGCACCATTCAGCTAAAACTTGTGGCCTGTATATTCCAGCAACATTGGAAGGATTTTTCAGGAGAAGAGAAGGGAGACAAATAAAGATCAAAACAAAAATAGAAACAAATAACCGCTTTTTCCCTACCACAGTTTCCGAAGCACCACGGCAAGCCTGATCTGTGAGGAGAAGAGAGTGGAGGAATGAGAGATTGAATTTTTTGTCTAGGCAGAGCTGGATGGATATATTAGTATTCTCAAAATGAGTCTTAATTGCCAAAACATGCTTTGTTTTAATACCTTAAGGTATATGGAATGCTGAAGACCCATCAGGAACCTCATCTATGGCAGAGAAAGCGAAATCTGGCAGGAGATGTTTAAAGCAGTAATTGGAGAAATAGAAAGTGTTTTAGTCCCTATTATAAATGCATTACATATACTTGGATATTTTCTCCTTATTGACATATAACCCTTTTGGTAGCCTTTCACTGATATTTTTCTTTCAGTAAAAATGTAATGAATACTACTCTGAGTAAGGCAATGTCCAGGACAGACACTGTAGATAAACCAGAGAAAAAGGCGACACTTCAGTCTTAATTCATAGAGGTAACAGACTGTCTTAATCCATTTGGGCTGCTATAACAAAATACCATAAACTGGGTGGCTTATAAACAATGGAAGTTTATTTCTTATATTTCTGGAAGGTGGGAAGTCCAAAATCCAGTTGCCTGCAGATTTGGTATATGGGGAGGGTGTGTTTTGTCATAGATGGTGCCTTCTCAGTGTACCCTCATCACTTGTTGGAAGGAGCAGGGCAGCTCTCTGGGGCCTCTTTTATAAGGGCACTAATCCTATTCTTAAGAGTTTCACCCTCATGACCTAATCACCTCCCCAAAGTTCTCACCTCTTCATACTATCACCTTGGGGGATTAAGATTTGAGGGTATATGCATTTTGGAGGGACACAAACATTCAGACCACAGCACAAACCTTTGGACTGAGTAATCAAATTTGAACCACAATAAAGGGAAAAAATGTCGAGGGATTTCTATGGTATTATGAATTTCTTTTATTAATCAAAGTTTCGGTAGAGGTCTTTATTGGACTTTCTGTGGCACAATTGTTAAATAATTGACACCAAAAGACTTCAGGAGAAGACAGGGCTTAAGAGGGAGGTTGAAGGATTGAGGGTAGTTGAATAGGTAAAGAGAAAAAAAGACGCATTAGTGCATTAAAGCAGGGAGAAATGTCCAGCACTTTTCACATAGAGTTGTAGCTCTGCCTGCTTGTGTCCTTTGACACATTACAGAGATTCTTGCCCCCATCCCTCTCCCTTTACCTCAAGCACTCATATTCTACAATCATATGCTCTAAATGGGCTCTTCACATTTAGGAAAATAAATTGAGAGTACATGACTAGTGATTCTACCAATGATTAATCTTAATGTTTAGAGAAAGCATGGAATCCAGAACAAATAGATGTTTTTACTAGATTAACGTACAGAGTTATGACATTTATGTTTCTATGAAGCAATTTGCTGTAACTTATGTTAATATTGTAGTTTGCTATAGGATGTTATGATTTTCATTTAATTAAAAATAATGTGTGACAGATGATTATTTTTCCATTGAGCCCGATCATTAAAAATTTATTTCTAGAGGAATAAAATAAAAAATACAATGTTTAAAAGAGTTTGTGGGACTATCACATGGTAATTACCATAGACATGTATATTGAAAACAAAGTTCGGACAGTTCTTTAGTTATTGCTTCTAAAATGTTTAAAGATGATTCTGCATTTGTGCAGATTTTTATAGTGAGGAATTAATTCTCAAAGATTTTCTTTTTTTATTATTATTATACTTTAAGTTTTAGGGTACATGTGCACAACGTGCAGGTTTGTTACATATGTATACATGTGCCATGTTGGTGTGCTGCACCCATTAACTCGTCATTTAGCATTAGGTATATCTCCTAATGCTATCCCTCCCCCCTCCCCCCACCCCGCAACAGTCCCCAGTGTGTGATGTTCCCCTTCCTGTGTCCATGTGTTCTCATTGTTCAATTCCCATCTATGAGTGAGAACATGTGGTGTTTGGTTTTTTGTCCTTGCGACAGTTTGCTGAGAATGATGGTTTCCAGTTTCATCCATGTCCCTGCAAAGGATGTGAACTCATCCTTTTCCATGGCTGCATAGTATTCCATGGTGTATATGTGCCACATTTTCTTAATCCAGTCTATCATTGTTGGACATTTGGCTTGGTTCCACGTCTTTGCTATTGTGAATAGTGCCATAATAAACGTATGTGTGCATGTGTCTTTATGGCAGCATGATTTATAATCCTTTGGGTATATACCCAGTAATGGGATAGTTGGGTCAAATGGTATTTGTAGTTCTAGATCCCTGAGGAATCGCCACAATGACTTCCACAATGGTTGAACTAGTTTACAGTCCCACCAACAGTGTAAAAGTGTTCCTATTTCTCCACATCCTTTCCAGCACCTGTTGTTTCCTGACTTTTTAATGATCGCCATTCTAACTGGTGTGAGATGGTATCTCACTGTGGTTTTGATTTGCATTTCTCTGATGGCCAGTGATGACGAGCATTTTTTCATGTGTTTTTTGGCTGCATAAATGTCTTCTTTTGAGAAGTGTCTGTTCATGTCCTTTGCCCACTTTTTGATGGTGTTGTTTGTCTTTTTCTTGTAAATTTCTTTGAGTTCATTGTAGATTCTGGATATTAGCCCTTTGTCAGATGAGTAGGTTGCAAAAATTTTCTCCCATTCTGTAGGTTGCCTGTTCATTCTGATAGTGGTTTCTTTTGCTGTGCAGAAGCTCTTTACTTTAATTAGATCCCATTTGTCAATTTTGGCTTTTGTTGCCATTGCTTTTGGTGTTTTAGACATGAAGTCCTTGCCCATGCCTATGTCCTGAATGGTATTGCCTAGATTTTCTTCTAGGGTTTTTATGGTTTTAGGTCTAACCATATAAGTCTTTAATCCATCTTGCATTAATTTTTGTGTAAGGTGTAAGGAAGGGATCCAGTTTCAGCTTTCTACATATGGCTAGCCAGTTTCCCCAGCACCATTTATTAAATAGGGAATCCTTTCCCCATTGCTTGTTTTTCTCAGGTTTGTCAAAGATCAGATAGTTGTAGATATGCGGCATTATTTCTGAGGGCTCTGTTCTGTTCCATTGATCTATATCTCTGTTTTGGTACCAGTACCATGCTGTTTTGGTTACTGTAGCCTTGTAGTATAGTTTGAAGTCAGGTAGCGTGATGCCTCCAGCTTTGTTCTTTTGGCTTAGGATTGACTTGGCAATGCGGGCTCTTTTTTGGTTCCATATGAACTTTAAAGTAGTTTTTTCCAATTCTGTGAAGAAAGTCATTGGTAGCTTGATGGGGAGGGCATTGAATCTATAAATTACCTTGGGCAGTATGGCCATTTTCACGATATTGATTCTTCCTACCCATGAGCATGGATTGTTCTTCCATTTGTTTGTATCCTCTTTTATTTCATTGAGCAGTGGTTTGTAGTTCTCCTTGAAGAGGTCCTTCACATCCCTTGTAAGTTGGATTCCTAGGTATTTTATTCTCTTTGAAGCAATTGTGAATGGGAGTTCACTCATGATTTGGCTCTCTGTTTGTCTGTTTTTGGTGTATAAGAATGCTTGTGATTTTTGCACATTGATTTTGTATCCTGAGACTTTGCTGAAGTTGCTTATCAGCTTAAGGAGATTTTGGGCTGAGACGATGGGGTTTTCTAGATATACAATCATGTCATCTGCAAACAGGGACAATTTGACTTCCTCTTTTCCTAACTGAATGCCCTTTATTCCCTTCTCCTGCCTGATTGCCCTGGCCAGAACTTCCAACACTATGTTGAATAGGAGTGGTGAGAGAGGGCATCCCTGTCTCATGCCAGTTTTCAAAGGGAATGCTTCCCGTTTTTGCCCATTCGGTATGATATTGGCTGTGGGTTTGTCATAGATAGCTCTTATTATTTTGAGATACGTCCCATCAGTATCTAATTTATTGAGAGTTTTTAGCATGAAGTGTTGTTGAATTTTGTCAAAGGCCTTTTCTATATCTATTGAGATAATCATGTGGTTTTTGTCTTTGGTCCTGTTTCGACGCTGGATTACATTTATTGATTTGTGTATGTTGAACCAGCCTTGCATCCCAGGGATGAAGCCCACTTGATCATGGTGGATAAGCTTTTTGATGTGTTGCTGGATTCAGTTTGCCAGTATTTTAGTGAGGATTTTTGCATCAATGTTCATCAAAGATATTGGTCTAAAATTCTCTTTTTTTGTAGTGTCTCTGCCCGGCTTTGGTATTAGGATGATGCTGGCCTCATAAAATGAGTTAGGGAGGATTCCCTCTTTTTCTATTAACTGGAATAGTTTCAGAAGGAATGGTACCAGTTCCTCCTTGTACCTCTGGTAGAATTCGGCTGTGAATCCATCTGGTCCTGGACTTTTTTTGGTTGGTAATCTATTAATTATTGCCTCAATTTCAGAGCCTGCTATTGGTCTATTCAGATATTCAACTTCTTCCTGGTTTAGTCTTGGGAGGGTGTATGTGCCGAGGAATTTATCCAATTCTTCTAGATTTTCTAGTTTATTTGCGTAGAGATGTTTATAGTATTCCCTGATGGTAGTTTGTAGTTCTGTGGGGTCGGTGGTGATATCCCCTTTGTCATTTTTTATTGCATCTATTTGATTCTTCTCTCTTTTCTTCTTTATTAGTCTTGCTAGCAGTCTATCAATTTTGTTGATCTTTTCAAAAAACAAGCTCCTGGATTCATTGATTTTTTTGAAGGGTTTTTTTGTGTCTCTATTTCCTTCAGTTCTGCTCTGATCTTAGTTATTTCTTGCCTTCTGCTAGCTTTTGAATGTGTTTGCTCTTGCTTCTCTAGTTCTTTTAATTGTGATGTTAGGGTGTCAATTTTAGATCTTTCCTGCTTTCTCTTGTGGGCATTTAGTGCTATAAATTTCCCTCTACACACTGCTTTGAATATGTCCCAGAGATTCTGGTATGTTGTGTCTTTGTTCTTGTTGGTTTCAAAGACATCTTTATTTCTGCCTTCATTTCATTACGTACCCAGTAGTCATTCAGGAGAAGGTTGTTCAGTTTCCATGTAGTTGAGCAGTTTTGAGTGAGTTTCTTAATCCTGAGTTCTAGTTTGATTGCACTGTGGTCTGAGAGACAGTTTGTTATAATTTCTGTTCTTTTACATTTGCTGAGGAGTGCTTTACTTCCAACTATGTGGTCAATTTTGGAGTAGGTGTGGTGTGGTGCTGAAAAGAATGTATATTCTGTTGATTTGGGGTGGAGAGTTCTGTAGATGTCTATTAGGTCCACTTGGTGCAGAGCTGAGTTCAATTCCTGGGTATCCTTTTTAACTTTCTGTCTCGTTGATCTGTCTAATGTTGACAGTGGGGTGTTAAAGTCTCCCATTATTATTGTGTGGGAGTCTAAGTCTCTTTGTAGGTCACTCAGGACTTGCTTTATGAATCTGGGTGCTCCTGTATTGGGTGCATAGATATTTAGAATAGTTAGCTCTTCTTGTTGAATTGATCCCTTTACCATTATGTAACAGCCTTCTTTGTCTCTTTTGATCTTTGTTGGTTTAAAGTCTGTTTTATCCGAGACTAGGATTGCAACCCCTGCCTTTTTTTGTTTTCCATTTGCTTGGTAGATCATCCTCTATCCCTTTATTTTGAGCCTATGTGTGTCTCTGCACGTGAGATGGGTTTCCTGAATACAGCACACGGATGAGTCTTGACTCTTTATCCAATTTGCCAGTCTTTTAATTGCCTTTTAATTGGAGCATTTAGCCCATTTACCTTTAAGGTTATTATTGTTATATGTGAATTTGATCCTGTCATTATGATGTTAGCTGGTTATTTTGCTTGTTAGTTGATGCAGTTTCTTCCTAGCCTTGATGGTCTTTACAATTTGGCATGTTTTTGCAGTGGCTGGTACCGGTTGTTCCTTTCCATGTTTAGTACTTCCTTCAGGAGCTCTGTTAGGGCAGGCCTGGTGGTGACAAAATCTCTCAGCATTTGCTTGTCTGTAAAGTATTTTATTTCTCCTTCACTTATGAAGCTTAATTTGGCTGGATATGAAATTCTGGGTTGAAAATTCTTTTCTTTAAGAATGTTGAATATTGGCCCCCACTCTCTTCTGGCTTGTAGAGTTTCTGCTGAGAAATCAGCTGTTAGTCTGATGGGCTTCCATTTGTGGGTAACCCGACCTTTCTCTCTGGCTGCCCTTAACATTTTTTCCTTCATTTCAACTTTGATGAATCTGACAATTATGTGTCTTGGAGTTGCTCTTCTCGAGGAGTGTCTTTGTGGCGTTCTCTTTATTTCCTGAATTTGAATGTTGGCCTGCCTTGCTAGATTGGGGAAGTTCTCCTGGATAATATCCTGCAGAGTGTTTTCCAACTTGGCTCCATTCTCCCCGTTACTTTCAGGTACACCAATTAGACATAGATTTTGTCTTTTCACATAGTCCCATATTTCTTGGAGGCTTTGCTCATTTCTTTTTATTCTTTTTTCTCTAAACTTCTCTTCACGCTTCATTTCATTCATTTCATCTTCCATCACTGATACCCTTTCTTCCAGTTGATCTCATTGGTTACTGAGGCTTGTGCATTCGCACGTAGTTCTCGTGCCATGCTTTTCAGCTCCATCAGGTCCTTTAAGAACTTCTCTGCATTGGTTATTCTAGTTAGCCATTTGTCTAATTTTTTTTCAAAGTTTTTAACTTCTTTGCCATTGGTTCAGACTTTCTCCTTTAGGTCAGAGTAGTTTGATCTTCTGAAGCCTTCCTCTCTCAACTCGTCAAAGTCATTCCCTGTCCAGCTTTGTTCCGTTGCTGGTGAGGAGCTGTGTTCCTTTGGAGGAGGAGAGGCACTCTGACTTTTAGAGTTTCCGGTTTTTCTGCTCTGTTTTTTCCCCATCTTTGTGGTTTTATCTACCTTTGGTCTTTGATGATGGTGATGTACAGATGGGTTTTTGGTGTGGACGTCCTCTCTGTTTGTTAGTTTTCTTTCTAACAGTCAGGAGTCTCAGCTGCAGGTCTGTTGGAATTTACTGGAGGTCCACTCCAGACCCTGTTTGCCTGGGTATCAGCAGCGCTGGCTGCAGAACAGCAGATATTGGTGAACCGCAAATGCTGCTGCCTGATCGTTCCTCTGGATGTTTTGTCTCAGAGGAGTACCCGGCCATGTGAGGTGTTAGTCTGCCCCTAATGGGTGGTGCCTCCAAGTTAGGCTACTCGGGGTTCAGGGACCCACTTGAGGAGGCTGTCTGCCCATTCTCAGATCTCAAGCTGTGTGCTGGGAGTACCACTACTCTCTTCAAAGCTGTCAGACAGGGACATTTAAGTCTGCAGAGCTTACTGCTGTCTTTTCGTTTGTCTGTGCCCTGCCCCCAGAGGTGGAGCCTACAAAGGCAGGCAGGCCTCCTTGAGCTGTGGTGGGCTCCACCCAGTTCGAGCTTCCCGGCCACTTTGTTTACCTACTCAAGCCTGAGCAATGGTGGGCTCCCCTCCCCCAGCCTTGCTGCCTCCTTGCAGTTAGATCTCAGACTGCTGTGCTAGCAATGAGCAAGGCTCCGTGGGCGTAGGACCCTCTGAGCCAGGCACGGGATATAATCTCCTGGTGTGCCATTTGTTAAGCCTGTTGGAAAAGCGCAGTATTCGGGTGGGAGTGACCCAATTTTCCAGGTGCCGTCTGTCACCCCTTTCTTTGACTAGGAAAGGGAATTCCTTGACCCTTTGCGCTTCCCGGGTGAGGTGATGCCTCACCCTGCTTTGGCTCATGCATGGTGTGCTGCACCCACTGTTCTGCACCCACTGTCTGGCACTCCCCAGTTAGATGAACCTGGTACCTCAGTTGGAAATGCAGAAATCACCCATCTTCTGCATGGTTTGTGCTGGGAGCTGTAGACTGGAGCTGTTTGTATTCAGCCATCTTGGCTCCACCCTCTCAAAGATTTTCATTGTGTTTATTTATTATTGACTGTAAGTAACAGCCATCATTATAAAATTAATCTCATGAAATAGATCAGATAATTGTTTATTGGGATCAAAGGGATTAAGGAGGATGTGATTTCTCTACCAAATGTTCTTTATGCTGGGTTCCTCAAACTAATTTTTCAATTTGAAAGTATTAACTTTAAAATTGAATATTTAAATTGTTCAACGTTGTTCCCTTTTTGGGGACAGAGTATATAGTACGTTACCGGGTCATAACACTCAGAGTATTAAAATTAACTCTGTATTCTCCTACTTGAAAAATAATTGCATGGCTTTTTTCCTAGCTCACCATACTTATTCACACTGGCCCTGATTACTGTTATATCCTTAGTGCAGAGCTTCTCATGCTGTTGGCCACAGACAGAAGGACCTTGGAGATGCTCCAGAGTGTCCATGGTGTTAAAACTATTTTCCTTACAATACAATAATGTTATTGGCCTGCTTTATTCTCTTGACATTGTTACTAATGGGGCAAAAGCAATGGTGAGAAAATTCGGGAGCCATGGCTTACACATGGCACTAGCAACTGTATTAAATAAACTATTAAATCTTGTCTCACTCAATAATATCTCCCATGAAACAACAAAAATATCAATATTATTAAATAAAACCCTTAAATACACATATGTTAGTAATTTGTGTGACAAACAGGAGGTATACACAAAGTACTTCTGCTTCACGCATGCAGAAGTACAGTGGCTGCCTCAGGGAAAAGCATTCTGCTTTCATTTGAGATCATGTGGTTGTTTGAACTGTGAAACAAACTTGCAGCAGCTGCTTTTTCATGAAACACTGTTTTTACTTGAAAGAAATGCCAACAGACAAACTGTTATTCAGGCTTGCATACTTGGTGGATATTTTCTTAAAAGTGAACTAAGTAGGCCTGTTGCTGCAAGGGAAACAACTAACAAGATCTGTTGCCAATGGCAACATTCAAGCTTTTGTGTAAAAACTAAAATTTTTGAAGACTTGTATCCAACTTCATGAGCTAGACCATTTCCCAATACTTAGAGACTTACCTGATTGTTAAGGATTTGTGCAATTCAGTGGACACATATTTTCCAAATGACCAAATGCACAGTGTTACAAAATCACACATGGATAAAAGATCTAATCTATAAGACAGATGAAAGGATTTTAATTTTACAGTATGAAAAGTTCACTCAGGTGATTTCAGATTACTCATTACAACTAGCCTTTAAGAAACTTGAGTTTTGGTATAGTATCAAAGAAGAATATTCATAATTATCTGAAAAGGTTATTACAATTCTTCTCTCTTTTTTGACTACATATCTGTGAGAGCAGGGTTTTCTTTAGCTGCTTCAAAAAGAAGAAAACTACAACTGGTTGAATGAAAAAAGGTAGGAGGATCTAGCTGTTTTCTATTAAGCTAAATTCAGTTTTACAAAAACATATAACAATGCCACTCTTCTTACAGGCTTTACATTTTGTCTTGAAAAATATGGTTATTTAAAAAATATATATATATATTTAGGTTAACTTATAGTGGGATTATCATAGTTGTTTTAAGATCATTTAATACATAATTTTATTTTTTCAGTATTGATTTCTAATATAGTAAAAATACAGATAGATATAACTCACCTAAACAAAGTTCTTTCAAGACTTCCATCATTTTCAAACTGTAAGTGGGCCCTAATATCAAAAGGTTTGAGAACAACTACTTTAGCACAAAGTTAAATGGATTGTAGACACTTGAATGAAGATGTGAGGAGTAAAGGCTGGAGAGTTAGTCATGTTTGAGAGCATGGAGATAATATCTGAAACATTTTGTAATTCATAAAGAATTTTGACGATTGCAAACCACTGATATATCCAAGGAAATTACTGAATTTAAAATTTCCATGGTGAAGCAGGTGAATGGCAATGACAAAGTCAGGATTTTCTTGTAAAATAAATTGTTCTTTCTTTCCTTCCTTCCTATTTTTCTTCCTCTGAATTCAGTCAGCTACCGTGTTAGTTTATTTCTTCTATTATAATATATCATATCATTTATTCCTTTCTTGATATATATCTCATATCATATATTTCATTCATTTAATTAAATCCCATTCCAAATGGCCTCATGTCTAGTCTGCTAATTTCTTTCTGGTTTCTGTGCAATCAGTTTTTATTTTTTTCTCTTTCACCCCATCCTGAAATCTGCTGACTGATTAACCCACTTCAATCCAGTCTTAGCTCCATTACCATCACCCCACAAGCTCAATCAAATATAATGAAAACATTTGTGCTACCCATTGGTGAGATGATAAATCTCAAACTTCTCAGCATAATAAGTGACATAACTCAGCATAATGGCTAAAGGACCCTCTCTGAGCATGTTTTACCCTTTCTCTAAATAAAAAATGCTCTAATTAAAGTAGTTTATTCATTTTCTTTTTAATGTGCCAAATCTGTTTTAACCATGGTACCTTTCTGCATATCATGTTCTCTAGCCTGAAATGCCCGCAGTCTTTGCCTTATCATCTTATACAGATAAAATGAGATAATACTTTTCAATAAATTAGTACAATATCTGAAACATAATAAGCAGTAAATTAAACCCAGTTATTTTTCTTATTAATATTACGACTATACTGTAAACTTCTGGAGGGAAGATACTATACCCTATATCATAGTTGATTCTCCATTGTATAGTAGATGCCTCTCTATGTAATATATGTTCACAAAATATATGTGGCTCATAGTGATGATTATCCATATTTTGACTGACTTTATTTAAAGTTTTAAGGAAGGGCCACTCATCTAATAAATCTGTCCAACAAGACATAATATTTTAACATAGTCACCAAAATAAAGTAAAAAACTGTAACTCAGGGCACCATAAAGTGCTAGACATGTAAGCTTATCCAGGAACGTTATGCACCTAGGCAGAGAATCATCAACAATAGTCTAGTAATTGGCAAGAGTATCATTAATCAACTTTTTTCCAGGCAAGTAGAGTTAAATCAGAATTCAGTTAACAATTCGTAATGTGTGTGGGAATGAGGATCAGTTAACCATTTATGAAGTTTATGCCATATGTTGAAAACCAGGTCATATTGCAATGAAGTCATGTTGGCTACTAAGAAAGAGCAACTCAGAAATGAAGAGGTTTTGCAGTATGGGTAATCCGCTGGATATCGTGTCTCTGACACCAGAGAGAGAAGCGGCTGTAGAAGCTGCCTACTCTATACTGCACAGGATCTCCTCATAGAATAGATCATGGAAACTAAGCTCCATTTGCTACCATTATATAGAGAATGAGCTTTCTTTGGAAGAAAGTATACATGTGGAGGATGTAAACAAAACAATGCACAAGGTAAACTGACTTAAAGACACAGTGTCTCCCATAAAGGAGCGACAAATTCAATAGCAGGTATCTGCTATGGGAGCTAGTTCTGTGAAAAGAAGAGCAACCAGATTCAATTACAGGATACCTGGGAGAAAAACCTACAGTTTGATGCTGTTTGCTACTAACGAGGATCCATTTTCTTCTGGTAATCTGCCCAGGGAATCATATGTGTGGCTGCATTAGATGGTACGTTTCTTCTTTCAAAACACCACTCAGAATTTGAAAGATGTGTGTGGGAGTGAGGATATGTTATGAAGTTGGGGGTCATTTGCAAGTAGTATAAAGATTTGCTAAAGGAAAATTGCTGAGAATTTTTTTAAAAATAATAATCAGCTTAAAAACTAGTAGCAGAGTTCTCTCTTAAAGAAAATAAATGCCATTTGCTAGCAAAACACTTTGAAGGATTATCTTGGTTTTCAAAAGAGTGCTTCAATAGTTTGGTCAAAATGGGTTCATGCTGAGTGACATTAGGAGCAGAATGGTTCTGCTTAATAAAGTGGAAACATTTTTATTTTCTTGGAGCTGATCTAGAGAAGGGAGAAGCAAAGAGGAACAGCATAACAAGAGAACAAGAACCTTAGGAAAATATGTGGCCAGTGAGAAAGTCCTCAGACTGCTATACCTTCTCCACTGTGAGCCCAAAATCCATAGTTTAAGACCACCGGCCGGGCGCAGTGGCTCACGCCTGTAATCCCGGCACTTTGGGAGGCCGAGGCGGGCGGATCACGATGTCAGGAGATCGATACCATCCTGGCCAACACGGTGAAACCCCGTCTCTACTAAAAAACACAAAAAATCAGCTGGGCCTGTTGGCGGATGCCTGTAGTCCCAGCTACTCAGGAGGCTGAGGCAGGAGAATGGCGTGAACCCAGGAGGCGGAGCTTGCGGTGAGCCAAGATTGCGCCACTGCACTCCAGCCTGGGCGACAGAGCAAGACTCCTTCTCAAAAAAAAAAAAAAAAAAAAAAAAAAAAAAAAAAAAAAAAAAAAGACCACCATATACAATCACTTTATGTAAATGGCATTTTGTAGAAGTCAAGGCAAAGGTACAATATTCCATGTTTGTGTCATTTTCAGATTAAGAAGAGGAAAAGAAAATGTTCATTGGTAAAATTAGAAACTCTGGGAAACTGGGACTTTGGGACAAGGTATAATAATGAAACATTAAACCCCTAGTGAGCTCTTAGGGGGCACGTGGTGGAGGTAGGAGAATTTCAACATTCCACCCTCTGTGGGGTGAGTCTTCAATCCATTTTATTTAATACGTTAAAGTAAAAGGAAAATTCCTAAAACCAGAGGACTTATGGATACCTAGCAGTTGACATCTGGGCTAACATCTGACCTGTATTTACCTTCAGAAATCAGGGAAATCCAGGATGGTGGCAACCGTGTCAATATGACACAGTGAAGCAGGTCTTACCACAGACCAACCTGGTTGCAATATTCCTGCCTGCGTTGGGAGCTAAGTAACTGGAACAAGTTTCTGTAACGTGATTAGAGTTTCTTAGAATGAGTAATTGTCACAGTTGCTGTTGTGGAAAAGTAATTAATTATATGAAGTAATTAGTTTTCCCTCAAGTATACTTAGGCTTCATATTTTTGTGTATAGAAATGAAAATAACAAAAGCAATAATCTATGTATCGTGATAGGTAGTGTGCTGGATTGTAGATAGAAAATGGCGTTGACGGAACGTGAAACATGAACATGTTGTGAAACTATAGCAGTGCAGCAAATTGGTAACACAAACACTGTCATAATACAAGGGGATGACTTTGAAGGGGCAGCTTTAAAATCAGTATCTTCTTTAGTAGTGGTAAATGCTTTATAAATGCTGTCTGCCTGAATAACAAGATGGGAATAAGCCAGACAAATGTAGTCATGATTTTACAATTTCAGAGGAAATCACCATCAATAACATGCAAAATGCAATAATTTGGAAGTGTTTTAAATGTGCATATTTAAGTTCTTTAATTAATTTCAACATATAATTCAATAAGTTCTACCCTGATTATTCAGTATTCATGTATTCAACATTCTAAACCACTAAAAGCAGAAAAATACTGCTTCCAAAGAAGGATCTGAAGTAAAGCACATGTATATTTAGAATATGAAAACAGTAATTTCGCCTTGAAGAAATATACTAATAGAAAATGAATCAAAGGTGATCTTGGGAATATGTTTTCTATAGTGAATACACATGTTAGTTCAAGTCACAAATTCCTTCCTATAAATATTTAGAAAGTATATTGATGTTCATAAATCATTACGCTTTAAATATATTTGAAGAAAAGATATTGAAGAAAAGAGTAGAAAGAAAATTCAAATATACACATTTACATGTTAATATCAACTTAAAAGTTAATGGCTATTATCAGTCAAGTGTACATGAATATAAAACAAATACTATGTCTCTAACATTGGAATAGAAGGAATGGCACATGTTTACAGAAGTGTAAAATGAGCTTCCTATCCTCATAATATTTTTCTAATATTCTTGGGTATAGGGGAAAGTTAATGAGCAGAAAAATTAAGGTGAGTAATACAAACTGAGTCATATTGTATGTAGTGCATCCACACACTATCTAAACAATGAAGGAAGAGAGTTTTACAGAAGAATGATTTAGGGAGAGATTCACTGGGCTAGTGAGGGTATAGCCAGTCCTTGAAAGACGAACTTCAGGTATAGAGGAGGAAGGATCATCCAGAGGAAGATAAACATCATGAGCAGAGATGAACAGGCCTCTATGTAAGCGGAAGAGAAATTCAGTGAATGCAGTGGGAGGGGAAAGTGGAAAAAAAAGAGGACAGCAATGATTATACAAGTCAAATAAAGCATAAAAGCATCAGTTACACAGAGTACAATTTCAAAAACTACCATTGATAATAATAAAAATAGATAAGAAGAGACTGCTGGATACAGAAAGGCAAAAGCATGAGTGATGTCAGAGATTAATAAAAAAGAGATCCGAACTCAGAAACCCTGGGTTCAAACCCTGGCATTGTTGTTTATTAGCTGTATGACTTTGTGCAAATCACTAAGCCACTCTGAAATTCCTCCACTCCTCAAATGGCAATGATATTAATTAATTGACAAGTGGCAAAGTTAAGATAGGACCATATTTCCAAGTAGATAACACAGTACTTGATATAATAGAAATATCTGTTATACAAAGGTCATTGAATGTAAATCTGGAAAAAATATTTAGATCTCTGTACAAATTATGTGTTGTAGATATGTGTCAGTAAAGCCACTATGCAGAGTCATGGCAAGAACATTCCAGACAAAGGGAATAGCAAATGCAAAGGCTATGGCAGGAAAGAGTTTAGAGTAAGAAATGAAAAGGAGGCAAACACAGAAAGACTATAGTAAGCAAAGAGAACAATGGTTTGAGATGATTAAAGAAGAAGGCTAATGCCAATCATTTGACCATGCTAGGGTTTATTCTGAAAACTGCCACAACACCAGGGATGCTAGCATTAAGAAAAAGTTGTTCAGAATATATTTTTTCCAAATATGTATAGAAATAAATATTTACTATATTTCAAATAAAGATATGATAAACATAAAATATCAAACAAAGCATAAACTAATATAACTATAAATGCAAATAATAAATTACAATTATAATGTAAATTGTGAACCACTGATGACTCTGCTTTTTTTAACTTCAGCCCACCGTGTGTGAGGATCACTGAGCTGCTGCTGCCTTTGATGTAACATCTCCACGTTGGCCCAGGCTTTCCTGCCCTGTTTAGAGGCTTTAAGAGACGTTTAGTTGATCTTTTATCTTAGGCCCGTGTATCTTTTTGATGGTTCTCTGGAGGGAGGTTGGGATAGCTTTTTCTTGGCCAGCAAATTTAAACCCCTGCTAACACCAGCAGAGCCCAGCTCATGATTTACCTCTTCTCCTCTCCACCAGACATCTGCTTATTTTAGAGTATTCTTTTTACATGACTCAACAAAACCTTTTTTTTTTTTTTTTTTTTGAGACGGAATCTTGCTCTGTCGCCCAGGCTGGAGTGCAGTGGCGTGATCTTGGCTCACTGAAACCTCTGCCTCCTGGGTTCGAGCAATTCTCCTGCCTCAGCCTCCCAAGTAGCTGAGACTACAGGCGCGTGCCACCATGCCCGGCTAATTTTTTTGTATTTTTAGTAGAGATGGGGTTTCACCATGTTAGTCAGGATGGTCTCCATCTCCTGACATCATGATCCACCCACCTCGGCCTCCCAAAGTGCTGGAATTACAGGCGTGAGCCACCGCGCCCTGCCCCTCAACAAAACCTTTTTATTTGGCAGCTGGTGTGGGAAGAGAGATAACGAGATACTGTCATGGATATTGTAAGAATTGTGGAGTAAAGAGAGGCTGGGGGGACTTGAGATACAGGTGTCCTGAATAAGGATAAGAGAAGGCAGGAAAGGGGAGAGTAAGAAAAATATAAAGTGCCAAACATTTGCAGAAAAATGCCCAAAATAAAGATTTTATGCAAACTGAAATACCAGTATTTTGACACTTAAAATTGCTTAGTATAATGGAAAAATAAAAATCAATATTGAAATTCCAATAGAGATGGAGAAAAGTAACAATTTTTTTAAGAATATGGAAAGAAAACAAGGGCAATTCCTAAGTTTTTGCCTTGAGCAGCTAAGTGTAGTTTTAAACAGGTGGACTGTTTACTAAAGGGTGAAGATTGGGAGCATATGAAATTTGAAAGAAAAACTAAGAGCTCCACTTTGAATATCTTAAATTTGAGATTCCTCTAAACAGAGGTTGCTTAGGTGGTTGGATATGTAAGTCTGGAGTCTCCAGAAGTCAGTGATAGAAATCTACACAAAGTTGACTGTTTTCAAGATATCTCTGGCTTTAAAAGCCATGGAACAGGATGAGATTTCCTAGAGAGGGGTTATTAGATGAGTAACAGTAGAAGTTCCTATGAAATCTGCAGATAAGGTTAAACAATGTCCGGGGAAGGAATAGAGATAAAAACTCAAGAACAAGTTGCCAGCAAAGTAGAAAGCAAGCCAACAGAGCATAAGTCAGAGAAACCAAGTTAAGGAAATGATCTAAACATGAGGAAAACGTCAGCATATCAAATACTGCAATAATGACAAATATGATGTAGATGGAGACACAGCCATTTGAGTATGATAACATGGGAAGATGCCAAGCTGGAGTTGGGGAAGTGAAACAGAGGTCAAGAACTGGACATCATGAGTAGAGAAAACTCCCCTTAAAAATTCTCTGTTGAAGGGTTCAAAAAATTAGACAAAAAAGAAAGAAAAGAAAAGGGAAAGAAAGGTACAAAGATATAAGAGTAACTAAGGGGAATGCAAAATTAATATCATGTAAATATTTTTGTTTGTTTTTTCTTTGTAAATTTGAAGTAGAACATGATCATATTCGAAAGCAGAAGGATTGTTTTGAGGAACTGTAGGAGGTGAGTGGGAAGAATGTGAGGAGGTGAATATAGTAGTCTGAGTAAGAAATGATGGTGGGTTGGACAAGCATGGTAACAGAGGATGTGGAGCTTAATTGTCAGCTTCTGGATGTATGTTAAAATTAGAAGCAACAACATTTTTTAATGTTTTGCAAACGAAATGTGAGAGAAAAAGGGAGGCAATTGTAATAGACATGACAACTTACAGAATATGACAACATAGGCTTTCAACAAATAGATTTTTAGAAAGAATGTGTAAATAAATGATTTTTCCCTACCAAGACTGGCTTTTATAACTAGCTTAGATACCTCTCTGACTTTTGGCCCTGGATTTCCCTATTCTGATGGAGAGTGTTTTCTCTCCTTCATTATAACCCTAAAATCCAAATGCATATTTTAGCTGTTTATGGATTAAGAGCATAAAGATTTTTGATCTTCTCTTGTAATATCCCCTTGATTGCTAGAATGCCTGAAGGATATATAATAAAAATAAATAAATAACAACAACTCTGCGTTCCAGGCCAACAAGGCACATAAGACATAAAAATGGAATGTAAACTCTTGTCACTGGTTTGAAAGGAACTGTCAGTTGTTTGATTCTTTAAGTGATTCTGTCACACACTGGGGACCCCCGTCAGTGCAGTTTCACTCCTAAACTACTTTTATTAAAAGTATGTATCATCATGTGGCCACAAAAGCATGCTATGACAGAAGAGTAATTTTTTCTTTCTCTTATCTTCACTATCTTCATCATAGAAAAGTGTTGTGTTTCTATGGTTGCAGGAAATAATTAATTCTATATCAAGCAGATATATTAATAGAAAATACTTTTTGGGTATTGAAAAACAAAGTTAGTATTTTAACAAATTTTAGGTTGCTTTGTTCTTCCCATCAACAAAATCCCACCATTTAAAAGCTATTCCTGTATTATTGTTTTCAACCTCTCCTTCTTCTGTGTTTACAGAGGATCTAGGCCAGAATGTGTAACTTCTGCCAGATCCCCATGATGTGGATTATATCCCTCTCTACTTCTGAGTGTTTTCCAGAATCTCTTTCTTATTCCCAGTGTAATGCCAAGATGAGATCAATCACTGGAATGTGCCAGTTATCTTAATATATGCCTTTGTCAGAGGTCAACAGCGTGAAGTGTGTCCTCTCTTTTATATACAGAGATTGTGGTGTTGTTAGGGATTTTTCCCTCTTTAGAATTGGTGCATTTTAACTGGGATGTTCTATGGACATATCTGATGATTACAATTACTATATAGGCCTGATTGTTGTTCTGCCTAGAATAGTCTCTATTTTTCATGCATGATCTATCCAGTATTGTCATACTTTTTAATGGATTCAGCAGATAGTGTTGCTTTATTGTGAAGAAGCATTTTATCCTCAACCTTACATGACCTAGCCTTGTCTACTCTTCTAGCATTGTGGAAAGTAGTGTTTATTTGCTACAAACACTTTTGCTGAGTGGAGTGCTTTGGTTGGTAGCTTTTTCCATTAAGTGCAGTACTGTGAAAAGCTGCAGCTAATGCAGACAAGTGAGGCTTTAACACTCTGCCTGTCTGGGGGATGTTGCTGATATCTGGACAAAGCTCGCACTCAGAAGGTAGCCTTGGTCTGTTTCTTTGCATTTAGACCATTGTGTAAGCTCAATTCATAGCATGCAGTTGTTCTTCACATGTGCACTGTTAAGAAGGGTCCTGTACTTTAGGAGCAGGTAAAGGTTAACTATTAGAATCCACCCAGCACATAATAGGATACAGTGGGATTTGAGGTTCACTTTGGCCGGTTCTATCAATATGAGCTCTTAACTTGGAGTGCAACTGTGAAAAGAAGTACTTTAGTCACAAAGCAATAGGTAGCATCAGTTTTGCCCAGCACAAAGCTGCAGGTGGTTAACGATGGTTTGCCCACCGCTGTTAATGGTGCTGCTTTAGATCAGTACAACCCTGTAAGTGGTAGCATTTAAATCCAGCACAACAATGTAAAAGGTGGTGTTTTCATCTCATTCAGAAAGACCCTGGTGTGGTAATCCTCACTTTCTAGTTGATTTTTGATAGGACACATGGGTGATAATATGGACTGTTTCCATCGTTATTCTCATCAAGTCACAGATCATTAAAGACAACATTAAGTGAAATAAGCCAGGTACAGAATGACAAACACTGCATGATCTCACTCATATGTAGAATCAATTAGTTGATTTCCTGAAAGTAGAGAGTAGGATAGTGGTTACCAGAAGCTGGTAAGGTAGTGGGAGATGGGGGGACTAGAAGAGGGTGGTCAATGGGTACAAAGTTAGTTAGATGGGAAGAATGAGTTTCAGTGTTCTGTTACACACTAGGGTGACTATAGCAAAGAACAATGTACTGTGTATTTCAAGACAGCTAGAATATTTTAAATGTTGCCACTACAAAAAAAGGTAAACTTTTAAAGTGATTGATATGGTAATTACACCAATTTGGTCATTATACTTTGTATATATGCACTGAAACATCACAGTGTACTCCATAAATATGTACAATTATTATGTGTCAATTATATATTAAAAAATAAAATAAGGGAAATATTTTTATGTATTTCCTTAGTACCAATGATTTCCTTACCCATAACTCAGTCTTTGTTTTAAGGTAAGTGGACTTAATATGAAAATATTCTAAACCTCTCAAACATGTCTCTTTTAAACAAGTATCAACATGAAATATTAGTAAAAATAATAGGTAAAGTGCAATATTAAAAAGCAATTTGTGGAAAAGCCAAGGTAAATATGCCACAGGAATCAGAAACATATGATAAGCCATAAAGCACACAGTTTATGTATGAATTACCAGTGTTTTTCTCTAATACCTTATTCTAAATAAAGAAAAACTAACAATACGGAGGCTTTGTCCTCGATGTATGAATCTCAATTCTTATAATGCTGATACTTCACTGAATTCCTCCTTCTGCCATATATATATGACTGTATATACTATTAGTTGCAAGAAATGTGTGATCTTTATAATTAAAATCAATAAATATTGAACTTTAGTGTGGTGCATCATATCCCTCATAAGGGTTTAAGGCCTTTTAAAGCCTTTGTGCTTCGAGTCTAAGTCCCTAACCAGCCACATCAGTATCACTTGGGAACTTGTTAGACATGCAGAATCTTAACCCAATCTACAGACTCTGAAATTTGCATTTCAGCAAGATCCCCCTGATTCAAGACACGCTTTAAAGTTTGAGGATCACTGATCTAAGAGACCCAGATAATCTTTTGGGTCTTGCCTTGGTGAAGATACTTTCCAAGGCTCAGGCATCACAATCTAAATTAAAGCTTTTGCAGGATAGTCAAGAAGACCATTACTAAATTTTGGAGCCACTTCAGGACTTTGCTAAAAATTACAGAGATCATTTACTTTGTGGCTGAGAAATGTCATCCTATACCAAAAGATAGGATTAAGATATGAGTTTAAGTAACCTGGAATCCTGCTGAAGAGATGAATTCAGTCATTGACTATCCTACTAATAGCATAGTAAGAGCAAGGAGTTCTGGAAACTCAGAAGACAATATAGATTTTTATTCATAGAAATGCAATGTGAAGAAAAGATCACAGCAAACTACCAAGGGCTACTATCTCTTATGTGAATCTCTTATTTAACACACATTCATTCAATCAGCATTTTGTAAACATCTCATAAACACCCACTAATCACAGATTTAGGGAAAAAGCTCATAAGCCTCATAAAGAAGTCTGAAGCAAATTATCTTAAAGAAATGTTTTCTTATATGTCTTTGCTTCAGAAGTAAAATTAACATAGACTATATATTAGTATACTTGGTACCATTACATAAACATGTGGGAGGAAAAAACATATTTGTTCCGATTGAATTATTTGTGTTGGCAGATAGCCAATTCTCTTTTCAGAATTCCACTACTGGAATACTTGAAGTTGAATGAAATATAAAGCAACTTCTGTTTGCCAGGCTATAAAACTAAAGATGTCCATCAGGCCAAAGGATTCAAAACTTTATAAATAGACAATAATAATCGCAATAAATTAAATTGGGTTGAAATAGGCATACATATAAAACTAATATGCTTGAAAAATGATGAGCTGTTCTGGTATTATTATTATTAATCCTGTTATACATGGGAAGTTTTCTTCAATCAATGATTAGCAAGAAAAATGATCAGCACTTAGTTTTTGAGATAAGTTTTCTTTATACATCTAATTTTTTAGAAGCTATACATAGTATTCATTTTCAGATCTCAACTTCTTGATGCGTTAGAGTTAGGAAATGGTTTCTGATCCAGAAGACTCTCCTACTGTTGTAAGAGGATATATTAAACAATACCAATCATATGATTCATTTGAGTAACAAATATAATTGAATATTTAGCATCAGATATAAGCAAATATAAAGCTGGAGTCTCACGGAATGTTCTTGGTTCTGAAGCCTCAGCATGCCTCACCCCTGTAGCAAGTCGTCTACAAGTGATTCTATCCCAATTAGTTAAATTCAGTCCACCTTTGTATGCTTTCAATTCCTTCAGGTTTGAGTAGTCTCTAGTAGAGTAGAGGTAGGAAAATTAAGCTATTTTGAATTCTTCTCCTTCCTATTGCACGTTCTAAACTCCCAAAATATTTCAAGCCCGTCCAAAGAGTAGTGAGGGGAGCTTGGAAGGAGTGGAAACTCTATTTATGTTTAAGACTGAAAAAAAAATATAGGTTGTTTGTTTAGTGTGTGCTCAGTTATCTACTGGCTCTGACTGTCAGGGTTTTTACCCAGCCTGTTTTCCGGTACTGGTTATATCTAGCTGTTTAATTTTAGGTCCTCTGCTTTCTCAGATATCTTATACTAACTCTTTTGTGTTATTATAAGACTAACTTGTGGCACATTAAGTGTTCCTCCAGTGCCCAGCTGGCCACACTCTCCATAACCTCAGGGTACCAAGAATTCTACAGAGAAATGATTACTTCTACCTCACATGTTCAATGAGTAATCACCCCACAGCTTTCTCTGGTATTTTTCACTTCTGGGTGCCTTCTTGGTGTGGGGCCATGGAAGTGGCAAGCTTATGAATGCCATAGCATCTCCTTGGTTCCTTGGGTATGTGGGAAGCCCAGGGATTCCTTCCCAGGTTGCATCAGCTACGCAGAAATAGTAAGCCCTCGTTGACACCTTCCTTCTTGTAATACCACTCTGTCATCTCTTTTTGGCATTTACCACAATTCTGAGCCATTAGGATGTGTCTAGAGATTCTGTTGATTGGAAAATTCCATGTAGGGAATATGATACCAGTTTCCTTCACTTGCAAATATTCCTACATATTGTGGGGAGGTATGCCAAGAATAACAATTTTTGCTCCCTAAAACTGTATCCATGCTACCCCCACTCCTCAGGCCGGAACCTTTTCTTCCTTCCTTCCTTCCTTCTTTCCTTCTTTTCTTTTCTATTCTTTTCTTTTTCTTTCTTTCTTTCTTTCTTTCTTTCTTTCTTTCTTTCTTTCTTTCTTTCTTTCTTTCTTTCTTTCTTTCTTTCTTTCTTTCTCTCTCTCTCTCCTTTCTTCCCGCCCTCCCTTCCTTCCTTCCTTTTTCCCTTCCTTCTTTCCTTCCCTTCTTCCTTCCTTTCTTTGTCTCTTTGTCCCTTTCTTTCATGGCAGAAGCCTTTTGCCTCCTTAATATCTTAAGGGAGATTTTTGAAGTTTGCCCTTTGGAAAGGTACTTCTTTTTAATTTAGGATTAAAAAGATAGCTTTTTTTTTTTCTCATATGTGACCTAACAGTCCAGCACTTCCAGTTTAGCACTCAGATGGGAAGGTGCCAGTGATAGCTGAGGGAAGCAGGAAAGGGCATATGTAGGTGATATTTCACATCATCACATTATATTTGGCCATAAACTTTTGCTAATATTACTGTGGAACTTTAGGACTTTTACAGTAGGGAATAATTTATATTTTAATATGCAGGAAAAACACCATTTTTCCTGACAAGCAATGACATATTTCATTTTAATCTATGATAAATGTTAGTTAAAGTCAATTTAAAAAATACCGTAAA
Source organism: Pan paniscus (assembly GCF_029289425.2). NCBI lineage: Eukaryota > Metazoa > Chordata > Mammalia > Primates > Hominidae > Pan > Pan paniscus. The sequence continues at coordinate 100,434,368 of NC_073258.2, forward strand.
GCTCAAAATTATGCCTATGATATATATGTCTTTAATAATGTCCTTTATTAATGAGATAAGATTAGGAGAATTTGATATGAGAGCCAACATTTAAGAAAATCAAAATTATGAGTCATAGTTTCACTTTTTAAAGTTGATTTTTGAAATAATGTAGATACATGGTTAATTGATTTTAAAGCAGTGAAATATTGTATCCTCATAATATACACTGTGTCTAAAAACTACCTGTAAATCTCAATTTGTTACTTGGAGGTGTTTTTTTTTTAACATAAAATAAGATATCTACATTCTGAGGCATTGAGGAAATTGGATTTTATAAAATAACTACAATAACCCTTTTGAGTTGTTTTTTTGAAAATGTCTCCACCTTTCATAGGTTGCTTATTGACACATAGCTTGAGAAGAGAACGATTTTCTGAGAGATTTTTTAACATTGATTTAGCCATTTAGAAATGGATTTTAACTTGTTATTGATTTGTGTATTATTTTACATATTATATCTGTAAGATTTTATAAGAAATCAAACATCCTTTAAGATGCCAGTTGCCTGCTGAGTTACTTGTCATTTTGATAATATTTCGGTGTTATTTCCAAATAGTGTTCTATGTTGAAGGGCACAGATGTTATTACATTATGTATTTTAAAGTAAAGTGAGTTATACTAATTATATGTAAAACATTTTATCACATATTAGTCTCCCTTCCTCCTGATATACCAAGGTTAATATGTTCACATCCAGACCAAATTCTTTGTGCAAATGTTCCTCAAAATCTTTGGGTGGCCATCATCAATGCATCAATCACATAATAAGAATTTATTGAATGTTTACAACATATTGAATGGTGTATTATTTGATTTATTAGGCACAGACACTTTGTCAGAAGTTTAAAATCCATATGGGAAAATGACAGATTTACAAAAAGACATTTAAAAGTCAATAAAACTAGATCATTAATATTTAATATGTTATACATAAAAGCTATAGGAATGTGGAGAAAAGAAACCAAATGGGGTCATCTACTTTAAAAGTAAAGAGAAAAAAACCTTTCCTGATGACGGCAGGACTGAAGTTGACTTTTAAGAACTGATACGAGGATGAAGAGAAATGGGTTTAAGGGTACAAACAAGGGAGGAGGAATAAACTCAGTCTTTGATAGCAGAGTAAAATGGCTGCACTTAACAAAAATGTGCTGTACACTTAACAAAAATGTGCTGTGATGGACACCCTGAGTACCCTGATTTTTTAATCACTATGCATTTTATACCTGTAACAAAATTCCTCATGTACTCCATAAATTTGCACAAATGAAGAAAAAAACTGACATGAAAATATATTTTCTCTAATTTTAAACCTAGTAACCAATTACTTGCTATGTGAGCAATATAAGACCAGCGTAGAAGGTTCATGTTCCCTGCTGAAATAGGATGTTGTGAGCTAATGCAACTTACATAAAAATTAATGTGACACATTTAATTATTTGCATAATGATTATTTTACCTCATGTTAATTAGGTATCAATTGTAATGGGTAAGGGAAAGGCCAAGGACTAACTTTGCCCACTTCAGCTGTTGCCTGAGTACATCTAGGCTAAGAATACGGTCACCCTCAATTCATCCCAGCTTCCCAGGGCAAACTGCCTCTCCTTACCCCTAGGATAAGTGTTGGACTCAGGAGGATTGGGGTACTGTTCTCTGAAGTTCTCAGCCAGCCCTCTGCAACTATAATACCAGCTCAATAGGAAGATGGGTAGAAGCCAGTTTTTTCAAACAATTTTTATACAAGGTTATCCACCAGTGTTGGAGCACCTAAATGAGGAATTTTAGCTTCTCCTTTCTTTTTTCACCTTTACATATTAAAGGATAAAATATTCTGTTTACCATGGAAATGAAAAATAAATAAACACATAGGATGACATTTTCAAGAAGCTCAAAGGTATTTTGGGTCCAGTTGATCATTGTTAATTTCTAAGCATCTCTTCACTGAATTTCGTTGACACTGAACTTCTACTGTATCAAGCAGCATTTATATCTACTGCAAATGTAATTGGCTTAGGACCCTTCTCTCCCTGTTTTGTCTTAAATATTTATTTACTTTTTGTGTTTGTTTGTCTCTCCTACTAAACAACAAGGATCACATATACCTTATTTCCCTTTTTATCTCCAAAGTTTGGCACTTGGAAGGTTTTTAATAAGTATTTGTTAAATAAATTTCTGATTTCATCTGCCATCTCTCTATAAATTATTTCCAAATTACAACAAACGTGACTTTATTTAATCTTTACTCAAGATGTTGAAAGTGGAACTCATTGCTTCTTACATTTTCTACTTTATAACCTCAAAAAATATAGTCCTTTCTGAGGGTTCTGTCTTCCCTTCTAAGTCCACTTAGTAAATCATCAAACTTTGTTTTCTTTCCTTCGGGCTGTCTTGGTAAACCTCTTTTTCTTTCTACCTGCTAGTCCTAGCAGTTACCACTTCCTGTCAATATTTGTCATCCCTCAAGCCTCTTCTAAACATTAATAATAGAAAAGATCCTTAAATCACATCTTCTAAACTTTGCCTAGAAATATCCCTTGAGAGTAAGAAAATAATCTAAATTAACTTGATATTCAAAGTACTCCACAGGGATTTCCACCACAACCTCCTCAAATTCATTATACATAAACTTTTTGACAAAGCAAACTTTACTAAACAACGCATTTGTATTTCTCCTTCTTTGGTGACACCACACCCTAAAAATTTTCTTTCCTTAATTCTCATCCTGCTCTGAGACTAATCAATCCCACCTCCTCTCTGTTCTCCAATGCCCAGTAGGATACTGGCTTCCTCTTTAAATTCTGTGCTGCTTGCTTTCTGAGCCAGCCACCTGGCAACTAGCCATAAAAGACTGTGTATGCTTTTTTACATTTAGAGGTATATGTCACACTTCTGCACATAAAGTTACTTTGCTCAATAGTAGAGAGTATGCCATATACCTTTTTAATCATATCACTTTACAGACTAGCTTATATCTACAAAATGCATAACCATTTTACCAATATACTAACAAATGTTTTAAATATTACATATACAGAGATATGCATACATATATAATAACTGTGTTATAGAAATTCCAAATTCATCAGATGAAGTACAAGTTCTTAAGAATCTAATAATAGATACAAATCGTGTAGATTACTGAAGAGGTGCAGACAAAATAGTTACCATGAGATAGAGACATACTTTTATACAAATATATCTTATGTATACATAATATATTGGGGGATATAATTTTGTATATTAACTTCTAGTTTCTATTTTGATTATTTACTTTATTGAATAATATTAATAATAAGATAAAAATATTTTTGATGGAGAATAGAAGTAGATTTAGTTAGTAGAAATAGTACTTGTTAACTTAGTGAATTCAGAGGAGATATTAAAGAGGAAAGCGCAGTGTTTACATTCATATGAACTCAAGTGTTAGGTGAGCCAAGAACACAGCGGAAGAGCCAATAAAAGGAGCAAAAGGTTCATTGGCAATTGTATTGATCAGGCACATTTCTGGCTACTTCAATTGAGAGCACTACCCATATATTAATATAGTTATAATAAAAACCACATACAAATGAACTGTGGCCATTTAAGGAAAACAACACATGGTTTGGCTCCCACTACTTTATGGGAAGGTCTGGGGAGGAGTCTGTGCAATGTAAAAAAAAAAAAAAGTATCAAAAATCACAGTGTTTGTGAACTCAAAACTTCTATACTGCCAATCTCTTCTAAAACTACTATATCATCTGCTGAAAAGTCATAATTTTCAATAAAATGTTTAATAAATATGTGTTGTCCCATCTATGCTGCATACTAGGAATTGGAAGTCCTTTTGGTTACTGGCAGATGTTACAGCCCACTACCTTGTTTGCTTGCCCAGGAAACTGATGTCAGCAAGAATGATCAGGTTTACAAAACAGTAAGATTAGACTAGGTAGTAAGGGCAATGCATGGGTTGAATTTTGTCTTACAAGGAAAACAATGTTGACCTTCTAACCTTCCTGGTCAGAATGTGACTTTATTTGGAGATTGGGCCTTTACAGAGGTAATCAATGTAAAATGAGTTGATGAGATTGGGACCTAATCCAGTAAGCCTGGTTTCCTTATAAAAAGAGAAAAATTGTACACAGAAACAAACATGCATAAAGTGAAGATGACATGAAGAGACACAGGGAGATTAACATAGTCATCTACAAGACAAGTAGAGAGGCCCCAGATCAGATTTTATCCTCAGAGCCTCCAGAACTCTGAGATGCTAAACTTGTGTTGCTTAAGCCACTCTATTTGTGGTCCTTCGTTACACTAGCCCTAGTCAGCTATTACAGGCAGTAAACTTAATCATCTAGCTTTCCATTCTTCTAGTTCACATATGTATGTAGATTATTATAAGGACAATGTGTGTCTATATGAGTTCTAAGTCTCAATAGTTATGAATGTTCATTAAGTGGCGATCATAGAACTGTAGGAGTATTAAAATCTAGCAATGGACATAGACATTGCAATCTGCTCTATTAAAATTAATTTCAACACTTATTCTCCTTTCTCACTGATAAATATGCACCCCATTTTCTTAAACTTGTCCTTTACCTTTGTATGCCAGTTTCACATGACTATTCCCAAATGTCTCCCTTTCTTCCTGGAAATGACATGGTTATGACAGATGATGCATATAGCTTAGAATGGATGTTTTGGATCAATGTATAAAACTCCAGTTAGAATTCAAATTTTTGTTCTCTTGCCTTGTGCTTATTTATACTTATGGTTGTTTAAACTTGTGTTACAATACTGATGTCTCTTTGTATTTGATAAACAACAAAACAGTAGATAAACAAGGATATATAGACCCAAAGAGATAAGTGGCAAGCAATTATTCTGAGCAAGGATACATAGACCCCAAAAGATGAGTGGTAAGCAATTATTCTGAGCATCTGACTAAGGAAGGGCTCCTCATAATACTAGTGGCTATGGGTGATACCTGCGCAGATCAGAAAGACCCCACCTGTCTAGGTTCTTTTTCTTTTCATAAGGTTATGGCTGATGCCTAATGTAATCATTAATGTATTCAGGGAACCGTGGAACACACAGAAGTCCAGGAAGACCCAAGTAGAAAATTAGGAATTGATTATTGGGGAAAAGAGGAAAGAAACAGGAATTGGTTGATATGCCTATCCTGGTTCTGGCTGATGAAGCAGGTTCATCAGGAACATAGGAACAGATTCTCAGGCTCATTCACTTAGGAACTTTAGATTATTGAGATAAGATAGGTATCATCATCTCTCAGAGCCACTGTTGAGGTGATGTTTATATTGGGTAGAAGATTATAGTGGAAAGAATATAGACTTTGAAAACAGAAAAAGAAACAATATTAGTGCTCTGGCTCAACTGTTTACTGGGTGTAGTTGTTTTTGCAAGGTCATTAGATTTACTCAGTGCCATTTTCTTTTTCTTAGGGTTGTTAGAAAGACAGAGGTAATAGCAGTTAATGGAAATTCCTCACGTTCTATCTGCCAGGCACTATGTATAGTGATTCACATGTGTTACCTTATTCAATCCTTATAACATGTTTATAAGATAAATTGCACTGTTAATCCTTTTAATACAAATGAAGAAATCGAGATTCAGGTACTTGTTCAATGCCACAAAGACGATATATGGTAGAGCTTTGTCAGTCTAATTCAAAAGTCGAAACACTTAACCCTGCTTTCTAATGTGTGCAAAACACTTAGCATAATGTATGACATACAGAAGGATTAAGCGAATATTAAGTCCCTTTTTCCCAACTAACTCTAAAATATTCAGACTGTAGGGGTTCTATTAATGAGTTCTCTAGTCTGCCAGTAGGAAAATATCACTGATGTAATGGCCTATTTGAGTCTGGCCCTGATGCATCATATTCTGTCTGGTGTTATTTCTCAGTCAGGTATAGATTCTCAGTCCCACACCAAAATTTAGGACCAGGACTAGACATAACATGATGAGAAATAATGGAATCCAAATGATGAATTTATGGAGGAAGGTGGATAGGGATCTTAGAACATATTTTGTTTTCCAGACAGTGCTTTAATCAGATTCAAAGAGGTAAAATTAGTCTGTAAGAAATCGAACTATTACTTCATGACACGGGTCTCTTTAAGAGAGGATGGTGACATTTATATAATTATCAGGTGAAAGCAAAACTTAGTTTCAGTGCAGATGGGAAAATTACTACAAGGGAATATGTGAAGAACATGTGATATTAAACCGAGCAGGGATTCCAGTGGCTGCATGTTAGGAAATGATAAAAGTTAGATAGATAGCTATAATGAAAGGTCGCAAGCTTAGTTTAGGTTGTTTTCATTAAATATTCCAGGTAATGGGAGCAAGTGTGAGAGATTTCCCCAAGGTAAGGGTATAGCAGGGATGGAAGAAGCAATGGTTTCAGAAGCAAAAGAGAAATATTTGTTAAAGAGAGCAATAAATAAGCAGGGCTATGTGCTTAGAAAAAAGTGGGGAGTAGACACACAATCCTAAGTACCCAAGTACGCATGCACACCAAAGCAAATCATTGAAACTGCTTACTAATGTAGTTGAGCCTTCATGGTATTTTGCACTCAAGGTGCTGGTGAATGATCACAAAATAAAGGTCTTCATTCCCTTTTTTAATGTGATGCAAATGATTTCGAACTTTATTTTCAAGGTGCCAACAAAGACAGCTTAGGCTGTCATTTTCCTATAGATGCTGCTGTACCTTCATACATCAAAAAGTTTATTTGAATAATTACATATTGTCCACATTCTTATCACAGGAGTTTCCTAACCCATAATAACTACATCAAAAGAATACTCAGCTACAGCATAGTGCATTTCAATAGTGTAGTCAGTAACAGATACATTCTAAAAGCTTTTCAAACCCACCAGTATTTAGAGATTCCCCCAAACAGATATAATTCATCTGAGTAACATATATACAGCTGTAATTTATCAGGTTGACTCAAGGGAGATAAATCTTACTAAAGACGTACAATTAATCACAGTCCTTCTAGTATTTATCTGGCGGCTTAGAAAAGTTAAATGCAAAATAAGAGTCAGTTCAAATTCTCTAAGTGTGCATTAATAGAGTCTGTGGTTGAGTAAATACACAGAGGAAAATGGATTTGTGTTCAATTTAAAGTAAACTATATTTAAATCAGTAGTCCAATAGCTATGAATTTACCAATTTCAACTCTTTCATGATTCATGTATATTATAATCAACCCAAGTAGTTGAAAAAGGTGGATGGAGGAATACACAATCTTCACTACAAAGGTATAATATGCTTCCTTTTTCCGTCATTCTAATAGCTTCATTTGACCAGGAAACAAAATTACATATGGAAAAGTTGTCTTAACAGCCAATTGGATAGACTGGCAGTTTTATACTTTTGGATAACTTTAAGAAAGGTCTTTGAGAATAGTACCTGAACACCTAATATGGATAATAGAATTCTATAATCCTACAATGAAGGAGGTATTTTGTGGAATTTATTCCATATGGGAGAGTAAAATGCAGAGTTAACAGGGGTTGTCATCCATACTCATGATTGCATTTTGTATTTTTCAAGGGCTCACTAGAGCCACAACCTTCAAAATAGATCAATAACATTACTCAGCAACTGATATGTAGGAGGCACTTGCAATAAGAATTTCTGAGTCTTTTTACTAACTCTGTGAAGTACATCATATTATTTAGACCATCCCTACGAGGAAACTGAGACTCATAATTGTTCAACAGAATGTTCAAAATCAGAAAGCTACTATATTGCAAAGTCTGACCAGGTTTTCTGATCTCAAGACTGATGTAATTTCTACTTGAGCAAGATGCAGCAGAAAGTGAATGGGTTTTTGGAGTTTGGGGTCAGATGCACCTGTTTGAAAGGCTCTCTCACTTATCACCTGTGGATCTAAGGATTATTCTCTTCATCCCTCTGACCCCATCTTCCTCTTACGTAATTTAAATTGAGTAGGTAAAAAGTTAAGTTTTTATAAAAGCTTAAAAATTACACCACCTGTACTATGTAAAAACCCTATTGAATTCCCTTCTTAGTATATTGAACATCTATTATAGTACAGTAATTAAACCCATATTGTCTTCTTTAGTCTTTTTAAAAACTTTTGATCTGGAGGATTCTAAGTCTTTCATGAAACAACAACGTAGGAGCCTGAGCTCTCCAAAGCTGCCTTTACAAAATTGAAAGGTACTCTAGTTTCTCAAAACACAGGCATTATCATTTAGTAATCTTTTTAACTTCACTTTATGCATTCAATGACTCATTCCCTTTTTCATATAACATTTCGTATGATTCCTTCTTTCAACTATTTATTATTCTTTATTTGAAAGGCACTCTGCCAGATTCAGAATGCACTAAGACAAAATTCTGGCCTTGGAGATGTCAACACTGTTGTGAAGTGAAGTTGACACACCAGTAGACAGATGAGTGGTATAAAGAGGAGCGGGCAAGGAACTGAGAGCACTGGACCCAGAGACAAGAACTGAGGTTAGAAAGCCAATGCAAGTGTGGAGCCCAGGGAATTGGCAGGTTTCAGAGCCACTTACACTCCAGGAAGTTTGGAAGCCAAATGGCAAAGTAGAGCTAGATTTCTGGCTCAGGGTCTTTAGTCCACAACCACGATGCTCACAGGCACCATCCATCATTAAAGAAAAAAAGCCAAAGAAGGATGATATGGTTAGGCTTTGTGTCCCCACCTGAATCTCATCTTGAATTGTAAGCACCATAATCCCCACGTGTCAAGAAAGAGACCAGGTGGAGGTAGTTAAATCATGGGGGCGGTTTTCCCCGTGCTGTTCTCTGCGATGGTGAGTTAGCTCTCATGAGATCTGATGGTTTTATAAGGGGCTCTTCCCGGCTTCGCTGGGCCTGTCTCCTTCCTGCAGCCTTGGGAAGAAGGTTCCTTGCTTCTCTTTCGCCTTCCGCCGTGTTTGTGAGTTTTTCTGAGGCCTCCCCAGCCGTGCTGAACTGTGAGTCAAGTAAACCTCTTTCCTTTATAAATTACCCAGTCTTGGGCAGTTCTCTATAGCAGCATGAAAATAGACTTATACAAAGGACATAGCAAAAAGTAAAGCGAGAATAAAATCAGGCAAGAAGCAGGCAATAAAGTTAGCAGGGATAAGAAGAGAGAGAAAAAGTACCGATAATATGCAGCAAAAAGATTGAAATTTTAATCTTTATTTTGGCATTAAATATAAAAAACTAAAATCCTTATAGTAAAGTAATATCAGGATGATATATTTGACAAAATAATGATTCACCATTTTTATTCTGAGGATAATAGATACTCGCATTTGTGATTTGATGGAATTAAAAAGCATCCACTAAATAAAGTTTGTCAGATGAAATAAAATGAAGGGTTATTTGCACAAATACATTTTAGAATAAATATTTTTGATGTAAACTGTTAACTTGTACTTTATGTTTGGCTAATTTTAGATGTTTAAAATCTAGATTTTGCTAAAAATATTGGAATGAGTCAAAATGTTTCCTGAATTGTTTTCTGCATTGTTATAACTATAGAATAATTATAAAACTCTGTTATAGCTATATAGCATGTGAATTATGTTTCCAAAAGATTAGCAAAGTTTTATATGTGTTTGAAATATTCATTTTCTGTCAGTCAAAATAAACTTGAAAGTGGAAGAATTTAGGCTAGGCAGCTTTAATCATTTTTTATCCAAATGTAGCAACAAGCTGTAATTCCATTATTTCATATAGGTATTACACTCTTACGTGCTTGTTTTTACTATATCAATTCCAAATATCTATATGAAGTATTTTCATTCATTGTTTATTTTTGTCATGTACATACAATCATTTCTCAGGTTTCCGAATCAAGTCATAATAACAGTGAAACCATCCAGAGTAAAGGGAAAAATAAACATGGTTTTCTCAAGTTCAAGCTTTCATACTTACATTTTGCTTTTTTCATTGTACCACGAGTGCAGGGATGGTGGGAGCCACAAATAGCTGACTTAAGGACTCCATCTGTTAGCAAGGCTTGTCTCAGTGGCTTGAGATCACATACACCCTTTGGCTGTTTAAGGGAAGAAAAAGGCACTGAATTGGATTAGTGATTCTTAGCCTTAGGGGTTGGGAGTAGTTAGAGCTGGGAGGTGGAAAAGGAATCCAGTATCCACTGTGCATCTCCCAGTTCTCTGGGCTTTGCTGGATGTTTCTGCGACAATCTGTTACAGATCTTTGCTCCTCGATCCAGGTGCTTAAATGCTAACAATAAAAATTTGTGTTGTGAGGCTGGAACTGTGGAACTGATGGGAAGTAACCCTATTTTCCTAGTCCATTGGCTTATTTTTTTTTATTGTACCCCACTTGATAAATAACTTGGCAGCCAATAGCAACACAAAGCACAACCTATAAAGAAGTATCCCCTTTTTCTGTAAGCTTATAATCCTTACGATGAACTTTCTCAAGAACAAGGTAGAATTTAAGTTTTTCCTAAGAATGGCCGTACTGTTGTTTATGTGTGTGTGTGCATGTGTGTGTAGGTAGGTAGGGAGATAGATAAATATAGAAGTAATACTATATCTATTTTATTATATATACCTATTATATATAACAATATAATGGTATATATCATAAATATATAAAAATATATATTATATAGATATAAAATGTGTATATAAGAAAATGTATCTTGCCGAGGAAGAGTGAATAAGAAAAAATTTACCAAGATTAATTATTTGATAACTAAGAAATCATAAATACTTGAAACTACTACTTATATTTGTTCTTGTTTCATGCAAATGAGAGGATCTGCTTCATTTGTTATTGGGCTCTAATTGTACTTTTGGCTTTTGGACTTCTCTAAACTATTTTTACCATCAAAATTACATTGTTTTGTTAATAGATTTTTCTTTATAAAATCACAAGATTAGAATTTAACTTCAAGTTGGTATAACCCAACTTTTTAAGAAGAATTTTTAGTGAAAATTTACTCAATTATTACTGATTTTATGAAACCTAATCCACAATTTTCCTACCTATATTTGGATGAATAGTGATATCCCTTCTTCTGATGATGACAGCTTAGCTACTGAAACTGACTTGTTCTTTTGATTTACTTTTCTTTTGGGGCTTTTTGTTTTGAAATAATTAGGAATTCACAGGAAGTTGCCAAGAATAGTACAGAGAAGTCCTATGTACCTTTCAACTAGTTACCCCTACTGGTATTAATAGTATGTTGTGTAATTATAGTACAACATCACATTCAGGAAATTGACATTGATAAAATCCACACACTTTATTTGGATTTTACACATCTTGTTTTTTTTTTTTTAATTTTTTTTGGAGCAGAGTCTCATTCTATTGTCCAGGCTGGAGAGTAGTGGCATGATCTCAGCTCACTGCAACCTCCACATCTTGCACTCAAGCAATCCTCCCACCTCAGCCTCCTGAGTAGCTGGGATTAATTTTTGTACTTTTTGCCGAGACAGGGTTTTGCCATTTTGTTCAGGCTGGTCTTCAACTCCTGGGCTCAAGTAATTTGCACTCCTCGGCCTCTCAGTGTGTTGGGATTACATGTGTAAGCCACCATGACTGGCCTAGATTTTACATGTTCTACACCTGTTCTGTATACACTTCTCCATGTAAGCATTGTATGTTTTTAGTTCTGTGCAACTTTGACATTTATAGATTTGTATAAGTCAAAATATAGAATTATTCTATCACCTCAAGAATCACTCTTGCTACCCTTTTATAAGTCCGCTCTGTTCCCTCTACTTCCCCTAACATTTGCCATTCCGATGTGGCAGTCACTAGAAATAAAAATAACACATAAGATATATTATTAAGAATAATAATAGTCTAAGCTCTAAAGTCAGACTACTTGATTCTGCACCCTGGCTTTACACTTCCTGCCATGTGACTTTGAACTTAATCTCCTTAAACATCAGTTCTCTTAACTATAATGTGAGTATATTATACCATGTACTTCATGGTGTTATGATAAAATAATTCTGATAATTCACTATGATAGAAATTGCTATGATGTTTGTCCCTGACTAGAGAATTACCCATATCCTCGACCAGATTATAAGATATAGATATGAATAGAATATGGATATTTTCTTATAATCTAGTAGAGAATGTGGATAATAGGCTATTATATAGCAGTTTATATAGCAGTATAAGAGTTAGTGGAGGTTGCTGTGGCAAAACCTATGAAGAAATTTAACTTAGAATTTGGGGAAAGAATGTGAGGAAGTGATAAAAACTGATATAGATGATGATACAGATGATGACTACATGGGAGGTAAAGAAGGTGAAATATTTTTCACAGAGGGTAGAGGCTGGAATTAAGGAAAGCATAGGTCCTTTAAAAAACTGTCAATTATGGCCTGGTGCAGTGGCTCACGCCTGTAATCCCAGCACTTTGGGAGGCCGAGGCGGGTCGATGACCTGAGGTCAGGAGTTCGAGACCAGCCTGGCCAACATGGCAAAACCCTGTCTCTACTAAAAATATAAAAATTAGCTGGGCATGGTGGCATGTGCCTGTAATCCCAGCTACTCGGGAGGCTGAGGCAGGAGAATTGCTTGAACCCAGGAGGTGGAGGTTGCAGTGAGCCAAGATTGTGCCATTGCACTCCAGCCTGGGCAACAGAGTGAGACTCCGTCTCAAACAAAACAAAACAAAAACAAAAACAAAAAAAAACCTGTCAATTGTTTGATATGGCTGCAACTCAAAGATTGAGAGAGAAGGACCTTTTAAGATATGCTAACTAGTCTAATTTCCAACCTGAGAACCACATAGCATGATCAGTTCAGATCTGCATTTCTGAAAAACCATCCTGGCTGCAGTGTAAGTTATTATTGAAGGGGATGGTGACAGGTATGTTTCTTTATAAATGAAACATTTATAAAGTTCTAAGAAGGATAATAGTACATTTTCAAGGAATATTAGTGCAGATGTTTGTTACATGATTTTTGATAGACAAAATGGAGGTGATTTATCCATTATCTTCCCGAAGGCTCTGACAAAGTTTCCATAAAGCTTGGCTATATTAGTCCATAGAAAAGTGACACATAAACTTTAGTAGAGACTAATGACAATTTTTTTTGAAAAGATACTCTAATCTCTTATTTTCCTCAATGACAACTTATGAAACATTTTAGAACTTGAGATCCCTATAGTTCTAGAGGAGATTTTTTCGATGTGCAAAGGAATATTGAGATCAATATATTACCAAATTCTGTGCATTATCCATTGGGGAGACAGAAGAACTTAACACATGAAGACAAACCAAAAGAAAGTATGAATAAATAAATGTATAAAATGAAACCACTGAGACAAATGAGTCTGGTAAAATGAATGTTGAAAGACAAATTCCACCTAACAGTTCATCTATAGTGCCCTACACATAGTTTTATCACAGAATTTATTACCTACTTTGTTCATTATTGGTTAACATTCCCATGTCCTGTACTAGAGAACATATTACTCAACAGCAAAGCTTTTATTTTATCTGTAATTACAGCCCCTAATACAGTATCTCACACAATAAAGTACTCATAGAACTTTAATGAAGGAGTGGAGTAGTGATTGAATTGTGTCAAAGTATGTGGGGGTAAAGATTTTTAACTATATTCAAGGATGAGAATTTTAAAAGAAATGCCTAAAACTTGGCAGAGGTCTGGAAAGTGGTTTTCAAATTTTTGGTCTCAGTATACCTTTACACTCCTAAAAATTGTGTTTACAGGGCTTCTATTAAGACTATATTAGATGTCAAATTTCAGATTATAAAACATGTATTGATTCATTTAAAACAAACACATTAATATAAAAATTGTTGGAAATTGAATAGTCTTCATGAAATTCTTATAAACTAACCGAAGGCAGGAACATGGTGGGTGGAAGCACTTTTATTGCTTTCAACTGGGCAATGATTTGATGTGCCATTTTACAAATATATGGTAAGTATATTGATTCATCACTTCATTAATGACTCACATTTTCATGTACTAAGCTTCATCTTCTGTGTAATCTATGTGAAAGCAGATAACCAAATTTAACTGTTCTTTGTCACCTACCAGAAGAGGAAATTAGTATCTTGAGAATTTCTATCTTCAGCACAAAGTTTTACTCAATAGAAGTTGCCATTATTCTTTTTCAATCATAGTGATTTACTGAGGAAAACTACAATGATTAAGCCTGTCATCAGTTCTTCTAATACATGGACAATAAATAAGATAAACATATAATCTAGTTAACCTGGGACTGTTGCTGATTGTGTCTGTTATACCAGGCTAATACTTTCACTCGCAGAATATTTGGGGTTTCTAATTTTCCATGATGTGATTATTATGCATTGCATGCCTGTACCAAAATATCTCATTTACCCCATAAATAAATGCATACACCTACTATCTGCAAAAATAAAAAATAAAAAATTTAAAGAGAATATCTAGGTTTAGATATTAAACTATTTGGCTAACCCAGCCATAATGCACAACTTTGTCAGAAGTTTTATTAATCAATGAGTCTGACTTCACATGCCAAATGAACATCTAGATCATGTAGTGAATAAAATAATAGACATTTCAATGAAAGCTTATAAAATCATTTAATGTCACCAAATGGAAAAAAAGGTGCAGAATTGTCTGTCAATAGAATGCTTTTAGTTATATTATCCCATTTGTCCCATTCAAGATCAAAACTGACTCCATCAAAATTCTTAAAATCAGAGTTTTTTCTTAGTCAAAACAAAAAATCACAAAACTATATTAGATTTTAACAATGTTATTTATAGATCCTAAAATATTTCTAATTGGAGATCAATAGAGCCTATATTAAATTCTGAATTTTTCACAAAATTTTACAAGTTTAATTCTGAGTTTGTAAAATGTATTATAATAGCTGAATGGGCAACTAATTAAACAATATATATTTCTGTCTGGTATTTTCGTTATGTTTCTATTGTGGTTAAATACACGTAACCTAAAATTGACCATTTTATAATTTTTAAGTATAAAATTGCTTCCATTTCACATTTCCATGGAGCTATCATCACCATCTAGCTCCAGAAATTTGTTACTTTACTGAAGTTCTGCTTGATTGTGATTTTTAAGAGTAGAAAAAGTATTTTTATACTTTTTTGCATCAAAACGAGATTTAAATACATTACTCAAAAAATAAACTATAATTTTGGAACTCTGTGATCTAGGCCTAGTAAATAAGTTGGTTTTTCTTTAGAGTGAGTCTTAAAGATTAAAAAGTTCTTTCAGGTCTTACATAAAATGTGAAATACTAAGAAACAAAGCTGCCGGGCGTGGTGGCTCAAGCCTGTAATCCCAGCACTTTGGGAGGCCGAGGATGGCGGATCACAAGGTCAGGAGATCGAGACCATCCTGGCTAACACGGTGAAACCCCGTCTCTACTAAAAATACAAAAAATTAGTCGGGCATGGTGGCGGGCGCCTGTAGTCCCAGCTACTCGGAAGGCTGAGGCAGGAGAATGGCGTGAACCCGGGAGGCGGAGCTTGCAGTGAGCCGAGATCGTGCCACTGCACTCCAGCCTGGGCGACAGAGCAAGACTCTGTCTCAAAAAAAAAAAAACCCGCCCCCCCCCCCAAAAAAAACAAAGCTTAGATCAGTTGAGGGCTCTAAGCAATGTTAATCTATAATTACTTTTCATTAAACTTAAATTTTAATATTTTTATAAGTGCTTAAAGTAAATCTGCAGGATACATATTGGTTAAGAGACGAGAAGTATTTGGCTGCAGAAGCTTGCCACTTTTCAGCGTTAAGCTTGTCCTCAAGGCTGAGTATAATTATTCCCAGTTGTGTTCATTGTTATTTTATCCATAATGAGTCCCAGAACCTCTTTTTAATATTTTTAACCTCGTCTTTATCTCTAAATGTACATTTAAAAATATCTTAATAGTATACCATTAAATAAAAAGTAAACATATTCATTGCCAGCATATAATATTTAATTATAAATATTGCAAATTGTTATGTCTTTCATTTGACATTTCAGTAGTATTTTGCTTTCTGAGTAAAGAGTTAATGATTTAGCAGGATCTTAAAACTCTTTTTCTTCTTCTTTTTTTTTTTTTTTTTTTTTGCTCTTTAACAACATGAAAAGTAAAATGAATAAATAAGCTGTGCCTAAAATAGTTAACTGCATGCCTGGTTTTAAAGGCTGATGGCCAAACAGTTAATATCAGCAGAAATCCCAGGAAAGGTAACAAGTTGCATATTAAATTGTGGGCATAGAAAATCAAACGATGGAAAGCTAGCCCCCCGCTCCCGCCCCCCTCCGCCCAGCAGCAGCAACACACAATTTTATAGTGGTTTTCATTTTGAAAAAAATAGGGGACTCTCAAAAATCAGAAAGCAGGTTCCTGAGACTGTGAGTTATCAAGATATAAAACTGTGAAATCATCAAAGAGTTGCAAGTAAATATACAGCAATAGAGATAGAAAAATAAAAACTTTAGAGAAATTTAAGCATCTAACTATACTTAGAATTTTCTCTTTTTTCTTTACATTTTCTAATAAAATAATTCAATGGATATTTGTATGCCTATTTTTTTTGCATTCAAACAATGCGAGGCACTATGTTAGGCAAAAGGAATACAAATAACACACGTAAAGTCTACCTGCATGGAGTACGGAGTCTGTAGTAGAACGGGCAACTATAATACAAAGATACTTATTGTAAGGGCCCTGATAGGAGCAGGCACAGGATACTATGGAGCATGTAGGATTGGAACCATTGTTCAGTCATGGCCAGTGATGAAAGACTACCCAAAAGCATTGCATTTAAGTTGAGGTGTTAAATTCGAGTTAACCAGACAGAGCAGAAAGGAGAAAAGCAATCAGAGGTAATGATGTAGAAAAGCCTGGAGTCAGGAGATGGCTAAATTGGAGTCAAAAAACAAATAAGCAAAACCAGTGTACTTGACTGATGAATATAACCAGATTGTAAATTTTAAGTTACGCACAAAAATATATCAAAAAAGGATATTTTTTCATATTTAAAGTGAATTACTGTATAGAAAGATGCCAAGATTATTAAAACAGCTACAAGTAGTGAGAACACTGTTTTCATTTCAAGAATAATATATCTTTATAATACAAAAATATTTAGTCAGTAAATATTAAAATATTTGCTTGTGATATTTGGGATAATTTTTGTACTGCTCTATAATCTATCACAAGGGCTTTGAGCAGGTGAACATTACTCCTAATTTTTGCATTGGTAATATTTTTCATTGATAATAGAACAACTTATGAATTTGTTCATAATATTTAAGATTGCAACTGTAACATTTCTTTATTAACCTTCTTTTAGTAGGCAGGTTATCCTGAAAATTAGAAAAGTTGATTAGCACACATGCGAAATTGTCTTCCCAGTACTCTTATATTTGCCCACATAAGTCTAATTGAAAAGTTAGAACATTTACCAGTGAGTATAGAATTATATGGCATGGTTCTATAGCATGCCTTCAAGCAGAAATGTTGACCACAATTTTTTTGTTGGCACTGCTATCCACTGACCATTTCCTAAATAGCTGACTGAATTCTGTAACATCATGGATAAAATCTGACTCGTTTTATCTGGAACACTTTAGAGCTACACACATTTGGATGGTTAATATCTAATTGAGTATAAGCCCTTACACCTCCCCATACCAAGGCAGCCATTGAGCACATATTCTATCTGTTGCCTAGTACTTGGCTAAGTGAAAATCCTTTTTCATTTACATAACTTTTTCATTCACATGTAGAATTCAGCAAGTTAATAACTGTATATTTGCAATAGCAGGTGACTATTCCCCTAATTTTGTTGTATCATATATTCCAATGATTTAAAATAAAATTTACAACACGTGGCTGTCTTAAATGTAAACAAGCTTGCAATCAATTTGGTTTAATGAAATTAAAGCCCTATAATATGACTAAAGAGAAGAAAGCTTTTGGTTCTTTCCTGAATTTGTAATGGAAACAACTGTTTTGGTCTAAAGAGATCATGAAAAGCATGATTGTGCCAAAACACTAGGAAAAGATTTATTCTGTATTAGTCAACAAAGTAGAAAATTCTGATTATCTAGGGAAGATTATAGAGACTGCATTTTAAAGTGATGTGGTTTTTCAGGTACTTTATATTGCTCTTGTGTGTTAAGGTGTGGAATAGGATCAATCACTTTTTCAATGAAAGGAAGATTTAAGCATAGATGCTGAGCCAACTTCTCTGAGCTTTTAGTAGAATGCTAATTAACAGAGATGGTAATCTAAATTTCATTGTATTCTTAAATTTGGGAACAGGTGTTATAGCATTGATTATTCAATGAAAAGGCCCGTTCCCTGGAAAGGTTATACACATGACTTTTGCTAACTTGTTAATTGATTTTTCCCCATGGTATTCTGTTTCACCTTTTTATTAGAAAACTGAAAAAAAAAATTCCAAGTGAACCTGCATGCTCTTTTTCAAAAAATTATAATGGCTCTCCAAACATAACCCTCCAACATTACTGGGACCCTACACAGTCCTCTCGCTTTAACTTTAAATTAGTGTCTGTCTCAATTAGAATGACTCTACATTCTGTAAAAATCCTCGGGCTTCTCTTACTCTTGAAAGTAGCATTGCCTTCTTTGTTATAGATAGCAGTACATTGTTCATTTTTTTAAGATTCATTTCGATGTAACCTCTGTTTCATGAAGGTTTTCCTGATAATCCCCCTCATCCTAGTGATGTCTTCTGAGTTACAAGTGTCCTTGGTACCTATTTACCGCTTAAAATTATATTAGTTAGGGTCTTTTCAGCTGCAGGTGATAAAACCTCACTAAAAATAATTTATGCCACAAATTATGTGGGGAGTTATTGACCCAAGTTAGTGGGAAGTTCAAGGAGTAGCAATAATTTAAGCTCAACTGGATCCCAGGGCTCAAATTATATGGTCAAGATACTATCTTTCACTAAGTTTTGCTTTTCTTTGCATGAACTTGGCTCTCAGCCACTTCATCCCCAGTAGGATGGCACTGATAGTCAACAGTCTTGCCAAGCTTACATTCTTAGGAGGTAGCATCCATTTTCCCAAATATTTCAACAGTGTATCTAAGAAAATTGCTGATTACATTAGCATATTTTGACTTACATAACCTCTCCACAGATAAATTACTGTGACAAAGAAAATGAAGAAAGCCATATTCTCACCCACAAACCCAGGGTCTCAGGTCTAATCCAAGAATGTCATATGAGTTGAGAAAAGGGAGGCATAGTTCCATAAAAGAAATCTCAACTAGTTTTACCAACAAACAGTAGTGGAGAAAAAGAATGTTTAGCAGAGAAAGATAAAAAAAAAAAAAAAGATAAAAGCTGTGCACTAAGGTATCTGTATTTATTTGTACTGATGTATACTATTTGATTTATAAATTGATATTGGGGTACATATTGACCTGGATAGTTATCAAAACCTTTGTTTCTGACATACATCATTTAAATAACTGTAGTTCTCATTTAAAAATACTGTTTAATGAAGATGTTACAGAAACTTGTAAATTAAGGGTGAGAAGTTGATATTCTGTCTTCAGTTGTTAACTTTGGTGATCAAAAGATAAAATTGTATCTCAATATACTAAGAACTAAAGAAAAGTTAACAGGGAAATTTGATGGTAATCTTCTGAACCCTCATTTGGTTTATCAGCATGTCTCCTCATAGGCTTATTCTCATTACAATAGTTTAATGAATGTATTTTGTACTGTGTCCTTAGGAATACTGAGTGGTATTTGAAAGCAGAACCTATTTCTCGGTGTCCTTCTGTGTATGCATTGCCTAGATCAGTACCTTATCTATATAATAGTTGTTTTAATTGTTGATCCTTTTAAAAGTGAAACATTTTCAAATAAAAGTACTGCCTGTATTAAAGGATTATTTTGTTTACTTCTGCCTTAAGTAGTCTCACTGTTGACATTTGAGCAGTTTAGAAGCTGTCCTTCTAATTGGCTAGTCATTTCTTATCTACTGATAATTTACAAGTTGCATTTGTTTTTTGAGCTCACTTCAAATAATGTTTGAGTTTCTAGGTAAGTGTTAATCCTTCTTATCAGATGAGGTGGTGGGTTTTGAGAGTGAACATAAAATTTGAGAAAAATA
This sequence comes from Pan paniscus, assembly GCF_029289425.2. Taxonomy (NCBI): domain Eukaryota; kingdom Metazoa; phylum Chordata; class Mammalia; order Primates; family Hominidae; genus Pan; species Pan paniscus. The sequence goes on from NC_073258.2 coordinate 100,454,545, forward strand.
ACAATTTTTGACCATATATTGCCAGAACAAGTTTTTGCTTTAGTCAATTTAGTTGACTAAATTTCATTTTAGCTTTCTTTTCTCATTTTCAATAGATAGCTGTAACGTTCTTATATATTTGAGAAAGCATAACATGGTGAAATCCATTCTGAGAAGCACCCTGCCACAGGCAGCAGGGTTATTAAGCTCTTGGCAAATGTGGCTGATACATGCCTGACGGTGATACACTGTTGCATGTACACAAACTTCATCTTTCTCCAAATATAGCTCATTGCTTCTGCAAATACAGGCCATCAGTCAGGAGGAGAGAATATGGAGATGGTTTAGAAACCCATCACCCCTAAAGGGAGAATGTAGAAAAACAGCTCAAACCCACGCCTGCTAGTGCTGACACCATGGTGTTTGTTTCACTTGACATGATCAGAGAGCATTACCAGTTACCTGAGATGCTGTTTTGTTTACCATGTGGTGATTTCCATTTCATTCTGCCTAGTATCTAGTCCAGTGTTGGACACATGGCAGAAGAGTAAATAATTGTTCCAGAATTAATGAAAGATTATTGGTTAAAGTCACCCTGCAGGACAGGAAATAGATTAAGTGCCTTTTTCTTTTATACTCATCTGCTATTGAATTTCACAGTGATCTATTGTTTGTCCCAAATCCATTTCTTGTTTGGCTTTTCTACTGAATGATGAGAATTAACTTTGTGGAAGAATGCAGGTGGGTGCTATGAGTGAGCAAACAACTTTTGTTACCTCTAAGTCACTAAGCCTCAAAGCAATTGTGTTTCAGGGGGATAAAAACCACATTATTTGGAAAGTCATGAGTCTACATAGAAGAGTAACATCACCAGTAACATAATTCTTTCCCCCTCAGTGGAGGTTCTACTAATACTGGTTATTTCCTAGTATATCTGAATTATTTTTAAATGTATATTCTGTGAGATTCAATATAGAAAAAGGAAATGTCAATTTTCATTATTGTAACGATTGTACCAAAGTGTTTCTTCATTAATGGCCAAAATACATTAAGATATGTACATATTTTACCTAATCATTAGAAGTCATTTTCATTTCCCCAGAAATTTAACAGCTATTAATAATAAATGACTATGGAAGTACATCATTAAATCTTATAAAGACCTTTTTTCTGTACATATATCCAATCACTTTTCTTCAGGTGAGGTAATGAAACTATTGACTCCTTTATCATATTCAATTAAAAAGATATTGATTGAGAAATTGTTTCATGAAAGGTACTTTTTAGATATTTCATGATGAGGTAAGAAGTAGAAAGATGAGTAAAATATGATCTTTACGTCAAGTCTCATATGAGCTCATGGTAAGGGCAAGATTATATATATATATACACACACACACACACATAAATCTAATGAAATTTAGGATTAATTGTATTCTCAAAACACATAAAAGGAGATCAAAGCAGGGAAATATGTAAAATGGGAGCAGAAAGAGGCCAACTTCATGAAATTATGAGTGAGGCCGTGAAGGACGCATAGGGATGTGTTAAGTGGTGAAGGGAAGAATGGAGAGAAGCGCTGTAGAAATTGCAGGAAGAAGGAGTCATGCAAGCGAAGACATGCACAGAGGGTGACACTGAGCCCGGCTCTATGGATGGGGATTAATTCAGCCTGATGGAAACATAGATTTTCTGTAGGGGACTAATGAGAATTGACAGTGGAAAGGTTGCTTGGATCCAAATTGTTCAGTGCCTCAGACTTGGTGAAGAGGTTTTAAGAAAGTTGGAACATGAGAAACTATGTTTTTTAACATCACGGAATAATAGAATGACACTTTAAAGACTGTTTTAGCGGAAGTATTCAGAGTATTTATAGATTTTTTTTGCCTTCTTCATTTAGTTTGATGCAGCTGAAATGCCTCTTCTTTACATCTGTTTCTCCAAATCCTGCCTATCCCTCAAGTCCAGTGCAAATGTTGCCCTTCTTCAAGAAGTCTTCTATTGCCCCACCAGACTGAAGGAATCACTGCTAGAGATTGCAGTGCTGGCTTTCTGCATGTAATTGCAAACATTTTTAGTATGTCATTTTATTTTTTTTTGTATAAAATACTATATATGAGGATAAAGATCTATGTAATCTAAAACATGAATCGCTGACATTTTAAGGGAGACCTAGAGAGTACTACGCTGTTAAGAACATACTGTGTATTTCAAAGAAGTTAGAAGAGAAAACTTGAAATATTCACAACACAGTGAAACGATACTCAAGGTGACAGATGCCCTAAATACTGACTTGATCATTATACATTCTATGCATACAGAAATGTATGTTCTTTTAGAAAGTATTCCTGTATAATTGCACAATGCTCAAGAGGGTGAAGAAAATGGTAAAGTACCATTTCTCTGCTATATTATCCTTAGTCAGCTCAGCCTCATTGTTCAATTTTCCATAGTTTCCTTTTCTCCATGTAGTTTCAGATGAGAATCTGCCAAGAATCATTCGAGGCTTGGAAGGGAGAAGTGGAGAGGTTAGTTGCAGAAAGATTGGTGGATAGAAGCCTGTCCCCTGAGAGGCTCGCTGTTCGTGTTGCAGGCAGCGAAAATTGTTGGTGCCCACACTCCATGAGATTGCCAAGATTTGTCACTGACCATGTGAATGACTAGATTCTAGCAGCTATATCCCTCGCCTTACTTTCTTAGCCCTTCTAACAGTTTTTAAAGCCTCTGTTTCTCTATATTGAACATTTCCAAACTGAACTACCTAAAGTGGCTTGTAGCTTTTATTTTTCTTAGTGAAAATTTGACTGATACAACTTCTGTTACAAAAACTATTCTTACCATAGTTAAAGGTTTATCTGATGAGTAATACCAAACATGATTAAGGTTACAAAATGGAAAAATATGTTTTTTAATGTGAGAAAAAAACTGCACCGCATTAAAATAGTGAACCTCAGTTCCTGCTACAAGTGAAAATAATTTAAAAATAACACTTCAAGGTTATCATGTAGACTATAACCCCAGTGGGGAATTTAGAAGAAGTATGTGTCTCAGAATTAATTTATTATACAAGTAAGGAGAATGAGCTGGTTACACACCCACTCAAGTATTAAAATAAGCTCAGGTGGCATTAATTACCAAGCACTGCCCTAAAAATGTAGTTGGAGGCCAGAAAAATCTCTCATGCACTTGTTGGTCTTTAATATCTGGGCCAGCCAGGCATTGAAAGGACAAGATCTGAAAGGATATAAATGGAGCACTGACAAGTCTTGTGCAGACAGGTTAAATGTTTTATTTATCTCAGGATTCCCCATATCATGCAGATTATTCCCCTGTTCCTAGGTTTGTTGACCATTCACCAAAATAAAATTGTGTATCAGATGGGTAACTTGGCTACTAGATCAGGGAAGCACATTCAGCTACAAATTGTAGGCATTTCATTCTTATTTGTGTTGGATTGCTTTGATTTAAACTGAACATGTTTGGTAGAATGAACCCCTGGATTTAATCAGGCAAAAGTCTTAATGTGTTCATTGGTTACACAAGGTCTCTTGCAGCCTTAAAAGGAGCAATTAGAGTATTCATTTCAGCATCAACTTGGTTCAAATTGCAGACAAATTGAAGTCTAATTTATTCTATAATTTATCATCGTTATCACTCACAATGTAACTAGGAAACTTAGTAGTAGTATTTTTAGGGTAAACATTTGACCCATCTAGAAATTTCATTACCTATGCATTGTATTTTCTTTAACTATTTTTAAGAGACAACACTGCCTAAAAGGAAAGACAACTCTAGATTGAAACACCACATCTTTAATGAAAACATAACCTCACTTATTTCTGGTACTCGGGAAATTATGCCAGTGTTAAAGTAAAGCATCTGTTATTCCTGAGATCATGTTGCATTATTTAATCAACCTCCAATGCTTTGTAAAACTGGTCTCCCAGTTGGCTGCAATGTACCGTGTATTATATACAGATATTAATTCAACCAAAATGTGTACAAAAATCTGAATTATGTCTATCTACACACATTTCCATTGGCCAAGAAACAGAAAGCTAAATAATGACACACACACACACACACACACACAGAAAGAGATAAATAATATTTATCAACATTGAATATAACAGCTCATAAATAATTCTTATAGGTAAGAAAATATTTAGAGAGCTAACAAAGGGCACAGGGAAATAAATTGGCATCAATTACTTCTGTTTCATTTTTTTCCTACTTTGTCAGGGAAATGGAATTGCATCTAAATAATGGCCTTCCCTTATATTTTAGAAGCAAAGTTGTTTACAAACCTCAAACATGTAAAAGCTATAACCAGTTCATTTATAAATAATTTACTGTTAAGATAATTGAGATAGTGGCACTTGCTTGTGAGAGCATTATTGGAAAAAGTCTGGTAGACTCAGCACATATTCACAAGTACAAATTAAATACTAAAACAAACTGCTCCTGAAGTTTGCCTTACTAAATACTCACAGAAAAAACAATAAATATGTTGGGTCAATGCCAGAAATTACAGGCCTACTAATGAAAAGAATGTAAAGCTTATTACTGTTAGCATAGTAAGAGGCAAAAATGGTGATGATAATTTAATTTATTTTGTAGCCACAAAATTATTATATAAAAGATTGAATTAAGGCATTTTGGATTGTTCCTTTGCTTTAGAAACTTCAGATAAGAAATAACTAATTTAAAACAATGATATTTCACTAGGTGGTGAGATTTTATTCTTGTCTCTATTTGGACTAGAGTCCCAAAGTTTAAAAAGTAATTTCCTCTAAATTCTAAAAACCATTGTTTAAGGTCTTTACTCTTCTGGAACAGACATTTTCTCAGGATCTATTAAGAAATGGCCCAAATGGTCTTATTATCCTACAGTTATCTATGAATATCTTAACATCCTTGTTCCTAGTCTATACAGTTAAATAAGTATTAGCATAGTAAGGGGATAAGATAAAGGAATGATCAGGGGTACAGGATTTATGGGGAAAGTATATTAAAAATCAAAATTATTAGATTTTTCTCAAATCATCAAAAAATTAACAATTGATGTACATATAATTTTAAAAAAACTTAATTCTTACTACCCGATGTTTATGTAAATATTCTGATGACACAATTATACAGAGCCTATTGCTAGGTTCCATAAAAATATAAAATGAGATACTCAATTCATTTCTTAGCATTTTGTATATATAATTACAGTCAAATAAATGTTAGAGTGGAGACTGATTTGTATTATATTTTAATATGGTAATATTTGATATAAAATATAAAAATACTTGATATAAAATATTTGATAAAAATAATACTTGATATAAAATATTTATGTTCAGATTATTATTAAATAAAAACATTCCAATAGACATATCCAAATTAGTTTTAATTTAATTGAAGTGAATTGGTGATACGCATGGATTTACACGGTGGGAGATATGAAAACAAAACAATTGATAACTCCCATCCTAGACTGAAAAAAATCAAGTGATTTAAATGCCTATCAGTAGGTATATAATTAAATAAATTACGATAAAATAATTCATTAAAAATAAAGATGGATTTGTACTGATTAAAAATAATAATTTCAAAAATATTTGGTTTTAAGACATTTCAAAATGTACTTTGCTTATGGATGCGTGTGTGTATATACATATGTATATATATATACACACACATGTGTATATATATACACATACGTATATATATGTATACACATGTGTGTGTGTATATATATACACACACGTGTGTATATATATATACACATACGTATATATATGTATACACATGTGTGTATATATATATATATACATACACATAATGTTGGAAAGATCATTTAAAAGGTTAACGGTAATTGCCTCTGGAGAGCAATTTTCAGGACATCAGGGTGGCAGGGTTTATAAGGAGACTTTCCTTTAGTCTAATCTCTCCTATGTTGATTTCTTCTAATCATGTGAACATCGTTTACATTAATTTTCTGACCATGGATTCATAGGTGACTCAAATGATTACATTAGCTGTCTTTCACCACCCCGCACCCCCATAGCAACTATCATGCCTCACCCCCCGTTTCACACAGTCCAGGCACATGGCCACATGTGATAAAGAACACAAATTTCTCAAGACAAAATCTTCCTATTTCTTAGTCACAATTCAGGTCTGCTTTTAATATTTAACTATTAATTCTACGTGCTGGAGTTCGCAATTTACTTCAACACATTCTCTATCCGGGGTATACCCTTGGGCCTCAGTTATTTGTGGATTAGACAGTAGAAACTTTATATCAAGTCCTTGACCAATCTCTTAATTATTTACCATGTCAAAGATTCTTCAGTGTTGTTGCTTTTATTTCACCCTTGTGGACCATTTGCTAAAAAGCAATTTGCTATTTTGGAGATAAATTAGCTTTATTACTTCCTGTTCATGCACATTGAAAAGCACTGTGGACTGTTATTTTCCCTAACTCATCCCTCATCCTCAGCATCAACGCATCTATTAAATCTAAAGGCGTTTATTTTTCACATCATAAAAAGGTAGAGTTAGGTTATTTGTCCTGATTAAAAACACAAAATACTTTTGCTAATTTATCCTGCAGAGTTGCTGGGTTTTATTTCCATGAAATTAATCATGACAAACCAACAAGCAAAGAATCACACTGAGTGCTTTTCAGTTTATTGAAATACGGTGTTAGTTTATTCTTTATGTATGTGGAGTATAAGATTTTGAGATTTAATACTGTACTAAATTTCTAGAAACATGGAATTATTAAAACATTTGATTTTTAATAAGAGATAATGGATACAAATATTCCTCTTACCTTAAATAACTTTGATGTGTTTCAGACCCATATAATGAGCCATTTATGTACAGTGTAATATCAGCCTGTATAGTAATAGCATTAGTAAAATACAGAGTGCACTTTCAGGGTACTTAACAAACTGCTTGAATTAGTAAAGAACGAAATCAATAATAATATAAATTTTTAATTATAAAAACATTATTGAAAATAATTATAATGCTGAAAATTGTAGTTAAACCAAACTGTTTATTATAGACTAAACTTTATTATATTCTATTTATTTCCTTTTAATTCAGTTGTATTTACTTTTTTGTGATAAATGTTACATTGCTAAGCAGTACTAAGTTTTTAGTAATATCATGTCAGTCATTTCAAATACTTTTTTTTTTTACTTTGTTAAAATAAAGCTGACTAATTGGTATTGTCACACTCATTGGGAAAACACACACAAAGACACACACACATACAAACTGAGGTTCAGAGAAGTTAAATGATTTGTATAAGATAACAGCAAGTAACTGGAATCTAGTAGTCTCCCCTTATCAGCAGTTTTGCTTTCCGTGGTTGTAGTTACCTGTGCTTACCTGTGGTCTGAAAATAGGTGAATACAATACAAGAAGGTATTTTGAGAGACCACATTCGTGTAACTTTTACAACAGTATCTTGTTATAATTGTTCTAGTTTTATTGTCAGTTATTCTTGACTTCTTACTGTACCTAACTTATAAACTAAACTTTATCATAGGAAGGACATATGTATAGGAAGAAACGTAGTAATATAGAAGGTTTGGTGCATCCATGGTTTCAGGTGTCCCCTGGGGGACTTGGAAGGTATACCCTGTGAATAAGTGGGGATACTGTATCTGAAATACAAACTAAGATTTGTCTGATTATACAAACCATCTTAAAATCTTCTTACAATTTAGTGCTAAAATGTAATAATGTACAAATATGTACATGTAATCTAATGTAGCTAAATATGTTAATTGAAATAAAATTATATACTGTAAATGTTCATAGTAATTATCATTAAATTTGTAATAATGCAAGTATCTTTATAGCTTTTCTCAACTGAACTGCAACTAGAGTTCTGTGATTATTCTTAGGGTAAATATGTCATTTTTCCCATTTCACAGCTAAAGTACAGGGGTTGGAGCAGTCAGCCAAGGTGAGGACGATTTTGAATGACTCCAAAGGCCCAGGACTACACAGACAGAAATCCATGGGTTGTGTCTTACTAGGGAGTCCTCTACTCTTGAAATCCTTTTCTTTCTTTATTTGTGCCCCAAATTGATTTTTACTCTAATACTGCAGGCTTGTGGCCTGAACTCATGGCTTTCAACTTCACAAAATTGAAAGTAGAGAATATTTAAAAATTAGTTTCCCACATATATTTAACAGTGTTATTAACCACTGAATCAGTAGAGTCTAGATCTAAATGGTATAGATCCAGTAATTTTTAATGTTCCCATTATGTATAGAGAAAAGTCTGAGATGTTGTTTTGCATTGATTGGCATTAGATTTTCAGATTTGAAAAGTTTTTGGGGTAAATTATTCAGTTTCCATATATTCAGAAGAGTTTTGTTGAAACCATCCAAATGTCCTTAATTACTTAAGGTATCTTCTTGGGGGGTTACAAAAATAGTCATCTTTTAGTTCTGAGACAAAATACTGCAAAATAATGGATTTATTCATTATCTGAATGGAAATGTAACTGTTTGCATGCTAAAAAGATCCAACCTCTCCCTAAGTTAGTTCACAATTTTTAGGCATGAAGGACTGTAAAAGTATGAGTCAGGTCATGGTGAAATGGGGAATCAGCTCCCGTTTGAAACCTCCAGAAATAACTCTCCTCCAAGTAAGTGGCTACAGAATTCTTAAAAAGAGGAAAGAACTTTCAGTTTCTCAGTGGCCATTTTTTATTGCATAATAAACCTGACAAGAATAGACTTCTATTCCTAGAATTGTCAATTTGTCATATCTGATGAGCACAAAGTGTCCTATTTTTAAACTGACGCATACAGGCCTTGCTCCTGCTATGCCTGCATTGTATAGTAATGGCATATTTAGAAATACTGTATAATAGAAATATTTCTGCTAATTTTCAGATCTAAAAAGGAGACATTTCTCACATGTCTAATAAAGAGCAAGGCTCTACTGAATATTAGTCAGAAAAATTTGCCCAGTATCATTGGATATTGCGATACATATTTATCAAGCAGCTTCTACAAGCAAGATCATCTACCAGGTACTTGATACTGAAAGGTGACATAAGACAAAATAAATATGTATCAAGCAGCTTCTACAAGCAAGATCATCTACCAGGTACTTCATACTGAAAGGTGGCATAAGACAAAACAACAACAGTAAAACACCCAGAAAAGTAAACCATTTAATAGAGATATACCCTCAGTGCTATAAAGCCACAAAAGAAAAGCCCATTGCTTTCTCCTGATCAGGAAAAGTGCAGCAATATTAGGGTTTTTGTTCGTTTGTTTGTTTAAGGTTTCACTTAAGATGTGTAGAGCTTTTGAAATACTGTGAGAAAACATGGGCAAAGTGAGCTAGGCAAGAAGCATCTAAAATGCACATAGGCCTGGAAGGAGCATGACCCACATGGGAGACAAAGATTTCAGGAGAGAGTACAGGACACGTGTGCCAGCGGGCTGCAGATGAGATTGAAGAGAAAGGTTGAGGTCCAGATACAGCAAAAGTTTAATACTGCTTGAGAGGTTAGCATGCACTTTGTCTCATTCCAAAGCAATAAAGAGTGTTAAGTAAGGAAGAGATCCTCGGGTTTGTATTTAGAAAAGTTAGGCAGTAATATGCAGGATGTATTGGAAGTGGACTTGGGAGATTAAAAGCAAGAAAATACTGTTGGAAAGTAGTTTGCATGGTTCAAGAAAAAGTTGTAAGGGCTAAATTCAAAACCTGATTAACGTCTACACTTCACGGGTATTTAAAGATAAATGTGTACAACTTTAAATGGGATAAAATAACCAGAGAAGAAGAGGGAACAGTGATGAAAGTCAAGGGATGAGGGAGATTTAAGGAAATACCGTGTTCACCAGCGCACATACCACTAACAAGTCAAATTAGATGAAAGTGGACAGGCTTTATTGGATTTAGAAATTCTGAAGGTGTTTGATTATTGCTGGCAAAATTTCGGGGGAAAGGTAGAGAGGGAAGACTGACTGCAGTGGGCACGAACGGTGTTTGAAGGTTGATTCTATGAATAAGATATACTAAAATGTTTACTTGTATTTTAATCTTGGCCCTGATATTTAGTACTTGATTCTGTCTATTTACATGGAAATATGGTTGAATTAGACTATCCTAATGTTCCTGTTAGTCTCTCTTAGTCTAATCTATACACTACTCCTCAGATAAGCATCTGAAAGCACCCTCCCTCTGTCAAACACCTTACATTGGTGAATGTATTCCTAAGGATTAGGAACTCTGCCCAGTCTCTTCTCTGTCACTCCACTTTGTACTTTCCACAGTCAGTATTGGGCAAGAACGGAGATGGATTGGAACAGAAGTAGGCAAGATGACAGCTCTCCTGGTGAAAGGTGACCCCTGTCATCAATGTCCCTCCACCCATAGCACCTGCTTGTTCCACCCTATTGTCTAGCAAGAGACAGATATGGAACTCTCACCGGTGTAATTAACGTAAGGTTTGCTCATTGCAATGAAAATAGGAAATAGATAAATAGAAGACAAAATATATACTAATATCTGTATACATTTGTGGGGAATAAAGAAGGAATGCTTCTTACGCCATTAATGTTTATTCCTGGACAGAAGTGGAAATGGTGTGGGTTTGACTAGAAAGAGAAGTCTTTTACTTTTCACTTGCTATAATTGCTTTTCTCCTTTTTAATTTTCAGTATTTTTCAAACAAAATCTTTAACATGTAGGTTACTTATGTTGATATATAAATGTGAAAATTACAGAGTGTTCTGAATCAAAAGCATGAAAATCAGCAATTGCAAACTTGGGAGATCAGCACACCCTCATGGAAATCTCAATTTAGCTATTTTTTGCTTATGCGAGTCAGTTAAATTCTTGGAGGCCCAGTTTCTTTAAGATGAGGAAAATGTTAACAAAATTTCACAGTTCCTTTAAAATTAGAGATTACATATTTTTAAACAGCCTGGACAGCGTGGAGCAGGAGCTTAGCAAATGGTAGATGATAAAATTGGAAATCCTAGCAGAAGTAACAAAAAAAATTTAGCCTACTACATATTACTGCTCTACTCCCTACCTTTCTTCTTGCCAATTCCTGAGTCGAGGAAGGTTTTTGTGTTCTGAATAGTAACCTCTGCAGGGAATTTGAATCCCAGGGATGTGGTGGCATTTTTATTTTTACAAATATATTTATCAGCTATGTGTATAGGTGTGAAAACAAAGAGGAGAGGGAGAAATGTCCTTTAAATGACAGCATCTCTAGGGAAAATGACAAGCTCATGGTAGGTAAATAAATTATGTTTATGTATTTGTATGTTCATGTCAGTTTTGTTACTATTTTCAAGCTGGCACTTGGGGGTTCACAGCTTTCATTTTATTACAGTCACTTTATTTATAAAAATATAAAACCCAGGAAAAAATTTCCCAAGTGGTGCACTAAACCAGTACTCTGAAGCAAGAAAAAGCTTTTGTCTGCTTTCTTTGACTATTTGCAACGGAAAATGAATTTGAAAAAAGAATTAGAAGCCTTTTTACATGGATAAAATTTAATGAAAATTTATTTTTAGTCTCTTGAATATGCTTCATTCTTAAAAAAGAACTGAAGGAGAAAGCTGTATAACTAGGAAATCATTTTTTTAAAATATTCTGTAAATTCCTGACCTAGGAAAATAGATACCCATATGCATATACCAATGGACACTTCATAAATCATCTAAGAACAAAAAAGAATGGGAATTCTATTTTTATCCTTAACTATTTTTACATTTTCAGTACTATAGTTATATGGGGGAGATAGGGTGGCCTAGCCAAATAATTACCCAATGAAAGTGAAAAAGCATCTTCCCTAATATATGCCAAGATATTTAGACATAGTTTGACATGAGCATAGAGGAAAGTTGTTAATCAAACGAGTTTTTTTTTTTCTTTTTTTTTTTTTTTTTGTTGTTAGCAATTTGCTCTTCAGATCCACTTTCCACCCTTTTCTGTTCTGGCCTATCAGCGTTCTAGGAGGCTGGGTCTTTGTCCTGTACCTATGACCTTTCTTTTCCTTTTCCTCCAGATTTTATTTGGGTTGATGCTATCAGTGACAGGAGTAGAAGACTGAAGGGCAAAAGAAATGTAGGATTAGAATATTAGTTCCCTGGTGTCCTCCAGACCAAGTCACTGTTAGTTGCCTGTGTTCTTCTACTAAAGGCCAAAACTTGATCAGGCAACTCTTCATGTAGCTGTATTTTCCAGCATAGTAACCTGTTAGGTTAAAAAGTAAATGACTCAGCCGGGCGCAGTGGCTCATACCTGTAATCTCAGCACTTTGGGAGGCCAAGGTGGGGGAATGACGAGATCAGAAGATCAAGACCATCCTGGCCAACATGGTGAAACCCGTCTCTACTAAAAATACAAAAATTAGCTGGGCATGGCGGCACATGCCTGTAATCCCAGCTATTGGGGAGGCTGAGGCAGGAGAATCACTTGAACCCAGGAGGCAGAGGTTGCAGTGAGCCGAGATCGTGCCACCGCACTCCAGCCTGGTGACAGAGCTAACTTTGTCTCAAAAAAAAAAAAAAAAGTAAATGACTCTGTATTGCAGAATAGGCACTGTCACTTTGATGGTTTCCTATATTCTAGTATCTCTTTGGCAAAGTGTCCTATTATTTAATAATAATCATTAAAATGTAATTGTTTTCTACCTTACCCTGTCCAAATTCTGAGACAGTTTATAGTAGCAAAATTTTAGAAACAACTTAAACCATTAGCTATGAGTAAAGTATGCTAAGCCTCATAAATAATATATAGCCATATAGAATACCTTATAGCATATAAATGAATAAAGTAGATGTACACAGATCAACATGGATGAATCACAATGTCATAATATCAAAGGAAAAAAATTAGCATTGTATATAGCATAATACTTGTATACATTGAATAAACATAAGCAAACACATCACGTGGCAATCATATAACTGTATACATAGAGGGTGAATTGGGAGAACTCACATCCAGCTCATCTTGGAGAATTTCAGGTGGTTGATGAAGAAGACTATGCCAATTATTAAAAAATAAAGTTACATATAGGGGTTACTGAAAAATAATTTTAAAAATCAGTATTTTTTTAAGTAGTAGGAAATGGGCATTTCTCATATTCTTTTTAGTTTGTTTTTAAACTTCTCACGTTTTTTGAGTATATTCACATAATGTCAAAAATAGAAAAGGTGCTCAAAAATATATAACTATTTCTTTTACTTTAAAATGAACTATTATATCAGTCTTGCCTTTACATTTCCTATTTGTCTCTACTTATTACTTATATATAATATTATCTACATATCATTATATATATATTCAAAGGACTCCATTTTATATTCATAGCTCTGGTTTTAATCCTCCTGTGTCTCTGAGCCAGCCTTTCAGCGTTTCCTCTCTTTAGCTTAGCCTTCATGTTAAGTGTTAAGAGGGCTCTTGTACGTTGTTTTTATTTTTGGCTTATAGTCATGCATCTCATAATGATGTTTCAGTCAATGGTGGACCACATATGTAACAGTGGTCCCTTAAGATTATTGTATTTGTTTTTACGCTGCTGATAAAGACATATCTGAAACTGAGAAACAAACAAAGGTTTAATTGGACTTACAGTTCCACATACCTTGTGAGGCCTCAGAATCTTGGCGGGAGGTGAAAAGTTCTTCGTACATGGTGGTGGCAAGAGAAAATGAGGAAGCAAAAGCAGAAATCCCTAATAAACCCATTGAATCTCATGAGACTTACTATCATGAGACTAGCACGGGAAAGACCAGCCCCCATGATTCATTTGACCTCCCACTGGGTCCCTTCCACAACACGTGGGAATTCTGGGGGATAAAATTCAAGTTGAGATTTGAATGGGCCAGTTTTCAAAGGGAATGCTTCCAGTTTTTGCCCATTCATTATGATATTGGCTGTGGGTTTGTCATAGATAGCTCTTATTATTTTGAAATACGTCCCATCAATACCTAATTTATTGAGAGTTTTTAGCATGAAGGGTTGTTGAATTTTGTCAAAGGCTTTTTCTGCATCTATTGAGATAATCATGTGGTTTTTGTCTTTGGCTCTGTTTATATGCTGGGTTACATTTATTGATTTGTGTATATTGAACCAGCCTTGCATCCCAGGGATGAAGCCCACTTGATCATGGTGGATAAGCTTTTTGATGTGCTGCTGGATTCGGTTTGCCAGTATTTTATTGAGGATTTTTGCATCAATGTTCATCAAGGATATTGGTCTAAAATTCTCTTTTTTGGTTGTGTCTCTGCCCGGCTTTGGTATCAGAATGATGCTGGCCTCATAAAATGAGTTAGGGAGGATTCCCTCTTTTTCTATTGATTGGAATAGTTTCAGAAGGAATGGTACCAGTTCCTCCTTGTACCTCTGGTAGAATTCGGCTGTGAATCCATCTGGTCCTGGACTCTTTTTGGTTGGTAAACTATTGATTATTGCCACAATTTCAGCTCCTGTTATTGGTCTATTCAGAGATACAACTTCTACCTGGTTTAGTCTTGGGAGAGTGTATGTGTTGAGGAATTTATCCATTTCTTCTAGATTTTCTAGTTTATTTGCGTAGAGGTGTTTGTAGTATTCTCTGATGGTAGTTTGTATTTCTGTGGGATCGGTGGTGATATCCCCTTTATCATTTTTTATTGTGTCTATTTGATTCTTCTCTCTTTTTTTCTTTATTAGTCTTGCTAGCGGAATGGGGACACAGCCAAACCATATCATTCTGCCCCGACCCCTCCAAACCTCATGTCCTTGCGTTTCAAAACCAGTCATGCCTTCTCAACAGTCCCCCAAACTCGCGACTCATTTCAGCATTAACCCAAAAGTCCAAAGTCTCATCTGAGTCAAGTCTCATCTTAACTCTTCTGCCTATGAGCCTGTAAAATCAAAAGCAAACTAGCTACTTCCTAGATACAATGGTGTCACAGGCAATTGGGTAAATATAGCCATTCCCAACAGGAGAAATTGGCTAAAACAAAGGGGTTTTCAGGGTCCATGCAAGTCCAAAATCCAGCAGGGCAGTCCAATTTTAAAGCTCCAAAATGATCTCCTTTGACTCCATGTCTCATATCCAGGTTACATTGATGTAACAGATGGGTTCCCGTGATCTTGGCCCTGTGGCTTTCCAGGGTACAGCCTCCCTCCCAGCTGCTTTCACAGGCTGCATTTGAGTGTCTGTGGCTTTTCCAGGTGTGTGGTGCAAGCCATCAGTGGATCTACTGTTCTGGGGTCTGGAAGATGGTGGCCCTCTTCTCACAACTCTGCTAGGCAGTGCCCCAGTAGGGACTTCGTGAAGGGGCTCCAACCCCACATTTCCATCTGTACTGCCCTAGAAGAGATTCTCGTGAGGTCCCTGTCCCTGCAGCAAACTTTTGCCTGTGCATCCAAGAGTTTCCATATATCTTCTGAAATCTAGGCAAAGGTTCCCAAACCTCAATTCTTGACTTCTGTGTACCTTCAGGCTCAAGACCACATGGACACTGCCAAGGCTTGGGGCTTCCACCCTCTGAAGCCACAGCCTGAGCTGTACATTGGCCTTTTCAGCCACACCTGGAGTGGCTGGGACACAGAGCACCAAGTCCCTAGGCTGCACACAGCACAGAGACCCTGGGCCTGTCCCATGAAACCACTTTTTCCTCCTGGGCCTCTGGGCCTGTGGTGTGAGGAATGGCCGTGAAGCTCTCTGACATGGCCTGGAGATATTTTCCCCATAGTCTTGAGGATTAACATTAGGCTGCTTGGTACTTATGCAAATTTTTGCAGCCAGCTTAAATTTCTTCCCAGAAAATGGGTTTTTATTTTCTATTGCATAGTCAGGCTGCAAATTTTCCAATCTTGTATGCTCTGCTTCCCTTATAAAACAATGTATTTAACAGCACCCAAGTCACATTTATGTTTTTTTTTTTTTTTTTTTCTTTTGAGACATAGTTTTATCTTGTTGCACAGGCTGGAGTGCAATGGTGCAATCTCGGCTCACTGAAGCCTCTGCCTCCTGGGATCAAACGATTCCCCTGCCTCAGCCTCCCAAGTAGCTGGGATTACAGGCATGAGCCACTAAGCCCAGGTAATTTTTTGTATTTAGTGGAGATGAGGTTTCACCATGTTGGTCAGGCTGGTCTGAAACACCAGACCTCAGGTGATCCACCCACCTCAGCCTCCCAAAGTGCTGGGATTACTGGTGTAAGCCACCACATCAGTCCCAAGTCAGCTTTTGAATGCTTTGTTGCTTAGAAATTTCTTCTGCCAGATACCCTAAATCATCTCTCTCAAGTTCAAAGTTCCACAAATCTCTAGGGCAGGGACAAAATGCCGCCAGTCTCTTTGCTAAAATGTTACCAAGATTCACCTTTGCATCAGTTCCCAGGAAGTTTCTCATCTCCATCTGAGACCACCTCAGCCTTGATTTTATTGTTCATATTACTATCAGCATTTTGGACAAAGCCACTCAACAGGTCTCTAGGAAGTTCCAAACTCTCCCACATTTTCCTGTCTTCTGAGCCCTCCAAACTGTTCCCAGTTCTGCCTGTCACTCATTTCCAAAATTGCTTCCATGTTTTTGGGTATCTTTTCAGCAAGGCCCCTCTCTACTGGTACCGATATACTGTATTAGTTTGTTTTCACACTGCTGATAAATTCATATACAAAACTGGGAAACAAAAACTTAATTGGACTTGTAGTTCCATATGCCTGGCAAGGCCTCTGAATTATGGTGGGAGGCAATAGAGAACATGAGGAAGAAGCAAAAGCGGAAACCCCTGATAAACCCATCAGATCTCATGTGACTTATTCACTACCATGAGAATAGCAAGGGAAAGACCAGCCCCCATGATTCAATTACCTCCTGCTGGGTCCCTTCCTCAACACATGGGAATTCTGGGAGATAAAATTCCAATTGAGATTTGAATGGGGACACAGCCAAACCATGTCAATTATACTACTATATTTTTAGTGTACTTTTCTATGTTTTGATTACCATTGTGTTATAATTGCCTACAGTATTCTACACAGTAATGTACATGCTGTCCAGGTCTTTAGCCTAGAAGCAATAGGCTATACCATACCTATAGTCTAAGTATGTAGTAAGCTGTGCTACCTAGGTTTGTGTAAGTATATTCTGATATTTGCACAATAAAATTGCCTGACAGCACATTTCTCAGAATGTATCCTCCTTGTTAAGCAATGCATGAATGTATTTTTAAGATGCAGCGTCAGCTATTTCTGTAAAAACACAACTCTTGTTCTCAAAGATTTGGTCTCTTTTCATACCTACCTTGATGTTCCTGTAATTGTTTGCCTAGTCAGACTAACATCTCACTGATGACCATCAGTTGATGCTTAAACATACTTTTGTAACTTAATTATTGGAGGAGACATGAAATGTAATGAGTTAAGATTTGAAGTAAGTACACTTAAGGAGGTTAAAAATTGGGAGGGGGCAAAGTTAGGAGAAACAGATGGCTGTGAAGAGCTTGATCAGATAATCTTTTTCCAACAAATTGAGATTTAAACTATCAGATGTAGCCATTGCACTTGAAATAATCCAGCTATTGGGATTTCTTAAAAAGAGATGCAGACAAAGTCTGCACACTGAGTTATCAGAAGAAATACTGAGTAGAACAAAAGGGCCAAGAACTACCCGAACAGTGAGGATCAACTTTGATAATAATAATGAAACAACAGGAAAAGCAACCTGGAAAAGTTTATAATACCTGAATTCTAGTTACTAAACTGTGAATTGGTTCCAATCCTCCTCCCGGCCTGGTTCTCAAAGGGAACAGGTAGAAGTTCTCACCTCTGTATGGGACTGAAGACAGAGGGATTTAAAGGAGGAGATGTAGGAGGGCATGTCCTGGAAGTTCACGGGTGGAGAAATGGCAAGCCACCCCATCTTAGGAAGTAGAAATGTGTAGTGAACTGGAAATTCCTACATCATTATCTGGAATCTGGCCTATGAAAGAGATGTCGGCTAATGGGGATTTCTGGAGTCAGTGCCATTATTGTCAAAGTCCCAGCCATCACAGGATCCGTAGTATTCCATTAATATTTAAGCAGGAGAGGTGGAACCAAACCTCAACTTAAACCTGGGCAGATCTGATCTCATGGTCAGCTTAGCTTCCCTCCCTTTCCCTATCTCCCAACTTTTCCAACCCTGCTCAATCCTGCTATTAAATACATAATAGTAACAATAGCTAACATTATTTGTTTGCCATAACTTCCAGTATTTGAGAGCATTACTTCTTCCTCATCCCACCTCTTTGGTTCAGTTGAGGGTTGCCAGGACTGTACCCTAGCTCCCCTAAAAGCAGGGAAGCATGTGACCTCCTCCCTTTGGATATGATAATTGGGCCAAAGATTGAGATGAAACCCACATTAGATCTTCAAGCATCCTTTTCTGGGATTTTTCTAAGTGTAGCTGATAGGGAAGATTTCATTCTACTTAAGAGAATGAAAGAGTGCCAGTCTTGAGTAGCCTCTGGTCATGTTCCCTGCTGTGCTGAAAAATTCCATTTGATGTGTTATGTAATAGGAGAAAATGGCATGAATACAGAAAAAGAAGATTCAGAGAGAAATTGAGAGTCCTGAGAATATCCAGGTTTCTTGTTTGATTGTCACTGATTCTACAGTGGTATTCTGTCATTTGGTTTTATGAACTAAAAAACCTCTCTGTTTTTGAAATTTTTAATTCTTAATATCTTTCAAGTTGGATCTCTGTCATTTGTAATAGAAATTTTCTTATAAACACTCCATATGTGCGAAATGCTGAATTAAGCTTTTTTTATTGATCTTTTTCATTGTTTACTTTGTATTTTGTTATTAGTTGACACATAGTAATTGTACATATTTACAGGGTACAGTGTGATGTTTTGATACATTTATACATCGTGTAATGAACAGGTAATTAGCATATCTGTCACCTCAAATACTTGGCATTTCTTTTGGTAAGAACTTTCAAAGTCTTCTAGCTATTTTGAAATACGCTTTATTTTTAACTGTAGTCACACTACTGTACAGAACACCAAAACTTATTCCTCCTATCTAACTATAACTTTGTACACATTGACTAACCTTTCTCCATCCTCTTCTCCCCTCTACCCTCTCAGCCTCTGGTAACCACTGCCTTACTCTGCTTCTGTGAGATCAACTTTCTAGATTCCACTTATGAATGACAGTATGAGGTATTAGCTCTGTGCTTGACTTATTTCAGTTACCATAATGTCCTCTAGGTTCATCCATGTTGTTGCAAATGACAGGTTTTATTCTTTGTCATGGCTAAATAGTATTCCACTGTGTATGTATACCATGTTTTTTCACCCATTTGCCTGATTGATATATATTTAGGTCTATTCTGTACCAACCTATTGGCTATTGTGAATAGTACAGCAATAACACAGGAATACAGATATCTCTGTGGAACACTGATTTTATTTCCTTTGGATATATATGGTTTTAAAAATGCATTATCTCATGCAAAACTTAGAAATACTACTGTGGGAGTATTTTATGCAACCAAAACAAGGATGTGCAAAATCTCAATAATGGGGAACTAGAAAAGGCTTGAATATGTGTGTGTAGGTGTTGGTATGTCTCTGTAAAAATGTAGGTGTATACGAATATTTGATTCTTTATATAATACACATGCACAGAGGTAATCTGAATATAGATACATAATGAGGCAATACCTTGTGGTGATTAAGAGAATGGATATGTAGCTGTATTACCTCAGACACTATACATTCTGTTTCGAGCATTTGTAATTCCAGCAATGTATTATTCTGGAAACTCTTCTACTACTTGGTATTTCAATTTTTATACCTATAAATAAGGATGATAACTATACTTATCTCATAAGTTTGTTGAGTATTATATAAGTGAATGTACATATATTATTTAGAACAATAAATTGCAATGCATAAAACAAGGAATAGAGATTGCCAAGACATATTAATGTTGTTAATATTAACAGTAATTATCATAGCTACCACTGGCTGAGCTCTTACTGTTATTCCACATATATTCTAAGCACAGCTGGTATACTATCTGACTGTGAGCCACACAAACCCTACATAGATGGGAACCCTATGGTCCTTCTAATGGAATGGAATTGAGTTTCTCCAGTAACATACATTTAGAAAAAATTGAAATAATGTTTCCTATGTTTAAATTCTTATATTTCAAAATAATTTTAATTAAAATAAAAATGTAAAAGAACCATATTAACTTTTTGAAACAATATATGTGGCTTTAACAAATTTCAGTAATTTAAAAATATAAACAATTTTTTCAGTATGCCAGAAATACATGTCCCATGCAAAGCCCATATTCTGTATGCACACATGATAATTTTACCCTTAAAATATTTTGAATTAAATATGTAAGAATTTCTATATACAAAAACATAGAGCTTCACATATAAAGCTACTTACACCTTCATGTGTTAGCCTCTAAACATATGCCCATATGCCCACTGAACTCGTAAATATCATTTCCAAAAAAGACCGTCTCTAGCGTAGAAAGAGGAAATTTGACCCATGTCTTGGAGAGGAGTCAAATCAGAAACTCCTCCTGAGCATTACGTCTTTTTCCTTTGCTCGTTTTGCTTTGAGTTCCAGTTGAGCACTTTGAACACATATGTGAAGAAGGAAAACTGCTACCTCACAATTGGCAAGGTCTTAGTTTCTTTTTTAATGTTGCCTTTGGATTGTACTGTCCTTGAAATGTGGAAGAATTGAGGAAGCAAACAGTAGAACCATATTTAGCTCTATATCACTTCATAACTAATAATTTAGAAATGAATCTCAAGTCAAATAATTAATTCTTCCTATCTATAGGATTTAAAATGGGCAAAATGATGTTCTCACCATTAGAATTCTGACGTTTAAAATTTTTTCACAGATTCCCATCAATATTGTAAAAAAATCCTTAAAAATATGTTGTAAATATAAGCACAAGAAATCAGTCAAAACTGGCCATTTAAAACATGTTTTGCTTGTTGGTCAATTCAAATAAATTTATTTTGGCAAATTATATTAAATATTTACTAATTAAGCAACTGAGCAAAGCACTACAAGTTACTGATATATGTGAACATTTAGCCTAGTAGATTTTTGTTCTAATGTGTTGTTTTTATTCTGATACTCAAAGAATAAACACTAAAGGAACTATACAACAGGATTCCCTTTAAAAGACATTTTCTTTTAACAATAAATACAGCTTTAGATTCTTATATGTAATATTGAACTTCGTATTTTAAATACCTTCCAGAAACTGTTTCCAAACTTTAATATTAAGAAACAAACAAAAAGATATGAAAAAAAAAATTTTGAGGCCAGGCGTGGTGGCTTATGCCTGTAATCCCAGCACTTTGGGAGGCTGAGGAAGGTGAATCACAAGGTCAGGAGTTTGAGACCAGCCTGGCCAATACGGTGAAACTCCGTCTCTACTTTAAAAAAAAAAAAAAAAAAAGCCAGGCGTGATGCTGGGTGCCTGTAGTCCCAGCTGCTCGGGAGGCTGAAGCTGGAGAATTGCTTGAACCAGGGAGGCAGAGGTTAGAGTGAGCCGAGATTGCACCACTGCACTCCAGCCTGGGCAACAGAGGGAGGCTCCATCTCAAAAAAAAAAAAAAAAAAAAAAAAAAAGATTGAGAAAAAGCCTATGAATTTCTGAGACTTAAACTACTCTGAGGATGTATATGTTTGTCAATAAAATAATTGCCTAATGTATATACCCAGTACCCAGTAATGGGATTGCTGGGTCTGATGGTATTCCTGATTCTAGATCCTTGAGGAATCGCCACACTGTCTTCCACAATGGTTGAACTAATCATTCTACTATAAAGACATATGTACACGTATGTTTATTGCAGCACTGTTGACAGTAACAAACACTTGGAACAAACCCAAATGTCCATTAATGGTAGACTGGATTAAGAAAATGTGGCAATATACACTGTTGAATACTATGCAGCCATAAAAAAGGATGAGTTCATGTCCTTTGCAGTGACATGGATGAAGCTGGAAACCATCATTCTCAGGAAACTAACACAAGAACAGAAAACCAAACACCACATGATCTCACTCATTAAGTGGGAGTTGAACAATGAGAACACATCGCCACAGGGAGGGGGACATCACACACCTGGGCCTGTCAGGGGGTGGGGGGCTAGGGGAGCGAGAGCATTAGGAGAAATACCTAATGTAAATGACGGGTTGATAGGTGCAGCAAACCACCATGATACGTGTATAGCTATGTAACAAACCTGCAAGTTTTGCACATGTATCCCAGAACTTAAAGTATAACTTAAAAAATAATTGCCTAATGTGTAATGTATTCCTTGATTGGATTCCTGACACACTAAGGGTTAAGCAATAGCAGAGCAAAAGTTTACTGAACAAGTCCAAGTCACTAGTGCAGTTAATTTGTTTTTGTGGAGTCCATTTCTCAGCATTGATTTTTGATCTGGGCATACTTTGCCAGGAGCTGGAGTTATTTGCAGTCGAAAACATTGGCTCTGTTTTATTTTGTCGGGCAGCTCATGTCTATGTACAATCACTGCCTGGAAGAAAAAATGGAAAAGCCTGTCACAAGTGAAGAAGCTGGATAGCAAACTACATAAGTACCTTCTTTCTATCTGGAAGGATTACATCTACCCTAATATACATATGCATTAAACTTGTTTTCCCTTTTTGCTATAAGTCAAATATGAGAAATTTATTCTATCTGCATTGACACTTTGCTTGTGTCTTCAGCTAGAGAAGCAAATGTTTTTAAGGCCATGTTTTTTCCTACAATCTATCAGAATATTCAATGTAAGGGCCAACCAAAAGGTAAGATGCAAAAACTCAAGGCAGTATTTTCCACATCTCTGTCAGAATATACAATCAATCCACTCATACACGTTTGGCTGACTGGTCAATATGACTTTATTTAGAACATAAAGTTGGCATGCACTTATGTCCGTAGAAGGTGTGTCTTCCCTAATATTTTGAGAGCTCTTTAAGGAAAAAGAGTGCATTTTATTTACTAATGTAATTCCTATTAAGTATATTGCCCATTAGTATATTTCACTGAAATTGACAATATGTGTAAATGACAATATGTGATAAAAGACTAAACAAAAATTTAAAAAGAACTTGAAGCACTTAATCAATGTCAATTCTTAAAAAAAAAAAAAAAGAAAAAAAACCCTAGACTTGCTATTCAGATCATTTGCCCATATTACAAGTAAATGATTGGCTTTTTTGCTATTGAGATGTTTGTGTTCCTTACATATTCTGGGTATTAATTCCCTGTCAGATGAATAGTTTGCCCATATTTTTTTCCCATTCTGTAGTTGTCTTTTTACTCTTGTTTCCTTTGCCATGTACAAGCTTATTAGTTTACATTAACTCCATTTGTTTGTTTCTGCTTTTATTGTCTGTGCTTTTGAGGTCTTAGTCATCACATCTTTTTCACAGATCAGTTTTCCTGAAGCATTTCCCCTATGTTTTCTTCTAGTAGTTTTATAGTTTCAAGTCTTACATTGAGGTCTTCAATCCGTGTTGAGCTTCAATCCATTTTGTGCTTCAATACATTTTGTAAAGGGTGTAGTTTCACTCTTCTTCATTTGGATATCCAATTTTCCCAGAACAGTTTTTTAAAGAGACTGTACTTTCCCCCGTGAAAGTTCTTGGCACCTTTGTCAAAAATCAGTTGGCTATAAACGTGGATTTATTTCTGGCTTCTCTATTCTGTTCCATTGGTCTATGTGTTTGTTTTTATGCCAGTAGTATGCTGTTTAGTTTACCATAATCTTGTAGTGTATTTTGAAATCTAGTAGTCTCATACTTTCAGTCTTGTTCTTTTTGCTCAGTATTATTTTTCACTATTAATGATCTTTTGTGGTTCCATACAAACGTTAATTTTTTTCTATTTTTGTATAGAATATCATTTGTATTTTGATAGAAATTGCATTGAATTTGTAGATTGCTTTGCATAGTATGAATATTTTAGCAATATTAATTCTTCCAGTTCATGAATATGAGATTTCTCTTCATTTTTTTGTGTGCCTTCTTTGATTTCTTTCATCAGTTTTTTATACTTTTTTTTTTTTAGAGGGACCTTTTACCTCCATCATTAAATTTATTCCAAGGCATTTTATTTTTTTTGTAGCTATACTAATGGGGTTACTTATTCAGCTACTTTGTTATTTGTGTATAGAAACACTGTTGATTCTTGTATGTTGATTTTGTATTTGCAACTTGATCAAATGTATTTATCAGTTCCCAAAGGTTTTTCATAGAGTTTTTAGGTTTTTCTATATATAAGTTCACATGGTCTACACAGATAATTTAACTTCCTCTTTCCCTATTTGGATGTTCCTTCTTGCTTTCTGGTTTCCTCATTCAGTATGATGTTACCTGTGGGTTTACCACAGATAGCCTTTATTGTGTTGAGGTACTTTCCTTCTTTGCCTAACTTGTTGAGGGATTTTATCATGAAATAATATTGAATTTTAGTAAATGCTGTTTCTGCATCTATTGAAATTATTACGTGGTTTTTGGCTTTTATTCTGTTGATGGTGATGTATCATGTTTATTGATTTGCATATGATGAACTAGCCTTGCATTCCTGGGATAAATAAATCCCACTTGATCATGGTTTTGGCCAATAAATCGTAAAAAATGTTCAGCATTACTAATGATCAGGTAAATGCAAATGAAAACCACAATAAGCTATCATCTCACCCAAGTTACAATGACTATTATCAAAAAGGCAATAAATAACAAATGCTGGGAAAGATGTGGAGAAAAGGGAACTCTTGTATGCTGTTGGTAGGAATGTAAACTAGTGCAGTCACTATGGAGAACAGTATGAAGGTTCCTTAAAGAACTAAAAATAGCACTACCATATGATTCATTAATCCTACTACTGGATATTTATCCAAAAGAAGTAAGTATATCGAAGAGATATTCTCACCCTATGTTTATTGCAGCACTATTCACAATAGCCAAAATATGGAATCAACCCAAATGTCCAAGAGGAAACGAATAAAGAGAATGTGGTATATATTTACAATGGAATACTATGTAGCTATTAAAAAGAATAAAACCCCATCATTTCTGGTAACATGAATGAGCTAGAGGATATTATGTTAAGTAAAATAAGTCAGGAAGAGGAAATTAAACACTGCATGTCCCACTCATATGCAGAAAAAGTTGAATTCACAGAAGTAAAGAGTAGAACCGAGAATTCTAGAAGTTGAGAATGGTAGGAAGAAGCAGGGAGGGGGATAGGGAGAAAATTGTTAAAGGATACACAACTACAGCTAGATTGGAGGAGTAAGTTATAGTATTCTATAACACTATGGCATAACTATAGTTAAGAAAATACCAAATATTTTCAATAAGAGAAGATATTGAAAGTTCCCAATAAACAAAAAATGATAAATGTTTGAGAATCTTGATATGCTAGTTGTGCTAATTACTATACATTGTATGTATCAAAACATCACTGTATGCCCCATAAATAGAAACAATTATTAGTTGTGAATTTAAAAATAAATCATATTAAAAAATAGTCTTGCTAATTACAAATTATTTCGCATGTTTATATAGAAGTATCTCCCAAATTACTTCTATTAATTTAAACTTAGTAAAATACTCTGGATTTATTTATTCAATCATTTAGTTTTATCCTGATCAAAATGAGTCAGAATCCCGCTGAAATTCTGAAACAAGAGAACCATCAATAAGGTAGGATTGTCATTAGGAGAAAATTCAGAATTTATTGGCTATCATAAAGATGAAAATGTCAATGTTGCAACTTTATTTTCCCTGGAACAAACCTCAGGTATTTTACTGATACAATTGGGCACAGAAGTCTTTGAATAATGAGCAGATACTGAAAGAAAATATTTTTTGGTGACCTGCAGAACTTCCAAAACCACAGTATGTGTTGTAAAGTTACTTTGGGTTGAATATGAAGACCTACAATATAGTAAGATATTTATTGCTTAAAAGATAAAAAATGAAGAAAGCAAAATTATCTGGAGAGAAATTTCATTTGTTTAAGAAGGGGGCTCACTGAAGAAGGAAATTTTTAGTGAAACATTAAGTTTTTTTCCTATAGAGCAAATAGTTTTTTGAAGAAAACAGTCTGGAGACTTGATTCATTTGGCTCTGTTTACTCAAGGTTATCTGAAGTATTGCCAATACTTTATGTTGATTACTTGATTACAAAATTGTTTGTATTTTCAACCTTTTTATAAATGAGTCTTTACAGCAAACCTATACCATTTCTCGTTCCCACAGGAATGATTCTTGGAATACCTATGTATATGTCAGGATCCTCTCTCATATCAATAAGAGTTGTAATCTACCTGAAATGTGTTATTTTTCCATGCATTTGGAGCATGCAAAAGACATAAAAAGAGTATTTCTTTTCTGAACTGTTGAGCTATATGCCAATCTGAAAAATGAAAGCTACTTCTGTAATACATTTTTTGGTATGGAACATTATTACTCAAGTTGAATCTTAATATTACAGAGTCACAAGAGAATTGTAAAAACTGTGATCTCAATGAATTAATTTATAGTGAGAAATATAACTATCAAGTAGGCCACTCATGTTGGGAGTCACTGTTTTCTTTCCTCATCAGCAAATCTAATGGGGAGTCAAATATTATTCAGAAAGTTTTTTGATAGGCATGAACTCTAAGCAAGTGGAGTTAGTTCATTCACCTGAATAGATGATTATAAAGCTATGATAACATAAATAACGCATCAGTCTCTATTATACTAACCATCTCTGCTACATGAGTAAGACCCAGGCTTTTGTGGGATAGGCTACTCTCAGCCAGATAGCACCATAAGAACATCACTGATTTTTTTTAAAACATAGATGTTATATAAACTACTTTCATTTTTGTTCTTTCCTTAGACAAAAAGCAAGGCAACTTTCTGTGATGAAAGTTTTCTTAGTTAAAAGGAACAACATTCAGTTGCTCTTCTCTAATACTCATCTCTCTTTAGCTGAATTTTGGAAGTACACTGGCAATCTCTTGTGTGATCCTTCTACTACAAATGAAATAATACTCAGTAGTAGTTCAACATTCCAATTATGACTTTTTCATTGTAATTATTTTTAAATTGATATCTGAAATTGTACACATTTATGGGGTACATGGTGATGCTTTGATACATACAATATATAATAATTAGGGCATTTAGCATATCTGTAATCTCAACTATTTAGCAATTTGGGCAATTAGGCCCAAAACACAGTTGAATAATGTTCTTATCTATGTCTTTCCACTTAAGGCTTTAAAGAAACCAAGTTTCTGCCTTCGGAAAAGACGTTAAATGAGAAGAATAAGAGAAATTGTCTCATCATTTCTAATTTATTCTCAATATATGCTCCAACTTAGAAGTTATTTGTTATTTAACATGCACAATTAAGATGGGACTCTGTCCTTTTTAGAAAAGGAAAGTTGCTTAGCATAAAATCCAAGATACAGATGAATAATTTGAGGACATATATCACAGCTCATGTAGCCTGAAATTTGAAAAAGGGAAACAGTTATGTTAAAACAGAAATCCCACAATCAATCATCAAAAAATTAGTAAAATTGATAACATAGTATCTTAGATCATTCTATTAAATTCTTATTGCATGTGGCAATTGGAGAGTGCAGAAAGGGGAAAGAAGTTAAAATATAAGAAGATAAGAAAAGGTTAAAAAAAATTCTAAAGAAACAATATCTTCCCTAAAAGCAATTCATCCTAGAAAATGATAGAAATTCTAATCTGTGGGTAGGCAATTTGATCCAAAGCACATTTAAATGTAATATCATAGAACAAGCCCTCTTCATGCCCCTAGTAAGAATCGAAGTGACAGATATAAAGTGTTTTAGCTATTAGACTTTCATGAATCACACTCCAAATTGTAAAATATTTTGTTTTATTTTTATCAAATCTGTGTTTCATCTAGGAGAACAGACTGGTTTAAAAAACCCACCTAGTTAAAATAAAATGAAGTGTTATATAAATTGAAATCAAGTCACTTCCCTAATATGCTTTTATCAGCACTTATTTTTTAACCCTATCAACGGCCTCAGGATTATATGTAAACTTTCTTTAACATGAAAATCAACTATAAAATTAAAAATCCTCATCTCAAGAGATCCTTTTGCTTTTTACTTACCCATATGACTGAGACAATAACTGAATAAGAATTACAGAAAATGGATAAGATTTCATATAAAGATTTGAAAAAAAAGTTCTGTGTTAGAAAGGAATGAAATTTACTGACTATGTTAGTTTTCTACTGCTGCATAACACGTTGCCACAAACTTGGCAGCACAAACACCACAAATGCATTATCTCAAAGTTTCTGTGGTTCAGCATCTCCAGCATGGATTAAGGATCTCCTCTGTTGAGCATCTCACAAGACTAAAATCAAGATGTTGTCTGGGGCTGCAGTCTTATCTCTCATCTGAAGGTCTTCCAAGGTGATTTAGGTTGTTGGAAGAATTCAGTTTACTGAGGTTAAGACTGAAGTCTTCATTGTCTTGCTACCTGTCAGCCAGAGTGACTTTCACCTCCTGGAAGCTGTCCTCAGGCCTTAGTCATACAGCCCTCTCTCACAACATGACTGCTTACTTCTTCAGTGCCAGCAGGGCAATCTTTCTTCAGTTGGTTATAATAGCATCTTATATAACATAAAATAATGACACCATCATCTATACTACCTATACCATCATCTTTGTTATATAAAGTAACCTAATGAAGAGAGTGACTATTCTATATGATTCAGAGGTTCTCCCAACTTTTAAAAGGAATGCTTTATAAGAGCTGTGTCCACCGGAAAGCGGTATTATGAAGTACATCTCATGATCCTGTCAACCAGAGTGATTTATTTGAATCTTACAAGGCTGTAGTCACTATCCCAATTATAAATTTTGAAAGCTCTAAAAATCAAAACCTTGTCTAACTTATTTGGTGAAAAATTTTGAGCAGAACTTACACATAATTTATATAACTTACTCCATTTGGTACAAATATTTAAATTTGCAGTCAATACTAACATGCTTCAGAATGAAGTACATTATGTATACACTATTATATAATCATTATTTTGTGTGTTATTAAACAACTCACTGAAGGTGTTCAGTAATATACTGAATATGTGCAGCAAAGTAGTACCTTTCTAAAGTCTAAACAATCTCCAACCCTGAAACACATCTGCCCCCAAGGGTTTCAGATAAGAAATTTTGGGCCAAATTTATTAAAGTTCTTTAAAAAGGAGTTCATTGAGAAAGGGTTTATTTCAAGAATATATAAACCTTGGGGTAAGCTCAACATTTGCTGATTTAAATGACCTTCAAAAGGGTAAGGATGAGGAAAGACAAAGAAAAAACAATTGTTTATACATCAAATCTGAATTCACTGGTTTCAATTTTATTGGTGACAACTTTGAAAAATAGGGCAATAATGACAGGGAGATCCATATTAAATACAAGGTAAGGGAAAATATTTATTTTACTAATTTGTTCAAGTTACTAAATGAATGAACTCATAGACAGATTGGATTTGTACTACTAAACTGTAGTACAGAGAATTGTCTCTTTCATTTTCCCAAAATGCATGGCACATTTAGGGCAAGACATTTTTTTATAAGCTTGTTTATCTCATCTTTTTCCCCTTAAGCACAGTATCTGGCTCTTGGGGCAAAACCTGTTTCACTTAACAGCCAATTTATCCATCCAGATTTGAGTCAACTAATAAAAATTTTACATGTTCATAGCTCCCCCGTCTCAGATTTCAACCTTAAATCAGTAAGTAGTTCTATTGATTGAAGAATTACCATATTTAAAGAAAGTGTGTATCTTGGTGACAATAGCTAGGAAAACAGAAGTCCTCAATCCATGTCTATCAATACTAAATGTAAAATGTGAGGGGGGAAAGTGCTTATAGGCAAGAAGAAATGTAAATTGGTCTGTCACCAAAGTCCCTCTCCTTTGAAATGTCTTATAATTTACATGTAATATATGTGAATTTACAAGCAGCACTATAACTTGCACTTTGAAAGCAATGCTTGAGTTAATTAAATGAGCTCCTAGGAGAGCATGGATTTCTCATCAGATCTTTGCTATAGTCAGGTTTGAGAATTTAATTGAGGATATTCGATTCTTCATAATGAACAGAGTAATTTTATAGAATTTTTAAAATGATTTCTACAATGGATTGTTAGGCAGCTTCTAAACTGCTAGTTAAAATGATATATCCCTCCTTGTCTAAATACTGCCAAAGCAGTCAGTCAAGGCAGTTCAACTGCTGTTATTTCTGTTAAAAAAAATCCATCATGTTGTTTAAGTACAAAACAAAATCAAAAAAAGCTGTGAATGAATATTTTTACCCTTCAATGATGATAAATATTTTATTAGAATGCAAACAAGCAGTGAAAGCACAAAAGGAAATTTATCAGAACTGATTCTTTGCTTGAATTTTGAGTGATTACTAGGTCTGTTTTCAAACAGCACTGCCTGAACATAGCTTTGAAGTTTTTCAAATTAAAATAGCAGATGTCCACAGTAGCTGTGTGTATTAGAATTGTTTAATTTATGGAGCTAAAATATATGGTAGGCCAAATCTAAACAGTGTTAGAATTTTGAGATTGGTAGCCTCCTCTTCCTATGGAAGGAGCTTGCTAAGGGGTATATCAGCTTCTTAAATAGGCCATTGGCATTCTTAGAGGTTTAGCGTGGATGGGATTAGGCAAAGGTGGAGTTCAATTTGGAGGTTCTGATAATGCAAAAGAGGCAAGAGAGGATGGCAGTGGAACAGGGGGTAGTATGGGACCAATGGATATGAAATGGTCCTTCAGAAATCACATTAAAAATGATGTAGGTTTCAATCGAATCAGATTTTCTGATCTACATCTACTGGTGAAGTTACTGAGTTGGGTGAGAAAGAATGAAGACCTGAGTTGTTGTTCAATTGCTTATTATGTAAGCAGTTGCCTGCCTAAAATGATGTCCCTTAAGTGCTTAAAAGGTCTGAACAGGCCGGGCGCGGTGGCTCACGCCTGTAATCCCAGCACTTTGGGAGGCCGAGGCGGGCAGATCACGAGGTCAGGAGATCGAGACCATCCTGGCTAACACGGTGAAACCCCGTCTCTACTAAAAATACAAAAAATTAGCCGGGCGTGGTAGCGGGCGCCTGTAGTCCCAGCTACTCGGGAGGCTGAGGCAGGAGAATGGCGTGAACCCGGGAGGCGGAGCTTGCAGTGAGCCGAGATCGCGCCACTGCACTCCAGCCTGGGCGACAGAGCGAGACTCCGTCTCAAAAAAAAAAAAAAAAAAAAAAAAAAAGGTCTGAACATTAATTGCATTTTCTATAATGCTTGTTTAGACTAAAACAAATCAATTAAACAAATCCTAGAAGATGTATTGTGTAAAAATCCCAAGTCTTTTTTAGTAGACCTTAAATAAAAGTTTTGTAAACATAATAGATTTGTTGCCTGATGTACACAGCAAGTCAGTATGTTGAGGAACTAGGTTGCAGCAGAAAAAAAGGTTTAATCTTAGTGTCCCTGAATGAGGAAATGGGAGGACACATCAACTCTATCTCGACTTATATGGGTTTAGAGTTTATAAGGGTTTTGGAATGGGCTGCAGTGTGAAGATCTCTGATTGGTGGAAGAGTGCTGCGTGAAGTCATGGACCAGGGAGATGAAGAAGCTGTATTCTCATGCAGATCCCATTCCTCTGTTGGGATCTTCAAACTGGTAGGTAGAATTTGGGGTCTTCAAAAAATCTTAAGTGGTCCTTAAGTAAAATCCTTGTGATTCTAATGTCAGAGGTCCTGTCTGAAGGGACAATCAGTATCAAATCAATTATTAAACAGTCTTACAAGCCTAATGTCAGAAATCCTATCTATAGGAACAATGTGGATGTGAACAGTATCTAGTGCTACAAGACTCTCAGCAAGAAGAAATGGTCCAAAGTACAGCCTGATTAATACTAAACTATGATTATATTTCTGTCCAGAACTTGGCAAACGATTCTTGTCAACTGCATGAGGACAATTCCAGTTCTATAGCTTAAAAGTTAGATATGCAGACTGGGAGACTTCTTCAGAAAAATCTCTTGCATGCTTCCTTAAGGCTAGTTGTCTGTCCCCTCAAGGTCCTAGGTCCATAGTCTTTTCATAAAGGTCAGAATCTCTTTGGAAGCAAACAGTTGCAGTGTCAGTAAATTACTCCCTTGAACTGATCTTGGGGACTGTGGGATTAATTTGGCTTTGAACATGGAATACTGAAAATAGAAGCATCAGTCTTTATCCAGTTTCTATATAATAAATTCCATTGCCGCTTTATCCATTTTATATACATACATACACCTATACACACACATAGATGTATATACGCACACACATATCACACACATACACACATAGGTAATGAGGTAGTAGTAGAATAAAGAGGTAGGATGTAAAGACAGGAATAAATTTATCCATGACTCCAAATAAATGTGTGAACTTTTAATATTCCATTTAGCTATTCAGAGGCTCCACAATAATACACGCATAAAATACAAATATATACACACACGTGTATATACACACATATATATACACATATATGCATGTGTGTATATATGTGTTTCTGTATTGTAGCACCTCTGAATACATGTATGTGTGTGTGTATGTGTGTATATAGGTATAAGTGTGTGTACATATGTGTAAGTGTGTGTGTTATTGTGGAGCCCTCTGAAGAGCTAAATGGAGTATTAAAAGCCCACAAATTTATTTGCAGTCATAGATAAATTAATTCCTGTCTTTACATCCTACCTCTTTAACCTCTTCATTTAAAAATGAATTGTAAGGTATGAAAAAGAGATAGATTAAAACAAGTGTGTCCTAATAAACTTTTGGCATATTAATTTGCATTTTATTGCTACTCTTTCTCCCTCCACCTTCTTAATTTCAAACAGATAGCTAGACCTTTCATATTTTTTTTCCCTCAGGAAATTTTCCAGATCACAAAGTAGAAACTGTTGGAAAACAAAGCTTTCTCCTGTCCAAAAACTTAAGTTCATAGAAATGATGATGCAAAGCGCCATGGGTAAGAGGAAAGCTAAATGCTTGCCCTTTAAGGCAACACTTGAGAAGGGCAAAATTTCTGGAAAATGGAAGAAAGATAGTTTAGTAAGTTTCTAGACTGTCCTGGAACCATGCACTAGTTAATGGACCTTAAGAGTGGGCTGATAAAATCTTAGAGGTGACAGTTGTGCAAGGTACCCAGGAAGCTGGCACATTTGCCCAGAGATGCCAGTCTCAGCAAAGATGCCTGCACTCCACTAGAGACATGGAAGACTGGAAGCCAAGAGCAACAAGGCTGCAAAACACCAGGAAAACAGGAGATCAGCAAATGACCACAGTGGAATGGATAGCAAAGGCCCTTCCTTTCATTATCAGGCAGCTTATAAGCCTCTCTGACTCTGTTCAGGGCCTCCAAAATACCCACCAAAATGTATTTCTTTAGAAAATTGTCTGTAGAAAACCCCTGTAGAAGTACAGAAGTTCAGTATCTAATTTAACCTAGACATTTTGGAAAAAAAAATGTGTTTCTTGCATAGTTAAGTTTGTGGACCAAAAAGTATGTTGCCTGGAAAAAATGTCAAAGTTCAAAAGAGAAGAGTTCCCTCTGTCCCAGTGCCCAACAAAAAATAAGAAAAAAAAAAAAAGAGAAAAAGAAAAAATAAATCTAAGTACAGATAGCTTAAAGAAAAAAATGCAAACCTCCAACAAAATCTATACAGAAAGCCTTACTGAACTGTTGTAAATTACAAAAAACATTCCTAACCATCTACTTAGCACCTTACTGGAGCTCGGCATGTTAAAGGGAAAGTCTTTCCAGAAGTGTTTGAAAAACATCAACATCACAAAAAGCACATAATGGATATATAGAATAGTACAACAAATGTATAAAATAAATATACCTGCATCTATTTTGGGAATTTGGAGGTTTGGGGGTTTCCATATCCAATTCCATATGGTCTAAGGACTGGAAGTACACATTGGGCAGGGCTGCCTAATACTCTTGAAACAGTCTCCATGGTATCCATGATTGCTGTACACAGTGACACAAATTCCTTGTATACCACTGTAACCTGCAAAAGGGATTCACTCAACTGATTATTACTATCCAGTAATGACAATTTATTAAAAAAAAATTTTTAAACATTTTTGTGTGTTTCATAGGAAGGTTTTGCTTTTGTTTGTTTTTTTAAAAACCTGAGTCTTTTAAAAAGAGACCTGAGTAGTTTTTAGGTACTTGACAAATTACCTAGTCCTGCTGTCAATTATGACGTATTATAATGAATGGTAACACAAATGAAACATCTGTTTGATCATTCAGTGACTACATCTGTTATGTCACATTTGACACATTGAGCAGGAGAACATAAAAAATTCAAGGAAAATTTGTAAATGTGAGCGCTAGATCATTGATTTTGAAGGATGAGATGTGTTAAGATTACTAGACCCATTCAGAATTTATTATAAAAGCACTAACCTCGCAAATTGGCCTTCTTTCACCACTGAGGCCCACTCTAATGGATACTATGTTTGTAAATGCAATTATATGCTTTTAAAACAAAGTTTAAATATAAGTTCTTAAAATTTATATTTTATTAATTTAAATATTTATGAATCTTTAAGTTGTATCAAACACCTTTTTAGGTGCTAGGATGTAGCTGTGAACAAAACACCTCTTGTGGAGTTTACATTCTAAAACAGGAGTGTGCAAACACAAAAGCAAAACAAAAAAAAAATGACTCAGGTTGCAACAAGTAATCTGAAAAGCAGAGCAAGGTAAGTGGATAACAGCCAGTGTGCCAATTTATGCAGGGTGTTTAGAGTATATGATTCTCTTCATTATCTACTGCAAAACTTTTAAATAATTGATAATACAAAATGAAATCAAATCCCCTCTAATTCAGAACAAGTGAATAGAGTCAGAGCTAAAAGTCTGATTTGAAAGGAGAAATGCTTCATGTAGGCTATCTGGAGAATATAAAATTAGAACTAAAATTTTATATTCCAATTTTTTCTTAATATCTCAGGCAATGTCTGATAATTTCAGCAAGCTCTCCAATCTACAGAGTATATAGTAAATATTTACTCTTGCATCACATTTAACAATTAGGAATTTAGACAGTTAGCTTATTTACTGCTTCTGAAAATAAATGTAACGAGTGGGCCTAGCGCGGAGGCTCATGCCTGTAATCCCAGCACTTTGGGAGGCTGAGACAGGTGGATCACCTGAGGTCAGGGGTTTGAGAACAGCCTGACAAACATAGTGAAATCCTGTCTCTGCTAAAAAAAAAAAAAAAAAAAATTATATATATATATATATATATATATATATATATAAAATTAGCCAGGCGTGGTGGCACATGCCTGTAATCCCAGCTACTAGGGAGGCTGAGGCAGGAGAATGGCTTGAACCCAGGAGGTGGAGGATGCAGTGAGCCAAGATGGCGCCATTGCACTCCAGACTGGGCAACAGGAGTGAAACTCTGTCTCAAAAAAGAAAAAGAAAAACGTAATGAATGCCATTGGCCTGTCTAGAACCCTCTTCCTTTAGGATCAATCTCCTACGCAACATTTACAGGGCTCCAGCACAAACATCATTTTATATTGTGCCTCCAACCCCTGCCACAGTTGATTTACTTAGAGATGGGCACCTCACCCAAGCTGGTCAAAGACACTTACTCATGGGCTTTTGAGGGTTGGGAATGAAAGATACATGATCATTTACCCTTTAAAATAAAAGTTGTAAATACCAAGCTGGCAGCAGCCATATCCTGTTAGGTGAGTACCTCTGAGAAGCAGAGAAAGTCAGACTTTCTGAATGAGTAATAAAAGAAAAAGGGGAAAAAATTATGAAAGGAAGAGAATCATAAGATGTAGAGAGATCGAATGGCATTTGTATTCCAGGCTCTAGTTGTTCCTGAGAGAAGGTTTTCTATCTTTGGATACCATAAGATATATAAGTAAACATAACAAATTTTATGTTTAAGCTAGTTTGTTTTAGGTTTTGGTAACTGTAAACCGTGTTTTAATTAATATAAATACGCTGCGTATCAATATACTAGTCTTAGTTCTTCAGAAAAACAGAACAAATTGGGTGTGTGTATGTATATAGACAGATTTATTATAAGGAATTGGCTCACAGGATTCTAGGAGCTGGTAAGTCCAAAAACTGTGGAGTAGGCTGGCAGGCTAGAGACCTAGGGAAAAGTTGACGTTGCAGCTCAAGCCCAAAGGCGGTCTGGAAGTAGAATTCTCCCTTCCTCTGGAAACCTCAGTCTTTTTTATCTTAAGGCCCTCATAGTTTGGAGGAGACCCACCCAATCATTATGGAGAATAATCTGCTTTAGTCAAAGTCTATGGATCCTAATGTTAATCTCTTCTAAAAGATACCTTCAGAGAAATGTAATGACACATTTGACCAAATATGTGGGTACCATGGATTAGCCAAGTTGGCGTGTAGAATTATCTTAACCAAATCTAGTAATTATTTAACTTTGCTGTTATTGATTGAAACAAAATTATGAGCCACACATGTGGGCAGCTGACCTTTTAGAAAGGTGCAAAGGCAACTGAGCAGAGGAAAGATAATCTTTTCAACAAATTTTACTGGAACAAATTGGTTACCCGTATGCAGAAATATGAACATTGATCCATCCTTCATTTTATATAGAAAATTTCACCCATAATATATTATATAGCTATATATAAAACCTGAATCTATAAATTTCTGGATGAAAAAATACAAGAAAATCTATGTGATCTTGTGTTACTCAAAGAATTCTTGGATCTCAAAATAATCTTCATAAGTGAAAAAAATTATTTAATTCATTCTGTTTGCTTATATGTATGTAAACCTTAGAAAGTACAAGCTAATTTATAGTGACAGAAAGCAAAATGTTGGTTGCCTAATGATTTTGTGAAGTGGGGCCAAGGAAGATTACAAATTGGCCTGAGGAAAGTTTTAGGGTTGATGAATATGTTCATCCTCTATATTGTGGTGATGGTTTCACAGGTGTATCTATATGTCAAAACTCAGAAAATTATGCAACTTAAATATGTGCAGTTTTATTATATGCCATTTACACCTCAATAAACCTGTTATAAAACTGACAAATTATTTTTATAGCCTAAATAGTAGGTGATGACTGCCTGAATTAGGGTAGTAACAGGGGATCATAGAAAGAAAGAAATGGATTAAGGATTTATATATTTTTGGTAGAGCCAGCATGACTTGTTTGAAATAAAGAAAATAATGGGATAAAGATGGTTCTTAGGCTAGAGGAGCTGTGTAAATAATTGTTCCAATGTAACATATTTATTCTTTAGAATCCAAATTCTATGCAGCCGCCTCAGTAGTAGTTACAGTGGTAAGAGAATCTCAGTGAATAGAAACTCTTAGTTAATAGTTGTTTTTTTCTTCTCTACATTTCAATGGGTAGACCTTAGTTCTTTGGTAAAGTTTTCTATATTAATATACTATATAAGATTTTATTTAGATAATTAATTTCACTGCCAAACAGGAGGGTCGAAAATCACTTTACTAGCATCTGGGAAAATACATTGATTATTCTTGTATTCTTCCTTGGCAAAAAATGAAAATAATTATATGAAAATATTGATATTTTAGTCAGGATAGATTGATGTCCATTGTATGTCCTGCTCAATTCTAAACCATTTAAGTGTCTTAGATTGTATTCTCATAATCCTATAATATGGGTAGTATTAACCTCAGTTGATAAAGGATCAAGATCAGAAAGGTCAAGCACACAAATGGTTGGGATGATACTTAAATTAGGTCTGATAACAACATTTATATGTGCTCATCTACAGCACAGAAAATTCTCCTAGACTGAATAATAGAAAAGTTTAAACTATATTTTCTGATACATATCTTTGCTGCAAAGCAGTAATGAAATTAAAATAAGAACTTAGCGAAGTGTCTTACAGAGGGACCTTGTTAATTTCAAACTTCCTTGAAGTTATCACTAATTAGTATAAAGTGCCTGTGTAGAGAGTTATTACAATTCATATTTGTCAAGAATAAGCAATCACTTAATAATGGGTTATTTTAATAATCTTAGATCCGTTTATTATATATTAGATTTTCTTTTAAAGTTACTATATGTGTATATGCATATATGTGTGTACGATGTGCATGCATTTGTTTGCATAACAACCACTATCACCAAAACTGTGTCCCCACTATGCCGGGTATCCAGCAGTGTGAGAATGGACTAATGCATATGCATTTGTTTGCGTTCACATCATACACACATATATACATATACACATATAGTAACTTAAAAAAATCTAATATAAATGTATCAAAGATTATTAAAATAACCCCAGTTATTAAGTGATTAGTTGAGATTGGAACACATAGGTTTCAGAGGTATTTAGAAATTGCTTCAAAAACTAGGTACAGGTACTCCACGATACAATACTTAAATGTTAGAAGACTTACTTGAAGAGCATACATATTTTCAATTTATGTAGAAGCAAGAGAAAACTCAGTAATAAAATATCATACATATAGACAGACTATCATGAGAACAATAGAGCAAATTGATTATGTGTTTACATGTTTTTTTTTCCTATATTCAGGATGACAAGTAATACCTACAAGTCTATAGGAATTATCCAAGTTTTTCAATATCTAGTTCAAATTGTAGGTGAAAAATCTGAATTTACATAAACATTTTTTAATAATTTTCTACTAACGGGGTTTGCCCTTCTGAACTATATCCTTAAAAGTGTTTAAAATTTTACTAAGTACTGAGAATATTTCAAAGAAAGAGGAAACAAAGTTGTTTTTCACAACTTGTTAATAATGACATAAAATTAGCAGCAGTGCAAGTGACTAATAAGGGGGGATTGATTAGGAATATTTGGTATATCCCATATGCTACAATAATCGACATCCATTAAGCACTGTGTAGACAATCATATTGAGAAATGACTGTATCCAACATAAGATTTAAAAAATGTAAAACAGCATTGATAATGTTATCAAAATTTCATTAAAACAAGCTAGATAAAAGTAGTATACAGAAATACATTTAAAATGTAACAATGGTTATCAATTTCTGAAGTGATGATAGATTATGCTCATTTTCTTCACATTTTCTCTTTGCGGTGTTATAATAAACACGTATTTATCTTCAAATTTTTTAAAGGAATAGATTAAGTATCTGATGTAATAATGACAGTAATAAACTTTTAACATATAAGCTAAAATACTTCAATGTGTGTATTTAGCACCATTATATTCTAATTTTAGGAGCTCAAGTACATTTGAACACTGCTGTGATCTGGAAATTTACAACTTGCAGTGTAGTCCCAGAGCAGCAACAGTAGCAGCATCACCAGGGCAGTACTTTTTAGAAATAAAGAATCTCAGACTCCATCCAGAGCAACTGATTTAGTAACTGCATTTTTAAAAAGCTCCTCAGATGCATGTACATTATAATTTGAGAAGCTCTGCTCTAGAGGACAAAAACTCTCTTAAGTAGAAATGTTGTTTCCTGATTTTTGATTAAATGAACACTGAATATACAATAGAACATTTAAAAAAATATTTTATAAAACAAAACACCAGCTAAGTTGTATTATATAAGAAACTCATCAGTTCACATGAGTAGTACTTTGAGTCATCTTCTAGCAGTGCAAAAGACAGTAAGTAAGATGGTCTTACAGAAAATAGTCTGATAGAAAGCTGCAATGTTAACTATATAGACAAATTTAAATATTTTAAGACTTGCATTAAGAAAAGAAATAGGCAGAGTGCAGTGGCTCATGCCTGTAATCCCAGCACTTTGGGAGGCCGAGGGCTGGCAGATCACCTGAGGTCAGGAGTTTGAGACCAGCCTGGCCAACATGGTGAAACCTTGTCTGTACTAAAAATACAAAAAATAGCTGGGCGTGTTGGTGGGCGCCTATAATCCCAGCTACTTGGGAGGCTGAAGCAGAAGAATCCCTTGAACCTGGGAGACAGAGGTTGTAGTGGGCCAAGATGGTGCCACTGCACTCCATCCTGGGTAACAGAGCGAGACTCTGTCTCAAAAAACAATGAAACAAAACAAAAAAAACAAAAAGACACGTTAAATGAATTTAATGGTGTATGGTTGATATGGTTTGCCGTTGTGTCCCCATCCAAACCTCATCTTGAATTGTAATCCACAGATGTCAAGGGAGAGAGGGAGGTGATTGGATTAGGGTGGTTTCCCCCATGCTGTTCTCCTGTTAGTTTTCACAAGATCTGATGGTTCTATAACGAGCTCTTACCCCTTTGCTCTTTGCTCTTTCTCTCAATTGCCACCGTGTAAGACGTGCCTTCTTCCCCTTCTGCCATGATTCTAAGTTTCCTGAGGCCTTCCTGGGCATGCAAAAGTGTGAGTCAATTAAACCTCTTTTCTTTATACTTACCCAGTCTCAGGTAGTATCTTTATAGCAGTGTGAGAAGGGACTAATACAATGATAAATTTAGGCCAATATAATCAAAGTATTGTCCTTTTAATAGCAATCAAAAATTATTAATGGGGAATTTTACATTTATTGTACTTATTGTTCAAACTCTGTTGTGTATATCTTAAGGTCAGACTAGCCACATTTCAAATGCTCAATACATGGCTAGTGTCTACAGTATTGGAACAGCACAGGTGGAGACCATGGCTTAATTTGTAAGTTACAAAGTCTATCAAGACTGAGCCTTATGTCTTTCAGTTTGTACTCTGTCACTGTGTTCATTATATTCTTTGGATGTGGGAAGACATGCTTTGTACAAATGGCTCCAGAAGTTTTCAAAATCTTTATGAAGACATGATGACATTCCAGCTACACTTAATAATTGCAGTATTGTTTACATATGTTTGTGCTGCCCGAGTTCCCACTCAGTGGTCCAGTAACAACCACACTCACTAAAACTGCATCCCCACTGTGCCCGGGTATCCAGCTTGAATTTATACAAGTTGTAGGTTATGATGATTTTCTTTCACCACCAGTAGAGTAGAGAGATCTCCAGGATCCAGAAAAGGCCGTGCTTTAGGGGCAAGGGTGCAAGGAAAACCTGGACCAGAGTTTTCAGTTCTCAGTAACAACATTTTCAGTAATTCTTGTTCTAGAAATACAGGATATCAATGGCATTTTTCACTATAGCCATCGTTTTGCTATAACATTTTATTACATTAGAATTATAATTTTCTCTAATATTAGATTAATTTGAAGAATAAGTATGGCTGCTTAAGGAACAAATACTTTGTTGGATCACTGGAACTATTATGCTGATTACAAGTTGAGGAATTTATATTTAGTCAATGCCCAAATGTACTATAACTTAAAATAACTCAGAGATGCCACATTTTTTCCATTTATATAATTTGAAGAAATATTTATCACTACTGAAATTTATGACCACATGGATCTTCCAGGGTACCTTATTAATTTTTTATTTATTCTTTGATAGGAAAAAATGTGCACATTCTAATTTAGCTTATATGGTATAATGTGGAATGCCAAATGTTGTGTCTACCACAGAATCTTTTTCCTGGTAGCACTAAAGCCGCTCTATCAGGACAGACTCATATTCTGTCGTCAATTTCAAAATACACAATAATTTAATAAGAATATTTAATTATGTTTATGTTTAGAAAATAAACATTGAAGTCATACTTCATTGAATATATAGTTCGCTATGAGAAGAATTTCATTTTCAGATGTGTAAAAATGTGAATAATAGGAAGAAAACCTTTATTTTCAAATCAAGAAACTATGTATTAATTGGGAAGTTAACACATCAGCAGATGCTAATTTGCATAACTTGCCTTACTGTATTCTAGCAAAAGAAATATGTGAAATTCAAAACTGAACAATTTTGATGTGACCTGGAGTTAAGAAAGTTAGAGAGCATCTACATATTTAAGGAAAATGTCTGGGCATTTTTGAAGAGTAGTAATCGTGGAGCAGGAGAAAAGTAACCAGAGAGCAAGGCAAGACATGTGAAAAAATACACATTAATGATACTATAGGAATAACTGAATCTTCAAACACAAATTTTGATTTTATTATGGGAGCATTGAAACTACAATGTATCTTTTTTTTTTTTTTTTTTTTTTTTTTGAGACAGAGTCTTGCTCTGTTGCTCAGGCTGGAGTGCAATGGCGTGATCTTGGCTCACTGCAACCTCCACCTCCTGGGTTCAAGAAATTCTCCCTGCCTCAGCCTTCCAAGTAGCTGGGTTTACAGGTGCCCACCACCATGCCCGGCTAATTTTTGTATTTTTAGTAGAGCCGGGGTTGTGCAATGTTGGCCAGGCTGATCTCGAATTTGTGACCTCAAGTGATCAGCCTGCCTTGGTCTCCCAGAGTGCTGAGATTACAGGCGTGAGCCACCGCGCCTGGCCTAGAGTACGATGTATCTTGTAACAAAACACAATATAAAACAAAATGCTAGTGGATTGTTTTTATTGTTCTTTAAAAATGATTGTTTTCTAATCATTCTCCTATATGGTGGTTGGGAGTAAAAACCTCACCTTAGAAGAACAGCACAATTATCAAATTCTTAACTGTTTTTTTTTTGTTGTTTTTTTTTGAGACAGAGTGTCTTGCTTTGTTGCCCAGCCTGGAGGGCAGTGGCGTGATCTTGGCTCACTGCAATCTCCACCTCCCAGGTTCAAGCAGTTCTCCTGCTGCCTCAGCCTCCCCATTAGCTAGAATTATAGGTATGTGTCACCACGCCCGGCTGATTTTTGTATTTTTAGTGGTGACAGGGCTTCACCATGTTGGCCAGGCTAGCCTCGAACTCCTGACCTCAGGTGATCCGCCTGCCTGTGCCTCCCAAAGTGCTGGGATTATAGGCATGAGCCAC
Organism: Pan paniscus; assembly: GCF_029289425.2. Lineage (NCBI taxonomy): Eukaryota > Metazoa > Chordata > Mammalia > Primates > Hominidae > Pan > Pan paniscus. Next base: position 100,497,496 of record NC_073258.2, read on the forward strand.
TGCGACCAGTCAAATTCTTAACTTTTAACTTAAAAAGTTATTTTCCCAGTCTACAACAGAAAGTGAATTGGAGATGCAATGGGGAAGAACCAATGGGTTTGGTCTCTTCTTGACTTTTGAGCTGGAGAGTAGGCTGGAGACTGTTAGAAATGAGCAAAGAGACTTTCTCCGAGGTTGGTTTGGATCCTGAGCTGTACATTGCTTCCTTTGCTTTCCTATTGCTTCTGCAAAGGGAAGCATACTAGGTCCTTTTTATCTTTGGGAATCCAAGAGTAGATTAAAAGGTATCATGCTTCACAAAATTCATGCTACCGCAATAGCACAGAGAGAAGGATGTTGACAAGCTCCAGAACAGTCTTACAGAGTCTCCATGCTCTTTGGTGGAGTTCGGAGACAGCCGCAATGGCATTGATGTGTCATCAGAGGAATTACAAGCCTTGGACTGCTGCATAAAACTAAAGACACAGTGTGAAGACAAAAGCAGCAGAAACCAGGGCATGACTGGGAAGTGGACTTTTTTTTTCCTATCTTAGCATCAGCTCGAGTCAGAAGGGAGAGCTGAAAAAACAAATTCTGAATGTGATTAACATTAAGGTTCTCTAGGGTATTAAGATTAAAATCCTTTACAGGAATCTTTATTTTTTATAATTAGTTCAGTTTTATTTTTTGAAAAATACATGGTTTTTAATTGATATATTTTTATCTCTTTGAATGAGTGCCAAATAATTCTAATAATAGAATTATCATGCTTTAATAATAGAATAATTATTAGTATCATAATTAATTTTGTGATGCTATTAGGATGTGAAACACTTGGAGAACTAGAAAACCAAATTCTCTAGAAATTATAAGTTGTATTATTTTATGAATTTAAGATACTTTATCCTTGAATCATAGTTGTGTTTTTAAACCAAAGGTCAGTGGTATGATAATATTTTTAATTGTGTGAACTTTATTTTAAATATTTTATCATGTGTACCTCTCTTTTCTCTATAATTGCCTATAAGCATTTTGTTTTGTTTTCATTCTAAAGCAATTAATAAATTTTAGTAAATAGCTTTGCAGCTGTTTACTAAAACTTTCACCTTCCTGAGTTATGTAAAATAAAAGTAAATGGCATTTATAAGATATGATTATGTGGAAATTGACTTTTAATACAAATTGCTTATTTATTTTTATATATCAATGTCTAATGTTGATAGTAAAGTTGTATATACAAGTTAAATAAAATTTTGGCTCTGTTTATTGTACCCCTGGTAAAGAAGCATGGTGTTTGACCCATAGTGAGTACTCAATAAGTGTAAGTTGAAATGGATAAATTTCAAAGCTATTAAAATATGTGGAATACTATGCACCCATAAAAAGGAATGAGATCATGTCTTCTGCTGTGTCATGGATGAAGCTGGAAGCCATCATCCTTGGCAAACTAACACAGGAACAGAAAACCAAACACCACATGTTCTCGCTCATAAGTGGGAGTTGAACAATGAGAACACATGGGCACGGGGAGGAAACAACACACACCAGGGCTTGTTAGCGGGTGGCGAGTGAGGGGAAGGAACTTAGAGGATGGGTCAATAGGTGTAGCAGACCACCATGGCACATGTATATCTATGTAACAAACCACCATGGCACCCGTATACCTATGTAACAAACCTGCACATTCTGCACATGTATCCTGGAACTTAAAGCAAAAGAAAAAAAATCCTGGCTTTGGAAGTTGTAATTATAATTTCTCTGATATTGCTTAAGGTAAAAATTATGAATATCCAGTGTGATAGCAACTAACAGATCCTACTGTATAACCAATATCTTTTTCACTGAAACTGAATACTGCCACACGCAGGATTCACATAGTATACTTGTCATTTCTAGTTGAATGTTATTGCCACTTCAGATAAAGTTGCCAAGCTTGGCATAAAGAAAAGGGGGAGATAAAGGGACTGCTAGTAGGACACAACTAGGCAGTGTCCACACCCTAGAGTACCAAGGTAGCTGTGCAAGAATAATACATTCTATTCTATGATGCCTCACGCTGAACAGAGGGCTAGTTGATCACTTACCTCTTGCTGTGTGGTCTGACTCAGACAGCAGCAAAGAGGGACTCAGTGGATGTCAGTCCTGGAGTGGTGATTCTCGTATCCTTCTTGTCTATCATAAGGGAAGAAGTACTGACCAGCGCCCATGGGAACGGTAATCTTTGTGAACAGCTGTGAAAGGACCACAGCTTAAGAAACTCAAGGGTGGTACTAAAACCAGGAAATGTGGAAAAAGCTTTGTTTCCTGCCATGCTTCAGGTGGGATTTGAACCAGAAAAAAACATTATACTACTAGTTATCGCTACCACATTTATTATACTCTCAGACGGTTTTCATATAACTATTATCTGTCTGGGAGCAGTGGCTCATGCCTGTAATCCCAGCACTTTGGGAGGCCGAGGTGCGCAGATCGCTTGAGTTGAGAAATTCAAAACTAGCCTGGGCCACATAGTGAAACTTGAACTCTACAAAAACTACAAAAATAAAATTAGCCGGGTGTGGGGGCATGTGCCTGTGGTCCTAGCTACTCGGGAAGTTGAGGAATAACTATTTATTATCTTATGAGTTGGCATTGTTAAGCACGAAAACACAGACTGAAGTAAGTTTTCTCACCTCATTTTGTGTTGCATGGCTCAATATCAACTTTAAAATGCTCCAACTGGGGGGAAAAGCTGATTTTCTATCACCACAAGACTACAATTTGAAATATGTATTTTCTATTTCTTGTGAAAATTGATGCACGCGTGGATATTTGTGCTTTCTTTTAAACATGATTTATACTCTTACTTTGTCTAGTTTTGCAGAGCATCTTCAGTTCTGCCAACCTCTACATTTATAATTTTATTATAATAGTGTGCCATGGCTTGAAAATGTCTTATTGGTCAGTGAAGGTAGACATATGGAGGTTTTTACTTATGCTATAATCAAGGAAAATAAGACTTGAATGAATCTTAAGATGAGAAAAGGTATAAAAGATTGAGTCCTGAAATGGAGATCAGAAAATTAATTTTAAACCTTCACTGCCATCTAAATTATTGTAGTCTACTTATGCAACTTCGAGTAACCTGGCTATTTCTCATTTCAAACTAAATAGGAAAGCCTAGATGAGCAGTTCTTGACTACCTTTTCCAGCTATTAAATATGGTATGTGTGTGTGTGTGTGTGTGTGTGTGTGTGTGTGTATGTGTGTGTGTGTATACATATATACACATATATTTTTATGCTAGATAATATTCATGAGCATGAGAGACTTCCATGGGGCAAGGAAATGTATGTAGGAAAGTGAGTAAAAGTGTTAGGATTACACTATTTCCCTGTTTGATATATTTTTCTAGAGCAAACAATTGTGACAACAATAAATTATTGTTAGTAAAGACCTACAACGAATCCTACCACACTTTTATGATTTAGCTCTACTGGAATATCTGGTCTCTCTTATCTTACCCAGTTCTAGAATTCTGTGATTCTGATCTACTTCTTTAATGAAGGTTTGTCCCTAAGCCAAGTATTTAAGCTACTCCTAGAAATTAGTGCCATAGGGAATGACATTTTCTCATTCAACACCCTGTCTGTGTATTTAATGCATCTACCATAAGCAATAATGAAATATTCAGTTGCCAAAATCCAATGAGGGTTTTGGGAGTTTCACAACTAAAGTCTATAAACTGCTTTAAATATTTAAGGAGACATTTATTCTCTTAAATTCATCCCTGTGAGGATAGATGCATTGTTTTATGTGCCATGTTGGTGAAAATTAGACTCTTTAAATAGAATTTTATCAATGTCTTTGGTTCTTATTATTCTACTTGTCAGTTTAAAAAATCTTCTAAGGGAAATACCATTAAACATGTTCTCCCATCCCACTCCCCACTATTTATGTATTAAATTAATAGGAAGTATTCTTAGGTTATGAAGTCACCCTATTGCAAATTCAAGTGTAACCCAACAGCATAAGGTAGATAACATAACTGAGGTTGCTACAACAGAGTGATGACTGCAGGTTTTTAATTTATATTAGGCTATTTAAAGAAATCCCCATTGAAAAATTATGACCCTTTTGTCTCCTTGAAAAACTAGGAGTCATCCATTTATCTGCATCTCCGGTTTAGGCTGTCAACATTTCTCACCTTGATTATTGCAAAGTCCTCTTAACTGGTGTCTCAACACCAGCCTATCACTCACCTAATCTGACATTCACACTGCAGCCAGGGGATTAGACTGAAGACACATATACTTACTCTGCATAAAATGATTGAGTGGCTGCATGGGAAAAACCACCTCACTAGTATCTAACATCCTTCCTGATTTAGGCTTTGCCTAACTCTACAGTCCCAGTGATGTTCACCATTTTCTCTACTACAGCCAGACCGAGTAGGGGAGATCCCACAAATGTATCACATACTTCATTCTGAAGATCTGGGGTGTTGGGGGACCAAATGGCCCTGCAAAGTGGTAAAAAGCACGGTCCCTGGATATTCACCATAGGTTTGCATCTTATCCATGCTGCCAACTAACTGTGCTGCTTGGACAAATTTTGAACTTTCTGTGTTACTGTTTCCTCGTCTCTGAAGTGGTAATTAAGCAGTGCCTACTTGATAGTTTATGCATGTAAAGTGGGTAGAATCCTGCCTGGCATATAGTAGGCACTATGTAATTATCGATACTGTTGTTTCCCTTATTCTGGACCACTGTTAGACACTCCCCAGGCTAGTTCTAACTTTTTAAATGGTTTCTTTAGCTCTCATTTTAAATATCATTCACTCGTGCTTGCGCTTGCACGTGCTCTCTCTCGCTTTCTTGTGTGTTCTCTCGCTCGCTCTCGCTCTCTCTCTCGGCTTCCCATGTAGATTGAGTTTTTTTTTTTTTTTTTTTTTATGTGTTACCTCTACTTCTCATACTGTATGGCAAGGCACATTTTTACTTAGCTGCCTTTCCTAACAAATTCTAAACTTGTAAACACAGAGATTGCGTTTATCTTGGTCGTTATGATATTGCCACTGCCCAGCACAGTGCCTGAAATGTATGAGATCATAATATTTATGACAAAATGAATAATTAGTGACTTTATTAATAGCAGATGTTTAACTTATTGAAAAACAATGTGAACATACATAAGCACTCTAAGTGTACGAATATACGGTTGGGTAAACTGCTGGTGAATTTGTGTGCATGTGTGCGTGTGTGTGTATGAGAGTGAAACACATGCAAATAGCAAATGTTTTCAAAATTTCCAAGTTCACCTGATACGTGAAGACAGGAGTTAATAAAGATTTTTAAAGTAACGTCTAAACAAGAAAAATAACTTTGAATGGTTGAGGCACATTATCGAATTTTTTGGAAATATAAAAAATGCTGTCAGGAAAGTGTCTTGCTGAAAATATGTATTACTTAGCTTTTGTTCTATCTCTGAAGTGTCCCACAAAATTCTTCAGAATTAATCTATTACATTTTTTGAATAAAAATAAAAATTACTTCCGAGAAATTCAGATGCTTACTGGTAATAGTAATATATTCGAGTAGAAAATAAATTTTAAGTTTAGAGGTATAATACACCCTCTCCAAGTTAAAGAAATACTATACCTGTGTGTGCATGCACACATAATAATTCACACACTCACATAAACACACACACCTGGTTTGCTGAGGACTTTGAATCCTTGCAGGTGTGCGTGTGAAAAATGTTACTTTCCTTGTAATTATTCTCCAAATGTGCTGTGTCATCATCTCCTTTCCTGCTAATCAGCGGTATCCAAAATGACATGACCAGATTGTGTAATTTCTTCTCACTTTTTTCTTATCCTAACAGCCCTTTCTTATTCTTATGATTCAGTTCAGTTTATTTTAAAATTGTAATTTCACCCTCTTCGAAAACCCTACTCTGCCCCATCAAAACTGCCCATGACACCTGTCTGTGGTCTGCACTTCACTCAAACTTTTTTCCTTTTGCTCTCTTAATGAGTGCTACCTCCTCTGGTATTAGGGAAGAAAGGAAGCAGAAGGTAAGTACCAGTGTTGCCACCACATACTGTAGTTTTTTTCTTATTAGGCTTGACTTGTGGATCTAGATGATTGTCTTGCATGTGGGCTCACTGTAGATAGGTGCTGGCTATAGTGTGATGATGGAGTTCTGATAGGCTTCTCCTATGAGCTTTAACAATCCCCTTAGAGATTTGGCCCCCAGAGGGTGGCTGCAAGCCTTACTTCTCTGATATGCACCCCAAACAGAAGCTGTCCAAGCAAATTCTTACTTACAATGTCATACTCTGCACGAGCAAGAGGATGTGTCCAGAATCACATTTCTATTAGGAACTGAGAATTCCAGAAGAATATTCCTGGACCCTGGCAACTAGATCGCCTGCCTCTGTGTCAACTCTCTCCAATTTTCTCTCTTTCCAGTATCACTGGGAAGTATTATAAAGCCCTTTGACTTAATAACCTTCATTTTAAAAATTACATTCTAGCTGCTTCTTTTAGACTTGTCCAGTAGTTACCATTCTTTCTTTAGACCCGTTTTCTTGGCTATGGGGAGGAGAAACAATTCCAAAAACAGAAAGGGCAGGTGGAAAGGAAAGAAGATGGAAAAGAAAAAAAGTGGAAGGGAGATTTAAGAGTTCCTCTTGTAGTCTTTCATAGGTACCTCATAGATGGTAGTAGGAGAGGGCTCAGGGAGTTGGTGTTTCATGGTGGGACACATTCTCTTAGGTTAGGCTACTCAGGGAGCCTTACAGAATGGCCATTGACCCCAGCTGGGAGTGGTTCCCTGAATATAGAATGTGACACACTTGAAATTCTTGATCCTCAGCTTATAAGTTTAGCTGTAGTTTTAGAATATTAGAAAAGACCCAACTCAATACCATGCTATGCTTGTAGCTGTAACTCCAGTTACAGATCTCAGAGAGAGGATGGACATTTGACAAGCTTTCGACAGACAGCTGTGTCAAAATTGAAAAACATTAAAGTCTGATTTTGTGGGCATCATAGCATTTTGATAGGAAGCACAGACTTATAGCCATATGGCTAGATGTACTACCAATCTTACACTGCTTTGTAAAATAAAGATAATAAGAATGATTATACAGAGTCATGGTACGGATTCAATGACTTCTGTAAAGCATCAAGAACAGTGTCTGATATATGGGCATTTCTCCTTTTTTAAGTTCAGGGATACGTGTGCAGGATATGAAGGTTTGTTACATAGGTAAAGTGTGACATGGGGGTTTGTTGTACAGATTATTTCATCACCCAGGTATTAAGCCTTGTATCCACTAGTTATTTTTCCTCATCCTCTCCCTCCTCCCACCCTCCACTCTCCTCTAAGCCCCAGTGTGTGTTGTTCCCCTCTACGTGTCCATGTGTTCTCATCATTTATCTCCCACTTATAAGTGAGAACATGCCATATTTGGTTTTCTCTTCCTGTGGTAGTTTGCTAAGGATAAAGGCTTCCAGCTCCACCCGTGTCCCTGCAGAAAAAAAAAAAGATCTCATCCTCTTTCATAGCTGCATAGCATTCCATGTAGTATATGTATCACATTTTGAAAAAGTCAATCTATCGTTGATGAGCATTTAGGTTGATTCCCTGTCTTTGCTATTGTGAATAGTGCTACAATGAACATATGCAATCATGTGTTTTTATATTATAATAGAACAGTTTATATTCCTTTGGGTATATATCCAATAATGGGCTTGCTGGGTCAAATGGTATTTCTGTCTTTAGGTCTTTGAGGAATCCCCACACTGTTTTCCACAATGGTTGAACTAATTTGTACTCACACCAACAGTGTACAAGCATTCCTTTTTCTCCCCAACTTTGTCAGCATCTGTTATTTTTTGACTTTTTAAGAATAGCCATTCTAACTGGTGCGAGATGGCATCTCATTGTGGTTTTGATTTGCATTTCTCTAATCATCAGTGATACTGAGCATTTTTTCCCCATGATTGCTGGCTGCATATATGCCTTCTTTTGAGAAGCAATTGTTTAAGCCCTTGGCCCACTTTTTAATGGTTTTTTTTTTCTTGTAAACATGTTTAAGTTCCTTATAGATGCTCGATTTTAGACCTTTGTCAGATGAGAAGTTTGCAAAATTTTTCTCCCGTTATGTAGGTTGCCTGTTCACTATGTTGATAGTGTCTTTTGCTTTGAAGAAGCTCTTTACTTTAGTTAGATCTATGTGCGCACTTCTTCTGTTTGTTTTTTATTCTGTTGGCTACTTGTCACTCCCCATGTTTGCCCTGCTCCCAAGATCTACTAACTCTTCACACAGAACCTCTGGTTGCCTTTGTGAAAGCTGCAAATACCAGGATGCAATCACTCTTGTCAGACCCAAACGAATTGCAGCTGAAAAAGCACAAAGTAGAGGAACTCATGCTTACATGTCTGAGACAAGGATTCTCTCGAGGCTTGTCTAAAATAACCCCACAAAAAATCCCTTCTTTAGGACTGCAGCAATTCAGATAAGATGCTTTCTAAAGAACACTTGCCTAATAACACCATCTTCTCCAATGAACTGACAGCAGCCTTAGCTTTGAACCTCTGAAACCAATGAATTCTATTTCCAAGAAGCTTATATGAACTTCCCCTTTTTGCCCTTGCTCTGAGCTTTTTCTTACCCTTCCATCTTTGGGTAGATCTGTGGCTTGCCACGGATGTGCATACTGGATTATGATCCTTCTTGATTATTCCCAAATAAATTCATTATATTAGGAGGCATTTTTCTGGTTTTGTTTTTTTGTTTTGTTTTGTTTTGTTTCAGGCTGACACTAGGGATGTCTCTTCAGTGTCCTTTGCTCAGAGCAAATCATTCTATTGTTCATCCTACTAACTAATTGTTGGAGTAAACATTGCTTCATGTCCTAAATTTCTCTGAGTAATTATTGACTAACTAGTGCTAAATGAGTACAATCTAGTAGGATACTCACTTTAATAGAGAGTAAACCCATAACTCCAAGTTGAAATCTCGCCCATCAGTAGTGGGTGAGGGAATGGATTTTTGTAGATTTCTGAGAATTTTTAAATCCCAGCACTAAAGAAGTCATCTGTGGGAGGGGCCCAGTGTTATCCTAAGGTTATAGACAGATTTTGGTAAAAGAGTAAAAAAATGCAGGCTGGCTGCAGTGGCTCACACCTGTAATCCTAGCACTTTGGGAGGCCGAGGAGGGCAGATTGCCTGAGCTCGGAAGTTTGAGACCAGCCTGGGCAACATGGTGAAACTCTGTTTCTGCTAAAATATAAAAGATATTAGCTGGGCATGGTGGTGGGCACCTGTAATCCCAGCCACTTGGGAGGCTGAGGTAGGAGAGTTGCTTTAACCTGGGAGGTGGAGGTTGCAGTGAGCTGAGATTGTGCCCCACTGCCCTCCAGCCTGTTGACAGAGCAAAACTCTGTCTCAAATAAAAAATTAAAATAGAAACAGATTAATCTAAATGGAAATTCTTTAAAATTCAAGTATTTTATATTAATGGGAGGAAAACGAGAGAAGGCACATAGCCCCTGCAGTTGTTATATGGGTTCTAAATTGTGACTGTCAACAAGTAGTTGTGTTATCTTAATATATCATTTCATTTCCTTGCAAAAAGGAAATAATTGTATCTGACTTGTTACTCTCTAGAGCTGTGTAATATTAGATAATATGTGAGAAAATACTTTGAAAAATACAAAATTCTCTATAGATATTATGATTTTCACTACCATCATCTCAGAACTCTGAGAGTGTTTGTAGATGGCACTCTTGTCTCATTTCTGCCTTCCAGTGATGTTGTAATTTTCGAATGTGATAATATATAAAACTATTAAGTGTCCAACATGTAATAAATAGTAAATTATTACTTGCTATTAATATTGTGATTTAAAATTATTGATTTTATCACATAATTTTCATGCTAGACCATGAGTTCTTATTACTCTGTTTTACTCAGCCCTGCACCACTGGTGCTCAGAATATCTTAAAGATTTAATATATGATTGTTGAATTAATTGGCTAGTTATTGTTAATTACATCAATACAATAGACTACAACATAAAAACGAAAACATTAAGTATCACAGTGGAGCAATAGAGAAGGTAAAAATTCAGAAGCCACCTGGTGATAAAAAGCTAAAACTAACACAGAAATAAATAGACTACATACTTTTTGTCACATTATGGGATTTTTCCAAGAAATACATTTCTTTCTCATAGGCCCCTCAATAAAAGCCTGCTGCAATAAAATTTCAAGGGCTTCTGCCTATAAAATTTTATATACTGCAGACTTTGAATCTGCATTACTTTGCAGAAACAATGGATTTTCGTTTCATAATTTGGTAGTCGTTAAGAAAAAAGAACTTAAGAAAAACGTATGTAACAAACGTGCACGTTGTGCCCATATACCCTAGAACTTAAAGTATAATTAAAAAAAAATTAGTAAGTTCTTTAACTTGCCACTGTGGAAAAATAAATCTATACAACAAAGTATGAAACACAAATCATTACAAAGGAAAATTTATTACTGAAATAAAAGTGTTATAAATTAAGGAATTCTGCGGTATATAAAATCTTAAGGCCCTCGGATCTTCTTGTATGCTAATCACACTGCTTAAAGCTCTCCCCTAACATGCAAGGGTGTTGCTAGGTTATTAAAATATGTATATGACATGTTTGACTACACTTTTAGAAACTCAAACTCATTATCAAGCTAAAAATGTTGTTATATTTCTATCTCCTACTCAATCATTATTTTTAAAATAAAAACGTTCTAAATCTCAGCAAAATAAGATTTTTGTGAGATAAAAGTATGTTTTCTGATGTTACACAACAATAATTGATACTAATCCACCAGAAGTATTAGGCAAAAATTTGCTTATTGAATTCCAAAATGAATTATGTTTTATTGGCCATCGCTCAGACAGGAGAAAATAATGTATCTTGTTTTCTCTAATTATCTTCTCTGTTTAACTTATCTCAGAGACCTAAAACCTACCAATGGTGAATGCCTTTACATGTTCATGGGAGCTGTTTTTATAATAGCCATCTGAGATAATGTTTGTCCTTGTCCTTCTGATCCAAAGGACAAGAATGTAACTAACAATGGAACATTTTCTACCACATGAGCAGTTTGAGGATATTGATTTCTGAATCAGCCGGTCAAGTTTACAGCAGTTATCTCTTAGTTAATACCTGACCTTGATATTTTGGGGCACATATGGCAACATGCAGTCTCATGCTGATCTAGTTACTTTTGCAGTAAGAATAACTTAATTGTGTTTTTGTCTTCTCACTCTGAAGCTATTATTCACTAATTCCACTAAACAAAAAGATTTCAAAGTCCACATTAAAAATCTAGATTACATTTCTTAAAAATAGGTTTTCCTCATTGTTCAAAACTGTGTTTATTTTATTCTACATCCTTCTTTTTCCAGAAATGGGATGGGTTGGTGATTACGGTATAAATACGTGTATGTACCTATGTGTAAACATTTTCATACTGATTTTTATGTGTCTGTTGACTTTTTTCAAAAATCCATTTATCATCAACCTCATGACCTCGCAATTACCAAAAGCTTACTGTTTTCTAAACATACCAAACACCTTTTCATTACTGCTTTTGCCCTTTTTATTGGTAAAACATGGATTCTCCTTGGTACTCTCGAAAAAATCAGATTTCCAACTATTATGCTTCTACTGAAGCACTTTATTTCTGCTTCATATACTCACAGCCCTTTGTCTTTATGATTTTTGATACTTATATGTTTTTATTTCTATTATTTGGGTACATTTGACTCTCACAAAATAAGTACAAATTATGTAAATAATTGTTGAATGAATTATATCACTACACACACACATTATAAAAGTATTTTAAACTGATTCCCTCAATATTCAGCGAATTTCTGAATATTGCTTTTCTACAAAAGAACTTAACTACCTGGTTAAGTAGCAAGTAAGTTTTTTATAAAAGAAAAGAGAAGTTAAAACATAAGCTAAAACCACTAGGCAAAAAATGTTACAAAGAAGGATTATATAGTCTATATATATAATATATATATGATTCAAATATATGGCTACACAAAACAATCATTGCAACATATGTTTAAAACATACTTATTCCTGGATGATGGACACATGAATCTAAATCTCTCCACTAATTATTTTCCCCAGACATTCAGGAAGGAATGCGAACGGGAAACATATGTAATCAAGAAAGTCAGCACTTATACGAGAAAGAAAATGCCATGAATTTCAAATTAACTATAAACAGAAAATTACACACAAAATCACATCAGTGCTTTGACCAGAGCTCCAATGGCCACTGCAAAACCTGTGAGTGTGGGAGGGAAGGGAAAGAGAATCCATGAAAAATGGGAGAGGACAGTGAAAGGTTTAGAGTATAGAGAAACTTATCTGTAAAAGGATAAAGTCCTTTTAGAAAGAGGTAAATTAATGCACAGAGTTCTGTGGCATGGTGGCACAGCACCAACTACAGTAAAGAAATAAATTACTAGGTGTCCACATGAGAAGAATACAAATAAAATGTTAAAGTAAGTAAAGGCATGTAAACAACCAAGAGAAATTAAGATATATAACCTTTTTTTGTATTCCATTCCAACCACTGTCTCTTTGACCACATTTTTTATTGTATCTGCTATTCACTCTCTCTCTCTATATATATATATATAAAATTCCATAAATATACATATTTATTTATATATTTCTTTTAAAAAAATATATAAAATATATGCATTTTATATATACTTATATATGTCTCCTATATATAGGAAATATATATACACACATATATAGGAAATATATATATGTATATACTTATAGGAAATATATATAAGTACATATAACCTCTATATAGGGAATATATTTTATATATATTTTATATATATAAATATTTTATATATAGGGAATATATATATATAAAGAGATATGTACATAGTAAGAATATATGTTCCTTAAAAAGGGTGAAATTAAAACTAGAGACAAGCCTTATTTTATTGCACTCTGCTTTATTATACTGTGGAGATACCTTGGGCTTTACAAATTGAAGGTTGTGATAACCCTGCCACAAACAAGCTTACCAGTACCATTTTCAAACAGCATGTGTTCACTCTGCCTTTATATCACATTTTGGTAATTCTCACAATATTCCAAATTTTATTATTAATATTATGTCTCTTAAGGAGATCTTTGATCAGGGATCTTTGATGTTACTATTGTAATTTTTTTGAGGTGCCACAGACTGCACCCATATAAGACTGTAAAAATTGCTCAGCACTGCGTGTGTTCTGACTGCTCCACTGCAGGCCACTTTTTCCTGTCTCTCTCCCTGTCCTTGGCCTTCCTTATTCCCTAAGAGACAACACTATTGAAATTAGGTCAGTTAAGAACCCTACCGTGGCCTCTAAGTGTTCAAATTGAAAGAAACAGTTACACTTCTCTCACATTAAATCAAAAGCTAGAAATGATTACACTTAGGCGGGCATGTCGAAAGCCAAGATAATCTGAAAGCTAGGCCTCTTGCATCAAACATTAGCCAGGCTGTGAGTGCAAAGGAAATGCTTTTGAGGAAAATTAAAAGTGCTACTCCAGTGAACATACAAATAATAAGAAAGTGAAACAGCTGCATTCCTGATGTAGAGACAGTTTTAGTGGTCTGGAGAGAAGATGAAACCAGCTACGACATTCCCTTAAGCTAAAGCTTAATCCTAATTCTCTTCAATTCTTTGAATCCTGAGAGAGATGAGGAAGATGAAGCTTAGTACCTAGCAAAAGTTGATTCATAAGGTTTATAGAAAACCATCTTCAAAACATAAAAATGAAAGACGAAGCAGAAAGTGCTGATGTAGAAACTGTAGCAAGTTATATGGGACATCTGTCTAAGATCATGGACAAAACTATCTGAAAAAACAGATTTTCAATACAGATGAAACAGCCTTTTACTAGAAGAAGATGCCATCTGGGACTTTAATAGCTAGAGAGGAGGAATCGATGCCTGGCTTCAAAGCTTCAAGGCCCAGGTTGACTTTCAACCTGTACTGTTAGGTTGTAATGCACCTGATGATTGTAAATTGAAGCCAGTGCTCATATACCATTCCAAAATCCTGGACCTCTTAACAGTTAGGCTAAATCTATTCTTCCTCTGCTCTACAAATGAAATTACAAAGTGTGGATGACAGCACATCTGTTTATAGCATGGTTTACTGAATATTTTAAGCCCACTGTCGAGATTTAATGCTCAGAAAAAGACTCATTTCAAAACATGACGGCTCATTGACAGCATCCCTGGTTACCCAAAGGCTCTGATGGAGATGCACAAGATGATGAATTCTATTTTCATGCCTATTACACAACATCCATTCCATGAATCTTGAATGTTCTTAATGGCATCTAGAGTGGTGAATCCTTATCAGAAGGTTTTTAGCTTACTTTGCCCAGGAATATCAGAAGAATCACCGGCTGTAGCTGTATGGCAGCTATAGTCTTATGAAACATATTTCTTAATAAAACTTCAAAATCAAAATTACTCCTTGATCCATAGCCTGTGATTCTGCTGATGTTCTTATGCAAAGTAAATTAGAAACCTTTTGATAAGGATTCACCACTCTAGATGCCATTAAGAACATTCAAGATTCATGGAAGGAGGTCAAAATAGCAACATTAACAAGAGTTTAGAAGTTGTTTTCAATCATTATGAGTGACTTCAGTGGAAGAAGTAACTGAAGATGTAAAAATATCAAGAACTGGAATTAGAAGTGGAGTCTGAAGATGTGACTGAATTGCTACAGTCTCATGATAAAACTTGATGAAGAGTTGCTTATTATTGGTGAGAAAGAACACAGTTCCTTGAAATGGAATCTATTTCTGGTGAAGGTGCTGTGAACATGGATGAAATCACTACAAAGTCTTTATAATATTATATAAATTTAGTTAATAAAGCAGTGGTAGTGTTTGAAAGATTGATTACAATTCTGAAAGATGCCTTACAGTGAGTAAAATGCTGTCAAACAGCATAGCATTCTACACTACTAAGAAATTTTTTGTGAAAGGAAGAGACAAACATGTAGCAAACTTCACTGTTGTCTTATTCTGAGAAATTGCCGCAGCCACTGCAATGTTCAGCAACCGTGAACCTGATCAGTCAGTAGCTGTCCACATCGAGGCAAGGCCCACCAGCAGCAAAAGATGACCATTTGTGGAAGGCTTAGATGATAGCATTTTTTAACAATGAAGTATTTTTTAATTAAGGTATTTACATTTTTTAGATGAATGCTACTGTATGCTTAGTGGACTAAAGTATAGTGTAAACATGATTTTTATAAGCACTGGATGCCAAAAAATTTTTGTGGCTGTATTGCAATATACACTTCCTTGCAGTTGTCTGGAACTAAAACCACAATAATTCCCAGGTACACCTATAATTATGTTCATTTATAATTTAATAAAGCTTTCTAGAAATGATCCCTTAGATCTATATATTGAAAGACTACACTTCTGTAGTTTACCTGAAACGATTGACTCCAAAACATATCTTAGTAAAACTATTAAATTTTAAAGATAATTTAAAAATATCCTTAGAATCCTCTAGGAAAAAAGATTAAATTATAACAGTGAGAAAATTAGACTGGCTGTAGACTTCTCAGGAATAACGCACAAAGCAAGGAGTTAATGGAGTGGAATTTCAGGAAACACAAAAAAGGGTAAGCCAAGCATTTTACGTCTAGGCAAAAAATTTTCTTCAAGAATCAAGTGTACAGAAAAAGAATATGCAAGAACCAAGGGAACATTATATACACAAGTTGTTTATGAATAATCTATCATATAATGAGTTTCATCTAAATAAAATGTCCTGGTGAAACTTCAGTAAGGGAATTGATGATTAGCATTAATATATTTATTTCTTCAAATATGACTTAAAAGGGGTGAGGATATGAGTGGGTGAACAATATGTAAGTTTTATACATTCTGGCAAAATAAAGTATTCAAGTGTAAAATGAAAAGAGAAGAGAGATAAGTGAAAATAGAAAGATATTAATTGTGGGGTACGTCATAGGTGAGTCAAAGAATACTACTAAAAATGAAAGCCAGTTAGTACAATGCTAAAAATATGAGGCAGGGGTGGGAGGAAGCAGCTTTAGGGAAATGGGGACTATATAAACTATAAATACAAAAATAATCCATAGAACAAACTTGTAAACTTTTCTAAATACCAAAGTAATTTTTTAAAAGGAGACAATACATTGAGAAACACAGTAAACAAAATATAATTCAATCAGAAAGTATACCAAAAAATGAAAGCACCGAACCCAAACACATCCGTTCTGTGTAATAGGTTGAACTCACCTATTACAATAAAAAGATTTTAAAATTGGCACATAAAACCAAAATCTATGCTGTATGCCAGACCCATCTAAAATACAGTCATTCCAAAAAGTTAAATGAATGGAAAAAACACATCAGTCAAATGGAAACAATAAGACAACAAACCTAATACCAGAGGAAGTAGAATTTAGGCCAAAAGCATTAGATGAGACAAACAATGTTGTTTCATGTTGCTCATAGCCACAGTTCATAAGTTACATAAAACATTACTGATATCTATGCACTAAAAAATACAACCACACACATACAGAACATAAACTTCAGTTGGTGCAGGGAAATATAAAGAGAAAATAACACTAACAATAGTGTTGCCTTTTATTCTGTTGAATTGTCTTATTGATCTGGAAGTATTTGTTAATTATTAACATATAATTCCATGGTTGATTTCATGTATTGTAAATATTATCTATATGACTACATGACTAGTATTTTTACTTTTACAGTAGTATATTTTGATAATAAAAGTTTCTAATTTTATTGAATCCAATTTTTTTATTGTTAGTGCTTCTCTATCATGTTTCAGAAATCTCCCTTCACCGCAGCTCATAAAGATATTACTCTGTGTTATTTTATGGAAACTTTCCTGTTCCACCTTGCACTTTTTGATCTAGTCTCCACCTCATATCATGTATAATTTGAGGTAGGAATTAAGTTTTATTTTTTCCATATGGATATGCAACTAATCCAGTACTATTTCTTGAAAAGATTGTCTTTTCCTCACCAAGTTTCATTGCCTTCTTTGTCACATTTTAAGTGCACATATATGCAAAAATAAGTTTATAGATTTTTAATTTTGTTCCATTGGTTTATTTGTATATCGTTGTGCCAATATCATACTGCCTTAGTTATTGTGCCTTTATAATAAATCTTTTTACTTGGTTGGCCACTTACCAAAATGTTCTTCTTCAAAATCATTTTGCCTGATCTGGGTAATTTGCATTTTCATAAAAATTGTAAAAGTTTGCCAGTTTTCACACACAAAAAGAATGAGGTTTGTTTGGGAGTACATTGAGTCTATATATGAATTTGGAAGATAACTGTTTTAAAATAATGAGTCTCCTAGTATATAGTGTATTTCTCTTTTACATTATTTGTCTTACTGTAGTCAGTAATGCTTTCTTAAAAATCTATTTCTAGTTGGAAATTTTAAAAATTATATATTTATGGTGTACGTGATGTTTTGATACATGTTTATACACACATTGTGGAATGGCTACACCAACCTAATTAACATATGTAGTATCTCACATACTATTTTTTTGGTGATGGAAACAATACTTAAATTGTACTCTTCTAGCAAATTTCAAATATACAGTATATTAACTGTAGTCATCATGAGGTATAATACATATCTTGACCTTAATTTTGCATAAGTGAAATTTTGTTTCCTCTACTCAACATATTCCCATGCCCCAACCCCCGTCTGGTAACCACACTTTCACTCCCTGTTTCTATGAGTTTGACTTCTTTAGATTCTGCATATAAATGAGATCATGTGGTATTTCACCTACTATACCTGTGAGTCAATAATGCTTTATAGTTTTCTATGGAAAAGTCTAGCACATCTTCTGCGAAACCTTTTTCTAGGTATTCAGTGATTTTCACTATACCATATATACTTTTTAAAACTCATTTTTGTTTTATTTCTGGAATGTAGATATAAAATAATATGGGTTATTGGATACATGTATTATGATAATACTAAGTCCACTTAACAACTGTAATTATGTAATTGTACAAAGTTAAAATCCTTCTCTTCCAATCTTACTTTGTGTGCATTCATTCATTCATTCATTCATGCCTTATTGCACTGGCTAGAACCACCATTATAATATTGCATAAAAATGCTGATAGCAGATACGCTTGTCCTCTTTCCGAATCTTTGTTAATGTTAGTTCTTGGTTTCTTTTCACACACCTTTTATAAGATTGATAAAACTTTTACATTTCCAGATTCCTAAGTTTTGCATCATGGATAGGTGCTAAATATCTATTGTTTTTGTTAGCTTAGTGTTTTATTCTAGAAATTTGTCCATTTCAAATAATTTTCATATGTCTTGTAATAAAACTATTAATAGCCTTTCCTGTTATTTCATATCTGAGGGATCTATATTGATGATTCTATTTTGGTTTTTGATATGAATATTTTTATATCTTCTCTTTCTCTTTTTTTCCATTGGTGATTCTTCAAAAATTTTAGTAATTGTTGGAAAAAACAAATTTTTGCTTTATTGATCTCTTTTCTATGTAATTGATTTCAATAGTATTAATGTCTGCTCTTATTTTTTATTTTTTAGTTTGTTATTTTTGTAATTTAAACATGTTTTTGAGAGTTGATTTTTAATCTTTTTTCTAAGGTATGTATTTAAACATAAATTTTCTTTGAAGTATAGTTTAGCTGCATCTAACAAATTTTTCTCACATTTTTGTCATAATTTAGTTCAGTTTTTTTCCATTTTCATTATAATTTTTTCTTTAGCATGTGGGTACTTAGAAATACATTGTCAAATTTCAAGTGATTATTTTCTATGTTTTTTCTATTGCTTTAAGGCTTTGATTTACTCTGTTTAGAGAGATACATTGTTTTAATCTATTGTTATCGAGAATATGGAAAATTTTAGTAAATAATGTGTTTACTATTACAATTAGAAAATAATGTGTACCATAGTTGCTGAGTACAGTCTTTCATATATGTCACTTAGGTCATAATGTTGAAATATGCTGTTTAAATCTTCCCTTCTGATTTTCTTTCTATTTGCTTCTTCCATTAAGAGAGAAAGTAAAAAATATTCCACTGCTGTTTTTAATTTATCTATTATTTGTGTCAATTTCAGCTTTATATATTCTGAGATTACATAATTTGATAAACACTAATTTAAAATTATTTTATCTTCTTGTTTAACAGTTGTCTAATAAAAGGTCTCTCTATTTCTGGTAATCTTTCTTACTTGAAGTCTTGTCTGATAGCATAGATAAGCAAGCTTTCTTTGGTTAGTGTTCACATGGTGAATAATTTCATCTTTGATTTTCAAGCTGTGTTATATTTTGATGCCTCTCTTGTGTGTTGTTTTCATTTTCAAGGCTGACGGTCCTTGCATTTTAATATATTTTCTGTTTAATTTCCTACTGAAATACTTGGATTCAAATCATCTACATTTTATGTTTTACTATTTGTATCTTGTATACTCCTTTTTTCCTTCTTCATGTAAATTATTTTGGATTGAAGTTCCTTTTAAATAATAATTACCTCTATTCCCACTTCATAGTTTATTAGTCATATATGCCTTTACTATTCTTTTACAGATAACCCTGAAGAGCTTAAAATATACATCCTTGACTCTTTGAAAGAACAAAAAGAATTTGTACAGTGACCATATTTCAAACAAATGTTGGAACACTTTTCCATTCATTCCACCTGTGTATATATATATGTGCCATTGTTTCCATGTATTTTATTATGTATATATCTTTTAATCTGCAAATGGCTTTGTTAACATGGTTTTATACAGTCATTACTTGAATAGATTGACCCACCAATTTATCCACTGCTCTCTATTCCTTCCTGCGTCTCTAATACTTATTTAGAGTCATTTTTATTCTGTTGACAGAAATTTCTTTAGGATTTTTAATGGAACTGCTGTTGATGAATCTTCTTTTTTTTTGTCTAAAATAAGTTTATTTTTATTTTGAATTTTTTTCTGTGGTTAGGTAGAGAATTTCGGTTTCTTTTTGCTTCCTTTTATTTTCTATATTAGTTCTTTGATACAGTTCTTGAATTTGCTCTTTTAAGTTAGTAGCAAACAAACATCATTTTTAAAACAACCATATAACTTTTTAATTATAATATTTAATTATGTTTTCCTAACCCACAAATGCTTTCGCAATGCTGTTATTTAAAGTTTTTTTTCCGGAACTTTTATCTCTCACATATGCTTTCACTGTAATGCATATAAGCTTAGAGAGATTATTGTGATTTTCTTGGCTTTTTGGGTTTCGGGTGTATATTTTCGGGGACTTTAGGTGTCAACAGACCTAAAAGCAAAGAGAAAGTGTGGGCTGTCTTCCCACTGTGGCCAGTAATGGAGAGCTTGTGGACTGCTGGTCTCCTTCTAGAATCATACAGGTTCCCATTTCCAAAACCTAGAGGACACAGCTCATTGGTTCAGAACCTTCTTGGTATCCTGAAATGTGAACCTTTATTTTGCCAGCCAAATTCTTCCCAGGATCCTCACTCCACAGCTCAAATGTTGGCCTGCTTTTTCTCTGCCCAAAGGTGAACAACTTTCTCACCAATTATTTCTGCTCAGACTCTCACAGAAACCGAGTTCTCAGAAACCACTTAACTCAGGAGATGTAGATATACTGACACTGTCAGTCTACGTGAAGAGCTCTATTCAGGCTCTAGAATCCTCATAGTTATTTATACAAGAAGAACTTGAAGGTTAATGTACTTACGTATCTACCATTCAAATTCTTCAATTGTTGTTCTGTACACTGTTATTTAGTTGGGTATTATAACAGAAATGAAAGAAAAGAATGTACTGACCTGCCCAGTTGGCAAATTGCACCCAAGAACCCCTCAACCCACAGAGACGCTTAATATTATATTAACAAGGTCAATATAATACCCCTCAGTGTACTGGAACTGTAATTTACTAAGTAATTAGATGTCTGACAATACAATATTCTGGGTAAACATAAAGTAGTTTAGTAGCCACTGAATTTGCCTCATTGTATGTAAAATCTTCTTAAAAATGTTTTGAAGTAATTTTCTAGATAGTTAATTTGCTACTTACCCAACTTTAACTGTCCCAGTTCTTATCTTACAGTGCCTCTCAAAGGTCAAGGCCAGAAGGCACACATTGAATTTTCAAAATGCTCACTTAGCCATACTTTATGGGCTGTAGCTCATTCTAATTGCTCAAGTTACATAGTAGTTACTTCATGGTATTCTTCCTTAGGCTTTATGAAAATGAATACTACATTTAGGTGGCTCAGTGATAATTGATACCACTAGAGACACAGATTATAGGGAACATAAGATTCTGCTGCCTTTGTGTACCTGTACCTTTCTCCTAAAATATATTCAGTTACTTGCAAAAGTCTTGATAATATGTCTTGATGTAGCATATTGTATTTCAACAAAAGTGAAAGTAGATTCAGGTGCTGGTTCTGTCCTGTGACATGATAGGAATCAAATTATATTCCCAGGCTTTTTTTGCATCAATTCTCATGCGTATATTTAATATTTAGAAGCATATGCTTGGTCAGCAGCATTCTGAACTACAGCTTTGAATAATCCTCTGATTAGTTATTTTCCAGATTTCCAGGAGCTGTAAGATGGATTTAAGTAATATGTTGATTGGTTAGTAAACTACTTGTTTTATAAATCAGCAGTGGATTCCCTTTACGATATATTCACCCTGGTTATTTATTTCTTACTTGAAGAATCTACAAATAACGCAGATGAGTTAAAGGAAACAGAGTAGTCATATAGTAAATCAGTAAAACAAAAAATCTGAAATAAATATATTTAGTTTTAATAAACGCAGACAGCATCTTGCTATGTTGCCCAGGCTGATCTTGAACTCTTAGCCTTAAGTGAGTTTCCCATCTCGGTCTCCCAAAGTGCTGGGATTACAGGTGTGAAGCCATCATGCCCAGCCAAGAAATTTATTTAGAAGACAAACAAACAAAAAAACACACTTCAGGGACTACTTCAAGTCAGGTAAAGAACACAAAGTTATTTTGAACATGAATTATTTACAAAGTCTTACAACAGGTGAGGTTGGGATAAGTAAATTGGTGTAACCCTCCTTTCAAGGAGTTTAATGCTAAGTAAGGAGTCAATCGTGTAAACTACTCTATGTGACAGGTAGAAAGATGGAAATTTTTTTTTCCACAGTACTTTTTAACATTATTATTATTTTGTCTTCATCTTTTAAGTCCAGAAATACATTTCCAGGATGTGCGGTTTTGTTACATAGGTAAACATGTGTCATGGTGCTACACAGTCATCCCATCACCG
The DNA here is from genome assembly GCF_029289425.2 of Pan paniscus. Classification (NCBI taxonomy): domain Eukaryota; kingdom Metazoa; phylum Chordata; class Mammalia; order Primates; family Hominidae; genus Pan; species Pan paniscus. The sequence continues at coordinate 100,519,918 of NC_073258.2, forward strand.
AGGTATTAATCCCAGCATTCATTAGCTGTTCTTCTTGATGCTCTCCCTTCTCCCTGCCACCCTCTGACAGGCCCCAGTGTGTGTTTTCTCTCTCTACACGTTAATGTATTCTCATGATTTAGCATCCACTTATAGGTGAGAACATGCAGTATTTGGTTTATTGTTCCTGGGTTAGTTTGCTAAGGATAATTGCCTACATTTCAATCCATGTCCCCACAAACAACATGATCTTATTCCTTTTTATGGCTGTAGAGTATTCCATGGTATATATGTACCACATTTTCTTTATCCTGTCTGTCATTGATGGGCATTTAGGTTATTTCACGTCTTTTCTGTTGTGAATAGTGCTGTAATGAATACACACATGCATGCGTCTTTATAATAGTACTATTTGTATTACTTTGGGAATATACCCAGTAGTGGGATTGCTGGATCAAATGGTATTTCTGCTTCTAGGTTTCTGAGAAATCGCCACACTGTCTTCCACAATGGGTTGAACTAATTTACACTCCTGTCAACAATGTAAAAGCATTCCTGAGGGCTGGGCGTGGTGGCTCACGCCTGTAATCCCAGCCTTTAGGGAGGCCAAGGCGGGTGGATCACAAGGTCAGGAGATCGAGACCATCCTGGCTAACACAGTGAAAACCTGTCTCTACTAAAAATACAAAAAATTAGCTGGGCGTGGTGGTGGGCGCCTGTAGTCCCAGCTGCTTGGGAGGCTGAGGCAGGAGAATAGCGTGAACCTGGGAGGTGGAGCTTGCAGTGAGCCAAGATCGATCGCGCCACTGCACTCTACCCTGGGCGACAGAGTGAGACTCCTCAAAAAGAAAAAAAAAAAAAAAAAGCATTCCTTTCTCTCCACAACCTCAGCAGCATCTGTTATTTTTTTTGACATTTTAATAATCACCATTCTAACTGGTGTGAGATGGTATCTCATTGTGGTTTTGATTTGCATTTCTGTAATTATCAGTGTTGTTGGGCTTTTTTTCATATATTTCCTGGCCACATGTATGTCTTGTTTTGAGAGGTGTCTCTTCATGTCCTTTGGCCACTTTTCAATGGGGTTCTTTGCTTTTTCTTGTAGATTTTTTAAAGTTCCTTGTAAAGTCTGGATATTACTCCTTTGTCAGATGAACAGATTGCAAAATTTTTCTCCCATTCTGTAGGTTGTTTGATCACTATGTTTGATAGTTTATTTTGCTGTCCAGAAGATCTTTAGTTTAATTAGATCCCATTTGTCAATTTTGCTTTTGTTGAGATTGCTTTTGGCATCTTTGTCATGAAATCTTTGCCCATGCCTATGTCCTGAATGATACTGCCTAGTTTTCATCTAGGGTTTTTATAGTTTTGGGTTTTACATCTAAGTCTTTAATTCATCTTGAGTTAATTTTTGTATATGGTGTAAGGAAGGGGTCCAATTTCAATTTTCTGCATATGGCTAGCCAGTTCTCCCAGCACTACTTATTAAGTAGGGAATCCTTTCCCCATTGCTTGTTTTTGCCTGGTTCATCAAAGATCAGATGGTTATTGGTATGTGGCTTTAGTTTTGGGTTCTCTATTCTATTCCATTGGTCTATGTGCCTGTTCTTTCACCAGTACCATGCTATTTTGGTTACTGTAGTCTTATAGTATAGTTTGAAGTTGGGTAACATGATGCCTCCAGCTTTGTTTTGTTGTTGTTGTTCTTGTTTTGTTTGTTTGTTTTCTTAGGATTGCCATGGCTATCTGGCTATTCAGGCTCTTTCTTGGTTCCATATAATTTTTAAGATAGTTTTCTCTTTTTCTAGTTCTGTGAAGAATGTCCATGGCAGTTTAATAAGAATAGCATTTAATCTCTAAATTGCTTTAGTCAGTACGGCCATTTAAAAAAAACTGATTCTTCCTATCTATGATCATGGAATGTTTTTCTACTTGTTTGTGTCATCTCTAATTTCTCTGAGCAAGCAGTCATTTGTAGTTCTCCTTGAAGAGGTCCTTCACATCCCTCGTTAGCTGTATTCATAGGTATTTTATTCTTTTATGTCACTGCCAGGTTTGGATATTAGGATGATGATGGCCTCATAGAACGAGTTAGGGAGGATTCCTTCCTTCTCAATTTTTTTGGAATAGTTTCAGTAGAACCGATAACAACTCTTCTTTGTACATCTGGTACAATTCAGCTCTCAGCCTGTCTGCTCTTGGGGTTTTTTTGGTTGGTAGGCAATTTATTACCACCTTAATTTCAGAACTCATTTTGGTCTACTCAGGGATTTAGTTTCTTTCTTGTCCAGTCTTGGGAGGGTGTATGTATCTAGTAATTTATTCTTTTCTTCTAGATTTTCTTGTTATTTGCATAAAAGTGTTTATAATAGTCTCTGACGGCTTTTGGTATTTCTGTGAGGTCAGTAGTAATATGGCCATTATTGTTTCTGATTGTGTTTATATAAATCTTCTCTTCTTCTTTATTAGTCTAGCTTGCAGTCTATCTCAATTTTTTCAAAAAAAAAAAAAAAAAAGGCACCTGGATTTGTTGGTTTTTTTGAAGAGTGTTTATGTCTCTGTCTTCTTTAACTCAGCTCTGATCTTTATTTCTTGTCTTCTGCTAGCTTTGGGGTTTGTTGGTTCTTGGTTCTCTAGTTTGTTTAGTTGTGATGTTAGGTTGTTAACTTGAGATCTTTCTAGCTTTTTAATGTGGGCTTTTATTGCAGTAAATTTCCCTCTTAACACTGTGGTAGCTGTGTCCCAGAGTTTCTGATGCATTGTATCTTTTTTTTTAAATTATTTTCAAATAACTTCCTGATTTGTGCCTTAATATTGTTATTTACCCAGAAGTCATTCAGGAGCAGGTTGTTTGATTTTCATGTAGTTGTATAATTTTGAGTGAATTTCTTAATCGTGAGTTCTAATTTGATTGCACTGTGGTCTAAGCAACTGTTTGTTATGATTTCAGTTCTTTTGCATTTGCTGAGGAGTCTTTTACTTCTGAATATGTGAACAGTTTTTTTAGTAAGTGCCATGTGGTGATGAGAAGAATGTATATTCTGTTCTTGGGTGCAGAGTTTGTAGATATCTGTCAGATCCACTTGATCCAGAGCTGAGTTCAGGTCCTGAATAGTTTTGTAAATTTTCTGTCTTGATGATCTGTCTGATATTGGCAGTGGTGTGTTAGTCTCCCACTATTATTGTGTGGGAGTCTAAGTCTCTTTGAAGGTCTCTAATAATTTTCTTTATGAATCTGGGTGCTCCTGTATTGGGTGCATATATATTTAGGATAGTTAGTTCTTGTTGAATTGAACCCTTTACCATTTGTAATGCCCTTCTTTGTCTTTTCTGATCTTTCTTGGTTTAGTGTCTGTATTGTCAGAAACCAGAATTGCAACCCCTGCTTTTTTAGGTTTTCCATTTGCTTGGCAAATTTTCCTCTTTCTCTTTATTTTCAGCCTATGTGTGTCTTTGCATGTGAGATAGGTCTCTTGAAGACAGCATATGAATGGGTCGTGGTTCTTTATCCAACGTGCCACTCTGTGTCTTTTAATTGGGGCATTTAGCCCATTTACATTCAAGGTTATTGTTATGTGTGGATTTGATTCTGTCATCATGATGCTAGCTGGCTAGTTTACAGACTTGTTTATGTAGTTGCTTCATAGTGTCACTGTTCTATGTATTTCAGGGTGTTTTTGTAGTGGCTGGTAATGGTTTTTCCTTTCCGTGTTTAGTGCTTCCTTAGGAGCACTTGTAACACAGGTCTGGTGGTGACAGTTTCCCGCAGCATTTGTGAAAAAGGACTCTATTTCTCCTTCACTTACAAAGCTTGGTTTTGCAAGATATGATATTCAGGGTTGAAATTTCTTTTCTTTAATAATATTGAATATTTGCCCTCAATCTCTTCTGGTTTGTAAGGTTTCCACTGAGAGGTCCACTGTTAATCTGTTGGGCTTCCCTTTTTTCATGACCTGACCTCTCTCTCTCTGGCATCCCTCAATATTTTTTCTTTTATTCCATCAGTGAAATGTTTTAATAGTCAAATAATTTTGCAAAACATTTTTTTCATAATTCACCAAACAAATTCGTATTTTAAGTGTTCCTATAGTAGAGGAGAATCCTTTGATATGACACCAATTTTGATTGACTGTAGTATACCCTAAACTCATTTTTATTCCAAAAAATTTATTGATATCATTAGAATAGTACACATTTGTGGGACACTTAAGTTTGTAATTATAATAGCTGGGAGAAAGGGTTACAGCCAATAAATCCTGATTGTGGAATCAAGACAGCTTCACAGAGTTGGTGATTGGGCATGGAAGAATGAAAGCAATATTTAAATAGGTTAATCTAAAACAGGAAGTACATATAAAAATTTGAAGAAAAAATTTTAAAGCTGTAAAAATCACATAAGCAAGCAGTTGAAACATTTCTGCAATAAGATGTAAATATGTACTTCTAGCTATTTTTGAAAGTAATGTAGTCTTCAAAGAAAAACATTAAGAACTGAGTACATGTGTGTTTTCAGTACCTGTGTGCACAGCACAGAAAATACAAATATATTTAAGGCTCATTTTTGGCATCAGAGAGGAAATAATAGTCTTTAAATAATATTACTACAATGGAATTATAGCTAAATTATTCCAATAAAAAAATTCCTTTCTGTATGGAGCTTAGAGTTTGTTTTTAAAACAAACAATTATAGAAATAAATGTGAAATTATGATACATGGTACAAAAGAAGTTACAACCTGTGATGATTGTAAGGGTTTTAAAGGAGGAGGTGTTTGAATTGAGGGGTTGAAGGATGAGAAGCTGATGAGGTAAAGGTTATGAAATGAGGCATGACAAGCAGAGGGCACACAGGCCCAGTGGACCGTGAAACATGGGGTCTTCAAGGGTGGATAGAGTAATGGACAGTAGAGCTGGGACAATAGAGGATAGTGAGAGACATGGAGTCTCTGCAAACATAATACCCAAACTGAGTAGTTGACAAGGAAAACAAATTTTATTTCTGAAATAGAAATACCAATATGTCAGTGGGATTTTGACAGACGAGATTGTTTCTTTGATTTATAATAATGTGACGTGTATGTTTTTAGAATGGATAAAAATTGACAACATGAGAGTTCAGCTTAGCTCAACAAGTATTCATTGAATCAGGTTCCAAAGGTAGGTAAATGAATATGATACATTCCCTATTGATGAAGGAGATAGAAACATAAATATGTGCATGTATCTAAGATGCCTAAAAGGCCTTTTGAGTGAGAGGAAGTCTGAGCTGATACATAATGTATAAACATTCAGATGTTGAATCTGAGATCAGACGGGTGATTCAGACAGAAGGAATTGCATAAACAGACACGTGAGGCTTAAGCAAATAATGTTGCCGAGAACCATAAGTACTTCGATGTTGTTGGAATGTAAAATGTGAGAAAAGAAGAAAAGGCAGAGAAGGCTAGAAAAAAAAAACATGAAATATATCACAATACGGCTCTGAAGCCAATACGGCTCATGAAGCCAAAGACTTAGAGTTCATGCTACACTTCAGGGCTGTGCAAACTTTAGACAGTGAGCCAAATCTGGCTTATTGCCGTTATTTGGTGAGTAGGCATTGGAACTCAGCCAAAATTATTTATTTAATGTTATCTATGGCTGTTCCCACATTTCACTGTCAGAGTTGAGTAGTTGCAACAGAGAGTGTGTAGTACACAAAGGCAAAAATAAGTATCATGTAGCCTTTACAGAAAAAAATTGCTGAGCCTGCTATACATAATATGCCAAGCACAGTCTTCAAGTAAGTGAGTAACAGTTTTAGACTTTTTCAAACTAAAATACATAGTCACCACTTTTTTTATTATTATTTCACTTTAAGTTCTGGGATACATGTGCAGAATATGCAGGTTTGTTACATAGGTATACACGTGCCATGGTGGTTTGCTGCACCTATCAACCTGTCATCTACATTAGTTATTTCTCCTAATGCTATCCCTCCCCGAGCCCCCCACCCCCTGGCAGTCACCAATGTGTGCTGTTCCCCTCCCTGTGCCCATATGTTCTCGTTGTTCAACTTCTACTTATAGAAGAATGAGAACATGCGGTGTTTGGTTTTCTGTTCCTGAGGCACCACTTTGTAAGTATCTAATATATGTTAAACACCAGACTAGATGATTTACTCACATGAACTGCGTCTCAAAACCATTCTTCCTGGTAGATATCAAAATTCCCCATTTTACTGATAAATATAGAGATTAAGGAAGGTTATGTGCCTTTCCAAGGCCCCATAATTTTGACATTTTTGAATCAAATTTAAACTCAGTTCTGTCGAACACCAAATACATTACATTTTTACAGTCTGGTAGCATATTAAAAAAATGAATACTAGAATCAAATGAAGTCTAATTGTGAGGAATTTGTTGCAGAAATCCCACCAATCCATGATCTGTATCTAAATTAGGTAGAAGGATGATAGAGATAAATTCCAGAGTTTAGTATGGAAAATAAGTAGATCATCTAGAATGACTTATTTATTCTTGACAGATTGGGTGACTAAGTCAGGGAAGCAACTTCCCACTTTCTGGTTTGGGTGGTAAGAAGAAAGATACATTCAGTTCTAGATACAGGGAATCTAGGACAGCAAGCAGGCCCACAAGCAGGGTAGCATTGATGAGTGATGTTTTGTACAGTGTGTATATTTTCAAATGTCTGAATTAGATCCATGTGAAGATAGACACCAGGGTGTTGCCTGCAAAAGGCTAAAATTCAGAGACATGGGGTACAAGTTGGAGATTATTCAGCTTTAGCATAGAGTTAAGAAGTAGCAGAAGCTGACTTTTATACAATTTTAGGAATGAGTATAAAATATTTTATATATCTTATAGAAATCCATTAGATTTAGAAAGAGACACTGGATTATGGTGCTTAAGAACACTAAGGGCCAGGCACGGTGGCTGACACCTGTAATCCCAGTGCTTTGGGAGGCCTAGGTGAGAGGAGGTTCGAGACCAACCTGGGCAACGTAGGAACATAGACTCCATCTCTACAAAATAAATAAATAAATAAATAAATAAATAGAAAGCGAAAAAATAAAACTCTGTAAAAGCTGACAACCTGAGTTCAAATCTTCTACTAATTTTCTATAACCTTATGCAAATTACTAGATTTACTTGTGCTTTGGAAACCTGTTCTATAAAATGTCTATTACTAACACTAAAAGCACTTATCTCGTAGGGTTGTTAGGAGGATTAAATGAGTTAATACATACAAAAGTTTTAAAATAATACTTATAGATGGTAAGCACCATATAGATGTTTACCTGTATTTATTAATTAAAAAATATTTTTTACATTTCATATATTAGGATTTTTCAACATAGTTTTCTCACTACCTCATATACCAATGTTTATTCTAAACTGAAAAGGGATGTATAAAGGGCTATAAAAGAGGGCTGACCTGAATCCAATATTTTCTTTATACCTGTATATCAGCCATAAGCCTGGAGCATTGTGTGAGGTTAAAATGAATGAAGTGCTTTAAAGATATGTTTGCCACAATACAGATTCCTTACGTGTCTATGAGGAACCCTCTCTTGATGGGAATGTCAAAAAGGACACATGAGTCAACTGAAAACTCTTAAAGGCCAAAGCTGGGACAATTTGAGCAATCCAAAAAAATAGTATGAATTAATATCCAAAGTATAAAATAAATGTCCTTGAGTCCCTACTGATACAAATAAATAATTGAATAAGTAAATGAAGGAGAAGGGAAAATCTCCTATGCAGAATTTCAAATAAATTATGTAGCTGTTCAATGCTTAAAGAAATACAACGTAACTCTTCTGTGTGTTGTACATAGTGACTTTCTTCCCAAGAATAGAGTGTGGAGAAGGATGGGGTTGGGGAGAGAGAAAAAGAGGGGGAGAGAGAGAGAGAGAGAGAAACTTTACAGCCTATGTTCAGTGATCAAGGTCATCATCAACAGTGATAAATCATGCTGATACTATGTACGCCTAATATGATGCTTTGAGAATGGCACCTTAACTCCCAAAAACCCAAAATTCATAAAATTAATTATTAAAACATCAGAAAATTTCAAGATACTCCACAGAAAAGGTGATTAGTGCTCCAAGAAGCTTTCAAAATCATCAAAAACAATAAGTGGCTGAGAAACTGTCACAGACAAGAGGATCCTAAGGAGATGTGTTGAATAATGTAAAATGGGATCTTGTAAAAAAAAGTAACATTAGAGAAAATTAGGGAAATCTGAATAAAGTGTGAACTTTAATGAATATTAATCTATCAATATAGATTCACTAAGTTTTACAAATGTACCTTAATATAAGGTATCGATAATACTAGAAACCAAGTGTGGGGTGTATGGGAATTGTATGTACTATCTTTTAAATTTTTCTGAAATCTAAACCTATTGTTAAAAAGCTTATAAAACAAACTAAACAGCCAGTCATATGATTTAAAAGCAATCATGGGGACCCTGATTACAATTTAACATTCTCCTTCCTTACTAGCTTAGTATTCATATTAATCTCTTCAGCTATGCAACTAATTTGTTTTTCCTAAATAGCAAAAAGGAAAATTGAACATTAACCATTTCGACGACTGTTTTACTGAACGTTTTTCATTATTTGCACAGTTTAGTTTATATGTTAGTGTTTTTTTTTTTTAACTTCTGAAATAAGATTTTTTTTTTACTACATATTTCCTATCCCCTTAATTCATTGTTGCAGTAGCCACCAAAATCTCGGAGTTTTCCAAAGTATTTTACATTATTCAGTGTATTTTCTGTTTAACAGAAATACATTATTCAAGTATTACATTACATTATTCAATATTATATTATTCAAATATTTTCTGTTTAACAGAAAAATAAAGATAACAAGAATATTACTTGTAATTTGATAATTTAAAATGTCTAGAGAAGAGAAGAAAGCTATAAAGGGGAAATACTCACTAAAAACCGTATTCTAAAAATATTCCCAGAGATTTAAAACCCTGGAATCCCTTTGTAATAAATTATATTTATTTTGAGTCCCTAACTGTGTTTTCATGAATATTCACAATGTTATTAGCTTATTTATCTCCTTTTTGGGTCAAATGCATTTACTGACTGTAGTTGCATGCTTATGGTGACAGAGGCAATACTTTAATACTACCTGCAGAGTCGCACTTTATATGTTAACACTTCTAAAATATATTTCGTATACCACCTCTTCCAACTTTTGAACACATTGTTTCAGTAATTGCATGGTAGTATTGCCTGACAAACCAATACTCCCATTTTGTTTTAATTTATACAGAAGTGTCTTTACAATTAACTAAATACTTATTACATTTTCTCACATCATAAAATTAGGGGGAAAATAGAAAAATGAAATTACTGATTCTTGTAATATTATAATCACAATCATGAAAGTATTCTAAAGAGCAAAGCTGTGAATCTTGATTTCTATTAGGTACTGATTAAATAAGTAGTATAGACAGTGTGGGAAGCATAAAAACACAAAAACATAAAAAAAGAAAACTTGATTCTAAAGAGAGTTTCCAAAGAGGGAGCTACTCTTGTGAGCATAAAAATTAAAACTTTTTTTCCTGAATAAAATGCAAAGAGAAGTTCATAGGGACATAACATGGTTAATAAAGGTAGATCATGGTATATCTTTCATGAAGAGAAGGAAGATAACGTTCAATTTTCTTCTCACCAAGATTTGAAAATATGTAGTAAAGCCATTTCTTGTTCATGTCGTGATGATTTTCCTGAACAATTTCTTACAAAAGCAAATCCTTTTAGTATTTCCTAAGCAATGACACTTTAACTAAGAAAATTAAATTTGAGGTAAAATTCAAGATACAACATTTGCTACTTATATTTAATGTTTAATTTGTGTTTCTAATGCTTTAAAAATTAACATCTAAAAAACTTTTTAAAAAATCTAAAAGTATATGTCCTAATTTGAGTTTTTATCACTCTTTAATATCTACAGTAAAATAACTTTCTTTATAACACACACATCTCAAATTTCTCTTCAAATATTATGCATTGAGGTATCATGTAAGACTTCCAGATTTTATTATGGATGAAAATGGGATCTACTTGTACTTGAAAAAGTAATGAATAAACAATACTCTGATTTTTTATCTATAAAATTGAATCACTACAAAGGCTAGGGATAAGCCAGTGATGTGCCTAGCGAAGTATTAAGTGTATATAAATCGTCTATTGTTAAAATTACTCACTTTCTAAGTGTTTCCACTTTAAGTTCAAGAAAACTAACCATTGTTAGATCATGGGATGCATTTGAAGAGCTTTAAACACCTCACTACCACCTTTAGTGTACACTCTAACCCCATAAAGAGCTCATTATTGTCTTCCTTTTCTCTTATTCCTGTGGCCTTTATTTATAAATCTAGCTACTTTATTTCTGCTAACCTTACATAATAGGTCCCTGCTGCTAAGACCTCACAGCATTTCACAATTACTTGATTACACTTAAAAGTTGTGCTTCATTCCACTGAGAACACTTTGCAAACCCTAACACAGCAGCCTGGCACATATTGGGTAAATGAATGAATATATGAATACATGAATACACGAACAAATATAGGAATACATGATTATTCCATTTAATACCAATTTGATATTGGCCTCCATGGTTCCACAGGTATCATCATGAAAATGTATAGCACCACTATATCTTGCCAAAAAGAATAAAGTTAATCCAAAAGAGTTGCCAAATTTACCTAGAGAAAAACACTTTTTAATTTCTTCTCTTTAAAACGTTATAACATCATAATGCTCTAATAGAGCAAGTTTTCTTTGGGCCTGAATGTTAAATATTATGTTTTGGGAAGCAAAATTAGTAATCTCTTAAAGTAGAATACTCGGTCATTTCCATCCATGATTCTATGATCACACAACTTGATAGTGAAAATAACTTTGCCAATCCTGAGTATGAAATGCTACGTTTATGAAACATAAAACACATTTAGGGCAATTAAATATATCAGCATTTTCTTTATTGAAAACTGATCAGTGCAGAATATTTAGGAAATTACATTTAGACAATGCAAGGTTATGCAGACATACATTACATGATTTTGTTCAATGTCTCCATTTTTATCTGACCTAGCTCTAAAAGGTGGTTAGGCAGATATTAGCAGGTTGACTGAAAAATCAAGTACTTAGTGACCTTGTTTAATTTTTGTTCTTATGCTTCACATTTCAAAAATAATAAAAGCCTCAATTTTGGCATGAAATGCAACCATGGTGGCCGAGTAACAGTAAAAGAAATACAATGAGAAAGAAGAAATGAGCAGGTGAGATTTATTCTGTATTAAATAGCTACTGTCCTGGTCCTATCTACACAAGGAATAGCAATTTCATGCTATTGTTCATACAATGCACAGAAGCAAACTTTGTCAAAAGGCAGAGAGTGGGGGTGCATGGAGGATAAGGCTTCAATAAGATTTGCTGTAATTCTCCCCTTTGAGTACCTCCCCCAAAATGAGTATCAAAATGTTCTACCTTCCATCTTGGCAGAAAGGGAAGAAGACATAGGTAGGGCAGGTGGTTTTTGTAACTACTAGCAGCAATGATGACAGGAAAATAAAAATTTTCATTACTGAGAATGAAGTGAAATATCTCTTTAAGGATCATCTTATTTTCTTAAAATATGTCCGTTAATTTATACATTCATTTATTGTACAAGCATTTTTAAACAGAGTACCTATGTGCTGATTCACTGAAGGGCATATGGAAATCAAAAGCAAAGTCTTGTTCTTCTTCTTCAGTAGATACAAATAGAAATCAGCCAAACAACAGATAAAGAATGCAAATGAGCTTCATAAGGAAATAGGGACTAGAATAAAGTGTAAAGTGGAAGAGATGGAACCTGAGAAATCATCTCAGAAAGCTGAGTTTGGAGAAAAGTCCTAGGAAAAAAGTAGTTATTTTTGAATACTATGAGTAAGACATTATTGATATAACCATCTATTTTTTTCAATAGGTAATAGAATACAAGTTGGTCTTGTAGAATATGAAGAGAAGAGTTCATTAGTTTTGGGATTCTGACTTATTCCCAAATATCCAGATGTTTTTCAAAGTGATATAAATATTAGATATATTTAATGGAACAAAATAAAAATAATTTTATATATGAAAGTGAAGCATTCTGAATTTGAATTCAGATGATCAAATTGTATATGTGTTATCCTATTCTGTTTAAAAATGAAGTCATAGTTCCTATATATTTTTAAAATATTATCTCCAATAGAAATAAATAGAAAATGTTTAATTTTCATTTTTATTTTGATCTTTCCTATAATAAACCTGTACTGCTTTCAACTAAGAAAATAATTTTTTAAAACTCTACATTTAGAATTGTTCTCTGAATATCACAAAGTCTGTTAGAGTAACTATGAAGATGATTCATAGATTCTGTTGCCTTTGGCTCTTCTTTCTCTTTGACTTGGCCTTTAACATTGCTTTATTCATATTGAGCTATTTTACTCCTAATTTCTTCATACAGTTATGTCTGATTCTACTGTTAAAAAGCATTCCAAATTGCTTAATACCAATTAATTTGTGACATTAACAAGAAGCCAAGGAACCCAGTCACAGTCCTTATTTATTTACTGCATTTTGGTGAGTTTTTGTTAATCAGTGAGTATATTTAAGTTATATAGTTATTAATAGAGATAACTCTCCTTATTAGACAAAAGTTCACAAAAACTACCTTTTCAAGAAGAAGGTATTATGCAAATGCAGGTGGAATAAATCTAATTTTCAATTTTTATGCACAAGTTATTTGCGGCCCCAGTTTATTGTAAATGTTGCGGCACCTACCTAACCATATTTTTAAGGTACATATTTCATATGGGTAGCAAGGAGCTAATAATAATGAAAAATTTGGACATATGAAGTATTCTTTTCTGTTACTAGCCTTGTCACCAACCGAACACACAGCCTTGTTTGTACCTCACTTTCCCATTTTCAACCTATTGGCAATAAAATATCAGGTGTTAAAAAATGAATAAAATGTTGTAAAGTAGTTCAGTGGAAAATGTTTCATATATTTAATAATGGCAGGCTTATTAGTATCACTAGACATAGGATTAAAATGTAATTATTATCATAACCAGTTTTGTTATAATATTTAGATTCTTTTTCTAATTGAAAACTAGATGCATACTAACTCATTCTCCTGACATTTGCTATCTTCAACAATAAATATTTCAAAATTGGATCATATTCACTCCAGTAGCATTTAAGCACTACTTATCAATATTTTTCAGGATACTTACATATATGAAAGCCCATTCTTGTGTCTTTATATCCAAGATGTTTGATGTTAGCATTTGAGTTAATTCAGGAATCCTCCAGAAGATCCATCTGTTTCCTATTCAATGTTGAAATATTGGTTTGAAAAGCTGTTTACTAAGGATAAAAGTAGGAATCATCTCTCCAGGAAATAAGAAATACTCTCATTTATTTTTGTTTGTGAGATAGCCTCTAGAAAGGAGATCTAATTAATGAAGTATATAAGGATGAAGTGTGTTGAAACTTTCTTTCCCTTTTAAAATAAAGATACTTCAGTGCACTGAGGGAATATATAAACGTCGCATGAAGATGTATAGGATGTTTTAATAGGACACAGGAAGAATTTTTCTTCTATATAATAAAGGAAAATGTCAACTTCAGGCACTAGCTCTATAACTCTTACTTTAAAATCCTTTAAAAATGTTAATGATTGCGTATTTATAATCTTTGAGTTTTGATTTTTAAGTTTTAATTTCCTGAGTGTTTTTTATAAAACCAAATACGTATCAAAGGTATTTGGGGTTTTGTTTTTTTTTCTTGTGTTTTATGACAGTGTGCTTGCTTTCTAATCAAGATTAAAACAAGCCATACTGATGCAGATTAAATTATCTAGAGGTTGAGTTTTGTTAAGTTCCTTTCACTTCTTACATGGACTGAAGTGATATATATCTTCCTGTCAAATGATCTTTATATCTTGATAATGTTTTCATTGCATAAATGTTTTTATGAATAGTAGTAATATATAATAAAAATACTTGTCATTTCTTCAGTGCTTAGTATCTCCTAAGCACTGAATAAAATTATTTATATGTAATCTTCACAATAACCTTACGAGGTAAGTGTTATTGTTTCTGTTTTGAAGATGAGGAAATTTGTAAATCCGAAAGTTTAAGAAATGCACCTAAATTTACACTGCTACCAAGTGGTCAAATCACAATTAAAATTTAGTTCTATTTGATTACAAAAGCCACAGACATATCTAATGACATGTTCTGTTAGTTCAATATGATGCTTATATTGATAAGATTTCAACATATGAAGTTATTGGCCATCGGTTAATTTGGTCATTTAACACAGATATATAGCATTTGAGTAACTCTACTGGATCTCATTCAACTATCATTAGATCCAAACAACGTTGAAATTTCATTGCTAGAAATTATAGCGCATGAGCTATATAAAATATATGATATATAAGAAATGATTAATGCATAGGATTGTAGGTAGAGTAAGAATGAGAATAAATAATCCTAAACAAGTTGTGATGGATTTATAGGACATTGCAGTGAACTGCTTAAGCACCATAATAAATGAAGGCAATAAATAATTATATGTGTGTATATATATATATGTGTGTGTGTGTGTGTGTGTGTGTGTGTGTGTGTGTATACATACACCCATATGCATGTATATTAATAAACTCATATGGTTTTCTGGCCCCCAGTGACTGACCCCACTCATAACTCTGAGTTCTATACTGTTTTGTGCAACATTTCCAGAAGAGTCAATATTCCATCCCAGACTGGGAATCCACCAGGTATTCACATAGGAACTTACTAAGTGCCAAGTTAAATCACACAGGAACTTATTAAATGCCACGTTAAATGATTACAAAATTGATATGAATTGGAGGTAAAAATTAAAAGCCATGTTGACTTTTAATTTTTTTCTTTTAATTTAAAAAGTGAGTTTTGTGAATAGACTTAAGTTGTGCACTCTACAACTCAGATTAGTGTGGTTCCTACATGAAGGTTACAAAAACCAAACAAATTGAGGTATGTTTTGGTCTGCAAGATAAAAATATATATGAAATACTAGAAATGTTTTGTCCTCTTTTACTATCAAATGTTAATAAAGATTCTAAGTGTGTGTAGTAAGTTTATTATAATACAAAAAAGAGAACCCGATTTTATCTCAAATACATATTAATCATGAATTGTTTACCACATACCTACTACATTTAAAATATTGAATACTATCACTATCTTTTATCTATATATGCATTCTATATATCCCTGTAGGTATACACTACTCTCTAGAATTCATTATACTTTTGAAGATGAAATACATCTGTTTTCACAGAGGAAAAATGAGCAGTAAAAAAATAAAAAATGCGAAAGTTATCCCCAAGTGAAGAATTTCCTCTTTGTCATCAGTGACTGAGTCTTTCCCAGAAGATAACATGTTTATTTTCTTTAAAATGTTTTTATGTTGCCCGGGAATTCTTCGTTATAGAGCATCTGGCATTCCAATAATTATTTCCAAATAACACAGTCATTTGGACTCCGTTAGATTTAGCCTGTGAATCTGCTTTTGGCATTACCTGTGGTTTATTTTGGAAAAATCTACTAAGTCAACAACAAAAAATTAGCTGTATCTTCCAATATCTTCTGGCTTCATTAACTGCCCACTTTACAGCTGTCACCCAGAAGTGTATACGACTCTCTGTCGAACACATACATATTCTTATTCTGTCCTCTTTTCTAGAAGATTGTGCTTTATTATTGTATTATTTACATAAAACAGTACTCCCTTTATAAGTCCTTCTGATTTACAGAGATTTCTTCAAGGCCTAGTGTTCCTAGAATGTGGTCACTGAATCCAGATATGCTCTAAGAAGAGTTACTGAAATTTCTCAAATTTTACTCATAGTGTTACCTTTCTCCATCACCAGCTGAAGACTCCTGAATTTTTCATTCCCTTTTCCTACAGAAAAGACTCCATGCCTACATGCCCCTGATAAATTCACTGATACAACTACAGAGGTGATTGTGTGTATACTCAAATTCTTACAGTATTGAATATATTTATTCTGTACTTGGTTGGTTATTAGAATCCTGATTCACTTAAGCAAGTATTAGGCCTAATTTTTTTACTTTTGTCAGGTTTGCTTGTTCTAGAGCAACTCATTTTTGTTGATAAACAGCTTACCAAAAAGAAATGCAATTGTTTATAAAACCATGAGACAGCATATTTAGAGGTTAGAAAGGGGAAGGACTCTTTAGGATCTGGGAAGTGTGCTTTAGCTGGAAAACAGAATGCAGAAAGAGGAGCAGGGGCGGTGGGTTTGAAAAACAGATTTTAATTATTTTTGAACAGAGACTGTGGAGCTGGTACTGTGCTAGATGATGAGATTACATAGTCCTGATCCTCAAGTGTCAGGATCCTCACTATCTAATAAGGAATACAGACCAGTGTTATACACTAGAATAACAGAAAACTACCCAACTAGAGCAGAGTGTTGGGATAGCTCAGACAAGCTGAACCATCACCAGGGTGGAGAGAGATGCCATCAAACTTTTCCAAAGAGAAGACTCTTATTAATCATTTGTTAAATATTTAATAACTGAGCTCTTGTTGGCTTATGGGGATTAACACAAAGAGTAATGATAATAGCAAAGTTTATTTTATTACTGTGTGGCTAGTGCTGCTATCAATAAAAGAGGGACTAGATACAGAAGGGGGAACAAATCTGATGAGAGCAATTGGTTGGGTTTCACAAGTGTGCATAGGTGGAAATGCATCCTACATATTGGGAGATGTTGATAATGATGCTGCCTGTATTATACAGAACTTTATAAAAGGCACACTTTTAGAACTTAATCTCACATGTAAGCAATTAATTTTATTAAAATATGTTCCCTACTCTATTACATGTGTAACAGTCTTCATAGGTGGGTTTAAGTCATTTAAAATATTATCTAATAAGAATTAAAAACTCATAGATGGTAGCTTAATAGCTTTCTTATTCTTTTACTTGGCAGATATATCAGTATTTGGAAACACCATAGGAAACTGCCCATTTAAGACATTAACTAAGTCACTCTAACTATCTCTTTTACAAAATAAGACCAATTCCCTCTCATTAATTAAATCTCTTGATTTAAAATTCCCATTTTCTAAATTTGTGTGTGGTGTCGTCAGAAACTATTTTTCTCTCTTGGGTAGAAGTCGGTTTTAAACAGTATACCTACTAATGATGTATCAACATTCTTACGAGTGAATTCTGTCTATCTTTTAATTTTTTTCTTGCCTGTGGAAGACTTCTACACTCTGCTTAACTGACCTTTTTAATGACCAAAAGACAGAGGTGTTCTTCCTATCATAATCAAATATTGATTTATTTGTGTCTGGTCTTTTTTTTTTTAAGCTATAAGGATATGGCATTAAGTATGCAGACTCTAGTATAATCAGAGTAGTTTGAAGTTTACTAAGTGTAATCGTGTGCTATATATCTCAATTAATCTTGCAGACTATGGCTAATCACATTCCCACCAGGCAGGATCACACAACTCACAGAGCCAGGATTATTAAAATCCATATTTCACGTTAATAGCCATGTGGGTGAGATTAGTTTCTAAGTAGTAATGCACCTGCCATAAATTCCTCCTCTCTGTTATCTTCTGAAATACTGCTCTGTCAGAAGATGAAAAGTACGTGATGTGCATTCAGAATCAGTTTATGGTCTTTTTTTTTCTATTGGTCAAGTAAAATATATCTTCATCCCTCACTGATTTCAAATGCACTGGAGAAGACAAACACTATTTAATATTCCTCTGTGACATGTCATAAAGGCCAAAGTGTTCAAGTTTCATTACAAATCTTAGTCTTTTCATTTTAACATATTGTCCTAAACTAACCTAAAAAAATAATAATTAACAAATACAGCTTCAAAGAACTATTCCCCATTTGATTATCTAAATTAATTTTCCTTCCAACATTATTGCAAATTAAAAGCTCCTGAATAGCCTACACATTTACTTGTGCATTAATTCGTAAAAAAATGAATTACACTGGAGTGAAGATAATAACAAACTAAAAATCAAAATATCTAGGTCTTAGCCCAGGCTCTGTTGTTAATTGAATAATTTAGAGATAGCCACATAGTCTCATTGTTTTTCACAGGACTTGAGTCAAATTTACATTTGGCTTTGTTGTCTTCAATTTGAAAGCTAATTCTCTAGAAGAAAATGAAGAATGAAACTTAATCTTTATTAATCTGAGTATGAAATATGCTTATATGAGAGATACCAGAAAACATTTATTCTCCTTGTTAAAATGTTTAGCATTCCCATATAATCTCTCAGCAATCATACCTGAAATATGCTCTATTATAATATCTAATATAAAATAATATTTTTAAATGTCCCCCTTTTTGTCCAAAATGGGAAACCTATTTTATCATTATTAATAGAATAATAACACACATAAATACTTTAAAAGGTATAAAGCACTTCCATGAGTGCTTTTAAGAGAGGTTTTGAAATGTGTCCTGGATAGGTCTGCAGATATTATTAATATACTTACTTTATCACTAAATTGCTCTGTATCTTTGTTTTAAAAAGTTGAAATATGGACATGAGCGACCTTCAGAGGTCAAACCTTAAAAGCCAGAGAACAACTTGTGACCTAGACCACTATTCTTGATGATGATCTTCCCCTGGCTTGGTATAAAATTCACATTTTTCCTCCTATGGGAAATACAGGGAAAATATCACAGCTGTGAAAAATGAATTCTGCTGCAGAATTTAAATTTTCAGACCTTTTAAGAAAATAGATGTTAATGCTTTCTGTTGAGTTGCTATAGTTTCACATTCATATATTAGAGATGCCTTAAATAAGTTTACCTGTTTAATAATTTAAATACTTTAAATACATGCATTTGACGTTTGCATGACAAAGACAAATACATTCATACCACTTTATAATGTCACAGTCAATCAGTCAACATGAAACTGGAAGATTCAAAGACCAAAGTAAATATAAAAGTCGACAGATGCATTAACTTTCCCTTCTGTACATACTGTTTATAATAAGATACTTTCAAAACTCAAATTAGATATATGAAAAAGGCACCATTCTGATCTACTAGTGCCTAAGCATTGCCAAGCAGTCAAATCTAACTAAACGTTCTATCCTCCTCCATTTTTCTTTGATGCCTACTGATGCCTACTTTCTTTTCTCACTGTGGGGTGAATGCATCTACTACTTGCAGCTAAAGGACAAAGAGTCCCAGCCTCCCTTCTGCCAGAGACACCAACATTCTTACACTCAATGGGGCTGAAAATCCTAGAGTCATTTTTGATCATCCTTCTCATTTTCTTTATTCAGAGTTACGAATCCTGTCCAACTTGGCTTATATCCTAAGTTTGTCCATCCTCTCTTTCCCTTATACTAGTCCTGTCCCCTCTACACAGTTTAGAATTTACTGTCAGATTTGATAAGAATCTCCTCACTAATACCTATGTACCCATTCACATTCATCTTCCTTGCTAATCCATTGGTTTTGTTTTCCAAACGCAAAGCTGTTTTTGCCATCTCTTCCTCTTCACATTTTTACTGTTGTCTAAAATTTTCTAAATGACATGCAAATTTCTTATGTAGCTAAGCTCATTAGCACATCATCTTTCTGGCACAAGATTACTACAACATTCTGAGCTACTTTATTTGTTTAAAATGTTCCCTGTGAATTCTTTTCACGCAACTATGATGACAACTTTGTTCTTAACAAAATGTCTTTGTTTAAATGAACGTAAGATTCAGATCACACACTTTTTTTTCTAAAATATTACTCAACATCTACTGTATGATTGCCACTAAGTTAAAATAATTGAACAATATTACTAAAATTAGGTTAAACAATGTCAAGATTTTGCACTGAATTGTTCAGTGGAACTTTACATTGAAAGTCTCAGTCTGTTTAAGTCATGTGTCTGAACGCTAGAGAGTGAAATTGTTTAAGAATTACGTAAATACCCCCATGTGTGCACATGCACGTAATTACATTTATAAAAATAAAGACACATATGCATATATACATATGTGCATAATTGTATATATAAACCTCACCAGAACAACAGATATATTTCTGGAAAATAGTTTATAAATTTCAGATTTCTAAATTGGGTAGTAATTCCATCAAACCAGAACAATTGCAAATTAACAGGTTTTTAATAAGTAAATAATGCCATCTAGTTTATGTTTTGGGTAAATTTTAATAGAAGTTTGAAAAGGATTTATTAAGGTATATAATAAGTTATTTGAGTTTGCATTCTTTGGTGTTTTATTAAGGCAAAGATATTGAGGTAATTCAAGCCATTCAGGGTTTTCCCTGAGAAAAGGAATTAGAGGAGAGCCCTTAGGTTTAGAGTTTTATATTAAAAAAAGATCTAATGAAAGTTCATTGCTGAAAAGTTGATTTTTATTTGGTGTTTGAGTTTACATCAGTGATTAAAGTACATTTGTGATTTCTGCATAAGCTGTGTCTTTACACAATTCATTCTGCCTTCCTTCCTCTTCCAGAAATGTTTCCTGCCATATTCTGCTTTTATTGTGCTATTAGTATTTTTTTGTTCTAAAAGCAAAGAACGCACCTGCTAGGCAGAGTTGCTAATTTTATCCCTGAACTCACTCATAGATGCCACAAGCACTTCCCAGTCGATACGGTTCCATGTATCAGGCACCTTCTATAGTCCCATTCTAGGGTCACCGCTGTTGCTGTATTTATCATCACTGCCCAGCATCTTTACCCTGCGTCGAGAATCCTATGCACTGCACGTTCCTCCATAGAACCTTGCCCCATTCATTCCTCTTGTCATAACACTCCAGGATATAAGTGAATTCAGACTTTCTACAAACCCTTTTGTTCTAGATAATCTCATAAAACTACTACAGCCATACTGTTGTAGCATTAAGTGAGTTAAGGGTGTGTGTCTGTTGTTGTTGTCGTTCCTGTTGTTGCATCTGAATCCGTTGGAAACAAAGGGAGGATGGTAAGACTGAATAGTTCATGCAAGGGGCATGGCCCCTACTGCAGAGTTCCTGCTCTAGATTTTGTGTGTGTGTGTGTGCATGTGTGTGTGTGTGTGTGTGTGTATGTATGTATGTATGTATGTATGTTTGAGTAATAAAGGTCCGCATCCCAAATCTGACATTTTTTTTTAAGATACGCAATCTCACATGTTGGGGAGTAAAAAAATGACTACACAGTTCAATATTAAAGGACTATTAATGCCTCCAAATTGGTGAGATATTCTGCACATTTGAAGGGGAATAGGGGTGTTCATCAAAGGACGAGAGAAAAGGCAGAGATTAATAATTTTGAATAGTTATAAAATCCTTTAGAAGTAAATTTTATGTATCAACTTAGTTACTAAAATATATTTAGAACATAACTAAAAGATAAGCAGGAATTTGGAGTTGCTATGCAAAATGCAGAATGCCCAATTAAATTTGATTTTCAAATATGCAAAGGAAAATTTTTTAGTATTAATGTGTCCCACATATTGCATACTGCATACTTATTCAAAGGAGTACTTTATTCATCAGATCTGGAGATTCTAATTGTACATAACCTATGTAATAACTTCTAAATTTCCCAACAGAATCGTTTCAAAACATTTTTGATTGTTCCTTCACCTTACAAAAAAACGCTGATTTTTAAAAAAGGCATCCTTTAATAAACTTTTCTGTAGAAAGGTAATGTTGGTCAAAGCAACTCTATAGAGATAGATGATATTTATAAATTTCCTGTCTTACCTTTTAGAATTTCTGTAGTATATTCTTTTAGAGAAAAGTAACACATAACCGTTAAGTGGCGATGTTTTTGGTGACTGTATTGTTATTCATGGTTTAATCACAGCTATATTACCTAACTTACTTTTACTTAGAATTTAGCAAAAGTATAATAAAATAGTGTTAGTTTTATAAAGTATTTTTTTTCCAGACTGAATGTTTTTTACTCTCTTATACATCGTTTGAAGACACAGTTTTTTTTATTATACTTTAAGTTCTGGGGGTACATATGCATAATGTGCAGGTTTGTTACATAGGTATACATATGTCATGATGGTTTGCTGCACTCATCAGCCCGTCATTCACATTAGGTATTTCTCCTAATGCTCTCCCTCCCCTAGCCCCCCACCCCTCGACAGGTGCTGGTGTGTGATGTCCCCTTCCCTGTGTCCATGTATTCTCATTGTTAAACTCCCACTTATGAGTGAGACCATGCGGTGTTTGGTTTACTGTTCTTGTGTTAGTTTGCTGAGAATCATGGTTTCCAGCTTTATCCATGTCCCTGCAAAGGACAGGAACTCATCCTTTTTTAAGGCTGCGTAGTATCCCATGTTGTGTCTGTGCCACATTTTCTGTATCCAGTCTATCATTGATGGGTATTTGGGTTGTTTCCAAGTCTTTGCTATTGTGCATAGTGCTGCAGTATACATACGTGTGCATGTGTCTTTATGGTAAAATGATTTATAATCCTTCGGGAATATATCCAGTAATATAATGGCTAGGTCAAATGGTACTTCTAGTTCCACATTCTTAAGGAATCACCACACTGTCTTCCACAATGGTTGAGCTAATTTACACTCCCACCAACAGTGTAAAGCGTTCGTATTTCTCCACGTCCTCTCCAGCATCTGTTGTTTCTTGACTTTAATGATCGCCATTCTAACTGGTGTAAGATGGTATCTCATTGTGGTTTTCATTTGCATTTCTCTAATGACCAGTGATGATGAGCATTCTTTCATATGTTTTTTTGGCCACAAAATGTATTCTTTAGAGAAGTGTCTGTTCACATCCTTTGCCCACTTTTTGATGGGGTTGTTTTTGTTTTCTTGTAAATTTGATTAAGTTCTTTGTAGATTCTGGATATTAGCCCTTTGTCAGATGGATAGACTGCAAAAATTTTCTCCCATTCCTTAGGTTGCCTGTTCACTTTGCTGATAGTTTCTTTTGCTGTGCAGTAGCTCTTTAGTTTAATTATATCCCATTTGTCTATTTTGGCTTTTGTTGTCATTGTTTTTGGTGTTTTAGTCATGAAGTCTTTGCCCATGCCTACATCCTGAATGGTATTGCCTAGGTTTTCTTCTAGGGTTTTTATGGTTTTAGGTTTTAGGTTTAAGTCTTTAATCCATTTTGAGTTAATTTTCGTATAAGGTGTAAGGAAGGGATCTAGTTTCAGCTTTCTGCATATGGCTAGCCAGTTTCCCCAATACTATTTATTAAATAGAGAATCCTTTCCCTATTGCTTGTTTTTGTCAGGTTTTTTAAAGACCAGGTGGTTCTTGATGTGTGGTATTATTTCTGAGGTCTCTGTTCTGCTCCATCGGTCTATATATCTGTTGTGGTACTAGTACCGTGCTGTTTTGGTTACTGTAGCCTTGTAGTATAGTTTGAAGTAAGGTAGTCTGCTGTCTCCAGCTTTTTCTTTTTGCTTAGGATTGTCTTGGCTAGGTGGGCTCTTTTTTTTGTTTCCAAATGAAATTAAAGTAGTTTTGTTTTTTCCAATTCTGTGAAGAAAGTCAGCGGTAGTTTGATGGGGATAGCACTGAATCTATAAATTACTTTGGGCAATGTTGCCATTTTCACGGTATTATTTTTATCCTATCCATGAGCATGGAATGGCTTTCCATTTGTTTGTGTCCTCTTTGATTTCCTTGAGCAGTGGTTTGTAGTTCTCCTTGAAGAGGTCCTTCACATCCCTTGTAAGTCGGATTCCTAGGCATTTTATTATCTTTGTAGCAATCGTGAATGGGAGTTCATTCATGATTTGGCTCTCTCTCTTTTTTTGTTTTTGTTGTTATTGGTGTATAGGAACGCTTGTGATTTTTGCACACTGACTTTGTATCCTGAGACTTTGCTGAAGTTGCTTATCAGCTTAAGGAGATTTTGGGTTCAGATGATGGGGTTTTCTAAATACACAATCACGTCATCTGCAAACAGAGACAATTTGACTTCCTGTTTTCCTAATTGAATACCCTTTATTTCTTTGTCTTATCTGATTGCCCTGGCCAGAATTTCCTTAAGCCCATCCTCTATGCAAGATGCTGGGGTAAATTGCAGAAAAAATTGTTGGAGTGGAAATTGCTTTCAGTATCATAAATGTGTATGTATGTTTACAAATAGAAATATGGAACCCAATGTACTGTTAACTATTAAGACTTCGTCTCTTTTTTACAAGGCATATACATTTTCGGAACTAGGAAAACAATAGAAATACTTGCACTTTTAAGTTTGAATGTGGTCAAACCTGGGGCATTTTATTGTAGAAAGTAAATAATTGATTTTTTCCCTTCATTTAAAGAATGCATTAGTGAAGGAAGAATCCTTGCTGTTTGTGTATGTTATAAAGGAACAAAAGCTGGAGAATTAAATTATCTGCATAGCTGAGCAAAAAATAGTTTTTCTGTGTTTGGTAAGAGTCAGATATTCTTAATAGAATTCTTAGATTTCGTGAGCAGAATGGGGACCATGCATGGCATTGAAATTTTCCGCAGACACAAAATAACTTGCATTACAGCTGAACTACAGCTCTTTGGGGACTCGTTTCTTTTTATCCGTAGAGGTTAAGAATGGTGCATTATATTATCCATTTAAAGATGCTACTTGCATTTCTGAACTTCAAATACAATCATGATTTTAATATTATCAAGTAAATATATTTTAATATGGCTACACAGAAATGATTTCATTAACATTTATAGAACCCTTGGTATCAGTAGCTCTGTAGTATTTTACCAAGTGGAAGCGTTATATTTCATTGTATATTTCTTGTGTTCTTCTATAAATCACCTGTGCATATACATCCCAGAAAAAATGAGTATAGCAAGCTACATAGCATTGAATTAAGCTTTAATTTTCACTGGCTGCTTACAGAAGAAAATAACTTGTATAGCATTTAGAATTTTGAGTAGGACCATCCTCATCATCTCATGCTGTGTGTTACGAAAGGAGTCTACCTAATGAAGCATAGGGTCTGGATGGTTTAACTTATTTTTTGGATAAGAGAAAGAAGAAAGAAAATAATACTTAGTTGCTGCCTTCCAAGGATTCTGTGCCATGCTGGTTTTTTAACATGCATTATCTTAAGAATATTTCTCATTTAAATATAGATTTTATTATACATTTTTAAAGACAAAGAAACGAAGGTTCAGAGTTACAGCGAATAGCCTAAGGTCACACCAAGGAAAAACGAGGTTCAAGCCAAAAGCCAAGTACCTTTTAATTTACAAATCCCATGTTATGTTCACCATATTCTGCCTAATTGAAAAGGGATTATCATTTGTTTGATGGAAATATAATTATACGTACTATTAATATATCAAACCACTTAGCCTGTTTGAACTTCAGCTCATGTGGAAAAAAAAAAACCTTCAAGCTGTCTAACTTCTAGAGACTATTTTTGGTAATGTAAAGCACTATTGAGAGTGCTTAAATGTAAGGGTTGTGGTGTTGGAAAGCTAGCATTTGAATATGCGCTCTAGTATTAATTACTCTTTTTATGCCTTCGTTTTCTCATTGGTAAACTAGAGCTAATAATAGTACCTAACTTAGGAGTGTGTTAGGAATGAACAAGATGATGTAAAACACTTTTTGTGACATGTAATAAATGTTCAATAAATATTTGCTAGCTGATTTGTATAGGAAATTTTATTTGAAATAGCAGAGGAAAGGAAAGAGCATTAGAGAAGAAGCTGAATAAAAGAGAGTGAAATAGAATAACTCTTGGAGTTTAGCAATTACATAGTGAAAGTCTGTAGTGGGAGAACTTATTTTTTTTAAGACACTTTACATAAAATCTGAGTAACAGCAGCAGAACTCCTCTAAATCTAGCTCACAGAGGCAATGGTGAAGCCATCCTTCCCAACTCTTCATGGAATCTAGAGCCTTCCAGTACTCTGAAGATAGGCAACTTGAGACCATCAAGAGAGCAGAATAGTTGGCATCTTTCTTTAGTGGTGGCATTGATGAGGCTCCTTCAACATTTTAGCAGGCCATGAATGTTTCCCAGGGGAATGAGAGGAAGAACAGGAAACAGAGTGAACCCCAAAGTCTGATTTTTTGCCTGTGTAGTTTCAAGAGCCTCACATACTCCCCAAAATGTCTAGGATGATGTTGCAAGGAGTAATAAACAAAAAGAAAGATCAGGAATTTTTTATTATCATTTATAACATGTGGCATAATATCATCTCTTTATCCTGGGAAGATCTAAAAGCATTTGATAGATTTTAATATTTATGTTATGTTTATACACAAATTTACATAAATAGATATACTTGACTCATGATCTCTTTATTCTTCATATTCATGAATTATTCCTTTCCCCGCCAAAAAAATGTCTAATATGTTGGGAAAGGAAATTGTATTAAGCAAAGGTTTATCTAAATGACAGAACCATTGATTTCCATATATTATTTTTATGTTGTTAGAAATAAAGAGGAAAGAATATCCTTAGAACAAGAATAGAAATTTATTTCCCAAAATAATCATAAAATTATTACTTTTCAGCTTTCGACTTTAGTCATCTAATTTTAAAAAAAGTTTGGAAGATTTTCTTAGAGAAGTGTTTTCGAGATGTGTTTGCTTTCATACTTGGTATCTTACAATTTGATAGTCTATTGTAATCACTAATATGTCTCATATTTTCTTTTGTTCTTTCTTTAGTTGTGAACTCTTAGGTCAGCAATAATATTGTGTATCCCTTTGAACCCCTTAACAATTCCTGTTGGAGTACTTTGCCCAAGGAAACCTCTTTAAATATTAAAAATTGATAGAGATACTTTCCAATTTTTCTTTTCTCTTCTTCCTAGACTTCGGCATTTTAAATCGATGACTACTTCTAACAATTCTCTCCTTCTTTATTGAAGCAACCTCTCCTGGCTTCAATAATATTC
The DNA here is from genome assembly GCF_029289425.2 of Pan paniscus. NCBI lineage: Eukaryota > Metazoa > Chordata > Mammalia > Primates > Hominidae > Pan > Pan paniscus. Next base: position 100,546,892 of record NC_073258.2, read on the forward strand.
TAGCTTCTTCTTTGTCTCCTACTCCTCTGCTACTCCTCAGTATCCTGAATGAGCTCATCTTCCTCTCTCCACCTCTGGTCAGACCCTTGTCTGGATGTTGACATTAATCACCTTCTTTTCATGCTGCTCCCATGCAGTCCCATAAGACAACTAACCTTAACACATCCTGCCTAGTCTCATCAGCTTCAACCTCTGCCTCATCCTTCATCAGTGTATTCTCTATCTAAAACTACATGCAGCTCTTAGAAATTGTAAGAAACCTCTTACCCTCAGCATCCACAGAATTAATATTGCAACCAGCTTTTGTATGGGGGTAAGGATAGAGCTCTCAATATTTTAAAGTAATTTGTTTTAAATAGTTTAAGTTTTCTAACTGTAAGGACATAATATATGCCAAGAATATGTTAGTAGAATGCCTAAAATTGTGTTTTGGATAGTCATTCATTCAACAGTGTTTTAAAACGAAAATATTTTATGTTCAAGCATTATGCTAAGTGCAGTGTGTGCTGGAGAAAATAGAAAATGTTTAAGATATAGTTTCATACTCAAGGAGTATACCAGGGGAGCAACTAAGTGAATCAACTATGCTTTCATTTTCTTTCTTTCTTTTTTATTTAGTAGCGTTGGTGAAATTACAATTGGGCATTCACTATTCCAATTGTTTTTCCTTTTGCTTTTTACTCTATAGAATTGGAACCCACAAATTGTATATTGTATATACAGTATATTTTATTTGCTATTTTCAGATGTTTTGCCAATTATTTTTCTGGCCTTTTGTAATAATGCTTGCAAACCTGTAGTATTTGTAGTTTTATTTTTTAACCTTGCTATATCTGTTGATTTGAACTTTCAAGAGAATATGTTAATCCAAGATTGTTACTATTCTTTTAAACAAAGAAAATTAAGGAAAGTCTTATATACAGTATAGATTAATAATAATCACAGACACATTGTTTCTATTTAAAATGTCATAATAAATTTTCAAAAGAGTTGTACCTGCTTATAGAAAGAAAAGCGTAGGGAAGTTATTGCTAGGAGTTACGAGTGTGCACTACCAATAAAATTCTATCAGTAATATAAAAAAAGATAAAAAATAAGAGTATAGTATTTCCATTGTGACTTTTGGATGGGGAAGACATGTGTTTGCATGTGTGTGTGTGTTTGTTCAGTTTTGATTGTTTAAATTTTTTAATTAAACAGGTGTTCCGAATCAAGCATTTTTTAATCAACACTTTTTAAGCCACATTTGTGTAATTAAATGGAGGTAAATCAGAGGTAACATATGGATGTCTCCATAATCTGTTTCAAAAAATGAATTATAGCAAGATGATAGAAAAATGTAATACCAAAATCCAGGTGTTCTTCAAATGCATATAGAGGGAAAAAGTACCATGATTTACATGGCACACAAATACTTTAAATATTATTCTGAACAGAATGCTTATCAGAAAATATTCAGAATGATACACAATTAAAACCTTATTATTCAAAGAAGATTATAGTTAGAGAAAGTGATTTAAGTTGCATAGATCCAACTCAGCCATGACAATACTTAGCACCCCCCTAAAACCTTACCACTTCGTCCTGCAGGCATTTCATTGCGAATTTCAACTCAGGTTTTCTTCCTACATTTTATTTATAAATTGCCTCATTCTGAAATGCCAGACTTTGCTGAAGAATATCATATAACTCTCCTTAATAGAATTCTACTTGGTCATGCCAATACGCTCTAATTGGAACCTTACACATCTTCAGGAATTATTTATTTCTTTTTAATAACCTCACTCTTTATGATTGTTATTCTAAGCCTTTTGCATTGCCTTCTATTATGTGTTCACTAATACATTTGTTAAACCAAAAATATTTGTTAATCACTCACTGTGTCAGACACTGTTCTTTGCACAGTGGCAAGAAAAGCATTAAAAATGCACTTTTTGACTAACTTGTTCATAATATATATTGTTATCCTACAAATTTGTCTTAGCAGCAGCATAACAGATCCTGTTTTCAGAGATTTTAATTCAGTCCATCTGGAAGAGGGTCTAGGAAAAGTTCCTGAGTGATTCTGATATATGGCCAATTTGGGAACCAAATATAGAGTAGTAAAACATGTTTGAAACTTGAAAAAGACACTTGGGAAACATCAGCTTGGAGATGCTTCTTGTGGCTATATGAAAGGGAAGGAAAAACTGAAAGACAGTTTAAAGGAAAAATAAACTATGTTAGGAGCACACGTCTAAATTGGTCAGAAACTTGAGAAGAACAGAATATGAGGATGGTAATCTATAGCATCAAATGCTATAGTTAGCAAGATGAGAGAAAAAAATTTTAGTCTCTATTTACTGACATCTTACTATGTACCAAACACTTTGCTAAGTGTCACAAACACCATATTTAACTCTAAAATACCACAGCTAAATAGGAAAATAAAGTTCATAGACTTTAAGTAACTTTTAGAACTTAAAGGTCCTGTAGTAGTAAGGCCAGGTTTCAATTCTATCTACAGTACTTTCTATGTATTTATTATTTGAGCATTATTCTCCTCAAGGATTATCACCAGTAATAGAAAGGGCTTTTATATTCAAGATAAAGAAAAAATGATAGAGTGATGTTCCAAGAAAAAGTAAGGAATAATATTAAGACCATAACAGAGAGCGGGTGTGGTGTCTCACACCTGTAATTCCAGCACTTTGGGAGGCCGAAGCAGGTGGATCACTTGAGGCCAGGAGTTCGAGACCACCTGGACAACATTAATGAAACCCCATCTCTAGTAAGAATACAAAAATTAGCTGGGTGTGGTGGCACACACTTCTAGTCCCAGCTACTCAGGAGGCTGATGCACGAAAATCATTTGAACCCCAGAGGCAAAGGTTGCAGTGAGCTGAGATCACGCCACTGTACTCCTGGTTGGGCGAGAGAATGAGACTTTGTCGGGAAAAAGAAAATGGAACATAGTAACATAATAGAGGATCTTATTTAAGAAGGCCACTCTTTCCTTAGGAGCTTATGTGAGGATATATGTGTAAAAATGTTTTCACAGGAGTAAAATGCATGCAAATTTAATATATGCTTTCTATAAAATAATACAGGGAAGAGGAAACAAAGGATGAAGATGAAGCAAGATTTTGAGGCAATGAATTAGAAATTCAACTAAGGTAGTATTAAGGGGGAAATTTATAGCACTAAATGCTTACATCAAAAAGTTACAAAGATCTCAAATTAACAACCTAACTTCACAACTGAAAGAATTAGAGATGCAAGAACAAATCAACCTCAAAGCTACCAGAACACAAGAAATAACAAAAATCCGAGCTGAACTGAAGGAAATCGAGACACAAAACTTCAAGAGATCAACAAATTCGTGAGTTGTTTTTTGAAAAAAATAATAGGCCACTAGCTAAACTAATTGAAAAGAAAAGAGAGACTATCCAAATAAACACATTTAGAAATGACAAAGGAAATGATATTACTGACCCTACAGCAATAAAAGCACCTGTCAGAAATTACTATGAACACCTCTACACACACAAACTAGAAAACCTAGAAGATATTGATAAATTCCTGGACACATACACTCTCCTAAGACTGAGCTACGTAGAAATCAATTCCCTGAACAGACCCAATAACAAGTTGCGAAATTAAATCAGTAATAAATAGCCTACCAACAACAACAGCAAAAACCCTGGGACCTGATGGGTTCATAGCTGAATTCTACCAGATGTACAAAGAAGATCTGGTACTATAGAAACTATTTCAAAAAATTGAAGAGGAGGGACTCCTCAACTCTATGAGGCCAGCATCATCTTGCTACCAAAACCTGGCAGAGCCATAGCAACAACAACAAAGAAAGACTTCAGGCCAATATCCTTGGTAAACTTCAATGCAAAAATCCTCAACAAAATACTTGCAAACCAAATCTAGCAGCACCATAATCAAGTAGGCTTCCCCCTAGGATGCAAAGTTGGGTCAACATATTTAAATCAGTAAATATGATTCATTACATAAACAGAACTAAAGACAAAAAACATATGATTATTTCAATAGATGTAGAAAATGCTTTTGATAAAATTCATCACTTCATGTTAAAAACTCTCAAAAAACTAGGTATTGAAAGAACATAACTCAAAAAGCCTTCTGTGACAAACCCCTGGCCAACATTATACTGAATGGGCAAAAGTTGGAAGCATTCCCCTTGAAAATCTGTACAAGACAAGGATGCCTTCTCTTACCACTCCTATTCAACATAGTATTGGACGTCCTAGACAGAGCAATCAGGCAAGACAAATAAAGGAATCGAAATGGGAAGAGAGGAAGCCAAACTATTTCATTTGCAGGTGACATGATTCTATAGCAGGAAAACCCAGTAGTCTTGGACAAAAGCCCATTCAGTGGATAAACTTCAGCAAAGTTGCAAGATAAAAAATGAATGTGCTGAAGTTATTAACATTCCTATATACCAACAAAACCAAAAGGCAAACCGAAAGGCATATCAGAAAAGCAATCCCATTCACAATTGCCACAAAAAGAATGAAATACTTAGGTATACATCTAACCAGGGTGAAAGATCTCTACAACGAGAATTAAAATAGACTCCTCAAAGAAGACAAAAACAAATGGAAAAACATCCTATTTTCATGGAAAGGAATAATCAGTATCATTAAAATGGCCGTACTGCCCAAAGCAATTTACAGATTCAATGCTACTCCTGTCAAATTGCCATCAGAATTATTCACAGAACTAGAGAAAATTATTTTAAAATTCATATGGAACCAAAAAAGAGCCTGAGTAGCCAAGGCCTTCCTAAGTAAAAAGGACAAAGCTTTTGGCATCATGCTATTCTACTTCAAAATAGACTACAAAGCTACAGTAATCAAAACAACATGGTAGTGGTGGAGAAACAGGCACATAGAGCAACAGAATAAATAGACCAGAAATAAGGCCACACATATATGTCCATCTGATCTTTTACAAAACTGACAAAAACAAGCAATGGGGAAAAGACTCCCTATTGAATAAATGGTGCTGGGATGACTGGCTAGCCATATGCAGAAGATGGAAGCTGGACCCCTTCCTTACACCATATACAAAAGTCAACTCTAGTTGGATTAAAGACTTAAATGTAAAACCCCAAGCTGTAAAAACCCTGGAAGACAACCTAGGCAGTACCATCCTGGACATAGGAACCAACAAAGATTTCATGACGAAGACACCAAAAGCAATCGTAACAAAAGTAAAAATTGACAAGCGGGATCTACTTAAACTTAAGAGTTTCTGCACAAAAAAAGAAACTATCAACAGAGTAAATAGACAACCTACAGAATGGGAGGAAGTATTTCTAAACTATGCATCTGACAAAGGTCCAATATCCAGCATTGATAAAGAACTTGAACACATTTACAAAAGAAAAACATACAACCCCATTTAAAAAGTGTGCAAACAACATGAACAAACACTTCTCAAAGGAAGATGTACATATAGCCAACAAACATACGGAAAAAGGCTCAGTGTCACTGATAGTTAGATAAATGCAAATCAAAACCACAATGAGATAGCATCTCGCACCTGTCAGAATGGCTATTCTTAAAAAGTTAATAACAGATGCTGGTGGGGTTGCTGAGAAAAGGGGACACTTGTACACTGTTGGTGGGAATGTAAATTAGTTCACCCATTGTGGGAAAGCAGTATAGCAATTCCTGAAAGAGCTAAAAGTGGAACTATCATTCAATCCAGCAATCCCATTACTGATATATACCATGACAAATATAAATCATTAATCCATAAAGATATATGCATGTGAATGTTCACTGCAGTATTATTGAAAGTAGCAAAGATGTGGAATCAACCTAAATTTCCATCAACGACAGATTACATAAAGAAAACGTGGTACATATACACTGTGGAATGCTATGCAGCCATAACAGAGAATGAGATCATGTCTTTTGCAGGAATGTGAATGGAGCTGGAGGCTATTATTCTTAGACAATGAATGCAGGAACAGAAAACCAAATACCACTTGTTCTCACTTGTAAGTGGGAGCTAAATGATGAGAACTTATAGAACACAAAGACGAAGACAGACACTGGGGTCTACTTCTTGGGGAGGGTGAAAGGAGGGAGAGGAGCAGAAAACATAACTACTGGGTACTGTGCTTAATACCTGGGTAATTAAATAATATCTACAACAAATCCCTGTGACACAAGTTTTTCTATATAACCTTCACATGTACCCCCCAAACCTAAAATAAAAGTTAAACAAAAATAATTTAAGGAAGTTCTAGTCAACCCTAATCTTCTAAAAAATACAAGGTACAGTCAAATTGCTAAGATTTGTCAGAGAATTTTGCTAGAGTATTCTGGGTGTTCCTGGTAAGACCCTGTCTTTTACTGAGCCCACAACTCTCCCCATATGGGGAGATATAGCCCATATGGGGTATATATTATGTATATGGGACCTCCACTCCCAACCCCATATACATAATATATACCTCGAGTCTCCGGGAATCCCAGTCGTGTCATCAATCATCCTTGCAATCTCATTTCCTCAGACGCTTATTTCCATTGTCACTTCATAGATGTTGTCATTACCAATAAGTTAAACCACTTTCTAACAACACTATTTTTTTTTTCAGCTCATGCACTCTAGTGTTTCAACACCAGCTATATTTAGACTCCATTGGGATCTACAATCTACTGTTCCAAACGTGTTTTCTCTTTACCTATTGTTATTTCTATGTTCATACTTACTCCCTTAATTAGGAATTCTATGACCTGGTATATAATTGATTCTGTGCATATTCCTCAACTCCCTTCCTCCCTTCCTCCCTTTATTATTGATTCCACTTTGGGAAAAAAAAATCCAGATTAGCCAAACTTGTATTTCTTCCATGGTTCCTCTCGGACAAATGTACATGGCTGGAGAAAAAAATTAGACCATGCTGCCTGGTCTCATTAAATGTAAGATCTGTACTGCAAGTGGCCCTTTAGTGTTTCTAGGCAAGCACACTATATTCCTCTAGTACTTTTCATCTCCCATTCTCCTATATGATCATTTAATGCCTTTGCATCTCTACTCCAACCTCCAGATGACTCTGCTTCCTATTTCCCTGATAAAATAGAAACCAAAGTAGACAATTTTAATAAACTTCTACCACCACACCTATCTTGCATTTATACTCTGCTTTATTTTTCTCCAAAGCATTTACTGCCATCTAATATGTTACATATTTTCCTTAAGAATTTGGTTTATTGTGCATTCTTCCCCCTCCTCTGCCACTGTAAGTTTGAAAATAACAATGTTATTTTCTTATTTTGTTATTTTTGTCTTTGCAGTATCTGCAGCAATGCCTGATAAGGATGCAGTAAATTGTGTGTGTGTGTGCACGCGTGTGCATGTGCACGCGTGTGTGTTTTGTTTAAATAATGTTATGGGATAGATCTTATAATCTTCCTTTTACAAATGATGAAACTGAGGCTCAGATAATTTTAGTCACATTCTAAGGGCCAGTTAGCAATCAAATAGTGGAGCCAGAATTCCAGCCCAAGTCAGTCTAAAGCTTAAGCATGTACCAAATTAAGTTTAAACTATATTCATTCTACTAGTCTGAATTCTTGGGTTTGTATCTCAGAATATCTTCCCAGGCTTATCTTGCTCTACCTTATTACACACACTTACTCTTCAATCAAACTAGAAACTTCCTGTCTTTCAGCATGTCCCGAGCTGGTCCTGCACAGTCATTCATGTGAACAGGCTCCTCTTCAGTGCCTGGAGCACGTTTCGTCTTATGCCTATTGAAATCCTGCTTGTTCTTCAGGATCTATATACTCTCTGTTTTTTTCTAAGACATTTCAAGTGGGATTTTCTGTTCTCTGCTTTTAACTCTTACCAATGTCACACATCTATCTTAGAGCACTTATTTAAATTACAAAGTGGAGAGAGACGTTGTATCCATGTCTCAAGATCTTCCAGACTCCCTGGCAGATCATCAGCTCCTTTGAGTATGTGTTCATTTTTATATATTCCATATAGCAACACCGCTACACGATTTTCACTTGACAATTATAACAGTCTTGGAGTGCTCAATGCCAAACATTGTTCTAAGCCATTACATATGTTAATTAATTCGATCCTCAAAATCCTGTGAGGACAGGTACTATTATTATCCCCAAATTTAGAATGAGAAAGCGAAGAACAGAAAACTTGTCAAAGTCACACAGTTAGTGATTATTTGAACTGAGACTTGAACCCAGACAGCCTGGCTCCAGAGGACTTGACTAAGAGATACTACCTTTTAGTTATCGGTAAATGCACCATAAATATTGGTTGAATTCAGGAAGCTGAATAACAGTATCTTACAAAAAAAAATTACAAAAACACAGCAGGAAGACTAAAGGAGTGAATGTCCCCTTGTGTTATCTGGCTGTTTGATGACAAAAGTAGGTTACTATACTACAAGCTGTTATATATGTTGCCTACTAAGAAAAAAATGTAAAGGACTCAGTAAGGCTAATTGTATGATATCAAAACAGAATTTACATTTCACATTACAAGATAAAAGATTTTTTGCGCCAATGCTAAGTTTTCTAAACTTTGCTTTTGAGATTAAGTAGAAGACTTGATTGTTTAGAAATAAACTGTAAGTCTATTGTGAAGTCTCAAAATGGCCCAGCAAAAGGGAAAATACATCTGAGTTTTCTAGTTGCGTAATTATCTGTGTAAGTAGATGTGAAACTTCTCTTTCACAGTCTTCCCTCATCATCTGGATGGCCTCAGGAAACAGTTATCATCCTCCCTTCAGACTTACATGAGATGCACTGGGATTTTTATAAGACACTGTTTAAACTTCAAGAATAAAAAGCAACAATGAGATGAAGTGAAATTATGCGTAGGTATGGATTTTTTGTTTTTGAAAGGAGAAGGTAGATATCATTTGAAAACTATGATAGCGATTTTCAAAGTATCTCTATGAAGATACTATTTTTAACTTTTCACAAAGAGAAATTTTCTTCCATTAATTATATTAAAGTTTTATTTTAATAATTTTTATATGTATGCATTGTAGGCAAAGTTTTGATCCAATACAAAAGTGTTTTATAAAAATCATCATGAGTTAAGTAAATATTCAGCATTTTAATCTTTGCCTTTGTAACGTTTTCTTCTCTTAATTCCTTGGAAGAATGAAGAAAGGAATACGTGTGTTAAAAACTAAATATGTTTAGTAAATCTAAATTCATTACTTTAAAAAAGATATTATTTTTATATTTCATAAACATATGTATTCTTAGAACAGATTCCAGTAGTGTATCTGCATGTCCTTCAGGCTCTGCTGGTGAACATTTTCCTTTCAGGTCATTAGTTGTGCCCTGCTCTTCTGCCATTTTGAATGGTCCAATGGTAAATTTGTACCAGCTTTATTAAACACAAGCAATACACTGCAGATTTTGATGACCAGGCTTTCTGTAATGTGGCCTTTTAAATCTGAGGATTCAGAGGCATTCTCCAAATCCTCTCCATTAGTCTTTTTAAAGATACAAGCTACTTCAGAATAGCCAAATAAGAATATTATTATTAGAATATTGTCATGCAAGTCTTACTTATTTGGCTATTCTGAAGTAGCCAACTCTAAGGCACACTCCATGAGCCTCAAGGAAATGAGAAGTTCTCTTTAAGTATAATTCCCTCTTGGATATGATGTCAGTGGCATTTCCTCTCCCTCTATCTCTGGGGCCACATCCACCATCACTTACGACTACACTTAGGAGAACTGAAGAGGAAACCTACATCCTCCCCAAAGAGTCCTAAGACAGTAGTGAGCAGTGGAAACAGAACAGGAAGTTACTTGTCTGGGAGATCTGATGTGTAGTCTGTGCTTTTTATATGTGTGCCAGAGTAAAAAGCAATTAATAGCAAAGTATTTTATAAAAGCTTTTTCTGTAATCTATGGCTCTGTTATGTTTACCCCATTGTTGCTTTATCTTTTTTTGTTTAGAGTGTACATTTAGTGTCTGAAGCAAGGAGAGTTTGATAGCTCACCGAAATTACTACACGTTTTCTACTAGCAAAACAAAATAGAACAATTTGCTTGAGAATTACTGTGGATTATTTGCTGTAAGCTAAACTCTATGTAATAATAATCACTGACACTTATTTCTTACTTTACTTCAGGCAATATTCTAAGTATTTTTATATATTATCTAATTTGACAACAAATCCTAAAAAATAGGAAACGATTGTCTCCATTTTACATATGACAATTCTACAATACAGCAGATTAAGTTAATTTTTCAAGATGATACGAGCAGCAAGTAGTGAAGTTAAGATTTGGACACAGGCTATTATTTTAGACATTTAGGAGAATGTCAAATTCTTCGGGCAGGTCATATAACCACTGCACAATACCACTCTCCGCTCCATCTTTAAGTATACTGCTTTTCCACCTCATCAAAAAATTTGTGATGATATCCTGTAAATCCTATCCTTAAAAGAACCATAAAAATATGTATTAGACACCGACTTAAAAAAATATACATAAAAGATAATAGAAACTATCTTAGTCTAGTTTTTGTTCTACAATCAACATTTATTTTTATAAATCTCTATAAAATTCCAGGGCATTTTGCTGCTATTGTGTGTTATTAGAATATTGTCATGATATAAACAATGATAAGCCCAATCCTTCTCCTAAAATCTCTTTTGTTTCTGATATGAAAAGATAGAGCATGTCACAAACCCAAACCTTATCACTAAATATAATTTTCATAGTTATTATATTATCCCATCCTTAATTGTTTCATAGTTGTAAGCATCAAATTTTCCTGGAACTCTAAATTTCCCATTTCCAAGTAGAACTTAAATTACTATTGTCCTTTAATGAAAAAATCAATTAAGGGAAGGAAATTACACATTTTTCAAACCTCCCACCAGAAAAACAAAAACAGCTGTGGAAAAAAATGAAGAGATATATGGGTTCACTGATATTGACTGAAAATACTCACGCTTAGTGCCATCCACATACATAAGTTAATATAAAATAGAACACCATAAAGTCATTTTACAACTGTCACATTTATTGTGTTTTTGCCCATTTTAAATATTAGCTCGTGCTTATCTAGTACTAAGTTCTAAGGGCTTCATATTTATTAACTTATTTAATCTGCACAATTATCCATCACTGTCTCTATTTTACATACAAAAAAATTGAGTCACAGAGAGTTTAAATCATTTGTCTGAGGTTCAATGCATTCAGATTGATTACTTAACCACTATGGTAATTCGTCTCTGACAATCAACTAAATCAATCATTTTATTCATTCAAGATCAATGGAATCAGAAGTGAAAACATTTAAGGACTCACCTGTATATTAGAATCAGTAGGGAAAAGTGATGGATTTTTAAAAAGAAATATGTTAAGAGTATGTTGAAAAAAATGTAGATTTCAATATATGTTTAGAAAAATATAGAGGAGTCTGATCATACATGAGAGAGAGAGGGAAAGACAGAGAAGGCATAGATAGTGAGCAGGAAGACAAATAATGTGTACAATATTTGTGAGTGACTTGAGATATTTTAAAGGATAAATCTTAAGGCCTTGATATTAGAACTCAAACCATGCAAATATTGCAACTGGTAAATTCCAGCTTAAATTAACCAAATATACTATATTCTGAGAGAATCATTAAACGGTAACAAAGACAAGAGTAGCTCTTTGTTGTTGTTGTTTTAGCAGTTACTGATGATAATATTTACATATACTCAACGTTTCTAAATTTTTCAGGGTCTGTCTAACTGAATGAAGGTGTTTTTTAGAAATAAATAGATAATGATCTGCTGTCAAAGGTATTGCTTTCCTTTATTAGCAGCCTCATAGTGATGTAGAACAAAGTTGTCGGGATAGAAACCTGCTTAGGTTGCTTGTTCTCCTCAGATGGTAACCCCAGGAAGGGTAGATGAGACAGTTCACCCTAAAAGATGGTGAGTAGTGACCATGAGTCACCAAAATTGGAGTTGGCCTTGGTTGTCAGCTTTGCTGAAGGGGAACAAAAAAGTCTGAGGTCTGAGGAGTTAAAAAAACAGTCAGCAGTCACTGGTCACTTCCAGCAGGTGAGAAAGGAAAGAAGCATTTTGAGCATACAGTAGAGCCAGAGCTAACCTCATAACTTGGGAACACAGGTTAAGGAGCATCCAGGTATGTTGTACACCTCAAGGTACAACATAACTTTTCATGTTAATGAGCATGGGTTCTTGAGCCATACCATCTGGATCTTCAGTAGAGTGATTTCAACATTAATAGGAGCACGTCCTCTGGGGTGCTAAGTAAGGGAGGTTCAATGGTGAACAAGACCTCTTCCTGCTCCTCAGAGAATCTCTATTGCAGTAGAAAGATAGGCATCTTTATGTCTTTACATAAAATGAAGATGAAAGAGTTATAAATAAGGTATAACATTCATGTGGGTATTTAGAAGGATGAGATAAATTCCATTTGGGGGGAAAGTGGGTGATGGGGGTGCCTTCAGAGAAGGCATAGATAATGGGCAGGAAGGAAAATTCAATGCTTACTATTAAACTGACATCACATTTGTTTACCTTTAGGTTTGTGGGTACATGTTAAGGTTTGTTATATAGGTAAACTCGTGTCACGGGGGTTCGTTGTATGGATTATTTCATCACCCATGTATTAAGCCTAGTACCCAATAGTTATTTTTTCTGCTCCTCTCCTCCCATCCTGCACCCTCAAGTAGACCCCAGCGTCTGTTGTTCCCTTCTTTGTAACACATTATTTTGAATTAGTATAGCTATCTGTATGCTTCTTCACTCAAGCTATTAGAAACTAGAGGGCTGGTTCTAGATCTTTAAGGAATCATTACATCGTCTTCCACAATGGTAGAACTAATTCACAATGGCAGAGACATGGAACCAACCCAATGTCTATCAATGATAGACTGGATAAAGAAAATATGGTACATACACACCATGGAATACTATGCAGCCATAAAAAGGAGTGAGATCATGTCCTGTGCAGGGACATGGATGGAGCTGAAAGCCATTATCCTCAGCAAACTAACACAGGAACAAAAAAACAAACACTGCATGTTCTCACTTATAAGTGGGAGCTGAACAATGAGAACACATGGACACGGGGAGGGGAACAACACATACTGGGGCCTGTGGGGGTGGGCGTGGTACAGAGAGGGAGAGCATTAGGAAAATAGGTAATTCATGCTGGACTTAATACCTAGGTGATGGGTTGAGAGGTTAACGTGTGCCATAGTGGTTTGCTGCACCCATGTAACAAAGCTGCACACCCTACACATGTATCCCAGAAGTAAAAGTTAAATTTAATTAAATGAGAGGGCTAAGATCCCTCCTTGTTTCCGTGTACTCCCCACACCTAGCACATACCTGCCATCCAGTACTTACTTATATTGTCAATAACTATCAATTAAACAGAATTAAATATGACCTAGCTGCTGTGTTCTATTCCCTAGAAGGAGGCAGAATTCTGCTGGAACTGGCTTCTGATTCTAGCAGAGCAGGGCTGGATTCTCTAGAAGAAAGGGTGTGATAATGCAGAAGCATCTAAGTAGTAACAGTAAACCTAAAATGCAAACATCACTTCTACCTGATTGGTTTTACTTTACAAAGAGAAGACGGAGAGAATGCTATATTAATTTCCTAAACAAAGATCTGTTCAAGACTATATTGGATGAAAACCATCAAAGATAAACACATGAATATTTTATGCCATCTTAGGGCTGCCGGTTATCTACTATTAGACATTTACAAAATCATTCAATGAGTATTTATAATACTTGTAGAAGCAAGTTTATGGTTATGTTTGGGGCATTGAGATTTTTAATGTTACTTCTTTTGAATTGATAAATGGTTATATTGTTTAATTATAATCTGTTCTTCAATAACAAATGAGTATTTTAAAAAATTATTTTACTAATACATAACATTTCTACATATTTACGGAAACGTGATGATGCATGCATACAATGTATAATGGTCAAATCAGGGTATTTAGGATATCTATCACCTCAAACATTTATCATTTATTTGTGTTGGGAACATTTTAAGTTTTCTATTTTGAGATATACAATATATTGTTTTTAACTGTAGTCACTCTGCTGTGCTAGAGAACACTAGATCCTATTCCTTCTACCTAAGTGTATGCATGTACCCATTAACCAACCACACTTCATCCCCCTTTTCCCCACCATTTCCCAGCCTCTGGTAACTATAGTTGTACTCTCTACCTCCATGAGATAGCTTATGTAGCTCCCATATATGAGTAGAAACACATCCTCAAAACTTACAAAGATTACAAAACTAGAAGGGGACAAGCAGCTATATAACCTGGAAATCAGCATTTTTTTTGAGACGGAGTCTTGCTCTGTCGCTCAGGCTGGAGTGCAGTAGCGCGATCTCCGCTCACTGCAAGCTCCACCTCCGGGTTCACGCCATTCTCCTGCCTCAGCCTCCTGAGTAGCTGGGACTCCAGGCGCCCGCCACCACGCCTGGCTAATTTTTTTTTTTTTTTTTTGTATTTTTAGTAGAGACGGGGTTTCACCGTGTTAGCCAGGATGGTCTCGGTCTCCTGACCTCGTGATCCGCCTAAGAGTTTATCTTTTCTTACAACTTGTTTTATACTGAAAAGAAGCTCATTAGTTAACTCTCTTTGTCATGGAGTTAGAAGTGAAGTGCTATTCCTTGTTTTAAAGATGATTGCAGTCTTGGCATGTTATCAAAATGCAAATACTTTACCCTTAAATTAAGCCCTTATTTAGAGACTCAAAATTCCCTGGAGAGAGGAGGATAGCAGTGCTATATCAGAAATATATTTTTTTAACATACAGAGTTGACTGAAGTTGTTTTTATTAAAAATGGGCATTTCTAATCCTATCCACACCACCATCCTCAGTATCTCACCTCCAATTTAATGACAATTTCATTCTGACCTTAGGTGAAGTCCTCCTTTCTAAGAAATATGTTCTGTAATCCCCCAGACTAGAGTAGATGCCTTAGAACTTTCTATACTCCCTTAGTTACTTAAATATATCTTAAGGGCTAGACTGCAAATTGGCACCACATCACTTCTCCCACATTCTGTTGTTAAGTATAGCACAAGGCTAGCCCAGATTCAAAGGAGAAAAACTCCTTCTCTTGAGGGGAAGGGACATATGCATGCTAGAACAATAGGAGGAATTATTGGTGTCCATATTTAGATATAATGTATATCAATGCCCATTTGAGATTAGAATCATACTTTTAATGTCAGCATAGTCTGTAATTTTCCCACTTTTTTTTATTTACTAGGATGTAGATACAAAGAAGACAAATAGTTGAATTCAATCAGCATTTGAGTTTCATCAGGCAAGGTAAACAAGTCCTGATAGGCAAAGGATTTAAAAGGTTTATGCAAAGAAGTTGTTAGACACAGAGCCAAGGAAAGAAAGGAGATAGTGAATAATGAAAAACTGCACTTGAGGTTGTTTTAAAGAATTAATGGAATGGAAGTAATAGAGTTAGTGAGCTGGAATGATATCAGGGGTGATGAGAGGTCAGATTATAGAACTGTGTAGTTATTGCTGATAATAAGTTTAGAAGGGAGAACATGGAAGCAGAAATACATTTTAAAAACAAGGCTCAGTATAATAACTGAGTACTTGTATAATAACTCAGTATAATAACTGAGTACTCAGTATAATAACTGAGTACATTGTACAGTTCTAAAAATAAGCCTTAAATTTAGAACAAAGACAGTGATCATCGTAAGCTGAAATGGAATGGAAATATTCCATGAGAGAGGTGAGAATTGAGTGGAATATTGGAGACAGGTAAAGCATCAGCTAAAGAAGGATGCTGGAGAAGGCCTGGCGGACCTGGCAGCACCATTTGCATAGAGTGCTTCAGCTTAGCACTTAAGCCCATGTTGAGCTTCCACACTGTCCAATAAGGAGTTTAGGGATTGATTTATGTAAAGTGGGAATCACTGAAAACATTTTAGTAAGAAAGGGATGTTATTAAAATAATAGAGGAAGATTAACTGACATGAGGAATAGTATGAAAGATTAGTGGAACTGAAAGCGACCAGTTAAGATGCTGGTGGAATAACCCATTGTGATGAAGCATTTTTAAAAACATGCATGTATTAGATGTATAGAAATAAAAGATATGCCGTTTTATTGACATCTTTGATTGGTGTGTCAGGCATAAAAAAAGCAGAGGGCTCTTAGGAATTTTTTAAGCGTATGATGAAAAGCATGTGATCTGCTGGTGACCCTGGAACAGTGAAAGTCCTTGGCCGTGCGCGGTGGCTCACGCCTGTCATCCCTGCATTTTGGGAAGCCGAGGTGCATGGATCACAAGGTCAGGAGTTTGAGGCAAGCCCGGTCAAGATGGTGAAACCTCGTCTCTACTAAGAATACAAAAAAAGCCGGGCATGGTGAGGGGTGCCTGTAATCCCATCTACTCGGGAGGCTGAGGCAGAGAACTGCTTGAACCTGGGAGGCGGAGGTTGCAGTGAGCCGAGATCGTGCCACTGCACTCCAGCCTGGGCGACAGAGAGAGACTCTGTCTCAAAAAAAAAAAAAAAAAAAAAAAAAAAAAAAAAAAAAAAAAAAAACCTTAATGTGGCCGTTTTCTGGGGCGCCTCCTGCTGGTTTCACTGTGTCTTATTGCTCATGATATTTTCTCCACAAAGTTCTTGAAGGCTGTTTAGAACATGGTTTGGAAGCTAGTTGAGCAAAAATGAAAAGATATCTTGGAGGGTCTATGGAAACTGAATAAAGTCGGTAGCTACGGCAGTAACTTTGCCCCTTCAACCAAGTGTTGTTTGTCTCCACAATTGCTTTTCTAATATGGGTATTATCCCCAAAATACTTAATGGTGGGCATTGTCTCCAAAATACTTGTTTTTAAAGATGCAAGGTGCTGCAGTTGTATTGAACCTGTGAGAATCAAATCAGCCTGCTGGTGCTAACTCTGATGGAGGGCAGTGAGGGGACAGAGGTTTCACAGTAACACAGTCGCCAATTAAGTGCTTACAAATTCTGATTTATTATGAGGCTTTCACACACCAACAATCATGCAAATATGTTTAACACACAAGCAGTGATACAAAGGAGCGAGTAGCTCCAGAGACCAGCCTACTGACTTATGAACTGACAGGTCCAGTTTTCCTAAGAGAGCCAGTTCACCCAGGAGAAGGGCCTCACTGCTTTTTTTCCCCAGCAGAGCTCTGGCACCTGCAGCTGAAGGAAGGAGGCCCCAGAGTTCTCACCAGCAGAAATGCTATAGGCTTCTTACTGTGGTCAGCTTCTTTGTGGTGTTTGGAGTCTTCCAAAGGAGTATTCATGGCCACTATCTTCAGCTGCCTTTTAGGAGAGAATTTTATGAGTACATAGTAGATGTATACATTTATGGGGTACGTGAAAAATTTTGATATGGGCATACACTGCGTAATAATCATATCAGAGTCAATGGAGTATCCATCACCTTAAACATTTATCCTTCCATTGTGTTATAAACAATCCAATTATATTCTTACTGTAACATGTGCAATAAATTATTGTTGACTGTAGTCACCCTGTTGGGCTGTCAAATACTAGATCTTATTCATTCTATCTAACTGTATTTTGTAACCATTAGCAATCCTATCACTTCACTTTCTTGTCAGGCCTCAGAGGTACCTGGCCATGTTAGGTGTCATCGTATCATCTCAGTCCACCATAAGTGTTTTTATCACTCGGAGGGGTCAGCAATTTCACTGAAGCTGAGTCATTTGTCATAAGTGACTCCATTTTGAGACATTCAGGATTACAAAACATTATTATATATCATACTGATTTTACAACTCACATTACTAGATTATTAATTTGCCTCAAAAACAGACTTCTAAAAGGCATTGATTTTGTTTTCCATACATAGTCGTTTTTGATGATCCCCAGCCAAAGAGGGTGTGTCCCTAATTACATTGTTGATTATTACACTGATTTTTTTTTTTTTTTGTTTTTTTTGCCTGCTTCCTACTGGAAGGGAATAATCCCTAATTCCTACATCCAGTTGCTGGGTCCGGGGAAAAGCTACCTATACAATAATCTCTTTAAAAGTTGGGTAACCCCGTGAAACCCCGTCTCTACTAAAAAAACAAAAAATTAGCCCGGTGCAGTGGCAGGCGCCTGTAGTCCCAGCTACTCGGGAGGCTGAGGCAAGAGAATGGTGTGACCGGGAGGCGGAGCTTGCAGTGAGCCGAGATAGCACCACTGCAGTCCGGCCTGGGGGAAAGAGCGAGACTCCGTCTCAAAAAAAAAAAAAAAAAAAAGTTCTGTAACCCATTGTGTTATAATAGAAAGTGAATTAAGATGTCAACATCTTAGGTTCATTTATTTTTTTCTACATGTATTATTTGTACCTACTATGTACTAGGCATTGTTGTAAGATCCTGTCCTTATGGAGCTTACCTTTTAGAAGAGATTACGTTCTAAGGTGTGTTAGTTGAACAAATTATCTCCTGAAAAACAATCCCAATGAAGGATTTT
This sequence comes from Pan paniscus, assembly GCF_029289425.2. Classification (NCBI taxonomy): domain Eukaryota; kingdom Metazoa; phylum Chordata; class Mammalia; order Primates; family Hominidae; genus Pan; species Pan paniscus. The sequence continues at coordinate 100,565,430 of NC_073258.2, forward strand.
TATCAGAATTCACCTTCCTGTAAAACCTAAAGTAAATGATGTCCCAGTTCCTCCAGTTGTCTTGAGTTTAACTCCTCTACTTTGATATTTTCTTACATATTTTCTCAATAGTAAAACTTGAGGTACAAAATTTTAAAAAGTAGAAGGTATATGTTTATTTTGTACAGCAACACATAGACTATTTCACCAATTTTGGTTAAAATTTCCTATGAATGCTGTGGACCATAAGAAGATTGAACAATGAAGATTGAATGTATTAACTCACAAAAATTGTTTGATACCTACTATGTGTTAGAATTGATACTGAATAAAAACAATTAAATATTATTTTAGTAGAATAAGCCAAATTTCTGGATAAACGGGAAGCCTACTGAAATAGCTTCTTCCTTCCTCTCATCTTTATTGAGGTATAATTGACAAACAGACGTTATATACGTTTAAGTTGTACCACTTGATGTATTGATATATACCTTGTGTATCACCACAAACTAACATATTCATCACCTCATACGGTTACCATTGTTTGTGTGTGTAGAGAACATAAAATCCACCCGCTGAGTGGATTTCAGGTATACAATACAGTATTGTTAACTACAGTCACGTTGCTGTACTTTAGATTTCCAGATCTTGCAAAACTGAAACTTTGTACACCTTGACCAACGTCTCCTCATTCATCCACCCCCAGCCCCTGGCAACCACCATTCTGCTCTGCTTCTGTGAACTGAATAGCTCTTCTTGATTTCCTTTTCTTTTTCTTTTTTTTCTCTTTTTCTTTTTCTTTCTCTCTCCCTCTCTCTCTTTCTTTTTCATATTTAAGTGCTGAAATTACCAGATTGGTAGATTTAAGATTTCTTTTGAGCGTGGGACAAAACACAGACACTTGAATAGATGGCAAGCAGAACTCTATTACTTGCAGCTTTCAACAAAGTTGCAGGGCTAGACAGAGGTTGCACCTATGAACAGTGTAACAACAGGCTTATCTATGGTAAGCAGGGTGGGGTTAGCTAGGTTTCTCAGACTTACTGTGGATTGGCTAATTTGAATAATTTTGACAGGATCTGGAGCCTAGGAGCTGTTCCTTTTAGTGTGGAACCTAGGCCTGGGGCAATGAGGGCTGGTGTAGAGGAGCCCAGAATGTAAGGGTCTGATAAAGAAGGGGTTGGAGTGTGAACTTCATCAGCTGCCCAAGAAGGGGAACAGATTGGCCTCCAGTCAAGGCCTCAAAATGGGGTCAAAACAGCATTTTTAAACAGCTGTGTTAGACGATTATATCTAATGTGTTTAATCTATCTCTGTAACATACATTTTTCTTACATCCAAGATCTAGCAGGGGTAAATGTATTACTTGTTTCAAGCTCAGGAAACAATACCAGTTAACCATGTATGTGAGATCATAATTATCGAAGTGTGAAATTAATAGTAGAAGGATACATTCACGGTGATATTTATACCAAAAATTTTAAATATACTGCAGTAGGCCTATCTATATGTATCTATATCTATAAAATAGAGACAATACCTACTCAAAGTAATTATATATTAAATAAGATACAGTCTTATTTATATATAAGATATAGCCTTGTATTGTATACAGTTCTTTCTATCACCTTTCACAATAAACAGATGGATCAGCAGTGGGGAATTACAAAGTTTGTGATCACTTACACCAAAATACATAAGAAAATCATAAAAGCCTGGGAAATTAAGGAATTAAACAGCAGTGTTCCCAAGCACAGTGAACTTAGCAAGTCTCATATTTTGACTAATAATGCCTTCTGTCGTCAAGTTTCAGAATAGTCTCCACGTTTTGCCCTCTTTTTTACTTTTGTCAAAGGGAAAAAACTCTTTAACCACCCTGTAACACACATGCACACACACACACACACACATGCACACATACGCACACACAGTCTTTCAATAAACCTTTCAAAGTCCAACTCAAGTTGTGCTCTTACCATGAATTTCTTTACCACCTTCTCAATCAACTTACTCTAAATAACTTATATTATTCATATTTATTGTTCTCCTGAAGCTCCTGTAATTATCTTCCAGTTTAAACGTTCTTATAGTCCAAGGTGGAATACAAGTGTTGCATTACTGTTGATAAAAAATATATAACCATGAAGCCATACAACATCTTCTTTCTGACCAGTGAATTAAGAAGATAGAACTGCATTCCAGGTAGCTTGAAAAAGTGGATAGATATCTAGACTCAGAATCAGAATTTATTTCTTGGTCTGTTTTTTCAATTTCTTTATTTCTGGTCTCTGTTTTGCAATTTATTAGTTCTGAAACATAGGGAAAGCACTGAAAAAATAATCCAAGCATATGGGTTCTAATCTTTGGATTCTTTCCAAATAACTGTGATTTGATATATATTTTCTATGAGGCATAATTTATTCTATTTAAAATTGGTGTAATTCCAAACTTCCCATTTCACACAAGAGTTATGAAGATAAATTAATCCTTGAATTCAAAAACTATTTCCTGAGTCCCTAATGTAGATTTGTTACTCAGCTAAGCCTTCAGGATAGAACAAGTACAGTGTTTTACCAATCAGAAGATGCATCTTTTTCACTTTTTAACGTCACTAAAATAAAATATCATACCATCAGCGATGTCCAGTGATTACCATGAACTATATTTTCATAGCATAAAATCTTTGAAATTGTGATGCATCTTTAGTAAAATACATTTACACTCCTTTACTTCAAGTTTAGTTGAGGAAACAAAGTTCATAGAACTAAACAGAAAACATCTATGCAGTCTTGTTAGAGAAATACTATGAGATCACAGAAAAGGAGGCACACAAATTAGTTTAGATGGTCTTAAGGACTGAATTATGCCTCCCGACTTCTTCAAATCATACGTTGACATCTTAACTCCAAGTACCTCGGAATGTGACTGAGTTTGGAGATAGAGCCTTTAAAGTGATGATTAAGATGAGGCCATTAGGATGGGCCCTAATCCAATCTGACTGGTATCTTATAAGAGAGGGAAGTTTGGATACTCAAACACAGTGAGGAGGTGGCCACCCACAAGCTAAGCAGAGAGGTCTCAGAAGAAACCAAACCTGTCAACATCTTGATCTTAAACTTCTAGTCTCCAGAACGATGAGAAAATAAACTTTTATTGTTTAAGCCACCCAGTCTGTGGTATTTGGCTATAGTAGCTCTAGGAGATTGAAATAGGTGGTCCAAGAGAGCTTTTAGACAAATTGATGTCCAGTTCATTTCAGGATAAGTTGGAATTTACCAGCTGAAGAAATAATGGAAGGAAAGTGCTGAAAGCAGAAAAAATAACCCAGAAAAGGCAGGCTATAAAAATGATACATTTATAAAACAGTAATGTGTGTGTGTGTGTGTGTGTGTGTGTGTGTGTGTGTAGAACCTGGAGTGTAGAAAGTGTGCTTACTAAAGGAAGAAATGGTGAGTGAGAAATGAAGCTGAAGAGGTATTCAAATGCCACAGGACCTAGGGCTTGAAATTCAGGCAAAGGAACTCGTACTCTATCCCATAGGCAGTAGAGAGGATTTTAGGCATGTAGAAGGAATGTAAATAATAAGGTGGCTTTTTAAAAAATGTATGTCAAAAGATTTTTTCTATTGTCATGAAGCAAAATATTAGAATCACCTCTAGGTTACACTTGTTATACATATGAGAATAAATTGTATGTGTACGTGTATGTATTTGTGGATAAGGGACCAGATACCTTACAAGGCCCAGATTTAATAAAAATAGACGATAGATTAAGAGTTCAAACATCTGAGTCTTCTGGGGCCTAGTACCCTTCTGTCTTTTATTTTGACCACCTTGTTCTGTGTTGCTCACTTTGATTTAGACTTTGCTGTCTTTATAGCTGTTCTCCAAACATTCCTCTTACTGCACTTACCACATAGAGCATAATTGTTATTCCCTTATGAACTTTAAAAGTTTATTCATAATAATATAAATTTGGAAACTAAAATAACCTAAAGCTCAAGTTGCCCCTTTTAAAATATGGGTAGTTCCTTTATCAAGATGGTTCATATGAGGAAGTGGTGAAAATGATAGGGTTGACACTCAATTACTAAATATATAAAATCTAGCTTTTACTTTAAAGAAGTACATAGTAGGGAAAGTGTGAAATTTAACTTCAAGACAGATTGTATTTTTTCAGAATCTTTTACACCTCCAATTTGCCTTTACATTATCTGAAACAAAGATCAGGCTTAAAAACATAAATATTAAAATATTCATCCATTTTGAAGGAATAAGTAAATAAAACACATCTCTCTGAAAAATTCTGGGATTCCATTTGACCTGAACATGTATCTTATTACTAGAGAAGATGGAAAGGTGGAGGGGCTTGGAGATGGGAGAAAAAACTAAAGTGCTGTGAATGATTATACAACAGTGCCCCCTGATGGGAAGAATGGGGTCTGAAATTCAGATGAGATTTCTTACCAAGTCAATTACATGACTTATTCTTCGTTTTTGCTTCCATTTAAAGAGATTTTTGTAGCGATGCATCAGTTTTACTATAGAATCTGACATACAGTATGCACTGAAAATATATGAGTAAATCGAGCTGAAGCATTAAGTCTAGGCAAGGAGCTTTTAAAAACTTTAGCTGGCACAAGGGACTAGGTGTGTTAAATATGACCATAACCTTGAGTTGTCTGTAGGGTAAAATACATTGATCTTTATATGTTAAGCTTTTGGCAAGTGCTATTTCCCCTACTAATTTACCCACACTTGGTGATAAATCTATCTTCGATCTCAAAACATTATCAAATACTATAATATTATTTCAAAATTTTAAGAGTATAATTAGTTCAGATTTAAATAATCTTGAGGAAGAATGATTTCAATTTTAAAGCAAAAGTGTTTTTCAAATAACCAAAAGAAAATAGTTTTGCTTTATTTTTTGTTATTAACTAGGCATATTAATGTGGTCAATAAGAACTGTAGCTTTTCCTTCTCTAAAGGGGTGTAGGAATGGAAAGCAATGAGTACTGAAAAGGTAAGAAAAATTTGTACAATCTAGGGTTTAAATTCAAACCCCAGAGTAGTTGCATGGAACAAATTTACTCATCTTAATAATTGTCGTGGGTGCATGGTAAATAAAAGGAGAACTTGTTTGTTAAGAATGAGGCATTATCATAGTATTGGTAATGCATTCTATAAATAAGATTTATGTTTTGAGAAACTCAAGAAAGCAGGAATGGAATTATCCGTTTTTGAAGTGAAAGAGAAGAAATGTGGAGAGACTGTGTGTGTTAGGCCTGCATCTGGCTCCTAGGGAGATTTGAATGAATTAGAAGGAAGCTTCCTTTCCTCTTGATGTTTGTAGTCCTGACTTGGTAAGTAGACACAGGCTGGATTTCAGACCCTAGCCACACCCTCAGCAGGCATCAGGTATAATTATCAACCTGCACCATCAGAAGTTGCAGCAACTCATTCAGTGATACATATTTGCTGGATATGCATGAAACACTCTAGTGAATTTGAACATTTTTAACTGAAGAAATATGGATATCTAGCATTCATTATAGATAATCTCCCTTGACACCCTTCTAAAAAATTCATGAACCCGTAGGAAGTAGCGTCTCACTGCTTTACTGAACATGGTAAGTATGCTGTTAAGTCCAACTATCTGCTTATGTTTTCTGCTCAGCTGAAATGCTCTTTATTTTATATTGCTACTATTTATTTTTGCCAATTCAAACTTTACCTATTTTATTGTTTGCATCTTGAATCCCACATTTTCTAGAAACACTTTAGCTCAGAATATTATCTTTGTCTTTGGAATTCTGATTTCAAAGTAATGTGTTGTCTGGAACATTTATGTTTTCTTACTATCTAAGTCTGAATCAGCAAGGCAGGTATTCAGTGAAATAAAAGAATAATAATATCATATAACATTGTTTAAATTATTGGGATTCTAATTAGAACAAAGACTAACAGTTTGCACCAATCAAAACTTACATAAACCATTAATTTCAATATTTTGGAATTTAACATTGAATGGTAATGTTTCTTTTTCTAAGTAGCTACGGAACTATATTTGTCCAATTCATTTGCACCTTTTTATTCTTTTTGTATTTCCAAATTCTGAGATTCAGTATGTTACTAACACCTCCTGTCTCATAATCTATTTAGTGTGCCTTAAGGTAAGACAGGCTGCTTAAGGATGCTTTGAATTTACAGGAAAGGGATATCTCTGTGGTACCAGAATTTATTTGAGAAAAAACAACTTCAAATGTAGTTTTCAAACTGTGCAGACTGTCACCTCACTGACGTCAGTAAGCAAATGTTCTTAAACTTGTATCACGTATCTGAATAGTCACTTACTTAACTGTTCAATGAAATTAACCACTAGGAGACAAGTTTGCCCTGAACTTAACCCCGACAGGAGATTTCACCTTCTAGAGTTAATTTACAGCTTAAGAACAAGCCCTTCAAAATCTTTCTACTAATTGTTTTACTCAGTTTAGAAAGTTCATTTAAATGAGAATTCTTTTTTATCTACCTTAAGGCAGGTTAAGTATTTTTTTTCCATTACATTTACATATCATGTCTTGCCGCTATGTTTGGTGTTATACATTATTATATAGACATGTGAACAGTTTTGCATAAATATGCCCAGTAAGGTTGTAAGTACTAATTTCCCCATGATTTCCTCCATTAAGGGTGCAACATTTTACTAACAAGAAGGAAAGTATCTTAATTTCATGATTCACAAGTGAGGAAAATCAGATTTTTCAACACTGAAAATTAGAATCTATAAAAGAGAAATAGGGGAAATATAACTACTAAATGTTATGTGCAAGCAACAACATAAAGATTAGTCCATGTAATTATAACACAACCAATGGAATTCAGCAAGTACTTTACTACTTAAAGTAGGAGGAAGTGTAAAGACGGATGGACAGTCCAAGTCCCAGCTCTGTCTCTTGTGAATGTGGATAATTCAGTTTAAATTCTAAGTTCACTGATTCTATGTTCTCTCCTGCAAAAAGTCAGAATGGCAATGCTTATCATGTAGAATGATTGGCATTTAAACAATTGTTTTGTAAATTCTAGAGTATATTCTAAATATGAGTTACATCAGATTGTACTTACTTAACATGTAAGATTTTCTAATAAGACTGGAATGGAAAGAAGGAAACCTTGGTTCAGTAACCAATCATTTGTGCTCCTTTGTCAAATCAATTAATATTTTTGAATGACAGCTTTAAGTGGGGTTGTGAGCTTTAAATAGGGTTGTGGTAAGAAGGAGGAAAAAACAATCTCTTGGGCTTTTTCTAGCTCTAAAACACTTTAATTCTGTCATTTATAGCTTTGTTTTTAAAAGCAAGTCAGATGGTTTAATATTTATAGATTCATACACTATATTCAAGAAAGTATTAGAGACTTGTGCAAGATTCCATGACAAGTCAGCAGCTGTGTTGAGATAAGAAATTTACACTGGATCCTAAAATCTGTCATCCTGCCTAGCGTTCCTTCTACTGAAACTCTCTGCCTTGATAGTAATACTTCTAGTTACTATAATCTAATTGAATCTCTTCATGTAGATCATTCTCGAAAATATTGATATGTTGGGCATACTTCCAGTCAATGTTTTAGAGCCTGTGCTAATGTATCAGAATAATTAGAAACACAAGGCAAAGCTTCTGCCTTCAGAAAGCTCAGTCTCACAGAGGACTTTACATACTGACATGATTATCTTAGCTTGTGTGGCTAAACTCAGCAACATGCAACATGCTTTGAATAGTTAAAATTGGACAGCTACTCTCAACATTAGCCATGAAGCACTTCAAATGAAGGGATAAGAAAAATTCATTGCTTTGCTCATTTAACAGTATGATAAGGAAGGAGGAGGAGAGAGATATATCATGTTGAAAGAACAATGAAGAATCTCAATTATATCAGGAATTTGTACATTAGATGTGTCATTTTAAAATCCTGTGCCTGATTATGCATACACATATAACAAGTATAAATCATCCTCTTCATACACATTTTTTGCTTAATCTTTAATACAAACCCATGGGAAAGATTTATCCTACTATTACAAATGATGAATCTAATGTTCAGATATTAGGAAGCATAATTTTGCTATTTGTCTTCCTCATTAAATTGTGAATTCCTGGGAGGAAGTGTGTAATAGTAGAATCAACTTACTTATGCTGAATTCACTGTCCCATAAAAACTCTGTGTCGCCTGAACAAGTTATTAACCCTCCTGAATCTCAGTTTCTTTACCTATAAATTGCAATTACATGAAGTACATATAAAGTCGTTAAGGGCCTGATATGTATTAGCTAAGTAATGAGTGTTTCTTACACCATCATACATAGCAGAGTCCATGAATAGACTCTCTGTAACTGTGGAGGAGGGATGTCATCCAGTCATACTTTACAGGGAGACTTCTAATACAGGTGGCCTCTTAGTATGTGTAAAAAGTCAAACCTATTTAGAAGCCCATTGTAAAATCATAAATGTAAATAACTCCCTAATGATAAAGGCAAGTCATTTTAATAGCTCAGTGAAATCTTAAGAGATTCTTGACTAAATATAGATAAGTATTAAGGTCGTCCACTTCCACAGATTTTTTCTAATAATTTAATTCTTCTCATCTTATTACTTAAACACATATAACATAGTTATTCAGAAGCAGTAAATGTTGAATAGAACTTAAAGTAAAGCACAAAAATGAGAAATGTTTTTTACCCTGACTTTTGTACCCCCATCAAAACCAGTATGCAATGTGAAAAATTTCAACCCTTAAAAAGAAAAATTTACATGTTGCCATATTGGAAATGGGGGAGGGGGAAGACATATACTTCCAAAGAAGGACCTCTGAGTTGATTAAGGCCATATCACCAGAATAGTGCTTACAGACCAGAGCATTCAGGTTCATTTAATTTCTCTTTGTAAACAAAGCAACCAATTTTCAGTTCTATTGCAAATATCTAACTGTCCTCTTTTTCACAGAGGAGAGACAAGTATTAACTGCTCTTCAAAAGAAAGTTACTCGGATTTACAGAGATTATAAACCTCTGGCCCCCACAAACAAACAAACAAACAAACCAAAAAAACACAGAGCAACAAGTCTCTTAAGGACGTAAGACACCTAGGAGATAGTGTTCCCACTAAACAATGTTGGGACTGGGCACTGTGGCTCATGCCTGTAATCTCAGCACTTTGGAGGGTGAGGCAACTGGATCACTTGAGCCCAGGAGTTAGCGACCGATTGGGCAACATAGCAAAACCCCATCTCTACAAAAAGTTAAAAAAAAAAAAAAAAAAAAAGCTGGGTGTAGTGGTAGCTGCCTGCAGTTCCAGCTACTCAGGGGACTGTGATGGGAGGATTGGTTGAGCCCAGGAGGTCTAGGCTGCAGTGAGCAGTGATTGTGCCACTGCACTACAGCCTGGGCAACAGGGTAAGATCCTGTCTCAAAAAAAAAAAAAAAAAAAAAAAAAAAGTTGGAGGTGCTTATAACAGCTATAATTGTGATGTGGAGATGCTAACCCTGTACTCAGAAAGACTGCGACTCTTTAAGCACAGAAGTAAAGCACATACTATGTAGGGAAAGAGAAGAATAGTTGGCTTATCTGCCAATGCCAAAGCTGCATATTAAGACCTAAATTCCAAAACTGTAAGGCAGGTGTTATTTTTAGCGTTCTATTCCTTCATTTCCCTTACTATTCGATATCACAATTACAAAGATCAGTCCTTCCAAGTAGTTGATTGATTGTCATCATTGATCTTGTACACAGAAGGTGGGAAAAAAGCACACATAAGTCTTGCTTGGCATTTCAGCAAATTTCCTCCTTTAAGTGTTTTTATTGGCAGACCTAAAATGTATGTTCTTGGTTTGGAAACGATTCCCTGATGGGCATGGATTGCTGCTTTTACCTCCCTGCTCACCCTTATAAATTTCTTAATTAGAACAATGGTAAAACAGAATTGAAGAAAAGAAGGTACAACTTTTTAAATGCTGGAAGAAAAAAATAAAGCTTCACTAAGGTCAATGTAAACTGACTCTACACTTCTGTAACCCTCCCAGAAATATCAGTAAACATTTTTATCCCAAATTTATTTTGTCTTCTTTTCCAAAGGCTTGGTGTTCATTTATCTACAGGTACTCTTACTAGGGTATATTGGTTTTATAAGTTAAAACTGGGGCTAAGGATGGAAAATAGTAGTACTACCATGCTCAGCTAATGAGTTTTTTGCTCTGCCAACTTATATGGCAGCCTTGTGAAATAGCTTTCATTTTATGTAAGCTTCTTTTGATAGCACCTTTCTCTGTTCTTTAGGATTAGATCCAAAAAATGATGATTGATTCTTTATTTTTACTAATGTGGATCCCAAAGGGGCCAGCAACATAAATTTCAAATATTTACTTTTCTTATTCCTGCCAACCTTAGTTAAGCCTTGTATATGACCTGAAGACATTTTTTTTTCAATTCAATAGTTAATTCATTGAGAATTTTTATTGCTGTGTTAGGCACATGGGACACAAACATTTAAAAAGATGGGCACTGATTCTAAGGCACTTATAAATAGTAAGGAAGACAGTCAAATAAACAAATACAATATAGTGCGATGATTGAAAGAATAGGGCTATACTCAGGTTGTAGAACTAGCCAAGAAGACCAGTGATGAAATTGGACTTCCATTGGTGGAGGTGACAAATATGTTCAGGGAAGTATTACCAAAAAAGTAACACTAAAAGGATTTTGAAAGGTTAAGAAGTCTTGGCTCTTTTAAGATCAGATGTGACCACTACCACATCAAGGTTGCCTGCAAGTATTTAAGTTTCTATTTAAAAGAACAACTGTGCATTTGGGGTCATACTAAAAAAATCCTTGCCCAAACCAATGGCAAGAATAATTTTTTCCCTACATTTTCTTCTAGTGCTTTTACAATTTCAGGACTTCCATTTGTCTTTAGCAAATTTTGATTTGATTTTTGTATATAGTGTGAGACACAGTTCTGATTTCATTTTTCTGCTTGTGGATATCTAGTTTTCCCAACAAAAATTGAAGAGACTCTGTTTCTCAATGTGTGTTCTTGGCAATTTATCAAATTTCAACTGACAGTAAATGCTTAGATTTATTTCCAGACTCTCTATTGTGATCCACTAGTCTACGTTAAGGGTCCTCCACCCCCAGTCACAGACCACTACTGGTCCATGGACTGTTAGGAACTGGGCAGCACAGCAGGAGGTGAGCAGCAGACAAGCAAGCATTACTGCCTGATCTCCACCTCCTGCCAGATGTGTGGCTGCATGCATTAGATTCTCACAGGAGCAGAGCCCTATTGTGAACTGAGCATGTGAGGGATCTAGGTTGTGCACTCCTTATGAGAATCTAATGCCTGATGGTCTAGGGTGGAATAGTTTCATCCTGAAACCATCTCCACTGCCCTACCCCCTCTTCTTGCTATCTGTGGAAAAATTGTCTTCGACGAAACCAGCCCTGTAGGGCTGGGGACTGCTGGTCTACATGACTGTTTGTGTGTCGGTACCATGATATTTTGTTAATTATAGTGTCATAGTAATCTTGAAATCAAGTAGTGTGATGGCTTAGCTTTGTTTATTACTCAAGATTACTTTGGCTATTCGGGTTCTTTTGTGGTTCTATATAAATTTTAAGATTATTTTTCTATTGCTGTGGAAAATAGCATTGGAATTTTGATAGGGATTGCATTGAATCTGTAGATAGTTTTGGATAGTACAGACATTGCAACAATATTCATTCTTCAATCCATAAATATGAGATATCCTTTCATTTATTTGTGCCTTTTTCAATTTCTTTCATCAATGTATTTTAGTTTCAGTGTACAGATATTTTGCCCCCTTAGTTAAATTTATTCCTGTGATTCTTTTGATGATGTGATTATAAAAAATATTGCCTTCTTTATTTCATTTTCTATAACTTGTCATTAGTGTATAGAAGTACTACTGATTTTTGTATGTTGATTTTGTATCCTGCAACTTTACTAATTTTTAATCAGTTACAACAGTTTTTGGTGGAGTCTTTGCAGTTTTCTAAAAATAAGATAAAGTAATCTGTAAACAGATACAATTTTACTTCTTCTTTTCCAATTTGAATATATTTATTTCTTTTCCTTGCTTAGCCTGGCTGAGATTTCCCATACTATACTGAATAGAAGTCAGCATCCTTTTTTTTTTTTTTTTTTTTTTTTTTTTGAGACAGAGTCTTGCTCTGTAGCCCAGACTGGAGTGCAGTGGCATGATCCCTGCTCACTGCAAGCTCTGCCTCCCGGGTTTACGCCATTCTCCTGACTCAGCCTCCCTCTCGAGTAGGTGGGACTACAGGCTCCTGCTACCACGCCTGGCTAACTTTTTTTTGTATTTTTTAGTAGAGACGAGGTTTCACCGTGTTAGCCAGGATGGTTCGATCTCCTGACCTTGTGATCCACCCGCCTCGGCCTCCCAAAGTGCTGGGATTACAGGCGTGAGCCACGGCACCTGGCCAGCATTCTTGTCTTGTTCCTGATCATAGATGAAAATAGTTTTTCATCACTGAGTGTGATATTAGATTTGGGCTGGTCATAGATGAAAATAGTTTTCCATCATTGAGTGTGATATTAGATTTGGGCTGGTCATATATGGCTTTATTATGTTAAGGTGCATTTCTTCTCTATATCTAATTGTTTGAGAGTTGTTAATCATAAAAGAATGTTGAATTTTGTCAAATGCATTTTATCTATTGATACTATCACATGATTTTTATTCTTCATTCTATTAATGTGGTGTATCACATTTATTGATTTGTGTTTGTTGAGTCATCCTTGCATCCCAGGTCTAAATCCCATCCAGTCATAGTGAATTATCCTTTTAATGTGCTGCTGAATTGAGTTTGCTAGTTTTTTTGTTGAGGATTTTTGCAGCTGAATTTTTCAGGGATATGTTGCCCTGTACTTCTCTTGTATTCTTATCTGGCTTTGGTATGAGGGTAATGTTAGTCTTGTACAATGAGTTTGTAAGCATTCCCTCCTCTTTAATTTTAGGAAGAGTTTGAGAAATACTGGGATTAATTATTCATTAATTCAAATGTTGGGTTGAATTCAACTCAAAGCCATCATATCCTGGGCTTATCTTTGCTGGGAAGTTTAAGACTACTGATTCAATCTTTGTATTAGTCAGTCTCCAGCGGAACAATCCATAGAGAGAGAGAGAGTGAGAGAGACAGTGTGTTAAAAAGGGGATTTATAATAAGAATTAACTCATGGAATTCTGGAGTCCAGAAAGTTCTACAATATGCTCTCTGCAAGCTGGAGAACTAGAAAAGCCAACGTATAATTAAATGAGAGTCCAAAGGCCTGAGAACCAGGGGACCCAATACTGTAACTTTTAGCCCAATTCAAAAGGCCTGAGAACTTGAGTGGGGTGGAGTGCTCACTCAAGAGTGGGGTGGAGTGCTCACTCTGGAGTCCCAGAGTCTGAAGGTCTGAGAACCTGGAACAATTATATTCGAGGACAGAAAAAGATGAATGTCCTAGCTCCAGAAGAAAGACTGAGTTTGCCCTTTCTCTACCTTTTTGTTCTATCCAGGTCCTCAATGGCTTGCATGATGCCCATTTACAATGGTAAAGGCAAATATTCTTTACTCACTCTACTGATTCAAATGGTAATCTCTTCTGGAAACTTCCTTAGAGACATGCCTAGAGATAATATTTTACCAGCCATCTGAGTATCTCTTAGGCCAGTCAAGTTGACACATTAAATTTACCATCACAGTCTCCTTACTCATTATTGGTTTCTTCAGATTTTCTATTTCTTCATAATTCAGTCTTTCCAGAGCTGGAAGTCACCTTGCTTATCGTTAGCATGTGTATTCAGTCAAAATTCAGGCATGATGGTGATGTCAAAAAACTACAGATTATCCACATGGGTGGCTGAGATAGCGGTACTTTGGCTTTCTGATGGTTCAGTGTACACAAACTTTGTTTCAAACTTTGCATTCCAAAATCTAAAATAAAAAATACTCTGGTCCCAAGCATTTTGGGAACAGGGATTCTCAACCTATATTCAGAGAGAGGGGGATTTAAAAAAAGAAAAAAGAACGGGGAAAAAAGATGTAGAAAACAAAGTAAGAAACATTTCATCTCCCTTATTCTCAATCTTCTAACCTTTAATATGATAGTACCTACTTCAAAGGATCCTTGTAAAGATTAAGTTAGTTACTATCTGAAAAACCCTTAGAACAATGCTTGGCACATTATATAGTCTCAGTAAATATTACCTGGCTTTGAAATATTTTAAAATTAAATATTAGATATTCTTTTTAAATACTTTAAATTAAAAAGAGCACCTGACACCTCAGTGGCCCAGTCTTAGGATTTCAGATAAATTTCCCCTGGAATACTTTATGTTTGAGTCTAGTTGATTTCAAAATCCAGTAAATGACTTTAATGAATGTAAAATGCTATCTGAATCTGGACATTACTGTTTTAATTCCAATAGAATTTTCTCATGTGGGTTAAAAGGACAATCAGCTTATATTTCCTACTATATTTTCATCTAGCACAACTCTTAAAGCAAGTTTATTTTAGTTATATATTATTTTATCATGATTCCTGGAAGGTAAGATTGGTGGCCACCACATTCAGTCTCCTTCACAGCTTAGTGTAGCCACATAACTATGCTTTGGCCACTGGGATATGAATACTACTACTAATTTTTTCCCTTGAAACAATGGGATGTTGACTTTCTTGCTCCCTTCCTCCTTACTGCTTATTGGGAGATGGCAGAAACTGTCCCATCTACCATTCATGTTTAAGTTAAAGCCAAAAGTGAACTACAGCATAGCCAGTTAGCCTAAAAATGTTGGCTCTTCTGTGGATTGATATATGAGAGAAAAATAAGCTTTGATTCTTGTGTCTCTGTTATAATAGCTTAGCCTGTATGTGAATACATACCTTCTTTTTAAATTTTTGAGGAAAGAATTAAATCTCCATATTATGTGTACATTAAATTGATATACCTTGAGATGTTTTTCTCTATATATTTCATATCTTTTCACCACAAAAGATTTGAAGCTTTTAACATAAGATTTAATATCTATCTTACCTCTAAATAAGAAATGTTTCTTTGACAGTTTGGAAAGAGAATTTCAGTGATTATAGTCTTATACCTCAACTACTAATTCATTTTACTTGTAGAGCACCAAACTATAAGCATCCATTATAGCAATATTGTAACTACATCAGATTGATGTATCTCTAACAAGTTTTATGAGTTCCAGGAATAATGTGTTTAAAGTTTAAGAAATTTGAATATGTTCCTTTCTATCTGAGAGCTAAGATAGAAGAGTGGTAGCTAAAAAAAAGCTACCACTCTTACCTCCTCTGTAAGGGGAAAAAAAAAAAGATAATAAATTTTGTTTTCCCATGAAGACAGAGTAAATGTTGCCAAAATCTAACTAAATATACCGTGGAGCTCTTCCTTAAGAGACAGAAGAATTAGTAATGCCACATGCAATAAGTGAAATTAAGTGTGAGCATTTATACTTATCAAAGGAACAATATCTTTCTAAACATAATCTTTGATAATATTCCCTCTTAAAGCATCAGAGATAAGGTGCAATTTATATTGATACTTTTTCATCTCATTAGAATCTTTTGTGAGAAATCTTTAGCCTGGAGCATCTGTTTCTGCTTCTAGTAGTGTGGTTAGAAAGCAAATTTAACTATTTTGGCTTTGGAGTTTGCTTTAAATCTAATATAGGCAAAAATCACTGTGGTCTTTCAATTAATTAACCAACTGAAGTGTTAACCTCATCTCCTTCAGTGTTAAGGAAGTGAGATGTTCATCCCTCACGATTATAACTTAAGGGTGCAGTGGCTCACGCCTATGATCCCAGCACTTTGGGAGGCTGAGGCAGGTGGATTGTCTAAGGTCAGGAGTTCGAGAACAGCCTGACCAACATGGTGAAATCTCGTCTCTACTAAAAATTCAAAAACTACCTGGGTGTGGTAGTGGGTGCCTGCAATCCTAGCTACTCAGGAGGCTAAGGCAAGAGAATTGCTTGAACTTGGGAGGCGAAGGTTGCAGTGAGCTAAGACTGTGCCATTGCACTCCAGCCTGGGCAACAAGAGTGAAACTCCATCTCAAAAAATAAATAAATTAATTCAAAAATAAAAAATAAGGCTTACATGGGACAAGATTACAGTTTGACTTAACAACTTAGTGCCCAGTCCCCAAAAGAGAGAGAAGTATTTAAATGGGAAATACAGAAAGTACCAAATTTAAAATGATATTATTTGACAATTTATTCAATAATTTATGTTTTCACCCAAAGGAGAATTTATCCACCTCTCTCTATATAAATGCAATGATAAAACATTCCATGTATAGTACAGTTTGAAGTCCCAGCACTCCTAATTTTTCACAGTAATATATCAGATTATTATCATCTGGACATGTTATTCGCTCTGTAATAATATAGGCTGCCTTTCAATTACTGGTGTAAATATTTTTGGATTTTTTCTATAAGCCAAGTTCAGTTGTCATAGGCTATAGTTTGAATGTTCACGTTGCCTTCAAACTTCATGTTGAAACATAATCCCCAAGGAAACAGCATTCAAATGTGGGGTCTTTACAAGCTGATTAGGTCAGGAAGACTCCTCCCTTATGAATGGGATTATAAAAGAGGCTTCACATAGCATTTGGCTTTTTGCCCTGCTGTCCCTGCTGCCATGTGAGGACACAACATTCATCCTCTCCTTAGGATGTAGTCTTCAAAGTGCCATCTTGTAAGCAGAGAGACCTATTCCTCACCAGACACCAAATCCACTGGTACCTTGATTTTGGACTTCCAGCCTTCAGAACTGTAAGAAAAAAAAAAAAAATCTGATCTTTGTAAATTACTCAGACTAAGTTATTTCATTATAGCAGCACAGAATTAGAAACCGTATATAATTGCTCCCTCTCTGCCTACAGGAATACATTAAAATTTTCTGTTTTGTGTATTTAAAGGTGATCCAATGACAGCCTTTATTGAGGAAGCGCTTTGTTTTTCAGAAAGTTGGAAGAGGTGATTCATTTAAAATATCTTACCCATTTCTCTATGATGTACCTAGGACATTGCTGAACTTTTCTCTTGCTATCCTCTAGAGGAGATTTA
Organism: Pan paniscus; assembly: GCF_029289425.2. Classification (NCBI taxonomy): domain Eukaryota; kingdom Metazoa; phylum Chordata; class Mammalia; order Primates; family Hominidae; genus Pan; species Pan paniscus. The sequence continues at coordinate 100,582,579 of NC_073258.2, forward strand.
AATTGCTAGCTAAAATGTCATTAGCAAACTACTCTGGTGATTGGGATGAATAACTGAATAAATGAACAGATAAATTGGTCAGTAGATTAACAGACAATCCAGTGTGACTTAAAAAATACCATCAAACATTCTTGGAATGTTGGGTAATTATTTAAAGAGGAAAATAAGTGATAAAATAAGAAACCATAAATGAAGTAAATGTTATAATTTGTGTTTTGTATATAGGTTCTTGACTTAACTCACTAACTGTATTCACTGTTTCCATTCATATTATTACTAAAAACAGATGATGTTTTAAGGTTTGAGTTTATTATTTATAGTTTTCTACATAAATAAAGGGCTTCATTAAAATTCTGACTGCATAATTAACCCCTACAAACATAGGCCTTATGGTATTATAAAACAATTGCCACTTTAGAATTTTTGAAAAGCATCATCCGGTAGAAAAAAGTAGCTGCCTTATTTGAGTTAAATTAAGGCTCTTAAAATCAAATCTTAGCCAGGCCATAGCCACACAGTTTCAGTAAGAGTGCAGCATGAGGTCACAGGAAGAATAGAATATACAAGTGATTATCCAAGAAATGAAGAGAGTCTGTAGTTGTCTGTCCTGGGTAAAGTCACCTTTACATTCATTTTCTTTTTGACTATAACCTATAGGAAGGCACAAACTATAAAAAATAAGTCTTGTTTATTGTAGGGACTCAACAATATGTAACAATTGAAGAATGTGTGGGTCTGAGATCCGTTAAGGATTTATAACATTTTAAGCCATATTTGCGTTTTTTTGAGACGGAGTCTCGCTCTGTCACCCAGGCTGGAGTACAGTGGTGCGATCTCGGCTCACTGCAAGCCCTGCCTCCCGTGTTCATGCCATTCTCCTGCCTCAGCCTCCCGAGTAGCTGGGACTACAGGTGCCTGCCACCATGCCCGGCTAATTTTTTGTATTTTTAGTAGAGATGGGGTTTCACCGTGTTAGACAGGATGGTCACGATCTCCTGACCTCGTGATTCACCCGCGTCGGCCTCCCAAAGTGCTGGGATTACAGACGTGAGCCACCGAGCCTGGCCTGCTTTTTGTCATTATAGTTTTCACCCTAAACACTGAGAAAGGAAGGGCTAAAATATCCTGCATATGAGCATAAAATAAGATCTAAATGTCCCATATTTCTCCCTGTCTCACATTATCAGGATCTCCTTTGGCTTCTGCTTGCACTAGTTTAGTTTATCAGCTTGTGGCCCCACTAAACTATCCCAGCAGCTCACGGTTTTAAGCAGATGTGAGTCTCTGTCCAAATCTTTACTAAAAAAAAAAAAAAAGGTAAAAAGAAATCACTTCCTTTTTTTTTTTGAGACAGAGTCTCACTCCATCACCCAGGCTTGGGTGCAGGGCCATGATCTCGGCTCACTGCAACCTCCACCTCTGGGTTCATGCAATTCTCATGCCTCAGCCTCCCAAGTAGCTGTGATTACAGGTGTGTGCCACCACGCCCAGCTAATTTTTGTATTTTTGGTAGAAATGGGGTTTTGCTATGTTGGCTAGGCTGGTCTTGAACTCCTAACCTCAAGTGATCTGCCCACCTCAGCCCCCCAAACTGCTGGGATTACAGGCCTGAGCCACGGCACCCTGCCAAAACAACAACAACAACAAAAAAAAAACACCTTCTGATATAAAGCATTTATGTGTGACAATCTGAGGGTAAATTCAGGGATATCATTTAGGTCATAGGCAGTGTTAAGGCCAGACTGGTTTTATGGCTGTTGTCCATTTGATTGCTCAGTGTGTGTATCTTCATTGATGATTGTCCATGCTATATGACTTGTTAAATGTTTTGAATATCAATACATTAAATATAAATGTGGTAAGATGAGAGTAAAGATGGAGATCCTTAACAGTTCACGAACACAAATACCTTCTAAAAGGAATATACACATTTCTGTCTTAAAAGCTCCTTAGCTACTCCTCTACCATTTAGCTCACCCACTGCAGTCTTTTCCCTCTCAAACTATTTTTTTTTCTTCTCTCCTTCACCCTTACATTCTGAACATTTATAATGTTGAAAAGTTTTAGCCATCTCTCTCATTTGCTGATTTTTCTCAACTCATGCCTTAAGGGTTCAACTTGTACTCCTAAAAGTTTACACATTTATTTTCTTAAACAGAGACAATTACCTCCTAAGAGAAGTTGTGGTATAAGTTATAAGGATCATATTTTGTTTATTTTTTTAATTTAAATAGACTGTTTCTTAAAGCAGTTCTATGATCACAGCAAAATTAAGTGGAAGGTAGAGGAGTACTCATTTACTTCCTGCCTTCTCTGCCACACAGAGCCTCCCTAACTATCATTAACATCCCTGAACCAGAGTGGTACACTTGTTACAGTCTGTGAGCCACATTTGACACATACTTATTACCCCAGATCAGTAGTTTACATTAGGGTTCACTCTTGGTGATGCACATTCTATGGGTTTTGACAAATGTAAAATGACATCTATCCACCATTATAGTATCATGCAGAGTAGTTTTAATGCCTTAAAAATATTCTATACTGGAACTGTTCATTCCCCTCTGCCCCCAAGCCCTGGCAATCATTGATCATGTTATTGTTTCCACAGTTCTGCCTTTTCCAGAATGTAATATAGTTGGAATCATACAGTAGGTAGTATTTTCTGGTTAACTTCTTTGACTTAGTAATACTCATTGAAGGCTTGATAGCTCATTTATTGTTATCAATGAAAAATACTCCATTATCTGGGTATGCCTCACTTGCGGAATGACATCTTGGTGGTTTCCAAAGGGTGTTAATTATGAATGAAACTATTATAAACAGCTGTGTACAGATTTTCGCATGGATAAGTCTTTAGCTCATTTAGGTAAATATCAAGGAGTGCAATTGTTGAATTGTATGGTAAGAGTATGTTAACTTTGTAACAATTGACAGACTGTCTTCCAAAGTGACTGTACCATTTTGCACTCCTGTCAGCAACGAATGAAATAATTCCTGTTGCTTCACATTCTCAACAGCATTTAGTGTTGTCAGTGTTCTAGATTTTGGGCATTGTAAAAGGTATGTAGTTGTGTCCCATTGTTGTTTTACTTTGTAATTCCCTAATGAAGTATTATTTTGAACATTTTTATATGCTTATTTGCCATCTGTATATCTTTTTTAGTGAATTCTTTTGAGATTTTTTTCTGTTTTTTAATTGGGATTCTTTTATTAACATTTAAATGTTCTTTGTACATTTTGGATGACAGTTCCTTTGTAAGATATGTTTTTGCAAATATTTCCTTCCAGTCTGTGGTTTATATTCCCACTTTCCTGCAAGTGTCTTTCATAGCTTTTTCATTCTGTTATGGTTGTGTTACAGTATCTGTAATGGGAATTAGAGACCCTGAAAGAAGTTTAATAGATTACTTCTAAGCTGCCTTCCTACTCTTAACTCCTTAAGAAGTATATTTTTATACTGAAGAAGTATATTTTTCAAGTGACATTTTAATATTAAAACCTATCACAAGGTATGATTATGAATAAAAGCTGGCAAACTCATTTAGAAATATTCAATAGCTTTTGCTTTTAAAAAGATTTTGTTGGCCGGGCGCGGTGGCTCACGCCTGTAATCCCAGCACTTTGGGAGGCCGAGGCGGGCGGATCACGAGGTCAGGAGATCGAGACCATCCCGGCTAACACAGTGAAACCCCGTCTCTACTAAAAATACAAAAAATTAGCCGGGCGTGGTAGCGGGCGCCTGTAGTCCCAGCTACTCGGGAGGCTGAGGCAGGAGAATGGCGTGAACCCGGGAGGCGGAGCTTGCAGTGAGCCGAGATCGCGCCACTGCACTCCAGCCTGGGCGACAGAGCGAGACTCCGTCTCAAAAAAAAAAAAAAGATTTTGTTTTAACTAATGTTAATAAAATCAAAGGAAATATCCCTCCCCCATATATTAATTATTACTATATCCTTGCATACATTTAACTGGAAGGTAGAAAAGTTGACTAAGAAGAGTCTGGGCTAAATAAAGCCTATGATTTGACAGATCATTATTTTTTCAGGTTGTCTATTAAAGTATGAGAAACAAGAATACCATGAATAAAATCAGATTCTCCTGTTTAGTTTCTTAAATGTTTCCTTTATGGTGAGGAAGTATTGCCTATGTCTAAGAACAGCAGAATAGAACTTGTAAAGATAGCCTGGGAAATAAAGATTGGAAGAAAAGTTACGATCAATTATGGGTTTCTTTAGTAAGATCTCTACCTATGTTTTTTTATAGGTCCCTTCTAAGTATATGATTGCAGTCCAGAGGTATAGTCACATCAATTGTGTATTATTTGCATAGATTAGCATTGCCTTTTCACAGACAATTTTCTGTTATTTTCCTGCCAATATAAATACCAAAGACTATTAAAGTAAGAAGAAGTTTCAGGAAAGGTAGATTGCATCTTGTCACAAATCGAAGCACAATGAGTAAGCTGATGTGACTTTTCCCTGCTAAGATCACTAGAAATCAGAGTTGTCTCATTAAATACACACAAAGAATGGAATGATTGCCAGACTTGCTGTGGTAAGACCTTTGAACATTTACAAAGATGCTTAGGTAAATTTTAGCCTTGTCACCCATTCGCAAGGTATTTAAACTTTACAGTTTTGCAGATCTTATAGATGTACTTTCACTAACTCTTTCTTGCATATTCTTGTTATATAAGAAAGAAATGAGGCTTAAAATACCAATTATAAAAGAATGAGTTATTTTGAATAAGAGATTTGGAATTATTTAAGCCATGTATTATATAAAAAGAAATAATAACTTTTAAAAAATTCTAAAACTTAATATAGTCAGAAGTAATATAGAAAACAATAGAGGGTTTTTTTTTTTTCCTGAGAAACATTTGACTAAAACAACATGTGCTAATGCCAAACTTTCTGGCAATAACGTCTTTTTATACATGTGTCATATATATCACAATATGTGTAGTTTCCAAGGATTGCCATAACAAATTAGCACAAACCAGATGAGTTAAAAAGTCTCAGATCAAGGAGTCAGCAGGGTCGTGTTGTCTCTGAAGGCACTAGGGCAAAATGTGATCCATTCGTTTCTCTTAGCTTCTGGTATTGTCAACAATCCATGGTGTGTTTTCACTTGAAGATGCATCACTCCAATCTCTTCCTTCATTTTCACATGGGGCTCTTTCTGTGTGGCTGTTTCTATATTTTCTCTCCTTATAAGGACCTATACTATAAGTGCCCCACCCTAATTAATTGTAAGTTCATTTTAACTTGATTCTATTTATAAAACCTCTTCCTTCATCTTCACATGGAGCTCTTTCTGTGTAGCTCTGTTTCTATATTTTCTGTCCTTATAAGGACCCATACTATAAGTGCCCCACTCTAATTATAACTTCATTTTAACTTGATTATATCTACAAATACCTCTTCCTTCATCTTCACATGGAGCTGTGTGGCTCAGTGTGTTTCTGTTTTCTCTCCTTATAAGGACCCATACTGTAAGTGCCCCACCCTAAGTAAGTATGATCTCGTTTTAACTTGATTATATCTACAGAGACCCTATTTCCAAATAAGGTCGTACTCTAAGGTTCCAGGAAGAACATGAATTTTGGGGAGGGTATTACTCTCAACCCAATACACAATATCTTATGTAAACTTTGGATACAGAACAATCTGAGCTTGAATTCCGACTCTGCTACTTAGTAGCTATGTAAGCTAAGACAAGTTAGTTAATCTTTCTGGTTATATATTAGTTCGTTTATATATAAAAGTATGATAAATCCCACTTTGTTTTAAAGTTTAGAAATGATATTTGTGAATTAACCAGAAAGTATCTGCCACACAGAAGGTTCTAAAAATAGTAACTCTTATTATTTTATGATTATTATACAGAATTACAGCAGCTTCTTTCTTTTATAAACATTTTGCTTAATTGTAGAAGCAGTATTTTAGAAGCAAAATACTAATCTTTAGCAAACGTTTGGACAATTTAGTGAAAGTGTTGTCATACTGTTGCTTTGAGGTTAAGGTATAATAACTTTGCTTTAGCTTTGCTAGCAGTATATTTCTCCAAGTCCAGCCATCTTTCTGAGTATTATGCAGAAAAACAGTGTCCTCAAGGTTGACCTTAATGACAACATTGTGGTTCATACCACTTCAAACCCTCCCTTTTTTTGCTCCTTGTAAGTTTTGTTTTTTATTTAATTGTTCAACCAATCAACAGCTATTTATAACCTATATGGAAAGTATTATATTAGGAATTATGAAAAACGGAAGTATTATGTGATCCTGTTTACAAAGAACTTATACTTTATTTGTCAGACCAGACTAACATATAACATATAAAGCATTATTAGGAAAATGAATTGAAATTTAATAAGAAATCTGCCTTTTTAGCAAATATTATTGCAGTCTTTAAAATGGGCCAGGCAGTACACAGAATATGCAAAGATGATTGAAATGATTTGTTCTTCAAGATGTTCTCAGATGAATGAGAGATGAATGAAAAGATAATTTTTGTAGAATGTGATAAATTTAATTATAATCTTATGACAGTGTTGTGTAACACAGAAAAGAATACTTAGATTAAAAGAGAAGGGCTTCAGGGCTTCTAGGAGAAGGTGACTTGAATTGATTACTAAATGACTAGCAGTAGAAAGTATATTGGGGAAAGAACAGAAGACAGGATAAGGAATTTTGAGGAAGAGGAAATAGTATTTGTGAGAAAATGCACAGGAGCAAAAATTATGCAAGCATTTTGAGGTTATTCATAATTCATAGTATAAGATTAAAAGGCAGTATTGAGAAAGAACATGTAATAAATCTGGAGTAAAAAGCAGAAGCAGATCTTAAAATGGTTTCAATATGTGGTATTTTGTTCCGTATTACCTGTGTGGACAAAGAGAATTGCAATAGTATTCCAAAAGAATATGATGAAGGCTGGAGAACTGAGGAAATGAACGCTTATACTAGCTTTCTATTTTAAGTAGGTACACGTTGCTTTTATATGCATTGTCCCATGCAATCCACATAGCCACTCTATAAGGTGGGTGTTCTCTCCATTATGCAGAAGAAAGAAGTAGATCAAAGGTGTTAAGAAATTTGCCCTAGGTTACACAACAGATAAATGGCCATGTCTGTATTTGTTCAAAATGATGACATCATGAGGGGAAGGTGTGCGTTATGGCCGAGCATAAGTCCTGTGAGGAAACACTTAGAAATTTTTACAATGAAATTCAGGTGATAGATTTACAGATTAGCCTTTTCTCACCGTACTTATTTTCAGCCATGACACCTACCTTCCCCTCATGAGGTCATCATTTAAAACAAATTCAGACATTGCCATTTATCTGCTGAAACAAATCTATATTATATAGAGGGCAATGAAATTATGAAGGCACGTAAACTGAAGCCTACAGCACAGTTTCAAAGAGGGTGAAAATTGTTAGGAAGCTAGTGAAATTAACATCAATTTTAGGTTTGTTTCAGCTACTTGAGATATGACCCCAAGAATTTAGCAAGGAAATGGTTATATTAATTCAGGTGTGAAGTGATAACCCCAGATCTAGGGTCAGATGACGAATGCTAGGGAGGGTGTTTGCCGGTAGTCAGACTAAGAAAGATAGCATAAGAAAAAGGGAGGGAGGGAGGGAAAGAGAGAAGGAGAGGGAAAGAGAGAAGGATAGGGAGAGAGGGAGGGAGGCAGAGAGAGAGCAAGAGAAAGCATTTAGAAGAAAGAAAGCATTTAAAAGAAAGAAAACTTAATGTAAAAAAGTATTTAAGTTCAAAATTGGTTGGCTATTGAAACATGAAGAACACGTGAAATATTTAGGGTAAGCAAGGCAATAGTCATGTAACTGACAGAGAAACTGTGCTGGAGGAGTCTAATTTAGTGAGGCCTATGGGGGTGGAGTGAAATGATACTTCAGTTTCAGACACACAGAGTTTGAGATGACAGTGAAATATCCAAACAGCACATCCATTAATCTCTAGATATTGCACACGAACCAGAATATGTAGTAGTGAGAAGAAACATGCATGTGAGATTGTGTCTCCTTTTTTCTCCAATCCTTTTTTGATAGTTGGAAATCCTAACAGACAGAATCTGTCCTAAATAAGCAGGTGGTGTGAAGTGTCAGAGGAGTCTGATTTATTTTTCTTAAGAGTTAGTTAAAAATAGAAAGTATATTTGAAAAACGTAGATTTTTGTTCAGTGACCTGTGTCACAGAACTGTCACAATTATGCTAATTCTGTAGTCCTTTTTGGAGGAGCGTCTGAGAGGATCTGGGGGCCATGGGCTACAAGCTAGGTTACTTTACCTCTCTATATGGTGACTTCAGAGAATGATTTCAAAATAGGATATATGTTCTAAAACTGGACTGTGCTGATTGCACAACTCTGTACATTTACTAAAAATAATGGAATCATAAACTTTGGGTGAATTTTTTGTTACGTTATACATTCATGAACCTGTTAAAGAATAAAATAAAATAATGCTATGTTTTTATTTCTTGCTAAAAATGGTTATGGATTAGTTCTGAGTGAATGCCATTGTAAATGACTTGATTTTTAAAACTGCTGCCTAATAAAATTCCAATTTATATGCAAAATATAGTATTATATACACATGAATACTGACTCTCTTAAAGTAATATAATTAATAACAGCTTTGTTTACTTTATATTATACTGTTTTTCTTGTCATATTCCTAACTATGTCTGGTTCATATAAAAATCCAAATTATAAGTTAAGAATAAATCATAAAATATTACTATTTATTACACACACACAAAAAGGTTTGTTTTGTATCATGTTGACTACAACTTGGCAACAGACACCTGAGAACATCACTGTATATAATTTTTTCTGTGTTGCAAATTTTCAAAAGAAAAAAATGTTTTCTAATGATGTGGGTTATTTGTTTTATTGTAAATCGTTTAATCATTGTCTCATAGTTCTTGAATTCATTGATAGGGAACTGTACTGGGGGCTGTGATGAAAGATAAGTTAAAAATGGTTCATATTCTCAGTGAACTTTCTTGTATGACAAGGATGATATATGTGTGGAAGGTAATTATAATTTGGGTAAAAAGTGATAAGAACAGTAGTAATTATTATTTTAAGGCTGTTCACAGTTGAAGGAGGTTGCCTTTAGGTATATGGATCAAAGTAAATCTTCAGGTAAAGATTCTGTATAAGTTTTTTTATAAGTTTTTTTTCCTTTTATTATTATACTTTAAGTTTTAGGGTACATGTGCACATTGTGCAGGTTCGTTACATATGTATACATGTGCCATGCTGGTGCGCTGCATCCACTAACTTGTCATCTAGCATTAGGTATATCTCCCGATGCTATCCCTCCCCCTCCCCCCACCCCACAACTGTCCCCAGAGTGTGATGTTCCCCTTCCTGTGTCCATGTGGTCTCATTGTTCAGTTCCCACCTATGAGTGAGAATATGCGGTGTTTGGTTTTTTGTTCTTGCGATAGTTTACTGAGAATGATGATTTCCAATTTCATCCATGTCCCTACAAAGGACATGAACTCATCCTTTTTATGGCTGCATAGTATTCCATGGTGTATATGTGCCACATTTTCTTAATCAGTCTATCATTGTTGGACATTTGGGTTGGTTCCAAGTCTTTGCTATTGTGAATAATGCCGCAATAAACATACGTGTGCATGTGTCTTTATAGCAGCATGATTTATAGTCCTTTGGGTATATACCCAGTAATGGGATGGCTGGGTCAAATGGTATTTCTAGTTCTAGATCCCTGAGGAATCACCACACTGACTTCCACAATGGTTGAACTAGTTTACGGTCCCACCAACAGTGTAAAAGTGTTCCTATTTCTCCACATCCTCTCCAGCACCTGTTGTTTCCTGACTTTTTAATGATTGCCATTCTAACTGGTGTGAGATGGTATCTCATTGTGGTTTTGATTTGCATTTCTCTGATGGCCAGTGATGATGGGCATTTTTTCATGTGTTTTTTGGCGACATAAATGTCTTCTTTTGAGAAGTGCCTGTTCATGTCCTTCGCCCACTTTTCGATGGGGTTGTTTGTTTTTTTCTTGTAAATTTGTTTGAGTTCATTGTAGATTCTGGATATTAGCCCTTTGTCAGATGAGTAGGTTGTGAAAATTTTCTCCCATTTTGTAGGTTGCCTGTTCACTCTGATGGTAGTTTTTTTTGCTGTGCAGAAGCTCTTTAGTTTAATTAGATCCCATTTGTCAATTTTGGCTTTTGTTGCCATTGCTTTTGGTGTTTGAGACATGAAGTCCTTGCCCATGCCTATGTCCTGAATGGTAATGCTTAGATTTTCTTCTAGGGTTTTTATGGTTTTAGGTCTAACGTTTAAGTCTTTAATCCATCTTGAATTGATTTTTGTATAAGGTGTAAGGAAGGGATCCAGTTTCAGCTTTCTCCATATGGCTAGCCAATTTTCCCAGCACCATTTATTAAATAGGGAATCCTTTCCCCATTGCTTGTTTTTCTCAGGTTTGTCAAAGATCAGATAGTTGTAGATATGTGGCGTTATTTCTGAGGGCTCTGTTCTGTTCCATTGATCAATATCTCTGTTTTGGTACCAGTACCATGCTGTTTTGGTTACTGTAGCCTTGGAGTATAGTTTGAAGGATTCTGTATAAGTTAAATGGAAATAACAACAAGTGTGTTCTCATTTGTTTATTCAATGAGACAGGAAGGAAACCATTCTAGGAATATGTTCTTCAAATTTAATGTCTGTATCCCTACAGTACACAAATACTTTCAAAGTGGTAGGCAGACAGAAAGTTTTAAAGATTAATTTTCCACATCCTTAAGATTCTTATGAATTCTTTTCTTGTGAGTTCATGGGAACACTTCTGATGTAAAAGCTTCATGCATTCCCCATTGAGTCTCCCTATCACAGTCTCCCAATAAACACATGTGACTTTGGCATCCTTATTTGATAGCCCAAATCTATGCCAGTGTTTCCTAAATTTTATTGATTCATGTATCACTGCTACGATTTTCCATCTCTCTGTATCAAGACATAACACATTTTCTGATTTCTGTCATATTCATATACTTTACTGTATCAACAATGTTTTCTCTGAATTTTTCATATTTACTTAAATGTATTTGTAATTATTTGAAATGTGTATCAGTTTTTCACGTGTCAGATATAGAATATAATGATACACATAAATACATTTCCCTTTATCAAAGAAAACACACTGTAGTCCATTCTTTACCGTACAGAGATGCAACACCCAAGAGGGGAAAACAGTCAAAACACCAAACAAAAGGATAATCATAAATATTAATGTGGATGGTGGAAAGTAAAAATTCTAACTCATGTAAGCTGTAACTCACTTGATTTTAGCAATTTATCTTTTTAATATTAAAAGAGAATCTTTTTTGCTGATAAATTAATAATTTTATTGTGGATAATGTAGTTTTGGAATGTAACTCAGAAGAAGTTTAAAGTATTAAGTAACATTGTTACAACAAAGCCTTTTCTATTCCCATCTACTCAGTATATGAACAAGTTTTTAAATGCGTGTAGTCAAAAACTAGAAAATAGGTACACCCACCTCATTAAGAGACAGAGTTCTAATACAATTTTACATTCGATTTAAGCATATTGTATATTCATTTAAGCAGCTGCTTACAAAAAAGATTATATTGATAACTTAATCCTAAAGAAAAAGAAGATTTTTAGTCTTGTGATCTGCATTTTAAAAATTGGTTTATATGAATTGTGTGTGTAGAGAAATAGAACAACCGTAAAAAATCTCAAGCATAACCATATATTAAATTGAAAAAAATTCTATGGGCAAAATAGAATGAGAATGTTAGTTCAGTAAGATAAAGGGACAATATGAAATTTCTGACTCCTAAAAAGAGCTTGTTCACATATTTTTAAAATGAATTATTGTGGATTTCAAATAACCATGATATTTATATTACTTTTTTTTCCAAAAGAATGATACAGTAGTATACTGGAAATGATATCATTAGCAATTATTTACATTTCTGTTGTAAAAATTTAGATATCAATCTACAAATATGTGATAGTATATATGATTTTAAAAATTATAGACTATATGAGCAGAAAATTTTGAAGACCACTGTTGTAGAATAAAGGCCTAGATGTACAAAACCTTAAAAACTTTGATATATCTAGTAGTTCAATTATTTGATGAGTAGGACAAGGCTTGGAACACAAATTTGAAAAGACTGAGGTGCTCCTGGAAGGCTAATGCTACCAAATAGGAAAACAAGTTGGGTGACTCATGGAATTTCACATTTTCTCCTAGTCAGCCACATTAAAAAAAAAATAAAGAAGAAACACTGGAAATCAGTTTTTTGTTTGTTTGTTTTTGTTTTTTGTTTTTGAGATGGAGTTTCACTCCTGTTGTCCAGGCTGGAGTACAGTGGCGCGATCTTGGCTCACCGCACCCTCCACCTCCCAGATTCAAGGGATTTTCCTGCCTCCGCCTTCCCAAGTAGCTGGGATTATAGGCATGCGCCACCATACCCGGCTAATTTTGCATTTTTAGTAGAGTTGGGGTTTCTTCATGTTGGTCAGGCTAGTCTTGAACTCCCGATCTCAGGTGATCCGCCTGCCTCAGCCTCCCAAAGTGATGAAATCAATTTTTAAAAACCATTTATTTAATGCAATACATTCAACATCTTATTTAACGTATAATCAATATAAAAAATAGAATTTGGAATCTGGTGTGTATTTTACACCTATAGATCATCTCAACTTGGACTATCCAGATTTCACGTGCCTAGTAAACGCATATGGCTGTAGCATCCTTATTTGATAGCTCAAGTCTGGGCCAGTGTTTCCTAAATTTTATTCATTAATGTACTGCTCCTATAATTTTCCATATCTCTGTATCACACCATAAATAAATTTTCTTTCTGTCATAGTCACATATTATATCTACTGTATCAACAATTTTCTCTGAATTTTTCATCCTTTTTACTTAAGTTTACCTGTATTAATTTGGAAAGTGTAGCAGGTTTTACTTGTTAGATATGGAAGATAATGGTATGAATAAATAGAATATAAAATATTATTACATGTCAGATACTTTTTGACCCAAGAAACTGAGCCTGAGTCCAGTTTCTCTGTTAGAAAGACTAAGAAACAGTTGTTTAAGTGGGATATAAAGTATATTCAATTTTTTCTAAAAATAATGGGGTTAAAGAAAAATAGTAAATATCACTATGTTACTTACTCTAAAGTCCACCTGAAACCATATATATATATACATATATACACCATCAGCATCATGTGTTTCACTCACTGGGGACTAAATCTCAGTATGAAACACATACCGAGTATGAGATTTAGTCACTGGGGAACGTTTGCAGGTCTTTAGTGGGGATCATAAGACACAACTACATTTCATAAATTAATCAGGCTAATCTATAGTACTAGAATTTGATTTGATATAGAAGATTAAAAACTCAGAACATTATTTTAATTTCTGTACCCTTCTTACATTTTATATATTTCTTTGTACTAGGGAACTTCATCATATTTTATTGGAGTCATCGAAACATATCTAACTTCTTAGCCTTTCAGATGATCTAGAATGCTGTTATAAAAAAAGAAGCTAAGGAATGCTGGAATTTTTAATGTCAAAGACAACTATAGAAGAGTCTACACCTTTTTTGTTGTTGTTTCTGTTGTTAATGGTGAGTTATGAGTCCTATATAAGCCCTCTAGAAGGGTACACAAAAGGAAGTTATGAAAATGACTGATCTCTACTTGTTTATAGTCAATTAGATATGAAGAACATGGATCTGTATTCTGGTGACATTAAATAAGAGTAGCCTAGAGTCAAATAATACAATCACATAATATAAAGATAAAATTGTTAAAGCACATTTATATCTGTCAAAGAGCAACCTCTAGGCTTCTAAGTTTTTATTACTCTAAATAATTTTACTAGCATCTTGAATATCATCTGTGATTAGAGAACATGAATATTTTCTCTGGTAATCAAATGTTATTGCAAATAATATCATACTTCCTACTGACACAATATTATTTTATTATGATTTAGCTATTAGATAAACATGTTTTTGGAAATTTTAACTTCATAGCTATACATCGTATGATAAACGTTTATTTAAACTAGAAGCAATTTCAAAAGGTATTTCTGGAAGTTGCTTTTATTGGAATGCAAACATATTTATCTGTAGAATATAACAGGCCTTCACTGTCCCAAGCACAGAGAAGACATTCAGAAATATATTTTGAATGAATGAACAATTCCATTTCCATTAGTAGCCCTTTCTACTAATGGAGCAAGATAGAAAGTTTTATGTGCTGTGTGATTTCCTAAGTAAAATAAATGGAGGAATGAATTCCACTAGATGGTAACAACAGTGCTATAGGCCTGGGAAGATTATGGGTAACTCTATTTTATGTTCCTCTTTCTTAGAATGAAATACTATTATTTTATACTGAAAACTAATATAAAGTTCTAAAAGACTACCCCTTATCAAAAGAGAATGTAGGTTGAGTTACTTCAAGAGTGTGAGACCACACTGTTTGCCAAACATCATTCCATATTTTCTTAACACTTTTATTAATACCCCCATCGCTGCTGTTAACTTATTTTTTCATCATTTCCCTGTCAAATTTATCTGTGGAACTGGATTTAATATGCTTTAAAACAGATTTTTTATGCTCAAGTTATGCCTATTTTAACAGGCATTTTAAAAACTTGCATTGTTAATTATTTTCAAATATAAATGACATAGTCAAGAGCATTTCAATTGACTGGGAAAAAAAAGAACTGACTATGAGCTCTTCTAGATTATCTCAGATTACAACGATATCAGCTTTAAAAAAGACAGATTGTGTTTTGGCATCCTTCTTAATCTTCGGATATTTGCTTATCACTCCATGTCATATGGCCTGACATCCTTTCTGTGGCTTGCTATCCTCTGAATCATTCCTCGCCTTCTCTTGACTATTCTGCCAAATGCAGCTGTTTTCTAAGAGATTTCACAAAGGTTTTATCTGTGCCGTGGTACAAAATATGTCTCCATCTCTCTCTCTCTTTCTCTACTTCTATCTCTATATCTATCATGTATCTGTTTATTTATTTATTCTGCATGTATAACATATATGCACCACTATAACATACATTCACTTTACAAAATTGTGTTAAAAAGTATTGATAAAAAAGAAATCACCTGTAAAACTATGCCAAGTGATAATTATTAAATCAGAGAGAGAGAGAGAAACAGACTATGTAGAACTGTGATAGAGGAAGCATTTTCTTTATGTTTGAGTCTTATCTGTTAAGGTAACTTAATTTCAAGCAACTACTCAAAAAGAAAGCTGGTGTCAACACAGCATATATTTTAATGTGTTAAATATCACAAGATTAGTGAATTCATAAACAGTCTAAGTAATGGTATTCAATTTCCTATAGCATATGTGTTTTATAAGAGATAGTGGATAAAATAGTACATGCCCACATTTGATATGCAAATAAGATTTTTTTGGAAAAGCTTCTTATTTTCCCATTGATTACTATTAATTTTAAGTTTATAAACCAAAAAAAAAACCCCATCAGATCAAGGAATGTGAAGTTTAACATTCTCTGGCTGATCATGCTTTTTGTTTGTTTCTAAAGACCTGGACCTAAATACTTTCTAACCTTCTCTTTATCTTGCTGAGAAAGGCAGTGACGTTACAGCAAATAAAGACTACATGAATTCTTATTAAATACTGTTGTTATTTCCACTTCTATAATAAAATAAAATGAATAATTTCTGTTTCAGTACAGAATTGTCATTTCTCCTATGTTTTTTATTTTAAATATTTTCAAAACAAAAAAGTAAAATGAACACCCATATAAATACTCATGTAGCTCAGGGATCTTCAAACTAGAGTTTCATGGACAATTTCAGCTTGTCATCTGCTTCTATCAATAGTTTTATTGGAACAAATCTATGCCCATTTATTTATGTATTGTCTATGGCTGCTTTTGCACTGCAAGACTGAGTTGAGTAGTTGTGACAGAGACCATATGGACCAAAACCTAAAATATCTACCATCTGTCCTTGTAGAAAAAGTTTGTCAAACCTTGATTTAGATTCACCAGTTATTAAAATTTTGCTACATCTGTTTTTTCTATCTTTGGAATTATAGATAGGTAGATTATATTAATAGTTATATACATCCACAGATTTTATGGATGTATATGTACACAAATATGCTTTTTTCTGAACTATTTAAAAATAAGTGGCTGATGTTATAATACTTCAGCATGTATCTCCTAAGAAGAACATCGTCCTGTATCTCCTACATGATCACAACATTATAATACGTGAAGTATTTAACAATGGTACAGTAATATTGTCTCATAGACAGTCCATATTCAGATGTCTTCAGTTGCCTGACTCAGCATCCAGTCAAGGAGTATGCATTGCCATTGATACTTTATCTCTTGGCCCTTCTTTAGTCTATAATTCTCCCTTGATTTAACTTTCATGACATTTCCATTTTCACAAAATCCAAGACAATGGTCTTGAGTCATACAATTTGGATTTACGTGATGATTTCCTCTTGAATTTATTAACTATTTTGATAAAAAATGTTATGCAGACAATGATACACACTTCCCATTTTATCATACAGAAGGACTCACAATGCCAGTTTGTCCTATAATTGGTGACACTACGTTTGAGTCACTTGGATAAGATAGGATCTGCCAGACTTATTTATTCTAGTGATATATTTAAATTCCATGTTATTGATAAGTAATAATGTCCAGTGATATCTTGAAACTATGTAAATATTATGCTACTCCACAGTTTTATATAATGGATTTAACATCTATTGATGATCCTTGCCTGAGTCAATTATTATACTATAGAACACAAAATAAAAACTTTCTAATTACATCATTCCTTCTATGTTTATGACGTGGCATTCCTCTGTTTAAAAGTTCTTTAATCTTTTCTATCTTTTCATTTCTTAAAAAATTATTTTAATATTATGGACTCATGGATTTTTATGTATTCAATGTGAAATTATACATTACTTGCAATGTTCTTTTTGATACTTAAATTACATAAACTGGCTGTTGAAAACCACTTCAAACTGGCAACTTTGACCTGTTGTCTTCTCTATTCCTTCATGACTGCCTTAAATTCTGAAGCAGCAAAATACTCAGGCCCACTTTCTGATTCCTCTGCCCTAAACCTTGTATGTACTATTCTTTAAGGATTCCTAGTTTAGTAAGAAAGATACCAAGATCTGAATATGAGATGTGCTTATTGCTAGTGGTGATTTAAAACAAAAACTAGGGAATACATAATCTTAGTTACTTTTTTCTTATTCATAAATTCTTACCTCTAATTCAAATTCAGTGATATATGGTTTTTCCTCACCTCTCTCACTCTATAACTTGATCTCCCATTTCCTGTAATGAGAATCATGACTCCCCAAAATTCAGTATATGTACTTATTTGATTTACCTTACATATAGATGAAGTAAATTGAGAATCATGATATTCATTTTGGGAGACTGAAGAGGGCGAATAGCTTGAGCTCAAGAGTTGGAGAGCAGCCTGGGAAACATAGCGAAACCCCCAGCCAGGTGTGGTGGTGCTTGCCTGTAATCCCAGCTACTTCGGAGGCTGAGGTGGGAGAATTGCTTGAACCCAGGAGGCAGAAGTTGCACTGAGCTTCAACGTCTCGCCACTGCACTCCAGACTGGGCAATAGAGTGAGGCCCCATCTCAAAAAAAAAAATCAATCTGATTTAAGATTGTTGACTGTAATCAGCTCAAGTTTAATACGGTATAGTCAAACAGCCTTATCAACTCTTGTCAACTATTGCAATGCAGTGTGATACAGGTTAAGTCTGGAATGTATGTAAGTTGGTGTTATTTGTTTTACATTTTTTTGTTTTATTTTCTAAAGGAAATCACAATATCAATATCACTACCTAAAATCTATTTAGTAAAGTTCAAGGATTTTTTGTTTTCTCTTTCTGTTCCTGGAACAGGAGTGTTTGCTTTCAGCTAAATCTTTTTAAAATTTACTTGAATTTGTTCTTTATTTTCTGTGTGATAATGCTAAAAAAGTCACATTGAGTTAGTTTAATTTGCTTATATTAGCATGTAATATTAAGGTTTGCTTTATCTTTTCTCTTAAATTTAGTTTTTAAAAAATATAAAAACATTTACATGGTTCACAAGTCAAAACTATACAAAGGTACTTTCAAAGAAGTCTCATTCTCATATTTGTTCCTTTCAACTTGTTCACACATCCTCATAAGAGATCATTTTCATTAGCATATAATTTATGATTCTGTGATCCTTTAAAAAAAGAAAAGCGTGTACATGTGTGCCTTTAATAAAGTTAGTATGTTATTAATATACTTCATTTTGCTTTAACATGTTCCGGAATAACTTAGTATCTGTATATAGTGAACAGGTTTTTCTGTTTTTCTCAGTTGCTTAACACTCAATTGTGTCAATATCTCATAGTTTTTTCAAGTTTCCTATGCATTATGTCTTTATTTGTATCTTTTTCAATTTCTTTCATCAATGTCTTAGTTTGTAATGCACAGATCTTTCATAACCTTAGTCAAATTTTTCTCTAAATATTTTATTTTTTGATGCTATTGTAAATGGGATTTGTTTTCTTACTATCCAAAGTGATCTACAAGTTTAATGCAAACCCTATAAAAATTTCAATGGATTTTTTTACAGTCATTAGAAAAAATCATAAAATTTGTATGGAAACATAAAATATTCTAAATAGCCAAAGCAATTTTGAGAAAAAAGAGCAAAACTGGAGGCATCACAGCTTTATGATTTGAAGGTGTATTACAAAGCTATAATAATCAAAAGAGTATGGTACTGGCATAAAAACTGAACAGACAACAGAGATCCCAGAGGTAAACTCATACATTTATGGTCAGCTAATCTTTGAGAAGGGCATGAAGAATATAGAATGGAGAAAGGATAAACTCTTTAGTAAATGGTGTAGAGGAACCTGGACTTTCACATACAGAATGTCATATCATTTCATACCTGAATTAATATAACCATTTTCTTGTTAAATTCTTGGGGTCACATCTCAAGTAGCTGAAACAAACTGGACTTTCACATACAGAAGAATCCAGCAATCATCTGTGTATATACCCAAAAGAGAAAAAGTCAGTATGCTGAAGACATGGCTATACTACTGTGTTCATTGCAGCATCATTCACCATAGCAAAGACACCGAAATAACGTAAATGCCCATCAACTGATGAATGAATAAAGTAAACGTGAAATAAATACATATATGTACATACATACATATACACACATATGTATATACCAGACACATTTACATATATGTATATGTATTCACACACATTGAAATATTATTTGGCCATAACAAGCAAGAAATTCTGGCATTTGTGAGGAGATTAATGAAACTGGAGGATATTATGTTAGGCGAAATTAGCAAGACAAGGAAAGACAAATGCTGCATAATCTCACTATATGTAGAATCTAAAAAAGTGAACTTGGAAAAGCAGAGAATAGAATGGTGGTTACCATTAGCTGGGGGTGTGGGAAATGAGGAGACGTTGGTCAAAAGGTACATATAATCAATTAGAAGATGACCACATTCTGGGGATTTAATATACAGCATGTCAAGTAAGGTTAATAATGCCGTATTGTAAACTTGAAATTTGCTAAGATGGTAGATCTTAAGTGTTGTCACCATAAAATGATGGCAACTGCGTGAGGTGATAGATGTACATTGAGTAGCTTCCTTTATGTGTTGGGAAAATTCCTAAAGAAAGGGAAATGGTGTGAACTTTACTGTATATTATATCCACAAATTTTATACAAGTGTGCTTTACCCATGAGTGTCTGGGAGAAAAAAAAACCTGAAAAAAATGTCTCTAATAAAAAATATGGGCACTGAGGGAGTCCATAAAAGAAAGTACAAATGCTTTGTGACAACTGAACCTTAGAAACTTCTGAGGTTTTTTTTTTTTTTTATCAACAATGGAGTGCTCTTTCTGAAGAATCACATTGGACATTGTGAGAAAAATTTTTCTACTACATCAATTACTTCATTTTTTTTTTGCCATGTGCTAAGACACTGTTTTAGTCATTGAGGGTACAAAGATAGGTGATTTAAGATTGTTGACTGTAATCAGCTCAAGATTAATACAGTGTAGTCAAACATCCACACCAGCTATTGCAATGTAGTGTGATACAGGTTAAGTCCGGAATATATGTAAGGTGGCGTTATTTGTTTTACATTTTTCTTGTTTTATTTTCTAGAGGAAATGACCCTTAACTGCCATAAATTACTTCTGTGAACATTTGTTACTCATGTTACAACAAGGTGTCTTGGATTTGCTCCTGACATATTCCTGTAAAAATCCCCATTGATTTTTAGGGTTGATTCAGTTGATGTGGCTGTTATGTAATGTGTACCCTTCCTGTTTCACTGATACTGCAGCTCACTTGGTCAAAGAAAACAGCCTTGTCTAATAAAGGACAACTTTGATTCTAACCAAATCTCAAGATACTTTTGAAGGTGAACTTGTTTTGCTAAATAAATATTTTTCTTTTTCATTTCAACATGTCATAATACATTTTAAATAATAGATTACCTCTGAAGCTAAACAGGGAGTTGTATTCCCTGATATGCAACTTATAAAAGTTTAATAATAGTTTTATAAGAGAGAATGGGGAAGAAAAGGGCAGTACTTCCAGTCTTTATCTGTGGCACACATACACACACCCACAGAGGCAGAAAGCTGGATGGGATTGTAGATTATGTAGTTTGAAAATAATTCAGTCTTTGTCCTATTGGTTTTGTATTGTCTAAGTCAGAATTTTAGATTTTTTTTCAGTATTTGTAAATAAGCAGCCACATAGAGGTATAATATACACATAATGTATAACTTACTTATTATGCACAGGTGGTAAATTGCCATAAGTGAACATAACTGTGGAACCAACAACCAGATTAGGAAATGGAACATTATCAGTATTCAAAAAGACCCTCTTGTGCTTCTGCAAGCCACTGCCCCCAACTCCCTCAGGGAAACCACTACATAAGTCAACCTGAATTTTAATTTGCGTTCAAGTAGAGCATAGATTGCAATATTTATCAAAGATAACAAGGTTAAAAGATGTTGGCCTGAGGAAAATTCTAGGTATCCATGTCTAAACACTAGTACAAATCCCCAAAGAAATTATCTCTTTTTATATAGGTCTAAAAATTATTGGTGATAACATTTTCAATTAGAGTTTAGTTGCATTACTTAAATGTATAAGCTTAAAGATCTTGTTCATATTTTTGTGTTTTTTTTCTGATTTATAAAAACTATTAGAAATCCCTTCCTGGACATTATCAAAGTCTTTGGTTTTTAAGGTCGTTTGTACTGTGTATGTATTTAAATACTAACCTAGGGTATGTTAGACTGCAAATTAATTTTTGAAGAATTTTTATTGAAATAATACCCATGACCACTTAGCCTTACACATAGGAAAAAAAATGGTCATTTTAATATATCATTTTATTGTCTTCATACAATGTAAAAATTAGCAATAATTTTTTAAAGTGATAATAGTAATATTATATTTCTCATCAATATTAATGCCAATTAAATGCGAACATTTAAAGTTGCTATCTGAGTATGATTTTCCTTGTAAAACTCCTTAACTGATGACCCTGAGTCGACCATTGGCTGGAATTCAAGTTTATGAGCGTGACGCACAAGGCCCTTCGTGACATGATCCCTGTCTTCCTTTGGACTTTACACCACTGCTCTTGTTTATATTACAAAAAATAACAAACTACTAGTGGTTTCCTAGCAACTATTGCAGCTTTTCATGCCTATGTAAGTGCTTATCCTGCTGAATACAATTTTCACCCTTTGTATGATATAAAGTTCCATTCATCTCTCAAAACCCCACTCTGATTCTTCCTTCTCTTAGTCTTTATGGACTGTGATCACCAATTTTAATCTCCTTTTTAAGTTTGTTGCTTCTTCCTTGACATTTTTTCCAAGTTCTAGAATGGTTTAAGTTTTCGAACCACCCCTATAACATTATGAGTTTCTAAGGAAGGAGCAGGAACTATTTCTTAATTAACTCTGTCTAGTACATTGCAGATGCTCATCAAATAATTGTTTGTGGGTAAAACTTCCCAACACTTATCAGAGTGATAAAAAAAAAAAAACAAGTAATTTAGTGATTGTTAAATGATTAGCTTTAGAAAACTTCAGGTTTTTTTTTTGTGGGGGGGTGTTAAATTTAGTTTGCCTTGTAAAAGGAGTTAATCTGATTCCTCCCCTTTTGTTTATAAAGTTTGTGTGTTTCATGAGATCTTAAAGATAGAAACAACTTTAAGTAATCGAGGCCAATTTTTTAAAGTAATTCACAGGAGAAGTAAAAAAATAAAGTGCTCTGTTACAGAAACAAGTTAAAAACAGACTACCTTGTATCCCTTAATGAGAGCTAGGAGGCCTACATTGTTTCTCCAACTGTCCTCCAAGGGCCTGAGGTCCTTCATGGAGTCTAAAGACTTGAAGGCAGTTCTCGGGCTCATCGTTTTTATCCCATTGTTTCCTCCAGTTACTTCTTTGCTTTGTTCTGTCCTGTTACTTCAAATGTTTTGAAACAGCTTCTTCTTTTAGAGTGTATGAATGAGCAGTGTTTCAGTTCCGTTGGAAACATGACTCTTTTCTGGCTACCCATAATAAATCCGCTCTCCAGTTTTGTTCTTTTCTACCACATTAAAGCCATTATAACAAAATATTTAAAAAAAAAACAATTTTCTTTCAAAAAACCAGTAACCCAAGTATCTATTTCTTAGTGATTTGGCTGCATTTATAGGATATTTTATTTGGATCTATTTTATAATCACTTGAAAGCATCACTTTGGTTTGGTTCAGGTCTGTGGACCTGAATAAATTGACCATGCTTTGGCAGAGCCATCAGAAGAGAATTGTGGCCAATCCTTTAAATCTCTGCAGATGCTCTATAGCTAAGTCAATCCAAACTGATCATCATTGTGGCCACATTGAGTGGTTTTTACTCTGCCATCAGCATGATGCTTAGCCATAAAAAGATTTACCTTTGAGTGATAATATTTTTGTGTTTTCTGCTAGCGTAGTTTCCCATTTCCAATGACATTGGGAAGTAAAACATCTTGCTTTTTTAATATGGTGATTTTCATTTATGCTTTTTTATTGTTCCTTAACAATGAAAAATAATGTAAAATGATATAAAACCTCTTAGATGCAGATTTCCTGGGGATAAATGGTTGGACTGATTAAATATCTGTTCATGACACTATTCAGAATGAGTCTTCATGTCATTTTGGAAATGAAGGTTAATATCTAATCCAGTTAAATATAAAAATATATTGTGATTAATGTCTCATCTACTGAAGAGCTTTGGTCAAACAAAAACCTCATAACTTTAAAAAACAAATGAGAGAAAGAAAGAAACAGGTAGATAATTACTGGAAAAATAATCTAAAACTATTCTTAAAATTATTTAAGGCACTCATATTTTAAGTTTTCTTCGGGCATATGCAAAACTATTGGATGTATTAGATAATCTCTATCACATGCTCTCTCTCTATGTATATTTACCTTTGTGTGCTCTAAGTAGTTTTGTACTCATGTTATGATAATAATGCTAAGCATTAATATATTTTAAATGAAGTTTCCACTTTATATACGATCCTGATTATCAAGTATTTTTACGTTAGCATTCCCATTTAAAAAAATTATCAAGAAAGAAGGAAAAGAAAATCTCCTTAATAATGTTAAATATAGGTTAATAAATAAAGACATTAGAATATGTGTTGGTTGTAAATAATTTACATCCTCTATGCTTACAGTAATTTGGAGAAAATTCAATAGTTCTTTATAGTCATATCTTTTCATAGAATTTATATTTGTATTGCTAATTTGGTATTCTAGGTAAAATTTATTTCTGCCCTAGAAATGATTTTCATTTTCATTAGTTAGTCACTTGGTCATTTGTTGAATACATGTTTATTGAGTAAACACTCTGTGCTGGGCATTGCTAGCATAATGAATGAGAAGAGGACCGTGACTTCATGGGGTTACAATTCAGTAGAGCCCTAGAGCATGTGACTAACTATATTATGCTGCAGAAGCCACATATACAGCATCCTATAGGAGTACAGAGAAGGAAGAAACTAACTCTTAAGGAGAGGTAGAAATGTCAGGAGAGCTTTTCAGTAGGTGGAGATGTTTAATTTACGTTTTAAAGAAATCGATTTCAAAATTAATACCTAATTTCAACATACCATTTATAGAAAAAATTTCTCTAAAAGCATTGCTTTCCTATCATTATCAATTTTTTTTTTAATTTTCCTAGGCCATTTTTGGGAAAAGAAAGTGGCTATTAATGACTTACACAACTCATACTGAGCTTAAAATATATATATAGAAATCTTTATTTAAAAGTAGAATGTTATTCTCAATGTTCTTTCCATAACTTTCCCCGTCTCTGTGGCCCCATCTTTGTTTTGATGAGACTCAAAAACATTGATCCTGTTAACTTTTATTTTCAACTTTCAATGGCCTAGTGGTGCTTGCATAAATATACAGCAGTGCTCTCTGCGGGACAGAAGCTAATCAGCTCATGTGGAACACGCTTTATTACTGGGTATGAAGGATGGATATCTTATAGGAAACTCAATGACAATTAAAAAAAACTATTCAAAAGCGACTGCAAAGAATAATACCACATTTTAACTTGAAATATTTACAAGACTACTTAAACCTCTTTCTGGCAACTAGTAAAGTTCAGGACAAGCCCCAGCTCCAATGTGAACATGAGATGCAAACAAACTTTCTGCTTTCTCTAAGGAATTACGTTATTTTAAAAATGTTATTTTTTCATTTCTAACCAAAATGTTATATTGAATTTTTTCATTTGATTTACTTTTAGAATGTTCTTCTTCAGTGGAACAGCAAATATTCTACTTCCCAAGTAGCCATATTTGATTATTATTATAATTTTAAAGAAATTAAGTTGAACAGATGTTTATTATGGTGAATATTACATTCACTGAAATATATTCATGATTTTGACAATTTACTATTCAAAAAAAGTAGTGTTTACAGTAAGACAGAAATACCTTTTGAAGTTCACGTGTATCTTTTAAAATAGCGCAATGACATGCTGCCCATGGATATTGAAAGTTTTGACCATGATTACAAATGTTTGCATCTCATCACAGAAATAAAAGCACTGTTCTTCTGTTCAGGTTGTTTTTTGCGTTTAGTTATAAAAGTTAATTCTAGGCAAATTTGTCTGGCAAAATAAATCATGAATATATAAATGCAAAATTAAGAGAGTAAACGATGCTAACACAATGTCTCAATTTCAAAAATAACATGTTTGGAATTTAGTCTTCCACTGAACTTTTCCACTATGAAAACTAATTTTTAATTACATGAAAGCAATTTTATATAAGGTCAATCAAAAAGTGTTAATTCTCAAGATAAAAAAAATTGTTCTTGACAGTTTTGTTCTGTTAGACTAGTAAATGTGTGGTTGCCAAGGGTATATTTCTAAATTGAAAGCTTCAAATTCCTATTTTTTTGAGTGCTCCGCAAACCTCAGGTGTAACAGAGTTGATTTTTAATGCCAAAACATTTCAAATTGAGTAACAATAATAGTGCTAATTATACAATTCCACATTTACATGATATTTTATAGTTTATGGATTACTTTCACATACATATGTACGATTTTACCTAATCACTCCATCCACAGTTGTTATACAGATTATATATAATACTACATGTGAAAGCAGTTTAACTGACAACCCCATTAAACACAGGAAGAAGAAATGGTAATTGGGTATTCTGTGATATTGTTTAACAGCCATAATAGGCGTACCCTTACACTAGCTTTATCTCTGAATACTTTAAGTTATATAACCATATATGACTCCATTTTTTAATTCAGATTGAGTTGAAATTTTTTTCAACTTATCTTACCAGATGCACTGTTCACATCCTCTGTAGTGTTTAAGCCTTGTTCTCTATTAAAACAATCTCTTTCATAAAACTACTGAAGTCAAAGGCAAAAACTTTGTGATGGATTCCCAAAAACATTCTTTAAATATGTCCTGATTGGATACACAACACAGGTTTTCAGACTTGTTCAGCTGACTCTATTAAAGACTGAGAAATGTTCTCATCTTGATCAATATTGAGCAATGATTAGGTGTAGGTCTATGACATCAGCTTACTCTAAAACTACAGTTAAACTGTTTTGTGTTTAGACTGTATGCTTTAAGAATCCTTATTTCTGAGTATCTAACAGGATTTTCTTAACTATTATATGCTTTTTAAAAATTAATGTATATTAGAATAGATGGATAAAAGCTCTTATTCCTCTATTCTGCAGGGAATTGGTTCTTATTCCCCATCAAATTGTGGAAACAAGTACCTGCCCTGTTGAATCCTGTCTAAATAAATTAATCTCATAGTCATTGTGATTATGTGTCAGGAAGAGATGGCCAAATGAAAGTTCGTCATAGGTTAAAGCCCTAATTGAGAAAGCAACCAGATACTTTATTATGCATCCTAAGATCTTCTCCAAGGACAAGTAATAAACTAAAAAAAAATCGATGTATTAATATTATCATCACTATGATTATTTTGGTAAGAAATAAAAAGTGAGTTCAAAAACTATATCAATAAAATATTCACCATTTCTGAATTTAATTGAAATTAACATCAATAATTTTTCTCTATTTGTGTTAAATTTATAAAAGAATATGGTAAATTAATTTCATAGCATTTTATTACATCATTCTCAAATAATTCTATATAAGTAGGTGTGTTGTTTTTCTCAATGTCCAGGTGAACTGGAGAGATTATATATGTGTTTTATTTTAAACACAACAATACTACCATTTTATACCTCATCAGAAAATTTTTAAAAAGACACCCATTATTTTCTAATTAATACAATTTCTTGAAGCATTTCCTTAATCTATAGACATTTTAATATCGTATTATGAATACTTTATAAACATTTGCATATTTAGGAGGAAAAACAGTTTTCATAAATGATTTCTGTATTTCTAAATTTGTAGAAATTTTTCTCTACAAGTTTGTAGAATTTTAGGCAAGACAAAATTCAGAAATAAAATAAATGTATAACTCTCATCAAGGCATTTATTCATTTTCTCTAATCAGGCTGAATTCAGATATGGAAATAGAATTTTTAATGTATTTCAAGCAAAGTAGTTATAAAATTCCACTCTCTTGTGAATACAACACTAAGACTTTCAAAGTCTTCTACTTGTAGAGCCAAATAGACTGACAATCATTCTTTGATTACATTTACTTAGACTATGTGATACAAAATCTTGTTAACTTTCCAGAAAACTGGTAAATTTCCAGCTTCCCTTAGAATAATTGTAATGATAGCTGAGGTTTCTTACTTGTTTTCTGTGTGCCAAGTATTAGTCCTTGTACAAGGGCTTTACATGAAGAATTTCTTCAAATTCTAACAGTAACACTATGAGGAATAGGGTTATGAGTCCTACTATATTGACGAGGAAATTGAGGCATTGAAAGAATAAGTAACTTAAAAAATATCTTGTAGCAATGTTTAAACTCTGTTTACTGCTCAAAGGAAGTTCTTATTACATCAGTTTGTGGCCAACAACAAATCCCTTGCATATAACTAAGAAATCATAATATGCGGAACTGTAAGTTCTCAGTGACTGTGCAATCCACCTAGACCCCATTATCTGCTCCCTTCAATTGCACCAGGCAATTCAGATGCCACCCTTGTAGTCAGGACTCCTACTACATCTTAGAGTGGAATGTTCCATGGCGCAATGATCCTTTCCACACTCAAATTGTCCGTAGTTTCTTGATATGTATACGTGAAGAGGGAGCATGTTGTTGTTCAGCATAGAAGGAGTCTGGACATGGATATTATATAGAGACTG
This sequence comes from Pan paniscus, assembly GCF_029289425.2. Classification (NCBI taxonomy): domain Eukaryota; kingdom Metazoa; phylum Chordata; class Mammalia; order Primates; family Hominidae; genus Pan; species Pan paniscus. The sequence goes on from NC_073258.2 coordinate 100,610,598, forward strand.
TCATGATCCTTAAAAATGTTTTGGCAACGTTGCCTCTTCTCTTGCCTAGCAGATAAACTACTGGTAGTTTCTGTTACTGTTGTCAAGTCCTCCTTCTTAGTTTTTTTTTCCCCCCTTCAGATTAATTACGCCTTTTGCATGCAGTCCTCTTTTCTCTGAAAAAAAAAAAGTATTACTATTTCATACGTTAGTATATTTACAAGCAAGTGTGTGAATAATATAGATTATCAATGCTGAAGATGATCAGGGTAAGAGAAGAATATGGCTAATACAAGATTATTACTACTTAATTATCAGTATAGAAGATTAGAAATTTGCTTAGAAAATAATTTTGAATTTAGCTGGGAGGAAAGAAAAGACATTATAAAGACACTTTAAATGAGAAATGAATGAATAAAGGTCGGGTTGAGAATAAATAAGTGAATTGGATTTTAAGAGTGAGATTCTCAACTTAGCAAAGCACTCAAAAGGGCAAGTAAGCTTGAACCAACACAACAGATGGGAGATCAGAGTGTAGTCCAAGAGAGTTTATTACAAGGATTAGCTCTAAAATCTAATGGACAACATTAAAATTTTAAGAACATTTTGCATTTCCATTTCACAGTATGTTTACTTTTGTTATAAAAATACTTCAAAGTTTTTAATCCTTACCTTCAAATCTAGAGTAAAATTATGCTTTATAAAATTGTGTGGTTTTTTGTTTGCTTGATGTTATGACATAGAGGAACACACTGTGCCACACTGTCAATAAGTGAGTTTTAAAAGTGCAACTTCAAGGAAAATGTGTTAAGATCATAGTGGGAGAAAATGAGAGATAATCCTTGGTAAATCAGGTGGGCTTAATTTATAGATAACCTTGTAGATCAGGAAGGGAAAGGGAAGCAGTTGGAAACACACGTGGCATCTTAGGAAATTTGAACACACAATGTTTCATGTGCCCATAAAAATATTAGTAGATGCTAATTGATCATGTTGTCTTTGTATTTACTCCTGCAAATTCCAAATTTAGTCTTAGTTCTGGCAGAATTGTGTCTGCTTGATAGGATATTTTAGTTTATACTACATTTAAGAATCAAATAGCACACACACATTCAGAAAATGTGAAATATTCAAGAGTAAAATAAATTGTTAACTGCCTGAAACATGAGCTATGTCCTTTCATTGTTGCAGTCCCCACACAAGGTTTTAGATATATGTATTGCTCAACTCAACAGGTATTGCTCAACTCAACAGGTATATATTTTTAATAAATATTTGCTCAAAGAGATGTACATGGACAGTGGAGTAATAGATGGCACTTATATTTTGTGAAATGACTTATTTTCATGTTTCTTGGCATATATGACTCAGTGCATTATTTAAGGTGGAATTGTAATATGTGTACCTTAATAATAACTTCTTAAGAATGAGAAGTGGCCAAGCTCCTCTCATACTAAGTGATATATTGAAGTTAGCATCTTCATGAATGTCTTCTTAACCCCTTATCTTGTAGCTACTATACCATTTATTTTTGCATTGCCTTGTATTTTAGTGAATATATGCACATGCTTACCCTCTCCTGACCCTATTTGCAAGTTCTTGTAATCTTACTGAGTTGGAACACTGACCATAGCTCCTACACCCAGCAGGTACTCAATGAACAATTATGGGTTTCAATTCGATCAACATACTTTAAGCATTCAAGAACGTTCCATGTCTGTAAGCAAGTGTTTGAGAATATGAAATACATAGCTGTTTTTGTGTGGTCCTGACTACTTTAAAAGCTGTGTACCTCGATACTCTAGTCACTACTCAAATGTATGTACACATAGTATTTTGCAGATGATTTCAGAAGATTAACAAAATCCCTGAAAGTCATCAGTCAACCCAGGTTAAGAACTTTTTACTATTATTATTATACTTTAAGTTCTGGGATACATGTGCAGAATGTGCAGGTTTGTTACTTAGGTATACATGTGCCATGGTAGTTTGCTCCACCCGTCAACCCGTCATCTACATTACATTAGGTATTTCTCCTAATGCTATCCCTCCCTTAGCCTCCCACCCCCACATAGGCCCAGGTGTGTGATGTTCCCCTCCCTGTGTCCATGTGTTCTCATTTTTCAACTCCCACTTATGAGTGAGAACATGCAGTGTTTGGTGTATGTTCCTGTGTTAATTTGCTGAGAATGATGGTTTCCATCTTCATCCATGTCCCTGCAAAGGACATGAACCCATCCTTGGGTTGGTTCCAAGTCTTTGCTATTGTGAATAGTGCTGCAATAAACATATGTGTGCATGTGTCTTTATAGTAAAATAATTTTTAATCTTTTGGGTATATACCCAGTCATGGGATTGCTGGGTCAAATGGTATTTCTGGTTCTAGATCCTTGAAGAATTGCCACACTGTCTTCCACAATGGTTGAATTGATTTACACTCCCAACAACAGTGTAAAAGCATTCCAGTTTCTCCACATCCTCTCCAGCATCTGTTGCTTCCTGACTTTTTAATGATTGCCATTCTAACTGGTGTGAGATGGTATCTCATTGTGTTTTTTTTTTTTTTTTTTTTTGAGATGGGGTCTTGCTTTGTCGCCCAGGTTGGAGTACAGTGACGTGATCTCAACTCACTGCAACCTCCGCCTCCCAGGTTCACGCCATTCTCCTGCCTCAGCCTCCCAAGTAGGTGGGACTACAGGTGCCTACCATCACACCTGGCTAATTTTTTGTATTTTTAGTAGAGACAGGGTTTCACCATGTTAGCCAGGATGATCTCGATCTCCTGACCTCGTGATCCGCCTGCCTCCGCCTCCCAAAGTGCTGGGATTACAGGCGTGAGCCACTCCACCCGGCCCTCATTGTGGTTTTGATTTGCATTTCTCTAATGACCGGTGATGATGAGCTTTGTTTCATATATTTATCGGCCACATAAATGTCTTCTTTTGAGAAATGTCTGTTCCTATTCTTCGCCCACATTTTGATGGGATTTTTTTTCTTGTAAATTTGCTTAAGTTCTTTGTAGATTATGGATATTAGCCCTTTGTCAGATGGATAGATAGCAAAAATTTTCTCCCATTCTGTAGGTTGTCTGTTCACTCTGATGATAGTTTCTTTTGCTGTGCAGGAGCTCTTTAGTTTAATTAGATCCCATTTGACAATTTTTCCTTTTGTTGCCATTGCTGTTGGTGTTTTAGGTATGAAGTCTTTGCCCATGCATATGTCCTGAATGATATTGCCTAGGTTTTCATCCTTAAACCAAAACCTAGCAGAGACCCAACAAAGAAAATTTCAGGCCAATATTCCTGATGAACATCGACGCAAATATCCTCAATAAAATCACTAGCAAACTGAATCTAGCAGCACATTGAAAAGCTTATCCACCACCACCTTATCAAGTCGACTTCATCCCTGGGTTACAAGACTGGTTCAACATATACAAATCAGTAAGCATAATCTATCACATAAACAGAACCAATGACAAAAACCGCCTGATTTTCTCAATAGATGTAGAAAAGGCCTTTGATAAAATTCAACACCCCTTCATGCTAAAAACTCTAAATAAACTAGGTATTGATGGGACATATCTCAAAATAATAAGAGCTATTTATGACAAACTCACAGCCAATATTATACTGAATGGGCAAAAGCTGGAGGCATTCCCTTTGAAAGCTGGCACAACACAAGGATGCTGTCTCTCACCACTCCTATTCAGCACTGTACTGGAAGTTTTGGCAAGGGCTATCAGGCAAGAGAAAGAAATAAAGGGCACTCAAATAGGAAGAGAGGAAGTCAAATTGTGTCTGTTTGCAGATCACATGATTGTATATTTAGAAAACCCTGTCATCTCAGCCCCAAATCTCCTTAAGCTGATAAGCACCTTCAGCAAAGTCTCAGGATACAAAATCCATGTGCAAAAATCACAAGAATTCCTATACACCAATAATAGACAAACAGGGAGCCTAATCATGAGTGAACTCCCATTCACAACTGCTACAAAGAGAATAAAATACCTAGGAATCCAACTTACAAGGGATGTGAAGGACCTCTTCAAGGAGAACTACAAACCACTCCTCAAGGAAATTGGAAGACACTAACAAATGGAAAAACATTCCATGCCCATGGATAGGAAGAATCAATATCACAAAAATGGCCACACTGCCCAAAGTAATTTATAGATTCAATGCTAGTCCCATCAAGCTACCATGTAGTTTCTTCACGAGTTAGAAAAAAACTACTTTAAATTTCATATGGAACCAAGAAAGAGCCCATATAGCCAAGACAATCCTAAGCAAAAAGAACAAAGCTAGAGGCATTGTGCTACCTGACTTCAAACTATACTACAAGGCTGCATTAATGGAAACAGCATGGTACTGGTACCAAAACAGACATATAGACCAATGGAACAGAACAGAGACCTCAGAAATAACACCACACATCTACAACCATCTGATCTTTGACAAACCTGACAAAAACAAGCAATGGAGAAAGGATTCCCTATTTAATAAATGATGTTGGGAAAACTGGCTAGCCATATGCAGAAAACTGAAACTGGACCCCTTCCTTACACGTTATACAAAAATTAACTGAAGATGGATTAAAGATTTCAACGTAAGAACTTTCATTCAGTTTATCTCAGAATGCCAAAAAAGTTAAGAGAATCGATACGCTATTTGCTAGACAAATTCTTATTTAGATAACTTCTTAGAAACATTTAGATGTAACAAAATGAGTTTTCTGATTTGGTGATTATTGGCAAGTATGTTCAGATATGAATTTTAAATGTTATGGAATGATAGTTTTTCATTTGCTTCTGAAACTACATGGTTTATTTATTTATTTATTTATTATTATACTTTAAGTTTTAGGGTACATGTGCACCTGCACGTTTTGGTTTTAAGAGGATGATCATCTTAACCAGGGAAGAAATACAGAAGAAAAACGAGCCGTAGAGTGAAGAATGTATGTAAATGCACTTTAGAAAGAGGAGAGAATGTGTTATATTTAACAAAAAACAGTATTTTTAAAGTATCATTTAAGAGACAGTGATCATGAAATTAGGACCTGTTCAACTCTTAACGTAAATGTTATATATTTTCCACATTAAAAATCTTTATTTAAAATATTTTTAAAAACATTACTTATAAGGTATAATATTAAACTTATATTTTTAGCAGTGAGAATGTATTTGAGGTTTTGTCTTCAAGCTTTAGTTGCAAAGAGAAAAGTAGTTTTTACCAGAAAAAAAAAAATGGCCAAGGAATGATTCAACATCCTATAGTGGCACGAAGCCAACTCTTCTAATCAATAAGTTGTCATTGCCAGTAAGCTGAAGAAGAAAAAAACAGAAATGGTTTACAATAGGATATTTCCAATTATTTCAAAGAAGAAAAATATGTTACCAGATATGAGTCAAGATGACATAAAGTACATGATTTGTCTCTATTAACTTTGACCAGAACCAGAAAAAAATATATCAGACATGTGCTATACATATAATTAAGCCATTAACACACAACTTAAAATCTCTCGTGACCTCATTCGATAAGGCTTAAATTCCCGAAAAATTTCTCCCTATACCATTGCCAAAACAGGTAGCTAACCAGACCATATACGGATCTGATTCCAATCACTGTTTATCTCATTTTAATGTGGTTTCTTTAATTATAATACCATTATAATTTCAGGTCAATTAAGAATGGTGTGTAAATCATACAGCATTTACTAAAATCCTAACATGACTTGATTAAACTTTCTTTGTGTTCTTGGCACCTCTCACATTCATGATCAAAAGAATACAAAATCTCCCATGGCTTTGCTTTGTTCTATTTTCAGGTGATCTCTTCCAGTTTGTACACTTTTTCTGTATCTTCCTCATATAGAAAGTTTTTACAATTTTCCGTGATGTTACCTATTTTTAGTTTCTTAACTTCAACATCTTCCTCTCTGAATTCCTCCATTAATGAATACTGTCTATTCCTCAAGTTTAATTGCCTCTTATTATCATGAATAAGTTTCTTTGTTAATAACATATAGGCCGTGGAGGGCATTTCAAAAAATTGAAGTTAAAAACTGTCTTGGGCAATAAAAGCCAGTAGCTCTTAGAGGTGAACACGCTCAAAGACAGGACTTATTTCGATATATAAATTTTTGTATACCTATAGAAACATCTCATTAATTTATTGTGTAGCTCATAAACACATTATTTTTATGTCATTCCCTTTTGTAATGAGAAATGATGAAAAGTAGATTTTAGATTTCTGTTTTGTTCAGCAGTACTTGTTCAGTACTGACCCCATACAAGTCACAGTGATAGGCCTTCTAGAAGTTGATGCAACTTTTTACATTATTGCAGCAGATAACAACTTTATTATATATGCAGAGTGTGCTAAAGACGCCTGTAAGGAAACACATATGATAACCATCACTAGGAAATGTACCTATTAAAATTTTTACTCAGTCACCTCTTGGCCAGATTAAATTTCTCCTCACTAGAGATAGTAAAAAACTTAGTTGTATCGTGTGTATATTTTCATTGTTCAATTCTGAAAAAATCTATTTTATATACGGGGAATGCTTTTTATTAAGGGGGCTCAAGTTCAGATTTCATCAGCACAGCTCTTTGAACAGTCTGTGTTAGCTGACTTTCTGAAAAAACGTTTCCAATAAGAGCCTCTCAAAATCTAGTAGCTTAATGTTTTATTTCTAAACCTTTTATTAAAATTATATTGTAAAAATCTAACATCTCCCCAAAACAGTGCTTGTTAACTCTGGGAATCTCTACTGTTCTAAGAAACAAACAAAAAAATAATTATAAGAAATAGTTCTATATTACTTTGAAGAATCGGTAGATGCATATCAAACTGATTTTATTTTAAAGCTGTTGTAGCAATATTAGATATAAAAACAATACAAATTATGATTATGAAACAATTTGTATACTTCCCATTTTGTACCAGACAATGTACTCAAAACTTCATACATATTATCTCAATATTCAGAACAGCCACAGTGAAGTAGTTACTATTATCCTGATTTTACAGATTAGAGAGATTAAGTAACTTCTCTAATGTAAGACAGATAATGAACAACAGAACTGGGGTTTAAACTTGAGGAAAATAAGTTTTAAGAAGTCAGAAATTAAGTCTTTGGAGATAATTTTTCATGTTATAATGGAAATTATAAATGGAATAAACTGCAATAAACTATCATGGAATAAACTGACAAAATATTGCATACCTTACTGTAGATCTAATGGGCAATTGAATAATTATCACTTAGCTTCCTTTGCTTCCATCAGCTGTATAGGATTCCTTCCAGGTTTGAAATAATTCTTAAAACATTGCTTCCTGTTATTGTATTTTAGAATATGTTCTTTCACTGTTTGAAATACTACATCATTTTAAGTTTTTCTCTCTTAAATCTTGTCTTCCACCCATGAAGTTATCTCCTTAACCAAAATAGAACATGATTCCTTGATTGAGATGAGAAAATTTTTTATTTCATTTTTGTTTAGATTCATGGGATATATGCGCAGGTTTGTTACATGGTTATATTGCGTGATGCTGAGGTTTATGGTACAATTGATCCCATCATCCAGGTAGTGGGCGTACTACCCAATAGCTAGTTTTTCAACTCTTTTTCTATCTCCCTGCTTCTCTCCTTTAGTAATCTGAAGTGTCTATTGTTGCCATCTTTATGTCCTTGAGTACCCAGTGTTTAGCTCCCACTCATAAGTAAGAAAATGCAGTATTTGGTTTTCTGTTGCTGTGTTAATTCACTTAGGATAATGGCCTCCAGCTGGATCTGTGTTTCTGCAAAACTGAATAATTTGAAAGACATGATTTCATTATTTTCTATGGCTGCATAGTATTCTATGGTGTACATGTGCCACATTTTCTTTTTTAAAATTTTTATTTTAGGTTCAGGGGTACATGTGCAGGTTTGTTATAGAAGTAAATTGTGTTTCATAGGAGTTTGGTGTACAGATTATTCCGCCACCCAGGTAATAAGCATAGTAATAGGTAATTTTTGATCCTCACCCTTCTCTCTCCTTCCACCTCAAGTAGACCTTAGTGTCTTTTGCTCCCTTCTTTGTGTCCAGATGTACTCAACGTTTAGCTCCTTCTTGTAAGACCATGCTGTATTTGGTTTTCTGTTCCAGCATTAGTTCGCTTAGGATAATGGCCTCCAGCTCCATCCACATTGCTACAAAAGACATAGTAACATCCTTTTTTATTGCAGCTTAGTGTTCTATAGCGTGTGTGTATCACATTTTCTTTACCCAGTCTACCATTCATGGGAATTTAGGTTGACTCCATGTCTTTAATATTGTGAATATTGCTATGATGAATATACACATGCATGTGTTTTTATGGTAGAATGATTTAGATTCCCTGGAGTATATACCCAAAAATGGGATTTCTAGGTCACATGGTAATTCTGCTTTGAGTTCTCTGAGAAATTGTCAAACAAGTTTTCACAATGCTGAACTAAGTTACATTCCCACTAGCAACATATAAGCCATCCCTTTTTCTGCAACCTCGCCAGTATGTTATTTTTTTTGACATTTTATTAATTGCCATTTTGACTGGTGTCTTATTCTGGTTTTGATTTGCATATCTCTAATGATTAGTAATATTGAACATTTTAATATCCTTTTTGGCCACATATATGTCTTCTTTTGAAAAGTGTCTGTTTATGACCTTTGCCCACATTTTAATGAGGTTGTTACTGCTTATTACTTTTTCAGTTTCTTATAGATTATTAGACCTTAGTCAGATGCATAGTTTGCAAATATTTTCTCCTATTCTCTGTGTTGTTCACTCTGTTGATAGTTTTTTTTTTTTCCTGTGTAGAAGCTTAAGTTTAAGTAGATCTCATTTATAAATTTTTGCTTTTGTTGCAATTGATTTTGGGGTCTTAGTCATGAACTCTTTGTCCATTCTTATGTTCAGAATGGTATTTCCTAGGTTATCTTCCAGGGTTTTAATAATTTTAGGTTTTGCATTTAAATATTTGACCCATCTTGAGTTGCTTCTTGTATATTTTATAAGAAAGGGGTCCAGTTTTGACCTTCTGCATATGCCTAGCAGGTTATTCCAACATCATTTATTGAATAGGGGGACTTTCCCCATCACTTATTTTTGTCTACTGTGTCAAAGAGCAGATGGTTGCAGGTGCATGGCATTATTTTTGGTCTCTCTATTTTCTTCTATTCGTCTATGTGTGTGTATTTATAACAGTAGCATGCTGTTTTGAAGTTGGGTCACGTGATGCCTCCAGGTTTGTTCTCTTTGCTTAGGATTGCCTTGGCTATTCAAGCTCTTTTTTGGTTTTATAAGAATTTTTAAATAGTGTTTTTGAATTCTGAGAAGAATGTAATTGAAAGTTTGATACAGACAGCAGTGAATCTGTAGATTACTTTGGGCAGTTTGGCCTTTTTAACAATCTTGATTCTTCCTATAAGAGTGGAATATTTTTCTATTTGTCTTCTCTGATTTCTTAGAGCAGTGTTTTGTAGTTGCATTTTAGAGATGTTTCACCTCCCTGGTTAGCTGTATTCCTAGGTATTTTATTCCTTTTGTGGTCATAGTGAATGGATTTTTGGTCTTGTTTTGGCTCTCAGATTGGATCTTGTTGATGTATAGGAATGTTACTGATTTTTGAACATTTAATTTGTATCCTGAAACGTTGCTAACATTGTTTGTCAAAGGCTTTTGGTGGGGTCTTTAGGGCTTTATAGGTATAGAATCATTTTATCAGTGAAGATAGCTAGTTTTGACAACTTTTCCTGTCAGGATGCGTTTTTTTTTTTTTCTCTTGCCTGTTTGCTTTGGCCAGGATCTCCAATACTATGTTTAATAGGAATGGTGAAAATGGTCACTCTTTCCTTGTTCCAGTTCTCAAGGAGAATGCTTTCAATGTTTGCCTACTCAGTATGATGTTGACTGTGGGTTTGTCAGAGATGACTTATTATTTTGAAGTATGTTTCTTCAGTGCGTAATTTCTTGAGAGTTTGTAATAGGAAGGGATGTTGAAATTTATCAAAAGCCTTTTCTGTATCTACTGAGATCAAATGGTTTTTGTTTTTAGTTCCTTTTTTGAGATGAATAATTTATTGATTTGCATATGTTGAACCCACCTTACTTGACTGTGGTGGGCTAGGTTTTTGATGTGCTGCTGGATATGGATATGGTTTGCTAGTATTTTGTTGAGAATTTTTGAATCTGATTATCGAGGATATTGGCCTGAAGGGTGTGTGTGTGTGTGTGTGTGTGTGTGTGTGTGTGTGTGTGTGTGTGTGTCTGTCTGTCTGTCTGTCTGTCTGTCTGTAAGGTTTTGGTATTAAGATGATGCTGTCCTCATGGAATGAGGTAGGAGGGAGTCCCTACTACTCAACCTTTTGGAGTAGTTTCATTGGAATGGTAGCAGCTCAGCAGCTCCTCTTCATACATCTGGCAGAATTAAGCTGTGAATCTGCCTGGTCCTGGGCATTCTCTGGTTGGTAGGCTTTTCTTAATGTTTCAAATGCAGAACTCTTTGTTGGTCTGTTCAGGGATTCACTGTCTTCCTGGTTCAGTCTTGGGTGGTTGTATGTTTCCAGGAACTTATCTATTTCTTTTAGGTTTTGTAGCTTGTGTGCATGCAGGTGTTCATAGTAGTCTCTGAGAGTTTTTTGTATTTCTGTGAAGTCAGTGGTAACATCCCCTTTGGGAAGTCTGATAGTGTTTATTTGGATCTTCCCTCTTTTTTTTTTTCCCCTGTATTAGTCTACTAGCAGTCTATCTTATTAATTTTTTTTTTCTTTTTTTTTCTTTTTTTTTTTTTTTTTGTTGACACAGTCTCACTCTGTCGCCCAGGCTGGAGTGCAGTGGCACAATCTTGGCTCACAGCAACCTCCTCCTCCCAGGTTCACGCCATTCTCCTGCCTCAGCCTCCCGAGTAGCTGGGACTACAGGCACCTGCCACCACGCCCAACTAATTTTTTGTATTTTTAGTAGAGACGGGGTTTCACCTTGTTAGCCAGGATGGTCTCCATCTCCTGACCTCGTGATCCACCTGCCTCGGCCTCCCAAAGTGCTGGGATTACAGGCGTGAGCCACTGTGCCCGGCCCTATCTTCTTAATTTTTTAAAATAATCAGCTTCTGGGTTTATTAATCTTTTATATGGTTTTTCACATCTCAATGTCCTTCATTTCAGCTCTGATTTTATTTCTTGTCTTCCGCTAGATTTGGGGGTGATTTGCTGTTGTATTTCTAGTTCCTCTAGTTGATAATTTGAGGTCTTGCTAAATTTTTCAGGCATGTGTTTCATTTTTATAAGCTTCCCTCTTCACACTGCTTTATATGTGTCCCAGAGATTCTTGTATGCTATATTTTGTTTTTAATTACTTTCAAAAAATTCCTTGATTTCTGTCTTAATTTCATCATTTGCCCAGAAGTCGCTCAGGAGCAGCTTGTTTAATTTTCATGTAATTTTCTGGTTTGCATGATTTTCTTAGTATTGATTTCTATTTTTATTTAGCTGTGGTATAAGAGTGTGGTTGATTTCAATTTATAAAAAAAAATTTAGGATTGTTTATGAATTATTTTTGGTCCATTTTGGAGTATGTGGCATGTGCACATGAGAAGAATACATAATCTATTGTTTTTGTATGGAGAGTTCTGTAGATGCCTATTAGTTCCATTAACTCAAGTGTTGAGTTCAGCTCCTGAATATCTTTGTTAGTTTTCTGCCTCGATGGTCTGTCTAAAACAGTCGGTGTGTTGAAGTCTTCCACTATTATTGTGTGGTTATCTGCATCTCTCCATAGGTCTCTAAGAGCTTGCTTTTGAATCTGGGTGCTCCTGTGCTGGGTACATAGATATTTCGGATAGATAGGTCTTCTTGTTGAATTGAACCATTTACTGTTAGGTAATGTCCTTCTTTGTCTTTTTTTTTTTTTTTTTTTTATCTTCGTAGGCTTACAGTCTTTTTTGTCTGAAATTAGAATAGCAATCATTGCTTTTTTTTCTGTTTTCCATTTTCTTGGTAGATTTTCCTCCATCCCTTTACTGTGAAAGTATGGGTGTCACTGCATGTGAGATGGGTCTTTTGAGACAGCATACTATTTGGTTTTCCTTGTTTATCCAACTTTCCATTCTGTGCCTTTTATCGGGGCATTTTGCCTGTTTACATTCATGATTAGTATTGATATGTGTGGATTTAATCCTGTCATTGTGTTTGTTAGCTGGGTTATTTTGCAAACTTGTTTATGTGGTTGCTTTATAGTGTCACTGGTCTATGTACTTAAGTGTGCTTTTGTTGTGGCTGTAATGGTCTTTCCTTTCCATATTTAGCACTCCTTCAGGATGTTTCGTAAGGCAGTTCTTTTGGTAACAAATTTCCTTAGCATTTACTTATCTGAAAAGAATCTTATTTTTCCTTTGTTTATGATGCTTAGTTTGGCTGGATATGAACTTCTTGGTTGGAAATTATTTTCTTTAACCATGCTGAATATAGGCTCCGTATGTTTTCTGGCTTGTATGGTTTCTGTGGAAAGGCCCACTGTTAGTCTGGTGGGACTCCCTTTGTGGATGACCTATCCTTTCTTGCTAGCTCCACTTACCTTTTTTTTCTTTCTTTGAACTTTGGAGAATCTGATGACTATGTGTCTTTGAGTTGGCTGTCCTGTATAATATCTTGCAGGGGTTCTCTGCATTTCCTGAATTTGAACGTTAGCCTCTATGGCAAGGTTAAGGACATTTTAATGGAGGATATCCTCAAATATGTTTTTCAAGTTACTTGCTTTCTCTCTCTCTTTTTAAGGGATGCCAGTGAATCATAGATTTGCTTTCTATACATAATCCCATATTTCATGGAGGTATTGCTCATTCTTCTTCATTCTTTTTTCTTTATTTTTGTCTGACTACATTCTGTTAGAGTTGGTTTCTGAGCTGAGAGATTCTGCCCTCAGTTTGATCAGTTCTGCTGTTAACCCTTGTGATTGTATTATGATATATTTGAAGTGAGTTTTTCAGCTCTAGCAGATCAGTTTGATTCTTTCTTAAAATGGCATTTCTGTCTTTTGTCTTCTGTATCATTTTATTGTATTCCTTAGAATTTTTGGATTGGGTTTTGACTTTCTCCTGAATCTCAATGATCTTTATTCCTATCCATATTCTGAATTGTTTTTCTGTCATTTCAGCCATTTCAGCCTGGTTAAGAATCATTTTCTGGGGAACTAGCGTGATCATTTGGATATAAGGAGAACTCTGCCTTAGTGAGTTGCCAGATATGTTGTGCTGGTTGTTTCTTATCTATGTGAGCTAATGTTCTTTCAATCACTGAAGCTGTTATCCTTTAGATCTTTTTTTTTTTTGTATTTATCTTCCTTGTGTTCTTTAAATCATAGACATTGTTATCCTTTGGACCTTTTTTTAAAAAAATTATCTTCTTTGATGTCTTTGGGGCTTTGAGTATGGTATTAGATGGAGTCACTCAACTGTCTTCATTTCTGGTAGATTTTATGGGGTCTCAGACTCAGCTCAGGACTCCTGGGCTGCATGTTGTAACCCTGAGAGCAGTTATAAGGTCACTGACTTAGTTATCTGATCCATTGAGGTTAGGAACTTGCAGTTCTAGAGGATCTAAGGTATTTCTGGACCACCGATCACAACACTCTGTTGAATGTGCCAGCCAAAGTGCTTCATCAGGCAGTTTCAGTGGGATCTGTCCTCATTCCCACATGCCAGCAGCAATGCTAGAGGGTGGAGTGCATGTGCATTAGCTGGGGTGGGGCACTGGCAGGTGCGGGGTGTTGGCTTCTATACAGATGTTTGTAGCAGTGATGGTGGCAATGCAATGTGGGTGGGGGGCAGGGCCATTGGCATCTATGCACTCAGTCACACTGCTAGCAGTGTTGGCATGGGGACATGGTACTTGCAGGTACAGAGCTGGCAGTATTTGTGTGCACGTTCACTTCAGTAGCAATGGCAGTGCAGGGTTGGGGACAGGTCTGCTGGAATCTGTGGGCACATTTGCACCAGCAGTGGTGGCACAGTCAGGGAGTGGCAGGGTGTGCTCCAGCTGGCACTCATAGCATGGTGGAGTGCATACACACATGTACCTCCGTTGGGGAGGGGAGGTGATGTCCACCTGTATGCATGTGTGCTGGCAAAGTGATAGGTGGGTAGCCATAGGCAAGTGTATGCTGGCAAAGTTGCACAGGGAAGGATATGGTGGGGGGTAAGTGCGAGTGACCTGGTGCACTTCACAAATGGCTGCTCTGCTGGAGCTCTCCGATGGTCAGGTGCAGTCTGCCAGCATATGAGCTATGATACGGGCCCCCAGAAGGCACTCTGGCTGGGCATCTGAGGCTGCACTGTAAGCAGGCACAGCCAGACTGAAACCCCAGGAGAGGCCAGCAGACAGGGGGCTGCTCTGGTAGAACTGGTCCTATCTCAGGGGCAAGATCAATCTGCTCTTTTCAGGTCCACTAGCTCTCCTAGGGCTCAAGTCTCCTAGGGAAACCCAGCAAGGCTTGGAGGATGGACATCCCTGGCTGAGCTTCACTGCAGACACTCCTGTGCCAAATCCTCTGGGTGCTACACTGGCTGGGTTTCTTTCCCCTACTACATCTCTAAGCAGCTCTCCCTGACAACTCAAGTGTCTCTGGAGGTCGTGTGGTCTTCTGCTGCCAGGATTCCAAGGGTCAGTGGTGAGGGCAGGCTGCTCCTCACCTGCTCAACTCACTCCTTCCCTAGGAGTCTTTGGGTGCCAGGAATGAGTCCCAGGGCACCCTAGCTACATGCAGGATTCCCCATGTTCTCCCTCTTCTGCCTGACATCTGTGTCCTGGGCCCTTGGTGGCAGATATCCCTCCTGGCTACATCTAGTCAGCCATCTTGACACTGTATCACATTTCTTAATGCAATCCACCATCAATGTGCAGTTAAGTTGATTCCATGCCTTTGCTATTCTGTATACTACTGTGATGAACATGGGAGTGCAGGCGTAATTTTTGTAAAATGATCTATTTTCCTTTGGACATATATCCAGTAATGGGACTGATAGGTGGAATGGTAGTTCTGGTTTAAGTTATTTGAGAAATCTCCAAACTGTTTTTCACGTTGGCTGAGCAAATTTACATACCCGCCAATAGTGTATAAGTGTTCCCTTTACACTGCAGCCTTGCCAGCAAACTTTAAGAAGCCAAAAAACATTAAGAAATCACTTTTTTGAATCTGTAATAACTGCCATTCTGACTTGTGTGAGATGGTGTTTCACTGTGGTTTTGATTAGCATTTCTATGATGATGAATGATGTGGAGCATTTTTTTAGGCTTCTTGGCCACTTGTATGTCTTCTTTTGAGAAGTGTCTGTTCATGTCCTTTGCCCACTTTGTAATGGGCTTATTTGTTTTTTGCTTGTTAATCTGTTTTAGGTACTTAAAGATTTTAGATATTAGATCTTCATCAGGTGCATTTTTTTTTGTGAGTATTTTCTCCCATTCTGCAGGTTGCTTACTCTGCTGGTTTATTTTGCTGTGAAGAATCGCTTTAGTTTAATTAGGTCCCACTTGTCAATTTTTGTGTGTGTTGGAATAGGATTTTTTAAAGTTAAAACGAATGACTTTTATTATAATTTATTATTTTGTCATTAATTTGTGAAATTATAAATTGTACCACAATAAAACAAAATCATTTAAAAATATAGCCTCTGCCTGTTTATCTTTTTTTTAAAAAATATTTACTGAATTTTTATTTTAAGTTCAAGGATACATGTGCATGTTTGTTACATAGGAAAACTTGTGTCATGGAGGTTTGTTGTACAAATGATTTTGTCACTCATGTATTAAGCTTAGTACACATTAGTTATTTTTCCCGATCCTTTCCCTCCTCCTACCCTACCCCCTCTGATAGGCCCTAGTATGTTTTCCCCCCAATGTGCCCATGTGTTCTCATCATTTGGCTCCCACTTACAAGTTAGAAGATGCGGCATTTGGTTTTCTGTTCTTACATTGGTTTGCTTAGGATAAGCAATCCATGTTCCTGCCCAATCCATGTTCCTGCAAAAGAAATGATCTCAGTCTTTTCTATGGTAGAATTGCATTTAAGGACATAGTGATCAATTGTTCCTCAAGTCTACTGTCCAGAACAGTGTTTTCTTCTAGGATTCTTGTAATTTGGTGTTTTGCGTTTAAATTTTTATCTATCTTGAATTAATTTTTATAAATGGTGAAAGATCAAGGGTCCAGGTCATTCTTCTGCGTACAATTAGACAGCTATCCCAGCATCATTTTTTGAACAGGAGGTCCTTTTGTCACTGCTTGTTTTTGTTGACTTTGTTGAAGATTAGCTGGCTATGGGTATTTGGTGTTATTTCTGGGCTCTCTATTCTGTTCCATTGATTTGTGTGTCTGTTTTTACATCAGGATCATGGAGCTGTTTTGAGTACTGTACCTTTATAGTTTGAAGTCAGGTATTGTGGTGCCTCCAGTTTTGTTCTTTTTGCTTATGATTGCTTTGGCTATTTGAGCTCTTCTTTGGTTCTATATGAATTTTAAAATAATTTGTTCTAGCTCTGTGAAGATTGATGTTGGTATGTTCGTAGGAATAACATTGAATTTGTAGCTTGCTCTGGGCAGTATGACCATTTTAATGATACTGATTTTTCCAATTAATGAGCATGGAATGTTTTTCCATTTGTTTGTGTCATCTGTGATTTCTCTTAGCAGCATTTGGTAGTTCTCTTTGTAGAGGTCTTTTATCTCCTTGGTTAGAGATATTCCTAGGTATTTTATTTTTCATGTAGCTACTGTAGATGAGATTATGTTCTTGTTATGGTCTTAGCTTGACTGTTATTAGTATATAGAAATGTTACTGATTTTTGTACATTAATTTTGTACCTGAATCTTCACTAAGGTCATTTATCAGTTCCTGAAGCCTTTAGGGTTTCTATGTATAGAATCATATTATTGGCAAAGAGAGGTAATGTCACTTCACCTTTTTCTATTTCAGTGCCTTTTATTTCTTCCTTCTGCTTGATTACTCTGGCTAGCACTTCCAGTATTATGTTAAATAGGAGTGGTGAGAATGGCGCATCCTTATTTTATCTCAGTTCTCAAGGGGAATGCTTCTAGTTTTTGGCTGTTCAGTATGGTGTTAGCTTTAGGTTTGTCATAAATGGCTTTTATTATCTTGATGTATGTTCATTCAATGCCTTGTTTTCTGAGAGTTTTTATCATGAAGCAAGGCCGGATTTTATCAAATGCTCTTCCTTGTCTATTGAGATCATCATGTCGTTTTTGTTTTTAATTCTGTTCATGTGGTGAACATTTATTGATTTGTGTATGCTGAACCCACCTTGCATCCTAGGAATGAAGTCTACTTGATCATGAAGAATTAACTTTTTGATAAGCTGTAGGATTTGGTTTGCTAGTGTTTTGTTGAGGATTTTTGCGTATATGTTTATCAGGGATATTGGCATGTAATTTTCTTTTTTTGTTGTGTTTTTATCAGGCTTTGGTAACTTGGGGTGATGCTGCCTTTGTAGAATGAGTTAGGGAGAAGCCCCTCCTCTTGAATTTTTTGGAAAAAAATGGGTAGGATTGGTACCAGCTCTTCTTTGTATATCTTGTGGAATTTGGCTGTGACTCCATCTGCTCTGGGCTTATTTTGGTTGGTGGGTTTGTTATTACTAATTCCATGTCAGAAATTGATATTAGTCTGTTGAGGGCTTCTATTTCTCTCTGATTGAATTTTGAGATATTATGTGTTTTCCAGGAATTTATGCATTCCCTCTAGGTTTTCTAGTTCTTGTTACTCTAGTTCCTCTATCTGGTATGTTACATTGTTTCTGTTTTTTTCTAACTTTTTAAGATAGATATTTAGTGTAATAAACTTTGTTTTTAACACTGCTGTTTTTGCATCCCAGAGATTTTGGTATGTTGTGTCTGTGTTTTCATTTATTTCATAGAAGTTTTATATTTCTGCTTTAATTTCATTGTTTACTTAAAAGTCATTCAGGAGAAAATTGTCTAATACTCGGTTTTGAGAGGACTTCTTGGTATTGATTTCTATTTTTATTCTGTTCTCGGAGAATATGGTTGCTATAATTTCATTTAGTTAACTTACTGAGGCTTGCATTATGACCCAGCATGTAATTGATGTTGAAGTATGTTTCATGTGTAGATGTGAAGAATTTATACTCTGCGATTCATATGTGGAATATTCTGTAGATGTCAATTATGTCCATTTGTTCAACTGTTAGGTCTAGGATTTCTTTGTTAGTTTTGGGCCTTGATGATCTGTCTGATGCTGTCAGTAGAGTGTTAAATTCCCCCACTATTATCATGTAGCTGCCTAAGTCTATCAAAGGTCTAGAAGTACTTCTTTTATGACTAAAAGTGCTCTAATGTTTGATGAATAGTTGAGTCTTCTTGTTAAATTGAACTTTTTATCATTATGTAATGCATTTCTTTGTCCCTTTTTTTACTGCTGTTGGTTTAAAGTATGTTTTTATCTAAAAATAATGTTTCTTTTTTATTTTCTAATTGTTTAACATATCTTTCTTCAGTCTGTTACACTGAACCTGTGGGTGTTGTTTCATGTGGGATGGTTCTTTTGAAGACAGCTGGCAGATGGGTTGTCTTTTTTTATTTTATTCAAATTGCCACTCTGTTCCTTTTAAGTACAGCATTTAGACCTTCTATATTCAAGATTAATATTGATATGTGAAGTTTTGATACTGTCATGAAGTT
Organism: Pan paniscus; assembly: GCF_029289425.2. Classification (NCBI taxonomy): domain Eukaryota; kingdom Metazoa; phylum Chordata; class Mammalia; order Primates; family Hominidae; genus Pan; species Pan paniscus. Next base: position 100,629,319 of record NC_073258.2, read on the forward strand.
GTTAACTGATAGTTTTGAAGGTTTTATTGTGTGGTTGCTTTATAGTTTCTGTGGGTTATGTACTTAAGTGTGCTTCTGCAGTAGCGAGTATGTTTTGTTTTGTTTTTCTCATTTCCATGTTATTACTACCGTAAGAGCCTCTTACAAGGCTGGCCTAGTGCTAATGAATTCCCTTAGTGCTTGCTCGTCTGCAAAAGATTTTATTATCTTTCATGTATGAAGTTCAGTTTGGTGAGATATGAAATTCTTAGTTACAATTTTTATTCTTTAAGAATGCTGAAAATAGGCCTCCAGTCTCTCCTGGCTTGTAATGTTTCTGCTGAGAAGTCTGCAGTTAATCTGATGAGGTCCTCTTTGTATGTAATCTAACATTTTTCTCTAGCTGCCTTTAATTTTTTTCCTTAGCATTGACTTTGGACAGTGTGATTACTATATAGCTTGGAGATGTTCATTTTCTGTAGTATCTTGCAGTTGTTCTCTGGATTTCTTGTATGTGGATGTCTACCTTTCCAAGACTATTAGCAACATTTTCTTGAATTACTCTCTTAAATATGTTTTCCAGATAATTTACATTTTCTCCTTTTCTTTCAGGAATGCAAATAATTCATAAGTTTGGTTGCTTTATGTGATTCCATATTTCTTGACAACTTTTTTTAACTCTTTTTTTTAAATTTATGTTTTTGTCTCACTGGCTTATTTGAAAAGATCGGTTTAAGCTGTGAAATTCTTTCTTGTGCTTGGTGCAGTCTATTGATAAATATTTCAATTCTGTTTTGAAATTCCTTAAGTAAGTTTCAATTCAAGAAGCTCTGATATTTTTTTAAAGATGTTTATCTCTTCCTTCTATTCCTGTATTGCTTTAGTAGTTTCTCTGTGTTGATTTTCAACCTTCTCTTTGGATATCTTTGGACTTTCTTGCAATCCATGCTTTGAAATTCTTATCTGTCCTTGGCATGTGAATGCCCCCAAAGCATTCATATTTTTTATGGTGCCAGAATTCTGGAGCTGATTCCTTCTCATCTGGAGATACTGGGATTTCTAATATTTGTAATTTGTGCATTAGGGTTTTCTCTTCGTTTTCCTACAATATTATTGTTTTGTTTTTAATTTTCCTTTTCTTGTTCTCCACCCAGGGTGTATGACTGTAGAGAATATTGAGTAGAATTTTTTGTCTGTTCTTCTATAGACCTATGTTTTTCTGTCAACAGGTTTTAAATTGGGCTGTTCAGTTTGACCTACAGGCCTGTAGTTTGTGCTATGGGGAAGAGCCAGTTACAGCTAACATACTGGGTAGCTACTTGATCCTGGTTTATTAGGAGATTCTCTCTGCTGCCTCAGGGAATGAGCTGATTTGTGGAGTACACAGTTTTCTGAACTCCCTGATTAACTCTGGAGGGTAGGGGGAAAGATGTGCTTGTCCAAACCAGGAAGGCTCACCTACATGTCCCCTAATCGCAGGCACTAGTGCCATTTGCAAGGGTGAAACCACTGGGTGGCTACCAAGTGCCCAGAGGTGTGCCTCAGCATGGAGCTGTGAAACCTTCTCAGTTCCATGTTCTGTGTACAAGGTTGGAGTCGGGGGTGGGAAGGAAACCTAAACTCCTAATCTAGGAAAGTGACTGTTTGAGAGGCCTGGAGGTCTGCCTGTGCATTGACTGTAGAGGCCTTGCTGTGCCACAGTCTGCACAGGGAGGACAGGGTGACTCAGCCTGCTTATCCAGGCAAATAGGTTCTGTGAATGCCTGGAGACCTACCTGGGCATGCCGTGCAGAGGGGTCCCCTGCACCAGGATCTCTTCACAAAAGAGATAGGGTGACTCAGGAAGCTGTTCCAGGTGAGTAGGTACTCCAAATGCTTGGAAATATGCCTGAATGTGGAGTGGAGAGGGCTCTGATGCAACACCATCTATGCACAGGAAAGGTGGCATGGCTCAGCCTGCCAATCCTGGTGAGCAGGTGTTTTGAACGCCTGGAGACCTGCCTAGGCATGGAGTGGAGAGGGTCCTGCTGCACCACAGTCTGTGTTCAGGAAGGGTGTGGAGGCTCAAGCTGGTGATCCAGGTGAGTGGATATTCCAAATGTCTGAAGATCTGCCTGGGCATAGAGCAAATAGTGCCCCCCTGCACCATGATCTGTGTCCAGAAAGGACGGGGTGGTTCAGGCTGTTGACCCAGGTGAGCAGCTGCTGAAAATGCATGGAGATCTTTGTGAGCATGGAGTAGAGAGGGCCCTGCTGCACCACGATCTCAAGGGAGTCAGTTGGAACACCCAGCAATGACACCCAGATGAGTTCCAGTTCACCGAACTGGCCCTGGCTGCAGGTCTTGTTACCCTGGAGAAACCACAGCTGTAGTAGCTCTTCTCCCACCCTAGGCCTGTGATGAGGGACAGCATAATTCCAGTGCCTTTTCATAATTCTGACTGGAGGTCCTTACCCTACTTTAGAGCAGGTGACCCAAGCTCTGGCCCAGGACTAAAATGCCTGTGCAGCCACACTGCTGGGTCACTAAAGAATTACTGACTTTGTATGTGCCCAGATTAAAAATGGCGTCCTGCTCTTGGTCCTGAGTTTGGGAAAATGCCCACAGTTTTTGCTGGTGTCTTTTCCTGACAGTGTCTACTGTTTTGGACAAGGGAGAACACTATGTTGCTCCTAGATCCTCTCCGTAAATTAGCCCTCTAAGTTAGCCCCAGGGCATAGGAGAAACGAAGTGCCCTCCTTTTTCCTGGGTTTCTTGGATTCCATTGGAAAGGTAAATCACAGAGGGCGGCTGTATGTTTCTCTCATGTGCTGGGGTTTCACTTACTTTTATGAGCTACGTCCCGTTACAGTGCTCTCTTCCCTGAGATCTGACTTGTCCTTCACTTTTCTGGTGGATTTCTGTTTTCCTTCTTGAATTAAAGCTCACAGAATTGATCTTTACGAACTCTTGCTCTTTCCAAGTGGCTGAGACATCTTAAAATTCTCTAATCTACCATCTTGGGTTTTTAAAAATGAGATGAAAAACTTTGAGTAAACTCTTAGTGGGGTCTTTAAAGTCTTTTTTGTTTGTTTGTTTTATAAAAATGTAATGGCAGCACATGTCAGAAAATACTCAAGTACAAAATGCCCAAATCTTCTACTTTTTATACCAAAAGGCTGGTGGTTTTCAGTCAGTATAGTTACATTATATTGAATAAAAATAATTTACAAAATTAAATATGAGTAATAATGTGTTTTACAATATGGTAGATACATTTATTTGGAAAAAGTTATTTGATAAGTTGATTAAAGGAAAGTCATTTACCAAATGTGTACCCTAGCTTGCAAAATGTGTTTCCTAGATTACTACTTACAGAGAAAATCTTAATGTCAACTCAGTCAGTTAACAAAAACATAATGTGATATTTAGGAATAGTGCAAGTTGTCTTTTAAAAAATTAGATTTTTAAACCATTTTACTCTTCAAAATTACTTTCTGAACTCTAACATTATACTGAACATGTCAATCCCCTCAATTCTATTATTTCACCTAAAGCCATGAGTCTACAATAAGGTATGATTTTTGAGATAGAAAAAAAAAACTCAGTAAAGTATGATATTACAACATTTAATTTTATTTTTATAATCTTATAACTACCTTCAAATATAATTCTTACATCTTTGCAAAGTAAAATTCTTTACATCAGCCCCTTAATCGTTAGCTAATATGGCAGAAACTCTTAATATGGAAGGAATAGAATATTTTAAAGATATAATAAAAATAAATGTATATACTAAATGTGTTTGAGTCTGTGTTTATAGATAGAAGTACATCTTACAGAATATGGTAAAATGATTTATGAATTTTATTTTTTAAATAACTATTTTATACGTATATACATATAAAATATATACACATATATATTATACATATATATGAGAAAAACCACCAACATTACATTTTTATAAAATATTCATTGCTTCATAATGGAACATATAACAGGATTAGAAAAATAGCAAGTTCAAAGGCTGAAAACAAAACATGGCCTCATCTATTTGAGAAACCATAGGTAACTGTTTATTGAGGAATTAAAGTCTGAGAGAAAACCGGAAATGGAATATATAAATTTCGACAAATAAAGAGAGTCTTTCTCAGAAGAAAATTGTGCTTTGCTTTAAAGGTTTGAAAGAATAAGTGCAGTATTTTGGTCAGGCCTGTAACATGATCAGAAACATTACTTTCATGGAATTGTGGAGTATAGACTGGAAGGATCTGGGCAAAAATTAGGAAAACATAGTTAACTAGAGCAGTGCTTATGGGTATAGAGAAGATAGAACTTAGAACTTCTGGAGGTTGGGTTAAATTTACTAATGTCTGTGGAACATCCGGGTGTTTCACCTAGGCAATTACCTAAAAAAGCCTGAAGGTCAGAGGAGAGATCTGAGCTATTTTTACAGAAAACCGAAACAATCAACCTATGTCTATAAACCTTTGTTTATATAGAGAAAAAAATTAGAAATATTGTTTGTCATCATAAAGGCAAACTAACTTGTTAATTGAACTATTTTCAGCTAGTTGTTTTGGCAGCTGTAGACACAGCCTTGCAATCACTACTCATTAGGGTATTGGAACTATAGCTCCCCACCCTCCAGGGGAAGTAGTGTGCTTTCATAAACCATGGTAACCAAGGAATGAACACTTTCAATATGATATAATTAAACATTACGGGAAAGAATGAATTAGGGTTCTTTGTGACATTTGGCTAAACATGCTAGCAAGCAAAAATACACAAATGAAGGTCACATTTGCAATTATTATAAAAGTGTCTACATTTTAATTAGGTAGCTGATAAATGTCATTGAGCCTTAGCCACTGACCAACTGTCATTTTCTAAAAGGAGAGGAAAAATGTCACCTAAAAAGCCAGAATTTTTTGCATTGTCATGAAATTAAAAGTTGTAACCACAATAAAGTGTGTTCAGCACTAAGCTGTTAAATGGGCTTAGGGACAATCTCGAAATGTAGTAAAGAAATATTTGGACAGCATGTGAGGTGTCACTAGTAATACACATTTTCAAGCATTGTTTCTTTAAAGCATTGTGTCTTTATTGTAAAACCACATACAGCCACATTAGCCTTGAACGTCTCTTCTCAGAGAGTACAAGTGAACTTTTTTTTCTTTGCCTGCAGATTTGACTTAAATTCATTCCTTATTAATTTGGACTAAATATTCACTGACTTTCTCCCTCCAGTGACAAACTAATCTTCTTAAGCTCACACAGTATTGTACCTGACCTAAGAATAAAATAAATTGGTATCTCATCTCTTAGATATTCTTTATTTTTTGGAATTTTACATAGTATTTACTTGAAAATTATTTGTCCTTATCCCCTAAAAAAATAAATGAAGTGTGTCAGCTAATATGAATCCCCCACTAAATTTACTTATAAAAGTGCCATGGAAGAAAGTAAATATATAAATACTATGTATGTGAGTGAGTGTGTGTGTGTATTGTCTTTAGAGTTATTCTGACTGATATTTCTGGATCCAATTTTTTTTAACTTTTAATAAGAAAATTCAAAAGACAAAATAGGTTGGGTGCAGTGGCTCATGGCTGTAATCCCAGAACCCTGGGAGGCTGAGGTGGGCAGATCATGAGGTCAGGAGTTCAAGACCAGCTTGGCCAACATGGCGAAACTCTGTCTCTGCTAAAAATACGAAAATTAGTCAGGTGTGGTGGTGCGCACTTCTAATCCCAGCTACTTGGGAGGCTGAGGCCGGAGAATCCCTTGAACCTGGGAGGCAGAGGTGGCAGTGAGCCAAGATTGTGCTACTGCATTCCAGCCTGGGCGACAGAGCAAGACTCTTCCCCCACCCTCCGCAAAAAAAAAAAAAAAAAAAAAAAAAAAAGATATATTAGATACACAAATACATAAATAAATCAATCATAAAATGATCAATTAGTTCTGCAAGATAACAATGTAAACCTTTTCTTCAGAGTATGCTATTATCAAATTGAAAGCAAAACACTACAGTAAATGAAATCCTTAATCATCAGTGTATAAAGTGCTTTTAAGAATCAAGGAAAACAAATCGGAACTCAACAGGATAAAAGAAAATATTTGATATATAATTTAATGATGAAATATGTGTACATGGAAAAATATGTGTCTAATAAAGTGCAAATCTAATGAAATATGATTTCCACTATAATATTTGTAGAAAGTTAAAAAAAAGATAATAGATCTTAGCCATCATCTAATAAAATGGTATGCAAAATAACATAAACGTTAAAGAAAATATTGCTCATTTATGATGGTAACAGGAGTCTAAATATTAAGTCAAAAATTCTAGAAAACAGTTTTAGCAGTAGCTATTTTCACTTCAGAAATTCTGCTTCTGTGATATTCCTAGGAAATTACAGTAATAGTCACAGAGATTTATGTACAGGGATATTCCTGTTTGGTTATATATGACAGATAAATTCACCTATAGGGATATGGTTGAAGAAGTTTTAACAAAACACATAATTGAAATATATAATTAATTAAATGCTTCTGAAGGACATTTGTAACAGAAATAATTATAATTTATATATATGTGTGTGTGTTTTTTAAGATGGAGCCTCACTCTGTTGCCCAGGCAAGAGTGCAGTGACCTGATCTTGGTTCACTGCAACCACCACCTCCCAGTTGAAGTGATTCTCCTGTCTCAGCCTCCTAAATAGCTGGTATTACAGGCATGCACTACCATGCCCAGCCACAATATAATATTAAATAAAAATTAGAAAATTACATGTACAAACTGATTCCAGTTTTCTTCAAACAAAACAAAAAGTCTGCCTGTGTCTCTGTTGGCATATCTCTCCATAAATCAAATGAAGATAAATCCAAGTTTGTTTTTGCAGAGTATTCTATTTCTGCATATCAAGATCAGAGATGATTTTGTTCTGTAGTGAGCATGTATTTGTTTATAATGAGAATATTTAAAACTAGAATTCAGAGGAGTCTTCAGGTACCACCGTTTTGGATCTGAACCCTGTAACTTATTCCCTAAGGGAAAGAATTAGGAATAGGGACCTTCTGTGACCCTGAAGGCAATACCAAAAGAAATAAATGGTAGCTGATTCTCATACCGATTTGGAAGGGTACTATACTGCTTTGAATTGAATTCATTTGTAAAACTTTTGACTTGAGAAGTAGTAGAGTTTGTGATTCATACATAACTTAGCCAAGAAACAGCAGTTCCACAGCTGGAAGTTGCTTTCTGACATTAAGGTTTTGTTGAATATTGTGCAAATATTATGGATGAGGCAAATGTGTGGACACTGATGGTGAGAGTGACATATTAAATCAGGCTGCAGTATTTTAGCCCACTTGATGTCTTTCTTTCAATTTAAGTAACTAGACTAAATGTGCTGTCAGTTGAGGCTACAAAAATCACAACCACAGCAGATGAGTGAATTTAAATGGACTTTTACAGGTATTTAATCTGTTAAGTGAAAACTCACCTAACTTAGCTAAAAATGTCATTGGGAAATTTTCTTTTGATATCTTTTCTTTGAAGAAATTGCTGTTAGTTGCACAGTTTCCCATTTACTCCTGTATGTGCCTCAGTAACCTGTAATTCCTAGGGTCAAAGCTGTAGGTCTGCTTTTGAAGAAAAATTGCCATAGGAAAAAATCACTCGGGGACTTCAATAACTAACTCACCTTGCAGGGATTCCTAGGCAACTTTTTCATGTGCTAGGTAGCAAAATAAAAACCATAAACATATTTCCAATATCCATATTCCCATTTGTGAGAAATCACCAAAGCTCGATTCAAATTTCACCTCTACCGCCAAGCACTTTTTCTTGGTATCAGCTGCTTCTTACTAGATGCTCCAACATGAGTTAGCTTGAACAGTAATCCTATTATGCACCTATTCCTCTCTCCCTTTTAAGATTGTGCCTTGTGGCTTGAGCATCACAGTGAGCCTGTGATCACTGGAAAGACAGTAACAGACAGCTAAAGATGATAAGCATAGGGTTTTCTTTAATGGTAAAATATAAAGAAGTTTATTTGCTCAGAGCAGCTACACAAGCAGGAGCCAGTGTACCCACACAAGTAGGAAGACACAACTTCCTTTGTCCCTACCATCTTGTTTACAGACACACATCTGCCCAAGATAGTACCCATGTGGAGTGAGGACTCCCCCAGGCCCGAGAAAAATTTTTATTTCCTCTATGGGGGAGAATGATGTCAGACCCTCTTAATGCTATATGCTTCTATTAAGTGTAAAAATAAATTCACTTATAGCCCCAATTTGAAAACAACTAAGCCTTTTCGCTAAAACCAATTGTGACTATAGTTTTATCTGACTGGCTCTGTTGCTAAGTTTTGTTGAAATTCCGTGATTGTAAAGTGATCTCCTTGAGGTTTATTTTTTTTCTCTTACTTTATACGAACTCTTTGAAGGCAAAGATTTTATGTTTTTTTATACTTTTTAAAAAAATTTCCATAGTTACCTTTTAATGTGGGATATATAATAATCATTTCACATGTTAAATAAATTTTAAATCCTATATTGTATTATTTGTGTCTATGTCCAAAAATGTCATAATTATTTTTGGCCATCTAGGATTCCATTATATAATTAGCCATCTTGAATTCCATTCCTAAATCCAGAATTGAATGAGTACACCCACCTTTTACAGATTCTATGTTCTACACTGCACCATAGGAAACACTGAACTTGATATTGAACATAATGAAACACATGTTTATTTTTAATATGACTGCATATGTAAAAGCACAACTTGCCCACAGAATTGTTTCTAAAATTGGGAGGAAATACATTTTGTGTAATTATTTTCTAATTGCTAAGCAATGTTAGCTTTTTTTGATTCATTATCAAATACTGTCTGATCTATCTTAAACACACAGAGAATAGGAAAGTAAAAGCTAATATAATCATTACAGTTAAAACTTTACTGAAATCTTTAATTATCCAAAACAAGAGGGAATTGTTTAATCACTAAATTAATTTGGTTATATTTCTCAACTAGCTCCTGCCCGTGCTAATTTCCTCAGTGATTCATATTCATATTATGAGGGAAATATTAATTTAATGCAATCATATATTATGCTCTTGGTGATTTAAAGAGATAGCATCATAACACTATAGGTTTTTAAAAACTTTTAACAGCCGTGAAAAAATACAAAACAAGAAAATTGTTAGAATCTCCTTTTTGGTGATAAAAGTCTATAATACCCAGTTTAATGTGTAATAGTGTTCATGCTCTATCTGTGAATACAACTAAGCATTTACTATTTAGAAAAGAAGACAGTGTTATCCAAATCTTACATAATTATGACTACAAATATTTACAGCATACCTGAGTATCAGTGTAGAAATAATTTCAAATCATGCTTCTTTTCCCTTGTAAATATGTCTATTTTTTCAATCTTGTGTAAGGAACACGAGGAATGCAGTGCTGTTAACTTTTTTTCTTGTATCTTGGAACTATCAAAGTTTAAATGCCTGACTCTAGTGCTTTAAAAATCGTGAATTTCATCCTCTGCATATGCTTTTTGCTCTTGAAGCTACAACACTGTAAACTTTACACGTAATACATTACTTGGAGAAAGTGCTGAGTTGAGACATAGAGTACATCTGATTCAGGCTATTTCAAACTCTCATATGCCATAGATGCAGACAACCAAATTGAAATGATGCACATTATTTATAAATTATTAACCATTTCTAAATATGCTCCACACGACTGGCTTTGCTGAGGTGTTTCATCCATCCTTGCAAGCTTCATAAAACAGTAGCAGACCAAAATTGCAGAGTTAACATTAATTCTCATCAAAGAGAGGACAGCCTTAGCAATTACTTTGAAAAAGGTCAAGTATCAGATTTCTTTATGCTGACTTTGATGCCAAATGGAGTCACACTGCAGGCTTGGATATTGTATGTCTTCTGTTTTTTTCTGTATACTCTGTCATGAATACATAGTGCCACTCTTTGCTGTCTGATATATAAGTTGATGATGGAATATTCTCAAGAATATTATGCTCTCAGGAGCATCACACATCATTTGGTACTATAATTTGTTTATATTTTTATACAAGAGCTTAAATAGACATTTAAAATCAAACTTCAAAAGTAGGGAATACATGATTTATATGAATATCTGTCATTTCATGACTTGTGGGTGTTGCTCACTCTTCTGTACCAGTAAAACTTAACAGCAATGTGTCGGGAGTCGACAGAAAAGATTCAGATACAGAGTCCAATAGTGATAATACAGTTTTATCAATCAATATTTTAGGAGCGGTAAATTTTCTTGTAAACATACCTCTCATATTTAGGGATGGAAATAGAATTCTGAAGTTTTATTGGTGTCAGAAAATTCAGGAATATTTTGATGATAGCAAGTGATTAAATACTTTAAAATATATTTTTATCATATTGACATTTTATTTTATCTTCTTCATAAATATTGCCATAAAGAATTTTAGTTCTGCATATTCTAATCCATTATTTTATTAATATTTTATTTATAGTATTTATATTTTAATATTATAACTATTATATTTATAATATTAATATTTTGTTAATATTATTCACATTGGATGGCAATGTTATGATCTCTAAAATGACCTTTTATTTAATGGAAAAGAATGCTATTAGTTCCAAGGACTGCAAGTGGTGGCAATGTCATTCTGACTTAATGGAGTACAGTTTTATTAAATAATGCAAGTTCAGTTGTCCCAGGGTCAATATATCAGGAAATATTTAACGAAGGTATTAATATTTACTCCTACCCAACCTCCAGCTGGAATTTCATGGTGTGAGAGCACCAGGTTAATTGAGTTTTATCACAAAATCTCTGGGCCACTTTAGAAATAACTTTAATACATGCTCCCTAAGGTCTAACCTACAAAAAGTGAGAAAATAGAAAAAGAAATGATTAACATGTAACTAGATTTAGCTGACATCTTCAGCATAGTTATTTATTAAAAGACTGAGCAACTGATGAAAATTTTTCTCTGAAAAGAAAAAGGTATGGATTTGAGGAGAGTGGGTAAGATGCTAATTATCCGTCCTGTATGATGGGAGAATAAATGGACCAGGAAAGTGAAGTAGTATTTCCTGGAAACTCACAAGGCCTACTGGAAGTCATTTATCACACATTGAGTTCTTCCTTTCAAACCCTGAACAGGAATATGGAGAAAAGATGGGTACATGTTGCTTTAGCCAGTAGAATCACAAGAATATACACTTGTGGAGTTTTCTGTAGATACATAGAGTCTATTCATATCCAAAACTTTTCTTTTAGAATTTGTTTTTGGGAATACACCTGTTAGGAAAATAAAAAATGTAATCATTTCCTTTCCGCTCTTCACTTTTTCAGTTCATCAGGGTAAAATGAATATGAAAATTCGGTATTCATATTCTCATTTTGTGACCCAGTCAAAGCTGGAAAGGGTAAACTCAGTATTCAGTTATACCCACAAGAGTGGTACAGGATAATAACTAAACTCTAGATAATAATAACAAAAATAATATAGAAAATGTATTGAGTTCTTACTATCAGGCAAGCATAATTTTAACTGTTTTCTGTATATTACTTTATTTGATCTTTACAACAATCTATGAGGGAATTCCTGTTGTTATCCTCAATCTAAAGTCAAGGAAGCTAAATCACAGAGCTATTCTTATCTTGCTCAAAGGCACAGAGATATTACGATGTGGAATCCAGATTTGAATTCATGCTATCCGACTTTGGAACCTCTATTGCAAACAGATTTACTGACAGAGCTAATCTCACACAAAAATTTCATTCAGTAAAATGAGTGGCCAAGATGGAGGAGGAGGATATATGCATCGTAGCCAAGCGTGGAGCTTTTATTCCCAGGAACTGAGCCATGATGGCGGTACTGTAAGAATACAAGATGTTGGCAAGTTTTCATTCAAAGGCACTCTGCTTTTTTTTTTCTCCTTTATGTTTATTACATGTATTATAATTCTTGGTTTTATAAATTTTTAGAATAATTTTGTTTGTTTAATGTTCCTCTACTAATATTTTACCAGTTAGTAAAATCTTACCAATTTACCAGTTGGTAAAATCCTCTACCAATACTCCCAGATTGTAAATTCCACAAGTCAGGTATCATCTGTGGTTTATTCATGACCATATCACCTGTTCCTAACCCATCGTAGGCATTCATTAAAGAGTTATTGAAAAAATATCAATGAAGGTTGAATGAGAAAACTTGGAAAAAAGAATGTTAGAGGTTGCTGAAAGAATGCGAGCGATTATGTGTACAAGGAGTCTGGTCCAGACCCCATCAGAGCATCACTCAATATTTCTATTTCACTGAGCCTCTGAATTCTGAGCCTAAAATTTAGATCAAACCTACTCTGCTATTTTTTTAAGTGACAGCTCTTAGGGTGATGAATAAAAACAGTTTCTGAATCCTGAGTATGATTTACCAAATGGTCTATCTGAGAAGGCACCTTTCCATGACAGAAGTGTGGAAATTGTTAGGATCTGAAGCAAAACCACAAAAAGACAGTAGAGAGGTTTTTGTTTTGTTTTGTTTTGTTTTGTTTTACTAAAAGTAGGAGTTTGAAAGAGCATAGGAAAATATTGGAATATCAAAGACAGAAGTGAGTTCAAGTAACTGAGACTAAAGATGAAATTCCTCTGGGAGGGAGTTGATGTCTGTGAATAAGATCATTTAAAGGGTACTTTAGATAGAGAAAAATGTTTCCTAGGGTATGCCAACATTGAGGAGACAAAGAAGAACTAGAAAAGGAGATAAAAAGTTTCCAGTGAAATAGGGATAAAGACATGAGGTTGTGGTATCTTGGAATTACATAAAGACAATATTCAAAGGAAAAAGAACTAACTGTGTCATACACTCCTAATAGATTTAATGTAGCGAAAAATGGTCCTTAAACTTAGCAATATCTTGGTAATTTTTATCTTTAAAGAGAGACATTGTGGAATGATACAACAAGAGATCTTATAAAAGTTCAAGGGAGAAAGGGGGGATAATAATGGAATACTTTTACCATATATAGCACTTTTAAGGAGTCTTGTTGTAATAAAAATTAGGTGAGAGAAATGATAAGGTCATGTTAATTTTAGTTAAAAGAGAACTTTTTATATAGTTATGAGAACATTCTAACAAGCATACAAAAAATTGATACTGAAAGAGAGACAGAAGGAATCATCTAGAGAGATGTCCTTGAACAGTGAAGATGGAATGGAATTCAATATACACAAATACAGGGATTGGCCTTTAAGAGATGTACAGACATCATTAATGTGACTCAGCTCATATTAATGAAACAAGGCTGAGTGCATGCGTGTACAGGCAGATGGTGGGAGCATGTGAGGGACTGTCTCTTCTGATTGCCTCTATTTTCTTTATAAAATAGGAAGCAGCATCATCAAGAAGGTCAGAAAGGTATGGGTTTGAGGAGAGAGGCTAAGATGCTAATTATCCATCCTGTATTATGGGAGAGTAAATGGACCAGGAAAATGAAGTAGTGTTTCTTGGAATCTCACAAGGCCCACTGAAAGTCGGTTATCACACATTGAGTTCTTTCAGCATAATACTGTATTCTTTGGCTACAGAGTATGTCGATAGTTGGACTTAAATTAGCAGGGGAGAGAGTTAGCCTGGGAAAAAAACAGTCCAGGGTGAAGAGCAGTGTGCCTGAAGGTGCATTGAAGGAATTGAGTAGAGTTACGAATTATGAACTTTAACCTGGAAATGGAGGGAGTTGAGGAAATGCGAGCAGGGTGAAAGAGAGTGAAAGAGTGTTAGGATCAGTAGATTGTAGGTCTTGAAGTAGTTGAGATGCCAAACAGAAAGAGATGAAATTATGTATTAGTCTGTTCCCACTCTGCTATAGAGAACATCCCCAAACTGAGTGATTATAAAGGAGAGATTTAATTGACTCACAGCTCCATGTGGCTGGCGTGGCCTCAGGAAACTTACAATCATGATGGAAGGCAAAGGGGAGGCAGGCACCTTTTTCACAAGGTGGCAGTAGAGAGAATGACTGAAGGTGGATCTTGACAAACACTTATAAAACCATCAGCTCTCATGAGAACTCACTATCACAAGAACAGCACGGGGGAAACTGCCCCCCTGACTCATTTACCTCCATTTGGTTTCTGTCTTCACACCTGGGGATTATGAGGATTACGGAGATTATAATTCAAGATGGGATTTGGGTGGGGACACAAAGTCTAACCATATTAAATAATATAAGATGTACAGAAAAACTTAAATGTAGCAAGGGGATGCAGCTATATTCCACCCTCAACAGATTTCTGCATTTGTTAAATTAATTTAGTCTCACAAAGTTGAGCACTAGACAAAGTCCTATCAATGAAACAACATTTCCCACTTATTTATGCTAATATATTTTCAGAGATGAGAATCCTCAGAACTAAGACTGAGGAGTGGGGAAACTCTGAGGATATGTCATAGAAAAGGGCTGGGCAGCTAAGAGGGCACCAAGTTGGACAGTTAATATCCCTGAGAGAGGAGGAGACCCCACAATACTGTAAATCAGTTGCACTAAGACCATACGACCGATGAAAGCCACTTTCTAAGGACTGGGCTTATTTGTCAAATAGAATGGAAATGGTAATGCAGGGGGTTCCAGACCATGTCCAGATCTTGAAAAGGCCTCTTCATCTCTTATATCTGAACTCACTTTTACTGAAATCTGTGTGCAGTGCCCTGTGTGGAGCAGGCAGGTAGCTATGATACTGCTGTGTGCACACCCTCTGCAGGACCATCTTCTCCACACTTAAGCCACTTGAATTGATTTAACAAAAGTGGGTCTCTGTTGAGGATGAAACATAACTGAATCCACTTTCTCTGTTGAAATTCAAGTATTGGCATTTCTGTCTATTTCATCTTATTATTCTATCTCTTTTTGTCTAGGATCCCAACTCCTTCATTACTTAAAATCGACTGATTTTAACACCCTTTCAGTTTCTGCACCTTGCTCCTATTTCCTCAATTCCCTCCCTCACCGGGTTAGAGTCCGTGGTCCATAACATTATTCACTTCCTTCAGTGAGCCTTCAACTACACTGCCCTTCACCATCAATTATTTTCACAGACTAACCTCTCTAACCCCCAATTTAAATTCAACTATTAATAGACTATAGCTAGAGAACACTGATCTTCAAAACTATTGAATGCTTCCTTGTCTGTATTGAAAGACTTTCGCTTCCTTTCACTTTGTGACATTCCACTTTCCTACTTTTTTCCTTCCCTTTCCAGATTCGAGTAGCTCTGCTTTTCTTCAAAAAAAAAAAAACGCTAATGTTGGTCAAAATTCCATTTTTAACACCCTATTTCTTATTTCACATACTTCCTTGGCAAGCTTACCTATTCTCAGTTTCAATAACCATCTATTTGGTTACCATCTCATAATCTCTCTGACGAACCTACATCTCCCTTACGTCTGCAGAGTCTTAACATCAACATGAATGTCCTGGAGGCACCGTAGACTCTCCATGTGTCTAAAACTGAATTCATGAGCCTTTACCTCAAGCTCTTGCCTTTTCCTGCATTCTTATCTATCTTCTAGTGGAGGCAACCTTGCCTGATTTTTCACTTTTCTTTAGTGCCTCCAATCAAATAAACCAATAATCTTATTTACTATTCCCATACGTATTATCTCCCTATTTCTGACCAATCTTTGCCTATATTACAGCTTTAGACCCTTGAGTCATCTTTATTTGGTCTTGTTCAAATATGGCACTACAGCCAGAGTGATCTGTCTAAAACTTACGTTGCTCTCCTTTCAAAGCTGTACCAGTTTAACATGACATGCTAGACGTTTCATCATCCGCACCTTGTTTACTTATTCAGCCTTACATGTCCTCCCACCTCTCTCCCTCATACCCTGCACTCCTATTTTAATCCACCAAGCAGGCCATGGTGCCTTTACTTTCTAGGTTTTTATATATTTTCTTCCCTGTCTAGAGTATCTTTCTTTCCCTACTGAAGACTTGACTGAGCTAATCACTAATGAACTTTCAGGACTCAGTTTAGATAGAATATCCACTGGAAAGCATTTTCTGATGACTTAAAGCTGAATGAGAGTTTTCTCTACCCATGCGGGGAGCCCATAGGTCCTTGAATTTACTTTTATATCACATGATAATAACATTGTATGAATACTGCCTTTTTTTCCCACTAGATCATAGCTCCTTGAGGGCTAGGGCAGGATTATTCACTTTTGTTTCCCTAGCATTTGGCACCTACTAAGTTGTTATCACATGTTTGTTGAATGAATGCTTGAATGAATGAATGAATCAATTGCCACATTTCTAGTAACAGCTTTGGGTTCACATTAATTGATGAAAAGGGAATCTTTACTGCAACAGATAAAACTGATTACATAACAAAGGAAGATCTGGTGTAGTGCACTTAGCCAAATTAGCATTTGTCTCATCTCTGTATGGAGTGGCACAAGCCCATTTCTGTACCACTTAGTATTTGGTTAAAATATGTATAAGATTTATAGCCACAATGATGTTCCTGGCCTTTCTAAACCTCATTATGGCCTTTCTACTTTCCAAGTTTTTCATTGACTATTCTTATCTGGCTTTAAGAACTATAAACAACATTATCATACTTTACTGTAATTGTAAACACTAGTCTGGGATATTTGTTTTTTTTTTTTCCTTTATAAATGAGCAGGGCAGAGAGTTAAAACACAAAGCAATACATTGCACTGAGAAATGAATAGGTTCAGAAACTACAACTACAAATTACCTTAAAGGAAAACTCATTCACTTTTCATTACCTTACACCTCTAGGTGCCAAAACTTGCATTTAATTCCATGTTTTAAAGGAGACTTTATGTCTACCCATAATCTGTTCACATATAGTTTGCCCAAGGGAGGTTAGCTCTTTTCAGTTAAAATTGATCCACCTTCATCAGACTTGTGGTTGACCCGCAAAGAGTCAAGGACATGAATCTCTTAACACCTCCTGATGGTCTTGGGCTACACATATCATGCTCATTTTAAGTGTGGAAAACATCTAAAAATATACTTTTTAGAGTTTCAGAAATATCATATTTACAACTTCACAGAACAGAAAATATTAAACTTAATTTGATGCTTAACACCTAAAGTGTTATTTTCAAATCATAGAAAAATGCTTTTTGCATTCTAAAATATCTCTGTAAGACAGCATAATTATTCTAAATAATTTTAATTAATTATGAGAAAGCTTACTTACAGTGATACATTTTTTAATCAAAAATTTAGTTAGCAGTGATTAAGTTTAAAGGCCAGATACTCTGAACAAAACTACCTCTTTTTTTTGAGACAGGGTCTTGCCCTGTTGCCAGTCTGGAGTACAGTGGCATGATCGCAGCTCACTACAGCCTAAACCTCCCAGGCTCAAGCAATCCTCCCAGCCCAGCTTCCCCAGTAGCTGGAGCTACAGGCATGTACCACCACATGTGGCTAACTTTTTGTACTTTTTGTGTAGATGGGGTCTCACTTTATTGCTTTTGCTGGTTTTAAACTCCTGGCTGAAGTCATTCTCCCACCTCGGCTTCCCTGAGTGCTGGGATTAAAGGCATGAGCCGATGTGCCTGGCCACAAACTGCCAGAGTCTTAGAAGTATTTCCAAGATCAGCAAATTGTCCAGCTTAATTGATACGGTACATATAAAAAATTTCCAATTCCTTATTTCTCTTTAGAGTTCATCATAATTAGTTTGTATTTTTTTAAATTTGATCCATATACTAAACTTATTGCTTCTTATGGACATAAAGGAAAGTTAGTTCAATCCATTTTAGGCAGGATGCTCAACCTTTCTAACCAAACACCTTAGGAATTAAAATATGAAATTTATCAATAATCAATAAAAATGAAAATTTCATCGTTTCCCCACTTAATAGTATTAATCTGTACACATTAGATAATAAAACCTAGAAAATAAATTTCATTCATTTTTTTATGTTCCATAGTGAATCTGACTACTTTTCAAGAACATGAGGTATTACTTAGAGCCTAGTCAAAACACATGTGCTACATTGAACACACCTCATACTACATAATAAATTTTAGTAAATGAAGTTCCTATCTATGTTTGTAGAATATAAGTGAAATGTTGGTTTCCTCACTGCATTTTAATAATAAGGAAAGAACTGATCTACGTGAATGGGTATTGTAATATTAAGGTAAACTTTTAAAAGTTAATTTACAAATTTTCCTGACAAAGTATAAAGCTTGGGCTTTTGACTGTCTTCCCTTCTTTCCTACTTACCTCTCTCGACTGTCTTCCCTTCTTTCCTACTTATCTCTCTCTCTCTACTTGCTTTCTTCCTTCCCTTCTGCCATCATTTTTCCTTTTCCCTCTCCTCCCCTCCCCTCTTCTCCCCTCCCCTCCCCTCTTGTCCCCTCTCCTCCCCTCTCCTCCCCTCCCCTCCTCTCTTCTCCCCTCCTCTGTCCTCCCCTCCCCTCTCCTCTGTCCTCCCCTCCCCTCCCCTCTTCTCCCCTCCTCTGTCCTCCCCTCCCCTCCCCTCTCTTCTGCTCCCCTCCCCTCCCCTCTCTTCCGCTCCCCTCCCCTCTCTTCCGCTCCCCTCTCCTCCCCTCTCCTCCCCTCCCCTCCCCTCTCCTCTCCTCCCCTCTCCTCTCCTCTCCTCCCCTCCTTTCCTCAATATTATAGCTAGTAGAATTTTCAGAAAATATTAAAAAATATAAAAGTAACATTTTTTCACACTCTCACTGTAATCTGAATTTGCTTGCAGCTCCAAAGAAGGGTTTTAGTAATGTCTTCAAAAGAAATAATTTTCATAAGAAAAAAATAAACTAGTTTCCTCAAAATTCAGATTTTATTATATTTTTTCTCTTACAGAGTATTCAAAAGCTCTTCCGGGTCTCTCCACTTCATATGCTGCTTTGTTAAGAATTAAGAAGAGTTCATCTTCATCTCTCTTTGGTTCCAAAACCAGACCACGATACAACAGCCCTTCATTAGGAACACTGAGTGCTTCTTCACCCAGCTGGCGAGGGGCAGCTCAGAATTATTATTCCCCCATCAATCTTTATCATTCCTCAGATGCCTTCAAACAAGATGGTAAGTGTCAAAGGAAAATGGCTCCAGATAGAAGAAAGGAGGCAAAGAAGACTTATTTAATACTGTTGCAACAGAGATCAAGACTATTCCAGTAGGAGAGAGTGATTGAACTCAACTCTGCTAAAAATGAAAGCAGGAGAGTTTTTAAAGCTGGGGTGAGCTAGTAGAAAACTGGAGGATGTTAGGGGAGATACTGGTAAATGTGACTAGGCCATCTGTTTTTATTGATTGGTGCTTATTGAAGTTAGGCTACTACCTTCTCATAGAGACTGGGAGATAGAGACCCTGTTTCTCGATGGTTTCATTTCAAACGGAGAGCTCCCAGGCCTTGAGACAGACACTACTGGGTTATAAAAATGACAAGAGCCTGTGTTGGTTGTAAATTAGTCTTCTTTTCTAAACATCTTTAAAGGATTTGTATGCATTATTAAATTGCACTCTATACCAATTATAATTTAGGATTAAGACTAAATACTCTCATAGAATGAAAGTAAAAATAGACATTTTTGGAAGGCCAATTTGACAGTGAATATCAGAAACAGACCTATCCTTCAATCCAGTGGTTTTATTTCTGGAAGTGTATTCTGTGTAAGAAAATAATAAACAGAGCACGCAAAGATAAGTATATACTTAGCATTACTTATGGATGGAAAATAAGAATAAATCTATATATCCAACACTAAGATATCAGTTAAATTAAGAACTGCTCTACAGCTATTGGCTTTATAGTTTGAACAACATTTTCTAGATGTTCTCTACCTTTGTCATTTTTGGATCTATCGACGAAATAATGCCTGGTTCATTAACAGCAAGACAAACTGGCACCTGTTATTACTAGTCTCTGTCCAGTCTATTTTATATAGATATGCCATTCAGTTTTCTCAACACATATGTGAAGTAGATACTGTTACTGCCTTCTATAGAAATGAAAACTCTGGGACAGATAAGTATTTTTCACAAGGTCACACTGCTAATAGGTATCATAGCTAATTTTCATTCACATCAACAATGATTTTAAGACTAGTACACTTAGGCTGCATTTCATTTATGACTGATGAAAGAATAAACGTTCAAAGATACATCTTGAAGGAACTAAGATATGGGAAAGATTCTGGGAATGTCAGTTGTTAGGTTGTGGTGCCAGGTGCAGGCAAACTTATCCTTTGTGATTATACCAATTGTTGCCATGTGCAGCATTGTCTCGTAGTGTTGGCATCTAAGTTGTATGTAAGCATGGTGTTAGAACTCCAGAAATATTTTATTTTCCAAAATACTTACATTTAATATAAGTTTTTAACTTTCTATTACCTTAAGCCTAATATGAAACATATTTTCTTTAGGCATTATTATCTTGTGGAGTGGCATTAAGGTAGAAAATCAAGTGATCAGAACTGTGATCTACTTTTATAGTCGGTATAATTTTCAGCCAACTAGTGTTCTGCCTCTTTGTTCTCTTGTATCAAATGGAAGTTAAGGTAGTCACAATGGTAAATATAAGTATGAATTCAAATCCATGAAAATGATGAGAAAATAAATATTGGGACATAAGATGGAGCCAGCTGTGAGAACAATTCAAGGTGTCTACTATTAATGCCTGTACACCTACTGTGAACTGGTCCTATTTTGGGTAATTAGCAGACAGAAAAGAAAGAAAATCTGGTCAGTTACATATTTCACAGTATTTCAAATATTAAAATGGAATCGTTATTCAGTAAAAGCACAACTCTCTGACACTTTGATTAGACAATTTTTTTTTTCTGGAAGATCATCATTAGGAGTTTATTATTCGGTATAATGGCAAGTGACCTGAACATCACTTTTACTGTACCCGTAATAATGAGTTTCATCTGTTTCAATAAAGGCAGATGAAACCCACACAGAAACAACAAAATGAGAAGGAGTAATTCTCTAAAACTGTGCTACTCAATCTTTACAGATAAAACCCTCATTAAAATAAGACCCCCCTTCAAAGATTGAGGTAGGACAAGATAATACCACTTACAAAAATCTCCCAGGTGATGGTGATGGTCTGTGGATGATACTTACTGAGTGGCAAGGCTCTAGGCTGGAAACCAATTTAATATAATTTGGTCCTCTGCTAATCTAGTTTAATCCATATTTTAGAGTATAAGGAAGAATGGATAATCTCAGTATTTTCCAAGTAATCTTCCATAACTACTGTTTTCTCTTCTGAGCATTTTATAAATCTTAGCTAGATGTGACTTTGAGTTCTTTTTCTCTGACAAGAGTCTGACATATGGCTTTTGTCAGGTAATTCCCTTTAGCCTTAATAGAGAGTAAAGCTGAGGTTGACATGCTCTTATGAAAAATGAGAAAACTAACAGAGCCTGAATAGAAAGTCATCCCACTCCTGTTCAGAGTTAAGCCAAGAAGTACCCCAGACAGAGCAAAGATTTTCATGAAAAATATAAAGACTCAGCTTGCAGAGCAATCTGGGGAAGCACTTCTACTTCCGGATATACAACTTGGAGAAACCTTCCCATACAAGTACGAGGGAATAAAACGCATCTTCGCCGCAATAAGTTTAAGAGTAAAGGTTGGAAACAGATGTCCATCAGAAGGGGAATGGATACGTTGTATTATTTTTATTTAATGGAGAACTAAAACTGTTAAAGTGAATATAAAGAAAATGGATAGACCTCAAAATAGAGAGTGAACAAGGTAAGTTATGGAGTATTATATATAATATGATATCACTTATGTAAAACAATGGAAAAATATATCCTATTTATGGATACACATAAGTGGTATAATTTTAAAACATGAACTTGAGATAGCAAGTTGACTGCAGTGCTTATCACTGAGGACAAAGGGAGAATGAGAGCAGGAAATAAGTACCAGGAGAGGGTATATACATTATCTCAACTTACTGATACTTTATTTCTTGAAAGAAAAAATCTGAAATAAATATAACTCCTGTAGTGACTAGACACTAAAATGTCTTACTAAAATTTACAAATCAATAATTCTCATAATTCTCACTTGGCATTTACAATGTAATCTCTCACTTTATCTGTTGGCTATGGCTATTAACTTGCTTCTGGAGAACAGATTATAAATAAAGTAATGGGATATGACTCCCAACAATGGGTTACAAAAGCCACTGGCTTCCATCTTGTTTGTCTTTTTTGCTTTCTGGCTTGCTCATATTAATGGAAGTCAGCTCGTGCTGAGAGCTGTCCTATTGACAGGCCCACTGGGAGTGGCCTCTGGCCAACAGCCCAAGAGTAAGTGAAGGACTCAGTCCAACACCCCTAAGGAATTCGAATCCTATGAGTAGTCACGTGAGTGAGTTTACACGTGTATCTGTACCTATTTGAACATTGGGATGAGACAGCCTCCCACCTTTTGAAAGACACAGAGCAAGGGTTGAGCCATACCTGCTTCCCTGACCCACGAAGGCTGTGAGGTAATAAACACATAATCTTTGTTCATTTTCTGGGTTTCCTTTCTACTATTTTAACTATAATTCTATATTTCTGCAGAAAATCATTCTCATAGTTTCATAGCTTTAAAGTTTCCTTTACATGTTTCATCTATTTTAAGTTGCTGTGTCATCTTGTGATTATCTCAACAGGTTGGTATTCTTTTCTAGGAAGCCAGTTCCTATATTCAGCCCAGATTTGTTTATTCAGGTCTTGATTATGCATTCTTCTTTGTTCTCCTTTATATTTTCTACAAGGCCTACTTTTTAGTCCTATTTGTAATATAAACAGATGCTGCAGAGAAAATCTGAAAAAAAAAAAAAAAAAGGGAAATGCTGCAATTAGAAGAGATATAATTCCAATTGTCCTACTATTTTACTTGCTCATAGTTTATATTAAATGTATTATTCTTTATTCATTACATTAGAAATTGTCAAATATTGAAAACATAAAGGAAATAATAATTTCATGAAAGTGTCTTGTGACTATATATTAAGTTTATTAAATTTTAATATTTTTCCAAATTTGTTTCAGTATTTTTTGACATAAAATTAAAGCTGAGAGTTCTTGAGTATTTTCCTTGGATTGTGTCTCACACTTTCTCCACTCTTAGAGGAATCACTATACTTATTTTGTCATTTACATGCATATATTTATATTTCTATATGTAGGAAGCCTATAAAGTACATGTACTGTTCTTTAAAATTTTCATGTCAATGATACTGTGTATATCAGTCATGATCCACCTTTTCTGGATCAACATTATATCCTAGAGATTCAGGTATCTTGGTATCTTCAGTTCTAAGTTCATTTCATTTCCTGTAAAGCATACCACACTAGGACTCAATTACATTTTCTTTATTCATTCCCTTTTTGTAAATATTTAGATTGTTTTAATTTTACATTGTTACATGTCAAATGTATTTTTTCATGCCTCATTGGTAATTGTATTATAAGTATTTTAGGAGTGCAATTTTTATATAAAAGCATTGTAACATTTCCAGATACTGTCAAATTGCTTTCCAAAGTGATTGACACTTCTACCAACATTATTGTATAGGTGTTCATATTTCTCCACATTGTCACCAACATAAAATTTTTTTGGCAATCTCTTGAGTATAGTATACCATTTTATTGTGGTTTAGTTTGCATTTTCTTGACTAGTGAGGTTGAAATTTCATGTAAATATTGGACATTCTGGTTTTTTCTAATGCATATTTCTTATTCATATATGTTGACTGTTATTTCTGTTAGAATATTTTACTTACATTTAACTGTAGGAAATTTACAAATCAGTTGGTCACTGGTTAAATGCATTGCGGATATATTTTCTCAGAATGTAACTTAACTTTTTACTTTGTCAGTAGTACCTTTTGTTAAACAGAATTTTTTGATTTTGTGTAATGAGATATAGCAATATTTTCCTTTGTAGTCTGTGCTTTTCATGTCCTAAAAAAAAAAACCCTTTTTACCTTAAATTTTTATTTCCTTCCAAATTTAAATTTTGATTTTCATATTTAGGTGTTTAAACCACATGAAATTATTTTTGTATATAATATGAAGTAATTACCTGATTTTATTTGTTTTCCATTTTTGGAGTGGTATGTATTAACCAATGTCAATGATCTCCACTGATTTGTGAAACCACTCCCTTATATATGTTAAAAATATACTTTAAATCCTTCAGTAACATGGTTTAATTTTTTGGAAAGTAGTTTTCACATCTTTAAGTTTATTCCTAGATCTCATACAGTTTTTGTCTCCTCGAAAATAATAATATAGTAAGAATAGCATAGTGTTTGTTAAGTTGGTATATAGAGCCCTATCAATCTGTTACTGTTGTCTGTTATTTCTGTTAGTTCTTGCTCATATGGCCTTGTCTAATAGTATGTGTTAGATACTATATTTAGAAAAATTGCTTGTAAAAATAGTTTGTAAAAATTGCTTGTGTGCTTAGGAGGAAAACAGAAAAGGTTTGGTTAAAAGTAGCCAGTATCTGCCAGACTCTTTAATTTCTTTAGGATGTTTTCGCTTTTCCCTTGCTTTCCATTAGATAGACTGTTTTCTATATGTAATTCCTCTCTCTTGTATTTTTTTTGCATCATATGCCTATTTCTTTTGTGATTACCATTAACTTAGTCTGTAGTGATTATCAGTAATGAAATTAAGAAATTTCTCAAGTATAACGTTATTTGATAATTTTGTTGTTTCAAACATATGCGTGCTTTAGTGTTTTCTCTTTTACTAATTTTACTTTATTCACAAAAATATGTTTAAAAATCAATAATTATATTTTCTGTAACATCACTATCTATAGTCATAATTTCTTATAATTTTTCTCTGTGTTCACCTTTTGGATGAAGCATATTTTGTGGTAAAAAGGATATCACTGTGACAAACTATCTTAGTCTTTATCTGTCTGAAAATATCTTTATTTTGCATTACTCTTGAGTGATAGATGGTTTTGGAAAGTGTAAAATTTCTAGGTTGATAGTTATGTTCCCTTTGTACTTTAAGTATCTGCTGGCCTCTTTTGTAGCGGGCAAGTTTATCAATCTAGTTGTTATTTCCTTTGTTAATAGACTGCCCTGTGGAAGTTATTTTTTTCTAATGCTTGCCATTTTGTACCTTTACTATGTACTTTCTAAAAGTAAATTTATTTTTGCTTATTCACCCAGCACTTAAGAGACAATTCAAAAGAAAATATAATATAGAAATGTTATAATTTCAAAGAAAATACAACATCTTTCTTTTCAAATGTGCAAAATCCAGCTCTTTTTCTGATTCGTCTATTCTTCATTTCTACACTTTTTTGTGTTATATATGCTTACTTAGTTTAAGGAAGTCCATTCCTGAATTTGTATTTTGGAGTATCGTAAGCATATTTATTTTAAAGTCCTGATAGATATAAGTGTATTTTATCTGGGATAAGTTCTTATTCCTATTATTGACTTTGGCTTTTTTTTGCAATATAGAATTTTTTATCTATGTTGTAATTTTTGGTTTTCTTTGCAAGTACATGTGGAAAGGAAGTATTTTTATTATTTTCCCCCTCTCAACTCTGTGCTTTCCTCTTATTTTTAACCAATTTATGGTCACTGCCATCTTGTCCTTCCAAACTGTAGATAAGAACCAGTTCTTATAATGACATTTTGAGGCATTACAGTTCTGTTGGGGCTATTGAGATTCAGTCACTTTCCCTGGGAATAGCTTAACTAAGTTCACAGTCAAGAAGCTATATCTGCCTTCTTTCATCTTTGCAAGTCCACACCTTTCAATGTACTGTAGCCTCACATGCTCACAGAAACAGACACACATACGTACACACAAAAGGCATCCAACCTGTTGTTATAGGTATCATGACAGAGGTACAGTATTATTTGGTAACATAGAATAGAGGAATCAAATTTAACCTGTGTTGTATGATCGGGTGAAGCAAAATTGAGGAAGTGATACTGGATCTAAAATATACTGCATGTGTAGAAGTACATTATAGATAAAAGAAATCATGTGTTCAACGGCAAAGGGGTAAGAGAGAACACTCCTATGTTTAAGGAAACTGCACGTTATACTTGTAGCAAAGTATGAATGGCTGCAATGAAATTATAAATAGGCTTCTTGTTAAGGAGTCTAAAAATTGTATCTGTGTTAACAGCAAGCCTCCATTAATCAGTGGAATCTTTTTAGCAGCAGTTGCCTGAGAGACCTCTGAGCATGCAGATTTAAAATAATAATAAAGTCTCTCTCATGGGAGGAAGGAAGTAAGGGGGGGATCAGAAAGATGCTTTCACATTTATAAAGGAAAAAACTGATAATTATTTCAAGGAAAGCAGTAGTAGCAGAGATAAAGAGAAAATAATAGTTGATCACTCTGTATTCTACTAGAGTCTCTCCACATAGATGTATTTGGTCAGAGCAGCTGTGTTCATTGATTTTTTGCTTTTTGTTTTGTTTTGTTTTTGTTTGTTTTAATGTGAGACAGGACTTCACTCTGTGGCCCAGGCTGGAGTGCAGTGGCCTGATCTTGGCTCACTGCAATCTCTGCCTCCAGGGTTCAAGCGATTCTCTAACCTCAGCCTCCCTGGTAGCTGGAACTACAGGCACACACCACCACACTCAGCTAATTTTTGTGTTTTTTTGTAGACATAGGGTTTCACCATGTTGTCCAGGCTGGTCTCAAACTCCTGAGCTCAGGCAATCCACGCACCTTGACCTCCCAAAGTGCTGGGATTACAAGCATGAGCCACTGTGCCCAGCCCATTCATTGGTTCTTTTTAAGTTTTATTATGTCTAATTGTCTTCTGTCTGTCCTGAAATGTTTTCAGCATTATAACAGCAATAGCCTGAATCCATTATAGAATTCCAACCATGTGAGACTAAATTAAAAGGTAAAATTTAAAACAAGACTAGACTAAATTATTAGAGTAAATGCCAGAAGAGACATGAGCAGCATATAGTGATAACACATATTTTTGTTAGGTCTGTTTTGGCCCAGAAACATTTTCATAGAGACAAAGTGTATATCTGTAATAACTTACACATAGCTTTGTTTCCAATATTTTAACAAATATTTTTAGAGGCTTATTAACAGATTGGCTCTAAAAAGTAGCTTGAATGGCTCCTTTATACAATTACTTTACCTCTCTTTAGTATAATGATAACAGTAATCAAAATGCTTTCTGAATGTTTGTGACGCAAATTTTTACGCAGCTCTCTCGACTATTTTTCTTTGATCGGTCAATAACATATGTAGAATAGGATTACTACTGTGAACATAAAACACTATCTGTACAAGTTTATTAAACAGAGATGTACTTTTTACATTTTTTCTGTAGGAGATATTGGCCATCTACTGTGTGCAAGCTGTACATTAACTCATCACAAAAGAGTTATTTTAATCTCTAAAGTTTTGAAAGTATTTGATAAGTATCATGATTGTATAGCACATTCATATGTATTATACTTTCTATTTGAAATAGAATAAAATAATAATAGTTATATAGATCTTCAGAGATATGTACAATGATTTTGGTCAAGTACTAAATCAGTAACGTGAATAGCTCATTATAAGAGTAATTTGTGAAAAAAAACTTTATGAGCCTTTATATAATGGCTGCTGCTTCTTTGTAAACTAATGATAGCATTCTGTCTTAGTCCATTTTGTGATTCTGTTACAGTATGCCACAGGCTGGGTAATTTAAAATGAACAGAAATATGTTGGCTCACAATTCTGGAGGCAGAGAAGTCTGATAAAAAGGGCTAGAATCTGGTGGGGACATTCGTGCTGTGTCATCATATGGTGAAGATGGAAGGGCAGAGACAGTGAGAGCAAGAATGGATAATGCAATTGCAACAATAATGGCCTAGCCACCTCTTAAAGGTCCCACCTCTTAATACTGTTACAATATCAATTAACTTTTAATATAAATTTTAAAGGGAAGCACCTTGAAATCATAGCCAATACCCCATGCTATTTTATTAAATAGAAAGTAAAGTATCAATGAATATGAAATAGTTTTTGTTTACACATGCATAATCATGGAAGCTTTTATCCAAATTTAAGTAAGATACATGGAAAACTAAAAGAACCTTTCATATATTATTTTACTACACTCAAGAGAATTTACATTATTAAAATCATGTATCTTTATCTTCAGTGGTCATGTTGATGATGTATTTTAGTCACAGATATTAAATTTGATTATAGTAGTTGTCTTAAACAATGACAAATCCCATCTAAATGTGAGCTATTTAAAATATTCCCATATTCATGGAACGTATCTGTACTTGCTATATTCTATTTCCAGTGAGAATTAGAAAACATCGTGTCTGATTCCACTTTATAGTAGTTAGATCATTTTAGCAACAAAAGCTATTCCATTTAGAGCAAATTTAGTGATTGTGTTGTGATGTTTAAAAAGTGTGATTTACAAAAAAAATAAGGAAGCTTTTGGTTATATTTTAATTAGCTCTATTCTTTTACAGATATTCCCTGGTGATACACTTAAAAAAGCATCAAAATTTTTAGTGATCTGAAATGATGAAAATACATATTCTAATCTACTTAAAAATATTTGGATAGAGGTTAATCTGATAATTTGCTATACATATGGTGACATTTAGGGAGTACAGAAAAAGGCTGCATTCAGAATTACTGTGTTGCATGACGATGAAAACATGGTTGTGAATATTGTGGACCGGTCCATATTAGGCAGAGAATTCATATGTTATACTTTGGTCATCCCCAGGCTTTATGATTGAAAATAAGAAAGGCACAGTAGTCAGTCACTGATACTTGATTGAGGTGAGGAGCTAGACATAGTCAATGAATAAAAACTTCTGAGCTAGTCTTATAAAATAAAGAAGAGAAATGGAGCAGTACCTGGAAAGGTGAGTGCTGCTCATTGGCGTTGAGCAACCAGAAAAGTCCTCAGTATCTACTCTGTTTTCAACCCAATACTGTTATTTTGGATAATAGCTTTGATCCCTTGAAATTGTGTCAATGCAAATGTTTCATAGACCTAAGAGGTATAATGTGGTTTAAAAAGGAATAACTGAGTTGTTAATAATTATTCTAAAGTAGTTATTTGAGTACAAAGAGTGACATTTAAGTGATTTAAAAAATTGACCAAGGTTTAAAGTAAAAATATGCAAGGTAACATAGGTTAATTGAAAGCTCTTATGAGTTAACACCTCAGACACATGCAGGATATATGCTTTCGGGGGACATAGGCAAGGATTATTAACCAGAACTGACACTATACCTGTTCCTCCCTCTATAAATATAAACTGATCCTTGATTTCATCTGTTTTTATTGTTGTTATGATTTTAGTAGGAGTAAACTTAATTAAGTGTAGGGTGCATTTCATTCTTCTATTTGTGATGAGATGGTTAGGTTAAGATATTTTATCTTTGCAGAGAGGCAGTCTGGATTAGGAGTGATTCAAATTAGATAGGTCAGACTTTTTTCGGGGGCGGGGAGCATGTTCTTCTGTTTGTCCTGATTCAGAGACTACAGTGCTGTTTTTGGTGGGGGAAATGGTGGTCCTTAGAGGAAGCAAATTATTTTTCTGCTAAGGCTAAGCACATAATTTTGCTCTCTTTAATTCCCTCAACGGTAAACACAATCTGCACTTTATAAACCCTCTGTGTCTACGCAAGCTTTTAAAATTTTTAGCACTGTCTTCTGACAATTGGAGGATTCCTGCATTTACAAATTTGTGGCCTTATGTCTTCAGTACTTTTGGCTAAATTTTATCATGAACATGATTTATTAACAGATTTGACTTGGCACATGGGCAATGGCATCCTGATTGAAAGCAACCCCTTTGATGACAATTTTCTGTTGTTTCCTCAAAATACTCTTTGCTGATAAATTGTTTGAGAGACACAAGCACAAAATGTGATCTTTTATGAAAATAAGAATTCTCCCTCGGAGGGGGAAATTGTATTTTATTTGGATGACACACTTCTAAATAAAACACATCATGTCAGTTTCCCCAATTTAAAAATTGAGACCATATTCTAATAATAACTTTACAGTCTTATGACCATTCATCAAAACTTTATGACTTTATTCTGCTATTGTAGTCTTAATTTTAGAGCCATTTATTATTTTATACTTAAATGCTTTTTCACCAATTTAAGTATATGTGATGTGAGCAAATACCATTTCATAGTCTCCTGTTTATTCTCTTTCAGCACTTAGAGCAGTGCAAGGTTACTGGGAGCTTAACAAATATTAAGTAAGCAGGAATCTATTTGAGGACTGCTTCATTTTTCTTGAAATCTATAGGCTGAATTTCTATACCATGATAGTATATTTACTAAATATTTTTGAACACAATAGTGTATTTTGGATTACAAATGGAAAGGAGAAAAGAATAATGTCCACCTTCAACAAGATGACCTATTGGTTTGGCATCCTGTGAATCTTAGGTTGGTATAAATGTAATTGAGGTTTCGGACCATGAATTTTAAATCATTATAACTAGGCTCCAATACATCTTTATTAATCAAAATAGGAACCCACCATTTTTGCTAATGAAAAATAAATTTGTTTATTCCTCTAACGTAATAATCCGTGCTTCAGGATTCAACAAACTCTTGGAAAGCATTTTCTGCATCCTCCTGGTTGTGGAAGTGTTTTTCCTGCAAAAAGTTGTTGAGATGCTTAATGAAGTGGTAGTTGGTTGGCAAAAGGTCAGGTGAATATAGAGAATGAGGCAAAATCTCATAGCTCAATTCGTTCAACTTTCGAAGTATTGCTTGTGTGACACGCAGTCAGGCATTGTGGTGGAGAAGAATTTGGCCCTTTCTGTTGACCAGTGCCGGCTGTTGGCGTTGCAGTTTTCGGTGCAGCTCATCCATTTGCTGAGCATACTTTTCAGATGTAATGGTATCACCAAGATTCAGAAAGCTATAGCGGATCCAACTGGCAGCAGACCGCCAGTGACCATGACTTTTTTTTTGGTGCAAATTTGGCTTAAGGAAGTGCTTTGCAGCTTCTCTGTTCAACCACTGAGCTGGTCATCATCAGTTGTCTTATAAAATCCACTTCTCATTGCATGTCACAATCTGATCGAGAAGTGGTTGATTGTTGTTGCATAGAATAAGAGAATATGATACTTCAAAATGTTATTTTTTAAAATTTTGAGTCAGCTCATGAGGCACCTACCTACTAAGGTTTTTCACCTTTCCAATTTGCTTCAAATGCTAAATGACTAGAATGGTTGACATTGAGTTCTTCAGCAACTTCTCGTGTAGTCAGAAGAGGATCAGCTTTCATGATTGCTCTCATTTGGGCGTTGTCAACTTCCAATGGCCAGCCACTAAGTTCCTTATCTTCAAGTTACTCGTCTCCTTTGCAAAACTTCTTGAACCACCACTGTGCTGTACATTCATTAGCAGTTACTGCACAAAATGTGTTGCTGATGTTATGAGTTGTCTCCGCTGCTTTATGACCCATTTTGAACTCGAGTAAGAAAACTGCTTGAATTTGCTTTTTGTCTAACATCATTTCCATAGTCTAAAAAAAAAATCAAGCAATAAGTCATTAGCAAAAAAGCAAGAAATGCCCATTGAAATGATATATAACATAACCACATTTAACAATGCATTCCAATATCCAATGGCAAATCCCAACGAGGCAAAAACTGTAATTACATTGGCATCAACCTAACACATGGAGTTGGTGCACTTTGATTGTTATCATAAGTGATGATATTACTGCATCCTCTGACCTCTCTTTTATATCTGTACGAAAGTGACAAAAAACCTATTAGACTTTAACTTATGTTGTGTTTACAACGAATTGCTACACTACCCATGAAACATTCATCAATATGCTTGTTAATAAATCGTGCTCTTCAATTCTTAGAAATACTTGAAGGTTTTATAGTTTATACTTGTTTAAGTTTCATAAACTTCATTTCAATGTTGAAAGGCAACTTAAAAGAAGATTTGGACAATTTTTTTAAGAATTCATCTAAGATACTTGGTGCAAAATTTTTTCTCACCTTGTAACTATTTATGTCATCATAAAATATAATTTCCAGTTAACACTTCAAAATTTCTTGAAATCATCACATAAAATATACTAATGATCATTAAAAGGGCATTTCTTAAAATTTTATTGGGCATGATAGGCTGCTATTTCCTTTATATTATATTACTGAGACACTTAGTTTACATTACATGAATAAGCTAGTCACAGACATAAATTACAGCTAACCAGCAGGCAGAACAGTTGCAGTCTGGCATTAGATGTAATCCCTGAGAAAAATAAGCACAGAAGTTGATGTAGATGTAATCCCTGAGAAAAATAAGCACAGAAGTTGATGTTAAAAAGAGGATTTAAGCCTGAAAGACAGATTTAGAATTGAGGGAGACATGATAATGTTGGGTCATGATCCAATAAAACAATCGAAACAGTGATCCAAAACCAAAAAGCAATCCTTTCTGAGAACCTGGCTGCGGGAGTCTCAGATGGATGATACTTAAAATGTCTTGATAGGAAGGAAGTTATAAAGTTAGTATCTGGGTAGCCTATCAGTAAGTGGCAGAAGTTTCAGAAGGAGCTAGAGAGGACCGGACACTAACTTGATCCTAGGACAGGACTCTATAAAGGAAACTATTGTCTCCATAACAAGATAATATACAGACAATCCCTAATTTAAGGCAGTTTGATTTAGAATTTTTTAACTTTATGATGGTGTGAAAGTGATATGCATTCAGTAGAAACCATACTCTGAGAACCCATACAACCAATCTGTTTCTTACTTTCAGTAGAGTGTTCAGTAAATTACATGAGATGATAAAACTATATTATAAAATAATCTTTGTGTTAGATGACTTTGCTTAACTGGAGACTAATGTGAGTGTTCTGAACAACTTTAAAGTAGGCTAGGATAAACTCTGATGTTCAGTATATTAGTTGAATTAAATGCATTTTTGAATTATAATATTTTAAATTTAGGAATACGTTTATTGAGGTGCAATCTTATTGTAAACTGAAGAGCATCTGTAGTACTGCTCCTAGAAACTCCACTTGGAGATAGGTAGATGGGGCTTCCAGAGTCATAATTTATAGTAGAACTTGATCATCCTGTTCAAGACCCTCTTGTAGAAGACTCTTGCCAACACCAGGCTAACTTTAGGCAGCCGTTGTCTCCTGTTTCTTGCCCTAGCTCAGTGATTCCCAGTTGCTGTGTTGCCTCCTTCTTCGTGTTTCAGACATTTGTGGGGGTAGTCTCAGTTATTCAAGGATGTAACTTTCATTTAGATAGTAGAGACCAGGAATTCCAAATGTCCTATAATTGCAAAGCACAGTACTCTTAAGTGTCCTGACAGGCATTTTTGTGAGTGAAAATTCTCTTTATAGTTATCTGGTAAAATAATCTGACTGGATATTTCATTACCTATGTGGTATTTTTAAATATAGTGGATATTTTAATGCAAACACTGTATGAATTGCAAGATTACACTTAGTTTTGTTCAGAACTTAACCAGAGGTTGTTGTCCATTTGGAAAACCTACTACCTAACACCAGTGCCTCTCATGACACTTGGGTCACCAATTGTAGACATCTGGATTGGTTTGCATTTGTAGATGCTGTATTCACGGGGATTTTGTGAACAAAAACTCTTGATTGCTTCTTTATGTTGTCTATTATAATTCTGAAAACTTACATATTGAAAACTTATTGAATTAAATATTATTTTAGGCTGGGCACAGTGGCTCATGCCTGTAATTGCAGCACTTTGGGAGGCTAAGGTAGAAAGATTGGATTAGCCCAGGAGGTTGTGGCTGCAGTGAGCCATGATTGTGCCAGCCTGGATGACCGAGCAAGACCTTGTTTCAAGAAAAGAAAAGACCAAACCACAATTTTACAGCAAATGATTGCACCTTTATTTGTCCTTTTTAAATCATTTTCAAAAGAATTACCCATAGGTAGTTAGAGTATTCATTAATTTCATTTGACAATCACAAAGGAAGAGCATAAAATAGTTATGATTTAAAAACTTTGAGAACTGCTAGATGGATGTAAGATACTTTTTCTCCATTCCATATTGTTTTTCTCAACTTGCTGAGACTAAGATAGTTGGGGTTACTACTAAGGCTCAGGGATAACAAAACAGTAAGGGAAAAACAGGAATACATATATATGATTTTATAATTTACAAGTTTAGTTTAAACATCTCTGATTTATGCTACTGTAGATGACTGCCTCCACAGCTAGCTCTTGGCTTGCCTCCACAGTCAAGACCATCTTGCCCTAACCACTTATTTGATACCTTGTTTTCCTAATGTAAAGCTGAGAGAAAGCTATCCAGAGTAATTGAGGAGTTTCCCTTCTTATATATCTACCTTCCATGTTTCAGTTAACTGTTTGAAGACCTATTGCTTCCATGATGCAAACTCCTCTCAAAAAGTTTATGTTCCCCTCCAAGGAGACTCTGTCCTTTACCCAGATTATTGAGTCCTACTTTGCTGTACGTGGTTGCCCTGTGGCGGGTAAGATCAGTACCATCACTACCTAAAATTGGTTCAGATGCAGAAACTGATGATGACGCACATGTTCAAAAAGGGTATGAAGAGATTTATTCTTCGTAACATGAGGCTTTCTGAGAAGACACATTGCTATGAAAACAGCCTGAGTGAAAAAAGGAATGAATGACTTGGATTTCTAACTGTGGTTGTGAGGTAGGGTTGGGATGAGGGTTCCTATGTGGGCCAGGGTTTGTGTGGTGTAAACTTCTCCACTGGAGTCGGGGCAGGAGGTGCCCAACTTCTGACCTTGCCCAGAGGTGAGGCAATAGGGAAAAGGCAAATAATGTGGCTCGAAAGGTGTCAGCAGTCAAGAGCTGACATAATGTCAGACTCTTAATTACATGAGTCTATAGTGAATGTCAGTCATTTTAAAATCCAAAACAAGAACCACAGCAGCACCCATACGACATAAATGTGTACATAATAGCACTGAGCCTTCTAGAAGGGTTAACACAGGATTTAGGAATGGAAACATAAGGATGAAAACCCATTTTCAGAATATGGCCATGTGAAGAAGCCTTGGAGCTCAAGAATTAAGTAGAAAGCTAATTTAAAAAACTGGGGCAGTATAACTGGTCAAGCTAAATATATGGTTGACTGGTTAAATACCTCCTGTCATAGGCCCTAGGCCTGGAAATACATACTAGCTAAGTAGTAAGCAATCAAGTGGTCTGAACTAGAGAAGATGGTTTATCAGCAAGACTATGTAATCTAATTGTTACAGGAAAGAGGTCCGGATACAGACCCCAAGAGAGGGTTCTTGGATCTTATGCAAGAAAGAATTTAGGGCAAGTCCATAAAGTGAAAGCAAGTTTATTAAGAAAGTAAATAAATAAAAGAATGGCTACTCCATAGACAGGCCCCAAGGGCTGCTGGTTACCCATTTTTATGGTTATTCCTTGATTATATGCTAAACAAGGGGTGGTTTGTTCATGCCTCCCCTTGTTATTTTTGTTTAAATTTTTCTTTTTTTTAAATTATACTTTAAGTTCTAGGGTACATGTGCGCAACGTGCAGGTTTGTTACGTATGTATACATGTGCCATGTTGGTGTGCTGCACCCATTAACTCGTCACTTACATTAGGTATATCTCCTAATGCTATCTCTCCCCCTTCCCCCAACCCCCGACAGGCCCTGGTGTGTGATGTCCCCCACTCTGTGTCGAAGTGTTCTCATTGTTCAATTCCTACCTATGAGTGAGAACATGCGGTGTTTGGTTGTCTGTCCTTGCGATAGTTTGCTGAGAATGATGGTTTCCAGCTTCATCCATGTCCCTACAAAGGACATAAACTCATCCTTTTTTATGGCTGCACAGTATTCCATGGTGTATATGTGCCACATTTTCTTAATCCAGTCTATCATTGATGGACATTTGGGTTGGTTCCAAGTCTTTGCTATTGTGAATAGTGCCACAATAAACATACGTGTGCATGTGTCTTTATAGCAGCATGATTTATAATCCTTTGGGTATATACCCAGTAATGGGATGGCTGGGTCAAATGGTATTTCTAGTTCTAGATCCTTGAGGAATCACCACACTGACTTCCACAATGGTTGAACTAGTTTACAGTCTCACCAACAGTGTAAAAGTGTTCCTATTTCTCCACATCCTCTCCAGCACCTGTTGTTTCCTAACTTTTTAATGATTGCCATTCTAACTGGTGTGAGATGGTATCACATTGTGGTTCATGACTCTCCTTTTTAGACCATATAGGGTAAATTCCTGACTTTGCCATGGCATTTGTAAACTGTCATGGTGCTGGTGGGAGTGTAGCAGTGAGGATGACCAGAAGTCACTCTCGTGGCTGTTTTTGTTTTGGTGGATTTTGGCTGGCTGCTTTACTTTAGCCTGTTTTATCAGCAAGGCTTTATGACTTGTATCCTGTGCTTACCTCCTGTCTTATTTGTGCCTGAGAATGTCTTAACCATCTGGGAATGCAGCTCAGTAGGTCTCAGCCTCATTTTTCCCAGCCTCTATTCACGATGGAGTTGCTCTGTTTCAAATGCTTCTGACAATGATGATATACAGTTCAATGAACTTTGTTTCTTAATGAAATTACATCTTCTTTAATAGTTTAAAATGATTTTATTTTAATGTAATATTAGCCAACATCAGAAACTCTGGACACTATAACAAATTACTTCTTAACACAATAACATGTTTCTTTTGTATTCACATCACATTCTGCTTAGTTGTTGAATGAAGTGCTCTCCATATGGAAAGTTTTGGAGCCACTTTCAGTTGATCTAATATCTTTGATATCTATTAAAGCCTTACTGGCATCTTCTGCTCCTTTGCCTTAAGAAAACTGACAAATAAGAGAGGATAAAAGATTGTGCATGACTTTTTTTGTATCTAGTCCTGTGTTTTACATACATTTCAGTCTAGAACTAAGTCACATGGCCCCATGTCAAACCTAAAAAAGGCCAAGAAAGTGTCCCAGTGTTCCTAGGAAAAGGAAATGGGATTAGGGAGCATCTAGCCAGTACTTGCCACACATGAGTTAAAAAAAAAAAAAAAACCTATCAAATATCACATGTGATAATGATGACATTAAAATTATACTATGATAATTTTAACATCAAGTATAAAGTGGGCTCTTAGGAAATACTTCTTTATTGAGTGATTATGATTACAATTATTTAAGGTCGGTTCTATGGGTTATATAGAAACAGCTTTGTTTTAGTAAAAGCTAAAAGTAAAAAAACTTCATTTTTGTTAATTTCTCATTTTTCATAATATTTTATTAGAGGGACTTAGGGTATTCTTAGTAGAAACTTCAAATTTTAATCTTAAAATATGAAGTTTATAAAATACAGAAAATATGTCAATTTCTATAAGTTAAATAGTTATATTAACATGCAGGTAAATGTAATTACCAGAAAATATTGATTAAAGTATGTCTATTATGGAGTAGAATTGGGTAAAAAACTGTCCTCATCTAGGATACAAATTTACGGTTTTAATTTTAAGATGAACTTTATCTTCAGACAATAATCTGTTATGACCTCATGTATTACTGGATGTAACCAAGCTAAGACTGGATATAGATCCCACAGATATTTTTAGAAATGATGCCTGAAATGAATCGTTCTTCTTCCAGTTCTGAAAGCTTATGGCTCTATGATAGCATAAAAATCAAACATCTATCAAGTATTTTTATTTTCTCCAGTATCACTCTTTGTAAATGATACTTCTATCTCTTATTTTTTGTTTTTTCATCTTTTATTTTTAAAATAATTTTCTTACAATTAATATAGGGAGAGGAAAAATGGTTTATTAGTTACCTATTCCTATATTTTAAAAATCCTCAAAACTTAGCAACTTAAAACAACAATCAAGCATCTTCTCTTCAAGTCTGAAATCTGAGTACCTTAGCTGGGAGGTTCTGGCTCTAGGTCTTTCATGAGGCTGCAGTCATGCTGTCAGTTATAGCTCCATTCTCATTTGAAAACTTTACAAAGGGAGGATCCACTTAACAATTCACCTATGTGATTGTTGTTAGGCCTCAGTTTCTTGCTGCCTTTTGGCCAAGCCAGGTATTTCAGTTCCTTACCATGTCGGCCTCTCCACAGCCTGAAAAAATTTCCTTTGGATATGCAATGGTCTTCTTCTTGAGGGAGTGACCCACGAGGAAAGTGTACCCCAGAAGGAAGTTGCATTACTTATTATTAGAAGTAATATAGTATGCCTTTTGCTTTTAGCTAGAAATAAGTCATTAAGTCAAGCTGACACTCACGGGGAAAGAAATTAAACTCAACTCCTTGAAGGGAGGGTTATCAAAAAAGTTGTGGACATATCTTTTAAACTAACCCAAGAAGGTTTGGAAAAATTCTTCACAAGTAGGTTTGGAAAAATTCTTCACAAGTTAATTGGTCTAAAGATGATATAAAAGGCATGTTTACTTTATATCATTATTTTGAAATACAATTAAAACAAACAAGATTAAAAAGGAGGCATGAAAAGGTTACTTTCATTGAAACAAGGAAAAAAGACTTGAAAATAATGAGGAAAGAAATATCCAACAATTGCCTTTGTCGTCAGACTTCAAGACAAATATCAGTTTACCTAATGGTAAGTCACCAGCCCTTAAAAGAAATGTGTACTCAATTGTTCATTAATAAAGGTAAAATAATCGGGTGAAGTCTGTGTGAAAGTGGACAAATGGCTCAGGATACTTCAGAACATATCGAAGGAGGCAGTGAAATAAGAACTACTATGACAAGTGTTTTATATATATATATATTTTTCAATCTAAGTTTTTGTATGGGAGGACCATTGAAGTTGAGGCAAAGGGAAGGAGGCAAGAGATTGAGAAACCGTCAGATTATAGTCAAACTCCTAACCTAAGGATTTTCCCTGTGAACCACGCAGATGTCCTTAAAAAGGAAATAGGGTTAATACAGACATATAACATCTATGCATTTAGATATTACTGATAATCACATTACTAAGAACAGTTAAAAGAAGCAATATAAGAAACCAAAGTAGATATAAGATAATAGAATATGATATGTAAGTTTTGGAGCTCGGGAAACAAATGGAAGAGAGAAAAAATGATTAAAGAGTTGAAACTCTTAGTAGTAGTAATATATTTGCACCTAATTAGATAGTAATACAGCAACCAAACTCAACAAAGTCAAACAAAAAAGAAGATAAACTATTACACAGTTTATGGAGAGAACTTTTTTTCTTTTTAAAGAAAAACAAGGTATGCCTAACTGGTATGAGGGGAATAGAACAAATGAGAAATAAATTTTCCTGAAAAAGAAAGTCATAAGACTGAAAGTTAAAAAGGCCAACTGAGTCACAGAAAAAAAAATCGTACAAGATGACTACACCAAGACATATCCCTCAAAATTATTGATATTCACGGGTGAGTAAAGAGTCCTGTGGGTGTCCATGCGTAAAATCTGGTCACTTAAAAATGATGACAGTTAGGCCGGAGTCAGACTACTTCACCATGGTAATGTCCATTGTTACCAGAGGGTGGAAAAATACACACAAAAATCATTAGTGAAATTAGTAGTGAACGTGTAATTTGATACCTGCCATGTTGTCTCTTAATGATAAAGACAGAATACATACATCTTAACTATGCAAAAAGGAATACAGCATACAAGAGCTTGTTTTTGGTAAAAAATAAGGAACTTAGAAATGGAAAAACCATGGGGAGATACATAAGTATCTAGTCTATAATAAGAACTATGAATAAGAAACTTTGTAAAATATGCTTATCAAACAATTGAGAAGTCCATCATTCTTCGTAGCAGAGAATAAACAGATTATTTCCAAATTGAAACAATTCTTTTCTAAGAAAAAAAAAAGCCTCTTGAGTATGACCCTGGCATTTCACAGACAATAACCATTGACGTTGTATGTTCAGCCAACTACAGATACCTAGCAGTTTGTTAATAAGAGATCTGATAGAGGAAAAAAACACAGAAAACCATTGCTTTTATGAGACATTAACATTGTGTGTGATGACATCTGCCCATTACACAAATGTGTCGAAGGCTTCTACTTGGTTAAAGAGTTTAATTAATTGGCTATCAAGATCTTTGTGATAATTTGCTATTATACAGCATTTGAAGTGTTATCTCCAACAAGTTATAGATTCCATCAAGCAAAAGAGTGCAGAATGTAAGTATACGGATTTAAACAATGGATCATTATGACCAGAAGATAAAATTCACTGCTACAGCAGAATGAATAAAAAATGTATCTCAGTATATCTATAATCTCTTTACAGTAGAAACATCACTGATTATCTTTGCTGGGGACTGGGAAGCTGTACGTAGACATGTTTTTTTTTCCCCCCCTTAACATGAATTTTACTTCTAAGATGAAAAAAGGAAGGGAAGGGAGCCACTGTTTAACTTGGCATTTGAAATACTTTTTTTTTCACATTTCTATTCACTGTCATTTATGTTGACGCACTGGCTTAACAGCAACAAAATAAATGATGGAGTCACTGAATAGGGCTAAGATGCTTTGGGAACTAACAATGAACAGCAAAGAGATGTCTCACAAAGTATGGGCAGTAATAATAAAATATATGTTCAGATTAGTCCCTTATTATTTAGCCTATAATTTACCAAATCTTACTTCTCTAGTTTTCCCCAGCCAGACCATATTTTATTTCTCTTATCCTGTTTTCACAATTTTCAGAACATAAAATTTGGAACCAGAGAAGCTTAAAATCAGCTGTCTTCTTATACGGCTAACTTTGCAGGAGTCTCCTCTAAGAACCTTAGAGTTTTCACCTTGCAATTAGAAATGACTATGATACTGACCTCAGATAATTAGATAACATATATACATATATAAAATCATGCTTTATAAATGTTAGTACATAAGTATCATAATAAGAGTGAGAAAAAGGGGGAGAAGGAGGAAAAGAAGCAGCAGAAGCAGCATCAGCAGAAGAGGAGGAGGAGAATGAAGAAGGAGAAGGAGAATGAAGAGGAGGAAGATAATGAGAAGAATGAAAAATAAGAAGAAATAATAGTCATGGTAGTAGTAAGCAGTTTCAAGGCAACAGCCTTAGATTTATATTCCAGGTTTGACATTTATATATATAT
This sequence comes from Pan paniscus, assembly GCF_029289425.2. Classification (NCBI taxonomy): domain Eukaryota; kingdom Metazoa; phylum Chordata; class Mammalia; order Primates; family Hominidae; genus Pan; species Pan paniscus. The sequence continues at coordinate 100,670,496 of NC_073258.2, forward strand.
ATATGTGTGTGTGTGTGTGTATATATATATATGTGTATATATATATATATACGTGTGTGTATATATATGTGTGTGTATGTGTATATATATATACATACACACACATATATGCACATATATACATATACACACATATATATATATATATTTTTTTTTTTTTTACGAAGTTCCACTCTTGTTGCCCAGACAGGAGTGCAGTGGAGCGATCTCAGCTCGCTGCAACTTCCACCTCTGTTGTTCAAGCGATTCTCCTGCCTCAGCCTCCGAAATAGCTGGAATTACAGGCATGCACCACCACGCACCATCACGCCCAGCTAATTTTGTATGTTTAGTACAGATAGGGTTTCACCGTGTTGGCCAGGCTGGTCTCAAACTACTGACCTCAGATGATGCACCCACCTCAGCCTCCCAAAGTGGTGAAAGTACAGGTGTAAGCCACCACGCCCGAGTATTTCCTTTGTAGATTTAGCTAATTGTTTTCTGTCTCAGTTTTGTCATCTCTAAGATAAAAGGACTAATTATTGCCAATGGTGATTGTGAGTGTTTTGTGATATTATGCATGAACAGTATTCAGCATAATGTCTGGCATATAGTAATTATACTACAAGTAAATATTAGTTATTAATCACAATTTATTCAGTGCTTGCAATATACAAGGTATTTCCAAATGTTAATGACAACTGATATTCCTACTAATACTGTAAAGTAGGCATTACTATCCACAAATAATACGTGAGTAGCAGATAATCAAAGATGTTTGGTTCGTGGCTAAAAAATACTACTACTAGAATTTGAACTTACATGTGTCCAACTCTAAAGCTCAAGAATTGTCTATTATATAAAGATATAACACTTACTTTATGTGAATTTTATGCAATTTTATTTTTAATGTTTAAGTCATAGTTTTAATGTGTAAAGATCAGAAAGGATTTTTCACAACATAATTCTGCATGTTAATTCTTAAAATTTGATTTATAAAAGTTGTGATTTATAAAAATTTATAAAAGTTTTCCAATTTTTTATAAACTCATAATGCAACAACAAATACAAAATTTTGACAATTTTCTCTAGTTATTTATTAAATCATTTATTTTTCTTTTCCTTATTGAATAAAAGTTTTAATTGACAGCAATATAATTTGGTACAGTGAGACATATTCTGGTTATTTTGGTGTAATATTTTGCTGTAGCTTAAAATAACTGCAGCTAGGCCAGTCAAGGTGGTTCACTCCTGCAATCCCAGCACTTTGGGAGGCCTAGGCGGGCGGATTACTTGAGGACCAGCCTGGCCAACATGGCAAAAACCTATCTCTACTAAAAATACAAAAATTAGCTAGGCATGGTGGCTGTAATTGCAGCTACTCAGGTGGCTGTGGCAGGATAATTGCTTGAACCCAGGAGGCAGAGGTTGCAGTGAGCCAAGATCGTGCCACTGCTCTCTAGACAGAGTGGGAGTGAGACTCTCTCAAAAACAAACAAACAAAAAACTTGCATCTGGGTTATCTAGGATTCAAAGAAAATACTCGTCAGTACATGCTCATAGTGAGTGCTCAATTTTTATTTGGTTTAGAATACTGTGAAAACTTTTGTTTTACTTCGCCAAGACAAAATATTTAAAGAAATATATTTAAAGAAAGCAAATCATTTTACTCCAAATTTGTTCTTCTAAATATAAGGTGTACATCTTTTCCCAGAATTTTTTTTTAGCTCAAATTTCCTGGAACATTTAGTTTTATACTTTTTTTCTTAATATTTTTTTGTGATTATCTGCAAAAGATATAAACTTCTGTTTAATACATATATTGGAACTATGTCTTTACTGAAATAATTTCTCTTTATCTATAGCAGTAGTTTTTAACAAGGGTCATTTTGATCCTAGAGCACATATAGCAATGTCTGGATACCTTTTTTATTATTACACATTGGAGAGAGATGCTACTGGAATCTAGTGGGTAGAGGCCAGGGGTGCTGCTAACCATTCTACAATGCACAGGACAGCCCCGCCTCAACAGAAAGATCTGTCCCAAAACATCAATGGTACAGAGACTGAGAAACCTGATCTAGGGCTATTATGTGATCAAATTCATGATCAATGAAAATTAAGCAAAAAAAGCTTTACTTTTTCACAAATTCACAATTCACTATGCTATAGATCTTAGATACGCACACGATGCTCTGAATGCTTACATAACTGTGGGCTAACATAACTTGTATTATCCTCTGTACATTTGCTCATCATTTCTCCGGCTGACTTAGTCTAAAACTCAAGTCCAAGTTGACATTTGAAGTCCATTTTTAGTTTCACTTTCTTCATGAAATTTTCATTAGCTTCAAATTACTTTTATCACACACAGAATTTCTCTGAGTATTAGCTAACTAAAATAGAATCGAGTGTCTGGTATATAGTAGGCAATAAATTTATGTGCTCTTCCCACTGGCCTCCACTTCCTTTTATGCCTTTTGTCTTCTGATCTTATTGACTATTTAGTTGTATAAAGTTTTGCCATTTTAATTAAGTTGTCTTTTTTTGAAAGCATGTCTTATTTATTCCATGAAAATACCTTTATGCATGTTACATCATTTTTTTACACCCCAGAATTGTTAGCACTAAATGTAGTGCTTCAGTGAATTAATGAAGAATATAAAAAAATGCAAGAGGACTAATATTTTCATACCTGTAGCACCTAAGTAGTGACACAATATTAATATATTACTTTTGCGTGTGTATTATTTTTAACATTCTAAGAATTTTACAAACTTTCAGGTTTTTTAAGATACTGTTTATGCTTAATATTATTATCCTTCAGTCTGATTTTGAAAAATGAAAACAAAGATATATATTTAAAATATAAGTGTCTGAGATGTTTGTTTTTTATGTATTACACGTTTAACAGCATTTTTAGTTGATTAAAAATTATATTTGGTTCTTTTTTTTTTTTTTTCTTTTTTATTATACTTTAAGTTTTAGGGTACATGTGCACATTGTGCAGGTTAGTTACATATGTATACATGTGCCATGCTGCTGCGCTGCACCCACTAACTCGTCATCTAGCATTAGGTATATCTCCCAATGCTATCCCTCCCCCCTCCCCCCTCCCCACCACAGTCCCCAGAGTATGATATTCCCCTTCCTGTGTCCATGTGATCTCATTGTTCAATTCCCACCTATGAGTGAGAATATGCGGTGTTTGGTTTTTTGTTCTTGCGATAGTTTACTGAGAATGATGGTTTCCAATTTCATCCATGTCCCTACAAAGGATATGAACTCATCATTTTTTATGGCTGCATAGTATTCCATGGTGTATATGTGCCACATTTTCTTAATCCAGTCTATCATTGTTGGACATTTGGGTTGGTTCCAAGTCTTTGCTATTGTGAATAATGCCGCAATAAACATACGTGTGCATGTGTCTTTATAGCAGCATGATTTATAGTCCTTTGGGTATATACCCAGTAATGGGATGGCTGGGTCAAATGGTATTTCTAGTTCTAGATCCCTGAGGAATCGCCACACTGACTTCCACAATGGTTGAACTAGTTTACAGTCCCACCAACAGTGTAAAAGTGTTCCTATTTCTCCACATCCTCTCCAGCACCTGTTGTTTCCTGACTTTTTAATGATTGCCATTCTAACTGGTGTGAGATGATATCTCATAGTGGTTTTGATTTGCATTTCTCTGATGGCCAGTGATGATGAGCATTTTTTCATGTGTTTTTTGGCTGCATAAATGTCTTCTTTTGATATTTGGTTCTTTACAATTTAATAAAACAATGCAGTTTTCTAGCTATTCCTTCTTTTGGGAATTTACCTGTCGATTACAAGAAAAGAGCAAGAATTTTGAATATAAGTAAGATGGAAAAGAAAAAAACACAAAATACCTTGCTAGTTTAAGGAAATTTAAAATGTGTCTGTTTTGTCTTTACAGAAAGTGTGGACTATGGGCCAGTTTTTGTGCAAGAACCAGATGATATTATTTTTCCAACTGATTCTGATGAAAAGAAGGTAGCATTGAATTGTGAAGTTCGTGGCAATCCAGTTCCCAGTTACAGGTAGGAATTCACTGTTAATCATTTTTCTTAAAAACTTTCCATCAATGATATTCTGACACTCTCAGGGAGGATTATACATATTTGTCTTCTGATTTTTTCCTAAGATGGCTTCGAAATGGAACAGAAATAGATCTGGAAAGTGATTATCGCTACAGTTTGATAGATGGCACCTTCATTATAAGCAATCCAAGTGAAGCAAAGGATTCTGGTCATTATCAGTGTCTAGCAACCAACACTTTGGGGAGTATTCTTAGTAGAGAAGCTACACTGCAGTTTGCCTGTGAGTAAAATATATGATTTTTCTATATATATGTATATAATGTATATATACAGTATGGATTTTTAAAATTTAGTTCAGGAAAGAAAAACCTAAGATCTCAAATTTTTAAATGTGGTAAAACCATGAGAAGAATTAGAATTATGGAAACAATTCATTTCTTCTTGGGATATTTTGAAATTTTCTAAAAGATTTGCTGTCCTCAAAATAAACTTGATATACTAGCCTGACAGGTTAAAGTCCTTTTCATGAAAGTAGATAAAGTTTTAGAATTCATAACAATCTATTTTGAAACCCACCACTTTTTGTGTGTTATTTTCAAGTCTTTGAGTTCAAATTAAGCTTTCTATGAGAAAAAAAATGATAATCCAAATGTCTTTTGAAATCCGATTCTCTCCATCTCCTTTTTAAAATATCTATAATTCTACTAACTACTATAGTCACCATTTGCTATGGATTTCTAAGAATATAAGATAGCATATTCTAAAACTTCTGCTTATAGCCAGGTAACAAAAAATACCTCTGAAATGCTAATATTTTAGATTTTGACTGTATCTCCTAGATGTCCCAGTTTTTCTATTGCAAAAAAGATATTGTATGTGGCTATACTGACATAGACACACACACACACACACACACACACACACACACACACACACACGAATATAAACATTTCTAAAGTAGATAATACACCTGATTAAATGAAAATTAGCCAGGTGAGGCAGCAGGTGCCTGTAGACACAGCTACTTGGGAGGCTGAGGCAGGAGAATTGCTTGAACCTGGGAGGTGGTGGTTGTAGTGAGCCGAGATTGCGCCACCACACTCCAGCCTGGGCGACAGAGTGAGACTCTGTCTCAAAAAAAAAAAAAAAAAAAAGTGTATATATATAATTAACTAAATATATTCTTAAAAACTCTTGAAATTATTTTACTTATAATGAGAGCTTACAATAAATTAAAAATAGGCTAATAGGTAAAACATTTTATTATTATTCCTTAATAAGTAATCCTACTTGAAATTAAGTTCTTGAGGATAGAATCTCTAAAAAATACTGAGAAAGACCAGGAATCTTTATATTAATAATTAAAGTGTAATTGTAGTGGCTACATAAAAGATCATGAAATGATTTTTAAATTAAAATTACACCTGGAAGAATGTAATAATTGATATTTCTCTATGTAATCTTTCCCAGGTATCATTTCTAATTAACCCAGAATTCAGACACCCTATTAAAGAAGTGTGAAATAGAAAAGGAAAGAATAAAGAATTGATAATAAATACAGTTTGAAGAGTACCGAGATAGGTCCTAGAAAAATGTAAATATCATATTTTAAAGTAGATTTGCCTAAGGAATTCAGATAGGTACATTTACATAGGCCAAAGACACCAAGATAGCAGCCTAAATAGATTCTTTTTTATTTTGGAAAATATTATGTGGTGTATCACAGAACCTAGTACTTTACATTATGCACAATTAAGTAACCTAATAAACTACATAAATAACCCTCATAATAGCTCCTTTATTCAGTAATCTTTTCAAGATAGATGCAGAATATCCAGAAAATATGCTATACAAATATTAGTGGCTGATACCTTACAGTTTGATCTACAGTATCTGATACAAGGTATACCAGTTAGCTACAGCCTGTATGTCAATTGTTTTTCCCTTTGTGGAAGGAAATTATGCCAACTTTTTTCTGCATGCGTTTAGAGCAGAAAGCTATTTATTTTACATATCCATATGACTGTCCTAGGTTTTCTGGAAAGACCAAACACAGTTGTCAAATACACTCATCTGAAGTGATGACTTTGGCAGCAGCGTTTACAATTCAATGACCAGGCATGGGAAATACTATTTATCTAAAGTATCTTACCTATTTAGCATGAAGCTGTCTTCAACTTGATTTAGAGCAATATCTGCTTATTTTTAACTTAAGCATTATGGACTTACATAGGTATTCAGTGGTAGCACCTTATGACTCTGCCCCTCTCCACTTTCCACCAAACTCAGGTCATTGGCTATATATGCATAAAAACCCACAAGGTACCTGGTTAAAGCAGACAGTTACCCAGGGAAGACCAATTCTGCCTCAAAATTGTTTCTCCACCTAGATGCCATTATGCTTATTCCTATGATATTGAAACAATGAAGTCCCATAGATGTAGCTTCATCTATTTTTCCAGTTTATCTTTGAAAATAAATGCAAATATGGGCAGTAGGGAGAAAAGGTGAAGATTTGATTAACCTACCAGTATACCTGGATGGGAGTTTGGGTGCTATAGGATTCGGGGACTCAGAATCGTTCAGAGATTAGGGAGAGAAAATGAGGTAGGAAGTTGGGGAGAAAAAAAGAAAAGGGGTTTCTGAAATGAAGTGAAAGAGCACAAAGGCAAGGTGAAACCTGAAAAGTTAGTCCGCAGGCTGGGCGTGGTGGCTCACGCCCATAATCCCAGCATTTTGGGCAGCCGAGGCGGGCGGATCACGAGTTCAGGAGTTCGAGACCATCCTGGCGAACACGGTGAAACCCATCTCTACTAAAAATACAAAAAATTAGCCGGGCCTGGTGGCACATGCCTGTAGTGCCAGCTACTAGGGAGACTGAGGCAGGAGGTCGCTTGAACCCGGGAGGCGGAGCTTGCAGTGAGCCGAGATCTCACCACTGCACTCCAGCCTGGGCGACAAAGCGAGACTCCTTCTCAAAACAAAACAAAACAAACAAAAAATTTGGTTGGCAACTTTCCTTTATATTGAGATTTTCTGAAGACCAGGCTTGTAGGTCAATATATTTAATAGAATATACTCACTGTTGCTGGAGTGTTTAATGTCTGAAAGGATTTTTGTGGAGGAATGCTTATTACTTTTGTCACATTTTAAAGCTGAAATATTTTATATCTACCAGGCTTTATTTATCTAAAAATATAAATATTCATTATACAACTAATATTTCAAAATTAATATATTTAATCGACTGAGATAATGATTAAAGCATATTTAATCCAATTTTGTTAAACATTTATTAAATATTGAATGAGTCTTAAATTTATTAAATGTTTTAAAATCAGACTAAATTTATAAATCGTCAAAATGATTGCAAAACTTTTCACTAATACAGTACTTATAATTCCACCTTGTACCTATTCTTGAGGCATATTTGCATATGTTACTCAGTTTATAATAGTTTTATTGAATACTTATTTTTACCTTTTACACATTAATTTTATCATATGTTGTAAAATACATTTTTAGATTATTTTTATGCTGGGCTACTGCTATCAGGATCTTCTAAAGTCAAACATGAAGGAGGACTTTATTACCCAATTCAAAGTCTATTTTTGAGGTACCAACCAAATGAGTTTTGACTGCCTCTTGCAAATTCGAGATCTGTTTAACAGACCAGTTCACTTTGGTGTTTAACCATTATTATTGTTATATCAATGATACTTTCTAAATCTTCACCTTTTACTTTTTGCCTTTTAAAATTTGACAACTTTGCTTGAAATTATGTGATTCTAAAACTTGTTGAACAGTGTTTAATAAACATAGGATGGGGCTCTCCTAATTATATTCATAAAAAAGGTACTAATTTGTATTTTATAATAGGTATATACTTAAGTGAAGAATTAAGTTATCCATATACTAACATAATACCAAATTATCCATATACTAACAATTATTATACATATTTATTGTGATAAGATAAATATTAAATATAATAAAATGTAAAGATATGTCATTGAAGTTTTCTTTCTTTTGCATGAAAATTACATATTTTCAAAGAAAACTTTGATTTTTAGTATCATTAAAGTCACACGGCTTTTTGCAGATTCAACATATATATATATGCATAATTAGTATATATATACACATATGCATAATTAGTATACTGACACTCCCTTAATGCTAGGAGTACTCTTATTAACCAGAAGTATATTTTAAAATGTTCTGCCTTTCCACTAATAACAGCTTGCCTTCCTGCTCCCAACCCCTTGTCAGGCATAGATTTACCTGCTTTTCAAAGACTATAATGTCATAGAGACTAAGATCTAGGTGCTGCAGGTGCGTATTAGATAGCACCAAGTAAGTTCTGGTGGTAGGTAGGATAACATTATTGCTAAACAAGATAGTAAAAAATATTTTTTAAAAATAGGTTTTGAATGTCTCAAGCTCACATTGACAGCTTGTATTTACTGAATGCTTTTGTTGCAGACGATGCTCTGTTTCAAATACATTAACTCATTTTATCCTCATAACCAACATACAATTTGTTCATGTTGTAAAATGTAAATTCATTTTTCAGATGATAACTCTAATTTAACCCTAATAGTACTCAATCTTTTCCTATTCCAGTATAAATGTGTATTGGATTTCTTTTTTGACTTAGCCAATTTGATTTCAGAAGTTCTTCTTCTAAACTTTAATTAAATTGGAAATCTTTTTAAAAATCTTACATGCTTGCTTCCTCAGTCATCATTTTAGAATTTATTAACACCTATGTAACAAAAATTAATATTAGTAATGAAAATAAGCATGCAATCATAGTGTTCTGCATTTCTTCTCATTGTTCAGATTTAGTTTAAAACCACTTATTTAATTTTCCTTACAGAAGTTTAACAGTTTAGGAGACATTGAGTTTCTTTCCAGATCTGGAATTTTGGGTTTATAGTAATTTTGATGTGTAATCACTCTTTCTTACTAACATATTTTTTCTTTTAATAAAACCTTTTCCTCGTAATTTATTTATTGAATAACCTACAGTGAGGGCCTAGAAAGCTACATTTTCTAAATGAATTTGAGACAGGACAAAGATAACTGCAGCTATTGTCAAAAGCTGATATCATCATAGGTCCTAGCTTTCGCAGAAAATGATGACAAGGAACTGAGTATTGACACCTTTTATTAATACCTGGTGATGTAGCAAAAATAAAATTATATCTAGCATTTGGAAAAATTAAGCAAGTATAAAGCAAATTAAATTGTTTTTAAAGTTTCATTTCTATTCATTTGTCACCCAATATATTTACAAATATGAAATAGCAAATGTATGCTTGTATAATAATGTTACTTTATTAACATATTTAATGTTTACCTCTTTCCAAAGGTGATTATTTTTTACTTGCTGTGTAAGATATATGCTCAAGATACATGTGTAATAAAGTAAATATAGTCCTAGGAAAAAATATACCTTATAACAGGTCAAGGTAGTACAGACCATAAAGTGAAACAAATATTTCCCTGGTGGTCAAAGCAAAAGAAAGAAAGAAAAACATGTAAAGGAATCTAACAGAATCTATTTCCCCTGCACACCCAACACTTCCTCAAAGAAGCAAATCTCCTCTTGACAAATTTTAATAGAAATTTTTTTGTTCAAGGCTTTTTATTGCAACCCCTACAGCATCACTACATCAATTCAATAGCAAGTTTAATTAGCTTGACATGAAGCCAAAAATTTCCTTAACCGGAACTAGAATTTAATCATGAAGCCATTCACTTTATTCACTGATTAATTTTTTTTTCTAATTTTGATTTGGACAACTAACAGATTTGAGCAGCTGCTCTGCAGTGGTTCATCCACCCCTAACCTGCCTCATGGGCTTTAATGTCTACCCATGAGGAACTTCATTTTAAATTCTCCCTAAATAAATATTTGTATATAAACATGGTTCAGCTTAGTTAGTGTTAACACTTAGTTTAGCATTAATAAACCTAACCCTCACAAGGGTGTAGTAAAAATTAATGAGGTGGAGAAGTTGTGTTAGTGAACTGTTTTTTAAGGTTAAAATTAAAAACATAAGCACAAAGCTGGAGTGATTTCCTAGGGATGATTATTACTGATTATCAATGAGATTATTTTTGACAAAAGATATTTTATTCCTGAAGCTTATGTTTGTCATGAGGATAATTTCCTCAGCTACTGTAGTGATTTCTCTTCAGTGACAAGCAAGAATACACCATATAAAACTTTGTCACTCTCACACTTTGCAAACATCCTTCAGAAATCCAAAGCTCATAGCAGTTTCTCCACAGTTGGGATTTTTAGAAATAATTGATGCCAGAAAGTCAAACATATAATGAATCAGGAATAAAATCTCCTTATGCTGTCTCTTACTTCAAAAATACCTTTATATGCAATTCTTGGTAAATTGATAGTTCCTATCTAAATTTGAACATACTGCTTTTCAGCACATTTAGTGATTGAGATCCAGAATATTCCATTAGTTTTCCTTGAAGCAGTTGATTAAAATAACCTAGTTAACTCTTTGAGAGATTATATGACTTTTGTGGGCTTTGGATTTAAGCTCTTTAATTTAGCCTTTCATTTTCATATGAAACTCAAAAATTACTTCTCTGGCTTTTTTCATAACTTTTTCTCCTAAGGTAAAATTGTCCTTAGAGTTTAAAGCCACATTTTACTAGTAGTGTTTAATACCTAATAAAATGATTTGAATAATCCCAAACTCCACAGTATATGCAAAGCTTTATTTCATTAGTCTCTGAGGCTTAGCCTGTAATAACTTTATTAAATCATTTGAATATTAATCTGAATGAGTCAGATTGACATGGATGAATTTACTAGTTGTAAAATTATTAGATGTTATTACAAAATAAATTAATGTTTGTAACTTTATCTTCCATATACAAATGACTCTTTTTTTAAGGAAATCACAACTCACAATAAAATAATGTTTAAGTGTTTCTTTAAAAGTATAATTACTTTGGTCATAATAGATACAGTAACTGTGAGTATGTAATCCCTTGGCAAAATACAGTATGGATTATTGGATTAAGTTCAAAGGAAACAATTTAAAAATCAAAAATACATAATTTTATGATTTACTTTAAAATATTGTATAGATGGTGTCTAGCTATGTTGCCCGGGCTTGTCTTGAGCTCGTGGTTTCAAGTGATCCTCTTGCCTCAATCTTCCAAAATGCTGGGATTAGAGGCAAGAGCCAAGATACCCAGCCTAATTTTATACTTCAAAAGTAAATTATGAAGAGTGAATGAAAGTTGAAATCTGTTGTAGACTACCCTCACACTCTTATTTCTTTTACATAAATCATAAATTTGCAAGTTTTTAAAATTAAAGTACAACCAAACAGGTACTTTCATTATGTATGAAAATGATGAATAACTCTGTCTTTATATGACAGATGACCTGCAACAAAATGGTTCCATTTTCCTGGCTTGGCACAGGGTATATTTTATCATAGTGCTCTTTTGTTTTGCTTTTATATGTGTTTCTCTCACAGAGACAGAATAAAGGTAGAAAGAAAGAAGCTAGTGAAAGAGAGAAGAAAGGATGATGCAATAAAATAGAGTATAATACAAATGATGTTCAAAGTTTAAGGTGGGGACTGATGTCAGATGCTAAAGTAACTCTCAAAAAAGACCTTTGGGCCAGGTGCTGTGGCTCACACATGTAGTTGCAGCACTTTGAGAGGCTGAGGCAGGAAGATCACTCGAGGCTAGGAGTTCAAGACCAGCCTGGGCAATATGGCAAGCCCTCATCTCTACCAAAAGTACAAAAATCAGCCAGACGTGGTAGTTTGTGACTATGGTCCCAGTTACTCGGGAGGCTAAGGTGGGATGATCTGTTGAGCCCAGGAGTACTAGGTGAGCTATGATCACTCTACTGCACTGTAGCCTGGGCAGCAGAGTGAACTCTTTCTTGGAAAAACAAAAACAAACAAACAACAACAACAACAACAAAACTTTGGGTTTTGAGACCTTTAAAGGCCAAGTTCAGTATGATAGAAACAGAAATCATAATCCAAGGCATACCATTTTCCAGCTTTCTCTATAATTATGAGGCTATCCTAAACTATATATAGTCCTCAAATTAAAGTAGTAGGTGTCATAATGAATATTGATTTTGGCCATAACAGGAATGAAGATGTGAACAACACAGCTTCATGGACATGACATGAGACTGAAACCGTGGTGGTCTTTAGTAGTAGAAAGAAGAGAGTCCATCTAGAGGATGAGGCTGAAATTAGAAAACAGAGTCTAGTTCACTGTAGATTCTGGATATTAGCCCTTTGTCAGATGAGTAGGTTGCAAAAATTTTCTCCCATGTTGTAGGTTGCCTATTCACTCTGATGGTAGTTTCTTTTGCTGAACAAATTTACAAGAAAAAAACAAACAACCCCATCAAAAAGTGGGCGAAGGACATGAACAGGCACTTCTCAAAAGAAGACATTTATGCAGCCAAAAAACACGTGAAAAAATGCTCATCATCACTGGCCATCAGAGAAATGCAAATCAAAACCACTATGAGATATCATCTCACACCAGTTAGAATGGCAGTCATTAAAAAGTCAGGAAACAACAGGTGCTGGAGAGGATGTGGAGAAATAGGAACACTTTTACACTGTTGGTGGGACTGTAAACTAGTTCAACCATTGTGGAAGTCAGTGTGGCGATTCCTCAGGGATCTAGAACTAGAAATACCATTTGACCCAGCCATCCCATTACTGGGTATATACCCAAAGGACTATAAATCATGCTGCTATAAAGACACATGCACACGTATGTTTATTGCGGCATTATTCACAATAGCAAAGACTTGGAACCAACCCAAATGTCCAACAATGATAGACTGGATTAAGAAAATGTGGCACATATACACCATGGAATACTATGCAGCCATAAAAAATGATGAGTTCATATCCTTTGTAGGGACATGGATGAAATTGGAAACCATCATTCTCAGTAAACTATCGCAAGAACAAAAAACCAAACACCGCATATTCTCACTCATAGGTGGGAATTGAACAATGAGATCACATGGACACAGGAAGGGGAATATCATACTCTGGGGACTGTGGTGGGGAGGGGGGAGGGGGGAGGGATAGCATTGGGAGATATACCTAATGCTAGATGACGAGTTAGTGGGTGCAGCGCAGCAGCATGGCACATGTATACATATGTAACTAACCTGCACAATGTGCACATGTACCCTAAAACTTAAAGTATAATAAAAAAAAAAAATTAAAAAAAAAAAAAAAAAGAAAACAGAGTCTAATTAGTGAAATGAATTTCTCCTTTCCAAGTCAGGTATCTAGATCCTCTAGATTTTCTTCTTCCAGGGAAATATTCTGCCATATGGAATATAGTCAGCATTGTAAATATTATGTCAAACTAGAAAAATTTAGAGTCTGGGCTGTCACATCTTGACCTATAAGCTTAAACTAAGTGAACCATTTTTATATCAGCCAGGAAGGTATACAATTTCTAGAAATATTTTCTTCATTCTTTAGAACTAATTTTCATTTCAAATCCTTAGAATTTTTTTCAATAAAATACAACTATTATCATAATAGAACTAGAAACCAATATAATCTTTCCATAATTCTCTAACATCCAGTGAAAAAGTCTCATGATGGTTAGGCTAAACTGATAATTTTCCCATTTTAAAAAATGCAGAGAGAAGTAAGAGGATAGCAGTTCTTTCTAAGAAGGCTCACTAATTACCTACGTGTTGTGCAGAAGGGCTTTAGCACCTGTGAATTCATGGCCTCAGTTCCTAGGTGAGCTTTCTGCAGTGTTTTGTTTTTGTTTTGAGTCTAATTCAGTATTTTGGGCAATTTCTAGGGCTACAGCTGGAATTTCTCAGGGTAAATTCTAACAAGTCATCTTCTGCATCTGACAGAGCTTTTTTAAAGTTCAAGTCCTCTTCAGCTAACTGCAGTGTCAGCCTTGGTTCAAATTATAAATGATGCTGTATGAGTCTGTGTAGAGAGGCTCAGATTAGATACACCTTATCTTTCACAACTTTCTTAGAATACCCTCAGACAGTGGACTTTCAATCTATTCTACAAGAAGTTGTTTAAAATGGTACCCCTGCAAGTTATGTTTGTGGTGCTTATAGTCTAAGTATAGCCTCAAATGTGATCAGAGTAACTTCTGTATGCCAGAGAGATGTTCTGCTCATTCCATGGGACTTAAGGGGCAAGTATGGAGTAGCACTGTGTACTTTATTCTTGAATCTGTTGGAAGACTAAATAGTTTGAGAACACATTGATCACATAGTGTTCTTTGGGTAGGAAAAGCTAAGACAATGAAAAATGTTAGCTCTTTGTCTAAATCTATTCATATCCATAGGGACAGGGTTAATGGCTTATGAAATAGTTACCATACCCCAATAAAGTTCACACTCCTACAAATGGCCTCAAGACCATTTATTATTTGGACTCTGTCATTTTTCCAGCTTTCTCTATAATTATTAGGCTGTCGTAAACTATATATATAGTCCTAAAAGTATTTCATGCTCATTTATGATATCATGTCTTTATATCATGTTTTCTCTGCCTGCTGGGCAACTGTTCAATAACCCACGTCTCTCCGACTGTCTTCCTCTCCCTGTCCCTCCCTCCCTCCCTCCCTCTATCTATCTCTATCTCCCTCCCTCTCTCCCTCCTTCCCTCTCTCTCTCCCTCTCTCTATCTCCCTCCCTCTCTCCCTCCCTCCCTCTCTTCCTCTCTCTCTGTCTCTGTCTTTCTATCTGTCTCTCCCTTTGTCTCATATGATTCCTTTATTTATTTCTGGTGACATTTCATTACAACTATTTATAACAATGGCTGAAGCCATTCCAAGCACACCACTGACTTTATTAGACTATAAACTCATTGAGGGCAGATTTCATGTCTTTTTTATTTCTTTATTTTAGTTTAATAACCTACCTCTAACATGTAAGATCATAGTCAACACTTAGTGAATGCTGGCACAATGAGTGAATTAATAAAATATCCTCCAGTACCACAGTAGCCACTACCCTCAAAAAGAATTCCCTTATGACACCTATGAGAAGAATGATTTCTTAGGAGGAACATACAGAGCCATCTTTAACAATTGCAATAGCGAATCAAATCATACAATTTATGCAGAAATACTTTATCGATTATAAGGCCCCCAAATAGATAATAGTCAAATAATTGCTACATTGAAAATGAATATTAATAGCTATGTTGAATAGAATTAATGTTAATATCAATACAAATGTTAATAACCATTTTAATGCAGTAATAATATTTGTACTCATAATTTTGCATACTATTGGTAATATCTTACATATCATATTCGATGTCTGAAGCAAACTAAGATAACCCCGAAAAATATAGGAAAGTTACCTTTTTAAAAAAACTGATTTTAGATGTGATCTTAAGTGCAGAGAGAAGAAAACTCTCTGACTTTCCTTTTTAAATATAGTTCTAGAATTCTAGCAACATCTCTTTATTGATCTCCGTGGCAATAAAAGTTTCCTCTCCGTTTCATAGTGTCATTGGGTTGTAAACTTAGGATATAGTGACAGAATTTATCAAACCAAGCAACAAAACGTGTTAAGTTTTTTGAAAATGTATGTGCAAATGTTATTCTGTTTGAATTGCCAGTGCTTAAAGTGTCTACCCAGTGCCACTGCCATAATTCATGTCAAAATATCCAGAAAAAAAAAAAGTTACCTCTTTCAGTCAGTTTTTTAAAGATCTTGTTTTCCAGGCAATTATAAGAGAAAAATGAAAGTGTTTATGTCACGCCTCTTGATAGGTGGATGAATTTAGAGAATTGTCTTTCCTAGCTCACAGGAAATTAAATAGCATTTTCAAAGGATCACATCTGTCACAACAGAATAACCAAAAATGTGTCTATAAACTGTCAGTAAAGAGCATCACATGAGGTCATTTATATCAATTCTGTTTTCATAAACATAGTAAATCATCCACCTAAGAAATCACAACCATTACAGACTTATTTAAATTATAATTCATGGAATTTTATGAACAGTCATTAAATTACCAAAATAAATAGTATAATGTCTGGTATGGCACTAGGATGTTTATTAAACAAAATCTCTATGTCTCTGTGTACCAATATGCAAGCAGGCCTAGAAACTTGACCTCTATTTTCTAAATTCCATTATAAGAATACTAACAGTTGAAAAAGCTATCAATGTTTCCCTATCCTCCATTTATTTAAAACCCTCATGAAAAATAGAATAAATGTGCTTGCCTTTAGAACGTATTCTGTGGCAGAAGTTTTATTCATCTAATTTAGTGATATTTTGTTTTCTAGAGTTTCTTTGAAGTTATTTCTTAAGATGTCATAAAAATATTTTAATTGATTTACCTCATTTTAGAAATGAAAAAAAGGCTTTGCTCATAAAATAGACACTACAATAAAATATTCTTACCAACTTGCACAATTTTTAAAAATGTTAGACATTTAGATTAAACATTAATGACAATGCTAATAATAATTGCTAAGATTTATTAAGTGATTATTATGTTCTAGACACTCAGGTGAATGTTTTGCATTTACCTTCATTTTGAACTTCAAAAAATCCTACAAATTAGGCATTATTTACATTGCTAAACATTTTGAACATTAGGAAACTGTGCCTGAAGGAGGTAACCAACTTGCTCAAAGTAGCATAGTTAAATGGAGATGAAACAAACATTTATCTTTCTTTATCTGACTCTGTGTCTAGATCTCTTAAGAAACTAAAAGATAAAATCTCCTAATGTTTGTAGATGTTATGCATGTGATTGATCTCTAAATCATCTGAACCATCCTGAGGTTATGCTTAGTATTCTCACAATCTCTAATTTTGAGATCAGACTATTGAACTGAAAAGGATCATATATCCTCTTTATGGTCACACGGCTCAGATTACTGAACTTAACCTATGTAATATATCTGATGTGCATATGCACATTTAGGCCATCCTTTTTTATTTTTAATTGATTATTTTTATTTTCTCCCAACTCTTATTTTAGATTCAGTGGTTTATGTGCAGGTTTGTTACCTGGGTACATTGCATGATGCTGAGGTTTGGGTTATGGGTGGTCCCATCACCCAGTTACTTAGCATGGAACCCAGTAGTTAGTTTCTCAGCCTTCCCCCCAACCCCACTTAATAGTTTCTAGTTTCTGTTTTTGCCCTCTTTGTATCCACATGTACCCATTATTTATCTCGTACTTACAGGTGAGAACGTGTGGTATTTGATTTTCTGTTCCTGCATTAATTTGCTTAGGATAATGGCCTCCAGCTGCATCCATGTTGCTTCAAAGACATCTTTCATTCTTTTTTATAGTTATGTAGTATTCCATGGTATGTGTGTACCATATTTCTTTATCCACTCCACTGTTGATGGGCACCTAGGTTGATTCCATGTCTTTGCTATTGTGAATAGTGCTTCAGTGAACATGTGAGTGCATGGGTCTTTTTGGTAGAACTGTTTGTTTTATTTTGGGTATATACCCAGTAATGAGATTGCTGGGTAGAATGGTAATTCTAAGTTCTTTGAGAAATCTCTAAACTACTTTCCTCAGTGGCTGAATGGATTTACATTCCCATCAACAGTGTACAAGTTGTTTTCTTTTCTCAAAAGTCTCGCCAACATCTGTTGTTTTTGATGTTTTAGTAATAGCCATTCTGACTGGTGTGAGATGGTATTTCATTGTGATTTTGATTTGCATTTCTCTGATGATTAGTGATGTGGAGTACTTCTTCGATATGTTTATTGGCTGCTTGTTTGTATTCTTTTGAGAAATGTCTGTTCATGTATTTCACTCATTTTTAATGGGGTTATAGATTCTGAATATTAGACCTTTGTCTGAAGTGTAGTATACAGATATTTTCTCTGATTCTGTAGGTTTTCTACTCTTTTGACAGTTTCTTTTTCTTTGTTGAGGATTTTTAGTTTAGTTAGGTGTAACTTGTCAATTTTAGTTTATGTTGCATTTGCTTTTGAGGACTTAATCATAAATTCTTTCCTGAGGCCGGTGTCCAGAATGGTGTTTCATAGGTTTTCTTTTAGGATTCTTATAGCTATAGGTCTTACATTTAAGTCTTTAATCTTTCTTGAGTTGTTGTTTGTATATGGTGAAATGTAGAGGTCCAATTTCATTCTTCTGCCTATAGCTAGACAGTTATCCCAGCATCATTTATTGGTTAGTAAATCCTTTCCTCATTGCTTAATTTTGTCAACTTTGTTGAAGATCTGATGGCTGTGGATGTGCAGCTTTATTTCTGTGTTCTCTATTCTGTTCCATTGGTCTGATTTTGTACCAGTGCCATGCTGTTTGGTTACCATAGCCTTATAGTGTAGTTTGAAGTCAGGTACTGTGATACCTCCAGCTTTGTTATTTTTGCTCAGGATTGCTTCGGCTATTTGAATGTTTTTCTTGTTGTTGTTACATATGAATTTTAGATTTTTTTTTTAGTTATGTGAAAAATGATACCAATAGTTTGATAGGAATAGTGTTGAATCTGTAGATTACTTTGGACAGTGTGGGCATTTTAATGATATTGATTCTTCTATTCCATTAACATGGAATGTGTCTTCATTTTTTTTTTTTTTTTTTTTTTTTGAGACGGAGTCTCGCTCTGTCGCCCAGGCTGGAGTGCAGTGGCGCAATCTCATCTCACTGCAAACTGCGCCTCCCAGGTTCACGCCATTCTCTGGCCTCAGCCTCCTGAGTAGGTGGGACTACAGGCGCCAACCACCAAGCCTGGCTAATTTTTTTTGCATTTTTAGTACAGACAGGGTTTCACCGTATTAGCCAGGATGGTCTCAATCTCCTGACCTCGTGATCCGCCAGCCTCAGCCTCCCAAAGTGCTGGGATTACAGGCGTGAGCCACCACACCTGTCCCTTCATTTGTTTATGTCATCTGGAGATTTCTATCAGCAGTGTTGCATAGTTCTCCTTGGAGAGATCTTTCACCTTCTTGGTTAGATGTATTCCGAAGTATTTTTTGTAGGTCATGCTTTCTTAAAATCTATTCAACAGTGTATTCACACAAGGCTGGTGGTAAACTTAAGCACACTGATTATGCCAATACAATGATACAAAGAGAAGATGCATGCCAACTTTCATGCATGACTTTCATTTGAATGTTTTTTTTCCAATAATTCAATCAATATGTAGTTTCATATTATGTTGAGGACTTCATATTGGTTTTATTATGTGTAGGTAAAACTCAAAATAGTCCTAATTACAGGTGATATAAAATAAATAGAATTCATGTAATTTGACTATAAATATTATCAGGTCATACATGATTAAGGGGAACATCAAGACTGTGGAAGTCTCAGTAATGAAGTCGCAGTAATGTAATTTAACTTGGTTTTAGCTTCTAAAATAAGCACAATCCAGCCTATTGTGATTGTTGTACTCACCTTAAAAGAAGGCTTACCTTTAGAAATTAGGGATATTCAAATATTCTACTTTACTTCAAACTATTTTCTAGCATCAAAAATTTATACCTACTGTTGTTGTGAGCATAAACTAAAATAAATTGAATACCTAGTAATAAGTATTTTTCTAATTTCACACTTAAAGTTTAGAAGCCAAGCTTTAACTGCAATTCAAACTTTATTATCTGAGCTTTCAAAATTTAGGAATACTAGAAATATAAAATTTATAATCTTAATCTAATTACATACAATATTTTTTCCAGCATAACTTGTATGCTATAGTAAATATGGATAAGACTAAATGAATATTTAAATATAAAACATACAAATTAACTGTCAACCTAACCATGTTTACAACCCTGGCATCTCTGCATCATATTTAATATGATACTTTCTTTCATGTTGCTAAATACATTTCAGCATGACAACTAGCTAAGGGCAAATAAAATTTAATAATACATTCACTTTTACATGATCTTTTGAACTTGAAACTTTGTCCTTGCCCAGGGTCCATTGAAACTCTTCGGCCACAAAGTGATATCCTTCATCTTCGCTTATAACAGATGTTGTTTTTCTTCCCTGGATTCTGACATGGAGACAAATTACCATCTTCCTATATAACTATAAAACAGAATTGCTTTTCTCATTCATGGATTATGTGGACTTTGTAGGCCTGTCTCATTTCCAAAATGCACAGTATTGTACAAAGGGGTAGAAAAAAACAACAAAACAGCCGTGTATGCTGTACTAAATCCTATACTAAAATCTGACTTTGTTGTCTATTTCTTATAAAATTCAATTAAAATATATTTTTTATTTAGTTTATAATTACTGATTAATTATTAATTATATCTAATTTTTCAAATGGTAAATCACTGGTAAACAATGACAGGAAAAACACAAGGCCAACCAGTGATTCATCATTTACTTTTGAAAGGATCTTAGTAAGAGAAAAGCAGCTCATTGGATATTTAATTCTTGCATAAATATAATAGCTCATTAGAGAAACTTTCACCTACTAAAACCTCATTTAATAAATGAGATGATTTTTCTCCATGGCTTAATAAAGGCATATAACCTTCATTAATTTACATTAATGATGATAAATTGTGAGAAGTCGATCTGGGGAGGTGTATATATATGTGTGTGTTTGGTTGAGAGGTGGCTTTGATTACACTAAAAAGTATAAATAGCAATCTAGGTCATCAACTTGTATTGCTTTATTATAAAATATTAATCATAATAAACTTTAGGAATTACCATTAGCTCAAGCAAAAACTGAGGATTAGTTTGCTGTTGGCCTTCTGTTGTGTTAGAGAAAATAATATCTATCCTATTTATGGCCTCTCTCCTAGTGAAGAGTAAAATAGAAAATACGTGAGTTGCTCTTTCTTCCATCAAAGTGGAGCCCAATATAATGAAAGAGATGGAAAAAAGCAGATGCTTTTCTCTCCATAGAAGGACAAAGTCAATGAGAGATAATATAGAATGGGAAGTAGACAAACTGGTTAGTATAGTCGTAGGAAACAATGGAGTAGAGATTTTCAGGTAGGAGGATTTGCCAGTCACGTCAAATTCAGCTAATTTGTAGGGAAAAGGGATAAAGGAGCAACATTTGTCAATTAATAGAGCACAGTTGTATATAAAAGTAGCACTTCCATTACAGGAATGAGGTAGAAGTATCTAGGATGTGAGGAAGTGAATATATAGTAAGAAACTGGGAACATCAAGACTGTGGAAGTCTCAGTAATGTCATTTACCTGGGTTTTGGCTTCCAAAATAAGCACAATTCAGCCTATTGTAATTAATTGTTGTACTCATCTTAAAAGAAGGCCTACCTTTAGAAATTAGGGATATTCAAATATTCTACTTTAGTTCAAACTATTTTCTAGCACCGAAAATTTATAGCTACTATTGCTGTTGTTAGCCTAAACTAAAATAAGTTGAATACCTAGCAATATTAAGAAGCATTTTCCTACTTTCACAGTTAATGTTTAGAAAGCAAGCTTTAATTGCAATTCAAATTTTATGATCTGAGCTTTCAAAAATTTGCTTCTTTGGAAGTTAGGCAACAGATGGATAGTGGAATTTACAGTAATAAATCAAGGGGGTATGAAGGTACACAGAGTGAATCTTGGGCAGGTTGTTTTCTTATCTGTAATTGAGGAATGAAAGTAATATTTATGTCATAAGAAATATATGGGGAAAGACATGTGAGTCTAATGCTTGATCCCTGAGTCTGGGATCCGGACTTCGCTCACGGATGTATCTCAAGTGCTTTATATGGTGTCTGGTGCATATTGTTAATGCATGATATATAATAGTATGAAAATGTTAATATTACTGAAGTTAATATTATTAATCTTAAGAATATTATAGTCACTTATATACTTGTTTTTTTGTCTTCTACTAGTGAAAGAAATCCATTTATCCTTTTACCAGATATTAACTGAACACTTAGAATGAAAGAGATACTATCCTGTAGTAATACTAACAGTAATACTAACAGATTACTACTCCCTTTCTGTGCCTTCTCTTCCTGCCACTCACTCTCTGCTATCATCCTGCAGGTTTTTGGCACGTAATATTCTAACCTTAACCCTCTCCATATCTTATTTGTGCACGCTTTTTAGATGATGTTTTTACCCTTGGCTGCCACCTTGGACTTGCTATAGCACTGTAGTCTTCCCTCGATTCCACAAACCCACTTGCCCATTAGGGTCTTGTTTTCTCAGCTGCCTGGCATGCTGATTCCTTGGATCTTCCTATGTTTCCCTCTTTCAACTCAGGATCTCGGCTCTGATACCATTTTCCTCAAAGAGCCCCTCCCTGAACTCCCTAAGTAATTCATTTTAAAAATCGACTTCTTTTGATAGGTGTCATAGTGAAATTATTTGCCTCGGAGTTTTTGGGGATTTGATATTGCATTAATGCATTAGCAAACCGATGGAAAAAGCAATAAAATATTTTCTGTGTTTATAATCACTCACATATAAATACATGAAAGTGTACATTCTTCTCTTGAAGCAGTTTTCATATACCACGATTACTGTTTGTTTCCACTAAAAGGTATAAAAGCTTCAAATACTGAGATAATATTTGTGAACTGTTAAGAATAAAAACAATCATTGGCATATAATAAAATGCATTACATTAATAAGTGAATATCAGTTACATGAAGAGGAATCAGTTGCCTCTGCCTTAATCTATGTAACAAATATTAACAAAACACCTATTTTGTGACAGGTACTGGAGTAAGCATCTTCCATCTCTTTGTCTTGAGACCTTGTATTCATTCAAGGTTTGCATCAAATGTCAACTTTTCTTTTGCATCCTCTCTATAACCTCTTTCCTTCTGTGCTTCAATAGCATCATACCTTGTTATATTGTAGCAATTTTTATACAGAAAATTTTCATATGTCTTCATAAGAATATAAATGTCTGAAAGTTTGGGACGAGATCTTTGAATTCTCAAGAATAAAGAACAGTCACTGGGACACAATAAATGTATATCAGATCAACAAAAAAAATGCCAGGAATCAGAAGAGGAATTCAAATATATGTGTAATATTATCTATTTTTAAAATACTATGAAAATTGTAATACTATAGATTTTAATCAATTTTTTTTTATTTTACCAGGAAAAAATTATGGCTTATAAAATTATTAACAAAATATATATATTTAAATGAATATGTTATGATATAAAATAACTGCCAAATGATATATACATTAATGATATAACTACTTGAGAAATATATTTTAAGTAATCTAAACAATTACTTACAATGAAGGGGAAATATCAGAATTTTTAGATAAAAGTGGCTGAGATAAATTATATTTATCTCATACTTACTGAAAATGTTTCTTCTAAAGTATAAACTAAAAAGTGTTATTGCCTAAGCCACCTGCAACTCTTTTACAGCCCATTAATTAATAGTAATGTGTGATTTGTTAAGTTTATTGCATTTTCCACAACTCATTAAATTTAGGCTTATAAGTAGCTGTAACCTGGTTTGGTTTCACTTGTTTTAATTATTTTTTGATGATTTAAGACACTAGCCATATGGATTCAAGTTTTTTAGTTTTTATTTTCCTACACCATACCATTGTAGAACTATTACTGTTGTTATTTATATTTTTTAAAAAATTCACTTGTTTTTCTCGAGAATTTGTGACTGATTTTTATGTTATACTGCATAATTCAGTAATTTCACACATTAACAACATCCAGGGGCATGTGAGGATGAGTTTTCTAGCTTCTGAAATGTTCTGAGGATGTAATTTTTTAATAAGAGGAAATGTGATCTCACAGACTATTTGGGTGTTTTCCAAGTGACTTGTCACGAATGGTTTTGCTCTCTAGTGCACTTCTGAGTACAGAAAACCAATAACCCAAACTTTTTTCCCCCAGCACTCAGAGAATTTGGGGAATGACACAACTCAGTAGTTATTTTGAACATTTTCTAAGGTACAGCATAGTGGTAACTTCTCCTGGGTATTTAGTATTTTTTTTTCCATTTAAAATAAAAGCTTTTCTTTTATTAATTACTTACCTTGTGCTTGGAACATTATTAGATACTTATATATTTTAATTTGCAATACAGTCTGCAAGAAAACCATTTTTATCGTAATTTGCTGCTGAGAAAACTGAGGCTGAAAGAAGTCCAGGTTCTTTTTCATGGTGTGGCTAAAGTCTTCTCAAAACTCAGGGTATCTGCTATGCCTGGTAGATTTAAGCTTTTGGGACACTTGGTATTAAAATATGCATCTTGTGACTCCAAGCCACTTAATAACATCTTTAGAGCTGAAGTTTAGGAACTAGTGCTAAAATGAGTCAAGTAAAATTCTACTGTTTTATGAATCTGACTCAGGATTACTTATTTGCTATTGTGACCATTGTGAGGAAGTGTTGCAGGGTGCTGGTACCTGCTGGCTTAGCCCATGGGCACTAAGGTCAGACTACATTTCAGCAGCTTGGGCACTCCTCCCTTGTGGACATTTCTCTTCACTGAGAGGCACATTATAGTCAGTACTTACCGATCCCTCTTCACCCTTCCCACAACATCTTTGTATAGATAGGTGGTCACCTGAGAGACAGACATGCTTGGGTTATTTGGAATTGTATAGATAGTTGGAGGTTTTTACAATTTTAGGTGTGTGGAAACTGTATAAGTTAATGCAGCTGTTCACATAGACTATATTGAAGAAGGCTTCAGTCCCAAAGCATTGTCCAGTTATTTAGAAGTAAACCTGGAATTCCAGTCTTGATCTGAGTGACTTCAAAGCTTGTGTCCTTTCAACTAATGCTCTTGTAAAGAAAGAGCAATAAACATGTTGCATCTTGCAGTCAAGATCACTGTTGTCCAGATTTAAGACCTATCTTTCCCACCCTTCATATTGTTTTCTTCTTTTCACATAGGAAAGAAGCAGCATAAGGATTTGTTCTTAAGTAAACATGCATTTATTGAGTACCTACTATGCGCCAGTACCATGCTGGATTCTATCATAAGAACCAGAATGCATGAGGTTTCTTTGGCTGTTGTGACAAATTATCACAAACGTAGAGGCTTAAACAAGAGCAAATGTATTATCTTAAAATTTTGTTTGTCATTCCAATACGGGTCTTGCAGAGCAAAAGCAAGGTGTTGGTGGGACTGCATTCCATTATGGAGGCTCCAGGAGAAAATCAATGTTCTTAGATTTTCCAGTTTCTGGCAGCTGCCCACATTTCTTAGCTTCTGATCTTTTTCTTCCATCTTAAAAGCTAGAACCATAGCATCTCTCTGACTTTGCTCCCATCATCACATCTGTCCTTCTGACTCTTCTGCCTCCCCCTTCTACTTTTGAGGGCCCTTATAATTACATTGGCTTCACTTGGATAATCCAGTAGAATCTCTCTATTATAAGGTCAGGTGATTAACAGCCTTAGTTACATATTCAATGTTAATTCCTTTTTCCATGTAGCCTAACATAGTCAAAGATTTGAGGATTCAAATGTGGACAATGTTGAATTGTTTTGCCTACTACCTGGAAAAACAGGAAATTACCCAAGATGTGCCAGATATGGTATGCAAGAGACAAAAGGCAAGAAGTTTTCTACATAAAACTGGCCAAGCGCGGTGGCTCACGCCTGTAATCCCAGCTGTTTGGGAGGCTGAGGCAGGCGGATTACCTGAGGTCAGGAGTTCGAGACCAGCCTGACCAACATGGAGAAACCCTGTGTCTACTAAAAATACAAAAAATTAGCTGGGCGTGGTGGCATATGCCTATAATCCCAGCTACTCGGGAAGATGAGGCAGGAGAATCACTTGAACCCAGGAGGCGGAGGTTGTGATGAGCTGAGAACGTGCTGCTGCACTCCAGCCTTGGCAACAGGAACAAAACTCCATCTCATAAAAAAAAAACAAAAAATTGTATTCTACATAAAACAATCAGAGAACAAAGCATTGTATAAGAAAATATGCAACAACAATAACAATAATTATAAACAGAGCTTAAGCCAACATTTGTTGAAAATTTGTTGTATGCCAGTTACTGTGCTTATTGCTTTGTATACAATAGTTGTTTTAATTTTCAAAACCACTTGTAAAGATAAGCCATCCTCATTTTGTGTTGATAAAGATAAATAGGCTAAGGCTTGGCCAAGGTTTCCTGGGTAACAAGTAGGAAAATGAGATTTAAACTTAGGTTTCTGATTTCAAAGACTGTGCTCCATTTTGCAAACTATTCATGTAGTAAAACAGGGCTTAGAACAAAATGGTTTCAAGTTGGTTCCCAAATTTGAAGAGTGCATCCAGCATGTTGTCAACAGGGATATGCTGAAAGAGGCGAAAAGGGAGTGAATGGAAGTAGGAAGTGGTAAACAGCACGGTGTGTAGTAAGGAAGATTGACTGTTGGAGAGTGTTGGAGTTTGTGCTGGGAAGTCAGGGAGATAAATACTGTTAGGAAAAATGAGGGTGTTTTAGCTGGTCTTTAATCTCTTGAGTCTGCACATTCATCAGCAAATAAGAGGGGACACGTATAGGTTTTTAAATGATGAAACCATGTTTTAGGTACATTAGTCTGACAGCAGTGGGAAGAATGGGAAAGAAAAGAAGTAGAACAAGTTTTAAAATGCTGACAGGCAATAGCAGTGATTTCAAACACCAATTAAGTTGGAACGTTCAGACCCAAGCTCCTGTGACTGGTAATCACCCCTACAGTGTCTTCTGATTCAGCCCCACTTATTATATTTATCAACATCTCAAAACTTAATCTTTTTAAAAAATAAAACTCGTTTTACCTAATAAAACATTATGTTTCAGATAACTTTAAAAGAATCATTTCCTCCGTAGATTTTTGTTAGGTTTAGGTCTTTAAATGTTTATAAAGTGTTCTCACATACATTTTCATACCTGGGCCTGTGAATTTGGTGAAGCACATAGACTCACATGGGATACACAGAGGAAATTAAAACTCCAAGAAATTGTGAATTGTCAAAATCAAGAGTAACAATTTCAATCCAGAACTCATCTCAAAGATATGGCCTTTGTGTTATAGATTGTTGGGTAGTAGATAAATATATATAAAATTTAACATTTTGAATATATCTTATATTAAAGAGACCCTAAGTTTTGTTTATTTTTATGAAACTGGTATAATTTTAAACTCAGATTACTTAAGAATTTTAGCAAACATACAAATGACCTCTTCAACTATCCACTGCCTGAATCTCCTTTCCATCACCCAAACGGCAATCATAGTCACTTCTACTTCCGCTGTATATTGTAAATATATAGCAGAAACATACTCATTTCTTCAGATTACACACCAAAAAACACCGTCACCAGCTGCAACTTTCTGACAGGCCAAAATATGAAGAATTGTTAATATATGATCAATTGATCTGGATCGAGCAGAGTGCAGCTTACTGTATGACATGTTGCTTTTCATAGACGTTATCTCTGTTCAATTTGCTTCTGCATTTAAGATATTAAATTCAGATCTATGTGGCAAAGATGATTAGAAAAAGGTAACTCCTCCCTTAGGGATCTATTTTAAAATGTCAAAATTAAAATTTTCCAGAAAGTTTTGAGCAGTTTTAGCCTCCTGGCTGATGCAATATATTGAGTAGCACTGTTAGCTTAAGGATGCTGTTTGG
Organism: Pan paniscus; assembly: GCF_029289425.2. Lineage (NCBI taxonomy): Eukaryota > Metazoa > Chordata > Mammalia > Primates > Hominidae > Pan > Pan paniscus. The sequence continues at coordinate 100,698,165 of NC_073258.2, forward strand.
AAATGGAAATGCTGATTTACCCTTCCCCCCTGCCATGCCACCTAATTAAAAGGCACCACTCTCAGTGGTAGGCACACTAATACATGATTTTGCCAGTGGAACTGGGAATAGCATAATAAATGTGTTGTGATTGAGGATATATGCTGTGCCTATATTTGGAAAGAGGAAAATGTTTAATTGCTCTTTAAACAAATTTGATTGCACAAATGTAGCATGAAGAAGAAGAAAGACGTGATTTTTTTTTAACTGAAGGCAAAAGGTATACTCATTTTACCTCCAGGTTGATAATTCTCCTGTGAGAGTGTGAAGGTAATTTTGTCCAAGGAAAAAACAATGGTTTCCAAACAGCCACTGTCACTTCACTCTTCCACTCCTTACACGTTCCAACCGCACTTTACCATCAATATATTTGACAATAATATAATCTAAATAATAGCAAGGAAGCTTTTCTGTTAAAGTAGGCCATGTATGGATATAATTGTCATTTTTATGTCATAACTAGACATGATACAATATAAATAAACTGATATAGTATTTAAACATAATGACAAGGTCACAAATACATCTTTTGTTACTGTGTAAGCCAACCAAACTAACAATTTCAATTATAAGTTTAGTCAGAAGTAAACATTCTACCATCAATGGTAGACATAGACCTCTGGGTCAGAAAATTAAATTTACATTTAAAATAGCAATGTTTTCCCTAGCTTTTCTTTGTAATTACGGACAATTTGAAAGCTGCCTTAGGAATTAAAAAGGCAGTGATCTCACCAAAACCTTCATCATATTTCCCCTCTCCTTAAAGTATGAAAACAGAAGTGAGTTATATGTTAACCTCATATACCTTTGGAAGAGGTTCAATGATTTTGTTACATTTGAGAGGTTTTGTCTGATTTCTCAGACTTTTCAATTTCATAGCAATAACATACATTGAAAGTGAATATATTTATAGCCATTATTTAGGTTCCATATGGCCGATTGTATTTCTTGGGAGGCGTGACCTAACTATAGTTAGAACTAGCATATATTGCCTTAAAAACATGGGAACACTGGGTAAAATGTGTAATTTATTTGTAAGTAGCAATTTACTAATAATAGAATCAAACCAATCTTAGTTATTGAATTTAAGAAACTACAAAATTTCACAGTTACATGTTATTACTATTATTCATCCCCTGAGAGTAGAACTAAGGGAAATATAATCACTAAGCCCTAGGTAATAAAATCAGTTCTTGTAGAAAATATGACCATAAAAGAGAATTTTCAGTGTATGGAAAAATATTAAGCTAAAATTATAAACTAGTAGACATTTAAATAATCAGAGCTCTACAATTTTTTAATGAGCAATGAAGATTGATTAAAGTACAGACCCTGGTTAATATAATCATTATTCAGATGATCTTAACATTAGTGAGCCTAATCTGGATTGTTTAAATTGCAAATAATTGCTGCCTTAATTGCTATTAACTTGGAAAAAATGATTTTCTTCTTTCAAGATTAATCATCAGGCTGGTGTTAAGAGCTGTAATTTGGATCATGATGATAACAAACACAAAGGCAGTTCTCTTAAAGCTCCAACTATCCAGCATGTGCTTAATGTCAGGTACTGGGAAAGGTGATTTATATACATTTATGGCTTAGAAAACAACAAAAGGACATAAAGTTGAAGGGAAGAAAAATATGATGAATATTTTTGTGGATCCATTGTCTTTTTTCTAGCACAGCTTTTGATTTGTCCACAAATTTTTAAAAAGCTGGAAAAAATCCTGCTGAAATGTAAAGTTGATTTTGTCACCAAGAAGTCTATGTTTAAATGCCTGATGGTACAATGTTTACTTCTGATTAAATCTAGTGATTGAAATTATTAGTTTGGTTGGTTTACACAGTAACATAATAGATATAGTTCTGATCTAGCCATGACGCATATTGGCTATATGCATTCTTTATATATTTATATATAAATATAATATTGTAGCAAATGCCACATTAATATTGTTAAATTTATTAAAGAAAAACATAGCCCTTAGAGAAAAATAAATGGAAACAATGGTTATGCACAGTAAAACAAAACACCTTTTTTAAAGGACATATTTATGAGCACTGTATTCTTTTATTGACCATTGCCTGTCATCTGCGGGTCACAATAGTAGCAATACTTTTGAAATATATCAAACAAAACATTTTGTTGTATCCAAAGTGTCCACCTGTTTTTATAACAAGTGATTCTAGGATTCATCACAAAATTAACATATAAATACACTATGAAATGAAAAAAAATTTGAAATTGGCTTTTGTTTCTTTGCTTTACTGGAAATATATTTTGTGGTGAATTCATCTGAGTTATTTTTTACTTCCAGAAAGATGATTACCATATGTATTTTATTTATAAATCTCGGTTCTGATTCCAAAAACACAATATTTAATGAAAATGCATAGAACAAAGCCTTGAGATGAAAAGTCTTTAATATTAAAATATTAAACACCTATGTGGAAGGAAGTTTCTTGCCTCATTCCCTAAGGACAGCAGTTGGCTAAACAAGTATAAGTGAAGGAATTACAATTGAAGATACCCTGCAGAAGAGAAAAGAAAAGTCCTGCCTCCCGGTACTCTGAAGACAAAAATCTGTATCTGCTAGCAGGAGACTTTGTTTGCAAGACAGCAGAGGTGATTCCTAGAAGCCGGACTTTCTGGTGGAAATCATGATTTTTGGTTTCATCTAGTCTTCCAATAATAAGCAGGTTGAGTACTGAAAAAGCATAAGCACAAGATGGCATTATATAAGTAACATGTACCAGTTTCTCAAAACATTTCATTTAAAGATATCTTTACTTTTATGTCTGACATGCTGTCATTAATAGCAATCTTAACACTTCTGAATTTTAAATTGTTACATATTTGAGATTATATTTTCATAAATCATCTAAAAAATAAGAATAACTCTATATAGCTAACCAACCGTATACTAATGAACAATGTGGCTGAGACTAATAACATATTTTGGTAACAGGCTGTGTCCACTTGATGTTTATTTCATTTTTACCCTTATAAATGTAATACAAGCAAAACAGACCACAACAATTTTTATTTTTTAATGAATCACTATTACAAACACTTTTGTAACTGCCACCCAGGGCAGGAGCTAGAATTTCGGCGATAGTTTCAGTAGCTGTGTCACATCCCAATCTCACACCTCTCTCACTAACCGTACATAACCATGTTCCTGAATTTAAATTGTTACTTCCTTGAGTTAACTTAGTTTGTATTACCCATGAGTTCATTCCTAAAGTTTGATTTTGCACATTAAAAAAAAAAATACGCCTTTTTAAATGGGAGAAAATATTTGAAAATGATGCCTCAGGATAAATGATTAGTATTCAGAATCTATAAGAACTCAACAAGAAAAAAACTAACAACCCCATTAGAAACTGGTCAAAAGACATGACTACACATTTCACACCCAAAAAAAGGAATAAAGCAGCCAACCGATAATAAAATTCTCAATATCACTAATCATCAAAGAAATGCAAATTAAAACCACACTGTGATATCATCTTAACACCAGTCAGAATGGCTTTTATTAAGAGGTCAACAAACAACAGATATTGGCATGGATGCAGAAAAAATGGAACACTCACACACTGTTGGTAGGAATGTAAATTCAATCTTTATGGAAAACAGTATGGAGATACCTCAAAGAACTAAAAACAGAACTACCATTCAATGTAGCAGTCCCACTACTGGCTATCTACTTAAAAGAAATTATTATATTAAAAATAAAATCTGCACTCATGTTTATCATAGCACTGTTTACAATAGCAAAATCTTATAGCTAACCTATATGTCTATCAAAGGTTGAATGGACAAAGCAAATGTGATACATATATATCAGCATGGAACACAATGCAGCCATAAAAAAGAATGATACCATATCCTTTGCAGCAACATGAATGGAGTTGGAGGCCATTATCCTAAGTGAACTAACTCTGAAGTAGCAAATCAAATATTGCACGTTCTCACTTATAAGTGGGAGCTAAACAATGGGTAAACATGGACGTGAAGATAGAAAGAATAGGCTCTGGGAACTCCGAAAGAGGGAGGAAGGAATGGGGATTTGAAAAATTACCTACCAGGTATAATGTTCACTGGGTAATGGATACACTAGAAGCCCAATACCTACCATTTCACAATACATCCATGTGACAAACAAGCACATGTAGCCCCCGAAGCTAAAATTAAAATAAAAAAGATATGTCTGTTTAATTCCTATTAATCTGCAGGGACTTCCTCCGTTCCTTTCCTTTTCTTAAACTCATCTGTTGAAAACTTAAGTTATTTGACTGAAGAAATCCCCACAGTCTGGATTAGGATTTTTCTGATTACACACACATGGTTTAGAGTTCAACATGTTGCCAGAATTGGTGTATTTCCCACACATTGGCAGCTGGATCCAGAGGCTTCAGCAGTCTCAGGTTGGAGCCCTTTGATGATGGTGATGAATTCTTTCCTCAGGAGGGAATGTCTAGTTGTGTTTCTTTTTGTGTTGTTAGTAGCTATTGACGGATAATACCTACATCCATTAACACATTAGGTTTGCAAGTTGGTGATATTCTAATCTATCATTTATCTTTTTATTTGTTAGTTGGAATACTTTTAAAAGGAAATACATCTTCGTAATCTGCTATTAAACTACCTAATGGTAGATGTCATAAAGAAAAGATATATGCTTGATTCATCCCCTTTGTCAGTTCCAAGTCAACAAATTGGTTCTTTTGAATTATTTGAAGATGAACAATTTACTTGATAAAAAAGTAATTTATGGATTTAAATACATTGATAGATTTGCAGTTCAATAACTTGCAATCATTATTCTTTTGGAAGCTCAATTTTTTTCCTTTTGGCCATGGGAGTCCCTTCAAGTAGGCTCCTGGAGCCGTTCACAATGACCCTAATAGTCTGTGCCAGCTTCCTCGCAGTGTGCTGTGACAAGCCACAAAGTTAAAATTGATCATTTCTCCTAGAAGGTCTAGTTTCTTTGGTTGGGAAATGGTGTTTGAAGAACACAGATTACTGGAGGTGCTCATTGCTATAGCATTAGTAAGAATCAAATATATCAAATACAGTAGATTATACTGATACATATAACCCAAATTGAGGATTATAGTTTTCTTAATCTTTTCTGAACATCTGTATCCCTTTACCTCCACACTGTAAATCCTTGTTCTAACAGTTACCAGGAATGACAGAATAGATCTCTCCTAATTATTCTTTAACTTCATGTCACATACACACATGAATCTCAGAAAAATAATACTTTGATCAGTGAAAAGTAATTACTGAGAATTTTTCTTTTCATACGTTGGTATGATTTTTATTTAGTTCATAGATTTGTTTGAATCTGTTTATTATAAATGGGAAGTTGATTATTAAAACACTCTTCATACTTAAAGTGGAGCAAAATAACAAATTATCAATTTTCTTTCATTTGCTTTTTTCTATATGCTCCTGTTATTACCACTGAATAATATAGAAAGCTCATAAATTTTCCCATAGCACTAAGGTATTAAAAATTATAAAATGTGACTGATATGTGTATATTCCTAGTTCTATGTGCACTGTATTCTTTTATATAGCTCCTGGAAAACTTCAGCTTCCTCAGATATACCTCCCTAATCTCTCATATTATTTTGTATGGTCCTAAAGCATTCCATACCCAAACACTCGACACATTTCTGGTAACTCTTTCCAAATTGTCTTGCTAAAAGTCTGTACACTCTGGTGTACCTTTTTAAAAGGATATATATATATGAAATACATAATAGACAATACACATTTGCAAAATAAATGACTCAATCAGCTTTCCCATATTTTACATAAATGTTAAAAATATTGACTTAATTGTATAAGCACTGTTATATAAGGTCATTTTTGTAGTGATTTTTCACACCATAAAAGGAAATCACAAAAGTTCAACAGATTTTTATTATGTTTTAATTAATACTCTAACCCTGGAGAGCTAGAAGAACTCTCCAGGCTGGACATTGATAATTTAATACTAGCACAAAATTAGGAATAATGAGTGAAATACTACATATCATCTCCTGCTGAAAGGCATCAAAGAAGCTTTCTCATTTTTTTCCAGTTTTGTGATGCATAGTTGCTACTGTCTAGAATACTCTGTAACTTTCACTGAGCTGAGCTATCCCTGTGCCATGCGACCAACATCCGTAAGGAAACTCCTCACATTTCCTTATGGATGGTTGTTCAGGACCTGCATCTGGAACCCCATGGCTTCAAATGTTAGGCCCTTTTTCCTAATCTGTTACTGCTAACCTCTGTTTCTGGCTTTTTGCACTGTCCGCTAACTATACCTTTGTACTGATATATGCCCCTGATATCTGGAAATTGATGTTCTAGTCTTGATCCCAGGCTCCCCTCATTGGTTAACTGTGTTCCCTTCCTACACTGCATTCTCCCTTTGTTCCAGGCAATGCGTGAGCCCTATTTAGCTTCTTTCTCATGATCCAGCCGCACTATATGTACCTGGAGTTGATGTTGCATTAAGGAGTACAGTGGGGGGTATGGTCTGAATACATGTACATTTATTGTACTGTAACACATGAGGCATTCAAGTTTCTTGGTCGAGTTATCAAATGAATAAATGATCTTCTATCAGAGACTGCCACAGAAGCATGAATAACATAGTATATAAATTAGCATCATTTTAGAACTTAGCAAACTTTCTTACATGTATTATGTCAATGCCCCTAAACCTTGTAGCAATCCTGAACAAGGCAGATTATTCAGTTTTACACTTAATGAGGCTCAGATATATTAAGTGATTTTCTAAGTTCACGCTGAATTTAAGTGAGAGAATATGATTGAACTCCATCACCTTATTGCTATACTAAATGATAAATTTCATTCTTGCATCACCAATTGTGTAATAGTGACCAAACTTCTTAACTTTTGTGTGCCTCAGTTTCTTTTATTCTTTTATTCTTTTAAATGATTTTCTCTGTAGAAGTGAGCTATCTATGTAAATTGCTTTTAAATTCTAGGGAGAAAAAAAGAGCTGTAGGAGTGATAATTAGATGCTATGATATAGATGGTTTTAAATGGAGTTGAAAGGTTCATGGAATAAAATTCTTTCCATATTTTCATTAATATGGATTTTTAATACCCTTTGGAAATTAACTTTAAAAGTGTTTTCCATCTTTGTGAAAAAGAAACTTTATTTCCATTGACTATAAAATTCTTTATAATAGAACATGCTCCAGTTTTATGAAACCCTGTAGGATAAATAGTGGCTTAAATACACCGGCAGACAGATCTATCTTTAATTGAACTACTCAGCCAGATCCCATTGGGAGTAAAAATCTAGTCTTTCAAAGACATTGGAAATTTTGTTTCTGAATTCAGGTCCAGTATATCAACAGTGACATATGCAAGTAGGAACTGGTTCTGCTCATTTACTCTGCCTTTGAAATTTACCGAAACCACATTCTTGGCTCCTAAGTGACAGAGATAAGTCTCTTTCTATGGATCCCACAGCATTAAAAAATCTAAACCCAAGGTAAATTTATATCTGCATTTCTAATCAACCATTCAGATTTAGTGGATTTTTAAGTTTATTTCTTCATAATCTTTAGTTTAAAAAAAATAAGGAAAGTGCTGTTTTAACATGTAGAAAGGGTAATTTTAACATAACAGTCTTAATTGCTTAAAATTACATGCTGTAGTAATATACAATACTGTGCAGCTTTATACAGTACTATATCTGCATTTGCATTATAGGTTTTCAATCATATGTTAAGCTTTCCTCATAACTATTAAATCTGTTCATATTGCCTATTGACTTTGTAAATAATGCATAACTTTTCCATGTCAGTATAATACCAATTTATTTCACCATTCACTATCAAAAGTTTTTAAAATATTCACCAAATTCTCATCTTCCAGTTTATTGCTTTGAAGGGTAGGATTCTGTGAGAGTGCATGGTAATGAACTTCATATTAAGCAGTCTACTTCAATACAGTCTGCCTTAATTATTACTTATTAAGACACTCCACAAGTTTCACACCAGCTATTTTCTGTTAAATATGTAGCATACATTATAACTGTACCAAAAAATGATGGCATCTGGAATTGTAGAGCAGAAAGAAAGTTTGAGATTATTTCTTTTAACCTTCTTATTTTAGAGGCAAATGAAGTTAGATCTAGGAAATTAAGTCTTTTCTAACATGACAGAATTGACTGTTGAGAGCCCTGGAATCAGAGTCAAATGTCTTGGCTCCCATTCTTACCTTCTTTTTGCTTTTTCTTTTACACTACTTCTTCTGTGTGTTTTGTCATAAAAGATATATAAGTTGACTTTACTTTGATGAAGGGAAAGCTGCTAATGGCATGTGAGAGAAGGACTGAAGTGGGGATAAATAGTTATTGTACAACTTACAATTTTTTCAAATTCTGAACAACAATGCAAGGTAGTGATGGCATGTGCCATAGGTGTCATGCACATTGTAAAAAAAACTACAGGTAAAATACAATTAAAAAACACACTCTAAGAAGCAAAGCCTTTCTGTCATTAATCAGTACTTTGGTTTTGATTATTTAAGATGATACCTCTGGCTCACGCCTGTAATTCCAGCACTTTCAGAGGCCCAGGCAGGCGGATCACGAGGTCAAGAGATTGAGACCACCCTGGCCAACATGGTGAAACCCCGTCTCTACTAGAAATCCAAAAATTAGCCGGGCGTGGTGGCGCGTGCCTGTAGTCCCGCTACTAGGGAGGCTGAGGCAGGGGAATCACTTGAACCCCGGAGGCAGAGGTTGCAGTGAGCCGAGATTGGGCCAATGCACTCCAGCCTGGCGACAGAGCGAGACTCCGTCTCAAAAAAAATAATTAATAATTTTTTTTTAAAAAAGATGATACTCCCAAAAGGTTTTGTTTTTTGTTTTTGTTTTTGCTTTTCTCTTGAGACGGAGTCTGGCTCTGTCGCTCGCGCTGGAGTACAGTGGTGCGATCTGATCTCTGCTCACTGCCACCTCTGCCTCCCGGGTCCAGGCGATTCTCCTGCCTCAGCCTCCCGATTAGCTGGGATTACAAGCGCGTACCACTACGCCCAGTTAATTTTTGTATTTCTAGTAGAGATGGGGTTTCACCATGTTGGCAGGGCTGGTCTCGAACTCTTGACATCAGGTGATCCACCTACCTCGGCCTCCCAGAGTGCTGGGATTATAGGCGTGATCCACCGTGCCTGGCCAGTGAAGATAATTTCTGGTAAGTTAGTGGGAAAAGGAAAGACCTCACAAAATCAAAGAGTAAGGGAAGCCTTAAAAAGTAGAAAGGGAAAAATAAATAAACAAAACTGCATGAAAGCTTCTCTTCCCTGTCATTATAAAATTAATTTTTTCTTAGTTACTGATGATATATGTCACCGGACCAGATAGTACACATTGGTAGCTTTTGGAAAAACTTGGCATTTTGAAATTGGACAGAACAGGTAAACATAGAAGCTCCCAAAACTATGCAGAGAATGAAATGCTACAGGTTTAAGAAAATTCTATCGATGTTACTTCTGTCTACATCACACCTAGTGCGAACTGTGTTTGAGTTTGGGTTTTTTTTCTGATTTGTTTCATTTTGTTTTTAGCTGTGGCTCCTAAATTTTAAAACACTGCTAGCTACCGTTTATTGAGTTCGTTTATGGGCAGTCCTATGTCAAATAGTATTAACACTTTATTCCATGCAATGCTTACGACAACTTTTACACAAGCTGCTTGAAATTATGTAGGTTTGCAAATTATATAAAAGAAAGAGATTAAGAAACTGGCCTAAGATCGAGAGTGTGTGGAAACCGGGATTTGACTTTAGTAGGTCTAGCAAGAAGTCTATGTCCTTAACAACTCCATAGTCCTCCTGCACACTCATTTTCAGGAGAAGCAGTATTTATTTATTAAAATACTTTTCCTCCTTAAGGACAAAAATGTCAACAAAAACAAAATTCATTGCAGTCTGTGAGAATATCTTTCAAAGTGAAGTGGGTTTCCCTACTAGCCAACCAGGTTTTTCTCCCCGTTCACTATTCTTGAACTAATGCCAGATTGAAGAAGTAAACTGTATATAGTTACATATTACATTTTCCCACACGTGTATAGTGTGTGTTCATTAATATTTTGCATATGATCAATGAGGCAATTGAAAACATTTTATATCATGGAAAATCATGAAAATATAAATGGACAATAAATAGCATTCATGTTGCCATTGCTCTGTGTCCCTCTTTTCCTCTCACAATAAATGTTTTGTAATTCACAGAGTGGTACATGGCTAACACTTGCTTATGCAATAATACTCAGAATAAGAAATAGTACTCATAGAATAAGAAAATAGTACTCATAGAATCAGAAAAGTAAATACAAATATGAAAGAGAATAACTCTTTCTACTCCATTCATATTTTTTTCACTCGTGGTTAATGAAATAGAACAAAACAGGACTGGCACTGTAAATGACCAACTGGCGATTAAAATAAGCTTCAAAAGTTTTTCGGAGTTGATGAAATCCTTATTTCATGCCACAAGCAGCTCCCAAGAGACTAATGTTTGATGCGCTTGCTCAATTTTACAAATACAATTGAAATTGAAGGTGTATAAAAAATCTGTAGACACCAACATTTTCCGTAATACTATGAATTGCTTTTGTCCTTTGCAAAATGTTATTCTCTGGCCTTGACAAAAAATAATTTGTTTAAATCACCTTCTCAGTGGAGAATTTCAAGGATATTACTATACAACAGTAGGGTAATAGAATTGTCATCTCTATTTAGGTGTAGGAAATATTATTTTGGAGATAGTAAAAACTCACCTCTACCACTTCAACCATCTATTTGTGAGGAAGCACAGGGAAATGTTATGACTTCTTTAATATTTAAAAAAATTGTCTCTCTTTGAAATAAAACTTATAAAGTGTACCTAAAAATTGTCATGGTTCATTAGAAGCTATCCACTGAGAAAATTAAGGCTAACTATGGAGATAGTAATTGACTTTAAGAGTTGCAAACTAGTTTCAATTAAAACTGGCAGCAATTATTTAGCACACATCTGTGATTTATTGGAAATTCAGACAGATTGTGCAGTAGCATTAATAGAGGTACGTTTCTGGATTGGTACAGGTATGATGAGTGAGATTTTTTTCTGTGCTGCAGGCAGTCTAGGAACAAGAGCTGCTGGAAGACACATTTGATCTACATACTACACACTCTTGTAAAATACAAACCACAGTACATGGTTTCACAGGATAGGAAACAGTTTTTAAGTTTTGGCAGTTGAATTATAATGATTATACAAAATAAAATGCCTACTCCCAACTTTTGTAAATTATAGCCAGAACAGATAATGTTTTTAGTTCCTTATGAAATGATTTATGTAAGTGATATTTATGATTTTACATGGGGAATGTATGGTGCATTTCCTGAGAAAAGTCACTTTGATTCTACATTAGTTATGCTTTTTAAAAATTCATTGAAGTCCACTATTATGAATTACGGCATCATTGTTCTCATATCAATAGCATACAATATGTCAAAAGGGATTTAAGGGCTATTTAAACATTTTAAAAAGCTTGAGTCCTCAGGTAGTGTATAGTGATAACAATGTTGTTATTTTTAAAAGAAAATAAAGGGGGGGAGCTGGCTTAGTAAGTGCTGCATATAAACTAAATCTGCCCTGAGGCAATGATTTTTTACTGGTACAGAAGCTGCTGGTGCTGGGTTTTCGGTCATTACTATGATTTGTAGCAAAGCTAGCTCTCCCTCCAGCCATGTATCGCAGAGCTTGCAGTTTATTCAGCCGACTACTATCTGAGAGTTGCACAGTATTGTCTGATAACATTCTATAGCTTCCAAGTAAGTTACTCCTATCTCATCTTGTTCATCACAGTAGATCACAGTCTTAGCTATTACTGTTGATCAAATATAGCACTGAATTTACCACTACTCTGCTGAGCCTGAATGGGGACAACAGAAGCCTGACAGATAAGCTCAGATAGTGTAGTTTAGCACTGAAATTGTGGAGAGGCATACAACCTGACACAAAGCCATCTCAGCCTATTTTAGCAAAGATGACTGAGGGACTGTGAAGCTAAAAGGCAAAATGCTAATAAAGTCTTCTGCTGAAAATAAGTTTAATTGTAAAATAATACATAGATAACACCCTTAATGGTCATGGTTTATATTTTATATATGAGTTTTCATCAGTAAGTGATCTAGATACTCTTGTGAAGCTCTTCTGTTACAAGACTATTATGCTTTTCATAAAACATAACTATTGCTGGACTTGCATGAAGTGGGATGAATTTATAAGAGCACACTCACTGCCAGCCTATGCACCCACCCCTCCAAAGAAAAATTTTTGCTAAAAATGTACTTTGAGCAATAAACACCCAATAAAAGAGATTTGGTTTAAAAGTAGGTGCTGAAGTCAGTTATACATTCAGTAGCCTCAAGCAAGAACCAGCAGTAAGACATTCTGAGTAAATCTGAACACAATTTTGAGAACAAGAGATCTCTAAATCACTCATTTTTTATTTTTTTAATTTAATTTTTATGAGTACATAGTAGGTGTATGTGTTTATGGGGTACATGAGATATACTGATACAGACATAAAATGCCTAATAATCATATCATATAAAATGAGGTATCCATCCCCTCAAGCATTTACCTTTTGTGTTAAAAACAATCCAATTATATATTTTTAGTTATTTTTAAAATGTACAATTCAATTATTATTCGCTATAGTTAGCCTGTCGTGCTATCAAATAGTAAGTCTTATTCATTCTTTCTGACTACTTTTTTTGTGCCCATTAACCATTCCCATGTCCTCTTTATTCCCCTCACCTCCATTCCCAGCATCTGGTAACCATCTTTGTACTCTCTATCTTCATGATTTCAATTGTTTTGAGTTTTAGATCCTACAAATAAGTGAGAGCACATGATGTTTGTCTTTCCGTGCCTGGCTTATTTCACTTAACATAACAACCTCTAGTTACATCCATGTTGTTGCAAATGAAATAATCTAATTCTTTTTTCTTTTGTGGCTGAATAGTACCCCATTGTGTATAAGTACCACATTTTCTTTATTCATTCATATATTGATGGGCACTTAGGTTGATTTCAAATCTTGGCTATTGCAAACAGTGCTGCAACAAACATCAGAGTGCAGATGTCACTTTGACATACTGATTTCTTTTGGGTGTATACCAAGCAGTGGGATTGTTGGATCATATGGTAGCTCAGTTTTTAGTTTTTTTGAGGAAACTCCTAACTGTTCTCCCTAGTGGCTGTACTAATTTACATTTCCACCAACAGTGTATGAGGGTCTCCTTTTCTCCCTATCCTTGCTGGCATTTGTTATCTCCTGTCTTTTGGATATAAGCCATTTTAACAGGGGTGAGATGATATCTCATTGTAGTTTTGACTTGGATTTCTCTGATGAGCAATGATGTTGAGCACCTATTCATATGCCTGTTAGAAAGTCAGTTTCTAAATGGAATGATTGGCATGGGCCTGGCTTCCTTGTTAACATGCTCGTGGTGTTTACTGGCAGAAGGATTACGAAGAGTCCCTATTAAACAAAACAAAACAAAACAAAACAAAACAAAACAGTGAAAACAAAAATCCCCTAATCACTCAGGATACTCCTGGCCTGTCTTGATAGCCTATTTTGTATGAACCTGGAGTTTATGTATTTATAAAGTATGGCTGTCTGGAGAGTGAGAAAAGTCATTATCTTTTATCTGTGGAATTAAATAGAAACCAGGAGAGTCCCAAAACTAAATCAGCTTTCTTTAAGAACAGCACGTCCACACCCTTTTCAGACTCACTATATGTTAATCAAAAACAAAGCAAGTCCTGTTACAGAAGATAAGATAATATTAGAAGCCACGTCTTCTGCAACTCATACTTTTCCAGAAAGGAATGTTAATTTTCTGCATGATATTGCTTCTACCTTTTAAATCACTGGTAAAAATTCATATTGGGGAATATGTACAATTAAAGTGATTCTGTTTTCACCTTTAGTGTTAAAACAGGTTGGAAGGTAGCTGAAACGGCCCCCAAACAGAAGCACCCCTGAATCCTGAGAAGCAAATGGAAGTGCTCCCTGGAGGAAAGATCCTGAATATAGACCTCAGAAATTCTAAAAGTTAACATGAACTATATATGAAGTAACAATCAAACATCATCATTCATAAAGGAAAATGTTACAACAAATAGTAAAAGATCAAAGAGAAAAAATATTAGATTTGTACCCTGAAAATTAAAATAATATAATTTGTAGATACAGAATATAACATAACTATGTATGAAATGTTTGAAGAAAATAGTAATTTAGTAAAAATAAACAAGAACTAAGACATTATCCAAATTGACCAAAGAGATTTGAAAAATAATCAAATATAACTTTTAAAATGAAATATGTTTACTGAAATATTTAAAGAGTAGAATAGACATTGTTGAAGCAGAAGAGAATGGAAATAATAGCGAAAGAACAAATATTTAAAGATGCAGTGGCTGAGAATTCTCCAAAACTCATAAGAATTATGATTCCACAGATATTGTAGGTACATATATACTGAGCAACATGAATAATAATGAAATCCACAGTTAGACACATTATAGTGAAACTGTAGAACATATATTACAGAGATGTTAAAAACAGTAAGAAGGCTGGGCACGGTGGCTCACGCCTGTAATCCCAGCACTTTGGGAGGTTGAGGCAGGTGGATTGCCTGAAGTCAGGAATTCAAGAACAGCCTGACCAAAATGGTGAAACCCCATCTCTACTAAAACTACAGAAATTAGCTGGGTGTGATGGCATGTGCTTGTAGTCCCAGCTACTCGGTTGGCTGAGGCAGAAGAGTTGCTTGAACCAGGGAGGCAGAGGTTGCAGTCAGCCGATGTAGTACCACTGCACTCCACCTTCAGTGACAGAGCGACACCCCATCTCAAAACAAACAAACAAAACAGGGAGAAAAATCCAGGCGTGGTGGCTCACACCTGTAATGACAGCACTTTGGGAGGGTGAGGAGAGTGTATCACCTTAGCCCAGGAGTTTGAGACCAGCCTGTGCAACATGGCACAATCCTGTCTCTACAAAAAATACAAAGATAGCAGGGCATGGTGGCATGTGCCTATAGTCCTAGCTACTGGGGGTGCTCAGGTGGGAGAGCCGTTTGAGCCAGGGAGGTCAAGTTTCCAACAAGCTGTGATCATGCTGCTGCACTCCAGCCTGGGCAAGAGGGCAAGATCCTGTCTCAAAAAAAAAAAAAAAAAAGAAAGAAAAAGGAAGAAATAAAAGAGAGAAAACAAAAGCAGTGAGAAAAGACAAAGCTGCCTACACAATAATGACAAGTAAACTATTCAGCAGCAACCAAAGAAACCACACAACTTGGTGATAAAGTCCTCAAAGTGATGAACAAAAAAATAGCTGTCAACTTAGAATTGTGTCTTCAGAAAAATAATCTGTCAAAAATGGTATTTACAAAATTGTAAATAAGCAAAACTGAGAGTTTACAACCAAGAATTATACCCTTAAGGAAGGATTAAAATTTTTATCTCAGGCAAAAATAATCCTAACAGGAACGTTTTAAGATGCAGTAAGAAATGCTTAGCAAGATATTGGTGAATTGACTATCCAGCCAAATACGCATCACTGCACATAATAATAATAACATTTTTGTAGTTAATAACGTAGATATCTCTAGAAAGTTTGGTGAGTAATAAAGAGATAAGACAAAAAATATATTAAGAATGAGAAAAATGGCACAACTCCAAGTGTAATAGAGAATTGAAAGAAGATACCATGAGTACATTTGGCAATGAAATTGAAAATGTTGCAAAAAGTCCTCCAAAAGTAAAATTTTCCAAAACTGATTCAAGAGAAAATTAAAGCTTAACTAGAACTTTGAACATTAAAAAATTAATCATTAACTTAAAACATTTCTACAGAGAAAATACTAATCCATTTTTATTGTAAATCAATTCCATCAAACTTGCAAGGAAAAGATCACTAGGAAAATGTGTATCTACATTAAAAAATCAGCAGTTTATCTTCAAATATAATCTCTGATAACTTTGAGAATTAAATGTAAAAGTCAAAACCATAAAACATTTAGATAAAACATATAGAAATATCTTTATGATCTTGAACTAGGGAAAACTAAGATGTTTCACTGTAATACATTCACATATTCAGTTGCGTTCATATTAATAACTCTGTTATTTAAAATTCAGCATAAAAATGTACATACTAAAATCTGAGGAAAAAGATCTGGACATATATAACAAGTGATTAGTAATCAAAATATATAAAGGACTTCTACAAATTAAAATATGTGTAAGTATATATATATATTTTATGAAATAGTCAATGCATATTAATAGGTATTTACCTAAGGGAAAACCCATGGTAAAAAATAAATATGCTCAAACCCAATAGAAAGATTCAAAGTAAGTCCATATTTTATACCATTTGATGTCTAATAAGTAGTCAAAAATGTTGAAATTTCATAATATCAAGTATTAGAGTGGTGTGGGTTAAGAATTCATAAACAGTTGCTGGTAAAAACATTTGGGAAAACCATATACCATGAGACGTATAAAAGACTGTTCTTAGCAGGATCGGTTGTCTTAACAAAAATACTAGTAATGACACCAGTGGGTGTCAACAGAAACATGGATTAAAAAAATACAGTACATTCAGAAAATGAAATATGTTAATATGTTACAGCAGTGAAAACTAATGAATCCAAATGCATGCAATAGCATGAAGAACCCTTAAACATAGCATTGAGTGCAAGCAAGTTGCAACCTACTTCATTTTTCTAAAATTGAAATGTAAACAATATATTTTGTGATAAGCATATGTGAGGAAACTTTTCTTTTTTTAAAAAAGGATCTATAAGCGCTTATCTCAAAATATTAGGAGAGGGGCAGGAGGAATATAAAAGACAGGAAGAAGCGAGAATACAAAAGACCGATTATACTAGTCAGGTTCTGTTTCTTAAATATTGTGGCTGGTTCATTGGTATTCATTAAGTTTTCCATAACTCAGGATTATGTTACATATATGATTTTGATGATAACAAATATTATATAATTATTGTGTGGTTAAAATATTAAATATTTTATTTCTTTATGTTCATGTGAGTTGGACATGCGTCTGCACTTTCTCTCATCCTGCTTTCCCTAAGGCAGTCAATAACATAACTGCCAAGATTTCCACCGTGGTTTTGACCAATGATGTGGTCTCTGCTAATGATACCTGAGGGAGAATAATTCATAAAGATTGGCAGAGATGGTAATTTTTTGTAAATGTGAACTGAGATTTATAAATCCTTTAAAACTATTATTTCAGCAGTAAGGAAGTGTTACATAATCATTAAGAACATGGTCAAATAAATTTTATGGGATTTCTAGCTCTGTAATTTACTAGCTCAATGTCCTAGTGTATTAGTCAGGGTTCTCTAGAGGGACAGAACTTATAGGATAGATGTATATATGAAGGGGAGTTTATTAAGGAGTATTGACTCACACAATCACAAGGTGAAGTCCCACAATAGGCCATCTGCAAACTGAGCAAGGAAGCCAGTCCAAGTCTCAAAACCTCAAAAGTAGGAAAGCTGACAGTGTACCCTTTAGTCTGGTCTGTGGCCGAAGGCCTGAAAGCCCCTGGCAAATCACTGGTGTAAGTACACGAGTCGAAAAGCTGAAGAACTTGGAGTCTGATGTTTGAGGTCAGGAAGCGTCCAGCACAGGAGAAAGATGAAACTGAAAGACTAAGCAAGTGTAGTTCTTCCAGCTTCTTCCGCCTACTTCACTCTATCCTAGCCATGCTGGTAGCTCATTAGTTGATGTCCACCTAGATTGAGGGTGGGTTTGCCTCTCCCAGTCCACTGACTCAAACGTTAATCTCCTTTGGCAACACCCTCACAGACACACCCAGGAACAATACTTTGCATCCTTCAATCCAATCAAGTTGACACTCAGTATTAACCATCACACCTAGGGAGTGTTATTTATTTCCTAATTCTTGGTTATCTCCTGTTCACAATAGCTTCTACATCATAAGGCTACTTTTAGAACTAAAAGAGGTAATACGTATATAGCACTGAACACAGTCGCTGGCACATATTTATGCTCATTATATGTTACGAATCATTATCATCGTTCCATGCACTTATCTGTCATATAAGAGGTAGATGCTTACTATTCTATTTTCCTGAATTGCTAAGGAGAAGGGATGTACAGCCACAGTGCAAGCAAGTTGCAACCCACCTCACTTTTACAAAATTCAAATGTAAAGAATATATATTTTATGATAAGCATATGTGACCTGAAATGTTTTCATTTTTCTTTGCAATTAATACTACTTGACAAAGTTGAAATGTTGATACTACTCTAACAATATGTTAACTTAGATGACTGAAAAGAGCACAGACACTCAGATGTTAAACTGTGATTGACAGTCAACTGACAACAGCAAGTGCCTAATAAGCCTATGGTACTAGTGACAACATGGCAGGGTACCATCGAGGAAACATCTGGGGCATCAAGAAAGAGAGCTGAAACAGGCTTATTTTTATTTCTAAGATCAGAAAGCCTGAAGCTGAATCACATTGGTTAGGCATTGATTCATTCTTGGTAGTGAGCTGTCAGCAATGGGCAACATCCCAGGAAAGAAAACCTCTGTGGCAATAACAGAGAGATAAAGAAAGGAAACATTAACAGGACGTTATCCTCAGTGCTCTCAAAAAATCAAAATCCTCAGAGGTGAGGAATTACGCAACAGTTGAGCTTACATACTCTGGAGTAAGCTGGACCTGAGTTTGACACATTACTGCGTGACGCAGGGCAAATTTAATTTCTCTAAGTTTACATTATGTCATTTACTAAATGAGGAAAATGCTTACAGTTTTGAGTTGTCAAGAGGAAGAATTCATATAAAATGCTTAACATTGTCATTAGCAAAAGGGAGGGTTCAATGTATTTAATTTTCATTATTGCCGTCACTTACCATCATCATATCATCATAATCATGATTAACTGACGTCTGTAGAATTTTACAAGTATAGATAGCAGGCAAAATGAAATTTGTTATCCAGCAATGATCCTTATTATTTAACAAATTGAGAGAATAAATAGATATTGTCTAAAATGTCATACGAACATACATATATGGGCATTGTTATAACCTGCGTATATTACATTTCCTAAAATAAGAAAGACTGGATGTTGTCAGCATGGGCTTATGTCACATTCTGGTTCCTTTCTCCAGAGCAGATGTGTGTGTGTGTATACATATATCTCCATCATATATATGAAATTTGATAATTATGAGAAAGTAAAATACAGTATGCTATAAATATTGACACATAAAATAGATTTTATAGTCCTCTGTACCATTAAAAAAAAAGTCCAACAAGCTCAAAACATTATTTGTTATGTTGAAAAATTCCACTAGACATTCTTTTTTTTTTTTTTTTTTTTTTGAGATTGAGTTTCGCTCTTGTTGCCCAGGCTGGAGTGCAGTGGTGTAATCTTGGCTTGCTACATCCTTTGCCTCCTGGGTTCGAGCAATTCTCTTGCCTCAGCCTCCCGAGTAGCTGGGATTATAGGTGCCCACCGCCACGTCTAGCTAATTTTAAAAATATTTTTAATAGATACTGGGTTTCACCATCTTGGCCAGCTGGGCAGGCTGGTCTCAATCTCCTGACCTCACGTGATCTGCCTGCCTTGGTCTCCCAGAGTGCTGGGATTAGAGGCATGAGCCACCATGCCTGGTCTAGACATTCTTATACTTCCAAAATACTATTGAGGTGTTTTTGCTACAGAAAATAACTTATCTAAAAATTATTTTTAAAAATTATATTCTACATACTGATTTATTTTATCTTCACCTCGATAAGATCACCTTTTTCATTGTCACAAAAAGGACTACAATTAGAGATCTCAGTTAATCACATATGTTTTCTCATAGTGCTTATTTGTCATGGACCAAATAAATTATTACTCATGGGCAGGAAATCAGAAACATATGTTGGGTTTCCCCTCAATGTGCAATATATTTGACATGAAAAATTGAATAAAAAGGCAATAAAGTGGAAGAATGTATGAAAGTTCTCAGAAACAACAACAACATTCCACAGTGGTGGGATATGTCAACAGGAGCCAATTGAAAGAGCTCCCAATGGCAGAAGCTAGAACAATGAGAAACAAAAGAAAGTAAGATTGAATTATAACACAAAATATAAAATATCTAGGAATCATACTGAAGTATATATATCTCAGTATATAAAGAAATATATTCCTTCTCTCTCTTCCTTATATATATATATACATCAGTATCAATTCATAGATACTTATTTTATATTTTGTGTAATATTGGATTATATATAAGATATATTCAATGTTGAATATGTACATATGTATTCAGTAATGTATGTCTATATACATATATGACTGAAACATAAATATATGTATACATACATATAGGATTGAAATAGACATGTGTGTGTGTATATATACATATATGATTGAAAGAATTACTAAAAGGAGAGAATAGACAAATTTCCCATTCAGAGTTCCAAATAATTTTTGAAGATACTCCACCCTCACGGAGACAAAAACCAAACTACCCACTGCTTAAGTGTGGCATGTACTTAGAGATTTCCTTCCAAAGAATCAGCACGGAAAAAAGGAAAAGGAATAATTTTATAGAGGGGAAGCCTGGCAAACACAATCTCGACTAAGGGATAAAAATCAACATCAACATGTCATGGTGATAATATGAATCCTGGGTAAGTTGTGTTTGAAATAGCACTTTACCTCTGTGATCTTTCTCTCTCAAACCAATAACCCCAGTAAGATAATGGGGAAAAAAAATCAGACCATTGCCAATTGAGGGACATTTTGCAAAATAACTGACCAAAACTGCAAATAAAAGGGAAGTATGAGAAACTGTCACAACCAAGAGAAACGGAAAAAGACATGACAACAATGTAATATGGTCTTCTGGATGGGATTTGAACAGACCAGAGAAAATACATTAGGTCAAAACTTAGGAAATCTGAATAAATTGTATACTTTAGTTAATAACAATATATAAATATTGGTTAATTATTGTGACAAGTCTGCCATATTTATGTAAGATAAGGGAATCTGGATGTGGGTATATGGGGACTTTCTTTACTAGCTTCTCAATTTCTCTTACAGTCTCAAACTATTCTAAAATGAAAATTTTATTTTTTATTATTTTTTGATGTCCCAATATCTTTTTATTATTATTATTATACTTTAAGTTCTGGGTCACTAGTTCAGAACATGCGGGTTTGTTACATAGGTATACATGTGCCATGGTGGTTTGCTGCACCCATCAACCCATCATCTACATTAGGTATTTCTCCTAATGCTATCCCTCCCCTAGGCCCCCACCCCCCAACAGGCCCAGGTATGTAATGTTCCCCTCTCTGTGTCCATGTGTTCTCATTGCTCAACTCCCACTTATGAGTGAGAACATGCAGTGTTTGGTTTTCTGTTCTTGTGTTAGTTTGCTGAGAATGATGGTTTCCAGCTTCATTCATGTCCCTGCAAAGGACATGAACTCATCCTTTTTATGGCTGCATGGTATTCCATGGTGTTTACGTGCCACATTTTCTTAATCTAGTCTATCATTGATGGGCATTTGGGTTGGTTCCAAGTCTTTGCTATTGTGAATAGTGCTGCAATAAACATACATGTGCCTATGTCTTTTTAGTACAATGATTTATAATCCTTTGGATATATACCCAGTAATGGGATTGCTGGGTTAAGTGGTATTTCTAGTTCTAGATCCTTGAGGAATCACCACACTGTCTTCCACAATGGTTGAACTAATTTACACTCCCAATAACAGTGTAAAAGTATTTCTATCTCTCCACATTCTCTCCAGCATCTGTCGTTTCCTGACTTTTTAATGATCGTCATTCTAACTGGCCTGAGATGGTATCTAATAGTTGTTTTGATTTGCATTTCTCTAATGTAATGATGAGCTTTTCTTCATATGTTTGTTGGCCACATAAATATCTTCTCTTGATAAGTGTCTGTTCATATCCTTCGCTCACTTTTTGATGGGGTTGTTTGCTTTCTTTCTTGTAAATTTGTTAAGTTCTTTGTAAATTCTGGATATTAGCCCTTTGTCAGAAGGATAGATTGCAAAAATTTCCTTTCCTTCTGAAGGTTGCCTGTTCACTCTAATGACAGTTTCTTTTGCTCTGCAGAAGCTCTTTAGTTTAATTAGATCCCATTTGTCAATTTTGGCTTTTGTTGCCATTGCTTTTGGTGTTTTAGTTATGAAGTCTTTGCCCATACCTATGTCCTGAATGGTATCACCTAGGTTTTCTTGAAGGATTTTTATGGTTTTAGGTCTTACATTTAAGTCTTTAATCCATCGTGAGTTAATTTTTGTATAAGGTGTAAGGAAGGGGTCCAGTTTCAGTTTTCTGCATATGGCTAGCCAGTTTTCCCAACACATTTTTTTAAATAGGGAATCCTTTCCCCATTGCTTGTTTTTGTCAGGTTTGTCAAAGATCAGATGGTTTTAGATGTGCAGTGTTGTTTCTGAGGCCTCTGTTCTGTTCCATTGGTCTATATATCTGTGTTGGTACCAGTACCGTGCTGTTTTTGTTACTGTAGCCTTGTAGTATAGTTTAAAGTCAGGTAGCCTTGATGCCTCCAGCTTTGTTCTTTTTGCTTAGGATTGCCTTGGCTATGTGGGCTCTTTTTTGGTTCCATATGAAATTTAAAGTAGTTTTTTCTAATTCTGTGAAGAAAGTCAATGGTAGCCTGATGGGGACAGCATTGAATCTATAAATAAGTTTGGGCAGTATGGCCATTTTCATAATAGTGATTCTTCCTATCCATGAGCATGAAATGAAGCAATATAACTCCTAAATATATTGCATGAGCATTAAGCCCTCTATTTGGAGGAAGAATAGAATCTTTTCAGCTGGGAGTCTCAGCAAATGTTTCCAGGAAAGATTGAGGACTGAGATCAACACTGGAATATAAAAATTAACCACTCCACAGGAATTTTTCATTTAGTAGGAAAATTCTAGAACATGAAAATGCCTTTACATCAAAAAGGTCCACTTTTAAATTTTACGGTGGCATCTCCAATGTGAACAAAGAATATCAGTGTCATTTTCTGCCCCAACTATGTATCAATACACTCTTATAACACCCTAAAAAAGCACATGTTCTTATTTGTCATTACTATCATTTAAATAAATCTGATTATTATTTTGAGCAAATAATAGCTGGACAACTTGGACTACCACATCATGAAAGATTTTTAAATTTGTTATCTGTTCTCTTGCTAAACCTTAAGAAACTTTAGAAAAAAATATGTTTGCGTTCAGATAGTAATTCAGTAATGTATTAATTTATTAGACAAATGTTTGTTGAGCACCCACTAAATGGCAGACAGGATTTCAGACACAGAAAGCACAATAATACCTAAAGCACTGCAGTCTCTCACAAGCTGATGCCTCTGTGTTCATGGCAAGGGTACTACAGGAAGGATGTAGTGAGTTGTGGGCAAAGAAAAAAAATCAGATCCTTTTTGATTTCTATTTAGGTTGAATTTGATTGTCTCCAATTCAATGATAATATGGTAACGTATGTTCTGATAATAAAATTAGCACCATTCTATGCATTCCTTCACATTAAGCTAACCAACATCACTTTGTCTTTATCTATCTATATATGTGTGTATATATTAACATATGCATATTTATATATTTTGTCATATATTTGGCTAGAGAAAATAATATATAGTTTTTAAAAAATTATCTGGCTTTGCATAGTTTAATCATTTGGGGCTAAGGATCAAGAGAGAGAGCAAGAGATAGCATTTCTTTTTGTTTTCTGATGTTTGTGCAGCTGTTTCCACTGTCTTGCCAGGGATTTTTTTTCCAAAAGGGAAATACTGGTATCCTTAATGCCAGCTGGGGGCGTTCTTTTATTAAGCAAGATGAAAATAAAATTATCTCTTCCTGCTGTTGCTATAGTGACTGCTGTACCTACCATCTCCAGTTCCCACCTAGTAGGTGGTATATAGGTTTTTCTGGAGCCAAATATATTCCTCATGGTGGCATAGTTCACATTTCAACCTGGTGCTTCATTTGTCCACAGACTGTTCCTTGTTTATGATGCAAATGATCTTTCTCGTCCTCACTTTCTAAGAAGCAAGGTTTAAGTTCAATACTATTAATCTCTGTTAAATATAAAGGCTTATAAAGACACCAGAGTCCTAAATGTGATATGAATAGTTCTGGATAACCAAAACCTAAAGAAACAACTGGAGAGTTTCAAATTTTATAGGTTTTTTTTTTCACAAGCTATTTTTGTTTACCACCTGCAAAAATCTAACTACAACTGAAAAAAAAAAAATTCCCAGTATATTATGACAGGTACCAGCAGCAAAAAAAAAAAAAAAAAAAAAAAAAAAACCAAACAAACAAAAAAACCATGAATTCACAGCAGTTAGATCAATAAATTTTGAAAACTAAATATTTATAAACAGACAAAAATAGGGAAATGACTTTTGGTTAGCGGTTCCTTGGAAAGTTTTTTCACCTTACTAATAAAATATCAATGATTATGCAGAAAAACAAATGCTAGCTATGATAATTTTGAAATCCAAAGTCAAATTGGAGAGGATTTATATAAAATATAAGTTACATGGTTTTGGATTTAGAAACATCTAAATTTTACCTTATGAAGCAGATTAGCTCTGCTTACTGAAAAAACACAGGAAGACATATTGTCCTTCCTCATGGCATACCATTACCATCAGTGCTACTGCCCAAAGTCACCAGAGTATTTTTCTTGACATGCCCCAAGCATTTACAATAATTTGTAGTTAGCACTTCCTATAAATATATAAGGCAGAAAACAGGTAGGCCTGGAAAAGGCACATCACATTTGAATTCTATAACCCCAGTGGATAAAGTGCTAAAGGTAGGGCATAAGGATATTAAGAACCTTGATAGCATCAGATAATAGAATTGTGATTTTTGCTGCTCCCCATCAGTTCAGTGTCAGTACTAGGCATCCAAGAGGGGAGAATGTCTCACCTTAGTCCAGCAGAGCTGTCTTAGATAAATGTCTGCTAGACCTGGGAATTTGAAAAGGGCTAGTCAATATTGACATTCCCTATAGTTAGTTACCATAGAAGAAGACTTGATCTGTACAGTAAGTGAAATGAAAAATTCTCATACCCTATCTGGTGGCAAATGTCAAATGAAGAGATATCTCCTCAAGAGAGAGTTAAGAGGTTTCAGTTCAAGATGGCTGGCTAGACCCAGATAGTGCCATGCCTCCCTCATGGAAAGGAAACAAAATAACAAGTGAATACTAACACTTCAAGTGGATCATCTAAGAGATCACTTTGTGATTCACCAGGGAAGTGACAGGACCCACATAGAGCAGAGAGGAATGAAGCCATGAAGCTGAACAGTAACCAACCCAGAACTGGTATGGAGCCGAGGAAAGCTCCCTAAGTTGGGAAAGTGAGTGGGGAAAGAGTGAGTGAGTAAGAGTCTCCCCTGGGGATCACACTTCTGCCATGGACTTTTGTAGTTCAGCTCTTGACTCCCTCGGGCCTCTAGAACAGCAGAGAGCTATGTGGAGTCTGTGCAGAGGCACTGCTCAAGCCCACATGGAACCAACCCCACAAGCTTTTGATTTTCGAGCAGCCCAGTTCCAGCAGCCACTGCCCCACTGAGAAAGGAGACACAGCATTTTTCCATCTCCCTAGAATAGATGGCGCATCCATAGTACTAAGAAGCAGCTAGACTGCATACTGCATAAGTCCTTGCCTCTGCAGCTCCTTAGTAGGTGGGACTCACTGGCTTGGGTCCCCAGCACAGCCTCCCTGAGTTTCCTGAACACTGCAGTCATGGCTCTGTTTCTCTGATTGCATAACTCCCAGAGGTAGCTAACAGGCCCTTCACTATCACTGCTGCCTTCACTCCTCCTGTTCCCAAGCCAGGGAGGGAACAAGGAGGTGGGGCACATTTGTGGACCTCCAGTATGGATGTCATAGCTGACATATGGAGGAATAGTGGTAGGCTTGTGCCCCCAAGTCCCTGCCTTCACTGCTCTTTGCCAAACAGGGCTTGCTGCCTTTCGGCCCATAACACTCTTACTCATCCCCTGGCTGATCACTGCGGTCATGGCTCTGTGTTCTGAGTACATACCTTCCAGAAGTAGCTGATAGGCCCTCTGTGATCACAGCTGCTGCTGTCTCTGCACATGCTGCTCCCAGATTGAGAGAGACTGAAGAGATGGGTCACTTTCATGTACCTCCAGCATAGGACTCCATAGCTGAGATACAGAGGAGTAGCAGGCACGTGATATACCCCACAACTTCCCACCTCTGTTGTTCCTTGCCAAACAGAACTCACTGATTTCCCGTCTCCAATGCAGCCTTTCCACCCCTGCCTGATCCCTACAGTCATGGGTTATTCCTCTGAGAGCCCAGTTTCCTGAGGCCAGCAACAAATATTCACAACTGTTGCTTCCATTGATTCTGCCCCTACCACCCCCAGGCCAGTTCAGGAGCAAGAAGGCTTCTCACCTTTGCATGCTTCAGACAATGAAATTTAGAACTGCTTGTGTGAGAGGGAAGTTCGAGCACACAACATGCCCCATAGCTGTCAGCTGCCACTGTCCCAGCTGAGGGTTCCTGCTCTTCCAATGAAAGGCCCACGTCACAGCTGCCCTGCCCCAGCCTGAATATTTAAGCTTTGACCCAGAGCCCTGTTAAAAACATAAACCCCACAGGCCTCTGATATTCCCTTGGGATCCCACCACCTAAGCATTCTGCCTACCCTGACCTGAAAGTTCTGCCAGTGACCCGGGTACCAGCCCATCCCATCATAGCGAGCATCTGAACTGGACTAGACCAAGTAGAAGAAAGAACTTCAATGCGTAAAAACTGTTCTTTTGAACTAGCCCAGTCAGTTGCAAATAAAGAAAAAAATTTAAAAAACAAAACCTTTGAGAAATAAGAGATTATGTAATGTAACTAAACCTACAAGTTATTGGAATTCCTAAGAGAGAAAAAGAAAAAGTAAACAACCTGGAAAACATTTGAGAGGATAAATAATTTAAAAATATTGCTAGAGGTAGATATTCGGATATGAGAAAACCAGAGAACACCTATGAGATAATACACAAGATAAACATTACTGAGGCATTTGGTTACTAGACTATCCAAGGTTGGTGCTAAAGAAAAAATGTTAAAGGCGGCTAGAGAAAAGGTTCAAATCATCTACAAAGGAAAATCAATCAGACTAACAGTGGACTTCTCAGCAGAGACCTTACAAGCCAAAAGAGGTTGGTGTTGTATTTTTAGCCTCCTTTAAAAAAAAAATGTCAGCTAAGAATTTCATATTACTACAAACTAAGCTTCATAAATGAAGGAGAAATACTCTTTCCCAGACAAGCAATTACTGAGACAATTTGTCACCACTAGACCAGTCCTACAAGAAATGCTCAAAGGAATTCTAAATATGGAAACTAAAGGATGATACTTGGCATCAGAAAATGACAGATATATACAGAACTCACTGACCCTATAAAGCAACTACGTAATTGAAACTCCAAAACAACTAGCTAACACCACTATGTCAGGAATAAAAACTTACATATCAATATTAATCTTGAATCTAAATGACCTACATACCCCACTTAAAACATGTAGTGGCAAATTGGATAAATAAATAAGATCTAATGATCTGCTGTCTTCAAGAGACCTATCTCACATGTAATGACATCCATAGGCTCAAAGTAAATGGTTGGAGAAATATCTGTCACACAAATTGAAAACAAGAAAAAGCAGGTTGAACAACAACATCAAGTCAGAAATCAAAATAAAAAGTTTAATGAAAATAGAAACATAACATACAAAACCTCTGGAATACAGTGAAGGCATTGCTAGGAGGAAAGTTTATAGCATTAAATGCCTACATAAAAAATAGAAAAATCTTCAGCTGGAAATGTAATGCTGCATCTCAAAGAATAAGAAAAACAAGAACAAATCAAACCTAAATGTAGCAGAAGAAAAAATACTAGAACAGAACTAAATGAGTTTGAGGCCAAAAAATGATACAAAGGATCAATGAAATAAAAGGTTGGTTCTTTGAAAGGATAAAGGAAATTGATAGAATGCTAGCTAGCCTAAGGAAAAAAAAAAGAGAAGATTCAAATAAGTACAATTGGAAATGATGAAGATGACATCACAACTGATACCAGAAAAACAAAAAACGATCATCAGAGACTAGTATGATCACCTTGATGTACACAAACTAGAAAACCTGAAGACATAAGACAAATAGCATAGTTCCTGCTTCAATAAGTTCACTTATTCATTCACTCAATCACTGCTTCTTTCAACAAATATAAATTAAATGCCTATTATATTCTAGACACAGGCACTGATGATACAGCAGTGAAAAACAATGAATTTGCCTTTTGAAGAACATTAATTATTTTCATTCATTTTGTTACTTAAAGAATATTCCTAGAAATTATGTATTTTCATTGTGTGGTGACTACCATGTTTTTTTCTTTTACAATTTCTGCTTTATGAAATCTTACTACTTTTTATCTTTATTCTAATGATTCTCTGAGTTTAGCAGATATAGAAACATAACATTCCCAAGTAATGTTAAATTTATATCTCTTTTAAACAATTTTATATCCTGTATTTTTCTCATTTCACTTATTCTACTGAATTACTTAGAATTTCAAGATCAATGTAAAGTTGCTTCTTTAGTGGAAATGCCTCTAATGTTTCTCTATTAAGTATAATATTTGTTTCAAGTTAGAGAGAATTAATGAAACTAAGCTGTTGAGATCTTAATTTGGTTCTCAGCTTGAACATTATTAGCGTATGGAAGTGCTACTGACTTTTGTATGTTGATTTTTGTATCCTGAGACTTTACTGAAGTCACTAATCAGGTCTAGGAATCTTCTAGAAGAGTCTTTAGGGTTTTCTAGGTAAACAATCATATCTTCAGTGAACAGAAATAATTTGACATCCTTTTTCCCAATTTGGATGCCTTTTATTTCTTCCTCTTACGTGATAGCTCTGTTTGGGACTTCCAGGATTATATTGAATAGAATTAGTTAAAGTAGCCATCCTTGTCTTTTCCCATTTCTTAGTGAAAATGGTTTCAACTTTTCCCTGTTCAACCTGATGTTGCCTGTAGTTTGTCATGCATGGCTCTTATTATTTTGAAGTATGTTCCATCTATGCTAGTTTGTTGAGGGTATTTATTATGAAGAGATGTTGGATTTTATCCAGTACTGTTTTTTGCATCTATTGAGATGATCATATAGTTTTCATTCTTATATCTGTTTATGTGGTGGATCATGTTTATTGATTTATGTATATTGAGCCATCCTTGCATCCCTTGAGCAAAGCACATTTGATCATGGCAAATTATCTTTATGATGTATTGTTGGATTCAGTTTGCTAGTATTTTGTTGAGGAGTTTTGCATTGATGTTAATCAGAAATATTGACCTGTAATTTCTTTTTTATTGTCATTTTGTCCTTCCCTGATTTTGGTATCATGGTGTTACAGGATTTGTAGAGTGAGTTAGGAAGACATCCCTTCTCCTTGATTTTTTGGAATAGTTTTAGTAAGGTTGGTACCGGCTTTTCTTTGTACATCTGGTAAAATTTGGCTTTGAATTCATGTGGTACTAGGCTTTCTTTTTGTTAGGAGATTTTTTTTTTATTACTGATTCAATTTCATTACTCATTGTTGGTCTATTCAGGGTTTCTATTTCTTGCTAGTTCAATCCTGGAAGTTTGTATGTTTACAGGACTTTATCCATTTCCTCTAGGTGTTCTAGCTTGCGTTCATAAAGGTCATCATACTAGTCTCTGTATCAGTTGTGATGTCATCTTGATCATTGCTGATTCTACTTATTTGAGTCTTCTTTCTTTTTTTTTCTTAGCCCAACTAGTGTTCTATGAATTTTCTTTATCCTTTCAAAGAACCAACCTTTTACTTCATTAATTCTTTTTATCTTTTTTTTTGGCCTCAAACTCGTTTAGTTCTGCCCTAATATTTGTTACTTTTTTCTGCTACCTTTCATTTGTTCTTGTTTTTCTAGTTCTTTGAGATGCACCACTAGGTTTCTAATTAAAAATCTTATATTTTTTGTGTTTACTGATTTATGTATATTGAGCCATCCTTGCATCTCTGGAAAAAAAACACATTTGATCATAGTGGATTATCTTTTTGATGTATTGCTGGATTCAGTTTGATAGTATTTTGTTGAAGATTTAATGCTATAAACTTTAATGCTGTAAACATTCCTCTTACCATTGCCTTTGCTGTATCCCAGAGGTTTTTGTATGTTACATTTCTACTTTCATTCATTAATTTTTTTTTATTTCTGACTTGATGTTGTTGTTTAACATGCTCTTTTTTGTTTTCAATTTATGTAATAGATATTTCTACAACCCTTTACTTTGAGCCTATGGATGTCATTACATGCGATGTGGGTATCTTGAAGACATCAAATGATTAGATCTTATTTATTTATCCAATTTGCCGCTATATGTTTTAAGTGGGGTATTTAGGTTATTTACATTCAAGATTGATATTGATACATGATGTTTTGTTCCTGACATAGTGTTGTTAGCTAGTTGTTTTGGAGTTTCAAATAATTTATTTACATCTTAATACTCCCTTTTTTTCATCACTCTGTTTCCCTGCTAGCCTCATACATGTCTCCAAAGCTTTATGTGTTACTGTATCTTTATGGTCAAAAGATCTCTACAGTGATTCACAATGTCGGCTCTGGCATCAGACATCCTACTTGGAATTTTGCCTCTATTATTTACTAATTATGTAACATTGGGCAAGGTACATAGCTTCTCTGAGCTTCAGTTTCTCACAAAAGTGTCTAACTAAAAGGATATTTTAATAAGAAATGAATTAAAACACACATATAAAAATATTCATTGTATAGTGTGTGGCAGGTAGTGAGTATTCAGTAAATGGTAGCTATCATCATCACCATTTTGTCTCCATTGTCAATACTTTTTAAATGTTTTGGGTGAGATGACATTAGAACTATAAACTGGTAAGATTTTCTGAGAACTTCTTTTGGTCATACATTTTCTATTTTTTTTTTCCTTGAAATGGAGTCTCACTTTGTTGGTCAGGCTGGAGTGCAGCGGCACGATCTTGGCTCACTGCCACCTCTGCCTACTGGGTTCAAATGGTTCTCCCACCTCAGTCTCTCAAGTAGCTGGGATTACAGGTGTGCACCACCATGCCCTGCTAATTTTTTGTGTATTTTTAATAGAGATGGGTTTCACCATGGTGACCAGGCTAGTCTCGAACTCCTGACCTCAAGTGACCTGCCCACTTTGGCCTCCCAAAGTGCTGTGATTACAGGCACGAGCCACCATGTCTGACCTGGTCATACATTTTCTATTCATGAGCATAGAATGGTTTATTTTTTTCTAAATCTAAATTCAGCTCACCACTGAGGTTTATTCATTCAGGAATATCTATTAAGTACCTAATATGGTGCTTGGCACATATGCATGCAATTAATATTAGTTTAATAAAGGAAAAAGCTGTGAATTAAAAAAAACTGAACTGTTATTTGGTATACATGGTGCTAGATGCTGGATACAAGGATACATATGCTACCTTTTTATGTTATTTAATAATGGCTGTCATTTATTAAGGGTTCAGTGTAAGTTAAGGTCTGTTTTTGGGTAAAATGCAAGCGTTATCCCCTGACAATCATTTTGAGGTAGGTATTGTTATTCCTGTTACACAAGTAAGGAAATTGAGGTTTATCTAAGGTCACATGGATGATAAGTGGAAGAGACGTAATTCAAATCCATGTCTTTCTGATTCTAGAGGGCAAGCTTTTATACATTGCAGATGTGTAAATAACTTGACCTCCCACCACAATGACATGAACTGGCAATACAGAAAAGTCATTGACTTTCTAATAGTAGAAGATTAGTAAGCTTTTCTACTCCTGCTAATTTTAGTGAACCAGAGCGTGGATCTACTCCTCTGTTTTTGTACAGCCCGCAAGCTAAGGAGTTTTTTTTTTTTTTTTTTTTAACATTTTTAAATGTTTGAAAAATCCGAAAGAATAACACTTCATCACTTGTTAAAATCATATAACAGTACCTACATTATACCCTCAATTTTGCCTTTTGCCCTGCAAAGCTTCAAGTATTTACTAAGTGACCCTTTATAGAAAACGTCTGCCTAACCTTGAACTAGACTATTTGGGATGCCCTTCAGTAATGTGAGTAATGCTTATGCCATAGTTGATTTACAGAAAAAAATGTATCACTAGTAAATAGACATATTAGCCCTACACAGTTTCTGGAACTGTTTTCTTACACTTCAGTGCAAAAGAGCTAGAGCAACAACAAAACAGAAGCAAAAATCAAAAGACTACTAGTACATTGGGCTGATGCTTCATGTAAAAATGAGATTCATTCTCTCAAGAATTTATTTATATAATTAATGAAAAATTTCACACAAAAGTAACCTGTTAAAAATAAATGATTTTAAATACCCTTTTAAATGTGCAGACAATAAACTGAATCCTTCCTTAAACTTGAGTATTACCCAAAGATTATTTTACATACTAGTTGAGCCTAAATGAAGATCACAAATTAAAACTTTCTGAAATAGTTAAAAGATAGGAAAGAAAGAATTGGGCCAAGGACGGGGAGCAGATTTGCTTTAAGGCAAGGCATGAAGTTTTTAGCCAAGATGTAAGATAAGTTGAAAATTGATCACTAGTCAACTGAGTTATGAAATGAAACAGCTTCCAACGATTTTTTTAATTAAACATGGTATAAATTTTTCAGATAGAACTGTTGAGGTTATAGCTTATAAGAGAAAAAATGCAAATCTATGTTACTTGATTAAACTATACAACAGCAAATGAGCTAAGGGAATCAAGAAAGCAAGCAATTTACTTCTTCAGGTACTTGATCAGGAGGCCAGGACTATTGTGAGTGCTCTGCAATACACGAATGAAGTTGAAAACAAATTTGGCAGAGCAAAACACTCAAGCACACATATGCGAACAGCATAAGAATTCCTGTAAAGGGCTGTTTAGATTTTTACTTTGGTTATGGTATAACCATAACCAAAACCGTAACCATAGTATAATCATGGTTATACCATAACCAAAGTAAAAATTCAAAACAGTCCTTTACAGGAATTCTTATGCAGTTTGGGACTGGATTGGATTTGCAAAGGGAAAAAAAACTATTTCTTTATGAAAATGCAGTTATCAGGTTGAAAAGCATAATGTTATACTCACAGTCAAACTGTCTTAAAAATCTACTCACCAGTTAATTATGTTTTTCTCATTCGATATGTGGAAAAGAAATAACTGTGTCATCTAGAGGGGCTGTTCTAAGTAGAGTCTAGTGGAGGCAAAAATTGCCTGAGGAGTTGACAGAAACATAGCAGAGGGAAATTTCTAGTAGATAATAACTGCCATCACCCTTGGTCAGAGGAACACCGTTAGCTTTAAGACTATGGTAGTTTCCAAGAAACTCTAAATATAATTTTTTTAGAGAGAATATTTTCAAACTATTCATCTGACAAAGGATTAATATCCAGAATATCCAAGGAACTGAAATAACTCAATAGCAGAAAAACAAATAATCTGATTTACAAATGGGCAAATGAGCTGAATAGATACCTATCAAAACAAGACATGCAAATGGGCACCAGTTAAAAGTATTCAACATCATAATCATCAGGGAAATTCAAATCAGACCACAATGAGACATCATGTCATCCCAGTTAGAATGGCTGTTATAAAAAAGGCAAATATAACAGATGCTGGTGAGGATGTAGAGAAAGGGGAACTCTTTTTAATGATATTTTTGTTTTCTTTTATTGTTTGCAAATATTGTATATAGTTCTATCATCATATATAGATAATTTTGTATCTTATATATGTTTTTTATTATACGTTAAGTTCTTGAATACATGTACAGAATGTGCAGGTTTGTAACATAGGTATACACTTGCTATGGTGGTTTCCTGCACCCATCAACTCATCATCTACATTAGGTATTTCTCCTAATGCTATCGCTCCCCTAGCACCCAACCCCCCTCCCCAAGCCCGCACAGGTCCCAGTGTGTGATGTTCCCCTCCCCGTGTCCGTGTGTTCTCATTGTTCGACTTCCACTTACAAGTGAGAACCTGTGGTGTTTGGTTTTCTGTTCCTGTGTTAGTTTGCTGAGAGTGATGGTTTCCAGCTTCATCCATGTCCCTGCAAAGGACATGAACTCATCCTTTTTTATGGCTGCATAGTATTCCATGGGGTATATGTGCCACATTTTCTGTATCCAGTCTATCATTGATGGGCGTTTGAGCTAGTTCCAAGTCTTTGCTACTGTGAATAGTGCTGCAATAAACATACATGTACATGTGTCTTTATAGTAGAATGATATATAATCCTTTTGGTATATACCCAGTAATGGGATTGCTGGGTCAAATGGTATTTCTGGTTCTAGATCCCTCAGGAATTGCCACACTGTCTTCCACAATGGTTGAACTAATTTACACTCCCACCAACAGTGTAAAAGCATTCCAATTTCTCCACATCCTCTGTAGCACCTGTTGTTTCCTGACTTTTTAGTGATTGCCATTCTAAATGGCATGAGATGGTATCTCTTTGTGGTTTTGATTTGCGTTTCTCTAATGACCAGCAATGATGAGATTTTCTTCATGTGTTTGTCGGCTGTATAAATGTCTTCTTTTGCAAAGTGTCTGTGCATATCCTTCACCCACTTTTTGATGGGTTTGTCTGTTCTTTTCTTGTAAATTAGTTTAAGTTCTTTGTAGATTCTTGATGTTGGCCCTTTATCAGACAGATAGATTGCAAAAATCTCCCTTTCTGTAGGTTGTCTGTTCAGTCTGATGATAGTTTCTTTTGCTGTGCAGAAGCTCTTTAGTTTAATTAGATCTCATTTGTCAATTTTGGCTTTTGTTGCCATTGCTTTTGGTGTTTTAGTCATGAAGTCTTTGCCCATGCCTATGTCCCGAATGGTATTGCCTAGGTTTTCTTCAAGGGTTTTTGTGGTTTTAGGTCTTACGTTTAAGTCTTTAATCCAACTTGAGTTAATTTTTGTATAAGGTGTAAGGAAGGGGTCCAGTTTCAGTTTTCTGCATATGGCTAGCCAGTTTTGCAAATAGCATTTATTAAATAGGAAATTCTTTCCCCATGGCTTGTTTTTGTCAGATTTCTCAAAGACCAGATGGTTGTAGATGTGTGGCATTATATGTGAGGCCTCTGTTGTGTTCCACTGGTCTATATATCTGTTTTGGTACCAGTACCATGCTGTTTTGGTTACTGTAGCCTTGTAGTATAGTTTAAAGTAAGGTAGCATGATGCCTCCAGCTTTGTTCTTTTTTCTTAGGATTGTCTTTGCTGTATGGGCTCTTTTTTGGTTCCATATGAAATTTAAAGTAGTTTTTTCTAAATGTGTGAAGAAAGTTAATGGTATCTTGATGGGGATATCATTGAATCTATACATTACTTTGGGCACTATGGCCATTTTCATGATATTGATTCTTCCTATCCATGAGCATGGACGCCTTTTCCATTTGTTTGTGTCCTCTGTTATTTCCTTGAGCAGTAGTTTGCAGTTTTCCTTGAAACGGTCCTTCACATCCCTTGTGAGATATGTTCCTAGGTATTTTATTCTCTTTGTAGCAATCGTGAATGGAAGTTCACTCATCACTTGACTCTCTGTTTGTCTGTTATTGGTGTATAGGAATGCTTGTGATTTTTGCACATTGATTTTGTATCCTGAGAGTTTGCTGAAGTTGCTTATTAAGGAGATTTTGGGCTGAGACGATGGGGTTTGCTATATATACAGTCGTGTCTCCTGCAAACAGAGACAATTTGACTTCCTCTCTGCCTATTCGAATGCTCTTTATTTCTTTCTCATGCCTGATTGCCCTCTCTAGAACTTCCAATATCATGTTGAATAGGAGTGGTGAGAGAGGGCATCCTTGTCTGGCGCAGGTTTTCAAAGGGAATGCTTCCACCTTTTGCCCATTCAGTATGATACTGGCTGTGGGTTTTTCATAAATAGCTCTTATTATTTTGAGATAAGTTCCATCAATACCTAGCTTATTGAGAGTTTTTAGCATGAAGGGGTGGGGTGTTGAATTTTATTGAAGGTCGTTTTTGCATCTATTGAGGTAATCATGTGGTTTTTGTCAGTAGTTCTGTTTATGTGATGGATTATGTTTATTGATTTGCATATGTTGAACCAGCCTTGAATCCCAGGGATGAAGCTGATCTGATAAGCTGGTGGTGGGTAAGCTTTTTGATGTGCTGCTGGATTTGGTTTGCCAGTGTTTTATTGAGGATTTCCACATTGATGTTCATCAGGAATATTGGGCTGAAATTTCTTTTTTTGTTGTGTCTCTACCAGGTTTTGGTATCAGGATGATGCTGCCCTCATAAAATGAGTTAGAGAGGAGTCCCTCTTTTCTACTTTTTGGAATAGTTTCAGAAGGAATGGTGCCAGCTCCTCTTTGTACCACTGGTAGAATTCGGCTGTGAATCCATCTGATCCTGGGCTTTTTTTTTGGTTGGTAGGCTATTAATTACTGCCTCAATTTCAGAGTTTGTTACTGGTCTATTCAGAGGTTTGACTTCTTTCTTCTTTAGTCTTGGAAGGGTGTATATGTCCAGATTTTCTTGTTTATTTGCATAGAGGTGTTTATAGTATTCTCTGATGGTAGTTTGTATTTCTGTGGGATCAGTGGTGATATCCACTTTGCCATTTTTTATTGTGTCTATTTGATTCTTCTCTCTTTTCTTCTTTATTAATCTGGCTAGTGGTCTATTTTGTTAATCTTTTCAAAAAAACAGCTCCTAGATTCATTGATGTTTTTGAAGGGTTTTTCGTGTCTGTATCTCCTTCAGTTCTGTTCTGATGTTAGTTATTTCTTGTCTTCTGCTAGCTTTTGAATTTGTTTGCTTTTGCTTCTCTAGTTCTTTTAATTGTGATGTTAGAGTGTCAACTTTAGATCTTTCCAGCTTTCTCCTGTGGGCATTTAGTGATATTAATAGAAATAAATTTGATTTTTAACATTAGGCAGAGTATCCTTGAATTCATACAATATAGAAGAGTAGGCATTTAGGTATAGTGCTACTTATGCTACAGCTCTTCAAACTGCAGAGCACCGTCAGGAGGTTGGGGTGGGTATTTTTACATTATAGTCTTTTCTATATTCTTCAAATAAGGAACAAAACTATGTTGTCCAGTTGCCTATTATTTTCCAAAAAATGTATCCTGGAATCTTAGAATAATCCCCTTTATTGTTATGTCTTGTAATACAAAGATTGGGGCTGTATACATATATTATTAAAAATATTTTTACTTTATTTAAAAATATATCTTTTATTATATGTCAAACACTATAAAAGGCTTTAAAATGTAATTAATTATGATGTGAATATAAAGTCTTCTAATGTATAATTTAATAGATATATATGACACATTTTCTCAACTGTAATGGAAGAATATTCATTTCAGCAACTTTTTTCTATGTTAGGTTTCTGAGATAAATCATGCTAAAATTACAGAAAGTTGTAACGTTGTGAATAAGTGGGATGAATTTTTATGCTGATAACATTGTTTTGCTCTTAGAGTATCAAATCAATTATCAAAATATAACATATTTTACTTGCTATTCATTGTAATAATGGGTATTAGGAAAATTCTTTCATAAATGTGAACATACCCATTGAACTAGGTTCGAAATTATAGGTAATATAAAATTACACGTTGAAAATAGGTTCTGAACTGACAGTCATAGGCTGTGAGTTAAAATCATGAAGTTTTTAGCATCTAGAGATGTAGTCCCAGTGTGAAAAACTATCTTGCTTCAGGCTAAATCTGGCTATACAAGTGTTTTTGTTTTTTTACACTTGCAGTGTAAGAGCAGAATAGGCAGATAGTCCAATTTAACAAAGGCTGAAGTTGTGCCAGGGGAATAAAATGAAGGGAGAAAGGGGTAAGGAGTCATAGTAGTAGGCAAGAAAGTAATTATATAAGGAAATATTATGAAATAACTGAAGAGGGTAGTTAAGCGTGAAAGCTTGAGAGACAATTTAATACACCTGCGAGTTATAAGAATTGCTATACTAAACGATTTTCTGGTTTTACTATGACATCCCTTTCTCATCATAACGGATTTGTAGTACTCAAACTCTCTGTATATGATGTATTTATCCTTTCACATTTTTCTTTTTAATGCTTAGCTTTAAAATTTCCTAAGATTTTTAGTCAATTAAGACTGATCTGAATTTGGAAAAAAATGAACTTAGAAGTAAACAAATTAGGATTATTATCTAATTGTTTATGTAGATGTTAGAAATTTTATCAAATGTATAAAACCTCTGCCAGAGTTCATAGACTATATTCACGTTAAACACACTGATATACAACTTTTTCATTGTAGATTATTTATCATTTGTATTATTCAGTGTTGAAGTAGCTTTTTGTAACACATGAAATACAGAAGAAAAGACCTAAGATCAAAAATATTTTTATCACATTCTGTGGACAGTTTATCATTTCACAAAAGCAATTGCAATTTACTGTTTCACTTATGATGTAATTAAAAGTGTCTTTTTCAAGGGAAGAATATGCTGGTTTTCTTGGGTTTCTTTTTTATAATCCCTTTGGAGGACTGATTAATATCTGATAATATGTAAAGTGAAAATGGCAAGCCATAGCAAGAGATTACTCATCTGACCTGTTATATATAACCAGAGAAAAAACGGGGCTAATGAAAGTTTCATTACAATTTGTCATTGTCTTTATAGATTTTCCTTCCTCTTTCTCCAGCTGAATCTTAATTCAATTCTTATCTTCATATAATGGATGTTAGTATATTTTTTGAGATACCTATTATTAGCTCAACTGCTATTTTGGAGAGACACTTTTTATTAAAAGTTAACATTTCCTAAAGGTGATATGTTGTCCCATTCATAGGTGACTGATAACAAATATTTAAAAGAATTATAGCATTATCAAATCAAAACCACAATGAGATACCATCTCACACCAGTTAGAATGGTGATCATTAAAAAATCAGGAAACAACAGGTGCTGGAGAGGATGTGGAGAAATAGGAACACTTTTACACTGTTGGTGGGACTGTAAACTACTTCAACCATTGTGGAAGTCAGTGTGGCGATTCCTCAGGGATCTAGAACTAGAAATACCATTTGACTCAACCATCCCATTACTGGGTATATACCCAAAGGATTATAAAACATGCTGCTATGAAGACA
The DNA here is from genome assembly GCF_029289425.2 of Pan paniscus. NCBI lineage: Eukaryota > Metazoa > Chordata > Mammalia > Primates > Hominidae > Pan > Pan paniscus. Next base: position 100,737,627 of record NC_073258.2, read on the forward strand.
TAAGCACACGTTATGTTTATTGAGGCACTATTCACAATAGCAAAGACTTGGAACCAAGCCAAATGTCCAACAATGATAGACTGGATTAAGAAAATGTGGCACATATACACCATGGAGTACTATGCAGCCATAAAAAGGATGAGTTCATGTCCTTTGTAAGGACATGGATGAAGCTGGAAGCCATCATTCTCAGCAAACTATTGCAAGGACAAAAAACCAGACATCGCATGTTCTCACTCATAGGTGGGAATTGAACAATGAGAACACATGGACACAGGAAGGGAAACATCACACACCGGGGCCTGTTGAGGGGTGGGGGGAGAGGGGAGGGATAGCATTAGGAGATATACCTAATGTTAAATGACGAGTTACTGGGTGCAGCACACCAACATGGCACATGTATGCATATGTAACAAACCTGCACGTAGTGCACATGTACCCTAAAACTTAAAGTATAATAATAATAATAAAAGAATTGTAGGATTATATCATGTGGTGTAACAGGAAAGTATTTAATCAAATAATTTCATTGATTAAAAACATTCTAAACCAAGAGTATCATAATAGCTCTAGATTTTTTTAATGCTAATTTCAAAGCTGAATTAGTCACTTTGAAAACTCACATCTTTTCTGCCATGAGTTCTTATTCTTGTTACCTAATTTTAGTGAATGTCAGTGTCCTAATCATAAATGGACATAATAAGCCCTCCCATATCTGTTTATAAATTGATCATAGACCCACAAGTTTACAGTTGCCAATAAAACACCAAAAACCTTCGTTTTTCTATGGCTTTTTTGTCAAGATACCATTCAACACTCACATTTTTATTTTAAGAACTATTATTAAGAATCTTATTTGCTCTAGAGTGTGTTATGGTAGCCATTCTGTGCAGACAAATGACTATGTATTAGAAAATGCTAATTTAATTTTTTCTCAAAACATATGTAAGAACTGCTTTTTCTGTTCTTCCTGAGAAACTAATCTTTAATAAGATGTCCTTATTGAAGATTATTTTAAAATTCCTAAAATTAGTGTGGCTTAACTTCCAAACATTGAATTGCTTTTGTACTGGTATAGTTTTTAAAACTTTAGAATCAATCACATTGACTTTGATTTGCCAACTCTATTAAATATATGACTGCAGTGAATTTTTTACTTGCTTTTCGCATAGAAAAACAGGAATTAGTATCTACTTCCAGGAAGCCTGGCAGAGAGTAGGTATGTTAGTAGCTAGTATAACTATTTTCATTCATTTCCTTTTCTCTCTTTTCTCTTTTCTAAACATTTAGGTCAAAAACAGTTTGTGAATGAAGTTTGACTAATTTTTATTATAGGGTATTTGCATGGAATGAAAAAAAATTTACAGTGACCTGAATAATCCTGATGATAGTAACAGGAACAATGAATACAGCCAATGGAAGACTTCAATATGCAATCACTTTGCAAGTGAGGCAGCAAATACCAAGTCAGTATTACAAAACTTGTCCGTTGTTTTTACAGAAGTCATAGAAATTAAAGTTGAAGGCCTCTCATGTTGAGAAGCCAGCTCAGTTCCTTAATCTTTCATATAATATATATGACACTCAAATGTAATTAATGAAACTTTATAAAATTTGTCTCTGACACTTAGTCTAATATAATTTGCCTTTTCAATGGTCTTTTTGTAAAAAGTCAAAATCTCAATTTTATAAAAAATTTTAAAATTTGCATTAAATCGTATCTGTGTTCACAGCACTTTTAGAGAATTAATTGAGAATCCTTGGAGCACTGATAGTCTAAAACTCATTAGGGCCACCTACAGGATAAATGTATAGCCATGAATACCTCAGTATTGGCACTCCATTCCTCTTCCTTTTTCCAAACACAACTCCTATAAGCTCAACATTGCCACTTATTCAGAACAGACTTAAGACTGGGAAACATAAGTCCAGGAGACAAATCAACCACAGCGTTTTACTTCTAATTGTATAGCTTTTATTCTCCTGTCTTGAGCCTTTTCCTCACTCCTCCCCAATAACTAAACCAACCTATTATATTTAACATACATAAGATACAAGATCAGTGTCCAGAATCTCTTATGTACTATCTCTTTTGATAGTTTCAGGTACTCTATTGCCCTCCAACACTTTAAAATAATGCTTTTTAGGGAATAATTTTTGAAATATTTTTCAGGTGTTTGTGTGTGGGTACATATAGCTCACATTCTACCTACTCAACATGTCTCAGGAGGTTAAAATAAAAAGAAAAATAACTTTCTGAGTAGTTTGCCAAGTATCTCTGCCAACTCTATTATCACCTGTTATCTTTATGAAGTCTATGAAGTCTTTCAGGAGAAATCTCCTTAGGATTGGGTATATCTCTACCTTGTTTTGGCTCCTCTTAAGTTTAGAGTCAAATTTGTAGCCAACTTCCAATAATTTACAACAATATATAGTGTATATTCCTAAATACTTGTTTTGCCCTGCAGCCTTCTCACCATGCTTATTTTGTCTTCACCTAGAATTCCTCAACTATTGTTTTATTTGTTTACTTATTATTATTGAGGCAGATACATATTTTAAGCTACCTCAAATACTTCGTGGAACAATACAGGGATGAAAAGAGTAACTGAAGAATGTCAAGAAGGAAGGAAGACAAGGCAAAAAGGAAGAGAAGGAGGAAGGAAGGGAGGGAAAGGGGAGAAAAAAGGAAGGAAATAAAGGAAAAATCTAAAGTCTGTGTGTATGTGTGTTCATGTATTAATAGCTCCCATTTAGAGAAATAGTGTGAAGCGCTACATGGTAAATGTTCATGGTGTGTATTTGGTCACTCATGAGTGTGGCTGTGACAAGCTGAGCTTTGAGGACTTGGGCTTATATACCTATTTGGTGACCCAGACTCCTGTGAGCTATGAAAAGTTGGCCCAAGTAGGTATGATTAATTCATTTATATATGTATATCCTTTACAGTTTTTCTGCGTAACCAGTACCTAACACAGTTTTTAATATATAGTATGCATTGAATAAATATTTGTTAAATAAATTCATAAAATGGTTCATTTTACATCTGATCAATATGGCTCAAATCTCATATCCCAAGTCTACACTCCATCATCTAAAGCTCTTAATAACATCTATTATTGTGTGTTTTTCATTTTTTTTTTTTTTTGCGTAGTTCTTCTAGGATGAATAGGTGCAGTAATTCTCCAAGCTACAGTTCTAGTTACAGCTCTTCTTTTAAACCCTGTGTGAGCTTCTTAACTCAGAAAAAGAAAGGTCAGAGCAAAGACAAAGTCTAGGGCCTTGTGACTTTTGATCACAAAATTTCTCATCTTCTTTCTTAACTTGAGTATTTGTAAATGTGCTTTATAGTAAATCCAGAAAGATATTTACTTCCGTGTGTAATTTGAACCTGAATTTTAGAGTCTTCGTATCGTGATTTTTGTTTTTACTCCCTTTTTTTCCTGTAAAGGTATAAAATAGAACACACGAACATGTATTTTTGACCTTGTGTAATTGCAATAAAACAATTCAAGCCCATATCTGTAAAAGCACTTGGTCTTTTTTCCATTTATCTTCTTGGTACATGTAACGTGTCATCTATTAAAATAACATGATAAACACTGAACCTGCACATACATCCACCGAAGTATTTCAAAGTTCTCTGATTAAATACCTCCAAAGAAATTAACTCCTTTCTCTTCTTAGTGAGAGATGAACAAACAGTTAAATTTTCACTCAGGTTATTCATTCTAACCACCATCCCCATCAACCAAGAATTTTTTCACATAAACCATTCTGCCTTAGATCAACCATCATCTTGCTTGGCACAGGGACCACTTTTACATTGTAGATAATAATGTTTCACTTTTCTTTATGGTAGGAAAGAGTTAAGTGAGAAATGTACATACCCCATGAAAGTACAGACTTCTTTTTAGTATTTCTTTATATGTCTTCAAGAAAGAAAAAAAAATCTACTCACAATATAAAAAAATCTATTTATCTTTGGGCTTCTGGTGCTAAAGTTCCCAGGAAATAATGACGCAGAGACAATTCTATGAGGAAATGTTGAATTTTACTTGTATTAAAAGCTGGTACAAAATAAAGCAATTGGAGTGAAGTATCATCTTTTGGGTCATTGGGATCTCAAAACACAATTTAGGTCATAGTTATTCTATAATTTTCTTTTCTTTGTGTGTTTAATTTCTAGGGCATGCCTGTACTTCAATTCCTCAGAAGTAGGCATTAATTTAGGACTGTTTTCTATTAAAACAATCTTGTAAATACAATAGGTTGATTTGAAATGTCACAAAAATAAGCATAATATAAACTTGTAGTAAATGGATTGAAATGGGTATTTATGTTTTAGAAACCATTTTAAAAATTCAGTTAAAATAAATCGATATCCCAATGACCTTCCAGAATTTGTAGATTCAATGAAGATGAAAAGAGGAAAGTGAAACCACATAATCCCTAGAGATATTAAAATCAAGCATGGTGGCTTTCCCCTATAATCCCAGTACTTTGGGAAACAGAGGCCAGAGGATTGCTTGAGACCAGTCTTGGCAACATAGCGAGACTCTGTCTCTACGAAGAATTTGAAAAATTAGCTGAGTATATTGGCATGTATCTGTAGTCCCAGCTACTTGGGAGGCTGAGACTGGAGGATTTCTTGACCCCAGGAGTTACAGACTGCAGTGAGTTATGATCACATCATGCACTCCAGCCTGGGCAACAGAGGGAGGAGGCTCTCAAAATATATATTAAAGTCCTGCCACAACCACTGCCTAACTATCTTGTATTGTATTTCTAGGAGTAAAGTAAAAGGAAGTCAAATTAGAAATCTTGCCATGCTTTGATTTCATATTAAGATCACTTTTTGGAAAAAAAAAGCCTCTAAGAATCAGTCCTTTTGAGTTTAAAGCCATGTTTTGCATATATTTGTTTGTTTGTTACAAACAGTCATGTGTATGTTGTATTATCTCATACATATGAAGTTCAAAAAGAGACAAGCATAATATTTGGTAATAGAAATCAGAGCAGTAACCTTGTAGGTACATATATTTGAAAATGACTGCCTTGATTTTTACTGCTACTGAAGTTAGTGTATATATTTTTAAAATAACAATCCCCCAGAAAAGTAGAACTAGAATTGCTCTTTTTCTTTTGTCCTGCTACTTTATGAAAAGCTTAACTGTTTATAAAGAAACATTGAATTTTGTATAAAATCTTAAACACATTCTGCAATAATGAATACTTCTCTGTTTCTTTATTTGGTGTCATGTCTTCACTGCTTATTAGACCCCCATGATTTTGGATGCGTTTAAGAAGATTTGGTTATACATTCAGCAAAATAATTAGTAAATTCTTACTCATCTCAAAAATATAATATATAGAATTTTTCTTAGATTGTTATAGACTAGTAATTTATCTCCTTCATATCCACTAGTGTATTTTCTTGAGTGTTCAGTTTATTTGTCAAATTAATATTAAATTTGAAGCTCTACCTTGTATCACTACAAAGCATATTATTTTAGCATGAAATAATTAAAATATTTGAAAAATCTATTTTACAATTTATGCCTAATGGAAGAAATGGCAGAACATTTCTAAGAAGAATTTCTTATCGTGGAAACATGATTTACAGACCCAGAATTCTGGGACAGTTTGTTTATAAAAATATTGAACTCCTACCATTTGCAATAAAGTAGTCTAAAAGTTGTCTTATTGATCAACCTAGCCCAAGAAAAAGGAAAGGGGCGTAAGTACTGAGATATAAATAGTTTAATAAGCAATAATAGAATTATAATTTAAATTACACATCATTCCCTTTTGGACCATTTTCCTTTTAGGAAAGTCTTTTCAAATTGTGTAAATGCAACATAGTTTAAGGGAAGGCCATTGATCTCCAATACTATAATCCCTTTTACATAGAAGTGGATATTTCGTTAACTAATGCTCCCAGACTAATCAAAATGGATGAGAGTAGTTAATTCACAGAGCCCATTCTAGGCTTTCATAAAATGAAAGTCACATAACTTTCTTATTCACATTTATAGAAAAAGAATTCTTTTTCTATTTTTATTATATTTTGTTAGAGCATACAAGCCTCTCTAATTTGGCATGCTCATGCTTGGTTTTACACATCATTCTTAGCCTGACATATAATGAAGCAGCCGGTGGGACACCAAGTCCTCTAACCAGTTCTGTTTCTCTTCTCACTATGAGAGAATGGGCGTTATTGGTAGTAGAAATATCAATATGTAGGAAATATTATAAAAAATGACTATTTGTGTTAAAAATGCTATACTACCCAGCGTCTATACTGGCAACTTGAATGGACTGTAAATAAAAATAAAGAGTGTGGTTTTTCTATGGGTGGTATAGATTTATTTCCATTTTGGTATTTAAAATTAGATGATGTAGATATATGTTAAAGCCTTCTTGTCACTGATTAACAAACAAAAGATGCCTTTTAAAGATAATCATAGAAAGTAAGTACAAGTTACAATCATAGCAATTCTTTACATTCTTTTTTGCCTTGGATCTAAATGTTTTATTATATTGACAGATCTGGGAAATTTTAGTGGCCGGACAAGAAGTGCAGTCTCTGTGAGGGAAGGCCAGGGTGTCGTTCTGATGTGCTCTCCTCCGCCACATTCACCAGGTACGGTAGGATCTCATTCTTTGCTGCTGCTGCTCTCTTTTGCTATGTGTTCATTCTTTTAGACGGTATATTGATGGGAGAATATTTCAGGTGAAATGTGCATGGTTTTCTTGACATCTATCAGAGTGACAGATGAGTAATTCAAGATCACGTACTCTAAATATCATTAGACAGGATACTGAACTCCAATAAGATTGTTTTATTGCCATTCTAACTGTTAACTGTCACTGTTATGCCTCTGTCTTCCGTCAGTGAAGAATATATTGCCTAGAGCACAAAGGAAGCGATAAACTGAGAGAATGAAAACTTTTCAAAATAGTTTGGAGTATCAGAGTTGAGTCAACTGAATACCAATATGCATCTTGTTTCAAAAGATAAACTGGGTACTTAGTTGTTTATGGTGCTCTTTGCCACACTGGAATTAGAACTTCTAAGAAATGCTTTTCTTGAGTTTCAAACAAAACTGCAATTTAGTTAGTACTTTTTGGCTCTTTGAGGTCTTGTTTGTAAAAGTCATGGTGAGTACTTTATGTGGCTTGAGGAAGAAGAAAACTAAGCTCTGCTCAGATTAATTATACGTCCTTTTGCAAGCTTACACCTAATTATATCTATTTTGTTTGAGTTTTATAGTTTGAGATGAGTACTCCTTTGGAACTTAGTATAGCTTTACTATAAGTTAAGAGTGACCAGCATCAGTTAAAGAGAGAGAGAAAGAGTAAGAGCACAAGGAAGAACCAAGGAATGAAGGCCTTAATTAACAACTGGTAACAGAATTGAAGGTCTTGGTATGTCAGTAATTTTTTCTTCTTTAATTAGAGTGTTGGCCATATTTGTTTCTAGGTTATATTATCAGGGTAGTAATGGAGCCCAATTTGGCTCTACTGTACATATTTTTTTAATAACAAAATGGCCTACATTGATTTTCTTAAGACTTCTTTATCTTTATCTGATCCCCCTTCTATATTTTTAATCGAAAGTATGCTGCATATCAACAGGGACATATTTTTGAAAACACTTTTATTTGAAACTCAGATAATAATTACAATTAGGGTAATTATTGTTTGAGTTGTACCCCTCCAATTGTTGAGTTGTACCGCTCCAATTCCTGTACACCAATCCAGTTATTCTAATCTTTCTGTGAAAGGTTTGGGAAGTTTACATTAAACATATCTATTCTTGCCTGCATCTAAATCCAGATTTAGGTTCTTTCAAGACAACATCTGTTTTAATTTTTTTAATGGATAAGACAAAAATTTATATTACATTTAGGGAAAGTGTATAGCATTAATATAAGTCATGTCTCATATTGGTTATTAAACAGATTTCATCCAAAGGGGTTATTAGTTGAATAATTGTTAGAGGTTGCAGAAAAGGGGAAAAGAAGGGGAAGGAGAAAGAGAATATAACAGGCTTTATAGAGGATGAATGAATCCATCACTATACTGACAGGAGTTAACAACATAAAGTGACCCCTGTGGGAAAATAAGCAAGATTTTCTGAGATATGATCTTTATTTTAAGGCTGGGGAACGTGTATTTTTAAACAAAGTGAAATGGAAGAGGATAATATAGAAGTCAGAACTTCAGGATTACACATAAATTATCCAGTTGGCAGAGAAAACTGTATACAGATTTCTGGTGGGAGAATATAGTACAATGAATTGCATATATGGTAAGATAAGCATAAGATAAGAATAGGCACTAATAACTGATTAAATAAGTAATAATGTGATCTCTGATTGAGATCAATATATGTAAATTAAATGACTGTTCAATAATCGTGTTTTACATCTGAACTCATCTGCTTGACCAAGGCCAACTTGATATGTTATTACCACAGCTGCAGTCTCTCAATTGCCACATTTACAAGCTTCCTATTTTCTGAACAGCATCCATTATCTTCTACTCACCCCTTTAGTACCCTGATTCCAGGAGTCCTTTCATGTCATGGAAATCTACAAATCATTGATCCTACCCTATTTTCATTCTACTCCACCTCCTTTGATTCTTACTTTTCTCCTTCAGTTATTATCATATTCTTTTATACAGTTTCAATTTTGTCATCTCTCTTTTGCTTTCTCACACTGACATTCCAGTTTGCAAAACCCTAATCACAATATAGATCCAACTCTTAGCCTACTTCACATATGAATCTATTCAGTTTAATATTACTGTTAAACAATCCCAAACACCAAAGCACACACACAAAGCAAATGAACAAAAAACCAGTTATGCAGACTGCTGTCAATTTAAAATAAAAATGATGAACTTCACATGCATCTTAATGTTAACTAGAATTTTTTTAAAAACCTATTATTTTTACTATACTTTTGTCAAATGTTTTATGTGTCTTCCCCAGTCTCAATCTCAGGTGATAAACATGCATCCTATTACATTGTGAAAGAGAAAGCAATAAGAAAATAACCTCCACAAGCCCTCATCACCAAGTCACACACCAATTAGCATTTGTAGCCATACACTCTGACTTCCCAGTTTTTAGTATATATTATAGTATATAGTACAGTATATGGTACAGTATAGCATAGTGTACTATAGTATAGTATAAGTCAGATACAAAAGAATTTCCTTTTCAAAGGTTTGGCTTATTCAGCGTCCTTGTTCTTCGTCCCCTACTTCCAAGGCCACACTGACTTCCTTATCCTTTGTTCCTCCCTATTTTAATTTCAGTAAACAACTTTCCCAACGGTCCTTATTTACAGAGCCCACATTTGCTACCCACTCTGTAAATTACCCCTCCCATCGCAACAGCTTTTCCCGCTGAAACTGCCCTTCCTGCCAGTGTAACCACATTCCTGCACCTTTCAAGTTAGCCAGCCAGGTTCAGCTTAGATTGTGCAGTCCAACTCCAGCCAGTGGAGGCAGGACACAGTAGCAGGAATAAGCGGCATTAAGGATAAAAACCCCTTCCCGCCTTTGTTTGGTGTGCTCTCATGACCAGACTTGGGAGCAGCATTCTTCTGCAGAAGCAAATTTTGCCTTGCTGAGAAATCCTTTCTTTCTGTGCTCTTTTTCTTGTGACTCCAAGCTTTACTTCCAACGGTATAGTATAGCATATGCATTTGTTGCAGTTCTAAGACTAATCTCTCAACTTGTGTGTGCTGTAGTTCATCTTTTTTTGCCTACTTTAAGAAATTGTTTCAGCAGTACCCCTTCTTCTGCATTTTTATCAGAGTTTGATTCCTCTTCTGGAGCAGTCCATCAACATGGAAACCTGCTATTCTTTCCTCCATATAAAAATAAAACAAAGGAAAACTCCATTGGCCAATGCCCTCTTCATTCATTTACTACATGATTTTTGGTTTCCCTTTACAGTAAAACTTCAAAAACTTTTTCTTTATATACTCTATCCAATTCTATTCCTCTCAGTCAGTCTGTGTGTTTCTCTCTCTTCTCCCTCTTTTTGTCTCTACTCTCTTTCTCTTTTTAACAGATTTATTGACATGCAATTTTTATCCCATAAAATTCACGCATTTTAAGTGTACAGTTCAATGAGTTTTGGTACATTTATATAATTGTGCCTTCATCACCACAACTCAAAAGATACTTGCATCATTTCAAAAAGTCATTCAATCCCTCTCCTACTCATGTCCCTAGGCAATTTTTGCTATGCTTTCTGTCTCTATAGTTTTGACTTTTCTAGAAAATTTATTTTATTTTATTTTATTTTATTTAAGACATGTTTTTGCCATGTTACTCAGGCTGGTCTTGAACTCATAGGCTTAAGTGATCCGCTCACCTGTAATCCCAAAGTGCTGGGATTATAGGCATGAGCCACTGGGTCCAGCCAGAAATTTCATTTTAATGCAATCATACAATCTGCAATCTATGTATGTGCACGTCTGTGGGTGTTTGGTTTCTTTTACTTGGCAGAATCTGAGATTCATCTGTATCATGGCATGTATCAATAGTTTGTTGCTTTATATTGCTGAATAGTATTTCATTTTAAGGACACATTCCATTTTGTTTATCCATTTGGATTATTTTCAGTTCTCATGTGGGTTACTTCTTTCTCCATAAAACACTATTTTCACTTAGCTTAAAAGATTCCTCACTCTTGATATTCCTCCACTCTTTCTTCTTAATCTCCTTTGCTGATTTGTCTCATCTCCTCAAACTCTTTATAGTCCCCCAGGTGTCAGTACTATAACTTCTTATTTCCTTAATAAACTCACACTTTGTTAGTTTTCACCTGATAATAAAGCTTTAAATATCTAAATATCTAAAATCTCCCTAACATAACATCTCTAACCCAGACTCTGGCTTGTATGTATATCCAACTGCCTATCAGTATTTGGCTAATAGGCACTTCAATCTTAACCATGTCTAAATCTGAACTCCTGGTTATTTCTTCCCCAAACCTTCTCTAGCTACAGTCTTTTCCACCTCTATTAATAGAAATTTCATTCTGTACATCAGGCCTCAGAGCCATTCTTCACTTCTCACTTTCTCTACACCCCACATACAAACTATCAGTAATTTTACTGATGTCAGCCCACTTTCTGGTCCATAGACAACTTCTTGCTGTGTACTCACATGGTGGAAGGGGCCAGAGAGCTCTCTTGGGCCTTACTTATAAGTGCACTAATCTCATTCATGAGGGCTTCACTCTCATGACTTGATCACTTACCAAAACTCTCGCCAACTAATACCAGCACATTGGCAGTTAGGATTTCAACATACTACTCTTGAGGGGATATAAACATTCAGACCATAGAAGGTGGTATTTGGAGATGGGGCTTTTTTTTAGTTTTATATGAGGCCTTGAGGGTTGGGCCTTTATGATAAGATTAATGACTTTATTAGAAGAGACACCAGAGAGCTCTCTTTATCTACTGAATGTGAGAAAACAAAGAAGGTGTCCATCTGCAAACCAGAAAGAAAGTCCTCATCAGAAACCAACCATGCTGTCACCTAATCCCAGACTTCCAGCCTCCATAACTGTGGGAAAATAAATTTCTGTTGTTTAAGTCATCCAGTCTGTGGTACGTTGTTATGGCAACTTGAGCAGACTCATGCACCATCTCATTCAGCTTAATATCAAAGCCAAAGTCCTTACCATCACTTGGAGAACCCTCGCCATTTGCCTCCAGTTGATCTCTCTGAACTCAGCTACTGATTTCCCTCCTACTCTCTTTCTTGTAGTTGTCGTCATTTCCTTGATGTCTCAAACAACCAGACAGGCTCCTGCCTTAAGGCCTTTGCAGTCACTATTCCCTAGGCCTGGATCATGTATATCCCAGGTATATGAATGGCTCACTCCCTCACATCCATATCTTTCTTTAAATATCACCTTAGTAAAACCTTTTACGATCTTCCTCTTTTGATTTCTACTCCACAATTCGTTTCTCCATCTTTGCTTTATTTTTCTCCGTAATACTCACAGCATTACATATACTGCCTTAATTTTTCTCCATAGTGCTCCTAGCATTCCATATACTGCACGCATTTGCTTACTTCGTTGTTCATAGTTTGTCTCCTTCGGTTACAATGCAAATTCTACTAAGACATAAATTTTGCAGGTTTTGTTCACTGTTATTACCCCATTGCCTAGGACAGAGTATGAGCTCAAAAATATTTATTGAATGAATCTATGTATAATATTCAGAAATATATGAAATGAGCCCAGGTTTTAATAAATATCAGAAACTTTGATGGAAAAGTCATAAATAAGAATAGGAAAAAAACAGATCAGCTATGTAACAAGAAAACCTTTCTTAAAATTTACCTTTTTCTCATAATTATATTGTGAAATGGTGCATTAATTTTAGTGCCTTGCTTATTTGCTTAAAAGAAGAACTTTGAAACTCTCTTGGGAAAATATAGTCAAAAAAGCTTGCTGAAGAAACAGAATATATTAGTCCATTTTCGTATTGCTGTGAAGAAATACCTGATACCGGGTAATTTATAAAGAAAAAGAGGTTTAACGGACTCACAGTTTCACCTGGCTGGAGGGCCTCACAATTATGGCAGAAAGTGAAGGGGAGGGGCAAAGGTGCGTCTTACGTGGTGGCAGGCAAGAGAGCATGTGCAAGGGAACTGCCCTTTCTAAAGCCACCAGATCTTGTGAGACTTATTCACCATCATGAGAACACAATGGGAAAAATTCACCCCCATGATTCAGTTACCTCTCACTGGATCCATCCCACAACACGTAGGGATTATGAAAGCTACAAGTCAAGATGAGATTTGAGTGGGGACACACCAAACCAAATTACAGAGGAAGTGAGAAAAGAATAATCCAGGGTGAAGTTTCTGATCTGACATTTATTAGCAATGACTTCAACAACTGCCTTTGTTTGGGTGGAATGAGATTGATATTATGAAATTAGTAAATAACCTGATACGTGCTAGAAATCTTAGACCCAAGTTTCTGTTTCATCCAGATAGTCATGTAGATTATCATAGCATACTTGTTCAACTGATGCTTGATTGCATTTTGTTTCCCAATCTTGTTTTACTTCCTTTTTTCAAATCATAATTAGTTTGTTATTTTATCTATTGGAACAATACAATGTAAAGTGTCAGGAGTCAAATTTTATAATTTTTATCTTTCCAAGTAGGTTATATGTTCTTTCAGTATATGAAGCTTACCACCTTCCACTTCATATTCCCAATATGTAGCACAGTGTCTGATCCTTACTAGGTGTTCATTAAACGCATGTGAAATAACTGAGTGAAATGCGGATTCTAACAGTTGAGTTTTGCAAGGTGTTAAACAGTTTCTGTCAGCCTTCTGGTATTAGCTCATTGTATCCTATATTCGTGACAGATATTTGGGTCACTTAATATCACATTCATGTATTGCTATTTCAAATTGTAGCAGCTACTATGATTCAGTGGAAGCTGTATGAAATGATAAAACAGTTTATACATCAGAGAAGATTAAAAATTATTCAGAAACAGCCCACAGATCCATTTTCTTATTACCTCAAATAGATGTGCAATGCCCATTTTTCTTCAAATAAAAGCAAAAGCTTGAATTGACTTGATAGCTAAATTTCTCAGTTTTCTTCCCAAGAGATCAATATTAATCTCTGTCAGCAACATATGTACATGAAAATACCTTGTTTGGATACTGAGGTGGTTATTCATCTATAAGACAATAAATATATATATTTAAAATGTTAAGCACACCTAGCCCAAATGAGTTTTGATTGCCAAAAAACGTGTTTTTCAGTTTAGTAATTTTGAAATTGAGGGTTATATTGTAAAGCAAGGCTTTGTGAAAATGTAGAAATAGCCTCATAAAACCTATAAACCTATATAAAGTTATTTTACTATTTAGAAGCTGTCATTTATAGATACTTTCTACATAAATAAGTCATTTATTACTATTTTACTTACATATGTGACTTTATTATGTACAGAAATATTCAAAAGCTTACGTTGAAGTGGTTTATTTACTTTATACTCAGTAACGGGATTGCTAGGTTGAATGGTAATCTAGTTTTAGTTCTTTGAGAAATGTCCAAACTGCTTTCCACAGAGACTGAGCTAATTTGCATTCCCATGAAAAATGTAGAAGTATTCCCTTTTCACTGTAACCTCACCAATATCTGTCTGTCTAATCTATCTATCATCTATCTATCTATCTATCTATCTATCTATCTATCTATCTATCTATCTATCTGACAGAGTCTTGCTCTGTTGCCAGGCTGGAGAGCAGTGGCATGATCTCAGCTCACTGCAACTTCCACATCCTGGCTTCAAGCGATTCCCCTGCCTCAGCCTTCCAAGTAGCTGGTAGGTACTACAGGCGCACACCACCACACCCAGCTAATTTTTTGTGTTTTAGTAGAGACAGAGTTTCACCATGTTGGCCACGATGGTCTCAATCTCCAGACCTCATGGTCCGCTGGCTTCTGCATCCCAAAGTCCTGGGATTACAGACGTGAGCCGCCGCACCTGGCATCTATTATTTTTGTTTTACTTTTTATTAATAGCCATTCTGGCTGGTATAAGATGGTATCTCATTGCGGTTTTCATTTGCATCTCTCTGATAATTAGTGATGCTAAACATTTTTACATGGTTGCTGGCTGCTTGTACGTTTTCTTTTGAGAAGTGTCTGTTCATATCCTTTGCCTACTTTTTGGTTTTGTTGCATTTGCTTTTGAGAACTTAGTCATAATTTTTTTGCTTAGGCCAGTGTCTAGAGAGTGTTTCTTAGGTTTTCTTCTAGGATTTTTATAGTTTGAGGTCTTATATTTAAGTGTGTAATCCATCTTGAGTTAATTTTTGTATATGATCAGACATAGGGATCCAACTTAATTCTGCATATGGTTAGCCAGTTTTCCCAGAACCATTTAGTGAATAGGGTATCCTTTCCCTATTGTTTATTTTTGTCATTTTTTTTGAAGATCAATTGGTTGTGGGTATACAGCTTTAATTCAGGGGCCTCTATTCTGTTCCATTGGTCTATGTGTACCAGTGCTATACTGTTTTGGTTACTGTAGACTTGTAGTATAGTTTGAAGTGTTATCATGCTTTTTCTGTGGTTTATTTGCCATCTTTTTACTTTCACCTATTTTTATTAATGTGTTTTTAAATTGTAATTTTCCTTCTATTCATTTCAAAATTTAATATTTTATATGCTGTTTTCAAAATTATATGTAAAATCTTAATATAGCTATTTAACATTATTTTTGAACAGTTTCAATGCAGTTGTTTTTGGTGATTAATGAATCTGTTCATTCAAACAAAATTTAAAGAAGAAAGGGTGTGTAAATTTCTGGCTCTGTGAAATACAGTACCTAAGAAATGGAGAATTTGGTTTAGGATAGGAAAAGATTAGTTGAGTTGTGAATACATGAAGTCTTATATATCTATAGGTAGCTCAGAAAACTGGATATAAATCTCCAGTTCTTGATATACCTGACTCCCATAAAGTGCAAAACCATAGACAGGTATATCTCACTTAAATAAGATATGCTCTCCAAACAATCAATTTCTCTACTATCACTCCTCCAGTTATAGGTGGAATTGTGGTGGTATGCATATCCATCATGGGGAATACTAGTGTTGCATGTACATTGGATCTCAGAGGGAAGGAAAATAAAATCATAATAATCAGTTAAGTAGGAAGCACCAAGGCAACTGGAGTAAGTGCATAAAGTGAGTATTTGCAGACTAAACTTATTTTATTTCTGCATATAAGCTTTAAGCCATCATAGAAAGTAGCTGAATTTATAATGTAATGAGCTATATAGCGAAGCTTATGCCTGAGCACACAGCAAACATACTGCATAATGCATTTGGTTGTCCTTTTAACACTCCTTCATTGTGAACACTCTAACATATAGTATATCCAGTTTGGAAATAATAGTCAAAACACAATGGACACTGAAGGACTAAAGATGCTGACCCCTTTCTAGCTGCTAAATCTAAGCAACCCCTCATTCCCCTTGGCATTGGGACTCCTTAGAAGTGTTGGTTAGAGTAGAGCAAAGAGGTCTTCAGTTTTTGTGTATGAGCTGTAACACTTCAGCTGGGACATTTCCTATTAAAGAAAGAAAGAAACAAAAGAGAGAATTTTTGTTTTGTGGGTTTTTTTTTTCTTTTGGATTCTAAATACTTTTTCTTCGACCTAGTTTAAGACAGGCAGACAGGTTCACCATTCTCAAAACTGTTGTAAAGACAGATAAGATATAAGTAAACAAATCCAGAGAATACAAGAGATAGTCCCAAGAACACTATGATGAAGGAATACCAGATATTCTCTGCTTCTAAATAGCTATACTGTACCATCATATTTCACCTGGGATTTGGTCTCAGACATCCGGGGATTCTCATCCTGGCTCTGACACTTACCATTGGTCTGTCTGTTAAATTAAGCTTTACCTTGCCTGTAGAGAAGGAATAATAAAAGCTACCTCACAGCACTGTTGTCAGAATTAAGAGGTAGTTTATGTAAGATAATTAGCTCAATGGTTGGAGGACAGTGAGCATTAAATTAACTTTGTCTTGATAATCTGTCTTCAAAAACCCTCTTTAAAATGCAAATGCTTTTGAGAAAGGGGTTGCCTTAAATCATTATCTCCTAACATTAATTAACAGTTGTCAGAGATTAGTTGACATCAAGCTCACAAGGCAACTAGAAGATGAATGGCACTTGGAAATGGGAATCTCAGAGTTTAAGAAGGGGAAGGGATCAAGAAAAGGAAAAATGAACCCTGACAGTTAAGTGAAAGGGCATCAAGTATCATTGCTATCTTCAGGAGACCTTTTTATCCTAAAATAATAAATAAATACCAGAAATTGTTCCCTTAAAGCTATATAAAATGGCAAACAAAATTTCACAAAGGTAAAAACAAAATATTTTTGATGATAGTTTTATTTAAAATGAGATTTTACATTATACAATGTAAATCATAATTTAAAATGATGTAACTACAATTACAAGAAAAATGGACAAGACTTTTTTGGCATCTTTAATCTTACAAAATAGTAAGATACCATGATACTCCTTGCTTCAAAATTAACTTTTGTACCACAAACACAAAAAGTAATTGTTCTAAAAATATTTAAGGATTTCCACAAATTTCTAAAGATTTCTTAGTTGTTTTATTTCAAATCAGTATATATTGAATTACATAAGATCTTTATTCTGTGAGAGTTTATCACACAGACTTTCATTTTTTAATAATTTTGCTTTATTGATTGAAGCTGTTTTCCAAACGTGTCTTTATTAAATTAATGAAACCCACAACTTTTACAAGATTTACAGTTTTACTTTGAAATACGTTAATGTTGTATTCTTACATTTTATAAATAACTTATGCAAAAGATATTGTCAAGATGGAAATAAATAGATTCTAGGAAGTGTAATTGAGTGAGACTAATTTTAAAAGTAATCAATTAGTCATTATTATGTGATTATGACTTTTTTTCCTAAAAGGAGCTTGTAATTAGGGTTACTTGAGTTATATTATTTGGACACAGAGAGCTCTATTTTTAAGTTTTGCCTAGAATTAGCCATCTCTTTGGATAAATAGAAGCAAAGAAAATTAGTATTTTACATTTTATATGTATCCTATTCTATCTTTATCCCTGTTTTATAAGTAAGTTATTGTTACCACCACATTGCAAATGGTAATATTGAAGCTCAGAGAGCAAGTTGCCTAAAATCCCATGGCTAATAAATGAAAACACAGAGATCCAGGTCTGTGATTTCAAACCCTATGTCCTTTTGACTATATCATATGGTCCTTACACATTCAGTATATTGTATTGTATTAGTGCATTATCCCACTGCTATGAAGAAATACCTGAGACTGGGTAATTTAGAAAGGAAAGATGTTTAATTGACTCACAGTTCTGCAGGGCTGGGAGCCTCAGGAAACTTAAAGTCATGGCAAAAGGGAAAGCAAATACATCCTTTTTCACATGGTGGCAGCAAGAAGAATTGCCAAGCAAAAGGGGGAAAAGCCCCTTACAAAACCTTCAAATCTCTGGAGAACTTGCTCACTGTCATGAGAACAGCATGAGGATAACTGGTCTCATGATTAAATTACCTCTCACCAGGTCCCTCCCACAACATGTGAGGATTATGGGAGCTTCAATTCAAAATGAGATTTGTATGGAGACACAGCCAAATCATATTATTCCACCTCTGGCCCCTCTCAAATCTCATGTCCTCACATTTCAAAACACAGTCATGCCCTTCTAACAGTCCCCAAAAATCTTAACTAATTCCAGCATTAACTCAAAAGTCCAAGTCAAGTCTTATCTGAGACAAGGCAAGTTCCATCCTGGTATGAGCCTCTAACATCAAAAGCAAGTTAGTTACTTCCTACATACTATGGGGGTACAGGCATTGGATAATTACACCCATTCCAAATGGGAGAAATTGGCCAAAATGAAGGAGTTAGAGGCCCCATGCAAGTCCTAAATCCAGTGGGACATTCAAATCTTAAAGGTTCAAAATGATTTCCTTTGACTACGTGTCCAACATCCAGGTCACACTGATGGAGGAGGTGGGCTTCCATGGCCTTGGGCAGCTCTGCCCCTACAGCTTTGCAGGGTACAGCCCCCTCTCAGCTGCCTTCATGGGCTGGCTTGTTTGTAGCTTTTCAAGGCTCACATTGCCAGCTGTCAGTGGACCTACTATTCTGGGGTCTGGAGGACAATGGCCCTCTTCTCACAGCTACACTAGGCAATGCCCAAGTGGGGACTCTGTGTGGGGCCTCCAATCCCACATTTCCCTTCCACACTGCCTCAGCAGAGGTTCTCCATGAGGGCTCTGTCCCTGCAGCAAACTTCTGCCTGGACATTCAG
This sequence comes from Pan paniscus, assembly GCF_029289425.2. NCBI lineage: Eukaryota > Metazoa > Chordata > Mammalia > Primates > Hominidae > Pan > Pan paniscus. The sequence continues at coordinate 100,756,567 of NC_073258.2, forward strand.
GCACTCCCATATTCTGAAATCTACCCAGAGGTTCCCAAACCTCAATTCTTGACCTCTGTGTACCTCCAGGCTCAACACCACATGGAAGATGCCAAAGTGTGGGGCTTGCACCCTCCGAAGCCATGGCCTGAACTGTACCTTGGCCCCTTTTAGCCACAGCTGGGATGCAGGGCACCAAGTCTTGAGTCTGCAAAAAGCAGCAGGGCCCTGGGCCTGGCCCACAAAACCATTTTCTCATCCTAGGCCTGTGGGCCTGTGATGGAAGGGGCTGCTATGAAGACTTCTCACATGCTCTGGAGACATTTTCCTGATTGTCTTGGTGATTAACATTTGGCTCCTCATTACCTATGCATATTTCTGCAGCTGGCTTGAATTCCTCCTCAGAAAATGGGTTTTTGTTTCACATTATCAGGCTGCAAATTTTCTGAACTTCTATGCTCTGTTTCCCTTTTAAATGTAAGTTCCAACTCCAAACCTTATCTTTATGAACACATAAAACCAAAGGCTTTTAAGAGCACCCAAGTCATATCTTGAATGCTTTGCTGCTTAGAAATTTCTTCTGCCAGGTGCCCTAAATCATCTCTCTCACGTTTAAAGTTCCACAGATCCCCAGGGTGGGGGCAAAATGCTGCCAGTCTCTTTGCTAAAAGAGTCACCTTTATTCCAGTCCCAACAAGTTCCTCATCTCCATCGGAGACCACCTCAGCCTGGACTTCATTGTCCATATCACTGTCAGCATTTTGGTCAAAGCCATTCAACAAGTATCTAGGAGGTTCCAAACTTTCCCCCATCTTTCTGTCTTCTGAGCCCTCTAAGTCTCTAGGACATTCCAAACATTCCTGCATTTTTCTGTCTTCTTTTCAGCCCTTGGAACTGTTCCAACCTCTGCCTGTTACCCAGTTGCAAATTTGCTTCCACATTTTTGGGTATCCTTTCAGCAGTGCCCCACTCTCCGTGGTGCCAGTTTACTGTATTAGTCCGTTCTCATGCTGCTGTGACAAAATACCTGAGACTGGGTAATTGATAAAGGAAAGACGTTTAATTGGTTGACAGTTCTGCAGGGCTGGGGAGGCCTCAGGAAACTTACAGTCATGGTGGAAGGGGAAGGAAACATGTCCTTCTTCACATTACAGCAGCAAGGAAAAGTGCTGGGCAAAAGGAGGGAAAAGCCCCTTATAAAACCATCAGATCTTGTGAGAACTTACTGACTTCATGAGAAGAGCATGAGGGTAACTGCCCCCATGATTAAATTATCCTCCACTGGTTCCCTGCTAAGACATGTGGAGATTATGGGAGCTACAATTTAAGATGATATTTGGGTGGGGACACAGTCAAACCGTATCACATATTGTTACTGGTGGCAAGTCTGAGCAGGGTCCTTGGTCCTCGATTCTTGTCTTGTTGGAAGAAAGAATTTGGCCAAGAAAAGGTAGTAGATTTAAGGCAGAAATAAGAGTTTATTGAAACAAAGAAAAGTCCATTTGGAAGGACCCAAGTTAGAAACTCAAAAGATTGACTGCCTTGCCTGATCCTTAGGTCAGTGCTCTTATAGATTTAAATTTCCTGCTTTTTATCCTGGTCTTTTCCCCTTGTCCTTCCTGTTGGGCAGGATGTTGGCTAATCGCAGTGTGTAGAATGACTTGCCACTGTCCGGGAGGGGCCACATGCATCATTTGGTGGTTGAAGTTATCTGCATGCTCTCTTAGAGCAGTTTTCCCTTACCAATCTAGCTCCCCCAGAGGAAGGTCATATACTGGTCAAACTGCCATTTTGCTGCTTACTGCATATGCCTGAATATATTCTCAGAAAAAGGTCACAATCTGCCATTTTGTCTCTTACTGTGCATCCCTGGACATGTCCCAAGAGGAAGATCAAATTCCACCATTTTGACCCTTACTGTTTATGCCTGGATGTGTTTGTTCAATTCCTAGGATCTTATTGGGAGGTTGTTGCCCAAAAGCTCAAGGTGTTTCCTATGTGTTAGGAAATGTTCCTTCCCCTTGTGCCAGTCTTGACCACTCATTTCTGAGGAGACAGCCTGACAATTGCCTGACAGTCACCTGACAGTTGCCTGATATTCTTTGGGGCCCTATTCTGCCCTGTTCATATCTGCCTATCTACCTACTCTAACAATATTGTCTGAAATTTTACTAAAAATGTTTATTTTGCGTATACGTAGGCCACTTGTTAACATGTTTGTTATGCCAATTCAAATAAACAAGAGATTTCATCAATTATTTTGATTGACTTAACTAAATTGTTGTCTGAATTAAACATTTAATGCTTCCCAAATCAAGGATATAAACAGTAGATAAAAATAAACACATACACACAAACACACACACACACACACACACACACACACACACACACACACATTTTAGTATTTTTACCAAGTAAAATAATGCAGTGCTTAAGTGTCTATTTTAGCAGTTATTTAGAAGCCAGACAAGATAGACAATACAAGGATAATGAAGGAAATGCTTGAGAAATAAAGGAATTATGTATTTTTATTATATCATGTCTGTTTTCCTTTGTGAGTAAAAAATGTTTAAATTATATACTATCAAATTAATCAGAAAAAGACTGCTTCAACCTAAACTGTGCTGTCCATCGAAGCATTTGTAACAAGTGCTTTAACTAGTTACTTAATAATATCTGAATTTAGTGCTTATCAACAGATACATTTTGACATTATTTAAAAATCTGCAGAGATCATTTAAAAATATTTTACTTTAAAATATTTCAATAGAAAAATGTTTTGTTCTTTTCATTGCTTTTCCTACACTTAATTGTAATATATTTTCCAGATATCACTAGAAAGGAAAACTCAATGTGTTTTAGAGTCTTTAGTTTTGTAAACTATCTGACAAAACTTACACATGGAAAACTAAACTATCACAAAGCAAACACTTCAACATGGAGTTTGTTTTAGAATATTTAGACACAGCATAAGGAAAAAGACTTAGAACACTGCAATAACCTTTGTTTTTTTACTTAGATTGGTTAGGGATTTTGACATCAAGCAGCTCTCTAGTTTACCTAATTATTTTTGATTGTTTAATTGGATTTGACCACATATTAAAAGGATTTGACCCAAGTCCTTAAAATAGCCTATTTTTGTTTCATCTTTATAGTCTACACAGAAAAATGTAAAAAATAATGGATCAAGAAAGCAAGCAACTCACTCCTTTGATAACTGGTTCCCATTAGCGGGAATAACTAGTGTTTCCATGTTACATTCATTTGGTTTGGCCAAAGTGGTCAACCAGTCAAATTAGTATGTTAAATGCAGACAAGTTAGTGTGCAATTTTTGCTAGTAGTGCTTGCTCTAAAACTCAAAGCAGGAAGAAAGAAATGGGGTAACTTATGTATGGGTTGAGCATGAAAAATGTGGATGTGTCAGAATGTCTGGAAAGTTACAATATCCTTCTAATTCCAGAGAGTATCTAAGCTAGTCCTCCCTATCTGTCATATGATGATATATTTTTCTTATGAATTTATCACCATAGAAACCTCCAATATCTCCCCATCACCTGTAAATTAACTTTAAGTTCCTTAACCTGGCACTCGATCCTTTTTTGAGTCTCCTGTATAGTTTGCGATTTGACTATGGAGCACCTAAGCTTTTGTTTATCTTACTCGCTGTATTCATTTTTTTCAGCTTCCTTGCCTTTGATCATGTCATTTCCAGTGCCAGAAATGCTTACCCATCTCCCTTATACACTTTTGTTGAAACGTGTATTTTATTTTATTTTATTTTTTTGAGACGGAGTCTCGCTGTTGTCGGCCCGGGCTGGAGTTCAATGGGTCGATCTCAGCTCACTGCAACCTTCGTCTCCCGGGTTCCAGCAATTCTCCTGCCTCAGCCTTCTGAGTAGCTGAGATTACAGGCACCCACCACCACGCCTGGCTAATTTTTGTATTTTTAGTAGAGACGGGGTTTCTCCATGTTGGCCAGGGTGGTCTCGAACTCCTGACCTCAGGTGATCGACCCACCTCAGCCTCCCAAAGTGCTGGGATTACAGGCATGAGCCACTGCACCCAGCCAACTTGTATCATTTTTCAAAGTACATACCTTAAAATAACTATAGTATATGTATACATATTTCTTGGGCTCTAGGGTCAGAAGAATTTAATTTTGTCACTTATCAGCAATGTGACTTTGGGGAAGAAATATAACATGTTCTTACCATAATTCCTCATTTTCAAAATTTTACATGTATATGCTGAAAGATTTAATGAGATGATATATGTAAAGTATTTTACCCAGTGCCTGCTTCTTGGTAAATACTCTATAACTTAGTGATGATGATGATGATGCCCTCCCTCTTCATTTTATCCGTTTATGGTTAACAAAGTAACAAAGGATTTATTCTTCTCTCCTGGCCCCCTGCTTCCTCATTAGCATTCCTAAGTGCCTATGAACAAGTTTTCTTCTCTTGTCTAAATCTTGTCACATCCTTCACTGCACAACAGTCATTTATGACATCTTATTTTTCCTACTCGATGTAGGCTACTGAGGCAGTCCAGGTATCTTTGCATCTTTTATAGATTTGCTGACATAGTCCTGGATGTTATCAGGTACTTGATAACTACTGTTTATTAATTGTCCTAAACCAAATAATGAGGCCTGAGTACCCCACTTTAAATAGCTAATTTTGTATATTTCAAAAGATAATGTTACCTTTCTTTATATTTTTTCAATAAAGAAATATAGTGACATAGTTATTTGATCACATATAATATAAATCTTACTCTAGGGAAATAGAAACAAATAGAAAATGTTATCTTCATTTAGGAATTTCAATTAATGTTCTCAGTTGGAAAATTAATATTTGAGTCAATCCTTTTCTCTTTGTTTTATTTCACTTATTAAATATGGATCATTTTTAATCAGTTTTATTGAGGTATATTAACATATAATGAACATCAGCAACTTTTAAGTGTATAATTCAGTGAATTAAGATAAAAGAAATCATGTAACCACTACCATAATCATGGCATAGAACATTTCCATCACCACAAGAAGATCCCCAGTGCTCTTCCCTTTCCAATTGATTTTTCCCCCAGTTCTCATCCCTGATATTCATTGATGTGATTTCTGTCCCTATATTTTGTTTTGTCCAGAAATTGTTTTTGAAGAAATTCTACAGTATGCTCCTCTCACTTGGCATAATTTTGAGATTCAGGCATGTTGCTGAGGCAGTTAGTTGGGTTTTTCTTAAATAATTGCTGAATATTTCATTGTTGCAATATATTAGGTTGGTGCAAATGTAATTGTCGTTTTTGCCATTAAAACTAATGACAGAACCACAGTTATGTTTGCACCAAACCTAATGCTTCAGGTGTTTATCCATGTATCAGTTGATGTACATTTCAACTGTTTTCAATTTTTGACTATTACGAATAAAGCTGCTATGGGATTAGAATATAAATCTTCAAGTGAAAAAGTATATGTCTTTGTGTGATTTTATGTTTTCATATTATAGGTGCTTACTTCATTTTCTCCATGAATGTAACTTGCTTTCAGCATTTATATCTGTGGAGCTATAGGAAAATCTTGTTATTACCCTTTATGTTGCTATCATTCTATGTTTGAAAATTTATACATAATTTTGATATTATATATTGTTTGCAGCATTTTGGAATGAAATATATGTTTTTCTTCTGTGTGAATTTGGGGACTTTATAGCACATGTATTTTCCTCCTTTCATAGTTAGCATTCTTTCCATTTCTGTCTGAAGAAATCAAATATTAGTCATACAGATGCCATTAAAATGAAAGTGCAAACAGCTGTGGTTATATTTACTTGCTTTTTCTTTCTCTTAGTTGAAGAATCTTTTTCTTAACCCAGAGTTCAGCTATATGTTTACAGTTTCTAGGCAGAAGCATTAGAAATTGTAACCAGCCACATATATTAATACACATATTTTTGAGTGTAAATAACAATTGACAATTGTTTTAAAAATCTCAATTTATATTGGAGGTCCACGTGCACGGGATAAAAGCAGTCAAGATGTAATTGCTATATTTGTCTCATATAAACATTTTCTAAATTATTCGTATCCCCCACCACCTCCATTTCTTTCAAAGTAGAAAAAATAATTTAATATGTACAATGATTCTATGATGAAATTGAAAATCAAAGTATGGGCTGGGCATGGTTTCTCATGCCTGTAATCCCAGCACAAGGCCATGGTGGGTGGATCTCCTGAGGTCAGGAGTTCAAGGCCAGCCTGGCCAGCATGGTGAAGCTCTGTGTCTACTAAAAATACAAAAATTAGCTGGGTGTGGTGGTATGCACCTGTAGTCAGGAGGCTGAGGCAGGAGAAACCCTTGAACCCGGGAGGCAGAGATTGCAGTGAGCTGAGATCGCACCACTGCACTCCAGCCTGGGCAACAGAGTGAAACTCAGTCTCAGAAAAAAAAAAAAGAAAGAAAAAGTATGATTTTATACACACACACATATGTGTGTGTGTGTGTGTGTGTATATATATGTATATACATATATATGGTGATTAGTCCTAAAACAATACAAATTACAAATGTTTATAGTGAAAAAGTACTAATATCTAGAAAATGGAAATACATCTCCTGCATATATCTTCACATAGAAATATATCTTCACATAGATGTATATCTATATCAATATAATTAAATTTTATAAGATATAAAATATTAATAAATTAGCAAACACCTGCTATTGTTCAGATTCTATGAATATATGACCTAGAATAGTGTATTGAAGCTAGCCATTGTCAACCAGGGTTCCAAAAGAAAATTGAGCCCTATAGAAAATGATATTATTGACTGTTTTCTTAGTTCCCCCAAGAATGGTACATAACTAAAATCATTCTAAGTAAATAGAAGATAAGTTAATTTATTACATGTAATACATGCCTTAGGACCTTAGAGATTAGATTTTTTTCACCGAGCATTATATTATAAACATCATTCCATGTTAAAAATTATTTAATCCCCAATTTTTAATGGCTGCATGTATTCCAGAAAGATAATTTAATCTCTACTCTGATACTAGAAATTTGAGGGCATTTTCAAAAATATTTCTTATTGTAAATTGCTTTGCAATGAACATTAATAGAGAACCGTGTGTGTGTGTATGTATGTATATATATATGTGTGTGTGTGTTGTGTATATGTTATATACATATATGTAATTATTTTTTGATACTAAATTTCTAGTGGTGGAATTTCCTTGTGAGAGAATCAGTATTAAGTTTGTTGATAAGTATTGTCAAACTGTCTTTCAAAAAGAGTGTAACAATTTAAGTTAGCCTCACCTAGTCATTTGTGTGCTAGTTTTGAATCTCTTTTTCTCAGCCTGCTGGTACTCTTTACTATTACCCTTTGCTCAAACCAATGAACTTTAAATTGCCAGACTACTAGTCTTCTGTAGAGGAGGTTGTTTGTAGAGCAAAGAGAACAAGTATATTTCCTAGCCTCTCTTTTATCCTACCATGCTGGAATTCAGTTCACTTTTAGTTTTATAGAGGGCATTCATTGCCATTCTCTCACATATGTTTTGATTCTTCCTGTCTACTTTTACGTTGTATTTCCACCAGGAATAATGAATCCTATCCCTTCCATCAAGTCTATTTCAAGAAAGATACTTTGCAAAGCAGAAGGGCTCCAAGAGCACAGCTCTAGTCTCTATTCAATGTTTATAAGGCACAGTCATTATTTTTACCCCCTGCTGAAAACATTTGCAGGGGTTATTAAAAAATTTTTTTACCTAAAGATACTAAATAGCAGGGGTTGCAGACACAAGCATCCACCTGTTCACTGGCTTATTCACTTAAAATATAACAAGCATATTGCCTAAGCAAATGTCCAGTAAGTTTTCTTTCTGTTGTTTCCGTTTAGTACAGTTCTAAAACTATACAATTTTCTCTTTCTTTTCTTCAGACTATAATAGGAACTGGGTGAATATTATCCAATTAATTCTGTTACACAAAGGGCCTTATCTTTTTTCTTATCCTTATTTTCAAAAGGACACTGCCTGTAAGTGCTTAGCAACAAGTAGTCTTTTTTTTGAACAAGATGAGAAGAAATCCAGACTATCCTATAACAGTGGAAGAGTTGTATGTAAACCTTATTAAAAAGTCCAAACAATATCAAATAGTATAGGCTTATTTCTCTCTAGCTTGCTGCAAGGTTGGCATCCCAGAGAGGATCAGGGCATATGGGGAATAATAGTCCTGCAGATCAAGCAGCCAGATGTGACTAAGAAAACGATGAAAGTAAAATCTGAAGCACTACTGTCATCGTTGTCTCATCATATTTATAAACAAAACATTCCTGGTTGAGATGGAAGTCTGTTGTGTTAAATGTAGGGTTCTCCTTAAATATTAACGACAGGCAAGGCAGGGATATGTTATAAGAGTTAAATGTAAGGTTCCTCTTAAATATTAACCACAGGCAAGGCAGGGATATGTTATAGAAATGTACATTTCATTAGCAAGGAAACAACCATGATATCGATGGAGCTCTTACCACATGAGAGGCACAGGGATGATTAAGTGTATGTAATACAGCACATATAAGGTAGGTCTCCATATTTTATTCTCCTGCTAAAAACACTAAAGGAAAAAGAAAAAAATAAAACAGGATCTTGAGCTAGATCTATGATCTTTCTAAATTAATTTAGTTAAGATAACTTTTTCAAATGGATTCCTTTTACAAAACATGTTGTTAAGCAGAGTTCTTTAGAGCATGAAATATAATAAGCGGTGTAACTGTAATTAGAATATGCGCATGTATGATGGGGAGACCAAAGTCAGCACCTAAGAGCTGCAGTTCTGAGATCTCTCTGCAAAGCTGGTCTGGAGGATAGCCATATAAATGCGTTCTCTTATGCTGTTCTTACACATTGCAAAAAGGCATGAAGCTAACAAGCATCGAAAATGAGTGCCGTTAGACATGGTGGATCAGTCACTGGAACCGTTCTTCCCCTCAGGGAGAATGAAAGTCTGGAGAGAGAAAACTGGCTGACCTCGCTCAATTAGCACAGTCTGAATGCAGGCAGAATGGCCAGCGGTGACAGGGCTGTGCTTCGGAGATGTGTGTGCTCAGGCTGCGGTTCAGGTTATGTCAACAAGGATCACTCTGGGTGCCATTTTAGTGGCTCCATATTGTACATAAGAGAAAGACGGAAGGAGAAAAGGGAAAACTGTGGGCTACTTTAAATGTACTTGAGAACTTTGCTTTTCACTTAGGACATGAACTCTCTCTCAGCCTGTAAGCAGCTGCAGCTCGAAGCTTGACAAACAGGCCAGGAAGATGGCAAAGTACTCTAGTAGCATCATTGCTTCTCCAGTGGAAAACCGAGAGTCCTAAATGTTACAGTGCTTCAGCCTGAGGTTTAACTGATAGAATGCCTTGGTCTTGAAACTGAACCAGGCATCAGTAAACTGTAGAAGTTTAGCCTGTTGTGCATAGAAGATACAACTTTGCATTTTATACCTTTTACTGTGTTTAACAAAAGAAAACAAAACATTCCAAAAACCTCTTATTAAATACATATCCTGCTTTCTGTTTTGGAAGTAGTGTTTGTATCATGCGAATAGGCTCTAAAGCTTTTAAAATATATATTCTCTATTCTAAGAATGGATCTAACAAAATAAATCAAAAGGAATTTTATTTTTAAAAGATTTGATGGAGGAGAGGGTGAGATCTGTGATACTTATAGCTTCCAAATCTGTAGGTTCATAGGACAAGTGACTCCCTATGCTTGGAAAGTCTTCACTATTTTAATTACATTCTAGGATTCTAGTTATAAACCATACCCATGTCTTGTACAGGAAACAAAATACATAATTTCATCAATCCTTAGTTTCAATAGAATAAAATGAAGATAAACAATAATATTATTGCAAATAATAGAGACTGCTTAGCAAAATATCTGACACATAGTAAGTTCTTATTATATACATAGGTACTAAAACGGTTACTATGTAATATTTGAGAGACAGATTTATTCTTGGAGCAATCAGCTCTTAGATCTATCTACCCAGGGAATCATGGCACATAATGGGAAGTACAAGAAGCTGGTAATAGTTCTGAATTATTTTAAGCCAAGGTAAATGGGAGAAAATAGAGTATTAATTCAATACCAGTTGAATTAGAATAACCTTGAAATTTTTGTCCTGATATATAGAATTGTTCTGTCTCAAAAATCTTCTTTATCTAAAAGATATTCTAAACTAATAACATAATCAATTTAGTAAATGCTTGCTTGCTAGACACCAAGCCGCAATCTACATACTTTACTTAAATCATTTCTATGTAATAGTTACAAAATAATAAGAAAAATATATCTCTACTTCTCAAATAGGGCAACAAAGACTGAGGAACATTTAGTAAATAGTCTAGGTGATAGAAATAATAAATGGTAAAGGAAGGATTTGAAAAATTTTAAACTGGAAATTTGCTTTAGAAAATCTAATTGCCTTATATCTGAATTAGTATTTGTATGATTTGACTCATTCTAAATTATGAGGTCTTACAATTTATTACTCTTTGTAAACACTGAAACTTGTATAGGTTTGCCCACAGTAGACTGACTACCTTTTATTGAGCTGATTTATCAACCCTCCGGTGTTTCTAATTTCTGTATTCTAAAAAAAAGTAAAAAGATGAACTCATAAGTCAACAAAATACCTTAAAATGGTGATTTAATAATCTGAACATTTCTCTAACAATGTAAGAAATTGATTTCTTTCTTTTCTATTTAGTTCAGATCACAAGTACCTTAAATACTCGTGCAAATTGCTTCTTCCTCCTTTATTATGTTTACTATAAATTTGCGTTTTTCCCATTATCTTGAAGTAATTTATATTAGCTTCATTTTTTAGCGCAACCAAATAAGTTCTAGAAATACATATTTTGTTATTTTAAAAACGTGAAAAAATAAAATTAACCTCAAAATGATTGAGTAAAAAGAAGTCAGTTTAATGCATTGATTCAGAATTCTTCACATTATTTGCAAGTCTGTGTCTCTACAAGGTAAATTATTTATGCAGAATCAAACAACTGAGGAACTCTTTTAATGCAAACTTTTTTCTACAATGTGTAAGATTTTATAAAAAGAAGGAAAAATGACAATCTAATAGTGTCCATGTGCCACTGTATCAATAGTCAACCAAATATTTATTTTTTAAATTATTTTGATATTTAATAGAAAAAATAGGGCCCAAATCACTACCAAAATATGAGCTGAATCATTACCAAAATATTAAGCTATATTTTGACCCATTAGATCAAAGGTAAATAAGTCCCTTATCATTCTGTGCTGTGAATATGGTTGAGTCCTAATTTGAATTCAGTTTAGGAAACGGTACTGAGAACCTCCTCTATATGTTTGTGTTATGGAAGTAAAATCATGAAGGAGGTATTGTGTTCTGCTCTTAAAAATAAAATGAAAACTCAAAGCAGTTAGCTTTTATCTGTTGATCTATCTATTTTTAAAATGAAATAATCAGCAAATAACCCAAATGGTTGGCAACCAGAATATTTCACTTTTGGATTAGTTCTCAACCAGGAATGATTTTACCATCAGGATACATTTGGAAATGTCTACAGACATTTTTAATTTCTTTAATAGGAGCAGGGCGAGGAGCAGCAGGATGCTATCAGCATCTAGTGGGTGAAGGTCAGTGACGCTAATACACATCTGCAATGCAGAGGACAGTCTCTCATGACAAAGAATTATCAGCCCCCAATGTCAAGGGTGCTGAGATTGAGAAAACTTGATCTAGATCATATGGAGGTTATGCATTAAGATGATATTTTACATCAACATTAAATTTATGTAATTTGTGCTCTTTAGCTTTTAGATCCTCCAAATATTAGTATTGGTAGAGATTGCTGACTCTTTGAAATAAAGAGACAATAAACTAATGAACTAAAGTAAAACTGGAAAGAAGGCATAGACCATGAGCCTTTCCAAGAGGAGTATAGTATTTCAAAGTTATTATTAACATTTAAATGGCCACATAAAGGCTAGTACCTAGTGTTCTCATAAAGATACTCCTACATCATTTAATCATAAAGTGTTTATTTAGGTATAGTATTACAACAACATCAACATTATTAGTATCCCCTTAGTCACCTTCTACATATGCATTTTCATCTTTTCCTTGATAAAATTATTGATGAAAGTATTGGTGTATGAGACAGTTCTTGTCCACTTTAAAATACAGTTATGTTGTGTTTTAAAATTGTGGCAGTCTTAGCTGAGAACTTCGTTAGAGAGTTCATAAAATCAATGATGTGTGCTTACCATTCTACCACAAAGATCTACCACTGGAAAATATGGTATTTTTCCCCAGATAGATTAAAGCATACATTTTGATGGAATTTCCTTGTAATTAAAGGAAAGACTCAGGCTAAGTTAAAAGTAATGCAAAACTGTACAAGGAAGCAAAATCTCAAAATGGTAGTCTTGATAGCAAAATAATTAATGAAAAAACAAGGATGGCATGTTTTGTATTAAGAAATATTCACCCTAAACTGAATCAGTTTGAAAAAGGAAGGGAAAAACATTGGGACTTAGAAATGTGCTTACAGGTCTTCCAGTTCATTTAAAAATTTTATACGTTTCATTAATTTTCTCTCCCACTTCCAACATTTGTGAAAGCAATTAATAATCATATTGTTGCCTCTATAAATTTTATTTACTTTATGTCAATCTAATGGGAGCTATACAATTTAGCTAGAATACTGGAATTGGTTCAAGTCTCATGTCCTTATCTCAACTTATCTACCTATATATTAGGATACATGCATTCCCAGGGTTTCTAGAAAAACTTCCAGACAAATCATTTTAATTATTTTATTTATCATCTTATAAAGAGGTAAACTTTACCAAATATAATAGTTTTTAAAATAATTATTTTATGGCACATGGTAGGGAAACACTTTACTGTCTGCATTTATTTTATTTTTTATTCATTCAAAAATTATTTATTATGTACCAGCCACTCTTTACACTACTGAGGAGGTATGGTAATGGACAAAGCAGATAAAACATAGTCAAGATTTCTTCCCTAAGAAAACACTTACTGTCATGCAAGAGATAAGTAATAGAGGTAAATACATAAGACACACACACACACACACACACACACACACACACACACACACAAAGAGAAAGAGAGATAGATAGAGATTGATTAGATTGATTATTGATAGTTCTGGTTAAGGTCAGCAAATCCATAAAGACCTCCCACAGGGAGTCATTTGAGCAGAGACCTAAAAGAAGTTTAGTAATGAGCCATGCAGGTAACTGGGGAATGCGTGTTTGAGGTTAAGGTAAAAATTATTGCACGTGTCCTAAGTTGGAAACTAACAGCAGGGCCAGAGTGGCTAGGGTGGATTGAAGAAATAAAAGACAGTGTTGTAGTTAAAAAGAGTCAGGCAAAATCATGTCAGTCCTAATAGAGTTTATAAGTAGAACTTATAAATTTACTCTATTACCAAGGGTTGAAATAGGATGAAAAGAAAACACCTGATTTCACTAAACTTAAAATAACCAAACACTGCATTCATCATCAGAAAGGGATTCATAAACTACTTACTGGATACTCTAGTGAGTTGAAAACTGTTTTTGAAAATTAGAGTAATAATACCCATTAGCAATTTGGGGCAACTCAAGATAGCTCCAACTATCTTTACTGGTAACATAACACTCTTTTCAAAATTTCTAAAATTAAATTAATTTAAATAAGTTTATTTTTCACCTGTATGCCACATTTGCATAGAAAGTGTATGACAGAGCTCCTGCTCTAGATGAATATGTGATCTGGTAGGGAAGATGATGCATCCAGAGAACTATGGGAGAACATAGGACCACTACAAGAGGAATGTGTTGTGTGGATGATGGAAAGGGCATAGGGAGACCATATAATATATATAAATAATATCAAAACTGGATCATTTTTGAGAATGAAAAGGGGGAATATTAATGTTCTTTCTGGGAAAACTGGTGTAAATTGGCACTGTTGTAAGCAAATTGGTGCACGAGTTAATGATGTATCTACAAAATTTCAGAAAAGAAGGGTGAATTGTAAATTAATGTGACTTTTTTAATCTTTAAGTTCTGGGATACATGTGCAGAATGTGCAGGTTTGTTACATAGGTAATGTGCCATGGTGGTTTGCTGCACCTATAACCCATAATCTAGGTTTTAAGCCCCACATGCATTAGATATTTGTCCTAATGCTCTCCCTTCCCTTCTCCTCCACAACCCCGACAGGCCCCAGTGTATGATGTCCCCCTCCCTATGTCCATGTGTTCTCATTGTTCAAGTCCCACTTAGGAGTGAGAACATGTGGTTTTTGGTTTTCTGTTCCTGTGTTAGAATGCTGAGAATGATGAATTCCAGCTTCATCCATGTCCCTACAAAGGACATGAACTCATTCTTTTTTATGGCTGCATAGTATTCCATATGTACCACATATGGAATATGTGGTGTATATGTACCACATTTTCTTTATCCAGTCTATCACTGATAAGTATTTGGGTTGGTTCCAAGTCTTTGCTATTGTAAACAGTGCTCCAATAAACATACATGTGCATGTGTCTTTATAGTAGAATGATTTATAAATCCAGTAATGGGATTGCTGGGTCAAATTGAATATCTGGTTCTAGATGCTTGAGGAATCATCACACTGTCTTCCACAATGGTTGAACTCATTTACATTCCCTCCAATAGGTTAAAAGCGTTTCTATTTCTCCACATCTTTGTCAGCATCTGTTGTTTCCTGACTTTTTAATGATTGCCATTCTAAGTGGCATGAGATGGTGTCTCATTGTGGTTTTGATTTGCCCTTGTCTGATAACCAGTGATGATAGGCTTTTTTTCATGTGTTTGTTGGCCGCATAAATGTCTTCTTCTGAGAAGTGTTTGTTCATATCCCTTGTCCACTTTTTGATGGGGTTGTTTTTTTTCTTGTAAATTTGTTTAAGTTCCTTGTAGATTCTGGATATTAGACCTTTGCAAGATGGATAGATTGCAAAAATTTTCTCCCGTTCTATATGTTGCTTGTTCACTGTGATGATAGTTTCTTTTGCTGTGTAGCAGCTCTTTAGTTTAATTAGATCCCATTTGTCAGTGTTCGCTTTCGTTGCCATTGCTTTTGATGTTTCAGTCATGAAGTCTTTGCCCATGCCTATGTCCTGAATGGTATTGTCTAGGTTTTCTTCTAGGGTTTTTATGGTTTAAGGTTTTATGTTTAAGTCTTTAACCCATCTTGAGTTAATTTATGTACAAGGTGTAAGGAAGGGGTCCAGTTTCTGTTTTCTGCATATCGCTAGCCAGTTTTCCCACCATCATCTATTAAACAGGGAATCCTTTCCCCGTTGCTTGTTTTTGTCAGGTTTGTCAAAAATCAGCTGGTTGTAGATGTGTGGTGTTATTTCTGAGGCCTCTGTTCTGTTCCATTGGTCTATATATCTGTTTTGGTACCATTACCATACTGTTTTGGTTACTGTAGCCTTGTAGCATAGTTTGAAGTCAGGTAGCATTATGCCTCCAGCTTTGTTGTTTTTGCTTAGGATTGTCTTGGCTATAGGGGCTCTTCTTTGGTTCCATATAAAATTTAAAGTAGTTTTTTTTTCTAGCTCTTTGAAGAAAGTCAATGATAGCTTGATGGGAAAAGTATTCAGTCTATGAATTACTTCAGGCAGTATGGTCATTTTCATAATATTCATCTCTGGGACACAGCTAAAGCAGTGTTAAGAGGGAAATTTATAGCACTAAATGCCCATATGAGAAAGCAGGAAAGATCTAAAATCAACACCCTAACATCACAATTAAAAGAACTAGAGAAGCAAGAGCAAACAAATTCAAAAGCTAGCAGGAGACAAGAAATAACTAAGATCAGAGCAGAACTGAAGGAGATAGTTAAGAACGTATCTCAAAATAATAAGAGCTATTTATGACAAACCTATAGCCAATATCATACCGAATGGGCAAAAGCTGGATGCATTCTCCTTGAAAACCAGCACAGGACAAAGATGCCCTCTTTCACCACTTCTATTCAATGTAGTATTGGAAGTTCTGGCCAGGGCAATCAGGCAAGAGAAAGAAATAAAGAATATTCAAATAGGAAGAGAGAAAGTCAAATTGTCTCTATTTGCAGATGACATGATTGTATATTTAGAAAACCTCATTGTCTCAGCCCAAAAACTCCTTAAGCTGATAAACAACTTCAGCTAAGTCTCAGGATACAAAATCAGTGTGCAAAAATCGCAAGCATTCTTATACACCAATAATAGACAAGCAGAGAGCCAAATCATGAGTGAACTCCCATTCACAATTGCTACAAAGAGAATACATACCTAGGAATACAACTTACAAGGGACAAGAAGGGACCTCTTCAAGAACTACAAACTACTGCTCAAGGGAATAAGAGAGGACACTAATAAATGGAAATAATGTGACTCTTAAAACCTTCTTTGAGGCAGTAGTACTTGTACTTGGATTGTGTCCAAGTGTGCAACTGGGCAGAGGAAGGTGGGAGTGCATTCTAGTCTAGGGAAATAACATGATGAAAGACACATGGATTTGAGAATCGCCCAATGTAAAATGAAGCATTGATGATAGTGAAGAGTGGGTGATAGTATCGGATGGTTAAGAAAGAGATGGGTACAGGTATGACAGCAAACCAGACTATCATACATTTTAAATTCCATGACAGAGTTCCATATCAGAGAGCCATTTAAGGTCTGTTAGTAGGCATGTGACCTGTATAAAGAGTAAAACTACTCCTAAACTGCAATTTGATATGAGATTGGAATACTGCAGAGCAACATATACTTTAAAATTTACATATATTTTAGTTCTGCATAATGGATAATTTTTGCATGGTAAATTGGAACAAGAATAGAATATGGGTGTATGACTGTCCTGCAAAGTCAAATGCCTCTTTTATGTATATATGTAGTTTTAGGTAAGAGGCTATGTTTTATGAAGTTTTTTTAGAATGACTGCTAGGATGATTCTGCGTAGAAGGAAAACATAGCAAAAAATAAAACCTCTGTGCATGTATGTGTGTGTGTGTGTGTGTGTATAGGCTAGAATTTTCAATAATAATGACATTTTGAGCACTTACTATATACCCGAAATAATGATGTTAACACTTTTTTTCTGAAATTTCCCACAAAATCCTACCCGCTCGGTGTTATTATCATTTCATAGATGAAGAAATAGAACTGAAGAAGCCCTATAAACAAGCTCAAGACTGCAAAGCTGCTAGGTGATGGTGCAAATATTCAAGCATGTTTTTGCATTGGTATAAAGGCATCTTTTTCCATGGTGCCACATTACCTTCACACGCTCATTGAGTTGAGCCCCGTGTGTCTCAGTTCTTCCCCAGAGGTCTCAGCTGGAATACGAATCTAGGCACTTAATACACATTTCATGTCACTCTACTATAATATAAATTGTGTTACTAACACCAGTGTTTAAGCTTTTTATTTTTTCACTACAAAGAAGGCATAAGTACAAGAATGAAAAAAAAAGAATCTATTTTCTTACCCTGTTCATTGTTTGACATAAAGTATCTAGATTTTTCTTGATTTCCAGTTTAACAGTTTGTGTGCAGTCACAATTTCTTTGGGTGATCCCCACCAATCAGTATCTCTCGATCTCATCTTTAACGGTCATCTCCTAAATCAGTGTTTTGTGAATAAATTTATTCACCTAACAACTGGTTTGTATTCTTGAAATTTTCAGTAATCCCTACAGATATACAGTTCTCCTATTTCCACAACTATAATATTGTGTAACTCTCCTGGGTTCCAAGAAAATTATAGTATTTTTATTTAAGCTATAATAGTTTCTAGTCTTGAGATTTGGGAAAATATCACCGAGTCAATCACCAGAATTATTAATTAACGTACAAACTAGGAACAGAGGCTTAGTGGGAAAAATATATTACAGAGCCCACACTTGTGGAGAATACACAAAACACATCTGAGTGATCGATACTCAAAAAAGAAGTCTGAACACGTTTAGATTTTAAAAAGTCAATCTCTGCTGTATCTTGGAATTAGAAAAACTGATAAAGACTGACAGTATGGGAACTGACCAAGGGAAAGCCAGTTTAGAACACCAAATCCTAGAAAACTACTGGGCAAAAAAGTAAGAGAAAGGGGAAAAATAACTTAGGGAGAATCAACAATTTATTATTCCATGAAAACCTTTCATCCATGTATCCATAGTATGTATATTACATATATCTCTGATAGAACATGAATGTTAGGTTCAAAACAATGGCCACTCAATTACTTTAAATATGACAATTTTTTCCAAGATATACTTTCTTTTTTATGTGTTCTTTAATTGTTTAAATCCCCTATTATTTAGTACTAGACTTTATTATTTTACAGCTATGCAAATATCAAAATACATTTGCAAAAAAAATGTCTAGTAAGATATGATGATGTCTACTTTGCAAATATATTTTGATGATAATTCGATGAAATTAACTACATCAATTTCAAGATTATGAAATTAATGTAGATATAAACATAATTATAAAAATTAATATATAAGCATGATTCTACATGATTATGAAAATGAGTATGTTTTTCATCATAAATATGATATAAACATTATAAATGTGATTATGATATAAACAAAATTAGAAAAAATATAAACATGATTATAAAAATTAAAAACTATGTGATTTTACAGAGAAACCCCTTGTAGAATAAGAAAGAAAATGCATTCTTAATAGTTTTTGTACTATTTATATTACTAGCATAACTTGTACCAATTTTTCTACTTTTGAAAAAGAACTCAACTAAAAAAACCCCAGCCAAAACTTTCATGTTATGTGCATATGAATTAATAGTAATTTAAGATTTATTACAGTGATTACATATCAACAGAGATAAATATGTGTTTTATGATTAGGTTTTTTTTTTTTTTAAACAGGTGAGCAATAGGGACAAATTCTTGATGCAGAAAATAAACCATTTCAGTGCCTGTTGATAAATAGACAGTATCCACTATTTCTACATGGTGCATGGCAATGTGACAAATAAATTACCTTCATTAAAGATTTGCATGAAGGATTAATGAGCATTAGTTAAGCCATAAAAGCACAAAAAACATTTTTGAACAATTACATTGAATATAAGAATAAGTTGAGGGGCAGACAATCTCGTTATAATAATTTATCTTACCTGAAGATTCTCTGCTGCACCTATGTGATAAATGAAACCCAAAAGCAATTCAAGTTCCATATTTAACATAGAAAATTTAGGCAGTTCACAACTCTAGAGGGTTTTGTCCTCTGTGACTCACCTACCTATAAGGGGGATAATTTATAAAACACTTATTTGTTTCTGTTAATATTTAGACTGCAATAAATCTTCAAATTTTCACCATAAAATCTGCATAACATGAAATTAAAAGAAGTTAAGCATTTTTAAAAATTCATAGTGAAAAAATGTTGAGTGTTTTAAATACCTGCCTTATGAATTTTCTTTTGCTTTTAATTCATAGAGCTAAGTTAAAATTTAATTATTCGTGTTATGTATAAATGACAATTATCCTTTGGATAAAAGGTAATATTTTACTAAGTAAAACACAGGAATATAAGAAAACTTTATTTTGCTAACCAAGGTCTTAATTTTCCTTCATTTGGAATACTGTCCAAGATTAAACCTTTCTACGCATCAAGCACTGCCATCTTGTGGACTGCCATTGATTTCAGAAAATACAGGCTAATTTAAAAATTATTATCTGTGCGACTTTTCATGGTAAAATATTTGGACAACTCTGTAAATCTTAATGTAAGTGGAGATGAGGAATAGTATCCTTGTTTGTAACTGTGCAATAATGAGGCTTTTACATTTATGAACATCTGTATTTCAGGTCCCCGTGCTGGTATTTTATAGTAGGTCTCTACCCAGCAGGTCACATCCTTACTGTTTGATACGGTTAAGACTTGCATGGCATTGTGACCATGGTTTAATTACAGTGTGACTTAATGGTTAATAGAAATAATCACCAGCCTGCTTTTGTTCTGCTCTGGTGAGTGAAATCTAGACACTGCTCTAATTAGTCACTGTTACAAACATCTAACTTTTATTTGCAAAATTACATCCCATGCATATAAACCTCAGTCTAGTAAACATTTGAAACCACTATTCACCAGGTTTCCTTTTCTCTTTTCAAATAAAGATCGATGCTTTGTAATAATTCTTAAGTTATTGGCAACTCTATGTCTTAGTTTTCCCATTTGTAAAATAAGGTTACCTATTCCTATGAGAATTAAATGAATTAATATACATAGAGCACACTGCCTGGCACATTCTAAGTGTGGTACACATTTACTAGATTGTATTGGTGCTCCATCCAGACCTTCACCCGATGCGTGCGCACATCCAGCAGCTGCTATGAAGATTGGCTGCTTCCTCTTCTCCAGAAAATTTGCCACGCCTGGAAAATCGTGCTTCCTGCCGTCATTGCATTCCACCTGCCCCAGCCAGCAGCTAATAACTTACGGATACAGGGGAGAGGGTGCAAATAGCCTTTGCTGATACTCTTTGCCTTCTTTTGCCTCACTTACCAGTGCTGCAGTGAAAGTTGTGTTTGAGAACCCCAAGTGGGATCAATCTTAAGCTAATCTCCAACAGGGACCACATCCCTGGTTAGCTTTATTTTTTTCTCCCTCATCTTACCTTGCTTCTCTTAGTTTTTGCTCCTGGAAAAATGTTGTCAAATCATATCTGAGAGTCCTCTTCACTGACTCTATTTCTATAAACCCAATGTAAGACAATAAGTATTTACTCTTGTTGTTGTCGTTATGCCCTCTGTTGTCTTGATTGAATGAAGGATAAATGCTGAGATTACCTTTGTCATGTCCAAAGTTGAACGGAGTCCATGGAACGACTCCACAGCCTTTCAGTAGTTCTCCGTATATATCTTTTTTTAAGCTAACATTTCCACAAATTTGATAAGCACATTAAGGTCATAGTCCCTGGCAAGATTCTGGGGCACAAATAGACTGTCGTTGGTTAAGGCAGGGATCTGGGGGCTTTATCAGTGAATTATGGGAAGCCTGGAGTGAATGCTTTTTAATGCAAAGTTTGGAACCTAGGTTGAGATCGTTCCGCTGACTCTTGCACACTGTTGAGTAAACACTGGCCCTAGACCTGCTAAGAGCTTACAATTCAATACAACGTAAGTTAAAAACCCCTTAGCAAAGCAAGAAATTTAGGCCGCCTTTTGAAAAGGGTTAGCAATGACCTTTATATCTAGACACAGGGCTCCTGGGATAAAAATGTCCTCCACACTGTGAAGTATTCCACAGAGAAAAGAAAAATAGTTGCTGTCACCCAGTTGGTATAATCACTTGAACTCTAGAACTTGGAATTCACTAGCTCAGACCTGCTTAAGTTGTGGATCATGAGATGATGCCAGTTTAGTACTGTTCTTATTATACATATTATTTTATTTATCTTATGTTTTTCTAAAGGTGTTTTGAATTACATGTGCATAAAATATTTTCCTGTCTTGGTGACATAATTATGAAGAACTCTGCTACTTTTGACTTTAGGTAACAAACATAATGAAAATACTTGTCTCCAAAGCATAAAAAAGAGAAAATTATTACTTTGTTTTGTTCAACCAAGATAACTAAAATTTAATGTAATAATACAGCCTACTTCGTTTTAAAGTAATTTCATTTTTCAAACATATGACAAGTATTCTCTTTTGCATTCTTCACAACATCTTTAAAAATATCTTGATTCTGAGGCTGGGCACAGTGGCTCGTGCCTGTAATCCCAGCATTTTGGAAGGCCAAGGCGGGTGGATCACGAGGTCAGGAGATCGAGACCATCCTGGCTAACACAGTGAAACCCCATCTCTACTAAAAATACAAAAAAAAAAAAAAAATTAGCCAGATGTGGTGGTGGGCGCCTGTAGTCCCAGCTACTCAGGAGGCTGAGGCAGGAGAATGGCGTGAACCTGGTAGGCGGAGCTTGCAACGAGCCAAGATTGTGCTACTGCACTCCAGCCTGGGTGACAGAGCGAGACTCCGTCTCAAGTAAAAAAAATAAAGTAAAAAATCTTGATTCTTTCTCTTGGTACTAACCAAGAGTCAGACAGCTTTATTCTATTGTAACTTTCAGGATCTTTGTCTCTGGTTGTGTTTTTATAGATGAAACTTTTGACACTTGGAAATTAAATCCAATTGAATGAGGTACAAGATGAATTTATATTCTACAAAATTGTGCTTTATGCTAGATAGTTTATCCTGAGCCAGTAGCTCCCCTTATTGAGCAGTTTCTTCATGTTGAACACTCATTTAAGTGGCTTGTGTAATTCTCAGCATTACTACCATGTAGACATTATTGTCCCATTTTATGGATAGTGAAACTAAAGTTTAGGAAAATTAAATTACAATAATGAAAGAAGATTAATATAATGATAAAATATAGGCTTAGAGTGAGAAGAGAAGTTTTAATTTTCCCTCTGACTCTAATCAGCTGTAATTTTCCGCTGGTTCTTTCACCTATTTGAGCCTCAGACCTTTGATGTTGAAGATGATTAAAATAATAATAACTATATTTCTGTAGAACTAATTTTACATGAAATATTTCATTTAACCTTCCCTTTCTTCCATCAGTTTTAGTTTACAGATGAGAAGATTAATGCTTGAGCAAAATTAAATAGCTTTCCTAAAGGTCATGTAGTTAGTAGGTCATGCAGCCATCTTTGAATGCCTGGTCTCTGTGATTTTGAAGTCCATGGTCTTACTCAAAATGCTAATTTCTAATGTGTCTGTGTGTAATAGGGAAAGTGGGGTGCACAGACCAAGGGAAGAACTAGGTAAAAAAAAAACATGAAAAGTATGTGACTCACGGTAAACTCTTATGCTAATTTTTTCCCAGCTCTATCTGATATTTTCATAATATCCTCAACTGTGCCTTGCATATTTCACTACTACTTGTTGACATCCCAATTGCCTTGATCTCAGCTCCCACCCCAAATCTAGAAGCCAAAATGATTTTTCTATATGATCCATTAAATAACTTGAGCTGCCAGTCAGCTTCCTCAACAAAATATTAATAAGCATGCTCAAGCAGAGGCAAATAATTGGTCATCCATGAGGCTATTAACCTCTGATAGGGATTGGACTACCTAAAATTTAATATCCCTTATCTCTAATATTTCATCTAACTTACCTAGTAGAATAAATCATGAAATTATTTCATAGTACCTTTGTAAAAATGATCCTTTTCTCTTTTGCTCATTCACAGTACATTCCAGATTGTTAAAACTGTCTATATTACTATAAGAAATAGAGACTCAGTGTCTCTATTTAGCCCAACATCAAGCATCCTCTCTGACTCATATTCTCAAAGCCAGAACAAGCCAATTTTGATCTTAGAAAATTTGTAATGAAGTTTAATATGTGAAAATAAATCCACTCTTGTTCTTAAAATTTAGGGAGGTTTGTATAAATAGATTATAGATCCATTTCTATCTCAAATATGCATTTATTCACCAAATATTTATGGAGCAACTACACACCAAGTATCTTGTTGAGTTTTAAAGATATGATGGTGAAGAAGGTAGATTCAATCTCTGCTCTTCCGAGAGTAATTGACATGGCTAATATTGACTTTTTCTGTTTCAATCAAGGTACACATCAGCATTGTAAAATATATTTCCCACCAATTTCAGGTTGTCCCTCATGCTCAGTAGTAATGAATAATTAAGTGGACAGTTCTCTACAATTTCTATCATAATGTCATTAATTCAGAGATCCAAAGTGGTAGGATTAGGTACAAACTTTCAAAAAAGAAAATAATTGTAGTGAAAATTTTTAAAACCCTATTTTTCTCCAGTAACTTACTAAGTTATCCTATTTAAGTGTCTTTACTTCAATTAAGTCATCATGAAAGAGAGGAGATGAGTCATAATGGATGATGGAATTATGAAAATAAATGTGATTAAAAGACAATTTGTAAATATTAAAATGCTCCTGACATATACTCTACTAAGCAGCATCAGTAAAAAGTAATACAAGCATACAGAAAATAAATAAATGCAAAACTTGAACTATTTAAAAAACAAACTAAAAGTTATTTATTTTTTATTTGTTTGATTTGGGGTCTAACTCTATCATCCAGGCTGGAGCGCAGTGGCACAGTCACAGCTTATGGCAACTTTGAACTCCTGGCCTCAAGCTATCCTCTCACCTCAGCCTCCCAAAGTGCGGGGATTACAGGCATGGGCTGCTGTGCCTGGACAAAAGTTATATTTTCATAATAAAGAACAAATTATAAATATGATTTTTGGCAAATGAAACATTAAATCTCATATTACAGAAGTAACAAAAAAATAGGGATTTTGGTAAATAAGGCCTGTTAACTGAGAATCTTACCATAAAGTTGAGCATTTTATAAAAATAGAGAAGCTTCTGATTTTTAAGTTTTTCTTTCTGTACTTACAGGGATAAAGAAAATAGGCTCCCTGGGACAGTTGCGTTATTAATTGAGTCATTCAACAACTCAGATGCTATATCCATTGTGTTCTCTCCAAATTCTTTGACCCAAAGCCTCTGATGTGTACACACATTATTAGAAAGAAGAATGGCTATTTCCCAACATGTAGTTATATTAAAGAATGTTGAATCACTGTGATTACTCATTGAACTTGTTTTCAAAGACTTCAGAGAGTCCAGTATGCAGTTTCATTCCCCATTCTCACACTTTTTTTTTTTGTTAATGGCACTGCAGTTAAGAGAAATGAGCATCATTGTCCACATGTGTACTCCTGTTTTTATATACTCTGTAGATGTGGAAATGCATCACTTAAATAATCATCTTTTTAGGGGAGCAAAGAGAAGATCCTCTGTTTATTGACACTGAATCAGTTGCAGCAATTGCATAGAAAGTCTGCAATATTTGAATCCTTAAAATCTGGACATTCAATTAGGGCAGGAGACAGCTAACCTGGAAATGTTCTCACTACCAAAATTTAGAAATGATGACTGAAATAAAGCAACGAAAATTCCAGTATGTAGCTGATCTCACAAGAAAGAAAAGGAAATCCCAAAATATGAGAAACAAATAAGAACTAAAATCCAAAGCATACTCTCTGGTGTTAACCCTGAGGAGATCTTGGAAGCAAGGTACATTTT
This sequence comes from Pan paniscus, assembly GCF_029289425.2. NCBI lineage: Eukaryota > Metazoa > Chordata > Mammalia > Primates > Hominidae > Pan > Pan paniscus. The sequence continues at coordinate 100,781,765 of NC_073258.2, forward strand.
TTTATATGTTACAGAAGTAGACCCTAAAGTCTAAAAGCTAGAGGATGAATGATCATGCCAGGGCAAAGGACAAGTCCTTGGGTCTGCCTGAGAATGGAAGTTGAATAGCAGTGTCTGCCCAAGTCAGACTCCAGATGGAATGACCTGCTGGTTCAGACTAGAAGACAAAAATTCCCCAATGAGAAACCAAAAGCCTATAGGGCACATGTATTTGTGGCCCAAATGTATATTAACACATAGTATCAAAAATATGTGATTGTAATTTAATATAAACATTGATCCTTTTGTTGCAATTGCTTTTGGTGTTTTAGTCATGAAGTCTTTTCCCATGCCTATGTCCTGGATGATATTGCCTAGATTTTCTTCTAGGGTTTTTATGGCTTTAGGTCTTACATTTAAGTCTTTAATCCATCTTGAGTTAATTTTTGATAAGGTGTAAGCAAGGGGTCCAGGTTCAGCTTTCTGCATTTGGCTAGCCAGTTTTCCCAGCACCATTTTGTATACCTGTGTAACAAACCTGCATGTTCTGCACATGTATCCCAGAACTTAAAGGATAATAATAAAAAAAGAAAGTAAACTACATAGAAAAATGGGGGAAAAAATTGATCCTAAGTAGGGTTCATGCAAAAGCATTCTCGAGGAAGACTTTCATAATGTAGATGCACAGTATATCTCAAAGTGGTCATTGTCTGCTGAAATAGGGACTACTCACTGAAGAATCAGACCAAGAACTTCTAAAACATTTTAGTTGCTTTAGATAACCATACTATCAAAAAAACCCTTAAAAAATGGGAAAATCATAGTTGACCAACTAATCTCAATATCTTCTGAAATGAATGCTACTACTATTAAATTTTTACCACTGAATAGATCGGCATGCATTCAATTATTTTTAAGGGCCAGGTGCAGTTTGTATGGAAGAAAGTGGTATATGAAGCTAAAGGCTGTGGCACCAGAGCTAACCATACTATTTCCCTGAAATATTTTATAGTTCTCAGGTTACAATGTAATACTAAAAATAATTATAGATTTATAGATTTTTTTATGATTACTTTGAAGCCAATATTAAATAAGTGTGAATAGATAATTGAAAACCTTATAGGAGAAAGTAAACAGGAATATTAAAAGATGTTTAGCTCAGTCCAATATTTTCATTTTTGGCACTGGCAGAAAATCCACTGCAAACTCAGGTTGTCAGCTCTTCTATTGCGTACTATTTCTACTTTTTATACTTCTTGGAATTATGAAATGCTTCACAACATGAAACTGAAAACTTACTTGAAGAACTAAATAAGCATTTTTGAGTCCCCAAATACTTACCCACGTGTAATATCTGAGAAAATACCAATTTCGTGTAAATGTTTTTCTCCTATTCTAAAAATGCGAAATATTAACTCAACAAATATCATCCGTGTAACAGAAACAGTATTTTTAAATTTAATGAATGATGTCCTGTAATTGTTTGTTGCTTTCTTTTCCCTGTAACTTTAATATAAACCAAAAACTAAGAAAACTCTTATTTTATATTAGATTTTAGTAAAATAATAAAAAATTTGATTTTAGTAAAATATCTAAAATAAATATATATTAAAAAATATATGAATTATGTGTGAATGACAAGTAACACTTCCATTACAGCAATTAAAGGGATTCACATTGTTAAATGTGAGAAAGCCTTGAATTTAGAGTCTACTTGAGCTGTATAAGAACAAGTTGAAGCATTTCAAATATACTTTACGGAGTTCCTTCGTTCCTTCGAGTAAAGTCATGTGGATATTTTAAATAAATTATTAATAAAATATTAAATGTACTGAAGGCTGTCAACTGGGTGACAGTAACTGTAAAAAATAGTTTTCTTTATAAAACAATTGTTAAAATATTTGAAAGTTTTGGATTTTGTATCTGTATATTGTAATTATGCATTAATGCAATATAACATTTCAAAATTCTCAGGCTTCTGCTAAATATATAATTTCCTTTTTTTTTTTTTTTTTTTTTTTTTGAGACAGAGTCTTGCTCTGTTGCCCAGGCTGGAGTGCAGCGGCATGACCTCGGCTCACTGCAAGCTCCGCCTCTCAGTTCAAGCCATTCTCCTGCCTCAGCCTCCCAAGTAGCTAGGACTACTGGTGCCCACCACCAGGCCCGGCTAATTTTTTTTTTTTTTTAATTTTTAGTAGAGACGGGGTTTCACCATGTTAGCCAGGATAGTCTCGATCTCCTAACCTCATGATCCGCCCGCCTCAGCCTCCCAAAGTGCCAGGAGTATGGGCGTGAGCCACCGCATGCAGCCTATATAATTTCTTTTAATAATAAATATTAGCGAAATGTTGCTTAGAATCAATGTTCAGCTCGTCATTGAAATTTTTCTGTGGAAAACAGACCTGAAAATATTTAAGTATCCATTATTCCTTCAGACTTATTTTATATCCTCTTTACTGTTCTTCTTATATTTAAATGGTGCAGGTAGAAGGAGCTCCTAACATAATAATTTTTAGTTAGGCTGGGATGATAACAGAAATGTTACTTTTCATATTTTATGAATGCATATTATTCACTAAGTTCTTAGGTACATTGTCTTGGTGGAAGCTTATGAAGTACGTAATATTATTCTAATTATATGAATTTTAAAAATGAACCTCAAAAAGTTAGTCAAATACTGGCTCAGTTTAAACCATCATACTGTCTCTGAAAGTCCCAATGAACTTAAACTTAATTTAGAAGTTAAACTAAGTTACAAAATGGGATGTGTGTAGAGAACATTTGGACAGAAGACATGGAGTTTGCCTTTCTTTGATAAGTTTAATTGCTTAAGTGTCCCTGTCTCACACCTTCTTTACAATAAGGTCTATATCTTTGTCTTCTTATTCTACATTGTTTTGTAGGTTTGGGTAAATTTTCTTCATTAAATTGATCTTTGAGAATGGAAAATTGTCTCTTACCTTTCTATTTTCAGTGTTATCATAGTTCTGAGTACCTAAAACATGTTCAATACATATTGGAATTGAAAGAATAAATAAATGAGTCAAGGTCAGACATCGTAAGAAATATTTCAGATCTCACCGTAGTCATTAACAATAATGCTTTGAATATAAAATACTAAATTATATAGATACATGGATCAAATATGTATGACCTTGCAATATATCTAATGCTTTCTAAAGGCTTTGTTGTTTGAGCTTTGTCTGTTAATGAAAAAACCAAAGTCTTTCATTGACCAAATTTTGTGTATTTTCAGAGATCATCTATAGCTGGGTATTTAATGAGTTCCCTTCCTTTGTGGCGGAAGACAGCCGGCGGTTCATCTCCCAGGAGACAGGCAACCTTTATATTTCTAAAGTCCAAACATCAGATGTTGGCAGCTATATTTGTCTGGTGAAAAACACAGTGACGAATGCTAGAGTCCTTAGTCCTCCAACGCCACTCACTCTGCGTAATGATGGTAAGTTGCTTGGCCCGTTAAAATGGTCAGCCAACTCTAATTTGGAAAATAAAGATGTATTAGTGTTTTTTTTTTTAAGACCTGGAACTTACAAATAAAATAAAAAGGCATTTGCCATATTTAGAAACTACATTTTTAGGCCAGGATTTTGCATGCCTTAGAATAAAAGTTTAGACATAAGAAATTGATGATCCATGGTTGAGAAATATTCACCATAATGCTACTCTAATGCCAGAAAGGGAGAAAGAATCTGATAAAAAGAACCATAATAAATACTCCGCAGTTCTTTCCTTTGCTCTTCAGTGCCTCTATATAGCATATGTGTATGAATTGCAAGCATTTTATGGATTCACTTTTCATTACATTTTTATTTTAGCTGCCTTCAAATTGAATGTTCAGGTTTTAATACTTCATGGTATAATTATAATTGTGATTATTACTTTTCCAATAATAGGAGCAGTTGGAGCTGTAACTTTTAGGTGCAAATCAGGCAGAAGTGATGATTCTATAATTATAGGTATTGCCATCTATCCAAAGTATCTTCAAATTTAAACACCTCATTTGTACTTATAGACATGTACAGTTAAGCATTGCATTAAAGAATTCAAGCACTATATTACCATTGACATATGATGTGTAGTTTGCTCTGTCATGCAGCAAAAAAATCTATGAAGGTGTTATTAAGAAGCATGAGAATCCTGGTTGATTGTGAAACTTAAAAAATAATCTATTTAAGTGCTGTTTTTTCATATGCTTGGTTTTAGAATATATGCTGCTGGAATGTATGACCAGAGCTATATCACAAGATTTTTGCTTACTACTTAGTTTATATAGACTTTGTTGTTTGCGTGTGTGTGTGTGTGTGTGTGTGTGTATGTTTATATGTATATATGTAAACATTTAAATATGTGTATTTATGTAAACAACAGTCTATGAAACTTCATAAACTGTGAAGTATGTATTATATATACATATATAGATAGAGATACACAGTATTATATAAAATATATATAATAGTAACAACACTATCAGGTAAAGGGTAAAAATGTAATAATCATTTTAAAGAGAAGAAAGCCAGTATTAAAGGAATGATGAAAATTGCTAAAGGCCTCACAGTTAGGTAATGGCATGGAGAAACCAGTAGAAAAAAGAATGATGACTTGGAAACCAATTCAGGGGCTACAAAAACTAATCAGCCAAGAGGCAATAAATGACTGAACAAAAGCAGTGATGGTAGCACCGGAGGACAGGAAACATTAACTGGGATATTAAGAAGGTAGGATTACCAGCATTTGATAATTAATGAATTACAGGCTTTGGAGTAGGTGGAGGCTAGCATACACAAATATTTCAAGGCTTTAGCAGAGTTCATTGAATGGCCGACGATTCTCCTCACCAGAAAAGAACACAGCTGAAGAAGTAGAGAAGTAGTTAAAAATGAAGAATTCAATTTTGAATATGAGAAACAGGGTACAGGGGAAATCCATGTGAAAATTGGGAATAGGTAATCAGATACATATTCCTAATACCCATAAGAGAGAGCTGGGCTACTGAAAGAGATTTAAAAGTCATCATTGTGTATTACATCACCATAGAATACTGTGTATATATTATGCCAACTTCAAGATTGTGTAAGAGTGTCTATAGATGGAAAATAAAGAAATGCAGTTTTACAGTTTATCTAATTAAGAGCTTTGAATTAATACTCTATAAGCTATTTCTCCAAAATTTCTGAGCCCCTTTCTCCCTGATTTCTTAAGAAGTTAATGCATTCTTATCTGAAAATTACAACTTTTTTGGCTAACAATTAATTCCATTTTTACTATCCATCTTTATAATAATACTTTATATTTGAATAGTGCCTGAGGTTGAGGAGGCTCTTCCACCTTCTTTTCACACCAGAGACCTCTTTCTACACATTGCCCATCACAAGGGAGAGTAGCACATGTGTAAGACAATGTCCATATGCAAGAGTGTTTTGCACTTTTGGTTCATGGCCCAGATATATCACTTAACTTAACGTTCTACCTTCCATGGGCAAACGTTTCAGGAATAATCATTCACTGATATTTAAATCCCTTTGCCTCTATGTCTTCTCTTGCCCTTGTTTGGCAAAAACCCCAACTCCAATGAACTCAATTACACTCTTACCCTGTGACTGCCTTGAGATTCTGAAAGCTACCTGAAATGTTTACACCCACCAGGGGTTCATGATCATCAATTTCAAGTGGGCTCTCAACATTGCCATTCAATCCCAAGTTTCTGTGGACAGCTTAATTTGCTACTCTCCCCTAAATTTTTGGAAACTTCTCTGCTTTCCTTAGACTGGATTGCCTCACGACCACCACTTCACAAAAACTGTGTACCTTATCAAATCATCTTCCTACTAATAAAATGTAAATCTTAACTGCATCTCCATCTGCATTGTTATCTCCCATCCTATTTCAGTAGAGATAGTATACTGTCCATCCTCCTATTACAACCAATTCCTCCATCCTGTACTATTGAGAATCATTCCCTCCAGCCTTTCAGAAAATTACACTATAAGTCATTGCTTCTTATATAGCAAAATTCTAGGTCACTAAACTAATACCGTTTTGGTCATTATGTTAATTGAACTGACTGTAGCAGTTGACGTTGTTGACACTTTTTTCTTTTACAAACATCTATATTTTCAAAAAGTCATTATTTGAGAAGTACTATATAAAAGGCTCAATAAAGCAAGTATAAATCAATAAACAAAACTGTTATTTTAAGGTTGACATTTAACAAACCAAAAAAACCAGCTAGGAAGCATCTGCTAAATTTCTATTACATCATTCAGTAACAGTCTTATTTTTTACCAGAGAAGCTACAAAATTTACATTTGTTGTTTTCTGTAACTTCCCTAAGGCTATTGCTTTCTTGGCTTTTATTTGTCCATTTTTTTTTTTTAAATCCACATTGAATGAATGTAGTGACATAGAAAAACAAAACAAAACAAAAACCCAGAAAATCCTACTCACCTCTCCCTGCCACTAAATCTCACGCTGGAGAGCCAAACTTCTAACTTTCCTTTTTTGTTGTTGTTGTTCCATAAGGTTCTCATAAAATGCTAGAAAATATCTACACGTCTTGGTTACTCAAGCTTTAAACAATAACTGTTTATTCCTTCATTTGATAAGTATGCATAAGTTTCTTCCTTCCATTTTAATATGCATTTTTAAGTTTACTGTTGCTTATCCTTTAAACTTAAATAATATACTGAAATTTCTACTGCTCTTTTAACTCGAGTCTAATTCATAGCTTTTTATGTCATGAAATGAGGATCATTTTATTCCTCCTTTTTCCTTCATCTTTCCTAAGCTACTTTTATGTTCTTTTTTTCTTCTACTTGTATTTTGGCAATTCTGTGCAGCAAATACAATCTTATCTTCTATACTTCTTCTTAGACTAACTCTATAAACTGGAAAATCAATAAATATCTACAGATTATTAATATATAATTATCACTTAATATGATATTTTTCCAGGGTTTTAAGCCACTTCCTAGACATGTATACTATACTGGATGTGTTTTTCATACTAACTGAAACTTTGAATTAAATATAACCTAAAGAAAAATGAGGCTAATAACATTAATAAGAATGCAGTATAGTTTGGATGTAGTGTTTCTTAAAGTTCTGCTGTACAAAAACAATTAGTAGTTTGGATAACAGTGTTCAGAAAGGAACATGAGTCACTACAGTGAAAATCGTAATGAAGGCATTGGTGTGGTTAAGAAATCACGGGGAGAGAGTATGAAATGAGAAGAGAAGTGAGTGTAAGGTCAAGCCTTAACTAATCTACATTACATTAGGAGGGTAAATAATGAAAATCCCACAAAAAATAATGAGGAGAAGGTAGAGAGTTAATAAGATAATAGGAAAAGCAGTAGAACAGGCCAGGCACCGTGGCTCATGCCTGTAATCCTAGCATTTTGGGAGGCCTTGGCGAGCGGATCACCTGAGATCAGGAGTTCAAGACCAGCCTGACCAACATGGAGAAAACCTGTCTCTACTGAAAAACTGCAAAAATTAGCCAGGCATGGTGGTGCATGCCTGTAGTCCCCACTACCCGGGAGGCTGAGACAGGAGAATCTCTGGAACCCGGGAGGCGGAGGCTGCAGTGAGCCAAGATCACGCCACTGCACTCCAGCCTGGGCCATAGAGCGAGACTCTGTCTCAAAAAAAAAAAAACAAAAAAAAACAGTAGAATATAGTATCAAGGAACCCAAGGGGAAATAAGGGTTTCCATAAGAAGTTGGCATGTAGTTAAACATGGTGGACTGGATGCATGCATTTGCTACCTGTCGCCCTTCTCAGATCCTACAAAAATAAATCTATATTGTTAATGAGAATGCTGAAGGAGAGGAAGAGCATCACCAAGTGAGATATTTCCATATATTTCTGAAAGAATAAGGAAGGATTGAGTTAAAGTATTAAAGAAGTGGAGAAAACTAAAACATAGAATAAAGTGTAAGGGGTCTAAAGAAAGGGTTGAGGACCATATGCCCAATGGAAGCTTGAGGACATTCTGAAATCAGAGTTAGCACTAAGAAGGGATGTAAGAAATGGGACTCAATAAAGGGGATTGAAGACATACACATTGAACAACTATTTCAATAAAATGTTGAACACCTTTTCCTTCTCTATCGCTATATGCAAAAAGTCCAAAGACTCATCTCTTAATAATATGAATGAGCTTTCCATGGAAAGATGAAGTTTTTAATGTCAACAGTGGCACTCTAGTGCAAAACTCTTACTCTAGCATTCGTATGCCAGCAGCCTGAGAGCCAACTCCCTGTCCTCACACCAAAGCAGAGCCTGGTCATCCACACACCCCATTCAGTCATGACCCCCACACACCTCAGTAGAGAACCAATTCTTCAGACACACCATCAGGGGAACTCACACCGACTTGCAAAATTTTCGATATATACATAGACATATAGATAGATATAGTTATATATACATATACACACACACATATATGCAATTCTAAGTTAATAGTTACTGTTGAAAATTCTTGTGCTTATAGAGTGATTACAAAATTCATACTAAGATAATATGAAAAAACTTGAAACATAAAATTACTCTAAGGAAGGCATAGATTAGAATGGAATTATTTTTATTCAAAAACTGTTTTTATTATACTTTACATTTTAGAGTACACGTGCACAACATGCAGGTTAGTTACATATGTATACATGTGCCATGTTGGTGTGCTGCACCCATTAACTCGTCTTTTAACATTAGGTATATCTCCTAATGCTATCCCTCCCCCTCCCCCCACCCCACAACAAGCCCTGGTGTGTGATGTTCCCCTTCCTGTGTCCATGTGTTCTCATTGTTCAATTCCCACCTATGAGTGAGAACATGCAGTGTTTGGTTTTTTGTCCTTGCGATAGTTTGCTGAGAATGATGTTTTCCAGCTTCATCCATGTCCCTACAAAGGACATGAACTCATCCTTTTTTATGGCTGCATAGTATTCCATGGTGTATATGTGCCACATTTTCTTAATCCAGTCTATCATTGTTGGACATTTGGGTTGGTTCCAAGTCTTTGCTATTGTGAATAGTGCTGCAGTAAACATACGTGTGCATGTGTCTTTATAGTAGCACGATTTATAATCTTTTGGGTATATACCCAGTAATGGGATGGCTGGGTCAAATGGTATTTCTAGTTCTAGATCCCTGAGGAATCGGCACACTGTCTTCCACAATGGTTGAAGTAGTTTACAGTCCCACCAACAGTGTAAAAGTGTTCCTATTTCTCCACATCCTCTCCAGCACCTGTTGTTTCCTGACTTTTTAATGATCACCATTCTAACTGGTGTGAGATGATATGTCATTGTGGTTTTGATTTGCATTTCTCTGATGGCCAGTGATGATGAGCATTTTTTCATGTGTTTTTTGGCTGCATAAATGTCTTCTTTTGAGAAGTGTCTGTTCATATCCTTCGCCCACTTTTTGATGGAGTTGTTTGTTTATTTCTTGTAAATTTGTTTGAGTTCATTGTAGATTCTGGATATTATCCCTTTGTCAGATGAGTAGATTGCAAAAATTTTCTCCCATTCTGTAGGTTGCCTGTTCACTCTGATGGTAGTTTCTTTTGCTGTGCAGAAGCTCTTTAGTTTAATTAGATCCCATTTGTCAATTTTGGCTTTTGTTGCCATTGCTTTTGGTGTTTGAGACATGAAGTCCTTGCCCATGCCTATGTCCTGAATGGTATTGCCTAGGTTTTCTTCTAGGGTTTTTATGGTTTTAGGTCTAACATGTAAGTCTTTAATCCATCTCGAATTAATTTTTGTATAAGGTGTAAGGAAGGGATCCAGTTTCAGCTTTCTACATATGGCTAGCCAGTTTTCCCAGCACCATTTATTAAATAGGGAATCCTTTCCCCATTTCTTCTTTTTGTCAGGTTTGTCAAAGATCAGATGATTGTAGATATGCAGCATTATTTCTGAGGGCTCTGTTCTGTTCTGTTGGTCTATATCTCTGTTTTGGTACTAGTACCATGCTGTTTTGGTTACTGTAACCTTGTGGTATAGTTTGAGGTCAGGTAGTGTGATGCCTCCAGCTTTGTTCTTTTGGCTTAGGATTGACTTGGCGATGCGAGCTCTTTTTTGGTTCCGTATGAACTTTAAAGTAGTTTTTTCCAATTCTGTGAAGAAAGTCATTGGTAGCTTGATGGGGATGGCATTGAATCTATAAATTACCTTGGGCAGTATGGCCATTTTCACGATATTGATTCTTCCTACCCATGAGCATGGAATGTTCTTCCATTTGTTTGTATCCTCTTTTATTTCATTGAGCAGTGGTTTGTAGTTCTCCTTGAAGAGGTCCTTCACGTCCCTTGTAAGTTGGATTCCTAGGTATTTTATTCTCTTTGAAGCAATTGTGAATGGGAGTTCACTCATGATTTGGCTCTCTGTTTGTCTTTTATTGGTGTATAAGAATGCTTGTGATTTTTGCATATTGATTTTGTATCCTGAGACTTTGCTGAAGTTGCTTATCAGCTTAAGGAGATTTTGGGCTGAGACCATGGGGTTTTCTAGATATACAATCATGTCATCTGCAAACAGGGACAATTTGACAATTCCTCTTTTCCTAATTGAATACCCTTTATTTCCTTCTCCTGCCTGATTGCCCTGGCCACAACTTCCAACACTATGTTGAAGAGGAGTGGTGAGAGAGGGCATCCCTGTCTTGTGCCAGTTTTCAAAGAGAATGCTTCCCGTTTTTGCCCATTCAGTATGATATTGGCTGTGGGTTTGTCATAGATAGCTCTTATTATTTTGAGATATGTCCCATCAATACCTAATTTATTGAGAGTTTTTAGCATGAAGGTTGTTGAATTTTGTCAAAGGCCTTTTCTGCATCTATTGAGATAATCATATGGTTTTTGTCGTTGGTTCTGTTTATATGCTGGATTATGTTTATTGATTTGCGTGTGTTGAACTAGCCTTGCATCCCAGGGATGAAGCCCACTTGATAGTGGTGGATAAGCTTTTTGATGTGCTGCCGGATTCAGTTTGCCAGTATTTTATTGAGGATTTTTGCATCAATGTTCATCAGGGATATTGGTCTAAAATTCTCTTTTTTTTTGTTGTGTCTCTGCCAGGCTGTGGTATCAGGATGCTGCTGGCCTCATAAAATGAATTAGGGAGGATTCCCTCTTTTTCTATTGATTGGAATAGTTTCAGAAGGCATGGTACCAGCTCCTTCTTGTACCTCTGGTAGAATTCAGCTGTGAATCCATCTGGTCCTGGACTTTTTTTTGGTTGGTAAGCTATTAATTATTGCCTCAATTTCAGAGCCTGTTATTGGTCTATTCAGAGATTCAACTTCTTCCTGGTTTAGTCTTGGGAGGATGTATGTGTTGAGGAATTTATCCATTTCTTCTAGATTTTCTAGTTTATTTGTGTAGAGATGTTTATAGTATTCTCTGATGGTAGTTTGTATTTCTGTGGGATCGGTGGTGATATCCCCTTTATCATTTTTTATTGCGTCTATTTGATTCTTCTCTCTTTTCTTCTTTATTAGTCTTGCTAGCGGTCTATGAATTTTGTAGATCCTTTCAAAAAACCAGCTCCTGGATTCATTGATTTTTTGAAAGGTTTTTTTGTGTCTTTATTTCCTTTAATTCTGCTCTGATCTTAGTTATTTCTTGCCTTCTGCTAGCTTTTGAATGTGTTTGCTCTTGCTTCTCTAGTTCTTTTAATTGTGATGTTAGGGTGTCAATTTTAGATCTTTCCTGCTTTCTCTTTTGGTCATTTAGTGCTATAAATTTCCCTGTACACTGCTTTGAATATGTCCCAGACATTCTGGTATGTTGTGTCTTTGTTCTCTTTGGTTTCAAAGAACATCTTTATTTCTGCCTTCATTTCGTTATGTACCCAGTAGTCATTCAGGAGCAGGTTGTTCAGTTTCCATGTAGTTGAGCGGTTTTGATTGAATTTCTTAATCCTGAGTTCTAGTTTGATTGCACTGTGGTCTGAGAGGCAGTTTGTTATAATTTCTGTTCTTTTACATTTGCTGAGGAGTACTTTACTTCCAACTATGTCGTCAGTTTTGGAACAGGTGTGGTGTGATGCTGAGAAGAATGTATATTTTGTTGATTTGGGGTGGAGAGTTCTGTAGATGTCTATTAGGTCTGCTTGGTGCAGAGCTAAGTTCAATTCCTGGATATCCTTGTTAACTTTCTGTCTCGTTGATCTGTCTAATGTTGACAGTGGGGTGTTAAAGTCTCCCATTATTATTGTGTGGGAGTCTAAGTCTCTTTCTAGGTCTCTAAGGACTTGCTATTCAAAAACTTTCATATCACTATTTGATCTCTCTTCAAAAAATATGATTGAAAAGTATGGTCATAAGAAGGACACTTTCCTGAATGTTTTCCTAAGTAGATGGCACATATTAAACACTTGTTCTGAAAATAAAAATAGAATATATATTGCACCACGGTCAGCTGAAATTCCTGCTGGGTTTTAGAAACCTCTCAATGCAGAGATAGGCATTACAATGAATGTTTCTGCAAATGCGGCAAATGCCTCTGTAGGGGTTTGAATATAAAAATTATGTTTAATCTGCTGTGACCATAGAGCTGGCTAAAAAAAAATCATTTCAAGAGCATTGTGTTTTTACACTTCTCCGAAAAAATGTAGACCTTTCTAAAAATAATAAAGGACATATGCATAGGCAGTATTTTTCCTTTCAAGTACAAATTGAATTTTACTTAATAACTCTCTCTTATAAAATGTATTATCTAAGCTCTGGTTCCCCTAAAGCAAAGCTGGGAACAAAAATTGCTTGTAGGTAGTTTATGTCAAATTTATCCCCAGAGAGCAGTATTAAGAGATGTGATGGCATTGATAGGTGAAGCCAGAGGTGAGATGCATTACAGAGATGACCACTTCTACAGGCATCTTGAGCTTGAGCCCACAGGACCAGAGCCTTACAAAATGCACTCAGAATGGTCACCTTGGAGGGTGTATTGATGGACTTTCATCTCCCATTCCCAGAGTGTAATTCTCTTAGCACTTAACTCTCTTGTTCTTTGAGGTTGCCCTAACGTTGCAACTTTGTGAAACTGGTTGCACCTACATGAACCTGGTTGCAGTAGCATTTGTAGGAGTAAAACATCTGGTCAAGATACGTTGAACTAGCACACAAGAAGTATCTGAAACATAGATGGTAGTGAGCGTAGATCATTTTCACAGCTCTAGCACAAATTTCTTACAGAAAGGGACTCCATCTAATACTTACATAAATTCAAATATCCTAATGTTGAACAAAAAAGTTGACTTTCTGTTATTTATTTAGTTTATATGTTGCTTCCATTTTGCATTTGGTGACATATATATGAATATGTATCTGTGGTAGGGAGGGCCTTTAGAGGGGCTTGTGGACTAGTGAGAAAGATTATTACTGTACAAAATGCTGTGATAGATTGATAGATATATGTTACTTTGGTAACCCCTAATAGAAACATCCAACCCAGATGATACATAAGAGAATGCTTCCTGGAAGAGGTGATATCTGAGTTTAGTTTTGAAGTAATTTGGTATTAGGTGACTAAATAAAGAGAGGATATTTGACTATCTATCAAGTACAAGCATAGAATACACAGACTATAATAAAATTGCACTTCAGTCCAGAATAACTAAAATTCAAGGCTATACGAAGGAAGAGAATGTCATACCATGAAATGCTTTGTTGACCATATTACCAAAGCAGTGGTGAAGGTTTGGAAGATTTGAAGTGCATAGCAGCACAATCATTTTCCCTTACTGACATGGTGAAAAATTATTCTCATGCATTCACAAATGTGTATTGCCTGCCTATTATGTATCAGGTATTTTGTTAGGTACAGGGGATACAATGGAGGGTGAAGCAAACGTAACTATCCTTGTGTAGCTTCCAATCCAATATGAGGTAGGATATTCCCATAAAAACTGACACAGATTCTGTCTGTAACCGCGCACTCTGCGATTTGCCTGTCCTTGTTCAGCATCCTGATGAGGCCAAGCTCACTATTATTGCACTAAAAACAAACAAGACCAACTCCAAAAGGATTTATGAGTAATACAGATGTTTATTAATGGCTTGGAGGGTAATGTATGAGGCGCTTGCGTTCCACAAAACAGCAGAATTTATTGAACACTCCCCATTAACCACATCTAATTTTTCCGAGCTGTAATTCCTCAACAGCTATAATTTCTTCCTCAAACACCTGTGCCTCTCCCTGTAACAGTGTTGCTTCCAGTCTCCCTTCAGGGTCTTACTACCTCTGTCTTATGTGGCAATTTTGTACGTTCATTTTTCCTCTCATTTGAGTTCCCAGCACAGTTGTTAATTACTTTCTAAAAACTTATTTTTATTTAATCTACACTTATGTTTTCTGCATGGGAAGCACTGTTTTAAAAATGGTACAGGTATTAAAGTAAAAATGATGGAAAATAAATGCCAACAAATATTAACTAAAAAGAAGTTGAGGTTGCTATATTAATATCCTGTATTAAGCAAAGATATAGCAAAGCTGTACACATCTTCGCAAAATTCACTATGTGCACAACCAGGCTTCTCACCTTTCTTTCAGTCCATGTGGGATCTTTCCCTACAAGATCTCACTACTTCCTAAGGCAACATTTTCCCATCCATCTCTGGAGTTAGATAGTGTAGTAGAGAGATTTCAATTAGTAACTTGAGAAAGTGAGTGGAAATAGATTGAGAATGCATGTTGAAAGATTACTGTTTATTAGGAAATTCATCAGTTGTCACAGTGGGGGAAAAATGTAGAAAGGCTACACATGTAGATAATCTACTGTTTGGTGGTGGGGAGTCTATGATTTTCATTTTTAATTAATGAACTACAGGCAAACTAATCAGCTGAGAATGTATGTGTAGATACCATGTTTATTTTAAGGAAAGAATTGTGTCAACATGGAAATTCTGACCATAATTACCTAATTACATTACGTAATTTGTCTGAGACAAAGCACAGAGAGAATGGATCTCATGTTGTCCTCTGTGATCCCTGAGATGTGGTTTGGTACTCATCAATGGAATGTAGCAAAGCCACTGTTATTTCCTGATTAGTCTGTTTATCATAAAGGAATATGGTAATTGGAATAGCTTTGGATACTCTTTTTTTTTTTTTTTTCCGTATTTCCCTTCTAAGTGCTGCTCCTCGGGTACTGAATGTTCTACCCTAAATCCAGGAGACTTTTTCTTCCTCTAATCTTGGTTCAGAATTTTCGATTATGGATAGTTCTAAGGGGACTGGGAAAGTTTTGACAAGAACACTCCTATTGGGATACATTTATCTGTGCTAAGGAAGCTGCATAATATAAAAAGTTTGTATCAAACTCTGCAGGAATATAGAAATTTTGGCTTTTGTTAATCTTTTATTTATTTTTCTATGTGTCTCTCTGGAAAGCTCATAATCTTGATATAAAAATTTAAATTAAAACATCAAAAAAATTTTGGATGATTTTTTAATAAGATGAATACTTCATTTGCTCACATGTCCTTGGCAATCAGTCACTCCATACAATCCAATTTCTTCCTAAGCATACTTAAAAAACAACTTGAATTTCTGTCTATAAAGAGAATTTTTTGTCAGATAAAACAATGTGCAGTTTTTTATAACTCTCCTAATTTGTCTTGAAACCTTGGGAGAATTACTTAATACGTGGTAACAAATAACAAGATGAATTTGCTAAATATATATCTAACTTAGTCTTTTTCTCGATTTCCTATATGATTGCCTGTCATTGTAATTCAGAAATAAATTTCTGAAAGACATAAACTCTTGATAACTGGCATTGTAACTATGAACACATCTTTCTTCATGAAAGAAAGGAATGTGAACTTTGAGTTGACTTTTGCAGTGGTGGCAAAGATATATTCACTTACGTTTATCTAACTTTTCTTAATATTCAGATTTCTTGAGAAACTACTTGACACTCAATTCTGCTGCTGCTATGCCTCCTCTTCCATTTAATCTCTAACTGGGCATGGGGCCTCAACATACAACTCACAGAATTTTCTCTAAACTAGTCAGGTTACTTTTAATCAAAGGTGTCAGCATTCTCTCAGCCTTCATTATTCTGACCGCTCTGCAGTCCATGTACAAAGCTGCAAACATTTTCTTTTCATCTTTCCTGGCAGTTTGTTCTCCCAGACTATTTCATTTGTACCTTTCACTGTCTCTTCTCAATCTACCCCCTAAATCAGTCATTCCATTTACTTATCCATTTATATGTCTGTCCACCCAGTGTGTCTTATTTGCACTTGGCCTTTGTTCCATGAATAATTTAAGGAGGCTTATCTTCTTAAATGTAGGTGTTCTTTCAAAACTCCACTCCTCACCCCCATGATATTTTTAAATATTTTTTTCTTTAGTGAATACTTCTATCTCTGTTTTGAATTTAGAATATCCCACAAACTAACTTCTGCAGCTGACATTTGTGCTATTAATTACATTACCTTTCTCCTAGTCATCAAACATAAACATTTCTGGGTCAATTAGACTCCTCCTAATCTCATGATCACATATGCCATAGGTTCTGCAAGCACTGTGGATTCTACATCTGCAATGTCATTCTTATCCATTCCTTTCTTCCCACTTCTAATTCCAACACTCCTTTACCTGACACCCATATCAGTGGCTTTGAACTCCTTCTTTCTGTAGCTCACTTAAGATGAATAGTATTCCTATCCAAAACACACTGTCAAAAACATTGCCATATTCTAGATTGTAGCAAAGAAGTGAGGCCATAAGTATAATATCATAAAACTAATTGTAACGCCACTTATGGAATGCAAATTTCACAAGAGTGACATCATTACACAAATTTAAACTAGAATCTATTTGCCTAATTTGGTTTAAAATACATTGGTCACAAACTTGAGTTTAATTTATTATCTACTTAATCTCAGACAACCGACTTTACCTATTTATGTCCAATAATGAACATGGGGATAATATTGGTACTTATCTGATAGGGTTCCTGTGAGGATGAAATACATGAATACATCCAAAGCACTTAGAAAAGTGCCTGTTATTTAGTAAACTTTAGTAAAGGTTAGATACTAACACAGTACTTATCCTATAATTCCCACAGCATTTTACTTGTGCATGTCTTGGTGGGGAGGTGCGGGGGTACTGCAATCAGAAACTACTTTTCTAGATGATTGGTAATATTGTAATTTTTGTCATTGCTGTTGTTGTTTATTGTAAAAACATAAACTCCCCTGTCAAGAATTGAGATTTTAATAGATAAAGGGGTTGGACGGGCGGTAACATTGGGAGGAGCCTTATAGTCCATCACTTGCCTTCAATAATTTTTCACTCCAAGCCTTCTCCACAATTTTCTGACTCCATAATTTTTCTTTCTGTTCTGTCTTCATGAAGTACCCTCTTAACTCCTAGCTCTGTCTGCAAGAATGCAAATGATTTGCCAAAGATCATGAAGTTAGTTACTTACAATAAACTGGAATAAAGCCTACCATATAATAAGCATAGTTTAGATTTTATTCTAAAAGCTTTTCCTTATGCTTGTCCATATTGAAATTCATCTGCCACTTTCATAATACCACCCACACAGCCTTATGATATCTCCATGCAAATCGTATTTACCAGCTTGACATTTCACTCACTACCCAGTAGAGCTCAGTATCACCTGAGATGTTGAGAATTTTATTCACCCTTTCTCATGTTAAGATACTTTAGAAGACCGGGCATGGTGGTTCACGCCTGTAATCCCAGCACTTTGGGAGGCCAAGGCAGGTGGATCATGAGGTCAGGAGATCATGACCATCCTGGCCAACACGGTGAAACCCCATCTCTACTAAAAATACAAAAATTAGCTGGGCGTGGTGGTGCGTGCCTGTAGTCACAACTACTGGGGAGGCTGAGGCAGGAAAACCGCTTGAACCCGAGAGGCGGAGGTTGCAGTGAGCTGAGATCGTGCCACTGCACTCCAGCCTGGTGACAGAGTGAGACTCCGTCACACACATTAAAAAAAAAAAAAAAAAAAAAACTCTACAAAATAATCAACAAATGCCAGCCCTAACTCGATCTCTAAAGACTATGTCGTTTTGCCAACACATAGCTTCCCGTATCTAAGGTATTTCGCTACCCATGAGAAAACATTATTCTCCCACAGATTGAAATTATATAAATCGAAATTATGTTCAAAGAATAATGTTTTGTTGTGGCTAAAGATTATAACTCACTAAAGACTAAGATAATCATTAGCATTATTTAGCAATAAATATTTTTAAATTATAATATTTAATTTTAAAAAAATTTATCAAAAGATTTTAAAAGTCTGCATAAATTATATCTAGCAGGCCAGCACTCAATAATGTGATCCCCAAACACTTGTATCAGGATAATTGACAATGCTTAAAAACAAAAAAAACAAAAAAAACGGGTGGGAGCGGTGGCTCACGCCTGTAATCCCAGCACTTTGGGAGGCTGAGGCAGGTGGATCATGAGGTCAGGAGATTGAGACCATCCTGGCTAACACGGTGAAAACCTATCTCTATTAAAAAAAA
Source organism: Pan paniscus (assembly GCF_029289425.2). NCBI lineage: Eukaryota > Metazoa > Chordata > Mammalia > Primates > Hominidae > Pan > Pan paniscus. Next base: position 100,800,290 of record NC_073258.2, read on the forward strand.
AAAAAAAAAAAAAAATTAGCCGGGCGTGGTGGTGGGTGCCTGTAGTCCCAGCTACTCGGGAGGCTGAGGCAGGAGAATGGCGTGAACCCGGGAGGCGGAGCTTGCCGTGAGCCGAGATTGCGCCACTGCACTCCAGCCTGGGCGACAGGGCGAGACTCTGTTTCAAAAAATAAGTAAATAAATAAATAAAAATAAAAAAATGTAAAAATATTGGGTCATACTTCAGATCTGCCCAGAGTTTCTGGGGACAGTCCTAGAAAGCAGCCTTTTTTCACTCCAGAATTGTGTAAGGTAAATAAATCAGCAAGAAGCACTTTCTTTGGAAATACAAGGCGTGTCCCTGCGCCTTAACCTTACCAGGATACAAGAGCAGCCCTCTCCCAGCTGAAAGTACTAGGAATAGTTAAATCCACATGCTCTCTCTTTCTAAAGTTGAGAAGCACTTCCATTTCCACTGAGTTGTCAGGTCTTCCCAGAACCACACCCAGCTAGCAGACTATGCAATGTCTCTTAGAGTGTTCAGTGACCTTGAAAAGCAGAGTCCTTCAGAAAATTTCCAAAGAGAATGAAATCTTGAACCTACTCTTTCCCTGGGAGGCCTGAGGAGAACCAGGGTTTTCAAATGCACCGTCTGGACATACCTAGAGAGGGCCATCTTGTTTGTGGTATTTCCTCAGAGAGAGGATTGGAAGAGGATTGGAAGAACGAGACCAGTTATGATCTGTATACAAATTATCCTCACCCCATATATCTTAGGAATCTGCATTTTCCACAGTACTCCCAGATATTTCACATATATTCCGTATATTTTAATGGTGTGTACAGTAAAATGTAGTGGGTGTTTCCGTACATCTCCATGGTGAGAACTAATCATTACTTGCGACATGTTTTTTTTAAAAAGATACATATTTCTTTATATTTTGAAATCTCACTTTTATACTAGATAGGGTTGCCTAAAAAAAAGGTAAATGAAAGGCGATAACAAAATCGTGTTGGAGGGAATCTCACTAAAAATACAGATTCCTGGTTCTCCCTTAGATATTCTGATGCAGTCAGTCTGAAGTGGAGAATGCAGGTAATTCCGACAAGCATCACTAGGAATTTTTATATTCAGTCAGATTATGAAACGTCTGACATTTTGTCTCAGTAACTGTGGCTCTCTGGGGATTTTCAGGTGGTCGCAATATTTCTGCAGTTGGTCACTTGTCATGTATTTAATTCCTAGTTTTTGCGGGCCTTTAAGGTAATTATAGAAATTTAGATTAAAATGTTTATTTGGGAGGGGTATTCTCATAATTGAGCTGCCATAGGTGATAGTTGTTCTTTCCACTTTGCTTCGACAGTCTTTCTTTTGTTAATAAGAGAGCCTATTTTCCTATGGTTTTCAGTTTTCCTTATCATGCCTTGCATTGCCATTCTTAATATGCTCTACCTGATTTTTCTCTGAATATCCAGTAAGGTATTTAAAAATAACCTTAAGGCTTCCTGTGAATCATTTTAAATGATTTCCTTCCATTTTTTTCTCTCTGCACTAATTCTCACATTTTGTCTCAGTTAATTTGTCTAAAATTGAGTAATGTATGGTGGATATTTTATTTCCATTATCCTGCAAGGATTCTGGATTTATTATTTTGTGATCATTTTTATTATCCAGTATTAAAAATCACGTACAGGATATTGAGGATTCTAAAACTACTTCTGGAAAGTAATTTGTAATATTTAGAAGTGTTTCTTCCCGAGTTCACTCCAATGAGATATTTTGCACATTTACCATAAAATAACAAGACATTTATTTCTTAACAAATGTACTGAGCCTCATATATTCAAATGAGTGTTGTGTCTTCAAAGTAGACATACTGAGAGGTAATTCAGTTATACCAATATAATCCTGCCATTATTCAAAATATTTTAAAACTCAGTGATTCATCTTGCTATTTTATAATGCTCATCTTTGGAGCTGTAGAGGAGAGATAGCAAGCTGCCTAAGTGGAAGGCTTGATAATGATTAACATTCTTCCTTTGCACCAGCCACTATGCTAAAAGCATTTCATACATTCTTTCATTTAGTCATCACAGCAAAACAGCATTTTGAGCTTATCTTTTTTTTCTAGGTAAAGAAACTGTGATTTAGACAGGCAGCAAGTCCTATTGCTCATGCTTGTCTGACTGCAAAGAGTACACGCCTAATCTTTATACTTTATTGCTCAGTTAACATCAGTTAAGGGACAGGCACAAGGTCATAGTTGGTGAGAGCTCTCGAGCTACAGATCTAACTCACGGTGATTGTTTTATCTACTGTATCATCCTGCCTCCCTTAGGATATCAGTGCTACATTGGGATATTGGATTAATTTCATCAATATTACCAGAAATCAAATTTAAAGGGTGTGGTTAGAGATGATCCTTACAGAAGTAATCAATATTAGTTCCTGCCCAGTTTCATTGGAATAAATGTCATGAAGGATATTCTTCTCATTTCTGCAAGAAGAAAAGAATCCATCAAATTTATGAAACTAGGAAGAGTATATGGAGCAACCCACATAAGTAAAATTGGGGTTATGGTGATCTTTCGGAATGACAGAATTCATCTATAGGGAATGTAAGGTTGCCTGCTACATAGTGTGTTAATTATCTGTCAAATTATCTATCAAGAGAATACAGAGACTAATTTTCTTAATAATTAGTAGAGTCTACTTAATATTATAGCATGCTTTTTTCTTTAAATGTAGGTTTTACTTTACAGTGTCAGAGTGTTAAAAATATTGGTTATAAAGGTAAAAAATATGCTGAATCCAGAATTTTAAAGAATATTTACATCATCCACTTGTTTAATAAATAAATGAAAGCCAACATAAATATTTTACTGTCATCCTAACATCATGGTGATCAAATACATGTAGTACAAATTTTACAGATGGGCAACTTGCAAATGATTCATATGTATAAATAGCTGCCCTTCCACAAGTTGGCCATTGCCGCAGGCCCTTCTGATTTTGCCTTTGTTTAAATAAAAGACATAGCCTCAAGAAGCTTTTAGAGAATTGGAAATTTAGAGGCAAAGGAGGAAGAGGTTTTTTTAAAAAAAAAAAAAACATAAGAACAATTTTGGCGCTTTAAGGTTTAATGGGAGTCCACCCCTTGCAGTAGCATGCCCTGGATGTGAGACATGGAGTCATTGGAGATTATTTTGGAGCTTACGTTTTAATGACTGCCTGGCTGGTTTTTGGACTTGCGTGGGGCCTGTAGCCCCTGGTTTTGACCAATTTCTCCCTTTTGGAAAGGGAGCATTTACCCAGTGCCTGTACCCATATTGTGAGCTCTAAGCTTAGAAATGGATTTTAAGGTAGTTTTGGCAAAATGCGGCAGACCCATTGTATTAGCCCATTCTCACACTGCTATAAAGAAGTACCTGAGACAGGGTAATTTATAAAGAAAAGAGGTTTAATTGACTCACAGTTCCACATGGCTGGGGATGCCTCGGGAAACTTACAATTGTGGCAGAAGGTGAAGGAAAAGTAAGGCTTACATGGCAGCAGGAGAGAGAGATCGTGAGTTGGGAAAAGCCACACCTTTGAAATATCAGATCTCATGAGAACTCTACCACCTCCCTGATCCAATCACCTCCCACTAGGCCCCACCTTCAACATATGGGGATTACAATTTGAGATGAGATTTGGATGGGGACACAGAGCCAAACCATATCATTCTACCGCAGCCCCTCCCAAATCTCATGTCCTTCCACATTTCAAAACCAATCTTGCTTTCTTAACCCATCATGCTTTTCCCAAAGTCTTAACTTATTCCAGCATTACTCAAAAGTCCAATCCAAAGTCTCATCTGAGACAAGGCATGTCCTTTCCACCTAGGAGCCCGTAAAATAAAAAAAACAGTTACTTACAAGTTACAATGTGGGTATAGGCACTGGGTAAATGCTCCCATACCAAAAGGGAGAAACTGGTCATAACCAAGGGACTACAGGCCCCATGCAAGTCCATAAACCAGCCAGAGAGTCATTAAATCTTAAAGCTCCAAAATAATCTCCATTGACTCCACGTCTCACATCCAGGGAGTGCTGATGCAAGGGGTGGAGGCCCAAGGCCTTTGGCAACTCTGTCCCTTTGTCTCTGCAGGATACAGCCCTCTTGGCTGCTTTCACAGGCTGGCATTAAGTACTTGCAGCTTTTCTAAGCACATGGTGCAAACTGTTGGTGGATCTAGCATTCTGGGGTCTGGAGGATGATGGCTCTCATCTCAAAGCTCCACTGGGCAGCATCCCAGTGGGGACTCTTGAGTGGGGCCTCCAACCCTACATTTCTCCTTTGCATTGCCCAGTAGAGATGTTCTATGAGGTCTCCACCCCTGCGTCAGACATCTGCTTGGACTTCCAGGCATTTCTAAGCCTCCTCTGAAATCTAGGCAGAGGTTCACAAACCTCAACTGTTGTATTCTGCAGACCTACAGGCTCAATGCCATGTGGAAACCACCAAGGCTTGGGGCTTTCACTCTCTGAAGCAATGGCTTGAGCTGTATCTTAGCCCGTTTTAGCCATGGCTGGAGCTGGAACAGCTGGGATGCAGAGTGCCGTGTCCCAAGGCTACACAGTGCAACTGGCCACCAGGCATGGCCTGTGAAACTATTTTTCCTTCTTAGCCCTGTTATGGGACAGGCTGCTGCAAAGACCTCTAACATGCCCTGGAAACACTTTCCACATTGTCTTGGCTATTAACATATAGCTCCTACTTAAGCAAATTTCTGCAGCTGGCTTGAAGTTCTTCCCAGAAAATGGGTTTTTCTTTTTTACCTCATGGTCAGGCTACAAATTTTCCAAGCGTTTATTTTCTGCTTTCCTTTTAAACATAAGCTTGAATTTCAGACCATTTCTTTGTAAACTCATATGACTGCCCACTTTTAAAAACAGCCAGGTCACATCTTGAAAGCTTTGCTGCATAGAAATTTCTTCCACCAGGTATTCTAAATAATTTCTCTCAAGTTCATAGTTCCACAGATATCTAGGTCAGAGGCAAAATACCACCAGTCTCCTTGCTAAAATATAGCATGAGTTACCTTTGCACCAGTTCTCAATAAGTTTCTCAACTCTATCTGAGAAACCTCAGCTTTGACTTTATTGTCCATATCACTATCAGCATTTTGGCCAAAACCATTCATCAAGTCTCCAGCAAGTTTTAAACTTTCTCACATCTTCCTGTCATCTTTTGAGCCCTCCAAACTGTTCCAACATCTGCCCATTACTCAGTTCCAAAGTCACTTCCACGTTTTCAGGTATCTTCATAGCAATATCTTACTCCTGGTACCAATTTTTATATTAGTTCATTTTCACACTGCTATGAAGAGCTACCTGAGACTTGGTAATTTATAAATAAAAGAGGTTTAATTGACTGATGGTTCTGCATGGCTGAGAAGGCCTCAGGAAACTTACAATCATGGCAGAATACAGACAGACAAGAAGCAAGGCATGTCTTACATGGTGGCAGGGGAGAGAGAGAGTGAAGGTGGAAATGCCACACCTTTAAACCATCAAATCTTGTTAGAACTCTCATGAGACAGCACTAGGGGGATGGTGCTAAACCATGAGAAACCACCACCATGATCTAGTTACCTCTCATAAGGCCTCGCCTTCAACATATGGGGATTATAATTCAACATAAGATTTAGGTGGGGGCACAGAGCAAAACCATATCACACATTGTCAAAGATCTCTTGCTCCCCATGACATAACAAATACACTAGTCAGGCTAAAATTCCACTAAATTGTTGTTTAGGTGAATAAGAATTATGTTATTAAAAATAAGGTTCAACAATGAGAATTTCAGTGCAATAATTTCACTTTACTGTATTTTGGTTGAAATACAGTCATGTGCTGCATAGCAATGTTTCAGTCAGTGATGGACCACATATATGACAGTGGTCTCATGACATTATAATGAAACTGAGAATTCCAGTCGCCTAGTGACTTTCAGTGTAACCTGTGTAGGCTAGGCTAATTTGTGTGTTGTGTCTTTATTTTTAACAAAAGAATTGCAAAAGATAATAAAAAATTTAAAGATAGAAGAAAGCTTATAAAATAAAGATCTAAAGAAAGAAAATATTTTTATAGCTGTACAATATGCTTGTCTTTTAAGCTGTGTCATAATGAAAGAGTCAAAAAGTTAAAAATAAGTTTATAAAGTAAAAATGTTACAGTAAACTAAGGTTCATTTATTATTAAAGAACAAAATATATTTGTGATTAACTTAATATAGCTTAAGTGTGCAGTGTTTATAAAGTCAACAGTAACGTACAGTAGTGTCCTAGGCTTCACAACCACTCACCACTCACTCACTGGCTCACCCAGAGCAACGTCCAGTCCTGCAAGTGCTATTTGTAGTAAATGCCCTGTACAGGTGTACCGTTGTTATCTATATCATATTTTATCATACCTTTTTTATGTTTAGGCACAAAAATACTTACCATTGTATTACAATTGTCTACAGTATTCAGTAGAGTAACATGCTGTGCAGGTTTGTAGCCTAGGAACAATAAGGTATACCATATAGCCGAGGTATGCAGCAAGCTATATCATCTAGGTTTTTGTAAGTGCCCTCTGATGTTTTAACAGCAACGAAATTGCCTAATGTCGCATTAATCCTCATCACTAAGTGACGCATGACTGCTTATTTTATGACATTTAACATTGTACTGAGACAGCTTCCCAAAGAGGAAAGGAAGTTGGTTTATATGGGAAGAGAGGTAGGATAGAATTGTGATGATCATCATCAGAGGGCTTTGGCATCATTTAAAGAAATCTATTTGTGTTTTTCTATGAGGTCAGGCAGAGAGCTTTTGAAGTAGGCTTAATTAGGTTGCTATCCCAGTTCTGCCCCGTTTTAACTACGTGACCCACTCTCTCTAAACTTTAGATTCTTGATTCACATAACGCTGTTTCTCTCTGCCTTTGAAATTGATGTAAAGATTAGAATAATTATAAGTGTAAAGAATCTGGCATGCACAGATTTTTGTTTCATTTCGTTTTCTTTTTTCTTTTGGTGCTGGGGATTCAAGAATGGCATGCCCTTTGACTCTTGAAGAACTCATGATCTAGTAGAGGAGATAGACAAGTTAATGATCCTGTCAAAAGAAGTCATGCCACAATGTGTGAAGAGTAAAGAGGTATCATATTTCAGAGGTGCAAATAGGACAGGAACTGAACTCCACAGGGCCCTTAGAAGCATTTTCACAGAGGAGTTGACATTTGAGTACAGTGCTGATGAAAGAAAAAGAGTTTGTGAATTGCCCCAATTCTGGGCTGGCATTGCAGACAGAGGGAAAAACATACAAAGGCACTGGGGAAGAAAAGTAAATGAAGAAGAAGTAGAACATCCCCAAACCAAAAAACAAACCCACCTTCATCTTTTATGTTTTTGTGTGAGGCAGGCTTCTATGAAGGATACATGTATATGGAGGGGAGGTAGTTTACTTTTTCTTCTCTTCTTTACCATAAGATCATTGCTCCTATGTCCTAGTACCCAAAATAACTATGTTAGTGGTATGAACTGAGTTCTTCATAGTACAAGCTCATAGTTCATAACTTAGTTGTTATGAACTAAGTTGTATTTTGTGTGTTAAATAGCAACCCAACCACTATTTACAATATTCTGTAGAAAAATGTCTTTGGATCCAAAGCACTGATATACTGCAGAATACATGGAATACAATTCATTCATTATTCATCATTGTGGAGAAGAGCATGGACTCTGAAGCCGGACTTCCTGAATTCAAGTCCTGGCTCTGGCATTTAAGAGCCATGTGACTTTAGGTAACTTTTCAACTTCCATGAGTCAAACCAATTCAAAGGGTTATGAGGAGTAGAGTTGTTATAGCTAAAGGAGTTACAAGGGTACCTAACACATAGTAAACCCCATATAAGTATTGGGTATTATTCATCATTAGTCTTGTAACAATGATTAGTGCATAACCTGAAAGGTAATGCTAGACCTCTAGCTGTCATTTTAGGTATTAATTTCTCTCTGGAACTTAAGAAAGTTTTTGAAAAGGTGACTTTAATGTAAGGGAGAAGTGGATTCCAGCCAACAAAAATCAAATTACCAGCTATTTAAAAATCCAATTACCAGCTATATTTTAAAAATCATAATACAACTAGAAGCAACAAGACTTCATAGATTATATGTGAATGTATAATGAAATTGCTTGCTTCCTCAAACCTTGATGTTACTAAACTTATTTAAGCCTATGAAACCAGCAAATTTGTTGAGCTGAGATAGGACAATTTGTACCTCAAGCAAATAGATTTCCAAAGACTTTTCAGGGTTAGATTCAATATTTGTGTAACCAGTGTATTAGCAATGAATACTTACTGTGGGTACAGCCCTGCTTCTGAGATGCTTCTGAAAGCATTTGATCGCGCACAAACAGAACTAGGACGATTTGCAAAGGAGGGTCCCTTCCACTATAAATATTCTGATTACTTCTTTTTTGAAGAAGAAAAAGTACGTATTTTGCAGTCCATTAAATAGCAGTTCCCGGTTGCTGCTGCCTTTTAATATGAATATAGTCAATAATTTATTTGATGGTAAGATTCTTTTTGTTTTTTATTTCAGCTTAATACCTGATAATATGTTCAGCCTAAAAGGATAATAAGGAAACTGATTAATGTAGTCCTCTTATTATATATTGCCAAGACAAAATTGATTCTTTTATGAAAGTGAAAACAAGTACATTGTGATTTCTTCATCATCATTAACAGGCTTAAGATAGAATTTCATTTTATCAATGTCAAAGAGCTAAAATACCTTTAATGATTGAAGTATAAACAGAAAATCAATATATTAAAGGGTTAATCTATTTTAAAAGTAACTTTTTTTCATATACACATGAATACAACCATATATAATCAAAAATTGATAATTCAATCTACCTGTATTAGGGTTTTATAGAGAGAAAGAGCCAATAGGATATATATATATATATATATATATATATACACACACAGATATATGAAAGGGAATTGATTAGGGAAATTGATTCATGTGATGATGGAAACTGAGAAGTCCCATGACAAACCATCTGCAAGCTAAAGACCCTGGGATGCTCATAGTGTGGCTCGATCCAAGTCCAAAGGCCTCAGAACCCAGGAAGCTGATGGTGTAACTCCTGGTCTGAGACTACAGGCCTGATAACCCAGGGGGACCATTGGTGTAAGCCATGGAGTCCAAAGGCCAGGAGGACTGGAGCTCTGGTGTCCAAAGGCAGTAGAGGAGAAGTGTATCTCAGTTCCAGGAAATAGACACATGCCTTTCCTCTGTTATTGTTCTGTCTGAGTCCCAAGCCAATTGAATGGTGCCTGCCTACACTGAGGGTGGATCTTTCCCACCTAGTCCACTCAGATTCACATGCTAGTTTCATCTGGAAACACCCTCACAAACACACCCCAAAATAATGCTTTACCACGTTTCTTGGTATTGCTTAATGTATCCAGTCAAGTTGACACAATTAAAATTAACCATCACACTCTCCAAATGATACTGAAATCTGAAAGTTCTTATGAGGAATTGGTGAAAATCCTAGAAGTTTTGTGATGTCTTCCTGGTCCTGAGTAATTATAAATTCTTTAATGTATTTGAGGATTGGTCATCATTCTATGCCATAAGTATAATCAATGCTCAAAAACTAGCTCTTATCACTATGCTTGTAGCAGAGTAGAATTATCTATATGCAAATAACTTACCATAATCAGAGCGCATATCAGCCAAAACTAAGTGTAAGATGTGGCTCTAGTTAACAATAAATTATCTCATTAGAGAAACAAAATTGCAGTCATACAACTTTACTAAGTAGATAGGAAAAGTGTAAATAGTAAATGCCTAGGAGTTTGTAGGATGGATCCATCGATGTAATTATATACAGCTAAACATAATTACTGTGGTTATAGAAAATATTCTTGAGGAAAAGGAATGTTATCTAGCCTTGTTAATAGAGAATACTTGAGTGCATATATAAGCTGATAACTTCAGTGAATGACTAATGAACTTCAAACGAATGACTAAAGCTATTTAGTAGATAGTCTGAGCAGAGCCGGGGCTATGGTAGTCAAGTGGAAACTAAGGTTGAAGAATTAGCATTGGGGCAGGTTTTCAAAGATTTGCATACAAAAATAAAGAGCTTGAATTTCATCATAAGGCAACAGGGAACCACTGATGTTACAAGAAAGAAAAATAAATGATAAAAATGCTATTTTAGAAAGATAAATATGAAGTCAAAGTATAGAATGGATTGGGGTAAAAAGACAGCTGGCAGGAGGCTGAATACACCATGATCAAGGCAAAGGTAGTGAAGGTTTTAATTAGAATTATGTCTGTGGAAAGAAAAAAGAAGCAACACAGACAAGAAATACTGAAAAGAATACAGGTATTATGAAATCACAGTTTGCTCTTGAAGCAGACTCAAACTTAAAACTAAGGAAAATCTGTTCTGATCAGAAAAGATCCAAGACAGGTCAAATTTATTTATTTTTTATGTATTTGTATATTTTTTTGAGATGGAGTCTGGCTCTGTCACCCAGGCTGGAGTGCAGTGGAGCGATCTTGGCTCACTGCAAGCTCATCCTCCCGGGTTCACGCCATTCTCCTGCCTCTGCCTCCCGAGTAGCTGGGACTATGGGTGCCTGCCATCACGCCCAGTTAATTTTTTTGTATTTTTAGTAGATACGGGGTTTCACTGTATTAGCCAGGATGGTCTCGATCTCCTGACCTCATGATCTGCCCACCTTGGCCTCCCAAAGTGCTGGGATTACAGGCATGAAAATTTTAATAGAGAAATGAAGTCACGTAGTCAATGAGAGAAACCTATGGACCATGGAGGGCCCGAAGAGTAACAGGTAGCCAGATAGAAGTTAATAAATCCATGATCAGTCACATCAGGTGCAAAGAATAAACTTCATTTCTTCACTGCTGGAAACTACAGTGCAATGAAAGAGATAGACAAGTAAACAACATTAAAATGCAATGAGATATGTACTAAGATAATGATTTGAACTTTGTACTGTGAAAACAATAGAGTGAATATAATTATTCTAAAGATGGAGAGATGAATTTGAGTATGGTTTTAAAAGCTGAATTATAGTTTATTAAACAGAGATAAGGTTTAAAAATTACAGGGAAAGGCAAAAATATGTGGCTGTAAAGTGGCATGGTTAGTTTATGGAGTGGAGAAAAGTGTTGTGTAGCTACGGTGTGAGATTTGTGAGGAGAGGGATCAGTAAGTATAGGACTGACAAGAGAAGTAAAATCCAAATTTTGATGGGCTTGAATGCAATACTAGGGGATTCAAATTTTGCCTTAAAACATTATTGAGTAAACAGAGTCCTTTAATTAGTATTGAAAAGGTTTGTTATTTTTGTTGTTTGCTGTCCCTTTTTGGTTGCTTACTTGCTTTCAGCACAAAAACTCTAGTAGTAGTAGTAGGAGAACAGATGAACAGATTAAAGGGTTGATCTAGAGCCCTGAAAGGACTTTTGGAGAAAGAAATTGATTGACAATATGCTACCATTTCATTCTGTTGAGTAATGAAAGCCAAATAGATATGATATTGGAAAAGCAGTTTTATTATGATGAGTGGGTAGGGTTAAGAAGAATACAGTTGTACAATAAGATGTGTTTGCATATATTGGCCTGGGTGTTCAAAGGATAAATTAGGAAGGCATCAGAAACAAAGAAAAACTAAAGGGAAATTTGCAGTAGAGTGGGCTAGATAGGAGCATTCAGATTTGATGATGATGGTTTTGACCAGTAAGATAATTTAAATAACTGTATCATAAGGCAGAACATGATTGGTATCATAAGAAATAAACAATTATGGGCAGCCGGGCATAGTGGCAACACCTGTTACCCCAGCACTTTGGGAGGCTGAGGCAGGCAGATCACTTGAGGTCAGGAGTTTGAGACCAGCCTGGCCAACATGGTGAAACCCCATTTCTACTAAAAATACACACAAAAAATTTTTTAGCTGGGCATGGTGGTACATGCCTGTAGTCCCAGCTACTTGGAAGTCTGAGTTGAGAGAATTGCTTGAACCAAGGAGGCAGAGGCTACAGTGAGCCAAGATTGTGCCACAGCACTCCCACGTGGGTGTCAGCTAGACTCCATCACAAAAAAAGAGAGAAAGAAAAGAATGGGAAAGAAAGAAAGGGAAGGGAGAAAAGGAAGGGAGAAAAGAAAAGGAGAAAAGGAAAAGGAAAGGAAAGGAAGAAAAGAAAGAAAAGAAAAAAGAAAAGAAGGAGAGAAACCACGATGGGGAATCTGCAGTAAGGCACAAGATTTCTTGCGGGAGGAATTACAGAAAGTTGTTTTCTGTTGTGGTGATGGTGATGATTTTTTTGTTTTTGTTTTTGTTTTCATTTTGGTGGGGTTTTGAGGGGTGGGGTTTGGCTTCTGGTTTTTAATGAAGGCCGTATTTTTGTGTTCCTTTTAAATGTTTTTATAAGATACAATTTGAAGTGAAACATAAACTGAATTTTAGTGTGCATATGATCTTATTGAGATATTTTTAGACAAGGACCAATAGCATGTATACAGGCTCATAATACATTTAGAATACAGCATAGTTGGAAAATAGCAAGCACTCCTATTACATGGAATGTTGCATGCATAAATGGGAAGAATTTGAGGCAAAATATGGAAAGATAACTTAGGACTAGAACATTGGAGCTGATGCAGAATATTTCATGACGGCTTTGTCAGACTTGCAACAGGGGTGCCCCGTTTACTCGGCCCACTGTGCTCAACCCCTTGCAGAAGGGAGCATGTGAGTAAGTGAGTGTGGAATCCTTCCAGCCACTGCTGCAGGTGCTGGCAGGAGCGAGCTCCATTTGCTATCCTGCGGCAGTGCCCAGGTGAGGGTGCCTGCGACCGTGAAGCTCAAGAAGGGGTGTTACAATGACTTCTTCGCTCCACTACCCATAGAGTGCAGTGTATTATCAGCTTACTTAGCCCCTTGCCTCATCACATGGGATGGCTTCCCTCTGCTGGCAAGGGCAAAGGGTCAGTGTGATGGCCATTTTTGGGTCCCTGTACTCGGTGGTTCCTGAGCTCTTGTCCAGCATCCAAGAAGAATAAGGTCACACAGACAGTTGAAGGATGGCAAAAGTGGATAATTTTATTTAGCAATGGAAATGGCTCTCAGCAGACAGGGGATCAGGAGAGGGGACAGGACAGGCAGGCAGTCTCCACACAAAGTCCGGCTGGCTCTTCCCTGAAGTCAAGTTGTCTCTGCTCTGAAGTCCAGCTGTCTCTCTGAAGTCAAGTCACCTCTCTGCAGTCAAGCCACCTCTCTATCATCTACTGACTGTGTCTGCAGTCTTTGTAGGCACAGGAAGATAGGTAGGGTAGGCTATAGGTAGTTTTGGAAAAGGCAACATTCAATTGGTAAGAAGGCGTTTTTCGGAAAGAACCAATCGGGAAAGAGCGGGCAGAAAGGAATAGAAGTTTTCACTTTGGGCCATGGGTTTCAGGATTTTCAGCTTGAAGGTGGAGTTTGACCAGGGACGTATGCCTGTCTGCCTCCTGCCTCTATCAAAGCCTTCAAGTGGAAGACTAATACATTTAGACATTAGTGAGTAAAGCATTCATGACATCCTTTTTTAGCCATTGTAATCATCCGTCTTTTAATAACCCCTCATCTTCCTGGCACGGTCTTCCTCATTTATTTTATTCAGTCAATGTCTTGGTGATAACCATATATACATCAATGATCCATCCAATATTATGACTTCTCAGTTTCTTTACCTCCATGCTTCCCATGAACTTGTACTCCATCCCATCTTAGCCACCCTTTCCTGTGGTAGTAGCCTGAATCTTGTGATTATCAATTATTCTACCTTCATCACAATCTCAATTTCAAGTAAGCCACTTTCTGCTGAAAGCCTCTTTTCCAGTCAAATAATTATGTTTACTACTTCCACTTAAACAATCATTTGGCCCCTTCAGACCTCTCATTCCTTTTATCAGTTCACCACTTCACTGTCCATCATACCCTCACATCCTCAAGTGCCTTCCCTTTCTAGGTGAGATTACATAGTCACTTATTGTAAACTTTCTCCTCTGTAAGCTCTCAACTGTCTATCCCATCAATCTCTTGATCATGTAATACTCACTTGGCAAACCTCTTACCTCAACCTCAGCCTATGCCCCATTCATTTCATGATTATATCCATATAGCTGAGTATAGATAGAAAAAAATACATAATTTTGAACACAGATTTTGCCTTAACTTTATATTCTTATTTACCTTTCAATGACAAATATAAGGTCTTCCCTATATCTTTATCTGTATGACTACTACACCACTAATTACAAATAATAAACTGTTCTTGACAGTTTTGTGCCCTAGATTCCATCTCTTCTTACCTACATCAAGAAGTTGTCATCTGAAATTATTTACCCTCTCTTGCAAACATCACATTTCCCTCCATCCTGAATCATCAGTAAACATGCTAGAATATTTATTATACTGAAATTAACCATTTTATGATTTCATAGCTCCCTCCAACTTCCATCCTTTTTTTCTCTGCTCTCCTTGATAGCAAGACTTCGTCCAAGAGTTGTTTAAACCCATCTCAAATGTCTATTTTATGTTTTATTATACCTAATCCTATGAAGCTTTAATAACCACCATTATTGCAAATGTCACCAAGGATCTTCACATTGCCAAAGCTAATGGGATAGATGAAAGGGAATCCAAAATAAAGTAATGGCAATTAGAATAAAAATAAGGGAATGAAAAAGAGAGATATAATAGGAATCAAATTGACAGAACTTGATAATTGACTGATTGCGGAGAAGTGGAGAGAACATCAGCTTATTCATTCACAAAATGTGTTTTATTTTTTAAAATATCACAATAATTTAAAACAAAATATAGATTTTTTCATAATTCCAGATTAGAAAATTATTTTAAGTATCCCACAAAACAAAAAAGAACACAAACATTGAAATACAAAAAATGAAATATTCCCTAGCTCCTATGTCACCTATCACACACATATATAGTTTATAACAAGTAGATTCACTAATTGTCATCAAATATTCTTGACCATTAACTTTGTACCAGGGACTGTGTGAGGATCCAAAGGGAACAAAATGATGTGGTTCCTGTCCTGGTTTAGTTTACAGCTAAAAGTGAAAACAGATATGGAACAAATGGGTAGAAATGCTATTAGATTGAATAATTGATTGATTCTGATTGGTTTTACCAAAAAAAGAAAAGAAAAATAATGAACAGTGCTATTTCTCTTTATATATATATACACACAGTATTCATATATACATAATATATGCACATATATATTTTATATATATTTCTCCATATGTGTATATATTTACATTATATATACTTGCATTATGTATTTATGAATATATATATATATATACATACACACACACACATACATATATGCACAGAGAGAGAGGAAAGAGATTAACTTGGTGAGAGAAGTAGGGTGGTAGAGAGGAAAGACTTTACTGAAAAAGTAATATTTAAAGTAGAATTTAATTGACTACAAAATTGGGAATGGGTAAATAAATTCTTCTTTGCAAACAATATGAATGTTTCCTGGGGAGCAGAATAAAATATTGAGGAAAAGTGGCTTCAGACTTAATAAAGTCCTATGATTTGAACTCCTTGCCTTTTATTTAATAGCTCACTGATTTGGAGGGAGTTACATAATTTTTAAAATAGTTTTCTATTATTTAAAGTAGGGACTATCGTATCTACCTTATTGTGTTTTGTAAGTTTTAAATGACAGTTTACTTATATACATTTCACAAAGCACCAGGCTTATAGCAGATGTTCACTTAATGTTTATTCCCATCCACTTTACATATAGAGTCTTTAATGCACAAAAATCCCTGTGATAAAGCTATGATAATCAGCATTCCCCCTCTGGAAACCTTTCTCCTTTGAACCATATCATACACAGAGGCTTTGAAATCTGCAAGAGTTTGTAAAATGAAATATGTTGTGAATTGTCTACAGAGCAAATCAGGAGCTGCTACATCTTGTATCTCAAATATGAGTGGTAACAGCAGGAATGCTGGCATTCTCCACAACAAGACTACAGTGAGAAAACAATCTGTGCAGATTAAAGTGTGAAAATAAACTATTAACAATGGTTTAAAACAACTCATTTGTCACGTTTTTTTCCCAGAGTTATGCAACCAGGCAGCTGATCAACTGTGCTGGCAGAACTAATTCCTCCAGGATATTTTAGGTCCCTTTATTTCTTGGTAATTACTGTGTAGATTGGTAGCCAGCTATGAGTAAGAAACTTTTTGGAGGGAACATTCCTTCTGAAGAATGATAAAACTTTACAAATAAAAAGTAATGTGAGTGAGTGTTCTTGATAGTTGCAAGGAAGAGGAGCTCACTCAAGTGAACCTAAGTAAGGAACTTTCTATTTTCAGGAGAAACATGACATGATAAGAGAAACGGTATAGGGAAATCGAAGATTAAGGTCTGTAATATGGCTTGATTTTGTGGGGACTAAGACAGGAAGGGACCGAGTCCAAATCGTTCTAAGAATGTTAGCAGCAGGAGTTCATGACTATTCTCTTTATGAATTCCCCACTAGTGTGGCTGAGCTATTACAGGTAGCTTTTCCACTCTTCAATTGTCTTAGCCTTATCCTCCACTTTGAAAATATTCTCCCTACCTTCCAGATGGGGTGTGTGTGTGTGTGTGTGTAAAAACAACTTCCTCATAACTTAGGTTTGCCTTAAGTCACCTTAATATTATTTGTACCTCACTGTCTCCTTTCAGTTTTTTGTCTGTTTGTTTGTTTTTGCAGAAAGGACTGTGGATAAGGTGATTTATGATTAATTTGTCTAATACACTGAGTAAAGTCCACCATATCTGTGAGACATATTTCTTTGTTTTATAATGGAAAACTTAATCTGCTAGACTTAAATGTTAGAGTGAACTGTATAGAAATCACAATTTCTAGTTAAATCACAATTGAAAAGAACCAACTCTGATTGGGGTGCAAGAGTCCCATAGAAGTATTCAGAGATCTTCAAATAATTTAATTGCTGAATATTTAATTGTTGAATTGTGTCATTTGAAATTGCTATATTTTTATTTTGATTTAATTTCCTTTTTAGTCAGTAGAGCCATTCTTCCGTCATTACTGGGCCCACTTTGCTTTCAAAGAAGTGTTACTGGCTGTTGGAAGCAGAATCCTAATTTGTTGAATATTTGATTTGTCATTCTAAACCATATTCACATACGTCTTGGTGGCAGGTCATAAAAATCAAAGTACCAACTTTCTTTTTCTAATTATTCAAAAGGCTCCAATTCTTACACAAATAGATAGACACATACACACACACTTCACAAAGTCAAATTAACCTTAAATTTTAAAAAACCACCCATAAGCATTTTAAATTATGAATTTATTGTAAAATATTTGTTTCTGATTATATGCATGTAATTACAGAGAATTTTCTATCATTTTATGCGTGGAAATTTATGAAAATAATAAACATCTACTTTTCTTTAAAAAAACTTCATCTCACTTAAAGTAAATATTTAACCCTTTGTTATAAAATTTTAAAAGTTTGCTCTATCTTTTTTTGTGTGTGTGAGAACTGAGTCTCATTCCACTGCCAAGGCTGGAGTACAGTGGCACGATCCGGGCTCACTGCAACCTCCGCCTCCTGGGTTCAAGCAATTCTCCTGCCTCAGCCTCCCAAGTAGCTGGGACTACAGGTGCATGCCACCATGCACAGCTACTTTTTTGTATTTTTAGTAGAGATGGGGTTTCACCGTGTTAGCCAAGATGGTCTCAGTCTCCTGACCTCATGATATGCCCGCCTCAGCCTCCCAAAGTCCTGGGGTTACAGGCGTGAGCCACTGCACCTGGTCTCTAACATATTTCTTAATGTCAGAGAAAACTTCCATGTTTGGAAAATATATATAGTTGCTTTCTTCAGGCCTTACATTTCTAAGATCTATTTCTAAGTTATTGATGCACATGGAAGGAGCCCTCAAATGATGGTGGAAAGACATGAATATATTTCTCTAAATCATAGTGGCAAGAACAGGATAAGAAAATAAGTCTTAAAATTTAGTAATCAGAAGAAAGTGATTATAGTGTAAGCCAGCCCCTTGATCAATTTATTCTTGATGCTTGGAAAGGGAAAATAAATTTATTGGCTTCCCTTATTTTTAGAATGTATTTATTGGCTATTTTCCAAAAAAAAATTATTTTTAGAATAAATTTATTGGCTTCCTTTATTTTTAGAACATATATATATATATACACACACACACACACACATACATACTAGTGATGAAAAACATTTTCTCCTAATGATAAAACTCTCTAGGTTTTTTCAATCATCCTACATAAATAATACTCATAATGGTGCATTTATTTGTTGGTAACATAAGCCATTTATGTCAGAACATTCTTCAGTCCTTTATTTACATAGCAATCACTCACCTTAAGAAACTATGATTCATGATGATATACACTTTTTGAGGTGAGAAAAAACTTTGTACTTCTCAGTGGTTCTTTAAGGAATTGAAAATAAGGCATCTGGACATGTTTCTAAATGATTAGAATTTCCAAATACTATAACATATTTATTTGAATACAGTTACGTACAAAGATATATGTTGATAAATAATATATAATCTAACGTACTACTAGATTTCTAAACCCTCAAGAACATCAGCTCTCTCATTATGTATGAGACAACTGGAACCCAGAGAAATTCTGATTGCTTCAGTGTTGCAACAGAGCTAGGGCTGGAGGAGGGAATTGTGTCACTTAACTATGCATCACAGGTAGATGTTTAATATGCCCTGAAAGGATAAGTACAATGACATATCTCACACATAGCACAATATCTTTTGCCCTGTCTAGTGTTATGAATGTGACAGAATCCAGATAGGTTATGAGCTAGAACCTGATATTGTGTCACCATTGGTTATGCTTGGCAAAATGACATAACAGTCAAAACTCTTCTGGTTACAGGCCAGGCGCGGTGGCTCACGCCTGTAATCCCAGCACTTTGGGAGGCCAAGGCAGGTGGATCACAAGGCCAGGAGATCGAGAACATCCTGACTAACACGGTGAAACCCCGTCTCTACTAAAAGTACAAAAAATTAGCCAGGCATGGTGGTGGGTCCCTGTAGTCCAGCTACTTGGGAGGCTGAGGCAGGAGAATGGCCTGAACCCGGGAGGCAGAGCTTGCAGTGAGCCGAGATTGCACCACTGCACTCCAGCCTGGGCAACAGAGTGAGACTCTGTCTCAAAACAAACAAACAAACAAACAAACAAACAAAACAACAAAAAAATAATTCTTCTGGTTGCAACTGAGAAACCCAACTTGAAATAACCAAAATAGGGAATTCATTTAATTTCATGAGAGAAGGGCAAGATGTTAAATCCCAGGTAGAGCTGACATGCAAATGCAACCAACACTGTTTTTTCATCTCTCCTCTATCTGTATTGACTTAATTCTATCTTAATTGGCTGCTTTTCAATAGCAAACTACTTCCCTCCATGTAGTGGAAGCTCCAGTGACTGTCAGACATGCAGGTTTGTTTGTTTGTTTGTTTGTTTCCACTCAAATACTCAAGCAAGTATTGAGACTCAGACTTCCTGGTCTTTGATTGAAAAGTTTCAACCTCAGCTGCCCATTCATGAATCACTGTGAACAGGACAAAGGGGTAATCAAACTGGCCAAGGTTGGGTCAGGTGTCCATACCAAGTTAATAACCACAGCCAGGAAGATAAAACCTATTCAGGAATATAGTGGCTCCTATTCAACTCACATCATCATCGAATATGGAAGAAACATGTCTCAAACGAAGCAATGAAAAAATAGTTGCTATTTTTTAGAAGACAAGAAACAGATATGAAGTATGGTTGGCAAAGATGTTGAAGGCAAAAATGTAAATACCCATTATTTAGACATACGAAAATGATCAGCTAAACCTTTCCAACTCATTAGTCCAGCCAAATTCTCAAGGTTTACTGGACAGGAGTTCTTAACTCCAGCAATGATTATTACTAAAAGTGTCAGACAGAATGGCCATTTGAAATATGCAACAACAGGTATTTCATAGACATTGGCCTATCAGAACAAGACCTTCAGCCAATGAGGAAAAACACTCAGCTCTGCTGGGAGTACCAGCACATACAGGTTGAATATAATTTGCCTTAATGTTAGGGCAAGTTGCCACTGAATACTGTATGTTTGACAGCATGACTCTCTGCATGCCATTTTTCAGACATTTTAGTCAATTATACTCTAATCCTCAGAAGGACAAGTCACATGAGAAAAATCAGAGTAAAGAAAGGTCCATTCTTGAATTTTTTTAATGTTCATAAAATCTCCTAAGGAAACTATCAAAATATGAAGTTCATAGCCCTACCTTCAAAAAATATTCATCGTCAGGCTTAGAGTTGAACTCTGTTGCCT
Organism: Pan paniscus; assembly: GCF_029289425.2. Taxonomy (NCBI): domain Eukaryota; kingdom Metazoa; phylum Chordata; class Mammalia; order Primates; family Hominidae; genus Pan; species Pan paniscus. The sequence continues at coordinate 100,820,790 of NC_073258.2, forward strand.
GAAATTTTAATAAGTTGTCCAGGTTTTTCTGGTGTTTTGGCTCTCTGTTCTGTAAGGTGCTTGGAGAAACACTGCTCTAAATTGCGTGCCACTTAGGGAAAAGTATCCTAGCTCCAAAAGTAATTGGAATAAATAAGAAAATCAACAACCATAAAGACAAAGAAAGAGAGTAATGTGCTTTCAGCTGGAAGGCTTCTGTTTATGAGAAATTAGGGTAATTTAAGGTCATCTTCTAATGGCATGTAATTCTAAACTAGGGCAGCCATATAAGCCAGGATAGACAGGTCTGGGGAAAGAAACGGAGACACACACTGAGTGTTTCTTGAGCTATATATTCAGCTCCATACTAGGGGCAATCAAAAGATCAAAGAGCTACCTTGACGGAAGAGACAAGCCTGATATTTTGATCTTCAACTATGTGTCTTATGGGACTGTCTCCCTTCCCTTTCAGCATCAAACTCTGCCTAACAAAAGAAATTTGAAGCTAAACTGAACAAGATTTGAGATACTAAAACTTGCAACTGAAATAAACCATGTAGCCAAGTCAGACAGTCAGTGATTAATGTAGTATATATAGTATGCCTGGACTATTATACTCTGTGATTGAAGTTTCTCAACACAGTGATCTCAAGAAAATAGCTCTGCACATAAGGTCAGAAAATCCCTAATTTTGCAACATTTTTATCAGCAACTTTCAGTAGGACCTTGGGCAAGTTACTTGACCTCTTTGACTCTCAGTTACCTCATTTCTAAAAGAAGAAGGGTAAATTATATCAGCTAAGGCAGTGGGTGGTTCCCAACCATTTTGGCACCAGGGATCAACTTCATGGAGGACAATTTTTTCACAGACACAGAGGGATGGTTTCAGGATGAAACTTTTCCACCTCAGACCATCAGGCTTTAGATTCTCATAAGGAGTATGCAACCTAGCTCCCTTGCATGCACGGTTCACAACAGGGTGCAAACTCCTGTGAGAATCTAATGCTGCCACTGATCTGACAAGAGGTGGAAGTCAGGCAGTAATGCTCACTTGCTGGCCTCTCACTTCCTGCTGTGCAGCCCGGTTCCTAACAGGCCACAGACCACTACAGGTCTGTGGCCTGGAGGGGTGGGGAACCCTGAGCTAGGCTCAACTTTAGCTGTAACACAATAATCCCATGAAATGTAAAGCAAAACGTAACCACTGAATATTATCATATGTTAAACAGCAAGATGTCTAAAGAGCTTTCTAATATGTCCTTATATCATCACTCTTAGTGTGATGATAAAATCTTAAAAACCAGTTATAATTTCTTGCAGTATAGCCCAAATTAGGTAAAATAATTTGAAGCCTCTTATTCAACTCTTTTTGTTTTATTTTTAATATGTAATTCAGATATTAGCAACCTCTTGGGGCCAGAAGTGAGGCTTAAGAATGCCTTTGGCCATAATGGAAATTATTTGAGGAACACCAGAAGGCTGTATCTGGGCAAAATTACCCAAATACTATCAGAAGTACCCATCCTATGGGTCATTTTTAATGATTACGGCAACAAAAGAATGTCTTCTTTGCAATTTATAAATGTAATCTGGAAGAGAAGAGAGACTATATGGATCTGATCTGATTCATATCAGTCAATAGTATCAGTAATTCTTTGGTATTATTCAGAGGCAGATGTAGATTCTGAAGAGCCTAAAATGTTGTACAACCTTGGTACCTTACTTAATAAAAAGAATACTAAAGTATTAATGTAAAAGTGGGTTCTATAAATAGTATTATATTTAGAAAGAGAAAAAAATCAAAATGAATTACTGTAGCTTTGGAGATTGAAGTCCCTTTCTCCTAAGATCTCTTTGGACAATTTACTAGAAATAATTATTTAGAAATATTTTCCAAATTTGGCCTTCCACTCCAACACCCTATGACACTGAGTAAATGCCAGCACTCACAGGGACCCATGCATATAAGAGGCTTAGGTTTAATAAGCATCATGATAAATCAGGTGTTATTGTGTCATCAGATTAACAGGTAGAAAAGTAACAACAAAACCAAATCAATTTTAAGAATAGGCAGGGAAATCGGAAATTAAGTTTGAGGACTGCTTCACAAGAGCAGTCATAGGTAGCTTCTAAACAGGATGCCTGGAGTCTTCCTATGGGGCTTACAAGTAAGAGAGCATTAAAGATAAACTTCACATCATTAAAAACATTCGGCTGAGTTTATAGGTATCACCAGCAGACCACATCCTGCTATTCAAGTAGCTAGTAGAGACACCATGGGGAAAAATGTTGACATGAAGAGGAAGTAAAAGAAAGGAACCTGGCAGGTATAGTATGGAGGGGCATGGGGAAATATTTAAAAAGAAGCAGAGGAAACAAACATTATTGATAAAGAGAGCAGAAGTCGTTAAACATTTGTTTTTGGTGACATAATAGTGCTAACCACTCAGTTCACTTGCTATTTATCAGGCTTTTGATGTACGGCAAATTTTAGACTGGAAAGTAATTGAGGGAGTTAGCCTCTTAGAGTAGGACATTATATTGGTGATAATTCCCTTCTATGTCCTCAGTAAACAGATTAGAAAAATGAAACCCAGAGTTTTCTGATCTCTCAGAGATGGTACAGACTAGACATTTAGTGAAGCCAGGTCTAGAAGCAAAATCTCTGTGGTAAAAACTTTAGTGACATTTTTTTCTCCTTTGCCAAAAATTAAAAAAAATAAAAATAAATACCACAAAGAGCAAAGATAACCTTTCTGTCTTATGTGAGATTAAACATTTTCCATCTAAACGTATCCATATGCTTTCTTCAAAACTTATTTCAAAACCTACATAACAAATAAATAGATAAATATTAAACACATAAAATGGTTTTCTCGCCAAAGGTAGCCCTTTTTTTCCCTTTGCATGTCCAGTGTATATGACCTTCATATCTTAAAGAATTTATCTTACTCTATTTGGATTTCTTCTTCTTTCCTCTCATTCCACATACATATGCAAAATAATTGTACAGAGAACTGCATATGCACAAAGATGCATCCATGCTCATATGGCCACAAACATAGACACCCCCAAACACATGCACAGTCTCCTCAGAGAAGCATCTGTGCCAAATAATGGCTGTTTTCTATGTGGTATTTTACACATAGGGGGCTTCTAAAAATTAATTTTAGGAGAAAATTTGCTCCAAGGCTATCTGATGGCACTAGCACCAAAATCCACCAGGCCTCAGCTATTGCATTGTTTTCTAATAGGTGAAAGCCCTATCCAGTCTCATTGCTTCATCTACCACCTCTAAATGACTGTAGGTGTTTTCCCCTGTCTAGAACTCATCCTGAGCGTCATTCTCTCATTTTTACTGTGTGGTCAGATACTTTCTTCTGAATATCTTGTAGGTACTTCAAACTCATTACCTCCAAATTGAAGCTCATCAGCATTTCTACTTTAACCATGTCCTTTTTTCTTTTACTGACATTGCCCAATTCCCCAAGCTGCAAATTATAGTGTTATTATTGACACTGCCCATGCCCTTATTCCTGTACCTCATTGTCTGCCGAGTTTTACCAATTCAGTTATTAATTGGTTTTTCCCATCTAGTGCCTTTTGTCTGTTTTTATTACTATTATTACAGCTCAGGTCTTTATCTTGTATTACTGAAGTAATGTCATTGATTTATTTGTCTCTGCTCCAGTTTCACTATATACATCTCAGCATAATGCAGCTTCCCTATTCAAAACCACTGTAGCTCCATAAAGTCTAAATGTTTTACTCTGATAATCAATGCTCTCTATTTTTCAGATTCCATCTGTTTTTTCCTTCCATCCATATATTTCAAGATTTATCTAATATCACTTCCATTCACATATCCAGATGTCAGAAAAACTGATATTCCTATTTCTGGTCACTTCCCATCTCTTTATCATTTTTTATAGCTCCATTTAATCTCTCCTATCTTTTTTCCACTTATCCAAACCCTCATTATTCTTATGATCTCCTCAAATATGCATGTATTAGTCTGTTTTCACACTGATAAAGAATACTTGAGACTGGGTAATTTATAAAGAAAACAGACTTAATTGACTCACAGTTTCACATGGCTGGGAAGGCCTCAGGAAACTTACAATCATGGCAGGTGAAAGGGAGGCAAGGTACATCTTACATGGCAGCAGGAGAGAGAGAGGGAGCATGGAAAACTGCCACTTTAAAAGTCTCAGATTTCACGAGAACTCCCTCACTATCATGAGGACAGCATGGGGGAAACTGCCCCCATGATTCAGTCATCTTCCACCAGGTCCCTCCTTTGGCATGTGGGGATTACCATTTCAGATGAGATTTTGGTGGGGACACAGAGCCAAACCATATCATTCTACCCGGACCCCTCCCAAATCTCACATTCTTTGCACATTTCAAAACTAATCATACCTTGACTCATTTTAGCATTAATCCAAAACTCCAAGTCCAGTTTATCATTTTTGATTGCGTCTATTTGATTCTTCTCCCTTTTTTTCTTTATTAGTCTTGCTAGTGGTCTATCAATTTTGTTGATCCTTTCAAAAAACCAGCTCCTGCATTCATTAACTTTTTGAAGGGTTTTTTTGGTCTCTATTTCCTTCAGTCCTGCTCTGATTTTAGTTATATCTTGCCTTCTGCTAGCTTTTGAATGTGTTTGCTCTTGCTTTTCTAGTTATTTTAATTGTGATGTTAGGGTGTCAATTTTGGATCAACTACCATCAGAGAATACTACAAACACCTCTACGCAAATAAACTAGAAAATCTAGAAGAAATGGATAAATTCCTTGACACATACACTCTCCCAAGACTAAACCAGGAAGAAGTTGAATCTCTGAATAGACCAACAACAGGAGCTGCAATTGTGGCAATAATCAATAGCTTGCCAACCAAAAAGAGCCCAGGACGAGATGGATTCACAGCCGAATTCTACCAGAGGTACAAGGAGGAACTGGTACCATTCCTTCTGAAACTATTCCAATCAATAGAAAAAGAGGGAATCCTCCCTAACTCACTTTATGAGGCCAGCATCATCCTGATACCAAAGCTGGGCAGAGACACAACCAAAAAAGAGAATTTTAGACCAATATCCTTGATGAACATTGATGCAAAAATCCTCAATAAAATACTGGCAAACTGAATCCAGCAGCACATCAAAAAGCTTATCCACCATGATCAAGTGGGCTTCATCCCTAGGATGCAAGGCTGATTCAATATACGCATATCAATAAATGTAATCCAGCATATAAACAGAGCCAAAGACAAAAACCACATGATTATCTCAATAGATACAGAAAAGGCCTTTGACAAAATTCAACAACTTCATGCTAAAAGCTCTCAATAAATTAGGTATTGATGGGATGTATCTGAAAATAATAAGAGCTATCTATGACAAACCCACAGCCAATATCATACGGAATGGGCAAAAACTGGAAGCATTCCCATTGAAAACTGGCACAAGACAGGGATGCCCTCTCTCACCACTCCTATTCAACATAGTGTTGGAAGTTCTGGCCAGGGCAATTAGGCAGGAGAAATAAAGGGTCTTCAATTAGGAAAAGAGGAAGTCAAATTGTCCCTGTTTGCAGATGACATGATTGTATATCTAGAAAACCCCGTCGTCTCAGCCCAAAATCTCCTTAAGCTGACAAGCAACTTCAGCTTATCGTCTCAGGATACAAAATCAATGTACAAAAATCACAAGCATTCTTATACACCAATAACAGACAAACAGAGCCAAATCATGAGTGAACTCCCATTCACAATTGCTTCAAAGAGAATAAAATACTTAGGAATCCAACTTACAAGGGATGTGAAGGACCTCTTCAAGGAGAACTACAAACCACTGCTCAATGAAATAAAGAGGATACAAACAAATGGAAGAACATTCCATGCTCATGGGTAGGAAGAATCAATATCATGAAAATGGCCATATTGCCTAAGGTAATTTATAGATTCAATGCCATCCCCATCAAACTACCAATGACTTTCTTCACAGAATTGGAAAAAACTACTTTAAAGTTCATTTGGAACCAAAAAAGAGCCCGCATCGCCAAGTCAATCCTAAGCCAAAAGAACAAAGCTGGAGGCATCACGCTACCTGACTTCAAACTATACTACAAGGCTACAGTAACCAAAACAGCATGGTACTGGTACCAAAACAGAGATATAGACCAATGGAACAGAACAGAGCCCTCAGAAATAATGCCGCATATCTGCAACTATCTGATCTTTGACAAACCTGAGAAAAACAAGCAATGGGGAAAGGATTCCCTATTTAATAAATGGTGCTGGGAAAATTGGCTAGCCATATGGAGAAAGCTGAAACTGGATCCCTTCCTTACACCTTATACAAAAATTAATTCAAGATGGATTAAAGACTTAAACGTTAGACCTAAAACCATGAAAACCCTAGAGGAAAACCTAGGCATTACCATTCAGGACATAGGCATGGGCAAGGAGTTCATGTCTAAAACACCAAAAGCAATGGCAACAAAAGCCAAAATTGACAAATGGGGTCTAATTAAACAAAAGAGCTTCTGCACAGCAAAAGAAACTACCATCAGAGTGAAGAGGCAACCAATAAAATGGGAGAAAATTTACACAACCTACTCATCTGACAAAGGGCTAATATCCAGAATCTACAATGAACTCCAACAAATTTACAAGAAAAAAACAACCTCATCAAAAAGTGGGCAAAGGATATGAACAGACACTTCTCAAAAGAAGACATTTATGCAGCCAAAGGACACATGCAAAAATGCTCATCATCACTGGCCATCAGAGAAATGCAAATCAAAACCACAATGAGATACCATCTCACACCAGTTAGAATGGCGATCATTAAAAAGTCAGGAAACAACAGGTGCTGGAGAGGATGTGGAGAAATAGGAACACTTTTACACTGTTGGTGGGACTGTAAACTAGTTCAACCATTGTGGAAGTCAGTGTGGCGATTCCTCAGGGATCTAGAACTAGAAATACCATTTGACCCAGTCATCCCATTACTGGGTATATACCCAAAGGACTATAAATCATGCTGCTATAAAGACACATGCACACGTATGTTTATTGCGGCACTATTCACAATAGCAAAGACTTGGAACCAACCCAAATGTCCAACAATGATAGACTGGATTAAGAAAATGTGGCACATATACACCATGGAATACTATGCAGCCATAAAAAATGATGAGTTCATGTCCTTTGTAGGGACATGGATGAAATTGGAAATCATCATTCTCAGTAAACTGTCGCAAGACCAAAAAACCAAACACTGCATGTTCTCACTCATAGATGGGAACTGAACAATGAGAACACATGGACACAGGAAGGGGAACATCACACTCTGGGGACTGTTGTGGGGTGTGGGGAGGGGGGAGGGATAACATTAGGAGATATACCTAATGCTAAATGATGAGTTAATGGGTGCAGCACACCAGCATGGCACATGTATACATATGTAACTAACCTGCACATTGTGCACATGTATCCTAAAATTTAAAGTATAATAATAATAAATAAATAAATAAATAAAAAGTCCAAGTCCGAAGTCTCATTTGAGACAAGAATAGTCCTTTCCACCTATGAGCCTGTAAAATAAAAAACAAGTTAGTTACTTCCAAGATACAGGCATTGGGTAAATGTTCCCATTCCAAATGGGAGAAATTGGCCAAAACAAAGAGGCCACAGGCCACATGCACGTACAAAACCCAGCAAGGCAGTTATTAAATCTTAAAGCACCAAAATAGTCTCCTTGACTCCATGTCTCACATTTAGGGCATGATGATAGAAGGCATAGGCTCCCAAGGACTTGGGCAGCTCTGCCCCTGTGGCTCTGCAGGGCACAGCACCTCTGGCTCTTTCATGCGCTGGCGTTGAGTGCCTATGGCTTCTTTGGGTGCTCAGTGCAAGCTGTGGATCCACCATTCTGGGGTCTGGAGGATGGTGGCCATATTCTTACAGCTCCAGGAAACAATACCCCAGTGGGGACACTGTGTGGAGGCTCCAACCCTGCCATTCCCCTCTGCATTGCCCTAGTAGAGGTTCTCCATTAGGGATCTTTCCCTGCAGCAAACTTCTGCCTGGACATCTAGGTGTTTCCATACACCCTTGAAATCTAGGAAGAGGTTGCCAAACCTGAACTCTTGCCTTCTGCACATATGTAGGCCCAACACCACATGGAATTTGCCAGGGCTTGGGGCTTGCACCTCTGAAGCAGTGGCCTGAGCTGTATGTTGACCCCTTTTAGCCATGGCTGGAGTTGGAGCAGCTAGGACACGAGACACCATGTCTCGAGGCTGCACGGAGAAGTGGGGTCCCAGGCTGGCCATGAAACCATTTTTCCCTCCTAGGCGTCCAGGCCTGTGATGAGAGGGGCTGCTATGAAGATCTCTGAAATTCCATGGAGACATTTTTCCCATTGTCTTCGCTATTAACACTCAGCTCCTCGTCACTTATGCAAATTTCTGCAGCCGGGTTTAATTTCTCAACAGAAAATGGGGTTTTTCTTTTCTACCACATGAAAAGGACTCAGAAAACTTACAATTATGATGGAAGGAGAAGGAGAAGCAAGGCATGTCTTACATGGTGGCAGAAGAGATGAGAGAGAACAGGGAAACTGCCACTTTTAAAACCATGAAATTTTGTGAGAACTCTCTTACTATCATGAGAACAGCATGGGGGAATCTACCTCCATGATCCAGTCACCTCCTACCACGTGCCTCTTGACATATGCAGATTACAATTTGAGATGTGATTTTAGTGGGGACACAGAGCCAAACCATATCAGTGCATAATACTTAATACCTCATTCATGGCAATGATCACTTCTTATCTTTCATTACAGTAATTTGATAGATAGCTTTTCTCCCATACTTGAGTGTACAGTATGTTGTTTCTCTCTTTAAGAATATAGTTGCTGAGTGCTTGAGAGCACAACTGATTAATCTTTTGTTACTCCCACAATATTTGGCAAAATGCCGTGCACATTATAGATATTCAATAAATATTTGACTTTATAAATGAATATTTATTTGGCAATAAGAAAATTTTGATAACTTATTTAAAATGGAAAATAGTCATAGTTTTTTTAGAACAATTAGTAACTGTACTACTAGTGTTGATTAACAATTTCAATAATTATTAGTTTAAATGATAATGAACATGCATGTAATCTAGTCCTCAGGGGAAGACTAGGATTTCATCAAAATGATAGAGCCTAAGTGTACTACTTACTTCGATACATCGAAAAATTTAACAGTCATCAAACAGACATTAACAACCAAACCACAGTGATTTTCAATATAACATCTCAAGGATTAAGAAACAAATTGTAACATTCATTTGATGCTTAAAGACTATTCTTTCTTTCTAAGGTGTGATGGGAGAATATGAGCCGAAAATTGAGGTCCATTTTCCTTTCACGGTTACAGCTGCTAAAGGAACAACTGTTAAGATGGAATGCTTTGCACTTGGCAAGTAAGTACATGTTCTTCCATAATTAAACACAATTGTTTATTAAAATGTGACATGTCTTATTTTTGGGTCACTTATTTTGCTAGGTGTCATTTCCCCAGATGTTCCATGGTGGCTGTTTATTTTCTAAAAGAAGGTCAAATGGGAATTGATGAAGTAATCAGTTACAATTATCTTCTAGTCATTTCTGTGGACAACAGTTTCTATAATTTTGCTATTTTAACATTAAAAAAACTTCTTTAATGAATAAAAAGCTTTACATCTTTACCTATATATCTTAAAATTTAAGTGTCATCTTTAAATTTCATTCAGTCCTTATGTAAATAAAGAGGATAGAAAGGCAAAGTACTATCCGCTCCTCATGTATAGGATGTAGATTCTTATAAGACATAATAAGACAGCAAATAAAAATCATGAGGATAATAGTTACATAGTGATCCTGTGTATTACCTTAGTATCTCCTGAAATCATAACTTGATAGCACCAGCTGTCGATATGTACAACACATAATCATTTCCCAAATGAGAGAAAGAATTTATATCACACCCTAATGCCTGCCATACTTAATGATTCTGTTTCTGAGAGTTTACAGCCCAGGATATATAGTCACTTGTCAATGATGTTTACAGTATAGGTATTGAGATCAGAGGCAGAAGTGGAATTTTGATTATATTTGATTATCGTGTTATGATTTGTTTTAAACAGAGTGTTGTTTTCTTTTTTTTTTTAGGATGATAAGACCTCAGGGTTCTTTCTAGACACTATAATTTACATAAATGTGTCTATATCAGAGTTACTAATTACTTAACTTCAGTTGCAGAGAGCAAACTCCCACAATATAACTATAAAGTACTCGGAGATGAAGCCAGATACACAAGTGTGATTATTAAAGTAGGTTTAGCCTTTAGGTAAGGAAAATATTAGTAAATATGAAAAAATAATCAGCTAGCTAAGGTAGATTTACGGATCGAACATAGTAAACACCGTGTTTTAATATCAAGAATGATTAAAATAAGACATATATGCAATTCTACTTTAAGTAGAAACAACATCATAATAGACTATAAGCAAAATGAATTGTTATGTGACCCATCTTTTAAGCAAAAGATAGCCACAAGTAGAAATAAATTTCAAAATGTAAAATGTATCTAGGAGGTATTTGGGCAGATACCTGAGGAAGCCTCCTAAACCTAAAGATGTTAGTTAAGCGCGTAAGATTGAATAATAGTTAAAAGTCTGGTTTGTCACCATTTGCTGTTGTGTGTCAAGTAGGTCTGAAAATGTCCCAAGTAAGAAGCTCAGTACTGACAAATGCAAAAATAATATATTCTGGCTTGAAGACAAGGGTTTTAGTGTATCCTGTAGTTAAATAATTCTTCAGTGCCAGAATTTATACTAAGGCCACAAACAAAGGGAGGTCATATTGTAAAACAAATTAGAAAACTAGACTTATAGGAAAAAACCAATATAAATATTTCCACAGGCAAGCTTATTTAATAAGTTAGATGTGGTTGCCTTTGGAAGCCTTGAAATATGTTTAGTAAATTGAGGCTTACAGTCTCTTTCATTCTAGGTAAGACCCAACAGTCAAATCACTAAATCACTTACGTTCTTTTAATGTGTTATTTTCTTCAACCTTTCTACTCCTTCTTTGCTACCCAACTCTCAAAAGTAAATACATAAAAGGGAGTGTAAAGAAGACTGCTTCACTCAAGAAGGTCTCTGTTTATCACTTGGTGTCCTTTCTAAGAAATGTCACAATTATGGAAAAAAGAAACATCTTATGAAGATATCTACCCTCTACCTAAAGACCAATCTGCCACCCTTATGAAAATAAACAAGATCAAAGAAATAACATCTTGACATGTGTTCATCCTTTTACAGCACACTGTCTTGTGGTGTGGATCACCATTTCATCCCAACATAATCGCAGCAATTGCAAATTAATTCCTGAGCATCCGCGTGGCTCCCGCAGCTCACTTGAGCTGCTTCTTACTTCAGCAAGCACATGGTGCTCTTGTGGGCCTTTGTCTGTTGCAAAAACTTCAGTATCTGTCACTGGATATCGTCAGGATCTTACCACTCAGGCTGTTTTCCCCCTCACTGTGTCCTAACCAAACATTCCTTGTAGAGTGTTATAACCAAATTCTGGAATGGAACATGTCAAACTTTTTTTTGTCTTGTGGCCTTTGCACTTGCTGTTTCTTACACTGGGATCTCTCTCCCCTCTGTTCTTTCCATGGGGGCTCTCATTTATCCTCTGGCCTCAATTTCAATATCACTCCTGAAATAGGCTATCTATGAATGTACATGTTATCTAACTCACACCCATTATTCTCTGTCTGTATACTTTTTAATCCCTTTTTTACAGTCCTTAACACAATTTTAAATTTCCCACATATGTGTTTCTCCACCTAAAACATTTATCTGTGTCAGGATCCCAGATGTAATCAGGATCCAACTCAGACATTTCAATAGAATTTAGTAAAGTGATGAGCTGAAGATCTGTGAGCAGGCTAAGAAGAACAAGAAGAAAAACCAAGACATGTATAAACTCCTGATAGCAATCACTCATTGTCATGTGTAATCCTGAAGGAGCAAGGGGGAGGAGATAGTGTTTCCAGAACCAGGGAAAACTGGAGATATGAAGTGGGCCAGGGATCAACCAGTGGGAGTTGTAATGACTGTTGCTGTGAAGAGACACAGCCTTTATATAAGAACACAGCTGAAGAAAGGATTAGGAAATTTATATCCTGACTTCTTTTTCCTCTTGCCTTCTCATCTCCTCTGGTGGCTCTCATGGCTGAAGTCAAACAGAAGCCACTCTGCAAGCCTGGGGATGCAATTGTCAGTTCACAAGGCAAGGCAGAGGGTCTACAGGGAACAAGAAGGTGACAGGCAAGGGAGGAAAACAGAATAGCCAGCACTTTCCCCACTCTTAGGCTTTAATCCCCAAGAAGGCAGGAATCATTACTGTATTCTTCATTTACATATTCCTAGTGCCTACCACACCACCTGGCACATAGCATTCAGGAAATAGTAATGAGTGAACTTAAAAATATTCCATCTACTTAATCCAATCAACTCTTTATTATTAACAGTTAATCAAAAATAAATAAGTTATTTATGCCTTATCCTGTCCCCCCCACAAATACATCATGTATACTCTGCACCTGTATCTCCTGCTCTCCCGTATTCTCTTATTTATATCCAAAATTACATGCTATACTTGCCTCTACCTTTTCCTACCTATTCTTGCCTCACTCTATCATTTATCTTTGTTAACTTAGACCTACCATTCTCCAACTCTCTTTTTTATTTTTGTGTTAAGAACACTTATCATGACATCTACCTTCTTAATAAACTTTTAAGTGCACAATACAATATGCTGACTATAGGTACAAGGTTGGCAACAGCAAATCTCTAGAACTTATTTAATTTGTATAACTGAAACTTTATTTTTATTTTATTCTCAAAGCATATTTTCATGTCCAAGTTGTACTTACTGTTTAACATGACAACCCCAAAAAACTTTCTTGATCTACTGCGTCTTAAGAAGGATTTGTTTGTTGGCTTTTTTGAGGCTAAGGATAAGAGAGATTTATCATATCTATAGAAGCTAGGGCAAAGGATGGAGTGAAAAATATTTATATATCACAAAGTGTAATATTTTATATAATAATGGTTTGAGGGACAAACAAAGAAGATCATAAGTACAAAATCTTGCTATTTTCAACTTTACCTGTTCCCAGCCTTAGCGGAGTAATTCACATTTCCTACCATAAATCACTATTTTTTATCATGTTATTCATTGAACCAAATATGTTCCTAGATATATAGTCATTCCTTGGAGATATTTGAGGTTCAGTTCCAGATGCCACAATAAAGCAAATTTCACAATGATGAAAGTCACATGAATTTTTTGGTTTCCCAGAGCACACAGAAGTTATGTTTACATTATATTGTATGTTATTAAGTAGGCAGTAGCATTTACATGCCTGGCTTACATACATACAACAATTTACACACGTTGATTTAAAAATATTTTATTGCTAAAAATTGCTCATGCTGATATAAGTCTTCAGCAAATTATCATCTTTTTGCTGATGACTGATGCTATTGACTGATAAGGGTGGTGGCTGCTAAAGGTTGGGGTGGCTGTGGCAATTTATTAAAAGAAGACAACAATAAGGTTTGTCGCATTGATTGACTCTGTAGCTTATGATGCTGTTAGATAGCATTTTACCCACAGTAGAACTTCTTTCAAAATTGGAGTCAATCCTCTCTAACTCTGCCACCACTTTGTCAACCAAGTAGATGTAATGGTCCAGATCCTTTGTTGTCATTTCAACAATGTCCACAGCATCTTTTCCAGGACTACACTATCTCAAGAAACCCCTTTGCTCATCCATAAGAAGCAACTCTTCATTCTTTTAACTTTTATCATGAGATTGCAGCAATTCAGTCACATCTTCCTCTTCCACTTCTAGTTCTTGTTATCTTGCTGTTTTAATCACATCTGCATTTACTTCCCCACTAAAGTTTTGAACCCCTCTAAGTTATCCATGAGGATTAGAACCACTTCTTCCAAATTCCTATTAATATTTTGACCTTCCATGAATCACAGCTGATCTTAATGGTATATAGAATGGCGAATCCTCTCTAGAAGGTTTTCAATTTACTTTGCTCAGATCTATCAGTGGAATAATTATCTATGGAATCTCTACCCTTATAAAATGTATTTTGTAATTCATTCTTAAGTCATTGGATTTGAAATTTGAAAATTACTCCTCGATCCACAGGCTACAAAGTTGATTTTGTGTTAGCAGGCATGAAAATAACATTAATATTGCTCATCTACATCAGAACTCTTGGGTAATGAGATGCATTGTCAATGGACAGTAGTATTTCTCTTCGCTAATGAGATGCATTGTCAATGGACAGTATTATTTTGAAAGGAATCTTTTTTTCTGAGCTGTAGGTCTCAACAGTGGGCTTAAAATATTTAGTAAACCATGCTGTAAACATGCAGTGTCACCAGGCTTTGTTGTTCCATTTCAAGAACACAGAGTAGATTTAACATAATTCTTAAGGGCCCTATGATTTTCAAATTGGTAAATGAGCACTGGCTTCAGATTCAACGTCACCAGCTGCATTAGCCCCTAACAAGAAAGTTAGCCTGTGCTTTGAAGTTTTGAAACCAGACACTGACTTGTTTTTAGCTATGAAAGTCCTAGGTTGCATCTTCTTTCAAAATAAGGCTGTTTTGTCTACATTGAAAATCTGTTGTTTAGTGTAGCCATTTCCATCAATTATCTTAGCTAGATTTTCTGAATAACTAGCTGAAGTTTTCACATCAGCACTTGCTACTTCACCTTCCACTTTAATGTTATAAAGATAGCTTCTTTCCTTAAACCTTATAAACCAGCCTCTGCTAGGTTCAAACTTTTCTCTTGCAGCTTCCTCACCTCTGTCAGCCTTCACAGAATTGAAGACATTTAGGGCCTTTCTGTGAGTTAGGTTTTGGCTTCAGGGAATGTTGTGGCTGGTTTGATCTTCTACCCAGACCATTAAAACTTTCTTTCTATCAGCAATAAGCCTGTTTTGCTTTCTTATCATTTGTGTTTTCACTGGAGTAGCAATTTTAATTTCCTTCAAAAACTTTTTTTTTTATTCACAAGTCGGCTAACTGAGCACAGGCCTAGCTTTCAGTCTGTCTTGGTTTTTGACTTGCCTTCCTCACTAAGCTTAATTTCTAGCCTTTGATTTAAACTGACAGATGTGCTGCTCTTCCTTTCACTTGAACACTTAGAAACCATTGTAGGGTTATTAATTGGCTTAATTTTAATATTATTGTGTCTCAGGGAATAAGAAATCCTGAAGAGAGGGAGAGAGATGAGGGGTGGCCAGTTGATGGAACAGTCAGAACACATACATTTATTATTTTAGTTTGCTGTCTTCTATGGGCATAGTTCATGGAGCTTCAAAACAGTTACAATAATAACATTGAAAGATGACTAATCACAGATCATTATAACAGACATAATAAAAAATTGAGATACTCCAAGAATTTCCAAAATGGGACACAGTGATAATAAGTGAAAGCAGGCTATTAGAAAAATTGTGCCAGTAGATTTGCTTGACATAGCATTGCCACAGACCTTCAATTTGTGAAAAACACAGTGTCTGCAAAACACAATAAAGTGAAGTGCAATAAAATAATGTATGCAAGTACCTTCTGTCTTAAGAAAAAATAATTCACTTATTAATTCAGAGGTGTCAAAATATAAGAGTTGGGCTTTGTGTAGCTCATTTCATAAATGTAGTAGACTAAAGTACCTCAAAGAACCTAGAACCAAATGCAGGTCTGCAAGCTCTGATAGCCAACTATGTTCTAGGGACTGTCATATCTTCCAGGATTTCCATAGTCTCTGTTCTCAAAGAAATTGCATTATATCTTCAAATATTTTGCTGAATGTAATATTACACCTTGAGTCCATTCTTAATCATTATGTAAACATACACTATGGACCTTGACCAAGCTGTCCTCTAATAGCCAACCTTTATCTCCACAGAAATTCACTATTCACCTTTTTGGTTCCAAGTTTAAACTAAGACTTAACAACCTAACAGCAAATTTTCTTCTTTTGAACTCTCTTTGGCCCTTGACATGATCTAATGAATCTTCGATAAGCCAAATTAGGAAATTTCTTTGATTTTTAAAGAATCATACATTCAAACCGTGTTAGAATACTGGTTCATTGTGATTTCTCTTGGAAAGTACAGTTACCTTTTTATGATCTGTCCTTAATGGTGTTCAGTTTTTGTTACTTAGAGCATGCATATTAGTGCAGCTATAATGCACAGATAATTTTTCAATATATAAGCTTATATCTTTCCCGTATTCTTTAAGAAAAAAGAAAACAAATAATTGTAGGTTATCAAATTTTACTATATTTTGATATCACCCAAATTTACCAACCTTCCTCATTTGAAGTTAGGTAAAAAGTCTACTAAAAAGCCATAAGCTGCAAGCTTTCTCCTAAAGAAACCTCTACTTAAATCTGAATTTAGCGAAAATTCAGATGTTTTCTCTACAGGCTGCTGGAGCAGAACACAACAAGAGTGTACTAGTTTACTCCTAGAAATAGCTCTTAAAATAGAATTGCACAAGGTTGAGTACAGAACTTATAAAGTGACTGTGACATGCTATATCATGCTATACTGTCTGTAAAGGTATTTCCCCAGAAAAATGGGAAGTGTTTCAAGAGAACCTATAGGGAAACAAAGGTATGTAAAGGCTTGGGTAACACAGCAAAGTGTAAAAAAAAATGGAGGGGGATTAATTAGTTGGAAAGAAAAGACTGGTTTATACATATGGAAGGTTATTATCAAGAGATTGCTCACAAGCTGTTCTCCAGTTTCAACAAGGGAGGGAGTGAAATTCCAACAGTATGGGATTAAACTAGAAGAATTAGATTTGGTGTAATGTAGAAGTTCATGAAAAAATGAGTTGTTACAGGGAAACTGGGTTATCAGGAGAGGCAGTGGAAGCTCTTTGCCTGAACTGCTGTAAGAATATAATAATGCCCATTTGTCTTCTAATGATTTAGATGTAATGTTCCCTGAAAGGAGAGAAATGATCTGGGTCAGGATTGGAAACGAAAATTTAAATATTTTCTTTTGCTGGATGCCCATCCACACATTCTCAGGCTGAATATTAAGAGTAGAAGGATAGAATCAGGCAGACTTAATTAACTGCCTTTTGGCAGTGACATTATTACATAACATTTCAAACTGGTTGGTGGCATATCCAGGAAGTAGAAATGATGAGTGTTGACTTTTCTTGCTCAACATTCAACCTAGGGACCTTAATGAAATTGGGGTTATTGTGGATATTTCCAAGGTCGGCTTTTAAACACCAGGTACAATACTCTTGAAAGGGATTGAGAGATAAAGGGGTCAAGGGACAATGCAAGCAAGGAATCCCTTAGGACCCTAATAAATATTTCATTTCAGTGGTTCTTTCTAAATGCAGTATATAATTAAACATTGGTGATGTTTTCAACTGGGTGTGCTCAGTGTTTAAGTCCAGCCCATACAAGTTGTTAACTAAGTAACACAGGGTAAAAATGAGAACTTTATGGAAAGTCAGTAACTACAGAAAGCAGCTACCATCTCTAGAGGTAAGGGGGGAAAAAAGAATTAGAATTAATAAAAATTAGAACCTCAGATGTACCCCTAGGACCAAGAATTCTGAGGAATGGACGAAGTGGGACGCAATGAAGCCTCTCCTGAAAGTGTTGGGAAAAAACTTGAACTGTATTTTATTGCTGCTAAGGGAAGGATTCCCTGCTGAGGTGCCATTCAGGGGCTATCGAGCTGACAGGAAGCCCCTGGGAAACCCACAGGAAATAAACAACGATGGTGTTCCTTCTGGCTTCTTCAGCCTTGCAATCTCCCTACAGTGCCCCCTCCTGGCAGTGTAGAAATGTGGTTTTCAGAACCCTTGCCCCAGTACCACAAAGCCTAGTAGAGGATGGAGCTGAGAGTTGGTCATTTAAACAGTAGCACCAATTCCACTTGACATTTTCAAACCCATCTCTTAATCAACTGCACCCCTTACTATACCTCAGCCATCCTGGCTTTTCCACATCTGTGGCTCTGTGACACAGTTTCCTCAGTCTAAAATATCTATCCTGCCCCACAATCCTATTCAGTAAGGCTTACGTCAAATGCCCCTCCTCCATTAATCCTCCCTGCTTTTCTTGAGCTCCAGTCTCTTACCTTTCAGTGTGACCACCTACATTTCACTATTTAGCCTGCCCCACTGGAACAGCTATAGATATCTGTCTTCTTTAGTGTACTGAATTTTTGGATACCTAGAGCATTATTAGATACCGCAAGTGCTGAATATGTACACTGAATGAATTCAGGTATGAGAAATGTGATTGATCTTTCATAACAGGAGGTGTGTTACTGCCTTTGGTTTGGCCAGACAGATGTCTCCAGATGCTTTCACATGTTTTGGCCTTGAAAATTCTTACCACATTTACATTAGCTATAGTTTTCTGGCAAGTTTCATTTCACCGTGTGACCTTTTACAGACCCTAGAAAGAGCACTAGATATGTCAACTAGCCTCCAACAGAAAAAGAAGTAAAATCTGGTCACTGATGCTTAAATGACCCAATACACAAGGGCAAACAGGGTTACTCTGTAATAAAAAAGCCATACGCTATAAAGCAACATCAGTTTATCCATAATGACAGGCCTGCCAGCTAATAGTGTTACAGGGAGATTTTCTCTTTTTTTCTCTCTTTTTAAAAAATTTTACATGTTTCTTATCTTGCTTTTGCAGCCATTAACACACAATCAGATCTGCTCTGCTCAAAAGGCCTTGAACCTGTTACTGTAATAATTATGCGAATGACCTTTGCAAACTCATCTGAAATCTTGTGGTGAGGTGGGAGGGAAGAACACATTCAATTTCCTGCCCTTTTTCGTTCTTGCTTATCTCTCTTTCAGATACCATTTACAAATAGTCTTTTGTTACACTCCATCAAATGCCTATTAGGGAACCAGGATATTAAGTATTTTTTTCTCTTTTTATATGTTTACTGTAAATAAAAAGCCACTAATTATCAATTCATAAAATTATTTTTGCTGTAGTTTATGTTTTCCTTTCCTCACCCCTTAGCTAAGCTGTCTCAAATGGCTGCTCTTGTGTCCCATTGTAACTGTGAGAATGACAAATATTCCTCTGAGACTTCCTACAGTGTGCAACTGGCAAACGTTCCTGAAAGAACCTGCTCTTTAGTTACAGATTGATGATTTATTAATACTGTTTATTTGGAGCTGCCAGTCACTAAGGGCTGTAGGAATTAAAAATGAATTGGAGTTATGTGGTATTTGTCTATCAAACTAAAATCAAATTACTTAATCATTAGGTTGACAGAAGATCTGGGGATAGGAGTCAGTCTCTGGGTGTTGGAATCAATAAACATTTAGGCCTCACAGGAAAGTGGTGCATTACAGAATCAAGAAAATTGCCATCATGAACTATTGCTTGCTTTAGTATGGTTGAGATGAAGGACACATCCTCATTTCAGATGGTACCCAGAGGTGATGGATCCTAAAAGAACCTTAAGGATTGCATAACCTAACAAACATGAATTTGTAAATGGAAAACTGAGACTTCTCAAGGAATGGCTAGACATGTGGATGTACCGCTCAGGCTAATGTTTTGATGCAACTTCCTGTGATGTTCTTGACATGTTCAACATTCTTTCATAGGGCAAACTTTGAAGGAAATATTTAATTTACTTATAGGCTTTTACACTGAGAGGTGTTATGTGTTTTCAGGGAAACAGGACCAATTTATTATTCACATTTAGAGTCAAAGTTAACTGGCATCATATTTCCAGCTTTTCCACGGCTGCCCTAGAACTAGTTAACCTGCCTCAGGAGAGAAACTGTATACATGTGCAAGGCCAAACAGCTAATGTGTGTGTCCTATAGAGGCAGAACTAGATACCCTGATGCTAATTAATAGTATTCTCAGTTTACAGTTTTTCAGTTGCTAAGAGTAATTTTTACTTTGTCACAGCAAACATTATATTCTGAATGCCCTGAAGCATCTCAGTGAGTGAGAATTAGGAATCTTAATAGGCAAGACAAGTTTACAAGAACATGAAGCAAAAGATAATCCCCAAATTGTAAGATTTTTACTTGGATTAGTTTAGACTTATCCAACAGCTTTCTTTTAAGTTAATCTCCCAGGAATTTCCATGGAAAAGTTTCTTCCTCTGGGATGATAGTAAGATCAGCAACTATTTGGACGCTGAGATTCAAAAACAGGATGTAAAGAATTACTATATTAAAAGAATGAAGTTATGCCTTTTGCAGCAACATGTACATAACTGAAAGCCATTATCCTGAGTGAAACAACTCAGAAACAAAGAGAAATACCACATGTTCTCACTTATAAATGGGAGCCAAATAATGTGTACACATGGGCATATGCTGTGGAGTAATAGTCAATGGAGACTCAGAAGTGTGGGAGGGTGGGAAACGGGTGACAGATGAGAAATTACTTAATGGGTATAAGGTACATGAGTCAGATAATGATTACACTAAAAGCCCAGACTTCACCACTACACAATATAGCCATGTAACCAAACTGCACTTGTACCCCATAAACTTATACAAATAATAAAAAAGACTTAGTATATCCATCAGAAGTTTCTAATTTTATTATATCCCATACCCCTACAAGAATCACCAGGTACATAATCTTGACACTTGAATAGGACATCAGTGGAACAAAAAAGGACAATTTTAACCAAAAAGTTGTCAACAATCTGAGTATATGTAAAACTAAACTTCTACCTTGTCCTGGATGGTTTCCATATCACACTCAGATTCCAACAACATCTCTGACATGTTATCTCACTGGATTACAAACAGGAATGAATTTAGGCAAATTCTGTATCCCATTTGACCTGTTTCCTTATTTTGAACTCTCACAGTCTTGGATTTCTGAAAGTGTTATATCATCATCATCCACAAATTCCCACTGAGTATTCTACTAGAAATTGAAATGTTTTCCTAACAGTTATCTCTTCTAATGGTGATTTAACAACAATATTGCTACTTTTAAAGCTGATTTATCTAACAATAAACTTGCTTGAATATCTTTGTTTGAGATCTCATTCTATCTCATATGTTTTACGAAAACACTTAATTTTTAAATCTATCATAGTACATGTATTCTTAAAAGTAGTATGTGTCTTACTGAATCACTGTACTTTGAACTAAGCATGCTCTTCATGTGTCTAATATTGTCATATTTGTATTAGTTAAGCTAAGAGAACAACAAACTTCTCCACTAGAGAAAGATCAATTTAGAACTTTAAGAAGGTTTTCATATGCAGTTCTTAGAATGATTTCATGGTAAGTTGGAAATTAGGTACCAAGTGTCAGTAATGTGCATGCCATTAGAATTTCATGCATTCAAAAATTTTGTATTTATTATTTCAATAACTTTGAAAATTTGAATATGTGATGATCTAGTGTGAATTACTAATGTTATATATACCACATTTGATGCAGCCCTCTGCATAACAGCAGTATCTCTAACTCACCTCAAACCATTGGCATCATTATCGACCTCTGCCAAATCTTCCATCCCAATCTGCCAGACATTTAAAACCTCTCAAGTCCCCCCTCTCCATTTTATTCTATTTTTCACAAACATAGTTCAAATCTATTATTATTGGACAAATTTGGCTCTCTTACCTCTGCTGCAAATAAGGCTAGAGATGTTGTTGTCCCAGCTACTCAGGAGGCTGAGGCAAGAGAATCGCTTGAACCCGGGAGGCGGAGGTTGCAGTAAGCCGAGATTGCGCCACTGCACTCCAGCCTGTCCAAAGAGTGAGACTCCGTCTCAAAAAAAATAAATAAATTAAAAATTAAAAATACATAGATTTTTATTGATGCTTCATTAGCTTTGGGAATTTCTCCAAGTGCTGCTTTCATAGGCCCTGCTCCATTCACTTTATCTGTTTGGTTGTCTATTGTTCCCCGGACCTTATTCCTGGTTTCCAAATCACTCCTATCTCATATACTCTGATGTTATTTTGGACTTTTTATTTGATTGTTGACTCCAACTGCACCTCTTAATTTAGCCTATTTGATGTTCTTCAATACCTTGGTCCACAGCATGTGGGATCAGGCTGGGTTTCTAGAACTCCAAACCAAGCACAACTCTCCACACCCACCCATCATCAGCCTACATAAGGAGTTTTTATTATCACTACGGGTAACCATTTAGGCGTTTTCCAAAGGTATAAAATTTTAGATATCTTTGACTCTTTCTTCCTTTTTATCATCATCTGTTTGATTACCATAAATGTCTCTTAAATTGATTACCACTGACTTGGTGCATAATGAACATTTGTTAACTGAATTAAGTCATTTATCAATGTAATAGGTATATATATGTACTCAAGGGGAAGCAGGAATAAACCAATATATTAAAAAACGTAGAAGCCTGAGACAAAATATGTCTAGGCATTTAGATTGTAAAAATAAAAGCTGAGTCCGTCTTAGTCTCTATCTCAAATTATGGCATCATCCTAGTAGGGTGTTATGCAGTAATATCTGTGCTGGTATGCCCAAATTTCAGAAACAATTTTTCTACTTGGGTTCTAGCATGTTGAGTTTCCTTACCAAAGTCACTCTAATGAAAAACAAACTGTGATAACTTGCTAATAACCATCACTGGTGGCCCATTCATGTAAGAAATGCCCTCAGTGGAAACATGACTAATTAAAAATCTGGTGGCCTATAAGCACAGAGTAAGAGCAAAGTGCACACACTTCCCTGTGGTCTGTAACTAACAAGGTACTGCAAATTCATGGATTGCAGTGTTCTTTTCTCAAAATATTCTTGTATATTTAGCACACATCAGCAAGATTACAAGCATCTCTTCTCTGGGTGGTGGTACGGAAAAACTAATTTTATTGTTATGATTGTTATTATTCTGTACTTTTTCAAGACACTTAATTTTAAAAAACAATACAAATATTTTACATGATAAAATTTTTTAGTATTAGTTTCATGACCCTATATTAAAATTTCCAAAAGCATAGGCTTTTTAAAAAATTAATTACATAAGGTGTTGATGATTTCCTTTAGATTATTCAATAGGAATCCTATCCTTGTTAGGCACATACTTATAGTTTCTAATCTAGAATTATAATTATATGATGTCAGAAATATTTCTACAAATACTTAATTCCATTCATTCTAGTTCATTCTTGTTCTTCCCAATGCAGAATTTATTCTGACATGTAGATGATACATCATATTTATTTGTTTTTAGTATCCCTTGCCAGAGAGTTGTAATATGAGAAAACTTTCTCTTATGTCTCTGATGCTTTTAACAGGCAGAACACAGAAGACCATATATACAATTTATTTATGTTCTCACCAAATAAGTAATCAGAGACAAAAGTCCATGTTTACCTTTGGAATATCCCTCTCAGTGCATCATACAACTTGAAAACAAATGCCATAGATACGGGAGAAGGGAGGGTGAAATTACAGGGAAAGGCTGTTATCTGAATTACATTTTTCAAAAACATCTCCTATGCCCATATCATACAAGTAACATAACTTCTATCTGTCTCTGTAATAATTTTATTGTAAAGCAATTTGCTGTGAAGTTAAAATATTGCAACTTCATATTCTTTACTTTTATTTTGTAAATATACTATTTAAATATGCAATTAAATAAATGATTATACATGCACAATGTATAATCAATGTGGTTCTGAATTGTCTTATAGCTCATTCTTCGTTGCCTTAGATTATTCATGAATCTTCATTATATCTAGGCATTTTCTATTTTATATGACAGTGAAATACAGGTTTTCATTATTTTTTGATTTGGTGCTTTTTACATCCATTGTCCCAGGCTGTTTGCTTGATTTTTGATGGTAGAGCCATATGTACATGGTGGCATTTGCTACAATTAGATTTAATATATTTCTTGCATAAGTGAAACATGTAAGCATGTTTATGTATGCACATGTGTGTGTGTGAGTGGTTAAATCCACAGAAAGACTATTGAGAATGAATATGCCGAGACATAAACTCAACATCTACCACCCTGTTTTTTCTTTGTTTTTTAATTTACAATGTAATGTAGCAGCACCTACCTTGTGTGACCGGTCACTGGTTTTGTTGGTAGTTAAATGGTGCAGAACAGGTTCCATGTCAAAGCTTTATAAGGATGATTTTTGGTCTGAAAAAAATAATTCTCATTAATAGCCAATAGATTTTAAAAAGATAGTCGATGAGAACATATGTCTGCTGCTGCTTTATGGTACCAAAGGTAAATGATAAGTACTTTTGATCATTTTTATTCCCACTTTTCTTTGGGAGGTTGAATCAATCTACATTACAACTTTGAGAATGTTTTATTTATGGCCTTTTTCTCAAAGAAAGGTACATTATGAAATCAGGTCACTTGTTTTATATATCCCTACAGAGAAATGCAGCCTTCACAACATTTCCAAAAGAAGAACACACATCAGTATTTCCCGTACAGACACATAGAGGAAGAATATCTTCAAGCCTCCACTTCATGTCATTCCATTACATTTAGCCACATTCTGTTGAGAGAAAGCATAGATTTAGTAGACCCAATGCATACTTTTTTTGCATTTTAATATCTCTGAAATCCAGATGTATATTGCACTCAATGTTGTGTTGTAGTTTAATTGGCAGTGTTTTCTTTCTTAGAGATAGTGGTGTGTCTTACAGTCAAAGACTGTATCTTGAATGTGATAAACTAGAGTAAGATAGACTAAAATTGGCATATATAAACACTAACTTAGGGATCAATTAAATTAGAACCTGAGTGATGACATGTACTTCCTCCATCTATGTGCAGTTTAATATTTAAAATCTGAGTTAATAAACAAAAGATCTCTCATAGTACTGGAAAGATTTTAGAATAAATGATTGTTGACTATATATTTTCATTTTATAAAATCATCAAGAGTTATTGCAGCATCAACAGTGTTTGTTACTCCAAGCATGCCATCTATGGGGTTTCACACACAAACACTTTTTGGAAAGAAGGGTTGAAATATTAAGGAAGCTAGTCCAGGAGAATCCCTCTGCCTGCACTGCCTGCATTATCTTTAGTCTGTGGGTTTTACTGACTATGTGTTACAAATAAAAGAAAATAGAATAGACAAAGACTGAAAGAGATTGTGCATCAGGTGGTTAGATCATTTGGTTATTGTTTGACTTTTGTTTGGGGGGTAAAATGGGTATAGTAGAAATAACAAATATTCTAATACATTTTCCGTGACTTAAATGTGTAGAGAAAACAAAATATATTAAGTCAAAAGTACAATTAAGTAAATTAACTGTACTGCTAAAGTATTTCTTCAGGCATCTTTTAAAAGCTTTATTGCCATATAGTTGGAACACAATAAAATGTTTAAACTGTAGAATTTAATACATTTTAACATACGTATTTTTACCATGAAACCATCGCACAATCCACATAATGAGCATATCCAGTACCTACCTATTAACATTTCTACATGTACACTTATAATCTCTTCCTCCTTCCCATCCACACATCCTCAACCGCAGGCAACCACTGATCCTGTATGTTTTGTCACTATAGACTACGTTACCTTTTCTAGTCATGCATAACTGAAATCATACAATGTCTACTCTTTTGACCGAGAGTGGGAGAGTTTGCCTTTTTTCATTTAGAATTATTATCTTAAGATTCATACAAGTTGTTGAATGTGTTAATAGATCATTCCTTTATATTGCACAGTAGTGTTCCATTTTATGGCTCTACCACCATGCATGCATCTGTGCACCTGTTGATAGACATTTGGATTCCATGTTTCAGCTATTACCATAAATCTTCCATGAACATTTGTTTAGAAGTCTTTACATGCACATAAGCATTGAAAGTTTTTCTTAGATAAATACTTATGAGTGGAATGGCTAAACGATATGGTAGGAGTATGTGTAGCTATTGAAAATATTGCTAAACAATTTTTCAAAGTAGTTGTACTATTTTGCATTATTATTAGCAGCAGTGTTGGAGAGTTCACGTACCTCCATGTCTTTGCCAAAACTTGGTTAATCTGTAATTATGCCATTTAATATGCATGTAGTGGTGTCACATTTTACGTTGGATTCCCCAGTGACTAATGATATTGACTGTGTTATGTGCTTATTTGATAACTGCATATTTCTTTAGTTAATAGCTTGCCAGTATTTTTGCCTGAGATGTTGATATTTGTATTATTAAATTTTGCGTGAGAGTTGTTTAAAATTCTGGAAACAAGTCCTTTATCATGTATGTGATTCGCAAATATTTTCTCCCACTCTGGGACTGTCTTTTTATTGCCTTACTAGTGTGTCTCAAAAGGTACAAGTTTTAAATTTTGATGAATCCCAAATTTTCAATTTTTTGGGGGGATTGAGATTTTAGTGCCATAGCTAAGATGTATTTGCCTAAACCAAGGGCAAAAGGTTTTCTCCTACATTTTCTCCTAAAAGTTTTGTAGTTTTATGTTTTCCATTTAAGTCTGTGCTATATTTTGAATTAATTTTGGTATGATACAAGTATGGATCAAAGTTCATTATTTTCAATGAATATCAAACTTGGTCATCACCATTCTACTCTCTACTTATATGAGTTTGACATTTTTAAATTCCACATATAAATGAGATCATGCAATATTCGCGTTTCTGTGTCTGGCTTATTTCGCTTAGCAGAATGTCCTCCAGGTTCATCCATGTTGTTACAAATGACAGGATTTCCTTCTTTTTCAAGGGTGAATAATATTCCATTATGTATATATATCACCTACTTTTATCTGTTTATTTGTTGATGGACTCTTAAGCTGATTGCATATCTTGGCTGTTGTAAATATATGCTGCCAAAACAGGAATGCAGATATCTTTAAAATGCTGATTTCAATTCTTTTGGATATATACTCAGAAGTAGAATTGCTGGATCATATAGTGGTTTTATTTTTAGTTTTTGAGAAATCTTTATAATCTTTTCCATGAAGGCTATACCAATTTACATGTCCACCACCAATTTATAAGGGTTCCCTTTTCTCCACGTCCTCACCAATACTTGTTATCTTTTGTCTTTTTGTAAAAGTCATTCTAAGACATGTGAGGTGATACCACATTGTGGTTTCGTATACCTGTTGGCCATTTGTACGTCTTTTTTTGAGAACTGTCTATTCGATCCTTGGCTCATTTTCTCATGAAGTTATTTGTTTTATTGCTACTAAGTTTCTTATATATTTTGGATATTAAATCTTTATCATATATATGATTTGCAAATATTTTCTCCCATCTCATAGGTTGTCCTTTTCACTCTGTTGATTGTTTGTTTTATCAGGCAGAAGCTTTTTAGTTTGATTTGATCTCATTTGTTCATATTTGCTTTGTTCCCTGTGATTGTAGAGTCATGTTCAAAAAATCTTTACAAGGAACAATCAAGAAGCTTTTTCTTCTGTTTTCTTTTAGCAGTTTTACAGTTTTAGGTCTTACATTTAAGTCTTTAATCCATTGAAAGGTGATATTTGTATATGGGGTGAGACAAAGGCCCAATTTTATTCATCTGCAAGCGAATATCTAGTATTTCCTACACCATTTATTGAAGACTGTCCTTTCCTCATGGTGTGTTATTAGCACCTTTGTCAAATAACAGTTAACTGTAGATGTGTCAACTCATTTTTTGATTCTCAATTCTCTTCCATATGCCTATATGTCTGTTTCTGTGCCAGTACCATGCTGTTTTGATTGTTATAACTTTGTTGTAGATTCTGAGATCAGGAAGTATAATGCACCCAGTTTGTTCTTTTTGCTCAAGCTTGCATTGGCTATTGAAGATCTTTTATGGTTTCATATGAATTATCTCTGTTCGCAGATGACATAATCTTATATGCAGAAAACATTAAAGAGTCCAACAAAAAGCTATTAGAACCAATAAACAAATTCAGTAAATCGCAGAATACAAAATCAACAGACAAAAATGAATGGTGTTTCTGTACACTAACAACAAAGTATCTGAAGAAATTAAAAATAAATCCATTTACAATAGCATCAAAAAGATAAAATACTTAGCAATAAATATAACCATGGAGGTTAAAGGTTTGTACACTGAAAACTATAAAATATTGATGAGAGAAATTGAAGAATAAAAAAATAAATAGAAAGATACCCTCTGTTCATGGATTGAAAGAATTAATATTGTTAAAATGTCCATACTACCCAAAGCAATTTACGAATTCAATGCAGTCCCTATCAAAATTCCAGTTCTATGATTTCTAATTTATTTTATGAATTTTTTGAAAATTTAGTTATTTATGAGTATGTTATTTAGCTTCCAAATATTTTAGCATTTCTCTTTCTGTTATTAATTTCCATTTTAATTACATTATGGTCAAATAACACACTTTTTGTGATTTAAACTCTTTAAATGTATTGAGACTTGTCTTATGACAAAGAATTTGTTGTATTTTGGTAAATGATTTATGTGCACATGGGAATTTACATACTGCTGTTAGTGTATGGACTAGTCTACAAATGTCAAATAGCTTAAGTTGGTTGAATGTGTTGCTCAAATCTTCTATATCTTTATTGATTTTCTGTCTAGTTCTTCTGTAAGTTATACAGAAAAGAGTTGAAATTTTCTAATATATTTGTAGATCTGTCTGATTCTCCTTGCATTTCTATCACTTTTGCCCCATATATTTTGAATCTCTATTATGTAGTGTACAAACTTTAGGATGTTTATGCTTCTTGATAAATTGTCTCCTTTACCACTATAAAATATTCCTGTTTATACATGATAATATTTTTTGCTCTAAAATCAACTTTGTCTGATATTAATACAGATACTTCACCTTTCTCTTTGAGGGACAGAACTAATAGGATGTATGTGTATATGAAAGAGAGTTTATTAAGCAGAAATCACTCACATGATCACAAGGCGAAGTCCCACAATAGGCCATCTGCAAGCTAAGGAACAAGGAAACCAGTCCAAGTCCCAAAGCAGCAAATGTAGGGAAGCTGACAGTGCAGCCTTTAGTGTGTGGCCAAAGGCCCAAGAGCCCCTGGCAAACCACTCGTGTAGGAACAAGAGTTAAAAAGCCAAAGAACTTGGAGTCTGATGTTTGAGGGCAGGAAGCAACCAGCACAGGAGAAAGATGAAGGTTGGAAGACTCAGCAAGACAGCTTCTTCTTCTACCTTCTTCTCTCTGCTTTTTCCAGCCTCACTGGCAGCCGATTGGATGGTGCCCACCACATTGTGGGTGGGTCTTCCTGAGGGTGGGTCTTCCTCTCCCAGTCCACTGACTCAAATGTTAATCTCTTCTGGCAACACCCAGAAAAACCCAGATACACCCAGAAACAATACTTTGCATTCTTCCATTTAATCAAGTTGACACTTAATATTAACCATCACAGCATTATTTGCAAGGTGTATTATTTTACCTGCTATTACTTTTAAACTGTTTTGAGTTTTCATATTTAAAATAGATTTCTTTTAGGCAGTATGTAGTTGGGTCTTACTTTTTAAACCAATATAACAATATCTTCCTCTTAAAGTAGTTATTGACATGGTGTGTTTAAATCTAGCATCCTGCTATTTGCTTTCTATCTGTCCCCTATGTTCTTTGTACATTCTATTCTTTATTCTACCTTCTTTTGTGTTAATGGTGTATTTTATTCTATTTTATCTCTTTAGTTGGATAGTATTACTTCTCCACATATTATAAAGCCCATAGTACAATGATACTATTTGTTTGACTTTAAACAGCTGATTAATCTTTCAAAGAGATATAAATAATGAGAACATTAATTTATATTTGCCCATGTAGTTACCATTTTCAGTGCTTTCAAATTCTTTGTTTAGATAACTGTTTTAATCTGGCGTTATTTTCTTTCGGCCTGTTCCTCCAACATAATTGTAGGTAGCCCTAATAATTATGAATTATTTCAACTTTTGTATGCCTAAGGAATGTCTTTATTTCACTTTTGTTTTTAAAACATATTATCACTGATGAAAGAATTACAGACCGATATCGTCTTCCTTCAGTACTTCAAATATGTTTCTCTACTATTTTCTAACTTGTATAATTTTTGACAAGAATTCAGCTGTTACTCTTATATCTGTTCCTGAGTATATAATGTGGTTTTTTTTCTCTGACTGCTTTCAAGGTTATCTCTTTATAATAAGTTTTATGGAATTTTATTATAGTGTACCTAATTTAGTTTTCTTCATGTTTCTTGTACTTGTGGTACATTGAGCTTCTGG
Organism: Pan paniscus; assembly: GCF_029289425.2. Classification (NCBI taxonomy): domain Eukaryota; kingdom Metazoa; phylum Chordata; class Mammalia; order Primates; family Hominidae; genus Pan; species Pan paniscus. The sequence goes on from NC_073258.2 coordinate 100,851,143, forward strand.
GAGACAAAATTTTTGACCATTGTTTTTTCAAGGAAGTTTTTCTATTCTCCTGCTCCTTTTAATTTGGAAGCTACAATTACACATATAATAGTCTGTTTGAAATTACCCACTGTTCAACGATGCTGTGATCATTTTTAATTGCTTTTCTTTTGTCTTTGTGTGTTGCACCTTTTGATAGATTCTATTGCTGTATCCTCAGATTTACTAATTTTCTTTTGCAATATTTGATCTTCTGTTAATCACCTCCGGTGTGTTTTATCAGACAGTGAAATTTTGATTTTTTTCAGGATTTTTTTAAAAAGAACTTTATCGTTTAGAGCAGTTTTAGGCTGACCGCAAAAGTGAGCAAAAGTGCAGAGATTTCCTATATCCTGTCTGCCCCTACACATTCTCAGTCTCCTCTATTATCAGCACCTACCAGGATGGTACATTTTTTACAACTGAGACACCTACAGTGACACATTATTATCACACACAGACCATAATTTGCATTAGAGTTTTCTTTTAGTGTTCTAAATTCTATGGATTTGAATAAATGTACAACAACATATATCTACCATTACAGTATCATACAGAGTAGTTTCAAAATCCCTAAAAATCTTCTGGGTTCCATCTACCCATCTCTCTATTATCCCTAACCTCTGGCAACCACTGATCTTTACACTGTCTCCAGTTTTACCTGTTCCAGAATATCATATGATTGAAACCATAAAATATGTTGCCTTTTCAGGTTGGCCTTTTTAAATTTAGTAATGCACACTTAAGTTTTCTCCATGTCTTTTCATGGCTTGATAGCTAATTTCTTTTTAATACTTCATGTTGTTCCACTGTCTGGATATACCACAGTTCATTTATCTATTCAGCTACTAAAGGACTCTTAGTTGCTTCCAAATTTTGGTACTTATGAATAAAGCTGCTGTAAATATCCATGTGCATGGTTTTGTGTCGATATAAGTTTTCAACTCCTTTTGTTATATACCAAGGAGGGTGATACGGCTAGGCTTTTTATCCCCACCCAAATCTCATCTTGAATTGTAATCCCTGTAATTCCTATAAACTCCACATGTCAAGGGAGAGACCAGGTGGAGGTAACTGAATCATGAAGGCAGTTTCCTTCATGCTGTTCTCATGATAGTGAGTGAGTTCTCATGAGATCTGATGGTTTTGTAAGGGTCTCTTTCCCCTTTGCTAGGCACTTCTCTTTCCTGCCACCTTGTGAAAAAGGTGCCTTGCGTCCCTTTCACCTTCCCCCATGATTGTAAGTTTCCTGAGGCCTCCCCAGCCATGTGGAACTATGAATCAATTAAACCTCTTTCCTTTATAAATTACCCAGTCTCAGGCAGTTCTTCATAGCTGTATGAGAACTAATACAACAAATTGGTACTGAGAGTGGGGCACTGCTATAATGATACCCAAAAATGTGGAAGCAACTTTGGAACTGGGTAACAGGCAGAGGTTGGAACAGTTTGGAGGGCTCAGGAGAAGATAGGAAGATGTGGGAAAGTTTTGAACTTCCCAGAGACTTATTGAATGGCTTTGATGAAAATGCTGGTAGTGATATGGACAATGGAGTCCAGGCTGAGATGGTCTCAGATGGAGATGAGGAACTTGTTGGTGACTGGAATAAAGGTGACACTTGCAAATGCTTTAGCAAAGAGACTAGTGGCATTTTGTCCCTGCCCTAGAGATCTGTGGAACTTTGAACCTGAGAGAGATGTTTTAGAGTGTCTGGCAGAAGAAATTTCTGAGCAGCACAATGTTCAAGAGGTGACTTGGGTGCTCTGAAAAGCATTCAGTTTTATGCCTTCACAAATAGATGGTTTGGAATAGGAACTTATGTTTAAAAGGGAAACAGAACCTAAAAGTTTGGAAAATTTGCAGCCTGACAATGCGATAGAAAAGAAAGACCCATTTTCTGAGGGGAAATTCAAGCAGGCTGCAAAAATTTTTATAGCTAATGAGAAGCCAAATGTTAATCACCAAGACAATGGGGAAAATGTCTCCAGGGCATGTCAGAGGTCTTCACTGCAACCCTTCCCATCAAAGGCCTGGAGGCCTTGGAGGAGGAAAATGGTTTTGTGGGCTGGGCCCAGAGCCATGCTGCTTTGTGCTGTCTTAGGACTTGGTGCCCTGCATCCCAGCTGTGGCTGAAAGAGGCCAAAATACAGCTCAGATCATTGTTTCAGAGGGTGCAAACCCCAAGCCTTGGTGGCTTACACATGGTTTTGGGCCTGCAGGTACACAGAAGTGAAGAATTGAGGTTTGGGAATCTCTGCCTAGATTTCAGAGGATTTATGAAAATGCCTAGATGTCCAGGCAGAGGTGTGCTGCAGGGCTTGAGCTTTCATGGAGAACCTATGCTGGTGCAGTGCAGAAGGGAAATGTTGGGTTGGAGACATCCCCTGCAGAGTCCCCACTGGGGCACTGCCTACTATAGCTGTGAGAAGCAGTTCACTGTCCTCCAGACCCCAGAATGATAGATCCACTGACAGCTTCCACCATGAGCCTGGAAAAGCTGCAGACACTCAATGCCAGCCCATGAAAACAACTGGGAGGGGGACTGTACCCTGCCAAGCCACAGGGGTGAAGCTGCCCAACACCATGGGAACCCACCTTTTGCATCAGCATGACCTGGAGGTGAGATACGGAGTCAAAGGAGATCATTTCAGAGCTTTAAGATTTGACTGCCTCACTGGATTTTGGACTTGTTTGGTGCCTGTAGCCCCATTGTTTCAGCCAATTTCTCCCATTTGAAATGGATTTGTTTACCCAATGCCTGTATCCCCATTGTATTTAGGAAGTAACTAACTTGCTTTGATTTTACAGGCTCATTGGTAGAAGGGACTTGTCTTGTCTCAGATGAGACTTTGGACTTGGACTTTTGGGTTAATGGTAGAATTAATTAAGAGTTTGGGGGACTGTTGTCAAGGCATGGCTGCTTTTGAAATGTGAAAGGGATATGAGATTTGTTTGGGGCTAGGGGAAGAATGATATGTTTAGGGTTTGTGTCCCCACCCAAATCTCCTCTTTAATTGTAATCCCCTTAATCCCCATGTGTCAAGGGAGAGACCAGGTGAAGGTAATTGAATCATTGAGGACCATTTCCTTCATGCCGTTCTCATGATAGTGAGTGAGTTCTTATGAGATCTTAGGGTTTTATAAGGGGCTCTTCCCACTTTGCTCGGCACTTCTTCTTCCTGACGCCTGGTGAAGAAGATGCCTTGCTTCTTCTTCACTTTCCACCAAGATAGTAAGTTTCCTGAGACCTCCCCAGCTTTGAGTCAATTAAACCACTTTCCTTTATAAATTGCCTAGTCTCAGGAAGTTCTTTATAGCACTGTGAGAATGGACTAATACAGAGAGCAATTACTAGATAGTATGGTTATAGTATGTTTACTTTTGTAAGAAACTGGCAAACTGATTTCCAAAATGACTGTACTATTTTGCATTTTCACCAGCAATGAATGAGAGTTCTTCTTGTTCTGTTCCTTGCCAGCACTTGGTGTTGTCCATGTTCTGAATTTTGACATAATGGCTGTGTAGTAGTGTTTCATTGTTATTTTAATTTGCATGTCACTCATAATCTGTCATTTGGGGCATGTTTTCATATGCCTATCTGCCATTTGTGTATATTCTTTATTGAGGTCTCTTTAAGGTTTTTGGCCCATTTTTTTAGTCAGATTGTTTTCTTATTGTTTAGTTTTAAGAGTCCCTTTTATATTTTGGATAGCAGTCTTTTATCAGATGTCTTTGCAAATATTTTCACTTAGTTTGTGGCTTGTCTTTTTATTCTCTTGACAGTGTCTTTTATGGAGCATAAAATTTTAATTTTAATGAAGTCCAACATATCAATTTGTTTTTTCATGGATTATGCCTTTGATAGTGTATCTAAAAAGTCATTATCAAAACCAAGATCATCTTGATTTTGTTCCCAGACATTGAGGTTTTTACCTCTAAAATTCTGATTTGGATTTTTAAAAAATCTCTTCCATAGTTGTACTTAACATGTTAAGTATTTTCTCTAGGTTTTGAACACATGAAATGTAGTTATAATAACTGTTTTAATGTTCTTGTTTACTAACTCCATCATATGTGTCATTTTTGTGTTTTGGTCGATTGTTTCTTTTCTTCCTCATTATGAGTTATATTTTCCTGATTCTTTGCATACCTGAAAATTTGTATTAGATGTCAGAAATTTGAATTTTACCTTGTTGGAAATTGAGCATTTTTGTATTCTCGATCTTTGTTCTGAGATATGGTTAAATTACTTAGAAACATTTTATTCTTTCAGTTCCTATATTTATTCTTTTTCAGATATGAACTGAGCAGCATTTAGTATTGGCTTTATTTTTCCCCACTGTTAAGGTTAAGACCTTTCTTAGTACTCGAACAAATGCCTCCCTAATTATGATATTTTCCACATGGATGTTAGGTTAGGAACTATTCCTGGCCTGTATAAATTCTGAGCACTGGTCCTTCTAATCCTTTCAGTGTGTCCTTTCCTATTTTAAAATAGTTTTCCCATATGGATGCACTAGTCATTACTGAATTGAATACTCATGAGGGATGTCCTGTAGATCTCTAACACTCTTTCTCTGCACAGCTGTCCTCTCTCGTTTACTGTGAATTCTAGTTGCTTTAGTTTCTCTAGACTCCCAGATCTGTCTCTTCAACTCAGAAAGACAGCTGAGCTTTGCCTAAGTCTCCCTTGCTACGCTGTAGAGTGAAAACTTTGTCCAGGGAGCAAGCTTGGGCAGTTGTATGATTTGGCATGTTAATTTAACATACTTCAAGGATTACTGTCCCTTATATCCTGATGCCTAATATTTTGCGACTATTCTTTCATGTATTTTGCCTAGTATTTAGCTAATTTTTCTCATTTTTATTTACTCAGTAAAAAGTGAATGAAAGATAAAAGTTGACCCAAACCTGCTCTAAATGTCTTTATCTAACCAAGAGAATAGAAATAAAGTTATCTGCATTTGGAATATTGCATATTTTACCTGTCCTTATTTGAATAAATTATGGGAAAAAAACCAGCAACTGAAAGGTAATAGAGTGATTCTTTGACAGAATCCTTTCTCAGAAGGAGTTTAAAACAGAAACAGTAAAAAGCTACAGTAAAGTACTAATTTAACCTACCATTCCTTAAAAAAAAAATCTGCTGGATAAAATTCACAAGGACTATAACTCTTCTGTAGTTGAATAGGTTACATTCTTCAGTGCCAAGTGACAGGAGAACAATAAAGGTTTAAAGTACCTAATTTCAAGTATCAGTTCAATTATCTGCCACCTCTATGACACCAAATAAATTATCCTCTCTGAACTGCATTTTCAAAATTAGGAAAGTAGGAATAACAATTCCTACATCATAGAGTTACTATTAGATTTCTCCAAGAGACTCAATACATGAAGAACTGTCATTCATATGTTAATTTATTATTTCACCCTAGTTTTCTAGAGTATTTGGGGAGCATTGTTTACTTTATGAAGCATTTGCCTATGCTCTAACATTCTCCTTCTTTCTGAAACGCCATCCAAGACACAGTCCGTTTCTCAAGCTTTCCTTAATCCAAGTATGCTTGCATTCTATAAACCTCTCTCTGCTGCCCTTCAGCTTTTCATGGTGTCAACTGAAAATAGATGGTAGAAAATTCACTCTTTGGCTTTCTGCTTACAATATATATTGTCATGTGCCCTAGTAATCCAAAGAAACTCTGAACCCATAAAAATGTTTCTATAGATGTGAAATATTGGGAATAATTTGTTAGTTCTATCTTTCCCAAACATTGTTTCAGGTCAAACCTTTCTTTTTTTCCTGTGAGTTTAAAGAGTATTTTCTAAAGCTGATTTTACTTACTAGGTCTAGGGTGACATTTTACTCTGGCTGCTGTTAATACTTAAAATATTTTGTACGATTTCTTTAGCATCAGATTTGGCATTCCTAACTAAGAAAATGCCAAGAGGCCACAAAATTTAAAAACTTAAAGACCAAGAGCCAAATACGTAAGAAGATAGAGAGAGAGAGAGAATAAATATTGCTCTACCATTAGTTTTTCTGCCTTAACGGCTGTTGGAAAAACACACATGTGATTCAGATATAGAAAAAAAAATGACAAAACAAAACAGCTTGAATCATGTCTAAGAAAGTCTGGTTTTAGTTATAATATCAACTGAAATATTCTCTGCCTAAAACGGGCCATAGTGACTTTAAATCACTAAATAAGACGATTTAAAAACATGCTAATTGGCCGGGCGCGGTGGCTCGCGCCTGTAATCCCAGCACTTTGGGAGGCCGAGGCGGGTGGATCACGAGGTCAGGAGATCGAGACCATTCTGGCTAAGACGGTGAAACCCCATCTCTACTAAAAATACAAAAAATTAGCCGGGCAAGGTGGCAGGCGCCTGTAGTCCCAGCTACTTGGGAGGCTGAGGCAGGAGAATGGTGTGAACCCAGGAGGTGGAGCTTGCAGTGAGCCGAGATGGCGCCACTGAACTCCAGCCTGGGCAACAGCGAGACTCCGTCTCAAAAAAAAAGAAAAAACATGCTAATAGAATGCAGATATTAATATAATTCAAGATAAATTATACTGAAAGGTAAATTTGAGTCTCCTATTCCTCCATAATTGAGACTGACTGTGGAGTATTCTACCCCTTACATGAAATGATTAATGGACTATTCGTACCCCTAGCTTTTGTAACGATTTTTTAAGTTAAAAAATCTTTTAATAATTAAGGTTAATTTTAAACAGTTAAAGATTGGGAATGAATCTTTACAGCCCTCTCATTCTATCTTTACACCAAAATAATGACCAATACTGTCTGTTAAATTTTTTAACCTATGCTTCTGTCATCTATTTAAAAATGTAGAGTATTAAGGCTAGTTCTGTGCTTTACTTGAATGGAAATTCATTAAAAACACTGTGCTCCACAAATATAAACTGCATAAATGTCAGCATTCATAAACTATTCTGTGCTCTACTTTGAACTGTAGTGTGGTTTCTTTTTAACCATTTACCAAATAGTAAAGAACATGGCTGTAGGTCAGGCATGGCTTACACCTGTAATCCCAGCACTTTGGGTGACTGCAGTAGGAGAATCACTTGAGGCCTGGTGTTCAAGGCCATCTTGGGCAAGATAGCAAGACCCCATCTCTAAAAAGAAAAAAAAATTAAAGACTAGCTATAGTGGAGTGCATCTGTAGTTCCAGCTACCCAGGAGGCTGAGGCATGGAGGATTGCCTGAGCCCAGCAGTTTGAGGCTGCAGTGAGCTATTATTCAGTCACCGCAGCCTGGGCATCAGAGCAAGACCTTGTCTATATTAAGTAAATAAATGCAGTGACTGTAGTAGACAGCAGAAGTCTCTGTCTTAAAAACAGGTGAAAGCCAAGTCCCCTAATTAGTATAGTATATCATTAACATGGCATTTTTACCACCTGACCCCATTAAGCTGTGCCATAGATATGTACAATCCATTGTGAACCAATGTCACAAGTGTGCCATGTATTGTGTATGCCTCATTGTCCACTTGTCTCTATTTGACTTTGGTGTATACCCTGTAGAACAAAAGGGCTGATGTACATGTATGTGTACATTGAATATGTACAAGAATAATGACTTCATAGAGAAATATTTTCTCTCTAGCTAGAAGTTTACTTAATGTCTTTTTCAGTTTACTTACTTATAAAACACAAAAGATAAAGCATACTTCTTAGGCTTCTGTGAAAATTAAATGATATATCAGATAAAATCCTGTAACCATGTTAAAGCTCAATGTTAAACCTCAATTAATCATACCTATATAGTGTTAGAATCTAAGAATCAGGGATGGATCAAGAGCTGTAAGACCACATTTCCCAAATACAATTTTTTCATGAATTAAGGTCTAAATAGATATTAAATAACTGCCATAAGTCTCCCATAATGTCACAGGGCTGGGTCTAGAATGTCCATCTTAGTACCATTGCTCCCCTACACTTTCCACCACACAGTCTATAGGTGCTAGCTTTACTTAAAACTCTGGCAGCTGCTAGCATCAAATATTATGTGTGTCTAACTTCTTAACAGAAGAATGGAGATTTTACTTTCTCCTGGTACTTGATAGAATTCATAGGGTCAACCGTGAGCACATGAACTTCTATATCACATGAAACTATTGCTAGGGAATAAAAGATGAAATGCTCCTGATTATTGTAAATACAAAGTTGCATGTGGGATTGTGTAAAGACAATGCCAGGTTGGACCGCCAGAATGAGCCAACAGCGCATGATGTGCTTCCCCCTGCAGAGAGCCTATGAGTGGATGTGCATTCAGGGAGGTTTCACATCACCAAGATTCCTGTCCCAGAAAAGCAGATGTTCATACATCTGGGAATGGAATGCGACCCTTGTGGAGAGCCTATAAACGGATGCATGAGGGGCGCCTGTCCATATGGATAAGATAGGGCTATAAATGCCCTCATCTTGCCACGGCTCTTCTAGGCCTCTTTAGGGTTAAGGTATACTCCCTTCTGAGAATTTCTGGTCTAACCAGTTGTCTAGCTTCACGTCCTGTTTCTATGGATTTTTTGTAACCAGCTTTTGCTGCAACTGTTACTGCTGATTAATATCTTGCTAATCATAGGTTATGGAAAGACTTTCTGTTTTAAGGCTCTGTTAGAAATTACTGATGCACATGCTATATTGTAAATTCTTATCTCTGTATACTGTACTTCTGCATACAGGTGTTACGTGAAAGAATTACTTCATCCCCATATGACCATCTCACCTCATGATCAAATGACCCTAAATCCCTCACTAACCTACCCCTGCCCTCACTAAACTTAATAACAAATGCTGGTATATCCAGTGCATTGGCAGCATCACGGGACCAGAAGGTGGTGACCCCCCTGGACCCAGCTTTCACTGTCCTGTGTGTGTCTATTATTGCTCGACCTGCCGATCCACATAGGAACAAGGAGAGAGCCCTGTTGCATTGTGGGCTGCTGGCCAGATCCCACAATAAAAGTTCTAATGCACCTAACCATATACTCTGTTCAACTTGAAACAATGTTTCAGGAACCCAGGGGCTGCAGGTGAGAGATATAACTTTACTTTTATATATTTGGCCCATGAAGATTCTGAGAAGGCAGTCATTCTGAGAATATCACTATGACAGTATCATTAGATACAGCAAATTAGGTTATCTGAGTGTTCTAGTGCTTTTTTTGCTGTAGTATTTAGTTATATTAATGTGGATTTTGTTCTATTACATTAAAGAATTACAGTTTATTTCACGATGGAATATTTAAATATTATTATCAATTTCAATCCTATCTCTTCAATCCTAGCCAAAACAGGAGGTGATTCAAAAAAGACAGTTATAAATTTAAAAAGCCTTGAAATGTTCTAGAGACAAAAAGTGGTATCTTCTTACATATATTTGTGAATGTAATTAGCAAAAAATAATGATATGTATATATAAAAGAAAGGTTTGAGGAGTATTAAGAAAGTACTAACTCTCAATGTTTTCCGGCCAGAATTTTATACCAGTGCGCCAAAACATAATTCTTGTGTGACTTTGTTATGACTTTGTTATGCAATCGTTGATGATATTTATTTGCCTCATAATGTCGTTTTTAAACACTCAATCTGTTTTCTTATTGCTGCCCACATTTGGGGGAAAGAAATTCACAAGTAACTTTGCCAAAAAGGAATTTTGTAATGTTATTCCTACATAGTCTTTGAGTATAAAAATAGGTATAATTAGTATAAAAGAATGTCATTTTTCCAGTCTAATCTACAAATATGAATTTTTAATGAATGAAGATTTTGGTGGATTTCCAGCTTCAGTTCCATTATTTTAATAGAAGAATACAGTTCTTAAAATTTTACCTAATTTTTGGTTTTAATAAAATGTCTATTAATTTGCAACATTATAAAAGACTATGTACTTTTATAAAACTCTGTGCTGATGAAAACAAGTTGAAAATTAAATAGGGAGTTAATATGGTCACAAACTTTGTGGTATTTCTGTAAGAAAGACTCTTTTTCTATGTAAGTTTTAATTTAACATCTCCACTTTTCACAGAATATAGACAGTTTTTAAAGTAATAAAATGTAATGAGCCCAGACGTGCAGACTACAATGTTCCAAACTATAAATGTCAAATTAGGGAGAAGTATGGGAAACTAATCAGCTTTTCTGGCAGAACCTGGAAAACTACAATAAGAGGTGAGAGTGAGGCAGGAAATAAAACAGAGTAAAATAAGGGAGATTGTTTAAAAACATTTTATTGTTCAGAGGTACATCCATATGTAGAATTACATTGCATCTGAACTAATAAACTCAATTATAAAGGTTTCTGGCCTTGACTTTTCATCTTTACAAGTATCTCACTGTTATTTGTGACCCCATTCAGTCTGCACCCATGTCTATGCATTCTTAATCCATGATGTCTAATTTCTCCCTTTTCACTAGGACCCTTGTCTTCACCTCTTACCCTTCATGAACTACAGTACATGGTCCATTGCTTAGTTATTCTCTCCAACATCTTTAACTCTCTTGCCACAATGCTTTTTTATTACATTCACTCTTTAAATCCTCACTAAATATTTCATTGTCTATATGCCTCTACTCAAGGTGCTTAGCACTACTGAAGAAAGCACACAATGCTACAGAATGGTCTCACTATAATTGTATTTTCCCTAGCCTTACTTAGGCCCTCAGTGCTGCACACCAGTCTTCTCTGTCTTCATAGTGGCTAATTGCGACACTCACCTTCACCTCCTGCTCCCACAGGCAAGGTCAGATGCTACTTTCCAGAGATAATTGAAAGTATCGGACAAAAGATTGTTTCACTTGCTAACTTCAGATCTATAAACTTCCCACCCTCCATACACATACTTCTTTCCTCAACTCATTTTTAGAAGAAAAAAAAAGACATTTCTATCTCTAATGCAAATCCACCTTCATTCTGTATCTTACTTCCTGCTTTTTAGAGACTGTACTCTCTTATTGTTAACCATTCAAGTAATTCCAGCCACTCCTCTCTACTGGCTCTTTCTCATTTGCATCTGTACATCACATTTCTCAAATCTCAGCAGAGCTCACTCTCAAGTTTTTAACTTCTGTATACCTCATGTGTAAGCTGGATGAAATGGTAATTCCTGCTTCATAGACTTGTTATAAAAATTAATTCCACGGATTATAAATACCAAGCACTTTAAAAGGGGGTCTGGCCCATGGTAGAAGTCCAATTAATATTCTCCATTGTTATTATCTAACTGTATAAGCCACAAACCGAGAAACTAAAGTTGCTATCTCCTTTTCCATCATTGATATTCTATCCAGTATCAAGTCTTGTTAGTTCTATATCTTAAATATCTTAAACATCTACTTAGTACAACCCCATTACTTTAACTAGACCAGAGTAATCATTTATATGATTTCTTCCTCAGCCTTTTACTTTGTATTCCTACCTCTAACCTTGCTTATTTTCAGTGCATTATTCTTGCTGCATACAGAGTGTCCTAAACCAAAGTCTTACAAACTGTGCACCATGGACTGGTCACCTGTTTTTATGAAACAGGTTTAACTGGAGCACAGCCATGTCCATTTACTTGTGTATTATTGGTGGTTGCTTTCACTCTACAATGGCAGCCTTAGGTACTTGCAATAGAGACTATCTGATCCACAAGCTTATATGTTTAGTGTGTCTTTCTTCAAGAAAAAGTTTGATGATCCCTGTCTTAAACTCAAATATGAACATCATTCACCTGCTTAAAACACTTCAACGTTTTCAGTAACTACCAGGAAAAGTCCAGGTTGATTTTTGTAGTACTTCATACTCACCCTTGTCTTCCTCTTCAGCCTCATCACTAAATAGTGCTAGTGAGGCAACAACCATACAAAACTTCTTTCGGTATCTTTTTTTTAAAATTTCATTATTATACTTAAGTTTTAGGGTATATGTGCACAACGTGCAGGTTTGTTACATATGGATACACGTGCCATGTTGGTGTGCTGCACCCATTAACTCGTCATTTAGCATGAGGTATATCTCCTAATGCTATCCCTCCCCCCTCCTCCTACCCCACAACAGTCCCCAGTGTGTGATGTTCCCCTTCCTATGTCCATGTGTTCCATTGTTCAGTTCCCACCTATGAGTGAGAACATGTGGTGTTTGGTTTTTTGTCCTTGCGATAGTTTACTGAGAATGATGATTTCTAGTTTCATCCATGTCCCTACAAAGGACATGAACTCATCATTTTTTATGGCTGCATAATATTCCATGGTGTATATGTGCCACATTTTCTTAATCCAGTCTATCGTTGTTGGACATTTGGGTTGGTTCCAAGTCTTTGCTATTGGGAATAGTGCCGCAATAAACATACGTGTGCATGTGTCTTTATAGCAGCATGATTTATAGTCCTTTGGGTATATACTCAGTAATGGGATGGCTGGGTCAAATGGTATTTCTAGTTCTGGATCCCTGAGGAATCGCCACACTGACTTCCACAATGGTTGAACTAGTTCACTGTCCCACCAACAGTGTAAAAGTGTTCCTATTTCTCCACATCCTCTCCAGCACCTGTTGTTTCCTGACTTTTTAATGATTGCCATTCTAACTGGTGTGAGATGGTATCTCATTGTGGTTTTGATTTGCATTTCTCTGATGGCCAGTGATGTTGAGCATTTTTTCATGTGTTTTTTGGCTGCATAAATGTCTTCTTTTGAGAAGTGTCTGTTCATATCCTTTGCCCACTTTTTGATGGGGTTGTTTGTTTTTTTCTTGTAAATTTGTTTGAGTTCATTGTAGATTCTGGATATTAGCCCTTTGTCAGGTGAGTAGGTTGCAAAAATTTTCTCCCATTCTGTAGGTTGCCTGTTCACTCTGATGGTAGTTTCTTTTGCTGTGCAGAAGCTCTTTAGTTTAATTTGATCCCATTTGTCAATTTTGGCTTTTGGTGCCATTGCTTTTGGTGTTTTAGACATGAAGTCCTTGCCCATGCCTATGTCCTGAATGGTATTGCCTAGGTTTTCTTCTAGGGTTTTTATGGTTTCAGGTCTAACATTTAGGTCTTTAATCCATCTTGAATTATTTTTTGTATAAGATGTAAGGAAGGGATCCAGTTTCAGCTTTCTACATATGGCCAGCCAATTTTCCCAGCACCATTTATTAAATAGGGAATCCTTTCCCCATTTCTTGTTTTTGTCAGGTTTGTCAAAGATCAGATAGTTGTGGATATGCGGCATTATTTCTGAGGGCTCTGTTCTGTTCCATTGGTGTATATCTCTGTTTTAGTACCACTACCAGGCTATTTTGGTTACTGTAGCCTTGTAGTATAGTTTGAAGTCAGGTAGCGTGATGCCTCCAGCTTTGTTCTTTTGGCTTAGGATTGACTTGTCAATGCAGGCTCTTTTTTGGTTCCATATGAACTTTAAAGTAGTTTTTTCCAATTCTGTGAAGAAAGTCATTGGTAGCTTGATGGGGGTGGCATTGACTCTATAAATTACCTTGGGCTGTATGGCCATTTTCACGATATTGATTCTTCCTACCCATGAGCATGGAATGTTCTTCCTTTTGTTTGTATCCTCTTTTATTTCATTGAGCAGTGGTTTGTAGTTCTCCTTGAAGAGGTCCTTCGCATCCCTTGTAAGTTGGATTCCTAGGTATTTTATTCTCTTTGAAGCAATTGTGAATGGGAGTTCACTGAATATTTGGCTCTCTGTTTGTCTGTTATTGGTGTATAAGAATGCTTGTGATTTTTGTACATTGATTTTGTATGCTGAGACTTTGCTGAAGTTGCTTATCAGCTTGAGGACGTTTTGGGCTGAGACGATGGGGTTTTCTAGATGTGCAATCATGTTGTCTGCAAACAGGGACAATTTGACTTCCTCTTTTCCTAATTGAAGACCCTTTATTTCCTTCTCCTGCCTGATTGCCCTGCCCAGAACTTCCAACACTATGTTGAATAGGAGTGGTGACAGAGGGCATCCCTGTCTTGTGCCAGTTTTCAAAGGGAATGCTTCCAGTTTTTGCCCATTCAGTATGATATTGGCTGTGGGTTTGTCATAGATAGCTCTTATTATTTTGAGATACGTTCCATCAATACCTAATTTATTGAGAGTTTTTAGCATGAAGGGTTATTGAATTTTGTCAAAGGCCTTTTCTGCATCTATTGAGATAATCATGTGGTTTTTGTCTTTGGTTCTGTTTATATGCTGGATTACATTTATTGATTTGTGTATATTGAACCTGCCTTGCATCCCAGGGATGAAGCCCACTTGATCATGGTGGATAAGCTTTTTGATGTGCTGCTGGATTTGGTTTGCCAGTATTTTATTGAGGATTTTTGCATCGATGTTCATCAAGGATATTGGTCTAAAATTCTCTTTTTTGGTTGTGTCTCTGCCAGGATTTGGAATCAGGATGATGCTGGCCTCATAAAATGAGTTAGGGAGGATTCCCTCTTTTTCTATTGATTGGAATAGTTTCAGAAGGAATGGTAGCAGCTCCTCTCTGTACCTCTGGTAGAATTCGGCTGTGAATCCATCTGGTCCTGGGCTTTTTTGGTTGGTAAGCTATTGATTATTGCCTCAATTTCAGAGCCTGTTATTGGTCTATTCAGAGATTCAACTTCTTCCTGGTTGAGTCGTGGGAGGATGTATGTGTTGAGGAATTTATCCATTTCTTCTAGATTTTCTAGTTTATTTGCATAGAGGTGTTCATAGTATTCTCTGATGGTAGTTTGTATTTCTGTGGGATCGGTGGTGATATCCCCTTTATCATTTTTTATTGTGTCTATTTGATTCTTCTGTCTTTTCTTTATTAGTCTTGCTAGTGGTCTATCAATTTTGTTGATCTTTTCAAAAAACCACCTCCTGGATTCATTAATTTTTTGAAGGGTTTTTGTGTCTCTATTTCCTTCAGTTCTGCTCTGATCTTAGTTACTTCTTGCCTTCTGCTAGCTTTTGAATGTGTTTGCTCTTGCTTTTCTAGTTCTTTTAATTGTGATGTTAGGGTGTCAATTTTAGATCTTTCCTGCTTTCTCTTGTGGGCATTTAGTGCTATAAATTTCCCTCTACACACTGCTTTGAATGTGTCCCAGAGATTCTGGTATGTTGTTTCTTTGTTCTCGTTAGTTTCAAAGAAAATCTTTATTTCTGCCTTCATTTCATTATTTACCCAGTAGTCATTCAGGAGCAGGTTGTTCAGTTTCCATGTAGTTGAGCAGTTTTGAGTGAGTTTCTTAATCCTGAGTTCTAGTTTGATTGCACTGTGGTCTGAGAGACAGTTTGTTATAATTTCTGTTCTTTTACATTTGCTGAGGAGTGCTTTACTTCAAACTATGTGGTCAGTTTTGGAGTAGGTGTGGTGTGGTGTTGAAAAGAATGTATATTCTGTTGATTTGGGGTGGAGAGTTCTGTAAATGTCTATTAGGTCTGCTTGGTGCCGAGCTGAGTTCAATTCCTGGGTATCCTTGTTAACTTTCTGTCTCGTTCATCTGTCTAATGTTAACAGTGGGGTGTTAAAATCTCTCATTATTATTGTGTGGGAGTCTAAGTCTCTTTGTAGGTCACTAAGGACTTGCTTTATGAATCTGGGTGCTCCTGTATTAGGTGCATATATATTTAGGATAGTTAGCTCTTCTTGTTGAATTGATCCCTTTACCATTATGTAATGGTCTTCTTTGTCTCTTTTGATCTTTGTTGGTTTAAAGTCTGTTTTATCAGAGACTAGGATTGCAACCCCTGCCTTTTTTTGTTTTCCATTTGCTTGGTAGATCTTCCTCTATCCCTTTATTTTGAGCCTGTGTATGTCTCTGCACATGAGATGGGTTTCCTGAATACAGCACACTGATGGGTCTTGACTGTTTATCCAATTTGCCAGTCTGTGTCTTTTAATTGGAGCATTTAGCCCATTTACATTTAAGGTTAATATTGTTATGTGTGAATTTGATCCTGTCATTATGGTGTTAGCTGGTTATTTTGCTCATTAGTTGATGCAGTTTCTTCCTAGCCTTGATGGTCTTTACAACTTGGCATGTTTTTGCAGTGGCTGGTACCGGTTATTCCTTTCCATGTTTAGTGCTTCCTTCAGTAGCTCTTTTAGGGCAGGCCTGGTAGTGACAAAATCTCTCAGCATTTGCTTGTCTGTAAAGTATTTTATTTCTCCTTCACTTATGAAGCTTAGTTTGGCTGGATATGAAATTGTAGGTTGGAAATTCTTTTCTTTAAGAATGTTGAATATTGGCCCCCACTCTCTTCTGGCTTGTAGAGTTTCTGCCCAGAGGTCAGCTGTTTGTCTGATGGGCTTCCCTTTGTGCGTAACCCAACCTTTCGCTCTGGTTGCCCTTAACATTTTTTCCTTCATTTCAACTTTGGTGAATCTGACAATTATGTGTCTTGGAGTTGCTCTTCTCGAGGAGTATCTTTATGGCATTCTCTGTATTTCCTGAATTTGAATGTTGGCCTGCCTTGCTAGATTGGGGAAGTTCTCCTGGATAATATCCTGCAGAGTGTTTTCCAGCTTGGTTCCATTCTCCCCGTCACTTTCAGGTACACTAATCAGACATAGATTTGGTCTTTTCACATAGTCCCGTATTTCCTGGAGGCTTTGTTTGTTTCTTTTTGTTCTTTTTTCTCTAAACTTCTCTTCTCACTTCATTTCATTCATTTTGTGTTCCATCACCAACAGTCTTCCTTCCAGTTGATCGCATCGGCTACTGAGGCTTCTGCATTCGTCACGTAGCTCTCATGCCTTGGTTTTCAGCTCCATCAGGTCAGGTCCTTTAAGGACTTCTCTGCATTGGTTATTCTGGTTATCCATTCATCTAATTTTTTTTCAAAGCTTTAAACTTCTTTGCCATTGGTTCGAATTTCCTCCTGTAGCTCGGAGTAGGTTGATCGTCTGAAGCCGTCTTCTCAAAACTCGTCAAAGTCATGCTCCATCCAGCTTTGTTCTGGATGGAGCTGGTGAGGAGGTGCATTCCTTTGCAGGAGGAGAGGCATTCTGATTTTTAGAGTTTCCGGTTTTTCTGCTCTGTTTTTCTCCCATCTTTATGGTTTTATCTACCTTTGGTCTTTGATGATGGTGATGTACAGATGGGTTTTTGGTGTGGATGTCCTTTCTGTTTGTTAGTTTTCCTTCTAACAGACAGGACCCTCAGCTGCAGGTCTGTTGGAGTTTGCTAGAGGTCCACTCCAGACCCTGCTTGCCTGGGTATCAGCAGTGGTGGCTGCAGAACAGTGGATATTGGAGAACTGCAAATGCTGCTGCCTGATCGTTCCTCTGGAAGTTTTGTCTCAGAAGAGTACCTGGCCGTATGAGGTGTCAGTCCGCCCCTACTTGCGGGTGCCTCCCAGTTAGGCTACTCAGGGGTCATGGACCCACTTGAGGAGGCAGTCTGCCCATTCTCAGATCTCAAGTTGCGTGCTGGGAGAAGCACTGCTCTCTTCAAAGCTGTCAGAGAAGTACGTTTAAGTCTGCAGAGGTTACTGCTGTCTTTTTGTTTGTCTGTGCCCTGCCCCCAGAGGTGGAGCCTACAGAGTCAGGCAGGCCTCCTTGAGCTGTGGTGGGCTCCACTCAGTTGGAGATTCCTGGCTGCTTTGTTTACCTAATCAAACAACTAACTCAGCAATGGTGGGCACCCCTCCCCCAGCCTCACTGCCACCTTGCAGGTTGATCTCAGACTGCTGTGCTAGCAATGAGCAAGACTCTGTGAGCGTAGGACCCTCCTAGCCATGTGCGGGATATAATCTCCTGGTGTGCCGTTTTTTAAGCCCATTGGAAAAGCGCAATATTAGGGTGGGAGTGACCCAATTTTCCAGCTGCTGTCTGTCACCCCTTTCTTTGACTAGGAAAGGGAATTCCCTGACCCCTTGTGCTTCCTGAGTGAGGTGATACCTCACCATGCTTCGGCTCGTGCACGGTGCACTGCACCCACTGTCCTGCACCTACTCTCTGGCACTCCCCAGTGAGATGAACCTGGTACCTCACCCGTCTTCTGCATCACTCACACTGGGAGCTGTAGACTGGAGCTGTTCCTATTCGGCCATCTTGGCTCCTCCCTTTTCAGTATCTTAAATACACTCGTTTTCTCTCACAGCTCCAGGAATTAGCATAGACTACTGACTCTTCCTAGAATATTTTTTATCTCTCTTCCTTGTCTAAATAAATCCTACCAATTATGCAAGTCTGAACAAAAACATTTCCTGACTCTTGCCACACTAGATTGGCTGTGCCTATGTCCATACTTCCTCTAAATCATGTCCAATATTCTTTAAGTCATTACTTAAGTCATTCTGTGAATTCTACGTCTATCACTCTTCCCATTGTCAACTCCAGGTCTACGACAAAGTCTAGAACATAGTAAGTACCTTATATATAATTGCTGAGTGAACAAATGAATACACCTGGTGTTATTTCAGAAATTTCTCTTGGCTACTTTCAAACTTACTCGTGTTCCTTGGCAAGGCTGGTTTGGCATGTGATTCTCCTGGGTCCTCCCCATTTTGCTGGATTCAAGGATTTTCTCTGGTTTGGAAGATAAGAAACACCTAGGCAAAAATGACATGTGAGAAAGGAAGGCAGCCAATTGCCTATAGTTGGGACATAGGCTGACCTCAGCATTTATTGCTTTCAGTGCTAAATAACTTATTTTTAATGAAAGAAAAGATTATAATTGTTTTAAAAAACAATGGTAAAAACATAAAGGCCATATCAGATCATAATGTCACAGAGACTATCAAGCTTCTTTACCTAAATTAGATTCTTTGCCTAAGATAATTAAAAGTGATGCTATATATTCTGAACCACATGAAGTCCTAAGCTGAACTAATACCAGGGGAAGGCCCTGAGTTAATACATAATCACACATTCTGAGTCAAGAATCAGAAAGGAGAGAGATCTAAAGCTTATATTCAAGTTAGATGCAGTTAATTTATTATCCCTGAAGGCCAATTATTCTAATCATTTGGAGACTGCGACAATGTGGTCCCCTGCCTCAAGGGAGAGATTCGTATACTCTCCTCTCAAGAAGGGCCCAAGCTTTGCACTCACTGCCCCTGAAGGTTTCCAGACTTTTTCAAAGAAAAATTTTGCCTTCAAAAGTTTTTGCGTATTATGTAGATAGTAGCAATCACCCACATTAGTGGTTTAGTTTTGTTCTCTCTCTTTTTTTTTTTTTGAGATACAGTATCATAAAAGGAAAAAAAAAGCCTTTGGCTCAATAGCTTTTTTATGATAGCTTTTTATGTGCTTTCTTAGAGAAAAGTTATAAAACTTGGTTCTTTCAGCTTCTATCAAAGATATACAATGTTTCCTTTTTTTGTGCAAGTCACAAAGGAGCCATAACTGTATATATTTTCACATCAGATGTAAAATTCATATCTCACTTGTGACTTATGCAAGGAAAATAGGAAGCTCCATTAGACAGACCTACAATTTGTCTGTGAATAGTGATTTGCAGTTGGGGAGTACTTTCTTTTGAAATCATTAAATCTTCACGGCTAAGTATTCCTTCTGCCTTGACAGATTCTACACATTACCTCATCATATGTATAAAAATGATCTTTAAAAAATACCTTTAATGACTTCAACAATGGCCAAAGTTCATCCAACACTTTCCATACTTTCAAGAACTACATTTGGAGGCACTTTTTATCCTGTCACTTTGATGGTGCATAACAAAAAGCTTGTGTCAGAATTTCAATGTGGCTTCACATAGTCTTCTCCTGTTATTAAGAGATATTTTTGAGCCAAATGAATAGTGTCATCCTCGGTATGATATTAGCTTTAAAAAACCTCCTATATCTTCAAGTTGCATTGCTTATTGTAGATGAAAATCAAATGTGTAGTTGAACAGATATAATTTCAACAGAACTAAAATAGGAGAAAAACAGAACTGTGCTCTTCCTTTCCATCAAAACTGACATCTCCATTCATTCTTCCAGTGTAGCTAAAATCAGTCCTTTGTTTGTGCTTGTGAGCAATAACTCTACTTTCAGGTTATTATTATAGAGAAATTTGTTTTGGATAATACCATAATTTTAAGCAAATTAAAATCTTACTATGCTCTCAAATATTTTTTAAATCTTAAATACTTACAAAAAGAAAATGAATGAATCATTCTTGATTTCAAATCAGCCATTTGAAAACAGCAAAATTATTTCATTTCCCCTAAGTTGTTATGTACTATATAAATGAATATGGGGTATTCAAAATGCCAGTAAAACCTTGGCACTGCCAGAAGGCTCAAGAACACTATTTCATTTAACAATAGCTGATGTTTGGAAGTCTTTCCAAACAAGTTTATAGCCACTCTATCAATTTTTACAAATAATTTTATATTCCAAAGCTCCAAATAACTTGGAGGCAAAAAATTTAGGAGACTTAAGGACATAGGAAGGGAAAATTTAAATAAACAGCATTAAACTTTCATAATTTGAAGATATTTTTGTTTTTGAAGGGAAAACATGCACTTTCCGTAAACTTGCAGTTGCTTTCTTATGCCCATCATGCATGCTTTAGCATACCAAACTATGTAAAGTTCCACTCATTTGCCTTGCTATCTCATACTGTTCTTTGTGTTCATGTACATGGATTTTCCTGCCAGGAACATTTTTTGCCTCCTGCAAAAATTGCCGTTATCCTTCAAGGCTCATCTCACATGTCATCTTTTCTGGGCTACATTCCCTCACCTTCCTGTCTAACATAAATAGTCTTCTTGACTATGTTCTCTTAATACTGTCTCCTTCTGTATTTGGATCATTTGATCCAGTTTGTTGTATTTCTAATTAGGTCATAAATTCCTTGAGTTATTATAGCATTCACTTTGTTTTTCATTTTTATACAAATTCAAGGGGTACAAGTGCAGTTTTGTTACATGTATATATTGTGTAGTGGTGAAGTGTGTTTAGTGTAACCATCACCTGAATAATGTACATTGTGCCCATTAAGTAATTTCTTATCCCTCACCTTTCTCACCCCCTCCCACCCTCCCACTCTTCCCAGTCTCTGGTGTCTATTATTCCACAGTGTATATATATACACACACACACACACACACACATATACACATACATGTACATGTGTATGCACACACATATATATTACATATCATGTATATATGTATATATGTGATAGGTATATGTAACATTTTCTTTGATTTCCAATCAGTCATTAATGGATACTCAGGTTGATTCCATATCTTTGTTATTGTCAACAGTCCGGTGATAAACATATGAGTGCAGGTGTATTTTTAATATAGTAATTTATTTTCCTGTAGGTAGATACCCAGCAATGAAGTTGCTGAATTGAATGGTAGTTCTATTTTTAGTTATTTGAGAAAACTCCAAACTGTTTTCGATAGAGAATGTGCTAATTTACCTTTCTACCAACTGTGTTTTGTCTGCAACTTTGCTAACATCTTTTTTTTCTTTTTAATAGCCATTTTGACTATAGTAACATAATATATAATTGTGGTTTTAATTTGCATTGATCTGATGCCTAGTGATGCTGAATAATCTTTCATATGCTTTTGGCCATTTTTGTGTCTTTTTTTTGAAAAATGTCTGTGCATATTCTTCACTCACTTTTTGTTATTTTGGAATTTTTTGTTGTTATTGACTTAAGTTCATTGTATATTCTGGATATCAGCCCTCTGTCAGATGCATAGTTTGCAAATATTTTATCCCATTTTTCAGGTTGTCTGTTCACGCTGTTGATTATTTCATTTCATTGATCTTCATTTTTAATACAGGTCCAGAGACCTGTATTATACTATACTGAGAACTCAGAAAAGTTATATTGAGGAGTTAATAAACATAGTGAGACTGCTCACCCTGACAATTGACTACATAATCTCTCTCATTACTGAAATCCTCAGGGTTTTTTTTTCTTACTATTAGGTCTCCTTTTTTCTCAGGCCATCAAAATGCAGTTTTCTCTCCTACTGCTAGAAGTCTTTTAACATGCCACCTGTAATCTCACATCGTGTATCTGCTTACCCCTAACCCAAAGCCTTGTCTTCCATATTACTTTTTTTTTTTTTCTGTTCATACTGGATTCCTTTCTCTAGGCGATTGTATGAGAAGATGTAAAGAAATTAATACTTTATTCCAGCCAAGTAAATAAAGTAGCTTAAAATGGTTAGGCAGAAGCCAGGAAGTCAATGGATATACCACAGAAAATTAAGACATTAAGAATTTAGGTAAATGGACAATAGTAATTTTAACTTTAGTCACCATGGTTTAAGGTTGTGTGTTTCTAGGTAAATAATTAGGGGCCGACTATAATTACGCATTGTGGGCTCCAAAACACAAACTAAGGTAGAAATGATCCAAAGATTAGAGATAGAAGAAAAAAAGGGCCAAGTCAGTAATTTTGTCTTTTACCATGGAGAAAATATAAAAATCTAGATTTAAGAAAGTAATATCAAGAAGTAGTTATCCTCATATGAAAGAATTAAGTTTTCTTTTCAGTGGGACTTGTCTAATGCTTTAACTATTTTTGCATAAACTGGCAAAAATATAAGGCTGACAAAAAGAACTCATTTTTCCTCCAAAATGAGACTGGAAACCAGTGGTCAATGGGAAAACACATACTGACTACCTAAATTCTTTTAGATGTACATTTATTATTAAAAAAAAAAGAGTTCTGCTAGAAATCTACTAGAGATGCCATCACACAAACAAATGGTAATTATAAAGTCCGATGATGACAAAATGAATTTTAAAAGAAATTTAAATGTTAAAATAATATTTATTCGCCTACCAAAATTGATAATTGAAAAAGGATGACAGTCATCTCTGAGAACACCTGAGCAATGAAAAAAGACATCAATCACTTTTTTTTTCCTGTTATTAACATCTTTTATTTTATTTTATTTTATTATTATTATACTTTAATTTTAGGGTACATGTGCACAATGTGCAGGTTAGTTACATATGTATACATGTGCCATGCTGGTGTGCTGCACCCATTAACTCACTCATAGGTGGGAATTGAACAATGAGAACACATGGACACAGGAAGGGGAACATCACACTCTGGGGACTGTTGTGGGGTGGGGGGAGGGGGGAGGGATAGCTTTAGGAGATATACCTAATGCTAAATGATGAGTTAATGGGTGCATCAAACACTTTTGGTCTATACTGTTTTGATGTAATATCTGATTAATAGAAAAAACAATTATGAATCCAGCAACCAACTGGAGAACTAAAACAGTACCAAGAGTAACAATAATTTTGAAGCTCACTGCATGATATTCTCCAATCCCATCTGCCTGTATTCTCTCAAGAGGGAACCAACAGCCTGAAATACGTGTTCATAATCTTTGCGATTTAAGACAATTATGTTATGATGCATAGATATATATTTTAACATATATTCTTTATTTTTCTTCTTTTTTTAACATTGCTAAGATTGCATTATGACATATGTAGTTATTTGTGATTTGCTTTTTTTCTTCAATCTTTGTTTTTAAGATTTCTCCATAGTGTTCAAGGTAATTGTAATTTATTTATTTTATCTAATAAATAATCATCTAATGTGTATACATATAAAACATATGTATTCATTATTCTATTATCAGACTTTGGATTGTTACCAGATTAATTTTTCCCCTATTAAAACAATTTTGGACTGCCACTAATAAGCATGGCAGGGTAGTTTGTACCATATTAGGCCTCAGTTGTAGACTATGAAAAAAATGAATAAAATGTATGGAACAGTTGTTGTCATATATTGGATAACAGGCATTGCAGGAATGTGATCCCTCAGAGAATAAAAACCAGTGAAGTTAACCATTATCCTAGTGTTCTTCCAGGAATTTTTTTTTATCAGAAACTGACCCAGAAAGGAGAAATCCAAGATGATCACAAGTTTCACAGAGCTGAAAGGACAGAGAGGGAGATCAATGAAGCTGAGGTGACTGAAATTTATAGGGCAAGTAACGGGAATAGAGGAGTTACACAAAGAACAACTTCCAGACATCTGCGTTAGGATCTCATTGAATATATGAACAAATACCAAGCTATGAGTGTACAGGGTGGAAAAACTAAGAAAAACTAGTAGAGAAGGAAAAAAAAAGAAAACAGAAAACCTGAAAACCAACAAACAAAGAGCCAGATATTGAACTGGGTTGGGAAATCTTCAAACTCTAGTTAACCAAATAAAACCTCTTTGAACACATGGTTCATTCAGTAGAGAGTGAAAAAAAGACCAGGTCATAGGGGTAGGGTTAATCTAGCTCTAAAATAAAGACTATTTTTAACTCACCCTAAAAAAGATTACAAACAAGTTTTACAAGGATTAAACTAAACCACAAGTAAATTAGCTGCATGCCAGAAAAAAATTTGCCAACGATTAAAGGACAAAAACAAAATTCAGAGACCTGATAATGTGAAGCCTCTAATAAAAATTGGTAGAAATGTGAAGAAACTACAACAAAAAGAATATATGGACTATAAACAGGAGATAAATCAGTCAATAAAACATACCCAGAAATATCAGAAATGTTGGAATAAACAAAGTATTTTGTGGCAGCTCTTAATATGTTTAGTTATTGTGATGGTTAATTTTAGGTGTCAACTTAATTGAAATAAGGGATACCCAGATAGCTTATAAAGCATAATTTTTGGGTTTCTCTGTGACAGTGTTTCTAGAAGAGATTGTCACTTGAATCAGTAGATTGAGTAAGGAAGATTTACCCTCATCAGCGTGAGAGGACATTATCTAATCCATTGAGGACACAGATAGAATTTTTACAAAGAAAAAAGAGGCCTGAGGCAGTGGCTCACGCTGTAATCCCAGCAATTTGGGAGGCCGAGGCAGGCAGATCACCAGGTCAGGAGATAGAGACCATCCTGGCTAACACGATGAAACCCTGTCTCTACTAAAAATACAAAAAATTATCCCAGCGTGGTGGCGGGCACCTGTAGTCCCAGCTACTGGGGAGGCTGAGGCAGGAGAATGGCATGAATCCCGAGGGCAGAGCTTGCAGTGAGCCGAAATCGCGCCACTGTACTCCAGCCTGGGTGACAGAGCGAGACTCCATCTCTCAAAAAAAAATAAAAAGAAGGTTGAATTTGCACTCTTTTCTGGAGCTGGGACATCCGTCTTCTCCTACCATCAGACATTAGAACTCAAGTTTCTTGGGCCTTTAGACTTGGGGGCTTACATCAGTGGCCCCCAATTTCTCAAACTTTCAACTGCAAATAAAGTTACATCGTCAGATCCCCAGGTTCTTCTTTGGACTCAGACTGGATTACATCAGAAGCTTTCCTGGTTCTTCAGTTTGAAGAGAGCATGTTGTGGGACTTCTCGACCTCTATAATTGTGTGAGCCAATTCCCATAATAAATACATATATGTATAAATCTATCTCTTGTTGATTCTGTTTCCCTGGAGAACTCTAATACAGTCATTTAAAGGAAAACATCAATATAATCAAGAGAGAAATAGAAGTTATCTTTATGAAAGTTTTAGAATAAAAAAAGTGAAAAAATGTACTAGATTGGATTTACAGTGCATTAGACACTGCAGAAGAAAAGATCAATGAATTTGAACATAGAGCATTACAAACTGTAAAATAGACTAGATAAAGAGAAATAAAATGGAATTATAGGTATTGCTTCATGGAACAATTAGCTACATAACATATATCAAGGTTTAGTCTCAGAACAGAGGGATAGAACAAAAATATTTTGAAGAATATAAAAATATATTATCTATATTGTTGTAAAACTTAACCCTACAGATCTCCAAAGCTCAATGAAATATAAACAGGGTAAAAACAAAGAAAAATGTGGGAAAATACAACATAAACTAATTGATGAAAAACAATAAAAAGAGAATCTTAAATAGTTCACTTGGAGTTATGTATCCAGTGAAAATATTCTTCAAAAAATTAAATACATTTATTCTTTTAAAAATAAAGAATTTTTAGCTAAAATAATTTGCTGCAGGAGAAAACAGCACAAGAAATGTTAAGGAAAATTATTTAGGTTGCAGGAAATGTAATACTGTTTTAAAACTCCACAAAAAAAGAGCAAGAAATGTTTTTTAAAATATATGTGTACATATAAAGTATATTTGCTATTTTTAATTTCTAAAATTTTCTATTTCCACTTGTTTTGTAAAGAAAAATATAATAATGTGTTAGAGGGTTTATAAAGTATGTAGAAATAATGTGTATGAAAAGAATGGCACAAAGGGTGGGAAGGAGAACCGGTAAGCATAATATTGTCAGATTCATATTGCAAACTTTTAAATAATCAAACACATAGCACAAAAAACAAAAGGCTGTATTAAATAAACTAGTATAAGACTAAAATGAAATATTAAAAACTAATAAAAATAAGACGAGGAAAAAAGATATGAAAACTGATGGGATAGACAGGAAATGTATATTATAATGCTAGACTTAAACTCAACCACAGGTAATTATATTAAATGTAAATTCACAAACTAAACCAAAGAAAAACATTGTCAGACTAGGTTGAAAACACCAAAAGCAACGGCAACAAAAGCCAAAATTGACAAATGGGATCTAATTAAACTAAAGAGCTTCTGCACAGCAAAAGAAACTACCATCACAGTGAACAGGCAACCTACAAAATGGGAGAAAATTTTCACAACCTACTCACCTGACAAAGGGCTAATATCCAGAATCTACAATGAACTCAAACAAATTTACAAGAAAAAAACAACCCCATCAAAAAGTGGGCGAAGGATATGAACAGACACTTCTCAAAAGAAGACATTTATGCAGCCAAAAAACACATGAAAAAATGCTCAACATCACTGGCCATCAGAGAAATGCAAATCAAAACCACAATGAGATACCATCTCACACCAGTTAGAATGGCAATCATTAAAAAGTCAGGAAACAACAGGTGCTGGAGAGGATGTGGAGAAACAGGAACACTTTTACACTGTTAGTGGGACTGTAAACTAGTTCAACCATTGTGGAAGTCAGTGTGGCGATTCCTCAGGGATCTAGAACTGGAAATACCATTTGACCCAGCCATCCCATTACTGGGTATATACCCAAAGGACTATAAATCATGCTGCTATAAAGACACATGCACACGTATGTTTATTGCAGCACTATTCACAATAGCAAAGAATTGGAACCAAGCAAAATGTCCAACAATGATAGACTGGATTAAGAAAATGTGGCACATACACACCATGGAATACTATGCAGCCATAAAAAATGATGAGTTCATGTCCTTTGTAGGGACATGGATGAAATTGGAAATCATCATTCTCAATAAACTATCACAAGAACAAAAAACCAAACACCGCATATTCTCACTCATAGGTGGGAATTGAAGTATGAGAACACAGGGACACAGGAAGGGGAACATCACACTCTGGGGACTGTTGTGGGGTGGGGAGAGGGGGGAGGGATAGCTTTAGGCGATATACCTCATGCTAAATGATGAGTTAATGGGTGCAGCACACCAGCATGGCACATGTATACATATGTAAGTAACCTGCACATTGTGCACATGTAGCCTAAAACTTAAAGTATAATAATAATAAAATAAAAAGAAATGAGAAAAAAAAGACCTTATAATATACTATCTGCAAGAAAGCCACTTTAAAAATGATTTTTTTATATATGAGGATATATATGTTAAAAGCAGAAAGATTAAAAAGGTGTACCATGCAAATACTCATCATAGGAAAGTTGAACAGAGTATCTTAATATCAAAGTATAATGTAGCACAGAGTGTTGCCTAAGATAAGGATGAACATTTTATGATAATAAAAAGATTAACTTTTCAAGAAGACATTCAAATCCAAAATGTATATGCACCTAGTAACAGAGCTTTAAGATGTATGAAGTAAAAGCTGACAGTACTTAACAGGAAATTGACATTTTACTATAATAGTTGGAGATTTTAACACTCTTCTCTAGTAATTTATCAATTACAAGAACAGCAGGACAGAAAATCAGTAAATAACCTTATTCTCCAGTAATTTATCAATTATAAGAAGAACAAGAAGACAGAAAATCAGTAAAGTACAGAAGACATGAACACAGCTATTAACCAACTTGACCTAATTGATATTTAAAGAACTCTGCCAACCAACAGCAGAATACACTTATCTGCACATGGAATATTCACCAAGATAAATTATGTGTTGGGCCGTAAAACAAGTCTTACCCCTTAAAAAGACTAAAAACGAAGAGCGTATGCTCTCTAATTGCAACAAAATTAAATTATGTATCAATAACAAAAGAATACTTAAAAAATCACCAAATATTTAGAAATTCAAAACACACATCTAAATAACAAAATGATCAAGAGGAAATCACAAAAGAAAGTAGAAAATATTTTTAACTGAATAATAATGAAAACACAACGTGTGTGATATAGTTAAAGCAATACTTACAGGTAAATTTTTATCATTTAAAAGGGAAAATTCAAAATTTAATGATCTAAACTTCTACCTTAAACAAATGGAAAATGAAATCAATTTAAGATGAAAGATAGTAGAAGAAAAGAAAGATTAAGTAGTAGATATCAGTTAAATTAAAAATGGACAGATAATAAGGAAAAAGTAAAACTCAAATCTCATTTTTAGAAAATAACAAAACTGATAAACATCAAAAACAAGAGATAAAATTTAACCAATATCAATCATGAAAGAGGAAACATCACTATGTCTCTATCCTAAAACATTTAAAGTACAGGAAGGCAATGTTAATTGACAACATTTAATTTTACAACTAGGTCAAATAAACAAGCTCTTTAAAATAAATAATTCTTATAACTGGCACAAGTAGAAACAGAAAATATGAATTTTTCCATATCTATCAATGAAATTAAATTTGTAATTAAAAACCCTTATACTATAAAAAATTGAGTCCCAGTTAGTTTCATTGATGAATTCTATCAAACATGTAAAGAAGAAATTATATAACGTGGCCAGCCAACTTGGATTTATCTCAGGAATGTAAAGTGTTTTAACTATTAAAAATCAATTTATATAATTAGTCACATGAATGGAATAAAAGAAAATAATCTTACATCATCTTAGTAAATACAGAAAATGCATATAACAAAATCCAATATACATGATGAAACTGTCAAATATGTAGGATTAGAGGGAAACTTTCTCATCTAGGAAAAATACACCTACAAAAAGTCAATATTCAGCATCATAATGGTAAGAGACTAAAATATTTCCCCTTTCCTTTTATCACCGCCTCTGTTCCACACTTAATGGGTGACCTGGACAGTATAGTCAGGCATTAAAAATAATAATTATGGCTTTGAGATGGAAAAGGAAGGAATAAACCTGCCTCTGATTGGAGGTGGCATAAATGTGTATGTGTATTTTCAAGAATCTACAACAAAAACCCTAAAATTAATATTTAGGGATAAACTAAACAAAATATGCAGAAGACCTGTACACTGAGAATTTGCATAACATTTATGAGAGAAATGAAAGAATACCAAAATAAGGAGATATACCGTGTTCATGGAATACAAGACTCAATAGTGTTCAGAAGTCAATTCTCTCACAATTGATATATGTATTAAATATTATCCAGTCAAAATCCTAGCCTGCTTCTACTTTTGTAAAATTTAGCAAGCTACTTCTGAAACTTACATGAAATTCAAAGCATATGAATAGCCAAAGGTAGAAAAAGAAACAAACTTAGAAGACTTGCACTACTTAATTTAAAGATTTACTCAATATTTATTCTAAAAGTAATGATAATCAAGAAAATGAGACATTGGCATAAAGATAGGCTTATAGATTAATGCAACAGAAGAAAGCTCAGAAATTTACCCACCTTCTAAAGTCCATCAAAAAAATGCCAATTAATTCAATAGGGAAAGGGTAATATTTTGAATAAGTAGTGCTGAAACAAATGGATATCACTGTTAAATAAATTGATCCTTTAACCATATCCTGTACCATAAACAGAAAATAAACTTAAGTTGGATCATAGCCCTAAATGTAAATCTCTGTATTCTATATAGATTTCTACATACCTAAATGTAAATCTATGTATTTTCTATGTATTCTACAAATGCATAGAAAAATATCTCACTTTTTACTTTCTGGAGTCAGAAAATACTTCTTAAGACAGAAAATGAAAAACCACTAAGAAAACAATAAGATTACAAGAACTTCATCAAAATTAAAACCTGCTTGTGTCAAAAGACAATGGTAAGAAAATAAAAAGGCAAGCTCAGATTGGAAGAAAATATGTGCAATATATATTTGATAAAGAACTTGTATCCAGTATGAACTAATAATTCTTACATTTAATGCTGGGAAGGAAAAAAATGCAACATAAAAAATGAACCAAAGATTTGAGTATGCCAATGGCTAATAAAAACATCCAAAGTAGCTCCAAGTTGTTAGTCATCAGGCAATATAAATTGAAACCACACTTTAGTATCACTACAGTACTACAAAAATGACTAAAATTAAATGATTGACAATACCAAGTATTTTCAAAGATGTAGAACAACTGGAAATTTCATACATTGTTGGTAGACATGTTAAATTATACAGGTACAATGGAAAAATAGTCTGGTAAATACTTACACAGTTGAACATTTACTTACCGTACATTCTAGAATTTCTATGCTTTTTACTTACCCCAAAGAATTAAAAATGTGTGTTCACAAATACTTGTATAAAGTTTTATTCATAATAGCCTAAAACTGAAAACCAAATGTCCAACAGTCAGCAGGTGTCTGGATAAACAAATTGTGGCATATCCATATATTGACATACTCCTCAGCGATTAAAAGGAATTAACTACCGATGTGCACAACAACTTAAATGAATCTTATAAATCTTACACAGAGAGACAGAAGACATACTCAAAATACTACGTACTGTATTATTCAATTTACATAAAAGTATAAAACTGGTGAAAGTGTTCCTAAATTATGGACATCAGATCATTGATTGCCTGGGACATGGGTGAAATAATTGGGAAGAGATATGAGGAAGAACTTGGGGTTTATAAAAAATCTTCTATATCCTAATTTTCTTGATTGTTCTCATGGTAAAGTCAAGGGTCCAAGAGAGAGAGCAGCACAAAAGAATTAAAGCTACAATACAGTGGCCAAAGCAAATCATAAGGCAAGCCATACTCAAAGCATGGGTTAAGAGACTCCATTTTCTAATGGTAAGATGTGCAAAGTTACCCAGTGAAGGATGTGAATACAGGCAGTGATGGAGAATTAAGACCAGTTTTTCAATTAATCTGCTATACTGACCAAGGTCCCACATTTTGCATTCTTTCTATTTTCATTTATTCTCCCAACAACCTAACCAGTATTTTCCTGAGCTCATCTCTTTCTTCTAATAATTCGATGAATGTAGCTAGTAATAATCACACATTTTTAACGTTCTGTCTTGTAACTCCTTTCCTAGGTTTAGAAGCATTTCAGATTACCTTTCTAAGCTCTCAAGGATGACAGTTTTACCAAATGTTTTCCGCTGCATAGCATGACACTTCATCTCCTCATTCTCCAGTATGCATTCCTTTCCATCTTCATCCTCACTGTTATGGAAATTCCAAATATTTACTGTGTTGTTATGTCAGTTACCCGTTTTCATTTTTATGTATTAAGTTCTATATTAGTAAGATAATGCTAGAAGGTATAAAAAATAAACCCTAGAAAGTCTGGAGCTTAGCAAGGTATACATTTATATCTCATTCATGTAACATCTGACAGAATGTTATTAGTTAGCTAGCATTGGTGAGGTAACAATTTTGTACTTTTCTTTACACAGTCGTTTAGAAACTCAGTCCTGCTATTTTCAACTTGTTACTTACAAATTTATTCTGGGTATTGATATCAAACTATCCAACAAAAGAAGAGTAGAGAGTCATAGATTTTTAAAAACAATTCTATACTTGATTGCCAGAAATCATCATAGCCGTAGCCTTAAAAAAAAAAAAAAAAAAAAGGCAAATGTATGTCCAGGAGACCAAAAAAAAAAAAGGATTTTGGAAAGAGATGAGGTTTCCAGCCTTTGCTATATACCTCATTTGTTTGTAAAATTATACTCGTCTTTTCTACTATTTTATGATTTTGTCATTAATTTCAGTATTTATTTCTAAAGTCAAAAGCTCATCGATATCTTAACCATCTTCCTCCCCAAAATGAAAGAACTTCAGGACACATTAGCTTATGACTTCTTTTTTTTAATTACATGCTCTTTTTGATCAGTATTTTAGTGCTGTCCCTTTTTACACACACACATTATTTTTATTGCTGTTGCTATTACTATTATTTGTGTTTTTCTTACCACTTCTTGCATCTTAAACTTTCTTTCTGGAGTCATTATTCTCCTTCTTGAAGTGTATATCCTTTAGTAATGGTTTGTTGGTGAAAAACTTGTTCAATATTTGTAGATTTGATATCCTTATCTCCTTTTGCACTCCTAAAGAAAAATTTACAAAATACAAAATTATTGGTTTATAGGTGCTTTTACTCTCTTTTCTGCTATATTGAACATAATTGTTCCAACATCTTTTCCTGCTTCCATTGCTGCTGTTGAAAAGCCAGTAGACATGCTAATCATTGTTATTTTGTAAATTATCTGTCTCCTTCTCTGGCCACTTTTAATATATGTCATTGCTGTTCTGTGGCTTTAGTCATGCTTTGTATATATTGTATTTCCTGTGTTTATGGATTCATGTCCTTCATTTTAGGAAAATTGTATGCTGAATACTTTTCAGATATTACATAGTCTTCTCTCTCTCTCTCTTTTGCTCTCACTCTCTCTTAACTCTCTATCTCTATATCTATTATCTTAGATTGGACTTACACCCTCTAGCTTTATACTACATGTCTACTAACTGATGCCCATATTTATGTATTTTCTGTCTCCCTTCCTCTCAGTGCCTCATTCTGTATACGAAGCTGTAATCTATCTATCACTTTTGGAAATATTCTCTTCAACTATGTCTAATTTAATGTATAACCCAGCCATCGAGTTTTACGTTTATGTGATTATATTTTTGTTTTTAAATGTCTATTTTATTTTTAATCTGCATATTTACTTTTATTGTCATATCTTCCTTGATCATTTTTAATCCATGACTATTTTTACTCCATGTTTTATTGCTGTGAAAATTCAGTATGAAGTTATGTGCTGTTCTGTATTTTGTGATTCTGGGATAACTGAATAAGAACAATTTAATAAATTGGAGCAACAAAATCAAAAAGTAAAATTCCACTATCAAAATACGCAGATTACCAAATATAGCTTTTAAGTCAAAAATTAAATCTAACCATTTGCCATTTAGAGGAAATTAGATTAAAACAAAGTGACATACCATGAAAAAAAAAAAGCTAAAAATAATAGGATAAATAGACAAGGAGCGTGAGTTTAATGGAGTGTTTCTTAAAAGGATAACTTAAAGCAAAAATTAGAAAGAGGGCCATTGTATTTGGTAAAGGATAATTAAAACTCTAAAAATAATAACTTTTATGAACAGGTATTTTCAGAGAGAAAATTAATCAAAACACAAAATAAAACTTATATAAGAAGATACTGGTAGTAATGATAGTAGTGGGAAATTAACACACCTATCTCAGTCTGACAGATCAGTGAAGATGAAAATAAAGAGGACATAGAGTAGTAGTTTTCTGTGGAGTAAGGGGAGGAGTGAGCAGACTCCAGGACCCTTGTTCCTGCTTCAAGCAGAATACTTTGCATCTATTGATATGGGTTATTTTAGTGTACAAGGATTCCATAGGAGTTAAATTGTTCTGAAATTATTAAAAACATGAAAGCAATATCTGAATGACAACTAACAAAAGCTATATAAAAACTAACTTTTAAACTTTTATCATAAATAAAATTTACTTTTTTCCCAATAACATGGAACTTGTACCAAAAATTAATTCTGTATGCAAAGATTCTCAGCAGGTTCCAGAAAGTAGAAACTGTATATCACTCTATGTATCAATATGTATCATATGTGGCCATACGTTTGATGTCAGCATAAAAGATAGTCATATGATTTTATTATTAATCATGAATAATAATTATACTGATCATTCAGCTCAAAAAGTTAAAGTATAATAGGAATTATATATGAAGTATAAATATATACATTATATATAAAGTATAAGTATATACATTATATATAAAGTATAAATATATAAATATATATAAAGTATAAGAGGAATTAGTAAATTTAAAAACAGAAACTCATGAATTACAACAAAAAAGTAATAAAAACTTAAAATGCTTATTTTAGAGACCAATAAAATAGACAAACTTCTGTCATAGTCAATCGTTTAAAACTTATTATATCTAACATTTATTGGATGCTTACAATATGCCATGTATTTTACTAAGTAATTTATAATAATTTATCTCACTTAATCTTCAAAATAGTATTTTGACAATTGTTCATTCATTTATTTCATAAGCATTTATTAACAATATACCAAACATATGAGGCACTGGGGACATACTGCTTTAACAAAATTACACTGCCCTAAAGATATTTGCATTTTGGAGGAATAAACAAATATCTTCATTTTACAGATGAGAAACAAAATTTAGAGAACTTAGGCAAATTTCCCGAGGTCACATAGCATCTTTGTGCCCAAATCATATTAGAACCCAGGTTTCTCTGAAGGTCCGTGCTGCTAACCAATATGTAGTGTTATTTCTGTGGGGGAAAATACAGAAAACATATATTCATACCATATAAATTATAAAGAATATGCAAGGAGCATCATTATATTATTGTAAACTAGGGTTTTTTGCCTGCTACTTTGTGCCAGGCTGTTTAAATCTTTCAAGATTCACAACTACTCTCTGACATAAGTCGTAATATTTCCACCATACGTTACAATTGAGAAACCTAAAGAAATGAAATGTTAAGTAACTTGTAGTTGCAGAGCTACCTCTATACCCCGTCAGTCTGGCTGCAGAACCTACACTTAACTACTAGAATATGTAACCAGCTGTGATTAAGACTGTTTTAAACTAAACAATTACAATTTATATAACTTGCTGCTAAAACATTGAAATTATAGATAAAATAGTTGGTTTTCTAGTGAAATGTGAATTGCCAAAGTTGGCATAAGCAGAAATTTGAACAATACAATCAAGGAAAACACAGTCAAAAAACTAACTCCACTGACGGTGGCAGACCCAGGTAACTTTGTGAGAATCCTATCAGTATATGAAGGCAAATATAATTTCCCTACAATTTAAGTTGATACAGAATACAGAAAATAGGAATATTCTGGCTTGTTTACCAAGCAGTCACTCACCATTATGCTACTGCATCTGTCAAAGTTATCCATAAACAAACCATGAACTCACCAACGAATAAGCTCACAAACAACCTTAATAAGCTACAGACAATCTCACCTCTGAATATATGCAAAACTTCTAGGATCTATTAAAAGAATAATATGTCAGACTCATATAAAGGATATTCCAAAATGCAAGGTTCATCCTTTCTGGACATTGAATACATGCACCTACACCAACAAGCAAAAATTGCCAACTCCTTCATCCAGCAACTTCAATTTTAAGTTTTATTCCTAAGGAATAAAGCAGAAAGGTATTCGAAGATACATAAGGATGTTTATCATAATGTCATTTATAATGGAGAACATTGCTATCACTCCTTAGGAAAAAATAATAGGAAAACATCTTACACTTAACGGTTATAATCTATGGTAGACTGTTACAAGAGACAAAAGTAAGATACACAAAGCATTTTGTTATTTAAAAGAAAAAATTCTAGCTGGCTACACAAATTAGGACTTTGCTGAAGAGGAGGCATTTAGGACAGGTCTCAGAGGATGAGTAGCATTTTAGCAGATATGATTGGAAACACAGACGAATGTGTTTCTGGGTCAGGAGATCTGGAAAGAAGTAGTGAGAAATCAAACTGAAAAAGTCGACTGGGTCCAAAGCATGAAGTGTATTAAATATAAATAGTACTAAATAAATCAGTGGAACAGAATTGAGAAGCCTGAAGCAGATTCACATACGTGGGAACAAATTATATGAGAAAAGCAACATTTTAAATATTGTGGGAAACGGAGTTTTACTTATTTAATGATGCTGAAATAATCACTTACATTCCCTATCTCACATCAATAAACAAATATAGTCCAGTTGGGTGAGAGATCCAAACATTTTAAAATGATACAAAATGCTACCAAATACTTCAGAAAATACGGACAAACTTAGGTTTATAGATAATTTTCTAAACACACAAAAAATCGGAAGTCAGGAAGGAAACTATAGACATGTTTTCTTCTCGCCAAAAATGATTATAAAATTGTATTACAGGCACCATCATAAGCTAACAATACACTGGGGAAGAATAGTTCTATGGCCCTAAAACACAAAGAACTCTAAGAAATTAACACAAGCAAATAAAAAAGCAAGCAAAATAATAATAAAAAAACATAAGCAAACATTTCACAGAAATGCAAATGCAAATGGCCAATAAAATCATGAAAAGATGTTCAACCTCCTTAGGGTTCAGGAAAATATTAAGCAATAAAATACCATTTTTTGCCCTATAAATACTAACAAAGCTTCAAGCAGATTGATCAAATGTGATGCTGGCAAAGATATAGGGAAACAGTATCACATATTACCAATAGGTAGGGAAACTGCTTGTATATTATTGAAAAACAATTTGGCAGTACTTATTAAAATGGAAAATGTGCATGTCCTTTGATCCATCAGTCCTGCTTTTGTGAATGACTGCTACAGAAAATAGAATAGTACGTGAAATATGTGCAAGGTTATTTATAGCAGCATTGATTTTTAATGATTAAAAAAAGAAAAATGCCGGGCATGCTGGCTTATGCCTGTAATCCCAGCACTTTGGGAGGCCTAGGCGGGCAGATCACTTGAAGTCAGGAGTTCGAAAACAGCCTTGCCAACATGGTGAAACACCATCTCTACTAAAAACGCAAAAATGAGCCGGGCATGGTGGCAGCACACCTGTAATCCCAGCTACTTGGGAAGCTGAGGCAGGAGAATTGCTTCCGAGAGGTGCAGGTTGCAGTGAGCTGAGATCGTGCCACTGCACTCGAACCTTGGCGAAAGAGCAAGACTCTGTCTCAAAAAATATTAAAAAAAAAAAAAGAAAAACCTCCGCTGCTTTCAATGTTTACCTAAAAGGGGGCAGTTGATTAAGCTGGTACATCTATACAATGAAATAATTTGCAACTATTAAGCAGAATAAGTCAGGCTAATTATTGAATATGATCATTAAATAATAAAATAGCAAATACACAAAATTTATATTTTAAAAATAACAAAACAGAAATAACTCATTACATGTGTGAACATATGCTTCACGGAGATGAAGTGGGAGATTATGTGTAAACTGTATTTACTATTTGGCCGGAAAATAAGATTTGCAGGGTTGGAGGAAGGATAAGTTTTAATTTACGTAATTCCTAACCCTTTGGTTTGACTCATTGCAATAAGCACATATATGTTAGTAATTTTGCCAAGTTACTGTTGTCATTTACAAAAACATAACAATTTTTTTTCTTTTTTTTTTTTTTTTGAGACGGAGTTTGGTTTTTGTTGCCCAGGCTGGAGTGCAGTGGCGCGATCTTGGCTCACTGCAACCTCCGCTTTCCGGTTTCAAGCAATTCTCCTGCCTCAGCCTCCAGAGTAGCTGGGATTATAGGCGCCCACCACCATGCCTGGCTATTTTTTGTATTTTTTAGTAGAGATGGGGTTTCACCATGTTGCCCAGGCTGGTCTCGAACTCCTGACTTAAGGTGATCTGCCCGCCTTGGCCTCCCAAAGTGCTGGGATTACAGGTGTGAGCCACTGCACCTGGCTAACGATGTTTTTAAAAATAAATCATAATTGGTTACAACTTATATTGTCTTTTAATTGCTTTCCTGAAATATGAAAGAAAAGGAAATTCTTTTTATAATCTACTTCCCAGACAACCCACATGGAAAGTGAAATATATCAACCAGCACATGGTCCTTAATTGTGATTACATTTTATTGCACTCAGCCTATTAAGTGCTTAAATTACCAGATAACAGAATCTATGTTCCTAACAGTGGAGAGTGTATTAACAGTATTTTTGTTCCCTATCGTAGCCCCGTTCCAACAATCACATGGATGAAGGTTAATGGTTATATTCCTAGTAAGGCACGTCTGCGGAAATCTCAGGCAGTGCTGGAAATACCGAATGTACAGCTGGATGATGCAGGCATTTATGAGTGCAGAGCTGAAAACTCACGTGGAAAAAATTCCTTTCGTGGACAATTACAAGTATACAGTAAGTGTTTTCAGCAAAGCATGATTGCTCTAGTCCCAAAAGTCAAACGGAAAGTGGAAATTAACTTTAACTAAATATTGTTTGTTAGGTACATAAAAACCAAGTAATAATTTATAATCATACTTCTTTCGTATGGTAAGGCATCATGTCAAATTACCCTACACATAGAAATGATTTAAATTATAAATGAATGGGGAATTATCGGTGTCTTTGTACAGCATACAGAACTTACGTCCTTAAAAATGAGTTATTTCCCTGGCACCAGCACTATCCTCTGACAAGTTAAAAATCTTGGAAAACTTATTAACTTATTCTAGAACTTGGCCAGAATCAGAGGTTCCAATCTAGTGTCCATCAACGAGATCCTGCCCAGGTGCCATTTTTTGTAAATGATGTTGGAACAAAGTCACACCCACTTGTTTACATATCACCTGTCAGTTTTTGCCTGGCAATGGCAGAATTAAATATAGACAGAGACCAGCTGACTTGCAAAGACTGAGATATTTGCTTTTGAGCATTTTTCAGAATAAGTTTGCTGACCTGTGGCCTAAATTAATACATCTGTATGATAAATAGCCCCTACAGCCTGCAAGTGTTTATATTGTCCAAAAATGCCAGTCAACCAGGTTGTGTCTAAGAATTAGGAAAATCTCGTTCAAAAGTTTTTACAATCTCATCTTTACTTCTAAAGTTCAAAGTTGTTTGCACTTTTCATATTTGATTAACAGTATATATATAATGGGTAAGTTAGGGTATTCTCATTTTCTAGGTGAAGACACTAAAAAGAGAAGCAATAGGCTAGAGCATTGAAATAAGCAAATATAGATGCTTTGAATATATAGTTATCCAAATTTCATATTGGCTGTTTCCTCCAGGAAACCATCACTGTCCCTGTATCTCAAGATCAGTTCCAAAAGCTTAATGCCCTTTACAGGAACTCCTAAAGAGTATTTTGAAATATTAATATCTGAATTCAACCAGTCTTTCTTCATCTTTAACAACTCCTTTAGGAATTTAGCACTCTAACCAAATTGATTATGCATTGCACATTTTATCCATTCATTCATTGATACAGTTAATGTTTGTTAAGTGCCTCATACTGCTCTACATGCCAGCAATAGAGCCTTGAAGTAACTCATGATCCATTGGACTAGAGGAAAAGCAAACTCTACATTAGAGTGGAGCATTCTATGTGCAGTGACAAAGGCATGTGAAGAGGACTGTGGGAATTCAGAGTCTACAGCATTCTACTCAGAGGAGTCAGGAAAAGCTGTAGAGAGGATTGGTACCTTAAGGGATAAACAGGGGAGAGCATCTGGAAGAAAAGGACATAGACATTTAAATGTTCCTAAGATTGAAATATTAGTAGTGGTTTGATTGTTTTTAGGCCATGACTATTTGGATGAAATCTACAAAGTTTATAACTGTTCATAATTCATAAAACAAATCATTAAGACAACTCTCTCTAGCCATAGGGAAAAGTTTTTTTCTGTACCCCAGTGGAGCAAAGATTAATGTTAAAATACACGGTCATTTTATTCTCACACCAACAGTTTGAAGTATTACCATCCCTCTGTACAGATAAAAATCTGATACTGAAAGACAAGTGTTGAACCGGAACTTTACTACTGAAAATCACAAATAATGTAAAGCATGCCTGTTACTCTGAAGGCTATCAGAGGAAAGTACCAATTCTCTGTGTTCGAAGAATGGCCCACACCTAAATAGAATTAGATTGTATGTTCTAGGGACTGAGGCTCCTACATAGCATGACTCTACTTACTCCTCCCTTAACCCCAGCTACTTAATTCATAGGTAATGATGACTGTTTCCAGAAATGTAAAAAAAAAAAAAAATTGTTTTCACTCCTTATTACTGGTGTACATTCTAGTGAGAAAGTGCTACTTAAACAATCTGGGGTGTCCTTGTCATGCACTGTAGGCCAGCTGGGTAAAGACAAACCTACCCAAAGCATGCATCACTTTGAATAGAAAAAAAAAATCTAGATTGTTCCTTAGAAAGAGAAACTGGGCTGGCTAGCTACTTGGCATATATTTGTGACAGGTGGGGAATATATCTTGAAAGCATGTGAAGTCTTTCTTCAGCCCACGTTTAGGGTAGCTTTCTACCATGCTCCATCAGGAGGCCATACACCTTGCTTTGCCCTAGAAAATCCCACTTTACATCTGCTGCCCTAGGACAATTAAGAAGAGTGTCCTATTTCACTTCTAAAAGTATCTTGGTAACTAGGTGCAGTGGCTCAGACCTGAAATTCCAGCACTTTGGGAGGCCGTGGCAGCTGAACCTGTCTCTAAAAAAAAAAAAAAATACAAAAAATTATCTGAGCATGGCGTTGCACTCCTGTGGTCCCAAATACTCAGAAGCCTGAGGTGGGAGAATCACCTGAACCCAGAAAGTCAACGCTGCAGTGAACCATTATAATGCCTCTGTATTCCAGCCTGGGTTAGACCCTGTCTTAAAAAATATTACAAATAAAAAATAAAAGTATGTTGGTTATCATGTATTCATCCAACTTTTGTACTTTTAAAACTGTCATGTTAGACATGAGGGCTTTCCTCCCCATCAAACTCTGTAAAGTGTAGATAGGATTCAGTCATTTCCACCTGACTGGCAGTAGATATGGATAGCATGATGAATGGATATTTCACTGTCTCATGGTTTATATTTAGAATATTCTCTCAATAGAATGAATTACTGTAGGAAGCTCTGTAATTGAGATTCTATCTGTTAGAAGTACAGACTACCCGTTTTATCCAAACAGTCAATATTCATGTAGTACTGAAAACAATGGTAGCACATTGTTTTTGAAAGTACAATTGCAGGAATACTTATGCTTAGTTATTAGTTTCAAAAAATGAACCAGGGATCTAAGGTAGCATTTCTAGTCCCTTTTCTTGGTCAAAGCATTATAAAAGTGCTATATAGACAGTACACATAAGTTTAAGCTGCAGATTTTACTGTTTTTAATTCAGTATCTACATTGTAAACATAAAACAACAAATGATACAACATCAAGAAGTCCATGGTAGTTAAATAAATTAAAATTAAGGTACACTTACATGTCTAATATAACATAAATAGGTCTTAAAAGTAATACTCATAAAAAAGAAATAAAACTTGGAAAAATTAAAATACTAAGTTTTGGAAATAATTTGAACCTTAGCATAAACTGCATAAATATTCTATTTGGTATGCCTTTCTTGATAATAGGATTTTCATGGGTTAAGTCATTTCTTTGGCTGTTTCTGTCCCCTCTAGTTTCTGACGATTGATCAAAAAGACCTGGTTTTAACTCATCATATAAAATTTTGTTTCTATAGTTCTAATGCAAGTTGAACTCTTGCTTGGTAAAGTTCTCAATTAAAAGGAAAAGAAATAAATGACAAAATGACAAAAGAGATGCAGAACAAAGTAAGGAGAAAAGGGGTAATTGAAGGGGGAAAGATGGAGGCAGGAAGGACAAACATCATTTAAGCAGTTTTATAAGGAGTTCTCAAAATGGGAAATATTTTATGTACACAAAAATCTCATTATATAAAGACGTGTGATCTGTGAGTTTAAGTGTGTATCATGTGCCTCACCAACTAGTAATTTGTCACTCTATGAAGACAGTCACTATGACCTCTAGACAGTTTACATTTACTATTTCAACTAGAATTGTATCAGTATTAAAATATTCCCTTATCCAGAATGCTTAAAAGTAAGTTGTACTGTACTAAATATCCAGTAAAGGAATACAGTTTCATTTTCAGTGTACAGTGGTATTATAGATTTCCTTATCTTCATAAAATCTCTGGACAGTATCCTCACAAATGTTAATCGCTTCTATCATCTGCAATTTGATTGTAAGCTCTTTCAAAATAGTCTACTTTTTTTTTCATCCAGCCCTGTGAATTCTGTTCAGCACACAGTGGATAATTTTTATTATGATTCTATACTGTTATAAAGATTAATACTTAGGTATGCACATCATTTTATAATGTCCACTATGAAAAATAGATGAGAGTCAGGAAAGACTAAGGAACTAATGAAGGGAACTAATAATTACCAAGAGCTTACCTTCTAGACATTACTACGAGGTACTTTACATACATTAACTCACAATAACCCTTAGGTATTAAGATTCCCATTTGACAGACAAGAAACTAGACCTCAAAATATTAAGGAACTTATTACCCCA
Source organism: Pan paniscus (assembly GCF_029289425.2). Lineage (NCBI taxonomy): Eukaryota > Metazoa > Chordata > Mammalia > Primates > Hominidae > Pan > Pan paniscus. The sequence goes on from NC_073258.2 coordinate 100,893,641, forward strand.
GGACCCATTAATAACAAATAGTAGAACCAGAATCCAACTGAAACTGGCAGTGACACCAGAATTCAAATCCTACCTCCACCCCCAAGGATAGCATGCTACTTCTCAGTGAGACACTGAGAACCTGAACTAAGGCATGAGATGAGAATGGCATCGAGAGCAGATAATTTCTACTTTCTATAGTCTATAGTTAACATTTTATTAATGTTACAGAAAACTGTATGATATATTAAAATCCTTGCCATTAGTTTTTGTTCTTTTTTCTTTTCTTCAAAATACTGTTTATGTATGTTAGGTCTGATCTTTAAAGATGTTTTAGCTGTTAAAATATATTAAATATTTACTCTAGGAAATGATATAAAATTGTTGATTCCTGGTTAATAATTTCATACCTAAAGACAGTTTTCAATCCTGTTTTATGGAGAAAAAATTCTTGCCTTGAATTCTACTGTTATTATGAAAGTGATGCCATATGTATATTCACAGTTGCTAGAAAACACATGGGCAATGGATTGGGGGGAAAGTAACCAATATATATTATCTTCTATCATCATGGTAGCTCATTGAAATGGGAATTACTATCTACAGCTTACAGCTGAGACTCATTACAGTTAAATAACTCATTCTCAGCCACATAATAGAGCAAGGGCATGGTAGCACTAGAATTTGAACCCATATTCATCCCCAACTGTATAATCTCTCCAATATAACACATTACCTCTCATTGGCCTACAGCTGAGAGTCATAATACTGAAAGTGATCTATGCGGATAAAATATGTTGACTCCTCAATACATAAGAGTAGAGAAGCAACAAAAGAGGCCAATAACACTTAGCATTTATCAGTAGAGAGTTACAGAATTTCTAATGACAAGAGATAATAAGCAAGAGTTTTCTTTATGCACATCTGCTTAGCATTTTATAAAATGTAACCCAGAGACTGATCTGAAGCTGAAATGTATTACATAAGTACGGTGCATCTGGTGAGGCTTTAACAGCTCCTGGGTTTAAAGTGCCATATGTCTCTTCAGTTTTCCACATCCTAAAATAGGTGGCTTGACAAAAGCTAGATTTTAAAAAGTTATTAGGTTTGTTTTAAATGTGGCCCAACCTGTGATTTTTCTTTCCCAGACAGATGAAAGACTTTCCATAATGCAGACCACGTCTTGGCGTCTGCTCACCCCATGTTATTATTCAGAAGCCAAAGCCAATGCCCTTTAGTTACTTGCAATCCTCTGCCAAAAAAAAAGAAAAAGTTTAAATGTAACCTTTTATGTTTCTGATTTTATGTTACCAGTAATTTTGTTGTTTTTGTAGGAATCTTGCAAGTACTGTACTGTCTTTTTCAGATTACAGCCTAAGACAAATTATTTCAGGCCTTAATTCAGTTTTTAATGTTTTATTTTAAAAATTTTACCACTGCCCTTTCACATAATGTTTTTTGCCTTGGACCATATAGTATAGACCTAGTGGTTTATAAAATATCTTGCAATGTAAACAAGAAATCTGTTGTAGAAGTCAAGCTGATCTAGTATTGAACATAACCTACATTTTCCAGGTATTTTGTGAAGGATAGCCATTCATAAATTCCCATAGCCTTAATGTTAATTAATGTTTATTCAATGATGACATTAAATTTATTTTTCTAATATAGAGCTTAACTTCATTGTAACACAATCTACAACCCAAATTCCACTTGTGCGTGTGTCTGTCTGCATGTTTGTGTGTGTATGTTTATGCGTTTGTGTGCTTGTGTATGTATTTGTTTGGACTTGCTTGAAAGCTTTTATATCAAGTCAATTAACAAGCAGGCTATATATACTAACTGCATATGGCATCTTAAGCAGCCAAGTGACATCACCAAGTTATACCATTTCAGGATTTTTTTTTTTTTTTGCTATTATGCAACATAGAGATAAAGCTACAGAAGTATAGCTCTTACACATAACAACATAGTTTGGTACAAAAGATTCACACACAAGGTACAGCGTTCAAAGCAACAAAATATGAAATGACATCTGTCTTTTATCTGACAATAGTTGACATACTGATAATATTTTTTCAATTTTGAGGGCAGTGTAACAGGCCACTTTTACTTGTAGAATTCTTGGTAGAATGAATTTGAATAACATTTTAATGGCCTTTCACCCACTAGAGTTTGAGCTTACAGCAAACAGATATGATAGCACATTTATGTTCGTACCTTCAGAGTAAGCATTTTACCTATAATGGTATCCAAAAAAAAAATCTAAAGAAAGGAAAGAAAAAATTAATTCATATTTGTATTAATGTCATTAATCATATGTTTGATTCCTATGAAAAATTTGTTTTGGAATCAGGACTCTAAATTTTTTCTTCCAATTTCTAATGGATTGTTTTCTCAGATGTCAAATCTGTTTTTATTTAAATATTTTAACTGTTCTTTCTTTCCTAGCTCTTCATTTCTATAACTTTTAAAAATCTCTTTTGAAGTTATTTTAAAGGCTACAGTCATGGTACATTTAGAGATAGATCAATAAGTCTAACAAAGACAATCAGTTATTATAGGTAGGACACTGTTTCGCCTAACATTATGTTTAGAATCATCTCTGCTCTTAATGATCTCACTGTCTAGCTGAGTGTCAAACTCTAACCAACTAAAATATTAAATAACAATTTAAGTCAGCAACAGAAGAGAGGTAACAAGCTACGACATGAATATTTTCCAAATGAATAAGAACTACAGGTGTCCAGAGGAGGTGCACATGACTCTTCTTTGAGGCTGTGATTAATACCTCTTACTTAATTTAGAATAAACACTGAATCATGAGTAGAATTAAAAGAGACAGAATAGAAGTAGAACACTCTATGTAGAGTGAACAGTTTAAATAAAATACAGTGTGTGCTTGGGAGATAACACACCAGTTTATCTGGCTTACAGGAGTCATGCATAGTGTAAAGTATCCTGGCAGATTAGTAAATTTTACAGAAAAGCCAGATGTAAAAGTAGATTTTAATATTGTTTGTGTATCCCATCACTCCTATCAGCATTTTGGCATATATGACACATAACTACAAAGAGATGATTTCCGAAGGCAGGTACAAAAATCATGATGAATATTTGAAACTCACTATGGTAAGATTTTTGAATGATAGCTTGCAGGCTTAGAAGCTGAATCACAGAATGTATTCCAAGGTTTACAAATCCTGACTATGCTATGCCAAAGTGGGGCTTCTAAAGTCTAGACTATATTGGCCAGAAGACCAGTAAGCTAATAAAAGCAAAATTCCCTCTTAGAAACAAGTAACTAACTTTGTGACCTTGGGTAAATTTCTTTAACCTCTTTGAGTCAAAATCTGATTCATAAAATAGGACATGTTTGTTTGAAGGATGAATGTTACAGGGATTAATTGAGAATTTGGCTCAGTGTCTAGGACATGGTAATGACTAGCACTAGCATTTAATAAATGTGAGTTCTTTCTTGCTCTTTCTCCTCCCTGCTAAACTGGCTTTGGTTTGGGACATCTGCTACTCCATTATATCCACTATTCTGACATGCATGTGTAGTGTTCTTTACTTTTTATTTTTCTTTTTTGAGACAGGTTCTCACTCTGTCACCCAAACTGGAGTGCAATAGCATGATCACAGCTCAGTGCAGCTTCAACCTCCCATGATCAAACAGTCCTCCTGCCTCAACCTTCCAAGTGGCTGGACCGATAGGCATGTGCCACCACACCTGGATAATGTTTTTTATTTTATTTTTAGTAGAGACAAGGTCTCACCATGTTGCCCGAGCTGGGAACTCCCAGGCTAAAGGAATCCCTCTGCCTTGGCCTCTCAAATTCCTGATATGACAAGCATGAGCCACCGTCCCAGGTCCAATGTGCAGTTGTTTAATACATCTTTTTTCACATGCTCTCCTTTTCCTTGGCAGTGACATTAGACCACCTCTACCGCAGCAAAAACTCTTTTAGAGCCGCTCTGTTTCTGTATTCTTAATAGCCTCTAAGATCGAACAAAGACTATGTAGCATATATGAAAGAACATATAAATGAATGAATGATCGAAGCCCTCAGTAGCACATATAAATATTTTACAGTTTTTGCCAAAAATGTTGTTAGAAATAATAAATTCAGTGCAATATTTTTATACGTATTTCTTTGACTGTTTTAAACAGAATATTTGTAAAGAAAGAGTCAGCTTTATTCAACATTTTTCCTTAAAAATTGGCCAATAGTGGAAATGAACTTTAACTTGTATCTTGATTTCATATAATTACAACAGTATCTCATTCTTAATAAAATAAATTTTCCTCTGTAACAATTTTGCAAAACTAAAAAAATTATATTGCAAGAATGTAAATTAAGAAAAATTTTACACTGAAATCTGGATTCACAAATCATTTTTCCAAAGTCATTCAGGTGTTATATATATACACAGAGAGATAGAAACAAGTTGAGTAGATACACTGTATATTTCTACCTGTGCTAATGCTGCCCCACTACATTGAAAGAGCAATTGACTCTAGTACCTGACTTCCTATTAAACTGGTTCAGGTGCCTTGGGGATAACTAAACCACTTAAAGTCCAAAATAAGAAAAAAAAAGAAGAAGATTTTGCATAGTTACAATAGCATTTTATATTATCAAAATATCTTCACTGCTATTTTTGGGGGGTACAGGAAATAGAATTTTGTGTGTAACGCAATGCCGTGCTTCTTCATAATACCTATGGTTGAATGAATTGCTTTTAAAAAAATATGTTGAATTTTTCCATGTAAATTTTAAACTTGGTAAAGCGTTTGAGAAATGAAATCATCCTTGTTTACTGCTTACATACTTACAGCCTACCCACACTGGGTAGAAAAACTGAATGATACTCAGTTAGACAGTGGGAGCCCTCTCCGATGGGAATGTAAGGCTACTGGAAAACCCAGACCCACGTATCGTTGGCTGAAGAATGGAGTACCCCTCTCACCTCAGGTACTGTTGGGAGTCATTAACCTGTTCTGTTGTAATTTTAGCGAGATTTCACACAGGACAAACTAGGCTTCTTTAGTCTTATTGAAAGCCTTTTCCTGTTTCTGATTCATATAATAGGACATGTTTGTGTTAAGGATGAATGTTACGGGGATTAACTGAGAATTTAACTCAATGTCTGGGATATAGTAGTCACATATTTTAATATATTTTGAGTGAGAAACATAACAAATATATAAGCATTTTTAAATTTTAATTACCTCATTACATTTTTTGGCAATACAGTGTTTCTTTAAACTGTTTTCAATCCTATAAATTTTTATGAAACTATCAATGTTATCATACACTTATTTCCATTTGTAGCTAATCTTTAGATATCACCTAAAATTACTCGGTATCTTCGTTGATAGACAAAGCACTGCCAACTAAGATTTTTTTTTTTAATGATTTGCTTGGCATTAAGTAGACAAGACATTTGGAGGTTTAACAACATTTAAAATTTAAAATTTGTTTTTGAAATATGCTCTTGACTTGAGGTTACCTTAATTTGCACATGCTCAATTTTTTGTTTTTTATACTATCTTCTGATACTGAAGTATATTGTCTGACCAATAATTTTATCTAGAATCGAGTCACAAGGCAGTTTTCTATCTGTGTTAGTTTTTTGGGAAGTGAGTGAAAATGGCAAACTCCTGATTGGATCCATATAGTAAAGGGATTGTTCTTATGACCTGGGCTATTTTTAACCTTGATCTCATGTGTCTGCAACCTCAATCTTTTCCACTATATGAATCCTTCTTTCCCTTTGTAAACGGAATGCAAATAAAAGCATCACCTGCTGATTATATTTCACAAACTCAACTAGTGTGCCAAAAAAGGCACCTCACTTTAAAAACCAAACTGAAAGTAAAACTTGTCAGAATAACTACAAAAAAAATGTAATTTCTTTTTCAACCAATAAATAATTTACAAGTGGCATGTTACAATAAAATAATGAACAGTACATTTACATTGCTAAGTGGCCAAATAATGTTTAACTGCATTAATTGCAAACTTGCTTTTTCTTAGTCTAGGAGAGAATACCCATAAAATCCATGTTATTTGTTTACTTTCTAGATCTAATTTTTTAAATTCCATTACAGAGTAGGGTTGAGATGGTTAATGGAGTATTGATGATCCACAATGTGAATCAATCAGATGCTGGAATGTATCAGTGTTTGGCTGAAAATAAGTATGGAGCCATTTACGCTAGTGCTGAGCTGAAGATTCTAGGTATGCAGTTTCTAAGTAAATAAATGGAAAAAAAAAACCTTGCTTCTTTTCATGCTCTAATTTTTACTATACTGAAGGTTTATGATGTGGTTGTAAAAATCTATTTTATGGCTTGAAAAGAAATACTATGTCTTGCTGATTTTTTTTTAACTTTAGTAGACAGGTTTATGTTATGTATAGTTCGTCCCATAACTTTTTGTTCATATAGTTTTTCTAACTTTAGTTTTAATCTTAAAAGGTTTACACAATACGTCTTTGCTATAGCACTTAAAAAAATCATATAAAGAAATATATGTTAACTTCCAAGGAAGAATGCCTTGAGGGTAGGAGATCAGAATATAGAATTCCAGCAGCCTGTCCATGCTCCCATAGCAATGCTTAATAATTTCCCAGGCAGTTCCTATCAGTAGCTGTGTGGCTCCTGCAAAGCAAGGCTCCAGGCTAAATCACTCTCTCCTCATGGGGCATCAACTAATACCTTCCTTACGTAACAGGGAAAGGCTTCCTGACGCCAGGCACTACAATCTCATAGGGTTACACCCTTGATAAGAATGTAACCCAGGCACTGCATTTCTTCACTATTTAAATACTACAGGAAACAATCCATCCAGTGAAATAGACTACCCAGAAAAAGCATATATGAGCCATTGGAATGAATTTTACTTTTCCCACTTTGATTTTTTCCTAAACTGGTTCTGGGATGTTTGTAATGTAAAGAAAGATACTCACTCATTGTCTTTCCAAAGCGGGCAGAAGCCCAAGTGTGTTTTCTATTCCCCATTTAAATTTAAATTCTCAAAGCATAACTTAAGAGAAACACCAAAGATCTCAGGAATCTTGGAGCCCACCATTTACGTATCAGCTAAATGTAATACATCCTAAAGTGATTTGTTGAATTATGAATATTTGCAGTTGAAATTTCTCCACATTACAACAAATCCATCCAAAATAGATATAGGATTCTTCCTTTCAATCTCCTTCATTCTAACCAATCAAATGTTAATGAACTTTCTTGTCAACTCACAGTATAATAGCACTGAATTAAAAGGCTGATTCACCCTTCACCTAGTTAGTAGCCCTGAAACATTTCTCAAACCCTTACCATTCACAAGAAATATTTTCAAAATTACTTTTTGTAAATTCTATTCCCAGGAGGCAAAAAAAAAAAAAAAAAAAAAAAAAAAAAGTTACCTGCAACTATCTCCTCATAAATTTCTTTAGCTTTTTAACTTTTTTTCTTTGAGACAAAATCTCACTGTCACTCAGGCTGGAGTGCAGTGATGCCATCTCTGCTCACTGCAACCTCCGCCTCCAGGGTTCAAGTGATTCTCTTGCCTCAGCGTCCCAAGTAGCTGAGACTACAGGCACCCACAGCCACACCCAGCTGATTTTTGCATTTTCAGTAGAGATGGGGTTTCACCGTGTTGGCCAGGCTGGTCTTGAACTCCTAACCTCAAGTGATCTGCCCACCTCAGCCTCCCAAAGTGCTAGGATTACAGATATAAGCCACCAGGCCTGGCTAATTTCTTCGGTTTTAAAAAATCTCTTAACCTATCTCAATTCTATACATATCTTTTTCAATGTTGTGACATGCATTATGTTGCTATATGATATATTTTATATATATAATATGAAATACATATAATATCAGATAGGTAAAAATAAATGTCACAGATACTGTGGACTTGTAGACATCTTTCAGGTTCTCTTTTAGATTCAAAAGTGTTTTGATCTAAATTATAGTATACACAATATTTATGAATGAATGATCAAACCTAAGTGAAAAATTACAAGTAAAATTGCTAATTGAAATTCAAATAATTCAATTTTAAAAATTAATTTTTAAACAATGTATTATATAAAACATTTAATGTTTTATAATATTAAAGTAATATACAGAATAAATTAAGATTCGTAGATGGGAAATGGAAGACACAGGATTGTCTTTTTCGCAGGTCACCTCCATCTTACCAAAGGAAGGTCAGATGGACTCTGTCAGTTAGCCTTTTGCTCTTTTGCCAAGGTCATTCACTAGTCTTTCATAATTGAAGTTGGTAATCATAATTACAACATGTCATTTTTTGAAATAGCCTTTACCTGTAGATCCCACATTGTATGAAGTCACCTGCTAATGTACTAAGGTACATATTAATTAATAATAAGTAAAATTTTGAGCTACTGCCTTTTTCATGTGTAGATATACTATGATTTTATGAGAAATGCCTCCCAGAAGAAAAAGTTACAAAATCTTCATGAATCACCCATTAGAGATTATTGTCATTGCTTCTGGTAGAAACTAACATTTGCTTTTTTAATAGCTTCAGCTCCCACTTTTGCACTGAATCAACTGAAGAAAACAATAATTGTTACCAAAGACCGAGAAGTTGTCATAGAGTGCAAACCCCAAGGCTCTCCAAAACCAACCATCTCTTGGAAGAAAGGAGACAGAGCAGTTAGAGAAAACAAAAGGTTAGAATCTATTTTATAATTCAAGTTCAACATTAGACTTTTTTGAGGTTACAGGTGACACACACAAACTATGCAAGAAAGAGTCTTGCAGTACCATGAGACGTATTTTATGAACTGATTGAAACATGGTTTTGCCTATATAGTGATTTTAAAAGAACCCAAAGTTTGACTTCAAAATGGTCAGTCTTCTTTGACTCCATGGGGTTTTAGCATAAGTTGGAAATTTCACTAGGTTTTGAAGAAAGTACACTTTAATTAAACTAATTATTTTTGTTTGTTTTTCATCTTGCTTCTGCATTTAGGAGGTCTACAAATCATCTGTGATAATTTTTAAGCATTGTGTTTTAATTTGATTTTAATACAAATGATAAAAACATATGTGAATCTTCTGGATAATCATGACAGAATACTTTCATGTGATATTTATGCCAATGCTTGTCTTTTTATCCAGGTCATATTTAGGCAAAATAGTATAGGATTATTTTTAGTGCCATAGGCAAATGAGAAGTGAGCAGAGGAATATTTAATATGTAAACATTTGTCTTTGGCAACTAAAGCCAAAGGATATCACAGGAGTACAAATGGAGAAAAAATCATGAGGGAATCATATCATCACATGGCAATCTATTTGTGCCAAATTCAAATGTTCCATGTCCTACTATTATTGATATATTGGTATTACAAATGGTGATTCAGCTTTGACAAAATAGTATCCTCTATTATGTCAAAATAATATTGTACTGTATTAGATTTTGTTTAATTGATATAGAAGTATAAGGAGTTTATGACTTGTTTTATGTTTGTCCCAATCTACATAAAATATAATTTAAAAAATTTAAGTCTGCATTAGCGGTTCACTTGAATAATTTCTTAAGTAACAGTGAAACATTTTGAAAAATTTTTAAAAATAGAGTATTTTTGTTTTCCATCAAATCTGAGGGACACTGATTTAAATAGTCTATTTCAGATTATCAATTTTTCGAATTACTGGCTTCAGTTTAGACCCCAAGATCTATGCTTCTTGGAAAGGGTGATCACCTGGGATTGGGATGGGTCGTCATTGGCACTCTTACACCAAAAGACCTATCATAAGGGTCAAGGCTGTCATTCAAAACAAAAGACAGGCTAACAAGAGAAAAACATAACACATTTATTTAATCAAAGTTTTGTGTGACACAGGGGCCTTCAGAAATGAAGACCCAAAGACTTAGAGAAAACTCTTTTTATGCTTAGGTTCAATGAAGAATAGAGAGCCGTGTAGAAATATGATTGGACAAAAAAGATGTGATCTAATGGTAATAGACTGAGAGGGGAAATCCAGCAAGGCCTATGTGTTCAGATTCTTCTTGGCCTTTTTGTGTGGTATTCCTTTCCTCCAGGTGTAGGACAAATCACCTGTCACATGAGATAATTCAAGGGAGAAGGGAGAAGGTCAATCTTTCTAGGTTTTATGGCTTGCTTTGACGAAGGGAAGTTATAGTTTCTATGATCTGCCTTGGGGGAGAGAATTCTGGTTTCTGTCATTCTCTTCAGTAGAGAAAGATGAGTGTGAAACAGACAGATGGGAGAAGTTCAAAAATATCCTGCTTCCAAGGTCCTTTCAGTCTTCTTCAGGTCAAGGTACTCTGTGCCATATTCTGGGGTATCATGTTCTGAGCCCCAACGTCGTACAACTTGTTTTAAAAACAATTTCTCATTCTTAGGTTGGGGGGCGGGTAGCAAATGACAAATTGTGAGATCATTGTTGCCTATGACTGAATTGATCAGATAGTGATTGAATATTAGTGGATTTTTGCCCACAACACTATGATTTTTTTAAAACTGCACAAACCTAATTAAAGTAGAAGAAAATTGTTTTGTTGCATAGTAAGAACAAATAATTTACACTGCTAGGTTATTTTTTCTGAACGTATTAAAAAGCTTACAGTGTCATGAAAATATATATGCCTTATCTACGCAAAACATTCTATCTGAAATGCATGACTTTGTTTTATGTTTCTGGGTGGCATGTGAGTTTTGTCCTATTTATTTCAGTTCACAATAAGAATGTTCTTCATCAACTGTTCACAAATGACACATGGTGAGTTTAAAAAATTAGGGTGGAACCTCTTTTACCAAAGCAAAAGTATTGAGAGAAGTAACAGGATTATGAGTATTCTATTACAACAACATAAGCTTACTAAATTTTTTATTTTTCAGATGTTGAAAAATACAGTTTGTGAATTTTTCAGCTTTCTTGTTTCTCTTCCTTTTTCTACTGCTAACCCTTGGAGTTAGTGAGAAAGATACATTGACCTGAAACTCAGATCACTCAATTTTTTCTAGATGTCAATACTTCCAGTCAAAGTGTTGTTTAGGAAGAAGGCTAAAATGTAAATTTTTTTTTTAATTTATTCAAGTAAAAGCAAGACTCAGCCACATTTCCTTAGCATTCTGCCTACCTTGATCTACATGTTTTAGGTCAATAAACTGGCTTTATTGAATAACAAAGCCCAGACATATATTGCATTTTTATTCTTAAAATTGACAGGCACACTTACAAAATACCATTTTTATTATTGAATGACTTGTTACCATATCTGGCAGCCCTAGGTTTTAAGAAGAAAAATGTAGTTCACTACAAAAAATAATAACACTTAATATTAAATAAGAGGCTAAGATTTCAACAGCAATAGGCAGAATTCCATAATATAAGAAGACACATAGTTGAAAAATTGTACATTCTAAAATTATGACTAGAAACTTAACAATGTCAAATGTCTATATTTTACATTCTTTAAAAGAAGTATCAGTTACAATGACAACTTATTTTCTTGAGGAAATTTTAGATTGCTTTTCTGTTATAATGCACACCAACCATTTGATTACAGCTCTAAATATAAATTTAAATGGAAACAGAGGTGTTAGAAAACTGTTAAGACTTCAAAAAGTTTGTGTCATTTTTTAATTTATAACTTACATTGGGTGTGGAGATTCAAATCATGGCTTATTTTATTGGAATATAAATATAAATATCACTCATATGATCTACATCAAATATGTGCCCCACTCATCCAACCTACAACAATTGTGACAAAAATGTGGAATGAATTAGTGTTGTCCTTCAATAAAAATTTTGTTGTTTTGGGTTCATTCCAAAGAACTATTGAAACAGCAAATGGCAGTTTCTGTATAAGAAATAAATAATAATATTATATTGGGGAAAAGGAATTAACATAATAGTATATTATAAAAGAGACATTCAGGCCAGGTACAGTTCTCATGCCTATAATCCCAGCACTTTGGGGGGCCAAGATGGGAGGATCACTTGAGCCCAGGAGTTTGAGACCAGCCTGGGCAACATAGCAAGACTCCTGTCTCTACAAAAAAAAAAGAAGAAAAAACAAATAAATAGTCAGGCATGGTGGTGTATGCCTATAGTCCCAGCTACTCAAGAGGCTGAGGTGGGAGGATGGGTTGAGCCTGGGTGGTTTAGCTAAGCCGTGATCATACCACTGAGCTCCAGCCTGGATGACAGAGCAAAACCCTGTCTCAAAAATATAATAAAATAAGATCAAAAAGAAATATTTAAAAAAACAAAATATGTCAATTGCTTTCATAGCATAAAATTATGTCCAGAGCAATGGCATAAAAATGTAATATATAGTCTTAATTGCAGGAAAATATAATCTAATCATCTGAAAATATGTCAGAAAATCTCAAAGGTAAATTTAATTTAGCATTACTGAAATTTAACTCTAAATTGTAAATAAAATGATTGAAAATGATAGAACAACTGAAGGTTATAGTTCATCATTTATCAACAGAGTGCCAAATAACCATTTGGCTCATTTTTTTCTACCATGTTTTGAGTAAATCTGCCAGGTTTAGTTTTCTTTGTTTTCTTGAGGGTCAGTGTCTTCAAAACACAGTATTTTTTATGTGTATATATTTTGCTAAGGAAATTTAGAAATCATTATTCTAAAGTTGAAAATTTGATAATAACTAGAACATAGTATGACTTTTAGAAAAAAATATGATTAACAAATTAGTTGCCTGCTTATATATTACCAAACATTTCATTCATTTGGCCCTAAATGATACAGCTAAAATATACAAGAAAATGGATTACATCAGAGCTAAGATTTGTTTATATTTGTTTGTTACTTATATCACAGAATGATCAATATGAACTCTCTTCAGATAGTAAATCACATTATTACTAATAATGATGATGACTGCTTATGAGTTCGTAGCATTTATGATTTGCAAAGCACTTTAACGTTGTTGGTAAAAGTATAAACCAGTGTATGAAAAGAGGACTTACTTGCTCTGCTTATCCTGCAGATTATGAGGTTTCAATAAGTTACCTAATTTATTATCTTACTAAATTTAAAGAGTAAGCTGATTGGGTTCTGAGAATTAAATGAAATTTTACATGTAAAATACATTGCCTAGTGTATGACATCTACTCAGTACTCAGTGAATGTTATGTATAATGATAATGATACTGATGACGATGATGATGGTGGTGGTGGTGGTGGTAATGGTGATAGTGATAATGATGGTATCTGTATCAAGCCATTTTCCTACTCCTATAAAGTACTGCCCAAGACTGGGTAATTTATAAAGGAAAGAGGTTTGATTGATCACAGTTCAGCATGGCTGAGGAGGCCTCAGGAAACGTACAATCATGGCGTAAGGCAAAGCGGGTGCAAGGCACCTTCTTCACAAGGAGGCAGGAAGGAGAAGTGCCAAGGAAAGGGGGAAGAGTGCCTTATAAAACCATCAGATCTATGAGAACTCACTCCCTATCACGAGAACAGCATGCGGAATACCACTCCCGTGATTCAGTTACCTCTACCTGATCTCTCCCTTGACATATAGGGATTATGGGGATTATAATTCAAGATGAGATTTGGGTGGGGACACAAAGCCTAACCGTATTAATATAATTTGTACCTTTGAATCTTAGAATACTGGCATCCATTTCTGTTATCAGTAGTCTGGAAATGCTTACCATTCTCCTTTCTTTCTCCAGTCGTTAAGGAAAAGAATACCTAAGATTTGTTTCTAAGGACTAAAGGAGTCTTTTACATCTTTTGTGTCATAAATTTGTTATTCATCAATCTATGTCCCCAAATCACCATTCTTTGTTCATCAGAGCCCCAAACCTGTCGTCATTTCTTCCTGGCATTGAAAATCTCATCTCCCTTACCTATTTCTAGCTCAATGTCTTTGGAATAGGTTCCTGTCCTAGCCGACCAAATATTTACTTGTTCCATTAACATTTTATAGGCCATGTGCAAATAGAAAAATAGACATGGGGAGTTAATGGAAATGGAAATGAAGTATTTTAAAGACTTTTTTTTTCACTGTTTTTCTTTAAGGGCTCTCCAGGTTTTCCCCCCATCAATTTCACTTTTGAAGATTACCGGCACACAGTCACTTAGGTTCCTGTATCAATCATTTCCCTTTTCATACTGAAACTAATAAACTCCAGAAGTACTAGGAAGTAAAATATTCCACAGGGATTTTCTCCTCTAGCAGACTTTCATTCAGAATGTTCTGCTCATCAAACTCATATTGGATTTTCACTCCAGCTCATTATTTCCATTACTTGGCCATTAACTTTTGTTAAAATATAATCATCCAGAAGCACTCCAGCAGTGCACAAATATTAAGTCTTCATTATTACATGTTCAATTTCCTGTACTTTTTGTGGACAAAGACAATCTTAGCTAAAATGAAGAATACATAGTTTTTGATAAAGGTATAGTTTATTTTGTTTCCTTTCCATAATTGTATATATAAACTGTTGTTGAACCGCATAGAATGTCATATATGTTTAAAATTTTTCACAATTATTGAAATTTCAACATATTTTAAGCACTAGTTTTTATGCCCAGGCAGAGTAAGGTAACAGTTATGGAGATAATGGACTATAATTCAAACTGGTGCTTAAGAAATCCTGCATACAAAAAAAATAAAATTATCCTATGGAGGTGCAGTGTTATGGAATAATTTTTCTTTTATGGGACTGTAATCTAAGCAAAGACTTGTCCAAAATCTGACATAATGGCCCCCTGCTCACCAAAGGAGCTTCAGAAAGGCAAAATTTTCAACTTACTCATTTAACACGCATAGAAAATTGCACTAGAAATACCCATTATTTGACTTCTAGTGGGAATTCATGTTGTGTTTATTAGGCAACAATGATGAAGCTCACATATTGACTCATAGACATATGGGAAAATCTGTTCTTAACAAAAGCCCTAAAGGACACTGTTGCTGAGAAGAAAGCAAGGTCTTCTTACTTTATCTATGGAAGAGGAATTCATGGGTATAATTAGGGTCCTGTTTTTGTCCCTTTGTTTCCACCTACATGCTGGGTTGGCTAATGAACAAGCTGTTTTGTTGTTTCCTCTGTGACAGTGTCTTTTACATATTAAGAACGTAAAACAATATAAACTTTAAGTATCTGGGTTTTCCTTAGTGTGTAAGAAATTGTATAATGAAGGAAAATTAACATTCATAAATCAAGAATGTATAATTTGAATTGATATGTGAATTAATATCTATGTTTTCAAAAGAAATAAAATGATTAAATGGCATTATTTACCTAAAGGAAGAAAGGTTTATATCTCAATTTATAAGATATAGTAACTATAAATTGCTTACTATATAAGATGCCTTAGTACTCAGGGATGGTTACTTGCTGTTTCCTATCCATGAACTTAAGGGGATGAGAAGGAAATGGCCTTATATTCATTATGATGAGATTAAGATACTGACTTCCTGATTTCAGTGAAAGCTAACTGCACAAGACTCTGCCTGAGTCACCTTCTTCATCTTTTCCTTAGAATGCTAATTTTTTATTAGAAAAAATTTTAAAATATAAAGCATTAGCATTTTATTATATTTTATTAGAAAAATATAAAAGGAAAGAAAACACAGTCATAGCAGCGTTGGAAATTAAGAATATATAGCATTGGAAATTAAGAATTGTTGACTTCTGGGAGGAATCACCGTTTCATATAGAAATGAGCTAAATTAAGAATTTATCAATGAGTCGTTGAAAGCTAGACCTCTGAAACTTTAATGAAGTCAATTAAGAAACCGGCAGAGGAAAAATTTTACTCACTTCTGCTTTATGTCCATATCTACTAAATTCAGAAATTGCATCTTACTACGGAAGCTGGCTTGAACCTCCCTCCCACCTGCAAGGTCGTGAGATGCTATGTCCGTATTCCACCCCATCTAAACTAATCCAACACTTTTTGGACATTATGAATCCAGCAATGGGGTGAGAGAGGACATAAATCTTAGGATTTCAAGTGATTAGTAAATAAAGCATAATGTCAACAAATGGTGATACTGAGGAAAAATATTGAAATTCATGGATTCTGGAAATTATGTAATTCCGTGTACTACTTCTAGCAAAAGAAGGACTATATACCGTTTCTAATTTTTCAGGAGTAAATTTACGTCTAGATACGACTAAGGACTAGAGAATGGAAATTGACAAACATCTCACCTCAGTCCGGTTGAGCTTCATTATAGCCTTAGTAGACCTTGAGCGTTTGACTACAGCTGTGTACCTAACTGACCTCGAGATTAATATTTGGGGAAGAGATTCTGGAGCACTGAGAGAAAAAAGAGACAAACTGAAAATATTGCCAATTGGCAAAAATAGGCCTATAGACATAGGAGCACAAGAGAGTTTAAAGCACAAACGCACTTTAAGCATGACAGTTAACTGATAGTCATAAATTTGGTAACAAGATGTCAAGCAAATATAAAAAGAATCATCATCATGCTTAAGTACAATACAAAAGAATTGTGTGTGGGGGGGGGTGTGTGTACAAATAAGTTAATAAATATCAGGAGTTGCAAAGCAAAAAGCTGAAAGCATTCTAAATCATGGTGGCAACGCAAGTAAACAAAGTCATAGTCCATATAGGAAAAATTAAAGATTAACAAAAAACAGATATATTGTAGAAGCATTGTAGGTTTGCTTTTATTGAGATAGGGTCTCACAATGTCACCCAAGCTGGAGTGCAGTGGCGCATACACAGCTCACTGCAACCTCGACCTTCCAGGGTCAAGCATTTGTCCCACCTCAGCCTCTCGAGTAGCTGGGACCACAAGAGCACACTGTCACCACCATGCCTGGCAAATTTTTTTAATTTGTTTTGGTAGAGATGGGGTCTCACCATGTTGCCCAAGCTTGTCTTGAATTCATGGGCTTAAGCACTCCTCCCAGCTTGACCTCCCCAATTGCTAAGATTATACGTGTGAGCCACTGTGCCCAGCCCACTGTGGGCTTTTTAAATTACATTTTTGATGAGTACTTAAGGACAATGAGAAAATAATGGTATATTATCAGTGGAAGAAATCATTGAACACGGTAGAAATTTCATTTGAAGAGAAAATGTCTGCATGGACACAAATACATTAAAAATACTGGAAATAAATGCAGCTAATTGTTCACAGGTTATCTCTGAGAAGAGGATTATAGATAATTTTCAACACCACTTTATGCATTTCTCTTTTGCATCACTGTGAGGAAATACCTGAGGCATGGTAATTTATAAAGAAAAAGAGGTTTAATTGGCTCACCGTTCTACAGGCCATACAGGAAGTGGGATGCCAGCATCTCCTTCAAGTGAGGACCTCAGGAAACTAACAAGCAAAGTAGAAGGTGAAGCAGAAGCAGGCACCTCACATGGCCAGAGTGGGAGCAAAAGAGATAAGAAGGCTGGGTGCAGTGGTTCACACCGGTAATCCTAGCATTTTGGGAGGCTGAGGCAGGCAGATCACCTGAGGTCAGGAGTTCGAGACCAGCCTGGATAACATGGTGAAACACTGTTTCTACTAAAAATACAAGAAATTAGCTGGGCGTGGTGGCGCATTCCTGTAATCCCAGCTACTTGGGAGGATGAGGCAGGAGAATCACTTGAACCCAGGAGGCAGAGGTTGCAGTAAGCTGATATTGTACCATTGTACTCCAGCTTGGGCAACGAGAGCAAAACTCTGTCTCAAAAAAAAAAGAGAGATGGGAAGAGGTCCCAGAGTATTTTAAACAACCACATATTTAGTGAACTGAGCAAGAACTCACTTATCACCCAGGGGATGATGCTATACCATTCACAAGGGATCTGCATCTGTGATCTAATCACTTCCTACCAGGCCCCATCTCCAACACTGGGAATCTGATTTCAACAGAGGGTTTGGAGGGGACAAACATGTAAACCATACTATCCATATTTCTAAGCTTGGTGTCTTTCAGAGAATTAATAACCCAAAATACTGCAAATTTATTGAATAACAGTGTACTCACACTCTGCCAAATAGTTGAATGAGAATGGGAAAAAAATTCTCACATTTTCAAATAATTCAGTTTTCAACAGTATGTTTACATAGTATAACGATGATCACAAATATCTAAATTAATGGCATCCACTTAAACACAGAAGATCAGAAGATAAACACTTCAGGAACTCTCAAAATATCGGTTCCTAATATTTTCCAAATTTAGGGTGATGGAAAACCTAAACACTCCTCTTTAAAGTCCTTCAAATATTTTCTTTTTCTTGACCACTCCACCAGTTTGTTTCTAGATTTCACTTTTTTCTTAATTGTTGAATATAATAAAATAAGTCTCAACTCCCAACGAGAGATAACGCTGAGAAACTCAGTTAATTTAAGCTATAAATGACAACAGAACAAGTCTGGTTTGTTGTACTATGAGCACCTCCAGTTTTTGACTTTACATGTTACATCTGTAGCTAATTACCAGTTTAGGAAACAGTTTATGAATTCTACTTCTAACCATGGTTCATTTACCCCAGTTACTATAAATTGCTTCACAAGTTGCCTGGTTGTGCTCTCCACATAAGCACAACTTGAACAAGCCATTAATTGCTCACAGGTTTTTCCTTTCCAAAAGCCCCCCAGACTACAACTTTCAGCTTAATTTGTCCTTAATACAAACAGCATCTAAAATACTTGGGAATTCAAGCATCTAAGTATATGCTCCTGACTGATTCTACTACCTCCCCAAGTGACTCTTCAGCGAATATAAAATGGTGAAGAGAGAAGATTCTGAGGCTGTTTAGAAAAAAAGCATTGTACGGTCGAGATTTTTAGCATTCTCTGAGAATTACATAGTCACTTCTTTTCAGATTTTGCATAAATCATGATGTAATTTAACTTTGGTTAATTTATAATGAGAATTAGAGGTTTGGTTACAAATTAAAGGGTAGTACAACGATAACCTTGACTACAAATGGAAAGAAACTGCACATCATTTCCATGAAATATAACATATACAGATTTTATCATTTGCATGCTTACATCTCTGTGTTCTAATGACAGTGTGGTTTCTGAAAAAAAAGAGGTAGGTAGGTAGGTAAGTAGGGAGATAGATTGATAGTTAATAAAATACCTATACATTTTAAGATGATTACTATGTTATTAGTTAATAGCTGGAGTTTTCAAGATACCAATATGATTTTCTTCCTCTCTCTTTCCAGTTGCAAATGGTAGCTCTACTTCTCCTTTTCCTTAATGGAGAGAGAAAACCTTTCTTTCTCTACCCTCTGAAGGTTCAGTAACTGAGTCTATGAAATAAACCGACAGTAGACAGATTAATAAGACAAAAGGCATACAAATTGATTGTGTGCACAGGGGCATCACAGAAAGAAAAGTGAGTACCCAGTAACCCAATGAAGTTTAGAAGCTTATATATCCTTTTCATAGAAGAGAGGGGTGGTGGGATATAGGCCACTTAAGGGGGAGTAAATAATTTTGGGGAGAGAATGAATGGGCCCAAAGAGCAGGTGATAACCTGTGAGAAATTCTGTCTGGGTGTGGCGTTAACTTCCGGTCTTTTTTTCTGGGATATGTGTCAGTTTCCCACAATGATGAGTTTCCTGGGGAGGAGATCTAGGATGAATTGAATTTCTTCTGGAGTATCTGGTATCAAAACAATAAGAAACATTCAGAGAAAACCTCTGCCCGCTGCTGCTGGTCCCCAGGTGCCTTCAATTTAAAGTAGTCAGCACAACAAAACTTCGTATTTTGGGATAACATTCCCAAAACTCCTTCACCCTCATGCCGCAGACACATGGTCTATGAACAGTTATATTCAATTCAATTTATTTCCATAAAAACTAAACTTTCTTCAACATATACTGTATATAAGACACTATGCCAGTTCATACCAAGATAAGTAAGAGAGAATCCCATCTCCCAAGGAGGCACCTGTCTGGTGGAAAATAAAACTAATATAGACACCTATAAAATAGGATAAACTAAGGTAATAATAAAAATAGGACTGACTGAGCATTGGGTATTTTTATGTATGCATTACTTTATTGATGTCCTCAAAATAAGCTACGATTTTAAATAATATAATCCTGGTTATAAATAATTAAATCATAGAGAGATTGCCTAAGCACACACACTCCGTAGCAAGTAACAGAGCCAAAATGAGAGCGTCCTAATTCTGTTTGAATCTAAAACCTGTTCTCAGTCTACTGTACCATACAAAAAACTTTGAGAGTTAAGAAAGAAGAAAATAAAATCTAGATAAAAGATAAGCTTCCTGGGGGAACTGCCATTGAAGTGGTCTTGGAATAGGATTTTAACAAAGAGGGACAGAGTATATTTTAGGAAGAGACTTCAGAATTTGCAAAAATAGTTATGAATTCAGGACACTTTTGGGAAAGTAAATACTAATATTTGTCCAGGGTATAGACTATGTATCGAAATGAAAAATCTGCTGAAACAATTGAATAGCTGAAGACAAATTAAGAAGAATTTGAATGCACAGATTGAGTTCATGCTTAACTTAGTAGCCAAGAGGTAGTCTTTGAAAGACTCAATTCACATCTTTTTGAATTAATATCTTTTATTTAATTTTTTAAATTATATTTATTTTATAGAAAAATGCCCACTAATTACTCTGTCTACCAAAGAGAAAAGAATTAAAGTTATGACTTAAATATAAAATATATAAATAAATATTATTTAAATGTCCTTGTTTCAGCAACGAGCTAGCAAGAAGCTAGAAGGAAACTTCTGCTATCAAAACAATAAGAAAAAAAAAAGAAAAAATTTTTTTTTAATTTTTTTTTTTTTGCTTTTTTTAAATTATACTTTAAGTTTTAGGGTACATGTGCACATTGTGCAGGTTAGTTACATATGTATACATGTGCCATGCTGGTGCGCTGCACCCACTAACTCTAGCATTAGGTATATCTCCCGATGCTATCCCTCCCCCCTCCCCCCACCCCACAACAGTCACCAGAGTGTAATATTCCCCTTCCTGTGTCCATGTGATCTCATTGTTCAATTCCCACCTATGAGTGAGAATATGCGGTGTTTGGTTTTTTGTTCTTGCGATAGTTTACTGAGAATGATGATTTCCAATTTCATCCATGTCCCTACAAAGGACATGAACTCATCCTTTTTTATGGCTGCATAGTATTCCATGGTGTATATGTGCCACATTTTCTTAATCCAGTCTATCATTGTTGGACATTTGGCTTGGTTCCAAGTCTTTGCTATTGTGAATAATGCCGCAATAAACATACGTGTGCATGTGTCTTTATAGCAGCATGATTTATAGTCCTTTGGGTATATACCCAGTAATGGGATGGCTGGGTCAAATGGTATTTCCAGTTCTAGATCCCTGAGGAATCGCCACACTGACTTCCACAATGGTTGAACTAGTTTACAGTCCCACCAACAGTGTAAAAGTGTTCCTATTTCTCCACATCCTCTCCAGCACCTGTTGTTTCCTGACTTTTTAATGATTGCCATTCTAACTGGTGTGAGATGGTATCTCATTGTGGTTTTGATTTGCATTTCTCTGATGGCCAGAGATGATGAGCATTTTTTCATGTGTTTTTTGGCTGCATAAATGTCTTCTTTTGAGAAGTGTCTGTTCATGTCCTTCGCCCACGTTTTGATGGGGTTGTTTATTTTTTTAAAAAAAGAAAAATTTTTAGTGCAACCAGTAAAAGCATTGAAATAAGGTATGCTATTTCCAAACTCGTTAAAAAAATAAATATAATGAAAAGTTAATCAAAAAACAGAGGGATATATGTACATATACCAATAAAACAACAGAGGGATATATATATCCATATATATGTATGTGTGTGTGTGTATATATATATATATATATATATGAGATAATAGAAAGCATAAAATAATTCAGAAAAACCAAATATATCAGAAATTACTGTAAATACTGAACTAGAAATAAAAATTCAGCAATTATATGTAAGAGCTTTGTTTTAAGCAAAAATGAATAGCAAAGTTGAAAGTTAATAATGGGAAAAAATGAATCATATAATACTAACCCCCCAAAACTTGTTTAACTATATCAATACAAGAAAAACAGACTATACAAGAAGGAATATAAAAATAGTATAAAATTTCCCCACTATCAGAGTGGGGAATCTCAAATATATTCCTTGTATTTCAGAATATAAGGGAAAATTTATCACTCTATGTATTTATGTTACAAAAGAGGGGAGTTGAAAATGAATGAGCTGAGCTTCTATCTTAAGAAATTAGGAAACGAACATGAAACTAAAAGTAAATGCAAGAAAATAATAAATTCAAAAATAATTAAATTACAAACAAATATAAGCACAGTTAGAAGATTGGTAAAGTCAAATATTGATACTTTCAGAGGACCAAGAAAATGAACATATCTGTAGTAATCCTAAAATCAAGAAAAGATCTACAAAATACTGAGAGCAAAAATGAAAAATAAGCACAGATGCCATAAAAAGATAAAAAGAAAATAAAAACATGATAAATAATTAAATGACAAAAAATTGGATCATTTGATTAAATGAATAAAAAATGATATTTCAAATTGACTCAAGAAGAATTGAAAAATTTAAATAATTTCATAACTATTAAATTAGTAGTTAAAAAATCTTCAAACATACACCAAAAAACTCAAGGTGTAAATGCTTTCAGTAGAAATTTCTACCAAAAAAAATAAGAACAAATGATCTCAATTGTACACAGTTATTTCACAGTATAGAAAAGAGGGAAAATAACCCGAACAACAAAATTTGCCAAAGACAATATGAGAAGTAAAAACACAAGCCAATCACCCTCATGAACATAGATGACATTATATAATGATAAAGGGTTCAATTCAACAAGAAGACTTAACTATCCTAAATATACATGCACCCAATACTAGAGAACCCAAATTCATAAAGCAAATACTTCTAGACCTGCAAAAAGACTTAGCCACACAACAGTAGTGGGGAAACTCAACATCCTACTTATAGCATTAGACAGATCATCAAATCAGAAAACTAATTTAAAAATTCTGGACTTAACTTGACCAACTGGACTTAATAGAAATCTACAGAATACTCTACCCATTGACCACACAATATACATTCTTGTCATCTGCACATAAAACACACTTCCAAGATCTACCACATGCTTGGCCATAAAGCAAGTCTTAATAAACTAAAAAAATAGAAATCATACCAAGAACAGTGGAATAAAAATAGAAATTAATACCAAGAAGACCTCTCAAAATTACTCAATTACATGGAAATTTAACAACTTGCTCCTGAATGACTTTTGAGTAAAACAATAAAATTAAGGCAGAAATAAAAAAAAAATTCTTTGAAATAAATGAAGAGACACAACACACCAAAATCTCTAAGATGCAAATAAGCACAATCAGAAATGACAAAGATGACATTATCACCAATCACACAGACATACATAAAATCCTCAGAGACTATTATGAACACCTCTATACACACAAACCAGAATATCAAGAAAAAATGGATAAATTTCTGAAAAGCAGTGTTAAGAGGGAAGTTTACAGCACTAAATGCCTACCTTGAAACATGAGAAACATCTCTAACAATCTAACATCATACCTAGAGGAACTAGATAAATAAAAACAAACTAAACCCAAAGCTAGCAGAAGAAAAGATATAACTAAAATTAGAGCAGAGCTGGATAAAATACTGAGAAACAAAAGTTCATGCAAAGAGTCAATGAAACCAAATTTGGTTCTTTAAAAGGATAAGCAAAATTGACAGACTGCTAGCTAAATTAACAAAGAAAATGAGAGGACATCCAAATAAGCACAATAAGAAATGACAAAGGTCACATTACAACCAATCCCACAGAAATACATAAGATCCTCAGAGGCTATTATGAACACCTCTATGCACACAAATCAGAATATCTAGATGAAATGCATAAATTTCTGAAAACACACATTCTCCCAAGATTGAATCAGGAAGAAATTAAAAGCCTGAACAGACCAGTATCCAGTTCCAAAATGCAATCAGTAATAAAAACCTACCAACCAAAAAACACTGAGGACCAGATTAGTTCACTGACAAATTCTGCCAAACATACAAAAAAGAGCTGATATCAATTCTACTGAAACGATTCCAAAAAGACAAAGAGGAGGGGCTCCTCCCTAAGTGATTCTATGAAGCCAGCATCACTCCAATATCAAAACCTGGCAAAGATACAACAAAAAAGAAAGCTACAGGCCAATATCCCCAATTAAAAAAACAAAACATTCTCTAAATATACTAGCAAACCTAATCTAAAGGCACATCAAAAAGCCAATTGACCCTGATTAGGTAGGTTTTATTTCTGGGATGAAAGGTTGGTTCAACATATGCAAATCAATAAATGTGATTCATATGTTTGTTGAACACATGTATGTCTTCTTTTGAGAAGTGTCTGTTCATGTCCTTTGCCCACTTTTTAATGGGGTTGTTTGTTTTTTTCTTGTAAATTTATTTAAGCTCCTTGTAGATTCTGGATGTTAGACCTTTATCAGATAGGCAGATTGCAAAAATTTCCTCCCATTCTGTACATGCAGCCAACAAACATATGCAAAAAAGCTCAACATCACCGATCATTATAGAAAGGCAAATTAAAAACCACAATGAGATATCATCTCATGCCAGTTAGAATGGTTATTATTAAAAAGTTATAAAACAACGGATGCTTGTTGGGCTGTGGAGAAATAGAAACACTTTTACACTCTTGGTGAGAATGTAAATTAGTTCAACCATTGAGTAAGACAGTGTGGCCATTCCTCAAAGACCTACAACCAAAAATACCATTTGACCTAGCAATCCCATTACTGGGTGAATACCCAAAGGAATACAAATTATTCTATTATAAAGATATGTTCATTGCAACACTATTCACAATAGCAAATACATGGAATCAAACCAAATGCCCTTCATTGATAGACTGGATAAAGAAAACATGGTACATATAAGTCATGGAATACTATGAAGCCATAGAAAGGGACAAGATCATGTCCTTTGCAGGGATGTTGATGGAGCTGGAAGCCATTATCCTCAGCAAAGTAATGCAGGAACAGAAAACCAAACACCACATGTTCTCACTTATAAGTGGGAGCTGAACATGAAAACACATGAACACAGGGAGGGGAACACCATACACTGGAGTGTGTTGGGGAGTAGAGGGGAGGGAGAGAATTGGGAAAAATAGCTAATGTATGCTGGGTTTAATACCTAGGTGATGGGTTGACAGGTGCAGCAAACCACCATGACAGACGTTTACCTATGTAACAAGCCTGCACATCCTGAACATGTATCCCAGAACTTTAAATTACACTTTTAAAATATGTGATTCACCACAAAAACAGAATTAAAAACAAAAACCATATGATCTTCTCAATAGATAGAGAAAAACTTTCAGTAAAATCCAACATTTTATGATAAAATCCCTCAAGAAACTAGGCATTGAAAGAACATATCTCAAAATCATAAGAGCCATCTCTGACAAACCCACAACCAACATCATACTGAATGGGCAAACAATGGAAGCATTCACCTTGAGAACTAGAGAAAGACAAGAATGCCCAATATCAGCACTCCTATTCAACCGGTTAGAATGGTTATCTTTAAAAACAGAAGTGAAACCTGATCAATTTGTTATTTTCTTTTTCTCTCCCTCCCTCTTTCTTTTTCTTTTCTTTTCTGCCTGCCTTCCTTCCTTCCTTCCTTCCTCTCTTTCTCTTTCTTTCTCTTTCTCTCTCTTTCCCTCCCTCCTTTCCTCCTTCCCTCCCGCCCTTCCTCCCTCCCTCCCTCCCTTCTTTCCTTCCTTCCTTCCTTCCTTCCCTCCTTCCTTCCCTCCTTCCTTCTTTCACATCAGAAATTTAATTCTCACTGTCTGGGGGCTAGGAAGTCCCAGTACAAGCTACCAGGAGATTCAGTGCCTGGTGAGAGCTCACTCTCTGGTTCACAGACAGTGCCATTTCACTGTGTCCTTACATGGTGGAAAGTTCATTTATTTTTGTCTTTAATATCTATTATTGACTTATATTTTGTGCACTGCTAATCCTTAATCAATTTTTACCACAGAAATAAAATCTTTTGAACTGCTTAAAGTTGTTTTTTCTCTCTAGCTACACACATAATACACATCACTTTATCCCAATAGCCTAAGAACTGGCCTCTCTTTACCCAGTCTTGCTCTGTACAGCATTCTCTATCCAGCAATCAGAGTTTTACTTTTAGAAAATAACTTGAATCATGTCAGTTTACTTTTTGAAACTTTCCAATGGCTTCCCCATTATTTGGAATAAAATTACAACTCCCTTCTACGACACATGAGACTCTGCATGAGCTAACTTCTGCCTTTGTCTTTCTCTTTGTCCCATTCCCGCATTTCTTCATGCTCATGAAAGTCCAGCCCCATCATTACACTCCCTGTTCGGTGCATGCAGTAGATTTATTCCTACTGCAGGACAAGGCACCGCTTATCTCCTCAGCTTGAAGTACTGTTGCCCCAGAGTGTTGCCTTATGGTCTCCTGAAATCTAGGTCTCAGGTCAAATGTTACCTTCTCGGAGGCCTTCCTGACCCTCTATCTGAAATTGTTACCCCATCCTTGTTACTTCTCTCACACATCTCATCTGGTGTTCTTCAAATCACTTATCACACTCCGCAATGTTCTTGTTGGTTTATTTTTTATTTATTCTTTTTTTTTTTTTTTGAGACAGAGTCTCGCCCTTTCGCCCAGGCTAGAGCGTACTGGCGTAATCTCGGCTCACTGCAAACTCCGCCTCCTGGGTTCAAACGATTCTCCTGCCTCAACCTCCTGAGTAGCTGAGATTACAGGTGCCCACCACCATGCCCAGCTATTTTTTGTATTTTCAGTAGAAACTGGGTTTCACCATGTTGGCCAGGCTGGTCTTGAACTCCTGACCTTGTGATCCACCCAACTTGGCCTCCCAAAGTGTTGGGATTACAGGCGTAAGCCACCGCGCCCAGCCTATTTATTCATTTTTTTATTTGTCTCACTAACTAAGATCGAATCAGGGGGCTTGTTTGCTTCTCATTAAGTGACCCCAGAGCCTAGAATTATCCTTTGTACATGTGGAAGCTTAAAAATATGTTTTAAATGAATTTTTGGAGTAACACATGTAGCCAGGTCTTCTGCAGTTCTTACCTTATATGTGTCCATGACTCAACCTCCCAAAGGTGTGTGTAGATGGTAATAGCTCAAGCTAATTTATTAAGGATATTATGAGGAATGAATGAGACAGTATTATATACCACTCTGAATTTCTTTGAAAAAATATAATAACAAAAATCATATTATTATGACTACTTTCATATTACTCAGATAAAGAGTAATTACTTTTTATGGTTAAAATAGCATGGAAATTGAATCAGAAGGTTGTAAGCAGAAGTAGGGTCAGTTCCCTTTGTTTATTTAAGAATATTAACTAAGCTGAGTTGGATTTTCAAGAAAGCTTGTTTTCTACTAGTTTAAATTCTGATTATCTGGTCAACTGAATTTTTAGAACTATCACTAAATTAAAAAGAAACAGCAGTGGGGTGTAAGTTTTCTCATCTTTACTTCATTTACCCAGTGAAGCATCTGCAAAGCCTCTGTGGGTGGTTTAAATGCTAATATTCAGAAAAGCAGTCTTGGAAGCAAACACCCAGCTGTATTTAAGGCCTGCATTTTCGTGGTGAATGTGTCTCCAGGGCTGTACCTTTCCACTGCCCAGACTTTTAAGCACCATCCATATTAAGCACAAATCAGAATGCTTTTCACAAACCACTTAATGCTGTTTAAAACCCACAAGTAAATCATCTTAACTAAACCCTTTGATATAGCTTTGCTCTCCAAACTGTCCCTATCTGGTTTTAAACACTATTATAAGATTGTTTTAAAAATTTAGAGGTGGCACACCACATTAAAGCTGTTATATCTGTATAAATAGTGTGTGGAATAGGACTGTGCTCTTGCCCCATGCTGAGATCAATGCTTAAAATTTTATGTGATTGTCCTCTTTGCGTATATGTGTGTGCTGGGAGGCGGAGGTGGGGTGCAGTATGCTTGCACCTGTGCACCTGGTTTTAAAGCGGTGATTTCCAACTTCTTTTCTCTTTGAGTTGGTTGAGGCCCTGGTGCTTGCAATGACACCGAAACAAGATGTGCTTTTTAACATATAGGCTGTAAATGTTAGTATTTCTGAGTTTCTCAGATCCCTACTCACCCTGGTTTTGGAGAAAAAGCTAAGTTCCATCCTCTTGCCTCATTTCATGGGTCATTTATATGTACATGAGACTCTTCAGCAGCAATGTACAGTATCTGCCTCCTCTCTCAATGACCAACTTTGAGTATTGTCCCTGATCAGCCATACATGTTCTGCAACAGTGCAGGGTTGACTCAAAGACAACAAGAGTGGCTATTTCCTTCTGCTAGTTCAGCCCTCACAGTTATGATCTAGCTGTGGGCAGCCCTGTTTTCTCTCGGATGTTCTCTATACCACAGCTAGTGTTTGTTGATCACTTCTGAAAAATGCACTTTTTTTTGAGACAGTCTTGTTCTGTCACCCAGGCTGGAGTGCAGTGGCAAGATCAGAGCGCACTGTAATCTGGAACTCCTGGGCTCAAGCAATCCTCCATCCTCAGCCTCCTGAGCAGTGGGGACTACAGGTGTGTGCCATCATGCCCAGCTAAGTTTTTATTAATTTTTTTTAATAGAGATGAGGTCTTGCTATGTTTCTCAAATAGGTCTCAAGCTCCTGGCCTCAAGTGGTTCTCCCACTTCGACCTCCCAAAGTTCTGGGATTTCAGGTGTGAGCCACTGTGCCTGGCCCAAGTTGCAAGTTTTCAGGTGCACACCCCTATTTAATTGATGCCTTTTTGAAAATATATATAATAAAGCAAGCCAGGGTTCTCTAATTTTTTCTACAGTCTGTACAACCTGACTTGAGTTCAGGGCCGCAATCATGACCTCGTGACTGCTCAACAGCTTTTGCCAAAGTGGCCCAGTCACAAGAATTACACGTGGATTTTGTTAGGAATACAGACACCTAGGCCCCTTCCCCTGGAAATTCTGATGCAGCAGATCTAGGTGGATCCCCATGATCTAGACGTTCTATTAGTGCCTAGGTAACTCTCATGAGCAGGCAGGAGGAGCAGACACAGCTGGTCAGGATTAACATTTCCCTTCAGGGTGAACAGGAGAAAGTTTCACTCTCCAGATTTGTACCAATTAACTCAAATGATGCAGGTTATTCATAACTGTGTCGGATCCTTTTGTTTACATGAAACCAGACATATTTAGGCTTTATTTAATAATGGTGGTTAATTACATTGTTACATCTGACAATGAGAAAAGAAGGAATCTCTTGGGTGGGAGCCAGGTCTTCAGGAGACTGAACTGAGCAGATGCCCTGGATCTGGTAGATGCGGAAATCTTATCAGCTATGGTCTATGGATCTAACTCTCAGTGCTCCCACTTGACTGAAAACTTCTTCTTTCTCCACCTCTTCATCTCATTGTGTATCTTGTTCCTCCCCCTGCCCCCAACTGGGTAAGAACTCATATTCCACTAGGCACCATACTGAGCACATGACTTTAATCCAGTCCGTCTGCCTCTCTCACATCAGCTGCATAATCATTTAGCTTAAAGTGACATTTTAAAATCTCAGTTTTCTTACTAGCCTTGATTTTTAAAGTCAATCGACTTTTAAACCTTTTAAGACTTTAATGTTATCAAACGTTTAAATGATATTTCCCTAATCACTGGAGTAAAGCCCTGATGTGTGTTGTGGAGGGGTGATTTAATTTTCCGGGTTCTGAGTACCTCTTTTCTAATTGATATTCTTCACTGCCAGCTTCTCTAAAGAGAGATGGGTTTGTAGGGAAGGTGGAAAGAAAGAAGAAATGAAAGAAGAAAGAAATGAAGGAAGGAAAGCAGACCAGGAGGAAAAAAGGAAAGAGAGAGACAGGGAAAGAAGAAGGAGGGAGGGAGGGAGGGAGGGAGGGAGGAAGGAAGGAAGGAAGGAAATTAAAGGAGAAAAAAATCTTCATCATTATTCCATTTATGCTTGTTTGAGGAAAGGTAACACATCTTTTTATGAGAATTTGTTGCTCACCTTGTATAAGTAGAGACACTAGTGTAAGTCAAGACTTCACATGGAAACTATTATTTGTGAAAAATCCTTTTGGCAAATATATTTAAAAATTACTTAAGCTAAGCAAATATAAAGCACTTTCACTCCAGTGAACTGAGTATTTTAGGATAGCATCCATATTGTAGCACGATTTCTCCACTTTGCTTATTAGATGATGATATTGCACAAAGAACTAATAAGCCAAAAGAGTATGAAATATAAAACTAGATTCCAACTTAGAGGATGGATATATGCTATCAATTTTTTTTCTGCAATTACAAAGTATCTTCATTTACACTGAGTTTCCAAGAAAAACCTAGACTATGTTTTTATGTGGAAGAAACTAACTAGAAGTCTTGTTGTCATTGTTCTTGTTTTATTAAAAATTACTGTTTTTGAGTGGAAGAAATTAAAGTATGTTTTTGAGTGGAAGAAACTAACTAGAAGTCTTTTTATAGTTGTTCTTTATTTATTAAAAATTCACGATGTGTTTGAAACCACCTAGTGCTTATTTATATGTAGATTCTGGTGTCTAGATGTATATGACCACAGGCAACACAGTACACATCATGGGTCATGTCCATGCCATCTGTGCAAATACATGGGTAATGTGCGTGGGTTCATTGTGTACAGTTAGTTACCAATTTGTCTCTCTGTAAAAAAATGATTTTAGGTAAAAGGCTCTATTTGAATATCCTAGAGCAAGATGTTGTTTGAAATAAAGTTTGAAAAATGTGATTGTACTTTTAGCACACATTTCCCCAATCAGTAATTTAGTCTCAAGTTTGGTCTTAGGCAAGATCTACATGTAAGGCTTATTTCTGATGGTTTCTCAAGCTGGGAGAGAAAACAATTAAAGAAAATACTTAGTCAGTTTTTATCTACACGTGTGCCTTCGGTGATTTATTTAAGCATTCCAACAGATAATATGTCTCCACTATTTTTAGCAAAGGGCTTTTTGTCAGTATTTTGTCTCCAGTTATAATAAGTGTTTTAAACATCTGTCAAAGCTGTTCTACTTCCCACTCAACAGCAAAGAAACCATGATATGTGCTGGAGGTCAGGAATACCAGCTACAAGCAGAATTAGGATTAATTATTGGTAGAAAGGGCCGATATCATGGTCAGGCCACCTGTGCAGTTACATAAAGCACTATAGT
Organism: Pan paniscus; assembly: GCF_029289425.2. Taxonomy (NCBI): domain Eukaryota; kingdom Metazoa; phylum Chordata; class Mammalia; order Primates; family Hominidae; genus Pan; species Pan paniscus. Next base: position 100,924,961 of record NC_073258.2, read on the forward strand.
TAGAAGGATCTTTTGCTTGCTTTAGTGTTTTACTGGCACCAAATTGAAATTCCTAGTAATTTTTGAACAAGAAACCCATGTTTTTATTTTTCACTGGGCCCCACAAATTGTGTAGCCGGAACTATTGCTAGACTATTTGCTTGACATGTATTCCCAGGGACATTATTTAATCTTCCTAGGCTTCATTTTCCACATTATAAGAAGGGGAGGATAATGACACCTATTTCATTGGTTTTGCGAGAATAAAAGGGATCGTGCTTTCAATATGTTAAGTAGAGCACATGGCTCATGTTAAAGGCCCACTGTTCTGAGATTCACTGATATATACCCGTATTCTGGGATAGTCCGTCTACTCGCACCTTTTGCCATTGGCTAGTGTGTAAACAACTACTTCACATCATCCCCTGATACCTGATCTCCCTCCCACCTGGGAGCTCCATCACTGTTGCTACCATTCTCCTAGCCATCCGGGTTTGAAATGATAACCCCCTTGACTGCCTAGGCCTTATTGGCCACCAAAACGTACAAATTATGACTACCTCATCATGCTCTAACACTCTCATCCTATTGACTTATATCCACTTCCCAAGGACACCTACACTAAAATGTAGGCTGCATATTCTACCATGGAGATCAATCTACCTGGCATGTCACTTTATACCAGCATATTAGTCTGCTCTAAAACTTTTTGGCCTGGGGACCAATAATTCCCTGTGACTCTCCCAACCACATGGAGAAAGAAAGGAAAACATGAATTTACATCACATGTGTATTTAAAGGCAAATCAGAAACTACACAGTAGATGGAAAAAGCTTTTTTAGCTACTAATGTAATCCCAGTAGCTGGGGAATAACAGAATTTTCAAGCTGCCTGTTTAGCAGAGAAACCCAGTGTTCCGCAAGACTTTGCTCTTCTCTTCATTTGTTTCTTAAAACCACGCTGTGTTCTTTAAGGAAATGATGATCAACAAAATTCTAACTGAAAAGTAACTTGATGAAATATTTTCCATTAACCGTTGAGATATTATAGAAATGTACTTTTTCCTAAGTGATTCTGGGGCAGAAAAACACCTTTATAATCCTAATATATCACAATTCCTTTAGTGCCTAATACTGAGGGAGCAGCTTTTATTCAAGATGGAAGGAATATTAGATATCATTCAATCTATCTTCCTCATTTTACAGATAATAAAACTGAGGATGAGAGTGGTAAAGTGGTTTGCTCAAATTCATGAACCTGCCTCTCCTAATATTCAGCCAAGTGTCTTTTCCAGAATGTCACAGTTACCTGTATAATAAGAATCAGGTTTATTTTCCACAAGAATAAAAGATGTTAGAGTTAGAAAAAGAATAAGTTTTCTGGATACAGAGTGTCATTGTGTCTATGTGAAGGAATGTTAGCGAAAGTGAAAAAAACAAAAACCTTGTACAGAATAAAAGAAGTTATTCCTGGCAATTGACTGAAATGGAAAGAAATCATAAAAGACTTGAATGACAGGCAAATGAATAATGTGATGAGATATATCAAATTTTGACTCTACTGAGATCAAAAGGAAGAATAGAGTATAGGGAATGAAAGATGATGTCTGGATTTAACATTCATTTGGGAATCATTTCAAAATCTTGAGATAAAAGGTTCTCTAGAAATAATAAATGTTGTGTTTCTTTAATTTTTAGGGACTGAGAGATTCATGCATTGTCACAAGATGTTATTAAAAACAGCTATTCATTTTTCATGGAATGAGACAGAATGCATACTGTATATTGGAGGCAAAACTATATCCTCTGTTATTCCCATATATTTCCTTTCAATAGCCGATCAGATGAAATTGTGAGTGGATATGAAAGGACAAAATTAAACATGGTAAAAGAAATTTAATCGGGGAGTTTTTTTTTTTTTTAAGAAAAAAATCCTTCATTTGTTTCATTGTCAGAATTACCAAGATGAGCTAGGTAATAGGTTAGCTTTATGAGCTAAAAGTCATCATCTATACATGCAAATCACGTTGCATATATACGTTCTTTCTGGTCCATTTTCATTAGTGCTTAAGTATGGAGAGACTACTGCAGGACTTTAAAGCTTCTGTCCAATTACCCAGGGACATCTCAACATGAATTATAGCTATGTATAAGCAAAAAAAAGTATGTGACTTTAAAGCAAATACATCAGACTGTAAAGCAAATTCAATATTATTCATCTTTTGTTGTATTCAAAGATAAGAAAGTAGTGATTACTTACATTATAAAGGTTTAAATATCTATATTTACCCCTGACTTGTAGTACATAACAAAATATGAATAATATTAAGATTCCCAGGATATGATATTTTCAATAATAAGAAAGCCCTCTTTTGACTAGGATTTTCATATTCCCAACAGGTTTTTGTGTTGTGTTTAATCTGTCTCTCTGTGTTTTAGATTTACTCTATTAGGAAATATTAGTTCCAACCATTGTCCTTACAGCTGTCCTTGCAGGAATACTATTCATTTTGGAACAGATTAGTGTATCTTGGTACCCCCTTTACCTTGAATGTATAAATTATCTTTTAGATCTATTTGTTGCTATGTAACAAACCACCCTAAAGCTGAGTGGTTTCTAATGTTATTGCCCAGTAGCATTTTGGGCCAGCAAAATGGTTATTCTCCTGGGCTTATCATTTGTCTGTGGTCAGCTGCAGGTTGAGTCAGCAGTTTGGCTGACCTTGGCTGGTACCTTTCAATCCCTCATCACATCTGTCACATCTGTACAGCACAACAGTTGTCCACAAATTCCATCATTTTCTAGCAGTTTAGCCGGACTTGTTCACCCGGTGGTGAGCAGAGTGTCAGGAAAATGAGTGGAAATCTTCAGGGTTTCTTAAAGCCTAGGGTCAGCATCATTTCTGCTGTATTCTACTGGTCAAAGTATGTCACAGAGCAGGTCCAGATTAAAGGGCGGGAAAGACAAGTGGGAAAAACTGCAAAGTAACTTTGGAAAAGAGCCTAGGTATACAGAGGGGGATATTTGCAGCCAATTTTGTAAACAATTTACAAATTACTGAAGAATTTCTATAGAAAATTCATTTTAATTACCTTGGTTATACTTAAACATAAAAACAGTGAGGCCCAGAGATGTCGAGCAACTGGCCCAAGTTCACACAGAAAGTTAACAGCAGAACTGCAATAACCAACTGTCCTAGTTTGCCCAGGATTATGTCAGTTTTAGCACTGAACATCCCACATTTCAGGCAAACTGGGATGGTTGGACACCCTAGGAAAAGGGCTAGGATTTCCCGATTCTTAGTTCTATATTATTTTCTGAACACTAAAATTGATCTATGTGACTAGCTATTGGTGTTTAAGATCAATCTACCCTCATTCCTGCATCCTCTACTAGCATGCATGCTGACATTTAATTAGCTTGTCCATTGGTTAGACTCTACTCTGTTCCAAAATGGTTTAAGGCATTTTATAAAGTACTGTACATCACAAGGGGATAACTACACACGGCTACCTTGCCATTCTTCAAACATTCCACGTATTTTAATGTTTATGAATGCTAATTCTTTCTGCTTTGTGATTAGTCTTTCTCTTTCTAGAACGGTTTTTGCTTTTTTTTCTATTAATATCATTCAATTTATAGTTCCCAATTACCTTCTCTGTGATGTAGGCCCCAATTGAAGAATTCATCATTATCTCCTCTGAGCTCCTGGGAGACTTGGCCCATATTTTGATCGCCGTACTTAGTACATTGTTTCTACTAAGTTATGTGTTATCTCATTACAGTGTGTTTTCACCTTACATCTCCTTTATTTAGTATAATCTTCCATATCCAATAGGCACTCTGTCATTTCTTTAAGTCATTATTTCTGTTGCATAAATGAGTGAACAGACTGTTTAGTGAGAGCCTAGTGAAATGCGGAAATTTTCACTTTCTTTACTAAAAACCCTTGACTGCTTTTCTTCTTAGTTCCAATTATCCATTTGCTGCATTTTTATCTTTTCCTTTGGTATAATTCCTGCCCTAAGCAACACAGCTCTCATATAATCTGCTGGGTTTTAATTGGCTGCAGTTTCCAAAGCTAAATAATTAGTTTCAAAAGGATTGTTTCTGACCCAATGCACTGTAAATTCTGCATGGGGATCTGAAGTGCTTTTGTTTGAGGCCCTGTGTTTTTGTGTTTGTGTATGTCATTTTTATACCCATTCTGGATTAGTTTCCAGAATATCCAGAAAAATACCAAACACATAATAGGTTCTCAGTGAACTTCATGATTCATTTTTTTTTTTTTTTATCATTTGCTCATATGTCTCTATACACCCACTTATACTTCAGGGACCTTCATAGGCCTCTTCACTTTTGGAAAGCTTTCCTGAGCAAGCCCCTCCCTGTCCAGTCGGAGTTCTACAAACATTTACCATAGAACCCATTCTTTTATATTTTCATAAAGTATTCAATTCTTTGTCTCTCCATCCACTGTCTGTAAACTCTTTGAAGCTAGCATCTGTAGACTATTTGCTTTTGCTGTACCTGGCTCACAGTAGGTACCAAAACAATCTTTGTTTATGTGATTGGTTAGTCAAATTGATGAATCAATCAGAAAATACAGTTTCAGAGGAAAATGTCATAAAAAGAAAAAGTATTTCAGACATCTTCTTGGCTCGTATTACCTGTGTCATAGCTTTTCCATATTCATAACAGTTTGCATCTTAGAATTTGGTTAGCAGATATACTTATAAGACTTTGCAGGTAAGAAGAGGAAATGCCCAGCAATCAGCTTGCTAAATTTCTCAATTTGCCCCACCTAAACTTGCAACTTAAATTTAGACATTTTTCTGAAATAGATAAGTCTAAACTATGAGTAGGATGGATTTCCCCAATTTTCTTGTATCAACTGATACAATATCTACAAATTATCAAAAAGATGTCAAAAACACATGGGGCTTTAGCCAGTCCTTATAATGAGAGATGGGTCTTGGTTTAGCAGAAGAAAAGAATACATTTCAGATAAGGAAAATAAAAGCATCTAATGCATAAAATAGAAACAATACGGTATGTTCCTGTAATAGTGAGGCCTTTCACACCTTTAGAATACAGGATAAAAATGGAGATTTGCATCAACTTGATGATTGGAACTAAGCTGGGAGATGTAAACTTGGCATGTTGGTATATATGAGTAGAAGAGGAGCTTTCAAAAGTAGCATTCATGCAAGTTCAGTGGAAAAGACCAGTGACAGGAAAACACTTGTGTAAACAGACATGATATTCTGACAGTGAGAATGGGGAGGAAGGTAAATGCTCAAGAAGGATAAGATTAAAGTGAATTGTATTTCTGAAGGGAGGAACAATCCACTTTTCTAGCCTTTTCTCTTGCCACTCAGTCATGTATCTTTTACACTCCAATGATAGAGAATTTCTTATGAGCATCGAGCTTATTGCATCCCTTTAGATTCCATCATCTTTCCTCATGCAGCGGCTTCTGCTTTATCTTTACTCTAAACTCCTAAGAAATTCCAATGTATTCTTTTTTTAATTTTTTAATTTCAATAGTTTTGGTGGTACAGGTGGTTTTTGGTTATATGGATAATTTCTTTAGTGGTGATTTCCGAGATTTTGGTGCACCTGTCACCAGAGCAGTGTATACTATACCCAATATGTAGTCTTTTATTGCTCACCCCACTCCCAAACTTTCCCTCTGAGTCTCCGAAGTCCATTCTACAATTCTTATGCCTTTGCATCCTCATAGCTTAGCTTCCATGTATATGTGAGAACATGCAATACTTGGCTTTTTATTCTTGAATTACTTCACTTAGAATAATGGCCTCCAGCTCCATCCATGTTGCTGCGAAATATTATTTCCTTTCTTTTTATGGCTGAGTAATATCAGTGGTGTAAACCTACCATGTTTTCTTTGTCCACTGATTGGTTGATGAGCACTTACATTGGTTCCATAGCTTTGCAACTGCAAATTGTGCTGCTGAAAACATGAATGTGCATGTCTTTTACATATAATGACTTATTTTCCTTTGGGTAGATACCCAGTAGTAGGATTGCTGAATTGAACAGTAGTTCTACTTTTAGTTCTTTAAGGAATCTCCATACTGTTTTCTATAGTGGTTGTACTAGTTTACATTGCCACCCTCAGTGTAAGTGTTCCCTTTTGCCACACCCACACTAACGTCTTTTTTTTTTTTTTAATTGTGGCTTTTCTGGCAGGAGTAGGATGGTATCTCATTGTGGTTTTAATTTACATTTCCCTGATAATTGTGATGTTGAACATTTTTAAAAATATTTGTTGGCTGTTTGTGTATCTTCTTTTGAGAATTGTCTATTCATGTTCTTCACCCACTTTTTGATGGGATTATTTGTTTTTTCTTGCTGATTTGTTTGAGCTCCACATTTTAGAGAAGTATAAAATATTTAAAAGACAGAAAGAATGTAGAGCCTTTGGAATAAGAGACATGGGAGAATGTCCTGAAAATACAGTTTTCCAGAGGTCAAAAAAAAGAAGTTTTAAGAATAAAAAAGGTAAACTGGTGCCAAATGTAAAAAAGTGGTCAAAAACTGATAAAATAATAATTTAGAATTTGTCAAGAATCTGATTATTGATATGAAACGTTTAAAAGAACAGTTTTAGCAAAAGACATTACTAAAATGTGTATTTTATTATATATTTTATTTATCCTAGGCTATAAAAACCTCAGGACTGTAAGATTTTTAATTAGTGTTAATAATGCTTGGTCATAGTGTATGACTTTTCTCCCTTCTGTATTACCAGCAATCTGAACATTAGCACTAGGCTTAATGTGATTAAGAGAAATGGATTCTTCCTCTAACTGGCTGATTTTGGAGAAGACATAGAACAAGAGAATCTTTAAGGGTCATCTTACTCTCACCCAATATGAGAATTCCTCCTACAACCTCCTTAACTATTAACTTATTTCACCTTTCTAGATGTCCGTGACCTTGTCTCTAAAATAACGCACTTGGACTTCTAGCTCTAACTTCTGATTAAACGAATTAGAACATAAAGTCACTAAGTCAGTTGCCTTCAACTCATTCTGCATGTAGGCTGTACAATATTTTCATCCACATTTTAAAAGTGAAATATTTTAAATGTTAGTAAATGTTAAAAATTAGTAAGCAAAGAGCAATTAGCACGGGCACATTCTGAATGCCTTTTAGCCTTTGCTTAAACTTAAGAGAACAGTCTGTTAAAAACAAGATAATATTTTTATTGACATTTCAGTAGTTGCAAATGAGTCTTTGCCAGCTTTCCTCCTGATTCTAGTATTTTGCCTAATTCTGATTTCATGCATGGGTACTTTCTGAACAATCCATGTCTTGGAGCGCATCATGTACTAATTTTGCTCTGACAACCTTGTAATGGGAATTTGAACAGTTATTACATTTTTCTTGTTAAAACCGGGGGAAAGAGCATTCCAAGTGTTTATAGCTCCCTAACCTTGCTGTGATGAGGTAAAGGTTGATGTAGCTATTTCCTCTTACTTTGAAATCTCATTTTTAATAACACTGTTCCATGCTTGGCGCTGCATGTGTCAGCTGTGAACCCATTCACCTTTGCAAGGAGTAGCCTTAATCCTGCAAATCCTACTTTGCTCCAGTCAGTACAGGTTGAAGAGAAGAATCTATTCTAATTACTTAAAGTTTACTAACCAGTGCCTGCAATGCTACAAGGGAACTGGAAGCTATAATAGACCACCCTCTTCAGTTTGGGGGAAATTCTACAAGAAAGGCTTCTGTAACATGAGCAGCTCTTGACTTATCAGCAACTTCCATAGGCTAATGATTATATTTGCCAACATACCCACAACAGTTTACAGAGATTTTTGACTTACAGCAGATAAATGTAAAGATTGAAGTTACGAAATAAGTAGAACTTGTGAAACCCTTTACAAAGTCACAGAATATACTTTATCTTTTTTGTCAAGTAGAATGGAAATTTGTCAAATTATCTGCTTCTCACATATTATTTTAAAACAAAACAGATGAAAGCTCTGAAATACAAGGTAGAAAATGTCACTTTTTTTTTTTTTTTGAGTCAGAGTCTTTCTCTGTCACCCAAGCTGGAGTGCAGTAGTGAGATCTCCACTCACTGCAACTTCCGCCTCCCAGGTTCAGGCAATTCGCCTGCCTCAGCCTCCTGAGAAGCTGGGATTACAGGTACCCACCACCACTCCCAGCTCATTTTTATATTTTTAGTAGAGACAGGGTTTTGCCGTGTTGGCCAGACTGGTCTCAAACTCCTGACCTCAGGTGATCCACCTGCCTTGGCCTCCCAAAGGTGTGAGCCACCACACTTGGCTGATAAGGTCACTTTTTAAAAAGAATAGTTTTTAGGCATCATAGTGTCATTAGGTACTATGAGCAGCAAGTTCTAGAAAAAAAAAATCACATATAATAACTATCTTTTGTTGACTACTTAGTAGAAACCAAGTGTACTTCTAGACACTCTGCATATATCATCAAATTTAATCCTGACCTAATTGAAAAACATATAATAAAATATTAACAAAAGTAATCCTTAGGTGAAGGTAACAGTTAACTTTACATGGGTTATATCAATTAATAGATAAAAAGACAGGTAAACATACTGTTTTCCTTTGAGGAAAATAGCAAGTGTTTTCCTTTGAGGAAAATGGGCAGGACATAGTATATATCTGGGTAATTTGACCCCTCCATTCTTAGTGCATCTTACCTCTCTACTAGTTTTATACCTGAATATGCTTACTGTACTATTCCCTTTTTAACTAAGAAATCTCTAGAATCCTTCTACAGGCATATCATATGTTCCTCTCCCCTTTTTGTACTATGCAAGTATTTTTCACAAATTTTGCACCTAGAATCTTCCTGTTATATTCCACATCAACTAGCATGAGAGAGGCTGCTTTTCATTAGGCAATAAGAAGCAGAGAAAGATCTATACTGCAATAACTCTATGATAAAGGCAGGACAGTATATTTTACACTGATTTCACCATATATCCTCCGCATCGCAATTGGAAATGTAGATTTTATAATGCTTACTTTGCAATTCAGGAAACTAATGTTCGAGGCTTAACTTATTCAAAGTGATTACTTGAAGCAAAAGCTTCATGAACTTGCCCAGGGTTATTCTGCTGCTGAGGGGGAGAGATAGCATTGGAACACAGGGTTTATTTGCCTTCAAAGTTCTGTTATTCCTATTACATCTCTGTCATGCGGAAGACTCCATGCAGCAGAATACCTAAATTTTAGCGGGTGTTTTTAAGAGATGCATGAGAAGAGAGAGAGATTTTGCACCTGTGTGGTTAGAGGGATCTTGCTTCATTTGCAAGCAAGAACTTCTGTGAGACTTCCAGTACATCAAAGAATGCCTTTGGATGGCTGTCTTCTGGAACAACCTGTATAACCACATGGGAATAACTAGGTCCAAAGTGTCACACTGGCTTATGCATCTCCTCAAGTAGTCCTACAAAGTCTAAAAAGTTAACAGATACAAACCAATATCGGAAGGAAGGACCCATACGGTAAGATGACCACAAACATAGCACTTTTCCCACTGAGTCCCCTGTTGTTCTAAGTCTGCCTTTGATGAGTATCCAGGAGCTTGTGGTCTCCTAGTCCTTTTCCTCCTCTCCTTTGTACTCTCCAAGGTCTCATCGTTTCAGACCTCTCAACCCCTCTATTCTCCATTTAGAGTTCTGGTTCCAATTCAAGGCAAAATCCTCCCAGCCAGGTCTTCATGTTTCCAGGCAGTGCCCAAGGCTCCATGCAGCAGCAAGTCCTTTGCACTTAAAAGCAAGTCTTTCACACATGCAAGTTCTTCAAAGGGAAACAACTCTTAGTCAAACAAGCCTTTCTCTCATAACAATGGCCCCATTTTACAGTGGAACTCTGATGCTTAATTATGCTAACAAAGTATACTATTTAATGGAACACTAGCTACCTTTAAAAGTTAGCCCTCAGATCATGAGGCTTACCATGAATGAACATGATTTCAGCTCTTGTAAAATTCAAACCAGTGCTGCTGATCAGAAGTCGGTTTTCCCACAAAGGGCGATTCAGGGACTGCAGATGGTGCTGCTGTTATCTCTACATCAAGCCACTAAAAGGGAAGTGACATGGGAGTTTAAATAGACCACACCTGGAATGGCAGCTGTCACCTTCACTCACAGTTGACTAGTCACAGCTAACTGCCAGGTAATCAGAGAATAAGGGCCACTAAATGGCACAGCAAGTTATAAAATGCATTCTTAACCGGCATATGATATCTAGCTGGATATCCAGGAATAAAAGAAGAGAGGTCAGCTAAGCAGATAGCTAGACTGCGTGATGCAAAATTTTGCTAATTTCTAATGCCTTACCCAAGATTCCTTTCCCTTAGGTTTGGGACATTTTGTAATGGAAGAAAAGGGAACATTCTGAGGGAATGAGGGAGGAGGGAATAAAGCATGCATGTTGAAGAAAACTCTACCGTTGTAATTTAAGAAACAACAACATACATGCCAGAATCCCTTTGTAAAGTGAACTTACAGTTTAAATTGTACATTGTACGATTGTAAAACCATTATATAAATGAAAAAAATAGGGACCATTACTGCCTTAAAAACAAACAAAAAAATGATATACATTTGTTTGGAAGATGAGAAGACTATCCAGATTTGACTAGAGATATTTGCCTATAGTATCACTTTAAATTGTTTCTGGGGACAAGAAGAAATAATAATAATAATAGCCTCCCTCTCTGTAATAGAAAAATGTTATTAGGTGACATGATATTTATATAAAATGTTGTTTCCAATGAGACAAAAGTAAAATATCCTACTGTTTTTAGAAGCACCTGGTATTCACTGTATGACATCTTACTTTCAAGGGAGTTCTTGAACCACCTCTATAAGGCAGTCAACTTTTAAAGCAACTTAATATTTTGGCAGTTGGAAGACATATTAACTACAGTCATACCTATTTATGCCTACATCTAAAAGTTCAAAAAATAATTAACTCAGATTTAGTAGATTTGGAATGTGGATTGATAGTTACTATTTTTGAACATAGCCTAGACATTAACAAAGTGGACTAATAATAAACTTAGACTAATAAAAGTATCCCCAAGACCACTTTTTCCTCACTCCTGCCTTGCTTACACACTTGTCAGTAAATTAGAGTTTTATTTTCTTCATGCCAGGTATCCTGCAGATTTTGAGGGAAATAGAATCCCCTAGTGTAAAATACAAGAGTTTCTGACAACCGGTTGATAAATTCTTATTTATTAAAAATAATTTCTAACTTAGCATGAGGTCAATAGACTTAATGAAAAAATTTCATGGTATAAATAATATTAAAATATTCTAATTATGACAATTCTGGCAAATCCCAGAGTGCATTAGATTACAGAATCACAGGCTTATTTCCAGATGATGCAACTATAGTACTCTTTTTTTTTTTTTTTTTTTTTTGAAGTCTAAACATCTCAGTGGTTCCAAAATACAGCAGAATCAAATAAATGTTTGGGAACCATACTGAAAACCAATTCTGAGAATTTAATTAAAGGCTGGCTAAAAGCAAACAAAAAAACTATTATATAGTGTAGTTGAGTGTGACATTCTCATTGGATAGTTGATAATTGCAGTGCTTTTCTTCCATATTACCACAAATTCATCAATCAATAAATTGTTATGAAAAATTTATGTATCAAACGATAGAGTTTATACAAGTAAAAGAAAATTCTTATTTTCAAAGACCTACTACTCCAGTGATACAAATGTATGCACATACATTTTAACATATAAGCCTGTATAGATATATGTATGCATGTGTGTGTGCTTAATATCAAACTCTTCACAAAATGTAATATAGTTTATAGAGAGCAAAGTTTATTTTAGATGAAACCTAGAGAGCTGAGTCAAATTTACCTAAACAGAGAATAGTGGGGATAATTTTTTTTTTTTTTGTAAAGAAAAGGCCTAAGTAAAGCTAGTAAAGGCATTCTAAGTGCATTGGCTTGATGAAAGTAGAAGACTTGTGTATAAATAAAGGAGTGAGAAAATTAGAGAAGAGTTTGAGGTCATACTTGTGCAAATCCCAGAGGGCCAAGCTAAGAACGACACCTGATCTTATAGACAGTAGGGAGATAAAATATTAGAGGATCTCCAGCATTGTGTGACAAATGTTATTGAGCTTGGATAGAATTCAGTGAGTTTAGTGCTGTATAGCAAAAGAATGCATAAAATACAACATAAGTATTGGCTTTACAAAAACATCATTGGACCAACATGTATGGGCTACATGGAAGTGGAAAGAGATTGAGGTAGGAAGCAGATGCAATCATTGAGATGTGTGAGATGTGTGGTAGGAAAGGTGGATGGCGTGGGGAAGGAAAAGAAAGGGTCAAATGGGAGAGACACATATTTTCAGCACAAAGCTTCAATAAATACTTGCTAAATGAACTAATAAATCTATATAATATTTCAGCTCATTACATATCCTATTTTTCTTAGTTCTGTCAAGATCCTCTGAGGGAAACAAGCAGGCTGGGTACAGAAGTTAAACTTTGGAACACTTTCTCTTTGAGTCCCCATTATATATGTTCTCATACATGCCCTCACTGATACTGCCAGTCCATATTTTTATAATATCATGTATTATTCTTTTGTAGCATTTATTATGATTTTATTAACTTTTATATTATTATATATGTAAACTGACAGAGGTCGCAACTACTCTACACACTCCATAAGAGTGCAATGTATATTTTCTCACAGCTGTATCTAGTATATATCAAAGTTGAATAATTTTTAATTGATGTCACATTGCTATGTGGAAGATCAAAGTAATTTGCAGCATATTAGTTCTGTGTTTCTTGCATAAAATTATCATCTTGAGAGTTGGCTCTAGAAAAAATGCAAAATCAGTGGGGAGAAAAACTTCTTCCCATTTTATAATGATACTTCAACACCCCTTGACCAAATTCTTATCTCCTTCATCTGAACTCTGTCATGCCACCGTGTTTGCCTGTCATCACTAAAGAAAAGCAAACCATAAAATTAAATCACAAATAATGCTAGAATGATGTGCCTTTTAAAGATCCCCCAAATAGTCCAGGTACGGTGCTCACTCCTGTCATCCCAGCACTTTGGGAGGTCGAGGCGGATGGATCACGAGGTCAGGCATTCGAGACCAGCCTGGCCAACATGGTGAAACCCTGTCTCTACTAAGAATACAAAAATTAGCCAGGCGTATTGACAGGCGCTTGTAATCCCAGCTACTCGGGAGGCTGAGGCAGGCGAATCGCTTGAACGCGGGAGGCGGAGGTTGCAGTGAGCCAAGATTGCGCCGCTGTGCTCTAGCCTGGGCTACAGAGCAAGACTCCATCTAAAACAAGACAAAACAAAACAAAATCCCCCAAACAAGGAATCAATCACTGGATGATAGTATTTCAGGCATTCCTGAGGTACACACTCCTGGCAACTATCTCTTCCACTTATTTTTCTATTTCTTCTAACAAAAATACTAACTAAACTTGACTCAATAATTCTTTGTTAATAAGAGAGAAAAAATTGTTCTTATTTCAACATATACTTCAGGTAGAATTTACTACTTGAATGAGCATTCAGAATAAAATGCGAAAGTATTATTAAGGGCACAAAAGTATTATGCACTTAACTGTTAACGATTATGCCGATAATTGTTAAGGGCGCAACCTAACAATGTAGGATGTGACAAAAATATCAAATCGGCTTTATTCACCTTCATGATGGAATGTAAGGCATTCATTTCTTATTTCTCCTTGGCTTTGGAGTTAGCTCACTCATTTCTACATTCTAGCTGTCTAACTAGAAAGGCAAAACATAGCCATGTGTGGTGGCTCATGCCTGTAATCCCAGCATTTTGAGAGGCCGAGATGAGTGGATTGCTTGAGTTCAGGACTTTAAGACCAGCCTGGCAACATGGTGAAACCCTGTCTCTACCAGAAATACAAAAAATTAGCCTGGCATGGTGTCGTGTTGCTGTAGTCCCATAGTCCCAGCTACTCAGGAGGGTGAGATGGGAGGATGGCTGGAGCCCAGTGGATGGAGTTTGCAGTGAGCAGAGATGGTGCCACTGTACTCCACCCTGGGTGACAGAGTGAGACCCTATCTAAAGAAAAAAGAAAAGAAAAGAAAAAGAAAAGATAAAACATAAATAAGCAAAATAGAATTTTCTCTATAAGATCTAGAAATCTAATAAATAATGCCAAATTTTTAGCATTTAAGTAAATTGTACTAGAGTGATCAGTTTATAAAGGAACATTATTTAAACAAGAGCACCTGTAGATGTGTCATATTTTAAGGGCAATTATAAGAAATTCTATCCAAGTTGATATTTTCCAATAATATAGGATTGCTATTTTTTTTCTGATACATGGTTAAGCAATTTTCTGAATTTTTTAAAAACAAGATACATTTCAGTTCATGAATGGCCTTAGATACAAGTTTCTCACTAGGTGTTATAAAATGCACTAGAAGAGAAAAAACACAGAACAATCTATTTATAAACCATACAATGAGAATAAGGTACTCTTTATCTAATTTGCAATCCATAATAGAAACTATAATTGTCTATAGTTAGAGGAAAATAACTTATATTTGCTTATCAATTGTACCTTGAAGGGCTCTGTATTTAATTAAATGTCCAATGACAAATCTGATTCCACCAATTGCATCTTTAGAATCAGAGATTGATAGAAGCCACAGAGTCAGGGGAACCATTTGCCACAACAGTGAAATGTGGGATTGATGTCACTTCAGCCTGGGATGGTTTATTTGAAAATGGTAAGCCTCTGGTAGCATCAATAATGCCATGTTATTATCTTTCAGCATTTATGCATATACTCCTGATAGTGCAGTCCATTGAGTATTGAATTAAAGAGATTTCAAGTCCTGTCCTTCACTAGAATATAGCTTTTCTTGAAGTGTTAATGCAAAAAAAAGTAAAGACAAAGAAAACTTGTAATCCCAAATTTTTCTGTACCAGAACATGTTTATATAGGTTTACCAAGGGAAAGAGAGGGAGAAATAGGTTGGATTTAAGGTAGAACCTGTTCATATCAAGACTGTTTATAAATGACACCCAAAATCAGATACTGGGGAGTGGAGAGGGAAAGGTTAGACTAACCTTTTTCCACTTAACTGACTTTTGTGGGACTGTATAGATACTGTTTTAAAACCAGTGCCATTTTTTGTTTCAGTTAAATTCTCCAGTTACCAATTCACTTTAGACAGTGAAAAAATGGAATGACAGAGAGTCTGAATGAAACAGACTGATGAGGCAACGTCTCAAAAAGGCAGGATACAAATGATGAAAGACATATGTCAGCCAACCAAGTTATCTTTGTGATCCAGAGGCATGGCAGAGAGATACAAATCTGTCCCTGAAGTTCTCAGAATGAAAAGTTTGGTTCATAGTTCAAGCGAAGTTAACATTCCCAGTGTCATTCTATTCTTTATCTCTCTACCAAAAGAGACAATAATGTTGTTCATTTTACCTACTGCAATTTTATCTTCTTTCTTGCAGTGCCTTTTGCTTATGAATTAATTTTTTATTCTTACTGTGATAAGAACACTTAATATGCAATCTATCCTCTTAAGAAAATTTAAGTGTACAATCCATTATTGTTGACTATAGGTGCAATATTGTAGAGAAGATCTCTAGATTTCATTCATCTTAACCGAAATTTTATGCCTGTTGATTGGTATCTCCCCATTTGCTCCTACTCCTGTCCTTGGTAAGCATCATTCCAGTCTTTGATTTTATGAATTTGACTATTTTGGATATTTCATGTAAGTGGAATCATTAAGTATTTGTCTTCCTGTGTTTGGTGAATTTAGTAGTTTCTTAACGTATCTCTTTTTCTTATTTGTTTACACTACGTTGTATAGGAAAATATTTTTTAAATGCTGCAATTTTTCCAGTACTAGTCATGAATCTTCATAAATATTCTGACTCTATCCTTTCCAGCACATGGAGGGATTACACCTCCGTGTTGACTTGGAAACTAGGTGTGGCCATGTGACTTGCTTTAGCCAATGAAATGTGAGTGGAAGATGCCTGTGTAATTTCTGGGTAGGAGCTTCAACAGCCAGAGACTGCTTTACCATGTTCTTGTCCTCTGCCACCAACATGGACTGAGGCCATTCCAACATCCAAAGAGATAAGGATGAAGACAGTAAAGAACAGAACTCCAGCTGACCTTCAATGAACATGTTGAGGAATAAGGGGCAAAAAGTTCTCTGTTATTTTTAGATACTGAGATTCGGAGTTTGTTTTTTTACTGAAGCATAGTGCATATCACTGATGATATAAACACTGATAATGGTAGAGAAATGGATAAAATAGAAAAATTCTATTTTAAAACATGAATTAATGATATTAACTATCAGACACCTAAAATGTAACATATATCCCTGTGTTGTCTTAGTTCCTTATAAAGTAGTCTGGTGTTAGAACTGTAATTTTCTGACACCTACTTACAGATACGGTAGGGTGCTTGTTACAGTTCACTTCTTTGCATGGCATTATGAAACATAGGCAGCCATGTTTCACTCCTCGTAACTAGGGTAATAAAAATATGAGAAGACAGAGAATAGGCAGTGCACATCTTTCTTTACTTGAAATTGTTCAGCTCATTTTGAGATTGATAAAATGGCACAATTAAGTTTAAAAATAAAGAAGTGAAAGTTTCAGACTAAAGGTCATGACATAATTTAAAGCTGAGGGCAAAATGATATAATTGAAGAGGGAAGAGTGCCTTTTAACAACAGTAATTGACTAACTCCCAGTTAATAATATTATGACTGAAAATTAAGAGCATAGCTATGCTCAGGTGATATATCTATATTAAGAAGAAAGCAAAATCAAAGTAGTATTGTCTATATATCCTACTCATCAAATATCTTTGTAACAGAATTCTTGATTACTTCTATGCTAGTCACTAGAGTTAAACATAGAATATTGTATTCTTTATTTAACCTGTTTGAGTCTTTCATTATGGAAGTCAAATCTTAGTCTCTCTTTAATGATATCGGATAGATATTGCTGTGATCAGACAACTGTTCTGTATCTGTGCTGTCCAACACCATAGCCACTGTTGAACATTTGGTATGTAGCTAGTGCCACTGAGGAACTAAATTTTCAGTTTTACTGAAATTACTTTACATATAAATGTAAAGTATTAATTAATTTACATTTAAAGAGCAAAATGTAGCTAGTAGCTACTATATTAATCATACAGCTGGTACCTCCATGTAACCTGAAACTAAAGTTGAATCTTCAAGGTCACAAATAAACATTTTAAAGGTTTAATGCCCAACCAGGGATGCCATGCCAAAAAAAAAAAAAAAAAAAAAAAAAAAAAAAAAAAAAAAAAAAAAAACCAAGAAAGAAAAAAGAAAAAGAAAGAAAAAGAAAAAAACAAGCAAACAAACAAACAAAAAACTTTGAAAAGTACCAACACCAAAATCTTAGCATTCAGAGCCTCAGTATTGTTCAAAAGTTATTAAAGTGGATGAAGGGAGCACAATGAAAGGTTTTGCCACCAGAGAATTACATAGCATATGACAATACTGAATGCATAATTTTCCCCACTTCTTTCTAACTTCTTAATCTAAATGGGTCACATTTCTGTCAGCAAACAAATTCCTATAGTCAATACAATTTCTTGGAAATCTGACATTATCATAAACACTTCAAATTAGTTTACCTTCTTGGTAAACTATCAGTTTCTCAGATTTTTGTTTCCACACAAGCTCAAAAGTCTCCATGTATGTAATTTCACTTTTTTAAAACCTTTTAGCATATGTCTCACGTGGTCTTGTTGCCAAGAAAGCGTAACATAAGTACATTTCTGAAACTTACCATTTACATAAAACTTGAATTTTCAAGTAGAGCCATTTGAGACCTCAGATCTATTCTTCCATCCCTGTTGAATGTATATGTTCTTGATTTGTTTGGAACTGCCATCCATGTAAGTATCTTATTCTACCACTAAGTGGTTGGAGCATAGGTAAAAGTATTCAAACTTCGGGCGTGCATCCAAGATTTGATTTTTCAGCAATTTAAAACAAAACTACCTGATGTGTTCCACTGTATGAGATCAAAAATAGACAGTGTTATCTTTGTGAGACAACATCAAAATTTGATTTAAAATAGTCAGATGAAACATTTTTTTCTTAAGGTTGTTTCTGTGGGTAAACTCAAGGGAAGATTAATTCTATACCTAGAAGCTGTAATTGATCTGGCACTGATATACATATATAGTCTGTTTTTTAATCAGTATTTGGATCATATTCCAAAGTGTCAGTTTTATGTGATAGTTAAAACAGTTTGTGGCAGGAAGAACTTTAAAAGATTTTCATGAATCTCAATTAAATAACTTGAAGTTTTAAAAATTCAATCACATTAAAATATTTTTTGTTTTTTAATAAAATTCTGATTTGATAGATTATCACATTAATTACAAACCTTCAGGGCTCGCCTTTGTCCATTGTTTAAAATGCTTAGTGTAGTGTGTTAAAAGTTCTTCAACTCTGGGACCAAATTTTTAGCCCCTTCTTACAGAAGTTTTTTTTCCTTCTGCTCAGAACTTAACTTGTCAGTCCTTGAAAAATGCTCTCTTTTGAATAGTTAGAAGGCTATTCTTCCTTTCCCCATTTAACAAATCCCGCTCATCCTTTAAGACTCAATTTACATGTCATCTCATTCATTCATTCAACAAATAGATAATGAGCACTTGCTGTGTACCAGTCACTATGCTTAGTACTTTATAAATTAATTCATTTAATACTCTCAAATGTTTTTGTGAAGTCGATATTAATGTTATCATTCCACAAGGACAGGTAAGAACTGCCTACCTTTTGTCCCACTCCACTCCACCCACCATTCTGACTGTGGAAGCTCCATGGGTGTCCCCATTATTGGATTGTGCTGACACCATTAGTCTTCACCACCAGTCAGTTTCTTTAGGACTGCCTCCTCTCCCATGGCCAAACCTCAGAGAAGGACTACATGAATTTTCTAGACTGCTATAGGTATACAGTAAAAAAAAAAAAAAAAAAAAAAAAAAAAAAAAGAAAGAAAGAGACTCTGATTAATGTGGCATAAACCTGGTTGCATCTTGAGAATTTCAGTCTAGAGATTCAAGTTAGTTTGTTAGCAAAACGGCTTTAGTTCCTACTATGCTTTTCCTATGTGGTGACTACAAGTTGTCTTCTTATTCCCATCAACTATTAAGACTAATTAAGGAGTAAGATATTATTTGTATTTAGCTCATTTTGATCAATATCAGAAAACATTTATTGAGTGACTATTATGCAAGGGCATCTACAAACACACACACCAAAAAAACAAAACTTGATGTAATAACAAAAAACAATTCAAAACTTTGAGAGAGAACTGTCCTGGGGGAAGAAGTTGAGTATATATTTGAAGCATGTTGTTTCCTGGAGTGTTATGGAGGATTTAACACATGAACATGCCAGCAGAATGTAAATGTAACAGAGAGGTTGGGGTAGGAGAAATAGGACACCTCTGTCTTCTTTTCCCAGAAGTGCCCCAAACCTGTAAGATGAGACCATATGCTCAGTTTATAGCAGGAATGTTTTGGTAAAAGACCTATTTTTTAATTATAATATAATTTTTAAATCATAAAATGTTAGTGGAATTTGAGAGATTGTTCTATTTTTTCCTATATGCCTGATTGGAAATAATTATTTAAATGGAAAATTAGATATTGTTTTTAAAATGTTACAAGGTATTTTGGGTTTTGAAACTTAGAAACTAAGAAATTTATTCATATATGGCCCAGTGAGGTGTGCATGAAAGAAAGAATCTGGTTCTACATTCATGTATTACCTCGAGCCATTCGTATGAAAAATTCAGGCCAATGACCACAAGAGGGATGAAGAAGAGAATTTGTTGGATGGATCTGTCTGAAGCCATTACTGCTTTTGAAGAAGAACCACCTCTTCCTGCCTTTCCATTCTTCTAGTACTCTAAGACAGTCCCTCAGCCAGAATAGCTATAAACTCTTGGCATCTGGCCCAAGTTTAGGCTCTCTGGGGCTGGATTGCTCTTATATCAAAAAGTCACATATGAGATCCATCAGTACCAGCAAGCAGAGGAAAGAGTTCTTCTGACTGCTGGGTCAGTAGAATTCATCTATAATTCACTCAACAAACAGCAGCTTTATGTAAAAGAGAAAATACATTTTACCTTGCTGAGGGCAAAACTAAATGTATTAATAAACCAGTTAAGCAAAAAGAAGTCGCCTTCATATTGATGTTATGTAATTGTCACTTGCAAAACAACCTGTAGAGCATGGAAAATATCCTATCTAATAAAAAACAATTTGATGATTACAAATTGGACTTAGAAGAGTACTAACATAGTATATTCAGGTATCACTGATTACTGGCTTGATTACCAGAGGGAATTAGAAAAAAAAAAGAATTTTTAATGAACTTGGTTACCTAAAAAGAGAAAGAAGAGTATAAACCCAGTTTGTTTCCTTACCTGTTTTTTTCTAGGTTATAAAAAATAGCTTCTGAGAGACAAATAGAAATATAATTGCCTATTACAATTTTATTTTACCTGTATAATGATAATATCTTTTTTTCTTCCTCTTAATCTATTATTCTTGACTAATCTCATCTTTGGAAGGCAAGTCTTATATTATTTTACATGTAGATTTTTCACATTTCTTCTTACAAGTTTGAATTGTTGATTAAAAAAAAAGTAAAATAAAAGATTTAAACTTACTATAAAGAGAAAGCATTGGCATATAGCAAAGTGAATGAAATACTGGATAATAGCTCCCAAGAAGCTCTTTTGGGATAATAGTGCAAATTGAATTGCCTGCCTTGAAAGCACATCACAGGTAGGAGTTGAAGAAATTCTCAGCTTCTCTGATTTCTTTCCAGCCAGTAAATGTGTCTATCAAAGTCACATGGTCAGCACTACTTGCTTGCTTGGTTAGACTTGTATTCAGTTAAAAAATAAAATAAAAAATAAAAGCAAATACTGAAATAAGCATATGTTTCTTTTCTCCTGGCAAAAGGACCTACTGTCTTCTCAAAAGGAAGTAGATTTTAGGCAAAAACATTGTGTGTCTATTAAAATCACTCTACGTACCATCACTCAAAAGCATTTTTTGAATAACTTCAGGACCTGGGTTCTGGTATTTCTTACTCCATCTTGAGCACTGATCTTCTTTGTGACACTGAGTGAGCCACATCCCTGTACTTTCAGTCCCTGTCTTGCAAAACACTGGAAATAAATAATGCTCTTTCCAACTGCCACTTGTTATGCCTCTAGTGTCTTATTTATGTTATGGAACTCTGCTATGAGAAGAAAAATAGCAGAACACAAAATCTATGAAGTTTCCTGGCCTGATAGTATCTGTTGCAAAATAGTGTTTCTGGGAGGATTACGTGAAATAGTACATATAAAATGTCTACCGCATAGCATATGCTCAACAATGTTAATCCACTTGCCACAGGGTCACTTCCAATATCTCACTCTAGTAAAAATTACCTTCACCACCTGAAAAATCTCTTTGTATCAGGCATAATAGCTAGACTTAAGAATAACAGGACTGAAGAATACCTGAAAGTCTAAAATTGTTATTGCAAAATCAGTACAATAACTTTTGCAGGGCATTTTTTTTTTTGTAAAGAATGGCATTCTATTTCAACACGCTATATTTTACTTAACACAACAACTATTAGTTATTCAATAAGTGGATAACATTTACTTGAATAAGTGAATGAGTAAGTCAATTGAATACCATACTTCTCCACTACGGCATTAATGTATAATGTATCTTGGGCTATTTGTCTCATTAGATTACATAGGAGAACCTGACTTACTCTGTGATACTGATTTGGCCTGTGTAGCAGATTCCTATCGTGAATTCAACACGAACTGGGAAAATTTCTCTAACTTTTTTAACTTCGCAGTTGTTTTTTTTTTCCCTTCCATGTAATGGGCATAATAACACATAATGTACAGAGATTTGTCAAAATTGAAGATAATATCTAACGTCAAATCTATGGTATGAGATAAATATGTATTTATTTTTAAGTAAATTTGTATCACTTTTGAGTATATCATGTGCTTTTAAAATAACCACTTTAAATTTACTTTTTAATAACATTTCTGAATGTACACTGTTGGGGTAGTGTAGGAGATTCCCTCACCACCTTTGGACTAGGCTGTTGCTCATGACAGCAGAATGAAATTTGCTAACCTCTACTGTGATTCCGAATTTCTTGTGATCAATATCAAAAAAAGATGTGAAAGGCAGTACTGCTCGTTACACTATAGTTTCTTTTAACTATGCCTGTCTATTATTATTTGGTCATAGAAATAAGAAAATGACATTGATATAAAATGCAAATGACTCTTTGAATCAATAATAAATTACTGCTCACAAACTATTCAATAACAAGTAATTGATTTGAAGCCAGGCAGAATTTTAGACTTATCTATTGTCTTCAGCTGTACAGAGTTAATGAGGATTTGTAATTACTTTGGATTTTAACTAATACATCTTTTTCATTTTGGAAATTGATTTTATATTAGTGTCATATTTTATGGTTTACACAATTACCTGACTAAATAAAGGTTGACAAAATTGACCATAATCAAAGGCTTGGGAGTACAATAAGCCATTTTAATGCATAGAATGTGTTTTCTCTTTTCAAGAATACCCATCTTTTTAAATTTTTTATGTATAATTGTTAAATATTTCTCCTTTAGAATTGTAAAATGGGCAAGGAAATAGCTTTTAGTAACTAAAAAGCATTATTCACATAAAGTTCTTTGGATTTTTCAAATTACATTGTTTACCTAGAAAAAAGTTGAAAACCTGTATCTGGCATTTTAAATTTCTATGTCATAAGCCATGTACATTTTCTACATTAACCATGTCAAAGTGTGAACTTTTAGTCTCCTTTTTAAAAGACTGGTTCAAAAAAAAAAACAAAAAAGAATATACCAGACATTCTTTGAATGTCACTCACCAAGGAACACTTACATATGCCTCTCGTGAAAAAGAAGAGGCATAGAACAGCCACTGAAGATATTATCCTAAACTTTTATTTGGCTTGGTTTGGAATTGTCCAGCAGCATAAACACACGATTGCTGTATTCTCAGCTGGAAACAGGTTAAGCTAGAAACACATATTACTACAGCCAAACAAAATAGATCAATTTGTCCATGGTTATTCATTTATGTTTCTCCTTGGGGGTCCCTAAGAAGCAAATGATATGCAAACAGCTGCATGATTATTGCTATGCTCTTGTTGCTATTTGGTGATTGCTATTTACATGTAAATTACTACTTGGCAAAGTACAACTTCTCTTCACCAGCAACCAGACAACAAAACAGTTCTTACTAAGCTGTCCAAGATTAATTACTCAAAAATACTTCCTAAAGGATGATTCCTTTAGATTTCTGCATTTCCTAGAAAAGTAATTTTAGAATGAATAAAATATAAAAGAACCATCCCACCATGATTCTAAGGCAGTATCTATTTAATAAGCAACTTTAGAAGAATATGGAAGAATATAGAAATGTAGGTTTCTTGCTGTGAGGACTGATTTGGCAGAATGGGAAAGAAAAGAAAAACGGAAAGCCAGAGTAGATGCTTAAAGACAGATGATAAGAGATCAAAGATAAACTTGATTTATTTCCAAATTTTATCTCTGAGTCAGGCTAGATGATATCACTCCTCGCCCTTAATGTGTTTATACCTAAAAATTGTCATGAGACTAGAGATTATTAAACTGCCTGAATTAGGCAAATAAAAAGAAAAGGAGTTCTGCACATTGGTGTCAGTTAACATTTCAGTGCCTTTCTTTACAAAACAAAAATTATTTAATTATATGAAAATAGATATATTTACAACTGGGTCATAATCTATATGCAGTTTTGCATGTTTTTCTCCTAACATTATATGAAATGTCATTTTCATATTAATTAATGTAACCACAGCAAAATGTTAATGATTGTATAATATCTCCTTTTATGCCTGCACTGCTACTTATTTAGTCCCCAGATGCGTTGTTTTTCACTTTTCACTATTATAGGATATTTTAAAATGGAAATACTTAAGCACGCATCTTTGTTTAACTCATCCAGTTACTTACTTGGAATTTTTGTAACAAGCATGTGATTAAGGATTTTATACATATTGACAAATTGCTCTCCGGGGAAGTTATCCAATTTACACCACCATTAAATGAGTAAGAGAATGTCATTTCCTTCATTTGATTTCATTTAAACTGATCATAGTATCAATAGTCTACTTAGTGACTCTTTTTTTTCCTTCAATTTCATGTTTCAGAGGATTTTAATCAACCCAAAAAAGTTCAAGCTGTATTAGTATAGTCAAGAAAAATGGGAAAAATAAAAGGATTTATGATTCAACAGAAGAATCATAATCCATTTAATCCAGGTTTAATCAATTTAATCCTGGTTTTTCACAACTGGAATACCTATGATTATAAGCCATAGATTTGGGGGAAGAAAAAATAAGAATTTTAGAAACAGTTGAAACAAAGTGAAGACAAGGTTTATTTTCAAATATACCTTGGAGACTTGTAGATTTTATATAAAATAATAGGGTCAAAAGTGACAAGCTTATTTTTACACCATTTTTGATAAATATGGTTGACTCTATATTAATCAAGATAGTAAGGGAGAAAGAAAGGTATAAATATCCCCTATTACTATTTTAAAAAGGAATTAGTCATAATGTAATAAAAATAAATTTATTTTAAATTTATTTTATTGTAATAGCATCTAGTATTTTTAACACATAAGTAATTCGATAGACTATCATTCAGCATTTTTTTTTCAACAAACATTTTATTTTTCCAGTACTGTAGGGGTGAAAGTAAAGCATCCCCTTCGCCTTCAGAAAGTTTGCTGAAAACCCATTCCAAAAAGGCAGATTAATTGGAGAAAAAGGCATACAAATGTATTGGATCATAGTTTATGTGACATGGGAGCCCTCAGAATGAAGACCCAACTCACTCAATGGGGTGCAGAAGCTTACATACCATCTGGAGGTTACAGAAAGAATGAGGGCTTGGATCCTGGCAAAACAGTTTATAGGAGAGGGGAGAAGAGGAATTTTGAAAAGGAGCAATAAATTACTTCTAGGCAGAACTGATGGACTTGAAGAACATAAAATGGTCTAGGACCAAGACTATTGGATCCATAAAGTGGACAATGTTTTGTGACAAAAGTCTGCCTAGGTTTTAGACAGATTTTAGTCTTCCTTCCTGTGATGTGGGTTTTGATAATGAAAACTCAAGAAAGGAAATAGAGGAGATTTTTTTTATTCTTTGGTGTGACCAGACTGTAGACAGATAAGGGAACTTCAGCCTGTGCTTTGGGAGAGGTAGAAGATTGAAAAACAGTGGGGGCAGGGGGTGGGGAGGGCGATTGTTCCTCTCCTTGGTGGGTCTGACTGGTCTTCATGTAGAGGATAAGTGAAAAGTCTCTTCTAGCATCTGTTGATCTCTAAAGGGCTTTAATTTAAAATATTCATTACACCAGGGAGCCATATTTTGAAATAGTATTTCCTGTTCTCCTTCGGTATTTACCATGTGCCAGGCACTGATTGATGTCCTGGACCTAATAGTGAATAAAATAGAGAGTCTCTTGTTTTCTTTTCATGGAGATTCCATTGTAGTGGGAGAAAACAGTCAAAAATCAAGTAAAACACATAGTAAGCAAAATAGAGGAAAGTATTATGAAGAAAAATAGAGCAGATTAAAAGTATGAAAAATGATAGAGAATTACAATTTTAAAAAAAGATGAACAGGGAAGGGGTTTTAGGGTTCTCCAGAGAGAACCAATGGAATGGATAGGCAGACATAGAGACAGATGTATACGGGTAGAGAGAGAGAGAGAGAGGATTTATTAGGGTAATTTCTTCCAGATAGAGGATTTATTAGGGGAACTGGTTCATGAAATTATGGAGTCTGAGAAGTCCCAGGACAGGCTATCTGCAAGCTGGAGACCCTGGGATGCCAGTAGCAAGGCTCAGTCCAAATCTAAACACTTCAGAACCAAGAAAGCCAACGATGTCATTCTCCGTTTGAGGTTGAAGACCTGAGAACGGGGTGATGGTGGGGTGGGGAGGTGGAATGGTATAGGTCTTGGAGTCCCAAGGTCAAAGAATCTGATGTCCAAGGACAGGAGGAGAAGAATGTCTTCCAAGTTCAGCAGAGAGGTTGAGAGAGAGAGGCCAATTCCTCTTGCGTCTCTTTTTGTTCTATCAGGCGCCCAGCAGATTGGATCACATTAAGGATGGATCTTCCCTGCTCAGTCCACTCAGACTCACTTGCTAATCTTCTCTGGAAACACCCTCACAAACATACCCCAAAATGGTATTTTGCCAGTTCTCAAGCTATTTTTTTATTCCATTCAAGATGACACCTAAAATTAACAATCAAAGAAGTCCAATCTGGAGAGGTCAGATTTGAGCATAGATCTGAGTAAAATGAAATGTGAGCAATGTGAATGTCTGGGGAGGATGCTCTTAAGCAGAGAAAAACCATTTGGAGTATGCTTAGGTGTTTGAAGACTACTAAATGAGCCATTCTGATGGTGTAGTTAGTGAAAGGAAAATTGTCAGAGGGGAGGTCAGAGCCAAGAGGTAGTGGTGGTAAAACATGGAGTGGAAGGAAAACTTACAGGTTAGGCTACAAAAGTACTTTGGATTTTTTCCTGAATGTGTCTGGAGGTTTGATATTATCATACTCATGTTAACTCTCCCTACTGTGTGAAGAATGGATTCTAGGAAATGAGGATGTAAGCAAGGGATCAGTTCAGAGGCTTTTGCAATATCCAAAGGAAAATTATTGAATATATTATGTAGATAATTTGACTGATTTTCTGTGTGTGTAGATGTGGGGTGGGAGAGAAGTGAAGTACATTAATCAGAACTGTGAATTTGCTTCCAGGGTAATAGTTTAAGGACCAAAACATTATATAAATAGTTTACCAGAAGTATATTCCTACAGCTTTTATTCCTATACTATTTTTTTTTCAGGAGAATGTACTCATCTTTGTCTCATATTTTAGGAGTCTAAGAAAACTAATGATTCAGCTTTAAAATTTGTGAAATAGTGTAAATAAATCAGTCCATCACAATTTCTACCCTTTAAATATGAAATATTTTTGCCACAAGGTTTTTCTATTATTGTTAGATAAAAATCAGCACTTTCTTTTATATCTCTATATATGTCTAGTCTTAATATTCCATGCAGAAAGAGGAATCAAATTCATAAATAATACATCTTTACCTCCTAGGTGGAATAAATATAAATATGGTGAGTTGTATGCTAATCACAAATGTAATGTAAAGCATTTTAGTTTAAACCTTTTGATGTCATTTAACTGATTACAATGCCAATCATTCATCTAAATATTGAAATTAGTCATTTTTGCTAATTTAAAAAGTCTTCCCTACATTTTTTATTGAACCATTAATCAGTCAAACTCCTAAGGAAAATGAAGACAGTTTTTGTAGTCTAACCAAGAATCAAAACAAATTCTGCAACTCAAAATGCTTTGAGGAACAGAAAAGATATTGGGTGGAAAAAGATATCTAGCTTTGAGTACTAATATTCAAAGTTAATAACAGTGAATGACTATAATGCAATTAAATGGGTTTGGTGGATTATAAATATACTGATTATAAAAATATTACTATAAAATTGAGTTAACCGGTATTTATTGAGTACTCACTAGGGCTAAGGTAGTTTTTAAAATTATTAGCTATAAATCATATTAGAGAATAAAACAAAGTTTGGAAATTACTATGTCATCATCAACTTAATTTGAGCCTACAGTGAAGAGCTGTTAGGTAATAAAGAAGAATGTCTTTAGGGTATATCAAATGGGCTTAGAAACCAAAAAGTTCTTGTTCTTCTTTATAAAAATAGCCAATATTTATTTTGTGTTTACCATGCACCAGGTACTGTGCTAAGCACTTTATGGTCAATATCTTTTTTAGTATTTCCAGAAACCCTCTGAGGGCAGTACTGTTATTGTAAAAGATACAGAAACTGAGGCTCAGAATTGTTAAAATAGTTTGCTTAAAGTCTCATGAAGTAAGCAACAAAGACAGAATATGAGCCCAGGCATTATGACTCTACATCCCATTCTCTTGAAAACTGGATATTAGAAATTTGGTAAATATAAGATTAACATCCCCTTTCCTATTATTTGTGCAATATATCTTTTTTTCTGTACATAAGCACCATCTTACATAAACTACACATAAGGGCAAAGGTTTGTAAATGTGTATCAAGAAAATTATTATAGATCCTGGCAGAGAAGTCAGAGAACAGAGAAAGGTAAACAGCATGCAAGGAAAAAGCTATAAAAGAAATAAAGATGAGAGGCAGGGAGAAGCCACCAGGAAAATTTTTAAAGAGATACATGACAAGACCCAGTTCAGAAAGATTTCTGGCAATGAGCCCTGGGAATAAAAGCAACTAATTTGGAAGCATCAGTACCATATAAAGTATTGTGATTTAGTATAAACACAACAGTAGTGCTCAGCATACTATCCACAGCAAAAGACATTTATCTTCACTCTTTGCAAGTCTTGAAAGAGTAACAAATTTCTGAAAGGGAACGAAAGAGAGTGGGGTCTTGTAGAGAAACTCATGTTTATAAGGACTTAGACAAGAGATGCATCAGGATTAAGAAATAAAACTGTGTACCAATAAATTGCTCATGTGAACAGGTATATAAACCAAGGTTCTTCACATGTAAATAAAATAGTTCTTATGCTTTAAGCCAATGGTTCTCAAACTTTAGTATGCATAAAATTAATCTGGATGGCTTGTTGAAATACAGATGTCTGAGTCTCATCCTCATAGTTTCTGATTCTGTAGATCTGGGGTGAGGCCTGGAAATTTGCATTTCTAACAGGTGATTGCCAATGCTATTGGTCTGGGACACCATCTCTTGAAATAGGTAAGGATGATGTTGCTAAGAATTGAAGATGTTATAGAAAATAAAGTGGGAGATATTGTACTCCATTCATCTAGTTTATACAGGCATTCTTTCCAGTTATTTTCAACTTTTATTTTAGATTCAAGGGGTACATGAACAGGTTTATTAACTGGGTATATTGCATGAAGCTGAGGTTTGTGGTATGATTGATTCTGTCACCCAGGTACTGAATATAATACCCAGTAGCTTTTCAACCTTGGATCTCTCCCTACTTCCCTCTAGTAGTCCTCAGTGTCTATTTTCATCTTTATGTCCATGTGTACTCATCGTTCAGTTGCCACTTATAAGTGAAAACATGCAGAATTTGGTTTCCTGGTACTTCGTTAATTCACTTAGTATAATGACCTTCAGCTCCACCTTGCCACAAAGCACATGATTTCATTCTTTTTTATGGCTGTGTAGTAGTCCATGTTGTATATGTACGACATTTTCCTTATCCAGTTCACCGTTGATGGGCACATAGGTTGATTCCATGACTTCGCTATTGTAAATAGTGCTGTGATGAACTTGTGAGTGTATGTGTCTTTCTGGTAAAACAATTTATTTTCTTTTGGATATATACCCAGTAATAGCAATGCTGGGTCAAATGGAAGTTTGGCTAGTGGTCTATCAATTTTGCTTATCCTTTCAAATAACCAACTTTTGGTTTTACTGATTATTTGGATGCATTTTTGGGTCTCAATATCCCCTTCTTTTCTGCCGTGATTTTAGTTATTTCTTTTCTTCTCCTAGAGTTGGGTTTAATTATTGTTTTTTTAGTTTTTCTAGGTGTGATGTTAGGTCATTAATTTAAGAGCTTTCTATTTTTTCAGGTAGATATGCAGCACTATAAACCTTCCTCTTAACATTGATTTTTCTGCATCCCAGAAATTTTTGTATGTGTGTATGTATTTTCATTTATTTCAAATAATTTTTTGATTTCTGCCTTAATTTTGTTGTTTACCCAAAATTCATTCAGGAGCAAGTTGTTTGTTTTCCATGCAATTGTGTGGTTTTAAAAGATCTTCTTGGTATTGGTTTACAGTTGTATTCCACTGTGACCCAAGAGTATGGTTGGGATGATTTTGAGTTTTTTTAATTTATCGAGACTTACTTCCTGGGAAGATCTTGGAGTATGTTCCACGTGCAGATGAAAAGAATTTATATTGTGATGTTGATAGATGGAGTATTCTGTAGATGTCTACTAGGTCCAATTTGTCAAATGTTACGTTTAAGTCCAGAATTCACTTGTTAATTTTGTACCTTGATAATCTTTGTAATACCGTCAGTTGGTCCCCCTCTACTATTGTGTGGCCATGTGAGGCTTTTTGTAGGTCTAGAAGTACTTGTTTTATGAATCTGGGTGCTCAGGTGCATATATATTTAGGATAGCTAACTCTTCTTGTTGAATTGAATCCTTTAACATTATGTATTGTCCTTCTCTGTCTTTTTTTAAAAATCATTATTGGTTTCAAGTTTGTTTTATCTGATATAAGAATAGTAACTTCTGCTGTTTTATGTTTTCCTTTTGCAAGGTAGATCTTTCTTGAACCCTTTACTTTCAGCCTATGTATGTCATTACATGTGAGATGGGTCTCTTGAAGACAGAGAAAAAATGGGTCTTGTTTTTGTATCCAACTTGCCATTGTGAGTCTTTTAAGTGGGTTGTTTAGATCATTTACCTTCAAGGTTAATATTGACATGTAAGCTTTTAATCTTATTGTGAAGTCATTAGCTGGTTGCTTTGTAGTTTCTATTCTATGGTTGCTTTATAGGTCCTGTGGGCTATGTATTGAAGTGTGGTTTTGTGGTACAAGGTACCACTCTTTTTTTTCTATTTTGAGATAGGGTCTCATTCTGACACCCAGGATGGAGTGCAGTGGCATGATCATAGGTTATTGAAGCCTTGACTTTTCAGGCAAAATGGATCTTCCCACATTAGCCTCCCAGGTAGCTGGGATTACAGGTGCACACCACCATGCACAGCTAATTTTTTTTTTTTTTTTTTTTTGTAGAGATAGGGTTTTGCCATGCTGCCCGAGCTGGTCTCAAACCTCTGGTCTCAATCTATCCACTCATGTTGGCCTCCCAAAGTGCTGGGATTATAGGCATGAGCCACAGCACCCAGCTGGTATTGCTTTTTCCTTTCTGTGTTTAGGAATCCCTTAAAGATCTCTTATAGGCTAGGCTAGTGATAACTAATTCCTTTAGCAGTTGCTTGCCTGGAAAAGATGATGATAACAATCCTTTGAAAGCAGTTATAAGTTCCTGCTTCATGTTCCCCTGGTTTTCATCATAGTTTTTAATGTTATTTTTCTTAAAAAATAATGTTGTCCCCTTACAGGACAGTTAGTAATATAATTGTATAGCAGGAATAATTTGTATCAGTTATGATGGAGTTTTCATTCCCTGGAAGTGGTTAAGTTCAAGATGTATAATTATTTTTCTATGTTTTACCTGAAATCCTACCTGGAGTCAAGGAAGCAGAAAGCCAAATGAATCTTAATGGTTCATAAACAGACTTTCTGACTTTCTTTCTTTCTTTCTTTTATTTCTTTCTTTTTTTTTTTTTTTTTTTTGAGATGGAGTCTCTCTCTTGTCACCCAGGCTAGAGTGCAATGGCACAATCTTGGCTCACTGCCACCTCCGCCTTCCAGGTTCAAGCGATTCTCCTGCCTCAGCCTCCTGAGTAGCTGTGATTGTAGTTGCCTGCCACTGCATGCAGCTAATTTTTTTATATTTTCAGTAAAGACAAGGTTTCACCATGTTGGCCAGGCTGGTCTTGGACTCCTGACCTCAGGTGATCTGCCCACCTCGGCCTCCCAAAGTTCTGGGATTACAGGCATGAGCCACCACACCCAGCCCCCATAAACAGACTTTCTTAGGGTAGGAATAATGGCTACTCTGAGTCCTACACTGTCTTTTCTAATATCCTTTCTGCAGGTGATCTCTATTGTATCAATTGTCCTTTATGCACCAATTATTCAAAATTTATATCTTTGACTCAAATATCTCCTCTTAGCCCCAAACTCATATATCCAATTGCCTACTGAACATCTCCACTTGGCTGGCTTTCTCCCTTTTACATACCCAAACCTGAACTCATAATCTCAACCTCATTCCTAAACTTATTCTCCCTCATTTTTTCCTGTCTCAGTAAACAGAAGCACTATGTGTTCATGTGCTTAAGCCAGAGATTTAACAGTCAACTTTGATACTTTCCTCTTTATCTTTTACCACATCTAATCAATCAGTAACTGCAGTTGATTCTCTATCCTATACATTGTTCATGTTTATTTCAAGTTGAATAATGGCTCCCAAAGAGGTCCATATCCTAATCCCCAGAACCTGTAAGTATGTCACTTTACATGGCAAAGTGTTGCAGATGGATATTATGTGGCCAATCAACTGATATTAAACTAGAAAAACATTTCTTTCTTTATTCCTATGAACCTAATGTAATCACAAGCACCTTTACAAGCAAAACAGGGAGACAGAATAGGAGAATTTGAGAAAGATACAGCTATAGAAGAAAGGCACAGAGAGATACAACATTCTTGGCTCAGAAAATAAAAGCTAAGGTATGTGTGTAGCCTCTAGAGGCTTGAATGGGCAAGGAAGCTATAATGACTCCATGTTCCTTCTTGCCTCAGAGAGACCTTTTATGTTCTACTACATCTATCTGGGATACTTTCCCTCCCCACCCACTCCTATGCCACCCCCCTAAGCCAACTTCTACCTGGCTACCAGGGTTGATATAAAATATTACTTGCCCAGCGAAAAACTATCTGAATTTGCATAATACTAGATTGTATCCCCCCTCCCATCATGCATTAGTGTTCTGCAATTATACATTATATCACTTGCTACTATTTCAGATCATTAATATTTGTGTAACAATTTGTTTACAGAGTTTGTTTTCTCCAATAGATTTAAGCACTAGAGAATATGAGGCCAGAATATATATCCACTTTATTTGTTGTGATATCCAAATAACTTGTACACTGTTTGAAACAGAGTAGGTCCACAGGAAATATCTACTGAATGAGCACATAATTAAATTAATGGATGGATGGACAAATGAAGGTTAGGTGAATGAAATGAGAAAATACATTTATATAGCGTTATGCCAGTTTAAGGTATATTTTGAAGTGGCTATACCCCTTTCAGGTAGCCTTTTTTCTATTCACAGCTAGAAATTTGACAGAAACTTTCAAGCTGGGTTTTCAAAGTAGATTTGTCTTAATCTTGACCAATGGGCCAGTAAACACCCCAGTCCATAAGAGTTATTTGCCATTCTATGACCATTTTTCTATGCTTCCATTTTTACACTTATACACAGACACTCATCACATCAAAATTCCTTTGAAGACCGAAGAAAGAGATTGCAATCACAGATAAAACTGCAGTTGCTTAGAAGTGTGAGTAAAGCCATTTTCATCAGTATTTCTAAAGAGTGGCATAAATATATGGCTCTCTGTGCATGAGTATTTTTTAATCTTCTTGGGAGCTACAGAAGTTCTTTTGGTCTCTTTTACATACATTTAAATTGACCAGTATGAAATATTTCCCCAAAAAAATAAATAGCTAAAGTCCAAGGTGTTGCATATCACAGAGGATTATCTTAGTGCCAAAGAAAATACCAGTTGTTCATATTCACACTCTTTTCTCATAATCACATGTGAAAGCTACAATTAGTATGTAAAAACGAGAATCTCATATATATTTGTGTGTGTGTGTGTGTGTGTGTGTGTTGTATTAATCAGGTTAAAAAAACACCTGATTAGTACAACTAATGGTTGTGCTAATCATTAGTCATGGTAAAAAATCACCATCACTAGTGGTTTTTTAACCTGATTAGTACAACTTTCCAAAATAGGAATATAGACTGGAAATCATACATGGAAAATAAATTCTAATTTTTACTGATGATGTTCTATTGGCTTCATAAGTGAAATAAGCAAGTAACCTCTGTTCTCAGAAAAAAAGAAGTAATGCATATACACACACCATATTCAAATTAAACCCACACTTTCTCATTGATATCCGCATATTCTTTAAGAAAGACAAAGGTAAAACTTAAAATTCAAACACTTCAAAGACACAGTCATTTGAAAGCTTACCTTTTATGTTTCATTCACTTGTTTCCTTCATTCCCTCTCTTATTCATTCATTCATTCAGTACATTTCTTTGAATGGCACCCATGTGCTAGACGCTATGTTAGGCATTGGAGAGGTACTTGCAAACACAACAGACGTAGTCCCTGCTCTCACGTACCTTAGAATAAAGCTATAACAGAACAGAATTTAATTTACTGGTAGTACAAAGAATATGGAAAAGAATATTTTCTTAAAGGGAACGATATGCATAAAAGTACTGAAGTGAGAAAGAGGTGGGCATTGTGAGCAAGAGCCAAAGTATCCAGTGGCAAAAGATGAGACATCACAAGGTTATGAAGCAGGGCTCTGCAGGGCAGGGATGGCTGTGTGAACTACAGTAGTTCTAGAACTGTGCTTGAGTACCCACAGGATGCCATGGGTTTGCGCTTACTTATTGTTAGTTTTTACGTTGCTCAGGAGGCATGCTATTCTCCTAGATAAGATTTGGAAGTGGAAGTGTAAGGATGAGAGCAGAATAAATAGCCTGGAAGGGCTGAGGAAAGGCTATTGCTTGGAGGGAGGGGAGTTAAAGAGATGGCATGATCCACAGGAAGTACAGTTTTGGCGGGGGAAAATTGGGCAATTTAAGCAGGATTTTTATGACTTATTGTTGACTGATTTGGAGGTAAGCTATATTCCATCTCCCATAAAAATTTTCAAGGAAATACCAATAAACAATGGCTTTTCAGTTAGAATTGTATGCTGTTGATCGGTTGTTATGTAACATTGGTATCAAGATGGTAACGGAGAGCAGGGCTACCTAAGGGGTCTCCCTGAAATTCAGAGTTAAAATGTTAAGTAACTTTTATTATATCCTCGTGGCAATGGTAAGAAAATTAAGCACGGGAGTTATCTGATCTTATTTACCGTTTAAGAGGTTTTCCCTGGCTTTTGTGTGGAATGAAATGAGTTGCAGAGAAGCAAGAGTGGGTACAGAATCACTAATTAAAAGGCTATTTTAGTGTTCAGGAGACAGAGGATAGTGGCATGGACTAGTGAGCTAGTGATGAAGAGAGAAGGAAAGAAGGATTTCAGGTATTTTGGGGAGGTAAATGCAACAAACCTTGATATGGATTTGATATGGAGCGTGAGGATTTGAGTGACTGGGTAGAAACATATGCTTTTTACTGAGATGGGATATGGGAGGAAGAATGATTCCAGGATGTAATGAGAGGAGGTTTAATAGTTAAGTTTTCAACATGTTAAGGTTGAGGTATTTGTGAGTTATCCAAATGGCTATGTTTGGGGGGAAACTGACACAAAAAGCCTGGACTTGATTCTTGGCAGGTGGTAATGGTCGAAACAAAGCAGGTGAAAGAGATTGCCAACAGAGAGTATAAATGAAAAGGGAACAAAGCCCACTGCCTAAAAATGGAAATACAAAAAGGCTGACCAGAGAGGTAGGCGGGGAGAACAAAAGGCATGTCTGAAAATAAAGCCAAAGGAAAATAACTTTTCCAGAAACTGGCTCATCATAATAATGTGCTTACCAATGAGGATCTAAAAACCTTGAATTTACATCCCTGCCTTACAGTTCAGGTAGGCTGAAGTTGGGGGAAGGGAGACTTGAACAAAAATAATTTCAACAAGTCCATGATAAGGGCCATGATAGAAGCATGTACAGAGTATTCTAGGGACCTTAGAGAAGCATTTAATTCAGCTTGGAAGGGCACTGAGGCAAGGAGAAAGGTAGGGCAGGGGGCATCCACACACAGGGACTAGCATGTACACAGGCGCAGTTTAGAGAGATAACAGATTCATTTCCAAGAGGAGGCCTTGGGAGTAGAAGAACACTGAACGTTTGAGGGCTTTGAGCAAAGGAAAAGCCAAATCATATATAGCCAATTTGGCTTCCTTCAACAATTCTTAGTTGAACTCTGGTTGACCTCATTAGGCAACTTCTCTCATTAGACTGAGAAGTCTTTGAGGGCCAAGGTCAACGCTTATTCAGGTTTCTAATACTTATTTGACCATGAGTTATTTACCTATCTCCTGGGGCAGTTTCCTCACTTTTAAAAGTAGACACTCAATATAATGATTATGAAAATTAAATAAAGGGTGATAATGGATGTAATGCATCTCATATAGAGCCTGCCTGGCACATACTAAAAGCACGACATATGGTAGGAGCTGGTAGTGGTAGAAGAGATTAATGGGGGCAGTAGGAGTAGTAACTGTAGTAATAGTTGAGGAAGTAAAGTCAGCTGCTGTTGCTTATTTAAATGTTTTCTCAAATTTTAGGGTTTTTGAGATATATTTGTCAGTATTTCTAGTTTATTTTTACATGGAGATATCATGGATTGGTCCATTATGCACATTCTTGAAATAAGCTTGCTAGTGAGGGCACTACAGCAGTTAGGATGAATCATATTTATCTTTTGAGAATATCATGCGACATTATAGTTAATTTTGAGTAACTAAGCAATAAAATCCCCAAGTGTTTCATACGTATTTTTTAGAACTGAAACCAAATGGTGCGCTATGTATTATGAATGCACCAAAGGTTCTAATAATCAAGACCACCATTTTGCAAAAAAAGGTATTTTCCTTGAGTACAATCTATCTGCCTTGAGAAAGCAAATATTTATGATTACACAGTTTTTGCTTTTCATGTATAGCAAAACTAGTGTTTTTGAATTATGATTTGCAAATAAAAAGGCAACTCATATTTTTCATTTTTAGTATTTCTCTATAGGATTATTATAGACTTTATGTATTATAAATTATTCAGGCCTTTATAAAAATAGCAGAAAAGTATATTTTAATATTAATTTTAATGATATTACAAAATGGACAGCATAAATAAGAGATAGTTGGAAATTCTGTGGTAATTTTCTCAAAAATGACCACATAGATCAAAAGAAATTATATACACTGATGTTTATATGCAGTCATTGGCAATGACATTAATGATGAATAGCAACTTACATATGCAGTTAATGGTGAGTTCAACCCATCACCCTTCACACAGGCTGTCTGCTTTTAGATACTCTGCACAAAAATGTACTGCCACCAACAGATATGAAAAGAATTGCCAACATGAGAGGATTAACTGTTCCATTTAGGATGTCCAGCTGGCTAATGGGATTCATTTTGGTTTGTTGTCAGATTCGGCCTGGCATATTTAATTTTTGTTCTCTTGAAAGTATAGCTTCTCACTGAGATTCTGCACGCATAACACCAATGAAAATGGCGTAGTAAAAAGTTGAAAAATTCAGACTCCCTGTTTATCTCTAGCAACACAGCTACAAAGAAAATATAATTATAGTTTTGCATTGGGAATGTATTTATAAGGGCTTATTGGACCCCAGATAGATATTTTAACCCTGATGCAATTCACCAAGAACCATGTAAAGTTATAAATGTGGCCATATGCCTCTTCTTCACTCATTCCCTCCACACGTATTTATTGAGCTGCTCCCTGTTCTCAGCAACAGTGAGCTTGACCCCCTTTACCATATAATCTGAAAGGGGCTAGACTATTTGGCCTTTTGTTACTGATATTAGTTCCAATGGGAGGTTACCGAGGGTAAGTAATCAAGATACTTGCTGGTAACTGGAGTTAAAAATTGAACACTACAATTTGTATCTAATTTCAAAGATGGTTCTCCCTCAAATTCAATTTGTAATGTCATTTGATTTTGATTATTTTTTAATGATACCAAAGATGGATTTATAGATGGAAGAACCAGGAAAAGCAAAAGCTAGTCCAGCGGGTGAAATGTCACAAAACAACAAAGGATTGCCAGGATAGAAATCAGAAAAGCTAAATGGAAAAATGAGATAAATCTGCTAAAGATACGAATAAATGATATCTTTAAACTCCTTAAATATATCAACAAAAAAAGATAAAGGAAATATGTCTTCTACAGGAGATAGAGAAGGGCTCATAGCTGCTTCTAATAATTCAATTACATTCAAAAATAAACTTATTAAGCATGACTTTTTCCTTTAAACTCAGTTTTTACAAAAATAAATGAAATATGAACTTAGAAGGGCAGGCTATAAACCCTTGAGGATGTGCTTACAGAATCTCATTTTATTCTATGTTCCCCTGAAAGGGTGGTATTCTCGATGAAATTCAGCCTCCACATTTTATTGGCTGTATTTCCTTGGGCAAATTCACTTTTCTAAACCTCAGTGTCACAAATTATGACACGGGTGGTAGGAATTTAAATGAGATAATGAATATAAAGTGCTTATGTCAGTGCCAGGCATATGGCTAATGCCTAATAAATGATAAACTGAAGTTTTATTATTTTATTCCAGGTATTTCTTTATCAATCAATTGGGTTCATTGGACTACAAATCCCTGTAAATCAGGGGCTGTTATTTATTTTTGTATTCTTAGCATGTGACAGAGTGCCTAGTACATTGTACCTACTCAGAAAATGCTTGTGCAACAAAACTGCACATTCTGATCATCCATCAGCCTTAAAGGCCTCTATCAATTTCTACCAATCTGCCTAAATTTGACTTTCAAGATCCAGCAGAAATAAACATTTTCCCAAAAGCTTTCCATGGACTCCAGTCCACCTACCAAATACAAGCACAGCGAGTTGCCCTGTCTCTGTATTTCAGTTGTATTTTATTGTTTTCTACACTACTCCAAACATGAGGACATTGCAATTATTTGTTCATGTGTTCATGTTTTCCCTCCAGTTAACTCATCTTTTTATACTTAGAAATTATACCATGGCTTGTACGTAGATAACTCTCAGTATATATTGGTTTGATTAATTGTTAATTCATTCATTGATTCATTTAGGGGTTTATTATGAAAGTTAATTATTATATTTTCTCTTGGGATTCTAAAGACATAAAGAGACAACATAATTTAAGTTGTGACAAAAAAAATTTACATTCCTGTTTGGATGTGTGTTATCTTGTTAGGTTGGATATAAAAGTTTTTTTTTTTTTTTTTTTTTTGAGACAATCTCATTCTGTCACCCAGGCTGGAGTGCAGTGGCATGATCTCAGCTCACTGCAACCTCCACCTCCTGGGTTCAAGCAATCCTCCTGCCTCAGCCTCCCAAGTAGCTGGGACTACAGCATGTGCCACCATGCCCAGCTAATTTTTTATATTTTTAGTAGAGACGGGGTTTCACCGTTTTAACCAGGATGGTCTTGATCTCCTGACCTCATGATCCTCCTGCCTCTACCTCCCACAGTGCTGGGATTACAGGCATGAGCCACTGCACCCGGCCATAAAAGATTTTTTAAAAGAATTATATTTAAATCCCTCAGATAAAACAAGTATGCTTCTTACCATAAAATTGTGAGAACTAGGTTAGATCACTTTCCTAATTTTCTTCCATCACTAATATCTTAAATAAGCAATATATTCATTAAATATTTACTACTTGCCCAGCACAAACTAATATGACTAGTTTTCTTACACAAAGAGTAAAATCACCATGAGTATTACTCTCTCTTCTGCTTTCTGATATTGGTCACAATTTTAACTGTGCTGTTTTCTGACTAGTAAATATGGCTATGGTCACACTTGTAGTTGCTGGTATTATTTTGTAATTCTTTCATCTTTCATTCGGGTTTATGATCTCTTGTTTCTATTTGGTTTCAATCATAACTTATAGGTTGATTTTAAATGATGGTCCATCATCTGCTTTGTTAGATATATCTCTGCTGTTCTTTGAGTTAAGGTCTGGTTTCATTCCTGTTCGTAATTTATTGAATACTGGTACATGATATTATTTGTCACCATTATCTGGAATTTCAGTGCTATGTTCAGGGGCATATAAAAATGATACTCTCAATCTATAAATCATACAGTATTGTCTTAACTTTGGAATAATGTTTTGTTGAATTAGGAAAACAGATGTGACTAAATCATCCATAGCTCAATGAAGATCAGATTAAACCCAGGATTGTCAAAGCAGACGTACAAAAGAACAACCATCAGCATAACACTGGTCTTGGGAATTTGAAATACTTTGTCCTTGAATATGGTATTCAAGGCTGGCTATTTCAATTCTTCTGTTCAATATAAATGGAAATAAAATTTCTTCATATATCACTCCTTATGGCAGTGGCATTTTTACATCTTTTCTAAAGATCGCATATTCATCTGTATTTGGACTTAGAGCCTGCCAGAAATCTGATTTATGCCAGTTCTTTTGCTTTTCTTCTAATTTAGTTTGAGGAATTAAAATGAACTTTGCTCTATTTCCCTTGAAGATTATATTTTCAATTCTGGAGGAAAAATGACCTATTTTATGCTTATATTCTTTTAATTTATTTTAGTTTTTTGTAATAATTGACATTAATCAATCTAGTGATAAATAAAATCATTATACAAAAAAAAATCATATGAATAATAAATTTTTACTACCAGGACAATCACAAGTGTTTTCACAGCACTTTCAAAGCTCTTCCTAAACAAAGGTAAGAGGATCATCATTTGCTTAAACAAACTATGTGTATGCCCAGTATGGATTTATTACATCATTCAGTTATAAAGAGAATGAAAATAAATATGGGCCTGGTTTCCACATGTTAAAAAAAATAAAGTAACACAGAAGAAACAAACACTTGGGAAAAAAAAGAAAAATAATATGTCGTTTTATTTCACCTTTCTTATTTAGATTGGACATCAAGAAAAGTCTATGGTAATGTGAACTCCATTACCTGCAAGGAAAATTAGAGAAATTAAAATGAATTCAGA
Source organism: Pan paniscus (assembly GCF_029289425.2). Classification (NCBI taxonomy): domain Eukaryota; kingdom Metazoa; phylum Chordata; class Mammalia; order Primates; family Hominidae; genus Pan; species Pan paniscus. Next base: position 100,965,846 of record NC_073258.2, read on the forward strand.
TATTTTTATCATTAACAGTTTAAAATAAAATATATACTTAAATATGTATGTTTACATATATGTAATATAATAGATATTTTAACTAAAACATACACTCCAGGTATAAATACAGAATTCTATGGCATATAAAAGATTTAGGGTAAAGACAAGGATGTGTTTTTATATTTTACTAAAGAAAGATGTTTTCCATTATCCATTTCTCTTTTATATGTAAATCATTCTTCCATCACATGTGTCAAATAGTGTTGCACAAAATAAAATGTAAATATCAATTTTAATATTCAGGCTGTTTTACCCATATAGGAGGCTTATAATGTGAAATTCCTACTGTGAACCAATAATTCAAAGAGTTGCAAATATAAATTTATTTCAAATTGGAAACATACCAGAAACTATTTATTCGACTATTAATTCAATTTAAAATGTATCTACTGAACACTAGCTATGGGCCAGGTGCTTTGCTAAATATAGGAACTCTCATGGGGAAGAAAGCAAGAAATTACACAATAAATAAATTCTAATCTTAAATACCTAGATGATAAATGAAAGGATGACATTCATTTTTATCTGATTAAATAGCTATCTCAAATTATCCATGTAATATTATCTAAATAAAATCTCAGGGAAGTTGGTGACTGTGTGTGTATGTGTGTGTTTGTGTATCAAGTGTCCTGGAGTAAAAATCACAAAACCTGGAATGTAGTCACTTACTGAGAACTTGGGCAAGTCACTTTATCACTGTGAGCTTCAGTTCTGCTGGTAAATTGCCATACATTATCAGGCTGGTATGGAAAATGCAATTAGGATATGATTAATTGAAATACATTATAAAAAGTACTTTAACAAAATTATGCAAAAGATGATATCGGAGCAAAGCGAGTAAAGCATTACCCATATTTCTTAATCATTCTGCCCACAGTGTAAAGGGTGGTTTTGAGAGAACTGGGAAGACAGCCAGGGATACCAGTCAAAATGATGGAAATATCTAGGTGAGTCCCTAAATATTGACACTGGCGATGAACTTGAAGAATAAAAAACTGACTTGAGGGATATTGGAAAGATAGAATTAACAGAACTTAGTTGACAAAATAGATGACGGAAAGGGAAATGAAGGACAGAGAGTCATCTGGATTCAACTTGGGTTAGGGTGCCACTCATTAAGATAGAAACATGAAAGAGAATAAAATAAGGGAGATGAGAAAATGAGCAGGTTAAGAAGAGTTGATTTAAGGGTACTTTTAAAAATCCAACTTGAAATGTTCTGTAGGCAAGTGGATATATAGTCCTGGCACTAAGGAAAAAAAAAATGAACTGATACCAAACATTTTTGAGTTAACATTCACTGATTCAATAAATACTAATGGAGTACCTACTATGTACTAGGCGCTTTTCTAGGTACCAGGAACTCAGCAATGAACAAAACAAAGTCTCTGCCTTAAATAATTTGTATTGTATCAAGGAAAGTCAGATGACATTTTTGTAAAGAATGTGATTTGTCAGATTGTGTTAAGTGCAATGGAGAAAAAAATAAATAGGTAAATGGAATAGAATGCCAAAAAATAGGAATTAGGATTTTGGCTTCATATAATACAATCAGAAAAGGCCTATTCATTTAAGAAACAGCAAACAGATTACTATGGCTGATGATGATTGAGTGATGGGGAGAGCGGTAGGTGATGTGGTTACAGAGCTCGTAGGAGGACAGAATGTGTGAGGTCTTACGGTCACTGAAGGACTTTGATTTTTCACTTTGAGTGATATAGAAGCCTTTCAAGTGTTGAGGAGGGGATCATGATATGACTTATTCTCTACTGGATTGCTATGACTACTGGGTGAAGAATGAACTGAAGGAGCATAATGGCAGAAGCAGAAGGACAGGTTAGAATGCTATTGTACAAATTTTAGGCAAGAAATAAGGGTGGCTTGAACCACAATGCTTGGTAGTAGAGATGATGAGAAGTGATATCTTTCTAGACGTATTTGGAAGGTAGAAATGACAGGATTTTCTAGTTGACTGGAGTTTGAGTGTATGGGAAAGAAAGGAATGCAAGATGATTCTAGAATTTTTGACCTGAGGAATTGAAACAACTAAAAGAATAAAATTAGTCCTTATTGATAGAACCATTTGCAGAAAAAAGTAGATGTGGATGACTGAAGAATTTAAGTGAGAACCTAATATAAATAAGGATATTTGAAGACAGTTAAATATATACATTGGTAGCAGGAGATGTAGTCACAGGGCAGAGATATGGCATAATCACCATATAGATTATAATTAAAGCCCCGGTTTAGCTCACCATGGAATTTGTGCTAGTGAAAGAAATTGTACAAGTACCACACTTCAAAATTTGAAGTCTTTGGAAATAAAAATATCAGAAAAAGAAACTGATTTACATAGTCATTTAGATAGAAGAAAACAAAACAGAAGTCAAGAGCAGAAAGTATTTCAAGGAGAAGAATCCCTTGTGCCAAATGGTGCTGATATGTCAAGTAAAGATGAGGACACAGTTTTGTCCATAGCATTTTAGTAACATAGAATTCAGTGGTAACCTTGACAGAAGCAGGCGCAGTAAGCCAGGGACAGAAGTCTCATTAGGGCAGTTTCAAGAAATCATAGGATAATGGCCAGGTGCGGTGGCTCACGCCTGTAATCCCATCACTTTGGGAGGCCAAGGTGGGCAGATCACTTGAGGTCAGGAGTTCATGATCAGCCTGGCCAACATGGCAAAACCCTATCTCTACTGAAAATACAAAAATTAGCCGGGTGTGATGGCACATACCTGTAACCCCAGCTACTCGGGAGGCTGAGGCAGGAGAATCACTTGAACCTGGGAGGTGGAGGCTGCGGTGAGCTGAGATTAGCCTGGGTGACAAGAGTGAGACTCCGTGTCCAAAAAAAGAAAAAAAGAAGAAAGAAAATAATAGGTTAATATTTAGAGAAAGCAAGTTGTAGACTCATAAAGAAGAGAAGAAACTGATGGCTAAGAATAGAATCCCTGGTGCAATGCTCTCAAGTATGGAATGGCTGACAAATCCTAGCGCACAGTAGAAAGGTTAGCCCAGCAGGGTGTCATGATAATTTATCAAGAGAAAGAGAGGAAGTAGAGTAGAAACAAGGGCATCCCTTAATAGTGAAGAGGGGAAGAGATAGAAAGTTTGAGCCAAAAGAAGTTGGTGTGAAATAATTGCCTGAAAGAGCAGAAGAATAAATAAACCAGTGATCTCCAGGCAGTATTAGGAGCTTACTTGAGTTAGTGCTCATGAATTTTAAAAGAAATATGCCAACATGGCTTTGTATTTTTCTCCAGCTGTGTTTAACTGTATGGGTGCAGGCATAGAGGAGGTGGAGAGTTCAATTTAATATAGAACTTCAGGTTTTACCAAGTGAGTATGATAAATGTAAAGAGGGGGAAGTAAAAGAGGCAAGAACATAGAAAGAAGTGGTTATGATAACTCATCATGGAATTTAAGCTAGATAAATAGATGGCAAAGGACAATGAGATTAATGAATTGTTGGTCCTGATGAGATTAAAGGCTTGTTGGAGTTAGGGTACAGAAAAGGATGAACTAGAAGGATGGAGTTGAAGTTCAAGAGTAGGATATTTGCAATTGAGATTATCAGGGGGTTTTAATTACTAGTAAAGGAAAGGTCAAAGGCCTGACCAGAGGCGTGAAGAGCCGAGATGAGTTAGAGGACAGAGGAGGGTAAGAAACTGAGAAGCCAGAGAAGTAGAATAATTATCTAGCATATTAAAATCACCAAGAATTAAGACAGATATAGTGTTAGAATGAAAAATGGCAAGCTAGGAGCTAAAATTTTCAAGGAATGAAAGTGATTAGGAAGAAGGTTACTATATAATTCTAACACAAAGTGTCAGTTGGGGCTATGACCGGGTGATGTAAGAGTCAAACTTGAATATTTTTAGTGAACAGGAAATGAGATGTTCTGGAAAGGGCAGTGAGAAGCAAGAAAGTCCCCCACCCTACAACTGCCATCCTTATGGGCATGAGTGTGGTACAGAAATAATGTTCACATCAAAGGGCTAACAGGGAAGTATTGTCGGCAGGAAAAATCCAGGTTTCCATTGGAACAAAATGGTCGAGGAAAAATGGAAAGTTTGCAAATATGACAGTATGGTGATGACTGAAGCTTCATTTCCATAGGGCATGTGGTTGGGGGGAGGCATGTTATAAGTTGGAGAGGGGTAGGATTTGGAGTCTAAAAAGGCAATACATACAGCCATGTGGGGATTAGAGTCTAGGGAATGAAAGACGACTTGGGAGTCTTGCAGTTATTGTGATTTCAAGGAGCAGGGAACAGGGAAAAATGAACTTAGCCCAATCCTGAGGGTTCCAAGGCAGAAAGTGTTGACGAGACTGCTTGTTTTGGAAACAGTGAGGGGTGGGGTCCCCTTTGAGGAACACACAGTTGGGACTTCCTAACTTCTGCTTTGTGGCTAGCAGAAGGACAATCCTGAGCACAGGGGTGTTCTTTTGACCTCTCTTAATAGTGGCTTGCAGAAGGAGAGGTATTTAGCACATTCTCAGAAGATAGAATAACAACTTACCTCTATTTAGTCCCTAATGCATTTTGTTATAATTTTGTAGCAGCCTTCTCAGAGTGAAAACATCTTGAAAACCTAGGAATATTAATTTTGTTTCCCAGTGCTTGTCAAAGTATTTGGTACAGAGTATCCTCTAAGTCAATATTTGTTATAGAAATGAATAAAATAGCGTAAGAAATCCTAACCTGACAGCGTTATTCAAGTGATTTAACTGGTGATTAAGTTAGGTAGCATATGTGTAATTTATGGTAAGCTGAAAATTCTTATATATTATGATGGGTAATTTGAGGTGTCAATTTGACTGGATTAAAGGATACCTTGAAAGCCAGTAAAGCATTATTTCTAGGTGTGTCTGTGAGGGTGTTTCTGGGAGAGATTTGTGTGTGAGTTGGTGGACTGACAGGAAAGAACTGCCCTCAATGTGGACGGGTACCATTCAATTGGCTGGGGTCCTGGATAGAACAAAAAAGCAGAGAGGAAAGGCAAGTTTACTCTCTCTTTCCTGGAGCTGGGACACCCTTTGTCTCTTGCCCTTGGACATCAGAACGCCAGGCTCTCTGGCCTTTGGACTTCAGTAGACCCCCAAGTTCTCAGGCTTTCCCCTCAGACGGAGAATTACACTATCACCTTCCCTTCCCTGGTTCTGGGACTTTCAGACTTGAACTGAGCCTCACTACCAGCATTTCTGGGTCACCAGCTTGCAGATGGCCTATCTTGGGACTTGTTAGCCTCCATAATGGCATAAGCCAATTCTCCTAATAAATTCCCTCTCACACTTCTATGTTATCTGTCTGTCTGTCTGTCTGCCTATCTGTCTATCTGTTGATCTCTCTTCTATCTTTCTCTCCTGTTGGTTCTGTGTCTCTGGAGAACTCTGACTAATACATATGTAGATTGAGCATCCCTAATCTGAAAATCCAAACATCCTAACTGCTCCAAAACCCAAAATTTTTGAGCTTCTATATGAAACTACAAATAGAAAATTTCGCACTTGACCTCATGTGACAGGTTGCAATCAAAATGCAGGCACACAACATAATTTATTCAGTGTCTCCAAGCGGTCACTGTATCATGTAACCTTTTAATCAAAACACAGCATCCTAGGTGTAGACAGAAAGCTTGGCATTTTTTGCTGTTGCTGTTGTTAACAGCTGACACAGATATTCCTGGGATGCTACTGTGTTTCTTGGTTACCCTGAACACATTATTTTTTCACTGTATTAATGATATGTCATGTTTTTTTACTGTAAAATACTTATATGTGAATAAGTTCAGGAAAGTGATTACATATTAGTAGAATATAAATTCAAACTGAGTAATTATTATGGTGATGCCAAACAACCACAGATTCTCCACGTGGGTGGTTGAGAAAATGACACCTTTGCTTTCTGGCGGTTGACTGTACACAAACCTTGTTTCATGCACCAAATTATTTAAAATCTTGTATAAAATTATCTTCAGGGTATGTGTACATGTATGAAACATAAATGAATTTTGTGTTTAGACTTGGGTCTCACTCCCAAAATATTTCAGTATTTATATACAAATATTCCAAAATCTGAAAAAATTCAAAATCTGCAACACTACTGGTCTCAAGCATCTTGGATAAGCCAAGGGCTACTCAACTTGAACATACAATGTAATATGTGTGAATCATTTCATCCTAGTTTTATGTTTTTTTTCTAGTCATGTTTGAAAATGTATCTGTAACATTGAACCAAGCTTCATTGACGACATCTATAAGGAAACATTACCTTCCTCTCCCTTATTATCTCAGTATTAAACACATTTGGTGAGTATTCTAATTGTTAAAGCCAGTTGGAGCCTGAAAACTGTAAATGCCAGTCCCTGAGTAGGAGGCAGGATCTTCCTACTAGTCAACTCTAGCCACTGACAAACATGAACTAAACTCAGAAAAATGAGACTCGCTGGGCAAAACCTAGTTATACTAGGAAAGAGAACAGATTTCTTTTTCTCTTGGGTCAGATTTTAAAGACTCCACCTGTGCAGGTCTGCAGTCACTCCTGGACAGAATGGCAATGTGCAGCTGGACCAGTTCCGGGAAAAAAGGAAGGAGATTCCAAGGGAAGGGGAGGGCAATGTTCATGAACTACAGAGTTTAAGCTATACTCCTCTATGCCAGATTGTTAGGAATATGGTACCCACTCTATTTATGTATTCCACTTTTGTCTTTAAAAAATTTAGAGCCAGTGTGGCAAATAAAATTTAGGGAAGGTCAGGTTCATCTATGCATGAGTCAGAGCTTTCACGGGAAAGGGACCCGATGAAGCCAGAGCGATGCTAGCAGAAGGCGTTGGTAGGGAGAGATCAGGTGGTGTGATTTGAGCTTTTTTCCTCCTCAAGGCATGATCTCAACTTGTAAATAGTCCAAAGGTTTTTATTATCCAGATGATTCTCATTTTAGTGCTTACCTTGTATATTTCCGGTTTTCTCGCATTAAGGAAAATGGCATTTTCTTACATCATTCTCTGTAATGATTCTCTATAACAATTCCTATTAACATTTAAAAACAACATTATTTCTAAATGACCAATTCAAGCTCAACCATGACTGTCAAATTTTACTAAAATTTAGTAGTTTAGTATCTGCTTCGATCCATGTTTCATAAACCAATTCAATAGAATGTTAATGTGTTCTGAAGAAACAAATGAGTTTCATGGTTAAACAAGGTTTTTTATTTTATTTTTTATTTTATATTCAGTGGGTACATGTGCAGATTTGTTATGTAGATTTATTGTATAGTGCTGGGGTTTCGGCTTCTATTGAAACCCATCACTGAAATAATAAACATAGTACCCCATAGGTAGTTTTTCAAGCCTTTCTCTCCTGCTTTCCTTCCACTTTTTGGAGTCCCAAGTGCTTACTGTTTCCATCTTTATGTCTGTGTGTACCCACTCTTTTGCTCCCACCTACGAGAACATGTGGTATTTGATTTTCTAGATTAAATAAGTTTTAAAACACTGGCTTAAACAGTTAAACAGACTTAGACCTTCTTGGCGTATTCAATATATGCATTTGCTCTGACTCTGAAAGGAGATACAGCATAAACTTCTAATGCTTATTTAATCTCAGAAACTCCTTTACTGGAGTACCTGTTGCCAACCTAGATATCATCCACAAAATATAATTGGGAAATTCTAATCTAGGTGATTAAATTATGCTTTCTTTTCTTCAGCCTATTGGAGTGAGGAATTTTTTTTTTTTTTGAGACAGAGTCTGGAGTGAGGAATTTTAAGGGAACATTATTCTTGTATTTCATAATAAAGCCCTGTACTTGGTTATAATGTTAAAAAAATTGATTATTCTTCAGAATTCAGTGTGCTAGTTTCCTTCCTTCTTTCCTTCCTTCCTCTTTTTCTTTCATTTCTCTACCATCTGTCTCCGAGATTGATGCATACCTTCCTCTTTCATACTGTCTTTCTCAAGTTTAGGTGTCAAGTTTATGGTACCAACTTCACATAATAAATTAGAGACCTTTCCATTGGGGTCATATCTTTAAATTCTGTCTTTTTAAACTAGACTCAATAGGTCTTTAAACTCTATTAACTACCTGTGTGATTATGAGAAAGTCACTTCTTGATGCCTCATTTTTGATATATGTAAAACTGAGGATAATCATACCTACTTTGTAGAGTTCTTGTGAAGAGTAGACAAAATTACGCCGCTAAATCACTTAGCACATAAAATGACATTTAACACCAAACGAGTATTAGCTACTGTCATTACCATTCTGGATAGCATACAGCTAGTTTCTTCCACCAACCACCAATTATATATGTCTTTATTGAAGTCATGTTTTTGGTGTGCACTGGTTTGATATTTTCAGACCTCTAACCCATTTGCTGCTCATTGATCACTAATCTCTTGGCTCTGCAAATGATGATGGGTTTAAATTTCTGATGAGTGACTCTTACGTAGGTAGGTGTTTGTGTTACACATTTGCAACATGTCTGAACACACGGTTTGTATTTAAATGGAAACTGGGACTTGACAGGAGCCTCTGGGGAATCATCACTACCTAATAGGTTTCCTTAATGACCAGTCAATTAAGAACTTGTATTTGCAAAGTGCTTTGCCATCATTGTTTTTCTTTCAATTCTCTGAGCCATTACTATCATCTTACTGATGAAACAGAGATACAGGAAGGCTTATTGACTTGCTTTTGGCTACATGGCCTGAAATTCCAGGGATTCTAGGGTTTTAGGTCTCAAAAATCCTGCAGTTCTAAGCAAACAGGGTTAGGCTTTTTCAATAGACTCACTGAAGAGACAGAGGACTAAATGTAGCCTGCTCACAAACCATGAGAGGACTTAAGGGCTTTTGGTCTGTGAAAGTTCTGTGATCGTCCCCAAATCACTCCATTAATAGCCGTTCTCTAACAGTCATGATTTGCTCATTAAATTATTCACCAGTATTAGAATCAGATACCATGGAATAGAGAAGTTTTATCTTAATGTGTGAGATATTTCAGGATGAGTGTTACAAGACTTAATTCTTAAGTAAAAAGCGAGACATTCCCTTTAGCTTCTCTGTAAATGTAGTAAATGCCACTGTATAAATATAAGCATGGGCTTTTTGTAGCCTGCAAAGCGGATTTTGTGTTTTATGTGAGGGAAATAACAATCAATAATACTCAGGGTTTTGAATTCAGGGTTTGATTAAGGGTGACTGTATTACAATTTTTCTCATCTAAATACTGTTCATTAAATATTAGAAGAAAAGAGCTCAAAATGTAGGCAGTGATTATGTCTAAATGTTGGAATGATATAAGATCTTTATTTTCTTCCGTGCACATTTTTACAATTTTCATATATATTATAATGAATTGCCATTACTTTTATATTTTGTAATCAGGAGTACACACACACAAAATTTAAATACCCTTTGTGTTTTTATAACATTAGATCTATGATTTTTATTATAAGGAGGCCTGAGAGTATAATTATAGAAACAGCCTGTTAGCTTCTCTTAAGAAACATTCTCTCATTATTTCAAGTTTTGTTTTCTCTTGGATCTCAGCTTTTTAGTGACAAATGAAATAAGTATTATGTCAGTTTGTAACAAATTATTCATTTCAAAATAAGAACTCCACATAACGTTTAATTGCTATTCTCAGCAAGTAGATCATATTCACTGTTGAAAATATGATATAGTTAGAATCTTCTGTTTGGGCATTTTATACACAAGATAAATTCATTTTTTCCTAATAATTTTTACCTTTAAGCTAATATAAAGAGATATAAATGGTTAGGCAAGGTGAGTTTTAAATGTAAATAATGCATGAACATCTTTAAGTATACATATTAGTAGAAATTTATTGTGTCAGCTCTTTGTAATATATTTCACTAAGCAATGCAAAATAAAATAAAAGATACAGTCTCCATTTTCATCATTGCCTATAATCTAAGCCCTCCTCATATTTTGCATAGGCTATTTCAGTAACCTCCTAAATGATCTCTTTGCTAGCATAATCCTGTTTCACATGTAAATGTGATCATGTCTTTTATAGTCTCCTCATGCCTCTTTCTCTTCAGGATAAAGTCCATACTCTTTAGCATGGCAAACAAGGTCTCTGCAACCTGGTTTCATCTTTCTGTTACCTTCTGCCAGCCCACCTCAAATTTACTCTGGAATAAGGTTGGGCTGCTGAAGTCCCCTGAGACTACAGGCAGGGTCCCATCTCTGTGCAGCTGGCTTATACTATTTTCTCTCCATTAAATTTCACGCATTCATAGGGGAAAGGAATGAGCTCTTCCGTCTGGTCTTTTTATCTCCCTTCTTCAGAAGAGGAGTGGCTTATCTGACTTGTAAGACCAGTGACAGCTAGATCTGAACTGAGTTATTGTGTTAAAGGTCACTGTTCTTATGGACTTCTCATGTCTCATGGTATCTTGCCTCAGTTCTGCATCCTTAGGTGGAAAGAGTTTGTCTTGCCCCTATAAGTTAAACCTGAATCATTCGAACCTGCAACTCTTGCCTGCAGCTGGGTCAGTTCTGCTCAGAAGCCGCGATTTATACACACGTCTCCACCATTTTCTCCGATTCAACTCTGCTAGGGGAGGCTTATATTTTTTTGTCAAAAAAAATGCGTGTGTTTGTGTGTGTGTGTGTGTGTGTGTGTGTATCCTTTATTGTCCCTTTCCTTCTATTATATGTCTTCATATTATTCACGACACCCACAGAGAAGAAAATGACTGAGTAATAGGATTTGGGGTGCAAAAACCTGCCTTGCACTTTCGAGGTTCTGCCATTCTCCAGGGACTGGGTGCTAATTTTACCTTATGGTGGAAGACAGGAAGCCTTGCCAGGATTACAATCAAGTTTTCTATAAATAAAACTCACTGATGACATTTACGTCTTCATTTTCTCTCTAGGGAGTCTTTCTAAATTGTTTAATACCTGGAAAAATGAAGGTATATGTTTGGAACCCTAAAGCTTTTAAAAATATTTTAAATTAATTCTCTGTAAATAAAACATTTCTAAATTACACTTAAAAAACCCCTTTATCTCATTCATTCTCCTCTCAAAAACATTTCTAAATTACACTTAAAAAACCCCTTTATCTCATTCATTCTCCTCTCATCTGGAAGGTTTAGCCAATATTAGTAACTTTTATACTTGTTCACAGACTCTAGCATTTCTCTTTTTAATAAGACCTTATCCATATACTCATAATTTTTAAAAACTGTAACTCATTCCTTTGTTTTTAATAAAACTCTGAGCACTCTATCTCTGCAGCTTTGAGATACCTGCCTAGTTTATAATCCAAGCTTGTCCCATAGTTGTTTGGTCTTGTACATATTGTCATTTAATATCTGAGCCCCCAAATCAGTATCTATACATGGAGAAGATAATACAACTTCAAAAGGAGAGTTGCTCTCAGGGCTAAGTGCCATGGCTGTGCTGTGAAAAGTTTGTATATTTTAACTCATGTTTCAATGTGAAAGACAAATAGCCATAGCCTCTTTCTCTTTTCCCTGCCCTTCCAAGCTTTAACCATATATCTCTTTCAAGGACAGTATGCAGGGCACTCACTGTTCAAAATACACTTTGTCACCCCCCAAACTGGTATAACTGAGATCAGCTAACTCCCTTTGATCTCAAGTATTTGTGTGAGTCGTTTTTGCCACCACTGCCCTGTTGGCCTCTTTGGTGTACTGGACTAATGTGCCTTCTGTGAGATGCATGAAGCCCCCGGGCCAACAAATAACAGGACCGCTGGAAAGTTTGAAAAATTATAGGTCAGATATATCTAACACGTGTGGATAATGGAAACTGGGCACTCTTGTAACATATAGGGAGTAGTCTATGCTCTTGCTGTAGCATCCTTGTCACTTATCTTGTGGTGTAAATATTTATTTATTTGATTGTTTGGTAGTGCGGTTCTTATTTAGTAATAAATATTTTGGCAGCATGAGCTAACCAAAAAAAAAAACAACAACAAAATGAATGTTTAATGAAAAAATTAAGTACTGAATTTATAATTCTTAAGGAACTTGATGAACATATTAGTCGAACAAAATATTTGTAGATACTTACTTACCAAGAGGACTGCTGAGCACTCGAAAACCAGGGGGCAGAATGTGCTGATGAAACATCAGCGTTTTTTCAAAAGTTAATAGATTTTAGGAAGATTATGTCTAAAGATGACAATTTGACATGTGAAGCTGCTGACTATGCATTTGCATATTACTCTGTGAAGCATCACTTTTCATTTAGATAAATGTCTGTTCCTCTAAACTAATTTCATTCATTTTCTGTTCCAAGTTTTCATACGAAAGTACAAAAAGTGAAGCAATTGCTGTTAATGCGTTGCCTTCATTAACAGCATCAGACCTTGAAAATAGTTAAATGATACTGGTTTTAAAACAATGCAATAAAATTAAATATCAATTAAGTTTATTCAAATTGAATCAATATCTTTCTTCAAAATCATGGAATCGAAGTATAGCTCTTTGTGATCCATTCTGTTGAAGATGAAATATCTGACACCATAATAAATGCTATGATAAATTCAGTTTAAAATGTAAAAAAATTAAAGGAAAAGTGTTTGTTTGCTTTTAAAATTATATTTATTGAATTATTTTGAAATGATTGATAAAATATACATTTGGGTGTAGCACAATGTCATGGCACAAACGACATTAAGAATCTCATGGGGGCCAGGTGCGGTAGCTCACACCTGTAATCCCAGCACTTTGGGAGGCCGAGGCGGGCGGATCACGAGGTCAGGAGATCGAGACCATCCTGGCTAACACACAGTGAAACCCCATCTCTAATAAAAATACAAAAAAATTAGCCAGGCGTGGTGGCGGGTGCCTGTATTCCCAGCTACTCCGGAGGCTGAGGCAGGAGAATGGCGTGAACCATGAGGTGGAGCTTGCAGTGAGCCGAGCTTGTGCCACTGCACTCCAGCCTGGGTGACAGGGTGAGACTCCATCTTAAAAAAAGAAAAGAAAAGAAAAGAAAAGAAAAAAAAAATCTCATGGGGTAGAGCTCTTCTCACAATTTATGTAGTGCACATTTAAGTTACACTTTAATCCAAACAAACTGTGATATTCTACTAATATAAACAGGAGAAAAGTACTTGGTGTGGAGAGAAAACAGTATTATGAAAATATTTAGTCTCAAACATTTATGCATTTCAATAGTAACTGCCCCTCCAACAGAATTGAGGATGTCTTCCATTTAGCAGAATGCGCTTTTGCATATCAGGTAATTTATCACCTATAGAGAGAAGATTTTCTCAATTAAATACATTATGATCTACAGAAAAGTTCCACGTAATATATCAAGAATTTTAAAAATGCATTCTTCAGAAAAATACAAGTGACGAGGCATTAGACACACATATATGTAAGAAACTGAGTAAAATATATGGCTTTGTATCCAGAATTATTATTGTGCTTGCTTGTGTTATTTTAAAATTTGCATAAGATCAATACTAAGATTTAAAATTTTTTTCTTTAATGTGTATGGCCATATGTTCAATTTTTGAAATAATTTTATTTTTGAAAATGGCCTTTAAACAGAATGATTTTATAGGTCCACTGATATTATAAAACTGATTTGTCAGTTAATCTATAAATATTTCAAAAACTCTATAATTTTAGTTATTTTTTGTGCCTTTTTTTCCCTCTCAAAACTTTTCTAATTTGGATTACAAATTTTTATGGTCAGTCCTCATACACATGGAATACTCGGAAAATCAGCAAAATGTCATCAACACAAGCAGAAGAACAATCAACAAAACACAACTTAGTTTTCTAGCTGAACTCGGCTAAGGCTTTTTGCCTGTTCTTCATGAGGAAAAACTAGACATTAATAACAAAATCGCATTATTATGGATTTAATCTTTGTGTCTCTGAAAAATTCATATGTTGAACACTTAACCCCTAATGTGATGGTATTTGGAAGCAGGGTCTTGGGGAGACAATTAGGTTTTCATGAGGTCATGAGAATGGGGACCCTATGAAGGAATTAGTGACCTCATAAGAAGAGGAAGAGAGACCAGTGCTCTCTGCGTGAGGACACAGTAAAAAATAACCGTCTGCAAGCCAGGAGGAAGGTTGTCACCAGGAGCCAAATTTTCTGGCACCTTGGTCTTAGATTTCCCACCCTGTAGAACCATGAGAAATAACGTCAATCATTTAAGTCTCTCTGTCTGTGGTATTTTGTTGTATGAGCCCAAGCTAAGACTTCCATTTTATAATTAATTTAGTTGTTGTGTGTAATTAAACTTGTATAAGTAATTGCACATTATACTTATTCACAATGTAAGTGGAGTTCATGGTATGTATATGTATATATGGTATAAAATATACCATATATGTTTATTACATACCATGTTCCAGGCATTGTCCTAGGTACTGGGAAACAGCAGTGAGCAAGAGACAAAAGTCTTCATCTTCATTGAGTCTATGTTCTAGTGTATGCGTGAAGGGGTAGGGGGAGACAGACAGTTGCCAAAATGAGAGTAGGAGATTACAGAAACTCTAGTTGGTTATGGCAGTGAAGGTTTTTGGGCTCAAAGTGCAAGCCATATAATATGAGCATTCTTTTTAGAATGCTTCTGAACCTAGGTATACTCCTAACGGGGCAAGCTACCCAGTACATCGACTTATAGGTTTCCCTACATTAATTTGAACAGATATTACCAACTTAAGTTTCTTCAATTTTATTGTCATACCAGGTCCTTAAATCTATTCCCGCTCTACCTATTTCCCAGATTTTATTAAATTATCTTGTGCAATTTAGATAGATATGCTTTTCCTCAGCTCAAAGCTACATGAGTATCTTTTTTCCAGAAAAGACTGACTGCTACTTATACTTTTTTTGTATACTTAAAGTATTTTGAAATATCTTCAGCTACACTGTAATAGGTTTAGGTGTCTCTTAGCTTCCTGCGTATAATATGTCTTTATTCCTACATGAAAGCCTCTTGGCAGGTGGGTTAGCCAGTCCTCTGGCCTCAGTTCTGTTTAATAATATCTTTCAGACAGAATTCTCTCCTGATCCTATCTGGTAGTTTTTCTGAAACTCCTCTTAACCTTTCACAATATGACCTTAACCACGTCTCCTTTAGTCACAGTTTTATTCCTGGAGGAAATAAGCAATCTTCAGCCTTGAGCCTCTAAGTGAAATCGTCAACCAGACTTCCACCACCCTGTGGCTTGGCTGCCTGCCTGAATTGTTGTGACTTCTACAGCAACTCATTTGTCTCCTTTTTCTCCTTAACCCCAAAGGCTTCGTCCACTTGGTGCTGTTCTTTTAGGCTATGATCATCCAGCAAGTCTCGCTGTATTCTGTGGCGTTAACAAGGTAGCCTTATTACAAACATAGACCCAGAAGCGTTTAGAGATCTGCTTAAGTTTGGAAGGTTAATTGCTGGCAGAACCAGACCTGGAACTCTGGTCCCCTGACTCCCTGTTCCAAGCATTTTCTAATTCATGTACTGCCAAAACAAAGCAAAAGCAAACAAAAAACCCCCACTGAATAAAATGCTTTTATGCATGACACAGAAGAAGTGAACTGAATGTCAATATGTGCCTGAAGAAAGGTGGCCCATTTAGGCTGATGAAGCTGTGATGAAGGTCCCTAGTTGATGAACAATATATATTCATTGATTGAAAATAATTGACTTCTTATTCCTTGAGAGAGATTTTCCCCAAACGAAAACTGCATGTTTAGTGCCTCCTTCTAAATGTATCTGAATTTTTTTCAGTACTTAAAAGACTCAGAAGTATAACCTGTATTATTTTTCACTATTTTTAATTAATGTTAACTCATTATTAATGATTCTTTAAAAATGACTACTCTGTATGAGTAACATCATCTATAATACAAAATGCTTCAAAGTATGTTATAGCATTCCTGTTTTACAGATGAGGAAACTAAGGTTCAGAAAGTTAAATAATGTGCCAACAATCAGACAGAGCTTAAGGGTGAGAGCCAGGATCTGCCTCCTGAGGGCATGCCCTGAGCATGAGATCACCATAATGAAGACATCATGGGTTGTTTTTACCCATAAAGTATTAATTTTTAATGGCTTAACCACAAAAAAAGTATTCTCATAAAAAGGAGAACAGAAAGAAGTAATAAAAATGCAATTTTCCATTCCATTTGACTTATGAGAAACAATAAGGGGCTAGAGCAACTGAGCAAACATTCTAAAATTAGAATCCAGCTAGTATCAAATAATCAAACTCTAATCAGCAAAATCGTTTACATGACACTTATTATAATGTTGCTACTTGTTGTTGTCACAGGATTGCATCATTAACATTATTAGTAAACCTGCGCAATCAGTTAAAAATCACTCATTTCCTGAGAATTGCAGAATGTTGAATTTTTTTACGATTTCAGTAAAGTTATGTTCTTGGAGTACAAGTACTTTTAAAATTATTTGTTCTTAATCAGAAGGTTATGTGATGTCTCTGATAATAATGTATCTATTTTAAATATTGAAAATTCGCTTTCATCAGATATAAAAAAACGCTTATTATGTTCTTGCCCCCAAATTGGTCAAAATGTACAGCAAATAATAAATCAGATTTGTTTTGATGTACTTCATATTCTTGTTAAAAAGAAAAAGATTTCCAAACTCTATAGAAAATTATAAAAGCAAAATGAATTTACTGATTGTTAATCAAATGGCGTGAATACTAACCTTTCTTCCTTGAAAAATAAAATGGGCACACAGTTTTGGTGAGTATAAAAAGCCTTTTGCAAGAAAAAACTATGCCAAAACATTACATCTGGTATTAATGCTGACTATAATTTCTGGCATCAAAATGCCTAAATGTTTTAAAGAAGCTAACAAATAATTTGATGACCGTATATAAATTATATTATTTTATGCTAACTTTTGTTTATATATGGAATAGATTACCAGGCAGTAAAGTATTATTTCTAGTGCATATAAGTTTCAAATCTGTTAGGTTTCAAATCTACTTAAAATTAAAATGTTTCTCTGCTACTGAACTAAGCAATAATTAGTAATTTAATTATATTTTAAATATAGCAATTTTATCACATTTCTTTTTTTATTACCCTGTAAGTTCTGGGGTACATGTGCAGAATGTGCAGGTTTGTTAACATTAGGTATTTCTCCTAATGCTATCCCTCCTCTAGCACCCCAACCCAGAACAAGCCCCGGTGTGTGATGTTGCCCACTTTGTGTCCATGTGTTTTCATTGCTTACTGCCACTAATGAGAACATGCGGTGTTTGGCTTTCTATTCTTGTGTTTGTTTGCTGAGAATGATGGTTTTCAGCGTCATGTATGCCCCTGCAAAGGACACGAACTCATCCTTTTTTATGGCTGCATAGTATTCCATGGTGTATCTGTGCCACATTTTCTTTATCCAGTCTATCAATCATTGATGGGCATTTGGGTTGCTTCCAAGTCTTTGCTATTTCAAACAGTGCCACATTGTCCAGTCTATCATTGATGGGCATTTGGGTTGGTTCCAAGTCTTTGCTATTGTGAACAGTGCCACATGGTTCCAAGTCTTTGCTATTGTGAACAGTGCCACATTGTCCAGTCTATCATTGATGGGCTTTTGGGTTGGTTCCAAGTCTTCGCTGTTGTGAACAGTGCCACAGTAAACATACATGTGCAGATGTCTTTATAGTAGAATGTATTATAATCCTTTGGGTATATAAGCAGTAGTGGGATTGCTGGGTCAAATGGTATTTCTGGTTCTCGATCCTTGAGGAATCGCCACCCTGTCTTCCACAATGGTTGAATGAATTTACACTCCCACGAACAGTGTAAAAGCCTTCCAATTTCTCCACATCCTCTCTAGTATCTGTTGTTTCCTTACTTTTTAATGATGGCCATTCTAACTGGCATGAGATGGTATCTCAGTGTGGGTTTGATTTGCATTTCCCTAATAACCAGTGATGATGAGCTTTACTTCATATGTTTGTTGGCTGCATAAATGTCATCTTTTTAGAAATGTCTTTTCATATCCTTTGGCTACTTTTTGATGTTTTTTTTTTCTTGTAAATTTGTTTGAGTTCTTTGTAGATTCTGGATATTAGCCCTTTGTTGGATGGGTAGATCACAAAAATTTTCTCCCATTCTGTAGGCTGCCTGTTCACTCTGATGATAGTTTCTTTGGCTGTGCAGAAACTCTTTAGTTTAATTAGATCCCATTAGTCAATTTTGGCTTTTGTTGCCATTGCTTTTGGTGTTTTAGTCATGAAGTCTTTGCCCATGCTTATGTCCTGAATGGTATTGCTTAGGTTGTCTTCTAGGGTTTTTATGGTTTTAGGTCTAACATTTAAGTCTTTAATCTATCTTGAGTTAATTTTTGTATAAGGTATAAGGAACGGGTCCAGTTTTAGTTTTCTGCATATGGCTATCCAGTTTTCCTAACACTATTTATTAAATATTGATTCCTTTCCGCATTGCTTGTTTTTGTAAGGTTTGTCCAAGATCAGATGGTTGTAGATATGTGGTGTTATTTCTGGGGCCTCTCTTCTGTTCCATTGGTCTATGTATCTGTTTTGGTACCAGAACCATGATGTTTTGGTTACTGTAGCCTTGTAGTGTAGTTTGAAGTCCGAGAGCATGATGCCTCCAGCTTTGGTCTTTTTGCTTAGGATTGTCTTGGCTATATGGGCTCTTTTTTGGTTCATATGAAATTTAAAGTAGTTTTCTCTAATTCTGGGAAGAAAGTCATTGGTAGCTTGATGGGGATAGCAATGAATCTATAAATTACTTTGGGGAGTATGGCCATTTTCACAATATTGATTCTTCCTGTCCATGAGCATGGAATGTTTTTCCATTTGTTTGTGTCCTCTCTGATTTCCTTGAGCAGTGGTTTGTAGTTCTCCTTGATGAGGTCCTTCACATCCCTTGTAAGTTCTATTCCTAGGTATTTTATTTCTTTGTAGAAATTGTCAATGGGACTTCACTGATGATTGGGCTATTATTTGTGTATAAGAATGACTGTGATTTTTGCACACTGATTTTGTATCCTGAGACTTTGATGAAGTTGCTTATCATCATAAGGAGATTTGGGGCTGAGAAGATGGGGTTTTCTAAATATATAATCTTGTCATCTGCAAACAGAGACAATTTGACTCATGTCTTCCTATTTTAATACCCTTTATTTCTTTCTCTTGCCTTACTGCCCTGGAGAGAGCTTCCAAATACTATGTTGAGTAGGAGTGGTGAAAGAGGGCACCCTTGTCTTATGCTGGTTTTCAAAGGGAATGCTTCCAGTTTGTGCCCATTCAGTATGATACTGGCTATGGGTTTGTCATAAATAGCTCTTATTATTTTGATATGTTCCATCAACGCCTAGTTTATTTAGAGTTTTTAGCATGAAGCGGTGTTGAATTTTGTCGAAGGCCTTTTCTGCATCTATTGAGATAATCATGTGGTTTTTATCATTGGTTCTGTTTATGTGATGGATTACGTTTATTGATTTGCATATGTTGAACCAGCCCTGCATCCCAGGGATGAAGCTGACTTGATCATGGTGGATAAGCTTTTTGATGTGCTGCTGGATTTGGTTTGCCAGTATTTTACTGAGGCTTTTCACATCGATTTTCATCAGGGATATCGGCCTGAAATTATCTTTTTTTGTTGTGTCTCTGCCCGGTTTTGGTATCAGGATGATGCTGGCCTCATAAAATGAGTTAGGGAAGAGTCCCTCTTTTTCTATTGTTTGGAATAGTTTCAGAAGGAATGGTACCAGCTACTCTTTGTACCTGTGGTAGAATTCGGCTGTGAATCTGTCTGGTCCTGGGCTTTTTTTGGTTGGTAGGTTATTAATTTCAGAACTTGTTATCGGTCTATTCAGGGATTCAACTTCTTCCTGGTTTAGTCTTGGGAGGGTGTATGTGCCCAGAAATGTATCAATTTCTTATTTCTTCTAGATTTTCTAGCTTATTTGCCTAGAGGTATTTATAGATTCTCTGATGGTAGTTTGTGTTTCTGTGGGATCCGTGGTGATATCCCCTTTACCATTTTTTATTGTGTCTATTTGATTCTTCTCTCTTTTCTTCTTAATCAGTCTGGCTAGTGGTCTCTCTAGTTTGTTAATCTTTTTAAAAATCCAGCTCCTGGATTCACAGATTTTTTGAAGCTTTTTTTGTGTGTGTCTCTGTCTCCTTCAGTTCTGCTCTGATCTTAGTTATTTCTTGTCTTCTGCTAGCTTTTGAATTTGTTTGCTCTTGCTTCTCTCGTTAATTGTGACATGAGGGTGTTGATTTTAGATCTTCCCTGCTTTCTTTTTATCACTTTTCTTATTAATATGCAAATTAGTTGAAGCAGTATTTTGTTTATTAAACCCTTATAATGGCATGTTGTTAGTACATAATGAAGTATAAACATTGAAAGAGGGAAAAAAATCACATATTATACAATTGCACATACTGAAAGAGGAAAACATATAGATTACATTTTAGAAATAAGATTCACATGGTTGTAGTTTTATATCATGATAAGAGCAAATAGTTGCAAAATAAAAATATTTTAAGCAGATATTTAATACAGAATTTTGAAAATCCAGAACCCAGGAATAAATATGCTAAAATGGGCAGAATTCTATTTAAGGAATTTTTTCCAGTAGCATTACAGAAATTAAGTAAATGTGAGATATACCATGTTAATGAATTGAAAAACTCAATCTTGTAAAAAAAAAAAATCCCAAGTCTCAACAGTGTTTTAATATTGGTCATGTATATTTGCTTTGTTTTTGTGGAGCTTGATAAGCAAATTCTGAAAATTATATGAAAGTGCGAAAGTTGAAAAATTGTAAAGATTCACATAAAGAAAGAAGGTGGAAAACTTGCCTTACAGAATATGAAGACAACTATGATACAGTCTTATAAGAATGCAGAATTTAAATAAAATACTGACACCAATTGGCTTGCAAACACATGGAATAGAATGGATAGAAACACCAAACGAAGATCTGCATAGTTACAGATGCTTAAGACAGTGGTGATATTCCAGATCTATATACATAAATAAAAAAAGCATGTGAAAAAATGAAGAAATTTACCCCTATTTTGGTAAATTTCGAATTAAAATACATTCAGGTGAATTAAAGCTCTAAATACAAAAGTAAACATAAAATTTTTAAACATGATATTGGAGAATATCTTAATGACCTTGGAGTGGAGCAGAAAACTTTAAAAAGAGAGAAGGAAAAGGGAGGAAAAAAACAAAAATGACAACCATTGAGGAAGACTAATTTTTTGAAAATCTGTATTAGAATTAGGAAATTTTGTTCTTCAAGTGCCAAGACAAACTCAGAAGAGAAAGATGAGATGTTTGAACTACAAAGCTAAAAATGATCTATCTAGATTTACAGTCACACAAAAAAACCAAAATCAAAACGAACAAAATGGATCAGGGTTACTGGAAATGGAGAATTGTTGGTCAAAGGATACAAATTGCAGTTGTAAGATGCATAAGTTCTGGAGATCTAATGCACAGGATAGTGACTGTAATTAATAATAATGTATTGCATACCTGACATTTACTAACACAGTATTTGCGCTACACACACAAAATAACTTCAAGGTGATGCATATATAACATTTTATCTTGTATACATATATCAAAACTTCATGTTGTTTACTTTGAATATATACCATTTTTGTTAACTATATCACAATAAAGCTGGTAAAAATGTGATAAAGTAGAAAAATTGGGAAAAATCCTGACCAGGCTTTCCACAAACAAGAACCTTCAATAGAAAAAAAGTGCTCAACTTTATTAGTATTAGAGAAATGCAAATTTTTAAAAATACATTGTGTGATAGCCTTAACACAAATTCTCCAAGTTAGGAAACATTTTAATAATCTGAAAATACCAAGTTATAATGGAACAAGGGGCAATCATACATGCTGGAAGGGTTATATATTTTCATGGCCACTCCAGAGACAGTTTGGCATTATGTTCCAAGGATATGAATACCCAAGAATTTAGCTTTTCAACTTTTATGCAAATATACCACTAATCTGTTGTACATGTGCATACAACAATGTTCATAGCAGCACTGTTAGCACTAGCAAAAACTGAAAACCACCCACGTGTCCATCAACAATGAAATGATAAATTCATGATAGTGTATTCAGATAATGGAATACTATGCAACAATGAAAATTAATAAACTAAAGCTATATCTAACAATATAGGTGAATCACATAAACATACTGTTGAATGAAAGGAGTAAGACACCAAGGAGCACATACTGTGCAATTCTATTCACCTAAAGCTCAAAAACAGGCAAAACTAATATAGATGCTAAAACTACAGGAAAAGTCAATGAATAATCATCACCAAAGTCAGACTGGTATTGCATAGATTTGTCTTGTGAAAAAAAAGTTAAAATGGTGGGTAGGGTGGTGATCATGGTGGGCCATAAAAAAAGTGTAGGTTTTAAAATGTTGCCAATGTTCTAGCTCCTCACCTTCGTAATGATTACATAGGTGTTCCCTTCATTATTTCTGCACTCTTCTTGGATATAATGTTAAATTTGTACTTATTTTTAAAATATCTACCATACAGCAAAACTGCTCTATTACTGCTAAGTCACCTAGGTTGTGGATTTCTCAGAACGAATATGGATGGCTGTTTATACTTCTGCTATTGAGCTTTAAAAAAAAAATGATCATTGCAATTACATTGAAGAGATGTAGATCAATTTGACTCAGAGCTTGTATTTAGAGTTTCTTTCATGTGTATGTTCTAATCACACCTCAGAACCCTAAGAAATAGACATTATAGAACAGTAGAGGTGAATATTTCATGCATTGGTTTAAAGAACACCAACATTTTAGAAATTTAGAAGAAATGTGGGTGACAAAGGTCGTTAGGTTCTCCTTCTAAAGATAACAAGGTGACAATAGAGCACATACCAGATATTACTTATGCCAGTGAACTTGCTGAATATTTGCATTTCCTCTGAGGTTCAAAAGACCTCCAAAATAGACATAATCTAGAGTGATAGGCAGTTCCCATGGGCCACTATTTCTTCAGGCAGTGTTTTTTTAAGTACTGTGAAGTGCACTCACTTTATCACAACATGTATATTTCTTTTTATATATATACTTTAAGTTCTGGGGATACATAGGCAGAACGTGCAGGTTTGTTACATAGGTATACACATGCCATGGTGGTTTGCTGCACCCATCATCTACATTAGGTATTTCTCCTAATGCTATTCCCTCCCCTAGCCCCTCACCCACCAACAGGCCCTAGTATGTGATGTTCCCCTCTCTGTGTCCATGTGTTCTCATTGTTCACCTCCCACTTATGACTGACAACATGCGGTGTTTGGTTTTCTGTTTCTGTGTTTGTTTGCTGAGAATGATGGTTTCCAGCATCATCCATGTCCCTGCAAAGAACATGAATTCACCTTTTTGTGGCTGCATAGTATTCCATGGAGTGGATTTGCCACATTTTCGTTATCCAGTCTCTCATTGATGGGCATTTGGGTTGGTTCCAAGTCTTTGCTATTGTGAATAGTGCTGCAATAAACATATGTATGCATGTGTCTTTACAGCAGAATGATTTATAATCCATTGGGTATATACCCAGTAATGGGATTGCTCGGTCAAATCACAACATGTAGATTTGTAACGGATGAAGAAACATGATCGTTTATGATTCCCAGTAGAAATGTAGTTTCATCAAGAGAGAAGAGAGTGAAAGAGTGAGAAACAGAGATACTAAATTTAGGAAATTCATTGAACAGAAACTCCACTTTGGACTGGAAATACATTTCTCCAAAATCACAAAAGAGTTACTTTCTGCGCACTCAAGTTACTTCTACTTATGGGGAAAAGTCAATTATACATTCATAAATGATTAACACTTATGGGATAATAATGACAACTAACATGCACCGTATGCCAGGAATCATGCTGCGCACTTAATATTCATTACTTCATTCAATCTTTCCATCACTCCTATGTGGTGGAGAACACTATCTGCAGTACTACTAACGAGCAACGTTTGATTTCCCTAATATGTAACTAAGATACAAAGTAGTTAAGAGACTTAAGTTGTATAACCACAAGGTCACATAACTAGATCTGGATATACCATTATAGAGATCCAGATCAGTATGACTCCAGAGCTTGTATTCTTAAGAGTTTTCAGAATATCTTCCATGTATATGTTCCAGTCATACCTCACAACAGACATTACAGAACAGTAGAGCTGAATATTTCATGCAATTGTGTAAAGAACACCAATTCTAAAAATTATCATTAGGTATCCCATTAATTTTTTTTTATTGTCAAGTAAGATTAGATAATAAAACCAATACAATTTTCTTTACTGAAGTTTTTCATGATTGGGCTGTGACTCTTCACAATAGAGCTGTATAGCTAGTGGTATTATCTAAACTGATGAATTGTGGGGTCCCCTTGAAGAAGACCCAAGCCCCAATAGAGATGAAAATGTTCTAAATGAGGCTGTAGAGAATCAGACAATTGAAGGACATTTCTAGCAGACTGACTTGGTAAATATTATAGTTAATACCTGCAGATTGACATTGCATTCTATTAATGTTCAGTAAAACGGTTATATATCATAGTTCATTCAAATATATTTTACTCTTTGCAATTTGTAGAGTATACTGAAAGATATTTTCATGGATGATGTTCAATATTCTTACTAGTAAATGCATATTGTAAGTAACTTTACAGAGAGAATGTCTAATCAGAGACTAAACTGACTTCACATAGACAGTAGGAAGAAGTCCATGAAGTGGATTTGAGTCCTCTCCTTGCTATGTAGTTTATTTTTTCATTTACAAAATGAATAATACTTATATCAAAAAAGCAATGATGTAAATAAAATTTGCATGCTAGACATACACATGACAGAAGGTGGTTCTTAAAAGCAGAGGTCAGAGGCCTGTGCTTTTTTAGACTAGTAATTGATATCTCCTCTCAAGGATAGCCCTGGAGCTTCCTACACACACACACACACACACACACACACACACACAACAAAAAACAAAAAACAAAAAAAACACCTAAGCATTGACTGGTCTTGGAACTGCTCAAATTCCCTTGACTTCCTAATTTACTCAAATAAGTCATCTTCTCTAATGAAACTTTAAAATTAAGAGTGGTTCACTATGCTATGGAGGAGTGAGGCCAGCAGGAGACAGCCATTCATTCGTCCAAGTGGGTGAATAGGGAAAAGAGTCTGGGCTCAGGATCCAGACTCCTTGGACTCTCATTCTGGCTGCCCCACCTACTCCCTGCTCTCTGTTCTCATCTGCAACATCCAGACAGTGAAAGTACCAACGCAGAAGGTTGTCATGAGCATTAAATGAACTAACCGCGATAAAGAACTTAGAATAATGCCTGACACATATTAACACCCTAAATGTTAATGATTCTAGTTCTTCCATGCCCAATCAATGATAATGCAGCCACTTTCATTATCTTCTATGCTAATTATACTTTATTCTTTTCACTAAACAGAACTAACTAGCAACGTTTCGTTAGCCTAATACTAGTTATTGTATTTGAGAATAACAAATTATTATTTTATTTTATTATAAATTATTCATAATTTGAAATGTTTACAAACAGAAACTAGCTGGCTTCATGAATGAAGGCGTACTGATTTTTTAATTTTTGAAAATTAGCATCCATTGATTTTGATACAATTCCTCCAAGTCTAAGATATTGTCTAGTATTAGGCATCTGCTTAAGCTATTGCTTCTCTCACCTTGTTAGATATAACTCATTCACACAACTAGATCAGGCTTATCATTACCCCATAAAAAGGATAATTACAATCAGGAACATCAAAAATGTGGCAGAAACAAACGAGAGAACTGAAGAGTTGAAACTTGATATTTCATCTCTTGTTTGCTAATGGTACAAATGCTTTTTCCCTCTTCATATTAATAGTAATGAGATCTTTGAATATAATGTATATTTCTTGGTAACTGCCTTTTTTCCCCAGTTGCTAAGGAATATTTCACCTTTCATCAGAAGAGAAAGATAGATGGTACTTAACCTGCTTTGCAAGTCAGAGTACCAGATAACTCAATTCATTTCTGGAATGCCAAATGAGGTTTTTATTCTCACTAGAGGAAGCCAAGGGAGTGTAAATATGACTCTAGTTCATTATTGCCTTTGTGCCTCCTACAGCCTTAGAAATGTGTTAAGTATATTAAGTTTTAAAACAACATTATTTTTAGAGTACTTGGCAAAAATTATCTTTCAAAATCTCTGTACTAAATTTCATTTTGACAAATTAAAAACAAAAAAATTGATATTTAGCTTATTTAGACATGATCTTTGTTAACATTCATTTGGAGAATCTTAAATTAAGATTGAGACATAATAGCTAATAAAAATAAGGAGTCAGGTTACAACCTGAGTCTCATTATAAAAATTATTACACTTAAAATTGTTTATATTATATACATATTTAAACTTGTTTATGGTTTTTTTTCTGTTTTGTTTTACATTATGCCACTCAGTACAGGGCATTCTCACTGTAATGTTAGTGGTCTAATGAATGTTTTGTATATCAGAGCAGTATATTTACATGATATAGATGATCTGGATATGTACAGATGGATATGAAAATATTTCTTGAAGGAATAATTCCCTTGGATGTCATACTACTAATACTTAATCAAGCAACTATTTTCCACAAGTCAATAAATACAGTATACAACTTCCTACATTATTGCTTTGGAGTTTACTGTGAATACCAGAGGTCCTGAAATCAATCAATCAGTTGCCTGACCTACTGCCTACCACACACTTCTTGTTTCTGCTGACCTTGTTTATTTGCTCAACTTAATGTGCTTACCTTCTAACCAAATAATCTCTTCTCCAGCCCACTGATTATTTCATTTCCTCTGATTTAGTTTTCTCTGTTTTGAATAGTTTACCTCATTAGGACCTTCCATTATCCCTAAGGATATTTCTGAGTGAAAACAATCAAAATCATTGCTGTTACTCTTATGTACCAGACACTTTAAAAAGGACTTCATATGTTTTATATGATTTAGTCCCCAAATACACACATGAGTTATTATTATTCTTATTTTACAAATGAAAGAATTGAGGCTTAGAGAAGTTGTATAACTCACCCAAGGTCAAAATCCTGTCTGACTCAAGTCTACACTCCTAACCACAAAGGTGAGTTTGAAAGATTCTTTAAAAACTAGGACTAGCCTACTACTGTTAACCTACCCTTGTAAACTGCTAATGTCATTACTGTGAACATTCATAGATCCTTATTGAATTTTAAATCAAAAGCTTGAGAGACTAAGTTTTCATGATTCTCTATGTCCATCATTTGGCATTGACGATATGGACAATCAAAGGCAAAAAAAATCTACTTCTGATAACAAGAGAATAAATAGAAGGAGATGACAAAGTGTATAATTAATAATGTATACTTTTGATGTGGTTCTGTATTTCTTAGTCCTTTGAATTTTATTTAGCCTTTCAATTATTATTTGCTGGATTTCTGCTTTAAATTAAAATACAATCTTATTAAAAGAGATAGCTATATCTTTCTTATTCTATATACCAAGCCTCATATTACATTAGCCTCGTGAATAAACAGCAAATCAAATGGAAAAATTCACATTTTAGTTATATCTAGGTGAATTAGAAAAAAATGGAGGACACAGCAAAAGTGAACAACTGAAGTCCCAAAATACATACTAAAAACATAATTTTGTTCTATTCTCATTCTCCATAGTTTATACCATAAATTATAACACTAGTACTATAGTTGTATTTCAATAACAGAAAAGACATGGAGTAAAAATGATAAAACTACTTTAAAAATAAAATAACTTGGTAATTTAGTAACAGATGACTAATATGATTTTTGTAGACATATCAGAAAACCAGCATGTAATATTGGTGAGAGTATGGAAATTAGCCAGAAGATTCTGTTTGGGTTTTTGAATATTTTAGTTACTTGCTTGCACAAGTTGCTTAACTTTTCATACTAATTTGTAAAAGGGATTGATAATCCCTGACCTACGACATTTTTAAAAAATCAAGGGAGATATTACACATAAAAGTCATAAAACCATAAAATATTGTATAAATGTATATATTTTACTTATTTTTTAAGCAGTCCACAATCAATCTCAGGTTCTAGTTGATAGGTTTCAGCTCAGGAGTCATCTGTTGAAAGCCGGAGTGCATCAAAGTGAATGGGAGGTTGGGTAAAGGAAGAGGAGATGAGGGTCAGGACTAGATGGGTGGCAGCAAAAATAAAAAATTAAAGAGGCAATTTTGGAAACATTATGAAGGAATAGGAGACTCAGATTCTCATCTACTACAGATGAATAATTATTAATCTTGTAAATAATATGGTTGAAGGACAATAAAATAAAGAGTACGTAGATCTTGGTGCCCCTCCTGCTTTCACTGTACTCCAGTGGGAAGTATCAGATCCTGTGTAACTTGGCCCTCTCCTCTGTTATCAGTGTTTCTCACATAGCAGGTGCTCAATAAGTATTTACTGAGCAAAGAAATGAATAAATTAATGAATAGGTCACAGGGTTATTGTGTCAAATAGGACAATGTATTGAAAAGTGACTAATAATGTATCAAAAGTGCTCTATTAATTGTAAATAATGACATATATGAAAATGTTATTACTAACTAACTTACAGGAAGTATTTTTAGGTTTATTAGTAAGAAAGTTCCAATAAAGCTCTTCAAAAATTAATTGGGTTACCTTCAAAATAGTGAATTCCCTATCTCTGAAAGTTTAAACATAGAAGTTGAATCATCTTCCATCACATAACCAAAATAATTACTACTGAGAGCGGGAGAGTGAATGAATAAGGTCTCATGCAATTTTAAGATTCTACAGTGCCATTAGGAATGATACCTAATGTTTATTTGATGCTTGTTTGGTGTTAGGCACAGTGCTGATCACCTTGCATTCCATTTTGTTAATCCCTAAAGCAATCCTTGAGATAAATATTATTATTACATACAGAAAAATGGGGGCTCTGACAAGTTAAAGAACTTGCCTGCATCATAAGCTAGGACATAACTAAGGAAGGATTTTAAGCCATATTTATCTAACTCCTGAGCTTTCAGTTTAAAGTGTATATCACTATGATACTCTGTCTCATAAAAGAGTAGTTTTCTCTGTTCCAGTTTACCTTCTAAATGATTGGTATTGGCTACTTGGTGATTCAAGTCTCTGTTACCAGTAGCAAATCAAAAGTACCATTTCTGATTTCATGAATCCCTTTAACTACCAAATGGTACGTGATGCATGGAAAGAAGCAAATAACTATAATATGATTTTTTGGAGTGAAAAATACATTTTTAATAAGGTGTCATTGATACTTAATATTCCAGAAGCAGTGCTCAAGATTTTGAACCAATTACAGATTTGGGCTTCATCTGACCAGACATTATTACAAATTTTACAATAATAGTTTAGTAAATGATTACTGCCCCAGGCATATGAAAATGTTCCAGGTAAACATCTAATTACCAAACCTAAATATTAAAGAAATGTATTCCTCTAAAAGGCCCTTTGTGTTTCAGAATATGGAAATAATTCTTCTGTTCATTTCATATTATTCAAGGTAAGTGTTGGCATCCTAACTGTATATGGCCTCCAAATAAGGAGTTAATACTAATGTATTCTATTACTCCTTAGCTCATGGTAATCATGCCAAGAACACTTTTTAAAATTAACCCCATGCTCTCTCACGGGTTCACTTAAGAAGAAATATTATAAGAATTCTTTAGAATTAGTGAAAAACAATTTTGTCCTCCTACCATTAAGTCTGTCTTCATATCTAAAGCAGAATAGGCACAAAGGAAAGTAGTTACTAGCTTTGTGTTAATGACTTTAATTTGTGTACACTTAACAGTATCTTGAAAAATTGTCTTACCTGATGGATTCTCTGTTTGGTCAGATATCTAAATTAAAAAGGCCTTTCTCTATGAGTTTCTTGGATCAGTTATCTTAGTTTTAGAGTCATATGGTGTCAAGGACTAAAAGATACATTAGAAATCACCTAGAATAATTTCCTCATTTTATAGGTGAAAGAAATTGCCTGTAAGTGAAATGACTTACTTAATGACACACGTAAAAATGGGGCAGAAGAAGACTTAGACCCCAAGTGTCTTATTTCCTAGTTTTTATCCTATGCATGATTCATGGAGGAGTTCCTGATTGTGCTACAATATAAAATCATGTCATTTCCAACCCTATTAAAGTGGCATTTCCTGCCACAACTTCCAAACCCTGCCCCCAAATTCCAATTAAAACAGTACACTGAGCTTAATATTCATCAAAAACAAACAAGAAAAAAATTAAAGTAACAATGTATTTAATCTTGTATTCTTTCAGAGAGTGATTAAGACATATACTGTGTGTAAGATACTGTGTGTAAGAGACCGTAGCTTCTGCTTAAAAACATTATTTAAGCTTAATTTCAATAGCAACAGAGAAAATTGGCGATGACTGATAAATACATTTAAAGCAGGCAAAATTTGAGATGTTTTCTTAAACATTCATTTCTGTATTAATGTATTCACTTAACAAATACCTAGCACTTTATCTGGGTCAATCCTCATGTTAGACACGAGAGATACAATGATAAACACAAATAGGCCTGGAACTGCCTATTTGAGCTTTTAATATAATGGAGAAGCTTATCTCAAATAAGTATCACACTAATTAATGAGTAATAAATTAGGTTAAGTAAATTAACTGCTTTTCTGAAGGAAAGAGGTGTGATCCTATGCATATGTGTAACAAAAGAAACAGACCTAGATTAGGACTGAGGTAGTCAAGGAGAGCTTCTGGAAGGAGGTGACACTTAAACTGAGAACTGACTGAAGAATGGGTGTCAGCTAGCCAAAAGACAGATGGCAGTAGTGGAGTGAAGGAGCTAGAAGTGATTAAACTTGTTGAAGAAGGCATGTCAAATGCCAAGACAGGCCAAAATCTAGGCCTCTTGTGGCAGACAGTTAGCCAAGCTGTGAATGCAAAGGAAAAGTCCTGGACAGACTTTAAAAGTGCATCTCCATTGAATACACAAATGATAAGAGAGCAGAACAGTCTTTGCTGCTATGGAGAAAATTCTGGTGGTCTAGGTAGATCAAGCCAACCACAACATTCCCTTAAACTAAATCCTACTCTAGGGCAAAGCCTTAATCCTCTTCAATTCTATAAAGTTTGACAGAGGTGAGGAAGGTGTAGAAAAAAAAAATTTGAACCTTGAAGAGATTGGTTCATGAGGTTGAAGAAAATAAATCATCTCCATAACATAAAAACACGAGGTGAGCCAGCAAGTGCTGACGTAGAAGCTGCAGCAAGTTACCCAGAAGATATAACTAAGGGCATTGATGAAAGTGGCTACGCTAAACAGTAGATTTTTCAATGTAGACAAAACAGCCTTATTTTGGAAAAGGATGCCGTCTACGACTTCCAAAGCTAGAGAAGAGAAGTGAATGCTTGGCTTCAAAGCTGATTCTCTTGTTAGGGGCTAATGTAACTGGTGATTCTAAGCTGAAGCCAATATTCATTTAATACTCCAAAAATTGTAGGGCTCTTGAGAATTATGCTAAATCTACTCTGCCTATGCTCTATAAATGATACAACAAAGACTGGATAACACAACATCTATTTACAGCTTGCTTTACTGAATATTTTAAGCCCACTGTTGAGAAATACTGCTCAAAATAAGATTCCTTTCAAAATGTTACCACTCATTGACAATGCACCTGGTCATCTCAGAGCCCTGTTGGAAATGGACAAAGAAATTAATGTGTTTTTCATGTCTGCTAACACAACATTAATTCTGCAGCCCTTGGATCGAGGAGTAATTTAATTTTCAAGTCTTATTATTTAAGAATTACATTTTGTAAAGCTTAAGCTAACATAGATAGTAATTCCTCTGATGGATCTGGGCAAAGTAAATTAAAAACGTTCTGGAAAATGTTTACCATTCTAGATGCCATTAAGAACATTCATAGTTCATGGTAGGAGGTCAGAATATCAACATTAACAGGAGTTGGAAGAATGTGAGTCCAACCCTTAGGGATGACTCTGAGGAGTTCAAGACTTCAGTAGAGGAAGTTACTGCAGATGTGTTGGAAAGAGCAAGAGTAGTATTGGAATTGGAGACTGATGGTGTGACTGAATTCCTGCAATCTCATGATAAAAGTTGAAGGGATGAGGAGTTGTCCCTTATGGATGAATAAAGAAAGTGGTTTCTTGAGATGGAATCTATTCCTGGTGAAGATGCTATGAACACTGGTAAAGAAACAAAGGATTTAGGATATCACATCAACTTTGTTGATAAAACTGTGGCAGGGTTTGAAGAGGGTTGACTCCTATTTTTGAGAGAAGCTCTATTGGGTGAAGTATGAACCAACGGCATTGCATGCTACAGAGAAATCTTTCATGAAAGGAAGAGTCCATTGATGCAGCAAACTGTATCGTTGTCTTATTTTAAGTAATTGCCACCAGTTACTTAAATTGTGACTGGACAAGCCATTTAATATTTCTGAATAATCTGAGTATTTGCCACTAGTTAGTTAAGCCACCACAGCCTTCAACAGCCATCAACCTGATAAGTCAGCAGCCATCTACAGTGAAGACCCTTCACCAGCGAAAAGATTAGAACTGGCTGAAGGCTCAGATTACGGTTAGCGTTTTATAGCAATAAATTATTTTAAATTAAGATATGTGCATTGTTTCTTAGACAAAATGCTATTGTACACTTAATAAACCACAGTATAGTATAACAACAATAACTTTTGTATGCACTGGAAAACAAGACATTTTTGTGACTTGCTTTATTAAGATACTGATTTTATTGAGGTGGTCTGCAACTAAATCCGCAATAGTTCTAAGGTGTGCTAGAATTTTTTTTCCGCAGTAGCTGAGATTTAAGTTGTCTAGTTAGTATGACTAAGTTTTTCCATTAATACAAATGTCTATGCTCATATCTTCATTGACTATGCTCATTCACACTGGCCTTCTCTCTGTCCCTAGGCTAAAACTTATCCTAGTCTCATGACCTTTTTACCTGTTATTTATTCCCTCCAACAAGAATATTTTCCTCCCAGATTCTGAGTAGGTATTTCTTATCCTTGAGGTCTTAGCTTACTGTTACTGTATGAAAATACTTCCCCCAAATTTTCTAGATAAAAGAACACACCACAGTTCCTGACCCATGGAAGGCACTCCACAAATAGTAGCTAATATGTTTAATGTTAAATAATAATAATTGAATGCCTTCTATTAGTCTTTGCACAGTAATAGCCACTTTTAACATTTCTAATTCTCACCATACAAATATTACCATCTCTCATTTTACAAATAGATTTTTCAGACAGATTAAATGGCATGCCCAAAAGCTTGTGACAGTCTGCCTAAATATAAAATCTGTGTATGATTTTGTTTGCACTATGTCAGTTTTCATTACAAGAAATAAAATGCACAAATGATGCAGTTATTTTGGACTTAACACTTCATAAGATAGTCAGGCTATTATGGTTTTAGATTGGGTTATCCAAACAATACTATCATATTTCTCCAAAACCTTTCTATTTATGGCACTGTCTAAGCCCTACACTCAACCAACATTTTAACTTATTCTTGATTTCCTCATATACTCTAGTCAACAATGACTTAAAATTCTTTTTGTACTTACAGTTATCCCCTACCACAGAAATTAGCTCTTGAGTCTTGTCAGTAAGCAGGTTGTTTCACATAAGTGAAAAAGGGATCAGTGATTATCTAAAAGGCACTGAGCATGTTTTATATTCTTGTGTGTCATCCATAGACAAGGATAGTTCCATGCTGTCTATGGTGGAGTACAAATTGGAAGTCAGAAAAGGCATCTTTTCTTTGCTCTGAGACTGATCTTGATGAGAAAGAAACTTAAACTTCAAGGCAACTTCAGAGAAAGGAAAAAAAAAAGAACACACTGATTCTCTGATGCTTACTGTTAACTTTAAGATAGAAAAGAAATTATAGAAGGTATCCTGAAACAGAAACAAAAAAAAAACTTTTTATTTATGGGTAAATAGGTGAAATGTGCTAGAAATCTTGCCCACACTCTTCTTTTTATACATGAGGGGGATGAGGCAGGGAATTAAAGGGAGGTCAATTACACATGAGATTACAAGTGATGTTATTGTACTGACTGCCACTGTATTTTACAATGCCACACATAAAAGTTGATTAACTGATGTTGATTTGACTCTGTTCAAAAATATAACTTGAGCTAAATTGTGGAAGAGCTGTGAATGAATTGAAACAATAAATAAAATGAATTCTTTTAATATTAAAAAGCTTAGCCATGGTCAAGCTTTCTAATTAGGTCAGCAAAATTTAAAATGGACTAAGAACCATCCCAGGTGGGGATATCAAATATTTATAATCTTGCCCCGGATGCTATCTCTGTGACCTTAGTGGTTTCAGAAGAGCACTTAATGTACCCCTAGTTCCTATGAAATTTAGATATTTATGCAGACAACAGATTAAAAAGAACACGCAAAAATCTCACACAAATTCAAGAAATAATGAAGGTTACAATTCTTTATGAATATTTGTCCTTTTCCTTTTTAGTCAGCATTAAGAAATACTGTCAGGCTTCATGTCCAAGTTAATGTGAAATGACAGATTATTCAGTTCAGAGCACTGTGAAGAGCTACAGGGTAAATGATTCAATGCCACCTCAACTATGTGTTTTTACTGAAAAAGTTATCAGTTTTGAACTATATCCAATTCTACAGCATATTTCAGTGTAGAAACATCTCAGTGGAAACGTTTAGAACCCAGTGCAGTCACTCTGAAAGCATTTACTTAGCTTTATTGTGTTTGGTTTTAATTTCTCTCTCTTTGTGAGATCAATTTCTCATTAGTGCAAAGCCGAATACTTCCAGGGGAAAACGAAGGAATGTATTTAGTTGAGACAGGTTTTTACCAAACTATTCGAAAAGCTATAAGAAAAAAAACCTCTAATATATAGTAGAAAAAAATGTTATAAATACATTGGTTTATATCTAGCTCCAAATAGTGTTTTTTCAAAGTATGGTTCAAAGGAGAAACAACCATTAAGTTTTCAGTAGCTTTGTACTGTCAAGGGAAAACCAGCTTATTCATGTTAATACACATACTGTAGTACCACATGTACCTAAAACAGTGAAAAATCATAAAAAATATTTTAGCAGTGGAAATAAAGACAGTAATTGCAATCCTGTCAAATGAAGTTAATTCAAAATGCAAACGCAGTTTGCATTAAAACTAATAATATTAAAACAAATACTATTAAAACTAATAGTAGTTACTGTCTCTATCTGTAACTTTCACTCCCTGCCACCCAACTGTAGTTAGATAGATAGCCAGAGATCTCATCATGAACCTTCATGGGGAAAAAAAAAATGTGGTCTGATAAATTAATTACATTTAAAAAAGTGATTAATCAAATACCCTGATGAGGAATTGGAGAAGGTATTAACTACCATTTGTTGACTACTTATTGTGTTATTATGATACTCATTTCCTTCCTCAAGTAAATTTCAGTCTAGGGAAAACATTTACAACAGAATATGCTGAGTGCTGGGATACTGAGGAGTAGACTAGAAGTATAAGAGGACAGAGGAAAAGTAATGATGTGTGGGTGAAAAGATAATAACTAGGTATCTGGGAACATTACCTAGGTGTAATTTGAGTATCAGCAAAACAATAAAAATTAGAGAATGATAAGTAATGTATTAGATATGAGACTTGGAAGCAGGAAAAGTCTTACAGAAGTGAAGGAAGGCTATTTGCAAAAACTCAAGATCA
The DNA here is from genome assembly GCF_029289425.2 of Pan paniscus. Lineage (NCBI taxonomy): Eukaryota > Metazoa > Chordata > Mammalia > Primates > Hominidae > Pan > Pan paniscus. The sequence goes on from NC_073258.2 coordinate 101,001,758, forward strand.
TGACAAAACAGACTCTTCAGAGACTAAGTAGTGCATTACGAATGGAAAATAGGATGGATATAGATGTAAAAAAGCAGCTGGGATTTTGAGATGGAATCAGAAAGGCAGAAAGAGGTTATGATTATGAGGAATATCCTATGTCATGCTAAGAAGTTTGGGTTTTATCCTGAATGCAGTGGGGAGCATTAAGTCAGTTAGTGACATCAACCTATGTCACACTGTGAAGGCATCAAGACCAATGTGTTGAAATGGGGAGTGGCCTGATACAAAAGGCAAAGGTAGCAGAATTGCAGTAACATAGATGAATCCTGATGAGAGTCTCAAATAAGGTAGGGGAGGTCAGATAAAGCAGTAATAACATAATTAAGCCTAAGGTGGGAACAAAGCTACATTAGGCACCCAGTATTCTGAAGAAACACCTAAAATTCTGGAAACCAGACAGCTCCTCCAGAGCCTTGCTAGCTGCACCAGCTCTGCTTATCCAAATCCTTGTCAGCGTAGCATTGCCTTCCCCATTATGCCACCTTCCATTCCTCACCCCTTTACATATGAGAATATTAAAGAGAAGGGAAGACATTTTTTGCACACTTCAGCGTAGTGGGGACTGCTAGGCTTTTTCTTAACCTAACCTTCCTACCTCCAGATTCAAGGAAGAGGGAAGGCTCCTAGCACTCATCCCCAGAAATTATTAAAACCAGTATTTTATTTCTTGTTTGAGAGTTTGCCTAGGCAACAGATTTGCCGATTAGCTCTTGGCCCTGTTTGGACAGGAAGAGAAAAGAAGTAGAGAGAGATGACAAGACCCAGCAGTGGCAGGAAAGAAACCTACACCTCCACCGTTTAGAAAGGGAAGAGTATGCAAGTTTCCCATGGGTTGGATGGATGGACTTTGGAGAAGGTAGGCCAGCATGAACTTTCTAGGCTCCATGAGCAAAATGGTAGAGGTGGTAGTTGAAAGAAGTTTAGAAAAGACAGTGCCAGAGGAGTCGTCTAAGTCAGGGAACTCTGCAGTAAGGAGGTTCCACAGACATCACAGGTGTGCTTACAAGAGCCAGGCTTTGGAGGCCTGCCTCAGTCACAGATGGTTCTGTGGACAACCAGCTTCACCCAGAGTGGCAGCTATATCCCAGAAGGGACCACAACAGAAGTTACATAAGTAAGACGCTGGTCCCTTGTCTGCTCATTCTGTCCTACTTTGATACACAGAGAAGGAAAGGAACCTGGAAGCAGGAGGAGAACAAATGTGAAAAGAGACTTTCCTCCTCACAGCTGCAGGGTCCTGGGTCCCACTCTATTGTCAATGCTGAACTAGAGAAGAGAAAGAGAAGAGCAATAAATCAGAGCTAAGCTTTACCTTTATAACAACTGAAAGTTATCGAAAAGCTATGGGACCTTCCTGGATGTCCAAAAGGGATAGAAAAATGGATTTGACAGCATAGTTAAAGGCAACGGTTAGAAGAAGTAAAACCACTTCATCTTTGTTACCCACTGCATTTAGACTCTCCAGTAAGTCAGAAACAAGGATATGGATATCAGAGATACGTAAAACGTGGAATAGATCCAACTTCACCCATTTGTTATAAGAGAAAAAGGAAAGTAAATTAAAACTTTTGAGTTAGTAGCCTGAATTCTGTTCTGAGCTTTAAAAAAGAAATACTCTAGGCTTTCCTTCTCTGGGCATAGTAATCGCACCTATAAAATAAACAATTGTATGATAGTTCTTAACCTTGTTTTCATCACAGAGTCCCTTGAGAATCTAAGGGAAACTATATACTGTCTCCACAAAAATAGGTACATGCACACATGGAAGTTTCCACACAAAATCCTATAAAATGGAAAACATTGAAGTGAGAAGCCAATTTGAGCAAAAAGATTGAGTGTAGCTCTGTATATATTTAGCCTGATATGCCTGTGACGAATACCTTGTAGAGACAGCCTTCAGAAAGAAGACAAGTCTGTTTCTCCATTTTGTTTTTTGTTTGTTTGTTTTAATCTCAAGCACCTTCTGATATCCAGCTGACAAAAAGGCGGCCCCCTTCTTATTCTTCCATTAGAGCCTGGAGGTTCTGAAATTATTCGGTGGCTTAGCACACAAGTCTCTGCAGTTTCTTCATGATTCTTGCAGTGATGCTGAGCCCCAGGGGTGGAGGCTCATTAATTAAAGTAAATTCTGCACTTAGGCTTTCTTCCTCACTTTCCAAGTGCTGTCATCCTTGTCTCTCTGGGTCACCTCACTTCTTCCTTCCAGCTAAACTTCATCTAGAAGAAAGACCATGGTGACAGCACAGCCTTTCTTGAGTGTGTATTGCCCTTAGCTGTTAAAAAATTTTACTGATCGCGTTAAAGAGTATGAATTTCTTTCATTTCCATCATCTGTGGGAAACACGTGTCTTATCTTGTTACCCTTGAGTTTCCTCTTCTGTCAGCCTGGATTGTAGGTCAGAGCTGCTACTAAGCATGTGATCTTATGCAAAGCTTTCTTTTGATATTTACTTCGGGTCAGTGTGCAGTGGCTGAAAATTCAGTACAAATTTGGGAATCCAGCAGGTCTACTTTTAAAATCCTCAGGTTTGTCAGCCCGGTGTGCTTCATTTTCTTCCTCTTCCTGTATTAAATGAGTGTAATAATATATGCTAGGTCTTTGTAAGTATTAAGATAATGTATCAAAAGTGCCTTGTACAGTGCCTAGCAAATACTAAGGGCTTAATAAATGTTATCGAAGTAAATTATTACCATTGCCTTTTTTAACAAAAAAGGAATTTAAAGTGATCTGGATCTCAATGTCTTCATCTATAAAATACAGTGATTCAAGTATATTCAGTTTGATTTAGTCCTCATTTATTGAGTATGCAGTACTTGGAAAACACTATGTACCAGTTAATGTGTCCTTTATGAAGACAAAAAGTGAAGGAGGTTACGAATTAGTCAAGGAGACACTGACGGGAAAATATGTAACAAATCAAAGAGCCTGGTTGAAATTAGGGTTCTGCCACTTGCTAAATAACCTTGAACAAGGTAGTAAGTCATACTGAGCCACATTGTTATCATCAGTAAATGAGACCAATAATACTCAACTCACACAGTGATTAGAAGCATTACATGAAGAAAAGTAGTATGATGTCTAACACATGAAAAGTGATCAGTAAATGTTTATTATTAGCAGAAACATTTTAAGACTTTCATAGGTCCTAGGCTCTCTTATTTTTTAAGATCTCATCCTGCATCATATCAAAAATAATAAAATGTACTTATATCCTATAAAAAGGTGCTTTTTGCTAGAAAAATTTAAAAATTACTTTTATAATTGACTTTATAGTTGAAGGGATTCATAACTTTTTTTTTCTTGAGATGGAGTCTCACCCTTGCCCAGGCTAGAGTGCAGTGGCTCTATCTTGGCTCACTGCAACCTCTGCCTTCCGGTTCCAAGTGATTATCCTGCCTCAACCTCCCGAGTTGCTGGGATTACAGGCACCTGCCACCATGTCCAGCTAATTTTTGTACTTTTAGTAGAGACGGGGTTTTACCATTTTGGCCAGGCTGGTCACAAACTCCTGACCTCAAGTGATCCACCCACCTCTGCCTCCCAAAATGCTGGGATTACAGGCATAAGCCACTGAGCCAGCCTAACATTTTTATTATATTCTTATGATGGTAACACTTTTATATGACAATGGAAGAATTAGGTTGTAGTTGGCTGATTGTTATAACGTTACATTGTATTATTTTCAACACTACAGTTATTATTTTATTGTTCAAGCCAATAGTTATTTTTTAAGGTCTCAAATTTTTATGTTGGCCCTTAAAAATGTTGAAACTATAGTGCTTAATGGATAAAACAACCTGTCTCTTGTCTATTAAGGAAAAATGTAACAAATGCTATGATGAAGCCCTGAGGAAGCAAAAATGAAGGCAGGAAAAATTCTATGTAAAGTGGATGAAGGATGAGTTCAGGCAGATATATTTGAGCAGTGATAAATAGTTAGGAATCTGACCACTGAAAAGCATGTGGTCTTACATAACTAGAATAATGGTCTCCAAATAGAGGTCTGAGCAATTTACAGAGTGAGCAAGAGATCCATGAGGGGAATGGAAGAGGGAAGGGAGAAAATAGTGTAACATACTTGCTTTTAATTCTAATTCTAATTTGTAATTACTGTTTGTTTTACTACATATTTAATATATGAGTATATTTCATATAGTATGGTGTGTGTTTGTGTGTATAAAATGCATATGTAACCTCTCAATAAAGCATATATTGAGAATGCATTACAAGACAGTTCCGAGATCTTCCCAGCACAGAGCAGGAAATAATTGAGGTTATGACTATTTGGTGAAGATCTTCAGCTCTTCTGCTGAAGAGTATGTTATCTTGTAGGCATGGGGAGCCATGAAATGTTTAGGAAAAGAGTGATCAGATTTGTAATTTTAGAAATTAAATCCTGAGATAATGTGCAATTTGAAGGAAAGGAGCAAAGACTAGAGTTCAGAAAAGTAATTAAGAAAAAATTCAATAGGCTTATCCATGGGTCATTTTACCTATTCCCCTCCCAAGCCAGGAAAAAGATAAGGCTAACGAATTTTGGACCTCCAAGTGAGATGTCAGCTCCTCTTAGATGCCTTCCCTAACTGTGCTCACAGCACCCCTGCTGTGTATTTCAAGTAGCTCCCTGTATTTCCCCCTTTCCAGAATTGATTACACTACATAGTAATTGCGTGTTTACTTGTCAGGTACCACCTTCACACTGTGGTACCTGAGGGTAGGAACTGGGTCATATTCAGAATCTTATCCCAGAAGCCATCTACAGTACCTGGAATTTAGAAACTACTCAATGTGTAGTTTCTATAGTAGTAGTTGATGAATCTGACTGAAATACTTCACTCTTTCTCCACTTCCAGCCATTCAGTGAACTAATTCCCATTAGTTCCCATTTTCAAGTCTGTGCTTAGATACCACTTTCACCTGAAAGGTGTGTCTCTGTTTAGCACTTATCTCCTTTAATTAAAATTGTATGTATAATAGTCTTTCCTTTTAAAAAAGATGGCTATTTCATCTACCAAAACAGGGAGCCGACGTATACGTAGAGTTTAAAGTTCTGTTCAGTGTTAAATTGAATATATTCATGCTCTTTTGGGGATATTGTTGGAAGTCCTGTGGTGTGAAGGAGATGGCCTACATAGTCAACCCAGATGACGTCATATACTTTCAGCCTCTATGTAGCCACTGTTTTTCTGGTCCAAGTTCTCTCTCTTCTGACCTGGTTTATGGCCACATCCCCACCCTGTACTCAGCATAAAAAAACCTGCCAGGGTTCTCATTTCAAAGGAGCGAACTCAATGTCCTGTACAGAGAAAATAGGTAGAGGCAAAAGCAAAGAGTACCATTATTTATGATGGTTTTCAGAATCCATCTGTTCTCTGGATCATGAACCCTTTAGCAATGCACTGTAGCAAAACCCTCAGCTCCACTCCCTCTTCTACCATAAGGAGAATAGCAGCTCTTTTCTTGTGCTGTTCATTAGTAGCTACTGACAGTACAGCTGCCATCATGACTCTCCAAACGTTATTAACTCGTTTTCCTAAAAGCAAAACTCTATTCTCGTCTATTTCTTTTCTATCTTATAAACATACCATGCTCACTTTTGAATTCTCCTCCTTTGCTCATTTGTTCCCTTTCTTCTTAAAATCTTCGTCTACTTCCTCCTCTCTGTTCATTCTTTCAAATCTGTATCAAATCTTGTCCACTTGTAACTGGGCTCCTCCAGCTTTTATTGGTCCTTCCTTCTGAGCTACACTAGAATTATAGTTTGATACATAATTTTAACATTCTGCAATTCTCATGTGAACAATTAAATGGTTAGGACTTTATGGACAAAGATTGTACCTTAAAACTTCCTTCATCTCTTCTGCCATGTATGGCATAGCACAAGATATACACTAAGCATTAATGCTATTCACCAGACAGTTGTGGTTTTTCTTCCACACACATAGTAAGATTGTGTTTCCTTGCTGTTCTGAGGTCACATGAGACTATTTGCCTTGCCAGTGAAGTGTGAATAGAAGTGTTGTGTGCCGCTTTTATGTGACAAATTTTAAAGTCACTGTTTGATTTGGAATATTCTATTTTTCTCTATCTTGGTCACTGGAGAGGTGTCAGCATGGATGCTTAAACGAAGGTGATATATTCAAGAACTCTCCAGCTGACCCCCAATGGGTGGCATCCCAAAGATTCAACGTCACTTGCTGAAGGTGCTGGGAGAGCCACCTGCTTAGTTCATAGCATGTTTTGACATTTTTATGGGTACATCAGAGGCATATACACGTATGGGGCACATGACCTGTTTTGATACAGGAACACAATGTGTAATCATCACATCAGGGCAAGCATTCATCATTTCTTTGTGTTGTGAACATTCCAATTGTACTCCCTCAGTTATTCTAAAATGTACAACAAATTATTGTCAACTGTACTTATCCTGTTGTGCTCTTAAATACTAGATTATTCATTGTATCTAATTATATTTTTGTACCCATTAACTATCTTCATCTCCACCATCATCCCCTACTCCCATGCTGCCACAGCCTCAGGTAACTATCATTCTATTCTCTAGTTTCATGAGTTCAACTGCTTTAATTTTTAACCTGTAGCATTTGGATCATGAGCATCAGATATTGGGCCAGTTTATGACATAAGCAATCAGAGATAACAGAGAAAACTTCTATGGAATAAATGTGAAACTTCTGTACTCCTGACATAAGCATAACCTTCCTATTCTACAGTACTGTAAGAGTACTGGTACACAATAGTATAAAACCATTAGGTTGAACCAAGTAAAATTGACGTTTTTATCAGATAAAAATAGCCAAATAATGAAAATTTTCTATAGTTCAACCAAATAGAAATAAGACCAGGAGGAAAAATGTGAAAAACCTGTGAGAAGAAACGTGACACCCTTGAATTAGCTATTGAGTCATACAGTGTCTGATAATAATGAAACCTGCATTTACCTGATTATACCTGAGAGGTGATGATATACTAGAATTCACTTGTTACTAGATTATAACCATATTGAACTAAAAATAATTTATCCATTGCTAAGCCAGAACTAATGAATCAAATTTGCATTTACATAAATAACAAAGGAAATTTATATTTTATAATTACATTCCCCAGCTTAAAAGTCTTTTTGAACTCATTTAAGAAGTAGATAATCAGAATAGTCCTATGTCTTTTTTAAATATTTAATTTGTAGCTTAAATCTTTCCCACAAAGAAAACTTTAGGTCTAGAACTCCCTACTGGAGAATTCTACCAAACATTTAAGGCAAAATTAATGCCAACTCTACAAAAACTCTTCCAGAGATTTGAGGTGGAGCAGGTACTTCCCAACTCATTATACAAGGACAACATTATGCTTAAACCCAAACTAGACAAAAACATTAACAGAAAATACAATTATAGGCAATATCTCATGAGAATCAAGATGCAAAATTCTTAGCAAAACTATCTTGACAAAGAAGAACAAAGTGAAATGAATTATTTTTCCCGATTTAAGGATTATTAGATGACTACAGTAATCAAGACTGTGTAATGCTGGTGCAGGAATAGACACATAGGTTAACAGAACAAAACAGATAACAAAAATAAACCCGCATAAATATGCTCAACTGATTTTTGACAAAAGCAAAAAAGTGATTCAATGGAAAAAGGATAGCCTTTTGGAAAATGGTGCTAGAGTGATTTAATATCCTGAGGCAAAAACAAAGACAAACAACAACAACAAACCTCTCAACCTGTCTTACATCTCCACAAAAATTACCTCAAAATGAATCAGACTTAAATGTCAATGTAATATTGTAAAAATTTTAAAAATACACACAAGGAAAGCATAATGAACTAAGGATAAACAAAGAATTGGCAGATATGATTCCAAAAGTATGATCTATAAAAGGAAAGTTGATAGATTGGTACTTATCAAAATTAAGAACTCTTGCTCTGTGAAAGCTCAGGTAAAAAGGATAAAAGGTCAGCTACGGACTGGCAGAAAATGCTTTCAAATCACATATCCAACAAAGAACTGGTATCTAGAATATATAAAGTATTCTCAACACTTATCAGGAAAGTAAAAATAATCCAATTAGAAAATGAGCAGAAGATATGAAGAGACAGCAAGCACAGAAAAAGATTTTCAACATCATTACAATCAGAAAACAAAACAAAATAACTAAAATATCACCCACTGCTAACTGGTGATGATGTGTACAAAGTGGATCATTCATACATTGCTGGTATGAATGTTAAATGATACAGCCACCTTGAAAAACATTTTGGCTGTTTCTTATGAAACTACATATGCAATTTCCATATGACACAGATATTATACTCTTGGGCATTTATCCCAGAGAAATTAAAACTTATGTTCACATAAATATCTGTACATCAATGCTTGTAGCAATTTTGTTTGTAATTATAAAAAAGTAGAACCTGCCCAGATGTTGTTCAATAGCTGAATGGTTAAGCAAACTATGGTACATCCATACCATGGATCACTACTTAGCAATAAAAGGAAATAAACTACTGATACATGCAACAATTTGGATGAGCCTCCAGGAAGGAAAGTAAACTGATTGAAAAAACCAATCCCCAAAAGTTACATACTGTTAGATTCCACAAATCTAAGATTTTTTTGAAATGGAAAAATAATATTATAAATGGAGAGAAATTAGCAGTTGCCAGGAATTAGGAAGCGAATGGTGGTGAGTATGTGGGATGAAGATGAGTGTGGTTATAAAAAGGAAAATAAAGAATCGGTGGGTTAGAAATGTTCAATATTTTTATTGTGGTGGTAGGTAAACAAACCCAAAGTGGTGACAAATATTGTATAAAACTTAAAATGCACACATACACAAATAAGTCAAACTGGAAAAATCTAAATTAAGATGAACGCGTATAAAAATATCAATATGCTGGTTGTGATATTATACTATAATTTTGTAAAATATTATTGGAGAATACTGAGGAAAGCATAGAAGGAATCTGTTTTATTTCTTAAAACTGCATGTGACCTTACAATTATCTCCAAAATGTTCATTTATTAAATAAATACTTTACAAAAGCACCAAAAATATAGATATAAACCTTTAAAAAGATGTCTAAGACCTATAGACCAATAACTATAAAACATTGCTTAGAGAAATTGAAGACCTAAATAGACGGAGATATGTCTTCTTCATGAGTTATATGACTCACTGAAGTTCCAATCAAAATCTCAGCATGCCTTTTTAGAAACTGACAAGCTAATTCTTAAATTCATTTGGAAATGCAAAGGACACAGAACAGCCAAAACAATTTGAAAAGGAAGAGAAAAGTAAAAGGACTTAATCTATACAACTTCAAGAGAGGTCATTATGCTATAGTATTCAAAATGGTGCGGGTTTGTCATAAAGACAGGTAAATCAATGCAGCAGAACAGAGAATCAAGAATTTGACCTACATATATATGCCAATTGATTTTTAACAGTGATGTAAATAAAGCCTGTGAGAAAATACAGTGTTTTAGTTTGGGCAGCTGTAACAAATTACTGCAGCCTGGTTGCTTACATATTTACATCTCATAGTTCTGGAGGCTGTGAAGTCCAGGATCAGGATGCTAAGATGGTTAGTTTCTAGTGAAGGCCCTCTTTTTGGTTTACAGATGGCTATTTTCCTTCTGTGTCCTCACTTGTCAGAGAGCAGAGAGAGAGAGAGAAAACAATCTCTTTCATGTCTCTTCTTATAAGGGCACTAATCTTTATGACCTTACTACCATCCAAAGACTCCATCTCTAAATATCATCACATTGGCAATTAGAGGCTCATCATATGAATTTGAGGCAGACATAAACATCCAGATCATAGAAGTTCATCATTTCAAAATCAAAGTATGATGCAACTGAGTAACCATTTGCAAAATAAATAAATAGTAAGATTCTACTTCATACCACAAATAAAAAGTGATTCAAAGTGTATCACAGACATAAACATCAAATTTAAAACTATAACATTTCTAGGAAAAGAAAAACAGAAATCTCTGTGACCTTAGGTTAAGTAAATATTTCTGAATAAAACAAAAGCACAATGCATAAAATAAAATCAATAAATTAAACTTCAACATGAGGAATTTCTGTTTTTGGAAAAACATTGAGAAGTGCCACAGACTGGTAGAAAATAGTTGCATGTTTCATACCTAAAATAAGAGTTATTTATACACTGTAAAAAAAAAAAAACTCTAAATCTTGAAATCTAATGAATAAATTGTTAAAAAAGGGTAAATATTTGAACAATTAGCTCACCAAAGACAATATGCAGATGGAAAATGAACATATGAAAAATTGCTCAAGATCATTAGGGAAATGCAACTTAAAGCCACAATGGATTCTACTACCTACTTGTTATGATAGCAAAAATAAAATAGACCGACCATATGAAGTGCTGCAAGAGCTCTCATACACTGCTGGTAGGAATGTAAAGTGGTACAACCACTTGGAAAGATTATGTCAGCTTCTTAAAAAGGTAAACGTAAGCATAAAGAAGTTGATCTAGTCATTGCAATCTTAAATATTTACCCAAAAGAAATGAAAGCATATATCCATAGAAGACTTGTGCACGAATGTTCATGGTATCTTTATTTTTTATAGCCCTAAGCTGAGAGCAACCCAAACATCCATCAACAGGTAAATGGATAAACAAATTATGGTATATACACACAATGGAATACTACTCAGCAATAAAAGGAAGTGAATTATTGATAATTGGAGCCCCAGGGCTGAATCTCAATTTAATTATGCCAAGTGAAATAAACTAGAGTAAAAGTATGTAATGTATTATTCTGTTTATAGAAAATTCTAGAAAAATGCAAACTAGAAAAATGCAAACTAACTTATAGTGATGGGAAACAGATCAGTAGTTGCCTAGGACAACGATGGGGTTAGAAGGGGCTGAGGGAATGCAAGGAAACACAGGGATGCTTCTGAGGGTGATGCATATGTTTATTATCTTCACTATGGTAATGGTTTTATGACTACAGACATACAGGAAAACTTTTCAAAGCATACACTTTAAACATGTGCGATTATATGCCTATAATAACTCAGTAAAGTTGTTGAAAAATGTTAATAGCTTCCCATTGCCCTTAAAATTAAGAACAAATGATTTTCACAGGATACTATGTTCTACAGGGTCTCCCCCTCGCCTACCTCTCCAGTCTCATCTTTTGCCCCTCCCTGACCATCTCTCTGTTGCCATCAGGATTGGCCATTTCTTCAAGGTTTTCTTGTCCTTCCGACCTCAGGATCTTTGCAAATGCAAGTCCCCCTGCTTTCCCACACTGAAGGATAAGCTCAAATCAATCACCCTTCAGTTCTCAGCTCAAATATTACTCCCTGAGAAGAGACTTAACTACTTCCGTAAATAGCTCAGGTTGGTTTCTGTGTTATTTCCTGGCACTCTCTACTATTTCCTTTTTAACATTTATCACACATTTCACTTATATTTTCAGTAAAATTTAATGTATATCACATGCCACTACAGTACATTTACATATATTATGTAGTCAATACTTTTAAAGAACTAGATATTATGACAGTTTTACATTTAGGAAGGAGATTAAGAAACTTTGCTTAAGATCACACATAGAGTAGTCAGTGTCAGTAATTTGAACACAGCCCTATCCTGCTTTAAAACATAGGGTCTTAATTAATGATTAATTAAATGATTCTATGATATAATGTCCACCCTGATATGGTACCAAAAAGAAATCTAATCTGCTGAAAGAGGATGTATGCCAAGGAATGCCAGTGGCTTCCAGAAGCTGAAAGCAGTATCCAACTGACAGACAGCAAGGGAACAGGGACACATACAAGACAAATTCTGCCAACAGGCATGAACTTGGAAGCAGCTTCCTCTCCTGAGCGTCCAGAGAGGAGCCCAGCCTGGCCAAGACCTTTTGAGACTGTAAGCAGAAAATCCAATTAAGCCCACCCACCCAGACTTCTAACCAAAAGAATAAATGTATGTTTAGTTCATTAATAGCTATTTGTTATGCAGCAGTGGAAAACTATTACTTTTCTATTTTCTAAAGTGCTTACATATGATATATAGGGATCATTTACAAATTATATTTCTTATTAATAAGTTGATACAGTATGGCTCTGTATCCCCACCTAAATCTCATCTACATTGTAATCCCTACATGTTGAAGGAGGGACCCAGTGGGAGGTCATTGTATCATGGGGGTGGTTTCCCCCATGCTGGTCTCATGATTTGTAGTGAGTTCTCATGAGGACTGATGGTTTTATATGGGGCTCTTCCCACCTTGGCACTCTCTCTCCTGCCGCCATGTGAAGAAGGACATGTTTGCTTCCCTTTTCTCCATGATTATAAGTTTCTTGAGGCCTCCCCATTCATGAAGAACTGTGAGTCAATTAAACCTCTTTACTTCATAAATTACCCAGTCTCAGGTATGTCTTTATACCAGTGTGAAAATTGTCTCATACATAAGTCATGGGCTCAATCAAGTCATTTTAACTTTTGGGGGGTTTTGTTATTTGATCTGTAAAATGAAGTTTTACTGGATAAGTTCTACTCTCTCAACTTCCTTAAGTCTAAGAATTCATTTCTAGCTTTTTGCAACTATTGTGACACACCCTGATCAGGTATCCTCCATTCTCCTCTCCAGATTCATTCTCCACCCTTCAGTACTCTGCACTATACCCCAAGAGACTGACCCCTAAGAACTACATCAGTGGGCTCCCTTGTCCCTGAGAATGGGGCAGCAGAAGTGATAAAGAAGAGCAAGGTCTCGGTATTTATTTCCTGGCTTCCTACAAGTACACAATACATTAAGGGGAAAAATGATTCCTAACTTCACTTGTGAATTTTTGGAAGCAGAGGAAGGACACGTAATGGACTGAACTGTGTCCTCCCAAAATGCATATGTTGAAGCCCTAACCCTCAATTTAAATGTGTTTGAGGGAGGGCTTCTAAGAAGTAATTAAAGTTAAATGTGTTCATAAGTATAGGCTCCCAATCCAATAGAACTGGTGATGTTTTAGAAGAGGAAGAGAAACCTCTCTCTCTCTGCCACAGATATGCACTGAGGAAAGGCCACGTGAGCGCACAGTGAGAAGGCAGCAATCTGCAAGCCAGGAAGACAGCCCTTACCCAAACCCAACCATTCTTGCACCTGATTTTGGACTGTCCAGTCTTCAGAATTGTGAGGAAATAAATTTCTGTTGTTAAACAATGTAATCTAGAAATCAAAGATCACTAAATAATATCGCAATGGGTAAACAGACGGTACTTCCAGGCAAGCAGTCTATTTGTAAAGGTTTAAACTAAGTTGTGTAGTATCTGACAAGTAAGCCAAACATAGATATGGAGAGTCCAGGCTGGGCAGGGTGGCTCATGCCTGTAATCCCAGCACTTTGGGAGGCCAAGACAGGTACATTCTTTGAGTCTAGGAGTTTGAGACCATCATGGGCAACATGGCAAAGCCCATCTCTACAAATAAATAAGTAACTAAATACAAAAATTAGCCAGGCATGGTGGTGCATGCCTGTAGTCCCAGTCTTTACTCAGGAGGCTGAGGTGGGAGAATCTCTTGATCCCAGAAGGTTGAGGCTGCACTCAGCCATGACTGTACCACTGCATTCCAGCCTGGGTGACAGAGCAAGACCTTGTCTCAAAAATAAATAAAAATATAATGAAATAACAAATATAGGGTCCAGAAAATGGCCCCAAAATCAAGATAGGCAAAATAAGTCAATAATAAATTCCTACAAGATAGGGGTAATCACAGTGATGTCCTACATGAACTGGGCTACTGGACAGACTAACAAAGCAGAGACTGAGTAACTAGGTGCAAGGTAAGAAGCAAGACATCTCCAGGGCTAGATAGAAACTTATGGAGAAGTCTAGAGACCAGGACATAAGTGTGACTTGATCTTGAATGCAAGAATGCTGATTTAAATTTCCAAAATCTCTCCCAGCCCCTGAAAACCTTCACCTTACTGCTCCCTTCACTCCCTTTCTTCAAGTCAAAGACTGTCTGAGCAGAATTAATCCCCATATATGAAAAGTCTATAATGTAGAAGCCACATGGTAATAGCAGAGGAATGAAGACAAATGGGCTGTATTGTAAGGAAGTATTAATTCAATATTAAATTATCTAAGTAATTATGTGTGCAATAACAGACATTGTAATGTAAATCACATTATCTAATCTGTATTTTTGTGAAGTTAAAAAAAAATGAGCTCAGCTGGTAAGCATTTGCAATTTGAATCAGTAGACAGAATTTTGGAGAAATGACACTGCCACTTAACAGACAAAAAACATTGTGGAATTTTTTTTCCATTTGTGTGTGTCTTCTATTACCTCTTTCAGCAGTGTTTTATAGTTCTCCTTATAGAGATCTGTCACCTCCTTAGTTACATATAGTCCTAGGTATTTTAATTTTTTTGCAGCTATTGTAAATGGGATTATGTTCTTCATTTCACTCTTGCTTGTTGTGTATAGAAATGCTGTTGAGTTTTGTACATCGATTTTGTATCCTGTAACTTTAATGGAGTTGTTTATCAGTTCCGGGAGTCATTTGGCAGTCTTTAGGGTTTTCTAGGTATAGAATCAGATTGTCAGCAAAGCTGGAAAAATCAGTATTAAAATGGCCATACTTCCCAAAACAATCTACAATTCAACGCTATTCCTATCAAGCTGCCAATGGTTTTTTTTTCTCGTGTAACTAGAAAAACTTATTCTAAAATTCATATGGAACCATAAAATAGCCCAAATAACCAAAGCAATTCTAAGCAGAAAGTGGAAAGCTGGAGGCATCATATTACAGGGCTTCAAACTATAGTATAAGGTTACAGTAACTAAAACAGCATGGTACTAGTACAAAGACAGACACATAGACCAATGGAACTGAATAGAGAAACCAGAAAGAAAGCTCCACACCTACAGTCATCTTACCAAAGTTGACAAAAATAAGTAATGAGGAAAGGACTTCTTGGTCAATAAATGGTGTCGGGATCGCTGACAAGTCATATGCAAAAGAATGAAACTGGACCCCTACCTCTCACCATATACAATAATTAACTAAAAATGGATTAAAAATGTAAATGTAAGACCTCAAAGTATAAGAATCCTAGAAGAAAAACTAGGAAACATCATTCTGGACATTGGCCTTGGGACATTTGTGACTAAGTCCTCAAAAACAATTGTAACCACAGCAAAAAACATTGACAAGTGTGACCTAATTAAACTAAAGAGCTTCTGCAGAGCAAAAGAAACTATCAATATAGTAAATACCCTGCAGAATGGGAGAAAATATTCTCAAACTATGCACACAACAAAGGTCTAATATCCAGAATCTATGAGGAACATAAACAATTGAACAACTGAAAAACAGCCCCATTAAAAGAGCAAAAGACATGAACAGACACTTCTTACAGGAAGACATACAAGAGGCCAGCCAGGTGCAGTGGCTCACTCCTGTAATCCTAGCACTTTGGGAGGCCAAGGTGGGCAAATCACTTGAAGCCAGGAGTTCAAGACCAGACTGACCAACATGGTGAAACCATATCTCTACAAAACATACAAAAATTAGCCGGGTGTAGCGGGCCACAGGGGGTGAGGAGAGACCTGAGGCAGGAGGATCCCTTGCATCCCCCAGAGGTTGAGGCTGCAGCGAGCTGTGATTGCACCACTGTACTCCAGTCTGGGTGACAGAGTGAGACTCTGTCTTAAAACAACAACAAGAACAAAACAGACAAGAGGCCAACAAACATACGAAAAAATGATCCACATTACTAATTGTCAGAGAAATGCAAATCAAAGCCATAATGAGACACCATCTCACACCAGTCAAAATGGCTATCATTAACAAGACAAAAACAACAGATGCTGGTGAGGCTGTGGAGAAGAGGGAATGTTTACATACTGTTGGTGGGAATGTAAACTAGTTCAGCCACTATGGAAAGCAATTTGGAGATTCCTCAGAGAACTTAAACTGCTATTCAACCCAACAATCCCATTACTGATTATACATCCAAAAGAAAATAAATAGTTCTACCAAAATGAAATACTCATATGTTCATTGTAGCACTAGTCACAATAATGAAGACATCGAGTCAACCTATGTGCCCATCAATGGTGAATTATATAAAGAAAATGTGGTACATACACACTATGGAATACTAGCCAGCCATAAAAATGAACGAGATCTTGTCCTTTGTAACAACATGGATGCAACTGGAGGCCATTATCCGAAGTGAATTAACACGGCAACAGAAAACCAGTGCCACATGTTCTCACTCTTAAGTGGGAGGTAAACAATGGAACTCATGGACATTAAAATGGCAACAATAAAAACTGAAGACTACTAGAGGAGAGAGGGAGAAAGTGGGGCAAGAGTTGAAAAACTAACTATTGGGTACTGTGCTCTACCCTGGGTGACAGGATCAATCAATCCGAAACCTCATCATCATGCAATATACCCACCCAGGTAACAAACCTGCCCATGTATCCCCTGGATCTAAAATAAAAGTTAAAATTATAAAATAAATAAGTTGAATTTAAAAAAAAAAAAAAACCTTGTGGTACTCAAAATTCTGCATGCCCAAGTGGATCAGGGGCCGAAAGTACAGGGTATTCATAAACTGTCTTTAATAGTTTATGTTAAATGTTGCCTCCTGTCAGTAAGAAAGCACTCCTCTTAAATCAAAAACTATAATACTGCCAGTGTCTGTGACACATTTATTTCTTTAAAGGAAGTAAACTTTTAAGCCAAACTTCTTACCTGCTAGATGAGAATTCACCCAAGTCAGTAAAATCCACATATTTTCAAGATATTAACGATCAGCACAAATTAATGTCAACCGTCTGTAATTCTTACAAGAGGATGCTTGTTTGTTTACAAAGAGTATAATTTTTGCTTTCTAATACATTGTTTTGTAGCATAGGTATCTTTGGGGTTGAAATGGAATAAATAACATTTCATTTTCATAGAAAATGAACACTATATAATGAATAGAACTTTTCATTGACAATCTTGAATGCATTACATTACTCTTAAGGGCATTGTGTTTTTCAAATGTTTTAAGCTAGCATCTCTCCTAGACTTAAATGACAAAATGAAGTTCACCATTTCTAGTTTGACTTTTTTTCTAAATTTGTCTTCCTTCTTACACATCATAAATCAAGTTTGGTCCATATTGGAAACCATATGTTTTCAAACTGATATCTTTATTAATGAAAATATGTAAGTATAAATTTCTGGGCAGTTTTTTTCAGCAGCCTAGAATCTAATATCAATTGTTATAAAGTTCAATGCTGTAAATAACCATGAGCTCCGGTTAATTGGCAAGATTGAATACACATTTTAAAATAACAAAGAATGTTGACTAAACATTTAGTCATTATTTCTAAATCTTAAATAGTTTAATATTATCATACTGCCATGGAATAAATTGTCCTTCTTAGAATCAGGAGGATCCAATTTTAGGATTTTAGGATTTTAAAGTTCACAGGGGCTACTGGTTCTTACCCAAAGCTAGTGGCATGTTCACTGAAACCACAACAGCCGTGTCTATTATGTTTCAGGTTGCCGGAGTAGGTCGATGCACTGGTGAAATAATAGGTTATATTTCTGGAGCATAGAAGGGAGAAAAGGACAAAAGTACTAATTAAATTTGAAATCTGTATAATCCTGGAATAAATACACAGGAGAATACGTTAATTCCAAATGTCAGCCTCATTTTCACTGAACTTCTAAAAATTTTTAACAACGCTTTAATTTTTCACCTTCATATGAAAGTGAAGGTCCAGTTTTAACAAAGGTCTTGAAAGAGCCCAAATGCAAACTTAGATATCATATTCTTATGTTTAAAAAGTGCAGTGCAAGCAGCCCAGGTATCAGGTTGCATTTTCATACTCTTGCTACTCTGGTGGCAACGCAGAATAACTGCCATAAATCATCTCTTGGCTGTATACAATTAATTTTGTGTTCTGTACTTATACTCCTCTATGTTTTTATGCTGTTTTTTTTTTATATTTGACTTTTGAGGTCACTCTTGGTTTTAGGTGAAATACTCAAGCTTAATATTAAAATATCACTGGGTGATATTGTAGTAACAAGTTCTAATAACCAAACTCAGGGTCACCCCTTCTGCAAGTTTTAAAATTAACTGTCAAAAAATGTCAAAAGAAAAATATCTTGTTACTCCTTAACCTTTTTGAATATAAGAAGATTTAAGTAAGCTTATTATACTTCTTGAAGGGTAAAATATTTCTACTATCACCGCATATTTTCAGTGATCCTTTATCTTACTTATTATCACCCTAGAAATGGTTTTAGACTTCATCATTGGTTCTTACTATTTAGCTGATTGCAGTAAAACAGAAAAAAAAACTTTTTTAAAATAATTTTCAGAATAGCTGTTCTTCCAGACGGGAGTCTACGGATCCTAAATGCTTCCAAATCAGATGAGGGAAAGTACGTTTGCCGAGGGGAAAACGTCTTTGGTTCTGCTGAAATTATAGCTTCGCTATCTGTAAAAGGTAAGACAGCACGGGTAAATGTTTTACAAGCATAGTCTCATGGCCTTATCGGAAAGAGAATAAATATAATATAAATGCATATATGTTTGGACTTAAGTGTGTGCATGCTTGTGTTTATAAAATACATTGCAAACATAGAACTAAAACAGCCACATTGTTACTTTCCACCATTTAGGGTACCAAAAATGAAGGAAACTCTTATTGGCAGCAATTTTATTTTGCTTTGAATAAAATTTGTGAGAGAATGAGGCAAGCTTTCTGAAGTTTTAGTCAGTGTCTCAAAACTTAAAAGTATGCCAACAGTATAAAAATATTTTTCCTCTACCAAGAATAATTTTAGCATCAATCAGTAATATTACTCTGTTATCACTTCAACTAGGGATTTGGGGCAGAAAGGAGCAGCAGCAGGAGGATATGATGGAGGGGTAGTATAAGACTTCACATTAGATAAACTGGGTCCAGAGCTGTTTGTTGATGTCTGTATCAATGAAATTTTTATATACCTTTATTTTATATAAGCAATATTCATATTACTGCTTATATGTTTCCATTCATTTTATAGTTCTAAAATGAGCTGGATTTCAAACCTAGAACATTCTGTTGAGGCTCTATGTCATTGTTTAGTGACAGAAAATCTATCTTAGGCAGTCCCTTCAGATGTTTTTCACAATGTGTCTTTAATTGTTTTCATTGTGCATGTATCATATGGCAAACCATACTCCGGCCATAAAAATATAAAAATATTATTTTTTCTGTCTTTAAAATAAAAATGTAATTAATACATTTACATTACTGGTACTAAAATACCAGTACTCTGATATTTTAGAAGAGAGAACATCAAGAAAGAAAAGAACAAAATGTAAAATATACTTTCATTTATATAATGCATTACTGGACTCAAACGCAGCCTTTCCGTTCTTATTCCTTCTGTGTGCTAGTTGTTCCATTTTGTAATAAGGCAATACTAGATCCAAAGACATTTTTAAAATAACAACAAAAATGTTATTTTCTTAATCATGAGTTTAATTGTTTACTCAGAACACTCCAATCCCCACAAAATTTAAACTACAGTGTACTGCTTTTATCTGTCTTCTCTGATGAGGCCAGAACTTAGAATGCCATATGGAACATTTGACTTCCAGAATGTTAATATTTACAGTGACATTCCTGTCCCAGGATTCCATTTTTTTCTCAGTGACTGCTTAGAAGGACATGGAACATTAAAGGATCTGATCAGTGGTTAGGAATGGTGTTTCATCAGACTGCACTGTCGCAAACAATAGACCTAGAATAGGAAATTTAAGCCAATTGTTAATCACTGTGTTAATTGTCTTGAGGTATCTATGACCAGGAATCTAATTAGGAAAGAAGATAAAACCAAAATCTTCATCACCTCTCTACTATATTTAAAACACATCATCTTGTAATCAGCTAATCACTAACTTAACTCTTAAATGTAAAGCCTGTATTGGTTCAAAGTTGCTCTAAACCCAGTAAAAAAGTGTGTTTTTAAAATTTAACTGAATCATTAAGGAGTTAAACATAAACATTGTTTTCTAAAAACATTTCCATTCAGTGTTTCTACCTTTCTTTATATATGCCAATTAAGCCGTCTACAATACAGCAAAGGTACAAAAACAGGTACGTTCTTCTGATTAAAAAATACTTTTCTACTCCTAAAAGCTTTTTGTCGAGTGTAAAGCAAATACAAGGTAGTGTTGTTGTAGTATTATATTTTTATCTCTGTTAAGATAGTTATTTGGAGGGAGGTGCTTTCTATTGCCCTGTAGCCTCCTCTCATCTTTAAGGAAGTGAACCCTCTCTGAATTCTTCCTGAAACAGATAACCTTTTTATTGTAAAAAATCTTTTATTTACTTAATGATCCTTGAAAGTGGTCAGAGAGGCTACAGCCTCTTCTTTTTTTCTAATGTTCCTCCTTCCATAATGTCAAATGCTGCTTCTAATTAGGTAGTCTCTTGTCTTTTTAAAATCCAAGTTACATTCTTAATAGGAACAGAGGCTCTTAAATCATTTCTCCCCTACGAAAACATGGTAATATGCCCTAGCATCCAAAAGCTAATAAAGATGTAAAAAATCTGGTATATGTATCTGGAGCAACTGTATTGTATAGATTTCTTCTTTTCTCAATTATTTCAAGCAAAATATTATGTATGGTAACACAACAGGTTGATTATGTTAATTAACGTATTTTTATTTCTATAGAACCTACAAGGATAGAACTTACTCCTAAAAGAACAGAATTGACAGTGGGAGAAAGCATTGTCCTTAATTGCAAAGCAATTCACGATGCTAGTTTGGATGTCACTTTCTACTGGACTCTGAAAGGACAGCCTATTGATTTCGAGGAAGAGGGTGGACATTTTGAAAGCATCAGGGCCGTAAGTGAATACACTTTTATTCTTTTAGTAATGATAACTTTAGAAATTTTGAATCAAATGTAAGACCTTGCTTAGCTATGAAGTGCTAAGAAAAAAAAACAGGACAAACATCGACTTGATAAAAACAATTACTTTCTGCCATTATTTTATGTTATGTCAAACTGAAAGTAATATGTAATTATTTTTAAACCCCCAGTAAAAAACTGAGAATACCTCATTATTTAAATCTGGTTTCTTTGCCACCTTTGTTCAATATTTACACAATACTTCTCAAAAGTTATGTTGCTACATAAAGTGGCAATTCATTATTTAAAGCATCGTTAACAGTAATTATGATAAAATAAATAAATAAAATGCCTGCCTGTCCTTCTCCTCAAGAACAGTAATTTTTGGAGTTTCTTTAATTTCTTACAAGCTATAGAGCTTAAACATGCAACTCGTAGTCATAAATGCACATTAGCCTTAAGTCAGTATTCAAAGATATACTCATTTCTGCCATTTTTTTCTTAATATCTTCTTTTATATTGTGTACCTACATGGCAATCAACCAGATGGAGTGGGAAATCTCTTGAACCAAGTCCTACAGAACCATCACAGTGCTTTAACTCTAGAGAAAGAAGTGAAAAGAGGCCCCTTCCCCACATAGACTTATTTAAAATGTAATAGAATAACATAATGAGAGAGGGAGGAGAAAGACAGATGGAACTGGGGTGGCAGAAAAAGAGCGACTTTGGCTGGAATCTTCCTTCTATATTGGCTAAAGAGATGGAGCCAAATACAATTTTTGCCTACAAATTGGATTTAAAATGCTGTTGCATACGTATTAGTATCAGTTGATCCATCCCGAAACACTTTGAGAAGCATTGGAAAACCATAGCTTTAGTGAGCCCAAGTATTTAAACTCATTGTCAATTGGATTTTATTTTAAAGGTTATGGGATACAAGGAAAAAAAAAAAAAAGCCCTAAATCCAAAGTCAGGAATTCTCTGGATCAAATCCCAGCTTAATCTCTAGTCAGCTGTGTAATATAAAGCCAGTCACATGATTTGCCTGGGCATTAATTTCTGGAGAAATCAAAGTGAAAAAGTTACACCAGATAATTTCTAAGATAGCGTCTCACCTTAGAATTTGGTAAATGTATATTAGCAGAAGAGTAAAGATGAGCTCTCTTTGTTGCGTTTTCCAATGTAACAAAAATTAGCCCACTTTCTTCAAAACTATTCCTTTCTTCCTGGTTTACTATCCAATTAATAGGAGAGAGTATATAAATAAGAAACAATTGCCAACTACATTGTTCACCATCTCATTAAATGAGCGAATTTTAATTGTTAATATCCAAGTTATATGTAAAGTATTTAGAGTGTGTTAAATTAAACACATTTTGCTCTGCTTTATGGTTTTCCTTCTTCCTTTACCTTGGGTGATAATTCCTTCCTACAATACTTTTCCTACACATTTTATAACATGGATGATGTAAAACAGACCAAGAAAATTTAATTTTAAAATATCACATTTTGATTAAAAAAATCCCATGAGAAAAATATCTTCTTAGGATTGTCTGCAAACATCCCTTTTGAGTGATCACATATCTAAAGAAAAAATACATCTAAAAATAAATAGCCCTTCTTCTTATAAGTAATCCCCCTCTTTATTTTACAATACCAATATAAAAATTAATGTACCTGGTGAAGTTACATGAATTATTGTTTTTGTCTCTTAGACATAGATATGTTTAGGTTGATGTCATTCATTTGTATCAATAAATACCTTTTTTTCCATGAAGTTGGCAGTTAAGAACATCTGCTGTATTCTTCTTTGCATATATGCTTTCCTTGTCCCAGAGAGTGCAAAATGGACTCCTTATTCCATGCAAACCCATATAATTACAACCCACTTTGAAATTAGGCTCTGGATTAGAGACAGTCTAACAGTAAACTCTGAGATAGAAGAAGAAAGCAAATCATGGTACTGAGAAGGGAGAAAAACATTTAGCTTTAAGGTATAAAGCCAAAATATATTTTTAGTATGCATATGTATTTTAAAACATATGGAAGCTTCAAAACTATGGGATGTATAAGAAATTATCATCTATCACCTTTCTCTCAGTTACTTCAAACACTGAGTCTTGGCTGGCTTCAAGGACACACACCAGAGAAAATACCATTGTATGACAATAAAAAGGCAAAGAATGGAAAGAACAACATTCTGTTTCCCTTCTGCCCTTCTCATGTAAATTATGTCTGGAAAATAATGCTTTAGGAGAAAACATATAAAAGTGTTATAAAGAAGGGAGATTTGGGAGGCCTTCTGGGCTTGTGGATACCTTCTTTCTGTGAGACCAAGGATAGACTCTGGGAGTCAGAGGGACAGGATGGGGCTGAGAAGAGAGCCAAGTGGGGTGACTCAAGGCCTGCTTTGAGTTTCCAAGAAGAGTCATTAAAGGATCTCCTAAGGTGTCTAACTTACTTATCACAGCAGAGTAAAAAAATAAATGAAAATGGGATTCCGGGACTTCAGCAGGAATACAGTGTGCCTATGATTGGAGAACTGTCCAGGCTAACTGTCCTGGGACAGAACCCTGCCAGTGGGTGAGTGAATGAGGGTGAATCAGAAGAAAAACACATTACCACTGCATGAGGTAACTTAAACTTACTAAACCTCTCAGGTGGGAAAAAGAGATAACAATATTTAGTATTTTGTAGATGCCAAAATATGACTTAATGATGTTCCCTATTTTTCAACTGTTGTACTGGTATCTTTTATACACAGACATTAGCTTGCATATAAATCTCTAGTCAATTATTTTATGTAGCCTTCATATACAATCTATTTACAATGTACATTGTATACATCTATATACATACACATCTATATACAATGCACATTTTTATGTTTTAAAATAGATGATTGCTTTGACCTGCATTTCAACAGAGTGCATAAACATATGATCACATCAGGCTAAAAAATAATAGTATTGCTTTAAATTAAAAATTATGTTTAAATTAAAACATTCATAATGAAAATGCTTCTACTATTTATGTTGCCCTCTTAGGCCATGTTTTACAAACTCAGCAATTTGACTAATTTGGAGTGAATCCATTATTGGAAGTCACTGTTGAAAGGGGAGAGGCAATCAGTTAGGACATAAACATTTGATCCAATTCATCCAAATCCTTTTTTTGGCAAATTTTATGAATAAACTGAATGTGATAAGCTAGTGAGGATATTCTTAAGATTTTAAATCTTTTTAGTTCTACAAGCTAAATGCTGTTGGGGGATGGGGATCCAAAATAAAAGGCATAGCCCTTCACACCTAAGAGAGCACCATTTAAGGGTAGAAATTGCAGTGTGGGCTATGATCTGCTATAATAAAGCTACACCAGAGAACTATGTGCATTTAGCTGTTAGAAGGGGTTGGTATTTGAAATGGACCTGGCTTCAGGTCCATTCAAATGGAAGGATTTCAGCAGGTGCATAGGAGAAACTGCATCTCAGACAGAGCGAGCACGTTGGGCAAACAAAGAAGGGCAGAAGAGCTTAGTGCGTGTTTTGGGAACAGTGAGGAACCAGTGAGGGTGTATAGTAGACAATAAGTCACTATTTGTTGAATAAGTTTAAAGGAAAGCAGCAGAGGCCTCCAAGGCACTGATTTCAGAGCTATAAAAAAATTTGATTTGTATTTTGAGTACAGCAGGGATTCACATGATTCAGATTTGTTTTTAGGAAGATAATTCTGACAGCTGTGTGGAGCAGGGATTGACTAGTTTGTGGATTTTACATTCAGTGTAGACCTGTTAAGTAGAGGTTATAATAAGGAGATAATCGTTGTAAGTGTTGACCTTAAATAACCATCCTGTAACCAAATAAAAGCATTTACTATGGTGTCCTGACTTGAGAGTTTATGTTGGTCAGAGGTCTACAAGAACCTCTGATTCCTCTCAGGATATCTGAATAGCATCTGAGCTATTGAGCATTGCCATGTGGCCCCAGAGCCACAGTCTTAATGGAGGACTGTGCTGAGCCACTGTTTTCCAGTGACTTGAAGTCCTCTAACTATTCAAATAGGATATAAGAAAGTTTCTATCCTTGTAATGCATAAAGAAGTGTTACACTGAATATCATGGTGGCCTGCAATTTGCTGCTTTTTTAACACAGAAAAATATCTCACGCATTTGTTGTCAGAATGGTCCACTAGAGAAGAATTGCCCTTTCATTGTGAACTTGATAAATTGCAACCAAATAGGCAACTGAGCCAAAGTGCTATATAGCTGTATGGTCCTTCACATTTACCCAATTCTCTGGTTATAGCAATACATGTAGGAAGGCAGAATGGGAATTTTGAGCCCATTTTTTTAATGAGGAAACTGAAGAATAAGACTTTTCCAGGCCACATAAATTGGGGTAATAAGATTCAATATCATGTGATTTTTAAACTACACATTTGTTCACTCTCCTTTATAAACCCTCTCCATATTCACTGACCACTTCTTATGTGTTAAGCCTTTGTCTATAAACTGTGAGACATAAAAATAAAAGGAAGGTTTGATTCCAGTCTTCAGTAAACATAAAGATAATGCAAGACATTAAGCAATTCAAGAAAAATATGACCATAAAAACAATTACTAACTTTTAAAATCACAGCCAAATTTTGTTGAAGACTAGAAAGAGATTAATGTGATATTTTGTCATTGTGGAGAAAAGCAAAATAAATAATTGAACACCTGTGTTCCAAGCACTGAGCTAAGATAGATGGATACTGTATGTATGTCTGTCTAGACACACACACACACACACGCCCACACACACAATAGCTCACCGATTCCTCTTAACAGCCATATGAAGTAATGTTATTTGGGGAAAACATGCTACCTGACCTAGACCTCAGTGAGTAGCATTAGAATAGTCAAAGAAGAAAAAGGAGGGCAACCTAAGGTGAGAAAAGATATTGTTATCTTAGGGTTGTGCTGGATCTTAGAGATTATTGAGTTTGGCCTAGGCTGGTACCGGAAGTCTCTTTCAGTATCACTAGTGTATGTTCTAACCCTTTAAGTGATGAGGACTCACTCCTCTAAAGTTCGTTTCGTTATCAGTCACTTCTGAATGTCAGAAGGTTGGAAAGTAGGAGTAATTATGATCACCTGTATGCCAAGCATGAGACTCATAAGGAAACGTGTCTGATTCATATGCAGAATTTTTGTGGAATATTAGGTGAATAGAAAGACAGAATATAAACCCCTTAGTGCCTTGAGAATTTTATATTAGCTGTAAAGCTGTAGCCTATATTAATTTTCTTATTACAGACACTTCTACTCCTAGTTTATCTTCTTCAGAATTAGCTATTTCCTAAGGAGTAAAAGTCTCTGAATACAACATAGTAAGTGCTCAATTGGCAACATTCTGTTTCCTGATTGATAAATATTGTGTAAAAATCAATGGAATGCTTGGGTATACTGCCAGTTTACTAAGGCACAAAGCTGTAAGGGTTTCATAAGCAAATGCTTCATCCTCTTCTTCATCAACTCGGCATGCGAAGTCCCGGAGCTATTTCACCACTAAACAGGAAGTGCATGAAAGGGCGGAAGATCTAACAAAGGCTCACAGTCTCTTAGACTCATTATGTTTGCTAGTAACATTCACACTTTCATGTAATATGGTCCCATGGACTCTGAGTGCTACCCTTTCCCTATCTCACTAAGGGCCTATCCTTTCTCATCAGTTCAGATCCTACCTCTTGGTTCTTTGTCCTGCTCTGAACGCTGGCAACCTAGTAATCCACCCATTTTCTATTCCAACCTCCTGACCGCCACATATTTGCTGTATTACTGTTCCCTCCCAATCTTTCACCTAACTTAAAAAATTGTGTAATTTTAATAGGACAGAAACATACAGTAACCATCAACCAAAACTTAGGGACCCTCACGAAGAAAGATTACCTTCAAAGGTTTTAGAATATTCAGACTATCCCAGAAAAGTGCACCATATTCATTCTCCCTGACTTGTATGTGCTAAAAAATGTGCCTCCACTCACTGTCTTCTCAAAGTAGAAATCATTCCGAAAGCAAATAAGAATGTCCATCTTTTTTTCGGTATTATATATGTTTCATATAGTTTATGAATATGATCAATATATGCCATTTAATTATGTGATTTTATAATATTTCGTGTATTGATAAACTGCGGGGATCCTAAAAGCAAGGGCTAATAAGTAATTTTATTTTTCATCACTTTGTACTAAGAATGTCCATAAAACAGCCATTCAGCCAGCCAATGCTGTTTCAATAAAAACAAAACCTGATATAAAGCGTTTTCTCTGCTTAGCCAACTGCTACATTATTTCAGAGGTTTTAATATAATTAAATACTGCATAAAATTCTGTTAAAATCTGTTTTCATAACAGAATAGTTTGTTTCCTTGCTTTTTTACTTTTTACACAAAATGGAATATCACGTTAGCACAGTTTGGAATTGAATGAAAGATGACTGCCTTAATGACACCTAAGACAGTCTGTTATTGGGAGACCCTTACTTCCTGTGGGTCACAGGGCAGTCAGTATTGGAAAGTAGTGCTGTATTGATTGCCCATCTCCATTTTACTCTAATTAGCAGATTTTTCACATATAGCAAAATGTGAAGTGTGCCTCTTCACTTTCTGTAGATTGTCAAAATTGGTAAAATCAGGTAATGTCTTCAAGTTGTCCCATATAAAAAGACAGGCTTAGCCATCCAATTCATAGGCTGCACTTTGTTCATCTAAATATAATCTACCAAAACAAACTTCCTATATTGTGGTAGGTATACAGAGCATTTTTATTAATTTGGAAGTTCCATTTTTGATAGCTGTTTTATCTTTATGACAGGTCTCATAACATTATGTGTGCTATGAATAGTTACTAGTATCCTTGCAAATTTTTATTTTGGTGTAGAACTGCAGGTCTTTGTTATTATTGTCAGAGAGAGAATATAAAGCTCTCTGATAGAGAAAGGCAATGATAGAGAAAGGCAATTTTTGTTGGGGGCATGCTGGGAAATATTAGATCAATACCTTGGATTCTGTAATCTCTGAGGGGATAAGAGTACCATAATTCCCAGAGCCAGCTAGGATATTTTAGGTTATTGGATAGAAAAAAAATTGAAGAATGAGAAATAGAAGACACTCCTTACTCCTTAGAATTTGCTCTCCTAGGTTGTAAATTTCAAAAGTTAAATATGCTTCTAGCTCAGTGACTCCAGAAACTTAAAAAATGCTTACAGGTATCTAGGACTGTATATGTTTTCTCTTTCTGAGGTTTTGTGTTTTTCCAATGTTGTTTTTCCATTTCATACCTATATAAACTCTGACTAGTTTTTAATAATCCTATATTCTCACTGAGTTGATTGTTTTTAATCCAACAAAAATATGAATTTATCTGGAATGAAGTGCCTATTATTGGGAAATGTGATCACTGGTAGGCCACAGTGGGTTGTTGCATTCACTGTTGTTAACTTTGACAGTAAAGTCAATCCAATTTATTTCAGTGATGTTTATTAAACCAAATTCTCACCTAACTCCAAGTTACTTTTGACAATGACTTACTTAGACATAACAGTCTTTCTGATATACATAACAAACTTCTCATGCAAATTTCTATTGATTATCCTGTAATTGTACATTGAAGAGCAATCAATGGCTCCTGGCTTTAAAACCATTTTCCCTTTCCAATCTGACAGAAACTTTAGAAGGCAAAAAAAACCTCTTAATTATATACATGCTATTAAAAGCTTAGAATGAGTGAATAACCAAATAAATGAATATTATCAAATCCATTCTTTATAACATTATCACTTTCCACTTGTATCAAATGTTCAAGTTACTGAAATGAGTACCTAAATTATCTTTGGTGCCTAATAACCATCTTTTCTCAGTATTCAACTTTACACATAATCGGTACTTTCTTTTATTTATATCTTAAGGGACTGCTGTTCACATCTTGATAATTTTTCAATATATCTCTACCTCCCTCTTGTTTTCCTTTACTTCTCTTTCACTATTCATATTACTCGTGAGCCTATTCCAATGAATTGAAATTGGAAGGATAACTAATGTGTCAACTTTAACTGAAGATACCATAAGCCAGTGTAGTAGATACTGTGGTGTGTTGCCCAGGTTCTCCCTTCAAGACTGAACCACTCCTTCCCCAAGCTATGGAGAATATTGGGGGCTGACAGCTCTCAGCAGTGTTCCGCTCTGGGAATTGCCTTCAGTCAAAGAGAGTTATCTGGTTCAAGCTGTGCTCCACCCCAATCTCATGCTCAATGCATAGAGATGATTAGTGTACAGGGGTGATTATAAAGACCAGACCCCTGGCCTCAGCTCCAGAATTACAGCTCTCACCTGTTGAATGCCTAATAGATACCTGGCAATATGCTAGACTTTTCAAATATTATTTCATTTACTTCCCTCAAATACGCTATGGTATAGAAATTGTGTTATTGTTGTTGTCATTGTTGTTTGACAAAACAAGAAAAAGAAATTTAGAAAGATAAACAACTTTCCCAAACTTAAACAACTGTTGGATACAAGAGTTATCCAAACTAGGACTGAACTCCAATACATTATCATTTATCAGATCTAGGGCATATCTAGAACTATTTAGCAAGATCACATTTTTAATTTCCTACTTAGTAAATTTAGTAATATCTTGTGAAAAATGTAATTATCCTTCATCCATTTTAGAATTTGTGAGTCAATTATTTCCATTGCCGGTAACATTTTCATGTATTCTTCTAAAATTACTCATTCTTATGAAGTTTATATTATGATTATGTGGTTACATTTACACTATATGAGATCCAATTTTCAAATATTTATACATTTCACTATCATGGGCAATCTCCTGCCCCTTTGCCAGAAAACATATTTCTATTAAATATAGATATATATTTATATTTATATATTTATATTAAAAGCAGCCGTATAAGTCAGATTATTAAAACCTTAATTGTTTGTTTTATAATAAGTTTGAAACAGTTTCATTGTCTGAGTAAGACCTAAGCTAAAACATTTAAATAGAATTTTACATTTTTAACAGCCCTTTTTACCCTTCTTCCCTCATAGGTATTATTTCATTGGATTCCTGTAACTACACTGTTAGTCAGCCAAGTTATATATAAATGAGAACACTGAGCCCCAGGAAGGAAGACAAGTAAAGGTCCTCCCTAATGAAGACCTGAGCAACACAGGCCCATTTACGCAACAGCCCCCATCATCACTTGGGCTTCCTTGAACTTAAAACTTCATTGCCATGAACGATGTTCCAAATCTGATTTGCTGTTGTAAAGCACAGAGAGAACTAAAACTAGCTGTAACTCTTCATCGTGTCTTTTAACACTGAGATGATAAAAAAGATGGTGTTATTCTCTGAAGTCTTACCTCTTTAGCTGGGTAACTACATCTGTTACTACTATACTTACTTGATCACTATTAAAACATTAAAATTAAAATTATATGTTCAGTAAGATAAAATCATCAAATTGTTTAAAATTCTCCCATAAAAGTTACTGAGAATTATTTGAAAAACATCTTAAAATATCCTACTACACTTGCCTCTTCAGATGTTCTGTGGGTGTGTTTTCCCATTAATTAAAGCTCATTCTTCTGGCTGCTGCAATTGTTTCATTTTATGGTATGTGAACCCATTTTTATCAACATCCCTTTTTAGGCTTTGAAGCTTCTCTCAAAATGGATATGAGACGCAGTATGTTACATTGCTTTAACAACTGAAGTGGATGCAAAGAATGTAGAGTACAAAGGTCTCAATCATTCTTCTGAAGAAAATAATTGGTATCCACATTTTGGACATTAAAATCATACCTGTTCTTAATAAGTATGCATTTACAGCATTGTTTTATGCACAGTTTTGGCCACCAAAATCCAGTTTTCAAGTCAGGTAGCTGGCAGTGTCTCAGATTCTTTTCTTTACCCCCATATATCCATCAAATTTTCAAATATTACTAATTCCATTTTGAATCTGTTGATTCCTTTTCTCCATTCCTGGAGTCAAAGTCCTATTACCAGCACTTATTTCTAGTGCTGTCATCTCACCACCTTTTACACTATAATGACTATCATTACCATGTTTCTAACAAGCCGATTTTATCATACTGCCCCTCCCCATCCCATCCAATTACATAAATGTGCACGTACACACACACTCACACACACACACTGCCCCTATCTTGGATCTAACTCCAGCCTACATATCAAACTTCATCTTCCAACATTTTTCTCTTATTATTTTACAGCAAAGCATAATAATTATCTGAAAATATCATGTTCTCACATGCTGACCCACTGCCAAGAATACTCTTCCCTGACTTGTAAGCTTTGCAAACTGCAGCATTTGCCTCCAGGCAACTTGAAGTCCTTTCCCAGTGCTTCCATTATACCTTACAGATCCCGCCACCAGGATCTATGCTGCTTTAAACATTTGCTCAATTTTTTTTCCTCTTCTAGTCTTTATGTTTCTGAAAGTTAGTTAGGAACATACTTATTTGCTGGACTTAACACAGTACCTGGTGCACAGTAAAGACCAAATAAATATTTGTAGTCATTAAAGGAATCATTAGACATAGGAGTATATGAACTAAAAACTAGCCATTTAGAGTAGGTCACCAAGAAACAAACACTGACTAATATATATATATATATATATATCATTATAGACAGACAGATAGATATATTGCTCTCTATATAGATATCTATATATCTCTCATTGATCTATATGGAGAGATGATATATAGATATCTATAGATCTATAGATATAGATCTGTAAATATAGATAAATATGAAAAGAGAGAGAAGAGAGACAGACAGGCTCTCATCTCACTCTGTCGCCCAGGCTAAAGTACAGTAGTACAATCTCAGCTCACTATAGCCCCCACCTCCCAGACTCAAGCCATCCTCCCACCTCAGCCTCCGGTTAAAGAGTTTTAGTTAACAGAGGAAGTTTCTAACTTCTGTTGTAATTATAGAATATTATCAGTGATCAACATGTTTATTCATTTTACTTCACATAAAAATTTAAGTATTTTTAATGTTGTCCTAAAAGTAATTGTTTTCTCTGGAGATAATAATCACAGGAGTTGCTCATAAAAGAGAAAAATACAATGGATTCTAGTCATCATGTTGAAGAAATACTGATATGTTTTATAAGCATTGCGTTATTTTAAGGAGAATGCCCTACATATATGTATGTATCTAGGAGATATAATTTAACCTGGAGAATGATGAAATGCGTAATATGATAAGGCCCTGAATACTGCAATTTTTACCTTGTAGGAATAATATATGAAAAAGATTTTTCTTTTTAGTTTTTTGAAAGCCTTCTTAGATAAAAGATTGTTCCTATTATTTAATACCACATAAGGTTTAGGATTTATATAAGCAAACAGTTCAGTTTTACATTTTGAAATACTATTGATATGCAAGTATTGTGTTTTTAGATTGACTCCTATGTTATTTCTCAAAGTGATTTTCAAAGAGCTGGGTTTTTGAGAGGCCATTATTTCTAAGACATCTTTAAAATTCTACCTTCATTTTGCAATTTCTCTTTCGGCATCTGTTTTGTATTAAATTCTAAAGGGTGACTAAGTGTTATGATATATTTAGTTTTCAGCTTTTCAGAATCCTCTAGTTTCTTTCATGGACTATTTTTATCATATTACAGCATAAAAATCAGCTTTAGGAGTCTAGAATTAATAATAGGTAGCATCTCAAATATGTTTTCTCTCTCAGAAAAGGAGGAAGAGGAAATTTTAGAAAAGACTATTGGACTATTATTCACTTCCTTTTTCCATCTGGTATCCATTATATAAGGGACCTGGAAAAGGTCACTTTAAAGAATTTGAGAAGCATGACACCATTTTCTTTAATGAATAATTGAAGGCTCTATTGAGCATTTATCAGTGTACAATACAATCAGCCTTCTGTCTCACGGGTTCTGTATCCACGGATTCAACCAATGTGGATAGAAAATACTTTAAAATCAATAACAGCATACAACAAAAAATACAAATATAAAACAGTACAGTATAACAACTATTTACCTAGCATTTATATTTCATTAGATATTATAACTAATCTAGAGATAATTTAAAGTATACTGGAGAGTATGCATTAGGTTATATGCAAATACTACACTATTTTATATAAGGGACTTGAGCAAGCATGCATTGTGCTATGCTGTACTGAAACCAGTCTTCCATGGATACAGAAGGCAACTATAGATAAGTTCTTATTTTATCTCAGTTCCATGGAAATAAGTGGAGCATTCATACACTAGGCACTGTTCAGGAGCTGAGGATTCTGTATTAATCAATAACAAACATTATGTGGGAGGTATATGAATACAACTGAAGTAAAGCACTGTCTTTGAGGATCAGTCTTATAGAGGAACATACATATAGAGATGTGGCAATTGTAATGAAAGAAGTATGTTCAGGAAGCTGAGTCAAAGGTACACATCGTCCAACCCGTGGAAGCAGGGCAGACTTCCTAAACCAAATGTTACCTGCGCCTACTCTTAAAACAGAGTAAGTTTTGCAGACAAAGCAGAGAGAGGAAGTACAAAAGAAAAAGACTTTACAGGTAGAGGGTGAGCATGATGAAATATGGGAGATACTGAAGTTTTGTCTACTAAATCCCAATAATAAATAATGATCTTATAGTTAAACTTCATTTAATATATTACTATAGTAATTCTATATTAAAGAGGGCTTCTCAAATTCCCTATGAGAGTTAAGTAAATGACCATGATTATTCTTGGTTTCGATTATAGCAAGGTACATATACATAGCAAAAGTAAAGTTGCCAGATTTTTCCAAATTAAATCCAGGGATAAACTATATCTTGCTTAACATAAGTATACGTGTTTTACATAAATTTAGATGTTGCTTGAAGCTTTCTGTGGTATAGATAAAATAGAAATTATTACAACTGTAACACTCAATTTTTAGGGTCATTGAGATAATTCCCTGAGGACTGTATGATTTTTTTTCGTGAGGCTGCTTGTTATTCTAAAGGCAGTACTAAGAATAAATGTACTTCAGGAAAACAGGGACGAATATCAGAACTTCTGCTTCCTTTCACATTTATTCTCATACTAAACAATAAATGTTTTTAGGACAGGGATTATATCTATTTTGCCAACCACTGCCAGCACCTGGCATCATACCTGGCAGATATATTTGCTAAACAAAATATATATTAAATAAAATGTTTAATTATTATATAAGCAAATAGAATTGTATATCCTTATATATCAGCAGTTTTTTATATCCTTATTATCTGCTGAACTACCCAACCAAAAAATAAAAATATATCAATGTCAGGAAAAATTCGATAACTTTGTTCACTTTGCAAACACTTAATGGTTACCTGTAATGTGTACAGCATTAACCAGAGTATGGTTGAATAAGACCAGACCAGTGTCACCCTTTTACATAGAGCTGTTTGTCTATTAACAGATAGATGGACCTTTAAACAACTATTTAACATGATAAGCTTTATAGTATTCAGATATTATACTGATGAGAGAAATAAACTCGAGGAGAAATTTGAGTTAATAAATAGGTATGTCATTAGCAGAAAAGCTTGTTCTTACAATTAATGTTTAATTGAATTCAACTAAGCTCATTACTAAAGGTTATTCAACCAACTAGCATAAGGTAAGGTAATAATCTGACTGATAATTTTTGAATTACCTTAAAATCAACTCTTTTTCTTTATATACCTTACACATTCTATAAAACCAAAAGAATTTACTATTTTCAGGCAAAATTAGATAAAATAATTTAGACTGCTTTACCAGTGAAGATATAACATTACTAACTTGTTCAAAGACAAGTTAGTTCATTACTAACTTGTTCAAAGACATCTTAAGAAGCCTCACTAAAACTAAAAAATACTGCATTTTATCCTTCCTAACTACTGATAGCCCCATAAATAAATATATTATATTTACAAAATTTGTTTTAAAGTACCTATTAAATATAGTGATAGTATTTCCTAAAAGTATTTTTGAAACCTGTACTTCAATTGCCATTATTTATCATTTGCAAGAAAAGTTAAATACTTATGGCTTTCCCCAAAATAAGGGACCCTGTGACATGCTTTGCTCACTGAGCTCGTCACATCACTAATCATTCCAACAGTCTGCTATGGTGTCTCTGGTGTTTAAAATTACTGTAGCTCTACCACGTTAAACTGCAAACATTTCAATATCATATGACAATATCAAATGCTTCCATTTGCTTTGTAAAATAATCAGGCAGGAGTATTTAAAGTTCATTTTTGTTGCTAACTTTTTTTGGGTTTTGCCCACATCGCTGTTTCCAACCACATTTAGTCTCATACCAAAATTCTGACTGGAATAACTCATTAGTCTGTCTCATTTTTATATTTTAGGGATTGAGATTTAAATATTTTTAGAGGAAAAAACTACATTTAAGTATCAATGAATACCTTTTGCTCATCTGCTGTAACTATAGGAAAGGAACTAAGAAGTTGTTATCCTAAATATATAGAGGTAAGAATTAAATATGGTCTCTATCAATTTTCACTACAAAATAAACCTTGCAAAAACCTAGTGGCTTCAAATAACCATTTATTTAGTTCACGATTCTGTGGGTTGGCAATGTGGGTTGGGCTCAGCCAGAGTACATCTATGGGTCTCACCAAGACTCACGCATCTGCAATCAGCTGCCTATCAACTTCAAGGCATTCATTTTGGGCATCATCTGGCCATTGGCTGGGGCTGCTGGAGGAAGTGAGCCACACGTTTCTCATCATCCACCAGGCTAGCCCAGGCTTGTTCACATTAAAGATCTCAGGGTTCTAAGACCAGGAGCAGTAGTGCTAAGACTCCTTAGGCCTAGACTCAGAACTTGCTCAATGAAACTTACATCACATTTTATTGGTTAAAACAAGCCATAAGGCCATACCAGATTTAAAGGGTAAGGAAATAGGCTCCACCTCTGGTTGGGAAGAACTGCAAAATTTTGTGGCCATTTTTGCAACCTACCACCATCTGCCCACAATTTTTACATTTCTCCAACTTGCAACTTTCATACCAGAATCCACAGAAGTCTCATTCAATCGTGGCTCCAAATTTACTTTCCAGTTAGCTTTTGCTGCAAAACAAACTGCCCAAAATGTATGACTCAAATCTAATGGTCAGTGGCTTGATCTGGACTCAGTTGAGTGACTGCTGGTGGTCTCAGTTGGGGTCATAAATGCATCTACTGTCAGCGATCAGGTCAACTGGGAGCTGTTTGGTGAAGGGGGCAGCTAGGATGGCTTGTCTCTACTCTAAGTGGTCTTCCATTCTGCAGCAGGCTAGTCCAAGCTATGTTGCATGGTTATCACAGAATTTCAAGACAGAAATCTCCAGTGCACACACGCAATGCAATTGTCTGTTTGCTCCACGGTCACACATGTCTCATTGACCTATTCAAGTCACTTAGAGAAGCACAGAGTGAGTGTGAGAGGAGATTATATAAGGATGTGGATCCAGGACCATTACTGTAGCAATCTACCACACAACCTCTACATGATACTTTACCTGTGATATCATTTTGATACTAAACTAAAATTTAGATTTTATGTGTGGTGTGACGTGGAGGAGAGAGGTGTAGGAGATAGCCTTTCAAAAAATAATCATTTGTACAAACCTAAAAGTCAACATATATTGTCACTATCAACATGAACTAGGTAAACTGCTCTAACCAAATTAACCAGCCACTATTTGAATGGATCCTTTTTTACTGAATTAAGTTCAGCCAGACAAAGCACTTAATCTGGTTAAAGAGAGTCATTTTTCCATTTTACGTGGTTAATATTCTTTTTAAAATGTTAGAAAATTCTAATCACTTCACTTGTTAATAGAAAATCAGCAACAGTTAGAAATTAACAGGGAAACATTAATTTCTAATGAAAACATAAATGGGTTAATTGGTTTTTCACAAAAATAGCATGTCTAGAAGACAATCATATTTGCTACCTCATCTGTCCTAAAATAATCCTTGTTAAATGTTTCTACCACATGTTAGTTCTAGTGATCTCAGTGCCTCAGCCATATTTTGATAAAAACAAAAGCAGGTATATTTATTAATAAACTACTATAAAGAGACTATGGGCATATCTGAAGCAAAAATAAAGTATACTGGATATTACATACACAAAATGAATTCATAGGCTCTTTTAAACTAGCATGTTCCAGTTGTTTCCTCACTAATGAATAAGAGTATCGTTATTTGTGTTATCACTGACTTTGCTGCAGCTTAACTAGTGGAGAGAATGAAAATATTTATGAACCTGTAGCTAATCTAGAATTACATTAAGGATTTATTATATAAAGCTGTGATAACAGTAGGTTAATCTAAGAAAATAGTAGAGGTTAAAAAAATAGTCCAGCCCGCACACATGGTTCAAGCCTGAAATCCCAGCATTTTGAGAGGCTGGGGCAGGTGGTCACCTGAGCCCAAGAGTTCGAGATCAGCCTGGGCAACATAGTGAAAACCTGCCTCTATAAAAAAAAAAATACAAAAAATTATCCAGGCGTGATGGCATGCATCTGTAGTCCCAGCTACAAGGGAGACAGGTGGGAGGATCGCTTGAGCCCAGGAGGCAGAGGTTGCCGTGAGCCAAGAACCTGCCACTGCACTCCAACCTGGGTGACAGGGCGAGACTATCTCAAAAAAAAATTTTAAAAGTCCAGATTTATATTGTTTTCAACTTCTCCAATAATTCTGTTTCCTATGAAACTTATTTATATAGATTATATCTGTGGCTCTGAGGTACAAAATAGGTATACACATTTTAGGATGTGAATGTGTAACTCAAATAAGTATTAGACTTGATAATTCAAAAGATTTAGGAGCTTTCAAAAGACATTTGAAGATAAAAACAAAGACGACTAATGTATATTGATTAATGCATTTGAGACTTGACAAAGTTTATAATGATGATAGATTACATTAGGCAGTTTTGCTGAATTTCTTGTATTCAACAGTAATGTTTCCATCTGTGAACACAATGCTAGAAAATTTGTTTCCCATGAGGTAGGTTTTTAGCTAGTAATACCAAAAAATAATGTGAACCCCATCAACGTCCTTCAGGAAACCTCTCAAGAATGTGTATGCGGTAATGATGATAATCTCAATACATAAAATCAAAAAGACTTGGGAAATAAACTTAACTATATGGCTCGATACGCCAAAAGATAATTCAAATATAGATTGTGTATTTGTCTTCACAGAAACCCAATGTGCTGCCAAGATAAGTTTGAAGTAATATAACTATTTCTAGGTAGTTGACACATTGTACAATGTGCTAGATTAAGCCAAAAATAAAAACTGTCTGTAGTTAGCTTGAGCCATCCTAGTTGCATAAAGCTTGAATCAAATCTTTAAGATCCAGAGACCGGTTGTAAAATGTCATCCTCCATGTGTCTAGAAGTCCTTGATCAGCCACTGAGGTTTCATCTATCATTATAAGCATTACATTTACTATGCTATTACAATTACTTTTAACGTTAAGAACTTCTGGTGGGTGATGCCCACCAGTAGTAAAGGTAACATGCTTTTGAGGTTTTGGAACTCAGTTGCCAGCATTTACATATTTCTGCTAGCTTGAAAAGGTATGATGAATAGTTAATAGCAGGACAACATCGTAGCAGCTTCCCCAAGATTAACAACTAAAATAAGACTTTTGCTAAGCAACTTTAAAATAATGTATGAAGAACGATGTCAAATGAAGACCAACGGAATTGAGCTATAGATTGTAGCAGACAACCACAGTGCTAGATCAGTCTGATATTGGGAAAAAAACAAAAAGTGGGGATTTTTTTTTAACCAATGTCTTGGGAAAGACCATAAATCACAGAGGCAGAATCTTAAAGAGACTAAGTTCTAAATGGCCATCTGTAGTTATAAATAGAAGGCAATCTTCACTTGGACACAACTTAAGAAGAGCTGCTTATCAGGTATGGATCATGTTAGCCATACAAGTTGATTAGTTTATAATCTTTAGTTGATGGTAAACACTTAGCTTTGTACTTCTCCATCGTAACCCTAGCTTTCAGCTCTAAGTCAGTTTGTTTGTTTTTTTTAACCACAATGAAGGTACATTTAATTTTTCTAATATAAATTTTTCAAAGTTTATTGTAGATCATTTGAACATATTAAAACTTGAAAGAAGAAAATAAAAACTACCTGGAAAATTATGTGGATATATTCACCAGTAATGTTTGTAACCATGTTTTCATATGTCCCTTCAAGCACATATAGACACACACTTTACACAGGTGAGATCATATCATGGATGTTTAAAATGCTTTAAAAGGATGACTTTCCCCCTACTTTTATCTCCCCGTAATGGCATCTATCACACCCAGTTTAGTTTGCTAATATCCTCATGTATGTCCTTCTGTATTTTACTCTGTCCTACTGTAGTCCTGGGCAGATTTACATATGAATGGGAATATTTTTATAATTGTTTTATAAAAATTAAATCATATTTTACATTCTTTTTCTGAATCTCATAATTATCATTCAATAATAATCTTGAAAATTGTTCTATGTCACCTAGTATAGCTCTAATGCATTCTTTTCAATAGATCCATAATAATCCATAATGTGACTATACTTCAATGTATTTAGCCATTTCCCTATTAAATACCAACTTTGTTTCCTTTGTTGAGAGATTTCTGAACAATGCTACAGAAAACATCTTTAAACATCTGTATCTTTGTATATCAACAATTTCCTTTCTGTGGGACAGATTACCAGGAATATATGACAGGGTCAAAGAACAAAACTATTTTTAATTTAAATGGGTGCTGCCAAATTTTTGTTATTGCATA
Organism: Pan paniscus; assembly: GCF_029289425.2. Taxonomy (NCBI): domain Eukaryota; kingdom Metazoa; phylum Chordata; class Mammalia; order Primates; family Hominidae; genus Pan; species Pan paniscus. The sequence goes on from NC_073258.2 coordinate 101,041,647, forward strand.
AAAATATGCAGCATCTAATTACATTACTGCATTACAGCATTATGTGGTAAAAGTTACTAGACAGGGGGCAAGAGTTCTTTGTGTAGGCCCAACTTTGTTTCTAGTTAGCTGTACGACCTTGGGTAAGTCATATCCCTTGTCTAGGTCTCCATCTTCAAAGTTAAAAGGCTAGAGTAGATGATTCCTAATGACTTTATCTAGTTCTAAAGTTCGGTGATTTTTTTCGTTTATATTCAAAAAGTAAAATCTCAGCAACTCTCCAGATATAATGTCCAATAACTTGAAAACATGAAATGATCTAAAAAAAACTTTAGTGGACACCAACCATGTTTTAGGAGGGATTACCGCTAGCTCTAAAATCATATTTTTCTCTCATAAATATTGCAAACTTTCTTAATCTTGGAAGATGTTTCAGTCTCATGGCACCCTTAGTATTGGGAATTTCTCAATGCAGGAGGAACTTCAAACTGGAAAAAAATTCAAGTCAGAATTATTCCCAATGGCAAAAACAACATTTGTATCTGTAATATCTTACTAAATAATAAGAGATTCCTGTAAAGTTAAAGATTTTCTCTAAAAGCAACGATAAGCTTATAGAATGAAAAAATGCCATTCTCTCTGTGTAATAGATCAGCATCCTTTATTTTGTATAACTAGTTCCCTCCAAATTTCACATACAATGAAACAATCAAGCCCTATCAATATGAAATCTTGGATCAAATATATAAGCATATATGATAATTGGTGTTGCAATAAACTCAAATGTGTACAACTTTGAAAGTCTTTTAAATATAATTCTAAATGCACCTGTCAATGACTTCAGTTCCAGCATTTACATATTTCTGCTAGCTTGAAGACAATAATCTACAGGGTCTCTTGTAATACTGGAAGCTGTATTATACAGTTAGAGAACAATGAGAAGTAGTAGAATATGGTCTCGATGATTTTTCAGTATCAATCTGAGTTGACTTTGATTTTTGAACATTCAATAAGTGGTGAATCCTCTTTCATAAAATTCAATGCCTAGCTAAGACTTGTTATTTAAAATGAGTTTTCTGGGGCTGTGTCTTGACTCACTTTCAAAATGTCAGTTAAATTTGACTGAGTGTCCTTGACCTTGAACTTTTCATAGTTGGTTTTGATTGACACATCTATTCAAATTGACCTTTTTTTAAACTGAACTATTCTTCTATTTGAATGTTCATTAGAAGATTGTTGCTGTAGTCTACAATGTAAGCATTGCTTTGAATAGTTAGCTTTTTCTGACATTGATGTGTTTGAATTCCCTCAATTCTAAGTATTTTTGAAGTTGATGAGAATCTTCCTGATTGTGAAAGATAGTGTTAAAATGGATGCTATCACCCATTTCCTTCTTTTGCAGTCAGGTGTTTTTTCATTCAGAAACTTGTTTCTAAGCATCAGAAACTTGTTTCTAAGCATCAGAAACTTTCAAAGCAAGCTTGGCAAAAGAATACTCAGTATTTGGTCATAAAGCACATAGTTGAAATAATACAGCTACTTGTTGAAGACTATGCTTATTAAAATATTTACTAGTATTGCCAAAAAAGATGACAAATATGTATCTCATAAACTTGAATTGTGAAAAAGTTTGAAAGATCCAAATATTAATTTACTGGAAAATAGTCTTTAGAAATGCTGATATAAAATTAATTATTTCATTAGTAATATTAAGTTTTGTAAAAAAAAAAAAAAGGTATGAAAGTTCTTCTACCATTTTTGTTCATTTCTTTCTTTTAAAATGTCTGCCAATATGCGTATTCCATAGAAAACTGTGTATTTCCATAGCAAAAGCAGTTAGCCTAAAATATATCCCTGAAGGGTAGGGGCATTAGGAGCAACATGGAGCTAGTCGTGCTAGGCCTTCTTTCCACTGCTACAATTGTGCTTGAAAAATGAGTAATTCTGTCTTTACAACTCATCTCCCTAAATACACAGTTAAACCAGTTGGCACCATCAGTCTTCTTCCTGAAAATCTCCTTACATAAACCCAAAGTTCATCCATGATGAATAATGTGTTGCCCACATGACCTCAGGTGACAATGTTGCCAAACTTTCCAACACTACATGGAAGGTCACCTTTTCTTCAACCATGAATACCCATGTCCTCACTGTCCTTCAGTCCCTGTTCAACAGTCTCCTTGAGGCCCTTCCAGCTTTCACTAGTAGTGTCATCATGACCCTTCCAACCTTTGCACACCTAACCCCGAAGCCAACGTCAAGTGTTTTGGCTTTAGTTAACAGCAGTACCCCACCTGTAGGTACCACATTATTTTATGGTTATTCTCTGCTGTACAAGTACTCCAAAACCTAGCAGTATAAAACTACAAAGACTTTACTCTGCTTCCCATTTTGTGGGCAAGCAAATCAGGCAGATAACAGCAAGGATGGCTTGAATCTGCTTCACAGTTGCTAAGCCTTCAGCTGGGGTAGCCAAATGGCTGGAGATGGCTGGGATGGCTCAGGGGGTGCTATATGCCAGAAGCCTCAGTTGTGGATATTGGATAGGTTCCCGAGATCTTCTCCATGTTGCTTCTGCCAAGTCTAGAATCCCCAGTGTGATTTTGTTATTCACAAGTATAGCTGGGCTAGAATAGTTAAAATAACTGGAAATGTCTGGCCTTCTCTCTTTATCTATGTAATCTCCCACCTCACTAGCTTGGCCTTTTTCACATGACAGTCTGAATGTAGTACAATTTTTCTTACATTCCCCAGAATAGATGTCCCAATGGGCTTAGAAAGAAGTTACAAGCCTTCTTATGATCCAGCCATAGGATTTTCTGTACCTCACTTTTTCCACATGATATTGGCATAAAAAGTTACCAAGGCCAGTCCAGATTCAATGAGTAGGAAATTAGAGTATACCTCCCAGTAAGTCAAATGGCAAAACATATGTGGACATTCTTAATCTACCACAGTGAACAAGTAGTTATATCCTAGGCCTAACAGATTCTTTGTACAACACTGCATACAAGTAGTGTTACCACAAAGCACAGCAACTAATGCAGTGTAAAACAGATTGTGAATGATTCATTATGCAATAGTGTCATGTTCAGCCATAATAAAATAGAGTATATCTCACCATTGGCTCTAGAGATAAATTTTAAATACCCCATAATGCAATGCTTAGTCACTATACTGGAAACAGGAAAGAATAAGTAATAGGAAAGAATAAGTATCAGCAAGCAGAAATGAAGAGAAGCTGGGGATATTAAATGTAATTCCTATGGAGCATTGACATTCCATTCCAAGTATTGGCAGGTATTGTACTCTAGAGAGAGGTTGTGGATTACAGGGCAGGGGCAGAATCAATGCCCTGGAAGGAATAAAAGGCAAAATAATATGCAAATTGGTCATTAATCAATGAGAGGAGGAAAGAAATGGAAGTAGAATGAACAGGTAGAGCTCTTCTAGTTTTATGGGACTTAGCATCAGCCTCCCTCCTCTATGAGACCAGAGATGGAAGGTGAAAAAGAAATTGCTTTTATCTGTGAGACCAAACCACAAAGGAGGTACACAAACAAACTGGCCTCATTCCATGCTAATTCTTAGAGTTCCATGCAAAAATCAATGAAGCACAGAGTGGTCTACTACAATCCCAAGATTTTGGATTTTTCACAATACCAGGTCAATACTCATTTTAACTGATGAGTGAGATGAAGCTACTCATATTCTCCGTGGCTGGGCTCTGCTTATTTCAAGGAGGAGTCAGAAAACCTACAGGCAGGTATCTGAATATTCTTCCACACAGCCAGGAAGAGACCAGATTTGTGTTAAGACACTGACTATTCTGCAATGTAAAAATAGCAGCAGAATAAAATGTAATTTATCCTGGAAGCCAGTGTAACAAAATAATATTAATCTTAAAAGATAAATTGGAAATATGACAAAACAATCTCTAAATTAGAATAAAAAAGATATATCAGTAAAATATCAATTCATCTAAATTATGCACTTAGGTTAGGAAGTAAAATTTGGCCAATTCTTTTTCCACTAAAGCTGTGTTATTATAAATTACGCATGACTAACTGAGGACACGTCAGTTGTGGGTCACATATTGAAAATTTTCTTGATACTAGATAAGTGTCACAATAAAAGTAAATGATGGCATGAGCAAATGAACTAAATGGGTCTTGGGTGTTATCAGAAAGGTGATACTGACATTTCATAGAGCTATGCAGCCTTTTATGCCTAGATGCGGTTGATGAAAAGCAGTCATAAAAGCATGAGCTTTTCAAATAAACCTATGGTTCATTGAAATAATTTCTAATAATAGTTTTATGGTCATTACTACTCAATGAAGCCATTTTATATTACTACACTTGCCAAATTTGAATTAACTAGTGCAAGTGAATGAAATTACCTATAGGTTCAAGCAAAACAAGGAGGGGTTTCCTAGATGGCACAGGAGAATAGAAGGAATACCTGATCAAAAATCAGATGCCCAAAGTTTTACTCCTGCCTCCACACTTAGCTTGCCCATGGACAAGTTACCTAAACTCTTCAGCCCCATTTTCTCAACTGCTATGGGAATTGGTTAGGCTACATTATTTATTTATCTTTCCACACTAAAATCATTTTTTTCTGCAATGACTTTTTGTACTATTACCTATTTCAACAAAACACATCACATTACAGCTGGTTGTTACCTCTAACATTGTGTTGTGAGTTTCTCAAAGCCATAATTTATCTTTTCTCTTTATCTTGTAGCATGTGTAGATCAAGTATGATAAAAAGATAGTATATTTTATGCCAGCTTCTTTTAACACAGTGACTTTTATGCTAGTCACTGTGTTAAGAAGAATCTATTGGTTGGGTCACAGTACAGCCATGCTTGCTATGATAAAGAAGAACATAGTTGCAAAGGTGTCACATATTTGTGATTTTCTGTCTAGACAAAATGACAGTCTACCAAGTTGTTAAATAATTACATAATTGTGCATGTGCTATAAGCATCCATAAAATGTATAGCTACTGTAGAATGTTATAATTCTAGACCTTTCCTGGTGGTCATGTATTACTAGCTATTTACAAAGCACAAGCTAATGCATAAATGTACAATTTTTTTCTGACTAGTTCTATCGCCTTTGTGTAACTTCAATGAGAGGTATTTTATGGAGCATAGACTTAGTGAGAGATAGTAAGATTATTCTATTACTAGACAGTGGGATAATTCACTGCAAGCAAAAATGTTTATTGTCTGTCACAATTGCTAAAATCTTCTTACTACCAGCGTTGCCTCATTGAGCCAACTTATGAACCAGGTGTTATTCAGCTTAGAAGATGTTATTACTGAGGAGATTTCAAGAGAAAGTTGATCCATCATACAAACACTAGAGAGGAATTTCTCATAACTTTAATGATGTGAGTTTAAATACTACTCCTGCCTAGAATTCTCTTAAACTGGTTTGCCATTGTACTCACAAAACTGCCAATTTAAAAGTGAGGTTGAGAGTCCCAACATGGTCCCTTCTACCTCTAGGACTGTAAAGTTTAGAGGAGTCCCCACCCCCACTCTTTCAACTGAGATACTGTCCTCTTTCCTTTGTCATTAACAAACCAGTATAAAGTGAACAGGTTGAATCTAATGATATGCGTCAATGAGCTTTGTATTTGCATTGGAGGTCCAAGAAAAAAGTAGAAAGAATATTTGGAGAAAATAACACATAAATATACCAATGCCTGGATAGCCTTACACCAAACATTCAGTACAAAATGTAACATATATCACTGTAGTTTCTAACACAAGCCTTAAGAAGATGTATTCTATTTCTGTATTTACATATCAGCATACACTAAGAAAAAGACTTCAAGTAAATAAAGCATAAAAGAGAAAGTATAAACATTAAAGCGGGAAAGGATAAGTGTTCTATAATTTACAAAGAGATGCATACCAGCTCCTCGATATTTATCTCAAAGACCAATGTTTCATAGAATGGGCTAATGTTTCAGAAGACCACAGGAAATATCAATGTGGACTGGAGTGGTGAGCAGGACCAACCTCATGGGCATGTAACCCACTGGGCACCATACTGAGAAGGGTCTCATACTTGATATAGTGCTTGACTGTTACCATTTTGAAGTCTTCATTTTAAAACAAAGAATCCTGCATTTTCTTATGCACAGGGGCCCACAAATTACGTAGCCAGTCCTGGTGGTCTGTGAAACCTTTCTGAAAGAGATAAGACTTGAACAAGGTCTTAACATATGAGATATAATTTGTAGATTTTGGTGGATCACTGGGGAACTGCTTGAAGGTTCAGAGACTGCATTTTCCACCATGGTGAGAGACAAGATAGGTTGAGTCTAGCCTCATATGCTAGATTAAGAATGTGGATCATCTTGTAGGCAAAAGGGAACCAGTGATGATTTTTGAGGTGGTAAATAAAACCAGTTTTAAAGGATTAACTTAGCATTGGCATAGCAGATGGATAAGCATGTGAGACAGAGAGTTGATCACAAAGAGGATATAAAGACCTCATTTCAAAGCTACTATTAAAAATATAAATTTAGGAATCAGTGCTCATACAGTGATTGCTAAAACTATATAAGGCACACAAAAAGAGAAAATACTTTTCTCTGGACTAAGCCTGAGTATTGTGCTATCAAATAACAGATCCATCTCTCCCCATGTCTCTTCAAAGCTCAGATGTAGGTATGAGGAAAGCTGGTCCACACTCCCTGCCAATGTGTCTTCTGTCAAAGCTGAATTAGACAGGAAACTCCTTGAGCAGAGATTCTATGCCTGTATCCACAAATCTTAGCACAGCACAAATGAATACCTTTTGTAATTAGTAATATACTGAATAAACAATAAAGGGAGTTGAGTTAAACAGTCTCATCATCAGGTAACACAAACTTTTGCCAACAGATTGAACGGAGCTACAAGTCAGCCCAGGAAAACATGAGATTGATAAATTATGTGACCTTATCTATTTCAGCCCTCTCTTTACCTTGGAAGCACCAGATTAATGCAGAAATGCTACCAGCCCTTTTGCATTACTCACTTGTGTTAATGTCAGATAAAGAACTTCCCATTTACCTTGTGGCTAGGGAAAACACAATTGTTTCTCCTCTTTAATCTATGTCAACAAATAGAACTGTTTCTGCATTTTTCTTAGCACTTAAATTATTAGAATATGGATTGAAAATTAAATATCAAGATCCCAGTCTTGGGATGTTACAGCCCTATTTACTCATTTTGAGTCTTCAATGTGTTGTTGGCTATGTTTAACACTTCATCATAATACACATAAATGTTTTGTCAAATATTATTTTGACTATTTTCTTCACTAGTAGTGATTAATAGTTTTACTTCTGATAACATGTTCAGTTATTCAAGCATGTAGGTTAAATATCATCTATTTTCTAAAAACAATATTAAAACCCATATCATCCTTAAACCCTATTCTATGAGTAGTAAAGAAAAAACTATAAAAAGACTGTCTATGTATTATTTCCTTATCATAGTAGGGTACTTTAAACAAATTACCAGCTGGGCGTGGTGGCTCATGCCTGTAATCTGAGCACTTTGGGAGGCTGAAGTGGGTGGACCATGAGGTCGAGAGATCGAGACCATCCTGGCTAACACACTGAATCCCTGTCTCTACTAAAAATACAAAAAATTAGCCGGGCATGGTGGCAGGCACCTGTGGTCCCAGCTACTCGTGAGGCTAAGGCAGGAGAATGGTGTGAACCCGGGAGGCGGAGCTTGCAGTGAGCCAAGATCGCACCAGTGCACTCCAGCCTGGGTGACAAAGCGAGACTCTGTCTCAATTATAAAAAAAAATATCCTCTTGGAAAAAGAAATACTGTTACTAGGAAAATATTTTAACTCCAAGTTTTTACGTCAGTAACATTAAACTTATCTAAAAATCTCTGTCTCATGGCTGATACCCAGTTATTTATGCTATAAGATTTAGAAAACTAAAAATGCTTAATACATAAAATGCTTAATGCTTTTCTACAATAAGAGAGAAAGGATGTGAGGAATATTTATATCTAAAATAAAGCTAGGTATTTCCACAGCTTACTCTAGCTATGGAAAATATTGATACCCAGTTTGCTAAGAGAGTGAATACCAATTTAAAAACCTTCCTCTTGGCTAAGAGTGCAATTATAGTGCCCTTCAACAGATAAATTTTATCAGACACTTACTATATGCCAGACACACTGCTATGGGCTTTACTCACATTATCATATTGAAACTCTGAGAGAAGCTCTGAGCAATGGAGTGATTTTCCCAAGGTGAATATCTAATAAGTGGTAGAGCAGGGATTCACACAATTCTGTCATTCTAGAACCCACATATACTCTTGAGGTGTTTTTTCCACTGTCTTTTTCCATAGTCTTTTTCTCTTTTCCTAACTTAGTAGAGAGGAAAAGGGGCAGCAGGGCCAGAGGTATTGTCAGCTACACACAGGAAAGGAAGCAAGCCTTCATGCATTCATCAGCTCGCTTAATGATCCTTGGCTGCACTAGTGCTAGCTCGGCTTTGGGAATGCCCATTGTGGACCTTGGGGGAGACATCTACGAATAGCAAGTGCTGATTCAGAGACATGAACAAAGTGACATTGGAGCATAAACAGAGGGAAAGCTAAGGAAGCCTAGGGAGAGAGAGTCCAGAAAAACCTCTGAGCTGTGTCTAAAAGAATCTTTCCAGGAAAAGAAAAAAGAAAGAGCACCTGCAACAGAACAAAAAAGCTATGCAAACAGGCTATGGGAAGTATGCCTATGTCTAGGTGAATGTAAGGTTGGTGTTGTAGAATGACAGGATTAAGTTGCAGGAGGTAGAATCATGCTCTAAAGAGCTACGTCAAAATAAGAAGTTTGGACTGTATTCTAAAGGCAACAAGAGCCAGCAGACACTTTGAACAGCAATGCTAAATAAGCTTTCATTATTTAGGAATATAATTGGCAGTCTTACGTTGGATGAGCAGGATACTTAGTCAAAATGCGAGCTAAGAAAGAATTCGACTTGGGTGGAAAGACAGCATTTTCCTGTTTTATTTCAGTCATTAGTAAATGTCACAGTAATCTAGCAGTTGCTCTAATGAAACGATCTGACCAAGACATGTAAATGACATACCCCTGTTGCTGCTCTAACAGAGAGTGAACATACATCCTGTTTCTTAAAAAGCCTTCCTTTATTTACTCATTCGACAAATAGTTATTAAGCTCCCACTATGTGGCAGGTACTATGCAAGGTTTCAGCGTGTTGTGTTAAGCACCGGTTGTGGCAAAATTCATTTGAAGCAACAAGTAGCAGGATTTGTTCATAAGGTCAATGAAAGCAGAAAAAAAAAAAGACAGAAAATAAAGCAAGTGTCAAAGAAAGCAAGAAAACAAAGGGTAATTCCTAAGAGACAAAAAGTGAAAATGAGGTTTAAGTTTAAGAAAGCAAGCATCTGCTTTAAGTAACCATTTCATTAAAAGTGCACTAAATTGTGGAGGTTCTGTCTCAGGAACTGCATACTGTGAGCTGAGATTTAGTATAATGGGCTCCCACATGAATTCCTCTCATTACTTCTCTTGAAAGATCAGTAAATCTACTGAAAGGGTAATTTAGGTTTAGTGTTCACAATCTATTCTTTTTAACTTTTAATCTTTCCTGTTTAGGATGTTAAAAATATGATGCAGATATAATCTAAAAGAGAAGAATTGGGCCCAAAATGAGACGATTTTAACTCCTCAAATGGTCTTGATATTGACAGCTATGCCACAGGCTGTAGAGTTTTTGCTTCTGATAGATGGTGATGTAGCTTTGGCCAGTTTATAGAGCACTGCACACTATTAATTTCGAGAACCAAGTAAAGGACAACATAGAAAAGATAATCTATATCTCGCTCTCCTGAATTCCTTGGACATTTTTGTGATTTTAATTACATCTCTTCTTTATCTGATTAAACTTATTTTTCACTGTAATTCCATGGAAACAAACAGGTTTGAGGAATTTTGTCCAGGATATATATAAATCAATTATTTGGGAAGACGAAAGTCTGGAAAATGAGACTATCAGTTATGAATTACAGGAATGTGATTTTATGACATTTTTCAAAAATATGAGCCTGAAAAATCACTTATAATCAGTACTTTTCTGCTAAACTGCCACCAGTATGGTTTGTGATATTAAAAAACAAGCAAGCAAATAAAAAAAAAAAGCCACAAAACAACATCAACAACAAAAGGCACTATCTTTCAGACAGTGCTATTTCCAGGAAAAAAAATCAAATCCTCCCTGATTTCTGAGGCCTCACCTTAGATTTACCTTTAGACATAGGTCCTATTCTGGGCCTGTAGTGTGCACAGCCATTCCTGATTGAGTACCCCATTAAAAGACCTAAGAAATCCAGAGAGAAAGAAGCTAAAGTGGGCCCATCTTACCCACAGTGGCAAATATAAAAAAACTCATTCATACAGTATTAAATTATATTGATTTGAAACTAAATTATTGTTTATTAACATTTAGAGTTTGCTTTTATTTCCCCATTTAAAAAAAAATCAAAGGTTTTAAAGTTGCTTTTTCTGATTTGAGAGAAGTAAGCACTTAGTCTAGTGAAGAAGAGAAGATGAATTCAGTTAGGATTTAAAAGTAGCAATTTATCCCAAAGAAATTAGCAGTGTAGGACATTTACTGGACAAATATCACATTCCTTGAAAGAATTCTTATGACATTTTAATGCATTCTCGCTATGAAGCATGTCCTTGTAAATGACTAAACCAGACCATGTCTTAACAATTATTTCATGAGAGAAAACTTCAATACCCTCAGAAGTTCAGATTATAAGACTAACAGGAAGGCAAAAAGCAAAACACAACAGAAATTAAATACCAGAAAGAAATGATCTAAAACATAGTATATAGTAATTCACTGAAATAAATATTTATGATTTGAGTGATAAAAAGTTCACAATGACTTTGCACCCTTTCTATGAAAGCTAAGAGAAAAAGAAAATTCAAAAGATATCTGGAAATTTGTCTAGTTTTTATGATTTTCATAAAACCCATTGGTCTATCTCAAAATAAAGGCAAACAACTAAATTCTTAAATAATTATCAGGATACTGACTACTAAGAACAAACACATCACTTTTTAAAGGTCTGTAATCTGGGATGCCTCTCTATGACTTTCATTACATATTATTTCATGTGCTCAATTATTGTTAGAGAAAACTTTTGAGTTCTTTGATGTCATTTCAAGCAGCATGCATCTTATCTTATTCCAGTCATCGTTAGATTACAAAATGGAAACTGAAGGGAATATTGGAGTTTTGCTATGTCATTACCTGAAAAATAAAAACCTCCTGAGTTATTGTAAATATCAACCAGATCTTTACATGATCACGATAAAGGAAATCCATCTTTCCTGATAGAGTAAATTAAAGACAACATTAAGTAATGGAAGGTTTGTACCAGCCATTTTAAAGTGTAGGAACATCACCTATCCCATGAACTAAAACATTTAAAAGATATCCTCCATGGTACTCATTGATCTCCCTAACTGCAGTTTTTCTTCAACTGTGTTCTAATCATCTTGCCCCCAACAAGAATCAGGTATTTGGAGCGTCCTTTGTGTTTTGTAACTGCACTGATTAACAAAGATTCAGGCTGACCCTGATCCATGATGGTAGTGCTTATGGGAGGAATATGTCTTTGTTAAGTAAAGACACATGGCTTTGGGACCAGCACTCTTTCAACTGAGCACTGTCTCATTCTGTTGCCTACAGTGTTCTTAGGAAAAGAGCCATGCAATAAAGTAACGAGATAATATTTTGATTGCTATCTTTTCATAATTCATTTCCCACAAGTTGCTGTTCCTTTCAATACGATTTTCTTGCCACAAAATACACCTGTCTCTGAATAGCAAAGCAACATTTTTGCTCACGGATTATTTCTCCTATACTTTTAAATATATGAGTTTGTGCATACTTAAATATTTTTAAATATCTTAGCTGCTAAATCATTATATGCAATATTAAATGTTCAACCCCTTTATTAGCAATTGTTAAAAACAAAACTTCTATGTGTTCCTTAAAAAAGGGCATGTTTGATTTCTGAATTGTTGTTAGATAAACTGTAAGGCCAAAAATGGGCCCTTTTACTGAATATGCAAAGTTCCCCCTTAAACCACCTTGAACTAGGCAGATTTGCAACATTTTAAACTGGCACTTCATCCCTCTTTCAGCAAGCATCCTCTGCAGATTTAATGATCAGGAACATCCTTCTGATGCATGCTGGGAGATATGGCTGCAGGGTACAGACCACAGCAGACAGTGTGTCAGATGAGGCAGAACTTCTTGTTAGGGGTGAGTATGCTAATAGTGCAGTCTGAAGATATGATCACCATAAATTATCATACAAAGGAATTTAAATGCATGGACTTTGAGCACATCAGTACTGTGCATTTTACTTTCAATTTTACAATATATGTTATTTTCGCTTAACCTTTTGCCTTTGAAAAAATTACATGGAAAACTGCTCCTTAGTAACAGATGAAAACCACCAAACTAACTTCAGAGTCCAAAACACCTTTAGTAGTAAGTTGTCACTAAGTGTTTAACCTAATGCCAAGGAAATAATCTAAACAGTTGAGCTACTAAGTCACTTGGACTACAGAGATAAAATTTGTGTGTGTGTATATATGTTTTGCAAATGAAAAGCTAGTGGAACCCCCAGGCATTTTTTTCTTCTACTACTTCTAAGTTGGGCTTCCAAAAACAGAAAAACTGCACGTGTAAGATGGTGGCATTTGCAATTGTTAAGTGACAAGGATTTTTTTAAAGTCTGAAAATGTCAACATACAACCTCTCTATGCAGACATGACAGTTAAATGGTTTCCAGTTATGAAACAGTACACCAAATTCTGCAATCCTAGGAAGCTACATCTTAAGCAAATGACTAGAGCACCCATTTCCTTTAGCACAGTATTCCACAGTATGGGAAATAGAGATCATAGCATGCATTTCCTTCCGTCTTTCCTTCCTTCTTTCTTCCCTGCCTCTTTCTTTCCTTTCCTCCTTCCTTCTTTCCTTTTAGCTTTGTTTGAAGTACAATATTTCTACATTTTCACCAATCATAAGCATACAGATGTATAACTTAATGAACAATGACAAAATAAACACACCATATAACTATCATTCAAAGTAAAAACCAGAACACTACCAAGATCCCACCAAGTACCTCTTCATTTTTCATCTAATACGATTATATTTTGAGTAGTATGAGTATTGCATGCTTAGATCCCTTGTATGGTCTGTACAGATAAAAACATTATCATCTATAGCAAGAAACTATATTTTAGATTAACTGGTCTTTTATTCATCTGGACTCTTACAATTTAAATATTAAAAATCTTGAACAGTAAACATAAGGCATAGAGTGAGCCTCATCATCTCTATGTTTTAGTTATATATATCACCGAATGTGTATGAGTTTTGGTAGTGCATCCATCATTGGTTCAAGTAAAATGTTTTTAAAGAAGTGTGCTATTGGGTGATTGGTAGTTTGTTCATTTTTTGTGTGTTTCTGTTCAGAAGGCTACTTGATCTTTTCTTCAAATTTATATCTAGCATGTATATCTGTGTTACCTTATTATAAAACACCAACTTTTTAAAGTATTCATCCTTTCAATACATTCTATTCCATTTAGCTAAAAATTTCTCTTTGTGCCTTCTGAAGTTACAAGACTCATGGAACTGCAAACCCTACACTCAGTCAAATTCATAGAAATTTGCTTTCTCTTGCTATGATCTGTTTTAGATTATGTATATTTATTCTCTGCACTTGCCTAGTAATTTAGAATGAAGCTCTTAAAATTGGAGCTTTCCAAATCAATATCACAATTTAGAGACTGATAAGAAACCAGGTATTTTTACTGGACTATAGGGGGTAAATTTAAGTGGCAAACTAACATTCTGCTTTGTAAGTAAAATTAAACTCAACAGGTTTTATAATATAATTCAGGTTCAGCTTTCATGTTCTGCTCTTTTAGCCTTTGGCTTTATGCCTAGGAGATGATAAAATTCATAAATTTTCGGATTATACCCAATAGCAATTTCAAACAGGTTGCTATTGTCTGAATATTCATGTAACATTCAGCCCAAGCTTTCACTTGAAGTGAGTTTGATCAAGTCACCACTTTTCTATTATATATTTGCATTACTTTTCTAAAATTAGTAAAAATGTCTTGTCATTTCTTCCTGGTGAGTTTTAGACAGATTTAAACACTGAACTAAGAGTTCCGGTTCTCTTTTAAAAAATTTTGTAAGTTTACAGCTCCTGGTAATTCAACAAGCTTTGATGTTTGAATATTGCTGTTTTTAATGTTGGCTTGCGAAATAAAATTTGAAATAGTTTTACTCTGCCAGTCTCCCTTCTCACACTCCTCCATTTGTTGGTCTGTAAACTCATGGTATTCTAATAGTATATACCACAGGACCAAAGTTGAGCATTCTAGATGGAGCTTTTCTGATGATGGCTACAATTCTGGCAGCAGAATACTTAAAGCACAATTATTCAAATATGTGTCACAGAGAGATGGGAATATTAAAAACAATTTCCCCATTCATCTTTTAGTAGAATACTAAAAATAGATTGGCTGAGCAGTTCACTTTGCTCAATGTCTTCATCACAAGGAACGTACTTGGATGGCAAGGATTATGTTCTTATGATTCTATTTCAGTGGAAATTTAAGGGAAAAAATCTATGTTCTCTCTGATGGACGGGAGCAACTTTTTTATTGTCTTCCTTCCCATGAGAGATAGTCTATAAAATTATTTTATACATTTTACCAAATCCTGCAATTCTTCAACCTTGCCGCTCATGAACACTAAATTGGAGCACAGGTTTGTAGCCACATGGCCTCATCATTGCCTGTTTAGAATCTGAGTGTTTCTGAGTAGTAATGTTCCCTGATACTCTCCCCATTCACTACTTTAAGGACTATTTTTTCCTCAACTGCTTGTTTGCACTTTTTCCTCATTTTGCTTGTGAATGTCAGTGCCATTATTCACCTCTATTCCACTATGATCACCTTTCTCCAAAGATTGCTTTTTTCGTAAATAATTACCTGAAGCATAAAGTCACTTGCTTTCCCAAATTTAATATTCAGTGAACCAGCATTATCACAGCACCATGCATAATCTGGAGAACCATAATAGAATGAATATGTTAAAAAAATTATTTTGCTGAAATATAAAAGGAAATTAAAGCCACACCTGGACATCTGTGCACCATTTTAGTCCCTTAAGTGTGCTATAACAATAGAGAAAGCAAGACTAAATACTGCTATAGGGAACCTTTTTAAAGATGAGTAGAACTCGATCATGCTATTAAGAAAAGGGAGGTAGATATGTAAGAGATAATCTCACTGAGGAGGATATACAAATTGTTAAGAACCGATATTCCCAGACAATATCAGAAGTGATCAAACACAAAATAAAAGACTCTGGAGAAAGGAATATTAGTTTTTTGTTATTTTATTTTACAGAAATTAATGTTAGAAGTATGTTTTCTAAAGTAATTATAAGGGTAGGAAACTGTTTAAAGAATAATATGTGCTTAGCTAAGCTAGGGTAACTAGGAGTGACAGCACGATCTTTCTATTCAGAAGAAGTGATAAAAATTCACTTTCTCATACAACTTCTCTATTTGTATTACTCTGCTTCTTAGTACAAAACAGTAGGTCAAGGAACTTTGGGAATAGTCAAAGAATAATCAATAATCTCTCGAGTCCTTCTGAATACACAGCCTTTCCTCAAACTTGAACAATTTTCACTTCCTGAATTACAACTTACATGATGAATCCAAAGTGTATTAATAGTTGGATTTGAAATGAATGAATTAAGCTCAGGATGTCACTTGTTGGGAGACATCTAACTGCTTTCAACCATCCACCTTGAACCCCACCCTATCACTTCCTATTCCTAACAGATTTCAACCTGTCTTTCAATTGAACTTCCTTCATCTGTCCAATCAATTCAGTTCCATTTATTATTTCAAATAATTATTTATTTCCTTGAATATCTAACTTTACTCTCTCCCAACTCAGCCACTTTTCACTGCAAAACTAAAATCATTAAAATTTTGACCGTTTTGTCAATAAAATAAGTCTACAGGTATTTGCTTATAATTTGCTATTCATTTGTTCACCCACCTATTCATTCAGCACCTGCTCTGTGTCGGGCATTGAAGTCGGCACTCAGAGTGGAGAGATGAGGAAGCTGAGGTCTCAGCCCTCGGGTGGCTCTACATCCACTAGTCCTCCAGTGTGAGATGCCTTTGGAATTAGGGTGAGATGTACCATGGAAGTTCACCTGCGTACATTCTCAGTGTCACAGAGGAAATAGTGAGAGACTAAGATAAAACATAAGCAGAGCTGTGGGGCTGGATATGTAATCTGTGAAGAACAATGCCAAATGGAAACACAGGACCCCTTGTTCAAAATTATTAATAATTTCAAGACAGTGACAGAAAGGCATTAATCTAAGCACAGGGCCCCGAACTTGGAAGTTCGCAGATCTTGAACTACACAGCTCACACACCCAGGAAGCTAGCGCTAACTAATTATATATTCATCTACAGAAATAAAAGCATTTTAGCAAACAGAGGCGGCAAATCACAACAAAGTAAGGTTTTTTCATCTATAAAATTAGAATATCAGAGCCTACATCAGCAGTTTATTAGCTTTTTACACACACACACACACACACACAAAATATTTATTTTACCCTATGAGTCATATGTTGAAAGATTTTGTTCGTTGTGTTGATGTAATCACTAATTTATGTTTCTATTTGAATTCCAGCCAAAGCCTTCTATCATCATAAGATAGATAATGTTACCAAACTATATAATTTAATTCCAGCCAACATCAAAGCTGACTTATCTTTTAGCTAGTTGTAAAGTATTATTGGTTTGTTTGTTTCAAATGGTTGAAAGTAACCTGAAGACACCAGTTTTTACCTGGATAGAAACTAATTTAGGAATCTTTGATTAAATATCTCCAAATTCTGTCCAAGTGCTAATCTTTAGTGATTCTCACTAGCAAGAGAGAAAAGTTTGAGTTTTCTGCCTATACCCTTGGAAAAGATGCAAGTACTATCACTTTCCCAAATGCAATGGGAAAATAAAGCTCAGTGAAAACCTTGAGCATGTTTCTAATATATTGTTAGTTTATTTGAGAGTTAAAGCAGTATTAATGTGCTGTATCTTCACATCTCTCACTGCACTACCCTTGTGATCCAATTAGATTCTAAATTGATGTAAATGTCTATTTTTAGCATATGGCCACTTCTGAATGTTTCCAAGCTTTAAAATGCACAAATACTCAACACAAACATCTTTGGAGCATAGAGGTTGCGTAGTTTTCCTTTTCCACCATTGATCTAATATGTAAGAGCCTATTGTGCTTGGAGAGTGCATAAGCCTTCACATGGTTGAGTAATGATTTGAACGCAAAAGAGTCTCCAGTGAAAAAGACAAAATCCAGTAGTTATGAAAAGCAAAGCTTGTTTTGCTAATATGCTGGTATTTGGAGTCAAAAAAACAATGACAAATGTTTTCAGTATAATTTTTTAATCCTAGTTAATATTAATACTAAATACATTTGCCAATAATATTTTAGAGAAGAATAAAATTTATTCAGCTAACATAATTATTTTTCAATATTTTTGAAAACTGTAAAACACAGCTATAAAATGTCCTTCCTCTTAAAGAAAAGCTAATTTCATTCATGTTATCTCTTATTGGAATATTCTGCACTATTGTAGAAATATTAGATCACTATTATTGCTATTATTGTATGGGATTATTTAAATAGCTTATACCAATCACTTTTCTATCTTAGACTTTCTCTAATTAGTGTGATTGACACTTATAAAATTTCTTTTAGACACTGAAAAGCAGTTGTTTCTTTTCTCTTATGCTTTTCATATGGTTGCTTGCTAACCTGTAGAACTCTTAAACTGACAAAAAAGTAACATTTTTTTGTCAGTCAGATGTTCAGATTTTCTACACCAGCTTTAGTTTGGCTCATTGAAATAATAGTTACCTGAAGTGATCTGACTGGCCAAAATGATTAAAGCAGTTTGCATGCATGTACATATATATCTGCAAATATGAAATGAGAAAACAGATGAATTGTCATTGCACACAGACAACCAATCAATACAAACTAAATCTCTTGTATTTTATTCCCCCAAATACTGAGTGCCTGCCAAAAGCCAGACTCTTTTAGGCACTGATATTTCCGTCAACTGACTGAGACATTCTCAGGTTTCTTGATGGGAGTATTTTGCCATTTTGAAACAAATATTCTGACTTCACTCTTCAAATTTGAGAAAAGTTCTAATCAACTGAGTTTTAGATAATACACATTTGGATTTATAAATTGTAAGATGAAATTGTATTTCACTATATTTTGTCCCACAGACTTAACCTATGTTTCTTACACATCCATCCTAATATAAAAATACAGTCACTTCACATCTGTGTAAGTTTGTGGAGATAAATTCTTGGTGTGTGGGCTTATATTTTAAAATCCAATTTCATTCACTGTTTAATGAGTGCTTACCACATGCCAGGACAGTTCTAGAGTGCGAGAGGGAGACATGGTGGGACAGGATTGAAATAAATGCTTTCTGATGCTATGGGAAGGAGTTTAACTCTTATGCTACAAGTGATGTATATCCATCAAAGGATCACAGCAGGAAAGGGACAGGATAAGATGTGTCTTTAAAAAGACCATTCAGGAAAATGTTGAGTGTTTTAGAGGACACTGTGACTAGTGGCTTGCTAATAAAGCAGATGGGACAATAACGGTAATCTTGACAAGAAATAAGAAGGGTCTTATAAAAGGCAATAATAGAGATAGGAAGGGGTGTGTATATATTCAAAAGATAGGAAGGAGACAGGATCTATAGAACTTGATGGCCCACTGGATATGTAAAATGAGAACGAGAAGGCAAAGAAGATTGCCAATTGCAATGCTTGAGTGGCCCATCAGAGGGACACCGTATACTCTAGTTAGTTAGACTAACAGAGCTCCAAGTTATACTTAGAGTGTCAAAGTAGTTATTAATGAGGCCCCTTTATCCTCAAAATTGTCCTGGTTTAGAAGATAAATTTTATGGTCCCCTAATAGAGAATGATCATGCAATCATAGTCATTCATGATCACGTTTATATAATCAGAAAGATGTGGAGATAAGTGGATTGGTAGTAAAGGTATAACATTTAGGGCTCTCCATTCTATTCTATTCTAAGCAAATAGTTGTGTAGCTGTGGAGCTCAGGAGAGAAACACTGGCCTTGACATCCAGATTTGAGCATTGTTCACATTTTAAAGTCAGGTGGGAATTAAATTAAAGAGCCTGTGAAGGCCAGGCACAGTGGCTCACACCTGTATTCCCAGCATTTTGGAAGGCAAGGTGGGCAGATCACTTGAGGTCAGGAGATCGAGACCAGCCTGGCCAACATGGGGAAACCCTGTCTTTACTAAAAATACAAAAATTATCTGGGCATGGTGGTGCACACCTGTAGCCCCAGCTCCTCAGTAGGCTGAGGCAGTAGAACTGCTTGAACCTGGGAGGGGGAGGTTGCAGTGAGCCGAGATTGCATCACTGCACTCCAGCCTGGGCAACAGAGTGAGACTGTCTCAAAAAAAAAACAAAAAACAAAACAAAGAGTCTGTGAAGAATAGGAAGGGGAAAATGCTGGAATGGAATGCTGAGAAACATTAACTTTGAAGAGGAAGAGGAATTTGAAAAGGAGATGTGAAGTTGCTGTCAGAGACCAAGAGCTACTATGCGAAAACCCAAGTAAATATAAATCATGGGGACAAAGAGACAAGAGAAATAGAGGAAGGAGAAAATGGACAACAGTGTCAAAACC
Source organism: Pan paniscus (assembly GCF_029289425.2). Taxonomy (NCBI): domain Eukaryota; kingdom Metazoa; phylum Chordata; class Mammalia; order Primates; family Hominidae; genus Pan; species Pan paniscus. The sequence continues at coordinate 101,061,552 of NC_073258.2, forward strand.
AAGTAAAATACGAACCAATTCACATATCAGTGAATTAAGAAACTTGGAAGTAAATGATGGCCTTGGCAAGGGCAAGTTCAGAGGAATGATGGGCGTAATAACCAAATTATGGTAGATGGAGAGATGCAAGCAATTATGTGTGAAAGCGCAGAATCTTAAGAAAATCCTTGGCTTTTAAGTCCAACAGACTGGGTCACATACCCACAAGCTCTTACTAGTTGTGAAACTTTGTGTAAGTCATTTAATGTTAACCTTGTTATCCCTTTGTTCATTCAATACTTACTCATCAAACATTTATAGAGCACATAGTATGTGGCAGGCATCGAGCTATGATCTAGCTAAACATGAACAACTTTATTTTAGGGAAAAACACATCTTTTTACAGCATAATGTGAGATGTGCTGTTACCCATGTATGAGCAGCACATTTTGCTCTCTGACCATCAGCTTCATTACTAATAATAAACATAGCTAACATTTATCAGGTTCTTCCTATATGTCGGGCACTGCACTAAAGGCTCCATATTATAATAATTGTTTCACTTTATTTAGCATATCACATAAAAACAATATGAAAAACGTACTATTTTTAGTTCCATTTTGAAGATAAGGAAGTCATAGAGAGGTTTAAGAATGTCACTTAAACCTCTCTATGTTAAACCACAAAATGTTTGAATGTCACTAACAAGTAGAAGAATAGTGAGCAGACTCCAGGCAGACCAGCATTTTAAATTACTATACTGCCTTCCACTGTCAATTGCCAGATTGTTTCAATTTCATTGATCATGATATCCCCTAGAACCATTTAGTTTCTGATACACTATAGTTCCTGAAAAATAATACATGTTTGTGGAAGGGAAGAAAAAAAGGAAAAAGAGAGAGGTAGGGAAAGAGTAGGGTAAAAGGGAGGAAGAAAGAAAGGAGTACTGTAAGAAACAAGAGAATGGCGTGACAAACTTTGCCTAGGAGTCAGAGAATTTCTATCAAGATGATATACTCACCGCAACTTAAGGATTTGTCGTCATTTGCTAGCCCAAGAAAGAATGAAGATATTCTACATTAGCTTGTAAAGACAGCACTTTTTCATTACCATCTATCTCTAAGGATAGGTCTCACATTCACAAATCCTCTAAAAGTACCTAATCTTTGACCACATGACCATGAGACAATAGTATTAGTAATGACTTTCTATGTTACACCTTGGCCTAAATAACCACAAACCTTACTGAAAAGTCTGAACTTCCTCTGATGGCCCATATCCTGCCATGCATCCAAAATAGTAAATTCTACCGACTACTTCCTCAGAAGATCTTGTGGGACTTCTTATATAGGTGCCGTGGGTTTTGCTAGAAAGGAAGAACTTCGTTGCCATTGCTTTTGGTGTTTTAGTCAAAAAGTCTTTGCCCATGCCCAAATGGGATCTAATTAAACTAAAGAGCTTCTGCAAAGCAAAAGAAACTATCATCAGAGTGAACAGACAACCTACAGAATGGGATAAAATTTTTGCAATCTGTCCATCTGACAAAGGGCTAATATCCAGAATCTACAAGAAACTTAAACAAATTTACAAGAAAAAAACAAGCCCATCAAAAAGTGGGCAAAGGATATGGACACTTCTCAAAAGAAGATATTTATGCAGCCAACAAACATGAAAAAAAGCTCTTCGTCACTGGTCAAGAAAGCAATGCAAGTCAAAACCACAATGAGATACCATCTCATGCCAGTTACAATGGTGGTCATTAAAAAGTCAGGAAAGAAAAGATGCTGGAGAGGATATGGAGAAACAGGGACACTTTTACACTGTTGGTGGGAGTGTAAATTAGTTCAACCATCGTAGAAGACAGTGTGGTGATTCTGCAAGGATTTAGAACCAGAAATACCATTTGACCCAGCAATCCCATCACTGGGTATATACCCAAAGGATTATAAATCATTCTACTATAAAGACACATGCACACGTATGTTTATTGCAGCACTATTCACAATTGCAAAGACTTGGAACCAACCCAAATGCCCATCGATGATAGACTTGATAAAGAAAATGTGGCATACATACACCATGGAATACTATACAGCCATAAAAAAGATGAGTTCATGTCTTTGCAGGGACACGGATGAAGCTGGAAACCTTATTCTCAGCTAACTAACACAAGAACAGAAAACCAAACACCACATGTTCTCACTCATAAGTGGGAATTGAACAATGAGAACACATGGACACAGGGAGGGGAACATCACACACTGGGGCCTGTTGGGGGTGGCGGGCTAGGGGAGGGAGAGCATTAGGAAAAATACCTAATGTAGATGACGGGTTGATGGGTGCAGCAAACCACCATGGCATGTGTATACCTATGTAACAAACCTACACATTCTGCACATGTATCACAGAACTTAAAAAAAAAAAAAAAAAGAAGAAGAAGAAGGACTTCTGAATAAAATGCCACCAGGAAAATTGAGCACCGATAGACTTCTTTCTGCATAATCTCTTCTCATTCTCTCATTTTTAAATTTTTTGCAATTGCCCCAAATCTGGGGCAAAACCAAAACTCCCACATGCCTGAAAATGTGCCTGACCATTCCCATTACTAAAATTCTTTAACTCTTTGATATTTGTTGTTTTTGCCTACTTATCTGTAAATTATACCAAATGTCATGAAAACAAAACAAAATGGCCTTTAATGTTAAAAAAGATGGTCTTAAACTCATCAATATTAAGCAAAATATTGGAAGTACATTGTATCTGTTCATTTGTTTGAATTGTTTGGAAAAATCATCCCATTTATTTATATATTTTGTACAGACACATCTAAAATCAGACTTTTTTTTCTGAACGCATTCTGTTTCCTGTGACTGTCACCTAGACCGCTTTGGCATGCCTTTTGAATACTGAGTAGTAATTTACTGTCATGTGATGTAGGAGATCAGTCAGAGTGATGGAGAAACTATAGGGAAAGGAGCAGGCCTTCTGAAAGGTTGGAAGGCTCTGCATAGCTTCAGGGAGAATAGCTGAAGGCAGCTCTTCTCTGACTCTGAGGCAGAGGGTGAGGAGTATGCTGAGGGAGGAGGAGGAGGCGGTAAGGTAGATGATGGTTCTTCCTCCCCTCCCTTTTTAGGCTCTTCCGTGTAGAGCAGGGCCAAAGCAGCCCTAACTAAGGCCCATAATGTTAAAGATATTACTGGGACCCATTGCCCTTGTACATTATGTCTTTTAAGATTTCTTCCCACTTGTTCCCAGAGCTCTAGGTCTAGTGTGCCTTCTTCTGGGAACTGTGGGTTGTGGAAAAACAACAGTTTGCATTAGGTCGCTTAATTGGGCTTCAGAGACCAAGGCTCTGCTAGCTTTAAGCAGCTGTTTCAATACTTTTATATACTGTTGTCCCATGATGAATGCCCTCGAACTTGGAAATCCCCAGTGGGTACCAATTACTTACTGCCCACTCACTTCACTTTCGTTTTTGAGGGTTCCATCACAATCCATTGCAGCATTCCTCACATGGGGCACCACCTGCCAGGTCTGTCCCACAGACCCTGGCCTACGAATGAAATGAGTACTCAGACACAGGTATGCAGTGTAAGAGCAGCTAGGTGATTGCCTGACTCTAGTGGCCAGAGAGGAGCCCTGAGAAGCTGGAGCTGCTTGCTTTTATTCAATGCAGGCACAATGCCAAAACCTGGAGTCCATATAACCTGTAGGTAATTAACATTTATTTTTCCCTGTTCAGGGAACATCACATGCACGGATGATCAAAGGTCAGTTCCTGGTCAACATAAATAAACAAGCCTGTTTAAGATAAATTCCCCCACACTCCCTTGTACCTACTCCTTCTTTAAGCACTCACTCACTGGGGCAGCGTTAAGTCCGGTCCTGCACTCCCAGAGCTGGCTGCTCTGAGAGAGAGGACTGTGGGCCTTCCATCTGACCAAGGAAAGCCGCTGGCATTGCCCCAGTTTGGAACAGGACATGGAGGCTGGCCCCTCATGAAGTTTCCCGCCTGACTGCTTAGGGGATTGCCATTTTTATCAAATTTTGACTTGCAGAGATTTGCCCAATGTTTCCCCTTTTTACATTGGGGGCATATAAAAGGGGGTTCTTTTCCTGAGTGACTTTGGTCTTTACTATTGGGGCATTCCTGCTTCACATGACCTGGCTCTCAGCATAGAAAACAATTTGGGTTTTTCTCCCATTTCACTTTAGGAGGCTTTAATGCCACAGCCAATATTCTGGCTTTGTGTGTTTCAGTCTCCACTAGCTGACATGCTCCTATAAGTTCCCCGACTGTAGCTGCCTTTCCTCTGATTGCCTGCATTGCCTTCAGCTATTCTCCCCCGAAGCTATGCAGAGCCTTCTGGCCTTTCAGAAGGCCTGCTCCTTTCCCTACAGTTTCTCTCACCTCTCTCACTGATCTCCTACAATTGTAAAGCCTGGAATGTACAGCCTTTTAGGGAACATACACTTCATATGGCCTGTTTTTGACAACCCAAATGTGGTCACCAAGAAAGAACTCCGCTGGGCGCGGTGACTCACGCCTGTAATCCCAGCACTTTGGGAGGCCAAGGCGGGTGGATCACGAGGTCAGAAGATGGAGACAATCCTGGCTAACACAGTGAAACCCCGTCTCTACTAAAAATACAAAAAATTAGCCAGGTGTGGTGGTGGGCGCCTCTAGTCCCAGCTACTGGGGAGGCTGAGGCAGGAGAATGGCGTGAACCCGGGAGGCAGAGCTTGCAGTGAGCCGAGATCACAGCACTGCACTCCAGCCTGGGCGACAGAGCAAGACTCCGTCTCAAAAAAAAAAAAAAAAAAAAAGAAAAGAAAAGAAAAGAAAAGAAAGAATTCAAGTTCCAAGTAGAAGTTACTCTGAAAGGCAACCCAGTGACTGGTCACATCTCCTAAGAAGACAAAAGTAAAATTGGTAAGTTCACTCTAGTCTCTATTCCCCAATCGTATTTTATTTCAGTCTGTGTTCCAAAATACTAAATTCTTAATTATTTTCTTGATTTGGTATAACACTACATACGATGTAGTCTGGTCCCAGAATGCTTCTTCACTGAACAATACAAAATCCATGCAGATTGAACAGAGGAAGGACTAGCGGAAGGACTAGCGTTAATTGGAAGAAACTTTTGCTGACTTTTACTGCAGATTGAATTTTGTCCTCCCAAACACCTGGCAAAGGTAATGTCTCCATTTCACTAAGTACTCCTTAATTTGGAATTACAAAGACGATTAGCTCTCTAATGAGTTACAGCAAGTGAGGTGAAAGAGTAGGGGAAAAAAACTGAACACCAGATGATTCTTTTTAATGCCAAGAATAAAAAGGCTTTTTCTTGGTTAAAAATCTTTTAAATAAATTTCTCTCCTCTTTCATTTTGCAAAACTAAAATGTATAAATATTATTGCTTAGTTTGTATGGGAAAAATCTGATTTCATAGAACATTACATGTAAAGATTGGCTGTCATGAGTACATAGGTCTCTACTCTGTATTATTGATTGAGTATATCAGTAAATTTACCTTTAGAAACTTATGAATCTGCTGGGGTACCTAACGAATTAGGAAGATGGGAAAAATAGTTCCTAGCTTTAGAAAAAACAGTTCATTATGAAAGAAACCTCTACAAGATTCAAAATGGGTAGGCATTGTAAAGATGAGATATAAAGGGTAATTCTCAGGTTATTTATGGGAGTGGAAAAGTAAAGGTGCATAAATTCAAGGTGAGCAAAAAGTAGTGGAGAAAAGGTCTGCTTGTATCTTTGCTGCAAATGTAGAATCAAGGTCTTTGGATTACCAGAACATTTAGCACTGGGTTTAGTCTATTGCTGATACTTAATAAATATTAGTTGAATTTCAGTAGTCTAATTAAATGACTCAAAATTTTTAAAGTGCCTGATAATCTGTTTACCCAACCAATCAGTATAGCATTAGAAAAATAACCCAGGATGGGATTTTATTCTCACTCTGGCACTAATTAAATAATCAGGCAAGTCATCCTACCTCTTTTGGACTTAATCTCCTCACTTGTCAAAAAAAAAAAAAAAAAAAAGGAGAAAGAAGAAGGAGAAGGCGAAAGAGAAGAGGGAAAAGGAGAAGCAGAAGCAGCAGCAGCAGGAGGAGGAGAAGGGGGAAGAGGAGGAGGAGGGGGAAGAAGAGGAGGAGGGGGAGGGGGAAGAAGAGGAGGAGGGGGAAGAAGAGGAGGAGGAAGAAAGAGGAGAGGAAAAAGAAGAAGAAGAGGGGAAAATAATATTTAATTTTCTGGTTTACATAAAAGAATGAAATGAGGTTACAAACAGTAAATTGGTTTTTGGTAACTGGTAGATATTGTTGATATTCTCAAATCTAGGAAGAATTTCCATGTCCCTTATCTTTAAGATTAAATAGCTGAACCATTGTTCTTTATGGTATTCATAGGAGGGAAATAGTCTATATTTCTCCAATAGGTGATCTATGCTCATTATCTATTGACAGAAATATCCAATAATATTCTGACTGTTGTGTCCATCTTATTTAATTACAATTTGATAATACATTCTAATGGTGATAGAGTGCATTTTGACTACTTCTCCTTCCTCAGGCATTTGAATACTGAACATGTCTCAGATTGGCACGTTGATAGGCTTGGCATAATTGGGTTCTCTGTCAGTTTGCTGTCATTAGGATGAGCTGTGAATCACCATTAGGGCCATCTCAGTATATTCGGTTAACTGAGCTGATGAAATCTTGCATTAGTTTCCTGAAGTTGGTTGCACATATTAACATCTATTTATATTATTAAATATTCCATTGTGTTGACATCCATCCTTGAGCAAAATGTAATGGATATCTTAGTTTACAGAGGGACTTTTTCATGTGTGAAGTAAACACTGAAGAGCTTCAAGTGTAGTTAAACAAAATCACCAAGAAGATATAATTGAGTAAAAAGCAAGTTAAATATATAAATTATATTTCATTCTAGGTAAGATGTGTAGACCACGTCATATTTAGAGGTCATAGTTCAAGGGTACTGCTTTCATATCAGTGATAATCATCACTATATGCCTATGTAATAGTCATCAGGTTTATATCACATAAAATAAGAAATATTTATTATAAAATGGAGCTAAATCACAGTATTCAATATTTATAAAATGTAAATATGCATTCTGTTAATGTTTACATAGGACTTTGCCATACCTTCAGTTGACAGTAAAGCAATGCAAAATTTATAATAAAGAGTAGAAAGCCTTTCAAAACACCACCAATGACACTAAAAGATTTGAAAATAATTGCAAAATAGAATAATCAAATAAAATAGTCAGATTTTTTAAACAATAAAACCGAATAGTGTGAATGACTTTCAAGTTATTCTAGAATTGTCTTTAACTGTAAAACATTCCAGGACAAACATACAAAATCTCAAGAAAAGGAAATATTTTGCACGTTACATAGGGTAATTATACTGAAGTGTCAGCATTCTCATTTGTCAGCACTCTGATTTGGTTAATTTAAATATTCATTAATCACAAAAAAAGGATGGCATAAAACAAGCCTGCTTGAATTATATGTTTTGCTCAAGAGGTTATTGATTCATATAATTATTTCTTTCATACCAACTCAAGAAATAGAACTGTTATTAGTAAACTTCATTTGAAATACTTAATCACTGTTGCAAAGATGTTTTATCACCTGATCTGTATGAATCAGTAAATCAAAGCTCACATATTTGTCTCAAAACTTCAGCTCACAGATGTTAAGTCAAGATAATAAGCAGCATCAATCATACCTCACTGAACAAGATAGTCTGCATTACAGACACTCTCCCTGTAATCCATCCATTATATGGAACATCTGTTACAAATTATCAACTCCCCCCCCGCCCCCCCGCTACCCCACCCAGGGACTGCTCTATTTAAATGCTTCTGCAATAGCCCACTGTCTCCATTTCTCCAAATGAGTTAGATGGTGGCATCGGGATAGTACCAAGTTCACTGTCACCGTATGACAGCAGTCATCTTTCAGTCTGTGCTGAACTCCAATGGCACACTGCATAATGGTAAATGTTCTTCCTACAGTTGTATAGCAGAAATCCTCAGAGCATAAGCTAGTAGCCATCAGGAAACCACTGACAGTTCTTTCTCCATTATATATCAGTCATTGCCTAAGTTAAGCACTTAGTGTGTAATATTCATTCTTTTTCAAGTCCTTAGGAGAATATTGATTTGCTCATTTAGTTAAATATAAAATTAATGAGCCCAGATACATGTTTGTCAACTTTGGCTTATTTCCATGATCATGAAACACGTCTTGTAGAACATGTTGGTTTCCAGAAAAATCATGAGAATCTAAATAAATAAAGCAAGTACAAATTTATACTGCAGAAGAAGAATATTTTTTAAAGTGCCCTACTTAGAGTTTACCCATATATTGTCAAGGGTGCACCTGTCTTAAAGAGAATGACTTTATAAATGTGTTGTCCTAGTGTGTCATTGGAAATAACAATTTCAAATTTACTCTGTGATAGGTTTGTGAAAATAAGTTACAAGGATATCTATTAATCATTAATAAGTGAATAGTGAGACTGAACAAACGTAAAAGTCCATATAGCCACACTTTATTTTCTTGATGTTAGTCTGCATTGCAGAATTCTAATGACACATACACAGTAAACCCAATATTGGATTTACAGAAAACTTTGTACAAACATGGTACTTTCCATATTTTAGCACCTCATATGGTATTTTCCTACAGGATTTCATTAGCTCATCTGTTCTTAGTGTTTATGCAATAGTAGTTTAATAAATAAATTTCAGGATAGCATCTAGGTTGCATGAAGTTTTAAATAAACAAGTTACCTATTTGTAATTATTCTTACCAGTTTGTAAAAATACATCCTAAAATATCTGTTTTCCATTTCAGAAGGATCACCTTCGATGGATGGACAGCATTACTTTTATAGTGGACTATATAAAGTGTCTACAAGTGTCTACAACTTCAACTCATGTAAAACTACATTAAATATTTATGTCTACTTTACTGCCTGGAAATCTTGGTTAATTTACCTTTCACCTGAAGTTTGTGATAACTGACCAGGAAGTGTTTGTTTTTATAAAAAGAAAAAAACATTATTAAATAAACTTTTAAACATAGTGCTCTAGAGAGTCTTACGTTGGCAATTAAAAGCTTCAGCCAAAAATGACACAAGTCCTTTTGGCTCACAACTCACTAGTCTGAACCTATTACAGAGCTACACACAAAATGAAGGCATCAGAGTTCAAGTCTTCAAACGACAATCACATATTCACAAATTATACTTATCAGGATCAATGTCATTAAATTTCTTTGTATAAGGCTTGTGTGGGGAAAGGATGGTTTAATTTTTGCTTTTGCTTACAATGCAAATAGAAAAATAATCATGCTCTAAATAAGACTGCAAGAGACCAGCATGCAAAGGATCCTCAGAAACTATCACTGTCATTGAAACCATGCTGACAGAATCTACTGAAAAAGTAACTGCCTGAAGCATCACAATTTACATTTGTTACAAAACCTTACTGCTAAGAAAAAATACTCATATGTTTTTAATGATTTAGATTTTCCCCAAAACAGTCCTACAGCCTTTGAGAGCTTCCATCAAATGTTTGCCTTATCGTTTCAATGGCTTCTTTCTTTGGACTTCTCTCATATGTTATCCAGTGGCTTCTGATTCACACTCAAAATAAAATCCAAATTCCTTGCCATTGCCTTCTAATCCCTGTATAAACTGGCACTTGCTAATCTTTCTGACATTATCACCTCCACTCTCCTCTTCCTTTGCTATGCTCCAATTGCCATACTTATTAACACTTAAAAATTTTGCCATTGCTGTTCTCTGCCTGGAAAACTCTTGCCCATATTGTTTATGTGGCTGGCTGGCTCCTTCTTATTTATTTCTCAACTCCCTATCAAATGTTGCCCACCTCTTCCCCATCCAATTTTCACCACTTTTTTTTCTTCATTGCATTCGTTACTATCTGAAATTATCTTTCACTTGTTTATTGACTTTCTTCTCTTTAAAAGTCTTAAGCAGGCACCTTCCCTATCTTGTTTACTACCTTAACCTGAGAAAAGTGGTTTAATTGGCTCACAGTTCCACAGGCTGTACAGGAAGTATGGCTGAGGAGGCCTCAGGAAACTTTCAATCATGGTGGAATGCAAAAGGGAAGCAGGCACATCTTACATGGCCAGAGCAGGAGTAAGAGAGTGATGGCGGTGCTGCTACACACTTGTAAACAACCAGATCTCAGGAGAACTCACCACCACGACAGCACCAAGGGGGATGGTGTTAAACCATGAGAAATTGCCTGCATGATCCAGTCACCTCCTACCAGACCCTACGTCCAACAATAGGGATTACAATTTGACATGAGATTTGGGTGAGGACACAGATCTAAACCAGATTAACTATACAAATGAATGAATATGTAACCCCTTTTCCCCAAAGAGACTAATTACATTTTTAAAAATCAGACAAAGGAGGAAACATGGAAAGAACATGGAGCAGTCATTGAATAAACAATAATCATAGGCATTTAATATTAAATGTATTGTCATGTCTGATAACTTGTCAATAAGACAAACCAGCAGATACCGCGAAATAAAAGGGTAAGATACCTGAGAATGGTGTGGTAGGAGAGGGTTTTTAGGAATTCCCTTTGAAGCTTGGCACTTCCACCTCTGTAATCCTTCAGAATTTTCTCACGCTGCATCCTACTTTCCACCTCACCCTGTTCTTTGTAGTGTGCACGTGCGTGTGCACACACAGACACACACATATACACTCACTCTCACAAGAAACATGATCCAAATATTAAAAATTAAATGCAGATAGCAAAGAATGATTCAGATGCTGAATTCTGGCTATAGGGAGTGTATAGCAAAGAAATTAGAAAATCTAAACCAAAGGCTTCAGTGTTCACTGACATTTTATGTGCAAGAGGGGAGTTGCTATACTATCAGTTGATACATCAACCAGCTGAAGACCTTAAAATCTTGCCCAATTTGCAGCTGCAGTGGCCCTAACTTGTGGCCTAAAAGCCCTGCCATGTATACCTTGATCTCCACCTTGGGACAGGAAACCTCTGACAACAGCTTCTTTAATCTACTTCATTGGGTGCTGCTTCTCATTTATGGAGCCTTGCCCTGAGTGTCACATAGATTCCATTTAATTTGTGTGGTCACCAGCTACACCTAATTAAATTCCTTCCTGAAATTGCTGACTTCCATGGTACCTCTCATGCCAACTTTTAAACTCAATTACTTCTGTTTCTGCACATGAGCAAACCATAAGGCATAAAGAATCAAATGAAACAGCACTGACTCAGCACCAATAAAACTGTGTTTTTCACTTCATATAGATTTTGATTTCTGTTCATCAATATCTCAGTTCATGACTGATTCGCCATCATGTAGTCATCACAATTATTCCTGACCTTTTGAACCCTCTTCAGTCTCCAAATTAGCATCTTCTCACCCCTGTACTTCAGTATGATCAGAATGTATTTCAATAAAAATTAATTTTATTAAATTGAAAATAAAAATTCTGAGATCCTCCTCCAGACTCTCCCTTTATTCTGCCAATATTCTTCCAATTTATCCAAGTATGAAATTTTGGAATAATGTTTCATTCTCATTATTTACTTTTCCTTTATTAAGCCTAATGTCTCAGTCCACCTCCAGTTCAAAAAAAAATGTACTGGTTTCCACTATCTACATAATTAAGTACCAACTCATTGCTGTGGTGTTTAAGGTCTTCCCTTAACCAACTTTCCTACACCTTTATGGACTCTTGGTTCTCTGATCAAACTTAAGCCATCAGCTTCTCCTCTCTTCAAAATGCCTTAGATTTTTCAGTCTTTTGGAATATTTGTTTACTTATTCCCTTTTTCTACCAACAAAATAGTCATCTTTTTCCTCTTTAACTGCTAGCCCAGAGCAACTGTTTTCTTGGAATCCTCACTGAAAAACTCATCCCTCCAGCCTCAATATCTAACAAACTTTTTGAGTCCAAGAGATATGGAGTGAATTCCTAAGTCACTTAGCTGGAAAATGGCAAGGCCTGAATGAAAACCTATGTTTCATGGTAGCTACTCAGCCTTCATCTTTCAAAACTTTCAAGTTTAACTTTTTATTTCTATCTTCACATGATAGTTCCTACAATCCTTTTAGGCCTTTTTTAAAATGAAGGTAGCAGTGGGGAGCACATAAAATATTCAGTCATGATTTATGAAACGGGGATGTTTTTGCTCTAAAATTCTTTTTCTGGTTTCCAATACTTTGTTGAACTTTGTGGTCATAGGAATATATTGCTATAATAGGATATCTTTAATAATTCCCAAGTGTCTATCTAAAAGTGATAATTTCATTATCCTATAGGAAAATTTTCAATCATTTAAGAAATTTTACTGCATATTGTCTTTACCCATCTGGCTGTTTGTTTCGGCTAGCTTTTCATTCAGTTTTCCCAGTTGATTTGTCACTTTTAAATTCTAATGGATTTATCTGGAATAATTAGATAATTGGAGATCTTTTTTTCAGGTTACTTATGCTAATATAACCAGTCTTAGCAAATATAAGAAATTACCACTTTTAATCCTTTATAAACTAAAGGATTTCTCAGTTATCCTTTATATCTTAGAATGTGTCCACTTGTAGATAATATAAAGCCTAACTCAAATTGACTTAAACAATAAAGAAATCCACTGATTTTCATGACAGGAAGTTAAGCAGGTGTTTGATTAATCTAGTGGCTCAACTTTTTATGCAAGGGCCCACAGGTTTGTTTTGTCTCTCCACTCCATCATCTACAATTTTGGCCCTACACTAAGGCTGGTTTCCACTGTAATCACAGATTGACTTCCAGGAATAACAGAGGCTAAATCTTTCTTGTTCACATACAACAGGAGAAGGAGCTAGTGTATTTCTCCCAAACTTCATACAAACTTGCATCGTACCATCTGGTTATACCATTTTAGAGAATGTGCTTACTCCTGAACAAGTCTCTATCACAAGAAGATTGTCGTGATCTGATTGGCTTAGGCCTAGCTTCCTGAACCAATCCTTAGCAGGGGCACATGAGATTGGCAGGACTGATATAGGCTAATCAAGGCCATTCATATAATGAGGAGGAAGCAGAGGGGTTAAGTCCTTATACCACACTGAGACAAGTAGAGTGAATATTAGGGAGTCAACCACAAAGTCTACTTTATCTTTAGCATGCAGAGGTAGAAAAGCTACCTCGAAATTCATTTTCAATCAATAAAAATATTATTTGCCCCTGCTCATAATTTTTAATCTTCTGAAACCTACATGTCCTGTCTGTGCTGAACTATGTAAAGTAGTTTTATGTAGTAATGAAAATCATGGAGTTAAAGCTCATATTCATATGCAAATAAAAATCAGAATAAAACCCCAGAGCCACTTAAGGAATGTTGTTTGACATTACCTTACGTGAGTTATCTGAACTTTCTGAGGCTTTGCTTTTCATTTTTGGAAAAGGGGTATCAGTACCAAATTAACTATAAAAATTAGAAAATATATAACACTTAGCACAATGCCTTCTACTTGATAGATGAGCATTAAGTCATTATTATTTCAGTATTTTCCCCCTATTCCATTATAAGCTCCCCAGATGGTAGAGATTATTGAATATTCCAATGATAGTACATTTTTTCCTTTTTGAATGTTTCACATATTTTCTCATTTGTTTTGCTAAAATCAAATGTGATACATGCGTTCTTGTTTTCATTGATTTAAAAAAAGGGAGCAGTTTGAGATTGATATTGTCGAAGTTACAGACTAGTGAGAGGCCCAATCAGTGCTAAAATAGTATTTGTCATTTAGAAAGTACTTTGTACATACATTACCCTATGTATTTTTCACAATAATGATATAAGGTTGACATTATCATTCTCTTTATAAAATGCAAGGAAACTGAGACTTAATGAGGTTCAGAAATTTTCTTAAACCTTTTGCATGAAATAGTACTGAAATAAAATTATTCTGACTCTTTGTCCAAATCTCTTTTCTTTAGATCACTTTTTCTTGAAATATAGAGTACATAAACATTTTCTAGACATCTTGTACAAAATACAAATCCTGGGGCTCTAGTCATAGAAGTTGAAATTCAGTAGCTCTTGGGTACAGCTCATAAAATTTACATTCTTTTTTTAAAACATACCAGAAATTCTGTTGCTCATCACAGTTTGAAAGTTACTAAGAGTCTATTCATTTTTGTTAAGGAAAACAGCATAGAAAGGTGGATATCTAATTAGTAACATTTAACAAATTTGAGAAAGCAGCATAATATAATCCTATTTTTAACATAAATTTAGAGTCTTCTTTCAGAATAATGCTGTAATTTTGTAAAGATGTATTACTTTTTCTCAGATTTTGATTGGCCAAAAGTAAAAACATGTATAAAAATTAAGTCAATGACTACACTAATCTGTTAAGCTAATAAAAATTATTAATTCAATGACTTATTACAAATCTATTTCATAACATACTACGTGCCATGCACTGTCCCCTAGGACCTGAGAATACAATAGTGAGAAAAAAATAAAAGCACAATTCCAGCCTTCTTGTACCTAAAATCTAAAGAGGAAAGCCACCACTAGTAAAACAGTCACACAAATAAATAGAAAGTTTTCACTGTGATTTCAACTACTGTATGAATGAGAGGTACATGGTACTATGAATGTATGCAATACAGGAATTTTACTTAGGCAAGACAGTCAGAGAAGTCTGCTCCAAGTGAACCCCGAGCAAAGATTCAAAATGTGAAGCCTAAATAGGTGTTAAATAGGCAAAGTAAGGAGGGACAGGAGTTTCATGCCGAGGAATCAGGTTATGTAGGTGATAGATTAGATACAGGAATGGGCAGAAGGATAGATAATGATGATGATAACAGATGAATAGACAGATAATAAAAGTTGAGCTCCATCAAATTAATTGAAAGCAAAATTGCTTTTGGAAAAAAAGGAAAGTAAAACTGTTTGTTTCTCATTTCCATTCTTGACTACCCCTGGTATAAAGGGTTGGTTACTCTCATGAGACTGAAAACAGTAGGAAGAGGTCACTTAGATTAGATTAGTAAATAGCAAACAAATGTAAGAAAGCCCTCTAGGCTTCATGAGTAACATAATGGTGGTCAGAAAGTATCTGAGGATAAGGTAAAGAAGGAATGACCCAATCCCACGTGAAGTTGAACTCTGCCAGCCCGGGATGTCAAGAGTATATCAGGAGACATCATCTTGTATAAAAATAAATATTCTATCAATAATACCATACTTCCTAAATAAGGGTATACCATAATTCTTCATAACTTTATTATAAAGGTGAATACATCAGCTTTGCAGGTATTAATAGCTAATGTACTATGAAAAGTCTAGTCACATTATTAAATATTATTTTTATTGAAATATTTTTTCATGACTATTTCTACATATCCTTTTCCATTGAGTCAACACAAACTGGTCCTTTGTACTGGATGGTTCATTGTAGATGAGTAAACCGCATGATAAAAATAAGAATTAGTCACCATGGCCTGAGTTTTTCAATTTATCTCTCTGCATTAATCTAATCTTCCAGACAGTAGCTAAACCTCCTTTTCACTTGGTATTAGGATGTGTTTAGGACATTGCTTCCATGATTGATTGCCATGCCTGCTTCCCTTTTCTCCAGAGCATATTCCTGCATGTGTTTGGAAGTGTCTGTCCTCAAACAGTATTTATAGGGTTAAAAATAAAACAATTGGATAATGAGCATATTTGGGATCAAAATTCTCACTTTAATTTTAAATGATTTAAAACAAAGACCTGTTTAATGTTTTGAATACCAGCAAATTTAACTTTTCATTTAAAACTACTATATAGGAGAAACAACAGGGGTCAGGTAGGGTGGCTCGTGCCTGTAATCCCAGCACTTTGAGAGGCCAAGGTTGGGACTGCTTGAGGCCAGGAGTTTGAGACCACACTAGTTAACATAGAGAGACCCCATCTCTATAAAAAAAAATTAAAAAATTAGCTGGGCATGGTGGCATGTGCCTGTGTCCCTAGCTACTCAGGTGGCTGAGGCAGGAGGATCGCTTGAGTCCAGGAGGTCAAGGCAAGAGTGAGCTAGGATCATGCCACTGCACTCCAACCTGGGCAACAGAATGAGACCATGTCTCTAAAAAAAGAAAAAGAGAAACAAAAAAGCAGGAAAGTCCTTAAAATCAAATAAAAATGAAAACAAACAATAGACGTATAAAGCAAACAGTAATGTATAACAATAGGTGTATTTGTTGAATCAGCAAGTCTCAGAATTTCACAGAAAATGTGATGTTATCTATGTGAGAAAAAGCCAAAAAAGTTGCTTGGCACGGAGAATTCATCTTAGCATTGTGCAGAGGCTCTAAGAAGCACTCCTCATGAAGGACTGAACAGTCACACCGTAAGGACTCTACAGCCTGGCACCACTAGTTGCTGTCTACAAGGAGAATGAGCAATAATTTCGCAAGAAGTCAATACACAACTTTCTGTTTGTTAGCACATGAATTTATCATAATTGGACAAATTTGACCCGTTATCAAGACTAAAGCCTGTTCTTGCTTCAATGATTTTACCTTCAAAGCAAGAAGACTCTTTTTGCCTCTGTTTCTG
This sequence comes from Pan paniscus, assembly GCF_029289425.2. Classification (NCBI taxonomy): domain Eukaryota; kingdom Metazoa; phylum Chordata; class Mammalia; order Primates; family Hominidae; genus Pan; species Pan paniscus. The sequence goes on from NC_073258.2 coordinate 101,078,206, forward strand.
AGGGAGGAATTTTCCACTTTCAAGTACTACTTCCTCATCTGAAAAATAATATGGTCAAACTAGATGACTCCAATTAATTTAAAAATTCTACGACTCTGTAACACTGCTAAATTAGTATATGAAACTGTAGGTCTTTATTTCATATTGCCAGTATTATAGAAAGAGCTTTAAAGATTCCAAGGAGAGATATATATATGTACACATATACATTTTATTCACTTTTCAGCTTTAAAAGACAATTGCTTCTCGAAGGAAGATTTTCTAACTGAACATTAAATCAACAGAAAGAGTTGATCTGGTATCAGTCTGCAATGCTGGGGAACCCTTTATTGAGGCTAGATTGAATCCATGAGAACATGGCTTCTGCTCAGGGCTTTTGGTTTGTCATTTGCTCAGCAGTCCTCACCATGAAGAAATGAACACACTGTGCCCATTTTTCAAAATTGACTATTTCCAAATACAGTATTTAATTTAGTGATCCTTTATAATAGCATTGTCCCTGAGGAGGAAAAAACAGTTGTCAGATTACTGGCCATTTGACACTGAATCATTATAACCAAGTATAAAATTTAATGAGATTTCTACTGAGTGAGTGGCATTTGTGTATCATCTGGACTGTCATACATTTGCCATCACTGAGACGTTTGCTTCTTATTAATCTATCTTCAACGATGCCTTATGTAAATTAGCTGAAAAAGCCTTTTAGGAGAACCTTTCCTCCCTGATTTATTTTAAAAAGTCAAAAAATAGCAAAAGTAGAATCATTAACAGGCCTTAAAAAACAAAGATACTGACTATATCAATAGGTTGATGTAATCCACTCCTAAATATATACAAGAAGCTTATGCCAGGCAGCATTCAGTATATGATGTATAAAAATATTTTTTCAGAAATAAAGTATTGATAAGCCAATTCTAATATTATAACAGTAAATCTTGTTTTCACCTTTTTATGGTTAAAATTTTATTTAATGTCTCTTAGAAGGTAAATCACGCTGCCAACTATTCAGAATATCTGTATGTTAATATGTTCATAAAAGTATTTCAGATTTACCATCATTTAGAAAAGTTAGCTGTCCAGAGGCTATAACGCTCTCAGTTTCTAATAAGGATGATCCTTATTATTAATCATATGAAAGGATTATTTTCTTCATTCATGGAGCTAGTCTGTCATTTTTATTACCACTCTAAACTTGGATGCAAAAAACCCTGTTAACCCAAATATATTTTGATTTAACAAAAATGAAACTTAAATCGCATCTCCGTCTAATATAATTATCATATTTTCAAACATTCTTTTACCTGTTAATTGTTATACAACATTCCACACTCAAAATATAACTCCTCTATCCTTTCTTCCTTTATTTATTTTTCCTTCTTTTTTTCCCTTTCTTCATCTTTCCTTCTACAAATATTTATTGAGGGTCTAAATGTATGTCAAGCACCATGTTGGACGTTCAGATAAGTGGAAGTTACAGAAGAATAAATAGGCAGTTTAATGGCTGCCTAATATTTCATTATAAGAATTTAGAATTTAAACATTACATGATTATTGGGCAATTTGTTGTTTACAATGGTTTATAATTATAAATAATTACACAGCCACAATCAGTACCTTGGTTATATAAATCTTTGTCCCTCTCACTAATTATTTTCTAAGAACCATATTTGGGCAAATAGACAAATATCAAAAAGAATAAAGAGGATTTATTATGTTGTAAATTATATTTTTTGTTCCAGCTGAAAGTTTAAAAAAATTATTTAGATTAATTATTACCTATTATGAAAGCAATATGCCCTTCTTTAAGAGGGCTAATTTAAATATTTTCATAGAACTTTAATACTCAGAGAGGCAAATTATTTTATTTAAATTAACAAAGAGCTGTCTTCCACAGTGTCTCCCACTGAGCCTTGCACATAGGCGGTTGTTAAATGCTCTTTGAAGAGATGAATAAATAGAATGGAGGGAATGAAACAGAATAAATGTAACAACATAGAAGAGCTTAATAAATGAGTTTGCTGGCAATTATTCCTATATGGACACATTAGCTAAATTTCAAGTCTTTTTCATAATATTTGAGGGTCCTCCTGACAGAGTTTCATACTGATGAAAACACTCTTTAGGCAAGTTCCAGTTAGCCATTGCTGCCCCAAAACTTATTAGCTTAAAACATCAATCTGTTATTTTCTGTCATGATTTTAGCAGCTGACAGGCCAGGCAATTCTTGCTCGATTTTCTCATGTAGATGCTGGCTAAAGCTGGAGTCATCTGAAAGCTTCTTTTGTTTATTTTTTTAATTCACAAATAATAATTGTGTGTATCCCAGGATGTACCTAGTGATGCTTTGGTACATATACTGTACAGTGATCAGATCAAGGTAATTAGCATATTCATCATCTTAAACATTTATCTTTTCTTTGTGTTAGAAACATTCAATATCCTCATTCTTGCTATTTAAAACTATGGATATTGTTAACGATAGTCATCCTACAGTGGTCTATAGCCCTAGAACTTATTCCTTCTGTCTAGCTGTACTTTTGTATCCTTTAAAAAATCTCTCCCTATGCTATTCTCCCCCTTTCCCTTCCCAGCTTCTAGTGTCCTCTGTCCTTTCTACTTCTATGAGATCCTTTTTTTAGCTTTCACATATAAGTGAGAACATGTGGTGTTTAATTTTCTCTTCCTGGCTTATTTCACTTAACATAATGTCCTCCATTTCCATCCATGTTGCCACAAATGAGAGAATTACATTCTTTTTATGGCTGAATAGTATTCCATGGTGTATATATATCACACTTTCTTTATCCATTCATCTGTTGTTGGACTCCTAGGTTGATTCCATATCTTGGCTATTGTGAATAATGCTGCAATAGACATAAGGGTAAAGATGTCTCTGATATACTGACTTCCTTTTCTTTGGATAAATGCATAATAGTGGGATTGCTGGATCACATGGCAGTTCTCTTTGTAGTTTTTTGGGGATCCTCTGTACTGTTCTCCATAATGGCTATACTAGTTTACGTTCCCACCAACAGTGTGTAAGACTTCCTTTTTCTCCACATTCTCACCAGCAATCGTTATTTTTGTCCTGCTGATGATAGCCGTCCTAGCTGGGGTCAGATGATACCTCACGGTGGTTTTGATTTGCATTTCCCTGATTATCAGTGATGTTGACCATTTCTTTCATATATTTGTTGGTCATTTGTGTGTCTTCTTTTGATAAATGTCTTTTCAGATGTGACTTTTTTTAATAGCGTTGTTTGTCTATTTGCTGTTGAAATGTTTGAGTTCCTCATATATGCTGGACATTAATCCCCTTTCACGTGAATAGTCTGCAAATATTTCCTCCATTCTGCGAGTTGTCCTTTCATTCTGTTGATTATTTCTTTTGCTGTGAGGAGCTTTTTGGTTTGGTATAATCCTATTTGTTTATTTTTGCTTTTGTTGAAGATACTTTCTAAATTAACAGTGAAAACATTAAAGGTCTCTGTACTCCTTGCTTTTGTTGCTTTTGAGATCTTATTCATAAAATCTTTTCCAAAACCAAGGTCCTGAAGCACTTCCTCTATATTTTTTTCTAGTAGTTTTATTGTTTCTGGTCTTATAGTTAGCTCTTTGATACATTTTGAATTTATTTTTGTATAAGGTGAGGGGTGAGAAGTCTAGTTTCATTCATCTGCATGTGAACATCCAATTTTTCCAGAACCATTTATTGAAGAGACTGTTCTTTCCCTAATGAGGTCTGATCTGAAGGCCTCTTCACTGACATGTCTGGTGCCTGGACTTGGATGGCTAGAATAGCTGGACGCAAGTTGAATCTCTCTCTCCACAGACCTCTCTAAATAGCTAATTTGGACTTCTTCACAGAATGGCAATTTCCATGTAATTGGACTGACAACTGTCTTTTCCTATAAAAAGCATTCCAGGAAACCTGTGGTAAAGATGCAAAGCTTAACCTCAACTCAAAATTCACACACAGTCATTTATACCATTGTCTGCTGGATCAAACAGTCACGGGCCAGCTCAGATTTAAGGAGGTGAAAAAATTGACTTCACCGTTCAATAGCAGAATGGCTTGCATATTCAGGGAGTAAAGGAAGTGATAGTGGCCACCTTATACACAGACAGACTCAAAGTGATTAATGCTTTCTTCAAATGCCATCTCTATCTCTACCACATAAAGTGTGGCTGTATGTGTTCCCTAACACATACTTTTTCTCTTTCTTTCTTCAGTTGAAGATACTTTCTAAATTAACAGTGAAAACAGTAAAGGTCTCTGTACTCCTTTCTTCCTTCCACAAATTAGGATTTACAATCACATCCAAATTTAAACCTCAGCTGTGCTGTTCCCTAGCAGAGTGATTTGAGCAAATAACTTCTCATTAGAATGAACTCTCTGATACCCAGTGCCTACCATAAAACTTAACATATAATAAGGTTATTGACCATTTATTATTATTTATTAACTAAGTAATCTCTTTGAGATTCTATTACCTCCTCTATGAAATGGGGATAACAATGCCCACCTCCCAGTGACGAAGAAGTAAATGAACAATTTAATGTTTGCAAACAATTAGTAAGCACCTTAATACAGTACAATACAGTGAGATTATCACAGCTATTAGTATTATTATAGTTAATATTCTTCTCACTATTATATCATTATAATGTATTGTAGATGCTCCTCTACATTCCTGTCACCACAGTCTAAAAACTTGTTAGACATCTTCTTCAACACCTGGATCTCATTTATTTTCTTTACCTTATCCTTAGTCGCTATTTTAGTGGCTTCAACACTGATATTGGGCGATGCAATAGACATATTTTTTCATAAATCCTAGACCTTATAAACCCTGTAATAATATTCTCAACTTTGCTTTAGATAAACAAAAACCAGCTTCTTACTCAAAACCACCCTACCTCTAAAATCACAAATCTGTCAATTTTCTCTTGCAACACAATTCCTACTCTTATATTTTCCTCCCATAACAATCCAGTCTCCTTGACTCCTTTTTTTTATTCTAGTCTGTCAGCCCCATTCTGGCTTCCTCTGACTTGACTCCATAGTTACCCACAGCATTGTCATATTTGATGATAAACAATATCAGAATTACAAACTCCCAAGCCTGAATGGTCCCTACTGACTGCTTTCCTGGTCTTGGTCCTGACTTTCCTATCTTTACTGAATTGGTCAGTTTCACTTCAAAATGATACCGTCTAACCAAATTTGAACTCTAGTACTATTCTAGAATCTTTGTATTTTCTCTTCATTGCATCCTTCCACTTTTATCATGTGCTATTCCAAAACTTTCCTGTTATCCTCCAGCCCCCAATCTAATTTCCCGCAATCACCCTAACTCTTGTAGACAGTATTATATTCTTAAGTTTAAAAAATGAGTACCTTCCAAAATGAGTTCTCTCAACGTTTCCCCTTACCATCTCGAAAACTGTAATTATTTTGCTTCCTTCATTTATCTTAGAGGAAAAAATTGTCATTTCTTCTCAAGGTTTCCCTCTAGTCCTTTGCCCACGATTCCAACTTTCGGTCACCTTCCTGATAGAATAGTCTCTATCTTCTATATCTTTAGTCTCTTGCATCTGCTGGTGGTTCTTCTCAGGTAACAACAACAACAAAACAGTTCATTCTTTATTTTCTAAAAATGTCATTTGCCCCAATGAGGCTTTTAAACTTTTTCTCCACCTTACTGAACCTGTATTGTTGACACTCTCTATTCAAAGGTCTTCACCAACTCCTCCATCTGTTCAGCATGCAACCATTTCTTAGCGTTTAGCTCATGTCTCTTAATCAACAAATCCAGAGAGCACTTGCTACATAAAGACCAACTCAGAAAATACTTAAAATACTTCAGTTTTTGAAATTCAAAATAAAGCATTATTGTGACTTTAATTGCCCATACTATGGAATGGAAGAACTGGCATTGCTTTGTAGCCACTAAAATATAAATACCTGTGCATTTTTAAAATACTATTCAAAATCACCACTAGAAATAAAAACACAATGGCACATTTCTCCTCAAATCTGATTATAATTGGTTCTTAAAGATGAAGTCCATATGCACACAGATTAGTCAATACTATTCTATACCATTCTTTCATAATCAAAAGGGAATTAATCCTCCTTTATTCACTACCTCCCCACTCCTACCAAGAAAAAAAGGAAGCTAATCATAGATCACAGTCTCCTTTGAACTCCCTACAGAACTTTATGTATGCCTCATGTCTGGCATATGTCCTTACCTTGTCTATACTATCATTATTTCAGAACCTTTTGCACCTCCCCTGTTAGAGTCTAAGCTATGTGTACTTGATAGTACACATCATGGGGCTTGTACATTGTATGTTCTCTGAACATGAACATTAGCTCTATCCACTTGTAGTATTTTAGTAAGGATGAGATTTTTTTTTGTCTCTGTAGCATTGCCTATCATTTTCTGTTGCTGCCTCTGTAAACTGATTGATTTCAGCAGCTGCATTTGATACTGGCATTCACATCTTTGTGTTTGTTTCTCATTATTTTTTCTTTTTCTATAAAATATAATGCTAATTGGTAACTGCCTCTGGGCACAAAGTAGCAGAAAGAAATCAAATCTACAATTAAGTTTCCCCCAGAAATCCTAGACTCCAACTTGCATCCATGACTTTTTGTTGTCAATTTTAATTACTAAATTCATATTTCATTAAGATGATTACATAGTTGGATATGCTACATATGGGAAATATAATTTCTCATGGCTCCTGATAATAATTTGTGCTTAACTTTATCCATTGCCTTTGACCTATAGGACCCCCCGGCCCACCTGGGATAGTAATTGTTGAGGAAATAACCGAAAGTTCGGCCACACTGTCCTGGAGTCCAGCAGCTGACAACCACAGCCCAATCTCCTCCTACAACCTTCAAGCTCGCAGCCCATTTTCCCTGGGCTGGCAAACAGTAAAGACAGGTAAGAGGCACTAAAGCAACATCAGATATAACCAGAGTGGCCTTCTATCTCATAAGCTATATTTGGCTAAGGTCTTACTATGATTTTTTTGGATTCTGAAATCTCTTTGTTATTTATTACAATATTGACAACTCTTTGCTTCTTTTTATGAACCTGAGAAGAGCAAGGTACCTTGCTTTCCTCTTTTCAGTTCCCAAAGAGGAACTATATCATGTTGGCTTATTTGTTTGTTGAAATAACCTTAAACTCACATATAAGTTGCAAAAATAGTACAGAGTTCCTGTGGACCCACTCCCCAGCTTCCTGCCATGATAAAATCTTACATAACCATAGTACAATTACCAAATCAGGAGATGATGTTGGTGAATTGATGTTAACTAAAATTCAGACCTTATTAGGATCTCACTAGTTTTGATATGCAATTGTTTTAGCGTGTACTTATATGAGATTCTATGAAATTTTATTATGTAGACTCAAGTAACCATCGAGACAATCAGGATATAGATCAGTTTCATTAGCTCAGTTCCTTTTGCTACTCCTTTCTAGTCATACATCTCTTTTATTTATAAAAAGAAAATCTATTCAGCTGGCAAGATGGCTGAATAGGAAGAGCTCTGGTGTGCAGTTCCCAGTGAGATCAACGCAGAAGGTGGGTGATTTCTGCCTTTCCAATTGAGGTACTAAGCTCATCTCATTGGGACTGGTTAGACAGTGGGTGCAGCCCATGGAGGGCAAGCTGAAGCAGCGTGGGGCATTGCCTCACCCAGGAAGCATAAGGGGTCGGAGAATTCCCTCCCCTAGCCAAGGGAAGCTGTGAGAGACTGTGTCATGAGGAACAGTGCACACCAGCCCAGATACTACACTTTTCTCAGAGTCTTCACAACCCACAGACCAGGAGATTCCCTCAGGTGCCTATGGCACCAGGGCCCTGGGTTTCAAGCAGAAAACTGGGAAGCCATTTGGGCAGACATCCAGCTAGCTGCAGGAGTGTTTTTTCATACCCCAGCTGTGCCTGGAACGCCAGTGAGACAGAACATTCACTCCCCTACAAAGGGGGCTGAGGCCAGAGAGCCAAGTGGTCTAGCTCAGCAGATCCCACCCCCATGGAGCCCAGCAAGCTATAAGATCCACGAAATACTCAACAATCTGAAGTCGACCTGGGATGCTTGAGCTTGGTCAGGGGAGGGGTGTCCACCATTACTGAGGATTGAGTTGGTGGTTTACCCTTACAGTGTAAACAAAGCCACCTGGAAGTCTGCAATGAGCAGAGCCCACCGCAGCTCAGCAAAGCTGCTGTAGCCAGACTGCCTCTCTAGATTCCTCCTCTCTGGGCAGGGCATCTCTGAAAGAAAGGCAACAGCCCCAGTCAGGGGCTTACAGATAAAACTCCCATCTCCCTGGGACAGAGCACCAGGGGGAAGGGGCAGCTGTGGGCACGGCTTCATCAGACTTAAACGTTCCTGCCTGCCAGCTCTGAAGAGAGCAGCAGATCTCCCAGCGCGGCGCTCAAGCCCTGCTAAGGGACAGACTGCCTCCTCAAGTGGGTCCCTGACCCCTGTGCCTCCTGACTGGGACACAACTCCCAGCAGGGAGTTGTGACCGACACCTCATAAAGGAGAGCTCTGGCTGGCATCTGGTGGGTGCACCTATGGGACTAAGCTTCGAGGAAGAAACAGGCAGCAATCTTTGTTGTCCTGCACCCTCTGCTGGTGATACCCAGGCAAACTGGGTCTGAAGTGGACCTCCAGCAAACTCCAGCAGACCTGCAGCAGAGGGACCTGACTGTTAGAAGGAAAACTAACAAACAGAAAGGAATAGCATCAACATTAACAAAAAGGATGTCCACACAGAAACCCCATCCAAAGGTCACCAACATCAAAGACCAAAGATAGATAAATCCACGAAGATGAGGAAAAAACAGCACAAAAAGGCTGAAAATTCCAAAAACCAGAACACTTCTTCTCCTCCAAAGGATCACAACTCCTCGCCAGCAAGGGAACAAAACTGGACGGAGAATGAATATGATGAATTGACAGAAGCAGGCTTCAGAAGGTGGGTAATAACAAACTCCTCCAAGCTAAAGGAGCATGTTCTAACCCAATGCAAGGAAGCTAAGAACCCTGAAAAAAGGTTAGATGGATTACTAACTAAAATAACCAGTTTAGAGAAGAACATAAATGACCTGATGGAACTGAAAAACACAGCACGAGGACTTTGTGAAGCATACAGAAGTATCAATAGCCAAATCAATCAAGCTGAAGAAAGGATATCAGAAATTGAAGATCAACTTAATGAAATAAAGTGTGAAGACAAGATTAGAGAAAAAAGAATGAAAAGGAACAAACAAAGCCTCCAACAAATATGGGACTATGTGAAAAGACCAAATATACGTTTGACTGGTGTACCTGAAAGTGACAGGGAGATGGGAACCAAGTTGTAAAACACTCTTAGGGATATTATCCAGGAGAACTTCCCCAACCTAGCAAGACAGGCCAACATTCAAATTCAGGAAATGGAGAGAACACCACAAAGATACTCCTCGAGAAGAGAAACCCCAAGACACATAATCATCAGATTCACCAAGGTTGAAATGAAGGAAAAAATGTTATGGGCAGCCAGAGAGAAATGTCAGGTTACTCACAAAGGGAAGCCCATCAGACTAACAGTGGATCTCTCAGCAGAAACTCTACAAGCCAGAAGAGAGTGGGGGCCAACATTCAACATTCATCATTCTTAAAGACAAGAATTTTCAACCCAGAATTTCATATCCAGCCAAACTAAGCTTTATAAGCAAAGGAGAAGTAAAATCCTTTACAGATAAGCAAATACTGAGAGATGTTGTCACCACCAGGCCTGCCTTACAAGAGATCCTGAAGGAAGCACTCAATATGGAAAGGAAAAAACCCATACAGCCTCTGCAAAAACATACCAAATTGTAAAGACCATCAACACTATGAAGAAGCTGCATCAACTAACCGGCAAAATAACCAGCTAGCATCATAATAACAGGATCAAATTTACACATAACAATATTAACCTTAAATATAAATGGGCTAAATGCCCCAGTTAAAAGACACAGACTGGCAAATTGGATAAAGAGTCAAGACCCATCAGTGTGCTGTATTCAGGAGACCCATCTCACGTGCAAAGTCACACATAGGCTCAAAATAAAGGGATGGAGAAAGATTTACCAAGCAAATGAAAAGCAAAAAAAAGCAGGGGTTGCAATCCTAGTCTCTGATAAAACAGACTTTAAACCAACAAAGATCAAAAAAGACAAAGAAGGGTATTACATAATGGTAAAGGTATCAATGCAAAAAGAAGAGCTAACTATCCTAAATATATATGCACCCAATACAGGAGCACCCAGATTCATAAAGCAAGTCCTTAGAGATCTACAAAGAGACTTAGACTCCCACACAATAATAGTGGGAGACTTTAACACCCCACTATCAGTATTGGACAGACAAACAAGACAGAAAATTAACAAGGATATTCAGGACTTGAACTCAGCTCTGGACCAAGCAGACCTAATAAACATCTACAGAACTCTCCACCCCAAATCAACAAATGTACATTTTTCTCAGCATCACATCACATTTATTCTAAAATTGACCACATAATTGGAAGTAAAACACTCCTCAACAAATGCAAAATAATGGAAGTAATAACAAACAGTCTCTCACACCACAGTGCAGTCAAACTAGAACTCAGGATTGAGAAACTCACTCGAAACCACACAACTACATGGAAACTGAAAAACCTGCTCCTGAATGACTGCTGGGTAAATAATGAAATTAAGGCAGAAATAAATAAGTTCTTTGAAATCAATGAGAACAAAGAGACAACATACTAGAATCTCTGGGACACATTTAAAGCAGTGTTTAGAAGGAAATTTATAGCACTAAATGCCCACCGGAGAAAGCGGGAAAGATCTAAATTCGACACCCTAAAATCACAATTAAAAGAACTAGAGAAGTCATAGCAAAGAAATTCAAAAGCTAGCAGAAGACAAGAAATAACTAAGACCACAATAGAAATGAAGGAGATAGAGAAACAAAACCCTTCAAAAAATCAATGAATCCAGGAGCTGGTGTTTTGAAAAGATTAACAAAATAGATAAACCACTAGCCAGACTAATAAAGAAGAAAAGAGAGAAGAATCAAATAGACACAATAAAAAATGATAAAGGGGATATCACTACTGATCCCACAGAAATACAAACTACCACCAGAGAATACTGTAAACACCTCTATGCAAATACACTAGAAAATCTAGAAGAAATGGATAAACTCCAGGACATCTATACCCTCCCAAGAATAAACCAAGAAGAATTTGAATCCCTGAATAAACCAATAACAAGTTCTGAAACTGAGGAAGTAATTAATAGCCTACCAACCAAAAGAAGCCCAGGACCAGACAGATTCACAGCCTATTTCTACCAGAGGTACAAAGAGGAGCTGGTACCATTCCTTCTGAAACTATTCCAAACATTAGAGAAAGAGGGACTCCTCCCTAACTCATTTTAAGAGGCCAACATCATCCTGATACCAAAACCTGGCAGAGGCACAACAAAAAAAGAAAATTTCAGGCCAATATCCCTGATGAATATCACTGGGAGAATCCTCAATAAAATACTGGCAAATCAAATCCAGCAGCACATCAAAAAGCTTATCCAAAATGATCAAGTCAGCTTCATCCCTGGGATTCAAGGCTGGTTCAACATATGCAGATCAATAAACATAATCCATCACATAAACAGAATCAATGACAAAAACCACATGATTATCTCAATAGATGCAGAAAAGGACTTTAATAAAATTCAACAACGCTTCATGCTAAAAACTCTCAATGAAATAGGTACTGATGGAACATATCTCAAAATAGTAAGAGTTATTTAGGATAAACACACAGCTAATATCATACTAAATGGGCAAAAACTGGAAGCATCCCCTTTGAAAACTGGCACAAGACAAGGATGCCCCCCATCCCCATTTCTATTAAAAATAGTATCGGAAGTTTTGGCCAGGGCAATCAGGCAAGAGAAAGAAATAAAGGGTATTCAAATAGGAAGAGAGGAAGTAAAATTGTCTCTGTTTACACATGAGATGATGGTATATTTAGAAAACCCCATTGTCTCAGCCCAAAACCTCCTTAAGCTGATAAGCAACTTCAGCAAAGTTTCAGGATACAAAAATCAATGGGCAAAAATTACAAGCATTCATATATACCAATAATAGACAAACAGAGAGCCAAATCATGAGTGAACTCCCATTCACAATTGCCACAAACAGAATAAAATACCTATGAATAGAACTTACAAGGGATGTGAAGGACCTCTTCAAAGAGAACTACAGGAAATAAGAGAGGACACAAACAAATGGAAAAACATTCCATGCTCTTGGATAGGAAGAATCAATATCATGAAAACTGCCATACTGCCCAAAGTAATTAATAGATTCAATGCTCTCCTCATCAAGCTATCATTGACTTTCTTCACAGAATTATAAAAAACTATTTTAATTTTCACGTGGAACCAAAAAAGAGCCCGCATAGCCAAGACAATCCTAAGCAAAAAGAACAAACCTGGAGGCATCACGCTACCTGAACTCAAACTCTACTATAAGGCTACAGTAACCAAAACAACATTGTACTGGTACCAAAACAGAGATACCGACCAATGGAGCAGAACAGAGACCTCAGAAGTAACACTACACCTGTAAAACCATCTGATCTTTGACAAACCTGACAAAAACAAGAAATGGGGAAAGGATTCCCTATTTAATAAATGTTATTGGGAAAACTGACTAGCTATATGCAGAAAACAGCAACTGGACCCCTTCCTTACACCTTATAAAAAAATTAACTCAAGATGGATTAAAGACGTAAACGTAAGACCTAAAACCATAAAAACCCTGGAAGAAAACCTAGGCAATACCATTCAGGACATAGGCATGGGCAAAAACTTCATGACTAAAACACCAAAAGCAATGGCAACAAAAGCCAAAATTGACAAATGGGATCTAATTAAACTAAAGATCTTCTGCACAGTGAAAGAAACTATCATCATAGTGAACAGCCAACCTACAGAATGGGAGAAAATGTTTGCAATCTATCCATCTGACAAAGGGCTAATATCCAGAATCTACAAAGAACTTAAACAAATTTACAAGAAAAAAACAACCCCATCAAAAAGTGGGCAAAGGATATGAACAGACACTTCTCCAAAAGAAGACATTTATGCAGCCAACAAACTTATGAAAAAAAGCTCATCATCACTGGTCATTAGGGAAATGTAAATCAAAACCACAAAACCATCTCATGCCAGTTAGAATGGCGATCATTAAAAAGTCAGGAAACAACAGATGCTGGAGAGGATGTGCAGAAATAGGAATACTTTTACACTGTTGATGGGAGTGTGAATTAGTTCAACCTTTGTGGAGGACAGTGTGGTGATTCCTCAAGGATATAGAACTGGAAATATCATTTAACCCAGCAATCCTATTACTGGGTATATATCCAGAGGATTATAAATCACTGTACTATAAAGACACATGAACACGTATGTTTACTGCAGCACTATTCACAATAGCAAAGACTTGGAACCAACCCAAATGCCCATCAATGGTAGCCTGGATGAAGAAAATGTGGCACATATATGCCATGGAATACTATGCAGCCATAAAAAAGGATGAGTTCATGTCCTTTGCAGGGACATGGATGAAGCTGGAAACCATCATTCTCAGCAAACTAACACAGGAACAGAAACCAAACACCACATGTTCTCACTCATAAGTGGAAGTTGAACAAGGAGAACACATGCACACAGGGAGGGGAGCATTACACACTGGGGCCTGCCAGGGAGTGGGGTCCTAGGGGAGGAATAGCATTAGGAGAAATACCTAATGTAGATGACGGGTTGATGGGTGCAGCAAACCACCATGGCATGTGTATACCTATGTAACAAACCTGCACGTTCTGCACATGTATCCCAGAACAAAGTATAATAAAAAAAAGAAAATCTGATATAAAATTACACTGCACAGCATTTTAATGCCTACTTCCAAGATGTTTGCATTATAGTTGCACTATTTTAAAAATTTTTTCATCTCTAATCATTTTCTTTTCATTTTACAACTTCCCATATCTCTCCAAATGTGGCTGTCCAGCAGGGATATGTAAAATCACACTTACTGGATAGTTACTAGACACTTATTTAACATATTGGTATTTGGAAAGTGTACAGTAAGTCTACAGAAGAGAATCTTTAGAAGCAATTGTCCATACTGAGTAACAACTGTATTTTTGTTTTAAAGTCTAATGACCTCTATTGACCTGTTTCCAAATTAAATATAGAAATCAGTAAAATATTTGCACGCAGTAATCTTAAAACTCAACCAGAATATTATGAGGGTAAAGTGGTTCATTTTATTGTGTAGGTGAATGAAATTTGAGTTTTTGTATGAAACACTGTAATATCAGAAGGAGAAAGTTTGTTTATCTATATGCAGAATTTAATTCAGAATTTATTTGATATTTAGGCTCCTGCATTAAGTTAGACCTCAGTTTGATCATTATAGTGTCTATAAACATATTTATTATGCATATATACATATTTATTTTGTATTATAGATAATTGCTCATATCAGCCTCATTCCTGGATCCATTATAACCCCGTGATGCCTTTAAAGACCTCAAAATTGGAGAATTTCTAGGTATGGTAGTTAATTCAGGAAGGACACATTTAAACCACATGAGCAGATTTACTCAAAAATTCTTATAACCTTCAACCCTGTGCTTCAATCTTATTCTTAGTATGACAGCTTAAATCTTTGGCTCTGCAGCCAGGAAATGACCTCACCTTCAGATCTGGTGTTGTGCACTCATCTAATTCATCCTCTTGCCTACAGCCATGCTCCCTGTCTGCTCTTGCCACACTATCCATGCAACTTACTTTTGGAGAAGTTTTCCTTGTGGATACATTGCAATACATGTGTGTTTTACTACTCATCCTATGCCCATAGCAATCCAGTACCTATCTTCTACCTGCTACATCCATGCTTCGCTAGTTACACTTATGTTCTGATTCTCACCTCTGGTTTTCTTTCTCAGTTCACCTGTTTTTACTTTTTGTTTATACATATGTGTGTATATATATATGTATATAAAAACATACATAATCATGTATGTGGAGGATTTAGGCATTTGAATTATTTTTGTGTTTGTTTTAGAAGTCCCTACTGTAAAGTTGCATCTTTATCTTTCTAGTATTATTTGAATGCTAGAAATATTTTTAAATTTTTATTTTACTTTAAGTTCTGCAATACATGTGCAGAACGTGCAGGTTTGTTACACAGGTATATGTGTGCCATCGTGGTCTGCTGCGCCTATCAACCTGTCATCTAGGTTTTAAGGCCCACATGCATTAGGTGTTTGTCCTGATGCTCTCTCCTCCCCTCATCCCCTGACAGGCCCCAGTATGTGTTGTTTCTCTCCCTGTGTCCATGTGTCCTCATTTTTCAGTTCCCACTTATCAGGGAGAACATGTGGTGTTTGGTTTTCTGTTCCTGTGTTAGTTTGTCGAGGATGATGGCTTCCAGTTTCATCCATGTCCTGGCAAAGGATGTGAACTCATTCTTTTTTCATGACTACATAATACTCCATGGTGTGTATGTGCCACATTTCCTTTATCCAGTCTATTATTTATGGGCATTTGGGTTGCTTCCATTTCTCTGCTAATGTAAATAGTGCTGCAATAAACATATGTGTACATGTATCTTTATAGTAGAACGATTTGTAATCCTTTGGGTATGTACCCAGTAATGGGATTGCTGGGTCAAATGGTATTTCTGGTTCTAGATCCTTGAGAAATCACCACACTGTCTTCCCCAAGGGTTGAGCTAATTTACATTCCCACCAACAGTATAAAAGTGTTCCTATTTCTCCACAGCCTCACCAACATCTTGACTTTTTAGTAATCGCCATTCTGACTGGCATGAGATGGTATCTCATTGTAGTTCTGATTTGCATTTCTCTAATGATAAGTGATGTTGTGGGGGTTTTTTTATATGTTTTTTGGCCACATAAATGTCTTTTTTTGAGAAGTGTTTGCTCATATCCTTTGCCCACTTTTTGATGGTGATATTTTTCAGAGTTCTTTTTTAATTCAATTCAGCAAGAACAACACTTCTAGAAACCCTAGAATTGTGCTGTACTTATACAAAAGTTTTCCTTCAGAAAACGATTTCTGCAAGTGATCAACTGTATTTACCCTTCATGGTGCCAGGGCTCTCACTAGATGTGTCCTCTTCTAACTCATTTCTCCAAAACGCACCATTAATTGCAGCTATTGGCAGAGGCATGCTGTCCTCAGGGAAAGCCTGATGAGGAGCTGTCCACAAGGTTTGCATGCTCCAAAATAGCTCTTTTAGATGCTTCCTGGTTTTAGTACCATGCTCATTCTCACAATTTCTTTCATGCCTGTGATGGGGAAATAAGTCTGTCTGGAGCCACACCAGCTCCACTGGGTCATGGGCCTTTTGGTTTCATAGTTGCTCCCTCATTCTAAATTAATTTCAGTCAAAATAAACTCTAATTTAACAATATCCATTAGAAAAAAAAATGAATCTGGAGTTTAAACTCGCTGACACAGTTAATGCAATTGATAATCTACTACTTGAAAAGCATTTAAAATATACCAAAATGAGCACAAAAAAAATGTCTCATTTTTGGCAAATGAAGTGAGAGGTTCCACATGAACCCTCTAGCTGAGCACATCTTGGATTTAACGTATGAATACCGCCTCCTGCAAATGAGACTAAAATGTAAATGGGAATAACGTGTTTATTTTGAAAAAAGTATGCAAACAGCCATAACAAATAGATCATCTCACTTGCAGACCTCTTTTCCACTCAAGCGAATGGCTTTTGACTTAGAAACCTGACTTTCTTTTTTATATTACTGAGAAGCATTAGCTGACATAGTTTTTGATTATGTCTACTTAGGAATATAAAATTGCCTATAATCATAGAATTCATTGGTCTTTGTTTACTTAACTCAGATATGCTTCTTAAATATTCTATCAGTGGATATGTCTTCTATCTGTGGATATGTTTTGCACAGATTGGTTACATTTTTCAACTGAACAGATTTATTTGGTATTTTATTAATTAAATTGGTGGCTGGATTTGGGTGGCTCATACTTGTGATCTCAGCACTTTGGGACATCCTGAGATGGGAGGATCACTTAGGGCCAGGAGATTGAGACCAGCCTGGACAACAGAAGGAGATCTTGTCTCAAAATAAACAGTCTTAGATGTGATTCTTTTGCTTGGAAAGGCAGTTCAAAAAGATGCTTTCCCTGAGTCAATATAAGGTATTCCACTGTCTTTCGTTGCTGTCATGTTCTCTCTGATGCACAATGTTTTCTTAGAAACCAAGTTGTCCCTAAAGTTCTGGAAATAATAACTTTATAAAAAGATGCTGCAAGACTTTTAAAATACTTACTTTGGTATAAATCCTCCATTATCCTTAATCTCCATAATATTGCATTTCAAATCAAAACCCTAATTGTATAAAAGAGAAAGTTTTTACTTTCTTTCATATTGCATTTTATTTCACCAAAAATACTAATACCTTCAATTAATACTTATAATTATTTTATATCTCTTACAAGCAACAGGGAATTTAGAATTTCCAAGTCTTTTTTTTTTTTTTTCACTTTAAAGAGAGGAATGAAGGGTGGTGGAAAGGATATGGACTTGGAAAGGGAGTCTTTAAAATCTCTAGTTATGACCAAGAGGATATAAATATGCATAACTTTGGAAGGAAGACTATTTTTATATGTATTTTACATAAAGCTTATAATAATTACATCAAGATTCAAGCAGAATTAATTAATATTGCCAATTCTGATCACACTAGGCAATTTGAACTCTCATTCATTTAATAAAACTTTACCGAGCGCCTTTTAGGAAGTGTTCTAGGCACGTGCAGTATATCAATGAACAACACCAAATAAATAAATCCTTGCCCTTGTGAAGATTGTATTCTTATAGGTGAAGACGAACAATAAACAGAGAACATAATAAGAAAGTAAATTATGTAGTATCTTAGAAGTTGATGAGTACTATGGGGGAAAATAAATTAAATGGAGTAAGAGGAATCAGAAGTACTATGGTAGGGTCAGTGTATCAGTCAACTCAGGCTGCTATAACAAAATTCCACAGACTGAGTGGATTAAACAACAGAAATTTACTTTATTACAGTTCTAGAGGTTGGGAGTTCCAACATCAAGTGGACTTCTTTGTTTTCACATGGATCACACACACACACACACACACACAGAAAGAGAGAGCGAGCAACTCAGGTGTCTCATCCTATAAGGACACTAAGATCACAGCCCCACTCTTATGACATCATTTAACTTTAATTACTTCCTTAGAAGCTCTATCACCAAATGCAACCACATTAGGGGTTAGGACTTTAATAGATGAATTTCAGGAGGACACATTAGTCCATAGCAGGAAGGTTGTAATTTGAAATAGAGTGGTCAGGGTATTCCTTACCGAGAAGGTATATTTGCATGAATTTTATAAGAGGTATGAACTTAGCTATCCCAATATCTAGCGGGAGGCAGCCCAGGTATAAGGATCAATTAGAGCAAAAGTATTAGGAACATGATATGCAAGAGCATTAGACGATCAGTGAGGCAGGAGCAGAATGACGTTTAGGGAGAAAGGTAGATGAGTTTTGAGAGATATTGGCAAGACCAGATCATACAGTACTTGGGTTTTCACCCTCAGAGAAATAAGACATCGGAGGATTGCTCTTCTAAGTCTTATGTTTTAATACAGTCATTCAAGCTATGTGACAAAATAGACTTATGGGAGGGGTAAGTGAAGAGTGACTAAACTATTTAGGAAGCTGTTATTATGATTGACAGATGATGGTGCTTCAATGTGACAGAAGCTTGGTGACGCAGGTCACTGATGCTTTTATGACAGAGGTCATAAAAATGGTCAGAATTTGAAACTATTTGGGTGGTAAAACCAACAGCATTTGCTGAAAAACTGGATGTAAACAGTATGAGAGAAAAAGAATTCAAGGATGACTGTAAGATTTTTGACCTAACCAACTTAAGAATAGAGTTACCGTTAAGTGACATGGAGAAGCCTGAGAAACCTTCATAATTGGAACAGATTGGGTAGGAATGAGATAAAGAGTTCCATTTGAGACACAGTAAGTTGATGTATCTGTTACACATCCAAATGGGATTTCAGGTAGGCATTTGGGTATATAAGTATGGTGTTTAAGTGAGAGGTTTAGTGTAAAGTTATTGGCATATAAATAATTTAAAATATGAGACTGTATGTCAACTCCAAGAAAGTAAGTATAAAATAAGGAATAAAAAGTATGAAAATAACACCCTGGAGCATTGTAACAGTAAGAAGTTGTGGAGAAGAGAACCAGCCAAAGGCGGCAGAATGAAAGCAATCATTGAGGTAAAAGGAAAACCAAAATAATGTCATGCCATGGAAAACAAAGTAATAAAGCCTATCAAAGAAAAGGGCCTAATGAGCTGTGTCAAATGCTACTGAGATGTCAAGTAAAATGAAGACTGAGAATTGATCATTAGTTTTAGCTATAAGGAGGACATTGGTAACCTTGACAATAGCAGTTTTTATGTAATGGTAGGCATCAGCATCAAAGTCTAACAAGAATGAGTTCCAGAGACAATAGGAGAAAAATTAATATAGACAACTCTTCCAAGAAATTTTTCTGCCAAGATAAGTGGAGATATCAACATAGTTTGAAGTCATAGATGCCATAATTTTCTAATGGATTGGAGTGAGACAGGGGAGAAAGAAAGGAGTCCAGGACGGCCCGAAGATTTGGGATACAACATCTGTAAGAAAGCAATTGTCATTCCCCGGATAAGAATACTGCAGAAATCTATTCAAATAGTAATGTCTATTAATAATATGCCACTGAACATATGAGTCTGAAATCTAGGGAAGAGGTTCATTAAAAATATTAGTTATCAGCATAGAGAGTATCTAAAACCATGAGGCTGGATAAATCACCATGGAATAAGAAAATGGAAAACAGTAGAGCCATTTGCATCAGGAAGACAAAACGAAATCAGCAATGGAGACTGATAAGGCCTAGTCAGGTGGGAGAGAAACAGAAGTTAAGTTTTGAAAAGTGTTTCAAAGGATGATCAACTGTGTCAAAGGATGATGATAGTTCAAGTGAGATGAGTAACAGAGATCTGGCCTTAAGGTTTCAGTAAGAGAGACCATTCATTGGTAATCTTGACAGAAGCCAGTATGATGGAAAACTGGAGGTAAGAGTCTGAATAGCATGGGTTCAAAAGAGAATGGAAGAAAAATAATTGCAGACAGTAAGTAATAGCACAAACAGCTCTCAAAAGAGTCAGAGAAACTGAGTGAAGGCTGGAAGGAGAGGAAATGTTAAGAGACCTTAGTTTTGTTTTTCAGAGAAAAACACCCGCATGCTTGTATGCTGATGGGAAACATCCATTAGAGATGTGGGAGAGAGAGGAAAAAAGGGCTGGTTCTTTTTCTCCGTGATATCTTAAGAGGTCCACCCCTTAATAAGGGTAAAATTTCTTTAGTTTCTATTGGAGTAAAAAGTTGTAGGAATGCCCAGAGAGGAGATTAAGTATATAGGGGATTTTGCTAATGACAGATCATAAATTCCAACTGTCACAGTGGAAGAACTTCAAGAATGAGGGAGAGATATGAGCTGGGCAGAAGAGGAAATTGGCAGAATTCTCAGGAGGTTAGAATAAAAGGGATGAGCATGGTCCAGATGTCTGGAGTTACTTGAGATGACTTATATAAGTAAATTAAACAGTGATGTTAAGTCCTCGTGCTCCCAATGCAAGTATTGGTGATACCGTGTAGGTTCTGGGCTAGAGAAGGCTGAGCATTATCTGGGAATGCCTTCTTCTCTTTTGTATGTTTGTCAAGCATAGCTCGGCATTTCACCAAGCTGTGGTCTGACAGTGGCCTTTCCCTCACCCACCTCTTAGACTCCAAGCCTACTGCTCAGTTGCCAGTGCAGCAAGAGGGAACAGAGTTGCTTTTTTTGTTTGTTTGTTTTTTTCCATGTCTTCATGTCACTGCTTTAAAAAAACACATCAGCCCTGCAGTGCTGTGAGATTTGTTGGGCAGCTCACACTGCCTATGCTCTGAGCATTCACCTTTCACAGAGCTACTTATTTGGTAGCATTCTTTTGGTACCTTTCCGAAGAGATTTTCATGGAAAATCTAAGGCGATTTCATTCCACCTTGCTGTGGTAAAAACAGAATTGAGTCCTCAAATCAAAATCCCCAACTCCCACCCCGGCTCTACTGCCATGCCTACAAAGAAATCCAAGAATGACATAAATCCAGAGGATCTTTGCATGCTGTAAGGGAGATTCTCCACATTCTGCCTTTTCACTCCTGTAACAAATGTTTAGAAACATTTCCTAGACAGCAGAGATGAGTGAACAAGAAAAGCAGTCCCAAATGAAGCATGTATGCCATGTAAAAATACTTCACTAATGGTAATTGTATTGACAAACAATGTTATGCCCTGACAAAAATTTAAATGTAGTACAAAAATGTAAAGGTAGTACAAAAATCACTCTAAGAAAAATTCAGTGTTTCTACTCAGATATCACAAACTGTGTTTTCAAATTAGAGAGATATATTCTTAATTTGCTGCTTGGAATTACCAAGTGACTAAACATGTTTGCCAGAACTGGGAGACCAAACTGCTCAAGAAATTTCCTAGAAATTGAAAGAAAACTGTTTAAATTATAGTTCTAATTGGCCCCTTATCTGGGGCTGAGGGATTGATGAAATAATTATTAGTGTACATAATGGCGAGGTTTGTGTAAAGATAAAATGAAAGAGTTCTAATTAACTCCAACAAACTTTGACATATGTAAGTGCTTACTCCCTGAAGATTGATTTTCATTTTACTAATGACACTGGAGGTGACACCATGACCACGTGTTGTGAGGAAATATGCATTAGCCTTCTGATTCTGTCAGTAGCATTAATATTCTTGATTGCCATTTGTAGCATTTTTCTAGTCCTCATAATGACATGAAATTTCCTTCCTTTCTATAGTCCCAGAAATCATAACAGGGGACATGGAGTCAGCCATGGCTGTGGACCTAAATCCCTGGGTGGAATATGAATTTCGAGTGGTAGCCACCAACCCTATTGGGACAGGAGATCCAAGCACCCCATCTCGAATGATCCGCACAAATGAAGCAGGTAAAAATTTGGAAGAGTCAGATTGGATTTGGTATGCTTCTAATCGTCTTGAAAGTGAGTTGAATTAACCATGATTGCTCCATTGCTTGCTTTAGCATAATTTGTCCTGATTCATTTACCTAAACATCATACAATTATTTTCTTTAAAATAATTAGTTCATTTTATTTGTTCTCAGAACTTTTTCTCCTTGTTTCGACAAAAACAGTCATCTAAATGCTTCAATTTTCTCCCAATCCTTGTACTCATCTTCAGGTTACCATGAAATTGAAGCAGTTCATTTATTCTTCTAATAATATACTCATTCAATATAGCGTACCCTTAAGATTCAGAATAAATCGGTTCACCTTCTGTTTTTCCAGTGACACTTTACTTGAATTACAGTGTACTTCCTTAGAACTCTTTTATGTTACCCTTCACCACCAAACCCATATAAATTACACTTTGCAAATAGTAAACATTGTCCTTCCTTGACCTACTGCCTTCCTGAAGTTTATATGTAAAATAAATACCAATCTGCTTCTTGACTTTGAAAACATTACATTATTCTCAGCTTTTAGAAAAAGCACATCTGATAAAAGGTTTCTAATGACGGAGGAATTAACAGCTCTATTTGAATTTTAAGATATCTTGCCTATCACCTGGAACGTGCAGAAAAATAAAGAAATAAGGAATACGGAAATTTTCTGAGTAGATTTTTATGACTTTGGACAAAGTCTCATTGAGGTCTTTTATGTCCCTCTAATGTTGTATATTAAGAAAGTATCTGGTTACACATTTACTTAGGGGAACACAAACATTAATAGTGTTGATAAGAACAATATGAAAACAACAGAAAGAGGAGGGTCAGGGATAGGTACAGGGAGGAAAAAATAACAAACGCTAATGTTTTTATGCTCAATGATAATATATGAGTCTCAAATAAAAGTGCACTGAAAATGAAGGTTTGTCATATATGTTCACTGCCCTATATTGAAACCTAGAACAGTGTTTGGTACTGGTACTCAGCATGTCATATTTTTAAAGGGAACAATTTTTTCCTTTATGTCCCCCTACACACACCAGTACATAGGTCAGATACACATGTACATACAAGACTAAGAATTAACTGTGTCCGTTGTGTATTATAGTTATAGAACTGAACCAAAAATATGACTTTTGACCTCTAACAAATTAAACAAAGCTTATAATCATTAAAATAAACTATCAAAACAGTTGACTTTTTCTCTAAAACATATTATGGCCCTCTCGGAAGGAAGGAAGGAAGGAAGGAAGGAAGGAAGGAAGGAAGGAAGGAAGGAAGGAAGGAAGGAAGGAGAATGGAGGAAGGGAGGGAAGGAAAAGAAAGAAAAAAAAATCCCAAGATGGCCCAATAGACTCAAGACAAATGGAACAGCTCCTACTGAGGGACCCAGAGGACTAGCGTGCTCCTAACAGATCTTCACAGGGAAGGCACTGAGAGTGGACAGAGGGAAAACACAGAGGTTGGGCTGATTGGGGGAGAACGTTGGGACCCCTACGCGGGGCTGCAGCACACCCGGATTTATTTCTGGCCCCCAACAGCTCTGGGGGAATTGGTGAGTTGAACTGGCAAGGAGCAACCCACTCTTGCCACAGGCCTCTGGAACCCCAGCAGAAGGAGACCCCCTAGACCACCACGGACTCTGGACTTGGCAGGGAGAGCTGCATACAGAAGTGGTAGGAGCTGCAAGCCAGCTGATGTGGAGCCCAGAGGGTTTGGTGCAAGAGCATCTGTAGTGAAGCATGGTCAGGGACGGCCATCCTCCTAGGTTCGATTTGCTCCATAGGAGACTTTAGCCCTAGGGGAACTTTCTGTCTGTCCTGAACTCTATAAGGCAGTTTTGCCCATCAGATGGGGCCAGTCCCACCTAAGCAACACCTGAGTCTGCTGGCCTCTCCCAGAGCCTCAGTATGGCCACACCTGCTTGCAGGGCGCCCTCGGGAGCCTTGAGAGGCCTCACAATAGCTTCTGCTCTGGCAGACCCTGACTGAAAGGCAGAGAGCTTAAGCGGGGCGGCTCCTATGGCCACTCACCAGCCTGCACAGTCTTTCCCCCCACTGCAGCCGCAGTGTCCCCGACATCCCTCCATGGGGCAACTCCCACATGAGTTTGCTGGGCGTGTCTGCTTAGGGGTAGGGGTGGGGATTTGGGTTTGCTTTCCTTGCCCTGACAGCGCCTGGTAGTACAGTCTGCTCCCCCTTCCCCTACCAACCACCATTGCAGACAGAGTCTTGGTGGGTACAGAGCCAGCAAGCCCTGTCCCAACAAGTACCCCACCCTTGCTTTAAGAATGTGCAGATGACAGCGGATCCTCCCCCACCTTGAGTGACCCCTCCGGCTTGCAGAGCAGAGAAGGCACCCAGACCTGCGCCTGTCAGTGCTCTGCCCCCAGCCAACACCACCTCCAGTGCAAGCAGGCACACAGTTGTCATCAGGCACCCCCCACCACCACCATCGCTCCAGGCCCAACCCCCACTGCATTGCCTCCGCCACTGTGGTGAATGTCCCCAGGGAGACAGGCACCCAGGAACCCGCTAGCACTCAAAGATAGAAAGACTCAATATCATTAAAATGAATATACTGCCCAAAGCAATTTATAGAGTTCATGGTACTTCTATTAAACTACCATTGACATTCTTCACTGAACTACTAAAACTATTTTAAAATTCATATGAACCAAAAAAGAGTCAAAATAGCGAAGGCAATTCTAAGCAAAAGGAAGAAAGCTGGAGGCAACATGTTACCCAACTTCAAACTATACTACAGTGCTACAGTAACCAAAACAGCATGGTACTGGTACTAAAACAGACATACAGATGAGCGGAACAGAAAAGAGAGTGCAGAAATATGGACTAACTCTTACAACCATCTAATTTTCGACAAATCTGACAAAAACAAGCACTGGGGAAAGGATTCCCTATTCAATAAATGGTGCTGAGATAACTGGCTAGCCATATGCAGAAGATTGAAACTGGACCACTTCCTTTCACCGTATACAAAAATTAACTCAAGATGGATTAAAGACTTAAATGTAAGATACAAAACTATCAAAACACTAGAAAACAACCTAGGTAATACTGTTCTGGTCATAGGAACAGGCAAAGATTTCATGATGAAGATGACAAAAGCAATTACAACAAAAACAAAAATTGACAAATGGGTTCTAATTAAACTTAAGAGTTTCTGCACAGTGAAAGAAACTGTCAACAGAGTAAACAGATAACCCACAGAATATGATAAAATTTTTGCAACTCTATATCTGATAAAGGTCTAATATCCAGCATCTATAAGGAACTTAAACAAATTTACAAGAAAAAAACAAACAGCCCCATTAAAAAGTGAGCAAAGGACATGTGTAGACACTTTTCAAAAGAAGACATACACGTGGCCAGCAATCATATGAGAAAAAGCTCAACATCACTGATCCTCATAGAAATACAAAATGCAATAATATTAAAACTGCAAATGAGATACCATCTCATGCCAGTCACAATGGCTATTACTAAAAAGTCAAAAAATAACAGATGCTGGCAAGGTTGCAGAGAAAAAAAGAACACTTATACACTGTTGGTGGGAGTATAAATTAGGTCAACCATTGTGGAAGAAAGTGTGACAACTCCTCAAAGACCTAAAAACAGAAATAACATTTGACCCGATACTCCCATTACTGGGTATATGCTCAAAGGCTTAATACCTGGGTGATGAAATAATCTGTACAACAAACCCCCATGTCACAAGTTTACCTATGTAACAAACCTGCACATGTACCCGTGAACTTAAAAGTTTAATTGCCAAAAAAATCCACATGATCAAATTATCACATTAAAAGTAAATAACAATACAAAAGATGTTCAGTTTTTTCCATATAAAAATTAAACAACCAAAAAAAAGAGGTAAAATGGCTTAAATATGTTGGAAAAGATTCATCCACAGAAAATCCAACTTCTCCACTTTTGTGATTTGCCTATTATAAGTTGTTTTTTCTGCTACCTTTTCAATAGCATGAATTTTAAATTAAACATTAATTGCCTGGTTAGATTTTCATGCATCCATAAAACCAGCCATGCTTTCATTGTATACAGGTGTTCATTAATTAAGAGCATAACAGGTTAGTTGTTCTTCATTTTATGTACTCACTGTGCAGATACTGAAATGACTGCCAATAGTAGTACTTACGCTCACATATTTTCTAAAAAGCGCTGCCTTACTTTGCATATTGTTAATTGTGTTTAAACAAAGGCAAAGATTACTGCCTAATTCAGAGGCTCTCTATAAATATTCATTTCAAAAATAAATAATCCATTTGGGATGAATAATCCTTTTCAACTTTTTATGGTATGAATCTCCTTGTGCTATTAAAAAGCATTTTAGCAAGATCACTTTTACATTTCAAGCTAAAGTGTATTCAGATTATGCATTTTAAAAGAATGTCTATTTCTGCAGCTACCTCAATCATGTATTGCCTGTCTCTATTTTATCATGAGTTCTATATACATGACATACTTTAGTCCATTAGAATCTTATGGAAGAGAAGTAGCATGAAAAATGCACGAAGTACTCTCCTTTGAAAGTGAGTTGAGGAAGGTTTGTATTGCATCCTTTATGCTTCCTGTATTGTGGTACTACACAGGGTTAGAGCTACTAATGGTGTTGAGCCGAGTGTTGAGTTATGTGCCTGTTTTGTCAGGCAGCACGGATTTAAAGAGACACCAATATCTGGAGACATCCTCTCAGATGATGCACTCTGCCTCTATTAAGTACATATCCAGTATTTTAAAAGATAATGCTGCTCTAAAGAGCCAACTAAACTTTGAAAATAGAGCTGCTTGGGAGAAAAAAGGTCTCACATTAGGGATGTTGAATTGAAAGTGGTATGCCTCTTTAAGGTTCACTTACTTAATAGAATATTCTAAATTCCAAAGCAGTGCAGTGAACCATTTCTGTCATAGAATTGCTCCTTTTCTGCATGCCAAAAAACAGAATTTTTCTTTACAATTTTTCTGAAGAGTATATTTTGAATTTTCCGGTCATCAAGAAATACTCGGTCAGGCACGGTGGCTCATGCCTATAATCTCAGCACTTTGGGACGCTGAAGCATAGGGATCATCTGAGCCCAGGAATTCAAGACCAGCCTGGCCAACATGACAAAAACCATCTCTGCTAAACATGTAAAAATCAGCCAGGCATGGTGGCACACACCTGTAATTTTAGCTATTCAGATGACTGAGACGTGAGAACCTGGGAGGCAGAGGTTGCACTGAGCAGACATTGCACCACTGCACTCCAACCTGGGTGACAGAGTGAGACTCTCTCAAAAAAGAAAAAAAAAAAAAAGGAAAGAAACACTCTTGATAGTCAGCAAAGCTAAGATAAATTGGTTCAGTCCAATTTCTTAGTATTAGGATGTCAAAATCATAATACAAATATATATTTTTATGCACACATTTCATTTTTAATTTATGTGGGTATACAGTAGGTATATATATTTTTGGGTTACATGAGATATTTTGATACAGGCATACAATACTTAGTAATCATATCAGGATAAATAGGGTATTCATCCCCTCAAGCATCTATCCTTTGTGTTTCAAACATCCAATAATACACTTTTAGTCAGTTTAAAATGTACTATTAAATTATTTTTTTTACTATAGTCACACTGTTATGCTAGCAAATGCTAGGTTTTATTTATTCTTTCTAACTATTTTTTTATATCCATTAACCATCTTCCCTTCCCCCCAACCCCCACTACCAACTACACTTCCCAGCCTCTGGTAACCATCCTTCTACTCTCTTTTTACATGAGTTCGATTGTTTTAATTTTTAGCTCTTACCAATGAGTGAGAACATGTGATGTTTGTCTTTCTGTGCCTGGCTTATTTCACTTAACATGATGATCTCCAGATCCATCCATGTTGTTGCAAATGACAGGATTTCATTCTTTTGTATAGCTCAACAATACTACATTGTGTACAAGCACCACATTTTCTTTATCCATTCATCTGCTGATGGACATTTAAGTTGCTTCCAGATATTGGCTATGGTAAATATTACTGCAATAAATGTGGGAGTGCAGATATCACTTCAATAAACTAATTTCCTTTCTTTTGGGTATATACCTAGGAGTGGGATTGCTAGATCATATGGTAGCTCTATTTTTAGTTTTCTGAGAAACCTCCAAACTGTTCTCCATAGTGTACTAATTTATGTCCCCACCAACAGTGTATGAGGGTTCCCTTTTCTCTAGATTCTCACTAGCAGTTGTTATTGCCTGTCTTTGGAATATAAGCCATGTAAACTGGGGTGAAATTATATCTTATTGAAGTTTTGATTTAAATTCCCCTGATGATCGATGATGTTGAGCACATTTTCATATGCCTGTTTGCCATTTATATGTCTTCTTTTGAGAAATGTCTATTCAAATCTTTTGCCCATTTTTTGAATTGGATTTTTTGATTTTTTTCCTATATAATTGTTTGACTTCTTTATATATTCTGTTTATTAATCCTTTGGCAGATAGGTAGTTTGCAAATATTTTCTCCCATTCTGTGGGTTGTCTCTTCACTTGTTTACTGTTTCCTTTGCTGTGCAGAAGCTTTTTAAATTATCCCATTTGTCTATTTTTGCTTTAGTTTCCTGTGCTTGTGGTATATTGCTCAAGAAGTCTTCGCCCACTCCGTTGTCTCGCAGAGATTCCCCAATGTTTTCCTGTAGTAGTTTCATATTTTGAGGTCTTAGATTTAAATCTTTAATGCATTTTGATTTGATTTTTATATGGCAAGAGATAAGAGTCTAGTTTCACTTTTCTGCATATAGATATCCAGTTTTCCCAGAACTATTTAGTGAAGAGACTGTCCTTTCCTCGATGTATGTTCTGAGAACTTTTATTGAAAATAAGTTCATTGTAGATGTATAGATTTATGTTGGGGTCCTCTATTCTGTTCCATTGGTCCATGTGTCTGTTTTTATGCCAGGGCCATGCTGTTTTGATCACTGTAGTTCTCAAGTATAATTTGAAGTCTGGTAATGTGATTCCACCAGTTTTGTTCTTTTTGCTTAGGATAGTTTTGGCTATTCTAGCTCTTTTGTGATCTGATATAAACTTAAGAATTGTTTTTTCTATTTCTGTGAAGAATATCATTGTTATTTTGATAGGGATTGCATTAAATCTCTAGATTGCTTTGGATAGTATGGACATTTTAACAATATTGTTTCTTACAATTCATGAACATAGAATATCTTTCTATTATTTTGTGTCGTTTTCAATGTATTGCATCAGTGTTTTACAGTTTTCATTATAGAGATATTTCATTTATTTGGTTAATTCCTAAGTGTTGTATTTTATTTGTAGCTATTGTAAATAAGTTTCTTGATTTCTTTTTCAGATTGTTCACAGTTTGCATATAAAAATGCTACTGATTTTTGTATGTTGATTTTGTATCCTGAAAATTTACTAAATTTGTTCATCAGTTCTAATTGTTTTTTGATGGGGTCTTTAGATTTTCCCAAACATAAGATTATATCATCTGCAAACAAGAAAAAGTTGATGTCTTCCTTTCCAATTTGGATGCCTTTTATATATTTTTCCTGTCTGATTGCTCTAGCTAGGACTTCCAGTACTATGTTGAAAAACAGTGGTGAAAGTGGGCATCCTTGTCATGTTCCAGATCTAGGAGGAAAGGCTTTCAGTCTTTCCCCATTTAATATAATACTAGCTGTGAGTTCATCATATTTGATTTTTATGATGTTGAGTTATATTCATTCTATACCCAGTTTGTTGAGAATTTTTATCATGAAGAGATGCTGAATTTTATCAAATGCTTTTTCAACATCAATTGAAATGGTCATAGGTGTTTTGTCCTTCATTCTGTTGGTATAATGTATCACATTGACTTATTTGTGTATGTTGAATTTGCCTTGCATCCCAGGGATAAATTCCACTTGGTCATGATGAATGAACTTTTTAATATGTTATTGAATTCAGTTTGCTGGTATTTTGTTGAGAAATTTTGCATTGATACTTATCAGTGATACCAGCCTATAGGTTTTTTTTTCTTTTTTGATATGTCTTTGTCTATTTTTGGTACCAGGGTAATACTGGCCTCATAGAATGAATTCGGAAGTGTTCCTTCCTTCTCTATTTTTTGAAATAGTTTGAGTAGGATTGGTTTTAATTCTTTTTTAAATGTTTGGTAGAATTCGGCAGTGAAGCCATTGAGTCTGAGGCTTCCTTGTTTTTTCTCTGGATGCCCATTTATTACAGCTTCAATCATACATTATTGATCTGCTTAAGTTTTGAATTTATTCACAGTTCAATCTTGATAGGTTGTATGTGTCTAGAAATTTGTCCATTTCTTCTAGATATTCCAATTTATTGGCACATAGTTGCTCATAGTAGCCACTAATGATCCTTTGAATTTCTGCAGTGTCAGATGTAATGTCTCCTTTTTATGTCTGATTTTGCTTATTTGTGTACTCTCTTTTTTTCTTAGTCTGGCTAAAGATTTGTTCATTTTAACTTAAAAAAAAAACTTTTTGTTCTATTGATCTTTTGTATTGTTTTCTTCATTTCATTTATGTCTGCTCTGATCTTTATTGTATTTTTCTTCCACTAATTTTGGGTTTGGTTTACTCTTGCTTTTCTAGTTCCTTAGGATGCCTTAGTAGGTTGCTTATTTGAAGTTTTTCTTTTTTTTTTTTTTTAATGATTTAGGCACTTATAGCTATGAACTTTCCTCTTAGGATTGCTTTTGCTGTATCCCATAGGTCTTGGTATGCTGTGATTCCATTATTATTTGTTTCAAGAAATTTTTCAATTCCCTTAATTTCTTCATTGACCCATGGGTCATTCAGGAGCATTTTTTTGTGATGTAACATATGGCCTATCCTTGAGAATAATCTATGTGCTGACGAAAAGAATGTGTATTCAGCTGTTGGATAAAATGTCTTGTAAATATTAGGTCGATTTGGTCCATAGTGTAAATTAAATCCAATGTTTCTTTGTTGATTTTCTGTCTGGAAGGTCTGTCTAGTGCTGAAAGTGAGGTATTAAAGTCTCCAGCTATTATTGCAGTGAGGTGTATCTCTCTTTCCTTACCTCTCATAATATTTCCTGTATATATCTGGGTACTCAAGCATTGAGTGCATATGTATTTCAAATTGTTATATCCTCTTGCTGAATTCACCCCTTTATCTTTATATGGTGAACTTCTTTATGTCTTCTTATAGTTTTTGTCTTGAAATTTATTTTTTTCTGATATGAATATAGCTACTACTGCTCTTTTGTGATTTCCACTGGCATGAAATATGTTTTTCTACCACTGTATTTTCAATCTATGAGTGTCTTTATAGGTGAAGTGTGTTGCTTGTAGGAAACAGGTTATTGCATATTATTTTTTAACCATTCAGCCACTCTGTCTTTTGATTAGAGAGGTTAGTCCATTTACATGCAGTGTTACTATTGATAAGTAAGGACTTACTCCTACCATTTTATTATTTGTTTTCTGCTTGTTTTGTGGTCTATTCTTCCTTCTTTCCTTTCTTCCTGCCTTCTTTTTAGTGAAGGTGTTTTTCTCTAGTGACATAGTGTAATTTTCTTTTCACTTTTTTGTGTATACCTTGTAAGTTTTTTGCTTTGAGGTTACCACGAGGTTTGCAAATACTGGCTTATAACCCATTATTTTAAGCCGGTAACAGCTTATCACTGTTTGCAAACAAAGCAAACAAGTAAAAAGAAAACTAGTAAAAAATCTACATCTTAACTTTAATCACCTCCTTTTTAACTTTCTGCTGTTTCTATTTATATCTTATTGTACCGTCTGTGTCTTTGAATGTTGTTGTAGTTATTATTTTTTATTGGTTCATCATTTAGTCTTTCTCCTTAGGATTAGAGTAGTTTATACACCACAGTTACAGTGTTATAATATTCTGTGTTTTCCTGTGTACTTACTATTACCAATGAGTTTTTTACATTCAGATGATTATTTATTGCTCGTTAATGTCCTTTTCTTTCTGATTGAAGTATTCTCTTTAGCATTTCTTGTGGGGCAGGTCTGGTGTTGAGGAAATCCCTCAGCTTTTCTTTGTCTGGGAAGCCTTTATTTCTCCTCATGTTTGAAGGATATTTTCACCAGATATATTACTCTATGATAAAAGTTTTTTTTTTTTATTAGCACTTTAAATATGTCATACTGCTCTCTCCTGGCCTGTAAAGTTTCCACTGAAATTTTGCTGCCAGACATATTGGAGCTCCTTCGTATGTTGTTTCTTTCTCTTACTGTTTTTAGGATCCTTTCTTCATCCTTGAGCTTTGGAAGTTTGATTATTAACTGTCTTGAGGCATTGTTCTTTGGGTTGAATCTGCTTGGTGTTCTATAACCTTCTTGTACTTAAATGTTAATATTTTTCTCTAGGTTTGGGAAGTTCTCTGATATTATCCATTTGAATAAACTTCATACCCCTATCTCTTTCTACCTTGTCTTTAAGACCAAAACTCTTAGATTTGCCCTTTTGAGGCTATTTTCTAAATCTTGTAGGTGTGCTTCATTATTCTTTTTTCTTTTGTCTAGTCTGACATATATTTTCAAATAGCCTATCTTAAAGTTTACTAATTCTTTCTTCTGCTAAATCACTTCTACTATTAAAAGACTCATGCTTTCTCCACTGTGTCAGTTGCATTTTTCAGCTCCAGAGTTTGTGTTGGGTTCTCTTTATTATTTCAATCTCTTTGTTAAATTTATCTGATAGAATTCTGAATTCTTTCTTGGCATTCTATTTTTTTTTTTTTTTTACTTTCCTCATAACAGCTATTTTGATTTATTTGTCTGAAAGGTCACATATCTCTGTTTCTCCAGGATTGGTCCCCGGTGCCATATTTGGTTCATTTGCTGAAGTCATGTTTTCCTGGATGGTCTTGATACTTGTGGATATTTATCTGTGTCTGGCCATTGAAGAGTTAGGCATTTATTGTAGTTTTTGCAGGCTGGGCTTGTTTGTAACCTGCCTTTCTTGGGCAGGCTTTTCCAGGTATTTGAAAGGACTTGGTGTTGTTATCTAGCTGTATCTGCTTTAGGGGACACCGCAAGCCCAGTAATGTAGTTCTTGGAGACTAGTAGAGGTACTGCCTTGATAATCTTGAACAAGATCTGAAAGAATTCTCTGGATTACCAGGCAGAGACTCTTGTTCTCTTTCCTTACTTTCTCCCAAACAAATGGAGTCTCTCTGTTCTGAGCCACCTGGAGCTGGGGATGAAGTGACATAAGTACCCTGGTGGCCACCACCACTGGAACTGTGCTGGGTCAGACCTGAAGCCAGCACAGCACTCGGTCTCACCTATGGCCTGCTATAACCACTAGCTGGTGACTGCCTATGTTTGCTCAAGGCCCTGGGGCTCTACAATTAGCATGTGGCAAAGTGAGCCAGACCAGTGTCCTTCCTTTCAGGGTGGTGAGTTCCCCTAGGGCCTAGGCGGATCCAAAGGTGCCATCCAGGAGCCAGGGACTAGAGTCAAAATCCTTAGAAGTCTACTTGGTGTTCTATTGTACTGCAGCTGAGTTGATACTCAAACCACAAGGCACAGTCCTTCCCATTCTTCCCTCTCCTTTCCAAAGGCAGAGGAGCCTCACCACGTGGCCACTGCCACCACAAGCCCACAGGTAGTACTTCCAGTCTACTGCCAGTGTTCCCTTAAGGCCCAAGGTCTCTTAAGTTAGCTTTTGGCGAATGTTGCCTGGCCTAGAACTCACCCTTCAGGGCAATGGGCTCCCTTCTGTCCCTGGGCAGGTCCAGAAATGCTGTCAAAGAGTCAACTCCTGGGATCAGGGACCCCAAGAGCCCTCTTAGTTCTCTACACCTCTGTGGCTGAGCTGGTACCTAAGGTTCAAGACAAAGTCTCCTTTACTTTTCATAGCAGATGATTAATCCTGCCAAGACTGGGCCTTTCCCTTCAAGGTAGTGGGTTCCTTTCTTGCCCAGGATGTGTCTAGAAATGTCATACAGGAGCTAGGGTCTGAAAAGAGGGCTTCACAACTATGACCAGTGCCCTATTCTCCTGTGGCTGAGCTGGTATCCAAGAAGCAAGAAAAAGTTCTCCCCATTCTTCCTCCTCCTCTCCTAAAGTGGGAGGAAGGTATCTTTTATGGATCTGCAAGCTGTGCAGCCTGGACTTAGGAAAGGGGTGGCATCAACACTCCCCTAGCACTCCACCCCAGCTCATATTTTAGAGGCCACATATTCTCCAAGTCCACTATCTCTTCAGCCCAGTTCAACACAGGACTTGCCTAGGAGTTACAGTCCTTGTGGCCTAGACTACCTTTCAAGTTTATTTAGGGCCCCAGAGCACTTGAGCCTGTGGTGGTGAGGCTTTCAGGAATTCAAGTTCTGACCGCTGAGATGGAAGATTTCCCTCTGGCTAGGGATGGTTTAAATATTCCCTCCGGGCCAGGCACTGTGGCTCACACCTGTAATCCCAGCACTTTGGGAGGCTGAGGTGGGTGGATAACCTGAGGTCAGGAGTTCGAGACCAGCCTGACCAACATGGTGAAACCTTGTCTCTACTGAAAAAACAAAAATTAGCCGGGCGTGGTAGCGGGCGCCTGTAATCCCAGCTACTCGGGAGGCTGAGGCATAAGAATCACTTGAACCCAGGAGGCAGAGATTGCAGTGAGCCAAGATCGGGCCATTGCACTCCACTCTGGGTGACATAGCGAGACTCTGTCTCAAAAAATTTAAAAATTTAAATAAATAAGTAAATAAATTCCCTCTGTGGGTGGGCATCCGCTGAGTTTGGTTATAGAAGAAAGCAATTGTTTTGCTTTCTTCTATAACCAAGCAACACTGAATTTAATATCTCACAATTGTTGCACTCTCCCTCTCCCAAGCAAACAGATTTTCTCTTCTGTGTTGTGGGGCCACTGCTGGGGAATGGAGGAGTGGTGGTCTCAGTGATTCAAGACTGTTTTTCCTACCTCTTCAGTGCATCGTTCAGCAATATGAAGTTTAAACCAAATACTGTGAGTGCTCACCTGATTTTTGGTTCTTACAAAAGTGCTTTTTATGTGTAGCAGTGTCCTTGCCAAGGAGACAATCAGTGGAGCCTTCTATTCTGCCATCTTGCTCTGCCTCCATCTCCTATATTTAAGCTATATTTTCTTACAAGGTTTAGTTAGAGATTAGATAGATTGATAAATAAAGATAGATAGCCCTGTGTTTAATTTTTGAAATGTGTTAATATCATCAAACCAATATATAAATTTGGGACAGCATAATGGAAATACTTTCTCTATTATTTATAAAGATGACACTCAGGAGAAAAAAAATCACATTTGGGGAAATGAATGTGAAATATACACTGTGGGTGAAATGGAAAAATACATAAAGTAAATACAGCATTGTCAATTTTGTCATTTAGTTGAATTTTAATATTCTATACATTACATGTTCTTAACACTGTTGAAAGATAAATGAAAGGGAGAAAAGATATAGTTAACTATGTAACTTGTCATTCAGAAAGGTCTGATCTTCTCTATAGTATAAAATTTCAATTATCTTCAAAGCTACTGGTATAAATCTCAATATTTGCAGTTTATTTCAAATTTTAATGAATTATATATACACACATGAATAAATATACATATATGCTTATGTGTGTATGTATCTTTTAAAGAAAAAGAAATTGCACCTATAATGAAAGGTTGGAGTTTTGATCTGGATTAATGTTCTACTGTGCCACTTAATAGCAGGGTGGACATAGGCAGGAAGCATGTCATTTAAGGCTTGAATTTCTCACTCATAAAATGGGGATACCACAACCTACTCCTTTTGACCATTCTATTAAATAAGATTTTTTAAATGCATATAAAGAGCTTAGCATAGTGCCTGGCACATGATAAATGCTCGATATTATTGGAAGCTATTTTATTGTATCACCTCCATCGTTAATTTAAATGAGTTATTACTTTATTAAATGGAAATTTACAAACTAGTAATCATGAAAAAGTATATTTTTTCATACTGAGAAAACATTTTCAGAGTTAAACGCATGTTTGTTGATACAGTAGGAACCCTACAGTCTCTTGACTTGCAGCTCTGCAGTCAACTTCCCAAGATACCCTCACTGTGAGAAGTCTCCGCTGCAGACAGCCAGCGTTCCATCGTGCCCTATCATCCAGCCCACTGGAACAACAGGAGAGTCAAGAGAACGTTTTAGCACATGGCACACTCCACAGAGCATGCATGTCTTCTAAATCATCCTTGCAAACCTGTGGCCTGCCTTCCCATGATGCTTTTTCATCTTATCTAGTTAGTACTGTCTGTAAGGGGATTTGATATTTCTCAATATGTAGCCATTTTCTTTGGTTCTTGTAGCATAGACAAGGCAAAAGGAGTAGAGGAAAAGAAGTGTTGAATGAAAGATTATGCTTACACATTTGTCCACACATTCAAATTGCTTTGCTTTCTAGTTATTTTTCTCCTACACTGTATTCTGTCCCTTCATTCTCTTCTGACTCAAATGGAAAATTACACACGTATTTCTGGCCACAAAAGGAAAAATATTTTTTCTACATTTGAAAACTCAAACACCAATAAATAGCTGTAGAGGTTAAAACAAACAAACAACAACAACAAAAAGTTTTTTTCTTCTCCCGCCATTGCTCTCCACTATGCTCAATATGATCCCAAACCTCAGCCTCAAATAAATCCTAAGCACTTTTACGTACTAGAGCAGTCACATTTTCAAGTATTTAAAAATTCCAGTTTAATTTAATTAAAAAATTTAATCTCACATCCAATTCCATGTTCTCCCACTCCCTCCCAGCACAGACCTGACCCAACAGCTATGATCTGTCTTTTCTTTCTTCTTTCCACTTTATTTCCTACTTTCCAGCGGTGCTCTGGCACTTTCCAGGTCAGACAAGAAGGAGAAAAGCTTCCACTTAGAGGGTACAATTTGTGGTTCTCACATGGGTGTTAAATGTTCAACATGATAGCATTTATCCACATGCTGCTGCTTTCTCTCATGTGGTGCATTGAGTTCTTTGAAGACATCTTGCCCCCTAGCAGGCAGCCTTATTGGGTGTGATCCTAACAACCCTATTCAAACCTATCTTCATGACCACTTGGTTCACAGTAACCATTTCACATTCCTGGGCTGCCAAAATCTAGAATTATAGGATATTCTCAGGAACTATTATTTATTGTTCTTCATTTGAAGTTTCCTCAAGTAGCTCAGTATGAAATTGAGGTATTCTAGAAAACTCTGAAACTCAGTACAAGGCGTGATAGGTAAGCATCTGAACTTCTCTATAGTGGTTGTCTTGCTCCTGTCCTTATTTACCTTGATGAAGAAATAATATCCCCACTTCTCTATTGACAGCTGGGGTTAGAGGGAGATGCCATAGCAAATCCATCTTCTAAACTGACAACCTTGTTTTAAGACAGCATTACTTGTGCATGTATGTATATGAGTTGGAGGCAGGCAATGAGAAAGAGTCATAAAATCGGTTTCCCTAATTCGTAGCGAGACCGGTTTTCTTCAGCCACTCTCAATTTAGCATCTGAGATTACATGTGACTCATTCCAAGTTCAGAAAACAGTCGTTTAACTTCCTCTTACAATTTCTTAAGTTGTACATTACCTTCTGACACCTACAAAGGATCCTGCTCTGTTGACATTTGTATTTTCACAGTTCTTGTCCATGACGGTGACTTAGAAAATTCCCTTGAGTTCCAAAATTATGGAAGAGACACAATGGAATATTATTATAAGATGGGCTGGATTAGTTTTATCTGGGGGTATGTGAATAGGCTTTGTATATATTTCTTCTTGCCTTTTCTTTCTCCCCTTTTTAGCAACAAATCTTATACAAAGATTATTTTACCTATTCTTTGCATTTAGTTCCTTGTGGATCCATATAAACAAAGGGAATATGAGTTGAGATAAATACCATTCATTTTGTACACTCACCTCCTATCTTCTTGACTATTGCTACTTATAAGGAGGTTTATAGATCAGAAAATTCTTACATTTCCTGAAATATCCTAGCAATCTCTTTCACAAATTCAAATAGGTATTTTGCCTAGATTTCCAGATTGAAACAAACCATGGCAAAACTGAAAGCATAATTCCTTTGGTACTACCAAAACAATATTATTGGAATATCCAAGAAGGATATTCTGTTTTAAGATTGCGTGTGTATAGACTCACGATGAACTTTCAGCACTTCTCATAGAAGACTTCACCACTTTCTCTTTTTCGAATCTAAACAGAAAATAATATTAAGTAATATTTATTGATTATAATTCCGGGTACTGTGATGAATAATCATGAAAATAACCTTAAGAAGCAGGTATAATTAGTATCTCCATGAGACAATGGAAATACACGTTAAAAAATATTTTCAGCCAAGCAATTAGAGGGGTAGAACTAGGATTCAAACCCAGATCTTTCTTACTCCCATTTCTCACTCCCACAAGAAAACCTTTACCGTTTGTACATACCACTTTATCTACCCTAATAAGAATAAAAGCATTATGTAAACTCTTAAGGAAATAACACTGGTTTTTCTGGGCGGGGTGGGGGATGGTGGGCAAGGGGAACCCCTTCAATTTAACTCTTTCTGTAAACTAAGCCTGAGTTAGAATCAATTAATTGAAATTTTCCTGTGCTACATACTTCAATTTGAGTAGAAAAAAAATTATTTTTTAAATGTTCCTCTTGACTTCTACCTTTGCTATATAAACTCCCTCCCTTCCCTCTTTTCATTCTTCAGCACCTTTCTTTCCAAACCAATTGCCAGATAACCATTAAGCTCCAAAATTATATGGCCTGTCCCAGGTCTCGAAAAGAGCTGTATTTTTTAATGAGTGGGGTAAGCGCTTACTGTAACATAAGTTGTAAATTTTTCAGGTAAAAAAAGATTGGTAAATGATTTCATTATATTTTATTTTAGTTAAACGCTAATTAAAGCATATTATTAGTGTGACTCACTTTGTTCAACCTACTGAGAAGTCCTTTGATATTCTGCCGTGGCTAAACTAAGGTAGTACACTATATTTTTTTCATTCTGTGTTTACAAGAATGCTTTCAATGTTGAAGAGGAAAAGAGACATGAGTTTATATTTCAACATGCCAGGTAAGACTTAAAACAGCTAGGCATTTGTAGCTTGTGGATAAAGTATCAATTACATTATCCACTAATGGATGAGCTTTGCTCAGAAAGAAATTCAGAAGAATCAGACTTAAACCTGCTAACCATATGTATAAACTTGATTCTCTAAGCTAATATGCTCAAGACATTTATCAGTAGTTGACTGAGGAAGAAGAGTCTAGCTGCTTAATCCTGGATTCAAATTTTATTAATTATATTTAAAATATATTTTGTTTTAAAGTAAATATGTATTTCTCTGGACTCAGCAAAAGCATTTATTAGATATTTGATTATATTAATTTTGTGCTTCTAGCAAGAATTATAGAACTTTTACACCATAAGGGCTCCGAAAGATTAAGTCAAATCCCTTCAGATCAGGAATACGTTGTTTTATAAAGGGATATAATTAAAACCAGTGGACTCCATCAGTGCAGAGATAATAACTGTGTGCCACCAACTTGAAAAGAAAATGAATGTACATGGGTTTCACTGATTAGCTGCATGTAATTAGGAAATTTAAGCCAATTGGAATTAGAGTACCCAATTCAAACATTGTGCTCATGACAACAAAACACTGCCTGAGCTGCAGCTATTACAGCCTGAAGTTTTCCATTAGTGAATTATATCTAGTAAACTTTTTTTAAAATTTGAGTAGCTGTTACTTATACACATATGCTATTAAAACACGGTGAGCCATAATGCCTCTCTTGTCAGTTATTGTTCATTAAAATTGGAGGTAAGGTAAGAGAAGGATGATCTTATTTCTTTACATTAAGTTGAAGATGGGCTATCTTGTCTTGAAAATAAATTAGCAGCAGTAAGAAAACCTCACGGACCTGATTTCAAGTAGTAAAACAAATGTTTTTAAAACTTAGATCATTAGTTGAAATTTGAAATCACATAGAGTACTTTCAAAAAATGAATTAAATAGAAGTGAATCAAATCATAGAAGAAAGCCCTCTTTTGCTTTCTTAGTTTCTCAAAATGGAAATTTTCCCCAAAATGTTCACTTGTTTTTTTTTAATTTTTTACTCACAAAGTTAAAACTTTAAAAAATCTAAATTGGTAAATTGTTTTTTTAAAAATAAAAGTATCAGTGGATGTGAAACAATACTACCGAAGCTTCAACAGTTTTGATTTCAAATAGTTACTTTGTTTTATTCTATTAATATCTTTTAAATAGGCTTCTAGATGTTCACTAGAGAGCCTAGAGCCTACTCTAAAACTGTAATCTAGAGTTTCTGAGCATCCTTTTTTTTTTAGATGATGTTTTAGGGTTGAACAAAGTAGAAAAGGATCTTCAATGCCTAGTCTTTCCACAGAAACTTACGATCATAGGAATGATGTCCTCAAAGAAGAGGATTCAAAGCCCTAAATTTAGAGTACAGATTTAGTCCAATTTAATAGACGAAGTACTGGGTCTGGTATACATTACCAATAATGTTATTTAAATGTGAGTTTTCAGAGATAAATGTGAGGAGTGTATGTGTGTGTGTATGTGTGTGTATATACATTTAATAAAACAATAATACTAAGAGAAGCAGTAATGGCATGATATCAGTAAATTATTAATATCTTTTATCCACTATTTATTTGACTATGCTTTGATGGTCATAATATTCAGAAGTCTGAGATTAGCAAAAAAGGGAATATTTGAAAATTTGGATCCCTGTCCTTTTACATATACAGTTAAACTAGCTCCATTCTTGTGTGTCTTACCCATAACATTGAGCAGAAAATAAATTTAGACTAATACTACATAACAGTGGTTTTTCAGACATGGTTATAAGGCATACTGATATGTCACAGTCTGTTACATGTGGCAACAACTATGACTACTAATACGTAACTCAATAAATGATTTGTTTGCTGTTCATATAAATTAGGTCATATTTACAGTTATTGCTCTAATTGCGCCATTTTTCTCAGTTGAATTCCATGTGATTTCTTGAATGAGAGAAAAAAAGGGTATCCAATTCCATGCAATTCTGAGGGAATCCGTGAGATGAACTCCACATATGAATAATCCTCAGTATGTATGTAACAGTGAAAGAATAAAGATTAGTAACTGCTGCTGCATAATCCTATATTGGTAGCAGCTGCACGTGCCTGAGCAAGAGAATTGTGTTCATGGAGAAAAGGGCCAAACGATACTGAAACGTAGACCCTGACAAATGAAGGTTATTTATTTCAATGGAGCCAATTATATATTCACAGGTTTTGCTCACCCTCTTTTCTGGCCCAAGGAGAATTTGTTTTCTTCCTTTCCAGGAGTATATAAATTCCACTTCAGTTTTTCTGGTGTATAAAAGGCTGTGTGAATACCTACCAGTAATTAATAGCCTTTCATTTCAAGTAAGTAATATACAGGAGTGAATTTATTGTTTATGAGTATATCAATATCGTTTAAAAAT
Source organism: Pan paniscus (assembly GCF_029289425.2). Classification (NCBI taxonomy): domain Eukaryota; kingdom Metazoa; phylum Chordata; class Mammalia; order Primates; family Hominidae; genus Pan; species Pan paniscus. Next base: position 101,120,048 of record NC_073258.2, read on the forward strand.
GATATGCCAGAATAGAAAGGCAACGCTGAAGTGTAAAATTGTTAATGCAGGCTCATAGCCTGTAAAATGATTTCTTTTAATAGTTTTCTTCATTTAAAAGTTCTTCATTTGAAAATGTTCCCTTTCAACTGCAGATTTTGTGGTTTGGTGCAATGAAGGGGAAATTTATTCCTTTGACACATTTATTCTTTTAATAGTTATTCATTTGAAAAAGTTTCACTGGTTGCCTATAAATTTTTCAGTTTGCAGAGAGATTCATTCTTGACAGATTTTTTAAAATGTTTATTCATTTAAGTAGTTTCTCACTCCATGGAATTGTTGCTAAGGTTTAACAACAACAACAAAAAAAAGTACTGAAGCTTCCTGGGGGTTCTGGTAAGGCAGTAATGCTAATCTTGACCTGTGGATTTTTCAGTGGCTCTGCAAGCCCCGGGATAACAAAAAAGAGTCACGTCATTAGCAAAGAGGAGAAAAGTGAACAATTTTAAGGACAAAATTTACCTAATCATTATTAGATGTTCTTAACTATAGTGTTATTATTTAGAAATCGCTACCACAGAGCATTTTCAAGAGGCATGGTGCAATAAGTGGTCATGAAAAAAAAAGTGTATCAAAATCTGCCACATAGATTTGAAAGCAGGGTGTTTCTGTCACCAATATTTTGTTTTAATCTTTAATATGACCATTCTCACTTCAAACAAACTTCTGACTTATTTCAGGATTTTATCCAACGTAGGTTGGGAGTTCTTTTTCTCCTCACTCTCCACCCATTTTTATCCACAGTTCCGAAGACAGCACCCACCAATGTAAGCGGAAGAAGTGGAAGAAGGCATGAGTTAGTCATTGCCTGGGAGGTAAGAAAAACACATCCTCTCACAAATTACTCCACGTGTTTGTTTGGCTTAGTGTGATATTTAATTATTTTATGATTAAGCAGTCCACTTGATTCACTTAGAGGCTGAAAACAGTGGGAGGAAGGAATGAACCACTGCTGAATAAATGCCACTTTACCCAGGTTATCTCATTTAACCCATACAACAGTCTTATCAGTTGGAATTATTTTCTTCATTTTACAAATCATGAAACTGAGGCACTGTTACATATTTTCCTAATAAACGGAATTGTGACTTTGATTACAAAATTTGTGTCATTTTATCTATCTCATCATATGCCTCCAAAGTATCATTTGTCAAGGAAAAATAGTGGAGATGAAGGGGGAGGGGGTGTGAAGAGTACATTTGTTTTCCATGAAGCCACCTTCCTTTTTTGATGTGAAATAACCTTATTATTAAATGTAACTAGCTCACAGAGATCTTAGAATATATAGAAATGGAAATGCCTGTTAGAGTAAATAGAGCAACTCCTTGACAATCTCTAAGAACAATGAGAACATGTACAGAGATCTCTTTTTCCAGTAAGAATTATTCCATGAGCACATCATCTGTCCTATTTTTTTGTCCATTCCCCCTTTTCTTCGATAAAACTTCATATTTTTTTGATGTCTACAGAGGTATTAACTTTCCAATAGCTGACCTTCACTGAGACCAGATCTCTCTAAATAGAATTGCCTTTCCATGTAAGCTTTAATATAATGGGCTTTCTCTCTTTGCCACCACTCAATACATGGCTTTTCTTCATATCAAAATTCAAGGAAAAAAACTACTTAGCAAATATTTATTGAGTACCTACTGTGTGTGAAGCACTGTGCTAGACAGTGGCTGGTAACTTTTCCACATTGACTGGTCAATCACAATTACTCCTTTCTATGGTGTGCAGTTGAAGCCCATGTAACCAATTTAAATCTAAGCCATGTAGCACAAGAAGCTTCTTGAATACCATAGTCCAACTTTTTCATGTCAGTAACCATAAAAGCAATTGCAAAGCACACTACAAAAAAGGTTTTAACATCACTATATCTTACTTTTGTGGTCTAAAGAGTTCTGCAGAGCATTACCAGTGACAAGATATTCCCGACCACCAGACCATAGGACAATTTTCCCCAACATGTTAATCCAAAGATCTTCATTTCATATACATGACTAATTGGAGCAAATTTGTTTCACTTCAAAAGTTTTCAATTCTCTTGAGAGTTTTTGTACATTTCAACTGATACAATTTTTCTTCTTTTACCTTTAAAGCTTTTTAACTTTCAAAGAAGTGCCAAAGTGATTGTACTATTTTGGCTTCCAATGTAGTATAAAGATTTGAGATTCTCCCTTTCTCTAGCTATCTATAATTTTTTTTTAGTTAAGAATTTGGAGAAAGTGGATTTTTAATCAATCATTTTGCTGATAATTAATTATATTTTTCTTCTTTAGCCAGTATCTGAAGAGTTTCAGAATGGGGAAGGCTTCGGCTATATTGTGGCTTTCAGACCCAATGGAACACGTGGCTGGAAGGAAAAAATGGTGACATCCTCTGAAGCTTCCAAATTCATTTATCGAGATGAAAGTGTCCCTCCTCTTACTCCCTTTGAAGTGAAAGTTGGCGTTTATAACAATAAAGGAGATGGGCCTTTTAGTCAAATTGTGGTCATCTGTTCAGCTGAAGGAGGTCAGTTTTTTTATTCCTGTTATTTTTATTTAACATTTTACTTTGTTATACAAATAATCAGACACTTTTGTACATATATTAGAAAATACAAATAAGGCAAAATAAACTCATTCATAATCTCACTAAACTTTTTGGATATATATTTTCCAAACTTTTTTAAATTTTTTAAATTAAAAGTTGATTATTCCACATATGTTGCTTTATGTTTTTCACATCCTAACAATATATGGCAAACATATATCCATGAAAACAACAATATCAGTAATCCCTGCAGTGTATTCCTTTCTCTGGGTGGACATTAAGCCAATCCTCTTTGGTTTGAAATTTAGATACTCTTATATTTTTCAATATATATGTAAAGTAGATTTAAATAAATGCTTCATTTATGTGACAAATAAATATTTATTTCTAACCCTATGCATAAAGCACTGTACTAATAAAGAAGTTTCAGACAGGGCTTTTTCTTGGAAGCTTTTCAAACACATCATTAAATCCTATGGAAATCTTATGAAATAGACATTATTGCCTCCGTTATGTAGAAAGAGAAATTGACTTTCAGAAAAGTTAAAGAACGTGCTAAAGGTTACACTGCTTGTAACTGAGAATTAAATCCAGGTTTGTCTAACCACTAACTCCTTGATTTTTGTATAACATGCTGCCTTCATATGCATGACCATGTTTAATTCACAAGATAGAACTCGTAGGTCGGCAGTACCGAGTAGACAATATACTTATTTTACAGATGAGTAAACTGAAAAGTGGTTATACTCAATACATGATAGAGCTACAGTGGAAACCCTGCTTCCTACATCAAAGATACTGAGTTGTTTCAAGTTTTAATATAAAAATGCAATTTTCTGGGTGAAAGTATAATAATAGATCTAGCCCCCTAAAGTTAGCTTTTCCTCTTAGTCCTTCTTTTATTCAAATTCAGGATTTCAGTTAACCTTACAAGTGGGGGAAAAAAATAAGAAAAGGAAAAAACAGATTTGTTTCCTAAATTTACAAATGACTGAGAAAATGTTCCACCAAAGGCAGCATTCACTTTCCCCATACCAATAAGTGTGGTAAATATAAACTAACCCTTATACTTCCTCTGTGCCCACATGTAGGACTTGAACAGCTCAAGAGTATTATCCATAATTAATTATTATATCCCCCCATGAAGCTATGAGCTTCACGGGGGGATATAAATATAGTCATGTGAATATTTTAAAACAAAGATAATGTTTGATTTATGGAAGATGTAGTTTTTCAATAGTAAGCTGCCTCATATTTTTATAATATAGAGCCAAATTTTAAAGCAGAATCAGAAAGTTTATCTTAGCATAAGAATAACCAGGGAATTGAAGAATCAAGTAATGGCAAGGAACTACAGGTATTCTGATGAGATATCAATTGCACTTAGCATCTCAGATTTCTGATGTGTTTTCAGATAAAGTCCATATACCATGTTACTTATGTTATCTAATGTAAAGGTTAAAACCAAATATGAAATTGGAATCTCAAGCCTTAATCTACATTTCAGGAAACTGAGCCTCAGAGAGGTTAAGTAACATGCTCAAATTCACACCAGTAAGTGACAGTTACAAGAAATGATAGTAAGTGACAGAGCTAGGATTTTCACCAGGTCTATATGACTGGAAAGCACATTTTTTAACTACTACACTATACTGCCTCATCAGGAATGTACACAATAGTGATATTTTCTATTATTTATTGCTCAAAAGATCTATTTTGAAGTATATGTGTTATTCAGAAAGTACATATTCTTTTTCCTTTTAAAATGTTGGAACCTAATTATCAATTACATAGCACCAAAGGTCGCATGAGAGATTAATTGGAGAAGTTTGTGAACAAGCTTTGTATAGTAACAACAGTGCTGCCTTTAAGAAATTCAGCTTTGTAATTTCTTTGTCAACCTTTACTTTGAAATTAATTTATAGCAGCCACCATGGGTTTTTTTACATTGTGTTTTCTTAAACTTGAAATGGCTTGCCTTTGGAAATTTCCCTTTCAAGCTAGATAGAAAATATGCATGTTTTCTTTTAAAGACACTGAGGTTATTCCTGTAACATATTTCATAGTAATGTAACACTTTATTTATTTTAATCAACTGAAATATGAAATATATTAGGCAAATTAAATCTGGATAGAGTCCTTTGTTCTGACACTGAAATTCAAGCATATATTTGGCATTTGCTCACTAATTAAGTTTACAAATGTGGAACTTTATATGTAAATATGAGTAAAGTGTTAGCATCATTAGAGTGTGTCAACCAAGAAAGGCAGGACAAGGGAAAAGAAAAGCATTAACCTGAGTTCAAATCTGATCACACTAACTAGACCATCTTGGGCAGTTTATTTACCTCTCTGAGGCTTAGCTTCCTCCACTTTAAAAATGAAGGTCTCAAAATAGAACATCTCTGGAATCCTATACAAATCTAAAATTAAAACCCTGTCAATTTATTCTATATTCTAAAACATTATTTTAGCTGGGAGCAGTGGCTTATGCCTATAATCCCAACACATTGGGAGGTTGAGGCAGGAGGATCACTTGAGCCCAGGAATTTGAGGCTGCAGTGGGCTATGGCAATGATGGCTTCACTACATTGCAAACTGAGTGAAAGAGTGAGACCTTGTCTCAAAAAATAATAATAATAATAAGTGGATTAAAATAAAACATTCTTTGTAACAATTGTCCTAACATAGATAGCAATAATAGATCAACTTTTGCTATACAATAAAAAGGGGAAACCAACATCCTTTTTTAGTCACTTCGCAATTTGCTTTACTTAAAAAGGAGTGAGCATTTCAAAAATTAAACCATTTTAAAAAAGAGTAAAGGCCTGAAATAAACTTGTAAAATAATATATTATACTCTTGCCAGTGCAGGTTTCTCCCCTCAGTGTCTATGGATGTTCATACAGCTTCACAGTGTGTCTTTTATCATTATACTCTCGCCCAAAGCCCAACTAATCTGAGCGAAATTGTATTTCTCCAAAAGACAAATCCTGCTTCCTTATTCTTCCATTAACCCAATCCACTTGTTTATCACCTTGAAATCCCTCCACATTCTTAGATACAGTAAAGAGCAAGAGGAGGGAGACTGCCTTACTATTTCTGTTTATGGGCTTAGTTCCTCCTCTTCCTTTCAAGTTTACCAGATGCATGCCTTAAGCACTGTGAAAAAGCCACCTTTTCACAGCTGACACCAAGCTGGGAAGAAAAATGTCAAATGCAGCTACCAGAATTTATGTTATTGGGAGGGAAGCAGAGAACAGAAAAACTTACAAGGCACACCTTACAGTACTACTTCTCAACCTATTTCCCAATGGAACATGGATAATAGATGACATTCATACCCAGAACATGCTTTTATAAGTGTGTATGTGCATTCTCCATTCTATCCCTTTCTTTTCCTCCCAATAAAGCGTATCAGAATGCAATTAAAATTACATTATTTTAGAGAAAACCTTGAATTGACATGTTTTTCAAAGAAATAATCATTTGCAAATGTTGATGCTTGATCAATAAATCACTTGGGATACGACCTTAACTCTCACAACTCTGAGGTTTACTATTGCCCTAGAGTACTGTCAGAAAAAGTTTCAAATGGTTTTTCTGCTAACACCCGTAAGCCTTTGAAATCTTTCAATGTTGCCACAAGAGAAGCAACCCTTAATGACTCTGTCAGTGCCAAGCAGCATCTGACATAAGCCCTGGAAAAAGAGATATTTGCCTGCCAAGATGTCCATGTACCCTGTACATGTGTCAAATATCTTTGCCCTTTACACCGAGCAAGGTTTATGTGCATTCCTAATCCTGACTTCAGACCTCTAGGGTATGATATAATTCTATACAACACGCTAATTTTGGAAACAATTCCATTTTTTAAAAAAAAGAAGAGTGAAGTTTCAAAATAAGTTCTCAAAATGCATGGTAAAACTGATAAAAATTAATTTTTTCCAAGATAAAAAATTAAATTGGCTTTTTCTTCCACATTTCAAGAAATAATGAATACTCAAACATACCATTTTCCACTTAGTTCTTCTCACCATAACTTCGGAAATGAAAAGAACTGGAGCATTCAATTAAACCTAATAGAAAAACAGAAGAAAAATTGACATAGTTAATTATAGGTTGAAAGATTTATTTACTTGTGATGCGCTTTATCCTTTATCCTTTCTAGTTTTCTTGGCTTTTGCCTTATCTGTAAAAAAATGTCCTGCTCATACATTTATTAAACCTAAAAAGCCTGTCCTCATTTGCAGAATATAATAGACAATTATCTCATTGCAAGTGGAGCTACCACAGCTCAAATTAAAACCTAATATTCCTAAGGTGGTATTCTCCAGATCCATCCTTAGCTGCAACTGAGCTCAGTGGGATTTATGTGAACTTGAAAATTAATAAATTGACATGTTAGTTGTAAAATACAAGAAATAATTTCCTGTCTTTTCCAGATGATCTATTTGGATTAGTGCCTATAAAAGTTCAACTACAGCTGTCTTCACTGAATTTTTAAATAATGAAACCATACCCTTTCTCTCAAGGAGTTTATTGAAGTCTCTTTTGATTAATGCTGTTGCTCTAAGGGTCTCTTGGGAAGGGATCTCTTGGAAAGTCAGATGTATAATCAATATTACAAGCACATACCCCCATATTACATGAAGAACTCCAACTGCTAAGTCACTTAATACAAATGTATCATCAAAATTCATGAACATGGTAATGCTGTTCAACATTTTTAATCTATCAGAAACAAACATATCAATCAACCTGTCCACTACATATCCCAAGATTACAGTGAAGGAGTTAGCCATGGCCTAATTAATATCATCACAAGTAACAGAAAAAAAAAGAGGTTTCCCTCTAAGTCTTTGATTCCACTAGATATAATGCTAGTACAGTCTCAGAAATAAGTTTCTAAACTTTTATTCAATTACCCCAGTGTAATAGATGGGAGTGAGAGTGGCAGAAAACATACTGTGATTTAGAGATCAGGAGAGTTTTAGAGATGCCTGAATGTGACATGACTGAGGAGGAGCTGTGCAGCTATGGTTCAAAATTACCAAGGAGTCAGTGAAACAGGAATCAAAGGAGTTAATAGTGAGCCTGTGGCAGGGTTAAGTGGGTGATGACGGGGGTCTAGATGGTTTCTGGCAAGATCTAGAAATAGCCCAAATGGGAAGCCCAACACAAACATTCTTGAGAGAAGTTAGATGTGGAGCGGCAAGGGGAAAGAGAGAAATAGAAAAGGAAAAAGCATCAGGTAAGTGTAACATAGACATAGGCACAGAAGCAGAACAGTGTGGTGCTCAGGGCCTGACTACCTGTATTCAAATCCTCCCTCCACATTTAAGCAGCTGTGGGATCTTGAGTAAGTAGCTTAACCTCTCTTCTGCTTGATTTCTTCATCTGAAAAATGCTAGTAGTAGTAATATGGTTGTTGGGAAGACTAAGACATGGAAAGAAATAAGAACAGGGTTTGGAACACAGCAGAGCCTCAATAAATGGCAATTATTAGTATTTTGAGTTATCCCCACATCTATTTTGCCTCTTTTTTGTTTACTTCTAATCTTATTCTATCCATTCCTCTGTCAGTTATTTGGAAGCAATCAGGCAACAAAAGAAGGAACTATCTATGTTTTCTGTAAAACTTATTCTGTGACTTAAAATGGTCTCTAGGAGATGAAGAATGAGCCAGCCTCTTTCTTTATGCCAATTTAAAAACAGAGGAAAGAGCATTTGAGACCCAAGTTCTAGCTTTTTCACAGCTGAAAGTAGAGTCTGGATAAATTAACCTCTGTACGTTTTACTTTTCTAATCTGCAAAATGAGAGCATGGATTTAAAACAGGTCCATTACTCCAAAGCACATAGGAGTGAGGTAAGAAATAAAAACAATAAAGTACCCCTTGTGTGAGACAATTGTGAGTGGGAGGAACTCTGGCATATGTAGAAGCACATGCCCAGACTGAGGGAGTCCACCACTAACCCTCATCGGCCAACACTCAAGAATTCAGGCTTCATACTGTCTCCTTTTATCCCCCAAAAGAAGCCAGAAATTCTTATTTTCAAATGTTGGCTTAAATTAATCTAACACATGATGTAGACAAACAAAATATGACTAAATACCCACTGCCCCTGCATTTGTGACTTTGGAGCCAAGTGACTTCTAGAGTCCTTTCCATTTGCAACTTTCCATCATTCAGTTACAATGGGATGCCCAAAGCGAATGGCCAGTTTCAATGCAAGCCAGATGTTCTGTGATCCAGTTAGCTACTTGTGTCTGCAGACCAATTTTTGACCCAGTTGAAAATGTTCACTTGGGTATAAATAGTACATACTAAAATTTCTGGGAAAATCTGACAGAGGTCACTATTTTTACATGCTGAAATGTCTAATTCAGGTCAACATAGATCAACTTCTGATACCATTCAGGGATGTTCAATCTTTGGCTTCCCTGGGCCACATTGGAAGAAGAAGAATTGTTTTGGACCACACATAAAATACACTAATACTAACGATAGCTGATTAGCTAAAAAAAAAAAAAAAAAAAAAAAAAAAAAAAAAAAAAAAATAAATCTCGTAATGCTTTAAGAAGTTCACAAATTTGGGGGGGGGCACATTCAAAGCTGTCCTGGGCCAAGGCTGGACACACTTGATTAGATTAAGAGGGTGAAAAAAAATTAAAATGATTCTTCAGTTCTTGTTTGATTGATTCACTGTCATTCAGTTATACGAAATTATAACATGCAGCTCCCCAAAATGCAAATGTGAAATGTAGGTGTGGTATCACCCTGATTTAAAATCCTTAGAGCTTTTAAATAAAAGTTAAGGTGCTTGTTTGAGAGGCAGGTTCCTGAACATTTTTATTTACTTTAACATTTTTTAAACTTTCTATTTGAGAAATACTTAAACTTGTACAGTACTACTGAAAGTTGATAGAGAAATAATTCCTTTCTTTGGAGATAAAGAGATATGGAAAGGTTGCTACCCCACCACATGTTTTGTGCTTCTGAAATTATTTATCCCCCTGCAATCTTCTTTGACAAAGATGTAATTGCTTCAGCAATATAAAAGCTGAAAGAAGGCATTTGGCACACAAATCTCTGCAATGCATTTATTCTGAAGAGAAGTAAAACTGCTACTGAATAGCAAACGATATTCAAAGTGTGGTTTCCTTTCAAATAAACTGTATCCTAAATCCCAGAGATCAAGTTGTACACACCTCAGAAACATCAACATTCTTTCATTTACTTGCAAAATCAAGAATTTTAACTCCCACTAAATAGCATGAGGAAAATGTCCATTGCAAGTCTGGTAATCAGAATTTAGAATAAGATAGAAGATTTTTCCAGAATGCATGTTTTAAATTGGATAGATGCACAAATAATAGGGAGTTGGAAAGTGAGATGAGGGAAACCACGGAGCAAAAGAAAATAATAAAAAATATTCAAAAGGTGACAGAATGAGAAATTTCAACTTATACCATGGCAGGAATTAATGTCAGCTTCTGTGTAAAAATTAAAGTGAATTTGCCAAAGCACTTTGAGATGACACAATTATAGCAAGTGTTTTTAACAAAGGTTTGGCCAAAAGAAAATCATTGCTTGGTGCAAAGGTGGACCAACCAAGTCTTTTGCAGGCTCCTTTTGCAGTAACAGGGTAGATATTTTTGACTGATATATTTCAATTAATAATATATAAAAGCGTTCCAGACACATGTATGACTAGCTTCTTTTAGAAAAGGAAAGACCTCAGAAAATGATTATGTCTTCAATGTTTGCCTCTTAATATTTTTATTTAGAACTCAATCTTTGCTATATGGTTCCATAAATTGAAAAAAAAAATTCATAGATGAAGCTCAACTCTAATCAGTGATAAGGGGTTAGTACCAAAATCTGTAACATTTTTATGGGGTAGAATTTTAATAGACTTTGTACAGAACTGTTTGAACTAATGTATGGCCTTTATTCTGCCATTTTCATTTAACTTGTGTTTGTGACACAGTATTTATGATTCAGCCATGTCAACACTAGAAATATTTTGTTCCTCACATCAAGTGCAGCCTTGAATAAAGTACACCTTTTGATGGATGCCAGTCAGAAATTGTGTATTTCAAAAAAAAAATAGTGTGAAAGGTCACTGAATGTAGAAACAAATGAAAAGGTGGTTTTGAGCCACAGCACTGAACCCTTCGGGGACTTTTCTTTCCCACCTGCACCTGTCTTAAAAGTCAATGCATGCCTTTTAAATATCATGATTCGTAACATATTCCTTATATAATCATGAAAATGTAGTCTTGTGGTTGGAACAACAAAAAGTATCTAATGAAATTTAGATACACAGAATAAAAATTTAGATGCACAGAATAAAAAATAAAATAATAATAATATGGTATTTTGTGAACAAACATTTTTAATGCCAAGCACAGTACTAAATATTTTATATATACATTCTAATTAAAGCCAACCTTTAAATCTATGAGATAAATACTCTCATTACAGTCATGTTATAGATGAGGGAACTAGGGCTTAGAAAGAGAAAAACAACTTACCCAAAGGTAAATAAATAGCTAAATAAATGTTTTAAGGCCAAAAGCAACAGCAGTGCAACAACAAAAAAAAGCAAACACTGACTCCATAGTCCATTTTTATAGGAATTATGCTAGACTGGCAGAAAATTTAAGTTCCCCAGAAATGTCTTAGCTAATCCAAGGATTAATGTCTTTGCCTGTCTTGCTAGATTTGTCATTTGTCATTGGTAAGGTATTGATGAGATTTGACCCAAGTATAGAAATCCAAAAGGAATACCTTTATATTTTGTTGTGTATTTTATAACTACCACAGCACTTCATTTCAAAAATAAGGTAAGATGAATTTAACACCTGACAGACTCAGGCACAATACTTTGATGGACATAAACTTTTTATAATTGTGGTTTATTTTCCTTCATACAGAACCCAGTGCTGCTCCCACAGATGTCAAGGCGACAAGTGTGTCTGTGTCAGAGATTCTTGTTGCATGGAAACACATTAAAGAGAGTCTAGGAAGACCACAGGGATTTGAGGTATGAACAGAATGACTGAAAATAAGCTTTATTGTTTCTTCTGACATCACATTCTCCTAAAGAGAGGTTTTGGTGACACTTCAGAATTTCAACAGAATTTCTTAGAAATTTTGCTTTATGTTAAAGAAACTAAGAAATACTATTTTACTGGCATGTGTTATGTTCTTCATTAACTGGTTTACTTTTCAGTACAGTAGCTTCCATAGCACTATGCAAAGATGTTTTTAAAAGATGAAATAGAGTTTTAGACAAAAGCAGGAGCTACAGGTAGATATTTAATTGTATCCAATTTACTGGTCATTTAAAAAGTTTTTGTGTCTTCCTTTCTAATAATTTAATGAATAAATACAAGTTTTCCTTTTGTACTTTATTGGTATCTCTTACCCTCAGTGCTGAATTATCAAATTTTGCTTGGAATTTAATGATCTGTATTGTATCTATGTATTCAGATAGTTTTTTTGGTCCCTTAAATGTTGCTATTTTTAAACATAGTTATTCCAGCCTTATAATGGTGAACATTTCATATCAAATGAATAACATCAATGAAATTTTAGCCTCCGCAGAGAATAGCAGATTGTGAGTAGTCTGTGAACATGAATATTTTATGATAACAAGGTTCGGCTTCTCACACAGCTCTTGTTCTTGTTCTTGCCTTGCTTGGCCAGTCATGGAGAGGAATTAGGGGGATAATGTCTAAAAGAAAAAAAGAATTAGCATCTGACCCAAGACTTTAGTTGCATTTAAAAAAATTTATTCTTACTTTTCCTCTGCTTCAGTTCCCATTAAGAGAAAATCATCTTGTGTCTTGAACAATGATCAAGTATAGGACTTGTATACTAACATGGTTTCCAGGCTGAAACATATTTTTAATTCTATTTGAGTTTTCAAATAATGCCCAGTAATTATTTGATTAACATACAGCTGGCATTAAATAATGATTTCTATGATAAAAAAATTTATACAATCTTTCTAAGAGTTACAGCAAGAACAATTTATGGGAAACCATTACCTACTTATACAATATCATGGACTTATTTCTACAATCTTGCTTCAATTAATTATTTGGAATGATAATTTAGTATCTCATTATGATTGCATGTTTATGTGATGAATATTTCTGTTTCTCCCAATAAATGCTTCAGGGACCATGTTTGTTCATCATTAAATCTCAGCAAATGATAATATATATATTTGGCCCATAACTGACCACAATAAATATGTCGAATGAATGAATGTTTGTGTGGCACAATTAGCCCCTTTCTATCCAACCGTAGAAGACACTGTGGTGGTTTGTCCAGTTTCCCTTCTCTATGGAGGAGGGACAGGTGCCTCCTCCAACTGCTGTGTGTTGACTGCTAATGGTTCTCAGCTCCCACTATAGAGAATTGCCCTCCACTGAGGAGAGCTACATTGCTTGGAAAGTGACCTCGCCACACTTAGTCAGCCTAAGATCAATGACTGACTGATACTTGTCTCTTACCTCAAGGAGGAAAGAACTTTATGGTGTAGTTTATGATACAGAGCCTTGCTGCGTGCATCAGGCCAAAGCCAGATTTCCTGGAACCACATTCTTGCTCAGCTCCCCATTCTGAGTTCCTCCCTTTTTAAACCTGTAAGCATCCTCACAGTAAATAATATGCACCAAAATCCCTATCTCAAGCTCTGCTTTTGGGGACTTCAACTGAAAAGAACTACATTAGTGTGAATTCACTCTAAACCTCTGAATCGGAACATCTGGGGCAGACGTCTGGTGTGCATACCTTTCAGAAAGCCACAAAGTATATTCTGGTGCACGGAAGAGTGACAACCCAGGCTCTTATATCTCAAAGGGATGTTCCCCTTATATAGCCAGTCACCCTCAAGCTTTTTTTATACCTGCCCTAATAGCATGACACTCAGATAACCATTATGATTCACCGTGTTGACATCTCTCTGTGAGGTCCTGCAGAGATCACATGTGCACAATTCTTCTCTTCCTAAATATAAATCATTCATTCTTTAATTCAATAAATATTTATGTAGACCTATTAAGTACCAGACAATGAGCTAAATGCCAGGAACAAACCAATGAGCAAAACAAAGTCCCTGCTCTTCTGAAGCTTGTATTGTAGTAGGGAAGGCACACAATCAACAAGCTAAGAAATAAGCGTATGATTTTTTTAAAAAAATATGAGATACAATTTCAGTTGATGATACAGACTATGTAGAAAAAATAGGGCAAGAAGGTAAAGAGTGAGAGAGTCTGATATTTTATAGAGGTTTGAGAAATCAACCTTTCTGTGGTTGCGACGTGTGAGTAGAGACATGATGTAATGAGAGACGGCAGAGAGAACGGCATGCCCAGGAGCTCTGAAGTACTAGCGTGCTGGACTTCTTCAAAGAATAGGAAGTGAATGATTTTGGTGAGAGTAGGGAGCACAGGGAGAGTGGGAGCAGGATGATGATGAAGAGATTAGCAGGACAAGGAACAGGTTTCTGGGGCCTTAGGAACCATAGAAAGAAGTTCAGATTTCATCCAAAGTATAAGAAGTCATAAAGTATTTCAAACTGGGAGGGACAAGTCAAGATCTGACATATTTAAAGCCTCTCTCAATCTGGAAGGTAGATAATAGACCCTGGGGAGGGCCTCAGACAGAAGAGCAGAGGGGCAGCTGTTCCAATCTCAGTGACAATGAGGTTGCTTTCAACTAGAGTGGTAGCAGTGGAGTTGATAAGAAGTGGACCTTTTAAAATATATTTTGAATTGAGGTGAGACAGAATTTGACAATAAATTACATGTAGGCTATGAAAAAGATGAGACAAAGATAATTGCAGAGATATTTGACCCAAGAAACTAGGTAAATGGCATTGTCATTCACAGAGATGAGGAACTCACAAAGAAGAGTGGGTTTTAGAGTGAAAATCAAGGATTCTGTTTCGGGTGTTTTAAATTTTCGGAACTTTTTTTATTTCTAAAAAGAGTTCTCAAGCAGGTCTTAAGTTAAGAGGAAGACTGGGGATGGAACAATAACTATGGGAAATCATCAGGATATAAATAGTTTGTATGCATATACCAGCTAAGATCACTGAATATTTGGTAAAGAAGGTGCCTGAGAATTGAGCTCTGGGGTGGCCCACAATTTGGAACTCAATAAAGGAGAGGAGAGGGTCTGGCTGAAGAAACTAAGGAGGAGACACTGAAGAAATTCAGAAGCCAAGAGAAGAATTTCAAAATGGAGAGAATGTTCCATGCTGTCAAATGCTGCTGGGGAATTCAGAAAGATGAGACCTGAGATTGCCAGACGGATTCAGCAATGTGGAGACCATAAGTAACCTTGATGAGAGAGATTTTATGGAATGCTGATAATGAAGGCTTGACTGGAGGTTAAGATCAAGATTACTCAAGAGTGACAGTCAAGACCATCAGAGCACAATGTTTTCACTAGATCAGCTTCATTCAAAATAACTTATTGCAAGCAAAAATGGAATATATTTAAAAACAGAAAGTTAACAAGGATGAATCAAATTCTGAAATAATCATCACAATGACATTTTTGAATTAAAATAAATCAATGAAAATTCTGACAATGACTTTATACAAACAAACCGGGACAGAATTCATGGACATAGTAACTATTCTATTTCATAGTGCATTATAAATTGTAGTTTCAAAATATGGCATCTTGTTACCAGAAAATAAAAATCAACATCTCATTAATTGTGAAATTCTTTGCTTTTTATAAACAGAACATAATGAAAACTTTGGCTAAACATGACATTAACTGTTATTTTAAGTATATTCAGTGAAGACTATTTTTGATTTATACTGTTTCATAACTGAATAGCTGCATGTAGATTTAACACTAAATATGATATAGGTGAAGCTATCAGGATCTCTCTTTTCCTCTCTTTTCTGTATTCTTTTTCCCTCGAAAGAGAGTTCTGCCTCTGTCCTTCACCAAACACATCTGGAACTTACCGCTCTCCTCTTCTCCCCACTTATTTTTCTCTATCAAAAATGTCACTTAGTAAAAGATTTCCCTAATTATTACTAAAATATAATGAACCCATAAAGCTTAACAATTTTGTTTACTTTTATCCCTCTTTTTCACTCTATCCCTACCACAATCCTACCTATATTTACTGATGGTCAAATTCAGAGCATGGTGACAATAAAACAAATATTGAAACAAGGGCATTTGTCATCAAAACCAAAATGATCAATTTCACATTTTATGTACTTATAATATCAGTCCTATGAGTCACTTTTCTAGCCATAATTTTAACTTCACGTGCGAAATCTAAAACAGCAAGCTACTACAAAAGCATTAACTATGAACCACTTTGAAACTAGAGAAGACAGTGTTTTCAGCTGCCCCTCTTATTTTTCCTGAATCAGAACATGAATAAGATAGATAAGGTTCTGATCTTATGAATGTTACATCCTAATGGGGGAAAACTTTTTTTAAAAAAATCAAGCAAACAAATAAGTAATAAGATAAACTCTGATAACAATACACATAGACGGTCAAAGGTATAGCAAACCTGGTTCCTGTGAGAACAGAAAGAAAGTGAAGCACTGGGAAATTAAAATAGTTTGAGGGTTGGGTAGAGACAAGATATGTATAGATATATGGGTTATGAAAAAAAGTTTGTCTTTTATTTGAAGTGCAGTAGAAAGCCATTGAGACAATTTAAGGAGGGAAGTCACAATGTCCGATTTATGTTTTTCTTTTTTTTAATCACTCTGGCTGCTCTTATATGAAGAATGAAAGGGAGAGGAAAGAAAGGTCAGAGAATTGAAGTTAAGAGTTATCACAATAATCCAAGCAAGAAATGATGGTGACCTAGACTTCAGCCAAAGCAGTGGAGTGGGAGAGAAGCAGATGTATTTTAGAGGCAGGGCTGGCAGGATTTGCTGATTGATCTGATGTGGAGGAAAGAGAAATGATGATTCCTGCATATCTGGCTTGGACACATAGGTAAATTGTGCCATTTACAAAAAAAAATGAAGGAAACTGAACAAAGAACAGATTTGAAGCTAGGAATCAAGAGTTCTATTTAATCACATTGAATTTTTGATGCCTATTAGAGGCATCTAAGAGGGTAAGTCAGAAAGGCAGTAGAACATGCCAGTTTGGAGTCTAATTGAGAGAACAGGGCTGAAAACATAGAGATGGCCATTACAGAAGTGGTATTTAAATCCATGCTACCATAGGAAAGCATCTGAGGACAAAATTTCAAGAGGAGAGGAGAGAACAAGAGCAGAGGGGAATGAGGAGGGTCCTGCTGTGTCCTGGCACACTCAGCATTTAGAAGTTGAGCTGAAGAGGAAGAATCAGCAAGGAGGCTGGCAAGAATAAATCAGTTTTGTAGCAGGAATACCACATATGAATCAAAAAAGTTAAAGGAGTTGACCAAAAAGAGGGAACTGGTCAACTATGCTTAATGCTGCCAAGAGATCAAGTGAGATAAAGATGGAAAAGTGCCTGTTTGGTTTACAGGTTATTGGTGATAACTTCCACAATCAAATAAATAATCAATATCCCTTATGTTGTCAATTAGTAACTTCAAGTTGTAGACATTTAGTAACCTTAATAATGCCACTGCTTCTAAAGAATGGTTGGTGGAAATAGTTTGAGGGCAAGGGAATGTCATTTCAGAGCTCTCAGCCCATCAGCACCTTACTTGATGTGGAATTCCCTGTATTTTGTCAGGACACCAAGGGGTTTTGGTACTCATTCTTGTGTTGAGAATCACAGCTCTCCAGTGTTGGTATCAGAAATGGTTAAGAGCAAAATTCAACATCTGAATATATTTTTGCACCACATATTATAATGTGAGTATAATTAGCCACTGCAGAAAACTCTTTTAGCCTCAAAAAGAGTGAAAAGAAGTCAAATTGAGACTTTAACATGGTGTCTCCCTTGATGTACCAGGCATTATAGAGAAGGTAAATTAGAAACAAGATATCATTTCTGAAGTCATGTACACAGATTTATTTCCTTCTAGAATATGTTTTCTGTCAAGTCCATACCCATGTTCCACTTTGAAACTGATGACTGTATCCCTGGAATACATAGCGTGGTGTTAACTAGTAACACCTCAATGCATTTTCCTTAATAAATAACCAAACTGGAACCTATTTGTGATTCACTTGTCTCTGAAATCTTTGTATTTTCTTCTCTACTAATTGAGGGAAGCTACATTTGAGCAAGAGTCATTTGGAGAGAAGATGGCATCATTAAGGGCAGTAAAGGCCTTAAATCTCTAACAGCCTTACCTGATCTCCCTCCTGCAAGTTGCTATCATTAGGCTCTCCCTTCCCACTTCTGAGTGCAGGTTCTCCTGATTTGGCTGCAGCCTGACTCTGATTCTGACCCTAAGTTGGCAGTCAAATTTCATCTCACATTTCCCTGACCTGGCTTTCTGTATGTTTCATTTGAATCTCATTTATTATTTATTTAACTAGTATTTATTAAATACCTGCTACGTTTTGATGCAATATTCAGGCTGAAACAATAAATAAAACTGAGTTCCTGACCTTATGAAGTTTGCAGTCTAGCAAGGGAGACTATTTCTGCTTTCTTGAGTTTTTGTATTTTGCTTCAATCCTCAACTAGGGTCTTGATCCTAACTTCTGGTAGCTCCTTTTGCTGATAACTTGGTTTTGATAATCTTTTCCCTGATGCAGTCCTGCAGAACAGCAGTAAGGATCTCAGTCAGAGGCTTCCCCTGGTAGCATTTGTCAGTAATCTACTTACACTTGGCATTTTGGCCTTTCACAAGGAAGCTTCCATTACATCTTAATTGGTTTAAGAAATAATAAACCAAGCATTTTGACTTAAACTTTTCATTTTTAACTAACCCAACACTTTCAAGTACACGAAACAATTCAAATCAAATAGTGATTGATTTTTGTTATTAAATTGATGAATTGCTTTATCTAATAGAATGGTCATGGCAATTAAGATGCTAAGAATAGTTTTGCAAAAGACAAGGTCAGAATGATGACAGCCAGACAAAGTGATCAATGGTAAGGGGCTTGAGGACAATTTAGCAATTTTATCCCTTTCTGTTTCTGAGTGGATCCATCTTTAGACATTTTAAAAGGTCACAATTAGGCTACATGAGAACTCTACTGTACAAAGAAAAATGGTGGTCTTTTCCTTTCAACCAGCTGCCTCCTGAAAGAATGGCAGTACCTCACAAAAATGACCATCTGAAGAAATAAGAAAAAAATATGAAATTCCAAATGTAGACATTAATCCATCTATTTGTATCTTTCAAATATTTGAGAAATTTTGTCAACATCCGCTTAGAACCACCCATTTGTAAATTTTGGTTACCTACATGGAATTAGCTTGAAATTTTATGGTAGCAGGGACTAAATGTAGAAAGCACTGACACTGAGATATGTGAAATGTCTAGCTTATGATATGCAGCATGATTGAAAATTGAAAGTGGGCTGTATTTACTGAACAACTTTGATTCATGAATAACCATGACTGTCCCATCTGGATTGCCATCTCTGTCACTAGCCCATACAAGTAAATTATTAGGTTCAGTTTTGAATTTATGAACCCACCAGCATTAAGTGTCCTGTGTATGGTAATCTCTGAATCCTAGAGCAGAGTCCCTCAAGCTTTTCAGAACATAAAAGGATTTTTATGTGCATACAAATTCAGAGAAGATGCCAGTCTGGCAAGAAGGGAGGGTAAAGGATAAGGCCAAATTTCATAATCATTTCTGTGATTTTCCCAGATCAGCAAAACAGACAAAGTAAATTGTGATAATGGAATGTTGGATGATTCATTTTTTTCACTCCTTCACTCATCAAGCATTTATTCAGTATCGGGCACTATGCTGGGCAATGGGAATGTACATATAAATAAGATCTAGTCCTTACCCTCAAAAAGCTCAGTCTAATATTGAGGGAGGTTTATGGGAAGTTGAAGTAAACAAAAAAGAAATACGTTGGAACAATATAATTCTCGTGTCTATAATTACCCCAGGATTTCTTAGCATCCTGATCCTCTGAAGAAACAGTGTGAATAAATCTGTGCCAATGCCTTATATGGGTGTAAGCTTCTCTGTTTTCATGAGAATATGCTTCTGTCCTGAAATTTTCCTTTGTTTTCTAAATAAGTCAACAATAAAATAGTTACATTAACTAAATAAAATAAAAATGAAACTTTTTTTCACTAGATGTAATTTTTAAAACATTCATATTTCATATTCTGCCTGTGGAACAAAGTCTTCCATGATTGCCAAGTTTATGGTGCTTGTATTCATTCATCCCTTCTTGTAAGATAATTATTAACTGTATTTTTATCTTTTTAATAGCTGGACTCATTTTAACAATAAGCAACAATGTATTTTGTAGCAGGAGTTTAAGTGCACACTGTCCTGGTTTCAGTTCTGAACATTTTAGTGCTTATTATCAAGAAAAAACAAAAGACAAAGCAGCTTGTCCCATTTTACAATACTCACTAAAAGGCACCTCTAGCAACTTCTTTGTTTGGGCTACGTGCAAGGTTCACATGTGTTCATTTTAAACCTTCCAGAGGATATGCAACTCAGAAGTTCATTTTAGACATGTCACTAAAGCCATTTCCACTTATTGATTGCACTGAAAGGACAGCAATTGTGTTTTGCTCTATAAAAGATGTCGTGGTGGGGATTCCTTCAGGGGAGAAGGGACAAGGTTGTTGTTCTTTATTTTATGATCTGACTGTAATCATTAGAGAAGGAGACAAAATAAATGGGCCTCCCTGTTCTCTGACAATAACTCATGCTGGGCAGATTTTATTTACTTTGTATGGGGGGGAGGAAATGTATATGTGTGAAGATGGACTTTCAGATACAAGTAAAAGGGGAAAAAGAAGCTAAAATGAAGCTAGTTACCAGAAAGCTAACAAAGGTTGTTTTATTTTCCATATGCTGTGTGGGTAGCCGCCATTTTACAGAGCCTCTTTGGCTTTTTATTAATACTACATTAAAGTAAGAATATAAGAAACTAAACAATAAGAAAAAATAAAATGCCAATTTTATCCTTTCTTTTCTGAAATTCTGAGGACTCTCATTTAAATCAAAGAGCTTTTATGTCACTATCATTAGATTTCTTTCTTGGCTTATTTTCATAGACTCTGAGGCCAACTAAAAATTATGTTTTCTGAAAATCATCAAATCAAAAGCAAATTGAAGTAATATTTCAATTGTTTAACCTGTTCTTTTCTTGTCCTATTGAAACACAACTCTATAATTTTTATCAAAAATAGTTACTCACTTTACTGTGTTTTTGTTTCATTTGATTCTAGATGTATGGCTTCATGGTTGAAATTCTGTAACTAAAACAACTTTAAAATTTTTTTTTTCTACTGAAATTTTGACATAAACCATTTTAAGACTCTTAGGATATTTTCCTGAACATATTGTTGAAACACAAATGGAACCAAAAAAGTATTGATGATATGTTTTATCATATTTAGAAGTATTTCTCGGCTGGGCGCGATGGCTGACGCCTGTAATCCCAACACTTTGGGAGGCCCAGATGGGCGGATCATGAGGTCAGGAGATCGAGACCATCCTGGCTAACACAGTGATGGTCTCTACTAAAAATACAAAAAATTAGCCGGGCGCGGTGGTGGGCGCCTGTAGTCCCAGCTACTCGGTAGGCTGAGGCAGAGAATGGCGTGAACCCGGGAGGCCGAGCTTGCAGTGAGCCGAGATCGCGCCACCGCACTCCAGCCTGGGCAATAGAGCGAGACTCTGTCTCAAAAAAAAAAAAAAAAAAAAAAAAAGTCTCATTTTTTTCACTCTTCAACATGAATGTGAATTTATTGCACCACCTCTAAACAGGAGTTTCTCATCCCTAAACCCAGCCATCCATGAGTTCATCAAATGTCCATCCTCAGTTTCACTCTATCATATAATGCACATTTGCACAAGCAGAGCATCCACGCAAAAATATGAAATCACAAATGTAGAGAGCAATTTATTTATAATTGACATTGTCAATTACTAATTGACTAATTGCCAATTAGTAAAGTGCTGAGACTTTATTTTCCAAAGGGCAAAGCTTTTTAACAAATCTACACACAGAAAAGTGCAAAAATTATTTTATTTTACAAATACTTGAACATTTTTGGTGAAATTTTCTGAGAACAGCCCATTTAAAAATTTCTAAATTGTGAAAAAATCTTCTTCCTCTTGAGGGCTGGGTTTATACCTTAAGCACCTGACAATGTACTTGTGATAGAGGAGTACTAAATCTATGAGTGTTGCACAGATAGATACAGACATGGGCTTGCTTAATAAACTAGAAAATGAAGAAATTGTATAAAGTGTTTAAACACAAAAAGAAAAAGGTTTACAAAATCTATGTTTAGCATTGTAAGAATTCTAATTGCTAATTGACTAAATGCCAATTACTAAATAGCCGAGACTTTATTTTCCAAAGGGCAAGGCTTTTTTCTTTAAATCTGCATACAGACAAGTGCACAAATCATAAACGTATAGTAATAGCTGAATGAATTACTATGAAGTAAATACACTTGTCTAACCATAATCCAGTCCATGAAGCAGAACATTACTAAACCCCAGAGACCCAATTTGGGTCTCCTATAGTCATTATCCTTATTCTTACCCCCAAAAAAACACTATCCTGACTTCTGTTTTCTTTTTCTTTTTTTTTTTTTTTTTTTGAGATGGAGTCTCGCTCTATTGCCCAGGCTGGAGTGCCATGGCGCAATCTCAGCTCACTGCAACCTCCGCCTCCTGGGCTCAAGCAATTCTCCTGCCTCAGCCTCCCAAGTAGCTGGGATTACAGGCACGCACCACTGTGCCCAGGTAATTTTTGTATTTTTAGTAGGGATCGGGTTTCACCATGTTGCCCAGGCTGGTCTTGAACTCCTGACTTCAGGTGATCCACCTGCCTCAGCCTCTGAAAGTGCTGGGATTACAGGCATGAGCCACTGTGCCCAGCTGACTTCCCTTTTTTCTGACAGATGAAATTATATGGATTTATCATGTACATGCTTTGAAGTATATATACATCATACAATGACTAAATCTAGCTAATTAGCATATGCATTATTGCACATAGTTTTCATTTTTAGGTGAGAAAATCCACTCTCAGCATTTTTAGAGAATGCAATATATTAATTATAGTCACAATGTTGAACTTATTGATCTTACCTGAAATTTTGTATTCTTTGACCAACTGCTCCCTAGTCCCAGCCCTCCCAATCATTCTCACCCTGATAAACACCATTTTGCTCTCCACTTTTATGAGATCAACTTTCTTAGAGTCCACATATGGGTAAGACCATGTGGTATTTGTCTTTCTGTGCCTGGCTTATTTCACTTAACATAATGGTCTCCAGATTCATTTATGTTGTTGCAAATGGCAGGATTTCTTTCTTTTTTATAGTTGAATGGTGAATAGAATTTCGCTGTGTCTATATAACACATTTTCTTTATCTGTTCATCTGTTGATGGACAAGATATGATTCCATATGTTGGCTATTGTGAATAGTGTTGCAATAAACATGAGAGTGCAGATGTCTTTTTGACATACTGATTTCATTTTATTCGAATATATACCAAGTAGTGAGATTGCCAGATTATATAGTAGTTCCATTTTTAATTTTGGGGGGAGCCTCCATACTGTTTTCAATAATGGTGGTACCAATTTAC
Source organism: Pan paniscus (assembly GCF_029289425.2). Lineage (NCBI taxonomy): Eukaryota > Metazoa > Chordata > Mammalia > Primates > Hominidae > Pan > Pan paniscus. The sequence continues at coordinate 101,143,356 of NC_073258.2, forward strand.
ATTCCTATCAATGGAGTGCAAGGGTTCCCTTTTCTCTATTTGTTATCTTTTGACTTTTTGATAAAAGTTATTCTAATGTGTATGCAGTGATATCTCATTGTGGTTTTTCTTTTCATTTCCCTGATGATTAGTGAGATTGAGCATTTTTCCATATACCTGTTGGCCATTTGTATCTCTACTTTTAAGAAATGTCCATTCAAGTCCTTTGCCCATTTTTTAATCGGTTAATTTGTTTTCTTGCTATTGAGTTGAGTTGCATGTATATTTTGAATGTTAATCCCTTATCAAATGTAGAGTTTGCAGATATTTTTGCCCATTCTGCAGGATTTTTTTTCACTCTGTTGATTGTGGCTTTTGCTGTGCAAAAACTTTGTAGTTTGATGTAATCCCATTTGGTTTTTTTGTTTGTTTGTTTTTGCTTTTGTTGCCTGTGTTTTTTTTTTTTTTGGGTCATATCCAAAAATTCATTGCCCAGACCAAGGTCATAGAGCTTTTCTCTACATTTTCTTCTAGTAGTTTTACAGTTTTATATCTTATGTTTACATCTTTCATACAGTTTGCATTGATTTTTTTACATGGTGGAAGCTGAAGGTCTAATTTCAGTCTTCTGCATGTGGATATCCAGTTTTTGCAGAACCATTTATTAAAAAGACTATCCTTTCCCCATTGTGTGTTCTTGGCACCTTTGTCAAAAATCAATTGATCATAAATATGTGGATTAATTTCCTGGTGTTTCATTCTGTTTCATTGATCTATGTATCTGTTTTTATACCAATAGCATGCTGTTTTGGTTACTATAGCTTTGCAGTAAATTTTGAAGTCGGGTAGTTTGATACCTCCAATTTTATTCTTTTTGCTCAAGATTGCTTTGGCTATTTGGGGACTTTTGTAGTTCTCTATGAATTTTATGATTGTGTTTTCTATTTCTGTAAAAAATGTCATTAGAATTTTGATAGTACAATGACTCTATAGGTCCTTTTAGATACTATGGACATTTTAACATTAATTTTTCCAGTCCATGAACATGGGATTTTTTTCTATTTATTTATGTCTTCTTTGATTTTTTTAATCAATGTTTTATAGTTTTTAATTTAGAAATCCTTCACCTTCTTGCTTAACTTATTCCTAAGTATTTTTTTTTTGTAGCTATTTTAAATAGGATTGGTTTCCTGATTTCTTTTTCAGGTAGTTCACTACTGGTGTATAAAAACACTACTAAATTTTGTATGTTGATTTTTTTATCTTGTAATTTTCATGAATTTGCTTATCATTCCTAAGAGTTTTTTGGCAAAGTCATTAGGGTTTCCTATATATTAGATTATGTCACCTGCAAACAGGGACAATTAACTTCATCCTTTTCAATTCTAAAGCTTTTTCTTTCTCTTGTGTATTTGCTCTGGCTAGGACTTCCAGTACTATATTGAAGAGAAGTGGCAAGAGTATGCATCCTTGTCTTTTTCCAGACCTTAAAGGAAAAGCCTTCGGCTTTTCCCTGTTTAGAATGATGTTAGTTGTGTGTTTGTTATTTACGGCCTTTATTGTGTTGAGGTACTTTTCTTCTATACCTAATTTGTTGAGAATTTTTACCATGAAAAAATGTTGAATTTGTCAATGCTTTTTTGCACTTACTGAAATGATCATATGGTTTTTGTCTTTCACTCCAGTGAGATGATGTATTACATTTATTGATTTGCAAATATTAAACCATCCTTACATCCCCACACTTGATAATAATGATTATTTAAATGTGCTGTTGAATTTGCCTTGCTAGTATTTTGTTGAGGGTTTTTGCATGTATATTAATCAGGGATATTGGCATATAGATTTTTTTTTTTTTTTTTAGTGTCCTTGCCTGGCTTTGGTATCAGGGTGATGCTGTGCTTGTAAAATGAGTCCGACAGTATTCCCTTCTCTTTCACTATCCTGACTTCTAACAACACTAGTTGGTTTTTACCAGTTTTTGAAATCATCTGGAGCTTTTTATGTCTTGTTATTTTTCACTCAACACTATGTTGGTAAGAGTCACCCATATTGTTACATGCAACTGTAGGTAATGCCGTCTTTTTTTTTTTTTAGACGGAGTCTCGCTCTGTCGCCCAGGCTGGAGTGCAGTGGCGCGATCTCAGCTCACTGCAAGCTCTGCCTCCTGGGTTCACGCCATTCCCCTGCCTCAGCCTCCCGAATAGCTGGGACTACAGGCGCCCGCCACTACGCCCGGCTAATTTTTTGTATTTTTAGTAGAGACATGGTTTCACCATGTTAGCCAGGATGGTCTCGATCTCCTGACCTCATGATCCGGCCGTCTTGGCCTCCCAAAGTGTTGGGATTACAGGCATGAGCCACTGCGCCCAGCCTCGTAATGCTGTCTTCTAAACTACATCGTAAGAGTACCCCACAAGTAATTTATCATTCTACCATTGACATACATTAAGATTGTTTCCAGTTGGGTCTGTTATGAATAACACTATATAAAGCAATTTCAGGAGAATTATCTATTTTACCATATTGAGTCTCCTAATTCATAATCATGGTATATTCCACTTTTTTTAAGCCTTCTTTGAGCTTTGTCAGGATACAGGTCTTGATAGTCTTTTCTTAGATTTTTCTGTTTTACTATTTGGTGCCATTTTAACTTATCCTGTATTTAATTTAGATTTAACTTTGTGTTATGAAAATTTTAAAAAATATCTGAAATATAATATACAGAAGAGTATAGTGAATTTCTATCAACTTAACACTTACCTTAATCTATTACGAATCAATGAATAATCTGTTTTGTGTATAATGCCACTTAGTCAATCTCCTATATTATTTTGAAGCAACTGTCAGCCATTATATTGTTTCACAGAACATATCTCATTAAAAATCTCTAAAGTATATGCTTTTTAAAAATTGCCACCTCTCTGCTTCCTGAGAACATGCAGGTTAGAAAATGTACTCAGTGTAAAAAGCTGCGAACTAAAAAAGCATACCTAATGTAACTCTGTCTTCAATGTTTCTCTTGGTCTCTGCCTACATTACTAGGTTCTCCAATGTTTTATCTCTGAGCAAGCATAGTTTATCATTCAGCCAAGGATTTAACAGGCTTTATACTCAGATTGTGGCTCTTATCCTTTCTGCAGCTCTCTCGCTTCTTGAATTTCTATTTTGTGTTTTCAACTGCTCTTTCTGATTAACTTCCTTTGCTACTCCAACTGATAAAGCTGCAATCTTTTGCCACCATTGCCAGAGGGATTGAAGAACATCCACAAACAAAATAAGCCACAAACTCACAATTCTTACTGTTGCAGTTTCAGACTTTCAAGAGTAAACTCTCCTCTAGCTTCTGTCTGCTTTTGGATGCTTGCCATGATTTTAAAATTCTCATTTGGGTCGGGGTTTGTATAATCATTTCACTCATCCACATTTCCATTATTTTCTTAATATCTGTAAGATCTGTGGGATATTTTCTTTCTATCAGCAATTTGTATGTCCTCCTCCCCCTCTCTCCCTCTTCTTTTCATCACTCTTGATTAAAAGAGATTTACAAAATATGTGATCTTTTCAAAGCATTAACTTTGTCTTTATTCATTTTCTTAATGTTTCTTTTTCCAATTCATTTTGTTGTTCCTGCCATTTTTATATCCTTCTTTCTACTTTATTTAGGTTTAAAATTTATTGCTCTATTTTGAACATCTTAAGATGGATATATCACTGACTTTTGGCTTTTGTTTTTTTCCAGTATATATATTAAGGCTATACATCTCCAAAATTCTCTCTTCCCAGCATCTCATACAGACTATGTCATATAATATCATTAACTAGTTAGTAAATTTTAAAGATTAATATTCTTCTACCTGAAAGTATTTCAGATCAAAACTTTTGTTCTTTCATTACATAAAGATATATTTTAAAATATTGTAATATATCAACCTAAAAGGAAGAAGCTTAGGAAAATGAACATAGATAAAGTGTTTACTTGGGCCAAGTTTGAAGATTGCAACCCAGGAGCGTAGATTCAAGTTGCCCTGAATATACACTCTGATTAGTAGCAGTAACAAATAGATTTTTAAAGGCAAAGAAAGGGCAGCGGTGGGAAGGGAGTGGGCTGATACAAAGTCCTTTCTCAGGAATTCTCATTTATTTACAGAAATAGCATTGATTAGTGAATGGCTATACATTGTGAAGCTATAGGGTTATAGTGTCTGATGTGGCATTATTAATTAGTAGCTACTTGTAGCAATAGCAAGCAGTTTCAAAAGATGAATACATTGCTCAAAGGGGAAGTGGGGCATGGTTGCAGTCTCATTTTAGTGTTTCTCTGGCTATAATAATCAAAAGGACTTGCGTTCCTCAAATAAAACTTCTTTTCTCAATTTACAGGTCATCTCACAAAACATATTCAAGTACATCAGTTATAATTAAATGCTCTTAGAATTTTTTCTATTCAATATTCTCTCTTTCAAAATGTTTGAATAAAGAATATGAAGAAGGCAACTAATATTTGTAAAAGACACACACTGAACTACATGTGTTAGGAAAATATTTAATTATATTTATAGCTAATCTTCAGTATATTTTCTTTATGCAGCAATAACAGCTTCTAGGAAAAATAAATACAAATTTATTCAGTAAGTAATACCCATTATTATGTTTCTTCTGCATTTTAAACTTTCTCACCTCATATCATCTAATCACTGTTGAACTGCCTCATAAATATTCAAAAGTTTAACTAAGTATCATTTATTTATTTTATGTAATTCATTAAATTGCATCCTTTATGGTAAAATTACCTCTGGGCACAAAGTAACTAATATGCATGCAATTTAATAATACTGACTGCCAGCATATCTCAAAGTATTGATTGTGAATAGCCAATTTAATAACTATACCTAGTACTAAATTCAAGAGTTTGGGAAACTGGAGATGAACTAAATTGATGCAAGCAGGGACTTTGCCAATCAAAACAAATTCAACTTTCATGGAAAATGTGCTCCCCACATGTAGGATTTTGAAACTCTTAGTAGAAGGACATGCGTGATCTTAGATGCTGTGTAAGAAAGGAAGAATGTAAAAAGCAGTCTAACCACTATCAGGAAAAAGGTCATGATATTCCAAAATATATCTGAAGGTAAGGAATTAGTAGTGAAACTACACTATCAGTGAAATATCTGTCCTCTAACCCTCAATTTAAATTAGTTGCAACTTTTGTGTTAGAAATGACAGTAAATTGAACGAAAGCATGTAAAACCAACTTTCCTTAATTCCCCCTTAAAGTACCCATGAAACCATCAGAAAAGACAGTCCTCACTGCAATCACAGTGAGTGGTATAAAACAAAGTTATCAGAGTGTTTTCTAGGTTTTTCTTTCCTTTCATCTTTGTGCAGTGACCCAGCCTCAAAATCCCATTTTCTAGGTTCGAGCACGCAATGAAATAGCCTCTGGCCCTTTATCTTTTCTTCAACAAAACAACTTCACTCATACATATGAAGCTCTGGTTTTCAGCCCAAACCTGGTTAGATTTCTTTAGGTTGTTTGAAAATACGAGTAGAGGCTTATACCAAAAACCAATAATCTGGCACGCCCTGCACAGCATAGACTACTGGTCTGGGAGATGAAGTCTAGAAATGGATGTCTCACCATTCAAATAATCCTTAAACTCATTTTTAGAACAGTTGAAGATCAGTCAGATAAGATACAAAGGTGATGAGACTGAAGGAAAATCTTTGAAAGAGGAAAACATATAGAAGAAAAACCTTAGAAAGAAGGAAACAAATGGTTAGCTTTGGTATGAATTCCTTTTCCTAGAAAAGATTTTCTTGTAAATCAGAAGAAAAATTTTAAATATATAGTTCTAACCTCAATGAGATAAACGAGAATAGTTCTTTTATATTTAAAGAGCAATTCAGAATAGGAAGAGAATACAATAAAATCAAAATCAAAGTGACTAAAATATTCATTGGAAGCAATAAGATGTAAACTTGATACTATTAACTATTTAAACCAATGCTTCAAAGTACAAACTTGAGAAATAATTGTAGAATGCAAAGTAAATCAATAAGAAAATTTTATTTTTAAGATGTGAGAGAAAATGGTAGACGTGAAAGACAGAATAGATTTGGTTCATACATAATAGGTATCTGCGAAGAAGATAGAATATATGGAACAAAAGGAATAACAGAAAAAAAAGTGAACAAAACTCCAAAAACAAAGCAACAAGGAAAAAATTATGACATTTAAGATAGAGAAATTCCAATGTTTCAAGAAATATTAAAATCTTAACAGCCCCATCTTTGTCACTCCCATAATTAATCCATCACCAAAGACTATTGATTTTATCTTCTAAATATTTATTCGTCCATACACATCCCTATATCTTCCACCATGCCCCTAGTTTAAGCTACACTCATTTCTGACCAAGACTCCAGCAACATCTCCTAAAAGCTCTTGATGTATCCACACTAACCCGTTTCCAATCCGCCCTTTATATTTCAACTGTTTATTCAGTAAGACAAATTATTGAGTGCCTCCATCTGCTACTATAAAGCAATCATGAATAAATTAGGATAATTTCACATGTGATAGTTGTAATAATAATTATATTAAAAATTAAAATGATGTGAGAGAGAGTGACTAAGGGAGGGGTGGTTTCTTTAAAGAAGTGGCCAAGGAGGCTTCTTGGTTAAGCTGAAACCTATCTGAAAAGAAGGAGATAGCCATTTGGAGAACTGTGAAAAGAGCTTTCAGTCACTGGGCACCAAAAGATCAAAAACTCTAAATTGACAATGTGATTGACTGTTTGAGGCCCATTTTGCTAGAAGGCAGTGGACAAAGTGAGATGCAGAAGTATGGAGACTATGTCAGGTAGAGCCTTGAAGCCATGGTGAGAAGTTTGGAATTTATTCTAAGTGTAAAAGGAAGCCTTTTTAACAAAAGGAAGTTTTTAACAAAAGAAGGATCTAATTTATGTAGTTTAAAATAAAAACTAACTTGATATCGCTGTGTGTATCTTTTCAAAACACAAACCTAATTGTGCCACAGGCACACTCCCAGCCTCATCCTGCTTAAAAGCATTCCATGTGTTACACTTGCACATTGGACATTTTTGGTTTTTACTAATCCTAGCTCCTTAACATGGCCAACTACAAGATCTGGCTCCATCTATGACTCCAGCATCAAGTGCACCACACACGGATCACCCTCCACATCTGCCTAACTGTACTTTCTTCAGCCCCACATCCCCCTCTTTCCAGACTGCACACAGGATGCCTCTGCCTTCCCTCTCCCTTTGCCTGCTGAACTCCCAACCATCTCTCAGCCTTCAATGTAACTGTCTCTGCCTTAGCGAAGACTTCCCTGACCAGCCCCTGCCCACTGAGTCCTATCCCTCAAGTTAGATCTGTATCAATATATAGCTTCCCATAAACCTCTGATCAAAACCCGAGTTTTACATTTGTGGATGTGATCATTTATTCAACAGATCGTGCCCTAAGTAGACTGTAACTCCAAGAGGGCAGGGACTTCATCTATTTTGACTCACCATTGATTCTCAGTTGGCCCTAGGCACAGTGTTTGGTAAATAATACAGAGTCAAAAAATACCTTCGAATGGATAGTTGAATTAACAAGTTTTTAGAACTCAAGACCTGGTAAAATATCAAATTTCAATATTCATTTTCATTAAAAATAAAACTGATTAATAGAAAGACAAAATTTGATTATTAATAAAACCAATTAGTAGAAAGACAAAATTACTCTCAAAGATGCAAAAATCAAAAAGATTTTTCTTCTACATTTAATAAAAGCAGAAAATAGAGTGGTGTCTATTAAATGCAGGGAGTACAACATTGAGTTAGCGGTGATCATTGAGTACAATTAAAGATATAGAAATAACTGAATACAAGTGCTAAGAGTTGTATTTTTAAAACCTAACAAGCAGGCCAGCCATGATAGCTCACACCTGCAATCCCAACACTTTGAGACGCCAAGGCAGTAGGACCGTTTAAGGCCAGGAGTCCTAGACCAGCCTAGGCAACATAGCGAGACCATGTCTCTACCAAAAAAAAATTAAAAATTAGCTGGGTGTGGTGGTGCACACCTGTAGTCCTACCTACTATGGAGGCTGAGGTGGGAGGATCACTCCAGCCTAGGAGATCCAGGCTGCAGTAAGCTCAGATCATGCCACTGCACTCCAGCCTAGGACTAATACAGGACAAATAAAATGAGACCGTCCCTTCTTGCAATCCTATGAAGAACTACCTGAGACTGGGTAATTGACAAAGAAAAAAGGTTTAATTGACTTACAGTTCAACAAGCTGTACAGGAAATCCGGCTGAGGAGGCCTCAGCAAACTTACAATAATGGCAGGAAGGCAAAGGAGAAGCAGGCACATCTTACATAGCCAAAGAAGAAGGAAGAGACAGGTGGGAGGTGCCACAGACTTTTAAGCAACCACATCTCCCGAGAACTTATTCACTATCAAAAGAATAGCAAGGGGGAAATCTGTCTCCATGATCTGATCAACTCCTACTAAGCCTCACCTCCAAATTGGGGATTACAATTTGACATGATATTTGGATGGGGACATAAATCCAAACCATATCAGACCTTGCAAAAAAGAAAAAAAAAAAAAGAAAAACCTGAAGATGGCAAATAGGTGGCAGAACTAGCTAGCAGCTCCTGCTCAGATGGACAGAGCAGCATGTGAAAACTCACATGGTGAACTTTTGCTCCAAGAACTACCAAAGGAACATACCAGGAAAGCCAAGAGAATCCACAGTCCCTTTGAAGGAACTGGATCACCACTGAAAGCTCCCTGAGATGCTAAAAAACTGAGTCGGCTTGGTTTTTCAACGAGGAGGCACGTGGTCTGGGACAAGTTCTCAGTCTTGGTCACTGGCTGCCCGGAAATAAACTCAGTGCTATTGGAGGGGGGCATGGTGGGAGTGAGACCAGCCTTTAGGACTGCAGGCTGTGTAAGAGCAGGTTGAGGCTTGTTACTGCTGGGTTTTCCCTACTTCCCTGGTGACCTGTATGACTCAGCAGAGGCAGCTATAATCCCCTTGGGAATATAACTCCACTGGACTGGGAACCACACCCCCATTCTCCACAGCAGCCACAGCAAGCCCCACGCAAAGAGAGGCTGAGCTCAGAAATGGCTATCCCTGCCCCTACCTGGTAGTCTTTTTCTACCCACCCTGGTAGCCAAAGACAAAGGTCTTAATTTCTTGAAAACTCTAAGGCCCCAGCCACTGCCTGAGAAACCTGAATACTTAAACAGCTGTGCTTAGGGCAAGTTTGCATCCTCCCTATAGGACTGCAGCTGATGTACTCTTGAAAGTGCCACCACTTGGCTGGAGGCCAACCCACCCAAAAACTGCACACTAAACAAAAACACAACCAAGGACCTTCACAGAGTCCACTTCTCTCCCCAACTAACACCACTGGAGCAGGTGCTGATATCCAGGCTACAAGACCTGAAGATGACTCACATCACAGGACTCTTTGCAGACAGCCTCCAATACCAGCCAGAATGCCAGTAGCCCTGCTGGGTGGCTGGACCCAGAAGAGCAAAAACAATAACTATGGTTCAGTTCTCAGGAACCCCTATTGCTAGGGAAAGGGAGAGAACACCATATCAAGGGAGCACCCCATAGGACAAAAGAATCTGAATAGCAAAGCTTTAATCCCAGATCTTCCCTCTAACATAGTCTACCCAAATGAGAAAGACCCAGAAAAAACAATTCTGGTAATATGACAAAACAATGTTCTTTAACACCCCCGAAAGATCATACCAGCTCACCAGCAATGGATCCAAACCAAGATGAAATCTCTGAATTGCCAGGAAAAAGAATTCAGAAGGTCAATTACTAAGACAGTCAAGGAGGCACCAGAGAAAGGTGAAGGCCAACTTAAAGTATTCAAAAACATGATACAGAATGTGAAGGAGAAATTCTTCAGTGAAATACACAGCACAAATTAGAAAAAATCACAACTTCTGGAAATCAAGGACACACTTAGAAAAATGCAAAATGCACTGGAAAGTCTCAGCAATAGAACCAAAAAGCAGAGGAAAGAACTCCGGAGCTCAAAGACAAGGCTTTTGAATTAACTCAATCCATCAAAGACAAATAGAAAGGAATTTTTAAAAAGAACAAAGCCTTCAAGAAGTTTGGGACTATGTTAAATGGCTAAACCTAAGAATACTTGATGTTCCTGAAGAAGAAGAGAAATCTAAAAGTTTTGAAAACATATTTGAGGGAATAATCAAAGATAACTTCCCCAGCATTCCTAGAACTCTAGACATCCAAATATAAGAAACTCAAAGAACACCTGGGAAATTCATCACAAAAAGATCATCACCTAGGCACATAGTCATCATGTTATCTAAAGTCAAGACGAAGGAAAGAATTTTAAGAGCTGTGAGGCAAAACATCAGGTAACCTATGAAGGAAAACCTATCAGAGCAACAGCAAATTTATCAGCAGAAACCTTACAAGCTAGAAGGAATTGGAGTCCTATTTTTAGCCTCCTTAAACAAAACAATTATCCCCCAAGAATTTCATATCCAGTGAAACTAAGCTTCATAAACAAAGGAAAGATACAGTCTTTTCCAGACAAACAAATGCTGAGAGAATTCACCACTACCAAGCCAGCACTACAAGAACTGCTAAAAGGAGCTCTAAATCCTGAAACAAATTTTCAAAACACATCAAAATAGAACCTCCTCAAAGCATAAATCTCACAGCACCTGTAAAACAATAACACAATGGAAACAAAAAACAAGGTATTCAGGCAACAAATAGCATGATGAATAGAACAGTACCTCATATCTCAATAATAACATTGAATGTAAATGGCCTAAATGCTCCACCTAAAATATACAGAATGGCAGAATAGATAAAAATTCACCAACTAAGTTTCTGCTGTCCTCAGGAGACTTGCCTAACACATGAGGACTCATATAAACTTAAGGTAAAAAGGTGGAAAAAGATATTCAATGCAAATGGATATCAAAAGTGAGCAGGAGTAGATATTCTTATATCAGACAAAACAAACTTTAAAGCAACAGCAGTTTAAAAAGACAAAGAGGGATATTATATAATGATAAAAGGACTAGTCCAACAGGAAAATATCACAATTCTAAATATATATGCACCTAACATTGGAGCTCCCAAGTTTATAAAACAATTAATACTAGACATAAGGAATGAGATACATGACAACACAATAATAGTGGGAGACTTTAATACTCCACTGACAGCACTAGATAGGTCATCAAGACAGAAAGTCAACAAAGAAACAATGGACTTAAACTATAACCTAGAACAAATGGACCTAACAGATATCTACAGAGCATTCTACCCAACAACTGCAGAAAGTACATTCTGTTCATCAGCACATAGAACATCCTCCAAGATAGACTATATGATAGGCCACAAAACAAGTCTCAGTAAATTTAAGAAAATCAAAATTATGTCTATTAGTCTCTCAGACTACAGTGGAATAAAATTGGAGATGAGTTCAAAAAGGAATCCTCAAAACCATGCAAACACATGGAAATCAAAAAACCTGTTCCTGAATGATTGCTGGCTCAACAACGAAATCAAGATGGAAATTTAAAAATTCTTTGAACTAAATGATAGTAGTGACACAACCTATCAAAACCTCTGAGATACAGAAAAAGCTAAGAGATCAGAAGAAAGTTCATAGTATTAAATGGCTAGATTAAAAAGTCTGAAAGAGCACAAATAGACAATCTTAGGTCACACTTCAGAGAACTGAAGAAACAAAAACAATCCAAATCCACATCCAGCAGAAGAAAAGAAATAACAAAGAGGAGAACTAAATAAAATTGAAACAAAAAAAAGAAAAATACAAAAGATAAATGAAACAAAATGCTGGTTCTTTGAAAATATAAGTAAAATTGATAGACCATTAGCATGATTAAGCAAGAAAAGAAGAGAGAAGATCCAAATAAGTTCGATTAGAAACAAAACAGGAGATATTACAACTGATACCACAGAAATACAAAAGACCATTCAAGGCTATGATGAACACCTTTACGTGCATAAACTAGAAAATCTAGAGGAGAGGGATAAATTCCTGGAAATATGCAACCCTCCTAGAGTAAACCAAGAAATATAGAATGTCTGAACAGACCAATAATGAGCAGCAAGATTAAAATGGTTATTTAAAAATTGCCAACAAAAAAAAGTCGAGGATCACATGGATTCACAGCTGAATTCTATCAGACATTCAAAGAAGAATTGGTACCAATTCTACTGACACTACTCAAAAAGATAGAGAAAGAGGGAATCCTCCCTAAATCCTTCAATGAAGCCAGTATCACCCTAATACCAAAACCAGGAAATGACATAACAAAAATAGAAAACTACAGATCAATATCCCTGATCATCATAGATGTAAAAATCCTTATGTCAAAAAGATAATCCATCATGATCAACTGGGTTTCATACCAGGGATGCAGGGATGGTTTAACACGTAAGTCAGTAAATGTGATACACCACATAAGCAGAATTAAAAATCACATGATCATCTCAATAGACACAGAAAAAGCATTTGACAAAATCCAGCATCTCTTTATGATTAAAATCCTCAACAAAATTGGCATACAAGGGACATACTTTAAGGTAATAAAACCTGTCTATGACAAACCCACAGCCAATATTATAAATGGGAAAACTCGAAACCATTTCCCCTGAGAACTGGAACAAAGCAAGGATGCCCACTCTCACCACTTCTATTCAGCATAGTACTGGAAGTCCTACCCAGAGCAATCAGAAAACAGAAAGAAATAAAGGGCATCCAAATGGGTAAGGAGGAAGTCAAACTATCACTGTTTGCTGATGATATGATTGTATACATGAAGACAAAAAAGCTCCTAGAACTGATAAATGAATTCATCAAAGTTTCAGGATACAAAATTAATATACAAAAGTCAGTAGCTCTGCTATATGCCAACAGCAGCCAAGCTGAGAATCAAATCAAGAACCCAACGCCTTTTACAATAGCTGAAAAAATAAAAATAAAATACTTAGGAATATACCTAATCATCGATGTGGAAGACCTCTACTACAAAACACTGCTGAAAGAAATCATAGACAACACAAATTGAAACACGTCATGCTCATGGATGGGTAGAATCAATATTGTCAAAATGACCATACTGCCAAAAGCAATCTAGCAATTCAATGCAATTTCCATCAAAATACCACCATCATTCTTCACTGAATTAGAAAAAAAAAAAAAAAAAAACACCTAAAATCCACATGGAACCGAAAAAGAGCCCACGTAGCCAAATCAAGACTAAGCAACAAGAACAAATCTGGAGGTATCACATTTGCCTGACTTCAAACTATTCTATAAGGCCATTGTCACCAAAACAGCATGGTACTGATATAAAAATAGGCACATAGCCCATTGGAACAGAATAGAGAACCCAGAAATAAAGCCAAATACTTACAGCCAACTGATCTTTGACAAATCAAACAAAAACATAAAGTGGGAAAGGACACCCATTTCAACAAATGGTGCTGGGATAATTGGCTAGCCACATGTTGAAAATGAAACTGGATCCTCATCTCTCACCTTATACAAAAATCAACTCAAGATGGATCAAAGACTTAAATCTAAGACCTGAAACCATAAAGATTCTAGACTATCACCTCAGAAAAACCCTTCTACACATCAGCTTAGGCAAATACTTCATGACCAAGAAACCAAAAGCAAATGCAACAAAAACAAAGATAAATAGATGGGACTTAATTAAACTAAAAAGCTTCTGCACAGCGAAAGAAATAATCAGCAGAGTTAACAGACAACCCACAGCGTGGGAGAGAATCTTCACAGTCTATACATCCAACAAAGGCCTAATACCAGAATCTACAAAGAACTCAAGTCAGCAAGAAAAAAATAAACGATCCCATCAAAAAGTGGGCAAATAACATGAATAAACAATTCTCAAAAGAAGATATGCAAACTGCCAACAAACATATGGAAAAATGCTCAACATCACTAATGATCAGGGAAATACAAATCAAAACCACAATGAGATACCACCTCACTCCTGCAACAATGACCATAATGAAAAAATTAAAAAATAATAGATGTTGGCGTGGATGTGGTGAAAAAATTACACTTTTACACTGTTGGTGGGAATGTAAACTAGTACAACCACTATGGAAAACAGTGCGGAGATTCCTTAAAGGACTAAAAGTAGATCTACCATTTCATCCAGCTATCCCACTGCTAGGTATCTACCCAGAGGAAAAGAAGTCGTTATACGAAAAAGATACTTGCACACACGTTTATAGCAGCACAATTTGAGATTGCAAAAATATGGAACGAGCCCAAATGTTCATCAATCAATGAGTGGATAAAGAAAATGTGGTATATACACCATGGAATCCTGCTCAGCCATATTAAAAAAAAGAATGAAATAATGGCTTCACAGCAACCTGGGTGGAAATGGAGACTATTATTCTAAGTGAAGTAACTCAGGAATGGAAAACCAAAAATTGTATGTTCTCACTCATATACGAACTAAGCTATGAGGATGCAAAGTTATAAGAATGACATGTTAGACTTTGGGGATTCAGGAGGAATGGTAATGGGTGGCAAGGGATAAAAGTTCTCGCATTGGGTGCAGTATACACTGCTTGGGTGATAGGTGCACCAAAATCTCAGAAATCACCACTAAAGAACCTATCTATATAATCAAACAGCACTGGTTCCCCAAAAACCTGTTGAAATTAAAAAAATGGAAAACTAAAAATTAGACAATTTTTTTTTAAACTTGATAAGTAAAAAAAAAAAAAAGGTTGATAAGATGATGTGTTGTTGTACATTCATCCATTATAGCAAATGTACTATTCTGGTGAAGGATTTTGATAACATGGGAGGCTGCGCATGTGTAGTGGGCAGGGAGATTCGGGAGATCTCTGTACCTTCCTTTCAATTTTGCTGTGACTCTAAAATGGCTCCAGAAAAAATTTTAACAAGTGTGAAAAATTGGAGAAGCAAAGACAAAATATTAGGAAGAACTACTCAATGGTTTTATATGACTGAATGAAAACGTAAAAGTAGGGGAAAGTTCACAACTCACTCAGTCATCAACAGCTGCATATGGCAGAACTCATGAGTTTTAGATTTTATAACTTCATGTAAGGAAACTGCATTGTGCGTGACATGAATATCATAGAATCGTCACACCAGAAAATCAAATAAACTACCTGCACAGTTAAAATAATCATTATCTTGGAGAATCAGCTTTGGAAAAAATAGAGTGTCTACTAAGAAGAACCATCCTTGGTCAGGCACGGTGGCTCATGCCTGTCCAGCACTTTGGGAAGCCGAGGCAGGTGGATCACTTGAGGTCAGGAGTTTAAGACCAGCCCGGCCAACATGGTGAAACCTCGTCTCTACTAAAAATACAAAAATTAGCCAGGCGTGGTGGCAGGCACCTGTAATCCCAGCTACTTGGGAGGCTGAAGCAGGAGAATCGCTTGAACCCAGGAGCTGGAGGTTGCAGTGAGCTGACATTATGCCATTACATTCCAGCCTGGGCAATAGCGTGAGACTCCATCTCAAAAAAAAAAAAAAAGCCATTCTCTTTATTTAGGTTTGTCTCTATACTCTCCTACAGGTATTATATGAGTCAGAATTCATACTTCCTGTCTGCCACTAATATTATGTACATTATAATTTTAAATAAAAATAATATTTGAGAGACAAAAATCAGAAAACCAAAATAATATGAAGGATAAAAAACCATATACTTACAAATAATAAAAATCAGAAATATTAAAATATCAAGAAACAATGGCTCAAGCAGTTGGACAGCAGGGGAGCTCTCTAAAAATCATTCACAAACCTAAGAGAAGTACTATTTTCTCTGTTATATAAATAAAGATGCAGAGATTCACTGGTGAACTAACTTGTCCCATTATATGTGGCTTACAAATACCAAAAGTAAAATTCACATATAGACCTTCTGGCTTTACAACTTTGGAACCCATAATCTTCTTTCTGGGGTCTATTCTGGGAAATTAATCTAATATGTGGAAAACAGGGTATATGAAGATTTCCATGGCAGCATTTTAATTAAAGGAGCAATATGAATATTTCCACGGCAGCATTTTAATTAAAAGAGCAATAATTAGAAGCTATCCAAATGTTTTACAGTAGGACCATGGTTAAATAATATGTGGTACATAGGCATATGATACAATGTTATTTTTAAAATAAGAAAATATTTCTATATAAGAGAATGAAAGCAGGACATAAAAAGTATAATTATTTTAAATACATAAAATAGGAAGTGATACACAAAGAAAATAATTGTATGAAGGTATTAAAATGATAAGATGTCTGTGCTCTAATTTTAATTATTGATATCTTTTTAATGACTTTAATTTGGTTTCAAGTGATTTTACATAGAGAGTTCAAAGTTCATGAGCTGTTGAAATCTACGTCTGAGGAAACAAACTAAATAAAGAGAAGTTTCAACCTTAGAAAGTGCATGTGACTTGTGAATATTGTGTAACCTCAATTCCAGCTTAAGAATCACTAAAGGAGAGAAAAGTAGCTAGAGTGGTACGGCAGCCTCCGGATTCTGAGGTGTTCTGCGACTTCCTCAGACCCTAACCTTCCCGGCCTCTTCCCCAGAGAATCACAATCTAGATGTGGAACAGTGGATTTGAAAGCTATAGCAGCAACTCATAGGGCAGCCGGTGAACACACGCAGTCCCCAGTAGGCTTTGGATCGCGGGCACCTTCTTAGGCAGAAAAGAAATCAAGAGCCAGAGCACAGCACATTGAACCCCACACTATATCTCAGCTGCTTTCTGCCACTTTGATTGATGAAGTGTTCAAAATTGGCAATGCTGAGATTTCACAAATCACTCTTGTAGGGATCATCAGACATGCAGAGAAGACTTCAACCAACATTGTTTACAAACTAGATGACATGACAGCTGCACCCATGAATGTTCGCCAGTGGGTTGACACAGATGACACCAGCAGTGAAAACACTGTAGTTCCTCCAGAAACATATGTGAAAGTGGCAGGCCACCTGAGATCTTTTCAGAACAAAAAGAGCCTGGTAGCCTTTATAAATCATGCTCCTGGAAGATATGAATGAGTTCACCATACATATTCTGGAAGTGATCGATGCACGCATGATCACAAAGCGAACAGCCAGCCCTCAGCAGAGAGAGCACCTATCAGCAATCCAGGGAAGAGTGAAGCAGCGTACTTTCGTGGGAATAGCTTCATGCCAGCAAATGGCCTCCCTGTGGCCCAAAATCAGGTGTTGAATGTGATTAAGTCTTGCCCAAGACCTGAGGGACTGAACTTTCAGGATCTCAAGAACTAGCTCAAACGCATGTCTGTATCCCCAGTCAAGCAAGCTGTGGATTTTCTGAGCAATGAGGGGCATGTCTATTCTACTGTGGAGGATGATCATTTTAAATCCACAGATGCAGAATAACTGGAACTAATTGGGTACCTGAGATTTTTTACAGCTGGACCTAGCTTCACAATCTGTTTTCTCCAGCTGTGCATATGTTTAGCCAGGTGGCTTCGAGAAGTCAGTTTCATCTATAAAAGGTCTCCACCGACATCCTTTTGAAACTTACTGCTCTTCTGTTTTGTTTGAAGCTCAGAGGGAGATGGGCAATTGACAGGGATACAATCCCAGGTGGAATTTCTTGAGGAAGTTACAAATAAGCTTGTTTCATACTAACATAATGCAAATAACTCTTTTATAAATGAAAATATGCTCACGCTCTCCACAACAGGGAGAACCAAACAAAGTCCCATAAGTCAATTTTTCCCAGTCATCGTGAAAGCTTGCCCCTTCTCTAGGGAACTACATCAGAAAGTTACCTACCAATAACACGCTCCATATAAAATATCAGAAGAAATGAGGAGGCTAAAGTAATTTAACATTTATAAGAACATACAAAAGACGAGGAAGAAAATGTGGCTAATTACTGTGGTCCTCACTTCATAAAGGTGTAGTTGCAATTTGTAACTTCCTTCTTCCTCCTTCCATTTCTTGTTCCTTTTGCTTTCAGCCAGCACTGAGGTTGGTTAAGGTTCTTAATATGTCATGGTAGTTAAAATGTTCATTCTTGAGATCAGAGCCTATAATGGCTTCCTATGGTCACCACTGGAAGAGGCAATCCTAGACATGTTCCAGAATGTCTCCAAATTCCAATTAAACTTCTCACTGGCCACAGAGTATAGCAGCACCCTTAGCACCCTTAGCTGAAAGAGAATCTGGAAAATATGTTTGGCTTTCTAGACTCCACAGTACGCAAAACATGAAGGAGGATGAAATGGGTGCAGTAATCTACTATTTTCACCACGGTAATTAAGTTGGGGGAAAAAAAAAAGAATTACTCTCTTATGACCTTCGCCACAGTAATGCAGGATTTTTCTCGGCCCCTTCATCAGACTTGTGACAGGAGTGACCCCATTTACTCGGCCTGCCGCATTCAAGCCTTTGTGGGAGGGAGCACATGAACAAGCTCCATGTGGGGCCCACAGCCAGAACAGGCACATGTGGGTAAATGTAGGATCCTGCCAGCCAGTTCAGCTGCTGGCAGGAAAAATCTCCATGTGGGGCCCATGGCAGTGCCCAGGTGGTGCTATGTGCCTGTGACCCCTAAGCCCCAGAGGGAATGTTAACAGTGCTCTCCTAGCTCTGCTGTCCCCGGACAGCTGTGTGTTAGCAGCTCAGCTGACAGAAGCAAGCTCTGTGTGGGGCCTGCACTGGTTCCCAGGTGAGAGTGTCTGTAACCCTGAAACCCCAGAGGGAGTGTTACAGTGCTCTCTTACCTCCATTGTCCATGGATGGCTGTGTGTTAGCAGCTCAACTGACAGGAGCAAGCTCTGTGCAGGGCCTGCGGCAGTGCCCAGGTCTGGGTGCCTGTGACCCCGAAACCCCAGAGGAAGGGTTACAGCATTCTCTTAGTTCTGCCATCCGTGGACAGCTGTGTGTTAGCAGCTCAGTTGACCCCTTGCCTCATCACATGGGGCAACTACCCTCCACTGGCAAGGGCAAAGGGCTGGTGTGACAGACTTTCTGGGTACCTGCACTCGGTGGGTCCCGAGCTCTTGTCTGGTGTCCAAGAAGAATGAGGTCACATGGATGAACTGAATGATGGGGAAGGTGGCAAATTTTACTGAGCAATGAAAATGGCTCTCAGTGGAGAAGGGAGCTGGAAAGGGGATGGGAAGGGCAGGTTGCCTTCCCTAAAGTTAGGCTGTCTCTCCTCTGAAGTGCAGCCCTCTCTCATCGCTTCTGACTGATAGTGGGATGTTTCTATGCACAGGACAGTGGGGGTGGGCCATAGGTAGTTTTGGAAAAGGCAAGATTCAATTGGTAAAAAAGGCATTATTCAGAAAGAACAAATAAGGAGAGAATGGGCAAAAAAGGAATAGAAGTACTCACTTCAGGCCATGGGTTTCAGGCTTCTCAGCCTGAAGGTGCAGTTTCACTGGGGACCCATTTCTGTCTGCCTAGAATTTCTCTGCCTCCTTCCTCTATCAGCAGTAAGGAAGTAGATGGGAGAAAGCTACTCTTTGTTGCACTGATATGTAGTTAAGTTCTAGTGCCTAAACAGAGTAAAGCTTTAGTTTAATTGTGGGACAGTCATTGATCTCACAAAGGGATGGAGTTTGCTGAAGCCAGTTACCATAAGCTCCTAACGAGGAAAGATGATCTCAATGCATAAAAAGGGCTTTGACAGAAAGCTGTTCCTTTCTGCCTCCCTCCACCCTCCCTACCCCCAGATCCTGACAATGCTGTTTCTCTACATTCAAACCATTCCAGAGTATCCAGTGTTCTACCACCTTTTCTCCATTAAACTGATATAGCTCGTGTGATTCATCTTTATTTGAAGCTCAAGAGGAAATACTCAGATGCCACATACTCAGATAATTCATTTGAAGTTTCATGGTTTTGAATGGTAAATTGTTCTGATGACCTACGAGAGAAAAGCACTCCAATTTCTTTGAATGATTCTTCTTTAATGTCAGGATGCCTTTTCACTCCTTCAGGCCACCAGGCTACAAAGTAGCAGGTTTTGTTGTTTTGCTGAGTACTGCTGTAGTGCTGCAATTTACACAGATGCAAAGCAGACAGTGATTAGGAATGTATTTTGGCCTTATTAGTAAGACCTGTTAATTGGGTGATATAGGAGTGATTTCTTCCTATGGGTGGACTCCAGCAACATCCAAAAAAGAGAAAAAGTTCAAGCAGCCACAAGCACAGAGGAAGCTTTAAAATTAACCTGCCATGTGATAATTTGTTGACAGGTTGGTTACTGGAAAGACATGGAACAGGAAGATACAGCAGAAACAGTCAAAACTAGAGGGAATGAGTCTTTCGTCATCCTAACAGGATTAGAAGGAAATACGTTATATCACTTCACAGTGAGGGCTTACAATGGAGCTGGATATGGGCCACCTAGCAGTGAAGTGAGTGCAACCACCAAGAAATCCCGTAAGTGACCTGGGCTTTTTGTTTGTTTCAGACAAAGGGGAAACATCTTATAACATTTCTCAAAGCCATGTGAGGTGCATAATAAGCAGAGTCAAAGGGGAGTTTTGATTCATAGTCTTGCTTCAGTGCTTAGATCTGAATCCTCAAACTAGCTCAGAAAATTTTGCATTCAGAGTAGACAAAGGTTATCTTCCTGTGAAACAAGGCTAAGCGATTTTGACCCAGAAGGGAGATTAAAGAATTCAAGTTCAAAAGCTCAGTAGAGTAGCTATTAAAATGACACTCCTGGAGCAAAACCCTCCTTATCTGACTCCAGCTGGAAGGAAGCCTAGATTGCCAGCCAACTACTAAGCAGGAGAAAAGATTGAGATACTCACAAAGAATTAAATGAAGAAATGTATTTAAGAATCCTTGTCAGTTCACTTTCACTTTTTATTTTGCAGCCCCTAGTCAAGCACCTAGCAACCTCAGGTGGGAGCAGCAAGGCTCTCAGGTTTCTCTGGGCTGGGAACCCGTCATACCATTAGCCAATGAATCTGAAGTTGTGGGTTACAAGGTCAGTATTTCTTCACTCTTTTGCATAGATACTCATCTCCGAAATTGTTATTATGAAGATGGAAAATTAATAAGGCATAAAAAGACCCATTAACCAACCTATTTTTTCTCAATCATTTTCTATCTGTATCTTAGAAAGATAGCCTTCCTATAGATAGAGAAGCCAAGGCAGTCAAAATTAGTTTCAACTGCACAAGGCACAGAAAGGGAAGGAGTAGGAAAAGTAGTGACAATCTGAATGTAGTGTGAAGATGACTCTGTGAAGCATGATATTAGGACCAGCAGAATTTAGGCAGAGAATTCTGGCATATTCTTCCAGGAGACTAACTTTGCTGGCAGCTGACAAATATGGGACAATTTCGTTTTAGTGGAAGGTCTTTCTATTAGCAAGGAAACAGAAGAACAAAAAAAATGTAAGGGCTAGAACACTAGAAAGAAAACAAAAAATCCAGGGAGAGACACAGCAAGCTCCAAAACAGAGCCAACATTCACATACAGTCATTCTGTTCTGTGACAGTAAGATCTGGAAATTTGATAACATGTACAATTTGTTTTTGAAAAATAACTTTGTTATCTGATTTTTAAATATATGTGATCTATGTATTGAATTGGCTTAATTTCAAATTCTTGTTCTATAATGTCAGATTTTGTTTGTTGCATTAGTTGAATATTCACAATATTTTTAATATAATAAAATATATTAAGTATAATATTTTAAAATATTTCAGTGATAATATTTCGACTGAAAGCTATCATTATAGGTGGGTTTTCAACTATCAGAGATGGTAACACAGTATTCAATACATAAAATGCTAAAATTTAAGGAGCTAAAAACTGAAGAAGTTATAAATGGAATATTTTAATTTCCATTAATATTATATTACACAAACTAGCATTTGTTACCTACTGTAATTAGGATAGATCACACACACACACACACACACACACACAAATCCATCAGTAATGCTCCGGAATATTGAATTTGATCTTTTGCAGGGAGTGCAGATGAGTCATTTTCTATACCATTCCCTTACTCCTCTTTCCATACCCTTCCCCAAAAGACCATATCCTCACAACTTCTCCTCTTAGGGAAATATACTGTTTAATGCTTAGGGATAGCAGGCGAGAAATATGATAGACCATTCAGGAACCAATCTAATATCATTAGAACTATGATGAACAATATCCCAAACTGGAGAGGCAAAGTAGAATGCAAGAGAAAACCAGATAAACGTGTATGGTCAAGTGGAAGGCTCATATGGTTTAGGTACCTTTCAAGTGAGAATAGAGAAATACTATATAACTAGAAAAATACTCTATTGAGCTTGGGTGTAGGGATCCCAGGCTAGGTGCCACTACTCTTTGTTCACATTTGACACCTCTTTCCCAGTCATTGTTCTTACTTTTTATATATGACTGTCTCCCCAAACAGACTGAAGTCCTCAAAGGCAAGGACTTTATCTTACTTATTTCTTGTTCCTAATGTTTCTAGAATGGATGACTAACGTTGGCCCAGATAGAAATGTCTTATGCAGTTATTTATATATGTGTATTATCAAATATGTATTTTTTTCTAGCATAACCTTGCCATTTGTTGTTGCTTAGCAGAAAAAAATATCACTGGCCACTGATTCAGACAGACTTTAGTTCAAATCCTCGTTGAGTAATTTAAGTAAGTTGTTTAAACTTTCTCAGTTTTATTTTCTTAACTTCACAAATGGCAGAAATAGCAATAATAATACATATTATACAGGATTTTCTGAAGAATAATTTGTATAAAATGCTTGGCATATAAAATGTTCTCATTAAAAAACAGATACCATTTCTTAGTGTTGTTGGAGGAGCATGTCTCATTAGGTACAATTTTTAAAATTTTAACAAAGAAACTGATCGTTAAAAGTTGCCTGCCAGTTCCCTCTTAATAAAGATAACACAAGTCATGTTGGAATACCTTGTTGCTGAGGGAAGAATCACTAGCATACAACCATTTTAGTTGTATAAATTAATGACAAGTAGGCACACATTGCAAAAGATATTTTTTTCCTTTTATTTTCTTGAAATGGTTGCACTTCCTTATATCCCTGAGAAGGAAGAATTGATTCGTATAAAAGGAGTCTGCTGATAACAAATGGAGTGAGACCTCAAAACCTTCTCCTTTGCAACTAAACCTTATCGGAACCTTTCTGATGAGTGGGATGATCCCCACTGAGAGAACTGCTGACAGGAAAGGCTTCCTGAGGGAAAGGGGACTTCAGACTGGACTGGGCTTAACCCAGAGTTTGGATTCTCCTCAGAAGGCGGGTTTTCACAGGGCAGCCAAGGATGAAAGCTCCTCCTGACACAATGGGACAGGAATATATATTTAGAAATAATAGCTGAGAATATAAACTAAAGAGCTATAACCCAGAGAACACAAGCTTGGAGCCCGTCTTCTGAGTACGACGTTGAAGACAGCTACTGCACTCTTGGCAAGGATCCCCACACAGCAGTGAAAGAACTGTACCATCTGAAGGTGCACACTAATATAGAATGACCAGGGCTGGGCATGATACTCAGAAGGAGAATCCTTTTGATTCCTACTACATCCCAAAAATTACTGCCAACCAAGAGTGGCACCACTATAATAGCAGGCCACCTCTTCTTAAGCACAATGTGTGTCACTTACAAAAATTAATAAAATAGGGACACAGGACACTAATCATTTCTCTTCCCACAAGGTAGTTTGAGGCGGGCTTGACCCATTAAAACTGAACTTGCCCCTAGGATTCTTGGAACATTTGAAGCAGAAGACTTCTTGCTCATCGGGGAAAGGGAGAGTTTCCATACTTAATTGGAATATTAAAAAGGGAGGTCACTTAATTTTCACTCTTTGTCTTTGCAAACTACTTCACTTTTGCAAGCAGAAAGGATCACTGGAAATGCATATTGTGTGGAGGTTTGAGGCTGAGAACTTGGGATTAATGCCTGAGGTTTAAAATGCAGGGAATATATATTCCACCTTTTACATTAAGTCCAGTTTAAGAATTCAGAAAAGTATTTATCTGGGAGACTTCTGGATTGTGAAAGTTATTGAAACATAATAAATGCAGAGGAAAAAGTAGACATTTTCCCCATATAT
Source organism: Pan paniscus (assembly GCF_029289425.2). NCBI lineage: Eukaryota > Metazoa > Chordata > Mammalia > Primates > Hominidae > Pan > Pan paniscus. The sequence goes on from NC_073258.2 coordinate 101,167,544, forward strand.
TCAGTGCATAATGTAATAAATGATTCTTTTGTACAGTTAAGCTGCTATATACAGGATAGACATTCCGAAAAAGTGCACTAGAAACTGGATCTCATAAAGATAGAGACTGGTGGTTATCAGAGGCCAGGAAGGGGAAAGGAGAGTGAGGAACAAAGAGAGCTTAATCCATGGGTACAAATATACTATAAGGTAGAAGAAATAAGATCTGGTGTTTGATAGATCAGAAGGGTGACTATAGTTAATAATCTATTGTACACTTCAAAATAGCTAGATGAGAATAATTTGAGTGTTCTTAGCATAAACAATGATAAATATTTAAGGTAATGGATAACCCAATTACCCTGATTTGATCTTTACACATCATACACATGTATCAAATTATCATATTACCCTGAAAATATATACATCTATTATGTATCAATAAAAAATTTAAAAAGTAAATGATATAAAGGAATAATAGAGTGCCCTTTCATCTTTAGTAGTTGAACTCCTTTCAGGCAGATAAATGTGCATTAATACCTCTAGGAATTTTAAAATTTATTTTGCCATTTTCCATGGAATATAATAAGAACACTATAAAAAATATATCAGTACATTATAAAAATTTAAAGCTTATATTAATAAAGTAATTGTAATCTTGAAAAGTAAACTGTAGAAATAGCACAAGATAAAACAGCAGAATTTGACATTTGAGCTCCCCATTGTCCAAGAAAGCACTGTCTTAGTCCTTTTGCGCTGTTATAACAGATATCTGGGACTGGGTTATTTATAAAAAACAAAAATTTACTTCTGTCAGTTCTGAAGGCTGAGATGCCCAAGATCAAGGCTCCAGCAAATTCTGTGTCTGATGAGGGTCCACTTTTGGTTTCCACAATGGTGACTTGAAAGCAGTATCCTCAAGAGGGGAGGAACACCGTGTCCTCACTTGGCAGAAGGCGAAAGTGCAAAAGGGCCAACAACCACGAGAAGCCTCTTTTATAAGTGCATGGATCATACTCATGAAAGGAGAAGTCCTTGTGATACAATCACCTGTTAAGGGCCCCACCTCTTAATACTGTCACACTGGCAACACCTGAATTTTGCAGGGGACACATTAAAACCATAGCAGCATAGATCTTACTTTCTTACTCGATTTCAGACATTGAGGTGTCAGCAACATATGTAACTAGCAGATATTACTAGAGAAAGATGATAACAGAAATTTTGCTAACAGATATTAAGAGAAAAAAAAAGAGGTCTCCCTATCACAAAATCTTGTCAGGGCCTTCAAAGTGACCAAGAATATCATGAAAGATAGATGGAATTGAACCACATATAATTGCACAATAGGTAACACATTAAAATTGAATTCATTTAGGTGAACATTAAGCAGTACCTAGTGGTGAAACTTTCCACTGATTTATTTTTGAGATTGTCTATGAGATGCTGGGCTTCTTGGAACTTTGTTTAAGAAATCCAGATTTAATAGTAATAATTTCAAGATATCATAGTTTTCACTAACAAGTAAGGACTAAAAGCATAGAGAACCAGCAAGATGTTGGAAAGGATTGTCTGTTATACCAAATAATAATACAAATAATTTCCACTCAAAATAACTTTCCATTTGAGAAGTTGAATCCAATCTGGTAATTTATTTAGCATATTTATGACTTTTCTTCAGGTCAATAAACATGTGCCACTTTACTTTGTTGTATTTACATTCCCCAATTCAGAATCAACTGCCTATTTTATTAATACATTATATGTAAATGATTGGGAAAATGAAACAAAAACTTCAAATCAAAGTTTTCTTACCTTGAGTTATTTTTTCAAATAAATGTTTTTAAACAAATAAAATTTTATTTTTACAACTCCTATAATTTGGGGTCTCTATCTAGAATCCTTACTAATTATAGCACATAAGACTCACCACTACTGGTGTTACTAAAGAAATGCCAAAAAAGCTTATTGACTAAAGTACATTCAGCCATAATTTTTAATGATCTCAAAAATGGAAAATATTTTTCTTTACACGATGAAAGTAATTTACCCAGGTTATAAAGTAAAAACAACCATTTTATCTCCACCTTATTTTCTTCACACAGACTTATGCTTGAGTGAAAGGGAAAATAAAACTCAATGTTCAGGGGCTATGCTTTCACTTCAGCAAATGTCCCCTTCCCCACAAACAAAAACTGTTATCCCTTCAGAAAAGACACAAGCAGTCAGAAAGAATTCAGGACCTCAGGCTATAATCCAAGCGAAAACTATTAGTTTTCAAATCTGTATCTAGAAAATAGCCTTTCCTAGATATACAACCCCTTCACCAAATATCTCCCCTCACCCACATCTACTTTCTACCTGTTTACAGAGCTAGGGCAAATAGAAGGAAATCAGGCCCAAAGTTTACTAGTTATTATACAGTCCATCAATACCATAATAGTCCATTTTCACATTGCTAATAAAGTCATTCCTGAGACTGAGCAATTTGTAAAAGAAAGAGTTTTAATGGACTCACAGTTCCACGTGGCTGGAGAGGCCTCACAATCACGGTGGAAGGTGAAAGGAACGTCTCACATGGCAGCAGACAAGAGAAGAGAACTTGTGCAGGGAAACTCCCCTTTATAAAACCATCAGATCTCATGAGACTTACTCACTATCATGAGAATAGCACGGGAAAGACCTGTCCCCATGATTCAGTTACCTCCCACCAGGTCCCTTCCATAACATGTGGGCATTGTGGGAACTACAATTCAAGAAGAGATATGGGTGAGAACACAGCCAAACCATATCAAATACAAACAGAGGTTCTCATTTGTTTATGCAACTTAGATATCAGTTGAGATTCCAGATTCCTGAGATATATGTACACTTGGGTTGATACTGTTTTACATACCCACCAGAACTTTGAAGCCCATCCCTGTATTTCTCTAGCTTCTTGGGAACTGTATAGTCTATAGCCACTCTAGCCTCTGATTTCTTTTATTTTGTAGCTCCTCCTTCATCTTATATTCACTCTAAATACGAGACTCAGCCTTCTTTTCTGTGTTTCCACAAATTAAAAAGACTCACATATAATGACTTAAGTTGGAAGATAGGTACATGAGGTTCATTATAGTATCCTCTTTACATTCATTTATGCCTGAAATTTCTCAGAATTTTTAATAATTGAAATGGAAATGGCTCATGTCACATGCAGTATATATATGAAGCTGACTTTTTGGAAATGCTGGGGAGATAGAGTTAGAAAGGAACAACATGCAAGCAAACATCTGCAACATGCCCAAAAAGAAATCTTGTTGTTAAAATTGTGTTCAGACACCCTGCAGGCAGTGAATTCTCACTGATACTGTGTCTCCCAACTTCTATTCATCTAACTTCCATTGTCTTACTGACTCCTTCCTTCCCATCCCATTGTCACTGAGGCTTTAGATTCCTCACCCTTTTTATGAAGAGCAGTTGTACCCATCAACTCTTCCGAAGATGCTCAGCAGAGGAATAGGCCTTTCCTTTAATATGAGCCATCCCTCTCAGGAGTAGTTTGGGTATAACCAGCAAAAATTTATTCTGTTATATTTTTAGCACACTCTCCTCAATATTCTACTACCATCAAACATATAGAATAGCCATTTTCAGATCATGCCTTTGAGAATAGCAATACCACATTCACTTTCTATTTAGGATCATCTCTTTAGATAACCCACTGCTCTCAGTTTTTTTTATATACCAAAATTTGAGAATAGTCTTGACAATACATTAGACAATTTTCTTTATGCATAAACATAGCTGTCATTGCAACTGTCAATCTATAAATGTCCATATTCTCTAAGAACTCTCTGGACTCCTTACTGTCAATAACTATTTTTTATATGTGTTGATAACTTCTTAACCTTCTCATAGTTCTCATTCTCATGCATCTTTTCTAAATCAGGATTTTAAAATGAGCCAACATTCTCTAAAGCACTGAAGATTAACTATTAATTTAATGTATCTTTTTACTTAGTAGATCTACATATATGTATAGCACTCCATCTCCCTGGATATGTTGGCAAAAGGCCACACTTAATCTCAAACTCGTTTTGACACCGCTAACTGATTTTTTCCCCTGTCTTTACCTCTTAATCCTAAATCTCAACTGATCCACAAATTTTTCTTCAACTCTAGAACATTAGATATGCATTGCTGGATGTATTTTTCTTTGTCATAAGAACTGTAATTTATTGAACCATAATAACACTGTCCTCTAAAATAATCACTCCCCTGCCAATCCTCACCAATTTACATACTTTCCCATTCCCATACATTTGCTTTCTAATTACCTCACATGGATGATCAGAATTCTAATTCATCACGATGCTCCAGACGAAATCAAAAGCATACAGATATATTTGTCACATTTTAAGACAAAAGAAGCTGCTTAAGGCATCCTCCAGGAAGTGTTCCTGATTTCCCCAATCTTGACTAAGTACCCACTTTGTGCATTACTATAGCATCAAATATATTTCCCGCTGCAGTACATATCACACTTCTTTGCATTGTCTGTCTGTCTTCAATATTAGACTATAAATGCCAGGAAGACCGTAACCATGTGGTCTTATTCTCTGATGAATCTCCAGTATGTAGCACTATGCCTGGCCTGCATGAGATGTCCAATAAATGTTTGATAATGCTGTTATCACCTTGCATTTACACTGAGGCTATAGCATCCTTTACAATAAGGATTTCCATAGATACAATTGTTGCACATCATAATTAAATGGAGAATTCACTTCCCTCCCAAGAACATGAAGTAGATTTAAAATTAAATGAAAAAAAAGGAAGTGAAATGGAGGAAGCATTTATTACTAGAATTCAGAGGGTTCAAGTACACACAGGCTTCCATATGCGGAAATATTGCTTCTCTAAAGTATTTTTGGATTTTTTTGTACGTAAGTTAATTCAAGCTCAAAACACATTTTCTGTAAGAAAATATATGTCAATAATTATCTAATTTCCCAAGTCAGTTCATATTTTATGATGCACTTGAAATACCAACCCTTTAACAGTGAATAAACAATGATGGCAACAGAAGGAGTAGCTTTCTCTTATTAAGCTTATCATGCACCAGGTCCTGTGCTAGGTATTCTACAGGCGCTTTCTCATTTTACTCCCCTAAAACACTAAAATTGTTATTATCATCTCTATCATACAGTAGAATAAATTGAAGTTTACAAAAATTAGCAACTTGCCCAAATTTTCCCAGCCAGGAAGGTATAGGAGATTTTGTTTTCTTTTGCTATGTTTTGTAGGAAATTGTTTCATATCCAGATCTGTATGAATACAAAGCCATTTTTCTTTCCATTATACACTTATAATGCCAATTATGAAAAAGCACAAAAAACAATGAATCTGAATAAAAACACATTTAAACACATCTTAACTGCCACTACTTGACTATTATACCAAAAATTTTACTTGACTATTTTTGGAGGCAAGTAATAGTACAATATAGTAAAATAGCTCCGAAGTGATGATCAAATATAAATCTTCTGATGAGATTTCTACCCTAACTAGCCACACGGTCTTGTACAAGTCACCTAACCTTTATGGCCTTCATTTTCTAATATGTAAACCCAGGATTATCCTGTGTCCTGATTTGCAGTTCCAAAATTGTTTTCCGTGCATGCATGTTTAATTATAATACCACAACAGATGTCTAAAAAGCTTTAGCTTTGCTACAACATGTATCCAAATGCCGATTTTACCAAAAAGCAAACCACTACAAAAGCAAAAATTAAAAAAAAAAAAAATTTTCACTTTCAACTGTTTCCTACATTGTTAAGGATTTATTATTGGTATGTTTAACAAATTTTGTTTACTCCTTTCAAACTATTTGAAGATGAGCTTTCCAAACTTCCTTAGGATATTTCAATAACCAAGCATAACAGACTCTCCATGATCTGCCTCCTCTCTACCTCCTTCTCTAGCCTCATTCCTCACTATTCCCATATGTCCCCTCTCCATTCCCTGCTCTCATGCCATTGTTTCTTAATGCTTAGATGTAGTTATTAATTTTATCTTATCTCTTTCTGGAATTCTCCTCCCTTTCTCAAACTGGTCCACTCTATCATATTTAAATATGTAGTTCAGACATCACTTCCTCTGGAAGTCCTTCACTAAACCCCTAGACAAAATTAAACTCTCTCCTGTTTTTGTACATGGCCCTTTTGTGTACTTCTGCTGCAGTAGACTGCACATGTATTACATTTGCTTATGTATCTGTCTAAACTGTAAGCTCCTTGTGCTTATCTCAGAATGTGACACATAGTAGGTAGTCAATGTGCATTTGTAATCTTTCATATCAAATGTCTAAACCTTGTTATTACTCACAGGTTTTTTATAGGCAAGAGGGTCACAGCAACAGCCAAGTTATTGAAACACAGAAACTTCAAGCAGTAGTACCACTCCCAGATGCTGGAGTCTATATTATTGAAGTTCGAGCATATAGTGAAGGAGGAGATGGAACAGCTAGTTCTCAAATTAGGGTACCATCATATTCAGGTAAGTTTTGACACAGTAGATTTAATTTGCTGACAACCAACAATTACGAGATGGTATGAAAGTCACGAAAATTGATGTGATAGATTTCATGGTTCAGAGATTTTGAGGGATTTCTCCTCTCTGATTTTTATATTATCTTCTGATTAATATGAACCATAGTAATCTGCTCACAATTGCAGAATTTCTACAAATCTAGAAAGGAGTTGACATTTTCATTAGAATGTACTGATTTGTGAAATGTCCTTGCCTGTCCTGGTCTCAAGCAGTACCTTGCTAGCCATTTGGTTTTTGGAGTATAGCTTTTAAACTGATATTACACTGGTTTTGACATACCTACATTTCTGTGGTTTTGATTGCCTTTATTGTTAGAAAATAAGGAATTTAAAGAGAAGCTTTTAAAATTGAAATGTGACCATATTTATTGATTTCTAAACAAACTATAAATTTTATTGTACATTATTATTAACAATATTAATAATTGCTAGCTTTCACTGACCCTTATTATATGTCAGGCATGGTCAAAAGTGCTTTACATACATCATCTAAGTTTAGTAACAATCATATGAGATAGGTGACATTTTTACTGTTTTGCAGAAAACATTTAAGTAACTTGCCTAAGACCACACTATTACTAAGTTTCAGAACCAGGATCAAAACCTGCGTATGATTGTCTCCAAAACCACATATCTCCATCACCACCATCATTATTACATAAGCAAGGGAAAACTGATTAAAGGAAGCAAGATTTTAGAAATTTAGAAGAAAGCAACCATTTCGTAGAGATAGTAAAAAAAAAAAAAAAAAAAAAAAAGCAAAAATTAGATAGGCAAATTTCTAATTTTAAAAGTATTAGACAATTTTATGAGAACATTATGAAACATTTTCTCATGTACAATTAGTGGGTAATTAGGAACATCATTTGTTGAGCAATCATTGCCAAGCAGAATTATCAACCTACAGGGAAGTGTCCCGTCATGCTCTCTGTATGTGGCCCTATGTTATTTAACGTATTTATCAACTTGAAGTCAGACCAGAGGCATTGCTTGTGATTTTTTTTTTATGCCACCAAGTGAAATGGGAGATAAATACAGTGTAGAAAAGAATGAGACAGACTGGAACTTTGAGGAAAAGCTACTGACATAATACTCGATAATTTTTTTAACTTTTTAAGTTCAGGGGTACATGTGCAGGTTTGTTACACAGGTAAACTTAAACTTGTGTCATGGGGTTTTGTTGTTCAGATTATTTCATCACCCAGGTATTAAGCCTAGTACCCATTAGTTATTTTTCCTGATCCTCTCCCTCCTCCCAACCTCCACCCTCTGATAGGCCCTAGCGTGTGCTGGTCCCCTCTATGTGTCCATATGTTCTCATAATTTAGCTGCCACTTACAATACTTGATAAGTTCTCACATAAAAATACAGGATAAGGAACATTACTGATAATTGATAAGATTTGCATACCTGTAAATTAGATATTACATCAACATTCATTTCATTTTTTAAAAAAACTGTACTGTGGTTATATTTTTAAAAGCCTTATTTTTAGGAACTATACATTAAAATATTTTGAGGAAAAGATGCATCATATCTGCTATCTGCAATTTCATTTCAAATGTTTCAAAAAAATGTATATATGTATAGAAATAACAATAAAGCGAGAATGATAAACTGTCAACATTTGAGTAATCTGGGTTAATTCCTTAGTCTCACAACTTTTCAGTACACCTAAAAGTATTTTTAAATGAATAGTTACAAATACAAAACATAAGATGGGAGAAATCTGACTTTTTCAGAAATTCTGGTGAAAAGATCTAAGAATTTAAATTTTATTGTGGTCACACAAAAATTTAATATGCTTTATGGTTCATTTATAAAAGTATAGTTTTAACAACAAGAAAAGTTAAAATGTCTCTGCATTAATTATTTCACAATTGAACTGTTCAGATGAAGGCTGAATTTTCAAGAGCATCTTAAAAGACTATTTCCTGAAAAGCAAAATATACGACAACCTTCCTCTTGCTTCAGCATGTCAGATTCCTAGACAGCAATACAGTGAGCATTTACTGAGTCCTCATCAGGTTCCTGGGATTAAACTAGGTGTTTTCTATATATTATTTTATCTTTCTAGCAATCCTTTGGGTTAGGTATTTTATTCTTCTCTGACTCTCTAAGGTTACTTTCAACTCCAACACAATCAGATTCTATAGTATTATCTGAATAAGATCAGCCTCAACCTTGGAAGTACTTATGACAACCTTAATCCTCCCATTTATATTTTAAATTGTAACTTCTACTCCAAGAAAAAAATTGTCAACTTTTATATTTCAGTTAATAAAATTTGGGCAGTGCAACCCACTTCCTGAGTTTCAGTATGGGAAACTCTTACACTATTGTCTACCTTAGACTCAGAACCTGAGTCATGATTGGTTTCATTTTTATCATATTGCAAAAACCAAATGCCTAAGATATTGAATGACTTGCCCAAGTGAAACAGCTAGTTAGTTTTATAGCTGGGGCAAGAACTTAGTCTAATGTTGCTCTTTCTGTTGTTTTGTGGGGTTGTTTTGCTATATGAAAGTAATATGTTTTAGCTTTGTAGATTCTATTTGAAATTTGAGACACAGACCCTACTTAGCATTCTGAAAGTGAGATATTTTTATAAAAGTGTCAGGTAAGTTGATTTAACAAAGATGCAGCCACTCCCAATAGCTAGAAAGGATGTGTTCTTGTTTTCTATTTATTAAGCATGCACATACGACTCCAGTGAGTCTTTGTCATCTCGCCTTTCTTATAGCTCACAAGTGGCTATGTGCTTCACAATAACCCCATTTTGTACAAGTTGAAATACATGCATCATTCTCCAATATGTTGATTGATAAGTTCTAGTAGTGTATTAGCTGTAAAATTTTTCAAAGGAAAGATTTACTGCTTTTTGCATTTGTGTGTGTGTGTGTGCACGCCCATGTGTGTGTTTACCAAACAAATTATTCTCTAGCTCTTAAGCATCAGGAAAATAAATTCAGACTCTATCTTTGCAACTAAAATTACCCCCCCCCAAATCCCATTACACTCAATCTAGCCAGAGAGGATTACCTTGACAGAAGATTCCAGCAATTGGGTAGTAGATTATATTATTATTATTAGGGTTTTAACTAAGGCCAATCATTGTTTTAAGAGAGATAATACACGAGTGTCTAAATCCACTAATTCCTACCTCAATTACTCTAAGCAAGTTTACAGCCTTTCTAAGTCCCAGTTCCACCTGCAAGAGGAGAATAAATAATTGTATTTACCATATAGGAATGTTATGAGGATCAAATAAGATAACATATATAAAAAGCTTCGTACAGTATGTGACATACAATAATCATTTATTAAATAATCAATTATGATCATGATGCTTCAGAAGACTTCTGGCTTGAAGAACCACTCCTGATGTTAGTATCTAAAAGTCACTTAGTTTGTGGTTATGTAGGGCTATTATAACTACTTCAGACCAATCAACCTTGGATCAGTCAGTTTAATCCAACAGCAATTCTAATATATTAGCTGCATGCAATGTTTTTGTCTCATAAAAGAACCTCTCCTGGGTATAAGAAAGAGTGATGAAAGATCACCATTTTTTGCCAAGTTTGGCATGAGAACCTAGAATTTAAGCTCACTCAACTGAAATAATCAAGAACACATAAATAAATTCAGTTAATAAAATTATGTTATTAGATTTTAAAATTTACTAGAGTGAGCATAGTCATGTATTTCTTAATGATGAGGATAAGTTCTATTAAATGCATCCTTTGGCAATTTCATTGTGTGAACATCATAGAGTATGCTACACAAACTTAGATGGTATAGCTTACTACACACCTAAGGCATATGGTATAGCCTATTGCTCCTAGGCTATAGACATACACGACATGATACTGTACTCAATACTGTAGGTAATTGTAACACAGTGCTATTTGTGTATCTGAACATAGAAAAATTACAGTAAAGATACAGTCAGTATAAAAGATAAAAAATGGTAGACCTCTACAGGGCAGTCAACAGGAACAGAGCTTGCAGGGCTGGAAGTTCTGGGTGAGTCACTGAGTGATTGCCAAGTGAATGTGAAGGCCTATGACTTTATTGTACACTGTCGTAGACTTTATAACTGTATACTTAGGCTATATTACATTTATAAAAACAATTTTTTCTCTAATAAATTAAACTTAGCTTACTGTAACTGTTTTACTTTATAAACTTTTTAAATTTTATCTCTTTCATAATAACACTTAAAACACATACATAAAACAGATGTAAAAAAACATTTTCTTTATATCTGTATTCTATAAACTTTTTAATATTTTTTATTTTACTTTGTTTGCTTTTTAAACTGTTTCATTAGAAACTAAGACACAAACATCCACATTACTGTAGGCTTAGGCCTAGGTCAGGATCATCAATATCAGTCTTCCATCTCCACATCCTGTCTCACTAGAGGGTTTACAGGGGCAATCATACACATGGAGCTATCATCTCTTGTGATAATAATGCCGCCTTCTGGAAGCCCTTCTGAAGGACATGCCTGAAGTTGTTTTACAGTTAACTGTTATTCTGTAAGCAGGAGTACACTAAAATAATTACTAAAAGAATAGTAAATACATAAGCCAAATAACAGTCATTTGTTACCATTATCAATTAAGTACTATACATTATACGTTTATATAACTAGCAGAACAGGTTTGTTTACACCAGCATCACCACAAATACGTGAGTAACGTATTGCATTACAACATTATAATGGCTACAGCATTACTAGGCAATAGGAATTTTTCAGTTCCATAATAATCTCAGGGGGCCACCATCAAATATGTAGTCCATGGTGGACTGAAATGTCATTATGCAGCTCATGACTGTAAATTATGAATTCATATTGCCACAAATTTTGTAATTTTTGCTCCATTTTCTGAACTATGCACTATCAAAATTATTTTATTTTTTATATCTGAATTTGGAATATTTTCATCATTGGTGAAAATTAAATCTCATGATTGGATGTGTTTGTTAGACATGACATCACCTTTTCAATACAATATCTCATATATAGTTGTCCCTTCTATATAACTTTGGGAACCTCAGATAATGTCTGATTTTATAAATATAAAGAACACTCTCATCAGAAACAGGAGCGATCTTGCACTCATTAGTCTTACATACTAAAAACAATTCTGTCCTAGCTCAAGCAAAACCAAGATAATTTGCTCCATTTGATGCTTCTTTTTTCACAGGTGGAAAAATCACAAGTGCACAGTCGACCCTTCACACTCTCTCCACATCTTCGTCATCAGTCACCTTGCTCTTGGCATTGATGATTCCTTCAACTTCCTGGTGAAAACTGCTGACTTAATTTGCTTTTGTTTGCTTTTGCTTGGTAACAGCGGTGAATAGAGTGTAGTGTAAGTGGAGAACCAGGATCCTGAGATGAGCTTGAGCTTTAAAAACTTGGGACTATACACGGTGAACTTACAGGACGTTAGGGGGGAAATATTACTTATCCATCAGGTTTCTCTTTGGTTTTTGTAAACGGAGAGGACACTTCTTAGTCCAGTAAAAATATGCAGATTGTATGTAATGAATTTTTGTAAGCAAAGGTAATTTCTGTCAAATGTATTCTTTACTTTTTTAATATGTTGGGATTTTATTTTATATCTGATGACTCCGAGTGTGTGCCATCCATTTGTTAAGTAACTGGCCTTTAGCAGATCTGTTTCAAAAACAAATACAAAAGTGAGAATGAAAAGTTTGCTTAAGACTAAGTCCAGTGTTTTTCATTTTCCCTTTGGCTGAATATTTCAATGGCCAAACCAGCAGGACATATGAAAAATGCTTCAGTGATGTGGTCCATTATAAGATAAGTACACAAAAATTTTCTTGAAAAATATTGTATGATTGCATAGTGAAATAGCAAGATTTGTCAATATGCTATTCTATATGCGCCCCTAGAGCAAGTCATTAGGGTAGGGAATAAGCCATTTACATTAGTGCAAGATAGAAAGCGAGTCCAAATGAATTTCAGTGCTATAGTTTTTCATAAAGTACTATGTTATCTAGCAGCAAATATAATAAATATTTATTTTTAATAACAAAAGATGGTTTAACATCACCAAAAAATATGATCACTAAAAACTGCAGACATGCTGGCATGGGTGCTAACTTAAAAATGAGATGAATATGGGACAGAGCGTTTCCATTTCTTTACCTACTGCCAAAACAGATGTTGAATTAGGTCCAAGGTTTTCTTCTAATTGCAAAATTTTGCAAAAATTTTAAGGGCAATGAAAATTTGTTGTGCAAATAATTATGCATAGTCTGTAGATTAAAATGGTTCAAGTATAACAAATAAATTTTGATTTTTAAAAACAGTTCCATGCATCACATACCACTGATAAAATCAACTAGTAAAATAAAGACAGTCTTTCTTGGATAAATTGAATTTTTAATTAAGCTGTGGAAACATGGCATCAGTACAGGGATTCAGCTAGTCTAGCCAGCTATGCACTGTTTGATTCTGTGGCTTGGGAAGTAATCCTTATTTGCTATTTCAAAGAGTCAACTTGAGCCCGAGAGATCCTAGAGAGTTGTTGGAAAATGAGATGAAAATTTTCTACTTGATGATATCTTAAAGAAGTTCTAACAAGCACAAGAATGTGCCAGAGTTGGCATCATACCCATGAAGATGCATGAAAGGATAGTTATTGCAAAGTCATATGCCAGAGAAGAGCCTGGAGAAACTATGGTTTTATAGGCGATGTTAACAAGAGAACAAAAATTGGTTTTATAATTTTATATAATTTAAACTTGTTAACTGTATTTGCTTCATTAATAACAAGCAAAATGAAACAATATGGAGCTCAAATTGCTAGCTCTCAAGGTTAATCCTTGTAGAATCAGAGAAGTGATTGAAGTTTTTGTTCTGAACATCCTAAAAGAATAGTTTCAGAGCCACAGTAAAAGTCTGTATGTAGGTTACATATTCTCTTTGGGGAAAATTATGTAAGACACCCTAAACAAACAAGAAATTAGTTAAAAGACTCACTCAATGATATTATAGTAAATACTACAGATGGTAAATATTTAAGCCTGTAAGTAAGTAATTATGACGAAGTGGCCTTTCTTGAACGCCTCCTTTAAAGTGGGAGAGGCTGGACTTTGCAAAAACAGGGATGCTAATTGTTTAGCTGGCAAAACATGAGCTCTCCCAAGTATAGTTTACCTTTATGAATTGTGCATCTGAATAAAAGACAGAAAGCATATTTTTAATGCAAAATAATTTTACGTATTTCATGAATCAAGCCATTTTCTTCATTTTCCATGGTGGTGTACACCAGATTTAGTGAAGGACTTTAAGAATCAACTTCTTACTTACACTCTCAGAAAGCAAAGCCCAGTAAAATATTAAACAAATAAAATGGCAAATTTAAATTAACCAATATTTTTAATTAGCTGATGGATGGTACATATCTGACAGAGTATTTACACACATAGAATGTCTGATGTATTCTTACAGGAATCAGAGATATGGAATGTTTTTACTTAACATACACAGAATATGTATTTTGCATCATAAACCTATTTAAAAAACAGGTTTTCAATGTTTATGTACTTATGTGCTGCATATCTGTTACTTTGTAGAAACCAGAAGAGCATTCTTATCAAGGTACATTATTTTTCAGCTACAGTACTGAGTTTTTTCTGCTATGGGATAGTAACCACAGTCTTAAATCACTAAAGAGACTGTATTTTTGTATAATGTCCATTGAATATGAAGAAAGCAACAGTCCTTATAATTAGAAATTTCATGAAAGCAAAAGTTTTGCATACCCAAATGAAGGTACTGTGGACCCCATGTCAAACTGTTAAATATATTGTGTATGATCTGTATATATACTATATATAAGGCATATACCGTGTGGAAGGCACAGTCAAATAATAGTTCTGTGTACTGTTCTTGTAACATTAGATCTTTTTAATAAATAATTCTCTTTTTATTGACTTTTATCTTCTCTCCTGTCAACTATATGAATGACATTATTTATTTTATGCAGACCACAGAATGCCAACGATTACAGTCTGATTTTAACACTGAAATATCATTATGTTATGCTGTTATGATTTTAGGTTCAAAAATCTCCAGAAATGTCCATGGTAGTCCCAACTTGAAAATTTGAAGCTATATCAAAAAATAAAACAAGAAATGAAGCAAATACAGATGGGATAAGTTCGGGGTTAAACTCATGATTTTCTTTTCAGGAAAAGAGACTACATGAAATCAGTTTCATAAAGAATTTGTTAAATGCATACTTCTGCTTTTATTATAAACAGTTAATCCCAATCTATTCTAAGTACAATTCTCATAGGCATTGACTCTTTTTTTGTCCCTTAGCCCTGTTATACATCTCAACTATACCAATAATCACATTATAATGATTTGTTTTAAACGCTTCTCTCCAACTATCTAGTCACTGGGATTGCCCAGGGAAAAATATATTATTCTTGGAATTTCTCTCACCAGTGTCTAGCACAGTGTCTAACACATATCAAATGAGCAATAAATTGTCAGCCTTAAAATTTCCTTTGGAACGAGCTCCCCAAAACTGGGTAATCATCCAACACAGCTGGGAACCCAAATCTCCAAGTTCTCATTCAGTAGGTCCAAGACTAGGAAACCCTTGTTTTTAAAATCTTCTCAAACACAAAATAATACAACTCTATTAAAGGAAATTTGGCAATATCTAGTAAAATTTTATATGGATTTGCCCTTTTACCTAGGATATCCATACCTAGGGATCTATCTATTCCTAAAATAGATACAAAAATATGCAATGTTAAGTGGATAAAACAAGATACAGAAGAGTGAATGTATGACCCTTTTGTGTAAAATACAAACACATTTACTAATATTCTGAAGAAGAAATAATGCAAGCATAAACTAATGACTAATAAAAAAGTGTTACCGATTGAGGAGGGAGAGAATGGGATGCGGGAACAAATATGCAAGCAAACTCTTTTTCAATGTACAGTACTTTTTCATAGTTTTGATTTTGGAACTACACAAATGTTTTAGATTAAATTAAACTTTAAACCAAAAGGAAAAAAAAACAAAGCAATCTCCTAACATTGAGAATAAATAGAAGCAAATGAACCTGAATATCTATCAACCAAACGGTGGGTAAATTGTAATTTTGCTCTTTTTTTAAACTTTTATTTTAGATTCAGGGGGTACATGTACAGGTTTGATACCTGGGTATACTGCATGATGCTGGTTTGGGGTGTTAATGATCCTGTTACCCAGGTACTGAGCACAGTACACAATAGTTAGCTTTTCAACCTTTATAACCCAGCTCTCTCTCCCAGCTCTCCCTCTCTCCCAGCTCTAGCAGTACCAAATTTCTGTTATTGCTGTGATTGTGTCAATGAGTACTTAATGTTTAGCTCCCACTTATAAGTAAGAACATGGGGCATTTGGTTTCCAATCCTGCATTAATTCACTTAGGATCATGGCCTCTAGCAACATTCATGTTGCCATAAAGGACATGATTTTGTTCATTTTATGGCTGTATAGTACTTCGTGGCTTATATGTACCACATTTTCTTTATCCATGTATCGTTGATGGGCACCTAGACTGATTGATTCCATTTCTGTGCTATTGGGAGCAGTGCTGTGATGCACATGTGAATGTCTGTGTCTTTTTGGCAGAATGATTTCTTTTGGATATATACCCAGTAATGGGATTGCTGGGTCAAATGGTAGTTCTAAGTTCTTTGAGAACTGCTTTCCAAACTGCTTTCCACAGTGGCCAAAATAATTTACATTCCCCTCAACAGTGCATAAGTATTCCCTTTTCTCCACAGCCTCACCAGCATCTGGTTTTTTTTTGACTTTTTAATAATAGCCATTCTAACTGGTGTGAGATGGTATCTCATTGTGGTTTTGATTTGCATTGCTCTGATAATTAGTGATATGGAGAATTTTTCATGTTTATTGACCACGTGTATGTCTTCTTTTGAGAAGTGTCTATTCATGTCTTTTGCTCATTTTTTGATGAGGTTATTTTTTGCTTATTCAATTATTTAAGTTCCATATAGATTCTGGATATTAAACCTTTGTTGGATGCAAAGTTTGTGAATATTGTCTCCTGTTCAGTAGGTTGTTTACTCTGTTGATAGTTTCTTTTACCATCCAGAAGTTCTTTTGTTTAATTAGGTCCCACTTGTCAATTTTTGTTTTTGTTGCAGTTGCTTTTGAAGACTTAGTCATGAATTCTTTCCCAAGGCCAACATCCAGAAAGGTGTTTCCTAGATTTTCTACTAGGATTCATATGGTTTGAGGTCTTACATTTAAATCTTTAATCCATTTTAATTTTTTATGGTAAAAAGTAGGGATCCAGTTTCATTCCTCTGCGTATGGCTAGCTAGCTAGCTATCCCAGCAACATTTATAGATTACGGAGTCCATTCTCCATTGCTTATTTTTGCCAACTTTGTCAAAGGCCAGATGGCTGTAGGTGTTTGGCTTTATTTCTGGGTTCTCTATTCTATTCCATTGATCTATGTGTCTGTTTCTGTACCTGTACCATGCCATTTTTGTTACCATAGCCTTACAGTATTGTTTGAAGTCAGGTAATCTTAAGTCTTTGTCTTTGTTCTTTTTGCTTAGGATTGCTTTGGCTTTCTTGGCTCATTTTTGGTTCCCAATGAATTTTAGAATAGTTTTTTCTAGTTCTGTGAAAAATGACATTGGTTAATAGGAATAGCATTGAATCCATAGACTGCTTTGCGTGGTATGCCCATTTTAATGATATTGTTTCTTCCAGTCCATGAGAATGTACTGTTTGTCCATTTGTTTGTGTCATCGATGATTTCTTTTAGCAATGTTTTGTAGTTCTCCTTTAGAGATCTTTCATCAGCTTGGTTAGATGTATTCCTTAGTGTGTGTGTGTGTGTGTGTGTATGTGTATGTGTGTGTGTGTGTGTGTGTGTGTGTCTATTATAAATAGGAATACATTCGTGGTTTGCCTCTCCTGTTGAATACTATTGTTGTATAGAAGTGGTACTAGTTTTTGTACAATCATTTTGTATACTGAAACTTTACTGAAGTCATTTATCAGTTCTAGGAGCCTTTTGTCAGAGTCTTTAGGGTTTTCTAGGTATAGAATCATCTGCAAGAGAGATAGCTTGACTTCTTATTTTCCTGTTTGGATGCCTTTTACTTCTTTCTCTTGCCCGATTGCTCTGGCCAGTACTTCCAGTACTATTAGGTTGGTGCAAAAGTAATTGCAGTTTTTGCCATTAATACTTTTCACCGCAATTACTTTTGCACCAACCTAATATGTTGAATAGGAGTGGTGAGAGTGGACATCCTTGTCTTGTTCCAGTTCTCAAGGGAAATGGGCTTTCAGTTTTTGCCCATTTAGTATGATGTTAGCTGTGGGTTTGTCATAGATGGCTATTATTTTGAGATGTTCCTTCAGTGCCTAGCTGGTTGAAGGTTTTTATCATTGAGGGATGTTGGATTCTATCAAAAGATTTTTCAACATTTATTCAGATAATCATATGGTTTTTGTTTTCAGTTTGGTTTATGTCATGAATTGCATGTATTGATTTGCATATGTTGAATCAATCTTGCATCCCAGGAATAAAGCCAACTTGATTGTGTGAATTAACTATTTGATGTGCTGCTTATATGATATACTAGCACTTTGTTGAGGATATTTGCATCTGTGCTTATCAGAGATACTTGCCTATTGCTTTCTTTTTTCATTGTGTCTTTGCCAGGTTTTGGTATCAGATACTGGGCTACCTAAATGCCCAGTATCACTGGCTTCATAGAATGAGTTAGGAAAGAGCTGCCTCATCCTCTTTTGGGTGGGATAGTTTCATTACAATTGTTAACAGTTCTTCTTTGTATGTCTGATAGAATTCAGCTGTGAATTCATCTGGTCCAGGGCTTTTGTTGTTGGTGGTGTTGGTAAGGTTTTTTTTTTTTGTTTTTTTTTTCCATTACTGATTCACTTTGCGAACTCAATATTCGTCTGTTCAGGATTTCAATTATTTCTCAATTCAGTCTTAGAAGATTGTGTGTTTCCAGGAATTTATCCATTTCTTCCAGATTTTTTACTTTGTATATATAGAATTGTTCATAATAATCTCTGAGGATCTTTTGTATTGGTAGAATTGGTTGTAATGTCACCTTTGTCATTGTTGATTAAGCGTATTGAGATCTTCTCCCTTTTTTCTGTGACTCTAGATAACTGTCTATCAATCATTTTATTATTTCAAAAAAGTAACTTTTGGTTTCATGGATTATTTGTGTAGATTTTTGGTTCTTAAATTTGTTTAGTTCTGCTCTGATTTTAGTTATTTCTTTACTTTTGCTAGCTTTGGGGTTAGTTTTTCTTTTCTTTTCTCTTGTTTTTTTTTCTCTAGATGTGATATTAGGTATTCATTCAAGATCTTTCTCACTTTTTGAGGTAGGCATTTAGAGCTATATAGTTTCCTCTTAACACTGCTTTTGCTGTATTCCAGAGATTCTGGTATGTTTGCCTGTTTTCACTTCTAAGATTTTTTTTTATTTATACCTTAATGTTGTTGTTTACCCAAAAGTCATTCATGTGAAAGTTTTTTCTTTTCCATGTAATTGTGTGGTTTTGAGAGATCTTCCTGGTATTGATTTATAATTTTATTCCCTGTGGTCAAAAAGTACAGTTGGTGTTATTTCAGTTTTTAAAAAATGTATTGATGGCTGGGCACAGTGGCTCACGCCTGTAATCCCAGCACTTTGGGAGGCCAAGGCAGGTGGATAACGAGGTCAGGAGTTCGAGACCAGCCTGACCAACATGGTGAAACCCCGACTCTACTAAAAATACAAAAATTAGCCAGGCATGGTGGTGTGCACCTG
Source organism: Pan paniscus (assembly GCF_029289425.2). Taxonomy (NCBI): domain Eukaryota; kingdom Metazoa; phylum Chordata; class Mammalia; order Primates; family Hominidae; genus Pan; species Pan paniscus. The sequence continues at coordinate 101,187,001 of NC_073258.2, forward strand.
TAATCCCAGCTACTCAGGAGGCTGAGGAAGGAGAATCACTTGAACCCGGGAGGCAGAGGTTGCAGTGAGCCGAGATCGCGCCACTGCACTCCAGCCTGGGCGACAGAGTGAGACTTTGTCTCAAACAAAAAAAAAAATGTGTTGATACTTGCTTCATGGCTGAGCACGTGGTTGATCCTGAAGTATGTTCCATGTGCAGATAAGAAGAATGCATATTCTGCGGTTGATGGGTGGACTATTCTGTATATGTCTATTCAGTCCAATTGGTCAGCTGTCAAGTTTTAAGTCCAGAATTTCCTTGTTAGTTTTCTGCCTCAGGGATCTATCTAACACTGACAATGGGATGTTGAAGTACCCCACTATTAGGGTGTGGCTAAGTCTTTTTGTAGGTCTAAAATTACTTGCTTTATGAATCTGGGTGCTCCAATATTGGGTATATATATGCTTAGGATAGTTAAGTCTTCTTGAATTGAACCCTTTATGTAATGCCTACCTTTGTTTTTTTACTCTTGTTGGTTTTAATTTTCTTTTATCAGATACAGAATAGTGACTCTTCCTCTTTTTTATATTTCATTTTCATGTTAGATCTTTCTAAAACCTTTGAGTTTATAAGTGTTGTTATATGTTAGATGGGCCTCTTGAAAACAGTAGATAGAAAGGTCCTATTTTACTATCCACCTTGCCACTCTGTGGCTTTTAAGTGGGGTACTTAGACTGTTTCCATTCAAGGTTAATATTGATATGTGAGGTTTTGATTCTGTTGTGAAATTGATAACTGGATCTTTTGTAGTTTCTATTGTGTGGTTGCTTTATAGGGTGTCTGGGTTATGTACTTAGGTGTGTTTTTGTGGTAGCAGGTATCATTCTTTCATTTCTTATAAGTAGTGCTTACGTTTAAACTTCTTAAGGATTTCTTGTAAGGCTGGTCTAATAATAACAAATTATCTTAGTGCTTAATTGGAAAAGATTTTATTTCTCTTTACTTATGAAGCATAGTTTGATTGTATATTAAACTCTTAATTGGAACTTCTTTAAGAATGCTAAAAATAGGTTTCTAATTTCTGCTGGCTTGTAACCTTTCTGCTGAAAAGTCTGTTAACCTGATAGAGTTCCCTTTGTAAATGATCTGACCTTTTTCTCCAGCTGTCTTTAAGATGCAAACTTTTTCTTCAGGTGCCCTTTTCTTTAGCATTGAACCTGGGTAGTCTAGGGACTATATCCCTTAGTGATGCTCATGCTTTATAGTTTCTTGCAGGTGTTCTCTTGATTTCTTGCATCTGGATGTCTGTCTCTCTAGCAAGATTAAGAAAATTTTCTTGAGTTATCCCCTCAAATGTGTTTTACAAATTATTTGCTTTTTCTCCTTCTCTCTGAGTAATGCCAATAACTAATAGGTTTGGTCACTTTCCATAATCCCTTATTTCTCAAAGACTTTTTAATTCTTTTTTTTTTTTAATTTTTGTGTGACTGGGTTAGTTCAAAAGTCCAGTCTTCAGATTAAAATTCTTTTTTCTGCTTTGTCCAGTCTATTGATAAAGCTTTCAACTGTATTTTCAAATTCCTTAACTGAGTTTTTCAATTCCAGAAACTCTAATTTATTGTTAAGATGTTTATCTTTTGTTTCTTAGATTGCTTTAGAAGCTTATTTGTGTTGATTTTTCAACCTTGTTTTAGATCTCATTAAGCTTCCTTGCAATCTATGCTTTAAATTATTTATCTGTCATTTTTGAGTTTCCATTTTGGTTAGGAACCATTACTGGAGAGCTAGTGCAATCTGTTAGTGGTGTCAGATCATTGAGATTTTTCATAGTGCCAGAATTTTTGCACTGGTTTCTTCCAGCTGAAGATACTGTCACTTCTAATTTTTAAAATTATTTTCATATGGCTAGCAATTTTTTGTATCTCTTTCCCTATGATTTTTGTTTTTGCTTTCCTTTTTCCCCTTCCCTAGGGGGTTACAACTGTAGAGAATGTTGGATAAGGTCTTCTGGCTTTGCTTCTGTAGCCCTATGCACTTGTTTCAGCAGGTTTTATATTGAGCTATGCGGTTTTACCTACAAACCCATAGATGGTGGTTATAGGTAAAACCCAGCTGTGGTCAATGTGGATTGTATATATTTGATCTTTGTCTACTGGCAAAAGCTCTGCTGTCTCAGGTAATTAGCTGATTCATGAAATCCAATCGGCTGAGCTCCCTGATCAGCCCTGGGGGTGTGGGGTCCTCACTGCACATGACCTGTATGCATGGCAGTTATGCATACAGGTCTCCCAGTGTCAGGCACAACACTTACACTGAGGGAGAATCCAGTGGATGGCCACCAAGTACCCAGAGCCTAGGCATGGATCTGGGGAAACTTCTCAGCCCCAAGTTCTCTGCACAGGGATGGTAGTGGTGGCCTAAACTCCTAATTGAGGAGAGTGAATGCTCTGGATGCCTGGACTTCTTCCTGGGTATGAAGCTGAGAGGACTTCCCTGTACTATGAGCTATACCCAGGAAGGTAAGGGTGGCTCAGGCTGCTGAACCAGGTGAACAGGTGCCACAAATGCCTGGAGATCTGCCTGCACACAAGGCGGAGGGGGGCCCCCTGCACCACAATCTATGCCCATGAAGGTTAAGGTAACTCAGGCTACTGGTCCAGGAAAGTGAGTGCTCCAGATGCCTGGATTTCTGCCTAGGGTTAGAGCAAAGAGGGCCTTACTACACCACGATCTCAGTGGAGCAGGCTGGGCACCCAGCAATGGCATACTCAGTCCAGTGCTAGTTTACCAAGCTGGCTCTAGTTGCAAGTCTTGCCACCAAGGAGAAACTGCAGCTAAAGGAGCTCTTCTCCTACTCCAGGCTTCTTATGTGGTAGAGCACTATTCCAGCATCTACTGATAAAGTGTTTTCCACAGTTCTGACTGTGAAGGCCCCTACCCTGCTCCAGAGTGGGTGCCCCAATCTCAGGCCTGAGATAAAAATACCTCTGCAGCAATGCTGTTGGACTGCCAAAGAATGGCTTAATATGCACTTGGATTAAAAATGGCATCCCATTCTTGGTCTTGGGTCTGGGAAAATGTCTGCAGTTTTTCCAAGAGCTTTTCCCTCACAGCATCTCCAAGGCTCTCTCCAAGTTGGCTCCAGGGCTTGGGAGAAACAAAGTGCTGTCCCTCTCTCCCAAGCCCTGGAGCTAACTTGGGGAGAGAGAGTCACAGAGAGATGTGCTCTCTCTCCCATACTGGGGCTTCACTCACTTTTATCAGCTGAACATCCTCTTGGGGGCTGTTTGCCAGCATTCTCATCCCCAAGATCTGGGCATTCTCATCCCTGGGATCTGGGATTCCCATTTTCCTTCCTGAATTGTAGCTCACAGAGTTTATCTTCATGGACCACCTTGCTATTTCCAAGCGAGTGAGGCCTACTAAAACTGCTAATCTGCCAAGTTGGCAAAAAAAAAAAACCCACAATTTTTCTTTACAGAAGAATTACAAGCACACAGATAAGTATTTAACGTCAATCTTTTGGCGGTACATCCGTTATGGGACATATACCCCTAAGAACAACACACACACATGCGCACACACACACACAATTCTAAATTACATTCATTGGTCTTCTTTGAGTAGCATGACAATTACTATTATTATTGGACTAATAAAATATATAAATATAAAACTTTAAAGTATTAAAAGAGTAAATTTTCAGAGTAAAAGAGATGCGTATGTAAAATTTTTTAAGTTAAATAAAAACCTAGAAGCTTTGATTTAGAAATGTCAGTATGAATTCATAATTAATTTTTTCTTAAAAATGACCGGTTTTCTAGCTGTGTCCACTGAAAAGGGCTGGAAGAACAATGAATACCCTAAATGCACAAATAATACTCAAATTATGTTCGCCAAATTCCATTTATCCCTAAAAGAAATTAGGACTTCCTTAGAGAAGTGACTGATTTAAGGCTTCAGGTAGGAAATACACCAGATCAGCCTGGGACTTCTTATTGTACCTATAGAGTACCTGTGGTCATGATGAAAGGAAAATTTAAAAGCCTCCCTTGACAATTTGAGCTCAAAAAGAATAATGAATCCAATAAATTGAAGCACATTGACTATCTAAAACTCCATGCTTTCATACTAATACACACACACACAAATCACTGATTATCTTTGTTGGATGCAGAAATCACCCTTCTGAGAATTGTTATAAAAAGAGATTTCAGATTTTATCCTGGCTTCTCTGTTAGTACTGTTTTCTTACAGTTACAAATACCAAATAACCAGATACTGTCATGAGTCACTTAACAATAGATTCAAAGAAATGCATTGTTAGGTCATTTCATCATGTGCAAGCATCACAGAGTATACTTACATACACCTGGATGGCACAGCCTACTCTACACTTAGGCTATATGATATAGCCTATTGTTTTTATGCAAAAAAAAAAAACCTGTAAAGCATGTTACTGAACTGAATACTGTAGGCAATTGTAACACAATAGTAAGTATATGTGTATCTAAACATATCTATACATAGAAAAGATACAGTAAAAATATGGTATAACCTTATGAGACCGATGTCCCAAATGTGGTCTGTCATTGTGGCACTTGACTGTAGTTGATGAAGGATATCTCCACTATATGAAAGAATCACAGCTAATAAATGAAAAAGGAATGATCGAATTTAAAAATAGCAAATAACTTAGTCAGGCAATCATTATTAGTAGATGTTAAAACCACTAGGTAAAATGCTGATGAAGAATATTTAGTAAAAATATCAGGCAGCCATCATCTGATCCTACTGATTTTAACATCACTGAAAGAGACACACACAAACATTAAGTGCATCCTGATACGGTAGAATCAGGATGAACCCAGCACTACCTCTTTAATTTTTGCTTTAAAAATTTTTATTATAAACCTAATTAAAATTATGACTGATATTTTCCACAAAATGCTGGAGGAAAAAGAACTTTTTAAATAAAACCACAAGGAAGGAATCAAATAAATTCTGAATGTATGGTATTCTGTAGCACAAAAGGCCCAGTTTCTCCCACAAATAAAGGACACACAGATATAAAGTGGGGAATGGAACTGTTATAGCGTCGAAATAGACTAAAGAGCAATAATAGCAAAACACAACATGTAAACCATCTCAGGATCTTGATTCAAACAAATCATCTATAAAAAGATGACTCTAAGACTATGAGGAAAATGTAAATATGAACTGAATATTAGATGAGGAAGAAGGAATTATAGTAGGAATAATAGGTTTTTAAAAGTCTTTATCAATAGAGGTACCTATTGAAGTATGTACAGGTCAAATGATATGTCTGGAATTTGTCTTAAAATATCCAAAAGAAACAAACAGAATTTAGGGAGTAGAATATATGGAACATGAAAAGCAGAATGTTCACAAATGTTGAAGCTCAGTGATGGGTTAATGGACATTTATTATATTATCTACATTGGTATAAGCAGAATATTTCCCATAATAAAAACTTGAGGCTGGGCATGGGGGCTCACATCTATAATCCCAACACTTTGGTAGGCAGAGGTGGGAGGATTGCTTGAGCCCAAGGGTGCAAGACCAGCCTGAGCAACATAGGGAGACTGGTCTCTACACAATTTTTTTTTTAATTAGCTAGGTATCGTGGTCCATCTCTGTAGTCCCAGCTACTCAGGAGACTGAAACAGGAGGACTGCTTTGAGCCTAGGAGGTTGAGGCTGCAGTGAGCTATGATTGTGAACACGACTGCATTCCAGCCTGGGAAATCGAGTGAGACCATGTCCGAGGAAAAAACAAACAAACAACAACAACAAAAAATTTTTAAAGACCTGAGATTTAGATTCCTTGGCAGAAAAAGATATCTACAAAATATCACTAAAAACCTTTTAACAGGGAACACAGATATATCTCCATGTCTTGGTTTTTAGCATCTATAATGAAATACTAGAACATTATCTCTTAAGATTACTTTTTATGAAAAGGAGAAACTTAGACCAAATGAAATCTATATTTTCCATGCTTTTAAGAAAAGAAACTTTTGTTCTCAGAAAAATATTATAATATGCCACCTTGATATTTTCTACTTTGTTTTCCAGTGTTTTGTAATAGTAATACCGGTTGTATCTTTATAAAATATATATTGTTAATGATTCATAACTATGCAAGAATAAATGTTTTACATGGCACTACATTAGATGAATCCAAATAAAATTTACTAAACAGCTGGTTGCTCCCACCATGTAAAATCAAGTTGCAATTTCAATAAATAAATAAATTATTGTTTACATTACCATTGCCTCTTGACCTGAATGTCAGAGTATAGTAAAAGAAGTTAGCAACTTAACTTTTGTTAACATGTGACTTAGCTATAGCATAACGTTTGCAAATATTCTGAGCTGGCCAATTTCTTATCTTTTTAATCTATTTTCTAAATTTGAATTAAACCCATGTCAGTTATCAGAAAACTCCTACATCTTGACAAACATCTGGATTCTCTCATCAGTGATCTCTGTGGCATGTTACTATTAACCTCCAATAGGAACCAATAACTTTTTTTTTTTGACATAGAGTCTTACTCTGTTGCCCAGGCTGTAGTGCAATGGCTTGATCTCAGCTGACTGCACCCTCCGCATCCTGGGTTCAAGCAATTCTCCCACCTCAGCCTCCCAAGTAGCTGGGAGTACAGGCAAGTGCCACCACACCCAGCTAATTTTTGTATTTTTAGTACAGACGAGGTTTTACCATGTTGGCCAGGCTGGTCTTGAACTCCTGACCTCAGGTGATCCACCAGCCTTGGCCTCCCCAAGTGCTGGGATTACAGGCGTGAGCCACCTCACCCAGCCTAGTAACTAGTAACTCTTTAAGAGAACATCGCCACAGTGCTTTAGAAACATTTAAACACTAAATATTACATCTGTGGCAGAAACCAGCCCACTTAACCTGTGTCCTCCTCTCCCTGGGAATACAGCTAAACCATATTTCACAGCGTTTCTTGAAACTTAGCTGAGAACAAATAACTGAGTTCTAGCTAATGAAATACGATGGAAGTTATGTGCACACTTTAGCAGTATCTTAACTAATATAACCTAGGATTTACCTATTGAGTAATATCTGTTTTCTGGAAGATGGGTTTTTTTTTTTCAGATTATCCTAAAAACAAAAGGAAAAAATTTGAAGAAATAATTCTGGGTATTTAATATTATATTTTTAAATTATCATGAGTTATCAAGCACATCTTATGTATATCTCCAGACTCACTTGGTCTTCCTGCCTCCCAGACGCAGAGATGCTTGTTCCACCTCTAGCTGCCACCAAATTAACACCCTTCAGGTACACTCAATTCCACTGCCTGGGACCAACCAATACCTAATTCACTAGGTGATTCTTTTTGGCTGACATTCTCAAAGCTAAGTCAACCAGGCATATGTATAGGGTTCTGGGCTGTCTCACAACTTCTGTACTCAGTTAAAATGTTTGTACCCAGTTAAAATGCAGAGCATGGAATCTATCTGCCCAACTAGCTCCTGTCAGTATTAGATGATGCAGAACAGGTGTGCACAAGGGGATGAACTTGCTCAGGGTGTGAACTTCAACCAGTAAGAAATAAGAGACAAATGGAGCCACGTAGATAAATTTGCTCCCCTCTTTTATCCAAAGCGTGGTTTCTTCATACAGCCAATCTGGAAATGTCCCACATGGCTATGCAGATGCAGATGTATTTGGCAAGAATATGGTTCCATCAAAGCTTAGCATAAAGCAATGAAAACTGAGTACATATCATCTTACCTTGCCTCCTAGTCTTTCCTCTCTCACTTCCTTTTTCTCTTACTCATGATGCCAAGCGATTGAACCAAAATCGGTTTGCTAGAGAAACTGGCCTCAAACAGTCCCGGACCTTACTAACCATTAAAGGTCAGTAAGCCTCCTTGGAGAAGTAGGACATAAGGCAACATCACCTCATAGTGCCAGCAAGCAAGGAAGTTGAAAAGACAAATGGGGTCATGACACAAGATCAATCTTGAAAATGTTCCCAGTGGAATTTGAAAGATACATAAAATATTGGAAAACCCTCATTTTGCAATGCCTAATGAAATATTCATTGAGGTTGTATTTATCAGTGGATGCTAAAACAGTTACAAGAATAGTTGATGAGGAATCTGACATTGGATTTTCATCACCTGATCCTAATTAATTTTAGCATCACTAAAAGTAGGACAATCACACATTGTCAATCACCTGATGTAATACAATATGAAGCATATAATACCACCACAAAGAATTCCTGATCCAACAAAACCCCTGAATCCTGAATTTCATCAATTTCTATGTCTATCCGTTGCAGAAAACATAAATTTGAAAATGTGTTATATGAGATCATGAATTGGTCAAATACGTGATTGGAGATATTCTTCAGGATATAGTTTATTTTGCATGTCAATAATATGAGGGGAAATAGACTAGAAGATTAGTGGAGGCGCCTATTCAAAGGAAATAAAAAATATAAAATGCAAAGGCCTGTTTGAATTCTGCTTTAAATAAATCATTCATAATAAACAATATCTTTTAATGACCAGGGAAAATTACATATAAAGTAGATAGAAAATGATATACTAATTTTGTTAGGTGTGATAAGATACTGTAATTGTTTTAGATAGATAATTTTTAGAGAAAGATAAGAAATAACGTAACAGGAATTTACTTTAAAACATTGCAGAGGAAAAGCAAGGAAGGAAAGAAAAGAGGGATGGAGGGAAGGAGTGCGAACAGGGGGAAGGAAGGAAAGAGAAAAATTATGAAAGGGATAGACAAAGCAAGCATGGCAAAATGTTGATAACTGTTCAATCAAGGAGATAGGTCCATGGAGGTTTCTCATACTATTTTCTCCAATTTTACTTGTTTGAAAATGTTCGCAATGAAAGCCTGTAAAATAATTTTCAGAATACAAGAAAAGGGAAGAAGCAAAATGGTCCTTGCATACACACTTTGAAAGAAGAAAATCAATGTTACTTGAGGCAAAGTTTTGAATTTAAAATAAAAATCTAATGTATGTGAACATTTATACTGACTTCCATATGATTTTTATTGCTGATCTATTATCAGAAACAGTCTTTGCAAATTTACTTAAATATGTAAAATACCAACCTAAAAATTTAAAGAATTTAAGGTCAGAGTTTTGTTTCATATTATTTTTTGATATATCATCATTGTACATATTTTTGGAATACATGTACTATTTTGATACATGTATCCTAATGATCAAATTATACATTGTATAATTTGGGTTAATTGGGATATCCATCATTTTAAACATCAATTTTTTCTTTGTGTTGGAAACATTACGAGCCTATTCTTTTAGCCATTTTGAAATATATATGTATATAAATTATTCTTAACTATAATTTATCTGCTGTACTATCAAACACTAGATCCATTCCTTCTATCGTACTGTATTTTGTACTCATTAACCAAATTTTCTTCATCCTCCCACGGCGTCTCCTTCTCAGCCTCTGGTAAACACCATTCTATCCCCCACCTCCATGAGATCCATTTTTTTAGCTCTCACATGTGAGTGAGAACATGTGATGTTTTTCTTTCTGTGCCTCACTAAATATTATTTAATGTGAAATTCTAAAATCAAAATTCTAATTTAAATAAAATTTTTGCAAATAATTATACTCTTCTGCTATCTGTTACAGATAATTTATTTACCCAATAGCTATTTGAAAATTTTAATTTCAAAACTACTAAAAATGCCCTTCTCTTTATACACTCTCTTTTCTCAATTTCTACAACTCTTTTTTCCATATTGTTCTCTACCCACTCTCATGGGTCATGTCCTTCCCATCCGTGTTTATGGGCTCTACTTTCTCTGTCCCTGGATGCAATGTTCCCCAGAGTTTCTTTTTTATACACCCTCCAGTATCACTTAACCACTTTCCTTGAGGGATGTCATTTCCTGTCAAGGCTTCAATCACCTTGAATGCTATTGATTCCCAAATCTACATTTCCAACCTTGACCTCTCTCTCTTGAGCTCCAGGGCAGTATACATTAAATGCTTCTAGGCCATCCAGGGTTGGATGTCTTAATAGTTCAGCAGGTGAAAAAATACCCAAAATTGAACTTATCATCTTCTCTAGCCTCCTCATCTTTTATAATTCCTGAATTTTATAAGTGGCTATTTAAAATAGTAACTTGGGAGTCATCATAGTCCACATACAATAGCATCATCATACTGTTTTAATTTTTCCTCTTTAATAAGTTTTAAATTTGTCACCATCCCTAGTTGAGCTCTTGTTATTTCTCAACCATCTTTTGACTGGACTTTTCTCCACCTTCAACCCACTCCAGCTTCTTAGTGAAATCTGCCATCAAATTTGTATTTTTGCTAAGGCAGACCTAGACATGACACTTTCCTGATTAAAATTATTTGGAGACTCCTTCTCACTTTCAGTATGAAGTCCACATGACTTAGTATTTTGTACAAAGTCTTTCATGATCTGATACTCTATTTTTTCCAACCACATTGTTCACAATTTCAGCCACCCTAAACTTCTATGTTTTCCCTTCTTCCTAGACTGCCTTTCTGTCATTTTACAGAGCTGGCTAGCTCCAAGACTCAGTTCTTTAAAGTACTCTGACCCTCTTCATCCTCTTTCATCTGCTGCATCCCCAAATAAAGATAAGAGTTCTGCTGTATGTGCTATCTTAATAAACCATGTTATTCCCTTTATTGAATTTTATTAAAGTTATTTATATGCATCTGTCTCATTCACAATAAACTTTTAAAGGGCAAGAACCACAATCTCTATATCATAGCACCTAATACACTACCTAATATGTAAAAGGCACTCAATAAGTATTTATCAAATGAATGAATACATAGATTAATGCATCATATAAATTCAAAGCTATTTCTCAAATCAATTTTAACTACCCTCATTGCCATTTGTAAAATTGTTTGGAAGGCACTGATTTTTATGTGATATATTTTCTAAACTCACAGCAAGTTTAGAAATCAGAACACATTGCCATTTGATTATTGGATTATAAAATTTCTGAAATACTGTAGGTGGCAAGAACAATGACAGAAATTTCACAGAAACAAACAATAGTGAAAACAGAAAATTGAGAATTCTGTTAACTCACATAGTGATTTTGTACTTTCTTTTTCCTTAACCAAGGAGGGAAATAAAACTATCTACTTTAGAATGAAGAGTGATTGAGTATGAAGCACATAAATTGGTTCAAGGAGAAAGAATGGGAGAAAAAAACAAAAGCCAGATTAATATAAAGAAAAATGCCAAGGAAAAAAATATTCATTTAATCTTTACTTAAACTGGAAGGGAAAAAAAGGCAAAAACAGGTCAAAGGATTCTTAGTTTCAAAGTCTTTCAAACAATAGGAAGACAATCAAAATGCATCAATGCAACTGAAAAATTCTTTAAACCACTTGAGTATTTATTGACCTTACAGAAAAGCAAGGCTCAAATAAGAACATAGGGAAGATGCATGCCTCTTAGATTCACAGATATCTATAATTTTATTTACTATTAGAGGATAAATGTCAGCTCGTGCAGCACACAAGAAGATAATTGTTACTTATCACTTACCACCTTCTACCATTCATAGCCACTATTTCAAGCTTTCCTAAATCCTCCTGTCCCTGTAATCTCAGCAGCTGGCAAACTCAAGAAAGCAGAAAATCAAGGCCTCCTGGTATCAATACTCTTAACTCCCTTCCTTTTATCTCCAAATCGAAATGAAAATGCCTCCTACATGTCAGGCACTATTCTAGATCCTGGGGACACTGCAAGAACGTGGCAGATAAGGTACCTACATTTATGGCACTTATTTTTGATAGGAAACAGACAATAAAATAAGCACAATGATCTTAGACAGTGGTACACCCTATGAGGACAATTAAATAGCAATGCAGAAGAAAATAATTTAGGGAAAGGATTACTTAGAAACAATTTTTAAGAGATTTCTAAGATGACATTTGCTTTGAGGCCTGAATGCTGAGAAGACAGATATGCAATGATTGCAGGGAAGCGTTTTTTTAGGCAGAAGAAGAAACTAGTGCAAAGGTCTAGGCAAAAAAGAGCCTGATTTACTCAAGGAGGAGAGAGTACATCTGGAATGGAATAAGGGATTTGTGAGAGTGGTAGAAGAAGCCAGAGAGTTAAACAGAGGTTAAGCAAAATGGGTCTCGAAAGCCATGGTAAGAAGTTTGAATTTTACTGCCAGTGAAATCGGAAGTTCATCACTAGAACATTTTAAGAAGTGAAGTTGCATGAGCTGCTGATTTGCAGCCATGCTTATCTCAGAAGAAGATGTCTCTGCTGCTCTGATGATGTTATATCATCCTGGCCTCTTCTAGGACCTAGATGTATCAGTCATCCCCTCTCTCTTCCATAATTTCAAACATCTCCTTCTCACTGGCTCCTTTCAAAGGCATTGTGTTAGATGGAGGAAAAGAAAGACTTTGAAATCATTTATCTCTGGGCTTGACTTGATTCTACCTCTTAACATAGCAAGCAAATTGACTACAGTCATAAGTCTTGGTTTTCTCATTTGATGTGGGAAATATAATACCCACCTTCAGAGAATTACTATGAGGGCTAGATATTTTTACACAAGTAAAAGCCCTGATATATATTAGTTACCTATCTTTTCCCTCAATTTCCTAACATCTATTTCAAAATACAACAACAAAACTCATCTCTTCTACTTCTAGCTATTACCATATCTTCTCATCTATCTATAGCAAAATATCCTATAGAATAATCCACATTCATGCTCTATGCTTCATCACCTTCCATTCATGTTCCAAGCTCTTAAATCAGGCTTTTACTCCCATTGAAGTTGCTTTGAAAAGGATCATCAATGACCATGTGCCAGTATGGGTCCTCCAATAACCAGACATCAATATAGTATTAATTGTATGAAAAATGTATTGGGAGAAATGCTTGTGATGGATGAAGGTAGGAAGCAGAAGTAGGTAGGAAGAGTTTTCAGACTACCATGTGAATCCTATACTTGAGAAAGGAAAGGGCCAGTTCAGGAAACAGAAAGGATACCTGTGTGGCTGACTGAGGTGGAGGGAGTGAGTGAGCATCAGGACAGCAGCAAGATCAGTGTGCCAGGAACTTTAGATTTTATTCTAACTGTGATAACAAGCCTCAGAGAGGTTGGGGGGGAGAGGCAGAGAGGGAGAGAGGGAGAGGTCGAGAGGGGGAGAGGAGGAGAGGAGGATGGGGGAGAGGGGGAGAGAGGGAGCGGGGGAGCTCGGAAGAAGGGGAGAGAGATAGAGAGAGGGAGGAGAGAAAAGAGAGAGACTGGTATCTTGAATAAATACAATCTTTTGGATTTAATCATTAAGTCGCCTTATATTTACTTTCTACTTTTTTTAGGGTTATTCAGTAGAGAAACTTGTTCATCTACTTTTTTATCAACTTGATGAAGACAAAGTATTCCCATAATTTTCTGATTAATCATGGTAAAAATAAGTCTTATAGTCACCTTTACGTCACAAAACCATTGTCTCATTTCAATAATTCAAACGGTCAAAACATAGAGTAATAAAACTTCCAATTTGATTTAAAGTTAAAAGTACTTCATCTACATTTAGGGCCTTCTGTAAATGAAAAGTCTATGATCCAAGAAGTCCCTTTCCCATTTCTTATAACCTAAGCTTGTGAATCTATCAGGTTCAAAGAGGTAAGATCAGGAAGAAAAAATGAGGAGCGCAAGAAAACTTCTTACTTAACTAGCACTAATGTAAGATGACTTCTTGCTCTCTGAGTTTAGCAGATATTTAAAGCTAATTCTTTGTCTCATTAATACTTCCATGGCTTCTTCCAAGAGCTCACTGGTTATATTTGATTCCAATTTCTACATCATGAGATATATTTTTCTATGGCTAGTCATTTTCCCTTCAGTCCCACTATTACTCAAGACAATGCTACTGGGCAGGATTTAAAACAGCTCAAGGACAGCTCTGTGTCCTACATGGCCCACATCTGGACCATGTAAAACATATGCAAATCCTTTACCTACTGAATTCTGCATGCATAGTCCAAATCCAACATAGTGAGCTTAACTCCAGCATCAGCCACTAGGATGCCCAACTCCAGACGTTTAAACTTCCTAGGTAGAAATATAAATAATCTACCCTGTCACACATTCTGCAGACATCACATGTTAAGATCTCTAAATAATCTCAATGAAGGACTTTTATCAAATAATTGGGGGTAGGGAACTCATAGCCAGGTTGTCTCCTGAGAATTCCTCTTCAGAAATCCTCTTTGTGAGTATTCCTCTGTCTTGATTAACTTTTTACATTCTTGATGTGGGTAAAATATTCTAGAATCATGTAGCTAGTTTTGGTTATCTGCATTTGAAATTCCATAAAGGTGCTCTGTTTTCCAATTCCCTTTGCTATATGATGGTTTTTGTCTAAAAGTATCAGCCAAATAATATTTTAAACACCCTGTTAGGAGTGAAATGGTCAGAGTTATGCTTTTAATGAATTACTTCGGAGACTCTGAAAAGTAGATTGTAGAGGATGGATGCAAATGTGGAAGCATGAAAAAGGCTATTAGAGTAGCCCAAATGAGAAATAATGGGGATATAGACTAGAGCTGTGAAAATAAATTACATGTCAGATAGATGGAAAGATAAACCATGCTCATAGATTAAATTAGTATTGTTAAAATGTTCATACTACCCAAAGTGACCTATAGATTCAGTGTAATCTCTATCAAAATTCCAAAGACATTTTTCACAGGCACAGAAAAATCAATCCTAAAATTCATATGGAACTACAAAAGACCCCAAATAGCCAAAGCAATCTCAAGCAAAAAGAATAAACTGGAGGCATCACACTATCTGACTTCAAAATTTACTGCAAGTCAAGAAAGCATGCTATTGATCTAAAAACAGACACATAGATCAATGAAACAGAATAAAGAGCCCAGAAATAAATCCATATATTTACAATCAATTGATTTTTGACAAAGGAGCCAAGAACACACAAGGGGGAAAAAATAGTCTCTTCAATAAATGGTGCTGGATAAACTGAATATCCACATGCAGAAGAATGAAATTATACCTTATCTCCCACCATATAAAAGAAATCAATCCAAACTGGATTAAAGATGTAAGCATAAGACCTAAAACTGTAAAACTACTAGAAGAAAACGTAAGAGAAAAGTTCCATGACCTTGGTCTGGGCAATGAGTTTATGGATATGACCCCAAAAACACAGGCAATGAAAGAAAAAAATGGGATTACATCAAACTAAAAAGCTTTTGCACAGCAAAGGAAACAATCAGAAGAATGAACAGACATCCTACAAAATGAGAGAAAATATTTGCAAACTATACATCTGATAAGGGATTAACATTCAAAATATATAAGGAACCCCAGCAACTCAATAGCAACAAAACAAATTACCTGATTAAAAAATGAGCAAAGGACCTGAATGAACATATCTTAAAAGTAGAGATACAAATGCCTAATAGGTATATGAAAAAATGCTCAACCTCACTAATTATCAGGGAAACAAAAATCAAAAACTCAATGAGGTACCACCTCACACCTGCTAGAATGACTATTATCAAAAAGTCAAAAGATAACACGCGTCAGTGAGATGAGGAGAAATGAGAATCCTTGTACACTGTTGGTGAAAATGTAGATTGGTACGACTATTATAGAAACAGTACAGAGGTTCCTCCAAAATATAAAAATAGAATTACTATATGATCCAGCAATCCTACTTCTAGATATATATTCAAAGGAAACAAAATTAATATGCCAAAGAGGTAGCTGCACTTTCATGTTTCTTCACATGCAGCATTATTCACAATAGCCAAGAAATTGAATCAACCTAAGCTTTCATCAACAAATGAATGGATAAAGAAAATGTGTATAAACACAATGGAACACTACTCGGTCTTTAAAAAAAAGAATATCCTTTTATTTGTGACAACATGTATGAACCTAAAGGACATTATGTTGTTAAATAAACCACATACATAAGAACATATACTGCATAGTTTCACTTATATGTAGAATTTCAAAATGCTGAACTCATAGGAGCAGAGAATAGAATGGTAGTTATCAAATGCTGGAGTCAGGACTGGTAGAGGGATTGAGGATATGTTGGTCAAATAATATGAAATTCCAGTTAGACAGGAGGAATAAGTTCAAGAGATGTATTGTATACCATTTGGACTACAGTTAATAACAATATGTGACATACTTAAAAATTACTAAGTATATTTGTTTTCAACACAGAAAATGATAAGTATGAAGGGTTACATATGTTAATTGACTTGGTTGAGCCATTTCACAATGCATATATATAAACATTATGGTGTACACCATTAATATATTCAATTTTATTTTTTAATTAAAATAAATATTTTTAAATAAATATTTTAAGAAGACATTACATGCTAGATATAGCCTTAAGATAGAACAAAATATGCTCATAAAGTATATTAAAAGTGTGAGGAAAAGAGATGAACCAGGAACAGTTTCCAGATTTTTATTCTATTAAATACGTGAAAGGTAAGCCCTTCACTAGATAAAGACAGAGGAAGTCAAGAGTTTAGAAAGGGAAAGAATCAAGACTTCAATTTTAGACATGTTAAATTTGAAATCACTATTAGATAACCAAGTAGGAATGTCAAAGGTGCAGTTGGATATTAAAGACTAAGGCTCAAGAGAGTTCTATACATCATTGCCAAATATATTTGTAGATCATTAACATAGGAGATATTAAAAACTACTAGACTAGATGAGATTGCCATGGAATTGTAGTAGCACAGCTAGAGGAGAAAACAGAGCAAAAGTTTTGATGGCCTTCCTGCCCTTCAAAATCCAGATGTTAGAAAGATGAGGAGGAACCAGCAAATTAAGATGGAAGGAATGGTCACCTGGGGCCCCGTATAGTGACACACACTTGTATTCCCAGTTTCTTGGGATGCTTAGGTGGGAGGATCATTGGAGCCCACGAGTTTACATTCAGCCTTGGGCAAAATAGAGAGATGCTATCTCTTTAAAAAATAAAAATTTTAAAGGGAGGTGGTTTCAGGTATCTAGAAACAGAAAGAAGACAATATATAATTTTGCTTCACTATCTTCATTCATCTCTTTGCTCTACAAAAACAACAACTAATGAACAAAGTTGTTTATTTTCAAGGATAAGTTACCAGAGTCAAGCCTTGATGTGCTTCCCCACGTAACTCTAACAGTGCTTTCAAAAGAAGTACTTTCCTTTTGACTTTGCCTATTTAATGAATACATCCAATCAAGCCACCCTGTTAGTGAAAATGGAAAAGAGACATTTTTGAGATGATAAATAACTGTAGAGAGAATCTGCAAAGCTTACCACTATAGAATCTCTTTTATATTCAACCTCACAACCAGATTTGTTCAATAGATAGATGAACAGATTTTTTTTTTGTCTTAATGACAAGTTTCCAGCTCAAACTCTAAGGAGAAAATCCATCACACTGGAATCCTGTTACCTCTCAGCTTAATCCATGGAATTACATTCATGAGAAATTAAGTATCTATCATTCAAAGTACCTCCATTTGCTGGGAAACTGAGGTGGGAAACACCTGCATATGTCATAAGCACACATTTCTTCTGTGAAGTGCCTTTGATTTACTTGAAGTGTTTTTTGAATATGAATGTTGGACAAATAGCAGCTGAATAATCTTCTATATGTTCAAGTCAATAAAGGAACATACTGAATTATGAATTCATTATATAATCAGAGGGTCAAACACAGTTCTCTGGGGTAGAAATGAAATCATAACCTAATGCCTTTGTAGGCTCTTAATACAAGCATTCCCCTAAATCCTACTAGAATAAAAACCCTATTATTCATATATATGAGTACTGAGGCACTGGATTGCTGTATGACTAGGGAAATTTGCCAGATAAACCCCTAATTATGTCAATCCCTAGTTCAAATTTTGACTTCTCTGTGAACATTTATTTAGTTTCCCCACTCGTGCTCTCTCCCTTCTCTGCTTGCACAGATTCATATTATTTTGATAGCACCTACTCTCATTTTCCTGTATTCATCCACTTATAAATCTACTGCTCACAAATCTGGAAACTTAATCATTATTCCCAGAACATGGATTAGTTCTACAACATAACAGTTCTCCCTAATTGTCTCTGGAATCAGTCTCCCTAATGGTCTCTGGCCATGTGATGAGCTGGAAGGAATCATGCTAAACAGGTAACATTTAGTCCTCAGCCCCTAGTTCAGTCTGCAGCTTATCTTGCTGATGGTCCCACTGAAGAAGCATATGAGCTTCTGCCATGCTGACTGTGGTGGACGTCCAGCACTTTTACAATTTGGTATACACCCCGCACCCCCACGCCTATCCCAACTGCAGTGAATGTTGGCTGAGAACAATTCATAGCTAGTTCTTTCTCCAGGGACATAACACCTCCCTGCTCAATGCAGACCTGATTTCCTATCAAGGGCAAAGGAGAAACAAGGGGACACACAGGCTAGCCCTTTTTTTTTTTTTTTTTTTTTTTTGAGATGGAGTCTCCCGCTATTGCCCAGGCTGGAGTGCAGTGGCGAGATCTTGGCTCACTGCAACCTCTGCCTCCTGGGTTCAAGTGATTCTCCTGTCTCAGCCTCCTGAGTAGCTGGGATTACAGGTGCATGCCACCATACCCAGCTAATTTTTGTATTTTTAGTAAAGATGGGGTTTCACCATGTTGGTCAGGCTGGTCTCAAACTCCTGACCTCGTGATCTGCCTGCTTCGGCTTCCTCAAGGGCTGGGATTACAGGCGTGAGCCGCTGCGCCTGGCCTAGGTCTCTTATCTCAGTCTCTTACAACATGGGACCTCCCTAGACCTACACTGTTCAATATGGTAGACTTTAACCAGATGTGGCAATTTAAAGTTAATTTTAAATAAATTAACCTGATATAAAATTAAAAATTCAAGTAGACTAGTCGTATTTCGCTTGCTCATGTGGTGGCTACCACAACAAACCTTGCAGGTAGAAGACATTTCCCTCATCCTAGAAAGTTCAATAAGACAGCACTGCTATAAAGCATGTAAACTTTGCAAGGTAAAAGAATGTTCTTCTTTGAGAGTGATTTATAAGTAGAGTAGCTAAAGGCATTTATCTACAACAGGATGTGTGGTCCTTAATTTTATTGCCTTTTCATTCCTCACAGGCTGATATTTAAATGAAGCAATCCTTGCAGAACTTTGATCGTGTTGAATATGACAAGAAGTGTTAGTCTACATAGTTAGCATCATTAATGAGAATATCACTTACAAGATCTCTATTGTCATTAAAAGCATTTACATAATACTGGGTCCGCTAATTTCCATTAGGATTTTTCCTAATTATAGTAAGGCGGTCCTTCAGCTATAATTTAAATATAGTGACAATGCACAGGCCAGCTTAGATCATTTTTCATTTATTTTCTAATATACTATTAATCCTTTTACCATTTAATACTTTCTACCATTAATTCTGAATCCTGCCAGCAACTCCCTATATACAGTCTGTGGTACTTAGGCCATTTGCAGATGATCACATTCCTTTCATGTGAATGATCTTATCTCTGATAGTTTCAAGAACGAAATCTCCCTTTCGTGTTTCTTTTTCATTTACTCACACTATATGGAAAATCTGATACTCGGAAATGTCCAGGTACTCACATTAGGACTGATCAGAGAAACAACTTGACACATGGAGAATGAAGAAAAGCAGGACAGGGTGACAGCTCACCCAAGAGTGACACAGGGCCAAGGGAAACCCCACCCCCAGCCAAGGGAAGCGGTAAATGAATGTGTGGCCCTGGAAAACTACACATCTCCCTGGAATCTTTGAAATCTTTGGAACAGGAGATCCCTTTGTGAGTCCACTCCACCAGGGTTTTGGGACTGGCACACAGAGCGGTGTGGAATCGCAGTAGAGCAGCTGCTGACACACACAGAGACCCAGGAGCTTTATATACTCCAACCCCAGTGTTCCCTGACAAAGGTGACTGCAACTCAGGCAAGGCCAGAGGTCTGTACATAACCCTAGGAAGGGGGCTGAATACAGGCACCTGAGCTGTGTTGGTCTGCAGGCCCCACTTATGTGGCAGCTCACAAGACCCACTGACTTGGAATTCCAGCCAGCCACCAGTAACAGGGCAGAACCTGTCTGGGACAGGACGGAACCCTCCGGGGGAGGAGTGGGCCACCATCTTTGCTGTTTAGATGACTCAGTCATTCCAACCTGCAGCCTTTAGAGAGTCCAAATGGTCCAGATGAGGAAGGGACCTCCCAGTGCAGCATAGCTGTTTTACCAAAATGTGGCCAGACTGCTTCTTTAAGCAGGACCCCGATGCATTTCTCCTCACTGGGCAGGACATCCCAGCCAGGACCTACAGCAACCCTTGCCTGTATTCTACAGACAGCACTCTGATCTCTCCCTGGGAGGGAGTGTCCAGGGAGAGGGATGGGCCTCCACCTTTGCTATTTGGATGACTTGGCCATTCCAGCCTGCAGGCTTTGGAGAGTCCAAGCAGACCAGGGCAGAAGCAGTTCCCCAGCATGGCGCGACTGCTTTGTCAAGGTGTGGCCAGAGTGCTTCTTTAAGTAGGACCCCGATTCATTCCTCCTCAATAGGTGGGTCCTCCCAGCCAGGGCCTCTGGCCACCCTTGCCCATGTTCTACCCCAGAAGAGTTCTACTTCTCCCTGGAATGAAGTGCCTGGGGGGGCGGGGCGGGCTGCCACCTTTGCGGTTAGGGCATCTCAGCTGGTTCAGACTATGGGCCTTGGAAAGCCAAAGCTGATCAGGGGCTGAAGGGACACCCAACACAGCACAGCTGCTCTAATGAAATTCAGCCAGACTGCCTCTTTAAGCAAATCTCTGATCCCATTCCTCCTGACTGGGTGAGACTTCACAACTGGGGTCCCCCGCCACCTCCTACAGGTGTGTTCAAGTCAGCAATAAGTCTGTACCCCCTGGGATGGAACTCCTAGAGAAAGGGGGAGGCTATTATCTTTGCTGTTTCACAGCCTTCACTAGTGATACTTCCAGGTACTAGAATAACTGAGGTGTCTAGGGTCTGGAGCAGACCGCCAGAAAACTGCATCAGGCCTACGGAAGAGTGGCCTGACTTATAAAAGAAAAACAAACAAACAAAACACACACACACACACACACACACACACACACCCAGCTGAAGGACAGCAACCTCAAAGATCAAAGGTAGATAAGCCCACAAAGATGAGAAAGAATCAGATCAAAAATAATGAAAACTCAAAAACCCAGAGTGCCCCCTTTCATCCAAATGACTGCAACACTTCTCCAGCAAGGATTCACAACTGGCTGAGGCTGAGATTGCTGAAATGACAGAGGTAGTCTTCAGAATGTGGATAAAAAACAAACTTTGCTGAGCTAAAGGAGCACATCGCAACCCAATGCAAGGAAGCTAAGAGTCATGATAAAACAACGCAGGAGCTGACAGCCAAAATAGCCAGTATAGAGAGGAATATAACCAACCTGATAGAGCTAAAAAAACACTAAAATAAATTCACAATGCAATCACAAGTATCACTAGCAGAATATACCAAGCAGAGGAGAGAATCTCAGAGTTTTAAGACTGCCTTTGTGAAATAAGACAGGCAGACAAAAAAAGAGGAAAAAGAATGAAAATGAATGAATGAGACCTCTGAGAAATAAGGGATTATGAAAAGATACAAAATCTACAACTAATTGGGGGTACTGGAAAGAGAAGGGGAGAATGGAACAAATTTGGAAAACATATTTCAGCATATCATCCAGGAGAACTTCCTCAACCTAGCCAGAGAAACCAAAATTCAAATTCATAAAATGCAGAGAACCCCCAGAAAGATACTCCATGAGAATATCATCCCCAAGACGCATAATAATCCAATTCTCCAAGGTCAAAATGTAAGAAAAAATGTTAAGAGCAGCCAGAAAGAAAACTCAGGTCACCTGCAAAGGGAAGCCCATCTGACCAACAGTGGACCTTTCAGCTGAAACCCTACAAGCCAGCAGAGATTGGAGGCCAATATTCAACATTCTTCTAGAAAAGAAATTCCAACCCAGAATTTTATATCCAG
This sequence comes from Pan paniscus, assembly GCF_029289425.2. Classification (NCBI taxonomy): domain Eukaryota; kingdom Metazoa; phylum Chordata; class Mammalia; order Primates; family Hominidae; genus Pan; species Pan paniscus. The sequence continues at coordinate 101,209,125 of NC_073258.2, forward strand.
CCAAACTAAACTTCATAAACAATACTAAACTTAAATGTAAATGGGGTAAATGCCCCAATTAAGACACAGAATGGCAAGCTGGATAGAGTCAAGACTCATCGGTATGCTGTCTTCATGAGACACATCTCACATGCAAAGACACACACAGGCTCAAAATAAAGGAATGAAGTAAAATTGACCAAGCAAATGGAAAACAGAAAACAGCAGGGGTTGTAATTTCAGTTTCTGAAAAAACTTTAAACCAACAAAGATCAAGAAAGACAAAGAAGGGCCTTACATAAAGGTAAAGAGTTCAACAAGAACAGCTAACTATTCTAAATATATGTACACCAAATACAGGAATACTTATATTCATAAAGCAAGTTCTCAGACACCTTCAGAGACACTTAGACTCCCACACAATAGTGGAAGGCTTTAACACTCCACTGACGATATTAGATCATTGAGACAGAAAATTAACAAAGATATTCAGGACCCAAACTCACCTCTGGATCAAGTGGACCTGACAGATATCTACAGAACTCTCCACCCAAAAACAACAGAATATATATTCTTCTCATCACAACACAGCACTAATTCTAAAATTGATCACATAATTGGAAGTAAAACACTCCTCAGCAAATGCAAAAGAACTGAAATCATAACAAATTCTCAGACCATAGCAAAATCAAATTAGAAACCAAAATTAAGAAATGCACTCAAAACCATACAACTGCATGGAAACTGAATGACCTGCTCTTGAATGACTTTTGGGTAAGTAATGAAATTCAAGCAGAAATCAAGAAGTTCTTTGAAATTAATGAGAACAAAGATGCAGTGTACCAGAATCTCTGGGATGCATCTAAAGCAGTTCTATTAGGCTGTTTTCACACCACCAAAAAGATACTACCCAAGACTGGGTAATTTATAAACAAAGGAGGTTTAATTGACTCACAGTTCCACCTGGATGGGGGATTCCTCAGGAAACTTACTATTATGCTGAAAGGTGGAGCAGGCATCTTTTTCACAGGTGGCAGAAGAGAAGAGAAGTGTGTAGAAAGAACAATGAAACACTTGTTAAACCATCAGATTTTGTGAGAACTCACTCACTGATATGGTTGGGCTGTGTCCCCACCCAAATCTCATGTTGAATCGTAACTCCCACAATTCCCCATGTTGTGAGAGGGTCCCAGTGGGAGACAATTGAATCATGGGGGGGCGGGTCTTTCCATTGCTGTTCTTGTGATAGTGAATAAGGCTCACAACATCTGATGATTTTATAAAGGGGAGTTTCCCTGCACAAGTTCTCCTCTTGTCTGCCGCCATGTGAGATGTGCCTTTCACCTTCCACCATGATTGTGAGGCCTCCCCTGCCACATGGAACTGTGACTCCATTAATCCTGTTTTTCCCTATAAATTACCCAGTCTTGAGTATGTCTTTATTAGCAGTGTGAAAATGGACTAACATACTCACTATCACAAGAATAGCATGGGTGAAACTGCCCCCATAATCCAATGACCTCCCACTGAGTTCCTCCCTCAACATGTGGGGATTATAAGGATTACAATTTGAGATGAGATTTAGGAGGGAACACAGAGCCAAACCATATCAGCAGTGTTCAGAGGGAAATTTATAGCACTAAGTGCCCACATCAAAAAGCTAGAAAAATCTCAAGTTAACCTTACATCACAACTAAAAGAACTAGAGAACTAAGAGCAAACAAATCCCAAAGCTAGCAGAAGATAAGAAATAACCAGTCAGGCGCAGTGGCTCATGCTTGTAATCACAGCATTTTGGGAGGCCGAGAAGAGCAGATCACAAGGTCAGGAGTTCGAGACCAGCCTGGCCAATACAGTGAAACCCTGTCTCTACTAAAAATACAAAAATTAGCTGGGAGTGGTGGTGGGTGCCTGTAATCCCAGCTACTCAGGAGGCTGAGGCAGGAGAATCACTTGAACCTGGGAGGCGGAGGTTGCAGTGAGACGAGATCGTGCCATTGCACTCCAGCCTGGGTGACAAGACTGAAATTCTGTCTCAAAAAAATAAAGAAAGAAAGAAGAAATAACCAAGATCAGAGGTGAACTGAAGGAGACAGAGATGCAAAAAAAAACCTTTAAAAAAATAAATGAGTCCAGGAGCTGGCTTTATACAAAAATTAATAAAACAGATCACTACCTAGACTAATAAAGAAGAGATAAGATTCAAATACATATAATCAGAAATGATAAGGGGGATATTAACAATGACCCCAGAGAAATGCAAATAACCATAAGATAATATTGTAAACACTTCTATGCACATAAACTAGAAAATCTAGAAGAAATGGATAAATTCCTGGACATATAAATCCTCCAAAGGCTGAAAAAAAAAGAAATTGAATTCCTGAATAGACTAATAATGAGTTCTGAAATTGAAGCAGTGATAAATAGCCTACCAACCAAAAAAAGCGCAGGAACAGACAGATTCACCTGAATTCTACCAGAGGTACAAAGAAGAGCTGGTATCATTTCTATTGAAACTATTCCAAAAAATTTAAAAGAAGAGACTCCTCCCTAACTCATTCTATAAGGCTAGCATCATCCTTATACCAAAACGTGGCAGAGATATAACAACAACAACAAAAAAACTTGAAGCCAATATCCTTGATTAACATCAATGCAAAAATCGTTAATAAAATACTAGCAAGCTGGATCCAGCAGCACATCAAAAAGTGTATCTATCACAATCAAGTAGGCTTCATCCCCAGGATGCAAGGTTGGTTTAACATATGCAAATCAATAAATGTCATTCATCACATAAACAGAACTAAAGACAAAAACCACAAGATTATCTCAATAGGTGCAGAAAAGACCTTCAATATAAGTCAAAATCCTTTCATGTTAAAAAAAAAACCTCTCAATAAGCTAGGTATTGAAGGAACATACATCAAAATAATAAGAGTCATCTATGACAAACCAACAGCCAATATCATAATGAATAGGCAAAAGCTGGAAGCATTTCCCTTGAAAATTGGCACAAAACAAGGTTGCTCTGTCACCACTCTTATACAACGTAGTATTGGAACTCCTGGCCAGGGCAGTCAGTCAGGAGAATGACATAAAGGGTATTCAAATGGGAAGAGAGGAAGCAAATTATCTTTGTTTGCAGATGACATAATTCTAAATCTGGAAAACTCTATAGTCTCAGCCCAAAAGTTTCTTAAGCTGATAAGCAACTGGAGCAAAGCCTCAGGATACAAAATCAATTTGCAAATTTGCTAGCATTTCCATACACCAGTAACAGCCAAGCCAAGAGCCAAATCACGAATGAACTTCCATTCACAATTGCCACAAAAAGAATAAAATACTTAGGAATACGGCTAACAAGGGAAGTGAAGGACCTCTTCAAGGAGAACTACAAACCACTGCTCAAAGAAATCAGAGATGACACAAACAAATGGAAAAACATTCCATGCTCATGGGTAGAAAGAATCAATATCATGAAAATGGCCATACTGCCCAAAGTAATGTACAGATTCAATGCTATTTCCATTAAACTACCATTGACATTCTTCCAGAATTAGAAAAAAACTATTTTAAAATTTATATATTTTTTAAAAAGCCCAAATAACCAAGGCAATCCTAAGCAAAAACAACAAACCTGGAGGCATCACACTACCTGACTTCAAACTATACTACTGGGTTACAGTAACCAAAACATCATCATACTGGTACAAAAACAGGCATATAGACCAATGGAACAGAATAGAGAACCTAGAAATAAGACCACATACCTACAACCATCCGATCTTCAACAAACCTGACAAAAACAAGCAGGAGGAAAGGATTCCCTATTTAATAAATTGTTCTGGGAGAACTGGCTAGCCATATGCAGAAAACTGAAACTGGACCCTTCTCTTATACCACATACAAAAATCAACTCAAGATGGATTAAAGACTTAAGTGAAAACCCAAAACTATAAAAGCCCTAGAAGAAAACCCAGGCAATACTATTCAGGACATAAGCACAGACAAAGATTTCATGATGAAGATGCCAAAAGCAATTGCAACAAAAGCAAAAATTGACAAATGGGGTCTCATTAAACTAAAAAGCTTCTGCACAGCAAAAGAATCTATTAACAGAGTAAATAGACAATCTACAGAATGGGAGAAAATTTTTGTAATCTATGCAACTGACAAAGGTCAATATCCAGCATCTATAAGGAACTTACACTTACAAGAAAAAAAAACCGTATTAAAAAGTGGGCTAAGGACATGAACATATACTTCTCAAAAAAAGACATACATGTGGTCAGCAAACAGTCATATGAATACAAGCTCAATAGCACTGATCATTAGAGAAATGCAAATCAAAACCACAATGAGATACCATCTCACACCAGTCCGAATGGTTATTATTAAAAAGTCAAAAAACATCACACCTGTAATCCCAGCACTTCGGAAGCCCGAGGTGTGCAGATCACTTGAGACCAGGAGTTCAAGACCAGCCTGGCCAACATGGCAAAACCCCGTCTCTACTAAGAATACAAAAAGTAGCTGGGCATGGGGGTGCACACCTGTAATCCCAGCTACTTGGGAGGCTAAGGCTCAAAAATCGCTTGAACCCAGGAAGCGGAGGCTGCAGTGAGCCAAGATTGTGCCACCACACTTTAGCCTGAGCAACAGAGCAAGACTCTGTCTCGGAAAAATAAAAAAAAAAGTCTAAAAAAACAAATGCTTGCAAGGTTTTAGAGAAAAGGGAACACTTTTACACTGTTGGTGGGAGTGTAAAATAGTTCAAAGAAGAAGACAGTGTGGCAAAAACCTAATGTGGCAAAGACAGTGTGCCTCAAAGACCTAGATGCAGAAATACCCTTTGCTCCAGCAATTCCATTACTGGGTATATACCCAAAGGAATATAAATTGTTCTATTATAAAGACACGTGCATGTGTATGTTTACTGCAGCACTATTCACAACAGCAAAGACATGGAATCATCTTAAAGGCCCATCAATGATAGACTGGATAAAGAAAACATGCACATATACACCATGGACTACTATGCAGCCATAAAAAGGAACAAGATCATGTTTTTTGCAGGGACATGGAGGGAGCTGGAGGCCATTATCCCTAGCAAACTAATGCAGGAACAGAAAACCAAATACTACATGTTCTCAGTTATGAGTGGGAGCCAAATGATGAGAACACATGGAAACATTGGGGGAACAACACACACTGGGGCTGTCAGAGGGTTGGGGGTGGGAGGAGGGAGAGGATCAGGAAGAAGAGCTAGTGGATTCTGGGCTTAATACCTGTGTGATGGGATGATCTGTGCAGCAATCACCATGGCACATCTTTACGTATTTAACAAGCCTGCACATCCTGCACATATACCCCTGAACTTAAAAGTTGAAAATTAAAAAAGAGAAAACCTGGTATCAATTACTGTTATTGGTTGGAGGATGGACTCATTTACCAAACACAGTCTCTGTTGGCTGAAAATATTATAAACCATAAAAGTTGTATAAAAATGTCTTCTGTAGTGTTTGAAGATGATAGGATCCTATCTCTGTTCTTCTTTCTAACCCAATCTGGTTATAAGAGCTAATCTGTATTATCCTTATTACTTGTATATATTTACATTAAATAACTTGACTATAATATTAATATGGCAACTACATTCAAAATTCTAAAATCAGAACTTTTTTCTAGAAGCACCCTATAGGTGCTGATTTTATCATTTGGCAACATCTTTCATTTTCGAGCAGTTATTTTGATGTAGACAAGAATATAGCACATAGATATGATCCTTGTCTTTGATCAGTGATAGGTCATAGGCAAAGATTAATCTATAACATAAATAACACAAAATTATATGTTTCATATTAGGGTAGAAAATTCAAACACAAAAAGTATGAAAAGCGTATTGCAAAACAATAGATATGGTAGAAAAAAATTAGATATACCTTCTCATTATGGCTTATTGTTTTGATGGATGGCAGTAGCCATGCGAAATCCCTGATGATTCCAGAATCTTGGGCACAAGTTAAAAATGAATTGGACAACCTCATATGGAAGTTCTTCCCAAACCACAAAATCTAGACAAATACAGACTTAACGGACAGACTTGATCTCTTGAGTTAAATAATAGTCGTTTACATGGTATAATTTAACAGCTAGTCATCAGTCAAACCAGGCTAGGTTTTGCTACAGTAACAAACAACCCAGGGATCTTAGAGGCTTATAACATACAAGTTTCTGGTCAGGCTGTATGTCTTTCATAGGCCAGCCACTACTCTGCTTTATGTTAAATTCACCCCGGGACTCAAGCTTATGGAGCAGCCTCTATCTGGAATATTGCTTATCAGGGTGGCAGAGAGAAGAGAGGTATGACACACCCTGGCTCTTAAAGTTTTCCCTGTAAGAAATTTGTGCCTCTTCCATTACACTTTGTGATCCAATATATGCTCACTCCTGAGTTCAACAAGACAGAAATATATAAAACTCCTTCAAGGGAGGGCACTGGAGGGAAAGAAAATGAAATATTTATCTTATGGTATGACAAGCTCCCATAATTACCAAGTGGCCAATTTATTCCAAAATGTGCATATACATCCTTTGCTGTCGTGCCTTATTATTTCCATTTCAAAATATTATCTTTAACTGATCTCCACTAAAATTTAAATATGCTGTTTTTAGGCTCCTAAAGAGATAAATTGCAGCTTTCCAAATGCTCTGCCACAGAGCTTTCCAATCCAGTTTTACCAGTAGTAAAGCTGATATCTTAATTTGTTCCTAACTTCTGTGTGTATTTCCTGTTTCTCACATGGGTCAGAAACTGTGGGACAGAGCAGAGGGAATGAAGTCAGCCTCCAGCCCCAACACCTGCCTGAGAGTTTCCCTCATAATTCTACTGATCAGAGAATAACTTTCTCTGGAAAGGAAAGCAGAAGTCTGTAAGCAGAGGATTTAACTTGCTTTATCCCATTTAATCCCTATAAGAACCCTGTCCAGTAAGAATTATTATTGTCATTTAACAGATGATGAAACTAAGACTCAGATAACCTAAGTCGATTGATCAGAGCAAGGATTTAAACCCATGCCTGTCAGCTAGCTGGCAGTGCCTTTCCTCTATCCTCCACTAATATGTCACTTGTGTTCAATACAGGGGCTAGCCATGAAAAGATCACACTGTTTAGTACAGGAGTTCTCATTTTCATTAATCAACGTCCATTCTCTTTAGCACTTAAAGTGTAAGCATCCTTCAAAACCAAGATAGGGCCAGGTGTGGTGGCTCACACCTATAATGCCAGCACTTTGGGAAGCCAAGGCAGGAGATCACTTGAATGGAGGAGTTCAAGACCAACCTAAACAACATAGTGGGACTCTGTCTCTACAAAAAAAAGTTGTTTACTTAGCTGGGCATGATGAGGCATGTATGTAGTGCCAGCTACAAGGGAGGATTGCTTGAACTCAGGAGGTCAAGGCTGCAGTGAGCCATGATCACACATCTGCACTCCAGCCTCGGTGACAGAGTGAGACGCTGTCTCAAAAAGAAAGAAACAAAGAAAGAAAGAAAGAAAGAAAGAAAAAAAACAAACCCAAGGGCTGATGTCATATCCTCATAGAAACCCACCTCATTAACAATCTTCCAGGCTGACATAGGCACTGTCATTCCCACTATTGTAATGACTACCCACCCCAACACACCAAACATACTGAGTTTCTTCAGGACAAGGACAAGTTCTTATTAGGCTTTGTGTCCTCAGAGCCTAGTGTAACACCTGTCGTTGGCCTTACCACTAATTTAACAAAGATAATAAGTAACTGAGCGAACTATGCATGTAGATTCAGGCTCGGACAAAGAAGACTCAAATCAATGTATTAAATCAGATAGAGTAAAAATACAGTTGGAGCTAGACATCACTGAAGAGGGGAAAGATAACTAAATGGGAACAATTGGCCTGGGTCTTAATTGTGACTCAATCACTACCTACTATTGTCATGTTGGTGCTTTAGTTTTCTCAGCTATTAAATAAGAACATAGGAATAGATGATTTTAAAGCCCCATCAGCTCTGAATTTCTTATGTTCTGGGAGGTGACTGCTGCTCTCAGCCACCAGAAGGAACCAGAAGGGTACCTGTGCCTCCTTTGGCTACTTCAACTAGTGTCAAGACTAACCAGTCAAAATACCTCTTCACCATGTTATCTCCCTAGTATAATATACCCATTAACTAGGTCATTCAAATGTCTTCCATCAGCACACCTGGTGTTACAAATTCAATCCTATCTCTCATTTCTCATAAAAAGACAAATAGCAGGGTCATATAAATCAGCAAGTCAAAGACTTAGTTGGAACCCTAAACCAAATACAGGAACATAGCAGAAAATGGATATCAAGGGGAGGCTGGAAGAGGTATAAAAGTTAGGAAATAAGATGCCAACGAAGTGGAAAGAAAGCGATGAAAACTAGGGTGAGACATGCTGTAAGGAAATCTAAGTATATTTCCCATCAGAGTAGGAGACAGGTCAGTCCAAAGATCTATCCAACTCCATAAATATTATTGGCTACTTGTTATGTGCTGGGTACTTTGCTGGATACTGAGGACTCAAGGAGACAGAAAACAAGAAAAAGTGGAAACCAAGAATTAAAATAATAAGGACGCAGACAAAGGACTATGACACCAAATGAACAATGCAATGAACTTCTGAGTAAGCCAGGGGAGTTTTCACAGAATTTGAATATGTGAGCTTAGTTTTCAAGAGTTGCCAGGATCTTCTCAGGTAGACAGCACAGGAAGTGATACAAAGTATGAAAGACCATCATGATTTGGTGGAATGGCAAGAATTTTGAGGTCATTGGAAATTGAGATGAGGTGGACACTAGAAAGATGACGCTGGAGAGAAGTCTGGATGGTGAAAGATTTCCTTTGCCAAGTTATCAGTTAACAGTGAGAAATTAATAAGGAGGCAATCCTACCCAGAAACCAAAGCAAATGCACCCCCTGCTCCAAACCCCAGGCTTCAGAAAGTCCCCTCTGGTTCTTGTTCAGTTGTTCCTCTCACCACAGCACAAGAAGTCTGTGGGGCCAATTGAACATGCCCACCTGGAGCCTTCCCCCCAACCTTTCCCCCTTCCTCTTGCCTTCCTAACTCCCATAAACCCCTACCAGCCCACTGTTCTAAACTATACTCCGGGTAATTACTCCTAACCCCAGAATTACCCAGATGCCCTCAAATCCACTTCCAGAGTTTGAGACAGTTTCTTCCTCAACTCCATTCTCCCGAGCACAGGCCTCACTGCTGGTGTGTGTCCTCTAAGGATGGGGAGAAGGCCAGGGGCTGCTGTTGGCCAGAGGTAGGGTTATAGATAAAGCCTGGATATCTGAGTGGGAGCAGAGCTGGTTGCAAAGAGAAGCAGAAACAGGGTAAGGGAGAACCATAGGTTACAGGTAGCAGCTTCTATTTGTACCTTTACCCATGCAAATGTCAGGGGTGAGTTTGTAGGGAGTTCTCAACTTTTAACCATTTCACACAATTTTCTTAACTGTAAGAAATACCAGATTCTTGAATATGTTATCATAGATATTCATACTAAAATTAAAGTCTTATTATTTCTTACTAGCTCTCATGCTGAATTGTATTAATTGCCTCTCCTGCACCTTCAAGAAAGCGGTCTTCAATCTTTAAAATTTTGTAAGAACCCTAGACCTCCAATACAGTAGGAAGTCTACTCACCCATGGGCTTTCAGAAGATGCCTTATCATAACGGCATGAGTGAATGAATTTGAATGAAATGAACATTTTCCGACCTGCTTGAGAGATTTATTTTGGCATTGTTTTAGGACTCAAATCCTTGGCTTTGGCACTGCTACAGTGAATTGATACCTTGCTGTAGCTGCCTCTGAATTCTGCTTTAACTTTGAATACGAAGCTTTGGAGTGCTACGCGGGCTCTTATGTCCTTTTCATTTATATCCAGCATTCAATACCAATGCCACAATCTTTTTTCAGTTTTATTATTTCCCTATCATTGCTATTGATGCTTCACCTCCCTAGGTACCTCAGTTCCCTAGGAGTCCTGACATAGCAAACAACCAATAATAGGAATAACTATGTTTTTGCAAAATGCAGTATCTTTGGCAAATTCTCCATGATGAACTACACTCCTTTCACTTAGTTTCCCAACAGCAAAGAAAGGTCTTAATTTTCTCCTTAATTTTTAGAGGGCTAAGCTGCACATTTAGAAGAGAAGAGAGCATCTCTTAATCAGGCAGGAACTGTATAACTTACAGTAACTTTGGAGAAAAGAAGTAGCTGGAAACTCACAGGAAAGACACAGATGAGCTCTGTGAGAGCTTGATTTGCTTTAACATCCTCTTGTGTAGCTGTCTCAACTGGCTTCAAAAAGACAGTTGTTGGAAATGTAGTTTATGATTCAACTAAAAGTATTCACTGAAGCATATGTTTCTTGGTTGTTAATAGTTGTTTCAAAAAAGAAAATATGTGTGTATTCATTCTTAAAATACATTCAATTTTGGTTGTAATTTTTGACTGCACAATCCATTCGATGGAAAAACAAGATAGATAGCTAAGATGTCTGTGATTTTTATGGCTTCCTGTTTATTCACCGGCCTCCTAATTTCTTTTTGCCTACACAGTTACTGAGGGGAATTAAGGCTTCTGTTCAATCTGGCATGCAGGAATAACTTCTTCAAATAGGTTTTGCTTTGTGATACTGAAAATGCATCACTGGTGTAACTTTTTAATCAAAACTTATTTCCAAAGTCATTTTAAGGCACAAATTAAACTGGTCTAAATAATGGGCCAATTTTAACATTAGATTGTCTTTCAGAGACTCAGTGAAATGAAACGGAAGGCTGAATCTTAGCCCTTAAAACATCATTGGTTAAATGAAGCAAGATCAGACAATAGGGAGGTAAGCATAGTATTTCACAGCGGGGTCAGTTAGGGAATTCTGTCCTCAGAGCTTCCAACCCAATTTTTAAAAATCAATTTACAAGTAAATTTGATGTCAGAGGCATGGGAATCCTACTGATACCCATTAAAACTGCTTCCTAAGGAGGACAGGGTAAGAGTTTGGTTGAGTTCTTTAAATAAAGAACATGAACCTTTGAAGGGAAGCAAAAAAACTTTTAGTTTTCTAAATCAGCTTTATTTAGACCTGCTGAGTTGATTTTTACTTGCTGATGAGGCGCCAGGTTTTAAAAGCTCCTAAGTGGTCAAGGTGAGTGCCTACATTTATCACAATTCCAGACACATTCTCAGCTTCCCATTTTCTATATTAAAGAGAAAGATATCTTTCTAAGCTTGAAGCCCGCAATGACAACAAAGCAGAGGTGCTGAGCAGAATATTAACTGCTAAGGGCTAAACTCACCCTAAGGTGATGACTCTTAGTTCGTACTGAATTCAATTAGACCAGCTTCATTTTCATCATTAAATTATTTTGACAAAAGTCCTACAGCCTCTAACAGAAGAGCCAGCCTTCAATATAATTCACAGAGGAAATGTCCTTGTTTAGTAAGTCAAGGAATAAGTGGAGTTAGAAGGAACCTCTAGCGAAACACCTCATCTATTGCTTGCTGTCCTCACTACCATATCTTGGGTAAATGAATTTCATTATTCATAAATCATGCTTTGCAAATTGATATCGAATCTCTCCTAGAGCATGTCACATGACAATCTGCTCTTGCAAGGGTATTAAGTAAGCTTGCATAAAATAGACATTGTGGAATACTTCGTGGCCATTGTAATAGATGACTGACCTCCAAGAAGCTGAAGTGTATTAATATTTAGCCCAGATGAGTTATTCAGAAACCACTGGAATTTTACAATATGCTGGACCTGCCACTGTAATCATGAATTCAGGCCCTGTATGAATTTATTGTGCTTATGAGTATCCACTGAGTACACATGAACATGGCTTTCTCTGTAATTCACATCGTAAAAGACAAAGTGGACTTAGCCCCTCCTAGTAAGCAACATAAAAAATTTTATAAAAAGTTTGTGGCATATTAAAGGAAATAGTACACTCGAATCCTCTGTGGAGTCAGGTGAAATAATACAAATAAACAAGGGTCATATATACATATATACACAGAGCCTGGAGATATATATATATATATGCACACATACAACTGCCTCCATTTAAAACATGACTAGCACTTACTATGTCTGAGATATTTTGGTTAGAGTTCTTGAATATAATACCTCTTACAATCTTTTTATCAACGCTGTATGGTATTTATTCATATTATGTCACAAATGAAGAATTTAAATCATTTACTCAAAGTGATATGGCCAGAAAATAAAACCAGGATCAATCCTTTGTCTTCTAATTTCAGATCTAGTGCTCTTTCCCCTGTATCTTACCAATTAAATTAGAATATTTTACTTAATTAAAATTAGCCATTTATGGGTCACCAATTTTCCAAGGATTTAGAAAAATATATTTAATAATAAAATCTGTGATAATTGCAAATATATCTTCTCTGATGAACTGGCTCTTTTGGAGCTGAGTGTTAAATTTGGAACATGGTTTATACTGCTGCAGTCCTGTTGATATAGACAGTGCAGAATGCTTAATCTAAATCTGTACAGGCCTAGAACAGTCCCTAGTAATTTGATTGCATTTTTCTTTATTTCAAAAAAAATCCAAATTGCCCATATTTATTTATCATTGACCACAAAAACAGGGAGTGTAGGGAGTTCAGTTATTAGAATTCTTCCATTACTCAAATGCTGGGCAAATAAAATGTGAGAGCACCTTGAGGCTGAGAACTTTGTTTTATTTTTATCTGTTCCTTTGTACCCCACAAAGTCAGAGTATATAAAAGATGCTAAATAAGTATTTTTTGAATGAATGAATGAACAAGAGCCAGTGGTATAAAGTCATACTTGGGTCTTCATGAGAGCCCATGATTGGACAGACAACATTTACATGCAAAGCAAACTCTATAGTGCCCTAGCATGTGAACACAATTAAAGCTCATTGTAAAATTAATAGCAAACATTTATATGATATGTTCTATTTGCCAGGCACTACTTTAAACCCTTTAAATACATCTAGGTATTTATTCTTCAAAAAATCTTCTGAGTATATTTTAAAATTATATGTATAATTAAATATGCATGTCTCTCTCTTCTTCTCCTTGATATTAGGATGCTTAAAATAAGAGAATAAGCCTCATTCATCTATAATTCAAGCCTCTTCCACAGTGCTTGGCACATAGTATATATTGGGTAAGTAAATAAATTCATGAGTAAATGATTTTTCTCTGTGGGAAAGGCACATTGATCAGGTCACAGTCATAAGTGTCTTCTACACTATACCTAGGAGAATACTATTGTTTGAATTGTAACTACTCATATATGTCATAACTGTAACACTCATACTTATTTCTGCAAATCTGCAATTTACTAAACGACAGAGCCATTTAGAATCACTCCCTAACTTACCAGCATGGCAAGCCCTTTGAGTGTGTACTCTATGGGATCAAAAACCATAACTGCCCAAAAGACATGCAGCTTCTATTTTCATTGACCAAGAATAGAATTAATAGTTAATGCTAAGTCAATAAAGAGGATGGCAAGCTGAAATTCATAGACATCTCAGAGATTCAGAAAGTTGAGAGGGTAGGCTAATCTTAGATTTGCGGCCAGAATTTGCTTACTGGAGGAATAGGTTAATAAATGTCTATATTTGAGTTGACAAATATTAAAAGACAAAAATCACTGGGACTGTCTGAAATCAAAACTGGAAGAACACAGCCCAGTGATAAGATCTTGAGGTTAAATACGAGTAGACTTGGAGAAGTTCTTTAGGCAGGAGGCGTTTTTGCCCGCACTCAGTAGTAGGAGGAGGCCAATTGGATGCAGACACATACCAATTAAAGGCCATTATGGAGGGACTGTCAATGTGATGTGATAGATGAAGAAGATGCAAATGAAGAAAAACAATCAGGATTTGGTGAATGAATGGAAATGAATGGTAAAAGGCAAATGGAGAATCAAGGATAATTCTAGTGAAACTGCTAAGAATTTCAAGACTCAGTGATCGGGAGGAACAGCAAAAATGGGGAACGCTGGAAGAAATGCTAGTTTAAGGGAAAAATGATAAGCCTCTGTGTAATTATGTTAAGTGTGTGATGATTCATCTGAAAGCACACAGAGCAGGAGATCAAAAGGCTCAGACTTATCCCTTGGAGTCAACTGGATCATGAGAGAATGGGGTATTTTAATATCATCTATGTGAAGGAAGAGGAAACTTCAAAGAATTTCTCAATTATCAGATGACTACTTTCAGGAAATACTTTTTTTTACTGTATAAAGTTAAGTTGGTGTTCAATAAGATATTTTGATATACATATATACAGTGAAATAATTACTAGAGATAAGCAATTTAATATAACCATCATCCCACAGCCCTTTTTTATTTGCATTAAGAGCATCTAAAATCTTACAGAATTTCCAGAATATAGTATTATTAAAGATACTCTTCATACTATATATATGTACATACCACGTTTTCTTTACCCATTCATCCACCAAAGGTCAATTAGATTGCTTCCAAATCTTGGCAATTGTGAATAATGCTGCAATGATCATGGGAGGGCAGTTATCTCTATGAGGTGCTGTTTTCATTTTTTGGGAGGTGTATACCTAGAAAATTGCTAGGTCATAAGGTCTAAGTTTAATTTTTTTAGGAATTTCCATACTATTTTTTATAATGGCTGTACCGATTTACATTCCCACCAACAGTGTACATGCGTTCCCTTTTCTTTACACCTTTGCAATGCTTATTTCATGTTACTTTGATAATCGCCATCCTAACACATGTGAGGTCACATCTCATTGTGGTTTTTATTTGCATTTCCCTGATGGCTAGTGATGTGCACTGTTTCATATATCTGTTGGCCATTCGTATGTCTTCTTTGGAGAAATGTCTATTCAGGTTCTTTGTCCATTTTTCAATCAGGTTATTCATTTTTTTTTGCTATTGAGTTATGTGAGTTCCTTATATATATTAGATATGAACCCCTTATCAGATACATGTTTCATGTATACCTTCCCTAAGTCTGTAGGCAGCCTCTTCACTTTGTTGACTGTTTCCTTTGTTCTGTAGACGTGTTTAGTTCAATAAAGTCCCATCTGTTTACTTTTGCTTTTTTTGCCTGTGCTTTTGGTGTCCTAGTCAAAAAACTCATTGCCAAGACCAGTGTCCAGGAGCTTTTCCACTGTTTTCTCCTAGAGGTTTTATGGTTTCAGGTTTTATATTTAGGTCTTAACTTAATTATGAATTGATTTATGTGTATGATGTAGAATAAGGGTAGGGTTTTTTACTTTTGTATGTGGACATCTCATCTTCCCAACACCATTTATGGGAGAGACTATCCTTTCCCCATTGTGCCCTCCTTCGGTACTTGTCAAAATTAGTTGGCTGTATATATTTAGGTTTATTTCTGGCTTCTCAATTCTCTTCCATTGCTTTATGTGTCTGTTTTTATGCCATCCTGTTTTGATTACTATTCCTTTGTAATATAATTTGAGATTGGGAAGTAGAATACCACAACTTTATTTCTTTTAGGGTCTCTGTGGCTATTTGGTGGTTTCATATAAATTTTAATGTGTCCAGATGATGACCATCAGTATTTTTGTTTTAAAGGAAATTGGCCAGTCTCTGTCAACCTTGACCACCTAAATCCTCCATCTTCCCTCTAATGGAACATAAATATTGTGGAGTCAGTGGCTTCCTTTTGCTATTATTAATACATACCTAATATGGAATATCACCTGGCAGGTAGTAGATCTTCAACAATTTGTTAAGTGAAAAAAAAAAAGGCAGAGGAAAGGAGGGAGAGAGGGAGAGAGAGGAAGGGGAAGAGGAAAAACATAAAATGGTGCTGGTTTATCACAGACCAGGAAATAGACAACATAAGAATTACTTCTTCAAAGTTTTGCTTTAAAGTTCTCTTTATAGGATTAAAATATCTCAGGACACTATACAAAAGATGAAATAACACTGATTCTGATTTAGAAAGGAAAATGGTTTGTTTGCTATACTTTCTCCTCAAACACACATTACCCTTAGAAGTCTACTGTTGAAAACTGATAAAATATGGGAAATAATGGTCAGGCACCAAACCATTTAAAAGTACTTCAGTTATTTCATCTTTTCTCATACAACACTTATATGTACAAATAAAGATTCCAAACGCATTTTATCCCTCAGCTATTTCATTATACAAGGGGACCACTTAAGGGGACTTAAAGGTAAAAAATTAATGTTGTACTATCATAAAAAGTTAAAGTCAGCCCATCCATGGCTAAGGCGATACAACTGTAGATAGTAAATATTCTTTTATTAATCTGTTTAAATGATCTGGAGATGAAATTTTCACAAAATAATCTTGCCTTTGTTTATTTGATATTATAGTTGCTTCTTTGAGCAACCAGTCATAAGTAAATACAGAACTTATCTTCTAAATATTCTTTTATTAATCTGTTTAAATGATCTGGAGATGAAATTTTCACAAAATAATCTTGCCTTTGTTTATTTGATATTATAGTTGCTTCTTTGAGCAACCAGTCATAAGTAAATACAGAACTTATCTTCTACCATGAGGAAAGTTCTATGAGGACAAAAGTTTATAGAAAACAAGTTCCTTTTTTCATTTAAAAATTCTGAAGAAGTATGAGGCCCAATTTCCTGCATTTAATGAAATGTTTAAAACTCAGTTTCAACTAATGTCCTTTTTTAAATGGAGGTTATATTCACAATTTTTGAAATATATTAATTTTTAGTGCTTAATTTCAATATTTCTTCCAATGTCTAAACTCATATCATTTCAGTATGTAATAAATGTATTTTTAATTGCTAATGAGATATTTTACATTATTTCATTCATTTGAAGTCTTAGCCATTTGGTGTGTATTTTACCCTTCTACCATGTCTCAATTCAGACTGACTACACAGGGGCCCACCAGCTACAGGTAACTGGTGGCTATTTGACTAGATGGTATATTCTCTACAACAGAGGGAAGGAGGACTTCGCCTTCTTCTCTTCTCATTCCTCACTATCACACAAATATCTATTAAGCACCCACCCTGTATCTGATACTGAAGATAAAATTTGGGGGAAAAATCAAATGAGGACCTCAAATTCTCCCATTTGAAGAATACTATATGGAGATATTGAATATACAAATAGGCAATGGCAAGACCATATATGATCATAACACTCTCACCCACAACCTCTGGCAGCAAGCAACCAGTGAGAGAAGCCAGACCATAACCTCTGCAGCGATTGGCCTAGAGCGATCAGGACTTTGTCAGTGTCCTTCAGCTTTCATTATTTTTGCCTCTTCTCCCAGTTCAAGACCAATCAGAGAAAGCCAAATATACTCCCAAACCAATTAGATAAGATAATCTGCTTCTATGCAGTTCCCTGCACCTTCCTCATGTCAGGACCTCCAATCAGGGGATAACTGCAGCCTTTCCTTTTCTTTTACTATAAAGATTTCCCCTTCTCCTGTATGCCTCTTAGTCTGTGATGCCCTTCCAAGCTTTGAATAAAGAGCCTCTTTTGGTTCTCGTATGAATATTCTTCATTTATTTCCACAAAATCTTTGATTGTTCTTTTTACAATGACTAAAATAATCAAACATTCTCTTAATTTTCCCTGTGGGTTCAGGTTTTCATTTTATTTGCATCATTCATTCATGCAATGAATGACTCTTTACTGTGCTCTACTAGGTGCCAGCCACTGTGCTGAATCTTAGAAACTAAGTAAGGGACCAGAGATTCAATCTTTTCCCTCAGGAAACTTAGAGCTGAGCAAAGGTACACACACAAGTAAATGTTTAATAAGTTGTACTAAACACTATAAAGGAAAAATGCACGGTGAATGAAAGTCTATAATGGGAACTCAACATTTTAATTTTCATAAGATCTGAATGCCAATTCTTTGCAAGAAAAAAACTTTTATCCTGCCACTTACTTGAACCTCAACAAATGCTTGGCAAAATAAAAAATATTATTGTCTCAACAGACTTGCACACTGAAGATCAGACATTTTTCCTTATCTCCCTATTTTCTTATCCCTTTTTGCTTATTTCTCATGAAATACACTAAATTTTACTGCAGTAAAACCTTTACCAGAATTTAACAACTGAGGATTCTCAACATTCCTGAAAATTTTGTTCACTCTCAATGTTTATGCTAAAGAAGCCTAGAAAAACAAACAAACTATTCAGGATCTGGATGACCAGGACCTTATCTAGAAGAAAGGCAAAAGGAATTTCAAGAATGACAACAAAGAGAAGTCCAAAGATGTAAGCAGTGTAGCAGGCCCAGGGAAAAATCCTCCCAGTCTACAGAGTCAAGGGCTTGTTTTGGAGGAAAAAAT
This sequence comes from Pan paniscus, assembly GCF_029289425.2. Classification (NCBI taxonomy): domain Eukaryota; kingdom Metazoa; phylum Chordata; class Mammalia; order Primates; family Hominidae; genus Pan; species Pan paniscus. The sequence goes on from NC_073258.2 coordinate 101,227,512, forward strand.
AAATTGGAACTGATTGAGGCTCATAAGTGATTTACCTTGTGGAAAATTATACTAAGAAGCTCTTGAAAGGTATGGGAAGAATTAGAAATAGGTACAAAGTAAGCTATGCAAATGAAAAAGAAAATCATTATTACCTTCAGGGAAAGGAAGTATAACCTACTCAGCTGTGAGTAGCATTTGTATAAGCATAGCATAAAGACTTAACTGATTATTAATTTAACCAATAATTATAATAAAACTATATTAGAAACCAAGTTTGTATTTTCCTCACAGCAAATCAATAGGTGGCGTGGAAAACTGATGAACCAAAAAACAGACAACTACAGACGCAAAATCCCAAGGCTAACATTAGGGAAAGATTCCTTAAATGGAGAAAATAGGAAGACAAGAGAAAGTTAGGAAACAATGTGGGTAAAATCAAGGTGCTGATGGTGACACAAAAATTATGATGGGAAAGTGACTAGTGTCATCTGTTACTGAACATCAAGTGCTCACACAGGGAATTGTAGAAGGCGAGGCAATCATTCTGTGGACTGTCTTGCATGCTAAAATAAAAAGTTTTAATGTTATCCCCTAGGTCCTAGAGAGCCACTGAAGGCTTGAATAGAGGAGCAACATGATGAAACCAATGTTCAGAATCAGGATCTGACCTCAGTATGTTAAATGATTTGGAGAAGGGAGAAAGTACAAACTGAAAAATTACTTTGAAGTTATGTGTTTTAATTTGAAGCAGGAAATTTTCCCTGCCCCCTTTGTAGGCAGGAACTGGGGTGCACGGGTGCTGGAACTTGCTGGCGCTTCAGTGCTGTAGGGGTGAACTCCCTCACTCAAACCCATTGTGCTCAACCCCTCGCAGGAGAGAGCACACAGGTGCGCAAGTGCTGGAGCCAGGCAAATGTTTTTGGGCACTGGGAGGAGCAACACTCCATGCAGGCCCCAGAGCAGCGTCTAGTGGGGAGTACCCACGACCCTCAAAGCCCCAGAAGAAGTGTTAAAGTGAGTGCTCTTTTAGTTTTTGCTCTCCCAGAAAGGCTTAAGTGCTAAACAGCTCAATGTGCCCTCTACCTTTTTGGGTGAGGCAGTTGCTTTCTGCCAGCGAGGGCAGAGAGGGTCAACGTGACAGCCTTCTGTATGTCAAGCTTTTGTCAGGCGTCAGGAAAAATTGGGTTGTATGAATGAATTGAAGGATAGTAAATGCAAGGATTTTATTGCCAATGGAAGTGGCTCTCAGTGGGAAGGGGAGCTGGAAAAGGGATGGAGCAGGAAGGTATTCTTCCCCTGAATTCTGGCCATCTCTGGCCAGACTCTTTTCCAAAGTCCCACCCTCAAACTGTCCCTCTGAAGTCAAGCTGCTTCTCTCCAACATTCAGCTGCTGCTTCTCCTTTTCACGTGTGGAGGCTTCTTCTTCCCTGCCAGCTGGGTCAGGGATTTTTACGGGTACAGGATGGGGGCAGGGCAAGCCATGGGTGGTTTTAGAAAAGGCAACATTCAAGTGGGAAACCAGGGATATAAAGTTCTCACTTTGGGCCACAGTTCCAGGATTCAGGGTGGGACCTTTGCTGGGGACCCTGCCCTTTTCTACGTAGAATTTCTCTGCCTCCTGTCCCTATCAGATTGACACTATAGCCCCACACCCTCACAAACATATATGTATAGAAAATCAAGACTTGAAATACTACAATTTACAAAACATATAAATGAATCAATACTTGAGAATTTCTTAATGGAGTATTTAATCTCCTATAGAGTACCAGTTAAGTGTTAGGCTTTCAACAAAACTGTTTAGCTTGCTCATCACTCTGATCACTGGATAATGTGACCCTGATCAAAGAGCAATTACATTGTGCTTAATAGATATCACTCATCAAATGAGAAAGGGCTATATTTTTTGTTGTTGCTACAGCAGACAGTTTATAATGTTTACTAGACATAGTGTTCTAAGCTTTGCATATATTAAGAGATTTAATTCTTTAATAACTCTATGAGGTAGGTAATTCTCTTATTCCCATGTGACAGGAAGTTAAGATACTTAAAGGTTAAATCACTCACCCAAGGTAACATGGCCAAGTTAACGCTAAAGCTGAGATTTGGATTAAGGCAGGCTATTGCCAGACCTCACACTCTTAATCACTATATGAGGTTGCCTCTAAATGAAATATGTGAAAACTAAAAGTAAGATTTTTCTTGACCTCTTATTTTAGTTTGTCACTGTTTCATATAAGAAAAAAATACACAAGGGAGAAATTCTAGCTGAGCCTCATTTTTCCTCATCTGTAAAATTATGAAAATAAAAATGTCACTGAGATGTTTTTGCCAGCATCATAGAAAATAGATGGAAGTAATGGCCCCAATTCTTTGCATCTCCCTATGTCCATGCCTTCTCACTTGGCGTGGCCATATGTTATGAGCTGAACTGTGTCTGCCCCTCCCTGCAAATTCCTATATTGAAGTCCTAATCCCCAGTACCTTAATAGATGTCTGTATTTTGAGATAAGGCCTTTGATGGGATGAGTAAGTTAAAATGAGATTGTAAGGGTGGGCCCTAATCTAATCTGACTGGTGTCCTTATAAGAAGAAGAAATGTGGACACAGAGAGAAACCAGGCATGTAGGCATAGAGAAGAAAGACTATGTGTTGACACAAGAAGGCAGCCATTTACAAGCCAACGAGAGAGCCCTCAGATGAAACTAAAATCGCAAAACCCTTGATTTTAGACCTCTAGTCTCCAGAACTATGAGTACATAAATTTATGTTGTTTAAACCACCCAGTATGAGGTATTTTGTTATAGCAGCCCTGGCAGACCAATACATTATGTAACTTGCTCTGATAATGTGATGTTAGTATATGTAACACAAACAGAAACTGGAAAAGCACTTACATCTTTCCACTTGCCCTCATGCTTGTTCTCACCATCACTGTAATAACATGCCCAGTTACCCTTTAGAAAAATGAAAAACAAATAGAACAGAGCCGAGAAACCACAGCTAAATCTATCCTAGGTCATCCAACAACTAGTCAACCACTAGATAAATGACCAAGAACAGGCAAGACCACACTTAGCTGAGTTCAAGCAAAAGCACCAACAATGGACCTATGACCTAAATATATACTTATTGCTATAAACCACTGATTTGGGGGAGAGCATGTTGTGAGCATTATCATGCCGATGGATAACCAATGCATGGAGGAGCTCCTGCCAGTGGACTAGCATCCATAGGAGCAGAGGGAGTCAATGTGCCATCATGGCAGAAGCCCTGGAACAGAGGATATCCATGTTGGGAGAGCCACAGAAAAGTGATTGCCAGGCCAGACCGGGGCTACAATGTCAGAAGGCCCATCTGTTCCCTGGGGCAGAGCACCACTGTCTATCTTTGTGTTCCCATGGCTGACAAAGCTTTTGGCCTCAAGAAACAGTAAGAGATGCCCCATCTTCTGGCAATATCCCTGTAGCCCCCTCTACTGAGGAGGCTTCACGGAGTGCTCACTGTAAAGGAGAAATGTTTAAAGGAACTCCATTCATTATTGCAGAGCAAGTTTTGAAAAGTGTGGAGCTGACAGGTATTAGATTGATAACTGGCACCCCAACTAAAACATAAACACCTACTAAGCATGAGGATTGAACACTTCAAGAAAAGAAATTATTTCAACAATAACTGTAGATTTTATCTGGCTAAGATTTTTTAACCCAGAAAAGCAAATGTACCAATCTAACAAACTGAAGATAAGTGGTTTTGTTTCTGTACATCTTACGGCCTTCCCAAATGTTACACACATCATCTAAATTAAATTAGCAACTTATTGAATGTTTCTAACTTAAAACTTTCAGTCAAAGCATAGTATATGATTATAACACAGATGAAATAAATAAAAGAAAAATATATACAAGTATAACACAGAGATATTGCAGACTTGGTTCCAGACCACTGCAATAAAGTAAATATTGCAATAAAGCAAGTCACACAAATTTGTTTCCCAGTGCATATGAATGTTATATTTACACTATTCTGCAGTCTATTAAGTGTGCAATAGCATTTGTCTGGAAAAAAAATGCACATATCTTAATGTAAAAATACTTTTTTGCTAAAAATGCTAATAATCATCTGAGCCTTCAGCAACATGTAATCTTTTTGGGGTAGAAGGTCTTGCCTTGATATTGTAGACTGCTGCTTGAACAGGATGGTGGTTGCTGAAGGCTGGGGTGGCTGTGGGAATTTCTTAAAATAAAACAACAAAAGAGTTTGCTGCATAGATTGACGCTTCCTTTCATGAAAGATTCTTCAGTAGCATATGATGCTATTTGATAGCACTCTATCCACAGTGGAACTTTTTTCAAATTTGGGGTCATTTCTCTCAAACCCCGCCACTGCTTTATCAACTAAGTTTATGCAATCATCTAAATCCTTTGTTATTATTTCAACAATATTCACAGCATCTTCACTAGGAGTCAATTCCACATGAAGAAACCACTTCATTTGCTCATTCATAAGAATCAATCCTTCAGTTATTCAAGTTTTATTGTGAAATTGCAGCAACTCGATTACATCTTAAGGCTCTACTTCTAATTCTAGTTCTCTTACTATATCCACCACATCTGCAGTCATTTCCTCCACTGAAGTCTGAACCTCCAAGTCATCCATGAGGTCTGGAATCAACTTCTTCCAAACTCTGATTAATTTTGATATTTTGACCTATTCTCATGAATCACAAATGTTCTTAATGGCAACTACAATGGTGAATCCTTTTCAGAAGGTTTTCAGAAGATCCATCAGAGGAATTACTGTCTATGACAGTTACAGCCTTACAAACTGTATTTCTTAAATTGTGAGACTTGAAAGTTAAAATTACTCCTAGATCAGTGAGCTGCAGAATGAATATTGTGTTAATAGACATGAAAACATTAATACCCTTGTACTTCTCCATCAGAGCTCTTGGATAACTAGACGCTTTCTCAATGAGCAGTATTATTTTGAAAGAAATCTTTTTTATGAGCAGTAGGTCTCAACAATGGACTTAAAATATTCAGGAAACCATGACAAATATTCAATAAACAGATGTGCTGTCATCCAGGCTTTGTTGCTCCATTTTTATAGCAAAGGCAGAGTAGATTTAACACTATCTTTTAAAGCTCTAAGATTTTCAAAATGACAAATGAGCATTGGATTCAACTTAAAGTCACCGGCTCCATTGGCCCTCAATAAGACTGTCAGGTTGTCTTTGAAGCCAATAGCCAGTCATTGACATCTCTCTCTACATATCCCAGATGGCATCTTCTTCCAATACAAGGCTGTTTTGTCTGCATTGAAAAATCTGTGTTTTAGTGTAGCCATTTTTATCAATAATCTCAGCTAGATATTCTGGATAATTTGCTTCAGCTTCTTTATCAGCACTTGCTGCTTCACCTTGCACTTCCATGTTATGGTGATGGCTTCTTTCCTTAAACCTCACAAGCCAAACTCTGCTACCTTCAAACTTTTTTTATGCAGCTTTCTCACCTATCTCAGGCTTCATAAAATTGAAGAGAATTAGGGTCTTATGGATTAGGCTTTGGTTTAAGGGAAGGTTGTGGCTGGATTGATCTTCAGTGCAGACCACAAAAAGTTTCTCTGTTTTGGAAGTAGGGCTGTTTTCTTTCTTGTCATTCATGGACCAATACTTTTAATGCTTTCTTCATGCTTTCCTTGCTAATTTTAATAATTTCTAATTTTTTATTTAAAGTGAGAAGCATGTAACTCTTTCACTTGAACATTTAGAGATGATTGTAGTGTTATGAATTTTAATATTGGCCTAACTGAAATTCAATATTGGTCTAATTTCAATTGTTGTATTACAGGCAATAGAAGGCCAAGGAGAAAGAGAGAGCCAGGGAAACAGGCTGCTCAGTGGAACAGTCAGAATACAAACATCATTTATCTATTAGTTTTGTTGTCTTACACGGGCTTTGTTTGTGGCAACCCAAAACAATTACAATAGTAACATCAAAGATCACTGATCACAAATCACCATAACAGATATAATAATAATGAAAAAGTTTGAAATACTGTGAGAATTACTGAAACGTGACAGAAAGATACAATGTGAGCACAAGCTGGAAAAATGGTGCCAACTGACTTGTTCACTATAGGTTGCCACAAACCTTCAATTTGTAAAGAATGCAGTATCTGCAAAGTGCAATAAAGCAAGGCATGATAAAATGAGAGAGTTATGCCTGTAATGGCCTTTTGTGTGTATTAAAAGCTGAAGAATTTATTTAAATATTCAAAAATAAATAAATACATAAATATTCAAAAAACTAAGTACAAATGTCTACTTCTAATGTATGACTATAGCAAACCTTCCTTAGAACTATAAATGTAATTTTCTCCAGGACTGCTTCAAGTTCACTTAGTTTTCAGCCTGATTGAATTCTTCATTCTCAGAGGAGCTAAGTGCTAGTGTCTTCTTAGTATAAGATAATAGGATTTCTCCCTAAAATCTCTGCATTTGCTATGGATCTCATAACAAAACACCGGAAACTGAATGTCTTAAACAATAGAAATGTATTGCTTCATCTATGGGTTCTAGAAGTCTGAGATCAAGATGTAGTCAGGATTACTTCCTTCTAAGAGCTGTGAGGAGAAATCTGCTCCATGCATTTTTCCTAACTTCTGGTGGTTTGCTGGCAAACTTTAATATGCCTTGGCTTGTGCATGCATTACCTCACTCCCTGCTTCCATCTTCACATGGCATTTTCCCTGTATGTTTATCTGTGTCCAAATTGTCCCTTATTATAAGGACACACTCACACTGGATTAGAGCCTAACTTAATGACCCCATCTAGCTTGATTATCTGCAAATATTCTATTTTCGAATAAGGTCACATTCAAGGTACTTGGGGCTAGGACTTCAACGTCTTTTAGAGGGAACACAATTCAACCCAGAAACTTTCCTTACGTTTTAAGACTAGCAATTTCCAGAGATTTCAGTTTCCCTTGTGTCAGAGGTTTCTATCACATTTTTGAGCCTCAGCACCCCCAAAGTGTGGTCACTAATAGGATCCTTATTTGATAGACATATTGATAATGATTAATAGTTGGTAAATAGATGCTTCAGAAAATCAAGGGAAACTCACCTCAACTCAGAGTAAAAATATACTTATTAGCAATTCTCCAAAGGATCCAAACTGATCATTCACTCAGCAAAATTACCTTCTTAAGAAGAAAGCCCTTAGAGTGACCAAAATTGGAAATGAGGAAAACAATTGCAAAGTATTAGTTCAAGAAAATTAATCTGAACTCCTTTGATATCAAATGACAGAAACCCAATTTACATTGGCTTATATGGAGAGGGGAAGAGGCGGCAGTGATGATATTTATTGGCTTATGTAAGTAAAAGATTCAAGACTTGAGAATAGCTGGATCTAGCAGCTGAGTAGTTCTCATTACACCTCTCTCCCATTTCTTTTCCCTGTAATTCTCTGTGATGGGTATACTGAGGGTTTCTCAATCTCAGCACTGCCAACACTTTGGGATAGCTGATTTCTTATTGTGATGAGTTGTTTGGTATAGGATGCCCAGCAGCACCTCTGACCTCTACCCACCAGATACCAGTGGCATCCTCTCCCAAACTGTAACAACCCAAAATGCCTTCAACACTGCCAAACATCCCACAGGGGGAAAACTGTCTGTTATCTCTATATAGTGGCCTCTGAAAACCATTCAACTTGTAGTGAAACAATTGATTTATAATTCCTACATCAAGAGAAGGGTTTTTTCCAATGGTCTAATAACAATCCTAGGCCTAATGTCCATAGTCCAATGTTTAATATATTTAATCATAATTAAAATAATTTTACATTGATAATATTTATATAGATGGGCATAAGACAGGGACCCAGGATGCTGTGATAGTCTACACAAATATAATATACCTGTTTTCCATGCTGGATGGAGACTTTATGCTAATTTCCATAGACTTCTATCAATTTATGTGAAGGATTCTTTTTATATTAGTTGTTAAATTTCTTCTTAGAATTTTGACCTTTACCTAAATTATTGGTATTTATAGCATTTGCAACCTTCAGGATTGTTATCTACTTTATATACATGTTGGTCTACAGTACCAGTTCTACTCTCATATCACAGACCCAAACTTAGTCACATGTAACACCTAGGAATAAGCAACACTGGAAAAGTAAGTTCTATCTGAATCAAATGTGCCAGAAAAATAAAAAAATAAAATAAAAACCCTTGCGGAGCTCTATTAGTAAAAAGAAGATGGGAAAATGGATATCAGAGGAAAATTAATAGCTTCTATCATGACCTGGTACTAACTAAAGAGCAATTGGAGGAGGAAAATGTAAATTTAGAACTCATGAGGAAAAGAAAACGGAAAGTATATTAAGAATATATTTATTTGCTAAATGTTTTATACCGAGCCATACAAAAATTGTTATTGATATCATTTTATATGTAGGAAAGCTAAGAGTCAAAGAAATTAAATATCTTTCCCAAAGACACAGTGTCATAAATAGCAAAGTCTGGTTTCAAATCCCAGATTGTCAAAATTGATGCTCTTCATTAACCTACAACATATAGTGGCAGTTCCTCTACTTGGCATGTGTCAGAGTGGACTCACAGGTCAAATGTAAAATGAGGGAAGTTGTTGACATCCAGTTAAAGACATGAAAATTCAAGTCCTACAATTTTTTAAATCTGTATTTTCTTACCCAACAGAATTATATAAAAATGTAACTTTAAAAGATTTGGTGTTGAATCTAAATATCTAATCCATTTTTTCCACTTTACAATAGAGAAAACTCAGGCCAAGCATCATGGTTAAAAGCTTTGTCTATCACCTTTTGTGGTCTTTTCCATATACGATGTGTCAGAGAGTCACTTAGTCCTGAAGTTCCTGCTGTCATGGAGCTGACAGTGCAGTGGAGGAAAGAAAGCTATAGCAACCCAGTACAACACTATTTGAAAAGTCTTCTAAGCTTGCAGCGATGGGCCAGGTATAATCAGTGCCCAGAGGAGGAAGTCAGATGAGGAGTTACTGTGTAGAGATTAAAACCCAGATCTTCTCCACTACAAGACTTGAAACCCAGTGTGTGGGAATATTCAGAAGAGATGTAAGGAGGATATGTTTGCTTGCACCCTAATCTAAGAATGGGTATAATTCTTGACTAGCCAACTATCTGGAAAGTAGTTTTTATTGTTCTTCAAAAATATAATTTACATTTTAGAGCTCAGGAGCCAAATGCTTACTATAAACTGGTGCAAAACTGATTTATTAAAAGGCAGAATTCAGGGACATTTGCTCTCTACAGACCCAAAAGTACAATTTCTGTTTTATGTTCTCCATAAATTATATGCAGTATTCTAGTGTTAAGATCCGAAACTGGAATAAAACCAACCAGAATTTACTTCCCAGTTCTACCTTTATTAGAAATAGTTACTCTTTGGCAAATTACTCAACATCCTCACACCTGGTATTTCACAAGTAAAGTAGGGTTAACAGTCCCCGCCTCACCTGTTGCTGAGAGCATGAAATTAGATACGCCACAGGTGAAGTACTCAACACACTGCCAGATGCTAGGTAAGCACTCAACAAAGGTTGCTTGTAACTTGTACAAGTTTTTCTTATGTTTTTTTCTAGTTTTCATTCATTTTTTTGAGCAATTCTATTATCCCACTATGCATGAATGAAAGGGGAGGTTGAATTTCTAAGTTCTCAATCATTATACAAGTCCCTTTGAGCACTGTCTAGCTAGCCTCATGCTCCTGATCACAAGACAGTCTAACAATCTATCTAGATCAGGTGAGCTAGCATCTGGATGCATTCATACATTTATCCATTCAACAAATCCATAAATAATTATTGAGCATTAACCAGAAAGAGATCTTGGTGCATGAAATACATCAATAAATAAAACAGACAACAGAAAAGTAAACAAGTATATAATTAAAGAAGATAATTTTTTCAATACTGACAAGGGTAATGAATAGAGTGCTCTGTAAGAGCAAAATGAGGGAGATATGCTTTAGAAATGAAGAAAAGCTGGTATGCAGAGGTGACATTTGAAATGAGACTGGTCAGGGCAATCTAGGCCATTTTTAAAAAAATCAAAAGAAAGCATTCCACACAAAGGAAAAGCAAGCACAAAGGCTCTGAGGCAGGAACAAGGTTGATACATCCGAAAGGAAAAAAAATAGCATTGTGAGGCCTTCCAGTTTCTGGCTGGGCATGTAAGGAGCTTGGAAGTCATCACTCCATCCTAACAAATAAAATGCCGAACAGACTAAAAACTCAACAACTCTTAGCTGTCAGAGAAATGAGGTCACGGTGCAACCCATTACCTCCAAAACTGGGAAGACAGAGAGGTGAATATAGAGAATCACAACTTACCAGAGCAGAAACCTCCATGAGAACAAGTGCTGGGGTAGGAAAATCTAAACTATAATTTATGTATTGCTGGAGGCTCAGTATGGACGACTCTGAGTAGGTACAAACTCCAGAGGAATACAGTCAAGAAAGGAGAAGGGAAGTCTCGCTTTTGCAAATTCTCCCACCTGGAGCTCTACCACATTCTCATTGGAAGTATCACAAAAAATCCCCTTGCACTTCCTGGGAGAGGGGAGAAGGACCAATTTTCAAATAAACCAGATCATTCTGTTCTCCTTAACAAGGTCTTCCCTCAGATGAAACTATTTAACCAGAGCCGCACCTGCTGGATTTTATCAAGGTCTAACTGATCTGGGAAAAAGCAAATATCCAGCTCCAGTTCCCTTTAGACTTCTCCATGGGAGAAGGGACATACTCACCTCCAGTCCCCCACCTCCAGCCATTCTGTCCCATTTGTAAAATTCACAGTTCAGAGGGTCACCAGCTAACTAAAAGACTGAGACCTAATCCCAGAACTATAGAATGCACCCCTGGCTCCCCTGGCTCCCTTCACACCTTACCACTATGATAAAAAGGATCATTTATGGCAGTTCTTTTTACCCAGTATATTATGCCAGTCTACCAAGGAAAAATTCACAAAGCATACAAAAAAAAAAAAGCAAAAAGCAAAAGCATGGGTTGAAAAGAGAGCAAGTACTAGAACTAAGGGCTCTAATTGATGGATAAAGTAGAGAGCGTGCACCAACAGGTGGGCAATGTAAGCAAAGAGATGGAAATCAAAGAAAGAACCAAAAAGAAATGTTAAAGCTCAAATGAAGAATGTCTTTGATGGGCTCATTAGTAGACTCAACATGGCTAACAAAAGAATCTCTGAGCTTGAGAATATTTCAACAGAAACCTCAGACATGAAAAAGCAAGAGAAAAAAGACTGAAAACAAAAAACCTATCCAAGAACTGTGGGACAACTGTACAAGTTGTAAATAAATGTAATAAGGATACTAGGAGAACAAAAAGAGAAAGGACAGAAGAAATATTTGAGGTAATAATGACTGAGAATTTCTCCAAATTAATGTCAGACACCATACCACAGATCCAGAAAGCTCAGAGAACACTAAGCAGGATAAATGCCAGAAAAAAAATACATCTAAGCATATTATCTTCAAATTGAAGAACACTAAAAAGAAAATCTTGAATGAGGCCAGAAGAAAAAACACCTTACCTATAGAAAAGCAAAAATAAAAATTACATCTGACTTCTCCTCAGAAACTGTACAAATAAAGTGGAGTGAAATATTTAAAGTGTTGAGACAAAATAAACCTAAAATTTTGTACTCTGAAAAATTATATCCTTAAAAAATAAAGGAGAAATACAGACATTCTTGAACAAATACAAATTGATAAAATTTGTTGCCAGTAAACCTGTTTTGCAAGAAATGTTAAAATAAATTGTGTAGCGAGAAGGAAAATGATATAGGTCAGAAACTTGGATACACATAAAGGAGGGAAGAGCATCCAAGAAGGAATAAGTAAAGGCAAAATATAAACTTATTTTTCTTATTCTTAATTGATCTAACAGATAACAGTTTATTCAAAATAATAATAGTACGATTTTAAAAAAATGACACAGGGATACGATGTAGGACGGACTTGTGGCTCCCACTCAGACAGAGCAGTGTGAAAACACATATTGTGAACTTTTGCTCCAAGAACTACTACAGGAACGTATCAGGAAAGCTGAGAAAATCCACAGGCCCTTTGAAGGAGGTGGATGGCCACTGCAGCCTCCATGGGACACCCAAGGAACTGTGAGTCTGCTTGCTTTCTAAGCTGGGAGGGTTGCAGCCTGTGCGGCAGGTTCTCAGCCCTGCTCACCAACTGCCTCGAAATAAAATCCATGCTGTTGTGGGGTCACAGTGGGAGTGAGGCCAACCTTTCAGGCTATAGGCTCTGTGAAAGCTGGGTGAGACTGTGGCTGTTGGTTTTCCCCCAATTCCCTGGCAACCTATGTAATACTACAGAGGCAGCCATAATCACCCTGGGAACATAAATCCATTGGCCTGGGAACCACAACCCCATCCCCTACAGCAGCTGCAGAAAGCTGCACCCAAGGAGAGTCTGAGCTCAAACACACCTAACCCTGCCCCCACCTGATGGTCTTTCTCTACCCACCCTGGTTGCCAAAGACAAAGTAGATAATCTCTTGAGAGCTCTATGGCCCTGCCCACTGCCTGAGAAACCTGAATACTTACACAATGGCAACCCTAGGGAAATCTTGTATCCTCCCTGTGCTACCACAGCTGATGCACTCTTGAAAGTGCCACCTCCTGGCTGGAGGCCAACAAATACAAAAAAACACACTTAACAAAAATACAACCAAGGATGCTCACAGAATCCACTTCATTCCCCTGCTATCTCCACCAGAGCAGGTACTGGTATCCACAGCTGAGAGACCCCCATCAACTTAAGGTAAAAGAGTGAAAAAAGATATTCCATGCAAATGGACACCAAAAGTGAGCAGAAATAGTTATTCTTATATCAGACAAAACAAACTTTAAAGCAACTTTAAAGCAGTTAAAAAACACAAAGAGGGACATTATATAATGTCCTATATTTGGAAGCAAAAGGACAATATCTACTATCATAAAATACATGAAATTCAACACATCAAAAAGCCTATCCAACATGATCAAGTGGGCTTCATCCCTGGGATGCAAGGCTGGTTCAATATACGCAAATCAATAAACGTGATCCAGCATATAAACAGAACCAAAGACAAAAACCACATGATTATCTCAATAGATGCAGAAAAGGCCTTTGACAAAATTCAACAGCACTTCATGCTAAAAACTCTCAATAAATTAGGTATTGATGGGACGTATCTCAAAATAATAAAAGCTATCTATGACAAACCCACAGCCAATATCACACTGAATGGACAAAAACTGGAAGCATTCCCTTTGAAAACTGGCACAAGACAGGGATGCCCTCTCTCACCACTCCTATTCAACATAGTGTTGGAAGTTCTGGCCAGGGCAATCAGGCAGGAGAAGGGAATAAAGGGCATTCCATTAGGAAATGAGGAAGTCAAATTGTCTCTGTTTGCAGATGACATGATTGTATATCTAGAAAACCCCATTGTCTCAGCCCAAAATCTTCTTAAGCTGATAAGCAACTTCAGCAAAGTCTCAGGATACAAAATCAATGTGCAAAAATCACAAGCATTCTTATACAACAATAACAGACAAACAGAGAGCCAAATCATGAGTGAACTCCCATTCACAATTGCTTCAAAGAGAATAAAATACCTAGGAATCCAGCTTACAAGGGATGTGAAGGACCTCTTCAAGGAGAACTACAAACCACTGCTCAAGGAAATAAAAGAGGATACAAACAGATGGAAGAACATTCCATGCTCATGGGTAGGAAAAATCAATATCGTGAAAATGGCCATACTGCCCAAGGTAATTTATAGATTCAATGCCATCCCCATCAAGCTACCAATGACTTTCTTCATAGAATTGGAAAAAACTACTTTCAAGTTCATATGGAACCAAAAAAGAGCCCACATTGCCAAGTCAATCCTAAGCCAAAAGAACAAAGCTGGAGGCATCATGCTACCTGACTTCAAACTATACTACAAGGCTACAGTAACCAAAACAGCACAGTACTGGTACCAAAACAGAGATATACAACAATGGAACAGAACAGAGCCCTCAGAAATAATGCCGCATATCTACAACTATCTGTTCTTTGACAAACCTGACAAAAACAAGCAATGGGGAAAGGATTCCCTATTTAATAAATGGTGCTGGGAAAACTGGCTAGCCATATGTAGAAAGCTGAAACTGGATCCCCTCCTTACACCTTATACAAAAATTAATTCAAGATGGATTAAAGACTTAAATGTTAGACCTAAAACCATAAAAACCCTAGAAGAAACCCTAGGCAATACCATTCAGGACATAGGCATGGGCAAGGACTTCATGTCTAAAACACGAAAAGCAATGGCAACAAAAGCCAAAATTGACAAATGGGATCTAATTAAACTAGAGAACTTCTGCACAGCAAAAGAAACTATCATCAGAGTGAACAGGCAACCTACAGAATGGGAAACAATTTTGCAATCTACCCATCTGACAAAGGTCTAATATCCAGAAGCTAAAGGAACTTAAACAAATTTACGAGAAAAAAAAACCATCAAAAAGGGGCAAAGGATATGAACAGACAGTTCTCCTAAGAAGATATTTATGTGGCCAACAAGCATATGAAAAGAAGCTCAACGTCACTGATCATTGGATAAATGCAAATCAAAACCACAATGAGATACCATCTCATGCCAGTCAGAATGGCGATTATTAAAAAGTCAGGAATTGATAGATGCTGGAGAAATAGAAATGCTTTCATACTTTTGGTGGGAATGTAAATCAGTTCAATCATTGTGGAAGACAATGTGGCAATTCCTCAAGGATCTAGAACCAGAAATACCATTTGGCCCAGCAATTCCATTACTGGATATACACCCAAAGGAATATAAATCATTCTACTATAAAGACACATGCACACATATGTTTATTGCAGCACTGTTTACAATAGCAAAGACAATGGAACCAACTCAAATGCCCATCAATGATAAACAGATAAAGAAAATGTGGTACATGTACACCATGGAATACTATGCAGCCATGAAAAGGAATGAGATCTTGTCCTTTGCAGGGACATAGATGAAGCTGGAAGCCATCATCCTCAGCAAACTAACACAGGAACAGAAAACCAAATATCACATGTTCTCACTCATAAGTGGGAGTTGAATGATGATAACACATGGACACAGGGAGGGGAACAACACACAGCGGGGCCAGTCTAGGAGGTGGGAAGCAAGGGGAGGCAGAGCATAGGACAAATAGCTAATGCATGTGGGGCTGAAAACCTAGATGATGGGTTGATAAGTGCAGCAAATCACCATAGCACACCTATACCTATGTAACAAACCTGCACGTTCTGCACTTGTATCCTGGAACTTATTTTTTTTAAAGTAGGCTATTAATAGTTAAGTTATAGACAAATAAAAAGTTATACACAGATTTTCATTTGTGCCCCTAACCTCCATGTCATTCAAGGGTCAACTGTGCTAATTTCAGAAAGAGCAAATTGCACAGCAATGCAAGTTACAAGGAACAAAGAGGATTATTATATAAGGATAAAGGAGTCAATTCTCCAAGAAGACATACAATCCTTAACATGTATCTACCCCTAACAAAAAAGCATTAAAATGAATCAAAGACCTTAACAGACACCTCACCAAAGAAGGTATACGGATGGATACGCATATGAAGAGATGCTCGACATCATATGTCATCAATAAAATGCAAATTAAAATAATGAGATACCACTACATATCCATTAGAATGGCCAAAATCCAAAGCACTGACAACACCACATGCTAGTGAGGATGTGGAGCAACAGAAACTACTTCATTGATGGTGGGACTGAGAAACGGTATAGCCGCTTTGGAGAACAGTTTGGCAGTTTCTTACAAAACTAAACATACTGTTTTCAAGTCCATTGGGAGCATAATTATAGTTTATTACAGGGAGTATAATTCAGCAGTTGCACACCTTGTTATTTACCCAATGGAGTTGAAAGCTTATGTCCACACGTAATGTGCACATAAATGTTTACAGAAGCTTTATTCATAATTACCAAATTTTAGAATCAAACAAGATGTTCTTCAGCAGGTAAATGGATAAACTGTGTACATCCAGACAATGGAATATTATGCAGTGCTAAAAGAAATGAGCTGTCAAGCCATAAAAGGACAAGAAGGAAAATTAAATGCATGTTACTAAATGAAAAAAGGCCATCTGAAAAGTCTATATACTGTATGATTGCAACTATATGACATTCTGAAAAAGGCAAAACTATGGAGACAGTAAAAGATTAGTGGTTGTCAGGAATTGGGGAAGGGGAGGGACAAAGAGAGCACAAAATATTTTTAGGACAGTAAAATTACTCTGTATGATAATACTATGGTAGATACTTGTCATTATGCGTGTGTCCAAAGCCATAGAATGTACAACACTAGGAGTGAATCCTAGTATAAACTGTGGTGATTGGGTGACAATGATAGGTTAATGTGGATTCATCAATTGTAATAAATGTACCTGTGATTGGGGGATGTTGATAATGGGGGAGATTATGCAGGCATGGGGGCAGAAAGTATATGGGAAATCTGTACATCTTCCACTCAATTTTGCTGTAAACCTAAAACTACTCTTTAAAAAAGTATATTTTTAAAGTACCATTGTGAGCCAAAATAATCATGGAGATGAGATTTAAAAATTCAGTAGGATTCAGATTATGCAGGGACATGTAGAATATGGTAAAAAAAAATTAGTTTGATTCTAAATGTATTTGGAAGTCTTTAGAATGATTTATTTGTAAAATACCTGGATGTTCTAGTGTTCTGTATCGCTATAATGTCTGTGATTTTGTTTTAGGGGGTCCAGGTCTAAGGGAAGTTTAAGTCCTCTGCTACATTTTCTTATCACTTTTATAGTAATTTAGCACTTATCATTAGCCATAGCATTTAGTTAGACTAAAAGGTTTTCCTTGCACAATTATGATTGGAATAAAACTGAGGAGAAGGATAACTTCCGAGTAGAAATCGGAAGGTATTTTCTAATTATTTCAGAACCCTCCTTAGCCAAAGGCATGAATGCCTAACAAAAGAAATCTATGATTTACCTCAACAGATCTGTGTGTGTGTCTCTCTCTCACCCCCTTCTATCCCCCTCTCTATCTCATTTCTATATCTCCATAAATAAAAAGTTAATGAAGTAGAAAAGATGCAAAAATAATTTTCACAATATTTATACTTTAAAACAATTATCCCGTGTAGCATGATTATATTCCAATTCTGAATAACAGCAAAGCATTAAAATATCTTGAACCTTCACAAATGTTTCTCCAACTGAGAACACTCTCTTGACCTCTAGAACCAAATTTCCATCTCTCTTTTGCACATCTCCAAATATTATGTCTCACCCTCAGACATCTCAAACTCTATATGCCAAAAATTATTTTTTCCACCAAACTTACTTTTTCTCTTGTCTTCCTAATCCCATTTGATTAAACAAAGTCTGAGATACCTCCAATATTTACACATAATCTTATGTGTAAGGAGGAAGAGTCAGTGAAAATCATGGAGAACGAAGGGCCAGTGGAAGAGGTGGAAAAGCAGAAGGAAGCAGTATAATCACAGCACCCTGCTTAGCGCTACAGGGAGCAACACTTACATAGTCATGATCCTGGAAGGCTTACTTTTTCTAGCATTCAAAATCAGCTTCTAGAATGTTTGACTATGGTTACAAGACAATATATAGCTTATTAATCTTGAAAGTATAAATGCCAATTTATAGCAGGTAGACAGTGGAAGATGGACAGGAAAGAAAGGGAGAAAAGACTGAAGATGCTAAAAGCTGCATTTATAAAGTGGGAAGAAATGAAACAGCACTGAGTTAGAAAAAACAAACTATTCGAAGTGTGGATGTAATGAGAAGAATCTGATCAAGAAAAATTCAAAGCCCTTCCAGTGGGGAGTGGGACATAGAAAGGGGAGAAATAAAACAAGGACCTGTTCCTTCTCATTTTAAATCTTTCCATACTGTTTGATTTTTTTAAAAAATCATGTAAAGTCTTTACTTTGATGTAAGTAAAAATTGTAATTTAAACAGTGATTCCAGAGCCTTGGTCAGAGATGTACAGGGGGGAGAAGAGTAAACTTAAATTAAATTTACAAGGCTGGATAGTCTGACCCAGAAATTCCTCTTCTAGTAATATTCCCTAAAGAAAAAGATTCAGAAATGAGGACAAAGATCTATGTACAAGGATGTTTGCTACAGTATTAATTATAACAGTAAAAAGTTGGAAACTACCTATGCTATAAATATGTGAAAATGATTTAAATAAATCATAATTTATCCATAAATAGAATATTAACCAGCCACTAAATCATTTTTGAGATTGAGATATCTTATAATGTTCATATCACATTTTTGTGCTAAATGAAAATAAAGGATTAAAAAACTGTGTGAGTTGTGTTACATACACACACAAAATTAGATACCCAGCAAATACATGGTCTGAGAACAAGAACATTTGTAGACAAAACTGAATGTTTACAATGAACAAATGCTCCTTAAAGAAATTTTTTAAATTATACTTCTTAAAGAAAGAAAATAGCAGCATGTTTTATAATCCTTTGGGTATATACCCAGTAATGGGATGGCTGGGTCAAATGGTATTTCTAGTTCTAGATCCCTGAGGAATCGCCACACTGACTTCCACAATGGTTGAACTAGTTTACGGTCCCACCAACAGTGTAAAAGTGTTCCTAATTCTCCACATCCTCTCCAGCACCTGTTGTTTCCTGACTTTTTAATGATTGCCATTCTAACTGGTGTGAGATGGTATCTCATTGTGGTTTTGATTTGCATTTCTCTGATGGCCAGTGGATGATGAGCATTTTTTCATGTGTCTGTTGGCTGCATAAATGTCTTCTTTTGAGAAGTGTCTGTGCATATCCTTCGCCCACTTGTTGATGGGGTTGTTTGTTTTTTTCTTGTAAATTTGTTTAAGTTCTTTGTAGATTCTGGATGTTAGCCCTTTGTCAGATGAGTAGATTGCAAAAATTTTCTCCCATTTTGTAGGTTGCCTGTTCACTCTGATGGTAGTTTCTTTTGCTGTGCAGAAGCTCTTTAATTAGATCCTATTTGTCAATTTTGGCTTTTGCTGCCATTGCTTTTGGTGTTTAGACATGAAGTCCTTGCCCATGCCTATGTCCTGAATGGTATTGCCCAGGTTTTCTTCTAGGGTTTTTATGGTTTTAGGTCTAGCATTTAAGTCTTTAATCCATCTCGAATTAATTTTTGTATAAGATGTAAGGAAGGGATCCAGTTTCAGCTTTCTACATATGGCTAGCCAGTTTTCCCAGCACCATTTATTAAATAGTGAATCTTTCCCCATTTCTTGTTTTTGTCAGGTTTGTCAAAGATCAGATAGCACACGTAGGTTTATTGCGGCACTATTCACAATAGCAAAGACTTGGAACCAACCCAAATGTCCAACAATGATAGACTGGATTAAGAAAATGTGGCACATATACACCATGGAATACTATGCAGCCATAAAAAAGGATGAGTTCGTGTCCTTTGTAGGGACATGGATGAAGCTGGAAACCATCATTCTCAGCAAACTATCGCAAGGACAAAAAACCAAACACCACATGTTCTCACTCATAGGTGGGAAATGAACAATGAGAACACATGGACACAGGAAGGTGAACATCACACACCGGGGCCTGTTGTGGGGTGGGGGGAGGAGGGAGGGATAGCATTAGGAGATATACCTAATGTTAAATGATGAGTTAATGGGTGCAGCACACCAACATGGCACATGTATACATATATAACAAACCTGCACTTTGTGCACATGTACCCTAAAACTTAAAGTATAATAAAAAAATAAAAATGAAAATAAATAAAATAAAAATAATTAAATAAAAGAAAGAAAATAATTGTTACAGAAAGGAGGTCAAAGAAGAATAAGGAATGATAAACAAGAAAGTGAAAAACATGGAAAAATCTAAATGGATATTTATCCTGGACTTTGAAATATATATAATTAAAATCCTAGAGGTAAAAGAAAATATAATTTGGAAGAGAGAGATGAGTTGAAATGTTCTAAATTCTTTTGAGAAGAAGGCAAAAATATTTAGACATTTTAACATGTACATACTAAAATTTCTAAACTAACTGCTGAAACGATATAGAGTTTATAGTTCCCAAAGTGGTACAGAAGCAAAAGTGGGATGAGGGAGGAAGAACAATTTAATTGGGAAAAAGGCAAGGAAGAACTTGCTGCCCATTATAGGAATTCTACACACCTTAGTTATGAAAATAAAATGCTGCCACATGCCCTCTGCTATTCCAGGATCCTAGCACCTCCATTTGTTCCTAAAGAGCCCACTACTAGAATAGCATCTCCTGCCATATGAACCACTCCCAAGCCTTTCAGCAATCTGTTGACCCCCTTATCACCTTGGAAAATAGAGTAACCATTGGAGCCTCCCAGTGAACACTGTCAGCTAATGGGCCCAACTGAGAGCATGCCCATTGCCTTGAGCCTTTTTTGATTGCTTTCTCCACAATTATTCATGACAGTTTTGTCATCTCCATTTCATTTATGAGAATTGGCTCTGCTTCAAAATACTCAAGAACCATCTCAGCAACATATTAAAGCAATAAACCTGGATCCAGACCAGAGTGTTGAATCCTATCACAGAACAAAGCTCTTGTATTATCATCCTCTCTTAGCCAACTTTATATTCTGCTGCCATCTAACACTCTCAAGGTTAACTCCTCCTTCTTGCCACCTTATATTAACCAGGTACTACAGGATTTTGGGGGTGTATAATCTCTCTCCCTTCGCAGTCCCAGCACTCCCCTAGTTAGCTTATGCTAAGACTTGATATGATCTATAGTCTGGTGGCCAGAGGGGAAGTGAAGTCAGTTTCTGAAATAGGGAGGAGAGGAATTGTCTTACAAAGTATTGGCCTCATTTAAGGAATTTCCATAGTCTTCAATCAAGGAGAGGGCCTGTATTTTCCACAGGGATGTGTGGGCTATTTCTGCAGGTCCAAAGGATTCGGGAAATTTAGAGAATCCCAGTTTCCAGGTGCCTCTATTCAGACATCCTAAGTGTCAGCAGGTCCCACTTCTTCCTTATTAGGATGCTGGTTTTGGCATAAGAGCTTTCCCTGAAGTTCTGTCACTTTACAAATTTACACCTTTTGGAAGAAAATATAAATAATCTCTCATTTTGGAGTGGGCATGGATTCTTAAATAACACAAAAATACCCAGTGCACCCCTGCTTTATTCACTCCTGCTATATGGCAGAGACACTCTTGACAGCAATAACTTAAGCATACCCCTGAGAATGAGCCTGTGATCTAAGAATAATATGTGTTCAGATTTTGAGATAAGGAATCTGGGAGTGACCAATCCAGAAATTCATTCCTTATTTATAAAGAACATCTGAACTTGTGGTCCATCTTGTGGAATGCAGGCCATACAGGGAATCAAGGTTATTGTTTTGGATTAAATGAAGGTTGCCAGGTGGAAGTTGCCAGGGGGAGGGTGCTATGTGAAAATGCTATGTAAATTGTATATTTTTTACAAGTGGTTCAGTTCTCCTGTCCAGCACATTTCCATGGGACTGCCCAGTAAGTTCCCCCAAATAAACCCCGTGTTTCATTTGCTGGCTCTGGGTCTCTCCTTTGATCTCTTAAACCTGGTGCCATCCCTATTGAAGTTAATAGGAGTCTGGCATAACACCTGCTTAGCAACATCAGCAAAGAAAATAATTAAGAAAGCTATGACACTAACAGTGCAGCGTGTTGAGCACTAGCCTCCAAAAAGATGTGATCAGTTCCAATACATCAAACCTGCAAAGGTGACCTTATTTGAAAAAGGGGTCTTTGCAGTTGTAATTAAGTTAAGGATCTTAAGATGAGAATATCCTGGATTTAGCATGGGTCCTAAATCCAATGACTGGTGTCTATATAAGAAGAGAGAGAGGTTAGAGACACAAAGAAATACACAGAAGGCCACATGAAGAGGGAGGCAGAGATTGGAGTAATGTTGCACAAACCAAGAAATGCCTGAGGCCACCAGAAGCTAAAATAGAGTTGTCAACCTAAAAAAAAAAAAAAGAACAATTTCTTCTAATATGATGAGTTTATTCAGAAGTAAGCAAAAAGGATTATAATTCAGGAGGTACGGGAGGTACAGCAGTGGCAAGCCATAGGCACATCTGAAAAGGGGAGGGTAAAAAGAAGCTTTTATTGGCAAAAAGGAGACATTCAGGAAAGGTGCTTAGAAACAGAGTTCATTGGTCCTACAGGGTCAAAGATATAGTTGGCATTAGTTCATTGGTGGAGATGCCAGTAGGGGGCAAGTGGTCTTTCCAGAGCGTCTTAGCTGAATTGCTGCAGCCCTTAAAAAATAATTTCTTGCAGGGTTATTTTAGAAAGTCCTTGAGACAGTTCTTACCTTAGACAGGCAAGCATGAGTTCTCCTCCTTCGTGCTTTCCCAGCTCCAATTTGTTTGGGTTTGAAAAAAGTTATTTTATCCTGGTATTTGCAACTTTCACAGGTAATGAAGTGAATTCTCCCCCAGTGCCTCCAGAGAGAACCAACCCAGCCAAATCCTTGATTTCAGATTTGTAGACACCTGAACTGTGAGAGCATGAATAAATTAAGCCACTTCATTTGTGGTAATTCATTACCAAAACCCTAGGAAACTAATCCAGACAGTATTTTAAATAAGCCACTATTGACTGGATTTGTTTTTTTATTCATGTGAATCTGTATATAAATATAAACTGCATTATAATCTAATATGAATTTTGACACCTATCCAGGCCACAGACCTTTTTAGAACATACTTACAGAAAAACTGATGCACAGCACAGGTAACAGTTTAGACTTTGTTTAGTTTCAATCCAGAACCTCACAAAACAAGGAATTCTAAGAAAGTTGGCTTTCTAAGGAAAATGCCTTCTATAAAAGCAAAAATGACAAATCTAGGCATAAGAAGACCCATATGGGTAGAATTCATGCGTCCTCTCCCTGCACCACCCTCAACACATCGTGGAGCAGCACACAGGCCATGAGCAGATGCGAGACACCTGAGCTGTGGGGTCAATTGCTTCATTCTATAACTCTCAGAATGACACAGCTGAATTCCACCCTGGGCATCCTTCTCCATTTAAGCTCTGAGACATAAGGAACACCATCCTGGAACACACACTCCACTTCTCCCACCGAACATTGGCTTCCCACTGGCACACAACTTCGCTTGTTATATAACCTGTTTGTGTAAGCTCATACTTGGCTTGGTGCCACTATTGTCTATAAAAGGTATAACTGCCCTGATGATGCTGTACGTATGGCTTGTGCCCAGAGGGAGAGAGTGAAGCTACTGACCCTGTAAAGGAAAGCCAGCTGCCTTACAGGCCAGGGAGTGCAGCTGTAAGCATAGGAGCGGCGGGAGCCGCAGAGCAGGCTGCTGAGTGGGGCTGCAGCCGGAGCAGGCAGCCGAGATAAAGGCGAACAGTGTAAGAGAGGTGTTGATGAGAAAGGTACTGAATAAAACCGTATTTTACCTGCCTACAGCCCCCTGAGTGTTCTTTCAGCTATTCAGCGCCCATCCACCCACTCCACTTGGACCTCTGCATGGGCTGGAACCTGACCTTTGGCCTAACAGTCAGGAAGAGAGAAGGAGAAACAATACTTTCTAAAAATAGAGAGTGAGTTAAAAGAGAAAGATTAAAACTTTGAAATTGAGAGTGGAACAGGAGAAAAACATCAAGTGGAAAATACGAATGAACACATAAATGCAAATAAAGATAAAAGAGTTTCTAAATAATATAAACAGGTGAAATTAAAGATAAAGGTAAACAGGATTAGTGGGTCAAGGACCATAAAAGTAAAGGACAGAAAAGGTTATTGTTAAAAGCTAAAACCTGTAAGATGAAAAGTAAAAGTTAAAGATGGAATTAAGGATGACAAAATATGAATCTGTGATAAAAACAACGCTCAAATAAAAAAGATTGGAGAAATGTTTGTGATAAAATGCATACAAAATGCTTTATAATTAGATGAATAGATGAGAAAATATTAGAAAGAGGAGGTACAGAAACCACAATGAAGCATGCACAGACAGGGCCCCTCCCCATTCACTGTGCTATCTCATGCCTCTGGGGTTTTGCTGTTTCTACCTTGAGAAATACCTTCCTATTTTCTGTACCTGGCTAATGTCTCTATATCATTCAAAACTCACCTCAGGCACCCCTGTCTACCCAAGCTAGGTTAAATACTTCTCTGTGACCCAGCTGAGCCCCGCATGTACCTCTAATCAGTATTTCAGTCGCTTGCCCTGCCTTCTGCAGACACTTACTTTGCATTCTTTGCTGAACAACAAAGTCATATTAGAATCTTTTTTCCCTGGAGAAAAATAATAAAAGAAAAAGATTTATCAAATTCTGGAGGTTTTTTGGATTAATCTATTTGGCACGTGTTTCCTGAGTTATTTGGTCTGTTCCAGGCTGTGTGCTAGGATCTGTGAATAGAGAGATTAATAAAACTCAATGTCTTTCCTCAAAGAATTAATAATTGAGTTGCGGAGTTACCTCAATAAGCAAAAGTTACACCAGAGTGGCCTCAAATAATGTGAGTTTTACACATTTCAGTTAACTCATCTTGATGTCATATCCACAACTTTAAATCTTTCTGCGCCGGTAATACTCTCATTCTCCATTTTCAAAGCTACATACCTAAGTGGAATTTCGAGTTTCCTTCAGTAAAAATTTTATAACACAGTAACAGCAACAGCAGTCTATTTGAACCATCCTTGGGTAAAGCCTAGCTGGGTGTAATGCCAAACACTCCATTGCCAGGTACCTTATTTTACCAGGCACTGTTAGGCTGACCTGATTTGCTGGAGTTGCTAAGGGCAAGTAGTTTGTAAATTCTTTTAACAATTTTAAAATACCTTTGCCTCTGAGCACAGGCATAGGTGGCAAAACTCCATAGTTTATCTACATACATAAATTCTGTTTTATGAGATGTTTCTTAGACTTGTTTTGTGACTAAAAGAAAAATCAATAATATACATTTCAAAAAAAAATGGTTCTGCAAGAAAAATAAAACTCTTCTTCCCCTCAGATTGAAAAAAGTTTACCAAAAGACTGGAATTGATGAATGGAGCTATCAGATCAGTGCTCACCAACCTGCTTTACATTGTCTTTGGTAGTTTCATTTTTTGCCTAACAAAAAACACTCTTCCCTCCCACGATGGCTTTAATAGAAGAACTATAAATTTCTAATATAGGAATTTACTTAGGATGGTTATTGGGAAGGTGTACAGAACTTTTTTTTCAGGGTACATTAGTACACCACAACCTCTTCACGCTTTAGGTGATTGGCATCTATCAACATTCATCCTTTTTTGCAAAGAGAGAATTGAGAATAAGATGCATACCCTGGGACTTGGGAGTCAAAAGGCTGGGGCACTCCAGATTCTATGTCTGAGTGGTTTCATTTAGACAAATTGCTCAACCTATCTGTCCCAACTCAAAGTTGGATCTTCCACTTACAGTGCAGCAAATATCGCATGGGATTACATATATAAAACTGTGTAAATCGAGTATCAATACACAAACATAAGAGGCAATAGCCACAGCTGTCACCTGAGTTAAATGGTGAAAAAAGCAAACAAACAAACAAACAAAACAGTGCAATTCCCTAGTTCCCTAGTTGGAGCAAACTTTACCCACTGGCACAATAAGATATGACTTCAGGAACCTCAAAAAAGTACTTTTATCCCCAAAATACTATGAAAAAATTGCTGCTTACTAATGACATAAAGTCCTTCACTTGAAGGCAAGGAGAAAGGAAAAGAGAAAGGACATCAAAAGAGAAAGGAAAGGGGGAAGGAAAGGCAAGGTGAAGGGAAAGGGAAGGAAGGAAGGAGAAACCTCTTATTCTGTAATTAGAAATAAAATCAAAAGGAAAATGTGAAAACATTTTTGATAATAAAGCTGAATCCAGAACACCCTGGAATAAACAAGATAAATGTATTTAATTGAAATACAAGAAGGAATGAACTAATAATAAGTGAAATAAGGCAAGAAAAAAATTAGCTCAGACCAAGAAAAAGTTCAGTTCGACAACAGGAAGAAGTTATTTATTATAAAAATAAAATAATATATTAAGTTATAGCAATGATGAAAGGCCATCTCATAGTATAAGGTCAAGGTAGAAGTAAATTTAGGCTGAGGACAAATCTGACAAGTTTAGAAGATGTAAGAAAAAAGAGCCAGCATCATTCATATATACCAGGCATTATTCCAAGTGCCTTACATGTATTAATTTATTTAAACTTTTAACAACTTGAAGGAGAATGATCACTTTTTACAGACGGAAAAATTAAGGTGTGAAAACTAACATAACTTTGTAAAAACTGTTGTCATTATTTCCTTGAAATACCAGCTGTTATGCTGCTAATATTTCCTATGCCTGTATGATTTTCATTCATCAAATTGGAGATGTTAATCTCAAATTTAATGTTTTGAAAGCTGGATTAATATTTAAGCCAATCAGAAGAGACTGTACAATTTTATTGTCTGGGCCATGGGAGTAAATGAAATCAATAAATTTTCCCTGAATTAACCTTGGGGACAATGAACCACTCCTTGCTTCTGGAAAGAAAGAGGAGGAAAAGGCTACATAAAAATATTCTCAGACTCCGGGGATGTGGTGTTGTGTTCCAACAACTGAGAATTGTTCTGGATGGTACCCAAACCTAACCTCACTCCCCAGGTATCCACCTGATGCCAAACACAGCTTTGCTTTAGAAGGAGCCAATACCAATACCATGTGTACCATGTGCTTTAAAAGTCTTATTACTAGCTTAGGGAATTCAGAATGTTCACATTTGGAGTATGGCAGTGACTAAAGACTATAAATAGCCTCATATCAGAATGGAATAGCTTTGATGTAAAACAGGTTTGCCACACACTTAAGAAAATCCTTTCAGCTTTTGTATTTGAATTGTGAACATGTTCCAGTATTCCTTAGGGCTAAACGAAAGAAAGTGATCTAGTGGAAAGTTATGACCTCCAGGAGACCCATACTAGAATATAAGACTTCCTGAATGGGGCTAATTACTAGAAAGAGTGGCCTCTGGTGAGTTGATTGTGTCCTGTCTCTCAGGAAGTGACCTGTACCACCCAGAACTTCTAGTCAGGTTCTCCCTTTCCTTCTCTTTAGTCAGAACATTTAATTATAACCATGGCACCAATAACCCACTCTGCACAACAAAGTGCAGTTCAGTGAAAATAACTGTTAATAAACAGCATGGAAAGCATGATCACACTGATATGTAGCATCATTTGATCGTGGAATGCATCAAAAACTCTTTCACAGAGTTGTGAACTAAACTAGCTGTATTAGTTATCTATTGCTATATAACAACGTACTTTGAAATTTAGCAGCTAAAAATGACAAACAATATGTTACAGTTTCCATGAGTTAGGAATATGTGTGTGCGTGTTGCTCAGCTGGGTATCTCTTGAGTTCTCTCACAAGTTTACAGTCAAGCTGCCTGCTGGGGTTGCAGCCTCTTCTGAAGATCTGAGGAAGGCTGGCTGAGGGGTGAGGTGTCTACTTCTGAGTTCAATCACATGGGTATTGGAAGGCCTCGGTCCCTCACCACTTGAAACATTTCACAGTTGCCTCACAACACAGCAGCTGGCTTCCCTCAGAGCTAGTGACCCAAGAGTAAGAGAGAGCAGGCCTCAAATGGAAGCCATTGGGTTCTTTTTTTCTTTTTGAAACTTAAACACTTTGAGGCAACATCTCATTATCTTTGCCATTTTATTTTTTAAGTGTGCATCAGTATATCCTGCCATACTCAAAAAAGTAGAGATTATACAAGGGTGGGAATATTACAAGCTGGGGATCATTTGAAAGTCATCTTAGAGGTGGACAGAGAATTCTGGAACTCAGTAAATATTTAGACACAGTCTTTGTTTAAGAGACCTCACTCTCTGGTTTTAAAAAAAAATACCTAGTATATACCACTTCCTAATGGTTAAAGTAACTCCTTTGTATTTCTTCATGTAGAATAAAGACAATCATATTGTGATGAGACTATTCTCCAGAAAATTTGCAACTTTCTCCCACTTGTTTTTTTTCTGATATGAAACCAGTCAATATTATATTCAATACCACTGAGGAAGTTATCCTGGGAAGGAACACAGTAATAGAAAGCAACAGATTTATGACTAAAGTTTGTAATAGTATGCAGCCAAATTCCTGAGCATAGATCTTGTAGGAAAGTAAAATTTGAACTAGAGCAGTAAGAAGTAAATATTGGTTTTGAGCATGTAATGAGTCCTTATTTCTCTCTTTTTCTTTAGACTGATGATTTAATATAATTTTTTAGAGTAAATTTACTTTGCTACAAAAAGAACACTGTAAATAAACAACTAGAAAAAGTCTGGATGAATTGACAACAACATTAACCATAATTCTGTCTAAATTGTGATGTTATAGGTAAGTTTATTTTCTAAGTCTTTTTATATTTTCTAAAATTTTTACTACATAGAAGTATGCTTTCATGCTACATATTGATTATTGTGATGAAACAAGAGGAACAGAAAACTCTAAAATAAAAATTTTGCCAAAAATAGATGTTTTCCCACTGAACTTTATCATCCATTTCTAGGCAAATGTTATTCTTTATTTCTTAATATTGAAGACTGTGGTGTCTACCATGAAATATATGGCAGCATAACTCATGATCTCTCCTCCCACACCTCACCACATAGATTTAGTGCATGTACTCCCTCATATAGTGAGTGTCTATTGTGCCTCCTTTTTCTTATGTGGAACACTAGACACTTACATAAAAATGTAAAAGGCATGGACCCCGTCCTTGTGATGTCCATAATCCATTCGAGTTGACAGACTTATAAACCAAGAGTTAAAATACAGGGTACTAAATGTTTTAATTGAGATATGTACAATTATATACCTGTAAGCTCAGAGAATAGAGATTCTAAATTTGTCTGGAATGCAGCAAGGTTTCATAGAGAATAGGATATAATCATATTACTAATCTTCCTGTACTTGAAGTATAAGTTTCCTCTATCTTGAGTCAGATGGGAGGGAAATAGCTTGTGCGAAGGTATGGAAATTAGAGACAGCATGACATGAAGAGAAAGCAAGTCATTTTTTGTGTGATTTGAGTCTAATGAGAGTGTGTTTGAGGGAGAATGAAGGCTAAAAGTGGAGGAAAGTGGGATAAAATCTTTACAAAACACAAATCAGATAAAGAAATGGCATCTAAAGTATATAAAGAATAGTTAAAATTCAACTAAAGAAAACAAGCAACTCAATTTAAAAATGAGCAAAGGATCTAAATAGATGCCTCATCAGAGAAGACACACAGATGGCACATAAGCATATGGAAAGATACTCAACATCATATGTCACTAAAAATGCAAATTAAAACAAGATACCACTACACCTATTAGAATGGCTGAAATCCAAACACTGACAGCACCAAATGCTGGCAAGGATGTGGAGCAAAAGGAACTTTTACTCATTGCTCATGGAAATACGAGAGGTACAGCCACTTTGGAAGATACTATAGCAGTTTCTTACAAAA
Organism: Pan paniscus; assembly: GCF_029289425.2. NCBI lineage: Eukaryota > Metazoa > Chordata > Mammalia > Primates > Hominidae > Pan > Pan paniscus. The sequence continues at coordinate 101,257,190 of NC_073258.2, forward strand.
TGAAACATAATCTTACCATGTGATCCAATCATACTCCTTGGTATGTATCCACATGAGCTGCAAATGTACATAAACTCCAAAATCTGCACATGAATTTTTATACCAACTTTATTCATGATTGCCAAAACTTGGAAGCAACCAAGATGTCCTTCAATAGGAAAATAAATTTAAAAACTTGTATATTCACACAATGGACTATTCAATGATTAAGAAGAGATGCACTAACATGCCACCAAAGGACATGGAAGAACCTTAAATACATATTGCTAAGTGAAGAAAAAAGCCAATCTGAAAAGCTTTCTATCATATGATTCCAACTATATGACCTTCTGGAAAAGGCAAAACTATGGAGATAGTTAGATCAGGGGTTGTCGGGGTTTGTGGAGAGGGAGGATAATGATATTTAAGGGCAGTGAAACTATAATTCCGTATGACACTATAATGGTGGATACATGTCATTATATATTTGTTGAATTCCATAGAATGCAAACAGAAAGAATAAATCCTAATGTGGATGATGAAATTCAATTAATAATATGTCAGTACTGGCTCATCAATTGTAACATACGTACCACACCAATGCAAGATATTAAAAAATAGGCAATATTGGTGGGGGAAGAGGAGTATATGAAGTGCTCTCTGTAGTTTTTACTCAATTTTTCTATAAACCAAAAACTGCTAAAAAAATTAATAAATTTTATTAATTTTATTAATTTTTTTAAGTGGAAGAAAATGATGAAGAGAGAGATTGGTGTTGATATATAAGAAGCTTCATAAGCTATTGTTACGGTCACTTGTTTCTATGTAACCAACCACTCCAAACTTGATGTCTCGGAAGCAAAGTTATTTCACAATCTCTGAGTTATATAATGGGCAAGACTCAACTGGCTCAAAGTCACATGGTGATATTCAGCTAGGCTGCAAAAGAGGATCAAAGGCTGCTTCTTTTATATATCTGGCACCTTGGTTGGGAAGGCTACAAAGCAGGGCTTAGCTGGGCCACTCTCCTTCTTCTGGTTGTTTCAGGGTTTCTCCACACAGATTCTCCAGAAAGATAGTTGAACTTCTTATCTGGCAGCTCAGGTTCCAAGAGTGGGTGCTCCAAAAGACAGGAAGTAGATTCTGTCAGTTTCTTAAAACCTGGGCCTTTAAACTGGCAAAGTATGACTTCTACCATATCTATTGAAAAAAGCAGTCATGGATTCTGCCCAGATTCAAGGGAAGAAGACATAGACACCACCTCTCAATGAGAGAAGTATCAGAGCCTTGGCAATCATCATTGATCTATCACAACCAACAGATAGAATTTGAATTCTACCTTGCAGTAAATGGGAGCTACTGAAAGATTTTTATCTAGAGAGAGACATACTAGTATGAGTTATAGCAGTCTGAAACAGGATATGAGAAGGAAGAAAATTACAGGAAGGAAGCCCAGTCACTCATTATCACAGAATTTTTACTTTTTATGTTTTAAGTGGCTTCTTCCAGAGGGGGTTGAAGCCAATTTCAATGTCTTGGTTGTAAAGATGGTTATTTGTGGCTAAGATATTGCATCAATCTCAACTAGTAAACTTCCATGTGTGTTGGGGTTTTGTCCCTCCAACTGGACTATAAGCTCCCTGAAGACAAACTGTGTAACTCCAAAGCACCAAGCATTTTGTAAATGCTCAGAAAAAAGGAATTTTGTAAATGCTCAGAAAAAAGGAAAAAATAATTAAAAAAGGAAAATACGGCCGAGTGTGGTGGCTCACACCTGTAATCCCAGCACTTTGGGAGGTCGAAGAGGACACATCACAAGGACAGGATATGGAGACCATCCTGGCTAACACGGTGAAACCCCGTCTCTACTAAAAATACAAAAAAATTAGCTAGGCATGGTGGCGGGAGCCTGTAGTCCCAGCTACTAGGGAGGCTGAGGCAGGAGAATGGCATGAACCCGGAGCGCGGAGCTTGCAGTGAACCGAGATCATGCCACTGCACTCCAGCCTGGGCGACAGAGTGAGGCTCTGTCTCAAAAAAAAAAAAAAAAAAAAAAATGGAATATACAAGATTTATCCAATTAACAAATATTTATTGAGCTTTTGATATGTACTAGGCATTGATCTTGATTCTTGCAGTATATTAGTGAACAAGAGACAATGATGCATCTCCTCATGAGTTAACATTTTAAGTCTACAAAACTCATGATGAAGAGGGAAGAGCTCCTGAAAGTGTTGTGCTCAGAGAATCTGTTACTTTTCCCATGCTTCTCACCTGAGTGCTGTTTCCATAAAACTTCAAAAGTTCTTTTTTCTATAAATGGCAAATGACCTTGGAGTTAGAAATTACTTTGTCTCTGTAAATAGACAACTATTTTACTTAACACTACAGGGTCTATAAGTCAACCGAGACAATCAAGTAACAGTAGGATATTAATCTGAAGATAGAATCTTGCCCTTGCAGGCATTTCTTCATTTGAATGTACAGCTCCAACTACTGTTATGATAGCAAAATCCTAGTTGCACTCAAGTGACAACAAGATTTCCATTTATGTCTTGTCCAAGGCTATTTATTTTTGCTTTATCAAATCTGTGTAAGTATCCAAAAAAGTTTCTAAGTCTTTGGATATATACACATCCCAAATAAAAGATGTTTACCCCTGATGCAGTTAATTACATAATTGGATTTGAAACAGAGACAGACAGATAGAAAGCTTACCATCAGTATGAAGTTATAGAAACAATAGGTTTCCTATAAAGATCAAAATCGGAGATTTACATAACTATCTACTACAATAATTTTGTCTTCTACTCTACATTTTTTTTTTTTTTTTTTTTTTTTTTTTTTTTTTTGAGACAGAGTCTCGCTTAGTCTCCTAGGCTGGAGTGCAGTGGTGCGATCTCCGCTCACTGCAAGCTCCGCCTCCCGGGTTCACGCCATTCTCCTGCCTCAGTCTTCTGAGTAGCTGAAACTACAGGCACCCGCCACCAGGCCTGGCTCATTTTTTTTGTATTTTTAGTAGAGACGGGGTTTCACCGTGTTAGCCAGGATGGTTTTGATCTCCTGACCTCGTGATCTGCCCGCCTCAGCCTCCCAAAGTGCTGGGATTACAGGAGTGAGCCATCGTGCCCGGCCTCCATTCTACATTTTAAGTCATATTTTTTAAAAGTATATTAGTAAGCATAGCTTATGAAAAGCAGACCTCAATAAGTTTAATCAGATCATATTTATAACAAATTAACTGGTCTGAAAATTTGAGGAAAATATGTAAAGTGCATATCTAGATATAAGCAATATTATCTCCTTTTTCTTTCATGTTTAATTCAAACCAAATTTATTGAATAGCTACTATATGCCAGGCATTGTGCTAGGAACCTAGAATTAACATTCAAGAAGACAGTGTCCTTGCCCCATTAAATATTCACAATATTGAGAAAGATATATAGAAATACAACATTTTACTTAAAAGTACATTTTGCTTTGTGCCTTCCTAACAAATTAAATTTTTAATGGCAAGAGTACAGAGAAATTGAAACTTTCATGTATTGCTGATGGGAATATAAATTGATTGAGCTAAATCAGAGTGTATTTTTGTGACACTTATCAAAAGCCTTTAATACATGCTTACTCCAGCAATTTCATTTCCAGGAACTCAGCCTGAAAACACAATCACGAATCGGCACAAAGGTATATCTTAAAGAAATTTCATCACACGATTTTTTAAGATTTTAAAATTAGCAACACTTAATACCAAAAATGGAGAACTTAGTCAAGTCATTTTATAATGTATGATGAAATACTGAATAGCCATTTACAATAATATTATAGATAATATGGAAAAATGTTGGCTATATTGTCTTTTCTTAAAGAGAAACAACATGTACAATATAGTGGTATTTTTGCTTTTAAAAATGTATATATGGATTGGGAGAACTGGCATGTACCTCCTCTTATTGTTCCCATCAGCGGGAGGCCAGAAATCAAAAGAATTTAATCATAGTTGGCACCATTCCTTCTGGCACCAAAAAGAACAGTCATTGACAACCAGCGTGGTTGTTCTTGTGATTCAGCCAAGTTTCAGGTCTGGCAAAAAAGAGCCAAATGCTTCTCAGCATAGCAATAGAGCAGTCTGTTGTTCACAAAGGACAAAACACAAAACCCAAGCTGATAGGAAAAATGTCCTTTCCTCATTACAGGCAAGCCTGCATTTTCTCAGAGGAAAATTAATGCTTGTCTTTGTGAGAAGGATGTACTTTACAGGTGATTTATTGAAGGGAAACTGCTCTCAAAGGTGAAGAGGCTGAACTGGTATTAAGAGACTGGCATTCACCCTTCTTCACGGGAAAGAGGTCCATTGCCCTCTATGGCTGGCTACTGTCTAGTGCAGGAGGCAGCAAATTATGGCCCACAGGCCAAGTCAAACCTACCACCTGTTTTTATGTAGCTCACAAGCTAAAAATAGTTTTTACATTTTTATATAGTAGAAAAACACAATTAAAAAAATATGTGACATATAATGTGACACTTGAAAATTATATGAAAGTTAGATTTCAGTGACCATAAATAAGGTTTTATTGGAGCACAGCCATACTCATTTATTTATGTATTGTCTGTGGCTGCTTTCTGCCTCAGTGGTGGAGCTGAGTAGATGCAACAGAAAGCATATGGCCCCCCAAGCCTAAATTTTTTTCTCCTTGACATTTTTCAAAAAAGATTTGCCAAACCCTGGTCTAATGGAGAGATTCCTGGTGTGCTCAAGTGGCACTCAAGTTCGCAATACCTCCAGTAAAAAGTCTGAAATTTCCAATGGAAGGATGTGCGTTACAACTGCAATGGTTTGACATACTCCCTCCTTTCTTTGAAGGTTGCAAAGTAGATTTTGAGTGCTGGTCACAGTAAAGGCTAGCAAAGATTCTCTCCTTCAGGAACAAAAACGGAAGACAGTCTTGCCACTTCAGTTGTGTTACATATAAATGTAACATAATCATCAATATCCAGTGCCACCTCAATCCCCATTTCATGGGTCAGTTTCCTCTAAAATATTTTGAAAAGTGAAGCTTTTCTTACATTTCCCAAGTTGTCTGCTCACAAGCTTCTCCTGAAGAGAAATTTCTTTTAGCTCTGCCATGAAGCCCGGAGCATCTGCTGCTGCTCTTGATCCAAAAGTCTTAGACTCTGACTCTTATGTGGAAATCACTCTCTCTATATAGTGCTAGCAAATAGGTCAGTGTGCAGTATCCCACCCTTTTATTCTCTACCGTACTACTAGGTATGCCTATAAAGACACAAATTACTTTCTGCTCCCAGCTTTTTGTCTCTTTCTTAGGAGTTTTCTTCATCTAACCTCCCCTATGCAGGTTCTTTTCTACCTCCCAGGAAAGCTAGAAGACAAACAAGCATTGGTCTTGCTTCAGGATTTGTTTCCTACTTCCCTCCTGCTGCCCAAGGAGAATTTTTCCCAAGTGTGAAGGGCATTCCAGCAGGATGATTGATTATGGCCATTACATCTCAGACCATGCAGACAATGGTAGGTGGCTCTGAAACTCCAAGTCTCAGATAAAATTATAAGCCCTCTGCTATGGACTGAAAGTTTATTCTTCTCCAAAGAGGAGAAGCCCTAACCCCCATGGTATTAGGAGATGGAGCCTTTGGGAAGTACCTGGGAGTAGATGAGCTCTTGACAGTAGAGCCCCCTGGGATGAGATTACTGCCCTTATAAGAAGAGGAAGATCTTTCTCTCTCTCTGTCTGTCTTTCTCTCTATCTCTCTCCCCCACATGCACACACCAAGGAAAGGCCATGTGAACATATAGTGAGAAAGTGGCTGTCTGCAAGCCATCAAGAGGGCCTCACTAGAACCTAACCATGCTAGCACATTGATTTTGGAGTTCCAGCCTCCAGAACTGTGAAAAAATAAGTGTTATTGAAGCCACTCAATCTTCAGTATTTTATTATAGCAGTCCATGCTGACTAAGATAGAAATTGATACCAAGAAGTGAGGTACACTGTAACAAAGAGCTAGAAGTTTGGAAGCAGCTTTGGAACTGGGTAATGGGTAGAGGTTGGAAGAGTTTTTGGGTGTCTGCTAGAAAAGGCCAAGATGGCTGTGAAGAGAGTGCTACAGTTGATTCTGGTGAGGACTCAGAAAGAAAAGGAGAGCTATAGCAAAAGTGTCCATCTTCTAAGAGAGCACATAAATAATCATGAACATAATGTTGGTAGAACTATGGATGATAAAGGCCATTCTGGTGAGGCCTCAGATGGAAATGAAGAACCTATTATTGGACAATGGACAAAGGATGATCCTAGTTATAAAGTGGCAGAGAACTTGGCTGAATTGTGTTTGTGTTCTAATGTTTTGTGAAAGGTAGAACTTATGAGCAATGAAACTGGATATTTAGCCAAAGAGATTTTTAAGCAAAGTGTTGAACATGCAGCTGAGTTAATCCTGACTGCTTATCATAAAACAAAGGAAAAGATATAAATTGAAGAAGGAATTGTTCAGAAAAAAAGGACCAGAACTTAAAGATTTGTAAAATTCTCAGTCTATCCATAGAATACCAAGAGTGGGGCTGAACAACTGTTTGATGAGGAGATTAGTATGAGTGTGAGCCACAGACATAATCAACTACCTGAGAGTAAACACTGATAGTTATAACTGAAGAGAATGCAGACGGGATAAAATGGAAGAAAGCTATTGGACTTCTTAGGTCCTACAGAACTGTATCGTAAGGCTATATGGAAGTGAATGAGCACTGATCTTTGAGACAAGGGAAAAACAACCCCGAAGATGATTCAGAAAGCATCAGACATCTCTGATGTTTCAGTTTCAATATGGTAGGGCCATTGCCTCAATTTCAACAGGCCAGAGGGCAGCCACCTAGAACTGTGGAGGCAGGCTCCCTGAGCCTTGGTTACCCAACCTCCATCTAGCAGAGTCCTGAGGGTGCAACCCTCCACAAAGCATTACTGTAGAAGTGGGACTGCATCCCCAGTGGGTCCAAAAGGCAAAGCATCAAACCAGAGAGGATTATCCTGGAGCCTTGAGATCTAGTGGAATTTGTCAAGATAGGTTTGGGACTTGCTTGGAACTTGTTCCTTTTTTCCTTCCAATTTCTCTCTTTTGGAATAGAAATGTCTATTTTATACTTGTCCCACCATCGCATTTTGCAAGCACATAATTTATCTGGATTTGAAGGTTTGCAATTAGAGAGGAATTTTCCCTCAGGATGAATGGTGACTCAAGTCTCATTCTTGTCTGATGTAGATAATGTTAGATGAGACTTTAGAGTTGATGCTGAAACAATTAAGACATTTGGGACTGTTGGGATGGAATCAATGTATTTTGCACGTGAGAAAGGCATGAATTTTGGGGAGCCCAGGTAGAATGTTATAGACTAAATGTTTGTGTTCCCCCCAAACTCATATATTGAAGCCTTAACTCCCAATGTGAGTTATTAGGAGGTGATGCATTTGGGAGGTAATTCGGTTTGTATGAGATTATGAGGGTGGAATCCACATGATGGGACTAATGCCCTTATAAGAGAAAGACACATCAGAGCTTCCTCTTCCTGCCATGTGAGGATACAGCAAGAAGGTGGCCATCTACAGCCCATAAAGAATGCCTTTCCCCAAGAACCAAATCTGCTGGAACCTTGATCTTGGGCTTTCCAACCTTTAGACCTATGAGAAATAAATGTCTGTAGTTGAAGCCACCCAGCCTATTGTATTTTGTTATGAAGTATGGCTTCAAAGTAGTTACAATAATAGGATATTGAATATCTACCATTAAGCGAAGCCCAAAAGTGTGAGAACTCTATGTTCAGTTCAATCAGAGAGTTCAATTATGTTATCAAGGCTTGAAGTTCTTTCTTTCCCTCTACTCAGCAATCCTCCATATCAGTTTCACCCTAAAAGTGATCTCTAATTACTTCAAGTTAACCATCTTTGGACATTAGAACTTCACGCTTTCTTGTTTATACTGAACAGAAAAGGGAAAGAAAGACCTCTCCCACACTCATGGAATATATGTCCTTTTCTACAATCTGAATTGTCAAAATAAGTCATGTATCAACCCTGATCCAATAGTAGTCTTCAAAGGAAGGTCTTATGTTAAATAGGTTAAATAGCTTAAACTAATCAGGTTCTACCTCCTCTGCAGTGGAGTCAGCTTTCCCAGGACTAGAAGGCTGAGGTGGATGTCTGAACTTAGGGTCTGTCAGAAAAGAGGAAAAGGAGAATAAATACCAGGTGGGTAACAACATTATCCACTGCACAGTGGTATATCTAACTCTCACCAAGGTCCAGTTTTATGTATGAATTCAAGTTCTGGGATTCATTAAGGTCCCCAGTTTGTGGAAGATACTGAATAACTTTCAAAAGAACAATAATTGCCTAAAAATGTTTACCTATATTAATGTATCAATGAAAAGCCATCAGATTTCACATACCATGCCTTAGAATATAATTATATTCTTGCAAAGATGACTTCAAGTTATAAATAAACTTCTAAAGCCAAAAGCATTGTCATTTTCAACTGAAAACCAAAAGAAGTCTAAAGTTTTATAGTAAATTGTTTACTACTTTGAGCACTTTGACCATAGTTTTTCAGTTAACTTTCTCCAGGTTATCAGAAAGTTCACGCATAAACTTTTTTTTCCTGTTTCCTCAGGGCAGTCTAACCTTGCTTGTATCCAGCTACAGAGAATAGTAAAGAATAACCATTATTAATGGGCTTTTGAAATCCCAATCTCTATCCAGAAGGTAAGGAATATTATTTATGAGTTCTCCCATAATCACTGATGACCTCAATCAGAATTTGAACTCAGTAAAAGATTTGGTCTCTAGTAGATAACACACCTCTACAATAAAAGTCAAAAGTTTAAAAATAACCCAAGCAAACTAGGTTAAAATATAATAGCAGTCATTTAGCACTGACCCCTTAGATAGAGCTCTTGAGGCTTCTGCTCATAGAAATTATGAGTACTTTGATAATCTTCATGTTTTTTCTCACCTTTCTGTTTATACAAGTTCCTCTAATTATGAACTGGTACACCTCTCTCTTCATTCATTATCATATTTAAATTTAATTGAAAAAGTGATATCCTTACAATTTATAAATGGTCTTTTGACAGTACTTTACTACAGTAAAGCAATTTCCCGACTTTCGTTAATGACTAGACTGATATCTTTTTAAAACTGAACAATGGATCTATTAAAATTATTATTCACCATCTGGGTCTCCTTGAAAGCTTGTTTGAGGCCAAGGTGTTATTTCTATTGAAGAAAAGAAAATGGACCAAGCTAGGAGTACCCAATAGGCCTATAACACATACTTATAAAATTTTTTCTCAGATAGGGCATGTACTTGATTAGCCTCTAGCAGTCAAAAATGCAAGAAATAGAGATAAATACTTAGCAATTTACAGATCTAAGTCTTAGGAACAAAGCAATAGGGACTATCCAAAAGGTGAATCAAAGGCTGACTACATCTGACACACAACTGTTGAAAAGTAATTTTAAACCATCAAACAGACAGTATTTTGAACACAACTAGTCACTGAGTTATTCTGTGACCCCATGTGGCTATTTTCCCAGGATGTTGTCAAAGCAGAGTCTGGAGAAGTCTCCCTACTCTTGAATCCCAGCTCTGAAGCTTAATAGCTGTGTAACCTTGAACAAATCACTTGACCTCTCTATTCATCACTTTCCTCATCTGCAAAATAGAGATAATAATTATAATGTCATCTTCATGGTCGTTTATAAGTGTTAAATGAGGGGATGTATGTAAGGCATGTAGAACATTTTGCACACTCTAAGCCCTTCTACCTGTCATCTATTATGATCAATTTTTAAAAAGAAGCATATGAGTTATATATCAAATGAAGTCATTTTCAAACTGGTTTTATTTCAGGAAGACTATCTCAATATCTATAAAAGTATTTAATGCACTAATGGATTATATTAATAAAAATCAGCGTCATTCATTACTTTATTCAATAAATATTTATTGAGCATCTACCATGTGTCAGGCAATATTTTGGGTGCTAGGGGCACAACAGTGAATAAAAGAAGAAAAGAAATCCCTGTCATCATAGAGCTTACAATCAGTCAACCAGTAATAAAAATAAGTAAATTATATAATATAGAAAATGATATATATTATGTATAAAAATAAATGGGGAAGGAGACAGGAAGAGTCAAGGAAAGGGTAGAGGGTGTAGTTTTAAGTAGGGTGGTCAGGGGAGGACTCACTAAGAAGGTAACTTTTGAGCAAAGACTTGAAGAAGGTGAGGGAGAAAGCCGCGAGAATGCCTGGAGTAGAGTATTCCAGGTAGGTTGAAATGTCAGTGCAGTCATGCTAGGCTCAGGAATAGCAGAAGTCAGTTTGGCTGGAGGATAATGGAGATGAGGAAATAAGGTTAAAGACAAAATGGGGACTATATCATAGGAACTGGTAGGTCATAATGAGAACTTGGCTTTTTCTACTGAGTGACATAGAAAGTCATTGAATGGTTTTTAGTAGCAGAGTAGTATGATCTGACTCACACTTTAAAAGGATTTTTCTTTGCTTTGTAAAGGATAGACTGCAGAGAGGCAAAGGTGAAATCAGGGAAAGTCGTTAGGCAATTAGTTAGGGTTTTGCACTATTTCAGGAAAAAGATCATGGTGGCTCTCATCAGAATGATAGCCATGGAGGTGGGAAAATAGGGGAGAGTCATAAGGATCTCCTGAGGGATTGGATATGGGGTATGAGATGAAGAGAGGCATCAAGCATGACTCCAAGGTTTTGTCCTGAGCAACTGGAAGGATGAATTTGTCATTGGCTGAGATGGAGAAAGTCATATTTACAGCAGGTTTGGGGGAGTGGAGGAAAAAATCAGCTGTTCAGTTTTGGCTGCGTTCAATTCAAAATGTCTAGTAGACATCCAAGTAGATATAGTAAAGAGACAGTTTGATATATGATTCTGGTATGTTCAGGGGGAAAAGTCTATACCAGATATATAAATTCGGTAGCCGTCAGATGTGATATCTAATACCAGAGAGTGAATGTAGATAGAGAAGAGGACCAAGGACAGAGCCCTGGAGTACTCCAACACGGATAGATCAGTGAGAAGAGGAGGAGCCAGCAAAGGAGACCAAGAAGGAACAACAGGCAAGGTGTGAGGAAAGCCATGAAAATTTGATTCTCAGAAGATATGCAAAGAAATTCTATTGAAGAAAAAGGCACAAACAATTATATGAATCCTGCTAATGGGTCAAATAAGATGAAGACTAAGCCCTAGCCATTGGATTCAACAAGGTGGAGGTCATTTGTGATCACAAGAGCAGTATTGATGGTTTTTGTTTCTGTGGAGTCAGAAGCCTGATATGAGAGAGTTGAAAAGAGAATGGAAGGAAAGGAATGAAAGGCGACGATTGTAGACTGATCCTGCAAGGAGTTAATTATTAATTACAAATTTTCAAAATAACTCTAGAAGGTAAGTTTGTGTGCACTCCTTTTACAGATGATAAGACTAAGGTTGAGAAAGAATAAAGATTTAGCCCAAAATGAAAATGCTAGCAAAAGGAAGAACTATGACCTAAGCACAAATGTCTGACTCCAAAGATAAAGTTCTTCATTGTCCCATGCTTTTGGCAAACATGTGTTGAGTCCCTACAATGTATACATACTACATGAGAGTACCAATACGTGTTTATCTGAACTATGATTTAGATCACATTTCTCAGAATCATCCAAGGATGACTTGCATCAGAATTAACTAGCTGGCATCTTAAAAATTCAGATTCCTGAACCTCATCCAGGATTCATTGAATCAAAATCTCTGGGGGTTTTAGCACTCCAAGAAATTCATATGTGAACCAAAGTTTCAGTTGTTCATCTAATAAAATATGATGTTTCTTTCTAAGAATACATTAAATATATGTATTTTTAAATTTCTCCACCTTCTTTTCTTTTAATCTCATTTGCATCAAAGAAAATTTATTTGGTAACTTCCCAGCAAATATTCAATGTCTTTTTTGATAACACTTTTCATAACCAAATAAATTTGCCTAGAATAACAAACCCTACTTTTTTCTTTCTAAACTTCTCAGCATAAGTTTTCAGAATTTCGGATTATCTCACATGTTGTTATTTTTCCCTTATGATGGGGTTTTATTTAATGGCAACTAAATTAAGAAAGAACCTGCTCTTCAAATAGAATTGCTGTGTTTCACAGATGATATGACTTGGGTTTTTAACTCTGAAGGATGGAGTTGCATTGCATTGCAGAGTATTTCTCTGTGAAGGGAAAATGTACCTATTCATTGTATGCTTCAGATCATTCTCAATTTTTGCTGTTGATTGAGACAGTAGTTCCACCAGCGTTTCTGAAAATCACCCTATTGTAGACACTTGATCTCTCTTTTTTAATAATTCAGGAAATCGGTTTGCTGCACCTATTCAGAGAATGCTTTATTTTGTACCAGTTCTTTGCTTTCTATCCAGAAACAGCTGCTCCATCTCCTGTGACACAGGATGTAATAAAATGGAGTAAATGGAGTAGAGTATTTTGATAGATTAATCACTGTGGGGTATGCAGCGTTCACAGCACTCATGATGAAAGTGAAGAGATTATACTGGAATGACATCTGTTTTCTTCCATGTAAATTGCTAGACTTTGAATCTGCTGTTATTTAGCAGATGTGTAGATTTAATTATTAGGATTGCATAACCACTGGGGAAACCATGGGATTTTATTGATAGCTTTCCACCTACGGTAATTGCAGAATAAGTGAACTGCCTTTGTCTCCTTTGTGGAAATAAAACTTAAAAAGTTAAACCATAAGGGATGTGTTTCTTTTTCCTAAGGTGCATACAAACTAGTTGTGTTGATGCCTATGTATTAATAAAATTTCAACAAATGCATGTAACAGTTCAACAATTATTTCTTCACAGGCTGCAGCTAAAGACTTATTTTCAGTAAGATATTTCAGAAATCCTTATTGGTCCACATCTGCAAAACTGAGATTGCTAAGACTTTCATAGGGTTATCTACAGTTTAGGTTTAAAAAGCCCTTGGAGATTATCGGCTCCTATGTATTCATTTTATGCTTGAGGAAACTGATGAAAGAAATATAGTATCTACTAAGCAAATGCCAACTTAAGCCTCAATTTCCTGGCCCTCATTCCAGCACTCAGAGCAGAGTTCATTGAGAGGAGAGAAGCCCAAATCTGTTCATAGGTTCATTTGAGTACTGTGAGACTCGGCCTTCTCAGCCTCTGCGGTTTTACCCTTGTGTGATAACAGAAATAGCTTGAAGAGAAATGGGAGTTATTTGACAAAGTTACAGAGAGATTGTTGCTCCACATGTCAAAGAAAAACAAAATTCAACAGTCTAGGTCTCTGGGATCTGGTCCTGCGTGTGCCACTAGTGTAATTTGGGGCCTTGACCATGTCTATTTCCTCATCTGTGCAGGGACTGGTTAGCCTGAGAAGCCACAGCAGGAGTTAAAATCCAATCCAGTGACTCTAGAATTCTACAATGCTTTCCTCTTTTTGCAAAATGCTCTTGAACCTGATATATAAAGCAAAGCGCTGGATGAGAAACTTCACTGTCCAAAAAAGGTGAATCCAGAGATCAACTCTTTCAGAAGTTCTGTGTTGTTCTGTTTGAAAAAGAAATTATATACGTTGGTGAGTTCTAATCAAACTCAGGAATTAACTTCATATAGGATCTGCCTCCCCTCCTTTGTAAAGAAGTGGCTTTACATCTACAGAATATCAGATGTAGGTAATTTTGGCCAAAACAGACAAAGAAGTACATTTAAAATATGAAGTGCAAGAGATCAAAAGTTAAATCTACCAATAGCCATACAAAGTTTTTTTTCAATGTAATGAAACCATCTGAATATTTAAAAACCATCTGAATAATTACATGAACTTTTCCACTTGGACTCAGATGTTTTGATGTCATGTGTATAGTTGAAGCAGAGCTGTGGCACTTACCTGGTTAATTGGATATGGGGTGTCCACCATGTGGCATTAGGCAGAGCTCACAGAGAGGGCCCATGGAGTCACACATCCCTACAGATGTCACAGTGCCTCAGCTGCCTCCACTCCACTATCACTAAGACTGAACCACCTAGGGAGCTATGCCCGCACCAGAAAGATGCCACATCCATCTTCCTCACACTCACTGTGACAAGCCTTCAGAACATATCACGCCCTGACCTACCTGAGTGCTCCTTTGATGATCCCCCACCCCCCGGGCTCTTATCCCCATATAGGTCTGTATATCCCCTAATCTGACTTGAGCTTCCACTGATATTTGACCTCTCTAACCTTCTACTATACCCTCTGAGAATTGCCACCTGTCATTGACAAAATACTGTTTATCCTTAATTTATTCTCTGAATATTTCCTCTACTTCTGTCTAACTGAAATCTGGCTGTCCTCTGAGGATGCTGCTTTGCATGTAGCCAACTCAAGTGGTGTCTTTCTATCCCACACAACTTGTTTCACTGGGTGTGGAGGGTATGAGGCTGCCCACCTTATTCCTCATTGGTGCTCAAGGACTGTTATCTCTGCCTCCTCCCTAAAACCCTTCAGCAATTTGGAAGCTCAAGCCATTAAGCCACACCATCACCTGTCCTTCCTTGTCATATTCATATTCACACCTCCAGCTCATTCCCCCTTGTTCCTCGAAGAACTTAGCACCTGTTTTACTGTGTCCTTCTACAGAAATATTCTTGTCAAAATTTGTTGCCATCATGGATAGGGAAGATATTCAAAATATTTAATCACTAGTATGAAACAGGTACCAACCAGTAGTTAATGACTATGTATTAGCTGACTATTCGTCTTTCATGTAGATGGTTTTTCCAGTTACCTGGCTTCTTAGTTGCCAAATCTACAGTCACCTGGCCTCTTAATTGCTAAATCTACTTCTTGTTCCTCATTTTACATGTTCCCTTATCAGAGAGGCCATTTCTGACCAGTTCATATATATTAACAATACCCCCCAACAATTGCCACTCTCTAATTTTTACCTTCTCTAAAGCACACATGATATATAATACATTTATGAGTTTACTTGTGTATTGCCTTTCTCTTTTAACTAGAATATAAGCTACGTGAAAGCACTAACTTTGTTCTTTTCACTGGTGTTATCTCAGACCCTACATCAGTGCCCAACAAATAACTGGTACTCAGTAAATATTTGTGGAAAAGTACCTTTGGATCAAAAGTAGAAGCTTTTAGAGGTCAAACTGCAACATTATCACTTTTTGCTACTTAGGCTTTGAATACTAAGTAGTTCTTCAAGAATTTTAAATGAATCAGAGAAAAACAGAATTCTACTAACTTTAAAAAGAGACTGCATTTAATGTAGGCATCCTAGTATGCACAGAATTCTCAGCATCAACAGAAAACCATGTCTCTCTGTACCTGCTAAAAATACAGACACTTTAAACCTCAGGAAATAAAGTGGTTCATGAAATATCAGAGGTGATATCTTGGGTCATCATATAGACAAACTTACAGAAATAACATCATTTCAACCTAAGATGCTAGGAATATATAAATGAAAAATAGGATTCGGTCAGTGGAAGCAACACTAAATTTCTGTCTCTGCCACACATAAGTTTCCTGTCTTCCAGAAAATAGCATTAGGAGAAGCACAATTCATTTTATTCATTTGGGGATTCACCATATAAAATAGGATATATGGCATGAATTGCAGTAAGGGGGCACATTATTCTAAAATTTTCTAACAAGCAAGCCAAGTTTGCCAGGTTCCAAATTAGAATTTAGTCATTTGTCCTACGAGGAAAATGCAAAATTATTTATTTATACCTCTTACAACTTTGCTTGGTTAAAGTTGTATCTGCATAATAGGCAGTGTGCTGGAAGGGAAAGGAAATATGCTTATGGCATCTGCCATAAAAAGAAGCTATTAAAATGACAATGTGACTGATTTCTTGAATGTGGAGAATAAGTACTCCACGAAAAAATCATTCAGCAATAACAGGCTAAACTAAAGACTTTTATTAACAGAGCCTTCTCAGTTATCATACCCTGGACCAGAAGATAGTTTACATCTGACAGAAGGGTAGTCATCTCTGACTATGAGCCCAAGCAATGGCCCTGCTTCAACTAAAAGCTGGGAGCACAGTCCAGACAAGATGAGAAAGCAAGGACTTAACATAACCTTTTGACAAGTTTCCTTTCAAAGGAGAAAAGTAAAGAACAAATTCCAAGCTGATGGCAAAGTTTGAAATTTTTTTTGTAATAGATTCATATTCTATATGTCAATTGTATTGTAATTTACAAATGACCAATGACTTACTATATTAAAAGAGGTTAGATAAAAATATACAGAAAAATAAATTTATTTTTATTATTTTATATAATTAAATACAAATACACAAAAAAAATACATATGCCTGTAGCCCCAACTACTCAGGGGGCTGGGGCAGGAGGATCACTTGATCCCAGGAGTTTGAGACTGCAGTGAGCTATGATCTCCTCACTGATGGGGGCAACAAAGTGAGACCTCCATCTCTTAAAAAAAAAAAAAAAGCAGCATTAAAGAGACATTTGTAGACACAAACATTTACAATTTTTGACAAGTTTTGCTTTAATCCCTATTTTCTTTATGATATGCTTATTTTTCTATTTCTCCCTGGATCTTGGAGAGTGAAATCTCTCTGCAAGTCATTAGCCTGAAGAGGGTCACATCCTCACTCCGGAACCATTCACTAGCAAAAAAGTGGGATTTCCCCTTTTAGACCAACGAGCCTACTGGCATCTCTAGCTACTATTTTTCAGTATCCTTTGATGGCAATTCTTTCTCCATCCATCTTTTAAACCCTAGACTCTCTCAAGATTCCATTATGTGTCCACTTATCTTTTAACTTTTGAGACTTCTTCTGGGTAATCTCATCTATTCCTATGAATTTTCATCTATATTTTGATAACACCCTAATATGTGTCTTCAGCCCAATCTTTTCCTGAGCTGTGGACTCACATATCCAACTACCTGTAGCTCTCTCTACTTGGATTCACCATCACTATAAAAATTCAAGCACATCCAAAGCTGAAGTCAATGTTGGGTCAGATGGTATTTCTGGTTCTAGATCCTTGAGGAATCGCAACACTGTCTTCCACAATGGTTGAACTAATTTATACTCCCACCAACAGTGTAAAAGTGTTCCTATTTCTCCAAATCTTCTGTAGCATCTGTTGTTTCCTGACTTTGTAATGATTGCTATTCTAACTGGCATGAGATAGTATCTCACTGTGGTTTTGATTTTCATTTCTCTAAGTACCAGTGATGATGAGCTTTTTTTCACATGTTTACTGGCCACTTTTGAGAAGTGTCTGTTCGTATTCTTTGCCTACTTTTTGATGGGGTTGTTGGTTTTCTTGTAAATTTGTTTAAGTTCCTTATAGATTCTGGATATTAGCCCTTTGTCAGATGGATAGATTGAAAAAATATTCTCCCATTCTGTAGGCTGCATGTTCACTCTGATGATAGTTTCTTTTGCTGTGCAGAAGCTTTGTCAGATGGATAGATTGCAAAAATTTTCTCCCATTCTGTAGGCTGCATGTTCATTCTGATGATAGTTTCTTTTGCTGTGCAGAAGCTTAATTTAGTTTAATTCTATCCCATTTGTCAACGCTGGCTTTTGTTGCAATTGCTTTTGGTGTTTCAGTTATGAAGTCTTTGCCCATGCCTATGTTCTGAATGGTATTATCTAGGTTTTCTTCTAGAGTTTTTACAGTTTAAGTTTTAAGTCTTTAATCCATCTTGAATTAATTTTCGTATAAAGTCTAAGGAAGGGGTCCAGTTTCTGTTTTCTGCATATGGCTAGCCAGTTTTCCCAGCACCGTTTATTAAATAGGGAATCCTTTCCCCATTGCTTGTTTTTGTCAGATTTGTCAAAAATCTGATGGTTGTAGATGTGTGGTGTTATTTCTGAGGCCTCCGTTCTGTTCTGTTGGACTATACATCTGTTTTGATACCAGTACCATGCTGTTTTGGTTACTGGAATCTTGTAGTGTAGTTTGAAGTCAGGTAGCATGATGCCCCCAGTTCGTTCTTTTCGCTTAGGATTGTCTTGGCTCTACAGGCTCTTTTTTGGTTCCATATGAAATTTAAAGTAGTTTTTTCTAGTTCTGTGAAGAAAGCCAATGGTAGCTTGATGGGAATAACATTGAATCTATAAATTACTTTGGGCAGTATGGCCATTTTCATGATATTGATTCTTCTTATCCATGAGCAAAGAATATTTTTCCATTTGTTTGTGTCCTCTCTTATTTCCTTGAGGAGTAATTTGTAGCGCTCCTTGAAGAAGTCCTTCACATCCCTTGTAAGTTGTATTCCTATGTCTTTTATTTTCTTTGTAACAATTGTGAATGTTTCCTCAATCAACCAGCACTCATACCTCTATAATCCCGATGATTCACCAATTACTTTTCTCCATATGGCCTCTCTTATCTATTCTCTGGGCTACTACTACACTCTTCCCATCCATCTCCCTACCCCTCATGTACTTTAGCTTCCACAGTCTCATTAGTGATCTGTCTAAAATGCACATATGATCTGTAATTCTCCTGCTGGAAGTACTGGTGGGCTCCCTAGTGAAATCTAATCTCTCAGGACTCAAAATTTACAAGTACTTCATAATTTGGTGACAGTTCACCTCTTCACAGAGCCACACTAGCCCAAATAACACTTCCTTGCAAATGAGAAAAGACACCCCTTTCTCTGAGCAGATTCAACCTTATGCCAGAGAACACCGCTGCCATAAAGACGTGCAGTGGCTATGCCTATGCACACAATCTCCTGGATCCATTACCCAAACTTGCCACTTTTGCTTCTGAATTTGTATGTGTGATTTCCCTATTTATGGTCCCCCCACCTGGCCTCACTCCTAGCCCTCCTCCTTCATCTAAATCTTCTTCACTTTCGATTCATAAGTGGCAGTCATGCGTATGCCTCTATTGTGCTTTCACAGAACCCTGCACTCTCATTATCTCAGACCATATCACAGTATATGATTGTGAGTTTGTCATATTCTTACTAAATTATAAATTCTTGGGGACAAGAATCATGTCTGTCTTATTCACCTTTTAATCCCTAATCCTAAGCAGATGCCTGCCACCTAAAAGATGCTTCAATAAATGTTAGATGAATTTAAGTCTAGGCCAGGTGCAGTGGCTCACGCCTGTAATCCCAGCACTTTAGGAGGCTAAGGTAGGGGGTTCAGTTGAGGCCGAGAGTTCGAGACCAGCCTGGGCAACACAGCAAGACCACATCTGTACAAAAAATGCAAAACTTAGCCAGGCATGGTGGATCAAAGTATCATTCTGAAATACTATTCTAAATTATATGTCATAAAGGACCTTTAATAGAGACTGGGACCAAATCAAAAGAAAAATAGTGGAGAACTGAATCCCCCAGAAGACTGAATTCCTGCTGAAAAAAGAGGAATATCTTAAGAGTATAAAAAGGTGACTCAGACATATCCTGTTACTTTAACATCCAAGGATCTGATTGCCAAGGCCTGTATCTCTGTTTCTCATTTCTTTCTCAAAAGCTTTTAGTTTCTTCTTAAAGTTTTGCCTTGAAGCCAAATGTATACTTTCTATATAATTTTAAATAGGATTATAGATCCAATCAAACCAGTCAATTTTCTGCAATCTCTAAGACATCTTAAGGCAACGGCTCAATGTCTATGTCTTGTCTGCTTAGAAGACAGACATGACAGCTAAACTTTTAAAAAATTCTCATAGGTTTTTCCTGTGCTTTTCAGGTCCCTCTGACCAGACCAGGTTCATTTGTAATGGAGATTTTGCACAGATTTCACAAGCTTTGCTAATCCCCTCCATAAGAAAGATAAGCTCGGGGCATTCAGCTTGACATATGTAGTTTCCAGAAATGTTGTCAGTGTTTCTTAGAACTTGTTTAAGGTGCCATGAAAAATAGCAGTGAAATGTAAAGTGTTGGAATTGTTTTTCTAGGAAAACTCATTGTAGATGGAGAGCAAGGTATCTAATAGGATGTGGAAGTTCTAAATAAATACAAGAAGACATGAGGCAGCAGAGAGAAAGAGAAAGTAGCAGAGAGAAAGTAGCCAAGAGAAAGTGATGTTCCATTCATTTGTTTATGTACTCAACATCTTCCAGTTACTGCCTACTATGTGCCAGGCAATATGCTTGATGTTTGGGGGATATGTTGGTGAATGACAGAGACACATCCCTGTCCTAACAGAGGTTTCACCCTACTGGGACACACAGGCAAGAAATTAGTCCCACTGTTCACGGGATATTTCTTATAATCAGATTGCTCACATTTCAGTAGATATACAGAGAATACTAGAAGATGTTTACATCTTATTATTGCTCCTTATATATCTTCTGTTCTTTTAATTCTCTAGTAATCCTATTTCACTGGCACATGTTCTTATTGTTTACTCTAATTCTGAGCTCTCTGGTTGGGGGCCACTCAGATAGGCAGGCCATTTTTTCTCATTAGAAGTCAGGTCTGGGCTGGGCATGGTGGTTCATGCCTGTAATCCCAGCACTTTGGGAGGCCGAGGCAGGCGGATCACAAGGTCAGGAGATCGAGACCATCCTGGCTAACATGGTGAAACACCGTCTCTACTAAAAATACAAAAAATTAGCCAGACATGGTGGCAGGCACATGTAGTCTCAGCTACTCAGAGGCTGAGGCAGGAGAATGGGGTGAAACCAGGAGGCGGAGCTTGCAGTGAGCCAAGATCATGCCACTGCACTCCAGCTGGGGCAACAGAGCGAGACTCCATCTCAAAAAAAAAAAAAAAAAAGTCAGGTCTGGTGTTGGAATCTTAAGGTGGTAAGACTTAAACCTTAAAAAAGATTAGAAAAGTATCTTGTCTAATGATCCGATGGTGTAATAACAGGCTTTGGCCACCTCCTGGGGTCAGGAGACCTAGCATACTCATCCTCTGACTACTCAGTCCTCATCCCTAGGCTCCATGACTGCTTGTCATGTGGTCCACCCATTTGTGGAAGACTGAGGTTGGGGAAGCCAATTCAATTCTCTTTGCAAAAACCTCAACACAGCCCAAAGTTTTATCCACACAAGATCATTGCACGTCTGAGTGTGGCTTGCCTTAGGAGAGACATGTAACCAGTCCCAGGACTTAGAGTTGAGGAGAAGGGAAATTAAAATGTCCATTTCCTAAAACCTCTACAGATTCTCAAGTTCTAAATCTTTAACTATGCAGACTTACGGCATTTATTTTGAAAAAGTCATGTTATTCAAAATAATAGCTGCTTCGGGAAGAATAACTAATGGATGCTGGGCTTAATACCTAGGTGGTGAGATGATCTGTGCAGCCATGTGCACCATGGCACACATTTACCTATGTATCAAACCTACACATGTACCCCTAAACTTAAAATAAAAGTTGGAAAAAAAGAAAAAAAAATAGTAATAGCCGCTATGAATTAACCAATTATTTTGTTTCAGGAATTATAATTGCTTCCAGTCCTGCCACTAATTAATTGGTTATGTGATCACAGCAGTGTCATAGACCTCCCTGTGCCCATTACCTTTCTGTAAAATAAGGGAATTGGAATAAAAGACCTCTAAAATCTGCTTTTAAGACTCCATAATATGAATCTCTAGTACTCTTTGGACAGCAGCACTCTTTAGATCATTGTGGTCCCTTGAAATCTGGTCCTAAGCTTCCTGTCTGGCTGTGTCTTTCTGACTCCTCTGAGTGAACTTCCTCTGCAGCCAAACTAATTCTACTTCACATGAGTTACACAGCTGTTCTCCTTCTTGAAATACCTTCCTCTATCCTAACTCTCTGAAATCTGCACTGTTGGGAAAGGCTGTCCTCCAGGGGCCCTGAGAATCCATGCACATTATTGCTGAGTGTGCCAAACTTTAAGAACAACTCGACCTACCACAGGCACTGCTTCTATCTGGGCTCATTGCCTCTCCCTGTGGGACTTACAGGCAGAAGAACAGATAATTTACATTCCTTTCCTGTGCTGTGAGATTTAAGTTCTTACCTTCATCCATTGTCTCATCACCTGCTTTCAGTGCCTATGGCATGGTGGCAGATTTACTCCTTACCATCCTCTATGAGGTCAGCGTGCTTCCCTGACACAAGCACTCAGAAAGACCAAAGTAAATTTCTATCTTCTCTGCAAATAACCAAAATTTCAAAGACGTTTCCATCATCCTTTGAACATCTATGTGTTGAAACTAAAAAGATATGTACCACAAGGAGGGCACAGAAACTGAGGGAGGTTACCATGGCTCCAGTTCTAATTCTCAGTTTTTAAAGTGATTTGTTATATCCTTGTTACAGGATTGATTAGGCATGGGGAAAATGACTCCAGTAAACCAAACTCACAACTGACTGAAGTACAAACAGGGACCCAATTTGTTCATTTACCGTGAGAAATATAACTCTTATGTTCATCTGAAATGTATCTGTCAGTATGACAAAACATTCTCTCACCACAGGAAGATCTGTTTGGGAAACCAAATTACAGTCACACGATTGCTTAGTGAGCACAGAATCCGAGTTAAGGGAGTTGGTGAAGTGAGGCTAGTATTTATGAGTGGAGGCCAAGCTTATGGATCTTTCTTGCGTTACAGATTTATCCACCATAAAAAGGGACAAATCAAGTTCTTGGTGTAGGGCAACCTTCCTCAGAGAGCACTTCACTTTTGTTTATGTTCCATTGCTGCCCATCCATCTATATTTTTGTGGGTCCTTCCTCTTCACTGCAGCTTTAGCTATTAGACCTTGAACTTGAATGTGGTGGAAAAGAGACTTGATGTGTTAAAGTTCCTTTTGCCTCTATCTAATTTGTCTCCACCTAAAGTTTCATTTGTTTCAGAGCTATGAAGGGCAGGAGAGGTACAGGAGAGTTACTGAAGGCTCTTTTTCAATGTACCACAATTTAAGAAATTACAATTATTTTTAAAGATTGTGCCAAATTTTAAGCCTCCCTGAGGTCAATGTTGGGTGATGCATGCCCCTCAGATTCCCTTTATCAGACCTGTACTCCCATCCCTAGCTGATGTAAGTATTGGATGGCTGCCTCCAGCTGATGGAGCTGCCACTCTGAGGATTTACACATATCCCTACCCCATGGTGTGTGGGGTTATCCCATAATCAATGACTAGCCTACGTTGGGGTAGAAAAGCTACCTTGCTGGCTTGGTGAAGTTTATGGACCACAGTCCCCAGCCCCAATCCCTAGTTCAAACTGAGACTAGACTTGATCTGAGAGCACATCCTTACTCAGCTCATTGTCCTTGCCTTTCCTCCTCTGCTCTCTCCCTAACTGGTCTTTCAGAAGAGCACTCCAGCAATAAGTCCCACATCTCAATCTCTGTCTCAAGCTTTACTTCTAGGGTGCCCAGCCTAAGAGAGCTCATAACAAGTATACTTTCCCCATCTTCCTGCTACTTCTCTAGCATCCTTGGTGGGCTTATTCCTCTCCCTAGATAAGGTCTATGCTGGTTCTATAGAAATAGAGTCAGAGAACTAAGATCAGGCATGAGGAGCCTACTAGCTAGGATCCGTCTGCACAGGATATAGAGGACAGGGGTATATCTGAGAAAAGGAACCCTGATGCTTACCCCCAGATACTGGAATTGTTATTTTACAGCCCTGACAGTTTCTGTAGGTGCTTTCTGTGTCCTCCGCCTGTAAGTTTTCACTAATAACTGATAGTATTTTCTATCCAATTTTTTTTTACTTTTTAAATATTTTTTACTTTGGTTTAAATGAAGAGGAACAGGACAAACAGAGCACGGGCATAGCGAAGAGACATGAGTGGGACTATTCAGGGGACAATAAGGTTATGCCTGGAATGCTTAAGAGCAATAAGGAAAGGAGAAAGATCTTCCCACTGAAAGGTTTACAGTTCATTCTGTCTGGAGCCCGGGACAGAGCAAGGAGGAGTCAGGAAACAAAGAACATGGCCCTCAGAGAATCCAGATGGTTGGCCACAGGGTCTCCAGTTAGGGCAATGCCCCCCACCACCACTGCCCCACAAGAAACCCAGTCATTCAAGACCAGACACTAAATCCCAGCCTTATCCTGACTTCACAAATTTCAAGACATCTCCTCATAAAAGCAGGAAGACTGAAGAACTGTTAAAAACAAAATGCACAGGAGCCACCAACCACAAAAACAGCTCAAATTCACACCCATAATGTGACTGTGACCTCAGCGCCATAGCCACAAGCACCGTCATTGCCTCTCCACCTCCTAAGAATGATCCTCCTGATATCTGGAACCAGTTATCACTCATATTTGCATCCCTCGCCTTACACAGAAGGCCTTAGCACTGAGTAGTCCCCATCTAAATGAGCCCACCCTCCCCAGCACCACACCTCCCCCTGTTCTACCACTCTACTTAACCCCAGTTCGTTTTCTTCATAACACACACCACAACTTGAAAATATGTATGTATTCCTTTGTTTCCCTTTTTACTGTCAGTCTCCCTCACTAGCTTGAGAGCTCCATATGACAGTAACTGTATTTATTCACCATCATGACAAAAATAAAAAACAGTATTTGACAAAAGTAGTATAGACTTCACCAATACTGGTAGAATGATTGAATGAATGCTGATGACATGGTGAAAAGTGTTGGAGCCAACTATAGTTTTGGCCCTTTAATTCAGAACAGGAGCTTATCTTCAAACACCAAGTCTGAGCTTGGCACCAGGACCAGATAAGGGTTGCAGTACTTCTTGTTCCCTGACGCTTAAAGAATAATTGGGTTATAGGGATAGTTAAAAGGACTGAGTAGAATTTGGTGATTAGCAATGAAATAGAAGAAAATTGACAGGAAAAGAGCTTTTGCAGTAATCCTCTTTTATGCCATTTTTATCTCAGAATGCTGAAGGGTTTTCCATATGTATCATGTTTTCAGTTCTTAGTTTTCAAATGTGTAATTTATACAGCTTCAAAAGAATAATTGGCAACATATGAATATGCATGTGCATATTTATGATATTGCATCCATCAGCACAATATTACCTTTCCTCCTGCGTTTAAAATGTATACATTTTGCACTTTAGAATAATGAGTCTACATGGATTGGTGTCAAACAAACGGTTCTACCATTCTTTATTAGTTTTCCTTTCATAGTACTTTATGCCAAGAACAAACACCATATTCTTTGAAGGTTGTTTTTATAGAATGTTTTCTCAGGTGATACAGAAAAAGAAGAGCTTGCCTCTGAATAGGACTGCATACACTGGATTAAATCCCCTGAGCACTACTGTCAACAGTAAACAATACCTTTATTTCATTCAAGATCTCAATTCTGTCAGTTTTTCCAATTAACCTGTCAGCCACTTTCCAACTTTTAACCCTGTAAATGAAAGCTGGCCCTCCTTTATCACTATGCCAAGTCCTCTGAGTCTCCCTTACACTAAATACATTTGCTAATAATTTTCTGTTCGCTTCTGTTTATCAGCTCACAGTCACCTAATGCTATCCTTTCCACTCAGTATGCCCAGGTAACCCCTCTCATAATTAATATTAATGGAGCATGTACATGCTTAATATACATAATCTTATTTAATCCTTACAAGAACCCTATAAAGTGCCATATCAGAGTTCTCAGATTGCAAGCAATGGAAATCAACTTTAGCTTAATTAAGCAAAAGGAAACTTACTGGAAAAATACTGGAGTTGTCATTACCAATGGGAAGGGTAGAAAGCCAAGCTTAGAAATGAGCAGAAGCTAAGGCATCTCCAGAGAACTAGGAATCCAAAATTATAGGGATAATGTGTGATCAGAACTATAGTACAATCAACAAGTAAATGCTAACACTTACATGTTGTTAATTGTGTGCTAGATAATGTTCCAAGCATTTCACATAACACATATGCACATATCACAATGTATAGTAGATATCCATTTTTCTCTGTTTGGTGTCTATCTATCTCAAAGCTTGAAAGCTCCATGTGGACAGAAATCATGTGTACTGTATTTACTGATGCATACCTAACGTCAAGGATGTAGTCGGCATATAGGATAAGATAGGTACCCTTAACACTCCCATTTTACACATGACGAAGCATGCACAGGAAGGCTAAATAATTCCCAAAGTCATGCAGTTGCAGTGTATGGTGTATCCCTAGAATCTGTGGCCTTAACCACCATACTATAATTTAACCCACTTTTAGTCATTTATTTCTCTGGTCAAGTTCAGACTCCAAAGGGCCTATCCAGTTGGTATTCACAGGGTGACACACATTCCCATTATCTCAGGAAGGGTTGATTACCAATTCACTGAGGAAGCAATGATTCCTCCAAAGGAATTCAGGATATTATAAGATAAATAAAATGGGAGGTCAAAGAATGACAAACATCTTCTCACAATAACCTCCAGGTTGAAACCATTATCTTCTCCATTTTACACATGAGGAAAGTGAAGCAAAAGTCTATGTTATAATTCTCTACTTCTATGGTGACAAAGCTGAGAGTATTGGGTTGAATAGTGCCTCCCCAAAACTCACATCCATCCAGAATCTATGAATGAGACCTTATTTGGAAACAGGGCTTTTGTCAGTGTAATCAAGTTGAGGTCACACTGAATTAGGGAAAGCCCTAATCTCATAATTAAGGTCCCTACAAGAGGAAATTTTGGACACAGATACAGGAAGAGGGAGAATGCCATTTGAAAACTGAGGCAGAGATTGGAATGATGTGTCTACTAAATAAGTGCCAGAAGCTAGGAAGAGGCAAGGACAGAGCTCCCTTACAGCCTCAGAGAGAGCATGGCCATGCTAATACTTTGATTTTTGACTTCTGGCCTCCACGATTGTGAGAGAATATATTTCTGCTGTTTTAAGCCATATAGTTTGTGTTAATTTGTTACAGCAACCCTAGCAAATTAATACACTAATGCTCACATTAATATTAAATAACTTATCCTAGATAACAGAACTTATAAGTGGCATAGACTGCATTACATGTTTCCTCTCTTTTACTTTTCCTCCAACCCTCATGCCCCACTATACCTTCAATCCTTAACTACCCAGCAGTCTTCCCTAGATTGCCTAATTCTCCCCTGACTCTGACAAACTGCTATCTTGGTTTAACTTTTACTTTAGGTTCAAGTGTGCATATGCAGGTGTGTTATACAGGTAAATTGTATGTCGGGGAGGTTGGTGTACAGATTACTTCTTCACCCAGGTGATAAGCATGGTTCCCAAAAGGTAGTTTTTTAATCCTCACCCTCCTCCCACGCTCCACCCTCAAGCAGGCCCCAGTGTCTGCTGCTCCCTTCTTTGTATTCATGGGTACTCAGTCTAACTGCAGTCTTGACCACTGATCTACTTCCTGTCAAAATGATTCTAAGTAGTACTTCATTCTCCACAGCCTGTTCAATGTTCTATTAATAAGATAAACTGGTGTGCTAATTTAGAAATCGCTAGCACACAGTTATGTAACATTTTCATTTAAAAATGACTCCATAAAAACCAATATCTTAACCCAAAGCCCCCATGATCATAGGGGATGAAGGATGGGTGGCAACTATAAAGCATTTCATCCTTTGGCTTACACCACACAGATGACTAACAACTCTGCTCTTTTTATAAAAATATTGGCATATGGCCTGTTAGGCCCTTTGAATTATTATTCTCTCTTTTACAGCACTGACCTCCTGGGAAAAAAAACAAAAACTCTAGCCTTCTGAAACTAGTCACTTTGTTTTGCAGTATCTTTTTTCTTACAACCTGTGACTTCCACCAGATTAAGCCAAAATATTTGTTTTCTATTCCCTTGTATCCATAGATAACTAATGATCAGCAAGTAAGCAGAAAGCCCAACTTACAAACATAGTGCTATTTGGTATTCAGCAAAAGAGAAGAAGTAGGGAATGGTTGTTGAGTCAACCAACCAGCAACATCTGCCCTATGCCTCTATGTGGCAGGCACAATTCTAAACATATTATACTAATTCATTTAATCTTCACAAAAACCTAGAAGAGAAATATTATCACTGTCACTTTATGAATGAAGAAACTGTGACACAGAGAGGTTAATTAAAAGCTTTCATATGAATTTGCTAGGACTATCATAACCAAGTACTGCAACTGGGTGGTTTAAACCAAAATTTGTTATCTCACTATTTGGAGGTGAAAATTTCAAGATAAAGGTGTCAGAAGGGGTACTTCTTCTTAGGGATATGGGAGAGACTCTGTTCCATGCATCTCTCCTAGTTTCTGGTGATTTTCTAGCAATATTTGGCATTCCTTTGATTAATGCATGGCCCCAGTCTCTGCCTTGATCTTCACATTGCATTCTCCTGTGCCTGTGTGTCTTTGTGTTAAAATTTCCCCTTTTTATAAGGACACCAGTCATATTGGATTAGGGCCACCCTAATGGCATCATCTTAACTTAATAATCTGCAAAGACACCATTTCCATTAAGATCATATCACAGGTACTGAGCGTTAGGACTTTAACATCTTCTGGAGGGACACAATTCCACCCATAACACCTTGGTCGGTGGGGCATCCAGGAATTGGCACACAGACAACTGCCTCCAGAACTTCTTTACTTTAACAACTACATTTTCCTTCTCTTCATTTTCAAAGTGACACTAGCTATGGTTTCCCTCTCTCTCAAGTCTTTCCATTGACATAATTTATTCTCCTCCTACTCAGGACTTTCATAATCAACCAAACAGCTGCTTTTAAGATCTTCTCTCAGGATTAAGATGTTTAAAATGGTTATTGTATAACAAAGTTTGGTTGAGCTAAGTTGTCCTATGTTTTGAAAGATGGGTGTTTACTTATGAGAAATTCAAGGGATGTGCTTGGGTTTAGTTTTTCTCATAGCAAACTTAAAATACGGAAAGATAGAAAACCTTTTGATTTGTTTGGCTAAACACAGAGTGCATGCTCACAGCGTTAGGTGAGAATGGAATCTCTACTTTATTTTTATATAAACATGATGTGGACTCTGTATTGTTGGTGATGGCTTAAAAATCTTACAGTGGCAGGATTTACATGGCTGTGAGCATTTGTGCACAGCAGCAGGATGGCTCTAAGCACAGACTTTGGGTAAGAAAGATCTATACAATCACCAGCTAGTTGTTATCTGCCCTGCCCCTTCCTTTTTTCACTCTTTGTCTGAGGGCTTTCTCTTCCTGGCAAACCCTACTTTGCCCACCCATCCAGCATACTGGAAGTACTCTCCCCCAGATATTATTCTTCAATATATGACTGGCATGAGTCGCTATAAAAAATATCCCAGCTCCACTGCTCCTTGAGTGGGAAAACTAAGGTGTGTTTCCACATGGGCTCCCTGAATTTCTTCAGCAAGATTAAAATCTAATTGCCTACATGGAACTAGCTTAATAATTCACTCTTTACTGGTTGCCTCCCCTTCTTTATCTCACTTTTCCACCAGTAGGGTATAGTATTTTTTTAAAATCTCCTATTAAATTATTTACTTTTGAATCCTCTTCTCAGAATCTGCTTCTGATGAAATCCTACTAAGATGATGGCTATGTGAACTTAAGAAATTTACTTAATTTCTCTATACCTCAGTTTCTACATCCTCCAAATGGAATTGCTTAAAAGAAATTAACAACCTGAAGGGGCTTTCACTAGCCAAATCTGGGACAACCTGAGCATCAAATAAACAATGGTCAAAACATATTACTTACTGAATAATAAAAGCATCCTATGAGTCCATACTAACAATGAATAAATAATTGTGGAAAAGAGGAAGACTTTTCCTATGGTACAAAGATGCTAATAAGTATGGAAGAAATTGTGGAATTTGAAAATCACCATTTGGCATCATATTAATAATTAATTTAGCTAAATTAGCATGCAGGTGAAAGTTTCTTGAGAAACAGGACACTTACATTGTCTCAAAGTACTCCTCAACAAATTACTTAATTACAAATCAAGAAAGTATAACTTTATAGCAGAAAAACCTATCAGATGCCACCTTGATCAAATTATCAAAATTAACATTACCAGTAATTAGATAAATTGATGTACAGCTCAATAGATTATAAAAAGAGCACAATATCACTTTTGTCGTATTTCTGCCAAAATGCATAATCAAATCTAATCATGAAGAAATAGAAAATAAACTGAAATTACAGGACATTTTCTAAAATAACTGACTGGATAGTAATCTTCAAAATTATCACATCAAGAAAGCCAAGGAAAGACTGAGAAACTTTCCAGGCACACAGAGAATAAAGAGACATGCTGCAATGAACTAGATCCTTTTGTCATAAAGAGCATTATTGGGACAATTAGTAAAACTTAAATGGGGTCTGAGGTTAAGATGGTAGTAACACACCAGTATTAATCTGATGACTGTAATTTAGTTATATAGAAGAATATTCTTATTTGTAGAAAATATGCACTAAAGCACTGAGGGATGTTGAAGCACTATGTCAGCAACTTATTTTCAACAGCTCAGGAAAAGTAAATGGTTTTCTTCTCTTCTTAGAGCTTTTCTGTAAGTTTAATATTATTTCAAGTTATTTTTTAAAATCTGGTTTATCTTCAGTCAACTGTGCCTATTCTACCTGTACGGGTAATATTTTCATGAGTTTCTTAATAAACTGGTGATCAGAAACTTATTTGCACCTATTTACAAAATTAAAACATTTAAACAAAAAATTAAGTTCATACATTTAAAATGCTTAGAGAAATTTTTCCTCCAATTATGATGAAGTAACAAGTCCTAGATATGTCCTCCTACCATAAATAACTAGAAAGATGGAAAAAAAGTACCAGAGTAGTGGGGAGAATCTGTTTCCAGACAATGCCTAGGACTGAGATTCCTAGGAGACTGGAAATAAAAAATATGAGCCATAGTTACTTCACCTTTCTACCTGGAGGCAATTTCTCAACTACAGTGCAGGCAGGAAAGCCCAAAGAACAACAGTTTTGTTACATTGAGGAAAGAGAGATATAAATATGAGGGAGCTAAAATAGTCGGAATTTGCAAAGCAGAGAATCAGAGAAAAGGGTACTACACAGAAAAGGAGAGCAAAGAAATCTTTGTTGGTTCTCCTTGACTCTTTTTCTGAATAAGAGGTGCATGCATAGAGTGATAATCCACAAGGCCTGGCATTGTATTACCAAGGAGATGAAAACTCAATTCCCAGGGTTCACAAGTTCCAATTAGACGGGGTAGTGAGACTTCACTGGTATCCTGGGTTATTCAGTAGAGACACAAGGATAACACTTTAGTAGTAATGAAAAAGCAATCCTATAATAAAGGCCACTCTAGATGTACCCTTACAAAACTTCAAAACAAATCTCAAAATCATCAAGCTGGTTATCAACAAATTTAACTGTCTATAAAAACAAAGTTTGAAACCATTTAAACAAAGTCCCCAAATTCAAACACTCGTATACTCAGAACTCACAATGTCTAACACTTGATAAAAAATTACCAGACATAAAAAGAAGCGGAAAATTGTGAGTCATAACTAAAAGAATACCCAATCAACAGGAAAAGATTTAGAAATGAAAGAGATGATGAAATTATCACATAAGAACTTTAAACACGGAGAGTTCATCTCTACAAATATTTCTTTAAAATTAGCCAGGTATTGATTTTGTAGGGAAAATGGCAGATAGGAGGCGGGACTAAATTGCAGCCCCTCCTCAGACAGACAGAGCAGCATGTGGAGACTCACATCATGAACTTTTTGCTCCAAGAACTACTGCAGGAATGTACCAGAAAAGCTGAGAGAATCCACAGACCCTCTGAAGGAAATGGATTGCTCCTGCAGTACCCAAGAGACAACTCAAATACAGCAAGGGCCCAAACTGCCCAAAAGAAGAAAGGGGAATCGTTTACCCCTGAACGCACACCTTCACTGGGGAACCTGAAAGTCTAGATTGTGGGAGAAGGATTTGACCTTACCTGGAGCTGAGTCAATTTAGAGAGCCAAGCAAAATACAGGGGAAGAGGAAGCAGTGGAAAAAGCCCTGTGAATTCTCTGGGTCCCCAGGGAAGCCATTTCTGACTTGTGTCACAGGGGTCCTTGGGGAGGGCTGCCAGAGAAAGTGGGAAAAGACCACATAAAGAATGGAACCTCCATCTGAACTTTGTAACAATTCCAACTGAACATGAAATCCCCTGGCCAGAACTCAGGGCAGGGTGTGCAGACTCGACAGACAGGGAGGCACAAAATCCCAGCTCACTTTCTCAGCCAGGTGGCTGGTAGCTGGGGCAAGTTGTCAGTCCTGCTAACCCACTGCCTGGAAACAAACTCGGTGCTGTTTGGGGGTATGGTGGAAGTGAGACCAGCATTTCAGGTTGCATGGGAGCTGGGTGAAGCCTGTAACTGCCAGCTTTCCCCCACTTCCCTGAAAACCTGTATGACACAGCACAGGCAGCCATCATCCTCCTGGAAACATAACTCCATTGACCTAGGAACCACACCCCCATCCCCCACAGCAGTCACAGCAAGCCCCACCCAAGGAGAGTCTGAGATCAGATATGCCTAACCCTGCTCCCACCTGATGGTTCTTCCCTACCCACTCTGATAGCTGAATACAAAGGTCATATTTTTTTGAAGTTCCAGGATCCCATCTATTGCTTGATCCTACCTATACTACCACAACTAATGCTCTCTTGAAAGTGCCACCTCCTAGCAGGAGGCCAACCAGCACAAAACTAGTGAATCAAACAACTACAACTACGGATCCCTACAGAGTCCATTTCACCCCCTGCCACCTCCACTGGAGCAGGTGCTGGCATCCACACCTGCAAGACCCAAAGACTGCACATCACAGGCTCTGGGCAAACACCCCTCAGTACCAGCCTGGAGCCTGGTAGCCCTGGTGGGTGGCTAGACCCAGGAAAGAAATAACAATCACTGCAGTTCAGCTATCAAGAAGACACATCCCTAGAAAAAGGCAGAGAATACTGCCTCAAGGGAACACCACGTGAGACAAAAGAATTCTGAACAGCAGCCTTGAGCCCCAAATCTTCCCTCTGACATGGCCTACCCAAATGAGAAAGAATCAGAAAAAACAATTCTGGTAATATGACAAAACAAGGTTCTTTAACACCCCTAAAAATTCACAGTAGCTCAGCTCACCAGCAATGGATTCAAACCAAGAAGAAATCCCTGAATTGCCTGAAAAAGAATTGAGAAAATTGATTATTAAGCTAATCAAGAAGGCACCAAAAAAAGGTGAAGTCCAAATTAAGGAAAAAAAAAAAAAAGATACAACACATGAGGAGAGAACTATTCAGTAAAATAGACAGCAAAAACACAAAACAATCACAACTTCAGGAAATAAAGGACGCACTTAGAGAAATGCAAAATGTACTGGCAAGTCTCAACAAAGAATCAAACAAGCAGAAGAAAAAACTTCAGAGCTCAAAGACATGGTTTCAGAATTAACCCAATCCAATAAAGACAAAGAAGAAAAGAACTTTAAAAAATAAATAAAGCCTCCAAGAAGTTTGGGATTATGTTAAATTACCAAACCTAAGAATAATTGGCATTCCTGAGGAAGAAGAGAAATCTAAAAGTTTGGAAAATATATTTGGGGGAATAATCAAGAAAAACTTCCCGAACCTTGCTAGTGACCTAGACATCCAAATGCAAGAAGCTAAAGGAACACCTAGGAAATTCATTGCAAAAAGATTATCACCTAGGCACATAGTTATCAGGTTATCTAAAGTCTAGACAAAGGAAAGAATCTTAAGAGGTGAGCAGCAAAAGGATAAGGTAACCTATAAAGGAAAACCTATTAGAGTAACATCAGGTTTCCTACCATACATCCTACAAGCTAGAGGGAATTGAGGCTTTATCTTTGGCCTCCTTAAACAAAACAATTATCAGCCAAGAATTTTGTATCCAGTGAAAGTAAGCTTTATAAATGAAGAAAGGATACAGTTTTTTTTTTCACACTAACAAATGCTGAAAGAATTTGTCACTACAAAGACAGCACTACAAGAACTGCTAAAAAGGAGCTCTAAATCTTGAAACAAATCCTGGAAACACATCAAAAGAAAACCTCTTTAATGCATAAATCTCACAGGACCTATAAAACAAAAATGCAATTAAAAAAAAAAACAAGGTATACAGGCAACAAATAGCACAATGAATGGAATAGTACTTCACATCTCAATACCAACAATGAATGTAAATAACTTAAATGTGCCACTTAAAAGAAACAGAATTTCAGAATGGATAAGAATTGAACAACCAAATATCTGCTGCCTTCAAGAGACTCAGCTAGCACGTAAGGATTCACATAACTTAAGGTAAAGGAGTGGAAAAAGACATTCCATGCAAACGGACACCAAAAGTAAGTAGTAAAAGCTATTCTTACATAAGACAAAATAAACTTTGAAGCAACAGCAGCTTAAAAAGACAAAAAGGGACACTATGTAATAATAAAAGGACAGGGGTGGAGCCAAGATGGCCAAATAGGAACAGCTCCAGTCTACAGCTCCTGGCGTGAATGACACAGAAGATGAATGATTTCTGCATTTCCAACTGAGGTCCCGGGTTCATCTCATTGGGGACTGTCGGATAGTGGGTGCAGGACAGTGGGTGGAGCACACTGAGCATGAGCCGAAGCAGGGCGAGGCATCACCTCACCCAGGAAGCCCAAGGGGTCAGGGAATTCCCTTTCCTAGGAAAGGGTTGACAGAGGGCACCTGGAAAATCAGATCACTCCTACCCTAATACTGCACTTTTGCAATGGTCTTAGCAAACGGCACACCAGGAGATTGTATCCTGCACCTGGCTCGGAGGGTCCTAAGCCCATGGAGCGTCACTCATTGCTAGCACAGCAGTCTGAGATCAAACTGCAAGGTGGCAGTGAGGCTGGGGAAGGGGCGCCCACCATTGCCCAGGCTTGAGTAGGTAAACAAAGCAGCAGGGAAGCTCAAACTGGGTGGAGCCCCCTGAAGCTCAAGGAGGCCTACCTGCCTCTGTAGACTCCATCTCTGGGGGCAGGGCATAGCCAAACTAAAGGCAGCAGAAACCTCTGCAGACTTAAATGTCCCTGTCTGATAGCTTTGAAGAGAGTAGTGGTTCTCCTAGCATGCATCTGGAGATCTGAGAATGGACAGACTGCCTCCTCAAGTGGGTCCCTGACCCCCGAGTAGCCTAACTGGGAGGCACCCCCCAGTAGGGGCAGAGTGACACCTCAAATGGCCAGGTACTCCTCTGAGACAAAACTTCCAGATAACGATCAGGCAGCAACATTTGCTGTTCACCAATATCTGCTGTTCTGCAGCCTCTGCTGCTGATACCCAGGCAAACAGGGTCTGGAGTGGACCTCCGGCAAACTCCAACAGACTTGCAGCTGAGGGTCCTGACTGTTAGAAGGAAAACTAACAAACAGAAAGGACATCCACACCAAAAACCCATCCATATGTCACCATCATCAAAGACCATCATCAAAGATAAAACCACAAAGATGGGGAAAAAACAGAGCAGAAAAACTGAAAATTCTAAAAATCAGAGTGTCTCTCCTCCTCCAAAGGAACACAGCTCCTCACCAGCAATGGAACAAAGCTGGATGGAGAATGATTTTGACGAGATGAGAGAAGAAGCCTTCAGACAATCAAACTTCTCCGAGCTAAAGGAGGAAGTTTGAACCCATGGCAAAGAAGTTTAAAACCTTGAAAAAAGATTAGATGGATGGCTAACTAGAATAACCAATGCAGAGAAGTCCTTAAAGGACCTGATGGAGCTGACAACCACAGCATGAGAACTACAAGACAAATGCACAAGCCTCAGTAGCCGATTCGATCAACTGGAAGAAAGGGTATCAGTGATGGAAGATCAAATGAAGGAAATGAAGCGAGAAGGGAAGTTTAGAGCAAAAAGAATAAAAAGAAATGAACAAAGCCTCCAAGAAATATGGGACTATGTGAAAAGGCCAAATCTATGTCTGATTGGTGTACCTGAAAGTGATGGGGAGAATGGAACCAAGTTGGAAAACACTCTGCAGGATATTATCCAGGAGAACTTCCCGAATCTAGCAGGGCAGGCCAACATTCAGATTCAGGAAATACAGAGAACGCCACAAAGAAGCTCGTCGACAAGAGCAACTCCAAGACACATAATTGTCAGATTCACCAAAGATGAAATGGAGGAAAAAATGTTAAGGGCAGCCAGAGAGAAAGTCGGGTTACCCACAAAGGGAAGTCCATCAGACTAACAGCTAATCTCTCGGCAGAAACACTACAAGCCAGAAGAGAGTGGGGGCCAATACTCAACATTCTTAAAGGAAAGAATTTTCAACCCAGAATTTTATATCAAGCCAAACTAAGCTTCATAATTGAAGGAGAAATAAAGTACTTTACAGACAAGCAAATGCTGAGAGATTTTGTCACCACCAGGCCTGCCCTAAAAGAGCTACTGAAGGAAGCACTAAACATGGAAAGGAAAAACTGGTACCAGCCACTGCAAAAACATGCCAAATTGTAAAGACCTTCGAGAATAGGAAGAAACTGCATCAACTAACGAGCAAAATAACCAGGTAACATCATAATGACAGGATCAAATTCACACATAACAATATTAACCTTAAATGTCAATGGGTTAAATGCTCCAATTAAGACACAGACTGGCAAATTGGATAAAGAGTCAAGACCCATCAGTGTGCTGTATTCAGGAAACCCATCTTATGTGCAATGACACACATAGGCTCAAAATAAAGGGATGGAGGAAGATCTACCAAGCAAATGGAAAGCAAAAAAAGGCAGGGGTTGCAATCCTAGTCTCTGATAAAACAGACTTTAAACCAGCAAAGATCAAAAGAGACAAAGAAAGCCATTACATAATGGTAAAGGGATCAATTCAACAAGAAGAGCTAACTATCCTAAATATATATGCACCCAATACAGGAGCACCCAGATTCATAAAGGAAGTCCTTAGAGACCTACAAAGAGACTTAGACTCCCACACAATAATATTGGGAGGCTTCAACACCCCACTGTCAACATTAGACAGATTAACGAGACAGAAAGTTAACAAGGATATCCAGGAATTTAACTCAGCTCTGCACCAAGTGGACATAATAGACATCTACAGAACTCTCCACCCCAAATCAACAGAATATACATTCTTTTCAGCACCACACCACACCTATTCCAAAATTGACCACATAGTTGGAAGTAAAGCATTCCTCAGCAAATGTAAAAGAACAGACATTATAACAAACTGTCTCTCAGACCACAGTGCAATCAAACTAGAACTCAGGATTAAGAAACTCACTCAAAACCACTCAACTACATGGAAACTGAACAACCTGCTCCTGAATGACTACTGGGTACATAACGAAATGAAGGCAGAAATAAAGATGTTCTTTGAAACCAATGAGAACAAAGACACAACATACCAGAATCTCTGGGACACATTCAAAGCAGTGTGTAGAGGGAAATTTATAGCACTAAATGCCCACAAGAGAAAGCAGAAAAGATCTAAAATTGACATCCTAACATCACA
This sequence comes from Pan paniscus, assembly GCF_029289425.2. Taxonomy (NCBI): domain Eukaryota; kingdom Metazoa; phylum Chordata; class Mammalia; order Primates; family Hominidae; genus Pan; species Pan paniscus. Next base: position 101,294,673 of record NC_073258.2, read on the forward strand.
ACTGAAAGAACTAGAGAAGCAAGAGCAAACATACTCAAAAGCTAGCAGAAGGCAAGAAATAACTAAGATCAGAGCAGAACTGAAGGAAATAGAGACATGAAAAACCCTTCAAAAATCAATGAATCCAGGAGCTGGTTTTTTGAAAAGATCAACAAAATTGATAGACCGCTAGCAAGAATAATAAAGAAGAAAAGAGAGAAGAATCAAATAGACGCAGTAAAAAATGATAAAGGGGATATCACCACCAATCCCACAGAAATACAAACTACCATCAGAGAATACTATAAACACCTCTACACAAATAAACTAGAAAATCTAGAAGAAATGGATAAATTCCTGGACACATACACCCTCCCAAGACTAAACCAGGAAGAAGTTGAATCTCTGAATAGACCAATAACAGGCTCTGAAATTGAGGCAATAATTAATAGCTTACCAACCAAAAAAAGTCCAGGACCAGATGGATTCACAGCCGCATTCTACCAGAGATACAAGGAGGAACTGGTACCATTCCTTCTGAAACTATTCCAATCAATAGAAAAAGAGGGAATTCTCCCTAACTCATTTTATGAGGCCAGCATCATCCTGATACCAAAGCCTGACAGAGACACAACAAAAGAAGAGAATTTTAGACCAATATCCCTGATGAACATCGATGCAAAAATCCTCAATAAAATACTGGCAAACCGAATCCAGCAGCACATCAGAAAGCTTATCCACCATGATCAAGTGGGCTTCATCCCTGGGATGCAAGGCTTGTTCAACATACACAAATCAATAAACGTAATCCAGCATATAAACAGAACCAATGACAAAAACTACATGATTATCTCAATAGATGCAGAAAAGGCCTTTGACAAAATTCAACAACCTTCATGCTAAAAACTCTCAATAAATTAGGTATTAATGGGACATATCTCAAAATAATAAGAGCTATCTATGACAAACCCACTGCCAGTATCATACTGAATGGGCAAAAACTGGAAGCATTCCCTTTGAAAACTGGCAAAAGACAGGGATGCCCTCTCTCACCACTCCTATTCAACATAATATTGGAAGTTCTGGCCAGGGCAATCAGGCAGGAGAAGGAAATAAAGTGTATTCAATTAGGAAAAGAGGTAGTCAAAATGTCCCTGTTTGCAGATGACATGATTGTATATCTAGAAAACCCCATTGTCTCAGTCCAAAATCTCCTTAAGCTGATAAGCAACTTCAGCAAAGTCTCAGGATACAAAATCAATGTGCAAAAATCACAAGCATTCTTACACACCAATAATAGACAAACAGAGAGCCAAATAATGAGTGAACTCCCATTCACAATTGCTTCAAAGAGAATAAAATACCTAGGAATCCAACTTATGAGGGATGTGAAGGACTTCTTCAAGGAGAACTACAAACCACTGCTCAATGAAATAAAAGAGGATACAAACAAATGGAAGAACATTCCATGCTCATGGGTAGGAAGAATCAATATCAAGAAAATGGCCATACTGCCCAAGGTAATTTACAGATTCAATGCCATCCCCATCAAGCTACCAATGACTTTCTTCACAGAATTGGAAAAAACTACTTTAAAGTTCATATGGAACCAAAAAAGAGCCCACATCACCAAGTCAATCCTAAGCCAAAAGAACAAAGCTGGAGGCATCATGCTACCTGACTTCAAACTATACTACAAGGCTACAGTAACCAAAACAGCATGGTACTGGTATCAAAACAGAGATATACACAAATGGAACAGAACAGAGCCCTCAGAAATAATGCCACATATCTACAACTATCTGATCTTTGACAAACCTGAGGAAAACAAGAAATGGGGAAAGGATTCCCTATTTAATAAATGGTGCTGGGAAAACTGGCTAGCCATATGTAGAAAGCTGAAACTGGATCCCTTCTGTACACCTTATACAAAAATTAATTCAAGATGGATTAAAGACTTAAATGTTAGACCTAAAACCATAAAAACCCTAGAAGAATCCCTAGGCAATACCATTCAGGACATAGGCATGGGCAAGGACTTCATGTCTAAAACACCAAACGCAATGGCAACAAAAGCCAAAATTGACAAATGGGATCTAATTAAACTAAAGAGCTTCCGCACAGCAAAAGAAACTACCATCAGAGTGAACAGGCAACCTACAGAATGGGAGAAAATTTTTGCAATCTACTCATCTGACAAAGGGCTAATATCTAGAATCTACAATGAACTCCAACAAATTTACAAGAAAAAAACAAACAACCCCATCAACAAGTGGGCGGAGGATATGAACAGACACTTCTCGAAAGAAGACATTTATCCAGCCAAAAGACAGATGAAAAAATGCTCATCATCACTGGCCATCAGAGAAATGCAAATCAAAACCACAATGAGATACCATCTCACACCAGTTAGAATGGCAATCATTAAAAATCAGGAAACAACAGGTGCTGGAGAGGATGTGGAGAAACAGGAACACTTTTACACTGTTGGTGGGACTGTAAACTAGTTCAACTATTGTGGAAGTCAGTGTGGCGATTCCTCAGGGACCTAGAACTAGAAATACCGTTTGTCCCAGTCATCCCATTACTGGGTATATACCCAAAGGACTATAAATCATGCTGCTGTAAAGACACATGCACACGTATGTTTATTGGGGCACTATTCACAATAGCAAAGACTTGGAACCAACCCAAATGTCCAACAATGATAGACTGGATTACGAAAATGTGGCACATCTACACCATGGAATACTATGCAGCCATAAAAAATGATGAGTTCATGTCCTTTCTAGGGACATGGATGAAGCTGGAAAACATCATTCTCAGCAAACTATCTCAAAGACAAAAAACCAAACACCGCATGTTCTCACTCATAAGTGGGAATTGAACAATGAGAACATATGGACAAAGGAAAGGGAACATCACACACCGGGGCCTGTTGTGGGGTTGGGGGAGGGGTAGGGATAGCATTAGGAGATATACCTAATGTAAATGACGAGTTAATGGGTGCAGCACACCAACATGGCACATGTATACATATGTAACAAACCTGCACATTGTGTACATGTACCCTAAAACTTAAAGTATAATAAAATAATAATAATAATAAAAGGACTAGTTCAACAGAAAAATATCACAATCCTAAATATATATGCACTTAACAGTGGAGCTACCAAATTTATAAAACAATTACTACTAGACCTAAGAAATGAGACAGAGAGCAACACAGTAAAAATGGGGGACTTCAATACTCCACTGACAGCACTAGTCAGGTCATCAAGACAGAAAGTCAACAAAGAAACAATGGATTTAAACTATACCCTAGACCAAATGAACTTAACAGATATTTACAAAACATTCTACCCAACAAGCACAGAATATACATTCTATTCATCAGCACATGGAACTTTCTCTAAGATAGACCATATAATAGGACATAAAACAAGTCTCAATAAATTTAATAATGTTGAAATTATATCAAGTTCTCTCTCAGACCACAGTGGAATAAAATTGGAAATCAACTGGAAAAAGAACCTTTGAAATTATGCAACTATATGGAAATTAAATAACCTGCTTCTGAATTATCACTGGGTCAACAATGAAATCAAGAAGGACATTTAAAAATTCTTCAAACTGAATAACAGTGACAAAACCTACCAAAACCTCTGGAACACACCAAAGGCAGTGCTAAGAGGCAAGTTCAAAGCCTTAAATGCCTACATCAAAAAGACAGAAAGAGCACAAACTGACATTCTAAGGTCACATCTTAAGGAACTAGAGAAACAAGAACAAACCAAACCCAAACCCAAGAGAAGAAAAGAAATAATCAAGATCAGAGCAGGACTAAATGAAACTGAAACAAAAACAAAAAAATACAAAAGATAAATAAATAAAATTAATAGACCATTAGCAAGATTAACCAAGAAAAGAAGAGAGAAGATACAAATAAGCTCAATTAGAAATGAAACAGGAGATATTACAACTGACACCACAGAAATACAAAAGATCATTCAAGGCTACTATGAACACCTTTAAACGCATAAACTAGTAAACCTAAAAAAGATGGATAAATTCCTGGAAATATATAACCTTCCCAGTTTAAATCAGGAATAATTAGAAACCCTGAACAAACCAATAACAAGCAGTAAGATTGAAATGGTAAAAAAAAAGAAATTACCAACAAAAAAAGTCCAAGACCAGGTGGATTCACAGATGAATTCTCTCAGACATTAAAAGAATTGATACCAATCCTACTGCCATTATTCCACAAGATAGAGAAGGAGGGAATCCTCCCTAAATTACTCTATGAAGCCAATATTGCCCTAATGCCAAAACCAGAAAATGACATAACAACAACAAAAAACTACAGACCAATATCCCTGATGAACATAGATGCAAAAGTCCTTAACAAAATACTAGCTAAACGAATCCAACAGCATAGCAAAAAGATAATCCACCAAGATCAGGTGGGTTTCATACCAGGCATGCAGGGATGATTTAACATATGCAAGTCAATAAATGTGATACACCACATAAGCATAATTTTTTTTAAATCACACGATCATCTCAATAGATGCAGAAAAATCATTTGACAAAATCCAGCATGACTTTATGATTTAAACCCACAATAAAATTAGCATAGAAAGGACATACCTTGAGGTAATAAAAGCCATCTATGAGAAACCCACAGCCAACATAACACTGAATGGGGAAAAGATGAAAGGATTCCCTCTGAGAACTGTAATAAGACAAGGATCCTCGCTCTCACCGCTTCTATTTAACATAGAAATAGAAGTCCTAGCTGGAAAAATCAGATAAGAGAAAGAAATAAAGGGCATCCAAATCGGTAAAGAGGAAGTCAAATAGTCACTGCTTGCTGGTGATATAACTGTTTACCTAAAAAATCCTAAAGACTCCTCCAGAAAGCTCATAGAACTGATGAATTCAGCAAAGTTTCAGGATATAAAATTAATGTACACAAATCAGTAGCTCTGCTATACACCAACAGTGACCAATCTGAAAATCAAGAACTCAACCCATTTTACAATAGCTGCAAAAAAGAAAATAAAATACTTAGGAATATACCTAACCAAGGAGGTGAAAGACCTTTACAAGGAAAACTACAAAATGCTGCTGAAAGAAATCATAGAGGACACAAACAAATGGAAAAACATCCTATGTTCATGGATGGATAGAAGCAATATTGTGAAAATGACCATACTGCCGAAAGCAATCTACAAAATCAATGCGATTTCCATGAAAATACCACCAACATTCTTCACAGAACTAGAAAAAAAAAATCCTAAAATCCATATGGAACCAAAAAATAGCCCACATAACCAAAGAAAGGCTAAACAAAAAGAACAAATCTGGAGGCACTATCTAAATTCAAACTATATTATGAGGCCATAGTCAAAAACTATATTCTAAGGCCATGTCAAAACAACATGGTACTGGTATACAAATAGGTATATGGACTAATGGAACAGCACAGAGAACCCAGAAATAAAGCCAAATACTTACAGTCAACCGACCTTTAACAAAGCAAACAAAAACATAAAGGAGGAAAAGGACACCCTATTCAACAAGTGGTGCTGGGATAATTGTCAAGCCACATGTAGAAGAATGAAACTGGATCCTCATGTCTCACCTTACACAAAAATCAACTCATCATGAATCAAAGACTTACATCTAAGACCTGAAACCATAAAAATCCTAGAAGATAACATCAGAAAAACCCTTCTAGATATTGACTTAGGCAAAGACTTTATTTCCAAGAACCCAAAAGTAAATGCAACAAAAATAAAGATAAATATATGGAACTTAATTAAGCTGAAGAGCTTCTGCACAGCAAAAGAAATAATTAGCAGAATAAATAGACTAAGCAATCTTAAGAGTCAGTGCAAATCCTGACAAAATATCAACATCATTTATCAAAGAATTAGAAAAAAATTCTAAAATTCATATGGAACCAAAAAAGAGCCCAAATGGCCAAGGCAATCCTAAGCAAAAAGAACAAAGCTAGAGGCACGACATTACCTGACTTCAAATTATACTACAAGCCTATAGTAACCAAAACAGCATGATACTGGCACAAAACTAGACACATAGACCAATGGAACAGAATAGAGAATCCAGAAATAAAGCCAAATGCCTACAACCAACTGATCTCTGACAAAGTAGACAAAAACATACACTGGGGGAAAAAAAAAGCCCTATTCAATAAATGGTCCTGGGAGAATTGGACAGCCACAGGCAGAAGAATGAAACTGGATCCTTACCTCTCTCACCATATACAAAAATTAGTTCAAGATGGATTAAAGACTTGGATGTGAAATGTGAAACCATAAAAATTCTAGAAGGAAACCTAGGAAAAATTCTTCTGGACATTGACCTGGGCAAAGAATTTATTACAAAGACTCCAAAAGCAAACAAAAACAAATAAATAGGACTTGGTTAAGCTAAAAAGCTTCTGCACAGCAAAATAAATAATCAGCAGAGTAAACAGACAACCCACAGAGTGGGAAAAAAATCTTCACAAACTATGCATCTGACGAAGGACTAATATCCAGAATCTACAATGAACTCAAATCAGCAAGAAAAAAAACAAATAATCTCAAATAAGATATGGGCAAATGACATGAACAGACATTTTTCAAAAGAAGATATACAAATGACCTAGCATTAGGAGATATACCTAATGTTAAATGATGAGTTAATAGGTGCAGCACACCAACATGGCACATGTATACATATGTAACTAACCTGCACGTTGTGCACATGTACCCTAGAACTTAAGTATAATAAAACAAATAAATAAATAAATAAGAAGATATACAAATGACCAACAAATATATGCAAAAAAAATGCTCTACATCACTAATCATTAGGGAAATGAAAATTAAAACTACAATGAGATATCACCTTACTCCAGTCAGGATGGCCACTATAAAAAGTATTTTTTTTAAAATCAATAGATGTTGGTGCAAATATGGTTAAAAGAGAACACTTATACACTGTTGGTAGAAATGTAAATTAGTACATCCTCTATGGAAAACAGTATGTAAATTTCTCAAAGAACTTAAAGTAGGTCTATCATTTGATCCATCAATCCCACTGCTAGGTATCTACCCAAAGTAAAGAAGTCACTATATCAAAAAGACATTTGCACCCATATGTTTATTGCAGCACAATTCACAATTGCAAAGATGTAGAATCAACCTAAGTACCCATCAACCAATGATTGAACTAAAAAAGTGATATGATATCATATATATATCACATTTATTTATAGATCATATATACATGATATATTTACATAGATATATATGTGATATATATGTTGTATGGTGTGTGTGTGTATAATATATATATTTCATGGAATACTACTCAGCCATAAAAAGGAACAATATATTGTATTTTGCAGCAACTGAGATGGAACTTGAGGCCATTATTCCAAGTGAAGTAACTAAGGAATGAAAAACCAAATACCGCATGTTATTGATTATAGGTGAGAGGTGAGCTGTGGGTACACAGATGCATGCAGAGTGGTATAATGTACATTATCAATTCAGACGGGGGAAGGTATAAAGAAGAGTGAGGGATGGAAAATTACCTATTGGGTACAATTTACACTATTTGTGTGATGGATACACTAAAAGCCCAGACTTTACCGCTATGCAATTCATCCATATAACTAAAAACCCCTTGTAGCCCCAAAGCTATTGAAATATATATAAATAAGTATGCTGAAGCACAGAGAGTAAAACAAAAAAAAATCTAAATGACCAGTGAGGCATTCAGTGGTTTAACATATACCTGTTTGGAGGCTCATGAGAAAAGCAAAGAGAAAGAGGAGACAAAAAACATTTAAAGAACTAATGACTGAAAATTTTGCAAATTGGATGAAAACCCTGAATCCACAAATGAAAGAATCTGAATGAACCCAAGCAAGATAAAATTAACTACACATAAGAATATTATAACAGAATCAATGAAAGCTAGTCATAAAGAGAAATTTCTAAAAGCAGCCAGAGAGAAAAGAAAGGTTAGATTAAGAGGAACGCATATAAGAAGCAATGCTGACTTCTTATCAGAAGCAATGCGAGGCAGAAACCATTTTTAAAGTGCTAAAATATAAATGCTTATATCAAAGCCCAGTGCTTAGTATTCCTTAAAAGGTAGCTAGATTTATAACTACTTATAGATAGGTATTTCCATTTATTCAGTAAACAAACATCTAGTAAGCATTTATTGTGTACCAAACCCTGCTACCTCCTCTTGAGGGGTTCACAATCTGGTAGGAAGATAAATAGAAGAATAAAACAAGAGATAAAGCAAAAACAAATTGTTAAATATCTCAAGTGAAGTGGACAACCTGCCTTCCTGAGAAGAAATTAGTGGAATTTTAAACACAAGTGAATGCTTATGAGAAAAATAAGGTGAATAAAAGCAATTACAGAGAAGCAACTGTATACACAAAAGCATATTGCCAAGCAAAATCACAGAGTAGCTCTGAGCAGCAGGAGAATAGGCTGTGTATGAGACAGTGGAGATAAATGCAATTTGAGAGGTTCCTGAGTTAGATCACAAAAAAACCTGATATGACATGGCAAATGTAGGGATTTTTACCCTGAGAACACTGTGGCATCACTGAAGGACTTTAAATAGAAAAGTAACATAACTGGATTTTCATTTTAGAAGGATCACTCTCATTTTGAAGAATGGTTTGGAGGCAAGCAGACTAGTTAGGAAGCTAAACAGTTTAGGAACTATGTAGAGATGGACTGGACTTCAGATAGTATGGTGGAGATGGAAAAGCATCAACAGAATTTAGTGGCCAAATGACTCCCAACTTTCCGGCATGGGCTATTAATAGAGTTTACTAAAATATTAAGGAAACATTCTACCTTCACGAGCACTATTCACCAATCTTCTAGACAGAAACTAACTTCCTAAACTTAACTTTATCTTAAGAGTTAAATTGTTGCCCTGCATTTAGGAAACTTCTTTCACATGATTAAATTAAACTTGATTCAGCGCTAATAGAAGTTGCATCCCAAAAGTCAGGGATCAGAACTAAAGAACAGGAAAAAGAAAAAAGATGGAAAAAAAATGCTTTAATTCTTTATATTTGAGCCCGGTTGAAATTTAAGCCCAGATTTTTTATCTGTGCCTTAATCAGAGCCAAGTTTTCTTTAGTCTTCTTACCTGTAGCACTAGGACTACAACATAACAGAGAGCATAGGGCAAATAGTTTCTGTTGGACAAGTGGAACTTGACCTTATCCATGTGTAGATCCTGCTGAATTTTCCTTGGTGAAATTTGAATTTTTCTGAATAGTTCTGTGAAAATCACTTCTCCCTCCTTACTTTCACCAGCTCCTTCCTAATCACCAACCTTCTCATCTTAGTTAGCTCAGACCCATAGGGTATACATATAGTAAGTAAGATACTTCCAGTACTGATTCAAATCAAAGATGTTGCATTAAGTCAACAAATTGCTAACTTTTTCTGGCCTCAGTTATTTTATCTACAAAAAGGGAATAAAAATCCTTATCTGCCATAAGATAGGGTAGACCTAGTCAAATCTTGACCCTTCTTATAGTGCCATAATTGATCTATAACTGAGTACAGACTTTTTTTAACCCCATTTGGTAAAATCATTGATCATAAATCACTGGACAGTTTCTGATCCCTGCTTAACTAGATTAAGAAATTAAACAAGTAAATTTCATGGAATGTACATAACGCCTGACACTGATTTATAGTATAATACAAAGAACCTAATGAAGTCCTGGTACTTCATACCAGGACTTAGGGTATCTTATTTATTATGAAATTCCAGTCATGAATCTGAATTTTAATCAGCTATCCAAAGAGAAGCAGTTTGCTCCCTGCATTGCTTAATTTAGCATATGCAAAGAAAAATCTGTCTACAGTGATTCATGTGTGCATATTCAGTGCTAAGGTTTTCAATAATTTTTTACCCATAAGTATTGTACTTATCATGGCTTCATGAGCTATAAATGCTGATGTGGATGATATAATCGGAAACATTCTGATAAACAACATGGAAATACTACATGAATATAATTAACCTGTGTGGAAAGTAACAAACAAAAAACAAACCAAAAGACTATAAACTGCATGTGGCCACAATCCCTTAGAAGTACTTAAAGAATAGATACAAGAATATTCTAAATAACATTTTCAGTCTGATTTTGACAGCATACAATTAAATGTATGATTCATGTTTACTATTTTATATTTCAATTATACAGTAAAGAAAAGCTCATGTCCTTTCGAACCACAGCATTACCTCAGCTTTTTCACATATCATTCTTGTAATAAACTACATATTTTTCCGTCCGTGGAGAATACAAAGGAATAGGCAGAAAGCACCCTCTTAGAAAAAAAATATTTAAATGTGATGACCATTTGGTAAACTTACTGAAATAAAAATACTGAGCTTCCATTTCCAAAGTAATACAATGAATTTTCTTAGACTACTCATTTGTCCCTTTATAAATGTTAGCAATAACAAAAGGTTGTCAGTTCTTAAAAATAAGAAGTGATAATTCACTTTTAAGAAGTAGACTTTGCCAGACTTTCTTTATATCATCTGACAGTCTTGACTACATCAAGGGTAGCCAAAGTAATAATTATCTATAAAACAATGGACAAGCTAGTCAGTTAAGTAAATTCCTGACTTAACCTTTAGCAGTAGGAGGAATAGATCAGAATAAAGTAGACTATTAGACATTTTTTTCAAATATTATTTAATTGAACTGATGATCAAATTTACTTTAAAAGCCATTACAACTAGAATTAACCTAGGAACATAGCTTAGGAGATTTGAGGAAAAGGCCATCATATTCACATTTTATTTTACTCATACTTGTGCAGGAAATAAAAATTTTGAATTGCACAGCACATAACTTGAAGGGGACAAGGGAAGTTGGGTAGAATGTGGACTATTCGTAATTTTATATTTTGATACCCCTCTTATGTTATTCAAATAATCGAGGTAATTCAGTTTTACATGAGTGCAGGGGGGAACTGAGGCAGTAGGAAAATGTGAGAAGCAGAAATTGTGATGGTCACAGAATCATGAGCCAGAATCACTTTTTTTCCTACGATAAGTTTTCATTTCTTGCCAGAAGATGCCTAGCAGTCCTGCCCCACCAGAATTGTCTGAAACCTAGTAGAAAGCACATTTTACATTTAGAATAGGAGATATCTTTGCACCATGTGTATTTTCTACCGTGCCTCAACAATTCTAGAATAATTTAGCCCTCAGTCATTACAGAGTGCATCTACAAGACCTCAGAACAACAAAAGCCATTAGGCACAAAGCTATAGATCAAAATATTATGGTGCTTACATTAAAAAAAGACACACAGACCAATATGATGGAATAGAAAGGCCAGAAATAAACCCACACATATACAGTCAACTAGTCTTTGATAAAAGCACCAAGAATACAAAACAGGGAAAGGATATTCTCTTCAATAAATGGTGTTAGTTGAAATGAATATTCATAGGATATTCATGAAGTTGAATGCATATATTACACCATGTACAAAAATTAACACAAAATGGAATAAAGACTTAAACATAAGAGCTGAAACTCTTAAAACTCCTAGAAGAAAACATAGGAGAAAATTCCATGACATTGGCCTTGATAATAATTTTTTGGATATTACCCCAAAAGCACAGGCAACTAAAGCAAAAATAAACAAGTGGAATTTACTTCACACAGAAAAGGTCCCTCATAGCAAAGGAAACAGTCAACAGACTGAAAAGGCAAGCTAAAGAATCAGAGAAAATATTGACAAACCATACATCTGATGAGCTAATATTCAAAATACACTAGGAACTCAAATAACTCAAAGGCAAGTAAACAAATAACCTGATTAAAAATGGGCAAAGGAAATAGGCAAAAGTAAAGACATTTCTCAAAAGAAGACATTTAAATGGCCAACAGTTATATGAAAAAATGTTCAACATCACTAATCATCAGGGAAATTCAAATCAAAACCATAATGAGATATCACCTCATACCTGTTAGGATGCCTATAACCAAAGAATCAAGAGATAACAAGTTTTGCCAAGGTTGTAGAGAAAAGGAAACCCTTGTACACTTTTGATTGGAATGTAAATTAGTACAGCAGTCATGGAAGACAGTATAAAAGTTCCTCAAAAAATTAAAAATAAAACTACCATACAATCCAGTAATTCCACTGCTGAGTATATATCCAAAGGAAATGAAATCTATATGTTGAAGAGGAGATATCAACACTCCCATGTTCACTGCAGCATCATTCACAATAGCCAAGATATAGAATCAACCTAAGTATCTATCAATGGATAAATGGATAAAGAAAACTTTTCATACACACATACACACACGCACACACACACACAATGGAATATTATTCAACCTTAAAAAAAGAAGAAAATATTGCCATTTGCAACAACATGGAGGAACCTAGATGACATTACGCTAAGTGAAATAAGCCAGACACAGAAAGATAGACACAACATGATATCACTTATATGTGGAATCTAAAAAATCTAATTCACAGAAATTCAAAGTAGAATTGTCATTATGAGGGTCTGGGTGGAGGGTTGGAAGGAAAGTAGGGAAATGTTGGTCAAAGGCTACAAATTTTTGGTTATAAGTTGAATGAGTTCTGGTGGTCTAATGTGGAGCACTGTGACTATCTTTAACAAATGTTAGACACTTGAAATTTGCTAAGAAAGTAAACTTAAGTAGCCTCAGCACACAAAAAAAGATAACTATGTAAGGTGATGGATATAGTAATTCACTTGATTATAGCAATCATTTCACAATGTATGTGTATATAAAAATATCACATTGTACCCCTTAAATATGTGCAATTTTTATTTGTCAATTATACCTCATTAAAGCTGAAAACAATTTTTACAAGTAAAAAATGACTTTAGATAATCTGTAGAGACAGAAAGCAGGTTCATTGTTTGTTGACTAGGGCTGGGAATAGGAACAGGGATTAACTATGAAAGGGCATGAAGGTTGTTACAGGGTGATGGAAATATTCTTAAACTGCATTGGGATAATGGTGCACAACTTGGTAAATTTACAAAAATTATTGAATTGCACACCTAAAATGAGTGAATTTTATGGCATGCAAATTAATACTTCAATAGAGTGGGGTTTAGAAAAAAAGAAGCTTTTAAGGTAAAACCTTGGCACCTCTGAGCCTAAATCAAATCTCTACACAGCTGTGGTTCCAGGAGGCTTCTAAGATAAACTCTGGAAGGTGCTAATGAAAATGTTCTTCTCCCTTCAGTATCCAGGAAACAAGCAGGAGAATAACTAATATCAAATCTAAGTCATTAAAATAGCACTTAACAGCTAAGATCCCTAAAAATCTCTTTTCCTTTCTTATATTAATCATTAGGCAGTTTTGATAAGTATATCTGATCAATAAATGGCATGTTATAATTTCTGTTATAATTCTCATTTGTATTCTAAATATAATATAGAATAAATATCACATGGAATAAATAAATATCATGCTTTAAGCCTTTTAAGTCTGCTGACTCAAATTTATTTCCCCAGACAGGTTCAAAAAAGAAATTGGTTTGTGTTATCAAGCCAGACCCCTCATTCCTAACAAAGTCAGCAGACATGGCACACAGAGAGCAGTGCCTGCTAGAGAAAGACTTAGTTCCTCATATCAAGAACCAGTGGCCAGGTGTGGTAGCTCAAGCCTGTAATCCCAGCACTTTGGGAGGCCGAGGCAGTCGGATCACCTGAGGTCAGGAGTTCAAGACCACCATGGCCAACATGGTGAAACCCTGTCAAATTAGGTGGCACTGGCCTCTAATCCCAGCTACTTGGGAGACTGAGGCAGGAGAATCGCATGAACTTGGCGGCAGAGGTTGCAGTGAGCCGAGACTGCACAACTGCACTCCAGCCTGGGCGGCAGAATGAGACTCCGTCTCAAAAAAAAAAAAAAAAAGAACTAGTAATTATAGCAGAACTGCTTAAAGAAGCTTATTTAGCACCTGCTCCCACCTCTCTAAGCTAGGTTTAAATTATATGAAGTTTGGGGAATTTGTCTTGATTTCTAAACAGCTGATGAAAAATCATTTTTTATGTTTTTCTTTTCTTTTGTTACAGAATTTCAGTGCCATATGCCTAGCTTTGGTACCTATTATGGGCTGACAGTGTCCCCCCAAAATTCATATGTTGAAGCTCTAACCTCCAGGACCTCAAAATGTGACTATATTTGGAGAGAGGGCCATTAAAGAAGTAATTAAGGCAAAGTGAGGTCATATGGATGGGCCCAAATCTAATACGACAGGTATCCTTGTAAGAAGAGGAGATTAGAACAGGACAACATACACAGAGAGAAGACCATAGGAAGACACAAGGAGAACACAGCCATTGACAATAAAAGGAGAGAGGTCTTAGAGGAAACCAGCCCTGCTGACACCTTGACCTTGGACTTCCAGCTTTCAGAACTGTGAGGAAGTAAATTTCGGTTGTTTAAACTACTGAATCTGTGGTATTTATTATAGCAGTCCTAGTAAACTAATAAAGTGCTCTCCTCTGTTTTCTTGAGTTTTTTTTTTTTTTTTCATTCTATCTCAGGCTGTGGTGGGGGTTGGAGGAAAGAGAGGAAGAGGAAGGCCAGGAGCAGTTCTGAAACAAGGAAATGGAAGAGAGAGAAAATCCAATATCAGACATTTTGCATTTTCCCTTTCTGATCGCAGCCTTGACAGACTGTTTTTGCCATAACACCTCATTATCTCTAACTCCTCCCCTCCCTTCTGCCAAGAGTCTTTATCTGTGACCCAAAGTAACTTACCCCTTCACCCCCTCTTCAGCCTCTTATTCTTCTATATCCTTCTAACTTTATTTGTCTGCATATCCAGTTAAATCTCAACATCTGCTATTTCAGCCATGGTTTTACTAGAATCACAGAATCTGCTCCTGCTTCCTGGATATTCTGACTGCCCTCCATGTCAGCAGTTCCCAAACTCTAGTTTGGACTGGCTGTCGCACTAATCAGGGGTGCTTGTGAAAAATACAGATTGTCAACCCACATCGATTAAAGAGGCTCACTGGAGGTGGGGTCCTGGAATTTGTACTTTTCATAAGCTTCTCAGGTGATTCTGATGCTCAGCCTGATTTAGGAACTATTAACAATGCCAGTTCTCTACCTTGAATGACCCTAATGTTCATTTTCCCCACTCCTTTACTGCCAAGCATGGCTAGAGAACACCAGATTGCCACATCCTCTTTGTGTCAAACTACTTAATATCATCTGGGCCCCCTGGACTCCTCAGAACGTTTTTAGTGTAGTTTATGACTTTCCATAGAGTTTTCCCAGCCACTTACATTACCCGTCTTCTGAACTTTGTTTTATTCTCATGCTACTTCCTTTGCTCAAAGCAAGAAACATTGCTGCCATGTTACTAAGAAGATAAGGGCCAGTCACTTTCAACTGTGGCAGCACAGCAGACCCACCTTGGGAGCATTTAAAAATACTAGGATGTGGGCTACGCTCCTAGAGACTCTGGTTTAATTTGGCCTGACCTGGAATCTATATAGTGGTATTTTTTTTAATATCCCCAAGCGATCGTAAGAACCACTTGCCGAGGCCATTTGATACCAAATTATCTAACTTTTAACCCCCTTCTCCACATACACACACATACACTTTAATGATTTCTTTCTACTTTAACTTAACTTAAACTTTCTTCTTTTCACTCAAACAAATTTACATGAAAAAAACAAACAACCCCATGAATAAGTGGGTGAAGGATATGAACAGACACTTCTCGAAAGAAGACATTTATGCAGCCAAAAGACACATGAAAAAATGCTCATCATCACTGGCCATCAGGGAAATGCAAATCAAAACTACAATGAGATACCATCTGACACCAGTTAGAATGACGATCATTAAAAAGTCAGGAAACAACAGGTGCTGGAGAGGATGTGGAGAAATAGGAACACTTTTACACTGTTGGTGGGACTGTAAACTAGTTCAACCATTGTGGAAGTCAGTGTGGCAACTCCTCAGGGATCTAGAACTAGAAATACCATTTGACCCAGTCATCCCATTACTAGGTATATACCCAAAGGATTATAAATCATGCTGCTATAAAGACACATGCACACGTATGTTTATTGCGACACTATTCACAATAGCAAAGACTTGGAACCAACCCAAATGTCCAACAATGATAGACTGGATTAAGAAAATGTGGCACATATACACCATGGAATACTATGCAGCCATAAAAAAGATGAGTTCATGTCCTTTGTAGGGACATGGATGAAGATGGAAACCATCATTCTCAGCAAACTATCGCAAGGACAAAAAACCAAACACCACATGTTCTCACTCATAGGTGGGAACTGAACAATGAGAACACATGGACACAGGAAGGGGAACATCACACCCCAGGGCGTGTTGTGGGGTGGGGGGAGGGGGGAGGGATAGCATTAGGAGATATACCTAATGTAAATGACGAGTTAATGGGTGCAGCACACCAACATGGCACATGTATACATATGTAACAAATCTGCACATTGTGCACATGTACCCTAAAACTTAAAGTATAATTTAAAAAAGAATAAAATAGATAAATAGATAAAAAAAGAAAGAATAAAATAGATAAAACATGGGGAAAAAAACACTTCCTTCTTTTCACAGAAGACATACACCTATTCATTTTCAAGACTAACCCCACATGTGTCCTTGACTGCATTCCAGCTCACCTTTTCTAGGAACTCACTTGGTACTTTTTTCTCACTATCTTTTCTATCATCAATCTCATTTTTGTGTGTATTTAAGCAATTTCCCTACAGGTTTCAAACATATGTAAACGTCTCTATTTCATAAAAGTTCTGCCACCACCATCAACACAATGACAGCAGCATTACATTTTATTCTTCCATTCAGAATCAAACTTCTCTAATAAAATAATTTATGCCCACTGTCTTCCCTCTCTCCCTGCCTTTTTTTTTTTTTTAACAGAATCTCACACTGTCACCCAGGCTGGAATGCGGTGGCACAATCTTGGCTCACTGCAACTTCCGCCTCCTAGGTTCAAGTGATTCACATACCTCAGCCTCCCGAGTAGCCGGGATTAAAGGCATGCACCACCATACCCGGCTGATTTTTGTATTTTTAGTAGTGATGGGGTTATGCCATGTTGGCCAGGCTGGTTTCAAACTCCCGGCCTCAAGAGATCCACTCACCTCGGCCTCCCAGAGTGCTGAGATTACAGGTGTGAGCCACTGTGCCCAGCCTACTACTTTCATTCAGTAAATATTTATTAAAGGTCTATCTTATGCACTAGAGATACAATCATACAAAATAAATAAGACACAGACTATATACTCAACAAGCACAGAGTCTGATAACTATAAGATACATTTTAAAATAAAAGTTTGTGCTTTTATAACCATAAAATTAGTTCTATTTACAAACCAAAATGTAGAGTCTTTGCTTGGATATTTAAGACAATAGGAGGCCACATTGGATCTACCTCTCCAACTCTGTCTTTAATAAAGCACTTGCAATCAGGATCAGTAGAAGGATTGGAACTGGAATTTGAATCCATATCTGATCCCAAAGTCTTTTCTACTAGTATAAAGGAGAGAAAGGAGTCAGCAATGATTCTGGAGCTTCTTTTCTGATTGACTTAGAGGACAGTGATGTTGTTAATGAAGTGAATGAATAAATGAATGGAGGATCAAAGCAGATTTAAAAAAAGGTAGAAAAAAAATCAGAAAAGATAAACAGGTGTTCAAGATGAGGAAAATACCACTAAAAACAGGGAGAGAAAGAGGTGGACATGGAACTTGAGGATAAGGGAGGAAAGGAAGGAAGACAAGCAAAATAATAAAAATGAGAGAAGGTGGTTGTTCACCAAACACCCACAACCAAAAAATTCTGAATTCAATAAATTTTCATTTGAAGGAATGTCTCAAGAAAAACTTCAAGTGTCTTTCTTAACAAAGAATACATACAGTAGTGTCTGGCATAGTTCACTGGAGTGAGTAAGATTAAACCCAGGGAACTTAGCTAGGCCAGCCCAGGAGAAGCAGCAGTGACCCATCCATTTCAGACTCCAGCAAAAGAGTAACCAAGTCATGGGAATTTTCCCTCAATAGCCCAGATATCATTTTATTATGATTCTATTACTTTCTAGCTTTATAACTATGAATGATTGCAAAACCATCAGTGTAAATTGACACTTATTTTATTAATAGAAAAAGTAACTCACATTCTAAGTTTCTCATTAAAAAGCTTTTGATAACAAAGGAAAAATATAACCAAAGATAAGAACATAAACACAATGAATCTGGAATCACTTAATTCTCAACTGTAAGTACACATCTTATAGGAATCTCATGAGATTGAGCTAATACATATAAAGCAATTGTAAGTACTGGAAAGTAGTTACATATTGTTATTCTGAAATAGTTTTCTATGTCCAAAAGATGGACACTAGTTTAAGGCCTTATTACATCTGTTAGGGTTGGTATTCTTATTTAAACCTCCATTCTTTAACAAAATGTACTAACCCTCAGATTTTATAACCTCTACCAATCCTATGGGGCACTCTGTCATTGGAATGATCCCTCACAGTTGTCCTGAATGGAGAAAAGACAATGGGACTTTGTACTTTTTCTTTGATCAGTCTTTGCGCACAGATAGTTTCCACAGAGAGGCTGTGATCTTGGACGAAGATGCTCTATTACACTGAGGCCAGTTCTCAGAGAGGAGCCAGATGAGAAATATCTGCCACCAATAATCCCAGAAGCTGGGAGAGTTAGGGGTTCAGTTCTGAAAAAGAACTCTAAGTGACTCACCACAGGACCCACTATCACACAAAGGGCCCATTTGCAGGGTTCCTTAGAAGTGAGAAGGTAAAGAAAATATGTTTTACTTTCAGCTCTCCCCTAGGCACTTCATGCAGTACAGATACCAAGGCTCAGGCAATATCTATTGAAGATAAATCAGCACAACCTTAGGCTGTGATCCCTTTCATTATCTGAGGATAATGAAAGGTTCCTTTGTAGGAACTGGCCTCTTCTACAGCATTAAGATGGCATTAGTCTCATCAAGTTCTGGTATTCCTGTTTATTATTCCCATCGCATCTAACTTCCACAATTCACAGATGTTTTCTGTACCATTCCTAAATTCTAATAGCAACATCATCCAATAAGAAATGTTTACAAAGCATTTTCTTTATATTAATGCTCCATTAGCCCATGATATATCTAGATCAGCAGGGTTGAAGGTGGATATCCTAGGAGCTCAGGTGTGGCCACACTGATATAATCAAAATGATCTCAGTACACAGCCCCCACGCCTGAATGGGTCCAGCTTTCTTCCAGTGTAAGCTGTCATCTGGTATCTGCTACTTCAGTCCTGTACACGTCTAATGTAATGTGATCATTGCTTATCATATAACCCACCAAATTCAAGAACATTCTGATACCACAGATCTTCCAATATGTCTCAGTTTAATAAAATAGCAAGATTTTTACAACCCAGCTATTTATTCTTATGAACTTTTTTTTTACATATTTGACAGTCTATTTTTGCAAAAGACACTTTACAAAATCAAGGCAGCTTTAAGAAGAAACGGTGGCAGTTCAAACTCCCTAGAACATGTGGAAAAGGAGAGATGAACTTTGAATCTGACAGGGGGGTACAGGGCCTATGCTGGCGGGAGGCTGTGATGGTTAATTTTATGTGTCAACTTCACTAGGTCACGGGATGCACAAAGGGCTGATTAAACACCATTTCTGAATACGTGTGTATGGATGTTTACAGAAATGATTACATTTGAATTGATGAACTGAGTAAAACCACCTGATGTGGATGAACATTATCTAATCCTCTCAGTGCCTAAATGGAACTAAAAGGCAGAGAACTATTGAATTCACCCTCAGTCTATCTCAGCTGAGTTGTCAATGTTTTTCTGCCCTGGTCACTCCTGGTTGTCAAGTCTTTGAACTCAGACTGGAATCTATACCACACTCTCTTCAGCTCTCAGGTCTTGAAATTACATCCCTGACCTTCCTGGGTCTCCAGGCTGCAGATGGCAAATTGTGGAACTTCTCAGCCTCCATCATTGCATGAACCAATACCTTATAATAAATCTCTCTTTAGAGAAATGGAAAATCTTTTATATCATTACTTAAGAATTAGAAAGTACATTTGTGCACCTGAAGGAAGTTTCTGATTATTCGGAAATAAGCAATGCAATTTCTTCCCTAGTGCTACATAACTGAAGATTGATGAGAAGTTTCATTCCAGTTTTTGTTTGTGCATCTATGCCCAGTTTGGACAGAATTGCAGGTACTATACTTAAAATCTTTTTTCTCATCATTTACATTTTTGGGAGGAAAAATCCATGTGTTGCAAGGATCACGAAACAAAGGAGAGAAAAACAACTTCACAGACCAGAAGTTCTTCAATACCATATTTAATGGCTCTACATTTCAATTTTGTTCTGTCCTCTCAAATACATTTTATGAGGCTGTGCAACATCAGAAAAAGAAATATATATCTTATTATGTTTTATTTTACATAATTGAACCATCTACAATAGCATTGTTTCAGAAATAAAGACAAATGATTTAACTTTTTAATTAAGCTTTAAAACCCCTAATTAAATGCCTAAATCACAAAGAACCATTTCAGTCTAAACTGTCTTTAGTTTGCTGTGTGTGGATTTTCCTATTGCATGGTGACTGCCAGAGAAAGTAACAAAGAGCTATAAATCAAATTCATACTTGGTAATTGGTACCATTAATGTATCTTTCATTACCCAGCAAGACAAAAACAGAATGTGTAATGCTCCAGGTACGACATAAACTGACTTATATTGTCTGCCAGTGCTTTCTTTTACACTTGAAACTGGAAGTCTATTGGGAAATATATGCCTGTGTAACTGGTGGCCTGGAAAACTTGTCAGGACATGACCAAATGGCTGATTGGGTCTACATGGATCCGGATACAGTATCTGAAGATATTTTTTTAAACATGGAATTTTGAGAACAACCAAATTGGTTCAGAAGACTCATGAGTACCCACATTTATGTTCTATGCCAGAACACTTAGCCTTATACACACCTTCTTGCATTTAACTGCATATCAGTCCTTTGAATCGGACAGAAATGGGGATGTACCAGGGCAGTACAGACACCAAGGCCCAGGCAATATCTATTGAAGCATTAGACAGAATTTTTGTCTAGTTGAAAAAACTAAAGCTCAGAGAGATTAAGTAACCCATTTAACGTGATTCAAGTAGAAAGTGGCAGAACAAGGATTTAGAGTCAGGTTCTCAAACCAAATTGTTCAGTAAGACATCCTTATCTGTAAGAAGAATGTAAGTGAAAGCCATACTGAGATACCACTACACAACTATTAGAATTGGTACAATTAAAATACACTACCAAGTGATGGCAAAGTACATGACAACTAGAACTCCCACTCATTGCTGGAGCCAGGGGCAGTGTGCAAAATGGTATAGCCACTTTGGAAAGCAGTTGGGCAGTTTCTTATAAAATTAAGTATACCTTTACCATATAACCCAGCAAGTCCATCCCTAGGCACTTATCCAAGTAAATTAAAACATACTTTCATGAAAATTCCATACACAAATATTTATATTACCTTTATTCCTAATCACCAAAAACTAGAAACAACTCAATTATCCTTCAACTGGTGAACAAACTGGGGTCTCTTCATGGAATGGAATTCTACTCAGCAATAAAATAATGAACTACTGATATGTGCAATAACATGGATGAATCTCAAACATATTTTGTTAAGTGACAGAAACCAGCCTTGAAAATCTGTGTATTCGTGATTTCTTTTATATGACATTCTAGGGAGAGGCAAAACAGGCAAAAAAGAGGGACAGACAAGAAGTCAGTGTTTGCCAGGATCTAGACATGTGGAGAGCAGTTGACCACAGAGGGACATGGGGAAATTTTGGAGGTGATGGACCTATTCTACATCTTGATTTCATGAAAAAGAAAGGGGCATAGATTCAGGATTATTTTGGTACACCAGATGATTCTGATACAAAGCCAAATTTGAAGAGTTTAGTGAACTAAAGCAGTCATTTTCTTTTTTTTTTTATTTTATTTTAAGTTCTGGGATACATGTGCAGAATATGCAGGTTTGTTCCATAGGTATACCTGTGCCATGGTGGTTTGCTGCACCCATCAACCCATCATCTAGGTATTAAGCCCCGTGTGCATTAGTTATTTGTCGTAATGCTCTCCCTCCCATTGCCCTCCACCCCATGAAAGGCCCTGGTCTGTGTTGATCCCCTCCCTGTGTCCATGTGTTCTCATTGCTCAACTCCCACTTTTGAGTGAGAACACGTAGTGTTTAGTTATCTGTTCCTGTGTTAGTTTGCTTTTTCAAATTCAGTATTTCCTCACTTTGGTATGTTCAGACCAGGTGTCACAATTAATGGATTACTACTAATAATTTAAGAAATTTGGAAATAATTAATATTTTTAAATAGTTGATTATTGTTACACTTAAAGATGACTCAAAGTTAATTCAAAATAATCTCTTCTTGTTGTTTGCTTACTTGTCTTCAGAAAAGCTCTTTTGGCTATAATAGAGAGAAAAAGGTAGAGTTGTAGTTGGTGGTCATACTCCAGGAAATCTGGATTTGATGGACATGCTTGTAACCGCTGTGCTATGCTGAGTGGCCCCTTTCACAAGAGCTGGATGACAGTAAGTAAATCCATACTATTACATGTAATCATAGCTGTCTACAACCTGGAAAAGGTCTTGCAGCTCTTTTAAATCCTTTCACTTTGTTTTATCTAGACTACATGTGGTTTGGAAAAGCAATGACATGTACATGTAGTAGGAAGGTATATGAAGAATTTCTATTTATGGGTGTGTGTGTGTGTGTGTGTGTGTGTGAAGGGTAAGAATCACAATATGTCTTCTGAAAATAGAAAAGAACAATTTGTCTATTTCAATTGTACTCACTTTTAACCCCTGCACAATTCTAGTGAATAAAACTATGACTGATGTTTGAAACAAAATAGTTCTAAAAAGACAATTTAATACATTTCAAAAACACTGAGACACAAAGTAATGGCTAAAATAAACCGAAAGAGGAATGTAAACCAAAACTAGAAGTTTTCTTGTGATCCAAAGTAAAAATATTTAAATTCCCAGCTGAGGAATATAGGGTATCCTCCCTAAAGAGAGTACTCAAACTTAATTATGCATAAGAATTATTAAAAGAACCCATTTGTAGCATATGCTGTGGTATATTGCCCAGATCCCACCTACAAGACCAATGCATTCTTTCTTCCAGCTGCTGGTAGTATTGACTGCTGAAAACACACAGCTGAAAACTCCAGGCATTCCTTCCACCAAAGGGAGTTTCCTGAACCAAGGTTACAACCTTGGATGCTAGCAAATGACCGCAACCTAATGCAAACTCAACAAGTAGTAGTCCCAATTGCAGTTGCTTTGCCAAATGTGGTATTTCTGCTACAGAATATTAGTATAGCCACCTTTGATTTGGCAAATGAAATCTTTTCCATTCCTATCAAAATAGAGTATCAGAGGCACTCTGCATTCTCATGAGATGAATAACAGTTTACTTTAAGTTACTGCCCAAGGGCTATGTTAACTCTCCCATCTTCCATCACAGTGTAATTCAAACAGACCTGGACCATATGAACATTCCACAGAACCATTAATTGGTGCATTATATTCATGAGATCATAGTAATTGGATCAGATGAGCAAGAAGTGGCATGTATGATTGCTCCCTTGATAAGAAATATTCACTCCAGAATGAAGAAGATAAACTACAAAGATTTAGGGGCCCACCACACCCATGAAGTTTCCAGGGGTCCAGTGATCTAAGACATGCTTCAAGAATAAAGGAAAAATTAGGGGGAGGAGCCAAGATGGCCGAATAGGAACAGCTCCGGTCTACAGCTCCCAGCGTGAGCGACGCAGAAGACGGGTGATTTCTGCATTTCCATCTGAGGTACCGGGTTCATCTCACTAGGGAGTGCCAGACAGTGGGCGCAGGCCAGTGGGTGCGCGTGCCGGGCGCGAGCCGAAGCAGGGCGAGGCATTGCCTCACCTGGGAAGCGCAACGGGTCAGGGAGTTCCCTTTCCGAGTCAAAGAAAGGGGTGACGGACGCACCTGGAAAACTCGGGTCACTCCCACCCGAATATTGCGCGTTTCAGACTGGCTTAAAAAACGGCGCACCACGAGACTATATCCCACACCTGGCTCGGAGGGTCCTATGCCCTCGGAGTCTCGCTGATTGCTAGCACAGCAGTCTGAGATCAAACTGCAAGGCGGCAGCGAGGCTGGGGGAGGGGCGCCCGTCATTGCCCAGGCTTGCTTAGGTAAACAAAGCAGCCAGGAAGCTCGAACTGGGTGGAGCCCACCACAGCTCAAGGAGGCCTGCCTGCCTCTGTAGGCTCCACCTCTGGGGGCAGGGCACAGACAAACAAAAAGACAGCAGTAACCTCTGCAGACTTAAATGTCCCTGTCTGACAGCTTTGAAGAGAGCAGTGGTTCTCCCAGCACGCAGCTGGAGATCTGAGAACGGGCAGACTGCCTCCTCAAGTGGGTCCCTGACCCCTGACACCTGAGCAGCCTAACTGGGAGGCACCCCCCAGCAGGGGCACACTGACACCTCACACGGCAGGGTATTCCAACAGACCTGCAGCTGAGGGTCCTGTCTGTTAGAAGGAAAACTAACAAACAGAAAGGACATCCACACCGAAAACCCATCTGTACATCACCATCATCAAAGACCAAAAGTAGATAAAACCACAAAGATGGGGAGAAAACAGAACAGAAAAACAGGAAACTCTAAAATGCAGAGCGCCTCTCCTCCTCCAAAGGAACGCAGTTCCTCACCAGCAACGGAACAAAGCTGGATGGAGAATGATTTTGACGAGCTGAGAGAAGAAGGCTTCAGACGATCAAATTACTCTGAGCTACGGGAGGACATTCAAACCAAAGGCAAAGAAGTTGAAAACTTTGAAAAAAATTTAGAAGAATGTATAACTAGAATAACCAATACAGAGAAGTGCTTAAAGGAGCTGATGGAGCTGAAAACCAAGGCTCGAGAACTACGTGAAGAATGCAGAAGCCTCAGGAGCCGATGCGATCAACTGGAAGAAAGGGTATCAGCAATGGAAGATGAAATGAATGAAACGAAGCGAGAAGGGAAGTCTAGAGAAAAAAGAATAAAAAGAAATGAGCAAAGCCTCCAAGAAATATGGGACTATGTGAAAAGACCAAATCTACGTCTGATTGGTGTACCTGAAAGTGATGCGGAGAATGAAACCAAGTTGGAAAACACTCTGCAGGATATTATCCAGGAGAACTTCCCCAATCTAGCAAGGCAGGCCAATGTTCAGATTCAGGAAATACAGAGAACGCCACAAAGATACTCCTCGAGAAGAGCAACTCCAAGACACATAATTGTCAGATTCACCAAAGTTGAAATGAAGGAAAAAATGTTAAGGGCAGCCAGACAGAAAGGTCGGGTTACCCTCAAAGGGAAGCCCATCAGACTAACAGCGGATCTCTCGGCAGAAACCCTACAAGCCAGAAGAGAGTGGGGGCCAATATTCAACATTCTTAAAGAAAAGAATTTTCAACCCAGAATTTCATATCCAGCCAAACTAAGCTTCATAAGTGAAGGAGAAATAAAATACTTTACAGACAAGCAAATGCTGACCGATTTTGTCACCACCAGGCCTGCCCTAAAAGAGCTCCTGAAGGAAGCGCTAAATATGGAAAGGACCAACCGGTACCAGCCGCTGCAAAATCATGCCAAAATGTAAAGACCATCGAGACTAGGAAGAAACTGCATCAACTAACGAGCAAAATCACCAGCTAACATCATAATGACAGGATCAAATTCACACATAACAATATTAACTTTAAATGTAAATGGACTAAATTCTCCAATTAAAAGACACAGACTGGCAAGTTGGATAAAGAGTCAAGACCCATCAGTGTGCTGTATTCAGGAAACCCATCTCACGTGCAGAGACACACATAGGCTCAAAATAAAAGGATGGAGGAAGATCTACCAAGCAAATGGAAAACAAAAAAAGGCAGGGGTTGCAATCCTAGTCTCTGATAAAACAGACTTTAAACCAACAAAGATCAAAAGAGACAAAGAAGGCCATTACATAATGGTAAAGGGATCAATTCAACAAGAGGAACTAACTATCCTAAATATTTATGCACCCAATACAGGAGCACCCAGATTCATAAAGCAAGTCCTGAGTGACCTACAAAGAGACTTAGACTCCCACACATTAATAATGGGAGACTTTAACACCCCACTGTCAACATTAGACAGATCAACGAGACAGAAAGTCAACAAGGATACCCAGGAATTGAACTCAGCTCTGCACCAAGCGGACCTAATAGACATCTACAGAACTCTCCACCCCAAATCAACAGAATATACATTTTTTTCAGCACCACACCACACCTATTCCAAAATTGACCACATAGTTGGAAGTAAAGCTCTCCTCAGCAAATGTAAAAGAACAGAAATTATAACAAACTATCTCTCAGACCACAGTGCAATCAAACTAGAACTCAGGATTAAGAATCTCACTCAAAGCCGCTCAACTACATGGAAACTGAACAACCTGCTCCTGAATGACTGCTGGGTACATAACGAAATGAAGGCAGAAATAAAGATGTTCTTTGAAACCAAGGAGAACAAAGACACAACATACCAGAATCTCTGGGACGCATTCAAAGCAGTGTGCAGAGGGAAATTTATAGCACTAAATGCCCACAAGAGAAAGCAGGAAAGATCCAAAATTGACACCCTAACATCACAATTAAAAGAACTAGAAAAGCAAGAGCAAACACATTCAAAAGCTAGCAGAAGGCAAGAAATAACTAAAATCAGAGCAGAACTGAAGGAAATAGAGACACAAAAAACCCTTCAAAAAATTAATGAATCCAGGAGCTGGTTTTTTGAAAGGATCAACAAAATTGATAGACCGCTAGCAAGACTAATAAAGAAAAAAAGAGAGAAGAATCAAATAGACGCAATAAAAAATGATAAAGGGGATATCACCACCGATCCCACAGAAATACAAACTACTATCAGAGAATACTACAAACACCTCTACGCAAATAAACTAGAAAATCTAGAAGAAATGGATACATTCCTCGACACATACACTCTCCCAAGACTAAACCAGGAAGAAGTTGAATCTCTGAATAGACCAATAACAGGAGCTGAAATTGTGGCAATAATCAATAGTTTACCAACCAAAAAGAGTCCAGGACCAGATGGATTCACAGCCAAATTCTACCAGAGGTACAAGGAGGAACTGGTACCATTCCTTCTGAAACTATTCCAATCAATAGAAAAAGAGGGAATCCTCCCTAACTCATTTTATGAGGCCAGCATCATTCTGATACCAAAGCCTGGCAGAGACACAACCAAAAAAGAGAATTTTAGACCAATATCCTTGATGAACATTGATGCAAAAATCCTCAATAAAATACTGGCAAACCGAATCCAGCAGCACATCAAAAAGCTTATCCACCATGATCAAGTGGGCTTCATCCCTGGGATGCAAGGCTGGTTCAACATACGCAAATCAATAAATGTAATCCAGCATATAAACAGAGCCAAAGACAAAAACCACATGATTATCTCAATAGATGCAGAAAAAGCCTTTGACAAAATTCAACAACCCTTCATGCTAAAAACTCTCAATAAATTAGGTATTGATGGGACATATTTCAAAATAATAAGAGCTATCTATGACAAACCCACAGCCAATATCATACTGAATGGGCAAAAACTGGAAGCATTCCCTTTGAAAACTGGCACAAGACAGGGATGCCCTCTCTCACCGCTCCTATTCAACATAGTGTTGGAAGTTCTGGCCAGGGCAATCAGGCAGGAGAAGGAAATAAAGGGTATTCAATTAGGAAAAGAGGAAGTCAAATTGTCCCTGTTTGCAGACGACATGATTGTTTATCTAGAAAACCCCATCGTCTCAGCCCAAAATCTCCTTAAGCTGATAAGCAACTTCAGCAAAGTCTCAGGATACAAAATCAATGTACAAAAATCACAAGCATTCTTATACACCAACAACAGACAAACAGAGAGCCAAATCATGAGTGAACTCCCATTCACAATTGCTTCAAAGAGAATAAAATACCTAGGAATCCAACTTACAAGGGATGTGAAGCACCTCTTCAAGGAGAACTACAAACCACTGCTCAAGGAAATAAAAGAGGATACAAACAAATGGAAGAACATTCCTTGCTCATGGGTAGGAAGAATCAATATCGTGAAAATGGCCATACTGCCCAAGGTAATTTACAGATTCAATGCCATCCCCATCAAGCTACCAATGACTTTCTTCACAGAATTGGAAAAAACTACTTCAAAGTTCATATGGAACCAAAAGAGAGCCCGCATCGCCAAGTCAATCCTAAGCCAAAAGAACAAAGCTGGAGGCATCACACTACCTGACTTCAAACTATACTACAAGGCTACAGTAACCAAAACAGCATGGTACTGGTACCAAAACAGAAATATAGATCAATGGAACAGAACAGAGCCCTCAGAAATAACGCCGCTTACCTACAACTATCTGATCTTTGACAAACCTGAGAAAAACAAGCAATGGGGAAAGGATTCCCTATTTAATAAATGGTGCTGGGAAAACTGGCTAGCCATATGTAGAAAGCTGAAACTGGATCCCTTCCTTACACCTTATACAAAAATCAATTCAAGATGGATTAAAGATTTAAACGTTAGACCTAAAACCATAAAAACCCTAGAAGAAAACCTAGGCATTACCATTCAGGACATAGGCGTGGGCAAGGACTTCATGTCCAAAACACCAAAAGCAATGGCAACAAAAGACAAAATTGACAAATGGGATCTAATTAAACTAAAGAGCTTCTGCACAGCAAAAGAAACTACCATCAGAGCGAATAGGCAACCTACAACATGGGAGAAAATTTTCGCAACCTACTCATCTGACAAAGGGCTAATATCCAGAATCTACAGTGAACTCAAACAAATTTACAAGAAAAAAACAAACAACCCCATCAAAAAGTGGGCGAAGGACATGAACAGGCACTTCTCAAAAGAAGACATTTATGCAGCCAAAAAACACATGAAAAAATGCTCATCATCACTGGCCATCAGAGAAATGCAAATCAAAACCACTATGAGATATCATCTCACACCAGTTAGAATGGCAATCATTAAAAAGTCAGGAAACAACAGGTGCTGGAGAGGATGTGGAGAAATAGGAACACTTTTACACTGTTGGTGGGACTGTAAACTAGTTCAACCATTGTGGAAGTCAGTGTGGCGATTCCTCAGGGATCTAGAACTAGAAATACCATTTGACCCAGCCATCCCATTACTGGGTATATACCCAAATGACTATAAATCATGCTGCTATAAAGACACATGCACACGTATGTTTATTGCGGCATTATTCACAATAGCAAAGACTTGGAACCAAGCCAAATGTCCAACAATGATAGACTGGATTAAGAAAATGTGGCACATATACACCATGGAATACTATGCAGCCATAAAAAATGATGAGTTCATATCCTTTGTAGAGACATGGATGAAATTGGAAACCATCATTCTCAGTAAACTATCGCAAGAACAAAAAACCAAACACCGCATATTCTCACTCATAGGTGGGAATTGAACAATGAGATCACATGGACACAGGAAGGGGAATATCATACTCTGGGGACTGTGGTGGGGAGGGGGAAGGGGGGAGGGATAGCATTGGGAGATATACCTAATGCTAGATGACGAGTTAGTGGGTGCAGCGCACCAGCATGGCACATGTATACATATGTAACTAACCTGCACAATGTGCACATGTACCCTAAAACTTAAAGTATAATAAAAAATAAATAAAATAAAAAAAAAAAAAAAAAAAAAACACAGGAACAGAAAACCAAATACTGTGTTTTCTCACTTATAAGTGGGAGCTAAACATTGGGTACTCATGGAATAAAGATGGCAATAATAGACACTGGAAACTACTGGGGGGTTGAAAACCTACTATGTTCACTACCTGTGCTTCAGGATCATCCATACCTCAAACCTCAGCATCACACAATATGTCCATGTAACAAACGTGCAAATGTTCCCCCTGAATCTGAAATAGAAGTTGAAATTATTTTTAAAAAGTAACAGTGTTTCCTTATTGATTTACAAAGGTATCTTTATAGGTGAAGTTTATCTATCATTATCTGTCACCTTGGTTATAAATATTTGTGTAAATTTGAAGTTTGCTTTTTGATCATATTTGAGGTTCAAGAATGTTTCATTTTTATAGGCATAATATTAATTATTTTCCCCTATTAATTTTATTAACAGAATGCCATTTTATATACTGAGATGAGTTGAATATTTATCTATTTTAATTTGTTTGATTTTAAAATACTTAATCATTTAAATCATATGAAATTTATTTTTGTGTATTGTGTGAACCCGACATTGTCTTGATTTCTTTTCCCTAAATATCCAATTTTCTCAACACTCAAATGCAGCCTAATTTTATTAATTGGTGATGTTTTCTTTGTCATAAAGTTTTAAAAAATAAATATTAGGTTGTTTTCAGAAAAAAAAAAAAAAAGAATAAAGGAAAAATTATTACACCTCAGAATTTTCATCATCAGGCAAGTGATACACAAATGTTTAATCATCTGTCAGGGCTCTGCATGTTCTGAAGACAGCATATTTGACATTTGGGAATACCGTTCTGACCCATCTGACTGATTTGTGCTTCTGACACAGAAGCAAACAACTTTGAATTGGACTCAGAGCAAGAAATAGTTAAGCATCAGGCCTAGGCTGTGGTAAAAACAGTCCTGCTACATGGAACACAATTCATCTCAGAGCCTATGGCACTAGAGGTATCTATAATGAGAAAAAAATGCTATGTGACGCTTATGGCAAGATCCAGCAGAAGAGTCACAATACAGACCCTCTAGGGATCTGGTACAAGACCATGCCACCTGCAGCAAAGAAGTATACACCTTTCAACAACATCTGGCATCTGACCTAGTGGATATGTAGTATATGACCTTAAGAAATCAAGAGATCATGGTCCTAGAACTGTCCATCGTAAGTTGTACACAGTTAGATTTACCAAGTTATAGGTTAATGCAATAACAATACATCTTTAGAGAGAACATGTCATTAGAACTGTCATGAATGAGATTAGAGGGTGCAAGTAAGCTGTGCAAGCAAGTGATTCAGACTTTCATGTCATCCCCACTTTTATTTGTGCTTCTGCATCAGCTCACACCTGTTGCTGGGGTGAAGTTGGAGAAGGAGCCTATATGATCAGCTTTTTCTTTATGGAGAAGGAAAAATACTGAGCTTGGTTCACAAATTGCTTCTTCTACTTGGTTCACATACTGACTTCTCCTGAGAAGTCAGTATGTGTGTGCATGCCACAGATGCACAGCTAAGCTGCTGCATTATAACCCCACTCAGGGATGGCCTTAAAGATAGCAGTGATGGATCATCTCTCAATAAGGAGACTTTGGGAATGTGCCTAGTCAGTCATTTTGTTGAAAGAAATGTGGTCATGGAAAGAATATAAATGAACTCACGAGCGGTGGTGAATGGCTTGACTGGTTGATCAGGGACCTAGAAAGAAAAATATTTGAGTATCAGAGAGAAGTCTAGAAGAACCTATAAAAGTGGGCACAAAAGTGTGATAATCATTGTATTTCGTAGAAATGCCCACCAAAGAGCCTCCAATCAAGTACACAACAATGGAAAACAGACAACAATTAAGTAGACCAAATAAGTCAACCAGCTGACATCAGCCAGACTCTATCATCAGCTACCCTATGGCCATTGTTAAAGGAATGGAGATAATGGAGACTACAAGCTCAGTATCATTATTTCTCTTTCATCAAGCCTTGATCTAGCTACAGGCATTGCTAAATGTCTCTCTGGTGAGAAACAGAACCCAACATTGAGGCCCTGATATGGCACTATCTCTTACAGAGACTGACTAACCTCTTGATTGCAAGTTGATTAAACTGGACTCTTTATACTCTAAGGAGCAGCAATTTATGTTTGTCTTAGTCTGTTTAATGTTGCTATAAAGGAATATCTGAGGCTGGGTAATTTATAAAGAAAAGAGGGTTATTTGGCTTACAGTTCTTCAGGCTCTGCAAGAAAAATGACACAAGCAGCTGCTTCTGGTGAGGGCCTTAGGCTACTTCCACTCTGGGCAGAAGGTGAAGAGGAGCCGAGTTATGCAGAGATCACATGGCAAGAGAGGAAGCAGTAGAAAGTGAGAGGGAAGGTTCCAGGCTCTTTTTAACAACCAGATTTCACAGGAACCAATACAGTGAGAAATCACTCACCTCCCCTCCACCAGGGAGGACATTAGTCTATTTATGAGGAATTTGCCTCCATGATGCAAACACTTCCCACTAGGCACCACTTCAAACATTGGGGATCAAATTTTAACACAAGGTATGGGGGATACAAGCATTCAAACTTACAGCATTCTGCCCCTGACCCCCAAAATTTCATATCCTTCTCACATTGCAAAATACCACTGTCCTCTCCCAATAGTCCCAAGAGTATTAATTTGTTTTGGTACAAACTTAAATTCCAAAGTCTCATCTGAGACTCAAGGCAACTTTCTTAAAGCTGTGAGTTTGTAAAATCAAAGTCAAGTTATTTACTTCCAAGGCACAATTGTGGTTCAGGCATTGGGTAAACTTTCCCATTCCAAAAGAAAGAAATAGACCTAAAGAAAGGGGGACTTGCCTCACGCAACCCAAAACACAGCAGAATAGACATTAAATCTTAAATCTTCAAAATAATCTCCCTTGACTTCATGTCCCACATTCTAGGCACACTGGTGCCAGAGTGGGCTCCCAAGACCTTGGGCAGCCCCAACCCCATGGCTTTTCTGGGTATAGCCCATGTGACTGTCGTAATGGTTTGGAGTCCAATGACTGCAGCTTTTCCAGGCTGAGGCTGCAGACAGCCACTGGCTCTATAATTCTAGGGTCTGGAGGGTGGCACCTGTACTCCCATGACTCCACTAGGCATTGGCATCATAGAGGCTCTCTGCAGTGTCTTCACCCCTGCATCAGACTTCTGCCTGGGTACTCAGTATATTCCTGAAATCTAGGTGGAAGCTGCCAAGCCTCCATGGCTTTTGCGTCCTTGGCCCCTGCAGTCTTAATATCATGCAGATGCTGCAAAGGCTTATGGCTTAGGCCCTTCAGAGCAATGACCTGAGCAGTACTTTTGGCCATTTGAGCCTTGGCTGGTGGTGGAGCAGCTGGGATGCAGGAAGTAGCATCCCAAGGTGGCTCAGGGCAGTGGTACTGTGGGCTGTTACCCTGAAACGATTCTGTTCTCCTGTGCCTCTGGGCCTATGATGGGAGATGCTGCCTCAAAGATCTCTGAAATGTTTTCAAGGCCTTTTTTCCCATTATTCTGACTATTTGCACCTTGTTTCCTTTTAGTCATGTTAATCTATTCCGCAAGTGGTTGCTCCATAACACTCTTAGATTCCTCTCTCTTGAAAATGCTCTTTCCTTCTCTAATACATCCAGGTTGTGAATTTTCCAAATACTTAACACTCTGCTTCCTTTTAAATTATAAATTCCACCTTTAGATTATTCCTCTGCTGCAGCATCTGTATCTGATTCTAAGCTCTTAAAAGCAGCCATGCCACCTCTTGAATGCTTTACTGCTTAAAAATTTCTTCCACCAGATAATCCTGGTCATCAGTCTTAATTTCAGCTTTCCAGAAAGCCCTAGGTCACAGACACAAGGCAATCAAGGTCTTTATTAAAGGGTAACATGAGTGACCTTTGCTCTAGTTCTCAATCATTTTCTCATTTTCATCTGAGACTTCCTCGGCATGGAGTTTACTGCGTATATTCTATCAACATTTTGATTCTAACCAGTGACCAGACTGGTCATAACCAGTTTCTAAAAAGTTCCAAACTTTCCTTCATATTCCCGTCTTCTTCTGAGTCCTCTAGACTCTTAAAACATCTGCCCATTACCCAGTTCCAATGTATCTTTCATATTTTCAGGTATCTTTATAGCAACACTCCACTTCTCAGTGCCAATTTTATGTCTTAGTCCATTCAGTATTGCTATAAAGGAATACCTGAGGCAGGGTAATTTAGTTTTTGTTTAAAGTGGTGGGGGATTTTTGTTAATGGCTATTTAGGCTATACGAGAAGCATAATGCCAGAAGCATAATGCCAGCACCAGGCTGCCTCCTGTCATGGCAGAAGGTGAGGGGAGCCAAAGTGTGCACAGATCACAAGGCAAAAAGGAAGCAAGAGAGAGTGAAAGGGGAAATGCCAGGTTCTTTTTAACAACCAGCTCTTGTGGGAACTAATAGAGTGAGAACTCACCCTTTACAGAGAGGGCATTTAGTCTATTCATGAAGGGTCCACTCCTATAACCAAAACACCTCCCACTGGGCACCACCTCCAACATTGTGGACCAAATTTCAACACGAGATTTTTGGGGGAATAAACATTCAAACTACAGCAATCTTAAATGGAAATGACCATACTTAGGTATGAATTTGCCTATCATGCCAGCAAAACCTCAGCCAAACCCACTATATGTTGGCTTATAGAGTTTAAGAACCAGCAGCATGATTTTCTGCAAAATACTGCCTGAGACTAGTGAACTCACTTTGAAGCAGAGGAGATATAGCAGTGGGCACATAATGATGAGCTCTACTGGCACTTCCATGTTACTCAATGGCTATCAGCCTGAGAGAGTGGTAAAGGAGTTTTTTAAGATGAAACTGAGATATCAGCTTGAAGATGCAATGCTGACAGGCACCATTCTTTATAGGGAAAAATATATCCTAAATAAATCCCTATCGTATGGTACTGCATCCTCACTAAGTAGAATACACAGACCTAGGAACCAAAGGATAGAAGTCAAAGTATCATCACTTCTTGACCTACAACTTTAAGTTCTGTAATTCTAGAGGACATGGTTTCCCAGAATAGAAAAACTTCCAATAGAGGACACAGTAAAAGTCCTACTGAACTTTAAGGAATGGCTGATGCCCAGTCATTATTTCAGTTTCCTCACCACAGGTAACAGGTTACAAGGAAAAGAATGACCATATCTGCAGGTGCAATCAACCCTGATCCTCAGGAAGAGGCAAGGATGCTATTACACAATGGCCGCAGGAAGGAATACATCTGGCACCCAGGTGATCTATCATGGTCTCTGTTGGTATTTGCCTTCCCAGTTCTGTTGGTAAATGAATAAGTGCAACAACCACAGTCTAAGAAAAACATACTTACAGAGACTCACACCCGTTTCGGATGAGGGTTTGGTTTATTCAAACAAGCAATCCTCCTAGACCAGCAAAGATACTAGCCAAAATAAGAGGAATCTAGAGTAGATGATAGAGGAGGGAGAAAATGAGTACTCATTGCATTCTCAAGAGTAGTTTCAGTAACTGGGACTATATCTGTCTTACTACCTTCCTCTCAAAAGTTTCTCCAGAACACAGACCACTCAGAATCCTAGGCAGATTTTACCAATGAGATGAACTTGCTGATTGAAACAAGTATACCCAACTAGTGCAAGGGATGGACTATAGTGGTTGCTTCAGACAGAAGCACTCATTCCTCCAGCTATGGGGTATGTTAACTACTGATGTGGATGATTACAATTGTCTTTAGCTAAAGAAAACTGCCTAATCCAAGGTCACACTCTCACCTCAATCATATTCAAAAATTGCTCAATACAAGAATACAAAGACCTGTTCCTTTTGCCTCAGTTCAAGACAACTGTAAAGAGCCTCAAGAGGTGAGATCAAGAAATCTGTAATTGTAATGAATACCCTTAGGAAATTCTGGTGCAGTTGGACCAAGGACCATACTTTGAGAAACAGTGCATTCAACAAGCCTGAATCTATGGATGAGCTATAATTTGGTATCATGAAAGAAAAGTATCTGGCATCTTGTTGCCAGAATCCATAGGACTTCCTCCACACCCTCACACTCAACTTCCAAGATAAAATTTAAAGGTCAATTAGAAGTCCTAACTATGCCCAGGCACAGTGGCTCAAGCCTGTAATCCCAGAACTTTGGGAGACTTAGGGAGGAGGATCACCTGAGGTCAGGAGTTCAAGACCAGCCCAGCCAACATGGTAAAACTCCATCTTTACTAAAAATACAAAAATTAGCTGGGCATGGTGGTGGGTGCCAGTAATCCCAGCTACTCAAGAGGCTGAGGCAGGAGAATCGCTTGAACCCAGGAGGCGAAGGTTGCAGTGAGGCGAGATCATGCCATTTCACTCCAGCCTGAGTGACAGAGCGAGACTTCGTCTCAACAACAACAAAAGAAGTCCTAACTATGGTGCTGAAAATAACCCCATCATTTCCCTGAAAAGACCCTGGCCTACCTAGGAATCAAACTAATCTCATACCTTCTATGCTTTCTGTTACCCTATTTCTGCTGCCCAATAATAGAGCCACCTTCTCTAATGAAGGAATTCCACAGTGTGAAAGTTATCACATTATTTATTATTGATATTCCCTATATTTACACTCAAGCTAGTGTGATTAGAGCTTCAGGTAAATCAACTAAGCCCAAGGCATATAAACAGAATGATGATTATACATTCTAACTTTTTATCTTTCCAATTCACTTTTCCAAAAACAGTTAAGTTTCTCCAACTCCTGCCTGAGCAGGAATTACTGCAGTAATTACTGCCATTTACCTTTCCCACTATTACAACAAAGGGATTTAAATATCTGGGTCTACTAATCTGAATTTGGACCTATTAATATTAGTATCTTTCCTTAGGATTTGTTCCCAGAAAGATCTATTCTTTCCACCCATCCTTCCTTGGACTCTTCTGATTCCACATTTTTTCTCAATATTGATATGATATCTACTTCTCATAAAAGCTGAGTAGATCAAGTTTTTTATAAAGTCACAAGAAAACCAGTGAAGAAAAATTGGGTCCATCTTTAACTTCTGGATCCAAAATATCTTAATCTGCTAGTGCTGCCATAACCAAATACTTTAAACTGGGTAATTTATTTTTCACATGAGTTTCAAGTCAGGGTATTGAAATTTTTTTTCCTCACAGATTTTGGAGGCTAGAAAGTTCAAGATCAAGGTGCTGACATTCAGTAGCTGGTGAGGGCTTTCTTATTCTATCCACACATGGCAGAAAGGGGGAATCTAGGCCATATCCTCATGTGGCAAAAGGCAGAAGGACATAAAAAGAGAGCTAAAAAGTTTCCTCCATCCCTTTTATAAGGTTGCTGTATTAATCTGTTCTCATACTGCTATGAAGAAATACCTGAGAATGGGTAATTTATAAAGAAAAAGAGATTTAATGGACTTACAGTTTCACATGGCTGGGGAGGCCTCACAATCATGGCAGAAGGCGAAGGAGGAGCAAAGGCATGTCTTACATGATGGCAGGCAAAAGAGTATGTTCAGGGGAACTGCTATTTACAAAACCATAATGAGAATGGCATGGGAGAAACCCACCCCCATGATTCAATTACCTCCCATTGGGTCCCTCCCACAACATGTAGAGATTATGGGAGCTTCAATTCAAGATGAGACTTGGATGGGGACACAGCCAAACCATATCAGTTGCTACTCTTACTCATGAGGGCTCTGCCCTCAAAATTTAGTTCCTTCCTAAAGGCTCCACCTCTTTTTATACTATTACATTGGGGATTAAATTCCAATGTAAATTTTGGAGGAGAGTCAGGCATTCAAACCACAGCGCAGAGCTTCTTCAAGGACATATCTTCCTTCTCCATCATGACACACTTGACTATTTAAAACAGAAAGTGAGTAAGTATTTAAGAAATAATTTATTAATTATTCCTTAAGTAATTTTTCCTGCTATTATTATTACGCTGACAATATTGTCATTAGGAGAACTTTCTGTCAAAACTGCTTTAGGGAATAAATATTAATCACCTTTAAAGTAATTGGATGAGAGCTCTGAAACCATTTTAAAGATCATATCAAGAAGTTCTGGCTGGAGTGATGTCAGAAAGATGGTAGAGAGATATTTTAGCCCTCATACCAACCCTCCCCAAAAACATCCGTGAACACGAGTATCTTTGCAGGAGCCCAGGAGTCCAGCAGTCAGGTGCCAGCACCCCCTTGGAGAAAAAACAAACAAACTGAGAATCAATGGATTTAAGAGAGTAAGAAAAACAGTTTCACTTGCCCCACATCACTCCTACCCCCAAGGCAGTACATCTCAGAAAGCTGGTTCAACTCTGTTAGATTGAAAAAAGGTTCTTAACTTTTAACATGTTAGGGTACCCTTTGGCAAATAAATGGGAGGCTCTCAACATTCAGCCTGGCTGTACAGGATTGAGAGAAGTAATACAATCCTAAGATTTTTCTCTCCCAAGAAGGAACAAAAGGAATGGAATGGGAACATCCATAAAAAGGTCTATGGAATACCCAGGGTAACTAGCCAGGTTTAATGGTGAATGTATTTTTCTCCTTCAGCCATGCAGTACAGACTGGAGGAGGTGATCTTTTTCAAATGCAAAGCAGCAATCCCAAACCTCAAGAAACATGAAAAATCAAGAAAACATGATACCACTAGAGGAACAAAATAGTTTTCCTGTAATTGGACTCAAATGAATAAAGATCTATGAATTGCCTTGCAAAGAATTCCAAATAATCAATCTAAGGAAGTAAATTCAGTGAGATACAAGAGAACACAGATAGACAATAAAACAAAATCCAAAAAATCAGAAATGAACAAAATGAGAAGTTCAACAGAGAAACAGAAATTATAAAACACAGAAATTCTGGAGCTCAAAAATACAATGAATGAAATTTTAAAATTTAAACTGTTAATTTGAGAGAGATCATTTGAAATTAGCCAGTCAGATAAGAAAAAAAGGAATGACAAAGAATAAAGAAACCTACAAGAATTATGACACATCATAAAGTGAACCAAATTATGTGTTATGGAAGTCCAGAAGGAAAAGAGAGAGACAACAAAGGCTCAAAATGATTATTAAAAGAAATAATGGCAGAAAACATCCCAAATCTTGGGAAGGACATGAACATCCAAACTCATGAAGTTCAAAAGTCTCCAAATAGGATCAATCCAAAGAAGATCATATTGAGAAATATTATAATCAAATTATCAAAAGTCAAAGAAAATAAGAGAAATTTGAAATCAGCAAGAGAAAATTGACTAATCACATACAAGGTAGTTTCTATGAGAGTATCCACTGATTTCTCAGCAGAAACCTTACTGGCCAGGAGAGAGAGGGATGATATATTTAAACTGCCAAAAGAAAAACTTTAAAACCTTCCAACCAAGAATACTATATCTGGCAAAGCTATACCTCAAAAATGAAGAAGAAATAAAAATTTTCTCAGGCAAGCTGTAGGTGAGGAAGCTCATCATCACTAGACCTCCCTTGCAAGACATGCTAAAGGACATTGTTCAAGTTGAAATGAAAGGATGCTGAATAAAACTTGCTGATAAAAGTAAGTATATAGTCAAATTCAGAATACTCTATGGTGATGCACTTTCACTTCTAGTAGAAAAGTTCAAAGACAAAAGTATTAAAATAACCATAGCTGCAATCATATATTAGTGGATACACAATATAAAAACATTAAAATTGTAACATCAATAACAAAATATGGGGACAAGAAAAAACAAATAAAAGCATCCAATTAAAAAGAAAGAATCATCATGGCTGACAGGAGGCAGGACTAGATTGCAGCTTCGACTCAGATGAACAGAGCAGCGTGCGGAGGCTCGCATTGTGAATTGTAGCTCCAAATCAACTGCAAGAACAAACTGACAATCTCAAGAAGATC
This sequence comes from Pan paniscus, assembly GCF_029289425.2. NCBI lineage: Eukaryota > Metazoa > Chordata > Mammalia > Primates > Hominidae > Pan > Pan paniscus. The sequence continues at coordinate 101,334,630 of NC_073258.2, forward strand.
CACAGTCCCTCTGAAGCAAGCAGACTGCTCCTCTAGGACCTGGGAGACACTCTAAGTACTGTAAGTGCCCCACCTGCGGAAGTGGGAAAGGGAGAGCCTTCCCTCCTGAACACACACTTGCACTGGGGAAACTGAAAGCCTGTTTGTGGGAGAAATTTCCAACCTTACCTGGAGCTGAGTCCATTTAGAGAGCCAAGAGAAATACAGGGGTAGAGGAAGCATCACAAAGGCCCTGGCAGCTCACTGGGTCCCCAAGCAGGCCATTCCTGCCTGGCACCACAAGGATCCATCAGGAGGGCAGCCAGAGGAGTAGGGGGAAAACACCACAGGGAGAAGGTAATTTCCAGCTGAACTTTGTAACAATTTGAATGGGGCAAGAAGCCTCCTGGCCAGAACTCAGAGGAGGGCGCTAATCCAGTGTGCAGACTCCACAGGCAGGGGAGGCACCAAGCCCTTTTCTTTCACAACTGGGAGGCAGGTAGCCTTGCGCAAGTTCTCCAGCCGGGATTGCACACCACCTGGAAAAAGACTCGAGGCTGATAGTAGGGCATGGTCAGAATGGGACCAGCCCTTCGGTTTGTGTGGGAAATATGTGAGGCCTTTGACAGCCGGCTTTCCCCCACTTCCCTGACAACCTGCATGACTCCGAAGAGGCAGCAATAATCCTCCTAGGTACACAACTCCATTGAACTGGAAACCCCACCCCTATCCTCCACAGCAGCTGTACCAAGATCTGCCCAAGGAAAATCAGAGCTAAGACACTCCCAGTCCTGCTCCCACCTGGTGGTCCTTCCCTACCCCCTTGGTAGCTGAAGACAAAGGGCATATAATCTTGGGAGTTCTAAGACCCTACCCACCACTGGTTCCTCTCCATACTACCACAGTTGATGCTGTCTGAAAAGTGCCACCTCCTGGTAAGAGGCCAACCAGCACAACAATAGAACATTAAACCACAAAAGCTATGACCCCTCACAGAGTCCATTGTACACCCCTGCTACCTCCACCAAAAGAGGTGCTGGTATTCATGGCTGAGAGACCCATAGATGGTTCATATCACAAGACTCTGTGCAGACAACTCCCAGTACCAGCCTAGAGCCAGGTACACTTGCTGGGTGGCTAGACCCACAAGAGAGACAATAATCACTGCAGCTTGTGCAGTGTAGCTTGTGCAGGAAGCCACATCCATAGGAAAAGAGGGAGAATAATACATCAAAGGAACACCCCATGGGACAAAAGAATCTGGACAACAGCCCTCAACCCTGGAGCTTTCCTTTGACAGAGCCTAACCAAATGAGAAGGAACCAGAAAACCAACTCTGGTAATATGATAAAATAAGGCTCTTCAACATCCACAAAAAATCACACTAGTTCACCAGCAATGGATCCAAATCAAGAAGAAATCCCTGAAAAAGAATTCAGGAGGTTAGTTATTAAGCTAATCAGGGAGGCACCAGAGAAAGGCAAAGCCCAGTGCAAGGAAATCCAAAAAATGATACAAGAAGTGAACGGAACTCAAACATATCAGTAAGCAAAAAACAAACAATCCCATCAAAAAGTGAGCTAAAGACATGAATAGACAATTCTCAAAAAAAAAATATACAAATGGCCAAAAAACATATGAAAAAATGCTCAACATCACTAATGATCAGAGAAATGCAAATCAAAACCACAATATGATACCACCTTACTCCTGCAAGAATGGCCATAATCAAAAAATCAAAAAATAGTAGACGTTGACATGGGTGTGGTGATCAGGGAACACTTCTACACTGCTGGTGGGAATGTAAACTAGTACAGCCACTATGGAAAACAGTGTGAAGATTCTTTAAAGAACTAAAAGTAGAACTACCATTTGATCCAGCAATCCCACTACTGGATATCTACCCAGAGGAAGAAAGTCATTATACAAAAAAGATACTTGCATATGCATGTATATAGCGGCAAAATTCATAATTGCAAAATCATGGAATCAATCCAAATGCCCATCAATCGATGAGTGGACAAAGAAACTGTGAGATAGATATATATATATATATGATGGGATACTACTCAGCCAAAAAAAGGAATGAATTAACAGCATTTGCAGTGACCTGCATGAGATTGGAGACTATTATTCTAAGTGAAATAACTCAGGAATGGAAAACCAAACATCATATGTTCTCACTGATATGTGGGAGCTAAGCTGTGAGGATGCAAATGCATAAGAATGATACAGTGGACTTTGGGGACTTGGGGGGAAGAGTGGGAGGGAAGCAAGGGATAAAAGACTACAAATATGGTGCAGTGTATACTGCTCAGGTGATGGGTGCACCGATATCTCACCAATCACCACTGAAGAACTTACTCATGTAACCCAATACCACCTGTACCCCAATAACTTATAAAAAATAAACAAAAAGGAAGAAAAAAGTTGTCTGTTTTCTGATGACATTATCTTATGTATAGAAAACCCTGAAGATTGACTGGGCATGGTGGTTCACACCTGTAATCCCAGAATATTGAGAGGACGAGGCAGGTGGATCACCTGAGGTCAGGAGTTCGAGACAAGCCTGGCCAACATGATGAAGCCCCGTCTCTACTAAAAATACAAAAATTAACCAGGTGTGGTGGCGAATGCCTGTAATCCCAGCTACTCAGGAGGCCGATGCAGGATAACTGCTTGAACCCAGAGGTGGAGGTTACAGTGGGCCAAGATCATGCCATTGCTCTCCAGCCTGGGTAACAAAAGCAAAACCCCATCTCAAAAACAAAGAAAAGAAAACCCTGAAGATTTTACCTAAATAAAAGCTGTCCAAATAAACAACTGTAGTAAAATTGCAGGATACAAAATCAACATACAACAATCAGCTGCATTTCTCTACACAAACGACAATAATTCAAAAAGAAATTAAAAAACAATCCAATTTATAATAGTATCAAAGAGAATAAAATATTTGAAGGGACCTCTGTACCACATATATCCTCCACAGTGTCTACCATAGTGCCTTGATTCAAATAGAAGACATACTGAGCATAAATGACCAGCTTTGAAGGGTATAGGACAATAATGAGAAAATTTAGCCCTCAAACAGTACAATGTGGAACTACAGGACCTCATAAAGAACAACAAAATTCTTTAGGTAGAAAGCTACAGTAATCAAAACAGTGTGATACTGGCATAAGAAAAGACACATATACCAGTAAAACAGAATAGATAGGCCATAAATATACACATATATAGGGTCAACTAATCTTCAACAATGCTGCCAAGAATACAAAATAGGGAAAGGATAATCCTCAGTAAATGATTCTGAGAAAACTGAACATTTACACGGTAAAAAGAGTGACATCGGAGTGGAGGGCAAGATGGCCAACTAGATGCAGCCAGGTGGAACATCACCCATCAAGGGACCAAGATGACTGGCATGTCCCTGACAGATCTTCAGAGGGAAAGTCCTGAGAGTGGATGGAGGGAAGATACAGAAGCTGGAAAGAAGATACAGAAGCTGAAATGGAAAAAAGCTGGGAACTCAGCACAGGGCTACCACACACCAGGAAGCATTCCTGGCCCACAACAGCTCTCCGGGAATAGGTGAGTTGAACTGGCAAGGAGCACCCTGTTCTCACCACATGCCTCTGGAACTCTGGCAGGGGGAGACTCCTTGACCACCATGAACATTCGAGTTGGCAGAGAGAGCTGCTTAGAGAAGTGGTAGGGGCACCAAGCCAGCTGATGTGGAGCCCAGAGGGTTGGGTATGGGAGTGTCTGTAGCAGAGCAAAGCGAGCAATGGCCATACCCCTAGATGCGACTTGCTTCCATAGGAGACTTTAGCCTAGGAGAACTGTCATACCTGATATCTGCAGGGTGTCTTGCTCATCAGACAGGTTTGGTCAGACCTGAACACCCCTTGATCTGCTGGCCTCCTCTGACTAGCAGAGAGCTCCAGTGGGGCAGCCCCTGCAGCCACCAGCCCACCTGCTCCCTCCCCATATTGCAGCTTTTTTTCAGGCCCACAGAAACTCCCCCTTTGCTGGCACTGTCTGCAGGGCAACTTGTTGTTTTTCTTGCCCTGCCAGCATGTAGGAGTGCAGTGCGCTCCCCCAACTCCCCACCACTGGCAATTGTCATCACAGACAAAGCCTTGGTGGGCACAGAGCCAGCCAGCCCTGCCCCTGCCAGTGCCCTGCTCTTGCGCTAAAACTGTGCAGAGAACAGCAGATCCTCCCCTGCCCCGAGCAAACACTCCAGCTAGCAGGACACAGAGAATGGACCCAGGCCTGTGCCCACAAGTACCCCACCCCCAAGCCAACAACCTCCAGCCTGACTACGCAGAGTTGCCATCAGGGGCCTCCCACCTCACCCAGCTGCAGTGCCTTCACCACTATGGCAGCTGACACAACTCGGCTCCCCCAGCACAGTAGGTTCCTGATGTCAAGGAGCCAGAGGACAAAGTTGGGGCCCAACAGAGGTCCCCCAGAGTTAGAGAACATGGTCCAGGAGTTAAAAGCTGAGTGTTGGCCCCATAAAATCTCCCAGAAACAAAGCCAGTTGGCTGAATCCACCTTATACCTCAACAAAACCCTCAAGGTCATCAAATAGGATAAAAGAAAAAAGAAACCCATCCAAAGGTCAGCAACCTCAAAGACTGAAGGGAGATAAGTGCACAAAGATGAGAAAGAATTGGTGCAAGAACCCTGAAAACACAAAATGCCGGAGTGCCTTCTTTCCTCCAAATGACCACAATGCCTCTCCAGCAAGGGTTCTGAACTGGGCTGAGATAGCTGAAATGATAGAAATAGAATTCAGAATATGAATAGAAATAAAGATTATTGAGCTATAGGAATATGTTGAAACCCAATCCAAGGAAGCTAAAAATCATGATAAAACAATGCAAGAGCTGACAGACGAAATAGCCAGTATAAAGAAGACTGTAACCAAACTAATAGAACTGAAAAACACACTACAAGAACTTCACAATGCAATCCCAATTATTAATAGTAGAATAGACCAAGCAGAAGAAAGAATTTCAGAGTTTGAAGACTCTTTCTGAGATAAGACAGGAAGACAAGAATACAGAAAAATGAATGAAAAGAAATAATAAACCCTGAGAAAGATGGGATTATGTAAAGAGACCAAATCTATGATTCCTTGATGTCCCTGAAAGAGATGGGGAGAATAAACCCAACTGCAAAAACATATTTCAGAATATGAGAACTTCACCAACCTTAGCTAGGAAGGCCAACATTCAATTTCAGAAATGCAGAGAACTCCAGCAAGATACTTCACAAGAAGATCATCCCCACAACACATAATCATCAGATTTTCCAAGGTTGAAATGAAAGAAAAATGTTAAAGGCAGCTAGAGATAAAGGTCAGGTCACCAGCAAAAGACACCCCATCAGCCCAATGGACCTCTCAGTAGAAACCCTACAAATCAGAAGAGATTGGCAGGCAATATTGAACATTCTTAAAGAAAACAAATTCCAACCCAAAATTTCATATCTGGCCATACTAAGCTTCATAAGCAAAGGAGAAACAAGATCCTTTTCAGACAAGCAAATGCTGAGGGAATTTGTTATCACCAGACCTGCCTTACAGGAGCTCTTGAAGGGAGTACTAAATATGGAAAATAAAGCCCATTATCAGCCAGTATAGAAACACAATGAAATACACAGACCAGGTTTGTCCCTGAACAGAACAATAACAAACTCTGAAATTGAGTCAGTCACAGACTAACAACCAAAAAAAAGCTCAGGACCAGACAGATTCATAGCTGAATTCTACCAGATATGCAAAGAAGAGCTGAAACTATTACAAAAAATTAAGGCAGAGTAACTCCTCCCCAAGTCATTCTATGAGGCCAGCATCATCCTGATATCAAAACCTGACAGAGACACACACACAAAAGAAAACTTCAGGCCAATACCCTGGATAAACATCAATGCAAAAATCCTAAACAAAATACAGCAAGCCAAATCCAGCACCACATCAAAAAGCTTATCCACCATGATCAAGTAGGCTTTACCCCTGGGATGGAAGGATGGCTCAACATATGCAAATCAATAAATTTCATTTATCACATAAACAGAACTAAAGACAAAAAACACATGATCATCTCAATAGATGCAGATAAAGCTTTCAATAAAATTCAACACCACTTCATGTTAAAAACTCTCAATAAACTAGCTATTGAAGGAACATACCTCAAAATAATAAGAGCCATGCATGACAAACCCACAGCCAACATTATAATGAATGGGCAAAGGCTAGAAGCATTCACCTTGAAACCAGGCATAAGACAAGGATCCCCTCTCTCACTACTCCTATTCAACATAGTATTAGAAGTCCTAGCCAGGACAATCAGTCAAGAGAAAGAAATAAGGGGCATCCAAATAGGAAGAGAGGAAGTCAAACTATCCCTGTTTGCAGATGACATGATTCTATATCTAGAAAATCCCATAGTCTCAGCTCCAAAGCTCCTTATGCTGATTTTTAAAAATCAGCAAAGTCTCAGGATACAAAATCAAAGTGCAAAAATCACTAACATGCATACACACCAACAATTTGGCCAAGAGCCAAATCAGGAATCCAATCCCATTCACTTGCCACAAAAAAGAATACAGTATCTAGGATTACAGCAAACCAGGGAGGTGAAAGATCTCTACAAGAACTGCAAAACACTGCTCAAAGAAATCAGAGATGACACAAATGGAAAAACATTCCATTATCATGAATAGGAAGAATCCATATCATTAAGATGACCATACTGCGCAAAAGAAATTTATAGATTCAGTGGTATTCCTATTAAACTACCATTGACATCCTTCATAGAATTAGAGAAAACAAAACTATTTTAAAATTCATGTGGAACCGAAACGGAGCCCCAGTTGCCAAGGTAATCCTAAGCAAAAAGAACAAAGCTGGAAGAATCAAGCTACCCCACTTCAAACTATACTACAGGGCTACAGTAACCAAACTAGTATGGTACTAAGTACAAAAACAGGCACATAGACCAATGGAACAGAATAGAGAACCTAGAAATAAGCCTGCACACCTGCAACTACCTAATCTTCAACAAACCTGACAAAAACAAGAAATGAAGCAAGTATTCCCTATTCAATAAATGGTGCTACGATAACTGACTAGCCATATGCAGAAGATTGAAACTGGACCCCTTCCTTGCACCGTATACAAAAATTAACTCAAGATGGATTAAAAACTTAAATGTAAAACTCAAAACTGTAAAAACCATGGAAGACAACCTAGGCAATACCATCCTGGACATAGGAACGGGCAAAGATTTCATGACAAAGATGCCATAAGCAATTGCAACAAAAGCAAAAATTGACAAATAGGATTTAATTAAACTTAACTTCTGCACAGCAAAGGAAACCATCACTAGAGTGAACAGACAACCTACAGAATGGGAGAAAATATTGGCTAACTATGCATTTGACAGAGGTGTAATATCCAACATCTATAAGGAACATAAACAAGTTTATTTTAAAAAGAAAACATTAAAAAGTGGCCAAAGGACATGAACAGACACTTCTCAACAGAAGTCATACATGCAGCCAACAATCATATGAAAAAAGCTCAGCATCGCTGATCATTAGAAAAATGAAAATCAAAACCACAATGAGATATCATCTCACATTAGTCAGATTTGCTATTATTAAAATGTCAAAAAATAACAGATGCTGGTGAGGTTGTGGAGAAAAAGAAATTCTTATACACTGTTGGTGAGAGTGTAAATTAGTTCAAGCATTGTGGAAGATAGTGTGTCAATTATTCAAGACCTAAAGACAGAAATGCCAGTCAACCCAGCAATCTCATTTCTAGGTATATACCTTAAGAAATATAAATCATTCTATTATAAACACACATGCACATGTATGTTCACTGCAACACTATTCACAATAGCAAATTCACATAATCAATCTAAATGCCCATCAATGGTAGACTGGATAAAGAAAATGTGGTACATATACACCAAGAAATACTATGCAGCCATAAAAAAGAATGAGATCATGTTCTTTGCAGGAACATGTTTGGAGCTGGAGGCCATTATCTTTAGCAAATTAACACAGGAACAGAAAACCAAATACTGTATCTTCTCACTGATAAGTGGGAGCTAAATGACGAGAACACATAGACACATAGAGGGGAACAACACACACTGGGGTCTGTTGGAGGGTGGAGGGTGGGAGAAAGGAAAGCATCAGGAAAAAATGACTATTGGGTACTAGGCCTAATATCTGGGTGAGGAAATAATCCGTACAACAAACCCCCATGACGTAAGTTTACCTATATAACCAACCTGCACATGTACCCCTGAACTTAAATGTTTAAAAAAATGACATTGGACTCTGTCTCACATCATATACTCAAAATGGAAGAAAGACTTGAACATAAGACTTGAAACTATATTACTAGAAGAAAACACAGGGGAAAATCCTCTTGCCATTGGTCTTAGCCATTACTACTTGGATATTACAACAAAAGCACAGGCAACAAAAGCAAAAATATACAGTAGGATTTCATTAAACTTAAAAGCTTCTGCCCAGCAAGGGAAACAATCAACAAAGTGCAGAGACAGCCTAAGAACTGAATAAAATATTTGCAAACTATCTAATAAGTGATTGTTAACCAAAATATATAAGAAACTCAAACTATGCAATAGCAAAAAAAAAAAGACAGAAAAGACAGAAATTTAAAAATAAGGCCAGGCATGGCGGCACACACCTGTAATCCCAGCACTTTGGGAGGCCAAGGAAGGAGGATGACTGGAGGCCAGGAGTTCAAGACCAGCCTAGGCAATATAACAAGACCCCATCTCTACAAAAAATAAAAATAAAAATTATCTGGGTATGGTGGTACATGCCTGTAGTCCTAACTACTTAGGAGGCTGAGGTGGGAAGATCGCTTGAGTCCAGAAGTTCAAGGCTTCAGTGAGCTAGGATCACACCACTGCACTCCAGCCCATGTGACAGAGCAAGATCTTGTCTCTTAAAAAAAAGAGGGAAAGAAATTTTAAAATAACCTAATTTAAAACAGGTGAAGAACCCAAATAAACATTTTTTCAAAGAAAACATTTGAAAATGACTACAGTTTATATACAGGCTGACCAAAAATGGCCAGCAGGTATATGAAAAGGAGTTCAACATCACTAACCACCAGGAAAATGCAAATCAAAATCACAATCAGGTATTATCCCACACCTGTTAGAACTGCTATCATAAAAAAGATAAAAGATAACAAGAACTGGCAAGGATGTGGAAAAAAGTGAATCCTTTTACACTGTTGATGGAAATATAAATTGGAGAATTTCATAGCAGCCCCATGCACTAAGACAGGGTACAATGTTTCAGGTATGCTTGATAAGTTCTAGATATCTAATCTACAACATGGTGACTACAGTTAATAATGTATACAGTCATGCGTCTCTTAATGATGGAAACGCTCTGAGAAATGTGTCATTAGACAATTTCATCGTTGTGCAAACATCATAGAGTATACTTACATAAACCTAGATGGCATAATATACACACACCTAGGCTATATAAATATATCCTACCTCTCCTAGGCTACAAATCTATTACAGCATATTACTGTACTGAATACTGTAGGCAATTGCAGCACAATGGTATTTGCATATCTAAACACAGAAAAGATACAATAAAAATACAGTATTATGGGACCATCGTTGTGTATACAGCCTGCAATTGACCAAAACTTTGTTATATAGCATATCAATGTACTCAAAACTTGCTAACAGAGTAGATCTTTAGTGTTCTCACCACCAAAAAGGGGGAGAGGGTACAGTAGCTATGTGAGGTGATGAATATAATCTTAGCTTGATTGTGTTATTTCACATGTATATGCATATCAAAACATCATGCTGCATACCTTAAATATACATAAATTGTATTTGTCAATTCTTTCTCAAAAAAGCTGGAAAAAGAAAGAAGCATCTGCTATAGTCTGTTTGGAGGAATACAGCCTGGCAAAAATGTCCCAGATCCAATTCTTGTTGATTGTTTAACTGCTCATCCTGGTAGTATTGTTCTGTATCATCTTACCTTCCTGTAAAGAGTTTGTAAAGTACTGTTATCAAAACTATGCCTTCATCTTTTTATATGTTTTGGTTTTTAGCTTTGTTGAAAAGAATAAAATATTTTAATTATTAATTTAATGTATGTGTATAAGGTACAGTGTATTTAATAGGACCATCTGAATTAAAGTGGCCACACTCTAACAGGCTTTGCTAGTAAGGTTGTCATCTCTTTGACAGTTAGTTTTGAAAATTAACACAGATTCAAGCAAGAAAATCTAAGGAATGGTTTATCTAGACATGAAGAACACATTTGATTCAGTACCACCCCAAACAGAATCTGCAAAGCCAGCAACTCTATTTGGCCATAAACCACTTCAGTGAATAACACACTCTAATGAAGGATGAAGATGAATCGTCTTGGTTAATGGAAATGCTTCAACATGGAGAGAGAGAATAAGTACCCCTACAAATGACTGTTAGGTTTTCCTTTTTTTCTCACTTTAAGGGACTGGAGAAAATAAATATTTAAGGAAAGAAAAATGGGGCACTATAAAATCAAACGGGGAGGCTAGCAGAGCTTTATTGAGAAAAAGTATAGGATTCTAAAATCAAATCTGAGACAAAGAAATTCACACACTAGAGAACAGGGGTCCTGTGTTTCTACATCTTTGTAGCTCTTTTCGCCGCTAGGATAAACTTATAGAGGCATTCGGCAAACCATGGCTACTGGAGTTAGAAGAATCATCTGGTTCCCTATTTGTAAACTTCAATCATCCCACAGCAATTTTTATCATAGCTGCATAAAATCTGTACTCTGATTTATTTAATATTTTCTTAAAATTGACTCTAATTCTTTTACTTAAAAAATTACATCCAATAGAAAACTTACATTGTGTCGAATATGACATATAACATTGTTATATGCTAGTTATTTTGTCCTAAGACACCTTAAAACAAACAGCAAACATTTAAAAACTATTCATTCATAGTCACCTAAAATTATCTTGTATACCACAAGTGGTACTTGTAATAGACTTTGGAAAACATTGGTCTAGTTAAACTCTCTGTAAATGAATATTATTTGAACCCAAATTTTATTTGCATCCCTGGATTCCCTTGGAGCCACCTGTCCCTAGGCTCTCAGCTGCTCTGTCTACCTCAGCCATCACTCCTTGTGCCCACAGGATTCCTCCACCTGGTACCAACAAGCCACTTTCCCTGGATTTCCTAGCTCCTTCCCATTCTGGCCACCTCAAAACAACATGGCTGACTTATCTTACACAGAGACTTCCTAATTCCTCCCACCATTTTCAGACTTAGATAAAACACCACATGCAGAGCAGAGGATCTTATATAGGGCAGCCTTTGAAGATGCTAGATGATAAAACTCAGAATTGCAGGAAGTGAACAATCCATGGAGCAAATACTGATCTATAATTTCTCTACTTTTTGCTCCCACAAACTAATCCTGGCACAGTTTCTCCTTACAGCCCATTCTGCAAAGTTTCTTGTGCAAAAAGAACTCATGTGCTAAATGCCCTACTGTGTCTCTTTGTGGTCTGTTATGAAGTATTACATAATTTAACATTGTCTCACAGTCTTCCTTGCTTCACTTGCCTATTTCCTTACTCTTTCTGCCCTAGGTTTGGCATCTCCCACAAAAAGCATTAGCACATTAACCCTTGTCTTGGGGACTATTCTCCAGAAAAATTCAGATTAAGAAAAATGCCCTTTACAACCCTCCCTAACAAGTCACTCAGCCTCTGCTTGAAGAACTCTAGTGACATACAACTTAATGACAGACACATAATCCTCTCCAGGTTGACACACATAACATTAATAGAATATTCTTAGAGTGGACTATAACCTACCACAATCTTAGTAAGTTTTCCTTTTAACATAATTTTTAAATAAAAAAATTAGAGCAAATTTTGAGAAAAAAATAAATCAGAGTACAGATAGTATGCAGATATGACAAAAATTGCTGTAGAATGAATGAAGTTTAGAAATAGGGAACTAGACGATTCTTCTAACTCCAGTGTCTATAGTTCCCTGAATGCCTCTACAACTTTATCTTAGTGGTAAAAAGAGCTGATCAAGCCTTTCCTCTGAGTTCCGTGCAGATGGGGACTGCCAGGGAGATTTAGAAGGATTTGCTATGGTAAAGGCCCTTGCATAGCATGCTCAAAAGGTACAATACATTCATTATGAAATCACTGAAGAGTAATAGCTGACTAGTACCAACCTGTGACGGCTTGCCCCAGGGTGCCTAGGAAATGAGAAAAACGAATAGAAAGTTTTGTCTAAAATTAACTTTATTTGTATAGCTGTCCTTTATTCTGAGATGATGGCCTTTCTACCCTTTGGCATTTAACATGCCCTTTCTTCTATTAAATAATAATAATAATAAATAAAATCACTTTTTAACTCTCCTTTCTTGACTATATAAAAAATAACAATCCTACAATGATTCCCATACTTTTTCTAACTCACAGTTCTGTGAAATCTAAATTCCAGAAACAGTTGTTCATTATGGAACATAATAAAGGTCATACATATGTCTTATTCATTGAATAAACAAATAAATTAATAAAATTAAAGTAAAACTGACATAAAAGTTGAGAAATCAAGTAAACTCTACAGGGCCTCTTTTCCTTCAAATTAACATTCATGACTAAGAGATAAGGCTCTGGGTTCCAGTCTATTCCAGAAAGTGTGGGTTGATATTTTCCCATCTCGTTCCTTAGATACTTCCGAGGGTGAAAAATGTTTTATCAGGCATCCAGATTTACGAGTAAACTCTAGCCCTTCATTGTTACTTATCCCGGCATCTCAGTTTTTCTTTTAGGTTCATTTAACACTTGCTATTGTGTGTGAGAGAACTGTCATATCAGATTGTCAATAGTAAGTTCACTACCAACCTGGTAATCACTTTCATTACCCACAAAAACTGCTATTGAAATCCTTCAAGAAATGACTGATATGCTGCATCCTGTGTTGACATATCACACTAATGATGGAGAGAAAGAGTGAAGAAAAAGTTTTAATGATGCATTCATTCTAGAAGATGACAATATGGCTGCAGGGCAGTGGGAAGTGATTATTGGCAATGCCTCCTTTACTTCAGATTGAGGGCACACAAGCAGGACAGGACTTCTCCAAAACAAGTTCACCTGTTGCCAGACACCCAGACAATTTCTGAGGTGATGAACATAGTGAACTGATCTAAAAGTACAATTACAGGAAGCCCAAATCCCAAGGCAACATAATGAATGTCCAAAGGGACAGGCTAACTGCACCCATCTGATAACAACAGCATCCATGATAAATAATAATGTTTATTGAGCACTCATGTGCTAGGCCCTGTGGTAAGTGCTTTACAGGCATATCGCTTAATCCCATTGTATATTGTCTATCTCTCATATGGCAGTGTAAGGTCCAAGAGCGAAAAGACCTAGCCTACCTCGCTCAGCAGTGTATCCTAGGTTCCTACAAAAGCACCTGGATATAGGAGGTGCTCAATAAATATTTGAGGATGAACGAACTAATCAATCAATGATCACCTCCTCCTTGATCTTGATACACAAGGCCTTCGGATGAAACTCCAGAATTCTGCAGAGAAATTTTTTAAACTAGCCAGATGCAGTGGCTCACACCTATAATCCCAGCACTTTGGCCAAAGTGAGAGGATCATTTAAGGCCAGGAGTTTGAGACCAACCTGCACAACATAGCGAGGCCTCATCTCTACAAAAATAAAAATAAATAGAAAACCACCAACTGAGCTGAAAACACTAATAGGGTATAAATTAAATTTTTTAAAAGTCTGTAAAAATGTTAAGAGTATTCCATCAGCTATAAGATATAAATCAATAGTACATTTATACTTAAAACTAATTGGAAAATGCTTTATTGTTGTTTATCATATGCTCATTTATGGGTATAAGGAGGGTTTTCACACAAAGGTAATGAAGAATCCAATGAGAAACCAGGGTCACCTGACAAGAATAGACAGCAGAACTGCCCTTTGGCATGCAAACTTTCCTGCTGTTGGTTGAAGAAGCAGCCCATATGCTTCCAGTCCTTTCAGATAAGATGCTCAATACCTGTGGGAGCCAATCAGCCTGGCTGTCTTCTAGGCCTCCCCTATAATGAGTTCCACCAAAGCCACAAGCTTACAGACATTCTGGAAGTAGGAAGATGCCTTCACCAATGTCTTTAGGAGTATCACAGACAAAATAAAACTTTCAGAAATTATTTTGTTGATAAAGAACTTACATTTGAAGGAAAACTAGAGAAAGAGATGACAGAAGCAAAACAAAAGAATTTACCCCCATATTTTGAAGAGTTTGTGCAAAATTGGTATTATCATTTACAGAAAGTCACACTATGAGAGGGCAATAATGACACTAAAGAACGTGTAATAGGATCCCCAAAGCCCTTCTTGTGGTGTATATAACTGTGACCCTACAACTTCAGCAATCCTAGGAGCCCTCATCACTGCTGAATAGAGAAAATGCCGCCTGCTTCCCTGTGTCTTCCTGATGGAACATGACCACGCCAGAGCAGAGAGCATCACTCAGAAGAAAGACCTATGGAAAATGCAAATATTATTTTTATCATGAATTATTCACTTATAAAGAAAAGGTTCCAGTCAGAGACTGATACAAAAACAAAAAAAGTACCATTATTTCCAAAGTCTCTGAAGAGGCTAAAATACAAAACATTTTACACAGGTCTGGTGGATTATTTAGAGAAACATAAAAACATTTGTCAGATGAGAATAACTTTCTTGTAATACTCTTGGTCTTTTCTAAAGAATCTTCCTAATATCCTTATTTTCTTCTCATTTTTCTTAATTTCTACCTAATTTTGGCTTTAGTCTTTTCTCCATTTATTCTTACACTTCTTGCAACTCTCTTTTCCCCAAAACCCAAAAGGAAGCATATGGGGAATATAATTTTTTTAAACCTCAAAAACACACATAGTAAATTAAAAGCCTAGTTTACAAATACAGATGGGGAGGAAATATAACTTTTTCCTTTTTTATAAAATGATCCAACTCATATTTCTATCTCCCATTCCCCTTTCACAGAGCTAGTGGTCAACTTAACCTTATTCATTTTCAGGGTTTCCCTTTCAATGTCATCTCAAGGTTCCCAAAGCCTTACGTATTGTCAAAATGGAGTGACGACACTCTCTGGTGATTGGGACATCAATGTTTCTGAGTTTCCCCTAGAATATTTGCATTCCTGTCCATGTGATCTCCTCAGATCCTGTAGATCTCTGTTACTTCTGGACCACACTTGGATATAGACATCCTGTCTCAAAACTGCTCTTAGTCCCATCTGCCAGAAGGCATTCTGTAATCATTTCTCTCTCTGGTCATGCAGAGAACCCAAAAGTGGATGCTCCTTCTCAGTCAAGCTAACATATGACTGCGGCCCTGGATGACATCTTGACTACAATTTCATGAAGGACCTAGAGCCAGAACACTCAGCTAAGTGCTGTCTTAGCTCTTCCTTTCAGTTGAAGGGGAATCTCTTTTTAATCCAGGGGGAAAATCTTCTATTTTTTTTAATATCCAGCCATTTTTCGCATGCATTTGACTCCTTTTTACCAGCTCTGCAGACTTTACCAAATTCTCCTAACCCTTAGTACTTTGAAAAAAAAAAAAAAATGACCAAAAAGTATATTGGCTCCTTCTACTCACTCTTTACCCCATGCCTCCCTGAGGCAACTAAGACACAATGAAACCTGCTTGACAGGAAACAAGGGAAAGGAAAATCCATACAGGGATAAAAACATATCACATATTGACCCAATCTGACTTAATATAGGTACATGTAACTGAGTTCTGTTGATTCTTATCGTCTCCGTTCTCTTCACTCTTCTTCATTCCACTGCCACTGTATTAGTTCAGGACTATCATTTCTTACTACAAAAACCACTGAGCCCAGCCTCCTTCCCCACTACTATCAGAGTGGGTTTCCTAACAACAACAAAAAATCAAATGATACCATGTCACCGGACTGGCTGAAATGGTTTGGAACATCTTGGCTGCTTTCAGGAATTAATTCAAACTCCCTAGCATGGCACATGAGACTCTGGGAATTGGACTTTGCCTTCTCCAGCCTCATCTCTTACTATTCCTCAGCATATACTCTACGCCAAAGCCATAACCAGACAAGAATATGATGCAGTATTCCAAGTCTTCCTGCCTTAATTTATGCCGTTCCCTCTATCTGGAACTCCTTTCCTTCCAATCTTCTTATATTGAACTGACTTGTTCTTTTAGACTTTCCTCTGGGATCACTTTTCCAAGAAATTCTTCTTTACTTCCCCTCATCTGTGATTGGGAATCTCTTTTCTGAGTATCTATAGCACTCCATACAACTCTCACTGTTAAAATTATTGGTTTGCTAATCTCTCTTCCCCAAAAGTCTGTCAGCGCCTTGATATCAGGAATTCTCTTTCATCTCTGCATCCTCAGGACCTAGTACAGTAATCTACAAATCGCAAATGTTCAGCAAACAATTCTTGAGTTAATGCATAATCATATAATTTATGCTATCTAAGATGAAGTCAATTTCTATATTACATACCTAGCACATGGGATATTTGTGTCAAGCAAATTAAAATCAAGATAGTAAGTTTTGCTGATCAATTCTAAACTCACTGACTAGGTTAACATTTTGATTTTTTTCCCCTGAGAACACTACTCTCGTATCAGCCTAAATATCTGGAGGCTGTGATTTATCTTTGATGTCAGTAACAAGGTTCTATATTTTGGCATTCATAGAAAAACAAAACAGTAAATGAAGCACATATTGGCATAACTCATATGTTACACTATACCTTACTACAATCTTATACCCTTGGGTAAGCTGATTGAAAATTAAATGGGAATAGACATTTAAATTACACCAAAGGGATGTCAATGGATTGCAGACTTACTCTTGTATCAATCTATTCTTGATTGCACAGTATTTTGTTAGTGGTCACTATATAACACTTTTCAACAGGCCATTGTATACTGTGTATTTTACTAGATGCAATACTCTGTGTTTACGCAATTACAGAATAACCAATATTTGGCTACTTATTTCAGGTAGCATATTAAGCTTAAACAAAGAAATTTAAATTAAGATCTTGACATTATCTAAATGAATACAGTGTTTAATTTTGTAAAAATTAATTTGACCTATTTTTATACTTTCTTATTCTTTTGTTCATTTAGGCCCTTAAATTCATTATCATTGGATTAGCTGTCAGATACTCCTAATTAAAGTAATCTCTAAGTATAGTACAGGTAGAATTTTTCAACTCATGGTATAATAAAAAGGATATGGCTTGTATTGTACACATCACAGTCCCCTTTTAAGTGTACACAGCAAATATTCAGCATTGGGGGTCAGAAAGCATCTGCCATTAGACAGAAGATGACACCTGTGTATAATTATCTAGCATGATTAAGGAAGAAGGAGATCAAAGTTTCATGCAATTTTAATTTTCTGCTCTAGGCTTGATGTGCAAAGGATTTGTACTGGGTAATAAAGGAATACAGGTTCATTCTAATAAGCATGACAAATGAATTTTTTAAATGAGCCTGACTCATTAGCTAGGCGTATATAAACCTATGTGACCCTTAGTGCTCTAGCAGAATTTGGGGATAATTTTAATGCCTAATTACCGGTTGTGTGATGATATTTCAACAAATTAGTTCCTGTATGAAATGCAAACACACTTAGAAGTATTCATGCTGAGGTATGACAAAAACCAAAATGCTTATAAGGAAGGGATCTTGACCGCAAAAGCTAAATCATATTAACAGCAATTTTCCACAAGGCTACATTTTTAACATCTACTGTGGAACCTCTGAAGACATTTTGACAAGAATGACATTTTGGCAGAATTAACAAACCAGGAAAAGAATGTGTGCTCTACCCCGACATTAGTGTTATGGAAACAAAAACACAGACAACACTGGACGCTGTGTTCAGCTACAACGTGCATTTCCTAGATGTTGCTGATTCAACTTGATCTCAACATCCATATTATAACAAGCTAGTCTGGTGCCTCCAGAGTGCAGTGTGAACGTTCAGTGCCTTAAATTAAGATAAAGTACTTTTTTTCTTTTAAATAAGATCTAAAGCTTAACATAGCATGAACGGAAAAAAAAAGAAAAACAAATAAAACATTTAGTTTTAAATAATAGAATATGGAGTTTGGAGTAAATAGAACACATCTTCTGGAATTTTTTATGAGACTGGCTACTTGAAACTTTTTAAAAATAAGTTTCTTATTTCTTCTCAGGAAGCTCATTTTTTTTTTAAAGTTTTGAAGTAAACTCATAATGGAACCAGGGATTCAGTGATCAATAAGATTTTCAACATCCTCCATATCACACTTGACTAAAGGCATTGTTTTTTGGTTTTATTTTCCAGCAAACATGAGTTGGGCACTTATACTGTGCTAAGTACTAAAGGGATACAGAATGAACGCCAGATCTCATCTTCAGGAAGTTCAAAAACTGGTCAGGGAAGTAGAAGTGCAAGCAAGTATAATGCAAAGAAGTCATGCATGAGTGCTATAGGGAAGGAACCAGCTAAGTGCTGTGGGAATCCAGGAGCACAAAGGAATTAGCAATTAAATTTCCAAGGCTGGCAGAAAGAAGGCTTTTGGAAGAATGTGCATTCATTTGCTCATTCGTTAAACATTTATTGAGCATAAATAATGAGCCAGGCCTATATTAGGCACTGACTGTATACAGAGATGTATAAAATATAGCTCTTGCCCTTCAAGATCTCACAGTCGTTCCTTGCATTCTCTCAGTGAATATTTTGCTTGGCCTTAGAGAATATAATGACCAATCAGAAGTACAGACTTCATGGAGTTTATAATCTGGAAGGCTCCATTGACAGGTAAAAGGACAGTCATGATACTGTGAGATAATCAACCAACATTTATATGTTTAAATAAATTAACCCATTTAATTCTCATAATGACCAGCTGAGAAAGGCACTATTTAAAGCTCCATTTTAGAAAGCGGAAAACAGTTACAGAAAGAGTATGTACCCGATCCAAAATTAAATATCCAAGAAAATGCAAAGCTAAAATTTGAACCCAGGAAATCTGGTGCCAGGACCTGTGCTCTAGCCAAAATGATATCACCAATCCAAGTTCTGTGATGGGGTCTGTGGTGCTCAGACATGAGAACTAATCTAGAAGTGGAAGGGGTGCCAAATTAATTTAAGCACATAAATGCTGGCTAGCTATTATTATTATCTCACAGTATCATGATTATCCTTTTACCTGAAAGAATGACATCCACGTTGACACTTGCTAATGACACAGAGAAAAATACTTTTTGAAAGGTAGGTATGGGGGGCTCATGCAGGATCCCTGCTGCATTTGAGCCAATATGACAAAAGGATGAGTAGAATCTGGACTTACGTAAAGAGACAATGACATTGCAAGCTGAGGGGCACCCTAGGAAAGGCAGAGAAGCTGGTTTGACAATTTTCTCCTTGTTGGTAAAGCTCTTATACTCGCTTTCCAAATGGAAAATAACTGAAATTGATTGATGTGGAAACTCCTGAGAGGGCAGATCTTTCTAAAGGAAATTGAAAGATATGTCAATAGCATTTGACTTTTAAAAACCTCAATTTGCTCATCAAGATTTCAGAATCACTTAGAGCCCAAAGACCATTGTTTGTAACATTTTTTAACTGCAGAAGGGTCTAGCCATGAAAAGTTTCCTTAAAAAAATTGTTTTTCAGATGTAGACATAAAAAATAGTATCTAATATTTATTAAGCATTTATTCTATATTTGGCTTGGTGCTGTACACTTGACATGAATTATTTTATGTAATATTTCACTTATAAAATAATTCATGTCACGTATATAGCACCAAGCCAAATATAGAATAAATTTTATATACATTTTCAAATTTTTTATGAATAAGGAAAATGAAACAGAAAGTTTCAGTCATTTGCCCAAAGCCACAGAATGAAAGAGCTGGAAAGGAGACTAAGTCAGATATCAAGCCCATGCTCTTAACTATTATGCTATATGTAGCTGAGAGTCACAGAAAGCTTGCAACCAAATGTTTATATTGCCCTGATGAATAGAAACTGCCTTATTTATTCTTTTTTTGAAATATAGCTTAGTGTAGAAGGAAGAGAAGGAGGAGAACTTGATTTGAGCCCCATCTCTATAACTTTCCACTCTTGGGCAAGCATTTCTCCTCTTTAAGCCTCTGCATCTTACCTTTAAATTGAAAGGATTTGACTACATGGTGTTTGAAGTCCCTTCTGGCTATAAAGATCTGTATTTTTTTTAAAAAAAGGCACGCATACCATTAATTATTCCTACATTTTAAAAAAAAGAGAATTTTAAATACGGATGGGATAAGTTGAAAATTTAAAGAATTCAAATTTAGTAAGATTTTTAGGAAGTGTTGGCTAAAATCATCTGAGGAATCAACATGACATTTTCAATATGCTGAATTATTTGCTGCACCTATGTGAGGCTGAACATCCACCATATTTTTCACTCATAACTCTGAGGGCTAGTGACACAGTTCATTTCCTCATTTCAAAAAGATTGATTTCAGCCCTGAGAAAAGGTACGCATGAGCTGGAAAAAATGAATGTTTATGGGAACCAGGAGCATCCGTTCTCATTCTATTAAAGCCTCAGCTTATGTTCCACTTAGGTCTTGCTTACTAAATTCAGAGTTGCTCAGTTTTTCATCTAAGATACCATGTGTTCATGAAAAGGAGCAAGCTGTTTCTTTTCATCTAAGAGCCAAATGTAAAGATTCCTCAAGTGTCAGTTTTAATTTTAGTGTGCATGATCTTAAATCTCATGGACTGTGTCCACTTAGAGTGTGCCTCTAAGAGCTCTTAGCCATTCAAGTCTACAGTCATAGGAATAACCACATAACAGAAGTGACTCCCTCTGAAGAGTGACTCTTTGGCTCAGAGATTACTCTAGGGGCCACTTCCCACTGTCCTCTGCAAACCCGCTTTCAGTATTCTGCAATGCCACTAATCAGCCTTCTGTGTTTCATTTGTATGCATGTCTCATTGAGCCCAAATTCCCTTTCAGTGGGCTCAAATGAAATGAAATCAGATCAAGCCCTTTCCTGAGATGCAGCTTCTGTTTACAACTGCTTTTGTACCTTGAACTGCAAACAAGAACCATCACCTGCTCAACTCATGGCCCATATCAACCTTCAAGAAGGAAGCAGAAAAAAGGCAGATGAAAAACTGATTATCTTAAGAAAAAGAAATGTCTGCCAAGATATGTGGAACAAAATATATTAATCTTACATTTATGGATCACTTTCCCAGACATGATCTTTTTTTAATTTTTTTAATTTT
Organism: Pan paniscus; assembly: GCF_029289425.2. NCBI lineage: Eukaryota > Metazoa > Chordata > Mammalia > Primates > Hominidae > Pan > Pan paniscus. The sequence goes on from NC_073258.2 coordinate 101,356,056, forward strand.
CAGAATTAGGCGAGTCCTCTTAGCCTAATTTTAAAATGAGAAAGCTGATAACTAAGAGGTATGATAAGGTCTCATTGTTTTGTGGAGACCATTTAATTCCTGTGGCTGCAGACCAAGATCTCAGGCACAGCTTTGAGCAAGCACAACCAATGGGATTTAAGATCTTCTACCCTAAAATTCATACCGAAATTTGATACAATTTGTTTATTGGATTAAAGGCCACTTGATTTTAATTATTTAACAAATATTTCTTGGCTACCTACTTTTCCTTTTCTCAAGGAGCACATATACCAAGTCTCTCTTTCTGTCTACTACACTATGCTTGGAAATTAATGAAAGCTCAATGGTGAATAATAATTGCCCCTCCCTAGCCCCAGAGTTGACCTGGTACAAATTGGTATTAACACCATTGATAGAGACACTTTGAGGATATCTACCAGAATATAATCCTAATAACCCTTCAAATATGATGACTACAATGCAAAGCATGCTCCCTGGCATTTTGCCAAATACAATCTACAGAACCATAAAAGGAAAGCCTTGGCTCAGGAAAGGTTTCACAACTCTGAGGAAAGAATCTTGAAAGGAGGCTAACATGGTTCGGATCTATGTCCCCACCAAGTCTCCTGTTGAATTGTAATCCCAGTGTTATAGGTGGGGCCTGGTGAGAGGTGATTGGATCATGTGGGCGGAGTTCTTGTGAATGGGTTAGCACCATCCCCTGGGTGCTGTTCTTGTGAGAGTAAGATATCATAAGATCCGGTTGTTTAAAAGTGTGTAGCACCTCTCTGCTCTCTCACCTTCTGTGAAGGTGGCTCTGGCCATGTGAAGATGCCTGCTCCTGCCTTGCCTTCCACCATGAGTAAAACTCCCTGAGGCCTCCCCAGAAGCAGATGCTGCCATGCTTCCTATATAGCCCGCAGAACCATGAGCCAATTAAGCCTCTTTTCTTTATAAATTACCCAGTCTCAGGTATTACTTTATAGCAGTATAAGGCTAACTTTTGCATAGACAGAGGGAAAGAAGGAAAATTGGGAGGAATAAGCATGATCTAGGTGAGGCTGGTGCACAAATAGATTTCAATAGAGCAGCCAGTAATATTAATAGTGATAATAACATAGTTATTTATTGAGCGCTTACTGTGTTCCAGGATCTAAACTTTGTGTGTCTTCATTTATTTGATCCTCATAGCAGCCCAATGAGAAAAGTGTCAATGATTTTTTTTTAATTTAGGAATGAGGAAACTAAGGCACACAGAGCATTCAAATAAGTAGGACTATAAAGAAAGTATCACTCGCTCCAAAAGCTTTATATTGTGTACACACAATTAGAAATAAAGAAAGAACTACTTAGCCACATCTACTCTATTATTTATGGAAAACGGGTAATGGAAATAATAGAACTCATTTATAATTTTTTCATATTGTACTTTTACCAACATTCATCATATTAAGAGCTGAAAATACCTATTTTAACAAGCTTATATGAGCAGACTACAGATTAATTTTCTGTTATCATAATTTTAGATGGCATTTCAAAACAATCATTTTTCACCAAAAATTATTTTCTTTATACATCTTATGAATTCACCCAAAAATTGTGAAAATTGATTTTTTTATCTCAGTATTTAGTGTTATAAGTCACAGATTGCCTCAATCTAAACTTCTTATAATAGCCCTACAGTAAAAATTGGATAATTCCACTAACATAGACTACTCAGCACAGAGTTAAGTTTTACTTTTTTAGTGAACTAAGAAAGATTTTGGTAAATTTTAAACTATTTTTAAAACTTAACCTTTTTTTTTTTTTTTTTTTGAGACAGACTCTTGCTCTGTTGCCCAGGCTGGAGTGCAGTGGCGTGATTTCAGCTCACTGCAAGCTCTGCCTCCCGGGTTCACGCCATTCTCCTGCCTCAGCCTCCCGAGTAGCTGGGACTACAGGTGCCCACCACCACGCCCGGCTAATTTTTTGTATTTTTAGTAGAGACAGGGTTTCACCATGTTAGCCAGGATGGTGTTGATCTCCTGACCTCGTGATTCACCCACCTTGGCCTCCCAAAGTGCTGGGATTACAGGTGTGAGCCACCGTGCCCTGCCAAAACTTAACTTTTTTAACCTATTTTTTAAACTTAAATGGCAAAGCAAGGCAATTCTTGCAGTATTTCTGCCCTGAACAGAGGAGTGCACCCTTGAAGTCACTGTATTGGTACCAATTATTTTGTAAGATTGCAGTGTTGATTCCTGCAGGCACCATGTTTACCTGATTAGAAGGATTTATTTTTCCTCATATTTTTAAAGTTATTATCCATTTTATTGCTTTGTGGTTCAAGAAAACGTGTTCTGCATGTGCCTTAGTCAGTTTGGACTGCTTTAACAAAAACACCACAGACTGGGGGGCTTAAAAAACAGAAATTTATTTCTTACAGTTCTGGAAGCTGTGAAGTCCAAGATTAAGGTGCCAGCAAAATCAGTATCTGATGAAGGCCCCCTTCCTTGTTTACAGACAGCCATCTTCTGGCTGTATCCCCACATGGAGGGAAAAGGGGAAAAGCTCTAGTCTCCTCCTTTTAGAAGAACACTAATTAACTCCCAAAGCCCTCTCACCTACTAATATCATCCCATTGGAAGTTAGGGCTTTTACATATGAATCTGGGGGTTGGAGGGGCACAAACAGGCAGTTCATAATGATCTACTACCACTATTTCTTTCTTAATATCTTGTGAACAATGTTCCATTAAAAAAATAGGACAGGAGTGGTGACTCACACCTGTAATCCCAGCACTTTGGGAGGCCAAGGCGGGCAGATCGCTTGAGCTCAGGAGTTCAAGACAAGACTGGGCAACATAGCAAACCCCATCTCTACAGAAAAATACAAGAATTAGCCAGGTGTAGTGGTGGCCCTCCAGTGATCCCAGCTACTTGGGATGCTGAGGTGGGAGAATCACTTGAGCCCAGGAAGCAGAGGTTGCAATGAGCTGTGATCACGCCACTGCACTCCAATCTGGGCGACAGAGTGAGACCTTGTCTCAAAAAAAATTAAAAAGAAAAAGAAAGAATGAAAAACTACTGGAAATTCTGTTTCAAGTAAATCTGGGAAGAGAGTGGCCAGAAGTTTTTTCTCTAAACTTTACCAATATAGCAGGGTTCTTTTTTGCACACACTGGTTATAGTAAAGTTCTTCTTTGCAAATGCTGGTTCCCATGAAAAACAACTTGATACCAACTAGATTCCTGTTGGAAACATTATTCTCATAACAGTTAGCCAGGAAAGATAAAAATCAATAGAAGAAAGCTGAGTAGACGAATGAATTATAGCCTATATAATGGCAATTGCCAGAGTATAGTGAGAGGGGTTGGAAAATATCACCTTGCTATATAAAAAGAGACCCTGCATAGGATCTTACGGGATGTAGTTGAATTATGGTTGCACTGTTTGCCCTTAATGGAAATATCTTTATTTGACTAAGTCAGCCATCAGGTTTAATCATACAGGATATTGAAGTATATTAGATATTAATGATTAAATAAGATCAGCAAACTATAGTCAGCCATCTTATTAACGATCGTATTTAATAATGTGTAGAAGATAATGAGAAAAGCAAACAACAAAGGGATCAGAATGGTAAACAACTTAAGTCAACACAATTCCTAATACACACACTCTATCAATGCATTTTTAGTGGGCTACTGTGTACTTCATTTAATTGAATCAGTAGAGACACATGGACCACAGATTGTTATAACCCATCTTATTGCTTGTTTCTGACTTTTCAGTGGGAGATAATTCATTATTGAAAGGCAAGCAGTTTGTTTTCCTGAACTCCCATTTCAATGCAAAGCATGGATGTAATTTGTTCTGAGTTACATTTCTCTAAAATTAAAAGGCATAAATCATATTTCTACATTCCACAACCAATCTGCCAAACACATCCAACTAGGAAAGACTGAAGGGTAAATGGCATTTTTTAGAATGACTGGAATCAACAGGAATCTATGAAAATTCTTATCATAAAATAAATAAAATTCTCAAATTAGCTAGCTGCTGTTTATGATCACACCTATTTTAAGTGCTTTTGAAGTGCTCTCATTGATTTATATATCACCAAGAAGTGGCTAATAAAACTAAAAGACTATTCTGAACATTTTAGCGCCAAGAAATACAAACCTATGTATCTCATAAGGTGTGAGCCTTTTAAAAGGTTGACACTTTTATTCTCCACCCTGCCCTGAGATTGTCTGATCAAGACAAAAAAGGGGAAGAGAGGGAACAGTGTAAAACACTAGCGGAAATAAATGGTGGGCATTACGGTGTCTCTGCACGAATTCTGCTCTTAGTGATAACTCATAATTTGAATAGTACTTTTTAAAGTGAAATGTGCTTTCACTCTTATTACTCTGTTTTTGCCTCACAAGTAAGTAAAGCAGGTACATTATTCTTTCCATTATAGAGGTAAAGAAACAATTTTGGGAGTTTCAATGATGCCTGCTCTAGTAGGAAGTCAGACCTTGAACTGCAGTTGTCTTGAGTCCAGTATCTTTTCTACCACACTCTGCCACTTTTCCCATATCCTATAGCCCCTTTTAGAACAAATTGCCATTTTGGTAAATGGTAGAAGCTTGGTAACAACTTGAACTACACTTGGCACTCTGATAAATGGCCCAGGCACTTAATTGGGATGCTTGCCAAGGAATAGAGTTAATGCAGTGCATTTCCAATGGCTCTAAACAGCAGATGAATTGCACATCAATTTATTTAAATAGCAAGAAGGCGAGTTTATTCATGGCCATTACCAGGTGCAGATTGATGCCTGCTAGCATAGATTTCCCACTGTGAAGCCCTTTAGTCACTCCATGCGGCTTCCCCACTCCATTATGCCTGCTAAATGAATCAATCTTACCTTAATATCATTCTTAAATATTTAATGCCAAGTTACAATGCTGCCTTTTAAAATCGGTTGGTAAAATAAAAGCAAAAATTGTTCAGCAGGATACACCCCACCTTACCAGCCTCCACTCTTCCATATGATTACTTACTAGGGTGAGCTGTTTGCCCCCGGGGGTGGGCCAATTAAAAGGATTTATTTGCTTGTGTAACAATCTAGGCTGCAGCAAAAGGAACTGCAGTTTCAAAAAAGAGTAAGCAAGGCTTACTTTGCTGGTTGATTCCCTATTTGTTGTAATGCAGAGCTTGACCCAGAAAATTACTTCCAATACTTTATCAATGTGAGCTCCTTTAGAGGAATTGTACTGGTCACCATGTGGGAGAAAGCGAGCCATCCCTTTCTGAAAAGAACTTTCAGTCTTGCTTCAGGGCAATGCTCGATATGCAAATAGTTAAATCGCTGAATTTTTCGATAGCCAGTGCACTTAAGCCAAATAATTCAGATCAACTCTGTTGTTTTTAAAAATTGATATGTGATTCCACACCCAGATATGACTACTGTTTTATCTTTTTTTATGCTTTATATCTGGCATTTGAATGTATGTTTTACAAAGCCTTTCACCTCTGTGTGTTTATTTGTTGAGACAGAGCAGTTCTAGCTCACAACCTTGCCTGTTTCTTTCCAGTCCTCTCTTTCTGATTAGTCTCACTTCGCTATTGTTTCTTTTGCTTATGTATCAAGGTTAGTGTAGAAGAAGGAGGCCTCAATGTCAATAAAATATGAGGTTCTTCCCAGCTTTATGGTTTTGCTAAAGATCTCAGTTATGGAAATGTGATGTATCTTTTCTCAAACTTTTTTCCCAAGCTTCATATTAATCAACTAATTAATTGATTCCAAGACAATCAAGTACCTTTTGGTTAAGAAAAAAAATTAAAACTCAATTCAACCTTTTAAGGAAAATTATATATATATATATACACACACACAGAGTATTGAAGTAAAATTATCCAAAAAGTAAAATTTATACCCTCAACAGTAAGCAGTAAATTGGATATCATTAAAATCTGCATATATTAAGACCCAAAAATGCTAAATATTGGGGATGTTATGGGAGAAGAGGAAGTGTTATAAAATATTTGGCTAAGAGTGTTTCACTGAAAATCAGGAAATCTGGCTCCTAGTCCTGGCCCTGCTGCTAAATATCTGCCTGACTCCAGGTAATTTGCTAAGCCAGCTAATTGTACAGGTACCACCTACCTGTAAAGTAAGGGGTTAAGCTTGCTTAACCTTGCTGCTTCAAGTGTGGTCAGCCTGGATCCTGTTAGAAATGCAGAAATGCAACCTCAACCCGACCCACTGTATCAGACTTTGTGTGGTAACAAGATCCACAGGTGATTTGAGAAATGACAAAATCTGATTCTAATGAGCCTGTGTGGACTTAGATTGAAAGCCACCTGCTGTGTGGGAGGGGCTTGTCTGGGGCTGTTCAGATTCAGGAAACTTCTCAAGGAAATACTGCTTCATAACAGTTTCTCAATCCAATTGTGCTGCCTTCAATTTGGAGACATGAAGATGGCATCAAAGCTGTTGTCTGCACAGTCTCTGACTTGAAGACAGCGATTCCCCTTTGCAGGGTCAGTCCAGGCAGAGCTCTGGGCACCCAGCACAGGAAGTTCCCTTCTGCTCTCTTGCTACCTGTCCAGCCCCCCGGGAAGAATGAGCTTCCCCTGACACACAGAGAAGTTCACACGAAATCATTTGTAAAGTACAAAAGTTCAAGATGTCATGTCAAATACCTTTCAATAAATTAAGATGGCAAAACTCAGGGGAAAGAGGAGAAAGGGAGTTTAAAACCTCACACACAGGAAGAGATTGCAGATTTATTACCCAGAGGTATTGAAGGACTTCAGGACATACCACCCCAGGATATGTTGTTTTGGCACATAGGTGATCTGAGAGAACAAAATAGATGCGCCTTTTTCAACTAAGATGGTCCCTAAGGTTAAACAAAGTTACTTAACAGATCAAAGGCAAAGGGCCCAGGTGGCCTGGCAAATTTTTAAATTCCTAGGGCTACAAGAAAAACCACGCTCTTAATACAACCCAGACCACTACAGCTCTGATTGGACAGAGGACTGGCCTTCTAAACTTTTTTTTTTTTTTCTTTTTTTTGAGGCTGAGTATCACTAGGTTGCCCAGGCTGGAGTGCAATGGCACGATCTCAGCTCACTGCAACCTCTGCTTCCCAGGTTCAAGCAATTCTCTGCCGCAGCCTCCCAAGTAGCTGGGATTACAGGTGCCTGCCACCACACCCGACTAATTTTTGTATTTTTAGTGGAGATGGTGTTTCGCCATGTTGGCCAGGCTGGTCTTGAACTCCTGATCTCGTGATCCACCTGCCTCAGCCTCCCAAAGTGTTGGATTACAGGGGTAAGCCACCGTGCCCAGCCTAAACATTCTCTTACTGCAGACCGTAAGCCAGTTTCAGCCAGCTTGTAGAGGCTGTGCACAAACTATCTCTGTTTCCTGTAGTTCACCTTTTAACATAAAGAGCCAAATTTCACCCCAATTTAATGCTAAAACCCTGCAAAAAAATGAACACGGGATGTATGTTACATGTATGTGTATCCTTGTGCACACACTCAGCTCCCCTCATAAATATGTATAGCTTTTCCCCAAAACCTGCTGAATATGTATGATTCTGCTGTGTAATGCGGACCCTGTGAGGCATAAAATCCAACCGGCTCTTCCCCTCTTTGGAGACGGAGCACCTTTAGCACACACCTGAGACTGTCTCCTGTCAGCTTGCGAATTGAAATTACCAATAAAGTTCAGCTTCCTGCTATTTCACCATCCAGGTGGTCTCTCGAATGACAGGTATATTATTTTGAGCTGAAGGCATTTGCAAAACAGCAAATGCAGAGAGAGGCTTTCTCTGAATTCCCCTTATTTGCCCAAGGTCAGATACTTCAAAAGGAACACAATTGTAGTCAATCTCCTCCCCAGGAGTTTCATCAACCAGGTAAAATTGACCCTTATGGCAGGGCGCGGTGGCTCACACCTGTAATCCCAGCACTTTGGGAGGCCAAGGCGGGCGGATCACGAGGTCAGGAGATCGAGACCTTCCTGGCTAACACGGTGAAACCCCATCTCTACTAAAAATACAAAAAAAAATTAGCCAGGCATGGTGGTGGGTGCCTGTGGTCCCAGCTACTCCAGATGCTGAAGCAGGAGAATGGCGTGAACCCGGGAGGTGGAGCTTGCAGTGAGCCGACATGGTGCCACTGCACTCCAGCCTGGGCGACAGAGCAAGACTCCGTCTCAAAAAAAAAAAAAAAAAAAAAAAAAAAAAAATTGACCCTTATCATAGTAGAGGAGACTAAATTTGGCACCACACCCAGACAAACCTTGTCATAAACTATCGTATCTCCCATGTACTTTTCTCAGGGCTCATTCATCTTTCCTAAAAATCATTTACTGGCCGGGCGCGGTGGCTCACGCCTGTAATCCCAGCACTTTCGGAGGCTGAGGCAGGCGGATCATGAGATCAGGGGATCCAGACCATCCTAGCTAACACGGTGAAAGCCCATCTCCACTAAAAATACAAACAATTAGCTGGGCGTGGTGGCGGGCACCTGTAGTCCCAGCTACTCGGGAGACTGAGACAGGAGAACGACGTGAACCCAGGTGGCAGAGCTTTCAGTGAGCCGAGATCACGCCACTGCACTCCAGCCTGGGCGACAGAGCAGGACTCAGTCTCAAAAAAAAAAAAAAAAAAAAATCATTTACTCTCCCCCAAGTGGTCTACACTCCTTCCCCTTCTTCTGTTAAGACAAAATATAAGCCAATGGGGTTCAGAACATACTAGTCACAACTTATGATACCTTTGCATTTGAGAAAACAGCAGAAGGAAGGTCACTCTCACCTTCCCCTCACCCCTTCCCCCTGAAGCAGATCATAAGACCCTCATTCCAGAGATGCCCTCCGTATACCCAGAGGAAAGAAATAGCCTCATCTCTGAAGACACAGGGACATACAGAAGAATCTGAACAAACAGGTCTTACTAAGCTCCCTCTCATTTATCACTATTGGGTTGTGTCCCCTTTGTCCAACGGTACTTCTCCACAACCATCCACATCTTCATCAGATTTAGCATGAAAATACACAGGTTTCCCTGTTTCTTTGGATCTTCATTTCTGAAGGCTCGCTTGTTCTGTAAAACTTACATTAAATAAATGTGTATGCTTTTCTCTTATTAATCTTTCTTTTGTTATAGGTGTCTCTGCCATGAACCTTGCAATAAGTGAGAGAAGGTATTACTTTTTCTCTCCTGCAGCTCTCATGTCTCCTCATATTTTTTGATACTCGCTTTTTTTCTATGACGCCCCATGTATGTAATATTAAAAATTAATAAAATTGCATACCTTATCCCCTGTTAATCTGCCTGTTGTTCATTTATTTTATAGACCCAGCTGTTGAACTATGAGGACATAAGAAAAGTCTTTCCCCCTCTGGAGTTCAAATAAGGAAACATTAACAGGGAGAATGCAAGCAAACCTAAAATTCAGAATATAATTACTTTGATTGACATAATGGGAAGGTCAACATGACTTCCCAGAAAATGACATGCAGGAAAACAGGCAATTTGTAAAAGAGTGATGATTTTGAAGGTGGAATTTGTTTCTTAGAATTATTTTTGTGCATTCTTTCCCAACAGCCTAAGTTTAAGAATTCATCCAAAAAGTATGTGTTAAATACCCTACTAGGATGATTTCAACTTGTTTTTGCTCCCTTTTTAGGCAGATTTTGTTCCACTTGCTTATTCAGGCATTGTGTGAGCAATTTCTTCTGTTGTTCTGATAGAATCCAATGTTCCTCTCTCTTCAGGATGTGCCAAGGCAAAGCATGCTTTTTGTCTTTGCTGCCTTTCTAATTCAAATGTTGTTGCTTTACACTGGTTGCTAATGAATCTCCTGATTATGATTCTGCCTATGTATGGCCCCTTAAATCTCACTGGGACCCATTTTCTATACCCTTAGTTTGCAAATATCCAGGTACCTATACTCAACGAGTGGGGTTTTCTTTGTTTAGTTTTGTTTTGTTTTCTGGGTGAAACAGATAGAAAAATAATTTACCTAATATTTTTCCTCCATTCTCTGGCACAGAATTTGGTATTCATAAACTCAGGTCAATAGCCTGCATTAAAGTGGCTTTCCATTGATCAGAGATCTGCGTTTGTATTTTAGAAAGAGTAGGAGACACTTCATAAAAGACAACTTTAAGTCAATATCCTACATGTCACAAACAAAACATTATTTGTTAGTCACAATGTGAATATTTTTAACGCCTGTGGGGAATGAGACTATCTTAAAGCTGATGAGCTCCCAGAAGGAAAATAGAATTTGCAGGTTATCTGACTTTGAATTCACCCTGAAAGATAATAATACTAAATAAAACTTTATAGCTATGAAGACTGAGGCTCAGCAGTTAAATAGTTTTGCAACCACAGACATTTAGGACCTTAGATGTCCTCTAGTCCAGTTATCTGTTTCTACATATACAGAAACAAGTACAGGGAGGTAAAGCAATTTGGGCTGTCATGCAAATAGTTTTTCATCTGTTTGGGTACAGTGCTTTCTCTGGCTTCTGAACAACTATTATGCATGTTATCTGTACCTCTGCAATTTAATCACAGCCTCAGTTTTGTGACACTTTTTGTTTATGAATTGTGGTGAAGAGACTCTAAAATGTGGTGAAGAGACACAAGAGGCCAGTGATCCTGCCTCATGCGCCTGGACAATTTCCTCCCCTTGAATGTAAGTGGGACCTATGACTTCTTTCTAACCAATAGGATGTGGCAAAAATAATGGAATATCATTTCATAATTTCATTACATAAGATGATTCTCACATCTGTTTAGTTCAAGCAAACTATTAAAACATGAAAATAGATGCATCATTCACATATGACTTACATGCAGGAAATTATTAGCTATTGGGTTTTTTTTGAGACAGAGCCTCACTCTGTCACCCAGGCTGGAGTGCAGCGGCACAATCTCAGCTCACTATAACTGTCACCTCCCAGGTTCAAGCGATTCTCATGTCTCAGCCTCCCAAGTAGCTGGGATTACAAGCGTACACCAACATGCCTAGCTAATTTTTTTATTTTTAATAGGAAAGGGGTTTCAACATGTTGGCCAGGCTGATCTAGATCTCCTGGCCTGAAGATATCCGCCCACCTCAGCCTCCCAAAGTGCTGGGATTACATCCATGAGCCACTGCACCTGGCCAGCTACTGTAAAAACATAACTAAGTCTTTGAAAATATTTAGGTTATTACAATTATTATTCTACTTTACTGTATATGTTTAAAATTACTTAAGAAATGGAAACAGGTTAACCAAAGTGAGAAATATTATTGGAATAACACCATGCCAATATCAAATAGCATTATTAAAATATATTTTGGTGTTAATGTAAAAATTAAAATAGGGACAGACTTTAAGCCCACAAACATGATGAAATATTTCTTATTTTTAGGATTTTATATATGAGAATCTTAAATTATTTTTATGAATCCAAAGGAATAGAGAAAATTTCTTATTAGAATCTCATTTTTGTGTAGTTTTCTAAAACATTACCATCTGCCAAGGTATATTTGAAGATGATATCATGGCCCCAGGAATAAACTAGCCTCATCTGGGTTGGTTGGTTGGTTTGTTCCCAACCACCGCCACTGCCACGTGGACTTTGGCACAAGTTGTAAAAATTAATTTTACTTATAAGTTATCTTTATTTTAATGTTGGGTGACAAACTGCTGACTTGTTAGATACTTAGATTTAAACTATAACAAAGCAACTGGTGCTTTTATGAGTGGAACCGAAAGTGATCTGGAGCTCCTAAGGTGACCAGGCATCCTGGGAATTTACGAGCCTGATCTGTGGAGGGTATTCGAGTTTTCCCTGCCCTATCTGCCGTGGCTGCTCTATAACCAAGTATCGAACCAAGATAAATGAACTTTGCACATTTAAATTTTTGACTCTTAAAAGTTAATTGGGAATAAGAAGTTCTTAAATGTTGGAATCCGAATCTTAGAACTGAAGAGGACCTTGGAGGTTAACCAATTTGACTTCCTCACTTCACAAATGAGTCAACTGAGCAATTCCTTTGCCAAGTAGATGTGATTAATTCTATCTTAGAGAAAAATATGGCCAGAGAAGTGATCTGTTCAGGATTGAAAATCTAATGGATCAGGAAACCACAACATCAGTTCGAATCTGTCTGACTCTAAAATTTGATTATCTCCCGTGACACCATCCTGCCTTTCATAAAATTCCTCGAAGCAAGAATATGGTTTATAGAGATCCAAGAACAGAGAGCTTTAGAAGAGAGACAAAGAAAACCCTTAAACAGTGTAAGATGAGCCTCCACAGAGCAGGTAGGGAAAGGCGTTGTCAAAGTACACCTTTCAAAATGTTAACTCTCATTCAAATATTTGGTAAATGTGTCAAAGATTTGTTTAATGCATCAGAGATGGGACCAGCAGAATAGTAAAGCTGGTTCAAAGAGCATTTGCAGAACAGAGGTTTATATAGGCATTCAGGAAGGCAATGATGGGCTGGGTGCGGTGGCTCACACCTGTAATCCCAGCACTTTGGTAGGCCGAGGTGGGCAGATCATTTGAGGTCAGGAGTTTGAGAGCAGCCTGGCCAATATGGCAAACCCCACCTCTACTAAAAATACCAAAAAAAAAAAAAACAATTAGCTGGACATGGTGCATACCTGTAGTCTCAACTACTTGGGAGGCTGAGGCAGGAGAATTCATTGAGCCCAAGAGGCAGAGGCTGCAGTGAGCCAAGATCGCACCACTGCACTCCAGCTTGGGCAATGGAATGAGACTCCGTCTCAAAAAAAAAAAAAAAAAAAAAGGAAGGTAGTGATGAAACAGGTTTGATAAATTTGGCTTTTATTATAAAACCTGGTTTATGACCTATAGGGCAATAAAACCACAAGCTTGGGGTTTAGGTTTTTCTACTGAGAGAATACATTTACATCTCTATAGATAAAAATCATTTATAATTTATCAGTCGGCTTACTATGCAGAATTCAAGCCCTAATCAATAGTAAATAGTATATCAAAGTTTCATTTCTCTAGAGAAATACTCTCTTGGGGTAGTTGCCTAGTAGCTATCTGGCAACTACGTATTTAAAGTTATATTCCTTGACCAGCACTTGAAGTCCTTAGTTTTTGGTGCCAATTAGGTATGGAGCAAAGTATACTAACAATTGACCATGCTGGGGGTAGAGTTGGCCTTCTTTTATAAAAGCTAAGAAGCAAAGAAAAAAAGTGAGCACAAACAGAATATCATGCCACCTCATCCCAGAGATGACCCACAGAAGTAACCTCAGGCAAGGCTATAAATTTACTCCAAAAGTAACTTTGTTTACAATGGAACACAGACAGTTGGACACCAGCACCTGATATAAAGGAGTTCTGGGCATCCCAATCCTATTCTCAGGAAAAAATGGTCTTTTCATTCCATTTCTATCTTGCTTCTTGCCTCAAAATCTGTTCTTGTATTTAACTGTCTCCAAGTTTTTTACCTAACCTGGAATTCTTAACTGAGCACCTTGGATCTGTTGGCAGGTTTGTCATGAACAGCTTAAAATCATGACACTTGAATGAATAGAAAATCATCTTTTCCTTTTACCTTGGCGGAAACAAGGTTGGAACTTTTCAGTGAAACATATACTGTAAAGTAAAAGAAAATCCACAACATCATATCAAAGAATATTTAGAACGCATAGTCAATTTCTGGTGTGGCTTTAATTAACTTAAGCTCATTAAGAATCCTTCCATATTATTGGGGGATTCTGCTCAAGGGAATTAAAGCATTTTTTTTTCTTTTCCTCATGTATAACTGGGGAACCATGCCTGGAAAAAATAAAATCAATCGCCTTTTCTTCAACCTTATATTTCCCCTTTTCCCACTTCTTTTTCCACCTCCTATCTTTGCTCTAGCATGAAGCTTCAGAGAGGCTCCAGTGACCGTTCACCTCTCTTCCTCCCATCTGAAAGTTAATGTGCTCAAAGGAATCCAGTAGATTAATTACTCTCATTTTTGTCCCTGCTGTATCTTAGAGGGGGAAAAAAAAATAAAGGCAAAGTCCAGGCATTTAACTGCCTACTCAACTTCTATTCTAAAACTAACTTAACTCTGTCTACTGGCAGAATTGAGTCCAATGATAGTAATTGCTTCTGAAAAGCAAAAGACAGTCAGAAGTCTATTTTAACTTCTCCTTGACTCTTTATTATCAATGAATGTGCCTTCCTGTATGCCAGCTTGGAAATATAAATACCTGTTTCTAAAAGTACAGCATATAATGGCTGAGAAGGTTGAGAAATTGAGATCGCTGATCAAGATCCATTAGCGCCCTAGTACACTCTGAACATTGATTGGCAGTAAATACAGTAGCAAGCATGAAACTTCATAGAATGGGACACAGGCCAACCACAGGCAGTCATACAAAACCTAATTTGAGGGCAGTATAAGAGACAAGGGACAAATTTAGGTTCCCAGCCTGGCACACACAATGTAAAAGATCCAAATATGGTCTTTTCCCCTAGAAATTTTTTTTTTCTTAGGAGAAGATGGACTCACCCTAGAGACTGCATCCAATTTTATCTGCATATACATATTAGTTTAATTCAAAGTGGTCTCCCCGTCCCTTTAATAAAATTAAATGAGAAATATGACAAGTCATGTAAAAAGGGCTAATAAGTTTACAAGATCTTCCTTCTGAAGTGGCAATTTTAAGTTAATTTTTTAGTGAACTTTTATACTTTAATAAAAACTTGTACTTTATTTTAAGGGAAATAGAGCCTCCTGCTCTGTTTATGCTTAATTTAGAATATCTGCAAAATACAGTATATTTTTTTTGAAATCTTCTTGGGGAAATGATTCTTATCTCTGTTGCTACATTGACCAATGCTCTGCCTCTTCCCTGGTATTTTATCCAGTAAATGCTCTCTTGCAAGGGAAGTTTTTCCAGCTGGAAAACATTCAGAGATTTTCTGATCTAAGGTTACTGTTATTTGGTTCTTCCCACACTAATATCCTTAGTGAGTCCTAGACTTTATACGCCTCTCAAAATCTTGCCTTTTTAAAAAAAACTTTTAAGCTCTGAAGTTTTTAAGCTCTAAGTTAATTCACTAAGTTAATGAAATTGCAGACTCTCCATTTTCTAATTTCTTTTCCAACTGCAGGCAGATCTGCTTCTCCTTTTAATGGTGTTCTGTTTTTCTGTAAGTTTATCTTTCCTTTTTATGCAGTTTCAGATGAAGGTTTATTTGCTTTTTGACTTCAACTTGCCCCATGAAGAGCAACAGTTTTCACTAGGCCTGAGTGCCTTCCTGTTTTTCTTTATCTTTCCCATAATTCTTGTATATGTTGCTTAAAATTTGGTATCAAACACCACAAAGTGACTCAGCAGACTTTAAATAGAAGGAAGATTATATTTAAAAGTTTGGGGTATCTCATAGAATTGAGGGAATGATTAAGCAGTCAAGACTCTGTAAGTTAAGGAACGAAGGCAGCTGGGGATATTGAAGCACCTGGAGTTTATGGACTTTCAATGATCATCTTTTCAGAGCAAATAGAAAAATGAGTTATAATGCAACTGAAAAATAAATAGATACAAAGATAGAGAAAACAGACTATAGATACAATGTACAATATAATCCCAGTTTTGAAAAAGAAATAAGGTATAGTATTATCATAATGGATCACATATTAGAATAATGATTTTCTTCATTGTATTTATCTATTCTCAAATTAACATGTATTACTCGTGTGATTTTTGAAGTTTGAAAGTAAAATATCTCTCTGTTGTGGAGTTATAAATAAATGACCTCTGTGAACACGTCATTCATCAGAACCATCCATTAGTGTTTATTAACTTCTGGCTGGTGGCCCAACACATTCCTCTGCAATGTGTTGGCTCTCCGCAGTTTTTGCATTGTGTGGGATTTGAATAAACTTCAATACCCCAGAGAAGGTCCAGTCTTTTCTCTCTGCCTCTCTAAACTGTTGCAGGAAGAACTGGCTCTTCCAGCTCTCTATTTCCTTCTGTTATTCTGCTACCCTTTTCATGCAGTTCCCTCTGGAACTCAGTTCTAGAAGATCTCATTCTTTGTCTAACATCATTTTGTTGGATCTTGAAGACTGTGGGTGTTATTACCTTTCATGGGACAGGAAAGGGAATTATGACTGCCTCCACAGGAAAATAAAATTTTGCAGTGGGTAATATTGGTTACAGAACAGCATAAAGAAGAAATAACACCATGTTTTCAGTGTAATTCAAATATAATGTGAGACATAAGAGAGTCTCAATCCATACTACCAGAAAAAGCAGAATATAAACATATATATAAGAAGATTCCATTTGTAAAAATATGCCTATATTACTATCTTTAACTTGGATCACCACAAATAAATTTTTCTTTTTGCTCATCAGTGTTTCCTAGTTGTTGTTTTTTCCCCTTAAATAAACCTGTGTGACTTATTTTAAACATTAAAAAGGTAAAATTATAACTGCAGGTGGGTTACATATTGTCAGGAAGAGACTACATACACATGAACACCCTGCTGCATCTTCCCAATTTGCCGGCCAAGATTTCAGAAACAGTGGAAGTGAGGTAGCTGCACAGAGCTGGAGCAAATGCAGCCCACCTCGGCCTGGCTTTTTCCTCACCCCTGACTCCCCTACAGGGTATGCAGCTGCCTGCAACACTCACTGGCCAGAGAGAATCCTGACAGAGCTGGGGAAAAAAAATTTAAAAGGTAAATGTTTGCTGCACCACTGCCATACTTGGTTTGACTCTCATAATTATGTTGGTTGTAGGATATGGTTCAGAAATCCTTTTCCCACGGTAGCACTGAAACTGAGATCCAGCCGCCCACTAGAGTTCATTGTGGCCATTTATAAATACATATAATATTGTTAAACTTACCATTATCCTGCTCAATCTATGTGTTCCATTACTCTCAGAGTAGGCACTACTCTACTATACTAGACAAGTAATACTGTACTAGACAAGGATGGGGCCTAATAACTGTGGCATGTGCCCCTCCATAAAACCAGCTCTTGCCTTAGCTTTTGGAGGGCTTTAGATTGTGGGTAACCTTCGCTATCCACAGTGGAAGCCCAGGATTTTCTTTATCTATCCTGTTTCCTGACCTGACTCTTCTTTCTAGTGTTCCGTTCCCTTTAGTGTTCTTCCACTTTTTTAGGACACTCCAGCTGGGTTTTAAAATTCAGCATGCCCCTTGAAGACAGAACAGTCCTTTCCTCACCACATACAGAGCTGACAGTGCTCTGCTTTCGCCTGAGGATAGGTGGAATGGTACTGATTGTCTGCAGTTGAGAAGCAAAAGTATGGCTTCCTGTCCAATTCATGAAAAATGCCTTGAGCTAATTACTAGTGGTTAAAGAAACACTACCACGGGAACAGCACTCCTCCAGACTGTAAGCACCAACAGCGTGCTTACAGCTTCTCCTCATATGTAAAAACAAATACCTATGCTTTTATGATTGCAGAGGAGAAAAAGTAATGTCTTTTTCTTATTCATTACAAGGTTCACGTCTAAGACTCCTATAACAAAAGATAGATTAACAAGAGAAAAGCATGCAAATTTGTTTAATCTAATTTTTATGTGACAGATGTCAGAAATGACGGCCCAAAGAAATGGGGAAATCTGTGTGTTTTTATGGACAGTCACGCAGGAGTGTGATTAAAGGACAAAAGGGTATAATCTAATGGCAATAAAGTGGGATAAGTTTTATATCTAATGGCAATAAGTTGGGCTAAAATAAATAATCTATATGGCAGTAAACTATGGTATAATCTAATGGCAATAAACTGGGGTAAATTATATAATCTAATGGCAATAAACTGGGATAAAATAAATTTAGCAAGGCCTGTTTATTCAGATTCTTCTTGGCATCCCTGAGGCATTCCTTCCTTCAGGGTATAAGGTAGGACACCTGTCACATGGAGGTCTTCGGGGGAGGAGGAAGGAAGCATTTTAGTCTGTTTTGTGTTGCTGTACAGGAATACATGAGGCTGGGTAATTTCTAAAGAAAAGAGGTTTATTTGGCTCAGAGTTCTTCAGGCTGTACAAGAAGCGTGGCACCAGCATCTGTGCAGCTTCTGGTGTGGTCATTTGTGCTGTATCTAACAGCAGAGAGGGTCAAAGGGGAAGCAGCATACATGAAGAGAGCACAAACCCAAGAGGTGTCCAGGCTTTGTAACAAACCAATCTCTCAGGAACAAACCCATGTTCCTGAGTACCAATCCAGTCTTACAGGATTGAGAACTCACTACCAAGAAGGGCACCAACTCACTCATGAGATGTCCACTCTCATGACCCAAACAACCTCCACTAGGCCCCACACTTCACTGGAGGTCAAATTTCAACATGAGATTTAGTGGGGACAAACAAACCATACCCAAACCACAACAAGAAGGGAGATCAGAGGCTGATCATCCCAGGTATTGTGACCTGCTCGGGGAAGAAAGGTAAAAGAAAGTAAGAGTAGCCTAAGACAAAATCATACCTTTGAAAGTGAATTTGATATAAACTCTGCTATTAACTGACACTCGTTATTTATAAATAAACTCATTAAATATAAGGCTATCTTAATGGTGCTTGGAATGTACCCCTACCTCAGGAAATGAGCAGTGCTTCCTACACTGGGTGCTGCAGGGTCAGGAAGAAAAAAATGATACAATGATCTTTTCCCATGTACTCATCTGAAATATTGTGCTTTGCCTTATTTTTTTAAATTCCTGGGCTTCCGTAGCTGTTACTATTGAACAGAAAGCCCCTCTTTCCTTGTTATTTCTCCTTCCTAGCACAGCAAGTTCTAATTCCCACCTCCCTTTCAGCATTCCAATTCTAGAATATTCTTCTACAGTTCCCTACATTTATAGCTGTTTTTTCCTAGTTTCTGCATGCTCCTTTAGGTGGTTCCATTCTTTCTCTGACTACGGAGAACCAATGCTTTACTGGATCCTGAGGGCACATTGAGTGGTAGTGAGTTACCAGAGGTATGAAGAGGAAGTGTGTCTCCTTAGCCTATCCAGACAACATCCTGATTTGATTACCTATGGTTGGAATTGAAAGTAAACAGAGATATTACCAAATTGGTAGTCCACATCCCAAAATCCATGCTACCAAAAAGACATTTATAGATTCTTTGTAGGAGAAAAGCCAGTACACCAATGTAAGAATTTATCATCTCATTTTTATAAAAACAGATATCTTTACACTTCCTTAAGATACAAAATAAATGGTATTTATTATCATTTTGATTATCTATCTTTATTAATTACTCTCAAATGAACATATGCTATGGATAATTTTCAAATTTTGATGGTAAAGTATTACCTCTGAAAGAGCACATCAAATCTGCTAATAATTGTGATCACAAATAAATTCTCTGTTGATGCCAGCAGGCGTCCATGAACCTCTGGTCACTGGCACAGCCTGGGTGCCTGGTGTTCTCCGCAGTGGGACCTCGGAATCCCTTACCATAAGCCCCTCCTCTGGACTTTCCTTTTTTCATCTTTCAAAATGTCCAGGCTTCCAGTAACCTCTCACCACAGTAAAACCCTAGACACCCTTTTTCTATCTCTTCATTCTGTAACAAAACCAAACTCTCCCTTCCAGGTTTTCCATTTCTTCATGAGTTTTCCCTACCATTTCCAGGCAGGCCTACCATTATTTTTAAGTGTCAGAGTGTCCCTCTTGGTTAAGTCCAATTCTCTGTGCTTCACGTATGGTTAGCACTGTTTGAGCCTAGGATAAGATAAATGGAAGTGCCTACTTTGGACCAGAAAGCAAATTGCTCTTCATACTTTTTTAAGAAAAAAAAATCTTAATATGATTAAACTTGGTTACAGCAGAACATAAAAAAGGAACAATATCTCATTAATAGATATTTCTAAATAGATGCCTCTGAAATATATTCACAGTTCATTAGTGAGAGAAAAAACAGAACACAAACTATACTGTCTGATTTTATGTTTTGAAAAAAATTAACAATGTTATCTGTAATTTACATGAAAATAATTTAATTTCTCCTTTATGCTCATCTATGTTTCCTAATTTCATCAAATCAACCTGTATTATTTTATCGTTTATATTATTTTAAAGGAAAGAATGTTACCTGCAGCATTCCAGGTTACCATATGGGGCAAGAGATCATACCCCTTCCTATGCTCACTGAATGCTCCATTTTATTTAGCCAAGGATAAGAACTTAATGGAGGCCAGGTGCCACATAGACCAAAAGGAAATGCACTATTTCCTGTCCTGGCTTTTTTTTTTTCATGCCTGCCTTCACTATGGGGCTGCTGGTCACTCCGATTGGCATTGAGAAAGCCAAATTATTGGTGTGCCATTGTCCTTTCACAAGCATGCTTAAATCACCATCTCACTAAAAGCTAATAATCTGTGCACTTAAAATAATTAATTAATAGGTTTGACTTTTAGAGTAGTCTTAGGTTCACAGAAAAACTGAGCAGAAAATATGAAGCTCCCAAATTCATGCATTTTTGTTTAAAGAAATATTCAAACACATCAGATTCTCCAAGAGAATTGAAAATATATATTCATATGGAAATGTGTACACGAATGTGCAAAGTAGCATCATCCATAATAGCCAGCAGGTAGAATCAACTCAAATGCCCATCAACTGATGAATAAACAAAATGGGATATATCCACACATTGTTCAGCCATAAAAAGGAATGAAGTACTGTTACATGCTATAACATGGAAGACCCTTAAAAACATTATGCCGAGTGAACGATGCCTCTCACGGAAGGCCACATGTTATATGATGCCACTTATAGGAAATACCCAGAATAGACAAATCTATAGATTAGTTGTTGCCAGTGTTGCAGAGAGAGAGGAATAAGGAGTGACTGCTACTAGGTGCAGGGCTTCTTTTGGGGGTGATGAAAATGTTCTGAAATTAGATAGTGACGGTAGTTGCAAATACACCAAAATACACACTTAAAAATGCCTCTCGCCTGTAATCCCAGCACTTTGGGAGGCCGAGGCGGGCAAATCACGAGGTCAGGAGATCGAGACCATAGTGGCTAACGAGGTGAAACCCCGTCTCTATTAAAAATACAAAAAATTAGCCAGGCGTAGTGGCAGGCGCCTGTAGTCCCAGCTACTCGGGAGGCTGAGGCAGGAGAACGGCGTGAACCCAGGAAGTGGAGCTTGCAGTGAGCCGAGATTGCGCCACTGCACTCCAGCCTGGGCGACAGAGGGAGAGTCCGTCTCAAAAAAAAAAAAAAAAAAAAAAAGCCTCGCTGTTTATTAAATCAAAATCCCACCAATGAAGCCACATCATCATGGGGGTTGGAGGGAAAAAACAAAGTCCATAGCAGGCTGTCCCTGAGGAGCCTCTCTGCTTCAGCTCTACGATGCCCTGAAAAGCCAGCTCTCTGCAGGGCACCACCTTCTCTGGGTGAATAAACTTATATCAGACTGGTTCTGATTTTGAGTGCCGTGAGGGCAATAGCCACTAATTTCTTGAAACCCAAATAATCTCCCTGAATGAGTTTTGGGAGGAGCTGCTTCTTTCCTGCTCCTGATCCTTCTCTACACAGGAAGGGAACAAAACTAGGGCCTCTCTGCACCTTCCCCAGGCTCTCAGGGGCAGGGTAGAATGATAGCTGTACCTGCCCTCTTTCTCCATGTGTCACTTTCTTACTGCTAATGCTCAGCTTTCCCTCGAGGTTTTGCTACTTTTTCACTTACTTTTAGCTGGATTTTAAAACTTAATTTCCCTCTTGAGGTGAACCCATTCCTTTCCTATATCACGTGCAGAACTGACACTGTTTGATGAATCCTGGAGGCATAATAAATGGTAGTGATTCATTAGAAGCATCCATTTTATTTTTTTAATTAAATGTGTAGCTGATTAATCTTGGTTAGAGTGCAGCGTATGAGAAAGACATTACATTAATAGATCACTACTAAAATCACACCACAAAGAAAGATGTTTGTAGTTTGTCACAAAGAGAGAAAACAGGACACAAAACAATATGTATGTACAGTGTGATCCCATTTTTGTAGAGATATCTACCTTGCTATCTCTAATTAGTGCCACAGTGAATGATTTTCTTTTTATCTATTTTCTACACTGCTAAATTGAACATACAAGTCTTAGGCAATTTTTAAAATTCAAAAGTAAAATGGTACCAACAACATTTATGATAGTTATAAATAAGTAACTCTAAACTGATCATCCTAGACAATCATTTATCAATCTCTGAGTGGGCATACAATCCTTCCTAGGTACCTGAGGGTAGGAAGGAGGCACCAGAGGCAGGGAGGAGAAATATGGGCTAGAAAGGAATGAAGGTGCTCTCGGCCCTACAGGATATCATAGTCTGAGAAACCGATGCTATACATCAGAGACCTGGAATAGTAACAGAATGTCTGCTGTGTGCCCTTTTATTCTAGTCATTCTTTATTAAGCAACATTTACTGAAGGGCCACCTGTGAGGATAAAAATTCAAATGGGATATTGTCACTGCCTTTAAGAAGCCTAAAGGAGCATTAATTCTTTCCCTCACTTTTCATACAAGATCAAGACATGGCTTGTTCTTCTCCATGTGCTTTATGTGATGGCATTTTTTCTCTATAACTCTTTTCTATACAGCCTAACCAAGCTGCAAGATCTGGACATGTTTTAAAAAGCAACTTATTCTGGTGGAGAAATAAGAATGAAAGGGAAAGAAAATCTTTAAGACACATGTCCTAAATATCCCCAGTTCCTCCTCGTCCTCACTCACACATGTGGAAAAGTGAGAGAATAATAACATTAAGTAGCAAATATTTTTGTTTTTATTTTTTTACTTGTTCAGATATTTTTTTTTTATTTCTGACTTTATTTTCATTTTATTTCAGATTCAGGAAGTACACGTGCAGGTTTGTTAGATGGGTATATTATCTGATGCTGAAGTTTAAGCATGTAATAATCCTGTTACCCAAATATTAAACATAGTACCCAATAGGTAGTTTTTCAACCCTTGCCCCCTTGCCTCCCCCCCCTTTTTGGAATCCCCAGAGTTTACTGTTCCCATTTTTGTATCTGTGTGACCCAGTGTTCAACTCCCACTTATTAGTAAGAATATGCAGTGTTTGGTTTTCTGTTTCTGCATTAATTTACTTAGGGTAATGGCCTTCATCTGCATGCATGTTGCTGCAAAAGACACGATTTCATCCTGTTTTATGGCTATGTAGCATTCCATGGTGTATACATATCATATTTTCTTTATCCAATCCACCTGGGATTGATGGACACCTGGGTTGATTCCCTGTCTTTGCTATTGTGACTAGAGCTGCAATAAACATGTGAGTTCAAGTGTCTTTTTGGTAGAACAATTTATTTTCCATTGGATATATACCCAGTAATAGGATTACTGGGTCAAATGCTAGTTCTACTTTTAGTTCTCTGAGAAATCTCCAAACTGCTTTTCACAGGGGCTGAACTAATTCAAACATTGTCTATTCATGTCTCTTATCTGCTCCTGTGGGACCCCGAAAGCTCCTCCTGGCTACTTCTGCAAATCCTCCAAGACAAGTCTAGACTCACATTTGTTCAGGAATAGGACTGCTAATGTTCCCCACTTCTGGACTCCTCCACTTCCTGTAAGTTACTTGAGGTAACTTAACTCTGTATCCACCACTGGCATGCTCTGAGGAAAACCCACTACTGAAAACGTGTGTTTGGACCAATTTCGTGTGCATTTAATTTTTAAAACTACATAAAGGACGATTTAATAGTAAAGGACATTCATGATAACTGTTTGTAAACCAAAGGGTTATTTTATATTAGACAACAAATACTCCAAGCTTCATTTATAAATTCATTCAAGCTGAATTGTATAGGAGATTTGCTCAATGTGTAGTTCATCCCGGGCTAAAACAGCAAACTAGCAATTACAGAGAGCTGTGTAAACCTGCACATGACAGTGCAGTGGAGCTGCACCGAGACATGCTTAGGACATGCAGAATAAATGAGTGATTTGGGTGATGTTCTTTGAATGTACCCCATTAGAATATAATCCACATCTGCCAAGAAGCAGCTTTAGTATAAACATTTAGTATTTATGCATTGTATCTGCTTGCAAGAAAAAGCAGTAGAAACTGAAAATGGCAATGGTCAATTATTTATCTTTCTCCTTCTCACTCTTTCATAACATAAAAAGGTAATTCCAAAATGACATTTTCCACATAGAATTATCTCATAGACGACAATGTACACATACATACAAAATCTCCAACCTAAATGGTTTTCTCACTGGTGGCATTTCATTTCCTTATTTCTCAAGAAAACAATATGGATAGTTTTCTCTGGGGGAAAAAAAATACACCTCCAAGCTGAAATTTTAAACCTCCAAGAACCTGCAAATCCTTTGCCATAAAAATAAAATTCAAGTAAATTCAAGACCCTTCCAGGCCAGTACTGTTCCTAGAATAACATATCATACAAGTTTCTCAGTATTTGAGGTTCTAAAAAGCAACTATATTAAAACTGCTACAAATTTGAATGTGTACTAGTTATACATGCATGTACCTGGCAATTATCAAAAATGACTGAATTTAACTTTATTTTGATCACATCTGCATATGAAAGTATTGGTGCAAGACCATCAAACTGTGAATTGTAAAACAAGTGGCCAAGAATTAGTTTTATATCCTGTAGCTAACCATATACCTCCAGTCTATAAAGGAGTTGGGAGTGGCCAAGAGTTGGAGTAAGGGGTGAGAAAAGATTTTGAGAAAACTTTCATCTACCCATGGTGGGGATAAGATGCTCCTTTTTTCCCTGAAGCCCTGTAAAGAATGGCTTCTGGGCTAACTACGTTGTCTTCTTGAGTTTGGTGGCCATTGCATGTTGGTATCTTACTAATAACAGAGAAATCTAAAGAGTGAGATACTGATTGGATTACCTACAGCAGTAGAGCCTCTGGAAATATTTTCAGAGTAAGTCAACTCCCACTTACAATGGGTCAGAGTTGCAGATTTGCTATGGACCATTCGAGAGAGTGAGAGAGCACAATTATATTTCTTTGTAACTGCATCCTCCAAGTTTTTTTATTTTAGCTTGATATTTGATAGATATACATATATACCCCTCCCATCCCCTTTCTGAGGTCCTTTCTGAGGCTCTCTTCCAGTTAGAATCTATCACATTATAATCTGAGCTTCAATTTCCCTTTAACCCCCTCTTAATTGGCTTTCCATCACTGAATTTAGTATTGGACTGGATTGGAAGACGGTGAGAGGAAAATCATTGGCTCTTGCTATCCTCACCCGCCGCTCCTCAAGAATGCGCATTCTCCAGCTCTTCCAGAATCATGTTCTTCTCTATGTAGTTCTGCAACTCTAGCTGAACCTAATCCTTTCTCATCTCCTTACACTGCAGTTTCTATAGAGTTTCTCACCACACATATATCTTTTTACAACTATTAAAAGGTCATACCTCCAGTCCAGCAGTGTAAGGAGATGAGTGACAGAGTTACAGAGTACAAAAGCAACTTCTACTGTTTAAGTACATTATTGTAAATATGCACAATATAATGCTATCTGGTCATTTCAAATGACATTTATGAAAACTCTGTAAAAACGTGAGAAATGCTTATGGTAAAATAAAAAGTGAAAAAGCAATTTACATAACATATAGTTGTAGACCTTTTAATAGTTGTAAAAAGATATATGTGTGGTGAGAAACTGTTTAGAATAAAGCTAGCACTTGTGTTAAAATGGGGAAAGTATAAATATTCATACTTCATTATGCATAAAAATATCTTCAGAATGATACACAAAAAATAAGTAGTTGTCTATTGGAGTTGAAGGTAAAACTGAGCAGTGGGGTACAGAAATTTACCAAAAAACTTTATACCTTGTTATTTTTTTGAACCATGTGAATGTATTACTTATTGATATTAATATTAAATAAGGCCGGGCACAGTGGCTGACACCTATAATCTTAGCACTTTGAGAGACTAAAGCAAGCCGAGAACTTGAGCCCAGGTGTTCAAGACCGGCCTGAGCAACATGGCGAAACCTTGTCTCTACAAAAAATACAAAATAATTAGCTGGGTGTGGTGGTGAACACCTGTAGTCCCAGCTACCAGGGAAGCTAAGGTGGGAGGATCCCCTGAGCCCAGGAGGTCGAAGCTGCTACAGTGAGCCGTGATCGTATCACTGCACTCCAACATGGGCGACAGAGTGAGACCGTGTCTTAAAAAAAGAAAGGAAAAAGAAAAGAAAATATTAAGTAAATGCATGTGTGTGTGCATGTGTAACAGAAAGGTAATACACAAAGATGTAAGAATAGTGGCTGTCAGTCTGTATTGACAAATGGTTTTTCTTCTTTCTACATGTACCAGCTAAATTGTCCTCAATGGATGTAAGTTTCTTTTATCATTTTTAAAAATGCAATGAAATATTTTTGTCCAGCTATTTTTTAACTATTTCCTTGTTAAACAAGCTATAATCAATAATTTTCCAAGAAAGGAACAGAAAACTATCATTTCTAGAGTCCCAAATTAATGTAAATAGCTGTGCCAAGGAGTTTGCATGCTTCCTGGGGCAAAATCCGCCAGAGCATCAAGACAGGATCCAAACAGCATTCTGCTTTCATGGGGCTCTTTCATGTAGTGCCTAAGACGGTGCTCCTTAAACTTTAGTGTTCACACAAATCCCTTGGGAATCTTGTTAAAATGCAGCTTCTAATTTAAGAAGTCTGGGTGAGGGCCAGGCACGGTGGCTCACGCCTGTAATCCGAGCACTTTGAGAGTCTGATGCGGGTTGATTACCTGAGGTCAGGAGTTCGAGACCAACCTGGCTAATATAGTGAAACCCCGTCTCTACTAAAAATACAAAAATCAGCCGGGTGTGGTGGCACATGGCTGTAATCTCAGCTGCTCGGGAGGCTGAGGCAGGAGAATCACTCGAACCTGGGAGGCGTAGATTGCAGTGAACTGAGATCGCGCCACTGCACCCCAGCCTGGGCGACAGAGAAAGACTCCACCTCAAAAAGAAAAAAAAAAAAAAGAAGAAGTCTGGGTGAAGCCTGGGATTCTGCATTTCAAATGAGCTGGCAGGTGAAACGAATGCTGTTGGCCTGCAGATCACACTTTTGAGAAGCAAAGGTCTACTGCAACACGTCTCTGCTGCTTCTAGTGTAGCACAGAGTCCCCATCAGCATGAAAGGACTGTAGACCTCAGAGTGGCCCACAAACCAACTCACGCTGTAGAAATGATTAGCAACGTTATACTATTTTATTTTACTTAGTTGTCCCATTCAAAACTTGTGAGAAAAAAATAAAATTTTAATTTTAATAGATGGGACATATCAAACAAAAAGGATTTCTTATGACCTTTGAAACATCTTACTGTTTGGCATAAGTCAACTGCTTAGGATGAGCAAGTACTACTCTGCAGTTCCTCATTGGCCCAATCTGGTTTAGGTCTTTAACAGCAGTTGAGTTGAAGAAAACAACCCTTTCTTCTGGGATTAAGGTGTCCTCCTCATTTCGGACTAGAGCCAGTGAGTGAGAACACTTGGATTCTAGTCTTAGCACTGTCATTTAGGAGCAGCACAACTTCGGCAAGTTATTATAGGCTCCTGGCACTCAGACTCCTCATTTTTTAAGAGTAGCTCATGAGCTGGTAGCAAGAACATTCCGGCTGTAACATCTGAGGCTGATTACACTGACTGGGCAAGCTGCAGATGTCTGCCATATTTGTACTTTATCCTCAGAGCCTTGGGGAGATACTGAAGGCTTAAAAATAGGAGAACAATACAATACAACATGAAGGGATTAACACAAGAGGATGAGAGGAAATCCCCCAGTTTGGCCAACAATTGGCCAAATGATATTTAACTATGTGCAGCTGCCAAACTTAAGTCAAATTTCACTTACAGTAACCAGCAGAAGAGAATCATTCCAAAAAGCAAGGCCAGACTTGTGTTTACTCTTCAAACAAATAACTGATTTTACGAAAAAGAAAAGAAAAGAAAAAAAAAGCTGGGCATGGTGGCTCATGCCTGTAATCCCAACACTTTGGAAGGCCGAGGCAGGCAAATCACCTGAGGTCAGGAGTTTGAGACCAGCCTGGCCACCATGGTGAAACCCCGTCTCTACTAAAAATACAAAAATTAGCCAGGTATGGTGGCACACGTCTGTAATCCCAGCTACTCGGGAGGCTGAGGCAGGAGAATTTCTTGAGCCTGGGAGACGGAGGTTGCAGTGAGCTGAGATCGTGCCATTGCACTCCAGCCTGAGTGACAGAGCGAGACTCTCTCTCAAAAAAAAGAAAAAAGAAAAGAAAAAAACCTTGATGAGAGGTAATTATATAATATCAGTTATTGCAAGTGTTTAAATGTTTGTATATGCTTGAATTATATTACACAGGAATTCCATATCTGTAAACCAAACTCAGGCATTTCATATGCTAAGGCCTGTGATCAAACATTAAAATGTGATTCTAATTAACACTTCCCTCTTGGAATTAATAATGACAACAATTATTTATTGAGTATCTCTTCTGTGCTGGGTGCCTTACATGCATTGTCTCGATTTACTCTCCCAGCAACTGCAATGAGATAGATATTACCATCCCCATTTTATAAATTAGAAAGCAGACTCAGGGAGTTTAACTTGCCAGAGGTTATACAGGTGGCTGAGCTGGATTTTGAACTCTGGTCTATCTGACTGCTTGGCTCTTAACTTCAGGCTCACTTAAAACAGAAAGCAAGCACAGGCAAATTTGCCAGTTGTTAGTCAATCAAAAATCATGCATATTAAATATCTAGACAATCTGTAACCACCCATAAGTGTATCACATACTTGGTGAGGTGAGTCTCACTGTGAGTGACATGTCATATTTTATGGTATTTGTCTAAGAATGAATAATCTTGACTACAACCTTGCATATATTCTTAGATTGCCAGTTTTATATTCCCTTTGGATGCATATAATTAAGATTTCAATATATATCCAAATAAATATGTTTGCTGTCATGCATAAGTAGTAGATATTGAACATCTATAAATTTACTTATTTTGTGTGTATTTAATTTCAGGATCATCTATCCATATGTGAATCTTTTTTAATTGATCATTTCTTAAAAAATAAGGTCATAGAAAGATAAATACATCTATGACTGTATTTCACAGGTACCATAGTGACATCTTGTGGGAAAAGCATGTTGAGTTGTTTCTGTGTGTTTTTGAGTATTTCAGAACTACATTTTCTATTGACAAAGAGGAAACTGTCATCTGACCGTGAATTTGAGATGTTGGCCATTAAAATATAGTCTTATACAAATTCAAGGTAATGGGTTTTTAATATCAATTTTCAATAAAATAATAAAATATTTCTGAAATATAAGTAGTCTAAATTGATGAAGTTATGAGAAACAGTCATGATAGCAAGAGTGAAAGACTTTTAAATCAGTAGATTTTTAAAATAGTTGTTTCTGTTTTTAGAATGTGAATGAAATAATTTCCTCCGCAGATGACCTTGGAAGAATTTAATTTCAAAACAGACAGATGATGTTAGTTTTTCAACATTATGGAAACTCTTATTCCCCCCAGGATATCTTTTAAAAGTCTCAAACAATCAAGACTTATTAGCATAAGATTGTTTACCGAGTACAAAATAAATAACTATCTATTGAGTGCTCACTATGTACAAAGAATTATGAAAGTCTTTAATCTTTTTTCTTAGTAAGATTTACTGGTTTGATAAACTGGCTAGAACATATTTGTTAACAAGGCTGAGGATTGATTTTATTCATGTGGGGATGAGTTTTCTTATTCTATTTCTTTGTAGGTAATATGACATCATCTTTTTAATGACCTTGTAAGTGAAACAAAAACTGAGTGCTTTTCTTTTCTACTTCTATTGTTCTATTTTCTTTTGTATTTCTTAAGCCAGAACTTTAGTACATAGATGTTTGTTGCATTGTTATCTATAATATAATGATTCTATATGCATTCACATATGTGTTATTTTACTGTTATTTTTAATACTATGAAACATTCTAAAAGGTTATATTAACTCAGGATGACAAAGCAAACATTCAAACTATTTTCCTTATATTTGATGTGTCTGCTAAGTCAGAAGAGATGTGATCATCGATTACAAAAGGGCTGCTGCCGGATACATTTATTTTATTTTCACTTACTTTATTGCTTACTTACTATGCATCAACACTAGAGGGCATCTGAGGACTGGGCTAAGTACAATGTGTTACTGTGAGTAAAACAAGCCTCTATTAAAATAACACTACAACATCTTCCATCAAAAGAGCTAATTGTGTTTGTGGCACAGATATTCAAAAATTACTTGATGATAGTTTTATAATGAAATTAGTAAATATGCATACGCTTCCCATTAAAATGTTAAATTAAAACACTCCTTTTCGATACAATGCAATAGCTAATTCTGTAATTATAATTAAATTTACAAATGCCAAGTATAGTAGTGGCAATTATGCATCAAATTGTATTTTCAGCTGCACCTGTCTATATTTTAAAAGTCGGTATGCAGTTGCAAACTACTGTACATCTGAGAATGAATACAGAATTAGCTGGGCAAGGCTATGGTCTTAATTATTATAAATACCCAGTCTGTCATTTTTTTAGCATATGTCACCCAACAATGATGTATTAAGTGCCTACTGTGTGTCAGGATACATCAGTGTTCTGGATTCACCATCAGGGAGCTCAGCCTAGTAGAAGGGAGAGACAAGTAGACAGACAGATGAGGAAATGGGCCATAATAAACAGTGCAGTGATGGGGTGTGCACAGCAAGAGGGGGGAATCAGAACATAGAGGAAATGCTGCAGCCCTTGCAGGTAGTTTTCTTTTCCTGGTATGTGCCTGTCTCGGACTATAAAGATAGAGGCTAAAGAATAAATGCTGACACACAAACGTGGGTTCAAATCCTGTTCCACCCTTTTACTAACTCTGTGACCTAAAGCAAGTCTTTTAGCTCGCCAACTTTGATTTCCTCTAAATGAAGCAGCAATGATAATACAGACTACGACAGAGGATTGCTGTGCAGACCAAAGATAATGCCTACAATGCACTTAATGCAACAGCTGGCACTTAATAAATGTTCACTATCATTATTACTATTATCACTTTCATGTAATGACCAACAGATCTGGAATACACTCCATGGTCCCAAGTTGGAGGCAACCAAGGTGGACACAGAGATCAGTTACTTTTATTGTTTCATGGTAGATGAGATCTGATGAAGGAGAATATGATGATCCTTTGGAAATAAAGGGATTGATGGTTACCCACAAGAACTTGGCTCCAATCTCTTCGCCATTCTAACCAGTAAATTTGTGTATTCTTTCTCATTCTGTCTCTCTCTCTCTGTCTCTCTCTGTTTCTCTTTCTCACTTCTCTCTGTTTCTGTCTCTCTCTATCTTTCTCTCTCATACTTACTGTTGCAGAGTATCAATGTGGGAGGGAATCATCATTTTTTTTTCTTTAACAGGCATTCAGGAATGAAATGTGTTCATTTTATGTCTGTGTGCTGCTTTGGTATTTAATGCATATGTCTCTAGCATAATATCAAACTTCAGTCTCAATTTCCTGAACAATCTGTATATTTAGAAGATTGAACAATATTTCACAATAGTGTTTTTATTTTCTTAATCTTTTTTTTAAGCATTTGCTCATAGCTGGAAAGGTGACCATAAAACCAAAACCAGATGGGAAAAACTAAGCCAAAGGAAAACCAAATTCTGATTACTAGCAACTATTTAGATCGCATTTTATCAACTTATGATTCAATGATGATGAGCCATATTTTGATAAGAGAATAACATCTCAGACCAAACTTCCCTCTCTAATATCATAGATATTTGTATCATGACAAAGGATGAAATAATCCCACACATTAGGGTGGAGAACTTATAGCTATTTTCCTTTCAGATTTAAAATTGCCTGTTTTAGTAGATCAGTATCATGTGTCCTTTGCCTTATGTAGAGAGTTACAAAATAGATTTCTCCTTCATAATCTCCTAGAGGGAAAGAACCTGTAAGAAGATCTGACCCTATTTTGCCTTCAGCTGACATATCTAGGCTATATTTGGTAAGCAGCAAAAAATCTGGAGTGATTTTTACCCTTCAACTGGTGTGAGAATGACGGACTAACTTTATTTGAAATGGAAGCCAAGTGAATATCTCAAAATTATGACGTCTTTCCTCCCTCCCCATGGTGAATACCACCCCAACCTCCTTTTTTCAAATTAAAGAGTTCTTGACACTCATCTCCCGATCAAATCCATTTATTTTCAGCTGATCTACTCCAAGTTGATCAAACAACTTCTTTGGTAAAATAAACTACTCACAAAGAGTTCATGGGTTGAGCATGAAAGAGAAGGAAAGCTGGGTAGAGAAGAAAGAAGGAGCAAGTGTTATTTGATGATTTATTCTGTTGTTTATTTTTTCCCTGTAAATACAATTGCAGCTAAGACTATGTTTCTGTCTCAGCGTATAAACTAGCTTTTCACAAGCAGCTTTATTTTAGTCATCTACATCACGAATTCATTTTTTGGCACCAGTTGAGCACACTAGCTCCTATTGAGACGAGCTACAGAGAAAGCAGGCCAGCGCTCCCTCTAACCTTGACAGTGGTTCAACTGAAATACTGTGGATGGAAATTCTACACAGATGCAGCATGTTTTTGTTCCTCCAGGGAATACCAGAGAGGGCCATGGAGTGAGTCACCTGGTGCCATTGCCTAGGAAGAAATGATCCCTGCATTACCTGCATTCTGGACCCACTACCTTGAAAGCCTTGCCTTGCTCCATAAAACAATGAGGGGACCCAGCTTCGCATGCAAACTGTTTAAGGCAGTAGTCATTGTCCTGACACTTCTGTGGTTTACTCTATGTCTCAACACTCCTTGAAGTATTTCTTTCACTCACATCACTCTTTAGACATGCCTTTGGTTTCTGAGCTTATACAATATTTTCCTATGATCAGCAGTGTATTAGTTAAGGCTCTCCAAAGAAACAAAAGCATAGGAGATAGATAGATAGATAGATAGATAGATAGATAGATAGATAGATAGATAGATAGATAGATATCAAGTATATATATATATACTTGATATATGTACTTGATATATATATATGTATATATATACAGACAGAGAGAGAGAGATGAGGAAATTTATTATAAAAATTGTCTCACACAAGAAGTCCTACGATATGCCATCTGCAAGCTGCAGAACCAGGAAAGCTAGTGGTATAATTCAGTCCAAGTCCAAAGGCCTGAGAACCAGCAGTGGAGGGGTCACTGGCTTAAGTCTGGAGTCTGATGTTTGAGGGCAGGGGGATTGATGTCTCAGCTCTAGAGGAGAAAGTGAAAATTCATGCTTCCTCCACCTTTTTGCTCAATTTTGACCTTCAAGGGATTGGAAGGTACACAACCACATGGTGACGGTGGGCGGATCTTCTTTACTTAGTCTACTGACTCAAATGCTAATCTCTTCCACAAACACCCTCACAGACACACTGAGAAATAATATTTTACCAGCTATCTGGACATCCCTTAGCCCAGTCAAATTTTCACATAAAATGAGACATCACAAGCAGGGTTGAGCTTCAGAAATTTAGAATTTCTTTCTTCAACAACAACAACAAAAAAGCTTCTTTTTTAGTCTTTCCAGTTGACTGAGATCTTCGAGAAAACAACTTCTAAACTTCTGTGTATAATCATCCTGCCTTTACTTAAACAGTTCTCACCTCAACCACCATTCTCCCACCAACCCACTGCCTAAGACTCCTACCTTCTTCCCTACACACCCTTAATTAAAGCCACACATCTTTCAGGCAGTGTAGCTCATCAAATATGATTGAATGCCTTCTCCATCCCAGGCTGGGCATTAAGCATTGCAGGGATGCAAAGATAATGAAAGCAGTCCCTCGCATTGATTGGTGTTCTATAGTGAATGCCTGCTTATAGAATAGGGGCACTTAATGTGGAAGCCTAAGGATGGGATTTGAGCAGACAGGATGATGACACAAGGCATGAATCTCCTGAATATGTGTGTATGTGTGTGTGTGTGTGTGTGTGCGTGTGTGATGAACATTTTTGTGGGGTGGGCAATGTCTTTCGTGGTGTATAGGAAACGCATACCACAAAACACCAGATATGTTCCCTGTCCTGTGGAATATAAGGCAGAGAGCCTTATATAGTGATGAGCAGATGGGGCAGAGTCAAAGAGATGGAAGGAAGTTTATGGTGGAGCTATCATTTAGATACTTAGTATCACAATTAATATTAAATATACCCCTTCTGCTCCCCCATTATTTTTTACTATTGTCAGCTGTTAAAAAAACTTTAAGAAAAACATCTAACATAAACAAAATTTTATTTTTACATACAAAATATTTTTAAGAGCATATAATTAAAAGCATTAACATTTTCTTATGCCTGGTGGCTTTTAAAAAAAAAGTTTTATAATGTCATTACAGTTTTACCTATTCCTGAACAAAGATGATTCAAATAGCACTCCCTGACAGATAGTACCTCATCAAAGCACCTCAGATAACTGTGGCAAAATGAAGGATACATACAGCATCAGAACCTTAAATAATCAAAAAATCATATAACTTTATTATATCCCATTTAGAAGGACAGAAATAATATAGTTATTGAAACCCTAATTCCCTCAGGAAAAACAAAAAGATGAATCAAGAATTACCTGTGTTTTGAGGCTGTTTTTCTAGTTTCATTTCATCTAGCAAAGTTAGGTGGCAACATGCTTTTTTGTTTTGAGCCAAAATTGTTGTTTTAGTTGGACTGACCCAGAGGCAAAGGGTTGGACTCTTACAGAGGCACTGGGTTTGCACAGGGCACCATTCCTGGTATTGTGTGGAACTCCAGCCGGACCTGCTGACTGGTTCAGGAGTCTCCTGCCCAGAACACTTCCTTAAATGTGA
Source organism: Pan paniscus (assembly GCF_029289425.2). Lineage (NCBI taxonomy): Eukaryota > Metazoa > Chordata > Mammalia > Primates > Hominidae > Pan > Pan paniscus. Next base: position 101,391,015 of record NC_073258.2, read on the forward strand.
AACTGAGACACAAAAGTGGAACTACTTGCCAGTCAAGCATATTACCACATCACATTGCTTTGCACAGCCTCCTTATGAACCAAATGTTTGCTTACTGCCGGGACATGTGAGACAGAGCATCCTGGAGGAGTCACAGTTGGAACTGAGGCTTGAAGCAGTTCCAGCTTTCGGAGGACAGTGAATGTTTCCTCACCACATCCTGTTTATGACTTTGCGGAAGGCCCCCACCAACCTCATGAAGGTCTTTTTACCATGTGGCATTGAGCCTGCATTCCCCCCAGGACATCAAGTTCTATGACCCCGCTAATGCCTCCCATTCCTGCAATCTTAACATGCCTAAAACTAATCAAAATGCCAGCCTTTGTGATTCTCTCTTCTCTTTCCTTACTGCTATGTGCTCCCTCTCTCCTGAATTTTCTCTTCATTGCCTTTTATCTTTCCTAAGTTTTCCCCCTGTGAGTCTGCAAAACCATCTTTCATTGTGAACAAAATTCCCAACACCCTCCCAAACACGGCACAAAATGTGGTCTTCTCCCCCAACATCTGATTTATTCCTAGACCCACTATATCCTGGGAGACATTAAGCAACTTCACTTCCCTCACCATGTTGCCCAAACTCTATGGCGTTTCATCAGCCATTCTTCTAGCACTTTCATCGTTCCAGCCACCTAGCTTCTCCACGATGGTGACTCTGTAAAGTCCCAGTCTTGGATCAACCCACCTACTTGTCTTCTCTACTCTTACATTTACTGAATATGGTTGCAGAAAAGTCATCCACCTGTTCAGGCGAGCACCATTACAATATCAAGTCTCTCCAAGTGTCAAACTTGACCATTTTCTCAAGCTCCCTTTTTCCCTTTTTTTCTTCTTCCTCTTTCAAGCTTCCTTTTAGGTTAATTTGACCTTCTAGTACACTAAGAAAAATCCAGGCTATAAGATTTATATGCCCTCAATTACTTGTAGCTGCATTGTAGTATGTTGGTATCAGAACCTCACATTCACTTCCAAAAGGTTGTCCTTTTTGCTCTAGACTAACCTGTTTCCCTGTACTCTGATCTTCCCTTCTATCTCCTAAGAGGTGGCTTCATTATGTATATTCTCCCCTTTCTCCTATAGCTATGGCCATTCCCTCTCAACTGGCTCTTTTATGCCAACCCATGAATATATTCTATTTTCCAATTCTGTGGAGGAACCACGCAATTCTTATTAATTGTATATGATTCTCCCTCTAGATGTCATCCATTTTATCCCTTGAAATAGAGCTTCTTGAAAGAGTAGATTTACACTTTATTGTTTCCATATCCTAACTCCTTTTCACCCCTTAGCCTATTGCAAACCATATCCTATCCCCAGAACCCCACTGACACTGCCCTCAGTGAGATCATCAATCATCTTCCAGGTGCTAAGCACAGAAGGCTTTTCTCAGTCATCTTCCTCAGCCTCTCCATGCCTTATGACTCTGTTAACCTTTCCCTCCCTTTACCTCTCTTGGCTTCCTTGATGTTGCTCTATCCTTACTTGATACCTTCTCTCTGGCTGATCTTTTCCAATTTCCTTCAAGGACTACTCTCTTTCTACTCACCCCTTAAATGTTGGTGTTCCCCAGGTCAGTGGCTCCCAATCTTTTTTACTTTGTAGTGTACATAGATAATGAAACTATTTATATAACATTCAGGGATAAACTGGACACTCCTTGGTGATATCTAAAGGATGCCGGGTTAAAAGAAAAAGGAATTACCTTCGTTTTATATTGTATTATTTATGGGAGGAAAAATAAAATAGAAAGAACTAGAAAAGTTTTTAAATGTTAAATTTGTTTGAAATTCCCAAATATTTTTTAATCTTTTTATTCTTGAAACGGCTATTCACAATTTCTTGTCAAGACTTTATCATCATAATTTTTTCACTGGGTAGTAAACATCAACAGGAAACTTCACTGTCACAGTAGGTGCTAAAAATATTTTTAACATTTGACAACCATTCAAATCTTTGCAACAGTTATTATATTTCAGGAATTGAATAGCTCTTCCTTTTCTTTCACTGACAAATGTAACATTAAAATTTCTTATGCAAATGTGAATTTCTAATCTGACTGATCTGTTTCTTATCAAGGATTCCAAAATGGTGGCATTCTCATCTGAAGTACTTGCAGTACTCCAGACAATTTGGATTTCATACTGGCCATAAACTGACAGAATTATCCAGTGTGTGTGAAGTCAGAGATTTGGGGTAGCCACCAAGAGTGACACCTACCTCCCTGTCTCACCTCCCTACCACCCTCTCACCTTCCGTCTCTCTCAACTGGCCATACCTAGGGGTATTTGGGTACCTATACCATCAATCCCCCAGCAACACTACAGTTGGCAATTTCCACGCTGAAGAAAATGTCTGCAACAGATATTGAAATGGCAGATTATTTCTGAGTTTTGCAGCAAAGCTAGAAGCTAGAAGACCTTCATCATGCTAGCCAATTTCAAAGACAACCACATAAGCTGTTAGAAGCACTATGTCCCAACATCTCACTGAGGACCCCTGGAAATGGCTGCCACATCTGCAGGCAATCTACCTAGGGATGCTGGACACTGCTTCTCCTATCCAGCTTTCCTAAATGTGAAGGAATTACTATCTCACAGAAAATTGGTACCATGTTATACCAGGCAGAAAGCTCTGCCATTGAGCTATGTCCTCAGCCCTCTTCCCATTATATAAAGTCTCCTAGAAAGAGGACATCTGTTTTTATGACTGCAACAGCCTCTTGTGTGTTGATAATTCCTAGACCTAAATGTCTGTGTTCTGAACTGGAGACCTGTATCAGGATGTTTCCATTTGGATGTTCCACGGTCTAGAATGTCCAAAATTTAACATACTCTCTTCCCTTACACTGAATTCCCCTTCTCAGTAAATGGCAACACCATGTTTCAGTTACAGAAACTTAAGAGTCACTCTCAGCCCTTCCCTGTCCTTCACCAACTATATATCACTAGTCATCAAGTTGTGTCTACTTTGCTCTCAGATACATAGTTCCTTCTCTTAAGCCTCCCAAAATGCCTTTACTGAATCACTAAAACCACCTCCAAGCTGATCTTATTATCTCCAGTCTGCCCCTCTAAACAGCCAAACAGCCAGCCTCGTAATTTTTCTAAAGAGTAAATCTAATCATGTAACTCCCCAGCTTGGAGTCTTTAATAATACCCCATTATCTACAAGATAAAGCCCAAATTCCTTAACATGAAATACAAAACCCGCTTAAATCATCTCTCACCATTCCTTCCCCATATTCTACAATGAACTCAGTAGTTTCTTGAATGAGCCCTGCTTTCTTGTCTCCATGACCCATGGTGATACTTCTGCCAGAAATGCCCTTCCTTTCTACCCCACTCCATTTCCTCACTGGGATGACTGCCGGCTGTCTTTTCAAACTCAAATCAGCTGCCATTTCCTCTGGGAAGACTTGCCCAGTTATTCTAATCTCCATCACCTCTGCTGGGAGGATCCATTCTATTCTGTCCATGCTTATACTGCAAGGATTTTTATATCATCTGCTTTCTTTAATGTTTTAGAGAAAATTATAAAGATACACACACCTGTCACATAGTTCTTACCACCAAGGTCCCATAACATAGTGGTTGACCTAGACATCTGGGTATTGCAGAAAATAATAGAAAGCTCTTAAATGCAAGCATGAGGACAGGTTTATTTTTAAACTGTCTGCTGTATGCTTATGCAAGAGTCTTGATTTCATGACTAGAGGTGTCTCTTCTGAACAGCCAGCAGATGAACCAGCCTCACGTCCTGGTGCTCTTCACCCCAGTTGCCCATTCACCCCTACCTTGTGCCAGTCCCCAAATTAGGCCAGTGGCTCCATCCCAAGTCAGTCCCCCTACAACTCTTTGCTATCCCCCTACACGTGTAGTCAATTTACAAATGGCACTTTCCTGAAGGTGGAGTCATTTTCATACATTCCAAGAAGTTTCTGCTCCCTGGGGGCCTCTGGATCAGTGGAGGGCATGAAATCATCACCATCCTAACACTGTTCTTATCCAGGGGTTTCTATCTGTGGCCATCCTCTCTGCCTCTGCTTGGCCAAAGGCAAGCACCAGGAAGTAACCCTACCACACAGTTCTATACTATCTCACTTTATCATTTAAGCCCAGAATAAAATCATAACTTGGTATAACCATTCAATATCCATTTGACTTCTGCCTTTTTTTTTTGCATGGGGGGTGGGGCTTCAGCACTTTTAATTTGCTAATGAGATTAGGCACTCAGTAAATGTTTGTTGAATAAGTAGATCCCCGGATATACAATGTGGAGGGTAGGTTTTCAGGAAGAAGTTTCAGATGAGAGGGTGAGGGGTCCGGTACCATTCTCCGAGTTAGAAAGGACAGGAATAAAAAGTAGGTTTGGATATGGAAATGATGAAATCAGTTTACAGCATTTGGGATTTGCAATGACCCTGGGATGTCCAAAACAAGCAAAAAGCCTAGCAATTAGCCTTGAGAGGTGACTCCAAAGAGGGCTGACCTTTTCCAGGACACCATTGCATAATGTCCCTGGATAATAACCACATTGCCTACTGTGAACTTAATCACAACTTAGGGGAAAACCTATTAGCGTTATTCAGTAATGAAGGGAACCATTTCCTGCTACCTGCTGATAGGTGAGAGTAGGTGACAGCCCAGAAGGATGAAAAGAGGAATCCTATGCTGAAGAAAAGATAGAACTAAAAAAATTTATGATCTTACGATCATATTATCCAATAACAATAGACTATATTTTTAGCTAATCTTTGAACCACCTCCTTCTCACAAAGTTCTAAACAGGAAACAAAATGCAACATTTCCAAAATCTTGGCTCGATTTAATACTGGCATCATATGACTTTGACATTAGGGGCAAAGGAAGTAGAATGAGATGCAGGGAGGACTTTACAACAATTTCATTAAATGGTTCAAAAGACTTCCTTTGGCATTAATCAATTGTTTCAAGACAATAATTTGATGACTTAAGAATAAGTACATCAAGGCCGGGCGCGGTGGCTCACGCCTGTAATCCCAGCACTTTGGGAGGCCGAGGCGGGCGGATCACGAGGTCAGGAGATCGAGACCATCCTGGCTAACACGGTGAAACCCCGTCTCTACTAAAAATACAAAAAATTAGCCGGGCGTGGTAGCGGGCGCCTGTAGTCCCAGCTACTCGGGAGGCTGAGGCAGGAGAATGGCGTGAACCCGGGAGGCGGAGCTTGCAGTGAGCCGAGATCGCGCCACTGCACTCCAGCCTGGGCGACAGAGCGAGACTCCGTCTCAAAAAAAAAAAAAAAAAAAAAAAAAAAAAGAATAAGTACATCAAAAGCATATGTATCAAATTTTCCTTGAAGTATGCTAGGGTTCTAAAGTAAGGAAAACAGCATTTGGCAAAATTCAATCTGCCTTTGCCAAACCTAAAGTGTTGGAAAAAATAATTTGAGAGGTTTTGCCAAACCCCACATGCCTCTGTGTTCTTCCATCCCACCCAGATCTCCAAAAGTGCAAAACTCATACATCTACTTAGCATTCCAAATGACAGATTCCATCTCTGGATTGGCAGGCACACTTGTTATCTATTGCTGTAGAACAAATTACCCCAAAATTTAGTGACTTAAAAAAAAAAAACATTATTTCACAGTTTCTCGGGGTCAGGAATTTGAGAGCAACTTAACTGTGGGGTTCTGTATCAGAACCTCTCATGAGGTTGCAGCCAAGATGTTGGTCAGAGCTGCAGTTATCTGAAGGCTTGACTGCAACTGGAAGATCTGCTTCCAAGGTGGCTCAGTCACATGTTGACAGGAGGCCTCAGATGCTTGCTGGCTGTTGGCATGTGGGCTCTGTTCCTTGCCATGTGGACCCCTCCATAGGCTGCTTGAGTGTCCTCATGACTCAAGAACTAGTGATCTAAACACAACGGCTAGGAGAAGGCCACAGTGCCTATTATTTTGTAGTCTCAGAAATCACACATCACCACTTCCACCGTATTCTATTGATGAGAAGCAAGTCACTATGTTCAGCCCACACCCAAGGTGAGAGGAGATAGTCTCCACTTTTTGAATACTGTTGGAGAATTTACTGACTTTTTTTTTTTTCTTTGAGATGACGTCTCACTCTGTTGCCCAGGCTGGAGTGCAGTGGCACAAACTTGGCTCACTACAACCTCCACCTCCCAGGTTCAAGCGATTCTCCTGCCTCAGCCTCCTAAGTACCTTGGACTACGGGCACGTGCCACCACGCCTGGCTATTTGTTTGTGTGTATTTTTAGTAGAGATGGGGTTTTACCGTGTTATCCATTACGGTCTCGATCTCCTGACCTCATGATCCACCTTCTCGGCCTCCCAATATTGACCTATTTTAAAACCACCACATCAGAAGATTCACTTTTACCTGCTTGTGTCTGCCCCAGTCCCCTGTATCACATGGAACCTCAGAAGGACTTAATCCAACACATACAGAAAGTCCAGTAAAGGTCTAGTCCCAAACTGGTAAAAACTCTGGCGTCTCACCAGGTACTGCTATGGCTGTCTCCCCTCTGCCAGGCTTTTCAGAACTACTGCTGACTATTAGACTAGAACTGCTGAAGCACACACAGCACCAACGCATTGCCTGAGGTCTCCATGTAGCCAACTTCAGAGAAATTGACTTTGTCAAAACACCACTCCCCATAATTACTACATGATGGGGCTTTCGTGAGATTCCTCTTCCTCTTAGCCCCTCATACAGCTTTTCTCCTCTGAGGACCCCTGTGTTCTGTACTCAGATTCCAGAGGGACCTGATGTTCCTCATGGAACCCTCAGCTACTGTCTATCTTTGCAATTCCTTGGATTTCTAGGGGCTAATGAGATTGCTTTGCACTCTCTGAAAAGAAAAGATCTCATTCCACTCCCTTTTTGGAAGATCTTCCTCTTTTTGTCCATATATATATATATATGGACTTACTTACTTCCTCAAAAAATAGCAGTAGAGAGAGAGAAAGAGAGAAACAGAAAAAAAAAGATGAGAGAGACAGGAAGGAGAGACAGGAAGGAGGGGGGGAAGGTAAGGGAGAGAGAGAGAAAGAAAGAAAAAGGAAGGAAGAAAGGAAGGAGAGAGAGAGAGAGAAAGAACTAAAGAAAGAAAGAATTAAAAAAGGAAAGAGAGAGAAAGAAAACAAAAGAAAAAACAAAAGAAGTAAAAAGAAAAGGAAGGGAAGAAAAGAAAGGAAGAGAAGGGAAAGGAAGAAATCTTTTTCTACTAGAGGTCTGGACAGTGACAGTCTTAAGTCACAAAACATTCTGTCCCATCATAATCACAACACAGTCATAAGCCCCCTACAAATTTATAACTAAAGTGTGTAGGGAGTAAAACACAAAAAAGCAATACACCTCAGGACTAATAAAAACACAAGGCAATTTCAGCAATTTCATAACAAAACTTCTGCTAAGCTAGGTAACATTTTGCTTTTTTGGATAAAAGTAATAAATCTCCTTTCGTTTAAATGACAGGTGGTCGGGATTGTTCACTTGTACTTTTAGAAAATTCCACGTAGATTAGGGAGAGAAAGAAAAAGATCAAGCACTAAGATTAGGACCTAAATCTTTTTCAGCCAAGCAGGAGTTACATTAAAAACCCCATGTTTTCAGATTCTTTTTTGCATCAATTCAATCCCATGAATTGATGCAAGATTTCCCCCTTAGTGCAGGGATGCAGCAATACTTGTGTTGGAATTTACTGGGAGAGCCTTAGCCTAGTTCTGTAGCCAGTTTCTAGAATCATTTTTACAGTAAGGAAGGTGTTTGTACAGGAAGGATGTGGTGTCAGGAATGGGAGATTGGTTATATACAGGAAAAAAATGATAAAATTATTAAACATATTCAGGATAAAGGGAGCCAGTATTGTAAAGAAAGTCACAAATATGGAAATGAAAAAAATGACATTAAACCCTAGGGTGTTAGACTGAAATTGGAGATATCACTGTGATGCCATGGTGTTCAATATATGTAAATATAAATAAAATGTTTTAAATTCCTTAGACCTGGTCGGGCACGGCGGCTCATGCCTGTAATCCCAGCACTTTGGGAGGCCAAGGCAGGCAAATCACCTGAGGTCAGGAAGTGAGGTAGCGTGATGACTCCAGCTTTGTTCTTTTAGCTTAAGATTGTCTTGGCAATGTGGGCTCTTTTTTGGTTCCATGTGAAATTTAAAGTAGCTTTTTCCAGTTCGTTGAAGAAAGTCATTGGTAGCTTGATGGGGATGGCATTGAATCTATAAATTACCTTGGGCAGTATGGCCATTTTCACGATATTGATTCTTCCTATCCATGAGCATGGAATGTTTTTCCATTTGTTTGTGTCCTCTTTTATTTTGTTGAGCAGTGGTTTGTGGTTCTCCTTGAAGAGGTCCTTCACATCCCTTGTAAGTTGGATTCCTAGGTATTTTATTTTCTTAGTGGCAATTGTGAATAGGAGTTCATTCATGATTCGGCTCTCTGTCTGTTATTGGTATATAGGAATGCTTGTGATTTTTGCACATTGATTTTGTATCCTGAGACTTTGCTGAAGTTGCTTATCAGCTTAAGGAGATTTGGGGCTGAGACGATGGGGTTTTCTAAATATATAATCATGTCATCTGCAAACAGGGACAATTTGACTTCCTCTTTTCCTAATTGAATACCTTTATTTCTTTCTCTTTTCTGATTGCCCTGGCCAGAACTTCCAATACTATGTTGAATAGGAGTGGTGAGGGAGGGCATCCCTGTCTTGTGCCAGTTTTCAAAGGGAATGCTTCCAGTTTTTGCCCATTCAGTGTGATATTGGCTGTGGGTCTGTCATAAATAGCTCTTATTATTTTGAGATACGTTCCATCAATACCTAGCTTATTGAGAGTTTTTAGCATGAAGATTCCCTCCTTTTTAATTTTTTGGAATAGTTTCAGTATTAATGGTACCAGCTCTTCTTTGTACATCTGGCAGAATTCTGCTGTTAATCCATCTGGTCCTGGGCTTATTTTGGTTGGTAGGCTATTTATTACTGCCTCGATTTCAGAACACATTATTGGTCTATTCAAGGATTCAATCTTTCTTATTCAGTCTTGGAAGGGTGTATGTGTCAAGGAATTTATTCATTTCCTCTAGATTTTCTAGTTTATGTGCATATAGGTGTTGATAGTATTCTCTGATGCTTGTTTGCATTACTGTGGGATCAGTGGTAATATCCCCCTCAATATTTCTGATTGTGTTTATTTGAATCTTCTCTCTTTTCTTCTTTATTAGTTAGCTAGCGATCTATCTATTTTATTAGCTTTTTCAAAAAAAAAACAAACAGCTCCTGGATTTGTTGATCTTTTGAAGGGTTTCTCACGTCTCCATTTCCTTTAGCTCATCTCTGATCTTGGTTATGTCTTGTCTTCTGCTAGTTTTGGGATTGGTGTGCTCTTGGTTCTCTAGTTCTTTTACTTGTGATGTTAGCTTGTTAACTTGGGATCTTTCTAGCTCTTTAATGTCGGCATTTAGTGCTATAAATTCTCCCTCTTAACACTGCTTTAGCTGCATCCCAGAGATTCTGGTACACTGTAACTTTGTTCTCATTAGTTTCAAAGAACTTCTTGATTTCTGCCTTAATTTCATCATTTACCCAAAAGACACTCAGGAGCATGTTGTTCAATTTCATGTAGTTGTATGATTTTGAGTGAACTTTTTAATCTTGAATTCTAATTTGATTGCACTGTGGTCTGAGAGTCTGTTTGTTATAATTTCAGTTCTCTTGCATTTGCTGAGGAGTGTCTAACTTCCAATTGTGTGATCAATTTTACAGTAAGTACCATGTGGCAATCAGAAGAATGTATATTCTGTTGCTTGGGGGTGGAGAGTTCAGTAGATATCTATTAGGTCTGCCTGATGAGAGCTGAGTTCAGGTCCTGAATATCTTTGTTAATTTTTTGTCTCAGTGATCTGTCTAATATTGTCAGTGGGGTATTAAAGTCTCCCACCATTATTGCGTGAGGGTCTAAGTCTCTTTGAAGGTCTCTAAGAACTTGCTTTATGAATCTGGGTGTTCCTGTATTGGCTGCATATATATATTTATGATAGTTAGATCTTCTTGTTGAATTGAACGCTTTACCATTATACAATGCCCTTCTTTGTCTCTTTGGATCTTTGTTGGTCTAAAGTCTGTTTTGTCAAAAACTAGGATTGCAACCCCTGCTTTTTTTGTTTTCCATTTTCTTGGTACATTTTCCTCCATCCCTTGTCTTTGAGCCTGTGTGTCTTTGCATGTGACATACTGGCTCCTTAATCTTGCATTGTAAGCAATGAATTTCTGTTGTTTATAAATTGCCAAGTTCAAGGTATTTTTTATAGTAGCAAGAACATTCTAAGACAGAGGAACAATAGAGTAACTTTGCAGCAGAGAAGGTTGGCAGATATCACCTTGCTCAAGTAATGAATGCTAACAGAAACAATAATAAAGCAAATCAAAATGATGTGCCATCTAATATGATGCAAAGATAAAATTCAACATCATTTCTGTGATGTTCCAATTTAGTCTAATCTTAACCTAATCATGACAAAATCTGACAAATCTAGAATAAGGAATATTCTACAAAACCAAGAGCCTGTCAAAAGTGTCGAGGTCATGGAAGTCAAGCAAAGATTACAGAGCTGTTCCAGATTGAAGGCGACTAAGGAAAGATGGTAACTAAATGCAATTCCTGATTCTGGGCTGGACTATTTCCTATAAATGACTTTTATTGGTAAAACTGGCAAAACTGGAATTGGGCCTGTGGATTAGATAGTGATCCAATTTAACTTTCTGATTCTCTGGATTGTGTCATACTGGAAAAGACTCTTGCTTTTTGGAAATACACAATAAAGTATTTGGAGGTGATGAGACAACCTGTCAGAAACTTAGTCCCACATGGCTCAAGAACTAAAAGTTCTTTATATTACTCTTGAAACACTTTATACATTAAAATTCTTTTAAAACAAATGATTTCTTAGAGTGAACCTTTTCCACCCAGTCTTTTTGTCTGACTTCCAGCATGTCTGATTTCTTTAGCATCATGCTGACACAACATGTCAATTTTTTTGTATTCTTAGGCTGCAAGCGAACACCCTTATTTATCTATTCATTCATCTATTAAACAAACACTTATTGATCACTCATTAGGTCCTAAGTAACTTGATGCATTAAGGATCTAACTGAAAAAAAAAAAATCCAGCACCTGCCTCCAAGGAGTTTCAGGCTAATAGGGAGACAGAAAAATGAGCAGCTAATAGACAATATGACAAGTGATTATCTGCAGGAATACCAGGTGGTATGGAAGAACAGAGGGGAGGCATCTTAGGATGTGTTCAGGAAAAATAAGACCTGAAGGGAAACTAGGAATTACCTAGGAGGAAAGTTCAGCAGGTGTGTTCAGGCAGAGGAAAGAACATGCAGAAGGGAGCCGGAAATGAAAAACAGGGAACGTGACCTGTTGTAGATACTGCAAGCAGCAGAGAATAACTGAAGCAGAGAGTGTGCAAAGGGAAGGGTCAAGAGATGAACATAGGAAGGAGGGAGCCTAGGGGATGACCGGCTGCCCATGCCTAAAACACCTTCAGCACCTGCTACACCTATGTCTTCCAGGTTATTACAACCAGCTCTGGTAATCTAGTCACAGGACTTGTTGCACCCACATCAATACTCACACGCCTTCCAAGAAAGTGGCTCTGAGGAAAGCACGGTTTAGCAACCCTAGAACTGTTGGATATTAACAAAGTGAAGCACATCATTTGCAGCAGCTTCCCTGACAATGTTAGGTTTCTTAGCCAAGTTTTGACAAGTGTTTTTTGAAAAGAGTTATTGGCATACTTGCTTGCATATCATCTTTCTTCCCAGGATAGAAAGATATTTACAAATGATGTCTGGCAACATAGAATTGGATATTTTTTACTCTCCCTAAAATACTTGCTCTATTCTAAACAGTGCATCACAGTGCACTTCTCCTTGGCAACCTTGTGGTTTCCCTGAATACACATCCAATTACCCAAGTGGTTGCTATTGCACTGTGGCCTGTTTTCACTTTGGGTGGCAGGCCCTCAGTTCCCTGCTGCTCACTCAACAAGACATTCACTAATTCCAGAACTCCTGGGCGAAGAATTCCTTCAAATTAACCATGAGCTTTATTTTTAGTGTAAAAGATGTTTGCTTGATAAAAAAAAAATTGCTTCATGTAATTATAGTCATTAGAAATGGGAATGAGACAATACTTGGTGAACTGATCCCTCCATCTGGTTAGGGTAGGATTATTCCCTGTGACAGATTGGCCATGCTAAACTATACAAACTGAATGATGTGAAACCCAGACCATCTGTGCATAGAGCCATTTCTAAGTGGTTAGTACTGCAGAGACCCCTGGATAAGCATTTGCGTTGAGCAGTGTAGTAGCACCTGACATCCTCACGGTACATTCATCCAGCAGCTTGTGGTCAGTTGCTTACTGGATCCAAGGCCAAAGTATAAACAGAATGTCTTGGGTTTCTTCCAGTACAGTTTAAAGCATGTCAATAGTTTGGTTTTGGCCTCTTCTCATTACTATTTAAGCTATATGACGCATACTTGTGTTTTTGTAAGTCTGCTACATTTTAAGTATAAAAGAAGATAAAGCAAATAATAATAATTGCTATTATTTATTGAAAATTTATTACCTGCCAAGCTTTTTTCTAAATAATTCATATTATTTCTAATCTTCCTAATTATAATCTGCAAAGTAATTATAATTATTCCCATTATATAATTAAGGAAATGGGAGCTTAGAGAAGTTAATTAGCTAGTCGAAAATCAAACATCTAGTAATTTGATTACAAGCTAGGATTTGAATTCAGGGTTGCTGCTAACTTCAAAGCCCATGGGTTTTTTCACCCTATCATTGCCTCGTAAAGATACTTATCATTTGGTTTATCAAAACAAACCAAATTTATCATTGTTGATCAAAATAAAGTTCTCCATTGTTTATTTTGTATATTGTTTGTCAAGCATTATTGACCATTTGCTACGTGATGGTCTCTAGTTTAAGATACAAAGAAATTTAAAACATGGTTCCTATCACCAAGGATGACACAATTTAAACAAGGATGGTAGACATACAAACAAACAATAAAATAATTTAAAATATGATGAAGCCCATAAAAAGCTGTGCATAGATAGTACTGGAGACATTCAGAAGTGAAAGAGATCTATTCTTGGGGAAGTGACAAGGGAAGCCTCCCAAGAGGTAGCATTTGAGCTGAGTCTTGTATGTTCAGATAGTGAAAAGAAGAAAATTCTTGTACAGCCATAGGCAAAAGTGCAGAGGCAGGAAAAAGCAAACGTTTTCCATTCAGGAAGCAGCAAGGCATTGGTGTGGCTGGAATGTGGAAGAAGATTTCTTATCTGGCACTATCTGGGCTCACCTACTACCACTCTGCTGCTGCTGTGTGTGTGTGTGTGTGTGTGTGTGTGTTTCACAAATGCACTCAACTGGTAAGCACTGAGACATAGCTGCTGATAAACTTGGAAAACATAAATGAGTTGAGACACAGACATTATGTAGGGTAGATGCAAACCCTAAGAAATGGGAGGTAAGGAGACTATAGTCACACCACTCTCTTGGTCTTCCCTTTGTCTTTCTTGAGAGTTTCTAACAGGTAAGTGAAACCTGAAAAAGGTTTTAATTATGCTAAGAGATCATCCAAGAATTCATAATAAATGGTCCCCAGTGAACCTTTTTTTTCCTTCCCCCACTCCCCCCCAAGACAGAGTCTTGCTCTGTCACCCAGGCTGGAGTACAGTAGCATGATCTCAGCTCATTGTGAACTCTACCTCCCAGGTTCAGGCGATTCTCCCACCTCAGCATCCCAAGTAGCTAGGATTACAGGTGCCCACCACCACACTTGGCTAATTTTTTGTATTTTTAGTAGAGACAGGGTTTCACTATGTTGGCCAAGCTGGTCTCAAACTCCTGACCTCAAGCAATTCACCCAATCGCGGGCAAAAATACTGTCAGTCATCAATTACTGATTCCTTATCATATACCCTCAACTGCTAATCCAAACCACTTCTATGAGCATAAAATCATTATTTCTGGGAGATGGACACTGTTCACATGAACTGCTTTGACATCTTGTCTCTCTACCTCAGAACCCTTCTGTAGCCATACCCTCCTTTCCATATAAAATCCTTATTCTTCTCACACGATCTTTTCCTTCCCTCTTGTGTTAGAGCAATGGGTTCATTTATAGTCATTTTTCCCAAGTCTAAACCTACCACTTTAATGATTATCTTTATCCCTTCCTAGCTCTGCTGGGCCTGTATCTTTAATTGTTCTAATTGCTCTTTGGTCCCCAATCTCTCCCTTTCTACTTCCTCTTAGTCTACAAATATCCTAAGTCTCATTTATAATTTTTAAAATTTATGATCATGTTAATGTTATTAAAATCAAAATGTATTTATTAATTTTATTATATAAAGTACATTTACAAATTCCCTTTACCTTGTTATTTTTTCCATCAGCCATCGTATTCCACCTTCCTCTGTCAGAAGTCTAAACATAAAATTGGTCTAAACCTAATTTTTTCAGTTCCTCACTCTTGCTTCTTAAAGTCCTTCTAATTTGGCCTACATCTCTCATTGAGATCACTCTCGAAATTCTCTAGTGGCCACCAAATCCAGGGGCTTTACATCATCATTTTCCTTGGTTGCCGCTGTGAAAATCTGGCCAGGCTGAATTGAGCAGGGCTCATGATCAGTTATTTGTAGTCTGAGCTGTGACACTATTTTCTCAGTTGCCTAAGCCAGAAACCTGCTCTCTCTCACTCCTTATAGTCCTTGAACCATCAAAATCTGTTGATCCTATGAATGGGCTTCCTGTTTTTTGAAAACCTCCATTCTCCATAACGCTACAGTTATTTAATACTCATTTTTTTGCTTACATTATTGTAACAGCCTCCTAATTGCACTTCAGCTTCTTGTCTTCACCTCTGATAATCCATTATCTTAAAGACTGCTGCAATATTCTTTGGAAAATATATATAGGATCATGTCATATCCCTCCATTAAATCCTTTAGAAATTCTATATTTCCCATAGACCTCAGGAACTCTTAAGGATGGCAAAACAGGAACTTTGTGTTCTGGTCCATGACACCTAGTTCAGTTCAGTCTAATTTATATTCTCCTTCCCACACTTCATATACTATGCTCCATGTCTGAATTTATAGTTATCTGAAAGGACCATACTCTCTCATATCTCCAAGACTTTACACATTCTATTTTCTCTATCTGAATTTCTCTCTACAATTTCTTTCCACTGGGTGATTCATATTTGTCTGTAAGAGTCAGTTCAAGTTGTTCTGTCAAACCACCACCCCATGATCCCAGAGCCTCAAAGGGGAGATGGCAGTACTGTGTACTCTCATGGATCTCACAGGATATTGTAATTCTAGGAATCATCATATCCTACACCCCCCAAGTTCTGGCAGTCAGTGGCATCAGTAATTTGTAAGCATGAGAAAAATTAATATTTTTTGAGATGTAGTCTCACTCTGTTGCCCAGGCTGGAATGCAGTGGTGTGATCTGGGCTCACTGCAACTTCCATCCCCTGGGTTCAAGCAATTCTCCTGCCTCAACCTCCCAAGTAGCTGGGATTACAGGCATGTGCCACCATGCCCAGCTTTTTTATTTTTCTTTTGTAATTTTAGTAGAGATGGGGTTTACCATTTTGACCAAGCTGGACTCGAACTCCTGACCTCATCTCAGCCTCCCAAAGTGCTGGGATTACAAATGTGAGCCACCGTGCCTGGCCCCAAAACTTAATTTTAAAAGAGATTTTGCAATCCCAGCACTTTGCAAAGCATTGGCGGGAAGATCATTTGAAGCTAGGAGTTCAAAACTAGCCTGGGCAACACAGTGAGATTCCATCTTCTCACACACAAAAAATTTAAATTATTAGCTGGGCATGGTGGTTTTTGCCAGTAGTCCTAACTACTCAAGAGGCTAAGGCAGGAGGATTACTTAAGCCAGGAGTTTGAGACTGCAGTGAGCTATGATCAGACCACTGCACACTAGCCTGAGTAACAGAGTGAGACCCTGTTTCTAAAAAAATTTTAGAAAGGAGATTTGGTGAGTGATCATTTTGAAATCATGGCCTGTAATTGGTACGAGGTGTAAAAATTAAGCTGTTCCATCTACCCAATCCAAGCTCTTTCAGGCAGGGAAGGAGAGAGATAGTACTCATACCCATATCTATGATTATCTTTTCAGGAGAGCAAAGAAGACCTGATCTAAGATTTAGACTCTACCATAAAATTAGTACATATTTCAGGTAGTAATGGATCATCCTGTATGAGTTACCTGGATCTGTGATGTCTTGTTATTATCCTTTATGCCCATTTCAAACTGCTGAGATTCTGGCACTAGTTTTCTTCTACAAATTAGGCATCTACTTCATAGGCCCTACTGAATAGAAATAACGTCATATGTATGTATACGTTAACTACTTGCTGAACAAGTTAGTGTTGGTACTTTTTATTTTGACAGACAAGGAAATTGGAGAGACCACCTAGGCGTGATCTTCTGTGCTTTTCTTGCATCAAATGTAAAGTTTCTTCTGTGTCCCCACCGGTAGCTAGCATGGTAATGAGCATACGGAGGGGGCTAACAAATGCTTAGCATCTGATTGTCTTCTAGTACCACCTGAAGCAGAAAATGTGTTTTGGCAGCAGATTATATACACTGGAGGGAAAGGAGAAAATAAATTCAAAAACGGTTTTGAAGTTTCAAACCTGAATCACCATGAGAAGGATATTGACACAAAGAGAAATATGAGAGGGGGTGGTTTTCAGCTCTAGAAAGGGTGGTTTTGGCTATACAGGGGTGGCTTTGGCAATAGAAAAGAAAACATTCAGGTAAAAATGTCAGAGATAGGTATTTAGATGGCATTTGCTAAGAGATAATATGCAAAGTCTCGGATGTGGTGAGATCTCTGAAGGCAAAAAGACAGGGAATCCAGGTTTTTCAGTGTGGAACGTATGTATACGTACATACTCCATGGATATTTTTCTTGCTTAAAACTATTCAAAAACATAAATTTTTGGCACTATTACAAAAACTTACCCCCAAAAATGTTCAGATAGAGCAGAAACTTCCAAATTAGAAAACTCAGATTTCTGAAAACCTCAATTTTTAAGAAGACAAAAACTGATGAAAAAACAGTTAAAGAAACTGAAATCAAAACTCATTTTGTGACTTATAAACATGCAAATATGATATTATTTATTCAAATAAATTAATACAGACAATATATTGAATAAAATATTGATGTTTTAGACATAATTACTAACAATAAAAATGGCAAAATTAATGTTTATCATCCTATTGTTAGCAAGAAATTTTACAAAGTTCTCTTTCCAATATCAGTAACATGCTTGTAAGTTTATTGCATTTTAAAACACATAATATCATGACTAAGAGGCATTATTTCCTGTCTCTGTCCCTCCATGCAAATGTCTATTGCCTGCCCAATTCTATATCTTGGATTCGGCTGATGCTTCCTCAATTTTAGCTTTTCAAAATAATCACCTTTAGGAGAAAATCGTAATTCAATTACAATAGAAGTAAATTTTTCAAGGCTGATGAAAAGGCATATTAACATAAAAGTAATATGTTAAAATTCCAACTGGGACAACTTGTCCAATCAAGAAAGAATTGTTGCCACACTTATAGGCCTAGTGCTAATTACTGGTCACTTGTGATTAATCAATAAGAAAGGTGATATTTAACAGACTGAACTAAATTCTTCTGAAGAACTATGCAAGTGTTCATGGGTCAGAATTAAATTCTGACTATAGATTTACATCAGTAGAAATAAACTCTCAGCTTTAAGTTCTGTAAATTCAAAGAATAAAGATGCTCTTCAACTTACAATGAGTTTGGCTTACCATTTTTCAACATTACAATGGTAGGAAAGCCATAATCATTCAGTAGAAATCAAACTTCAAATTTTGAATTTTTTATCTTTTCCTGGGCTAGTGATATGCAATATGATTTCATTAGGCTGCACTAAATTATCTAACATGAAGCCCATTTTATAACAAAGTGTTGCCTATCTCATATAATTTATTGAATACTGTATTGAAAGTGTTCTAAGTATGTTTAAAGTAGGCCAAACTAAGCTGTGATGTTTGATAGGTTAGACATATTAAATGTATTTTCAATTTAATGATACTTTCAACTTATGATGGGTTTATAACCCCATCATGCCAAAGAGTACCTATATACTTTTCCAGAGCAAATTAGCCCAAACATATCTCAGAATTTTATCACACAGTCATAAATTCCAGTTTTGTCCATGAATTCATAAACTTGGCCCTAAAATTTTATGGAAGCTGCCTCTGCTTAATGAACAGAGTTCTTTCCTTCAACTCTTCCAGCTTTCCTTGAAAGTTTTTCTTGTTTGTAAAGATGTACGGTAATTCATAAGTATCTCGAAGATGCAAAATAATCTAGTGGTATACCTTGCATTCTTCAAAGCTGGGGTGCAGTGGCATGATCTCAGCTCACTGCAACCTCCGCCTCCCAGGTTCATGCAATACTCATGTCTCAGCTCCCGAGTAGCTGGGATTATTATAGGCACACGCCACCAGGCCTGGCTAATTTTTGTATTTTTTGGTAGAGACGGGGTTTCACTATGTTGTTCAGGCTGGTCTCGAACTCCTGATCTCAAGCGATCCACCCACCTTGGCCTCCCAAAGTGCTGGGATTACAGGCATGAGCCACCGTACCCAGCCTAAAATCTGTGAATGATTTCTAAAATTAAAACATTATATTGATTGAATTATTCTACACTAGTTACAAATTTATATTTCTACTCGGCCTGGGGGACTTATAAAATGAAAATTAAATATAGTCTCTAACTGCCATTTTTTTCAAATATACGTATCCAAAGTATGTTTGAATATATGGATGTTTGTCAATAAATTATTGGTGCTTTCAATTTTTCTTCAAACCTAGCATGTTAACATATTGTATCAGAAACTTTTGTCTGCAAATGAAAGAAAACCCAAATCACAACAACTTAAACAATACAGAGAACTTATTATGTCACATAAACGATATATACCAAGGCTCTAGAGTTAGTAATTTCTGGGCTTGATATTATCATCAATAACTTAAGTTCTTCCCATTTTCCATTTTGCCATCCTCAGAAAATTGGCCCTGTCCTCAGTCAAGCCCAGTCAAGCTAGCTACCACATTTTCAGGAAAGGAAAAGCCTGTTTCTTCCTCAGGGTTTCTTTTATGTGAAAACATCTTTTGAAAATAAAAAGCCAACAATACTCCTTTTTTATATATCTCACTGGCCAAAACTGTATCACCTACCAATTCCTAAAACAAACACTAGCAAGGGGAATGAGAGTAGCAAACTGACTTAGGCTAACTAGGATTTATTCCTGAGTTGGGGATATGAGCACCTTCTCTGAGCAAACTATTGATTTCATTAACAACAACAACAAAAGTGAAAAAAGGATATGTGTCAGCTATAAGTGTCTTGACAGATCAATTGAGCCAATCAAGATTTAGGAAGATGAGACTTTCAGAGCAGCTTGGTTGATTTCCTTGATATTAGTTATTTACTACTGTTTACTAAAAGCCTACTTTGTGTCATACTCTCTACTAACCACTTTACCTAACAATATCATAGCATTAAAATAAACCAAGTCCTTATTCTCTAATTCAACTACTTCCAGTTGTACCATAAATTCCTTATGATCACATATAGAAATAGAAGGAAAGATTACAATCTTGATTCCTCCCTTTCTTGTACCAGGTAGCTGGTTTCACATGCAGAAATCTCAAGAAAGTCTCTATTCAATAATGATGTCAAGGAAGATACAAACAGCTTTTTCTTGTCTTCTAAAAAAACTCGAAACATCTTTGACTTTCTTTCTTTGCAGGCTTTCCATCTGTGGCAAGTGAACTACTTTTTCTGTGTTTGAACCAAAAGTTTCCAATCTGTTATCATCAGTTGGTTAGGTTGGATTAATTTATGCAGGCTGGCAAATCTTATAAAATATTTTTTGCCAGAAACCTTAGACAAATCATAGCATTTGACTGCAGGTTTCATGAGACATGCTCCTTGGAACAGGGAAGAGAGAACAGAATTATTAAGGCAGGAGTCTAGAAAAAGCCTACGTTCACAAGCATTCTTTTGCAAGTGGAAAGAGACCATCCAAAAGTGTATTGCATAGCTATTTCTTGCAATTAAAAACACACAACACATCCCTAACTCCTATAATTAGACTTGGCATGTTTCTTTTTCTCATAAATGTCAGAATTGTAGAATTCCTGAGATCATCTGGAAAACAATACACAAAAAGAATATGACAAATGTTCTTTATCTTCAAAATAAACATATTACATGTAAACCATCTGAGAAGGAAAAACACGCAAGCTGGATCCAAGTTTCCCCAAACATCTTACAATTTAAGTGAGGGTAACCACTGATAGACTATATATTGTAAAAAGATACTAGTACTTCTGAGGAAATTTACAATTCAGCAACACAACTTATAAAATACCATTAAAATGCTGTCTTCTATTCATACAGTGAAAACCTATAGAGCTATTTTGAAAAAACAAAAACCAAGAAAACTCTTTACGTCCTTGACATAGTAAGGTCTCTAAATATATAGCAAATAGAGAAAGGGAGATCAGTACAGTGTGTATATTATGACACCATTTGTAAAACATTATCTGTGTTCATCATTTTCTTATATATGTATAAAATAACTCAGAAGGGATTAAAAAAAAAAGAGGGGCCAGGCGTGGCGGCTCAAGCCTGTAATCCCAGCACTTTGGGAGGCCGAGGCGGGCAGATCACTAGGTCAGGAGATGGAGACCATCCTGCTGACATGGTGAAACCCTGTCTCTACTAAAAATACAAAAAAAAATTAGCCGGGCGTGGTGGCAGGCACCTGTAGTCCCAGCTACTCAGGAGGCTGAGGCAGGAGAATGGCGTGAACCTGGGAGGCGGAGGTTGCAGTGAGCCAAGATCATACCACTGCACTCCAGCCTGGGTGACAGAGTGACACTCTGTCTCAAAAAAAAAAAAAAAAAAGCAAGCAAGAAAGAAACTAGGGGTGAGGGACATGGTAGAAACAGGGCAGAAGATGAACAAGAAAAAATGAATGACATGTTGCTATATAGCTTGTATGTTTTGCTGGATTTTATATCATGTAAATGTACTGTCTATTCAAAAATGAATTTGAAAATTCTCAGAATCCAGCTTCTACAAAAATAGAGTAAATGTGCTTTTCGCAATTCCTCCTATTAAGTACAAGTGAAAACTCTGGACATTCTAAAACCACTCTGGAAAGGGAGAGAAGGCACATCAGTTAAGGTGGAGGCCATCGGAAAACCTGGACTTCTAAACCCACCTAATGGAAACAGGGCACCCCCACCCCTCCTTGCTGGGGTGGTGTCAGAGGAGGCAGGGTGAAGAGTTAGGACTTTCATCAGCAATTCGTGGTAACAAAACTGCATTCCTCCTCACCCCCCTTTGTGTGCAATGGATGATTTGTAGTGAGTAGTGACGAGATGCCTCTCTTCCTCCAAGCTAGGGTGAAATCAGCAATGACCTAATGAGAAGCTTGAACTACCATACCCATTCAGCAATAACAAAAAGTTCCTCCTCCCCTGTGTCAATAAAGACCTAGACTTCTACCCTCACCTGGCAATAACAAGATAGCATCCTCCTACCAGAGGAGTGTCAGAAAAACTTGCTGTAACACAAGATCTAAAATAAGATCCAGAGATGGGGCCAAGATGGTTAATTAGAAGGAGCTGCAGTGTGTGACACTCTTCCAAAGGAATAAAAAGAAGGAGTCAACACAGCACCTTTCACTGAAATATCCAGATACTTGCATTGGAACTGATCAGGGAAACAACCTGACTCACAGAGAACCAAGAAAAGCAGGGTGGGCAATGACTCCCCAGGAGCCACACAGAGCCAAGAGAATCCCCACCCCCAGCCAAGGTAAGCAGTGAGTCAATGTGCAACCCTGGGAAAACCATGCTTCTCCCATGGATCTTTGCAACCTTTGGGTCAGGAGATGCCCTCATGAGCCCACTGCACATGGGCCTTGGGTGACTCCACACAGCTCTCCCAAAGAGCAGCTACTGAGGCACAATAGAGACCCAAGAGCTTTACATACTCCAGTCCCAGGATTCCTAACAAAAGTAACTGCAACTCAGGCAGGGCAGGAGGTCTGCACATACCCCTAGGAAGGGGGTTGAATCCAGAGAGCCAAGCAGCATCTGTCTGCAGGTCCCACCTCCACAGCAGCTCACAAGACAAGACCCACTGGCTTGGAATTCCAGCCAGCCACCAGCAACAGGGTGGAGCCTGCCTGAGAAGGGACAAAGCCCCTGGGGGAAAGGGTGGGCCACCGTCTTTGCTGTTTGGTCAAATCAGGCGTTTCAGCCTCCAGGCTTTGGAGAGTCCAAATGGTCCAGACAAAGATGGGTCTCCCCAGCTACTTTGCCAGAAAGTGGCCAGACTGCTTCTTTAAGCAGGACCCCTATCCATTCCTCCTAACTGGGCAGGACCTCCCAGCTGGGGCCTCCAGGCGCCCCCACCCGCCAGAGCTCTGATCTTGCCCTGGGACAGAGTGCTGGGTTCCAGGGACTGGCCACCAGCTGTCTTGTCTGGACAACTCAGCTGTTGCAGCCTGCAGGCTTTGGACAGTCCAAGCCAACAGGGACAGAGGCAGTTTCCCAGTACAGCGTGATTTTTTTTTATCGAGGTGTGGCCAGACTGCCTCTTTAAATGGGACCCTGATCCAGTCCTCCTCTTAGAGCAGGTCCTCCTGGCTGGGGCCTCCAGCCACCCCTACCTGTATTCTACAAACAGAGTTCTGATTTCTCCCTGGGATGAAGTGCCTAGTGGGAGGGGAAAGCTGCCACCTTTGTTGTTTAGACGACTCAGTCAGCTGTTCTAGCCTGCAGGATCTGGGGAGTCCAAGCCAACCCAGGCAGAGGTGGTTCCCCAATATGGCACAGCTCTTTTGTCAAGTTGTGGCCAGGCTGCTTCTTTAAGTGGGACCCTGATCCATTTCTTCTCACTGGGCGGGTCCTCCCAACTGGGGCACCTGGCCACCCCTGCCTGTATTTTAGGGCCATCAGAGTTTTAATTTCTCCCTGGGACAGAGTGCCACCACCTTTGCTGTTTGGGCATCTCAGCCAGTCTAGTCTGCGAGCCTTGGAGTGCCCAAACCGATCAGGGGCTGAAGGGATCCCCAACACCGGACAGCTGCTCTACCAAAATGCAGCCAGAATGCTTCTTTAAAGAGGTCTGTGATCCAGTTCTTTCTGCATGGGTGAGGTCTCCCAACTGGGGTCTCCAGCCTCCTCCTACAGGTGCCTTAGGGCCAACAACAGGTCAGCATCCCCTGAGACAGAACTTCCAGAGGAAGAGGCAGGCTGCCGTCTTTGCTGTTTTGTAGGCTACACTGGTGATTCCTACAGGTATTAGAAAAACTGAGGTGACTAGGGTCTGGAGCGGACACCCAGCAAACTGCAGCAGCCATACCAAAGAGTGGCCAGAGTATTAAAAGAAAAAACAAACAAACAACAACAAAAACACAAGAACCCCATCCAAAGGTAAGCAACCTCGAAGACTGAAGGTAGATTAGCCCAGAAATATGAGAAATAATCGCACAAAAACACTGAAAACTCAAAACGCTAGCATGCCCCCTTTCCTCCAAATGACTGCAACACCTCTCCAGCAAGGACATAGAACTGTGCTGAAGCTGAGATGGTTGAAATGACAGAGGTAGTCTTTAGAACGTGGATAAAAATGAACTTTGCTGAGCTAAAAGAGCACATTGTTACCTCAGGCAAGGAAGCTAAGAATCGTGATAAAACAATACAGGAGCTGACAGCCAAAATAGCCAGTATAGACAGGAACATAACCAACCTGATAGAGCTAAAAAACACACTACGAGATCTTCACAGTGCAATCACTACTATTAGTAGCAGAATAGACCAAGCAGAGGAAAGAATCTCAGAGCTTAAAGACTGTCTTTCTGAAATAAGACAGGCAGACAAGAATATAGAAAAAAAAATGAAAAAGAAAACCTACAAGAAATATGGGATTATGTAAAGATACCGAAGCTACGACTGATTGGGGTACCAGAAAGAGACAGGGAGAATGGAACTAATTTAGAAAATATATTTCAGGGTATTATGCAGGAAAACTTCCCTAACCTAGCTAGACAGGCCAACATTCAAATTCAGGAAATCCAGAGAACCCAGTAAGATACTCCACAAGAAGGTCATATCCAAGACACATAATCATCAGATTCTTCAAGGTCAAAATGAAAGAAAAAATAAGGGCAGTCCGAGAGAGGCCAGTTCACCTACAAAGCGAAGCCCGTCAGGCTAACAGTGGACTTCTCGTGGAAACCCTACAAGCCAGAAGAGATTGAGGGCCAATATTCAACATTCTTAAAAAAAAAAAAATTCCAAGTCAGAATTTTGTATCCAGCCAAACTAAGCTTCATAAGCACAGGAGAAATAAGATCCATTTCAGACAAGCAAATGCTGAGGGAATTTGTTACCACCAGACCTACCTTACAAGAGATCCTGAAAGAAGCACTAAATACAGAAAGGAAAAACCGGCTGGGCGCAGTGGCTCACGCCTGTAATCCCAGCACATTGGGAGGCCAAGGTGGGCAGATCATGAGGTCAGCAGATCGAAACCATCCTGGCTAACATGGTGAAACCCTGTCTCTACTAAAAATACAAAAAATTAGCCGGGCATGGTGGCAGGCACCTATAGTACAAGCTACTCGAGAGGTTGAGGCAGGAGAATGGCTTAATCCCGCGAGGTGGAGCTTACAGTGAGCCAAGATCGCACCACTGCACTCTAGCCTGGGCAACAGAGCAAGACTCAGTCTCGGAAAAAAAAAAAAAAAAGGAAAAACCATTACCATCCACTACAAAAACACACTGAAGTACACAGACCAGTGAAACTATGAAGTAACCACATGAGCAAGTCTGCAAAATAACCAGCTAGCATCATGATGACCAGCTAGCATCATGATGACAGGATCATATCCACACATAACAGTGCTAACCCTAAATGTAAATGAGCTAAATGTCCCAATTAAAAAAACACAGAATGGCAAGTTGGATAAAAACCCAAAACCCATTGGTACGTTGTCTTCAAGAGACCCATCTCACATGCAAAGACACACATACTGTAAATAAAGGGATGGAGGAAAATATACCAAGAAAATGGAAAACAGAAAACAGCAGGCGTTTTGATCCTAGTTTCTGACCAAAAAAAAGACTTTAAACCAACAAAGATCAAAATAGACAAAGAAGGGCATTACATAATGGTAAAGGGTTCAATTCAGCAAGAACAGCTAACTGTCCTAAATATACATGCAGCCAATACAAGAGCACCCAGATTCATACAGCAAGCTTTTAGAGACCATCAAAGAGACTTAGACTCCCAAACAATAATAGTGGGAGGCTTTAACACCCCATTGACAATATTAGACAGATCATCAAGACAGAGATTAACAAAGATATTCAGGACCTGAACTCAGCTCTGGATCAAATGAACCTGATAGATATCTACAGAAGTCCCCACTCCAGAACAATAGAATATACATTTTTCTCATCATCACATGGCACTTACTCTAAAATTGATCACATAATCAGAAGTAAACACTCTTCAACAAATGCAAAAAAACTGAAATCTTAACAGTCTCTCAGACCACAGTGCAATCAAATTAGAACTCAAGATTAAGAAATTCACTGAAAACCATGCAATTACATGGAAATTCAATGACCTGCTCCTGAGTGACTTTGGGGTAAATAATGAAATTAAGGCTGGGTGTGGTGGCTCACGCCTGTAATCCTAGCACTTTGGGAGGCTGAGGTGGCTGGGTCACCTGAGGTCAGGAGTTTGAGACCAGCCTGGCCAACATGGTGAAACCCCATCTCTACTAAAAATACAAAAATTAGCTTGGTGTGGTGGTACACGCCTATAATCCCAGCTACTTGGGAGGCTGAGGTGGAAGAATTGTTTGAACTCAGGAGGCAGAGGTTGAAATGAGCAGAGATTGGGACACTGAACTCCAGCCTGGGTGACAGAGCAAGACTCTGTCTCAAAAAACAACAGCAGCAACAACAACAACAACAAACCACAAGCAGAAATGTTAAAGGGGATATGACCATTGACCCCACAGAAATGCAAACAAGCATCAGAGAATATTATCAACACTTCTATACACATAAACTAGAAAATCTAGAAGAAATAGATAAATTACTGGACACATACACTCTTCTAAGATTGAACCAGGAAGAAATAGAATCCCTGAATAGACCAATAATGAGTTCTGAAATTGAGGCAATAATAGCCTGCCAACCAAAAAAAGCCCAGGACCAGATGGATTCACAGCTGAATTCTGCCAGACATACAAAGAAGAGCTGTTACCATTAATACTGAAACTATTCCAAAAAAAATTAAAAAGGGGGACTCCTCTCTAACTCATTCTATAAGGCCAGCATTATCCTGATACCCAAAACTGGCAGAGATACAACCAAAAATGAAAACTTCAGGCCAATATCCTTGATGACCATTGATGTAAAAATTCTCAACAAAATACTGGCAAACTGAATCCAGCAGCACATCAAAAAGCTTATCCACCACAATCAAGTTGGCTTCATTCCTGGGATGCAAGGTTGGTTCATCATCTGCAAATCAATAAATGGGATTCATCACATAAACAGAACTGAAGACAAAACCCACATGATTATCTCAATAGATACAGAAAAGGCCTTTGATAAAATTCAACATCCCTTCAAGCTAAAAACTCTCAATAAACTAGCTATTGAAGTAACATATCTCAAAATAATAAGAGCCATATATAGCAAACCCACAGTCAGTATTATACTGAATGGGCAATAGCTGTAAGCATTCTCCTTGAAAATCAGCACAAGACAAGGATGCCCTCTATTACCACTCCTATTCAACATAGTATTGGAAGTTCTGGTCAGGGCAATCAGGCAAGAGAAAGAAGTAAAGGGCATCCATATAGGAAGAGAGGAAGTCAAACTGCCTTTGTTTGCAGATGACATGATCCTGTATCTAGAAAACCCCCTAGTCTAAGCCCACAAGCTTCTTAAGCTGATAAGCAACTTCAGCAAAGTCTCACGACACAAAAGCAATGTGCAAAAATTGCTAGCATTCCCATAAATCAACAACAGGTAAGCCGAGAGCCAAATCTCAAATGAACTCCCATTCATGATTACCAGAAAAAGAATAAAATACTTAGGAATACAGCTAACAAGGGAAGGGAAGGAACTCTTCAAAGAGAAGTACAAACCACTGCTCAAAGAAATCAGAGGTGACACATACAAATGGAAAAACATTCCATGCTCGTGGATAAAAAGAATCAATATCATGAAAATGGCCATACTACCCAAAGCAGTTTATAAATTCAATGCTATTCCCATTAAACTACTACTGACACTGTTGAATAGAATTAGAAAAAACTATTTCAAAATTTATATAGCACCAAAAACAAGTCTGAATAGCTAAGGCTATCCTAAGGAAAAGGAACAAAGCTGGAGGCATCATGCTACCTGACTTCAAACTATAATGCAGGGCTACAGTAACCAAACAGCATGGTACTGGTATAAGAACAGACACATAGACCAATGGAACAGAATAGAGAACCCAGAAATAAGACCACACACCTACAACTGTCTGATCTTCAACAAACCTGACAAAAACAAGCAATGGGGAAAAAATCCCTATTTAATAAATGGCAGTGGGAGAACTGGCTAGCCACATGCAGAAAATCGAAACTGGATCCCTTGCTTACCCCATACCCAAAAATCAACTCAGAATGGTTTAAGACTTAAATGTGAAACCCAAAACTGTAAAAACCCTAGAAGAAAACTTAGGCAATACTATTTAGGACATAGGCACAGGCAAAAATATCATGATGAAGACACCAGAAGCAACTGCAACAAAAGCAAAAATTGACAAATGGGATGGATCTAATTAAACTCAACAGCTTCTGCATGGCAAAAGAAACTATCAACAGAGTAAACAGACAACCAGAGAAAATTTCACAATCTATGCATCTGACAAAGATCTAATATCCAGCATTTATAAGGAACTTAAGCAAATTTACAAGAAAATAGACAAACAACCTCATTAAAAAGTGGGCAAAGAACATGAACATATACATGAGGCCAACAAACATATGAAAAAGAACTCAACATCACTGATCATGGGAGAAATGCAAATCAAAACTACAATCAGATACCATCTCACACCAGTCAGAATGGCTACTATTAAAAAGTCAAAAAACAACAGATGCTGATGAGGTTGTAGAGAACAAGGAACACTTTTACACTGTTGGTGGGAGGATAGATTAGTTCAACCATGTGGAAGACAGTGTGGCAATTCCTCAAAGAGCTAGAGGCAGAAATACCGTTCGACCCAGCAATTCCATTACTGGGTATGTACTGAAAGGAATATAAATTGTTCTGCTATAAAGACACATGCATGCCTATGTTCATTTGCAGCACTAATCACAATAGTAAAGACATGGAATCAACCTGAATGCCCATCAATGATAGACTGGATAAAGAAAATGTGGTACATCTAAACCATGGAAAACTACGCAGCCATAAACAGCAACAAGATCATGTCCTTTGCACAAACATGGAGGCAGTTGGAGGCCATTGTCCTTAGCAAACTAATGCAGAAATAGAAAATCAAATATTGCATGTTCTCACTTATAAATGGGTGCTAAATGATAAGAACACACGGGCACATTGGGGGGAACAACACACACTGGGGCCTGTTGGAGGGAAGGGGTAGGAGGAGAGAGGGGATCAAGAAGAATAGTTATTGGATGCTGGGCTTGATACCTAGGTGATGGAATGATCTGTGTAGCAAATCACCATGGCACACATTTACCTATGCAAGAACCCTGCACATTCTGCACATGTACCTCTGAACTTAAAATAAAAGTAGGAAATAAAAAATAAAATAATAAGATACCGAGATGTAAAACATAACACCTCAAATATACATGTGTCAATTGAAAATTACTCATCACACCAAAAACCAGGAAGATCACAAAGTGAATTGGAAAAAACGACCAAAAGACACCAACACCATGATGATGGTAATGTTAGAATTATCTGGTAAGCATTTTAAAGCAGCCATCATAAATATGCTTTAGGAGCAGTCATGAGCATGCTTGAAACAAAGGAAAAAAATGACTGTGAACATAGAAAGTGCTGGAAAAGAAATAAAATACATTTTAAAAGAACAAAATGGAAATTGTAAAGGTAACAAATACCATAATACAGTTAAAAAATCACACACACACAATAGATGAGCTCAACAGCATAATGGAGAGGAAATGAAAATCAGTGAAATTAAAGATAAAACAACAGAAATTGTCCAATGTAAAAAAAAAAAAACAGAAAGAAAATGAGCTGAAAAATAAATAATAAGAACCTCAGAAACATGTGGGACTATAAGAAAAGATTTAACATTTATGTCATCAAGTTCAAGAAAAAGAAGAGAAAGAAAGTAGTGCTAAAAAAGTATTCAAAGAAATAATGACAAAAATTTTTCCAAATTTGGCAAGAGACATAAACCTACAGATTCAAGAGGCTGAACAAATCTCATATAGAATCAAACCTAAGTAAATCCATTCCAAAATACATCAAAGTCAATCTTCTGAAAACTAAAATCAAATAAATAAATAAATGAATAAATAAAAACTTTGAAAGCAGAAAAAGAGAAACAATGCATCATAACATAAGGGGATACGGGGAAAACATTCTAGTGAATGTTTTCACTAGTAACCATGGGGCCCTGAAAGCTATGTCACAGCAGTTTTTTAAGTGCTGAAAGAAAAGGACTGGCAACCTAAAATTCTATATCTAATTCAACTATCTCTTAAAAATGAAAGAAAAATGAGGGCATTCTCAGATGAAAGAAAACTCTCTTTGTCACCAGCAGAACTATCCTAAATGAACATCCTAAGGAAGTTCTCTAAACAGAAACAAAGGTATAAAAGTAAGAATCTTAGAATATCAAGAAAGGAAAAAGAACGCACAAAAAGCAAAAATATAGGTAAATTCAATATACTCTCATTATCTTCTGGAGTTTTTGACATTATGTGTGATATTTGAAACAAAAAATATAACAGTTACTACCAAAATATTTAAGACTATTATATTAAAGGATTGAGGGAATAAGAATAAAAGTATGATTTCTATACTTTAAAATTGGTAAAACACCAACACTGGTAGACTTGGCTAAGTTATGTTTGTATAACATAATACCCAGAGAAAGAACAAAAATGATATACAGTAAGATACACTCTAAACACCATAGGTCAATCAAAATGGAATTCTAAAAACAATGTTCAAGTAGCCCACAGGAAGATGGAAACAAAAGTAAACAGAGGAACAAAAACTGGAAAGAACAAACGGAAAATAAAAATAAAATGGGAGATCTGCATTGAACATATCAATAACTACATTAAACATAAATAGTCTAAATAGGCCAATTTAAAGAAATTGGGAAAGTGGATAAGAATAACATGACACAATTACAAACTGTCTACAAAATTACTTCATATAATTATATATATATATATATATATGGGTTGAAAGTTAAGAATGGAAAATGATATACTATGCCAACATTAATCAAAAAAAATCAGGAGTGGCTATACTAATATCAGATAAAGTATATTTCAAAGCAAAGGAAATTACCAAAAACAAAGATATTGCCTAATGATAAAAGAGTCAATACATCAAGAAGACATAGCAATCCTGAATGTGTATGCACCAAATGGCACAGTGGTAAAATATGTAAAGCAAACACTGATATAACTGAAAGGAGAAATAGAAAAATCACAATTATAGTTAGGGACTTCAACACCCCTCACTCAACAACTTATAGAAAAACTAGACAGAATCAGCAAGGATATAGAAGTACTCAACAATGCCATCAGCTAACAGGATCTAATGTGTTGTTGCTGCACCCAACAAAAGCAAACACGTTCTTTTCAAGCACCCATTGTAACACGCACCAAAACGGACCGTATCTGTGATACAATACTTATTTATGTGTCTGTCTCCTCTGTAAGACAGAACTTTTTAAGGGCACATATTCCAGTTTACCCATCAGTGTATCTCCAGAGGCAAAAGTATACCTATATATAGGAGTCACTGAATAATACTTTAATAAACCAGTTTAATGAACAGTGTATTTAATAAGTTGCAGAAAAGAATAAACTATGAAACTATCCTATCTTTAATTTTTAAAACATCCAAGCAAAGTGTTAAAGGATTAAAAAATTTTGATTCTGGATAACAATAAACATTATTTATTTTCTGTTATCAAAATATTTTTAGTACTTACATAGCAAGAAAACTTCAATTTTATTTAAACTTTATTCCCAAAAGAATATTCCTTGTAACTCACCTTCCAGTATAGCTAGATAAGTCTCTATTACATTGAGTCTCCTGCAGATACCAACTTTAAACTCTGCACAAAATACAAAACAAAACAAAACAAAAAAGACAAAAAGTTCCCTCAAGTTACTAGAGAGTAACAAAAAGAAAGAGGGAAGTCAACATTTGGATAAAGGAAAAGGAAACTTCAGGAATATGTTTTCTGTTTTTATGGCTTTTAGCCTGAGGCTACAGGCAGACAATGCCTAGTGGAATTGCTAAAACTTTTTACAGAAAGCCTATATATGGTCCTTCTAAACTGAAGAAGAGGAAGTTTGAGAAACTATAGCAACTGCAAAGTGAGGGGGAATTCCAGAAAACAGAAGTACTAGAGAAGAACCTCAGCTTTTGTGTATAAACTATGCCCAAATCTCTGGCTGACTCCAGAACCATGCAACCAAAAAAACTGCAGCAAGGGATCAGAGAACAGAATTGAGATTTGAACTTGCACCTGAGAAAAATTTTTAGTGTTAGTTCAAACAAGTTAAGTGTTGGCTTAAACAAAATAATTAATATTCTTCAGAAGAATGTAACAGAATCTAATCACTTCATAACCTTTTGGATAATATCAAGTGTAGAAGAATGTAACAGAATCCAGAATTTTCACAACATAATGTTCAAAATGTCCAGAATATAATACAAATATACTTCATATACAAGGAACCAGGAAAATAGGACTCTTTCTCAACAGAAAAGACAGTCAACAGAGACCAACCCCAAGATAATCTAAGTGTTGGAATTAGTAGACAAAGATTTTATAGCCACTGTTATAACTCTGCTCAATGACATAAAAGAAAATATGCTCATGATGAATGAGAAAACAAAACATCTCAGAAGAGAAAATGCAATATCTGAAAAATGCAATATCTATAAATAAATAAATAAATAAAGAATGCAATATCTGAAAAAAATACTAGGTGAGATAAAAGCAAAATGGAAATATAGAGGAAAGAGTCAATGAACTTGAAGATAGATAAATGGAAATTATCCAATCTGAATAAGAGACAGAAATGAGATTGAAATGAAATGAACAGGAATATGTGGGAAAATAGCAAAGGGTCTAACATACAAGTAACTGAAGCCCCAAAAGAAGAGGAGAGGAAAAAATGACTAAAAAATTTTCAGCCTGTAATCCCAGTACTGCCTGTAATCCCGGTACTTTGGGAGGCTGAGGCAGGCGGATCACTTGAGGCCAGGAGTTAGAGACCAGCCTGGCCAACATGACAAAACAATGTCTCTACTAAACATATAAAAATTAGCTGGGCATGATGGCACACACCTGTAGTTCCAGCTTTTCAGGAGCCTGAGGCACAAGAATTTCTTGAAACCAGGAGGCAGAGGTTGCAGTGAGCCAAGATCACACAAGTGCACTCCAGTCTGGGAGACAGAGTGAGACTCTGTCTCAAAAAATAAATAAATAAATTTGGTAAATGATAATGATATACATTTATAGATTCAGGAAGACTGTAACCTCTAAAAAATATATGTAAAAATAAAAATTAGTAAGGTCTTCTTGGACAAACGCCTAAATGCAGATCTCAGACAAGGAATGTACGGTATGGACCTGGAATGTTTTGTTTCATTGGAAACCAAGAAAGCTATCAAGTAGAATAAATGCAAAGAAAACCAAATGCTCAGGCACATCATAGTCAAACTGATTAAAAAAAAAAAAACATTAAAATAAACAATAAAGAGAATATCATGAACACATCTAGAAATTACATTTTGGGGACAAGAATTTGAATATCTATTAATTTCTCATCAGAGACAATGGAGACCCAAAGACAATAAAACAAAATCTTTCAGTGCTAGAAAAATAACTGAAAACACTGTCGTGATGTTAGCCAAGAAAAATCGATTATTTATGTTATCAACACAGTATCACCCATATAAATGACATGGTATTTCTAATATTTCTTTTCATAAATTTTCAGATCTCACATCACAGAAATATACAAGTGAAAAATCTGACACACTTTTAGGAGCATAGGCATTTTTGTAGCATTTCTCCACATCATTCAAAACTGCCTGAGCTACAGCTTCCAAATACATATGTTCCTATTATTGCCAACAATTTAAAGTTTAATATCACCAGATGTGGTGGCTCACACTTGTAATCCCAGTACTTTGGGAGGCTGAGGCAGGAGGATCCCTAGAGGCCAGGAGTTCAAGACCAGCCTGGGCAACATAGTGAGACCCACTCCCCCATCTGTACAAAAAATGTTTTACAAAATTAGCTGGCCATGGTGAGGCATGCCTGTAGTCCCAACTAATTCAGAGGCTGAGACAGGAGGACTGGTTGAGCCCAGGAGTTTAGGGTTACAGTGAGCTGTGACTGCACCATTGCACTCCTGCCTGGGGAACAGAGGGAGACCCTATCCCTAAAGAAAAAATAATAATGCATAAATAAATATGAATAAACAAATGAAGTTTGATATTTGTGTAAGACTGACAGAGAGCATGCCAGGTCTTTTCTAGATAATCTTCCCTGCATTTCCTAGCACTCAAACTATGGTAATTATGCTAAGCATTCTCTACCTTCAAGTCCTCCCGTTGTCTTTCCCCTCCATTTACTCCAGGTTATTACCTTCATTCCTGTATCAACAAGTTGAGTAATAAGCAAATTAATTGATTCAGCTTTATCTACTATTCATTCCCTCATTTAGAAAACATTTGCAATAAATTCCATATGGATGGGAAAAACTGCTAAGACAGCTATTAGAAATACTTGCACATGCATATTGATAGTAGCACAATTAGCAATTACAAAAATATGGAAGCAGCCTAAATGCCCATTGACCAATGAGTGAATAAAGAAAATTTGGTATATATACACCATGGAATACTACTCAGCCATGAAAAGAAATGAAATAATGCCATTCACAGCAACCTGGATGGAGTTGGAGACCATTATTCTAAGGGAAGTAACTCAGAAATGGAAAACCAAATATCCTATGTCCTCACTTATAAGTGGGAGCTAAGCTATGAGGATGTGAAGGCATAAGAATGATATAATTGATTATGGGAAGTCAGAAGAAAGGAGTGTGAGGGATAAAAGACTACAAATTCAGTAGCGCACACTCTCGGGTGATGGGTGCACCAAAATCTTAGTAATTACCATTAAAGAACTTATCCATGTAACCAAAAACCACCTGTTCCCCAAAACTATTTAAATAAATAAATATAAAAGAAATAAGAGGCATGATCAGGATTATAGAGCTTATAGGAACAACCTCTGCTGGTAACTTAGATTGGGAGACACTGGCATATGGATGTAGTTTATCCCAGGGAAATGGATATGTTCACCCAGAGAAAGTGCAAAAATTGAGATTGTAGAGGAAATCAGCATTTATAAAGACTGAGAAGAAACATCCAGAGAAATTAGAAGAAAAAAAATTCAAAAGAGGTTCATGTACTAGAAACCAAAGGAGAGTACTTCAAGAACAGAATAGAAAAGCGCCCTCTAATTCTGCACATCCTGTAATCCCAGGACTGTAACCTCTAAAAAAAATGTAAAAATAAAAGTTAGTAAAGTCTTCTTGGACAAATGCCTAAATGCAGATCTCAGACAAGGAATGTACGGTATGGACCTGGAATGTTTTGTTTCATTGGAAACCAAGAAAGCTATCAGTTTCTAGCACTTTGGGAGGCCGAAGTGGGCAGATCACCTGAGGTCAGGAGTTCAAGACCAGCCTGGCCAACATGGTGAAACCCTGTCTCTACCAAAAATACAAAAATTACCCAGACGTGGTGGTGCGGACCTGTAGTCTCAGCTACTCAGGAGGCTGAGGCAGGAGAATTGCTTGAACCCGGGAGGTGGAGGTTGCAGTAAGCCAAGAACGCACCACTGCACTCCAGCCTAAGTGACAGAGTGAGACTCTGTGTCGGAAAAAAAAAAAAAAAACACGCTATTAGTGATAACTAGGGTTATAGCAGCAGTATAAGAGTTCCACTTGAAGCATTTTCTACTGGCTGAAATGGGAAAATTTGAACATCAAAAATAATTTTAATGGATTAAAACATAATCAAATATTTTTAAATCCATGAGTTCATAATCATACTAAATACAACTTCAGTGCTCACTTTTGGAGAACCACAGGAAAATAATTATTCTGTACACTGGTAAAAAGAAAGAACTGAGATTTAAGACATCAAAAGAGGGAGTCAAGTTATCTGCTGAGAGTATGTAGGAGATGTGGTGGAAGAGAAGGCCCAAGGAAACTGGACAAGTTGAAAATGGGTTTTGGAGAACATGAGCAATGTGAGAGAGAGCTCAGCATGGAAAAGTAGAAGGACAACATATAGTGTTTAAAATCTTTATTCTGATAATATTTAAGTTAATTTGCTGCACTAAACAGCCATGTATAGAAACTAAGCAAACATGCAATAGGATTTTGCAGGGCTAATGCAACAGAAAAAGTTAAGAAAGCAAGGAGTTAGCAATTAAATGAGTAGCTGAAGTTTTCTCCCTTCTCTTTTTAACAAACCTCTTACCCAGATTTACCCTCTTTTTTGACATTCTGCTAAGTAGATATGTTTTCGTTTCAAAGGCTCACCCATCCTGTGACTTAGCCTCATCCTTTGAGCCTGCTCCGTACCACTGCACAGACCACACTTTGTTACCCTTTCACTCTTTTGCATATTTCAGCCAGCCAACTCTTATGGTGCTTTTCTCTGGGTTTATAAATGTGTGCAGCTTTTCCCCATCCCAGCGAAAACAAAAAGCCTTTACCTTGTTGCCTTCTCTATCCACCATCTTATTCCACACCTTTCCTTTATTGTCAGGTTTCTCAAATGAATCTGCAACACCTGTTTTCTCCACCTGAGAGCGAAATCCTTTTAAAATCTGATTCTGCCCTAATTATCCTACACAATCATCAAACCCAAGGGCTTGTTTTCTATTTTTGCCTTACTTTGAATTGGGAGGTGGACCGACCCTCGGTATTGCTACTCTCTCCTCTAAATCCTCTCTCCCTTAGGAGCTTAATATGGAGGAGCCTCATCTCTGCTACTTACTACTTTTGTGACTTTTGTCACTAAAATAATATTAGTGGTATGTATTGGGCACTTACTACAAACTTCAATAAGCAGTTTAGACACTGTATCTCAGTTCTTTGACAATCCTGTAAGAATAGTATTATTATTTTTATTTCACCCCAGTAGTGGTGAGATAAGAGGTGACTTTTTTCATTCTGCCTTTTTTTTTTTTTTGCATTTTAAGTTTCATTTATTTTGCTTTATTTTAGACATTATAGAAACATGGCAAATGGAGTACCATTTCAATATGTTTTAGTTTACCAAGCAATGCATCATGCATTTTGTCATTGAAGCCTTATAGAATACCTGTAAACTCAGCAGCCATCTCTTCTAAATGTCTTTAATAAACTCACTCTGCTACTCTCTGGAAGGTGAAAAGTCTGATCCAAACTCTAAATTCTGATTCTCCTACAAACCTATTAAGTGAATTTATGACTTTGTTTTCACTTGAATGATATATTAAAATGAGAAGCTTCACCAGAAGGTAATTCCCTTAATTTCCCGTGATCTGCCTGAATTCCACACATCCTCTGCCCCATTCTCCTCTGAATCCCATCTGCCCCTGAATTCTCCTCTTAGCCTTCATCATTAATGTATTTGTCCATGAATGGCTGTTTCTCACTACTATTCATACATATTCTTTCACATTAAAACATATTTAAAAATACACTTTTCTCCAACCTACCACCCCATGACACTCAAACTTGCCTAAAACATTGTCATTCTGCCTTTTATAAAAAGAAAAATTTCTCTTTAAACATATTTAATCCCTTTCAATCATATCACCATACTGATTCTTCTTTTACCTTTGTAATTGCTTCTTTGTGGCTGTCACTGGTTCTTTTTTCTGCTCTTCTGAATGTGATTTTCCTCCGGGCATCTGTCCTTGAATCTTTCCTAGTGTCTTTGTGTCTGTGAAGTCAATGTGTCCCAAGGCAGGGCTTTTCAAAGTGTGGTCCCCAGACAAGCAGCATTAGTACTTGCCTTATTAGAAAAAAATGATCTGGCCCAACATCAGACCTACAGCACCAAAAACCCTGGGTGTGGCGCCCAGCCATCTGTGTTTTAACAAGTCCTCCAGGTGATTGTAATGCATGTTGAGTACTGAGAATTACTGTTCTAACGTATGAAGCACAGACCACCTGCATCAAAATCACTGGAGTGCTGGTGGAATATACAAATTCTTGGGCCCCATCCTAAACTCATTGAATTAGAGTCTCTGAGGTCAGAACCAGCCACTGCAAGATACTCCCTTTCACACTGAAGTCTAAAAATCTGTACTCCATGCCCTCTCTCAGAGATAAACTAATGAGGCTTCAGTTACAGTTTCTTCACAAATGATCCCTCAGCCTGTACCTCCAGGCCTTATTTTCAGTTGACTATTAGGCATGTCCACCAATTTTTTGGCTACTACTTCAAAGTCAGTATGTATTCTAATACAATGTCCATTATTCCTTTTACCGCCTGCAAATGACTTCTGACTTTTTTATTTCTGTACCAATCGTTCAGGCCTAAGCCTCATTAACTAGGAGTTGTCTTTGTCAAATATAACTCCCTGCCTACAAATCCAATTTGTCCTTTATATTTTTGCTTCAACGTTTTTCTAAAATACTTTTTGCTTTTCATGAATATTACTATTACTCTATTTCTCAGCTAGAAATTACATCATGCTTTTCTTTAAGAATTTTTTGGGGGAAGGTAGTAAATACAATGCTAAGATTCTGGGTCACAAGTTCATTGGAATTGGGTATGAACTATTAATTGTTGAATCCAGGACTGAAATATAGGTCTCTGGTTCAAAATCCCAGTATCTTTGCAGTAAGCTATGTCCTGCTAAATATTTGATTTTAAGATAACTCCTCCTGATTCTTCTATTATTTGACACAGAACAGAGTCTGGTATGAAGCAAATTTGTCTTGGATCCCATTCATGGGGATTTAGTAACTGCAATACCAACTAGATTGCAGAATATCCCTTCACAAGAAGTGTTAACACACATTGCTTGTGGCCAGAGCAGACTGAACTCTAAATATAGTAGTGCATGGTGATTAAAGAAGAAAAAAAGATTAAATCACTCCATTGACAACAGCTTTAGGAGAGATGGAGCGAAAAGAGCCTCCTAAAAAATGTAAGAAACCATTCACGTGGATTGTATTCAGCATTCATGACATCACTGTAGCATTACCATATTTTGGGGCAGCTTTCCTTTAATTATATCTCTCACTACTGTTATAATAATTATACTGCTCATTTGTTAGAGTCACAAATGTTACTGTTGAAGAGTACCTTGGAGGTCATCTATTACCTACTCCACTGATGAAGAAAACTGAGGCCAAGAAAGGTGAAAAAGGCTTTCTCAAAGTTATACAGCTAGTTAGTGACAAAGCAGGAGATGTGAAAACCCAAATCTCTTGACTCAACCTTCTGCTTTCTTGTTCTTCCTCTGAGAGCAGGCAGGAAGCATGACAAATGATGGAGAACAGAGAGGTATGCGGGACAGCTCAGCAGGAAATGCTGAGACAGAGTTAAGGGCCAGAGACTTAGAACAAGAAGAAAGGAAATGGTGTCACTTAGGTCAAGTATAAGAATAGAATTTCAGGGAGGGCAATATCAAATTTCCAACAGCTCTGCACACAATTTCACAAAGTAAATAGGAAAAAAAAAATCCAAATAATATGACTTTTTTTTAATTTAAAAAGCTTTATATGCGATATGTAAATTTCACCCTAAAAATGCCTAGATATTTATTTCTTCATGGCATGTGGCAGTGCATATCTGACAACCAGTGATAACTGCTACTGATCCTTAGCTTTGTTCTGTGACCAGTAGACCAAAATTAGATCAATAATTTGAGATTTCACATATGACCTCAAAGGGACTATTAGAGGTAGCCCAGGAAGTAATGTATTTCATGGAAATATTATAGTGTTCATTATAAATGATATATACATTTTAAAGTTCACTATTATGCCTACAGTAACACAATATAATCACTAGATATTTTGTTTTACTTTCCCCATGTGTATACAGGCTTTGTTTTGCAAAGTTCATCTGATTCCCAAATTAGATCCAGTATTGGGCCATTCTTTCACTGCTGTAAAGGAATACCTAAGACCGGGTAATTTATTTTTTATTTATTTTTTTTTTTGAGACAGAGTCTTGCTCTGTTGCCCAGGCTGGAGTGCAGTGGCGCGATCTTGGCTCGCTGCAAGCTCCACCTCCCGGGTTCACATCATTCCCCTGCCTCAGCCTCCCGAGTAACTGGGACTACAGGCGCCTACCACCACGCCCAGCTAATTTTTTTTTTTTTTTTTTTTTTTTTGCATTTTTAGTAGAGACAGGGTTTCACCGTGTTAACCAGGATTGTTTCGATCTCCTGACCTCGTGATCCACCCGCCTCAGCCTCCCAAGGTGCTGGGATTACAGGCATGAGCCACTGCGCCCAGCCTATTTTTTTTAAAGAGGTTTCATTGGCTCCATTCTACAAGCTGCACAGGAAGTGTATCTCTGGCATCAGTTTATGGGGAGGCCTCAGGAAGCTTACAATCATGGCAGAAGGTGAAAGGGAGCAGGCACCTCACATGTCAGGAGTGGGAGTGAAAGAGAGATAGTAGAGGGAAGGTGCCACACACTTTAAATAACCACATCTCACAAGAACTCACTCACTATCAAAAGGACAGCACCAAATCATGAGGGATCTGTCCTTATGATCCAATCACCTCCCACCAGGCTCCACCTTTAACATTGGGGATTACATTTCAATAAGAGATTTAGAGGGGACAAATATCCAAACTACATCATTCCTCCCTGGCTCCTCAAATCTCCCGTTCTTCTCACATTTCAAAATGCAATCATCCCTTCTCAATAGTCCCCCAAAAGCCTCAACTTGTTTCAGCATCACTCAAAAGTCCAGAGTTCCAAGTCTCATCTGGAAAAGAGTTCCTTCCCCCTATGAGCCTGTAAAATCAAAACAAGTTATTTCTTCCAAGATACAATGGGGGTACAAGCCTTGGGTAAACATTCTCATTCTAAAAGGGAGAAATTGGCCAAAAGAAAGAAGCTACAGGCCCCATGCAAGTTCAAAGCCCAGCAGGGCAGTCATTAAATCTTAAAGCTCCAATATAATCTCCTTTGACTCCATGTCCCACATCCAGGATACACTGTTGCAAGGGGTGGGTTCCCAAGGCCTTGGGCAGCTCTATTCCTGTGTCTCTGAAGGGTGCAGCCCCTGTGGTTGCTCTCAAGTGGTTGGAGTTGAGTGTCTGCAGCATTTCCAGGCACAGGTTGCAAGCCTCCAGAGGATCTAATATTCTGGGTTCTGGGGGGCAGTGGTTGCCTTCCTACAGCTCCACTAGACTGTGCCCCAGTTGGGAACTTTGTGTGAGGCCTCCAACCCACAGTTTCACTTCTGCACATTGTAGTTGAGGTTCTCTGTAGGAGCTCTTTCCCTGCAGCAAGCTTCTGCCTGGGCACCCAGGCTTTTCTCTACATCCTCTGAAATCAACGTGGAGGCTGCCAAGCTTCCCTCATTCTTGCATTCTGTGTGCCTGCGATGCAGGCTTAACACCATGTAGAAGCCACCACATGGTGGCTTATGGTGTGCACCTTTTGAAGTGGCTGCCAAAGCTGTACCTGGCCTTTTTTGAGCTAAGGGTGGAGCCAGAACAACCTGCATGTGAGGAGCAGCCTCTTGGGGTGGTGCAGGGCAGTGGCACCCTGGGCTTTGCACTGGAAACCATTCAGTCCTCCTGGGCCTCTGAGTCTTTGATAGGAGGAACTTCCTGGAAGCTCTCTGAAATGCCTTGGAGGACTTTTTCTCATAGTTTTGGCTATCAGCATTTGGGTCTTTTAGTTATGCAAATTTCTCCAGCAAGTAGTTGCACCAAAGCCTGCTTGGATTCTTCCCCTGAAAACAGGGGTTTTTCTTTTCTGCCACAGGGCCAGGCTGCAAATTTTCCAAACTTTAAAATCTGCTTCTCCTTTAAATATAACTTCCAACTTTAAGTCATTGCTTTGCTCCTACAAGTGAGGGAAGATTGCCAGAAGCAGCCATGCCACTTAATGAATGCTTTGTTGCTTAGACATTTTTTCCACCAGACACCCTAAATCATCTGAAGTTCAAACTTCCACAGATCCCTAAGGCACGAACAGAATGCAGCCAAGCTCTTTGCTAAGGCATAACATGCGTGATACCTTGTGTGACCTTTGCTCCAGTTCCCAATAATTTCCACATTTGCATCTAACACCTCATCACCCTAAACTTCACTGTCCATATTACTATTAGCATTTTGGTCACAACCACTTAATTACTCTCTAAGAAGTTCCAAACTTTCTCTCATCTTCCCGTCTTCTTCTGAGCCCTCCAAACTCTTCCAACTTCTACCAGTTACCCAGTTCCAAAGTTGCTTTCACATTTTCAGGTATCTTTATAGCAATGCCCCACTCCTGGTACCAATTTTCTGTATTAGGTCATTCTTGCATTGCTATAAAGGAATACCTGGGACTGGGTAATTTGTATAAAAAAAGATGTTTAATTGGCTCACAGTTCTGCAGCTTGTATAGGAAACAGAGCACCAGCATCTTCTCAGCTTCTAGGGAGGCATCAGGAAGCCTACAACCATGGTGGAAGGCAAAGGGAGAGCAGGTGTCTCAGATGATGGGAGTGGGAGCAAGAGAGAGAGAGTGTAGGGGGAGATGCCACACACTCTAAACAAGATCTCACAAGGATGCAGTCACTATCACAAAGACAGCACCCAGCTATGAGGGATCCACCCTCATGATCCTACCAGGCCCCACCTCCAACAGTGGGGATTTCATTTCAACATTTCAACACATACCCAAACTACATCAGATCCCAAAGGCAATCTCTCTTTCTGCTTTCAATCAGCTCCTACAGGACCCAGAAAAATAAAAAAGTGTTCCTTGCCCCCTGCAAATATGGTAAATAGCAAACAGAGTTCAGATTTTCAAAATCTGTGTACTCAATGTCACACACACATACACGCATACATAAACATTTGCTAACAAGTCTATTGCCAAGATTACTTAAAACTGAAAATTGTTTAAGATATTGTTTGAGTTCTACACTAACAAACACTGGACATCTTTCAAGTGTCTTTGGTGATTTCACTGCTAATTCTCTGCTACATGTGCTATAAGATGGTAGATCTAGGAGCCAACATTGAACTTATCTATAATGCACTGTCTTCCCACAGTGCATTACAGAGTGCCTGGGAACTAATAGCTTCCATCCCAGCACTGTGAGAGAACATTGTAAGGAAAAGTTTAGAGGCAGGATGTTGGGAGCAAGCCCCACAAAGACTGGCCATAAACTGGCCCCAAAACTGGCCATAAACAAAATCTCTGCAGCACTGTGATATGTCCATAATGACCCTACATCCAAGCTGGAAAGTTGTGGCTTTACAGGAATGAGGGCAAGGAACACCTGGCCCGCCCAGGGCGGAAAACCACTTGAAGACATTCTTAAGCCACAAACAAAAGCATGAGTGATCTGTGTCTTAAGGGCGTGTTCCTGCTGCAAATAATTCAGCCCATCCCTTCGTTTCCCTTAAGAGATACTTTTAGTTAATTTAATATCTATAGAAACAATGCTAATGACTGGTTTGCTGTTAATAAATATGTGGGTAAATCTCTGTTCGGGGCTGTTGGCTCTGAAGGCTGTGAGACCCCTGATTTCCCACTTCACACCTCTATATTTCTGTGTGTGTGTGTCTTTAATTCCTCTAGCACCGTTGGGTTAGGGTCTCCCCAACCAAGCTGGTCTTGGCTGCAGGAAATTTGAAGGACTATTCTGTTTCTTCACCAGTCCACAACCACCTACAATTGGCCTTTAATTTTGCTACCATATTTAGCTGCCTAAAACATAGATGTAATCAATCATTTTTTTTATGCTCAAAAACTTTCAATTACTCGCCATTACTTGAAGGATAATTTTCCACCTCCTTACACATCATTTTAGATCCTCCTGGCCAATCATGGTCCTTATGGTCTGATATGGTTTGGCTCTATATCCCAACCCAAATCTCATCTAGAATTGTAATCCCCAGGTCTTGAGAGAGGGACCTGGTGGGAGGTGATTGGATCATGGGGGCAATTCCCCAGTCCATGCTGTTCTCTTGATAGTGACTGAGTTTTCATGAGATCTAATGGCTTCTCTCTCTCTCTCCTGTCACCCTGTGAAGAAGGTGCTTACTTCCCTTTCTGCCATAATTGTAAGTTTCCTGAGGCCTCCCCAGCCATACAGAACTGTGGGTCAAACCTCTTTACTTTATAAATTACCCAGTGTCAGTTCTTTAGAGCAGTGTGAATATGGACTAATACATGATCCTTGTCTCATGAAATTCCTATCAGCTTTCTCATCACACTCACAATTCTCTCATTCATACCAGAACGTATTTGTTTCTTTGCTTCTGCCCACACCTCACACAAACTTTCTCCCTTCTTCCCCATTTTCACCTGTGGGAGTCATTACTTTAAATGCCCTTCTTTCATGAAACTATCCCACCAGTTAGAAACAGTTTTATCCTTGTATGAACCCCCAAATCATG
This sequence comes from Pan paniscus, assembly GCF_029289425.2. Classification (NCBI taxonomy): domain Eukaryota; kingdom Metazoa; phylum Chordata; class Mammalia; order Primates; family Hominidae; genus Pan; species Pan paniscus. Next base: position 101,435,213 of record NC_073258.2, read on the forward strand.
TCTCCAAGTATCCTTTCTAATACACATGGGCATCCAGGCCTGGGGATCCCCAACAGAGGAATATACAGAGCCCAGACTTACGGGCCAAGATAGCCACACACATATGTGCAAGGTACTTTCTAGTATGGGATGGAGCCAAGAGTTGAAGGAAAGCATAACTTTATTTTTAGCTTGAAGAATGTATTGTAAATATTTAGGCATATAGTATGTGGGTATGTGGGCCTCTTGACCTGGGCCCTGCAAATGTTAAGGACAGGCACAAACAGAATGGAAAATTTTGGAAAAATTGTGAACTCCTTGCTATTCCAAGTGTTCAAGAACAGATTAGGCAACCTCTAGGCTGGTATTGTTTTCTTTCTCCTCCTTCTTCTTCTTCTTTTTAACCTTTTAAAATATAACCTTGTGGGTACCTAAAAGGCAAAGTTGTAATTTCAAATTCTCATTCCCCTCTGTGGTCTGTGCTGGAAGGCAGCCGCAAGAAACCTGACACCGAGCTCCCACACTCAGATCTGCAGCTCAGGGCTTGCCCTCACTGTCTTTTCACCCCACCCTTGACTACATCCCACACTATGTGGGACTTTGTATATGTGTGTTCAATATTGAAAATTTTACCTAAGCATAAAAAATTCCATCACCGAAAAAGATGTGTGTGTATATACGTAATATATGTATATATGTAATGTATGTATATATGTTTGTGTATGTATAAAATTCCATCACCCAAAAAGATGTGTATATATACGCATGTATGTTTCTCACAGTGCAAAACTGAAAACAGCTAAATATTCATTAATGAAGGATTAGTAAATGTAATATGGTATATGGTATGGCCATTTAGTGGAATATGATGTTAAAATCTTAAATGTAAATTTGATATGAAAAATATTCACATATTATTAAATTTAAAAAGTTAAATATAATATGCATAATATGTTCCCATGTTTGTTAAATGCATATTTAACATGAAAAACAGACACATTATCCTGTTAAATGTAAAAGCTGGTTAACTGTAGTATGTGCAATATAATCCCATGGTTGTACTATGTGGATTATATTTTATAAGTGATTAATATATACTCTTATACACTCTCTCCTTCTCTCTCTCCGTCCTTCTCTCTCTCTCTCTCTCACACACATACACACACACACACACACACACACACACACTCAGAATATCTGGACTAAGATTGACTAAGAGGTTAACAGTAGTGTTATGTGTGGGCAGTGGGATTTCTGTTTATTTTTGGCTTTTTTGTTTGGTTGCTTTTGGCTTTGTCCTAACTCTATTTTCTATTTTTTGTAATAAACTATTTTTATTATTTACAAAAGATAGATATCCTTTTATTTTTATTTATTTATTTATTTTTGAGATGGAGTCTTGCTCTGTCACCAGGGCTGGTGTGCAGTGGCGCAATCTCAACTCACTGCAACCTCTGCCTCCCCAGTTCGAGCGACTGTCCTGCCTCCGCCTCCAGAGTAGCTGGGATTACAGGCATGTGCCACCATGGCCAGCTAATTTTGTATTTTTAGTAGAGACAGGGTTTATCCATGTCGGTCAGGCTGGTCTCAAACTCCCAACCTCAGGTGATCCGCCTGCCTCGGCCTCCCAAAGTGCTGGGATTACAGGCATGAGCCACTGCGCCCAGCAGACATACTTTTAAATAAAATAAAAATTATTATACACAGAGTCTAAGATGGTTATTTAGAAATGGGATCATGAATGTTTAAACTGCAGCTGAGGCAATGAAAATGGAAAATAAGGGTAAAATGTGAGAGACACATTGCTTAGAAGTGAGTGTGAAAGGAGGGAACAAGGATGATTCCAAGAATAGTGAAAAGGTTAAGTTAGGAAAGTGGGAACTGGTTTGAGAGTGGTAACTAGATTTGATTCTGAACATATTGGTTTAATTGGATGACAGAGAATTGTATAAGAAATGTATAAGACAGAGAATTGTACAGAAATATACAAGAGAGAATTTGAGCGTTAAAGGTGATGTCAGACTGGAGATATAGGCTCACAAATTTATAAAAAATAAAACATATAGTTGAAGACCAATAACAGAGACCCAAGGAAAACAGAAAAAAAAGAAAGAAAATCAGAGCCTTGACGAGTTCCCAAATTTGTAAGCAGAAGAGAAATCAATGAAGGATAAAGAGTTATTAAAGTCATAATTCATAAATTGATAACCCAGAGGGGAAAACAGTTCTGTACTTAAATAATGGAGTGGGTTAAAAAATTTTACACAGAGATATGCAAAGTCAATGTAGACTTGTTTTTCCAATATAACTTTTTTATAAGCTTCCGTTAAACTAACTACATTGGGAGGAGTAGGGACGGAAAGAGTAACATTAACTAGTATGTATCTGAGTCTTTTGGGCTTTTTCTTCCTCCCTCATCCCTTCTTAATTTGACAACCAGTTATAAGTTTTGTGAAAAACTGGGGTTTACATGAAGTCTGAGACATTTATGCACATCTCTTCCCAACTCTGTGTTCACTAACATGCTGATAACCGGAAATCAAGCATGGTGTCAGTATTGACTCCACAGCAATTATCATATGCTCTAAGTCAGAACTTTGTTTTGCGAGAGGAGGAGAGAAAGAAAGAGAAAGAGAGCTGGCTACACATTTAGCAGGACACCACACTTTATATGCCTAATGGCAGTGAGCAACGTGAGATTCTCTTACTATCCTTTAGGTTCTCTGATCTCAGATCTGTCCCTCATCTGCCTGGGCACTGGTCAGCTTGCTAACAGCCACTGAGAATGTCTGCAGCTGGTCAGTGCAAGACCCAGTCTCTTGGCTTAGGCAGAACCCAGGGGTCTTTTCTTGCTGACTCAGACTCACCTTACTCTCATCAGTAGTAAAGATAACTCTGAGACCCCCCTACAATGTCCTCACTAGGACCTCTGGCTGGAGAGTCTCCTGCCTCGGCCTTCTGCAGTGACCTGCTTCACTCATCTTCAGCAGGAGGCCTGCTGGCTATCTATTCCTCTATTTCCCTCCTCTCCCATAGGTCTTATAAAAATTCCTAGGACTTGTCTATGCCATTTGGAAACTAAAAGAGGTTCAAAACTACTAACTTAGTCTCTGTCTGCCCCAACACTCCACACTGTGATTTTCACTCTGATGCCACCCCTCCTCTAGTCGGTACTGTAGCATATTGGTGGTCTCGCAGAGTTCTGACCAGAAAATGAGGCAAAAGACCCTCTCCTTTGGCTTTTCCTCACATCCTATCGATCTAGTAATCCTTTGCTACAAGCTCTAAGCCTAAAAGTGAAGCCATTCCACACATATCTGGCCATCTGTCCTCTTCCCTTTAACTATCTTCTTCCCACTCCTCCATCCAGAAGGGTCAGGCTTTCCTTCATAAGGCAAAGACTACGTTCCACCATCTCTTTAGATATCTCTACTATGGCCTATAGTAATCTCAACTTTCAATAAAGCCTGCTGCTCAAGACTATTGCCTTCCTAGGGGCCAAAATAAAATATTATTTAACAGTCAAAACTGAGTAATGTCTTTATCATTCTAATTTGCACCACCCTTCCCTTAACGCACCAAAACTCATTGCTTCAAAAGGTGGGAACCCTGGCTGGGTGCGGTAGCTCATGCTTGTAATCTCAGCACTTTGGGAGGCTGAGGCAGGCGGATCATGAGGTCAGGAGTTCGAGACCAGCCTGGCCAACATGGTGAAACCCCATCTGTACTAAAAATACAAAAATCAGCTGGGTGTGGTGGTGGGTGCCTGTAATCCCAGATACTTGGGAGGCTGAGGCAGGAGAATTGCTTGAACCTGGAAGGTGGAGGTTGCAGTGAGCCAAGACTGTGCCACTGCACTCCAGCCTGGGTGACAGAGAGACTCCATCTCAAAAAATAAAATAAAATAAAATAAAAAAATAAAGAAAGAAAAAGGTGGGAACCCTGGGGCAACCATATTTACAGGTCAGGTGTAGGAAAATCTGTAAAATATTTTTAATATGATCTCATTATGTAAGTTTTGGAAATGAGCTACTGAACAAAGTTAAACAGATTTCTTTAACTTAGAAAAAATTTAAGATTCATATACATTGTAAATTTCTAAGACAGGGATATAGTATGCAGCATTTCCCAAATTCATTTGATAAAGAAAATATTTTTCAAGGATCACCTTGTGGAATTAATTTTCTATGGAATAAACTTCTTTTAAAGACATTGAGTTACTCAAGAGAACCAAAATAATATTGTGACCAGAGAGAGAAGAGAGAAGAATTTTTCCAATGAAAAGAATAGCTTGTTCTTGGTGGTCTCCATGTGTCTCAAAAACCCAAAATTATTTCTGTTAGAGAAGGTAAACTGGCATTAATTAAACAGATCCTCTGAACATAATCACGTGCTATTTATGACAATGTTAAGGGCTTTTGGTAACTTCATTATTGATTTTTCTGCCATGAGCACTTAATGATTGAATAGGCTATTCCTTAGGGCTTCAATAGTAACTTCACAGATTGAATATGTTAATAGAACTGTAAAAGTGATTAGTTTAATCCTGTTGAGCGATTCGTGCAATGGGAAAACCTGAAAGAAGGCAGCTCTGTAAGGGATTAGACTCTCTATTATCTGCTTTACAGATTACCTTCCCAGAGCTAAGAGCACTGTTTAACATTTATCTTCTCTTACCTTCTCACTTGCTTTTTCTTACTGTTATCCACAACCCAACAGGCAGTAGATGGAGAGACATTCGGTTGCTATTATAACAGATTTTTATTTTAATATCTGTAACTATTCTATTATCCTACTGACATTGAAATTAATCTACACAACTCCAAAAAGTGGTCAAACATGAAGAACCTGAGGCAACACAGATTGACTTTTGGTAGTGTGGTCATGATGTCCCCAAAGTCAAAGTTTGGATTGAATTTTCACTGGAGCCACATCTTTGCTATTCCACTGGGTGTCCCCTTCACTCCAAGGTAAAGCACCAGAGCCATAGCTCTGTCTTCTTTGCCTCTTAGCTCCCTTGGATGACTCAGATGGACATGACGCCTGGGTGCCTGCCTCTGACCCAGCCTGTCCCCAGTGGGTTGCCATGGAGAGATTAAGCTGACTATAGGCCCAACTTCACCAAAAAAGAGCATATTGAACAGTGCTTCACAGCCTGCCAGAGACAAGGGAAAACAGAATAAACACTTTTTAGTATGCAAGAAATTCCTTGCAAAAATATTAAATTTTTTTAACCATCTTCTGCTACTCTATGGCTGGGCATGCAAAAAAAGTTAACAGATGATCTCATGGCTTGTACACAGATAACATAAGTATGGCATATATAATATACATTATAAGCCATAAAAAGTTTATAAATATAAGCATGGCTATGCAAATGTTATACAGTGTATGTGTATATTTAAATATCTATTTCTTTTTGAATTTACAGATTTCTAGCTGAATGACAATGTTCCATTAAAAAAGAAGGAAGCTTGTCTACTCAGAACACAAAGAGAGCCCTGGCAATGGGTGTTACCAAACTCAAATGCAATCTAGACAACCTACCTTGTCATATATGAATTCCTATAATATTTTTCAAAAGTAGGGTGATATTATCATGACAATAAAGTATAAATTCATTTAAAAGCATTACTGATACCATAGTATCTTTGTGTTTATTATGCAATTTTTAAATCAAAATGCTAAAAGTGCAACTTTTTTCTGGGGAATCCATGAAATGTTCTGACATGAGAAGGAAGATTATAAAATAATGAAATTAAAGGTGTTACAATTTTCTTCTTTTCACTTGTCTTCATTTTCTAATTTTTCTAAAATAAGCATATGATACTATTATAATAAGGAAAAAATGTTTTACTCAAAAAATTTGGAAGCCATTACAATAGGTATCAGGACTTAGGTAATTAAATAGGGTAGGTGCAGGGATATTTGGTTTGAAGGTGTTCCAAGCAGATGACCCAGCCCAGAAAACAAATCACCAAGATTTGGGGAATAGGCAAATTTGAGAGAAATTTTTAAGGGAAGGGAAAACTTAGCAAGTGGAAAACTGAGAAGAGAAAGTGTTCAGTAGTTTAAATAGCAGGAATCAGGGCGCAGAGGCAAGGTTCTGCCTGGTAGGCCAAAGGTTCACTGTGTCAGTTGGCAGCACCCACATGTTCTGTAGGTAGTTAAAGACACACTGGTTAGGAATGTCCAGGTTCAGCAGAGCCATGAATGCGCAACACACATAGCATTTAGGGAATGGAGGGCTACTACAGATGTTTTGATCCAGACAGTGACATGTACAAATGAGAAGGTCAGTGGGATAATAAACAACAAGAGAAAAAGAGAGAGCAGCTGTAGCCAGGCTTCTGTTTCTCATGTGAGAGATAAAGCAGACAATAACCCACACAACTAGACTGTTTCCATGAAGAACTTACAGGAAATTCCCAGTCACCTGTGGATTAAATGATAAAGCCTCTTGATCTGCTTAAGGACCTTCAGTAACTTGCCCGCCACACTCTCTCTTCCCCTCAAATCCCCAGTGCTCCTCTCTCTACTCATCTTAGGCATGAAATTAAGGTCTCCTCACTGTCCCCTAGGACTCCAGGACCCTCCTCTTTCTGAAATGCCACTGCAGGCGTTTTCACCCCTCTAGTGCAGCGCAATTCCAAGAGCTCGCTGAGGAATGGGGCAGGCTGTCTGTGGAGCAGAAGACAGGAAAGTGTTCTAGGCAGGTGGTCCAGGCTGGAAAACAGATCAGAAGAGGGAGAAAATAGTACTATGTCTCAGACAATGAACACAGCAGATACTCTGAAGACAGCCAACTTTTCATGAGGGGTGAGTAGGAAGATGGCAGGCATAAGATGGATCATTTAAAAGTGGCACTTGCCATCAAACTAGCAAATAGCCAAGTTAGCTGATATGAATTTCACCTCACCTCCTTTTTTATCTTTTTCTTTTATTCATTCTTGCATTCAATGTACATTTATTGAACATTTAATGTCACCCCAGAACACAAGCCCCTTGCTAGCCATAGGAAACTGCTAAAATTTGAGAACTGCCTGGAAATCTTGCTTCTGTATAACTTTATTTGTTAATGTATATTCCTTTCTTTATAATGGCAGCCTTAACAAATCACAAATATATTTGTGAAATTCTCCCATATATACCAAAAGATTGCACCTCTGTTGAGATGCATAAGGGGCATAATGATCATTAAAAAGTAAAATGGGTCTCAAACAGATTGACCACATATGAGTGACAAAAGTAGGAAGTGAACAAGTCTGAATCCCCATTCACATCCCATTTTATGTATGAAGTGCATACTTATGAAGTGCATAGCCTGCAAGATAAAACACGGGAAATTTTCTACAAGAGGAAATTGGATGTCTTGATGAGCCTTAAAGGATTTCAGGTATAGTCAAAAAAGAGGAGCAAAGCTCTGGATTCTATACTTCCTTGTGAAAAAGAGCAAATCTTTTGTTTAAGTGCCTTGCACATAATAGGTCTTCAGATATTTGTGAAGTGAACCAAACAAGCCAGATACCGAATGCATTTCATTACATAAATTCCAAAGAACTCAGGTACAACCAAAGGAATGGAGGAAGAAGAACTCTAAAGTGACTAAGATTAAGTTTCTGCTATTGGAGAGAATGGAGCTTGCAATGAATAAATGAAGTTGTATTTCTTTGCCCCCTGACATTTGGGACTGAGATTCACAACTGCTACTATACTTTCACATATATTATTTCATTTGCTCTTTATAGTAACCCTGTGAGAAAAGTATAGCAGACGTTATTATTATCACTATTTTACAGAGGAAAAAACTGAAGTCCAAAGAGTTTAGGACAAGGATTCAAATCCAGAGTTTTTGCCCACTTTTTCTTCTAGCTAGCACATAATTTTGTCCTGCTCTGGTCAACTACTTCCTCCAAGAGCCTAACCTTCAAGGCACGGTGTTTTCTTGAGAATGTATGATTTTCTCTCCCAAGCCTCATCCAAGTTCTCAGTTTTGCCCTTTGGATCTCTGGAAAAAGATGGAGTTTTGTTTTGTTTTGTTTTGCTTTATTTTGGCTTGGTTCCAAAGGTTTCTCTGTCATAAACATTGGAAGGCTTGGTGATGAGCTATTTTGGAACTTCAGTGTCATAGTCTAAAGGAAAGGCAGAAAGCACTAGGGAAGTGAAGGCTGGAAAAGCAATAAACCTAATTACAGAGTACAAAGAGACATGGTGAACTTGTCCTTGATTCTATCTACTGTCCATATCCGTGAGGACTCATTCCAGGGAGGAGACTGCAGCAGCAGGCGAGGTAGTGAGACCAATTGAAGTCACATGGCTGCAGCATGAGAGTTTCAGAGATCAGTCTGTTGGAAGCAGGACTCCAGCCAGAACCAGCAGTTGGAAATACACACATTAGAGTCTAGCTGTGAAAGACGGAGAATTTCTCTGAGCTTGGCATTCTGCCAGGGCCCCAGATAAGTGTGTTGATATTTAGGGCAGTGTTGCATTCCAACCAGGGACAAATGTACCCAGTAGAAAACAAAGTAGCCTGGGCCACATCCACTTAGTGGGCACCTGGGGCTGACTGTCACCTCAAGAACATGTGACACTGGTCCTTGAACAGCAGAATTTAAGTTCCAACATAAGAAGAATGGCCAAATCACACCGGAGAAAAGAAACACAGAGAAACAATATTGAGAGGACGGGGCTCAGAAATGGGGAGAGGAGGAGCCAAGTACTTGTTTTTAGTAACAGAAAATAATTAGATATTGTCAAAGAGTGATCAAGAATTCGAAATAAAAATACTTAGAAATACAAAGATGAATACCAGAAGGAAACAGAACAAAAATTAGTTACCTCTAGAGAGTGAAACTAGAAGATGTTTGCAGGGAGGCTGCTAGTTTTATTATATGCCTTATAGTACTATATTTTAATTGTGGCCAAATATACACAACATAGAATTTACCATTTTAAGTACGATTCAGTGGTGTGAAATACATTCATATTCCTATGCAATCATCACCACTATCTGTTTCCAGAACTTTTTCATCAAACTAAACAGAAGCTCTATACTGCACCCATTAAATAACTCTCCACACCTGCCTTTCCCCAGTTCTTGGTAACGTCTATTTACTTCTGTCTCTGTGAATTTGCCTATTCTAGGCACCTCATGTAAGTGGAATTATACAATATTTGTCCCTTTGTGTTTGGCTTCTTTCTCTTAGCATAATGTTTTCCGGGATCATCCATATTGTAGTATACATCAGAATTTCATGCCTTTTATGGCTGAAGAACATTCCATTGAATGTATACATTTTGTTTATTCATCTGTTGATAGACATTTGGATTATTTCCAGCTTTTAGCTACCGTGAATAATGCTATGAACACTGGTGCCTAAGTATTTGTTTGAATTCCTACATTCACTTTTTTCTTTAACATATCTCCAAGCATTATTTTGTGCAAATTTGTTTCAAACAATAGTTAAGAATTGAAAAAGAAAAGATAGGAGGGATGAAGGAATGAAAGAACGATGGACAAAGGATGAAATGAGTGGGCTGAACCTGTAAGTGAAGGATCCAGATTATTTAGTCAAAATGCCACGGTGTGTTGGGGACAGGAGACAGTGGTAACCCATACTCCTCCCAGCCACACTCCCTTAACTCCACCCAATGCAAGAGTGGATGGAGACTCCAAGACCCAAAAGTGAGATAAGCACTCTGGGTTCTGAATCTACATACTAGCTGTGGGAATATAGGCAAATTACTTAACCTCTGTCATACTCAGTTTCCTTAGCTGGTAAAATGTTTAAATATCCTCCTCTATTTTTATTTCTGCCAAGCCTGCTAACAGCTCTTTCTGAGATTTCTTACATTTAATATTAATAAGTGTTAAGACATGGTATGCCTATAGTATGTCTACATATTAGAGATAAAGAGATGAATAAATATGGTCCATGCTCTCATGAGGCTTACACTCCCAGAGAAAGATGGTCTTGGGTACAGGAAAGTGCAAGAAATTGTGTGCTGGCACCAGTGGCCACATCACTCAAGGATGGTCAAATCTACTCAGAACTAACATGTGTTACATTGAATATCAGGTTGTTTCAACCTCTTGTGTGTTCTGATCGGCTAATGCCTATGCTGTACTAGTTGTTGTATTTACTATTTTCAGTATCACCCTGATTTCACTTGCATGTGTCAGGAAAGGTGTCAGAGAAGGAACACCCAAGCAGAGTGCTGACTGCTCAGTGTCATCAGCCAGGCATGAGGAAGGTCTAGAAGGGCACTTTCCAAGCAGAGGGTCTGGAGGTGTTCTTTGCAGCTGAAACACGGTGTCAAGGAACAGAGCTCACCAACTGAGGAGGCTGGAGAGAAAAGTAAGGGCCAAGGGTCACTAAGTAACAACTGCATCAGGAATTCAGGTGAGAGTGGAGGGTCTCCTAAGACTGCCAGAGCAACAGCAATAAGGGTAGCAATCAGAGGACCCCTGAAAAGAGCCCAATGGGGGTGAAAATTGCCGAGTCATTGTTGACCTTTGCCAGTGGCAAAGTGAAAGACTTATTGCTGACGGCTGAAGATTAAATGACTTAAATTCCATACCATATGCTCAACCCTATGTTTCTTCCAGTCCTTCCAGAGTTCTGAGGGTGGCTTACGTGTTTCCTAGTAACTTCTAGCCCTGAGGTCCCACTTAGGTTGAATTAGTTCAATTTATAGATATTTTCATTGTCCTGTGCATACCTCACACTGAACCAAACTTTCAACTCTCAATTAATTCTGATCTTGCTTTCCCCACTCCAAGATAGTACCAAAGTTCTATTGAGGTGGTGGGCTCCCTCACCGAGGTAAGTGATACATCATGTCTTATTAAAAGGTTGTGTTAGTGATATGTGGGGACCCAGCATTCAACAGCACCAATCCAGCCATAGAATTGAGACCTTTTCCTTCATTCACAAGCACACATCATTAATACATGGTGTTTATATCTATAGCTGACATCACTAGGTTTGTATTTTATGTCATAGTACTGCTCAGATCCCACTCATCTTAAAAGTCGTTGATTTCTCCCTTATCCTGGACTCTTGCAGACAGGCTCCTCCCCTCATACTCAATTTGGCCACCAAAAGCAAAGCAATGTGACTCTCTAACCCCTCCCTGCCACCACAACCACTATCTCCTGTCTCAGGGTCTACCTTTGCAAATCCAGGGACCCTGTAATTAAGAGCCCTGCTGAACTATGGACCTCTGCCCTTTAACAGTCCAGAAAATCTGCTGAAGGTCTTAACATTTTTGTCCTGAGCTTCTTTACAAGAGAAAAATAGCATGGATATTTATTTACTCATTTGATCTAGTGAACTTAGTAAAAGTCCTTAAGCAGGCTGGGCATGGTAGCTCATGCCTGTAATCCCAGAACTTTGGGAGGCTGAGGCGGGTGGGTCACCTGAGGTTGGGAGTTCGAGACCAGCCTGACCAACATGGAGAAACCTTGTCTCTACTAAAAGTACAAAATTAGCCGGGCATGGTGGCGCATGCCTGTAATCCCAGCTACTCGGGAGGCTGAGGCAGGAGAATCACTTAAACCCAGGAGGCGGAGGTTGTGGTGAGCTGAGATCGCACTATTGCACTCCAGCCTGGGAAACAAGAGCAAAACTCCACCAAAAAAAAAAAAAAAAAAAAAAGTCCTTAAGCAGAAGTGGCTCTAAAACATTTTAGGTTTTAAATAATAAGTTTCTTGTATTTTTTCTATTATACTACTATGTATAACAGCTCTTATGGACAAAAGTGTATGTTCAAGGGAGCATATAAAGAAGTTATTCAAGTCGTCCCGTTGGGGTCTGGAAAAACTTCCAGAGGAGCTAGGATATGAATGGTGAATTGGCCTTTTGTGGCAGAGGCAAGAGTATTTCAAGGGTTTGGGTTCACATAAGAATAATAACCATGACTACATTTTGAGCATTCCGAATATCGGCCCTGCTGTAAGCATTTTCCTTGAGTTAAAACCTTTTAATCCTCTCAGCCACCAGGAGAAATGCAATGTACTAAATGTTTATGTCCCTCTGAAATTTGTACATTGAAATACTGACCCCCAGTATAATTGTATTAGGAGATGGGGCCTTTGGGAGGTGATTAAATCATAAGGGTGGTGCCCTCATGAATGGGATTAGTGCCCTTATAAAAGAGACTCCAGAGTGCTCTTTTGTTCTTTCTGCAGATGGCAGTCTGCAAACCAGAAAGGGCCCTCCACACTGGCACCCTGATCTCAGACTTCCAGCCTCCCGAACTGTGAGGAATAAAATTCTGTTGCTTATAAGCCACCCTGTCTGTGGTACTCTTATAGAAACTGACTGACTAGAACAGGAGGTCAGTACTATTTTAGTTTTGCAGATGGAGAAATTGAGACACAAAGGTATTAGGTAACACACTCAAGGTCACATGTGTAATTTCTAGGGTCCAGGATTCAAACCCAGGTAATGAAAGTCCACACACTGAATCACAGTGCAATGCTTCCTTCTAATGAAGAAACAAAATGAGATAAACAATGAGCTAAGGGCTGAAGCATCAGGCACAAGAGAAATAAAGAAGGGAGATGAAGCTGTATAGGATACCCATCTTCCATATTTGGGATTTTGTCATTTATAGGTTTTCTAGACTTGTGTTCCTTCTCAATTGTTTCAGAAAAAGAAAAGAGTGTAGTTCAGGATTGTTATTTAATGCTAGAATACGGAAGGGGTCCTGTTACAAGTTTAGATCAGCAGAGACCCACATGATGCATGAGAACAATTGCAGGACTGGGAATTAGAAGACTCAACGCTGAAACACAGAGCAAGCTCTGCTCTGTGATTTGGTCAAATCTCTTAACTCTTTGGCCTGCAGTTTCCTCACAAAAAAAGTCAGGGTTTGAACGGAATTGTCTCTGAAATCCCATCAGGTTCCACGTCCTCATTGCCTCCTGCGGGCATGCACTTGGACCTCTCTGCTCGCCGGCTGCCAGCTGAGTTTCTCATGTTTGTGCTTTCCTACTCCTCCTCTCCCTCTGCTTTATCCCATCTGTTCGCTCCCACTGTTCTGGCACCATCTGTTGTTTTCAGATGTCCTGATAGCTCAAGAATGTGTTTTAACATGGGAAGTTTCTCCTATATGAGATTAAGCCCTTCATAGGAAGGATGTTTTGCTAATAAAAAAGAGTCACAAATGGCCGGGCACAGTGGTTCATGCCCGTAATCCCAGCACTTTGGGAGGCCGAGGCAGGCAGATTATGACGTCAGGAGATGGAGACCATCATGGCCAACATGGTGAAACCCCGTCCCTACTAAAAATACAAAAATTATCTGGGCATGATGGTGGGCACCTATAGTCCCAGCAACTCGGGAGGCTGAGGCAGGAGAATCGCTTGAACCCGGGAGGTGGAGGTTGCAGTGAGCTGAGATCGCACCACTGCACTCCAGCCTGGCGACAGACAGAGACTCCGTCTCAAAAAAGAAAAACAGTTGCAAATGTATTCTTCCATCACGGTAGTATTCTGATAATCTCAGTACTTCCTCTTTATGGTGTTTATGATATTAGAAGTAAACAGTCACAGTTAAGAGTTGTACATAAGCAGAAAAAGAAAAAAACTTTGTGTATATTTTCCTAGACTCATACTTATTATTATTTTCACATCCCAATTGCTAAGAAATTTGTTAAAACTCCCTTATTAATTGTAAGATTTGTTTCTGAGAAGTAACAAGAAGAGTGAAAAATAAAAAGCAAACCAACAGGTAGAGGAAATGTGAGAAATCTTGGATAAATTGTGTCCAGAAAGAATGGATCAAATTTTGATCTTAGAAATACATGCCTCATTTTATTTCATATTTATTTTAGTTCTGTAAGAAACTAAAACTATGCAGTAATTATGCAAGAATACTCTAAACCACATTTGAGAAATGCAAAGTGCAGTGTAGGGCACGATGTCACTAACCTTCAGCATAACCTTAACCTCACGGAGTCCCCATACACAGGGTTGTTCTCCCCATCTTAGATGTGCTACTAGCTAAAAGTCATCCAACCTGGTCATGGCCTAACATCTTCTGGAACTGGGGATTACAAAGAATCTAAAATTCCATTCTCTCTATTGTTAACATAACCCTTGAGTCCAGATTACCTCTCTCTTCAGGGAAATAAATTCATAGGAGTTGCAGGACAAGGAACAGATCACAAACACATTTCTATTTTATTCCTGTCTCATGGAAAAAGAGCAAGCTAGAAATGTAAACGTCAGTGAAACATTCCTCGGACCTTAGATGAGAGGTGTTACATAAACACGTTTTCAGCTGAGCCTGAAAAATTTGTTTACTTACAAACTTTCTATACAACCCTGACGGCTTTCCAGGAAGTAGCCTCTCTCTTCATTAGAAAATTCTTCACAGGACTTTCTTCAGAGCCTGCCCGCTCTTGTTTTTCAGTTCTCTTGACATGTGACCCATTCTTTGAGAAGCTTGTTTGTTTATGCTGCGGTGCATCATCCATTTTCCCACTGCCAAGGCGGCTCTGCTCTCATGTGAATCAGAGATCGCTGGACTGCTCTGACCTAGAGGTCCGCACACGGCCCCCTCCCCAGCTTCTCCTAACTGCAGCATTTGCTCTTCTGTTTTCTTTGACCTCCTGTCTTGCCTCCTTCCTCCCCTGTACTCTTTCTTTAGTCCCAAACCTCCCTACTGTTTGTCTCTCTGCTTGATTCACCTTTATTTTTTATTGTATATATTTAAGGTATACAACATGTTTTTTTATATACGTAGTGAAATTGTTACTACAGTGAAGCAAATTTATATGACCATCATCTCGCATAGTTACTCTTTTTGTGAGTGTGGAAAGAGCACCCAAAATCTACTCTCTTAGAAGGTTTCCAGTGTACAATATAATGTTATAATTATCGTTGTCATGTTGTACACTAAATCTCTAATTTTAATTATGCTATCAAGAGATTACCTCTCTTCTCACCTGTCAAAATGAGTGGAAGTTAAGTCCCCCTAGTCTCTCCCATTCTTCTCTAATCTCCCCAGCCGGCCCCAGCCTCCCAAAGAAAAAATAATTTCATCAAGCTCCTCTAGGGGTGAAACAATGAATAAGATATTGTTCAGCTTTACATCTCAGAAACCCTTCCCCCAGTGATTTGCAAGCAGTAACTTATGCTTAATTAGCTCTTGGATTGAATTTGGAGGCATTGGTTTGGCCAGATAATGAAGTTCCCAATTAATGTCACAATATAGATTATAATCTGATCCTTATGGTTGGGCTCTTTCCTCAGTTATAACCAATATTTTTATGTGATGAACCATTTTCTGGGCTCCACTACTAAAAATAAACTTTTATACACTAGGAGATGAAAGAATCTAAAGTTTATTTAGGGAACCGAAGTCTCCCAGTAGTTGGATGCTCATAGTTCCCTTGAAATTAAACGATATCAAATTACCATATAACCACAATACTAAGACATACTTTTCACTGTTTAGCATTCTAAAATTGTGATAAATGTTATAATTGATGCATACATTTAATGTGGAAGTGCTGACTTTTTTTCCTCAAGCATTAGTGGTGTTTCCTGCAATCAATGGGGTTGTAGCATCAACAAATTGATATAAAATTTGGATTTCTGTATGTCAAAATAGTATTTTGAAAGAATGCTACTTTTTTTGTTTTTCACTCTATCCAGTGAATGTTTTACTCAGCAACAGAAACAATCATGAATCTTAGTCCTTGATTAATTTACCCTAAACTCTTGAGTTACATGTCAATGCATCATAAAATAACCAGTGGCACATCATTTGTTCAGTGTCACCAATTGTGTTCTGCATTTTCTAATTTTTAAAAGTGTGTTATAAACTAACATATATTGTTAGGGCCCTTGCCAGGTTGAATTCCTTTCAGAGCTACACTTAACATGTTATTTAATTTAGGGGTTGAACAAATGCCAGCAGCTGCAGGCTACGACTGCCTGTAACATTGAAACTAATTTAGCTACAGTCAGTATCCTCTGCTTCTTATTCTCCAGAGAATTATCATAATTATTGGTATTCTAGAATTAAATTAAGGTATTAAGATTCTGTTCTAGCTTCTTACTGGCATAAAAAGTTGTTATATTGCCTAGAATATTGAATTAAAATATTGGAAGTACTTTTTAAAGATTTTTTTTTGCCTTTGTGTGTAGAAAGACACATATTAAGAGGTACATATCATTATCCTATTTGATAAGGAAATATACAAATTATTAAGAAATGAATGAATACTCTTCAAAAGAGTGAGAGAAATGACAAGTATACCTCACTAAGGAAACAGAAATGACCAATACATATGGAACAAGAAAAGTGCAGTATCACTATTAATTAAAGGCAAATTACTATAGCTACTAATTTTCCTTTCAGTGGTCAAGTTTTCCAATAAAGTGCTTTTGTAACAGCTTTGTTGATATAAAAGTGGTTTAATATATTAACAGATATATTAAATATCTGTTATTGTGCAACCCTCACCACTATGTAATTTTAGAATATGTTTGTATCCCCCAAAAGAAACCCCATTTCCATTAGCAGTCACTTTCCACTCCCCCCCCACCCGCCACACTGCCCCTGGTAACCACTAATCTACTGTCTCTATAAATTTAACTATTTTGGACATTTCATATAAATGAAATCATACAACAGATGGTCTTTTGTGACTAACTTCTTTCACCAAGCCTGGTGTTTTCGATGTTTGTCCGTGTTGTACCATGTATCAGCACCTCATTCCTTTTCGTAGCTCTAGTGAAGTTTTGACAATGTTCTGGCAAAACTGAGCTCTGCAACATTATGCTTGGGACAGTATAATGATTTTTAGTAAGTCCATTCTGGGGGACAATTTGGCAATTCATATTTAAAACTTTTTAAAAATATATAACGTTTCATCCAAGAATTCACTTTCAGGAAATTACCCCAAAGAAGCAATCATAGATGTGTTCACAAGTTGGCCTGCAAAGATATTATTTGCAGTACTGTACATGATAAGAAAATATTCACACAACATGATTCTCAACAACAGTGGATATGGTAAGTAATTTTTTTTTTTCCAGAGACGGTGGTCTCACTATGTTGCTCAGGATGGAGTGCGGTGGTTATTCACAGGAGCAATCCCAATACTGACCAGCCCAAGAGTTTCGACGTGCTCCATTGTTGACCTGGGCTGGTTCACCCTTCTTTAGGCAACCCTGTGGTCCCCTGCTCCTGGGAGGATGCCATGTTGATGTCAATTTTAGTGCGGACACCTGATTGGTATAGTGCACCACAGCCTAGAACTTCTGGACTCAGGTGATCCTCCTGCTTCAGCCTCCTGAGTACCTGGGATTACAGGTGTGGACTCCCACACCAGCTGTTAGATAAATTGTGATGGTGGAATATTGTAGGATCTGCAGCCATTTGAAATGATGTGCGGAATGTGCTGTAGGAACTTGCATGAGTGCCCTGGAGCTATAGTGCTGCCATAATAGAATCAGAACACTTATGCATTTTTCAAAATATGGTGCAAAATCTGACTACATAATGGGTAAGAGGTTTATGCTGCTTTTAAAAATTAGTTTTAAGACAAATCTTATAGCTGAATACTTAAATTGTGGAAAGAGATTAGTGACATAATGTTAAATAACTAAAGCAATTTCAAGCATGCAGTTGGATCTCACTTTGTTTATTAAAAGAAGGGGTGTGAGTGTGTGGTATGTAAAAGAACTGGAAAAATATATGACAGATACCTATGTGGGTTTTTTCTTCTCTGTCTTTTCTGTAATGTATTTACGACTCTACTCTTATGATGAGAAAAAAATAAGGTTTCAACTTTTTCTTAACTCCATAATTCAAACATATAGCACACTATGCTTCTTTTTTTAAAAGTTATCTTTTGTATACTATAGAGAATCTTCTTAGATAGTTTACTACTCTCAGGAACTGAGCTAAAGCACTACTTCTATTTTGAACCAAATAACTGCACTTCAGCATTCTCCTTCATGGTCTGGCTAATTATACAATTTTATTCAGTGGGGTTTATAAATAAAAGAATATTTTCCCCTTCATGTCATAAGCTAGTTTATACACACATCCTAAAGGAAAGTTTGGTTCCCAGAGCTTGGGGCTGTGCCTAGTATTTCCAAGGTCTTCTCATCCTTTTTTTTAAGGAGGATGAGGAGGTTAAATCAAATTCCAAAATCATGCCTTATTTTGAGACTATCCAAATTCAGGCAGCTCTTAGTTTATGTAGACAGCCAAACTATACTCTGTGTCTCTAAAACGTGGATTGCCTTCTTTTTTTCTAGTAATGAAAAAATTCTATCAACAGGATCTTATAAATACCCTGATGTTTAGACATTTGAACTTTACAATACCTCTTGATTGATTGACTGATTCATTGATATATGATATGATACAGATAGATATGTGAGTTATAGGTATTTGAGCAAATTTTAACTGTTCATCCTCATATCACAACTTATACTAAAAAATTAACTCCTTACTCCCTCGACCCAGGCAAAACACACCATTAATTAAATTGCATTTTAGTGACAACTACTGCAAACAAATTCTAAAGTAGGAAAACGACATGCCCTTCTTCTGGGAGCCACTGTGGATGCTCTCGAAGATCTCAAACTTATATGTATATAATTAGTAATTAAAAGGCAGATGAAGCAAATCTAGTCTGCTGATCTTTTTAAAGCTTGTCCAAAGCAAAAATTCTCCTATTGACTTTTAGAAGACAAAACCATAGTCAAAACAGTTAAAACTAGAGTATATCTGCTACTGGTGATGGGAGTCAAAGACTTCAAAAGAGGGTTTGGCCAATAACTACTGGTAGGTCATTTTTGAAAGAAAAAAATGACATTTGAACCATGATGTCAAATGGTAATGGTTTTTTCTTTCTCCAACTCCATTCATTTAAAGCTATGGAGCCTGGTGTGCTTTAATTGTGAATTTATACAATTCTGTGTGTGTACTTTTTTTCTAACAGTGCCAGATCACTCTGTAAAATGAGTTATTCATGCAATTTGAGTTTAGTAAGCTTACAAATGCAGAAAGAATGTGTCTTGACACAAAGATTTTTTAAAAGAGTTATTGGCTACTACTTATAAGGTCTTCTTTGTAAAGATACATCTATTGTTTATAGTAGATTCCTTATTGCAGTTAATAAGATATTTTAGGCAATAAATTACCAAAAGCAAATATGCAATTAAATAATTTGCAAAAGATTGCACAAATGGAAAATTCAATGACATACAAAAAATTGTTTTCATAAACTATATTTCATTCATACTTGCTTTTCTGAGGTAATACAAAGATAATAAGAACTTAGGAGAGTTACCAGCAAATAGTAAGCACTCATAATTGATGCTGTTATTATTAGTACTATTTTTAGACAATTATTTATGAATGCTTTGAGCTGAAAACTTTGGGTTAGCACAAATGCAGACAATAATTTTGCTCCCATACAGCTTGCCCTTTACTGAGGTGGTAGATGTTGATCCAAAACTCACACAAAAAAATCCAAATTTACCACAGTAGTTAGTCCCAGGAATGAAAGATACGCAGTGCTGCGAGAATGTGAAACAAGGGACTTGGGTTCTTCTAAAAGGTCAGAGGAGGCCTCCTGGAGGAGGTGATGTTTGAGCTGAGATTGGAAAAAAGAGTAAGAGTCAGAAAACCAAGAGGGTGAGAAAGTGTTCCCAACAAGAGAACAGCATGTTTGGGGCAGTGAAAGGTCAGCAAGACTAGATCAAAGACACAGAAGAAAAGCAGATGGATTTGAGAAATATTCAGCTAATAAAATCCACAAGAAGAAGTCATGATTGGATAAGAATGGAAAAAAAATATATTGAGAAATGATGACTCCTAAAACCTGGCAGACACTGCCTTAATCAAATGATCAAACTTAACATCATCAGAAATGAACTAACTGACAGCATGTGATGCACTGACAAGAAGCCAACATCACTTCTCTGTCATTTCTCCTGAAAGTGCATAACTAGAATCTAATCATGAGAAGATATCAAACAATCCTGAACAGAAGGACAGCCTACAAAATCCGTATCTAATGAAGAGTCAAAACAATCTTGAAAAGGAGTAAAATGGGAAACCACACACTTACTGATTTCAAAGCATACTGCAAAGCAACAGTAATTAAGATGGTGTAGTTCTGGCAAAATGATCCATATATAGAACAATGGAACAGAAGAGAGAGGCCAGAAGTAAATGCTATGTTTTTGGTCAAATAATCTTTGACAAGGATGCCAAGGCTACACAATGAGGAAACAGCAGTCTTTTCAACAAATGGTGTTGAGAAAACTTGATATTCATATGCAAAAGAATGGATTTGGACCATTATCTTAGACCATATGCAAAAAATCAACTCCAAATGGATTAAAGACTGAAACTATAAAACTTCTAGAAGAAAACATAGAGAAAAACTTTAGGACATTTGATTTGGCAGTGATTTCTTGGATATGATACCAAAAGCACAAGCAAAAATTCAAAAACAGAAATATGAGACTACATCAAACTTGAAAATTTTTGTACATCAAAAGAAATAATCAAAAGAGTGAAAAATCAACATGCAGAATGTCAGAAGATATCTGCAAATTATATTGCTGATAACAGGTTAATATCCACAATATATATGGAATTTCTACAACTTGACAACAGAAAACAACCTGACAACAGAAAACAACCCGATTAAAAAATGGGCATACGACTTTATTTTGAATAGGCAATTTTGCAAAGATATACAAATTGCCAACAAGCATATGAAAATATGCTCAATATCATATAAATCATAAGAGAAATGCAAGTCAATGCCACAATAAGATATCACCTCACCTTCATTAGGATGCCTGCTATCAAAAGAACAAAAAATAACAAGTGTTAAGGAGGATATGGAGAAAAGGGAACTTGTGCACTGTTGGTGGGAATGTTGATTAGTGTGGCCATTCTGGAAAACAGTATGGAGGTTCTTGAAACAATTAAAAATAGAACTACTATGTAATCCAGGAACTCCATTTCTAGATATATTGCCCAAAAGAATTCAAAGATCTCAAAGAAATATTTGCACACCTATGTTCATTGCAGCATTGTTCACAATAGGCAAGAGATAGAAGCAGTCAAATGTCCATTGATAATAAATGAATGGATAAAGAAAATGTGGTATGGTTGGGCATGGTGGCTCACATCTGTAATTCCACACTTTAGTAGGCTGAGGCAAGAAGATCACTTGAGCCCAAGGGTCTGAGACCAGCCTGGGCAACACAGTGAGACCTTGTCTCTACAAAAAAAAAAAAAAAAATACAAATTAGCAGAGCATAGTGGCACATGCCTGTAGTCCTAGCTACTCAGGACACTGAAGTAGGAGGATCACTTGAGGCCAGAAGGTCGAGGCTACGGTGAGCTGTGTTCATGCTACTGCACTCCAGCCTGTATCCCTATCACAAAGAAAGAAAAAGAAAGAAAAGGAAGGAAGGAAGGAAGGAAGGAAGGTAGGAAGGAAGGAAAGAAGGGAGGGAGGGAGGGAGGAAGGAAAAGAAAGAAAATGTGGGGTATACCTATAATGGAAAATTATGCCTCCTTGAAAAAGAAAGAAATCCTATCACATACTATACAACATGGATAAACCTTGAGGACATTATAGGAAGCGAGATAAGCCACTCACAAAAAGACAAACACTATATGATTCCATGCATATAAAGCACCTACTATAATCAAAATCATATAAACAGAAAGTAAAACAGTGGTTTCCAGGAGCTAGAGAGAGGGGAAATTAGTGGTTTTTGGGTATACAGATGCTGTTTGCAAGATGAAAAATTTCTAGAGATGAGTTGCATTATAATGTGAATATTCTTAACACTACTGAACTGTACACTTTTAAATGGTAAATTTTATATTATGAGATTTTTACAAAAATTTAAAAAATAGCTGATCTGGCCGGGTACTGTGGCTCACGCCTGTAATCCCAGCACTTTGGGGGGCTGAGGCGGGCAGATCACGAGGTCAGGAGATTGAGACCATCCTGACTAACATGGTGAAACCCCGTCTCTACTAAAAATACAAAAAATTAGCTGGGCGCGGTGGTGGGCACCTGTAGTCCCAGCTACTCGGGAGGCTGAGGCAGGAGAATGGTGCGAACCCGGGAGGCGGAGCTTGCAGTGAGCCGAGATCGTGCCACTGCAGGCCAGCCTGGGCGACAGAGCGAGACTCCATCTCAAAAAAAAAAAAAAAAAAAAAAAAGTTGATCAACAGTCTTCCAAAATATTAATGTCGACTTGAACTAACTTGTAGCTCCCACTTGGACAGACAGGACAGCGTGTGGAGACTGGCATCATGAACTTTTGCTCCAAGAACTACCACAGGAACGTAACAGGGAAACCAAAAGAATTCACAGACCCTTTGAAAGAAGTGGTTTGCCATTGCAAACTCAATGAGACAGGTGAAAAACTGTGAGTGCCCAAAGTGTGAGAGGGGTAAAGTCCACCCTGAACACACATCCTCACTACAGAACCTGAAATCCAAATCATGGGATAAGGATTTAACCTTACCAAGAGCTGAAGTGAATTTAGAGAACCAAGCAAAATATAAAGGTAGAAGAAGCAACGGGAAGAGCCCTGTAGGCACTCCCAGATCCCAGGGAAGCTATTTCTAACTTTATTTCACAGAGATCCTGGGGAGGGCTGCCAGTAAAATTGGGGAAAGATTACAGGGAGAAGGAAACTTCCAGCCAAACTTTGTAATAATTTTGACCAAGTGCAAATTATCCAGGGCAGAATCTGGGGTTAGGGACAAATAGGAATTGCAGATACCAGCACAGAAGCTACACCAGGTGGGGAGGGACAAAGCCTGAAACCCCTGTTTGCTTTCACAATCACAAGGCTTGTTGCCTGGGGCAAGATCTCAGCCCTGCTCATTGGCTGCCTTGATATAAATTTGGTGTTGTTGGTGGGGAATGGTAAGAGCGAGACTGCCTTTGCTAGCTGTGTGGGAGCTGAGTGAAGCCTGTCACTGCTGGCTTTCCCCCACTTCCCTGGAGACCTGTATAACACAGCAGAGGCAGCCATAATCCTCCTGAGAACAGAAGTCCATTGGCCTGAGAACCAGACCCCCATCCCCCACAGGGGCTGCAGCAAGCCCCGCCCAAGGAGAGTCTGAGCTCAGACACGCCCAACCCTGCCCCCTACCCCATGGTCTTTCTTTAACTGCCCAAAAGATATAATCCCCTGGGAGCTCTATGGCCCCACTCACTGGCTAGGAAACCCAAATACTTATCCAAATGACCTTAGGGCAAGCTTGTAGCTGCCTGTATACTACTGCAGCTGATGCTCTCTTGAAAGTGTAGTCTTCATTGATGACCAAACAACTCAAGCCATTACAGCAATTCATAAAAGAAAAATCCTGCTCCAAAAAAGGAGAAAACAACAGCTAATTTCACCACCTGCAACATTCTGGATAACCAGAGGTCCTGAGTCAGTCCACGTGACAACTTCACTGCTAGCACAACCAGTATTTGAGAAAGCCAGCACACTAACTAAAACTACAACCAAGGACCCTCACAGAGTCCACTTCACTCCCCTGCTAATTCCACTGGAGCAGATGCTCGTATCCACAGTTGAGAGACCTGAAGTTGGATCACATCACAGGACTCTGCAGGTACTCTCCAGTACCAGCCTGGAGCCCAGTAGATCTGCTGGGTGGCTAGACCCAGAAGAACAATAACAATCACTGCAGTCCAGCTCTCAAGAAACTCTATCTTTAGGGAAAGAGGGAGCACACCACATCAAGGGAGCATCCCATGGGACAAAAGAATCTGAACAGCAAGTCCCAAATCTTTCCTCTGGCACCGTCTACCCAAATGAGAAATTCCAGAAAAACAATTCAGATAATATGACAAAAAAAGGTTCTCTGTCACCCCCAAAAGATCACACTAACTCATCAGCAATGAATCCAAACCAAGAAGAAATCTCTGAATTGCCAGAAAAAGAATTCAGAAGGTCTATCATTAAGCTACTCAAGGAGGCACCAGGGAAAGGTGAAAACCAATGTAAAGAAACAAAAAATAATACAGGATATGGATGAAAAGATCTCCAGAGAAAAAAAATCACAAATAAAAAATAATCACAACTTCTGGAAATGATAGACACACTTAGAGAAATGCAAAATATACTAGAAAGTTTCCACAATAGAATTAAGCAAGTAGAAGAAAGAATTTCAGAGCTTGAAGACAAGGCTTCCAGCTTAACCCAATTAGACAAAGCAAAGAAAAAAGAATTTTAGAAAGTGAATAAATCCTCTAAGGAGCTTGGCATTATGTTAATCAACCAAACCTAAGAATAATTGGTGTTCCAGAGGAAGAAGAGAAATCTAAAAAAGTTTGGAAAACTTATTTGAGGGAATAATTGAGGAAAACTTTCCTGGTTTTGCTAGAAATCTAGACATCCAAACACAAGAAACTCAAAGATCACCTGGTGATATGCTTTGGCTGTGTCCCTACCAAAATCTCATCTTGAATTGTAGCTTCCATAATCCCCATGTGTCACGGGAGGGACGCAGTGAGGGGCAATTGAATCATGCAAGTGGGTTTTTCCCATGCTCTTCTCATGATAGAGAATAAATCTCAAGAGATCTGGTGGTTTTATAAAGTTCCCCTGCACATGCTCCTTTGCCTTCCACCATGTAAGATGTGCCTTTGCTCCTCCTTCATCTTCTGCCATGATTGTTAGGCCTCCCCAGCCATGTGAAACTGAGTCCATTAAACCTCTTTTTATAAATTTATAAATTACCCAGTCTCGGGTATGTCTTTATTAGCAGCATGAGAACAGACTAATACACCCTGGAAATTCATCACAAAAAGATAATCATCTAGGCACATAGTCATCAGGTTATCTAAAGTCAAGATGAAGGAAAGAATCTTAAGAGCTCTGAGGCAAAAGCATCATGTAATCTAAAAAGGAAAATCTATCAGATTAACAGCAGATTTCTCAGTGGAAATCTCACAAGCTAGAAGAGACTGGGGTTCTACATTTAGACTCCTTAAACAAAACAATTATCAGCCAAGAACTTTCTATCCAGTGAAGCTAAGCCTCATAAATGAAGGAAAGGTAGTCTTTTACAGACAAACAAAGGCTGAGAGAATTCACCACTACCAAGCCATCACTATAGTAAATGCTAAAAGGAATTCTAAACCTTGAAAGAAAACCTCAAAATACACCAAAACAGAACCTTCTTAAAGCATAAATCTCACAGGGCCTATGAAACAATAACACAATTAAAAAAAAAAAACCAAGATATTCAGGCAACAGCTAGCACAATGAATAGAATAGTACCTCACATGTCAACACTAACATTGAACGTAAATAGCCTAAATGCTCCACTTATACAATGGCAGGATGGATAAGAATTCAACAATCAAGTATCTGCTGTCTTCAAGAGACTCACCTAACATATAAGGACTCATTAAACTTAAGGTAAAGGAGTGGGAAAAGATATTCCATGCAAATGGAAACGAAAAGCAAGCAGGATGGCTGAGCACGATGGTTCATCCTGTAATCGGCACATTGGGAGGCTGAGGAGGGCAGATCACCTGAGGTCAGGAATTCAAGACCAGCCTGGCCAATATGGTGAAACCCCATCTCTACTAATAATACAAAAATTAGCTGGGTGTGGTGGCATGCATCTGTAATCCCACTTACTTGGGAGGCTGAGACATGAGAATTGCTTGAACCCTGGAGGCAGATGTTGCAGTGAACCGAGATCGTGCCACTGCACTCTAGCCTGGGTGACAGAGTGAGACTCCATCTCTAAATAAATAAACAAAAGCAGGAGTAATTATTCTATATTAGACAAAACAGACTTTAAAGCAACAACTGTTAAAAAAGACAAAGAGGGACATTATATAATGAAAAAGGACTAGTCCAACAGGAAATTATCACAGTCCTAAATATATATGCACCTAACACTGGCACTCCCAAATTTATAAAGCAATTACTACTAGGCCTAAGAAATGAGATAGACGGCAACACAATAATAGTGGGGGACATCAATACCCCACTGACAACACTAGACAGGTCATCAAGACAGATAGTCAACAAAGAAACAATGGACTTAAACTATACCCTAGAATAAATTAACTTGAAAGCTATTTATAGAACATTCTACCCAGAAACTGCAGAGTGTATATTCCATTCATCAGCACATGGAACATTCTCCAAGGTAAACCATATGATAGGCAACAAAACAAGACTCAATAAATTTAAGAAAATCAAAATTATTATATCAAGTATTATCTCAGATCACAGTGGAAGAAAATTGGAAATCAGCTCAAAAAGGAAGCCTCAAAAAGATGCAAATACATGGAAATTAAATAATCTGCCCCTGAATGATTGTGGAGTCAACAGTGAAATCAAGATGGAAATTTAAAAATTCTTTGAGCTGAACAATAATAGTGACACAACCTATCAAAACTTCTGGAATGCAGTGAAAGCAGTGCTAAGAGGAAAGTTCATAGCATTAAATGCCTATATCAAAAAGTCTGAAAGAGCACAAACAGACAATCTAAGGTCACATCTCAAGGAATCAGAGAAACAGGAAAGAACCAAACCCAAATTCAGCAGAAGAAAAGAAATAACAAAAATCAGAGCAGAACTGAATGAAATTGAAACAACAACAATAGCAAAAAAAAAAAAAAATACAAAAGATAAATGAAACAAAAAGTTGGTTCCTTAAAAAGCTAAGCAAAATTGATAGACCATTAGCAAGATTAATCAAGAAAAGAAGAGAGAAGATCCAAATAAGCTCAATTAGAAATGAAATGGGAGATATTACAACCAATTCCACAGAAATACAAAAGAACACTCAAGGCTACTATGAACACCTTTACACACACAAACTAGAAAACCTAGAGGAGATGGATAAATTCCTGGAAATATACAACTCTCATAGATTAAAACAGGAAGAAATAGAAACACTGAATAGACCAATAACAAGCAGTGAGATTGAAACGGCAATAAAAAGATTGCTAACAACAACAAAAAAAGTCTAGGACCAGCTAGATTCACAGCTGAATTCTATCAGACATTCGAAGAAGAATTTGTACCAATCTTCTTGACACTATTCTAAAAGATAGAGAAAGATGGAATCCTCCCTGAATTATTCTGTGAAGACAGTATCACCCTAATACCAGAACAAGGAAAGAATATAACCAAAAAATAAAACTACAGACCGATATCCCTGATGAACGTCGATGCAAAAATTCTTAACAAAATACTAGCTAACAGAATCCAACAGCATATCAAAAAGATAATCCACTATAATCAAGTGGGTTTTATATTAGGGATGCAGGGATGGTTTAACATATGCAAGTCAATACATGTGATATACTGCATAAACAGAACTAAAAACACAGTTCACATAATCGTATCAACAGATGCAGAAAAGTCATTTGACAAAATCCAGCATGCCTGTATGACTAAAACCCTCAGCACAATTGGCATTGAAGGGACATACCTTGTGGTCATAAAAGCCATCTAGGACATACCCACCACCAACATTATGCAGGACAGGAAAAAGTTGAAGGCATTCCCCCTGATAACTGGAACAAAACAAGGATGCCCACTTTCACCACTTCTATTAAACATAGTACTAAAGTCCTAGCCAGAACAATCAGACAAGAGAAAGAAATCAAGTGCATCCAAATAGGTAAAGAGGAAGTCAAACTGTCGCTATTCACTGATGAGATGATCACATACCTGGAAAACACAAAAGATGCATCTCAAAGACTCCTAGATTTGATAAATAAATTCAGTAAACTTTCAGGATACAAAATAAATGTACACAAATCAGTAGCACTGCCATACACCAACAGCGACCAAGCTGAGAACCAAATTAAGACTGCAACCCATTTTACAATAGCTACCAAAAAACAAACAAACAAACAAACAAAAACTTAGAAATATACCTAACGAAGGAGGTTAAAGACCTCTGCAAGGAAAACAACAAAACACTGCTGAAATAAGTCACAGAAGACACAAACAAATGAAAGCATATCAGAGGAGCCAAGATGGCCGAATAGGAACAGCTCTGGTCTACAGCTCCCAGCGTGAGCGATGCAGAAGACGGGTGATTTCTGCATTTCCATCTGAGCTTTGAAGAGAGCAGTGGTTCTCCCAGCACGCAGCTGGAGATCTGAGAACGGGCAGACTGCCTCCTCAAGTGGGTCCCTGACCCCTGACACCTGAGCAGCCTAACTGGGAGGCACCCCCCAGCAGGAGCAGACTGACACCTCACACGGCTGGGTACTCCAACAGACCTGCAGGTGAGGGTCCTGTCTGTTAGAAGGAAAACTGACAAACAGAAAGGACATCCACACCAAAAACCCATCTGTACATCACCATCATCAAAGACCAAAAGTAGATAAAACCACAAAGATGGGGAAAAAACAGAGCAGAAAAACTGGAAACTCTAAAAAGCAGAGCACCTCTCCTCCTCCAAAGGAACGCAGTTCCTCACCAGCAGCAGAACAAAGCTGGACGGAGAATGACTTTGACGAGCTGAGAGAAGAAGCATTCAGACGACCAAATTACTCCGAGCTACGGGAGGACATTCAAACCAAAGGCAAAGAAGTTGAAAACTTTGAAAAAAATTTCGAAGAATGTATAACTAGAATAACCAATACAGAGAAGTGCTTAAAGGAGCTGATGGAGCTGAAAACCAAGGCTTGAGAACTATGTGAAGAATGCAGAAGCCTCAGGAGCCTATGCCATCAACTGCAAGAAAGGGTATCAGCAATGGAAGATGAAATGAATGAAATGAAGCGAGAAGGGAAGTTTAGAGAAAAAAGAATAAAAAGAAATGAGCAAAGCCTCCAAGAAATATGGGACTATGTGAAAAGACCAAATCTACGTCTGATTGGTGTACCTGAAAGTGACGGCAAGAACCGAACCAAGCTGGAAAACACTCTGCAGGATATTATCCAGGAGAACTTCCCCAATCTAGCAAGGCAGGCCAACATTCAGATTCAGGAAATACAGAGAACACCACAAAGATACTCCTTGAGAAGAGCAACTCCAAGACACATAATTGTCAGATTCACCAAAGTTGAAATGAAGGAAAAAATGTTAAGGGCAGCCAGAGAGAAAGGTCGGGTAACCCTCAAAGGGAAGCCCATCAGATTAACAGCAGATCTCTCGGCAGAAACTCTACAAGCCAGAAGAGAGTGGGGGCCAATATTCAACATTCTTAAAGAAAAGAATTTTCAACCCAGAATTTCATATCCAGCCAAACTAAGCTTCATAAGTGAAGGAGAAATAAAATACTTTACAGACAAGCAAATGCTGAGAGATTTTGTCACCACCAGGCCTGCTCTAAAAGAGCTCCTGAAGGAAGCGCTAAACATGAAAAGGAACAACCAGTACCAGCTGCTGCAAAATCATGCCAAAATGTAAAGACCATCAAGACTAGGAAGAAACTGCATCAACTAACGAGCAAAATAACCAGCTAACATCAGGACAGGATCAAATTCATACATAACAATATTAACCTTAGATGTAAATGGGCTAAATGCTCCAATTAAAAGACAAAGACTGAAAATTGGATAAAGAGTCAAGACCCATCAGTGTGCTGTATTCAGGAAACCCATCTCACGTGCAGAGAAACACATAGGCTCAAAATAAAGGGATGGAGGAAGATCTACCAAGCAAATGGAAAACAAAAAAAGGCAGGGGTTGCAATCCTAGTCTCTGATAAAACAGACTTTAAACCAACAAAGATCAAAAGAGACAAAGAAGGCCATTACATAATGGTAAAGGGATCAATTCAACAAGAAGAGCTATCCTAAATATATATGCACCCAATACAGGAGCACCCAGATTCATTAAGCAAGTCTTGAGTGACCTACAAAGAGAATTAGACTCCCACACAATAATAATGGGAGACTTTAACACCCCACTGTCAACATTAGACAGATCAACAAGACAGAAAGTCAACAAGGATACCCAGGATTTGAACTCAGCTCTGCAACGAGTGGACCTAATAGACATCTACAGAACTCTCCACCCCAAATCAACAGAATATACATTTTTTTCAGCACCACACCACACCTATTCCAAAATTGACCACATAGTTGGAAGTAAAGCTCTCCTCAGCAAATGTAAAAGAACAGAAATTATAACAAACTGTCTCTCAGACCACAGTGCAATCAAACTAGAACTCAGGATTAAGAAACGCACTCAAAACTGCTCAACTACATGGAAACTGAACAACCTGCTCCTGAATGACTACTGGGTACATAACAAAATGAAGGCAGAAAAAAATTTGTTCTTTGAAACCAAAGAGAACAAAGACACAACATACTAGAATCTCTGGGACACATTCAAAGCAGTGTGTACAGGGAAATTTATAGCACTAAATGCCCACAAGAGAAAGCAGGAAAGATCCAAAATTGACACCCTAACATCACAATTCAAAGAACTAGAAAAGCAAGAGCAAACACATTCAAAAGCTAGCAGAAGGCAAGAAATAACTAAAATCAGAGCAGAACTGAAGGAAATAGAGACACAAAAAACCCTTCAAAAAATTAATGAATCCAGGAGCTGGTTTTTTGGAAAGATCAACAAAATTGATAGGCTGCTGGCAAGACTAATAAAGAAAAAAAGAGAGAAGAATCAAATAGATGCCATAAAAAATGACAAAAGGGATATCACCACCAATCCCACAGAAATACAAACTACCATCAGAGAATACTACAAACACCTCTATGCAAATAAACTAGAAAATCTAGAAGAAATGGATAAATTCCTGGACACATACACCCTCCCAGGACTAAACCAGGAAGAAGTTGAATCTCCGAATAGACCAATAACAGGCTCTGAAATTGTGGCAATAATCAATAGCTTACCAACCAAAAAGAGTCCAGGACCAGATGGATTCACAGCCAAATTCTACCAGAGGTACAAGGAGGAACTGGTACCATTCCTTCTGAAACTCTTCCAATCAATAGAAAAAGAGGGAATCCTCCCTAACTCATTTTATGAGGCCAGCATCATCCTGATACCAAAGCTCGGCAGAGACACAACCAAAAAAGAGAATTTTAGACCAATATCCTTGATGAACATCGATGCAAAAACCCTCAATAAAATACTGGCAAACCGACTCCAGCAGCACATCAAAAAGCTTATCCACCATGATCAAGTGGGCTTCATCCCTGGGATGCAAGGCTGGTTCAATATACGCAAATCAATAAATGTAATCCAGCATATAAACAGAACCAAAGACAAAAACCACATGATTATCTCAATAGATGCAGAAAAGGCCTTTGACAAAATTCAACAACCCTTCATGCTAAAAACTCTCAATAAATTAGGTATTGATGGAACGTATTTCAAAATAATAAGAGCTATCTATGACAAACCCACAGCCAATATCATACTGAATGGGCAAAAACTGGAAGCATTCCCTTTGAAAACTGGCACAAGACAGGGATGCCCTCTCTCCCCACTCCTATTCAACATAGTGTTGGAAGTTCTGGCCAGGGCAATCAGGCAGGAGAAGGAAATAAAGGGTATTCAATTAGGAAAAGAGGAAGTCAAATTGTCCCTGTTTGCAGATGACATGATTGTATATCTAGAAAACCACATCGTCTCAGCCCAAAATCTCCTTAAGCTGATAAGCAATTTCAGCAGAGTCTCAGGATACATAATCAATGTGCAAAAATCACAAGCATTCTTATACACCAATAACAGACAAACAGAGAGCCAAATCATGAGTGAACTCCCATTCACAATTGCTTCAAAGAGAATAAAATGCCTAGGAATCCAACTTACAAGGGATATGAAGGACCTCTTCAAGGAGAACTACAAACCACTGCTCAATGAAATAAAAGAAGATACAAACAAATGGAAGAACATTCCATGCTCATGGGTAGGAAGAATCAATATCGTGAAAATGGCCATACTGCCCAAGGTAATTTACAGATTCAATGCCGTCCCCATCAAGCTACCAATCACTTTCTTCACAGAATTGGAAAATAGTACTTTAAAGTTCATATGGAACCAAAAAAGAGCCCGCATCGCCAAGTCAATCCTAAGCCAAAAGAACAAAGGTGGAGGCACCACACTACCTGACTTCAAACTATACTACAAGTTTACAGTAACCAAAACAGCATGGTACTGGTACCAAAACAGAGATATAGATCAATGGAACAGAATAGAGCCCTCAGAAATAACGCCACATATC
Organism: Pan paniscus; assembly: GCF_029289425.2. Taxonomy (NCBI): domain Eukaryota; kingdom Metazoa; phylum Chordata; class Mammalia; order Primates; family Hominidae; genus Pan; species Pan paniscus. Next base: position 101,467,423 of record NC_073258.2, read on the forward strand.
TACAACTATCTGATCTTTGACAAACCTGAGAAAAACAAGCAATGGGGAAAGGATTCCCTATTTAATAAACAGTGCTGGGAAAACTGGCTAGCCATATGTAGAAAGCTGAAACTGGATCCCCTCCTTACACCTTATACAAAAATCAATTCAAGATGGATTAAAGACTTAAACGTTAGACCTAAAACCATAAAAACCCTAGAAGAAAACCTAGGCATTACCATTCAGGACATAGGCATGGGCAAGGACTTCATGTCTAAAACACCAAAAGCAATGGCAACAAAAGCCAAAATTGACAAATGGGATCTAATTAAACTAAAGAGCTTCTGCACGGCAAAAGAAACTACCATCAGAGTGAACAGGCAACCTACAAAATGGGAGAAAATTTTCGCAACCTACTCATCTGACAAAGGGCTAATATCCAGAATCTACAAAGAACTCAAACAAATTTACAAGAAAAAAACAAACAACCCCATCAAAAAGTGGGCAAAGGACATGAACAGACACTTCTCAGAAGAAGACATTTATGCAGCCAAAAAACATATGGAAAAATGCTCACCATCACTGGCCATCAGAGAAATGCAAATCAAAACCACAGTGAGATACCATCTCACACCAGTTAGAATGGCAATCATTAAAAAGTCAGGAAACAACAGGTGCTGGAGAGCATGTGGAGAAATAGGAACACTTTTACACTGTTGGTGGGACTGTAAACTAGTTCAACCATTGTGGAAGTCAGTGTGGCGATTCCTCAGGGATCTAGAACTAGAAATACCATTTGACCCAGCCATCCCATTACTGGGTATATACCCAAAGGACTATAAATCATGCTGCTATAAAGACACATGCACACGTATGTTTATTGTGGCATTATTCACAATAGCAAAGACTTGGAACCAACCCAGATGTCCAACAATGATAGACTGGATTAAGAAAATGTGGCACATATACACCATGGAGTACTATGCAGCCATAAAAAAGGATGAGTTCATGTCCTTTGTAGGGACATGGATGAAATTGGAAATCATCATTCTCAGTAAACTATCGCAAGAACAAAAAACCAAACACCACATGTTCTCATTCATAGGTGGGAATTGAACAATGAGAACACATGGACACAGGAAGGGGAACATCACACTCTGGGGACTGTTGTGGGGTGGGGGTAGGGGGGAGGGATAGCATTGGGAGATATACCTAATGCTAGATGACGAGTTAGTGGGTGCAGCGCACCAGCATGGCACATGTATACATATGTAACTAACCTGCACATTGTGCACATGTACCCTAAAACTTAAAGTATAATAATAATAAAAAATAAATAAATAAATAAATAAATAAATAAATAAATAAAAAGAAAGCATATCCCATGCTCATGGATAGGTAGAATCAATATTGTGAAAATGATCATACTGCCAAAAGCAATCTACAAATTCAATGCAATTCCTATCAAAATACCACCATCATTCTTCACAGAACTAGAAAAAAAAATCGTAAAATTTACATGGAAACAAAAAAGCCATAGCAAGATTAAGCAAAAAGTACAAACCTGGAGGCATCACATTACTCAACTTCAAACTAGACTATTAATATAAGGCTATAGTCACCAAAACAGCATGGTACCGGTATATAAATAGACAGACTAATGGAACAGAATAGAGAACCCAGAAATAAAGCCAAATACTTACAGTCAAGTGATCTTCAAAAAAGTAAACAAAAACATATAGTGAAGAAAGGACACGCTGTTCAACAAATGGTGCTGGGATAAATGGCAAGCCACATGTAGAAGAATGAAACTGGATCCTCATCTCTCACCTTATACAAAAATCAACTCAAGATGGATCAAAGACTTAATCTAAGACCTGAAACTATAAAAATTCTAGAAGGTAACATCAGAAAAACCCTCCTAGAAATTGGCTTAGGCAAAGAGTTCATGACCAAGAGCCCAAAGAAAATGCAACAAGAACAAAGATGAATAGAGGAGACTTAATTAAACTAAAAAGCTTCTGCAGAGTGAAAGAAATAATCAGCAGAGTAAACAGACAACCACAGAGGGGGAGAAAATCTTTGCAAAGCATATATCCAACAAAGGACTAATATCCAGAATCTGCAAGGAACTCAAACAAACCAGCAAGAAAAAAACAAATGATCCCATCAAGAAGTGGGCAAATGACATGAATAGCAAATTCTCAAAAGAAGATATACAAATGGCCAACACACATATGAAAAAATGCTCAACATCACTAATTATCAGGGAAATGCAAATCAAAACCTCAATGCAATAATAACACTTTACTCCTGTAAGAATGACTGTAATTTAAAAATCAAAAACCAATAGATGTTGGTATGGATGTGGTGAAAAGGGGACACTTTTACACTCCTAATGAGAATGTAAACTAGTACAACCACTATGGAAAACAGTGTAGAGAGTCCTTAAAGAACAAAAAGTAGAACTATCATTTAATCCAGCAATCCCACAACAGAATATCTACCCAGAGGACAAGAAATTATTATATGAAAAGGACACTTGCACATGCATGTTTATAGCAGGACAATTCACAATTGCAAAAATATGGAATCAACCCAAATGCCCATCAATCAGCAAGCAGATAAAGAAAATGTGGTATGTATATATACCATGAAATACTACTCAGCCATAAAAAGGAACAAAATAATGGCATTCACAGCAACCTGGATGGAGTTGGAGACCATTATTCTAAGTGAAGTAATTCAGGAATGGAAAACCAAACATCATATGTTCTCACTTATAAGTGGGACCTAAGCTATGAGGATGCAAAGGCATGAGAATGATACAATGCACTTTGGGGCCTTGAGGGGAAGGTTGGGAGGGGTGTGAAGGATAAAAGACTACACACTGGGTACAGTGTACACTGCTCAGGTGATGGGTGCACCAAAATCTCAGAAATCACACCTAAAGTACCTATCTATACAACAAAACACCACTTATTCCCCAAGAACCTATTGAAATTTTAAAAATTAAAAATTTAAATAAATAAATAAAGTTCAGTGTGATGAGAAGTAAATAAATACATAAATAAATAATTCAGTGTCATGAAATCCTAAGAAAGACTCAAGAAGTATTCCAGAATAAAGGAGACTAAAGAGAAATGATGACTGAATACAATGCATGATATTGGATTTTCTTTTTACAAAGGACTTTGTTAAGGCCTTAGAGGAAATTTGAATAAGGCATGTAGATTAGATAAGCATATTGTATCAATGGTGATTTCCTGATTTTGATAATATACTACTTTTATGTGAAAGAATTTCTGTAATTTTAGGAAAAAATGACTAAAGTATTTAGGAGTAAACAGGCATCCAATTTACAACTTACACTTAAAGATTATACACGCACACACAAAACTCGTGTGTGTGTATGTGTGTGTGTGTGTGTGTGTACAGGGAAAGAGATAGAGCAAATAAATTGTTAACATTTGGGGAATATGAGTAATGGGTATCAAGAAAGTTTTTTGTAGTATTTTTTTCTTTTATTTATTTATTTTTTTTTTTTCTTTGAGACCGAGTATCACTCTTGTAGCCCAGGCTGGAGTGCAATGGCACTATCTCTGCTCACCACAACCTCCAACTCCCGGGTTCAAGTGATTCTCCTGCCTCAGCCTCCCAAGTAGCTGGAATTACAGGCATGCGCCACCGTGCCCGGCTAGTTTTGTATTTTTTTTTTTTAGTAGAGATGAGGTTTCTCTGTGTTGGTCAGGCTGGTCTCGAACTCTTGACCTCAGGTGATCTGCCCACCCTGGCCTCCCAAAGTGGTGGGATTATAGGCATGAGCCACTGCCCCCGGCCTTTTTTTTTTTTTTTTTTTTTTTGAGACGGAGTCTCGCTCTGTTGCCCAGGCTGGAGTGTAGTGGCGTGATCTCGGCTCACTGCAACCTCCACCTCCCAGGTTCAAGCAATTCTCCTGCCTCAGCCTCCTGAGTAGCTGGGACTACAGGTGCCAGCCACCACACCCGGCTAATTTTTGTATTTTCAGTAGAGACAGGGTTTCTCCATATTGGCCAATGATCCACCTGCCTTGGCCTCCCAAAGTGCTGGGATGACAGGCGTGTGCCACTGCGCCTGGCCTTTTTTTTTTTTTTTGAGACAAGAGTTTCACTCTTGTTGCCTAGGCTGGAGTGCAATGGCACCATCTCAGTTCACTGCAACATCCGCCTCCTGGCTTTAAGTGATTATCCTGCCTCAGCCTCCGAAGCAGTTGGGATTACAGGCATGCGCCACCATGCCTGACTGATTTTGTATTTTTAGTAGAGATAGGATTTCACCATGATGGTCAGGCCGGTCTCAAACTCCTGACCTAAGGTGATCTGCCCACCTCAGCCTCCTAAAGTGCTGGGATTACAGGCATGAGCCACCGTACCCGGCCTGTAGTATTCTTACAACTTTTCTGTTAGCCTGAAATTATTTCAAAAGTTAAAAATTAAAAAGGTGATTATTAATTTTTTGGCTTGTCCAACCAGATTTTAATTACTGAAGTGAGGAATATTCTGAGAAGTGTTTCCCACTCTATCCCTGCCCCTCAAGTTCTGGTGCTGGGGCTTTCCATTTCAATATTCACTACTGGTTTCATGTGTTTGAGGACCCTGGACTTTTATAAAGTGGGAAGAAGAAACAGCCAATGTGATTCCTCCTGACAAATACATAGGACTTACTTAAATGTAGATGCTGGTCCACAGGCTTTGACTGGCTTCTGTGCTTTGATTTGGCTTCCCAGTGGCTTACTGTTGCTGTTCACCAATGTGTTAGGCAATGTCCTTATCCAGAACGCTCCATCTGATACTCCACCACACACCCAATCATTATGTATATTAAATTAGATCTCTTGCCCTGACCACATCTGAAATCACACTCTGTTCCCTACCTCTGCTCTACTCTCAACCTAGGCATCCTCTTCTACTTCTACAGGGGCTTGAACTTCAAGTGGTATTTTTGGTCTCTAATCTTTGTCCAATTCTATTACATAAAACGGTTGCCCTGCTCTCTCTAATTCATACCTTTATTCTTGATTTTTCAAACACCTATCTGGGGAATCAGAGAATTATGGGCTGCAGATAAAATTTTGAGTAGCGCCGGCTTTATAGTTGATAATTCAAGCTTTTGTTTTGTATGAATTTGTCTAGGAAAAATTGTAGTGAGAAGACTAGAGAGACATGAGGATCTCCCAGTATTTAACAGGTAAAATATTCACTTATTAAATTATAGGCATTGTATATATTTTTATATTATAATTGCAATGAAAAATTAAAAACAAAGATACCGTAGTCCCTCCTTATCCATGGGCGTTATGTTCCAAGATCCCCAGTGGATGCCTGAAACCACAGATAGAACCAAATTTTATCTACACTAAGCTTTTACCTATACTTACATTCCTATGATAAAGTTTAATTTCTAAGTTAGGCACAGTATGAGATTAACGAAAATAACTAATAATAAAATAGAACAATTAGAACAATATACTGTAATTAAAGTTGTGAATGCGGTCTCTCTGTCTCTCTCTCTCAAAATATCTTAATGTTTTCAGACCATAGTTGACCATGAGTAACTGAAACTGTGGAAAGTGAAACCATGGATAAGAGGGTCTACTATAATAACAGTGCTATGTGTAACTTTCAAAGTATGGTAGAAAACTAAACAATATGGACGAGGGAGTGGAGTTTATAGTTAAATGGAAAGAACGTTGAGCCAGGAGTCAGGATTTGGTACCTCAGTTCTAGTCTTGTCTCAGCCACTATCCTGGTTACTAAAGATCAGTCAGCCTCTCTGTTTCTCAGATGAAGAGGTCATAAGCTACCTGGCTCCTGAAGTTTCTTCCAGCCATCTCTAAATGTCTATGTCTATCTCTTAAAAGTTTACTTAGTGAGACAATTTTTCATGGTCTTCTTTAGGATATTTGTAGTGTCTTTCAACCTAGAGATTCTATGATTTCATGAATTATTTTCAGATTAACTGAAAATTATTTTCACCCTGAGGAAAAAGAATTGATCAAACATGAGTTATAGCAATCAGTTAAACTGACTTAGTGACTTATCCTCATTATTGCAGAGTTCACAGTTGCTGTAAATCTCATTAAATCACAGCAAAGTACACTTACGTTGACATAGTGGTAAAATGAATAGTCATTAATTGGAGGAGAGGAGATAACTTCATTTTTTCTTATCATAAAAGTAAAAAATTCTTATTGGAAAAGAAATTAGAAATGCAGAATATTATAAAGAAGAAACTAAAGATCACCCACAATTCCATTGCCGGAAATAACCTCTCACAACATTATTAAACATTACTTTTTAAATACTATCCTAAAGCAATAGTTATATATATATTATATATGTTTACAATGGCATTATCATAATGAAAAATTGAGAATTACTCCATCTATAGAGGACCGATTAAATAAATCATTAGCCGTCTATACAGAGGACTATTACATTAGAAAGTGTGAGCTGTTTGCTTGAGTTAGCACTTGATCACAATCAACTACAGGGCTTAACTCAATTGTGATGCATCTTGGCACTGCATGCTGTGGATTACTAGTACTCCCCTTCTGATCAGCATACATTTAGTGCTTCATTCAAGGCCAAGGACATGACTAAACCAATCCCAATAGTTCATCATTGTGGTGTATTTTTAGCAAGGGATCACTTTTAGTACTAAGTAGAGAATCATTTTGGGTTGAAGCAGGAAAACAAAAACCACAGTAAGTATTTCAACAGACAAATTTTGTTAAAAGGAACTGATCAAATAGTATTGGCAAATCAAAAAATGAGGACACTGAAGTAACACATAGCTTTGTCCAAGCCCATTGAACAGAATATCTTGAAAAATGGGAAGAGGATACTAAAATAACGCATAGCTCGCACCTGCATGAAGCCCTACCACCTCAATGATAAAAGAACCACAAAGATAAAAGGTTAGAGTAGCACCTGAAACTTGGAGAGGCCCTCCAGAGCTGGGACGATCTCTGAAGAAGGATGATGATGGTGCCTCGGCAGCTCAAAGGAGGAGCCTGTGAAGTGGGGACATTAATGTTTCTTATTTTATAAGGTTCTTATGTAGACTAAATGAGATTATGCATGTGAAGCTCTAACTGTAATTATTGGTGGGAAGTAATGTAGGCCAGTAGTTAAGTGTAGAAACCATAAATCGGGCTGCCTGGGTTGAAATCTTATTTCTGAGAAGACCAGCACGTCATAGCAAGTCTCTTTACTTTCTTGTTATCATAGTGACTATACATTGATTGCAATTCACCAAATCTTACTAGAATAGCAAACTGGACTATTTGTGATTAGATAGATACAAACTCTGACATGTTAGTAGTATAATTTTTCCCATATCACAGCTTAGAAAACTGAGGTATAGGTATTTTTAAGGCTACATAGCTCATAAGTGGTAGAACCTTTATTGAATCAGAATTTTCCATAATATTTATCACCTTATTTCTTAGTTCATTTGTGCTACTATAACAAAATGCCACAGACTGGGTAATGTATAATGAACATAAATTTATTGGCTCACTGTTCTGGAGGCTGGGAACTCTTAATATCAAGGTGCCAGCAGGTTTGGCAATTCTGATTCCAAGATGGTGCCTTAAATGATGCCTCCTCTGGAGGGGTGGAACACTTTGTCTTCACATGGCAGAAGGCAGAATGAAGAGACAAAAGGGGGCCCAATTTACCCTTTTATAAAGTCATAAATCCCACCCATGAGGGCAGAGTACTCATGGCCTAATCAACCTCTTAAAGGGGTCACCTTTTAATACTGTTACAATGGCAGTTAAATTTCAACATGAGTTTTGGAAGGGACAAACATTCAAACCACAGCACCATCTAATACATTATGTATTTTTACTTATTTATCTCCCTCTACCCACTGGATTATAAGCTGCATGAGAACAAGTTATTCATTCATTCCTTCTTTCATTTATTTATGTATTTACTGCTATATTCCAAGCCCTTTGAACAGAGACTGGCACATAATAAGCATTAAATAAATATTTGTTGATTGAATATGAACCAAGTAGGGACCCAGAGAAAGAACTATACATATTATCTCACTTTATAATGGCTACAATGTTGAGATAGTAGAGTATGTATTATTTTGCCTCAACTTTATAGAAAAAAACTTCATATTGACAAAGTGAAATAAATGGTTTAAATCACAGATGTAGAAGAGCCTAGACCTCAGGATTACCAGCCCATAGCTTTTTCCCATTATAAAACAGTCTATTCTTAAAATTTGAGCTAAAAGTCAAAAAAGATAATCAGAGAAAAGTGTGAAAAATATGTATTAGGCTCATAATAAAATCTTTATGAAGTCAGTGCATCCCCGACCGCTGTGGAGAATGCTGTAGTGGAATAATGAGCTATTTCACTATTATCGTTTTCAGCAGACTGTCAGCATAGCTTTCTCTCTCATCTCAATATTTCTAAGAATGTAGTTTCAACCCTAAGTCAAAATTACTTAGTAAAATTTCTGGGTTTTTTTGTATCCAGAAATCATTACTAACTTTATTTGAAAACCACACACACACACAAAGATTCAAAATGTGTCTACTTTAGGTTTCCCAGATAGCAGCTTGAGTTATAATCACTAATTAAATATTTAAAGACTTCAAAGCAGCATTTAGAGAAATAAGTGGGTAAATGCAACATGGCCATTGTACTTGAACCTCACAGGGTTTTGTAAATCTTCAATTAATTAGTGTTTATAAGCTACCATGAGATCATTGGATAAATAATAGATAATAATAATTAAGTGTTATTATTACATGAAATGCATTATTACATTTAAGTGCTCATGAAAATTGCTAAAATTAAAGAGTGCCGAATGGCAAAGCCCATACAAATAATTTAAAGTGTGTATCATTCCTTTAGTCTGAGCCCTGAGAGATGTTTGAAATTGGTTAACCGCCATGAAAAGTTGAAATGTTTTTATGGATGGGGAAACAGAAGTACAAAGAGATAAAGAGCACACACAGCTAGAAACAAAGCATGGTTTTCCTTGATCCCAACCTGGCACAAAGATACAGAATCATAATTGAGGCAAGACCCACTTACCAAACAAAACAATAAAGAAACAAGTTGTAAGCTCTAGTTGATAGCAATCAGCATAAACTTGCTTTGCAAAAACTAGCAGGTCTTTGTTCTTAAAATAACTGCTTTGGCTTTGCAGATGCCGCTGCTGGGAGCCTTGTACTATCAGTCATGGTCAACCCCACTGTGTTCTTCGACATCGCCTTTGACGGCGAGACCTTGGGGTGCATCTCCTTCAAGCTGTTTGCAGACAAGTTTCCAAAGACAGAAGAAAACTTTCATGCTCTGAGCACTGGAAAGAAAAGATTTGGTTATAAGGGTTCCTGCTTTCACAGAAATATTCCAGGGTTTATGTGTCAGGGTAGTGACTTCACACACCATAATGGCACTGGTGGCAAGTCCATCTACGGGGAGAAATTTGAAGATGAGAACTTCATCCTAAAGCATACAGGTCCTGGCATCTTGCCCATGGCAAATGCTGGACCCAACACAAATGGTTCCCAGTTTTTCATCTGCACTGCCAAGACTGAGTGGTTGGATGGCAAGCATGTGGTCTTTGGTAAGGTGAAAGAAGGCGTGAATATTGTGGAGGCCATGGAGCACTTTGGGTCCAGGAATGGCAAGACCAGCAAGAAGATCATCAGCATTGCTGACTGTGGACAACTCTAATAAGTTTGACTTGTGTTTTATGTTAACCACCAGACCATTTCTTCTGTAGCTCAGGAGAGCACTCCTCCACCCCATTTGCTCGCAGTATCCTATCATCTTTGTGCTCTCGCTGCAGTTCCCTTTGTGTTCCATGTTTTCCTTGTTCTCTTCCATGCCTAGCTGGATTGGAGAGTTAAGTTTATGATTATGAAATCAAAACTAAATAAAAATTTAAAAAATAAAATAAAATAACTGCTTCTACTGATCAAGGAGTCAGAGTCACCGTGAGTTTTCACCTAAGTTTCCATCTATGCTGGAAATCAGTGCCAACATCAATATGTTCAATTACAAGCTATAAGCTTGAAAGATGTTTCAATTTTATAAAATTAAATGTAATCTTCTTAATGTAGCTTTAAGTTAGTTTATAGAGTGAATAGGGATGGTATGGCTGCCACACAACTTACCAGTTCTTCAACTTTCTTCTTCAGTAAGTTCTTCTTCCTGTATCCCTGGGAAAATAGAGAAGTTCCTTTATTTTCAGACGAGTGAAACACCAAGAAGGCTGTAGAGTGTTTTTTCTAGTCATTTGGACAAGTGAGTATAAATGAGTAGAGGTCAGGGATCTTCCTTGCATAACTATGAAAATCAGTGTGTCGAAAATTTACAAATAGAGGTGAGGCATTGAGCAACAGGTGAGCGTATTTGTTAGGATCTTTCTGGCAATGCTTTTCCCTTTGGCCTTTTCCAGGAGCACGGCTCTTTTGTATTTGTCACACAGGACCTGGGTGCCTGACTAAATAGCATGGCTTTAGACAGCAAATAACTCTCTAGCCATAGCAGAATGCAAGCGTGAGTTGATAAACTTTTTTTTTTTTTAACTCTGCCACTGTTTGTTTTTCTCCCTTCTGACCTTGAAAACAAAAATTGATCTGACTTCTACAAGAAGATTTTGTTTAGAGTACCATAAGCTACTAAATAGTAAGATATTTCAGAAATATTTTAGAAAGACTGATGAACAAAGGATAAATTAATCAAGATTAGTATAAAATGTCCATTCCTTATTTAAAGTAAAGTTATATTTGGCCAGGCACGGTGGCTCACACGTGTAATTCCAGCACCTTGGGAGACCAAGGCAGGTGGATCACTTGAGGTCAGGAATTTGAAACCAGCCTGGCCAACACGGTGAAACTGTCTCTACTAAAAATACAAAAATTAGCCAGGCGTGGTGGTGCACACCTGTAATCCCAGCTACTCAGAAGGCTGAGGCAGGAGAATTGTTTGAACCCGGGAGGCAGAGGTTGCAGTGAGCCAAGATCGCAGCATTGCACTCCAACCTGGGCGACAGAGTGAGACTCCGTCTCAAAATAAATAAATAAATAAATAAATAAATAATAATAATAATAATAATAAAGTTAAGTTATATTCATGGAAAGTTGAAAAACATTTGAAAGCATTTAAATCAACACATCTACTATTTATTGTCAAACATGAAGTTATAGCCATAATCAAATCTCTATAGACAACATAGGGTCAGTGTATATTTTCCAACCAATTTTGAAAATAGTGTTTATTTGTTTTAAACATCTATGGCATTTTTAATTCTCACATCTCCATCTTCCTTAACACCAAAAATATTGTCCCATCTTCACAATAAAAAGTCACAAGACTATTTTAAGTACTAGGCTATCTTTCTGAAAAGCTTCTTAATTATGTGGTTAAAATGCTTTTATTGCTTACGGAGTAGTTCTAAGTTATGGTCTTTCCTCGCTCCCTGCCCAATCAGACTTCAAGATACATGATATATAAATTTATTTCCCTAAAACTATGTGCTTACATTTTCTCTTGGTTTGTTTATTTAATAAAGTTTTCCATAAAATCTGACTCATTTTTCTTTACAATCAGCATTGTAAGCCCACTCCAGAGATTGCATTTTTTTTCAGTCTAATCTAAAACTGGTGTTCTTGTCTGTCATTTTCTTCACAAAACTTCTGTCAATGACTTCTGTTTTTATTTTTAACTTTCTACTAAATGTCTTGAGATGATACCTTGATGCATCTGAAGTTTATTGGGAAATATAGGAAGAAAAGTTAATGATAAAATTTTGCAATAGTCAGTGCGTTAAATTTGAATAGCTAAATATTTGTTGATAAATAGGCTTTGGGGATTCCAGGAGTTGGGGAAGACCTATCCATCGGATTCCTTCTTGTCTCTAGGAGCAGACAACACAAATTAGGTATGCACATGTAGCTTTTTGCCCAGACACTCTCTGACCTCTATTACTGCCTTAGTTCTCTTAGACTCCAGTTGCCTCTCACAGCAGCCTGCTTTGAAACCACTTTTTAACAAAAAAGCTTCTTAGTTTACCTAATTCTACCCCTGTGTCATTTTAACCAAATTTTCTCTGCCACCCCACTGCAGCATCTCGGAGGAATACTTAAGGGAAAGTCAGATCATCACTGTTTGGTATTTTATTTTCATAAGTCGGAGTCTTACTATTTTGCCCAGGCTGCTCTTGAACTATTGGGTTCAATTGATCCTCCTGCCTCAGCCTCCCAAGTACCTGGAAATAGGGGCATGAGCACTGTGCCAAGCTCAATAGTAATATTGGTGCTTCTTTCTCGCAGTGCTGTACTATATTTAAGATAACTTCTTGTTGTTTGTAACCACTTGCAAAATATTCCTGATTTCTTCCCAGGTCGTAAAGTGCATCAAATTACTATTACTTTGAAATGGTAACTTTATGGGCCTATCTACATGCCCCTTCCATAGAGAAGGAAAAATTCTTCATTATGTTTTATTTTTATATTTTTTAGGCGGAGTCTTGCTGTGTCACCTGGGCTGGAGTGCAGAGGTACAATCTGGGCTCGCTGCAACTTCCTTCTCCTGGGTTCAAGCTATCCTGCCTCAGCCTCTCTAGTAGCTGGGATTACAGGCGCGTGCCAACACGCCCGGCTAATTTTTGTATTTTAGTTGAGATGGGGTTTCACTATGTTGTCTAGGCTCGTATCAAACTCCTGATCTCAGGTGATCCACCCACCTCAGCCTCCCAAAGTGCTGGGATTACAGGCGTGAGCCACCCAGGCAGCCAAGAAGGAAGAATTTTTGTAAGTGGTTAACGTGTTCTATCTGAAGATCAGCAAAAGGAATAAACTACATTAACAGATTTAGTTTAGCTATTTGCTAGCAATGTGAATTTTGGCAAATCAATCTCTCTAAGTCTCTAAAATAGGAAAAGCAATACCACTCCTAGTGTTTTGAAACACAGTGACCATCTATCGCTGTCAAATTCCCAGCATTCTTTTTCCCTCTGGGAACAGCGCCTTCCTACCTCCTATAGTTCTGATACAATGGTTATTTCTGAGAGCCCCGCCAATCTCCTGACCACAAGGTTTAGCAAGTGACACCGACATAGCCAATCAGAATACTGCAACCCTCTCTTTGTATTATAATTGGTCCCAGATATGGGCACATGACCCACAAAGGGCCAATTGAAGTCCCTCTTTGAGTTTTGCTATATGAACACACAGAATCTGTCCTCTAGGACAGCAAGCACTGAGAAATATGTGAAGCCAAAGCCAGATGGCTTTGGATTTTATTCTCAGGCCAATTATCAGAGAGAAAATCTGAGGTGAGAGTTGGGGACAGAGTTAGAGATGCCCCTGAAGTTTTAAATTAAGCCTTTAACACCACCCCGCCACACCCCCGAAGGATTCCCTCCCCTTCAGTGCTTACACTAGTTCAAGTTGGTTTGTGCTTCTTGCAACTGAAAGGACTCTGAGTAATAGAGAGGGTTAAACAAGACAAAGTACGTGAAGTATAAAGATATGTACAAACATAAGGTGTAACTATCACTCTCAGGGAATGCCATGCCACACCCCTAAATTTATTATGAATAAAAATTGGTATCAGAGACATAGAGTCAGGACTATATGGTGTGGAATCACTTGACAAATATGACTATAGTGTACTAATGACATGACCTCCAATTATGTCCCATACAATCCATAACAAAAATTTAGGGGCCACTTTCCTCCTGAAGTATACCTGAATTTCTCTCTCTCTTTTTTTTTTTTTTTTTTTTTTTTGAGATGGAGTCTCACCTGTCGCCCAGGCTGGAGTACAGTGGCGTGACCTCGGCTTATTGCAACCTCTGTCTCCTGGATTCAGGTGATTCTCCTGCCTCAGCCTTCCAAGTAGCTGGGATTACAGGCATGTGCAACCACACCTGGCTAATTTTTATATTTTTAGTAGAGACGGGGTTTCACCATGTTGGCCAGGCTGGTTGGTCTTGAACTCCTGACCTCAGGTGATCTGCCCACCTCAGCCTCCCAAAGTGCTGAGATTACAAGAGTGAGCTACGCCCAGCATACCCTGAATTTCTACAGAACAAGATATGGATAAGACAGTACAAACTGAGCTCTGATGAGCCACACTACATGATAAAGTTTCAAAAATTGCCTAAAAGCACAAATCATTTAGATATACTGTCAAAATACCACAGAATTGCACCTATTCTTTTAAATTCCATTGTACACACTTTGTTTGTCTTCTATGTGAATGTTCAAAGAACAGAGACTGTTGTGATATTTTGTAGTTTTGTGTCTTCTGTGACTATGATGATTTCTCCTCTGTCTTCTACCACCCCCCACCTTCAGTACTAAATTGGGTTGTTACCTTAAAAGGCAAAAATTAGTGACTATATTTGTCCCTGTTGAAACAGGGAATAAACAAACAGCTGCGGTTAGTGCGTAGGCATTTAAGACATTCAGAATGCAGATTGTGGTTTAGATATCTGTCTGAAAAATGGGATTCCCAGGATAGGAGTCCATTTAGAAATTAACACAGTGTACAGGTAAAGCAAAGACATCGAAGATAAATAAAATCTCGAGGACTAGCTCAATTCCTTTATAAGCACAATGTTAGACAGTAAAATACACAATAATGTTAATCTAACTCTGTGACGTGGGCAGACAATTTTCTAACACATCACAAAATAAATAGGGCAAATCTGTTTTTAGTCTGTGTGTTTTCCTCTTTAACAAATGGAAAAAAAAATCCTGCAATCTTGCACCAAGATCCTGTTTGTGAAACACAGAAGGCCATATTAGTGCAAAACAAGAATGCCACATTTAATTTAGCTCAATATAATGACTATTTGAGCACACATTGGGTGACAGAGACTGAGCAAAAGAGTGGGCATACGAACTGGTTAATACTCAATCTCAAGTAGAAAAGTAAAATATAAAGCCCAATCTACAAAATGTACAAGACAAAAATTTCTCTACTTGGCCATATGGAGAAGGAGGGTTTGAAACCACACATTTTGACTCCTGATCAGGTGTTCTATCCACTGTATCACAGGTTCAAGATTCCACATGTCTATGTTTATCCGTTCCCACCCTGTTTACATCAGGTCAACAAATGGAATGTGTATTACGTACTCCATGAATCCTGTAGGAGAAATAAGCCTAGCTCAAAGGAAATAGTGGGTAACTCTCACTGAGCATGGCTGGGAAGCTTCCTGATGGAAGTAATCTGTGTAAGATATTGAAAAAATTATTTTTCCTTGGATGAGGATGAGAAAGAGTGGTCCAGAGGTAAGAAAATCATGATGAACTTGGAGGAGAGTTTAACACACCTAGAGAGTAAAATAAGTAACCCTGAGGAGTTGGAAGAGAAATCCCCTTCCTAGATTATTTGTTCTATTTTAAGCAGGGAAATGCTTGGTTGAAGCCATAAATGAATTAATTACTCTTCAAAACCACTGAACTGTACAAGTTTCTATGGCTTCTAGGGCTAAGGGGATCTTGTTCTCATAATGAAGTGGAAGCAGCTATTAACATAAAATAAAAATCTAGATCTGTACTTTGCCATCTTGACTTTGTTCCATCAAAGCCATTCTCTCAAACAGTATCCGCACAGCGCTACAGTCATATTTACACGTCAGGGACAGAATTGGACGGAACCCATTTCTGGTCTCCAGTTCTTTATCCCAATCCCAACCCCACACCGTCTATCATCCTGGTTAATTAAGAGAGGGTCTTCCACATTAGAAAGTAGACTACTTTCTGTACACAGGCCAAAAAATCAGTGTCCTCAAATAAAGCCAAATATTGTATTTCAGGTTTGTCTTGCCCTTCAAGGTAAACTGACTTTCACTCTCTCTTCCAGCCCCAGTGAAGGTGTAACCATAATTGAAAGGCAAAGCCAAAATGCTGGGAAATTGAGCCGGGACAATCTACAGGCTGTGGAATTTATCCTGTGTAATTGAAAGTTAAAAGCCACAATTCCTGCTCATCCATAATGTTTAACCATACTTTGGCTGAAGATTCAAGTAAAGGTTTTCAGTCTTTCCATTCTATTTTTAGTTCTCATGACGCATCAATCAAAATGTAATCATAATGTTCTTGTTGCATTATTTGAAAGCTCTCTAAGCTTAACCTAAACTATCAGACCTCTGGAAAATTAGGGAAAATATGAACTTTTCAGCAGATTCTCTAGGAGAAAATAGGATTTTTGAATTACCTTATTAGAATCAAATTACATGTAGAAGAATATTACAATTATTTTATAGTTTTAATTTTTTTCCACTCACAAATGTGAGCACATGCTAGGTCAGCACACTCTTTTTTTGTCTGTGTTAGAAAGGTGCAAACCAAGTTTTGCCTTTATTTAGTTTTCCGGAAAACATTTATTGAGCAGCTATGGTGTGTCAAATAATTACAAATAAGCAGGACAAGGCCTTTGTCCTTGGACAGAAGAGATAATGAATAAAGTAAGTAAACATGTGCGTTTAAGTGTGCAGCACAGCATTACAGACATGATGAAAGAAATTAGGACAGGACGCAGTTGTTGTATGAAGTTGACTATGGGTCTCAGAAAATGAGCCATCATCATAGGGAACAGTACATGTTTGCCAGGTACTGCTGAGACATGGCAGAATGGTGAGGTTGACGAGGGATTAGGGAAGGGTACTCCAGCAGTCACAACAGGAGCAAAGGCAAAGACACATAAGTAGGCTTAGTCCAGTATTTCTCAGACTTGTGTAGTATTTAGATCTCTTATAAAGGAATATATTTCTCATGTATCCTGGAGTCAATTTGGATTATACGCGTAGAAACATAACACTAAGTATAAACCCTAATGCTTATAGCTGTTACATAATTATGAAACCAAACAGATGAACAAATTAATTATAAAGAAAAATATAAAACTAGTATCATTTAAATAATATCAGTTTAATGGTATGACTGATAATTTTTGCTAAAACAATATTGTCTTGATTGCTATGAATCTTTTGAAATTGATACGCCTATACTACTTTGTCCTAAGTGATGATTCAATTATTTCAGCTTTTTTTTTTTTAAACTAGAACCATTGCCAAATCTTTGTACAGCAAGCCGTGACATCACTTGGTCTTCATTTGTAAAATAATCTAACATTTGAAATATTGTCTCCTCTCTTTACTCATTAGTCCATGATGATAAGGCAAGTTTGTGGTATTAGTAAGAAAGTGGTCATCGCTGCAGGGGGCAATGGCTTGTGCCTGCAATCCCAGCACTTTGAGAGGCTGAGGCAGATGGATCGCTTGAGCTCAGGAGTTCCAGACCAGCCTGGGCAAATGGCGAAACCCTGTCTCTACAAAAAAAAAAAAAATGTGTATATATATATAATATATATATAATATATAATATATATATTATATATTATATATAATATATATAATTTTATATATATTATATATTATATATAATATATATAATTTAATATATATTATATAATTTAATATATGTAATTTAATATATATATAATATTAATATATATTTTATATATATACATTAGCTGGTCATGGTGGCATGTGCCTATGTTCCTAGCTACTCAGGAGGCTGAGGTGGTAGGATCTCTTGAGCCCGGGAGGCAGAGGTTGCAGTAAGCCAAGATCGCACCACTGCGTTCCAGCCTGGGCAACAGAGGAATACCCCATCTCAAAAATAAACTAGGAACTGGTCATCATCCTAGACCCTTATTACTCAAAAAGTGTTCCAGGGAGTAGCAGCACTGGCATCACCTGGAGCTTGTTAGAAATATCTTGGGCCATACAGGACTTACTGACTCGGACTCAGTGCCTTAACAAAATCTCCAGGTGATTCCTATGCACACGGAAGTTTGAAAAGCACTGATGTAGATGATTCAAAGTAGGCTTAAATCATTTTAAAATTTTCAATCAAAATTAAAACGTAAAATTTCTCATAGATGCTTCTTAAACTTCTGATGACCCCTCTCGCTAACCCATTAGGGGAATTTAAAGAAATTCAGCTGGACTGAAGCATAATTTCAGAGGCAAAAGATAAGGCAATCAATAATGTTGGAGAGATAGCAGAGACTGGTTTGGCGAAACACGAAAGAGTTTGGACTCTATCCATTAATCAATGAGGAGCCACTGAAGGACTTGAAGCCCTAGAGAGAATAATGAGATTTGCTTTTTTTAGAAAGATTATTCTGGCTGTAATCATGGATTAGAGAACTGCTGACTGGAGCCAGGGAGACAAGCTAAGGACTTATTTTAATTGCCTGGGCAGTGAGGACTGACCTAGTGCTGAAGCTGAGGCTAGAGAGGAGATAGCAAAGAGGTAGTTTGGTGACTGATTGCATGTCAAGTTTCCTAGATATCCAACTTAGGTAGAGAATGCAATTTGAAGAGCAGGTTTAGGAAAAAGGATAAGTGTACCAATATGTACATGCTGAGCTTGTGGTACCTTTGAAATATCCATCGCGGAGATGTCCAGTGGGCAGCTGCTACAAGGGCCTGCCTGGAGATACAGATATCGGAGCAGTGAAAGAGATTGCAACAAGAATCATCAGAGAGGTCAGGCGCGGTGTCTTATGCCTGTAATCCCAGCACTTTGGGAGGCCGAGGCTGGCGGATCACCTGAGGTCAGGAGTTCAAGACCAGCCTAGCCAACATGGTGAAACCCCGTCTCTACTAAAAATACAGAAATTAGCCAGGCATGGTGGCAGATGCCTGTAATCCCAGCTACTCGGGAGGCTGAGGCAGGAGAATCACTTGAACCCGGGAGGCAGAGGTTGCAGTGAGCTGAGATCACGCCACTGCACTCCAGCCTGGGGCACAAGAGCGAGACTTCATCTCAAAAAAAAAAAAAAAAAAAATCCTCATCAGAGTAACTCATGGAGAAAATGTCTAATTCAAAATGATCGCCTTACCTTGCTAAATAATCTACACAGTTAAATGGGGTTCCTGGTGTTTATGAAATGTGTACTTTTGACCAAAATTTTATACTTATATATTGTCATAGTTAAGGGTCGTACTATGTTAACAGGATTAATCACATTGTTTTATTTATTTATTTATTTATTTTTGAGACAGAGTCTCACTCTGTCGCCCAGGCTGGAGTGCAATTGCGCGATCTTGGCTCACTGCAACCTCTGCCGCCCAGGTTCAAGCAACTCTCCTGCCTCAGCCTCCCGAGTAGCTGGGATTACAGGCGCCTGTCACTGCGCCTGGCTAATTTTTGTAGTTTTAGTAGAGACGGGGTTTCACCGTCTTGGCCAGGCTGGTCTTGAACTCCTGACCTCAGGTGATCCACCTGCCTCGGCCTCCCAAAGGGCTGGGATTACAGGCGTGAGCCACTGCGCCCGGCCTAATCACATTGTTTTAGAAATAATTTAGCTAGTCATTATTTCTAATTTTTGAAGATGCCCTGAAAAACCTTGGAAGAGAACTATGATTTTTTTTTCTTATTTGAGAAGAAAATATGGTTAGGTAACCCTTTTTTTCTGTCTAGAGAAGGCTAGAGAGTAGCAGTCTCCTTTTTACACATAACTCCATAGTCATTTCTTATTGTCTGGAATGGCAGAAATCAATCATTATTAGAAAGAAAATCTCACTAATAGATCATTAGGCAGGTGAATTGTTTTCAAAACTGGAAAAAGACAGTTTTTCATGTTTCCCATTGAGTCATCTCTCACATGGAGTTCACTAGAGATGGAGGGATAACCTGGAAATCTCTAGTCTTTCTGCTCCTCCCTGTCAAACAACCTCATTCGCTATTTTTATTATTGTTTCCTTCCCTCTTCAACTGTCTCTATCTCCAGCATGAAAGGAAAAGTCAAATCATTTCAGGTCCTGAGTCATTCTTAAGCCTTCTGACTGAGGCAACCTATCAGACAAGATCCCAGCATACCTATTTCATGGTGAAACTGGCCTTGGAAGCTAACACCAGGGAGTCATTGTCATAACAAAAGTTCCCTCCCAAGGGAAGAGACTGTGTCAGGTGACAACCCACCTACACCTATCACTCCTGCCCAGTCCCAGTCCCATCTTCTCTGTGTGAGTTGAACCCAGAGGCCTATGATAAAACTAGGCTTGTAAAAAAAAAAAAAAAAAAAAAAATTATTGTTTCAGTACTGTCAGTTATTAAATTTAAATAAGACATTCTTCTTTTTTTTTTTATTTTTTGAGACAGCGTCATGCTGTGTCGCCCAGGCTGGAGTGCAGTGGTGCAATCTTGGCTCACTGCAACCTCCACCTCCTGGGTTCAAGCAATTCTCCTGCCTCAGCCTCACGAGTAGCTGGGATTACAGGCACCTGCCACCATGCCCAGGTAATTTTTGTACTTTTTTTGAGTAGAGACGGGGTTTCACCCTGTTGGCCAGCCTGGTCTCAAACTCCTGACCTTGTGATCTGCCCACCTTGGCTTCCCAAAGTGCTGGGATTACAGACATGAGCCACCGCGCCTGTCCAAATAAGACATTCTGATAGTATTTTCTGAAGATAAAGGCTATCCTCAAGTGCACCTCAACAGTGAGAGTAAAAGCAAGAACATTAGATATGTAATGATGTAATTGAAGGGTGGTGTTCCTATTGTCAGTTCCCTAGCAGAGGCCCTGCTTACAGGCTGGCTCCCCCTGACACTGGCATCTAGCTAAGCCTCTGTTGGCCATTCTACCTACCATTTTTCCCCTTGCCTAATCTCAAAGCTGTATTCTCGATTTCCTTTTCTAAGACTGCTCTTCAATCTTGATGTCTACTAAGAAATGTTCTGGGTCAGCTGTTCTCAAACTTTAGCCAGCATGAGGATTACCTAGAGGATTTGTTAAAACACAGTTGCTGGGCCCCACCTGCGAGTTTCTAATTCTGTAGGTGGAAGGTGGAGCCCAAGATTTTGCAGTTTTAACCACTTTCCAGATGATGCTGATGTTGTTTATCTTTAGGTCCCCAGTATTTTATTCATTAATTTAGTCAAAAAATATTTACTGACCACACACTATATGCCAGACATCCATTTTGCATAGCATAGCATTCTCTTTCTCTAGAGCAATCTTTTCCCAGAAGCCACCAATGACAAATTCAAGTGCTTAAGGATTTAGGAATGGTTCTACTTAAAACAGTTCTTCCTCTACTGGTTTGATTAGCAAACGTTTTATTCAGGACAGTAGTAAAGGAAGGCTCATACTAATCTAGGCTCAATTATTCCAAAAATCTTAATTAGTGAATGGAATGATGATTAATGAGTTATTTTTTTCTTGCCCTCCAAAATAGGAATTTGGAGTTACATAGGCCATTGGCTAGGACTCAGTAAAGATCTTGGTTAGATCTTGTTTTGCTTTTTTTTTTTTAAGCTATAAAAGTCATTTTTGGAACAATTTGCCATTTGATGATATTAATATTTTATCATGTATTAATTTTCTCTAAGTTTTAGTTATGTTGGAGAATTTCCTTATTCTTTGGTGATTCATGTTAAAATATTTAGAGATTATGTGTCAAAAATATCTAAAATTTACTTTATTTATTTATTTATTTTTGAGACGGAGTTTCGCTCTTCCACCCAGGCTGGAGTGCATTGCTGACATCTCGGGCTCACTGCAACCTCCGACTTCCGGTTTCAAGTGATTCTCTTGCTTCAGCCTCCCGAGAAGCTGGGATTACAGGCGCCCGCCACCACACCCGGCGAATTTTCGTATTTTTGGTAGAGACCAGGTTTCACCATGTTGGCCAGGCTGGTCTCAAACTTGTGACCTTGCGATCCGCCCACCTCAGCCTCCCGAAGTGCTGGGATTACCGAGCCCAGCTAAAATTTACTTTAAATGTTTCATATAGGCCGGGCGCGGTGGCTCATGCCTGTAATCCCAGCACTTCGGGAGGCCAAGGCGGGCGGATTACCTGAGCTCAGAAGTTCGAGACCAGCCTGGGCAACGTGGCAAAACCCTGTCTCTATTAAAAATACAAAATATTAGCCGAGCACGGTGGCCTGCGCGCCTATAGTCCCAGCGACTTGGGAGGCTGAGGCTGGAGAATCGCTTGAACCTGGGAGGCGGAGCATTGCAGTGAGCTGAGATTGCCCCACTGCACGACTTCAGCCTGGGTTTGTCTTAAAAAAACAAACAACTTTGTCTTAAAAAACAAACAAAAACACCAAAAACTTTTCTATATCGATATGCATGTGTATATATATATAAACAAAATGAGAAGTGAGAAAACAAATATGACAAAATGTTGATGTTTGTTGAATCCAAGTAGAAAGCATGTAGCTATCCATTGAGTTATTTTTTCCAACTTTGCTGTAAGTTTGAAAATTTTCATAATACAAAATTGAGGGAAAAGCAGGTTTAGAAGATTTATAATGATTCATTAAATATTCATTTTCAGTACCAACAAGATTTTCACATATTGTAAATGTTGTTCTACTTGACCACATAATGTAATAGAGTTCAGAGAGCTCCACAAATCTTTGAAGCATTCTTTGAAAGATCACAAAAAAATCATAAGGATAAAATACACTGCAACATTAAATGGAACTAGGACTAGTTCTACTTTTATTTATCTAGTAAACTAAAGTTTAATCTCAATAATCCACTTTTGTCTCACAATAAAATTTGAACAAACTGGCAGCTAGGAAAAAAATTACTAACAAGTATAAAAATAAGAACTTTACTCTTCTGAAAAAAAATTGTTCTTATACCTAGTTTTGTAAAACTGACAAATTTTGTAAAACTTTCTAATTCCATTAGCAGATAAAATTCATATTGACAGAATGTAAGATAATATACCTTTTAAAGGATAATACTATGTATCTTTATTCCTTGTAAAGGAAGTTGCCGCTGTGACTACGGGTTACAGATTGTTTCAGATTTGTTCTTTTTCCTTTTTTTTTTTTTTTCCATCTGAAATGTTCAAACAGTAGAGACTGTGGGTCTGTTCTTTTTCAATGATCCTTCTTATCACTTTCATTAGTGTGCTTCACTGTGATTGAGTTATGACTTCTCTTTGCTGGGTGTGGAGCCATTTATTTGAGTTAGTTTCCTTAAGCTCCTTCTGGGCTAGTTATTTTCCTCATCACGTCTTTCACTGCCTTTGCCAGGGCCTGTTACAGTGTGCTGGATGGCAGCAGTTCTAGCGCAGATGTACTCATCGCCTGGAAGCACGGATAATGAGCTCCACTCCTTTCATGCTCAGTAGAGCTCAAGCAACACGTAGAGACCTCCGTGCCAAATGGGAGAAGCCTTTCTCTACAAATCTGTGCAGACACCTCTACCGCAGAAGCTGAAGAATGATTTTTAGAAGATTATAAGGCACTCAAGTATTAAAAACATTTGTTAGGTATCATCTGTGGGCTGATAGCATGCAAAGTGCAAGAGATACAAAGAAATAAGATTTAATCTAAAAGCTTAGAGTCTAAACGCAAAAAATGTAAATGTGGAAAAAGAGCTATATAAAAGTAGGCTGGATGTGGTGGCTCACGCCTGTAATCCCAGCACTTTGGGAGGCCGAGGTGGATGGATCACGAGGTCAGGAGTTGGAGACTAGCCTGGCCAACATAGTGAAACCCCATCTCTACTAAAAATACAAAAAATTAGTCGGGTGTGGTGGCGGGTGCCTGTAATCTCAGCTACTCGGGAGGCTGAGGCAGGAAAATCGCTTGAACCCGGGAGGCGGAGGCTGCAGCAAGCAGAGATCGTGCCATTGCACTCCAGCCAAGGCGACAGTGTGAGACTCCGTCTCAAAAAATATATATATACACATATATATATAATGCGTATGATGTGTCCCAACGTATTCATTGTGGTGTGGTCTTGGAGTTAGAGACTTTGCTGTTTATCCTGGGGCAAGTTATCTGGGTGTTTTTGTTGGCTTTTTGTGGTTCTTGGGTTTTGTTTTTGCATTTTGGGGCTTCAACAATCTCATCGTCATTATAAAATTCCTACCTCCAGGGTTAGTGTGAGGATTTGTAGGCCTCGTGGGACATGGACAGTGTGGTTGCTCAGTAAACATTTGCTTCCTTTCTGTGTGGTCAGTGGCTGCTTTGAAATCCAGCGGAGGCCACGCCCATGAGGGTTTCAGTGAGAGGTAAGAGAGGAACAGCATTTCCTCCTCTAATGCAGCTGCAAGCCTCTGAGCACACATGGGTGGAGTGTCAACAGCACTCTAGCTGTAATTGATTGTCATTATTGGTCGGAGGAGATTTCTTGTTCTAACTTTGAGTCATAGAGGTATAAAAATGTCTCATGTCTAGAGCTTAAAATAACCCAAGTGAAACAATAGATGTTATTTCATTATTAGCATAGGACAGTGTCTGGCACATGGTAAGGGTTTAATAAATGATAGTCATTATCGTTATCACTATCATCCTTAATTTTATACTTGGGAAAGGTGTAAAGCCTAAAAGTTAAATTATCCTAAGTCACACAGCTCATAAATGGCCTTTGGCTGGCCATTTGATTAATATTGCTGCTATAATTTATTAGATTGAAAATTTGATTAGGACTGGATTGAGGTAAATTTACTCAAAATTACTGTTGTATTTCCAGCATCTACAGCAGCACAGAAATATAACAGATACTTATGAATATTTGTTGAATGTGTGTGTGTGTGTGTGTGTGTGTGTGTGTGTTTAGCATGGCCTTTTTACCAAGGTAGACCTGGATTGAAATCCCAACTCCAGTACCTTCCAGATATTATACATAAATTTAGGCAAGTTAATCACTTTCAGTTATAACTTTCCCACTTGTTAAAAATGAAGCTAATCAGGCTGGGCACGGTGGCGCATGCCTGTAATCCCAGCACTTTGGGAAGCCGAAGCGGGCAGATCACCTGAGGTCAGGAGTTCGAGACCAGCCTGGCCAACACGGTGAAACCCCATCTCTACTAAAAATACAAAAATTAGCCAGGCATGGTGGCACGTGCCTGTAATCCCAGCTACTCAGGAGGCTGAGGCAGAAGAATCATTTGAACCTGGGAGGTGGAGGTTGCAGTGAACCGAGATGGCGCCATTGCACTCCAGCCTATGGTACAAGAGCGAAACTCCATCTCAAAATAAATAAATAAATAAAACTTTAAAAGTGGGGCTAATCAGATTTAATACCTATTTCACATGCTTGTGGATAAGCTTAGATGGGGCAATACATGCAAAAACTATCATGCCCAGTATTGGTGGAGGCTGCTTCTTTTCATTTTGTCTCCTTTTCCTGTGCTCTTTTATGAAGTTTTCTGTCAGAGTTAGCAAACATCATGATTTGCCACAAGAGGGCAATACTAAATTGAAATCAAAATCTGTGCTAAAAAATGTCTTTTCCTAAATTAAGTGATTACCTCTCTCCCTCTCCTTTTTCTTTCTCCCCACCCCTCATAAACGTAGCTAGTTGTTGAGTATTTCTTGCTTAGACTTCTGTTCTTTTCCTTCAACCCGTTCATCCGAAATCTGTCATCATAATAAAATCTAGATTTGGCAGGGACTTTAGAAGTTATATTGTGCAGTGGCTCACACCTGTAATCCTAGCACTTTGGGAGGCTGAGGTGGGAGGATTGCTTGAGTTTAGGAGTTCAAGACCAGCCTGGGCAACATAGCCAGACACCATCTCTTAGAAAAAAAGAGTCATATTGTCACATAAAACAAATTCCACTCTCTGCAGCTATTCTTCCCCTCTAGTTGACCTTGACTTCTGCTTCTGTGTCCCCCTCCGTTAAGCTAACACAACAGCCCTGAGTGTCTGTGCTGCACTTTTCTTTCTGAGAAAGTGCCTCTTAATTATTCTAACTTTACCTCAAACTCAGCATAGGAGACTAAACCTAAACCTATGTATATTTCTTCTAAAAAAAAAATAACACTTCTGAGTTGTATAGGCTTAAATCTCAGAGTTATGTTGGATTCTACCTCATCCACAAAAATCACACTATATTTCCTTCCTTTATTTAATCTGCTTACTGCCCATCTGTTGCCCAATCTCATGCATACTTACCCCGTCTAAATTCTCTTTTCTCATCTCTCAGTCATTTGACTTTTTGGTCTTCCAACCATTGCTCTTTAGTCCATCTATTGGATAATGAGCTCTTGGAATCCATAGACTCATACAATGTGGGCTATGTTCTGTACTCTTCCTGTGAGAGACTCCCATTTCCTACCCCCGAACAAAGCGAAGTTTCTTTTTCAACCCGGACTACATTTAGCATTTGTCTGTGCTTCATGACAACCATGGAGAGGAAGCAGGGAGAGCTGTATGCATTTGAGAGGGGCTCTACAATTTGTGAGAGCATTTTTTTTAAACTGGAAAAGACAATGTTACTAAGTCACATAGGCTCCTGTCACTAATGATGTGTACATTTGCCCATCAGAAATGCAGTGTCACACACCAACTAATTTTATGAGAAATAGTGATGTTAAGAGCATTGTGTGTGACAATAATAATACTTCTAATAAGGCAGAATAAAAAGATCTCGCTATCTAAGGGCTTAATCTGAACTTCATTTTTTGGCTGGCAGAAGAGTATTTTAGAAAATTGTTAAGTCAAAAATTAAGTAGGTTAAAATGCTTGTTTCTTTTTGTTTATTTGTTTTGGGTTTTTAAAAATTTTTATCTGTTTAAGATGACAGAGTCTCGTTCCGTTGCCCAGGCTGGAGTGCAGTGGCACAACCTTGGCTCACTGCAACCTCTGCCTCTTGGCTTCAAACAATTCTCGTGCCTCAGCCTCCCTAGTACCTGCTGGGATTACAGGTGCACACCACCACACCCAGCTAATTTTTCTATTTTTAGTAGAGATGGGGTTTTATCATGTTGGCCAGGCTGGTCTCGAACTCCAGGTGAAATGCCCACCTGGGCCTCCTAAAGTGCTGAGATTACAGGCTGAGCTACCAGGCCTGGCTCCTCATATGGGTTTTAAATGTATATCTAATTCTTATTTCTTCTTTGCTTCTCTTTTTGATGACTGAATCATCTAAGTGAAGTAAGACAGACACATAGTGCAAATATTGTATAATTTCATTTATATGAGATACCTACATTGTCAAATTCATAGAGACAGAAAGTACAATGGTTACCAGGAGCTGGGAGGAGGGGAAACCAAGAAGAAACACTTGGTTTCTGTTTAGTCATCTCTTACCAGGCTTGAACTTAACCTCAGAGCAGCTGAGTCTGGGTGGTCTAAATCTACATAATTAATTGAAAAGTAATAATAGCTTGACAATAACACTTACTGAGTACATACGAAGTGCCAGGCTTAAGTGTCAGACATGATCTACGTCAAGAAACAGTTTTAGGCAGATTTACAAATGCCATATTAGTTTACTATCCTCTACTACCTATTTGCTCTCAAAAGCAAGTAAACAAAGCCCACATATCCCATTCCAGAATCAGGAAAACAAAGAGACATTTCTCTGTGCCAAAGAGCCTGTCAGCCAATAATATTTGCGAAGCTTACCACGCAGCTTACGGTGTCATGTGTTATGAAGTGGAAATTTCTGGACAGGCTATATTTCAATCCATTACATTTGTTTATGAAAACAAGCTTGCAGGTATTGCTGATCTTTTATATAGAAAGTCTATTCTCTAGGAAAGAATCTGGTTCAGTTAATTATGATGGAGAGAATAATGCATGGAAACAACAGTTCAAAACCGACAGTAAATCCACCTCAAAGCAAAAGCATTTCTGCTTTTTCTCAAGTAGCTGTGTTAATGTGGCATAAGAGAAAGCCTGACTAGCAGGTATAATTAAAGTATGAATCACAGGAATAAGCATGAGTAACTATGAAAACACCTACAAGAAATAAGCCCATTATAACATGATAAACTTTAGGGAATCATGAGTGAAGGGTAGGAGAAAAAATCCTAATTCCATGTAAATGCAATGATGGGCCTGAGTGGAAACATATTGATAAACAATAGCATCAATGTATTATTAGTACAGCATCTGTGTGAGGCTGTGGAACATAGCATATTCTGCCTTATGCTATATGGGTACTTATTTTCCACATTTCCTTTTTCTGAGAACTGCTTGAGGTCACGGATAATGCTTCTGTCTTTTTATAGAAATCACTTCCCCACCGAGACCTCAGTAATGTAGACAGTAGACATAAAACATATCATTACATACATGAATGGGCAAATGATAACCTATATCGTAGAATGTACATCTGCCCTGGCATGTAACACTTTTAAAGAAAACTAAATATTGACATCCAACATATTAAATGCAACTTATGAAACACCAATGATGCATTTTTAAAGACTTAATCACAGTACGATGATTTAATGAAAAACAAGAAGAGAATGTTATATTTTATCGTTTCATATCTCAGCAGTTTGGCACTGGATTCAGTTGATAGGAACAGCAACATGGCAAAAGCTGAAAGGAAACTGTTTGGCCTGGGTGGTTTTTTGTCTTTCAGGCAGAGTAATGAGTAAATACAAAATCACCTCTGGTGAAACACAGTCCACTGGTGTTTATGTCATGTCATTTCATTAACTGACAAACAGAATTACTGCCTCTCCCTTCCCCAAACCTGCAAAAGAAAAAAAAAAATGGAAGAGTATTTAGTTAACAAAAACAAATTCAACACTTGGAGTTAAAATGGCTCTAATAGTGACCGGCCATTTTGCCAATATGGGGCCAAAGATGTGAATATGGATGGAAGGTGTTTTGAGATGGAGTCGTTGTGTCACTCAGGCTGGAGTGCAGTGGAGTAATCTCGGCTCATGGCAATCTCCGCCTCCCGGATTCCAGTGACTCTCCTGCCTCAGCCTCCCAAGTAGCTGGGACTACAGGCGTGCGCCACCAGGCCGAGCTAATTTTTGTATTTTTTAGTAGAAACTGGGTTTCACCGTGTTGGCCAGTATGGTCTCCAACTCCTGACCTCAAGTGATTCTCCTACATCAGCCTCCCAAAATGCTGGTATTACAGGCGTTAACTCACTGCGCCTGGCCCATACTGTTTACATTATCTTATCTGTTTTAGGTTTACATGTTATTTTTAATGTTCGTGTACATTTAAAAAGTTGAAACCAAGAATCTTGACTGGCTCTGAAACTTAATTGGGAAAAATGTAAAGCACTTTAGTGGAATTTTTCCCATGATCTGTAGAATAGTTTTTAAACAGATGGTTCATATGGACAAAGCAATGAAAATGCAGAAATTAAAAGCAGATCCTTAAGAACAATATCTGAGTTCTCAGAAATCCTATAGATGATGTCAGGACGAGATGTAAAGCAGTCGTTTCTTTTGCTGTCAAGGTTTTAAGGGAACAGAAATTTATTAGGTGAACCTCCACCGGAGGAAGGATAAAGCCTGTGGGTAGGAGTTAACTATTTATTTCAAACTCCAGTCCACTTCAACAATTTGAAAATTTTCCCGCTCCTAGGACAATTCCATCCAGGTGCCAATAGGAGATACTACTATTGTGATGCAAATAGGTATTCTACTAGAAGTAGGAGCACGTAGAGTGAGGATGACTTGAAAAATCGTCCCACCTTCCCAGCTATGGAGTGGGGGCAGGGGGAAGAAACACCTCCAGGCTGGATCGTTGAAGCTGAGGGGTGGGAAAGCGACGGGACAATTTTTCAACGTGGAATTCAAATGCATTCGGTGGGGAAGTGTGAAGTAAAATCTAAACGAACGCTACACAGTAGTATCTTCCATCTACGCTTCAAAATACTCAAACTTTAGGGAAACTTAACGTTGGTTTTTCTCCCAGAGAATTGTAGGGAGTGGGTGGAGGGGACACTGTTAGGGGAGGTATATTGGGAGTCAGATCCTTTTGTGGAGCGAGGGACCCCGAAGTGTCACCAAGGGCTAGCCGAAACCAGGGGCCCAAGAGGGGACAGGGCTAACACCCCAGCCAAGGCCGGAGCGCAAGCGCGGGGCTGCAACGCGGGGAGCCCTGGAGCCCAGTGCGGGCGGACGGGTGGGGCAGGAGGGCAAAGGGGCGAAGGGGAGGGGTGGCGCTGGGTGGGAGCGCGGCGGCGGGGAGGAGGGTCTGGGAGCCCGGGTGCGATTTGCAAGCGCTCTGAGCCTGCGTCCGCCGAGGGGGAGGGTTTCCCCAGCCCGGCCGGAGTTGCGGCTGTGCGCTGCTTCTGGCTCACAACGCCGACGACTGTCAAGAGAGTTGGGGAGTGGAACTGCCGGAAGTGTCTGCGCGCCGTGAGAGAAACTTTCCTGCTCCGGCCGCGGCCCGGAGCCTCGCCGCCCCTGCGCTCCGAACGACGATGCGTCCAGATGACAACAACCTGAGCGGACTCGCGCCTCGGCCCGCCGCCCGCGCCTGCGCTCGCCTAGCCTCGGGGGAGGAAGACTGAGCCCGGCGCAGGCGGCGCGGCGCTCGGGGCCCGTTTCCTCCGCGCAATCAGTCCCCTCGCGTCCCGGCGCCTTCTCCGCGATCGCGCGACCCCAGCGCCCGCCGCGGCCGCCGGCTGCCCCCGCCCTGACCGCCGGCCCGGACGTGTCCGCGGCCGCCGCTGGCAGCGCCTGTGCCATGGGGCTGCCCACTCTGGAGTTCAGCGATTCCTACTTGGACAGCCCAGATTTCAGGGAGCGCTTGCAGTGTCACGAGATTGAGCTGGAGCGAACCAACAAGTTCATCAAGGAGCTCATTAAGGACGGCTCTCTGCTCATTGGGGCGTTGAGGAGTAAGTAGGGCTGGCGGGGGAGTGGACACCCGGATCTGGAGAGTCCCCGCGGGGTGCGGGTCTGAAGGGTGGGTTGGAGGAGTCGGAGCTTCTTTTGTTTGAATGGATTTGGGGACAAAAGCTGAAGAGCTCCCCTGCTGGTGGCCAACAAAGTTTGTTCTTGAGGTGTTCTTTACTTACTTACATGTCTACAGGGATGGGGAAAGTTCTCTACAGGGCACTGGAATATATCCTGAGGAAAGTCGTTCAAAGTCATTTCGTTGTGTAATGCTCCTAGGAAGATGTTGGGGACTTTAATTTTTTTTTTAAATTTATTGTGTCTATTAATAGTTTGAACTAAAAAAGCCCTTAAGGGGGGAATCAAGAGTTTGTCTTGAGGATAAAATTAGGCTAGTTTAGTGATATTGAAAGAAAATTATTAATGTCTCTCATACGTCAGTGGCTCTTCATTGGACACAGTCATTGAGTTGGCTTTTTAAAAAGCATACATTTGCAGTTTTGCCATTTTGTAAGATAATGGAAGACAGCAAGGCACCAGTGCATTTTAACTCTGCAAGTTTTCTGTGCGTCTTAGTTTTGGTTTGCATTGTGTGGGTGTTGGGTGTGTCATTGGGATGAAAGTTAAGGGGTTAAAGGCCAATCAGAACTTTTGATGATCTGTAGAATATAAAGACTGTTATAGTCTATAATATAGGGCTTCTTCCACCTCCTTTCCCATACACCTCTTGATCAAATTTTCCTTCCTCCTTTTATCCTCTGGATCTTTGCTTTAATTACTAAGACCTAAGAGTATCTGAAACTGAAGAGTTTCTCTTACAGAGAATTGAGCACAATTACATGATATGGCTTGTTACCTTTCCCAGGAGGTATTTGCATCTTTTAAAAAATTTATTTTTATTTATTTATGTATTTATTTATTTTCCATCTTCAAAGGAGCCTGTGAAAATTATTTGCATCTTAATAGAGGCTTCTGGATGTTTTAGCTACTGAAATGAAGCCGTGGAATCTCTCTGGTCACTTAAAGCTGGGTGAATGAGGTACTTTCAAAAGGTAGAGAGACCTTTGGGTGATCTAGTAACCCCCAGGACATATATGGGGGCATCATCTTTGTATAACAACATGATAGGGATGTGTGCGCCTAAAACTGAGACAATACTAGTAACGGATCTATATTTTGAAACATGTATTAACAGTAAGGAGAGAGCTTAGCAAGATGTCTTGAAATTAATGTGCTCCAAAATATCTTTTATTTTAATCATCCCAAATGTTAAAACATTTACTTAACCGCTTGTGTTACTTAACCAAGGTAAAGATAATATATTTTATGCCCATATTCACTTAATTTCTGAATTTGAGGCTACTACTAATAATGGTATTTACTGTGATTTGTGAAAAATATAGTTTGTCTGCAATTCTTGCCACCCTACATAAACACTAATGTGAACTGTCCTTCCTCTGGCTTGCAAATCCTGGTTAAAGTCTCGCGGGACTAACCTCTTTGCATCTAAGAGAGCATGATGCCTCTTCAAAAACAGCTGCATCTCAGAGTGTCAAATGCCAAGCCAGTTCTTGTTGGGGGTGCCAGATATTCTACATTTTTCTCCCTGCTCTGCTTGAGATAAACTTTAGTGTTTCAGAAGGTGAAAATACTTACATACCTGTGATAAATGCTCTGACATGTACATTATATTACGAGTGACATTACATACTTTATTATGATGGTTGAATCTAGCTTTGTAAAAGTCAGGTGATTCCCGTCATTATAGGTTTGTTCTTCCATTCATAAGTGAAGAAATCTTGGGAGCGTAGGCTCTTTGAAGATATAGGCCCTGCATCATTAATTTGGCTTATGCACTTAAATATACAACCTGCTGTCTTTCTAGGATTCTTAAGTTTGTGGTGAGAGTGTATTACTTTAACTAACGTTCGATTATTACTTCTTTCATTGTGAAAAGGAAAAGATTTTATTCCTTGGTAAAAGGATTCCTAACAGCAGCTGCCAAATGGGAGGGATTTTGGAGCAAAGGAACCCTTGAAGTCACACTGTAGCACTGATTTTTTTCGTACCAAGCCACCTTTTGTCCCTTGGGGAGGATGCTCTGAGGCTGGGCAGCTGCTTGGATAGGAGGAGTGTGTCAGAAAGGATTTGAAGCCTGCTTGGTTCTATCACTGGCTGCCCCTGCCCTGACCACTAGCCCAGACATGTCCCCTGGCATAGCTGGCAGTGCTTGTACCATGGGGCTGACCATTCCACTGTGGGAGCATCCCTGTACCATGAGTCTGCCCACTCCACTAAGGGAGTCCTTCTTCCCCCAGCCTGTCCTTTCTGTTTTTCTTTCCTGCCTGGGGAGGACTTCACCTTCCCTAACTTTATATAGACTATTTCAATAGATGTATCCATTACCCATTTCAGTTTTTTTAGCACTGCACTGTTATTTTTATTAATAATTAATGCATTCTTAATGTAACCTTATTAAGCAATCATCAGTGTATTTCTAAGCGTATTATATTATTTTTATCCCTGTTGTTAACTTTTCCCGTGAGGGTTTTGACTTGCACTCTCTTAGGTAATACACGCCTGACTATTCCAATAAGAGTCACACATGCTCCTTGCTCTGTGGTTCAAGTTGTAATTTCTTCAGTAGACTATTTGGAAGGCTCCTTTAAATTGAACTAGAAGATTTCAATTGAACTAGATAATTTCAATTTTAAATAATACGTATAACATACTTAACACGTGTTTAAACATCCATTATTTTTATTTTATTTATTTATTTATTTTTTGTGACGGAGTCTCGCTCTGTCGCCCAGGCTGGAGTGCAGTGGCGCGATCTCGGCTCACTGCAAGCTCCGCCTCCCAGGTTCACACCATTCTCCTGCCTCAGCCTCCCAAGTAGCTGGGACTACAGGTGCCCGCCACCACACCTGGCTAATATTTTGTATTTTTTTTTAGTAGAGATGGGGTTTCACCGTGTTAGCCAGGATGATCTCGATCTCCTGACCTCGTGATCTGCCCGCCTCAGCCTCCCAAAGTGCTGGTATTACAGGTGTGAGCCACCGTGCCTGGCCAACATCCATTATTACGTTTCAGATTCATGTCCACTTGGGGAAAAAGGATAATAGTTAATTAAGTGTATCGACCTAGACTTGGATTTGACTTTTGGTGTTATCAAGTACAGTGTGACAGTTGGCAAGTAAGTTAACCTCTCTTAGTCCTAACTTTCATGTGAAGTGAGGAAAATCTATACAAATCTTATCATTAGGATTGTTTGCTCATTTTGTTATATGCCACATAGATATTTTGTGAGTGATGTTTGAAAATATTCTTACTGGTGAATAGTTTTAGTTAATGGTGTATGACTGAACATCTCTACCCTTTTCATCAAATATAATTCTTTGAACTGTATCCTTTTAACAGGTCTCAGTCTTAAAATTTGAGCTGTGAAAAAGTAGGTTACTTTTGCTTATTAATTTTTTTTCCTTTTAGGAATTATATTCAAAGAAACATTTCAAAATTGATTTTTTATATAATTTGCCTTTTACTTTTTCTTGTCTTTATACTTTTGAATTCAAAGAGTCATCTTTAAGTAAAATGAGCTTTCTCCTTGTAATAATACACAGACCCCAAAAAAGAGACAAAAAGAGAATAGACAGAAATAAACAGAATGGAAACTTGATAAGCAAGGAGATTTTCATTTATTTATTTTTTTTGAGACAGGGTCACTCTGTCATGGAGTGCAGTGATACAGACACGGCTCACTGCAGCCTCTACCTCCCAGGCTCAGGTGATCCTCCCACCTCAGCCTCCCCAGTAGCTGGGACCATAGGAATGCACCACCAGGCCAGGCTAATTTTTGATATTTTTTGTAGAGTCGAGGTTTTCACCTTGAGGTTGTCCAGGCTGGTCTCATCAAACCCCTGGGTTCAAGCGATCTGCCTGCCTCCACCTCCCAAAGGGCTGAGATTACAGGTGTGAGCCACCATATCCAGTGCCACAAGATTTTAAGTGTTCTAACCACACACACAAAAGTGATAAGTTTATGGGATAATGATCATATTAGCATGATTTAGCCATTCCACAATGTATCAAATATATATAACATCATGTTATGTCTATCAAAACATTATATTGTACACCATAAATACATACAACTTTTATTTGTCAATAAAAAATAAAAAAAGAAATAAATAGCAAGAGTTATACTCACTGAATTGAATTGATTGGGTGGGGACAGCATTATCAGCATTCCTTCTCCACCCTAGCCTGCAGCATCTTGGCTATCCTTTCTTCCTTATTTCAGTCTTCTAGTTCCCTTAAGCTGCAACTGGACTGCTGTTTGGTTTGCTTTTTGGAAAATGTTTCTAAACTTGTATGTTTAGTATTGATCAAAGGAAAAAAAAGATAATGGAGTCTTGTATACATTTAATTATTTATTGTGATAATTAAATATACACAAGCATGGAACTCTAATTCTATGCTTATAACATTCATGCAATCTTAAAAGCAAATCAGCTTACAAAGTAAATAAAAACAATATTGTGAAACCAATACAAAACTTGTCAGCAACATTTAGTTAATCTAATGGCTGATGTTATTGTGCTGAAGCTCATTTTCTTCTCAGAGATTGCTGATAATATCTAGTGTGTTGTTGATGATTCATTTTCTCACACTTTTCCCAGTTGCAACCTGCAGTTCTTGAGAATCTTCTTGCCCTGATGAAGGCCTTCCTTCCATCAGAAGCTTTATTTGTTTATTACTCGGTCATGTTGCCTTTGTTCTGGTAGCAGTTGTTCCTGGCACTAGTGATCCATGACCCTGGCACTAGTGATCCATGACCCAAATGAAGATGGCACCGATTATGTTGATGATGTGGACAATGCAGTCAATTAAGGCATTAGCCAGAGGAGAGCACAGTTTCTTAAAGGTGTCTACCCTGAGTGTCCACAGACCTCAGTTTGAGATACGCTGCTATGATACATTTTTGATTTGAGAATTAAGTGGGTGTTTATAGTGAAGGAAAACCCTAAGTGCAAATAACAGGTGGAAACGCCTTAGACAAGATGAGGCACCTCTGCCTTTCATTTTCTGTGTTTCACTAATGCAACTTAGCCTTTTTTCACTCAGTGTTTTACTTTTTAAGCCAGCTTTGATTTTGTGTGTGTGTTCAGGGCCCACTTAGCTACTAGAATTTTTGGTGGCACAAGGAAAGAATTAAAAGGGGGAAAAAGGCAAGTTTACAAAATTTGAGACTTCCCATAGTTACTGCCCTATTTACTTGGTCATCCTTTAGCTTCTTGTAAGAACTGCCATTGTTTTAGGATATTTTTGGTTATATAAATTTGCACATAGGTTTTTTTTTTTTTGAAGTGGAACTCATCGCAGATTCCTGTTTGTTTTGCAAGAGTTCCTTATTCCACTAAGGTTGTTTGCTTGTGTAGTTGGGCAGCCTAATCAGAGGTGTGGAGGTGTAATTACTTCAACCATTCATTTACTTCTTATAATCATTAGAATTTAAGTTAAATGAGCAGAAGTAATTGCATCTTTCAGATGAGCTGTAATTAATTTTAGGAACTAGTAGATTAGGAATGTGGTGCTTTAAGGTTCTGTTTCCAGAGACCTGTTGCAAGTAAAAGCAGTTATACTTGTGTTAATTTAAATGTGAGCCTGGGCACTTATTAGAGTGAAATTAAATTGGGCTGGCTATTTACTTCCATCTACCTCTCTTCTCATGATCTCCATGAGCTTAATAGGTGCCCTTTAACAGTATCTTTATTTCTCCTAGATTTCTTTTTTCAGCCCGTTATAATTAAAGGCCTCTCCTGGGTTAGGTCAGAGAATGGGTCGCTGTCGGAAAAAAAAACAGTTCCTGTCTAGTGGAGACTGGCTTAGCAATAACTACCTTTTGCACTGCCTGTTACAGTTATGATCAAGGTACTTTCAGAGTGCAGGAAACGCAGGTAACCACTACACTTTAAGTCACTGAAGAGCTGATTTAGCAAGTGTCCATTCATTTATTAACATTTCTTAGAGTACAGTGCTGATTGTGTTAATGATGGTGTTTAAGAATTATTCAGATTATATAAGGTGAAAATGATGAAGCTTACATTAGGATTGCTTTCTTTTCTTTTCTTTTTTTTCATGGAGTCTCGCTGTGTTGCCAGGCTGGAGTGCAGTGGCATGATCTTGGCTTGCTGCAACCTCTGCCTCCCCAGTTCAAGCAATTCTCCTGTCTCACCCTCCCAAGTAACTGGGATTACAGGCGTGTGCCACCACCCCTGGCTAATTTTTTGTATTTTTAGTAGAGATAGGGTTTCACCATGTTGGCCAGGCTGGTCGCAAACTCCTGACCTCAAGTGATCCACCCACCTCAGCTTCCCAGAGTGCTGGGATTACAGGCGTGATCCATAGCACCTGGCCAGGATCGCGTTGGTGTCAAGTGCAGTTTTTATTAATGTATATATGGAGAGTGGCAAATCTTTTCTCTAGATTCATAAATAAATAATATCCTAATATTTTAAAATTAGGATATTAAGCTGCATTAAGTAAATGATATGCAACACTGAAATGTTTATTTTAGATAGATAAGAAAGGTTGAAGGAAAGGGGGGTTATTTAGTCTAAAGTCACTTTCATGAATATTGATTTCCTGCCAGAGCTGTGATTGCCACCTTTTCTGGCCCAGCTATCCCTGCTGTATGAATGGTAATTTCTGCTCATTTCAGCCTTCTAGGCCGGTGCCAGCCTCCCTGCAGCTCCACCTGCCACCCACCAATTTCACCTTGCAGCTCTGCCAGTCTTCCTTTTCCTCTAGCCTGCTGAACCTCTGCCCAGCATCTGATAATCCTTATAGTATAGCTCCAGTGGTTCAGGCCTCATCAACCACGGGCTGCTTCTTGCTGACTTTCATCCTGAAAATTAAAATCACATGCTGAGGCCAGGCACGGTGGCTCACGGCTGTAATCCCAGCACTTTGGGAGGCTGAGGTCGGTGGATCACTTGAGGTCAGGAATTCGAGACCGGCCTGGCCAACATGGTGAAACTCCGTCTCTACTAAAAATACAAAAAAGTTAGCCAGGCATGGTTGTGCATGCTTGTAATCACAGCTACTCAGGAGGCTGAGGCAGGAGAATAGCTTGAACCCAGGAGGCAGAGGTTGCAGTGAGCTGAGATCGCGCCATTGCACTCCAGCCTGGTTGACAGAGTGAGACTGTCTCAAAAAGAAGTAGAAAATAATAAAAACACTTGCTGAGCACCTGGATCTGGAAGGCACAGGACCTGTGCTCCATCTTTTACAGCTGCCGTATTCTGAGTTATAATGGCTGGTTTTTGTATAAGTGTAGCAACTTACATAACATTTGTTCACCTTAATGGCCCTTGAAGCAAAGGAAAAGAGGCAGGATGATAACAGGACAGTCAATGGAAATGTAATTATTTTAATTATTTTGTCTTTGGCTAGGTGAATTTAAACATCAGCCTGGATATTTCTGGTAGGGTAGATTCTTCTCTCTAGGATTCATTTGCTCTTGATGCCCAGGTTGGAATGCAATCGCACGATCTCAGCTCACCGCAACCTCCACCTCCCGGATTCAAGCTATTTTCCTGCCTCAGCCTCCCAAGGAGCTGGGATTATAGGCGGCCATCATCACGCCCAGCTAATTTTTTGTATTTTTAGTAGAGATGGGGTTTCACCATGTTGGTCAGGCTGGTCTCAAACTCCTGACCTCAGGCAATCCACCCTCCTCGGCCTCCCAAAGTGCTGTGATTACAGGCTTGAGCCACCGCACCCGGCCTCTAGGATTCATTTAACCAGAATATTTGGTTAATCAGAATACTCCATTCTTTATATCTGCAGTATTCTGATTCTTTTCTCAAGAATCCAGTTATAATACTAAAGAAAGTGTTTTGGTGAACACAAATAGAACAGTGTGTGTAAGGAATGTGAATTGTGGAATAATAGTAATAGTAGCTAATAATCTGTCAGTTGTCCCAACCTTTTTCCTTTTTTGCAGACATGGGAACACATAAAAGAGGAAAAATAAGCCTGAATTTTCTAGGATTTTGAGAATAATTCCTCTAATTTAATTTTTACATGGAATATAGTGGGAAAAAGCTAGGATAAGACTAATAGTGGCTGGGCGTGATGGCTTACAGCTGTAATCCCAGTGCTTTGGGAGGCTAAGGCAAATGGATCGTTTGAGTTCGAGTTGGAGACAAGCCTGGGCAACATGACGAAACCCCATCTCTACGAAGTATACAAAAAATTAACTGGTGTAGTGATGCGTGCCTGTAGTCCCAGCTCCTTGGGAGGCTGAGGTGGGAAGATCGATTGAAGATCTGGAGGTTGAGGATGCAGTGAACCATGATCGTGCCACTCCACTTCAGCCTGGACAACAGAGCAAGACCCTGTGTCAAAAAACAAACAAACAAAAAAACTGGTAACACTTTGTAGATTATTTTATGTAAAATCAATTATGACAGATTTTCAGTTCCAATTTTTAGATTCTATGGTAAAATGTCTATTTTTTTTATTTTTTATTTTATTTATTTATTTTTTTTGAAGCAGAGTTTCACTCTTGCTGCCCAGGCTGGAGTGCAATGGCGTGATCTTGGCTGACTGCAACCTCTGCCTCCTGGGTTCAAGCAATCCTCCTGTCTTAGCCTCCTGAGTAGCTGGGATTACAGGTGTGCACCACCACGCCCAGATAATTTTTTGTCTTTTTAGTAGAGACGGGGTTTCACCATGTTGGTCAAGCTGGTCTCGAACTCCTGACCTCATATGATCCACCAGCCTCAGCCTCCCAAAGTGCTGGGATTACAGGCGTGAGCCACTGTGCCCGGCCCCGTAATTTTTTATTTTATTTTATTTTTAGAGACAGGGTCTTGCTCTGTTTCCCAGGCTGGAGTGCAGTGGCTATTCAGAGGCAAGATCATAGTGCACTACCGCCTCAAACTCCTGGCCTCAGTCAGTTCTCCCACCTCTACCTCCTGTGGAGCTGAAACTATAGGAACATGCCACTGCATTTACCTCAAAAAGTCTTAATTTTTAAAGGTATTTTTAAAATGCCAAATATGACATTCTAAAATGTTGGTTTATCTGATTTGGTGATCATCTCTGGGTATACTGGAGAGTGTCTTCTATTTTGTTAAGAATGGGGAACCATCCCTAGGAGGGTTGTCAATGTCAGGTAACATGTAAAAAAAAACTGGAAAACTGCTGCCTGTATATAAACTTGCTAGATTAATAATAATACTATCCCTGAATCTTGGCTTTACTCTGGAAAAAAGTAGGTGGAAACGGAATGACATCCCTTTATTTGGAAGTTAGGCATGGTCATCAGTGGTGGAATTTCTTTTTTTTTTTTTGAGACGAAGTCTCACTCTGTTGCCCAGGCTGGAGTGCAGTGGCGCGATCTCGGCTCACTGCAAGCTCTGCCTCCCAGGTTCACGCCATTCTCCTGCCTCAGCCTCCCCAGTAGCTGGGACTACAGGCTCCCGGCACCACGCCCGGCTGATTTTTTTGTATTTTTAGTAGAGACGGGGTTTCGCCATGTTAGCCAAGATGGTCTCCATCTCCTGACCTCGTGATCTGCCCACCTCGGTCTCCCAAAGTGCTGGGATTACGGGCGTGAGCCACCGCGCCCGGCCAGTCAGTAGTGGAATTTCTATGATATTTCCTCATGCAAATCTAAAAAGCCGTATTGCTTGCTGCTCTATGAAAGACGTGCCAAATAGTGTTCCCTCGTGTCTAAATATATACTGGAGCTTATCCAAATGAAAGACCCAGGTTCAGTTTTTCTCTTTTGTATACAGGAAAAGTGATGATTTAATTTGGAAAACTGGTCTGTGTCTGTGATTGGACTGGAGTGATAAGGCACTAATAGAAATAAGTATTCTGTGTAGTGTATTATCCCTTTCCAAATGAGAGCTCTGTAAATTGGTTTTAGTTCGCTGTTGTGAGAATTTTCTCTTCTTCATTTATTTAATTTCCTTATTCCTTAAAATGTCTGAATGAAAGATAGGGGCCAAAAGGTGGGAGTGGAGAGCAAGGGGAAGCAAATTAAAGTCAGTTGTGACAACAATTTACATATTATGGTTTTGGAACTTGTATTAGACTTTCTCTTCCTTCTATGAAAAAGTTACTCTGTAATACTAGAGAATCAAAAGGCTCTGAGACTAGACTTCCAACTGTTTTATTATTTATTTTAAAACATTTTTTTAATTAAAAATTAATTATTTGTAGAGATAGGATCTTGCTATGCTGCCTTGGCTTGTCTCCAACTTCTAGCCTCAAGCCATCCTCCCACCTCAGCCTCCCAAAGTGTTGAGATTACAGGCATGAACCACCACACTCAGCCTTCCAACTGTTTTAAAAGTTGGTTGTAATCCCATCACTTTGGGCGGCTGAGGTGGGAGCATCATTTGAGGCCAGGAGTTGAAGACTGGTCTGGACAACACAGTGAGACCTGTCCCTATAGAAAAAAAGAAAATTAGCTGGGTGTGGTGGGGTGTACCTGTAGTCCCAGCTACTCGGAAGGCTGAGGCAAGAGGATCACTTGAGCCCAGGAGGTCTGCGCTGCAGTGAGCCATGATCATGCCACTGTACTCCAGCCTGGGCCACAGAGCGAGACCCTGTCTTAAAAAAAGGTCATTTTCCAACATGGAGAACCCCCGTTTCTACTAAAAATACAAAATTAGCCGGGCATTGGCGCATGCCTGTAATTCCAGCTACTGGGGAAGGGAAGGCTGAGACGGGAGAATCACTTGAACCTGGGAGGCGGAAGTTGCGGTGAGCCCCGATCGTGCCGTTGTACTCTAGACAATGTACTCAAGAGTGAAACTCCGTTTAAAAAAAAGAAAAAGGTCATTTAAAAAAATTTTTTTAATTTTCATTTTTTTATAGTTGGTTATGGAAAACTTAAGGAAGAACGTTCTCTTTAAAAATTGTCAACTTTAGAGATAATCGAGGTGCCTTTTTTAGAGGCACACTGTTTGCGGGAGATTTGGGAAAGCCGTGTACCATGAAATAATGATGTTGACATATGAGCTAAGAGGGAGTTTTTAAAAGCAATTCTGGTTTTCCTTAGGGGTGACTTTTGCTAAGACTATTACTTTTTTCTGGCTCCAGCTCCATCACTGTACCTGTTTCTCAGTATGTGATGTTGCAGAGCTCCTCTGCCATTTTCATTTTATTTCTTCTTTCTTTCTCTTAAATGTTGGTGGTACCTTCTCAGCCCTTTCACTGTTTGCTTTCCTTGTATGATAACATCAGCTCCCAGGGTTCCAGCCCTGACCTCATTTTCCTAAACTTTGGGCCTGATTTTTACCAGCCCAGGAGATATAACTACCCTGATGCTGATGTGCTTTAGGCAACATCAGACTCAATCTGTCAAAAAATAAGTTTTTCTTTTCCTCCAGCTTGTTCTCTTTGTATTCCTTTTTGTTCAGTTATAACCTCAGGCATCTGGTAATCTTATCGGGAAACACTGAATCCTTCTAATTCTTCCCATTTTTCACCCCATCCATTTTGTTAGCCCTACAATTCTATATCTAAAATATCTTAAATTTGATTTTATCTGTCTGCATTAATATATTTAGTTTATATATAGAGGAATTAATGATTTTTTTCTGAGCTTAAAACAACAGAAATTTATTCTTTTGTGTATATATATATATATATATTTTTTTTTTTTTTTTTGAGATGGAGTTTCACTCTTGTCACCCAGGCTCGAGGGCAATGGCGTGATCTCGGCTCACTGCAACCTCTGCCTCCTAGGTTCAAGCGATTCTCCTGCCTCAGCCTCCCAAGCAGCTGGGATTATAGAGGTGCACCACCACGCCCAGCAAATTTTTGTATTTTTAGTACATACGGGGTTTCACCATGTTGGCCAGGCTGGTCTCTAACTCCTGACCTGAGGTGATCCACCCGCCTTGGACTCCCAAAATGCTGGGATTACAGGCATGAGCCACCGTGCTTGGTGATTCTCTTATAATTCTTGAGGTTAGAAATTGGAAATAAAAGTGCCAGCAGTGCCATGCTCTGTCTGAGGTCTCTATGGGAGGACCCTTCCTTGCCCTTTCTAGCTTCTGGTGGTTGCCAACCATCCAGGGTATTCTTGGCTTGTAGATGTATCACTCCAATCTCTGCCTCTGCTGTCACATGTCATTCTCCCTAAGTGTCTCTGTTTATTATACAGGCAGATGTCAGAGATATTGCAGGTTTGGTTGCAGACCACCGCGATAAAGTGAATATCACAATACAGTGAGTCATGTAAATTTTTTGGTTTCCCAGTGCATGTAAAGCTTATGTTTACACTATACATAGTCTATTAAATGTGCAATAGCATTGTGTTTAAAAAATGTGCAGACCTTAATTACAGGACACGTTTTTGCTGAAAAATGCTAACAATCATCTGAGCCATCAGCGAGTTATAATCTTTTTTGTTAGTTAAGGGTCTTTCCTTGATGTTCATGGCTACTGACTTATCAGGGTGGTGGGTGGTGAAGGCTGGAGTTCCTGTGACAATTTCTTAAAATAATAGCAGGTTTTGTCCCTTTGATTGACTCTTCTTGCACAAAAGATTTCTCTAAACCATGAAATGCTGTTTGATAGTATTCACCCATAGTAGAACTTCTTTCAAAGTTGCAATCAGTCCTCTCAAACCCTGATGCTGCTTTTTATTAAGTAAGTTTATGTAATATTCTAAATCCTTTGCTGTCATTTTAGCAGTGTTCACCGCATCTTCACCAGGAGCCAATTGCACATGGAGAAACTAATTCCTTTGCTCATCTGTAAGAAGCAACTCTTCATTCGTTCAAGATTGATCATGAGATTGCAGCAATTCAGTCACATCTTTAGGCTCTACTGCTGATGCCACTTCTCTTGCTATTGCCATCACATCTGCACTTACTTCCTCCACTGAAGTCTTGAACCCCTTCAAGTCATATATAAGGGTTAAAAATCAACTTTTTCCAGACTTCTATTAATGATATTTTGACCTCCTGTCGTGAATTACCAATGTTCTCAATGATATTTAGAATGGTGAATCCTTTCCAGAAGGTTTTCAATGTACTTTGCTGAGATCCATCAGACGAATTGCTGTCTATGGCAGCTATAGCCTTACA
This sequence comes from Pan paniscus, assembly GCF_029289425.2. Taxonomy (NCBI): domain Eukaryota; kingdom Metazoa; phylum Chordata; class Mammalia; order Primates; family Hominidae; genus Pan; species Pan paniscus. The sequence continues at coordinate 101,511,160 of NC_073258.2, forward strand.
AAATGTATCTCTTAAATCATAAGATTAGAAAGTTGAAATTACTTCTTGATCCATGGGCTACAGAATGGATGTTGTGTTAGTTGGCATGAAAGCAATATTAATCTTTTTATACATCGCCATCATAGCTCTTGGGTAACCAGGTACATTGTCAATGAGCAGTAATATTGTAAAATGAACTTTTTTTTTTTTTTTCTGAGCAATAGGCCTCTAACCACACAGTGGATTAAAATATTCAGTAAACAGTGTACTGTCATTCAGGCTTTGTTCCATTTCTAGTGCACAGGAAGAGTGGATTTAGCATGCTTCTTAAGGAGTCTAGGATTTTCAGAATGGTAAAGGAGCATTGGCTTCAACTTAGTGTCACCAGCTGCTTTGGCTCCTAACAAGAGAGTCAGCCTGAAGCTTTGAAGCCAAACATTGACTTCTCCTCTGTAGCTATGAAAGTCCTACATGGCATCTTCTTCCAATAGAAGTCTGCTTCATCCACATTGAAAGTCTCTTGTTTATTGTAGCCACCTTCATCCATACTCTTAGCTAGATCTTCTAGAGAGCTTGCTGCAGCGTCTACATTAGCACTTGCTGTTTCACCTTGCTCATTTATATTATAGGGATGGCTTCTTTTCTTATACCTCTTGAACCAACCTCCGCTCACTTCAAACTTTTCTTCTGCAGCTTCTTCACCTCTCTTATAGAAATCATAGAATTGAAGAGAGTTAGGACCTTGGTCTGGATGAGGCTTTGGCTTAATGCAATATTGTGGCTGGTTTCATCTTCTCTACAGACCACTCAGACTTTCTGCATATCAGCAATAAGGCTGTTTTGCTTTCTTATCATTTGTGTGTTCACTGAAGTAGCATTTTTTTTTCTACCTCATGGAACTAGGAGAAATGGAGTAGCACTTTTAATTTCCTTCAAGAACTTTTCCTTTGCATTCATAATTTGACTGACAACAGAGGCCTAGTTTTCGGACTGTCTGGGCTTTTCTTGTGCCTCCCTCATGAAGTTTGATCATTTTATCTTTAAAGTGAGGGATGGCTGGGCATGGTATATTACACCTGTAATCCCAGCACTTTGGGAGGCCAAGGTGGGCATATTGCTTGAGCTCAGGAGATTGAGACCAGCCTGGTCAACAGATCAAGACCCTGTCTCAAAAAAAAAATAATATAATGAATAAAAATAAAAATAAAGTGAGGGACATGCAAATCTTCCTTTCATTTGAACACTTGGAGGCCATTGTAGGGTTATTAGTTGGCCTAATTTTAATATTGTTGTGTCTCAGAGAATAGGGAGGCACAAAAAGAAAAACAGAGATGGAGGAATGCCTGGTTGGTGGAGCAGTTAAAACACACACAACATTTATTGACTAGGTTCACTGGCTTTTATAGACACTGTTCATGGCATCCCAAAACAATTACAATGGTAACATCAAAGAGCACTGGTCACAGGTCATCATAAAGATGTAGCAATAATGAAGAAATTGTAATATTGTGAGAATCACCAAAATGTGACAGAGACAGGAAATGAGCACGTGCTTTTGGAAAAGTGGTATCAATAGACTTGCCCGATGCAGTGTTGTAAAAAACCTTCGATTTGTAAAAAAACTGCAAAGTACAATAAAATGAGGTTTGCCTGTATTTCAATTAGTCTTTCAATTTGAATAGAAACATCTAGGTGCCTAGGATATTTGTGTTCTTTTTTTTTTTTTTTTGACATGGAGTTTTGCTCTTGTTGCCCAGGCTGGAGTGCAATGGCACGACCTCGGCTCACTGCAAGCTCTGCCTCCCAGGTTCAAGCGATTCTCCTGCCTCAGCCTCCCGAGTAGCTGGGATTACAGGCACGTGTCACCATGCATGGCTAATTTTTATATTTTTAGTAAAGACGGGGTTGGCCAGGCTGGTCTCGAACTCCTGACCTCAGGTGATCCGCCCACCTCGGCCTCCCAAAGTGCGGGGATTACAGGCATGAGCCACTGTGCCTGCCTGGATATTTGTGTTCTAATTAGCTCTTACCATATAGTGGATGCTCAGTAACTACTGAATATCAACCAGTTTGCATTTTACTAAGAGCATGAGATGGAAGAGTATTTTGAATATCTGTATAGTAAATGAGCCAGAGAATGGGGACTATGAATATACTGTTTCGTATTACTTTCAGCAGGTTTTACGTGCAACTGCGCTGGCTTCTCTGTGCTAACTTCTCAGACTAGATAATCTGGGGAACATCATTAGGAGTTAGAGCTTTGTTCCAGTGTTGGCATTGCCACTAACCAGTATTATGGGTCCAAGCCATTGGCCCCACACTCTATTTTCATCAAAAATGAAAATAACATTTGCCTTATATTTCTTGCAGGATTTTTGTGTGGGCCAATGGAAAGAATGCATAATAACATATTATGAAGATGTAGCATTTTTTTTTCACTTGCTCTTGGCAGGATCATTGTAATTGGAATTATTTCAGCTTTTTACAAGATTTAACTTTAACAGATTCTTGTCAATGTTATTATCATATTCCCTAAAAATGAGAAATTATTGAAATGGTAATGCTTCTATTAGATGTTAAAGCATTGGCTTGTCCCACTCAAATTAGATCTGCTTAATAGGAAATGATTATAAGATATGATATAGTTTTGATTTGCCTTTTAAAAAATAATTATCTATCTTGATTTGAGAACCAAGAAAGAATTAGGTTGCCATTTAGGGCTTAATGAACAGGCAATATAGATTTTGAGACTTTATAGACATATCTACTGGTGCTTTAGTTCTGCTGGCTCAGGTCAGTGGTGTATACAAATTATTTAAAATGATGATCACAATTTGCACTTCTCAGAAGTGAAATCAATAATTCAGCAATTTTACAAAATGAACAGGCCAAACTGCAGATGACAGAACTCTTTCCCATGTTAGTTTCTGCACCGAAGACAGACAATGGCTTAGAAAAGTGCTTTCTTAGGTGTCTCTTATGATACACAGATGTTTTGTAAATGTAATTATGCTGAAGGTGAGATCATCCAGGTAGTTATTGGTGAGAAAAGAAAATGATGAAATTGATAGGACATTGCTGGAGGGGCTGAGTGTGTTAATTAGAGACAAAAGGGACATTCAGTTAAGAATTGAAGAGGAAGATTCAGCTGGCTCAGTGAGAACATTTAATTGAGCCTTTTAGCTAGTTGATCCAGGAAAGGTGGTGCAGTTAACTTTGTGTCAGAATCACCAGGAGCAGATATGTGGATGGTGCCCTAAAAACAAAACAATATTTAAAAGAAAAAAGAAGGAAAGATATTTCTTATTGGATCTGTGAGTTAAAAAGGAGCTCAGTCCCAGGGTTGAGGGAATTAGGGAACAATGGACAGGAAGTCTTAGCTTTTGGGACAGCTTAGAAAGTGAAGCACAGGCCAGAAAAGGCCAGCCTCGGAGGTTAAAGAAAGAGAATGCAGATCCTGAATAATCCTGAACAGGGAAAGTGCGTGAGAGTGATGGCATCCAGGTTTGTCAAGTTTAAACTCTCTTGGGTGCACAGCCTTTTCTTCCCAGTATTGCCTTCATTCCTCAGACTGCTCTAATGGAAATTAGAAATCTGTGAGTATTCATCGCTGGCTGAGTGTGATGTTTTGTGATATCCACCGGTAAGAGGGCATGAGAGGATGAAACAAGGATGCAGAAGCAAGATGTCAATTGAAAGATACTCTCAGGTCAGGTATGGTGGCTTGGTGGTTCATGCCTGTAATCCCAGCACTTTGGGAGACCAAGGAGGGAGGATCTCTTGAAGCTAGGAGTTGGAGACCAGCCTGGGCAAAGCAAGAATCCCCGCCCCCGCCGCCCACTCCTTGTCTCTACAAAAATAAAAAATTAAGCCAGGTGTGGTGGCATGCACCTATAGTCACAGCTACCCAAGAGGCTGAGGCAGGAGGATCGCTTGAGCCCAGGAGCTTGAGGTTGGAGTGAGCTATGTTCAAGCCACTGCACCACAGCCTGGGTGAGCCTGGGTGAGCCAAACCCCAACAACAACAACAACAACAACAACAACAAAAAGAGAAGAAAAGAAAAAGAAAGACACTGTTCCTACTTTAAGTCCTTAGGTTATGGCTTGGATTTGTATCTTTGAGATTGTGCTTTGTACTTCTGTCAGGATGTATATTGGCACAAACTAATCCCAATTTAACCAAATAATCTGAACATTAAATCTGGCTAAAAGAAACAGAGGGGTGCTCTGTAGCTAACAGCTTAGTGTTATCACTCACACATGTGCAGTGTTAATAACATTTCATCTTTAATCATTAGAACATTTTAATGTTAAGTAGGATCATTGAAGATTTAGCCTTAACAGTAGTCAGCCTAGAATAGTAGAAAGAGACTGAGCTTTGGAGTCAGAGAAATGCTTTTCAATTCTAGGTCTGCGGCTTGTTAGCAGCTTGATTGTGAGCACATCACCTGGCTTCTTTTGTGAGTTTTTTTCTTTGTCCATAATATGGGAGCAATATTTACTTTATCTGCGTATTTTTGGGATTCATTGAGATAACACATGTAAAGTATCTAGTACAATTTATGGTACTTGGTATTAAATGTTAGTTTTCTCACCTTGTTCATCTGTAGCTAATGTTAAGACTAGAGAGAAATTAGACCAGAGTTATAAATAACCACCACCATATTTCATTCAAAAGAGGATGTGAGATGATTTTTCTAAGCAATATCTTTACCTTACCTGGACACATGCATTATATTTAATTATTTTTTATTTTATTTTTTAGAGTCAGGGTCTCACTGTGTTGCCCAGGCTGGTCTCAAACCCCTGGTCTCAAATGATCCTCCCGCCTTGGCCTCCCAGAGTGCTGGGATTATAGGCGTCACTGTGCCTGGCATATGTTTAATGTTTAATATTGATGTGAGAGCTGTAGACCATGTATCATTGCTTAGTTTCCTGAATGTGCCTTGCAGTGGGAGTGCACCTGTACTTCTGTGGAATAGTTAAATAACTTTTTTTTTTTTTTTTTTTTGAGATGGAGTCTCGCTCTGTCACCATGCTGGAGTGTAGTGGTGCAATCTCGGCTCACTGCAACCTCTGCCTCCCGGGTTCAGGCACTTCTCCTGCCTCAGCCTCCCATGTAGCTGGGACTACAGGCGCGTGCCACCACACCCAGAGTTAGCTAACTTTTTAAGGACCTTTCCTTATCTGAGATTTTGTGATTTTGTAAATAAAATGGTTTTCATTGTATCTTATCTGGGTGATTTGATTACTTCCCTGTTTCTCTCCCTAGAAAGTTAGCTCCATAAGAGTAGGCACCAAATCTTTGGGACTCAGGAGATGGACACATGATATATTTTTAGTAAGTGCTCATTACATGACTGAGCTTACAGGAAGTTGTGTCAGACTAGTGTTTGGAGAGGCTGAAGTCTACAGGTGGTCATTAACCACTTCATATTGGAACCATTTCTGAAACTTTGTATGTGAAGACAAATATCATTGTGACAACTCTTTTAGAATGTTATGTAGACTTACCAGAATGAGGTTGATTAGAGTAGGCTTATTCAGGGAATTGATATTTGTATTAAATAATTAATTTTCTCTTCAGCAATGACAATTATATATAGTAACTCAGATTCAAGGGATATTGCTAAAATGTACAAATGATTTATATTTCCTGTTTGTAACAAAGCTTTGCATTTTCAAGATGTCATTTCAAAGGGTTGATTTTAATTTTATGGGAAGGCCTTCTTTAAAGATGCCATTTATATTTTTTTAACAGCTTTCTTAAGATATAATTCACTGCCATAAAATTTACCCTTTTAAGAATCCACTGGTTTTTAATATATTCAGAGTTGTACAACCATTACCACTATCTAATCTTAGAATATTTCTATCACCCCCAAAGAAACTCTATCCCCATTAGCTGTCACTCCTCATTCCCCATCTTCCCTAGCCCCTGGAAACTGTTACCAATATACTTTCTGTTTCTACATAATTGCCTGTTCTGGATTTTTCATATAAATTGAATCATATAATATGTAGCTTCTTGTGAAGTGCTGTGCTTACTTAGCATATTTCAAGGTTCATCCATATGTAAACATAGACCAGTACTTCATTCCTTTTTATTGACAAATGTTTTTCAGATATATGAATGCACCAAATTTTGTTATCAATTTGTCAGTTGAACATTTTAGTTGTTTCTTCTAATTTTTTTGGCTGTTAAGAATAATGCTGCTGTGAACATTCATGTACCTTTTTCTGTGTGAACATATATTTTCATTCTCTTGGGTATATACCTAGGAGTGGAATTGCTGGGTCATATAGTAACTCTGTATTACAACTCATTTTTACAAAGAGAAACTTAAGTTTATAAGCATTTAAATTGCATTCTTTATGATAGAAAGCATTTCAAGAGCCAAGTATATATTTAAATTAATTATTTTTCATAACAAATTCAGACAGGGCCTTTATATGCTGGTGACAACAGAATGACTTAGAAGATATTTAAAAAAGTATCATTTCTGCATTCTGTTAATTATAGATGGATAACTATTTTAAACTTTCATAATCAGTAAATGCGAGACAAAAGCAATGTTTACATAAGTGCAAAGGGTGGTAAGAGGAATGAGAGGAGAAGACAAGAAGATGCAAAGGACAGTGTTGAGCAAGGAGGAAAGAGGTGAAGGGGAAAGAAAATGAGACATTTACTCGCATATTCATTCAACAGATGTATTTAGCACTTGCTGTGTGTCAGGTACTGCTCTAAGCCTTGGGTATATAGGCCAGACAGAGGTCCTGTTTTCCTGGGTTTACATGACTGTGGACCTGCTGCAAATATGGTTTACATGTTGTTATTGCTTGGTGTTGAGAGTTAGTAGGTGCCATGTGTAGCCTTTATTTCCTCCAGATAGCTGCCTTCTTTTCTGTGTTCCATAGACTGATTTGTACATACTTTCTTGATAGTAGGCATACAGCGTAGGAATCTTATATGAGAATATGATATCTGTTCTTCATCCAATCAGATCTATTCAGGAAATACTTATTGACCACCTACTACACTTCAGGCACTGTTGTAGATATGGAGATTGTATATGTATGTACACTGAGTAGCCCTAGTAAGTCACTCCTTCTTGAGCCCTGCCTTCCTCATTTTTGCAGTGTGGATAATAATAATGGTAATGCCTCCTTTTTAAAATGAAGATTAAGTCCCTTTTGTGAGCTGTACCTAGCATAGTACCTGGTACGTAGAAATCAATAATTGGTCTGGGCGTGGTGGCTCACACCTGCAACACCAGCACTTTGAGAGGTCTAGGTAGGAGGATTGTTTGAACCCAGGGGTTGGAGACCAGCCTAGGCAACATAGCGAGACCCCATCTCTACAAAAAATATAATAAATTAGTTGTGCATGGTGGCACATGCCTTTAGTCCCAGCTACTTGGGAGGCTGAAGCAGGAGGATCACCTGAGCCCAGGAGGTCAAGGCTGCAGTGAGCCATGATGAAGCCTTGCACACTCTAGCTTGAGTGACAGAGTGAGACCTGTCTCAAAAACAAAACAAAACAAAAAACAAACAAAAAATCCCCAAGAAATCAGCAAATAGTAGATATTATAATGACACTAGTTTTTAAATAGAAAAGGCAAAGTAACATCACTATTAAAAATATTCCAAAAGAGAAATGTTTCTCTGGCTTTCTATGATGATAAACTTATTATATTTTTAATTTAACCTCCCATGTTCACATGCACACACTTAAAAAATATATAAATATTATAATTGTATCACAGTAGTCCTTCCTTATCCACAGAGATAAGTTTGAAGACCCTCAGTCAGAAACTGAGGATAATAACAAACCCTGTGTGTACTGTTTTTCATATCCATATATTGCTATAATAAAGTTTAATTTATAAATTAGGCATAGTGAGAGATTAACAACAATAATCATAAAATAGAACAGTTATAAAAATGTACTGTAATTAAAGTTACATGAATATGACTTGTCTGTCCGTCTCTCAAATACCTTGTACTATACTCACCTTTCTTTTTTGTGATCTGTCAATCTGCTACCTGAGACAGCTCTTTTTGTTTTTTTGAGATGGAGTCTCACTCTGTCACCCAGGGTGGAGTGCAGTGGCGCGATCTTGGCTCACTGCAACCTCTGCCTCCTGGTTTCAAGCGATTCTCCTGCCTCAGCCTCCTGAGTAGCGGGGACTACAGGCACATGTCACTACGCCCAGCTAATTTTTGTATTTTTAGTAGAGACGGCGTTTCACCATGTTGGCCAGGCTGGTCTTGAACTCTTGACCTCAAATGATCTGCCCGCCTCGGCCTCCCAGTGAATGTTGTTTGTCTGTCTGTCTCTCAAATACCTTGTACTATACTCAGCTTTCTTCTTGTGATCTGTCAATCTGATATCTGAGACAGCTCTTAAGTGACAGATGGGTAGGTAGGATATACAGCATGGAGAAGCTGGACAGTGGGGTGATTCATGACTCATGACTGCTTGAGACAGTCAATATTTCATTGTGATACTCAGAATGGCATGTAATTTAAAACTGGTTGTTTATTTCTGGAATTTTCCATTTAATATTTCAGACCTCAGTTGACTGTGAGTAACTGAAATGGTGGAAAGCAAAACTGGATGAGGCAGGCCTACTATATATAGCATTTATACCACTATATGGAATATTTTTCTCGCTTCTGCATATTTTTTATTACTAGCATATTTATGGCTTAAAGTCCTCAGATTGAAGGTGATACTTATGTGTGAGTAATTTAAAGCAGTTGACATACAAAATGTAAGTGAAACCAGAATGGGTTACATTTTGAGTAAAGAAACATCTGCAGTTTGCTGCAGTCCACCAGAAGGAAATTGGATCATGTATCAGCTATGCGATTGAATAAGACTTTCATCTTTTAAAGAATTTTTCCTGCCTAAAATCTGCATCCATCTGTTATCCTGAAATGAAGCCTGTGATATACACACTGTGACATGGAGTTTGGGAAGCCCCAGAATATTCTTCTATTGCACTTGGGAATTCAGTGGGGTCAGGGGGGCGTCTGCTGAACTTAACTGGAAATCAGGAACAACTATTTTCAAAGCACATTCAGGCTCACACTTTGAGATTACTCCTTTTTCTTAATGTGGACAGCTTAAGTCAGCTCTTGCATATTTCTTTTGGGGTTCTAAATTATTAAGTTTATTTTTGAGTTACAAATCATGTTATCTTTTATATAACATTGTATTTTTTCAATGAATTTCTTTTTTATTTTTTTAGACAGAGTCTCACTCCATCTCCCAGACTGGAGTGCAGTGGTATGATCTCGGCTCACTGTGATCTCCACCTCCTGGTTGAAACGATTCTCCTGCCTAAGTCTCCTGAGAAGCTGGGATTACAGGTGCATGCCACCATGCCTGGCTAATTTTTTTTTTTTTTGTATTTTTAGTAGAGATGGGGTTTCACCATGTTGGTCAGGCTGGTCTTGAACTCCTGACCTCGTGATCTGCCCACCTCGGCCTCCCAAAGTGCTGGATTACAGGCATGAGCCACTGCGCCCGGCCAGCAGTTTTTTTTTTTTTTTTTTTTTTTTTTGAGACGGAGTCTCGCTCTGTCCCCAGGCTGGAGTGCAATGGCACGATCTCAGCTCACTGCAACCTCTGCCTCCCGGGTTCAAGCGATTCTCCTGCCTCAGCCTCCCGAAGTAGCTGGGACCACAGGCACATGCCACTACACCCAGCTAATTTTTGTATTTTTAGTAAAGACAGGGTTTCACCATGTTGGCCAGGATGGTCTTGATCTCCTGATCTTGTGATCTGCCCGCCTCGGTCTCCCGAAGTGCAGGGATTGCAGGCTTGAGCCACTGTGTGCAACCAGGAGTTTCTTATTAGAAGAAAATAATCTTGTAGGGTGCCTTTTGGCTTCAGGCTCTTTATGGCCACTTGTTCTGTTCAACCCTGTGGTGCCACACCCCCTCAGATCATACTTGTGTGCACATGCATGTGTGCATTAACATCCTAGAGTTTTCAAAGCTATGGTCTCTGTCCCTTTATATTTAGTACTTTGCCATGTACACATTTGTTTTAGGTAACTATTGAATAAATGGTTATGTTGAGTTTGTGAAGATTTAACACTGTGATATTCCAGAGCTTAGGACTGGTGATCAGTTGCCAAATTGAAATAACACTTTGGTCATTATTTTATGCGACTGTTGTATATTTGACTCTGTTGGCTGAAACTTGACCTTGTTAACTGAAGCTTCTTTTCCCTTGGCTTCTTGGGAACCATATTCTCTTATCAATCTTTTCATCAGTGTTTGCAACTTTTTCTTCTTGGTTTCTTATAGGTCCTTTACCTCTTCCTTCTACTTGATTGTGTTTATATTGTCCAATGAGAATCTTCTCTGTTTGTTTGTTTTTTGAGACAACGTCTCTGTCGCCCATGCTGGAGTGCAGTGGCGAGATCTTGGCTCACTGCAGCCTTGCCCTCCTAGGCTCAAGTGATCCTCTTGCCTCAGCCTCCCAAGTAGCTGGGACTACAGGTGCACACTACCATGCCCAGATAATTTTTTGTCTACTTTCTTTAGACATGATGTCTCACTATGTTGCCCAGGCAGGTCTTGAACTCCTGAGGTCAAGCGATCCTCTTGCCTCAGCCTCCCAAATTGTTGGGATTACAGGCGTGAGCCACTGTGCCCAGCCCCTTTTCTCAGTAAACTTAAATTGGTGATGAATATTTATCCACAACCAAATGGTTATTATCTATGAAATAAACAGGGGGAAAGAAAGGTCAGGAAGCCAATAGGTAACTGGGCACTACACACAGGACAGTTGATTAGTTAAAAGATGAAAACAGCTGTTAGCCTATGAGAAGATAATCACCTTTACCAGGAGTCAAAGAAATGCAAATGAATATGAGAGTAAGGTAAATTTTTTAAATCTAATTAATTAGCTAAAAGATGTAAAAATAATATCTTTGGCTAATTAAAGGTGTACTGAGACTCTAACTTTCGTTATGCTCCCTATGGCATTGTAAATTAGTAATATGTTTCAAGAACATTAAAGGGTTTGTACCCACTGATTTCGTGATCTCAATTATGATACTCTTTCTACAGCAGGTAATATTGATTGCCTACCCAGCTCCCTTGCCTTTTCATCCTTTCTAAAGGCATCTTGAGTTTTTTCGGGAACACACCTCTACCCAGGTTGGGGGTAAGTACTAATTAGTTGAGTCACATAGCACCCGTTTGAGTTCGCTGCAGTATTGCATGCAGTTTGGGAACTGTGCTTTTAACCTGTATAAATAATTAGAATTTACTTATAATAGAAAATAATTAGAAATGACTTAAGTGATTGCTAATAAAGTTTACCAAATTAGTTATCTAGACAATTAAACTCTTCTGATATAAATCTAAGAGAAAAGCAAAGTACAGAATTGTTACATGCTACTATTATTATATGAAAAAAATTCCCTGTGAAAAAAATTAGTAAAATATAGCAGAAAGAAATGCGGTGTGCAAAATGTATCAGGGTGGTGATATTAAAGAGATTTTTCTTCCTCCCCCCTTCTCTCCCCAGAAGTGGGATAAGGGAAGTTAATGAGAATTGAGTGGCAGGTGGTGGGAGGGAGGGACCTCCTGGTTGTCCTTCTATCTGAGCTTTGCAGGTGTAATTCTCCAGAGTGCACGTGGGTTTTCAGTATGCATGTGTGTGTGTTTGTGTGGGGGTGAGGGAAGGAGTTAATGAGTTCTGAAGCTTCCGCCAGTTACTGAGAATTGATCAGGTAGAAGCTGGAATAGATACAGCCTTTTTAAAGTCTTTACTCTTTAACTACATTTTTTTTCAATCCATGAACAGTACTCTGTAAATAATTTGCTAGCAACTTCCTTAGTTTTTAGTCTTCACAACCTTTCTCTACCTGCTTTCCTACCTCCAATGTCTGGCTATTTAATTTGCTTTCTCTCCTTTTATCCAATTATCTTTGAGCAGTGCCTCTTTTCATTCCTTTAGAAATGACATATCGAAAATATCATAAAATATACATATCCAAGTCTGGGTTGTCTTACTTGGTTGTGGTAAGCACGTGGTTTTTGTGGACAAATTAATTATACCAGGTGTTCCCATTAAGACATAACTAGTATTAACAACCATAAGGGTTCTCCTGGAAAACAGATTTAGGTTTTAAGATTATTGAGAATACATTTCTGGCACAGGTTTAAGTAGAGAACCTATAGTGAGTTTAATATCTTTTGTAATGTTTTATATACTATTAGAAACAAATCTCGTTCCTGTGACAGTCCCTCACAGGAAAATATGTCCTTATTGTCTTTGAAATCACAGATATTGAGGCAGATGGGTCAAAGTTGAAAGGAGAAAATTTGAGACTTGGAAATCAAGAAACAAACTGCTACAGTCTTGTAAGATCTGCCATTGATTAGACCAACCTGGGAATGGATCCTCTGATCCTCTGTACAACCTACAACCTTGGGCAAGTTCTTAGCGCTCTCTGAGGCTGTTTCCTCTATTTTAAATATGGGATAACTATCTTTGCCACACAGGTTTATTGTGATAATTAAATTTATTCATTTTTCAGCTAATTATTAGTCACCTAATGTGGATTAAGCATCATGCTAGGGAGGGACATACTTAAGCTAAAATAAATGACCTAGTAAAAAAAATAATTTGGTTTCTCTTTAATTTCTGCTAAAAAATATATGGAAATTTTAAGGTATTTACCCAAAAGGAATTTGTTATAATAAAACATTGTTATTGGCTATCCTTCAGAGATTTCTTTAGGGGATCTGCAGAAATTTGTTTTTTTGGAATTATTACTCTTATGTGGGCTGCTGTATTCATTGCCTTCTCAGATCAAGCTTATATTTGAGCAACTTTGTTGCATTTTGTTTACTTTGGTGATCCATATGTTTGTATTTCTAATGTGGATTGAATTTTACTGTATTTATCAGTCATCCTTTCTTACAAAATTGTTATGCCACAATCATCTCTTCTGTTCTTTTGCTGAATTAAAAAGAAAAAAAATAATTTTAGGCAAGAATTTTGGCCACTGGGCTCTGTCTGGCCACTCTGAATAGGTATGGTTTTGTAATATGGTATCAGTATCCTGCAGTTTCTGTTATTTAAATCATGAGTAAACCGTAATGGGCAGAATGATGCAAAAATTTCTGAAATCCTGTTTTTGTGAAAATCTTTTTAGCAGAGCTTTTATATGATCTAAAGACTATGAAGTGATTTGTTTAAAGAGGACTAAAATGTATTTACCTGTCAAGTCAATTCTTAAATGTTGCAATGTGAAAAGGTTATTGTTAATGACATTTCATATTCCTAATTCTACTAAACTTTATAAAAACATTTCAAAGGGCTAACAGGGAATTGAATTTTAGGTTCACTTACATGTAAAACATAAAAATTTGTGTGTGTGTGTGTGTGTGTGTGTATTTGAGATACTTCAGTGCTGTTGGAAGCAGCCATTCCCACTAACCCTAACTTCCAGAGCTGATGGGATGCCTCATCTTTCTTCTACAACCAATGGGAAAGGACTTCCGAAATTCCAGTGTGAAAAGAATTTTGTTGAGCACATGTGACAGCCAGCCCTCTAACATCTGGGGATAGTTTTTAGTTCTTGGACCTGATGAAGAGGTAGTAGACATCAGTTAGCGTAGAGATATCTGGCTAGGCTTTTCAGATTCTTTTTGGTCAGGCTTTTCAAATTCTCTTTCATCAGGTTAAACTACAACAGATAGACCTAAAGAATTCTTATTTAGCCAGGCACAGTGGTAACGCCTATAATCCCAGCACTTTTGGAGGCTGAAGTGAGTGGATCATTTGAGCCCAGGAGTTCGAGAGCCGAGGAGTTCGAGACCAGCCTGGGCAACATGGCGAAACCCTCTCTCTACAAAAACAATACAAAAATTAGCTGGGCATAGTGGTGCACACCTGTAGACACAGCTACTCAGGAGCCTGAGGTGGGAGGATCACCTGAGCCTGAGAAAGTCAAGGCTGCAGTGAGCTGTGATTGCACCACTTCACCACAGGCTGGGCGATGCAGTGAAACCCTATCTCAAAAAAAAAAAAAATTCTTATTTAAACAAGGTTTACTTTGGATCTCAAATTAATTATACCCTTGTGTAGTTTTTTAGCTTTTGTCTGCAGTTGGGGAATAAGGGTAACTTTCCTCTTTCTGTCCTTAAATATGTAGGGCTGGGAGAAAACTTAAAACTTGGTGGAAGAAGTATTCTGCCTTTGAGGGAGATCTCCCTCTGCATTCATTTCCTGTTCTAGTTAACTTCTTAGGAACTATCCAGAACAGCCCAGACTTTGTCCTTGTCCTTTGTAGAACAGGATGTCCTGCAATGGTTTAACCCAGTGAATCTAGTATCCCCTGGAGTATAAAACCTAGAGTGGAATGCTTTCAGCTGCAGTTTGATGTGGGGCATGCACAGAAAAGACTTCATTTCTCCCAGGCAGCTTTCCTGATACTTGGGGACTGGCTTGCCATGGATTTTAGGCTTCTCTTGCTTCTTGTTGCCTGTCTGTGAGTAATAAAGTTGCTTTGCTTAACTTGGTGTGACAGTGTTCTGTCTCACAAGACTCATCCTTGGCATATGTGCAAAACTGAGTTTGTGTAAAAACCTCCTGTCAGTGATAGACTTTAGTAGACATTCATGAGGGCTTTAGAGTCCTCCTCTGAGAGTGATACTGGTGCATAGTATTGGCAAGGTATTTAGAATCCTCCTCTGAGATTGATATTGGTGTGTGGTAATCCCCTGTCAGGGATTGATACTGGTGCACTGTATTCTACTTCACATTAGGGGCCTTATAAAAGAGTGAGGAAGCGATGATTAATATTCTTAGGAAGCTTACAATGAAACATAATACAGATATGTGAAAAGAACTAACGCGGATGGTTTCAGATGGTTGAGAAGTCATTGGAGGAACTGCAGTCAGCGTATCTTCGAGGGAGATATCTACCGATGGGATTGGTGTAGGAAGACAGTCTGGCAGTACAGGGCAGCAGGGACAGCACTGAAGCAGAAATGAATAATCTTCATAACAGGGCTGACCAATTGGTATATTTTTTAAATGATAGCAGTTAACAAATGAGAAACGAGGGGAGACCTGGGAAACACATACTGTTAGTTTTGAAAGTTAGCCTAAACTATCCCGTAAGCTTCATGGGGACTTTTGCCTATCCTATATTTGATTCATTGTGGTTTCTGCCCCTTGAATTGTGCTGGGTCCTTGGGGGTGCAGAATCATCATGTGTTGAGTACAGGCCATGACAGCAATGCAGCACATACTGCTGCACATTTTAAGACCTGCTTGTGGTTCACTGTGAAGGACGTTTTTAAGCTTAGATAATTGAAACACCAGAATTTAATTATGTTAAAACCAAAAAACAAAACAACCAGTGGATTCCATGTCAAACAAATGCTGTTGGCAATTAATGAAGATAATGAAATTGAGTACTTCAGAAAATGAACCAATAGTTTTCTAGTTAGTAAATTTACTGATTGTCAATTTCTGAAGCATCAGTTCTTTCTCTGGACTCACTTGTATGTTTATTGTGTGAAATACAACTGTATTTTTCTGGTTTTATATCGTATAGGGTAAAAGCATGTTTCTTAGGAGGAGGACAGTATTATTAGAAAATGACTTGAATTTCACCATAAAATATGCTAAAAATATAAATTTCAGTAGTTTTATTTTGTTGGTAGGCAAGTCTGCAAAAAAGAAAGAAATTAATTAAAAATATTTTTTTCGTAGGATAAGTCTTGTGAGAGATTTTAGGAAGGATAGGAACCTCTGACCCCCTTTAAATAAAAACTATCTTTAGGTTATTTGGAGAATGAATGCATTGGGTGGAGCAAAAATAAATAATAAATAAGCAAAGACCTTGGGTATCAATTCAGAGCCCCTTGACTGAAGGAGGGCCAGAGAGGAAAATTCCAGGATGAGCTCTTGAGATACTTAAAGCTGCAGAATTAAGTATTCATAGGGGATTTCAACAGCTTAGACATCTGTTGAATAACACACATCACTAAACATTTATCATCTGAGGATGGCTCTGGTTACGTAGAGGATAAATTCAAAAAAGGAAACCATGGAGAAGCAGTCTTGGTTTTGTTTCATGCAAGAAGGGAAGGAGTGATAATTCAAACTTGATGTGGATTTAGTATTTACTCTGCATGAACTGGCCTGAGTATTCTGTCCTGGCACTCAGGTTCTCTCACGTAGGATATTATATGTTCAAATGTTCCAGTGGTTTTCAAACAGTGGTTTGTGACCCTAGAGGGTTGGTGAAATCAATGTAGTAAGTTGAACTACTATTAGAAAAAAAATTGAGTAAAAAAGATACCATATATAGGCCGGGCGCAGTGGCTCATGCCTGTAATCCCAGCACTTTGGGAGGCCGAGGCGGGCGGATCACAAGGTCAGGAGATTAAGATCATCCTGGCTAACACAGTGAAACCCCGTCTCTACTAAAAATACAAAAAATTAGCTGGGCGTGGTGGCGGGCGCCTGTAATCCCAGCTACTCAGGAGGCTGAGGCAGGAGAATGGCGTGAACCCGGGAAGTGGAGCTGGTAGTGAGCCGAGATTGCGCCACTGCACTCTAGCCTGGGCGACAGAGCGAGACTCCGTCTCAAAAAAAAAAAAAAAAAAAAAAAAGATACCATATATAATTCCAGCACTTTAGGAGGCTGAGGTGGGCAGATCAATAGAGGTCAGGAGTTCGAGACCAGCCTGGCCAACATGGTGAAACCCTGCCTGTACTGTAAATACAAAAATTAGCAGGACGTGGTGGCACACACCTGTCATCCCAGCTACTCGGGAGGCTGAGGCAGGAGAATGGCTTGAACCCAGGAGGCGGAGGTTGCAGTGAGCTGCAATGGAGTGTTGCCTCCAGCCTGGGCAACAGAGTGAGACTCTGCCTTGAAAAAAAAAAAAAAAAAGACACCGTAGTGTAGTCAGTGTATTAAAGGTAAATGCTGTTTAATGAAACTTGTTTCTGTTTTATAAGTACACATGCATGAGGATACAGTATCAGATTTTAAAATGTAGTTATTACTTGGAGTCATGGTCAAAATAAAAAATTGAGGTACACTATCTTATGAGTTCAGATGTGTGTCTCTAGCATGTATATAGTGAAGCCTGATTCACTTTTTATTGCAAAGATATGTGGGACAGATCACTTGGAGAAGAGAGATGGTTTGGAGGTCACAGTGTTTGTGGCATGAGACACATTTTATAGGTCTTGTGAGGCCCTTCAAGGTAGAACTTGGCCAGCCCCATTGTGAATAGCTCTTGAAGGTGGTCATAGCCACTGGATCTAGCATCTGATACTAAGGTCAAGAAAGAATTTATTTAGTTCATGAAAGCAGATATTTTCTGTGCAAATGCATGCCTTTGACATAAACCATGTCTTTTTATTTTGTTCTATTAAGAATATTTCAGACTTTTGGAGGAGTATAGCTTGGTTGTCAGAAAAAAGGAAGATTTACTCAGATAAACAAGTTTGAAACAGCAAAATGCCAACCTGCAAAGTTTGAAGATAAATAAATTGGACAAGGACTCAAACACACCACGAATAGAAAAATTAAAGTTACATATAGGTAGGGAAATGGATTTCAAATGGTAAAATAAAAGTGTATTTCTGAACAAGAATTTAATTAAACTGGAATCATCTACCATGTGGTGCATAGTAATTTTTTACTAATTCTCACAGAGTGAATTCTCACTTAGACTAATTTCTCACATAGTAATTTCTCCCTTCATGTATATTAAATGCACAGATTACTAAAAAAGTGAATCCTATATTGAGTAAATTATCATGTAGATTAGTTTCTTGTTTATGTAATGGTTCAGTACTTTATTTAACGTGACTTATTTAAATATGTATTGCATTTGATAGATTTGATATTATTTTATTCAGGCTTTAAAGTATTCTCTAATGAATGGTATTTGTGATGGAGAAAGGAAGAGAAGGTTGTGATGCTTTACTATACCTCATGATTTATGTACCTTATTGAATACAATTCCTTAATAGATTGGAAGAACCAATCATCCTTCAAAGAAAATAGATTACTGGGAAAATATTGGAAAGAACATTGGACTAATTGAAAAACTTAGAATAAGAGCATTTAGTGCTAGATAAATTTAAAAATGTCAGGCACAGCTAAACGAATTCAGATTTCTTGCTTCCTAATTCTTCATTCACCACTAGATACTGTCTTTTTCTTTTTGCTGAAATATTGGCCAGTCAAATAATAGGAGAAAACAACTGAATATTAATTGATAACTTTCAAGTTAGGTGAGGATTTTACTGCAGATTAAGACTGTAACAGGAGGATGTATCTACTTTGAGCTCTGTTGGAAGTTTTGGCCATGATAATTATTTAACATCAGTCTCCATGGCAGCAAGGGGAAAAGCTCTAGGCAAACAAACAGATGGATTCAGAGGACCTTAAGTGATCAAGTCCGGTAGGAGCCAGCAGCTGGCCTTCTGTGGGCTGCTTATTAGCATTTTCCTTAGCTTGTTGTCTGCCTGCACTCGGCAGCAAGCTGGAGGTCAGATTTGTGATGCAAACACATTTGCATCCAGGTTCTGGTATCTACTCACTAACTCACAGGTGACCTCACCCATATCTCTGCCTCTCTCTTCTTTCCTTTTTTTCTTTTATCGTGTGTGTGTGTGTGTTGTGTGTGCAGGTTCAAAATGACAGGTGGTAAAATGAGCAGCAAAAGGATACTCTTGGCTATACTGGCTCTTCCTGTCTTTCAGATATTGCACATCCTGAGCCTGTTGTTTTACATGGAAGAAAAATGAAGCCCCTTCACACATTCATAGAGAAGTGTGCTTGAAAAGAGAGAAGCAGCAGCAGAGAGTGCTTAGCAGCAAGGCTATTTATTACTTCTGTATCCTAGGCAGTTTTCCAGGCTGTAGTTTCACCCCCAACCTTGCCTCCCCTGCTGAATGTGGCTGGTGCCAAATTCCTGCTATTGGCTGAGTCATCATGTCCTAGTTGATCTGGCACTGTAGTCAACATTTGTAGCTTTTACCATTGTTGCTTTGGAGCTAGATCACTAGGTTAGATTACAGGCTAGATAATTAGGTTTTCCTAAATAGAGAATCTGCTGGTGCTGAGAACTTGCCCCAGAAGGCACACCGTGGTGGTTATTCACGTAGATGGCCTGGTGTATGTGAGATGGGAAAATCCAGTAAGTCAGTCCTTAATTCAATTCAGCAGCCTTTTACTGATTGCCCAGAAACTGGATGATCTGGCAGAATTAAATGGATTATTTTGTTTAAAACCTAAAGCAAAAAGTTTAAGGTGGGATTCCATATGTAAGTTGTTCCTATGAATGATTGTTGATAATGTTGGAAAAAAATGGGAAAAGAATTCATACAAATGACTGTCCTGATGGTGGGAATATAATTATTTCTGTCCTATTTTCCAAACTTTCTCTAATGTTTCAGTACTGTTTATACAATAATAATATTTAATAATAACAACTGGTTTTGTTCTCATGGGGGAAAAAGGCCCAAGATAAAAAAGTCCAGTCATATAAAAGTGAAAATATGGCTAGATTCAGTGTCTTCAAGAGTATTTTGAAAACGAAAATACCACAACAAAAAACCCCAAGAACTTAAAATGAGGATATTTAACGTTAATTGTATTTGACTGTATTGGTTGAGATAACCTTTTTTTTTGAGAGCCTAACATTGACATGTAATATTCATTGAACACATATTGCTTTTAAAAGTTTAAAATATACATATATACATGGTCCTTATTAGGCTTTTATTTTCTTAAAAAATTTTACTGTTTTTACCATGAACATTTTCAAACGTACTCAAAAATGAATATTAAAAAGAACTACCATATACTTCTCATTGAGGTTTAAAAATAGAATAATATGGTGAACTTCCATTTACTTATTTAGATTCTATAGTTATACAGAATTATTTTAAGTTTTTTTTTTTTTAACTAAGCAGATAATACAGAATTACAATATTACCCACCTCTTCCCTGCCCCCATACACGTATGAAGTCAAGTTTCCCCTATTAACATCTCGCATTAGTGTGGTACATTTGTTAAAATAAATGAACCAATATTGATACATTATTCTTAACTAAAGAGATTACACTGAGGTTCACTCTGTGTTCTACAACTGGATGGGTTTTGGCAAATGCACAATGTCATGTATCTACCTTTGCAGTCCCATGTAGAATAGTTTTATAACCCTTCAATTCCCTTGTTCTTCTCCTAACAACTCTCCCATGCTTTTCTCACCTAACCCAGGGCAACCACTGATATTTTGTTTTGTTTTAAACTGCTTCTATCGTTTTGCCTTTCCCACAATGTCATACAGTTGGAATCATGCAATGTATAGCCCTTTCATACTGACTTCTTTCACTTAGCAATATGCATTTAAGATTCTTCCATCTTAAATGCATATTCCATGACTTGATAGCTTATTTCTTTTCTTTTCTTTTCTTTTTTTTTTTTTTTTTTTTTTTGAGGCGCAGTCTTGTTGTGTCACCCAGCCTGGAGTGCAGTGTCGTGATCTTGGCTCACTGCAACCTCTGCCTCCCGGGTTCAAGCAATTCTTCTGCCTCAGCCTCTTGAGTAGCTGGGATTACAGGCACCCGCCGCCACGCCCAGCTAATTCTTTGTATTTTTAGTAGAGACAAGGTTTCACCATGTAGGTCAGGGTGGTCTCGAGCTCCTGACCTCAGGTGATCTGCCCACCTTGGCCCCCCAAAGTGCTGGAATTACAGGCATGAGCCACCATGCCTGGCCAGCTTATTCATTTTTATTGCTGAATGATATGATGTTATATGGATGTACACCAGTTTGCTTATCCATTCACTTATTGAAGGTCATTTTGGTTGCTTCCAAGTTTTGGCAATATTGAATAAAGCTGTTATAAAAATTTGTGAGCAGATTTTGTTTGGACATAATGTTTTCAACTCATTTTGGTTAGTACTGAGGGGTATGGTTGCTGGATCATATTATAAGAGTATGTTTAGCTTTGTAAGAAACTGCCAAACTTTTCCAAAGTGGCTGTACCATTTTGCATTTCCATAAGCAATGAGTAAGAGTTCCTGTTGCTGTATATCCTTGCCAGTATATGGTGCTGTCAGTGTTTTGGATTTTAGTGCTTCTAATGGGTAAATAGTAGTATTTCATAGTTGTTTCATTTGCACCTTCCTAATGACATATAACATTGAGCATCTTTACATACGCTGTTTTGCCATCCTTATATATTCTTTGGTGAGTTGTCTGTTCAGATCTTTTGCCTTTTTTATATCTGGGTTGTTGTTTTTCTTATTCTTGAATGTTACTAGTCCTTTGTATATTTTGGATATAAGTCCTTCATCAGATATGTGTTTTGCAAAGTTTTAAAAAAAATTTATTACTTTTTTTTTTTTTTTTTTTTGAGACAGAGTCTCGCTCTGTTGCCCAGGCTGGAGTGCAGTGGCACGATTGGCTCACTACAACCTGCACCTCCCAGGTTCAAGTGATTCTCTTGCCTCAGCCTCCCGAGTAGCTGGGATTACAGGCATGCACCACCATGCCTGGGTAATTTTGTATTTTTAGTAGACACAGGTTTCACCATGTTGGCCAGGCTAGTCTCGAACTCCTGAACTCAGGTGATCCGCCCGCCTTGGCCTCCTAAAATGCTGGGATTACAGGCGCAAGCCACCGTGCAAATTTTATTGTGTGTATTTGACGTTTACATCATATGTTTTGCAAAGCTTTACTTCCAGTCTACAGCTTTTTATTCTCCCAACAGTTTCTTTCACAGAACAGACATTTTCAATGTTAATGAAGTCCAACTTACCAGTTTTTTCTTTGGATCATACTTTTGGTGTTATATCTAACTTTGGGTTTGCCAAACCAAAGTTTTCTAGATTTTATAATAATACTAGGTTATCTTGTTAGGAGTATTATGGTTTTGTGTTTACATTTAGATCGGTGATCCATTTCGAGTTCACTTTTGTAAAGGGTGTGAAGTCTATATCTAGATTTATTATTTTGCTTGTGGATGTCATGTTGTTCCAGCATCATTTGTTTAAAAGACTGTCTTTGCATTATTATATTTCATTTGCTCCTTTGTTGAAGATCAGTTATGGGTCTATTTCTGGGCTATTTTATTCTGTTGGTCTATTTTTCTATTCTTTTACCAATATCACACAATCTTGAGTACTTTAGATTTATGATGAGTCTTGAAGTCAGGTGATGCCAGTCCTCTGACTTTATTCTTCTTCTTCAATACTGTTGCTTACTCTGCATCCTTCGCCTTTCAGTAAACTCCAGAATCAGCTTTGTTGATATTTATAAAACTGCTTGCTGGGATTTTGATTGGGATTGCATTCAATCTATAGATCAAGTTGGGAAGAACTGACACCTTGACAACATTAAGTCTTCCCATCTAGAAACATAGAATATCTCTCCATTTATTTAAATCTTTAAAAATTTTCTTTCATCAAAGGTTTCCTCATATAGATCTTAGATGTATTTTGTTAGATTTAAACCTAAGTATTTCTTTTTTTTTCTTTATGGTGAAATGTAAATGATGTTGAGTTTTAAATTTCAAATTCCACCTTTTCATTTCTGATATAGGAAAGACATTGACTTTTATATATTAGCCTTGTATCCTGAAACCTTGCTGTTAGTTCCAGGAATATTTTTGTTGATTCTTTAGGATCTTCAACCTGTACAGTCTTGTCATCTGTAAACAAAAACTTTTTTTTCTTCACAATTTGTATTTCTTTATATCCTTTTCTTGTTTATATTAGCTAGGATTTTTAGTATGATGCTGGATTTGAGTGGTGAGAGGGATATCATTGTCTTGTTCCCAATCTTATGGAGAAAGCATCTAGTTTCTCACTATTCAATATGACATTAGCTGTAGGTTTTTGGTAGATCATCTTTATCAAATTGAGGAACTTCCTCTCAATCTTCCTAATTTGCTGAGAGTTTTTATTATGAATTGGTGTTGGATTTTGTTAAATGTTTTTCAAACTCTTTTAACTTTTTAATTAATTTTAATTGACAATGAAACTTGTATATATTTATCTCAAATGCTCTTTCTGCATTTATTGATATGATCTTAAGATTTTTCTTCTTTAGCTTGTTGATATGATGGGCTACATTAATTGATTTTAGAATGTTCTGTCAGCCTTGCATACCTATAATAAATCTCATTTGGTGGGGGGTAATTTTTTGAACAGTTCTTAGATTCGATTTGCTAGTATTTTGTTGAGGAGTTTTATTTCTATGTTCGTGGGAGATATTGGTCTGTAGTTTTCCCTTTTTGTCATGTCTTTATCTGGTTTTGTTGTTAGGGTAATACTGTCCTCATAGAATGAGTTAGCAAGCATTATTTTTACTTCTATTTCTGTAAGAACTCGTGGAGAATTGGTTTAATTTTTTCTTTAAATGTTTGGTAGAATTCCCAGTGAGACTGTATGCACCTAGTGCTTTCTTTTTCGGGAGGTTTTTAATTATTATTATTATTTTTAAAGATAAAGATGTATTCAGATTATCTACTTGTGTGAATTTTGAAAGTTTGTATCTTTCAAGGTATTGGTTCAGTTTCATCTAAGTTTTCATATTGTAGGCATAGAGTTGTTTATAGTATTTCTTTATTATCATTTCAATACCCAGGGGGATTAGTAGTGATAACCCTGATTTCATTTCTGATATTTGGGTCTTCACTATTTTTTTTTTTCTTGGTTAGCCTAGCTAGAGGTTTATTAATTTTATCAATCTTTTCAAGGAACCAGCTTTTGGTTTCATTGATTTTTTTTTCCTCTGTTAATTTTCCATTTTCAATTTTACTGGTTTGTGCCCTACTTTTTATTTCTTTTTTTTAATTTTTTTGCTGCTTGCTTTAGCATTATATTGCTCTTCTTTCTCTAGTTTCTTAAGGCAGAAGCTTAATTATTGCTTTTAGACCTTTCTGCTTTTCTACTATATGCATTTATTGCTAAATAGTTCCCTCTAAACACTGCTTTTGTTACACCCCAAAATTTTTATAAGTTTTATTTCTATTTAGCTCAAAATATTTTAAAATTTCTTTGGAGATTTCTACGACCTGTATGTCCTTTTGAAGTAAGTTATTTAATCTCCTGGTGTTTTTGGATTTTATATAATTCTATTTGCTCCCTTATGTGCCCATTTTATTGCTTTTAAATATTTTTCCTTTTTTTTTTTGGAGACAGAGTCTTGCTCTCTTGCCAGGCCGGAATGCAGCGGTGTGATCTAAGCTCACTGCAACCTCTGCCTCCTAGGTTCAAGCAATTCTCCTGCCTCAGCCTCCCGAGTAGCTGGGATTACAGGCGCACACCACCACGCCCAGCTAATTTTTGTATTTTTAGTAGAGATGGGGTTTCACCATGTTGGTCAGGCTGGTCTTGAACTCCTGACCTTGTGATCTGCCCACCTCGGCCTTCCAAAGTGCTGGGATTACAGGCGTGAGCCACCGCGCCCAGCCGTGACCAAAATCTTGGTGAATTATTCATGACTTAAGAATTACGGCTAGGCATGGAGAATCACGCCTGTAATTCCAGCACTTTTCGGGGCTGAGGCAAGAGGATCATTTGAGGCCAAGAATTTGAGCAGGCAACTGTCTCTACCAAAAATTTAAAAAAACAAAAATAATAATAATAAAAAGCCAGGTGGCCGGGCGCAGTGGCTCACGCCTGGAATCGCAGCACTTTGGGAGGCCGATGTGGGCGGATCACGAAGTCAGGAGATCGAGACCATTCTGGCTAACACAGTGAAACCCCCTCTGTAAAAATACCAAAAAATTAGCCGGGCATGGTGGCGGGCGCCTGTAGTCCCAGCTAGTCAGGAGGCTGTGGCCGGAGAATGGCGCGAACCCGGGAGGCGGAGCTTGCAATGAGCCGAGATCGCGCCACTGATCTCCAGCCTGGGGGACAGAGCGAGACTCCGTCTCAAAAAAAAAAAAAAAAAAAAAAAAGCCAGGCATGGTGGTGCGTACCTGTAGTCCCAGCTACTTGGAAGGCTGAGCTGGGAGGAGCACTTGAGCCTTGAAGTTCAAGGTTGCAGTGAGCTGTGATTGCACCTGGGAGAAAGACCTTGTCTCTCTAAAAAAAAAAAAAAAAAAAAAAAAAGTTACTAGAACAGAGAATTAACTGCAGGCAGAGTTAAGAAATGAAAATAAAAGGTTGTAATGTTATATTACATTAAAGTGATGTACTCTGGACAAAAGAAGAGATGTAAGGAGCAAGCTTTCGGATTCTGCCCTTTTCAGAAAGTAATCCCCAAGTCTAAAGCAAGGGAGTTGGAATACAGCTGATGTAAATTTGAATCCTGGCTCTATTTTGTATTACATGTGGAGATACTGGTGGTGCTGATGGGTTAGGATAATTGAGATAATGGAAGTAAAGTAATTAACTCAGCGTCTGTCACATAGTAAGTACCCATTAAATGGTTGCTATTGTTCAATAATGGTAATAGAACCCAAATTCAGCTATGTGGCATATAATTGTTTTGAATTAAAGGTATATTCCTGGGTACATTTTTATGTGTAAGCAAATAAATGCAATGACAGTTACCATTTTGTTTAGAACTATGTAATGCAAATTTCAAAGGACGAAAACTTATTTTACTCTTAAGAAAAATCTAGTCTGTTTGCAAAAGAAAGTCATGTTATTTGGGGAGCTGTATTTTCATATCTGTAATTTACATGGAGCACTACCAAAAAGTCATTATAGAATCCCACTAGGGAAGCCTTGTATCATTTCAGCTCCTTGAGTGGATGACTGAGCTGTTGCCATCTGAGTTGTGGAGGTGATTGGAATTACTTTCTCTTAAGTGGCTGCACTCAGTTGGGTGAACTTCTCTGTGGTGCTTTCTTTTTGCAATTACATCCATAGCAGTGGGGCTTCATTTGGCATTCATCTAACCTTGCTCAATTTGAAGTCATGATTCCAACAGGGAAGTGAAGTGATCCTAGGGGAAGTCCTGAAAGTTGAGGAATGCTGCAGAATTGTTTTTTAGATTGATGGGAATGATTTAAGTGCTTGCTGGTTATAATTCCTCTGTTCCTCCTGGGGATCCGTGAAAATCACCTGCTGTCATGTGTTTGAAGAGCCATAGATGAAAGAAATGAAGGCTATGAAGAAATTATTATTGTTCATTCTGAAGTTTTTCTTTTTCTAATAGTTTGATTTGAAGTGATTTTATGCAGCAAACTTGGAAAATCATCATTTAATGCACTTGCACTTTGATATGTGCAAATAAATGCTAAAATATAAAATTTGCATATGTGATGTAATTTAGAAATATATATGGCCTCTGCCAGAGGCAGAGCTCCTAAAACCCTTGTAATTTCATGGGCAGTAAGGGTGCTGGGTACATCTTCTGTTCTAATATTTGGTTTTGACTCTTGTTTCTGACATAGTGGTGAATTCCTGGGAATTTTCTGGGTGATAGGAGCATCGTTTGTTCTCCTATGATATCTCTTGGTGCCCTTCTGGATCAGGGCTGGTCACCAGAAAGAGTCCGCCACAATTAGAAGCCTTGAACTTTCAGCTCCACCCCCACCCTCTGGGAAGGGGAGAGGGCTGGAGATCGAGTTAATAATAGAACATGACTACGTGATGAAGCCTCTATAAAATTCCATGAACTATGAGGTTCCGGGAGCTTCCGGGTTGCTGAGCACATCCACGTGCTGGGAGGGTGGAGCCCTGTAACTCCACAGGGACAGAAGCTTGGGACTCTTCTGGAGCTCACCCTATGTACCTCTCCATCTGGTTATTTGTGTCCTTTAAAATACCTTTTGTAATAAATCGACAGTAGTACATACATTGCTTTCCTGGGTTCTGTGATACACTCCAGCAAATTATTGAACCTGAGGATGGTTTGTGGGAACCTCTGATTTGTAGCCAAGTCGGACAGAAGTGTGGATAACCTAAGGCCCTACTACTTGTGATTGGCATCTGAAGTGCAGGGCAGTCTTGTGGGAGTGAGCCCCTAAACTGTGGGGTCTGTGCTAAACCTGGTTGGTATCGGAATTCAATTGAATTGTAGGACACCCAGCTGGTGTTGGAGAATTGGTTGGTGAGAGGAAAAAACCTGACACCTCTGCTCACTGAAGTGCTGAGTGTGGGAGCATAGAAGAGAAACACAGTTGGTTTTTCCTATATTCAGCTTGGTTGGTGAATTTTGTTCCCTCCTAAGAAGAAAGACATAGATTTTACTGAAACCTCTCAACAGCAAGCCTGCTAGGATGGAATCTCCTTAATCAAGCAGTTGGCTATTGAAAAGGCCACACCTGTGCTCCCACCTGCAAAAGGGGTGGGATTGAAGCAGCCTACATTGTATGATGATTGGGCACCTATAAGCTGAGTCTCAGGAATAAAAATTCCAGTTCTTTCCAGTTTAGCCAGGGGCTTACTGACTAGAAAGTCTTCCCCTGAGAGAGAGAAAGATGCCTTAGGCAAGAGACGGTAACACTGAAGACTGTAGAGTTGCCATTTCAAGTTGGGGACTTCTGGAGCCTTCTGGTTCATCCTCTCAGATATGGTTTCTGGCTCGCTCTTTCCCCTCTATTTGAGGAATAATTGTAGCACTTACACCATGCAATTGCAATTGTTTACTTTCCTCTTTTCCTCATTATAAGCTCCTTAGGAGTAGAAAACTATCTTTAACATGAAGCAGTGTGTTAGGTTCATGATGGATCTAAATAAGTGTTGAGTAAGTGAAATTATATGAATGACTTTGCCATATATATATATATGTACACACTTTTCTTTTTTAATTTTTTTTTGAGATGGAGTCTCACTCTGTCTCCCAGGCTGGAATGCAGTGGCGTGATCTCGGCTCACTACAACCTCCACCTCCCAGCTTCAAGCGGTTCTTCTGTCTCAGCTTCCTGGGTAGCTGGGATCACAGGCATTGGCCACTATGCCTGGCTCACTTTTGTATTTTCAGTAGAGATGGGGTTTTGCCATGTTGGCCAGGCTGGTCCCGAAATCCTGGCCTCAGGTTATCTGCCCACCTCGGCCTCCCAAAGTGCTGGGATTACAGGTGTGAGCCACTGCACGCAGCCTCTGTCTCTCTCTCTCTCTCTTAACTTTCAGTAACAAAGTCAGAAAATAAAGTGGTGGGCTTTCTCTTGATTAGCCAAACCATTTACTTTTAGGCTACTCTTAACAAAATATACAGATATGTATTTGTTTATTTAATTAGTATGATGGCCAAAGGATGTCACTTTTTTTTTAAGTGATATGATAAACATACTGAGTAGATATAAACCCTGAATCCTGATTTTAAGAAATTATACAATTTAGTAATTATTAATTTATATTAATTAATATATCTAAATTTTGTGTGGCAAAAGGAAACCTGTAGATCACAAAGTTGAAAATTAAAGCATAAGAAAACTGTGAATGCTACCAGCTGAGGAGATTATGCTTCTGTTGTGAATTTGGCCCAGTTTTGGAGCATATGTCAATTGCTTATGTAGTTAGACTTGGGATTAGATTGAAATTTATATTTCTAGTCTAAGAAGATATTCTGCAATGCTTTGTCATAACCATCTAGACTTGCTAGTTAGTTTATTAATCACTGATAGGCGGCAAAGTGTCCATGTACCTAATTTGCATAGATAAATTAAAGCTAACTTTAAAAAAATAGTAATTTTAAAAACATTTCTAAACGTATTATTTGCATCCATGTTATACTACAGCAGAGTCTACTGAATATAATAGAATCTCTTTTCCGGATGACTAGTATAAATATCATGTAACACTGTTTCCCCTGCTTTGTAAATTTGTAATCTAAATTTCTTTCTTTTTTTTTTTTTTTGAGACAGAGTTTTGCTCTTGTTGCCAGGTTGGAGTGCAATGGTGTGATCTCGGCTCATTGCAACCTCTGCCTCCTAAGTTTAAGCGATTCTCCTGCCTCAGCCTCCCGAGTTGCTGGGATTACAGGCACCCACCACCACACCTGGCTAATTTTTGTATTTTTAGTAGAGACGAGGTTTCATCATGTTGGCCAGGCTGGTGTCAAACTCCTGACATCGTGATCCACCTGCCTCGGACTCCCAAAGTGCTGGGATTTATAGGCATGAGCCACTGTGCCTGGCCTAAATTTCAAATAAGACTAATTTGACGAAATACACAAGGTGGTAGTTTTCTATTTAAGGAAAGTTTGATGTACTGTGGATTGTGTAGCTTCATTTTCCTCAAGGACATCATGATTTTTTTTTTTTAATCTAGTACAAAGCAGGAAGAAAAGTTCAAACTGCATCATGGTTTTTTATCTTTCTACTCTCTGCTAAGCATCAGCATCTGAATTCTCTTTAGGAGAAAATCAGCAGTTTTGTATTTGACCGCAGAGGTATGCATGGCTATTAAACCTTATGTATGAATGCTCTGGGTGTGTGGGTGAATATGGAGAAATCCTCCAACCAAGAATGACCTCTTTAGGCTGAAATTCAGTTACAGCTGAAAAGCCAATGTTGCTTTCTCACAATCAGATTTTAAGAAACACTGAATACGCACGTTAGAGCTTAAATTCCTTCTCTTGCAAGGGCTATCAGAATTGGCATATGTCTTTGATTAAGCCTCATGCAAATGCTGATACAAGCCATGTTTAAGAAATTGCAAAATTTTAATTGCATTTTTTCCTTAAAGTGGGTTGCTTAAATAGTAAGTCATATGTTGCTTAATGACAAGATTATATTCTGAAAAATGTGTTCTTAGGTGATTTTGTCATTGTGTGAACATCATAGAATGTATTTACAAAAACCTAGTTGGTATAATTTACTGCACACCTAGGCTATATGATAAAGCCTGTTGTTCCTAGGCTACAAACCTGTACAGCATATGATTGTACTGAATATGGTAGATGGCTGTAACACAATGGTAAAAATTTGTGTATCTAAATATAGAAAGAGTACAGTAAAAATACAATATTATAATCTTAATGGGACCACTATCCTATATGCAGCCTATTGTTGACAAAGGTTTTGCTTTTTTTTTCTTTTGGCTTTTGCTATATGATGGCAGTCATTCAGGTTTTTTTTAGTTTTGTTTTGTTTTTACCTTTCAATGAAATGACTTTAGAAAAATAATCCTTAAAATAAGGAATGATGCTTTGGTGCCTCACAGTATAACTTAGATTTATATCATTATATTCTTTTTTTTTTTTTTTTGAGATGCAGTCTTGCTCTGTTGCCAGGCTGGAGTGCAGTGATGCGATCTTGGCTCACTGCAACCTCTGCCTCCCGGGTTCAAGGGATTCTCCTGCCTCAGCCTCCCTAGTAGCTGGGACTACAGGCACCTGCCACCATGCCCGGCTAATTTCTGTATTTTTAGTAGAGACGGGGTTTCACCATGTTGGCCAGGGTGGTCTCGATCTCTTGATCCATCCGCCTCGGACTCCTAGAGTGCAGGGATTACAGGCGTGAGCCACTGTGCCCGGCCATCATTATATTCTTTTAAAGGTTTGAAGTCAACACAGTAAATAACTTCATCCTAATGTTCTAAAGAACTGTGGGCAGATCTTTTCATTTTGCTGCTTACCCAGATATTGTCAATAGAAAGGGCTGTATCCGGGAATTGGGTTCTTTAAATAGATAAGACTTGCTTTAATGGGACTCTCTGGGGCCCTGGGAGCAGGGAAGGTTGAGTGTTATCTGAGCTGCTGAGTGCACTGGGTAAGCTATTGTTTAGTCCCTAAATATATGACTGATAAGAAGAGAATCTTAGTGTGACCATCTGCCCAGCCCAATTAGCAGCTATGCAAATCCCTGCTTCCAGTTAATGACTATTGTATTTCCATCAGATCTTTGTTCAAAAGTAGCTTTCACACAGAGCCCTTCCCTCACCATCTCAAAGAAAGTTGAACAGTTTCCTTGTTGCCTTTTCCATGTTTTTCTACATAGCACTTATCACTCTCTAACACATTCTATATTTAACTCTTTTTTTTTTCTTTTTCTTTTTTTTTTGAGATGGAGTTTCGCTCTTGTTGCCCAGGCTGGAGTGCAATGACGTGATCTCAGCTCACTGAGCTCAACCTGTGTCTCCTGGGTTCAAGCAATTCTCCTGCCTCAGCCTCCTGAGTAGCTGGGATTACAGGCATACACCACATGCCCAGCTAATTTTGTATTTTTAGTAGAGATGGGGTTTCTCCATGCTGGTCAGGCTGGTCTCGAACTCCCGACCTCAGGTGATCCTCCCACATCAGCCTCCCAAAGTGCTGGGATTACAGGTGTGAGCCACCTCGCCTGGCTGTCTTTTTCAACCAGAATGTGAGCTCCATGAAGGCAGGGATTTTATCTCTTTTGTTTGCTGCTGAATCCTCAGTAGCTAGGACAGTGCTCAATAAGTTTTGAATGGATGATGATTGAATAGTTTTTCATAGTCAGAAGCTTGTGGAAACAGTCTATATGTCTCTACCGCTGCAAACTTAAACAAGAATGTACATTGTCTCAGACCAAAATTAGCCATATATTTATATGGGCCTTCGATTGCAAGTAGGTACAAACAGCCGTTCATGTCTGGCTTGGAAGATTTTCTTCTCTAGATCTTCAAGCATATCAACTGACTTCTCAGGTGGAGCCTTATTCTAAAGCACAACACAGGAAAGTCCTGGACAAGATTGGTAGGTCCTGTGCTCAGCCTAGGCAGCTAGACCCTCTGAGGTGGACACAGGCCAAGAGGCTGTAGATGTAGAGAGCTGTGTCTATGGCATAGTGAGTGACTGGCTTATGTCTTATTCATTTAAGGGCTAGTAGCTGTTACTCCTCTTCCATCAAACACTTACCTTAAGCAGCAATTTTACCAATAGAAAAATTATCTCTAATTTTTTCTATGCTACTCAGCCTGCCTTAAAATCTTGAGATACTTTTTATACTAATTATTCTACTAATTATTCAACATCAATATGTTGATTTAATGAGGACACATGTTAATTAGCCAGCTCCAAAATATTGAGTCAGATTAACTTGTTAACACACTTCATATTACTTATAATTAATATTTCAAAGTAAATCACCACAAATCCAGTGTAACACTTGGGCATGTAAAGCCTGGGATTTAGCATACTTTCACTTTATGCAAAGCAAATATAAAAACAGTGGTTAAGAACTTTGATTCTGTAGTTCAGCTGCTAGATTCAAATCTAGGTGCAGATTCCAATAAGCTGGTTGACTTATGACAAGTTAATCAATATAGCCAAGCCTTAGTTTCCTTATCTATGAAATAGGGATAAAAAGACTAACTCATGGGATTGTCATGAGGATTATATAAGATTACTTAAAGGCCCTTGGCAAAATGCTTAGCACATAGTAAGTGCTTAATAAATGTTAGCTTAAAGGAATTATTCACATGACAAAGATTTTTTGAGTGTCTACAGTAGGGCTAAGAAATGAGAAAGGTTTGCAAACACTAATTCTACGTATACACTTGAATTATAAATTGATTGCTAGTGAGATCCCATAAATTAGATGTAGAACAAAGTTCCTTAAGAGATGTAGCTCTCTTTGTATATTTAAAATGCACTCCAGAGGGCTGCATGCTGTGGCTCATGCCTGTAATCCCAGCACTCTGGGCGGCCGAGGCGGGCAGATCACCTGAGGTCAGGAGTTTGAGACAAGCCTGGCCAACATGGTGAAACCCCCATCTCTACTAAAAATAGAAAAATTTGCTGAGTGTGGTGGCACATGCCTGTGATCCCAGTCTCTTGGGAGGCTGAGGCATGAGAATTGCCTAAACCCAGGAAGCAGAGGTTGCAGTGAGTGGAGACTGTGCCACTACACTCCAGCCTGGGCAACATAGCAAGATTCTGTCTGAAAAAAAAAAAAAAAAAAAAAAAAGCACTCCATTTATACAAATTAGATACAGTTGCTTCTAGAAAATCTTTTGGTAAAGAAACTTCCTTCCAAAGCAAAGTTTTTTTTTTTTTTTTTTTTTTAATGGAGTCTAGCTCTGTCGCCCAGGCTGGAGTGCAGTGGCACAATCTCGGCTCACTGCAACCACTGCCACCTGGGTTCAAGCGATTCTCCTGCCTCAGCCTCCCGAGTAGCTGGGATTACAGGCACCCACCAGCATGCCCAGCTAATTTTTGTATTTTTAGTAGAGATGGGGTTTCACTGTGTTGGCCAGGCTAGTCTCGAACTCCTGACCTCATGATCTGCCCACCTCGGCCTCCCAAAGTGCTGGGATTACAAGCGTGAGCCACCGCGCCTGGCCCAAAGCAAAGCTTTTATGATTGTTATCCGTGAAATCCACCCCTTTTTAAAAATTTTTATTTTTTTAAACAGAGTTTTACTCCTGTTGCCCAGGCTCGAGTGCAATGGCACAATCTTGGCTCACCACAACCTCTGCCTCCCGGGTTCAAGCGATTCTTCTACCTCAGCCTCCTGAGTAGCTGGGATTACAGGCATGCACCACCATGCCCAGCTAATTTTTCGTGTTTTTAGTAGAGATGGGGTTTCTCCATGTTGGTCAGGCTGGTCTCGAACTCCAGACCTCAGGTGATCCGCCCTACTTGGCCTCCCAAAGTGCTGGGATTACGGGCGTCAGACACCACGCCCAACCAGAGTCCACTTGTTATGCTAAAGGAGAGCTCTTCTGCAGGATTTTTGGCATTTTTCTTAAAGTTTTCATGTATAGCTAAGACAATTTTTTAATTGTGAAAAGGTCTGTCCCTAGTGGCTTCAAAATGTCAACCTGTTGGAAGAACAATCCCAGTTGAACCAATGTGACTTTCTTCTCATACTCTACTTAACTCACAGAAACAGATGTGGTGGCAGAACAAGCTGAAGCTGTCAGTTTTTTAATCTTTTCAGGTTTCTGAGAGTGGGACACACATGTGTGCTGTGATTCCAAAGATGGAACACCTTTCATTTAATGTGTTAAGTTCGTCAGTATACAGATGTAGTTGGTTTACACTGATAACAGATACAGAAGTGAAACTGAAATGCACAGTAAGGACAATCTGAAAACAACTACAACAACAAAACAACAACAACAACAACAACAACAACAAAACCCTGTGTTTGGGCTTTGTAGGAGCCTGGGTCTACTCAGCTTAGTTACCAACTGGATGTGAAAGTTCCCACCAGACCCCTTCAGGATCCATATCCTCACTGTGTGGTGAAGAGTTGGACTTGACAAAACCATTTCTCATTTCCCATCTTGCTCTGATTTTTTCCAGTTTTCTCTGGTACATACTCTTTTATGATTGCTTTTATTTTAAGCATGTGGAGTTTAATAGTGAGCCAATGCCATCAGATAAATTCTGCCTCCTTTCCTAGTTTAGTTTCTCTTTGTGAGTGGAATCCCCCTTATGTTTCTGAACTATTTAAGAGGCTTGCTTTGTGATGGAAGAGGAAATGCCAAAAGTGACTCCAATAATGTCACTTTAAGTCATTTTCTGTTTCTTTACATGATTTCTAGTTTTACAGGGGCTTTAAAAAAGAATAGGAAATAGGAATAGGAAATCACTTTAAGTCATTTTCTTTCTTTGCATGATTTCTAGTTTTACAGGGCTTTTTAAAAAGGAATAAGAAATATGAAAAAACTGGGGAAAGGTTGGTGATTTGACAATATTTTACTTGTACTTTTTTTTTTTTTTTTTTTTTTTTTGAGATGGAGTTTTGCTCTTGTTGCCCAGGCTGGAGTGCAATGGCGTGATCTAGGCTCACTGCAACCTCAGCCTCCTGGGTTCAAGCGAGTCTCCTGCCTCAGACTCCCTAGTAGCTGGGATTACAGGCGCCCGCCACCATGCCCAGCTAATTTTTTGCATTTTTAGTAGAGATGGGATTTCACTGTTGAAACTATGGCCAGGCTGGTCTGGAACTCCAGATCTCAGGCCATCCACCCGCCTCAGCCTCCCAAAGTTTTGGGATTACAGGCGTGAGCTACCGCGCCCAGCAGACTTGTACTTTTTAAGTGTTTCATATCCTATTTGAGCGGCTATCTTTGTTTACCTAGGTAATGTAGTCATATGTACTGTGTTCAGAAATCAAGAGAGTAAAAGGAAGCAATAGAAAGGAAAGGATAGTTTTCAGAGCTGAGATATATTTTTCAAAAAAATCATGGCCCAGCTGTTTCTACTGGGGACACCTAGAGTAGGGCAATGGGAGATGATAATGTGGTTAGCCCAAGGTTGTTTCGGTGGTTTTAGTTAGTTTGTTTTGAAACCTGAAGCCGCAGTGGGCTTGAGCAACAAGGAATAGAGATAGAGAATTCTCATCATTTTGTGAAGCTTTGTGAGCTTTTTCATTCTTTTACATCTCCGTTTTCCACAGTAGCCTCAGGATTTTCTTTATATGGATGCATGCCGGGGGCTTCCCGATGATCACTTGAGGATGGCTCTGGTGAGACAGAGAACTTGGTGGAAATCCCCCTGAGCTGCCTTCCTGGAATAAACCTGGGTTGAGAAATCTTGGGGCTCTGGGCACACAGAAAATGCCTGGTGGACAAATCATGGGACTGCTACCACCATCTTATCAAACATGATTAATGGGAACTGGAATGTAATGGAGAGACAGTGTCACATCCCTGCAGGGTGTCTCTGTGTTTTTTTCCTTCCCAAACACTGTCTTTCTCTCTTTCTTTTAATGGATTTTCAAACAATACTCTGGTAGCACCTTTTGTGCTACAGGCACCTGCCACTTGCAGCAGATTTTAAGGACTTAGACCTGGAGGGTAAAGAGTAATTTCTCCAAAAGGATCTTGACGTGTTACTGTTATAATAAGCTAAGCAGTTTGTCTTTTTTTAAATTAAAAATATGTTTGTTTGGCTTACATAAACGATAGTGTCTTCTGTTAAGAAAGAAAAAAAGGACAGGAGAAGCACATTATTCTGGATTTTTCCTTACCTTTGATCAAGGCTTTACATATAACTTCCTGACTCCAGGAAACACCAGGGATAGAAGAACAAGGTCAGCAACACTTTGAGCAAGCACTATGCTAAATGTAGAATTTGGGGCATCCTATAGGACAGTGGAACCAGTTTAGTTAATGAGTCAGTGGCTTGTGAAAAGAAGGAAAAAAGGAAGAGATAACTATTCTATGTTAAAAGGGATTAAGGGATCTCAGAGACATAAGGAAATATAATGAGTAGACATTGTTAGGATTCTTATTTGTGAACAAGTGGAAAACAGATTTAAAAATAATTGGGGAAATGTGAATGTGAACTAGCTTTTGATAGTATTAAGGAATTACTATTAATTTTGTTATAAATGATAATAACCTTATGGTTATATAAGCATCTCTGCTTCCATTCCCCCATGAATACAAATGAAGCAAGTCCCTTAATCTCACTTAGGATTAGTATTTGCAGCTACAAAGAAGATGCTTATTTTGGAAGGTTTTGTAGGGTTGACGTGGAGGTAGAATGAGACAATGCTAGCGTAGAATCCTGTGAGTGATTTTTATGTTTCGTTGTTGTTGTTGTTTTTGGCTATCATTATCACTATATGAGGTTCATGTATCATATTAATTCTAACTCTAGCTGTCCTTTAAAACTTTCATGTGTTTCCATTTCTTTTCCTATTGGTGATCATACTGGTGTCCCACCTTTCAACGTTCGCAGGTATTCCAGATGGCCTGCTCCATGAGATGGAGGTGTCTTGGTTCATCTTGGCCTTGCTCACCACTTACTCTTACCACAAGGTCCTGTGTCAGGCCCAGCAATTGCCCTTGAATAGATGCTGACTTATTTGTTGAATGAATGAACTCTCCCTGTTAAACTTAAAGCAGAAAAAAGGAACTTTATTGCAGCTTCTTATTGGCAGTAAATGCTAACAGATTTATATTGATAAGCTGCTGGGAGAGGACTTAAAAGGGGCCTACATCTCACATTAGTGTTTTTAGTTGCTTGCCTGTTGCTCATGATCAATCCCCTCTCATTCCTCTTCCTCAGAAAGCAGGCACGTGGTCATTTCTTTTTTTCGTCAAGATTGCAAAGTCTTCATACAGTGAGGAAGAAATTGTATTAGAATCCTTATGTTTTGCACATAGTAGGCAATTGCTAAATGTCAAAAGAAGACTTTATTTCTGTACCCAAAATATTTTTAGATATTTTGATGGGAACTGGGAGAGCTGGGAGAATATTCAGTGTAAGAAATGATTTTTTTCTGTGAGTCAAGAAAATATTGTAGAAATACTGTGATAGCCTTTAATTTATAGCTGTCAAATACTGACTTGGTTAAAATTATTACAATGCTTCAGAGGCAATTATTTACATATGTTCTCTCTCTTCATCTTTAATATAGTAACGTGCAAGCGGGAAGCTGGGAGAAAGTCATTTTTTAAATGTGGATTGAGAGTTCATATGTGGAAAGGGCTGCAATTCATTGAAATAACCAGGAGAAATTGGATGCTGATATTTCAGAGCTGCAGTCTGTTTGGAACCTCACAGTACCGCAGTCTAACAAAGAAGTGCCAGCTTTGTTTTAGATTTAAAAGAGTATCATCTAAAGGATCTGACATTACAGACAAAAGAGAGGTAACTCAGTAATTCCATCAGATGTATATTTTTTCTCATTTTGCAATTCCATCAAAGCAGTATTGCTCTTGGCCATTTACCTGTTTTTGAATAACGAGAGGTATCATGATTTTTATCAGTGAGGGTAATACATGTAAAACTTGCAAACAATTTATTCCTCTAAATAAAGTAAAAAAGTATGTTGCTAGAGAAGTACTATTGCTACTGACTACCAAAGGTAGTTAAGAAGTCGAAGTGTTTTATTATAATACAAATAAAGTGAACATGTAGAAATCTGTTTATTATTACGTTTCAAGTTTGAATATTTTGTTTTCTTTTTAAGAAGAAGCAGGCAAAACAAACTGTGCCCGTTGCATTCCTTGCCAAGGTCAATGCTCCATATTTTGTCTGACTGTTTAATTTAACAGCATTCAAGCACAGAAGCAATCAGGAGGCCACTCCTATTGGTAAATCCATGCTTATAAAGAAAGCATGTATTTCAGAACTTAGGAAAAAAGCTGTTTGTTAAGCCCAGACCTAGTTTGAGATCTTTTTGAAAAGTGCTTATAATTTTCCAGAATTCTAGGATTAGCTCAAGGAAATGCACAACAGAAATATGTAGATTTGACAGTGGCTTTTTTCTTCTGTTCAAGTTATCTTAGAGTCTTTTTTTTGTTTTTGTTTTTGTTTTAAATGAAGCAGTTTTGAGATTTATTAACTGGTTATCTTTTGTCTGAGTTTTACCAAAGTGATTAAAAAATAAGGAACTATTGACTTTTGGTAATTAAAATACTCTTGGATTTTTTTTTTTTTTTAGTTCAAGTTCAGGACCGTTCACTTGGTTCTTAAACAATCTTGTTTTAACCTGAAGAACTCTTGATTTGAAACTTTGAAATCCTGAGAAACATTTTTTCTATGACTCTCAAAAATAACTTCAGATTGCAATTTGTTCTAAAGAGGATAAAATAGATATACCATGCTTGTTTTCTTTTCCTTAATTGAGTTTCATTTATGTGATTAACTTAGATAAAAATACTCTAATTTGATTTACTGAAGCAGTCAGGATGAAATATTTTGCATAGTGAAGTGTGCTAAATCTTTAAAACTATTTCTAGAGTTTTTAAAGAAAGAATTTTAAAATGTAATGTACGAAGGTATAATTCTGTGTATCTATACTTTGTTTCTCCCTCCCCCCTGCATCTAATAAGCCCCTCTTTTCTTGTTCCTTTTGTAAACATGAGTTGCTTATGGCTTGTGTACTGAAAATGCTGCCAGGAAGTAGGGTGAGCAAAACTTCTTTTCCCATGACCCTCACTCTAATGTTGTTCCAAGGGTTCCCTACTTAGAAATGCCTTGATAACCGCATTCATTCCTGACATACCCCACCCCCAACACACACAACTGCTGAGTGCCATCTGACCCACAGTCCAGCTGCAGCTTTTAAAAATGCTAGTGGCAAAGGCTTTTACCTAGAACGGTGACTATCTGTGAAAAAATTTTGTGTGTGATTTGTTTTTTGCGTGTTGAAATATTATTTTTTAAAGAAAGTTACTTGGTGTCAGCCTGCAAGCTAAAAGGTTATTAGTATGATTTTTTTTTTTTTTTTAAATTTTCAACTCACTAAAGCTTGCCTGTGTATGTTCATCCTTTTTGTATGATTTCTGGAAGTTTTCCTGTTGACAGTGAAGTCTAAAATGCTAAGACCTTTAGATTCTCTTGTTTCATGACTTTTATTATGAACATAAAACTTTTAAAAAAGACCTGGTCGTGCTATGGCCTCTCCCTTCTCCCAAATTTTATATGATACCCTCAGTTTTTTTCCTTTGGTGCACAAGGGAAGAAAAACGTATTTGCTGAGTAAACACTTGGGCACTGAATTTATTTCTCCCATCTTCTAAAAACTGTGAAGTGAGCACTAGCGTTCTTTTATATGTAGAAAATTGAGAGTGCAAAACAGGTTAAGTAATTCGCTCCAGGAACAAAAGCTAGTCAGTCATGGAACTAAGATTTGAACCTGTCTGTCTTATACTAAAGTGCTATTCTTTGCCATTTGAAGGCAGTATCATTCATGCCATGAACATTAGCCAGAAGCTTTATGGTATAGGGGGAGGAGAATGGAATGTGTAGAGGGAAAGTTCTTGGAAAGCAGAGTTTGATGTAGAATGGTTCCTGAAAGTGAAGGGGATGGTGCCAGCAGTTGCAAGATAAAGCGATGGGGTAGGTACATTGCTCCTGGCAGCTGCTCCTTCTGCCTCTCCTGTTGTTGAGTGTCAGATTTTGCTGCCCCAGGGAAGATTCAACCACTGTTAAAGTTTGGCACAGGGTTGATGAAGCTTTGGAACTTTACTTACTGGATTATTTAAAAAATATATGTCTATCAAGAGAAGAATAAAGAGGGTATTTGTGGTTATACTTTAATTAGTTATTCCTGGAGTGGGGACATGTGGCCTTATTCTAGTCCCATGGGCTTGAGGGGGAAAGCAGACAGATTTATTTGACTGACTGTAAGGCTCCTTTGCAGATTACATAAAGAGAGAAAATAAGAAATTTTATTTATTTATTTATTTATTTTTTTGAGATGAAATCTCACGCTGTCTCCAAGGCTGGAGTGCAGTGGCACGATCTCAGCTCACTTCAGCCTCCATCTCCTGGGTTCAAGCGATTCTCCTGCCTCAGCCTCCCGAGTAGTGGGGATTACAGGCACCTGCCACCACGCCTGGCTAATTTTTGTATTT
The DNA here is from genome assembly GCF_029289425.2 of Pan paniscus. Taxonomy (NCBI): domain Eukaryota; kingdom Metazoa; phylum Chordata; class Mammalia; order Primates; family Hominidae; genus Pan; species Pan paniscus. The sequence goes on from NC_073258.2 coordinate 101,551,359, forward strand.
TTAGTACAGACGGGGTTTCACCGTATCGGCGAGGCTGGTCTCAAACTCCTGACCTCAAGTGATCCACCCACCTCGGCTTCCCAAAGTGCTGGGATTACAGGCGTGAGCCACCACCCCCGGCCGAAGAAATCTTATTCTTATAGTTAGTGAAATGTGATGCCTCCTGAAGCCACAAGGCACATCTCAGTCTGTAAAGGCATGACGGTAAAGTGTGTGTGAATAGAGAGAGGGTGAGAAAAAGGAAACTCAGTTGTGGGCTGTTTCCTGTTAGTGCATGTCTGCTGTGTTACCGACCCTTGCACATTCCCTGCCTTCCCTCTGCAGCCTCTAGTCCAGATTGAAGAACCCTGAAGACCTAGCTTCCTCACCCTGTATAGTTACTATAGTTACTAAGGATCTAAATTATTGGCATACCAGCTGACTGCTTTAAGCCTAAAGCAAAGTGCCAGGTAGAGGACATGCGTTACTTAGATACTGCCTATGAAGCAGATTTCTCTGTGTGGGAGACTTCTGCCCCACAGTGTCCCATTGTGAAAGCAGAAATGAATTTTGGTGAAATCAAATAACTTAGTTTGAGAAGTATTTATTTTAATCTGAAAATTGTTATTTTGCCCTTAACTAATGTTTAAAGCAAGCAGTACTTTGCATTGTACTAGGGACTGCAATGTGCAGTTCTGGCATGCCCAGGTTTAGAGGGAAATCCATAAGGTTGTCTGCTTTAACCTGAGACCCCAAATTTAGTTTTTCGGCATTTTCAATAAAAAAAACCTAGAGGAAACCTTAGTGATCTCTTTGGGCGATAAAAAGCCAAGGGCAGCTGATCTAAATAGTCTTCTCCCCTTTCCTTTCCCCAAACTAGTTTCTACTCATGTTTCAAAACATCTCCTTCTGTTTTTTTGCTCACTGTGGATCAAATACTGCCATCATTCTGATCCTATTGATGAAAGTAATCTGTTAATTCCTCACCAGGCTAACTCCTGGATGAGAGAGGGGGTCTTATTTTTGTGTGTAATTTATACATACCCTTGTGTTGTAATGTTAACTGATTGTCAAACTGGCATCAGTGTCTTCCTTCATTTCCTTGGAAAGTTTGAAATAGGGAGATGATGCTGGGGTTGAAGTGGTCTTAACGTCTGTCTTATTCAGTGACTGTAATTGATTTTCCTTGAGGAACACAGTGCAGGAGTAGTGTGTGTGAAGTTCTGAGGTTTCTACTTTTCAAGGTTCAGATATGTGACCTCTGGGTGGTGGTGGTGATATATTTGAAGTGCTTTGAGGTTCCTGTGGAATTAAAGTGTTTTGTAATTTGAAGTAACAGATCTTATTAATTATAAAGCGTTCTCAGTTAAATTACTGAACTCTTGCTACATTCCAGGCATTCTGCTGATGACAGCCCTTTTCAAAGGTCCATAGATATCATCTGTATTCTGATCTCCTTAGGTCCAGGAAGTCATCATCTAGTAAGTTGTCATATAAGGTCACATAGTACATTAATGCCAGCAGAACTGGGACTAGTAGTAAATATTTTATGAATCTGGGAGGTCCAGTGTTAGGTGCATATAAATTGGATTGTAATATCTCTGTGTTGTATTGATCCTTTTATCATTATATTATGACTACCTTTGTCTTTTTCTACTGTTGTTCCTTTAAAGTCTGTTTTATTTGATATAAGAATAGCTACTCCTGCTCACTTCCTGTTTTCATTTGTGTGGAATGTCTTTTTCCATCCCTTTACCTTGGATTTATATGAATCCTTACATGTTAGGTGAGTCTCTTGAAGACAGCACATATTTTTGGTGTGTGATTTATATTCATTCTGCTAATCTATATCTTTTAAGTGGAGCATTTAGGCCATTTATATTCAATATAAATATTGGGACTTGGAGGTGCTTTACAATTATCATGTTAAGTGTTACTTACTTTGTTTTCTTCGTTGTGTTATTGTTTTATAGGCCCTGTGAGTTTTATGCTTTCAAGAGGTTCTATTCTGGTGCATACTGACCTTTTGTTTCAGGATTTAGAACTCCTTTTAGCATTTCTTGTATGGCTGGTCGGGTAATGACAAATTCTCCCCACATTTGTTTGTCTGAAAATTACTTTATTTCTCCTTGATTTATGAAAATTAGTTTTTCTGGATACAAAATTCTTGCTGACAGTTATTCTGTTTAAGGAGGCTAAAGATAGGACCCCAATCTTCTGGTTTTTAAGATTTCTAGTGAGAAACTTGCTTTTAGTCTGATAGGTTTTCCTTTATAGGTTACCGGGTGCTTTTATCTCACCACTCTCAGAATGCTTTCCTTCACATTGACTTTATATATAGCCCAATGACTATATGCCTTGGTGAAGTCCTTTTTGTGATGAATCACCCATGAGTTCTATGAGTTTCTTGGATTTGGATGTCTAGATCTCAGACAAGGCTAGGGAAGTTTTCCTCAATTATCCCCTTAAATAAGTTTTCCAAACATTTTGCTTTCTCTTCTCCCTCAGGAACACCAGTTTTTCTTAGGTTTGGCCATTTTTCATGATCTCATATTTCTTGAATGCTTTGTTCATTTCTTTTGATTCTTTTAAATTTTTATCTGATTGGGTTAATTTGAAAGTCTTCTCTTCGAGCTCTTTCAGGAGAAGATGAAATTCTTTCATCTACTTGTTCTAGTCTGTTGTTAAAACTTCTCATTGTATTTTGTAATTTCCTAAATGTGTCTTTCATTTCCAGAAGTTCTGATTGGTTTTTCTTTCAAGTATCTGAAATAGCTATCTCTTGAGAAAATTATTTATTTATTGAGTTGGAGTCTTGCTCTGTTGCCCAGGCTGGAGTGCAATGGCATGATCTCGGCTTACTGCAACCTCTTCTTCCCATGTTCAAGTGATTCTCCTGCCTCAGCCTCCCAAGTAGCTGGGACTACAGGCGCCTGCCTCCACGCCCAGCTAATTTTTCTATTTTTAGTAGAGACGAGGTTTCACCATGTTGGCCAGTCTGGTCTCGAACTCCTGACCTCGTGATCCACCCGCCTCAGCTTCCCAAAGTGCTGGGATTACAGGCGTGAGCCACCATGCCCAGTGAAAGTTTTTTATTTATATCCTGAATTTCTGATTTCTTCATGTTGGTTCTTACCTTTCTCTGATATCTCCTTGAGTAGCTTAGTAATCAACCTTTTGAATTCTTTATCTGATATTTTAAAGATTTTGTGTTGTTCTGGATCCATTGCTGGAAATCTAGTGTGATCGTTATAGAACCCTGTTTTATCATATTACCAGTTATTTTTCTGGTTCCTTCTCATTTGGGTAGAGTATTTCTTCTAATTATTCTTGAATTTGTTTTATATTTTACTCTGTGTGTGTGTGTGTGTGTGTGTGTGTGTGTGCGTGTGCGCGTGTGTGTGTGTTTAGTTTCTTTTTTGCTCCTTAAGGATGTTACTTTAATGTTTATAGTTTATTGTAGCCTAATTTGGCTCTTGCTTTTGGTGCTTTCAGCAGTGAAGACTCTGTATGAGTTTCTTGGTTATAGAGAGTCTTTGTATGGTGGCTTTCTCAGATACTGGTTGTAGTAGCAATGTGCTTAGTGTGTGAGCAAGTTCACCATTGTTATAAATAAAGTTTCGGGGCCGCAACAGAAAAAGCACTTGAATATAAAATTTTCTTTTTAATTCTCAGCAAGGCAATGTACTTGGGATGCGCCCTTACAGATGGAGCAGTGGTGAGCTCACACCTGGACAAGGGAGAGGGGAGTTCTTATTCCTGACGCACGTGGCCCCCGCTGCTGTGTCGTTCCTCTATTGGCTAAGGTTAGACCGCACAGGCTAAACTAATTACAATTGGCTAATTTAAAGAGAGTGATGGGATGAGTGGTTTGGTGGAATAAATGGTTATGGCAGAGCAAGAAATCGGAATGAGTCAGGGTGGAGAATGAGTCAGGGTGGAGCAGGTAATGGGAATAAGTCAGGGTGGAGAAGGTAATTGAAAAAGGTTGCTTTATGAGGAAGTTAAGTTTAAAAGTAGAAGGCAAAGAATTGAACATACTCACATATTGATTCTTTGAAGAGGAATTTAGAACTCATATCTAACAATCCCTCCTCTTGCATTTCCTTACAGCTCTTTCTCTTCAAACTTCTTTAACATGTCTTGGCTTAGTTGTTCTGCTTGATTTCCCAAAAGAAGAAGCTTCACTGGATAAAGTGGAGGATAGTTAAGGGAGGTTTTAGTAAGTGCTGTTTTTATGAGCCTCTGCAGCAACCCACACGTGCATGGTGTGGCACAGCACCTGACAAGAATAAGTACACCCATTACAGCTGTGAGGGAAGTAAGAATTGAGGCTGTTATTCTTTTCCATTTACTGAACCACTTTTCTAGCCATCCTGTAAAGGGGTCATTTACCCTTGAGTTGTTGGCTAACTCATTGGACAGAGAGCAGTCAGACCTTGAAATGCCTTTGTTATACTTCCATCAGGGGCAGTGTTGTTTGGGATGAAGGTACAACATTGAGTTTTAATTATGACACAAACTCCTTCTTTTTCTGGTAATATCGTGTCTAAGGCTATCCTATTTTTCCCAAGCCATCTGGCTAGTAGCCCCTAATTGCTCAGCTATTCCTTTAATAGCATCTCTAGTGTAGTTAATAGATCACTTTTGGTTGTAATAGATGTAGTTTATCCAATTTACATTTTATTAATTGTCACTCACCAAAATATTGACTTAAATCCTTCAGCTATTTGATTTCGGGCTTTAAATTGATCTGGTATTCCCCATGGGACTCTAATTGTGTCTAAGTACATGTGAGAATGGAAAGACCCATAAGGGGCTTCTTTTGCTTTATGATGTCTTATTTTTCCTTTCTCTGGTTGATTAAATGCCAGGGTGAAAGGGATAGCCAATTGGACTAAAGCATAAGTGCCACTCCAGTTACTTGGCAGAGTGTCCAGTAAAGGTCCACCATAATACCATTGCACATCTGCTCAGGGATGAATAAGGGCTGACTGATTGATAAGCTCTTGCAAATTCTTAAGCTCATTGCATCCCTTCAGGTCTCCAAGGAACGCTAAGTTTCCTTCTTGTCATGGGAGACATGAAGTGAGCTTAGTGTTGGGAGATGGAAGCTGGATGGCCCTCGGGGTCTGACCTGCAGGGTGTCGAACTTTGGGATATAGCAGAGAGAGACATTGGCACGATTTGTTACCCCAGGCTGTAGAATCTGGGAAAAGAGCTACCATGCAGCCCACGCCCAGTTGACTGGAGGACCACCCTAGTGGAATGGGGACAATCTGGGCCTCTGGCCCACCGTGCACACAAGCATAACAATTGCCTTTGTTTAACGTGTGGACGGAATATTAATCCATTTTAACCAAGCATTTACATCTTTATACCCTGTTTCAATGGCTGTGGTTTGCCTTAGGTCTCCTATTTCTACTACTGAGACCTTGCTGTTGTCATTTGGCATGAGGTGAGTCATAGTTTGATTTCGTAGGTTTGGGAAGGGGGCAGCCGTAGGAGGTGGAGGAGGCAGAACAAAGTGCACCTTAAAGAAACCTATAGGATCCTTTCCAGTGACCTCTGCTCCTAAACCATAGAAGCGCTCTAAAGTGGGGTTAGAGTTGCTAGTGGTAGGAATAGTAATGGATTTAAGCACTGGGTAAGGAAAGGAAAGGAAAAGAGAGATAGACTAAGCTTTCCTTAGCTCTAATTTGGTAGGGATCGATCCAGGAAAAATGGCCCATGATTCTGAGGGTAATGGTGCTTGCTTGACTTGGGTGTGGTGTGTCCATCCCTTTCCGCCATACTAGTAGCAGTCTCAGTGGTTAGCAGCACAAGGTAGGGTCCTTCCCAGGCTGGCTTGAGTTTCCCTTCTTTCCACCCTTTGATGAGAATGTGATCCCCAGGCCCATGCTGATGTACTGGAAACTCCAAAGGTGGTGCCTGTGCTAAAAGACCTCTTGTTTTAAGGGAGGAGAAGGTGGAGGATAAACCAAGTATATAATTTCTAAGAAATTGATCCTTTGTTTTAAATGTGGGGACATCAAGAGTGGACTTTATAGTCCTTGGTGCCTTCTTGTTGAGAAATTTTCCTTAGCACCTATCTTTATTAGTTTTTAGACCAAAGAAAGCCAAACACCATTTTATATTTAACAGTGCTTCCTGTATGATTTTTATACCAGATAAGCTAAATTTCACCTTTATATTAGTGTGTTAATTTTAATGAAACCTTGTAGACATATTTATCCAATTTTTAATGTCTGACCATAAGGTAAGATTTTTATAGACGCTTTTTAACCTTTTATAATTTTTGTTAAAGGGCAGATTAGTGCTTTAAGAAAATCCTGTTGTGCTTTTATTTTAATGTCCAATTCACAGAAAAACTGGATGATATCCCTTTAACTTTACCCAATGTGTTTACACACAGAATTACCTTTATAATTATGTTTCAAAACTTGCTTAAACCTTTAAAACAAAAAATTTTTTGAACCTTTTAATGTAGGTAAAAATCCACATTCTTTTTCCTCCTTATAATCCCGTTTACCAAAAGTGTATTTTACTTTCCTTACACACCTTGCACATAAACTGTTTCTTCAATAGTTTTACATTCAGGAGGCCTAATTACTTTTAAATTATACAACATTTCTTGCATAAATTCCCTTTTATAACATTTTTTTTCACGACTTTCACAGAGAATTCTTCAACATACCTCAACTTTCTGACTTGTTGCAAACATCCCTTTCTCTAAACAACCATTTAATTTATCTTAGGACAAGAATTTACCATATAACATTCCTTTTTACATAAATTCTACCCCCCACCCCCCTTTTTTTTTTCTCAAAGATGATAACCATTCTTTTCCAAGGCAAACTTCTGTCATGTCTGTGGACTAAACTGTCTAAGGCCACAAGATTAGAAGTTAGGATAATACATGTTACACTGTTAACTTTTAGCAAACTTTACTTTTGTTGAAAACCTTGTAAGTTTGGGATTTCAATTATTCTTTGCTATTAATAAGACCTCGTTCAGTCCATATTAATTTAGGATTGGTACAGATGGCTCCTTCCTGATTCTATAAGTACTTTAAGGCTTAGCTGAGTGCAAACAGCTCACAGGTTTGAGCAGGCCAATTATTAGGCAATTTTCCTAACAGAGCTTCTACTAGAGTTTCCATATCACTCTCTGAATACCCATTGTGTCTTTTTCCCTCAATCACCCGACTGTCCTGAAGGGAGTTCCTCATAGGTCTGATTGGACCTTTGTATGGTAATGAAGATTTAGATCCCCTGTTAGGAAACCTGCTGGGTAAGGGAATTTTCAGTGGTTAATGTTAAATCATCTTTTTCTAACAGAATAGCCTTATACTTTAAGGTTCTTGAGTCAGTAAGCTATCTTTTTGCTTTTTTGTTTTTGTTTTTTTTTGACTTAGGATAGTTCTGACCTGATGAGGTGTGCTCACAATGAGGTTTCCTCTAAAATTTGTTTTTCTACTTTCTTCTGTTAGCAAAGCAGTTGCTGCTAATAGATTGAATGCATTTGGGCCATCTATGGGTTACTGGGTTAAGGATTTTTTATTAGGAAGGCTACAGGTTGTCAGTGGCCTCAGTGCTTTTGGGCTATGCCCTTGTTTACAGTGACAGCAAGGTGGTATTGGAGTGTTACAGGGTCACGGAGAAGACCTTCAATTATTAATTATAGGTTTTAAATTTACCCTGGCTTTTAAAAGAATAGGGTACACTGTTTTTACTACTGCTCTCTCTCTCTTTCTCTCTCTCTCTTTGTCTCTTTCTCTCTGACTCCCTCTTTGTCTCTCTGTCTCTTTCTCCCTCTCTCTTTCTCCCTCTCTCTTTCTCCCTCTCTCTTTGACTCTCTGTCTCTTTCTCTGCCTCTCCCAGCGGCTTATGCTGCTGTTCTCCCCTCTCCTTCCCCTTCCCTAGGGGAGGGACCGGTGGGAGTGGAGCTACTCTTTCTTCCCCGGAGAAGAAAGGAAAGGGGAGTTCTGAATACTTTTCTTACTACTGAAGGCTTATGTGAGGTTCAACCCCCTGAAATTTGTGGAAGGCTCAACCCCTCAAACCAGGGGTGTCTTGCCTTGCCTGTCCTGGAAGGCTCAACCTCTCAAACGAGGGATGTCTTGCCTTGCCTGCCCCAGAAGCCTCAACCCCTCAAACCAGGGATGTCTCGCCTTGCCTGTCCCAGAAGCCTCAACCCCTCAAACCAGGGATGTCTCACCTGGCCTGTCCCGGAAGGCTAACCCCTCAAACCAGGCATGTCTCGCCTGGCCTGCCCCGGGAAGGCTCAACCCCTCAAACCAGGGATGTCTCGCCTTGCCTGCCCTGGAAGGTTGACCTGTTTCCTCCCTTTCCCCCTCTGAAGGTCCCTTGCACACTTCCCACTCGTGTTGTCCTCTCTGGCTGCTCCCCCAAGGGAGAATTAGGCCCCTTTTAGTGTTGCCGATAGGCGTGGCGATATAACTTCCACCGCAGGATCTGCCTTAAGCCATATGAGGTAGCTACAGAACCACGGAGAGGACCCACTCGCTCCGTCCAGCAGTAGGACTTATCACCATCCACTGGAACAACACTGCAAGTAGGGTCGTTTGTGATCATTCACCCCCACACACATTTAGCCCTCTAGAATTTGACCACCAAGGAGGTACTTTACCGGCTCCCGCAGCTTCTCCTTCTTTGGTCTGTGCACAGAGTTGTCGCCATAGTATGTGAGGATCCTTTAAGCTAGGTTGCTGGCCAGTTTCTTTCCGCGTTGCTGAGAGCTCAGGTTATTCCTCACACTGGGTCCTGATTTCTCCTTATTTCTCCTGATTTCTCACCCCTGAGGCTGCCACAAGTGGGTGGGATGCCCCTTCTCATGAGAGAAAACCAGAGACTGCCCCCCAGAGGGGAATGTAATCCTGGATGAGCCCCCAAATTGTTATAAATAAAGTTTTGGTGCTGCAACAGAAATAGCACTGGAATATAAAATTTTATTTTTAATTCTCTGCAAGGCAACGTACTTCTATAGAAGGGTGTGCCCTTACAGATGGAGCAATGGTGAGTGCACACCTGGACAAGGGAGGGGAAGGGGTTCTTATTCCTGATGCACGTGGCCCCTGCTGCTGTGTCTTTCCCCTATTGGCTAGGGATAGACTGCACAGGCTAAACTAATTACGATTGGCTAATTTAAAGAGAGTGACGGGGTGAGTGGTTTGGCGGTAAAAATGGTTATGGCAGAGCAGGAAATCGGAATGAGTCAGGTGGAGAATGAGTCAGGGCAGAGCAGATAGTCGGAATGAGTCAGGGTGGAGCACCTGGACAAGGGAGGGGAAGGGGTTCTTATTCCTGATGCACGTGGCCCCTGCTGCTGTGTCCTTCCCCTATTGGCTAGGGTTAGACCGCACAGGCTAAACTAATTACAATTGGCTAATTTAAAGAGAGTGATGGGGTGAGTGGTTTGGCGGGAAAAATGGTTATGGCAGAGCAGGAAATCGGAATGAGTCAGGGTGGAGAATGAGTCAGGGCAGAGCAGGTAGTCTGAATGAGTCAGGGTGGAGCAGGTAATCGAATATGGTTGCTTTATAAGGAAGTTAAGTTTAAAAGTAGAAGGCAAAGTACTGAACATACTGACATATTGATTCTTTGAAGAGAAATTTAGAACTCATATCTAACAACCATCTCCTATAGGTCTTGAACTGCAGAGGTCTCTTGAAGCTTTCTTCATTCTTCCTTGATATATACTTTTTTTTTTTTTTTTTTTGACGGAATCTCCCTTTGTTGCCCAGGCTGGAGTGCAATGGTGCGATCTTGGCTCACTGCAACCTCTGCCTCCCAGTTTCAAGTGATTCTCCTGCCTCAGCCTCCTAAGTAGCTGGGATTACAGGTGCCTGCCCCCATGCCTGGCTAATTTTTGTATTTTTAGTAGAGATGGGGTTTTACCATGTTGGCCAGGCTAGTCTTGAACTCCTGACCTCAGGTGATTCTCCTGCCTTGGCCTCCCAAAGAGCTGGGATTATAGGTGTTAGCCATGTGCCTGGCTGATGTGTGTGTATGTGTGTGTATATATATAGTGTGTGTGTGTGTGTTTTTTTTTTTTTTTTTTTGAAACGGAGCCTTGCTCTGTTTCCAGGCTGCTGGAATGCAGTGGCACAATCTCAGCTCACTGCAGCCTCCACCTCCTGGGTTCAAGCGATTCTCCTGCCCCAGCCTTCTGAGTAGCTGAGACTACAGGCATGCGCCACCATACCCAGCTAATTTATACCTTTTTATTTATTTTTTTTTCTGCAGTATTTTATTTGCTGGGTTGATTAGTTCAGTCTTCAGGCCAGCAGGAGAGGTGTTCCTGGGTAGAAACCTGTTGTAGCTAAAGTACATGGGTAAATGCAATACCCAGTGGTGGATGGAGGTCTCAGCCTTGACAGAGGTAGCAGCTGGTAAAGCCCTCACTGAAACACACTGAGGTCTTAACACAGGCAAGGGGGAGCCACCTCAGCTCTCCTACCAGGCCAGCAGGGAAGTGACCCACCTCACAGACACACTCCTATCCCAGTGTTCTGGTTATTCAGATCAGACAGGCACCTTTTTTTTTTTTTTTTTTTTTTTTGACGGAATCTCCCTTTGTTGCCCAGGCTGGAGTGCAGTGGTGCGATCTTGGCTCACTGCAACCTCTGCCTCCCAGGTTCAAGCAATTCTCCTGCCTCAGCCTCCCGAGTAGCTGGGATTACAGGTGTCTGCCACCATGCCCAGCTAATTTTGGTATTTTTAATAGAGATGGGGTTTCACCATGTTGGCCAGGCTGGTCTTGAACTCCTGGCCTCAGGTGATCCAACCGCCTTGGCCTCCCAAAGTGCTGGGATTACAGGCATGAGCCACTGCACCCAGCCCAACAGGTACCTTTTTTTCATCTGCAGAAATGTTGATGTTCCAAGCAGAGAGGAATTGTGACTGTGCCTCTCATGCAAGCCTGAACCTGGAGGGTGCTCCACCTCTGGGGATGTAGTCAACCTGCAGTGATCCAGAAAGGTTATCTATAGGTGCACCCACACCAAACTCCAGTGAGAGAAGCCCCAGTTATTTCACAGTCATGGATGAGGGGTAAAAGAAGTTCCCTTTTCCAAGGCACTTCACGAGCACCAGGGCTGCCTGCCTGTTGGGGGTATTGTTGCAGACTATCCTAGCTGAGCCCAGCACTGCAACTGTGCCACTGCTGAAACTTCTCACCAGTGGTAAGATCTGGGACTCAAGGCTTGCCATCTGGATTCTTTTGTACTACTGGGTGTTCCCTTAATGTGGGGCACTCCCTCTTCCCTAGGGGTAGGAGTCCCTGAGAGCCAGACTACTGTGACTACTGTTGTTCCTCTTGGTCTAGCCACCCAGTGAGTCTGCCGTAATTCAGGCTGGTGCTGGGTAATGTCTGCAAGGAATCCAGTGATGTAACCTGTCCTCAACCCTCTCAGCAGTGGGTACCAGCCAGCACCCATTCTGATGGGGGCGTGACGTACACTCTGAGATTTCTTGGTTATAAATAGTCTTAGTTTGTTGGCTTTCTCAAATTCTGGTTGTAATAGTAATGAACTTGTCCTGTGGGCAGACTTAGGACCTTCTGGTTAGCCAGGGTGGTGCAGGCTATAGTGATAGCTCATGCACAAGTTTTCTCCTTCCTGGGTGCAGTGTTATTGTACCTATGGATGCTGTAATGGTCTGTGTTGGTTGGCTTCCAGCCAGAAGGTGATGCTCGCAAGAGAGTGCCAGCTGCCACAGTAGTGATGGGATTTGTGCTTGCTGTATGTTACCCAGGGGATGTACTCTGGTTTCCAGATGATGATTGGGGACGTAGGGCTCCCAGAAGTTCTGTCCCTTGTGTTAAGTTACCAGGGCAGGTTGAGGGGCAAAGCCAGGTGGGGGCTGGGTCAGGCAGGCCCTTGCTCTGGTTCTCTGTGTACAGGGCAAGCAGAGTCCCCTGTGGGGGTGAGTGGACTGGTTCTCTGGCCGCTGGGGTGATGTTCCAGGAAGGAGTGTAGCTTCTGCTGCACAGAAGAGTTCGCTCAGGGAGTGGGGAGTAACAGGCAGCAGGAAGCCTCACCCAGCTCCCATGCACTTGATAAGGCAGGTCTCTCACCTGCAGTGTTCACTAGCAGCAGCTAGCTGAATTCCAGGCCGTCTTTGCTCAATACTGCCCCAGGCCATCATTCTTTTCCTTGGAGACAGGAACTGGCTTTCAGGCAATGCCACTCCTCATCTGCCCACAAAGCTGGGGTGCCCATCTCCTGTGCCTGTGGCTGGAGCAATTTCAAGGAAAGTGCTTCCCACTCACCCCCTGGTTCTGGCCAAGGGAGTTTGTCCCCACTTGAGATTATATTATGAATTTCATTTGAGAGCTTCTTTCAACCTGCTGCCACTGCCTGAGTTAGTTGGCAGATTTCTGTGAGGTCCCCTGTCAGTTAGAATCAGGAATGGTTTCCCTCCGTCTGTGCTGGAGACTGGAAGTGCGTGCAAGGCTCTTCTTGCTGCTGTTCCTACTTTTACATGCCCCACCGCTTGCTATATCAGTTCCCACACTGGATAGGATTAAGGCCTCCCTCTGTAGGCTGGATTGCCAGCTTTCCCAGTGGGAATGTGTATCCTGGAGGCAGTCTCTTCCTCTCTCACACTCTGGAGACTTACAGTTTTTCCGCCTGGCTCTCAGTGTAGGCTGCAGCCTGCAGCTTCTTTCAAAGAGTCTTTGGTTTCTTCCCATTTTCCTGTTAAGTTCCTGCATTGCTCCTTGGAAAAAAGTGAACAGTGTGAATTTCAACTCAATATTTTGTCTTTCCAAGTGGCAGAGGCTGCCTCTAATCTGCTATTTTGGCCACATGGCCCCAGATGATTATTTAAATTGTAAATCTTTAACTTTAATTCCCATTAGTGCTACTTATAACTACATGATAAAATGGGTTTAAATTAAATTTAGACTGGTTAATATGGGAGATGTTAAAAAAAATCTTTCTCACCAAATTGGTAAGATTCCCCTTAACTATAGTGGTTTTATCTGTATGTATGAATACAGTTTTTACCATTCATTGTAAACATGAACACTACTAGATTGTGGAGGAACATTAAAGAAATCTTTCTCAATTTGGAATTAAGGCCCTGAGCAGTGACCTAGAAATCAGACATGCTTGAAATATTTAGTAGGGAAATGAAGATCTTTTATGTCAGGTGCTTACTTTATGATTCTCAGAAACCAACTGGTACTTTAAGGAACCTTGCGTTCAGGCCACTCCTAATTATCTTCTTTCTCCTTGCTGAGTTCTATTCCACACTTGTAGAAAGTAAACTTCTGGGAAAACTTAATTTTAGTCTTTGATTACATGATTCAGGTTGGCTTTAAGGAACATTGTTTAATATTGAAATGTATAAGTAGAAAACATTAATTTCTTTATAGATGTATTTTTAAAAAGAATGCTGTTTTTGTTTGTGATGCTTTAGTTCCAGTATAATGCTTTCTACACATTCCTTTAAAATCACTCCTCAAGGGAGAACAGAGGCAACCCATACCCCATTCTAAACTCCTACCCCTCTTGCCCAATAAGAGTAATCACTACTTAGCTTTATTCTGTTAATGACGAGCCAAAATTTCATTAAGGTATATTTTTTACTTTATTCTGTAATTTATTTGTATTTGTTTTCACATGAAAGTAATCATAAAAAAGTGCTGTGCTTATCCAGCTTTATTCCACTATAGGATATACATATCTTAAGAAGACCACTATTGGAGGACTTTACTCTGGATGCTTTTGGTCTCATTCATCTGTTTATGGAAAGCTAGCTAAGTGCCTTTAAATACTAGGCCCAAATCTGTTTGTTGAACAGTGAACAAAATAGGCTGACATTTATGCTTTCATAGAATTTAGATTCTAATGGCAGGGGGTGTGCGTGGCAGATTAGTGAGTAAAATATGCTACGGGTTAAATAGTGATAAATGCTAGGGTGTAAGAGTGTGTGTGCACACATGCGCATGCATGCACATATGTGGAGGCTGAAGACAATGTTTGCTCCTGCCCCATCCCCACCACAGACCTCGTAGCAACTGGTGCCCAAACTTTACTTCATTTATCATAAAAGTCATTGACCTTGAATCACAATGGGCTGGGTCCCTGCACTACACAACATCTGAATGTGAATGTGAGTCTTAGATTATAGATACTTTTCCATACTTAAAAAGTTATGAGCATATGGAAAAAGCAGTAACAGTATACACAATTTCATTTCTCAGATGTACATCTCTTCTCATGAGTTTTCGTCCTGAAAATACAGAGAGATATTAGTACTACCTTGTTCATTATCTGGAGAGCCCTTGCCAAAATATTGCACACGGTTCCACTGTTTGAGCATTTCTAGGGTTCTCAGATGACTTATATAAATAAGCAGCTGCTGGTAGCCATTGTCAGCTCATTGTCTTCTTTGAGTCTCATTGTCTTGTTTTAGGCTTAGACCCTCTGCCAAAAACAAACCCAAGGGAATAGTAGTAGGTTGAAGATATCAGGTTGAAGGTATCAGGCCCTAGATGTGCATGAATGAAAAACTAAGAAAGAACTTATTTCTTATTTCCCCCCTATCATAACAGGGACAACAGAGATCTATTTACAAGATAGGTTTTTCATGGTGTTAAGGTTTTGTGGTGCTCAAAGATAGGAAAAGGAAGTTGAGGCAGTGCAGTATATGCTGTTTGTCTCATTAGGTTATTAACTATTTGAGGTTAGGGATAATGCTTTTCCTTAATTGACAATGTCATGCTCTATATAATGTCATTATTTAATATGACTGATGGAAATATAAAATATAAAGGTACACTATGACTCACTGAATCTAAGTTTCACAGTTTTAATATTTTAGCATTTCTAAAATTGGATAGAGGTCTTACAATATATTGTCTTTGGCCAGGCATGGTGGGTCATGCCTGTAATCTCAGCACTTTGGGAGGCTAAGACAGGAGGATGGCTTGAGGCCAGGAGCTCGAGACTAGCCTGGTCAATACAGTGAGACCTTGTCTCTACAAAAAAAAAAAAAAAAAATTAGCTGGGCATGGTGTCATATATCTGTAGTCCTAGCTACTCTGTAGGCTGAGGCAGGGGGATAGCTTGAGCCCAGGCAGTTGAAGCTGCAGTGAGCAATGATCATGCCACTGCACTCTAGCCTGGGCAACAGAGCAAGACCCTGTCTCAAAAAATATATATATTTTTAAATACAATTTATCATCTTAGAATATATGAACTGTAGTAAATAAAAATGACAGCACCTAAAATTTGTAGTATTTGTGGAACCGATGATAAGAAGTTTTGAAGTAAGCCAAAAATGCTTAGAGAGTTGAAAACGGCATATACATTTGTTAAGTTTTTTATTGAATGGTGACCCAATCATAGGCCGATTACATGCTGATTAAAACCTGGCATAAATTATGTGTATCATTTGTATGAAAGTCTCTTTTATTTGCAGTAAGATGATAATTAGAGATAACATGTCTTCCAAAGTTTGGAAAGCTCTACAGCCAGACGTAGTTGCACAAGTTGACACAGTTGGAATTCCTCAGTTCTGGTTGCTAAATAAAAATCTTCACTATTCAGAATCACAGCAGGCAGTTGCTCTCTGTGTACATATCATTGAAGTGCATACATGTTAATGGCTCAAATAAACAGCACAGCATTTTAGGTGAATGAGTTTTACTTTGTGCTTAGTTTTTAGAATAAAAGATTGAGATTTATTTTTATGCCTTCTGATCAGTATCATGAATCACCCCGTAATAATAAAAATAATACTTTAAACATAAGATGCATATCTTCTTTAAAGACATTTATAGATTTTTATAATAATCATTCCATGTAAATATATAATACCTTGGCAGTTAAAATAGTTACGTGGTGAGAATATAGGAAGATCAGTAAGAATGAGACTTTTTAAAGTGAGAAAATGGTAAATAAGACATGAAAATTATAAATGATGTGAAAATGAAATTTGTATTTGCTACTTAGCTAAATCCAGTATGGTAGAATTATAGGCTTAAAAGGAACATCCATAGTTACTTAAGGTGGTATAGAAAGAGGGTTGATTTTGACATGGCAGATTGAGATTCCTGTCCTGATTCTGTTGTTTGGGTAAGTCACTTAACCTTGAGCCTTAGTTTCCTCATCTGTAAAATGGAGATAATTACCTACACAGCTTATTTCCTCAGTAGGGTTCCAATGAGATAAGGGCTATAAATATTAATATGATTTGAAAAATCCCATCATGTGCATGTAAGGTGGTGAGATGGCTATAGTAAGTCAATCTCTTAAAAGTGGAACACTTGGAAGTTAAATTAGAACAGAAAAATTCATAAAATAGTATAGTTCACCAAAAATCATCATCTCTATTGTGATACCTTAAAAATGGGGTGGCTCTAAGGGTACATAATGAAATCTGCAATTTAAAAATGCCATTTTTTCCAAAATAGTTTCAAAAATTGCTTTAGTATGTCAAAATGGGATAGGATAGCAGAAAAATGAAGTCTGTAAACATGTAGGATAATGAGTTTCTTGAAATTGACTCACAAAACAACACTGTGTAAATGGAGAATAATGATCTTTGTGCCTTTACTTCCCTGGCAGCCCAGGCTCAACCCTGTTTGACAGTGTGCTTTTTTGTTTCTTTTTGGAAGGATGAGGCATGATGCCAGCATTCATCCACATCTTATCCAAGAGAGTGGTTTATGTATTCTTTCAGTTACCATCCGTTATAAAATATTTCCAATCTTTAAGAGAACCTTAGTCATATTGCTATGTGAAAAGATTCTTTTTGACATAACCATACTGTTCATGTATAGCCATGATATTATCTGATATTAAACACTTTCATTTGATCAAAGAAAAATCAATAAAAATATAATAGTGAAGACCCAAATATGCTGTAACAATAAATGTAGCAACTTAAACATAGCCACTTAAGCTATAATCACATTCTAAGTTTGTCACTCCATTTAAATTGTACTTGGGAAAATTTTTGGAGGTTTGTGTGAATGTGTTAACTTGTTTCTTTGCTTGGGTAAACAGATTTTATTATTGGATCCGGGAATGTTTTTGTTAAGGCGTGCTGGAATGCAGATATCTATTAACTACTGAGATGATACTTTTTTGAAGTTGTAGTAATAAACCTAGTCTTTGGAGGCAATGTATGTATTGCATAACTGTTATTAATGATGCATGATGCTAAACAGCTGAGATGAAAATGCACTTAAGTAAATGATCAATTTACCTTTTGGAATAGGGACAGTTTGACTGTAATGATTTTTGTTGTCACTGTAGTTTTTTCCTTGACTGGCAGGCACTGTGGCTGCATCATAAAATGATGAGTTATCTTTTTAGGTCCAGAGAAATAGGCTGATATGTAGGTTTAGTAACTGAGAGCAAATAAGTAACATGTCTTTCCAGTCATTGTTTACCTCTTTAAAAATTAATAGTAATTATAATTATGATAGTTTATCAAGCTCTTACTATGTGCTATGATGAACTCTACATGCATGATTTCATTTGCTCAGCACAATGATCTTATGAAATAAGTATATTAATATTATTCCCATTTTATAGATAGGTAAATTGAAACTTGCAGAGCTTAAGTAACCTAACTTGGCCACCTAGCAAAACAGAATTTAACTAGTAGTGAGTCTGACACCAATATCCTCACTCTTAATATTTTTTTAATTAGATCTATTTGTGTTAGAAGGTTATGCAAAGAAATAGAAGCCCATGACAGCCTTTTCTTTAATGATTTATATTTGTGAAAAATTTTAGTGTTTTTTTGTTTGTTTGTTTGTTTTTTAACTGAATGCTCACTCCATCAAGCTTGAATAGACCACCAGGATCATTTTTATAGTGGATGTTTTATAAGGCAATGTTGAGATTGTAGGTTAGCAGGTAAAAATATCCGGACTGCTTTTGTCAGCAGCCAGGTGTCCCCCACTCACCCCCATCACCCTGCAGCTTGCTAACAGATCTTAAATGAAAGAACCTTCTGGCCATTCTCTCTGGCTCCTCACATCTCATTGGCTTGATTTGATGTCCATATCTTAAGTCTGTGTGTTTGCTGGGGCTCTGGTTTTCCTCTCTTCCTCATAGCACCTTTTATAGCTAGGGGCAAGCCTGTGTCTAGGCACCTGGCTTCTTATCTCTAATTGCTCTCTGCCAATCTTAAAAAGGCCTTAATTTACCTCTCCTAAATACTCTGAATTCCCACATTCAGTTCTGTTTATTGACAGCTTCCTATTTTCAAGGTCCTGTGTTGGGTGCAGTAAAGGCTGGAGGGGTTCTCTGCCCTCCACACCTTGCTGTTCAGGGAGAGTTATAAGATTTAGACACAAAGAAGTATAATAATAAAAGGGATCATTGTCTAGGTTATTTCAGTAGACATACAAAAAAGGAGGTAGAGTACAGTAATGCAATATTTCTCAAAGATTTCTCCTAAAGTACATCTAATATGAGAGGAGGGGAAAAGTCCCCTCTTGGTAGTCTGGGGACATAGCCCAAACTGGCTGCCTCAGAGGAAATATCAGGTACAAGCTAATTCATATGAAATAGGCTTTACCTCAATATATGCATTTAAAAAATGCAAAACTGTGTAAAATTACTTGGCTTCCTTCTCCCCAATTTTCAAATAAAAGCTGTAGTCCCAGGAAGACACAATAAGAGGGTCCATAGCTTTCTGAACCTCTGACTGCATACCGTAAGGCACCCAACATATGGTATCTGTAAATCAGCAGATACATTGCACTGATTGGATTACCCAGGGTAATTTTAGGATTACTTAATCTAGAAAGTGGCAAGTTTTAAAGGTACGTTAATAGGACTGAAATTAACCACATGCACCATCCTTAAGTATAGCCAGGAAGCTCTTGCAGACCAGATCTTGGTATCTTAATGTTATTGTAGCCCCTGGATGGTATGATGCAGATTTGCAGTCCTGCAGCTGTGCATACCTCTCTATTTGAAGACGTTTGAAGGTCACAGCAGAGACAAAGGGCTGTTTCTGACATGCACAATGACTTTGTGGATGTTGAGAGAGTTAAGTTTAGATCGGTTTGTTTGGCTGGCATTTTGAGTGTGCAAAGAATCGTTTGAGAGAAAGGATGATTCAAAAAACATAGAGGAAAGATGACATCTTTCACTAGCCTAGAAGGTAATAGCTTAGTATGTCCTTTAAAATGAAATTAAAGGCTAGGTGCAGTGGCTTACACTTGTAATCCCAGCACTTTGGGAGGCCAAGGTGGGAGGATCACTTGAGGTCAGGAGTTTGAGACTAGCCTAGCCAACATGGTGAAACCCCATCTCTACTAAAAATACAAAAAAATTAGCCGGGTGTGGTGGCAGGCTCCTGTAATCCCAGCTACTTGGGAGACTGAGGCAAGAGAATCGTGTGAACCCAGGAGGCGGAGGTTGCAGTGAGCCGAGATTGCGCCACTGCACCCCAGCCCAGGTGACAGAGCAAGACTCTGTCTCAAAAAGAAAAAAAAAAGGAAATTAAACTAGTAATGATCTAACCACAAATGTATATGACACCAAGAAGGGCAGGATGGAGAAAGGAAGTTGTAAGAGCTGGCAATAGGATGATATGTGACATGAAAGATAAGATAACACCAAATGTCCTTCCAAAGTCATTATCTTGGGTGGATGGATATGTTAGGTAATAAAAGGAGAAATGGGCTGTAACTGAGGCTAACATACTGAGGCTTTCCCTTACTGTTGATAAGAGAGTAAGTTGTAAATGCTTGGCAAACAGTGGGAAGTGAGTGGTTGTACTGGGGCAGTGGTATGGGTGGGTAGGCAGACCAGGAAGCCCAGGCAAAGCAGGCCAGGCCGCCCCTGAGTTAGTGGGAAGCTTAGGAAAATGAAACTCCTCTATATTGGGTAACTTAGTATTTGTAGTTAAAGAAAAAAAAAAGGTAAAGGAGATACTTCAGAAAGTGTTGCTTGGGGTGCCAGCATCTAAACTTAAATGACCACTTAGGAGTGGTTTGCATAGAGATAACACAGACAGTACTTTACAAAGAGAAACAGTATTGAGGTAAAACATGGTGGCTAAAGAGAAAGTCCTCTGAAGTCAAGAGTCTGAGGAAGAGAAATCTCAAGAGAGGTGGCAGAGGAATTGTTGTTGAGGCAGAAAGAGACTCTAGAGAACGACATTGTGCCACTGTTCTTTACCCACTCTTTTCAAGTTTTTTCCCCAGGGTAGGAAGATGGGTGGTTCATTTTATCCTTTGAACTTTCTGTTTTTAACTTGGGTTGTAGCAAAGTGAAGTCTTTGTGGTTTTTCATTTTTAATTTTTATGGAATTTGTAGGTTTATAGAACCCGGATAAAATCTGGCCAAGTGTTGGTTCCTATTTGTTATTTTTAGGCTGAAATCTTCTGGAACTGCTTGCCAGACACATATCATTTATGGGATTACGAACTGTTTGGTCTTCATTAGAGGCCAGTGCCACTATTTATTTTCACTGAAGCTCTCTTGAAGATAGTAATTTAATACCCAGATTAAATATGTTATGCTTACAATGAAAATATTTCATATTCTGTATTTGCCATCATAATAAATAATGGTTTAATAGTTAACATTTGTTGAGAATCAGTACTTCAAGTTTCTGTTCTATACCAGACACTGTGCTAAGCCAGTTTTATGTAATATTCATGACAGTCTTGCAAAGGATTAATATCTTCCTTTTGCACATGAGGAGCTTACGATTCAGAGGGGCTAAGTACTTGCTCTGAAACACATGGCAGTAAGTGGTGATCCCTGGATTGGCATCCATGTCTCTCTGACGCTTGTGCAGACGTAGTCTGTGACATAAAAGAATGATTGTTTCTAATCAAAGGACTTCTTTCCGGATCTGAGCACCTTCATCACATAAGACATCGAAAACAGATGCTTAACTTAATATGCCTGCCAGAAGGGTGGATGTATCCACTGCAAAGCGGGATGCAGACTCTGAATATACTTCTGCTGTAAAAATGAATGAGACTGCCTAAAGCTAGGCTAACTTGATTTACCAACTTTAAAGTGCCAAAACAACCATGTTGTTCTAGCTTGGAATACAGCACATTACTGCAGTGACGCAGGGTAGCCTGTGCTTTTTTTTGCGTTTTCAGGGGAATGAAGAACAACATCAGGGCTCCACTGTTCTCTGGTAATTCTGTCTTCAGTGGTCTCCTGTGGACATGCCCCTTGCTTCATGGCAGTGTTTCTCAAGGCCTTCAAGGAAAGAGAATTCCTTGATTTCCATTTCTGTTAGTTACTCAAACTTTCAGCTCAACTCTGGTTTATTGAATGACTACTACATACCAAACTTTGTTCTGGGCCCTCTTAATGAAGACCGATTTTTAATATCAGATAACTGCTATTTTCTAGGCATGTATATAAAACAGAAAGTAGCAAAGATTGTGTTTTAAAACTTTGTTCAAGTAAATGTTAGGAATGTTTTTTACTGGCAGATTTTCATTGTGTTTTTCTTATACTTTGCCACACCCAGTATTCTTCTCTTCTGACTTTTCTCCATTTAACAATCTGGCCCTCATAGTTCCCTGAAAGCACACTAAAAACGTAACGCAGTTATTAAAAAAGCAAGGCTTAGTTGATGTTTCCTTGACATATTCTGCTATGTACATTACTCAGTACATTACTCTGCTGTGTAATGTATGTGTTTTTTATTAAGGCTTTCTGTGATATTTGTGTGCATTTTTAGTACCACGAGCTTTTCAGTAGTTTATAGTGATTTTTTTTTTTTTTTTTTGAGATGGAGTTTTGCTCTTGTTGCCCAGGCTAGAGTGCAATGGCATGATCTCGGCTCACCACAACTTCCGCCTCCCAGGTTCAAGCAATTCTCATGCCTCAGCCTCCCGAGTATCTGGGATTACAGGCATGCGCTACCACGCCCAGCTAATTTTTTTGTATTTTTAGTAGAGATGGGGTTTCACCATGTTGGTCAGGCTGGTCTTGAATTTCCGACCTCAGGTGATCCAACCACCTCGGCCTCCCAAAGTGCTGGGATTACGGACGGGAGCCACTATGCCCATCTGTTTATAGTGAATTCTTAATGTTAAGAATGTTTTGCTAGTTAGTTTAAATTTCTTTCTTTCACTCTTTTTCAGGTATCTGCTTTCTATTAGGCACTAAGAGCAAAAACAGATGAATATATACCTACCTTCAAGAAGCCTAAAACCTAAGATGTTATTCAGTGTGGCATTAGAAAGTAGAGGAATGAGCATACATTTCCTTTGTCTTTTTTAAAATTTATTTATTTGAGACAGAGTCTTGCTGTGTCTCCTAGGCTGGAGTGCAGTGGCATGATCTTGACTCGCTGCAACCTCCGCCCCCCGGGTTCAAGCAATTCTCCTGCCTCAGCCTCCCAAGTAGCTGGGATTACAGGTGCGTGCACTACTGCGCCCAGCTAATTTTTGTATTTTTAGTAGAGATGGGGTTTCCCCATGTTGGCCAGGCTGGTCTCGAACTTCTGATTTCAGGTGATCCACCTGCCTCAGCCTCCCAAAATGCTGGGATTACAGGCGTGAGCCACCGTGCCCGGCTCCTTTGTCTTTTAACATGGTGTTTTATAATGACCATTTTATGTGCATTTGCTGGTAGATTATTCCATGCTCAGCATAGCTAGCTAGCTCTCATAGAGTCCAACACATGGAGTCTTGCTATTTTAAAATTTATATAGCAGGTAAAGGATTTGTTAAATGTTGTAAGGCTCATAGCCTTCCCAGTTCTTCTTCCTCTTCCTTCTCCTCTTCCTCCTCCTCTTCTTCTTCTTCTTCTTTTTTTTTTTTTTTTTTTTTTTTTTTTTGAGACAAGTCTCACTCTGTTACCCAGGCTACAGTATAATGGTATGATCACAGCACACTGCAACCTTGAACTCCTTTGCTCAGTGATCTTCCCACCTTAGCCTCCTGAGTAGCTCAGACCACTGGCACAAGCCACTGCACCCAGCTGATTTTAAATCATTTTTTGTAAAGTTAAGGCCTTGCTATGTTGCCCAGGTTCAATTTCAACTCCTGGCTCCAAGTGATCCTCCTGCCTCAGCCTCCCAAAGCATTGAGATTACAGGCATGAGCCAATATGCCTAGCCCCTCCCAGTTTTAATGCCCATCATTCTTTGGGGATTAACTATGATATGCCATGAAAGAGCATCCAGTTTGGGAAGCAGAAAACCTATTCCAGTTGGAGTCCAGCTCTTAGACTCCAGGCAAGTTATTACTTAACTTTTCAGAGCACTGGCCCTCATAGCTTTGTGTAAGATTTAAGTATGTAAGAACTTTGAAAAAGTAAGACATCTTGCCAAGACTATTGCTGTTGTTATTGAAAGTGTACATTAAAGCTGCTTGTAAGTAGTAAAACATTGTTGTCATCATCATTATTTCTGAAAGTGAATAACTTATGTTTTACCAGTGACTGTAAAAGCCACATTAGGGGCTTGTAAGAATGTGAAAGGAAAGAAGGGAGGGTAAAAGACATCCAGGGGCTTGGAGTATTTACCCAATTTGCAGAAATTGATGGTTTCAACAAAAGAGCTGTTGTTTACAAGGTAGGGTCTTGGATACTTGGTTAGTGTTCATAGATGGTAAAGTTTCCTACCGTTAATATACTACTTAATATAAAGTGGGTAGGTTAGGTTTACAAATCAGTGAGATAAAGGTGAAAGCATCACCAGAGAATCCCAACATAATGGGCAGTTAAAGGCAGTGATAGTGTCATGTTGAAAGGGGTCAGAAAGAGCTTTTTGGAAAAAATGAGGACTTGAGGAGGACTTGAGAGAAATCTTGAAAAAAGGCCTTTTTTTTGGCAACGGAGAATGAGAGAAAAGTATGTTCTAAGTAGGTAGAGTAACAATAAAAACATAGATACA
Source organism: Pan paniscus (assembly GCF_029289425.2). Classification (NCBI taxonomy): domain Eukaryota; kingdom Metazoa; phylum Chordata; class Mammalia; order Primates; family Hominidae; genus Pan; species Pan paniscus. The sequence goes on from NC_073258.2 coordinate 101,575,220, forward strand.
AAAGAATAGCAGGCTTGTTTCAGACAATAACCAGTACCTTAGCTTGGTATGAGTTTTTATAGATATGGTTGAGTATGTACGTGGAAGCTACCCTTTGGAAGATTCTAGACATACTGTTTTAGCCTTCCTGGTGCATTGTTACATCTTTCAAGTCCTTGTTCTTAGGGAGTCTTCTAACAACTCTACCCCTACACACTCAATCCAAACTGATGTGCCTTTTTATTTGCCACCTTTATTTAAGGTCTATGTGCAAAGCAGTGTGGCAATGTGGTGAACTGGGGATTCTGGAGCTGGCGCCCTGGGTTGAAATTTTGATTCTGCTTTTCCTAGCTTGTGTGACCTTGGGGAAGTCACTTAACTTATCTGTGCCTCAGTTTCTTAATCTGTAAAATGGGTGTGATGGCATCTAGTTCTTGCGGCTATTGTGAGGACTAATGGGTTAATTTATATTAAATGCTTACAGAAGTATCAGGTACTAGGTATTGTTGTTATTAATCTCCGTCAGAGAATTTATCGATTGCCCTCTGTTATGATTAATTACATGCCTCACACCCCTACCGGACTGTGCCCTTCAGGAGTGAAGGATACATTCTATTTTAACCTTTGTATTCTCATTGCTTTATTATGTCTGCCTTCTGCATGGTTGTGAAAAGATGATAATTCTGCAACACATATATCGAGACAGATTGCTCCTGTGAGTCTTCCTTAGATCCAATCCCAGAGAAGCTGGATTTTAGGAAGAACTACCTTAAACTAATGGACTGACTGGTTGTACTTGTTCTGACATAAATATATATAGCCCACTTCCATAACTAACATTGTAAAAGCAATTCCATTAACACTTCCAAAATAAAAGGGAGACCTCAGTTCTTAAGTCTATGTGCAAGAAAAGTTTTAACTAAATATTTATTTAATTATAGGTATTTTGTATTCCTCTAATGAAATGAAGTTTTAGTGTTTCATTAGCATCATCTAATCATGGAAGCTGGAGGTTAACTCTTCCATATGAAAACACTGTTGACTAATTAAAGCCCAGTGTAACTTCTTTTGAGTTATGATGTGAATGCATGTGAAGACACTTGATGCTTAACTTTCAAGTTAGGCAAATGGGAAGGATGTGGGGGGTGTGTGTGTGTGTGTGTGTGGTGTGGGGGGCATGTGAAGTATCTTTACCTTGCACAACTTGCTCACCAATAAGTGAATATTGGGTAGTAATAGGGAGAGACACCCCTGTCTAAACTAGATTCTTAGATGGCATGGGATCTTTCATTTTATATTTAAGAGAAAAAGTTGACTCTTTAGTGTGATATTTTAACACTCAACAACAAATTTTAAAATTTATTAGGTTTTAAAATCAAGGCCTTTCTATTATGATATGGATGAACTTTATTTAAAAGGTTTTAGAAACAGCTCTTCTGTTTTTTGTGCTGGGTCATGGTTTAGAAACTTTAGTTAGACAATTAGAAAAATATTGTTTCATGTGATTTTAAATTAATGGAAGATATTGGGCTTTCTAATTCAGAATTGCACAGTCAGCAGGAGATGGAGCCAAGATTAAAACCATGAGCTGGATTCCTCATTTTAGAGGTTGATCATTATTACTGCCAGAAAATATCATAACTTCTTTACCTTGATGGTTTTTTTGACCTCATCATTACTTCGGCATTAGGAAAATGAGAATAAATAGGAAGAAGATCAAGAACTCGAACACACTTGAAGTTGAAAATGTGTCATATTTCAGACTTCCCCTTCATTCTTGGAATTATCATTTGAACTAGTTGAGAGCCGTATTTTCTTGTATAATCCTGTCTCTCATTATGCTTCCAGAAGGACTGTGAAAGGATCATTCATGCATTCTTGATTCCATCAAGAGTTGAAATAGACACCCATCTCTTACCCAGAAATACTGAACAATAATACTGTCACGGCTTGATGGCTTTGCAGTGTAGCAAGAAAAGTTGAAACTGCTATCAACAGATTGTCCTGAGCACTTTCCAAGGTTATGTAAGCTCCAAGAGTTGCCATCTTCATAACTGAAACTGAAATTTTTCTTTTTCCTTTCTTAGATATTGAACATGGACATCGTCAACATGTTCTGAGTGCTTTCTATGTGTTTGATGCTGTTCTAATTTCTTTATCTATATTAACTCATTTTCTCCTTACTATAACCCTGATAAGTGATTCCACTTGACAGACGGGATACTGAGGTACAGAGAGGCTATGAAACTTACCCACAGTCATGACACTTAATTATTGGTAGAAGCAGAATTCTAACCCAGTTAATCTGCCTTCAGCACTCATACTCAGTAACTTGATAGAGTAGCTTATAAGTGGGCCACTGTGTTCTTGTTTGGGGATGGGGATTACTGTCGTGCATTCACAGTGATCTCTGTGCAGGGACAAAACAGATTACCTTTTTCAGTCAAGGTACGAGGCCATAGGAAGTCAAGAACAGTCTGGGAAGAAATGGGAGGTTGTGTCATGAGTTCCCTAGGACAGAGCTTCCAAATAGGCTCATCTAGGTTTGAGGGAAGTTCAGAAGAACGCTTGGTGGTGGCGAGGAGGGGAGAGAAAGAAGGATATCCATTGAAGGGTTCCCAAGCATCTTGATCTACCCTTGTATCCCCAGTCTCAACTCTGCTGTAGGAATTACATTTAGGGCTTCAAATCCAGCAGAACATAAGGCCTTTATTTTACACTACATATACAAATAAAGGGGTGTTAAATGGAATGGTTTTCCTAAGTCTCAGGGAGAGCACCCAGAATTAAAAACGAAACTGTCTAATGTATGTTTAAAAAGAAAAGCCTGTCTGAAATTTGAAGTCGGTGGTCTACAGAATTGTCCTTGGTGAGTGTGTTGGTAGGTCCTTGGCTGACAGTGGTACAAAATGTGACCTTCGTGTTTGGAGACCTATTCAATCTTGAGTGCCCACGTTGATAGGTACTTGGACTTGGGGTTTCATGAATGTCGGGGCTGCCACAGTAAGTCCTGGCGTTATGTCTAGGCATAGGACCACAATTATTCTGTTAAATAAAAAATATTTTGACATTTGTAAAAAAGGTAGGGAAGACTTTATTCAGGACTATCACAACAGGTGTAAAGACTATGTCAGTAGATGAGAGAGATCTGGCTCAACTCTAAATACAACAAGAACAAGTGGGAATTTATTGCCAAGGAGCAGGATGTGGGGCATTGGGTGGATGGAAAATGACTAAGAAGAGACATCGACGGTAGTAGGATTCTTGCTGAGGAAAGGTGGGGGATGAGGAATTTGAACAGATATTGAGGGTAGGGGATTCTTTCTAGAGTGACTTAGTAGAATCCTTGCCAAAACTAGGCTCTGCAGGCCCAGCAAGGGTCAGGCACAAGGTGGAGGCCTAGTCAAGAAGAGGGCTTAAAGGAGCCTGACTAAAATTTGGCCAAGGAGGGAGAATTTATCAGTTCCTATTGCTTGATTAAATGTAAGGACTCAGATATTAGACTTGAACCCATGCAAGAGACACTGTTAAATGAAGTGTAGAGTGAATTCCAGAAAATTCTACTTTCTTATTGATGTAGACATCTGTGGCTGGGTTGACATAAATGATCAGAGTAGCTCTGAGAGATGGGATCTTTAAAATTTTCCTGATGCTGCACTGTGGAGTTGATTTACTTTTATTTATTAGACTTAAATAGGGTTTATTAAGTGCCAGGCACAGTTCTAAACCCTTTGCAAATATTAACTCATATAATCCTCAAAACAATTCTATAAGGTGGTTATACCATCTTCCCATTTTATATATAATTATGCATTGTTTAACAACAAGAACACATTTTGAGAAAAACGTCCTTAGGCTGTTTTGTCATTGTACAAACATAATAGAGTATACTTACACAAGCCTAGATGGTATAGCCTACTACACACCTTGTCTGTATGGTGAAGTAGGCTATCCCACCTAGGCTACAAACCTTTACAGCATGTTACTGTACTGAGTACTGTAGGCAGTTGTAACACAGTGGTAAGTATGTATATCTAAATATATACACACATAGAAGAGGTACAGTAAAAATACAGTATAAAAGATTTTTAAAAAGATGCACCTGTGTAGGGCAGCTACAGTATAGTCTAATGTAACTACTGTGGTGTATGTTTTTATGTGGTGCTTGACTGTGTGAGGAAACAAAGGCCCAGAGGAGTTAAATAATTTGTCCAAGGTCACATAGCAAGTAAGTGGTGGGGCTTGGATTTCCACCCAGGCAGCCTGGCTCCAGAGTCTGCATTCTTAATCACTCGGTTAGGTTGCATCCTGGGCTGTTGACTCCCGGGTATTTACTTCTTATTATTCTGGGCTTTTCTTTTTCAGCCCATAAATAAAGAATTCTTTTTCTGGGTTTAGTCAGACTCTGGGCCTTGTTCAGACTGAAGTCAGGATTGCAGAGTATGTTTAACTTGAGTCTCAAAGTTATTTGTAAACAGCCTTTCAGGTCATCTTTTACCTTCTTGAAGAAAATCAGTAGTTTATTGGTAAAAACACATTTTCTACTTTTTCCACAGTTTGTGCAGAATATTATTGGTGACTCTTTCTAATCAACTGTTGGCTTTTTTCCCATCACCAGCAAGCTCAGTAGCATTCCTTCTTTTTTTTTTTTAAGAAAAAATGCTCCAGTAGCTGAACAACGAGAACATATGGCCACAGGGAGGGGAACAACATACACTGGGGCCTGTTTGGCCAGGGGGAGGTGTAGGGGGATGGAGAGCATCAGGAAAAATAGCTTAATGCATGCTGGGCTTAATACCTAGGTGATGGGTTGATAGGTGCAGCAAACCACTATAACACACGTTTACCTATGTAACAAAACTGCACCTCCTGGCTGTGTATCCTGGAACTTGAAATAAAATAAAATAAAAATGCTCCATTTATGGTGAGTGAGTGGTAGTTCCTTGATAAAGGCTTTGGTAAACTGACTTCCAGATAATACACATCTGCCACCAAAACTCTCTTAAAGCAGTAAATCTCCACTGTGTAGATCAGACCAGATCCATTTTCAGTATTTATAGTGTCTTTAAGTTTTGGTTAAATTAGTCAAACTGGTATTTTAAAGGATTCTGGTTAAATTAGTCAAACTGGTATTAAAGGATTCTGGTTCATATAATACAAAATCAAAGTTATATAATTTTACATTTGGAAACTCATTCGCATTCAGTGGAACCTCACCTTATGGATTTTTTGCTTAACTTTTACTTGCAGATCTGTCTATGGCAGTGCAGAAATTTTCCCAGTCATTGCAAGATTTCCAGTTTGAATGTATTGGTGATGCTGAAACAGATGATGAAATTAGTATTGGTAAGTACTACTGTTTTAGAAAGTTCTATTTCTAATATTTATTTTACTGAAATCAAATAGACACACACCTAAATAATAAACATGTAAAATATTTTCTGACTTTGACAATACTATAAGGGTGATTTTAGGTTTCTATGGAAGAATTTTTTTTTGGAGACAGAGTCTCTCTCTGTCACCCAGGCTGGAGTGCAGTGGCGTAATCTTGACTCACTGCAACCTCTGCCTCCCGGGTTCAAGTGGTTCTCCTGTCTCAGCCTCCTGAGTAGCTGGGATTACAGGCATCTGCCACCATGCCCAGCTAATTTTTTGTATTTTTAGTAGAGACAGGATTTCACCATTTTGGTCAGCCTGGTCTCGAACTCCTGACCTCAGGTGATCCACCCGCCTCGACCTCCCAAAGTGTTGGGATTACTGGCGTGAGCCACTGCGCTTGGCCTAAAGAAAATATTATAAATTGTTTTTAAATCGAAGCTCTGTGTTTGTTTGTTTGTTGTTTCCATAAGGAAATGACTTAATCATTCTATAACTCAGGTCAGCCGAGCTTTGAATTATTCGTTCAAACAAATATATATTAGGTATCTACTATTAAATATACCAGGCACTGGTTTAAAAAATTATCTTCCTTTTTTTTTCTTAATACTGGTTTCTTTTTTAATGTGAATATTTGTTTTTAAAGAAAACAAATCAGCCATGATTCCCTAAACCAGTGTTCTTGCAGATGCAGAACATTACTGCGGATCAGGAGACTTGAACCCTAATCTGACGTTGCCTCAGTAATTTGGCAATGTGTCCCTGGGGAAACCATGCTCCTTTCTGAATCAGAAGGATTCATCTCCCATAAAATGAAGAGGTCATGTTATATGAACTCTGAAGTTTTATCTATATCTGACTTTTTATTGTTTGAAGGTCTGATTCTTATAACTCCCTCCACCCCCACCTTTTAAAGACCTCTACATTTTCCAGCGTATAGATGTGTGGTCCCTTTGTAGGCTGGATTAGAGATATGTCATATAATGAAAAGAGTATATAAAATATGTATGTATATTTTAGAGGATATTACTAAGTGTACCCTACTTCTGGGTATAAAAATACAATACTACAAACACTTAAGAACAGTGATCAGTGATTCCCCAACTTTAATGTCTGTAGGAAACATCTGGAATTTTTTTTTTTTTTTTTTTTTTTTTTGAGACATAGTCTTGCTCTGTTGCCCAGGCTGGAGTGCAGTGGCACGATCTCGGCTCACTTCACCCTCCGCTTCCCATGTTCAAGCAATTCTCCTGCCTCAGCCTCCCAAGTAGCTGGGACTACAGGCACCCGCCACCATGCCTGGCTTTTTTTTTTGTATTTTTAGTAGAGACGGGGTTTCACTATGTTGGCCAGGTGGTCTTGAACTCCTGACCTTGTGATCCACCCGCCTTGGCCTCCCAAAGTGCTAGGATTACAGACGTGAGCCACTGTGCCCGGCTGGAAATCTTAATTGCAGCTCTTGGGTTGCGTATAAGATTCACATTTCTAATAGATTTGAAGGTGATGTCCACGCTGCTAGTCCATGGACCACGCTCTGAGAAGCAGGGATTTGTAATCCCCTTCATACCTCTCCACAATCACATTCCTCTTCTTCCTCTGCCCTTTCTTTTTCTTGTATAGTTCTACCAGTTATGTCTGTATTTCTAGATGGTATATTTTATTAGCTTTGACTACCTAAGTAGCAAGTCTTAGCACAGACCTCGCTGTGAAACAAAAGGGCAATGTTACCCCCACAAAAAGAAGGCTCTCAGGAGAAGCTAAGCTGAATGAGTTTCAGCTTCATTGTGTGGCTTTAGCTTGCCTGCATTCACAAGAGCTCCTTTTGGAGAAATCGCTGGGTAGGGCACAGAGTCCTTAGACAAGCTGTCTCTGCATGTGGAATTTATATGATGCATACATCATTGTGATCATATTCGCAGTCTTTCTGAGCAGGTATATGCCAAGTGGTCACTCTCTTTGCTTGCCTTTTTAGAAATGTTAGTTAATTTGAGGGGAGGGTGTAGTGGCTGGTCTTCTTTGGCCCTCAGTTTTGTGATGAAAGATGGTCCAGCCATGCCTGTCACTTGCCTGAGGTATAGTTAAAGTGCCTCCAGGAATAAGGGAGAGCCCTCCCACATGCATGACTTCTTCCTCCTCACAGCAGAGCTGGGGAAGGGCAGCATTAGGGATCATGCACTGCCAACATTTGGAACAATAGTGGTCATTTTGCTTGTCATTTCTTGACATTTGTGTTATAAACGTCTGGTCCTCAACATAGGCTTTGTAGTATACACTTAGCCAGGTAAAAGCCTAGATTATATTACTAAAATACAAATATATTAGCATTATTACTTAGAAAAGCTATACCCACATATTTACATAACAGTTATTTTCACTTAGTTGTTTATTTTGAGACAGAGTCTTGCTCTGTCACCTAGGCTGTAGTGCAGTGGCATGATCTCCGCTCACTGCAACCTCCGCCTCCTGGGTTTGAGTGATTCTCATGCCTCAGCCTCCTGAGTAACTGGGATTATAGGCGTATGCCACCATGCCCAGCTAATTTTTGTATTTTTAGTAGAGATGGGGTTTCCCCATGTTGGCCAAGTTGGTCTCAAACTCCTGACCTCAGGTGATCCACCTGCCTCAGCCTCCCAAAGTGCTGGGATTACAGGTGTGAACCACCATGCCCAGCCTTCACTTAGTTATATTAAGCTATAAATTCCATGAAGGCAGAAGCCAGATTTTTTTCTTTTTCAATCCTTTTAGCCTTAGCGCTTGACCCAGATCCTAATAGTAGACCCTCAGATAAATTGTTCACTAAATGACATAATTTTCCTTATAAACTTTAATATTTTTCACTTATGTACATATTTTTCTAATACAATGATATATATAATTTGGTATTTTTTTCTTTGGAAAGAGGATTATAGCAAATACTCCTGGGTTTCCACAGATGATATAATTTTAATGGCTTCATGAGTTTATTTCATCAGGTTCATATACATGAATTTATGAAATAGTCCCTATAGTATGTTCAGGTTACTTCTGGTTGACCCTTTACCTGTTATTGTTAAGAGTACAGAAAACATCTTTCTGTATGTTTCCATTTCCATTAAGCTTCTTACTTAAAAGACATCTTGAAGTCACACATACATGTAGTAACTGCAGACGTAGGGTTTTTAATCACTATGCTACGCAGCCTTCTAGGCAGATGTTAGGTAATTTCCCCAAGTTGTAGTGAACTTGATATCTCAACAGTGGTTTGTTTGACTCTTTCCACTTTGGCTAATTGAACATTGGTGTGCAGCTGTTGCAGATTAGATTCGAGAGGTGTGAATTGATCAGTAGGTGAAGGCTTACAAGCAATGATTATTACATTAAATTTAAATGCTATATGGGCTTTGTGAAGTTAAATCTCAGGTTGGAGATCAGGAGATGAAGAATCTACACAAGCAGATGTAATGTTGCTTGCTAATTTTAAATCAGGAGACTTATTTAACCCCTTTGCACTCGGAATCTGATTTAAATAGCAATGCTATTAGGAAAACTTAGAGCAAAATGACTTACAAGTATAAAATATTTCTGGAACAACTCCTGTAAAAATATAGATATGTTTCAATATCCTATTCAACACTTTTTACCCTTTACCTGAGCTCCCACATATACTCTAAACAGTTAAAAATAAATTATGTAGATAATAAAGAAGTAGTAGGAGAAGGCTCTGAAGAATCATTGCTGACCTGGAAGATTATGAGTTTATACCAAGCTGTTCTACAAAGGACAATAAACTGGAAAATGTATCCCTGGGACTAACGTGTGTGTCTGGAGTGGGTGGAGCATAAGGATCACGCTTATCCACCTTCATTGGCTTCAGTTCTACGTGGGACGGTACAGCGTTTTCACTGTCTTTACCTTGTTGAAGCCTGAGTTCCAACGACTTCTTTATTGCTCTGATTTAATGAAAGAGGAATGAGGTAGGGACAGCTGTGACTCTGAGCAGCGAGCAATAGCCCCACAACACTCTCAGCTGGAGTAGGCTTGAGACCTACTGATGACATAGCCACAAAATACTGTGACTTACAAAGAAGCTCATCTTTTGTATGTGGGTCATATCAGTGCAAAATGACTTGAAAAGTAAGACATCGGCAGGCTTTCTGTGTGTAAGTTGGTGGTGGGAATGGGTAGGAAGGGAAGAGGAAGATGAATAAAGATGTCTGCTTTCATTGCGCTTACAGTGGAAGAGGATAAAAAAAGGTTTTGGGCAAAGTAAGGAAGAGAAGGTGGTGTTACTCTATCAGTATAATTGCCTAATTATGAAAGTTGTTCTGGGAGTGTGTTTGATGTGTAGGCCCATGTCTGGCCTGTACATCTGTCCCAACGCTTCACTGGTTCCCTCTGCCTCCACCCTTTTGGCCTGTGCTTGCTGAGTTTTTTGTTTTGTTTTGTTTTGCGCCAGTGACACACTGCTGGCTTGGAAGGAGGCAAAATGGGATTCGTTGTTCGAGACCCAGTGGGGAATTCCTGTGGCTCAGAGAGCAGGTCAGGACTGAAGTTCCAAGCAGGGCAGTGTCCTGCACTTTTTTTTTTTTAGCACCTCCCTTTTCATTGAAGAGCATCAAGAGGCCATTGCCCTCCCGTCTCTAAGGATAAATGAGCTGCAGGTGAGCTTTGGCCTGTTCCCTTTCATCTGCTCACTGCAGTGCTGGGTGAGTGGGAAGTGGCCTATTGAGTCCATCCACATAACTTCCCACAGCTGCACTAACTGCCCACTTTTTATTTGGCTTTGGTTTTTTGAACTGAGTAAGGAAGACATTGAGTTAGGAGTACAGTGCTAGACACGCGGGGCTCAGAAATTGGTGATGGAGGGGAGAAGAGTGACTATAAACCGGTATAAGATAGATTCAAGCTTCCTCTCATATATATTTATAGGGGTAGACCAAATACAAAAGGTACCATCATTTAACTATAATTACACAAGTAATATGTATGTAAATACAAAAGCAATACCTATTGCATCAGTCCTGGAGCACACTCTTGCATGGGAATTGATAATGTTCCAACATGAGTTATTTGCCCAGCCTTAAAACTTTACTGATAGGAAATAAAAGGTTATTTGTGCAGAAACTAAAATCATATTCTTTTGAAAACACTGTTTATGGTGGGTTAGTTCAAACGGCTGGATGTCCAAAGATACTACTGTGAATCTGCCTATGAGACGGGTTGTTTAGCTGCATTGATTTAGCACATTAGTGTATAGGATAATAAAAGACTTTAAGTCTGAGCACATCACTTGAGAATTTTTAACCACACCAAAGCTGGAGTATGCAAGTTACTCTATTTTGTTTTTGTATTAAGTACTTATAATTTGAAATCATTTTAAATCAAAGATTAAAAATGAGAAGACCTCTAGGTTTTAAAAAAATTTAGATATTGTGGCCGGGTACGGTGGCTCACGCTTGTAATCCCAGCACTTTGGGAGGCCGAGGCGGGCGGATCACCTGAGGTTAGGAGTTCGAGACCAGCCTGACCAACATGGTGAAACCCCATCTCTACTCAAAATACAAAATTAGCCAGGAGTGGTGGTGAATGCCTGTAATCCCAGCTACTTGGGAATCTGAGGCAGGGGAATAGCTTGAACCTGGGAGGGGGTTGTTGCGGTGAGCTGAGATCGTGCCATTGCACTCCAGCCTGGGCAACAAGAGCAAAACTCTGTTTCAAAAAAAAAAAAAAGTTAGATATTGCTAGTCAAACTGAACTAGTGCCAATAAAAATGTTAGTCATTAATATGAGGCAAAGTTTATTCATTCTATGTAATCTTGGAAACCATTGGAAAGTCCAGTTGCGATTGTGCGTAAACAGCTTGGTTAGTGATGTTGTGTGATGACCTAGACTCTCAGGAAAGTCTTGAACAGTATGAGCTTTGGACCCAAGAGATTAAACATTTACCAAGAAGGAGAGTCACTTTGCTAGTAAATATTTTTGGTGGAGACTTCATTCCTTTAGACACACCTAAACAGAAAATTCCTGTGGTAGTGACAGGCAATACACTACCATTTGTCAACTAAGGTAACAGCTCCAAATTAGGAGTGGAGAAATGAGTCAGTCAGTTAGGTAGTTTGGATCAAACTATATTTTTTAACAATCCCCCAGCTATTTCTGACATAACTAGTGTATTGCTGGTCCCTTGTTTACTCCATTTTGAATGCAGATATGCAGACATAGCAACAAGGATAGTGCCTAATAGTTAGCATCGGCCGGGCACAGTGGCTCACTCCTGTAATCCCAGCACTAGCACTTTAGGAGGCCTAGGCAGGCAGATCACCTCAGGTCAGGAGTTCAAGACCAGCCTGGTCAACATGGTGAAACCCCATCTCTTCTAAAAATACAAAAATGAGCTGGGCATGATGGCACATTCCTGTAATCCCAGCTACTCGGGAAGCTGAGGCAGGAGAACCACTTGAACCCGGGAGGTGGAGGTTGCAGTGAACTCAGATTGCACCACTGCACTCCAGCCTGGGCAACAAAGTGAACATTGTCTCAAAAAAAAAAAAAAAAAAAAAAAACACGAAGAGCATGTCACATTTTTAAAAAGAAGCTGTTGTATGGAAATGCTTGTACGAATCGTACATGTACTGATTGATGGATGAGAGCTCGAACATGAACCAAGTTTTGTGTACAGCATTGGCTGAGGTGCCCTGACATTTTTACTTCTTGTTCTGTCTTTAGGAGAATGTGTTGAAAGGTGAAGGTATAGCAGGTTAAAATAGTGGCAATTCAAGTCACAGGGGCTTTACTATGTCTTCCTGTGCTGGCAGTACTTTGCCAAGGTGCAAATATTTATTGTTTGATTACCTCTCTGAGGCTGGGTGTGCATCAGTGGGTTACTGTGGTGAGGTGACTCACCTTGATCTGTAGATAGAAGCCTGAGAGTGATCTTGGATACCTGATCTGAGGGTGTCAAGAAGAATTTTTTCAAGGGAGTGGTTGGAAAATCTCATTCAGTTTCTTCGTTAGAAGAGTGACTGTGTAAAAAGGCATAAAATTTTTACTTACTTTGAAGATGCGTCTGTTAGGTCAAATGGAAAGGTAATATTTGATTCTGTTTCCTAAATGAGAAAGAAGAATATAGTCTAGGGTGGAAAGTATGGGAAACAATTTACTTTTTGTATTTGGAAAGGATTCCTCTATGGTGTAGAAACACTTTGAGAGATAATAGCCTTTGTTTCAGGTTAAAAATCATAACTGCCATAATAAATGCAGAAAATGCATTCAAAAGATCATTAATGATTTTTCTTAAAAAAAAGGACCTATTTTCTTTTTTGACTTAAACAAATTCAATGATTAAATTATTGAAAATGCTTCTGTGAAAATTTTCTTCAGAATTTGGTCATGAGCTACAAATATACATTTTTACAGTTTACTCAATATTTGTCTAGTGGTATTGTGATACAAAAGGTAGAACTGGGCGGGGTGTGATAGTTCACACCTATAATCCTAGTGCTTGCAGAAGCCATGGCGGGAGGAATGCTTGAGACCAGGAGTCCCAGACCATCCTGGATGAGGCCCCAGTTCTATAAAAAGTAAAAATTTAGCCAGGCATGGTGGTATGCACTTATAGACCTAGCTACTCAGGAGGCTGAGGCCACAGGATCCCTTGAGCCCAGAAGCTGAGGTTACGTTAAACTATGATCACACCACTGTACTGCAGCCTGGGTAACATGTTGAGACCCTGTCTCTTAAGAAAAAAAAAAAAGAAACGGTGAAGTTGTTTGTAGCCATGAGATTCTTCTTGGGCATTTTTAGGAAAAATTTCTAAACCAAAGGCAATGCCATTATCAACCACAGCTGAACTCTTCTAAAAGAGACCTGTGATATTTTATTAAATTTGAGGAAGTAAACTACCTTCTCATTTGCTGAATCAAAAAAAAAAATCCATCATTCTTTACAGACCCTCATTACAACCACTTAAATGTGGTTATATAAATCAGGAAGTCGTGTATTAAAGTGGAACATTTCTAAATGCCTAAATTGTTTATACAAATAACATTTTCTTTTTAACTCTGCAGAGGAAGCATATTTTACTTTTTAATAGCTCTCAGTTGGACAATTGTATTATTGTTTTCCTGTTTTTTTTTTAAACCACCCTTATTTTTGTACCCACACAGAAACCACCCACAATTAATGATGGAAGCAGCTGGGAAAGTTGCACATTTCAGGTGGTGTTCCTCTCTTAAAAAAAACACGCTGCTTGAGAGAGATGCTTTTATCATATTAGCTGTGTATTTTGAAGCACTTTATTTGACTTAATTTGAAATTCAAAAGCTTAGGTGTTTCATATTTCAGGCTTTGAGTTAAAAAACAACCTGAAAACTTGTCATGTCACAAGCCTGGAAAGAAATTTATTTTTTAACTGATTGATAGACATGAATCCCCTAAAACCTCATTCTTTTTTTGTGACTTTGTTCTGCCCAACAAAAAATACCCCAGTCTTTTGTACAGAGGGCTCACTTGCTTATCACTTGTAGCAAATTATATGCTCTTTGAGGTCTGAAAGTTTTACTCATATTCCTATTCCTTCTTAGTACTTTAGAGCTTTATTTGTAGCAAAGATTTAATATTTGTAGAGTGAACAACCACAGCTGTAAAAGCTATTAAACTTTTACAGAAATGAATCACTTTAGGGTAAATAGAATTTTAGAGCCTTATATTAACAATAATATATATACTGGCTGGGTGCGGTGGCTCACACCTGTAATCCCAGCACTTTGGGAGGCCAAGGTGGGTGGATCACCTGAGGTCAGGAGTTCGAGACCAGCCTGACCAACATGGAGAAACCCCATCTCTACTAAAAATACAAAATTAGCTGGGCTTGTGGCACATGCCTGTAATCCCAGCTACTCGGGAGGCTGAGGGAGGAGAATTGCTTGAACCTGGGAGGCAGACGTTGCAGTGAGCCAAGATTGCACCGTTGCACTCTAGCCTGGGCAACAAGAGCGAAACTGGGTCTCAAAAAAACATATATATATATATATATACACACACACACACACATATATATACACGTATATATATGTATATATACATATATACGTGTATATATATATATATATACTTACTTGAATATATCTACTATGGTTCTTTTCAGTATGCTAATCTAAATTTTCAGAGGGTAATAGGTCATAAATTTACACACATGCACACACATATGTAATTTTTACATGTACTTTAGAATCATTTAGAACAAGTTTTTGGCTGGGTGCGGTGGCTCACATCTGTAATCCCAGCACTTTGGGAGGCTGAGGCAGGTGTATTACCTGAAGTCAGGAGTTCGAGACCTGCCTGGCCAACATGGTGAAACCCTGTCTCTACTAAAAATAGAAAATTTGGCCAGGCATGGTGGCGCGTGCCTGTTGTCTCAGCTGCTTGGGAGGCTGAGGCGGGAGAATTGCTTGAACCTGGGAGTCAGAGGTTGCAGTGATCCAAGATTGCACCACTGCACTCTAGCCTGGGGGACAGAGTGAGACTCCATCTCAAAAATTTAAAAAAAAAAACAAGTTTTAAAAATATTTATAAATATTAAAATAAATTTTAAACCAGAGTTAAAAATTTATTCTCTTTTTGCATTTATTCAATATTTATTGACTACCTGTTATGTGACAAGAACTGTGCTTGTGAAAAAGGTGGTCCAAATTTTGTCCTCATGGAGTGTACAAACTAAAGGATAAGGTAGTAAACCCCTCTTTTAAAATAACATGACTTTAAAAAAGGCTTATTTCAGGGAGGTGGATAGAGAGTCAAGGAGAACTTTTATCTATGGTTAGTAAAAAATAATCTCAACAAAATAATTAGTGTAATAAATGCCATGACCTATGCTAATTTGGGATGCAGAAATATATACTTGATCCTAATTATTTGCAAGTTTTATATTTGTGAATTAACATATTCTAAAATGTATTGGTAAGCCCAAAAGCAATATTGCTGGTGCATTTGTGGATATGGGCAGAACAGTGATGAAGTTGGTCCACCTGACCCACCCAGGATCCACTCTATGAAGCATGGTAGAGCGTTATTGAAGACTAATAATACGATAGGTTTTTTGCTCTTCTGCAAGAGCGACATTGTTAAAGCCGAAGGCCGATGGGGATTAGAGTCAGAAACCGGCTTTGTAGCTTTCTCTTGCCTCTCTTTTGAACTTGTCTGTGCCTGCATTTCCTGGTTATACAACTCATTTATTCAGTAAATACTCAAGTATCAACCAGATCTAAGCCACAATGGGTGGCATAAGTAGTTTAAATTTTTTTGCAGGACACCAACTTTAAACAACCAATGACGTGAAGTCACAATTGTTTTGAATGGTGTAAAAACAAAGCTAATTATGCTAAGAGAACATAGTCAAGATAGACTAGGCATTGTTGGGTGCCTGTTGGTTAACATCAGACCCTAGAAAAATAAGTGATGGCCCTTGTGGGTGTTATGTGCACAGCTTGCACTTTTGTTAATTGGAAAGAGTTCAATAGTAATGGATCATTTCTCAAAGTTCAGCCCACTGGCCCTGTTTTTTTGGTGTTTTCCTAGTTTTCTTTGTGGAGTTTCTCTAACTTATGTTGAATATACTGTAATATAAATTCATCAGCTTTAAAATAGCCTTTGAGGATGGTATTGTACAATAGGTGTTTTCTCGGTGTGGAGTAGTTTACCTCTTTCTCTCTGGGAGCTGCATTTCTATAGTTCTAGGATCTTTCTCTTACTTTCTTTATGTACATGTGAGGGTGGGGAGGAACAACATGAACTGTTTTTTTTTTTTTTTTCTGAATGATTGGAAAATGCTACTTCTGACTTAGAAATGTTGGCTTGGTTTCCCAAATCACAAATTTAGTATAGTGGAGTAGAAGGAGACTTTGGTGAGCATGGGAGATAATGCTGATGTTTTCCTTCAGACCCAGAGGTGAAATGATTTTCTGAAGTCACATGGGTACTAGAACCTTGATAACTGGCCCTTAGGTTGTCAACTGTGACTTTGAGGTTACTTGTTCATTCGCTCAATAAATACTTACCAAGCACCGAGAATTTGTCAGGTACCATGTTAGGTGCTGAAGATACATCATTGTGCAAAACAGAAATAAATCCTCACCCCAAGGGGGTTTGTATTCTTGTCAGAGGAATTAAATGATAAAACAGTTAAGTTCACTATATATTGAACTATGAGAAGTGCTACAAAGAGTCACAATTATTCGGATTTTTTTCTATAATAGTTTTAATATACAGATATCTGTAATTTTAAGATGTTGATGTTACAACAAACTGCCTCTGAAGTGAAGCTTGGTTTATTCTCCATTAATCAAATTTATATGATCCCACAGATATTGACCTAATTCTGGATTTGAAACCATTTGGTGCAAAAGGAGTAACTGACCTCTGAGGCACACTGGCTGCACCAGCACGAGATTTTTTTTTTTTTTTAATGCATTTAGAGCATTGGACAATTTTCCCAATTCTCTATTTGTCCTCCCGCCCTGGATCATTGGACTTCTTTTCCTGCTTAGGCATACTTAGTCTGATTGTACACTTGAGTTTTCATTACCTTGATATATGTGATATTGAAGAAAACCAGGATGTGATATCCTCTTAGCTGGAATGTGAGGATTGAGAACCAGAGAATATTATAGAAGACTTTGCTATGTAGTCTGGAGTTTAATTTGCAGGTTCTCAAAAAACACTCAAGGCCTTTAATTGCAGTTGCGCTTTAGGAGGTTTCTTCTAGCATCCATATATGTGATTCATTATAACATGGAAGTCTTTGCTAGTTCACAGTGAGTCAGAGATTACATGCATCACAAAATCCTTTATGCATCAAGAGAACACTTTTTAAAATGTGAATGAAATAATAAAAATATAATTTCAATTTTGACATAAAATGTTTGGACCAGAAAGGCAATAGCCTTGGAAATTGTATCTGTTAGAAGTGAGTTAGGAGGCAGAATATAGACAATCAGAAATTAATGGAACTAATTGGCAAAAAAGTAAGGACAAACATATGAGCAAGGAAGAAGACATTTGGGGATGAAAAGGAAGCAGAGTATACAGAGGGAGAAATTTGAAAACAAGAATAGAGTTGAATCACAGGCCTAAGAAGTAAAAGAAATGTTTGCCTTGGATAGTTATCTAGGAATAGGAGGCTTAAAAAAAAAAGAGGTGAATTTGGAGTAATTTCTTTGTCAAGGATAGAATTCAGGATAGTTGGTGAGTCGTGATTCAGGGGGCAGTGGAGAGAAGAGCTTTGGTGTCATGCTTGATTTTTGGGACTCGGAAATAACATCTCAGTGCTGAGAGTACTATTTCTGCCATTGAAATACACATGAACTTCAAGTAAGGAAGTAAAGATGATCCTTACAGATCTTATTGAAATATACACTTTCCTACTTAAATAGTTTAAATCCTTAATTCCTCACACAAAGCATGCATTTTATTTCCCAAAATCAGGAGCTGCCAGACTGCCTAGCATCACAATCAACTGTGGGGAGCCTTAGAAATTTGATTTCTGGGCTCTACCACAGGCCTGAACTAAGGCAAACTCCCCAGGGTGATGGCCGTAAGATCCTTTAATTTTATGGAGATCCTTGGTGTCTCATGCAGCCTGTGGAAAATCACTGCTTTAAACACTAGTCTTGGCTGGTCATGGTGGCTCACGCCTGTAATCCCAGCCCTTTGGGAGGCTGAGGCGGGTGGATTGCTTGAGCCCAGGAGTTCGAGACCAGCCTGGGGAATATGGGGAAACTCCATCTCTACTAAAAATACAAAAATTATTTGGGCATGTTGGTGTGCACCTGTAGTCCCAGCTACTTGAGAGGCTGAGGTGGGAGGATCACCTTAGCCCAGAAGGCGGAGGCTGCAGTGAGCTGAGATCACACCACTGCACTCCAGCCTGGGCAACAGAGTGAGACTCTGTCTCAAAACAAAACAAAACAAAAAATCAACAGTAGACTTGTGGTATATGCAGAAGAAGACACAGTGGGAGGGTGGTACTGTTTTAGTCTATTCCTGCAGTGTGCCTTTTGAATGGCCAGATCCCTGATTCCCAGTGTCATGCCAGTGCAGCCGCGAAAGCTGTAAGGGCCACTTGTTTGTAGGGAAACCTGGTCATTTCTTGCCACTTTGTCCTTCACAGCCTGAGAATAAGTTTTGTTTTAAGTGTCTGTCTTTAGAATAAGAGATGATTTTCATGAGCCAGTGCCAATGCTGTGCAAATTTTCCAGGGATGAAAAAGAAAACAGCTTTCAAATCAAAATGATATACAAGGTGTGACTTACTTAGTTCATGCTGATGTGGACTTTGGATTCCCTAAACTTCTCTACCAATAATGAGTGTCTTCTGAGTGCAAAGAACCTCCTGGTTCATGCAAACATGAATCAAATCATCTTGTATTCTTGTTATACTTACAAAATAGAAGGGGGGTCAAAAAATAACTTATGATCTAATCAGTATAATGCTAAGGAGAATGTGCCCAGTGCTTTAGGTACAGTAAGGACAAAATGCTGTGAGAGTATCAGAGTCAGAGAAGGGATTTCCAGCTGGGGACATCAGAAGATGCCTAAATAGAGGAGGTTATTTGAACTGGGTCCTAATGGTTAGGTATGATGCAGACAGAAAATATAGGTAAAAGAAAAACACGGAAATGGGAAAACTACAGGAATGTGTAGTAGTTTCTAAGTGCAAAGCTTGAGATTAGAAATAGTAACATCTTGGACTAAGTTACATAGGCACATACCTTATGGCCACATCATGGGGGCCTCAAATTATTTGCAGTTTGGAGTTTGGACCCTTTTAAAAATCCATTTAAGTATTTTGAATTGGATAATGACATGATCAAAGGTGCCCTCTAGGAGTTTTATTCTAGTGTCCCTACATAAAATGAGTTAGAGCCACAGAAGCTGGGAAACTAATGTAATATGACAGCAGAGATGAAGTAAGATCCTTATATGGGTATGTAAGAAGGGTAGAGGAGAGAAATCAGCAGCATTTGGTGATTGGATATATGGAAGGAAGGACTGAAGATTATTCCTCACTCATGCTACTAGGAGAATGGTGTTACCAGCACATTTATGTATTCTTATGTGCCAGGGCATCTGGGGTGGAAGAGAATTATGAACTTAGTTTTGACATGTGTTAAACTTGAGATTCAAAAAAAAAAATCCTTAGTGTTAAATTTCCTGTAGGTAATTTGATGTGTTAAATTTAGGATGAATGGATGGTGCTGTGGGGTTATACCTACAGTAGTGAAAAAGTGTATAAATTTCAGATCAGCTAATTTGGATTCAAAATTTAGTGTTACAAGTCATTAGTTCTATGACCTTGCATGTTATTTAATATGTATACTTCAGTTTTCCTATCTGAAAAATGCAGAGAATGGCAGTAGATTTGAGGATTTTACATGTGACTTTCTGATGGGATGTTGTGAGCATTAAAGAGCTTTGCACAGTGCTAGCACCGTATCAGGTAAATCTCCTCCTCCTTTCCACAGCCCATGTTTTTCTGTTCCTTGGACCTCATTAGGATAGTAGGGCCCTTGCTTGGAGCTAGTTTGCAGACCAAGAGGAAGGAGAAAACAGCATTGTGAAGAGGGAGGAGTGATGATGAAAATAACAGAGAGGGAAAGAGAGAGAGGGAGAAGAGAGAGAAATGAGATTAGAGGCTTACTGTGGAGTTGTTAGCTTTTGAGAGGACGAGGGCCCCTTTTCTGAGACAGGAGACAAGTTGAAGAGAATGAATAAAGACAGTGCTGATCAGAGAGTCTTGAACTTCTCTCACAGAATCAGGAGGCCGGGCCATCTGGTAAGAGTGAGGGGAAGCCTGGGGCTGGGTTCTTGATAGAAAGACGAGAATTCTTTTTAGATAACCACTGTGGGAAATAAGATTAGGAGTGAACTAGAGTTGAATAAAAGGATTGCCAAAAAGCAAAAGCAAAGGGGTTAGATAGCTTGAACTTTTAGTGTCCTTGTGGGTGTGTGAATTACAGAGAAGAGGTCACTGGAGGTTAAGAGGTTGTGGAAAAGAGCACTGGGCAAGGAAGTGGATGTTGAGGCTTCACTAGGGTGGGTGGTGGCAGGAGCTTGGGTGCAGAAGAGCATGAATGGGATGCTTCAGCCTGCGGAATGTGAAGGAGTGCTGGGAGGTCAGTTCCTGATGGCAGGAAACATGGGGGCAGTGCAAGGTGTAAGTGGTTGCTTGTCAGCAGCAAATTACTGATTATTCCCCTTCAGTCAGGATACTTGGCACCCGATTACTCTTTGAGCATAAACAGCTCTGGAACTGTTTGCCTTTAAAGATGATAAGCCTGTTCTTTTCCTCCTGTAATGTAGCAGGATACAGGCTGGCACTACTTTTTAATTTTTTCCCTTTGACAATAATGGTTTGTTGGGAGAGAACAGACTTTGGAATCAAACAATCAAAATCAAATACCTGCTTCTCTACCTACTAGCTCTGGGATTGTAGGGCAAGTTCTAGCTGATGGATTGTCCTTTTTTCCCTCTGTGAAATCAAGATAATACCTACTTCAGCACCTCATATTATGATGTGGACATTAAATGAGATAGTATATGTAATGTCACTGCCTCTTGGTAGAGGAGCTCCCAAATGTGAGAATACTCACATTTGGGAAAATGGTTTCTGAATTGGGGGTGGTTTTGACTTTGGGAAACAGAATAAACATCATTAAAACAAAACAAAACAAGGCAACATAAGAATTGCACAGGTCCTCATTTTCATGAGCACACTAAGTGTGCTTGCAAAGAAAACAAAATATGTGACTTGATGACTTCATTAGGCACAACACTTATTGCATTGACAAAAATCTCAGTAAAGTTTTCTGAAGAATTCAGATAAAATTCATTTGAAGTAATAAGATAGTGGGAAGAAGTCTAGGGAAAAGGCAGCAGAAATTAAGTTTTGAAATTGCATGAAAATGAAATGTTGTCCTTTTTGTGTTTGTATGTATCTATTTGCCAAAATTTGGCCTTTTGTGAAATATATACACTTACCATATATATATAAGCCTAGTATACATATATGAGTATATATACCTGAACTCTCAAACTACCTTATAGTTTGGCAGCTGCAGAGTAGGTATTACTAAATTGTTTTAAGCTAGTTCTGGGAGAGTATCCTAAGGAAAAACTATTAGATATATAGTTTAGAATTATTTCCGTAATCTACTGTGACTTTCACCCTGGAGTCATCATAATTATGACTAATTTTCATAGGTAATGCTAACAATCTGGAGCAGTAGTAGCAGCCACTTTCTCTTATGGGGCAAGTCCCTGGCTTACAGGTTTCTTTGTTTTGAGTCTAGCTGTGATATGGTTTGGCTCTGTGTCCTTACCCAAATCTCATCTCGAATTATAATCCCCCTGTGTCAAGAAAGGTGATTGGATCATGGGGGCAGTTTTCCTCATGCTGTTCTTGTGATGGTGAGGGAGTTCTCATGAAGTCTGTTGGTTTAAAAGTGGCAGTTTCGCCGGGTGCGGTGGCTCACACCCGTAATCCCAGCACTTTGGGAGGCCGAGGCGGGTGGATCATGAGGTCAGGAGATCGAGACCATCCTGGCTAACACCGTGAAACCCTGTCTCTACTAAAAATACAAAAAATTAGGCAGGCATGGTGGCGGGCGCCTGTAGTCCCAGCTACTCAGGAGGCTGAGGCAGGAGAATGGCGTGAACCTGGGAGGCAGAGCTTGCAGTGAGCCGAGATCGCACCACTGTACTCCAGCCTGGGGAACAGAGTGAGACTCCATCTCAAAAAAAAAAAAAAAAAAGTGGCAGTTTCCCCTATGTGCACTCTATCTCCTGCCACCATGTAAGACATGCCTACTTCCCATTTATCTTTCGCCACAACTGTAAGTTTCCTGAGGCCTCCCCAGCCATGTAGGAGTGTGAATCAGTTAAACCTCTTTTGTTTATAAATTACCCAGTCTCATGTAGTTCTTTATAGCAGTGTGGAAACAGACTAACATAAGTTGTTATGCTGGTGAGGATAAGAGAAATGAGAGTATTCAGTGAGACCAGAAGAGAGCGAAAGATTAAAGACTTGGTCACAAGTTCTGAATCTCAGCCCAAATGTGGTTTGGCAGGCAATGTTGGGATCCACATTGATAGACAAGATTAAAGTATAGCACAGATTGGTACCTGGGTACCTGTGCAATATCAAGAACCCAGGCGTGGAGGGAGGCACTGGGAACAGGGGCTGAGTGAGAATTTAAAAGGAGGCTAGACTATGGGTCATAACCCCTGCCAAGAGTCTGGGTAGTATGGTTAAAGGATAAACAGGAACAAGGGAAAGCATAAAGAAATCCCTCAATGGTAAGCCAATGGATTCCAAAGTAGGAATTCTTTACATGTGCCTTGTGAAGAGTCTGGATTGGTGTTTGATTGCTGGAAGGACCAAATTCATCACAGGTGCTTGTAATATAGACAAGATAGATAAGTGCTGAGGCAGAGATGCCCCTAACCCTATGCAGAGTATCTTCTCAACTTGATAAAAGTCTAATTTTATTATCATTTTCTTTTGTGGACTGTGCATTTCTTATTTCCTAATACTTAATTAGGAACTATGCTATGATATTAAACAACTTTGTAATTACTCAAATAATGTCTAGTAAGCTCCTCCAACTTGGTATGTCTCATATTTGCCTAAACTTAACTCATCTGATTGCATGGCTTCATTGGGATTCCTTGGTGATAGGATATAATTAAATAATTTAAATGCAAGATTTCAGAGCGTGTTCTCAAGATGACTCTGTTTTTGATTTGTGTTTGGCAATTAAAAAGCAAAATCTGACCACAAGGAGGACATTGTGGAGAACCAGACTTAGATACCTCAATGATAACTAAATTTCCATGTGTTTTTCATGTGAGCCTTTAGATTACAAGGGGTTGTGAAGTATCAGAAGGATGTATGCCTCCAAGTACTAGGTTGTATTTACAGTGACATGCCAGTATGCGTCAGTAGGGCTGTGACTTTTTTTTCTGTTGATTTATTTAATAGGAAGCAATTTATTGACTTCGCAAGTCAGCATCCGTGGAGCTTGAAGCCAGAAATGGAGTGGAAAAATCTTATTTGATGTTGTGGCTCCTAGAAAATAATAACTAGAATTTGTGGTTGCAGATAAAACCAATATTGCAGAGTGGATGGCCTATCAGTGAGGGTATTAATTGCTACCAAAGACACCAAGTATCTGGTGGGAGAGTTGGTGTCACTTTTAATGAAACTCACCCTGTTTTGCTGACATGGTATTTATTGTTTAGGTATACCACAAACTGATTGTGCTTCTTATTTTGGTTATGGATTAAATTGTTCTTAAAATTTACCGTTGGATACAGCAGTCAGTATGCTACCTTTGATTTTTTAAGTGTTCAAAAAATTAAGACTCTCTCAGTGGAAGTTCCAAGCATAAACTACTGATGTGATGGTCCTTAGATTATTGCATGCTTTTGTAGTATAATACTGGGTATCACTTGGCTATGTATGTTTATCCTACTCTTATTTTTCTTGGTGTGGCCAGATCTAGAAGCATATGACCAAGTCATCTGCTCTGGCTTATATCCAATTTAAGTGGTAATGTTTTACTACTTGTTTCCTACTCTGTATGAAATGTCAGTTAAGAAGGATACTAAGAAAGGGCTTTACAGAGCCTACACTGTCATCCAAATGGAAAAGTAAGGTTATTGTTGGGGCATCATCTGGACTTATAAAATGTAATTGCATTGGTTCAATCTGGCTTTTATAGACTTCTATAGATTTTTAAGTTTTCCTAGAGATATAACAA
Source organism: Pan paniscus (assembly GCF_029289425.2). Taxonomy (NCBI): domain Eukaryota; kingdom Metazoa; phylum Chordata; class Mammalia; order Primates; family Hominidae; genus Pan; species Pan paniscus. The sequence continues at coordinate 101,599,371 of NC_073258.2, forward strand.
CATCTAAATTCTTACTGCTGACCCAGTTCTCCATTGTAGCATATCTGAGGGTGTTATGCCAAGTGTCAGGTTCCAGCCTAAGCTGAGGACCGAGGGGAGTGGGTGGATGAGTGGCAGGTAGCTGGAAAAAATGCTTGCAAGATCGTAGACAGTTTTGATATGGCTTTACTCTCTCTCTGGGTATGAGTGAGCTGTGGGTGCAAGCAAGCCATGGGTGCAGTCAAGCCATGGGCATGAGTCTTGGCGTGAGCATTAGCAGGGTAATTATACCTTTTACAGACAGTAGTGGCTCCAAACCAAGCATGTGCTCACGTGAGTGATCACCTAATGCGTCTTGCATGGTTACATAACTTACAGAGTTGTGTGCCTGCGCTCCAAATCTGCTGAGTCATGCTGCACTGGAAGGCCGCCTTGGCCTATTCCTGACTAAAGTGCAGCCATCTCCCTTACAGAAGGTCATAAGGGATTTGGGCAGTCTAATAAAGTGATATAGCATGCTCTTGACATTATTGTATATGTCACTGAATTTATGATCTGTACTTTTTTTGGGGTGTGTGTTTTATGCTATTTAAGTTTAAGGAAAGACTTCTGGAAGAAATTTTTAACACAGCATTGTCTGATTATGATATAAATGTTAATTGGATGCAAGAGAGACATGCTTTCCCAATTCTCATCGTAGTTTTAAAATATATAAAGCCCAAACTGATCAATTGTTGAAACATTTGATGGTATATTACTTAATATTTAAGATAGTGGAGTTATGTCAACAATGAACACAGCAATTTTTAAAATTTTCTCTCATTCTACTTTTAGACATTAAACAGGTCTTCCAGGCAAAAATAGTAGTGTGAATTTAAGTGTGCTAAAAAGATTAATCTACAAAATACATATTTTAGACAGTTTAGGAATGTTTCAGAATTTATGATATTGGCAAATATAGAAGCTGTCATCATACTTCCTCACTGTCTAGGTATGATTCAACTATTATGTTTGTGAACGTTTATACTCTCAGCACCTGTCATAAATAGACTTCAGTAATAGATTTTTTTTTTTGTTCTGAAAGTGTTTTTCCAATATTATGTTGTAGAGATAAAAGGAAACCTATGGTAATGTTCTTAAACTCAATAATTTGTTAGAAAGTTAAAATTTATATATGAAACTATATTTTGATTGTTCTTTAGTAATCTCATGCTCCAGTTGGACAGGAAGGGAGAGAGATTACTACTGAATATAGTCAGGAAAGTTTCATGCAGGTGGCAGGAATTTAGATAGCTAACATAATTTCCCAAAGTGTCCGGCCTATCTTTTCATAATATTTCATGAATCCTAGAATAAGAGTTGGTATGTTTCTCCTTGTAGAGCAAATAGATTGTGGAAATGTATTGTTAAACTCCCAAATGCATTCAATGGTCATCTATTTTCAGTCTACTGTGTATTAAGTATTGGTTTTGGAATATATCTCTGACTAAACCAAGTTCTTGTCATAAAAAATATTATTATGGTTAAAATCTGTAATTTTAGGACCAGCTGTTGTGTTACATGTTAGTCTGGATCCCCAAAACCAGATAATAAAGTAGTTGTTATTCATGTAAATAATAGTATTGATAAATAAAATATGAGGTATTACAAATTATTGCTGATAATTGAGTATTAGAAATGTGCATGTAACTTCCAGATTTTGCTTAAGGAAAGTCTGAGAATACGTGGCTCAAACATTCACACAAACTCAATAACTATTCTGTATAAAGCACAGTGATGGGTGCTGGGGGTAGTTATTTTGTGTATGCTTTTTGCCCAAAGTCTGGTGTAGAATAGACTCCACAGTTTTCATGGTCTCTTAGGGCATTTTTGGGTCCTGTGCACCAGAAATTCTAACCCTGGCCTCTCATGTCTAGGGAGCTGCTGGGGCACACTAGGCAGTTTGGATCTGCCTGGCTTGTGTCAGAGGTTTCTGTTAGACTTTGTGGATGGGTCAGGCAGGGAAGTGACTGGAGATCCCCATCAGCCTGTTCTCTTAAAATGCAATTTACATGATAATACCTTACATTCTTGTACCTGCTCTATGGTATTGTAAATTCCTGTTTAAGAAAGCACAGAAAGATCTGTGTTATGTTAAGCCTAGAAAACTATTAACACAATACTTTGATATTATTATAAATGAAAGGATTTAGAGGAAAATTTCAGATATGGGCTTAAAAAGTTAGGCCACTGTTACTAACTCATAAAATGAATATTTAATGTCCTCAACATTTTTTTTTTAATAGAACAAATGACAAACATGAGTGTCTTCATTGTACCAAGAAATATGTCCTTTTCTGGAACTGAGACTACAAAATTTAAAGAGACCCAGTCGTAATTTTTTGAAGTCCTTTCCCTGAAAAATCAACAACAAAAAAAAAGAGGGAAGAAAATTTGTTGTTAGATTGGGGCCAGTCTCAGAAAACTCCTGGAGGGAGAGGAGTTTTTGTTGTGGAGAACCAGACATGCAATTGCTTTTGCATGTTAAAATTTGTCTTCTCAGACATTGCCATTATAATCAACTATTATCTTACTAAATCTATAAATAGTGTTCATATGGGAAACAGACCAGAAAACCATTCAAGTAAAATAGAAAACAGTATCATAAATTTTTAAACAAAAAAGTAGAATAGCAAAATGAGAGCTTGTTTTCTTACTTGTAACCAAAATCTGATTTAAGACAACTTCACGATTTGCTCTTGAGGTAGGAGGTACCTTAGGGGAGCCTGTGGACTTCAGCTGTTCTCAGAGGCAATACCCAGGAGCCAGTGAAATACACCCTGAGGCTGTATGAGCCAGTGATCATTTCCTGGCTTGACCAAATGGGAAGTTCTAGTGTGCTCCTGCCAATCTAATATTGTTATATTTTCATTTATTCCAAAATAGCTGTTGACAGGCTTCTATGTACTAGGTATTTATTTAGCCCTTTGGGAAATTTAATAAATAAAGGATCTGTGTCCTCCTAGCACTTAGACTAGTATGAAAATAAAGCATTTGTAGCATGTTTTATTCTTCATTATATGTTGAAAAAGTTATAGATTTTGTTAGGATTAATGAAAACTAGCAATCTCCTATCTTGCCAGTCCCCACTACTTACTTTAATTTCTCAGAAAGACTATGTTGAACTTTTAGTCATTTCTTGTAATTTTTTCAAGACCGTGATTGTCCTGCTATTTTTCGAATTTGTTTTTCAGTTTTAGATATTTATCATTTGGCTTCATACTGTTTTCATACATGTCTTTACTTCATACTATTTTACACATGCCTTTCTCCTATTCTCTCGATAGTTAAAACAACTTTGACAAAATCAGTTTTTCATGTTATATTGTAGTGACTTTGTACATATTAGTTACAAGTCAGCTACTTAGTTTATTGTGATTGTGTTATTTGTATAATGTTGTTTTCCCAGGAATTAACAATTGACTTGGAATTTTCTTTTTTTTTTTTTTTTGAGACCGAGTCTCTCTCTGTCGCCCAGGCTGGAGTGCAGTGGCACGATCTCAGCTTACTGCAAGCTCTGCCTTCCAGGTTCATGCCGTTCTCCTGCCTCAGCCTCCTGAGTAGCTGGGACTACAGGTGCCCGCCACCACACCCTGCTAATTTTTTTTGTATTTTTAGTAGAGGTGGGGTTTCATCGTGTTAGCCAGGATGGTCTCCATCTCCTGACCTCGTGACCTGCCCTCCTCGGCCTCCCAAAGTGCTGGGATTACAGGCATGAGCCACCGCGCCCAGCCAGAATTTTCTTTTTTTAAAAAACATACTTATTGTTACACTCAGGCAACCCAAACTGACCTACCTTTTGACTTCTTTCTCTGTAGACCTGTTATCATTGCCTTCCAGCATCCAGAGTTTTGTTGACTTCTTCAAACTCACCAACCAACAGCTTCAGTGGCAGTAGATACCTACCAGAATGATGGAATACTTTAACCAAAAGAAAGCACAAAAATATAATATGCTGTTATACACTCCAGTTAAAATATTCTTTCTATTTATATAATAATTTTTTGTTCAACTAACTGTTGTCAAAACAGGAATGTATTATAACATTAATACCAATATTTCTGAAGAGATCTCTTTTATCCAAACTTTAAAGAAAAGACCATTAATGTGTTTATTAGATTATCCTGAGTCTCCCAGGTAATCCATTGATTTCTGTTTTGGTAACTCTGAATAAAATCCAATATGAAATAATCATAGGGTTTAATATTTCACACCAGTTTGGCTAGTATAAGCCTAGTAATTCTGAAAAGAGAAAATATTTTAAGTTGGAATTTTTAATTCTTAAATGGAAAATATTTTTTATCTTCCTTAATGAGTTCTTTTGATGAGTTCTTTTGATTTGTTTTTCTCACTTACTTGTCTTTGTTGTTGGCTTTATGCCAGAATTACTAAACTTCTGGTCTCACAGGATGTCTCCGGTATTAAGATGGGGAAAGGAAGTGACTAGGAATCTAACAAATAAGGCTGTATGGCCCGGTGCAATGGCTCACGCCCGTAATCCCAGCACTTTGGGAGGCTGAGGCAGGAGGATCACTTGAGTCCAAGAGTTTGAGACCAGCTGGGCAACATAGTGAGACCCTGTCTCTACAAAATAAATAAGTAAATAAATAAACAAAATTAGCCAGGTGTGGTACACGCCTGTAGTCTTAGGTACTTGGGAGGCTGAGGTGGGAAGATTGCTTGAGCCTGGGAGATCGAGGCTGCAGTGATCTCACCACTGCTCTCCAATCCGAACAACAGAGCTAGACCCTGTCTCAAAAAAAAAAAAAAAAAAAAAAGACATAGAAGAGGTTTATTTGTGTTATCATTTTTGTGACCCAAACATTCTAACTTTGGTTAATTATTCATTTTAAGCATTAGGTTTGAAAAATTGATATGGGTGAATTACTCTTCCATAATTGCCATTTGGACCTACGCATTTTTAAAGAATATGCTACTATAACATCCCTTTAATTTATTTGCTTAGTTTTTATTTGCTCCCACAATGTTTCTGAGTACTTGATCTTTCCCATTTCAATTTAAATTGCTCTTCTTGTTCAATTCCTACTAAAAGTAAAGCAATATAGGTACAGATAGTTTTCTAAAGCAGGCCTCTCGACTTTAATACAGAAACAGATTACCAGGGGATCTTGTTAAAATGCAGATTCTGGGGTGGGGCCTGAGAGTCTGCATTTCTAACAAACTCCCAAGATGCTGATGTTAATGCTGAATTGAACAGCAAAGATCTAACATACCTTGGATGTAGAAGTAAAGTTGATCCCTTCAGTATATGGAATCTGTTTTCAATTATCTGTGACCCTTCAGCTTCTAGAAGTCAGTGGAAAATTTTGCATTACTGGCTGCTACTAAGTACACGAAATAGTAGATTTGTTGCTCCTTACAGACTTAAAAATGTTTGGTTATTTGAAGGTCACTGCTTACAAATGATTTCAATGCTATGTTTATCAATATATGTGTACATTTTACATATTAAATATATAAGCTATATTTCTTCCAATGTCTTTGAAGAAAAGATATTGTTGGTACTTGCTAAGCTTTAATTTGTACATACCTCTCTGATCCATAGCTGTTAGTGATTAGGATCCTATTGTATATTGTTTTATGGTTATACAAACATAAAATCACAGAATATAATATATTCAAATTAATAGTATACAGAATATACTATATACAAATTAATAACCAGCTTTCTTGTAATGTTTCTTCTTGTGTAATTAGATATTAGCTATGAAAAGATTAATTCTTTGCATTTTTTTTTTCTTTCCAAACAGCTCAGTCACTAAAAGAATTTGCAAGACTACTCATTGCGGTAGAAGAAGAAAGGCGAAGACTGGTAAGTCTGTTCTGTATTTCTTAAGAATATTGCTTTGTTTCAACATATTAAAGAGAAAGAATGGACCCCCTGAACTAGAGAACTTTATACAAGGCCTTATGATTTGACACATCTACTAATTTTTACATGTATTTTTGAAAAGACTTGTGACTATAATTATCATATATTGCTGATAAGATATACCATTTTTTTCTAATTATATGCTTGGCATATGTAAGTTAGCTTTATTTTGCTTGCCATTTACTGTTCTAAGGATTAAAAATATGGATCAGACTGCCATTAAGAAACCCATTCTAATTCAGCAAACATTTAGAGGTTATAACAACCTCAGTGTTATAATACAGACATGTTTCAAATGTTTGAGACAATTCATGGAAGGAGGAACTTGCCAGGGTAGTGTTAAAAGGTAACACTTGAGTTGAACCCTGAAGGTTGGGAGAATTTTGCTAGGCTGGGAAGGACAGGGAAAACATTCTAGATTGATGGATGAATATATGCAAAGGTATTAGAGCATAGTTATTGGTGAAACACTTATCCATTCAAAAATATGATTTTATGCCCAATGTTTTCAAATATCTGTGATGTTCTCTGTTTATGATGCAATGTCCTCATCTGTAATGTGGGGAAAATAGTAGTATATACCCCACAGGATTGTTGGAAAGCATCTGTAGCAGCACCTGGCACATAGTAAATACATTTTGATGGTGATAACGATGCTGATAGTCAGTTACAGTGAGGGTTACAGACTTATCTAAGACATTATCTCTGATTTAACTGACCTCACTGTCCACTTGGGGGATTATATACACATATACAGCCATACTTCATTTCTTTGTGCTTTACTATACCGCATTTTGCAGATAATGTGTGGTTTGTTTTTTGTTTGTTTTGTTTTTGTTTTCAAATTAAGGGTTTTGGTAACCTGCATTGAGCAAGTCTGTTGGCACCATTTTTCTAACAGCATGTGTGTACTTTCTGTCTCTGTGTCACATTTTGGTAATTCTCTCAATGTTTCAAATTTTTTCATTAGTGTTATATCTGTTGTGGTGACCTGTGATGAGTGAATGTTGGGGTTACTATTAGGACTTTTTTGGGACTCCACAGACCCTACCCAAATAAGACTGTGAACATAATAAATGGTGAGTGTGTTCTGACTGCTGTACCAGCCAGCCATTCATCCATCTCTCTTCCTGTCCTCAGATCTCTCTATTGCCTGAAACATAAATATATTGAAATTAGGCCAACTAAAAACCTTACAGTGGCCTCTAAGTGTTCAAGTGAAAGGAAGTGTCATGTGTCTCTCACTTTTTTAAGCCAAAAGGTAGAACTGATTTAAGTTTAGTGAAGAAGGCATGTCAAAACCTGATGCAGGCTTAAAGCTAGGCCTCTTGAAACAAATAGTTAGCAAAGTGGTGAGTGCAAAGGAAAGTTCTTGGAGGAAATTAAAAGTACTAGTCTATTAAATCCACAAATGATAAGAAAACAAAACAGCACTATTACTAATATGGAGAAAATTTTAGTGGTCTGGATAGAAGATCAAACTAGCCACATTTCCTTAAGCCAAGCCCATTGAGAACAAGTCCCTAACTCTTTTTAATTCTTTTTTTTTTTTTTTCAGACAGAGTCTCACTCTGTCATCCAGGCTGGAGTGCAGTGGCGCGATCTTTGCTCACTGCAACCTCCGCCTCCTGGGTTCAAGCGATTCTCCTGCCTCAGCCTCCTGAGTAGCTGGGATTGTAGGTGCACCCCACCCACCTGGCTAATTTTTGTATTTTTAGTAGAGATGGGATTTCACCATGTTGGTCAGGCTGGTCTTGAACTCCTGACCTCGTGATCAGCCTGCCTTGGCCTCCCAAAATGCTGGGATTACAGGCGTGAGCCACTGCATCCGGCCCAACTCTTTTCAATTCTATGAATGCTGAAAGAGGTGAGGAAAGCTGCAGAAGAAGAGTTTGGAGCTAGTAGTGGTTGGTTCATAAGGTTTAAGGAAAGAAGCCATCACTATAACATAAAAATGCAAGATGAAGCAACCAAGTGCTGATATAGAAGCTGCAGCAAGTTATCCAAAAGATCTGGCTGAGATCGTAGATGAAGGTGGCGATACTAAACAACAGAATTTCAATGTAGACAAAACAGCCTTCCCTTGGAAGAAGTTGCCATCTAGGACTTTCATAGCAATAAAAGAAAAGTAGTCAGTGTCTGGCTTCAAAGGATGGGCTGACTCTCATGTTAGGTACTAATGTAGCTGGTTACTTTAAGTTGAAGCCAGTGCTCATTTACCATTCCAGAAATCCTAGGGCCCTTAAGAATTATGCTAAATCTACCCTGTCTGGGCTCTAGTTATAGAACATGGAGCCTGGATGAGAGCACATCAGTTTACAGCATGGTTTACTGAATATTTTAAGTCCACTGTTGAGACCTATTGTTCAGGAAAAAAAAAAGAGATAGCATTAAAAATATTACTGCTCATTGACAATATACCTGGTCACCCAAGAGCTATGCTGGAGATGTGCAAGGAAATTAGTGTTTTCATGTCTGTTAACACAACATTCATTCTGCAGCCCATGGATCAAGGAGTAATTTTGACTTTCAAGTCTTATGATTTAAGAAATACATTTTTTCAAGGCTATAGCTGCCATAGATTTTGATTCCTCTGATGGAGCTCATCAAAGTAAATTGAAAACTTTCTGGAAAGGATTTATCACTAGAAGTTGATTCTAGTGATTCCTGCTCACAAAGAGGTTAAAATATCAACTGAAGTTTGGAAGAAGTTGATTCCAGCCCTCATGGATGACTTGGAGAGGTTCAAGACTCAGTGGAGTAAATAACTATAGATGTGATGGAAGATTTAAGAGAACTAGAATTAGAAGTGGAGCCTGAAGATGTGACTGAATTGCTGCAATCTCATGATGAGACTTAAATAGATAAGGAATTGCTTCCTATGGATAAGCAAAATACATGGTTTCTTGAGATCAGATCTACTCTTGGTGAAGATACTGTGAATATTGTTGAAATAACAACAAAGGATTTAGAAGACTACATAAACTTAGTTGAGAATGCAGTAGCAGGGTTGACAAGATAGACTTCAATTTTGAAAGAAGTTCTACCATGGGTAAAATGCTATCAAACTGTAATTCATGCTACAGAGAAATTTTCTGTGAAAGGAAGATTCAATCAATGCTACAGACTTCATTGTTGTCTTAAGAAATTACCACAGCCACTCCAGCCTTCAGCAACCACCACCCTGATCAGTTAACAGTCATCAGCATCAAGACAGGAGCCTCCACCATCAAAAAGATTATGACTTGCTGAAGGCTCAGACGATTGTTAGCATTTTTCAGGCAGGAAATACTTTTAAATTAAGGTATGTACACCATTTTTTCAGACAAAACACTATTGCACACTCAGTAGACTACAGTATTACATAAATATAACTTATTTGCACTGGCATCAAAAATTCATGTGACTTGCTTTATTTATATTTACACATATTCATATATTGAACTTATGTACTTTATATATTTTATTTATATTTAATGTGATATTCACTTTATTGCAGTAACTTGGAACTGAACCCACAATATCTCTGAGGTATGCCTGGTTGATATAATACTCAGGTGTGGACTGAATCCTCTGGGACTGTGACACAGTATGGTATTATTTTTCTGAACTGATAAGAGAAAGCCATTTGAGGAAGGTGGGTGTCATTAAGGTGCCCTTGACTCAGAGGGTACATTGCCTGAGCTGGGGAAGGATCACACAAGTAGGTCGTGGCAGTTGTAGAAATGAACTTGGACAGAGGCCCCAAAGTGGGAGACAGTTCTGTACAAGTTGTGGAATAAGGCAGATAGTTCTTAGAAGGGATTAGTAGAAGGTTAATTAATAGTTGTGGTCATATGCAGGGTTACAGGGCTACGCCTAGGAATTTTTGTGTTTGTTATAGGCAATGGGAGAATTCCCAGAAGTTTTTGGAGAGAAGAATGAGAGAATTAAAGTACGATTCAGGTGATATTACTTTGGCAGCCATGTGAGAAAGAGATGAGGTGGGGAAGAAATGTTCTGGCTGGTGGTGGGATGACCACATTCATTTAGGAAACATTAGCCTACATGGGTCTAGTCCCAGTGCCAGAGAGACAGCCACGCAGTGTGACCTGTACTACTAGAAATGTGTATACTTTTATGGGAGACTGACCTTTTCTGGTGGGGCAAAGAAAGGTTTTCTGTGAAGGTGACTTTGATCTGAGTTTTGAAGCCTAAATAGTATGCTGTTTTAAGCGCTTTATATGTGATCCTTACTCTACCTATGTGAACTGTATCAAAGAAGTCTAACTTCCACAGGGAGAATTGGGTAGTATGTGCACTTGTGTTCAACAAGAGCCTCTGATGACAGAAATGGGAAAGAGAGGTTAGAGAGATGTGAAAATTAAGAATTAGAAGAGTAATGGAGCCAAGAGAAATAGTTCTGGGTTGGCGAGGCTGTGATTCAGATCTTGTGTAAATAGTTCAGGAAAGCAATAAACTAAGTACCATGCGTTATAATTCTAGAAAATATGACGGTTTAAAGAATAGAAGAAAATGTGTTGTAGTTTTTGGAAGGAAAGAGATCCAAAGGAATGTTCTCATAGCACTGAAGAGACTTTGTAGGCATCAGAGGAAAAGCTCTTCCTTTAAGGTGGAAGAAAAGAAAGAGAGGGTTGATAAAAACGTAGTAGAAATGTGAAATGGTAAAATGGTTGATTGGACAAGTGGAGAATAGTGTTATGAAGGAGTGGTTATTTAATGTGCCCAGGAGTTTGTAGAAATGGTTTAGAACAGCCAAGGGGGTAAGTTATTCAAAAGACGAGTAAGGGGACTGTGGTCAGCAATGAAGAGAAATTGAAGTTAGCCATCATAAGTCTGTTAAGGATAGACTAGTTACCATGTTTTTGTGGATTTTTCTAGGAATACCCAATACTGAACTGTAAACAGTAAGCACAGTTGGGGGATCAGATTCAAGTTGATGGTTGGCTCAGAAGACAATGGTGCTGGATTAAGGAGACATGGATTTGTATAATATGAAAATGGGTCTTGGTTAAGTATAGCAATAATCGAGGCAGGAGGTTATTGATAGCCTTGGAAAACAAAGATGGCAAGCATAACTACTTACTGATGTTGAAGGTTCACTGGGAACAGAGGGGAGTTGGAAGACAGGGAAGTTGTGAAATGTGCTGAGCTTGGTTTTGGAGCTGGTCTGGATAGTGATGAGATTAGGATGTAGCTGAGCTGGGAGACAGGCCTTAGGAATCCAGAAAGCTGAGCTCAGAGATTTGGATGTTTTATGGACAGGATCTTGACATCATCCAGTATGATGACAGAGTCAAGGACAGAGACCAAGGAGAGGAAATGGCTCAAGAATGTGGTAGAGTATCTTATAAGCCATGGAGATGAAGGAAGATCCGACCACCCATTTCTTAGTGTTTCAAAGATCTTCATTTCATTTCTTCTTTTGGCCACGTTTCTGTTTTTGGGGCAGGGAAGAAATTCTGCTTTCGTGGGTGAAATCATACTGTGGGTTTTGATTGCTTTACCTGTTGTTTCAGAAAGGGTCTGAAATAAAGAATGTGCAATGTAATGAAAAAAACTATAGATACAAGTCTAATGGAATGCATTTCCACAGATTATATACAAAATAAGCGCTGATCACACAAATCTAAACATTGCAGTGATAAGTTAACACTTCAGTCACATAAGTTAACACTTCAGTCCTATGATGTTATTAAAACAATGATAGTATAGGTTTAATATCCCTTATCCAAAATGCTTGGGACCAAAAATGTTTTAGATTTCAGATTTTAAAAAATTTGGAATATTTGCATTATACTTACTGGCTAAGCATCCCAAATTTGAAAATTTGATATTGGAAATGCTCCAGAGAGCATTTCCTTTGAACATTATGTCTGTACTCAAAAAGTTTTGGATTTTGGGACATTCCGGATTTTAGATTTTCAGATTTGGGATGCTCAACCTGTATGTATAGATGGTGAGAGATTTTGTACAAAGATGTGTCAAAGAACTTGTATTTAAAAAATTAGTGCTTTATTTGGGGAGAAGAATATTTTTAGTGTACCAGGAAATTGTAAAGGGACTATATAATTAATTATAAAACCACTAATTCAGATTTTTTTATTGATAAATCATGAGTATCATATATATATTTGTTAGGTTTGACCAAAGTCTTCAGTATGTTGAAACAATGAGTAAACAAAAATATCGACTGGACGCAGTTGCTCATACCTGTAATCTCAGCATGAGGAAGATTTACCATATTTAGGAAGATGAATATGTCATCTTGGTAGTTTAATGACTATTTGCAGAAAAGAGCCCAAAGAAACATGGGTTTTAGAAATGGAACTTCCTCTTGTCTCCTTCTAACTTTAAATATTGAGGGTTTTTTTTTGTTTTGTTTTGTTGTTTTTTGTTTGTTTGTTTTTTTACATTTCTGCTTAAGCCAACAAAAATGCATAGTTTTAATGCAACAGAAAAGCACCTGAGAAAATAATGGAAAGTATGTTTCAGAACCTTTTGAGGAGGGTATAGTTTATTCTGTCTCATACATCTCACACACCTTCCATAATGCAGGATTTTCCACAGTGTGGATTGACACCTGCCATCATGTGGCTAGGCAGAGATCAGCATTTTAATGGCACAAATATAAGAAATAATCTAAAAGCTCTTTGTACTGACCTTAATAAAATGTTTATTACTTAAAAGGTGAGGATCTGGTATCGATTATTGATATATGCTTTTTAAAAAGTGCGTCTTTATTGGAAATGCCAGAATTTTTCCACATAAAATGCAGCACTTAAATGATCTGGGTTAGAAGGTGTCATTGATTAGGTGTCTTTGTGGTCAGACTCAGACTACCTCTAATACAGAGAGGGGCTTCTAAACCATGTAAACTTTGTGGTAACGTCTTCTCAGTTTCTGTACCACCATAGAAACCAGTCTTTTTCTTTAGATCACAGCTAACTTGGCTTTAAATGCCACCATTTCCTCTTAGGCTGTTCAAAATTAATTTGAACCAATGTTAACATAACAAGAGAACTCCCTGGAAAAGGATGAAATGCTAGGTTGTGGCCTTCTAGAAGAGATCTAGGTAACCTCATCTTTGTTGTTTGTATTGAAATAGTAAAGTTGACTCTTGCCTCCATGCCACTGGAGGTGATAGTGCCTCCCCTTAAATCCCTGGAACTTCATCCACCCCCATTTCTCCTTTCTTTATTTTATTTATTTATTTTTTTTGAGGCAGAGTCTTGCTCTGTCTCCCAGGCTGGAGTGCAGTGGTGCGATCTTGATTCACTGCAGCCTCCACCACCCAGGTTAAAGTGATTTTCGTGCCTCAGCCTCCTGAGTAGCTAGGACTACAGGCGCACGCCACTACACCTGGCTGATTTTTGTATTTTTGTTTTTTTAGTAGAGATGAGGTTTCATCCTGTTGGCGAGGCTAGTCTCAAACTGTTGGCCTCAAGTGATCCACCCGCCTCAGTCTCCCAAAGTGCTGGGATTACAGGCATGAGCCACTGAGCCTGGCCTGGCCCTTCTTAATACACTCCCTCTTGCCTGTTCTCCAGCCCTATGGGTTTCTTTCTATTCCTCTTTGTGTGTCACTACAGGCTTCTTTTGAACTTACAGTTTTGTCCTTTCCTCTGCCTTGAACATCCTCATCCATATCCTGTCATGATTGGCTCCCTCTTGTCACACAGGCTTCATCCCACACATCTCCCCTGGCCGCCTGCCCTTTCCATATAGCCTTAGTTTAGTCCCCTTGAGTTCTAACATTATAACAGAAATACCTGCGCTCATGAAGCTTGCATTCTAAGGGGAAGAAACAAACATTAAACAAATTATGTCTGGTGGTGATAAATGCTAAAAAGAAAAATAATGGAGCTGGTGGGGGATGTTGCTGTTTATGAAGATGCCTATAATCTCAGCACTTTGGGAGGCCAAGGCAGGAGGATGGCTTTGAGGCCAGGAGTTAGAGACCAGCATGGGCAACATAGTGAGATCCCATCTCTACTAAAAAAAAAAAAAATTGGATAGATTTAGATGCGTATTGTATATCTAAGTAGGCTTGTTTGGGGAGCAACTAGATATATGGGTCTAGCATTCAGGGGAGGAGCTGGGGCTGGAGATATAAATTTAGGAGTTGTCAACCTGTATGAGGCATTTAAAGCTATAGGAATGGGTGAGATCACCCAGGCTAAGAGTGTGAGACAGAAGAGAAAGGGTGGGAGGATAGAGCTCTGAGGTTCATCGAGTCCACAGTTTGATCAGATGTGGTAGAATCAAGGTAGAGTCTAATGTCCCCCTAGGGAGACATTAGATCAATAGGAGAACGGAGAGGAAGCTTTTTGGATGGCTTGGTCAAAGCCCCGTTTCTTCACTTGCATGTAGTAGAGATGTGGGACCATAACAGACATAGGTGGTGGACCCAGTGGCTGCAGCATTCCTTAGGACAGAAGGTCCAAATTATCTGGTCCACTTTATGCTCCTCCTTTACCCTCCAATCATTGTCTGACCTCTGGGCCCCTCACTTTCTAGTACAGTCCCTGACCTTGACAAATGATTTCTTGTGTGTTTAGCAATGTAGATTTTTTTTCTTGGCTATATCTTTGTCACCAATGGGGGAAGCTTCAACTTCAAAATATTTTATCTGGGGTTTATCTTAAAGAATTTATACCAGTGAACTTATTTCTTTTATTTTTCATTTTGATGAACATGAGAACTATCATTGCCCACAACATTTCACATTTGCCCTTGACCTGTGTAAGTTACAAATTTTGCTTTAGGTTTTCCAGAATTGTATATTTTTTTAGAGACAGAATCTCACTCTGTCACCCGGGCTCGTCACTGTAGCCTTGGATTCTTAGGCTCAAGTGATCCTCCTGCCTCAGCCTCCTGGGTAGCTAGGACTATAGGCACATGCCACCATGGGCAGCTAATTCTCAAGTTTTTATCTTTTTATTTTTATTTTTCAGAGATTGTGGGTCTCACCATATTGCATAGGCTGGTGTTGAACACCTGACCTCAAGTAATGATTTCACCTCGGCCTCTCAAAGTACTAGGATTGCAGGCATGAGCCACTGTGCCCAACCTGTCTTTTTATCCTTGAGTAATAAAAGTACTTCCCTGAAATGAACTAGCTGTCTGGGTATTATTTTGGGACAAAAAAAATTATAGGAGGACTTAGAAGAAAAATTTATAACCTTCATTAAACTTTAAATAATATTTTCTTTATAAGACTATTAAGGCCTCTGTTTTTCTTTCACTTTTGTTTTAAAACATAAAGTTAATTAAGGTTAATGGGAGTAAAATCAGAATAGTTTTAGATGTTTATTTTTTAATATTTAAATTTTTTTTTTTTAGTCAGAGTCTTGCACTGCCACCTGGGCTGGAGTGCAATGGCAGGATCTAGGCTCAATGCAACCTCAGCCTCCCGAGTAGCTGGGATTACAGGCGCCTGTCACCATGCCCAGCTAATTTTTTGTATTTTTATTAGAGATGGGGTTTCACTGTGTTGGCCAGGCTGGTCTTGAACTCCTGACCTCGTGATCCACCCGCCTTGGCCTCCCAAAGTGCTGGGATTACAGGCGTGAGCCACCGTGCCTGGCCTAGATATTTAAGAAAGAAAAAAGTGTGTCGGTAACATCATTTGATTTTGAGCTTTCGTGTGAGCCTCAAAAGATGTGAAGAATCTATTAGTGGTGCTCAGTACATTAGACATCAGGAATATGTGTCTGTTGAACACCTGAAATGTGTTTGTTGTTATGTGCCTTGCATTATATTTCTATGGGGCAGCACTGCTTTAGATGATGATAGCAACTGACACTGAGCATTCCAAGGTGCAAGGCACTGCTGCAGTTGCTTCATATGTTTCAACTAATTTAATATGAACAGCAGTCTTCAGAAGTGTATGCTATTAATATACCCATTTCAAAGTGTATGCTATTAATATAGCCATTTCAAAGAAGAGGAAACTCAAAGGCACATAACTAATACGTGGTACCGCAAGGGTTTGAACCCATGCTGTGGGGATCTGGAGCCTTCATATAAATCACAGTGTCACAAACTAAGACTCTATTTCAATTACAGATTCCATTAATAACAATAACTAACATATATTGTTGATATCATATGTAAGATGTGCTAATAAGTACTTTAGATGTATTACTTCAATATCTTACAAAAATTAGGGAAGAAGGGAAGAACATAGTCATAAGTTTTGAAATTATCTTAATTTTCAATAAGTTCATCATATTGTTACTGAAAAGGGATCCCGATCCAAATCCCAAGAGAGGGTTCTTGGACCTTGTGCAAGACAGAATTTGGGGCGAGTCTGTAAAATGAAAGTTATTACAGGTGTAAAGAAACAAAAGAATGGCTACTTCATAGGCAGAGCAGTGGCATGGGCTGTTCAACTGACTATACTTATAGTTACTTCTTGATTATATGCTAAACAAGGGGTGGAGTATTCAGGAGTTTTCTGGGAAAGGGGTGGACAGTTCCTGGAACTGAGGGTCCCTTCCCTTTTTAGACCATGTAGGGTAACTTCCTGACGTTGCCATGGCATTTATAAACTGTCATGGTGCTGGTGGGAGTGCCTTTTAGCATGCTAATGCATTAGAATTAATGTATAATGAACAATGAGGATGACCAGAGGTCACTTTTGATGCCATCTTGGTATTGGTGGGTTTTGGCTGGTTTCTTTACTGCATCCTGTTTTGTCAGCAAGGTCTTTATGACCAGCATCTTGTGCCAACCTTCACTCCTCATCCTGTGACTAAGAATCCCCAACCTCCTGGGAATGTAGCCCAGTTAAGTCTCAGCCTTATTTTACTCCACCCCTATTCAAGATGGACTTGCTGTGGTTCAAATGCCTCTGATAATACTTAGGCATAGATTTCTATGAAAACTTTATCCATCAATCCTTTGACAGTTCCCACATTAAATGTTTGACATGTAAGATCTAAAAATGTTCAGTGAATCTGATAAACCTATTTAAGTCTTTCCCCCTTCTTGAACCCAGAATTTATGAAGTAGTAGAATATTTTAAATATGGAAAGAATTACGTATCCCCATTTCTCTTGATGAAAGATTTCCCTTTATTTATTATTTTTGCCGTACATCTTTGCTTTGCGGATATGCCCTCGATAGGTGATACTGATTAATCTTAAGTTTCTGGCTTTGGTGCTGTTATATGCTTAAGTGCGATTATCTGTGAAGTAATACAGTTTCTTTTATTGTCTCAGATAAATGAGGCACAGTATGCCAAAATTCCACATGTATGAAAACGGATTATGTTTCTGGTATGTCTTAGGTTAACTTTTATTAGAAACAAATTTTAGGTATGTTGGCCTCCATAGCAACATTCTTCTACAGTGATTTCACCTGAAATTAAAAAAAAGAAAAAAGAATAATAAATCATCTCAGTGTCCTACATGCATAAAGTTCTGATTTTCACATTTACTGAATTGTGGATGCTTTCCATCTCCTGATTTCCAGTTTTCTGGTGAAATATTAAGGTAAGAGTGAGAGGTGGTAGATCATATACAGTTTATCATAACTGCAATAATAGTGGCTTTTATATTTTAGTGCTAATAATCATAAAATTCATTTTAAAATTTTTTGTTTATTTATTTATTTATTTATGGGACAAGTCTCACTTTGTTGCCCAGGCTGGAGTGCGTTGGCACCGTCTTGGCTCACTGCAACCTCTGCCTTCCGAGCTCAAGTGATTCTTGTGCCTTGACCTCCCAAGTAGCTGCCATTATAGCTGCCCGCCACCACGCCTGGCTAATTTTTGTATTTTTAATAGAGACGGGGCTTCACCGTGTTGGCCAGGCTGGTCTCGAACTCCTGACCTCAGGTGATTGACCTGCCTTGGCCTCTCAAAGTCTGGGGATTACAGGCATGAGGCACCATTCCTGGCCCCTCATTTGTATTTTTTAATTGTGCAAAGAGCTTTTATATACATTTTCTTTTTTTTTTTCTTTTGAGACAGACTTTTGCTCTTGTTGCCCAGGCTGGAGTGCAATGGCACGATCTCGGCTCACTGCAACTTCCGCCCCCCAGGTTCAAGAGATTCTCCTGCCTCAGCCTCCTGAGTAGCTGAGATTACAGGCGTGCATCAACATGTCTGGCCAATTTTTGTATTTTTAGTAGAGATAGGGTTTCACCACGTTGGCAAGGTTGGTCTCGAACTCCTGACCTCAGGCAATCCACCCGCCTCGGTCTC
Organism: Pan paniscus; assembly: GCF_029289425.2. Lineage (NCBI taxonomy): Eukaryota > Metazoa > Chordata > Mammalia > Primates > Hominidae > Pan > Pan paniscus. The sequence continues at coordinate 101,617,496 of NC_073258.2, forward strand.
CCAAAGTGCTAGGATTACAGGCGTGAGCCACCGGCTCCGGCCTTTTTATATACATGTTATTTGATCCTTACAACAATCTGAAACAGCACAGCCTGTAAATGAGTTACTCAGTGTGATGTCGACCTCCAGTAAGTGACCACACTTTACATATAGGACCCAGTTCCAGGAGTTGGGGCTTGCAGCTCATTGTTCTGTTCTATCCCATGTCTTCTCTGGGAAGACATGGGATATGAGCTGCCACACAACACCTGCACTTCTGATCTCTTTCCTCGCATCTCTAGTTCTTTCATTTTCCTGCCTTTGGCATTTATCCTAGTTTTGTAAGTTTTACTTTGAAGTCTTGTAATTGCACATCATATTGAAATCTTTCCATTTTTATCTTTGCACTTTTGGAAATACATTTACTCTCTGCTGTTGGCTATCACTTTCCATTGGTACAGTTGGGGAAGTGCTAGTCTTTATTCCATTCATAAACCATGTTTTGATGTTCTTCTTTGATACTTGGGAAGCACAAAGATACTTTGATAATATAAAAGGTAAATGTATATAAAGTTAGTGTGTAACTGTCCCTTAAAAGTTTAACATCTGGGTGAGGCACTCAATTTTAAAGGACAGAAAAAATAAACCTAAATAGGCATGAGGTAGACTAGCAAAATACCTATAAAAGATATCCTGAAGGGAAATTTTAAATAATGGTAACAAAGCTATGGATGAATGGGAACTATCAGCTGACAGACCAACCAGATATTCAGAAATAAGGGAACATTTTTTGGTTAGCACAATGCTTTTTGTCTTTGCTTCTGATTAAACCATAGAGTATATTTATGCACTACAGAAGAAAATGCAAATTTAACTTGATAATTTGATACATGTAATTTCAAGAGAAAGGGCAACAAAAGCTTTTTAAAATTAAACTTTTTTGGGGATAATTATAAATTCACTCTTAACTATAAAAAATAACTAGAAATCGGGTGTATTCTTTACTGACAATTTCTCCCAATGTAATACCTCATAAAATTATAGTAAATAGTTCATTACATTTTACTTGTTATAATAGTAATTAAAAATAACAAATTATTCATAAATGTTCCCTTTTTCCTGGAATCAGGATTCATAATTTGAAAAGCCTAACTCTTAGGGGTTCTTATCAAGATGCTATGTTACTTCATCCTGTGATTTATCTGTGTGTCACCCAGGATACTCATTTGCAAGTCAAACAGGAAATTGGTTGGAAAGACATTGGGGCATCTCATTTATCTGTGAGAGGGCCCACATTGCTTGTGGGATTAAGAAACAGCCAGAATCACAAACTCTAAGGCCTCTAAGAGGTTTTTTATCTCTGCCTCTCATTTGCTTATCGGCCTCATTCTGTTAGCTGGCTTCTTCCACATGGTGAGTCATAAACATTGTACTAAAACTCACAGAAATTGTTTCTAGATAGGATTGTCTAGTTTTTCATTTTAAGACAAGATGAAGAAGAAAGCAAAAGAAAAAAAGAAAGGTAGGAGAGGCTCTGATTGGCCCAGCTAAGGTCACTTAAAGACGCCTGACCAATTACCCAAGGTTAAAGGGACAGAATATGTTGCATAGACTTTCCTTTGAATATAGAGCTATTTTCAGAAACAAAGGAATTATTATGAGTTAGGCAATCACTCCAACTCTTGTCTATTGTAATATGGCAATGACTTTAAGAAATTTCCGGTTAACATTGTCATTTGAACAGAATACTATGATAGTTGTGTATGAAATTTTACAAGACTTAGAAACATGTTAATTCACTCAAACATTAGAAACGTTTACTTAAAAATTAGGAGTCACACAAAGATGTACACTATTACTGTTTAAATTCAAAATTGTTTTGGAGGGCCTCTAGTCTGTTCAGTAATATGAAACCAGAGGCAGGCTGGGTGTGCTGTGTCACTCCTGTAATCCCAGCATTTTGGGAGGCCAAGGTGGGTGGATCGCATGAGCCCAGAAGTTTGAGACCAGCCTGAGCAACATAGCGAAACCCCGTTTCTGCAAAAAATACAAAAATTAGCTGGGCATGGTATCACAGCTACTTGGGAGGCTGAGGTGGGAAGATCATTTGAGCCCAGGAGGCGGAAGTTGCAGTGAGCCAAAATTGTGCCACTGCACTTGAGCCTGGGTGACAGAGCAAGACTCTGTCTCCAAAAAAAAAAAAAAAAAAAAAGAGAAGCCAGAGGCATAAAAATCTAAGACTTAAAATGAAAGAAACAAAATTGTCATATTATGATATGATTTTCCACATAGAAAATTGCAAATAATCTATAAATTATTAGAGATAAATAAGAGAGGTTAGCCAGGTTAATAGATGTAAATTAATTATATTTCTGAACAGAACCTTTAAAAAGTGGCAAAAAAATAAGAGACTCAAGGATAACTAAACAAAGGATGTGCAGGACTTACATGTGTAAAATTAAAAAAATATATAAAGATAGTAAAGGGGAACTAAATAAATAGAAAACCAGTCAATGAGTTAGTTCAAAAGAATGGTTTTAACCAACATTCTTTTTTCCCCTGACTATACTAGACAAGATAATTTACTGTAATAATTCAACTGATAGCAATTTGGTTAACTTGTTTTTACTAGTGTAGTGGTTAACCACAGGCTGGTCCTGAAGCTAGTGTATTTCCTTTTTTCATTTGGAAATTGTGGCCACCCTATGAAAACCTTACCTTTTTTACATTCCAAACTTCTACCAAACCTTTGTATCTTTCACATATTTTCAACAGCAGATATACTGCTATTTGAAAAATGAAAAATGATGTACTCTTCATTTGCATAACCATATCTAACTGCCTTGGTGGAAAAAAAAACTGTGCTACGTAGTAGTTGCTTTATTTGTATTGAGGGAAAATAAAATATCCCCTCCCATCTGAGACTTTTAATTCTATTCACTTTACATTTTACCTACAGAATTATTTCTATTACCACAGGTAACAGAATACTATGTAAGTGATGCAAATAAAATAACATGTGTTTTCAGGATCAGCAGGAAACCAGAACACAAACTGGGAAAGTCTAGGTCCTAATTAATTATTGACATCTAGTAAAGTTTTAAGCTCCTTGAGACTTTGTTTTCTTTTTTTATAAATGAGGAGTGTTCAGCATTTCCCAAAGTGTAAAATGAAAACCACCAGCAATAAAATGAACATTTTATTTATTTATTTATTTTATTTATTTTGGTGGGGAGGGACAGAGTCTCACTGTGTCACCCCGGCTGGAGTGCAGTGGTGCAACCTTGGCTCACTGCAACCTCCGCCTCCTGGGTTCAAGTGATTCTCCTGCCTCAGCCTCCTCAGTAGCTGGCATTACAGGCATGCGCCACCACGCCCAGCTAATTTTTGTATTTTAAGTAGAGATGGGGTTTGACCATGTTGGCCAGGCTGGTCTCGAAGTCCTGACCTCAGGTGATCCGCCCACCTCAGCCTCCCAAAGTGCTAGGATTATAGGCGTGAGCCACCATGCCTGGCCAGAATAAACATTTTAAATGTTAGTAGTTCCATATTTATTTCAATGTGTATTGGATATAGAACAACTCTGGATTTAATGAAAATTGTTGCTTTGTAGGATGCTTAGTAAAAGAAGTAAATCCATTTATAAGGAAAAATGTAGGACATGGCCATGGCCAAAATCATGGAAGTAGAATGTGAATGACTAGAGTTTGGGAATTCATGGAGTAGGTGATCTACGTTGCTTCTGCCTCGAATGTCTTGAGTTTTTTTTTTTTTTTTTTTCTTTGGAGACGGAGTCTTGCTCTGTTACCCAGACTGGAGTGCAGTGGTGTGATCTCGGCTCACTTCAACTCCCCCGGGCTCAAGTGATTCTTCTGCCTTAGCCTCCTGAGTAGCTAGGATTATAGGAGTGCACCACCACGCCTGGTTAAGTTCCATATTTTTAATAGAGATGGGGTTTCATCATGTTAGCCAGGCTAGTTTCAAACTCCTGACCTCAAGTGATCCGCCTGCCTCGGCCTCCCAAAGTGCTGGGATTATAGGCGTGAGCCACTGAGCCCAGCCCAGATGTCTTGATTTGATTGTCTTCTGTGACTGTGTACTTTGCTGGCCAGTGTCAATGATTAGCCCTGAGTTCACTACCTCATTTATGGAGCTTACACTTAAAAACTGCTACCAAAAACTGATTTCTTTTCAATTTCTTTTTTAAAACAATTTTTTAATGTTATATTTTTATTGCTTTTCATAGAGATGAGGTCTCTCCCCATGTTGCCCAGGCTGGTGTTAAACTCCTGGGCTCAAATAATCCTCCCACCTAGGCCTCCCAAAGTGCTAGGATTACAGATATGAGCCACTGTGCCTGGCCCTCTCTTCAGTTTCTTATGAATGAATGAGCCTTCATATAGTGAACACATTAATAATAGGTTCAGCCAGGTTATGCTTATATCTTTTGCTTAAAGACACAAGCTGTAAACTGTAGGATTTGGAAAACTTTATAGCAAAGCGGATGGTGGACCATAGCATAGTTTCATTTTTATTTACAAAACAGACGAAATTTATGGGATTTTATACACAGAAGTAGTTGGAAAGGATAGCAATAATTTATTGTCAACAAATATTTATTAATCTCTTTCTCTGGGCTGGATATTGCTCCAGAGCTGAGAATACAACTCTGGTCAAAAAGAGCTTCTGCCTTCTAGCTGGCAGAAACAGACATAACAAAGAAGAAAGTCAAAATGTATTATCAGATGGTGATATATGCTCTGGAAAAAGGGAGATAAACTAGGATAGGTAGCAGAGGGGGCTGTAGGTGAGTTTTTAATGTCAGGAAATCAAGGAAGGCCTCAGTGAGTAAATGTCATTTAAGCAGAGACCTGACAAAGAAAGAAGTCAGTCTTATAACTCTCTTGGGAAAATGCTTTTCAGGTTGCCCAGACAGCTTTACAGCAGCAAGTACAAAGGTCCTGAGGCTGGAAAGTGCTTGGACTGTTTGAGGAGGAGCAGAGGCAAATATGGCTAAAGCACAGGAACAAATGGGAAAGTGGGAAGAGATAAAGTGTGGTTGATAGGGCGGGGGGATTATGAAGAATATGTAGGACTCTTTAGGCCTTGTAAGGAATTAGACTTTTGCTCTGTAGAAGGGTCTTTCAGCAGAAGTGTGACATGAACTGATTTAGGAATTTAAAGGACTACCCTAGTTGTTATATAGACTGTAGAGGACAAGACTGTGTGCTGAGCTCCCCTTAGGAGGCTGTTTTCATTATTTCATTACTTAAAAGACAATGATAATTTGCACCAGGATGAAAGTAGTGGAAGTGGTAGAAGCGTTCAGATGCTAGGTTTATTTTGCAGGTGATACTAACAGGATTTGCTTGTTGATCAAATGTAGATTGCAAGAGAAAGGGAGGCGGCAATGATGTGTCATTGGTAGGATTTCTCCACCTCAGCACTGTTGATATTTTGGAACAGATATGTTTTTGTTATGGGGGTCTGTCCTGTGCATTGTAGGATGTTTAGCAATATCCCACACCTCTATGCTCTTGAGGTACTCTACTTCCCGTTAAATTGTGACAACCAGTGTCTCCAGACATTTTGTCCCTCAGGGGTCAAAGTCAACCAGTTGAAAACTACTCATTTAAGGTTTTAAGCCTGATGGGATTCTGAGATGGAGGGACTGTAGGGGGTAACAGGTGTGGTGAGTGTTATCAAGCATTTTCTTTTGGACATGTTAAATATTAGCCAAATGCAGTGTTGAGTGGAAACCAGGGGAGAGATCAGAGCTGGAAAAAGAAATTTGGAAATCACCAATGTATAGATGGTATTTAAGTTCACTTTTGTTATTGGATGAGATTATGCAGAGAGTGAGAGTGAATTAGGTGATGAGCTCCTTTGACTCTCCAGGGTCCGCCATGTGGTTAACAATAGTTATATCTGGCCAGTCTCAGAAATTTTTTGCTCTTATAAGTAGACTTAATAAGACTTCCACAGTGTGTTAACTCAAACAATCCACTTGCTTTCTCTGAATCCCTCTAATAGGTATATATTGCTATATTTTATATTCTTGAGAGAAAAAGACTAAAATACAAATACTTTTTCACCAACCCTTTTTAATAAGACTGGCGGCAACATGTAAGTCACTTTGTCTTTTGATAGGTAGGAGGAATGAAAATAGCAGAACAGGCCGGGTGCAGTGGCTAACACCTGTAATCCCAGCACTTTGGGAGGCCGAAGCAGGTGGATCATGAGATCGAGATCAAGACCATACTGGCCAACATAGTGAAATCCTATCTGTACTAAAAATACAAAAAAATTAGCCGGGCATGGTGGCAGATGCCTGTAATCCCAGCCACTCAGGAGGCTGAGGCAGGAGAATTGCTTGAACCCGGGAGGCAGAGGCTACAGTGAGCAGAGGTCGCACCACTGCACTCCAGCCTGGGCATCAGTGCAAGACTCCATCTCTTAAAAAAAAAAAAATTAGCTGGGTATGGTGGCGTGCACCTGTAGTCCCAGCTACTTGGGAGGCTGAGGCAGGAGAATCACTTGAATCTGGGAGGCAGAGGTTGCAGTGAGCCAAGATCGAGATCGCACCACTGCGCTCCAACCTGGTGACAGAGCAAGACTCCGTCTCAAAAACAAAAAGAAAAGAAAAGAAAAGAAAAGAAAATAGCAGAACAAAGGGCTCTCACTAACAGGCTTTGAAATCTAACTCTTTGGGCATAATAATGATTATACCCATTTCTAATATTAGGCCGTTCTCACATTGGTATAAAGAAATACATGAGACTGGGTAATTTATAAAGATAAGAGGTTTAATTGGCTCACAGTTCTGCAGGCTGTACAGGAAGCATAGCAACTTCTGCTTCTGGGGAGTCCTCAGGAAACTTACAGTCATGGCGGAAGTGGAAGTAGGAACATCTTACATGGCACAAACTGGAGGGAGAGAGAGATAGGGGAGGGGCTACAAACTTTTTAAAACAATCATATCTCATAAGAACTCTACCACAAGAACAGCACCAAAGAGATAGTGCTAAGCTATTCTTGAAGGATCCACCTTCATGATCCAGTCCCTTCTCACTAGGCCTCACTTCCAACACTGCGGATTACAGTTGAACATAAGATTTGGGTGGGGACACAGATCCAAACCATATCACTTATTATGTACAGATATGTAGGAGCCTTCACATACGGTGTTTCTTCTAACATTCATCACTTGACTTAATCTTGTTCATTCTTCAGGCCTCAGTTTACATAAGATGTGAGTTGGCCTCATGGTGGACACTTCCTTTGGGCCCTCTAAAACAAGTGCTCCCTCTTATGGTGTCCAGTACTTTTTCTTTATGGAACTTACTATCTGTGATCATATACATGTTTGTGTTTTAGTTTATCTCCATTAAATTGTATAACCTCTTTGAGCAGGACCCAAAATTATTTAACACTGCTGGTACCAAGTGCTTAGAACAGCAACATGGGATGTATGAAGGGTTTTATATTGCAGGTTACTTTTCCATTAGCCTTTGTTTCATAGACATCCTTGCACTGTTATACATCTACTCTTTCATTATGTGGGTGTATCATAATTTACCCAATCATTTCCATGTTGATAGTCATTTATGTAGGCTGGATTGCCTTCAAAAATCACCCTTTTTAAGGCAAATTGTGTGAAAGAGAAATAGAGTCTACATGCATGGAATTTTGGCCATGTTAATCACTGATGCTCTATTCTGTATAACTTACAACATTTATTTTCCCTTGAAAAATGAACTAAATCTAAGCTATGTTTGTTGCTCTGAGCCTAGTTCCCAGATAGATGTGCAGATATGTTTCTTCTTAGATGTGCAAAGAATTTTGAGTTAATGAGTCCAGTTAGAGAATACCTAGAAGTGACATTAAATATTAACAACTTTGTTTTTCTGTAGTTGTAGTAAAATACACATTCCATATAATGTACCATCTTAACCATTTTTAAGTGAACAGTGGAGTAGTGTTAAGTATATTCACGTTATTATGCTACCAATCTCTAGAACTTGTCATCTTGCAAAATTGAAACTCTATACCATTACACAACAGTTCCCTATCTCCCCCTCCCCACAGCCCCTGGCAATCACCCTTCTACTTTCTGTTCCTAGGAGTTTGACTATTCTAGATACTATGTGCAAGTGGAATTATATAGTATTTGTCTTTTTGTGACTAGCTTTCTTCAGTTCACATAATGTCCTCAAGATTCATTCATGTTGTAGCATGCGTCAGAATTTCCTTCCTTTTCAAGGCTGAATAATATTCCATTGTATGTATACATTATATTTTGTTCATCTATTTATCCATGGAGGGACACTTGGATTGCTTCCACCTTTTAGCTATTGTGAATAATGCTGCTTTGAGTATGGACATACAAATATGTCTTTGAGACCCTGGTTTCAATTCTTTTGGATACAGTCCAGAAAGTAGTATTGTTGGATCGTATGGTAATTCTATTTTTAATTTTTTGAGGGACTGCCATCCTGTTTTCTATAATGGCTGCACTGTTTTACAATCCCACTAACAGAGCACAAGCATTCCAGTTTCTCTGCATCCTCACTAACACTTGTTTTTTTGTTTTTTTTGATAGTAGCCATCCTAATGGGTATGACAACTTTGGGGTTTAATTTTGCTCTTAGACATGGTTGGGGTGGGTGGAGATATGTGCTCTATATCCATGAATTCACAGGGTTAACAGAGAGTGAATATTTTAAAGTAATAGGAAGCATCAACTATTTCAAGACACTGATGCAAGAGCATGCTTTGTGATAGGGCAGATATTGTCAAAACATCAAACATTTTTTACTGTGCATTTTAAGATGCTAAATGATTAAGAATGATGATCATTGTGTAAACAGACTAATATAAAGTATGTTTATACATTGGATAATTTAGTCATTCAAAGTTTCATTATTTTAATTGGCAACAGTTAGTTACACAGTAATTTCCTTTGCTTTTTATTCTTTTCAGGCAATGTTTTAAGAGGTTTTGCTGCCAGCCCCCAAAAAGCAGGCGATAAAAATGAGAATAGCTTGACATTTCCATGGCAAACTTCTCGGTGTTGTTGTAACTGGAGCTTGGATGAGGATGAGACAAGCCACATTGGAGAATGGTAAAGCTAGGAATCTAGGCAGCTTTGTGGGGTCTGCTCATGGCCTGATTAGCCATGTGGTGACAAGTGGAAAGATAGACTTGGATCAAAAGGAGGATAAGCCTATAAGAGAAATAGCCATTAGAAGCCACTGGCAGAGTTCCAGACAGCTAAAGTCTCAGGAAGCCTGTCTCATCAGAAGTGAATCAGGCTGTAGGTGGGGACGTGAAGACTGACACTCCGGAATACAATTCATTTCCAGTCAGAGGACAGGGGGTTTCTCCACCCAGCACTGTTGACATTTTGAGCAGGGTGCTTTCCTATTCCACAGGACTATTTCATGTGTTGTAGGATATTTAGCAGCATCCCTGTACTCTACCCACTAAATGCCAGTAGCAGACCAATAAGTTGCCTTCTCCCTAGTTGTGACAACCCAACACGTCTGCAGACATTGCCAGATATCTCCATTTGAGAACCACTGGAGTGATGTATTTACTGGGGTGCCTTTCTAGTGTATCTAATAGGTATCCCTTAACATTATCTGACTTATAATTAGTTGGGGGTACTTATTAGTCTTATCTATCAGACTGAAGATCTCTAAAGATAGGGGAGCTTCTTATCTTTATTCTTTTTTGTGCCCAACCTTGTCTCTTTATGTGTAAGTTGCAGCTCAGGAAATGTTGTTGAATTGAATTCAGATGAAGTATTTGTGCAAGTATAATCTTCTCCAATTTGAGTCTAAGTTTCATAAACTCAAATACATTTTACACATTTGTATAATAATTAATGTTGCTTAACACCTCCATATAAGCCAGACATTACTCTAAGCTTCTTACATGAATGCTCTCATTTAATCCTCAGAGCCACTGCACAAGATGACTGTTATTATTCCAATTTTATAGATGAAAGAATTGAGGCCTACCCATTAATGCCTATAGGTGGCAGAACTGAAAGTCTAACAGGCATTCAGAAGTGCAACTTTTAACCTCACAGAAGATTACTCAGCTATCTCCATACCCAAAAAATCCACAGGGCATTGCGTGAAGTGTTGGTGATGATACTGATAGTTACACAAACCAAGATGGTAATAGTCTGTCACAATGTTATCAGAGTTTTAGCTTGGCAAGTCAAGGACTTTTATTTCCACTGATTGCTTTTGTGAAACAGTAGTTTTGTAAATTGCAAACCATTCATATTGGCTCCAATAGTCTGAGGCCAGATCTAGCATGGTAAAGCAAGGGAAGGGAATTATGTTGCCTGAAAGAGGCTAGCAATGCCTGCTGATCTACCCATTATTGTGTGTCCCCCTGGTCCTTCCATCCTGCTTCCTCCAAAGTTATCTTGTTCACCTTTTTTAATTTTGTTAGCTTCTTTGCCTGGACCAGCATGTATAAATGCAATCATCCACTGACCCATTATTCACCCATTATCCTTACCATCTGGTAGCCTCTGTGCCATGATAGATACGATTGACAAATGCGTAAGACAAGGGTCCATTCTTCAGATGCTGAGTTACTGACGGAGATGCATGTACATAACGTCAGTGATGTAGGATGTGATGGGTGCTAGAAGAGGCACACAGGCAGAGTGTTACCCAAGTTCAGAGGAGGGAGGAGTTACTTCTAGCTGGAGGAATTTGGAAAGACTTAGTGGAGGATATAGCCTCTGCTATCAGCTCTGAAATGATATATGCCAATGACAGCAGATAGAGGGGAAAAGGAGAGGAGAGAAGGAAATGCCAGGGAGAAAGGACTGTTCAGCTGAGCTGACTGTTCCTGGAGTGAATATTGGAGAATGTACTTATCCAAAAGGACAGCTTACATCTTTTTATATCAATCAGAGCTTGTTTGTAAACAGGGCAGTGAAAGGCATACTGGTACCTTCTATCTGATTCGAAGTGGTATGGTGTATTTTTTCTTTGTTTTTGTTTGTTTGTTTGTTTGTTTGTTTTGTCTATGGGAAGCTGTCGTCTGGTGATATCTGAGAAAACTTAGCCTTGACAGGTGGGTAAGATTTCAGCCAGATTATGTAGAGGTAGAGATGGCATTCTCATAGGAAAGGAGACATAAGCAAATGTAGGGAGATGCAAAAACGTGGATGGCTTTAGTAGGGAAAAAAATGGGTTATGTAGAGGAGCAGAAGAAAAAAATTCATATAATAAAGACCTTAGAAACCAGGCTAAGGAGCTGGACATAGTTCAGCAAGCAACAGAACTTTAATGAGTATTTTTGGGGTTACATGATCAGAGCTAGGGAGACTGGATTGTCACTCCCTAAACAGCAGGACTTTGATTCATTTTTGCACTCACCAAACATAGCAGTGGACCTGGATGAATAAAGGTATACAGAATGGATCAGTTTTATTGTTAGTATTTAGAACGGCTCATCGGAGGAGTCCACAGGCAAGTGAGGTTAGTCAGAAGGCTATTGTATTAATGCTGAGAAGAACTCATGGGTCCTAAATGATAACTCCTCTAGTGGAGATGGAGAGAAGGAGATGTAAACAAGTGGTGAGAGCAGTGAGTGAAAATAGAAATGGCAGGGATAATAACTTATGGTTTGGGGTACAGGGCTGAGGAGATGGGAGAGGAGGATGAGGTTTATAGGTTACCACGTGAATGCCAGTGCATGTGAAGGGAATGATGGATTGCAGATAGTAGGGAATTTGCTGAGTTTAGCTTGCAATGTTTTAGGAGAGGTGCCACAGTGATTAAGAGCACAGAATATGAAATTTGTGCATCTTGAATCTGCCTCTCATGAACTGTTTGATCACTTAACATTTCATTTGTTTCCCCATTAGTGATAGGAGGATAATAATAGCACCAATGTAAGGTTAGTATGATGCTTAACTAAGCTAATATTTGTAAAGCTCTTAGAACACTGCCTGCCAGATAAGAGCCACATAATTATATGTTAAATAAAATCAAATTATTAGGGAGCTTTCCAAATCCGTATCCAAATATAGAATAATGAAAGGGCTCAAGATTAGAACATGAATGGCTTGTGAGGCACTTGTTTTTCCTCCCTGATATTTAGGAATTCTTGATTTAAGAATATTCATTTTGAGTTTAGTGGCACAGTATTTCTTTTTCATCATTAGCATTTCCCATTTCATTTTGGATATTAATTTTTGGAAATTTCTATGTGATTTCTCAAATTTTCATTTGATAATTTTTGGTGCAGGATCTCAGCCTGTTAGTATGCCACAGGGCTCGGAGGCAGTAAATATGAAAAGGTAAAGCATAATAAAGGCTTGGGTTTCATATTATTTCGGTGGTTCCCGGGCAACTCCTGCTAATTACTAATGGAGTGTGATAGTATCTTCCTTTCTCTAGTTTCATAGCTGTCTCTTTTTCTCTGTTTAATGACACCACTTGTACTTCTATTTTAAGACTACCATTGAGATTATTGGGTAGTTCTGAAGTGGGGGTAGTTACCAGTAAGCCAGAAGTCAATGAAGTCTGAAGTCACCATATAATGTTCTTAGGGTTTTTGGAGGCTACCATGGCCATATTTGCCTATTTGCCAAATGATGTCAGTTGCAGAACATTGTTCTCATCAGTAGAGGGACTCCTGAATGTTCTTTGCTACCATTTGGAAAGCTGCTGAGAGAAAAAGAAGGCATCTCTTCAGATTTCCCTGGACAGACTTAAAGAGACTTTAAAAAGATTAAAGAAACTTTAACTCCAGTCATTCTTTAAAAAGATGGAGAACATGGTTAAGTGAGGCTTATTATAGCTAATAGATCAGTTTATGCTAAGTCAAATTTATGATATTGCAGAGTAGTAATTTCATATTATTTTAATCGCTCCATGCTCTATAATAGTATACTGGGACCCTGTTTGTCTGTGTATTTATACCTCTCTATATAAACAGATACTTGGGATTTGGACCACAGTTTGACTTTTTTCAGTAACTATAGAGGCTTAGTTTGTTTTGTCTAATGTATTGTTAGTTACACTTTCAGTCTTTAAATATGAATGCAGCTGTTCAAAACAATGGAAAAATAAGGTTCATTTTATGATTTCTAGTAATAACATTGTGACAAATGCAACGACCGGAAATGTTTTAAGATAAAACTTTTTTTTTTTTTTTAATTAACTGTGGGTCATCTTTTTTTGTTTGTTTGTTTGTTTGTTTTTGTTTTCTTTTTTAGTGCTTCCCTTTCCAGCTGTCCGGCTGTCTGGGGAGATGTAAGAAAAGGTATCTGACTTAGCCTTGGAGGAAGGCTTACAATCTAGTTAAATAGAAAAGCCTATTATAAACCTGAAGCATTTCAAAAACATGGACTGGTTGAATTGTGATGAGCTCCCTGTAAGTATAAAAGGAGATGGAGAGAGATGAGTATGGACTGAAGTAACAAGCCTTTGTTACCTCAAACCTTTGTTACCAGGACTGGATAGAATTCTGGTTTGGAAAAAGCAAGTAAATTCTAGGGCCCTTTCAGGTGGGAGGAGCATTCTCAGCCAAAGACCTGAGGTGAGTCAGAGCTGAGGAAATAGGAAAGTGTGGCTAGAGTGAGGCTTCTTTGTTATGTAGTTTGGAAATGCCCTCTGCCTTCTTTAGAAGGAAGTGAGTTGAGTTTCCAGATCATCGAGTTTTAAGTATGCTATTGGGGGCAGCCTATTCAAAATGACGAAAGAATCATCCCATTGTTCTATCAGTAGGAGTAAAATGTGGCTGTGAAACATCCCTTGTATGCCTGGGCAAGCTATCTTCCTCCTTTCCTCCCCTTAGCCTACCCTACTCCCACCACAAAAAAAAAAAAAAAAAAAAAAAAGGAAAAGGAAAAAGTAAAAGAAAAAGAAAACCAAGAAAGCAGCAGACATCTTTCCTTCCTCTTATTGCCACCTTTTAACTTGATTTAGTTATTCTCTTCACTATCTTTTCTGCTTTGTCGTATACTGTGTTTATATTTCTTTTCCTTCCAACGCAGTTTGAAGCTATACTTTATTATGACAACTGAAACACCTTAAGCAATGTGTTTGTGTATTCATTCTTATTTTACATTAATCCGAACCACATTTCTTCAGTGGTAAATGATGGGCTTGTTGCTAATGACTGGAGATTTAAATCATTTCCAGAGCAAGAATTGTACGTTTCTTTTGATTTCTTCATCTAGGTAGAATACTGCTGCTGATGGTGAATATCCAATGACCATCCTGTGGTCCAGATAAATGTATGGGTAAAATATTGTGACATTTCACCATGTGACTCTAAGGGAATCCTTCCATAAGACCTAGGTAGGGTCAAGATCTCTATAGGGTGGCATTTGACACCTTTTGTATTAAGGGTAGACATTTCAGTACTTGTCTAAAATACAAATATTTTTAATATTTTCGTTCCAGAATAAAATTTGGCATTTTCTCAAAGCATAACCTTAATTTGTTGTAAATTCATTTACAAATTTTAGAGTGTATCTTTAGACTAACTTAAGAATTTCTCATGGATGACTATTTTTCAACATTAAAAAAAAATATTTTTCTATCATTAGTGTCCAAATGAGTTTCTATTGAATCAGTGGTGGATTATAGGGGTGGGTAGTGGGTGGTAGGTGGGTATATCAAGTTCTGGTCTCTTTCTATAATAATAATACATAAAATGGATTACTGTTTGTTTCACTGTTATTTTCTACAACTCTATTGCTTTTCTTGTAGAAAACATTGGTAAATTGGATCTTGCTTTCAAATTTCCTTCTGAAAACTGTTCATCCTTCAATTTCCTCAGCCATGGTGGGGATGATTGAATTATTTCTACACTGTTTGTAGACTACAGTGATTTAATCTGAAAGACTTCCAGATGCTTTGAGAGCAATGATATTCTATCATTATAGAATGCTTTGCTCCATGCCTGTGTGGACTGTGTGGTCCTGTTCTACAGTGTATGCAGTTTGATTGTTACCCTTTTTTCCCACAGAGTGGAAAGTTTTGCAGTTCACAAAGGTAATTACTTATGACCAAAGGGTGGGAGACATCTTTAGATAATTTAGTGGCAACAGGAACTAACCCCCAAGAAT
Source organism: Pan paniscus (assembly GCF_029289425.2). Taxonomy (NCBI): domain Eukaryota; kingdom Metazoa; phylum Chordata; class Mammalia; order Primates; family Hominidae; genus Pan; species Pan paniscus. Next base: position 101,632,593 of record NC_073258.2, read on the forward strand.
GAACACATTTATCCATATATAGCAGCCCATAATGCAGATACTGGGAATTTGCTTTGTTAGCCAAAAGTGAGAAGGTTAAGGATGATTTCAGAAGTGGAGTGTTTGCTGGTACTCTCATGTGACAGAGGAGCCTGCCACCCAGACAGGTGACAGGCACACAGCTGGTGGGAGTAACAGCCATGACTAGAATCTCCAATTTTCCCACTTTTTCAGTCTGGCTGATCTCCACCCTGTATTCTACTGTCTCAAAGTTCTATTTTTCTTCCCAGCAAACATTACTAGGTCAAATTAAATTTAGAAATGAAACTTGAGAAGCCCAGACAATTGGTAGGTTCGCACTGAAAGCTTTTTGAAGAAGAAAGAACTGGGAATCAACATATTCCTTTTAGGTCTAGGAGCACCATTTGCTTCATTTAATTTGGTCTGCTTTGTGAAAGATCGTGCCCTGGAAGACAACTTGCGGGATTGCCTGTTTTAATCCACCTTCTTTTCCTCAGGATGGTGGATCACCTCTTGCTCCAGCACTGCCTCTGGAAAGGGTTATTTCAGAGCTTTTTCAGTAACTAGAGTTAGGGTAGCAATCATGTGACATAGATTTTCTTTTTTAGTTGGCTTCCCTCCATCAAATTTATGTGATTGAGAAACTAAGACCACATATGGTTCAGTTTTATATTACAGAGGCTGTGTCTGGTTGAGGCCGGTAATTCCCTAGTGTCTTAATTGGCCAAAACATCCAAATCACCAATTTAATCCAAGTATTACTAGAGGGAATATTTTCTTTGGAGTTCCCTGCAGGCCCTTGAACTAAGCAACAACCAGCAAAATCTGAGATAGTTTTCTAACTGGAAAAAGCCTCTGTTTTGTTAACTCTAAACTCATGGAATTATCAAGACTGTCAGAGAATATTAGGTTATCAAATATAAACAATTATTTATTTGTCCTCATAAATAATGACCTCCTCTGAGAAGCTCTTATGATGATATCATCAGTGAAAACAAGGCATTGCCTCTAATAAAAATCATTTTTACCCCCAAAACCACACCTATATTTAAAGGTTATGTCATTATTGAGGATATTTGAAAAGAATGTGCTATTCTGACAGATTTCAAAAGTAAAATTCTAAAACAAAGATTTTCAATCAAGTAGAGCATTGCTGAAAAAAATAAGGGCATTATTTGGCCGTGAATTTAACCATGAGTTTATTAGAATTATTAGGTTATAATTAAGACAGTGTTTGTGCTTTTGCAAATTAAGTATATCTGAATGCACTTGCATATCCCCCACCCACCGGCAGCATGTGGGGAGTAGCCTCTGGAAGTGAAACTGTAGGAATGTTTGTGAGAAGGTTCCCAGGGTAGCATAGAGTTAGTATTCAATAGCTTGGTGGCCACATCTTTTCTGCACATGCTTACATAGATTGTGTGGTCTGTTCTTGGCCTTGTTTTTAAGTTAAAGTTTAATGATGCTTGCTTTAAGGTTGCCCTCACTGTTTTTCAGTCATAGACTACTAATGACTGAAGTCCTTTCGACTAGAAAGGGATGACAGGAAAGGTTAAGAGAGAGAGTTGAGAAAGAAAGAACAGAAAGTCATTAAAATTTCACAAGATCAGTACGTACAGGTTATTGCACTAGCTTCTACACTGGAGTCCCGAATACGGATCTAGGAAGCACATGAATCCAATAACTAGTTGTATATATGATATATGATGATGACTTTTTGTCAAAATCTTCATGAGCTGGGAAATTCAGCATAGTGTAGTGAAAAATGTAGGGCTTACATTACTCTAGCAGAGACTCTTCTCCTAATCAACTATATATCATCATAGATGACAGATTTAATCTTGGAGTCCATGCTCTGAATTTTGGGGTTATAATCATTTCCCTCCCTACTCCATGATTTGTGTATGAACTTATGTCTGTGAAAGCAGTTTGACATCCAAGTTTTGAATAACCTTACCTCTATTACCACACATTTTGCATGATTTTATAATCATTCCTTTCCCATTCTATGCTGTAGGCTCCTTGAAGCTGTGTTACTTGTCTCAGAAGCCTTAGCACATAGCACAGCTGGGCTGAATAATTGTTATGAGTGAATGTTTTTATAAACAAATTAATAGACAAAGGAGGATGGTCAACAACATTGGGAGTATGGTGCATTCATCACAAGGAATAACATTGTAATTCTGAAATAGTAATGGCAATGGAAGTGCTTCTTAGAAAAATTTTACAGCATCATTTTCATTGATAAAATTAAGAATGAGTAGCTCCTAGAAATTAGAAATACCTTTACTTAATCAACTGGCATAGACTACCCATTCTTGTTTAATAATTAAGTAATGTAGATGCTTTCAGGCTTCAAATTATTATATTGTCCTTATATTATGTTCTATGTTTATTTCTCATACTATGCCTTGTTCCTGATTCAGTTGGGTGTTACTTCTGTAACATTTTTTATGAGAAGAGGGCATACCGATTTAATAATATAAACAGTTAAGCATAACTTCATAGGACAATTGAAAATGCTGCATTTAGTTTTAGGAAACTGTTAACTCTGAAACCTTTAATGGCATTAAATAAAGTGTTTTGTTTATATCAGCCATTCAAATAAAAACAACACGATTTTTATTATACCAGAATAAGCACTTTTACCATTCATTTAATGCTTAATTTGTACATGAAGAATATTTGGATATTGGCATCTGGCTTGTGTTGTCTTGGAGTAAAGAAAACGTGAATGGGAGCTTCCTCCAGTACTGTGTTGGCTGTATGTGCAGTTTTCTGCATGGATGAGATGACTCTGTAGTGTATATTTTACGCAGCATGCTCCCTAAATCTGCTTCAAAGTGTCACTCCCAGGTTTCTTCTTCTGTTTTTCATTCTTTCGCTGCATTCTTTACAAGTCCAGCTTGTGTGGGCATGTACCCACATTCAGTGTGCATGTGTTTTATGACTCCAATTCAGGCAGCTATTTTTGAAATGTAGTCTTTTGTGTTTATTTATTTGTTTGGAAATGCTCAGCATTGCTAGAAAGCTCTGTACATAATGGGATGAGGAAAACCATGCAGTGGCTGAGTTCCCGTGGCTGTCAGATGTTGTACTTCAGTAGAGTTTTTGATCGGTTCCTCAGAAGCTTATGTCCAGGGTTCATGAGTCCAAGTGGGTAGATGAGTTATTATTTATTCTAGCTGGTAAAATGCTGTTTTTTTTCTCTCTCTCTCTTTCCTTCCTTTTCCCACACCTCCCCTCACTTCTCCTTGAAAGTGTTATATTGAAGGATTCCACCTAACCCTTATTCCAGGGTTTTAATAATTTCTGGACAAAGAATTTTAAGAAAATATTTCTGTGGCTTGGTGTGGAATACGTCCTATAATTTCCTGTTGGGGAAACACATGAATGAGATGACTATTGAACGTATATGTTATCCATTTTGTGGACTTTCTGTAGTTTGATTTTTAAATCCTAGACTGACTATCCCTGCAACTCAGGATGCTTCTACATGTTTTCAGAGGTTTATACTATGGATATCCAAAGTAGCCTTAATATTATCCTAGGGACAATATCATTATAAAGTTACTTGATAATTACACTGAATCATTGAATACATTTCAAGACTATACAGATGTAACTTTGGGTAATTTGTGTTCTTCTCTCATGTACCATAATTTAGAATTTATTATCATTACATTTAGGTAAAGTGAATTTATCTAGACCTTACCAGCTCCTGAGTATCAATGTAATTATATTAACAGTAATAGTTCATGTTTTACTTGCTTACTTCACCAATTTTAAGATTACAAGATCTCTAAACCCCCAAATTTCCTGTTCCCACCTTGTAAATTTGGGGACCCCTCAGGGACTGTCTCACCCTCCCTAAGAAATCCTTCCTGCTCATGTCACCCCTGTCTCTCTGGGGTATGTAATTCTTTCTGCTGCTCAGCTGGGAAAAATATTTTCCCGTTGGTGTTCTATACAGAAGGGAGTTACCAGATCAAGCTAGAGATTTTCAAAGGACATTTGCAAAAGTTAATTACACAATTCTTTAACATGGATTTTAAAAAAAGAGGAGGGTGGCAATGGGGAAAGAATTTTGTGAGAAGGGTTTTTTGGGCAAATTTTGTTGTGAGCCTTACATCCTTTCTTTTTTTTTTTTTTTTTTTTTTTTTTTTGAATCTGAATCTCATTGCCCAGGCTGGACTGCAGTGGCGTTACCTCAGCTCACTGCAACTTCTGCCTCCTAGAATCAAGTGATTCTCCTGCCTCGGCCTCCCAAGTAGCTGGGATTACATGGGCTGCCACCATGTCCAACTAATTTTTGTATTTTTAGTAGAGATGGGGTTTCACAATGTTGGCCAGGCTGGTCTCAAACTCCTGACCTCAAGTGATTCACCCATCTTAGCCTCTCAAAATGCTAGGATTACAGGCATGAGCCACAACGTCCGGCCGAGCCTTACATCTTTACATAGAGTGATGGGACCTTCAGTGAAATCACTTGGAAAACACCATGTGATTTTCCCCTAGTTGTGAGGTCATGGTAGTCTGGTATGCAACTCATACTTTGTGAAGCTGATGTGGCCTGTGGCATGTGGAAAAGACAGCACAACTTGCAGCAAGTGGCTACATTCCTAACCCAAAGGTGCATGGATCCCAAGGGCCTGTTGGTGAACTCACAGTGGAAATGTTTACCTGGGGTCATTTTCTACAAGGGTAATGCCAATAGGATAGGAAACCTCATCAGTATGAGGATATGGGGAATACCATGGGGTATAGAAGCTGAGGGGTAAGGTGTGGCTGGCCACAGGAGAGGCACTGCCCACATTGGCAAAGTCATAGTTGTGGGGGCCTACTAAGGAAGTAAGTCTCAAATAACCTGTGAAAATAATATTCACGAGAGAGCTGGCTCTAGCCCATCTCCTTGGCCAGAGAAAAGGAATCTTTAAGTATCAAGCAAGAACTTGCCTTCACTATGCCCCACAGTGATCTTGGAAGTGGTTAGTAACAGAAAAGGAGATGTGTGGAAGAGAAAAAGTCAACTAGAATCTACCCTTTACAAAACATAGGTTCTCTCCTTCACCACATGGGAGTGGGGGTAAGAGATTTAGAGGCTTTTTATTTCCTAAGTGTTCAGAAAAGCCACAGGGACTGCCCATAGTCTCATCCCTGAGAGCAGGTGAAGGATTGCTGCCTATCACTGAGCAGGTGAACAATGGGAAGTAAAAGTCATGGCTCTTAACATTCCAGGGGTCCTGCTGTTGAGAATGCCTTGCTTTGTTTGACACTATCAGTCCTCCAAGTGGTCTCACTTGGTAAGTGCTGATTTGTAGTCAGTGGCAAAGCGTGAGGGTAATACTTTTCTTCCTTTTGTGTTACACCCTTTAGAAGGATTTTCCCCAGTTAAAAAAAAAATCCTTAGTGTTTTGCAAAGTTCAGGGGAAGAACTCTTGTGGTTTTGCTTAGAGCTTTCTTTATTTCAAGCCCTCAGAGCTGATCCAGGGACAGATTTGACAAATTGCTGCTATACATGCTGTGCTCACCCCTGTTCTCTGATGACTGAGGCTTGTTTGTTCAAGGAAACTACCTCATTGTCTCTGACTAGGCTTCTGTGAAATAGTAATGCAGTTCACCAGATATGCTCAAATATGTGTGGACCCCTGGTGGTGGTTTCAACCTGAGCAAGGTATGAGGAACCATTATAAATAGGCATGCATCAGGGTATCAGAGCTGCCTAGATAGACCTGCAGAACTCTCAGATTCAACATACATGACTTTAAGGGGGAAAGGGCCTACCTAGTATTAATTGTTGAAAGATACTGCTTTTCTGTTTGTCTTTTTTTTTTTTTTTTTTTTTTTGGAGACAGGATCTTGCTCTCTCACCCAGGCTGGAGTGCAGTGGCATGATCCTAGCTCGCTGCAGCCTCAAACACCTGTGCTCAAGTGATCCTCCCACCTTGGCCTCCCAAAGTGCTGTGATTACAGGCGGAAGCCACCATGCTTGGCCTACCTTACCATTTTGTAGATGTGTAAAGTGAGGCCCAACAGTTGCCACATGCCCAGGATGCACAACTAGTGAATATTACAGCAAGCAAAGTAATTTTGCACGTTTGGCTGCAAGTAATACAAAACACAATAGTGGCTTGAATTATTAATGAGTTTATGGGCCTTATGCAAAGAGGAATCTGGAAATAGGCAGCCAAGGTGATGCCTCCAGGAGTGCAGGCTCCTTTGCTCTCCTTTCCTGCCATCCTTAGTCTGTGGCCCTTATCCTCATGCTTGTCACACCACAAGCATAGCTTTGTGGCAGTTGGCACTTTCTGGCATCAGGTTCATGTTTCAGGCAGGAAGAATGGTGGCTTGGGGAAAAAAAGTCAGTTTATTCCTCTTAAAAAAGACTTTCAAGAACCTCACCAGGTTAATTCTGCTATCACAGGACCGGTCATAGTTACAAACTGGGTTGGAGATGTATTTTAACTGGACACACTGGCAGCTCTAGTAGTGCTGACCAGGGCATGCAAAGAATCTTCTTAGCTTCAAAGGCATTACCCACTTTACTATGATACAGACAGCTCCTCCTCAGTGACTACTCCTCTGCCCCCTAGTGTGGCCAGTGACTGCCATATTGTTCAGTGATAGAAATTACCCTTTTTCATATTGTGCATGCATATAATAAACTTCAATTTTGGCATTTTCCAATGGTTAATGATTCCTTTATCTGTTTACGGTTGTATGTTATTTTCCCCCTTGTTGTCTGATTGGTGATTATTATAAATTGTTTCTAAAATCTTCTAATTACCCAGGTATTCCTTGATTATAAATCACATGAGCAAAATCGGCTAGTTCTTTACTCCGAAGTTTATTTTTAACAAAATTCATCCATTCATTTAAGATGTTTACAATTACTTTGTGATGATAAGACTAAGTCCTAGAGTTCATGCTTTTGCAGCATTAGCAAGGACAAAATTCTGATCAAAGCTACATACTTTGGATTCTCCAAAGGTGTGTTTGTATCTTTCAAATATGTGTTCTGTAGGACAGTAGAATAACAATAAAAGCAATATTAATAGGATGTTAGTAAGGGCTCAGAAGTTAAAATCTTCTTCCATGGTCAGATTACTTTGAAAACTCCTTGGTTTAGTAACTTCTATTTTTATACTAGAATATATCTCAATTTTCAATATTACACATGCGTGTGTCTCACCAGGAGGAATATATTTCCCAAGCTTGACGAGCCTTATACTGAATGCTCTTTGGAAGACACTATCTGTGAGGCAGCAACAAATTGCCTCAGTAAGTAAAAATACCAATTTCATAGTAGCAGTTTGGAAAAGGATACCGTGCTACTTAAGATTCATATTGGCAGCCTGTGACTGTAATTTGAGTGGTTTGGTGGCTGCTGTAATATGGAGAGCACGCGCTTTCCTTCTTGTTCTTAGTGAGTTCTGCTGAGAACAGAATGATTGCTTCTGAGTGTAGACTGTGGAGCAGCAGCGTCAGCCTCGCCTGAGTGCTTGTTAGATATGCATGATGTCAGGCTTGCTACGGACCTACTGAACAAGAAGCTGCAGTGTCACAAGATCCTCAGGTGTTTCTTGTGTGCATTAAAGTCTGAGAAGCCGTGATCTAGAAAATAATGTCTCAACTCATCTGTGATGCCAATATTCTTGTCAGATTGTTGCTGGGGTAGGATCTCAGCTTTTGGTGAACAGAGAATGAATCAATTATCTATTTGGTTTAGTGCCAACTATAATAATAATATCATAGAGTGAGCCGTCATCTGGCATTGTTGGGAGATGGAGTACAGGTGAACAATTTGTCAGCTCGGGCAAGGTCAATAGCCTGCTTTGAGAAACCTTGGTGGGTGCCACGGTTACTATTTCAGAGCTAGAGGGAAGAAGGCAGAGGGCAACATTTTTCTTGGGATATAATTTTTCTTCCCTTCTTAAAATACGGGGTGAGGGAAAGATGGGAAGGGGTCAAAGTTGAAAAAAAAGTAAGATAATTTGACTCAATTTAATAAAGTATTTGCAAGTTATATTAGTTGAAATTTTCTGTGCTTGGATTTTTGGATTCATATCTGCTGTGCTGGAATCCTGTTTCCACTATGTTCTAATCACGTGAGCTTGGGCATATTACCAAAGTGCCTGAAGCCTGAATTTCCATGTGTGTGAACGGAGGCCAGTAACACCTACTCCAGCCAGCTGTTGTGATGATTATACAGAGGAATGGACCTTGTAAAGGGTAGCTCAGTTTACTGTCATCAGTATCCTCATAAACATCATCATTAGGTTATTAAACAAGGTTTTCATTATACTGGGTATTTCTGAGTTCCTGGAGGGAACAAAACTGTTCAAGAGAATGAATAAAAGTGAAATTTTACTAAGAAAAACACGGAACTGACTTAAAAGGAGTCATCCACATCGTTAGGATATTATAACATTGTACTAAAAAAATTAGTTAATAGGGTGTTTTTTTTTTGAGAGGGGTCAAGAAAATATCCGATGAAACACGTTTATGTTAGTGACTCACCAGTGTTCTGTAAGCACAGATGGCCTTTGTATAGGGAAGCTCACATTCCTGCCATCCAAGCTACTGCTACTGTAGAAGATTTTATTCTTAGTATTTTTGCTGCTCTTGCTGGGGGTTGCTTGTGGGGAATTCCTTGCCTCTGCCAGGGCATGATGGTCTGTAGATAGGTTTCTACTTTTTCTGGTTTACTGGGAAAGGAGAGAAAAGTGCATTCCCAGCTTAAATACTTCCACTATAAATGGTTTAAATATACCAAGAGTTAATTTGGGCACATGGCAAATATATTTCTTCACTGGGAAAATGCATTCTATGCCTCCTATGCCCTATTCATACTTCAAGATAAAAGCTAATGGGGCAAGGTGAGGGACAGGAACTTCAGAACAAAATCCACTTGGAAATGGAGGAATTCATTTTTTTCTAATTGATCAAATAGGACTTTAGTAAATAGCGAATTTTTGTGGACTGGCAGGTTGGTCTCTTGAATCCACTGGGTCTCTTTCCCCTTGTGCAGCACGTGTGTGCTGGATGATTGGCTCAGTGGCTCTATGTCTATCAGGTAATCTGGCCTCTCTTGCCAGAGATGGCTTTGTGAGCCCACGCCCAGGCTGTTGAGCAATGGCATCCCAGTTAGGCACATGACTTTAGCTGACATATTGAGCAGATGACAAGGATTCAGGCTTATTGTGTGGGGATAGGCTTTTTCTTTACTCTGCAGAACTGAACGAGGATGGGCATAGTTTCCTGACTGCTGTCCTACAGCAAGCCACGGGATGTAGCTGATATTCTAGGCAGCAGAGCAGAGACATGCAAAGAATCTGGATCTCTGATGATCTCTCTAAGTTTCTGGATTAGCCAGACCTGAAGCTTCTCTTACCCTTGTTTCTCCAGTTATATAAACTGATGTATTTGTTTTATTTAAAACAATTCAAATAGGATTTTCTACTCCTTGAGATCAAAAGCTTCCTAACTTATACACAAATCTAAAAGTCTTCCTAACACGATGTATGAACAAAGTATTTCAGGATTTTGTCACATATGAAGGTCAGGAATTCTTTTTTGACTGGAAAGCTCAGTTAAGAGTGTGTTTACCAAAATGTCAGACAAACTTACAGAACATTGAAGCTAAACTCTTCAGTTTATTATTTTTCACGGGATATTGATTATATTATTAGTTAAGTTCCCTCTCCCTCCTAAGTTACTGCTATCTTGACACACTTTGCTTGACCAGATGTGGCACCCTCTTGGGCACTGCATAGTACAGGATATGAATTGGAAGGAAGCCAATTTATTGGAAAATAAATTCCTTTTACTACAAAAAGGCTGAACCTGAATCCAAGTAATTGGCTCTGAAATGTGACATGGAAGGATTTTGAATGGGTATGCTGAACAGCAAGCTGGATTCCTTTTTCAGTGGCAAAGAGACCAGAAGGGAACTATGCTGCTTGGCATCACAGGCGACTAGAATGTGGGTTTTGTATCCTGTAAATACAGGCTGCTGACAGAAGTCTAACTCTGCATTTTTTCATATTGCCACATCCCAAGTTATCTGAATATCTGCCATTTTTACCAAAGGTCATTTTGACTCCTGATGTCTTGGCTCTTCTCTGAAATTCAGCATTGAAAATAAAGTTATTCTCCAGAATGGAAATTGAGGTTTGTACATTTTGGTTGAAACAAATAGGACCAATTTGTTGCCTAAAAGTTTCTCAGCTTTAAGGAGTTTTGATACTTTATTAGAGAATGCTACTTTGTTCATTCTACTAAGTATCTTTTAAATGTGCTATCCAGTATTTTAAGACGAAATACATAAGATAGTATTCTGGTTTTCCAATGCTGTATAACAAACCAATCCAAATATTAGTGGCTTGAAATGACACCATATATTTACTCCTGAATCTGCAGTTTGGGCAGGGCTCAGATGGGACAGCTTGTCATTGTTTCAGTGTGTGTCAGCTGGAGTGGCTTGAAGGCTGGGTTGCAGTCATCTCAAGGCTCATCCCCATGTCTGCCAATTGATGCTGGAAAGACTCAAACAATAGAAGGATGATATATGGTTCTTTGAGCATTTCTTACTGCATGTGATCTCTCCAGCATCGTCCTTCAGGGTAGCCAGATTTCTTACATGTAATATGACTTCCAAAACTTCTGTCCCAAGTGAAAGAGAGTTAGGAAGAGCCTGACTTATCGCCTCGTATTGCTTTCTTTGACCTAGCCCCTGCACCCACATAGTACACTACCATTGTTTCATATACGTTAGAAGTGACTCACTCTGGCTGGCCCATATTCAACAGGAGGGAAATTGGGCTGTACCTCTTGATGAGAGAAGTGTTAATGAGTTTGCAGACATGTTTTAAAACTAGGTAGGTAGATACTTTTAAAAAATAAAAATTTTTAAATATCATTAGGAGATTGTGATAGTTTCTTGCATATGACTGTTTCAAGGGATCATACTAAAATCTTAGGTTTGGAAAATAAAATGTCATCCAATTTCTAATGGTTGACCAGGTTAGTGACCATATTGATTTCTATATGGTAGGCACTGTTGTTAGCACTTCACATATGTAATCCTATTTACAGCTGTCCAGTCATCACAGTTATGTGAAATACATTCTTAAGATGATTAGTATCCCCATTCTGTGGCTGACAAGATTTACACTTAGAGGGGTTAAATTACAAGCTCAGTCAGACATATGATAGTGGATTTGTGTTTGAACCCAGGGCTATCAATTCCAGAGTCAATTCATATAGCTACTGTATTATGCTTCTATACTCATAGCATTTCTTTTATGGGTCATTTCTGATTAGTAGAATATTTTCCTTTATATGGATCAAAACTTAGTCTACCTATGTCCTTTTGATCCATGCAGTGTAAATTAGACTTATAGAGGTCAAGTGCAGGGCAAGTTCCTGGTGTCTGGGCTAGGGTGTAGCTTTAGTTTGTACAGTGAGACAGCTACAGACATCATACCTGGGAGGACACAAGTTGTCATTGGGTACTCAAGTCAAGCCAAATAATGCAGACAGCAGAATTCGAGAGACATAGTAGGACTTAAATCCTAAAGGCAAAGGTAATAGTGGGCATCAGAAGTTTAAGTTCATAGCATGAATAGACACCCATTAGTATTGGGGGCACTAGTAGTAGCTTAAAGAAGTGGGCAGGAATCCAGACGAACTGTAGCCAAAAAAAGAATAGAGGCTATAAATGCTATGACCAAGGTATGAACAGAGGGATGGAGGAGGATGACTTGAGGAATGAGGCCATAATCCATTATGGGGCCCCCTTCTGCTTTGGACAGGGAACTTCTGAGTCCTTTTTTTTTTTCTTTGTTTTTTTAATGTTGGAACCGTATACAGAAGTGCTTATTTTTGATTCTGGAGTGGGTCTTCCTGTCTAAAAACATTGATTTTTTAATTTTCTAAAGATTTATAAATGTATGTTGATGATTTTATTCACCCTGTTTCATAAGTAAAACACTTTATCTGAGTGAAATAATGTTTTACATTAGATTGCATGTTTTCCTAAAAACTCTGAAATGTGTCAAATAGTGTCGAGGTTCATCTTTCTATCTACATATTTTATACTGTTTTGCTGGAAAGCCCCATCCTCAAGGCCTTTGGATATAAAAGGGATGGAACTTAACTTATGAGGTTCCTCCTCTTCCGTGGTATGTTACTCAAGGTTGATGTCTCTCAAGAGACCTCCAGCATTACATTTATCATTGAGTTCCAAAGGAATTTAAATGATTTTCCAGCATTTTATATTCTGTATATACATTATCTTTACAGTTATACATGCACATCGTAATCTCCTAATTTAACCCTAAGGGTTTCTGACTATAACACTTTAAGTCCTAAGGTGTCCTTGACTTTGTACCTTAACATATTTATATATGAGTTTTGTCATGTTGTTTGGTGGTACTCATTCTTAAATACTGCCTTGCATTGTAACTTTTCTAAACATCACTGTTTCTTTGTGGCCAAGCTCATTTCATAGAAGTTTTGAACTGATTAACTTAGATTCTCAGACACCCCAAAGGTGTTTGTTGGGAAATTCAGGGTAGCAGTGGTTATCACATCGTAACTATATTATTTATATCTTAAGAGGCAATATTCCAGAAGGGGTACACTTTAGATCATTTTCATCTTAATTATATTCCTATTGCCATACACTTTTTTTCATCCTAATTATTTAGTCTTCATTTGGTTATAAGTAATATGGTATATATGTATATATATTCCATTGGATCCCCAGTTTATACAATTGGTAATTGTTCTTTCCAGCAATTATCTTCTTCCCTGGTTTAAGCCAGTATTTGCCAGGAATAAATCTGACTTTGAATTTCACCAGTGTGTTTGAATATTTCTTATCACATGATTAACCATGGAATTCCAACTCACTCTACTCCTGTAATTATCTAGTTAATGTGATAATGAAGCCAGCCGAACAAGGAAATCTCTTGAGATTTTTGGGTCATTTATCAAAATCAAGACAAAAATAGCAGGTAAGATCACACTTAATAAAGAGTTTCAAGTCATTAGAGCTTTGGAAATGACTCATGAGAAGTCAGTCAAATCTCATCCTCTTACAGATGAAGAAACTGAGCCTCAGACAGTTTTATTGACTTGGCCAAGATTATGCAGTTAGTTATTAGTGGAGTTTAATCTTCTGATTTCATAATCAAAAACCTTTTCCTAAAATGTTCACAGATCAGTTCTTAGTCTTCTATGTGAATGGAATTTTCTGTCAACCAAGGTAGTGTAAAGTGGTGGTTTAAACTGTTACTGGTTCCTGAAGGAAGATTAGAATTTTATGTTATGCAGAGCTTTTAAAGGTGAAACACAAAATTTTCCATCATGAACAATCAGCCCTTTTGCTAGATGAAATGTCAATTTCTAGGTCTGAAATTGACCATGCAATATTTATGGCATTGGAAGAACTCTGAGTTATAGGAGAAATATGAAGTGTAGTTGGAAAATACCAAGTTTGAATCAGTAGGAATCTATGTTTCATTGTTCCCTCTGCTTTTCCTAATAATTCAAAATTAGATAAATTCTGTTATAAAATGATGACTGTAAAATTTTTCATGTATCCAAGCTTTTGTTGTTTGCTGAAGAGTGGTTAGGTTTCTCTTTTAAATGTAAAACCTAATTTGAAATGTGTAAGGTTTTTTGTTTTTTTTTTGTTGTTGTTGTTGTTGTTTTCTTTTTTTTTTTTTTTTGGTTAACTAAATGAAAGACCTCAAAATATACATGCATTAAAAAAACAGTAAGCATATATAATGTCTGGGACTTGAACACCTCATTATTATTTTCCACCTGTCCTTTTTTTACAACCAATTTTGAATGTTATTGATTACTTTCTGCTTTCTAGTCTCTGGAGGTAAATCATGTCATGAATAAATGACTAGTTCCAGCAAAATATTTTTGGTTTTGGAAGCATAGAAATAATTCTTATGTCGCCTTTATCGTATCAGGTTCAAGATTGTAAATTTCTCATATTTTCATTAGTAGTTGCTAAAATATTTACATTTTCTTTTGAAATAATTTTCATTTATAGAAAAATTTCAAGAATAGAAAGAACTTTCCTATATTCTTCACCATTTTGCCAAATTTGGTTTATGACTCTGTCTTGAGACTATTTCAACCACCATGCTTTTTTTCAACCCTAAATGTTTAAGTGTGTATTTTCTAAGACACAGATATTCACTTATATACCTACAGTGCAGTTATCCAAATTAGGAAATTTAACACAGGTAGACTACTGTTACAACAGAATCTTTTTTTCAAGTTTTGCTAATTGTCACAATTTTGTCCTTTATATATACATATTTTTTTCTTGGCTTTGGACATCAAAATCTGGAATGGTTTTGTTGTCCGTAAGGCTAGTTTAGGTTTTGTCTTTGTCACACAAAAGAATTTGGAAATGAGATCACAGTGAAAGTATAAAAGTTTTATTGTGGAGTGAAAGCAAATTCACAAGAAACGAGTGCAGGCATGCTCAAAAGAATGGGCTGCCTGCAAGGTGGTCAGGGCTTACATACTGTATGGATAAGCATAATGAAGACATGGAATATTTTATAACAAGGGGAGAGGTTTTCCAGGAAATGCACAGGCAGTTCCCAGAATCTGGGTGTCATCCTTTTTTTTTTTTTTTTTTTTTTTTTTTAGTAAATATGCTTAATTTGGAACTGTCATCGTATCAGGTGCACGATGAGAATGGGAGGTTTTTTCCATGGAAATTTTATGATAATAGGGGCATAATGCAGCCAAGGGTCAGCAGTCAGTTAAGTTTTTGGCCATCTTGGATTTAATTAGTTGTGGCTGTTTTTGTTGTTGTTGTTATATTTTTATATTCACCTAGCAGGATGTCTGCAATTTGTTTTCATTGGTGCAGTCTAACAGGTTTTTATTTTATTTTATTTTATTTTGTTTTATTTTATTTTATTTTACTAGGAGACAGGCCCTGTGCTAACCTGTTTGGCTCTGTTTGTGTTGTTTTTAGCTGCCTAAAAATAATTAAGCCTCATTCCCTCACTAACTGCCTGCCTCAGTTCCTGAGTCTGTCTGTCTGTTTGTTCTTGTTTGTTTGTTTGTTTCCCATTGCATTGACATCTTTGAAAAGTTTGGGCTAGTTATTTTGTAGAAATTTCCTCAATTTGGGTTTGTGTGATGCTTCCTTCTGAATAAATTCCTGCATTTTGGGCAGGAATTAAGGCACCTGGTGTTGCTTTTTCTCATTACTGTTGATGTAAACTTTGATCACTTGATTAAAGCGGTGTCTGCCAAGTTTTCCCACTATGGCCTTACCTTTTCTTTCTTTGAAATTAGTAAGTCCTTTGTGAGTAAAGACAATGTATATAGACATTCCTTTTTTCAAACTTCTGCTCATCAAGCTAAAGATATCTTAATTATAATATGATAGTGTAGGCTGGGCTTGGTGGCTCATGCTTGTAATACCAGCACTTTGGGAGGCTGAGGCAGGAGAATCGGATGAGCCCAGTAATTCAAAACTAGCCTGGGTAATGGTGAGACCTTGCTTCTACAAAAAATCAAAAAAGTTAGCCAGGCATGGTGGTGTGTGCCTGTGGTCCCAGCCACATGGGAGGATCACTTGAGCCCAGGAGGTCAAGGTTACAGTGAGCCGTGATTGTGCTACGATAATTTGGCCTGGGTAACAGAGCAAGACCGTATCTCAAAAACAAAACAAAATAAAACAAAAACACCAAGAAAAAAAAAATGATAGTGTTTAAAAAAAATCTACATTTAATCTGTTTATAAGGCATATAATGCTTCGTTGAGGATCAGTTGTTGAGTCATCAGTCATTGACAGGGGCAAAAATATAGTTGTGTTAGTTGATAGCCTAGCTTAATTCTTAGGAAGGCACTTCAATTCCCAACCTTTTTCTATTATTTAGCCTTGCACTAACTTCCACCATTGAAACTATTTCTCTTAGTTTTCCTAGTGTCCCAATGAAATTATAACTTTTTTTTTTTTTAGGACAAGGGCCATCCGTGTATTATATACTACTTCTATGTATTATGTGCTCTAGTATATATACTGCATATCATCTACAGAACACAGCTATAACATGGCAGCCCTGCATCCCTTCCTGCTTACCACCTTTCTAGATATTAAGGCTTACTTAGTTCTTACTGAATTAAATGGAGAGTGACTTGACAACTCTTGGCCAGCCATTCTTAATGATATTTGTGTTCCTAAGATATAGCAGTATCTGCAAATCCTAAATCTGTCTCATCAAGATTTTATGATCTTTTATATCAATGATTAATGGAAGACAATGTCCTTTTTTTAAATAAAAAATAATGGCCTGAACTTTCTCTGTAGCCAATAAAGGTGAGTGTGAATGGCTATCACCATGGTAGTGTTGGAGTTATCATTCTCTAGTTAAAACATACTATAACTTCCACACACCAGCTAAATGGAAACGCTCTTGACAGGATCTGCTATGAAGAAAATGGAAAGGAGTAACATGAGGATATGTGGAATAAGTCTGGAGATGGAATAGAGTAAAAGCACCATTGCCCAAGGGCAGAGTTGGATACCACTGCAGTAAAGAGTGACTGATTAGGCAGTGTGTTCAGTTTTATGTCAAGTAATTGGTGGTTGTTAGATGTGAGGATGATCTGGCTGTGACATCTGTCACCCCATTGATTACCAGGGTTGATTTGGCTGATCTGGCTGGCTAGGCTGATATCCCCTTCCATCCTTACTGCTCCATGCATGTCCCTCCCAAAGCTGCGTTCTCAGTCGAAGAGGACGACCATCTCCGATAAAGGAGGACCAGTCTCGGTCAAGGGTATATGAGTAGCTGCACTCCCCTCCTAGAACCTCCAAGCTTTCAAATAATTGGTGATTCTTAAGATACATGGAGCTAACTAGGGGTTAGAATGATTTCCCAAACTTCTCCTAGAAGGAGACTATAGTGCCAGACCATACTGTCAACTTTTAGATGTGTGGTGTGACCCAGAGAGACCTGAATTTTTATTTTATGAGACTAGAATTGGATCAAAAGTAAAAATATGAACTAGTCTTCAAATTAAATCATATCTAGGGCTTATAAAGAAAGTAGTGTAATGCTTGAAAAAGGAAAGAACTCTTGAAAGAATGTATTGAATATGTGTATCAAACATGCCCTCCATATTCTTTTAAAACAGCTAAATGTTTCTACATTTCCTGCAAATGATGCGTCCCCTACAAAGTAATGTCACAAAGCAGCTCTCCCTTAGTTCTTTGCCTTGGGACACCCAAGGTCGCTGCGACACTTTTGTCAGTAATGGTGATTTTCTATTGCAGGGATTTCCAAAGAGGAGATTAAGTTTGAAAATGTTCCTCTGTCCCTTCAGCATTTCCTCTCAGAGGTGACTCAAGAGATTGTTCAAGACCTATCATTTTTGAGTGTTAAGGATATAAGGGGCTTGATATTCAATGAGTAAAATATATAAATCTGAATTATCTAACTTTAGAATGTGAATAATATGAACACTTAGTATTTAATGTTAATTTCCTTTAAGTTTTTTGACCATGTAATTTGATCTTAGAGCATATCAAAAAGGGTACATATGACCAAGATCCCCCAGCACACCAAAATCACAGATGCTGACACTTAGAAGGGTTAAAAGAAAAAAGGAGATGGATTTATTTTAAAGCAAGGTAATTGAAGCCTTCTGCTTTTAGCATTCCAATATTTTTATGGTATAATTCATGTAATGCTATCCATTTCTGATGAAGCACCTAATTGTTTCTTAATAATATACAGAAGAGTCTAAAGTTGTTCCCAAATTTGTATTAAATTGTTGATAGGTTATCATCGAGTGAAGAAAAACATCATTTTACTTCAGATCAGCTGGGTAAAAGACACTATGTTAGTGCTGAGTCTGCTATTAAACAATTGTAAATTTTATCTTCTTTGGGCTTCAGTCTCCTTACTCCTAGAAAGGATATTAGCTATGATCGTTCTCAATGCTCCCCCTTAGTTCTAGATTATTTTCAATGTAGTATAACTTTGACATGTGAAAAACAGATTCATTTTATAGGTGTGCCATGAAATACGGTCTCTTGATACGTACACTTCTGTGTAACGAGGCATTTACTTTATAATTAGATGACATCAAATGTGATAAATGTGAGGCACAACTCAGGTTAATTCAAGTACAAAAATCCTTTCTTTCACCCTGGAAAGAAGTTGCTTTAACCTTGTTAGCTCTTGTCAGTGTAGAATCATAGATAAAAGCTGCAAATATTTGGATTTACTTGTTGAGTTATTGACAGTTAATACCAAAGGGGTTTTTCCAGATTTTTTTTTTTGCTGTTACTTTTTGGTTTGTTCAGGAGTTGAGTTCAATTTATGGGCAGAACTTCCCCTCAACTCTCAGTGGATTTCACCCTTCTTTGCAGTGACAGTGGCTTTAAAAACCTCAGAAGTATAACACTTTTATGAATAACAATGGCATGTAGTACAAAATGTGGAATCAGTTGAGTTAGAATATAATTTTCATCCTTTATTGTTATAATCACATTCTGCATTTCTGTGGTAGTCAGCAGAGAATTAAATCTAAATTTCATACCATGGTTCTCAAGACCTTCGGTGCTCTGTACCCAGTCTTCATCTCTATTTTCCATTGCCTTCACTAGGCTTTCATCATGCTAGCCTTCTTTTCATTTCATCAATATGTCTTACGGCATTGGCACTTGCTCTTCTCTCTGCCTGAAAGCCTTCTTCCAGATCTTTGAGTAGGGGTTGGAGGCGGGTGAGGAGTTCTTGTAAGTAATGCTGGAGTTCCAAGGTATCTACTCACTGAGGCTTTGCCTATCCAGTTTAATTCAGTGCCCCCTACTGCCGTCATTTTTTGCCACATCATCTTGTTTTGTTTTCTTTGTGGCTCCTATCATTATCTGATATTATCTTGTTTATTTTTGGCTTACTTGTCTGTCTTCCTGAACTATGTAAACAAGCTCCAGGAGAGATTTGTATTACACTGTAAGTATTTGCTTGAAAATGATTGAGTTACAGGCATTAATTAATGAATTAGGGCCTAGTGGCTAAAGATCGAAGTATTGCAAACTAAGCCAAAAACATCCAGCTTCAGTTTACAAGAACTTCATTTGTGAACAATTTTAAGTTCTCACCCGAAAGGTTATGACAAAAAATAGTCTGTGTCTTGCTTCTGGTTGGACAGTTACCTTCACTGAGCATACACTTAAATATAGCTCCTACATTCACCATCGTCTACATGCATAAACTGAGAAGGGAAGCATTATTACCATGTTATCTAGATATGAACTTGACCTACAATAAAGTTGTCATTAGTTCAAATGAGAACCTATTCAAGTTTTGCAATGCAAATAGATATAGCAGCAACTATTTTTTCACCAGCCCAATTACTTCTCTCAATAAACCATCCATGACACTGAAAGTCCCAACATTGGATTATTATTCTGTCTTACATTTTCTCGGACAATTAGCTTCCAGGGCCCAAGAAGCATATTAGCACCTGTCAGTAAATCAGTGTAAATTATCAGAATTACTAGTTGTTAGGAAGCATGGAGCAAAGTCTTCATGAAAGAAGGCATAGAAATCATAAGGTTTTCTTGGTAGGCCAAAGAGTGTGGTAATGAATGGAAATATTTAAAACTTAGGTTCCCTGGAAGCCCTTCAAAACCATGCAAATAAATGGAAATTAAATAGCCTGCTCCTAAATAACCATTGGGTCAACAATGAAATCAAAATAGAAATTAAAAAATTGTTTGAACTGAACAACAACAGTGACACAACCTATTAAAACCTCTTGGATACAGCAAAGACGGCGCTAAGAGGAAAGTTTATAGCCCTAGATGCCTGCATCAAAATGTCTGAAAGAGTACAAACAGACAATCTAAGATCACACCTCAAGGAACTAGAGAAACAAGAACAAACCAAACCCAAACCCAGCAGAAGAAAATAACCAGAACTAATCAGAGCAGAACTAAATGAAATTGAAACAAAAAGAAATACAAAAGATAAATGAAACAAAAAGCTGGTTCTTTGAAAAGTTAAATAAAATGGATAGACCATTGGCAAGATTAACCAAGAAAAGAAGAGAGAAAATCCAAAGAAGCTCAAATAGAAACAAAATGGGAGATATTACAACTGACACCACAGAAATACAAAAAGATCATCCAGGGCTACTATGAACACCTTTACATGCATAAACTAGAAAACCTAGAGGAAATGGATAAATACCTGGAAAGATACAACACTCCTAGCTTAAATCAGGAAAAGTTAGATCCCCTAAACAGACCAATAACAAGCAGTGAGGTTGAAATGGTAATAAAAAAATTACCAACAAAAAAAAAGTCCAGGAACAGATGGATCCTTGCTTATTTCTACCAGTCATTCTACCAAGACAAGGATGCTCACTCTTACCACTTCTCTTCAGTATAGTACTGGAAGTCCTAGCCAGAGCAATCATTCAAGAAAAAGAAATGAAGGGCATCCAAATAGGAAAGAAGAAGTCAAACTGCCACTGTTTGCTGATGATATGATTGTATACCTAGAAAACCCTAAAGACTCCTCCAAAAAACTCCTAGAACTGATAAAAGAATTCAGCGAAGTTTCCAGATAAAAGATTAATGTACACAAATCAGTAGCTCTCCTGTATACCAACAGTGACCAAGCTGAGAATCAAATCAAGAACTCAATCCCTTTTACAATAGCAGGAAAAAAAAATGCTTAGGAATATATCTAACCAAGGAGGTGAAACACCTTTACAAGGAAAACTACAAAAACTGCTGAAAGAAGTCATAGACAACACAAACAAATGGAAACACGTCCCATGCTCATGGATGGATAGAATCAATGTTGTGAAAAAGACCATACTGCCAAAAGCAATCTACAAATTCAGTGCAATTCCCATCAAAATATCACCATCATTCTTCACAGAACTATAAAAAAAATCCTAAAATTCATATGGAACCAAAAAATAGCCTGCATAGCCAAAGCAAGACTAAGCAAAAATAACAAATCTGGAGGCATTGCATTACCTGATTTCAAACTATACAATAAGGCCATAGTCACCAAAATAGCATGGTACTGGTATAAAAATTGGCACATAGACCAATGGAACAGAAAAGAGAACCCAGAAATAGAGCCAAATACTTACAGCCAACTGATCTTTAACAAAGCAAACAAAAACAAAAAGTGGGGAAAGGACACCCCATTGAACAAATGGTGCTGGGATAATTGGCAAGCCACATCTAGGAGAATGAAACTGGATCCTCATCTCTCACCTTATGCAAAAATCAACTCAAGATGTATCTAGGACTTAAATCTAAGACCTGAATCTATAATAAAAATTCTAGAATATTGTAAGAACCCTTTTAGAGATTGTCTTAGGCAAGGATTTCATGACCAAGAGCCCAAAAGCAAATACAATAGAAACAAAGATAAATAGCTGGGACTTAATTAAACTAAAAAGCTTTTGCACAACAAAAGGAACAGTCAACAGAGTGAACAGACAACCCACAGGATGGGAGGAAAATCTTTACAATCTATACATCTGACAAAGGACTAATACCCAGAATGTACAATGAACTCAAACAAATCAACAAGAAAAAAAAAATCCCATCAAAAAGTGGGATAAGGACATGAATAGACAGTTCTAAAAGGAGATAGACAAGTGGCCAAGAAACATATGAAAAGATCTCAACATCACTAATGATCAGGGAAATGCAAATCAAAACCACAGTACGATATCACCTTCTGCAAGAATGGCCATAATCAAAAATTCAAAAAATAGTAGATGTTGATTTGGATGCAGTGAACAGGGAACACTTCTACGCTGCTGGTGGGGATGTAAACTAGTACAACCACTGTGGAAAACAGAGTGGATATTCCTTAAAGAACTAAAATAGAACTATCATTTGATCCAGCAATCCCACTACTGGGTATCTACTCAGAGGAAATGAAGTCATTATATGAAAAAGATACTTGCACACACATGTTTATAGCAGCACAATTAGCAATTGCAAAAACGTGGATACAACCCAAATTCCTATCAATCAAGTGGATAAAGAAATTGTGATATATATATATATACACACACACACACACACACATATATATACACACACACACATATGTATATATATCATATGTATATATATGTATACACACACATATACATACAGTGGAATACTACTCAGCCATAAAAAGAAGTGAATGGTATTGGCAGCAATCTCGATGAGATTGGAGACTATTATTCTAAGTGAAGTAACTCAGGAATGGAAAATCAAACATCATATAATCTCACGCATAATTGGGAGCTTAGCTATGAGGATGCGAAGGCATGAGAATGACACAATGGACTTTGGGGACTCAGAGGGAAAGGGTGGGAAGGGGGTGAGGGGTAAAAGACTACAAATTGGATACAGTGTATACTGCTTGGGTGATGGATGCACCAAAATCTCACCAATCACCACTAAAGAACTTACTAATGTAACCAAATGCCACCTGTTTTCCAATAACCTATGAAAATAAAAAAAATTAAAAAATAAAACTTAGGTTTCCTGGAAGCATAGTCCTTAGTGAGAGGAGGCGGTGATGGTAAGCAAACTAGAATAAAGGCCAGACAAAGCCTACTCAGAGATAAAATAAACACACTCGAATAAAGGCTAAAGAAAACCTACCTAGGGGTAGCTGAAGAGATAGAAGCCTTTGAAAACAGATTTTATCCACTTCACAGCATTACATAGTCTTGCCCTTGTTTTCACCTTTTTGCCCAGTTGTCCTCATTGTAATTCAGTAATGTAATTTTGTACCTTAGTAATGTAGATAATATGTTCCCTGGTTAGTAAGCTCAAAGATGACAAGAAGCTGTGTTTTTGACCCTTCATTCTTCCAAGATTGTTTATCAGCCTAATTGAGTTTTTGGCAGAGGCTAACAAGGCCTCATCCAGTGATAAGACAGCAGGCCATTGCTTATTTATTTCTAATAAATGGCTAGGGATAGGTTATTTTGCCAAATAGCATTTAGCATGCCTATTCTCCCTGCTCTATCCCCAGTGCTTCTTCAAGATTCATTTCCAAAATGGTAACTAGAGTTTACAAAGAAACAAAGTTCCAGAAGTTAATCTCATCCATTCACCTTTTAGAAGTAGAAGTAAAAAGTTAATGAGGTAATTAACCTTTTGTTTTTGTATGTGATAAAGACCGGAAACTTGGCATGCTTAAGTAGAAGGTGGTCTTCATTTGCTATCTATTAAAATCTTCTCTTTCTCCAAAAGAGACAAAGGGTATCTTCATACTGAATCCATGCATTTCTGATTTTTCTTCCTCAATGGTTCATCAGAACACCTCACACTCAGCTAGTGTATGCATGGATAGAGCATTGTTTGAGACTGAAACTGATATATGAATAGGAAAATGATGTTTAGTTTGTAGGAATGTAAAGTCTGACATTGTCCATCTTTATCATTTAAGTTTGATTTTGGCATTTTCCACTCTCTAACTTCCTGTCTTCCATATTCTTTCTCCACCTCCTACCCTACCCCCACTTCCAACCAATAAGCTTATTTCAATAAATATTTGTTGGCTAGTAACTATATGCCTCAGATACTGCTCTCATCTTTGGGGGATACAAAAATAAAAGCTGGAGACATAAGCATTTTCTCAAAAATACTCATAATCTGGATGGGAAGACACACTGTGCACACTGTGGTCTGCAGAGTACTGGTATCTGCTGTGATAGTCATATGATCAATATCCTGTGGGAATTTGAAGAAGGGCCTCGAGACTTAACCTAGGAATATTAGGGAAGGCTCAGCAAGGAGGTAAAACTTGAGCTGAGGTTTAAAAAATGAGTAAGAGGTGTTCAGATAGGGAACAAGTGGAACAGAGAGAAGGATTGAAGAGGTCCAGGGGGAGCTAGAATTTATAAGTCATGTTACATGGTGGCATGCCAGACCCCTGTTAACTTCAATAGGATGACACTAGGTTCAAGCAGCTGAAGAAGAGACCCAGAGCCAGCACACAAAACACAGGGCTTTATTACTGGGAAACTTACATACAGAGTGGTCCAGTGACAGTGGGATGGAACAGAAGAACCACCAACCCACTTGTAAAAAGCATGCAGGTTACATAGTATTTTCACTTAACACCCTCTCACTAACAACCTCCACCTGGCAATTTTTATTTAACCCAAGGCAAAGGCCTCGATCCCCTGAATGGCCTGTGTTCCACTGGATGGGCTGTGGGTTCAGATGTTCCACATAGATAAGTAATGAATCTCCAGTTGTCCACTCTCAATTCCTTAGTTTGGAACTCTGAACACACATTCAGGGCATCTGCCATACAGGCCCATTCTCAAGGTGTGCTTAAGTTAGGACTGTCAAATGCATCTGCCATGCACATGGTAGAAATCAAGGCTTTCTCACGTGGGAATGGCAGCAAAAAAGGTTTTTAGGAGGTAAGGAGATGCCTTTTCTTTAAGGGCCCTTGGATACTGGGCTAAAGGAAGGCCTTCTCTATTGAAGGTTGTGGAGAGATGATAAACGCTGGGGAGTGAAATGCTGTCCATTTAAAGAGAACATTCTGGCAGCTGTGTGGAACGTTAAATATGGGTGGGTCGTGAAACACAGGGCTGAGAGTTGTGTAATTGCTAATTTAACCTGGAGAGATGTGACTGGAGACAAGCTAAGGCGGCGGGGAGACCCTGGATTGGGCGCAGAAGATGAAGGAGAGGCCTTGGTCTAGGATGACTGGACAGTTGGCTGAATATAGTGCCATTCACTGAGAGGAGATAAATCAGTGGAGTGGAGAAGCCTGGGACCTGCATTGAGGGTGTGTTTTTGAGGTGTCTGTGGGAGTGGGATGGTTTATAGATAAGAAGCTTGGCAGAAACATCTGGGTTGGAGAAAGCATTATTAAGCTTTCACTTCACCTGATATTTGAAGCTTGAAAATGCATTAGTCGACCCATGGATGGAGTGTAGAGTGTTTTCTTATCTTGAAATGTAAGATTAAGTTGGTTGAGTCTGTCTTTGCTCCTTTTACTCTGCAAAAGAATTCTTGAAAGGTCACCTGAGTCAAAAGGCTGTTAAGATAACACCTAGGTGCTCTCATGATGACATATGAAGTGGGAATTGGGAAGCTTTGGGGTAAGGTACACTGATGTCATTAGCTTTGTACCTTTATGTTAGTATGCAAAGCTATTTTAATTTTGATGGTTGTAACATACATTCCAATTTTACTGTATTCCTGAATTATCCGAGAACGTGCATTTTTCCCTCCAACATTTTCAGATTAGTAATTTAGATTAATTAAAATATTCCTTAACTAGTAATATACTTGAATGTGTTAGGACACTACTAAAAGCAGAAAGTTACAAACCAGATGTGATTATCGACATTATGTTTTGTTGTTAGGATTCTGTGTTTGGGGACCGGGTTAACATGGAGATAAGGAGAGTTTTACAACCAGCAACCATCTTCCTGCTCATGTAAACTGGACATCTAAGGAGCTAACTTTTCTTTTTCTTTCTTTCTTTCTTTTTTTTTTTCCTGAGGTGGAGTCTTGTACTGTCACCCAGGCTGGAGTGCAGTGGCACAATCTCGGCTCACTGCAACCTCTGTCTCCCAGGTTCAAGTGATTCTCCTGCCTCAGGCTCCCGAGTAGCTGGGATTGCAGGTGTGCACCACCACACCTGGCTATTTTATTTTTATTTTTAGTAGAGACAGGGTTTTACCATGATGGCCAGGCTGATCTTGAACTCCTGGCCTCAAGTGATCTGCCCACCTTGGCCTCCCAAAATGTAACTTTTCTTTCCCACTAAATATAGTAGATATCTCTTAATTTTTTAGGAGGCAAAAGAAAGAGAAGCGAGCAGTTTTTCATAATTATATAGGATGATTCAGGTGGCACATGGCATAGCCTTTCTGCTTTGCCTTATTATCTGATTGTAAGCATCGTGGTAAGTGCAGGAGAGTGTGAATGTCTCAAATGTCTCAAGCTGTCTGGAAGAAAAGTAGTTTTTAAGCTTCATTTTCTGGAGAAGAATCTTAAACAGCCTCATAGCCAATTCTATGAACTGAAAGTAATTCAAGCCATGGCCTAAGGGTAAGACCAAAAGAGGTCAGATGTTAATGATTTATTAAATGATTGTATTTTCTGTTGGAACATGCTTTTCACAGATAAGGAAAAGTGTAATTTTTTTAATGTTGTTTGTCATATGTTTTAAAGAGAATTTCTCTAGTATTGACATATCACTCATTCTTCACATGATGTAAGACCTCACATTAAGGGCTGAAAGAGGCTCTTTACTTCCTTGGGTAAGAAAGGCTTTTGACAGCTGTACAGTGTGGAAAACTGGCCCATAGTTTATGACCAGATCTGGATTTGGAAAAGACCAGGGCCGAGAGTTATAACATATGGAACTTATTTGGGAAGTAATTCTTAGCTATGACTAAGAGCCTGTGCTCAAACGCCTGGGAAAGTTTAAAAGAAAATCTTTGCAAAATAAATCATATCTCTTGTTTGCTAAATTGTAGGACGTAGATAACTTTTGGGTATTCATGGACTTTGTATTCTGTGTTAAAGCTCTAAAGTTTTCTCTTTTAGTTAATTTTTTTTTTTTTTTTTTTTGGTTTTATTTTTAACAACACTGTGATTAAATTTGCTGGCTTATTCAATCAAGGAATTATTTATTTAAAAAGATTATTTTCTCTTCCCCCTGATTCTCAGAGATCCTTAAAATGTTCACATCCAAACAGACACTAAGGGGCTAGTTTATAGTAAAGATATGCTGGGTGTGTGTATTAGCTTCTGGTGCTGTTTTTTCTTAGCTGTACAAGTTCCAATTACCATGTTTCCTGTGTTTATTTATATCGAGATAGCATGTGACATAAACATCCCAAGTAAGTGTTGTTCCAGGGAAAGTGAACTAGGAAAAGGTAATATTATGATGCTTACGTTTCTGAAGGAATATTCCTTTTTTCTCATTTCTCAAACTTTAATTGGGTAGAATTATGTATGAGAAATGCTCCTCCTTTAATGATCTCTTCTTAACCTTACTGTAGCTGTGCTGATCCTTACCTCATCATTATATTATTTCAAGTAAGCATTTCATAAGCCAAGAACAATCATCATTATTCTACTGAAGTTGACTTTTTATCACACACATAAACATGGCATCAGCACAATACTGAAACCGTGTTTGGGGATGCAATAGACAGTGCGTATCACTTTTCAAAAAAGATTTTAATAGGGAAAATAACTACTTTTGAAGATTTAGAAATTAGAAAATATGAAAATAATACGTAGGCTATGTGGTTCCACTGTAACTTAAGGCTCCTAGGCTATAGATCTATACAGGATATTACTATACTGAATACTGTAGGTGATTGTAACACAATGGTAAGCATCTGTGTATCTAAACATATTAAACACAGAAAAGGTAATGTGTTGTACTGCAATGTCACAACAGCTATGACATCACTAGGTGACAGGAATTCTTCAGCTCCATTATAATCTTATGGGACCTCTGTAGTATATGCAGTCTTGTTGACCATATATACCGTGTTGTGGTCATAATGTGGCTGTTATGTGTTATGTATTTATTCAAAAAACACCTATATTAAACAACAAATCGTGGTAAAGAGTGCTAACTATACAAGATCTCTTTTATCTAGTTATTAAAGCATCTCTTTTAAACATGTATCTGTTAACCTATAACATTTCCAATTAAATGTCTTTTCCAATATTGAAAAGATTAAATTCATTTGTACTTCTTTATACTTAAACTTAATTTTACACTTGTAAGGCTTTCTGGTTTCTCAGTTTCCCTAACAACATTGGCACAAACTTCTACTCTAGCGCTGGTGACAGTTTTAGCTTCACAAGTCTATCTGGGAGATAGTAGCTTTCTTTTTTTTTTTTTTTTTTTTTTTTGAGATGGAGTCTCGCTCTGTCACCCAGGCTTGAGTGCAGTGGCAGGATCTCAGCTCACTGCAACCTCCGTCACCCAGGTTCAAATGATTCTTATGCCTCAGTCTCCCAAGTAGCTTGGATTACAGACGTGTGCCACCATGCCTGGCTAATTTTCATATTGTTAGTAGAGACAGGGTTTTACCATGTTGGCCAGGCTGGTCTTGAACCCCTGACCTCAGGTGATCCACCCACCTCGGCCTCCGAAAGTGCTGGGATTACAGGTGTGAGCCACCGCGCCTGGCCAGGAGATAGTAGCTTTCTATGGTGCTAGACTGTGAAAGATTCTAGGGATGAACCTGAACACTGAATGAATGATCACAAAATGTTAGCTATAAACATTATTTGCTAACAAGAGCAACAGCATTCATGGTGCATGCCATTTATATTTAGTCATGTATTCATAACATTTCAGTCAGCAATGAGTCACATACATGATATTGATCCCATAAGATTATAATGGAGCTAAACAATTCCTATTGCCTAATGACATCATAGCTGCCTTAACATCATAGTGCAATACATTACGTGTTTCTGGTGATGCCAGTGCAAACAAATCTGTGCTGCCCATCTGTAGAAGTATAGCACATAGAATTGTGTGTAATACGTAGCACTTGATCGTGATAATGAACACCTTTGTTATTGGTTTATGTATTACTATTCTTTTGATCATTATTTTAGAGTGTATACTTCTACTTATGATGAAGTTAACCATAAAACAGTCTCAGGCATGTTCTTCAGAAGGCATTCCGTGTATACAGTGTTTGCACGATGACAAAATCGCCTAACGATCCATTTCTCAGAACACATGCCCATTGTTAAGCAATGCGTAATTACGTATTTGGCTCCAGGCAGTGGTATGTTGGTAAAAAGTTAACCACTGGCACTCAGGTGCATGTTGTATGCACATGCATGCATACATGTGCCTATGTATGTGTGAGAAATCTGATTGGTAGTGCTTGCTGATCTTCACTGACTAAATCCTCCCACCTTGGCTGATTTCAACACAAGGTCACTTACCCAGTGCAGGTTGGGAAGAGATGAGCACAAAGGTTCTGTGAGCCACTATGAGCCTGCTTTAACACACCGCTGGCCCCAGACCTAATTTTCCTGAATTTCTCCCTGTATTAGTTAGATCATTCTCTGCTCTATTTATGTACATCTGTATCCTGCATAATTCCTTCCTTCTTTCCCTCTTCTCTCCTGTCCTCCTCTTTATTCTCATTCTCCCCCATTAATGCACAACTACAATAAGTAATTTAAGAAATTGCATATATATTGGGATATCTTCCATTTTTCTTAAACTTTTAGCAATCTGCTATTATCTAAATACTGAACAATTATGATTAAATTATATTAACGTTCAGCTACTAAAATGCAATTGCTATAAAATATGACTGGGAATTTATTTAATGAATTTTATTTGCTTTTAAACTTGCAAAGGCTATCAGAACTTTGCTTAAATTCACAAATGAATAATTTATAACAGATGAATGATTTTATTTTTTCAACCCAAAGATACTTAGTAGGGAATACCAAGAAGAATAGAGCAAAATTAGCAAGAAGAAATAGCATTAAGCGGGAGGAAGGGAGTGATATAAATTATCACTTTGCTGAAGCTCCCTCCCCTTGCTCCCATACACAAAGCCACTTTCCCCCACTCTAAGTTAGGGGTTAGAACATGTAAAAAGAAATATTTTTGAGGCCCTAATTAGCTCAGCTTGGGATGTACAGTGTCTCTGATTTTTGAGGTGGGAGAATGGGAGGAGGTGTATTTTCATGAACATGAGGATATTGACATAATTGGGGCAACTGTGTTACAGGAATATTTTTGGCCATCTTCTATAGTACTAACAAACATAGGAACATCACTGGAGTGATCTAATTGTGCCACCAGAGGTACAAAGTTCAGCAGACCCTGGTGTTTCCTTAGAATGTGCAAAGGTAGAGGACTGGCTGAAGTAACCTTACCAGTATCCCCGAAGAACATTTTTACCTAGTCAAATGCAGGAGTGAGTATTTAACCTGTTGGAATGAAACAACTTCAGGGTGCAACATTTCTTAAATCTCTCTCTGAGAATATAGGTTCTGAATAACATAATTTAAATATCTTCCCTGTGTGACCTTTGAGTTAATATAGTCTTTTAAAAAATTCTATAAAATTGCTTTCTTAAATGCATATGTTTTGGTCAAAATCAAAAAAGTATTTTTTTTAAAAGTGAATGTATATGCAGGTCATTTGGAGTAATTATTTTAAGCAGCTTTTAAGATGTCAATCCTAATTTGACCTTTCACATATCTTGATATTTATAGTTGAAAAGAAGTTTGACTTTGTTTTCTGACTGTTTTTAGCCTCCAATATTAAAGGGTTATAAATGAAAAAGCAGTAATCAGGGTGGTGATAAGTAGATAAGTGGGGAGGCAATATGTTATTGCCTGGTATTTGAAAATGGTTAAGTCTGGTATTGAAAATGTTTCCACAATGCTTAAATGTTTAAAAAGTATTCTTACTTTAATCCCCCATTAGAGATTGCTGGGTAGAAAGGAATAAAACAAAAGTAGTTTAAGAACAAGAAGAAGGATACAATAAATAACCTACCTTTGTGGTTCAAATAACTTAGTACACAAATAGTTTCATTTGTTACCACCTAGAGCTATGATGTTAATTACATCACAGTGGATTATATGAAATTTTACAATCTACTCTCCTCTCCCACTTTCTCTGCTAGATTCTGTGAAAATGGTCAATTCCTTCTTGGTTGAATGGTTTTCCATTCCTCCACCTTATGAGTATAGATGGTTTTATTTAAAAAATAGCAAACTTTAATTTGATTTATACATTCAGCAGTAGTTATAAACTCTAGAAGTAGAGAGGATTGCTTGCCATTTTACCCCTGTTAACTACTCTTCTACAGTTAATAAGCTTTGACATCAAGTATGTGCTAGTGAGATTTCACTCTTATACTAAAACTCCAATAGCAGCTTCCTAATTCATTGAAAAAAAAAATCTAGAGCAGTGCAATTGGCCTACTCAAAAGAAAGAATTTAATGGGCAATTAATGCTTTATTAATAAATTTTTATGATCATTAGACATAAAGTAAAAAATTTAACCTTTATAAGCAGGTCATGAGATAAGGACATATTATCATCTTTATTATATAGAAAAGAAAACTTAGTGTGAGTAACTCGATCAAGATTGCATAGTTGTCATGGTTAGGCCAATTAATTAAAAATAAATGGGAGTATTCTCCTGAGAGTGTGTTGCTTCTACTTATCTTCTGAAAAAGAAGAGGCTATTCATGTAGCACAATTCTCCAGAAACTTAAATTAATTTTCCCAATATATTTCCATAGGAAAAGTATTATTGCTGGTAAAAATGGAGAAAGATGAAAGTTATATTAAATTCAAGTAAGAGTTAGATCTAACTGATGAGGTCCAGTGGGGTGGGATTCATAGTGGAACTCTGTCACTAAGTAGATCCAAAACATTCAAATGCTGAAGCAGCAAGTGATGTTGAAGTCAGAATTAATTGAATGACTAGCATCCAGATAGCCTTACATAGCACTTGTTTTTAGATGGCAATGTTTTTTTCAGTCATTTGCTCACATTAAAGTGTATGAAGTAAAATGTATTCAGTCCTTGACTTCTGATTACTTATTAATGCAAGACGTGCTCGTGTATCCATCCTCTATACCTCGTGTGAGTTTTGGCCATTGAGATCTAGTTTAGTGGTGCTGTGGATTTGCTGACCTAGAGAAGAATGTCTATATTATGTAGCTATAGAGAGTTAAATTGGCCAGTACCAGGGAGTGAACCCCAGGCTAGCACCCCAGTTCCCCACCCCTTGCCAGAACTTCTTCCTAAGAAGCTGTTGAGGAAGGAGGAACTAGATACAGTTTGGGACAAGGCAGAGAAGAGATGCTTGCTTGTAATCAATCACAAATTAGAACTGTGATGTGATTTTCAGCTGTGATGTGATTCAGTTGCAAATATGAATGGGAAAATAACCCATTCTTTTACGTCGAAGACAGTGTAGATAGCTTCTGCATCGATTATGATCATTTCACTTATTATTACATACCTTTGTGGTCTTTCCACTTTGTATTGATTGTTTATATTGACATCTCAACAGGAAATTATTTTTGCAACGAACTGTACCATTTATGTTTTTTGTTGTAAATAGTGTAGCGTATTATAGCCTTAAGCAATTGCTTTAAATAGTACTTTAGAGTATCAGAAGTATTGCTTTAAATAGTACTTGAGAATATATAACTAAATCTTTGCATCAAAACTGAGTGTTTTATTGCTTTGAACATGAGAGGTAAGGAATTGTAATTTTTCTGACATTCTGATGTGTTAGCTAATGAGTTGCAAGGTAATGGGACATATAGTCATTAATTAGTGATGAGCTGTGACTGGCACCAACATCACTGGATTTTAATCAAAACCTGGAAAGGGAAGTAGTGTAAAAATAAAATTGTTAAGAGACATACCTTTCAGATTTATTTTATTCCATTGCTACTTTTTTTAATGAATAAGTGTGGCAAGATTATCAGCAGTGAAAAGCAAGCACTGAAAATTCCTATCAGATAGCACTTGAAAATGCATGATCCATAGAAAATTATAATTCATGATTATGTGGGGGAAAAAAAGGAAATCCAAACATATTTGGAGAATCATTCTTCAAACCACATAAAAGCGTTTCTAGCCATTACTTTTGAATGATTTATGTGCACCCCCTTGTGGCTATTTATTAGAACCACTTGAAATAGCAAAAGAAAGTGACAGGAAACTTAATTGCCTGACTTAAATAACCTACCCACAGTAAAATGCATGGTAAATGCTATATTGTAAAGTGTTACCAAATATCAGATTTGCTTTTCTTCTACTGAAAATAAGTGAAATCAGCAGTAATTGTTTTTTACTTTAAATGTAAACCAATATCTATAAAAATAAGTTGTTTAAAGCCAAGGTTTACGTAATGGCTAGTAATTATAAGTTAATTGTTTCTTCATTACCATAATAAGGCATCTTCAATAATTTATCTTATCAATATTTAGGGAGAGTATTAAAATTGATTTTGTATTTTTTCTAAAGCATCTTAGTAAAGTCATGCAAAGTTGCACATTCCACAGATACTATCGGATCCTGAATCTCCTGAACTCTGACTTGATTTTTCCCCCAAGTATTACCCTTTTGGAAGGAATTTCATCAAGCCTGTTTTGTGAATCCGGATGAAAGAGTTCCATATGAGCAAAAATTGCATTTCTCTACATTTATTTTTTAACTTTGCAAGGTTTGTCACCATAGTTGTACTCTAATTCACATTTTAAATAAGGGTTTCCTACCCTTTATATGACATTTTCCTTTCTTATGCAGTAGCAACAGTAACTCTTTTAATCCTACCAAAATTTTAACACCTTCTTGACTTCACACTTGGATTGCTTTAGAATTGGAGAGTTTAATCCATATGAGTGACCACTGTGTAGGGATAAAAGTCATGTATTCCCAGGGGGAATGTATAAAGATGAGGCTCACAAGCAGCCAAATTGGTTTGTAAATCCACTTAGTGCCCTTTGAGTGCTGGCATTTTCCATTTTGATCTCTTGAATTTAAATTTACATATTGTGAACAGCAGCCACTGACTGCACACAAAAGTGATAACATTTTTCAGAGGTAGAGCCAGGCATTTGTTGTAATGGTTTACGGAAAAATGTAGGGTTATCTGCTACTGCTAGGCCTCTGGATAAGTTCCGTTATTAATCTGGATTTCAATTTCTAGCTTTGAATAACTACATTTTAAATCATTTGGGGGAAACTATAAGACTGCTTAGGACAGTTATGAATACAGAGTAGACATTCAATTAATTCTTTGAGGAAGTTAACATTTTTTGAGAGCCTTCCATGTGCCAAATCTATGCTAGTGATTTTTTTCAAAATAATTTATTTTGCTTTTAATTTTTTATAAAAACCTTAAGAAGTACAGGGATGAAACACTGTGTGTTGTCAGTTTTGGCACTTAGATTCAAATGAAGCTGAATCTATCTTCAACATTCATGTTTTTAATACATTCCAGATCATTTTTTATATGTTTGACTTCATTACCCATAAAATATTGACTTTGATCTCTATATTGTGAAGACCTTAATGTAGTATTTGATGCATTAGAAACACCCAAGAAATCATTTCTGTTCTTCTTTATCACAGTGTTGGATGTTTTCACACCCTTCTTTTTTTTCTGTTTAATACCTTTGCCACTTATTTATTTCTTCCTTCAGTTTCACATTAATAGAACGGGAGAAGAAGAAAAAAAATTAAAGCAAATCCCAAAACAAAGGAAAAATAACCCAAGAAATGTGGAAGAAATAGAGATAGGAAATTATACTTAGGCCACAGGGTGGCTGTTAATTATTCTGTTTTGTTATATCATCTGGCTTTTGCTTTATTCTGAGGTCCTATGTATGTAACAGCGAGAGAAGAGGTAGATGTAAACCATTGGATGTGGATGTGAGTGCCAAGGTCTTAGGATATGACATCAGCCCATCTACTCCCTTTCACAATCCTTTCCTTCCCAATAAAAAACATCCATTCATATCTATTAGTTCTGCCAATGTGAGATGGGATTTCTGACATAATATTTCTTTGAGTCTTTCCATGACATCAGATGTAACTGGACCAAAGTGAAATTAATCATTGCCTTTGTTCTTTTTCTACCATGCATACTCCCTACCTCATTTGCCCCAATTCTGATACGTTACTAAAGTTCTAGTGGCTGAGGCCAAAACCTTAGTTTTTCCATTGATTCCTCTCTCTTTCTCCCTCTACGCAATTTGTCATTGAGTCCCTTTGTGTCTTCCATAGAACTGTCTCTGAGTTCCTGCTATGCATCTGTCAATACTACAGAAACCCGTCCTCGTTCCTTATCACTTCAGATTTGAATTTCTCTCCCAGCCATTTAGCTGGCTTTAAATACATTAGCTCATGCTTGTGAAGGACTTATTGCAATTTCCAGCATAAAGTAAACATTCAATAAATAGTAGGCTTTATTGTTG
The DNA here is from genome assembly GCF_029289425.2 of Pan paniscus. Taxonomy (NCBI): domain Eukaryota; kingdom Metazoa; phylum Chordata; class Mammalia; order Primates; family Hominidae; genus Pan; species Pan paniscus. The sequence continues at coordinate 101,667,643 of NC_073258.2, forward strand.
CTATTACTCCAAGTTACACTAAAGTACTTATGATACTGTCTTTCCCCTTATGCAAACTTAACTTTAAAGGTGAAGTCAGCTATGTGTCGCATCTGTACAATCTGGATGGGGGTGCGTGTGTGTGTGTGTGTGTGTGTGTGTGTGTGTTTATGTAATTGGGGTTTTAATGAGGGCAGAGAGGTTTTAGAGAGAGAATTAAAAGTGAGCTATTTTACTACTATTTCCAATAATCTCTGCGCAGTAGGACGCCTGCACAGTCTATCTGGAGATATGTCTGTCTGAGCTCAGAAATGGGGATTAGGTGATGGATGCCAGTGGTATCTCCAGTTGGCCCTCATTGTCTGAGACAAGATTTTTTGAGTATTAATCCACTTTCTATGCTTTCACAGCATAGGATTTTGGTCTTCTTTTCAAGATCTGTCATTCTCACTTTTCTGCAAATCGAGGATTAACAGGATCATGGATGGTGGTGTCAACACTCTAGTTTTTATTTTTGTATATTATCTGTGTGCATTTTTATATTATGGACTTTAAGAAATTAAACTTGACTAGAGATAAACCAGTTTGATGAAAATAAGGAAAGTGACACTTTTATTGAAATGCACATATTTTGATATAATTTCAAACTTACAAAAAGGTTAGAAAAATAGTACATGGAACACTTGTATACCTTTTAACCTATTTTAAAGTAGGATAATATATTTTAAAAATAAGAGTTTTTCTCTCTTTATCCTGGCATTTGCTATTCATGTAATAGATTATGTTCAGTTGTCATAGTGGTAGAACAAATGACAAATTTTGTTAACTGGGCCTCCTCTTTATTTTAATGCTTTCTAAAGGCTGTTTTTTAAATCAACATTCCCTTCCAGAATAATGGTATCCTTAGAAATTTCTGTCTGCTTCATTCAGTTGCTTGTCTTCATATCTTGCACTCCCATTGTAGTAGTCTTACAGATCAATATTAAAAGATTTATTTGTTTTAAAGTTTAAGTAAATCTCAATGGGGAATTTGGGGCTGAAATATGTTTTCATTGAAATGGAATCAAATACTATTTTAGTAAGGTTGGAAACATTATGAGAATGTTTAGGCAAACCTCAATTCCTCATTTTGAGGAATCTAACTAAATAGGGGGAAAAATAAGCCTAATTTTGCAGCTGTAGAATTCTACCATTCTAATGGCAAAATGGAAGAGCTTTTATATAGTTTAATTTTAAAATGATGCTTGAACTGGCTACATTAAACCAGTGTAATTATAGGTATTTGTAAATTTAATACCCAATGTGCTATTTCTTAGTTAAGTCTTAGAAGAAGAAATTTAAGTATTCAAACTAAGATTTCACCACAACAAGTACTTATTTTCGTATTTTTCACATTGTTATTAGGATCAAGGGAAATAATATGCAAAAACAGTTTAATTATATAGTAGAACTGTATATAACATGTAAGTTGTTTTTATAGATGCAAACAAAAACAAAAACAGTCTATTTGATACATTGGATAAAGTAGCCATTTTTTCAATGTTGTTGGCATGAAATTATGCAAGATTTAATATATGTGCATTTTTTATTTCAGATCCAAAACGCTAATGATGTATTAATTGCACCACTTGAGAAATTTCGAAAAGAACAGATAGGTGCAGCAAAAGTAAGTGTTACATTTTATTATTCTTCAGTTATTCTCCTGATAATTAAAGATGACATAATTTCAGATGTTAACATTTTTGAAATTAGAATGACCTTTTAAAAGATTTTGTACATCATTTAAAACTTTTGCATAGAGACTTACAAAGACTGGACTTCTTTTAGACATAAAAGATGTTATTATTCTACTGAGTAGATAAAAAGCATGTTATAAATGAGTTCTTCCTTTCCCAAAAATTATAGGAAATTAATGATTTTGAAGACACAGTGAAATTATGAGGAGCTCTGTTCCTAAATAAAATAAAAATTAGGCACAGGGCACATTGAAAATTCAAGCAGTGATTATATGAGAACTTTTAATATTCTTTGTATTTTTTATAAATAAAAATATGTGTTTCTGAAAAAATTTAGAAATGTTTGTCACAAACCCTTTTTGTTAATGTTTAATTGACTATGGACCAATTAAATTTTTTCTGATTCTCATCATCTGAAATTTGCCTGCATCCTCATTCTTAGAGCCATATTTTAACCACTTGTGCAACATCATGGGAGCGTATAAAACTTAAGGTTTCTAAAATAGAACTAATCATCTCCCATCCTTCCCTCATTCTTACCGTTTGAGTTTTCCTTTTAGTCAATGTCATATCCCTTCCCCATTCGAGCAGTGCTGTCCATTCTAATGCAGAATTATTTCTACTCCTTTCCTCTTTACCTCTGTCTGAAATATTTGAAATAGCCTGCTAATTGATCTCCACACCCTCCTTCTAACGTATTAACAAATTTTCACCATCTCCAATTATGTCATTCTTCCAATGATGAAACCTTCTGTGGTTCTGCTTGACAGTTTAATTTTGATAATGAAAGCTTTCCACAACTTGGAATTTTGAACTTTGCTACCTACCAGCAGGCACAGTTTTCTGTTCACCCGTCTCTGTATATACCTGACACTAATCATGTCTTTGCCCAAACTTTTCCCTCTCTCTGGAATACTTCTTACCCTTCACTTTTTGAAGTCTTGCCAGACTTCATATCCCAGCACCAGAAACAAGCCTTCCTTATATAGGCCTTTCTCATGCAGATGTTCCCCTTCCAGAACCTATTTGGTTTCCTTTTCTTAGGATTGAATAGCCTTTACACATATTCCCCATAAGAAGTTAACACAGTTTGCCTTGATTAGAATTTTATGTGCATTTCTCCACCAATTGTGAGCAATTTTCAAGTGAAGGACTAAAATCGGAACCATTTTTATGTTAATTAATTCAGCAAATATTTATCAGTCTCATGGTTGGCTCACACGTGGCATGCATGGTGTTTGATAAGATGAACGGATGTAGCTGTAAACAAGTCAGAGATGATTCCTGTGTGTATGTCCCTATTATCTTTCATGAAAAACAGACATAGAAGTAATTACAAGTGTATTGGGGATTGCGATGCAAAAGTACAGAGTGCTTCGCAAGGGCATCATTAATGGATCTGAACTTGTCCAGGAAATCAACAAATGTCTTCTGCAAGAAGTGTTAGGTAGAGACCTACGTCATGAGGAAGAAAAAGGGGACACAATGGTGGGAAGGGAAAAAAACTTACAAATATTCCAGAAAAGGGAATGGAATATGGGAATGAATGAAGGTTTTCTTGGTCGGGGAGGGAAGAGCCTGGCATTTTAGTGGAAGAAAGTCCAGTATGTTTGGAGCACAGTGGACCCTGGAGGTAGAGGCCACGTGTGCAGCTTTATAAATGACTCACAGTATTTTACTCCCTAGCCTAAGGGCAGTGATAAGCAATAGAAACGTAAGCGGGAGAGTGATATCATATTTGTATTTTAAATGTCATTCTAGATGCATATCATGCATGGATAGGAGGCCAGACTACCTGGGCAAACCAGTTTTGGGGCTGGCAGTTAGTGGCTTTAGATAAGGAGGGTGAAAGTAACTGTGGGGACAAGGAGATGTATGAAAGCTATTTTAGAGGTGAAATGACAACAGTAAGAAGTGGGTTACATACTGGAAAGTTAGTAGGAGAAGGTTTTGGGAATGTCCCTCTGGATTTCAGGTTGCATAACTGGGTGGTTGTTGAACCACCTACTGATATAGGCCACATTTATGTTGGATGACAATGATGGTAAGTTGAGTTTTTAGTCATGATGAGTGAAATTTAGGCTCCTCTGAGACATCCATGTGATGTTGAGTTAGCAGGTGTGTATTCGGATCTGAATTAGAAACAAACATTTGGGAATTCTATCTTCTAGGTGCTTATTAAAATCATGGGAGTAGATTAGATCCCTTTGAGAAAGAATAGAGTGAGACGTGAAGAGGACCTAGGATGTTTATAACCAAAGAACTCTCTCAACACTTGATGTTTGGGGAAAGAAAGTTAGGAAAGGAGGCTGAGAAGGAAGGAACAAAAGAAAGAAGAAATGACAAGAACATGGTATCCTAGCACAAGGAGAGTCTTTTCAAAATTAATAATAGCTAATTTTTATTGGCGGGGACTTTCAGTGAAAATCTGTGACCTAATTAAATAGTCACAGCAAACTGTGAGGTGTGGGTACTAGTGTTATACCTGCTTACAAATGAGGAAAATGATGGGGTGACTTGCACCAAATCACAGAGCTGATCTGAAAGAGTCAACATGTTCCCCAGATGAAGCCGTTTTATTTCAGAGCCTTAACTTAACAATATTTCACTTCATCAATGGTGTTTTTCTAAAAAATTGAATTAGAGCTTTGTGAAAAATTCTTTCCCTAGTACACATATTCCAAGTTTTCTAGCCCCCCAAAAGAGTAAGTTTCATCTGTTTGGGAAATCTTTTTCTTATTTGGAGGTTCAAGTTATCTTACAGTTGCAGTGGCAGGAGTCTTAATAACATTTTATTTTGTTTTGTAAACATCTCAATTGCAGGACAGATCAACTGAGAACACCCTACAGTATACTATGCCTTTGCCTGCTCACTGGAAGGTTAAATTTGTGATGAAATGAAGCTGGTCTTGAGCATTAATATTATTGCATTTAGTTTTTTGGTGGTGGTGATTCTGGGTATTTTATCTGCCTGATGCATTTAGTACTAAATTGTTTCTAAGCTGCCAAGTAGTTCTTGCTTAGTAAAGTGAATAGTGAATTAAAAACAGGCATGTTCAGCCGGGTGTGGTGGCTCATGCCTGTAATCCTAGCACTTTGGGAGGCTGAGGCAGGTGGATCACCTGAGTTCGGGAGTTCGAGACCAGCCTCCTGACCAACATGGAGAAAACGCATCCTCTACTAAAAAAAATACAAAATTAGCCAGGCAGGGTGGTGCATGCCTGTAATCCCAGCTACTCGGGAGGCTGAGGCAGGAGAATTGCTTGAACCTAGGAGGCAGAGGTTGCAGTGAGCCAAGATCACACCATTTCACTACAGCCTGGGCAACAAGAGCGAAACTCCATCTCAAAAAAAAAAAAAAAAAACACAAAAAACACACGCACGCACACACACACAACAAAAAAAAAACAGGCATGTTCTTCCGAAATATATGTATAGATCAATTTTCTTTTGGCATTGTGAAATAAACATACATGAAAGTACTTATTTTTTTTCTATTACTTTACTTCCTGTTTACTTAGGTATTTTCTCATGTGGTGCATAAAGTTAATTCTACAAGTGACACTCCGCTGCTTTTCAGCCTTTGCCTTGGAGATTTCCCACAAGCATGTTTGGGCTGATTAGCCAGCTGGAAGGGAGGGCCGTTGATTAAGGGTAGAATCTTCCACTGCAGTCAGCGACCTCTTCAGCTTGGTCCACACAGGCAAAGCAGAGTGGAAAATGCTGAGTCAAAGTGGCCCTTGCCTAACAACCAGATGATACTACTTAACTGCAGTGGATAAGATCCATGGACCACAAACATTTCCTTTGTAGTGTATTCTATGGCACTTTGAGACACCTGATACTTTGCTGTGAAAGTGAGGCTCTTGGTAAGTTACAGTTGTGGGAAAGAAGCATCGTTCATCTGTGAGAGGCATTAGAAAAGATTAGTAATGGGGTTGTTGAACTGAAGGACAGAAGGAAATGGGTTCTGCTGTTTCAGATACTTGGAGATTAGAAGAATTATCTATAAACAGTTGTCAAGGAAGTATTTATTTAAAGTTTCTTAGTAAGATGGTATATTCAGAATGAAATTGTGTTACAGGCCAGACATATTACATGTGTCAGAGGCTTAGACTGAATGTTTGGTTTCTCCTGACACACTGCTGGTTTAAATTCTAGAATACTAGTGGAAAGCAGGTATTCAGAACACTTGATGTCAACTCTGTGAATTTCCACTATAGGAATATATCTATAATAGTCGTATTAGCATTATGCAAAAGTAATGGCAAAAACTGCAATTACTTTTGCATCAACCAAATAGTATAGAGTGAAATGAATCATAATTGTTTTTTTGGATGCTTTTTGAATAAATTGACAGCTCTGTTTCCATTTCCATGACTGTGTTGGAAACCTCCTTCTTCTCAGAGAGAATCAATTTTAAGTCCTCTCTGCACTTTATATGCCTGTTGCTACATAGACCGGCTGACTCTGAAGTATAGATAGAGCTCTATGTCTGAGGATTTTTTTTTTTTTTTGAGACGGAGTCTCACTCTGTCACCCAGGCTGGAGTGCAGTAGTGCAATCTCGGCTCACTGCAACCTCCACCTCCTGGCTTCACGTGATTCTCCTGCTTCAGCCTCCCAAGTAGCTGGGACTACAGGCGCCCGCCACCATGCCCGGCTAATTTTTGTATTTTTCGTAGAGAAAAGATTTCACACTGGCCAGGCTGGTCTCAAGCTCCTGACCTCAAGTGATCCGGCCGCCTCAGCCTCCCAAAGTGCTGGGATTACAGTCGTGAGCCACCGCACCCGGCCTATGTCTGAGTTTCTAATCAAAGATAATACACTGTGGATAAACAAATGTATGTTTATAAACATACATACATACCAGAGCATTGCATATGTTTAGTGATGGAACTTGCGCTAAGGAGGCCAAAGGCTCATCTTCCACATACAGATGTGTATTATACAGAAACAAACTGGGAAGAGACATGGCCCAGTGAAGATCAGAACTCAGTTCCTCAGACCAGAAGCCCTTCTACTCCCTAGAGCAACTCTGTTGTGAAATACTTCATTTTCTTTACCTTTAACAAATAAATGGTTTAGTGTGAAATATCTTCGTTATCAAAATGTTTCAAATATGCCCAAACTTACCCCTTGAACCAAGCATAGTTAATACATTTCCCTTATTTTTGAAATACCCCTTGATGTCCAGGGTCCTCAGTACACAGTAGGCACTTAATGGTAACTTGTTTCATTAGAGATAACAGACTTGGGAAATACTGCCCATAAAAGTTAAAGGATACATTTTTATTTCTATGAGAAATGTTTTGTGAGACATTGGTTTTTATTTTTAATGAGACGTTAATAAAAATCATATGAACATTCTTCTGTGGTATGTATATAGAAATCAATAATATATTGCTAGTCATTTTATAATAGAGCTTGATTTCTTTATATTGTTTTCATGTTGAAGACTGTAACGGAAACTGATAATTCTGGTCCCTTTGTTCTGTCCATAGTAGAGTTTGCTTCTGTCTCTGAACATTCGTTTATTATTTTTAGACATGCCTTATACATGCAGTTAATTAAGCATGTAATATCCAAAAAAATCTATATATAATTGTCACAATTCCTGTTTCAGTCTTAGATTTTTGTCATGTGAAAAGTGACTGCAGTCTAACTTGTCTCAAAAAAAAAAATGGCTTAGAGAATTTAAGAAGTATTACAAATGCCTCAGTCAACTTGAGCAAAGCTGCAGGATACAAAATCAATGAAAACAAGCAGCTTTCCAGTATAATACTAATAATAAATTATCCAAAATGAAAATTGAGAAAACAATCCCCTTTATAATAGCAATAATAAAATTAGGAGCAAAGTTAACCAAGGAGGTAAAAGATCTGTATATAGGTAGCTTCCTTGGAGATAGATTTTGTAGGTTCAGTTCCAGACCACTGGCCTAAAACAAATATCCCAATGAGTCACACGTATTTTTTATTTCTTAGAGCATGTAAAAGTTATATTCATACTATACAGTAGCCTCTTAAGCGTGCAATAATAGTGTTATGTCAACAAATCAATGTACATACCTTATTAAAAATATTTTATTACTAAAATATGCTAACAATTATCTGAGCCTTTAGTGAGTTGCATTCATTTTTCTGGTGAAGGATCTTGCCTCGATGTTGATAGCAGCTGACTGATAAGGGTGGTGGTTGCTGAAGGCTGGGGTGGCTGTGGCAGTTTCTAAAAAGAAGACTACAGTGAAGTTTGCCTCATAGGTTGACTCTTTCTTTCATGAAAGTATTTTCTGGAGTGTGCGATATTGCTTTTTGATAGCATTTTACCTATAAGAAAACATCTTTTAAAATTGTAGTCAATTCCCTCAAACACTGCTTCTGCCTTATCACGTAAGTATATGGAATATTCCAAATCCTTTGTTGTCATTTCAACAGTATTCACAAGGAATAGATTCTATCTCAAGAAACTAGTTTCTTTGCTCATCCGTAAGAAGCAACTCCTCATCCTTTAAGTTTGACATGAGATTGCAGCAATTCAGTCTTGTCTTCAGGCTCCACTTCTAATTCTAGCTCTCTTCCTGTTTCCACCACATTTGCAGGAAGTTCCTCCACTGAAGTCTTCAAACCCCACCAAGTAATCCATAAGGCTTAGAATCAGCTTCTTCCATGAATCATAAACGTTGTCAATGGCTTCTGGAATGTCGAATCCTTTCCAGAAGGTTTTCAATTTACCTTGCCTAGATCTATCAGAGAAATCACTGTCTATGACAATGATAGCCTTATTGTATTAGTCTATTCTCCCACTGCTATAAGTAACTACCTGAGACTGGGTAATTTATGAAGAAAAGAGGTTTAATTGACTCACAGCCATGTACAGGAAACATGGTTGTGGAGGCCTCAGGAAACTTACAATCATGGGGGAAGGGGAAGCTATCACCTTCTTCACATTGCAGAGCAGGAGGAAGAGAGAGAACAAAAGGGGAAGTGCTGCACACTTTCAAACAACCAGATCCCATGAGAGCTCACTCTCATGAGACTTGCAAGGGGGAAATCTGCCCCCATGATCCAGTCACCTGCCAGCAGGCCCCTCGTCCAACAGTGGGAATTACAGTTTGACGTGAGATTTGGGTGGGAACACAGAGCCAAACCATATCAGTTATGAAATGCCTTTTTTTAATCATAAGACTTGAAAGTCAAAATTACTTCTTGATCCCTGGGCTGCAGAACAGATTTTATGTTAGCAGGCATGAGAGAACATTAATCTACTTGTACATATCCATCAGGGTGATCAGTTAAAGTGGCAATGAGTAGTACTATATTTAAAGGAATCTTTTTTCCTTAGCAAAAGATCTCAAGAGGGCACTTAAAATATTCAGTAAACTACAATGTAAAAAGATGTGCTATCATTCAGGCTTTGTTGTAACCTTTCTAGAGCACAAGCAGAGCAGATTCCACATACATCTTAAGGGGCCTAAGATTTCTGGAATGGTAAATGAGCATTGGCTTCAACTTAAAGTCACCAGCTGCATTAGCCCCTAACAAGAGACTCAGCCTGTCCTTTGACGCTTTGAAGCCAAACATTGACTTCTCTTCTCTAGCTATGAAAGTCCTGGATGGCATCTTCTTCTAAGAGAAGGCTGTTTTGTTTACATTGACAATCTGTTGTTTGGTGTAGCCACCTTCATCTATGATTTTAGCTATATCTTCTGGATAACTTGCAGCAGCCTCTACATCAGCATTTGCTGCTTCACCTGAGACGTATATGTTAGGATGTGGCTGCTTTTCTTCCCCATGAACCAACCTCTGCTAGCTTCAAACATTTCTTCTGCAATTTCCTTATTTCTCTCAGCCTTCATGGGATTGAAGCGAGTTAGGACCGTGCTCTGGATAAGGCTTTGGCTTAAGGGAATATTGTGGTTGATCTTCTATCTAGACCCCTAAAACTTTCTTCATATTTGCAATAAAGTCTGTTTTGATTTCTTACCATTTGTGTGTTCACTGGAGTAGCACTTTTGATTTCCCTCAAGAACTTTTGTATTCACAGCTTGGCTGACTGGCACAAGAGGATTAGCTCTTAGCCTCTGTCAGCTTTCAACATACCTTCCTCACTAAGCTTAATGATTTCTAGCTTTTGATTTGAAATGGTAGACATATGACTTTTCCTTTCAGTTGAATACTTGGAAGCCATTGTACGGTTACTAATTGGCCTAATTGTGTGTCGGGGAAGAGGGAAGCTGGAAGAGAGAGAGAGAGAAAGACAGAGAATGGCCAGTTAGCAAAGCAGGCAGAACACATGCAGTATTTATCAATTAAATTCACTGTTTTATATAGGTGTGAGAACATGGAGCCCCAGAACAATCACAATAGTGGTGTCAAAGATCACTGATTGCAGATCAACATGACAAATATAATAATAATCAGAAACTTTGAAATATTATGAGAGTTAGAAAGTTGTGACACAGAGACATAAAGTGAGCATTGTTTAAAAAAAATGGCACTAATAACCTTTCCAGACACATGGGTGCCTCAAACCTTCAATTTGTAAAAAAATGCAATATCTAATGTACAATAAAACAGAGTAATAAATGAGGCATGACTTTACTTGTAGTTCCCTTTGTTATAACTTCTGTTAGTGGCACTGATGTATATAAGGTTGCAGAATTATTTACTTTATTTGATTATCTTTTTTAACAATAATAGTACTTGATCCTTTATTTTAGTTAACCAGATGTTGCCCTAAGCACTTTACTTGTAAACTTACTTAATCCTCACAACCAGCATATTAAATAACCGTTAAACTCATTTTATAGGTAAAGAAACTGAAGTGCAAAGAAGTTAAGCAAATGGACCAAGGTAATCTAACTAGTAAGGAGTAGAGTCAGATTTTAAACAGAAATGAGATAAAACATATAGTTCTTTAATAGCACATTTGGTGCACAGAAGATATTCCTCTTCTTCTTAAAAATGCTTCTTAAGGAATACTGATGACCTCATTTGGACAGTGAGATATAGTGTCTTATAATATTAGCAGCAAGTTCTATATTGTTATCTTAACTTGAAATCAAACCCTGGCACTTACTGCAAGTATAAACTTGGGCATTCTAGTTGCCTTATCTAAGCTTTAATTTCGCCATATGAAAAATGGAGAAAATAATAAAACTACCTTCATAGGATTGAAATAGCTTAGACATTTCACATAATTTGTTTAGCATGGTTTCTTCCACATAGTAAGTACTAAAATGTTAATTGTTTTTATTTTATAATTATTCATAATTATTGCTATTATATACTTTCTGTCAGTGTAACTAAAGTATCATTGTAAAAATGATGAAGTAATCATGCATGTAGATTAGTTTGCCTTATTTTGTTTCATGGTCACACTTTATCAATATTAAAAAATCAACACGGAGACAACAACAACAAATCTGTGTTGATTTTTGAATATTGATAAAGTGTGGTTCACAGGGGTACCTAGCAAGAAGGCATCTAGATGAACATTACTTATAACTAATAACACTATACAACTTATGGAACACTATTAGATATAGCACTCTTATAAAGTAGAAGGTATCATCATTTTTCAGATAGAAAGATGAAGGGGCATTGCCAGCCACCAAGAGGTGAATATATACTGTAGGTGAAATTTGAATCCAAGTCTTTTAATACTTAATTCAATAATCTGGGCACTATACCATCCCTGCATCCTTTAAAGGAATGTAAATCTTTCCTCTTTTTTTTTTTTTCTTTGTAGTTCATAGTGTGTTTTCTCTATCTTTACAACGTCCTTGTGAGGTATCAGCCCTGACTCCATTAGCACCAATGGAGAAACAAACCTAATGACATTTCCTGGAAACTGTTAGTCAGTAGTTATCTCTGCATTCCATGTTTCCATGCCAGTCAATGCAAATGCTGAGCAGCTACTCAGGAGACTGAGGCAGGAGAATCCCATAGAGTTAGAATTGTAGATACGAACATAATCAAGAAGCCATTCTATTGGAAAGTTTTTTAATTCAAATCAATACATGTATATCACTATATATTAAATGTATGCATACCTCCATCCATGTATAGATAATCATAGCGTTAAGTGGTTCCTATGTGCTTAGATAGGAAAATAATCTCTTATAATTTGATGGTACTTACATTGTAGATAAGATTTCACTATTTTACCCTCCTAATGATTCCTTATTTTGATGCCTAAAGACCAATACTTAAGAAATGTTTGAAGCTTCCCTCAAAATTGTATTTTTCCAAAAGATCTTTTTACTACATTTTTAGGTCAAGTATGCATTTTTTTTAAATTAATACTATTTACAAGTGCCATACATAAATAGTTATTGACTGTGCAATACAGTGGAGCCTCATTTATGTCATTCTTGACATCTATGTGAAAGATCTTGAGACTGAAATCTTGCTATACAATAAGATTATTTTCATTTTTCAGTGATCAACCCTCTTGAGTGGGAGTCCAGCCTGTTTTCTAGCAATGAAGTCTTCTCTGTAATAGATCCAGTTACTTATAGTAAATCTGGAAGAGGGAGAAATCTCAATTGACTGAAGAAAGTTTTCTAGGTCTCTTGCTTTCAGTAGGGCCAATAGTGAGGAGTTAAGCTCTGCTTGAAACGTCTCCATAGGACACAGTTTCCCTGTGAACTTTGTATCTTCTCTGCATAACAAGGTGGTGTTCTTGGTTTAAGAGTTCGTGCTTTTATCTGTAGATACATTCTTTCCTCTACCACATTTCCCTGGCTGCCCTGCTGCAGAAGAATTTGCTACAGAGAATTTATTCTAAATGTATTTCATGATACCTAGTTTGGCCCTGACATTGCTATACGCATTACTATTTTTACTTATAGGTTCTTTGTTCAGGGTCATTGGGTTTCCAGTAGTCCTTGAAATGGTTTAGAAGCTATATGTTATTTCTGCTTTTCAAACTTAAATGGTGAGAAATATTCTAAAGTACTTAGGAAACAAGATATTGACTTCCTTGGAAAACACAAACAAGTACTCAGTAAAATTGGAAACATTGTATTTCACACTTATGTTTTAGAGTTCAAAGTTACAGATACAAACAGGAGTATGTTTCAAGCGTTTGGAATCGGTAGATTTGTAGTGCTCATCATTTGATGTTAACCACAAAACTTTGATAAAATGACAACTGTCAGTGAGTTAAGCCATTCTGTGTTTAATTTTATTCTGTAATTGTTGATTGGTTGTTGAGAAAACACAGATATCAGAGTTTATTATCAGAGTGATCTAGGAAAGAAGGTTTTAAAAAAAAGGATTTTCCAAAGAATTGTAATAGAATACTTTTGTACACCTTATAATCTATTCTTTGGTACTGTTGTAAATAAATTGTACCAGCATTTGAATTTTAAGTGTTTTATTGGGTTGTTCCTACTGCCGTCACCAACATTCTATATGTATTAAATTAGTATTAAAACTTTATAATATACATGGAAGTAATTGGAAACCCTCTAAAGACTATGAATCAGTGAGGCAAACATTTAGAACTGTCTATAGATTTAAAAATTAAATTGTAAACCTCAGCCTGTTTCCAGTATAAAAATTAACTAAAACCAGCCAGGCACGGTGGCTCGTACCTATAATCCTAACCCTTTGGGAGGCACAGGCAGGTGGATCACTTGAGGTCAGGAGTTCGAGACCAGCCTGGCCAACTGGTGAAACCCCCGTCTCTACTAAAAATACAAAAATTAGCCAGGCATCGTGGGGCATGCCTATAATCCCAGCTACTCAGGAGACTGAGGCAGGAGAATCGCTTGAACCTAGGAGGTGGAGGTTGCAGTGAGCCGAGATCGCGCCACTGCACTCCAGCCTGGGTGACGGAGGGAGACTGTTTCTTAAAAAAAAAGAAAAGATAAAAAGCCTGTTTCCAGTATAAAAATTAACTAAAATCTTTTGTTACATCAGAAATACATACAATTTTCATGTTTGTTCTACGAACAAAATGTATTGAGCACACGTTTGTCAAAGCTGCCAGGATTAGAATCTACCAGGAAGTGTCAGCATTTGCTGAACATCCCTGTTAGGTTCATTTGTTCTTTTTTTTTAGATGGAGTTTCACTCTTGTTGCCCACGCTGGAGTGCAATGGCACGATCTTGGCTCACCGCAACCTCTGCCTACCAGGTTCAAGCAGCTCTCCTGCTTCAGCCGCCTGAGTAGCTGGGATTACAGGCATGTGCCATCACACTCAGCTAATTTTGTATTTTTAGTGGAGATGGGGTTTCTCCATGTTGGTCAGGCTGGTCTCAAACTCCCGACCTCAGGTGATCCGCCCACCTCAGCCTCCCAAAGTGCTGGGATAACAGGCGTGAGCCACTGCGCCCAGCCTGGTTCATTTATTCTTAATATAACATTGTTCCTATTTACCTAACTCTTGTTCTCTGTAGACGGCTCCTATTTTTCAGTGTTCTTGTTGAAATTTAGCAATCAAAATTGAATATGAAGCCCCCAAAGAGTATCTGGATACTATAGCATTTTTAAAAATAGTGTATTTATATTGATCAGTAAAATTATTTATCTTCTTATTGTTCATGTCATATTATTTATTCAGATGAAAATAAAATCTCAGCAGCCCCTTAAGGAACAGCTTTTTGATCCTTTCCTTGCCTAGTAGACTTTTTGGTGAGACTTTTTACTAGGTTTTAGTTTTTTTTCTTCCAAATTAATGAGTTTTTTTGTTGTTGTTGTTGTTTGTTTTGAGATAGAATCTCGCTCTGTCACCTAGGCTGGAGTGCAGTGGTGCTATCTCAGTTCACTGCAACCTCTGCCTCCCAGGTTCAAGCAATCCTCCTGCCTCAGCTTCCCAAGTAGCTGGTATTATAGGTCTGCACCAAGCGTGGCTGATTTTTGTGTTTTTAGTAGAGACGGGGTTTCACCATGTTGGCCAGGCTGGTCTGGAATTCCTGACGTCAGGTGATTTGTCCGCCTCAGCCTCCCAAAGTGCTGAGATTAATGAGATTTTTTTTTAGCATGTAGATTTGATGATTTTAATATATGGACAGGATCTGCCCTTCTATCTCATTCTCCTTTCCCAGTCTTGAGTCAGGAGAAAATTGATTAGCATGCCATCATCTGTCTCATGTTGTCACTGATACAAAAACATTCGATTGAATGGTGTTGATCAGCTTTGTAACAAGCACATTCCTCAGCATTGGGGGATGCAAAAAATAATATATGATGCTTGCCCTCACAGACCACACATTGTAGCAGAAAAAACTCCAGAGAAATAAATAATTATAATTGAAAGGCATCACTGATGTACCTGAAGTATGCCCGTCATATTTTTCAAGCACAGTGGGAGGAACAACTCACTCTGGCTAACCAGGGGAGGCTGGCAAAGATCCCTGTAAAGTTATACCATCCAGCAGGTGCAATATAAAGACTGGTGGAAATTCTCCAGTCAGCACAGGGGAAAATGGCACCCCTGGCAAAAGAGAAGACAGGGAAAGGAAGTGACATAGTGGTATAAAAATTTGAAATTTGTGATGTGGCTTAGAAGCTTGATATATACTGGTATGATTGCAGCTGCTACATTTAGCCTTTTTTTCTTTCTTTTTGGAGAATGAACCGCATTAAGAAATACATTTTACATCACAATTTAGCAAGTATATGTGCTAACATACTTCTGTTTCTACAAGGGATGTATTGTGGTATTTTCTATTGCATTTTACTCTAATTTAGTTCATTTAAAAAAATCCTGATTCTAACCCATGAAACTCATTGTATAACCTACCAGTGTGTTATATAACCCACGGTATGAGTAAATACCAGACCAGTGTTTAGCATGTGTATGTAAATGGAGGATGAAGGCAGAATTAGTGAGAAATGAGGCATGAAATAGCCAGCTGGGGTAGAATAATGGAGAGTTTTGTGTCACATCCAGTTTTTTGTTTAATAATAATGAAGATCAGGATATATATAATTGGTATTAATAATATATGTCAGGCAGTCTTCTAGGTGACTCACATATATTTACTTATTTAATCTTTACAACAAATCTATGAGGTAGGTAGGGCCTATTATTTTCAGCCTCTTTTTACTAATGAGTAAACTGAGCCACAGAAAGGGCAATGTAATTTGCCTAAGATTAGACAGATAGTAAGTACCAGAGCAGGGATTGAACGCAGGCAGTTTAACTCTAAGGCACATGCCCCTCAACCACATACTATATTCATGAGGGCAGTCCAGTCTTGACTCTGCATTTCAAGAAGACAGCTTATGAGCAATGTGAAAGACTGGTGCTGAGAAACCACCCGCCAGCCAATAATTAATAATTATTTACATTAGAATGTTCTCTAGTTGTCTTTGTCTTTTGTTGCAGAATACCTGAGTTGGAGTAATTTACAAAGATTAGAGGTTCATGGTCCTGCAGGTTTGGATGTTCAGGTGCATGGCACTGGCTTCTCCCAAGGGCTTTTGTGCTGTGTCATACATACGGATGTTCAGAGCTGGACGTCTGTGCAAAAAAGGGACCAAACAGGAGAAGGAGTCTTACCTTATAACAACCTGCTGTTGTGGGAAGTAATCTATTCCCATGAGAGTGAGACCTCACCTAGTCCCAATAGACAGCATTAATCTATTCTTGAGATACCCAAACACCTCCCACTAGGCCCTGATTCCCAGGACTGCTACACTGGTAATTAAACCTCAGCATGAGTTTTGGTGGTAACAAACTACATCCAGACCATAGCAGTGATAAATTTTGTTTACTGTCAATGTCTGTTACCTGCCAGACATTCAAGGCTTGGAAACTACAACACAATACCAGCAGGAGAGCAGGTGTGGACACCTCAGGCCTGTGTCAGATCACAAAGGTCTTTGACTGTAAGCTCCCACTGAATACCATCAAGCGAAGGGCAGACTTCTGGAGCCCCCATATTTTCCATGGAGTTCACAGATGAGCCTCTTTGTTGGTCCTCCCCTTTCCTTGGGGCACCACCTTTTGCCTTTTTCATTCTCTGCCTTGATTCTGCAGCTTCTGGAATTGTAATGTGTTTATTTTTGTGCCAGGTATGTTCTCCAGTTTACCGTATCTTTCCTTTTTAAAATGTATTCCTTTCCTTCCCTTTGGGTAGGATAGGCTTATTGCCCCATCCATGAATTCCACTATTATTATCCAGTCCCCAAAAGAAGTGTGGCACAGGAGAAAGTGAATCCAGTGTCTTTTGTGCTGTCTTTAACAGTTCTTACTTGCCAGCTCAAAGCACGTATCTCAGGACTCAGATGACTCTGTTCTCTTTTACCTCAGGATGAGTTTTCTACCCTGCAGTTAAGGGTGACTTTTGTTTCCATCCTGATTTGCAAATGTTAATTTCTATGTTTTAAGGCAGGGGTTGGCAAACTTATGACTAAATCTAATCCACTGTCTCTCACTCTCTCTCTCTCCCCGTGTGTGTGTGTGTGTGTGTGTGTGTGTGTGTGTGTGTGTGTGTGTGGCTCATGAACTATGAATGGTTGTTACATTTTTATTTTTTGTTACACTTTGATTTTTTATTTATTTTATTTTTTATTTATTTTTTGCTTTTAAAGTTTTCAGACTTTATTTCACAGCGATCAACACAGGAACGTACTGGAGTTAGTAACCCGGTGCCCAGCCTCCCCACCGTCCGCTTTATCAGGTCCTGTTCCTAGGAGGACTGGGCTAGGGCTGGGGCTAGGGGTGGGCATGGGAAAGGACGTTGCAATTTAAGGCATTTCTGGCTTCGGAGCCATCCCTGCCACTCCTGCACCTGCCCCTTGACCTTGGTCAGACATTGGCTGGCCCCTGGTCATTCTGAGACAAGGGTGACCATCACTGACACTGGGGGGAGGGTTTGCAGTGAGGCAGCCCTCAGCCACTCTCGGCCGAGACGGGAAGGATGAGACCCACCATTCCAGGGGTCAAATAAAATCAACACATGAAGAACACGGTTGGTGGCCAGGCCCAGATACCCAGGCAGGCAACAGAGGTCAACCCCATCCCACAGTGGGCTCCTCTCAGTGGCCCGTCACAGGGCCTGGGGTGTGGCAGAGGGACATGGCCACGTCCAGGGTGGCGGGGGTGGCTGGACAGGGCCAGCTGAGGGTAATTAAAGAGTAGCATAAAGAGGGTAAATAAAGAGTAACATTTTTTGACAAGTGGAAACTGTAGAATCCAGATTTCAGTGTCCATAAATAAAGTTTTATTGGAATATAGTGTCTCTTACCTGTTTATTTGTTCTCTATGGTTGTTATCTTGTTACAAGAGCACAGTTGGGTGGTTGTGTAGGAGAGCATGTGGCCCACAAAATATAAAATGCTTAACTCTTTGATTCCTTATAAAAAAAATTTGCTCACCACTCACTGGACTAAGACCTGAAACAAATTTCAGTCCTTACCTTTGCAAAATACCTTCTCTGGTAGCACAAACTTAATAACATGTGTTTGATAATGTGGCTTCCTATGTTGGAAAACCACATAATTTACAGCAAGATGAACTTGAATTTGACCTTGAACAAATTTGTGGCTGAAAATAATATTCTTAACACAGACACCACAAATTTTTATTTCAAGTATTTTTATTTTCATGGAAACCTTTTACCTTTGAAGAAAATATATACATTCTTAGTTTAGGGCTATAGCTTAGCACACAAGCAATATAGAAGAGAAAAATGAAGAATCCTTTTTGCTTCTGTAGTTGGACGTATTTAAATATTTAAGAGAAGGTCAGGTAAAAACACTTTACAATCACATGCTTTTATTTAGTTTTCAGAACTGCTAAATATGGTGGACAACCATCCTCCCAACAACATTTGTTATTTTAAGTAAGAATGTGGTGAATCTCATCACGGATTTGTCTGTATGCATTGTTTTTACATTATACAAAATCAGCCAATTAAAAAGAAAAAATTATTTTGTTTCCTTGGGATTGTGCCGATAAGTGAACTCATTTGTTAGCCAACATTATTGAAATCTGTGGGTATGTTTGTGTAGACTCAGCCCTAGAGCAAGCAGTATATTTGCAACTGAACACATATATTGAGAGAAATCTGGTAAGCTCTGCCATTTATATTCATCATAGTAAACAGCTCACTGACTTTATTAATAGGTTTCACTTAATACAGCTTCTTACTGTTCTGTATTTAGAGTTGATTTTACGTCTTTCTCTTCTATATACAGCCAGTAATAATCTGAAGCCAAATTTAATGCTCTCCAGAGACCATGCAACCCACGTTTGCATCAAGAGCCTGGTGATTTACAGACTCTGAGTTGGAGAGATGACCTCTACAATTACTGTAGAAACCCAGTGAGAAGTGAAGTGAGCTCACTGTAGAAAGATTTCAGGCATTGAAAAAACTTGCCTTATTTGGTAAATGTGGTTAACTGGTCCCAGCTGGTAATACTGGTGAGCTCATTGTGAGATATATTGTCTCTTAAAGCCAAATTCTTGTATTTTTAAAAATCTGTTAGAATTGGAGTATTAAATAGTATTTGTTCAGTTTTTCTTGATGTTCTAGGAAGTAAATCAAATCAGAAACAATAGAGTTCCATTTTGAAAACTAAAGCTCAGATGCAGTGACACTTAAAATATTCCCAGTATATCTTTTCTTGTCTCTTATGTTGCTTACCTTATTTAGCCTCTGGGGAATTTGGAGTTTAATTTATGCCTTGAAATACAAGACTCCTACGGGAAGCAAATTTATGTGGCCATGTGTGCTTTACTATACTTCTTTGCTCATGTAAGTTTACTCTGTATATTACACTTTCAGGATAGATTCTGTTAATTGCATTTTCTTTAATGACCAGTAGCATTTCATGCTTGTAAATGAAAGACTATGGTTTCTCATGTCTTCTGTAAAATTCCTACCTCAGATTTGTCTGTATCTTGAGTCTGGCTTTCCAGAGATTCAGTTGTTTCAGAGGAAAAAACACAGGGTTTAAGTCAAGGAGAACTTGGTTTGAATTCTGGCTCTGCTGTGTGTGAACTTGATGACTTCAGGACAGCTCCTTAACTGTTGTGACAGTTAAGAGGTGTTACCAGGGTGGGCGCGGTGGCTCACGCCTGTAATCCCAGCACTTTGGGAGGCCGAGGCAGGCAGATTACGAGGTTAGGAGTTCGAGACCAATCTGGCCAATGCAGTGAAACCCCGTCTCTAGTAAAAATACAAAAATTAGCCAGACGTGGTGGCACATGCCTGTAATCCCAGCTACTCGAGAGGCTGAAGCAGGAGAATCACTTGAACTCGGGAGGCGGAGATTGCAGTGAGCCGAGATCATACCACTGCACTCCAGCCTGGGTGACACAGCAAGACTCTGTCCCCCCCCAAAAAAAAAACAGGTGTGACCTATCCTTCTCAAGTGTTGTGAGATTTAACATATGAATATGGGAATGCCTGGCACAAAAATGGTAATAAATGCCAATTTCCTATTCCTTCTATTTCTTTTTTTCTTTTTTTGAGATGGAGTTTCACTTTTGTTGCCCAGGCTGGAGTGCAATGGCACAATCTCAGCTCACCGCAACCTCCGCCTCCCTGTTTCAAGTGATTCTCCTGCCTCAGCCTCCCGAGTAGCTGGGATTACAGATGTGAGCCACCATGCCCGGCCTATTCCTTCTATTTCTATTTCCAGCTTTTCCTAGGCCTCACTTTCAACTGTTTCCTTTTGGGTTATATTGATACGATTTGGCTGGTCCTCTCTGCCGAGTTACCCATTCTCCATGCGGTAGTAGGAGGGAATAGGTCCTCTGTATCCTTACCAATCAAACTGTGGTCCAATTACTAATGCTTAGAAAGATTCCTCAGCAATTGTTTTCTCCCAGGGACCTGCTTTAAAAATCTAATTTCATTTGTTTGTGGGTGAGGGAAAGGAAAGTGGTTTCCTAAAGTAAGTGCTTTCTTTCTAACTTAAACTAAAATACCACATTCTCTCATTTGAGGTCATAAAAGTAGCTCTCATCCCAGGGGACATGCGGAGATTAGAAAATGAGCAAAGGGAAGAGGAGGAGAAATGAGTAAGTCAGTGGCAAGAGCATCCTCTCCCCGCCAAATTATATTATGTTTTCATTTTATCTTGCACATGTTCTGCTTGAAATCCTATCTGCACCCATTATAACACTGCTTCCTGGCATCTAATGAAAAATGCCTCCATGGACTTGCTTAAAACACAAGGAAACAAGCTTATTCTTTGGGGAGTTACATATATATATATATGTATATAGTATGTAAAAATTCTGGAAGATAACATCAGAAAAACCCTTCTAGAGATTAGCTTAGGCAAGGAAAGGAGACATGAACAAATTTTTTTTTTCAAGGAAAGAAGACATGAACAAATATTTAGTGTGGTTTAGTTTGAGGTAGATAATATTTTAATAAAAAATTAATAATGCCTCAAAAAAATATGGTCTGGGGCCAGCAGCATCAACTAGGATCTTATTAGAAATGCAGAATCTTTGGTCCCACTTCAAGCTTGTCAAATCAGTATCTGCATTTTAACAAGACCCCTAGTTGATTCAAATGCATAATACAAGTTTTAGAAGCACTGCTCTGTATCACTTTTTTGGTATCCACATCTCTGATGAGAGTAACGTGGTCCTCTCTATTTGGGGGGTTATCCTTGGTTTTTGAAGTACTGAGTGACTAGAAAGATAACAGAATGGTTAAATAATCTGTCACCCTGTCTGTGCTTAACTGTCAATCAGTTCCTTGCACATATGAATTTCTCCACCTGTACCACCCATCTTCTCTAGCTAGATTCTAATTGTAAAACCCTTCAGGGAAGGACATTCATTCTTTATTTGGTGGGTTTTGTTTGTTTGTTGTCTGTTGGCTAAAGATAGTACTCATCAGTGTCACTGTGGGTTTCTCTTGGGACAGAAGTTGGCAAAATTGGATGTTGTCATTTCTTTTTTTCTGGTTCCTCTTCCAACACCCACATCCATTATTTACAACATAGACTTTGCCTGCCATGCCTATACCCTGTGAGCTGCCACCTCCCTGCCTCATCTACTCTGTTCTTACCTTTCTTCACTGTCCCTAATCACCACTGCCTCCTCTCTTCAGCTTCTCTGCTGTATATTTCCCTTGGGTCTCTTGTAGTTTTCCTCTTTGATCATTTCTTCTCTGTCCTCATTATGGTTTTCAGGTGAGAGGGTCATTTGGCAAAAGGAATAAAGTTAAAAATGAAAATCTTTTGGGTTCAGATCACCAGACTGCTGCTTATCCTGGATTCTTTGTGGGTTTTTAAAGTCATTGAACCCTCATCCCTTTCAACACACAGCCTCAAGCTGGTTTATAATTTTTCTATTCATATGCCAATGTTCATCTTGCAGCTGAGCTACTGAAGGACAGATTATTTATTCATTTTTGATATCCCTAGTGCCTGGCACAGAGCAACACAGTATAAATGTTTTTCTTTTAATTTTTTTATTTCCATAGGTTATTAGTGAACAGGTGGTGTTTGGTTACATGAGTAAGTTCTTTAGTGGTGATTGGTGAGATTTTGGTGCATCTATCACCCAAGCAGTATACACTGTATCCAATTTGTAGTCTTTTATCCCTCACCCCATTCCCACCCTTTCCCCCTAAGTCCTCAAAGTCCACTGTGTCATTCTTATGCCTTTGCATCCTCATAGCTTAGCTCCCAATTATAAGTGAGAATATACAATGTTTGATTTTCCATTCCTGAGTTACTTCACTTAGAATAATAGTCTCCAGTCTCATTCAGGTTGTTGCGAATGCTATTCATTCCTTTTTATGGCTGAGTAGTATTCCATTGTATATATATACCACCGTTTCTTTATCTACTCACTGATTGATGGGCATTTGGGTTGGTTCTGCCTTTTTACAATTGCAATTTGTGCTACTACAAACGTGTGTGTAAGTATCTTTTTCATATAGTGACTTATTTTCCTCTGGCTAGATACCCAGTAGTGGGATCGCTAGATCAAATGGTAGTTCTTCTTTTAGTTGTTTAAGGAATCTCCACACTGTTTTCCATAGTGGTTGCACTAGTTTACATCCCACCAGCAGTGTAGAAGTGATCCCTTTTCACTGCATCCATGCCAACATCTATTATTTTTTGATTTTTTGATTGTGTCCATTCTTGCAGGAGCAAAGTGATATCACACTGTCATTTTGATTTGCATTTCCTGGATCATTAGTGATGTTGAGTATTTTTTCATATGTTTGTTGTCCATTTGTATACCTTCTTTTGAGAATTTTTTATTCATGTCATTAGCCCACTTTTTGATGGGATTGTTTTTTTTCTTGCTAATTTGTTTGAGTTCATTGTAGATTCTGGGCATTAGTCCTTTGTATAGATTGTGAAGATTTTCTGCCATCCTGTGGGTTGTCTGTTTACTGTGCTAACTGTTCCTTTTGCCATGCAAAAGCTCTTTAGTTTAATTAAGTCCCAGCTATTTATCTTTGCTTCTTTGTATTTGCTTTTGGGTTCTTGGTCATGAAATCCTTGCCTAAGCCAATCTCTAGAAGAGTTTTTCCGATGTTATCTTCTAGAATTTTTATAGATTCAGGTCCTAGATTTAAGTCCTTCTTCCATCTTGAGTTGATTTTTACATAAGGTGAGATCCAGTTTCATTCTCTTATATGTGGCTTGCTAATTACCCCAGCATCATTTCTTGAATAGGGCATCCTTTCCCTGCTTTATGTTTTTGTTTGCTTTATCAAAGATGAGTTGGCTACAAGTATTTGGGTTTATTTCTGGGTTCCCTATTCTTTTCCATTAGTCTATGTGCCTATTTTTATACCAGTACCATGCTGTTTTGGTGACTGTGGCCTTACAGTATAGTTTGAAATCAGTTAATTGATGCCTCCAGATTTGTTCTTTTTGCTTAGTCTTGGTTTGGCTATGTGGGCTCTTTTTTGGTTCCATATGAATTTTTGGATTGTTTTTTCTAGTTACGTGAAGAATGATGGTGTTATTTTGATGGGAATTGCAATTGAATTTGTGGATTGCTTTTGGCACTATGGTCACTTTCACAATATTGATTCTACCCATCCATGAGCATAGAATGTGTTTCTATTTGTTTGTGTTGTCTGTGATTTCTTTCAGCAGTGTTGTAGTTTTCCTTGTAAAGGTGTTTTACCATCTTGGTTAGGTGTATTCCTAAGTTGTTTTGTTGGTCTTTGTTTGTTTGTTTGTTTTTCCTTCCAGCTATTGTAAAAGGAGTTGAGTTCTTGATTTGATTTTCAGCTTGGTCGCTGTTGGTATGTAGGAGAGCTACTGATTTGTGTACATTAATTTGCTGAATTCTTTTATCAGCTCCAGGAGCTTTTTGGAGGAGTCTGATTTTCTAGGTATACAGTCATATCATCAGCAAGCAGTGACTGTTTGACCTCCTCTTTACTGATTTGGATGCCCTTTACTTCTTTCTCTTGTCTGATTGCTCTGGCTAGGACTTCTGGCACTATGTTGGAGAGGAGTGGTGACAGTGGGCATCCTTGTCTTGCTCCAGTTCTCAGAAGGAATGCTTTCAACGTTTCTCCTATTCAGTATTATGGTGGCTGTGGGTTTGTCATAGATGGCTTTTATTACATTGAGCTATGTCCTTTGTATGCCAATTTTGCTGAGAGTTTTAATCATAAAGGGGTGCTGGATTTTGTTGAATGCTTTTTCTGTGTCTATTTAGATAATCATGTAATTTTTGTTTTAAATTCTTTTTATGTGGTGTATCACATTTATTGACTTGCGAATGTTAAACCATCCCTGTATCACTGGTATGAAACCCATGTCATCATGGTGGGTTAGCTTTTTGATATGTTGTTGGCTTCGGTTAGCCAGTATTTTTTTTTTTTTTTTTTAACAATTTTTGTATCTATGTTCTTCAGGGATATTAGTCTGTAGTTTTCTCTTTTGGTTTTTTCCTTTCCTGGTTTTGGTATTAGGGTGGTACTGGCCTCATAGAATGATTTAAGGATTCCCTCTTTCTCTCTCTTGTGGAATAGTGTCAGTAGGATTGGTACCAATCCTTCTTTGAATGCCTGATCGAATTCAACTGTGAATCTGTCTGGTCCTGGACTTTTTTTTGTTGGTAATAATTACCATTTCAATCTTGCTGCTTGTTCTCTTCAGGGTATCTGTCTGTTCAGGGTATCTAGTTCTTCCTGATTTAAGCTAGGAGAGTTGTATCTTTCCAGGAATTTATCCATCTCCTCTAGGTTTTCTAGTTTATACATGTGAAGGTGTTCATAGTAGCCTTGAATGATCTTTTGTATTTCTGTCATGTCTGTTAAAATACCTTCCGTTTCATTTCTAATTGACCTTATTTGGATTTTCTCTCTTCTTAATCTTGCTAATGTTCTATCAGTTTTATTTATCTTTTCAAAGAATCAGCTTTTGGTTTCATTTATCTTTTGTATTGTTTTTTGTTTCAATTTCAAAATGATCTTTTGGATTGGAATCACCAGACTACTGCTTATCCTGGATTCTCTGTGGACTTTTACAGTCATTGAACCCTCATCTCTTTCAACACACAACCTCAAGCTGGGTTGTAATTTATCTTTGTGCATGCCAGTGTTCATCTTTCAACTGAGCTATTGAAGGACAGATTATTTATTCATTTTTGATATCCCTAGTGCCTGGCACACAGCAACACAGTATAAATGTGGTTTTGTTTCTGTTTGTTTTGTTTTTTATTTTTTGAGACAGAGTCTTGCTCTTGTTTCCCAGGCTGGAGTGCAGTGGTGTGTGATCTTGGCTCACTGCATTCTCTGCCTCCTGAGTTCAAGCAATTCTCCTGCCTCAGCCTCCCAAGTAGCTGGGATTACAGGTGCCCGCCACCATGCCCGGCTAATTATTGTATTTTTAGTAGAGATGGGGCTTCACCATTTTGGCCCGGCTGATCGTGATCTCTTGACCTCCAGTGATCCACCCGCCTTGGCCTCCCAAATTTCTGGGATTACAGGTGTGAGCCACCATCCCTGAGCTTAACACAGTAAAAATGTTGATATTGTTAAATAAAATATCTGTTGTCTTATTAATTGTAAAATTCTGAAAACTAAAGGTTTTAGAAGCCTTTTTTGGAGAACTTTATAGAGAAGACTGCAAATGAAATATACCAGAAATAGGGACAGATTTAGTGCTTTGGGTCCACAAGAAGGAAAGTAGGGGGGTTCCCTGGGTCTTTGTTGGATGCTAGAATAGCTCCAGAGGCGAATGTGGTTCTCAGACTGCAGTGTATTTTTAGAAGATGGTATCCAGGACAGTTTATCCTGTCTGGACAATGCTGAGCAATTCAATGCTAGAATTTAATAATTAGGACAACAGTTTGTGCATGGTGTTCATCCTTAAAATTCATTTTATGAGTCATGCTACCTTAGGCATAATTAGAATAAGACCGCACACAGTGGATTTTCCCCCACTCATTCTTTTCATTTGTACTATGTGATTATGGCAATGTATGTGGTCTTCCCATTGGATCCTCATTATTTCTCTGTGTAGTTTCATAACAAAAAAACTATCAGTCTGGGATTGCTGTCAGCTGATTTTTTTCTAGTCACTGAGTTTCTCAAGTTACTGTTTCAGCAAAATGGGTAGCAACCACAGCAATTTAAAAATAAAACTATTTTAAAAGCAATAAAGTATTTTTGTTGTTGTTGTTGTTCTTGCTGTTGGTTTAGAATAAGCCACGTCAGTCTTTCAATTCTTAACTGTTCCAAAATTCAATCTGAGGTCTTGGTGTAGCATTCTTTCTTTTACTCTGTTGTATTTATTATCTGGGGGCGAACACTTAGTAACTAGGAATTTATTTTAATAAACAATACTGTAAATCTAATAAACTCAAAAGACCTCAAAAGGACTCATTCACTAGCTAGCAAATTGGTACAAAATGATAAATAAGAGTCAAAATCAAATCATGTAATGATGAAGTCACAAACATGAAAATATCATTGTTGACGCAAAGCAGAGCTTCGTAGCACATTTCCTGATATTTAGTTCAGGTGCTGTTTCCTGCCTCCGTGTCCCCCCAGCCCCGTCCCACTACCCTGCTGTCTACTCCCTTGTCAATTCTTTTATTCCTTTATGATTTTACCGTAATGAAATTTATCATTCAT
This sequence comes from Pan paniscus, assembly GCF_029289425.2. NCBI lineage: Eukaryota > Metazoa > Chordata > Mammalia > Primates > Hominidae > Pan > Pan paniscus. The sequence goes on from NC_073258.2 coordinate 101,694,412, forward strand.
ATTTCAGAATATTTTCAAATTCTTCTTAGGTATTCTCCTCCAGGGTATCTGCAAAAGTAGATAGAGAGCCTGGGTGGTCAATGGCAGTGAAAATAGGAAACATTTGAATTGAGTATCATTTGGGTGAGGGTCTTTGCAGATTTAAATCCAGCCCATTCTCCCTGCCCACTCCCTCCTGACCGTATGCCTGAGATGTGGCTGCAGGGGGAGACTAACCTCAGAACACCTTTTCTTCCCCAATGAGCATGTGGCATATACCCAGTTGCCAGATTAGAACTGGCAACATCCAAAAATGGTCTAATTTGGTCACAGATTGGGGAGATAGTATTTAGCGGAGTTGGCATGTATATTCCGATCTGACCCCAAAGCCCTTACTCCTCTGCTGTTCCCTGTGGCACTAGTTTGAGGAAAGTAAACAGTTTAGCAGCCACTTTCCCTTTATGCCTGACAGGGTGTGGGACAAATTAAGTTAAACAGTTAAAATATTGGGCCGCTTCCATTTGGTATCTCAATTAGAGCCAGAAAGTTTAGGGAACTAAGTGTATTGGTTAGGTTATACTGAGTTGATTTTCTGTTGAATCTTAAAGAATCTTCCCTGTCAACAATTTCTTTAGGTTATTTATATAGCACTTCCCTTACTGCCTTAAAAATTGTGCAAAGCAAAGAGTCAAATTCCATTTATCATGGAATCAGTTTAAATCCCATTTTTTTTCACTGGGGTATCGGATGCTTTTTATAATTTCTTTCACTTTAAAAATGAATTATTTGCTTTTGACTATGTGTCTGTATAAATTTGAAATGGATTCTAAAGTCTAATTCATAAAGAGATTTTGCAAAATTATATTTTTGAAAATTTATTTATCATGTTTTGTCATTGATTTATCAGATACAATACATATGTTGGCTAATTTTAAGAAACAAAAGAAATGGATCATTGTCTGGAAGCTATAACTCCCAAGTTAACTTCAGACCAAATTTTTATAATTTTATTGCACATATATGAATGCAACTGCAAGAATTAATAATAAAATATTTCAAAATAAGATGACTGGTACCAAAATGAAATTATAAGTTAAGGTAGACAGAGGTTGAATTACATAATGTAAATCCTCTTCAGATTTTCACAAAAAGAACTAAGTGCTGTGGGAAAAGAGGTGTACTGTTTCCCCGTAATTGCATTGTGTCCTAAGCAATTCTTGATGAGGTAGGTTTGCAGCCAAGAAGACAAGTTGAGCTTTATTTACCTCTTTCAATGGGTGCTATCTCTTGGATGTGCTCAGACCCTGAGAAGCCTATGGTCTACATTTTTTATTTTAAATCTTTAGGACTTTATGATTGGATAACCTTGGGCAAGTCAACATCAGAGGATGCAGTTCATAGCTATCTCTTTAGATTTCGAAGGATTCAAATGAAATTTCTACTGTAAAATGTTTTGTGAAATCTGAAGTATTATCTAATTGTTAGTTATTATCTCACAGCTTGCATTTTTAAAAACAAGCATTTCATCGATTTGTTTGAATCTAAAAGTGTAGCTATCATACAGGGAACAGACTTCCTTGAATAAGTGTATGAAAAAAAATTCCTGAAGGGGCTAATTAACCATCTGTGGGACACAATACATTTCTTTATAGAGTTGGACAAAATGACCTCCTCTTAGTTTTCTTCAAACTCTAGGGTTCTCTGATTGCTTAATTTTGTAAATTATTAGTTATTTAGAAAGATCTTCCCTTTTGCTATCTCTTTGTTTGAAATTATCACAAGATTTAGAAATAGCTCTTTATTACTTCTAATTTGTATAATCATCACAAAGAATTAGCTTTTGTATCTAGACTAATTTTACTTAGCACAGCGATGCCCCGTTCCTGTTTGGAGGTTACATATTATTGCAATAATTGATGTATTGCATGTGCAAGTTAATCTTAAGAAATGACTGTTCATCAGTGCATCTCTCTACTAGCTGACCCAATTAAGACCAAATTAACAATAAGACTGTAAATGTTTGCAAGATTCCAATAGCCATTTAACTTCTTTGAGAAGAAATCAAATATAGTGGGAGGAACACTGAATTAGGTTTAGACTTTATGTTGACCCTCCTTGATTTAAAATGAAGGAGGTCTCTTTCTGTGCTTCACTAAATTGGATAGTTTAAAAGAAAAACACTAGAAATTATGAAGAACTAATACAAAGCTGTGTTTGTAAGCGTTTTGTCATCCCTACCATGGACATGATACTGTACTGAGTACTGACATGCAGTAATCTCACTTATCAATGCATGTCAATACTCAGGATGGTACAGTAAATATTGGTAAGATTCCAGTAGTCCTTTAACTTCTTTGAGAAGAAATAAAATATAATAGGAGGAACATTAAATTAGGTTTAGACTTTATGTTCAATGCATTTCCAGTACTCAGAAAATACTAAGCATTAAGTTATTTACTGAGCATTCTGTCGTCTCTACTATGGACCCAGTTCTGTGCTGAGTACTGGAGATGGCATTGATGAGTGAGATCATCCTTGCTCTTGAACTGTTCGGTCCAGGGTCAGTGGAAGTTGAGCCCTGGTTCTCTATAGCTTCCCCTCTTGTGGCTGGTTCATGTACAACTAACCAATGAGGTCTAATGCCATTCTCCATGATCTCTCCTCTGAGATTTGCAGATCCCTCTCATAACCCTTATCTAAACTACTTGAATCAAATACTTTCATCTTTATTTCTACTTTTTGAAGTGAAGTTAAGTAATTTCTCTGGGTCTTTCTAGCTTAAAAATCCTTGAAGTACTTACATGGTAATCGTAACTATTTCATTTGAAGCATTCATCTGACCAAGATGTGAGCTATCATGCAGTATAACTGTGTGACATTAAATGATGGACACAGAGATGTCTGATCCAAGTTTCCCTTCAGGATGACCTTTTAACTCCTGCCACTCACAAGGATGGATACAGACAGTCTGCAGCTGTCAGCTCCTCCTGGGCTCCTCAGTTGCAGAAAGCTGCCTCCCCAAGGGCACATCCCTCCTGAGGCAGGCCATAATTCAGGCAGCCCAAATCTAGTGGTTGATAGGGGCAGGAGCAGAAAGGCACAGCCATTTAAGCTCACTAGGAGGCAATTCTCACAGGCAGTGCTAGCTCCAGAGATCCCCACTGAGTGAGCCTGGGCTTTTCCTCCCTGCATCACAGTCCCATCTCTACCTCTATCCAATCCCGCTTCTGGAGAACCCATCTGGCAGCAAGGAGGTTTCTAAGAATGCTCTTTGTTACCTGCTCAAGCCCTGTACTTTATTTAAAAATTGTTTCATTATTTAAAAGGCTGTTTTCAGAGTAGCAGAACCTTCTTCATGGTGGAAGGCTAAATACAGGCAGATATGTAAGTATTTCACATAAGAAGGTATAGCTGATTGTGGAGCAGAATGCCCCAAACATCAATTACAGCTTAATGTCTTTGACTATTATGAAAAACAGCCTTTCCTTTAAAAAAAAATGCTTTTCCATAATTTAGCTTGACGTGTATCCCCAGGCCCTGTAAAAACTTCCACTACTTGTCAATGAGTGATAGTTTCATTTCTTGTAAAGTGCCAAAATGAGAATTCAGAGTTTCATTTTGGAGAAAAGTGGGATTTGTAAAGTGTTGCATGGGGAAGAATGGACTAGTTGACCTAAAACAAAGTGGGGGATATGGGGATGTGTATGTGGGCTGGGGGTTATATATGTTTATGTGTATATTCCTAAAATTCTTTGGCCAGTTAACTAAAATTTTCTAAGTACATATGGAAAAAAGTAAATTGCCATTCATTTTATGACATGTCAAACGATGTTGTTGTTCAAAGGAAACCAATTTCCCATTTTTATTATTAAAAAAGGCTTAAAATAATAACTTGTTCCAGATAATTTACCTTTTAAGATAATAAAATAATTGATTCTAATACTCTTTTTAGAGGAAGAGGGATTTAACATGGTTCTTGAAGAACATGTAATGCTGTAGAAGGAACAAGAGCAACTTCTCCAGGACAGGTGGAAGGGCCCTGGTAAAGTAATGGTGGTGATGGGCACGGTGGCACTGATGTGGTTCCATTGTCACCTTGTCATATTGTGTTAGAATCTGTTGGGTGTAATGCTTCTTTGTGTATTTTCTCATTTGTTTCCTAGTGCAGTTTCAGTATCACTACAGTAGAAGCTTTTCTCTCCTCGGAGTTCCAAAGCATCTTGTTGAAATTCTTGTGGCATTAACTATTGTACTCTGTACTTCACATTGTAGATATTTATGTGTTATATCCTCTCCTCTACTTAAACTTAACATCCTTGGAACATAAGTCATGTTTTAAGTAGCACACTCAGCGTGTCGACAAAATAAGTGTTCAGTAAATATTTAGTGAATCACTAAAGTGATTGTGCTGGACAAGATGATTATAATCTTGCTCTTACAACAGAAATAAATGAAGATTAAAGAGTGCTATGGTCTGAATGTGTCTCCCCAAATTCTCAATCTCCAATGCAGTAATGTTGACAGGTGGGGCCTTTTGAGAGGCATCTGAGTTATGAGGGCACCATCCTCATGAATGGATTAATGCCATAATGAAAGGGCTTAATTGACAGAGTCCTTTCTTTTTGCCCTTTTATACCTTCCGTCATATGAGGACACAGAGGAGGAGTGAGGAGGCAGCATCAAGGTGCCACCTTGAAGCAGTCCTCCCAGGATACCAAACCTCCTACTGCCTTCATCTTGGACTTCTCACCTTCCAGAACTGTAATAAATAAACTTCTGTTCTTTATAAATTACCTAATCTATGGTACTCTGTTATAGCCACACAAACAGACTAAGACAACGAGGTTAAATGAGTTTTCCCATCTTAGCACATTTAATAAGTGATCTGTTCGACACCCTGGTTTTCTGATTTAACCTAGTCCTTTGTTTCTATTAACCTATAGGTATTTAAAGACAGGAAACTCTTTTTCTCTGGAAGATAAGAGGCAGACTAGTAACTGACAGAGTTTCTGTGTTATCTGCAGTCTCTTTCTACTTTTGGCAGTGCTCCTTGTTCACTCATGGGCTCGTGCTGGTTTTCTTATATCCTTGACTTAACTCTTGACCCACCTTGTTCACCTTCCCAAGGTGGGTCCCAAGCTGGACCATTCTTTAGAGTTCAGCTTCTTGGATCTGGGTCATGTTATCAGGTAACCAAGGCCAGTCTTTTGGACTTTGCCACAGTAGGCAATAGGCAGGGTTGGTGTTCTCTGTTGGAAGTGAAGTCAGGAAAGGAATGGAATATTAAAGAACAAATACACAAAAATAAGGCACAAAATCTAAGGGAAGATCACTAGCTGAGGCTTAGAGGAACTAAGGAACAGAGCAGGCATCCAGATGACAGCCATTTTGAGGAATCTGTGGGCAGGTTTTCCTTAGGCAGCCACGTCTTTTGAAGATCCACGTTTCTGCCTCTCGAGATGTCCCTCCATGGTCTAAAACGTATTCAGCTCTCTCAGCCAGCTCCTGATGCTTGAAGTTTGACTCCCTCAAACTGTTCCAGGCTGCAGTGATCTTTCAAAAGTTCTGTTGTATTTGTTTCCTTTCATGGTTTCACTGTTTTTTTTGATGGCTTTCTGTATTATCCTATAAGTTCCATGAGGATTGAGTATTTATGTTTTAAGAAATGTACTAAGTAATTTACAAGAAGTTACCTCATTCCATCCTGTTAAGCGCTTCATTAAGTACCATTGATATTCGTATTATACATATGAGGAAATCTGAGAAATAGCCTCTTAAGGACCCCATAGATATTAAGTGGTGAAATCAGGATTTGGAATCAGACTGCTTGACTGTCATTAAAGGCTGTACTCATAATCTGTCACATTATATCGAATAGATATAACTTACTATTTCCAACTATTTATTTTCTTAAATTATAAGGCAGATTAATGTTTTCAAAATAAAAAATTGGTTAAAATGCTGCTTGAAGTAACCTGTAGTCTGTGCCTGTGGCAGGGACTAATAGTTAATTAATTTTAGGTAGGTTTTATACTCACATAGTCCTTATGGCTGAAGAATGGGCTATTCTGTTATTATCAAGGATACTAGCTAAAATAGTATCGTGTTTAGAGTGCCATGGGGGAGGGTTCTGTGTGTTTTGAGAGAACTCCAAGTCTTGGGAAGCTGCCCCTGTTTCACAGGCATTTCACGCCTGTGAGGTTCTCTCCAAGGGGGCTGTTGTTTTTCATAATGAGTTGCACTCAGCATCTTGAGGCAGATGAGTCAGAGATGCCTTTCCTTATCCACATGTAATTCCTGGCTTTTTGGTTATTTTCTGGACCAACTGAGTAGATGGTTTTTCTGAGGCATGTGAGACAGACGCAACCTTGAAAAAGGGAAGCATTGCCAAAAACATGGCTTTGTCTGGGTTTCACGCATATGTTTCATAGGGTTTTTATTCACAGAAGAGTCAGAAGACTCTTGTTTTGTTCACAGGAACAAAAGTTTGTGTGGCCCATAGCAAGCTCCTAATGTCTTTCTGTCCTTGTCCCTCCTCCCTCTTCACCTGTTTTTATATAGTCTTCAAAGTGTTCAGTCTAAAAACATTTATTAACCCTCTGCATGCCAGGTAGACTTTTTTTTTAATATCCTTATAGGTTCAGAGATGAATAAGTCATAGGAAATAACTTAAAAGCATCAACTATTTTTTTTTTTTGAGATGGAGTCTTGCTCTTGCCACCCAGGCTGGAGTGCAATGGTGCAATCTTGGCTCGCTGCAACCTCTGCCTCCTGGATTCAAGCAATTCTCCTGCCTCAGCCTCCCGAGTAGCTGGGATTACAGGTGCACACCACCACACCCAGCTAATTTTTGTATTTTTAGTAGAGATGGGGTTTCACCATGTTAGCCAAACGGGCCTCAAACTCCTGACCTCAGGTGATCCACCCACCTTGGCCTCCCTAAGTGCTGGGATTACAGGTGTGAGCCACCATGCCCAGCCAAAAGCATCAACTATTGAAGGGTGCAATAGAGACAGATAGTTTATGTCTATGCCATAGTAAATGCCGAGTTAGAGGTACACGTAGGTATGAAGTGCCTTGTGGACATAAAGGGCACTTGATCTAATGTGGAAGTCCAGTCTCTGGAAAGATGATACTTGAGGCAGGTATTGCTAGATGAGTGAGAGCTAGCAGGGGAAAGGAGGGCTGTCTAAGCAAAGAGCATAGGCATAGTAGGCAAAAGATTGTAATGGTATGTGAGAAGAACTTCAAGCACATTGGTATTAGTAGAGCATAAAATATGAAGTTCCAAGTGTTGGAGATGAGACGAAAAAGACATGGAACTGCTACATTTACGGAAAGCCTTGCTTGCCTTGCCAAGAGGTTTGAATTTCATTCTGTGGCTTTGGAAACTGTTTATACTAAGAAATGTAATAGTAAAAACTGTATTTTAAATTAATTATTCTAACTAAAATATGGATAATGAATAGGGAGAAGGAACAAGACCTTGAGGAAGATCAGGTGGGTGTTAATTAAAATAGTTTAGCTATTTTAAAGCCCTAAATTATTGCAGTCATTTTGAAATATAGAGAAGTCTGTTGTTCTGAAGTCCAGATGCTTTGGTAGCTCTTGATGGGATCAAATTATAATCAATAGCAGTCTTCTTCTTGAATATTGTATTTACTAAAAAATCCATTGTGTTAGACTAAGTCAATTTCTAAAAAGTGACACTCTGGTCTTATCTTTAATTCATGCTGTAAAATCTGGTAGGTTAGGCCTGTGTTTAGAGAGTTTGATATAAAGAAACCATTCTTATAAATACAAATGGAACTGATTACATACGATATCTGTCTAGAGCCAAATGAAGATACTGGCATTCGTGAAGATGACATTATAGATGCTTCTAGAAAAGTCTTAAAGAAAAGATCAGGTTTCTAGTCAGTAACCATAATTTCCAAATACATTAGCTATTGAGTGCTGCCTGCCCTTAAAATAAAAGCACATTTTCTTTCTGGTTTTCCATGTACAGCATGACTGAGCTCTCAGGAAGAAGACCCTTGGCTCACTTGGTCACATTCATTAATTGTTATTACCTCATGACTACAAGTATAACCCGATATGCTAAATAGCTGAAAAATTCTTCTCTCTGATTAACCTAAATATCTCAGCTTCAGTCCATTTTCTTCTGTTGTATCCTCACCGGAGATGGAGAACAGGTGGTCACCATGTGACACACTTCGATTTTATAACAACTAAAAGAACTTGTAAGTTATTTCCTTCACCTTGGATTTCCCTTTCAGTGCTCATCATGTATTCATCAGAATGTCAGAAGTATTTGAATACTGTCATTTCCATGGAGAGTTGAGGGATCATTTTATGAGAAATGACAGCATCCTTAGTCAGAGAAACATTTAGGGGTGTGTGTGTGTGTGTGTGTGTGTGTGTGTGTGTGTGTATGTTTCTTTTTGAAATTGAATTTGGGCTTTTTTGAGTCTCAGTGTTTTAAATTTCAGCATTATGTTATTGTAAGTTAATTTCATTAAATGTTTCCAGTTTGTTGTAGGTTGATGTTGGACCTCATGATATGGAGAGAAAATATTTGAAGTATAGGAAAGAACAAATAGATAATGCTTCTTCTTAGCCTTTGCATTAAAATGAACTTTCTAATTATTTTTCAAGTATTGTCAGTAATAAAATCGATTAAGTTAGGATAAAATTTTTCTTTGTATTTATTTTGGCAACAATGAATAGCTGAAAAGCCATAAATAAGACTGGAGGTGAGGAGAAACTTAAAATCACAAATAATTGACAAACGGGACAGATTGTCACCTTATTCAGTTCAACTGAAAGGAAAATTTCAAGTTAATTTCTTCAACATAAAACTAAATTGCATTTGAAGATTTTTAAAAATCTATATAAATTATAATACCTAAAACTTAATTTGTATCAATTGGTGTATTAAGAGTTGGAAGAATGATAAATTATTAGTAATAATTAATTTTGAATTTTTGGTGACCACAGAACTAAGCTTTTAGGAATTTTCCTAATTCTAATTGATAAATTCCTTCATAAAGAAGAACCCTATTTCTCAAGTCAAGCAGTAAACAGAATTGATAGAAATATTTATTTTAGGTTTTCTCTAGTTTATAAGTTATTTTCACAACTTAGTTTTTAAGTCTCAAAACTGCAATGAGTTCATTATTAAAAACATTAATTAAGTAATTCTTGAGAAATAATGAATCACCCCATGCCTGAGAATTAATCTCACATTTTACCCACCAATGGCTATTTTATTTTTTCTTTGCAATCCTTTGCAAATATAAGAAAAGATGAAGCATTGTTTAAGAGTGAGGATTTTGAATTTTAGACAGGTTGTATTCCAGTGAAAATAAAGTAATGGAAAATTTTCAGTCAGCTATACTTCTACATTTTAAAGAAATATCAGAATGTATTCTGCCAAATAGTTCTTCAGGATATTTGAGTTTAATGGTGTAAGGTATGCCCAGCCCTCACTCACGGACTTGGCATAGTTGTAAACATAGTCTAGACTTTCATGAGCTGTGTGAGTGGTGACCTGGGTAATTTCACAAGAGACAAGACAGTGACTTGACTTACAGACTGCATTTTTGCAAGTGTTCTGGTCACGTTTATGTGATGTGACAGAGGGACTTCTTGATTATAAAGCAATAGTGAAGGATAACAAAACGTCAGCATTCACTGAGTGCTGAAACTGCGCAGTAAAGTAAAATGAAAAGAAAAGGTATATTTTTGTGACTGAACATTGAGATTCATTAAGTTTGTGGACTAAGCCATGTGACTTGAAAGTAGCTAAGTGGCAGCACTACCACCCAGCCTTCTCTTTTAACTACCAAGCTGACAATTTTTATGATGATTTCCATAATGCTGGTTATCATGTTTGCTTCACAAGCAGACAGTTTTCAATGCCAGCACCATTTGCTTCTTCTTTCCTTCCTTTAAGCCTTTCATTGCTCTCATCACTTAATGTGAAATTTTGATAATGGAATTTTACCGTTGAAATCTACAACCCCAAACTAAAAAGGACAAAGCAGTGCTAAGATAGCTGTTGAAAGGGCAGTAGTAGATATTTTCTACAATTCCCACCTTTCTAACTGTTGATATTCCTACCGGTTGATGACCTTATTGCATCTGGGGTCATTTGCCAACACACAGGGCCGCAACACCTGTGGCCATCCCTGTGAAGTGTTCCTCATGGGAGATGTGCCTACGAACAGTTTATATACAGGACCACCAGAAAAATAACTGTTTGTGCTTTAAGTAACCAAATTCTTACCTATACTCCACTCGATTCCAGAATGTTTAAGCTGAAATCATTTCATCGTGCTTTCTTACATGATAGAGAGGAGGCCAAGGCCCTAGAGTGGTGAAGTGTGCAGTGTAATATAACCAGTGGTAAAACGGAGAGGACAGTTAGGACTGTTGACAGTGTTTACAGAATTGGCTAAACATCATTCATTCATTCATTCATTCACCAGTCCTTTTTGTGTGGGAAGTAAAACCTGTTAGCTCACAGCTTAGTCTAAGATTTCCCAACCTCAGCACTATTAACATTTTGGACTGGTAAACCAGTCAAAATCATTGTCTCTGTATTTCTCTCTCTCCCATGTCTTTATCCTGGGGAGTTCTACAATCTGATTATGGAAATTGGGCCTTAGAAAAGAAATATCTGCAATAATAATTTTTTTCCTAGAACTATTCTTATAAAAGAGCAACTTTTTTTTTTTTTTTTTTTATCCTAAGATCAAAGATCAAGGGAGGAGGGTCAGAGGAAGCCAGCTGAGGTCATTCTGCAGTACAAGTTCAGACCATGTTCTTCCAGCTGGAGGGAAGAAATGCTGAAGGAGAAGGAGTGCCAGGTGTATTTGAGGAAGGCATCTGGGAACTTCCCCCAATGTTTCTGCCCAGATTTTCTGATGGAAACTTAGTCACATGCACACATCTCATTGCTAGAAGACAGGGAATTTTACTCTCTATTCTTAGCAGCCATGTGCCTATTACAGGGTTCTATTACAGTGAAAAAGGATGGAGCTCTGTCAAATGGGTGTTCTTTTTTCTTTTCTTTTTTATTTTATTTTATTTTTTATTATACTTCAAGTTCTAGGGTACATGTGCACAACGTGCAGGATTGTTACATAGGTATACATGTGCCATGTTGGTTTGCTGCACCCATCAACTCGTCATTTACATTAGGTATTTCCCCTAATGCTATCCTTCCGCCAGGCCCCCACACTCCCTGACAGGCCCTGGTGTGTGATGTACCCTGCCCTGTGTCCAAGTGTTCTCATTGTTCAGTTCCCACCTATGAGTGAGAACATGCGGTGTTTGGTTTTCTGTCCTTGTGATAGTTTGCTCAGAATGATGGTTTCCAGCTTCATCCATGTCCCTGCAAAGGACATGAGCTCATCATTTTTTATGGCTGCATAGTATTCCATGGTATATGTGTGCCACATTTTCTTAATCCAGTCTATCATTGATGGACATTTGGGTTGGTTCCAAGTCTTTGCTATTGTGAATAGTGCCACAATAAATATACGTGTGCATGTGTCTTTATAGTAGCATGATTTATAATCCTTTGGGTATATACCCAGTAATAGGATGGCTGGGTCAAATGGTATTTCTATAGTTCTAGATCCTTGAGGAATCGTCACACTGTCTTCCACAATGGTTGAACTAATGCTTCCCACCAACAGTGTAAAAGCTTTCCTATTTCTCCACATCGTGTCCAGGATCTGTTGTTTCCTGACTTTAAATGATTGCCATTCTAACTGGTATGAGGTGATATCTCATTGTGCTTTTGATTTGCATTTCTCTGATGACTAGTGATGATGAGCATTTTTTCATGTGTCTGTTGGCTGCATAAATGTCTTCTTTTGAGAAGTGTCTGTTCATATCCTTTGCCCACTTTTTGATGAGGTTCTTTGTTTTTTCTTGTAAATTTAATTGAATTATTTGTAGATTCCAGATATTAGTCCTTTGTCAGATGGGTAGATTGCAAAAATTTTCTTCCATTCTGTAGGTTGCCTGTTCACTCTGATGGTAGTTTCTTTTGCCGTGCAGAAGCTCTTTAGTTTAATTAGATGCCATTTGTCTATTTTGGCTTTTGTTGCCATTGCTTTTGGTGTTTTAGTCATGAAGTCCTTGCCCATGCCTATGTCCTGAATGGTATTGCCTAGGTTTTCTTCTAGTGATTTTATGGTTTTAGGTCTAACATTTAAGTATTTAATCCATCTTGAATTAATTTTTGTATAAGGTGTAAGGAAAGGATCCAGTTTCAGCTTTCTACATATATCTAGCCAGTTTTCCCAGCACCATTTGTTAAATAGGGAATCCTTTCCCCATTTCTTGTTTTTGTCAGGTTTGTCAAAGATCAGATGGTTGTAGATGTGTGGTGTTATTTCTGAGGCCTCTGTTCTGTTCCATTGGTCTGTACTGGTACCAGTACCATGCTATTTTGGTTACTGTAACGTTGTAGTATAGGTGGAAGTCAGGTAGCATGATGCCTCCAGCTTTGTTCTTTTTGCTTAGGATTGTCTTGGCAATGCTGTCTCTTTCTTGGTTCCATATGAACTTTAAAGTAGTTTTTTCCAATTCTGTGAAGGAAGTCATTGGTAGCTCGATGGGGATGGCATTGAATCTATAAATTACCTTGGGCAGTTTGGCCATTTTCACAATATTGATTCTTCCTATCCATGAGCATGGAATGTTCTTCTATTTGTTTGTGTCCTCTTTTATTTCGTTGAGCAGTGGTTTGTAGTTCTCCTTGAAGAGGTCCTTCACATCCCTTGTAAGTTGGATCCGTAGGTATTTTATTCTCTTTGTAGCAATTGTGAATGGGAGTTCACTCATGATTTGGCTCTCCGTTTGTCTGTAATTGGTGTATAGGAATGCTTGTGATTTTTGCACATTGATTATGTATCCTGAGACTTTGCTGAATTTGCTTATCAGCTTAAGGAGATTTGAAGCTGAGACGATGGGGTTTTCTAAGTATACAGTCATGTCATCTGCAAACAGGGACAATTTGACTTCCTCTTTTCCTGATTGAATACTCTTTATTTCTTTCTCTTGCCTGATTGCCCCGGCCAGAACTTCCAACACTATGTTGAATAGGAGTGGTGAGAGAGGCATCCTTGTCCTGTGCTGGTTTTCAAAGGGAATGCTTCCAGTTTTTGCCCATTCGGTATGATATTGGCTGTGGGTTTGTCATAAATAGCACTTATTATTTTGAGATACATCCCATCAATACCTAGTTTATTGAGAGTTTTTAGTGTGAAGGGCTGCTGAATTTTGTCAAAGGCCTTTTCTGCATCTATGGAGATAATCATGGGGTTTTTGTGTTTGGTTCTGTTTATGTGATGGATTATGTTTACTGGTTTTTATATGTTGAACCAGCCTTGCATCCCAGGGATGAAGCCAACTTGATCGTGGTGGATAAGCTTTTTGATGTGCTGCTGGATTCAGTTTGCCAGTATTTTATTGAGGATTTTTGCGTCGATGTTCATCAGGGACATTGGTCTAAAATTCTCTTTTTTTGTTGTGTCTCTGCCAGGCTTTGGTATCAGGATGATGGTGGCCTCATAAAATGAGTTAGGGAGGATTCCCTCTTTTTCTATTGATTGGAATAATTTCAGAAAGAATGGTACCAGCTCCCCTTTGTACCTCTGTTAGAATTCGGCTATGAATCCATCTGGTCCTGCACTGTTTTTGGTTGGTAGGCTATTAATTATTGCTTCAATTTCAGAGCCTGTTATTGGTCTATTCAGAGATTCAACTTCTTCCTGGTTTATTCGTGGGAGGGTGCATGTGTCGAGGAATTTATCCATTTCTTTTTGATTTTCTAGTTTATTTGTGTAGAGGTGTTTATAGTATTCTCTGGTGGTAGTTTGTATTTCTGTGAGGTCAGTGGTGATATCCTCTTTATCATTTTTTATTGCATCTATTTGATTCTTCTCTCCTTTCTTCTTTATTAGTCTTGCTGGTGGTCTATCAATTTTGTTGATCTTTTCAAAAAACCGGCTCCTGGATTCACTGATTTTTTTTGAAGGGTTTTTCATGTCTCCATCTCCTTCATTTCTGCTCTGATCTTAGTTATTTCTTGGTTCTGCTAGCTTTTGAATGTGTTTGCTCTTCCTTCTCTAGTTCTTTTAATTGTGATGTTAGGGTGTCGATTTTAGATCTTTCCTGCTTTGTCTTGTGGGCATTTAGTGCTATAAATTTCCCTCTACACACTGCTTTAAATATGTCCCAGGGATTCCGGTACGTTGTGTCTTTGTTCTCATTGGTTTCAAAGAACATCTTTATTTCTGCCTTCATTTCGTTATTTACCCAGTAGTCATTCAGGAGCAGGTTGTTCCGTTTCCATGTAGTTGTGCAGTTTTGAGTGAGTTTCTTAATCCTGAGTTCTAATTCAATTGCACTGTGGTCTGAGAGACAGTTTGTTGTGATTTCTGTTCTTTTACATTTGCTGAGGAGTGCTTTACTTCCAACTATGTGGTCAATTTTAGAATAAGTGCAATCTGGTGCTGAGAAGAACGAATATTCTGTTGATTTGGGGTGGAGAGTTCTGGAGATGTCTATTGGGTCTGCTTGGTGCAGAGCTGAGTTCAATTCCTGGATGTCCTTGTTAACCTTCTGTCTCCTTAATCTAATATTGACAGTGGGGTGTTAAAATCTTCCATTATTATTGTGTAGGAGTCTAAGTCTCTTTGCAGGTCTTTAAGGACTTGCTTTATGAATGTGGGTGCTCCCGTGTTGGGTGGATATATATTTAGGATAGTTAACTCTTCTTGTTGGATTGATCCCTTTACCATTATGTAATGGACTTCTTTGTCTCTTTTGATCTTGTTGGTTTAAAGTCTGTTTTATCAGAGACTAGGATTGTAGTCCCTGCTTTGTTTTTTTTTGTTTGTTTGTTTTGTTTTTTTTGTTTTGTTTTGTGTTTTGTTTTTTTTGTTGTTGTTGTTTTTTTGCTCTCTATTTGCTTCGTAGATCTTCCTCCATCCCTTTGTTTTGAGCCAATGTATGTCTTTACATGTGGGATGGGTCTCCTGAATACAGCACACTGATAGGTCTTGACTCTTTATCCAATTTGCCAGTCTGTGTCTTTAATTGGGGCCTTTAGCCCATTTACATTCAATGGTAATATTGTTATATGTGAATTTGATCCTGTCATTATGATGTTAGCTGGTTATTTTGCCCATTAATTGATGTAGTTTCTTCATAGCATCGATGGTCTTTTCAATTTGGCATGTTTTTGGAGTGGCTTATACTGGTCGTTTCTTTCCATGTTTAGTGCTACCTTCAGGACCTCTTGTAAGGCAGGCCTGGTGGTGACAAAATCTCTTGGCATTTGCTTGTCTGTAAAGGATTTTCTTTCTCCTTCACTTATGAAATTTAGTTTGGCTGGATATGAATTTCTGGGTTGAAAATTCTTTTCTTTAAGAATGTTAAGTATTGGCCCCCACTCTCTTCTAGCTTGTAGAGTTTCTGCCAAGAGTTCTGCTAATCTGATGGGCTTCCCTTAGTGGGTAACCTGACCTTTCTCTCTGGCTGCGCTTAACATTTTTTCCTTCATTTCAACCTTGGTGAATCTGACAATTATGTGTTTTGGGGTTGCTCTTCTCGAGGAGTATCTTTGTGGTGTTCTCTGTATTTCCTGAATTTGAATGTGGGCCTGCCTTGCTAGGTTGGGGAAGTTCTTCTGGGATAATATCCTGAAGAGTGTTTTCCAGCTTGATTCCATTCTCCCCATCACTTTAAGGTATACCAATCAAACATAGATTTGGTCTTTTCACATGGTCCCATATTTCTTGGAGGCTTTGTTCATTTCTTTTCATTCTTTTTTCCCTAAACTTGCCTTCTTGCTTTATTTCATTAATTTGATCTTCAGTCGCTGATACCCTTTCTTCCACTTGGTCGAATCGGCTGTTGAAGCTTGTGTATGCATCATGAAGTTCTCATGCCATGGTTTTCATCTCCATCAGGTCATTTAAGGTCTTCTCTACACTGTTTATTCTAGTTAGCTGTTTGTCTAACCCTTTTTCAAGGGTTTGAACATGTTCCTTTAGCTCAGAGAAGTTTGTTATTACCGACCTTCTGAAACCTACTTCTGTCAACTCGTCAAAGTCATTCTCTGTCCAGCTTTGTTCCGTTGCTGACGAGGAGCTGCGATCTTTTGGAAGAGAAGAGGTGGTCTGGTTTTTAGAATTTTCAGCTTTTCTGCTCTGATTTTTCCCCATCTCTGTGGTTTTATCTGCCTTTGGTCTTTGATGTTGGTGACCTACAGATGGGTTTTTGGTGTGGACATCCTTTTTGTTGATGTTGATGCTATTCCTTTCTGTTTGTTAGTTTTCCTTCTAACAGTCAAGTCCCTCAGCTGCAAGTCTGTTGGAGTTTGCTGGAGGTCCACTCCAGACCCTGTTTGTCTGGGTATCACCAGCGGAGGCAGCAGAACAGCAAATATTGCACAACAGCAAATATTGCTGCCTGATCCTTCCTCTGCAAGCTTCGTTCCAGAGGGGCACATGCCTATACGAGGTGACTGTCAGCCCCTCCTGGAAGGTGTCTCCCAATTAGGCTACACGGGGGTCAGAGACCCACTTGAGGAGGCAGTCTGTCTGTTCTCAGAGCTCAAACGCTGTGCTGGGAGAACCACTGCTCTCTTCACCATTGTCAGATAGGGACATTGAAGTCTGCAGAAGTTGTCTGCTGCCTTTTGTTCAGCTATGCCCTGCCCATAGATGTGGAGTCTATGGAGGCAGTAGACCTTGCTGACCTGCAGTGGACTCTGCCCCGTTCGAGCTTGCTGGCCGCTTTGTTTACCTATTCAAGCCTCAGCAATGGTGGATGCCCCTCCCCCAGCCAGGCTGCCACCTCACTGTTTGATCTCAGAGTGCTGTGCCAGCAGTGAGCAAGGCTCCGTGGGCATGGGACCTCCTGAGCCAGGCACGGGAGAGAATCTCCTTGTCTGCTGGTTGCTAAGACCTTGGGAAAAACACAGTATTTGGGTGGAAGTGTCCCGTTTTTCCATGTACAGTCTGTCACGGCTTTCCTTGGCTAGGAAAGGGAAATCCCCTGACCCCTTGAGCTTCCCGGGTGAGGCAATGCCCTGCCCTGCTTCGGCTCGCCCTCTGTGGGCTGCACCCACCATCCAATCAGTCCCAATGAGATGAACCATGTACCTCAGTGCAGAAATCACCCGTCTTCTGCGTCCATCCCTCTGGGAGCTGCAGACCAGAGCTATTCCTATTTGGCCATCTTGGAACAGACCCTCTTTTTTCTTTTTTAATAAAACTAGCAGAAAAGGGGATTCCATAAGCAGATATTCAGTCAAAGGCAGTTCCTGGAATTGGCTCATGTGGCTAATTCTATAACAATGACCAAAACACTTTAACCCTTTGAAGAATGGGGTAGTCATTTTTCCTTTAAATGTTAAAACTAAGCAGTTGTGCTGTTTAATGCTGATTTTGAGAAAGGTGTTGTGTTTTAGTCTAGACTCCATCCTCTTGCTGACTGAGTGGCCTATAATTAATTGCCATGAACCTCATTTTCCATTCTTTAAGATGGGAGTCATGGTAATATGTTGATTTTTTTCCTATCTGTAAGCCTAATCTTCCAGAAATCCGTATTGATAGGAAAATATACAAAATTAGATCAAGAGAATAAGATTGTGAATGAGCCTGCAAAGCTCTTGAAAATGTTTTGTTTTTCTTATCATAAAATCACAGAGATAACATACTCAATAAAGATGTTAACTTTTATATACATCTTAGGACTATGTATATTGGTAGTGAGCCCAGGTTATGTCCTTCAGGGCTCTTTGGTCTTGCTCAGGAGTATCTGAGTATCCTGATACTCAGATCTGGGAGTATCACCCCTTGTCCCTTTCACGTGCTCAAGGCCTGGTTCCAGTGCAGACTCCTGCTGCAGTGGGAAACGCAGGATGTATGGTGCAGAGGCTTCAGGGCGCATTGGCTCCTCCCATCACGTCTAGACAATGGATGGAGTACTGCACTGTCACCTCTGGGCTCTGTCCTCTCCCATGACTGCCAGAGGGACCAGGTGACACTGAAAGGCAGGAGAGTTCTTGTTCCATGGGGTGAATTTTGATCAATTATGGGAATGAAGTGGAAGATAAATCTTGCTTCTTGCTTGCTTACCCAATGTATGGCCCCGAGGTATGTTGGTTTTGGACAGCATGAATCGAGATGTGCCATAGGGGTAGAGCAGCTGGCTGGCTCCTCATGCTGCTGTGGCCAGGTCAGCTGAGACCACTTGTATTTACCTTCCTTCCTTGTCTCACATCTCTTTATTCCTCAATCTTGCTGTCCAAGATGCACACACACACACACACACACACACACACCTCAAGCTTTAGCAGGCAAGCTTTGCCTCAGGCAGTTTTCTTGAAAATTTGAACTAAAGCAGTATTATATGTAATATAATATAAAAATTTAATTTCTACTGCTACTGCTTTTACCTTAGGAATAAGAAAAAAAAATACATCTGTTATTTTTAGTCAGATCCAGTACTTGTTATAAGTTGTCTAAGTAGTCTATGTTATGCCTAGTGTTTTATCAGTTCATATTTGTTCATCCAGGTTCTTTGTCATCCCGGAAGAGCAGAGAAATCCAAATGCTTGGCATGGAAAAAAGCTTCAGTAACTTTAATTAGGAAATCTTCAAATTCACCCAGGGTGATTTTCCAAATATCCTGTCTGGTATGCAGAATTATGTAACCCTAGTTTTGTCCCTAACTTGATGTCAGAGCCATCAGCTTCTAGCCACTCCACACACTGTCTGCCTCCTAATTGCAGTATTCCTTGTCTTCCCACAGCTCCAAGAGGAGATTGACACTTGGATGCTGCTAGTCAGGGTTCTCTTAGAGGGACAGAATATATATATATGTCCCTCAAAAAAAAAAAATATATATATATATATGTAAAGGGAAGTTTAATAAGTATTAACTTACACGATCACAAAGTCCCACAATAGGCTGTCTGAAAGCTGAGGAGCAAGGAGAGCCAGCCTGAGTCCCGAAACTGAAGAACTTGGAATCCGATGTTCAAGGGCAGGAAGCATCCAGCATGGGAGAAAGATGCAGGCTGGGAGACTAGGCCTGTCTCTCCTTTTCACATTTTTCTGCCTGCTTTATATTCACTGGGAGCTGATTAGACTGTGCCCACCAGTTTAAGGGTGGATCTGCCTTCCCCAGCCCACTGACTCAAATGTTCATCTCTTTTGGCAATACCCACACAGACAGACCCAGGATTAATACTTTGTATCCTTCAATCTAATCAAGTTGACTCTCAGTATTAACCATCTCAGATGCTGTCATATGCTTTCAACATCATTTGCTTTCTCTCACAAGGTTTAAAGTGGCATTACAAATATCCAACACCCCCTCTACTTCCTATTTTTCCTCTGTCTCCTTTTTTTTTTTTTTTTTTTTTTTGAGTTGGAGTCTTGCTGTGTCGCCCAGGCTGAAGTACAGTGGTGTGATCTCTGTTCACTGCAACCTCCTCTGCCTCCCAGATTCAAGCGATTCTCCTGTCTCAGCATCCCGAGTAGCTGGGATTACAGGCGCATGCTACCACGCCCAGCTAATTTTTGTATTTTTAGTAGAGACGGGGTTTTGCCATGTTGACCAGGCTGGTCTCGAACTCCTGACCTCAGATGATCCACCCGCCTCAGCCTCCCAAAGTGCTGGGATTATAGGCATGAGCCACCATGCCCGGACTCTCATCCCCTCTTTCCTTAATCTCTTTCTTTGTTCACTTTTCTTTCTTTCTTCCCTCTCCTTTCTTCTGTCCTTTTTCTTCTTCAACTCCCACCTCACCTCCCCACCTTTTTTTTGGAGGAAGTGAAGTGCTATGGTTTTAATCTTCTGCTTCCTTAGGTTGCATTTTACTTTGCAAGGAACATGGAACTGGGAACCAGATAGATTTAATTTTAATTATCTGCTGCGCCTGTCATAAGCTTTATGACCTTGGTCAGATTACTTCTCTCTTCTCTGATAATGTTTTCATGCTCATAAAATGAGGATTTATTATTCTTACCTTGTAGAATTTTATGTGGAGTTGTGGTATGCAAACTACTTTACAACCACTGTTAATTGTTCTCCCAGTCTTGGTCAGCACTGAGCATCAGTACCAGTCACAAAATGGGTATTTACTAAAAGCTCAAGTTAATGAATGAATTAATAAAAATCTACCTGTGAGCCAGGTGTCAGCATACCCTTAGGAAACTTTCTCTTCTCTCCATTCTAATTTTTGTTCATTCTTACCAGTTTTTCAACTTTTGTGTTTCTCCTCCTCTCTTGCTATCCCATCTCCATTTTTCTCCTTCTCACTTTTAAAACAGAAATCAATTATTGAAGAATTTAACAATGCCTAAAATTGAAAAAGGAAAGTGAATATATTATTTAGAAAAGTGGAGATAAATGTGAATCTATAGCTTAAAAATTTACAAGTATTTGCCTTCAGGGATCAGAACTTTGGAACAGAGATGGAGCAAGGAGCTGGCTTAATTTATATGCCTTCACATATGATTAGATTATTGAAAACAATGTATGTCTTTAATAATTAACTTCCACCTATGGAAGATGAATATTTAGCATCCTTACAGTAGCACAACCACTACTACTTCAAACATATTTCCCTTCCTGCTACCTTCCAAATATATATCATTTGATTACATTTTTAAAAGGTCAATGCTCATTGTCCACATAACAATATAATTATGGTTCATAGGTGAACCATATCAGATTCTATGATTACTTTTTTTGCATAATTTTTTGTTTCTTGGCATCAGTAATTGCCTTACTTTCAAATTTTGCTTAATATTCTGTTTCCAAGTACAAGAATATAATTACAAAACAAATCTTGGACCGGACACAGTGGCTCACACCTGTAATCCTGCCACTTTGGGAGGTCGAGGCGGGTGGTTCACTTGAGGCCAGGAATTTGAGACCAGCCTGGCCAACGTAGCAAAACCCCGTCTCTACTAAAGATACCAAAATTAGCCAGGAATGGTGGCGCATGACTGTGTTTCCAGCTACTCGGGAGGCCGAGGCACGGGAATCATTTGACTTCGGAGGCGGAAGCTGCAGTGAGCCAAGATGTTGCCACGGCAGTCTGGCCAGGGCGATAGTCTTAATATGTTTAAACATACCAGATAATACCTTCTCCATTCCATTTGTTTAGAGACATTTCTCCTGTAACTCTCATCTTAGCTGGTTGCTTTAAAGTTCAAAGCCTTACTTGTCCATCTAATTTTCTGGAAGATCATATTATCGTGATTTTGGGAGTTCCCTGTGACTCTTAAAACTGAAAAAATTCCTGTTTTTTTCAGATCTTGTGCCTAACTTCGTTGATTTATTCCCTTATGTGAGCAGAGCACACCCCTCAGTATTCTCCTGAGAAATGGTACAGAAGCAGTAGAATTTTTGAGGCCTTACACATTTGTAAATATTTTTATTCTACCCTCAACCTGGATTGATAATTTAACTAGAAATAGAAAGCTAGGTTTGAATGAATTAGTCCTCAGAAATTTGAAGGCTATGGATTTTGATTTATTGCTTCTTTTACGCTGTTAAAGATCCATTATTGTTCTGATTTCTGATGATTTTTATGTAAGCTCCATTTTCTTATGGGTTGCTTTTAGGTTTTCATTTTATCCATGTTTTTTAAACATTTTATGATGACATGCCTTTTGTTTATTTTCTCATTCATTGTACAGTGTACATATTGGGCCATTTTAATGTGGAAACTTTTTTAAAAAATTCATTCTGGAAATATTCCTGAAATTTTTTTTTTGGCAATTCTCTTGATTTTATTATCTCTCATTCAGCAGTTCTATTAGTCAGATGGGCTTCTGATATCCTTCTTTATGTTTTAAAACTCTGTTTTCTGTTTTTAATAGCCCTCTTCCTTATTTACATTTGATTTCTGTAAATTATGTTGTTTTATGTATCTATTTGTTTTAAATTTTTCTACCCAGAACTGTGTTTTGAGATCCATCAACACTTAATATTTCTCTCTAAATTCCGTGTAGCACTCCATAGTACACATCTAATACATTTTATGTACCCTCTAACAAATACCCCAGCTCCTTTTCTGTTTCCACAGATAACAACTTAATGAATATGCTTATTCATGTTTGCTGTGGACATTTCTGTTAGCATCTCATTGAGAGATACACCCAGAAGTTGGTTCTTAGGACACACGTATATGTCCCTTAGTAGTGCAATGTTTCCCTCTAAAAAGACTTCACCCCTCTACAATCCCATCAGTAGTACCTAAGGGTTCCTGTGTCTCCACATGCTCTTAGCACATGGCATCATTCAACTTTCTAACTCTTATAGCATCCAATTGATATAATGTAATATCTCATGGATTTAATTTGTTTGTCTCCAATAATGAATGAGTTTGAACAACTCTTCATATGCATGTTACACTTCGGGTTTCCTCTTTTCTGTATTATCCCTTCATATCCTCGACATGCATTATCTGTTTGCTTCTTTCTGTCCAGTTTGTAGGACTTCCTTGTAAATGCAAATGTGAATCCTTTGGTTCCTGTGAGTTTGATCACCTGGTGGTGGTGGCAATGATGTAATTGGGAAAGCAAGAGATATGGTGAATTATAATGGTACAACCCTCCAGAAAGAAGCCATTTTGGGATGTCTGGATTTCAGCTGATTGCAGATGAGGGAGTTGGTGGAGAATGGGTTGGAGAGATTAGGAGTTGTTGGGTGAAATCACCCACAGGAGAGACACTGCTGTGCAAGCCACACCAATATTCTCACCAAATTGAGCTTCTGGATGCCAAGATCCCTTGGGCTCCAGGTAATGCCTAAACAACGTGGGATGGACTGTGCTAGCAACTGGCCCTTCTGGGAATCAGAGGTGGTGATGCTGCTGTGGGCTGCCACTCTAGGCAAGGAGTATATCCCACCATCAGAGGAAGAAGAAGTCTAATTAGGGATGGTAGTTGGGGCTACCTCTAATCCTCTTATGTATTTTCAGAGCCTAGCACCATGATAATTTATAAGAATTCCTCATGTTTTTGGAATAGAAACTTAGCTATTGGTTTTTACTATTACTTAAGGTGAAGGATTTCTCCAAGTAGTGCTTATTTAGGTAATGGCTATGCTAACATGATAACATAAATAGTTGCTTGGGAAATTTCACAATATCCTGTGTGGCAATTAATAATACTGAGACTGTTGAAAATATCATGAATCAATATTAATGATAGGTTCTTTTACTACAAAGAAATGTAGAAATATTCACTTATTTTTAAAACCTTCTAGTAATATTAAAGTGAAGATTTCTAATTTAAGTATTTAAACAAAGCTTTCTAGTAGTCTTTTGTAGAAAAATGTGGTTAGATAACATTTTCATAGTTTATTTCTATTTATGATTAAATGTGGTAAAGTTTGTTCTTTATCTTTGGTACTTGCTCGTCATCAGTGGAAGACATTGAGTTGGCCTCTTTTAAAACAATAGTGTGTATTCTGGGGTTTTAGTGTACCCATCACCTGAATAGTGTTCATTGTACCCAACAGGTAATGTTTCATCCTTCACCTGCCTCCCACTGTTTGGAGTCTCCAGTGTCTATTACTCCACTCTGTATATTCATGTGTACCCATTTTTTAGCTCTGACTTATAAGTTAGAACATACAGTTTTTGGCTGTTTCTGAGTCATTTTTCTTAGGATAATGGCCCCCAGTTCCATCTATGTTGCTGTAAGAGACATGATTTCATTCTTCTTTATGGCTGAGTAGTAAGTATTCCATGGTGTATATACATCACATTTATAAAATCCAGTTATCCATTGATGGACACTTAGGTTGATTCCATGAGTTTGCTATTGTGAATGCTGCTGTGATAAACATATGAGTGCAGGTAACTTTTTGATCTAATGATTTCTTTCCCTTTGGGTAATCCCATCTTGTACTGGGATTGCTAGGTAAAACAGTAGCTCTATTCTTAGTTCTTTGCAAAACCTTCATACTGTTTTCCATAGAAATAATTTATATTTCCACCAACAGGTTATAATCATTCCCTTTTCTCTGCAGTCTCGCCAGCATCTGTGGTTTTCTGACCAGCCATTCTGACTGATGTGAGATGGTATCTCATTGTGGTTTTAATTTGCATTTCTCTGATGATTAGAGACATTGAGCATTTTTTCGTATGTTTGTTAGCTGCTTGTGTGTCTTCTGTTGAGAAATGTCTATTCATATCCTCTGCCTACTTTTTAATAGGGTTATTTGTCTTTTTATTGTGAGGTTGATTGAATTCCTTGTAGGTTATGGATATTAGCCCTTTGTTGGATGGATTGTTTGCAAATACTTTCTCCCATTCTGTAGGTAGTCTTTTTACTTGTTGATTGTTTCTTTTGCTGTTCAGAAGCTTTTTAGTTTAATTAAATTCTATTTTTTGTTTTTGTTGCATTTGCTTTTGAGGTTTTAGTCGTACATTCTTTCCATAGGCCAGAGTTTTTCCTAGGTTTTTTTCTAGGACTTTTCTTGTTGTTTTTTTTTTTTTTTTCTTTTTGAGACAGAGTTTCACTCTTGTTGCCCAGGCTGGAGTGCAGTGGCGCGATCTTGGCTCACTGCAACCTCTGCTCCAGGGTTCAAGCGATTCTCCTGCCTCAGCCTCCCGAATAGCTGGATTACAAATGCCCGTCGCCATGCCCAGCTAATTTTTGTGTTTTTATTAAAGACAGGGTTTCATCATGTTGGCCATGCTGGTCTCGAACTCCTGACCTCGGACGATCCATCTCCCAAAGTGCTGGGATTACAGGCATGAGCCACCGGTATCCAGCCTTCTAGGATTTTTATAGTTTCAGATCTTACGTTGAAGTCTTTAACCCATCTTGAGTTAATTTTTATATATGGTGAGAGAAAACATTGGGGTCCAGTTTCATGCTTCTGCATATGGCTGTCCAATTTTCCAGCATCATTTATTGAATAGGGTGTCCTTTCCCTATTATATATTTTTGTCAACTTTTTCAAAGATCAGTTGGTTGTAAGAGTGTGTATTTTAATATATTTTTATCTTTGTGATATGCCTACAGTCTTATAAATATTTGACACTTTTAAAATTAATACAAACCATAATTTTAAGAGTAAAGTTGACACTTGGAGTTTGTGTTACAGTAGTTTCCTTCCATTCCTCATTTGAGTGTATAAAATGGACATGTGGCATGACCATGGTTATTGTTGGTAAGTAATAACGTGAGCACTATACCCGGAATAAATGCAGTGTAGATTAGAAAGCCAACTGATTGCAGACCCAAATGTAGCTTACTTTTCACCAGCTAGAATTGGGTCTGAGAACTAATTCACCATTTTTGAGGATATATTTTATTTATTTAGACAGTAGTTGCCTTCTGTCTCTGTGTCTCCTCTCTCTGTCTCTCCATCTTTATCTGCATAGACATATAGTAAGTAACGGCAGCAACTATGATACTAAAAACAGTACTATGCTTTATATAGGGTCATTTATCTTCTAGGACATCCCCTTCTACCTCACTTCTCATCTTTTTTCCATCGAGATTATTATTTTATTGTGATTTTATTTTAAATGATTACTTAATTGAAATGCACATACTGTGGACTGACAGAAAACATCCCATTACAGTATGAAGTCTCTATTTTTTCTAAATAATGCCATATCAATAAGGAAACAGTGATCATGAACAGCATTTAGGAACAATTCATGGGTTATTTTCCCCTTCCTTAAGCAGCGCTTATTTCAGAGAAAATTCTTAGTTTCATGTCCACAACAAGTAACACAAGAGACAAGAGGTAGCTATATGGGGTTACATTACTAAGTCCAAATAAGACTTGGCTTACATGAGCAGTAAATCATGGCTTTTGGAGGAGATGTGAGTTGCAAGGAAAGGTGCTTTTTGTTTTCTAGAGCATGCTTCCCTAGATTATAGTTGTCCCTCATGTGGCCTAGTCTTTTATCTCAGCTCTTTAATTTTATGCTTAAACTGAGTGTGCTTTTGTTACCTACATCATTGGAACCCTTGAGATCTTTTTTTCTGGCCTGGTGGTGTGAAGGGGCCTGGTTTGAATAAGAGTCCAGGAAGTGGTTCTCAGAATGATTTTTGTATTGCCAGAAATGCTGATGTATTGGCTCCAAATTAACATTTCCAAAAATGTCACCCTACACAAGCTGAAAACAAAGATACAAGTGTCGTCACCACAGCTGTGCACTCTCCTCCTGAAACCAGTTTCTTCCTCTTCTATGAAAAGTGAGAAATTTTAAGCATCTATTTTAAGATGAAAGGGAGTCAGTTTTCTGTACTATACTGTAACCTGGCTGGTTGCTCACTTAGTGGATTTGAGTTAGGACTGTTTGTACAGATTTGTCCCTTGTACCATGGATAACAGTTTGTTGAACAAATAGAATGTCTGTGAGGGTCTGTGGTGGCCACTATTATAAGAAGAAGAATTTACTTATTAAATATTTATTGAGTATTCATTAGGTATTCCATTTTAAGGTAGATGGGGGTGTATACATAAAATCTCTGCCGTAAGTAGAACATGAACCCTAGTAGAGACCCATATATATAACTATATGAGCATTCAAAAAGGAGAGAGTTGAAAGAAGGGAATTATGAATGGCATTTATTTGAGCTAGATGCTAAAAGTAGATATAATTTGAATGTGTGGAAATTGGAAGAAATGAGCATTTATGTCGGAGGGAATGACCTAGAGAGAGAAAAGAAAAAAGGATCATGGATAGGGAGCTGAAAAAGAGGTAGTGAGAGAGACCTTTAGAAAGGTATGTTGCAGGTAAGTTGTGGACATAAAGTGCCAGATTAAAGAGTAACATCCACCAAGCAAAAGATGAGAAATTCACCTGGGTATCTACTCCAACAGTGAGTGGAGAGGACTAGCCTCTCTATCCTGAACCTTGGGCCTCTCTTTTCCTTTGGGTCAGCTATTTCATGTTTTGTAATGTGAGTTTCTTAACACACCTTTTGTGGTGGAATCCTACTCGTTTTCCAGTTGTGTTTATCTTAGTAGGACCACATTTTCTCCTTAGGTAATAAGAATTATTTGAATAGTTTGATTTATTCCCTTCCCCCCATTTATAGATGGTAATATTTTAATGTACAAGCATCTCAATCTCAGTACTTCTTACATGGTCTAAAAGTGATGTGAACTCTTAAAGCAGAACCTGACTTACTCTTCCTTTTCAGCTCAATTTTACCAGCTCACTTCCTAAAATTCCACACATGGAAAAAGATTATGATGGATTCTTGGAAGTATAACTGAGAAGAAACTTAAGAGTGCCAATGGATCAAAATTACATTTCCTAGATAGATAAACCTGGATCTGAGAACCTCAGAATAGCAGGAAAAATCCCTTAAGCTAGAAGATTTTCCTTCTCTTCAATTAGGTTCAAAAACCGCAATTACTTCTGCCCTAATCTAATACTTCCCTCTCTCCTTCTTTCCCTTCCACCACCCATCCGTCTGTGCATCTATTCATTGATTATTTTTAAGTAACCTTCTCTAGGTATTTATGCAGGTAATGAAGCAAAGCATTATGTGTTACAAACACATAATGAACTTGTTAAAAAAAAATCTGTTCCAGAATCTCTGGAAGGAGAAAAATAGGAATCTGCGGTCTGAACATGCTGATAAACACCTAGTTTAGGTGATCCAGAGGTTGCAGTTTCAGAGACACTGAAATAAAAGGAAGGAATAGTACTTCTTTGGCCAATGAAATTTATGATTGTAGTTACTTAGTATTTGTTTCATATGGACTTATAAATGGAAAAGACATATCTGGTGGATACAACATTTATAGTAGTAGAAGATTATATGCCCAGGTATGTCCTCTTCCCTTCAATATTTCATTCCATTTGCATTTCTATGGAGGCATGCCATAAGATAAAAGGTAAAGTTACTCCCTTCTCAGCTATTCACCCTCCCAGTTGCTCCCCAAAACTCCAACATATCAGGAACAAAGGTCAGCTATTAAGAGTTATGTTCAGAGTTCATGGTACAGAGGTTGTTAATCCTTTCAATTTATTCAACTTCGAATTTTCTTATTTAATTATTTGAAGCTACCAGCATTTAAAAATCTTTTCCTCCACGTCAAGAATGAGTTGTTTGATATTTCAGGTGTCTTTTGTGGCTAAGAAATAATATGATTCTGTGAAAAGATTCCATGTGAGTGGGTTCTTTAGACATTATATATTGACTCGTCTGAATCAACAAAAAGCCTAAAAAAGACATTTTTCTCTTGGTCACATCTCAGACCTACTGGATCAGAATCTATTGTTAAGAGTCAATTATAGAGCTCTTGGTGGGACTCTACTGTAGCCAGCCTGGCCCCTACCCATACTACAGTTCCATTTACTCCAAAGGAGATGTGACTTGCCCTGTTTGTTTATACATGTATTTCTCACCGCAAGATGGAAAGCTTTTTTGAGAGCAGAGTACATACTGAAATGGCTTGTTTCACTTCCATCTTCCTATTTTTACTAAATTAAGGTTTTACACATAGTTGGGACTCACTGTCTTTATTAAATAATTACATGGGACTTTGATGGGAATGGTGAAAGTCAGGGTTTTCTGGGTGCTCTGAATTAAATATTTTTTGATGTTATTGCTCTCCTTTAGGATGGAAAGAAGAAGTTTGACAAAGAGAGTGAAAAATATTACTCTATCCTTGAAAAGCATTTAAATTTGTCCGCAAAGAAAAAGGAGTCTCATTTACAAGAGGTAAGCTTTTCCAGCTGAAATAATGGAAAAGGCATTAAGTCATATAAAGTCAAAATTTCCAAAGGTAAAACTATCTCAAAATCTGCTACTATTTAATAAAATAATTATGATAGCAATGGCTAAATTAATTGAGAACTTACTATGGACGATACTTTAAACACATTATAACTGTTCCAAGTGAAGGATCAATATTTCTTTCAACAATGAGAAAGGTTGAAACAAGATCTTTCACTTTTATTCTTTTTGAGCATTTTTAAAGGGACAGGACCTATTAAATTCATGTTATGGCCTTCAGATTAAAGTTAAAATATCTCTGACATTGATTTTAAGGCCTTGCTTCAGCATCGTGGGAAAGATAGATACACAGCTACACATTTTATTTTATTTTATTTTATTTTTGAGATGGAGTTTGGCTGTGTCGCCCAGGCTGGAGTGCAGTGGTGCACTCTCAGCTCACTGCAACCTCTGCCTCCTGGGTTCAAGCAATTCTTGTGCTGCAGCCTTCTGAGTAGCTGAGATTACAGGCATGTGCCACCAAGCCCAGCGAATTTTTGTATTTTTAATGGAGACGGGGTTTCACCATGTTGGTCAGGCTGGTCTTGAACTCTTCACCTTAAGTGATCTGCCTGCCTTAGCCTCTCAAAGTGCTGGGATCACAGGCATGAACCACTGTGCCCCACCGCTACATGTTTTAAAATCTCAATTATTTTATATGAAATTCTTTAAGAACAAATGAATAAATATTTTGCTCACATCTACACATCTAAGCAGTTTGTTTCTTCCCTCTGTCTGAAATATATTTTATTCTTCCCATTGGTAGTGTTTTAACTATAATTCATAAAATCAAAGCTACTTCTTTTACTAAGGAATAATGTAGTTCCAATTTCAGTGACAAAGTGTGTCCAAAATAAATAAATAAATAAACAGACTCCCTTGCCATTGTCACCTTGAGAACAACAACAACAACAACAACAAACGTGAAGCAGCGCTCATCTCTCCTCCGCCTCCTGGTGTACTCTGAAGTGAACACCATTAGTAGGGAGTTGCTGGGTAGCTCACCCGCAGCTCAACACTGCTGTCTAAAAGGTGATCGGGAACCGTGAGGTCTCCTTTAGTCTCCTCCTCCTCTCTCTTCACTTATAGTTGTTGTAGTCCAGAGCCTCTTTCCTGATCCTTCTGCTAAGAAAACCTCCTCCCTTCCTGAACTGCTTTTCAAATTCATCCTGGTCCTCAGCTCTCTTTATTCCTTTTCTTATTTCTCTTACCTCTGAGTTCAACCAGAAGGCATGCTTGACAACTCAGAGTGTTATAAAGTGCCTACAACCTCAAAAAGAAATAGGAGTGTAATTTTGGCATCTGATGCCTTTTTTTTCCAACAGGCATATGCTCTCATCGACAGTATCAAATTTCTTTATTTAAAGATGTTTAACATTGGGAAGTTTTGTTGTGCTTAATATTTATATATGGCTTCATCAGTATGCTTTCTGTTATTAACACATGCTATTAAAAATAGTATAATTTAATATATAATTATGTGCGTATGGAAAGATTTTGATGCTAAACTGATGGAAGACAATCTGCCATTAAGAAAAACTAGATTTCTATTTGAAATTTCTTGAACATAGTTAACCTTACTGTATTTGGTACTGCTTGTTGTAATTTAATACTATGTTTACATGTACCAAAATGTCTTAAGTGATATTAAGACCAAATGTCTTAATACATTGCACTAGAATAAACTTCAGAGTGAATGGGGTTATGGTATGGATGTGGATGTAGTTATGTAGAGAGACACTCATCTAATTATCACCAGTACATCATCATCTACCATGCCCAGGGCTATGGCCAGGTGCCTTTTTACAAATTGACTACAGGAAAATTACGGGTGGTCTTAGAGGCCCTAAAGAACTTCAGGCTCCAATAAATATCGGAGGTCATCTTTTGAAAGGATACTGCTTAAACCACCTTAAGGAAATGATAACATTATCCTAATTTTAAAGAGCTCTAGAGAATATACCTCAATTTTTCCTGACAACTTAGCTCAATATTCATTACTTGCCTTGCTAGTAGCTTAGGCTATGGTATAATAGAATATTCATTCTGGTTCCATGTTTAAGTGGAGGCTGGAGAAGATAATAGCATAGAAACATCCTCTCCCCCACCTCACTCCACAAGTACACACACGCTTCTTTTCCAGGAGATACATCTTAGAACACAACACAACTAACAAATTTTGTTAAAGTAGCTTCCCAGGGTATATAATGTAGACAAGGCAAAATGTAGCTTGGGTCCCCCCCTCCCTTCGCCCCTCTAGGAATCAGACCTGTTGTAGGGAGACACTGCCATAAACATATTTAATTCTGTGACATGGCATTAAAAGTCATCTGCTCCTTTCTAGAACAGCTCTGGTCCTTCTGTCAGCACCAAGCTTATTAACTTGTTCTCAAAAAGGCTCCTCTGTGCCTTCCTACCTGCACAGCTGACTCCTTACTCATTTTGTTCATGAAAAATAAGTGGCTGCCCATTTCCAGGACTGAATTGAAGGGTCATCTTTTATTAACAAAATCCCAAGGCCGTCAACTAGGCCATTGGAGTAAACAGTTGGAGAATCAGAAGCAAACTTGTCAAGATTATAGGCTTTATAGTGGATAGAAAGGAGTAATATTTGTTATGTGAATAAATAATTCTTTTCTAAGCATAAAGGAAATGTAGAAAGACCTGAATGCATAAAAATAAGTAATCTGTTTTGAAAGACATTAAACCAAATTAAATGTCAAACCATTAGGGAATTTAAACAACACATGACATGGGGCTATCATCTCTTATATACAAGAAGCATTTGCAAATCAGTGTCAGAAAGGTAAACACTTCAATGGAAAAAATGGGCTAAGAAGGCAAACAGGCATTGACTAAGGAGGAAATATAAACTATAATAAAAGTGGTTAGTTTCAGTGTCACATGTATTTGAAAACGCAAATAACAACATGTCATTTTCAATTTGATCAAGATAATATCTATTGTTAGTGAAGGTATAGGAAATTGGGCACACTTTTGTTCTCCTGGTGGGAGCATAAGATTTAATCATTCTTAAGGTAAATTTGACATTGTATTTCAACAAACCTGAAACATGCTAGGTAGTTGAGACGATTTCTCTTGGTAAGAATTTACCCCAAAGAAATTATCAGGGATGAGCACAAAAATTGTGTAAATATTGTTTAAATATTGATCCAAGATTCATAAGTGCAGAAATTTAGAAACATCTGAAATGTCACAAAGAATAATTGGGGTAAATACACAAATGTAGTTTGATCAAAAATGGAGTGTGATATGTTAAAAGTTTTATTTGGAGAATCATTTAAAGACATTGAGAAATATTCATACAAATAAGCAGGAAAAAAGCAGATTGTAAACCAGAATATACAGAATTACACAGGTTTGTTTTAAAATAAGTTTGTGTGTGTGTGTGTGTGTGTGTGTTACACATCAAAATATTAAACAGTGGGATTGCAATTCTTACTATCTTCACATTTCTCTGTCATAGTAACAAATAATAAATAAGCTTACAATAATGAATATTTTTACATTTATAATTAAGAAAAAAGTAAAGGGGAAAATAGACACCCTTTAGACACCCAGATGTTGGTTTTCCACCTATCACTAACTACTCTTTCAGTAGGTTTCTCTTGAGGCACTTCCTAAATGAAGTAAAGTCCTTAGGCATAGTTCTTAATATCTCTATCCTTATCCTTCAGTTTCTGTCCCTGAAACCTCTTCTACTTTTACATTGTTTATAACATCTGGATGAACATCTCTCAAGGGATGATTTTGTTGTGCCGGACTGTCTTTGCAATGTCCTCTGTCTGGTTGCCAAGACTTTAGATTGACCAATTCCTAGTGAAATGTGAAATCTTGCACCTCACCCTCTTTTCCCAAATTTGCTCCTACCTCTAATTTTTAAATTATCTGTTAATGCTAGTATTATGATTATGATTATGATTTATTTATTTGTTTTTTGAGACCAAGTCTCACTCTGTTGCCCAGGCTGGAATGTGGAGGCATGATCTTGGCTCACTGCAACCTCCACCTCTTGGGTGCAAGCAATTCTCGTGCCTCAGCCTCCCGAGTAGCTGGGACTACAGGTGTGCACTACCATGACCAGCTAATTTTTGTATTTTTAGTGGAGACAGGGTTTCACTATGTTGGCCAGGCTGGTCTCGAACTCCTGACCTCAAGTGATCCTCCCATCTCGGCCTCCCAAATTGCTGGGATTATAGGCATGAGCTCCGCCCAGCCTAGTAGTAGTATTTTTTTGTATCAAATTTATCTTTGGCTTTTTCCTTGCTTCTCACACCCACATCATTCAGCTTCTCTTTCTTGCTGGGGTGCACCAGACACCTTCACCATTATCAGATAAGAGATCTTTTTATATTCACATGTACTTAGGCCACCACTTAATTACTGTATGCTGTACTGTCCTCATGTTAATCTTGAATGTTGCTTGTTTCTTGTCAGCCCCCTTCTCAAGTTTTTGCACTGCCTATATGATGAAATCTACACTCATTCTATTTTTTCTGCCTTAACTCTCATTTCTGTCTCCTCCAAACAAAACCTTTAGTCACAAACCTTTTGTCCTACCTAAGCATAACTTCTCTTTTCCTGACTCTATCACATCACTCAAACTCTTCTCATTTTATCTCTTCCTCATTCTTCAAAATCAAGCTTAAATCTTTTCTCCTGGGGAAAATATTCAACAAATATCACCTGACTCCTTTCCCTGTCTTTTGAATTGAGATAGCATTACAATAAGCTATCTGCAGAACCATATGGTTTTCTTATGAAATTAATCTGGTTTCTTTAGGTCCCTTTTTGCCAGGTAAACAAGTTTACACCTGTTGTTCTGGCCTAATTATTACTAGTGCTCTCTTTTAGTTTTAAAATTATCTCATTTCGATTGATGAATCCTAGTGTTACTCTACTTATCCAGTACAAAATATATAGTACCAGTTGCTAGTGGATTTATAAGCAAGTGTTTGCTAGTGAGTCATATGATGAGCTTAAATACTAAAGAGATCTATTTTAACTAAAAGAATGTCTTTCTACATCTTGTACTGTAAAGAAATTAAACTGTCATATTCCTTAATACTGTATGCTCCGGATGACGTTTCACAGCAGCTTTGGTCTATCAAATTTCAATAGTCTGCATTGGAGGCTATGAAAACACCTATAAGTGGCAAGCAGCAAGTGTCATTTCTCTTTTATCCTTTCTTTGCTTCTCATTCCCCTTTTTGGAGGGGGGCAAGTGGGATGAGACTGTGCATGGCAAATACATTTCTGAAGAAATGACTTAATACTTTTGTGTTGGGGTACCCAAGACCACCCCCAGCTTTGGTAATTTGCTTGGAGAACTCACAGGACTCAGCATATAGTCATACTCGTGGCTATGATTTATTACAGTGAAAGGAAATAAAAAAGGGTACAGGGGACAAATTCTGGGGGAAACCAGGTGCAACCTTCTAAGAGTGCTCTCCCAGTGGAGACACTCAGAGCATGCTCAATTCCCCCTGCAAGGAGCTGTGGCATGTGAAATGTTGTCCACCAAGGAAGTTCATTAGAGACTTGTTGTCTAGAGGCTTATTGGAGGCTGGTCACATAGCACTCGCTGCCTGGCATGTACCCAAATTCCAAACTCCCAGAGGGAAAGGAGATATTTGCATAAACCGTATTGTTTGTACAAACAGTTTAGGTGCAGTAAGCCACCTCTTAGCAGTTAGAGTGATGTGAACCCTCCCTAAACTAACATTCCCAGACACCAGCCAAGGGCCAACCTTGTAAGCAAACCTTTCAAAACACAGCAGTCAGGCCTGCTGTGCTAAATCTTTTCTGCGTAGTTCCATTGACTAGAAAAAAAACATTTTAGACTCTAAAGGGCTCAACATTCTAGTTTGTTCCCATGTGCTAGGCAACACAATCGGTGATGTTATTTATTTTTTCTTTTTTTAAAAAAATGGAGACAGCATCTCACTAGATTGCCCAGGCTGGTCTTGAACTCCTGGGCTCAAGCATTCCTCCCACGTTGGCCTCTCAAAGTGCTGGGATTACAGATGTGAGCCACCATATCCAGCCTGACATTATATTTTAAAGTAAATAAAATTTTCAAAATAACTTGTGGAATAGAATAGTGTCCCTAAAACTGAAAATATTCTTGCAGCCCTTTCACCCACTAGTGTGCTAAGACTCACTCCAGAGAGCCCTTTTCCTGCATCTGTTTCCAGCTTCCACATTCTGTGATGTTGAGTTTGTGTTTTGAAACTGCCCATTTTGGTGATATTTGTACCACAGAAACCACAAATACTGCAAATCAGGCTTTTCTCCCAAGACAGCCAGTTGTTAAACATTTATTAACACAAATCCCTCATTACTAAATTAATTAATTCTTATGTATATAGTGTGTTCCAATAAGCGATGGTAAGAAGAAAAGAAACATGATTTGTGTTGGATACTGATGTTCTTTTTTGCACCTCTATCTTTCATAAATGATGTCTGGGAGCTGAAAAGTTTTGGGTTCAAATCTCCTACCTGATTTATACTTTCTTCACATTTATTAGCTTAAAAATTTAGAATACTCAACTTTAAACATCTCTAGTGAGTTGCTGGTAATATTGGATTATTTGTAATTACCTAATTAAATGCATAATAAGTATAGATAATTACAGCTGATTCTTGAACAACATGGGGGTTAGGTGCACCTACTCCCTGCATAGTTGAAAGTACATGTATAATTTTTTACTCTTCCAAAACTTAATTACTAATAGGTTCTGTTAACTGGAAGTCTTACCAATAAAATCTTTTTTTTTCAAAAATTTTGTCTGTGAAACCACCATTATAAATGGCTTCAAGTTTTCTATCCCCAAATTGGTGTCAACGGATACTTAGTACTCCAGAAAGCCCCTTCTTTCCATCTGCTTTTGTAACACCCAACTGGCGACAAGAAAGGTAGAGGTGGGCAAGAAAAGTAAGTCATGTCTCTCTGCTAAGCTAAAGTCACTTTTTAAAGAGTGCATCTGAGGGCAATAGGCAGAGAAGAGGGAAGAGAGAGGCATTGTCTAAAAGAAAATTAAATCACCTCAGTAATACTCTCTCATACTTTGTCAATAGAACCTTACTGCAATCAGATATAATAAAGGTGCATGGCATTGACAAAGCATGATTCATCAGTTTAGAGCCATTGAATTTTTATTTGTCTGTTTATTTGTTTGACTCTGCTACCAGTATTACCTAAGATCTTACCTAATGAGGTGGCTCTCCTGCTTAATATTCTTAGATGCTTCTCCCACCATTAAAATCCTAATTTGTTATGCAGCATCCAAGATACTTTATAGTATGATGCTATCCTCACTTCTCCCTCTTCTTCTCCGTGTGTTCATACTGCAGTCAAATCTGTCTCCTTCGTGCCTCTACTTTTTCAGGAAAACGGCCCCTGCTTTTTTTATATTTTTGGCAATGCAGTCAGTTGTTTGTCTTAAGATTCAACTCAAATACCACCATTTTGTCCCATAATTTTGAATTTTATCCATCTTTCTATGATCCAGTAATTTTTCATTTACATTTATATACCCCTCTTGTAATATATATATATTTTTAATTTTTTTTTACTGCAATGGGTATTGTGTACTTACTCCATGTGTGTATGTGTCTGTGTGTGTGAGTGTAGCTCCTGCCCCATACACTATAAGCTCTTGTAAGCAAGGACTATAATAAGTGCTGTGTTAAACTTTTTGTAGGAGTTACTTTTTAATAAAGATACCAGAGCAGGAATTGAGTCCCTCTCTATGTAGAACCATCAGTAATCACCCTCTGGTTTTTCTCTTTAGGCAGATACACAAATTGACCGAGAACATCAGAACTTCTATGAAGCATCATTAGAATATGTCTTTAAAATTCAAGAGGTCCAAGAAAAAAAGAAGTTTGAATTTGTTGAACCGGTAAGTTTCAGTTTTTTTGTATAAATGGTAGGCTCAAAACAATGTATGGAAAAAAAGTACACTTTTTTCTATAATATATAATTTTTCTTGAAAATTATGATTGATAAAAATAGAAGGGGAGTAGGGAAAGGATGAAAAAGTGGAGCACAGGGAACTTTTAGGACAGTGAAACTCTTTTGTACAATAGAGTAGTGATGGATGAGAATACCGTTATATGTTTGTCAAAACCCATAGAATGTGTAGCACAAAAACTGAGCCCTAATGTATACTATGGATTCAGTTAATATTAATGTATTAGCATTGTTTCATCGACTATAACAAATGTACCACAGAAATGCAAGATGCTAATAAGAGAGGAAGCTGTTGGGGGGAGGGGGGTACAGAGGTGGTGGGGGACAGGTGAGCTGAGAGGGCATAAGGGAACTTCATTCTTTCCACTCATTTTTTGGCAAACCTAAAACTGCTCCAAAAATAAAGTGTATTAATTAAAGAAATTTTTTAAAAAGAGGATGTGCATTATCTATAGATGAATGAATACACTTCACCAGTACAGTGACCCATTTAGCAAATGTTTAGACGGAGAGGGAAAACCAAAGGCTCTGTTTTCCCCTTTGTTCTGTGCTCCCCTTCCTCACAGGGCTCGGATCTGCTTGACTTTCCTATGAAGTCATTTATTTTCCTAAGTCAGTGTAAAATGTAATGGATTTCCTAATGTAAACCGCGTTACAGAAAAGAACAGGTGGCTGGTCTTTATAAGCTTATTTCATTTTTTAGCATTTTTTTCAAGTGATACCCTAATGTGTTCCAATATTGCCTAAATAGGCATCTTGACAAAGTGACATGTATGATGAATAAAGGTTTGCTCTAGAGTCAGGTGATCTGTTGTCTGCATTCTTCAATTCCCATGAGATCAGAGGATAGGGTTAATAAATGTGTAAGTATCAAATATCTAATCTAAGCCATTCTTTTCTTCCTATGTAAGTCCTTTAAAAAATCCATTCATAATAAAAAATAAAATACTCTGTTTCTATATTAGTGGATATGATAAGGAGAGGGAAAGGAAGGCAACATTATAAAATACATTTCACATAAATCATTTTCTAATGGAAATCCACCAGCTATCCCCTAAAGATAATGGAAAACTGAGACAGAGCAGAGGTTGGGGACTGTTATCAGGCCCAACCTGGCTTCCAGGACCTCTTCCTTTATTTGGAGCCTACTGACTCTCTCCTGTAAACTAGGCAGTAGGCACATTTGCAAAACCAGCTTCCAGCTAGAAAGATTAAGGAACTGAAGACCACCACTCAGGCTCAGGGATTTAACTTTTACGTTTTATTTAGAATAACAAACTGAAGTTCAAGTTCTGTTTACCAAACAGCTTAATCCTTAAATCCCCTAGCATTATCCTCTTATATAGTGGACCCTTTAAGGATCTGATTAAACTTTATATGACCTAGAGAATGTTCTGAAGCTCATCTGGGGCTCATGGACAACTAGCCAGCCTAACATTTCCTATTCTAGGAAGATGACCACTACTTATGGTTCCTGTTCACCTTCCCATTGACTAAGTCCCACCCCAGAATCCCACCATGGTTTTTGAAGCCTCGCTTCTTGCTAGCAAACTACTTCCCTAGGGCCTGCACCTTGGGATTTTTGAATTTCAGCTCTTCTTGACACCAAACCATCTGAGACTCCATTAATTCTGACAGTTTTTCTGCATATGCCTTCCTTGTATCTTCCCATTTCCTTCAGACACTGTGCTGATCTGCTGTGCCGTTGTTTCTTCTCACACCTGGAATAATCCTTTCACATCTGTATCCCTTTATTCCTCTTGGAAGATGATATGGGAGTCACTTGTTTCCCTAAGTCTCTTTTATAGCCCATCCTGTCTGGGAATAGTGAACTAGAACATTCTGTAAGATGACATCAGATGTATACAGAGGAGATTGTAAAAAAATGTTCGTTCACAGGTGGCAGAAGGAATGACAAGAATTTATGAATTCCTGTAAAAATACAGTAGAGAAGTAGAAGCCACCTTTCAATTGAAATGTGTTTTCTTCCTTTTACCTTATCCGAAGCTATGATGTCCTGTTAAGTCTTCTGTCATGCATGCCTTTCTTATGACACCACAGTCAAAATTGATGTTAAATTTGTTCTTCTTCCAAAATATTTTCCCAGCTGCTGTGTTTTTCCTAGTAGAGCATCTGGCCAAACCAAATAGTACTGTCAGTTTGGTCTCATCCTCATTTCTAGCCTCAGAGTCTCATCCATGGAGTTGTACTTAATATCCATTTGAACAATGAGAATAGAAATGGGATCAATGAAGCATGAGTATGTATGTCAATCTTTAGGTTATGCATTTACAAATTAATTTGGAGGAGAAAAGTTGTAAACCAAAGCTCCCAGGAGCTATAAACATAAAAAGACATGAAAACACTTTAATGTTTTTGTCGGTTTTATTCTTTAGAAATCCAATTCTTGTTTGCATTGCTGTTGCATGTTGCAGAAATCTAGTAGTCTATTCTAGTTTTAGCCCAGATTATTTTAACAAATAAGTGTTAGAGTAAAGCAAATGCCCTGGGGATGGGATCTATCTTCTACAGATTGTAAGATATCCAATAGAAAATATGAACAGGGGATAGTGATTCATGAAATAATATTCTTACCTTATGATGGTATTTTTTAGATTATTTTACATTGTTTTAATCAATATCAAGATCCTACTGCTTGTCATAAAACTTCTATACAATATTCATGTGCTATTAAGAATAAATATTCTGGCTGGGCATAGTGGCTTATGCCTGTAATCCCAGCACTTTGGGAGGCCGAGGCGGGTGGATCGCTTGAGGTCAGGAGTTCGAGACCAGCCTGACCAATATGGTGAAACCCCGTCTCTACTAAAAATACAAAAATTAGCTGGGCATGGGGGCGTGTGCCTGTCATCTAAGCTACTCGGGAGGCTGAGGCATGAGAATTGTTTGAACCTGGGAGATGGAGGTTGCAG
Source organism: Pan paniscus (assembly GCF_029289425.2). NCBI lineage: Eukaryota > Metazoa > Chordata > Mammalia > Primates > Hominidae > Pan > Pan paniscus. The sequence continues at coordinate 101,734,146 of NC_073258.2, forward strand.
TGATCCGAAATCGCGCCGCTGGACTCCAGCCTGGGCGACAGAGTAACACTCTGTCTCAATAAATAAATAAGTAAATAAATAAATAAATAATCCTACACTGTCATTATTCTAAAGAAAAACTAGGTCTGACACATGAACTAAAAGGGGACATTCATGTATTATTTATAAATAAGCTATGTGTTATTGTTTTAAAAGCATACCTGAAATCAATTTTTTTGTTTGTGTTTGGTGTTTTTGAGATGGAGTGTCGCCCTGTTGCCCAGGCTGGAGTGCAGTGGCATAATCTCAGCTCACTGCAACCTCCACCTGCCAGGTTTAAGTGATTCTCCTGCCTCAGCCTCCTGAGCGAGTAGCTGAAATTACAGGTGTGCACCACCATACCTGGCTAATTTTTATATTTTTAGTAGAGACAGGGTTTCACCATGTTGGCCAGGCTGTTCTCGAACTCCTGACCTCAGGTGATCCGCCTGTTTTGGCCTCGCAAAGTGCTGGGATTACAGGCGTGAGCCACCACACCTGGCCTGAAATCAGCTTTTTAAACTCAGTTCTCTATAAGCCGTCTTTTTTCCAGTTTATTATATTTTATAGAGAAAGGGATTATAGCTTACTGTTGATTTCTAGACCCACCATTCTGTATGGTAGCAATTACCCACAGCTAGTCTAAGTTAGGATGTGCTATAAATATAAAATCAACAGCAGCCTGCAGAATCTTAGTATGAAAAAATGGGCAATAGCTCATTAATACCTCTGATTACAGGTTGAAATGCTGTTTTGGATATATTGTATTAAAATAAATTATTCATATTTATTTCACTGTTTTTTTAAAGTATTTAAAATATGTTTACTAGCCGGGCACAGTAGCTCACACCTGTAATCCCAGCACTTTGGGAGGCTGAGGCAGGCAAATCACTTGAGACTAGGAGTTCAAGGCCAGCTTGGCCAACATGGTGAAATCTCATCTCTACTAAAAATACAAAAATTAGCCAGGCGTGGTGGTGGGTGCCTGTAATCCCAGCTACTGGGGAGGCTGAGGCACGAGAATCACTTGAACCCTGGAGGCGGAGGTTGCAGTGATCCAAAATCATGGCACTGCTCTCCGGCCTAGGTGACAGAGTGAGACTCTGTCTCAAAAAAATAAATAAAAATTAAATATGTTTACTAGTAAATTACACATTGGCTTGCATTTGTGGCTCATATTATGTGTCTCTTGAACAGTGGGCTCATCCTTTCAGATGTGTCAACAAGGTACGCAAGTGTAGGTCTATGATGGGGGAAAGAGATCAGGGAGGGAGAAACATCTCCTGACTCTTGGTTATAATATTCACCTACTGCTTAGAGCTGCCCGAGGTTATGAGAATGTTTATGGATTAGAAGAAGCAGTTCTAGAAGTACTCTGAACACAAACAGCTTAAATAAGAGTTGTGGAGGAGCCCAGGGGTCTCAGAAGAATTTCATGGTACATAAAGGTTTGTGGCTTAGAAAACGGAATCTTGTTATGACTCATCTGCCTTATGATTCATTCAGCTGTAAACTTGTGTGTGTGTTGATTTATGTCCTTTGAGCCTACTTAGTTGGACTGATGTTTTGTGAGCAACTACTATGTGCTATGTGTTTTCTCTGTGTTAGCTCACGTAAATCCATAACAGCATTATTATGAAGTAGTTGTTAGATGAAGAAGCTAAGTTACAGAAAGATTGTTGGTTGCCTAAGGCCACAAACCTAAAGTGGCAGATAGGAACTCAGAACCCAAATCTGAAGTCATGGCATAGTACCACTTCCTCAGTGGACCCTTAACTACAGAAATTAATCCTTCCTGATAATATTTGCTCTGGCCAAATAAAATGGACGATTAGAAAATTATATAGTGTAGTTATGTTAATTCCTTAAAATTAGAAGAAAATAAGAGGTTTACCTTTGGTAAGCAGAGACAGAAAGTATAATAGCTTAACGAGTTGGAATAAGATGGAATTTGGCTCCACATCTTACAGCTGTGCAAATATGGCACATTTTACAAATGCTGTGCCTCAGGTTTTTATCTGTATGTTGAAGACAAAAATAATGTGTAGTTCCCAGGATCACGGTGAGGATCAACCAACACAGGTAATGCACAAAGCTCTTGTACCTGGTACTTCATTAGCGTCAATAAGGCACCAGCCAGTGTGTACCTCACCTGTACTATGATTGCTAGATATGAAAACAACATTTATGAATCCCTTTGTTAGTTGTGGCTTTAAAGCCCTGTGTGGCTTTTTTAAAAACACATTTTAATTTTAGCCTTCTAAATATACACCTAGAGTAAGTTTTGTAATAGCATTTTCATGTTACAGTATTCCTTTTAGAGTCCATTATAGTCTTTTTGTATTAATGTTTAAAGTTAATGCAGAAAATGAAAATAAATCATCATATATAAGCTAAAATGTAGTGCTTTTGATGCTCTTCCCTTGGACTGCTAAATTCAATTTAAATTTTTTCGCTGAAGAAAATTTGCCTAATTTGCTAACATGTTATAGCTTGTTATTATCAAGACGTATACTATAAAATACTTTTCAGAGTCTCTAAATTCAAAAAGCTTAAATAATTTTGAGATTGAAATGCTACTGGCCAAGTCTTTTTTAAAAGTCCATCAACTAGTATATAGATGAGCAGCTTTTGAAAGTTTAACATTTTGATGTGTTTTTCTTTTTCAACGTAATCAGTTAGCTTTAATTTAGTAAAAGTGAAAAAAATAAGGTAGCATCATTGTTTTTTGAAACTCTGTAGGACTAAAGGTTAAATTTCTATCCTGTTTAAAATCTAAGGGCATTCATTCTTTAAAAATTTAACAACAAAACTTTTAAGTAAAAATAAAATCTGTAATGGTCCTTGGATAAATCTAAAGTTCAGGGTATTGTTATTGAAAATTAGAAATTTGTGATAGAACTTAGTGAACAGAATTTTGTAAAAGTAAGAAAACTGCATCCTATGTGTTTGGTAGAAATCAATCATGTAGCTTCTGCTGGGCTTTATCAGCTTGCTGGTGACAGTACTTTCTCTATTACAATTGAGCTGTAAAGATAAGCTGGCTATTGTCAATGCTTCTGTTCCTTTACCAGGAAAGTGTACCTCAGGCCTCTTCATCTGAATTCCATCCTCTTGAATGCTTACAAATCCATCTTTTCAGGAATTCCAATGACGCTTTTCAGTGCTGAGGCGATGGATGGCCACGGCTTTGTTTTATTAATCAGTGCACGTAATTGTCCATTCATTCATTTGTGCTTCTGTCCTCCCATTTTAAAAGTAGTCTTTTCCAGGCCAGCATTGACTGGCCACTTTCCATTCTTGGCTCTCTTTTTATCTTCAAGTTTCTCATTATTTATTTGATTTGATTTGTATATGCTTTCGTTTTCATGCCATGAACTCCTTTGCACATCTATGCATTAGACTTAAAGCAATCTGTAGTCATTTTGAAGGTATCCTTTAAGATGTTTATCTCTAAGTTTCTTCCAGGCAGGGAATTGCAAAGACTACAGATTTAACTCACAGGCCTGACACTTTTACAGTGTGAAAATTGATGCCTTGACTTTGCCCTACTTTTCTAATCTTCTTAGAAGTTTAGATGGCCAAATATGAAGGATGGAACTATATAACATTTTGATTTCTTATAGTGCCTTATGGTGCTTTGTGTATGGGAAGTATTTATTTTTATTTTTTAAAAAAAACTTCAGGCCAGGCATGGTTGCTCACACCTGTAATCCCAGCAAGTTGAGAGGCCTAGGCGGGAGGATTGTTTGAGCCCAGGAGTTCAAAACCAGTCTTTGCAACATGGCAAAACCCCACCTCTACAAAAATTAGTTGGGCATGGTGTCATGCGCCTGTAGTCTTAGCTACTTGGGGGCTGAGGTGGGAGGATCACTTGAGCCTGGGAAGTCAAAACTGCAGTGAACTCTAATCATGCCACTATACTCCAGCCTGGGTGAAAGGGTGAGACCTTGTCTCAAAAAAGAAAAAAAAAAAAGTCATAAAGATACAATTCACATACCATACAGACAACTCATTTAAACTATACAATTCAATGGAACTTTAATATATTCACAGATCTGTGCAACGATCACCACAAAAAAATTTAAAGCATTTTCATCACCTTAAAAATAAACATCACATCCTTTAGGTATCATTTCCAGTATACCCCACAACCATTAATACTGAAAAACCACTAGTTATTTTCTGTCTCTATTAATTTGCCTACTCCGGGCCTTTCATACAAATGAAATTGTGTAATACGTGGCCCCTTTGGTGATTGACTTCTTTTACTCAGATGTGGTTTTCGAGGTTCATCCATCTGAAAGCATGCATCAATACTTCATTTCCCTTTAGGGCCAAATAACATTTTATTGTATGGATAGACCACATTTTGCTTATCCAAATATTAGTTGATAGGTACCTTTTCACTATTATGAATAATATTATAAACCAGTGGTCCCCAACATTTTTGGCACCAGAGACCAGTTTTATGGAAGACAATTTTTCCATGAAAAAATTGGTGAGGAGGGAAGGGTTTCAGGATGAACCTGTTCCACCTCAGATCATCAGGCATTAGTTAGATTCTCATAAGGAGCAGGCAACCTAGATCCCTCACAGGCACAGTTCACAATAGGCCTCACTCTCCTATGAGAATCTAATGCCAGCACTGATCTGATAGGAGGCAGAGCTCACCCAGGTCTCACCTCCTGCCATGCAGTTGGGTTCCTAACCGGCCACAAATGACCTTTACTGGTCTGCAGCCCAGGGATTGGGGACCCCTATTATAAACATTCATGTATGAATTTTTGTGTAGATACATGTTTTTCTCTCTCTTGAGGAATTACTGAGTCATGTGGTAACTGTATGTTTCACCATCTGAGGAACTACCAAAATATCTGCACCCCTTGACACTCCCACCAGTGATATATGAGGGATACAGTTTCTCCATGTCCCTCACACACACTTGCTATTATCTCACTTTTTGAGTCTAGCCATCCTAGAGAGCTGAACTTAGATTTCACTGTGGTTTTGATTTCGATTTCTCTGATGACTAATAAGAATCTTTCAAATGCTTTTTGACCATTCATATATTTTCTTTCAAGAAATGTCTATTCAATTTCTTTGCCTATTTTTAAACTAGGTTATTTGTCTTTTTATTATTTAATTATGGGTTGTTTATATATTCTGCATACAAGCCCCTTATGAGATAAATGATTTTTGTAAATATATTCTCCTATTCTGTGAGTTTTCTTTCAATTTTCATGACAGTGTACATGAAGCATGAGTTTTTAATTTTGAATATTTGTTCCTTTTCTGTCTTGTAATGGGGTTATTTTAAAAGATTATTTATCTGTTAAGTATGGTATCAGTTTTTCCAATTGGTTGGGTTATTGGAGCGACAAGTAATTTGGTTCTATACCCTTGGGAATAGTAAAGTGCTATATGAGATTTCCTCAGTGATAAAAGGAACTTTCTTAGTATTCAAACCTATTCTGTCTATCTAGGAGTTTGTAGTTGTTATTACGGTTACTGTTATTATTTTAAAGGTCAAATTTACTTTAGGGTAAACTGAAACCATAGTTTTTTCCTCACATCCCAGCCATTCAGGCAGATTCACCAAAGAAAATGATATGTGGGAAGCGCAATTCTTAAAGCTTTTCAGGCTGTCCTGTTCAGTTCCTTTCATTTCACATCTTGGAATTGTGTAGAGGATGAAATGAACAAGTATATATTCAAACTGATAAAAACGTTTAACTTTGCTGCCATCTAGAGGCAGGTATTTCATAATGCAATCTTCAATAAACCCAAATGCTGCTTCCAAAGATGTGGAATAACAAGGAAAAGGTGTATGATTTTTTTGTATATAATTCTTATGTGCCTTCCATAGGGTTGTACATTTCCTAGTGGGTGCTCAGCATGCATTGTGAGATTAAAAGGTATTTGTCTGCTACTAAGTGAATCTGAATTCTGCTAGAAGCTGCCAATGGGTTTATTTTCCTCTTGACTGAAGTTGGCTGCATATAAAATGCTGAGGATATAGAATAATATGAATAAGATGAAGGTACCAGGATCTTATTTTTTAGAACATGATTAAGAATTTAAAAGCAGAGTTTAGTGGGAAATATTGATTTACCAAAATCTGTGTCAAAATACGTCCGTAAGAGTTTTGGTTAGGACGACCCACATGTGGTTCAGTGAATCTGCAAGCATGAAGTGGCCCTTCACATGAGGGAGTGTCTCACAGGTAGTTCCATGAAGCGCACCCAGCATCTTCTCCAGATGTCTAATCTTTTGAAATAGAATACACATTGACATTCCTTATCCAAAATGCTTAGGACTAGAAGTGTTTCCGATTTTTTTCATATTTTGGGATATTTGCGTAGACATAATGAGATACCTTGGGAATTGGATCCAAGTCTAAACATGAAAGTCATTATGTTTCCTATACACCTCATACACATAGCCTGAAGATTATTTTATACAATATTCTTAATAATTTTGTGCATGAAGCACAGTTTGTATATATTGAACCACCAGAAAGCAAAATTTGGTGCGGAATTTTTTCACTTGTGGTATCGTGACAGTGCTCTAAAAATTTTGCATTTTGGAGTGTTTTGGATTTCATGTTTTCAGATTAGTATTAGTACTTTAGGACTGGAGCATCAAGCCATGGCATAGCAATTTGAATGTACTGGAAACTTATGTGGCTGAAGAATCATAATTGACCGTTTGTTAGAATTTTTAGCAATGTTCTAGGTGTAGTTCTGAATGGTTTACTTCATGCTTCTGAAAACATCAGTGTGCTTTGTCTTTTTTCCATGTTCTAGAAACCAAGAATATTAGAAAAGTTGAATCTCAGGGGATTCGTTGTTTTATAGAAAGATTTATCACAGATATTCTTAAAATCTTCTTTACAAGTTTAATTAACTTTTATACTGATGATGATTTTAAAGTAGCACCTGCTTTGTATAGCATCCAGTTTGTAATGAGACAGTTTAATTGTGGATTAATTATAAATGGTAAAACATGAAACAATACTTCCTTAGCAACTTCATAATCTGTTAGTTGGATGTTCAGAAGACTACTGTTTTATATATTTCAAAAATATTTTCTTTTCTCTCTGAAAAGCTCTAAATCTAAACATGCAAACCTTTATTAAAGGTATTTTTGATCCAATTTAAGCTGCAGTTTTGTTTGTGCCATATTATATGCATTCAGGTAGACTATATATTTTACTGGATAATTTGACAAATATAGCATCATTTTAAGATAATCTTGAATATTTAGGTTTGATAATAAGTATTAGTTGATGTAAAACTGACAGTGTAAAATAATTATAAAAGGGCAAATGCTACATTTTGGTACAATATCAGGACTGTTTGAACAAGAGAAGTCCTTAAAATATAACAACAAAAATGGTTTGAAAATGTTTTCTGAAATGAACATGACTTTGTATGAACTTGACTTGTTTGTAGGAAGAAAAGCATGAGGTCATTGTTTTCAGATAGAACCAGTGTTGATCTGTTGGCAATCATAGCACATGTAACCAGTTGATGCTTAGCTGAATCCTCCCTACCTACCCAGACAGAGAAGGTGGCTGCGTGTTATTTACATGAGAAAATGGTTTCAAATTGTGTTTCTTCCTTAATTTAAAATAATAATATACAGATACATTATGAGTGAGTTTTCAAAAATGTTTTCTAGCTTTATTGCAGGAAGAGGTTGTGGGAAAGATTAGGTTAGTAGACAAGTCTGTGAAATAAAATCCCTGTGAATGAAAGGAAAATGCTTAAATTTTTCTTCCAATATAACGTTCCATATAACCTGTGTCCTGTAATTCCATGGAGAGCCTGTCTTAATTTATGGATAAAAACATAAATACACATATGAATTTGAGATTAGAAGGTTAAGATCATAGAAATTATGACTTTGTAAAGATTTCACTTTCTCTGAAATGAAAAACCTGTGTTATCTAGTTCAATGATTTTGCTCACCACTTCCCTGTTTTATGTTCTTTCCATTCCTTTGCTAAAATGTTGTCTATTCAATACTCAAATCAGTACTGCCACCTTGTGATACTTTTTCTTAATTTCATCTGGCCAAATTCTCATTCCTTCCCTTGGGTACTTCTTATCTGTGATTTACTGGTTTGGTCTTCCTTACGTTGCACATCTTTTATCCCCTTGTTTTGATTAGAAGTTCTTCCAGGGTGGGATCTATGCTATTATACTTTAGTCATTATCTTAGTGGTCTCTTCTGGATATTTCTTCAATGCATTTGAATAGCAGAATAGTTAACATGACAAATGTCCTTGATCAGCCTCAAAAGTTAAATTACCGTCTACCAAAAAGGAAATAAAAATCCTTTTGTGGTTTCTGTTTTATAATCGTAAATCTATTGCGTGCCTTGCCAAAGCCATTGAAAATGTATTAGTTTGAGGAATTATAATGAAATATAATTTTCTCCCTGTTTTAAATCATTAAATGATCATTAAAACACATTTTCATGGTTTCTTTATCTCTTTATCTTTGCAGCTTTTGTCATTTCTTCAGGGCTTATTTACTTTTTACCATGAGGGATATGAACTTGCCCAGGAATTTGCACCGTATAAGCAACAGCTGCAGTTCAACTTGCAGAATGTAAGAGTATACCTGTTCTTACTGTCTCTCAGCAAATCTGCAAATCTGATTTCACAGGGCAACTAATTACAATTTTTTTCTAGCTGCTAGTGGAAAATACAACCCACAAAACCCTAACCTCAGTTAGAAAAATTTATACTAGCAAATTTTATAAAAATAAATATTACCCAGTTGGAGACACCTGAAAGTTTATTAACTTTTGCCTTCATCCAGTGTTCTTGTTAATTTACTGGGTGATGCAGGATGAGTAAGTTTGGAGAGCTAATTTGCAGTATGGTGGCTCTAGGTAGTAACACTGTATTGAATACTTGAAATTTATTGAGAGTTTAGGTCTTAAATGTTCTCAGCATACACAGATGGTAACCGTGGTGATTGATATATTAATTAACTTCACTGTGGTAATTTCATAATGTATACATGTATTAAAATATCACATTGTACATGTTAACTATACAATTTTTATTTGTCAATTATACCTCAAGAAAACTAGAAAAGAAAATACTGGAAATAAGGAAATAAGACCTTAGAGAAGTCTTTTTTTTTTTTTTTTTTTTTTTTTTAAAAGATGGAGCTTCGCTCGTCACCCAGGCTGGAGTGCAGTGGCATGATCTCAGCTCACCGCAACCTCCACCTCCTGGGTTCAAGCAATTCTCCTGCCTCAGCTTCCCAAATAGCTGGGATTGCAGGCATGCACCACTACACCTGGCTAATTTTGTATTTTTAGTAGAGACGGGGTTTCACCATGTTGGTCAGGCTGGTCTCGAACTCCCGACCTCAGGTGATCCACCCGCCACGGCCTCCCAAGTGCTGGGATTACAGGTGTGACCCACCGTGCCTAGCCTGAGAAGTCTCGTTTTTAAGAGAGCAAAATTTCTTTATTTGTGAAATGAAGGATTGTACTTTAATAACAAAGATCTCATCTTTCTCTGAAATTGAATGTAAAATATGTCCTGTTTATTATTTTCAAATAACAGGTTTGAATGTGGTTTCGAGGCATTCAAAATAACTGCTTTAAAACATAAGTGAGAGATCCTTTTGTAGTTCATGGGCATGATGTTTGGGTGTTCACGCATGTGTGTGAGACATGCCACCCTCTGAACTTTGTTACAATCTCAGCATATTAACCGTCTAACCTGAAAAAAAAATAAGAAAAAATAAATACAAAATAAAAAATTTTTTTAAAGTGAGAATTATTTCCGTACAGGCCACCTATTTCTATCAGAATTTATTTTGTAAAATTGTCTAATGAATCCTTTTAGTCTCTGATTGCATAGCTATACAAATTCTGATGTTCAAATGCTGAGCAACACTTGCATTGAAATAAAAACACACCCAAAAGTTGAGCCAACCCATTTCACATTATCAAACCTGACACATAATGATGTCTTAATTGTTGAGGTTTTACTATAACTGAAACCCTGACTGCCAAGTACTATATAGCCCAAATCATTTGGAAAATCTTCACTTAATTTTCTACAAAGTGTATGTTTTTCTGCTTATCTGGTTCTTGCCGTTGTGGAAATGTCCAGTAAATAAAACTACAGAGTTAGAATGTCCCATAAGAAATATGTAAGGGGATTTATTCCCTTGTGTTTTGAGTTTTAGCTTTTATTTGACTTAGATTTTCTAGCAGAATCAATTTCACCTTTAATTCATTCTATTGTTTTTCCATATGGAATGTATTTAGGCTTTTACAGTTACTATTAAACGCGAAAATTATAAAAGCTGAACTATTTTTATGATTTACTTCCACATTAAATAAAATTACATTAAGATTCCTAGGATTCAGGAACAAGAGAGAAGTAAGGAATTGGAGAAAAAAAAATTAGACCCTTATGTTTGAAAGACAAAAATAGTGAAAGTGACAAGAAAATTTTCCTAATTTTGAGATTTTTTTTAAAAATGGGGCATAAACTCCTTAGATTTAGGTGGTAGTGATTATTATATCTTCAGAAGCATATTTTTGAGGTAATGCGAAAGAGGTATTCATAGAGAAAAGCCTGATTCTTCCTATAGCTTAAATAAACTTGATTTAAAGTGAGTAATCTATTTCTTGCAACAGAAGAAGTTAGAACTTGGAAACCCATTGATTTTTATGAGTTAATTTATACACTCACCTCTTAATAATACCTTTGCTAGTAAACCAAGCTACGTGATGTTTCTTCAAAAATCGCCTTTGGAACTGTGGTAACAAACTTCTTTTCTTGACTTGTTCAATGCCACATGTATCAAAAGTATATGAATTTATTTTGTTTTTTTCCCTCAAAAGAAACTAAGTCCCTATGTATCTGTTTTTTACCTTAGGTATTTAGGGAATTCAAATTTTATGTAGTGCATCCTATATTTTTTTAATTGCCATAGTTTACCCCCTAAGTAATAATGTTAGAGTGTGAAAATAGGAAGAAGGTCACACACACACACACACACACAGACACACACACACACACACACACACACAGAGATTCAAAGAGAAACATGCAGAAGGTCATTCAGACAAGTTTTCACTAAATCAGTTCAAATCAGACCTTGGGACCCAACATCACAAAGACATAGATGTGGTGAATACTGCCAAAAGAATCAAGGTCATCTTTGTGCAATTTGCAGTTTTGAAACATTTTTCTGGGCCGGTCAGGTGGCTCACACCTGTAATCCCAGCACTTTGGGAGGCGAACAAATTGCTTGAGCCCAGGAATTTGAGACCAGCCTGGGAAACATGTGAGACCCCATCTCTACAAAAAATTAGCCAGTGTGGTGGTGTGTGCCTACAGTCCCAACTGCTTGTGGGGACTGAGGCAGGAGGATCACTTGAGCCCTGGAGGTCAAGGCTGCAGTGAGCCATAATTGCACCTGGTTGACAGAGTGATACTCTGTCTCAAAAATAAATAAAAGCAAAATAAAATACTAGTCTGGATGTTGCCGAAACTTGGTAGAAAATAATGACTGAAATTATTGTTTCTGTTTACTTAAGACAAGGAATAATTTTGAAAGTACTCGACAAGAGGTAGAGCGGTTGATGCAAAGGATGAAATCTGCCAACCAGGACTACAGACCACCCAGCCAGTGGACGATGGAAGGCTATCTGTATGTCCAGGAGAAACGTGAGTCACAAAGACATAATTTCACATCTCTTATGACTTAGCCACAATCATGAGATGTGACTTGGTTAGTAGTATTTCCTTCAAGTAGGAGGACTGAAATTTCTTATAGCTTTATATCTACTTTCCCCCCACCACAACCAAAATGAGGACGTTTTTCCGCATTTTGCCATCAGGATATCTAAGCTGGCATATTGTTGAACTTGGGACTTAACAGTCTTCACTCATACCATAACATGCGTTCAGTTTTAGCGTTTAATTGTGATACTTAATCTCAACTTAAAGTTTCATGGAAAATTGCAAGCCAAAGCCTTTACTGACATGAATCATCCTGGTGACTGTGATAATAGTTTTACCCTCTGGCAGCATTATTTTATTTAATTTTGTGCCCTGTCAGTTTTCAGGCGTATAATTGGTAGTCATGGTAATGTCAAATTGGCGCTCCTGAGGTTCGGAAATAAGTACCAAAGCCAATAGAGCACTATTATAATTGCCTCACACTAAGGACATTTTTCTCACAAAAATATTAAAAAGCCATTCAGACTTGTGTAACTGGAGTTTTTTGTGCATGTTACTTGTCATTAAGTGGAATTAGTTGGACTGTTTTGACTACATTAACGCTTTCAAACCGGATATGCCCTAAGGCATCATTCTCGTGCTGTTTTTGTTGAAGAAACACTTGTGTGTGAGTTTCCAGCCCATCGTGGACCAATGTGAAAGGCTTTTGATATACTGTATGTGCAACATGATTAAGTGATGCTCATTTGTTGGAGAGCAGGACACATACAAATTTGATTTGATCCAGCAGACTCTGCAAACATTTATTACTGCATGGACTTGATGATAGAGGAACACTGGCTCAAGAGATCTGGGTTTTAGAATGTTTCTCTCTCATAACTACCTACCTTGGCCAGTCTACTGTTTTCATATCTAAACATGATAAAACTAGTGATCTGCCTAGGTACTCTATAGTTAGTGCATAATAAGTAGCTTTTACCCTCCCCCTAGTTCATGAAAAATTACCAATCCCTTGGCTTGTCAGTAGGGTATATAGATTTCACTTAGGACTCTAAGGAAATTTTTATTTTTTTTTATTGTTATGTTTTTTACTCAAGCCTGGAAAGGACTCTAAGGAAATTTTTGAGTATTTAAATGATTTTGTACAGGTTTGAGAGCCTTCATGTGACAGTACATTGAGAGGAGCTCACATTTTCTACCAATAAAATATTTGTCCAACTGGAAGAATTTGTTGCCAGTGAGGGCAGTAAACGTGAAAGTGGTAGAGGAGGTACCATCCTTGGATTTTTTATTCATTATGGTCTGATTATGTTTTATTTCTTGAATACTTTTCTAGGTGTTACACACTTGCTGAAATCTTTGTGGGCACACAATATTTTATTCTAAACAGAAAAGATTTAGATTAGCTTGCAATATTATTTTGTACATAATCTTCAAATATATCATATTCGGTCCTACTTGGTAGTGAGTGCACCCACTGGTTGGAACCATGGTTTGCCTACCTATTGTCAAGCTGTTGGACATTTGGGTCAGTCTATAAGCATAGGCCCTTCAATAATTTGGGGGTTACATGGATGGACTAAGCACAGTGTTTTATGCGCTTACCTGATGTTGGTATCTTTTGTTCTAAGATGCTTAACTTCTCTGGGTCATTCTAGACTGATGATAAAGCCCTTTGTGGTACTGACCTCTTCTCTGATTTTTTTTTTTTTTTTAATCTCTCTTAATGGCACCCCTCACTCTCCTAGGCTACATAAGTCAAGGCAATCCATCCTTAGTACCAGTGTTTCTCTGTAGCCTTGGGACAAACCTGTCTATTCTGTCTTCTTGATATCCTTTGATTCCATACCTTCTCTCCATCTCCACTGCCTTCGCCCAGGTGAGACCCTTGCAGTGACCTCCTAACTGTTCACCCTTTGCCTCCAGGCTTGCCCATCATCTAATGCGTCTTCTACAGTGCTTCCCACAGATCCTTCTAAAATGCTTCTTTGGTTGTGTCCTTGTTTTGATGGACCCTTAGCAGTGTCTGAATTGGAGGGTCTCACAGTTCATTTCTCCTTATTAGCACTCTCTTTGTTGATATTTTTCCTCCCCCAAGACAATTTCCATCTTGATTTGATCTGTATCTGCCTGCATTATTTTTATAGCTTTATTGGGTCTAATTGGCATAAATTAATTGCACCTGCTTAAAACATACAGTTTGATAAATTTTGCCACATTCATTCACCTGTGAAGCCATCACCACACTACAACATAATGGACATATTTATCACCTTCAGATGTTCTTTCTTGCCTCATTATAATCCCTTCCTCCTGTCTGTTCCCACCTATCATCTTCTCCTATTCCCTTTGCCAAGGGATATAAAGAAAAAGGAATATATTTATATGCTTTTGGAATTATTTTATATGAGGAGCATATATCCAAAGCCCCTTCTAACTTGGGATCTTTGAAAGCGTTTACAATTAAAACAATCAAACCAGTTTACTAAGATCTATCGATTGTGGACTTGCTATCACTGGGTGGATAAGTTCTGTGGGGGACAAAAATGAGATAAATATTTGGCTTCAAGATTTTTATTCTGTAGTTGAAAACGTAAGACACACTTACACAATTAGCAGCCAGTGATCAATATCAAATAAATATCAAAGCCATAAATTGAGTGATAAATGGAGATGGATGTGATGGGGTAGGCTTAGTTCATTGTTTGGACACAGAGTTCCACTCTACCTGAGCATGTGGTGTTTATGTTATCCACCTCGAGGCATGCATTAAATCACATTCTGCTAGACTTCAGTGTAACCGGAAGAGCCAGGGGTTCCAGAGTTAGAGCTATATTGGGATTCCATGCCTGTGCTGACCTGTGACTTGTGCCAATAGTTTTCTGAGCTCAGTCTTGCTTCATTTATAAAAGAGAGGGATTTAAACCCATGTCATAATGATATTGCAAGAATTAGAGTTGTCATATGTAAAATGTCTCTATTCTCCGTAGTGTCAATAAGAATAATACTATGCTTACTATTGGGTTCTTACTATTCTTTGTAATTTATATTTATCTCATTTAATTCTAAAATAGCTTGAAAATATCATTTCTCTAAAAAGAACAACTTCAGTCACATGCCCTATTGATGAAAGTATTTCCATCTGTAGGTCACAGGCTCAGTTTTCTTAAAATGTTCTTTATAATGTCTGATATAAAAGGTTCTTAGATAAAATATGGGCACTTAGTAGGTATTCGATGAATGTTAATTCCCCTTCCGCACTGCAAATATTCATCTCAGCAACCTTAAATGATTACTGGGTAAAATAATTAAACATCTTTTATTTTGCAACTTTAGAGCTGTAATCTATTTTTATTTTCCCAGACATTTTTGGGAACTGTAGAATTGCTTGTCTAAGAACATCTGCCCTGGCCTAGTGCCAGTCAACTTTAAAGAAAGCAGCATGTGCTTGCAGCAAACTCGAGGATTAAATGCAGGAGGTCCTGAACTTCAGATGGAGGCGGGAAAAAGGGTCTTTGGTTTAAAATGTCAGAGCATTGCAGCAGCTATATTTTAAAATTATAGCTAATATTGCTTCATATATTGCTACCTACATAATGAATTCACTACATATGAGAATTTCTATCCAGTCACTTTCCACTAATTAGCTCGTAAGTCTTTAGGTATTTTACATCACATGTAACAGAATTATCAACAAGTATTATTAAGTATTATAGTGTGAAATGGTCCCCAAATGGAATTGAAGTTAATTGTAATAATCTTTTGTGATTATAAAGTATATGACTGCACCCTGTAATTTTAAAATCTGGAGTGGCTTAAGTATTAAACTCGATACTGAGGGCGTTATTATTAAAGAAAAAAATTAAATGGCTCATGAAACACTTTTCTCAAGAGGTACTTTTTTAAATTTCAATTTCTTTCTTTTAAACATGGTTCCGAAATGAAGCCAGCAAAAACATGTGCATAGTAGCTGCTAGAAAAATTCAGATGTTAAGCAAGATGGGTCCCTGGATGGAGATGCTATTCATATGTAGAAAACAAGCTCCATTTTCAATCCACTCAGCCCACTATGGTGTTTGGGTGCAGGATACTTGGCTTCCCTATGGGAAAACTGAAGGTCTTCCACCTTGGTCATGGAAACATTGAACTACCAATGCATTCTACGCCCTGATAAATTCCGTAAGGAGAATACTGGACAATAACATGGGTGCTATGGGAAAGGGTTACATGGTATTTTTGGGGGAAAAGAAAGTGAACATTACACATACAAGTTTCTTCTCATATAAATAGTGGAAATTATTTTCATTTTAAAGAGTAATTTGAACTTGTTTTTTTCCAGATTAGGAGTAAGAGGAAATAACTCTAAGGTCAGTAGAGTCTTAGAACTTAGTGAAGTCTTAGATGCGTGATTCATTCCTTTATTCATTATTCATTTGTCAATATTGACTGACAACTATCTGTCTGGCTCTGTTGTAAGGATTAAGAACTCATATTCTAGTCAGTTGAACATCACATGTTCCTGCTCACATAGATTCTTAAAATCTTGTGGCAGAGACACACAATAAATGGCTTAAATTAGTAAAACAAATCATATTTCAGACAGTGATAACCGCTAAGAAGAAATGAAAGCAAGAAAGAGAGATAAGTATTAAGGTGAGGGTGTTTAGATCTTAGATATCTCTCCAGGAAAGGCCATATTATGAAAGTGACATTTAGGAAAAGGCCTGAAGGGAGGTAACAGTGCAAGTCATGCAGGTATCTAAAGGAAAAGTAGTCCAGGCCTGGGAAACAGCAACTACAAATGCCCTTGGGTAGGAATGCCTCCATTGTGTTCAAAGACCAGCAAGGCGGGCAGTGTAGCTGGAGCTGAGTGCACAAGGCAGAAAGCAGTGGGATGTGAGATGGGGAAAAGAATGTGGGAGGCCACTCACTTGGAACTTTGTGGATAATAGGCTCTTTGATTTTTATCAGGAGTAAGATGGGAAGGCACTAGAGGGTTCTGAACAAAGGAGTGAAATGGCCTGGCTAAATTTTTAACACTATATTTCTGACAGTTATGAGAGTAAAGTATACAGGTAGAAGTAAGGACACCATTTTAAACAACTCGGACTCATTCCTCATTCTTCCTACCTCTATGGGGTACAAGTATACCACTTTTTCAGGTGGGATAACTGAAGTTCAGATCCAAAGTAACTCACAAGTTTTACAAAGTAGGTGTCAGAGCTGCAAGCAGAGCCACGTTGTCTGATTCTAAGACACTCTACCCTATACCGCTGTCCCTCTGTTCTTTCTCATGCACAGTAAATGTTACAAACTAGCATGGTATAGGAGAGATAATCGGTTGTATATCATAGCACTGGAGAATGTGCAAACTTTGATACAAATCATTTATTAACAAAATCTGAAATTTTTTTGTTTCCTTACATTAGGACCGCTTGGTTTTACATGGATTAAACATTATTGTACATATGATAAGGGAAGTAAAACATTTACAATGAGTGTTTCAGAAATGAAATCCAGTGGGAAAATGGTGAGTTAGTTTTGTTTTCTGTTTGTTTTTTAAACTGTTCATTATTTAAGTAATGGAATTAAAACAAAAAAATCACATTTGTTTCTCTAGTTAACATGTACACATTTACAAAAAAATAGAAAGTCAAAGGTTTTCTCTCATTTTTGTGACGTGAATGACTTGAAAAGAGTAGCCAGGGTCTTCCTTTAACTTGGCCATGGCATATTTGTAAGCAGTCGAGTTAAATGTAGGGATCCTTCAGTAGATTACAGAGGTGTCATCTCACATTTCCGGCAGCAGAGTTATTTGTCTATGCTGTTGGTTGGCTAGCAGCCCAGGAAGGGACTGTCAGTGGCTGGAGCAGGCTCAGGGATTCTGTATCTTTCCCCTGAGTGGCCTCTGAGGGAGGCTACATTTGCCCCTGCATGCCTTGTCCCCTTCTGCACTGCATACTGTTGACCAAAATGCTGGCTAACAAGCTTTCTCAGAAGAAACCAATAGATGCTCATTTACCCGAAAAGTAAATTGGTCACTGAAGGTCTCACATGGCTAGTGAACAGTATAGAATACAATGTACTTTGTTTGAGGAAATGCTGCAGAGAGCTTTATTGTCTGTGGCATATAATCTTCTTGTGAGTTAAAGTATGAATATGGCAAATGATTGAACTTGTGAATTAATTAGGTCACAATCTGAGCACGCTAAAGCTGGGAGTTACACTAGAGATAATTAGTCCAGCCTTATTTTAACAGATTAGGAAATAAAGTTAGTATAAAGTAAGTGCCTCGCCCAATTAGTGGTATAGATCATGGCAGAGGTAAATGTTGATCTAACTTAGACACATACTCAAATATGTCAGTTGAAACTTATTGTACTTGGGCATTCATCAGAGTCTAATAATTCAAACTGAAAGACATAAAATAAAGGAGAACATACCAGAGAAAAAGAAACCTTAGTTGCTACCATCCTGGGAAGTTACTAAGTGCCATAACACACCTAGTTTCTACTCTAATAGTTACTACTGTAAATCCAACTTATGTGACAGTGAGTTAATAATGTAAGTAGACCAAGCCAAAGTTCTATTAATCAATTGATGACATTTGTAGCCAAAGATAGAATTAGCCATACATTCTGTAAATGTTCCCCTTAAAATAGACTGGCATCTCAGTGACAAAAGAGAATTCCTATGAATGTGGCCTATGTTGGATCTTGTCCAGAGAGTCAGTTTTAGTAGCGGTGTAGCAGTGGGTTACCAGCAAAACAATCACATTGTATTAGGTTGGTGCAAAAGTAATTGCTTTTTTTCCCATTACTTTTAATGGGAAAACCATAATTACTTTTGCACCAACCTGATATACATGGTAGCAATACTATTATATCATGTATATACTGGAACTATATTATTTCCGTAGCTCTCTTGTAAACCTGAGCTAGTTATCATTTAAGGCTCTAATACAAAGACACACATATGATACTAATCTCTTTGCAAGCCAGGGAGTTTTGATTAAGAGCACCAAATGTATCCTAACAAGTACTCTGTATATCCAATTGTGATGTTAAGTGACTGTGTAACTTCATACGTTTTCTAAATCTAAGAATTGAGGGATTGTACATTATAGTATAATTTAACATTGTAAGTAAATATGTTGAAGGTTACTGGACAGGCATGTTACATAATTCTTTTAAATAAAACATGCATATGCCATTAATTAAATGGTTTTATGTATTATGAGCGGACAGCTAACGTCAGGAATAAAAAAAGACAGGGTATGATTGTGACCTTTATACATAACCTATACTGTTAAACATTTTAATATGGCAACTTGAGCTCACATATTTAATATATTTCAATTCACTTCTCAGCATGTTAATACTGTGGTACTCTTCTTGTTTCAGAATGGCCTTGTTACTAGCTCACCGGAAATGTTTAAATTAAAATCTTGTATCCGACGAAAGACAGATTCAATTGACAAACGATTCTGCTTTGACATAGAAGTAGTTGAAAGGTTTGAGCTTTTCTTTTCACTTTATTTTTTTCATAAGCTAAACGGTGTCTCTTTCTGTATTTAAATATAAACATGAAACAGCATTCAAGTGTTTTTTAGTCTTTTAAAAAACAGTATACATGTTTATCTCTTTCTTTCATGTTGTTATTGCATGATGCTTTCGAAAAAGCAAATCAGATCCATGATGCTAGAAAACAGTAGCATCACTCAAAGCAGAATCTGAAAAATCAATATAAATGACTGTATTAGGAGAAAGTGCATGTAGTGGCCTCATGGTCCCCATCACCATGAAGGAATCCAATGGCATATTTCATGGCTCCAGGATCAGCCTTTCAGTGGGCTTTGGAAGCTTGGTGGCCTTGCTTCTAAGGAATAAGATGCAGGTGGGAATACTATAAGCTTCTTTCAGCCAACTAAGTTTAATGCCTCCAGGATGCCTCCTGTGTGCAAAGCACTGTTCCGGGTATTCTTAGCCCAAAGTATTGGAAGAGATATAAATGTCGTAAATCTAAGTGTATAATTTAAGTTTACAATAAGAATGGGTATGCTTCTTGCTCTCTGCTCTGTAATCCATGATCTATCTTTCTTCTCCTGCATTAGTGCCACAATATTCTAAATACACTAGCTTATTGTGTGTATCCATGTATACCCTTTGTATATGATGACTTACTATATATGCTCATAAACTACAGCCTATAGCTACAGGCATACCTCAGAGATATTGCAGGTTAGGTTCCAAACCACTGTAATAAAGCGAATATCATAATAAACTGAGTCACAGAAATTTCTGAGATTCTCGGTGCATATAAAAGTTATGTTTATGCTACACTGCAGTCCATTAAGTGTGCAATAGCATTATGTGTAAAAAATATACATCCCTTAATTTTAAAATATTTTAAGTAATGTGAATGGTCATCTGAGTCTTTAGTGAGTAGTAATTTTTTTGCTGGTGAAGGATCTTGCCTCGATGTTGGTAGCTGCTAACTGATCAGCATGGTGGTTACTGAAGGATGGGGTGGCTGTGGCCATTTTCTTAAAATGAGACAGCAATAAAGTTTGCCACATCAATTGAATCTTCATTTCAACAAAGATTTCTCTGTACCATGCAATGCTGTTTGATAGCATTTTACTCAGTAGGGCGTCTTTCAAAATTGGAGTCAGTCCTTTCAAACCCTGCCCTACTGCACTGTCAGCTAAGTTTATGTGATATTCTAAATCCATTGTTGTCATTTCAAAAACGTTTATAGCATCTTCACCCGGAGAAGATTCCATCTCAGTAAACCACTTTCTTTGCCCATCCATAAGAAGCAGCTAGTCCTTTCAAGTTTTATTATGAGATTGCAGCAATAAAGTCACATTTTCTAGAAGGCTCCACTTCTAATTCTAGCTTTTTTGCTATTTTCACTACATCTGCAGTAACTTCCTCCACTGAAGTCTTGAACCCCTCCAAATCATCCCTGAGAGTTGGAATCAATTTCTTTCAAACTGCTGTTAATGTGGATATTTTGGCTTCCTCCCATAAGGGACAAATGTTCTTAATGACATCTAAAGTGATGAATCCTTTCTAGAAGGTTTTCAGTGTACTTTACCCAGATCCATTAGAGGAATCACTACTTATGGCCGTGAAAGCCTAATGAAATGTATTTCTTAAATAATAAGACTCAGAAGTCTAACTTATTCCTCTTATTCCTTGATCCATGTGCTACATAATATATGTTGTGTCAGCAGGCATGAATATATTATTCTCCATTTAAATCTCTATCAGAACTCTTGGGTGACTAGTTGCATTGTCAATGGGCAGTAATATTTAGAAATAAACCTCTTTAAGCAGAAGGTCTCAACAGTGGTTTAAAATATTCAGTAAACCTTGCTGTAGACAGATGTGCTGTCATTCAGCCTTTATTGTTCCATTTGTAGAGCACAGGTAGAGTAGATTTAGCATAATTTTTAAGAACCCTAGGATTTGCAGAATGATATATGAGCATTGGCTCTGACTTTAAGTCACCAGTTACATTAACCTCTAACAAGAGTCAGCCTATTCTTTGAAGCTTTGAGGCCAGATAGTGACTTCTTTCTATTTGTGGAAGTCTTAAATGAGGGCATCTTCCAACAGAAGGCTATTTCATCTACATTGAAAATCTGTTGTTTACTGTAGCCACCTTCATCCATGATTGTAGCTAGATCTTCTGTATAACTTGCTGCAGCTTCTGCATCAACTCTTACTGCTTCATCTTATACTTTTATATTATGCAAATGGCTTCTTTCCTCAAACATCATGAACCAACTTCTGCTAGGTTCATACTTTTTTTCTGCAGCTTACTCACCTCTCTCAGCCTTCATAAAATTGAAGACAGTCAGGGCCTTGCTGTGGAAAAGGCATTGGCTTAAGAGAATGTTATGGCTGGTTTGTTCTTCTATACACACCACTAGAACTTTCCGCATGTCAGTAGTAAAGTTGTTTTGATTCCTAGAGTTTGTGTATTCACTGGAGTGGCACTTTTAATTTCCTTTAATAATTTTTCCTTTGCATTCACAGCTTGGCTAACTGATTGGCACAAGAGACCTAGTTTTTAGGCTATCTTGGGTTTCAACATGTCTTTCTCACTAAGTTTGGTCATTTATAGCTTTTGATTTAACATGAGAGACATGTGAATCTTCCTTTCCCTTGAACACTTAGAGGTCATTGTGAGATTATTGATTGGACTAATTTTAATATTGTTGTATCTCAGGGAATAGGGAAGCTAAGGAGAGGGAAAGAGATGGGGAAATGGCCAGTCAGTGGAGCAGTGGCACACACAACTTTTATTGACTGTTTGCCATCTTACGTGGACATGGTTAATGGCACCCCAAAACAATGACAATAGTAATATTAAAGATCACTTTTCATACATCACATGATAGATATAATAACAATGAAAAATTCCAAATATTGCAAGAATCACCAAAATGTGATACAGAGACACGATGTGAGCAAACGCTCTTGGAAAAATGGTGCTGATAGACATGCAGAACACAGGGTTGACACAAACAAACCATCAATTTGTTAAAAATGCAGTATCTGCAAAGCTCAATCAAGCAAAGAGAAATACATCAAGGTATGCCTGTATCTAGTAGGGCAATGACCGTATTCCTAGGCTGCTTTAAACTATGTTGGCTCTTTTGCTCTGTGTTCTTATGATTTTTAAGATCCACTTACTAAGTTTCTCCTTGTTTCTCAAAATATCTTTTGGGATTTTGACTGAAGTTGCAGTAAAGTTTTCAATGGGTATGGAATTAACCTCTTTTTGAATATTTTACATATCTTTTTTCAAATTTACATTTGAGTACCTTCTTTTTATTGTTGTTTTGAATAGGATTCTTTTTTATGAGTTGAATTTTGTTTTCCTAAATGGTTAAGACTACTGCATAGAGAGGCTGTTAGTTTGTTTATATATCATTCTCTTATCTGACCTATTTGCTGAACTCTTTATTAGTTTTAATAGTTTTGTGTAAAGATTTCTGGATTTTCTATGTAGACAAATACCAACATGTTAATGCTTTCTCTTAACACATTCTGGTTATATAACCTTGGAGCACTTTATTAAACTCTGTACTTAGGTTTTTTCATCTTTAAATTAAGGATAATAAGTACCCACCTCAAAGAATTGTTTTCAGGATTAAATGAGAGAATTAAGGAAACATAACACAGTGCCTGTCACATAGTAAATATTCAACAAATACTGATTTTCAGTATTTTATTTTTGGTATTACTACACTGGCTTAAATTCTCCAACATCAGATTATCTTGATATATATTCAAGATTCTCATGATCTGTGTTCTTGTTTGCAGAAGAGATGTATGTTATTATTTGTCGTTCCAGGTTTTTAATTATAAAATATTTATAATAAAATTTCCATCTGAATGTTCTTCTTCACAGATCCCTCAATTTTCTGTTTAACTAAGTTAATTCCTTTGTTTCTAATATTTTATATCTTTTCCTCCATATGCTAGTTTTCTCCCTTCCTCTCCCTAGTCTTTGTTTCTTTCTTGAAGTATATCCTCAAGTAACTATTTCAGAATGACTGCATGGGAGAGAATTATTTTTAAATGAATTCATTTCAATATTGTCATCATGGTATAGAGAAATGCTTTGGTTTTAGTGTCTTTTTACCTGTTACCTAGTTATGATATGAGGCTTTCCACATTGTTACATATTAATTGTAATTGTTTTTAGTGACTAGACTGTACCACATCAGGGTCAAGTTCTCATATTGTGGAATTCATAGATGGCTTTGAAGAATGTAACTTTTTCATCCTTTTTGATCATTTCAAGGGAAATAGTTTGAAACTAGTCTCCTTCAGACTGTCCTGTACCAAAAACACTTAATGATTTTATCACCTGTGATCATTAGAATTAAAAACATTTTTTGCATGCCTAGTGATTTTTCTGAAAGTATTATACTTCAGTCTTTTTCTTTTTTAGAAAAATTCCTATGTTTTTCTCCTCTGTCTTCATTTCTCTTTTCTCTTAACTTTTCTTCTTCAAATTTTATCTTTTTAGTTAACTGAGAATTTAAAAAGTAGCAAATGTGTAAATATAGAAAGTATTTGTTTTTAAATAGGCATGGGATCATCACGTTACAGGCCTTCTCAGAAGCTAATAGGAAACTCTGGCTTGAAGCCATGGATGGGAAGGAACCGGTAAGACTATGACACATTCTATAATTTAGGTTTTATTGTCCTAATAATTCTAATGTATGGAAATTCTTTTCATAGTATACAATGTTTTGCCTGTAGTATAATTGAAAATATTAAAAAAGGAAATCGGGGGAGTAGAGACTTTTATGGTTTCCTAGTCTCACTCGTGGCCCATAACTCTACCTTTCTGACTTATTTTATAAGGGGACTTTTGGGACTAATTTAAAACCCTAAAATTACTTCTTAAAAAATTGCTTACACTCATCACCTTGGCTCCACCCATTAGGTTAGCTTATTCAGTTAATAATGATCGCATGCCCAGTCTTTGCAAGGCCTGTGCTAGGCATGTGATTAGAGTGATGAACAAGGTTCAGGGTAAGAACTGATTCTCTAATCAAGACCATTTTTAAAAAGTATAACTTAATAAAACTGCCTGTGGCTTGACATTTTCACTTCCATACATATCCCCATTTTTAATAGTTATTTTGAAATTGTATGATAGTCTACTTACAAAAAATAGGAAGGCTTACGTAAAAGGGAGGCTGAATCATTCATCACTGTCTGTTTTCTTAAAGAACACTGTTACTAGATCAGTAGAGGGTGAACACACAGAGGAAATAAGAGTCGCCATCCTGTTACTTGAGAACCATTCTTTAGATGGCAAAGAACCTGTACAGCAATAGTGCCAAACAAAGTGTGGTCCTCAGACTTTGAGACCCTCCCTCAAACTCTGTTACCAGTCCACAGTAAGATCAGTACAGAAATTGTGATTCAGCCTTTAGAAAATCCTGTAGCCACTTGGTTTATTTTAAGCCTGTTAAATTTAATTTAAAAATTGGAACTCTGCATTGATTTTTTTGTTATTTTCTATTTCAATTTTATCATATTTTACACAAATGTGAATAATAGATTTAAAAGAAAATTCACTCTTTACCAGAAATAGTTGAGAAGCCCTGACTTAGAGCAAATTTAGGGAATAGTTTGTTAGCCCAACAATGTACAAGTTAGGATTGTGTACATTGAGAACATGCTAAGCAGGAAATTGGAAGAAGGAGCAATTCCGGAAATCCATTATGAGATACTTCCTGAGAAAGGCTCCTTATGCATCATACTGGGGCAGAGAATAAGATGCTTAAATGAGATGGAGGTAGAACCTTGTCCGGGGCAGCACAGCCACGGATGGAAAAGGAGTGGGAAGTGAGGGTGGGTGAACCACAGGAAGGAAGTTGGTTGATGGTACACAGGTGGTGCTGTGGACACAGCAGTTGTAGGACCTTGAAATCAAGACACTCTTTTCATCTATTAGTGTACAGATATCACCTTGCTAATCTTTTGTGCTGGGTCATTAACTGGAAGTAACTAATGGACATCCTTTGTTTTTTAGATTTATACTCTGCCTGCCATTATAAGCAAGAAAGAAGAAAGTAAGTCATTTTAATAGTTATTTAAAATTTTATCATGTAGTTATTTTTAACACAAAAGCATTAGGTGATTGTAAGTATTCTGGGGAAATAGTATAACACCATTGATCTCATGGTACAGCAACTTTGAAATTTTTATTTAAAATGTTTCTCATGTTAAAACCACAAACTTCTGATGTTACAGTAACAAAAGTTAATTTTTATTTCTTTGGTGTTTACTTACTTACATGCCTTGGTTTATCTCTGATAGAGATTTGTGAAAGTTGATATTTAGCTCAATTATTTATATAAAATATATAATATATAATTATATTATATTTTTATTATATATTAAATATATTATATATTAATAAATATATAATTATAATCAAGCTAAATCATATATAATTATGTATAAATACTGTATTTATTTATCTATATCAATATAAATATATAACACAGTGGAGAGCTTCTTTGTTTTATTTTCTCTGCTCCAGTTTTCTTACAGGTATAAGACTGCAGACATAAACACTTCTTGCTGGTTTTAGTGGATAGTGGCTAAGAATGTAAAATATAAGGACCTTGTCATTACACATGGTATATGTTGGAAAAGATGTTTTTACTGTATTATTAGTAAATCTTTAGTTTGTAGCCATTCTTTATAAACACAGTTTATATGTTTTTCATCATGTTCTGAATCCTCTTTAATTACCTGCCAACTTCTTGCTATCTTTTATCTGTGGTTAGTTTAGGGTATTTTCATAAGTGCTTTACATAGTCATTTTACTTGATATTTAAAATTAATTTGTGTATTTGTTTCTAGGGTTATGTATATAACTTTGAAAGCAATTCCAAGTTTTATGTAATGCAATGGATTTTGTCTTATGGCTTCTAAATTTATTTTTCAAACAAACTCAATAACCCTGACATTTACTTTTCTTATTTATTTTATTTGTATTTTTTAATAGAGATGAGGTCTCATTTTGTTGTCCAGCCTGGTCTCTAACTATTGGCCTCAATTAACCTTCCCACCTTGGTCTCCCAAAGTGCTGGGATTACAGGCATGAGCCACTGTGCCTGGCCAACCCTGACATTTAGATTGCTATGGAAATATGAGTTAGAATGGAATAAATATAAACTAGGAAAGCACTCATTTGAAAGTTATAAATATTGAATGTATTAAAAACCTATTATTTTATCTGAATTAAATGCTTTCTAGTGATTAACTTCAGAAATTATCAAAAGAAAATGCATGATATAAAAGATGTTTCAATAATTAAATAACATAATTTAAAATTTATTTTTAAATAATATTTTAAAAAACTATTTCCAGTTTTTATTCTCACATTTACTTCCTTATTGGAATCAAGGAAAGTGATTAGTATAAAATCCTTTATTGCCAACTTTTATCTAATCACAGATACATTAACCAAATGGTGAGAGTTTTATATGTACTGAATGTTCATTCTAAATAATTACCTAAAAAATAATCTTTTGTATAAATTGCATTTGAGAAGAGTGTGAAATGTGTTTTCTAACATTAGTTTGATTGTTGATATGCACTATAAGGTTAGTCCTTTCAAATTCAAATTACCCAAGGACAAATCCTTCATGGAAGACAATTGCACCTATATACAGTGTTGAGTAGGGCTTCTGAATGGTGGCATAGTCAAGTTGATCAGAATATACTGATGCTTAATTAAATGTACCACCAAAACTAATGTACTTATGATGGAGAGGGAGTCTGCATCTTCATGCAGTACAGAATCATTCTTCTGGAAATTGGTATCCTGCAGTGTCAGCCACCAGAAACATCACTGTGCCTTCAATTATAATTATAAAATGGTGTGTGTTTCAGAAAAATAGCAGTGCTAGAGTGCGTGTGTTTATATCATGTCTCACACTCTGGCTTTTTGTATGGTATATTAGTTTCCTACCCAGTACTCTGAGCTCCTTGTGACAGAACCCGTCTCTTCTCCATAGTAGTCAATACAGGCCTTCCCTGAGACATGTGCTGAGCACAGATTTGCTCTTATTTTTCTCATTAGTACCAGTAGGCTTTTATTACCCAAGGGAAGATTTTTGGTTACAGAAGAAATATTACAAGCTTCTACTTTAGTGCTTAAAGTTATGAATCTTAAGCTTTATTTTTAAGTTTTATTTTTAATATTTGATTTATTTTAAGCCATATTTTTACTTGAAGCCTGTTTTTAATCAGTATACAAATCTTATTTGTAATTGCACTAACTTTTAAAACTAAGTCGTTTTCACTTTATTTTGTTTTCATAAATCTGACAGAATGCTCCCATTTGTACATTTAATTAGTCAAGTTTCCTTAAGACATATCAACTGATGACAAAATAGTGAATTTTATTCTGTCAAAGTCACCCTAATTAGACTGATTTGTGATCCTGACAAATATAAACTTTTCAACACCTAGCAACTTTTTTAATCTAATAAATCACTTTATAAATGCAGATTAAGTATTATGTTGAAATTAAGTATTGTAAACCTTCTAAATAAATACACTCAATTGCATAGTGATTTCAAAAGGTCTTACTACTTTTGCATAAACTAAACTTATTGAAAATTACACTTATTTTTAGCTGTCACACACATGGGGATTCAAATTTGCTCACCCAAACAGAATCACTACCCTGTTGAAAAGTCAAGACTATGGCAGGTGCTACCAATGAAAGAAACCCTGGCTCAAAGGCACAGGATTGGACTCACTTTCCAGAATTTAGCTGCCAGCACCTCTGGGGTGGACATTGTGGTATTACTAATTCACCTAAGTCAGGCTTTTTTTTTTTTTTTTTTTTTGAGATGGAGTCTCACACTGTTGCCCAGGCTCAAGTGCAATGGCAAGATCTCAGCTCACTGCAACCTCCGCCTCCTGGGTTCAAGCAATTCTCCTACCTCAGCCTCCCAAGTAGCTGGGATTACAGGCACATGCCACCACACCCAGTGCCCAGCTGATTTTTGTGTTTTTAGTAGAGGTGGGGCCTCACCATGTTGGCCATGTTGGTATCAAACTCCTGTCGAACTCCTCGGGTAAATTTGTGTTTCAGTGATTGTGAAATTCTTATACCTGTTAGGTCTTGAATAAGTCATGTGAGCTCATTGTGTTAAGTGCTTAAATCAGTTTATATCTTTCTTTTTGTCAGGCGCTCTAACCATTTTTTTGTACATCATCCTGTTCTTGAGATCTTGTATTTCTTTTTGGTTGATATTTGACTCCCCTAAAGGTAGCATTGCATCAATTTCAGTATGTAACTTCTCCTGTAACTGGTATTGGAAACCAGTACCAGCCCTAACTCACCGGCCACTTCGAAGAGTACTCATTTATATCCTCCATAATTCAGATGGCTTCCACTTATTCTAAAATACTCTTGTTGTCCTTTGGAAATTCAGTTTTGTATAATATGTATTTGTGTTTTTGAACTGCTGAAGACAATGAAGTTTAGGATGGTAAAATATATAACTTAGGTAAACGTTTGTTTGAATGCCAGCCATTTAGAAGCAATCATAACATCTGTGCCTTCACTGATAATCCTACAAGCAACAGTGTGAGAAATATCTAATGTTCTAAAATAGGGCCATAGTATGAATTTACAGAGAACAAATGCCATGGAATGAAGAATAAAACTATGCTGTGACTGTAGTTTCATGCTACTCTTTGTGAGACTAACATGCAAAAGTCTTCCTACCTTGTATTAATAGTTACTCTTAATTTACCATTTTCAAAGTATGGATGCCGTAAATGAGACTTGAAAAGGAAAGCTTGAATCACCTTTATGAAAAAACATCAAATAAGAAAATAAAATATTGGTCAATGACAGGGTATTGAATTTACAAATACTTTTCTGGTTGTAAAATATGCTGCAATATCCGTGAAATTGTAAGACTTTGGGAATGAATTTATTTTTGTAGTAGTAATATCTATCATCAATATTAAACAGATGCCATTCAATTAAGATTAGCACTAAACTAGTCCTCAATCACATGCCATTCAATTAAGATTAGCACTAAACTAGTCCTCAAGCCATGACACTGGGGACATTTGGTAAAAAGTAGCTCACCCATATGTTTTCTATAGTTCTGCCATTTGAATACATCTTTCAAAGGAACAAAATTACATTTTATGACATACCTTTCCTGCCCCAAGACCTCCATCTTGGAACAGTCATTTACAGAGGCAAAAGCAGTTAACATTTCTTCTAGGCTTTCTTTCTCTGACA
Source organism: Pan paniscus (assembly GCF_029289425.2). Taxonomy (NCBI): domain Eukaryota; kingdom Metazoa; phylum Chordata; class Mammalia; order Primates; family Hominidae; genus Pan; species Pan paniscus. Next base: position 101,763,730 of record NC_073258.2, read on the forward strand.
TTCTCAATTGGTGCTCTGAGCCTTGTCCCCATTCAAATATGAGTTTTGTGTGATGGCTTCTGAGCTGGTCATTCAACCCTGGGTCTGGAGAAGGTGAGCACTGTGAAAGAAAAGGCACTTAGATCTCATTCTCTCATGCAGTCAGTTCAAAAATATTCCATTGTGCACCTACTCTACTCCAGGTACTGCGAGTAAGAAAAAGGAAGTTCTTTTCCATTGACTTTCCGCTAATAAAAGTCAATATTTATGTGTGTAATGACAAAGTCACCTAACATTCAGTCCTTATACAAAATTGAAGGGATTGGAACAGAAGATAGTCTTGAAATTTCCCAACAGCTCTAAATTTCTGCTTGTGTGTTTCAGTGACTTTCCTCAAGTGTACCCGTGTATCTATTCTCCACAGCAATAAGCTTTTTCTTCTTCTCATTCTATGCAGTTACCGTCTGTTATGAGTGTTCTTGAGCTTCATATTGTGGTTTAGATAGTTTGGTTCTGGAAGTTCTCAGACGTCCCTAGGTTATCATCCTCCTTCTTTACCATATAATCCCCTGATCTTTGATCAGTTACAGTTTTGTTTTTATCACAGAGGCCCAAGAAGATGTCATAGCTCAAGTGCTCTTCATGGGCAGAGCAGAATGAAAGAACAATTTGGGCCAGAGCTATGGAGAGTTAACTGCCCATCCTTAAGGAGCAGAGAAAAGGTCCAGTAGGTATCATGAACACTGATAAATGTACTAATTTATTTTTTATTTATTTCAGTTAACATATAGCATGATATTAGTTATCTGTGATAAGGGACCTTTTAATCTGAAACAGGAGATCAGCAAAGTGAATTAAAAATTAAAGACAAATGTTGCTTTGTTTTATCAACCCTGAGAATGTACTGTAAGGTCAAGTAGATTACATCTGTAAGGACATACTAGGTTTTGAATTGCTAGGAAATTGAAGGTGCAAGGACTTTTGCTTTGTTAGCTCTGTGGAAGACTATTCTTTTTCCTTTCCTCATGGCTGTTTGAATTCTGTTGAGATTAATAGCTTTTGTGCTGCTAAACTGCCTTATGGAAACTTTTTAAAGGTTTCAATAAAGGCTTTATCCCTGAACAGTTTACAGGGGGAAAAAAAAAGGTTTAGACTTAACTTTTGATTGAATATATTAAGTTGATTAAGTTAGTCTGTCTTCTGCTTCTACCCTCACCCATGAAGGCCAAGTATCATTAATGTTATAGAATTCTAATTCTCATATTACAGAATTTGGTAGTAGTTGTATTCTGGGTATCCCTCTGCTTCTCTCTACAATGGAGGAGATACAGGGCTGGGGTAGGGCTTGGGACTGGGAAAGTGTTCACAAATCTAGCTTATGTAAGCTAATAAACTCTAACCCTAATAGAAACCATCAGAGAAGGTACTTGAGCAATCCTGGTACAAACCAGTAACTAGCAAGCCATGAATCAATAAGCATGTATTGGCTGCCTGCTCTGGGCCAAGCACTGAGCCCAAATCAGCAATCGTTATTTCTCCTGTGTAGGATACTTATCCTCCTCTCCTTGCTGTTGCCCCGGAAGTACCTTGTCCTCCACTGAAGGAGAATTATCATTAATTATCAGCCTTTTTAATGGTGCAATTTGATTTAGTAATAACCCTTTCCATCGACATTTGAACATGAAAGAGTTCCCGGGTGTTTTTGATTTTTTGTTTTTTGTTTTGTTTTTGGATGTTAAGAGGACACGTTTTAGTTGAATTCTCATGAGCACTGATGCATTAAGTATAGTAACCCCTTCTTGGCTTTGGAAAACTGGTCATTTTCCATTACAGAATGTGTTTGCCACTGACTTCCCTCAGAAATGACAATCCTTGTGACTACTTCATCCACAGTCATTGGAAGACAAACTATTTTAGCCATCTTGTCCTCTTCTCAGACCTCAGAAGAAATTGCTGGGTGCTCAAGTGAAGGCGCTGTCTATAGTTGATGGTTGTTTGCAAAGCAACCATCAACAGGCACTGCCACTGCTGCTCTTTGCTGCCTTTGTTATGTGAATTGATAAGTCAGTAGTCAAAAGGGACATATTCCAGTTAAGGGAGGAAAAGTTCATTGTGTGGGATTGCCTTTATTTCAGTGAGTTTTGCCACAGTGAATTAAGTTATACACAACTAAATCAGAACTGGCCAGGTTATGCTTAGTAATAGATGATCCTCAAGTCTCAGAGGCTGATGACAATATAGGTTCATTTCTTCTTTATAGTACATGTCCATATAGGTCAGCAGTGACTCTCAACATTGTTTTCACTCTGGAACTTGAGTTGATAGAGAAGCCTCCCTTTGTATCATTGCTGATCCTGTGACAAAGGAAAAAGAAAATTGCAAGCCACATACTGGCTCTTAGTGGCTGCTGGGTAAAGACACATGTCACTTCTGTTCATATTTCATTGTTAATGTGTATCACATGACCAAGCCTGGCTTCAAGGGTGCTGAGAAATATAATCTTCTTGCAGGGAGGGACAACAGATAATGGGTAAACAGTAATTTCAGTCTGCTATAGTCTGTTTAGCTCTAGTGAGAGGATATGTTTTTTCATTGTATTTATTGGAGTATAATGAGCACATAGGGACATTTCTTAATATCCAACTTACTGTTTTTTCAGTGACTAGGTTCACAGGGCCTGCCTGGTTTATGCCTGATCTATGTCTGTTTGAAGAAACAGATCATTGCGCTATCCACGAATATTTTAAAAATAAGTGACAAAGTGATATATGCCTGTTCAAAAAACAACACTTGTGGCTGACAGTCCCTCAAGCCCCAGTGATTTTAGCCCTGCGGGAAGAATGCCTTATTCACAAAATTTACATATGTAGAGATTTGCATTTTTCTCTAGTCAATAATAATGATAATGATAAGAGCCAATACTCTAAGGCACTTACTATATTCTAAGCATACACTATTCTAGGAGCTTTGCAAATGTTAACTTACTTCATCTTTAAACAGTGCTATGAAGAAGATACTATTATCTTTATTTTGTAGGAGAGGAAACTGAGGCACAGAGATCAAAACCATGCCTAGTAACAGAGCTAATAAGTAGAAGAGTAACTACTGCCCCTCTCATCTAATTAGAACTAATGACTGGCTTCTTTTATAATTTCTTCTTATGTTTTCCTTCATATAGCAGTGACATGTAGACAGGAGCAGATAGAAAAAAAAAACCTAGCATTGAATTCGTCTTGTTCCATTGTTAGGCACTCTTCCGTTTGTCTTCATCTTACTACAACTGTTTAACTTAGGTATTGTTACTTCCCTCATTTTATAAATGAAGGAACTTGTTTATAAAATAATAGGCACACTTCCCCTACCTCAGATATACAGCAGTGATACTAGAGCTGAGAATTGGCCTTAGGTTTTCCTGTCTTTAAACAAAGCTGGACGCTATCTCTGCACCATGAAACTACTCTTTCAGTCAAAGCAAAGGATGGTCAAAGGAAACAAAAATTCATGGTTATTTTTGCCAACACAGTATATTCTTCCACATCTCTGAATTGATTGATAATGTTGTATTTACTCACATGACGGGAGCTAAGTACAGGATCCATGGAATATGTCAGAACGGCAGCATCCGTAGAGTAACCCTGCAGTTAGACTGACTCTCAGTAAGATGTCATTCTACATGATGAGCTTGTGATATCAGTTTATTAGAAAAGACTGGAATATTGCTGCCAAATATCCCAGTATACTTTGAGGTACAGCCTGGTTATTACTTATTTTTCTCAAAATGAATACTTAAGAGAGAAATTCTGTTTTATGTCATAACTGTCTTCATTCTTTTTTGTTGAAAGGAAGTTCAATTGAAATGTTTTAAAAAATGGTTGTCTTTTTCTCTTAATATATCTTGTTATTGAAAAGTGGAACAATGTGACCTCTAGTACCAAACATTTTAAATGTCAGGAACTTGCAGTTTTAATAGATATAAAAATGCTAGTGTCTTGTTTTTACCTAGGGTTACATTTTTTTTGTCTCAGTTTTTGTTGTTGTCCTTAAAACTGAAAATTAAATGATTCCTCACTTTTCCATCTTACCTGTCTCCTATATTCAAAAAGTATTTTAAAATGTCTGAATGCTTAGTGTTATGCTGGGCATTTTGGGGTTATTGGAAGCAAGCAGTCTCTCTTTGGTGTCCAAGAAAAGCTTCACTCCCATGTAGGTAGGTCATTAGCTGCACTCTAATGAGATGCCATGGCCATTCATTTTTGTGTGTTGAGTTCACTGAAAGTATTCACTGAGTTCTGTTCTTTTGACCTAGGACACTGGGGACAAAGAAATAAATGAGCCACTTCCCATTGATGGCAATACTTATTTTAGTTTTGACATTTTTATTTCTAGAGTTTTGAAGTTCTTTTTAGAGTACTAGACACATACACACACACACATATATATACACACATATATATATATTTTTCAAAATGTCAAATAATCCCAAAATGCCTAGTGAATTAAAAATGACAATTTCTAACTTTTGCCCTCTTTCTCCTTACCAGTAGTTTGCATATATATTCGTGGAGTTTTTTCTTAGGAAAATAGAAACAGTCATACATACCCTCAAATTTTTTCATTTTGAGAAAATAGGCCTTATTGTCCTGTCGATTGCTTTTGTCACCTAACAACACATAATAAATACCTCTTCATAGTAGTACCTCTAGTTCCATTGTTAGGCACAGATTTTTCACGCCTTTCTGTCAATCAATTCAGTTCCATTGGCTTGCTGTGCCTAGAATTTTTTTCAGTTTTTAGTTTGTTGCTGTTACCCTTTCTTGATTTTTATCATAATTTTTTTGATATATATTTTTTTGTCTGGGGATCTATTTTGAGTTACAAGAATGTGTTTAATCTACTGTCTTTAAATGGAAGTTAGTTTTAAATTTGTATTGGTTTGAATTCTCCTCATTTATTATTTGAGAATATTTTAAAAATCATGTCTCTACCACATGTGATGAAAATTTGTAACATAGTTCAAAAATTTTTCAGTTTTTCCTCTGGGTGTTAGTTGGTATTTTTTAAATAAATGCTTTCTCTTTAAATAAGTAATTTAATTTGACCTCGCCCCAAAATCCTTTAAAAAAATTAGAATTGATCCAAAGAAAATCTAGCCAAAAAACAATGAAAATAAACTGCAATTTCATAATCCTAGGACCTTTTGGGGATGTTTAGTGACTGACAATGCATGTTTTGAATTATTTTAAATATGGTAGCAAAATGAAAAATAGAACATGGAGCGTAGAATCAGACCCGAGTTTGAATCCTGACTCTGGAGCTTAAAACTGAGAGCAGTGGAGGTTTTCAGCAACCCAGGGAATCATCTTAAGACTGCAGAGCCTTTTCTTTACCTCATAATGTTTTGAGAATCGTGGGAAAGGATATGTGAAAGGCTTTATAATACAAGTTTCAATACATAATAAGGATTTATTCTTACTGCATTTGCTCCTGTCATCTGAAAGAAAACGCGTAGTAAAGGAGTAATGCTATTTTTAGGAAAAGTGGATGAGATCATTGTAATATACTTTCTGTGAAGGATCTTAGCAGGTTGACACAATAGCTGTGAGGGTGAAGTTCCCTCCTTTACTTCTACCCCAAAATAAAAAGTCAGCCTCTAACCAAAATATTTGGAAGACTCAGAACAAACCTCTCTACTGTTGAGTCATAAAGGCCCAGTGAACAGAGCCAACTGAAGGGGGAATGTGAGTTCAGCGTAAACACCTAATGCGATTTCTCTCTTATTTTCAGTGTATTTGAATGAAGCAGGGTTCAACTTTGTGAGAAAATGCATTCAAGCTGTGGAAACAAGAGGTCAGTGTTGCCTGATCGGTATAGCATTCCTGTCATGTGTCTCATTCTTACATGGAAAACTCTCAGAGTAGATAAATCACTGAAGATGTATTTGGTCATTAACGTGGGTTAATTTTAAGAGTGATATAAATGTATGTATCAGTATACAAATAGCTATACCTTGAGCTTCAGTTTACTAAAAATCATGCTTTAGGCATACTTCTTTTTTAGATTTTTTTCTAATACAGCCTCACCGTACTTCTTACTGAGAAACCCTGCATTATTTATTACTGCAAGCACCTCTTTGATTTTTTTTTTTTTCCAAGCATTAAGGAGGTAAGATTCTTAAGGAGCTTGTCTTAACTCCCTTCCTTCCTTATATTCTTTCTTTTACTGATTTGTCACTGCCACAGTTTTGGTACCTTTCTTCGTTTTAATCATGACCTCTGTCTTGAAGTCCACTCCAGTTAAACGTTAAACTCACTTCCAGGAAAATTTGGCTAAAGCAAAATTCATATTGGGTTTTGGAGTTCCATAAACTTATATTTAAATTTTAAGTGCTGCCACTTCAACATTCTGAGAAGTAGTTTCCTTGAATTCTCTGAATCTGTTTCCTCATCTCTAAAATGAAGATATAAATGCCATAGGACTTTTCAACATGCAGGAGGACTCCGTGACTCTGAAGAAATAGAATATGAGTAATATCGATCATCCCTTCCCATCTCCATTGCTTTTTTATATTCAAATAATAGTGAATAGGCAGCTACACTTTGCTACTTTGAAGATCTTCAAAGACTTTCAAATCACTGTTCAGTGTCTGCTCTGAGAAATAGAAGTCTGATGGGTATTTCCAGGATAGCTTTGCTAAAGTTAGACTGTGAAATTGGATAAGTAGCTTTCGAATTTTGTTAGGCATATGTCTGAGTTTTTAACATTCTGTACTTGCCAAGCTGTATCTCAAGCCATTTTCTTGTGATTTTCCTTCCTATTAGGTATCACCATTTTAGGACTCTACCGAATAGGAGGAGTGAACTCCAAAGTTCAAAAACTCATGAATACCACATTTTGTAAGTTTTGGATGAAGCAACTTACATAATTTTTGTGTTCTTATAGGTAATCTAAAGTATGGACTTCTTTGACTAGTGCTTGTCTTTGAATATTTTCAAATAATATTTAAAGTTCATATATGTATTCAGTTCTTAATGTTTATTTATAATAGATGAACGATGAGAATTTGAGGGGGCATTTTTATAATACTGTATTTTTTTCTCCCAAGTGTCCTTTGGTAAGCTAGAGATACAATAAGATGCGTGGATGCTAGCTGGAGTCATTTGGAATCCTAGCTCAGCCACTTACAGGTTTTGTGACCTTGAGTAATTTGCTTAACGTCTTTGTGTCTCAGCCTCCTCATTTATAAAAATAGGGATAATAATGGTACCTGCCTCTTAAGAGTTGTGAGGACTGAATATGTTAATCTCCGTAAAGCACTTAGAAGCATGCTAGGCACATGGTAAGTGCTCTGTCATGTTAACAATTAGCAATAATTTCATTTGGGAGACTTATTTCATAAGATATATCTTTGAGGTTTAGTGTCAGCTTTTTATCAATTCACACAAACAACAGTACTAATGTTAACTCTTGGCATTCTAAGAAATGAATACCTCTCTCTTTTGACCTACTTATGTTTGTGCCCATTTTTCATAATTGCATAAGAAATATTTTGAACTGCACAATTTAAACACCTTGTTTTATTCTTTCCAGCTCCTAAATCCCCTCCTGATATTGATATTGATATTGAACTGTGGGACAATAAGACGATAACAAGTGGGCTGAAAAACTACCTCAGGTGAGGAGGGTTTAACTCCTGGTACTCTGGATGTAATCTCTGACTCACCCCTTGAGTAGTGACCACGTGACTTCATGGAGCCTGTGTCCAGAAGCTTCACTCAGTAGCTCAGTTCCCTCACATAAGGTGAAATAGCATGACATGGTAACATTTACATTTAGTGTTCTGGAACTTGTACTTGATTTTTTCAATAATAATTTAAAAGGCTATATAATATTTTGAGTACTGAATTAGTATTTGTTGTCCCATATGTATATGGGATTTTTATGTACTTTTTTAAATAACAAATTGGAATGGAAAGTTGTGTTGTTTTTGTTTTGTTTTTTAACTATTGTTCCCATATTTGTTCCTCTGGTAAGGTAATTCTGATATTGGGAGACTCCCAGTCTCCCCTCTTAATACAGTCATGGAAAGAAGTACATTGGTGTCTTCGAGGTCTGTGTTTCAGGTCTCTCTGTGGCCCCACTACTGGAACTTTATCATACTGCCAAATCACCCAATTCTTTTATTTACTTATTTATGTGTTATTTTATTTTTAATTGATGAATAACAGTCACCTAATTCTTAAAGAAACACTTAACGTTTAGGGGAGAATAAAAGATTCTACTATTCTAACATGTGTTTCCTTTCTCTGTTGTAGGTGCCTTGCAGAACCACTGATGACTTACAAGTTGCACAAAGATTTTATCATTGCTGTTAGTAAGTATACTTGCATCATATACACATTATAATTGATGTAGTTTTATGCTGCCATACTTAGGCATATATTACTAGTATCAGCTAGTGAAGATGTTTTTCAAGTATTGCTTAAAAAGTTGTTAATCTGGGCTGGGTGCAGTGGCTCAAACCTGTAATTCCAGCACTTTGGGAGGCCAAGGCTGGTGGATCACCTGAGTTCGGGAGTTCGAGACCAGCCTGACCAACATGGAGAAACCCTGTCTCTACTAAAAATACAAAATTAGCTGGGCATGGTGGCACATGCCTGTAATCCCAGCTGCTCGGGAAGCTGAGGCAGGAGAATCGCTTGAACCCAGGAGGCGGAGGTTGTGGTGAGTCGAGATCGCGCCATTGCATTCCAGCCCAGGCAACAAGAGCGAAACTCCATCTCAAATTAAAAAAAAGAAAAAAGTTGTTAATCTGATATTTAGTAATTTATAATGTGGTTTAGAAGCCAATAAGAAATTGCAGAATTAACTGAAATATTTTGACACTTAGTGAGACCTCATTGGGTAAGTGTGGTGATTATAAAGAACCATGAGGAATTATTATTCTAATTTCATTTTATTTGAATGACAAATACCAGTTTCTTGTAAGAGCAACTAAGCAGGACTCTAAATATGTACAGACAATTATGTCCCTGCACATGCTCATGTGCTGTATTCCTCAATCTGGAGATGAGTCAAATATTTTTGGCAGACAGCAGGTGCTTCCATCAATCCCCTCTCCCTCATATTTTATTTGCAATGATCACATTTATGTCATTTGTTTAGATCTGTGATTGCCGTCATGTGATATGAATAGATAGATCAATTTAAAATATTAGCAGGAAGAGTTGATATATGTTATCTGAGAAGTTAGTAACGTGTATTTGTAAACCATTGAGACTGAAGTGCCAGGTACCATCTGAGCCCATCACAACAACTTGTAACAATTAAGAGCTGGCATTTCATTGTTAAGATGTATGAGGTGTGACTACAACCAGATTATTTTTCACAATCCAAGAAAGAAATTAGTTGCGTTAGTTTATTTGCACACATTGTAATGTCACAGGAAATGTGTGCTGATAAAAGTGTCACATAAAGTTGAATGACCTCGGTTTTCAATCCAGCATTTATGACTAACCACATGATCTCATATAAATCTACACTATTTAGTTTTCTCTTGAAGCTCTCCACTCTACCTCCTCTTCATAGAAATCTTTGTAAGACATACAGGACCAGAAAAAATATATAATCTGACCTCTCATTCGATGAACTAGGAAATCAGGATGCAAAGTGGGCAAGTAACATGTACAATGACACTAATAAATTCATGGCAAAATCAGGGCTGCAAGCCAGTTTTTTGTTCTTTTTACTCTTAACCCAGAACGCTTTCTTACAGAAATTTTGCTTTATAACAAAAGAAATTTGAGCTACTTGGCTAAAATGGCTCAATGAGCTTATTGTTTTAGTCAAGCTTTTGGTCACAAGTTTTTTCTCCATTTGCTTCTGTGGCAAATGATGATTATATTATTATAATAATATTCATGACTATGATATTTAAAATATCTTATATATAAGAACTCATCTTTTGTCTGGACCTAACATAGCCATATTTACTAGATGTTAAGTTAAGAAAATTAGGTTATTTGGTTTCAAGCAGCAAAAGTCCAGCTCAGTATAAAGGGGAAGTTATTCAGATCCTAAGAGATATTTCAGTGAATTCCTTGGCAGAACAGAGGTCAGGGTTTCCATGAGCCTGCAACCAGGAACTGCCAAGTTGGGATTTGACATTTCTCTACTCACTCTTTCTGGAGGATCTCTCATCTTTGTTCTCTACTGTATTTCTATCATTCTCACTTTCCTTCCCAGTCAGATTTTCTTGGAGTACATTTGGTCACTTCAGCCCTGATTTTACATTATCTGCCTTTTAACATATGCAGAAAGATCAGATTTTTAATGTCTCCATTCCAATTGCTAGGTTAGACCTCATGTTTAGCCTGAGCCAGGCTCTTTCCTCACTCCATGTCTAAATAGCTGTGCCCAGATGAAATGGCAGTCCCATAATGTGAATCCTATGAGTCAAAGTACTTTCTGGAGAAAGAATTTGGTACAGTGGGCAATCATCCCAGAATTTATTTGCTGCAGTAAGAGAATGTTAAGAAGCTTTCTTGTTCTGAAATGTTAGACATTTCTCTAGCAGACATGTCAACATCTTAGCTTTGACTTGGCAGACGACACTTGCCATAAATGATTTCTTACATTTTACATTTACTGTTGTCGTTATGGGCTAAAAATCTGTTGGGCTTGTGTTTATGTAATAATGCTAACATTTCAGAACAGCCCTTCTGTATTGTCTTTATATTTGTAAGATAAGGAGAGGAATCTGGGGCTTCATCTGGTCACACTGGGTTGAATCTCTAGGAGCTTTCTATGGGTGTATTGCCACACTGCTATGAAGAAATATCCAAGACTCAGTAATTTATAAGAAAAAGAGGTTTAATTGACTCACAGTTCCGCATGGCTGGGAAGGACTCTGGAAACTTACAATCATGGCGGAAGGTGCCTCCTCACATGGCGGCAGGAGAGAGAAGTGCTGAGGAAAGGGGGAAAAGCCCCGTATAAAACCATCAGATCTTGTGAGAACTCACTCACTATCAAGAGAACAGCATAGGGTAACCGCCCAATGATTCCATTACCTCACCTCCCACTGGGTCCCTCCCACAACACGTGGGAATTATGGGAACTACAATTCAAGATGAGATTTGGGTGGGGACACAGCCAAACCATATCAATGGGCTAATACGTACTCTAATGACTGGCACATTAGGCAGTCTATAGCAATTGCTGTGATCATTCACATTTCTAAAGGTTTGATTCTGTCTTCAGGTAGTAAAACCCAAGCAGGTGATGAGTTTTGGCTGTATCAAAGTATACAGTTCAGTGGCTAAGAGCATCTGTGTGGAATCAGTAGAACTGGGCTTCTTTGGCTTCTCTACTTCCTAACTTCATGACCATGGGCAAGTTACTCAACTTCTGCAAGCCATAGGGAATGATAATGACAGTACTACATGAAGCAATGCCTATGAGGCATGAGGGGTAGGAGTGGTAATTGTGATTAGATTACTAATGTTTACATACCCAGTTGAATGGAATTAAAACTTGAGCATTTGCAATCTTTTTTATGTAACAGAATCTGATGACCAAAACTACAGGGTGGAGGCTGTACATGCATTGGTGCACAAATTGCCGGAGAAAAACAGAGAGATGCTGGACATCTTAATAAAGCATCTGGTCAAGTAATTCTCTAACTTACATTGTTCATTTAACTTATTGTTCATTGTTAAGTTTGTTCATGTCTTTTTAAAGTGTGTGATGATGTTATAACATTGGTATTATAATTAGAGTCCATTGAATTTGCTTAAAAAATAGTATGGCAGTTTAAGATATTTCTATGTAAGTGTGTGTACCTGTATATGTTTATTTGCATATAATTATGCAAATAATTATATCCTTTGCAATTGTTAAACTAATGATGAAACAATTAGATGTGTCAACTTAAAAATGAAGGAGTATATAGTTTTTTTTCCTCCCAATTCTTTTAGGTGCATTATAAGCAATGAGTTTGAAGACCAGTGCTCTATACTACTAAAGTCAACAGGTTCCCCTAGGTCAAACTAACACTTAACTGTTAGATTCTCTCCATGTATTCATGATTTCACTTGATCTCTGGAGATTTTTATAACTTTGCTGCTAGCTTATTCATATATTTACCATCTCTCTTTGTAGATAAATACTGTATTAGCCAGAGCTATCTGCAGAAACAAAAGCAATAGTGTGTGTGTACATATATTTTATATATATATAAAGAGATAGAGATTGGTTGATTTTAAGGAATTGGTTCACTTGATTACGGAAGCTAATAAGTCTGAAATCTGCAGGGCAGGCTGGCAGGGAAGAGTTGATGTTGAAGCTTGAATCCAAAGGCAATCTTGAGACAGAATTCCTTCTTACTCTGGGAACTCAGTTTTTTTTCTTTTAAGATCTTCAACTGGTTGGATGAGGCCCACCTGCATTTTGGAGGGTAATCTACTCTACTTAAAGACTACTCATTTAAATGATGATGTCATCTGAACAAAATACCTTAATAGAAACATCTAGGATAATCTTCAACCAAATATCTGGGTATCATAGCCTAGCCAAGTTGACATGTAAAATTAATCATTATAAATATTATATCTATCTACTATCTATCTCTCTATAATTTGAAAGATACAGAGAGAGAGACAAACACATATTTAAGCCCGAAGTGAGTTTGCCATGGTGCTGGAAACAAATGTCTAAATCCAGTTTTAAACTTACTTAAGAATTTCCTGTAGCATTATTTAGTATTTAATAGGGATATTTCCCATTTTAATGAGTACCATGGTTTACAATAAAATGATTAATCCTTCATTCTTCATAATTAGTAATAACCCAATTTATGCTTATTTGAGCCATATACATTTGAAATATAACTTACTTTGCTCATCCTTCCCCAGCATTCCTGGCTTCTTTCTGAACTTACAAAAGGTCAAGCCCTGCTCACTGAATGTGCATTCAGATCACCACAAATTTACTTATAAAAACAGCAAACAGCTAATAACACTCTTGATCCCTGGCAACCTTTCATGGCTGAAAAAAAATTAGGACAGTCTACCTAGATTGGGATTCCAAAGACTAAAGACTGATTCCAAATTTCCATTAATTAACTCTGAGTAACAGTATAAATCATTGCTTTCTTCCTAAGAGTCCTTTTGTTTGCTATCTGTGGTGTTTTCTTTGATTCTCAACTAAATTTAAATATTTAAAAGTGTTATTAAATTACAAAAAATATATATTGTGGGTGGACTTATGTATTCATTAGGAGATATAACATTTTAGAAAATTATTATGGAATTTCTTTTGAATATAAAGGAAAAAGTGAAAGTTGATTTCTCCTAAATGAAAACCTTTTGATTTTACACATGGATATTTGCTAGTGGTATTAAATTTGCCAATCGATGTTTTTAATTCAATAATATTCAGGTGACCGACAATCCTTACTCAGTACAAATGTGAAACTAAACAAAACTCTTGGTTCTCTGTTTGGAAAGCCCACTCAGGAGCACATGACTTTGCTTCGTGTATTTGGGTACTCAGTTATTAGCTATATATATATGTTTATAATTGTTATATATTCCTGTTAGATTGACCCTTTTTTTGTTTTGAGACGGAGTCTCGCTCTGTCGCCAGGCTGGAGTGCAGTGGCGCGATCTGGGCCTACTGCAACCTCCATCTCCTGGGTTCAAGTGATTCTCCTGCCTCAGCCTCCTTAGTAGCTGGGACTAGAGGCATGTGACACCACGCCCAGCTAATTTTAGCTAAATTTTGCATTTTTAGTAGAGACGGGGTTTCACCATGTTGGCCAGGATGGTCTCGCTCTCTTGACCTCATGATGCATCCGCCTCAACATCCCAAAGCACTGGGATTACAGGCATGAGCCACCACACCTGGCCAGATTGATCCTTTTATCATTATATTTTATCTTTATCTCTAATAGCATTTCTTTGTTTTAAAATCTATTTTGTATGATATTGGTACAGTTCTTCTGGCTTTCATTTGGTTACTGTTTGCGTGATACATCTTCTATCCTTTTACTTTCAACCTGTTTGTATTTCTGAGTCTAATGTATATCTACTGTAGAAAGCATATAGTTGGATCTTACTGTTTTTTAATACACTTTGATAATCTCTGACTTGATTATATTGTTTAATCCATTCACATTTAATGTTATTATTGATGTGGTTGGACCTGTATCTACCATTTTTCTTTTTGTTTTCTATATGTTTCATGTTGTCTTTGCTATTCAGTTTCAATTTTACTGCTTTCTTGTCCTAATAGATTTTCTAGGGCTTATCATATACATCTTATCAGAATGTACTTAACTTAATTCATGTGAGCATAGCAACATTATTTTTACATAGTTCTGTTTCCTCTTTCTCCTTTTTGTGCTATCATTAATAAACATGTTATATCTATATATGTTATATCCCAACAATCCATTGTTATAATTATTTATGTAATTTAATGCCTCTTAATGAAGTTGAGGGAAGAGGAGTAAGTGCATTTATAGAGTTTGATACATTTATTAACCTTCTTACTTACCATTTTTTAACCTTTTCATTTGTTCCTGTGAATTTGAGTTACCATCTGGTATTATTTTCTTACTCCAGTACAGCTTTGCTTTGTGCTTTTCATTTGGGCTGTTACTGTCAAATATATCACATTTTTAAATGTTATAGGCCCAACAATATAATTATTAATACATACATATTATTAAAATTGCATTTTAAAATCAAGAAAAGGAAGGAGAAGAAATATATATTTATACTCTTTTAATTACATAATTACCTACACTGGGTTTTTTTTTTGTTTTTTTGTGTGTTTGTTTGTTTGTTTGTTTGTTTTTACATGTGCATTTGAACAGTCTAAGGTCACTTGCCTTCAGCCTGAAGAACATCTTTTAGTATTTTTTGTGATGCAGATCTGCTAGCAATAAGTTCTCTCAATTTTTGTTTTCCTGAAAATGCCTTTATTTCACTTTCCTTTTTGCAGGTTAGTTTTGCTGGATAGAAAATTCTTAGTTGGCAGACTTTTTTTTCTTTAAGCATTTTGAATATGCCATCCCTCTGCCTTCTAGCCTTTATTGTTTCTATTGAGAAATAAGCTTATTGGGGTTCCCTGTAGACCCCAATAAGACTTTTTCTCTTGATGCTTTCAGAATTTTCTTTTTGTCTTTGGCTTCAGCACTTTTACTGTGATGTGCCTTGCTGTGGATATCTTTGCAATTATTCTACTTGGAGTTTGTTGAGCTTCTTGGATATATAGATTAATGTTTTAAATTAAATTTGGAAAATTTTCAGCCACTATATCTTTGAGTATTTTTTTCTACTTCTCTCTTTCATCTGCTACTGGTACTCCCATTATGCATTTATGAGTGTGCTTAATGTCACAGATTTTTTTCTGATGATCTATCTTTCTTTATTTTTTTCTTTCTCTCCATTCCTCAGATTGCATAGTCTCTATTGATACTTTTCATTTCAGCTATTGTGCTTTTCAACTTCAATTTACATTTGGTTCTTATTTTTAAAATAACCTCTCTCTCATTATTCACATTCTCTATTTGATCAAACATTGCCACCACACCTCTGTACTTTCCTTTATCTTTAGACATGGTTTTCTTGAGGACTTTGGATATATTTATGACTTCTTTGAAGTCTTTTTCTGTTTAAATCTGACGTTTGGGTCTGCTCACAGGCAGTTTTTATTATCTACTTTTTGCCTGGTGTATGAGTCACACTTTGCTGTTTCTTTGCATTGTCATACTTTTTGGTTGAAGACATGGCATTTTAGCTACTGTTTTGTAGCAACGAATACTGATACCAGTACTGATTCTCTCTAGCTTTTATTGTTGTTTGCTTGTTTATTTAGTATCTTTTTTTTTTGTTGAGACAGAGTCTCACTCTGTCACCCAGGCTGGAGTGCAGTGGTACAGTCTCAGCTCATTGCAACCTCTGCCTCTCGGGTTCAAGTGATTCTCCTGCCTCAGCCTCCCAGGTAGCTGGAATTACAGGCACTGGCCACCACACCTGGCTAATTTTGTATTTTCGGTAGGGATGAAGTTTCACCATGTTGGTCAGGCTGGTCTTGAACTCCTGATCCTCAGGTGATCCACCCGCCTTGGCCTCCGAAAGTGCTGGGATTACAGGTTTGGGTCACCGTGCCCAGACTAATTTAGTATCTTTAGTGAACTATTTTAATGAAGTCTATTTCCCCCTCTGTATGAAGCCTCTTCTATTATCTCTTCAGAGAATGCAGCCTAGGACATGACCACAGTCACCCAGGGATAACAATAGTTTCAGGAGAGTTCTGTTTATTTCCTTAGCTGATCTATAAATATGTCTGCTTCATTTGGTATCACATCCAGCTTGTTAGTTTTCACTAACTGCTAGTAGATTGCTCTGTTGTTTTTGACAACACCCTGGAGCATATCCAGTTAAATTCCAGCTCCTTGCCAGGTCACTTAAAAAAAAAAAACAGTCTTTGAGATTTGTTATGATGCTAAATAGGCTCTTTCTGTCTCTTTCCTTAGTTATTTCTTATGATTTAGCGAGAAAGTCAGAGTTTTCTGTTCTTATGGACTCCACCCCCTCTGGGTAAAATCTTTGACCCATTGCTCTTGGCACTGGCTGAGGGAGGTAGTCCTGAAACAAGGGAGATTTTGGCACCAATATTCTTGGCCTGCTGCACCTCAGGTAAAGCCATCCACCCTAGATGTCTGGCTAGTTGGAGGCAAAGAGTTCTCTGGGTTTCAGAGGCTGAATTCCCAGTGAGTGCCTTTTGAGTTGCATTCACTGGGAATTCAGCCTCTGCAACCCAGAGGTAGAGGGCCTGAGATATGCTCACAGCCTGCCAACCCCATGAGATACTGCATCACTTGACTTGGGGCTGAGAAGAGAGGGAGCCCTGTCTTCCTGGCCACATTTGCCCAGAGTGAAGTTTTAGTCATATTGAGCTGGGGGTGGAAGAAAGAGGGAGCCAGTTGTACCTCAAAAGCCACAGACTCTTGGCTTTTCTTACTGATAATTAGTAGATTTGCTTGAACAAATATTTCTTTATTCTTTAAGTTTTTTTTAATAGAGACTTTAAGTGTTTTTGGTTATGTTTTTAAATAATAATTTTTATCCTTTATGATTTTTTCTCTGTTTATTGGATCCATGGGGCTCCTTATGTTCTACCATTTCCATAAGTAGAACTCTTAAGTATATAATGTTGGTTTCTTTATGTGTAAACTCCTAGATTTGAAACAATACAAGTTGACAGATCCTGATATACATTTCCTCTTTTAATAAAAGAAAGAGAGATGTTCCAGGAGACAGCAGTTGAGTGTCAGCTCCCTACATGAATTGAGGGAATAAGTAGTAGAACCTGCTGAAATGGTGAGTGGTGGGAGTCTGTATCTATTGAGTAGCCCAGCAGAAAGAAAATTCAATAAAAAGAAAATCAGTCATCAAAATAATCCATCTTCTGTGCAATGTAGTCATTAACCCACCTTTCAAAACCAAGTTTTTGAGATTCCCAAGTTTAATCCTAATGAGCTTAATATTAACTGTATTCCACTTTATTTACATTATGGGAACCATGACATTTTAGCAAGACTGCCTAAAGCTAATTTAATTTCAGGGATAATATTATCTTGAGATCATATACAATTTAATTTATTATTTTATTTAGTTCTCACAACAACCTAACATGGGTTGTTATATATATAATTTACAGATAAGAAAACCGAAACCTAGAGATATTAAATAACATAAATGAGCTTGCCCAACTTCCAAGAGATGGATCCAAGCTCTGAATCTAGATAGGCTTACTACATTTACATACTACTTTCCTGAGTAGATTTTCTAATACATATTAAGCAATTAATGTATAGTATTTGATTATATTAAAAGGAAACTTGGAATGAAACTCTTCTTACTTGAACTAAATGCTTTCTTAGCTAGTGCTCTCTACGGCATAAGGAAAACGTCAGTCAGCGTGGCAGCTTTCTCTTCCTGTTTTGTGACAGGAGTTGCATGGATAGTCTAAAATCCGGGATTTCCCATAAAATCTTACTTTTGGTTGTAGAATGCAGTTTGTGACGCATGGTCTGTCCGACATAAACATAATCTTGTGTTATACTAATAACCTGACTTGGAGTAAGATAGAAAAGTGAGTGGTTAAACTAAAAGATAAGTCAAACAAATGAGGTATCCTCTAAAGAATGTATCTAATTTCCAGAATAAATTAGTGAACTAGTCAAAGTCGTTCTTGAGAGTTGCTAGGATTACTTCACTCAGGTCAGTGATATCAGAGGTTTTTGATTTGATTGTCAAGCCAGCAATGATGCTACCACATCTCCTTGTCTCACTGTTTGCCTAGCACAGCACCCAATACTAGGGAGGTACTCAGGGAAGTTTTGGATGGATGGATGGATGGATGGATGGATGGATGGATGGATGGAAAGAGGAAGGAGAAAGAAAAGAAACATGTTGGCCAATGATCTATCCCAGGAGCTCAAGGAACCCACTGACTTGCAGTCAGGAGACCTGAACTGAAACAGCCACCTCTGTTCTGAATTTGTTGTGACCTCAAAATACACGTTTCTTTAGGAGCCTCTGAGGTTTTTAAAATTTGTACAATAGGAATATCTGACTTACTGGGAAGACTAAATACAATAATATGTAGGAAAATTCCTGGCAATAGGTTCTCAATAATATGTTTGGTGACACTGAATATAATTGCCACCAGTCTATTCTTAACTGTTTGTTCCAAAAGAAGTATAGTAGCATTGAAAATACCAAACAGCTGATCATCTTTCTAGGGTAATTGTACTTGATTTAGGAAATTAGGGGTTTTTTTCTTTAATAGATTTTGTTTTGCCTGTAATTATGTTTTACTTGAGTTAATGTTATCTGTTTACATCTTTTTAGGCCATACTCCAAATGCCAATTGGAAGTGGCTAAAAGTAGGACAATTTCCCTATAATGGCATATTTTACATTTTTTGCACCACAAATTTGATAGAAGAGACTATTTCATAATTTTGAAACATATAACTTAAGATATTTTTGTTGCTTGTTATTTGCAGAGTATCACTACACAGCCAACAAAATCTCATGACTGTCTCAAATCTTGGTGTCATATTTGGCCCAACTCTAATGAGAGCACAGGAAGAAACTGTGGCTGCTATGATGAATATTAAATTTCAGAATATTGTGGTAGAAATTCTGATAGAGCACTATGAAAAGGTAGGCTGAATTTTCATGTGGAAGTGTCAAGTTTTATATCTTGGTTTTATAAAGGAATTTTGCATTTGATCTGTGAGCTCATAAGTTTTGTATAAATTGCTTAATGGGGACTTCAATTTTCTTTCCTTGTTGTTGAGTTTTTAAGTGCTTCTCAAAATCCTTCAGTTAGGTGGTTTTCTTTCCTTCTACATAATTGACTTCAAAAGGTTTTCTTCTTTACATTGTATGGTAAGTTTATTACTCCTGTGCAGAGAACATTTTAAAATCACTTTGTGGTTGGTTCTATTTTAACCTTCTGTTTGTATCCCTTTGAAATCAAACTCTTAATTATATAGAGGTAATGTTCTAACTAAACAAAAGAAAAAAATATAGGCAACAGTCTTGAAGTGTTCTTTATATGTAGTCCCTAAGAAGGATTTCTTGAAAAAAGTGAGATCTTAGAATAACTATGAAAATGGGAAATTTTGAAAGCTGAATTAGTTGGAGTATTAAGCAAATTGAGCCATTTAAGGTCTAACAATTTGTAATCCTTTTATCTCTGATCTGGTCCTTGTGAGAGAATGATTAAGGCCTTCTCCTCCCCTGGGTCCCTTCCCAGCACCCACAGAAGCATGCCCTTAGTGTCTATCTAAGGGCACAAGCTCTCTCACAACGCAAGAGCACATGGCTGTGTCCTGTAGCTCTGCACATACCTTAACCTGCAGCTAGCCACACTCCTTGGCAGCTCAGAGCCAACAGCATGGCAGCATCTTCTCCTGAGAAGCAAGGAGCCATTCAGTGGGAGAAATGATATAGAATGAGCCTCAGTTCTTCTCAGGTTATGTTTTTTCAGAGTACGAAGGTGGAAAGAGACTATTACAATAAAAGCCATCAATATGTCTTGTTCATATCTGGAAGGTTTCTTAAAGTCATTGAAAGATCTTCTAAATTTTACTTTTGGGAAATGGGAGAGAATAAAAAAGAAAACCCCGTGAAAGAATACTCCAGATAAATGGAAAAGTTACAATTGCTCTAGGATACTTGTATTTTGCAGCTGATTAAGTAGCATATGGTTCAAAGCTTATTTTATGATGAAAGTGGCAATATCACCCTTTTATTGACCTTGGTCCATTTTTCTTATACGTAGATTTTTCATACTGCTCCAGACCCAAGCATTCCTCTTCCTCAGCCTCAGTCTCGATCTGGATCCCGAAGGACGCGAGCAATCTGCCTCTCTACAGGGTCTAGGAAGCCCAGAGGGAGGTATACTCCATGCCTGGCTGAACCTGATAGTAAGTGCACCCGGCCTTAGGGAGATGCTTTCTTCATTCTTTGGTTCAGATGTATTTCACTGTATTGGTAATTAGGTAGAAATAGAAGATGTTCTCACTGATGCTCTTTCCCCAACACCTCCTCTTTTATCATTTGTATATTCTCTGTCAATAGTTGTACAGTTTTTTGGGTAAGCAAATTCATTATTGATACAAAAAGGAAAAAAAGAAAAAAGGGCTCAAGGCCCTTTTTTCTGCAACTGTGATTAAGTACATTGGGTGCTACTTTGTAGCAGGTTTTGTCCTATTGTCAAAGTGGTAAAGAAGAAAGCAAGACAAAGTCTGACTGAAGCTGTCATTTTCTTCCTTCCTTTCACATTATGTTCTTAAAGCATTATCTCTTGGGTATCAGTGTCTGAAAGAGAAAAGATAAAAAGAAACAACACACATTATCATCAACTTACAATTCTGAGCCAAGCCCTAAGGCGATGTGGGTGGCACCTTGACACCATGGCACACATTAAACTGTGGCTGTTCTCATTTTATTTTATACCCCCCACCCCAATTTTTTGCTCACAGTCAATATTTAATAGAAAATAGTCAATTATGTATTTTAAAATAACTAAAAGAATGTAATTGGATTGTTTGTAACTCAAAGGACAACTGCCTGAGGAGATGGATACTCCATTACCATGATGTGCGTATTTCACGTTGCACACCTGTATCAAAATATCCCATGTTCTCCACAAATACGCATACCTATTATGTACCCAGAAAAATTTAAAAAAATAGTTTACTAATTTTTAATTTAGATATATGTGAATGCATTATTATGCTTTATCTGATTTTTCTTATAACTTGCTTTTAGGAACATTAGAAAATAAAACCAGCAAAATAGCCAGTTTCTTACATTTCTATATTCTTAGCAGGAAAGGAAAAAAGCCTTTGAAAATTGAGGTACTTGTAATTTACTACTGACATTTAATGGTGCCTTTGAATGAAAGAAGGCTGAGTACTTTGTAACTTGGAATCAATCACCTATGATCAGAAAAGTAAAAGAAAGCAGAAATATGTTTTTACTATACCCCCTTTCATTGATTCCTTGTAACATCATGAAGGAATCTTATTTCTCTTACTTCTGAATCCTGTTTCATAAACAAATTTTGTGGGAATTCAAGTCAACCCACTTATGCTTCGAGAAGTAAAGTTATTACCTAAAGACAGGTAGTTCATAGGTACATACATAATCTTCCTAAAATAGCATTGAAAAATACGTTTGGCAAGTTCAAATGCATATTTTAAAGCCTTTCTCCAGTACTGAGGACAGTTGTCTGTACTAGGTAGGGGCTTACCACTTTAATGGGGTCAGGTGGCCGCAGAACACATGGTAAGTTGGAGAACAGAAGGGTTTTGGTGATGCTGTTATCAATAGATAGTTACAGTTGCTTTCGTCTCTCTCCCTCCTACTCCTTAGGTGACTCCTATAGCAGCAGCCCAGACAGCACACCTATGGGGAGCATTGAGTCACTCTCTTCTCATTCCTCTGAACAAAATAGCACTACAAAGTCAGCTTCCTGCCAGCCCAGGGAGAAATCTGGAGGGATTCCTTGGATTGCAACCCCGTCATCTTCCAATGGACAGAAAAGCCTTGGTCTCTGGACAACTAGTCCTGAATCAAGTTCCAGAGAAGATGCAACCAAGACAGATGCAGAATCAGACTGCCAGAGTGTTGCTTCGGTCACTAGCCCAGGAGACGTTTCCCCACCCATAGACCTAGTCAAGAAAGAGCCTTATGGGCTTTCAGGACTGAAAAGAGCTTCTGCTTCTTCTCTCAGATCCATCTCTGCAGCTGAAGGTAAGGCAGAGTGGAACTTGTGCAAGATGTCATTGTCTCAGTGTCACTTGTGCTGGATTATTCAGCATGGTTAAGCAGGGATAAAGTTAATGGTGGAGAAACTAATGATGCTTATCTACTTTTTTCCTGTGCTTGGATTTTACAACCTAGGCACTGTGACATTTTTCCTGAATCTTTCCATGTCTGTGAAGTGATGTCTTTGTAATTACTGTAGATTTTGATCTCCCCAAGTGATGGGTTGCTGTACTCAAAGAACATTCTGTACCTTCCCATTTGGGCTCAGAGAAAAATGCTTCCTTTTGTTATGCACATGTACTTGTTATTGCTATTATGTTGTCTAATAGCACCTTGCCTATTTTCTTGGGCTTTCTTTTTAGGAAACAAGAGCTACAGTGGATCTATTCAAAGCTTAACTTCTGTAGGTTCCAAGGAGACACCCAAAGCTTCACCAAACCCAGACCTGCCTCCGAAAATGTGCAGGAGATTAAGACTAGACACTGCCTCAAGCAATGGCTATCAGCGTCCTGGCTCAGTGTAAGTGAGCGTTTGTATATTTGCTGTGTCTCCCAGGGATACAGAGAGGAGTTGAGTGTTTCAGAAGAACTCTTGGGAATCCCACAAGTTGAATACATTGGGAATACTTTATCTGTAGAGTGGGTACAGTCCACTTCTGTAAGACTCTATTCTTTTCTATGAGTGATGTGGAAGTCTTTGGATATGGACAGAATCTCACAGGGCAGCACTTCAAGCACTTTCCTTTGAAGCAGAGCTATGACTTAATTTGAGGAAATGAAAACTGATGTATAATACAGTAGTTATAAGCTTTGGAACTAAAAGTGTTCCCATTAAAAGCTAAACATCCATCTGTCCGCTGAAGAGACTGCCACGCATTGACTATAAGCCAGGTCCCTGCTCTCCTCACTGTTTTAAAGCAGCTTCTTTCTCACTTCCATCCTATGCCTGCATACCTGAGTCCTCACTGATTTAAACAAGCTAGTAGAGAATGAGGAATATGCAAGGCAAAAGTGGGTACTTCTCATCAAAGGAAATGATGCAGAACTGTAAAGGCTGGTAGGAGAAGAGTACATAGACATGAGTAGAAAGTGGGTGAAGAAGAACAATGGAAACCTGGCTAAACAAGTAAGCAAAAAAGAGAGATAAAAAGTTTCTCTCCCTTTCATTTTGTTTTCCTGACATTTGCTGAGAATTTCCTAACGCTCTCTGAGCCATTACTGGATGTCTTTACATGAGTTATCTCTTTTAAGGTCTGCAGTGTCCTTTCGAAATGGGTAGTATAAACCACATTTTAGAGATGACGAGAACTGATGCTTTTCTACCATTTCCAACCTAGGGTTCTCTGACTACAATTCTGTGCTCCTTCTGTTTTACCTTCTCCATTTTTAATATGATGGCATTCTTCCTGACATTTTAATTATTCATTAAAAGTCCAGTAAGACATTTTACTAAGCCTGTTTCTATAGGAACTGTGTCATAAATTCATTAGTTCATCCTTTTCTCTGACAGGAACCTTTTGGTTGCAGAGCATGTTCAATGTACGTTATCTCTTTTGGTTAGAAATCCAGTTACAGTGGTATAGGCAAATATATTTGTCAGTGTGTCTACTCCCCACTGTGTGTAGTTCTGCCCATTAAGGGAAAGAAATGTTAAGCCAATGTATTAGGGAAGATGAGAGAATATAAACTCCATTCTTGGTGGAGGAAAGAGAAGAGTTTCTCTTTTGTGATTGTACCCATAAAGTAGAAATTCAAATAAGGAAAGTGTGTGTTCTATATTAGGTGTAAAATGATCTTTGAGATAATCAAATGGCTTGGCTCTGGGAGAAGAGTTTGTCAATTAAAGAAATAAGATAGATTTTTTAAAAATCTAGCTTAGAACATCAAGGAATTTTATAGAGTCTTCCAGTAAATATAGAAACTCTTTCAATTCTTTTCAGTCATACCTGATAGTCTTACCTGTTCAATTAGAACATATCCTCTCTGCCTTGCCCTCCATGATTTGAAACAAGATGTAAATCTACAGATTTGTTTATTGGCCATATTTTCAGAGTTTGCCCTTTTCACTTTACAGACACATGTTCACATATAAAAAAAATACATCAATAGTATTATAATTAGTGTTTTCTTAGCTAAAAGAATGAACAACAGTTCTTTTGTCATGTTGATTTGATTCTTTGCATCTTCACTTGTGGCTCCACAGGAGTCAATAGCCGTGCTGCTGGGAGCAGAGTAGAGAGAAAATGTTCCTTTTACTGCTCCCATGGTTTTCTGAGATAAAAAGGATGAGGATAGTAAGATCCCCAGAGGAAGTAGCTATTGGTTAATTACAGCCTGGTACTCTGTAAGCTGGAGGTTAGATCTAAAAATCTCATTGACATTAAAGGTTAAAACAATTAAAATTCCCTTCTAATTTTGGCAATGGTTCTCAACCATTTTTTGTCTTGTTTAACTGGCAATCATGAATTTCACTTTGAGCAGAACTGAATGTGATTGACTTCATGAAACTTGCATTTTAAATCATTTTTCAGAGTGGCAGCAAAAGCTCAACTGTTTGAAAATGTTGGTTCACCTAAACCAGTTTCTTCTGGGCGGTAAGTTCTCCAAACCCTTAAATGCATCTAAAAAAAAGTGGTGACATTGTTGCTTTGTATTGACATGACACTCTCTGTGACAGCTCCGCCTCTCCATTATGCAGATGGTCAAATTTAAGTCCACTGGCCCTTCACAGGAAGTCATGTCTGTAAACAGCATATATCATCTCACATTGTTATAGTGATGTCTCATTTGCCGAAATCTTCACAGTAGAAGGGCTCTAAACAAACACATTTCCTAGAAGATAAAAATTGCTATAATCCTTTATACATCTTTGATGACAGTCATTTTAGGACCACTTTTCAAAAGCATGTTCTTGATTTTTAAAAGTTATATAACTTTTTCTGGAGGAATCATCATGAACATCCATGGAAAAATATGGTTATCCTTAAGGACCTCAGAGATGTTGTAGAGTTAATTGCCCAAAGCGACTCTATTTTTAGAGTACATAATTTCATTAGGGGTTCTCAGATTTTACATTCCATTCCATTATTAAAAGGATATGAGTTGTTACATCTTGCTTCTACTAATGTGCTTGCTTCTAAAGTTCCTGCTTTACTCTTCTTGCTTTCAAATTTATTCTTGATCTACAGTGGGCTTTGGTTTTTAATTTGAATAATGGAATTTCATAAAGTCAGAGGCTTTTCATTATTTTTTTTTTTTACTATCAGCTGCTAGTACAGGTAGGAGACACTCAATACCTATTGTTGAAAGAGCATATAAATGTGAGAACTTGAATAACAAACCTTGATTTTTCCTTTAGATGTACAAAGACATTTTTGAGCATCCCATGTCTGGCTAATTGAGGCTGTGAAGGAAAGGAATCACAGATACTGTTGTATAGTTGTTGTATAGTTCCTCTAAAAGTTATTTAACCAAATAATTTTTATCAACCTGTAAAAGTATATGGACTTTTTCAGCAAACATTTATAAAGTACCTAGACAGTACTGGGCATGTGATAGTTATTAAGAATAACAATAACAATAACCTTCAAACTCTCTTTGGTTTTGTTCAAAGCCCAGTAAGGGCCCTCATGTATTAGGTTTTTTTGACTGCAGAGAGTAGAGCCACTTTGGTATCTTCCTAGAATAATGGTCAGTGCCTAGCATTTAAATAGCTGAGCCAAGAGCATGTGAACCTTACCTCTGTCAGCAGTGTCTTTATCTTCCTTTTGACCGAAGCATGGTGAAAACTAAGCCCCATGCATGTCACAGCAAACATCATTTCTCTGAGATTGTCTTGATTTTTAGGCTTTAGTGTAAGGGATTTAACCTTGCTACTTCTTCTGCCATGCTACGTAGTTGAATTGCTCACTAGATGGAGCCCTTTTATTAGGAAGCTCTAAAAAGTCAGCCTGTTAAGTAAAAACTCAGGTAATCATAATCAAAGAGGTAATCCCTGTAGAGCTTTAAGAAAACAAGCTATGGATGAAGTAAATCAGAAAGCTATCATATAATAAAAATACACTCAGATGTTCAACAGTCAAATCATACTTCTTTTTCTTCTTCTTCTTTTTTTTTTTTTTTTTTTTTGAGAAAGAGTCTCGCTCTGTCACCAGGCTGGAGTGCAGTGGTGCGATCTTGGCTCACTGCAGCCTCTGCCTCCCAGGTTCAAGTGATTCTCCTGCCTCAGCCTCCTGAGTAGCTGGGATTACAGGTGCGTGCCACCATGTGCAGCTAATTTTTGTAATTTTAGTAGAGACAGGGTTTCACCAGGTTGGCCAGGCTGGTCTTGAACTCCTGACCTCAGGTGATCCACCCGCCTCAGCCTCCCAAAGTGCTGGGATTACAGGCATGAGCCACTGCACCCGGCCAACTCATACTTCTTTAATATGTTTTTACATTCTGAATACTCTAAATCAACTTTTAATGGGGATCAGCATAAACTTAGAGCTCACTCAGCTCTACCTTCAGAGTTACAGTCTGTCAGTTCACAACACTTGTGATTTGTGTGACAACTTTTCACTCAGGCACAGGGGAACATGAATGAACTTTAGGTCAGACAGACCCTAGTTCAAATTCTTAGGTCACCACTTTCTAGTTCGTGTAACCTCAGAGTTACCAATGTTGGGGAATCTGTTTTCTTTATCCATACAATGAAGATCATAATTCTCAGCTTGCCACATTGTTGGGAATGTACACAATACTGTGTTTGAACATGACAGGTGCTCTGTAGATGGTTTCTAGATTAATAACTATTATTATAATTATTGTTGAAACTGCTTGCCTAAGACACTCAAGCCTCTGATTAATATATTAGTGGTATTTAAACACTAACTCTTAACAGTTACCTGATATTCTTTTGTACTCTTAAATAAAACTGAATGACTCATAGAAGTTGAGGGAATTTCCCTGACCTTCTACAATGCCTGTCTCATTTTTGTTTTTTTCCTAAGGAGCTCAAGGTTACCCTTGAATTAGACCTTGAAAGAGATAGAACCAGTAGAGGCAGTAGGAAGACTAGCCATATTTTGGAAAGAGACCAGTTGGGAGATTTTAGTGGATGGCCTTGAGCCACAGAAAAGTAACCCCCCCGGCATTGCTGCAGGCACTGCAGGTCATTGAACACAGGGGTGATCTAATCTATGATGCACCAGAACAGATCATTTTCCAGCAGGTTGTGAAGGGGAGAGAACAGTCAACCATTTAGGATGGAACTGGTGAGATTTAAAAGGCCTTAATCAGGAGAGTAGCAAAGGGATGAAAAGCTATAAGGAGATTTTTATGAATAGGATCAGGATTGGGCAGCTCTTTTGATACTGGGAATCAGAGACAGGAAAAGAAGTTTCCAAGTCTCTGAGACAGTGTCGGAAAGAATGGTGGTTTAGCTTCTGATCTTAGCTTGTGCATATGTAGGAGGAAGGGAAAATTTTGGCCACAGGGTTTGAGGAGGCTGTGAGGGCCAATGAGAGGCAGTTAGAAAGGTGCAGCTGGAACCAGGAGAGAGCATGGAGTTTGATGCCATTTAAGAAACTTCTACATAGCAATTACTCTGTTTAGGTGAAGGTGAAGGTACCTAGCAAGGAGGCTTACTAAATGAAAAAGAACAAATGGCCAAGCATTGGTCTTTGGGGAATGGTTTTATTTAACGTTCAGACAAAGAAGAATGGACAGGATGAGAAGGCATGACCAACAGTGGTAGAAGCTGCAAAAAATGGTTTAGGAGATCAGGAGAGGACACTGGTTTTAACTCCTAAGACATCATTGGAGATCTGTAAGAAAGCAAGTTCACTGGAATGGGAGGGACCATGCTGCAAGACTTGTTAAAATGAAGATTCCAGGGTTTTGCCATAGACCTTATAAACCACAATGTCCAAGACTGAGGCCTCGGGAAGCTGCATTTTTGTCACCCTCCCCAAGTGATTCTTATGCACATGAAAGTTTGAGAGCCTTTGGAATAGAGAAAAATGTCATAGTGCCCGGCACAGCCCTAAGCAGACATTGGTTATTTACAATTGTTTTCCTTAACCTATAAAATCCCTTTAAAAGCCAAATGTAGCTAGGCTGTGTCTTACCATTATAAAGGCATGTGGAAAATAGTATCCTTAAAACCTTCACCTGGGTCTCAGTTATACTCAGAGCAGAGATCCACTTTAAAGTAGTATAAACAGGCAAGCTATACAAATATGTTTTGAAGGTTGAATTGAGAATTAAGAGCATAAATTGAGAATTGAGTGTCTGGTTCATTGTAAACAATCAAATGTTTCTATTATCAAATTTTAAAAGACAAATATTTTGCTTAGAATTACAAAGGACAAAAAGCTCAACAAAGTTACCTTGCCCAGTGAGTTTGAGTTTTTAAAAGGCTATAAATCACTGGTTTAGAACACAGTTACATATGTAAGACACACATAAGATGCAGAAATCACCATAACACCCATAAGCAAAAAAATTTGTGATGTTTAAGATAATAATTTAATGATTTTCCTTTAGAAAATGTGAAAATTAATGAAGAAGTAAGTTAAAACCACTTATAATTTCATCACCTGAAGAAAACTGTTAAAATTTGGTGCACAGCCTTCTAATCTCATCCGTGGCAGTGGTTCTCAAACTTCTTGATCTCACAACACCTTTATAAACTTAAAAGATCTTTAAGGATCCCCAAAGGGCTTCTGTTTTTATGGATTATATTTATTGATATTTACTGTATTGGAAATTCAAACAGAACATTTTAAAATATGTATTTATTGAAAATAAGAATAAGCCTATTACATATTAGCACAAATAACATAATGTTAATGAAAAATGATATTTTCCTAAAGAGTTGAACTGTTTTACATTTTTTCAGATATCTTTAATACCCAACATAATACAAAATAAATGAATTGTCATATACATTCCATTAGCTTCAGAGCAATGATATCTTAGGCTTCTGCCTGCCCCTCTATCTCCCCTCCACAGGTTCCCTTGACCACCTTTTGAAAACTACTCCTCTGTGATAAACACACAGAAAAGGACACATGGGCAGGGATGCGGGGATGGTAGGGGAGTTCACTGTATTGTTGCTATCATAGTGCCCAACACACAATAGATGCTCAATAAAATTGTTGAATGAGTAAATAAAATGCACATTTTTAACCTAAAAAATACTTTGTTACTCACTTTTTCACTTCATTTTCAATGGAGTTGCAATATATATGTCTTTGACACAAGCAGCTTTAACTCTACAGGCTCAGTGGAAGTTTTTAGCATTGAGGCATTCAGTATTACTTAGATATTCAAGCTGGAAACAGCCAGTGTTTGTTGGAAAAAAATCTTTGAAAAGAACATGTAATTAATTTTAAGAAATCTGCAACTAGGCTGGGCATGGTGGCACACTCCTGTAATCCCAGCACTTTGGGAGGCCAAGGCGAGTGGACCGCCTGAGCCCAGGAATTTGAAACCCTGTGTCTGCAAAAAATATAAAACATTAATTGGCATGGTGGTGTGCACCTAATAGTCCCAGCTACCTGGGAAGCTAAGATGGGAAGATCACCTGAGCTCCGGAAGTCGAGACTGCAGTAAGCCATGCTTGCACTATTGCATTCCAGCCTGTGCAACCCAGTGAGACCCTGTCTAAAAAAAAAAGCAAAAGAAAGAAAAAAAAATCTCCAATTAGTGCCAAAGGAACAAATGCAGTGCTTATTGGTAAACTGTCGTGGGCAATTTAGGGTTCTTGCCAAGAACAAATTTGTAAACTTTTTGTCTTACGCATTAACATTGTTTCATTACATGAGTTCTTCAATAGCATTATCTATAGTTGCTGCCTAATACTTCATTAGATTGGTGTGCTCTAATTTATTTTTTAAGTTCTCTACTGATGAATACTTAAGATTGTTGTGATTTTTAAAAATTTCCACTTTTATATATAGTATTGCTTTAGTATCTTTCTACCTCCGTGCACTCCTATTCCCTTCAGAAGTGAAACCGTCAATAGCATACAAAATGTGTGTATTTCTCATTGTTAAACAGGCCTCCTGAAGACATTGTATCAATTTTGGTGAATTTTTAAAATTTCTCTTATGTTTAAGATAAGCACTGGCAAATTTTGCACACTGACCCAATCAAACTTTTGTTAAGTTTCCTCATTAAATGCATTAGACGGCATTTAGAATCAGGAATGAGGCTGGTGGGCAGATTATTTTTCCAATGATAAGGGAAGAAATGGCTTTCAGAACTGTGCCATTACCTCACTCTCCCAAGCAGTAAGAGGCAGGATTTTCAAAATCTTTTTCGAAGAGAGATTAGAATCTTCTGAAGAGAGACACAATAGGTGACAGTGTTATTTTCACATCCTCTTCAATACACCAAGACAGTAAAAGAGGAAGCGTTAGCACCTGAGGAAACTTCACTGTTACAGAGTCTACATTAAATCATCAAAGCTCTCTGCAGAGTTAACACCTGCAGTTACAGATCTGGGCAGAAGAAAATTCCATCTAGTCAGTGCACAGATAATTGAAAAGTCATGACAGGTAGTATTTTGTGCTGTGTGATTTTGACACATTTAACAATATGTATGTCTTTATTTATTTAATGATATAATTATTCTGTATGCTTTTCCCCTCCCTCAACCAGTCCCATAAAATACTATAAATACAAGTAAGGAGAACATATATGTCTAAAATATTAATTACAAGATTTGGGGTACATTTTAAAGTGTAGTTTTGAAAATTAGGTCATTGTAAAGAATATTGTAATCACTTCTACAACTTCGGAGATTGTTTCCTTATTGATCTCTTTATAATTTATCTTAATGATTCAAAGAAATATGACTTATTGTTTACTGGAGGAAGCTGTTGCTATTAGAAAATGTGATTTTTTGGAAAAATATTTCCTTTTTTTTAAGGAAAATGGTTCCAAAGTCCTCAGTAATATCCTGATCAAATCAAATGGTTATAGTTGGCTAGAAGATTTATAGGGAAAAAGTTTATATTCTATTTGAGACTACCATAGTCTGATTCTTAGAAGTCTTCAGAACCTAATAATGTTCTCACTTCCAACCTATATGCAACCAACATACCCACGTGCATGTGTTCATGTGCACACACACAGTTCTTTAAAGTCCTGTCCTTCTCTGAGTGCCTCTACTTCCTCAGTTCCTCCTTAGACCATGTTTCACTGGGACGTTGTGCTGTGTGGGCTGTGGTTCATTCCCAAATCTGCCCCGCTAGCAAGCTTTCTGAAAGTACAGCCTGAGGCTCACCTCTGATGAAAAGACTGGAGGCAGGTCCAGAATTTTCCTCTCTACACCTTCCAATCTTCAGACAGTCTTTGGGAACCCCAGTTTAAATGACTGGACCTCATTCTGGAAGTGTAGGGTTAAGATCCAGGGTTGAGCTCCAACAGGGAAATGAAATTATAATGTAATGCTGCTGCTTTGGGAGAGCTGTGGATGCAAATGCTGCTGATGCTGCTTTGCAGGTATAGTGCTGGGACCCCAAGGAGGATAGATAAGGTGCCCTGAATCTTTAAAAAGACTCATCATGTAGAAAATGAACCCAGAACATCTTTCCTTTTTCTCACTCATTCATTTAGCTAACATTTCCTGAGTTATACTACTAAGCATCAGACATTGTTCGTGGAGATTTTATTGTATCTAGGGGAGAAGATAAAAATATCAGCAATAATAACAAAATACCAGATACTAACACCATGTAGACTTGAAGCAGGAAGATATGATAGTTCCCTGGGCAGCTATTTCAGAGAAGGCCTGACCTTCAGCAAAGTTCTTGAAATTTAAGATGAACCTGAAGTACATGGCCATGTGAAGATCAAGAGGAAAACATATCAGGACATGGACATAGCTGGCCTGAGGTGGGAGTGAGTTTGGCATGTTTGAAGGAAAGAAAGAGGGCCATTGTGACTGGAGTAGAGTAGGAGAGCAGAGGCAGGGACACAAAGAGGCAGGGGAGACCACCCGGCACCTGACTGCATATAGTTTGTGGGCCAGAGTAGGAAGCCAGTTGAAGGGTTGTCAGGGAAGTAATGTGATCTGATGGGCATTTTAAAGCTGCCCTCTGGCTGCTCTATAGATAATGGATTGTAAGGGAATAGAGGTTCTAGGAAGCCAGGAAGCCATTCAGCCAACCAGGTTGGAAATGCTATTGTCTTGGACTCTGGTTGTGGAAGAGATGATAAGTACTTGGAGTTGGGATCAGTTGCAAGTCTTACCAAGGTTATTGAATGTTGCAGATTAAAGGAGACCTGCCTGGTGCCTTGATTAGCAGCCTCAGATGATGCCTTTTTAGTGTTGGCTCAAATATTTTTGGATCATATCTCATATGTAACTCCTAAATTCTGACTTCACTTGAAAAAAAAAAGAGTATCTGGGTATACTGAGCATGAATTTGCATATAGTGACAGAGGTTGGGAGCTGAGTGGTTGGCTTCTCTTGTTAAGGATGGGTGTACCCTGGTTTGCAAAGCCTCCACCTGTCCCCATCATCTTCTTGATGGTGAAGCTATAGTTGGTTGCCATTTATCATCAACTTATCCTATTATTTTTCCTATATCATGCCCAATCAACTTACTTAGCATATTCTTTAAGCCTTTCAATTTTTGGATCTCACCTCAGATAGTCTGAACATGAAAGTGGGGGAAAAAAAAGCTTTGGGGTACCTAGGAACCTTCGTTCCTACATGGCTGTAAAAACAGCCTATTTAGCAACTTATTAAACAGTTAAATAATAGCAGTCTCTAAAACCAACCTATATTGTTATAAGCCAGGGATTACCCTGGAGAGCATTGCCTAGAAACACAAGAAAGGTTTCTAGTGTGCTAGTAATCCTTGATTTCTTGATCTGGTAATATGATTGTGTTCAGTGGAAAAAGCACCGATGTACACTCATATATGCACTTTATGTACATTATGTTCCAATTACAAGTAAAAATTAATAGCATTCTTGAAGAAGAGTTTTAAATATAGATGTCCTTAGGTTGAGTGTTGAGGTTTTGACAAGTTGTCTTGCTCTTTCAGCCAAGCCAAAGCCATGTACTCCTGTAAAGCAGAGCACAGTCATGAGCTTTCCTTCCCACAAGGAGCGATATTTTCTAATGGTAAGTATGTCAATTCCCTCTGCCTAAGTTTGTCATCATGGAGAGGATGAAGGAATAGTATGGTGGTATGAGTCTAAAGTAGAAGCCAGAAGCCTCAGATTCTATCCCAGGTCCTGCCTCTCATAACGGGCATGCGTGAACACATCAAATCTCTCTGGGTGGCATGCATCTGTAGTCCCAGCTGCTTAGGAGGGTAAGCCCAGCCCAACCCACAAAATAAATAAATAAATAAATAGGCCAGGCGCGGTGACTCATGCCTGTAATCCCAGCACTTTGGGAGGCCGAGGCGGGTGGATCACGAGGTCAAGAGATTGAGACCATCTTGGCCAACATGGCGAAACCCCGTCTCTACTAAAAATACAAAAATTACCCGGGCATGGTGGTGTGCACCTGTAGTCCTAGCTACTCGGGAGGCTGAGGCAGGAGAATGGCTTGAACCCGGGAGGCGGAGGTTGCAGTGAGCCGAGATGGCACCACTGCACTCCAGCCTGGCAACACAGCAAGACTCTCTCTATAAATAAATAAAACATTTTAAAATTCCCTCTGGATTCATTCCTCTCCTGCAGGCATTTGTGTGTATGTACCTGTTTGTACATGTGTGTGAGACAGAGAGAAATTGTTTTATTTGACTATGTGAATGCAAAGGACATTCCAACTTTAGAGGGCTGTGACATTGTTTTGTTTGGACGTTTGAGTTGAGTGTATAGTTGGACCCTCTACATTCCAGAATTTTTGCATGCACAATTTAACCAACCATGGATCAAAAAGGTTGGAAAATAAATAGATCAATAATAATACAAATTTTAAAAATATATAACAACTATTTACATAGTATTTACATTGTAAAAGGTATTACAAATAATCTAGAAATGATTTAAAGCATACAGGAGGATGTCCCTAGGGTATATGCAAATATTACATCATTTTATATCAGGGACATGAGCATGCACAGTTTCTGGTATCCACAAGGGGTCCTGGAACTAATCCCCCAAAGATACTGAGGACTGACAATCTGATGTGGGTGTTTAACCCATCTGTTTATATAATTATTTGACACTAATGTTGACTGAGTGCTATTTATTTATTTATTTTGCCAGTGTACCCATCAGTGGAACCAGGATGGTTAAAGGCAACTTATGAAGGCAAAACAGGACTAGTTCCAGAAAATTATGTTGTCTTCCTCTAATACTATTTAGTGGATGGCAGTATCTTCATGGTATCCATGGTAACAAATAAATGCTATGATTTTATCTGACACAGATACACGGGGATCAGCCCACTAAGTGAAAACAGTCAATTTCTATCAAGTTCTTCACCAGCAGACTATGTAGCTCCTTATTAATGGAAAAAAAGATTTAAATTGTTGGCCATTCTTTTTTGGTTGGTTTCTTATTTTAAAATATCTTACTTGTGAAAAATGTGTTTTTGGATAATATGTAACTCTCCACAATGTTGCTTCCGTAGCAATTGTAGAGTTTCAAATACTGTGTTAAATACTATATCCCAGAAATCTGGAAACCAGAAATCTGCCATATGGATTTTGAGATCTGTCCTTTACTGCCTGGCATTCTCTGAGGATCTCTGAAATTGTTACTTAAAAATGTAATTTAAATTGTTCATTTATTGTTTTTTTTTTCTTAGAAATATACTGCTTTTATATATGATTGTTTTGCTGGTCCTAAACATTTCAAGGATGTAAGTCTTTGTTTTAATATAACTTTATTTGTTTTCCAAGTAGATGATAATATTCAAAAGCAATAATGTATATGATATCTATAAAGGAAGCAAAATTAAGTCATACACTGATTCCACTGTAAACAATCTGTCCAGAATTCCAGACACCTTCCATGGGTTTAGCACAGGGATCAGCAAACTTTTTCTGTAAAGGCCTGATAGCAAATATTTTTGTGGTGGGTTGAATTTGGCTTATGGGTTATAGTTTGCTGACACCTAGTTTAGAGGGTGTGTAAAACTATCTTCATAACTTTGAGATTTTTATAAAATTTTACATTAAAATATACTGATAAATTATATGCACATATTTTCTACCAGTAGCATTATAGTGGCATCATAGAAGAATATTTACCAATAATGGGGAAACTGTAAAACTACAGTATCAAGGCATACAACTTAAATTCCACTTGGAAGATTGTAAAGTGTCAAAGTATTTTAATGATAATTTAATTTGGGCTTTTGAAATGTTCTTCTACAAATGAAAAAGATGTTTAAAAACGTTACAAGGGAAGCTATGCCTTCTGAAGTCTATCCTTAGTTGAAACAGAAAATAAACACAAAGGTACAAGATCCTTAAATTATTTTGAACCACAGAGGTTGAAATTGTTTTGTGATCTTTAGCAGAAATAAAATCTGTACATGATTTTCTTTTATGCCTTTTAGTTTACAGTCTTTATTAGCAATTTCAGTGAATTTGTAGAGCATAGTAATAGGTATTTACTGTCCACTTACATATATCAGCATCTGGTCATGCACGAACCATTAATTCTATATTTCTATTTCAATAATTCTAATATATTATTTCTATAAATGTAATATCTGTATGTGGCAAAGAGCCTTTCTTCTCAAGATCCTGAAAAGCTGGTTACCTGCCCTTTGAGTGCCACAGTCCTGAACTGCTTGTTCTTGATATCTTACATATTACTTCAGAGTTCCCTACTGTGCAGACTCTCAGGTATTAACTGTAAAAAACTCTTTACATGCCATTATTATCTGTAATCTCTATCTCTTCTACTTTAAATTAATGTTTCTAGAATTAATAGGTTAAATACACATACACACACACAACTATGCCTCAGAAAAGTTAGGCTTTTACAAATAAAAAGAATAAGATTAGAATTAACAAGTAGAGAGAATAACGGTAGGCAGAGTCAGAATCAGGAATAAATATCAGTGAATCAAAAGAATGAAAAATATTATGTAATAAAAATTAGCAATGTAAGTAAACGTTTGATAAAAGAGTATCTTTTTCTTTTATCTCTTACTGTTGACCTCTGTGCACTGTAATAAGTGTGTTGCTGGATCTTCTTGGTCTGGGTCCTTGGTGACCTTAGTAGTAATAACAGCATTGCTGACACCCTAATTGCCCTCTGCTGGAATAGAAGGTAGTTTTCCAGTGTACCAGTCCCTTAGTCTATACAGCACCCTTGGTTTAAGCACACTTGCCATCATCTGGTATCCTGCTAGACTAGAATCTCTTAAAAGCAAATTGGTTTTCTTTCAAAGACCAACTTGACTCCAAAGAGAGATTCAGAATCCTACTTCTCCTGCTGCTGCATGAAGAAATCTCAACCTTCATTTTATCTGAACACAGACCAAAGTGTTCCTGCTTCTGAGTTGTCTGTAAGCTAATTCTGCAGATGTTCCATTCAGATTTAAAGCTTTTTTACTGCATAGGATGTGGATAGGAAGCCTAACTATTGTATCTGATGGCAAGGCATATGTTGCAGCCACAGTACTGGCTATGGTCCCTTTGCTGAAACAAGCTACAGAAGCACTGATTCAAGTTGTGCTTGTGCTTGAAGTTTTAATCTTCTAGATTTGTGAGGATGGCTCTTTTTCCTTCATAATGGATTACATGTGTAAGCAAGTCATGGCCATATACTGGAGATGGGCTAAAGCTGCTTTTCCCTTAAAGTAAGTTTCCTACAGATAAGGTATTTATGAGCATTGAGAAAGTCAGGACATGTACTCTATATCACACAGAATGTTAATTCCACAGGAAGGCAATGCCAGACATCGAAAGAGGATCACATTCAACTTTTAATAGTAGTTCAATAACAAAACCTTAGCTTTTCAGGAACAATGTGAAGATACATTAGAATTGCCACATCCATATCTTCAAAACACACAACCTGTGCACCCTAATAACTGCTTACGGTATAATCAGTATGACGATGAGATTGAGGGGGTCTACATTTAAGTTCCTTATCTCCTGAGTTATGTGAAAATATCCCTCAGTACAAAACATTTGTGTATTTCACAGATGACTCTTGTTTTGCCGTAATGCTACCAAGTTTATGGAAACTAGTCAACTGAAGGATTTTTCTGTTGTGTTATGTGTAAATGTCTGAACAGTAAAATCATCTTTGTATTCCTGTAACATTCATGAAGTATGAGGAAGTGGGTTTCTCCTTGTTTGATGTGAGTGGTTTTGCTTGTTGCATGGGTTCCCTGTGCTTTGTAACTTGCATGAACACAACCAGGTTTCTCAACAATGATTTGTCTGCTGACTCTTTTCAGAGACAGTGGAGGAAAAAAAATGTACCTTAAAACCCCAAATTATCTAGGTTTCCAAGTAGGAAAAGTAAAGATACATGTGACTTTTATTATTATTCTATGATAATTAGCTTTATATAATGTGGCATCCTTCATAAAAATTCACTATGTTGTGAGGCAAACAGATTTCTTACTATCATCCGGTGTACCCTGCTCACCTTCTCACTCCTAGCACCGTTCTTCTGGTCTGTGTCGAAAAGGGTATCATTCATGTGGTTTCAGTTTAGAAGAGTCCCTCAGAGCTTTGCCTCCAGCAATTTCAAATTGTAGTGATACCTTAAATTATGTATTCAGGATGCCTTCTTTAGCATTTAGAACCCCAACTAGACTTATACTTTGACTAAAGTCAGAGGCAGACCAATTTAGGGAACAGATTTTGTTCTTTGCTTTTATGATACATTTGTAATTCACAGCTGTTAGCATGACCTCACATCACTGCATAGGACCCCGAAATCACATCTCCTGGTCAGGTCACAAAAAAGAACACAGGCTTGACTATTGTCCAGAAGTTACTTTCCCCTTGACTAAAGGTTTCCCCTTAGGGTACACATTGCTATTTAACTTTGCCTCCTACCCTTTTTTGTTACCTTCCAAAATCAAGACACTTTTAAGAAACAAAGATAGTTTTCTGAACATTCTGTGTCCTGCCTGTCTCCTGTTGATTCGCAGATGTAATATCGAGTATTCATCAACTGGTCTCAATTTCCTGAACACATTCACTGTATCCCTCATTGTCACCATTATCCCCCTGCTTCAAAATGTGCCAGTTCCACTTGGTAATAACGTTGGGAAAACGCAGGTTTATGAATGATGTGGACTTTTAGAGGATCAAATCAATAAATTGGATTTTTTATTTTTTGAGGGCAGCTGCACTCACTGTTTTAAATAAAGAATCTTACATAAGAATGTTGACAACATTCACAGTAAGCCATTGGCAGAAAATTGATCTGCATGTCCTAGACCAATGATTACAAGGTGTCTGTGGTTTAGGGAGCCCAGCCCGTCATTCCTTTTCCCCTTGGCACTCATGAGAGAGATGCCAAGTTCAGTGTGGATTTTTCTTGGTGCTCTATGGAGAAATGGAGTCTGTGTGCTTACGGAAGAGTCCCAAAAAGCAGAGACCATTTTCATTTATTGCCATCATAAATATTCTCCACCATTCAAGATGCCTGTGTACAGGGCTATTTGGGAAACTAAAGTGTTGGAGGAGGCAGGGGCTGAAGGTGTCAAAACCTCCTCAGTAGGATAACCCCTTTTTCCCCTTTGGACCATCTGCCATCTTTCATGAGTGTTTCCCATGGTGTTTTTGCATCCAGAGTTGACAGCAACTCAATTTTGCCTTGAATTTACTCAGTCTTATAAATTAAAAATGTGCATTTTATATAAAGATGCATTTTAGATAAAAATGCACACCTTTAATCTCTATATGGCAGCATATACATATATATATATATAATGCACACTTTTAATCTCTATATGGCAGCATTTTTGAGGTTTTATATCTGCCCGTGTACCCTCAACTGCCTCCTTTTTGCAGAGAACGATCCCCACAAGAACTGGTCTAAGAACACTGTCTGCACATGATTGATGCTTAAAATCCAAGATACCACCACATATCAAAGGTTGGGATTTTCAGAGTCCTTCTTGATTTCTGAGCTGAAACCTTAACAAATAGGGAATTTGGCAGGGAAGACACCTGGGTTTTTAATTCAGAACCCTATTTATATACTGTTAAAATTTGAGGTACTGTAGTTTATATAAAAGTCGGATGTTTAGATACTATATTTCAGTACTAGGAGCTTCTTTGCAGTCATTAACATGACAAATTAAGTAATAAATATAAAAGTGATTGTCCATAAATTATCATTGAATTTTTTGTTTATTTTGTAGTGTTCTGTATTTATCTGCACTTTGTGTATATATACACACATACATATGCCAACATGTAAATAACCTCATGTTTATTCCTAATCTAAATTGCCACAATGTTTTTAATGTATGGTTACACTGTGTTTTAAATTACTTTAAAAATAAACTTTGTAAGCAGATTTTAATTTAGTCTTTGTACTTGAAGACCCACTGTGTTGGAGGGCAATTGTCTTGGCTTCATGTAGAGAAAAAACAAGGTTTCTGGTACTGTGCGTGATCACTTTGGTATGGCTAAATCATAGCAGAATTTGGTGACCTTCTCCTCACAAATTGGTATTCTGCAAGCTTTGGAAAATGTTAATGTTGATAACCTATTAATAATGCAGGTATCCACCGAGGGGAGAGGGAAATGGGCCATATGCAAAATACTAAATATAACAAGCATACAGGCTTACCTGAAAATATATATTTTTATAAAAGTTTCCAAATGTACTATGAAAGAAATATCAGCGTACAAATACCTCCTGTCCATTTTTATTAGTTTTATGACCCTCTTGGTCACGACTTGACTTCTAGGTAAAACTTTGCTTCGCTGCATCAAAAAAAAGATAATCGTGTATTTCTTTTGCATTGCTCCATAGATTATTAGAGTGCAGCAAATCACCTTGCCAAAGCTAAGCCTCACAGGTTGACCATTGGACAACCTCGCTTGCTCACATAGGTTGTAGTTTTCATCGATATCAGAGGAAAAGAGATAAATTCATGACACAACACCTGTTCAGATATAAGGATTAATGTTAACTCCAGTATAGTTAAGCAGGAAAGGACTATTAGGTTAGATATTACAGATTATTCTAGATGAGCTACTGTTTAAGAATGTTGGTTAAGACTGTTGGCCTGGAATCCCCTATAACTGATATTTTAGAATTAAAAATGAATTAACTTCCAGTGGCCAAAGCCGGAATGATTTGAGCAACAAAATAATGCAGTATTGAATGATTGGCTTATAAAACAAAGTATAAAATGAATATCCATGAATCCACATGGATATCAATGACAATAAATTTCACTTATGTAAAAAAATGAGGGAGAAGAGAAATCTTTACAAAAATATTCCAAATCATAATTGGAGTTATAGTTACTCTTCCCTCTAGCAGGTAGAATTTAATCCTCTCCTGCTTAAAGGTGAGCTAGACTTAGTAACTCATTTCCAAAATTTAGAGTATAGAAAACTGTCATAACTTTATAGAAAAGAAACCTAGTAGCCACTGTCTTAACCAAGTGGTAAAACTTAATATCAGTGATATCATGTGGTTGACTTACACCCCATAATATGTGATGTGAAGAGCAATTCACCTCTGTGGTATTCTTTCCCCAAACCCATAATTCCAGTGTAACCATTAGAAAAACATCAGACAAGCCCAGACTGAGGACATTCTACAGAAAACATCTCAGCCCAGTACTCCTCAAGACTGTTGAGCTCATGAAAAATAGGTAAATACTGAGCAAATGTCACAGATCAGAGGAGACTTAGGAGACAGGGCAACTAAATGTAATGTGGAACCCTGGACTGGATCCTGGAACAGAAAGGAGAAAATAATAGCGGGTGTGGTGCCTCGCGCCTGTAACCCCAGCACTTTGGGAGGCCAAGGCGGGTGGATCACCTGAGGTCAGGAGTTCAAGACCAGCCTGGCCAACATGGTGAAACCCCGTCTCTACTAAAAATACAAAATTAGCCGGGCGTGGTGGTGCATGCCTGTAACCCGGTTACTCAGGAGGCTGAGGCAGGAGAATCTCTTGAACCATGGAGGCAGAGGTTGCAGTGAGCTGAGATTGTGCCATTGCACTCCAGCCTGGGCAAAACGAGTGAAATTCCATCTCAAAATAAATAAATAAATAAATAAAAGATAAGCTGGTGGTGTCCAAATAAGGTCTAAACTTTAGTTAATAGTTTAAAAAACAAGGTAACAAAAACTACTCAAAAAATAGTGCATGAGCTGGGGATACTTATATCATTTTGGGAATTTAAGTGACTTTTTCAAGAATTAAACATTTTCACTTGTTCCCCATTAAATTTTGATCTGTGTGTGCAAGATACATCTCCTATTCATCAGTCAATCTCAGGCTTTAGAACAGAGTTGGGCATACATAAATACAGTAGAGTAAGCCCCTTTCATTAAATGAACAAATTCATTAGCAAAGGAACAAACATTGTAAACCCTTTAATAATTTAAAGAATACAGTTGTGGGCTTGTGTTTTTATGTCTGTCAATTCTCCCAGGAACAGTGAAATCATTCTTCAACATCCATGAATATATGGATCTACTCTGGAGC
Organism: Pan paniscus; assembly: GCF_029289425.2. Lineage (NCBI taxonomy): Eukaryota > Metazoa > Chordata > Mammalia > Primates > Hominidae > Pan > Pan paniscus. The sequence goes on from NC_073258.2 coordinate 101,805,695, forward strand.
CATTTATATGTTAATGGTGTAAACAAACCTTTACACACATGAACAGGTCTTAAGGGCAGAGGTTAAACAGATTTTCTTCGGTCATTACTAGACCTAGCAACACTTGATTGAGCTGTATAATTTGGGGGTGATGTTGAAGAATTCAATTTTCTAAACCATTAAAAATATTCCAAATTTGGAAAATTAAGCTATATTAAACTTACAGTTGAAGTTTTTGAGCCAAATAAGTTGTGTTGTTAACTTTGAAATTGTGTATAGCCCAAAACTGAGAAGACAAAATTCTTTTCAAGTTTCCAACATGACAGTTCTTGCTATTAGGGGAAAAAGGGGGGGAGCTATAGATAAGAACATGGGTTATAGATAAGAACATTTGAAAGTTTTTCAAATAAGATACCCTGGGGAATGCAAATCCCCAAAATACTGATTGACATGCTTGCAAATGCTGTTTCTGGGTATTTGGGGTAAATGAGCCAAGCATAGCATTTAGCTAGACTCCATTTGTTGACAGAAATAAGTTATCTGGAATATTCTACCTTTCCAAATGCCAGGAGCCAGTCTGCTGAAAAGTATTCTCTGGATCAGCCTGTGCTAGAGGGAGGAAAACAAAAATACGTATTTCTAACCCTCATAGATTTTTATATTCATCACATCACCTATTTACAGACCTTTTTTTTTTTTTTTCAAAGAATGGGTGCAATTACCCAATTCAAATAGCTTTCAAAAGTATTTTTGGAGCAACTGGAACAGAATCATTTTCTTCGAATAAATCTTACTTGGAACCAGTTAAAAATATGAGTCAAGCTGCTAGCCTCAGTGCCTACATGTGTGCTGAAGAATGGCCTGCACTTCACCCATGCAGGTCCACAGCTGCTTTTTTTTTTTTTTTTTTTTTTTTTCTGAGACAGTCTCGCCCTGTCACCCAGGATGGAGTGCAGTGGCACAGTCTCGGCTCACTACAACCTCCCCCTCCTGGCTTCAAGCGATTCTCATGCCTCAGCACCCCCTTACAGGTGTACACCACCACACCCAGCTAATTTTTGTATTTTTAGTAGAGATGGGGTTTCATCATGTTGGCCAGGCTGGTCTTGAATTCCTGACCTTAAGTGATCCGCCCGCCTCAGCCTCCCAAACTGCTGGGATTACAGGCGTGGGCCACGGTGCCCGGCCAGGTCCACAGCTTCTGGCATCTCCATGGAACGCTTAGAGCTTTTCAGAGCAAGGTTACCAAATAATTCAGTCCAAGCCTCTCATTGTGCTAATTAGGAAGCTGAAGACCAATTAACATAGTTTCAGCAGAATGGTGAGCTCTTATCTCCTCTGTAATCTGCTACCAATTTGTGGATGTGTGGGGAGGGCAGCTTCTCATAGGGTTTGATCTTTGAAAAGTTTATCTGGAAAGGATATCCTTCGAGAAAGGATAACTTTCCTGGAGGGTACACACAGAACAGGAAGGCAAAAGGTAAGTAAGACCCAGCTCACCTTGGCTGTTATAATGAAGAACTTTTTTGCGAGGAGGAGATATATAAAAATTTCAGAAAACAGGTATGAAAGGTCTAGCCCGGTGCCTTGCAACTAGTAGGTGTTACTGGATAACAATTATTTTTAAAGACTTAGGGGTTTGAGTGTGCAGCTTTCTGATGCAAATGCTAACAGAACAAGTGAAATTTTTAAGCTTCGTTGAAAGAAATTAAATAATGGCTCCAGTGTATATGATACATAGCCATTAATCAAGTGTTTCCCATGCACTGTGTCACAGCAAACTCCAGTCCTCCCAACTACCAGATACCGTCACTGCATGTCTCCTGTGCTCTTTTTATTTTTCCAGGAAAGAAAACTAAGGCTCTGACAGGTGAATTTATCTGGCTCATTCATTATCACATCATTGGTATATGGTAGAGGTTAGACTCAAACCCAGATATTCTGGCTTGAAACCCAGTACTCTTTTCATTGAACCACCTCTTTACTACACCAAGTGGAGTATGGTAAGCTTTGGCTACCAGACTTGAAAGAGGTATTTGGCAAACTCGACCTTCTCCAGAAGAAAGATGAAGATGGTGAGCGCCTTATCGTGTGAATAAGTGTTAGACCTGAGCGTCATTACTCAACGAATGACCTTTCGACCTCTTAAAAGCTGTTTAGTTGCAGAATCTCAGACCTTCTGAATCAGAATCTGCATGTTAACAAGCTCCCCAGATGATATGTATAAACGATGAGGTTTGAGAAGCACAGGTTTAGCAGAACTATGAACGAGTTCTTTGGGGCTACCTGAGGGCAATTTTGAGATGTTTGAGGGCAAGATATGTCTAACTACTCCAAAAGCCAAAGATCACTGGGAGAAGTCACAACAATTGAGATTTAGGTTCAAAAACATAATTATATTGCCAAGTCTTCCACAAACGGAACTCAGGAAACAGCTTTCAATCACAGGCAGTGTTTGAGTGGGTCTAGATGACCGCTTGTCAAAATTTCACGGAGTAGAAAAATTCAGTAGGCATCTGAACGCATGAAAATTATTGCGCAGGACCTATTCAAGTCATTGGAGATCCTGAGAAACTTAGATATATTTCCTCTTTTCAAGAGATCCATGGTTTATTGGGGTAACGTACAGATCAATAAAATATAATACTATAAAATGCTAAAAAGATTAAGCATTGGGTGTTTAAGAGCCTGAGATAGGGCACTATTCTGAACCTGGGAAATAGCAGAAATGATGGAAAAGATAAGAGGATACAGAGAAAGAAGTGTGGATGATTTTACCTGGGTGGATGGTGTTATCAGCCAACCAAATTTTGGCAGAAGTGAAAGGCCGAAAGGAGTAAGACCCCAAAGCCAAAAGGAGCAATCCCACCCCAAGACAGGTGGGATTCCACATTACACAAGGGAAGAGGCTACTAGAGGGGTTGGGGAGAGGGAGGCGATAGAGTGGGTGAAGGAAGAGTTGGGATGAGCTGCATTTACTCTTTCAAGTAACATAGTGCCAAACACTGTTCTGGTTGTTAATAACTTAAAAGAATTAGACATGGTTTTTCTTCCTGAAAAGTTCATAGCTCAATGAGGGAGACAGATATGTAAGTTAAAGACCACAGTACATGTATTTTTGTACCTATTAACCTCTTTTAGGATGACTACAGTTAACAATAACCTATTTTATTTTTCAAATAGCTAGAAGAGAATCATCCCAGCTAGAAGAGACTCTTCCCAGCATAAAAAATATTAATAAATGTTTCCCCTGATTTGATCATTACACATTATATGAATATGTCAAAATATCACATGTACCCTGAAAATATGTACATCTATGTATCAGTAATTTTTTTTAAACTCATAGTACAAATGAGGTAAGTATGATAGAGGCACAAAGTATAAAAGGGGCACACAGTAACCCAAGTTTAGAGAGGAAAGAAAGAGAGGATTAGAGAAGGCTTCACACACAAAAGGAACCATCCTAACTAGACCCTGAAGGACAGAACACCAACAGAAAACGAAGGCAGCAAAGGCCCAGAGACTTCAACAGAGTTTCTGATGGATTAAATTAATTCTGAGTGGCCAGGGGTTTGACTGCTTGCTCAAGCATGTTGGCCTGTGAGTGTGGCAGGTAGGATGAGGTAAAAATGAGCACACTGGTAGCATGAGGGCCAATCTGAGAAGGCGGGGAGAGTTTAGAGGGGAGAATGATGCCATCAGATTTACCTTTAAGAACACTGGATGGGGGATGGGTGTGAGGGTGAGTGTGTTTTGGGCACTGTAGGAAGGCTGAGGAGGCAATGTTGCCCTGACCCAAGAAATGAACAAAGCCAGTACAAGAAAATGACTCATTTCAAAGGTCAAGGTGACGTGACATGGCCACTGTTCTGAATGGGTAACTTAGGGGATTCAAATGTGGCTCAGATGCCTATAAGTGTGCTAAGGAAGGATCAGTAATGCATGCAGTGAAGGAGTTATCCCAGCTGAGAAAGGCAGCTGAAGAAAAGGAAGGGGGCACAGTGAGTGGTTAGAATTAGTAAGTTTGGTGATGTGGGCTGACCTGGCCAGAGCTATTCCTCTTTTTAGTAGCTCTGGAGAGCACAGGCAGCAATGCTTAGAGATTAATTGCTTAATTCCTTTCATAAAATCAGGGGTTTTAACTTGGGTTCCAAAGACGGACTTTAGGGAGGTCTGTGAATTCCCTGCATTAACTACTAGGTGCTTTGAGTCTCTATATGTATATTTCTTTCCAGAGAAGTTTCCACAGTTTTGATCAGTTCTCAAAAAGCAACTCCACGTTTGACCCACCTGCTCGCCACACTAAGAAGTACTAAATGGCTGCTGCATACAGAGTGGCTAAAGGCTGTGGCCGAAATGTCTTTCAGAAGCAAGTATCCACTCTGTGGAAAGTGGGAGTGGAGTTTAACTTGGGGACAACTTAATCCTTCCAATATCTGGCTGAGAAAGCAATGAGGCTCAGCGGACTCAGCTTAGAAGTTCAGGCTAGCCTACAGATGGTGCCTATTCTTGTGATGAGGGAATAACCAATGAGACCACAGTACTTACCACTCGGAAATTTGTGCTGGGAGAGCCCGTGGGATTGCAGAGTATTTATACCCTACTTCTCAGACCACTCTCTGGGTCGGGGTTGTGGCCTAGAGGCCGAGCAGATTGTTTATCTTCTGCTTTGTGAACCCAAGAAATCCATCTGCCAGAAAGGATTTTTTCTGGCTATTGCACATCAAGAGGGCCCCATCATCCTCTCCTCCATCCTGGGCCTTTCAAGGACTTCAGGGGCAGGCCTGTCTTCGCTCTAGCCAAGGAATGTTGGGTAATGCACGACACAAAGCTATGGGATTGTAGAGTAAGTTAAGCTGCCAAGATTTGCCCAGCCTTTCCTGCTACTCGAGGTAAGTCTTACCTGCTGCAGACCCCCCTCCTGGGTAGGTTTCTAAAGTGCCTCATTTAAGGATGCAAGCTCTAGAATTAGAGGCTCTGGGTTCATATCCCAGCTCTGCCACTTACTAGCCATGTGACCTTGGGCAAGTTACTTAACCTCTGTGCCTAATTCCCCTTGTGTAAATTGAATATAAAAATGGTACCTTCCTCAGAAGGTTATTATGGGAATTCCATGAGATGGTATTTGCCAAGTGTATTAGTTTTCTATTACTGCTGTAAAAAATCACCACAAACAGTAGCTGCAAACAACACAAGTTTAGTATCTTACAGTTGCAGAGGCCAGAAGCTTGAAATTAGTTTCATGGGACTAAAATCAAGATGCTTATTTCTTTTTGATTTTACAGACTCCTCCCCTAAAGTCCATCCTCAGAACCCAGGTAAAAAACCCTTGATTCTATGGGAGGAATTAAGCAATGAATCTCTAAGCATCGCTGCTAGTGCTCTGCAGAGCTACCAGAAAGAGGAATGGCTCAGGCCGGGTCAGTCCACATCACCAAGTTTACCAACCGATTCCAGCCACTCACTACACCACTTACTTTCAGCTGCTGCTTTCAGCTTCGATACTTCCCCAGTGCCTGCGTTGCTGATCTTTCCTCAGTACCTCACAGATATCTGAGGGCTGTATTCTTTTCAAGATTCTGGAAGAGTATCTGTTTCTTTGCCTTTTTCAGCTTCTAGAGGCTGCCCATATTCTGTGACAACCGCCGCTTCCTCCATCGCCAAGCCAGCAGCATAGCATCTTCAGACCTCTGTCTGATCATGACCCCTGCCTCTGTCACTTTATCTGCTTCTCTCCATCTATTCCTTTCTTTCGCATTTTACTATAAGTAGCCAAAAGAAACGAGGGTGCACTTTGAACACTTTGCTAGGAAATCTCAGACAAATATTCAAGCTCATTGCTTACAAGTTCTGCTGTCCACTTAACGGCGTGACACAATTCTGCCAAGTTTTCTGCCACTATATAATGAGAATTCCCTTTCCTCTAGTTTCCAGGAACAAGTTCCTCATTTCCTCCTGAGCCCTCACCAGCAGCACTTTAATGTTAATAATTCTACTAACATTATGTTAACGAAGATTGAGGTATTCTCTACAACAACATACATTTTCTCTAACGTGCCCCGCACCTCTTCCAGAACCCTTGGCAGCAGAACCTTTAACATCCATATTTCGATTAACAGGCTGATCAAGTTTATATAAGCCTTTTTCTTGTGTTCCTTAAAATTTTTCCACTCTGTGCCCACTGTCCAATTCCAAAGCAACATTCACACTTTTAGGTATTTGTCGCAGCAGAACTTCACTTCCAGGTACCGAAAATCTGTATTAATTCCTGATGCTGGTGTAACAAATTGCTATAAACGTAATAGCTTAAAACAATACGGATTTATGAACTTAAAGTTCTGGAGATCAAAGTCTTAAAATCAAAGTGCGGGTGAGGTTGCCTTCCTTCTGGAAACTCTAAGGAGTGAATCTGTTTCCTTGCCTTGTCCCTGCTTCTGGGGGCCACCTGCGTTCCTTGGCTCATGGCCTTTCTTGAATCACTCTACCCTCTGCTTTGTCATCACACCTCCTACTCTGATACACCTTTCTGCCTCTTATAAAGACCCCTTGTGATTATATAGGGTTCATTTGGATGGTCAGATATAATCTTTCCATCTCAGGATCTTTAATCCTATCTGCTTTATACCTTTTGCCATGTAAGGTAATATAGTCACAGACTCCAGGGATTAGGTGGTTAACATATTTAGGAGGCCATTATTCTGTCTATTGTACCTGCTTCTCGGGCTTTTGATTGATTGGTGGCCAGTGCTAAAATAACTCTAAGTAAAATAGGAGTAAGGAGGTCATCCTTAAATACTTAAACATGGTGCATCAGTCACTGTCCAGCTGGAAAACAGAAATCACACCAGTAATTAGAACAGGTTAAAATTAATATAAAGGTTTATTAACTAGTACGAGGTGATCAACTACTAAATAGCTTAACAGAATTTATATATATATTTACATATATACACACACATATATATATGTATATATTTTTTGAGACAGAGTCTTGGTCTGTTGTCCAGGCAGAGTTGCAGTAGCATGATCTCGGCTCACTGCAACCTCTACCTCCCGGGTTCAAGCAGTTCTCCTGCCTTAGCCTCCCAAATAGCTGTGACTACAGGTGCATGTCACCACGCCCGGCTAATTTTTGTATTTTTAGTAGAGACAGGGCTTCACCATGTTGGCCGGGCTGGCCTTGAATCCCTGACCTCAGGTGATCTGCCCACCTCAGCCTCCTGAAGTGTTGGGATTACAGGTGTGAGCCGCTGTGCTCAGCCCTTAACAGAGAATTCTAAGGAACACAGAAATAGCAATGGAGAAAGCAGATGCTATCCTAGGGCAAAGGGAAAGGACCAGGGGACTAGTAACTTAATGAACCCCTTGAGGGCCGACATACACATCTTATTGGAGAGGGCATAACTACCACAAGATACACAGCATACTGGTTGCCTAAAACTTCCTAGAGGGTATGAGTTGGGGCTGACCATTTGTGGCGGGAAAATTATAGGGTGACAGCTGGTTTGCCAGGACTGCTTAGGTGAGTGCCACTGGGCCAAGTATATCTGATCTCGTTACTGTCCCTTCTCTACCCTCTATCGACCAAAATGTGTAATGTCACACCAGCTGGCAAAGGAGAAATGTTTTCAGGGTCCAGCTCCAGTGTCATGAAGTGGACAAAAAAGGATGTCTTTGGAACTGAAGGCAATAAATTGGTAAATGACACACATGCAAAGACTGTTATTTCAAATCATCAAAATATCAGAGCCTTTTTCTGTTAAATTAGAAATCAGACAAGATTACTAGCTATCTTCGCTATTAATCAAGACTAGAAAGTTTTTACAAATGTGGTAAGATAAGAAAATGAAATAATTGGTATGTGTCTTCCCTAAAAATAGATAAAATTATCTTTATTTTAAGAAGGTATGATTATGTACCTAGGAAGCCAACACAGTCTACTGAAAACAAACAAAACAGCCTACTGGAATTGATAAGAAAATTTAGTAGGGTGTATAGGTAAAATTTTAAAAATTTTTATATATTCCTTTTTATCTGCATAACACCATGCTACTGTTCAGCAGAAACAGCAAAGTAGAATTATGACCCACTTCTTCCTCAACAAACCTCAAAAACTTAAAATAAGGAAATTATCAATATAATTTTAAAATAAACATTTTAAAAAATGGAATTGTGTAAAACATGGAAACGTGAAAAGATGGAATTGGAGGTAGAAAGAGTACCACCATGGAGAAATCTGACATATAGCACCTCAGCCAGGTGATCAACGTCAATATCAAGAAAGTCATAATGATACGATATACCCTTCATATGTTCTGGTGAAAATGATACTTTACTTCCTCCCAAGATAAAACCCCAGTCTAATTATGAGAAAAATATCAGACAAATCCCAACTGAGGGACATTCTATAAAGTACCTAACCAGCACTCCTCAAAAAGAACAGCCAAGAGGAGCCTAAGGAGACGTGACAACTAAATGTAATGTGGTATTCTAGATGGGATCCGGATACAGAAAAAGGACATTTGATAAAAACTAAAAACATTCAAAGAAAGTATGGACTTTAGTTAATAAGAACGTATCAACAGGCCAGGCTTACACCTGTAATCCCAGCACTTTGGGAGACCGAGGCAGGCGGATCACTTGAGGTCAGGAATTCACGATCAGCCTGGCCAACATGGTGAAACCCTGCCTCTTCTAAAAATACAAAAAAATTAGCCGGGCGTAGTGGTGGGCGCCTGTAATCCCAGCTACTCCAGTGGCTAAGGCAGGAGAATCGCTTCAACCCAGGAGGCGGAGGTTGCAGTGAGCTGAGATTGAGCCACCACACTCCAGTTTGGGTAACAGAGCAAGACTTCGTCTTAAAAAAAAAAAAAAAAAGACGAACGTGTTGGAAATGGATCAAGACCATTTTTGAGGAAGAAGAGTAATGGCAATACTTGTACTGTATGATTATTAATATAATTTAAAGTTACAGAAATTAAAACAGTACAGTATTGGCATTAAACAAAAATTTAGTTAGAAAAGAAAGCATATTCAACTATATGCAGAAAAAATATAACAATGAAATTTAATAATTCAAAATTAAATTGTTTTTGCATAAAGTATGAATGGGGTCTAATTTTGTGTTCTTTTACATTTATTGTCAATTATTAACCAAAGTTTATTAAATTACTTTTTAATAAATACATTTAGTTTATGTAATTAAATTTTAATACCACATTTAATTAAATTTTATTTAATAAATAATACATTTAATTTAATTTAATTTTAATAAACTTTAGTTAATTTAATAATTGGCAATAAACATAAAGGAACACAAAATTAGACCCCATTATGCAAAAATAGAATTTAAAAAATCTTTACTATTAAAATAACAGAATTAGAAGAAGTATTAAGAGTTCATTTGTATAAAGGAGAGAGTCTTAAGCAAGAAACTAAAAATTAAAAAAGACAATGACATAAAAATTGTAAAGTTAATATAAAAAATTATGTCATAAAGGAGAGACATGTTTTAGAATGGAAAAAAAGTATTTGTTAACACTTAAAAGAGACCGAGATGATATCCTTAATATACAAAACACTCTTTTAAATTAACAGGAAAAATAACATAATGAAAATAAAGCCAAGAGACACCGAGGATCCTTTTAAAGGACAGGAAATATACATAACATTCAAACAGATTTTAAGTTCACTAATGAAAATGCAAATTAAAATGACAATATAATACCATTTTTCACCTGGATGATTACCAGGACTATAGTGATGACATCTAGTTCTGTGGAGGTGGCAGGGAAATGTTAATTATGTGTAAATTACTTCAACATTTTGATCTAAAATATTTAACAAAATTTAATAAATTAAAAATGCTCATAATTGGAATACTGGATCGCATTAATCCAATTCTGGGGAACATGTATTACAAAAATATAAGCACTAGTATAAAGACATAAATTCAAAAATGTGTAACACATATATGTATTTTTACATATATATATGCAACATATATATATATTTTTTGTTTGTTTGTTTTGTTTTGGTTTTGAAATAAGGTCTCACTTTGTTGCCCAGGTTGGAGTTCAGGGGTACAATCATGGCTCACTACCACCTCAACCTCCTTGGCTCAAGCTATCCACTCACTTCAGCCTTCTGAGTAGCTGGGACTACAGGCACACACCACCATTTAAACTTTTAGTAGACATGGGATCTCACAATGTTGCCTGGGATGGTCTTGAACTCTTGGGCTCAAGCAATTTTCCCACCTCAGCCTCCCACAGTGCTGGGCTTATGGGGATGAGCCCCTCTGCCCAGCCAGTATTTTATAGTTTAAACAGTTTATAAGCAACAAGTATACAAAAGATGCAGTATTCTTAATTTCCAGAGCTACGTTTAAGTTCAAACCTTAAGTCTCTGTCTTGCTTTCTCGAAGACAATTTGATTTAGATGCTTTCAATAAATTCAGTCCAATTAAACATTTAAAAAATATATTCAATATAATTACCTGTTTTTTATTCTCAAGTGGTGGGATTTTAGCTGAGTCTTGAAGGAAGAGATAGAACTAGGATCAGCAAAGAGAAGATGAATGAGTGTGTGTGTGTGTGTTTGTGTGTATGTGTTTTTTGAGGAAACAAGAGAGGCAAATCCCATTGATTAAACAATGATAGTACCAAACTGATGGTAAAATTGAAACAAAGATTATCCCAGCTGGTCAAGATAACTCTTTCTTCTCCAACTGGTTTTGAACACCTCCTCCCTTATTTTTATTGCTGCAGCAATTGTGGCTTTCCTGAATGGGTTAGGACAGACAAGCAGACCACACTAGCCTCTGGCTGCTGAGAGATACATCATGTCCCCAGGGGATGTGATACCTTGCGGAAGTTTGATGTGCTTATTTCTCCAAGTAGGTATTTCCATTTTCTTCCTGCCCAAGACTAAGACACAGTAGGTAAATATTTTTTATTTTATGTAGAAACCTCTAAATTTATGTAGTGTTTTAATTTTACAAGTTAAAATTCATATATGTTCACTTTTAAAGTCTTTCTCCAAGTCTTGCAAGATAGGAAATATAATCATCTCATTAAGGTATGGCCATGAAGACTTGTAGCTGTTTAATGATTACCTAAAGTCACGTGGCTAGTATGTGGTAGAGCTGGGATTTTGCACTTAGGAAATTTTAAGGCAACTTCCATACTCTTTTCACTAAACCAATGTTTCGCAATTTCAGGTGTTATGTATCACCTATACAATTTTTGCTATGTCCAGATACAACCTTTATACTATTTGCTTAAAACAGTCAACTAAAATCTAGGACTGCTACTCATTTTTAGTTTCGTCATAGCAATATTTATAAAATATGGTTTTGATATGCTGGCTATTTTTTCCTAATGTGTGTTAAAAATAAATACATAACTATGAAGTCTGTTTAAGAGAGCAATATTACCTTAACAAAATGCCTCTTAAAATGGAAGCTTTGAGTTGAATTTTCTTAGTAATTATGAAACTTGAATAATGAACATAGTGGAGAATGCCTGCAGATCAACTTGCCTCTACTTTGCCTGTTACAATTGTGGGTAGGAGTAGGAGAGGCAGAAAGAATAAAAATTCTAGATTAAGCCTGGTAAGTGTGGTAGGCAGTCTTCAAGAAGTGGCAGACAGTATTCACTATCAATTCCTTTTCTCCCTGTATGTGTATGCCTCTCCACCCATGAAGAATTGGAGCAATTAACCCTCCTCCTGAATCCAGGTTGGCATTATGACTTGCCTTAGTCATTCTTGACTAACAGAATGTAGTGAAAATGCGTTAGCTCTTGTCCTAGTCTTTAAGAGTTTTTGAAGTTTGGAGAAGCCATTCTCCATGCTGTAAAGATGCTTAGACTGGTCTAATCAATAATGAGAAGCCATGCAAGGGAAGGAGAGAGGCCACATGGTAGAGCACCAAAGTGTCAGACATGTGAATGACACCATCTTGAATCTTCCAATCCAGCCCAGAAGTCAGCTGAAGGCATGACTCCATACAACTCACATGGGACAGAACTGCTTAGCTGAGCCTTCTCAAATTCCTAACACATAAAATTATGGCCAACATGGTGAAAAACCGTCTCTACTAAAAATACAAAGAAAAAATTAGCTGGGCATGGTGGCGTGCACCTGTAATCCCAGCTACTCGCGAGGCTGAGGCAGGAGAATCATTTGAACCTGGGAGGTGGAGGTTGCAGTGAGCTGAGATAGCGCCATTGCGCTCGAGCCTGGGCAACAAGAACAAAACTCCGTCTCAAATAAAAAATAAATAAGTTGTTTTAAGCCACCAAATTTTAGCATGGTTTGTTACATAGCAACAAATAACTGAAACAGTAATTGTGGGGGGCCACAGCATTGGAAGTTCCTAAGCTCTTCTGCTCTGTAGCTGGGTGTGGTAGGGAATTGGTTATTTGATGGTGTTCTCAATGTTTTCTTTTTCTCTCTCAGTAATAGAAACTTTGATTTTTAGGTGGAGACATAGCAGCTCAGAATAATGGTTACATTTCTTAGTCTCCTTTGGTGTTAAATGGGGCCATGTGAATAAGTTCCAACAAATGAGTTAAGAGAATAAACATGTACAAACTTCCTTTTTGGTTGTTGGAGATAGAATACAAGTATGCTCCATCCTGCTGCTTGGAAGATGAATGATTTCATATCACAAAGACAGGTGCATTCTGTAGATTTGCTAAAGCAACAAACTAGAAGTCTGGTTCCCTGAATGATTTCATGGAGCAGAACTGCCATACTTCTAGACCATCTGCTTGTTATATGAAAAAGAAACTTCTATTATATTTACAATCCCTGTTTTCTGTAGTACATTTGATTTATGTAAATCATGCTCTTGGAAGCAGGGATGTCTACAAAAAGGAATGCAAGGGCCATAAACCCAGGGGCTTTCCTGAGAGCTTTACATAAAGCCAAGATAGCTGTCAAGGGGATTGCTTGGAAGTAGGTGTGATTGGCGGCTTAGCCTGGGGGAGTTAGTTGCTAGCAAGTATAATCTCACAGGTAAGGAGGAACTGTGTCCTTTTGGTGAGTATACATGACTTCAGTGGGTGTTAAATTCAGGAACTGGACCCTGAATCTTCTCCCCTTCAAGAGTCTGCATAGCCCCCTGCACTGTCATTCCACTGAAGTGTAGAATACCTGGTTTGCATCTATTCATGATCTATTTGTGTTCTACTAGACTGTGAGTTCCACACAGCCACATACTATGGGCCCAGGGAAGGAGCTCTATCCAGGGCAGGAGCTCTATATAAATTGCCTACTCAAAATCTCATCCTCCCTCCTTCCTTAAAGGAAACTTAGATTTTGTTTAGGGCAACTATTTGCCCTTTATTTCTCAGATAGCCTCCTTTGCAATATGGGTCCAATCTGATACAGTTCCTGCTAATGAGATGTAAGTGAAAGTCCTAAAAGGGAAGTTACTGGGAAAGTTTTGTTTTCTTGTAATAAGTGCTACCCCACCCATTTTTTGTGACTTCCCTTTTATTATTCCTGCCTGGAAAAGGGATGAAAAGCTGAGGGTAGAGGTACCATTCTGTGGCCACAAAATGAAAACAAGAAGGATCTTGGAACATTGATATCGTCATGGAATCTGGACTGGCTAACTCCAAATTGCTTGTTTTGTGAGGAAGAACCCTTGTTTGGTTAAGTTCTATAATAGTGTTTCTTTTATAGTTAGCCAAATGAAATACCTTGCTTCCTCCTCACTTTATTAAACCAAACCATTTGCAGAACCAAAAAATATCAATCATCAGAGAAATGCCACACTTAACATATGTGGTGACTGAGTACTGCTAATTTCACCTGTCTTTCAAGGAACCAGAACTCTGATATAAAACTATGTTTGTGAGATGTGACTCATTAGTATATGATTTATAAATGTACACATTTTAGACCTCCACTGGGTCGTGTTGCACCCCATTTATATGTTCACTGTTTGAAATCACAGATTTAAAAAATTTTTAATCTTAACATGTTGTGTGATAGTTTTGTTCATAATTCCATGAGAATATATCTGTTTAAAAAGCTATTCATTATAGCAAATGGCCTATAGCAACACAGTTCATCTAGATACAGTGCATTCTATATAGTAAATGCTTTCTCTGTACCTATCTACAAATACTTTGCAGAAGGCTAGTCTGCTTCAGATGGACAAGATGGGACTGTGGGTGGAAAGGCAAAGGAAAACACTGAATTAAGAAAAAGTAGACTTGGGGGACAGTAAGAACGAGGAAGAAGAAAGAGAACACTTAGGGGAAACAGTGACAGAGATGAAGGGCTCTGCAGGAGGCCCCTAAACAGGAGATGCAGCCATGGAGCCAGAGACTGTTATAAAATGTCAAACACACATGGAGGCTCCAAATGAACAAGAGACCTTTTCAAGTCACAACACCAGTGAATGTCACAGTTGGGTCTGGAATCCTTCCTCCCAGCTCCCAGTCCACTGTTGCTCTCTGCAGTTGGGTAAAGCCTGGATTCATTTCTTATCAGGGAAGGCATACATTTCTCATTATCTTTATATAACATTTCAATTTATGAATTTCTGAATATGAATTGTATTCCAGGATAGGTGCTTATTCCTGTGGACATTTTGTTCTTATTGCTTCACTGGTCAATAGGAATTAGAGTTTAATGCAAATAGGGTTGGTCTTAAGAGTCAGGCAACCTGATTGGAATCCTGGTTAAGCCATAGAGCTAACTAGGTCTCAAGGCTGCAAGCCTCAGTCTCCCCATCAGAAAATAGAGAGAAATATCTAACAGGTTTTAGCCATAGACCTAACCAGGTCTCACACCTGCAAGCCTCGGTTTCCCCATCAGAAAATAGAGATAAATATCTAACAGTTTGTTATAAAGCTTTTTATAAAACAATGCACTTATTTTCCCACAACTTTACTTCCCAGCAAAATTGATGAGTTGAAAGATAGAAGCATCAGACAGCGTTGTAGCCAAGGCAACATGAGTCAGCAGGGGTCCCATACTTGGAATGCCTACTAGGTTAGTCAGGTAATACAAATGTGTGAAGAGGGCCAAGTGAAGCCGTGATGAGTTGTGCAGTGCTAGACTTGAAAAGGCACAGACCTATTAAGCTCCAACTGATTGTTGTCATACAAAAATCTAGGCTTAGATTTTCCCATTTTTAAAGAGATGATAGAAATCTGGGTGTTCATGTGTCTCCCTTGCTTTAAAAATGTCAGCAGATATTTCAGAATGTTAAAAGACTTGTTGGATCCAACATGATTCTGGACGTAGCCAGTGGACTACCAGTTTATGATCTTTGGGTTCCAGTGAATTTTATGGGGAGTGGTGATGGTGATTAATTTTTCTTTTTTGTGTTTTCCTTCTTGTTTCGTCTGGCTGAGGAATGGGTCCTCCTGAATGAGGAAACTGTTACAAATATCTGAGGCCCTTGTCATCAATATATCTGCCTCATTTACCATAGAAGTAAACAGAATCCATTAAAAAAAATCATACAAATCCACAAACTTTCTTCCTGGCAGAGTGTTGAACACAGACAGCTGCTAAACAACCAGGAGCGCTCAGCAGAATTTAAAGGTGTTGAGAGGAAGTTGCATTATTTTGTTGGAACAGTGAGTGAGCAGGGGAAATATTGGCTTCATGTGTGGAGAAGGGAAGAATGGATGTGACTGGGAAATGGCCAAGAACCTGAATATTTAAAAGAGGTCTTCTAAAATAGACTCATTTGGGCATTAGAAACAAAACTTGAATTTTTTATCGAGTGCTTAGTCTGAGATCCTCAGATTTAGGATCTGCTGGTATCAATGTGAAATTCACTTCATCTAAAACTTATTAACAGAACCCTTTGACTGTAATCTCTGTTTTTAGTTTTGGAGCATCATCCATGGGCCGTGAGAGTTTTCTCCGCTGCTGCTTTGTCGTAGCAGAGAGGCCACATCCTTATGCTGAGGTGGAACTTGGCAAATGCTTCTTGAAACATCAACTAAATCTATTAGCATCAACCTCTGAGTCCAAATTCGTCATGGTGCAGAACTGCTTGTTTTGGAGTAGGATTAGAGCAGTTATGGGCTAGAAAGCAGCTACCGCAAAGAGGAGGAATCAGTCCTATTAGGTTCTGACTGTCCTAGACCCTATGCCAGTTGTTCTCCTTTGGTAATTTCATTTCAGGTGGGTAGATTTCTGGGAGCCTTTTGACTCAAGAAGGTCTGTGTATACGCTGCTTATCTTTTTCCTCATACAACAATAGGAGAAGGGCTGCAACTAAAAAAGAAAAGAATAGAAATAACAGAAAAAACCTTTATTATATTTTCTGTATCTATAAAGAACTTTATGGCTTTACCTTTCCATGGACTTCTCCTGCTTGAATATTTTTCATTTTCTAAGAGTCACCCTGAGTTGAGAGTTTTGCCATATGGCATTAGATTATTTTACAGGGGCATATAGAGTAGTGGTTAAACTCAGAATTGTGCTTTCTGGATTAAAATCTGGATTGTTTTAAATGTCAGTTTTCTAATCTGTAACATGCAGATATAATAAGATATCTCATAGATAATTAGTATTACATGAAATAGTCCTGAGTCAATAGCAGCTGATAGTATTATTTGTTCCCTATCTGACCCCTGAAACATAGATGTTGTCCAAATGTTACAGGTGTAGAAACAATGTAAGGAACTGCAATAATGAAAAAGTACAAATTCTTAAAAGCCCTTTATTTATTTTTCAGAACTAGTAAAACTCTATTGGGAAGTTATAGCTTCTCATTGCTTCTTCTTTTAGCCCTAGGTAAGGAATAGAGTTTTTACCAAGACTTGATAATTTTCATGTTGATTATGATACTGGAACTACATGAATATTATGCTAAGTCTCTTGGTTGTATCAAGTGATTTGGCTAAAAAATATAAGCTCAATAGCTGTACATTCTCAGGTGCAGGATTAAAAACCACTAAATGAGATACTGGTAGCAGTGCTGCATGGAATAGCAATGATGAATAAATGGCTTCAAATATCAGATTTCGAAACTTTAATGGGCAAAGAAAACACTATTAGATATACTTCTTTAAAGGTTTTTATGTATTTTTAAAAATTATATAAAACAATAGCCATTAAGGTTCTGTAATAGGCAGCCTAACTGGCAGCCAGTGTCTCCAGAACAGTTCAGATCATTATTGTTTTCCAAACTGACCTAAAGAGGAAGAGTCAAGACTAATCCAACAAGCAAATGTAGGGCTTAAGAGAGTGGGGGAAATGGGCCAGGGGAGTGGCTGAGACCACGTTTCCTTCCCTAGCTCAGCCAGTTACCCTTTGACGAATGTAATACCTCTGAGCTTCATTTTCTCCTCCTCAAAAATGCAGTGGTAATAAATGCCTATTTTCTATCAGGGATGCTTTTCCAGATGAGATAATGCATATGAAATGGTCTATGTAGAATATTTTCAAATGTTGGAGATCATTACAAATACATGGAATTATTATTATTTTGAATTTTACTTTAAGTTCTGGGATACATGTGCAGAACATGCAGGTTTGTGACATTGGTATACATGTGCCATGGTGGTATGCTGCACCTATCAACCTGTCATCTAGGTCTTAAGCCCCTTATGCATTAGGTATTTGTCCTAATGTTCTCCCTCCTCTTGCTCCCACCCCCAACAGGCCCTGGTGTGTGATGTCACCCTCACTGTGTCCATGTGTTCTCACTGTTCAACTCCCACTTATGAGTGAGAACATGTGGTGTTTGGTTTTCTGTTCCTGTGTTAGTTTGCTAAGAATGATGGCTTCCAGTTTCATCCATGTCCCTGCAAAGGACATGAACTCATCCTTTTTTATGGCTGCATAGTATTCCATGGTGTATATGTACCACATTTTCTTTATCCAGTCTCTCATTGATGGACATTTGGGTTGGTTCCAAGTCTTTGCTATTGTAAATAGAGCAGAAATAAACATATGTGTGCATGTGTCTTTATAGTAGCATGATTTACAATCTTTTGGGTATATACCCAGTAATGGGATTGCTGGGTCAAATGGTGTTTCTGGTTCTAGATCCTTGAGGAATCGCCACACTGTTTTCCACAATGGTTGAACTAATTTACACTCCAACCAACAGCGTAAAAGCGTTCCTATTTCTCCACAGCCTCACCAGCATCTGTTGTTTTCTAACTTTTTAATAATCGCCATTCTGACTGGCATGAGAATGTATCTCATTGTGGTTTTGATTTGCATTTCTCTAATGACCAGTGATCATGAGCTTTTTTTTTCATATGTTTGTTTGCTGCATAAATGTCTTCTTTTGAGAAGTGTCTGTTCATATCCTTCACCCACTTTTTTGATGGGGTTGTTTTTTTCTTGTAAATTTAAGTTTACAAGGAATTATTAATAGTTCAGCTGTAGTTTGAAAAAAGTGAAAAAGGCATTCTAAGTTAAAATTTTATTCTAATAGTGTAAGAGTCCATAGACATGATTTAGGGACCTAAGCTGGATTACACTTTCTATTTCATTGTAAGACTTAATACCTATTTTGTTTTTATTTCTGATGTATAAAGCCTCAAAAGTATCTGAGCCTTTTTATACATGTAACAGTAATCCTATAGGAAATATAACATTAACTGATAAGTATGAGGTGGGAAGAAACATCTGAAAATATTTGATTACAATTTCCTTAAATTCTTACTCAAACTGTCAGAGCCATTTGAACCAGAGTGACTCCATCTTGAATAGGGGCTGGGTAAAATAAGGCTGAGACCTATTGGGCTGCATTCCTAGGAAGTTAGGCATTCTAAGCCACAGGATGAGGTAGGAGGTGGGCACAAGATAGAGGTCACAAATACCCTGCTGGTAAAACAGGTTGCAGTAAAGAAGCAGACCAAAAATCACCAAAACCAAGATAGCCAGGAAAGTGACCTCTGGTTGTCCTCACTGCTCATTATACACTAATTATAATACATTAGCATGCTAAAAGACACTCCCACCAGGTCTATGACAGTTTACAGATGCCATGGCAATATCAGGAAGTTACCCTATATGGTCAAAAAGGGGAGGAATCCTTAGTTCTGGGAATTACCCACACTTTTCCCAGAAAACTCATGGATAACCCACCCCTTGTCTAGCATATAATCAAGAAATAGCCATAAAAATGGGCAACAAGCAGCCCGCAGGGCTGCTCTGCCTATGGAGTAGCCATTCTTTATTCCTTTGCTTTTTTAATAAACTTGCTTTCACTTTACTCTGAACTCACCCTGAATTATTTCTTACGTGAGATCTAAGAAACCTTTCTTGGGGTCTAGATTGGGACTCCTTCCCGGTAACAAAACCAAGAATCTTATTACTAAAACTTTTCCTAGAGCTTAAGTTTACAGATAGTTCATGAGCTATTGTAACACAGTATATGTTGTTCAGGAGAAACAGAACTGACTAAGAAGTGTTGGCCCCTGTAGCTCTCGGCAATGCCACTAGTGCTCCTTCAACTTTTGTGTCAACTTTCTGTGGTTGCCATGGTAAAAAGAGTCTTCCTAGGAAAGTGAGATGAATTCTTATTAAGAAGATTAGGAAAATTATTATGGGCAAGGAGAAACTTGATTCATACCTTGAAGAATGAAATAGACTTAAAAAGTAAATAGTAAAACAAAGAAGGGTACATTAAGTACCAAAGGTAAAGTGTAGATAGGTTAAGTATCCTGAGAAACATGGGAGATTTTTATCATTGATTACATTGTTCTTATTTCTCTTTACCTGTCTTAAACTTAGAAATTATAACCAATTTAGTATGTCTTATTTGTAAATTGGCTGGTCACATGAGCAATTAACATATGCTAAAACTTTTATGTAGCAGAATGTAAGGGTTACCTGAGTTCAGGTACTTTTGTAGAAGCATCTTTCTAATTGAGGCACCTCTTTCTGATCTTTAAGAAGAAAAAAAAAAAAGAGCTCATAAAAAGCTCCAGGGATAGTATAGATGGTGGATTTTGGCCAGCGTCATGGAATTCTGAGCTGTGTACTGATTCACTCTGAACTACATGTGGGCTCTTCAAAACCCAACTTATTACACCCACAAACCTCTCAAGGGTAAAAGAAAAGGTTCACCTTAGGTCCCCTTTGAAATGTACTAAAGGCATGTGTTTTAAGTTCTTTAATCAAAGGGCAGAGGAATGGTCTCTAGCTCTTTCCCACCCTAAAGACTGTTATTTGTAAGATGTTTGGAGACTTCTAACAGTAAACACAAATTGTGGACTGGCTAACATATTTACTGCTTCATTTATTTCTCCAGATCTCAAACAGACCTCTAAGGAATAAATGCAGATTTATGTGGAAGTAGTATCAGGGCCCACTTGTAAATCTAAATGCGTTGATATGTGATTACTGAGATTCATTAGAAAATATTTACATCTTCCCTCATAGCTGTAATTGGAGAGACATTAGACTTTCATTGCTCTCAATTTCTAGCTGTAGTCATCATCACCTACAAAAATACAATCCTTTCAAAAAAAAGCACTTCTGTTAATCTAAATTTTAAGACCACCCTGCCCCAAAACTTCTCCCTAAGAGACGTGTGCCTGATAACAGCAATAGCAACATTCACTTTGAATGAGACATATTTTCCTTTAACAGGCAAATGTCACAGGGAGGCATACTCTATTTACTCTTTGGAGTATTGATTGATCAGCTACTTTCTAATGAGGCAGTTTGCTGAGAGTGTGTTTGCAGGGAGTGAGTGTGGAAAGGCACAAGTGTGTAGCAGGTAGCCTGAGCTGGGGGAGGCTAGTACAGCCTGGTGCAGACTGAGTTCATTGGGACTCTACAAACGTGAAGATGCCCTAAGGAAGGATGGCAGAGAACTAAGAGCAGTCAGCGTTGCAAAAGATAAATCTCCACTTTCACAACTCTCTCTGGAATCACTCCTGAGTCTTTGGATGCCACTTACAAATGTATTTTTTTAATGGTTTGCAATAGTGTGAAACTGGCTAGGTTTCAATTGTATTTGTAGTATCAACCTAAAAAGCCCAGCTAAGCCAGAGTTACCTCCTTTGCCCAAGTTCACAGCGCACTTTTGGTACAAACATACAAAGATTCATGGGAATGTTCATTGACCTTCAGAGCTAGAAAACAGAGGAGTTTTAAAAGAAGCTGTAATCCTTGTTAATATAATTGAGAAGTTTATTTGTAACATTTTTCTTACAATTGCTGCTCCTGGCACTGAATTAAATATGACCTTAAAAAGGACCATAATCTGCTAAAAGACTGAAACCTTTTTCTCTCTCTACCCCCCACCAACCCCCACTTTCTTTCTCTTTGGGTAGGCTGCCCTCATGAAGTGTGTTGCTTTACTTTATTTTGAGTTCCTTGGCTGCTGAGGTTTTTATTTGGAAAAGAAACATCAAAATAAGTCATAATAGCAGCAATAGTGTTTTGAGAAAGAATTAGAAATGAAATAATTTCTATATGATGATGCCAGAGACAAGCTTTATTTACTGTGGCATTTTAATATGATGTTACATGTTTATTTTTTCAAGTTTTAAGATTACCTTATTCAATACTCTTTCCCAATTTTATTATTTACATAATATCTTTTTAATGACACTGCCAAAACATGGTAGTTGTCCTACTTAAGATAAATGTCTATGTCTCTTCTTTTTTTTGCTCAATCCAGTTTGCTGTGGTTTTTATAATATAAATTTCTCAACTACACATGTAGGCACTTTTTCTATTTTTAGTTGGCTTTTTCATTGCCCTTGTTCTCCAAAGACTTTCAAGAAAATTAGCAACTCTGAGGAGTTTCATGCTGTAACTTTGACTTGCTATTTTATTTTTGGTCGAACTATCCAACCCAAACCTCTATCAGCTCCAGACTTCATTCCTTTGGTCTATACCACCTTCTCCCTTCTCTGAACTCTAACACTAGAATTGAAGCCTATGATTTAAGATGTATTTATATTATGGCTTAAATTTCCCTGAATTCTGCTCATATGTGTAATATTCTTCATCTCTAACAAGTCCATGATTTAATTGAGTGTGAGCTCTGCTTTTCAGTTTTTTACTTAGATAATCCTACAAGTTCCTGAATGGCACATAATAGGAGCTCAATATATATTGGTTACTGCTTTAGGGAACACTGAGGGACATTTCTTTCTGTCATTATTTCGGGTCCTTGTTTGCTCAGAAGAAATATTTTCTATTCCATTCTCTCTAATCATTTAAAGCCAATTTAGATCATCATTCTTTAAAATATGTTTCTATTTTGATGATTGGATTTTTAAAAAAATAATGGTCACTTTTAGAAGACAAAGTTGTTTAATTCTGTT
Source organism: Pan paniscus (assembly GCF_029289425.2). Taxonomy (NCBI): domain Eukaryota; kingdom Metazoa; phylum Chordata; class Mammalia; order Primates; family Hominidae; genus Pan; species Pan paniscus. The sequence goes on from NC_073258.2 coordinate 101,827,966, forward strand.
TCCAATCCTACTAACTATGTTTTGGAGCATTTCGAAGCAGAATGTATATTATAGAAATCATTTGTCTATTCATTTTATATTATATTTCTATTCATTCTATTTTTTTGTACTAAGTTTTTTTCAAAAATAGTGAATGACAAAAATGAATGACAGACATAGATGAGATATAATGTTAGGAAATTGATAAATCTTTATTAAACTTTATTCTGACTTTTGTATTTATTTTATATCACCTCTAACTCCAGATAATAAGAAAGTAAAAGGTTACACAACATTTACTAGTGAATAGGTCAAGCACCATGATCAGTGGAGCAGAAATGCCAACTTCTATCATTTCTTTTGACTGAGAAAAAAGGATGGTCAGAAATTTATTGTGCTCTGAAATAACTCGATTTATCTGGAGAATTATGAGAAATGCATTTCAATTTTTCCATAAATATATATTTTAAGGGATAAAATATGAATAAATTCTAATTACATTATAGTTATGGTGTAATAATACTGTGATGCTGACTGAAATGGGAGATTAAATTCACTTTTAACTTTATGAAGACCAAATTATGGGGAAGCCACAAGTGGGTGTTAGCTGAAAACCCACTTACGTTGAGAGCTCTACGGATCAATAACATTCTGAGGTCAATCTTGTGAACTGATAAGAAATACACATATTGGTCTCTGCCTCCAGTTCCTAAGTCTAAAACTCCTAAACTCCTAAAACTCTTGTGATTTCCTAATAGAGGTTCTAGGAGCATCTTTTGTTCTAATATTTGGTGTTTGGCCTGGTTCTTGGCACAGAGCTCCAAAATCCCTCAGAATTTCCTGGGTAATAAGATCATTTTTTTGTTCTAATGAGGTGACTCTTGGTGGGCTCCCAGATGTGGGCTGGTTACCAGAATGACCAAACTGTGATTAGAAACTTGGAACTTTGAGTCTCAGATTTCATTCTCTGGAAAGGGGAGAGGAGCTGGAGTTAATAATTGAATGATGTTTATGTGATGAAGCCTCCTTAAAAAAAAATCCCTAATGTATGGGGTTCACAAAGCTTCTGGACTGTTGAACACATCCCTAGCTGGGAGGGTGGTGCACCCCAACTCCACAGGGCAGAAGCTCCTGAACTTCTACCCTTCTGGACCTCACCCTATGTACCTCTTCATCTGTATCCTTTATCATATCTTTACCTTAAACCAGTAAACATGAGCGTTTCTCCGAATTCTATGAGCTGTTCTACAAATGAATGAACCTGGGTGGGGTTGTGGGAACCTTTGATTTGTAGCCAAGTCAGAAAGAAATTGTGGAAAACCTGGGAACCCACCCCCTTTCAATTGGCATCTGGAGTGGGAGCAGTCTTATGGGACTGGGCCCTTAACCAGTGAGGTCTGTGCTAACTCCAGACAGTACTGGAATTGATTGCGTCGTAGGACACCCAGTTGTCCGCAGAGAATTGGAGAACCGTGGGAAAAAACTCCATGAATCTGGTGTCAGACGTGAAGTATTGACAATGGCGTAAGTTCAGAAAGAAAAACTGATTTTTCCCCTTAACCTACGAACCAGCACCTTGCTCCAACTCTCACACTCACATCCTAAAGTATGGGGCTCAGGGAGCTTCTGGATTGTTGAACACAACCACATGCTGGGAGTGTGGTGCACCCTAACTCCACAGGGCAGAGGCTCCTGTGCTTGGACCCGTCTGGACCTCACTGTGAGCTTGGATGAGTCACAGATTCTCTTGAGTCTCAAGTTCTCTATTTGTAAAATGAAGTGATGGAACTGATTTCTTTCATAACATGTGTTTCATTGCTGACCCCTCTGAGAAGTTGATGAGAGCAATGGAAAGCGTGTGTACATACACAGACACTAAAATTCTGCATAGACTGGGTTGGGATTCAAACTGCCTCAAAACCAGTTGTTGCCCCACGGATAAAGAACCCATGGACCAGATGATTTTTAGAGGCTTGTGCAACTCTAACATCCTATGACTCTTTGACCATATTTTTGTTTTAATTAAGCTTAAACGGTATATTGAGAATCCAAAAAAAACACAAACAAACAAACAAAAAAAACCCAGGCAAAGGAAGAAACATATTTATAAGCAATAAGATATTTTAAGTGCAACACACATCTGGGTATAAGAGTTACCAATTTAGATACTAGAATGTAGTATTTGGATAGGTAAAAAATAATGAATTTGATATGTGGAAATAAATATGTCAGAGCTAGCAATGCATTTTAACATTAATGTTTTAAATAATAAGATTGCTGTTTATTACAAGATGAATTAATTTATACATCCTTTAGCAATACATGTTCTTCACATGTCATTCAAAAGTTCCATACAGAAAAATATTTAAAAACAGATCAAAACATAGTGACTTTCAAATTAATATAGAGGACCTTATTGATTTGAAATACATATTTTGAAGATGATTTTTAAACAACTAATTTTTATATTTATCATGCACTTTGTTAAACTCGACATGTTAAAATCATTAAAATGATTTTACTGTTCTGCTTTAACCAATAAAACAAACTTAAATATTTCTGTTTGACTTAGTTTATCCTTAGGGTATGGTGTGAAGCTATTTGCTTATTATTGTTATTACTATGATGATGATGATGAGGCAGGACCTTGCTCTGTCACCGGCATTGAAGTGCAATGGTGCGACCATGGCTCGCTGCAGCCTCGACCTCCCGGGATCAAGTAATCCTCCCACCTCATCCTCCTGAAAATCTGGGACTACCACACCTGAATAATTTCATATTTTTTTATAGAGATGAGATCTCCCTATGTTGCCCAGACTGGTGTCCAACTTCTGGACTCAAATGGTCCACCCTCCTCAGCTTTCCAAAGTGCTAGGATTACAGATGAGAGCCACTGTGACTGGCCTATTTGCTTATTATTTTAAGTCATTTAAAAAATGAGCTTTTCTGAAAATAGCTGAGAAAAAAAAAGCAAATTAACATTTTGAACAGTAATGTCAAATTAAATTTTAGAAAAATATAGTGGAAAACATGACTTGTTTTTCAGAACCAAGATTTTATTAAAGGGAATGGATAGAGAGGAAATAGACAAAAGGAAAATTGTTTTTGCAGATAAAACAAAAATTACTTTTTAAAATGTAGTTAAAATTTAGTGATAATAGAATATAGAAAAAATGAAAAGTTTTAGTTCAGGGAAAACTGCATAAGGTTTGAAAGTATTACAAATCAAACTAGTGCTATATACTATGGCTATCCAATTTCATAATTAAATGGACAAAACTAGAATAAAATTATTTGGGGGAATTTTTTAAGTACCATAAATTTCTTCAGATTATTGATAGATGTGTAGAAAATAAAAAGGAACTATTTGTTTCTTGCATTTTCTAGTAATTAAATGGAAACATTCAGGTTCAAATTGCATAAAGTTAAATAAATACAATAACTAAGAATTTATAAAATGAAATTAAATAAAAATCTGTTAAACCGTTACCTAGATTTCAGTATAAGAATAAGGCATAGTTAAATAATCGAAAATGAAGTAAATAATACTATAATTTCCAAAAATGTTGAATTTTGAGATTACATGTATGTCATACACCCCCATTTTTTCAGATAGGTAAAATGAAGTTCAGAACGGTCATAGGTAACTCATGCCAACTCAATAGGAAGTGTCAGAACACAGCTTAGAACACAATTTTTTTCATTTCAAGCTTCCAAACTCTTTTCCCTATATTTTAGCCTTCATGGTAGGTAATGTTTTCTGTCTTTTGTAAAAGGGACCTGACTGTATCTTTCTCTAGGTTGCTTTCACTCATGCGTATACACATGCAGAGTTAAGAAGAGCCATTTATTATCCCTGAATAATTTCACTGTAAGTCCTACTTAAGTAGAAATAACTTAGGATAACAACTTGTTAAATAAATTAGCTCCACATGATATATGTAATTTAGTTCTATGAAGAAAGTTTTTAAAAATATAAAAATGATGTGAAGTGTGAATAGCCTTGGAATATAAGTTCAGCATTTTTTGATTTCTTGAATGAAACACACTTTGTAGTTACACAGCAAAAGTGCTTTCAGCCCAGTTTAGATAGCCAATTCAGATAACTTGGGAACAAACAATAATCCCTTCCTGTCCCTGGATCACCTCTACTTAAGTCAGTTTCCTCATGACATATGCTTATTTATTGTTCAGAAAACATTCTATTAACTGAGCTACCAGTAAAGATGATTTTTTAAAATTTTGCATGACCTTTAAATATAAAATATTTTTCTCTTCACAAAATTAGTTTAAAACTGAAGACCTCTTACATAATAGTTATGAATATCATTCTCTATTTGAAGGTTGGAAATTATAAAAATTCAGGGTATGTGCAAACAATCATTTTTTGACATGTTTTCTATGAAGCAGCTCCCTGTCTATCTCCCATTGTGGGGCATGGGTCTACACTGACAGCCACCTCTTCAGCTACACAGGTTGTAGGTCCATGTGGACCTGAAATGCCATTCTCCAGAGGCACTCCCACACAAACTGCCTTCTCCCATGTGCCATGACTTCTTTACCAGATCAGCATTCTAATTTTTTTGAATACAGGTTTGTTGGACTTTTCAACTAATAAGTATCTATATTGGTAAGTTTAGTATATTTTGGTTATGAAAAATCATATATTTGGTGACCCAAGATTTATTCATTTATAAACTCATTAATTTCATCTACCTATGTTGTAGAATGTTGTGTTGTATCTGTTAAGGGTGTTTAGCAATGTATTTACCTATTTCTTAGTAAAAGTCATATTTGTATAAGGTTTTCTTGTCTGTGAAGGAATTTTATAGGCACTATCGCATTTAAATGCAAAGCTCTTTATTAAAATATTTATCTCTGATTGTTAGATAATGATGCAGAGGCTCAGAATTAAAGATAGATTACTAAAATCACAGTGGATTACTTTTCAAAACAGTGACAAACCTATCTTTTAAAACTCTGGGTAAAGTTCTGCTGTTTGTTTTACTATAGGTATTTATTTGCATGCTGTTAACAAGTATCTGAAATTGGCACATAGGCCATCTCTGTTTAGGTTCACAGGTATCTATGTTCTTGTTCACTGATTACCTCCATTTTTACCAGTATACTATAACCTGTTATCAACCAGGTTTTTATTGTTTTCTATTTTTTTTTTAGAAATTCTTAGTGATAATTATCCTTTCTTAAATCAACAAAACAAACACTTGTACCAGAACTTGAAAATTTGTCAAAGCTAAATGTATATATTATTTGGTTAAATGAATATAAATATTGCATAGCAGTTTCCCCCCTCAATTTCAATTTTGTTGCATAATTTATGGATTTTTACCTTAGTTATTTTATATTTTATCGTTTAGTGAGGAGTTAGTTGATATGTTTCTTACTATCCATACTTTTTAATAACATCATGTAAGAACTTGAATAGATTCATAATAATGGTTTGTGAATCTTAAAACTTTTCAAAAAACTATTTCTTGACATTGAACCATCTTAAAATTATTCTTTCCTTTGATTAATTTTTCATTACTTAGTAATGTTTCAATAAGAACACTGCATCTTATAATCATTGTGATCATTAGGAAATGTGTATAGATTTATAAAAATCAAAATAAATATGACAAGTAAAAATATTTCTCTTGTTCTATATCATCCAAGTTGGTGTAATTTAAATCTTATTTTAAAAAAACAACTAATTCTACTGTACAATTCTGCTAAAATGGATTTAACAAATTAAGGAATTTAAAATTTAAATGAGGCTGGGCACGGTGGCTCAGGCCTGTAATCCCAGCACTTTGGAAGGCCGAGGCGGGCGGATCACGAGGTCAGGAGATCGAGACCATCCTGGCTAACATGGTGAAATCCCATCTCTACTAAAAATACAAAAAATTAGCCAGGGGGCGCGGTGGGGGGCGCCTGTAGTCCCAGCTACTCGGGAGGCTGAGGCAGGAGAATGGCGTGAACCCAGGAGGCGGAGCTTGCAGTGAGCCGAGATCGCGCCACTGCACTCCAGCCTGGGCAACAAAGCAAGACTCCATCTCAAAAAAAAAATTTTTTTTTAATGATATATGTATATATATATGTGATGTAACTTCAAAATTTAAATGTTATATATCCTGCATGTTTTCTCTTTGTCTAAAATGTGGCCCAACTTTAAATATTTTCAACAGAAATGCTTAGTGTCTAAATCTGTATTACCTTTATATAAGGATTATATGGTTACTTATCTTAACCTTCTGCTACATAAAGATGAAAACATTCAGATAAAATAAGGAAGCTTTGAAATAGAACATTAAGTCACCAATTATATCAGAACTATTTAATATAATGAAAATACTGAGAATATGATTTTATCCTCAGAGTTCCAACTATTAAAAAAACATTCCAGGGCGGAGGGCTAGGGGAGGGATAGCATTAGGAGAAATACCTAATGTAGATGACGGGTTGATGGGTGCGGCAAACCACCATGGAACATGTATACCTATGTAACAAACCTGCATGTTCTGCACGTGTACCCCTGAACTTGAAGTATAATTTAAAAAAAAGAAGTGTTAAAAAAAATTCCTTTCCAAATGATTCAGTGTTAAAGGTTAAATTGGAGGAACTTTTGATTTTCAAGAATGATATATTTATCATAATTTATATAGCCTTCCCTAATATCACTGAATAAAATTTTAAGATATATTTTCTTTAAGATGTGTATGTATTTTTTTTAAAAAACCACTGTATTATAGTAATTTCTGTAGATCTAGGAGCTATCAGTCAACTCTTTAATCCAGAGTGCTATCTTCTGTCACTAGACAGTTTCCCCAACTGCACAGACCGTGTCAATTACTTGCAAGAAAATGTTGTCTCAGAATATATTTCCAGTACTTAAATCTAAATGCAATTTTTAATCCCAAATTTAGTAGGAGAGGAGCTGAGTTTCTTTTGATCTCTGATGAATTCCTTAGCATAGGCTGTGCTGTTGGGAAATTAGTGCTGTTTATAGTTGATTTTCCCAGAACATTGACTCCCCTCTCCCCAGTTTTCTGTGACAGAAACTTCTTTTGTTTTGGAAAAAGAAATGGTGCAAACGATGTTTTTCAGGTTCGTTTATTTAATTTAAAAAATTTTATGGGGGAGATGGAGTTTTGCTCTGTTGACCAGGCTGTAGTGTAGTGCAGTGGCCTGATGTCAGCTCACTGCAGCTTCTGCTTCCCAGGTTCAAGTGATTCTTGTGCCTCAGCCTCCCAAGTAGCTGCAGTTACAGGCATGCGTCACCATGCCTGGCTAATTTTTGTATTTTTAGTAGAGATGGAGTTTCGCCATGATGGCCAGGCTGGTCTCGAACTCCTAACCTGAAGTGATCCTTCTGCCTAGGCCTCCCAAAGTGCTGGGATTACAGGCATGAGCCACTGCACCTGGCATTTTTCAGGTTTAGTGGACTGCTCCGAACCTCTACTTAAACTTCTGTACAATGTGACTCAGGTTTAGCTTGTATAGATTGCTGTATGGGTAGGGAAAATGTATGTAAAGTTCTCTAATACAAGACTTAGTGCATAGTAGGTACTCAAATCAGTGACAGCTAAAAAACCAGCAACACTGATTTCAAATTGATTGTTGGTTTCTAATAATTAGGAATTGATATTAGCATAGGGTAAAAGAAGTAGGAAACATGAAATTCTATTAATGAAGAAGGAATACATACATAGTATTTAATTGAATGTAAGACACTTTGATGCTAGTGATGTCTTCTAATCTTATCACAAGGTATTAAGGAAAAGTTTTCACGTAACTGTATATGACCTACTTGGGACATAGCATTGTGTGATAGCATGTATTACAGGATACATCCTGGTTTTAGATGTTATAAAATTTGAAAATATCAATGAAAAAAATGACAAATGTTTTCTGCCATGGAAAGAAAAATAAAATACACTATGTAAAACAATAAATATTCTACCCACATTATGATATACACAGGTTAAAAGTGATTAATGTTGGATTTTATTTTATTCTTTTTAAAACATATTTCATTCACGAGTCAAATTTTATTTGAAAAAAAATGAATTATTTTAGATTTCCAAGCTGTTCATCATGTGTCAAAACAAGGACTACACAAAACAATATTTCTCAAAGTAAAGATCTTACTTTGTGCTTCTCATATTATTATTATTTTTTGACTTGTCACCCAGGCTGGAGTGCGGTGGTGCGATCTCTGGTCACTGCAACCTCTGCTTCCTGCATTCAAGTGATTCTCCAGCCTCAGCCTCCCAGGTAGCTGGGACTACAAGCGCCCATCACCACTCCCAGCTAATTTTTGTATTTTTAGTAGAGATGGGGTTTCACCATGTTGGCTAGGCTGGTCTGGAACTCCTGACCTCAGGTGATCTGCCCGCCTCGGCCTCCCAAAGTGCTGGGATTACAGGCGTGAGCCACCGCACCCGGCCAATAATTTGAGATGTAAACAATATTGGAGTCCTTTAGGGCCAAGAAAATACAACTTTAGATTTATAATCTAATCTTAACTATTTTATAAATAGCTTTTTCATTATTGTTTTATTCAGTATATCTCATAATTCAAAAAGTTGTTTTTTTCCCTTTGTATATACTTAAAAACATTATTTAATGGGGAGGGTAGTTAGGCTAGAGTCATAAAACTGAGATAAATTTGGTTAGTCCAATCTGTCCTATGCAGAAACTATTTCAGGTACAGAAACTGAAAAATTGTGGCTATTCAGATTGAGAATTTTGTTGATTAATATCCTATTTTTTTCACTTGGAACAGTCTATACTTGACCTCCTTTGCTGAAAAAATTTACTACTTTGATAATTACTATGCTGCTGAATTTCCCGTGACCTAAAATATTAAAAATTATTTTTACTAGTTTATATAATATAAAAGTTTAGGCCAGGCACAGTGGTTCACACCTGTAATCCCAGAACTTTGGGAGGCCAAGGCAGGCAGATCACAAGGTCAGGAGATTGAGACCATCCTGGCCAACATGGTGAAACCCTGTCTCTACTAAAAATAAAAAAATTAGCTGGGCCTGGTGGTGTACGCCTGTAGTCCCAGCTACTTGGGAGGCTGAGGCAGGAGAATCGCTTGAGCCCGGGAAGTGGAGGTTGCAGTGAGCTGAAATCGTGCCACTGCACTCCAGCCTGGGCAACAGAGCAAGACTCCATCTCAAAAAAAAAGTTTAATATCTTTTGTACCCTTAATCATTTATGTATTAAGGAAAAAGCCACTTAATTTGGATGAAACACCAAAATAGTGCTTGCTATGTCACACACTGCTCTAAGTTTATTTTTCTTATACTGATTTCATCCTCATAACAACCCTATGAAACAGGTACTATTGTTATATCCATTTTACAGATAAGAAAACTAAGGCAGAGAGTGAAAGTATGTTGCAAGGTCACATAGTTAGCAAGTGGTACAGCCTGAAATGAGATTGAGAAGGTGTAGCTCCAGAGCATATATTCTTACTATACTGCTTCTCTTATATCACAGCATAATTACGGGTAGCTGACATAATTCAGACATAAAAATACTTTGCTTTTTCATAGAGTACCTAAGTTGTTTAAACTTTATGAATTCCAAATTGCTCACAAATAACTGGTCACGGATCTCTGTATATTATAGTTATTCTACTTGTTTGGATTCAATCATTTATAAGATGGGATTAAACTTCATCTGATTAGGTAAATACAACCTCCTGCCATTAAAATATAGCTTTAAAAAACTTGATCTTTGATATTAAGTATTTATTCATGATTAGTGTAGAGAGAGCTATACTCTTAGTTTGTTATAGTGACTCCATACAGTGACATATAGTGACACAAGGGAAAAGTCTCATGTGCATTGACATTCACAGCCACTTCCCACATTTTCTCTTTATTCATTAGTTAACTTCGATTGGAAAAACTCCACCAACCATCAGAATCAAGTATTTATAAAAAACAGCATGTTGTTTCATAGGTAAATACGAAGTTTCTCAACAGTATTTACATTTGTAAATCTGAATATGGTGGCATGTTTAAAAACCGAAAACATAGTATTAACCAGGAATAAATAAAGTGTTTAAGTGATAGGAACATTTTCATGGCCAAATGATCCAATAAAGCTTTCCAGATTTTCCAGTCTATTACAAATCTAGTTGATTCAATAAGAAACAAGTATTTTGACATTTCAAACAATAATATGTGGCATTTTATCAACTCAAACTTACAGCAAGAATCCTGTTCCACTCATTTATCTTTGTGTCTCCAAGACCTAACATGGTTCTGAGGTAAAAGATCACCAGGACTTGTTTTCATGACCCTGCTGATCAAAAACAGGACGTAGCTAAGAAACTGGCCCAAATCAGCTAGGACTAGGAATTATAATGCATCTGCAGGCTATGAGACACTGCCACCAGCACCATGACACTTTACAAATGCCATGGGAACACCCAGAAATTAACTTATATAGTTCCAAGAATTCCCTGCAGCTTTTCCAGAAAATCTGTGAATAACAGACCTCATATTTAGCATATAATTAAGAGTTGGTATACATATAGCTAGCCAGCAACCCACAAGGGCTACTCTGCCTACAGAGTAGCCATTTTGCTGGATGCTGTTGCTCCAGTAAACTTGGCTTCTTTCACTGTGGGTTCCCTCTTGAATTCTTTTCTGAATTAAGCCAAAAATCCTCCCAAGCTGAGCCCCCATTTTAGGGTCTGCCTGCATCAGTTCCTTATAGAATTTAGGCATTTATTTTATTTACTAAAGGAGCATATTTGTATATTTCTAGAGCTATACTAAATTATATGCCTAGTAATGAAACCAATGTAGTCTGAAATACTTTGTTATTACAAGTAGATTATCATTCACCTTAATGTGAAATGCATTAAATTTCATATGAAAATTCTTGTATAATACCAAACTTTTTAATCAATGTGAATAGCCAAAACAGTATATTATTGAATCTCACTAGATGTCAGTTGATTGTATTTTGCCTTTCGGATTGAAACACTGTGTAGTTGGTTCCAACTTGATTGCCCGAGAATCACTCTTTGCTTTGCTAAAATGCATACCCAGTCAAGGATATTTTCTCTATAATGCCAAATCTTCCATATAAATATCTCACCTTATGCCACATACAGTATTGTACAAATTGAAATGTTGGTTATAAATTTTAAATGACTGGTAAAGAATGTACTGATGATTAGTATGTGTCTTGTATGTAATTGTATTGAGGTTTTAGATGCTATAATTCATTAATAAAGAGAGATATAGAAATTAGTTTATTCTTTATTATCACACAGAATAACAAGAATTAGAGTTAAATTCACAATATTTTTAAAGAAAACATTATGTGAAGATGATTCATTTCAAACCACCAGCCAATTTAACATAAAACACTTGTCAAGCTGAGTAGACTGTTTTCTTATGTGAACCACAAAATATTTTCTCTGAAATCTACACTTAGTTTAAAAACAGAGATGGGATTTTGCATATTAGCTTGAAAATAAGTATATGATGATGATATTAGGTGCCCACTAGCACCTAGTTTTTACAGCTTTGCATTGTCACCCCGTCACTGCCAGGGACCCAGCCCCAGGCATACACAGATGAAAGGACAGTTTCACCTTCTCGGCAAAAACCTTCAGAACAATTGTCAACATACTCTCAAATGTCTTTCCCACTCGGAAATGAGGAGCAAAGTGTATGACTTTAGATTCAAGAAGTATATGGGGCTAAATATCTTTAAAAGTATAACTCTGGACAGTGTACTTAGTGACCTACTACTTACTCAAAATAGGGTAGTAGCATTAATAACTAAATAGGGCGTGAGTCACGAGAAAGATTCCCTGCATCTCTTGCCAAGTATTAACACTAGTTTTACTAATAAGCAACGGGGTAGATAACTTTGAAGATTTCATCAACTTCAACACAAAAAAATGTGAATATCTACCATGTGCAAAACAGTCAAAGTATGTTAGGGGAAATTTAAAACATTACATAGAAAATAAGTATGTGATGATATTGTTAAAATCCATGATCACCTAATTTTTACAGTTTTGCATCTGTTACCAGCCAGTGCCAGGAGAACTGTCAGGCACACATGGATAGGCGAAGAGTCTCACCCTCTTGACAGAAAACCTCATATGAATACACAAACCACTTTGAAAGTATGTGCTCACTGAAATAATTAATCTTTGTGTTTTTCTCTTTGGCACTGGACCTTTCTCCTGGTCAGTTGGAGGCAGGCATATTGCTCTGAGGAGAATTGGAATTGTTATAGCGGAAATGTTCAAAGAAAGTCAACATTCAGCTTTTGACTTCCTCAGTTGGTCTTTGAAATCCACAGAAAGGCAAGTCTGGAGATTAGGGCTTTCTCAAGCGAAAAACATGGTCTAAATCTCAAATGTATCCTTAAAAGGTGGACTTAAGCATCAAAAGCTACTAGGACTAGATGAGAACTCATTCTAAAACCTGACAGAAGCCTCCAGCACACAGCAAGAGGAAGTGAGAGGCTTTCATGATTCAGAAGAAGGAAGATGTAGGGCAAAGAGGACAAATGCCTACATTCTGAGACTGAAACTTGAAGGAGGTGAGATTCAGACAAGTAAAGGGAAGTCCAGGAAGATCAAGCCTTTTATGCTTGCCTGTAAAGTCTGCAACATCTTAGAGAAGCTTGGATTTAGTGTGGTGGCAGCTGAGTGGAGGCTTAGCAGGCAGTGGTAAGCCATGGCTCTCCTGAAGGGGCAAGGTGACTCCACAGCAGGGCCAGATGAGAAAAGAGCTGGGCCTATGAGGAATGTGCTAAGCCAGCAAGAAATGGAAGTTAGCAAAGTCCCAGCACTCTGCAGTGCTGAAGCTGAAAGAATAGATAAATTCACAAGCCACAGACTTAAATATGAGATGATAGCAACGGGGGTCTATGACCAGGCATAACTAACAAGGGACTGGTGTATGGCCAGTGAGGACCTGGAGAAAGAAACCTCCTTCCCACAGCTACCATGTACACACAGTAAGCTTCTGCCTTCCCAGCTGCTGTCTGGTTAGTGGAACTAAAAAGGAAAACCAGCCCTTGATGGAAATTGAATAAGGTAATCCAAAAAGAAGGCTCTTTTAGATGAAAAAACATGGATAGATTATTAAGCTCCAAGTTTTCTCTTCAACCTACTGCTCACCAGTGCTCCCTCCTCAGCTCCAAGGCTGTGGAGGGCTCATGAAGTCACAATGCTCTACTGAGAATTTAGCTTTTTTTTTTTTTTTTTTTTTTTTTGGAGTGGGTATACCATTTTGTAATTCCACTTGATAATGGCATCTGATTATTTGCTCATGACATCATTATACATGCATTATACAATGCAACAAGAATTTTGTTTTTAATGTAGGCTTTTAAATGGGCTTTGATGGAACTTGGTTCCATAGAAGGAATCCCAGATAACGCTTTTTAAAAGCCGAGCCCAGCCATGGATTCATACCATCAAATACCTATGAGTTAGGTGAATTCCTTTCGAGGTTCCAAGAATCTATACAAAGAATGTGTTTATTTTGTATGGGTTCAGCACAACTCAGTTCCTCTTTCTCATTTTCTGAGCCTTGAACTGCTCTAGTCTTACCCGTGTGTATAGACCTGGACTTTGAGGTTGGACAGATATGCAAAGGTAGGGATATAGGTGGAGTGGTACAGATTGTTTGGACAGATAGAATTCCGGGACTTGGGAAAACTAAGTTTTGTAGTTTTTGGTTTCTTGAAAAATTTGTAATTTCAACACATAAGCAAAATAATTAGACATCTGGCCTTGTGTTTGACAATTTATATGGTGTATTTCATCTCCTTTCGTCAGTCCTGTCAATGTTCCTATGTTATATCTTCCAAAACCCTTCTGGAAAATTAGAGAGGAGGTCATGATCACCTACAACTCTTCATGTTTATGACCATCATTTTCACCAAAATAGTGCAACTTCCTCAAAAATGTTCTCCCTGCTTCCAGGATTAGTCATCTCCAACTTTATTCTCCATATTCCAGTGGGAGTCTTCTAAAATATTCATATGAATTGTGCTGCTTTCCTGTTTACAACAGAATCAAGTCTACACTCTTTAACATGGTGTACAAGGCCACTGATTATCTAGACCTGGCTTTCTTCTTCAGTCTCATCATCCATCCCCACCCCACATTCTCTCTCCCCATCAGGTTTGTGCAAATGTTGTTTGGGATACTCTTCTCTCTTTGGAATCCCTCCTGTTTGGAATACTCTTCTCTTCTTGCCTTTGGCATCTCCTCACCCTGCACGTTCTGCTAATTCCTAAACTGCTTGTAGATTGTGGCTTAGCCTTGACTTTTTTCAGGATGCCTCTGCTAACCCCTAAATTCAAGGTAGGTGCTCCTCTTAGGTGCTCCAATAGTTCCCTGTACTTCCTCCAGCATAAGCATTCACAGTACAATATTGTAGCTATCTGTTTACCTGTTTTATTCCCCATCCAACTCTAAGCTCGGAGAAGACAGGAACACTGGTTATCTCCACAATCTAGCAGAGTGACTGGCATACAGCACAGTAAAGGCTTCACAGCTAGTTGCTGAGGAATAAAATGATGCCTAAAGTAAGACTTTTCAACAAAAAATAATTAATTTAATGTTTTAGAGAGCCCTCCATGTAACTTTTGTAAATCATATTTAATCCTCTCAAAATACAAAGAACTTTGATATTTTCTTCTGTTTCTTTCAAATTTCAGTAAAAAGGCTTTAACTTAAACCCTTTGTGCTGATTTTTCTTATAAACATGCACAACTCAGAAAAGTTAAAATACACAGAATACTAAGATCAAAAGGAGATACTTTACTGGCTAAAGTGAGGAATTCTAAAGTCTGCCATGTGAAAATCTCTTCCTATCCCTAATCATAGCAAATTCAGGGCTTACTAGTTTAGGCGAATTCTGGAAAGTATTTCTACCTTATGGAGAACAAGCAGAGCCACATCTCTGTTTCAACAAGAATATGGTATGTTTGTATTAACTCTCCAAATACCTTTTTTGGTTATTCTCATGAATTTTAAAGCCCTTAGAAAAAGATAACTTAATTGTATGTAATATATTATGACCCCAAAGCTCTGGATCTTAACCTAGTTTAGGAAAACTATGATAGAAGTCCATTGACTAACTATTATTTAAAAAGCAATGACATTTTATACTATCAAGTTAAGGCTGCACAAAATATATCAAATCTGTGTGGATATAATTGTTATTCATGCTGCTCAGCAGCTTTCATTGATATGCCTTTGAATAGCAAAACATTAAGAAAACAAAATAACTATTTCTTAATAGAAGTACAGTTTGGTGGATAGATACTTCAAGGTATAGACTTTTCTGGGGGAGGAGAAAATAAAAGGTAGTTTTAGTGGCAAAAAGCTTGAAACCACTGCTGTCTAAAATAATTCATAACTAACAACGCAGATTAGTAAACATCATAGACAAAGAGATCAGAAACTTAACATATAACTGACAAGACAAAAACATTTAACTGGGCTTCATTTAGAATAATTTATATCTGATAAATTGAATACATCAGTATTTGATGTATTAAGAGCAATTTCAAAAGATAATAAAAATAAGCTATAGCATATGTCCTGAAAACTATTTACAATACCATTTAAATATTTTATTCATATCTATCTGAATATTGACCAGGACAGTAATGCCACACTGCAGAGTTAATAATCTGTGCATTTTCTTTAAAGTAATGGACAGAGTATGCTTTCTTAGCTGCCTGATTCACATTTCTCTAAAAATGCTTTATCGGTTAAAGCTTTCAACCAGCTTAAAAATAATGCCTCTCCCATGTCTCCATGAGTGGAAAAAAAGCAAACAAACCTGTGTTTAACAATAAGGTCAGCATGACATACAGCAACAAGAGCCAGTAAATCGAAAATGAGGCTGACATTCTGGGACTAGGCCAGCAGTCCTGCAACAGTCTTCCAGACTCCACAGCTGCATAAGGCTGCGGACAAGCTTGGGCGCAGCCCCTGTGCCTGTGACCTGAGCTCTGCCTTGGAATGAGGTCAACTCCAAGGAGGAGAACAAACCCCTTGGTGTTTTTCTTTGCTTTGGTTATAGGATATTCAGAGAAGGTATGTATTAAATAATTTCTGCCATGAACAGCTGCTGTGTTTAACTTACTACCAACACCCCCAAATTCTTAAATTTTCTCCAGTGACAGGGTGGACAAATTATTGAAGAAAACTATTCTTTTCTACTTCTTTTCAGTTTTTAAGGCCACATTGATTCTAGGCCGAACTTTAGAAGTGTAGGTTCTATTAGCTCCAGCTAACTGATGGTCTGTAAGGCCTTCTTTCCTGAGTTTATTAATAAATAGGGATGTGATCCAACCTGAACTCAATAATCTAGGCCCAGTTCAGCTTGGATTCATTTTATGGATGTTGACTAATCTGGCTTGGATTATATTTTATAATATGGGTGAGTAGTCAGTTGTTTTACTGCTTTTTGTTCAATTTTGTATTTAATAAGGACCATAGAGTGTGGAATAATGGTACATTAAACAGTCCGCAGATGGTAGGGAGAAACAGAGATTGTTCTTTTCACTCAGCCATGAATAAGAAAAAAAGAAACCACAAAACCTAGGTGATGTTCTTTTCATTAAAATCATTTCATGACTTAGTGTAGTAAGGATAAGCAATTTAGGACTTGGTGAACTTTTGCTAGACTATCTGGCTATGTATTTCCTGTAAAATTTTAAGAGATGTAGAAATTTCCCACATCCAATGGCTATTGAACAGGCATACTTTGGGAAAAACAAACTTATGCCATTACTTGTCTCCTTGTCCACTTCACTTTATCAGTGGGGACCACAGTTGTTGAGCTATTGAATACAAAAATAGAGTATCTTTAAATTTGAAAAAAAAAATATATGTTTTGGCAAGTTTTGAATGCTTCTTATGCACATGGCTCTGGAGTTGTAAACATTTTTAAAATGATTCATATTCTATCCTGACTTCTGATGTGTGAAGGATAAGTATGGATGAGAGAAACTGCTCAGGTATTCACAGCAAAAACTAAAAATGTAATAGCCATCCTTCCAAAGGAATAAAAGACAGATTAAAGCAGACATAGATTTCTTGTGGGCATTTTATATCATAACCTTCTTAGGGATAGGGATGTTTTTTGGGTTGATGACTTCATTGTAATTTCTAAACCCATTGTTCCCTTTTGTGGAATTGCTGCCATAGTAAAAATAATTTGAGCATGGGTTTTTGGAGGGGCTGTGTTCTAGTCAGGCTCTCTGTTCTAAAAAGACACTTAAAAATGTTAAAATCAGTGTCATTATTTTAAAATGTCTACAATGGAAGAGTGATAGGCTCTTTAGAACTTTGATAAAACAGGCCCTAAACTCAAAACACTGTATTTTTTCAGCAGAAGAAATTACTTGAATACTTCCAGCCCTAATTTCAAATGAATTCAACCAAATATATCATAGCACATGGTGACATAAATAAAACAATGAGACTTTCTAGAATCCTGCTTTCACTGTAGAATATAGCTGGTGAGTTTGATAAAATTATAGCCAGAACTATGGCTTAATGAAAACAAAATAGTAGCAATTACTATTTCTGAAGGCCTGTATACGTTTTTTTTGGTTTCCATTTCTATTCATTACAAAGCACTTGGGAAAGGCAGGTTTAATCAGAGCGGTTAAATGACTTGCTTAATCTCATCCAGCTAGTAAGTGGCAGAGAAGGGGGGGCACAGTCCTATGTCAGTTATCTCCACAGTGCCCATCATCAAACACATGATTATCTGTGGATAATTTAAGTTACAGGTTGACATTCCATGGCTACTTACAAGGCATAGTTTTGGCAAAAAAAATATTGTTCATCATATTTCCATATCATCTGTATAGCAATAAATTATCTTAATGTTAAATGGGAAAAAATAGCATAGCATTGCCTTATTAAAAAGTGCCACATCTTTAAACATTAAACACACACACAATTGTCACATAACTACTGATAATGGAGGTATAATGCTTTAGACTCAAATGGCTTTTCAAACCTTTTTACAGAAAATATTTTCATTAACTCAAGAATCTATTTCAGTAACCTTCAAGTATTTCCTGATATGTAACCTGTCTTCTTATGATTTAGTGTCATTTTAGAGCTACCAGAAAGAACACGACATGTAAAATGAAGATAATGGTTATGATGACTAAATAGTAATGGAGACATTAGTAGATAGGACTTTGTAGAGAAAAAGATTTAGAAATTAGGTATTTTCCATTTGGTGAAGCCATATTCTTTTTAAAAAGGTATTTTATTTTTAAAGCTTAGCCTTAAATATTAAATCCTAGTGTTTAGACATCTACATTGCAGACAGAGATCAACATCGAAGATATCAAACATTTTAACAAAAGCCAAACCTGTGGCCACCACATTCTATTCCCTCATAGTTGAGTGAAATTAGAAAATTTTAAAGTTATTATGGAAATTAAATCTATGCTGGTGGAAATGATTTATATCATCAAAATATTGGTTTAATTCAAAATAACAAGAATCAGATAATAAAATGATCACAACATCAACTGTTCCCTGAGTCCATCACTTAAGCATAAAGGGCTAATAATATTGTTTTTGTTTCTTGGGGTTTTTTTTGGATAGACCTACATTCATTTTCTCGTGTCACACAGTTCATTCTGAGAGGTGTCACTCTCACAGAGGTAGATTTCCTGTAACTATTATATTTGGGAGATGTTAAAAATACTTTTTTCTTGGGATGACATTTGTGGGGAAAATATATTGAAAGCCTTTTCAATAAGATTTAATGCAAATGAATTACTGATACATAAAGGTGTTATTTAACATTTACTTTAAAGTTAGTACCTTTGTGCTGCACGGGTATCAGTAAAATTATATGTAAATGTTTTGCACCTACCTAGTATATGTTGAGTGTACAAATATTAAAATGCCTATTTATCAGGCACTGTAATTTATACCTACTACTGGACTGTAACTTTCCTGAGTTATATAGTCTTTCTTCAGCTCCAAATTCTCATAAGGCTTATTAGCACATTTTTCTTGTGCTAATACCAGGTATTCAATCAATATTTGTTGAATGAAATTAGAAATGAAGAAAGTTTTTATGCTGAGGTTTACAGTACAAAACAATTTAAGGCTACATAAACATAAGAAATAATTATTTTGTGGAATTTTGCTTAGGGAGAGAAATAATATTCCATTCATTCAGTTTAAAAACTTAGAACAAGGAATCTAAAGTATTGTCCTTAAGACACATAAAATACACTTCTATTCTTCTATGTTATAGTCAGTAAAGGGAGAGATCTCACAAAGTAGGAAGCAAAGGTGGAAAATTTAAAAGTAATGAAGATAACTGATGGAGATAAAGCATGGGAGAAGAAAGTGATAAAGTCATGGGTACAGAAATATGCAGAAATGTAACCAAAGAATGATCAAAATCTACAGTAATACCAAGACAGAAAATGTCATTCAACTCTCAGTCAGCAAACACTATTGTCCACTTTATATGGCTCCCAGACTCCCAGGAGAGTCACAATTGTAAAATAACATGCTACTGTAACTCAAATGTGCACAAAATGGCAGGTAAACTCTAGGAGAAGGCAAATTACTGCTTGGAAGACTCAGGGAAGATTTTACAGAAATGACATTTGGCTGAGTCTTGAAGGTTGAAACATGCATGGAATTTGTGTCAAAGGGGGAAAACTCCGGAAGAAATTTCATGGTAAAAAGATCTGCATGGCTGAAACATAATATGAATTCATGATAGTGGAGGATAAAGAGGAGAAAGGTATGTGAATTGATACCTCCCTCCTCCTCCTCTCCCTTTCTTCTTTCCTTTGATTTGAAAAGATGTTAATAAGCTCTGACCCAAAGGAGCAATTGGCAGGAAAGATATTTTACTACTTTCAAAGGTGAGAGAATTGAGAATCATTAAGAGTGACTAACTTTCAGCATGCCACAGGTGGTAAGGAGTACAGTTAGGCCATAATCTTCTGATTTCTTATGTCCACTCGCAATACCTCATTAGAGGACAATTCTCTCCCCAAAAAAGGTTATTTTAAAAACCTACAAAACCCACAATACTATTTGCATAATGATACGAATCTACTTATTAACTTCCTAAGAGATTTGTGTTTCCAATCTGGAAAATGGTCTTAACATATGAGTTGTTTTGCCTAGTTTGAAGAACATCAATCTATTTTAGTGGTTTTAAACTCTTTCTACATTTTTTGCATTAAAATACTTTTGAAAATCTGAGGAAAGTTATGAATTTCCTCCTCACACAAATATATATAGACAAAATTTTGCATACCATTTTAAAGGTTCATTTTTGGAAATATAATTGAGACAAAGGGAGTTACCTAGAAATAACATATAATAGCTTTGTGTTATTACATGTAAGATTTTTTCTCTTAAGTCTATGATTTGTTAGATGCAAAAGTTAAAAATCCTCACCTACATGGTATGAAATAATATGGATAAGATATAGTTCACTTTAACAATTTTAGTACTTTTTCAATCTTGTAAATTCTTCAAGAAAATACGGGTAAACAAAACAGTTAAACATTCTAATTATACTTTATAAAAGAAAATAATTAGAACCTCACAATTTTTCTTTTAAATTTACACACTATGATATGTTATAAATGTAAGGCTTTCAGAAGAACATTATAAAAACTGAAGACCTCATAATCCTGACCAAAACAAAAAGACATACCACAAAATTTAATTCTTTCAAAGAAAAAGATGACATTCACTTTTTATGAAAGAGAAGGGGTTTCACCATCCCTGCCAATATCTTGGGTAATTGTGCAGCAATAACTTCAGACATCATTTCTGGAAATTCAACACTCAGTGCCCGGGACTGGATAAATGTATTCAAGCAGTACAGATGAAGTTGTTTGACAAGCTGTTGGTTTAACAAATGAGTAGAAAACATGTAATAAAAATAATAAATTCATATGCTATTCAAACATGGCAATTTATTTTTCTAACTATTTATAATATAAATACTTCTCAAGGTGTTTTTTTCTTACCACAATGAAAATAACTCCCACCATTTTCTAGAATAATATGTAAAATGTTATATACTCATGATAGAACATTCTGATATTATGGAAAGATTTATTTAAAGAAATGAAAGTTATTCACAATTCTACAGGATAAGCTGTGTGAACATTTTGGTGTATTACTCAAGTTTTTTTTTCTTTTTATACATGTATACAGACATACCCAAGCATACACACAATATTACACATGTTTCATAAATTCTATTTGCTAATCTAGCTGTTTTAAATAACAACATATTGGTTCTTCCTATGCCAATAATCCAACATCGTTTAATTTTTATCAAAGTAATTCATGTGTATAATGTTAAAAGTCAAGTAGTACCACATGATTATAAAAACAAAAACAGCAGCAGCAGCAGCATCAATAGAGCCTAGCAGTTTGCTGATAGACTTCTTCCCATCCCTATTCCAGCTCCCTAGACACAACTACCTTCAACTTTTTGTAGCCTGTGTCTTTTGATATTTCTATATTTCCACTAAAGTTAGTTTTAGTTTCTACTATGGGAAATGAAGAAAATGAAGCTCTCTTATACTAGACACTCTCTTCCTCAACTACATACACGTTCTTTTCTCCCCAGAGAGAGCTTTTGGCTCAATTTTTAGCTAAAGTCAATATCCAGCATTTATATTATAAAGATTTTTTTATGGTTTTCTGCTGGATTGCATCTCCATTCTTATGACTCATTTTTATTTTGCAAAAGTGAATCACCTCGTGTTATTGTTTGCTTTGTTTTCTCTATATTTGTCTCAAAGCCATAGTCAAATTCTGCAACAGAATTGTAAAAATCACCTCAATTACAGTCATACTTAGTGGTAGTCTCTGAGTTCCATTTATTTTTCCTGGAGCTGGTATCCTAGAACCCTTTGTATTACTGCTCCCATCTAGACTAACTACTGCTCTGCACAGTTATTGTGCTGGGACATCACTTTGCATCTCTGTTGGGGTGGATCTTTGGCTTAATCCCATGTTTTGTTATAAGACATCCTGTAGCAGTTCTTGAGAAAGTTGTATCTGAGGTAAACTCTAGGAGACCTTGCAAGTTGGAAAATACTTTCATGCTGCCATTGTACTTGTTTGATGGTTTGGCTAGGTATGAAATTCTTTGAAGATTTTCTTTTCCATCAAATTCTGAAGGCACTGCTCCACTGTCTTCTGGCTTCCAGTGTTGCTGCAGAGAAGTCCAACATCATTCTGAATCCTGATAACGTCTATGTGACCTGTTTCTTTCATCACTGGTATACTTTAAAATATTCTCTTCATTTCTGGCCTGGTACAATTTTACAATAATGTACCTTAGTTCAATTGTGCAGTGCCTCTACACTGGACCCTTTTTGTTAGAAAACTCGTATGTTTCAGTTCCAGCAACTTTTGCGATTTCTTACACAAATTTCTCTCCTTGATTTTCTCTATTTTTTCTTCTGGACATTTCTATTAATTGGAGGCTAGAATCTCCTGAATACTAAATTTACTATAACTCTTCTTTCTAATTTTCCATGTTTTGATCTTTTATTTTTTCTCAGATTTTCCTTTCCATTTCAGCTCTTTCATTGAATTTTTAATTTCTGCCTTTCTTCATTTAATTATCCAAAAGTATTTTCTTGCTAAATGTCTGTTTTAAAAATGTTTTCTGTTCTCATGTCATGGATACCGTATCATTCTTATTTCTCTAAGGATGTTAGAAGTTTTCTTCTATTCTCTGCACTGGTGTTTATTTCCTTCAAGTTTCTTTTTATTTTGCTCTCTGCCTTTCATTTTAGAGGCTTTACTCAAATAGCTCATAATCTTGGCTGTCTGTTCGTATTCAGGAGTAAGACCTCAAAAGTTGACCTGGAGAGTGGATAGCTTTTTTATGCCTTCACTGTCATTTTAATGTGATCTGAACATAGTAGCAATAAAAGCTTGTATTTCATATATCTTGACAAACCACAGATATCTTGTCTTAGTAATCCACCTCTGGTGTTGGGCATTTCTTGTTTGCTTTTCTTTTTTCCCCCTGTGCTATGGTGAACATCCATGCATGTATATTACATTTGTCTAATTATTTCTTTAAGATAAATCCTAAAAAATAGAAACTTGAAAAGCATGCAAATTTTAACTTTTGCTATATATTGCCTGATTGCCCATCCATCAGCAATGTTATTTATAATTCCACTGAAAATGGCATGAGTCTTATTTTTCACATACATACCTTTGTTTTTACTGTATATATAAAATCTTTTATAATTTTAGGCACAAATATTTTAGAACATATTCAGGAAATGTACCATAATTTCTATCAGCTATTAAATTACCCTCACATTATACAAATACTTGTAAAAGAATATTTGAGTGGTCTATATTGAAAATGAAAAAAAAAACACAATACAATGTCTGAGCAGCATGATCCAAACACTTTTAAAATACAAGTATTAATCTGAGAAAATCATATAAAGTAAAATTTACATGTAACATTTAAAAAGTTATAGAAATTCAGAGAATAATCATTGATATTCTGGAATCAACCAAATACTTACATCATGCAAGTTATCAAGAAGTTTTGTAAGTTGATAGAAACGCTGTGAGCTCGACACAACTCCTTTTTGCCTCAAACCAATTGCCTTGATGAGCTCTCTAATGTAGCTTGACCTCATCTCCTCAAACTGGGTTTGACTTCGTAGCCCTTCCAAAGGAACTGTAAGAAGACAATTAAAAGTGGCAGTTGTGTATAAAAAGATGACATTAACAATTTATAACATATATTTCTGAGCTATATAATGATTTCTTCTGATACATGACTCTAGAAAAAAAACACCTTATATAGGAAAGAGATAGTGTTATTGATATCACTATCAATATCAGGACATATAAACTTCTAGTTCACTGGAAGAACATAAGAATTAATAGGTATATTAAAGAACACTTCAGCTGACCTATTTTAGACCTGTATCAATGGATTGTGCATTTAACTTAGCATTTGCTCAAAAGAGAACCTGGCCTTATTCTACATGCTTCTTAAATACTTGGTTTGACTTAGTTTACAGCTGCATGTAATCTGGATCTTTTTTTTCCCTTCTTTTTAATGAATACTTGGATCTCTTAGTAAACTTTTGTCTTCTTTATATAAATCTCAAGTATTTGCCATTAAGATTATTCCTAGATGATTTATCTTTTTGTTGTAATTTTAAAAATTGCTTCATTAAGTTTTCTAATGCCTTCCTGCTGATATGGGAGAAAGGTATTAATATTTAAATATTTATCTGATATCCAGCCACTTTGTTACACAGGCGTATCTTGGAGATATAGCCGGTTTGGTTCCAGACCACTGCAATGAAGGAAATATTGCAACAAAGTGAATCACATGCATCTTTTTGTTTCCCAGTCCACGTAGAAGTTATATTTACACTACACTAGAATGTATTAAGTGTGCAACAGCATTATTTAAAAAGTGAACACACCTTAACTAAAAAACACTTTATTGCTAGAAAATGGTAACAATCATCTGAGTCTTCCATGAGTCAAAATCTTTTTGCTGTTGGAGGGTGTTGTCTAAATGTTGATGGCTGCTGATTGGCCAGGGTGGTGGTTGCTGAAGGTTGGGGTGGCTATGACAGTTTCTCAAAATAAGGCAACAATGAAGTTTGCTGCATCAGTTGACTCTTTTGTGAATAATTTTTCTGTAGCATGCAATGCTAGCAGTTTGATGGCATTTTACCCACAATAGAACTTCTTTCATAATTGGAGTCAATCCTCTTAAGTCCTGCTGCTGCATTATCAACTAAGTTTATGTAATCTTTGAAATCCTTTGTTGTCATTTCAATAATCTTCATAGCATCTTCACTAGAAGTAGATTCCAACTCAAGAAACCACTTTCTTTGCTCATCCATAAGAAACAACTCCTCATCTTTCAAGTTTTACCATGAAACCGCTTCAATTCAGTCATGTCTTCAGGCTTTACTTCTAATTTTAGTTCTCTTGCTCTTTTCACACATCTGTAGTTATTTCCTCCACTGAAGTTTTGAACACCCTCAAAGTCATCCAAGAGGGATGAAATAAACTTCTTCCAAACTCTTGTTAATGTTGCTATTTTCACCTTCTCCCATGAATCACGAATGTTCTTAATGGCATCTAGAATGGTGACTCCTTTCTAGAAGGTTTTCAATTTACTTTACCCAGATCCATCAGAGGAAACACTATCTATGGCAGCCACAGCTTTACAAAATATATTTCTTAAATAATAAGACATGAAAGTGGAAAATTACTCTTTGATCTATGAACTACAGAATGAATGTTGTGTTAGCAGAAATGAAAACATTAATCTCCTTGTATATCTCCATAAGAGCTCTTGGCTGACTAGGTGCATTGTCAATGAGCAATAATATTTGAAAGTAGTATTCTTTTCTGAGCAGTAAGTCTCAATAGTGGGTCAAAATATTCAGTAAACCATGCCATAAATAGATGTGCTGTCATCCAGCTTTGTTGTTCCATTCATAAAGCACAGGCAGAATAGATTCAGCGTAATTCTTAAAGGCCTTAGGATCTTCAGAATGATAAATGAGCATTAGCTTCAGCTTCAAGTCACCAGCTTCAGCTTCAAGTCACCAGCTTCATTAGCCCCTAACAAGAGAGTCAACCTGTCCTTTGAAGCTTTGAAGACAGACATTGACTTGTTCTCTGTAGCTATGAAAGTCCTAGATGACATCTTCTTCCAATGGAAAGCTGTTTTATCTACCCTGAAAACCTGTTTTTTAGCACAGCTACTTTCATAAGTAGCGATAATCTTACCTAGATCTTCTGGATAACTTGCTGCAGCTTCTGCATCAGCACTTGCTGCTTCACCTTATACTTTGTTATGGAAATGGCTTCTTAAATCTCATGAACCAACTTCTGCTAGCTTCAAACTTTTTTCTGCTCCTTCCTTACATCTCTTTGCCTTCCTAGTACTGAGGAGAATCAGGGCCTTCCTCTGGATGAGGCTTAGGCTTAAGGGAATATTGTGGCTGGTTTGATCTTCTATTCAGACCACTAAAACTTTCTCCATATCAGCAATAAGGCGGTTTTGCTTATCATTCATGTGTTCACTGAAATAGCACTTTTAAAGTCCTTCAAGAACTCTTACTTTGTGTTTGAAACTTGGCTAGTTGCTTGGCTCAGGAGACCTAGTTTTCAACCTATATCAACTTTTGACATGCCTTCCTAATTAAGCTTAATCATTTCTACCTCAGACTTGCAACTCTTTCTTTTACTGGAACACTGAGAGGCCATTCCAAGATTGTTAGTTGGCCTAATTGCTTTTTTTTTTTTTTTTTTTTTTTTGACACAGGGTCTTGCTCTGTCGCCCAGGCTGGAGTTCAGTGGCACAATCTCAGGTCACTGCAACGCCTCCCATGTTCAAGCAATTCTCCCGCCTCAGCCTCCTGAGTAGCTGGGATTACAAGTGTGTGCCATCATGTCCGACTAATTTTTGTCTTTTTGGTAGAGACGGGGTTTCACTATATTGGCCAGGCTGGTCTTGAACTCCTCACCTCAAGTGATTCGCCCACCTCAGCTTCCCAAAGTGCTGGGATTACGGGCGTGAGCCACCATGCCCAGCCTTGGCCTAATTCCAATATTATTGTATCTCAGGGAACAGGGAGGAAAATTACTATTTCTTAAGCCTATATTTGTCCCCTGCACCCCAATCAAAACTTGGTTTCCATTTCCCCTAGAAAAGAAGGCCAGAAATACAAACTTACGAAAAACAAATAAGTTAATTCTTTGGTTTTGAGTTTTCAAGATCTTGTATATAAAGGAGACTCTGAAGAGTAATTCTGGCAATTCAGTATATCTATGCAAATTTTTGTCAATTGAAAACTTAACTCTAGTATGTACATCTATATGTATATCTAGAACCTCTTTTTATTAAATTTGTATAAATTTAATGAACATCTGTGCAGTTTTGTTACATGGATATATTGCATAGTGGTGAAATCTGAGCTTTTGGTATAACCATCACCCAATAATGCACATTGTATCCATTAGGTAATGTCTCACCCCCCTCCTACCTTTCCAGCCTTCTAAGGCACCACTGTCAATTATTCTATACTCTATGCCCATGTACATGCATTATTTAGCTCCCACTTATAAGCGAGAACATGTGGTATCTGACTTTGTCTCTGAATTGTTTCACTTAAGATAATGACTTCCTGTTCCATCCATGTTGCTGCAAAAGACACACTTTCATTCTTTTTGATGGCTGAATACTATTCCGTTTTGTGTGTGTGTGTGTGTGTGTATGTATATGTGTGAATACATCACATTTTCTTTATCCTATTATCTGTTGATACACACTTGGATTGATTCCCTATCTTTGCTATAGTGAATAGTGCTGTAATAAACAAGAGTGCAGGTGTCTTTTTGATATAATGATTTCTTTTCCTTTGGGTAGATATCCAGTGGTGGGATTGCTAGATAGAATGGTAGTTACATTTATAGTTTTTTTGAGGAATCTCCATATGGTGTTCCATAGAGGCTGTACTAATTTTCTGGACTACTTCAAATAGCAGTCATTTCAAACTTTCACAGCTCTCTTTAAGGTTACCAACCAATCCCTATATTTCCCTCAGCTGTAAACATGAATGTAAAATCATTTTTTCTTAATTTTTCATAGTAAATCCCTTTACTAAGATTTTAGTGTAATTTATTTATTTTTATTTATTTATTTATTTTTATTTTGAGACAGGGCCTCACTCAATCACCCAGGCAGGAGTACAGTGGCACAATCATGGCTCACTGCAGCCTCGACTTCCTAGGTTGAGGTGATCCTCCCACCTCAGTTTCCCGGCTACCTGGGACTACAGGCACTTGCCACTACACCTGGCTAATTTTTTTTTTTTTTTTTTAGAGACGGGCTTTTCCAAGTTGCCTAGGCTGGTCTCAAACTCCTGGGTTCAAGCCATCTGCCCGGCTTGGCCTCCCAAAGTGTGATTAGAAATGTGACCGACTACATCTGGCCTTTAGTGTAATTTTGGAGAGAACAATGTAAAAATGTTTGTTCAACCTACTGTCTATTCCTGGAGGTTTATATTTCATATTTAATGGCAAATGAGAGGTTTAAGTTCATAACTACCAAATCATCAAAGTTTTACTTTGCCAATCTTCTCCTTGCGTTTATTTTATAAAAGGTATTTGAGATTGAAGATGATTTCTATTTCTTCTAGCTTGTTTTTTAATTATTTGAGTGTTTACATTTAACTCAATTATCTGTTATTCAAGGATATAATTTGAGCTACATATCCAAACAGTTTTTTTCCAAATATAAAACTATTTTTCTTAACATTTATTTGTTTCAGACTCATTGATTTGTGGTTTCCACTATACTATTTATGTTCTAATATATACTTGTCTGATTTGCCCAAAAGTTCAGTATATCTCTTCTCCCATGCTGTATTAATTAATAGCAGCTTTCTAATTCCCTGCATATTTTTATAATGCTTATCTATTTATTCTTCTAGTTTTAAAGATGGATTTTCAGTAGGTTTGTCAAGTTCACCCTCTTCTCCCCAAATCTCATTAGAATCTTGATTAGAATTTGTGGAAAGCATAAGTACTATTCATTAAATAGTTTCTTTTTCTTCCTTTTTGTGAAGTGGCAAATGGCTAAAAATCTTACTCTCTATGGTATGTGAGTGGAAGTTGTATGAATCTCACTTCCTTTTCTTACCACTGCTCTAGTGATCGCCTAAGTTTCTAAGTGACAACAATGAGCAAAGCCTCCCTGTTGATTAATTCCGTTGTTGTTTAATTCCCCAGCATAATGTTGCCTATCCATAAATAGAGAATTATGTTAAGGATATAAGCCAATTTGGAAGATCTAGGACTATCTGTGACATAAGTGCTATAGGATTCATTCCTTCATGCAAAGAAGGGCAGGAGCTAATTACTGTATTATTAAATGTATTCCAGTTGACTCTCTGGGCCGGTTCCACGTGAATATCCTTTGTTCAATTGATGCTCTGTCACCAAATTAGCCTTGAAATTCCTTGTCCAAATAGGGTTCCCAAGAGGGTTATGTATTCATCCCTGTCTTTGCATAGATTCTATGAGGAAGCCTTCCATTTCAGGGTTTAGCTCTCTTGCCCTTCCCTCCTGATCTGCACCCCCTAGCCATTTGAGATTTGGGACCTTAGAAAGAAGTCCCTGTAAAGATGTTGCCAAGAAAGACCTTAGGCTCACCCTCGGCCTGAGGTCTTAGCTCCCTGTGGTTCTCATAGAAATCACAATGAATCACAAAAGCATCAGTTTGTACATTTGAGGGCTGATCCTGCCTATGCAAGGGTCAAAGCAGCTGCTTTTTCTTTTTTTAAAAACTTTGCCCACCCAGACCCTTGGGGATCCACTGGGGTAGAGGTAAGTATGTTCCTTGGATATAAGAAAAAGTGGAACGGATATTTGCCTGTCCTTCTGGTGATCAATGCAATGCTTTATAAAACATAATTTCCTCTTTCTTCTGGGCCTATAGCTAGACTGTATTTCCCAGCCTTTCCTGCAGCTTAAGTGCCTTGGAATGTGGGTGAAAGTGATGTATGATAGTTTCAGATCTAGCCTTCAAAATCTCTCTCACTCAGTGCTCATTTCTAGTCATGTCCAATAGAGGTTTGCAAGCCACTAGGAAGGGGTGAAGCCACTGGCTAGAAGGAGCCTGGGTGTTTCTTGCTAACTCACTGACACAGTCCAGTGATAAAGAAACCACTATTATATTAAGATGCTAATCTTTATAGTTACATGTTTTAACAATTTATCTTGATAAAAATAATTCTAAACAAAATTATGTATTTTATATAGTAAATACTTTGGGGATGGGGTGAGAGTGGTGGTAGAGGAGAGTATGGTTTGTGCTTATCCAATATTAATTGTAGTCGTGTATCACTTAATGATGGGGATATATTCTGAGAAATGTGTCCTTATGTGATTTCATCATTGTGTGATTATCACAGAGTGTACTCACACAAACCTAGATGGTATAGACTACTATACACCTAGGCCTTATTCCTAGGCTATGAACCTGTACAGCATGTGATTACTGAATACTGTAGGCAGCTGTAACACAATGGTAAGTGTTTTGTATCTAAACACAGAAGAGGCATAGTAAAAATCCAATATAAAAGATACAAATGGGACACTTGCATAGGGGACTTAACATGAATGGAACTTGCAGGACTGGAAGTTGCTCTGCGTGAGTCAGCGAGTGAGTGGTGACAGAATGTGAAGGCCTAGGACATTACTATACACTACGATAGCCTTTATAAACACCGTACACTTAGGCTACACTACATTTATAAAAATATTTTTATTTCTTTTATAATAAATTAGCTTTACCTTACCATAACTTTTTTACTTTATAAACTCTAGTTTTTTAACTTTTTGACTCTTTTGTAATAACATTTAGTTAAAAACAAAAACACAAGGTACAGTTCTCTTTCTTTTTTTAGAGACAAGTTCTCACATGTTGCTTAGGCTGGACTTAAAACTCCTGGGCTCAAGTGATCCTCTCACCTCAGCCTCCCAAGTAGTGGGGACTACAGGCACATGCCACCGTGCCTGGCTTTCTTTCTCTATATCTTTATTCTATAAACTTTATCTATTTTTAAATATTTTCTTTTTTGCTTAAACTTTTTTTAAAAAACTAATACCCAAAACACACATTAGCCTAGACCTACACAGAGTCAGAATCATCAATATCACTGTCATCCACCCCAACATCTTATCTCACTGGAAGGTCTTCAGGGGGCAGTAACACACATGGAGCTGTCATCTCCCAGGGTGACGTATGCCCTTTTCTGGAATCCCTCTGACAGACCTGCCTGAGGCTGTTTTGCGGTTAACTTAAAAAAAGTAGAAGTAGTGACTCTCAATAGAAAAGTATACTACAGTAAATACATAAACCAGTAAGAGTTTTTTATTATCTTTACCAAGTACTATGTACTGTACATAATTGTATGTGCTATACTTTATATGACTGGCAGCACAGTAGGTTTGTTTACATTAGTATCACCACGAACATGTGATTAGTGCATTGTGCTATGATGTTATGGTGGCTATAACAGGACTAGGCGATGATAATTTTTCAGCTCCACTATCATCTTAGGGAACCATTGTATATGTGGTCTGTTGTTGACCAAAATATTATTATGTGGCACATGACTGTAGTTTATATTACTGAATTAGGTGAATATGAAAGAGTAATTAAATCATTTTATCTAAAATAAAAAGAAATTGATGAGGCTATTTTAGTATTATATGGTAGGTAAAAGATGAAAAAATCCAGTAATTTTATTAATGTCTATAACAATATATTGGGTATTTCTTCTTTATACTTATAACCCAAGACGTCTACCTCATACATAACTATATAATCATATTGTTTGCAACTTTTCTAATGAATTAAGAAACTAGATATCTTGCATTAAGTTACTTGAACTCACTCACTTGTATTAAGAAGTAACAATACTTTCATACAGAGGAACTCTTCTTGGCTAACTTGAAGCTTGACAAACTCCTGTGGGATCTGCCACATGGTAAGGCATAATGAATAGAATGATGATTCTTTCATCCGCTGTCTTGCATCACACACAATACACAAAAGAAAAAGCAACAGGAAAAAAAAATAGTGTCTCAGCCAGTTTAGGTAATTTATCAGGGAATATGGTTTTGGTAATTACCTTACATATTATTGAAAATGACTACTACTTTTAATAAACAAACCCAATATTTGGAATTTTAAACATCTTCTAAACTTTTCACAATACTGAATTTTTGAGGTTAAGAAATCTTAAAACTAGAAAATTATATTAAATACACAGTGACCAAGATTAACATTGTTTCTCACTTTTATTATCACACTTTAAATACCTAAACCAAGAAAACACAGCAGAGGTGTAGGAGTTGAGAATGTGAAGCTGAAGAATGCTCAGAAATGTTTTATTTACTTACAATTTATTTTCTATGAAAAATTATATAATTTTGTGTGCAATTAAATAGGAGAAGTCAGTTCACAAAGCTTACCATATTTTGAACTTTTCTAGGGAAATATACAATGATACAGAAAAGAGTAAAAGAGGACATTGGCAAGCATTAATTAATTGACAAAGTTAAACACAAGTGCTGAAGGCTGAGAAAATTTAATTAAGGCATTTTCCCAACCTTGTGTTGTTTTATAATGTCCACATTAGTCAAATGAAGCTAACAAGAATAATGAAAAGAAAACTAGATTTTGGCTCAAAAGAGATAAGGAATCTCACTGTCATTCAAATGATTTGGCAGATTATATAATTCTCCTGAGACTCAGTTTTCTAAACTGTACAATGAAGAATGCTGATTCCTTACTTATCTCAAGGAATTGTTGGATAAAATGTAATGAAACATGAAAATTATCTAAAAACTGTAAAGACTTATATAAGTGTGAGTTATATACTTCTAAGTCAGCATTTACCATTAGAACAATATAAATATTACCATGAAAAGATTCTTATTCAGTTAAAGGTTGTATGTAGAAAATTAATTAAAATTATTTAAATATAAAGCAAATTGAAATATTTATCTTTCAATTTTTAAAATAAATTACCAGTCTAATTTGTCATGTATGAAGAAAGATGTTTTTACTTTTTGAATGTAAGTCAGTAACAAAAATATTTCTCATTTATTATTGTCATTAGTACCAAGCTATGAAATTTTAAATTGATTAATGAAACATTTAAGTTTATCTTTAAATATATTTCTTGATACATTCTTGATGTGTAAGAAAATTGGATTTGATACAACTATATTTTGAAACAAGAGGAAAAAGCTCCAAATATAAAATTACCGTAAAATGACATTAATGTCATCATATCAAGAACACTAAATATGTGATCATCTATTGAAATATAACTTTCAAAATTATCCTACATGTACACTTAAAATAACAAAAACAACAAAAGTTACTACTTACTCATTTAGTATTAGATCAGGTGCAAAATACAGCATCTGCCCACTGACGTGTTTGTAGGATCTCCATCCTAGACCAAACACCATTAAGCTCATCCAAGAATACTGAATGAGAGTTATCTGGTCATCAATATGTAAGTTTCGAAAACCTACAAAACAAATTAAAAAATACAGTGACCATAAAAATGACTGAATTATGTCAAAAATGTTGAAAATACATATAAATCTGAAAATAGGTATGCATAGGGTAATATAATGTTTTCAATCCCAACATATTTTACACTGAAAATCAGAAAACATTAATAAATAATACAGCCTAAAATATCAGCAACTTTGGAAGTCACTTGAAATTAGTCACTGTGATTTAGCATTTCTGGGATTTTGCTAAGTGAATCCATCATCCATCACTCATTCATGCAACACCCATTTAATAAGAACCATTTGTGTGCCAGGCACTGTATAAAAATGAAGATGAGTAAGAGTCAATCCTAGCCTCAAAAGCAGCTCACAACTCAACAGGAGAAACAAGCACGTGACTGCTGGGGTAGAGAAGGTTAAAAGGGAGTGTATCAGTCAATCGGGAGGGAGGTCAGGAAAAACTTTCTAGAAAAAAAGAGAGAGAATGCCTGAATGGAATATAATCAGTTCGTTAAATCTCAGTTCTTTGGGATTTAAACATAAACTGGTCTTACTTTGTAAAACCACTGCTTTCAGTTGTGTTATATCTAATTTTCTTTTAACAACCCTTAACTATGTCGGGTAGATTCCACAGTCATCAGGTCACTTTCGTTCTCTGAAACTTAATCCAGTCTTGTTTTAAACTTCCGTGTGACTTAAGAGATTTAGAATCTGTGTGTGTGTGTGTGTGTGTGTGTGTATTGGGGGGTATGGTGTGAATGCTTTGGTCTTTCATCCTCTTTTAGGCTGTTCCATGGTGTTGGTGGCAGAAGGATGGCAGGGAAAGGGCAAATGAATCTTGACTTAATCATCACAAGTCTCTCCATGTCTTCCCAATTCTCAAGGGAAGATCACCAGTTCAACAATGAGTAACTTAAAGGTGGGAGAAGCAAAGATGTGTTTAGAGATGTAGGCTGGGTCAGATCATCCAAGGTCTTGCAAGTCTATTAAGGAGCAATGGGAGTGACATAGCCTTGCATTGTAGATGGATCATTCTTAGCTATGTGGTAGGTGGATTCAAGGGAATAAGTCTGGAGTTAGGGAGGACAGTTGGGAGATACTGTCAAAGCCCAGGTGGGAGATGATAAAAGCCTGAAGTAAGTCAAGTCAACACATTGGAATTAAGAGGAGAGAGTGCATCAGAAAAATATTTAAAGGGAAAAATAAAAGACATTTGTCAACTGATTGCCGGTAGATGGGAAGAAGAAGGAATCAAATACATCTTTCAGTATTTGTCTTGAATGGTAGATGATGATAACAGCATTGCTGAGATAAAATAAAGGAGAAGAAACTTGCTAGGGAGAAAATAGTTTTGGATAGGATTCAGGGGTCAACATCCTGGTATCAGCTGCACATATGAATTAGAAGTATGGGGAGATATATGGGCTAAAAATATTAATATAAATTTGAAAGTTATTTGTATCTGAGTATAACTGAAATGATGAAAATGGAGAATTTTTAAAATTAAAGGTATGGAGACAATGTTTTGCTGAGAACATCAACCACTTTCTATAAAGCTGTTTTAAAAACATCTATTTTCTCTAAAAATCCACTGATGTTCTTACAAATAATCTGTTTCAAAAGTAAAACCAAAGCAAAACTTAATTCATTAGCTATCAAGAGCAAAAGAAAGTTATTTCCTGACAATGTTAATCATG
The DNA here is from genome assembly GCF_029289425.2 of Pan paniscus. Classification (NCBI taxonomy): domain Eukaryota; kingdom Metazoa; phylum Chordata; class Mammalia; order Primates; family Hominidae; genus Pan; species Pan paniscus. Next base: position 101,862,829 of record NC_073258.2, read on the forward strand.
TCAAGGTAGGTAGCAAAAAAGAAGGCTCTTCTCTTCATACACTTCAGATCGTCCCATCTTCATGTGAATAGTAGAAAAATTGCTACTCTCTTCTTAGAACTCCTTAGCCTCAATAAGACCAAAAACTCAAATGCATATTCATAATTAGAGATGCCATAGTGAGCATTTACCTTTTACTGAGAAGGGATGCTCTTCAGTGTCTAACCTTTTTTCCTTCCCACCTTTCCTCCCTCCCCTTCTCCCTCCTTTCTTCCCTCCCCTTCTCCCTCCTTTCTTCCCTCCCCTTCTCCCTTTCTTCCCTCCCCTTCTCCCTCCTTTCTTCCCTCCCCTTCTCCCTCCTTTCTTCCCTCCCCTTCTTCCTCCTTTCTTCCCTCCCCTTCTCCCTCCTTTCTTCCCTCCCCTTCTTCCTTTCTTCCCTCCTTTTCCCTCCTTTCTTTCTTCCCCTTCTCCCTCCTTTCTTCCCTCACTCCCTTCCTCCCTCCCTCCTTTCTTCCTTCCCTCTCTTTCTTCCTTTCCTCTTTTTCCTCCTCCTCCCTCACTGCTCCCTAATACCTTCCTGCTTTCCTTCTTTCCTTCCCTCCTTCCTTCCTCCCGTCCTTCCTTTCTCTGTGTGGGCAGAGTTCCCCACTGGTTGTAGTTTTTGCGAGAGCAAATGCCTTACCTTCCTACTTTCCCACGGAGAAAGCTGGGTAAACCTTCTCCTTCTTTGGGCTTGGGGCATAGGTTTGGCCCATGGAACATATACTAACAGGAATTTGAATCAGAAAATACTAAAGCAAAGAGAAAGATATGACTATTTATTCTTGATGTTGGTGGTGTCCAGATAATGAGAACCAATGGGAGGATTTGTGATGCTTGCTTTTTAGCCCTTCAGATGTGCCTTGGCTTCTGCCCATATTCTAAGCTTGTCCTCTAGCTTCTATTCAGTGAACCCCTGGTGTCCTCTCAGTAAATTATTTTTTTTCTTTTTCTTTTGTTTTTAAAAGTCAGGGTTTTTTTGTTGTTGCTTGTGTGTTTTATAATTAACATCGTTTATTTTTAATACTGGCATCCAAGAATCCTGGTTTACTCAGGTGCAGAAAGACTCTCTAAATAAGCAGACAAAAAAATTTTTGGTATGCAAGTTTTATCATTTTTTAATTTGCATATGACTTGAACGTGTCTTCAAGTATAGGTCTACATAATAACTTTTTAAGAAAATTATAAAGCTCAATACAATAAATCTAATACATAAATGCTGCTTGTAAGTCAAATATTTAAGAGACTACAAAAATGGGTAATCTTGTGATACAATTTAGAATCATTTGACAAGAGATCAATGAATTGTCTTAAGTTTTTGAAAAGGAAGCCTTTCTAAAGGGAGGCACATATAAACCTCCCTATTGCTGATCTGTCTCAACAAATTGGAAGGCATTCAGGACAGAAGACCCAAGTTCCAGTCCTGGCTCTACCACTTACTAACATCCACTTTGGAAACATCACTTATTATCATTGAATCTAAATTTCTTCATAAGTAAAAATCACAATTGACAATGATAACTAACTCAGTGAGTTGCTATGAGACAAATGGGATAATTATGCACACTGTAGAACACTATGGAGATATTTATTATTGGTCTATCAATGCAACAGAATTGCTCATTGGAGTAATACTAGTATGAAATCCACCAGTCAGTTTAATGGGAAGTCTCTAATACTAAAACACAATGCCATAAAAAAAAGTGTTAGGAGGCATTTTATATATTATAGAACATATAAGATAGAACTGAAGTATAAAAAATAATGGTGAAAAAATTTTAAAGATAAATTATGTGTTTGTTCTGGCATATATATTTTCCAGAATATATATTTTATGTGTGTTGTTATATATAACAAATTATATATTTCATATAATACAAAAAAATGGGCTGGGCGCAGTGGCTCACGCCTGTAATCCCAGCACTTTGGGAGGCCAAGGTGGGTGGATCACAAGGTCAAGAGATTGAGACCATCCTGGCCAGCATGGTAAAACCCTGTCTCTACTAAAAATACAAAAATTAGCTAGGTGTGGTGGTGTATGCCTGTAGTCTCAGCTACTTGGGAGGATGAGGCAGGAGAATGGTTTGAACCCAGGAGGCTGAGGTTGCAGTGAGCCAAGATCGTGCCACTGCACTCCAGCCTGGTGACACAGCGAGACTCCATCTCAAAAAAAAAAAAAAAAAAAAAAAGGCTCATAGAAAGTTCGTTTTCATTAATCAGATGTATTAAAACATTAACCAAGTGTTCACGATAATCTCCACAAATACATTTATTATTCTCTATATCTTTCTTGGTGAACTTTATAACTTTCTAAAAAAAGTATTTTATAATATTTAAATATTTGACTTAACTATGCTGTAATTTTTCACTTCAGGCATTTGTTTTATGTTAACCTTTGAGTAGTTTTAAACATTTAAACATTTTACAAAATTATGTAAGAATTAAATTGTTCTTTATCCAAAAACAGATCCTGTCTACATTTACATGTTTACATTCACTTTATCCTACTCTTAGTTTTTGTTTTCATCTTTTTGCTTTTTTCTTTGTTTTTGCATTCTGGGACTAGAAATCCAGGCTTACTTTTATTTTATGACAACATTAAAGGCAAATCTTATTACAATAACTTTAAATTTATAAAATTACCAATATTTATAGCAGAAACTATATTTCTGTTTGTTTGACAGAATGGAATAGAACTCAGAAAATAACCTTTATTTACTCCACCTTTTACAGTGCTTATCTGTGATAAATGTACAATGTTAAATTGACTTGAACATGCCTAGTATAGAAATGCTATTTTTTTCCTTATTAACTGTAATATCATTCATTACTTTATGCTGAAACAAAGATGGGAACACAGAGATTAAATTCCCAATGATGATAATGATCAGGTAAACTTAGTACATTTGAGATGACCAAAATGAAAAACCTTCACATAGAGAACTGATGGATTATCACTAATTGTGTTTAACAAATGTTAAAAAAAAAAACAACACTCTTTTCCTTTTAAGTGACTTGACCTGATAATTTCTGACAAAAGCCCTGTTACAGCTGTCCAATTTTAGCTTAAAGAATTAACAGAAAGTATATAGTGAAGAGATGGCCTGGGGCTGGGTGTGGTGGCTCATGCCCGTAGTCTCAGTGCTTTGGGAGGCGAGGCAGGAGAGTCACTTGAGGCCAGGAATTTGAGACCAGCCAAGACCCAGTCTCTACAAACCAATTTAAAAAGCTTGTCCAGGTGTGGTGGTGCACACCTGTAGTGCTGGGGAGGCTGAAGTTACTGGGGAGGCTGAAGCAGGATGATGGCTTGAGCCCAGGAGTTCTAAGCTGCCGTGAGCTACAATCATGCCACTGCACTCCAACCTGGGTGACAGAGTGAGAGTCTATCTCAAGAAAAAAAAAAAAAAAAAAGATGGCCTGTATGACAGTACTACTAAGTTCCCCAATCTTACTCCCAGAGTTTTGATAAAATATGTAGGTTTGGGTTCTGTAAAAAATGTCATGTAATTGAAACAGATAATCTACAACAATGGCAGAGCATTAAATATCTCAGCACCTTCTGACACAAAGCAACAACTTTCATACACAAGTATCAATGTTGAGAAGCACAAAGAAGCTTCAATATGATTAAGTATAATCACCAATGTATGTTTGATGATTTATGCTGAATAAGAAGTTAATGTCTGATAATCTAAGGTAGTATAGTTCTTTGCAAATCAATTCTGTAATTTAAATTTCTATAAATATTCTTTAACCATCTATTTGGGAGGAAGCATTATACTTGCAATTAGGATCAAGGTTAGAAAGATGCTGTTTCTGCCTTTAACACTATAGGCTTGTGAGACAGATGGAAAAGTAGAACACAATTGTAACTCAGAGTCATAGTGTTATGGTTGACAAGCACAAAGGAGACAAGGGAGAGTACAGGGTTTCCTCACCCAGTCTAGGAAGGCTCAGAGAAATCTTCCCAGAGCAAGTGACAAGTAATGAGAATCCTGAAAGATAGTTACAGGTCAAAGGAAGACGTGGGAAAAGAGATGGGCTGCCAGGTAGGAAAAATAATATGGGCAAGAGAAGAAGGCTAGAATTTGAGCAAACAGCATTTAGGGAACTAGATCTTAGAGTCGTGTGAAGAGGAATGATGAGAGATTAACACTGCAAATTCAGGAGCCAGATCACAGAAAGCCCTTGGATATTGAGGCCATGGAGTTTGGATGCTATTTGGAAAAAGAAATGGAAAATATGATTGATTATAATTGTTTTAGAAAAATGATTCTGGGGGTAGAATAGAGGATCATTTGGGCACCACGTGAAATTGTTGGTAATAGAATCAGTCAGGAGGCTGCAACATGAATCCAAGTAAAAAAAGACCAGCACCAAACTAAGTCAGGGAAGTAGCAACAGAAGTAGCATGTATAATGAATCATATATTTAATAAGTGGAATTGATAGAATTTGACAATTTATTGGATAAGGGGTGAAGGAGAAACTGAGCCAAGGATGATACCAAAAATTCTGGCTGAGGTGCCATTTCAAGATACTGGAAAAGGCCTTAGGTTTAGGGGGTCATGCTGACTTAGAAGTCATCTGGGTGGAGCTGTGTAATAAGCAGTTGAAAGTTCAGTAGTTTTGTAGAGGGTCTGGCTAATATTATGTATTTAGGAGTCATCGAAATATAGTGGTAGTTGAAGACAAGACTATGAATGAGCTTATGCAGACTGTGTAGAGTGAGAAATGACTGGAAAAGATAGAACCCAGAACACAAACAAATTTATAGTGTGGGTGGAAGAACAAATCCACACAGGAGTCGGGAAATGTACATAGGGAGAGAAACATATCTACCTGGAAGGGAAGTGACAAATACCTAAGCAGGAGTCTTAGCAAGAAATAGTTACTTTGCCAATAGTCCCAGAGGTAGGTGAAACACATTAAGGGCTGGAAATATTCATCTAATTTGACAAGTAAAAATTTTTGTTGCCACTGGCAATCATAATTTCAGTGGAATAGGGTGTGAGAAAAACCATGTTTTAGTCTTTATCAACACATTTATTAAGGCCTTTACTCTCAGTATGCTACTCTCATTTCTCTCTCATCATTTTTTTCTGGAGAGCAATAATTTAATTTAGTCTTCTGATTCGGTAAGGAAGAGAAAAAATCCTCTGCCAAGATGCAATGACTCACTGACTCAAAAGTTGTTTTGGCACGCTTCAAAAGCAGAAAAATGAGGCAAAATACTGTTCTAATATTCTGATACGAATAATTGCAAGTAGTCTGGTGAAATGACACAAAGAATAAAGTATGTCCTAAAAAATGCAAGGTTTAAAAATTCAAAGCATTGACCTAAATGGAGTTTTCACTAAGTTAACTGAAATATCAAGACAAAATTATGCAACGGAAGTGTTTCCCTCATACCCCCTCTGTCACATCAATTTCACTGCAACGTATTGATGTACAGGATGAGGACAATTTAAAGGTGACACCGAATTGTGAATTAGTACTTTTAATTTAAACTCTAACATCTACAGTAATTTTTAAGACCCTCCTTGATCAGCCTATAACTTACACCTCTAAGTTTACTTTCCATTATTCAGTTCAAAATAAATTTCTTTTCAATGGTTTCTTACCATTTGGGTGATTAAATCTCCCGAAGGCCAGTACTTACTGTAGCAGTGTCCGAGGGACTGTATGTACAAATGTGTTTTCTCAATCCATAGCTACTAAAAGCTTTAATTACTACCCTATGGGGAGACTATAAAATTTTTGATGTTACTAAGGGACCCCCCACACTTGAAAAGGTTGAGAACCATTAATATGCTGGTTTAATGCATTATTCAGCAAACCTATCTCATGCTTTTCTTATTTCAGCCATACTGTTCCTTCTATCTAGAATGCTTTCTCTTATCATGATTTATCAAAGTCTTGTTTCTCCTGTAAGATGCAGTTTAACTGACATTTTTGTCTCTGAAGGCTTCTTTAGTCCTTGAAGCCAAAAATGTTCTTCTGTCCCCACTTTCATTATATCTGTATCTTATATCACTTTCACATAACACTATAGTTGTTTGGGTATCTTCTCTCTGCTACTGGATTGAGAGTTCCTTAATAGAGGGAATATGTCTTGTTCATTAAAAAAATTCAAATATCGTGTTGCTCTACATTTCAAATAAGAAAATATTGCCCACTAAGGCTACAGATAAAAGCCCATGTAAAATCACTCATTTGCAATGTATCCTAAGAGATGGTTTATAAACATGCTGACATAAGGCTAGAGCATCTTGCAAGTCTCTATTAAAGTAAAAGGGGTGGGGCGCGGTGAGTCATGTTTGTAATTCCAGCACTTTGGGAGGCTGAGGCAGGCAGATCACTTGAGTCCAGGAGTTCAAGACCAGCCTGGGTAAAACAGTTAAACCCAATTTCAACTAAAAATAAAAAAAATTTAGCCAAGCAAGGTGGCGCATGCCTGTAGTCCCAGCTACCAGCTCATCAGGAGGCTGAGGTGGTAGGATAACTTGAGCCCAAGAGGTCCAGGCTGCAATGAGCCAAGATCATGCCACTGTGGTCCAGCCTGGGCAATAGAGTGAGACCCTGTCTCAAAAAAAAGAAAAGAAAAGAAAAGAAACAAAAGGATATATCTGAAATATTTTTGAAGAAATATAAACTACCATTATTATAACAGATCCAAGATAATGGAAGAGTATAGACAAAGAAGAAATGAGAAAGCCCTACCAGGCAATAAGAATTCTTAGGGCACCTGCAAATATATGCCTAGGTGTCTTCATAAACGCTGTCACCTTTGTTATGATGGTCATTCTGCATCAGATCTTAATGTGACTTTCCAAATACAGTTTCCTATTGTGAAAGAATGATCTGATCTGTTAATATATTCTCCTAGCAACATAAGTATTATGTATATTTATATTGTGTGTGTGTGTGTGTGTGTGTGTGTGTGTGTCTCACTGTAAATAAGCAAGTTAGTTGACATTCTGGCTAATTAGTGAGGATCACTTAACAAAAGTCTGTCTTCCACAGACTTATTAGTTTTATTACACATGAGTGAATGAACGAAATAAATTTCTTTTACATGCAAAACTGATGACCAGATGCTAGCATGTGCTGTACCAAAATGCATTCACACCATGAGCCCAGCCTTGTGGCTTTTCTTTCTAAACCACTGTATAATTATTAGATATTGAACACAGCAGGTACATAATAGACATTTATTGAGTGAATAAGTGAATAAAAACTGTAAGCTTATTTCAAGTCAATTGAAATCAGTTTTAAGTAGCTAATAATACTAAAGTACTTTCTATACATGTGTCCATCCAAGTCCTTTCTCGGAGGTAAAATAGTCACTCTAGCTCACTGACCATTTTCATAATTCATTCAATAGTGCTATTCCCAAAATGCAGACCATGAAAATATGGCTTTAAAAGTCCACAGGCCACAAGAGACTTTGATAATCTCAATGTTTCCCTGTTTGCAATTAATGGAAACAGTATGGGTAATACTAGTGTTGCCATTATTCTGATTTACTACACAAAAATTACATTTTGCAGCATTAAAAAAGTTGCCACCAAATTCAATGTAAGAGTTTTCTCTCATTCCTTTTTGTGGTTGTGTGGGGGTCAAAAAGTCCTGATAGATAATGGTTTCCGGTTAAAAAGGTCACTTAGCTTTTATCCAAAGTGAATAAGTCATCTTTTCAAGTATAACTGGTTATTTTCTAACGTTACCAGCTGATGCTAGAATCTTTTTAAATAGTAAAGAACCTCCAAAATTGCAAACAAAAGGAATATAAACCATATCAACAAAAACCAAAGAAATCATATTTTCCAAATAATAGAACAATGGAGAAAAATTAAACACATGTTTAAACACTCATTTTTAAACAGAAAAAGTTCATCAATGCTATTGGGTTATTTTTATTTATCAAAGCTCTGTCAAGTTTGATAACCACTATGTGATAAATCTTAAACATTTAGAATGTTCAAAAAATTATTGTCTGTTTAAGGCCTTTTGGTGAGACCGAAGCCAATAAGAATCTGGGCATTTTGATTTTTCTATAAAATTACTTCATCTCCACTAGAATACTGAATTCTATTAACATTTCTTAATATGTTTTTTTGAAAGATTCAACAAACAGGTATCTATTTTTCTTTCTCTTTCATGTAATTGAATTTTCAGTAACAATTCATCAATTGTATTTCAAACCTTTTAGGTAGAATAATAACTGAGAATTATATTAAGGAGAATTGAGAAGAAATTCTTTTTCTAAAAGTGCCACTGAATTTACTTGGGGACTAAAAGGACATAATATGTTTAATTCTTGATCAGATATTAGAAAAATAATTTGTCTATAGCAGTATAAGGGTATTACTGATGTGAAGAGAATGTAGTTTTTTTAAAAAGTTCTATTTCTAATTATAGGAGTAATGCCTTCACAAACAATTGCTATACATGTATTCTCCTGGCTCTGCAGTCTAAGATTTAACCAAATGAGAATTTCATCCTTGTTATTCTTTCAAGTACTTGGCTCCTACAGAGCTGTGGTGAGGGAGCAAAAATAGCTGATAAGTAAAGTGACTGAAATTCTTCTGTGATGATATAATCCAAGTTCTCTCTGTTGCTGGGCGATATACTCTCTTTGGGTATAAATTAGAGGAATAGTGACTAGAGATTCTTTTCTCTGTGTGCTATTATTTTTTAAAGTAATTTATGTTAGGGAATTTTGTTTTCTTAATTTACTTTTGACACCTTACTGTACTCTGAATACTACTTTGATTTGTTATATGACTTTATACATTCAGTTTTATTTTCAACCAAATGAGGTTGGTTGAATTAAGAGTTAGAATAAATAGGGCATTTATAAAAAATGGTCCATTTATCATTTCTGAGCTACTCTAATATCTGTGGTTGAACACATAAACCTAAGCTATTTCTTATTAGCATAAGTTTAATGTATGCAATTTCTGACTCATCAGTAAGACTCAGTGTGTTCTCTAATTTTTTATATTTCTGTAACACATATTAGGGTCCTAGACAAATATTTTGAACTGCTCAAACACATACTATCACATACTGTTTTATATTGTAGTTAATTTACTGCATAGAGTGTTTTATTTAACAATGTACTAATACAACAAACATAGTCTATTTTTTATTACATGCTGTACATAAAAATTATTATTACCTGGCAATGATTTAGACCACTTGACTACTGAAAGAAGTTGCCTCTCGCCTAGTTGATTAAGACTTGTCAGCAAAGAACTGGAGGTGTCAGGTTTTGTGTTGTCATGTCCTGCATAGATCACATCTGGTTCAATGCTCATTAACAGGTTGATCAGTGGTGGAATCAACTGTATGTCTTGACCTGGTGAAAAACTGAATCTCTGGCTTAGGGCTTGGCTTTCATTTGGAATGCCCACTGGCTGTGGGAGAGCAACAGCATCCAGTGCTCTCACAACTCTGACTTTATTGAACTTTTTAAATTTTCGACCTACAGAGAAGAAAAAAAAGAAATTCATGTAAATATATATAAACTCCATATCCCAGTATAGTATTATTTTTCCTAAGTCTTAGAATCATAGCATTATGCATTTTAGCATCAATCGAATAAAATGAAATAGAATAAAAGTGTTAGATATTAAAATTACAAAAAATAAATTAAAACATGTAACTCTTGATTAAAAAAAATTTAGGCCTCAGACTTGGATTAAATAATTAGTTACATCAACAATCACTGGGTGGGTGAGGTGTGGGTAATTATACCAGTATTCTGCAGGGGTCATGGAGCTTTTTAGGAGAAGATATGAATAAAAAGACAAAGAGTTTTAGTAGTGACTACGCTCAGTATTGGTCCATATTCTGATAGAACAGCCTTCCAAAAGCTAATGCTACAGACTACATTAATTGAAACTTAGTCTATAATGGTTGTTAAATCTTCTTTGAGGTTTTGTTCTTTTAAGAATATGTTAAAAGAAAAGCATTTGTTTGCCAGCCCCACAAAATCTTTTTATACAATTTCATTAGGTTCATTGATCCCTTAAAATCAATCCAGCTCTACTTTTATGAGATCTAAGACTCAAAATTAATAATCCTTTTTCTAAATTAAGGAAAGAGAAAGTTTATACCCGTGCTGGTCAGATCACATTTGTATTTCTGGATGATTTCTGGAGTTTCTACTTTGATGAATTCTGATATGTTAGGGGAAAAAGATGGATGGTGAGATAAGTAGAATCTGCTTTATGAGAAATGATTGAAGGAGAAAAGCATGCTTATTTGGGCTGCTGGTAGTTCACAGATGCCTTGAGGAGAATTAGAGAAAGTTCTGGTGATGTGATATCAGGCTGGATTCAGCCCCACCTGCTTTGTGCCAGGCAAGGGCTACTTATCAGTATGAAGTAGCTGTTTAACCAAGGGAAGGCTGATACCTGCAATTATCTAAGCAGAGGTTGCAATCTGCTGGCTCTAGTATCTGATCATGCCCACAGATACATTTTGTTTGGCTCAGACAATGCTGACCAGAATTATGAGACCATCCGTGAATTACTTAGGTGGCAACAATCTGTTAAAGTTTAGTTGCAATGGTTGCTTTTGGATGGGGCATGTGTATTCCAGTTTTTCCAGTTCCCTCCACAAACTGGTGGTACGCCAGTGGTCTCTTTTCTTAAGTCTTGTCACTCTAGCTACTTATTTACCTGGTCTCTGTAAACATTTGTCTCTGAGATTTCTGAACTCAGGGTATTGTCATAAAGAAAAAGGATTATACTTGTTCTATAAAGCCCCAAGGAATGGCCAGGCATGGTGGCTCATGCCTGTAGTTCCAGCACTTTGAGAGGCCGAGGTGGGCAGATTACCTGAGGTCAGAAGTTCGAGACCAGCCTGGCCAACATGGTGAAACCCCGTCTCTACTAAAAATACAAAAATTAGCTGGGTGTGGTGGTGGGCACCTGTAATCCCAGTTACTCCAGAGGCTGAGGCAGGAAAATCACGTGAACCCAGGAGGCAGAGGTTGCAGTGAGTCAAGATCATGCCATTGCACTCCAGCCCAGGTGACAAGGGAGAAACTCCACCTCAAAAAAAAAAAAAAAAAAAAAAAAGCCCCAACGAGTTGAGCTAAAACTTGTAGGAGATGGGAAAACAAAACAATTGCCATGGGTAAAAAACAAAGGGGATTCAAAATTATTTGCAGAGATCAAATGAGCTTTCTGGGGGAAGGAATGAGTCACAAAGGGAAGGGAAGGAACAGTTATGGAGTATATAGCATATGCCAGGAATTGTGTGTGTGTGTGTTTTTGTCTAAGGGAAGATAATGTTAAGAAGAGGGCTAAAGTTTCCCTGTCCATGACTATAATCTTCAACAAAGGCACCACTGTTTGTCACCTTTATTTATTTTTTCCAGTGTCTTTTGGCAATACATGTCTGCTAAATGAATGAAGGAATACATAATTGTCTTTTCCATCTCCCACTCTGAATATCTTGTCTTTATTATCTGTTGCTGTATGGTTTGCACTACATAATATTGTTTCAGTCAATGACAGACCACATATACAACAGTGTTTTCATAAGATAGTATTTTTTACTGTACTGTCTCTATCTTTAGATATGTTTAGGTACACAAATACTTACCATTGCATTACAGTTGCCTACAAAATTCAACAGAGTAACATGCTGTATCGGTTTGTAGCCCAGGAGCAATGGGCTACACCAAACAGCCTAGGTGTGTAGAAGGTTATACCATCTAAGTCTGCGTAAATGCATTCTATGATGTTCAATGATGAAATTGACTACTTCATGACACATTTCTCAAAATGTATCCCTACTCTTAAATGACGCATGACTGTTTTTGTTTCCTTCAGAGAACATAGCTTCCTCCACCAGGCTTGCTGCCCTGTAAGGATAGGGGCTAGGTCCATTTCATTCACTAATGTAGATCTGAAGCTTTATAAACTGCTAACTACACAGTGGACTCCTGATAGATATTTGCTAAGTTATTAAAGTAGTTGTTTTGACCTAACATAGCTTAAAAAAGAATATCAGAAGAGAGTACTAAAAAGGGAATGTGAACAGCAATGTGATATTTAAAAACCACTTTGTTGTTTTTTTATATAGGATATTTGTTCAAAGAAGTTATTCCTAACCTTTATGCATAAGAACCATTACTAAGTAATGCAAGTAACAAATCTGTAGAACTTCATATAATTGTACTCTTAGCATTTGTTGATTGAGAAAATAGACAATGGCAAAAAGTACTCTGAATTCAGTGACTAGACAATGGCAAAAAGTACTCTGAATTCAGTGACAGTTTAGAACGACTTTGTATTATATTTTTGCACCTCTGAAAAATAACACCTGGTATTTTGGGTAATCTAAGCAGAGAATAGGCATGTGGGGTCAGTGGTCCCCCACTCCCCTGCCCGCTGCATTGACATCAGGAGATGACAGGCATGGGAGCTTTGTTTGCTGGAAGGAGGGAAGATTTGGGCTGAGACGCTGGGGGTGAGCAAGGGGGGATAAGAAAGCGGATGGACATGGTGGCTGAATAGTTGTCTCTCATTCAAGCTGATGGATGAGGTTTTGAGGGATTGAATCAGAAGCAGAGGTAATGATTTGGGGGAGGCTTAGGGGGAAAGAAGCTCCATTTGGAGAATATTTTCTTTGTGGCCAATCTACAGTATGGCTACCCCTGTACTCTGCCTTCCCTCCTGTTACAACTCATACTCCTGACATTTCAATACCAAATCTTAGTCCTTCTCACCCACTCAGGGACTTTTCTCTGAAATCATTTTCCCTCTTGTCTGCATCCTCTAATAGTCCCTCTCACACATAATGTATTCCGTGGAGAAACATCACTCTCTTCATTTCCTCTCCTCCAATTCTCCCTTGAACCTTCTCCAGTCAGGTCATTCCTCTCCTTATCCCAACCAAATTATTCTTGGCAAGGCCTTCAAAGATTTCTAAATTTCAAAAAACAATGGCCAATTCTCAGTCCTGGTCTTAACCCGGGTAAGAACTTAACACATTGATCGTTTCCTTCTTCTTTTAACGCTCTTATTCATTTGGCTTCCACATATTTCATTCTTGTAGTCACTCTTTCAGTCTCTCTGTCTAGCTCTTTTTCATCTTCTCAACTTCTAAATCTTTGAGTACACCAAGCTCAGTCCTCAGACTTCTCTTAGATATCTATGCTCTTTCTAGGTGTCTGCATCTAGTTCTATGTCTCTAATATCATCTAGACATTAATGATTACCAAATTTACAGTCCTAGACCCAGCTTTTCCAAGAAACTCTAGACTCAACTATCCAACTGTATTCTCAGCATCTCCACTTGTATTTCTAACAGACCCCTCAAATTAATATGTTTAGAGCAGAACTTTGATGCATTGGTCCAAACATGCATCTTCTAGGTTTGTAACTTCATTTACATACCTGCTGCTCTAGCCCCAAACTCTAGAGTCATTATTGATACCTCACATCTAATACATCAGCAAATCCTAGTGGATAACCATGAAAATATAACCCAAATCCAAATACCCGTTTCCACTGCTTGCACCATAATTTATGTCCCCACAATCACAGTTGGACTATTGTAACATATGCTGGCTGGTTTCCCAGCTTTCACTTTTTGTAGACTATTTTCTATACAACTTTAAAGACTTAATCAGACTATGTCATTCTTGCTTGATATTTTCAGTGACTCCTGATCCTACTTAGAATGAAGTTAAAATTCATATCAAGCTCTACAAGGCCCAACTTACCCTTGCATAGATGGTCTCTCTTCTATTCTCCCTCATGCTCCACCCATATTGATGCCCATCTTGCCCTTGAAGTGTGTTTCTGCCTTGGGGTCTTACACTGACGAGTTCCTCTGCATGAAATGATTTTTTCCTTGGATATTTGCATGGCTTGCTTCCTCACCTAATTTATATTTCTGCATATCGCCTTATCAGATAGCTTGTTTTTATCTATCCTATAGATATTTATAACATATATACCCAAAATACACAAAGAATTCCTATAAATCAGAAAGAAAAGGCATGAACAGATATTTCACAGAGGAAGAAATATATAGATGACAAAATACAACAATATGACTGACCTCATTATTAACCAGAGAAATGCAAAGTAAGACCACATGAGACATTATCTACCTAAAACGGCAAGGACACAGAATACAGGAACACACAAAACAATGAAGAGCTGCCATGGAGTGTAAACTACTACTACTTTAAAAACAATCTAGCATTATCTAGTAAAGCCCAGCATGAGCATGTATTACAATCAGAAATTTCATGCCCAGGTGTGCAGGTTACCTACAGAAACTCTCACACATGAACCACCAGAATACATGTAAAATAATGTTCACAATTGAACTGTAGGTAAAGCACAGCAAATATCAAGTGGAAGTACATGTCAATACATGAGAATAAATAAATGGGAGATACTCATACAATGAAATCGTACAGTGTAGGAAAAAACAAACCAGAATAATACAAATCAAAATAAAAAACACAAATATAATATTAGGCAGTAAGATCAAATTGCATAAATATACATACCATTTCTATGGAGTAGAAAAAAACATCTCAAAACTAAAAAAATCTATTAGTGAGAAATACATAGATATTAAAAAATCCTATAGAATAATATAAGAAAATGACCAACTCCAAATTAAAGATATAGAGGTTTCTGGAGAAAGAGAAAGAGGAATGTGATAAGGAAGAAATATGCAATCAATTTCAAGTGTAGTGATAATATTCATATTTTCTTAAGCCAACTGAGTCCAGAGGTGGATGTTAATCATATTGTTTCTATATGTCATTTGCTTTATATGCATTTTTTTATGAATAAAATATATTAAAAGGTATGGCTTATTCTTAGGATACAAAATCAATGTGCAAAAATCAGTCATTCCTATACACCAATAATAGACAAACAGAGAGCCAAATCATGAGTGAACTCCCACTCACAATTGCTACAAAGAGAATTAAATGCCCAGGAATACAACTTACAAGGGATGTGAAGGGCCTCTTCAAGGAGAACTACAAAACACTGCTCAAGGAAATCAGGGCACAAACAAATGGAAAAACATTCCATATTCATAGATAGGAAGAATGTATATTTTGAAAATGGCCATAGTGAACAAAGTAATTTATAGATCCAATAATAGCTCCATCAAGCTAACATTGACTTTCTTCACAAAATTAGAAAAAAATTACTTTAAATTTCATATGGAACCAAAAAAGAGCCTGTATAGCCAAGACATCCTAAGTCAAAAGAACAAAGCTGGAGGTATCATGCTACCTGACTTCAAACTATACCACAACTCTACAGTAACCAAAACAGCATGGTACTGGTACCAAAACAGATATATAGACCAATAGAACAGAACAGAGGCCTCAGAAGTAACGTCACAAATCTACAACCATCTGATCTTTGACAAACCTGACCAAAAAAAACAATGGGGAAAGGATTCCCTATTTAATAAATGGTGTTGGGGAAACTGGCTAGCCATATGCAGAAAACTGAAAGTGGACCCCTTCCCTACACCTAATACAAAAATTAACTCAAGATGGACTAAAGACTTAAACATAAGACCTAAAGCCATAAAAACCTTAGAAGAAAACCTAGGCAATACCATTCAGGACATAGGCATGGGCAAAGACTTCATGACTAAAACACCAAAAGCAATGGCAACAAAAGACAAAATTGACAAATGGGATCTAATTAAACTAAAGACCTTCTGCACAGCAAAAGAAACTATCATCAGCGTGAACAGGCAACCTATAGAATGGGAGAAAATCTCTGCAATTTATCCATCTGACAAAGGGCTAATATCCAGAGTCTACAGGGAACTTAAACAAATTTACAAGAAAAAAAAACATCAAAAAGTGGGTGAACGGTATGAACAGACACTTCTCAAAAGAAGACATTTATGTGGCCAAAAAACATGAAAAAAAGCTCATCATCACTGGTCATGAGAGAAATGCAAATCAAAACCACAATGAGATACCATCTCACACCAGTTAGAATGGCGATCATTAAAAAGTCAGGAAACAAAAGATGCTGGAGAGGATGTGGAGAAATAGGAAAGCTTTTACACTGTTGGTGGGAGTGTAAATTAGTTCAACCATTGTAGAAGACAGTGTGATGATTCCTCAAAGATCTAGAACCAGAAATGCCATTTGACCCAGTAATCCCATTACTGGGTATATACCCAAAGGATTATAAATCACTGTACCATAAGACACATGCACATGTATGTTTACTGCAGCAGTATTCACAATAGCAAAGACTTGGAACCAACCCAAATCCTCATCAGTGAGAGACTGGATAAAGAAAATGTGGCACATATACACCATGGAATACTATGCAGCCATCAAAAGGGATGAGTTCATGTCTTTTGCAGGGACATGGATGAAGCTGGAAACCATTCTCAGTAAATTAACACAAGAACAGAAAACCAAACACTGCATATTCTCTCATAAGTGGGAGGTGAACAATGAGAACACATGGACACAGGGAGGGGAACATCACACACCGGGGCCTGTTGAGGGGTGGGGAGCTAGGGGAGGGATAGCACTGGTAGAAACATCTAATGTAGATGATGGATTGTTGGGTGCAGCAAACCACCATGGCACATGTATATCTATGTAACAAACCTGCATATTCTGTACATGTATCCCAGAACTTAAATTAAAAAAAAAAAAAGTAGAGTGGTTGCTGGCTGGCAAGATGGCTGAATAGGAATAGCTCCGGTCTGTAGCTCCCAACGCGATCAACACAGAAGGTGGGTGATTTCTGCATTTTCAACTGAGGTACCCGCCTCATCTCATTGGGACTGGCTAGACAGTAGCTACAGCCCATGGAGAGCGAGCTGAAGCAGGGTGGGGCATTGCCTTACCCGGGAAGCGCAAAGAGTGGGGAAACTCCCTCCCTTAGCCAAGGGAAGCCGTGAGTGACTGTGCTGTAAGGAACAATGTGTTCCGGCCCAGATACTATGCTTTCCCCATGGTCTTTGCAACCCACAGACCAGGAGATTCCCTTGGGTGCCTAAATCACCAGGGCCCTGGGTTTCAAGCACAAAACTGGGCAGCCATTTGGGCAGACAATGAACTAGCTGCAGGAGTTTTTTTTCATACCCCAGTGGCACCTGGAATGCCAGTGAGACAGAACCATTCCCTCCCCTGAAAGGGGGGCTGAAGCCAGGGAGCCAAGTGATCTAGCTCAGCAGATACCATCCCCACAGAGCCCAGTAAGTTGAGATTCACTGGCTTGAAATTCTCGCTGCCAGCACAGCAGTGTGAAGTCGACCTGGGACGCTGGAGGATGGTGGTGGGAGGGGCGTCCACCATTACTGAGGCTTGAGTAGGCAGTTTTCCCCTCACAGTGTAAACAAAACCACCTGGAACTTCAAACTGGGCAGAGCCCACTGCAGCATGGCAAAGCTGCTGTAGCCAGACTGCCTCTCTAGACTCCTCTCTGGGCAGGGCATCTCTGAAAGAAAGGCAGCAGCCCCAGTCAGGGGCTTATACATAAAACTCCCATCTCCCTGGGACAGAGAACCTGGGGGAAGGGGTGGCTGTGGGCGCAGCTTCAGCAGACTTAAACGTTCCTGCCTGCTGGCTCTGAAGAGACCAGCGGATCTCCCAGCGCAGCACTCAAGCTCTGCTAAAGGACAAACTGCCTCCTCAAGTGGGTCCCTGACCCCTGTGCCTCCTGACTGGGAGATACCTCCCAGCAGGGGTCGACAGACACCTCACACAGGAGAGCTCTGGCTGGCAATCTGGTGGGTGCCCTGCTGGGATGAAGATTCCAGAGGAAGGAACAGGCAGCAATCTTTGCTGTACTGCAGAGTCCGCTAGTGATACCCAGGCAAACAGGGTCTGGAGTGGACCTCCAGCAAACTCCAGCAGACCTGCAGCAGAGGGGCCTGACTGTTAGATGGAAAACTAACAAACAGAAAGGAATAGCATCAACATCAACAAAAAGGATGTCCACACAAAAACCCCATCTGAAGGTCACCAACGTCAAAGACCAAAGGTAGATAAATCCATGAAGATGAGGAAAAACCAGTGCAAAAAGGCTGAAAATTCCAAAAATCAGAATGCCTCTTCTCCTCCAAAAGATCACAACTCCTCACCAGCAAGGGAATAAAACTGGACGGAGAATGAGTTTGACAAATTGACAGAAGTAGGCTTCAGGAGGCGGGTAATGACAAACTCCTCTGAGTTAATGGAGCATGTTCTAACCCAATGCAAGGAAGCTAAGAACCTTGAAAAAAGGTTAGAGGAATTGCTACCTAGAATAACCATTTTAGAGAAGAACATAAATGACCTGATGGAACTGAAAAACACAGCACAAGAACTGTGTGAAGCATACACAAATATCAGCAGCCAAATTTATCAAGCAGAAGAAAGGATATCAGAGATTGAAGATCAACTGAATGAAATAAAGCATGAATACAAGATTAGAGAATAAAGAATGAAAAGGAACAAACAAAGCCTCCAAGAAATATGGGACTATGTGAAAAGACCAAACTTACATTTGATTGGTGTACCTGAAAGTGACGGGGAGAATGGAACCAAGTTGGAAAACACTCTTCGGGATAGTATCCAGGAGAACTTCCCCAACCTAGCAAGACAGTCCAACATTCAAATTCAGGAAATACAGAGAACACCACAAAGATACTCCTCGAGAAGAGCAACCCCAAGACACATAATTGTCAGATTCACCAAGATTGAAATGAAGGAAAAAACATTAAGGGCAGCCAAAGAGAAAGGTCGGGTTACCCACAAAGGGAAGCCCATCAGACTAAAACAGCAGATCTCTCTGCTGAAACCCTACATGCCAGAAGAGAGTGGAGGCCAATATTCAACATTTCTAAAGAAAAGAATTTTCAACCCAGAATTTCATATCCAGCCAAACTAAGCTTCATAAGCAAAGGAGAAATAAACTCCTTTACAGACAAGCAAAAGCTGAGAGATTTTGTCACCACGAGGCCTGCCTTACAAGAGCTCCTGAAGGAAGCACTAAACATGGAAAGGAACAACCGGTACCAGCCACTGCAAAAACATGCCAAATTGTAAAGACCATCGATGCTAGGAAGAAACTGCATCAACTAATGGGCAAAATAACCAGCTAGCATCATAATGACAGGATCAAATTCACACATAATACTATTACCCTTAAATGTAAATGGGCTAAATGCCCCAATTAAAAGACACAGACCAGCAAACTGGATAAAGAGTCAAGACCCATTGGTGTGCTATATTCAGGAGACCCATCTCACAGGCAGAGACACAATATGCTCAAAATAAAGGGATGGAGGAATATTTACCAAGCAAATGGAAAGCTAAAAAAGGCAGGGGTTGCAATCCTAGTCTCTGATAAAACAGACTTTAAACCAACAAAGATCAAAAGACAAAGAAGGCCATTACATAATGGTAAAGGGATCAATGCAACAAGAAGAGCTGACTATCCTAAAAATACGTACTCAATACAGGAGCATTCAGATTCATAAAGCAAGTTCTTAGAGGCCTATGAAGAGACTTAGACACCCACACATTAATGGGGGAGGCTTTAACACCCTACTGTCAATATTAGACAGATCAACAAGACAGAAAATTAACAAGGATATCCAGGACTTGAACTTAGGCTCTGGACCAAGTGGACCTAAGAGCCATCTACAGAACCCTCTACCCCAAATCAACAGAATATACCTTCTTCTCAGCACCACATTGCACTTATTCTAAAATTGACCACATAATTGGAAGTAAAACACTCCTCAGCAAATGTGAAAGAATGGAAATAATAACAAACAGTTTCTCAGACCACAGTGCAATCAAATTAGAACTCAGGATTAAGAAACTCACTCAAAACTGCACAACTACATGGAAACTGAACAACCTGCTCCTGAATGATTACTGCATAAATAATGAAATTAAGGCAGAAATAAGTTATTTGAAACCAATGAGAACAAAGACACAACATACCAGAATCTCTGGGACACAGCTAAAGCAGTGTTTGTTTAGAGGGAAATTTATAGCACTAAATGTCCACAGGAGAAAGTGGGAATGATCTAAAATTGACACGCTAATATCACAATTAAAAGAACTAGCGAAGCAAGAGCAAACAAATTCAAAAGCTAGCAGAGGACAAGAAATAACTAAGACCAGAGCAGAACCGAAGGAGATAGAGACATGAAAAACCCTTAAAAAAAAATCAATGAATCCAGGAGCTGGTTTTTTGAAAAGATTAACAAAGTAGATAGACTACTAGCCAGACTAATAAAGAAGGGAGAGAAGAATCAAGTAGACACAATAAAAAATGATAAAGGGGATATCACCAGTGATCCCACAGAAATACAAACTACCATCAGAGAATACTATAAACACCTCTATGAAAATAAACTAGAAAATCTAGAAGAAATGCATACATTCCTGGACACATACACCCTCCCAAGATGAAACCAGGAAGAAGTTGAATTCCTGAATAGACCAATAACAAGTTCTGAAATTGAGGCAGTAATTAATAACCTACCAACCAAAAAAACCCCAGGACCAGACAGATTCATAGCTGAATTCTACCAGAGATACAAGGAGGAGCTGGCACCATTCTTTCTAAAACTATTCCAAACAATAGAAAAAGAGGGAATCCTCCCTAACTCATTTTATTTGGTATCATCCTGACACCAAAACCCGGCAGAGAAACAACAAAAAAGAAAATTTCAGGCCAATATCCCTGATGAATATTGATGCAAAAATCCTCAATAAAATACTGGCAATCCAAATCCAGCAGCACATCAAAAAGCTTATCCACCATGATCAGGTCAGTTTCATTCCTGAGATGAAAGCCTGGATCAACATACGCAAATTAATAAACATAATCCATCACATAAACAGAACCAATGACAAAAACCACATGATTATCTCAATAGATGCAGAAAAGGCCTTTAACAAAATTCAACACCCCATTCATGCTAAAAACTCTCAATAAGCTAGGTATTGATGGACCGTATCTCAAAATAATAAGAGCTATTTATGGCAAACCCACAGCTAATATCATAATGAATAGGCAAAAGCTGAAAGCATTCCCTTTGAAAACCAGCACAAGACAGGGATGTCCTTTCCCACCACTGCTATTAAACATAGTAGTGGAAGTTCTGGCCAGGGCAATCAGGCAAGAGAAAGAAATAAAGCGTATTCAAATAGGAAGAGAGGAAGTCAAACTGTGTCTTTTTGTAGATGACATGATTGTATATTTAGAAAACTCCATCATCTCAGCCCAAAATCTCCTTAAGCTGATAAGCAACTTCAGTGAAGTCTCAGGATACAAAATAAATGTGCAAAAATCACAGGCATTCCTATACACCAATAATAGACAAACAGAGAGCCCAAACATGACTGAACTCCCATTCACAATTGCTACAAAAGGAGTAAAATAGCTAGGAATACAAGTCATGAGAAATGTGAAGGACCCCTTCAAGGAGAACTACAAATCAACGCTCAAGGAAATCAGAGAGGACACAAATGGAAAAACACTCTATGCTTATGGATCAGAAGAATCAATATCATGAAAATGGCCATACTGACCAAAGTAATTTATAGATTCAATGCTATCCCCAACAAGCTAACATTGACTTTCTTCATAGAATTAGAAAAAACTACTTTAAATTTCCTATGGAACCAAAAAAGAGCCCATATAACGAAGACAATCCTAAGCAAAAAGAACAAAGCTGGAGGCATCAGGCTAGCTGACTTCAAACTATACTACAAGGCTACAGTAGCCAAAATAGCATGGTACTGGTACCAAAACAGATATATAGACCAATGAAGCAGAACAGAGGCCTCAGAAATAATGCCACACATCTACCATCTGATCTTTGACAAACCTGACCAAAAAAGCAATGGGGAAAGGATTCCCTATTTAATAAATGGTGTTGGGGAAACTGGCTAGCCATATACAGAAAATTGAAAGTGGACCCCTTCCTTACACCTTATACAAAAATTAACTCAAGATAGATCAAAGACTTAAATGTAAGACTGAAAACCATAAAAACCCTAGAGGAAAACCTGGGCAATATCATTCAGGACATAGGCATGGGCAAAGACTTCATGACTAAAACACCAAAAGCAATGGCAACAAAAGACAAAATTGACAAATGGGATCTAATTAAACTAAAGACCTTCTGCACAGCAAAAGAAACTATCATCAGAGTGAACAGGCAACCTACAGAATGGGAGAAATTTTCTGCAATTTATCCATCTAACAAAGGACTACTATCAAGAATCTACAAAGAATTTAAACAAATTTACAAAAAAAAACAACCCCATCAAAAAGTGGGCAAAGGATATGAACAGACACTTCTCAAAAGAAGACATTTATGTGGGCAATAAACATGAAAAAAAAGCTCATCATCACCGGTCATGAGAGAAATGCAAATCAATACCACAATGAGATGTCATTTCATGCCAGTTAGAATGATGACCATTAAAAACTCATGAAACAATAGATGCTGGAAAAGATGTGGAGAAATAGGAAAGCTTTTACACTGTTGGTGGCAGTGTAAATTAGTTCAACCATTGTAGAAGACAGTGTGGTGATTCCTCAAGGATCTAGAACCAGAAATACCATTTAACCCAGCAATCCCGTTACTGGGTATGTACCCAAAGGATTATAAATCATTGTACCATAAAGACACATGCACACGTATGTTTACTGCAGCACTATTCACAATAGTAAAGATTTGGAGCCAACCCAAATGCCCATCAATGATAGACTGGATAAAGAAAATGTGGCACATATACACCATGCAATAACATTCAGCAATCAAAAGGGATGAGTTCATGTCCTTTGCAGGGACATGGATGAAGCTGGAAACCATCATTCAGAGCAAACTAACACAAGAACAGAAAACCAAACACTGCATGTTCTCTCATAAGTGGGAGGTGAACAATGAGAACACATGGACACAGGGAGGGGAACGTCACACACCGGCATCTGTCGGGGGGTGGGGGGCTAAGGGAGGGATAACATTAGAAGAAATACCTAATGTAGATGATGGGTTGATGGGTGCAGCAAAACATCATGGCACGTGTATACCTATGTAACGAACCTTCACGTTCTGCACGTGTATCCCAGAACTTAAAATATAATAAAAAATTTGAAATAAATAAATATAAATTAAAAAATTGGAAACATTAAAAAGTATGGCTTATTTAAATATCATGCATTGAAAAGATAAGATGAAGAGTCTAGGAAACAGTATTGCACAATTATTCTTGATGTATATGTGACTGAATCTGGATGATGATACTATGAGAAGAAATTTTTATGACAAGTGATATGAAAGGTTTTTGAGAGAGATTAGAAGTGAAAGCTTAAATATAACCTAAAAATAAAAATTTTGAAATATCTCAGCAAAAATCCTATAGAGAATGGGAGCAGGGAGAAGAAAAGCTTATAAACTTCTTTAGCATGTTTTAATAAAATAATTTGGTAAAATAGGGCAGGCATAATTATTATTTAATTCTGATAAAAGAAGAATACAGATTTTTGTATTTTCTACTAATTTTTCTATATCTTTACTATTTTTTTAAAACTACAAATGGAATTTTTTTTTTTTTTTGCGACAGAGTTTGTGTTATACTGCCTCATAATTACCTCTTTTCCATTTTCTTTCTTTGCTAGCTTGGTCAAGTTTCCCTTTATTTTCTCTTTCCTATTTAACTTTTTCTATTAATTCAGAAGTTTTGATTTGCTTTTCCAGTTTCCTAGTGTTTGTATTCCCATCCTGAAAAATCTCTGTATTTTTCTTTTATTATATCAGAAGACTCTCTGTAGTTCAGGTGAATTTATAGACAGTCATCCTTACACTACCTATATAAAATTATGGAAGGATGTCTAGAGGCATGCTTCTACTTCAGATTACTAAAGTGATAATGACCACTGCGCAGTGCTGGGATCAGTCCACTGGCACTACACTTTAACAATCCTTTATAGCACTGATAGTGCTTGCCTTCCATTTTTCAGGATTCACCTCCAATTTCCAGATCAAAACAGAGTGTGCCTTTGTATATACTTCAAAGAAAACAAAGATGCTAGACAACAGGAAATATAAAGTGAAATCAGGTATTTTCCAAAAACCAAAACTATACTAGAATTGATTTTTTAAACGTATGTGTCTTAATCATTTAAATAAAGTCAACTACAATGGAGGAGATATTTGAACCCCTCAATTCTAACTTTTTACTGAGTCTAGAAAATAATAAATGCTTGTAGATACTACTGAAAAGTTCTAGTTGGCAAACCATAAAAGACATCCCATACAAACACAGAAAAATTTTAAGCAAAGAAATGAGAATGAATAGTCTGAGGACCATCCCCAGCTAGCATGTGTGAGATGGTGTTTAGGGTAAACAACCAGACTGATGAGAAGGACATCAGTTGGCTGCAGGCTCCAATGCAGTGAACTTGGGGAGCAATGTGAGAGGTGCTATCTCTGAGAGATGCTGATTCAAAGGCCAGGATTTGGGTGGAAAAAGAGATGCCCATTAAGAAGAAGATTCTGGGCCGGGCGCGGTGGCTCACGCCTGTAATCCCAGCACTTTGGGAAGCCGAGGCGGGCGGATCACGAGGTCAGGAGATCGAGACCATCCTGGCTAACACGGTGAAACCCCGTCTCTACTAAAAATACAAAAAATTAGCCGGGCGTGGTAGCGGGCGCCTGTGGTCCCAGCTACTTGGGAGGCTGAGGCAGGAGAATGGCGTGAACCCGGGAGGCAGAGCTTGCAGTGAGCCGAGATCGCGCCACTGCACTCCAGCCTGGGCGACAGAGCGAGACTCCGCCTCAAAAAAAAAAAAAAAAAAAAAAAAAAAAGAAGAAGATTCTGTGAGGTCTAGAGAGGTAGGTGGTAGCCATCACCCACAGTAGATCTTGCCTTAAAGAGGAAAAATGATTTTTGTTCTTAGGGTATTAAAGGCACAGAGCAGGACTCTGTACTTCTAGAAAAGATACCACTGTGTCCTAAATTCAAGAATTTTGCAGTTCTTCCAAAGAAGACTTGTAGCCTTGTTGGCTGTCAAGTGTAGGAGGAGAAAACAAAAAAACAACAAAAATCTTTACTACACAACCCATACTCTCTAGCCCAGAAAGTTATTCTCTTTGCCATAAGAAGTGGTTGAATCTAGGTGGAGGAGGAGGTAGGGGGAGAAGGAGAGAAACTGGCTTTCTAACACAACCTTTTAAAATGTGAAGATAAGGCTTGCTACCAAAAAAGAAAATAGAAAAAAAGAAAAACCCATAAAACCTGTAACTGTGGATTTAAAAAATTTCAACGAAGATAACTATTCATTTAATCATTCTTTTATGTAGAAAGCTACTTATTTTTGAAAGAGCTAATTACCTTATACTAGTTTAGCATTTTTACAACTGCAAAATATAAAGCTGTATTCATTTCAGATATTTTTTTGTGAGTCATTAAACAAAAATGTTTTCTAGAAGAAAGAAGATGGAAGCAGAACACCTAAAGTAGAAGATATATTATCATCCTTAAGGGTGTAACTATCTTCCCACTCAGTGCTGTACAGCAGTGAACTAAAGCAAAAGTTCACTGTGACCTGTTCAAGGTAGGGAAGTGATTCATTAAAAACAAGAATCATATGCAACGAAGAAATCAAATAACTCAAAACATAATTTTTATAATCAAAACATAGCCACGGAAGCAGATAAGAACAAACTGCTCCTAACAAAATCTATGTCATGACATGTCAAAACATATTTATTACCTCTATTATTCTACTGTAAGATTTTATTAAATCTTTTAAAAGCTTTCTAATATTTTCTGTTTTATCTTTTGTTATTTAAATGGTCTCTATGTCAGAAATGAGAATTCTTAACCATAACAGCATGATATTGGTATAAAAACAGACACAAAGACCAATGGAACAGAATAGAGAACCCAGAAATAAAGCCATGCATTAACAGTCAACTCATTTTTGACAAAGGTGCCATGGACATACATTGGGGAAAGGGCAATCTCTTCAATAAATGCTGCTGGGAAAACTGGCTACCTATATGCAGAAAACAGAACTAGATCACTATCACTCACCACATACGAACATAAAATCAAAATCGATTAAAGACTTAAGTGTAAGATCTGAAACTACAAAACTACTACAAGAAAACTTTGGGGAACCGCTTTAAGACTTTTGGGTAAATATTTTTGTAGTAAGACCTCAAGGCATAGGCAATCAAGGCAAAAATTGACAAATGGAATTTCATCAAGCTAAAAAGCTTCCACACAGCAAAGGAAATAGTTAACAACGTGAAGAGACAAAGAATGAGAGAAAATATTTGAAAACTATTCATCTGACAAGGAGTTAATTATCAGAATATATAAGGAACTCAGCTCATTAGCAAAAAAAAAGTAATCCCATTTAAAAATAGGCAAAATGAACAGAAATTTCTTGAAAGAAGACATACAAATGCCAACAGATATATGAAAAAATGCTCAACATCACTAATCATCAGGGAAATGCAAATAAAACCACAATAAGATATTATCTCACCCCAGTTAAAATGGCTGTTACTAAAAAGACAAAAAATAAATGCTGGTGAGGATATGGAGAAAGAGAAATTCTCGTGCACTGTTGGTAGTAATCTAAATTAGTACCGTAACTATGGAAAACAGTATGGAGGTTCCTAAAACTAAAAACAGAACTACCATGTGATGCAGCAATCCTACTGTTGGGTATATAGCCAAAAGAAAGAAAACTGGTATATTGAAGATATTATCTGCATTCACATGTTTACTGCAGCACTATGTATAATTGTCATTTACCCCTCCTGTGTAGAGATCTTGGTGCAGGGGGCCCCTCTCTATTCCATGCCAAAGCAGATCTCCAGGCATCTGGAGCACCCACTCTCCTGAATCAGGAGCTTAGGATGCCTCCCATGCAGAGAATTTGCTGCTGAGGAGGTTTCCAAGCTTCAGGTCTGTGTACAATTCTGGGTGCTTGGTGGCCACCCACTGGATTCTTCCTTGGCACTGGTGCTTGTGCTTGCCATCAGGGGACGCAGGTGGACCTGCTCGGTCCAAACCTGCCCTTTGTGGTTCCCTTCTCCTTGGGGCTGAGCAGGGAGTTCCAACTACTGTGCATTCTATGAATCAGAATCAGCCTATTGCCTAAGACAATGTAGAACTTTTGCTCGGAAACAAGGATCAAGTATATATCTAGCCACATTGGTCACAGCCAGCTCTTACCTATATGTGTCGCCTATGGGCCTGTGGGATGACCTGCAGAGCCCAGTATAAAACCTGCTGAAAGAAGCACATAGGGCTGTAGAATCAAAGTGAAAAGATCCTACCCAGCATTCTTTAGAGGCACAACCCCTAGAAAAGGGGTAAAAGGGAAACAAAAAAAATTATTAAAATAATAATAATAATACCATTATAGGGAAAGAAAAAAAAAAGAAAAACTCCTACCCATATGAAAATAAGTACAAAAATTTGAAGTGCCAATGTCTCCAGATGAGAAGAAACCAGTGCAAGAATTCTGGCATAATGAAAAATCTGATTGCAGTGACATCACTAAGGGATTGCACTAGCTTTCCAGCAATGGTCCCTAACCAAGATGGAAACTCAGAAATGACACACAAATAATTCAAAGCATGGATTGCAAGGAAGTTCATTGTAATCAAAGACAAGGTTGAAAACCAACACAAACTTCTAAAGCAATCTAGGAAATTAAGAAAGACATGAACATCTTAAAAAAAATCAATAGTAGCTTCTGGAATTGAAAAACTCACTTAAAACTTTCAATTATATTTTGAAATTCATTATCAATAGACTGGATCAAGCAGAAGAAAAAATTTTAAAGCTTGAAGGCTGGTCTTGTGAACTAACCCAATCTGATAAAAATAAAGAAAAAAATTATTTTAAATGAGCTGTTTTTGAGAAAGATTATATAAAGCAAAAAAACCCTATGAATTATTGGCATTCCTGAGAAAGTAGGAGAAAAAGAAAACAAACTGGAAAATATAGTTGAGGGAATAATTCAAGAAAACTTGCCTAATCTTGCTAGAGAGCTAGAAATCCAGAGAACATCTGTGAGACACCACAAACATGAACATCACTGGCTGGGCGTGGTGACTCATGTCTGTAATCCCAGCACTTTGGGAGGCTGAGGCAGGTGGATCATGAGGTGAGGAGTTCAAAACCAGCCTGGCCAAGATGGTGAAACCCTGACTCTACTAAAAATACAAAAAATTATCCAGACACGGTGGCAGGCACCTGTAATCCCAGCTACTCGGGAGGTTGAGGCAGGAGAATCCATGGAACTTGGAGGGCGGAGGTTGCAGTGAGCCAAGATCTCACCACTGCACTCCAGCCTGTGTGAGACAGTAAGGCTCCATCTCAAAAAAAAAAAAAAAAAAAAAAAAAATCACCAAGATATATAGTCACCAGACTGTTCAAGGGCAATATTACAGAAAAAATCTTAAAGGCAGCCAGAGAAAAGTGCAGATCACATAAAAAGGGAACTCTATCAGGATAATAACAGATTTCTCAGCAGAGGTTTGCAAGCTAGGAGAGATTGGGGGCCTGTTTTCAGTGTTCTTAAAAGAAATTCCAACCAGAATTTCATATCCTGCCAAACTATGCTTCATAAGTGCAGGACAAACAAAATCTTTTCCAGGCAATCAAGTGCTAAAGGAATTTGTTATCACTAGACCATCCTTACAAGAGATCCTTACATGGGAGTTCTAAACATGGAAGCAAAAGAACCATACCTGCTTCCACATAAACACACTTAAGCACATAGCCTGCACACCCTACAAAGCAAAAACACAATAGAAACAACAAAACAAATAGCTACCAACTAAACAAGGGATCAAAACCTCACATATAAAAATGAAACTTGAACGTAAATGGTCTAAATGCCTGATATGGTTTGGTTCTGTGTCCTCACCCAAATTTCACGCTGAATTTTAATTCTTAATGTTTGGGGAGGGACCTGATGGGAGGTGATTGGATCATGGGGGCCCATTTCCCCCATGCTGTTGTTGTGATAATGAGTGAGCTCTCAGGAGATATGATGGTTTAAAAGTGGTGGCACTTCCCCTCTCACTCTCTCTCTCTCTCTCCTGCTCTGCCCTGGTAAGACGTGCTTGCTTCCCATTTGCCTTCCACCATGATTGTAAGTTTCCTGAGACCTCCTAGCTATGCTTCCTGTTAAGCCTGCAGAACTGTGAGTCAGTTAAAGTTCTTTTCTTCATAAGTTACCCAGTCTCAGGTAGTTCCTTATAACAGTATGAGAATGAGCTAATACAGAAAATTGGTACTGGGAGAGTGGAGCACAGTTAAGAAGATACCTGAAAATGTGGGAGTGACTTTGGAACTGAGTAATGGGCAGAGGTTGGAACAGTTTGCAGGGCTCAGAAGACAGAAAGATATGGGAATGTTTGGAACTTCCTGGAGACTTGTTGAATGGTTGTGACCAAAATGCTGATAGTGACATGGACAATGAGTCCAGGCTTAGGTGGTCTCAGATGGAGTGAGGAACTTATTGGGAACTGGAGTAAAGGTCACTCTTGCTATGCTTTAGCAAAAAGACTGGTGGCATTTTGCCCCTGTCCTAGAGATCTGTGAAGCTTTGAACTTGAGAGAGATGATTTGGGATATCTGGTGGAAAAAATTTCTAAGCAACAAAGCATTCAAGATGTATGTGACTGTTTCTAAACATGTATGCTCATATGCATGAAAAAAGAGATTATCTGAACCTGGAACTTACATTTAAAAGTGAAGCAAAGCAAAAAATATATTGGAATATTTGCAGCCTGGCCATGTGGTAGAAAAGAGAGAGAGAAAAAAACATTTCCTGGGGAGCAATTCAAGCCTGCTGCAGAAATTTGCATTAGTAAAGAGGAGTCAAATGTTAACAGTCAAGACAATGGGGAAAATGTCTCCAGGGCATTTCAGAGACCTTCACAGCAGCCCCTCCCATCACAGGCACAGAAGCCTAGGAGGGATTAATGGTTTTGAGGGCCAGGCCCAGGGCCTAGCTACTCTGTGCAGCCTTGGGACATGGTGCCCTGCATTCCAGCTGCTCCAGCTCCAGCTGTTCCTAAAAGGGGCCAAGGTACAGCTTGGGCCAGGGCTTCAGAGGATGCAAACCCAAAGCCCTGGTGGCTTCCACATGGTATTGGGCCTGCGGGTATGTAGAAGGCAAGAGTTGAGGTTTGGAAACCTCCACCTAGATTTCAGAGGATGTATGGAAACGCCTGGATGTCCAGGCAGAAGTCTGCTTCAAGCGCAGAGACCTCATGGAGAACCTCTACTAGGACAGTGTGAAAGGGAAATGTGGGGTTGGAGCTCCTGCACAGAGTTCCCACTGGGGCACTGCCTAGTGGAGCTGTGAGAAGAGGACCACCATCAACCAGACCTCAGAATCGTAGATCCATCAACAGCTTGCATTGTGTGCCTGGAATACCTGCAGGCATTCAATGCCAGCCTGTAAAAGCAGCTGTGGGGGCTGTACCCTGTAGAGCCACAGGGTGGAGCTGCTGAAGGCCTTGGGAGCCCATCCCTTGCATCAGTATGCTCTGGATGTAAGGCATGGAGACAAAAGAGATTATTTTGGAGCTTTAATATTTAATGACTGCCCTGCTGGGTTTTGAACTTGCTTGGGGCCTGTATCTCCTTTGTTTTGGCCAGTTACTCCCATTTAAAATGGGAGTATTTACCCAATGCCTATACCCCTATTGTATCTTGGAAGTAACTAACTTGTTTTTGATATTACAAGATCATAGGTGGAAGGGACTTGCCTTGTCTCAGATGAGACTTTGGTCTTGGACTTTTGGGTTAATGCTGGAATGAGTTAAGACTTTGGGGGACTGTTGGGAAGGCATGATTGTGTTTTGAAAACTGAGAAGGACATAAGCTTTGGGAGGGGCCAGGGGCAGAATGATATGGTTTGGCTCTGCATCCCCATCCAAATCTCACGTTGAATTGTAATTCCCAATGTTGAGGGAGGAACCTGGTAGGAGGTTATTGGATCACGGAGGCAAATTTCCCCCATGCTGTTGTCATGATAGTGAGTGGGTTCTCCCAAGATATAATGACTTAAAAGTGTGTGGCACTCCCCTGACCCACCTCTCCTACTCTGCCATGGTAAGATGTTCTTGCTTCCCCTTCACCTTCTGCCTTGATTGTAAGTTTCCTGACGTTGCCTAGCTATGCTTCCTGTTAAGCTTGTAGAACTATGAGTCATTTAAATGCCATTTCTTCATAAATTACCCAGTCTCAGGTAGTACTTTATAGCAGCACAAGAATGGACTAATACAATGTCCCATTTAAAAGTCACAGAGTGGGTCCAGGCACAGTGGCTCACACCTGTAATCCCAGAACTTTGGGAGGCTGAAGAGGGTGGATCACCTGAGATCAGGAGTTCAAGACCAGCCTGACCAACAAGGTAAAACCCCATCTCTACTAAAAATACAAAAATTAGCCAGGCGTGGTGGCAGGTGCGTATAATCCCAGATACTCGGGAGGCTGAGACAGGAGAATTGCTTGAACCTGGGAGGTGGAGGTTGCAGTGAGCTGAGATTGCGCCACTGCACTCCAGCCTGGGCATCAGAGCAAGACTCCATCTAAAAAAAAAAAAAAAAAGGCACAGAGTGGCAAACCAGCTAGGAAAACCAGACTCATCCATCTTCTGTATTCAAGAAACCCATCTCACATGTAATGACAACCATAGGCTCAAAGTAAAGGGTTGGAGAAAGATGTAGCATGCAAACAGAAAACAAAAAAGAGCAGGGGTTGCTATTCTTAGATAAAACAGACTTTAACAACAGTAAAAAAGGAAAAATAAGGGCATTGCATAACGATAAAGAGTTCAATAAGAAGATTTAACTATCCTAAATACATATGCCCTCAACATTGGCACACCCAGATTCATAAAACAAGGACTTCTAAGGACCTAGAAAGCCACACAACAATAGTGGGGGACTGATAGCATTAGATCATCAAGGCAGAAGACTAACAAAGAAATTCTGGACTTAAACTCAATGCTTGTCCAATTGGATCTAAAAAACATCTACAGAATAATCCACCCATCAACCACAGAACATAAATTCTTCTCATCTGTACACAGAACATATACTCCAAGATTCACCACATCCTTGGCCATAAACCAAGACTCAGTACATTTTAAAAAGTCAAAATCATGCCAGTCATACTGTCAGGTCACAGTGGAATACAAAGAGAAACCAACATCAAGAAGATCTGTACAAACCACACAATTACATGGCAATTAAAAAGTTTGCTCTGGATAACTTTGAGTAAACAATAAAATCAAGGCAGAAATAAAAAAATTAAAATAAATGAAAACAGACACAACACACCAAAATCTCTGGAATGTAGCAAAAACAATATTAAGAGGAGAGTTTACAGCTCTAAATGCCTACCTCAAAAAGTTAGAAAGATCTCAAATTAATGACCTAACATCACACCTAGAGGAACTAAAAAAAAAAAAAAAAAAAAAACAAGAACAAACTATCCCTAAAGCTAGCAGAAGAAAAGGACGAACTAAAGAGCAGAACCAAATGAAATTGAGACCCAAAAATCTATACAAAGAATCAACAAAACCAAAAGTTATTTTTTTAAAGGATAAATAAGATTGATAGACTACTAGTTACATTAACAAAGAAAAAAAGAGAAGATCCAAATAAACACAAACAGAAATGACAAAGGTGACATCACAATTGATCCCACAGAAATATGAAAGATCCTTAGATAACTATTGTGAACATCTCTACACACACAAACTACAATATCTAGAGGAAATGAATAAATTCCTGAAAACACACAATGTCCCAAGTTTAAATCAGGAAAAAACTGAAGCACTGAACAGACCAATATTGGGTTCCAAATGGAATTAGTAATAAAAAACTTACCAACCAAAAAGAAAGCCCTGGCCAGAGAGATTCACAGCTAAATTCTACCAGATGCACAAAGTAGAGCTGGTACCAATTCTACTGAAACTATTTCAAAAAATCAAGAAGGAAAGACTCCTCCCTAACTCGTTCTCTGAAGCCAGTATCACCCTGATACCAAAACCTATAAGAGATACCATGAGAAAGGAAAACTATAGGACAATATCTCTGATAAACACAGACACAAAAATTCTCAACAAAACACTAGCAAACCAAATCAAACATCAAAAAGTTAATTTACCACGATCAAGTTGGCTTCACTCCTGGTATGGAAGGTTAGCTCAATATATGCAAATCAATAAATATGATTTGCCACATGAGAAGAATTAAAAATAAAACCATATGATCATCTCAATAGACACAGAAACAGCTTTCAATAAAATGCAATACCACTTCATGATAAAAACCCTCAAGAAACTAGGCAACAAAGAAATATACCTAAAAACAATAAGAGACCACAATGACAAACCCACAACCAACATCAGACTGAATGGGCAAAAGCTGGAAGAATTTTCCTTGAGATCTGGAAAAAGTTAAGGATGCTCAATCTCACCACTCCTGTTAACACTGGAAGTGCTAGCCAGAGCAGTCAGGCAAGAGAAGGAAATAAAAGGCATTCAAACATGAAAAAAAGAAGTCAAACTATCTATCTTGCATATTACATGATTTTATAACTACAAAACCCTAAAGACTCCACCAAAAGGCTCCTAAAACTGATAAATGACTTCAGTAAAGTTTCAGGACACAAAATGAACATGTAAAAATTAGTACCATTTCTATACAACTGTAGCATTCAAGGTGAGAGCCAAATCAAGAAAGTAATCCCATTTACAATAGCCACACACACACACACAATACCTAGGTATACATATAACTAAGCAGATGAAAGATTTCTACACGGATAACTACATAACATTGCTAAAAGAAATCACAGATGACACTAACACATGTAAAAACATTCCATGTTCATGGATTAGAAGAATCAGTATTGTTAAAATGGCCATACTGTCCAAAGCAATTTACAGATTCAATGTTATTCCTATCAAACTACCAAAGACATTTTTTTCCAGAACTAGAAAAAGCTATTCTAAAATTTATATAAAATCAAAAGAGCCCAAATAACTACAGCAGTCGTAAACAAAAAGAAAAGTCAGAGGCATCACATTACCCAATTCCAAACTATACCGTGAGGCTACAGTAACCAAAACAGGATGATACTGGCACAAGAGCAGACACATAGACCAATGGAACAGAATATAGAACCCAGAAATAAAGGTGCACACCTACAGCCATCTGATCTTTGACAATGTTGACAAAAATAAGCAATGCAGAAAGGATTCCTTATTCAATAAATAGTGCTGGGATACCTACCTAGTCACATGCAGAATAATGAAATTGGACCCCTACATTTCACCATATACAAAAATTACCTCAAGGTAGATTAAAGATTTAAATATAACACCTCAAACCATAGGAATCCTAAAAGAAAATCTAGGAAATATGATTCTGGGTATCAGCCTTGGGAAATAATTTCTAACTAAGTTCTCAAAAGCAATTGAAACAAAAACAAAAATTAACAAGTGAGACCTAATTCAACTAAAGAGTTTCTGCACAGCAAAATAAACTACCAATGGAGTTAACAGACAACCAACAGAATAGGAGAACATGTTCACAAACTATGCCTCCAACAAATGTCTAATATCCAGAATCTATAAGGAACTTAAACAGTTGAACAAGCAAAAAAAATAATCTCACCAAAAAAATGGGCAAAAGACTTGAATAGACATTTCTCAAAAGGATACATACAAGCAGCCAACAAACATTTAAAAATGCTCCATATCACTAATCATTAAGATATGCAAATCAAAACTACAATGACATACCATCTTACACCAATCAGAATGACTATTATTAAAAACTCATGCCAGGCATGGTGGCTCACACCTGTAATTCCAGCACTTTGGGAGGATCACTTGAGCCCAGAAGTTTGAGACCTGACTGGGTAACAAAGTGAGACCTTATCTCCACAAAAAAATAAATAAATAAAAAGTTTGCCAGGTGTGGTGGTGCGTGCCTGTAGTCTCAGCTACTCAGGATGCTGAGGTAGGAAGATCACTTGAGCCCAGGAGATTGAGGCTGCAGTGAGCCATAATTGTGCCACTGCACTCCAGTCTGGGTGACAGAGTGAGACTCTGTCTCAAAAAAGAAAACCCAAAAAACTCAAAACCTAATAGATGCTGGTGAGGCTGTGGAAAAAAGGGAATACTTATATACTGTTGGTGGGAATGTAAATTAGTTCTACCACTGTAGAAATTGGTTTGAACACTTCTCAAAGGACATTTTTTTTTTCTTTTGAGACAGAGTCTCACTCTGTCACCCAGGCTGGAGTGCAGTGGTGCGATCTCAGCTCACTGCAAGCTCCGCCTCCCAGGTTCATGCCATTCTCCTGCCTCAGCCTCCCAGGTAGCTGGGACTACAGGCGCCTGCCACCATGCCTGGCTAATTTTTTGTGTTTTTAGTAGAGATGGGGTTTCACTGTGTTAGCCAGGATGGTCTCCATCTCCTGACCTCATGATCCACCTGCGTCGGCCTCCCAAAGTGCTGGGATTACAGGCATGAGCCACCGCGCCCGGCCCTCAAAGAACTTAAAACAGAACTACCATTAGACCAGCAATCCCATTACTGGATATATAGCCAAAAGAAAATAAATTGTTTTACTAAAAAGACACATGCACTCACATGTTCATCACAGCACTACTGACAATAGCAAAGACATGGAATTAACCGAGGCACCCATTAATAGTGGATTGGACAAAGAAAATGTGGCATATATACACCATGGAATATTATGCAGCCATGAAAAGAATGAAGTCACATCCTTTGCAGCAACATGGATGTAGCTGTGGGCCAAGACCCTAAGCAAATTAACACAGGAACAAAAAACCAAATACTGCATGTTCTCACTTATAAGTGGGAGCTAGACATTGGGTATTCATGAGCATAACAATGGAAATGAGGACTACTAGAGGAGGAAGGAAGAAGAAGAAAGGGTTGAAAAACTATTGAGTACTATGCTCAGTACCTCAGTACCTAGGTGATGGGATCATTTGTACCTCAAACATTAGTGTCACACAATATACCCAGGTAACAAACCTGCACATGTACCCACTGAAGCTAAAATAAAAGCTGAAAAAATAAATAGAGCTGCGATAGCTGGAAAAAATGGTCTAATACACTCTTTCCCAGAGTGTAACACATAATCATTTATGGTATACAAGCAGTTTTTAGGTGGTACACCAAATATATATTTAAATAGTTAAGAATGTATATTAATGTCTTTTAGAAAAATTATAACTGGCATATCAAATCCATTATTTCAGAGATATTATTGCTTAGGAAGAGGCTAAGCAAAACAAAAATATTAGACTAATGAGTTTAGTAGTGAGTCTGCTTCCTGATAATCCCCACTAACTCTGCTTAATGTCTTTCCACAGCACTTATCATTATTTGACATGTACATTTGTTGCTCGTCCTCCCACAGTGTAAGATCTATGAGGGCAGGAATTTTGTCCATTTTCTTTGCGCTATATGCCCAGAACTTAGAATAGTATCTGGTAACTAGAAAGGGCTCGATATACAGTTACTTAAAGAAAGGGATGGGGTGCAAGTTAGAAAGTGATTGAGGGAGAAAAGGGAGGAAGGAAAGAAGGAAGGAAGGAAGGGAGGGAGGGAGGGAGGGACGGAAAGGAGGGAGAGATGGAGGGAGTAGAGTTAAACAAATAAGTAATATAAAAGGTATGAAAATGCAGCAATAGCTGTGAAGCCCGTAGAATATGGCTTGGGAAGCATAGGAATAACAGGCTAAAGTAACAAGCAGTTTGGTTAGAGAAGATAAAGGATTACAGATGCTTGAATAATATGCTAAAGGCCGGGTGCAGTGGCTCACGCCTGTAATCCCAGCACTTTAGAAGGCCGAGGTGGGCAGATCACCTGAGGTCAGGAGTTCAAAACCAGCCTGGCCAACATGGTGAAACCCGATCTCTACTAAAATACAAAAATTAGCTGGGCGTAATGGCGGGTGCCTATGATACCAGCTACTTGGGAGGTTGTGGCAGGAGAATCGCTGGAACCTGGGAGGCAGAGGTTGCAGTGAGCCAAGATTGCGCCATTGCACTCCAGCCTGGGCGACAGAGTGAGACTCTGTCTCAAAAATAAATAAATAAATAAAGCCCTAGAATATTAAAAGATAACATAAAATTCTCTAGGTTATATTGCTGATCCCCAGGAGTATTCTGAAGGTTCTATCCAGAACTCTGCCATTTTCATTCTTTGATAAAATTGAAGAGTCTTTTAAAGTCTTTGGGAAAACACTCAAGATTAAAGATCTTAATGGAATCTAAGTGTCAGCATTAGATGCTCTGCTACTTTCTAAGGCAAGCATGCCAAGGAGAAAACAATGGCTGCGCCAGGGTCAGAATACTTTCAGGTCTTTCTTCTGGCTCCGACATTGACTAGATGTGTGATTTTGTGAAAAAGTTGTATTTTCTAAAATTTAGGAGGTTCCTTAAGACTTCTGAGTTGAAACAGAAATACAAAGAGGTGGTAATTGAGGTGTGGGACTCAAAAGCAATTTTAATCTGCTGAGGTTGTGGTTTTATTCATTTAATAGAAAGTTACTGAGCACCTCCTTAAGCCAGGCACTACTGTCAACCTAATCACTGCCCTTAACTTAGGAAAACAAATCTTTAATCAAGAAATTATAAAATTCTATAAGTGATCTAATTACATGAATTACTGTAAAGTGCCCAGCATGTTACCTGGGTGATTAATTTTGGTCCAGCACATTTGCAAAAACAAATGAGGTGACAGTTGTATACGCTTTAAACTTGACAAGCATTGGTCTAAATATAGCATTTCCCAAAGGAAAATACACACAACGTTGATGGAACACAAGCTGTTTATAGTTAGTGCACTGAAAAAACATTTTTAGCTTTAACAATTATGTAATATTTTTATTATGTTTTAAAAAAGTTATATCTAGATGTAAAAGCTACGATTCCCAGACAGTGTTGTGCAGGATGTGGCTAAGTGAAAAAATTCAAGGGAGTAGGGGTGTCTTGCATAACTGTGGCTCGCTTGATCTCCCTCACTCTGCTATGTTTTCATTCAAACTATCTGTCACTACCTGACATTAATTTTTTAAATGTGTGCTATATCACTGAAAGTTTTAGAGATTCTAATAAAAATATGGGAAAAGGGAATTATTAATATAACTCTTCATCAAATGGATTTCTACCCCAGTTACAGTAATCTTGCTTTAATCAATCACTTGGAGAAGCTAGTAAGCAATGTACCTGACCAATTTGCAGAGTCAATTTTTTGAGCTGAAAGGAATGTTAATGCTCTCGTTTTACAGATAAGTAGACTGATGCCCAGGAAGAGCTGTGGTCACACAGGAGATGGGCAGCAAAGCCTAGACTCCAACACATGTTACTTAATGACAGGTCAGTACATTGCCCATTACCTCTACTTATAGGCAATATAGATGAATTGAGTTTCCTTCTCTTAACAGACCTCAATGTGCTAGAAAACTGTAAAGTTAATGGAATGGTATTGGTTGCTTCATTCAGACACTCACATGTGCAGAGTCACTGCCAATAATCAAGACAGAAAAAACAAAACAAAAACAAAGATGAATAAGAAGTTGCAATTTTCTGACACACAGTTTTATGGTATAAAGATTACACAGTATATTATTGATGAAAACATCAGAATTACCTCCAAGGACCATGCCAGCCTGACAGCACTTTCTAAGGCGACATGCTGGGCAGTTTTTTCTGCGGATTTTATCAACGATGCAGTCATTTCTTCCAGCACATAAGTAGTTGTGCTGCCCTAAAAAAACAAAATGAGTCAAAATTATTTACAATATCTAAGATTCACTGGAAATTCTATGCAGTGACAACTGAAATAGAGACTAGATACACATCAGCAAGTGCATGACTCAGCCAGCTTCCTGCCTGGCACAGCTGAATGTTGGTGAAGCTATAAAACTGCTCAGTACTTTACCTGTGCCTTTAGGAGCCTAAATTAGGTGAGCATAGCTGAAGAATCAATCCTAGGGCTCCTTTAAAAATCTTTTGCAAAAGATTTCTGTTTATCTTCTTAATGGTGTCAGTATCAGATTGCCTTTAGATGTCATTTCAAGATTAGCTACACGTTTCTGATAAGCATTAGTTGTACCAGGTGGTCAAACTCTAGTAAAACCTTTCTTTCTGACATTGATGCCTTCAAGAAAACAGATACAGACTAAAGAATTGAAGAGGCCTCTGGAAAAGACCTTTTAAAAAAAAATCTAAATGCTTAGTTTTATTGGAAAAATCCCAGAGCTGGTTCTCTCTTTAAGGAATCAATGGAAGAGCATGTAAAAAAGATCACTTATTGTACTGAATTTAATACCTGCCTTATTTTGACTACACATTAGAAAATACCTTGAACAGAAATAATGATAAAGGAAGAACTTAAAACAGATAGAAGTACTCAATAAAGAGGAGAAACTTTATAGAAGTATAGATAATACACATCGCACATCACCCTGGGGTCACTTTGTGTAGAGGAAACTATGGATGCCTTTAAAAAGGTCTGGCACATGAATTTAATATTCAATAATGATTTTTAAACCACAAATATGTTAATAAGGCATGGAACAATCTAATTTATTTAGATTTAACAAAAATAAAAAAATTCAGCTTAAACATGTAAACGTTAATTTACTATTTTT
Organism: Pan paniscus; assembly: GCF_029289425.2. Classification (NCBI taxonomy): domain Eukaryota; kingdom Metazoa; phylum Chordata; class Mammalia; order Primates; family Hominidae; genus Pan; species Pan paniscus. Next base: position 101,902,618 of record NC_073258.2, read on the forward strand.
GACACTCTCTTTTTTTCCCAATAAATTTCTTTAAAACAGACTGTGAGTCTTTTAATATCATCAGCCTACTTCAGCCTACTTATACTTCTGAAGCATGACACATAATTTTAAAAGATCATGGGATTTTCCTGTAGTATTTTACATTAGTTAAGATTAAAATCAGAGTCTTCTGGCCAAAGTTGGTAGTAAAGGAACTCAGAGGTACCTAAAACATGTACTTAATCAAGCAGGGGAAAGGATTAGCCTAAATGGCAAAGGGCAAAAATGCCAAAAGGCCTATATATGTGACAGCTGATATCAAGAAGGTTCCTGACCTCATGCATTTCTCATGCCTCTATAAACTTATGTTCATGTACACTCACATAGTGTTCATCTCTTGTTTAGAGTCCCAGGAATTAAGCCTTCACCTAATAAAGGGTAACTGTGAAGCCTCATATCTTTGCTGACTTTTGTGCACATAGTGCCAGTCCTACAGGAGGTTAGCAGAGTGTACTGCATACTACTTTCTGATTTGACTCTAATTTTTTTTTTTTTACCACAAGTTATATATTTAGGCTATAGGAGTGACTGTGAGAGCAAGGTGTGTGTAAGTCAGTCTATCAGTTGATCATCTATTTCTACCCTATACTGATATCTCACAAGAAGAGAGAACAGAAAATAGCAAGATTTTCTATTCTTTTTCTTTCACATGGAGTTTCGCTCTTGTTGCCCAGCCTGGAAAGCAAAGGCACAGTCTCGGCTCACCACAACCTCCACCTCCTGGGTTCAAGGAACTTTCCTGCCTCAGCCTCTGAGTAGCTGGAATTACAGGCATGCACCACCACGCCTGGGTAATTTTGTATTTTTAGTAGAGACAGGGTTTCTGCATGTTGGTCAGGCTGGTCTCGAACTCCCAACCTCAGGTGATCTGCCCACCTTGGCCTCCCAAAGTGCTGGGATTACAGGCATGAGCCACCACGCCCACTAAGGTTTTCTCTATACAGAAAACAGACTTCGAGAAATAGAGCACGCAGATGTAATTGTTTGAAGAGAGGCTGTCCTACTCTCTGCTCCTTGGTCATAAATACGCAGGAAAAAGGTCTGATCTAAACACCAGAAGCTGGCATGCTGCTGATCTGTCTCACTTACATTTCTAAAATGGCCTACGATATCATCTCCTTATTCAGTGTCTCAAAGAGTCCTCCTTACCAATGGTTTTTGCTTTTGTCCTTCAAACAATTCCTTCCTATCTGCTTTCAAGTCTTGCTCCATCAATTTCCTCCTTTCTTTCCTAAAGTCTTTAGTCTCTCCAGTCCAATGATGTCCTGCTCTCTCATCATTTTTCCATCCAAAAAAGTTCCAGCACCAAAAAAAGGAACCCTAGCTCACTCTAGATTCTCCCTGAATACATTCCCCTTTTTTTGGTCATCAAAGTTGTCGAAAACATCATCTACATTTGCTGTTTCTACCTAACTTCCTTTATTCCTATGTGGTAATTTGACTTGTATATTCACTATTCTTATAAAATGGCTTAACATCATCAAATATTTTTTCATTCCTAAATGCTGTGAATGCTTTCCTGACCTGAATCATTTGCTTCAGGTAATTTCTTTCCCCACCTGTCCCATTGATTCATATTTTGGGGCCTCTCTTTTCTGACTCTTGACCTGTCTTTCCAGCACTTCCTTTTAAATTCCCTTTGTCAACTCCTCTTACTTTGCTTATTCCTTATATGTTGTGTGCCACTGCACACACTTTGTGGGTAGTCTCATTATCTTCTGATGGTCCCAAAATCTCAATATGAGCTCTGACCTTCCAGTCATATTTCTAGGTACCTCAAACTCAATATATACGAAATACAACTAAGTGGTTATCTGTACAAATTATATCATGAATTGTATTATTAGAGAAATTATATAAGAATGTAAGGAAATTCAAAACAGAAAATAACCTACAATTTGATAATCATGCATCTATTCTCATTTTTGCTTCCTTCTTGCTATGGTTTGAATGTTTGTGTCCCCTTCAAAATTCATATTGAAACTTAATCCCCAATGTGACAATATTAAGAGGTGGGGTCTCTGCCTCCATGGATGGAATCAGTACCCTTTTAAAAGGGCTTGAGGGAGTGAATTTGGTCCTTTTTGCCCTTTCTGCCATGTGAGGATGCAGCAAGGGGCGCCATCTTGGAAGAAGAGAGCAAGCTTTTACCAGACATGGAATCTGTGCCACCTTGATCTTGGACTTCTCAGCCTTTAGAACCGTCAGAAAATATTTCTGTATTTATAAATTACCCAGTCTAAGGTATTTTTTTATTGCAGTGGAACAGACTAAAGTATTTCCAAACTGTCTATACAAATCTAAATGGTATTTAATATCTATTTGTTAATATTTAAGTTAATGTATTTATACTTTTATAAAACTCTCATTCATTCAACAAGTATTGAGTATCTACTATATCCCAACACTATTTACTGACTAATCCATGTTTTCCCCCACTAAATTAAAACGCCATCTTAATTGCTGACACTACATTGTAGTACCGAAGAGCAAAGTTACAGAGGCCAGACTGCTTGTTCAAAGCTCAGATCTGCAACTTACTATCCACAAATAAAAATAATAAAAGAACAACAGACAATTATTAAGCACTTACTATGTGCCAGGCATTGTTATGAGCTATTGACATATATTAACTCATTTCATCATCAAAGCAACCTTTGGAGGTATTAATATTCTCATTTTATACAGAGTTAACCGAGGCATCTAGAAGTTAAATAACATGCTCAAGGTCACACAGTTAAAACATTTTAGGTTAATTATCTTGAGAGGTAGTATAGAAAGTTACTGTTTAAGTGTGAATGTCAATCTCATCACTTAGTAGTTAGATGACATTTGGCAATTAAAATGAAGATAACATTAGTACCTTGGATTGGATCTAAGGAATACACAAGCTCATGTAAGAGCTTAGAATAGTCTGGCACATAGCAAGTACTTAACAAATGTCTATTATAATTATGATTATCACACATCTATATCTCAAATATAGTTAGATTTTTTCTAGATGTGGTCCAAGAAGTCTATATCTAGTCAAGTTATTCAGTTTTAAAGGCAACTTAAAGATATTCTCAAACATGCATGAAATTGGGAAATAAGACCCCAGTATGCTCTTCCAAAAGATGTAATCCAGTCAACAACAGATACGTTATAGCAGACAATGTATGAGGTAGGAAGTCTGGTATGAAGAGACTGATGATAAGTACCAAATAAATTTAAACATAAGTATAAATTTAAACATGAGTATAAATAAGGAAATTATAGTTACCAAACAGAATGCAATTCTTATAAGTTTGGAAGAAAAAATGACTTAGATGTCCAATATTTAAAGTTTGAGTTGGAAGGATAATTTTTAATAATTAAGGGCACTGGCATGAAGTCACGACCTTGAGGGGTTGGCACGACTCATATCATTGTAGACTGCCTGTGACAGGCTGGAACGGCTTAAAGAAATCTGGAAGCTCAATTCACTCTAACTTTTCATCATCTTTAACATTAAGTGATGAGCCATCAAAACTGCAAAGTAGATGCATTATCATGCAAACAAAATATGGGGAGTATAGTTAAAGGTTTATCTTCTCAAGCAATGTTCTGGCTTAAAGAAATGTTGTAGCCAGCCAGTTCCAACTAGAGCTGACTAAGGGAATTTGGCATGGGGCCCAGGCATTGCCTCTGAACCATAATGCATGGCCAGGACTCAGAGCCACCAAGAATGCAATGAATGCAGTGGGAGCCACTCGCTACTTCAGGTACCTGGCTGTATATGCAGGTGAAGAAAGGTCAGGCACAAGTGCATTAGCCCTGTCACGACATTTTCCTGGAAATCTAGAAAAAGACGAAAATCTAACATAACATCAGTTGCTACCATTTTCTTCAGACAACAGTCCACAGTTTATATTCTGGTTTTGAGAAACACATCCCTGTCTAGATCCACTCACTCACTCATAAACCGTAGGTTGATGGCTCAAATTGCGTATTATTTCTTCTCCTCGGTCCAACATAACATTGTGACTCTACAACAAGTGTAAAACACGTCACTATATTAAACCACTCAGAGCATTCCATTTGCTGCCATCTTTGCTATTTACCTACATTATCACCACCAGGAGTTATAAGACATTTAGGAACACTTATAAGCTATAAGCCACCACAAACAGGTTACATGGCATAATGATAAATAGGGGAGTTCACCCCACTAGGAGCCACCATCTAGCTCTCTCCCTTAATATATGCATCATCTGCCCCTGTTGAAACCTGGGGAGCTTAATAGAGCACTATGCTTCTTTCTCCTTGCAAAACTGATCTATTTTAGGGTGGGGAAAGCAGGGGGTGAGTTCAAACTGTTATGTCTTTTCTTTCTAATCACATACTCTTTCCCATGTTCTTTATGCTCCAGAGTACTAACATCCTTGGATTACCCCCAAACTCTCTCATGCCTCTAGGACTTTCCTCCCTTCCTTCCAATTTATCAACTTAACAAAATCTCACTCATCTTTCAAGCCTTGGCCTAACTGCTCCCCTCATCTGGTCTTACCTGACTGCTCTCATAAAGGCTTTAGACATTTCTTCTGTGTACCAACTGCACATTCAATGTATTCCTATTGTATACTGTGTGTCTATAGCTGCTAGGTTCTATAAGAGTAGGAACTACTCAGTTTGATACTTTTAACTCTTGTGTAAAATACAGTTTGATAAATATTTTTTAGATAAGTGTATATACAATTATACCTATTGTTTCACTTATATTTGTAAATATAGTTATACTCAACAGTATAAGACATATGTCACTTATTGTCATATATAGTAAATAGTCACTTGCTTCTGATTTTTTACCACCTTTTAACTTTTTTTCTTACAGAATGCTTTTTATTCAGTAATTTCTCGCCTTTTTATAGTAATAGACCATAATTAAATGTGAAGTCTAACAAGATTATTTCCAAGTGTTACTCTTTTTTTTTTTTTTGAGCGGAGTCTCGCTCTGTCGCTCAGGCTGGAGTGCGGTGGAGCCATCTCAGCTCACTGCAAGCTCTGCCTCTTGGATTCATGCCATTCCCCTGCCTCAGCCTCCTGAGTAGCTGGAACTACAGGCGCCCGCCACCACGTCTGGCTAATTTTTTGTATTTTTAGTAGAGATGGGGTTTCACCGTGTTAGCCAGGATGGTCTCGATCTCCTGATTTTGTGATCCTCCTGCCTCGGCCTCCTGAAGTGCTGAGATTACAGGCGTGAGCCACCGTGCCCAGCCCCAAGTGTTACTCTTAATAAAAAATACTCTGTGAAAATAAAAGCACTATCAAAATGTGATTAGATCATTTTATTTGCCTAGTGACTTACAAAAATTTTAGATGACAAAATTCCACTTTAAAGGAAATAAAATATCTTTATTAGGAAATAAAATATCTTTATTATAAACAAGAAAGGGACTTACCTGTAAAATAAGAAACCTATATTGTTTGTGTTGCTTCTCAATATGAGCACAAGTGAACATAGTTCACTTAGGTCTGAGAGAGTTCACAATTTTTCATGGCATTTTTGAAAAGAAGGGGAAAATACATAGTCAAATGGCAGGAATAATATATGTTCAATAGTTTAAGGAATGAAATAGTGAAAGTCAGTATGGTATGACCGACAAGTCACGGGCTTGAAGCAACATGAGCTGGTCCATATGAGGGCAATCTTTCTACCACAAACACAGAAATACTGGATAAAATATAATAGAAGCATGTTGCTTAATTACAGTCTGGAAAAAAAGGTAGGTAAATCTCTATAAGCCAGAAAAGAAAAAAGAAATGAAAGCCGGAGGAACAAACTTAACTGGACTCTGCAGTGATCCAAAAAAGTTTCAGATACAGATATAAGAAATGCCTAAAAGATAAGAAATGGGGTTTAAAGCCCATGAGAGGATGGGATATATTACTTCAGTCCCAATGGAAGAGAGTGGCAGGGCTGAACTATATGCACAAAAATGTAGAACCTTAAAAGGCTGCCTTAGCAATGAAAACAGGGCTAGAAAACACTACACAGAAAATGCCAGGAAGCCAGGAATCTGTCTAAAATTCAGGGTGAGGACAAAAATCATTTATGCCAAAAACAACATAAACAAAATAAAATATTGGCCTTTAATGGGAGGTGAATTTTCACTATCACATGGTATAGGAACCTGGGCCAAGGAACAAAGACTGGTACAGGACCAGTGAAATTGCCAGGGTCCTTGGAGAGGCAAATGAAAAGCTTATCTGTAGGGACAGGTGTGTCCACATGCAAAAAATAAAAGATTTGTACAAGAATATTTATAGCAGCAGTGTTCATAATAGCCTCAATCTGAAAACAACCCAAATGATCACCTACAGCATAATGTGTAAACAAATGGTTTTATTTATTCAATGCATTATTATACAGCAATGAGAATAAATGTCTAGCTCCATGCAAAATGTGGATGAACTACATAAGTATAATGTTGTGTAAAATAAGCAGACATAGAAAAATACTATCTGATTCCATTAATATAAAGTTCTAAAATAGTTCAAACCAATCTATCATGTTAGAAATTGGGATGGCGGTTACTTTTGGGGAATGATTGGAAGGGGCAAAATGGAGCTTCTGGGAACCTAATGATCTTTAAATATTTGGTCTGGGTAATAATAACATCGTTTCATTTACCTACTGATAAGCTCTACATCTTTGAGTGCTTTTCTGAAAATATTTATCAATAAAAGTTTCTTTCTTTTAAAAACTGGCTCCAGCTAAGAGGACAACCTAGAGAGTATTGTGATCCAACAGAATCTGTGTAGGGTCAGTCAGCGGAAGTCCAGAAGCAGAGGGTCACGGTCATGTCCAGAGAGAAGAGAGGTGTCTACTGCATTACAGCATTACAGGATTACAGTTAGAGGCTCTCAGTAAAGTATCTCCATGAATCTCACCAAAGTATCCCACTAGAGGAAGAGCAGCCTGTAATCACCCACCAAACACAGATAACCCCAGTGACACTAAAATTCCTACTTGTTGTGTAAAACTGTGCTCTCTAACTTCTCTTCCCACATGTTGGCCCTGGAAGGGTCAAAATCAGCTGTCAGTGGGTGAGTGTAGGCAGCATAAACAGAGAAGAAGCAGATCTTATTTGTTCTTCCCTTTAGGCTTCAAGCTCAAAGCAGTGAGTGCTGAATTGGGGCAAAGAAGAAATCTAAATTTAGAAGAGGATTTGTAAATTTGGCATAATGCTTCCCTGGGCATTTTGATTACTGATATGGTTTGGCTTTGTGTCACCACCCTAACCTCATCTTGAATTGTAATCCCATAATCCCCCCATGTTGTGGGAGGAACTCAGTGGGAGGTAATTGAATCATGGGGGTGGTTTCCCCCCATGCTCTTCTCGTGATCATCATGAGCAGTGCGATCAATCAGTGAATTCTCATGAGATCTGATGGTTTTATAAGAGTCTAGCATTTCTCCTACTGGCACTCATTCTCTCTCCTGCTGCCTTGTAAAGAAGGACATGTTTACTTCCCCTTGGGCCATGATTGTAAGTTTCCTGAGGCCTTCCCAGCCATGTGGAACTGTGAGTCAATTAAACCTCTTTCTTTTATAAATTACCCAGTCTTAGGTATTTCTTCACAGCAGCATGAGAACAGACTAATACAGTTAGTGGAATGAGATTGTTCTTCTGATTAAAATCTTTGGGACTGGCCTAAGATTTTATGCAGGAGATGGAAGAACTAGTCTACAAAGCAGGTTTTGTTGTTAGAGGTAATAATGCTGATACTAGTATTTTGAATCCACACACACACACACACACACAATACATACAGATAAAACAACTAGTAATTATTTTGATTTTGCTAGAAATACAAACATAAGCCAGTAATTCTCAACTAGAGGCAATTTTGCTCCCTTCCTCACCAGGACATTTCACAATATCTGGAGACAATTTTGGTTTATGCAACTAGAGGGTAGGTATTATTGCAGAGAGGCCAAAAAGGCTAATAACATCCCATAATGCACAGGACATCCCCCCCTGCAACAATTATGTGGCCCAATAGGTCAATAGTGTGAGGTTGAGAAATCATGGTATAAACTCATGATCCCCTTACTTTTTCAAAAAGAGGTATTTTCTAGGTCTGTTCACTGAAAATGCCCAGAAGTAAAGACAACTCCAGCAGGAATTCAGATTTTCACATGTAATATAATTTTCATCTAAAACGAACCAGAGCTCCTTGGGGAAATGACTGATCCAGGACTAGGGCAGGAAATGTGCAAGTTGAGCCTGGGATGCTTTGCTGTGACAGATGATTTGCTTTTACTGAGGGCTAATAAAATTGTGTTTCATTGACCACTGATAATTCACACCAACCAAAATTAAAACCACTTGAACATCAAAAAGAACTGGTTCAAGTGATTAAAACACATTGAATATATATTTAAAAAAACATGAGTACATAATGATATGTAAGAAGAGAAAGAATGAAAGAAACAAGAGGAACTCACTGGAAACCACTGGAGATTACTAGGGCACAAACTTAACAACTTTGAAAACTGAAAATTAAAAGTAAATAATAAGTATCTGTTAGGCTTTCCATTATTAAGTGTATTTTAAGATTACCAGATTGCCTCTTGGAAGAGAGAGAGAACTATTAAAAATATTTATAGCTGATAAAATCAGAAGGGATAGTAGAAATAGAGAATCATCCTTTTGCAATTCCTAATGAAATGGCCACCACTTGTCAAGTCTGAAAAGACAATTAAAATACTCCTCCATTTTCCAACTACATATCTGTGTGAGGCCACATTTCCTTCCCATGCTTCCACCAAAACAACATATTGGAACAGATTGACTGTAGATCCAGATATGAGAATCCAGCTGTCTTCTATTAAGATAGACATTAAAATGACTTATAAAAATGTAAAACAATGTCATTCTTGTCATTAAATTTTTTGGTTTGAAAAATTAGTATCTAATGGGTTTGCTGTTTTTTAAATGAGCTAATGAAAAGTTTTAAGACATTATGAGTTTTAATTTCTAACACAGTAAATACTGAGAGAGAGAATTAACGTATACAAAAGCTCTTTGGGCTTGTAGCAATTTTTAAGCACATAAGGGGGTCATGAGATCAGTGTCTGAGAACCGTTGGCCTGTGTAGGATTCTTGTCAAAACGTTTAACTGGCATATAATTATGTGGGGGAAAAATCAGACAAAGCCAGATTATGGAACTTGCTACAAAACGGCTGGCCTAGACTCCCCAAAAAATGCCAATGTCCTGAAAGACAAAAAAAGGTGGGAGATCTTTTTAGATTAAAGAAAACTAAACAGAGTCGCTAACCAAGTAAAATACACAATTCTTGACTGGATCCTGAATAAAAAAACATTCTATACAAAACATTTTGGGAAAAACTGAAGAAATTTTAATACTAGCTGAATATTAGAATTGTTTTATCAATGTTAAAATTTTGAAGTGATAATATTGTGGTTGTAATGGAAGATGTTCTTGTCCTTAGGACATGAATTTTGAAGTCTTAAGAGGTGAAATGTCATGATGTCTGCAACTTACCTTCAAATTGTTGATTATAGATATTCGCTGTACTATTCCTTAAAGTTTTTTGTATGTTTTCTGGAATCCAGCATATTCTGAAGATGCATGCAGAATGAGACAAAGGTTCAGACCAGTTTTTCACGTTAGTAAGTCAGGGGATGGTCATGTAAAGTGGAATGAAGAGTGACTATCTAGCAGAGTGTGAAAGACAGCTGGACAATAACAAATCAGTAGGTTTTAAAATATCTTCATGAAGATCCAAGGATTTTTGATAAAAGTGAAGGAAAAAGGTGTGGGGTGAAGGAGAGAAGGAAAATCTTATTGAGTATATTAGAGACCAATACACTAAGCATTTAACTGGTTTATTTCATGTAACCTTGTAACAAAGTAGATATACAAACATTTAATTTCTCTAGAACAGCAGTCCCTAATCTTTTTTGCACCAGGGACAGGTTTCATGAAAGACGAATTTTCCACGGACTGGGGGCAGTGAGGGGTGGGGGGGTTGGAGGAAGCGGTGATTTCCGGATGAAATTGTTCCACTTCAGATTATCAGGCATTAGTTAGATTCTCATAAGGAGCACAACCTAGATCCCTGGCATGCGCAGTTTGCAATAGGGTTTGCGCTGCTATGAGAATCCAATGCCACCACTGGTCTGATGGGAGGTGCAGCTCAGGCAGTAATGCTCACTCACCTGCTGCTCACCTCCTGCTGTGTGGCCTGATTCACAGCAGGAGGTGAGCAGCAGGTGAGTAAAATTGCAGGAGAAATGATAATGTATGTTCAATAGTTCAAGGAGTGAAACGGTGAAAGTCAGTATGGTATGACCCACAAATCGTAGGCTTGTTCTAGGTTGGGGACCCCTGCCCTAGAAGAAATAATAAAGTGCGTGGAAATTCCCAAGGATGGAGCAGATCTAAATAGTCTTTGGACTAGAATCTAAGACGACACAGAATATACTGGCTAGAGAACAGACCACTGGGCACTGAACACCAGGTGTGAGCATCTGAGACCTTAAGGGTGATCCTGAGGAGGGATACAGCACACTGGTGAGCAGCAGGGCAGAGAATAGCACCTCCTGTCTCTTACCCCTGCATGTTACTAAACTTCACCCTGAACTACAGGACACTACAGGAATCCCAAATTAGTCCAACCATCAGACAAACAAGTACTTCGGTAGAGATTGGGCATATTCCTGACCTCTCACATATATAAGAATATATGTTATCTTCACCCAAGAATAGCAACTCAACCTGATGGATTTTTTGCCAGTCTCAGCATTTAGTACTCAAAGAGGAAATCTAATGTCAACCCAATTTTTATGTCTTAGTAGTTAACCAGTTTTATTAATCCTACTTAAATGCATATAGGGTGTTTTTCCTTCTCATGAAAAATTTTAAAAAATTACCAATATATGCAAAGTTTTAGCTTTTTAAAATTACATTTACCTGGGATGCAGTGAGTCCTTTTGATCTAAAAAGTAAAATTTTTATTTAACTGCTAAACTTACTTCTGTTATACGTGTTCTACCACCTATTATTAGCTATATAACCTTGAGCAGATCATTTAACTTCTTGGCACTACATTATCCTCATCTATAAAATAACAGTTTAAAAGTTGCTTTGAGGGTAAAATAATGTATATAAAATCTATAGCACCATAACAGACACAGAATAAATGCTTAACAGTAATTATGACAGTTCAATAAACAAATATTTCTTGAATATCTACTATGTGCCAACATTGTTCTAGGTGCTGGTGACACAATGTAGAAATGATCTCGTAAAAAAGATACATAAGGAAGAGTCATTTTCTATAATCAATTAATACTTTTGCTTGCCTTGTTTTTTAGTTTCTTCTTCAGAATCACTGGATATTTATGGGTTGCATATGTGCTCTCTATTCATCGTATCTGTTGTCCAACAGCATAGTGATAAGGCCATATGCTTTAGAGTCAAATAGACTTTCATTCAAATTCAGTTCTGTCACTTTCTGCAGCATGATAAAATTATTTAATCAAAATCTTAGTTTTTCCCACATATAATATAGAGATAAACATTTTATAAGGCTGTTATATGGATTAAGTGAGCTAAATTAGATGAAATGTTACCACAATGACTGGTACATAATAAAAACAATAAATCATAGTGTGTAATTTTTACCAGTTTACCAATTTCTCTTCATTCCGAAGTAACTCCTTAAATGTGAACTCTACATAATTGGTGTTATTTCCTGCTCTTTATGACGACCAATATGGATTTTAACTCTGTTACTGCATTTTGGATCATACTGCAGTATTTTCTTATCTCATCCAGCTATGCTTTTATTTAATCTGGTTGTTTCCTTATGACACTCAGTCTTGCTTCTCAGATACTGCTGTGTTTGTAATAACTCAAAGCAGATTATTATCCAAATTTTTCTTTTTTTTTCAGCAAATAAATTTTAGGCATATTTTTCCTAAGATAGAATCTGGCTATTACTGATATTAAATGTTACTGGTGTTAAATGAAACAACTTGACAACACTCTAGTGGGGGAATGTGTTAAGTGAGACACTGGCAGTAACCAAAGTTTGTTATGTTTCAGGATACTCATGGAAGCTGGAAGCTGGAAGCTGGAATGGGTTGGAGAAGTGGGGAGTGTTGGGGAAAGGAATTAGAGAGGAAAGAAGAAATTGCTAAGATGCTAAGAGATGACAGGGATTGTTCGAGGATGTGAGTAAGGCTAGAGCTGGCTAAGCCAGGGAGAAGAGTAGTAGATAGTACAATCAGAGTGCAGCAGAGTGCAGATGCTGTAGGGCCTTGAAGGCCACTGTAAGAAATTTGATTTTTCTCTAAAAGATATGGTACCACTGGAGACACTGGAGCAGACGGGTAACATGATCTGACTTATATTTTAACAGTATCACAGTGGCTTCTAAGTCGAGGGCAGACTCTCAACCTCTGGAATCTAGGAAGGTAAGGATAGAAATGAGACTGTCAGGAGACCACTGCAATACATCCGAAGGGGAATAAGAGTGGCTTAAACCAAAGTGGTCAGTGGAGGTGGTGATAAGAGGTCAGGTTCTGGATGTTTTCTGAAGGAGGAGACAATTGATTTAAAGAATCCTATTTGGTAGCATATTCCTTTTTTTTTTTTTTTTTAGAAATGAAGTTTCAGGGACCTTTTCAAGGAGAACTACAAACCACTGCTCAAGAAAATCAGAGAGGACACAAACAAATGGAAAAACATTCCATGCTCATGGATAGGAAGAATCAATATCGTGAAAATGGCCATACTGCCCAAAGTAATTTATACATTCAATGTTATCGCCATCAAGCTACCACTGACTTTCTTCACAGAATTGGAAAAAGCTACTTTAAACTTCATATGGAACCAAAAAAGAGCCCACATAGCCAAGACAATCCTAAGCAAAAAGAACAAAGCTGGAGGCATCACACTACCTGACTTCAAACTATACTACAAGGCTGCAGTAACCAAAACAGCATGGCACTGGTACCAAAACGGATATATAGACCAATGGACAGAAAAGAGACCTCAGAAATAACGCCACACATATACAACCATCTGATCTTTGACAAACTTGACTCAAACAAGCAATGGGGAAAGGATTCCCTGTTTAATAAATGGTGTTGGGAAAACTGGCTAGCCATAAGCAGAAAACTGAAACTGGACCCCTTCCTAACACCTTATACAAAAATTAACTCAAGATGGATTAAAGACTTAAATGTAAGACTGCAAACCATAAAAATCCTAGAAGAAAACCTAGGCAACACTATTCAGGAGATAGGTGTAGGCAGAGACTTCATGTCCCAAACACCAAAAGCAATGGCAGCAAAAGCCAAAATTGACAAATGGGATCTAATTAAACTAAAGAACTTCTGCACAGCAAAAGAAACTATCATCAGAGGGAACAGGCAACCTACAGAATGGAAGAAAATTTTTGCAATCTATCCATCTGACAAAGGACTAATATCCAGAATCTAGAAGGAACTTAAATTTACAAGGAAAAAACAACCTCATAAATTGGGCAAAGGATATGAACAGACACTTCTCAAAAGACGACATTTATGCAGCCAACAGACATGAAAAAATGCTCATCATCACTAGTCATTAGAGAAATGCAAATCAAAATCACAATAAGATACCATCTCATGGCAGTTGGAATGGCAACCATTAAAAAGTCAGGAAACAACAGATGCTGGAGAGGATGTGGAGAAATAGGAAAGCTTTTACACTGTTGGTGGGAGTGTAAATTAGTTCAACCATTGTGGAAGACAGTGTAGCAATTCCTCAAGGATCTAGAACTAGAATTACCATTTGACCCAGCAATCCCATTACTGGGTATATACCCAGAGGATTATAAATCATTCTACTATAAAGACACATGCACACATATGTTTACTGAAGCACTATTCACAATAGCAAAGACTTGGAACCAAGCCAAATGTCCATCAATGACAGACTGGATTAAGCAAATGTGGCACGTATACACCGTGGAATACTATGCAGCCATAAAAAAGAATGAGTTCATGTTCTTCGCAGGGACATGGATGAAGCTGGAAACCATCATCAGCAAGCTAACACAAACACAAGAACAGAAAACCAAACACTGCATGGTCTCACTGATAAGTGGGAGTTGAGCAATGAGAACACATGGACATAGGGAGGGGAACATTACATACCTATCAGGGGATGGGGGGCTAGGGGAGAGATAGCATTAGGAGAAATACCTAATGTAGGTGACGGGTTGATGGGTGCAGCAAACCACCATGGCACGTGTATATCTATGTAACAAAACTGCACGTTCTGCACATGTACCCCAGAACTTAAAGTATAACTAAAAAAAGGAAATTAAGTTCTTCATGTCATCATTCTAAATAATGTGTTCTTTTTTCTTCCCTTCAACTATCTTAAATTGAATTATTTCTGACTGTGAATCAGCTTTTCATCTATCTTTCCTGAAGCTGTTCTGCTCCTCTCTTTCTAAATAAAAAAATCTCTCTGGAACTCTTCCAAATGCCCTAATTATTCACATATCTTCTAACTTATAAAACATGAAATTGTATGAAGTACTTAGTTATAACTGACATCCATAATAACATAGTTAGCTAAACAGTAAGCATTTAGAGAATGTAAGGAACTACACATTACATGCAAAATTTTAAAAAGAAACCACAATCATTTGACCTCACATACTACTGAGAAAGGAGTTTAAGACAGCTACATAAACAACATTAAAAAATTACATAACTATTTGTCAACAAAGTTGTTCATGTCCTTGTGCTACTCTGATGCAGGATTATAACAGTTACATACATGCAAATGGTTAATTCCTTCCCTCATATCTATGAAGTTTAGTTTTTTCTTCCTGATTACAGAAATCCTAAATTTATCAATGTGTTCAACTTCATTATTTCTTCAAATTCTGTTTAGGCATATCAAGTGACTTAAGATTCTGTTATAACTTTCTAGAATCTCCCCAGTCTTACTTGAAACTGGCTTTGTAAAAAAAAAAAAAGAAAGAAAGAAAAAGGTAGAACTATATGGATAATTAATTAACATTTTCCTAAATGTTATTTAAGTCTAGGCACCAAAATATATAAGATTTGAACTGGCCAGGTGCAGTGGCTCACGCCTGTAATCCCAACACTTGGGAGGCTGAGGCAGGCAGATCACTTAAGGTCAGGAGTTTGAGACCAGCCTAGCCAACACAGTGAAACCCTGTCTCTACTAAAAATAAAAAAAGTAGCTGGGCTTGGTGGTGGGCACCTGTAATCCCAGCTACTCTGGAGGCTGAGGCAGGAGAGTCACTTGAACCTGGGAGGCAGAGGTTGCAGTGAGCAGAGATTGTGCCATTACACTCCTGGGAGACAGAATGAGACTCCGTCTAAAAAAAAAAAAAAAAAAAATGAGCCTAGGCAAGGTGGTTTATGCCTGAAACTCCAGCACTTTGGGAGGATTGCTTGAGGCCAGGAGTTCCAGACCAGCCTGCAACAAAGCAAAGCCTTGTCTATTAAAAAAATATCTGCAGGTTGAGGTAGGAGTATCACTTCAGCCCAGGAGTTCAAGGCTGCAGTGAGCTATGATCATGCCACTGCACTCCAGCCTGTCTCTAAATAATAATAAATTTTAAAAGTAAAAAATATTTTTAAACGACTTGACTACAATAAGAGTTTTAAGTCTTTTCAATAAATCTCTCAATCAGTTGCTAGTATCATCTCGTGCTTCAAACACAGTGCCCAGTGGTGTGCTTTAGTGAAAGTGGTTTAATTTTTGGAGTCTGCCAGAACTGGGTTTGGTTACCAGCTCCATTACTAACTGGCTGGGTATCTTTAGGAAAGTTAACTTCCTTCCTTGTTTTAATTCTTATATCTGAAAAAAGGAGATGGCAGTAACTTCTCAAACAGCTCTTAGCTGAAAATTAAGGGAGATACAAGCATATCGTATCTTATTGCGCTTTGCTTAATTGTACTTCACAAATATTGTATGTTTTACAAATTCAGGGTTTGTGGCAGCCCTGCATCCAGCAAGACTATGGGCATCATTTTTCCAACAGCACATGTTCACCTCCTGTCTCTGTCACGTTTTAGTAATTCTCAAAATATTTCAAACTTTTTCATTATCATCTCTGCTATGGTGATCTATGATCAGAGATCTTTGATGTTATTACTGTAATTGTTTTTGGGTGCCACAAACCTTGCCCATGTAAGACAATAAACTTAACTGATAAATGTGTGTGTTCAGACTGCTCCACCAATTGGCATTCTGTCCTTGTCTCTTTCTTCATGATTTCCTATTCCCTGTGTCACAATATTGAAATCAGGCCAATTAACAACCCTACAATGGCCTCTAAATGTTAAAGTGAAAGGAAGGGTTGCATATGTGTCACCTTAAATTAAAAGCTAGAAAGATTAAGCTTCATGAGGGAGGAATGTCAAAAGCCAAGACAGGCCAAAAGCTAGGCCTCTTGCACCAGATAGGCAAGTTGTAAATGCAAAGGAAAAGTTCTTGAAGGAAGTTAAAAAGTGCTACTCCAGTGAACACATGAATGATAAGAAAGCAAAAAAACAAAACAAAAAAAGCCTTATAGCTGATATGGAGAAACGCCTAATGGTCTGGATAGAGGATCACGCCAGCCACAACATTCCCTTCAGCCAAACCTAATCCAGAGCAAGGCCATAACTCTCTTCAATTCTATCAAGGGTGAGAGAGGGATGAAAGCTGTAAAAGAAAAGTTTGAAAGCAGAAGCTGGATTATGAGGTTAAAGGAAAGAAGCCATTCCCATAACACAAAAGTACAAGGTGAAGCAGCAAGTGCTGATGTAGAAGCTGCAGCAAGTTATCCAAAAGATCTAGCTAAGCCCATGGATGAAGGTAGCTACACTAAACAACAGATTTTCAATGTAGATAAAACAGTCTTCTCTTGGAAAAAGATGCCATTTAGAACTTTCAGAGCTAGATAGGAGAAGTCAATGCCTGGCTTCAAAGCTTCAAAGGAAAGGCTGACTCTCTTGTTAGGGGCTAATGAAGCTGGGCATTTGAAGTTAAAGCCAATCCTCATTTATCATTCTGAAGTTCCTAAGGCCCTTAAGAATTATGCTAAATCTACTCTGCCTGTGTTCTAGAAATGGAACAACAAAGCCTGAGTGACAGCACATCTATTTACAGCATGGTCCACTAACTACTTTAAGCCCACTGTTGAGACCTACTGCTTAGAAAAAAAAATTCCCATGAGCTCTGATGGAAATGTACAAGAAGGTTAATGTATTCATGCCTGCTAACACAACATCCATTCTGCAGCCCATGGATCACTGAGTAATTCTGACTTTCAAGCCTTATGACTTAAGAAACTCATTTTATTAGGCTACAGCTGCCATAGATTGTGATTCCTCTGATGAATCTGGGCAAAGTACATTGAAAATCTTTTAGAAAGCGTTCATCATTTTAGATGTCATTAAGAACATTTGTGGTTAATGGGAGAAAGTCAAAGCATCAGCATTAACAGCAGTTTGGAAGAAGTTGATTCAAACCCTTATAGATGACTTTGAGGGATTCAAGACTTCATGGAGGAAGTAACTGCATATGTGGTAGGAATAGCAAAAGAACTGGAATTAGAAGTGGAGTTCAAAGATGTGACTGAATTGCTAAAATCTCATAAAATTTGAACACATGAGGGGTCTTGTCTCATGGATGAGCAAAGAAAGCGGTTTCTTGAGATTCAATCTGCTCCTGGTGAAGACGCTGTGAGCATTGTTGAAATGACAACAAAAGATTTAGGATTTAGGATATTATATAAACTTAGGTGATAGTGCAGCAGCAGGTTTTGAGAAAAGTGACTCCAATTTTCAAAGAAGCTCTACTGTGGGTAAAACACAGCATTGCATACTACAGAGTAATCTTTTGTGAAAGGAACAGTCTATGGATATGGTAAACTTCACTGTTGTCTTATTTAAAGAAATTGCCACAGACACCCCAACCTCCAGCAATCACTACCTCGATAAGTCAATGACCATTCACATCAAGGCAAGGTCTCTCTACCAGCAAAAACATTACAACTCCCTTAAGGCTCATATGATCATTAGCAATTTTAGCAATAAAGTATTTTCAATCAGGGTATGTACATTGTTTATTTAGACATAATGCTACTGCACACTTAACAGACTACAGTATAGTGTAAACATAACTTTTTTAGATACCAGAAAGCAAAAAATTTGTGTGACTTGCTTTATTGCAATATTTGCTTTATTGTAGTTGTCTAGAACAGAACCTGTGATATCTCTAAGGTATGCCTATAACAAATACATATAATGTGTCTACTATAGTGCCTGGTATATAGTAAGGACACAAAAAGTGGAAGTCTCCAACCTCCCTCCCTAGCCTCTCACATTTTTAAGAATTCTTCCGAGAGAAAGGAGCATTCTTGGTAGGGGCCACAGCCTGCCTGCCTTCTATATTTCAGGTTCACTGCTTTAGGGAATGAAAAGTAGTGTTTTCTCAGCATAAGACTGAAGGCCCCCAGATCTTGATCAAAGAGTATTTTAAATAATCTTAGGTCTGATCTCCCTGGCATGACCTTGTGCCTCTATTCCCCATTGCTTCTAGGGTTAATGTTCTCAAAAACAAAGCCAACCATTTCACCTCTCAGCTTTGTATCTGGTTCCCCTCTGAGCCAAGCAGAACTTTAAGAAACAGCCAAACAGCTAGCTGAAATGCCATTTCTGGGTCCCTTTCTTAGATATTTTGACTTGGCTTACCTGGGACGAGGTGCAGAAATCATCTCAAACCGGTACCCAGGTGATTCTGAGGCAGATAGCTTGAGGACCGAAAGAACACTGGCTTACCAGACAAAACCCAAAGTAGATCAGGAGCCAACTTTGGGATGTGTTGGTTTGAGATATTCAGTCTGGAGTTCAGGGGAAAGGTCTGGGCTGGAGATAGAAATTTGGAAGTGATTGGATTATGGGTAGTTTATCCACAGTTTTGAGACTGGATTAGATAACCAAGGAAGTAAGTATATAAACAGAAGGGAAGAGGACCAAATACTCAGCACTGGACCCTCTCATATTAAAAGCTAAAGGAGAAGAACAGTTTGAAGGGGAGCTAGTGAGGAAAATCAAGAGAGGGTCGTGTCTTGAAAACCAAGCGAATAAAGTATTTCCAGGAAGGTGGAGTGATCAATTGTCAAATGCTACCAATGAGTCAAGTAACATGGGACTGACAATTGCCCATAAGATTTAGTAACATGGTAACCTTGACAAGAGAAGTTTTGGTGGAGTGACAGAGGTCAACAACTGATTGGGTTAGGTTTAAGAGTGAATGGGAGAAGAAAATGTGTTAGAAGAGTTTTGCTGTAAAAGAAGAAGAAAAATGATTGGTGGCTGAAGAGTAAGTGAAATCAACAAAAGTAGTTTGTTTATATTTTAAGATGAGAAAAGGAAGAGCATGTTTGTAGGCTGACAGGAATTATCCAGCAGAGAAGGGGAAAAATGATTTAAATGTTGCGGGAGGATTGGTAGAGCCTGTCCTTGAGTCAGCAGGAGTAATCTGGATCTAGTGGTCAAGGAGAGAGGGCTGGACTTGAGAACTGCAGAGCTCTGGTAACCCAAGAAAAATGGGATTATAGTTCAGAGGCCACTTCTGTCCATACAGATGGTGGTAGCAATTTCAGAAAGTTTTTTTCCGAAAATTAGGAAGCAAGGCTGTTAGCTGAAAGTGAGGACAGGAGAGTGCTGGCAGGCTGAGAAGAGAAGGTGGAAGACAGCCATCCAGAAGCCATGGAGAATGAGGGGACTGTCTGCAGGGCAGATTATCTAGTCATAATATTCACTTTCAATTCCACATACCAGTTATGAAAAGTTTCTTTTACCCCAGAAATTCAGCTAGCAAGTATCTACTCTCCCTGATGTCAATCAATTTTCATTACAAATACTTAGGACAAAGAGACACTAGATAATGAATAAGAGGTAATATTAACAAATAAGAGAGAAGGTTCTGTGGGTTCCAATCTCAGCTCTACCATTTTATTTACTATTTATCTGTGCAAGTGATTTAAAATCTTTGTGTTTAATATAACACATTTAGCCAAGTTCCTGACATATGTGTTCAATAAATGCCACTATCATGAAATGTGTTCAGAACCTAACTGAATTTTTTTGGAAGATTTTTTAGCAAGTTAGAAAATCTTATTTCAAAATGTTTATGTATGAAACTATAAAATTTTGATCTCTTCTAATACCTTCACAACAAAATCAAATAACAGTGGAATCAACCCCAAAGACTTGTTTTCAAAATGCTATCTACAAAACAACAGTGTCTTTCAAACAGAAGTTACCTCCTTTTTTCTATCATGAACATTATCTTTAACTTGAAGGGGCAGATTAACTGTACCTTCTGCTAAATATCTTCTTTTTTTTTTTTTTTTCCAGAGTCTTGCTCTGTCACCCAGGCTGGAGTGCAGTGGTGTGATCTCCACTCACTGTAAGCTCCACCTCCTGGGTTCATGCCATTCTCCTGCCTCAGCCTCCTGAGTAGCTGGGACTACAGGCACCCACCACCATGCCTGGCTATTTTTTTTTTTTTTTTTGTATTTTTAGTAGAGACGGGGTTTCTTTCACCGTGTTAGCCAGGATGGTTACGATCTCCTGACCTCGTGATCTGCCCACCTCGGCCTTCCAGAGTGCTGGGATTACAGGCGTGAGCCATTGCACCCGGCCTATATATCTTCTAAGTATCATACTACTGAGACACTTGTCATCATAGGAAAGGTCAGCAATCTGAAATGCATATCTTTTTATAAAGGAAAATGTAAACAGCAAAAATTTACTTAAGGTTTGGGAGGTAGCTGGAGGTAATTAAAACATGAGATAGTAAACAATTCCAAGTTTGCTATCAGGCACTACCAGCCTAGGGATTTATGGATTGTCGCCTGCAATAGGGAAATTCTCACAGGCATCTACTCTCCTTGAGCCCTTGCTTCCTACTCAGTTGTTAGGCCCTTTCTATTTCCTACTCCTTGCCCCAGCTGCTAGCCTACAATTCCCTAATTTCTATTAAAATAGTACATAGAGAGGTTCAGTTCTTCATACTTTCATCCGTCCCCCCATCCAAAGTGGCCTCTGGATGGGCCTTTGCACAAAGAAACACTCACTGAAGTGCTCTGCTTAAAGAAGATAAACCATTGTGGTCTCCACTGTTAATTACAAAAAAGTTGCCACAAACTTTGAAATTACAATAATTTTTAAGATTTAATATTTTAAATCTAATACTTAGTCAGGATTCAGACTTTCTCCTTCCATATCCTGCATTTAAACACCAGGGTTAGATCTTCCTGTCCTATACTTCCACAATTCTCAGCTCACACCTCTCATAGATATTACCAGACTGCATTTCTGCAACGTGTTTACGTGCCTTTCTCCTAAGTTATGAATTTGGCTCATCCATTTTTGAGTCTCAATATTTAACACAAATCCAGGCACAAAGCGGCATTATTTTTGGTATAAATTAATAAATAAGCAGACGACTAAATGAAGTGACAAACCAGAACATCTCAATTCTCATAAGTTATTTTGTGCACAAAAATTATATTATTTCAATATCCTGCTGACGACATTATGTAGAATATAATACAAACAATTTGAAATTAAACTACTTCTCAGAATCTGTGTTACCAGTTTCCTAGCTGTTCTCTCTGACTTCAAGCTATGTAATCTCTGTACAAATATATTCTGCATGGTGCTTTTAGGATAATCCTTCCTAAATACTACTTTCAACATCACTCCTTTACTGAGTAAAATGATCATGTACTTCCTATTTCTGAAGGTGACGTCCCCCACCCCCACAATTCTCTTGTGTCGCTTTCATCACCCTTCTCAATTGGTTCCAATCTACCCATTGAACCCATTCCTCTCTCCACAACCCTGGCTCAGGTCCTTAGTGCACCATCCCCAGACTGTTTTCCTTGTCCCTTACCTTTCTGACATTAATCTTTCCAATATACTGCTGATATACTAATTTTCTTAAATATTAAAATATGCCACTACACTGCCCAAAAAATATTTAGGGGCTTCTCACTCTTTACTCAATTAATTGTAAACACCCCATTGTGCATTCCACATTTTCTTGACCTTCTGTTTTATAATAATCCTCACCATTCCTTTAAAGCAGTGGTAAGCTAACTTTTTTGGGGGTGGGGATAAGGGGTCACTGATCTCTTTCAAAACCTCATGAAAAGAATTATCCTAGAAAAAACACAAATAATTTATATATAATTGTAAGGGATTCTGACCATGTTCCATGCTTTAGCCAAATTGTCCTTCTGCTCAGTCTGTAGTTTTTGTTTACAAAAGCCATTACAATTCTTGCTATCAAAAATTTCATGCATTCTCAGCAGCCCATCTAGCATGCTACCCTTTCCATAAAAACACATTTTGGTCTCCCTAGCTAAATATGATCTTTTTCCCCTTGAAATCAAAAACTCATTTGATTTATATATTACCTATATTATACTTGAATATGGGATAAACTCCATGATTGAGCGAAAACTATATGAAGTTAGGTAATATGGCTTATTTATCTTTTATAGCTCCCTGTAGAACCCAGCATGGTACTAAGAATTTATTAAAAATGGTAAGAAGAGGCTGGGCGCCGTTGCTCATGCCTGTAATCCCAGCACTTTGGGACGCCAAGGTGGGAGGATCACTTCAGGTCAGGAGTTCAAGAGCAACCTGGCCAACATGGTGAAACCCCATCTCTACTAAAACTACAAAAATTAGTGTGTGTGGTGGTACATGCCTGTAATCCCAGCTACTCGGGAAGGTGAGGCAGGAGAATCGCTTGAACCCAGGAGGCAGAGTGCAGTGAGCTGAGATTGTGCCACTGCACTTCAGCCTGGGCTACAGAGCGGGGACTCCATCTCAAAAAAAGAAGATAAGAATAAATGATAAGAATTGTTTATAAAAATTTTCAGGGCTGCTACATTGCAAAAAGCCAGCAGGCACCACTCTCAACATAGTCTATAAATCATTTCTGAGTACATGTCCAAAATCTCTTAGCTGAAATGTATTGGGCCAATTGTGTTTCAAAATTCAAAATTGTTTGTATTTTAGAAAGATAAAATAGAGCAACACTTAATAAAACATTATATTTATGCAGCAAAATGTATGAATATTTACATAGACTACAAGATTTCCTCATGTGATTTCAGATCAGATTTTGCTGCCAAACAAATTCACGTCAGGTTAGGTATTGTTGACAAGTGACTACAAGAAAATTTTTGTTTGCAGTGCTTTTTGAATATTGAGATTGTGTGTGAGGAATCGTGGGCCTGTGTCCATTCTTGGCTCCATCTACTCAGGAAGGATTCCTTAATTCATGATACAGAGTAACCTCAAGCTTTTGCTTCAATATTCTTCAAATTTCATTCTTTGTTAGTCTCTTTCAACATTCTAGGTTACCTGAAGGTGAAAAGTGGCACATATGGTCACTGGACACCATTAGGGCAGCAGAGGCTAGCTGAGACTAGGCGGGGCCAGTGTGGAGGAAAGTCAGGCACCAAGTTGGTGTGTAATTGCAGCCCCTTCAGTAAATACTTGCTTAAAGAATGAAGCTGGGTGCAGTGGCTCATGCCTGTAATCCCAACACTTTGGGAGGCCGAGGCGGGCAGATCACCTGAGGTCAGGAGTTCGAGACCAGCCTGGTCAACATGGTAAAACCCTGTCTCTACTAAAAATAAAAAAATTAGCTGGGCGTGGTGGTGGGCACCTGTAATCCCAGCTATTCGGGAGGCTGAGGCAGGAGAATCAGGCAGACTTGAACCAGGGAGGCACAGGTTGCAGTGAGCTGAGGTCAAACCACTGCACTCCAGGCTGGGTGACAGAGCTAGATTCCACCTCAAAAAAAAAAAAAAAAAAAAAGACCAAAACATGTCATCAGAAATTGGAAGTCTCTCATCCTGACAGTAAGCACTTAGTTATTTTCTTTTGGATAGCTCTCTATACCTAGCAAGATCAAATGGGTACAATTTTTTACCCAGAATGATATTGTTCCTTGCTTTTTCATAAAATAAAATATTTTAGAGACTTCTTGACATCTGTAGTATAGACAGCTAACTCACTCTTTTCATTGCAAGGGTATACCACAATTTGCTAATCTCTTCTTAACAGACATTTGGGCTGTATTCAGTTTCTCAGTATTATAAATAATGTAATACTGCAATAAACATCCACCTACAGGTATTCTAGAGTTCTGTAAGGATGAGTTTCTAGAAGTAGAATTGTTGGGCCAAAGTAACGCATATTTTAATTGACAATACCAAACTATCTTCAGATTCTCCAATGGTCATTATTTGTTATTCATTATTATTCCAGTACTCAAATTGCTGAAATTCCCATTATTATTTTAATCAGTAACGCTTATTAGTGAGTTGAGCCTTTTTCATACTTCTGTGGGCTGTATTTTGTGAACTGTCTTAATATTTTTTGTTCATTTTTCTTCCTGTTTGTCTTTTTCTTGATTTGTAAGAATATTTTGTATATGGGTAATAATTTCCTTTTGATTTACATATATGTTACAGTTTCCTAATTTATTGTTGTCTTTGACTTTATGAATTTTTTGCCTTATATAAGAAATTTGAGATTATATAGCAAATGGAGCAAATTTGTTTTTGAATTCTGGATTTTATATCAAATTTAGAAAGTTTTCCATCCCAAGACTATAAATACTTAACTCCATCATCTTTCCATACTTTAAGGTTTCTTTTCTTCAAATAAAAAAAAAATTAAGTTGTTGACCCACCTGAAATTTTTCTTATGTATAATAAGCCAGGAGTCACAATATTATTATATTAAAAAAACTATCAAAAATAAACGTTTCTTAATTACTGTCTCTGTTTTTAAAGGCTTTGAATAAATCTTACTAGCTCAATAAACTACCTTTTCTAACTACTGCAGACAAATCTCTGCCAGTACTACTATTATTTGGGGTAAGTTAACTAACTTCTGAGTCTTTGCTTACATATGAAGTGGAAATGGTAAATTCTACTTTTTAGGATTGTTGTGAAGAATAGAAATATTAAATATAAAGCATTTAGCATGGTTTCTATTATATATAGGCAATCAGTAATGACAACTCTTGGTACTTTCCTCTCTAGTTCACTTTTAGCACCCTAAGTCTGCAACACACAATTTAATCAAACACTAAATTTGCAGTGTTGTCTGTTAATCACTCGCTTCCACACACACACTGCAGGCTCCTTGAAATCAAAGACTGTATCTTTTCCTGCAAAGGAATATCCAGTGGAAGTTAAGGGCATTGACTCCAGGAGTGGAGTTCTGCTCTACTGTTGACTAACTGAACGAATCTTATCTGTAAAATGAGAAAAATAGAACCTGTCTCATAGGTTTGTTGCAAGAGTTAAATGAGTTAGTAAACAAGGAGACATTAGAAGAGTACCTGAATTTAATAAACACTCAATAAATGATAACCATTATTTTTACCCTTTAATTTTTATATTTCATACACTGTTTTGAGCTCACGGTCCATACTCACTACATGTGTATTCTATCTCATAAATAAATCACTTGGTCATAGAAGAGTAAATAGCATGAAAAGTATTTGCATTTTTTTCTAAAGAAATAATGATTACTAGTAAATACCATGCTTTAAGAAAAAAGTTATGATTCCTTAAAATGTCATATAAAGTACACAACACAAGACGCTGTAGTAGCAGTTAAAAATAAAGCTCAAAACCTGTTAATTTTTTAAAATTGAGCATTAAAATGTACTTGTTTTGCAGGAGTTAAAATAAAAAGGAAAACCCAATAGGCTATTTACATATCACTTATTAGAAAGCATAACATCTCATCAGAGGAGAAAAAAATGTCTTGATGATAAATTATATGAAGTATGCATTATATAGCTAATTATATGAGGGCCATCTAGCCACAAGAAGGATATTGTGTTCATCGGCCTGTCCTCAAATTAGGTAGATAGGGAAGATATACAGAGCATGTGACTTTCTGATGTTCTTAAATGACAATGGAGTTTAAAAACCAAGATGTAAACCAGCAGTCCTCAACCTTTTTGGTATCAGGGACCAGTTTTGTGGAATACAATTTTTCCATGGATGGTGTGGGATGGTTTCTGGATGAAATTGTTCTACCACAGATCATCAGGTATTAGATTCTCATAAGAAGTGCGCAACCTAGATCCCTTGCACGCAGAATTCACAATAGGGTTCTCACTCTTATGAGAATCTAAGGCTGCTGCTGATGTGACAGGGAGGCGGAGCTCAGTCTGTAATTCTCGCTTGGCCACTGCTCACCTCCTGCTTTGTGGCCCACTTCCTAACAGGCCATGGGCCCGCACCGGACCATGGACTGGCTGTGGTACCAGTCCACATCCTAGGGGTTGGAAATCCCTTGTGTAAATGATTAGTGTGCCTATTTTTGAGTGTCTGTCTTAAGTGTCAATTATTTCAATCAATCCTTTAAAGAAGTGACTGATAAAAGATTCCCTGGAGTTACTTTGTTTTTTTTCTGACAAAAGCAAAAGCTCTATAACTCAGATGTGATTTTCGGCTAATAATGTGGCCATGCTGTTAGAAGAGTGAGCAGTTGGACTTTAAATCTTGATCACAAATGGTCATCTCGTCTTTGCACAAATGCCAAAAAGATACCAGCAAATAGAGCCAAAAAACTTCTTAGGAGTCACTCGAATAAATACTTGATTGAGATCTAAGGGTTTCCTGTTATAAAGGAGTGCTTTTTAAAAAAAGGTTGGCTGAGAATCCTTTGTCCCAATAAAAATCTCAAGTGGAAATATAAACCAAATAAAGAAATACAGAGCTGTTCTGAGTAGAAGAAGGAACTTGACTGAGTTAAGGAGCACAATTTGAAAACCAGTCTCCTATAAGAGACCATGTATTTATCTGAAAAAGTATAAAGTAATTAATATTTGCTCAAATACAAAACAGTCTAGGAAAACAGCACAGAAGCAGGAATTTAAGACACAGAAGTTAGAGTCAGACCTCCTGAATAGTAGAAACCTCTCTTTACACCCATCTGTAAAATATAGATACTAACAGAACCTCCACCTCAAAGGACTCTTACAAGGATTAATTGAGCTAATCCAGTGAAGCAGTTAAAACAGTGCCTGGGTTATAGTGAAGGCGACTTAAGTGACTATTAAATGAATAAGCCTCTTGCACAACATCAAGATATGTTAGCAGAATAAACTGCCATCCTTCTCCATGTGTCTAACTGAATACTACGGTGTGTTGGCCACGGCTCTGGCATAACTTGTATCAAGGTATTCTCATGTTCACTAGTTGTACCACAGGTTTGTTCTGTTTTATTTTCTTCTTGGTTTTGTGCATGTCAAAGACAGGGTCTGCATACATTTTCATCTTCAGTCCCAGCACAAGCAACTTTTAAATGTAGGATCAATACATGTATCTGAAGTGAATAAATTAGTGAATCAAATCATCTTAGCAGCAGGTAGAAAGCTAATCATCTAGTTCATTTAGAACTGTATCAAAATACTTCAATATATTCTGGAAAGAGAAGCAAGACATGTACCAAAGGAGAAATGTACAAAAAGGGTTTACTCAAGTAATAGTGTAATTAGTAATTCCTAAATATAATGATTTTTCATATTATGAAATATTAAGCAGTGGTTAAAAAAACAAGTTGGAACTACATATATGAACAATAGAGCTTCAAGTCATTTTTGTATCAAAATAACATGATGCATAAATTATGATATATAATACCATTTATATATTAACATACACCAGAGAACATATTTCACACACACATACACATGGGAAAAACTGAGGTAGAGGTATAGAAAGACGGTAGGCAAGGGAACAGATTAGAGGTATTGATCAAGAGGACTTAAGCCTTATTGATAACATTTTCATTTTTTAAAGGAGATGGATTTTTGTGTTACTTGAGTAATTAAAGTACAATGATTCAGTGGCCAGAACAGGAGCAGTTATTAGCACTAGCACGCATGGCTAATACCATTGCTTCTCCTCTGGCTCTTGTAGTGGTATTAAAGTACATGTTCTGAAAGAGTATTAAAAATCTGGGAGCTCTAAATAACCAAATATGAACAGATGACACCAAATGCTATCTTTTTAACCATTTCTTTTTCAGTACAGTAGAGGTTTATTTCAATGAACCATAATGTAAAGTGGTGCTTAAAACCAATCTATCATTATCCATGCTAAACACTAAACTGAGAGACCTCAGCTTGAAAAGAAATTGGATATAGAGTTTTGAAATAAAATCTAGTGAATTACTACATATTTATTTTTAGGGTAACGTGAAAGCTGCTATAGAGTAGACTCTATTGGAGATTAAATGAATATAAATAAGATTATTGGCAAAATATCTTCTCAGAGCCCAAATATTATTCAAATTCAAATAGATTATAGTAGAAGAGATTGCTGGATGATCTGTGCACTACAAAAGATGGAGAAAGCATTACAGAGCTCTAAATATAGAACAAATAAATCGCAGAAGTTGCTGATGAAAAATTGGATGTCAATCTTTCTCTTTCTGATGCTGTATCAAGGAGAACTATGCTACCAAACCAGTTTTCATTACTAGCCTATGACACCAAGTATACCCAACTTTTGAAAGAAACACTGTATTCATAAAAGTATTTCATTTCTGTCTAGTTTCCTCTGTAGTCTATTTATTGTGATGTCTAGGTCTGAAAAACTTTCCCCATTATCTGACAGAGGGGTCAATTCTCTAGTTGTCCAAACATTGCATAAACGAATCACTTACCACATGTGCAATTAGTCATGTGTACACAAATAGGTAAAATGTCTCTCTCCACCACTACACTATAAACTTTAGTCAACAGCCAGCAAGGTCTCTCTTGTTTTACTGTGGTTTCACCAGTACCTAACACAGTGCCTGGCGCATGGCAGGTACTCAATAAATACATGAACTAATGTAATTAAGGTAATTACTTCATGAACAATTAATATATGAATAAAAGAATGAGGACAGGCTGGGTGCGGTGGCTCACGCCTGTAATCCCAGCACTTCAGGAGGCCGAGGCAGGCGGATTATGAGGTCAGGAGATTGAGACCATGGTGAAACCCCATCTCTACTAAAAAATACAAAAAATTAGCCGGGCGTGGTGGCGGGCACCCGTAGTCCCAGCTACTCGGGAGGCTAAGGCAGGAGAATGGCATGAACCCGGGAGGCGGAGCTTGCAGTGAGCCGAGATCACACCACTGCACTCCAGCATGGGCAACAGAGCGAGACTCCGTCTCAAAAAAAAAAAAAAAAAAGTGAGGATAATATTGCAATACAATTGAAAATCCTTCAGTACCTACTTAGCTTAGTGTCTTCTAAGTAATACATTTCAACTGTATTATAACATGTGTTTAATGATATTACACCAAATGTATTCACAACAAATGCTGTCATTGAGTAAAGCATCCAAAAAATAAAAGTGTGGCATTATCAGTTATGATGACTGGGTCATGTAGCAGTTATTTACTGGATGCCTAGTATATTCCTAGCACTGGGCTGGTTACTGTGTACTGGCAAAGATAAGCCATTGAGAAATAGTCCTTTCCTTCATCATACCAGGTTAGTAGTCTGCATTTGTAGGACTGGCAGGTCATTATTACTTCCTCTCTTTGGAAGGCATTAAGTCAATTCCTGACCCTTTCATGGTTCACTCCAAACCTACAAGTCTTGGTAAAGGAATGCAATGGGCTATCCAACCAACTGGTTTTTGGCCAATACTATATCCTAAACAGTTCAATTAGCTTAAAAGAAATCATTTTTCCCAACTCCTTTCTCCCATTTCCTGAGTGGTATCTTATTTCTTTATCTCTTCTCTCTTCTGTCTCATATCCAGGGAAACCCAGTCATCCAGAATGACTTTATAGGCTTTATCACCTCCCTCTCCTAACATGGGAGGGAGGTGAAGAAACTGGCTGTTGGCTCCTGCTTATGTCTTCTTATTGCTGCCCTAAATGTGAAGTTAATATGATCCATCCTTTTATATCACACACTTCTCATTACCCCTGCTCTTGCATTCTCCTTTAGGATTCACTTTTACCTTCCTAGATGTTTCATCACTTGGCTCACATCTTTTCTTCTAACCCTCTATTGTTTTTCTTTGACTGCATTTCCTATTATGAGAAAGGAAGCACAGTGGTCGAGGGCCGGGATTCTGGATTCATACCACCTGGATTTGAATCCTGACTTTACCATTTCCTAAGTGTATTAAGACAGCTTAACATCTACAGGTCTTAGTTTCCTCATTTGTAAAGTGGGAGTAATAATAATAATACCAACATTATAACAACTAAATAAGTTAAGACCTGCAAAGCACTGAAATAGTCACTGGCACAGAGAAAGCATTTTATAATGCCATCATTTTCATTCTCATCCTTGGCAACATTAGTATCCATATTGTTGCCTGTTTACTTTAAACTTCTGGCCATATTGGCATCCACACACAGCGCCACCTTGAACCAGCTCATCACGCAGCATTGCTTTATTGAAGATTTTGAACCTGATATAAGTCCTTCTACTTATCTTTCTCATTCCTGAAAACTCCTAGAACATTCTCTCTATTCTCTTGCCTTAAATTACCGATTCTCCAAATTCACCCAAACACTAGCAATCTAGTTTCTCAAACTTTAACTCTCTCAATTTCCTAATGTGAACATTCAATGCTTAGTCAGTGTAATCTTAATTTCTTCACTGTTCTTTGACTGTATACACTTAAAGCTCTCCTCAATGCCTAGAAAGCTTATTTGTCCTTTACTAATCAAATGTTCATATCTTCCATGTAGCCTTCTTCATCATTCAAGAATATACATATTTCAGCCCATAACCACCTTGCTCTGTCCAAATACAAAAACTCACAAACCACACAGATCTCATATACATTACAGAATTGCTTACTTGCGCATTTACTGAGAATCTTTATTTAGATGTTTTATGTGCATATGTTACCTCCCTAACTGTATTACAAGTTCCTTGAAAGTAGAAATGTCAATGGAAACTGATAATATGTCAGGCCTTCTTTTACATACTTTACAAGTATCAGCTCATTTAATCTTTATAGCAACCCTAAGAAATAGCCACTGTTATCCTCATTTTATCTCAAGGCAGAGAAAAGTGAAGTCAGGGAAAGGGTATCTTTGGCATAAATTGCTGAATGAAGGAACTTACTAATGTAGTTCATAATCTTGTTCTAGTTTCATGAATGATTTATCTGCATCAATCTTAAGCAACTCTTTGTAATTATTGCTAAATAAAGGTGCTTCACTTCTAGTACTCAAGACTATAGGACCATGCCAACAGCGGGAGTCCAACAAATGCTTTCTAAGAGTACATTTGGAAAGACTTCGTCTACAGTTTTGGATGCTATTCTAACAAAATGACGAGAAAGCATTTGTATTTTAGTTAGGGTGCTCTTTGTTCTATATATGCACTTTATGAAATAACTTCTGTGAATCAAACAGTTTATATATCTACTTTTGCATATCATCTCTGATTTACAAGCGCTGCAATGTAAAAATATTTAACCTATGTTTACTAACAATCAGCTACTAACTAGTTTTGTGACCTTTGGAAACTCGTATTTATATCTTTGAGATTTGCTTATCTTTCAAAAGAAGGAGCTGGGGTAGGACAAATTGGCCTTAAGAGGATTCTAAGGGAGTCATTCACTTATAAAATTATACTATCCTTAGGAGACTTTAAGAAGAGAGGAAATCATATTAATGCAGAAGGCAATGTTTAAGAAACCAGAATCAAAGTCAGATAAAAATGGTAACTCCAATTACCCATTGGAAAACTGACTTTTCCACACAAAGAACTTCTAACTGTAACTGTAAATAAATAATGTCAATGGGTAAGAGCCACTATCAGTTGCCCTATTTTCTCAAGTACCACTTTTAACACTGCCTCAATTAGTTTAAAATGCAATCAAACCCCCTAAAGCTGAATATGTTCAACATCAGTAAAATACATTCATCTTTTGTGAGAAAAAATCATGTTCTAAAAATATACAAAGCAAATATTTGTTATGAAGAACTCCTTTGAAAGCTCCCTTAAAGTGAAATTTCCTATTACCTGCTTTTCTGCTTGTAAGGAGAGGGCTCTTGAAACAAACAAACAAACAAAAATCCTCAGAACAGGAAACAAAAAGCCAACGTTCAGATCCTTGGTTCCTTGTCTAGGTGTGATCTCAGCACTCCAGAGGGAATCCTAAGCTTCATTTTACATAGTTATAGAATACATTTATTGCTGGTATTAAAATATGAAATCTTTCAATGTATTTTTATCTTCAAATGTAAAGATGTTTGGCTGCTTAGACTTTAGGTAGAAAGAAATTCAAAAATATTTTCTTTGAAAGTTAAAATCCGAAACACACTATGCAAGTAAATCTGAAATCATTAAGCACGTAAGTTCAATGAGTTTAAAAACATGAAAGTTTTACTTAAAGCAAAATACTTCTTTAGAAATTATGCTACTGTGATGTCCAGATTTTTTATTTTAAACTGTTTAATCCTGTCCTCTTATATACCTACAAAAATATACTGAACAAAAAGAGAATTCAAAAATTTGTTTAGAATTACTTCTTTGTAAATATTACATAAATATTCATGTAGTCAAAAGACAGTATCATGTAGAAAACTGCATCATATACATGTTGTGATATATGTTCGTGTATGTACAAATATGTATACGCATACATGTACATATGTGTCAACTACCATTTTTCTTTTAATCAAAATTTTAAAGTACTGCATACACATATATCTACATAATAGATATATAAAAGTACTATTAGAACAAAGCTGTTTCCTCAAAGCTAAGCAGTTAAGGAACAATAGTAGCACTGTCCTCAAGATTTTTATGACTTATGTCTAATACTGAAAGTGTTAGTCAAAGAGTATGCAATTATAGTACCCAACCACATTCCATTTTGAGTACCATAAATAAAAACATATTGTTAAAATGTCATCATATATTTTAAATTATATGGAAATATCACCATTTCTTATAAGAAACAAGGAATAATTGAAATCTATACAATATTAGATGGTCTCCATTTACAATTAAACCAATAATAAAGGATCAGGGGAAAGGAGCCTACCTTCCATTGCCCTCTTAAAGAAGACCTTACAGCTCCCACAGGTAAGGACACCATAATGACAGCCTGATGCTTCATCCCCACAGATTAAACAAATCTTCTGAGGTAATGACTCGAAGCTGTATTGTGGGCTCTGGCTGGCTTCTGAATCCGGCCTTGAAATGCAAAACAAAGTACTCCATTTATTTTTAAGTGCACCACTATCTAATACTAAAGGTTTCTTAAACCAGTATTAACAGGGTGAAAGGAGATTTTAAAAACAGAACTGTATATATACACTTGAAAGACATGCAAACTAAACTTGGTAATAGACTACCCGTAACTGGATTCACCATACTTGCAAATGATTAGCCATTCATCAGTAGCACCAATATAAAAGAACAATAATTAGTGTATAATATTATGTCCTAGAAAGCTAAAGTCGGTTAAAAGGAAATCTTTCTACAAAACTCTTTATATAGAAACAATTTAGTCTTTGACAAATGAAATGTTATGTCCTTCCTGTCTGTATGCTGGGTCAAAACAAATATGGTTTGGCTTTAAAAGTTCGATGGTACTTTGCAATGTTTTGGTTTTGAGTTTTTAAAACACAACCCTGTAATCATTGCTTACTTAAGCAAGTATATGTTTGTCATTTTAAAGTATTGTCCAATACACTGACACTGTTTTGCCTATTCACAACATAAGATTCCAAACAGAGCATTCTTTTTTTACATTCCATTACTTCAGTATGCAAAGTAGTGTTTTTTAAACCTGTATATAAAAAAAATTGTAGTGAATAGCAAGCAATAATAAGAAAACGGTGCAATGCAGTGATAGGCGTTTAAATCCACAGTTTAAACATTTCCCACGTGAACTTAATTTTAATCTTGAGATTCTTAAGAAAACTGAGCCATTGAAGTGTTCAAATCCCTAAGATGGTGCTGCTTTCGGTTCTGGCCGGCCACCTCTCAAGTCCCACCCCTCCCGGGGGAACGGTGCCTTAACTCCTCTCCAAGACAAGCACTCCTGGTAAACGTCCTTCTTCTAAGAAAGAAGCATTTCATAAAGCCCCCAACTCGCCGCGCACTTTCTGCCCCACTGGGCTACAGCGGACCTAGTGTGACGCTGCACGTTTTAAATCGGGGTTGGTTCTGCTTCGGAATCTGGAAGATTCGGAAAGTTAAAAAACAAACAAACAAAAAACAGCTTTCAGGGAGGCACGCCCCAAAAATAGTATATTCTGCGCCCACCTTCGTGTCCCCAAAAGAGTGAGGAGAGGAGGGAAGAAGAAGGGAGGCAACTGCCCCTGTGCTGTGTCCCGCTGCCCACCCTCTCCGGCCGCCCGGGGGAGCGCAGCGGTGCGCTGGGGCTGGGGCTGAGGGTTGGCGGCCGCCGCCAACGGAACCGCTACTCCCGGACGCGCTGGGCGTGCCCCGTCCCGGGCCCTCACCTCAGGTAGTTGAGATAGGGCGGGTAGACCTGCGGCAGGCCCTCCTTGAGCACGGCGGCCTGGTAGCCGAGCTGCGGGAGCCCGTTGAGGCCGAGTGCAGGGTAGAGCGCGGGGGCCGCCCCGGCGGCGGCGGCAGAGGCGGAGGTGGAGGGCAGGCCGTCCCGCGGGAGCAGGCAGCCGCTCGCGCCCGGCGCCTTGCAGGGCGGCGGCGCGAACGGGCCCTGCTGGGGCGGCGCGCCCTCCGCTTTGTACAGGATGCACTCCAGGGTCGACCCCGAGGAGGACGCGGACGAGACTGAGGCACTGGCGGGTGCGGCCGTCACCGCCGCTTCCCCGGGTCTGGATGGGGGCGCTCGCGGCGGCAGCGGGGGCGGTGGCCCCAACGGGAAATCCGGGAAGGCTGCGGGGTTGGCACCGGCCACAAGGTAGGAACGCGGGGAGCGCGCGGAGGCCTCCGCGCCTTCCTCCTCCTCCTTTATCTTTAGAGCGGGCGGCTGGAAGTCGCTATAGAGAGGGTACGCGTCGTCCTTGGGCTCGGCGTCGGGCGGGTACGCGCAGTCGGGGAAGTCGCCTACAGCGACCGGGGTGGACGAGGCAGAGGGTGAACTCCGCGGCGGGGCAAAGGCGCTGGCAGCCCCGGCCCCGCCGTCGTAACTTTCGTCTTCCAGCAGCTGCCGAGTGCGGGCTGCCAATAAGGCGTGATTGAGAGGCAGGATAGGCACGTGGATGAAATCCATCATCGTGGTGGCCAGCGGGGAGCGCCCGGGCGCCATCGGCGCGTCCTGCTCCACCAGGGCGACCCTGGGCGCTGAGAAGCGGGAATCTTCCTTGGGGACCAGGGCGACGCCTCCTGCTGCCGCCCCCGGCGGGACAGCCGCGGCTCCTCCTCCAGCCGCCGCGCCACCCAGAGCCCGAGGTTTGCCCTTCAGAAGCGGACCCGCAGACTCCTCGGACTCAGAGCCATCCTCCTCCTCAACCTCCACCGCAGCGGGCTGCGGAGACGGCTTCACTGGGGCCCCGGACCAATGAGGGCTCCCAGAGGCCGGGAGCAGCAGCTGCCGGGATGGTGACAGGCCCCGGGGCAGCACTTTATGGGCAGCTGCCGTCCCGGAGCTGTCTCCAGCCTTGCACCCGGACCGGCTCATGAGCGGGGACAACACCCCCTGGGTGGCGGGGGCAGCCGGTGGATCTTCGGGAAGTTCGGGGCCAAACAGGCACCAAGAGCTGGTGACCTCGCAGGCGGGAGGGCTGGGTTGGCTCTGCCCGGGACCTGAGGGCGCCAACAGAGTGTCCAAGACACTGTCCAGCAGTCCGCTGTCCTTTTCTGGGGGACTAGAACTGCTGCCTCCAGCACCCCTTGTAGCTTCAGCTCTGGAATATGCGCCCTCCACGTCCGACAGCGACTGCTGGTCCTGCGTCTTTTCGTTGGAGGGGTCCTGTCCCTGGCAGGGCCGAGGGAAGAGTAGCCCGTCCAGGGAGATAGGTATGGCCGAAACTTCAGGCAAGGTGTCCGAGGTCTGGCTCCCCGGGAACGGACCTGCGGCTGGGCGACACAGCAGTGGGGATCCGACCTCGGGGGAGGGCGGGCCGCCCGCCACGTGGGGAGCCCGGGGACCCTTTGCCTTCAGCTCAGTCATGACGACTGGACTCCCCTTTTCTCCTCCCCCGTCTCCAGGGAGGAGGGAAAAGGGAAGGAGGAGGGGGTTTCGGGAATATAGGGGCAGAGGGAGGAGAAAGTGGGTGTTGAATGTGGCTGGACCGGAGGGATCTCCACCTCCTGGGTCGGGGGCGGGGGAGGGCGGCGCTGGTCAGCTCCTGCCCTTGGCCTCCATCCTGTCGTCAGGGGAACTGTGGCTGTCGTTTGTCCCAGTGAGCGGCAAGTGGGGAGCGCAAGAAAAAGTAGTAATTGTAGGGATCTCGTCTCCTAACTGGGGGAGTTCTCCAAGAGAGTTCTCCAACTTCTGTCCGAGGACTGGAGACGCAGAGTACTCACAAGTCCGGCACTTGAGTGGCTGCGGCTGCGACGGCAATTTAGTGACACGCGGCTCCTTTATCTCCCGACTTTTTCTCTGGCATCAAACTCGTGCGTGCTGTGAAGCTCTCAGTCCCTCGCTGAGTTCCACTGCCCCTCTCACTAAAACCCTGGGGCTAGTCGGACCTCTCGGTACAGCCCATTCCCAGGAAGGGTCGGACTTCTGCTGGCTCCGTACTGCGGGCGACAGTCATCTCCGAAGATCTCAGATCCCAGTAGTGCGGGAGCACTAGCCGCCTCGGGTTGTAGATTTCACTCAAATGACAAGTGAAGCTAGTTCTCATTGAGAATGCCACCCACACGCGCAAATACAACAAGGCTTACCCCGATTAGTGACAGCTGTGGACTGGCCAGACAGCTTTCTAACAACGCCTCCTCCTCTAGGGAGGCCCCGCCCAAAGCCCCTCCCTACCCCAATTACCGGTAGGATCTGAAACTCTGGAGTTGGCATTTCCACCCGTTATTCTGAATGCTACTCTCAATAGCAGGTTCTTTGGGATGGAACCTCATAAGCATATTACGTTTTGTTTTGCAAATTAAGAATTATGCCCTATCTAATTGGAAAAATGAATAGATTCTATCAGAAGTAGAATTTTTGTCACCATTTTAAGATTTCAGTTTTGTAAAGATTTAACACAGAGGAAGACATTTGGCTACATTATCTTTTAAAATAATAAATGTATCAAGGATGATACTAAATAAGAGATTCTCTCCCTTATGAGTTCCATAAAAGTGAATGCTTTCAAGTTTCTCCTGCTGCGACCAACATGTCCTGCTCCTCTTGAGTATCCTCAGCGTGACAAAGAAATTTGGGAGTGGGAGATGGTAACACCTCTGTATCTATGATGGAAGTTTGGATGTTGTGTGCCACACTTCGATTTGTCTTAAGGAATGTGTTCCAATTTTTAGTAAATAGCACTTTAAGGAAAGTTTCCTTTAGCTCCAGCTTATACAGTGTGCTACATCATAACATCCTCAGTAGAGATGTTGAACAGTACTTTTTACCCTAAATATTCTTAGTCTGAAAAGTAATTATCTTTGAGCTTATAAAATGGATCCCCGCTAAATTCATGAAGTCAGTAGAAAAAGGGAAGAATATTGCAATATATATTTTAGATACACAGTCATAAACTGTATTTGACCCAAGACCATTGGGTATTTTAACATCATCTTAAATATACCTTGTTCAAAACAGAGTGAATGATTTGCAAATTTTCTTATAGGACCTCAAGGTCTAGCTGTGCTATTGACTCATAGTTTATCTCAACCATGTATAAAGAATACAGAAGAAGACTCCAGGAGGTGGGGGAGCCACTAGAGGTAAGGAGCCTGGACCCCTCGATCATCTGGGGAGGGGCTACATGAGTGAGAAACAAACCTTTATCATGTTAGGTTACTAGGATTTGGAGTTGGTTGTTCTAGTAAGTAGTTTACTCTGATTAATTTTAGATATGTGGAAGTTAGGCAGATAGAGGAAAGGTAAAGAGAATTCCGGGAAGCAGGTATAGAATGTTCACCGGGCATCAAATGGCAGGATATAATATGGCAACTGCAAGGGGACCATTATGAATAGAACAGGAGCAAGTGTGGGCACAGAAGTATATGAGACTAGAGAAGTAAACTAATTTATTAATATCATTATTGTTGTTTTCAGGCTTTCTCTTTCCAGCCTATCTTAAAACAGTTACCATGCTTTATTGAGGTATAATTCCAGTATCATACAGCTCACTCAAAGTATCAGTTCATTGATTTTTCACGTACTCAGAGTTGTGCAACCATCAGCACTATTAATTTTGTAACATGAGTATGACTCTAAAATCTCAATACCCACTAGCAGTTATTCCACATTTCCGCCTAAATCTCCCAGCAGCCACTAATATGCTTTTTGTACCTGTGATTTGGCTATTTTGGATCAAGGTTCATCCATGTTCCACATGAATCAATACTTCACTCCTTCACTCCTTTTTATTGACAAATAATATTTCATTGTATGGATAAACCACATTTTATTTATCCATCTCTATCAGTTGTTGGACATTTGGGTTGTTTACACCTTTTGGCTACCATGAAAAATCCTGCTAATGAACATTCATGTACAAGTTTTTGTGCAGCGTATATTTTCCTTTCTCCTGGATATATGCATACGAGTGGAATTGCTGGGTCATATGGCAACTCTAGGTGTGGTCTTTGGAGTAACTGCCAGACTATGGTTCAAATGATTGTACTTCTTACATTCCCACCAGCAGTGTATAAGGGTCCTAGTTTCTTCACATCTTTGACAACATTTTTTATCTGTCTTTTTTGTTATAGCCCCCCAAGTGTGTGAAGTGGTATCTCACTGATTTATTTATATTTTCCTGATGGCTAATGCCACACAGTGTATAGAATTTGTAAAATCAGGACAGCATTGCCAGGTAGTCTTGTAAGCCTTTTACCTGTGTTAACTGTAATCCTTCAACAGTCTCACAAAATAGGTACTGTTATCCCAATTTCATAGTTGGGAAAACTGATGCACAAGGTTACCCAGTATTATAAAGTTAAGTACTGTAACCCCAACCCAAGACATCAAATGACAGCCTTCTTAGGAGTGTGATTTTAAATGTCAGATGCCATATAATTTGATTTCCCGGTCGCTGCTGTAAAATTGGCACTTGGCCTCATTTTAAATCTGACAAACTACATTTGGCTT
Organism: Pan paniscus; assembly: GCF_029289425.2. Taxonomy (NCBI): domain Eukaryota; kingdom Metazoa; phylum Chordata; class Mammalia; order Primates; family Hominidae; genus Pan; species Pan paniscus. The sequence goes on from NC_073258.2 coordinate 101,941,976, forward strand.
GATTTTGGTTGGTTATAATAATTCCCTTGTCAGAATGTCTGGGGAGGTTGTTTCCAAAAGATTGAAAATCTTGAAGTGGGAAAACAACAATAAAGATGTCCAGCATGTCCTAAATCACCATTATTCCATAAATTTTGATGCTGGGTGATTAGCATTTTTGGCACAGGAACTTCCCAAATGTATGAATCTTTGAATGAACAAAATTCACTGATTAAATTCAGGTGTGATGGGGCTAACTTCAAATATTCCTGAAGACTGTTTTTGGAGAAGAGGATTTAAATGTGGAAGTATTTTTTCTATAGTTTGGGGAAAAAAAAACACTTTATCAAGATATAGTTGTCATATAATAAGCTGCATATATTTAAATTGTATAATTTGTTGTTAGACCTGTGAAACTAAAATGATAAACATACCCTTTGCCTCCAAAAGTTTCCTCATGCCATTTTTTAAATCCCTTCATACTGTTCTGTCCCATCCCCTTCCCCTATACTAATCACCACTTTCTGGCAAGCCACTAATCTGCTTTCTGTCACCAAATATTAGGTTTTTAAAAATATTTATATCTGATTTATTAAACATTAAATTATACGTATGCATATGCCTTTTAGGTCTGTTTGCTTTAGATGTTTTATTAATAGATTTACTTTTGGGAAACGATTTTGGATTTACAGAAAAATTGAGCAGATAATATAGAGAATGCTCATATATCATTTGTACAATTTTCTCTGTTAGCATTTTAAATTAATAGGGTACATTTGTTACAATTAATGAACTAACACTGATAAATTGTTATTAACTAATATTCATAGTTTATTTAGATTTTCTTCATTTTCACTTAATGTCCTTTTTCCTTTCCAGGATTCCATCCAGGACACCACATTTAATTGTTATGATGTCTTGTGCTCTTCTTGGCTGTGAGAGTTTCTCAGATTTTCCTTGTATTTGATGACCTTGACAGTCCTTAGGAGTACTGGTGAGGTATATTGCAAGATGCCCTTCTATTGGGATTTGATGTATCCTCATGAGTAGACTAGGGTTTTGGGTTTTGGCGGGGTGGAAATCAAAGGGGTAATGTACTGTATTTATTACATCATATGAAGGGTACATATTGTCAACATGACTTATGACTGTTAATGTTGTTCTCCATCACCTGGCTGAAGTAGTGTTTGTCAGGTTTCTCCATTGCATAGTTACTCTTTTTTCCCTCTTTGCATACTCTGTACTCTTTGGAAGGAAATCATTATGAGTCACTTAAGGAAGTGTGGGGGAGTAGGGAGTTATGCTAGCCCTCCTTTGGAGTGGAGTAGCTACATAATTTATTTGGAATTCTGTGAGGAAGATTTGCCTCTTCTCCCCCATTTACTTCTTTATTCCGTCTTTTCTTTGTATGGATTCGTGAATACTTTGTTGCTCAAATTTTTCCAGTTTTTGGCACTGGGGGCTTTTTCAGTTGACTCTTGTGCTCCTTGACCCACTCTCTGTATTGTGTGTATGTGTGTGTATGTGTGGACTTTCTTACTTTCTGGTATTACAAGATGCTACAGACTCATCAGACTCATCTTGTATATTTCCTGCCCCAGTCGTAGAATCAGCCATTTATCCAAGGAAATTTGAGACTTTTTATTTGAAACTGGTATAGAAATGAAGATCTGGGTGCCAAATAAATTAGGTTTTATTTCTTAGAATTGTATATAATATAGTGTATCTTTTTTTCATTTGGTTTGTCTCACTCAGCATAATTATTTTGAGATTCAGCTAAATTATAGTATGTATCAATAGTTAATTCTTTTTATTCTTTTTATTTATATACTATAGTTTGTTTATCCATTTAACTGTGGATAAATATCTGAGTTGTTTCCAATTTTTTGGTATTATAAATAGAGCTACTATGAAAATGTTGTACAAGTCTTTGTATGAACATGTGTTTTCATTTTTTCTGGGTAAATACCTAGCAGTGAAATGGCTGGATAAATTAGTAGGTGCTGTGATATGAGTGTTTGTGTTCTCCCCAAATCTGTGTGTCAAAACCCAATCACCAATGTGATAGTCTTAGTAGGAGGAGGTGTTGGGGAGTGATTAGGTCATGGAGCACTGCCCTGCCCCTTCTACCATGTGAGTACACAATAAGAAGTTGCCATCTAGGAACTACAAAGCAGGTCTTCACCAGACATTGAATCTGTCACCTTTATTGTGGACTTCCCAGCCTCCTGAACTGTGAGAAATAAGTTTCTGCTGTTTATAAGCTACCTAGTTCATGGTATTTTGTTATAGCAGCCCAAATGGATCAAGACAATACATGTACATTTAACTGTCAAACAATTTTCCAAAGTGATTGTATCATTTTACATTTCCACCCAGTATATTAGAGTTCTAATTCTTCCAAAAGCTGGACAACAACTGATATAGTCAGCATTTTTAATTTTACCAATTCTAACAAGTAGATAGTGGTATCTCATTATGGTTTCAATGTGCATTTCATTAATGACTAATGATGTTGATCATGTTTTCATGTGCTTATTTGTGATATTTATATATTCCTCTTCTGTGTGTCTGTGTCTGTTCAAATCTTTTGTTTGCTTTTTTAAAAAAAAATTGAATTGTTTTGTTATTGTTGAATTTTCAGAGTTCTTTATGAATTCTGTTAGAAGTCCATTGTCATATATGGGATTTGAAAGTAGTTTCTTCTAGCCTGTGGCTTGTCTTTAAGTTCTCTTAACAGGATCTTTTGAAGAGCAGATGTTGTTAATATTGATAAAGCCTCTTTATTTACATTTTTATGAATTATGCTTTTGGTGTCATAACTGAATATTCCTTGCTAAACCCAAGGTCATAAATGTTTTCTATCATGTTTTCTTTTGGCTTTATAGTTTTAGGTTTTACATTTATATCTGTGATACATTTTAAAGTTACTTTTTAATATGGTATAAGGTCTAGATCAAAATTCACTTTTTTGCATGTGGATATCCGGTTGTTTCAGTGCCATTTGCTGAAAAGAATACCCCTTCACTAATTGCCTTTGCACCTTTGTTGAGAATCAGTTATTCAAATATGTGGAGATCTGTTTCTGTACCCTCCATTCCATTTAACTGTATTATTGGACAGTTTTTATGTCAATACATTTTCTTGATTGATGTAGCTGTAATTTTTTAAGCTGTTATTTTTTAAATCCCTCTGTATAAATGATAGCGTTCTTCCTCTAACCTTCCAGCCCTGGGGGTGAGGAGGGGCAGCCCACAGCTGTTTGAGGGAAGAGACAGGATCGAAGGTGTGCTCTGAAGCTACAGATTGCATGAGAGGCAACCCATAAAGTTTCTAAGCAGAGTGGTAACAGTGGCCCCCCACTTCTGTTTCTGAACTCCAGCTCTCAGCGTGTTGGTGACTTTGAACCCCCTCCCCAGAAATGGAAATGCCAAAATGGAAGAGCCCTCAGCCACCTAGCTCCCTTCCCAGTAGGACAGAGTTAAAGGCTAGACCATCTTCCCTCCTGGGTGGAGCCCCCCTTCCCCCCATGGATACTTAATGTACTAGTGCTCCAACTTTATTCTTCTTTTTCAAAATTGTTTTGTCTAGGTCATTTGCATTTTCATGTAAATGTTAGAAACAGTTTGTTAATATCTGCAAAAAAAACCCTTCTGCAATGTTGATTAGGATTGAGCTGAAATTATAGATGAATTTGGAGAGAACTGGCTTCTCACTAAAATTAAGTCTTCCAACCCATACAGGTAATATATCTCTCCTTCTCTCAGCAATGTTTTCAAGCTTTCAGTGTACAGGTCTTTCACATCTTTTGTCAGATTTCTCTCCAATTATTTCATATTTTTGCTGGTATTTTGGATGATGTATATATTAGCTTTCCATTGCTGAGTCAGGAAGTACCACAAACTTACTAGCTTGAAAGAGCACTCAGTTATTATCTTACAGTTTCCATGGGTCAGGAGTCTGGGCATCGGTTGGATGGATCCATTGCTTAGGGCTCACATGGCTGCAATCAGTGGATTAGCCAACACTGCGTTGTCATCTATGGCTTAGGGTGCCCATCTAGACTTATTCAGGTGACTGGCAGGCAGTGTTCAGTTCCTGGCAGCTGTAGAACTCATGTGACTTTCATCTTCTTTGAGGTCAGCAGGAAACAATTTTACTCATGCTTTTTAAGGGTTTCTGCCTGATTAAGTCAGACCCTCCCAGATGATGTCCATACCCATATTATCAAAACTGATTTGGGATTTTTTTTTTTTTTTTTTTTTTTGCAGAGTCTCATTCTGTTGCCCAGGATGGAGTGCAGTGGCATGATCTCAGCTCATTGCAACCTCAAACTCCTGGGCTCAAGCAATCTTCCTGCTTCAGTCTCCCAAGTAGCTAGGACTATAGGCATGTACCACTGTGCTTGGCAAATTTTTATTTCTTATTTTTTTTATGGAGATAGGGTCAGTCTTGCTGTGTTGCCCTGGCAGCTCCCAAACTCCTGGGTTCAAGTGATCCTCCCCACTCAGCTTCCCAAAGTGCGGGGATATGCAGGCATGAGCCACCTCACCTGACCTGATTTGGGATCTTAATTACATCTTCACATTTCCTTTTGCCATAAATGTAACATTATCCACAGAAGTGACACCGATCATATTGACAGTCAAGTCCACATTCAAGGAGAGGCAATTATACAAATACTGTACAACGGGGGGCAGGAATTTTGGAGACCATTTTATAATTATACTGAATTGCTTAGTGTTTACACAATTGATCTTTAGCTGGAGTGATGAGGTTGGGAATCCTTGCCAGTTTTTTGATTTTAGGAAGAAACCATTCAGTCTTTTAACATTAAACATGATGTTTGCTGCAGGTTTTTCATAGATACCCCTTCTCAGGTTGAAGAAATTCCCTTCTATTCTGAGTTTGCTGAAAATTTTATTAAGGGTAAATGTAGGTTTTTGCCGAATGTTATTTCAGCATCCGTTGAGATAATCATACAGTTTTTCTTTTTTAATTGGTTAATATGGTGAATGACAGTACTTGAGCTTTGAATGTTAAATGAACCTTGTATTCTTTGGCTAAATCCCACTTCATCATAATGTATGACTTTCATATATTGCATTTTGATTTGTTAAAAGCTTGTTTAGAATTTTAAAATTTCTACTCATTAGGAACACTGGCCTGTTGGTTTCGTTTCTTGTAATGACTTTATCTGATTTTGGTATCATGAATTCCACTGTATACATAGTATATTTTCTTTCTTTTTTTGAGATGGAATCTCACTCTGTTGCCCAGACTGGAGTGCAGTGGTGCAATCTCAGCCTACTGCAACCTCCGCCTCCTAGGTTCAAATGATTCTCGTGCCTCAGCCTTCCGAGTAGCTGGGACTACAGGCGCATGCCACCATACCCAGCTAATTTTTTTTTTTTTTTTTTCTTAGTAGAGACGGGGTTTCACCATGTTGGCCAGGCTGGTCTTGAACTCCTGACGTCAGGCTCAGGTGATCCGCCCACCTTGACCTCTCAAAGTGCTGGGATTACAGGTATGAGCCACTGTGCCCAGCCTACATGGTATATTTTCATATTAATAGAATAAAATAAAAGAATACAATGATAGGTATAGTTTTCATAGATAAATGTATTTTGGCACAAGCTGCTTTTTGGTGTTGGCTATCCACTATGACAGTGAGCATAGCATGCAAAGAAAGTCCTGAAGCTTTCTTAAACTTGAAAAGATGATTCAGTTTTGTCATGTTTGCTTTTCAGTTTTTATAGAGAACTAAGGAATCATTCATTCATTTTTACAAACATCTGCCTATACTATGTCATTAAACAGCTTGCTTTGTATGTTATTTTCCAAGTTGTACTGCAGTTTCTGCACTGTCATATATAATGTTCATAAAACTTCATGACATATGTATTATTATCTCCATTTTGCAGATGAGGAAATTGAAGCTTGCTGTCTTAGAGATAGTTGTTAGGAGAGCCAGAACTCACTACTAGGGCTTCTGATATCAAATGTAGTGTGATTTTTATTTTAAATATTGTGTTTCTTTATTTTTTACAGTACCAAGTGTTGGATAGTTGACAAGGTTCTTGAAATAATGTAGAAACATTTAGTTGCTCTGAGGACCCAGAAATATGAACACATTCAGTAGGGCATATTGGGCCACCCAGACCTATGACTTGGCTAGTTGGAAATTTTTATTGTCTATACAAGTTTGAGAAATAGGATTTGATATCTGTGGTTCTAGCTTGAGGCATTTCTTCTATATTTACATAGGGCTAATTGCAGGTGTAACTTGGGACTTGATGGATACTACAAGAGAAGGAGTATACAAAGGTCACTTCTCTGACCTTCCTGGTGCTCCCTCGGTTTCTGAATTCACTGCCCCAGTACAACCACTGGGTTACTAAGGCCCTTCCACAGATGTACTGAATAACCTGCAAAGTATACCTGATTTTTATACCCATGTCAGATAGTATATATTTTGCCTGAAGTGACAGGATACTCAACAAAAAGTGAGTTATATGATAGAAGTTTATTATCCCTCATAACAAGAAGTCTGGAGGAAAGTAGTTGTAGGGTTGGTTAATCATTGGCTCAGTAATAGTCTCACAGTCCCAGACTCCCTGCCTTTTCAGTGAGCTAACCTCAGCATCCAAAGATGGCTACTAAAGCTGCAGGCATCAGAGCCTCACATAACCTCATACAGAATTAGGAATAAGGAGAATTTCTCTTGGCATTATTTTTTCAAATCAGGGGGAAAAATTCTTACCCAGAAGCCCACTCCATAGACATCCTATCAAAACATATTGGCTAGAACTGAGTCATCTGTCCACCACTAAACAAGTTACTCAAACAAGAATTTGATTAGACTAACCGTGGTTCATCTCCTGCAGCTGTGTCCACTGCTCTGCGTCCTTTGCTATCAATATGTGAACACAACTGGGGTTTAGTTAGAAAGAAGTAAGAGTAGGGAGATGGCTGCTGGGAATTCAACAAATAGTGTCTGACATTATACCAAGATCTTATTTCCCTCAGAGTCCTAAGTGATACTTAATCTAAACTGAGAAAGAAATTCACACTAATGTATGAATGAATTTAATAGCCCACTTATTTTTATAAATGTAATCTTTTCATATATTTATCCTGATTATTTTTTATACATGCATATGTACATATATATTGGCAATTCTATTTTACATGATATTTCACAATAACTATCTACTCCAAATACCCCTTTAGATGCCTTGAATTAGTCTTCAACCTTATGCACTAATTGCTGATGGCTATGGCTCTCATTTCTTTGGTTCTACAGTTTAGCATATAGTTGTTCAGAGTTTACACATAGCTTCATTTGTTACACTTTTGTGTCCATGGGACTATATACACTTAACTAGACCTGGCTTGTATTGCAGTTTGGAAATACTTTTAATTTTTAATTTTGTTGTCTAGTTTTTTCTCTTTAATGTAATATAGCTTTTAGGGATTTTTTTTATATTACCATTAAAAGTTTATAGGCTGGGCACGGTGGCTCACACCTGTAATCCCAGCACTTTGGGAGGCCAAGGCGGGCGGATCACGAGGTCAGGAGATCCAGACTATCCTGGCTAACACGGTGAAACCCCGTCTCTACTAAATATACAAAAAATTAGCCAGGCGTGGTGGCGGGCACCTGTAGTCCCAGCTACTCGGGAGGCTGAGGCAGGAGAACGGCGTGAACCCAGGAAACGGAGCTTGCAGTGGGCCGAGATCATGCCACTGCACTCCAGCCTGGGCACCAGAGCAAGACTCCATCTCAAAAAAAAAAAAAAAAAAAGTTTACGTAGAATATTTTAGGATAAGGAAAGATTGGCAAATGTAAGTACTAAAGATAAAAATCTGCCATAATCTGTAGTTTATATGGTTAATATGAATGATACATTTTGTGCAATTTAGAGGAAAGGTATCATGATATTGGGCAGGAGTATGAAGGTCAAGAACTAGAAGGTAATTCCTCTACTACATTCCACAATCAAATCTTTTGAAGCAGGAGTCATAAATACCAGCTGTTTATCTTAACATGTATATATATTTTTAAGGTGAAGCAAGTTTGTTAAGAGAGTAAAGGAATAAAAGAATAGCTATTCCATAGGCAGAGCAGCCCCAAGGGCTGCTGGTTGCCTGTTTTTATGGTTATTTCTTGATTATATGCTAAACAAGGGGTGGATTATTCATGAGTTTTCTAGAAAAGGGGTGGGTAATTCCTGGAGCTGAGGGTTCCTCCCCTTTTTAGACCATATAGGGTAACTTCTGGATGTTGCCATGGCATCTGTAAACTGTCATGGCACTGGTGGGAGTGTCTTTTAACATGCCAATGCATTGTAATTAGTGAATAATGAGCAGAGAGGATGACCACAGGTCACTCTTGTCACCATCTTGGTTTAGGTGGGTTTTGGCCAGTTTCTTTACTGCAAACTGTTTTATCAGCAAGGTCTTTGTGATCTATATCTGTGCTGACCTCCTGTCTCTTTCTGTGACTTAGAATGACTAACTGCCTGGAAATGTAGCCCAGTAGATCTCAGCCTTATTTTACCCAGTCCCTATTCAAGATAGAGTCACTCTGGTTCAAATGCCTCTGACATATCCCCCCTCTCTTTTATAAGAGAACCCTTAATCCTAAGGGTTGCAGAAGGATAAAGATCCACTTTCTGTAACTTCTTCATGCTGAATAGGGGCGATGATATTCCTGCCTAAGTATTAGGGTCTTTTGAATTCAGTGTAGAGAGGAGAGGCCATTCATAACTCTGAGTTCTGACAAAAGGTGATATTTGGAAGATGAATAAGTGTTTAATTTAAGAAAACATTCAGTAAGCTTATCCTGCATTCCTACACAAAGAGTACAACAGCAATATATTTCACAACAGTAAAGCAAAATAAGTGAAATTATCCCAAGTAAACTAAATAAGAAGGCTTTCCATGAACTGGGCAACTGGTGGAACCAAGCTGATACGGGGTTGATAGCTGATTCTAATGTATGCCCAGAATTAGGATATTGATTCATATTTATACATTACCCATCCTTCTTGTTTTTCCTGAGCTGCAGTCAGAGATCGCTGATCGGTTCGTGGTAATAAGCAAGGTCAGCCTAAATTGCAGGAAAAAAAAAAAAAACAACTGATAAGACTAGAATATAATAACAAGTATACCATAGTTCTTGAAACATAATTTTTTTCTCTCTCTCGTCTTCCATTTTTACTAAAGACAAATGATGGTAGTCGAATTTGCTTTATTATACTTTATTTGTATAAAGTGCAGCAAGAATAATTATTTTTCACATAGGCTTGTAAAATTGGCTTTGATGGAACTCTCTTCCATAAGGAATTTCCGATAAGACCTTTTCTTAAAGCTGAGCTCAGCCGTGGGTTTGTACCCTCAACTACCTATGAGTTGGGTAAATTCCTCTCCTCTTGAGGTCCAAAGATAACTTGGGGCTCCTGGGTCTGTCAGAAAGTGACATTCTTTACTTACCACAGTTCAGGAACCTTGCACAGGGACAGGGTAGGCAAGGTATGAAACCAGTTTTCCCAAGGGGCTTTTATTGGCTCTGTAAGTCAAGTTTTATTTCTCAAAGAAAAGCATAACATTCAAGTCAAAGGCTTGGTAAAATAACCATTTTCTCCAACTGTGTCCTGTTACAAATGAAAACAGATTTATTGTACTTATGGAAATAACTATATTGCCATAAGTCAATAATACTTACAAATAGTTTCTAAATTATGAAGAAATCAGGTAGAGAGAAACAAGTATGGTCCAAATTTTGTTCACAGGAATATACTTTACTCAAGTGTTAAAAGTTGTAAATAGCTTTTAAAAAAAGTTTCCTTGACTCTGAAAAACAAAGCAAAGGATGAACAACATTTTAAGCAAAATGTCACATAAATTAATTCAGTCTTCTGTTACTTCACTCCATACAGTTAACTCCTGTCCTGCTTGGTAGTCAGGGACATTTCAGCTCTCCCTGACTCCTGAAAGTTTTTTTTCTCTATCCTAATGTCACACAGTCTCCAAAGTTATTAGAAACCTGCATCCAAGAATACCTGTTAGAGTCCTATAGTTGATTATAAACCACCTTTTAAAGAGGATTAAAACAAGACAACAATTATCTGTGTATGATAAAAAGTTTTAGTACAGCCACTATTAAAGCCACAATTGACTGGGAATTTTGATTACTTCTGTGGCATACAACAGTTTTACATAACAATTGTAATTATTAATAACATACTAAGTCATATGAGAATTATAGGAGTTTCTCATAATTTTGGAACACATACCACTAACACATTTATACAAATACAACCCAAAGAAAGCCAAACACCGTTTCATATTTGACAATGCTTTCTGTATGATTTTTATACCAAATAAGCCAAATGTCACTTTTGGAGTTTAGGTGACCTAATAGCTAAAAAATTAATTAGGTCAGAAAATCACATACTTTATAATTTGATTTTGGAAAGTTTGTAAAATATCAAAGATTTAAGACACTTGATATTATAAAATAGAATTCCAGGTTACCATAAGTCATTCATTTAGCCAAAATCATAACTTAAAATTTTTAAAAAGAGAAAAACCTTTACTCATTAATAGAGGGAAGACTTAGCTTTTCCAACAATCTTTTTTCTTTTCTGTCTTTTTCCTACAGTTTATTCAAAAAGGCAGACAAAAATCTTTCATTCCCTAATTTGTCTAGGAGGAAGGAAAGGAATATAATACTGTTATGATAATTTTGATAAAAAAGGAACAAATGCTATGTAAAATAGTGGTATCTTTACAAGCTTAAACACCAGAAATAATACTTTCTCATGAGGTTAACAAGATCAATAGTAATTTTATAGTCCATTTTAAAATAAAATAATGGTAATTTTAAGTTTAAAACTATAACGTGAGACAAAAAAGGCTTTCTCTTACTTTTACAGTTATACTACATATAAGAACTATTACTATTGAGAAGGACATTGGATTCCCAATAAAAAGAAAAGGAGTGTATACATACAGCTGGAAAATCATACGTTAAGGAAAATATAAGATGCATGATTAAGTGCAAAAAAAAAAAAATCCCCCTATCACCAGACCATTTCTGGAGCTGCAGGCCTTTTTCAGTTGTCAGCCAAACTCATTCCTTACAAAAAGCCTTCATTTTTTCATTATTCTGACTTAAACTAAAAACTACTCAATTCATTGAAAATTAGAAAATTTTGGCTTAGCAAAAGCCATTATCTTTTTACAATACCAGTTATTGTGAAAGCACAATATAACAGCATAGCTAAATTTAGAAAATATAAAACATGGTAGTAGTTCTCATCTTAAATAGCTACCTGTATAGAACAATTCCAGTAAACAGGAATAAAAGAGAAGGAAGGGTCTCAAGCTCGCATAGTGATTTATATTTTATTGCCGCAGGAGAATCTACTTCCCTTTCTTTTCTCTGACATTCTCTATGTTGCTAATTCTCAATCTGGTTCATGCATTTTTGTTGCTATTCCACATTAAGGTGGTCTTCAACTCTAGTTTCCTAGATGGTTACCTTCAGTTGACTACCAATTTTCATTCTACACCATATGTCTCTCTTCCTAAAGTCTTGATCATTATTTGTGAAAGAATGAGAGAAACAGTTTATTGGTAAAAACTGTAATTACAAAAACAAAGTTTGACATGGTATAGGCTTTGAAATAAGTTTTTGATAATAAAAAAATTTAAGAATTAAAACGCCTGTAATCACAGAAATAACCGCAGATGTTTTCTTTAGGCCTTAACCCTAGTGTACATGAAGAAATGGTGATGAAAACTAGTTATTAAGAAGACTTGGCCAGCCATGGTGGCTCATTCCTGTAATCCCAGCACTTTGGGAGGCCGAAGCGGGCAGATCACTTGAGGTCAGGAGTTCGAGACCAGCCTGGCCAACATGGTGAAACCCTGTTTCTACTAAAAATACAAAAATTAGCCAGGCATGGTGGCACATGCCTGTAGTCCCAGCTACTTGGGAAGCTGAGGCAGGAGAATGCCTTGAACCCGGGAGGTGGAGGTTGCAATGAGCCAAGGTCGCGCCATTACACTCCAGCCTGGGTGACAGAGCGAGACTCCATTTCAAAAAAAAAAAAGATGACTTAATTTTAATTTTAGTATTCAAATAATGTATCACTTAAAGATGGTTGTATGTTTTTCCTCCTCCTCTTTCTTCCTTAAATCAATTTAATCATGTTACCTTTACTAGTGCTTCCCATTGTATTTTTTAATATGCTTCTACATTTATTTGTTCTCAGCTTTATCTTAATATTCTTCCTTTCCTACTTATACAAACAGGTCAATCATAGAGCATTTTCTGTTTTTCACATTTCTTCCCATTCTTTTTCCACTTATAATATTCTATGCAGTGATTCTTATTCCAATGTTGGTTTTAATTTTAGATTTTCTTTGGTTAAAATATCTAATGCCAACTGCTGTAGATTTCATCACCAAATGTGGTTTCTTTAGTATTTTTCAAAAGGTGAAAAATCCTCACTAAGTTCATACATGTTCAAAGTTCTTGGTCTTCTGTCTTTATACTTGCAGAAGTGCTTGACTGTGTATGAAATCTGGGGACTTTCTTTTGTTGTGTATCTTGTAGGTGTTGCTCCTCTGTTTCCTGAATGTGGAGAAGACTCATGCCATTGTGTTTTTCTTTCCATTACAAGTTTCTTAAGGAGCCTTTCTTCATCACTGAAGTTTAATAGACTTTCTAAGATAAATATTATTGTTGACTATTCTGAATCAGATTGTGATATGATTTTGATGTGCTGTTTCAATATGTAGATTAAATTGTTTTATTATAGGAAAGTATTTCCTTTTTAAATGATAGCTTAAAATATTCATCGTTTTCCATTGTTATTTTCTTTTTTGGAGACTACATTTATGAAATTATTAGGTCTCTTCCGCCTGTGTTATATGTCTATTTTCTTTCTATTTTTAAAGTTTTCTTTATTTCTGTTTCTTTTTTCTTCTTTTTGCTGTTTATTTCCTATAATTACTTATGTGTCAATTTCCCACAATTTACGTAACAAATTACCACAAGTTTGGTGGCTTAAAACAACAGAAATATATTCTCCAATAGTGCTAGAGACTAGAAGTTCAAAATCAAAGTGTTGGCAAGGTCATGCTCTATCTGAAGGTTCTAGGGACGAATCCATTTTTGCTTCTTCGTAGCTTCTAGTGATTCTCAGAAATCCTTGGCATTCTTTGACTTTTATCTGCATATATCCCATTTCTACCTTCATTTTTACATGGCCTTTTTCTCTGTGTGTCTCTCTGTGTCCTCTTCTCTTATATGGGTACCAGTCATTAGATATAGGGCTCAGCCTAATCCAGTATGATTTCATCTCAAGATCCTTAACTAATTACATTTGCAAAGACCTTATAAGGTCAGATTCACGGGTATGAAAGCTTAGGATTTGAACATATCTTTTAGGGAGACATAATTCAACCCACTACACAGGGAGTCTATTTTGTTTGTTCTCATTTAATTTTTTAAAACTTTTTTTTTTTTTTAGATTCAGGGAGGCACATGTGTTTATTCATTACATAGGTATATTGCATGGCGGTAAGGATTGGGCTTCTAGTGTACCCATCACCCACATATTGAACATTGTACCCAATAGGTAGTTTTTCAATCCTCTTGCACTACATTTTGGAGTCCCCAGAGTCTTTTGTCTCCAACTTTATGTCCTTGTGTATTCATTGTTAATGTTTTTATTTGGAAATAATTTCAAACTTACTGAAAAATTTCAAGAAGGGTACAAAAGCTCCCATATATCCTTCTTCCAGATTTTCCAACATCTTGTCCAATTTACTTTACTGTTTGCTCTATCAAATCTAATCTATCTAATCTATTATATAATGTCTATTCATTCATTTACAGATACAGATTGAAATACATTTTTTTCTGGACCATTTGGGAGTAAGTTGCACAAATCATACTGCTTTACTCGTAACTACTTCAGTGTGAACAAGGACATTTTCTTACATTAACATAGTATGGTTATCACCCTCAGGAAACGACACTGAAACAATACATTAATCTCTCATTTTTCTAATTTTTTCAATTGATCAAATAAAATTCCTTATAGCATGTTTTTCCCTCCAGTTCAGGATCATGTGTTACATTTAGTTGTCATGTCTTTTTAATCTCCTTTAATCTAAAATAGCTCCTTAGCTTTTCTTAGTTTTTCATGACTTTGACATTTCGAAATATGCCGGTTCTTTTAAAACAATAGACTAATCCTCATTTTTGGTTAGTCTGTTGTTTCTTTATGATTACATTCAAGTTAAGCTCTCTGGTTGGAGTACTGTATTAGTGATTTTGTGTCCTTCTGAAGACATTACATACATACCTCTGCCTGGGAGGCAGAGGTTTCAGTGAGCTGAGACCTCGCCACTGCACTCCAGCTGGGTGACAGAGTGAGAGACTCTATTTTCCCCTCACCACCCCCCCCAAAAAAGAAAGAAATCATGAGTTCTTACTGATACTCTCAAATTCAGTTGATTGCCATAGAGGTGTTCTTGCCTTTCCCCATTCTGTTTGTATCTCACTTCTTCCATAGGGAAAGAGAACACTGATTCCCAGCAACATCAAAGTATTTACTCTCTTATACATAAAATAATCTCCTAATTATTTTATGCATACCACTATAAAAATACCTACACAAAATTCCAATTTAGTTTGCTCTTCTTCCCTTCATCCCTACCCACAGACTGAAGCGCTATAGTTAAATATTGTGTTTTAAAAAATTGGGGTTTTAAAAAAATTTCTCTCCAGGATGATTATGTTATTCATTTCTAATAGAGTTGTGTACATTTGTTTCAATTTGCTCTAAGTATTAGATATTTTAATAGTTTGTTTCTCAACTCCTTGGTGATTTATTTTTATAGAAGATATAGAACATTAACATACTTCCAAAAGTCATAACTACACAAAAAGTTATCCTCAGTAAATTATGATGCCCTCTCCTGTCCCCTTCACTTTACTCCCAATTTCATTTTTTTCTAGTTAATGCCCCTTTTCTTTTTGTTTACACATTCAGATGTGTTTGCTTTTTTATTTCTTTTTATTTCTCACACAAAAGGTAGCTCTTTTTATTTACTATATTCCAGAAATAATTTTATATCAGGCCAGAGAGATCTTCTTCATTAATATTTACAGCCACATAGTACTCTGTTGTCTGCATATAAACAATAGTTTATTCAAACAATATCTTATGTTTGAACATTTAAGTAGTTTCTAATATTTTACAAGAAAGAACTATCTCGTGCATATGTATTTTCATATTCTTGGAAATGTACGTTCAAGGTAAATTCAAGAGGTAGGATTGCTAGGTATGAAAGATAAATGAATGTGTGGTTTTGTTAAGTACCAAATTCTCCTCCATAGAAGTTGTACTGTTTTACACTCCTACCAGCAATACAAGAGAGTGCTTGTTTCCCTGCAGTTTCATCAACAAAGTGAATTTTAGCTTTTGACATTTTGCCAGTCTGATAGATGAGATATGATATCCTTTTATGTGCTCATATTTTCATATTTTAAGTGGTCTTTATATCATTATAAATTTCCTATTCTTTTGCCCATTTTATGATTTTTTGGAGTTTTTCTTTCAATTATTAAAATCTTTTTATATTTAGAATATTTATATTTTATATATTTATTTGTCATATATGTTGTAAATTTTTTTCTGGCAAATTATTTATATTCCCAATTTCTTGTCATTTCTTGCCATGAAAAATACTTTTTAAAAATTTTGTGTAGTTCAGTTTGTTAATTTAAAAAATTACATCTGGAATTTTTTTTTAAGAGACAGGGCCTCACTCTGTGCAATGGCACAATCGTAGCTCACTGTAACCTCAAACTCGTAGGCTCAAGGGATCCCCCTGCTCAGCCTCCTGAGTAGCTAGGACTATACATAGGTGCCACTATGCCTGGTTAATTGTTACTAACTTTTTTTTTTTTTTTTTTTTTTTTTTTGCAGAGATGGGGGTTTCACGATGTTGCCCAGGCTGGTCCCAAACTCCTGGCCTCAAGCTATCCTCCTGCCTTGACGTTCGAAAGCACTGAGATTGTAGGTGTAAACCACTGTGCCCAGCCTGGAATTTAAGATATAATTGCAAAGTCTTTTGCTACCCTAACTTTATAAAGGAATTTACCCCTGTTTTTTTTTATCTAGTACTCACATAGTTTAAAACCATTTAGATCTTTAATTCGTTTGGAGCTTATTCTTATTTATGGCATGAGGAATGGATTTAAGTTTATCTTTTCCAAATGACTTTTCAGTTGTCCCAACACCCTTAAATATAAAGTCCATTTCTGCCCCCAGTGATTTGAGATACTGTCTTTGTCATATATTAGATTTTCCATATGTCATATGGTTTACTTTTGTACTCTCTATTCTGTTCTATTGGTCTTTCTATTCGTATAGTAGTCCGCATTGTTTTAATTACAAAGGTTTTATAATATGTTTTAATATCTTATGGGGCTAGAACATCTTCAAAACTATTCTATTTTAGGTTTTGCTCACTATCTCTTCTTGTCTATTTTTTATGTGAGCTTTAGTATGAACTTACCTCGCTCTATAAAAAAGATTGTTGGTATTTTTATTGGAATTGAATACTTCATAAATAAAATTATATATTAATTTATATGAAAATAAATACATGGCAAATTAAGTTAGCAAGAAATGAAATCTTGATGATATTGATAAGTTCTAACCAAGAACAAAATATGTCTTTCCATTTGTTTTGTTTTTTTTCTTATATTACTAAATTTAATGAGAAACAAAGTCTTTTTGTAGGCCCGATTTCATGTTTTTTCCTACATTAGTCCAGTACCTAGACTAGTTTATTACTCCATAAACCCCATTCTTTTCCTTTTTTTTTTTTTAGTTATACTTTAAGTTTTAGGGTACATGTGCACAACGTGCAGGTTACATATGTATACATGTGCCATGTTGATGTGCTGCACCCATTAACTCGTCATTTAACATTAGGTATATCTCCTAATGCTATCCCTCCCCCAACCCCACAACAGGCCCTGGTGTGTGATGTTCCCCTTCCCGTGTCCATGTGTTCTCATTGTTCAATTCCCACCTATGAGTGAGAACATGCAGTGTTTGGTTTTTTGTCCTTGCGATAGTTTGCTGAGAATAATGGTTTCCAGCTTCATCCATGTCCCTACAAAGGACATGAACTCATCATTTTTTATGGCTGCATAGTATTCCATGGTATATATATGCCACATTTTCTTAATCCAGTCTATCATTGTTGGACATTTGGGTTGGTTCCAAGTCTTTGCTTTTGTGAATAGTGCTGCAATAAACATACATGTGCATTTGTCTTTATAGCGGCTTGATTTATAATCCTTTGGGTATATACCCAGTAATGGGATGGCTGGGTCAAATGGTATTTCTAGTTCTAGATCCTGAGGAATCGCCACGCTGACTTCCACAATGGTTGAACTAGTTTACAGTCCCACCAACAGTGTGAAAGTGTTCCTATTTCTCCACATCCTCTCTAGCACCTGTTGTTTCCTGACTTTTTAATGATTGCCATTCTAACTGGTGTGAGATGGTATCTCATTGTGGTTTTGATTTGCATTTCTCTGATGGCCAGTGATGATGAGCATTTTTTCATGTGTTTGTTGGCTACATAAATGTCTTCTTTTGAGAAGTGTCTGTTCATATCTTTTGCCCACTTTTCGATGGGGTTGTTTGTTTTTTTCTTGTAAATTTGTTGGAGTTCATTGTAGATTCTGGATATTAGCCCTTGGTCAGATGAGTAGATTGCAGAAATTTTCTCCCATTCTGTAGGTTGCCTGTTCACTCTGATGGTAGTTTCTTTTGCTGTGCAGAAGCTCTTTAGTTTAATTAGATCCCATTTGTCAATTTTGGCTTTTGTTGCCATTGCTTTTGGTGTTTTAGACATGAAGTCCTTGCCCATGCCTGTTTCCTGAATGGTATTGCCTAGGTTTTCTTCTAGGGTTTTTATGGTTTTCAGTCTAACATGTAAGTCTTTAATCCATCTTGAATTAACTTTTGTGTAAGGTGTAAGGAAGGGATCCAGTTTCAGCATTCTACATATGGCTAGCCAGTTTTCCCAGCACCATTTATTAGATAGGGAATCCTTTCCCCATTTCTTGTTTTTGTCAGGTTTGTCAAAGATCAGATGGTTGTAGATATGCAGCATTATTTCTGAGGGCTCTGTTCTGTTCCATTGATCTATATCTCTATTTTGGTACCAGTACCATGCTGTTTTGGTTACTGTAGCCTTGTAGTATAGTTTGAAGTCAGGTAGCGTGATGCCTCCAGCTTTGTTCTTTTGGCTTAGGATTGACTTGGCAATGCAGGCTCTTTTTTGGTTCCATATGAACTTGAAAGTAGTTTTTTCCAATTCTGTGAAGAAAGTCATTGGTAGCTTGATGGGGATGGCATTGAATCTATAAATTACCTTGGGCAGTATGGCCCTTTTCACGATATTAATTCTTCCTACCCATGAGCATGGAATGTTCTTCCATTTGTTTGTATCCTGTTTTATTTCCTTGAGCAGTGGTTTGTAGTTCTCCTTGAAGAGGTCCTTCACATCCCTTGTAAGTTGGATTCCTAGGTATTTTATTCTCTTTGAAGCAATTGTGAATGGGAGTTCACTCACGATTTGGCTGTCTGTTTGTCTATTATTGGTGTATAAGAGTGCTTGTGATTTTTGCACATTGATTTTGTATCCTGAGACTTTGCTGAAGTTGCTTATCAGCTTAAGGATATTTTGGGCTGGAAGTCAAATTGTCCCTGTTTGCAGATGACATGATTGTATATCTAGAAAACCCCGTCATCTTTCCATTTGTTAACATGTTGTTCCATAAGTTAAGACTACATATGTGTTTTTAACCAGTGTTTTATAGTTTTCTTTGTATAGCTTTGAACATTTGAAGTTTATTCTAAGTGTTTTATATTTTCTGTTGCTATATAAGTGTAATTTTCTTTTTATTTTTATCTCCTCATGGCTACTATTTGTGTATACTAATTCTACTGATATTTGAGTGTTAATTTCATAACCTACTACTTCAATGAATTCTATTGAGTTAGTAGGATTTTCCAAGTATACCACCATATTATCTGCATATAAAGATGATTTTATTTCATCTTCTGTAATTTTTATGCCGCTTTTATCTTTTCTAAATGCAGCGACTTATGTGTCTAGTATTATGCTAAGTAGTAGAGATAATCATCCTTGCCTTATTTCTGAACTTAATTGGAGTTCCTGTGGTGTTTCCTCATTGGGTCCAATGCTGCTTTAGGATTGTGAGAGATAAATATATGTATATGTATATATACACATATGTAACAATGTTATATGCTGATGATAAGTTATATGTAATATGTATATATGTGTGTGTGCATGTGTGTGTGTGTGTGTGTGTATATATATATATATATATACACACACTAAGTATTCATAGCTTCTTATTGTCTCTGAATGTTCTCTGAATGGGAACATACACAGACACAGTATAAAATATATACACACAGTAATATATGTACATATATGTAATATATGTACATATGTACATATATATACACATACACATGTATTACTAAGTGTTTATAGCTTTTTACTGTCTTGAATTTTTCATTGGGAATGAGTTTGAATTTTGTCAAGGCTTTTTCATATTTATTTTTCATCAAATTTAGTCTTGATTTCTGAAATTTTTTTTTGGCCTTTTTTCTATTTTTAATCCTTGAGTTTTTCAAGTTCTTGATTCATCTACACTTATTGTTCTATCATAAGCCACTGTTTTCTGGCCATCTCTTCCCTGAGTGTTTGTATTTCTGCTTTGTGGTTTTCTTTCTTCAATATTTGTCCAAAACTTAGTGGTTTACAATTTTCATATTATCAGTGTCAACATTGCTGATTTTTAAAATAAAACTATTTTGTTATTTCCAATATTTATTTATTTATTTATTGACATGCAATTGTATATATTTATGGGTATAATTTTATGTTTTACTATATATATATTGTATAATGATTGAATCAGGGTATTTCATGTATCCATTGCTTCACGCATTTATCATTTCTTTGCAGTGAGGCCATTCAAAAGCCTCTCTTCTAGCTATTTTGTAATATACAATACCTTAATGTTACCATCATTACCCTACTGTGCAATAGAATACCAGAATTTTTTAAAAATTCTTATTTTAAGTTCTGTGATAGTATGTGCAGAACATGCAGGCTTGTTACATAGGTAATCTTGTACCATGGTGGTTTGCTGCACCTATCAACGCATCACCTAGGTTTTAAGCCCAGCATACATTAGCTATTTATCCTTATGCTCTCCCTACCCCCACCTGACTCCCACCCGCTGACAGGCCCTGGTGTGCATTGTTTCCCTTCCTGTGTCCATGAGTTTTCATTGTTCAACTCCCACTCAGGAGTGAGAACATGAAGTAGAACACCAGGATTTATTTCTCTTATCTAATTGTAACTTTGTACCCGTTGAGCATCCTCTTCCCATCCTCCCCTTTCCCCTCCTCTCTCCAGTTTCTGGTGAACATTCTACTATCTGCTTCTGTGATATCAATGAATTTTTAAAATTCTGCATATGAGTGAGATTATGTGGTATTTATATTTCTGTGTCTAACTTATTTCTCTTAACATAATGTCCTCCAGGTCCATCCGTGTTGTCTCAAATTACAGGATTTCATTCTTTATTATGGCTGAATAGTATTCCATTCTGTATATATGCCACATTTTCTTTATCGATTCATGTGTTGTTGGACACTTGGGTTGATTACAGATCTTGGTTATTATAGATAGCGCTGCAATAAACACAAGAGTGTGGATATCTCTTCAATATGCTGGTTTCATTTCCTTTGGATATATACCAATAAGTGGGTTTGCTGAATCATATGGGAGTTCTGTTTTTAATTTTTTCAGGAGCCCCTATACTGTTTTTCATAGCAGCTCTACTAATTTATAATCCCATCAATGGTGTCTATGTGTTCCTTCTTCTCTGTTCTTCCACAACACTTGTTTTCCGTTGTCTTTTTGATAATCACCATTCTAACTATAGTGAGTTGGTATTTTATTATGGTTTTGATTTGCTTTCCCCTGATAAACTCTTTTCCCATTTTTAAAATATAAAATTGTTGTGTAGATGCAGTGATTATTCTTTTTGTTTCTCACACTTGATTTAATTTTATATTTATGAACCAGCTGTTTACAAGAATCTCACGTTGGGGAAAGGGGAAAGACCAGGGTAACCTGGCACCTCTATAACTCAAAGGCTGTCACCTCTGTTACAGTGACAGAGCTAGGTTTTATTTCATTTTCTCTACTGCTTTTTGAATCTATCTTGGCTCAGAGGAGGTTCTACTGCCATACCTAAACTTCTTCAGGTTCTAATCTACCTGTATCACCAAGGAAGAGATCATGCCTTCTGGAAAATCTCCCTTACATATAGAAGATTTTTAAAATTATGTTATTATCTACTAGCCCTGGGTCACTTCTGAGCTCTCTTTCTCTGCCTCCAAGTGTGCTCCCCAGCCTTGCTCATAGCAGTTCCCATTCAGAGTGTGGTCCTCTCCTGGGTATGTTTATGTGGTGATAGTTGTCACACTATTCTCCCATTGTCCCCTCCTTCACCTTGAGTTTTATCATATCTCATTTCAGTTTTCTGCAAGATGTCACTAACAATTTTGCTACAGGCAGCATTTACACAAAATTTGTAGCTTGGAGGTATTTATTCTGTGTTCTGCCTTTGTTGACCATTGAATGTGCATTTTTTTTCTGATTATTCTTATTTCCCTATGGCTTTCTAGAGAAGTGGAATAATTCATAACTTAGTTGCCACCAAGTTTTTCCTGGAAGTTGAAACATATTTTACAATATTTTCTCTATTTTACTTGTCATATGACTAGTTATTTAAATTCTTTGTATGGCTGTTTACTGATTTTCAAAGTGGATTACTTAGTATCTAGTAAGGTTGATGTAGGAGCACATTGAGATACTAAAGTTGGTATAATATGTGGTATGTGGTAGGTGTTTATTATGGACTGAATTGTGTGCTACCCCACCCAATTCATATGTTGAAGCATTAACCCCCAATTTGACTATATATGGAGGTAGGGCCTTTAAGGAGGCAGTAAGATTGATTGAGGTTATAAGGATGGAGCCTAATCTGATATGACTGCTGTCGTTATAAAAAGAGGAAAGATAGAGTTCTCTCTCTCTCTCTCTCTTGCTCTCTTCCCCCCTCTACATACATGTGAACCCAGAGGAAGGACTGGGAGGACACACTAAGAAGGCAGCCATCTGCAAGCCAGGAAGAGAGGCCCCACCAGAAACCAACTCTGGCACCTTGACCTCAGACTTCCAGCCTGCAGAACAGTGACAAAATAAATCTTGTCATTTAAGCTACCCAGTCTTTGGTATTTTATTATGTCATCCCATGCAGACTGTATTAGTCAGGGTTCTCTAGAGGGACAGAACTAATAGGATGGATATATATATAAAGGGAGTTTACCATATAGTATTAACTCACATGATACAAGGTCCCACAATAGTCTGCCTGCAAGCTAAGGAGCAAGGAAGCCAGTCTGAGTCCCAAAGCTGAAGAACTTGGAGTCCGAAGGGCAGGAAACTTCCAGCATGGGAGAAAGATGTAGGTGGGCTGAGGTCTTTTCCTGTTTTTTTTTTTTGCCTGCTTTATATCCTGGCTGCACTGGCAGCTGATTAGATTGTGCCCACCCAGATTAAGGGTGGATCTGCCTTTTCCAGCCCACTGACTCAAATGTTAATCTCCTTTGGCAACACCCTCATAGACACACCCAGGATCAATACTTTGCACCCCTCAATCCCATCAAGTTGACACTCAGTGTTAACCATCACACAGGCTAATAGACTGTTCATTAGATTGTAACTGCTAATAATAACAATTGGTGGTGATGGTGATGATGATCCTAGAAGTCCAGGCCTATGGATACTTACTGATAAGGAACTGAAAGACCTGCTTTGAAAACGGAGTTTTTAGGAGGGATATAAATAAACTTTCTGCTCTGTTACTCTCCCCTTTCCTTTTATTAACTGGATTTAGAAATACTTTTATTTGGTAAAAGAAATGTTATAAATCTTCATACATATGGCTAATATTTCTGGCTAATTACCATGAAGCAGAATAACCATTAATCATATTATTAGAGATACCCAATTAATTTCATTTTGTGCTTGATTTTAGTACTAAATTTAAGCAGTTTATGCCACCTCACTTAGGTCAACTCCAATTATGATACATGTCTTTCTAGTATTAAATGCAAAAACAATGAGATGTCTGTAGCTCCCTTTATTATTACTTGCATTTCTTCATCTTTCTTTTTTTTTTGGAATACACAATTTATGATTTTGATACTGAATGAATAAAATTGTTCTTTCTTTCTCACTGGGAGGCCTGCCTTCCAAGCTGCTTTTTTGCCAAAAATATTTACCAGGACTTTCAAAGTCATCTCTTGTTTTCAGTTATTATTCTCTTTTATGACAACTATCTTTGAAGAGATTTGGAAGTTAGTCTATATTTGAAATTACTGTGTGTGTTTTCTGTGTTTATATGTAATTTCAACTTAAAAATCAAAACATCTTCACAATTCCTTTGGTATCTCATTTTAAATAAAAGTTTCTTTTTTTTTTTTTTTTTTTTTTTACTGAAAGTCTAGATTAGATATTACTTCCTCTGTGAAACCTACCTGGACACTGCCAGTGCAATCAGAGAAATTTATTGTTGTATCAGAGCACTTTCCATGTTGTGTTGTATTTTGTGTACAGCATATGGCATGTAGTACAGAGTTTAATGGTTAAATGTGTCTCCAGTTAGACTCCATGTTTCTTGGGAATATAGACTGTATCTTTTCACATCCTCAGAACCTAGCATTTCTCTATGTCAATTTCATTATTGTCAGATCATACTTTGCATGCTTTCAATTCTTATAAATTTAAGTTTTCTGATTCAGAATATGGTCTGTGCTGGTGAATGTTCCATCTGTGGTTTAAAAGAATGTGTATTGTGCTGTTTGGGGGTGTGAGGCTCTATAGCATTTCAGTTGGTTGATGGTGATGTTCACTTCATCTATATCCTTGCTATTTTTCTGTCTACTTCTATTTATTACTGAGGGAGAAGTGTTGAAGGCTCCAACTGTATTGTGAATTTGTCTATTTTTCCTCAGTTCTATTAGTTTTGTCTTCATGTATTTACAAACACTGTTTGATGCATATACATTCAGAATTATTTTATTTTCTTGATCAAATGCCCCTTATATTATTATGTAATTTTCTTCTTATTCTGATAATTTTCTTTGCTGTGAAGCCTACTTTGAACAATATCAATATATCCATTTCAGGGTTCTTTTCATTAGTGACTGCATGGTATATCTTTTTTTGTCCTTTTGCTATTTTTAACTGAATAGATGTACCTAGTTGGAGTACATGTAATAATTTAATACATTCATATAATTTACAGTGATCAAATCAGTATACCTGATATATCTATCACCTTAAATATTTTTCTTTTCTTTATGCTAAAACCATTTTATAGTTTACAATACTGTTAGATGACAAATAGCTAGAAGACAAGAATTTGTGCAATACCTTATTGTAAACTATAGTTACCCTGCTGACCCATCAAACACTAGGTCTTATTTATTCTATCAAACTGTATATTTGTACTCATTTGATACGATTTGGCTGTGTCCCCACCAAAATCTCATCTTGAATGTAGTTCCCATAATCTTCACATGTTATGTAACTGAAGTAATTGAATCAGAGAGGCAGATACCTTCATGCTGTTCTCATGATAGTGAGTTCTTATGAGATCTGGTGGCTTTATAAGGGGCTTTTCCCCCTTTTACTTGGTACCTCTCACCTGCTGCCATGTGCAGAAGGACGTGTTTGCTTTCCCTTCTGCCATGATTTTAAGTTTCCTGAGGCCTCCCCAGCCATGTGGAACTGTGAGTCAATTCAACCTCTTTCCCCTTACAGATTACCCAGTTTTGGATATGTCTTTATTAGCAGCATGAGAATGGACTAGTATAGTAAATTGGTACCAGGTAGTGGGGTGCTGCTGTAAAGATACCCAAAAATGTGGAAGCAACTTTGGAACTTGGTAACAGGCATAGGTTGAAACAGTTTGGAGGGCTCAGAGGAAGATAGGAAAATGTGGGAAAGATTGGAATTTCCTAGAGAATTGGAGGGCTCAGGGGAAGATAGGAAAATGTGGGAAAGATTGGAATTTCCTAGAGAATTGGAGGGCTCAGAAGACAGGAAGATGTGAAAAGCTTGGAACTTCCTAGAGACTTGTTAAATGGCTTTGACCAAAATGCTGATAGTGATATGGACAATGAAGTCCAGGCTGAGGTGGTCTCAGATGGAGATTAGGAACTTGTTGGATACTGGAGTAAAGGTCACTCTTGCTATGCAAAGAAACTGGCAGTATATTACCCTGCCCTAGAGATCTGTGGAACTTTGAACTTGAGAGAGTTGATGTAGGGTATCTAGCAGAAGAAATTTCTAAGCAACAAAGTGTTCAAGAAGTGACTTGTTTGCTGTTAAAAGCATTCATTTTTATGTAGTCACAAAGATATGGTTTGGAATTATAACTTATGTTTAAAAGGGAAGCAGAGCATTAACATTTGGAAAATTTGCAGCCTGAGGATGCAGTACAAAAGAAAAACCCATTTTCTAAGGAGAAATTCAAGCTGGCTGCAGAAATTTGCATGAGTAATGAGGAACCAAATTTTAATCACCAGGACAATGGGGAAAATGTCTCCAGGGCATGTCAGAGACCCTCACAGCAGCCCCTCCCATCACAGGCCTGGAAGCCTAGGAGGGAACAATTGTTTCTTGAGCTGGGCCCAGGGCCCCCCTGCTCTATGCTGCCTCAGGAGATGGTGCCCTGAATCCCAACTGCTTCAGCTCCAGCTGTGGCTAAAGTGGGCCAGTGTACATCTCAGGCCTTTGCTTCAGAGGGTACAAGCCCCTAGCCTTGGTGGCTTACATGTGGTGTTGGGCATGCAAGTGCACAGAAGTCAAGAATTGAGGTTTGGGAACCTCTGCCTAGATTTGAGAGGATGTATGGAAATGCCTGGATGTCCAGGCACAAGTTTGCTGTAGGTTCTCCTCATGGAGAACCTCTGCTAGGGTAGTGTGGAAGGCAAATATGGGAAGCTAAAAGGGTGAACGGTCCAGTGGGGCTCCCCACACAGAGTCCCCACTGGAGCACAGCCTGGTGGAGCTGTGAGAAGACAGTCACCATCCTCCAGACCCCAGAATGGTAGCTCCACCAACAGTGCACCTGGAAAAGCTATAGACACTCAATGCCAGCCATGAAAGCAGCCAGGAGAGGGGCTGTACTCTGGAAAGCCACAGGGACAGAGCTGCCAAATCTGTGGGAGTCCACCTCTTGCATCAGCATGAACTGGATGTGAGACATAGAGTCAAAGGAGATCATTTTGGAACTTTAAGGTTTAATGACTGCCCTATTGGATTTCAGACTTGCATGGTGCCTGTAGCTCCTTTCTTTTGGTCAGTTTCTCCAATTTGGAATGGGTGTGTTTACTTAATGGCCCCATTGTATCTAGGAAGTAACTAACTTGCTTTTGATTTTACAGGCTCATAGGTGGAAGGGACTTGTCTCAGATGAGACTTTGGACTTGGACTTTTGAGTTAATGCTGGAATGAGTTAAGACTTTGGGGACTGTTGGAAGGGCACGATTGTGTTTTCAAATGTGAAATCATGACATTTAGGAGGGGCCAGGGGCAGAATGATATGGTTTGGCTGTGTCCCCACCCAAATCTCATCTTGAATTGTAGTTCTCATAATCCCCATGGGTCATGGGAGGGACCCAGTGGGAGGTAATTGAATCATGGAGACAATTACCCTCATACTCTTCTTATGATAGTGAGTTCTCATGATATCTGATGGTTTTATAATGAACTTTTATTCCTTTTGCTCAGTTCCTCTCTGTCCTGCCGCCATGTGAAGAAAGATGTGTTTGCTTCCCCTTCCACCGTGACTGTAATTTTCCTGCAGCCTCCCCAGCCAAGCTGAACTGTGAGTCAATTAAACCTCTTTCTTTTATAAATTACCCAGTCTCAGGTATGTCTTTGTTAGCAGCATGAGAATGGACTAATACACCATTCATCAACTTCTCTTCATTCCTCCCTCCCCCTTGCCTTTCCTGGCCTCTATAACCACCAATTTATTCTCTATTTTCATGAGATTCACTCTTAGCTTCCACATATGACTGAGAACATGCAATGTTTCTTTTTTATGGCTGAATAATACTTCTTGGTGTATATGTACAACATTTTCTTTATCCTTTTGTCCATTGATGGCACTTAGGTTGATTCTGTATTTTAGCTATTTAGAGTAGTGCTGCAGTAACCATGGGCGTGCAGATGTCTTTCCAATATATTGGTTTCTTTTCTTTTGGCTATATATACAGTAGTGGAATTACTGGATCATATGACAATTCTATTTTTCATTTTTTGAGGAACCTTCATACTGTTCTCCATAATGGCTGTACTAATTTACATTTCCACTAACAATGTACAAGAGTTCCTCTTTCCTCACTTCCTTGCCAGCATTCGTTATTGCCTTTTTGATAAATGCCATTTTAACTGGGATAAGTTGATATTTCATTATAGTTTTGATATGCATTTCTCTGATGATTAGTGATGTTGAGCATCTTTTTATATACTTGTTTGCCATTTGTATGTCTTCTTTTGGGAAATGTCTATTTATATCTTTTGCCCGTTTTAAAATCACTTTATTAGATTTTTTTCCTATTGAGTTGTTTGAGCTCCTTACATAATCTGATTGTTAATCCTTTGTTGGATAGATAGTCTGCAAATATTTTCTCCCGTTCTGTGGGTTGTCTCTTCACTTGTTGATTGTTTCCTTTGCTGTGCAGGAGCTTTTTGGCTTAATGTAATCTCATTTGTCTATTCTTACTTCGGTTATCTGTGCTTTTGAGGTCTTACAAAAAATCTTTGCCTAGACCAATGTCCTGGAGTATTTTTCCAATGTTTTCTTCTAATACTTTCATAGTCTGAGCTTTTAGATTTAAATCTTTAATCCATTTTGATCAGATTTTTGTATATGGTGAGAGGTAGGGGTCTAGCTTTATTCTTCTTCATATAGCTATCCAGTTTTTCTAGTATCATTTATGTTAGAGACTGTCCTTTCCCCATTGTATGTTCTTGGTAGCTTTGTCCAAGATGAATTGACTGTAAGTGCATAGATTTATATCTGGGTTGTCTATTCTGTTCCATTTGTCTATGTGTCTGTTTTTATGCCAGTACCATGCTGATTTGGTTACTACAGCTTTGCAATAAATTTTGAAGTCAGGTAGTGTGTTGCATCCAGCTTTGTTCTTTTTTGGGATTGCTTCAAGTATTCTGGGCCTTTTGTGGTTCCATATAAATTTTAGTATTATTTTTTCCATTTCTGTGAATAACGTCATTGGTGTTTTGATAGGGGTTGCATTGAATCTGTAAATTGCCTTGGGTAGTAGTGACATTTTAACCATATTAATTATTTTAATCCATGAGCATGGAATATTTTTCCATGTTTTCATGTGTTACAATTTATTCCATCAATGCTTTATAGCTTTTCTTGTATTTATCATTCACTTTTTTGGTTAAATTGATACCTAGGTATTTTAATTATTTGTAGCTATTGTAAATAAGATTGCTTACTTTATTGTTTTTCAGATTGTTTGCTTTTGGAATATGTAAGTGCTACTGATTTTTTAATGTTGATTTTATGTCCTGTAACTTTACTGAATTCATTTATCAGTTCTAGCAGTTTCAGTGTGGGTTCTTTAGGTATTTGTAAACATAGGATTATGTCTTCTGTGAACAAGGCTAATTTGACTTTTTCCTTTTCAACTTACATGCCCTTCATTCCTTTCTCTTTCCAATTACTCTGGCCAGGACTACCAGTGCTATATTGAATAAAAGTTGTGAAAGTGAGTATCCTTGTCTTCTTTCTGATCTTAGGGGAAAGGCCTTTTATTTTTCCCTATTCAGTATGATGTTAGCTGTGGGTTTGACATATATGGTCTTTATTATTTTGAGTTATGTTCCTTCTATATCAAGTTTGATGAGAATTTTTATAAAGGATGTTGAATTTTACCAAATACATTTTTTGCATCTATTGAAATAATTATTTAGTTTTTGTTCTTGGTTCTATTAATATGATGTATTTTTTAAATTTATTTTTTATTATTATACTTTTAAGTTTTAGGGTACATGTGCACAATGAGCAGGTTAGTTACATATGTATACATGTGCCATGCTGGTGCGCTGCACCCACTAACTGGTCATCTAGCATTAGGTATATCTCCCAATGCTATCCCTCCCCCCTCCCCCCACCCCACAACAGTCTAATATGATGTATTACATTTATTGATTTGTATATGTTGAACCATCCTTGAATCCCTGGGATAAATTTCACTTGATCATGGTATATGATTTTTTTATTGTGATATTGAATTCTGTTCGCTAGTATTTTGTTGAGGATTTTTGCCTATGTTAATCAGTGATATTGGTCAGTATTTTTCTTTTTTCAGTGTCCTTGTTTTGGTATCAGGGTGATGCTGGACTCACAGGTTGACTTTAGATGTATACCCTCTTCAATTTGTTTGAAGAGTCAGAATAGTATTGGTATTAGTTCTTTAAATGTTTGGTAGAATGTAGCAGTGAAGCCATCAGGTCCTGGGCTTTTCTTTGGTGGGAGACTTTTTACCACAGCTTCAATCTCATTACTCATTATTGGTTTAGTAAAGTTTTTTATTCCTGGTTCAATCTTGATAGGTTATATGTATCTGAGAATTCAATCATTTCTTCTAGCTTTTCCAACTTGTTGGTATATGATTATTCATAATAGTTTCTAATGATTCATTATATTTATGAGATCTCAGTTGTTTTGTCTCCTTTTTCATTTCTGATGTTACTTATTTGGGTCTTTTGTTTTTCTTAGTCTAGCTTTTAGTTTGCTTTTTAGTTTGTTGATTTAGTTTGTTGATTTTAGTGTGTTGATTTGGGTCTCTTGCTTTTCTTAGTCTAGCTTTTAGTTTGTTGATTTTGTTTATCTTTTAAAAAACAATTTTTCATTTTATGGATCTTCTGTACTTTTTTAGTCTCAATTTATTTTTGCTTTGATCATTCTTATTTCTTTCCTTTACTCATTTTGGATTTGGTTTATTCTTATTTTTCGATTTCCTTGAGGTGCACCATTAGGTTATCTGAAATCTTTCTACGTTTTTGATATAGGTATGTATTGCTATAAACGTTCCTCTTAGTACTGCTTATGCTGTATTCCATAGATTTTACTATGTTGTATTTCCATATTAATTTATTTTAAGAAATTTTAAAATTTCCTTCATAATTTTTTTATTGACTTAATATGTTCAAGAGCATGTTGTTGAATTTCCATGTGTTTGTGAAGCTTCTGAGATTTGCTTGGTTATTGATTTCTAGTTTTATTTCATTGTGGTCACAAGTGATACTTGAGGTGATTTCTACTTCTCTGAATTCTTTGAGACTTGTTTTGTAGTCTAAGATATGGTCTAATCTGGAGAATGTTCATGTTCTAATGAAAGGAATTTGTATTTTGCAACAGTTGGGTGAAATGTTCTATAAATGTCAGTTAGACCTACTAGGTCTAGTGTGTAATTTAACTCTGATTTTTTGTTTGTTTGTTTGGATGATCTGTGCATACTGAGAGTGGAGTGTTAATGTTCCTTACAAGTACTGTACTGCAGTCAATCTCTCCCTTCTAATCTATCAATGTTTGGTTTATATGCTTGGGATCTCTGGTGTTGGGTACATAGATATTTATAATTTTTATTTCCATTTGTTGACTTGGCCCCTTTATCATTATATAATTACTTTCTTTGTCTCTTTTTACAGTCTTTGATTTGTAGTCTATTTTTTTTTTTTCGAGGTGGAATCTCGCTCTGTCGCCCAGCCTGGAGTGCAGTGGTGCAGTCTCGGCTCACTGAAACCCCCACCTTCTGGGTTCAAGCAATTCTCTGCCTCAGCCTCTCGAGTAGCTGGGATTACAGGTGCCCGCCACCACACCCAGCTAATTTTTTTTTTTTTTTTTTTGTATTTTTAGTAGAGACGAGGTTTCACCATCTTGGCCATGCTGGTTTTCAACTCCTGACCTTGTGATCCACCTGTCTTAGCCTCCCAAAGTGCTAGGATTACAGGCGTGAGCCATGGGGCCTGGCCGATTTGTAGTCTATTTTGTCTGAAATAAGTACAGCTACTCCTGTTCGTTTTTGGTTTCTAGCTGCATGGAATATCTTTTTCAACCCCTTTACTTTCAGTCTATAAGTGAAATGGGTTTCTTATTGGCAGTATATAGTTGCTTCTTGATTCTTTATCTATTCAGCCACTGTATGCCTTTTAATTGAGTCAATTTACATTCAGTGTTCTTATTGATAAATAAGGACTTACTACTGCCAATTTGTTGTTTGTTTTCTGGTTGTTTCATAACTCCTTTCTTTCTTTCTTTCTTTCTTATTGCCTTTCTTTGTGATTAAGGGATTTTTCTCTGGTAGTATGTTTTAATTTGTTGCTTTTTGTTTTATTTATTTATTTTTATTTATTTTTTTGAGATGGAGTCTTGCTCTGTCACTCAGGCTGGAGTGCAGTGGCACAATCTTGGCTCACTGCAACTTCCGCCTCCTGGGTTCAAGTGATTCTCCTGACTCAGCCTCCCAAGTAGCTGGGATTACAGGCACATGCCATCATGCCCAGCCAATTTTTGTATTTTTAGTAGAGATGAGGTTTCACCATGTTGATGAGCCTGGTTTCAAACTCCTGACCTCATGATCCGCCTACCTTAGCCTCCCAAAGTGCTGGGATTACAGGCATGAGCCACCATGCCTGGCCGCTTTTTATTTTTAGTGAATCTATTATCAGTTTTTGTATTGTGGTTACCATGAGGCTTATGAAAAACATCTTATAGATATAACAAGTTATTTTAAGGAGATGACAACTTATCTTTGATCATAAATAAATGAATAGAAACAAAGGAAAAACAACAAAAAGCTCCTTACATTTTAACTTTATCTCTGCTACATTTTCACTTTTAGTTGTCTTAATTTGCATATTTTTATATTACCTATCTCTTAACAAGTTGCTACAGCTATTACTGTTTTTGATAGATTTGTCTTTTGGGTTTCATACTAGAGTTATGGGTAGACTCTGTACCATAATTACAGTATTATTTTGGGGTTTTCTGTGTAATTTTACCAGTGGATTTTATATCTTCAAATGTTTGTTGTTTTCATTGATGGTGGCTTTTTTTATTGCATATTACTGTTTCTTTTTTTCTTTCAGATTTGAATAACTCCCTTTATCATTTCTTGTAAGACAGGTCTGGTAGTGGTAAATTTGCTCAGCCTTTGTCTAGGAAAGACTTTATTTCTCCTTCATATTAGAAAGATAACTTTGCTGGCTGCTATATTCTTGGGTGGCAGTAGATTTTTGTTTTCTTTCAGCACTTTGAAATTATCCTCTGCTTCCTCTGGGCCTGTATGGTTTCCATTGAATGAAGTCTGTTAACAGATAAATTGGAGTGTCTTTATTCATTATTAGCTTCTTTTCTCTCTCTTTGTTCTTTGTCCTTGACCTTTGAGAGATAGTTTTTGTGTGTTTTTTTTTGACCAGGTTTTGCTCTGTCACGCAGGCTGTAGTGCAGTGGCATGATCGTGGCTCACTGTAACTTCAACCTCCTGGGCTCAAGCAATCCTCCTGCCTCAGCCTTCTGAGTAACTGGGACTACAGATGTATACCACCATGGCCAGCTATTTTTATTTTTTTAATTTTTTGTAGAGCTTGGGTCTCACTATGTTGCCCAGGCTGGTCTTGATCTCCTGGCCTCAAGAAATCCTCCCATCTTGGCCTTCCAAGGTGCTGGGATTACAGGCGTCAGCCACTACAGCTGACTCTGGGGTAGTCTTACTTGGGTCAAATCTGCTTGGGGTTCTCTGACCTTTCTCTACCTGGATAAATTTATATCTTTATCATGTTGTAGGGCGTTTTCTGTTGTTTCTTCTTTGAATAAACTTTCTTCTCCTTGTTGGTCATCTCTCTCTCCCTCAAGCATTAATAATTCTTAGATTTGATCTTTTGAGGTAATTTTCTATCTTATAGGTGATCTTCAATGCCTTTTTTCTTCATTTTTCTCCTCTGTGTATTTTGAGATAGCCTGTCTTCAAGCTCACTGATGTCTTTCCTCTGTTTCATCCATTCTATTGTCGATAGCCTCTAATGAATTTTTCAGTTAAGAAAATGTATTTCTCAGTTCCAAGATTTGTGTTTGATTTCTTAAAATTATTATTTCAACCTCTTTGTTAAGTTTCTTCAATAAATTTGTGAATTGCTTTTCTGTGGTAGCTTGGAGATCACTGAGTTTCCTTAAAACTACTATCTTGAATTCTTGGCCGGAGAGCTCAAATATTGCTGTCTCATTAGGGTCAATTCCTGGTTTCCTGATTTGTCTATTTGGGGAGATCATGGTTTAGTTCCCTGTTTGCTGTTATTTCTTGTAGATGTCTATGTCTTTGCATTGAAGGATTATTTATTCCAGTCTTCTCTGTCTGGTTTGTTTTGGTTTGTATTGGATATATTTGTATAGAGTTTCTTTACTGCTAGGTTGCTGCCTCCTTTTTGGCTCTAGGTGGTGCCTTAAGCCAACGGGGGTGATCCTAAAAGGGATGTGTGGTATGGGAAGGTTGGTTAGGGGTTCATGCCCAAGGGACCTATTAGAAGAACCCCTTACAGCATGGTGATACTGAACAGTCACTCTGATTTGGTGTCTTCTTTGACCAAGTTACAGAGCAGTTTCCAGGACTGGGGATGGTAGTTCCACCTCCCTGCTTTGTTTCTGCCTGTCTTCAGGGTTATACCTCCCTTCATACATTCGCAATGCTTCACATGGGTTAAGGCAGGGACAAGTCTCCTGCCAGGGAACCCACAATGGTGGGGAAACTAGTTTTCACCATGATCTCACTTTTTCCAGTGTAGAAATAGTGAATTTGGGGGAAATTTTCCACATGCTTAGTGCTGGGCAGAATTGGGGAGAGGTATCATGGATGTGGATATCTAATTCTCTTACAGTCTTCTGAGAGTTTTTTCACCTCTCTTTTGCTCTGTGAACTGTCTCATTTTCATATTTAAATTCTGGGATATTTCTGATGGAAAGTTTGGTGTGGTGTATTTGTTTTTTTGTTTTCAGAGATTGCAGAGAGTGAAGCTAGTTTGCTTCTATGCTTCCATTTTGGAACCACCGTCTTTTTGCTTTTAACATACATATGTCATTATATTTGAACTGAGTTTCTTGTAAAAAAACATATATTTTGGTCTTTTATTTTTTGGTTTTGGTTTTATTCTGAAATTTTCTGTATTGGTGTTTTTAGAGAATTTATACTTATATTTGAGTTTCCATCAATCATTTTGTTATTTGATTTGATTGTTAACTATTTTTTATTCCATTTCTCTTTTCTGCCTTCTTTTTACTCATTCGAACCTTCTCAGCATTCCAGTTTTGTTAACCTAGCATGTTTTTGATTATGTCCCTTAATCTAACATTGTAAATGGATGCTCTAGGAATTAAAATGAAATCACTTAACTTTGACAGTTTACTTAGAATCAATATCTTACCACTTCAAGTGAGATGTAGAAACCTTACCAGTATATAGGTCCTTTACCATCTCTCCTTAATTTGTAGTTGTCCTGTGTACTATATATCCATACATTAAAAATCCCATCAGAAAAATGTAACAATTTTGTTTTCAACCATCAAATGTATTTTAAAGAGCTTGAGGATAAAGAACTTGAGGAGATTTAACCAGATATTTACCATTTCTGTTCTTCTTTCATTCCCTACATTCAAGGTTTCCTGCTCACATCATTTCCCTTCTCTCTGAAGAACTTCCTTCAGCAATTCTTTTAGACCACATCTGCTTGTGTGAATTCTCTTATTTTATTTTTTTCCTGCAGAGAACGTCTTTATTTCATTTGTCTTTATTTCTGAAGATATTTTCACTAAATATAAAATTCTAGGTTGATGGTTCTTTTCTTTCAACACTTTAAACCTGTTCTATTTCCTTCAGGCCTCCATGGCTTCTGATGAGAAATTCACAATTATTTGAATCATAGCTAGTGCATTGTTTATCTCTTCTTGCTTTCAATTTTTTTTCTTGTCTTTAGTCTTCAGCAGTTTGATTATGTCTCTTGATTTTGATTTCTATGGGTGGGTTTATTCTATTTAGTGTTCTCTGATACTTTTAAATATGTAAGTTTATATTTTTCACTAAATTTTGAGGGTTTCAGGCATTATTTACTCTAATTTTTTTTCTGCTTCATACTCTTTATTCTCTTCTTTAGATATTCCATTGACATAAATATTAGACCTTTTGTTATTTTCTCACAAGTCTCCAGGCTCTATTAATTTATTTAAATTTTTTGTTGTTGTTCAATTTGGATAATTTATTTTGATCTATTTTCAAATTCAATGATATCTTGTGTCATCTTTATTTTACTTTTGAGTTCATTCAAATTTATATATATATTCAAAATGAGTTATTGTATGCTGTAGTTCTAAAATTTTAATCTGGATCTTATATTTCTTTGCTGATAGTTTATACCATCTGTTCATTTCAAAAGTGTGTGGCTTTACTTCTTTTAGCATTTTTATAATACCTGCTTTGAAGTCTTTGATAATTCCAACATCTGTACTATCTTGGTTTTGGCATACGTTAATTATATTTTCCTATGGAAATTGATATTTTCCTATATTTTTGAACATGGAGTAAATATGAATTATATCCTAAACGTTTTGAATATTATATTATGATATAAATCATATATATCATATTACATATAAATCTTGATATTTTTAGTTTAGTAGATAATCCACCTGGTTCGTTTTAGACACAAGTCATGACTGACCTGTTTTCTGTTGTCATGTCTGGTTCTTGTCAGTTCCACATATAAAGTTTTTGCAGTGTTGTTTAGATCTGTCCTATAGGAGGCCAGTCTGAGATTAGGGAGGTGGCCAATCCATAATTCTCTTCTTGTAGCCTTTGATATGTTGTTTAGTGTCTGATTCATAAATATAAGCTTAGGGGTAAGCTACAGAGTTCATAAACAACTCTACGGGGTCTTTTTCATGAGTTATTCTCTCTCTGTGATCTCCTTGGTATAGTAGTTTTCAGGTCCCGACCTTCCTTGTTCTGGTCCTCTGGCCAAAGACTTGAGACTTTAATTACCTGGTCTGCTGCACATGCACACTTTAGCTGACCATGCCCATGTCTGGAGCTTAGCACCAGGAAGACAAATAATTAAACTAACAAACAAAACCTCCAAACTGAAAAGTAGATGTTTATTCTACCATTTTTGGAACACAGCTATCTGATCAGAGAGGATGTTTCCCCTTTGCTAATGGTCTGAATGTTTGAATACCCCCAAAATTCATGTGTTGAAACCGAATTACCAAAAAAAGAGAAAAAGAAACCTAATTACCAATGCGATGATATTAGAAAGTGAGGCCTTTGGGAAGTAATTAGGTCATGGAGGCAGAGCCCTCAAGAATGGGATTAGTGCCCTTATGAAAGAGGCCCCAGAGATCTGCATTGTCCTTTCACCATTTGAGAAGGTACCATCAGGATCAGGAAATGGGCTCTTACCAGGCACTGAGTCGGCCGGTGCCTTGATCTTGGACTTTCTAGCTTCCATAACTGTCAGAAAAATATTTCTGTTGTTTATAAGCTCCCAGTCTAAGGTATTTTGTTGTAGCAACCTGAACAGACTAAGACAGAAAATTGGTCTGAAGAAATGGATTGCTGCTATATTAATTACCTAGAAATATGGATGTGGCTTTGGAACTGGGTAACAGAAGCCAGAAGAGTTTTGGGGTACATGTTGTACACATCTACTCCTGAAGAAAGGAGGGATAAACAGATGACTTTTTGAAGAATTTTAATTGAGAAGGAGATATGGCAGTAACTAACTACAAGGTCAAGGAAGGATTTTATTTTTCTTAGAGGAGAGAAACTTGAAATGTGTATAGGGTGAGGAGAAGGAGCTTGTAGAAATGGAAGAGAATGAGAATGTATGAGGAAGAAGGACTAAGATCCTGGAGGATATGAGGAGAAGATGGAGTTGAAACCATTGGTGGAGAAATGGGCTTTGATCAAGAATGAAATCTCTTGCTAAGGTCGAAGAAAGGAGGCAAGGAAGTCATCTCTTAAAGCTCAATTCATGCATTTACTGGACATGATATGTGTTCAGGACTTTGTTGGATGCTGGGGTGGGATGGAGAAGGGAATAGTAATTTAAGACAAGTACAAAACACTGTTCTCAATAATTATGCAGTATGTTATAAGGTAGAATTAAGTTCCAGCTTCTTAGTGCCTCAGGAGAAAGAGAAAGACAATCTTGAAAGTATAAAAGGCTAACAAATGTAAGCTTAATAGCACTGAGTTTACAAATTGTAATCAGAGAATATAAATGGATATCCACTCTGTATCCTTGTTTTGTTAGACTCTCACATTGTGCTAAAGCACGTTCTGTTTGTTTTGAACACATTTGAAGAGGGACCTTCGCTCTCTGCTATGGTACACACACTCCACTTCAGTTTTCTGCCTGGCCTCTTAAAGCATTAAACAATTGGACTAGAAAATCTGCATGATCTTTTTTAGCTTTAGATATCATGATTCTCAGGCAGCTTCCCTGGAGATCATATTTGTTAGCAGAAAACTGTATGCTAGGGATCACTAGAAACAAAGGATAAATGTAGGAGGGGAACCAAAGGAGAGCTATTCCTTTCCTTTTGAACTTGACTTCTGGTACCTTCCTAAGCATCATATATTAAATTATTTTTTCCCTTATAAAGTACAATCTCACTAGACATCTGTTTTCCTCTCCTATCAAATTTTGAAGTAAAAATGAATTACTGCCAAAACAAAGCAAAAAGAATTATTTTATACTAGTCTAAAATAACACCATCTAAATTATGTGTGTTGCTTAACCTTATATGGAAAACTTTCCATTTGTGGGTAGATGTTTTTCACCTATGGGTATTATAAATCACGTATGAAAATAATGGAGGATATTTGTATGACTCGGAAAATTTTTAAAAAAATATTTAGCACCTAGGAAAAAATCAACTATTTAAACATTTTTAAAGGTATTCTAACATTATGTACTCTGCTTCCCTTTCTCTCTGAATGGACTATGTAGACTACTGAAATTAATATTTAGGAAAGGAGGACAATGATTAGTATAACTGAGGCTGAAGAGAAATCCTTTATTATCCAGGAAGATCATCTCTGTGATGGCAGAGAGAGGAAGGACAATCTTCCTGGGCAATCAGGGAAGCTAGTTCAAGATTATTCTCACAAATAGTTGTTCCTTTGTCGCTCCCTCAACATACCTTGTTTTGCACCATTATAAGACAAATAATGCAAATATGAAAGATTATACTAAATCTTATCCTCACTTTTACTTTTGTATAACATGCCAGGATTTGGGTTAATTTACCATGTTTTAGAAATAGTATATTCTGTCTTTATAGCATATGTCCCAACTAATTAATTGGCCTGGCCTTGATAAGCTTTTATGCATTTTCATTTTAAATTTGAATTTCAAAATTAAACATAATCTTTATGAACAGTTGTAATGATCACCATCTCATATACACAGAAAAAAGACAGTCAAAGTTGAGCTATATTCAGAGCTATTTCAGAATTCATTAAAGACTTTAACCTCAGAAATTATTTTTCCTTGGTACCCTGATGTCAGACTTTTTTATTTTTATTTTTTAATGTTTTGTTTATTTTTAAACGTTGTGGTTATATAGTAGGTATATATAGACCTCTTTAATAACTGCAGTACCTGTTAATCAAGTTTTTCCCCATATACCTTCATTCCTTCCATTTGTTCCTTAAACTAGTTTTCGTCTTTACCAATGAAGTGCAAGACTTTGGAATGAACAACAAGTATTTGGGTAGAATGATAACTCAAAGTGAAGACTCAAAGTGAAACAGTCAATTGGAGGAGCCTGCCTGAGAGACTAGAGTATAAAACCTGTTTTAATATGGAAAAACAAAAATGCAGAGACCACATTGAAAAGCAGCGAATGGGAAAGGGAAAGGAAGAGAACAAGAGAAGGAAGTAGGCTTTCATGGACTCCTTCATAGTAATAAATCTAAATCACTTGGACCTCTTTCTTTTTCAGTGACTTTTATTTCTGCCTGTAGAAATTGTTATATGTAGGTAGCAGTTTAGAATGAGGAATACTATTATGTTTCCTATTTTTAAAGATTTGTTGTATTGATTAAATTGAACTTTCATAATAATTGATAAGGTGAGAAGATAATGACTTCTTCTAAACTCAGATATTGCCATATTTAAAAATGAGCTAGTATTACAAAAAATAAACAAACAGAAAGCATCTTTGTAAATAATTGGCTTGGCAATGAAGTTGGAAGATTTTTCAATTAATTTTAATCAATCTGATATTGTATTTTGTATTCATCTTATAATTTGCTGCTAATATGGGTACATTCTGTTTCTCAACATTAATAATATGTGCATATTTATATACATGAAAAATTAGTATAGACAAGCATTATGAGAATCCTGCACAATACAGAAAAGTTCAATAAGTATGTTCACTATGTAATACATTTTAAAGTACATTAGCCTCAATTAAATAAAATGTCTATAGCTATTCACTGGTACAATTTATTTAGGGATTCATTCATTAGACTCCCCATTTTCAGTCCTTTTCCTTGGAAAATCTACCTTTGAAAACAAGTTTTGCCAAATTGACCATGATTAGCTTGCTTAATGTATTTTATTATAAACCTTTAATCACCTTAAATCAATTTCAATGGATTCATTTTACTTAAAGAATCTCTCCTTGCCTATTTTAAACAAACTGTCTTAGACATGATTCATTGTTATCTTCAGGTTACTGTGTCTTTTGTTTTTCTTATAGGATCTTATTCTTCTCTGTTGTATATTTATATATAAGGTTCCATCAAAGAAGAATCTCCTTGGTGTATGTGACCTTCAGACTGTCAGGAAAATGTTACCTGTTGGCATAAACAAACCACCACATCTCAGTGGCTTTCCACAGTAGAAGTTCATTTCTCACTCACTGAAAGTGCAGTAGTGGTGTTTCTGATGTGGACAGCATTCATCATGGTCTTTCAGGTGCAGAGGCTCCTTATAACTTGTGACTCACCACCATCCTCTAGGTCTCTGAGGCCTCTGTATTTAGCCTTCAGATGAGAAAACAAAATGGAGAATTTTTGCTTGGGGTTTTAATGCCTAGGCTTGTAAATAGTGCTTATCATTTGTGCTCACATTCCATTGTTTAGAACTTAGAAGGCCACACCTAACTGCAGGGCAGCCTGGGAAATGTGGTCTAGTTAGGTGCCCAGGAAGAAGAGGTTGTGTTTTCCAAATTTCAGTCACGTCATGCTTTTTTCTAATGCTTCTTTTTTTTCCTCTTAAAATAATTCTCATTTTCTTTTTGTTGAATTTAATCATTCATTCATTCAACAGATGCTTAATGAATGTATACTACGTGATGGGTACATACCGTTCTAGGCACTTGGGATGTATCAGTGAACATTTCTCATTTGGGGTTTGTCTGATTTTTTTTCATGA
Organism: Pan paniscus; assembly: GCF_029289425.2. Taxonomy (NCBI): domain Eukaryota; kingdom Metazoa; phylum Chordata; class Mammalia; order Primates; family Hominidae; genus Pan; species Pan paniscus. The sequence continues at coordinate 101,982,740 of NC_073258.2, forward strand.
TTAGATTCAGGTTGTACATCCTTGACCAGAAACTGCTCCTGGTTCTTTAATGCGTTTGGTTAAATATATTCTGTCTTCCTTTTATGTTCTAAAAACAACACACAGCTTGGGAGTAGTTGAATATGAAAAGTAAGGTTACAGTATGCTTGTGGAAAAGGTATGTCTAACATTATGTAATTTTAATTTAAAATGTGCTTAATAGCTTCTACTTGACATGCCTACCCAGAAAATAATATATAAGTAAATTGCGTATAATACAGACATATTGATAATCTTTACAGTTACCATTAATGACTCATTAATATGAATAAAGCTTATTTTGTCCATATATGAGGAAAGAGATGTATTTATTAGAAGATTTTGGTAGGTAAAATTCTCTAGACCTTGATGAATAGCAGCAGTAAAGATTATAGCTAGTGTTTCTTATATGCTCCTATGTACCAGATAATGTTTAAGCATTTTACATGCACAACTCTATAATGTAGATACTATCATATCTAATTTATGGTGGGGACACTGAGGCACACACACCTAACAAGTGGCAGTCAATATTTAAACTCAGGCAGTTTGACTTCAGTGCGCATTCTTCTAATTTCTATACTACTGTAGACTCTGAAAATGTTTGCTGAGTGGATTAATGAATGTATGAAGAAAATGGAGGGGGTAGACCAGTTGTGCCTTCTGGATCAAAGAGTATGATTCTGTGATATGATACTTATGACTCTTTGGGTTTTATTCCAATTGGATTATAATGGGTTTTATTCCACTTGATAAAATTATTAATTTTATGATGCTAATCATGTTTTATAATACTTTTTAGCTACAGGTAAAAAAGGAAAACCCTATAATGACCCATCTTATTATTTATGTAATTATTTATTCATTATTTATTCATTCATCAGATAGATATCAAGCCTCTACTGAGAGCCAGGCCTTGTGGTTAAAACACTTAACAACAAACAACAACAAAACCTAAACCCATATAGGGTTCATAGTCTTAGGGGTGGAGTTGAAATTGATATAAACAATAAATGATTACCCAAATAGAAATTAATTCCTATAGTGGTAAATGTCGTTAGAAAAGCACAAGACTTTTATTAGAATATATAAAAGAAGGACTCAACCTGATTTGAATAGTCAGGAAATGCCTCCCTGAAGAAGATGTTTAAGTTGAAAGCTTGAGTGGAAATTTAAAGTTAAAACATCAAAAGTTGAAAGCTAAGTTAAAAGAATGAGCAGCAGATAACCAGGGAGGGAAGAGGGAAAAAGACTTATTCTAGGCAGAGAATATGTGAACTGAGGCCTGATAGAATGAGATGTATGGATTTTTCTCAACACGTATCTATCAGTCTATCATGTGCCAGGTAAGATGAGAACTGAAAAAGGGCCTTGAATTAAAAAACCTGGTCATTGGTTCATTGATGTCCTTAATGAAGGCAGGCATTGGATTGGTGGGGGTGGAGGGGCTAAATGGGAGATAAGGAAGTAGAGATAGTATTGTTTTATATTGGTTAAAGTCGTGATTTATAGCTATTGTTATTTCCCCAGGTTGGGCTTACAATTCTGCTCCTCAGTTTACATCCTCCATGGTCAGGTCTTGTTCTAACTTCCCAGCAAGTAATGGATTTGTCTCATTGTTTATTGTATTCCATGATACTCCTATAATTCTGCTTTATAGCACAGTAGGGAAGAGCTTAGACTCTTGAGTCAAAGTAGATTGAGTCTGAATCCTGGCCTCAGAACTTGCTGGCTGATTTGACCATGGGTATTATATAAACATGATGAACCTCAGCTTCCTCAGAGGTAAAATGGAGCTATTAATGGTATCTCCCTTGTAGCATTTTTGAAGGGACTAAATAAAATTTTCTGTGAATCTGGCATAGGGTAGTGCCTCAGTTAAAAATAGTAGTTTTTTCCCCCATATCTTGACTATTGTGAATAATCCTACAATGAACACAGGAGTGTGGATATCTCTTCAACATACTGATTTCAGTTCTTGGATATTGAGTGCTGGATGACATGGTAATTCTATTTTCAGACTTTTTTTTTTTTTTTTTTTGAGGAACTGATATGGGAATGGGGCAGGGAAATGCTAGGTGGTGAAGGGTGTGGGGTCCCTGGCGAGGGCTCCACCCTTGGGCCTGTACCCATGGACCTAAGTGAGGACAGGCACTCCTGTTTTCACGCCCAAGTGTTGCACTTTCCAAGACCACTCTGGCCTGCCATGCCCCCCCATCCTGTGCCTATAAAAACCCCGAGACCCCAGCAGGCACATACCACAAGCAGCTGGATGTTGAGAGGAACACACTGGCAGAAAAACACACTGGCAGAGGTCAGCAGGCTATCGATGGCAGAATGACATGGACGCCGAAGGAAATTCAGCCAATGGTGGTTGGAGGAGAGCCCGGTTACTACGCGGCCAGACTCCAGGGGAAGACCATCTTCCCACTCCGTCCCCTTTCTGGCTCCCCACCCATCTCCTGAGAGCTACTTCCACCACTCAATGAAACATTGCACTCATTCTCCAAGCTCACGTGTAATCCAATTTTTCCGGTATACTAGGGCAAGAACCCCAGGATACAGAAGGCCCTCTGTGCTTGCAATAAGGCAGAGGGTCTAATTGAGCTAATTAACACAAGCTGCCTGCAGACAGCTCAGCAGAAAGAGCACACTTTAACACATGCCCACTGGGACTTCGGGATCTGTAAACAATCCTAGACACTGCCGTGGTGTTGGAGCCCCATGACTTGCCCATCTGCATGCTTCCCCTAGAGGATTGAGCAGTGGGGCACTGAAGAAATGAGCCACCCCTATCACATGCCCTGTGAGGGGGATAAGGGAAAACTCCTCCCGTTTCAGAGCCTTTATACTTTTTTCCAAAATGGCTATACTAATTTACAATAACATTTATTAAAATAACACTTTGAAAAAGTGTCAGTTTTGTTATTGTTCTATTTCTAGTAGCTAAGCCCCCTTTAACAGTCTTTATAGAACGAATATAGTGAAAAATTATTTTCAAATTTACTAGAAAATAGTTTGTCATTTGAATAAAGTAGGTCTGAGGACATTTGTGCCTTCTCAGAGCTCAGTTCATGGCAGTGACTGAGGAGGAGGTTATTAGGTTCATGATTTTGAGGGTGTGGGAGAACCAGGATTGCCTGAAGTCTTACTACTAGGGTTTTCTTCATCTAGTTAGTTGACAGGAGCCAATGTAATTATCTGTTGGGCATTCTGCCCCACAACTCCTCGATCATTGCCATTGGCTCACTCATGACTTTGGGACCAATATTCTTCATAGGGATAGGGAAATATGAAAGTTGCCCCATCAGCAGCTCAGTGACTCAGCTGTCAGGACTTTGCACACTGTACATATACCGCAGTGGTAATAACTGAGCACTTACTGTGTTCTTTACTAATGTTCTGTATGACTAAGGTCTTGCCCTCAACTCTTACCTAGAACTCAGTTCATTCTCCTCAATTCCAGAGCTGAAGTCTTCCTAAGATTGGGTCTTTTCTGTTGCCCTGAGTGACTTTTGATTCTGATTGCTTCCTTTCCTGGATCTCTACTGATTCTATACTATCAGGCTCCACCCTGAAAGAATTCATCTGCCTGCTGGGATCTGTGTCTATTGCCACTTCAGACCTCTCTGATGTTGAGTACTTACCTGCCTATGCATCACATCATTGTCTAGGGTTGTAGCTTTGCAAATTACCTGGTTTCCCCTCATGAGACTTTGTGTTGATTGGATCCTAGCCTAACCAAGACTGGTCTGTTCTGCTGCCAGCCAATCCCAGGTTCTGCCATCCTTGTCCTTCTCATGGCCTTTGCATCTTGAGTCATGGAATTCTTTAAAGCAATTCTGCCTTTGGACCCATAAAATTTTAAAGTTTGTATTAGCCACATTTTAAAACATACAGTGAAGCAGCTGACATTAATTTTAATTTAATCCAATATTTTGTTCGTTTTATATTATTTATCTAACTGAATATATACAAAAATACCACTTAAATATGTAACAAATGTAAAAATACTAATAAGATATTTTGTCATGCCAAGACTTTGAGATCTGGTGTGTATTTTATACTTCGTCACATCTCAATTCAGAGTAGAACTGCTGGAATGTAATTCACATTTAGAGTGCCTCATAGGTGGTGGCTACTGTACTGAACAGTGTTGTTCCAGAAATGGATGGGAGCATCTGTCCTTCACAGGCAGAGAAGAAAAGCTCATCTCTGATACACTGAATTTCAACTAAGAGGAAATCCACATCCTGACATATCTCTATATGTCTCTTGCATTATTTACAACTCTGACAACTACATTCTTGACCACTAGCATTCTTGTTACAGCATGCATGTATGCATTTATGCATATAATAAAATAACCTCATTTATTCATTCATTGATTTATTTGCCAAATATTTATTGGGTATGTTCCAGTTGTTACTGGCACTGTTCTAGCTTCTTGGAATACATCAGTAACAAAAGAGAGAAATATTTTGCCCTTGTGGAGTTTACATCATACCAGGAAGAAGCAGGTAATAAATCACTAATAATAAATAATTATATAACATGAATGTTAGAATGTGATAATGGTATGTAAAAAAGGAAAATTAGGGAAGCCTAAGTGGGTTGGGAGTCTGGGGAGGGGAAGTGAGTTGTAGCTTTAAATAGAACATAAAATATACAAGATAATAATATAGAAGATAATAGAAGAAATATGAGAAGAAATATAGAAGATAATAGAATATAAATGGAAGATAAAGAAGTAGGTGATGAGATCACAGAGGTTACTGGGGTCAAGTCAGGATCCTAGGCTAGGTGCTGTCTGAGATTCAAAGATGAGTCAGACAAAGCCCCATTCTTAAGGGAGTCTATCAAGAGCAACATAACAAATGTATTGACACTTATGATACAATGCTAAATATAACAATTGTCATGAAAGGATTTGCAAAAGATACCACAGGAATTAAAAAGAAGATTCCTAAAGGAGGCAATGTGGTAGAAGAAAGAACATGGGCTTTGAAGTTAAATAGACCTGGATTTGCATCCCAGCTCTCATCTTACCAGCTGTCAATAGGATGAACAATGATCCTGGATTGCCCAGGTCAGTCTGGTTTTAACACTGAAAGTTCTACATCCTGAGAAACGACTCAGTCTCAATTTTAGCACTGAAAGCCCAACATGAGAAGCGTCTCAGTACATTTTTACCATTGAAAGTCCCCACTTCAGTTCCTGGCAAACTAGTTTGGTTGGTTTGTGTGACTCTGGGCCTGTATACCCACAATTAAGAATAAATCCAATCTTGTGTGGTTGACTTAAGGATTATATATAAAATACATAAAACACTTGTCACATTGGAGGCAGTAAATATATGGTATTTGTTATTTGATTGATGGGGTCAAGGGAAGACTTCATGGAAGTGGTAGGGTTTGACTTAGACTTTGAAAGAATAATGAAATCTTATTTGATATAGGGCAAGATAATGCTTAACTGGCAAAGATGGATAGAGATAGAAAATAGGGCAAAGGGAACAGGATGACCCAAAACACAGGAAAAGAAAAATTGTGGGGCATCTTCTAGGGATTGGCTAACATAGCTCACCTTGGGTTAAGTGTGGGATATGATAAGTACAAGAAAGGATTAAGGTTTAGAAAGGTGATTTAAGACTTCTTCCTATATATCTTAAATGCAAAGAAGAGGCGTTTTTAAATTCAAATCGCAAATATTGTTTGATTTCCCAAGTTTTGTCTTGGTAAATATATTTAATTAATGCTTACTTGTGTTGCTATTAAGCCAGATAAGCCAAGCTCAGAGACATAATTTCTGGTTTTTAATAGAGTGTTGCAGAGTCATATTGTTCATACATTACATGTAAATTATGGTGAGCTGTACTTATTTGTAGTTTGTAAAGAGTGTTATAGCATGAAAGTTATTTCATAGCCATTTTTATTTTTATTGGTATTATCTAACATTTGGCATTAGACCTAGGTGATTGATTATTTTAAAATACAGATTATTCACTGAAAATTACAGCAATAATCCCATGAACACATGTTAAACTTTCACAGTAGGATAAATTATATTTCAATTCTGTGGAAGCAATCAAATGATAAATAAGTTTTTGGTTTCAGGAAAATTGGGGTTTGTCTTAGTCCTTTTGTGCCACTATAAGAGAATATCTGAAACTGGATAATTTATAATTAACAGAAATGTATTGGCTCACAGTTCTGGAAGTTGGAAAATCACTGGCATTGGTCTGATGAGGGCCTTCTTGCTGTGTCCTTCTATGGCACAAGGTACAAGGACAATAGAGCAAGGAGGGGGCCAAACTCACACTTTATGATGGCACAAATCCTGCCCTGGGGGTGGAGCCCTCACACCCCATCACCTCGCAAAGGTCTCATCTCCAAACACTGCCACAACTGCAACCAAATTTCAACATTAGTTTAGAGGGAAGAGACATTTGAACTATAGCAGGGTTCAACTTCAGAACACCACATTTTATTAAGTTAGTATATTAACTCTGCTGTGCTTTAATTAATTTTTCTTGTATTTCTAGGTGTTAAAAAGGCCTAGCACCTTGTAAGGAGAGAGTGTGTGGTATAGTGGTTAAGAGGGAAAACTCTTTAATCAGACTGCCTAGTTTTGAATAATGGCTCTCCCTGGTGGTGACCCCTTGCTGCAGTGCCTATATCTCCATTCAAGGAAGGATTTGTTAGCCCCTCTGGATTGACAAAGCTGTAGAGAGCCCCCTTGCCCAAGTTCATACTGCCCCTCTACCGTGCCCACCACTACCCAGAGGTAGCCCACATGCATTTACTGATTGAGCCAGTGGTATAAAGACCTGGCCATTTTTGCCTAATGAAAGACAACACCATTGGGCCATTTTTGCTCTAGCCCTGTGGGGTTTGTTGTTGAAATTATATCACAGATGAACATCTCCGCCTGTGCACTCTGTATATCTTCTCCTCTCTCACACACAGTTATTGATCCCAAGGGTAATCCTTAATGAACAGTTCTGCATAGCGAACCTCATATCAGAGTCTGATTATCAGATGACTCAGTCTGCCATAATTGATGCCTAGAATGGTCTGAGAAAGCAGGTAATAAGATGGGGTTTGGTGGTGAGATTGCTTGCTGCCTGACTGGCAATGTTCTGAGGTTTGTGGAGCACAGACAACCCTGGACTTCTGGTGGTCCTATAGTTAAAACTTTTACTGGTGGTAAATTTGGCTGGTAAATGGGTAGAAGGGGATGCAGTAGCTGATTCCATATATCAAGCATCCACAAGTATGAGGAGAAAGTAATGTTAGGGGAAGTGAAATTGGATGGCTATTGCTAAGCTCATTTGACACTCTAGAAAAAGAGAACAAAAGACAGACTGCTTAATAGTCAATTGAAAGCCAGTGTGCAAGCCAATGGGCTTCCTTCCTATCATACAAACAGCCCATTGTGTCCTGCAGAGGGAGGTCAGAGAAAGCTGGATCAGGCGTAGTACTTAATCATCAGAGTGGCTGAGCCTCAAAGAAGATTAAACTCCCAGTCAAGGTAAGTCTGCCATGAAAGAATAGGACACTGGCACATGCAATAGCAACATCTGGGTGATTACTCCAGAACTTTTAAACCCCTAGACTTCTCTGAAAGTCCTGATCCTTCAGAACTGGCCAGCTCTCTCTCTCTCTTAATAGCTTCCACCAAATCCCTTGTATTTGCAGACAGTAGAGAGGTCTCTTCTTAGCAAGTCAACATGTGAACCCTCAGAATGTCTCCTCATATCCCTGCCACCACCATGAATAAAACTGATGAGGATTAAATAACAGCATAATCAATCTGGGAAGCACTGAGCTTGGAAATGGAGGAAAGGAACTATACCCCAAAGGAGCTGCACGACCCAGCTAGACTGTGTGGACAGGAGCCAGGGGAGACATGAGGGACTGGATTCTGAAGGGTGCTTGATCAAAGGGGCAAGAACATAAGAATGAAGAAGGAAGAAGGAGAGTTTGATGATTCTGGGAGTACACTCCCAAGATATAGAATTTATACCCTGACAGAGACCCCAGAAAATGGTGAGGAATTGTTATTACAGTGGGCTAGAAGCATGGGAAAAGCAATGGCCCATGCTCAGTGAGGTTGAAATGCTGGGTTTGCTGTGGAAGATGGTGAAAGAAGGGATTTAAAAATTCAGGGAACTGGGCATGTAGAGTAAATATTCTGTGTAAGGCTGGAAAACCCACCAGATGATTAGGTTTTAGGGAAAGGGACAGAGAATACACCATTTACAAAGGCTATAAAAATTGCACCAGCATCACTGTAGACTCTCCTCTGTAGGCCAGAGCTGGTGATAGGAGAGACCAATCTAGAACTGGTCTCATTGATAGCAATGGGGATGATAGGAGCAAAAACAATTGAAACCAGGTGGTAGCACTGAACTTTTTAAATCCAGGTGAATGCAGTTATCATAAAGACTATTAAGGTCAGAGAAGCAGTGAAGGGGGTGTGATCCTCGGATCATTATGAAGGTGCTAAATAAAGAACATGTTGCTAAGGCACGATAAGAGGCAATCCAGAAAGATAGTGCTCAACTAGCACCATCAGAAGAAATCAAGTATGGATGGTTAAGGAGACTGAGTGTAGTTTTGCCAACAAAAAGCCATAATCACTAGTCAAATGTTTGAACTAGAGCCAGCATTTGGACCTAGAACCCAATGATGGAAGAAGATCCTGGGTCCTAAGGGAGCTGGCAATATCTCAGTAAGCAGTGGCAGTAATGATTCCCCATCCTTCCCCAATGAAAGCAACAACCATGTTCCAGGGCAACTGAAGATAGGGAAAGAGGAATACACAAACGTTTGGAAGATTGCTAGACAGAAGGCCTGAGTTGACACTGATACCTTGAAACCTGAAGCATCACATGTCCTCCTACACTCCCTCTTTTCCTCTTCTAATCAGTGTACATGGGATCCACTCAATAAATGGAGTTCTAGCCAAAGTATACCTCAAAGAGGGACTTTTGGGATCCTTAAGATCACCTGTTGGTCAGTTCTTTGGTCACTGAAGGCACAATTTGAATAGGCATATTTGATATTCAGTACAACTATCACATTGGACCTTTAACCTGTGGGATAAGAGCTATCGTAGTGAGGGAAGACCAGGTGGAGAACTTTCACATGCTCTCCCCTGCCTCATCCAAATTAATGAATCAAAACAATATTAAATCCTGGGGACTGGGAGTGGTGGAAATTAATACTGTCCTAAAGATTCTAAATGACACAGGGGTGATGTTTCACATCATATCTCCATTTAATCCCCAGTTTGGACCCTGAAGAAACTAGATGGATCCTGGAAGATGACAGCATGCTATCATAAACTGAAATCAAGTAGTAGTGCTAATTGTAGCCACCACACCACATGTGACATCTTTGCTCAAGCAGATGACATGCCCTCAGGCACGTGGTATGCAGACATTGATCTGGCAAATTTATTCTCTTTTTCCTGTCAGAAAAGAAAAACAGAAACAGTTTTAGTTGTGAAAAGGACAAGAGTATACATTTAACAGTTTTGCCTCAGTGGTATAACTGCCATTCTGTCATGATATGGTTTGAAGAGATATGAACTGTTATATCAATAATATCAACCATTTAATATGTACATCAAATATGCACTGGGTAGTGAGCATTCTAAGATGTTGTCATAGACTGCTGAAGTCCCAGCTGAAGCACCGGTTTGGAGATCTATATTATGAGGATGGGATGCTGTCCTCCAGGATTTAGTGTATATCTTGAGTCATATCTTTATACAGCACTGTGTTCTCAATAGGAAGAATACTTGAGTCCAGGAACTAAGGGGTGGAAAGAGGAGTGGCCCTGCTTGTGATCTCTCCCACAAATCCCCTTGGGAAACTTGTGCTTCTCGTCCCTACAACTTTTGTATGTGCAGTATGATCTTCACATCAACTTTGGGATTTGCAGTTCTCATGGCCCAAAGAGGGGACACTTTCACCAGGGGTACATAAAAATGATCATTGAACTATATGCTGTGGTTAATATCTGGGTAATTCAAGCTTATTATTCATAGGGAACATTAGACAAGAAGTGAAGTCAGATCTTGGGTAATTAACTCTGATGATCAAGAATAGGAAATGCAGTTACAAAATGGGGAAAGGCAGAAATATGTTTGGCACCCAGTTGAGGTACTGCTCAACTGGGTGCCTCTTGGTGCTTTCTCAACCAGTTGTGACGGTAAATGTACAATGCAGCCACCACCCCACTGTGAGGCTCAGGGGTTCAGACCCTTCAGGAACGATTGTTCAGGCCAACAGTTAAGTAACTGAAACTGGCAGAAGTGCCAGCCAAGGGTGAGAGGAATCTGGAATAGATAATATAGGAGGGAGAGTATCAGTATTAGTTGAGACCAGCTGTAGACCAATCTTTTTGTAAATTTCCCCCAGGAAGATAGGTTACTAGATTTTGGACATGCTGCCCTCTTCATATAAATGAAAGAGAGGATTCAAGCAACATGAGGAGTAGAATGGGTTGGACACTGTGATGTGTCACCAAGATCTCTCTTTAATGAAGGGCCTGTTGCCCGCTCTCTGCAAATGCTGTTGACAAACAGCTTTTAGGTCTCAAGAATTGCTTCAGGTCTAATGAGCCACTTTGCTTATGGTCCCACCCTTCTGAGTGGGCCCCTGATTGAGACCAGGTTACCAAGTTCTGGCCCTTTTTGTCCCAATGTAGAACCATTCTTGTGAGCTGTTTTCTCTCTTTTTTCAAATGATTGATAAAGCTATGATCAGGTCTGCATCAGAGCTCAGCTTCAGCATTTGCATTCAGTAAACACTAGCTATTGTTGATTAACAAACAGGATTATTTTAAGGATAGAGTAAGAAAAAAGAGGTGAGACTATTGTGAAACTATTTTAATGATCAGTGTTCATGTAAATAACAAGTTTCCTACATTAACGTATTTTTTGCCTGACACAAAATGTAGAAGTAATTTTATGCCATTAGAAATATTTTATTTTCCTCTCTTGCCTCTACTGTTGTGTTTCCCATGGTTACAGTTACCTGGAGAAACTGATTTCTTTCACACATTAAACCCTGCAAAATGAATGGGATGATGTAACCAATCTTCTAATCACAACTATGTGGGTGTGTGGAGGGGTGTGTGTGTGTGTATATTCAAACCATAGACACTTAACAGAGGTTCTATGACAGAGTTTTCACTCTTGAAGTGTCAGCGCTGCAAACAGTATAAATATTAAACAACAATACAGTGTTAGCTTTTTTTTAACTCTAAAAGAAAAATAACTTTGTTTCACCAATTCAGCTAATAATTTTAACACCCATTACATTCCTTTTGACACCCATTACGTTCCTTTTGACACCCATTACGTTCCTGGTCCCAATCTAGAAATGAGGGATATGAATAAGTGATCCCCAAAATCTTACTCTTTAGAAATTTTTAGATACCTATTTTTATGTTTTCTAATTTCCTGGTAATTTCTACTAATGTGGTCATTGAGGAGTCAACTAAAAAAGGAGTCTTTTAATTTAATAATAATATAATAACTGCCATCTGTGAAGCACTTACTGTGTGGCAGACATCATGCTAATAGTTTTATTAATATTTAAGCAAACTTAATAAATATTTATGAAACAGCCTCTGTGTACCAGGCACATAGTGAACACTAGCACGATGGTCTATGCATCAGGCACATTGCCTGTCCTTGCAGCACTGATTGCCTTGTTGGGAAGACAAACCTACAATATAAAAAATGCTACATTATGGAAAGAAAAGGATAGTATTGAACAAAGAATAACATAGAAGAAGTCTGAAACTACTTTTGCATGGTCAGGAAAAGTTTTTCAGAAAAAGTGATATCTAAGCTGAGACCTGGAACATAAGCAGGCATTGGCTAAGAGATTGAAGGCTTCAGAGGAGAAATAGCATGCACAAAGAGCAGAGGAACCAGACAATTTTATCAAGCTGGAAAGCAATGTAATTAGTGGGAAACAGTGATAAAGGCATCTAGAGAAGGGAGCAGAGGACCAGCCAATCATAACAGACCTTGCATACCCATAAAGCAGTACCCATGAATGTACCCTCTACTTTTTCCTAGAGCAATGGGAAGCCATTACCAGGATTTTGGTAAGGAGACAGATGACTTTTTGTATTTGCAGTTGAAAAGTTTCATTCTGGCTGCATCATAGGTTACAGAGGTAAGCAAGACCAGAGGCAGCAAGGTGGCTATTCAGATCGTCTCTGTGTTAGAGGTTAGTAGTTTGGATAAGGAGAACTTTGGGATTAGCAAGACATTTAGAGGTTCAAAGCATGTTTAGAAAACAGTAATAATAGTTATTAGGGAACGTTTTGGGATGTGGTACTGAGACCAAGGAAGAACAGGAATGCTGCACTTAGTCCTGCAGATGTTGCCTTGAACAAAGGATGGCTGCTCAGGAAATGAGTAGGTGCTGATTTTTCTGTGAGCCCAGCTTACCTGATTGTGTGCTCTGGCATGGCCTATGTCCATCAGGAGAAAAGAAGATCTTTTCTAAGTTGCACAAAGATGCCATATGGGCTGCTAGTGACCGTGCAGGATGTTAACTGTAATCCCAAGGTTTCTAGTTTGGACAACTGGATTACTGCTAGCACCATTTGCTGAGACTGGGGACAGAAGTGGTCGTGGGGAGGAAAGTCATGAACGCAGTTTGCACTACAGGCTGGGAAGGGTGTGGTGTGTGTGTGTGTGTGTGTGAAGTTGGTTAATCGATACAAATACATAGTTAGATAGAAAAAATAAGTTCTAATGTTCAATAAATAGGGTAAGGTGACTATAGTTAATAACAGTATATTGTATCTTTCAAAGTAGCTAGAAGAGAGGATTTGAAATGTTCCCAACACAGAAATGATACATACTTGAGGTGATGGATACCCTAAATACCATGACTTGCACATTCTGTGCATGTAGCAAAGTGTCATATGTACACTATAAAAATGTACAAATATTGTGTATCAGTAAAAACTTTTGAAGTAATAGTAAGCCCATTTTATAAGAGAAATTGAGTCGTAGAGAGGTTAGTGTTTTTCTTGAGGATATATAGTTAGTAAATGGTAAAACTAGGATTCAGATCTTGATGCTATATTTTTTCATTCCTATAATTCCTACAAAATAAGAAAGACAAAAGTCAATTACCATATTGTGGTGTCAATTACCATATTATGGGAACTACATTATGAAAATAGATGTGATTTTATTTGGGAAATGTACCTGAAAAATTGTTAAGTCATTTGTATATTGTATATTTCACTTCTGAATATCCAGAAACTTAATTTCAAGAAATGTTTTTGCCTGTAAGCTTTCTTTTCACTTTTCCTGTCTTCCCTCCTGCTGTTGTATTGATTTTTTTTTTTTTTTTTTTGAGATGGAGTCTCACTCTGTCACCCAGGCTGGAGTGCAGTGGCACAATCTCAGCTCACTGCAACCTCCGCCTATGGGGTTCAAGCAATTCTCTGCCTCAGCCTCCTGAGTAGCTGGGATTACAGGCATCTGCCACCATGCCCGGCTAATTTTTATATTTTTAGTAGAGATGGGGTTTCACCACGTTGGCCAGGCTGGTCTTGAACTCCTGACTTTGTGATCCACTTGCCTCGGCCTCCCAAAGTGCTGGGATTACAGACATGGATTTTCTCTCTCTCTTTTTTTAAAGCCCTTTCTCTTCTCTGTTATTCAAGCTCCAACTGTAGCCTTACTTCCTCCAAGAAAAGATTCCAAACATCCTACTTGATGTAGATATTCCTCTCATGAGCTTCCTGGGCATCTTGTGTATACTTTCACTTGAATTATGACATTACCCTAATGTTGGTTTACTTTTAGTTTTATATTCCTAGTACCTGGCACATAGTTACTGTTCAGTAAAGAGTGTTTGATAGAATACTGTGTGAGTGAACCACTTCTCAAGGCACACCTCTTCTAATAAGCCTTCATTGATTTACCCATTCTATCACCTAGTCCTGTGACTCCCAGACATAAGTGGACATAAAAAGGAACTAGGAATTTTTTTAAAAATATAGATTTACAGGCTTCACTCCAGACCTACTGAATCTGAGCCAGGGCCAAGTTATCTGGACTTAGAAAATGTTTCCCACATGACTATACAGTCCGACCACCCATTTAGGAACCACTGCTTTAGCCCCCAGCACAGTCTGATAAAACTCTTCTACCAATGTGTGCTTACAGTTGTTATATTTTATATGGTGGTTTAGGTAATCAATTTGTTATATCATCATTAAGGAATTTTGAGATAATTATATATGTCTAAACTTTTTAATATAACACCAGAAACTCAGCAGGGTGATAATGGTGATAATACATGCTTGTCCACAGCTTGTCCACAGAGTATTCTCCTATGTCTCACATCTTAAATTTACTTAGTTACTTACAGTCCTTTCATTTTAAGAGAGTTGCATGTCACACTTTGTATATTAAGTAAAATTTATATAAACGTACACATGAAACAGGTATTTTTTCTACTTCTTGGTGAAACACATTTTGTATGATCATATTACTGTTTTAGAAAATATACAAAACATTTTTTATCTTGCTGTCTGTTATGCACTTTATAAATTTTGCCAACACAGAATCCATCTGGGCTAAGGCCAGCAGAACTGTTTCACTTTTGCCTTGTTTGCGTATTAACAACACAGCTAATGTCAACATGGCTTTATTTGCTCTTGCTCCAAAAAAGCTGACCAGAATCCATGTAGATACCTTATAAATCATTTAGATTTTCTTCTGCACCATTAAGAAAGTGTTGACATTTTTTAAAGGAAGGCTTTTTTTTTCAGACTACAGTAATTCTATCATTGAGCACCAAAATCATTTTCAGGATGGCATTATTCATTTTTCTAAAATGCCATGTCCAGATTCCCATTTTTTTCAAGAAGCTTGGCTGAATTAAATGAGTGACTTGGCTTGACTTAACCTCATAAACTTCAATGTCTTAACATTTTGCCGTGGAAGTACATTATCATTGACAGGACATGTTTTATGTTTTTTGTTCCCATTTCCTCTGTTAGTAATCAAGAAAACCTGGAATTTCTTGATGCTGTAAATATCTCTGCGTCAATAATGTAGTCATACTTTCTGGATTATTTCTCAACACTTCAGTTAATGTGACATCATTCTAGATTATCTTACTAAGTCTTTTATACTCTCACCATACTTTCGGATCTAAGATTTATCACTTATCCTTCCTTCTGCAAGTATGCTGCTTCCTAGGGCTGAGATCTCTGAAGGAGTTGATGATAATTTCAACATCCCAAGATTTTGCTATACCTTCTTTGGGGAAGAGCATCTCTCAAGAGTGGCATTTTCCAAATAATCTCATAGGAGCCCTGTCAAATGTAAGCACTCTTCTGGAACAAGTTAATTCATTTTTACCCATTTTTTGAGATGATATTTACTGGATGGGTTGAGTTACTGAACCTGTTCCTGCTGCAATCTCCAGTCATATCACAATTCTGTCATCCAATTGCCTGTGTCACAACATTAGTGTCCCTACCTCCATTCTTCCTAATTCTACCTCATCCTCTATATAAGGGCCATCATAAGGTCTTCAAACATCATATTTAGGTCATTCTTTTGCAAAGTCTGCAGAAATGCCTTCTTTCATATTAAATCAACTTTGAATTTCTCAGTCTACACTGAGTCCTCTTGTCACTAAGCTGCCTCCAGGCCGTCCCACGTCATCATTTGTTGTTGTCCAACATGATGAGCTCTTGGTTCCTAGCCATTCTATTTTTCTTTAAGTTTCTGAACTTGTTCTCACATTTCATTCCTTCTGTCATGTTTAATGCATTCCATTTTAATCACCTCCTTGTTCTGTACTCCTTCAACAATTATATTTAGCCATAGCTAAGGGAGAGCTGAATTTCTGAAAATATTTGTGGGGCTCTAAAATTAGCAAGGCAAGTTGCATTTTCAATTCACTAGAGGGAGTGAATTTAAATACTTAAAATAACCTTCCTAGAAATTACTCTAAGAAATTAAGCGAGTCCTTTTAAAGAGTAAAAAATTCCTCTTTAAAAGAGCAATTTAGAATCACAGAATAATAGAAGCTTAGTCTAAGGAGATCACTTAATCCTAAACACTAATTTTTTTTTTTTTTTGAGTCGGAGTTTCACCCTTTTTGCCCAGGCTGGGGTGCAATGGCATGATCTTAGCTCACTGCAACCTCTGCCTCCCAAGTTCAAGCCATTCCCCTGCCTCAGCCTCCTGAGTAGCTGGGATTACAGGCATGCACCACTATGCCCAGCTAATTTTGTAATTTTAGTAGAGATAGGGTTTCACCATGTTGGCCAGGCTGGTTTTGAACTCCTGACCTCAGGTGACCCACCCGCTTCAGCCTCCCAAAGTGCCAGATTACAGGCATGAGCCACTGTACCTGGCCCTAAACCCTAATTTTAAAGCAACTAAATTATATCATTGTAGTTTGTGTTACATTACATGTTGCTTATATGTTGCCTTGTGCTGTGGTCTCAATGTTTGCATGCCCCCAAAATACATATATTGAAACCTAATCACTAATGCGATGACATTAGGAGGTAGTCCCTTTGGGAAGTGATTAGATCATGAGGACAGAGCCTTATGAATGAAATTAGTTCTCTTAGAAAAGAAGCCCCAGAGAGTGGCCTTGCCTCTTCCACCATGGGAGGACACAGTAAAAAGGTGTTGTGAGAAAGTAGGCCCTCACCAGACACCAAATCCCTGCTGGTGCCTTGATCTTGGACTTCTCAGCCTCCAGAACTGTGAGAAATAAGTTCCTGTTGTTTATAAACTACTTTGTTTACAATATTTTGTTATACCAGGCCAAATGAACTAAGACACTTTAAAGCTGATTTCTTAATGTGTCATATCTTGTTTTCCTACTTGCACCTCCTGTATTTTCTTTCCTAGTTATTGGCACTTTCATCAATTCAGTGGCTTGAGCTAGGAACCTAGAAGTCATCAAGACCTCGCTCCTTTGCTCCACTCTACACCATAATCTCTTCAACTAGACTATGATCTCTTGAGAACAGGATAGTGCGTGTTCGACATCCTATCTTTCCTACCTAGCACAGTAATTAGAATACAGGAGGTAGTCAATAAATTCTTGAATTAGTAAATGAAACTTATCCTTGTCTCTTCCCTATATCTAAACCATTATCAAGTTCTTTTGATTTTATCCCCTAAATAGTTATTTAATCTGATCTCTCTTCCCACCTCTGTTCATTCCTTCTGATTTTACCCCTTAAATGGTTATTTAATCTGATTTCTCTCTCACCTCTATTCTCATTATCTCTTATCTAGACTGTCAAAATAATCTGTTTATTCAATCTTGCCCCCCTACCCTCTATTACCATTTCTCAAAATGATTCATTTTGAATTAAAATATGATATTGCCACTACTGGCAGAATCTTTTCAATGGCTTTATATCATCCACAGGATGTTTTTTAAGTCCCATAGCATTAGACAAGGCCCTATGTGAGTCCTTCAACTTTTCCAGTCTCAGGTTGTGTTACTGTCTCACTCTTCTTTTCAAATAGTACCAAACTGATTTGGTATTCTTGTATACGCCATGAGGTATATAGCAGATGGACTCTTTTTTTTCTTTTTTTCTTTTTTTTAATTATTATTATACTTTAAGTTTTAGGGTACATGTGCATAATGTGCAGGTTAGTTACATATGTATACATGTGCCATGCTGGTGTGCTGCACCCATTAACTCGTCATTTAGCATTAAGTATATCTCCTAATGCTATCCCTACCCGCTCCCCCCACCCCACAACAGTCCCCAGAGTGTGATGTTGGACTCTTAGCCTGGGTTGGTGAAAAGGTCAGAGAAGGATTCCTAAAGAGGAAGACACATTAGAGAGACCTGAAAAATTAGTAAGAGTTAGGGGGAAAGAAGGCAGAGACTTTGAAAAAAATATAACCTTACCTCTTTTTGCCCCTATTTGATTCTAAGTTATAATTGTTTAAACCTTGAAAATTGATTGCCTGAAGTATAAGCAAGATGCTGCATCAAGCCTTTTTTCAGTTAAGTCATGTGGTTGGCTGCAGGATCTTTCATTCATTTTCTCATTCAACAATTATTAATTGAGTTCTGTTTATGCGCCAAGCATTGTGTTACACACTGATGGTATAGAGGTGGGCAAATGAGGCAAGCACCCTGACCTCATGGAATACAGACACAGTCATTACTCAGTTACCCTTCAAAGCCTAAGACCTAAAGACTTGATTGGACCACAAGAGGAAACCAGAAATGCCAAAGATGTATCTTTAGCCCTTTATCTATGTGAATGTTGTGCTAATCCAATAAGGAATGAATAACAATTCTCCTTAGTATATGGTGGTGAGAATAACTGATACTTTTAACTCTTTGACAATGATACTATCGTACAGATGAATCACTAGAGATCAGTTTATTTAGGCATTATTCTAATAATGGTTAGTGGACAGTTTTGCCTTCAAGCGTGGAATCAGTCTAAGAAAATCTTAAAAGCTTTTTGAATTCACATCAATGTCATCACAGGAGTAGTTTTTTTAGGTGGAATTGATGTTTACTATGCCCTTAAAGCAATAATATTGCACTGTAAGAGGCTTAACACATTTTTAACAACCTCTCTTACCATCCTAGAAGCACTGCTGGATACATGTTTTCAAGTTGATGTGGTTTCAGTGCAGAAAGGTTCTTTAAGGTAGCATGAAACACAAATCTAGCACTGCAAATAAATCCCTGGTGTTATTTATCAGGGTTTTGGATAAGTTAGGTGTCATCTGTGTAAGTAACACAGAGGTCTCCTATGTGGCTAATTACTCAACATAGTTTTTAATCTTACTAGCTGATGTATGAATGCCAAGAACATATCCAAATTGTATATTTGCTACTCTTCTGTAAGTATGTTTTTAATATCTAATATGACCAGTTTAACTTATTGTTTCAATTCTCTATTTGCAACATTCAAAAAGAATTCTTTACTAAAATCTTTTAGTGTTTTATTTTCAATTCAGTATTTCCTAAATTGTGCTTTTATTTAACTAGTTTTATGCTTTTAACTCATTCATCTGGAAAATATTTTGAATTTTTAAAAATTACACATATCTGGTCATATCACTCCATAACAAGTTAAATGAATGAAGAAACCAGCAGTAAGAATGAAATGTGAAGATGGGAGGGAAAGGCAAAAGAGAACCCATACATATTCTCAGGTAGACATCAGAGGCCAAACATAGGCAAAGAGTCAGGGTAATTGTTTACCGAATGTCAGAGAAAGAAAAGAGATCCAGAAACTGTAGAATCAAATCTAGAGCCAGGTGTGTAACTATGGTTACCACGGTTACTGTCTGTTACTTTAACCAAGAAAATGGAAGGCATCAGGAATCCAGTCACAACTAGGATTGCATGCCATAAAAATCAATTAAAAAGTATTTCACCTATTTGGAGAGTAATAGAACTATAGGTCAGAAAATAAGAGTCCTGATATCACAGGAAAATCAATATTATACCGTTAGCACCACTACCACTCCTATGACCATTACTTTAACCTTTATGAAGATGTATGTTTACTGCAATATACCCAGTGAAATGCCTAGATTTTGATAAAGGTGCTTGGTGTGCCTGTTTACATGTCAAAAATACTCATCAGGCCTAGGTACCTGCCACTATAAACTAGTAAAGCTATCTCAGTATTTTCTTTGCATTCAGAATCCTTTAAAGTGGTATTTTTCTTATTCTTTTATAGTAGTTAGGATGAAGTCGAATTCACATGACACAGAAAAGTTTCAACATACACTGAGATGGAAGGGAGAATGGCAGAAACAGAGAGAATATCTATGGTTGGGACACAGGGAAGGGAGAAAGCACAGTGAGGGAGATAAAGAAGGACTGGTCAAAGAGTAGGAGAGAACTTAAAGAGTACAGTCTTAACAAAGCCAAGATAATAGCTATCGAAAAGAAGAGAAATGTGTGAAGGTGAGAAATGCTTAATTTCATCAAGTGCTATAGAGGAAGCAAGAATGGTGAATTTGGTAATTAAAAAGGCATTGAAGGCTTGGGGAAAGTGGAAATAATAATTAATGTCCATTGAGTACCCGCTGCTATTATTTTAAGAACTTTTTATATGACATCTTATTTAATCTTCATAACAACACTAAGAAGTTTAGGAGGTAGGTACTAGTACTAATCTCATTTTGTACATGAAATAACTAAAGCACAAAGACGTTGGGTTACTTACTCAAGTATATGACACTAATGGAGAAGCCATGATTTAATCCTCACAGTCTAGTTCTAGAACCAAGACTTTTGATGGAGGCTGATTTGAATTAGGCTGAATTGGAATTAGGTGCTAATGTTCTTGAGAAAATGTGGGAATGAGCCAGAGATGTCAGTAGAAGGTGACATGGTGATGAGGAAGGATTCTTACAACAGAAGGGAGTGGACTGAAAAGAAGAGAGTAGTTGGACCAGCTATCTATGGAATGAGTCTAGAAGTACTAGTGGAGAAGAAGGGCATGTAGACTTTCCACTTCTTTAGGAGTGAATGGCCCTGACATGATTCGGTTGGGAAGGAAGTAGGAATCTTAAGGAAAACAAATGACTCAATTAAGATGAAGAGAATAAAATGGTCAAATATTAAAAAAGAATTTGTTTTGGGGGCCATAGTGATTAGGCTTGCAGAAAATGCCAACAGGTTGGCAGAAGGTTAGAGCTGTGCTGAAAGGGATGAGATCATGAGACAACAGCCATGAAGAAAGGGTGGTAAGTGATTATGTACCTCAGGACTGAAGGGACAAGAGGTCAGGAGGCACTCTGTAGGGGCCTAGATGTCTACAGGGATATGTTTAAAGGGGGTGTTGAATAGATAGAAAAGTACTTTGTTTCCAGGTTCCAAATATAATGTTATTATGTTGGTAGAAGCATCTCCAAAACTCTGGCCCTAGAAATTAGGTCCTAAGTAAGCTTTAAAAGTGGTACTCCCAGTCTTGGGAGATTCACGTTAAAATTAAACTATAAAAAAACTAAGAGAATTCAGAAAATTATATGAATGAAGAAGTACTTTATAAGTATGACAAAAAGTTAGAATTCTTAAAAGATTTTTAAATTAAATTAAATTGAAAACAATTTCAAAATAGAAAAAAAAACCCACTATGAGCAAAGTCTAAAGATAAACTCAGTAAATATTGGCATTTTTTAAAATCATAAATACATTTTCTGATATGTTAAGAATTTCCATAACTCAGTTAAAGGTAATTAGATTAATAGAACAATGGTCAAAAGATGTATTTGTGTTCACAGAAAACAAAATAGAAATGGTTTTTATACATAAGGAAGATGTTCAATCTCAACCACAAGAAACGTGTTGAGGAAACCATAACCAGCTATCATTTTTTCTTATCAGCTTAACCAAGATAAAATAGCTGATAAGTTACTATGTTGGCAAAGGTATAAGAAAGCAGATACTTTCATACATTATTGGTGAAAGTATAAATTATATATTTGGCATATGTTTAAAATTAGTAATGCACCATACTCTTTGACCCAGCAACTTGACTTCTCGTAATTTATCCCATAGGTATAGTTGCACACATGCAAAATGACATATGACAAGTTATTCAATGAAGCATTATTTGTAGTTATAAAATATTGTAAACAGTCTAAATGGAACCAGTGCAAATTTGGAATTAGAGAAACAAATTGTGGTAAAATGGCATGCCTTTTAATTATTACAGAAAAGAAGTAAAGTATAAGGAAGCTGTATAAGTACCTATAAGGAACAATCTCCAAGGGAAAAAAGCAAGGGGTATATAGTGCATTATCCTTTGTATAAATATAGGAGATGCAACAGAGATATATGTGTTTATTATTTTTACATAGTATAAATCTGGAAGAATGTCCATACATAGAAAATAAATCCAACAGACTTCCCTGGTTTCCTCAAGCGATCTAGGTGGCATAGGAGATGTTTACCCATTGTCTATTCTTCTATGTCTTTTGTATTTTTAAATGAGTTGCCCTGTCATTGG
Source organism: Pan paniscus (assembly GCF_029289425.2). NCBI lineage: Eukaryota > Metazoa > Chordata > Mammalia > Primates > Hominidae > Pan > Pan paniscus. The sequence continues at coordinate 102,004,808 of NC_073258.2, forward strand.
GATTCCTTGTTTCAGGATAAAGATAAGGCCAAGAGAATTGTAATTTTCAAAAACAAAACTTGATCAGCAACAGGTCCCCAGCACAGAGCTTAAATAAATTGGAATGGTGGCTTAAGGGCAGGTTTATGAGAGTCATAAATTCCAAATCAAGGCTTGTGCGTTCTATTTTGCAGGCAATGAGGAAGCAATAAAGGACTCTGAGCAAGAGAATGATGTATATAGGCCATTGTTTTAGAAGATTCATCACAAATTCATGTGCAAGTAGATTGGAGGAAGGAAGTATCAACAGAAAGGCCAATTATGAGACCATTGCAATACTATATGGTACATATGTTGCACATGTTTTAATATTATGTATAACATATATAAACACTTCAAAAAGTCAGTTATCACTAACTTCCTTCCTCCTTTCTTTCATTCCTACTATACACTCCAGAAAGAATTGAAATTGATAATATCTTGTCACCTAACTTCCATATTCCACTTTTCTCCCCAGTGTTTGGCATCTTTGACATTTTAATAAAAAACAAAACAATTAGAAAGATCAGTTAATATTGTCTTTGGAAAAATTGTTGATTTTTGTTTATTTGCTTGACTCTTTTTTCCATTTGAGCTAAATGTGATTTTGAAGGACCATTCATCATATACTTCAGTTTAAAAGTTTGGGATTAAGATTTTTAGACCAAGTGAGAATTTGAACAGGAATAGGATCTAATTTTTAAAAGTAAGGCTTGGAATTTCCCATGGAACTTAACATTTACGCTTACTTGGGAGTTAGTGAAGACCTTGCTTATGAATGTGGCAATGGAAATGGAGAGGAAATGATACATTTGAGAGGAAGCTTTGACTACGCTTACGGACTAAGTGGATTTTAGAAAATACAGAAAAGCAGTGGTTACTTTTGAACCTGGTATTAGGAGAATTACTTTGACTCTAAAATGAAAAAGAAAGTGGGAGGAAATGGAGGAAAGGCAAGCATTTCATAGAATCACTATTTTATGTTTCTAATAAATCAAATTTGGTTTGGCAGTAGACATCAAAGTGGCAATAGCCAAGCAACAGACCTTGAGCTCAGGGAGATTAACATGACTATGCAGATTAGGGAATCATTTGTACAGAGGCAGGTGAGTTTTCTGAGAGTATAGAGAGTTTAAAAAGGGATAGCTTGAAGGAAATGCTCCTTACCATTTCAATAATGTGTAGCAAAATTATTCAGCTTGTGTTTGAATTGGCATACAAAGTCATTCTGATAATGATAGAATTTGTGTAATAGTTTTCATGTGAAAGCTGAGACTAAGATAAGCGGTTGCATGCACCATGCATCATAGCAGTTCTCCTAACACATATCTGTCCAGAAAAACCAGGATTTAGAAACAATAACAAATTTGTTCAATGGATGTTGTATGTTTTCATGGCTGTTTTTTTACAAATGAGGTCAGTGTATGTGTAATTAGATTAACTCACTTCAGTATGCTTATCTCATTGTAACACAAAATATAGATTCAGGAAAATCAACTACTCTTATTCATTAAAACATTAAGTTCAGTTGTGTAATATTTATAGTTATGCCTCAAAATTATGGGAAAACAAGGGGAAACATTGTTCCTTAATGTACCAAATAGCAGACAACATAAACCCCTCAGTTCACTATGACACAGTTTCCCAATTACCCTGCTTGATATATTTTTGCACTCCATTTTAACTTACAAATAGTATGACACACATTCTTCTCAAGATATAAATCAATTGAAATATGTGATAACTCTATACAGTTTAATTCTTTTTTAAAGCAAATGGTAGCAGTATTAAACTGTATTTATTTAAATAATTTAAGAATTGAGAGCTTTAATGTGAGAGTGTATTCTTAAACAGAATTATGCCTTCCTACCTATAAGAGGAAAATTTGAAAGTTTTCTCAGGAAAATTATTTTTTACATATTTGATTTTAATGTACTATAGAAGAAAATTTTTCTGTTTTAATAAGTGAATCATTAGTCACAGCTAAATATTACTGAAACAATTATCACATTATCAATATAAATAGTTTAGAAAATTAGACTCAATAATAGGGGTAAAGACTGTGTTAACATTTAGGAAAAGTAGATAATGTATCATTAAGAATGAACACTAATGCAAATTTTAAAAATACTGTGCAACTTGTTGGTTCTCTATCTTGTATTGGAGAAGACTTCTTGTCTAACCTTGATTTAATTTTACCCTGTACATAAGCATTAACCTCATTTGGGTCATAAATGTGAATCAATAGAGTTAAAAAATACCACATTTGACCTTGCCATAATGCCAAAACTTTAGATATTTAATATTGTATTCCTTATTTAATGTGTTAATTTCATTTGGAGATAATATAACCATCTTCATCTTTAAAAACATAATTGAATAATGAAGTAAACCAAAACAAGCATTTGAATCATCATTTAGATTTTAATGGCCTTAAGGCTGAAATAAATAGAGACAATGTGAGTAAGTTACGCTGACATAAAGAATAAGTTTATGGTGCAGGTTTAACTACATTCTGTTACAAATTGTGCCTGGAGAGTTTTATAGTTTTGTTTTCAAGGAGGTAGAATTAATAGGAATTGCATCAGGAATACCAAGCACTATGAGAATGAGGAATCTCAAATTACTCTTATGACTCTCTGCTCCTAGCAATGATCAGATATTTAAGTAAAGACCCCATTAAGACAGACCAACAAATTGTAGTTAATGAAACTTTACATGAACCAAAAGTATGAAGGGGTCTCACAAAATGCTAGTGCCCCTTTTGGTTTTATGTTTCTTTTTTAAAGAATAAGTTTGAAGAAAGAGAGAGAACTAATAATTTTCTTGAACTGTGATATCCAACCTGCATCTCTATTGTGATTGGTTCTGGGAGTTCAGAGCAGGACTGATTAGCAAGTCTACTAGAAGGCAACTAGGCAAGTCATGCATAAAAAGTGACTTCAGACATCACCCAAGGAAGGAGAAAAATGATGAAACCATGGAAACACCACTAGGTCTCAGATGCTCTTAATTCACCAGTATCCCTGCCTTGAAAACAAATGCAGCCTTTTGAAGTTTGGTCATTGGAAAGGTCCAAGCAAAGCTGAATGAATTTATTTTAAGAAAGTTGTATATCAGATTTTGCATTAAGTAGAGGTTTGAGCTGGATGACACATAAATCAGATGCAATCCAAAGAGTCTATAATTATTTCTATACGTACATATATGTCCAGAGACAGTATGCTTACTGATTAAATTTTGTTTCAAAATGCAAATTCAACTAAAGCTTTATTTTATCACATGTAAATAGCTGTAATTCTCTAAATCACACATTGCTTCTTAGAAACTTCTGAGTAATTTCTGATTCTTTGAACAGTCCCTTAACAGTCTTATATATTATTCCATTTTACAGATGAGAGCATCAGAGACAATAACCAAGGTCTTATAGATACCAAGTGAGGAATCTGGGATTAGAAGTCAGTCTATTTCATTGGAAAGGCTGTTTTCAGTCTTTTTCACTGGAAAAGTTGTCATCCTGTGTCTTTCTTATAGTACATATATTACAGTAATAAAACTTTATTTTCCTTTTCAAAATGTTTGTCTTTATAGAGTTGTAATCCTGCTTAAGTGCAACATTTCTAAATTCTAGTACATAGAAGAATTAACAATTACAAATTCAAAGAGCCATAGAGTCTTGCAAATTGTAACATATTGATTGGCCTTATACTATCATATGCATTGAATGAGAATTCAAGAAATTTCTGGATTGAAGAGCTTTGGTTGTGATTAGGTAGCACCATAGATAACCATGCCGCAATAATCCTGCCATTTCTAAAGATAAATTTTCCTGGTCAGACTCCAAACTTCATATTGATATCTATACTCCACTGATATAACAGACCTTCACTGTTGTATCAGAAAGATGCATTATGAATTTGGTTTTATAATTACAGGACATATATATGTCTAATGAGCCAATAACCTACAGAGCTATCTTTTAACACAGCTTTCTCATCTCTAAAACACCATTGTCAGTTTTAAAAACTAGGCTTTGGCTTCTGCAAAACAACACTTAATCTTTAATATAAGGGGCATTCAGTAAGCATTGCTAGCTCTTACTTAACGTCAAAATCACCTTACAATTTACCAACCTTCAAAAAAATAGGAGTAAAAAGGGGAAACCACTGCTTTGCATTTGTCTCAGCCATATTATGACAGTAGGGGACACAAGAAGAAACACTGTAAAGTAATAGTCCTAAAATAGGGTTCCAATTGTCTCTAACCAGGGACCCACCCAGAATGCAAATTCACAGTCCATAACATCTTCCAGGTTCTTGGACTGCATGTGTCTTGGGACACTCAGAGAGAAATCTTTTCCTGCTGTGTGAAGTAAAACAAATTGCATGCCAAAGTTGTATATCACCATGAGTTCAGATATTAGTTGCACATTTTTTAGCTCATTTTGAAAATGTAAAATATAAAATGAAATTAATTTTAATAACTGAGTTTAAAGTAAAGCTGCCAGAGCCCAAAAGTGCTTGCCCTGGCTCCTGCACTGGCTCACCTGTGTGCTCCCTCCGGCAAGGGGTGGAGTGCAGTGGGTCCCAGTGAGTGGATTTCACCTCTACCGGCACTGAAGCGGCTGGCTAGTTCCAGCACCTATACACTCCAGTTCCCTCCTGGGAAAGGATCAGGGAAATATCGTGCTTCAGTAAGTTTATTCCCCTAAGTGGGTACTCTTGGCTCCAACATTGACCCTCTTAAGTGCCAGGATAATTTCTGTGTACATGTATGTGCATGTGTATGTGTGTGTGTGCAAGCACTATTAGAGTAGTCTATTAGATACAGTTTAAAATTTACCATCACCTTCATATGTTGCTTGGATCCTTAGTCAGTGTAATGAAGTACATCCTTGGAGCCAGAGCTGGGTTCAAATCCTGGCCCTGACACTTATAAACTGTACCATCTTGGAAGTCAGGTAATCTCTACAAGACTGATTGTATGTCCTTGAGAAAGTAGAGATAATAGTAATGCCTACTTGTAAGGTTATCATATGGGCTAGAAATGTTTATGTAAATGGCCTCCTATAGTCCCTGAATCTTCTTGTAAATTCATACCAAGTAATAACAAGTAATTTTAAAGTGTCATTTTCCTGGGAATTTGTTAGAAATGCAAATTCTGAAGCCCCACCCCTCACCTACTGAATAGAAAACTCTGCTGGTGGGGCCCAGCAATCTCTGTTTTAACAAACCTTCCAGGTGATTCTGACGTACACTCAAGTTTGAAAATACTGGTCTAGAACAAAGAAATTATTGCTTAGCTTTGAGTCTCAAAGCTGACTTTCCTATGTCTCTAGAAAGACAATAGTATTAAAAATTAGGCTTTTTTCATTGAGAAAATTTCTAAGTAGAACGACTTCTCTTTGCTTATGTAGTGAAAAGCTTACTGGTCTGAAGGTAGAATTTTATTAAAAGCCAAGTTATGGAGAATGTATAGAATTCCCTCAGAGACAGGAGGGAGAAATGCTGAGTGCATAGCCCTTCCAGTCCTGAGAGAAGAGGAGAAAGAGAGAGACACACAAATGACCTTGCATTTCCCCTTCATGGTGGGAGTACCTGGAAAATGGGGAGAAGAAATCAAGGAAAGGATAATTTTCTTTCCTAGGAACACTTCATTATAGCAGGTCTTCCTTTCTGATGCTGAGAGCACAGTCCTGAAAATTGCTAGCCCTGAAAAGAAGTTCCACATTTTCCCTGGTACCATATTCAAGAAGGTGCCAAAGCAGTGGAGCAGCAATGGCTACGGCATGGCTCTACATGGTATGAAGAAAGGAGCTGGAGTTCCCAGGCTCCTCAGATGGCTTGGAGGAAAGAACTAGTGAATCGGAATAGGGCTGTGGCTTCCATCAAGGAGGCTACAGAGTGAAAAGATCTCTCAGGTCTTCAGAAGTAAGGAGAGCCAGCACAAACTTAAACAGTGGGTGCTGGCATTATAACTTGATAACCAGCTGTGCTTTTGGACAAAGGATTTTGAATTAACTGAATATTTTTCACAAAAAGACTATTTCAGACCACTAGAAGCTGGTGGGAATGGTCTCTTGAAAGCAAGATAAGCTACAGCAAATAAACAAAATGTTAGTTTTTGCACACTCAATAATAAAATGTCATTCACCTTATACATCAACAGACCTTCTTACTGAATTTATTATTCACTCTTTTGAGAGTACTAGATATATAATAAACATATAACAAAGATGTTTAAAACTTACTTCGAAATGTGCTTCAAAAAATCTATTCAACTTGTAATCTTTTGCATACCAGTTTATGGTCTCTTACCTTTAGGTTTAAAATCCATAGCTTATGTGATTTTAGTTTAATTTATAGAAAGGTACTGAGCAAGTGTTATTAGCCAATAGCTGTGCTGAAATCCTAGCATATTATCAATGTGCTGGAATATTGTTATTAATACAATATTTAATATTTAAAACTTATTAATATTAAATATATTTAATAAATTTGATAAATTAAAAATCTTGCTTATTAACAAAAACTTCTTGTCTTGGCCTTTTTCTGCTGCCAAATAATTCCTTTTATACTCCTTTAGATGAAATATTTTGCTAATGAAATTTACCCCTTTTTCCCTTCTTTTCTCTGAGGACTCACGATTTTTATGGACAATGAAAATTATACTTTGTTTATCACTCTGTTTCTTTATTCTCTCCCCATTTGTTGTTGAGTCCCTATTCTATCTCTTCCTTGTACACATTCATGCTTAATTTTCTATCTTGTTCTCTTTTGTTTCCATATTAAGATTGACCTTTTAAAGACCTTTCATACTTAATCTGTTTTCTCTTTTGGGCACTGAATTACTTTCCTTAAAGATTTTCCTTGGAATTAAAAAAATGTGTAATATAAATTTATTGTCATTATTTAGTTCTTCCAGACTGAAATAACCCAAGACCAGGTGTTTCCATTTTCAAAATTTGTTTGTACCTCCACGTTTTTACAGTTACCCTCAGAGCTTTAATTTCACACCACTCCCTGGCTCCTTCTGCCTCCACTCCCATTCCAGCTAGACTCCAGCCCAATTTGATGTTCTTAATCATCTTGCTAATTAATCCTTAATATGCCCCACATCGTTTTTCTTTAAGACATATTAATAGTTCAAAGACCATGTTCTTCAAGAAGTTTGGCTAAGTCTGCCTTTCTTTAAAGCTGACAGTATGAAATTTCATCTACATTTTGTATTCTGTATACTTTTATAACTCAGCAATTATATATTTCTGAGAACCATCATATTGTCCTGCTCCCTCTTCTCATCCCAGCATATCAGTTTATCTCTGTATGAATCTAGATTTCCATCTCCATCTAAGGCTACTGGATGTACTTCTGGATCTTGAGATGGTTTTAAGACCTATTGGCAAAATTTTGGACATTCCTCCACAAGAGTTGGCTGAATTGGATTCCCTCCCCTTGAATCTTGGGCCAGCCTTAGTGACTCACTTCTAGTCTGTTGGATGAGAAGCAGCATGGCCATAAAGGTCAGGTTAGGAAAGGCAATTCAGCTTCTGCCTGTTACCCTTTTTTGAGACACATGTCTTGGGAGCCCTCAGTTGACACATGAGAAATCTGTCTATCCTAAAGCTTTGCACTGGAGAGACCACATATAGAGGCCACACAGAGATGCAAAGACCCAAGGAACTCCAGCTGTCCCAGCCCCCAACAGTTTGAGTCTTCCCAGTGTCAACCGCCAGACACAAGGGAACAGAAACTTCAGATGATTTCAGCCCAGTTTTCAAGCTGCCCCAGATGACTGAACGGGACAGAAATTAGGTGTCCCTTCTGAGTCCTGCCCAGATTGCATATCTGTGAGCAAAGTAATATACGTTGTATATTTCCATTGTAGTTATTATGAGCTACAGTCACTGACTTCTCAGCTCAGAGAGATTACTCTGCTCTGCTGGGCTTGACCATGAAATGTGCCTCCATGGAGAACGTCCAGGTAAACATGATACTCATGTGTGCCAATCACAACCCTGCATTTTTGTATTGTTGCTTATGGCAAAAAGGTGAGTTCACTACCAGTTACAACATGGTAACCAGAAGTGGAGACTTCATTAAAGTAAATTTATAAAGTGTTCATTTACTTTTGTTTTGTTTTGTTTTTTGAGAGTCTTGCTCTGTCACCCAGGCTGGAGTGCGGTGGCACAATCTCAGGTTGCTGCAACCTCTGCCTCCTGGGTTCAAGTGGTTCTCCTGCTTCAGCCCCCCAAGTACCTGGGACTGCAGATATGCACTACCATGACCAGCTAATTTTTGTGTTTTTGGTAGAGATGGGGTTTCACCATTTTGGCCAGACTTGTCTCGAACTCCTGACCTCAAGTGATCCACCTGCCTTGACCTCCCAAAGTGCTGGGATTACAGGGATGAGCCACCATGCTCAGCTGAATGTTCATTTATTTTGATGGAGATAAAATTCAAAAAAGAAATCTGCTGGGCAGGAAAAAGATATACCATGGAGTGTTTTTTTTTAATTAACTTTTATTTTAGGTTCTGGGTTACAAGTGCGGGTTTGATGTATAGGTAAGCTTGTATCATAAGGTTTGTTGTACAGATTATTTCATCATCCAGGTATTAAGTCTAGTATCCAGTAGTTTCTTTTTTCTTCTGCTCCTCTCCCTCTTCCCACCCTCCACCTTCAAGTATACCCCAGTGTCTGTTGTTTCCCTCTTTGTGATCATGAGTTCTTATCATTTAGCTCCCAGTTGTAAGTGAGAAGATGCAGTTATTGGTTTCATGTTCCTGTGTTAGTTTGCTAAGGATAATAGCCTCCAGCTTCATCTGTGTTCCTGTAAAGACATGATCTCATTCTTTTTTCTGACTGTATGATATCCCATGGTATATATGAACCACATTTTCTTTATCCAATTTGTCATTGATGGGCATTTAGATTGATTCCATGTCTTTGTTATTGTGAATAATGCTGCAAAGAACATTCATGTCCATGTGTCTTTGGTAGAATGATTTCTAATCCTCTGTGTATATACCCACTAATGGGATTGTGGGGTAGAATGGTAGTTCTGTTTTTAGCTCTTTGAGGAATTGCCATACTGCTTTCAAAAGTGGTTGAACTAATTTACACTCCCACCAACAATGTACAAGCATTTCCTTTTCTCTGCAACCTCACCAGCATCTGTTATTTTTTGACCTTTCAATAATCGCCATTCTAACTGGTGTGAGATGGTATCTCATTGGGGTTTTGATTTGCATTTTTCATTGTGGTTTTGATTTGCATTTCACTAATGAACAGTGATATTGAGGTTTTTTTCACATGCTTCTTGGCTGCCTGTATGTCTTCTTTTGAAAACCGCCTGTTCATGTCCTTTGCCCATTTTTTCATGGGATTATTTTTCTCTTGTAAATTTAAGTTCCTTATGGATGCTGGATAGTAGAGCTTTGTCAGAAACATAGTTTGCAAATATTTTTTCCCATTCTGTAGGTTGTCTGTTTAGTCTGTTGATAATTTCTTTTGCTCTGCACAAGCTCTTAAGTTTAATTAAATCCCATGTGTCTTTTTTTTTTTAGATGGAGTCTTGCTCTGTCACCCAGGCTGGAATGCAGTGGCATGATCTCAGCTCACTGCAAGCTCCGCCTCCCAGGTTCATGCCATTCCACTGCCTCAGCCTCCCGAGTACCTGGGGACTACAGGCGCCCACCACCACACCCAGCTAATTATTTTTTTGTACTTTTAGTAGAGATGGGGTTTCACCATGTTAGCCAGGATGGTCTCGATCTCCTGACCTCATGATCCGCCTGCCTCAGCCTCCCAACCATATGTCATTTTTTTGCTTTGGTTGTGATTGCTTTTGATGTCTCTGTCATGAAATCTTTATGTGTTGCTATGTCTAGGATGGTATTGCCTAGGTTGACTTCCAGGGTTTTTATAGTTTTGGGTTTTACATTTAAGCCTTCAATTATTATAGGAGATTGCAGAAAGAGTTCTTAGTAATTTTAATCACATAAAATTGTTTACTTTTTGTTTTCACCCTGAAAAGTGGTAATAAATAAGATGTGGAAATTTATTTTCCTCCTAAAGAGATATGAAATATGTTAGAGTTTACTAAAATATGAAGGTCACTTTGGCATTTTTATATACTCTTAAACATTTTATAATCATTTATGTAAAACTTTAATGTACAATGTTCTTAATTCCATTTTTTAATTGACAAAATTGTACATATTCATGGGGTACATAGTAATGTTTTGATACATATATTGGGATCAGATCACGGTAATTAGCATATCCAATATCTCAAACATTTTTCATTTGTTTGTTTTGGTAATGTTCAGTATACACCTTCTAGCAATTTGAAACTATGTATTATTGTAACTATATTCATCCTACAGTGCTACAGAACACTAGACTTTATTCTTCCTATCTAGCTGTAATTTTGTATCCTTTAACAAATGTCTGCATATTCCTCCCTTCGCCTTGTCCTTCCTAGCCTCATCTTCTGTCCTACTTTTTATTTCTATGAGATAAACTTTATTTATTTATTTATTTATTTATTTTTGGCTTTCACGTATGAGTGAGAACATGCAGTATTTAACTTTCTGTTCCTGGTTTATTTCATCAATATAATTTCCTCCAATTCCATCCATGTTCCTGAGAATGACAAAATTCATTCTTTCTTATGATTGAATAGTATTCCATTTTGTATATATGTTTCATTTTCTTTATTTATCTGTCATTGGAAACCTAGTTTCATTTACTATCTTAAATTCCCACCCATTTCATATCTTACATTCTCACCAACAGTGTATGCGTTCCCTTTTCTCTGCATTCTCACCAGCATTTATTATTTTTTGTATTTTTAATAATAGCCATCACAACTGGGGTGAGATGATACCTCACTGTGGTTTTGATTTGCATTTCCCTGACAATAAGTGATGCTGTTTTCATATGTTTATTGGGCACTTATATGTCTGTTTTTCAAAAATGTATTTTCAGATTATTTTCATATTTGTTAATTGGATTTTTTTTCCTTTTGACATGTTTGTATTCTTGGTATATTCTGGATATTAACCCCTGGTTGATGAGTACTTTGCAAATATCTTCTCCCATTGTGTAGGTTGTCTTCTCACTTTGTTGATTGTTTCCTTTGTTATGTAGAAGCTTTTAAAATATATATATATAATCCTGTTTATTTTTGCTTTGGTTGCCTGTACTTTTGAAGTCTTATAAAATCTTTGCCCGGACAAATGTCCTGAAGCATGTCCTCTGCTTTCTTCCAGTAGTTTTATCATTTCAGGTCTTCCGTTTAGGTTTTTGATCCATTTTGAGTTGACTTTTGTGTAGCATGAGAGGCTTGAGTCTAGTTTCATTCTTCTGCATATGGAAATGCAGTTTTCCCAGCACCATTTGTTGACTGTCACTTCCCTGCAGTGAGTGTTCTTGGTGCCTTTGTTAAAAATCAATAGGCTGAAGATATATGGATTAATTTCTGGGTTCTCTATTCTATTCTATTGGTCTATGTGTCTGTTTTTATACCATGGTGTTTTAGTTACTGTAACTTTGTAGTATACTTTCAGTTTTGGTAGTGTGAAACCTTCAACTTTGTTCTTGCTCCAGATTGCTTTGGCTATTCAGCGTCTTTTGTGGTTGCATGCAAATTTTAGGACATTTTTCTATTTCTGTGAAGAAAGTTATTGATATTTTGATAGGGATTACATTGAATATGTAGATTGCTTTGGGTTTATCTGCCATTTTAACAATATTAATTCTTCTCATTCATGAGTATTTGGTATTTTTCCATTTGTTTGTTTCCTCTTTAATTTCCTTCTCAGTGCTCTGTAGTTTTCCTTATAGAGGTCTTTCATTTCCTTGGTTAAATTGATTTCTAAGTATTATTTTTGTAGCTATTATAAATGGAATTGCCTTCTTAATTTATTTCTTAGCTAGTTTGTTGTTCATGTATAGAAATGCTACTGATTTTGTATATTAATTTTGTATCCTGCAAATTCAATGAGTTTGTATACCAGTTCTAAGAGTTTTTTGGATGAGTCTTTAGGTTTTTCTGTATGTAAGATCATGTCATCCGCAAGCAAGGACAATTTGACTTCCTGCTTTTCATTTTGGATGCTTTTATTTATTTCTCTTGCCTGATTTCTCTGGCTAGGATATGTTGAATAACAGTGATGAGAGTGGGTATCTTTGTTTTTGTTCTAGGTTTTAGAAGAAAAGCTTGAAGCTCTTGGTAGCTGTGGGTTTGTAATACATGGCCTTTATAGTGTTGATATACTTTCCTTCTATACCAAATTTATTAAGACTTCTTATCATAAAAAGATGTTGAATATTTTTATAAGCTTCTTTTTTGTGTCTGTTGAGATGATCATATGGTTTCTCTTCTTCATTCTGTTAGTGTGATATATGACATTTATTTATTTGTGTATGTTGAACCACCTTCCAATCCTGGGATAAATCCCACTCAACGACAGTGTATTATCTTTTTGCTATGTAGTCGGGTTCAGTTTGTTAGTATTTTGTAGAGGATTCTTGCATCTATTTTCATCAGAGATATTGGACTGTAGTTTTTTGTTTTGCCTTTATCTAGTTTTGATATCAGGGTTATGCTGTCCTCATAGAATGAGTTAGAAATAATCTCCTCTGTTTCAATTTTTTAATATAATTTGAGAGTTGGTATTAATTTTTCTTTAAAGGCTAAGTACAGTTTAGCAGTGAAGCCATCCAGTTCTGGAGTTTACTTTGTTGGAAGACTTTTTATTATTGATTCAATTGCATTACTTGCTATTGGTCTATTCAGGTTTTCTATTTCTTTTTGGTTCAATCTTGATCAGTTGTCTGTGTCCAGGAATTTATCCATTTTCCCTAGGTTTTCAAATTCATTGTCAAATAATTGTTTATAGTAGTCTATAATGATTCTTTGTATTTCTGTGGTATCTGTTGTGACACCTCTCTTCTCTGATTTTATTTATTTGGGTCATCTCTCTTTTTGCTTAATCTAGCTAATGGTTTGTCAATGTTGTTTGTTTTTTTAAATCAGCTTTTATGTTGATCTTTTGTATTGTTTATTCTATTCTCAATTTCATTAATTTCTGATGTGATCTTTCTCATTTATTTCCTTCTACTAATTTTGGGTTTGGCTTGTTCTTGCTTTTCTACTCCCTTGAGGTGCATCGTTAGATCACTTACTTGAAGTCTTTCCAGTTTTTTGATGTAGACATTTATTGCTATAAACTTTGCCTCCTAAAATACTGTTTTTGCTGTATACCATAGGTTTTGTTATGTTGTGCTTCTATTTTCATTTATTTCAAGAATTTTAAAATTTTATTTTTAATTTCTTCCTTCACCCAATGGTCATTTAGGAGCATGTTGTTTAATTTCAATATATTTGTATAGTTTGAAATGTTCCTCTTGCTATTGATATCTGGATTTATTCCACTGTGGTCATATAAAGTACCTGATATGATTCGATTTTTAAGCATTTTTTGAAGCTTGCATTATTTCTTAAGAGGTGGTCAATCCTGAAGAATATTCCATGTGCTGACAAAAATAATATGTATTCTCAATTTAAGTCATCTCCCAGAAGAGGATTTTTCAGGGAAGAAACAGATCATTTAATTAAAAACCTTCTGGGCAAGAGAATTAGCAAACTTATTAATTCTCCTGATCTCCAAGATAACTTTCAAGAGTTCTATGACAGCTGGCATAGCAAGCCTGCTGACTACCATGGTTTGTTGTTACCGCCTATTGAGGGGCAGGAAATCAAAGTCTGGGCCCAGTGCTCTCTGCGTTGGATTCCAGAAGCCCAAATCCTAGGTGTTGGCCGAGTGGCCAGTATGAGCAAACTCTTGTAAATGATGGAGGAAGTCCAGAGTTTACAAGAGAAGGTCGATGAGAGACACCACAGCCAGCAGGCCCCAAAGGCTGAGGCCCCCTGCCTGCTGAGGAACTCTTCCCACCTGTCCTCTTTGTTTCCTTTTGCTCTGCTCCAATGACATTCCTCTAAGCCGGTCTTACCCACCAGTGGCTGGAAAGCTTTGGAAGATGAAGATGATTTGGCCAAACGAGAAGATGAGTTCATGGACCTAGGGGATATGTGACCTGTTTATTGAGTGATTGTGAAAGAGGAATGTGGGAGATTGGGACAGCTGATCCCCGGATTCATGTCACGCTGCAGCTAATGCTGGCTGGATCCTTAGCCTGGCACTCTGTTGGAATAAACCTGGGTCTTTGGGAAAAGAGGTGGCTCTCATTATTTTTCATGGTTCTAAAAGACTATGCATTCAAAACCACATCTGTAGTATTATTAATTGGAAGGAATTATTACTTGACCCTTAATAGGGTTATGACTGTTTTCTGATGCCTAAGTATTATACAGAGCCCACAATGGCCAGTTTACTACCAGAAAGGGCTTCAGTAAGATATTCTTGGTCTTGATACTTTCTTCAGATCCACTTTGTGCCAAGATAATTTATCCAGTCATTGGGAATAGTAAACGTCTGTGTAACCTATCTCAATTATAAAGGCAAGTTCAGCTTTACACATTTGTATGGCAAGTTGAAGATTCAGGTAGAGGTATTAAGATGTGTGGCATGTAAACAGTCACATTTTTCCTTTCTACGCCCCCTTGCCTGTAAAACAGCTGCAAAATTCCACTGGTGTCATCCATCCTTAAGTTTCAGACCGCCCTCCCTCCTTCATAGACTGTGTCACTTTGCCTGTGGGTGGGGGCTAGCCAGCCACCACCCTCTTTTCTGTGTTGCCAGCCCCAGGTCTTCCTCCACCTGCTCCACACCACTTCCCACTGTCCATCTGCACTCCCTGACTCCATGTGGGTAGTCCCAGTGTCTCACTGCTAAACCTGTTGGTTATGCTGGGGGGATCTCTTTCTTTGCCTGAGGAGCTTCCGTTCCTCTGAAGTCTGTTGGTGTTTGGATCAAATTGCTTCGCCTTTTTCTACTCACCTGCTGAGGCTTTGGAGCACTTGTGATTGTGGTTTTCTGCAGCAACTCCTGAGCCGAGTTCCTCGCATTCTTTTACCTTTACGGACTGATGGGATTGGGTCACTTTTGAATGTGGCTTTCATAGGAAAGCAGTTTAAACATAAATATCAGAAGTGATGATTATCATATGATACTTCAGTGATTTTAAAAGCCATAGAAGAAACTTGAGTATGCCTGGTCACCTTCTTGGATCTGTTGTCTAAATTATATATATATTTTTACTGCAGGAAAGTATACTTCGTAAGGAGTAGTTTTTATTTATTTATTTATTTGGTTCTCAGTGGAACCCTGTCAAATCCCATAAAAGCGGAAAAAAACAAAACTCATTAGAATGTTTTAAATTGAATGTTTGCCTTTTACATATATTTGCTCTTCAGCATGGTTCCTAATTTGAATGTTATATGTTTAGAAAAATTTTCAGCCAGGTGCAGTGGCTCACGGCTGTAATCCCAGCACTTTGGGAGCCCAAGGCGGGCGGATCATGACGTCAGGAGATTGAGACCATCCTGGCTAACACAGTGAAACTCCTTCTCTACTAAAAATACAAAACATCAGCCGGGCGTGGTGGCGGGCACCTGTAGTCCCAGCTACTCGGGAGGCTGAGTTGGGAGGATCTCTTGAGCCCGAGAGGCAGAGGTTGCAGTGAGCCAAGATTGTGCCATTGCACTCCAACCTGGGTGATGGAGCAAGACCTCATCTCAAAAAACAAGAAAATTTGAAACTGTTGACTAAGAGGAGTTTCTAGGTTTGCACTGAATTGGCTTTTGTGCATACAATGAATTGTTTTGCTGTTCTCCCCACTCCATATTAATGCAGGAGCCAGGTTGGTCTGTTAATAGGAACAAAGTATTGGGGGAACCTGTCCCCAATATTTCAATGTAGGTTCTTTCTATTTTCCATAAGTGTCGGCCAGCTGAGAAATAAAGAGAGACAGTACAAAGAGAGGAATTTTACAGCTGGGCTGCCAAGGGTGACATCACATATCAGTAGGACAGTGATGCCTACCTGAGTCTCAGACCAGCAAGTTTTTATTAAGTGTTTCAAAAGGGGAGGGGGTGTAAGAACAGAGAGTAGGTACAAAGATTACATGCTTCAAAGAGCAAAAAGCAGAACCACAGATAAGGGTCTAACAAAGATCACATGCTTCTGAGGGAACAGGGCAAAGGGCAAAAGCAGAACCACTGATAAGGGTCGAACAAAGATCACAGGGCAAAGGGCAAAAGCAGAACAACTGTTAAGGGTACAACAAAGATCACAGGGCAACGGGCAAAAGCAGAACCACTGATAAGGGTCTATGTTCAATAATGCATGTGTTGTCTTGATAAACATCTTAAACAATAGAAAATAGGGTTCAAAAGCAGAGAACAGGTCTGACCACAAATATACCAGGGTTGAGTTTTCCCATCCCTAGTAAGCCTGAGGGTTTTGCAGGAGGCTAGGGCTTATCTCAGTCCTTATCTCAACTGCACAATACAGACATTCCCAGAGCGGCCATTTATAGACCTCCCCCCAGGAACGCATTCTTTTTCCAGGGTATTAATATTCACATTCCTTGCTAGGAAAAGAATTTAGCAATATGTTTCCTACTTGCACGTCCATTTATAGGCTCTCTGCAAGAAGAAAAATATGGCTCTTTTTGCCCGACCCTGCAGGCAGTCAGACCTTATGGTTGTCTTCTCTTATTCCATAAAAATTGCTATTATTCTGTTCTTTTTCAAGATGCACTGATTTCGTATTGTTCAAACACACATGTTTTACAATCAATTTCTACAGGTGACACAATTATCACAGTGGTCCTGAGGTGACGTGCATCCTCAGCTTATGAAGATAACAGGATTAAGAGGTTAAACCAGGCATAAGAAATTATAAAAGTATTATTTGAGAACTGATAAATGTCCATATTAAGATGAAATCTTCACAATTTATGTTCCTCTGCCATGGCTCCAACTGGTCCCTCCACTCGGGGTCCCTGACTTCCCATAACATGTCTCCCTTTCTTTTTATATAAATGTGCCATGGCGATGAAGCCTTGTTCATTCTCTCAGTTTTGATGCAGGATTCTTTGACTGGTCCGGCACACTAAAAACAAACCGATTAAACAGAGAAACATGATTCCAAAATGTACTACAGTGGAGCCCCCAAAAGACTTAATCCAAGTCGTGGGGTTTAGTCCAGAAAGACTTTCTGCCGCCTGATCTAACACCTCAGCTCCAGGCACAATGGATAAATGAGCTTGAGAGGCTTCAAAAATGTGTTTCTTTGATTTAGTTATGTCCAAAGATAAATTATCTTCCCTACCAAGAAGGTGTCCTTTGACCATTTCCCATGAATGATCAGTCTCATTGTAGGAATATGGTGTGATACAGAAATCAGAAGTATTCCAATTGCACTGCATTTGCATGTGATGTTCAAGACTCATTAACCAATCTCCAAGCCAAATACCAGACTGTCTTAAATCATTAATTTGATTAGCTAATTTTTGATCAATGTCCTGTTGAGAATTCCATATTTGGGTGGAATTGGCTTGCCAATCATTAACAAAATGAGCCATTTGAATAGATTGGTGTAATGCCACTCCAGCAGTGGTGGCCAGTGCAGTGACTGTAATTAGGCCCATGAGCACAGCGATTAAAGTGAAAACAAATCTCTTAGATCTTTTGAGAATTTGTTGTAACACTTCATTAATTAAATGTACTGATGGGGAAGATTCCCAAGGTCTGGGTAAAGTTACTGGTATCCAGATTCCCTCTTGAGTTTGAACCAACATTACACTTTTCCTGAAGTCAAAACGGGAGTTAACACAAGTGTATAAATGACAATTAATGCATTGGACAGTTTGATTGCTCATCCAAATTTTGATATTTCCCACTAACAGCAAGTAAGGAGGCTTAACACAACTCTGTATAGGAATAGTCAGGCTGGAGGTAAACAAAGCAGAATATTTGAATCTATGTTGATACTGAGGGGAAGGAGTGGTGGTGGCAATGCCCAATGTTCTCCACCGTAAAGAAGCAATCCAAAGTGCCCAGGGATGCTGAAGAGGTAGAGGGGCGTACCTGGGTCGAGAAGAATTATCATAATACCAATCAGAGCCCCATAAAGAGGGACTGGCATCAAAAAGAGGAAGAGTGTTCAAAGGGGATTTTTATCATGGGGTTCAGAATCACGTATGTGAGGGGCAGTAGTGGGGACAACAGACAGAAAAGTTTCCCCTTCTCATACTTGCAGTCCAGACATGGCAATAGCCAATTTTCAAAGTTCTGGGTGTTCTGGGCTCAGAATGGGGAATATCATATGAGGCCTTGGGGGAGTAATGCCCCTATCTTCCTATTTTAATGGAAAGAATGAGATGAACCTCCTATGCAAAGTAGGATGATGATCCTCATCCTCCCAATAAGAAATAAAATAAGTAGCCTCCAGGCATTCCCTTCTGCCAGAGGAGCAATTGTTTTTTAAATAGCCCTTTCGTGCCCAGTCTATTACTAAACCATATGAGTCATTTTTTAATACTACTGCATGTGAGTTAACACAGTCTTCCCAAATTAAAGTTTTAGATGGGCCCTCAAAATTTTTAGGACATGGTTTTCATACAGGTTTCTATTGAAAGTATGGGGTATCTGCTATCACTCCCCCTTTCATTTGTCTTAAAGGAGAAAGGGAGAGGCCAGAGAACAAATGTCCCTGTTCCCCTGTGGCTGATCTCTCCAGAAGGTAAGCAGCCTAGACTTGAGTTTCTAGATGGATACAACCAGGTGCATGTCCAAGGCACAGAAGAGGGTATTTATAACCCATAGTAACATTAAATGTAGTGCCACCTTCTGGTTGAGTGGGGCAATGGTCATCTGTAGCTCCAGGCATCCACACACTATCATTAGTATAGATTTCCACAGGAGCATCCATCCAGGTGAGAGGTCAAATAAGTGGAGGAAAAGGCACATAAGCCCAATAAGAATAATTTTGTGTAGTAGGTGAATCAGTTTGAGGGGAAACTGGTGAGACAGAAAGTATAAAGGAGAATTATTAAATAAAACCTATTGTAAGCAAGATCCACTGCTGAAAGAGGAAGAGAAGAAGAGGGGGATGTTATTTTCAGGTTAATAGAAATGGTGAGATTTTTAGGTTCATAAGGAGAAAAAGAAAGGGAATTAGGAGAAGTGGAATTAGTTAGAGGGGTCTCCGTTGCCATTAGGGAGGATTGAACCAGATCCATTTTGATTTGGCATGTCATTTTCTGAAGAGTTGGCACAGATCTCACCAGGTATGAGGGTGGTCTCTGATGTGGATGTCTCTTCCCTGTGCTTTTCATTGTCAGAATGCACATGAAGTTTAAGTCTCCTACTGGGCACCCAGACAGGGGATTGATGATCTCCTGGTGAAACACAAGCATACCCTCTTCCCCACGTTATAATTGTTCCAGGTTCCCAGGTATTGGTCTGGGAGTTTTCCCATAACACTGGCCTGCCTTCATTTAGGGACAATTTTTTGCCTGTATAATGGCGTTCAGCTGCAGTCAGAGTATTGTCTTTAGGAACACTTAGAAAGTTTAAAGTAAATAATGCTAAATGTAATTGGGAGTGGGGAGTGGTTAAATTATGCTTTTGTTGCTCAGACTGTTTGGACAATTGAGTTTTTAAAGTGCAATTGGCCTGTTCCACCACAGCCTGTCCCTGAGGATTGTAAGGGATTCCAGTAATATGGGAAATTCCCCCATTGTTGCATAAATAAATCAAAGCCTTACTAACATATCCAGGGGCATTGTCTATCTTTATCTCATATGAAAGCCCCGTAACTGCAAAGCAAGGATACAGATGTCTTTTAACATGGGCCATGCCTTCCCCTGTTTGGCAAGTAGCCCAAATAGTACCTGGAAAGGTGTCTACAGAAACATGTACATATGAAAGTCTGCCAAAGGAGCTAACATGAGTCACATCCATTTGCCATAAATCATTAGGAGTTAGGCCTCTGGAATTAATGCCAGGTTCCTGATTTGGAAGTACAAAAATTTGTCACTGAGGGCAGCAGTGGACAATAAGCTTAGCCTCCTTCCAGGTGAGAGCAAATTTATCTTTTAATCCAGCCACATTGACATGAGTGAGATTATGGAACTCCTGAGCCTCTTGGATTGCAAAAGAGACCAAACAGTTGACCTTATGGTTTCCAGCAGACATGGGTCCTGGTACAGTGTTATGAAATCTAATATTTGTAATATAGAAAGGGGGTCTACATTGGTGAACCACCTGTTGTAACCTTGAAAATGAAGAATCCAATTCAGAATTATCAATATGTTTGATACTAGCAGTTTCTATATTTTTAGTGGCATGTACAATATAAGCAGAATCAGAGACAATATTTAAAGGTTTGGAGAAATCCTGTAAGGCAGTAATTACAGCAATTAACTCTGCCTTTTGAGCAGAGGTATAAGGAGTAGAAATAAGCTTGTCTGTAGGACCCACATAACCAGCATTTCCATTACTGGAGACATCAGTGAACACTGTAATGGCCTCAGGAATGGGCTGATATTTGGTCAATCGAGGGACCACCCAAGAAGTCATTTTTATAAAATCAAACAATTTGTTTTTTGAATGATTGTCCATAACACCGATAAAATCAGTCAAGTGAATTTGCCACAGTATGGAATGTTGAAAAGCGGCCTGGACTTTGAGCTGATTTAAAGGAACCACAATTAAATTAGGATCAAATCTGGAAATTTTAAGTATTCTACACTGAGCTTGTCCAATTAGGGTGGCCATTTGGTCCAGATAAACAGACAAAGTTTTTGACACAGAATGAGGAAGAAAACACCACTCCACTAAATCATTATGTTGAACTATTAGTCCAGTAGGGGAGTTCAATGAAGTGAAAACCAGAAGCTGTAAAGGCTGAGACAGCTGTACCCTAGACAACTGGGCAGTTTGGATTCTTTCCTCCATGAATTCCAGTTCCAGTGAAGCCTCAGGGGTCGAAGTCCTGGGACTGCAGAGATTGGAATCTCTGCACAGCATAGAAAACAAGTTAGACAGTGCCTATGTTGGAATGCCTAAAGTAGGTCTTAAATAATTAATGTTACCTAAAAGTTTTTGGAAATCATTTAAGGTTTTTAAAGAATCACTCCGAATCTGAAACTTTTGAGGCTGAATACATTCTTTATCGACCACCAGTCCTAAATATTGAACAGGAGTGGTCTGTTGAATTTTATCCTGAGTGATGTGTAATCCAGCCTCTGCAACATGGTGGCTCAGAAATTGATAACAGTCAATTAATTCTTTATCAGTGGGGGCAGCAGTTAATATATCATCAATATAATGAAGAATATAGGCCTGGGGAAATTGAGCTCAAACTGGTGAAAGCACCTGTCCAACACAAAGCTGGCAGATGGTAGGGCTATTCAGCATTCCCTGAGGGAGTACTTTCCATTGTTAGCAAGTTTCAGGCTCCTGATAATTGATAGATGGTACAGTAGAAGCAAATTTTTTCACAATCCAATTTATGTAAAGCAATATGAAAGAAACAGTCTTTAAGATCAATAACTATGAGAGGCCAATTCCTAGGTATTAAAGCAGGGGCAGGCATGCCGGGTTGGATGGCTCCCATAGGTTTAATTACAGCATTAATGTCCCTTAAATCAGTTACCATCCTCCACTTGCCTGATTTCTTTTTTACTAGAAACACAGGAGAATTCCAGGGGGAAAGAAGGTTCCACATTTCCAAGTTGTAACTGTTCAGAAACTAATTGAGTTAAAACCTCCAGTTTTTCTTTAGAGAGCAGCCACTGCTCAATCCAAACAGGAGTTTCAGATTTCCATTGTAGAGGAACAGGATCAGGAGGTGTAGCAGTGGCCATCATTAAAAAGGATAACCTAAACCAGCCCTGTCTTCTTTTACAGTGATTTGAAGAGGTTTAGTAATTCCTTCATGTTTTGGACTAAGACCAAGTCCAGGAACAAACCCCATGTTTTCCATTATATGTTGACTGGAAGCGCTATAAGAGTTATGTGGAATATTAATTTCAGCCCCCCATTGTGCCAGCAAGTCTCTACCCCAAAGATTAATGGGGATTGGCATGGTATAAGGCTGAATTGTACCCTTTTGACCATCAGGGCCAGTGCAAGGCAAGATAAATGTGCTCTGGTGAACTTCATCAGCTTTTCCAACCCCTACTAGTCCCATGTTAGTGGGATGTTTAAGCCAGGAGGAAGGCCACAAATTAGAGGAAATAATAGAAACATCAGCCCCAGTATCTACTAGGCCCTCAAACTTTTTTCCTTGAATGTGTATGGTGCAGGTGGGCCATTGTTTAGAAATTACGTTAATCCAATAAGTGGCTTTTTCACTGCCAGAGCCCATCCCAGGTCCCTGTGTCTTATCTCCATTGTTTAAAACAATATTAGGTAGTAAAAGTAATTGAGTAATTTACTCACCAGCCGGAATGGAGACAGGAACCTTGGTAGACACCATAAGTTTAATCTTGTCAGAGGAATCAGAATTAATGAGACCAGTATGAACTGTGATACCTTTAGTAGTAGTGGATGCCCTACCTAACACCAGGTCCACTGAACCTTGAGGTAAAGGGCCGGTGACCCCTGTGGGGACAATTAAAGGCAAAGAATTAGGTAGTAAATTTAGAGGAATGGAACTACAGAGATCGACTGCCCTGCCCCCTACTGTGGAGGTGGACAAACATTGTACTGGGACAGAAGAAGAGGCTGGAACCCATCTGGATTGACTGTAGGTAAATTTGTTTGTGCTGGGGGCTGTGTTGGGACTGCTTGAAGCAGAAATGCAACATTGGCCTGAGTCTGAGGTGTCCCATTTGATATTGGGGCCTGGGACTGGGCCTGCTTCCTGTTTCCCTGGTTCTGTGGCAAGGGATTTCCATCTATATCAGTCTTAGAGTGGCAAGTACTTGCCCAATGTTTACTTTTATGATAACGAGGGCAAACAGTAGCAGGAGCATTTGGCCATGTTTGTTGAGCTGGCTTGGCCACTGTTTTTAACAGTGCAATTTTTTCAAGTATGACCAAGTTGACCACAATTATAGCAGGCTCCAAGAAAAGAATCAGTCGAGCCAGTTTGATTGCTGTGCTTCATGGCCTGTGCCCACAGAATAGCTTTGTGCGTCTCTGATCCAATGCCTTCACAAGCTTTAATATATGCAAGCAACACCTTGTGATCAGGTAAATTTTGTCATTGGATGGAATGCCTGGCCATTTTACACTCATGGTTCACATTCTCAAAAGCTAACATACGAAGGAGAATGTCTTCAGCATGCTCATCAGAGACAGATTTTTCAACAGCATCTTGTAATTTAGCCAAAAAATCAGGATGTAATTCATTGTGACCCTGTTTAACAGTAATAAAAGAAACAGGAGCTTGGCCCAGGGTGCATAATTTATCCTAAGCTCTCATACACACCTTTGTTACTTGTTCCATGGTGAGAGCATCAAAACCTAATTGGGTGGTAGTGTCAGAGTAATTATCAGAGCCTGTGAACTGAGCCTGAGTAATTGGAATGCCATCAGCCCAATTTAGCTGAGCCTGCAGATGGGCCTCTTCTGACCACCATGTATGGAACTATAAATGCTGAGATGGAGTTAGAATAGCTTTTGCCAAAGGGCCCCAATCTAAAGGAAGCAAAATGACCTCTCTACAAAGAATCTGTAATACCATTTTAACATATGGAGAAGTAGGACCATACTGAGTACAAGCATCCTTGAATTCTTTTAAAAAGGTAAGATTGAGCGGCGTATATCAATGCACTTGTACCCCTTGAGCATTGGGAGGTTCCAGCGCAACCGCATAAGCCCACACCTCTAATCCACTTGTTTCTTTGTTCTGGCATAATAAGCATTGCATAGAAGTTTCAAGAACAGGCACATGAGACGAAGTCAGCATAGAAGTGACAGGAAAAGTATGTGTAGATAAAGGAAACTGAGGTTGAGTAGGTGAGACCGGTATGAGAGTGTGAGAAAGGGGCACTGGAGGAGCAGAAGAGGCAGAAGTATACTGGTGATTATTGTCCCAATCCTGTGCAACCACAGTGGCAGGGGTGTCCATATGTGAAGAAGGCTACAGAGAAGCAGGTTGAGTGGATGGCAAAATGACCGGTTGAGGGACCGAAATGACAGGAGAGTGAGGGGCTGTGGTGGAGAGGGGAGGGCCTGCAGAATTACAGGTAAATTGTAGTTTGGTCCCGGAGCCATTACATGGCTCCAGAGGCAAAGGCTGCAAAGGTTTGAAGAGGGAAGAGTTAGCATAGATATGGTCCTGGGCTGTCCGAGTTGGGGCCGTGGGAGCTACAAGTACTGGCTCCGCATGAAAAGAAATAAGATCATCAGGGGTGATGTTAAGACAAAATCACCAGAGTTAGATATTGGATCCTCAATATCCTCAGCTCGGGGAGGAGAAGATGAAGGGAGAGGCTGAGCAGATAACGAAGGCCAAGCGGGAGACGAAAGCTGAGGAAGAGGTAGAGAGTTGCCAGATTCAGAAAACTGTGGTAAGTGCAGGGGGCCACAGGATTGGCATGTCATTAGGACGGCACATACCAAGGCCCAATCACCCTGAACAGTGACAGAAACATAATTTCCTTTCAGGACCAGTTCCCAGAATTTTGCACCAACATGATCCCATAGTTCCACATCTAACGTTCCCTTTTCAGGGAACCAAGAACAGTGTTCTTCCACCGCCCTGAATAGGGTGACCATATTTTCCATGGGTACCCAAACTCCCCCTGCTTTAACAGGATGCTAATATAGCAGAGATAAGCATAACGTTTAGACTCTGCATGACCTATAGTTACCCCGGACAATACATAGGCAACTCACCAATCGTCAGGGAGCTGGACAAGCATTTCTGTGAACCGGACTGATGAACGTTTCTACAAACCTACCAGAGGGAATTGGGTTCCCACATGCATTTAGGAAAAAGAAAACCACATTGGCATGCCAGATATTGGGAGAAGCAAATCCCAATATTTCAACGTAGGTTCTTTCTATTTTCTGTAAGTGTCTGCTGGCTGAGAAATAGAGACAGTACAAAGAGAGAAATTTTACAGCTGGGCCACCAGGAGGTGACATCACATATCGGTAGGACTGTGATGCCTGCCTGAGTCTCAGACCAGGAAGTTTTTATTAAGGGTTTCAAAAGGGGAGGGGGTATAAGAACAGAGAGTAGGTACAAAGATTACATGCTTCAAAGAGCAAAAAGCAGAACCACTGATAAAGGCCTAACAAAGATCACATGCTTCTGAGGGAACAGAGCAAAGGGCAAAAGCAGAACCACTGACAAGGGTCCAACAAAGATCACAGGGCAAAAGGCAAAAGCAGAACCACTGATAAGGGTCTATGTTCAACAGTGCATGTATCGTCTTGATAAACATCTTAAACAATAGAAAATAGGGTCCAAGAGCAGAGAACTGATCTGACCACAAGTTTACCAGGGTTGAGTTTTCTCAACCCTAGTAAGCCTGAGGGTTCTGCAGGAGACCAGGGCTTATCTCAACTGCACAAGACAGACTTTCCCAGAGCAGCTGTTTATAGACCTCCCCCCAGGAATGCACTCTTTTCCCAGGGTATTAATATTCATATTCCTTGCTAGGAAAAGAACTTAGCAATATGTTTCCTACTTGCACGTCCATTTATAAGCTCTCTGCAAGAAGAAAAATATGGCTCTTTTTGCCCGACCCCACAGGCAGTCAGACCTTATGGTTGTCTTCCCTTATTCCATAAAAATCGCTATTATTCTGTTCTTTTTCAAGGTGCACTGATTTCATATTGTTCAAACACACATGTTTTACAATCAATTTCTACAGTTAACACAATTATCACAGTGGTCCTGAGGCGATGTATATCCTCAGCTTACGAAGATAACAGGATTAAGAGATTAAAGTAAAGACAGGCATAAGAAGTTATGAAAGAATTATTTGAGAACTGATAAATGTCCATATTAAGATGAAATCTTCACAATTTAAGTTCCTCTGCTGTGGCTCCAGCCGGTCCCTCTGTTCAGGGTCCCTGACTTCCCATAACAACAAACGTTGAGGGGAGGGCAGGATTCACGCATCTGGGGACTAAACACATGTTCTGCATTGGTTGCCTTAAGAGTTACTAGCAAGGCCAGTGTTAGGCTTGCAATAGGGATTTTAAAATACACTAACTAGTTCCTTAGCTACCTTCACATACATTCTATAGGCCTTCTTAAATTAGCACTAACCTCCACTTCCTTCTCTGCCCCATTGCCTCCCAAATATGCTATGGAGCTATTTTTGTTACCACATTGTAACATGAATATGTATATGGTAGCCTCTTCAGGCTTAATGATTTTCATTCCAAAAATGCCTGGTGTGATGCTTTACACTCCACAAAGTATGGTTTAAAGGCACAAGGTCATGGCCTTTGTCATAGCAGTTGAATGTTCATTGAAATACTTTTCTATGATTTTTTTTTAAATTACAATAGAAAAATAAGCTGTTTTAATGTGTAAGGTCATGACAATTATTGTACTTATATTTGAAATCAGATTTCCATAACTTGTATTTGTGTACAGAATTATCAATGGGTTTATATATTGTGAAATTTTTATCTGAGATTGAGATGTGGATTATGCTTAACAGTGAAAGCTGAAATGAGACCATTTACTTTGTTTAATATGCTGTACTGTGCAAGTTTGGAAATGCACATTAATTTACTGTATATAATATCTAGATTTTGTTTGTACCTCCAAGTTTTTACACTGAGGATAAACTAGCTTTAATTAAATTCAAAACTTTTTTTTCTTTATAAGGGAATAGGCTGTTGAGCTAAACCTGTATACATGTGCTTTTTATTTTCTGGATGCACAGTGAAAGTTTATACTTGTATCTCACTGCATCATATCTGATTGCAGAAACTAAAGCACAATTTAAAGCAAAAAAAAAAAAAAAAGAATTGTGTATTCTGTAGTTGAGTGAAGTGTTCTGTAAATGTCTGTGAGGTCCATTTGGTCTATGGTGCAGTTTAAATATGTTTCTTTGTTGATTTTCTATCTAGATTATCTGTTTAATGCTGACAGTAGGGTGTTGAAGTCCTTAACTGTTATTCTATTGGGTCTATCTCTTCATTTTAATCTAATAATATTTCCTGCATATGTCTGGGTACTTTGGTGTTCAGTGCATATATATTTGCAATTGTTATATTTTTCTTGCTGAATTGATTCCTTTATTATTATATAGTGTCCTTCTTTTTCTCTTTTTACAGATTTTAATTTCAAGTCTGTTTTGTCTAAGTATAGAACTCTTGCCCACTTTTGTTTCCATTTGCATGAATATCTTTTGCCATCCCTTCACTTTTAGCCTATGCATGTCTTTACAGGTGATTTGAGTTTCTTGTAGGCAGCATATAGTTGGTTCTTTTTTTTTCTTATTCAGTCAATCTATACCTTTTAAATAGGGAATTTAATTAATTTATATTCAAGGTTATTATTAATAGGTGAGGACTTACTCCTGCCATTTTATTGACTATTTGCTGTTTTTTTTTTTTTAACATATCCTTTGTTCCTTACTTCCTCTCTTATTGTTTATTTTTGTGGTTGAGTGGTTGTCTGTAGTGATAACCTTTGGTTCCTTCTTCTACCTGTGAGCTTTATAGTTTTGCATGTTTTTATGATGGTGATTATTATTTTTTCACTTCCAGATGTAAAGTTTCCTTGGGCACTTCTTGTAAGGCTGGCCTGGTAGTGATAAATTTTCTTAGTTTTTGCTTGTTTGTAAAATATTTTGTTTATCCCTCATTTCTGAATGATAGCTTGGCTGAGTATAATATTCTTGGCAGCCAGGGGTTTTTTTTTCTGGTACTTTGAATATATCATCTTATTTCCTCACCTATGAGGTTTTGAATGAGAAATCTGCTGTTTTACTAATAGGGATTCACTTATATTGACTTACTATTTTTCTCTTACTGCTTTTATAATTATTCTTTTGTGTTTGCCTTTTGACAATTTGATTATAATGTACCTTGGAGATAACCTGTTTGAGTTGAATGTATTTAGGGTTATTTGAGCTTCCCAGAGCTGGATGTCGATCTCTTTCCCAATATTTGGGAAATTTTCTGCTATTATTTTATTAAATATATTTTCCTCACTTTTTGTTTTCTCTTCTCCTTCTGGAATGCCCATAATACAAAAATGTGTTTGCTTAATTTTGTCTCATAAATCCTGTAGGCTTTTTCTCTTTCTTTTCTTGTTTGCCTTTGCTATTTTAAAAGACTGTCTTCAAGTTCAGAAGTTCTTCTGCTTGGTCTAGTCTTTGTTGAAGCTCTTATTTTTTTTTTTTTTATTTCATTCATTGAGTTCTTCAGCTCTAGGATTTCTATTTGGTTCTTTCTTATATCTAACTCTGTTGAATTTATCATTGAAATCATGAATTGCTTTTCTGATTTTGTTGAATTATCTATTACATTTTCTTGTATCTCACTGAGTTTCCTTAAGAATATTCTTTTGATTTCTTTTTCTGGCGTTTCATATATTTATGATTGGGATCTGTTTCTGGAGAATTGTTTCCTTTTGAAGGTGACATGTTTTCTTGCTTATTCATGGTTGATGTGTCCCTGTGTTGACTTCTATGCATGTACTGGAAAAGATGACTTTTCTCTTTAATTGAATAGGTTTCATATAGAAAGAGCTATTTGCATAAATGAGCCTTGCTGTGTTGGTTTGATGGAGTATATTGGCCTTGGTTCTAGATGCAGTAGTGTAACTCTCCATGTAGTTTCTTTAGCTGTAATCCACACTGGTAGCATATGTAAGTTTATCATCAGCTTAGACTGACAGAATTTGTGGTGTGGCTCTCCAGGAATGGGCTTGCCAGGCTATTTCTCAGGTCAGGGTCATTTTTACGCACATGGTGGTTTGGCTGACTTCATATCTGGCTCACTGGGGTTGGGGCCATAGGGCTGTTACTCTGGTCAGGAGCATGGGCATGTGGTTGCTTGGTTGGTTTGGGAGTGTGTTAGTCAGAGGCAGCCCACAAGATCGTTTCTCAGGCCTGGGATGGGGCACAAGGCTACTTGGCTGGCTTGGGGATGTGCTTACCAGAGGCATCCTGACAGGCTGTTTTTTAGTCCTGCTATGTGGGCACATAGCTACTGGGCTGGCCCAGTATGGCACATATCTGCTTGGGGTGACCCATGGGGCTGTTTCTCAGGCTCAGGACACAGCTGCATGACTGCCCAGTTGACCTGGGGATATGTTTGCTTGGGGTGGCCCACACGGGTGTTTCTCAGGCTCAGGATGTGGTCATATGGCTTTTTGGCTGGTCTAGGGACATTTCTGCTCGGTATGGCCCACAGGGTTATTTCTTAAGTCTAGGATGTGGGTGCACAGCTGCTAGGTTGGGGAACAGACATCAACTCAGCCAAATCATAGCTGATCCTGGACCCAGGCTCCTCACAGCTGGTTGTGGCATTTAGCCATCAGTATGGGCTTGGCATAATGAAAATGGAGTTACAGTACTGAGGAAGTATAGTGGCTACCAGGTCCCAGAGGAGGGTGCACTCCAGAGGTGGCTCTGGTCTCAAGATGGCACTATGCTGCAGCAGCTTGTCTCACAGGGGTTGGTGAGGGGCAGATGGTGCACACCTTGTGTGCCTAGTCTGAGGCAATGCATCTGCATGAATTCCCAGCAGCCTTCCAATCTGGGCTCAAGGCTTGTTGAGTACTGTGGAGCTTCTCCTGTAGTAAGAATGGTAGGTGTTTTCAGTGCCACTGGAGAGTGGCGGGATCATCTGCTTACCTTTTTCCTGCAACTGGAAGTCTCTCCTAACTCTGGGCCAATCTATTCCAAGTGGTGGAGACAACACAACGGAGTGATGACCTCCTGGAATTCCAGTCACTGCAAGTGTATCTCCACTCCCCTACTGCACTCCAGTCCTCTCCCTTTGACACTCCAGTCAAATCTTAGCTGTTTATTTGTTGTTGCCGTGGTCCTTTCTTGTCACAGACATGCATGCTCAGCATCTCTGGTCAATCATCTTGCTCCAATTTTTTTATCTTTATAGCTAAAGAGCAACATAACAAGAAAATCAAAGATGCTGTGTCACTTTTCTACAAGATGTTTTAAAACATTATGTTTTGAAGCTTTTTCATTTTACATATGACTCAATTACAGTTATTACTTAGCTTTCTTTGAATGGATTTTTGAATTTGATTGCCACTAAACTAATTTTGCTTTTCAAAGTGTTTTGTTGCTATAATTATAACTTATTAGTTATATGATAAGCGACCAAGGTGGAATACAGCTACTCAAAATTCTGTACAATTATTATACCAGTTGGAAATTGTAGCTCAGGAAAGATGTACTGTTAAATGAAAATTTAGTAGTTACAAAATGCTGAGTCAAAACTAATCTTCTTCAAGGTATAAATCAACTCTCCAGATTGACATAACCAGACAAAGAGTTTAACTTTCTTTTTAGTTTATTATAATGAGAACACAAACAGTTTGGGGAGGTATCTCTTTGACAATTATTACCAGTATAACAAGACTTTTTGAAAACTAGTACTAAATGCCCTAAAATGAAACAAAAAGCAAAATAAAATAAAATGAACAAACAAAAGAGATAATCAAAATCAGGTGGTTTTTTTTTTGTTTTTTGTTTTTTTTGAGACGGAGTTTTGCTCTCTTGCCCAGGCTGGAGTGCAGTGGTGCGATCTCAGCTCACTGCAGGCTCCACCTCCTGGGTTCATGCCATTCTCCTGCCTCAGCCTCCCGAGTAGCTGGGTCTACAGGTGCCCGCCATCACACCTGGCTAATTTTTTGTATTTTTAATAGAGACGGGGTTTCACCATATTAGCCAGGATGGTCTCAATCTCCTGACCTCGTGATCCGCCCTCCTTGGCCTCCCAAAATGCTGGGATTACAGGCATGAGCCACCACGCCGGCCTCAAAATCACTTTAAAAATGAAACATTTTTAAATAAAAATATAATTCAAGACAATGCAAGAAATATAATCTAGAAAAGTTATATAATGATGAATCTTCTATTTCCACTTAAATGTATGAGAGGGCTGTCCCTGTGATGTATAGACTGAGGAGGCAATTGCTTCCGGAGCATAAGTTAAGAGTCACATCTTACTCCTACTCCTGAATATCTCTGGTTCAATGAGCTGAAATTCTGATCTTTAAATTTCTGCTTCTAGAAGTAAGGTTAATTCTGAAGGCATTCCTGCTACAAATTAACTAGATCCTAAATAAAACATGCATTTTTCTAACGCATTGCTAGACTCAAGGGAGTTAAGAAAATCTCCAAGAATCACCTCCTAAATAAACACACATTATGCAAATTGATACGTGAGTTTAGGCTAGAGTAGGACCACTGAGCAGTAACTGCAGAACAACCTGGAAAAGTGAAGTTGCCTAAAAAAAAAAAAAGTGCTGATATTAGTGTAGAAAGAAGAGACAGTGTCGTCGGTTGGTTGCAATGTGGAATCGTTAAACTGAACTCAAGTGATTCCAGATTGAGAGCAACTCCTGGCTTTTAGTAGAAGTGGTGCAAATCCTCTCTGGAAGATAACAACTTCTATTTAGACTGCAAGATTTTCATAGATTAAGCTCAAGCAAATTTAGCTCAAAATAAAGATCAACAAAACCACAAAAGAGATGACTGTATGACTGAAATTTAGCAAAAACAAGAGAGATTTCCCCAAGGGTTGTGGATATTGAAACTAAGAAACAGAGAACACAATATAACTAAAAATGAAGTGTCTAAAAATATATATAAAAAAACAGAATCTAAAATGCAAAAGCAGAGACCTCAAGAAATTACTAGGATCATTTTGAAAAAAATAGAAATTTTAGGTATAAAAAATAAAATTGTTTTAAAAAATCAATATTAAATAGCAGATCAGACATAGCTGAAGAAAGATGTGAACTGGAAGATAAGCCAAAAGAAATCACTTAGAATATAGTACATAGAGAAGACAAAAATATAGAAGAAAGTTTTAGAAATATGAAGGAAAGAATAAGATTCAATATAAGGCAAAGGAACTGCTACAAAGTCAGAATAGAGGAAATTTAAAAGAGTGAATATTTGCAGAAATAATAGCTAAAAATAGATGAAAAATATGAATCTACACAGAGGGAACCAAACCAACGCAAATACCATGCAGGATAAATTAGGAAAATGTACACCTTCACACTTTGTGATGAAACAGCATAAAACCAAGGAGAAGCTCATAAAAGCAGGCATAAAGGCCAGGCAGACCATCTATGAAGAGGTGACAACAGTGAAATGTGTAAGATAAAAGAATTGCTGAAATAAATAAAGAAAATGACTATAGACAGCAGGTAGGAGACAGAAAAAAGAAATGGTGCTCAAATATGTTGGTAAACATATAGGTAAACATTGTCTTTATAAGATACTACAAATAGTGCTATCTTATTTATAGGTTAAAAAGGAAACAGAACTAAAGAAAAACATGTTAATTGGGAGGAGAGAGTGATAGTAAAGTGTTCTAGAACACTGCTTAATACTTTATCAACTTGTTGATGGTTTTAAACAAGAGGATTCTCATTTAATGAGTTGTCTAGCCACTTTGAAAATGTAGGATGGACCCCCATACAAAATTTGGTTCAAATGTCAAGATTGATGAACACACACACACACACACACACCCAACAGGGTATGAAGAAGTTTATTACTCATACAATAAGATTTGCTGGGGAAAGCAGGGAGGCTCCCAAGTGTTCCAAAAATGGCTTGCGAGGGCCAGAAAAGGAAACTGGCTTGAGGTTTTCATGGTGATTAGTGGTGGGGCTGGGTCAGGGTTCCTATGTGAAGTTTTAAACTTTCCATAGGTGCCAAGGGAAGAAAAACTTGAGCTTTCTTATTCAGCTTGCTCAGATATGTGGCAGAAGGGGAAAAGGGATGGTGAGGCTTAAAAGTTGTCAGCAGCAAAATGTTAAAAATAAATGGAGTAACATTCTTTATTACAATTAAATCCTGATATATGACTGATGACTGAAATTCACCATGTTTAATTTAATGGATTTCATACTTAAATAAGCCATTATGATACCCTGTAAAGCCTGTAGCCTGAAGCCAGTAAGGGAGGTGAAAATTCCATTGGAAGCATTATTTGAAAGTCCAACACTGTGTAGGCTGAGAAGTGAAATGAGTGCCTTGGTCACTCATTACTATGGTTTGAGTGTTTCTGTCTTCTCCAAAATTCGTGTTGAAGTGTAATCCCGACTGCAACAGTATTAAGAGATGTAGCCTTTGGGAGGTGATTAAGTCATGAGGGCTTTGCTCTCATGAATGGTATTAGCACACTTATAAAAGGGTTTGAGGTTGAAAGGAGTGCTCTCTTGCTTTTCTGCTCCTCCTCCACATGAGGACACAGTGTTCCTCCCCTCTGGAGGATACAGCAACAGGGTGCCATCTTGGAAACAGAGAGCAGCCCTCATCAGACACCAATGCTGGTACCTTGATCTTAGACTTCCCAGCCTCTAGAACTGTAAGAAATAAATTTCTGTTCTTTATCAATTACCCAGTCTAAGGTATTTTGTTAGGGCAGCATGAACAGACTAAGACAGTCATTATGCAATATCCATCTCTATCTGCACACTTTTATAGATTCTTGTGCCATTCAATGGTCTGGCTGCCTGGACTGACCACTGTTGGCAGAAACAATTCCTTGTACAAGGTTGGAACTTTTTGGGTAAAGAATTCTGGGAACATTTTGTCTCATAGAGACGATGTATATAAATATTATTCTTGAGTGTCTTTGAGGCTAGAAGTGCAAGATCAAGGTGTCAGCAGGTTCGGTTTCTTCTGAGGCCTCTCTCTTTAGCTCTCATCCTCCACCTGTGTGTTGTCTGCGTCCTA
The DNA here is from genome assembly GCF_029289425.2 of Pan paniscus. NCBI lineage: Eukaryota > Metazoa > Chordata > Mammalia > Primates > Hominidae > Pan > Pan paniscus. The sequence goes on from NC_073258.2 coordinate 102,038,690, forward strand.
AACTCTTCTTATGAGAACACCAATCATATTGGATCTCAGCCCACCCATGTGACATCATTTAACCTTAATTACCTCTTTAAAAGCCCTATTTCTAAATACAGACACATGCCACTTACTGAGGGTTAAGACTTCAGCATATGAGTTTTGGAGAGGCAAAATTGAGCCTATAACAGGTATACTGTGTCCCTTTGAAGGTAAAGGCAAATTGTGGTGGAAGGCTATTCAAATAGGCCCTGAACACTAACCAAATCTATAATACAAAAATCTGGGCTAGGTGCAGTGCCTCATGCCTGTAATCCTAGCACTTTGAGAGGCCAAGGCGGGCAGGTCATCTGAAGTCAGGAGTTCAAGACCATCCTGGCCAACATGGTGAAACCCTGTCTCTACTAAAAATACAAAAAATTAGCCAGGCATGGTGGCATGTGCCTGTAATCTCAGGTACCCAGGAGGCTGAGGCAGGAGAATCACTGGAACCTGGGAGGTGGAGGCTGCAGTGAGCTGAGATGGTGCCACTGCACTCCAGCCTGGGTGACAGAGTGAGACTCTATCTCAAAAAAAAAAAAAAAGGGTGACAGAGTGAGACTCTATCTCAAAAAAAAAAAAAAAAAAGTACTGTGTCCGGAATTGGTGGGTTCTTGGTCTCACTCACTTCAAGAGTGAAGCTGTGGACCCTCGCGGTGAGTGTTACCATTCTTAAAGGTGGTGTGTCTGGAGTTTGTTCCTTCTGATGTTCAGACGTGTTCAGAGTTTCTTCCTTCTGGTGGATTCATGTTCTCACTGGCTTCAGGAGTGAAGCTGTAGATCTTTGCAGTGAGTGTTACGGCTTTTAAGGTGCCATGTCTGGGGTTGTTCGCTCCTCCCATCTGGGGTTGTTCATTCCTCCCGGTGGGTTCGTGGTCTCGCTGGCCTCAGGGGTGAAGCCACAGACCTTCGTGGTGAGTGTTACAGCTCATAAAGGCAGTGCAGACTCAAAGAGTAAGCAGCAGCAAGATTTATTGCAAAGAGTGAAACAACAAAGCTTCCACAGTGTGGAAGAGGACCCGAGTGGGTTGCCACTGCTGGCTCTGGCAGCCTGTTTTTATTGCCTTATCTGGCCTCACCCACATCCTGCTGATTCGTCCATTTTACAGAGAGTTGATTGGTCTGTTTTACAGAGAGCCAATTGTTCCATTTTGACAGGGTGCTGATTGGTGCATTTACAATCCCTGAGCTAGACACAAAAGTTCTCCAAATCCCCACTAGATTAGCTAGACACAGAGCACTGATTGGTGCATTTACAAACCTTGAGCTAGACACAGGGTGCTGATTGGTGTGTTTACAATCCCTTAGCTAGACATAAAGGTTCTCCAAGTCCCCACTAGATTAGCTAGATACAGAGTGCTGATTGGTGTGTTTACAAACCTTGAGCTAGACACAGAGTGCTGATTGGTGTATTTATAATCCCTTAGCTAGACATAAAGGTTCTCCAAGTCCCCACTAAACTCAGGAGCCCAGCTGGCTTCACCTAGTGGATCCCACACCAGGGCCACAGGCAGAGCTGCCTGCAAGTCCCACACCGTGCACCCGCACCACTTAGCCCTTGGGCGGTCAATGGGACCGGGTGCCACAGAGCAGGGGGCGGTGCTCGTCAGGGAGGCTTGGGCCACACAAGAGCCCACAGTGGGGAGGGGAGGCTCAGGCATGGTGGGCAGCAGGTCCTGAGCCCTGCCCTGTGGGGAGGCAGCTGAGGCCCGGCAAGAATTTGAGCACAGTGCCATCAGGCTGGCACTGCTGGGGGACCTGGCGCACCCTCTGCAGCTGCTGGCCCAGGTGCTAAGCCCCTCACTGCCCAGGGCTGGCAGCGCTGGCCAGCCGCTCTGAGTGCGAGGCCTGCTGAGCCCACACCCACCTGGAACTTGCACTGGCCCATGAACGCTGCACGCAGCCCCGGTTCCCACCTGCGCCTCTCCCTCCACACCACCCTGCAAGCAGAGGGAGCTGGCTCTGGCCTCGGCCAGCCCAGAGAGGGGCTCCCGCAGTGCAGCGGCAGGCTGAAGGGCTCCTCAAGCATGGTCAGAGTGGGCGCCAAGGCCGAGGAGGCACCAAGAGTGAGCGAGGGCTGCCAGCACACTGTCACCTCTCAATCCCCCCTCTAAACAGGACACCCCAACTGCTGTTGGGAATTTGGCCGATGACCGCTCTAGCTACTTCCTGCTGCATAGGTGCGATGAAGGGGCCCTGCAGTTGTAGTGTCCTCCAGAGGGGAGCTCTCTAGGCCAGTGAAAGTGCCAGCGGGTCAGTCCAGGGGTCCTCGGTAGAAGTTGTTAGTTGAACTCATTTGGGGTTCCATTTGTAAGACCATCTGTAGCTTGATGTCTTCGATTCTAGAGGAAACAAATTTGACAAGAAGGTTAAAAATACAGGGCCCAAAGGTGAGTAACAGCAAGATGGCTGTCATGGGACCTAGAAAGGGGAGAAGCCATGTTGCCCAACTCCAGAGGTTGGTATAAGAGTTTGAAAGGCATTGTCTGATTTCAGAAGCCTTTTCCTGTAAATGCCAGGCAGCATCTCATACTACCCCTGACTGGTTAGTTTAAAAACGACACTTTTCCCCTAAGAAAGTGCAGAGTCCTCCCTTCTCAGCAGTGAGGAGGTCTAGGCCTTGGCAGTTTTGGAGAGTCACTGCTGCCAAAGAGTCTATTTGGGATTGTAAAGTAAGGATAGATTTCGTTATTTCTTGCACACTGTCTGAGAAATCCTTTGAGAGTGTGTGGTAGTAGGATAATGAAGTAGATAAACCAGCTATTCCAGTTCCTGTAACAGTAGCCATTCCTAACCCTATAAGTAGGGGTATTAGTTGTATGGCTCTGCACTGACGGACTTGAGCTTTGAGGGGTACTGATAAGGTCTGATTTCCTGGGGCAATGTTAACGTTGGGACTTAGAAAGACTAAGGTGCAGGTACCTGTCCAGTTAGTGGGGAGGGAAATATAGGTCAATGTTCCACATAAGAATATACCTTGATTGGGTAGACAGAACTGGTTATGTATGTTAAAAAGGTGTGTGAGTTTGTTGTTTTCATTTTCCCATACTCCTAGAGTACTTGCCAAGGTAGCTCCAGTGAGTGGCTGGGAAGGGGTGTTGGGAGCAAACTGAATGGCTCCCTGTGTTCTATTTTCGCATTGGAGAAAAAAAGTTTTATATCCACTAGGACCATTTTGAGAGAGTGATTGAAAGATGGGATGAGAAGGCATTCACTAGTGGTGGGGGCGCTGCTGCAGGGGGTCCAGGGGTGAATGGTCATGCAGGGAGTATGTTAGCCATTACAAAACCTGGACTGTTTGTTAAGCAGGGAGGAGGTGATGATTTTGGGGGCCTGTGAGAAGTGGACAAGCCATCTGAATGGAGCTGTTTGGGTGACTCAGAAGTTACTATGATCAGTTGGGGCTTGAAGTCGTAGGGTGTAATTACACTGACGTGGTAGTAGGTGCCCCAAGGGCAGGCCTGATAACAGATTGCATTGGATGCATAAAGGGGCTTGGAAAGTTAAGATAGTATTCATGGTTACAGGGCCTTGTATGGGCTTTTCATTGCTTGTGTAATAGGTGAGGTTGGAAATGTAAAAATGTGAAAGTTGCATTGCACATCCTGTTAGGGTATTCTTGGTCCTATCAGATATGGGGAAGTCAGCTAATGATTGGATATTTAGAAGTCAGAAAGGGTCTTTTCCTTCATAACAAGAGTTGTAGGTCTAGTTGGTAAAGACCCAGTTTTTTGCAGGAATGGGAGTGGCAACATAGGCAGAGGTTGATAGACAGATACAAAGCCAACAGTCATTTGCCAGGGAAGGATTGGACTGGTTTAACAGAGAGTGAGTTAAGTTGAGAGTCTTGTAGTGGTAATTAGGAGCTAGTGGAAGGGGAGGGGTGATTGTATGAGGTATCCAAGGAAGCAGGAGGGATACATAGGCAAAGAGCAAATAGGAAGGTAAAGAGGGTGCTCTGGAAAATGAGATCATTTTATCTAGTCTGAGTTAGAGGTAGGAGTAAATTGCTGTCAAAAGGAAGGAAGATAGAAAGAAGGTGGATGTGATTAGGATTTTCATCCTGGCAGGAGCTAGAGTATTTAGTCCTATCACAAAGAGTATGGTTAGTATGCTGTTTTCACTTGTCTTTTTTAAGGAGGAAGGGGTCTTTCCTCAGGATCAGTGGTAGAAGCCTTTTTAGTCTGGGATGTTTCCTTCCAAAATAGGTGCAAGTCCTCCAACAGTTCACTGGTGTATCGAGGCTGGTCTGGCTGATCTTGGGACTCCTGAGCTTGTGGTCCCGCAGGTTCCTCAGGGGATGTCCAAAGTTTAACTCGGGTGTGGTTAATCCAAGATTCTACTCCTGCCAGCTTAACTGCAGTGGGAGTAGAGAGGATTACCGAGTATGGTCCTTCCCACACAGGGTCCATAGATGGGGAGGTAGAGGGGAGAGATTTGACCAACACTAGATCTCCTGGTTGAAACAACTCTGTTCCCTTTTCTCTGTGACATCCTTCAGGTAGGTTTTTAAGGTTTTGTTGATAATTTGCCAAAGAAGTTGTATCTTTAACCAAGTTGGTCATTTCCTGATCAAGTAGGAGGTCATTTGTGGGAAAAGGTCGTCCATACAGCATTTCATATGGACTGAACCCTATTTTATGAGGAGAATTTCAGATTCTCAACAGGGCCATGGGCAAAAGAGTAGGCCATGGGAGATGAGTTTCTTGTGTTAGTTTCCTTAAGTGCCTCTTGAGTGTTTCATTTGCCTTCTTGACTTTCCTTGAGGATTGTGGCCTCCAGGAGCAGTGAAGGTGATATTGTATCCCTAGCACCCTGGAAATTCCCTGAGTTAATGTGGCTTTAAAGGCCAGACCATTGTCACTCTATAAGCTTTGGGGAAGCCCAAATCTAGGAATTATTTCATGAATTAGGACTTTAATCACTTCCTGAGCCTTCTCTGTCTTGCAGGGGAAAGCTTCTATCCAATTTGTAAAGCTATCAACACAGACCAACAAGTATTGAAATCCCTTTGACTTAGGCATATGGGTGAAGTCTAACTGCCAGTCCTCTCCGGGATAGTGACCTATTCTTTGTTCCCCAAAAGGGGCCTTATGATAAACCAAGGGATTATTCTTTTGGCACACCTCACAGGTTTTGACTACCTGTTGGATGGTCCAGAGATTTGGCCCTGTAAATAGGGATTTGGCCATTTGATTAGTGTTTTCAATACCCATATGAAAAGTTTGGTGGAGGGTTTTAAGTATTTTCCACTGGCTGGCTTCAGGTATAAGTACCTTTCCTTCTTCTGTCACCAACCACCCCGAGGGGAGAAAACTATGCCCCCATGAAAGTCCCCACTCTGCTTCAGTCAGGGAATACTGGGGCTTAATCTCTTGGAGGGGGTTGTTCCATACCAAGGGCCCTTCCATAGGTATTTCTAATTGGGGGTTCTGCCTGGCAGCAATTTTGGCCTCAGCATCTGCCTGATGGTTTCCTTCTGCCTTATGTCCCTCACCTTTCTGATGGCTTTGGCAGTTTAAGACTGCCACCTCCTTGGGTTTTTGCACTGCATGCAATAACTCTATAATTTCCTTGTGGTATTTAATGGGGGTTCCCCCAGAGGTTAGGAACTCCCTTTCTTTCCATATTGCAGCATGGGCATGTAGGATTAGATAAGCATACTTGATATCTGTATACACATTTATTCTTTTTCCCTTTCCCAGTTCTAAGGCTTGGGTAAGTGCCATTAGTTCTGCTAACTGGGCACTGGTCCCTGGGGGGAAGAGGCTTACTTTCAAGTATGGTTACATCACTAACTATGGCATAACCTGCCCTTCGTATCGCCTTCTCCACAAATGAACTTCCATTGGTATATAGGTTAAGGTCAGGATTAGCTAAGGGGACTTCTAAGAGGTCATTTCAGGTGACATAAGTCTGGACTACAATTTGTTGGCAGTCATGCTCGATTGGTTCCCCATCCTCTGGGAGAAAAGTGGCAGGATTGAGGGCCACACACGTGCATATTTGAAGCACCGGTCCCTCAAGTAGTAGCACCTGGTATCTAAGTAGGTGGTTGTCTGATAGCTATAAACTTCCTTTGGCATCTAGTATGCCATTTACATCATGAGTAGCCCAGATAGTGAGATCCTTTCCTTGTATTATCTTGATAGCCTCTGACACTAAGACAGCCACCACCGCAACTACCCTTAAACAGTGAGGCCAGCCTTTTGCTACTACATCAATTTCCTTACTTAGGTATGCCACTGGTTGTGGGGTTGTCCCACGAGTCTGAGTAAGGACTCCAAGAGCTATCCCTGCTCTGTCTGTGATGTATGAAGAGAAGTTTTGTCCTGTCGGAAGGTTTAAAGCTGGAGCTTGTACTAGGACCTGCTTTAAGGTTTTGAAGGCTGTTTCTGCCTCTTATTCCCATTCTACTGGATGAGTATTTACCCTCTGAGTTTCCTTGATTAGAGTATAGAGGGGCCTGGCTATCTTGCTGTATCCGGAGAGCCATAGTCAGCAAAAGCCGATAATTCCAAGGAACCCCTGCAACTGTTTTAATGTCTTAGGGTGAGGATAAGCCAGTATAGGCTATATTCATTCCTTGCTGATGGCCCTAGTCCCTCTGGCTAAGATTAGGGCTAGATATTCGACTTGCTCTAGGCAAAGCGGGGCCCTCAACCTAGACACCTTGTACTCTTGATTAGCTAGAAAGTTCAAGAGATCTAGAGTAGCCTGCTGGCATGAGGCTTCCAAACTGGTAGCCAAATGTAAATCATCCACATACTGAAGGACCAGAGTGTCTGGACTTGAGAAGTCCAGATCTTGGGCCAGTACCTGACCAAACAGATGAGGGCTATCCCTAAACCCCTTGGGGCAAGACCGTCCACGTAAGTTGGGATGTGTGGTCTGTGGGATCCTCAAAGGCAAAGAGAAACTGGGAGTCAGAGTGCAGGGGAATACAGAAGAAGGCATCCTTGAGGTCCAGAACCATGAACCATTCTGCTTTCTCTGGTATTTGAGAGAGCAGGGTATAGGGGTTGGGTACAACTGGATATAGAGGAATTACTGCCTCATTGATGAGTCTAAGATCTTGCACTAGTCTCCACTGACCATTCGGTTTTTGTACTCCTAGAATTGGGGTGTTGCAGGGACTGCCGCATTTCCTTACTAAGCCTTGAGCTTTTAAATGTTTAACAATATCCTGTAATACTTTATGAGCTTCAGGCCTTAAGAGATATTGCCTTTAATAAGGAAAAGTGGTGGGATCTTCTAACCTGATTTGGACTGGACAGGCATTTTTTGCCCTTCCAAATTGTCCTTCCAATGCCCAGACTTCAGGGTTGATTCCCTCCTCAAGCAGGGGACAACAAATGAGTAACTTGTTCCCCATATTCATGTAGATAATAGCTCCAGCCTTGGCTAATATATCCCTCCCTAATAAGGGTGTGGGACTTTCAGGCATAACAAGAAAGGCATGTGAAAAGAGCAAAGTCTCCCAATTACAACTGAGGAGGTGGGAGAAATACCTGGTTACAGGATGTCCCAGGATTCCTCAGATGGTAACGGACCTTGAGGACAGTCGTCCAGGACAGGAGATTAACACTGAGAAGTCTGCACCAGTGTCAAGGAGGAAGTCAATTTCCTGGCCCTCAATGGTTAAACATACCCAGGGCTCAGTGAGGGTGATGACAGCTGGCTCTTGCCCCAGGCACCCTCAGTCCTGTTGTTGGATCATCTGGTTGGGGGCTTCTGACCCAGAGAACCTTCATCCTCTGGGGCATTGCACCTTCCAGTGATTGCCTCGGCATAGTGGACATGGACGAGGGGGCAGCTTGTTTCTCATTGGACAATCCTTTTTAAAGTGTCCAAGTAAACTACAGTGATAACAAGCCCTACCGGGTGATTGACCTGCTCCATTTTCTGTCCTCTCTGAACTACCAAGGTTTGTTTGTCTGATGGCCATGACTAAGGCTGCGACCTTTCTCTGATCTTGCTTTTCCTTTTGGACCTGTTCCTCTTGGTCCCTATTATAGAACACTGAGGTTGCCAGGTTTAATAATGCCTCTAGATTTTGTTCAGGGCCCAGGGCTTGCTTTTGGAGCTTTCTCCTGATATCTGCAGCTGATTGGGTAATAAACTTATCTTTTAGAATCAATTGACCCTCGAGTGAGTCGGGTGACAGGGGAATATATTTTCTTAAGGCCTCCCATAGCCACTCAAGGAAGGCAGAAGGATTTTCTTCCTTTCCCTTAGTTATGGTGGACATCATTGAACAATTCATGGGCTTTTTTCTAATTCTCCTTAGTCCTTCTAGAACACAGGTCAACAGATGTCTACAACTCCAGTTCTCATGATCTGAGTCAAGGTCCCAGTGGGGATCCATACTGAGGATGGCTTGCTGATCAGTAGGGAATTTGTCCCTTTCTTTGGGTGTCATTCTATCATTTACTTGACTAAGATACCAGGTATCTCCAAACTCTCGGGCTGCAGCTAAAGCTGCATTCTTTTCATTAAAGGCCAGGGTTTGATCTAACAGTAGCATGACGTCTCTCCAAGCGAGGTTGAAGGTTTGCCCTAGACCCTGTAGGACATCTATATACCTATCAGGATCATCTAAAAACTTCCCCAGGTCTGCCTTAATCTGCTTTAAATCAGAGAGGAAGAAGGGGACATGTACCCGGGTTGGGCCAAATTTCCCTCCCCCTACAGCTTGAATGGGACATAACTGATAGCCCGGGGAGGGGGTGTTTGTGATCCTTTGGAGAGTTCTTTGCTTATTTCCTTCTGGGCAGGGGAGATTAGAGGAGGATTATCATTAATAGGAAGGGGAGCTATAGGGAGGCTAGGATATGGGGGTAAGCTGAGAGGTCCTCCTGTGGGACGTAAATTGTAAGCTTTGCATACTTATGTATTCCCCCTCAATGAAAAGAAAGCTTGGACGTAAGGTATTTCACTTCATTTGCCTTCCCTCTCACAGAAAAGGTCAGCTGCAGGATAGTATTGTAATTTATACTTCCTTCAGGTGGCCATTTTTCCCCATCAGAGAGAGAATATTGGGGCCAAGCCATAGTGCAGAAAAAAATGAGCTGCCTCTTTTTCAGGGTTTGTGGGTCAAACTGGTCCCAATGGCTTAGGATGCATTTCAAGGGTGAGCCTGTTGATGCCTGAGTGTTTCCCATCTGAAAGACAAAACCGCCCACACTTTTGGTTTGTTTTGTTTCTCCTCCTGCCCAAGAGCCCACAACAGTCCCTGGATCCTGCTGATTGGAATAGTTGCACTCACTGATGCAGCAGCAGAAACACTAGTTTTCCTCCCAGACCACATGGTGGACTGAGGAAGTTCGGATTTAGTGGCCCTTACCAATGCATTCTCAAAAACCTGCACCCTTGCCTGTCCTCCTAGACCACAAGGAGAACCAAGAAAAATCGGATTTAGTGGCCCTTACCGATGCATTTTCGAAAACCTGTTAGAGTCCTAAGCATTCTCCTGTTAGTATTGGGACTTTACCTGTGTCCTATAAAGATGTTATGCCCCAAAAATGAAGTGGAGGGCCATACCCTGAGGGAGGGAATGGATCTCCAGAGTTGGAAGAGTGATGCCTTTTGTCCTCACTTATATGAATAGGAAGGATACAATTTCTGAGGCTCCCCATATCCTAGCTTCAGGAATAGCTTTTGTTAGGCCTGTTAGTCTGAGGAGGGATCCTAAAATTCCAGGTAGTCCCCACTATGATGGGGCTTTGGGCAAAAATTATGTCTTTCTGATTGGTGAGCCCAGGTGGCTAAAGAACGTAACAGAGCCCTGGAGTTTATACTAGAAATCATTCTTATAGGAGAAACTAGAAAAGCACCAGAGACAGGTAGTGATTTTTAGAAGTGGGACTAACCTTGGAGAAGAGAGGTGAGAGGAAGTTTGCCTGGCAGGCATTAGGATCTAGGGGGCAAAGGTCAGGATAGATAGGATAGATGGGTGAGTCTCGCTTGGGCAACATGCCTTTGAGAGTTCTGCTCATGGCTGCAGGGTCAACCATCTTGTTGTCGGGACCCCGGAGTTGCATGGCTTTCCTCTGTCGACCCTCGGCTCAGCCCAGAAGTACAGGAAAAGTGGAAGCTGGTTCTAGGCAAACCAACGCTCCCAATTCCGAAGAGTCGGGAGTTGTTAGAGAGCCCTTTCCCAGAAAGCCTGACACCAGTGTCTTTAGTCTGGCACCTAGTCCCTTTTAATTGACTGACAGGTGCCGGGTATTTAGCTCCTGAATACGAAGGAAAAATAGGACAGAATAGCAAGCGAAAGGGGTCCGATGGTACTCACTGCTTGGCAATAGGTGACAGTCTCACCACTCAGCGATAGGCGATGGTCTCACCACTTGGCGATAGTACCTTCGTTGTTGCCAAAATGTGTCCAGAATTGGTGGGTTCTTGGTCTCACTAACTTCAAGAATGAAGCCACGGACCCTCGCGGTGAGTGTTACAGTTCTTAAAGGTGGTGTGTCTGGAGTTTGTTCTTCTGATGTTCGGATGTGGGATGTGTTCAGAGTTTCTTCCTTCTGGTGGGTTCGTGGTCTCACCAGCTTCAGGAGTGAAGCTGCAGACCTCTGTGGTGAGTGTTACAGCTCTTGAGGCAGCATGTCTGGAGTTGTTCACTCCTCCCGTCTGGAGTTGTTCATTCCTCCTGGTGGGTTCGTGGTCTCGCTTGCCTCAGGAGTGGAGCTGCAGATCTTCGTGGTGAGTGTTACAGCTAATAAAGGCAGTGCAGACCCAAAGAGTGAACAGCAGCAAGATTTATTGCAAAGAGTGAAAGAACAAAGCTTCCACAGTGTGGAAGGGGACCCGAGCGGGTTGCCACTGCTGGCTCGGGCAGCCTGCTTTTATTCCCTTATCTGGCCCTACCCACATCCTGCTCTTTGATCCATTTTACAGAGAGCTGATTGGTCTGTTTTACAGAGAGACAATTGGTCCATTTTGACAGGATGATGATTGGTGCATTTACAATCCCTGAGCTAGACACAAAAGTTCTCCAAATCCCCACTAGATTAGCTAGACACAGAGAACTGATTGTTGCATTTACAAACCTTGAGCTAGACACAGGGTGCTGATTGGTGTGTTTACAAATCTTAAGCTAGACACAGAGTGCTGACTGGTGTATTTACAATCCCTTAGCTAGATACAAAGTTTCTCCAAGTACCCACTAGACTCAGGAGCCCAGCTGGCTTCACCTAGTGGATCCCGCACCAGGGCCGCAGGTGGAGCTGCCCACCAGTCCCATGCCATGGCCCGCACCCTTCAGCCCTTGGGCGGTCAATGGGACCAGGCACTGCAGAGCAGGGGGCAGCGCTCGTCAGGGAGGCTTAGGATGCACAGGAGCCAATGGCGGGGGTTGAGGGGAGACTCAGGCATGGTGGGCTGCAGGTCTCAAGCCCTGCCCCACCGGGAGGCAGCTGAGGCCCGGCAAGAAGTCAAGCACAGCGCCGGTGGGCTGGCACTGCTGGGGGACCCGATGCACCCTCTGCAGCTGCTGGCCCAAGTGCTAAGCCCCTCACTGCCTGGGGCCAGTGGCACTGGCTGGCTGCTCTGAGTGCAGGGCCTGCCAAGCCCACGCCCAACCATAACTCACACTGTCCTGTGAGCGCCTCACTCAGCCCCAGTTCCCACCTGCCCCTCTCCCTCCACACTTCCCCGCAAGCAGAGGGAGCTGGCTCCGGCCTCAGCCAGCCCAGAGAGGGGCTCCCACAGTGCAGCGGTGGGCTGAAGGGCTCCTCAAGCATGGCCAGAGTGGGCGCTGAGGCTGAGGAGGCTCCAAGAGTGAGTGAGGGCTGCCAGCATGCTGTCACCTCTTAGTACAATTTGCTGAGTAGTTGGAGCCAGCAATTTCAATAATATTGCATATGAGTGCCTAAATGAGGGAGATCACAGTTTTAAGACTGTGGTTAAGCCCTGTGAGGCACCGTTCATTTTTTCCAACTTTAAGAACAGGCCAAACAGGGCTGTTAAATAGAGACACAGTGGGGGGTAATCACTCTTCAAATAGGTCTTATATAATGATTTTAATTTTTGAAGTTTCTGTTTTAATTTACATTAGGCAGTATTAACTATTTAAGTAGAGAGGGATCATCCATAGGGTCCTATTTTGTAAATCCAGTTTATAAGGGATAAAAATTTAATTTTAGTTTATTAGCTATTGGCTTAAAGCATTCATGCCCACTATGGGATATTTTAAAGCAATGGACGCTATGATCAAGGAAATTTAGGCAAGGTGATAGTTCTGGTAATTAAGGTGACACATAACTCTTTGTTCTCTTTTATGTTCAGTAACTCACTTAAGATTATAGGGGGTACCTTGTTTAAATTTAGTGGGATCCTCAGGTACAACTAATTTAGGCCACAGTATGGATGAAGGCTGTAAGATTTGCCAATTGATATATTTCAGCAGCTTTTAAAGTTAATTTAGAACTTGTATTTTAGATGTGCAAAAGCTTATCAGCATTCTTATTTTTTGTATGTAAATTCTTTAAGTAAATTTTGGATTTTCAATTGGGTCAAATTTTGGACCTCTGTTTCACTTTTGTTTGTTTGTTCCTTCCTCTTGTATCCAGGTTTCTTTCTTTTCTTTATTTCTTTTTCTGGTACTTCCTTTATTTCTTCCTTCCTTCTTGCCTGCCTGCTCGCTGGCCATGTTGCTGGTTATGGGATTACTTTGGAAGTGAGGAGGTACTCTCTACTCTGCTCATATTTTTAAATAAGAGATTCTTCAAGAGATTCTCAAACCAGCATCATCAGCATTAGGGGCCTCTCTCATGGCGGTGGTAGAATTAGCCTTTGGCTGTGCCACAGGTGTGCAATAGGTATTTTCCTTACAACCTTGAGGATCAGGATATTTTCTGGTGACAGAGGCATAGGCAGCAGCAGCAGCAGCAGCAGCAAAAATAGGACGTATTTGCATTTAGGAGTGTGACTTAAGCATGCCACGCAGTAACTACTTTTCCATGCAAGTGACCACACAGTGGATATCAGTGTTTCCTTTGAGTGTGCTATAGAATGGAGATAACACCTGGTTGAGGCATATGACCACGGGGCCCAGGGTAAAAGTTGTCCTCAGCTTATGCTAGAATCAAGACATATGATTTTTTTCTGAGACTTACACAGGTCTGGGTTAAAGCACAAGAGCCAGGGTCACTTTAACAAGGGCTCCAATACCATCACCTGGCTCTAAATGTCAGTTATAATATCTGACTTAGATCCATTAAATCTATAACAAAGGCTTGGTAGGACTCACCAAATGCAGCATAAACTGGCACAGCTCAAAGAGAAAGCTCACCAGCAGGCATGAAATTCCGTTAGAAAAGCCAAATCAAATGAAAAAAGACTTCCATTGGTGGTAATTGTGGTCTATACACCCTGCTCACAGCTCCAAGTATAGTGCCCACTGCTCTCCACACAAAACACCAAGCCAGTTGCCTTTCCTTTATCTTTGTAGCCATTTTTGGACTTAATTCAATACAGCCTACTTTCTCCAGTAAGCTTCATTATGTGAGGAGTAAATATTTTTAGGCCCTCTTTGTGTGTGTGTGTGTGTGTGTGTGTGTGTGTGTGTGTGTGTGTAGGCGGGGAGGGGGCAATGTTCTTGTGACATCATCAGACTGAACCCAAACCAAATTTTGGATACAGTCCATACTTTTTCAGCTGGATGGCTACAGCAGCTTGTCTAGTGGGGCTGAGAATGTACCTTTCAAATGAGCTCCCAGGTGAGACCACACTTTGGATAACAAGATTCTAGAGTTCTTTTATTGCTTAAGGTCTTAAGATGCTGAATAATTAATACCTAATGTAAATGACGAGTTAATGGGTGCAGCAAACCAACATGGCACATGTATGCCTATGTAACCAACCTGCACGTTGTGCACATGTACCCTAGAACTTAAAGTATAATAAAAAAAGATGCTGAATAATTAACCACGAAAGAAAAAGTGTATAACAGCCAAAAGCATTCAATGAAAATGAAATTGAGGAACAACAACAACAACAAAATGTGACAAATATATCCAAATACCTGTATAACAAATCCAAATATATCAGTGATCATAGTAAACATAAATGAACTGAAACTGGCAGGTAAAAATATAAGTTGCTTATATGTTATTTTTGAAGACCAAGAAATGTAAAGACAAAAAAAACTTGAAAGTTAAGATTAGAAAAAGATACACCAGGCAAATACTAACTGAAAAGAAAAAGAAAAGCTAGGTTAGGATAACTACATCAAAATCAGAAAAAATACATCTCTGATAAAAAGAATTAAATGGCAAAGAGAGGATCAATGTATAATGATAAGGGAGGAGACCACCCCTCATATTGTCTTATGCCCAATTTCTGCCTCCAAAGAAAGAAGAAGTAAAAACTAGAAGGCACAAATGAAATCCACAGGCAGACAGCCCAGCACCGCACCCTGGGCCTGGTAGTTAAAGATCGACCCCCGACCTAACTGGTTATGTTATCTATAGATTCCAGACATTGTATGGAAAATCATTGTAAAAATCCCTGTCCTGTTCTGTTCCATTCTGATTACCAGTGCATGCAGCCTCCAGTCACGTACCCCCTGCTTGCTCAACTGATCATGACCCTCTCACCCGGACCCTCTTAGAGTTGTGAGCCCTTAAAAGGGACAGGAATTGCTCACTTGGGGAGCTCAGCTCTTGAGACAGGAGTCTTGCTGATGCTCCCAACTGAATAAACCCCTTACTTCTTTAACTCGGTGTCTGAGGGTTTTTCTCTGTGGCTCTTCCTGCTACATTTCTTGGTTCCCTGAGTGGGAAGCAAGGTGATTGGAGGATGGTGGAGGCAGCTCCTTAGGGGGCTTAGGCTTGCCCTGTGGAACATCCCTGCAGGGGACTCTGACCAGCCCGAGCAATGCGGATCCTGAGAGCGCTCTCGGGTAGGCATTTGCCCTGGTGGGACGCCTTGCCAGAGTAGTGTGTGGCAGGCTCCTGTGGAGGATCAATGCAGTGGCTGAACACCAGGAAGGAACTGGCACTTGGAGTCTGGACATCTAAAACTTGGTAAGACTGGTTTTTGGAACTTGCCCACTCCATTTGAGTGGAAGCATGGCCTGATCACCCACGGCGTGCCTTTATCGGTGCTTTGGTTTTGGTTTTGATTTGGTTTGGATTGCTTGACAGGACTGGTCTTAGGAACTTGCCCACTCCATTTGAGTGGAAGCGTGGACTGATCACCCACAGCGTGCCTTTATCGGCACTTTAGTTTTGGTTTTGGTTTTGACTTGGTTTGAATTACTTAACAGGACTGGTCTTGGGAACTTGCCTACTCCATTTGAGAGGAAGTGTGGCTTGATCACCCACGACGTGCCTGTACTGGCACTTTGGTTTTTGTTTTTGACTTGACTTGGATTGCTTGATACTTTGGTTTTGACTTGGCTTGGATTTCTTGATACCCTGATTTTGGTTTTGATTCTGGTTTGACGTAAACTGTAAAAGTGTGTGTGTGCCCTTTTTACCCATTCTTTGTTTTGTGGTGTGTGTGTGGTGTGAGCGTGGTGTTTTGTCTTGAGGGAACATGGGTGAGACACAAAGTAAGCCCACCCCACTAGGAACTATGTTGAAAAATTTCAAAAAGGGATTTAAAGGAGACTATAGAGTTACTATGACACCAGGAAAACTTAGAACTTTATGTAAAATAGACTGGCCAGCATTAGAGGTGGGTTGGCCATCAGAAGGAAGCCTGGACAGGTCCCTTATTTCAAAGGTATGGCACAAGGTAACTTGTAAAGCCAGGGCACCCAGACCAGTTCCGGTACATAGATGCCTGGTTACAGCTGGTTTTAGATCCCTCCACAGTTGTTGAGAGAACTGCAGCATAAGCAGCTGGCAGAGGCAGAGAGAGAGAGAAAGACAGAGAGGAGAGAGAGACAGGCAGAGAGGAGAGAGAGAGACAGGAGAGAGAGAGACAGAGAGGAGAGAGAGAGAGGCACAGAGGAGAGAGAGAGACAGAGGAGAGGGAGGCAGAGAGGAGAGAGAGAGAGGCAGAGAGAAGAGAGAGAGAGGCACAGAAGAGAGAGAGACAGAGGAGAGAGAGGCAGAGAGAAGAGAGAGAGAGGCACAGAAGAGAGAGAGAGACAGAGGAGAGAGAGGCAGAGAGGAGAGAGAGACAGAGAGAAGAGAGAGAGAGGCAGGGAGAGAGAGATTGGGGCAGAGAGGAGCGCAGAGGCAGAGAGGGGCCAAATGAGGCCACTGACAACCTGTAGCCTTCTATCAAAAATCCTTAACTCAGTAATCCACGGATGGCCCAAATACATTTAACCTGTAGTGGCAACTGCTTTGCTAACAGAAGAAAGTAGAAAAATAACTTATAGAGGAAACCTCATTGTGAGCACACCTCAATAGTTCAGTTCAGAACTATCCTAAAACAAAAAAACAAAAAAGTAGCTTACTAACTAAAAAATCTTAAAGTATGGGGCTCTTCTGTTAGAAAAAAAGGAGAATTTATATAAAGAGGAATGTTATGTGGTAAATTATTGTCCTAAAATAGGGAAGAATTTATATGAAAAGGAATGTTATATGGTAAATTATTTTCTAAAGTAAATTAACTGTTTTTTTAAAAAGGTTATAAAAGGAAATTTGTGCAAGAAATGTTGTATAATTTAAAAGTAATTAGGCCTCCTAAATATAAAACTATTAAAGAAATACTTTATATGCAAGGTATATAAGGAAAGTAAAATATACTTTTGGTAGAAGAATTATAAGAAGGCATAAGAATATAAAGTTTTACCTATATTAAAAGGTTAAAAATATGTGTATTTTGTTTTAAAGTTTTGATCAAGTTTTAAAATGTTATTTGGAAAGAAAATTCTGTGTGTAAACATTGGCAAAAGTTAAAGAGGTATCATCCAGTTTTTCTGTAAACTGGACATTAAAATAAAAGCATAACAGGTTTTTCTTAAAGCACCAACCTGCTCTTTAGCAAAAATTATAAAAGGCTAAAAAGAGTCTATAAAATCTTACCTTATGGTCAAACATTGAAAATTGGATAAATATGTCTACAAGGTTTTATTAAAATTAGGTTTAACATTAATAACACACTAATATAAAGGTAAAATTAAGCTTATCTGGTATAAAAATCATACAGGAAGCATTGTTAAATGTAAAATGGTATTTGGCTTTCTTTGGTTTAAAAAACTAAAGAAAAATAATATAACTAAAAAAAACTAAAAAAGTTTAGTTTAAAAAACTTAAAAGTATATATATAAAATATAAAAATAGGTGCTAAAGGAAATTTCTCAGTAAAAAAGGCACTAAGGACTATAAACTCCACTGCCAAGGTCCCCACATTTAAAACAAAAGGTCAATTTCTTAAATATTATATACTTGGTTTATCTTCCATTTTCCTTTCCCTCAAAAACTAAAAGTCTTTTAGCACATGTACCACCCCTAGAATTTCCGGTAAACCAGCACCAGCCTGAAGATCACATTCTCATCAAAGGGTGCAAAGAAGAAAAACTTGAGCCAGCCTGGTAAAGACCCTACCTTGTGCTGCTAACCACCGAGACTGCTGTTCGTATAGCAAAAATGGATGGACTCATCACACCTGAGTCAAGAAAGCGCCACCCCCTCCAGAGTTGCGGGCCATAGTCCCAGGGGAAAACCCTACCAAACTCAAGCTAAGAAAAATTTAACTCCTTCATCTATTCTATTACTCTTTCTTCTTTCCTCGTTCTATTGCTGACCATCTAGTTATTAACATAACCAAGTCAATTTCACCTCAAACTATGGCATTTAATGCTTGCCTTGTTATACCCTGTAGGGACTTGCCAAGTCAAAGACAACTTTCTACTTCAGAAAAGCACTTCTGTCCCTCCTGACTCTCCTCAGGCTGGGCATTAGTAGACTAGGACCATTTAATCTGGAGAGATTTCAATAAAGGCCCCAGTGCCAATGAGGAGTCTTGCCTCCCAATGTAGAGCTTTCATGCCATAGTTGGTCCAATGTTCTGTGGACCACTAAAGAGCAAGGATGGACTGTCCCAACCAGTTTTTGTAATTTCCTAAAACCATACATTCATTTTACTAGAGAATCATGGAAGTTAAAGACTTAAGCTTTAGCAATTAAGACAGGATACCAAGATGCAAATGCCTGGTTAAAATGGATCAAATATTCCATCTGCACGTTAAACAAAAGCAATTGTTATGCTTGTGCACATGGCAGGCCAGAGGCCCAGATTGTCCCTCTTCCACTAAGGTGGTCCTCCAGTCGACCAGGCATAGGCTGCATGGTAGCTCTTTTCCAAGATTCTACAGCCTGGAGTAATAAGTCATGGCAAGCTCTCTCTGCTATATCCCAAAGTCCGGCACCCTGCAGGTCAGCCCCTGAGGGCCATCCAGCTTCCGTCTCCCAACACTAAGTTCACTTCGTGTCTCTCACAACAGGGAGGAAACTTAGCATTCCTTGGAGACCTGAAAGGATGTGATGAGCTTGAGAATATTCAAGAGCTTATCGATCAGTCAGCCCTTGTTCATCCCTGAGTGGATGTGTGGTGGTATTGTGGTGGACCTTTACTGGGCACTCTGCCAAATAACAGGAGCGTCACTTATGCTTTCGTCCATTTGGCTGTCCCTTTCACCCTGGCATTTCATCGACCAGAGGGAGAAAAAATAAGACATCGTAAAGCGAGAGAAGCCCCTTATGGGTCTTTCGACTCTCACATCTATTTAGATGCAACTGGAGCCCCGCAAGGAATACCAGATCGATTTAAAGCTTGAAATCAAATAGCTACAGGATTTAAGGCAATATTTTAGTAGGTGACAGTGAATAAAAATGTAGATTAGATAAACTACATCTATTACAACCAACAGCAATGAGCTTTTCATGAGTTAAATGAAAAACTTAGGTCAGCCCCAGCCCTGGGTCTACCTGACCTGACAAAACTTTTTACACTGTATGTGTCAGAAAGACAAAAAATGGCAGTTGGAGTTTTAACCCAGACTGTGGGGCCCTGGCCAAGGCCAGTGGCCTATCTCTCAAAACAACTAGATGGGGTTTCCAAAGGCTGGCCCCCATGTCTAAGGGCCCTGGCAGCAATGGCCCTGTTAGCACAAGAAGCAGATAAGCTAACTATTGGGCAAATCCTAAACATAAAGTCCCCCCATGCTGTGGTGACTTTAATAAATACCAAAGGATATCAATAGCTAATGAATGCTAGACTAACTAGATACCAAAGCTTGCTCTGTGAAAATCCCCACATAACCATTAAAGTTTGCAACACCCTAAACCCCGCCACCTTGCTCCCGGTATCAGAGAGCCCAGTTGAACATAACTGTGTAGAAGTGTTGGACTCAGTTTATTCTAGTGGGCCCAACCTCCGAGACCATCCTTAAACCTCAGTAGACTGGGAGCTGTACATGGATAGGAGCAGCTTCATCAACCCCTGCAAAGTGACTCTGAAGAAGATGACAAGCCCTGCTCCAGTCACACCCGGAAGCTGACTGATCCACGCATGGCCGAAGCATGAGGAAACTCATCACGGAACTCATTTTCCTTAACATTTGGAATTTTACAGTAAGGACTTCAACTGTCCTTCCTCAGATTGAGGACTGTTCCCAGTGTATACATCAAGTCACTGAGGTAGGACAAAAGGTTGCTACAGTCCTATTATTTTATGGTTATTATAAGTGTACTAGAACTCTAAAAAGAGCTTGTTTGTATAATGTTATTCTATACAAGGTATATAGCCCAGGAAATGACCAACCTGATGTGTGTTATGACCCATCTGAGCCTCCCATGACCACAGTTTTAAAAATAAGATTAAGGTCTGAGGACTGGTAGGGGCTCATAAACGATACGAGTAAAGTGTTAGCCAAAACAAACAAACAAAGAAAAGGTGCCCAAACAAGTCACCTTGAAGTTTGAGGCCTGTGCTGTCATTAATAGTAATAAGTTAGGAATAGGATGTGGTTCTCTTAATCAGGAAAGAGGCCATATGGCAGAAAATAAGTACATTTGTCATGAATTAGAACTGTGTTAAAAATGAATGTGGATACTGGTCTTGTGTCATTTAGGCTACTTGGATAAAAAATAAAAAGGATCCTGTCCACCTTCAGAAAAGGAAAAGTGGCCCTTCCTGTACCAGTGGCCAGTGTAACCCCTTAGAACTAGTAATAACCAACCCCCTTGATCCTCGCTGGAAAAAAGGGGAGCGTGTAACCCTAGGAATCGATAGGGCCAGACTGGATCCTGGAGTAAATATCGTGGTTTGAGGAGAAGTTTATAGACGCTCTCCTGAGCCAGTATTTCAAACCTTCTATGATAAACTGAATGTGCCAGTACCAGAAATTCCAGGAAAAACAAGAAATTTGTATTTGCAATTAGCCAAGCATGTAGCCCAGTCTCTCAATATCACTTCATGTTATGTATATAGAGGAACTGTAATGGGAGATCAATGGCCATGGGAAACCCTAGAATTAGTACCTACAGACCCAGTTCTTGATGAATTCTCGGCTCAAAAGAATCACCCTGATAACTTCTAGGTCCTAAAAGCCTCAATCATTAGACAATACTGTATAGCAAGAGTGGGGAAGGACTTCACCCTTCCTGTGGGAAGACTCAGCTGCCTTAGGCAGAAACTGTATAATAGTACTACAAAAACAGCCACCTAGTGGAGTTCAAACCACACTAAGGAAAAATCCATTTAGTAAATTCCCAAAGTTGCAAACCGTGTGGACCCACCTGGAGTCCCACCAGGACTGGACAGCCTCCACTGGATTATGCTGGATATGTAGGCATAGAGCTTACACCAAATTACCTGACTAGTGGGCAGGTAGTTGTGTTATTGGCACTATTAAACCATCTTTCTTCCTACTGTCCATAAAAACAGGCGAACTCCTCGGCTTCCCTGTCTATGCTTCCCGCGAAAAGTGAAACACAGCCATAGGTAATAGAAAAGATAATAAATAGCCCCCTGAGAGAATCATACAATATTATGGGCCTGCTACTTAGGCACAAGATGGCTTGTGAGGATACCCAACCCCCATTTACATGCTCAACTGAATCATATGGTTACAAGCTGTCTTAGAAATAATCACTAATAAGACCGGCAGAACCTTGACTATTCTGGCCTGGCAAGAAACCCAAATGATAAATGCTGTCTATCAAAATAGACTGGCTCTCAACTACTTGCTAGCAGCTGAAGGAAAGGTCTGTAGAAAATTTAACCTTACCAATTGCTGCCTGCATATAGATGATCAGGGGCAGGTCGAAGATATAAAGACATGACGAAACTGGCACATGTGCCTGTACGCTTGTGGCACAGATTTGACCCTGAGGCCATGTTTGAAAATGGTTCCTGGTGCTAGGAGGATTTAAAACTCTTATAATAGAAATTTTAGTAGTAGTAGGAACTGCTTACTGATCCCTTGTTTACTACCTGTACTCATTCAAATGGTAAAAGGTTACATCGCTACTCTAGTTCACCAGAATGTACTACATTCAGCACAAGTGTACTACATGAATCACTATCGATCTGTCATGCAGGAAGACATAGGTAGTGAGGATGAAGGTGAGAACCCCCACTAATAAAATGAGTGAGAGGAGGGGAATAAGGGAGGAGACCACCCCTCATATTGTCTTATGCCCAATTTCTGCCTCCAAAGAAAGAAGAAGTAAAAACTAAAATGCAGAAATGAAATCCACAGGCAGACAGCCTAGCCTCGCACCCTGGGCCTGGTAGTTAAAGGTCAACCCCTGACCTAACCGGTTATGTTATCTATAGATTCCAGACATTGTATGGAAAAGCACTGTGAAAATCCCTGTCCTGTTCTGTTCCGTTCTGATTACTGGTGCATGCAGCCTCCAGTCACGTACCCCCTGCTTGCCCAATCGATCATGACCCTCTCACGTGGACCCCCTTAGAGTTGTGAGCCCTTAAAAGGGACAGGAATTGTTCACTTGGGGAGCTCAGCTCTTGAGACAGGAGTCTTGCTGATGCTCCTGGCCAAATAAACCCCTTCCTTCTTTAACTTGGTGTCTGAGGGGTTTTGTCTGCTGCCCTTCCTGCTACAATAACAGGCTTAATTCACTAAGATTTGATAACAATTCTAAACTTGTATCCACTAAATAACCTCAACAGTTATTGATGAGGAGGTCTAATAAGTATTCATATATATATATACACACACACACACATACATATATATATACACATATACACACAGGCATAGACACACATATATGTAATTCATGGGGATATAAATTGGTACAATCTGCTTTAGATTTATGTTTAAAGTTTAATAGTCTCAAGTAATAGAATTTATTATTTTTCTCCTAATTATATACCCTAAAGAAAATCTTGCACATATGCAAGAATATTCATAGTGTTACTATTTGTAATAGTAAAATGGTTAGAAACACCTTAAATGTCCACCAACAGGAAAATAGATAAATTGTTGTATATTCATGAAATAGAATGTTATATAGCAGCAAAAAAGAATGAATTCCAGCTGTACACACAATTTGGCTCCATCTTAGAAAATATTAGGGAAAAATTCAAGTCATTAAAGATTACATAGAGTACAAGTCTACTTTTATATATCTCAGAAATAAGCAAAAGTAAATAAATATTGTTTATTGACAAATACATATTTGAAAAATTTAAAAATTTAAAAATCAAGGAAAAATATATCCTAAAATTATTATAGCAGTTATCTGTGGTAGCAGGAGGACTGGAGATGAGAGGAACCTAGGGAGACACTAATGTACTTATTATACTATTATTCTTAATCTGTTTGCTGGATCATTTTAATTAATTAACATACATGTTACATATAGTCTCTCATATGAGTCAGATATTTATTATGAACTTTTTTTATAACTCTTTTTTTATTATTATACTTTAAGTTTTAGGGTACATGTGCACATTGTGCAGGTTAGTATGAACATTTTTAATTTAAAAATATGAAAAAATATAAGGCATATCCCATGTCTAATGTATAGCAAACAACAAAAAAATCCTAGCTTTTCTTATCGTTATAAAGAAAGAAAAGAAATTGAGAGAATCAAATTGAACAATTGCCTACATTTGGAGGAAAATTAGCCTCCAGTCACTAAAGAGGTCCTGGGCAGCGTGAGGGCACCTGGAGCTTATTGGGCAATGGGAGCAATGATAACTAGGAGAGTGGGGAGGAGTTAGTTAAAGGGTACTGGAAGGGAAAAACTGGTGTGGCGGGGGCTGCTAAATGCAAATATTTAGCAGTTTCTCATTATATGTGGCTTATAACACCTCCATGGGATGTTCAAACACCTTTGGGAAAAGCCACATTTAGTGTTGCCTCATTTAGTGTTGGCTCTGCACCCACTTCCCAATTCACAATTTAACATCTTAGGAACAATGCACGTTAACATTTGTGAGAAAACCCACTAGTTAGCAAACAAAAACCAAAAACTCATTCAGCTTTATTTAACTGAGTAGTGCCCAGTTTGACCATGAGGCTCTTTTCTCTCTGTGTAACAGTATCTTATGGAACTGACTTTTCTTTAGAGTTCAAATTGAGAAAGTCAGGCCTACTTTGTTTTATCTATAGCCAGTAGAATTGTAGGGCCATATTTGAACCAGAGATCCTAGGCGAGGTAAAATGACTTGGGTTCATATGGGAAAGACTGTGAAGAATTTAAAATTTGAAAGTTACTCAGGCTTTGACATAGTTGCCATATGTTGGCTTACCAGTTAAAATTCCTCTTTATATTTATCTTTGTGGTAATATAGATTTCCTCTGTGTTTCAGAAGAAATTGTGTCTGTGCATGGTTGGTATATATGCATACACATGTGACTCTACGTGCAGCAGTATTTTTTCTTCTACATGAATTACCAGCAATCTGTAGCCAGCTATATCCTATCTCAGTCTGAATTTGGGAGTTTCAATTATTAAGGAGTTTGATGACCTGGAACAAGCAGTTCAGCTGGTCAAAGATTTGGAGGAATGAAGCTGAACAGAAACCAAAAACAGACTCTTACTTCCTGTGATGTGTGGTAAATGGAACATTTTAAGGTACTAATTTAAACCCCTTGTGTTTTGGGTACATAATATTCCACCAAAAGTCTTCTAAACCTACTTTACAATCTTCAATTTTTCTGTGTTATTTATTTGTATGAAGTAAGGTTGGAGGAGCAATGGCTTCAAGCCAAATAGGCTTGTGATTTTTCTAAATCAGAAATTGCCTCAAATATTTCTATCTTTCAATGTCCTGGGTCATGGTGTTCTACTGAGTTCAGGCACAGTACAGGCAACTTCCAAATTATTTTATTTCCCCTTTTTTTCAGACTTAGATTCTAGCAGAAACATTTTCAATCTTTAGTCAATCACACACAGTCTATATTTAAGCTTAGTGCTAAAACATTACTTATCTTACCTTAAGAAACCTGGGAATTCAGGTAGAATATATGATCTACAATAATAAAGGAGTAGAAGGATATGAATGAATGAGCCTGATTAATATTCTGTGGTAATTTTTTTAAATTTTTTCACAAATTGCTTTGAGAACCTTACAGATGGGCTGGTATGAAAATTTCTTTCCCTGACTATATTCTGTAACAGTATATTGATTAGCTGATATAATTATTGTGAATACCAGAAATGTTACTGCAATGGATAGGTAAGGAGCATTTAGTTCAGAGAGAATATAAAACAATAATTGGGGAAACTTTTGAATTTTGTGAAAATGGAAAAAAGGTATTGAGAAAGACTGTACCAACACTAGTGAGACCTTCCTGGACAATTAAAAGGCAAATTATGTATAATCAGACTGTCCTGATGTTAATTTCAAGTTCCCTTTCATCACCACAGGGCTAACTATGCTTAACTAAAGTGGTTGTAGTTGGTTAAACAAAGAAGATAGAGCTAGTCGGGCTTATATTTGTATTTTACTCTTGTTACTCAGGTTCTGCCAGTCCTTTTCTGTGCATCCTGGGCTGGTCTCTGCCACAGGCTCTGGGCGTCTTTCCCATTGTAGTCACAGAGCCCTACACTAAGTGGGGAGTTCAGTAAATGCACATTGACTAATTGTTGAGTGCATGTGCTGGGATAGTCATATTTTGTTCTGTTTTTTTTTGTTGTTGTTGTTGTCTTGTTTTGTTTTTCTCAAGACAGAGTCTCACTCTGCCACCCAGGCTGCAGTGCAGTGACACAATCTTGGCTCACTACAACCTCTGCCTCCGGGGTTCAAGGGATTCTTGTGCCTCAGCCTCCTCAGTAGCTGGGATTACAGGTGCCAGTTACCATGCCCGGCAAATTTTTGTGGTTTTAATAGAGATGGGGTTTTACCGTGTTGGCCTGGCTGGTCTTGAACTTGTTACCTCAGGTGATCCGCCCCCCTTGGCCTCCCAAACTGCTGGGATTACAGGTGTAAGCCATCCTGCCCAGCCATGTTTTGTTTTAAAACATATTTAGAAAGCAATGCTAGGCTCTGTATTTCCTGAAAGTTCATTTTAGAAACATTATTCATTTTATTATTAGGAACAATTTGCTTTCTTCACTCCATGCTGCATAAGGATCTAGCATTAGTTACTCAGAAATGGCCTTGTGTTTTTCTCCTCATAGCACCTCTGACATTAGTGCTCTCTGTATTCCCCTTGATCAACATTCTTTATTCTTCATTCTACCTGGGAAATTACTGTTTTTGGTGGGAGAAGTAACTTCATTATTGAAGTATGAGCTGAAAATAGATTGCCTGTAGTTCGGGAAAAGTCTGGATACCATGACACTTCCTGGATAACATCATTAACTATTTCCCATTGGCTATTTCTCAGCCATTTTTGCATCCAGGGCTACCCTTTCACATTCATTGTTTAATTTAGTCCTCATACCATATAAAATGAGGTCAAATTAGTACTGTTTTCACTTCAAGAGACCTAAAACAGAGAGATATTATATGAGTTGTTTAAGCTCCCACAACTGATAAATGTCAGGCCCTAGATTCTAATCCTACAGCTTGCTCAGCTCCAAAGCTCTAGCTTTTGCATTGAACTTGCAGTTATACTGACTATTGTACATTGACTATGTAATTGTATACATACAATGCCTATGTGTTCATTTCTATGGCACTGTATTTCCTTTTTAGCAAAATACATTTTATTAATTTAGAAGTCATTGATCTAGGGATTTAAGCTCTTAAATTTTAAAGCAGCTTTCTCTCTCTCTCTCTCTCACTGTCAGAGGTTGGCTTTATTTTGTTAAATTATAGCAATGAGGCAATGCCAAATATAGTTTTTAAATGACTATATATTTCAGCTGGGTTTGAAGGATGAGTGAAATGTTGCCAGGAGAAGGGAGAAGGGATGAACTGGCAAGATGGAGTAACAAGTATAAAGGCATTGGTGCATGGAAGCACTTGATGCAATCAAAGATATGAAAAGTATCTAAATACATGAAGATTTTCAAAGATTTCTCAAATTTTCTGTTATAGATTCTGAGTGATAATTTGATAAACCATTTAAAATGAGTATACAGGAAAACCGTATTGTGAGAAATTGACTTGAAGCCTTGAAGAATAGTTGATCTTAACGTTTAAAAAGATTCCCATACTACCTTCATTTTGAAACTCAAAATCCTTGTGATGATTCAAGTTCTGGGGTTCTGATACAGCTGTTTTAGCTGAATTGTGTTAAACAAAGGATTACATACACTTATTTCTTGGAATTAATATTTAGTTGTATATTGTAAGCAAGGATGTATAAGGACATCTTGTTCAAATCCTATCTTCCAGCAGTTGTTTTAAAATATCCTAAAATGATGACCAACTACTTATTTGAAAAAGATCTCCACAAATCGCTTTTGTATACTGTTACAGGTTAACTGCTTATATGATCAATACATTCTTTATTTCTAATTAAATTCAGAATCTTCCTAAAAAGGCCCCACTAGTGTCCACAGTGATTTATTGTATATTAGAATCTATTCATCTTTCTCTTACAAGACACAAAATTGGCATGAAGAAAGGCGCCTGAACTCTATTTCAGCTCCTATCCCTTTAGCTGGACATATTTGTGCAGGGAAAAACTGACACAAGTGATCTTACCTGATGATCTTGTTAAAATACAGATTACTAGGCTGCATTTAAGATCTATTGATTCATAATCTCTGATGATAAGATTTTTTAATTCACTTGTCCAGTGATTCTTTTGGAATCACATGACCCTTGTCTAAAGACTGAGTTTTGGGAACCACTGCTTTTCATAGAAACAAAATAGAGAAGGTCAGTGCCTTCATTCATTCATTCATTTATTCATCCAAGAAATAGCCATGGAGAGCCCCTTGTGTGTCAGAAGTTATGGAAATAAACAAGACACAATCCTTGATCTTAAGGAACATCAGACTATATGTATTATGTAATTATATTTAAAAATAAACTACTTAACCAGATGTGTTACCATGGAAGGGTGGAGGAAATTCTGTAGAAAACCTAAATTTATGGGAATCTAAAAAAATTTCACCATGTAAAAGATATCTGAGCTGGGACTTAGAGGATGAATAAAAGTTTGCCAGGCAAAGAAGAGGGTGAGCAATCCAGGGAACAAAGAAAGCAATGAGTGGACGAAATTTCTGATGGACTTAGAGAATGGCAAGACAGTTAGGGTGGCTAGAGTATAGGACATATGGATAGGGAAGTGGTAGCAGAGATTGAATTTGGAAAGATAATTAAAAATCAGAAGTTCCAAGATATGAATTTTATTTTTTATTCTTTATTCAGGAGTCAACCAAATTTCTTAATGGATATTTTAATGTGAACATTTTGCTTTTAAGAATAAACTCTTCTAGCAGTATGGAAGGAGCTTCTTAAGTATGGGATTTCATAAGAGTTAGAAACCGTTGAAAAGAAAGCTGGCTAGTCCTTCTTCTTCCTCTCTCACTCTCTCTCTTGCTTTTGTTTTCTTTTCTGTCCCTGTTCTTCCTTTCATCTACCTTTCATTCATTCTCTCCCTCCCTCCTTTCCTTCTCTGTCCTTTCTCTTTCCTTCCCCTGTCTTTCTCCCTCCCTTTTCCGCTCCCCCCCATCTTCTTCCTTCCAGCAAATACGTATTAAGTAGCCACCACGTGCTAGACTCATTACTAGGCTTTAAGGATACAAAAATAAATAAATGATGGCCCTGCACTAAGGAGCCCATTGTCCAGAAAGGGAGACAGACAAGTCAATCTGCCACTATGGTGTGGTGAAAGTTATGAAGAAGATGGGAAAAATGTCACCATGTAGGAGATGATGAAAGCCTGCAGTGAGATAACGGTAATGGGTGAGGAGAGTAAGGTCAGCGCTAGCGGGCAGTTCTGTAAGTTTTGATAATAATACACGTAATACAATTATGTAGCACTTAGCACACAACTGTCTAAGATGTGTGTGTGTGTGTGTGCATGCATATGTATTTAATCCTCACAAGCACCCTGTGGAGTCGTACGTCCAATACCCATTTTACAGATAAGAAAATTGAAGTAGAGCAAGCTTAAATGATTTTGCTGGGCTCTCATGACTAGTAATCTAGCCATGAAATTAATCTTGTCTCTACCAAGGTTACAGTCATTCAGCATTGACTCTAGAATCAGTGCTCTAAAATGAATGGTGACAATGAGGGATAGGGAGGAGTACATGAACACTGTTAAACTTTTAACTTGAGAAATTGGTTAGATGATAATTCTGTTCACTGAGAGAGAGACCACATGGGGGTGGTAGTGTGGTAGAAAGATAAACTTTATTTGGTAAATATTAATTTTGAAGTGTATACACTTATGGACATATTCAATACTCTTCTTTAAATATGGGTCTGGAGCTCAGGGAAAATATGTAAGCTGAGTAAGACGAGGAGAACAAGATTGGATGGAATTCTAATTCTGGGCAATATCTTCATTTAACAAGAAGGCAGGAAAAATCCTCTGCAGTAAACAATACCAGTTACTCTAAGTTACTCATATAAATTCACTTTCTTGTCATTTGAGTATTTCTGAGTTATATCACTACTATTATTTATAATAATTTATTCTAGAGCTACAGTGATTTTTAGTGCTTTTACACAAATAAACATATAGTCTCATTTGATCTTCATGATAGTCTTTGAAGGGAGACAAAACAGATAGGAGGAATGGAGATTCAGATAAGTTCTGTGATTTGCCCAGAATCACACGTGTTCGAATCTGTAGTCAAGCCTTCTTATTTGACTTCAGTTTTAGCACTCTTTAATCGACATATGAACCTTTTCTTATGAATACATTCTATTTATTGTTTACCACAGTATGTAATTCATCGTGGTTAGTAGGCATCTGCTCAGTTTCCAAGGAATATGAATTTAGCTGAAACAATTTTTTTTACACTTTACAGTTTCTAAATTATCATATTTAAAGCCACTACTAAATTATATTTCAGCATTTAATGGGACTACGATTGTGCTGCCTTGTCCATCCTTCTTATTTAAAGTTTAGGAAATGAGGAAGAATAGAGGAACATTATCTTAGAGTTTTGAATCAGTATAAAAATATGTCTATCTAGCTATTGATTGGAAAATGAATTTTTTTCTTCTGAGGTTTTACACTTAAACACTAAAGTTCTTAAAATGATCCATAATGCCACATTTCATCTGGTTCTCCATTATTGCTGACGTTCATTTCTTATTGAGCCAGAGTTTTTGCCATTCCTTCACCCCTCCATGTACATTTTTACCTTGGAGTCTTAGAACTCTGCTTTACTATGAACTCCATTCCCGAGATCTCCTCCAGGCCCTTACCTCCTTTTTTGTTCATGTCTCCCAACTCCCCAGCTTTTTATCACTCCCTATTTCTCTTTCTTGTTTTTTTTTCTTTCTATAGCAATTACTATAATTAGAAAATTTACCATAATTTAAAAATTACTATAATTAAAATTGTTTTACTATAAAGCAATTACTATAAATTAAATTTTTAATTTAATTTGTACTTATACTTTAATCTTTATTAGATATTTATCTCCCCACACTAAAATAGGAGCTGGGTTTGTGTCTGTTTTGTTCACTGCTGACGCTACATCCTCAATATCAAGAACAGTACTAGGCAAACAGTAGGCACTCATTAAGTAGCTGCAGAATGAATGAATAATATCTAGAGTTTTCCATAGTTGCATACCTTGTGGGTGAAAGAACATGAAGCAAATAGAGAAGAGTGTAATATACAAGTGAATATTTTTTAGTAGACAATTTTTAGAAGATAAATTCATATATATATATATACATATATATGTGTGTATATATATATATCTGAGTCTTGAGAATTAGAATACTTTCCATTCAGTACTATGTTTCATTATGCTGAAAAGCTGTCACATTCTCATCGGGGCACCTTTAGCTAATAGGAGGTACCAAAGATGAGAGCATTAAGATAGACAGAGGATGGAAATCAGAGACAAGTTATCTGTGTTTCTTTTCCATCTGCTGCTCCATAGTACATTTGCAGTCTTGTTCAAATCACCTAATATCTTGATTCCCAATTTCTAAATGCAGAAATTGAAGTACCCTGCCTACAATCTCACACAGATATTGCTAGGAATAAATAAGGGAGGTAAGAGGAAGTATTTTATAAATTGGAAGGCATTATTAAAAAATGCATTCTAGCAGTAGTATTTTGCTAATACTACTTAGCAAAGACTTAGTGATTATATATCGGAAAAACTGTGTGATGATCAGCCCTATCTAGTAGGTACGATTGTTGTCTCAAAAGAACAATGTAGGGGCCAAGATTAAATGTTATCATTTGATTTGAAGAATATTCTTATAAACACCCATTTGGATTTGGTTCAATTTACTAATATTTTAGTTAATATATTTTTTCTCTCCCTGCACCCCAAATCTAATTAACTTTACAGTAAAAACAAAGGTTGAAAGGTTCAAAAAATTAGTGCAGTTTCTTCTGGATTTGGGTTTATGATTAGACTTTTTCAAGATGTGTTTTAAAAATATTCTTTCAGTTAAAAATCTACTCCCAATGTGATCTTTGAATTTCCATAATTTTAAAAATTAGAATCTCTGGAAACCTCATTACATTTTTTTAACACTCTAAAATAATTCTTGAGATATATCACATTTTTTACAAGTTTTGAAAAATTTCTCATCTCTAGATAGGTATTTTTAGTAAGACTCTTGACTTATTATTTATGCTGTAATCATCTCCTAATAAAATCTTTTTGGTCTTTAGAAGATCTAACTTTCTTGTCTTCAATAAACCACATTGAATTGGTTAAAGCAGATTATAAATTATAAGGAGGGAGGGGAGAGATCAGAAGTGGTTCAGAGGTATGGTAAGAATGTGGCCAAAACTCAAATAATAATAAATAAGAGTAATGACATTTTCATCTCACTAGCTAGTTAATTGACATTTTTGGTTCACCAGTTTCACAGTGAATAATAACTATTCCTAAATGAGACATAGTAAGCATAGCCACAATGTTGAGGTGAAAATATATTTAACTTCAGAATGTTCATCTTTTAATTCCAGCTACTTAATCTACTTCTAGATCTCAATGTAGAACTGTTAACTGATTCCCCATTTTCATAGTATACTACTCATATGCATTGTTTATTAGTTTTTGTATCTGTTGCTTCACTATTACTGAAGAGGAAGTACTTTCTAAATTGGAAGGCATTATAAAAATGTGTTCTAGTAGTAGTATTTTGTTAACCAATGAAACTATAAATTCACTGGTTATTAGAGAAGATCCACTGAGAAACTTTGTAATATTGAACATCAAGATCTTAGGTCTAACTCTAAGAAAAGTTAATGTAATTTCAGGCTTTGAAGAGTCTGAGAACTATTCTGGTAAAATCAGAAATATCAGATTTCCAGATCCTGGAAATCAAAAATAATTCAGGACATGAGAAATCTTCAACACATCCTGGATTTTTAAACAAGTCTTTAAAAAACATAAAAGTGATCACTTTTAAAACCTTAGCTACAACAGTGGGAAGATAAGAATCAATGAAAATGTACACTGTGGACGAAGTTTGTTTTTTTTTTTCTGGAAGAGAAGTCATGGGTCATAGATTAAGAAGAATACTCTTTGTTTCTGGGGCATTGTGCTCCCCAAATCACAGTAATTAAATTCACCAAGAATATAAATCTTTCACTTTCTTTCACTCTCACCTTCTTTCTTTAGATCCTAGTTATTCCTTCATGGTTCTATTTTCACTATCAAGGTATATGTTTAATGAACAATGAAAATTGCTCTAATAATGGATTATTCATCACCTATTATCAGAAAAATATACAATGATATCTGACAGTATTATAGACATCATATTTATTGACTCAGTATAATTGAAATTTTAATGAACTATAAAAATGTAAAATTTTAAATTTTAACAGGTGAAAAATATGTGGTATGAGCACCTTTCCTACATTCACAGTGGCCATTGATAATTGGATATAAAACTCTTTCCTGTGACCCAGCATATCACCTAAGAGTCTTTGTCAAAACCTACCTGCATTTAGTGTCCTTTCCTTAACAATCAAATCTAAAATATTATCTTTATCTTTAATCTTTCAACATAAAATGATCATTTTCTTTATCTTTTATTGAGTGGTTTAATAGTATAAAGTAGAAATCCAATCAACACTTTAAAACAACCCTCAGTTTCTGATTAGTTTGGTAGTAATGGTGGTTGTAGGTCTTGGTATATTTGGTTGCCCTGAGAGGTGAACCTGTGTCATAAGTCTATGATGGTATGATTGGCTGTAATAGATTGGATAATGCACTACATCACTCACAACCCATCACCTATAGAGTGAAGAGTGTTGCATAATAACCACAGTAATTTAATCTTTGCAGTCTTTTTTTTTTTTTTTTTTTAATGGAGTCTCTCTCTGTCACCCAGGCTGGAGTGCAGGTGAGTCGAAAGTTAGGAAATTGGAATTCTCTTTCTATATATCTGTGATATGATAGGGACTCACAGATATATAGAAAGAGAATTACAAGTTATAGAAGAGAATTCCAAAGTTAGGAAGCTGGAATTCTCTTTCTATATATCCGTGATATGATAGAGACTCACAGATACACAGAAAGAGAATTCCAGCTTCCTAACTTTTGACTCACTTGCAGGCTTACATATAGGTGAGTCAAAAGTTAGGAAGTTGGAATTCTCTTTCTATGTATCTGTGAGTCTCTATCATATCAGTAAAGAACAGAGGTGTCTCCCAGTGAAGGTATGTTGGCATTTGCAGAGGGCAATTCCTTGTTGTGCAGGACTCTCCCTCACATTGAAGGATGTTTAGGCTCTCCCAGTTCCTATTCCTTAAGTTCAGCCCCTCTAAGTTTCAATGTCTGTGAAAACAAAAAATCCACCCTTTTTTATTTCTAGGCTGTAAGCATAGTAAAAAAGTATTGTGTTATGCTAATTACTATGCTCTTAAAGATATATATACACATGTCTTATGTATATATATATGATACATATATCTTATATGTATATATATAGATGCACGTGTGTGTGTGTGTGTGTATATATATATGTATATTTATTTATTTATTTATTTATTTATTAGATGCCTCATAAACCAGCCATTACATCTAGCCAAAGATTTTTATCAGGAATACTGAGGTAAAAGCAAGCATTTAGCCTTGGATACATGGTGGATAAAGGTGCATATTCTGCAGATAAAGCAATAGATAGCCAAAGGTGAATTCAAATTCATTTTTAAATAAAATCCACAAAAATTAAGGGCTTTGATAAATGAATCTTTCACATGCCTAAGCTTGTTTTCTTGTTTGTTTTTAAACTCCACAGTTTCATGCTGTTTTCTTATCAAAGAAAGATGGTTACTTCTGTGGTGTATTAGAATGAATAACCATAATGACAAGAGAGAATGATGTTCTATAAGGATAATTCTAAAGTGTGGTGAGATACATCTTGATTGAAAAGAAGGAAAATACAGCTTAATAATACAGGAAAATAAAAATATAGGAAATAAAAGCCTAATAATAGAAACAGAACACATTCAATGTGTCCATTTCTTAACCACATTGCTTTAAAGAGCTAAACAGATGTTGTAACCATGGTAAGGAGGCAAAAGGCCATATGTCATACATAACACTGCCACTCCTTTCTTCTCTGGGAAGCTAGGTTGTTAGTTGTTCCCGGTCAGACTCAGGAGATGGCAGGTTACAACAATAAAATGATTACTGATACTTACGGAACTCAGTGTTGCACTCTTTGTCTCTGTTAATCTTCATGTAACTCTTGTCTGGCTGCCCTCCAGGGAGCAGCCTCTAATTCAGTTCCACCTCAGCCTCGATGCAGAACTCTGGGATTTGCAGCATTCTGCCCCAGAGCAAACCCTCCTCCATGAAACACTGAGCAAGAGAATGTAATGAAGATTTCACGGGGGACTGAGCAGATAGTTCACATCTCATAGAACACAGCAGAGCAAACAACTTAATGCAATTCTCCATTGGATGTTTCTATTTTCATCTGAAATCCCTTCTTTAATGACCAGACATTAGGTTTTCTCTCTCTTTCTCCCTGCCTTTCATAGCTCCACTATGACTTATGATGCTGGTTCATTTATCAGGGCAACCAAGTATGCCAAGATCCACATCCAGTATTACTAACAAGCTAATCAAACTAATCAACCCAGCTGTGGCCCCAAATTTGTAAATAATGCTTTGCAAAACAAAAAGCCCTGTAGTTAATGGGGTTCTCCATTTTTATTAAGTGGCTAAAAAAATCATGAAACCTTCATCTAGCTGGCCTTTTGGGGGTACAGGCAGTATCTCCCATTTCACCCTTGCACACACACTCTTCAAGCAGTTTATCCAAGTACCCATCACTGTACCAAGTGAGCTCAGATATTCACCACAGAGGAAGAGGAGGGAATTGAGAATCCACGTCTTGGATCCTAGCTCTTAACAAGGTTGAATATTTATTCAAGACTTATCTGAGCATCAGATTTTTATTTAAACATTGATAATAAAATAGAAATATAAAACCTTAACTTGACAAAATTGCTTTGTATGTACTTTACTTCATTTGATCCTTGCAACAATCTTAGCAGAAAGTATTGGGAAATAGTTTCTTTCTTAGCAGAAAATAAGGGAAAGTATTGTCCTCAGTTTCCAAATCAGAACATCAGGGAGGTATAAGAACTTGCTCCAAGACACACAGCCGTGGCCGGGAGTGGTGGTTTATGCCTGTAATTCTAGCACTTTGGGAAGCCGAAGCAGGCGGATCACCTAAGGCCAGGAGTTCGAGACCAGCCTGGCCAACATGGCAAAACCCCGTCTCTACTAAAAATACAAAAAATTAGCTGGGTGTGGTGTCAGGTGCCTGTAATCCCAGCTACTCGGGAGCCTGAGGCAGGAGAATTGCTTGAACCTGGGAGGCAGGGGCTGCAGTGAGCCGAGATTCCGCCATTACACTCCAGCCTGGGCAACAAGAGCGAAACTCTGTCTGAAAAAAAAAAAAAAAAAAGACACACAGCTGTTGTGTAGAGTGAGATTTGATCCCCGATATTCTAATTTCAATCTAGTACCCTTTTTACTTTATTGTGTTACTTTATTCATAGATAGAGGAAAGTAAAAGTATGTTCTAGATATTTGTTAAAATAATTAATATCAGAAGTAAATGGCTCCACTCCAAGAGAGAAAAGAAAAAGTAAAAAAGCCATTGTTTTAGACTTAAAACTGAACTGGAAAAAATATTTTCAAGCATAGTATGAAGCTGACAATCAACAAGTTCATTGATTAAACAGCCTTTTCCATCATCAATTTTCATAATTTTTTGAGAGAGGAAGGTACTCTTTATCTAGAGAGTTTTCATCATTTATTATCAAGGTTTTAGATTTTTACTGTATCATTACTCGAAATGGCAGTCACCTGGCCCATGGAATTAAATCTGCTATGTAACGTTCCTCAAATAGGCATTTAATACCCTCATTCAGGAGGCACAAGATCAGTTTCTTTGTCACTATTAATATGCCACCTGGCCTCAGAAATGGAGTCTGGGAGATAGCTTTATAAACAGAAGCCTAACACATCATATGAACACAAAGACAAGAAAATGAAAAAAGAGAACTTAGGGCTCTTTTTATATAGATTTCTGGGAACAAGTACAAGATCGGTTAGTTCTCCCTTTTTACTCAAAACTTAATGAGACAGTCGAGTATAGCCATGAGTCTATTCCACAATGAAATAAACCTGGATGTCAAGATCAACTTTCCTACCATCTGCAGTGAACTCTGTTGCCACCAGTTTATAGATTATGGAAAAACTTGATCAGGTGAAGAGGAAAAAAATGTTTGAAAGAGAAGTAAGTCACATAATAACAATTAATCTTTGCTAGGTATTTTGAACCTGGGATTCATCAGAGGATGCATAACACTCCGAAATGACTCTCGAAAATATATTTCTTCTTTGCTCTGGGGAAGGACATGTAGTTTTCATAAAACTCTCAGAGGCTGGGCATGGTGGCTCACACCTATAATCCCAGCACTCTGGGAGGCCAAGGCGGGTGGATCACGAGGTCAGGGGTTCGAGACAAGCCTGATCAACATGGTGAAACCCCATCTCTACTAAAAATACAAAAAAAATTAGCTGAGTGTGGTGGCAGGCGCCTGTAATCCCAGCTACTCAGGAGGCTGAGGCAGGAGAATCGCTTGAACCCGGGAGGCGGAAGTTGCAGTGAGCCGAGATCTCACCACTGCACTCCAGCCTGGGTGACAGGGCAAGACTCTGTCTCAAAAAAAAAAAAAAAAAAAAAAAAAAGCCTCTCAGAGACACTCAAAATCCAAAGAAAGGAAAGCTGTTCAGTCTGAAGATGGATTCAGCTCCTGGGTCATCTGACTCAAAGCTTAATCTCTCATTTGCAGATTTGCATCCAACACTTTACCTCATTTAATCACTTCCTTTTCTTTAGGTTGGCATTGTAATAACTCATGATAAACATGTTTCACCCAGTTTTTACTGCAGACATGAGATTTTGTGCCCAGACTTTGAAACTTCTCTGCTCAGAGACCTTTCAGCTTTTTTTGTTTTGTTTTGTTCTTGGCTTCCATGGCCTTAACCATGGAAAACCCCTACAGTTAAACTTTCATTGGAAAGACCTCTTTGAGCTCTAAACTTGTTATATTCAATTTCCTATTGGATATCTCCACTTAGGTTTCACCCAGATGTTTAAAGTTTAATATAATCAAAATAAACCTCAACACTGTACTATAGTACCATGACCCCCACATTTGGAGTTTTCACATCCCTGCCAACACTTAGTATTGTACAGCATTCTAATATTTGCCAATCTGATGGGTATAAATCTTGCATAATTAGCATTTTTCTAATTGCTATTGAGTTTGAGTAATTATTTGTTTGCATGTCCATCTCCCAATTAGACTGTAAATTCCCTGCAGATAGAGACCATGGGTTCTCATTTTCATTTCCCTAGTTTCCAAAACAGTATGTGGAACATGCTCAAGATCA
This sequence comes from Pan paniscus, assembly GCF_029289425.2. Lineage (NCBI taxonomy): Eukaryota > Metazoa > Chordata > Mammalia > Primates > Hominidae > Pan > Pan paniscus. The sequence goes on from NC_073258.2 coordinate 102,076,156, forward strand.
ATAACTTTCTATTTACTAAGTGAGTAGATGAATGAACTCATCAGAATCTCAGAGATTGCTGAAAAAGTGGCCTCTAGTTAAACAGAAGTGGGCTGTATATATCAAATCCAGATTTAATCAAAGCTAAATATAGAGAATTGACACAATTTACTTTTAAAAAGTTGTAAGTAAGGTTACTTTTGAAACTCCTCTGACTAAGTCTCAATAAATTCAATTTTCTTCTCAGTGTGTGGCACAGGGGAAAGAAGATGATTTTCAGAGTCAGGCATGTCTGTTTTTGCATTATGGCTCTGACCTGTACTACATTTGTGACCTGAGGCAAGTAATTTAAACTCGGGGGAAAATAATACCTATTTCACAGAGCTAATTTATTAACTGTATTTGAACAGAGCAGTGTATTGTGTTTGGTATGTGGTATATTAGGTGGTCAGTAAATGTTAGCTGTTGTCATTTTTGTTGTAAGAATTTCATAAAATTTCAAAGTACAATTTAAATTGAATTTCCATTCTGTTCTACATGAGTTATCTTAAAGAGAAGTACACTACCTATTCTATGTGCTCTGCAATGCCATTAGTTGATTATTGCCATTTTCAGGATGACTGACTTATTGATGATAAACAGCTTCATTGAAGTGCTGGTTTTTAAATCATAAGTTTCTGACATGAAAAAAATCTGAAGATCTTATATTTTTTTTCTTCTGATACCATTTTCTCATTAAAAACAAAAAAAGAAAGAAGAACTTTAAGGGAGCATATTTAGCACTATTATGATTGTAATTGTGACTTATTTAAGTCAAATTTTAAACAATTTATTAAGTGTGTGTTGAGTGTATTATGTTTAGTATAACAACGTGTATCTATCGGTTTTGTTGCAAAGATGCTTCCTGAGAAACCACTCTAAATTCAATGGCCTATGACAACAAATCATTTATTCTTTTTAAAATTATTTATTATTTTATTTTTTGCATCTTTTTTATTATTATAACTTTAAGTTCTGGGATACATGTGCAGACTGTGCAGGTTTGTTACGTAGGTATACATGTGCCATGGTGGTTTGCTGCATCCATCAACCCATCATCTAGGTTTTAAGCCCCACTTGCATACGTAATTGTCCTAATGCTATCCCTCCCCTTGCCCACCACCCCCAACAGGCCCTGGTGTGTGATATTCCCCTCCCTGTGTTCTCATTGTTCAACTCCCACTTACGAGTGAGAACATGTGGTGTTTGGTTTTCTGTTCCTGTGTTAGTTTGCCAAGAATGAGGGTTTCCAGCTTCATCCATGTCCCTGCAAATGACATGAACTCATTCTTTATTATGGCTGTATAGTACTCCATCGTGTATATGTACCACACTTTCTGTATCCAGTCTAACACTGATGGGCATTTGGGTTGGTTCCAAGTCTTTGATATTGTAAATAGTGCTACAATAAACATGTGTGCATGTGTCTTTATAGTAGAATGATTTATAATCCTTTGGGTGTATACTCAGTAATGGGATTACTGGGTTAAATGGTATTTCTGGTTCTAGATCATTGAGGAATCACCACACAAAAGGGTTCCTATGTCTCCACATCCTCTCCAGCATCTGTTGTTTCCTGACTTTTTAATGGTCACCATTCTAACTGATGTGAGATGGTATCTCATTGTAGTTTTGATAACAAATCATTTATTCTCAGACCCACATTTATATGTTGACTAAGCTCTGGCTATACCAGACTGGTCTCGGCTTGGCTTGGTTCCAAACTACAGGCTGTGATCAGATCTACTATATATGCTTTTTATTCTCCATGGACTAATGAGCTACCCATGACATGCTTTTCTTAAAGCAATAGCAGAGGTGCAGAAAGCAGGCCCAACCACAGCACATTGGTATTTGAGGATTTACCTGTGATATCACTAGTGATGTACAGGCTTAGTGGAGGAGGTAATACTGTACTTCAAGCAGGCACAATTTCAATAGATAGAAGGAGAAAGCAAATTAACCTTAGTCAAGCACTTATGATACATCAGGCACTCCATGTAAGTCATTGTATTTATTTCTCACAACAACCTTGTGTGAAGTGGTTGTCATTATCTTCTTTTATAAGTGAAGAAACAGAGGCTTAGAGATATGAAATAACTTGTTTGGGTCAAAAAGTTAGTGGTGGGGCTGAGGTTCAAAACCGTGTACCCAGAGGCTATGTTTCATCCTATGCTAACTCAAGAAATAGTGTAAAAGTACATTTCAAGGTGCAGAAAAGCAAAAGCTTGAAAGTGGGAAAACATGGGACATATTTTGGCATTGGCAGCTAACCCTGTTGGGAAAGTTTGGTGTAAAAGCCAAAGGCATGGAAGACAAGGCCACTCAGATTGCACAACAGGCTAATTTGTGTTTAATTTTGAGCAGGCTCTGAAGAACCATTGAACAGAAAATAGGTAGTTCAGAGATGCACTTTGGAAAGATTAATTCATCAGGTTATATGGAAGATAGGGAAACATTTGGAACTTTGCAGACAACTCAAGAAGTCATCACAATAATTGGAGTGGTAATGAGGGCTGAACTAAATTGGTGATGTGGAAACAGAAAGGAAGAGACAGATTGTGGAGGACACAAGCCAGGCAGAACAAACAATTTCCTGGCAACCTGTTGGATAGGGTAACTAGAGAAAGGAAAGAGCCAAGAATAACTCAAATATTGTGCAGGGATAACTACAAAAATGGTAGTGCCATTAATAAATGTAAAAAGGACAGAAAGAAGAGCTAGAATGAGGGAAAAAGAATGAGTTCTGTTTTTGACATGTTAGGATTGAGCACAAAACTATTTGAAATGCCTGACAGTCATAAAAAAGGTTGACAATAAGCTGTCGATTAGAATATGTTCTTACCTTCTTTCATACTAATAGAATTGTAGCTAAGCTATATGGCAATATATTCCCCAGACCCCTTAGATTTATCTAACATGACTAAACTCTCACAAATGTTGTGTAAACAGAAGTCATACCTGTCTCCTTTAGACTTCTATGTGTGCACCTCCATGCTCTTTAGGCTTAAATGTTGATGACCAGAGCCACCTTGGAAGTCACATGCTGAAGGTTATAAAGCTACTAATTGCTAACCCCCGCAACACCCTCCCTAGAATGTTTCATGAATGTTCTATAATAAATAAACATCTATAGTCCTTAAGAAATGAAAATCTATAGTCCCTAAGATTTTTTTTTGATTCTTTTATTCTTAACAGTACAGACCACCGTTACTATTTCAGCAGTTAGTACCTTGCAGTCAGATTGTCGAGAAACCCAAACTATGTGACATTAGATTAGCAGTTAAACTTGAAATCTGGAATTCTTGGATGCTGTGGTCAAATGTTTCGCAAGTCAATTGCTTGTAAAAAATCAGAGGGCAAGAACAAGTGCTTACCTAACTTAAAGCTCTAAGGAAAGTATTTGGAAAAAAGTGAAAATTTCCTGTGTTGGCTGCTCCTTTTTGCTTTTATCAAGGTATAAAAAAAGATGAAGAACCTAGTCAAAAATTGATAGGTTTGCTAGCAAAGATGGAAGGAAAGAAAGTACAGACATTTAGGACCATGTCTACCTACTCCTTTCTGGTTTGGAAAAGCTTCTGCATCTCACATAGCAGGAGATAAGACATCTATAGCTCAAGTGCCTCCTGAGAAGACTTCCTAGTCAAAGAAAAGGAACTACCTACAAGAAAAGCAAATTGAAATATGGAGATGCCAGTCAAGCATCTATTCAGATGGCCTTATTGGAGGCCAATTAAGGTAAGAGAGAGGCACAGGGGCAAGAGAGCAAGGAAATAACAGAAGGCAAGAATGTTAGTACATGCAGCTGGCAAAATCCAAACATTTTTGAGTGAATTGTATTGCTAAAGAAAACCCTGAGCCTAGTCTGAAAAAGCTTTTGACTGTTTAAACAAACTTTGGGCTTTCAAATTTGTCCCAAAGATGAATATCCCTCAGGAAAGGCATAGTCCCGTAGTAGTCATTTTTAGATGCAAGATGGGAGGTAGTAGTCAAAGAAGTGCTTATCTCTATCAGAGAGCCAAGTGAAGGTCCACGGAAAACAATGGGTGAGAGAATTCTTCCCAGAAAGCACAACTAGGGTTTCCTTAAAGAAATTCCTTCACAGCCAGCCAGGCGCGGTGGCTCACGCCTGTAATCCCAGCACTTTGGGAGGCCGAGGCAGGTGGATTACATGAGGTCAGGAGTTGGAGACCAGCCTGGACAACATGGTAAAACCCCATATCTACTAAAAATACAAAAAGTAGCTGAGCGTAGTGGTGGGCGCTGAGGCAGGAGAATCGCTTGAACCCGGGAGGTGGAGGTTGCAGTAAGCTGAGATCGTGCCACTGCACTCCAGCCTGGGCAACAGAGCGAGACTCTGTTTCAAAAAAAAAGAGAGAGAAAAGAAAAAGAAATTCCTCCGCATGCAGGCATCCTCACACTGTCTGCCCAAGGATGAGTTCATTATTGCTTTCACTGCATACACCTATTCCTGCTACCTCTCCTTTTGTTTTTCACTGGAATCTCCCACACCCTCAATACATCTCTTGTGTACCTTATTACATCTGGGCATCTACTTCTTGGGAACTATATTAATGGTATCAGCAGTAGTCCAACAAAACAGGTTTTAAGATGGGCTTAAGGACTGGCTCATTGTCTAGCTGTGAGGGGAATTCCATTTCATGTAGATTGGGGGGCATGGATAACCCCTGGCACCAGGTGGAAGGCCAGTGGCTAAGCTTTCAGCAACACCCATTTAGAAGAAAGCCCTGGTGGCTAGGAATGCCCTTAATGGTAGGATGATTCAGACATTTGAAAGGTATGAATGGAAAAATGTCTATAGGAACAGGGAGGTTGGCTGGTAAATAAGTTGCATTGATGCTTAACAGAGAGAGTGAAAAATGAGAGTAGTTAATAAATTGTAAAGTCTATGTGTGAGAGCCAGCAGGACTCTTTGGCCCTTAGTTCATGCAGTAAAGAGTGGGTGCAGCTGAGGAGTGTGCTCAGGCCTCAATAGTTAGAATTGCAGAGCTCCTGTGAATTTTAACTGCTCAGCCCAGAAGGGTCAGGGCTTGACCTTATGCTAAGGTCAAGGCCTTGATTGGGAAAACCTGGGACCACCAAAATACAGGATAGGAACATGTGGGCCATGTACTTTTAAAAAAATTGGCTTACAGACTTCTCTGAACTGAGAGCCAGGGGCAGCTGGCCTCTCCCTAACAAAAGCTAGAACTCCCCTAGTGTGAGAAAACAATGCAGCCTTCCCCTGTCACAAGGTGACCCCTCAGAAGATTCCCCCCACCTCTTCTGCTTGCTGCCAGCAATATACTGAGGATTGAATATCAACATAACCTGGACAGAGATGAGCTGGAGCATGATAAGGAAGAGAAGATTACATTCACAAGGGAGCTTCAAGTGTTAGCTGTTATGCCTAGCAGAAGACAAGACAATATGCATGACATTGGGTTTTGAGGGTGCCTGATTAAGAGATCACCAACATAAGACTGAATAAGCAAGAATTTAATGACTTGGAGGCACTTTCTCAAGACACAGTATTGAACTCTGGCAAAGATGCTAGAGGATGAGGCAAATTTACTTCTAGGGTGACACTTAGCAGTTGGAGAAAGTGATGGTTCATTCTGAGTGAAATAGAAATGCCTGAGTTGTCCTGGCAGATAATAGAGGCAGGAATCAAAAGGCTCAAGGAGTTGGCACTCTGGCATAGATACGTTTTGTGAGGCTAACGGACTCACCATAGGATTAGGCTCTATAGAAAGGCCCAGAGGACACCATCTCCACCAAGGCCATCAGAGATGTGCTGTGTGAAGTCACAGCATCAATAATAAGTTCAGCTGTGGGTTTCCCTATAGACTAGAGATGATGGAAGGAGAAGCAGTCACAGAGTTAGGTTCATTAATGGCAATGGGATGATAGAGCCCCCAAATAATAGAAGAATTGTCAGTGCTTACCCAGTAGAGACCAGGCAGCTGTAATTACCATAACAACTGGTAATGTAAAAGGGGCAGCCAAGGGAGCTTGACCCACAGAGAGTTGTGGAGATGCTTAATTGAACTTGGTGTCCCTAGGGGCAAAATAGATGGGCAACCAACAAGGATGCTACTAATATCTATAATCAGAAGAATGGGAGAATGGAGGAAAAGCATGTTCAGGGCTTGGCTCAGTTCCTGAACTTGAGCCAATTTTCAGATTTAGAACGCAGTAAATAAAGAGATGGTTGGGTTATGGGGGAAGGACTCTGCAACACTCAAGTTCTGCCCCAAAGGAACCTAGTAAGTGGTGCTGGAGCTGACTCTTACCGGGTTCAGAGAGTTAACTGTATCTTTTTCCGGTTACTTGATAGAAGCTTGAAATTTATCAAAGTAGGAGTATTTATACCATGGAAATTAGCAAACACTATGAAAGAGGATATTCTCCTCTTAGTATTCCTTACCCCCTGAGCTAGTTGTTAAAATACTTAACCAGCACTCCACTGCCTACAGCCGTTTACTCAGGTACACTGGGAAAAGGAGGATACCCAGATATTTTGAGAACTACTGGACACAGATTCTGAGTTGATATTAGTACCCAGAGACCCAAAGCATGCTAATGATTCTCCTCTTAGAATGGAAGCTTATGGGAGACAGGTGATAAATGGAGACTGGCTGAAGTTTAGTGTACATTGGGTTTGTAGACATTTTCTAGTTATCAAATTAATAGTAAAGGACAAAATACTTGACTATTTGAGCAACTACCACAATGGCTCCTTGGCTTGTAAGGTTAAGAGTTGTGATAGTAGGGAAGTCTCTGAAACTGACCCCTCCTTACCCTCCTGGCCAAGATAGTAAATCAAAAACAAGAACTTCCAAGGAATGCTTCTAACCTGTGAATGAGCCTGGTGGAGGGTCTGTGAGGAGGCCATTCCTGCCTGATGCAATGCAGGACTTCTCTGATAGGCAGTCTTTGCTCTTGGACTCCCCTTAGGCATGGCTTAGACATTCTCAGAACAGCAATAAAGTATATTTAATTTTGTCTTGATGTTTTCTTCCCAAAGGACTAAACCTATGACAATATCTGAGAGAATGAATGGATACCAGTTTAGCCCGTTACCTGGAAAGCCAGTCTACCTCATGATGTCATGGACCTTGGATTCTGATGCTGCCTCATTTTGCAATTCTCAGTTCAAATTAAATCTCTTGAAAACTTCCATAAGCTCCTCAAGTAAAGTTACATGCTTCTTCTTCTGAGCTTCTGTTGTATCTTTGAGCTTCAGTTATAATACCCACTGCAACACTCTAACAAATGTTAAAACAAATAATGTAAAAACATGTCTAAAGATGAAAATAGCATTTTGATATGTTTTTCCAGCTTTTGCACTTTTATTTTTTTTCTTTTTTGAGACAGGGTCTCACTCTGTCACCCAGGCCTGAGTGCAGTGGTGCAATCACGGCACCTTCAACCTCCCTGGGCTCAGTGATCCTCTCACCTCAGCCTATTAGGTATCGGGACCACAGGTGCACACCACTATGCCTAGGTAATTTTTGAATTTTTTGTAGACATGGGGGTTTTGCCCTGTTGCCCAGGCTGGTCTCAAACTCCTGGATTCAAGCAATCTGCCTGCCTCACTGGGATTACAGGCGTGAGCCACTGCATCTGGGCTGATGTATTTTTTTTTTATTTTTAATTTTCTACATATAAATTTGTACAAAAATTTTAAATGAAAGTTTATTATGTGACACCTACAATTCTTTACCATGCTGGTTTTCACCTAATATTTTAGAGTGGACATAGGCCAAGTGCAGTGGTTCACGCTTGTAATCCCAGCACTTTGGGAGGATGAGGTAGGAGGGTCTCTTGAGGCCAGGAGTTTGAGACCAGCCTGGGCAACATAGACCCCATCTCTACAAAAATAAATAATTATAATTTTATATGTATATATAGTGAAATTTTATATTCACTGTATACATAGTGAATAGAAAATTATAGTGAACAGATAATTATATATATGTATATATATACATAGAGTAAAATTTTGCTGTTCAGTGTTGTTTTCAAAATTTCTTTAAACTTAGTGAAGTTCTGGTTATTGCTTTTGAGGGCAACCAAAGGAGAAGGGAGCACCTTTGAAATGAGCAAGGGAAATTGGAAGGGAGAAGGAAGGGCATTTTTAGACTATGAAACAAGTTAGAGGATAGGAGGATTGAAGTGGAGCAAGCAGGGATATCCTGCCACTTAGTGTTGTTGCCCTGAGGAGATAAGACCTGGAAAAGGATGGCCATATGATGTACCTAAGGATGTTGGACTGAATCTATTGCCGTTCTTGGCCTAGGCAAAGATTCCTGTGTCAAACACACAGTAGTCCAGAGAAAAGATGCATGGGCTTCGATGAGGGTGTCCATGGTAGCCTTAATAGAGGAGAGGCTAGAGGTATTTTCTCTATCTTCTGGGCACTGTAGACCAGGTGCTTCTTAGACTCTAGCACTTCTGAAATTCAGTTTCGTGTCAAATGTATGAGATAGGAACTCAAGGTCAGATTTAATTTAATTAAAAGAAAATATAGAAAGGCACCTATATTAAACACCTACATTTAGAGACCAGGATTTATACCCACTATAATTTTTGGTTTTTTGAGACAATGTCTCTCTTTGTCACCCAGGCTAGAGTGCAGTGGTGCAATCATGGCTCACTGTAGGTTCGACTTCCCGAGCCTCAGCCTCCCAAGTACATGGGACTACAGGCGCATGCCACCAAGCCCAGCTAATTTTTTTGCTTTTTTAGAATCAGGGTTCTGCCATGTGGCCCATGCTTGTCGCAAACCCCTGGGCTTAAGCAATCCTCCTGCCTCAGCTTCCCAAAGTGTTAGGATTACAGGCATGAGCCACTGTGCCCAGCCTACCCACTGTAATCTTAATCCCTAAACCTATCCAAAGAAAACCTCCTATTACCTCCAATCTGTTCTCATACTCTGAAAAATATCTGCTCTTATTTCTATAGTTGTGTGGGTTACATTTTTCCTATCGCCTTCAGAACCCTTCTCAAGTTGTTCAGATTTTTATTAGTACATAAAAGATAAGACACCTAAGTTTCTTAGGTTATATTCTTCTTAATCCAGTAGATTTTCTAGAATTGTGTGTGTTGGATGAAGGCAGAGTGGAGGAAAGGAGATAATAAGCTCACTATTCTCCTTTGGCATAAATTTATCTCCCATATTAATCTTCAGCTAAGAGTAAGAGAATCACTGTCCCAAAGCAGTGGCTCACTGGAGTTCCATAAAATGATCAGAGAAGCTGAGATGAATAGAAAACTTCCTCCTGGGACCATACTTGGGCAGCACATGTAGTCCTGATTCAGTCTGTGCATTGTCTGAGCACAAATGTGCTCTGATCCCACGCTGGGGGAGTACAGCTCTTTGTCCATGGGGAACGCTGTACACACCATCTACAAGCCTTTATTAAACTAAGGCCCATTTGAAATTCGATTCATTTGTCCAACCAAAGAGGCAGTACAGAGAGATGGAAAGAACAAGAGTTGAAGCTAAGCAAGTTTAGGCATAAAACCTTAGATGTGCTACTGAATGTACTCTCAACTTCCATATCTTTATCCTTACTTGTAAAATGGGAATAATAGCGTTTACCTTGCAGGACTGAATATCTGGAGAAGTAAATGAGACATATAGATAATATGCCAAGTATATTATAACCAATAAATATTAAAAATTCAAGAGGAGTCATGTTAAGGAAAATAATTGTAATAAATAATATTTCGTAAAATGACTAATGAGATATTGTGGTAAGCACTTTATCATTCACATAAATATCAGGAGATAAGTGCTCTTATTGCATCAGTTTCATAATTAGGAACTTGAGGCACAGAGAGATTAAGGAACTTCCCTGGCATGTTATAGCTAATAAGGCTTCAAACCCAGTTATTTACCTCCAGTACTGTGCTATTAAATATTGTTCCAGATAGTAATGCCTTCTTTCACAAAAAACGAAGGAAGTGGTTAGAGTATCTAAGGACCTGAAACACATAGAATGACCCTATTATTCCTGATCTTAAATTTAACATTCAAGGGAAGCTCTTCCTTTGAAGTTCAAAGGGAATAATGAAATGCATTTTAGATTTAGAATCATAAAACCTGTGAACAGTTTTCTGTTTCAGCACTTACTGTAAATCACTTAACACCTCTGAGCTCTTTATATATAAATAGTGGCAATTGTAATCTTACCCCGTTGATAGGTATAAATGAGGAAAAAGTCATGCAAGCCCCCTGTAAATGTAATTGCCTAACAAGTATTAGTTGCCATTAGTAAATGAGCCTAATTATACATTGAAGAGACTAAAACTGAAATAGCAATTACAGTGACAGTTCTCTCCATTCCACTTGGAAAATGCACCAGATTATTTTGTTGCACTTCAGAGTGTAACATATAATCAATTTCAAAATATTTTTAACATCCAAATTTCTAGAATCATTTTAATATTATAAAATTCATGTGGATGAAAGCAGAGAATGATGGCACACAGTAATGCCTCTTTCTTTATTTTTACAGAAAGTTTCATGAGAGGGTGAGAAACAACAGGTATCCAATATTCTGAAGGATGGCATTCTGGGGTTGCCTAGGTTACTCAGCAGGATGCATTATCACATTATGCCTCATATTCTTTTGGAGTAAGTAAAAATGGGCAAGATGTGAGACATGGAAGTTAAGCCTTCTGATAAGAAACTTGCATCATCATCACTATAATCAAGACTGTGAAAAGATGTATTTATGCATCACTTTTTAATTCATTTATCCAGTAATGTTAGATGTGTCCTGTCTATGGAACTGTACTAGATGTTGAAGGAAGTGTATCTAGAAATATTCAGTCTGGTTGAAAATACAGGAGATATACAAATGGGCAGGGTGTGGTGGCTCACGCCTGTAATTCCAGTGCTTTGGGAAGCCGTGGCAGGCAGATCACCTAAGGTCAGGAGTTCGAGACCAGCCTGGCCAACATGGTAAAACCCGGTCTATACTAAAAATACAAAAATTAGCCGGGCATGGTGGCACGTGCCTGTAATCCCAGCTACCCATCAGGCTGAGGCAGGAGAGTCACTGGAACGTGGGAGCCACAGGCTGTAGTGAGCCTAGATTGCACCACTGCACTCCAACCTGGGCGACAAAGCGAGACTCCATCTCAAAAAAAAAAAAAAAAGGATATATGCAAATGAAGTAAATAACAAATAACATTGTAGAGGGGTGTATCATTAACTGAGAAAATGAGTGAAATCGCTGGTAAATACAAAGACAGTTCATAGAAGAGAGTGAAGAAGACAATGACGGAAATTTTATAGGAGCGAGAAAGAAGCCTGGGGGTCAGGAGTGACTGGGTTTTGAGAACTTACGAAGAAGTTCTTTTGGCAGAAACATGATCAATGAACTATAAGCACTATTCAGCAAAATAACTGAACAGGGAGGAGTGTTCAATTATAGAGAACTTTGAATTTAGGCTGAGGAATTTAAGTGTGTTATGTGGGCAGTGGATGTTGAAGTGGCAGTAGTGGGAAAGAACAGAGGTCTTTTGTCCACTCAGAAGGCAGCCTTTGCATGGTACAAAGATAACTCTTGAGTTTTCTTTGAGGTCTTGACCTTCAGTTATGAAAGAATTCACCTTTAAGTATCAGAAAACAACCAACAGTGGCTTTAAACACATAGGCAAGTGTTGTTACTTGTTTACTTTTGTTTACTTTTCATGTAACAAAAAGGCCACAAAATCAGCGTTCAGATCTGTCATGAAGAAGCAATGGTAGCTCTTCTGTCTTTCTGTTCCACCATCTTTACCATGATGCTTTGGTCCTTATGGCTATAAGATGGTGGCTACATCTCCAGACAAGCAGGAAGAAGAGGAAAAGGCAAATGCAATAAGCAAAAGCATATGCAATGAGAATCTGCCACTTAAACATTTTCCTAGATGTCCTACCTATTTAATTCTTGCTCACATTAATTTGCAAGAATGAGGTCAGAAGGCCCATCCTAATTGCAAGATGGATGCAAAGCAACAATCTTAGCTGGACAAATTGCTGCTGTAAGCTAAATTGGAGATTCGTAGGGAAGAGAAAACTAGACATGTATGAGTGTCTGGTCTCATTGGATATTTGGATCCAGAGGCCATCTTGAAGATATAAAATATTTTCTTAATATCTTGGAAAAATTGTTTCTGTTTTCTGGGCAACACCTGGATAAATAAGTGAAGGGATGCCTGAGTGGGTTTTTCTCTAGTTCCATCAGCTGAATAGGTTGTGGATATACCCTCCAGATACTGACATTACATTGCCCATCAGCCTCACTTTTCTATTTTATCGTGTCTTGTTCTGGGCCTTCAAAGCTATATTTTGGAAAAGTTTGGAAAAGCTACACTAAGAGATACTAACTAGATGGCATCTTAAACCAATATTTAATGATTTCTTAGGTTTTAATTTGGTATTTTTATTCTTTCTTTGATCTAAACAGAGTAGGGCATTTTAAACCTCATTTATGGGGCTTTGTTTTAATGTGAGTTCTTATTTCTCATTTTATTCCCTCTTGGTCATTATTTTTCTTTCCAACTTTTTTTTTAATATGTATTTATTTATTTTTATTTTTTATTATTATACTTTAAGTTTTAGGGTACATGTGCACATTGTGCAGGTTAGTTACATACGTATATATGTGCTATGCTGGTGTGCTGCACCCACTAACTCGTCATCTAGCATTAGGTATATCTCCCAATGCTATCCATCCCCCCTCCCCCCACCCCACAACAGTCCCCAGAGTGTGATGTTCCCCTTCCTGTGTCCATGTGTTCTCATTGTTCAATTCCCACCTATGAGTGAGAATATGCAGTGTTTGGTTTTTTGTTCTTGTGATAGTTTACTGAGAATGATGATTTCCAATTTCATCCATGTCCCTACAAAGGACATGAACTCATCATTTTTTATGGCTGCATAGTATTCCATGGTGTATATGTGCCACATTTTCTAAATCATTTAAGTCTGCAGAGGTTACTGCTGTCTTTTTGTTTGTCTGTGCCCTGCCCCCAGAGGTGGAGCCTACAGAGGCAGGCAGGCCTCCTTGAGCTGTGGTGGGCTCCACCCAGTTGGAGCTTCCCAGCTGCTTTGTTTACCTAAGCAAGCCTGGGCAATGGTGGGCGCCCCTCCCCCAGCCTCGCTGCCGCCTTGCAGTTTGATCTCAGACTGCTGTGCTAGCAATCAGTGAGACTCCGTGGGCGTAGGACCCTCTGAGCCAGGTACGGGATATAATCTCGTGGTGCGCCGTTTTTTAAGCCGGTCGGAAAAGCGCAGTATTCGGGTGGGAGTGACCCGATTTTCCAGGTGCCGTCCGTCACCCCTTTCTTTGATTAGGAAAGGGAACTCCCTGACCCCTTGTGCTTCCCGAGTGAGGCAATGACTCGCCCTGCTTCGGCTCGCGCACGGTGCGCGCACCCACTGACCTGGGCCCACTGTCTGGCACTCCCTAGTGAGATGAACCCGGTACCTCAGTTGGAAATGCAGAAATCACCCGTCTTCTGCGTCGCTCAGGCTGGGGGCTGTAGACCGGAGCTGTTCCTATTCGGCCATCTTGGCTCCTCCTCCTCCCAACTTCTATTTTAATTTCAGAGGGTACATGTGCAGATTTGTCACATGTGTAAATTGTGTGTCATGGGGGTTTGGTGTACAGATTACTTTTTCACCCAGGTAATAAGCATAGTATCTGATAGGTAGTTTTTCCATTCTCACCCTCCTCCCACCCTTCTCCTTCAAGTAGGCCCCAGTGTCTATTGTTCCCTTCTTTGAGTCCATGTATATTCAATGCTTAGCTCCCACTTAAAGTGAGAACATGTGGTATCTGGTTTTATGTTCCTGCATTAATTCACTTAGGATCAATTGGTTTTTAGAGTTGTTTTTATTTTTCCTTTGTCTCCCTGCAGATATTTCCAAGCATGTTTTCCCTAATCTTAAACATAGTAAGCCTAGTTATTTCATAAGATATAAATTTTGATGATTCTACTATCTCAAGTCTTTGTGGATTTATTTTAGTTGTTTCTTATTTCTTCTGTTCTTGTTCCTTATTTGCCTAATTATATAATTATGTAAGATAATATATAGGATAATTATATTAGATTATATTATATAGGTATATTTTTAGAATATAATTATTTTAAATATAAATATATTTTTAAAATACAGTTATATATGTGTTACATCATAATATGTACAGCATAATATATAATGAGATATGTATACTGATAAATATGTTATTCATATCATTGATTTCTAGTAGGTTCTACAGCTTTGGGGCCATTAAGGTTTGAGGTTTTCTGGGCTGTTCAGGTGATGCGTATCCAGGCCATAAGTCTGCCTGAGAGCTGTTTGCATTCAGTTCCCACTAACTCTGAAGCTGTAGCCTTTTGGAAGTCTTATCAGATGTGGATTTCCCACCTGGGCTAACTTTAGCTATTGTATTCCTTCCCCACAAATCTGTTGAAATCCTTTGCTTCTGGATTTGCAAAAATCCTCCAGGCAAAAGTGTTTTAGAAAATTGGGTTTCCTCCTTTGACCTTCCAAACATGGGCAAAACCGTTCCCCACTATATTGTTGGCTCTTTTATGCTTTTAAGATTAATTCATTGTTTTTTCAGTAGTCTTCAGAGAGATGGTTGGTCCAAATTACCTAGACGACCTTTATCGAAATATAAAGTAATTCTTCTTTATTATTAATCCTTCTTTTTCTTCCCTCCTTCTTCTTCCCTTTCCTCTTTTTCTCCACCTCCTCCTTTTTCACTTTCTTCCTTTCCTATTTTCAAAAAAAATTGGTTGTGTGCCTACTATTGCCAGTCATTACTTATGTTTATTATATTTATCTAACATATCTTTATAATTTTTTTTATTTTTAATGTTTTTGTGATTTTGTTTACGGTTGTAAGTAGCATATGGTATATCATTCTTTAACTCAATGTGGGAGTATTTTCCTTTAACAGGTTTATAATTCTATACTTAATATTAGAATCAACCTTTGCTGATTTCTTAGCTATGTATTCTTGTGCAATTAATTAACCCCCTTCACTCTCATTTACTTCATGTCATTAAAAGGCATAATAAAAGTATTTTCTTCATAGGGTTGCTTTGAGGATTAAACAAAATAGTTTACTTAAACCTTTTAACCACAGTATTTGAAAGCTTAATATATAGTATATTATTATTATCATTTTTATTAATTATAAACAAGACTAACCTAACCCACTTATTGTTGTAACTGATATGTTTTCCTTTACTTTGGCAATTTTTTTATACTTTAAAATTTAAAATATTTTTCGATATTTTCTTTGTTTTCTGTCTTTTGTTTAATATACACACATACAGTGATTTATAGGACAAAATTCTGAATTAAAGTGTACCAATGGTTTACATGTATAAAATATGTAATTAACTATACATATTAATTAGTTAACCAATTAATTGAAATTGAAATTTAATAATATGATTATAAAATCAAAATGTATAAACATATTTATGGTGACTAATTTTCTACCTTTGTTTTCTGGTCAACCGAATTCTTCTTTCTAAAGGTGAATAATATTTTCACTTCTAGAGTGTCTCTAAATATAGTATGTTATGCCTTTTCAATTATATATATATGTAAATATATTTTTTCCTTCTTTTCCTCGTTATACACAACTAATCACATACTGCACACATTCTCCTGCTTCATTTAATAGCTATGTTAGAATTTGTTCAACATTAACATAAAATAGCATCCTCATTTTGTATGAATTCTTTTAATTCCATCATATGAATGTATCATAATTTATTTAACTATTTGCTTATATTGTATAAGGGCATTTAGACTGATTCCAATTTTTTTGCTTGCACAAACTGTTTCAAAAAATAACTTTGTACATCTGACAATTTTTACTTATGCGAACTTATTTTTAGGTAAAATTTCTACAAGTGAAACTGCTGTGTCAAAGGGCATGCACATTTTAATTTTGATTGATGTTGTCAAATTGTCCTTCTTAAAGATTATGTTAATCTAAGTTGTTACTAGAAATGTATAAATAAGATTGCCTGTTGCTTCACATTGTTGCCAACATAGTAGTTTCAAACATTTTAATCTTGGCCTGTCTGAAGTGAAGAAAGGCATGTGAACATAGCTTTATTTAAACTTATATTTCTTGATGTCAAAATCAGAAACAAAACTATAGCCTTTTGCTATAGGCTGAACATTTATGCCCTCCCAAAGGTTGTATGATGAAACCTAATCCTCAATGTACTGGTCTTATGAGATGGGGTCTTTGGGAGGTGATTAGGTCATGGGGCTGGAGCCCTCATGAATGGGATTAGTGTGCTTATAAAAGAGACTCTAGAGAGCTTCCTTGTCCTTTCTGCCATGTGAGAACACAACAAAAGGATAGCTGACTGTGAACCAGGCAGCAGGCCCTCACCAGACACCAAATCTGTCAGCACCTTGATCTCAAACTTTCAGTCTCCAGAATAGTGAGAAATAAATTGTTATTGCTTATAAGCCACCCAGTCTATGGTATTCTGTTACAGTATCCTGAATAGTCTAAGACTCCTTTGATTCCCTCTTTACACAAGCCAAAATTCAACTTTGCTTACCCCCTCTACCACTGATATCGTTAATTCAGATATCCCACTCTCACATATTCACAGTATGCCTGCTTTCCAAATTTACATGTTTCTATAGTCTGATCATTCTGTTTTCTACTATTCATTAGCCTATTCATGGTCCTGTTTTCCTCTCTAACATAGATCCTTTACGCATCAATTCCATCACTTACTTCCCATGTTGTGCTTCTACAAATAGCCATGTGGCAAAATCACAGCCTCCGATTAAGCCAGCTGTCCACGCCGCTGCAAGGATGTGGGCAGCTGGACACTGCTGGGGAAAATCACACCACCAGGCTGACCAATGTCACATCATCAGACACAGCTCCCC
Organism: Pan paniscus; assembly: GCF_029289425.2. Taxonomy (NCBI): domain Eukaryota; kingdom Metazoa; phylum Chordata; class Mammalia; order Primates; family Hominidae; genus Pan; species Pan paniscus. The sequence goes on from NC_073258.2 coordinate 102,093,128, forward strand.
AGACCTATCTAGGCCCTCAAGGCTGCCGAGTAGTTACTCAAGTTATCACATTCTTTCATGTTCAAACTTACTATTTCAAATATTTTTCATCTTCCTCAGACTTCCACCACTCTTCACCAATACTTCTCATTTTCCAAAAAGGTCTCCATCTTCCACCTTGTGTGTAAAAGAGAAACTTTTGTTCAGGAAGTCCCTCAATTTAACAGTACCAAGTCTATACAAACTTACATGGCTTGGCTTTGCGTCCCCACACAAATTTAATCTTGAATTGTAATCTCTAGGTGTTGAGGGAGGAACCTGGTAGGAGGTGATTGGATTATGGGAGCAATTTCCCTCATGCTGTTCTTGGGATGATTGAGTTCTCACGAGATCTGATGGTTTTATGTGTTTGACAAGTTCCTCCTACACCTGCTCTCTTGCCTGCTGCCATGTAAGATGTGCCTGCTTCCCCTTCTGCCATGAGTGTAAATGTCCTGAGGCCTCATCAGCCATGTGGAACTGTGAGTCAATTAAATCTTTCTTTATAAATTACCTGGTCTTAGATATATCTTTGTAGCAGTGTGAGAACAGACTAATACACAGACCTCATCCAACTTTCTTCACTTCCATTCTAGTAAGAAAGGAGGTAATATCAGTTTCTCTTACCTAAGACCAATTTATTTACCTTTACCTTTGCTTTTAGTCACATGTATTCCTGCTCTCTCAAGGAAATTGCTCTACTAATTATTTTTTTCTGTCCAGCCAACTTCTCTCTATACTCATCTTTTGCATAAACATTTAAATATGCATCAGTCACTCTTAATTCAAAAACAAAGAAACTCATTCTCTTAATTCCCTAATTCCTCTCCAGTAGTTCAAACCTCCGGAAGATTTTTTAACTACACCACTTCAGTTCGCTTTCTTTCCAACCGCCTCCTCAATCAATCTACTCCAATTTGACCCACCTCCAGCTTCACGGGAACTTCTCTCCTGAGTTTGCAGCAATTTTCTTGTGCTAATTGAAAGAATACTTTTTTTATTTTCATCTCTCCTGACCTCAACTGCATTTGACATTGTTGATCATTTCCCCCTTTTTGAAATTCTTCAGGTTTCTATGACATATACTCCCCTAGTATTCGTCTGTCCTTCCTGAACATTCTTTCTCAGTTCAACTTTTCCTCTCCATCTCCTCTGGTCACCCCTTACGCATGTAGATTCTCCCCAGCCATCTTCCCTATGTCCTTCTATCTTCTCACATGTCACTCCTGAATTACCTAGAAAGACCAACTCAGACTGTCCTAAACTAAATTCTCATTTTATCCCCTCCTTATTTTTTTTGTTGGGGGGGAGGACATGGTCTCACTCTGTCACCCAGGCTGGAGCACGGTGATGTAATCATGGCTCACTGCAGCCTTGAACTCCCATGCTCAGGTGATCTTCTCACCTTAGCTTCTTGAGTAGCTGGGACCACAGGTGGACCCAACCACGCCTGGCTAATTTAAAAAAATTTTTGGTAGAGATGAGATCTTGTTATGTTGCCCAGGCTGAGTTCCTGGGCTCGAGTAATCCTCCTGCCTCAGCCTCCCAAAGTGCTGGAAATACAGGTGTGAGCCACCATGCCTGGCCCTCATCTAATCTTTTAAACTTCCCTTTTCACCACCTTTCCTTTCTCAATAAATAAAACCAGTATGTACTTACAACTCAAGCTAGAATCTTGGTAACTATCACCAAATTTTGACAAATTTGTTTATAGCCACCCAACCTCTCTTCATCACCTTTTTATCTGGGCTGCTCAGATAACCTCACAGGTTATCTCCTTTGGTTTATTCATGACCATCTGCATTTATGTTCCACTCAGAGTCAGAATGATCTCCCTAAAGTACAGATTTGATCATGTAACTTTTCTGCTTAAAATGCTTCAATTACTTCTTATTTTCCACTGGGATCATGTTCAGGATTCTTAACATGGTGTATGAGACTCTGCATGTCCTGGCCCCTACTTGCTTTTGGCCTCCTCTCCAACCACTCCCTCCTTCAGTCTGGCTGCTTCAAGTGGAGGTGCCATATTCTGTGTTTTGTCCTCAGATCTTCAAATATGTTCATCTATTAGTGTGAGACAATCTTTAGCAGCTACCATCATCCTTGCCCCTTTTCACTTACATGACTAACTGCCTCTTATCCTCAAGTCCCTTTTCACAGGTTGTGTGCTCAGGAATGTTTTCTTTGAGCCCTCCTCATCTCACTGCCACCCACCCCCCCACACACAGCAGTCTAGATTAGGGCCCTTTGTTCTGTGCTCCTTTGTCAACTGCACTTTTCCTTTATTAACATTCATTATACTTGTATTTATTTTTTATATCTTTATTGAGATACATTTCACACACTTTAAAATTCATCCATTGAAATTGTACACTTGAGTGGTTTTGAGTATATTCTTGAAGTTGTGCAACCATCACCACAATATAATTTTAGAACACTTTCAACACCTCAGAAAGATACCCCATACAAATTAACAGTCATTCTCCATTTCTGCTCCCTGTCCCCCTGTCCCAGACCCAGGAAACCACTAAGCTGCTTTCTGTCTCTAAGGATTTGCTTGTTTTGGACATTTCACATAAATAAAATCATGCAATGTATAACTTTGTGTCTGGCTTCTTTCATTTAACATGACTTCAGGATTTATCCATGTTGTAGCATGTATTACTATCTTGCTGTTTCTTATTGCCCAATAACATTCAATTGTATGGATGTCAGTTGATAAACAATTGTGTTGTTTTCCATTTTTTCTTTTTTCTTAGACAGAGTCTTGTTCTGTCTCCCAGGCTGGAGTGCAGTGGCATGATCTCGGCTCACTGCAACCTCCTCTTCCCAGGTTCAAGCGACTCACCTGCCTCAGTCTCCCCAGTAGCTGGAACTACAGGCGTGCATGACCACGTCCTGCTAATTTTTGTATTTTTAGTAGAGACGGGGTTTTGCCATGTTGTACAGGCTGGTCTTGAACTCCTGACCTCAGGTGATCTGCCTGCCTCAGCCTCCCAAAGTGCTGGGATTACAGGTGTGAGCCACTATGCCTGGCCTTTTCCATTTTTTCTGTTATACTTATGCTGCTACAAATATTCATGCACAAGTTTTTTGTGGACATACATTTTCATTTGGGGGGAGATGTAAACTGTGAAGTAGAATTGCTGGATCATATCATAACCCTATGCCTAGCATTTCAAGGACTATTTTCCAAAGAGGCTGTACTGTTGTACATTCCCACCAGCAATGTATGGGGATTCTAATTTTTTCACATCCTCATCAACACTTGTTGTCTGTCTTTTTGACAGATAATCTCCTCTTTCATTTTTTATTTTTAGCAATTTGTGTCTTCTCCCTTTCTTTATTGGTTAGTCTAACCAAAGTTTGGCAATTTTGTTAATCTTTTCAGAAAATCAACTTTTCGTTTTGTTGATTTTCTCTATTGTTTATTTTATTTTTACTATAATCTTTATTATTTTCTTTTGTAACTGAACCTAGCTTTGGCTGGTTGTTGCTCAAAAGTCAAACTCCAGAGTCAAGAGTTGGTGGGAGAAAAAGCAGGCTTATTCAAGAACCATAACCACAGAGATGGCAGACTAATGTTGCAAAGACTATCTCAGTTCTTCAAGCTGGCTGGAGGGTTTTAATGGTGGGGTGGGGGGAATATAGAGAAACTGCGCACAGGGGTTGACTATATGCAGGTAAGCATGTCTGATCTTGATGACTCTCTTGAGCAATGGGCCATCTGGTGGTCTGGCTGGCATCAGCTTGATTCCAGCAGAAATATAGATTAACTGCTCCACATTCTTCTTGGGGAGGAATGTTCCACAACCGTGATTCTGTGCTTAGTTTTCAAGGCTACTTCATGGGGTTATTTAAGCAAAAAAAAATGAATTAAACATTAGTAAAAGCCCAGCATAGAAAGAAAGGGGGGAAAAGAAGAAAAACAACTGTTTTTCAAGAAGGGATGGTAGTTTCTGTTACACTTCCTTCTGCTTTCTTTGGATTTAATTTGCTCGCTTTTTCTAGTTTCTTAAAGTGCTTTGAGAACTTTTTTCTTTTAATATAGGCATCATTAGCTATAAATTTACCTCTAAGCACTGCATTAGCTGCATCCCATGTTTGTCTTTTCATTTTCATTCATTTTCAAGTATTTGCTGATTTACCTTGTGATTTCCTCATAACACATTTGTTATTTAGGAGTGTGCTGTTTTTTTGTTGTTTTTGTTTTTTTTCTTTTTGAGATGAGTCTAGCTCTGTCACCCAGGCTGGGGTGCAGGGGCACGATCTTGGCTCACTGTAACCTCTGTCTCCTGGGTTCAAGCGATTCTCCTGCCTCAGCCTTGTGAGTAGCTGGGATTACAGACACATGCCACCATGCCTGGCTATTTTTTTTGTTTTTATATTTTTAGTAGATACAGGGTTTCACCATATTGGCCAGGCTGGTCTCAAACTCCTGACCTCAAGTGATCCGCCCACCTCAGCCTCCCAAAGTGCTGGGATTACAGGAATGAGCCACCATGCCTTGCCCAGGAGTGTACTGTTTAATTCCATATACTTATGAATTTCCCAAATTTTCTTTTGTTGTTGAATTTTAATCTTTCTTTATTGAAGTTGCAGAACATTCTTTGCATGATTTTAATCCTGTTAATTTTATCGAGTATTGTGTATAGCTAAGCATGTTCTGGAGAAGTCCATGTGCACCTGAGAGGAGTGTGTATTTGTTGTTGTTGGGGAAAGTGTTCTCTAGTTGTCTGTTAGATGTAATTGATGTGTATATTTCTTGAAGTTATCTATTTCCTTGTTGATCTTATACCTCAATTGTTCCATCCATTATCGAAAGTGGGATATTGAAAAATCCTTGTTGAATTATCTCTTCTTTTTCTTCTGTCTTGGTTTATGTATTTCAGGACTCTGTTGTTAGATATACATATAAAATACATTATATATATTTATAATTGCTATATTTTCCTAATGAGTTAAATCTTTTATCATTATAAAATGACCTTGTTAATCTCTAGTGAAATAGTTTTTTTTCTCAAAGTCTATTTTGTCTAATATTAGTTTAACTACTCTAACAGTATTTTGGATATTGCTTTTATGGTATTATTGACCTGCTGTAGAAACAAGGTGGACCCTGTTGGTTTCGATGTCAAAACTGATGACACCACACACACACTAAAAGGATATGAAAAAATTAATTACTCACATAATGATCCTTCCTGGGAAGATCAAGTGACTCCCAAGCAAATAAAAAAATGTGATAAGAACAGGGAAAGGAGAGACTAGCTTGGGGTTTATGAGGGTTGATTTTGGGTGCAACTTGACTGCATCAAGGGGTACCCAGATGGCAGGTAAATCATTAATTATTCTCAGTGTTTTAGGAGGCACTAAGCCCATCCCTCTTCTGCTGAAAGAAAAACCCAGGTGGTTTGGCATTTGATTAGAACGATTGGGATGCCCCAAATGTGTCTGTGAAAATGTTTCCTGAGAGAATTGGCATGTGAGTAGCTGGACTGAGTGAGGAAGATCTGCCCTCAATGTGGGTGGGTACCATCCAATCAGCTGGGGACCTTGATGTAACAAATAGTGGAGGAAGAGTGAATTCTTGCTCTTTCTGCTGGAGTCAGGGTGCTCTTCTCCTGCCCTTGGATGTCAGAACTCCAGTTCTATGGCCTTTGGACTCCAGTACTCACACCAGTGGCCCCTGGGGCTCTTGGACTTTTGACCTTGAACTGAGAGTTACACCATATGCTTCCTTGGTTCTAAGGCCTTTAGCCTTAGGTGGAGCCACACTATCAGCTTATGAGGTTCTGAGGTATTCTGACTTGAACTGAACCATGCTACTGGCTTCCCTGGTTCTCAGCTTATAGACGGCCTATTGTGGTACTTCTTAGCCTTCATAATTAAGTGAGCCAATTACCCTAATAAACCTTTTCTAATACTTCTCTCTTTATATATATTCTATCAGTTCTGTCTCTCTTGGGGAACGCTGACCAAAACAGGGTTTTTCTGGTGGTTAGAGGATAAGGCAAGAGTGAGAGTTCCCACATGTGACTTGAACTCCTACAGGTCAAAAACTGTGAGCATTACAGTTTCTTTTCTCACTTCAGACTTCCCACACCCCGTCTTCCCAATTACTCTGAGCAGAAGATCTTTCATCATATCTTATTGAGAAATGGAAGCAACCTAACTGAACTCCATCTTCCCACTTCCAGTTTCCCTGCATCTAAACCATACTGTTTACATTCCCTTTTCTTACAGTATATGGAGTGCCACTGTTCCTATCAAAGGTCAGTTTTCACTTGTACTCTGGATTCTGTCTTCTCTATTCTTCTCAGGGTCTTTATTTCAGCCACTGTTTCCCTCTGCTTCTCTCTCTAAGCAATCCTCTCATGCAGAGATGATCTAGTATCTCCTCCCTTGATCTCACATTCTCTCCAGCTAACATCTTTTTTTTTTTTTACTTCCTTATTTGGGGAATATAAATGAATTTTGTGTTTAGGCTTGGGTTCCATTCCCAAGTTATCTCATTATGTATATGCAAATATTCCAAATTTCAAAAAATCAACAATCTGAAATACTTCTGGTCTCAAGCATTTCAGATGAGGGCTACTCAACCCATAAACCTTCAGGGCAAACACCTTTCTGGACCACAGTGCTTCACTGCAAACTCAACATTCAAAGCATAACTCATTTATCTTCTACTTCAAAGTGAAGGAAGCATAATCTAGCTGTCCTGTGTTAGGTATTTTAAATATGGAAATCCTGATATTCATAACAAATACATGATAGTATTATCTGCATATTCTTATGAAAAAATGAAATTTAGAGAGTTGAAATAACAAGCCTCAGGTCTTGCATAAGAAAATAAATTAATCAAATCAGAATTAATGAATATAATAAAATAACTGAAAGGTTTTGATTTTTTTTGCATTTTTTATTTCCATAGGTTTTGGGGGAACAGGTGTATTTGGTTACATGAGTAAGTTCTTTAGTGATGATTTGTGAGATTTTGGTGCACCCAACACCTGAGCAGTACACATTGAACCCAGTTTGTAGTCTTTTATCCCTCAGCCCCTTCCCACCCTTTCCTCCTGATTCCCCAAAGTCCATTGTGTCATTCTTATGCCTTTGCATCCTCACAGCTTAGCTCCCACTTGTGAGTGAGAACATACCATGTTTGGATTGCCATTCCTGAGTTACTTCACTTAGAATAATAGTCTCCAATCCCACCCAGGTTGCTGCAAAGGCTATTAATTCTTTCCTTTTTATGACTGAGTAGTATTTCAGTGTGTGTGTGTGTGTGTGTGTGTGTGTGTGTGTGTTTATCACAGTTTCTTTATCCACTTGTTGATTGATGGGTATTTGGCATTTGGCATTTGGGTTGGTTCCACATTTTTGCAATTGCGAATTGTGCTGCTATAAACAGGACTGTGTAAGTATCTTTTTCATATAATGAATTCTTTCCCTCTGGGTAGATACCCATTAGCGAGACTGCTCGATCAAATTATAGTTCTACTTTTGGTCCTTGAAGGAATCTCCATACTGTTTTCCACAGTGGTTTTACTAGTCTGCATACCCACCAGCAGTGTAGAAGTGTTCTCTCTTCACTGCATCAATGCCAACATCTATTTTTTTAAATTTTTTTTATTATGGCCATTCTTGCAGGAGTAAAATAGTATCACATTGTGGTTTTGATTTGCATTTCCCTAATTACTAGAGATGTTGTGCATTTTTTCTTATGATTGTTGGACATTTGTATACCTTCCTTTGAGAATTGTCTATTCATGTCCTTAGCCCACTTTTTGATGGGATTGTTTGTTTTTTCCTTGCTGATTTGTTTGAGTTCATTGTCAATTCTGAATATTAATCCCTTGTCATATGTATAGATTGTGAAGATTTTCTCCCACTTTGCAGGTTGTTTGTTTACTCTGCTCGATGTTCCATTTGCCGTGCAAAATCTCTTTAGTTAATTAAGTCCTACCTATTTATCTTTGTTTTCATTGCATTTGCTTTTGGGTTCTTAGTCATGAAATTCTTGCCTAAGCCAATGTCAAGACGGGTTTTTCTGATGTTATCTTCTAGAATTTTCATAGTTTTAGGTCTTTAAGTCCTTAATCCATCTTGGGTTGATTTTTGTATAATGTGAGAGATGAGGATCCAGTTTCATTCTCCTACACGTGGCTAGCCAATTATCCCAGCACCATTGGTTGAATTTGGTGTCCTTTCCCCACTTTAGGTTTTTGTTTGCTTTGTCAAATAACAGTTGGCTCTAAGTATTTGGCTTTATTGCTTGGTTCTCCATTCTGTTCCATTGGTCTGTGTGCCTATTTTTATACCAGTTCCATGATGTTTTGGTGACTTTGACCTTATAGCATAGTTTGAAGTCAGTTAATGTGATGCCTCCAGATTTTTTCTTTTTGCTTAGTCTTGCTTTGGCTATGTGTGCTCTTTTTTGGCTCCATATGAATTTTAGGATTGTTTTTTCTAGTTCTGTGAAGAATGATGGTGATATTTTGATGGGAATTGCATTGAATTTGTACGTTGCTTTTGGCAGTACAGCCATTTTCACAATATTGATTCTACCCACCCATTTATGAGTATGAAATGTGTTTCCATTTGTTTGTGTCTATGGTTTCTTTCAGCAATGTTTTCTAGTTTTCCTTGTAGAGGTCTTTCACCTCCTTGGTTAGGTATATTCCTAAGTATTTTATTTTATTTTTTGCATCTATTCTAAAAGGGGTTGAGTTCTTGATTTGATTCTCAGCTAGGTTGCTTTTGGTGTGGAAAAGAGCTACTGATTTGTATACATTAATTTAGTATCCTTAAACTTTGCTGAATTTATTTACCAGTTATAGGAGCTTTTTGGATGAGTCTTTAGGGTTTTCTAGGTATACAATCTTATCATCAGCAAGCAGCGAAAGTTTGACATCCTCTTTACCATTTTGAATGCCCTTTATTTATTTCTCTTGTCTGATTGCTCTAAATAGAACTTCTAGTACAATGTTGAATAGAAGTCGTAAGAGTGGGCATCCCTGTCTTATTCCAGTTCTCAGAGGGAATGCTTTCAACTTTTCCCCATTCAGCATTATGTTGGCTGTGGTTTTGTCACAGATGGCTTTTATCACATTGAGATATGTCCGTTGTATGCCAATTTTGCTGCTGAGGGTTTTAATCATGAAGGGATGCTGAATTTTGTCAAATGCATTTTCTGCATCTATTGAGATGATCATGTGATTTTTGTTTTTTAATTTTGTTTGTGGTGTATCACATTTATTGACTTGCATATGTTAAACCATTCCTGCATCCCTAGTATGAAACCCACTTGATCATGGCGGATTATCTTTTTGATATGTTGCTGGATTTGGTTAGATAGTATTTTGTTAAATATTTTTGCATGTATTTTCATCAAGGATATTGGTCCATAGTTTTATTTTTCAGTTATGTCCTTTCCTGGTTTTGGTATTTAGAGTGATACTGGTTTCATAGAATGATTTAGGGAGGATTCCCTCTTTCTCAGTCTTGTGGAATAGTGTCAATACGATTGGTACCCATTCTTATTTGAATGTCTGGTAGAATTCAGCTGTGAATCTGTCTGGTCCTGGACTTTCTTTGTTGGTAATTTTTTTAAATTACCATTTCAATCTCACTGCTTGTTACTTTTGGTCTGTTCAGGGTATCTAATTATTCCTGATTTAAGCTAGGAGGGTTGTATCTTTCCAGGAATTTATCCATCTCCTCTAGGCTTTCTAGTACATGTGCATAAAAGTGTTCATAGTAGCCTTGAATGATCTTTTGTATTTCTGTGGTGTCAGTTGTAATATCTCCCATTTTGTTTCTAATTGAGTTTATTTAGATTTTTCTCTCTTCTTTTCTTGGCTAATCTTGCTAATGCTCTATCAACTTTTTAAAAATCTTTTCAAAGAACCAGCATTTTGTTACATTTATCTTTTGTATTGTTTTTTGTTTGTTTCAATTTCATTTAGTTCTGCTCTGATCTTGGTTATTTCCTTTCTTCTGCTGGGTTTGGTTTGTTGTTGTTTCTCTAGTTTCTTGAGGTGTGACCTTAGACTGTCTATTTGTGCTCTTTCAGACTTTTTGATGTAGGCATTTAGGACTGTGAACTTCCCTCTTATTACCGCCTTTGCTTTATCCCAGAGGTTTCGATAGGTTGTGTCACTAATATCATTCAGTTCAAAGAATTTTAAAAATTTCCATCTTGATTTCCTTGTTGCCCAATGATCATTCAAGAGCAGGTTGTTTAATTTCCATGTATTTGCATGGTTTTGAAGGTTCCTGTTGGAGTTGATTTCCAGTTTTGTTCCACTGTGATCTGAGAGAGTATTTGATATTTCAGTTTTCTTAACTTTTTTGATACTTGTTTTGTGACCTACTACATGGTCTATCTTGGAGAATGTTCAATGTGCTGATGAATAAATATATATTCTGTGGTTGTTGGGTAGAATGTTCTGTAAATATCTGTTAAGTCCATTTGTTGTGGGGTATAGTTTAAGTCCATTATTTCTTTATTGACTTTCTGTCTTGATGATCTCTCTAGTGCTGTTAGTGGAGTATTGAAGTCCCCCACTATTATTGTGTTGCTGTCTGTCTCATTCCTTAGGTGTACTAGTAATTGTTTTATAAATTTGGTAGCTCCAGTGTTAGGTGCGTATATATTTAGGATTGTGATAATTTTCTGTTGGACAAGGCCTTTTATCATTGCGTAATGTCCACCTTTGTCTTTTTGAACTGCTGTTGCTTTAAAGTTTGTTTTGTCTGGTATAAGAATAGTCATTCCTGTTAGCTTTTAGTGTACATTTGCATGGAATGTCTTTTTTTTACCCCTTTACCTTAAGTTTATGTGAGTCCTAGTGTGTTAGGTGAGTCTCTTGAAGGCAGCAGGTAGTTGGTTGGTGAATTTTTATCCAACCTGCAATTCTGTATCTTTTACATGGAGCATTTAGGTCATTCGATGTTAGTATTGAGATGTGAGGTACTATCCCATTTATCATGCTATTTGTTGCCTATATGCCTTTTCTTTTTGTATCTTTGTTTTATAGGTCCTGTGAGATTTATGCTTTAAAGAGGTTCTGTTTTGATGTGTTTCCAGAATTTGTTTCAAGATTTAGAGCTCCTTTTAGCTGTTCTTGTAGTCCTAGCTTAGTAGTGGTAAATTCTCTCAGCATTTGTTTTTCTGAAAAAGACTGAATCTTTCCATCCTTTATGAAGCTTAGTTTCACTGGATACCAAATTCTTGGCTGATAATTTTTTTTTTTTAAGGAGGCTGAATAGGGCCCCAATTTCTTCTAGCTTGCAGGGTTTCTGCTGAGAAATCTGCTGTTAATCTGATAGGTTTTCATTTATAAGTTGCTTGGTGCTTTTGCCTCACAGCTATTAAGATTCTTTCCTTCATCTTGACTTCACATAACCTGATGACAGTGTGCCTAGGTGATGATATTTTTGTGATGAATTTGCCAGATATTCTTTGAGCTTCTTGTATTTGGATATCTACATCCCCAGCAAGGCTGGGGAAGTCTATCTCAAGTATTTCCCCAAATATATTTTCCAAACTTTTAGATGTCTCTTCTTTCTCAGGAATGCCAATTATTCTTAGGTTTGGTCATTTAACAGAATCCCAAACTTCTTGGAGACTTTGTTCATTTTTTAAAATTATTTTTTCTTTGTCTTTGTTGGATTGGGTTGACTCAAAAATCTTGTCTTCGAGCTGTGTAGTTCTTTCCTCTGCTTGTTCGATTCTATTGCTGAGGCTGTCCAGAACATTTTGCGTTTCCCAAAGTGTGTTCTTTATTTCCTGAAGTTTTGATTGATTTTTATTTATGCTATCTATTTCACTGAAGATTTCTCCCCTCATTTCTTGTATCATTTTTTTTTATTTCCTTATATTGGACCTCACCTTTCTCTGGTGCCTCCTTGATTAACTTAATAACAAATTTATTTTTCAGGTAAATCAGGGATTTCTTCTTGGTTTGGTGACCTAGTGTGATTTTGGCAGGGAGTTAAAGAACCTTGTTCTGTCATATTACCAGAATTGTTTTTCTGGTTCCTTCTCATTTGGGTAAGCTATGCCAGAGGGAAAATCTAGGGCTCAAGGCTGCTGTTCAGATTTTTTTGTCCCACAGGGTGTTCCCTTGACATAGAACTCTCCCCCTTTTCCTAGGGATGTGGCTTCCTGAGAACTGAGCTGTAGTGATTGTTATCTCTCTTCTGAATCTAGCCACCCAGCAGGTCTACCAGGCTCTGAGCTGGTACTGGGGATTGTCTGCACAGAGTCCTGTGAGGTGAATCATCTGCAGATCTCTCAGCCATAGATACTAACATCTGCTCTGGTGGAGGTGGTAGGGGGGTGAAATGGACTTTGTGAGGGTCCTTAATTTTGGTTGTTTAATGCACTATTTTTATGCTGGTTGGCCTCCTGCCAGGAGGTGGCACTTTTAGGAGAGTATCAGCTCTGGTAGTATAGGGAGGCTTAGGTGGTGAGTGGGGCCCTAGAACTCCTGAGTATTTGTCCTTTGTCTTCAGCTACCGGGGTGGGTAGAAAAGAACCATCAGGTGGGGGCAGGGCTAGGCATGACTGAACTCAGGCTCTCCTTGGGCAGGTCTTGCTGTGGCTGCTGTGGGGATTGGGGTGTTGTTCCCAAGACCATGGAGTTATGTTCCCAGGAGAATTATGCTGCCTCTGGTGTGTCATGCAGGTTGTCCGGGAAGTGAGGGAAAGCCAGCAGTCACAGGCCTCACCCAGCTCCCATGCAACCCAAAAGGCCGGTCTCACTCCCACTGTGCCCCCCTTCAATAGTACCGAGTCTGTTTCCAGGCAGTGGGTGAGCAGGGTTGAGAACTTGCCCCAGGCTATCAGCCTCCCAGCTGCAAAAGTAAGCAGGGCTTTTGGGCCTGTGGAGTCTGCACACTGGATTCATGCTCTCCCCAAGTTCTGGCCAAGAGACTTTGCACTTGGTTGGAATTGTTAAAAGTTCAGCTGGAGGTTTCCTTCTCCATGTGGTCTTTTCCTGGTATCCCTGGCAGCCCTCCCCAAGGACCCCTGTGAGACAAAGCAGAAATGGCTTCCCAGGGGACCCAGAGAGCCTACAGAGCTTTTCCCACAGCTTTCTCTACCCTTGTATTTTGCTCAGCTCTCTAAATTTACTCAGCTCCAGGTAAGGTCAGAATCTTCTCCTGTGATCTAGATTTTCAGATTCCCCAGTGAGGGTATGTGTTCGGGGGTGGACGGTCCCCCTTTCCCACTTCCACAGCTTAGGCACTCACAGTATTTGGGGTGTCTCCTGGGTCCTATAGGAGCAATCTGCTTCCTTTAGAGGGTCTGTGGGTTCTCTCAGCTTTCCTGGATTATTCCTGCAGCAGTTCTGGAGCAAAAGTTCACAATGAGATTCTCTACACTCTGCTCTGTCCATCCAAGTGGGAGCTGTAGTCTAGTCCTGCCTCCTATCTGCCATAATCTAGCCAAGTTTTCGTGATCTTGTTCTATTGGCTCAAACAAGAAGAAATGATTCTCTTTGGCTAATGAAAACCCAGAGAGAAGGGGCATGAAAAGTCAAAAGGGAAGAAATCACGGGTCAGTAGGTGGGCAGATAAGGACAAATAATATTTATTTTTCTGGCTGACAACTACCTCCTTGGTCTGGCTTTTCTACAGTTCATCAATGGCTTTACCTCCCTAAGCACCAGGAGTTAATTTTAGTGTCTATTCATCTGGCCCTGGTGATCTTCAGAGAACATTCTGTAGGTGCTGTGTGGACATAGTCTGTCCCCACTTCTACCACGTGCCTCCTGCCAGTGATCACTCAGCAGCCCCTTACCTAAGAGAAGACACCTCTGAGAGCCTACTCAGTGACTGTCATGCCATCCTATGACCTGAGACTGAGGTTCACTCTGGTTGCTGTGCTTTCCATACTCTACGCTGGGAGCCATGTGTACCAAGAACAGTCCCCTGGCTTCTAGCAGGACATGGCTATCTATGTTTTGTGACTGGTACATTGGAGGGTAATTAGAAATGTGGCTTAAAAAAATGGGTGAGTTACATCATGTTTTCTTTTAGGTTGGCTGGATATTCAGCAGAGTAAAACAAGGTCTGCTGTCAGGAAGCTTACAGTCTGCTAGAGGGAAACAGAAAATAACAACAAGATGAGTTATTATGTAATGTGATGGAATTAATGGTAGACTCTTATCAGGAATAGCAATACATTACTGCAGTCACATACATCAGTGTGAATTTACTTCTCCTTTTCTTTCCAAAGGGACAACTGTCTGAACAAAAGTTTTGAATATTAGGAGGAGAGGAGGGAGAGCACAGTGTAACTAAGAATCTTAGTTTTGACAGAGACCGCACAAAGTGGAAAAGATGCCAGAAGGAGAAGTTAGAAGATCCTTAAGAAAAATGTGACTGTTGCAGAGCTTTCTCTGTGTTGGCCTTTTCTACAGTATTGTTGTATTTACTTGCTCCAAGTACTGACTAGGTCATCATGACATTAACCTGCGAACAGACTTATTTCAGCTTTGAATAGCCTGACCTGTTGCTTCAATGCCATATGAATAGGACTCATAATACCTGCTTTGGCTATGAATATGATACCTGGCCCACTCCCACCTCCCTCTCCTTCCCAGAGGTTTTCACAGAAGCCTTTATATCAAGTAGGTCTGAGAAGTCGTCCTGCCTGTGTAACCCTGAACACAGTTTGAGTACAATAAAAGGAGCGTTAGAACGTGATGTAATAGAAATCTCAAAGAAATGTTTTCTTCTCATTCTCATGTTTGATTTAAGGCTGAACAGATTGTCAAGACTCACTTTAGTTACCGCAGTTCAGGTCAAGATGTCTAAATGTGAGTGAATCAAAAAGCCATTATGACCTGAGAAGTGTCTCATCAATTACCTTGTAGACTGTAGAGACCAAAACCTTATTATGTCAAGAGCACATTGACTAGTTGGAGAGAAAGGAGTGTTTTGGCTTTCCTTACTTATCTATTTGAAGCACATAAACTATTAACAATGTTAAGATTTTGACATTTAACTTCAAGCCTGAGAAAACAAAGGGAATGTGTTGTTCTTCTGTTTCCATATGGATGTAAGAGTTCTAGTTAAATATTCCTTAGTTATGTCTAACCAATGGAAGTATACCTTTAGTTATAGAATTACAGATATATGGCATTATATTCACAATTATGAAAAACAATTATAATAAAAAATTTTATGACATTTATTTAAAAATTGGAGGATAGAAGCCTTAAAATGCCCAAGGAAAAGGACTTTTGTGTGTATGTTTTTGTGTGTGTATATTTGTGTGTGTGTGCATTTTTCTAGTATTACATCTGTAAACTATATGTATATAGGATTATATCATGCATATTGCTTTAGATGTTTGGTTATAAAGCCATTCATAATGCTAACCTTTTATTTATCTTAGTTTAAGATCTCTCTATATATGTTTTTAAGACATAAGGAGCCCTAAAATAAACACACACCCCAAATTAGAACTAAAAAATCATTAATATATTTTAAGCCTATGTGTGCCCCACTCCAAATCATGTTCTTTTTCTAATGCTGACAAATTTTATGTTCTATGCATACATTTAGTTAGAATTTTAGTATACGTGTTTGAATATTATAAACTTTAAAGAATTTGAATTATACTGTTTATATTTAACTGCAACTTGCTTTTTTCACTCAACATTATACTTTGGGATTCAACAGTCAGGCCTATAAACCCCAACCTCACTCAGTCACCAGATGCTGGCTGCCCCAGGAAGAATGTGACCTAGGGCAAAGGAGCTTTCTAGAGCTGACACTGACCTCGGAGAAGCTGATAGCCAATCTTTATTTAAAATTTGATATTTTCTTTATAAATTTTTGCATTAATTTTGATTTTTAAAAACATTTAATTCAAGTGTGACTTATCTTGATTACTGATTTTTTTTTGGTTGCCCTTTAAATTTTGCACTTATATACAAACTGAGGCAAGGGCCTCACTTCTGACATGTAGGAAGGTGTCTAATGACTCTACTGCCTGCAGCCAGGCAGAAAGTACTTCTTCCAAAAGGGTTTTGGACAGTGCATCTTGGTTTCTACTACAGGAAGTGACATTCCAATGGTGGATTCTTTCTTAGCCTGCATCCTTGAGGTTTGTGAAACAGAGTCCCTAGCCAGCCTCAGAGTGAGAAACAAACCTTTATTTTAAATCCCTGAGATTTGGGACATTTGAGTTGGTGCTTACCTATGCCATCTTGACCTATACAGAAATTGTGACTCAAAGTAGGATGCCTACCAACAACCTAAAATACACAAAGCAGTTGGCATTGACTTAATGGTCAGAGTGTGGCTAGTGAGGAAATTGCTATCAAAGGCCGGAAACATGGCAATCCATTCATGTAATGGCAAAACATTCAGTGAAATTAATGCCCATGGTTTTTTGGGGAAGATCTTTGTACCTAACAAACTCGTTGCAATAGAAGAGAGGGTGAGAAAAAAAATATTTTGTGATTTGTGTTGGTTATTATGTCTGTCTTTGCTCAGTTATGAAGAGAAACATACACACCTAGAGAAAAATTTACAAATTTACAAACAGAAATGAAGGAGGATAGAGGAAGCCCACAATTCTTGCATTCACGGGATTATTGTTTGGGATTGGCTTCTTAATCTCAAAAAATAAAAAACAAAATTAAGAAAATCTTGAAACACAAAGCCTGGTTAAATATTTATTTACTCTTGGCACTTTATTCTCTTAATTTTGGCTCCTATCATTGCTATTGAGAATAGCAGCCTAATTATCTTTTCTTTGAGAGGATTTATTTTTTTTCTCTATGTGCTTTTCTCATCTTCTCTTGTCTTCATTGCCCTGAAATTTGATTTTGGTATGTCTAGGTTATGGTTTTATTTATATGTACCCTTTCTTGATTTTGTGCTGGTGGAGTTATACTCAGTTATTATCTCTTTCAATATTGTCTCTCCCAATGTTTTGTTTTTATCTCTTCTGGAATTACAATTGGAGTGTTAGATCTTATTCTAAATTTTAGACTGCTTAACCACTCTTTTATATTCCTTTATCTTTTTATATTTCTGGGCTGCATTCTGACAAACACCTTTTTTAAAATCTATTTTCTAGTTACCTATTTTTTCTCTTAGTTATTCTACCAACAACTGAGTAATACATTCTGATAATGGTTTGGCTGTGTCCCCACCGAAATCTCATCTTGAATTGTACTTCCATAATTTCCACATGTTGTGGGAGGGACTTGGTGGGAGATAAATTGAATCATGGGGGCGGTTCTCCCCATACTGTTCTTGTGGTAGTGAATAAGTCTCACGAGATCTGATGGTTTTATCAGGGGTTTCTGCTTCTGCATCTTCCTCATTTTCTCTTGCTGCCACCATGTAAGAAGTAAGTGCCTTTTGCCTCCTGCCATGATTCTGAAACCTCCCCAGCCACGTGGAACTCTAAGTCCAATTAAACCTCTTTTTCTTCCCAGTCTCGGATATGTCTTTATCAGCAGCGTGAAAACAGACTAATACACATTCCAATAATTTTTTTTTTTTTTTTGAGACGGAGTCTCGCTCTGTCGTCCAGGCTGGAGTGCAGTGGCACAATCTCGGCTCACTGCAAGCTCTGCCTCCCAGGTTCACGCCATTCTCCTGACTCAGCCTCCTGAGTAGCTGGGCCTACAGGCGCCCGCTACCACGTCTGGCTAATTTTTTGTATTTTTAATAGAGACGGAGTTTCACCGTGTTAGCCAGGATGGTCTCAATCTCCTGACCTCGTGATCCACCTGCCTTGGCCTCCCAAAGTGCTGGGATTACAGGCGTGAGCCACCACCCCCGGCCCCAATAATTATATTTTTATTTCTAAAAGATCTCTTGGTACATTGTCAAATAGGCATGGCTATTTTTGATAATACACTATTTGTTGTTAATTTCTTTGGATTATAGTTTTTATTTCTTTATATGCATTAAATATATTTATTACATATTATTCATTTGGAAATTTTAATATGTAAAGCCTTGTTCTAAATTTATTATTTGTTATTTATGCTGGTTCTTTCTTGGTGAATTATGGATATTCATGTATTTGGTGAATTTTTTTCTTATGAGATAATTAGTTGACCTCAATCTTTGGGAATCTGAAGAGCTGGTTGGGGATTCCTTTATCTAGAGAAGGTTTAATTTCTTTCAGCCAGAGGCAAGGGGGAATTATGAAACTGGACCAAATTCAACTTAATTTCTCATATATAAATTTTCCCGATTCTTTCTTCAGTTTAACTTTTTATATAATTTATGTTAAGATGATGTCAAAACTATATAAAACTTGCAACATCTGCATGTTTCTCGCCACAATATCCTGTATTCTTAACATTTGACTACATTTGATCTATCTTTGTCTCTCACTCTCTATTTAATTATTAATCTTCTTCAAAACTATTTAAGATCAATTTTTAGACACATTGTACCATTTCCTACAATCCTCTAATGGATATTTCCCAAGAACAAGGACACTCTCTAATATAACCATGATACAGCTGTCTAAAGAAGAATTAACCTTTGATGCAATAATACCGTCTAATCTACAGATCCCACTGAAATTTTGCTAACTGTATTAACCACGTCCTTTTTCTTTCCGGTCCAGGATTCAACTCAGAACGAAATATTGCATTTCCCTTTATTTTCTTTCTATCTTGAACAGCTTCTTAGCCTTTTCCTTTTATAAATTTGATAGGATTTGTAATTTCTACCCCTGGTTCATACCTATCTATTCTTCCACCTGTAATAATTAAAATATTCTGGGCCAGGTGCGGTGGCTCACGCCTGTAATCCCAGCACTTTGGGAGGCCGAGGTGGGCAGATCACTTGAGGTCAGGAGTTCAAGATGAGCCTGGCCAACATGGTGAAACCCCGTCTCTACTAAAAATACAAATATTAGCCAGACATGGTGGCATATGCCTGTAATCCCAGCTACTCTGGAGGCTGAGTCACGAGAATTGCTTGAACCTAGGAGGCAGAGGTTGCAGTGAGCCGAGATTGCGCTGCTGCACTCCAGCCTGGGTGATAAAGTGAGACTGTCTCCAAAAAAAAAAATTCACGTGCTGGTAGAGTATAATGTGTATTATGATACATATATATATTGTATAATGATTAAATAAGGCTAATTAAAATATTTATTACTTCACTTACTTATCATTCCTTTGTGGTAAGAACATTTAAAATGTACTCTTTCAGCAATTTTGAAATATACAATGCATTGTACCCAATTAATGTATACAATTATTACTTTTCAACCAAAAATAAAATAATTTTTAAAAAGTAAACTACTGCTGGGAAAGAGAATACGAAATAAAATAAATTTTTTATGCCTAAGGAAAATAAATATTTATTTACTAATAGAAAAATTCCCCTTCCTTAAATTTCCATATTAAATATTCTTATTTGTTTCAATTATTTCTAACATATCATAATTTCTAGTTTGATTCCCTATATTTTAAAATATATAGTTCAGTTGCTCAAAAATTCAGTGCTCATTATTTACTATCTGGTAGACTCTAGTAAATTATGAAGCATAATGATCACTCCCTTTATTCTAGGTAGCATAGGTATAAATGCAGCCTAAAATTAAATTACTTTATATATTTAAAAAAAATTTTTTCAGCAGCCACATCTTGGAATCAATTAATAATCAGGCTCCTTCTATTCCCCACCTCCAATTCATTTTTATATTGAGCTTGTAATCCATCTACCCTTTAAATTTTTTATGTATTTATCACTGTCTAATCATGTCACCCATATTTTATATCAGGAAATTTTTGGACTCAAGTGTAAGATACAATTATCTTTTTTAGGTTTTACTTCCCTATATTTATTCTTTGTTTTAGCCTATAAATAATCTTGGCAGATTTTGACATTGAATGAATCACTGTTTCAACCTCTCATCTGTAAATCTGATATGCCATCACCTGTTCTTATACCTGTTCTTATCCAAATTATTGATGGGAACTTAAATGAATCAGAGCTGGGCACACAACTAGAGAATTTATCATGATGTTGATATGAACCAATTTTTGTTTTTGTGATTCCAGGACCCTTTCTTTGTATTCTAGGGATCTAAGTGGCACGTACTTTAAAAGAGGTGCTTTTTGTAAGTTCAGTCCAGTTATCTTACCTCATTACTTTATTTTCTCAAAAACATTCTTTTGTAATATAAAGTAAGTGAAAAACAGGTAGGTTGGGTTGTCAATGTTAGATAATAGAAGTTGAATAGAAAATGTAATTTTTAAATTTTCTTGCTGGCTCTCTTCCTACATTTTTTTTCAAGATGATATTTTCTAAAACATCTATTCTTGTACTTCTACTATTCAGGTATATGAAAAAATTCAAGCAGAATGTAAGTGGTTTCCAAGCATGGCAGCATAAGAATTATCTGGGAAAGATTTTTAAATATAGCAGAGTCCTGAAATCCACCCTCCAAAATTCTGATGGAGTAGCTTTGGATGGAAGTCAAGAATCCATATTTTTCAAAAGATCCCTCTGATGGGCATCCACCTTGGCCTTCAGATAACTACGTTTGGGGACGAATGCCAAACAAAAGGCAATTTACTTGTAATGAGCAAGTGGGTAAACTCTAGACTAGACTTCTTATTAGAATAAGCAGACATATTTTTAGACTAGACACAGATTTAAAACCAAAAGTTCAGAGAATTTTCAGCAATGAGAGACTAAACACGATTATATAAGGATTGCTGGCATGAGAGTGTTGCCTCTTTGCTATAACATGTTGTTTTTGTCACTTCCAGTTCTATCTCAAAACACATGAAAGAAAATATTGAAAATAGTTTGGATTAGGGAGATGAGATATCATGGACTTCTTCCAATCTTCATTTTAGCCCATATGCTTACACATTTTGTATCATTATAATTACAGTGTGCATTTCAACTTAGTCTACTGTTTTCAATTAACACTATTTCATAAACCTTTGCCCCATTGCTACCTGGTGTTCATAAGCACAAGTTTAATATTTCAAAACATTCCATAAAACTGTTTTTTGTAACTTAGCTAATAAGCCGATATGACTCTATGTATAATTTTATAATTTTTATCATTATGTATAATTGTGAAAAATAAAAGCTTCTGAATAAGATACTTTTTCTCATTTTAAAAATTATTTCCCTAGAACACATTTCCAGGAATAGTATTACTGTACCAAAACAGGAACACTTTTCCAGTTCTTTTTTTTTTTTTTTTTTGAGACAGAGTCTCACTCTGTCACTCAGGCTGGAGTCCAGTGGCATGATCTTGGCTCACTGTAACCTCCATCTCCTGGGTTCAGGTGATTCTCCTGCCTCAGCCTCCTGAGTAGCGGGGATTACAGGTGTGTGCCACCATGCCAGGCTAATTTTTGTATTTCTATTAGAGATGGGGTTTCACCATGTTGGCCAGGCTGGTCTCGAACTCCTAACCTCAGGTGATCCACCTGCCTTGGCCCCCCAAAATGCTGGGATTACAGGCATAAGCCACCGTGCCTGGACTTCCCAGTTCTTATAATTACTTTTCTAAGGGCTTGGGACCCAATTATAATACCATCAGAAAAGTATGCATGTACAAGTTTCACAAGAAGTTTATCAAATCAGGTATTACCCGTATCTTTTTAGAATATAATTTGGATCTTTTCAAGAAACCATGGTAAACCATCATGTTTTATTTTGTTTTATGTTCTATTTTCCCAGTAATTGTATTAATGCCAGTCGAGTGGTATATTTTCTGTTTCTAAGTTACAAACGTGTAGCTTTGTCAGGCGGAAAACCTGGGATCTGCTAAGATGGCCAAACTAATTTGTGTTGGTCAGACTTTGCTATAGTAAAACAAACAAAAAAAGCTCAATAGCTCAAACAATAGCATTTTTTTTCTTGCTCTTGGGTGTGTGGAGCAGTTTTAATGCAACTTATCCTGGTTATCTTGTGTTTGGGTACATATATATTCTTATTCTAGGATCCAGGATGAAGGGAATGTCTCTGTCTAGGACATACAATTTTCATGGCAAAGGGAAGAACTGCTTGAGACCAAGCCAAAACAAACAGTTCATGTTAAAGCTTCTGTTTAGGATTGGCACGGTGTCACTTCTGCTCATAATCCATAGGCCCAGGCAGGTTACATGGCCAAGCGTGATAATGGGATGGGGAATATACTCTGCCTACAGAGATGTGCCTCAAGTTGCATGGGTGTGGATGTGTCTGTATGATAATCCTCATAGGAGGTGAGAAGATAAAGTTGGGAATAATCCCTGAAGCCTTCTTTATTTATATGGTACTTGTTTTTTGTGTATTTTCCTATCATAGAATTTAACACATTTTATTGACATTATTTATTGCTAAGTTTATCCCCTCTTATAGACTTCAAATTCCTCCAGAGCAGAAATAGTGATTTACTCACTTCTGTGTATCCCTAGTGTCAACGACACCATAGAGCATATATACATTCTCAAAATACATATATTAAGTAAATGGTTTTAGTCTCCACTTCCGGAAAAATTATCATCTTCAGCATTCTTTGGTCTTAGAACTAGAAAAAGGTAATACAGGTCAATGTTTTCTAAAATTAGTAGACTCTCTAATATGCCTTTTTAATGCGTTTTTTAAATGAAAAGATTCCTACTCCTATTTATTTTAAAATCCACTTCAAGACTACTGGAGAAAGAACAGGCTTTTCATTTATATTAGGTGACATCATAAGCATTAGGAGACATTAGAACTACTCCATTTAGAAGCGCAGTGCATATTCAACCTCACTCTCTCAATTCAATAGAAGATCTCTGGTCAAGCTGAGTTCTACTTGGGAAGAGGATAAATGTATAACAGGCTGACTTCTCTACTCTCAAAGAGAGAAATTAAAAGGTTGTCTGCCAAAGAAATGAATTTTTCTATTGAAAAGTTATTTTTTAAAAGATTTCAAGTCCGGGAGTAGAGCCCAAAGTACACATTGTCGTCACTGATGATGTTTTGAGATGGTTAGAAAGTTGGTAAGAGGAAGGAAAATATTAAAAAGCAATACAAATTCAAAAAGGAAGCCCTGCAGTCAGAACCACTTCATTCACTAGGCACAGAAAGAACAGTGCCTAGAAACCATGATACTTACAGCAGCTGTTGACAATGAAAACAATTTTAATATCTTTGAAAATCTAAAAAAGAGAAATAAAAAATAATAAACCCAGGCTGGGATATAGTTGTCTGTATGCCAAGAAAGTCATAAAATGTAACTTTAAATATTTTTTTAATGAAGGAAGGTGTAATAAAGGCAAAGGTGCCTAGAGTTCACCAAAGTCATAACACGGTCTTGTGAGTAAACTTTTCAAAGTAGGAGAAGGCATAGAGCAATTGAGCTGAGCAGGGGCCTCCACAATTGTAGACTTGGCCTCATGCTCAGGGCTGTGAGTAGAATAATTTTTATTTTTCCCAGCCCAACACTGTTTAGTTCCTAATGCTAGAACTGATTTGGAGCAAAATCATGAAGAAAATTATTTAGGCATCTTCCATCTTCTTTGTGTCTGTGCGTATTTATATACATATATATATATGTGAATGTACATATATGCCGTTCAGTAAATATTTTTTGAGTACATACAATATGTTGAGCACTTTTCTAGCTATCAGATAACAAAGGAGAAAAAAAAATCTTCCACAGTCTTTCCTCTCTGGACCAGTGGAGCCCAATATATGGTCTGTAAACTGGCTGATGGCTTTGTTATTTTAATTTGAAATTAATTCCTTATATTAATATATATATTCATGGTTCACAATCAGATCATACGTTTATTAAGAATGGCCATTGACTTCTCATAGTTTTCATCATAATGAAGATGCTTCAAAAATGTATTTGGATATCCATATTTTCACCTGAGCTTCCTTTTTTCACTTTTAAGGATGCGGGTAGGTGGGGAGTTAGAGAGACATGTAGAGATGTAGTGTTGTGGCAACGAGGAGAAAGAACAGTGAGGAAGGAAAGTGAGAGGGAGGGAGAGGAAGAGAAGAGGAGGAGAGAGGAAAGAAGGTTGGGAGAGAAGGGAAGAGACAGGAGAGAGGCACACAACGTTGTATACAGAATCAAATGTGCAAGGCATAAGTGGCACGGAGTCTTCAAATCCACACGTTTTAGTTATGCAGATATATAAGTACTTTCTTGACATTTTACTATGGAAATTTGCTAGTATACAATTTTCTTTAAAAAATTATAGTCCCATGTACCCACCGCACAAATTCTACCAACAATATTTTACTATGTTTGTCCTATAGCATATATATTCATCTCTCATCCCTCTCACCATCCATTAGTCTTTCTTTTTTATTTTATTATTATTATACTTTAAGTTTTAGGGTACATGTGCACAATGTGCAGGTTAGTTACATACGTATACATGTGCCATGCTGGTGTGCTGCACCCATTAACTCGTCACTTAGCATTAGGTATATCTCCTAATGCTATCCCTCCCCCCTCCCCCCAGCCCACAACAGTCCCCAGAGTGTGATGTTCCCCTTCCTGTGTCCATGTGTTCTCATTGTTCAATTCCCACCTATGAGTGAGAACATGCGGTGTTTGGTTTTTTGTCCTTGCGATAGTTTACTGAGAATGATGATTTCCAATTTCATCCATGTCCCTACAAAGGACATGAACTCATCATTTTTTATGGCTGCATAGTATTCCATGGTGTATATGTGCCACATTTTCTTAATCCAGTCTGTCGTTGTTGGACATTTCGGTTGGTTCCAAGTCTTTGCTATTGTGAATAGTGCCACAATAAACATATGTGTGCATGTGTCTTTATAGCAGCATGGTTTATAGTCTCTTGGGTATATAGCCAGTAATGGGATGGCTGGGTCAAATGGTATTTCTAGCTCTAGATCCCTGAGGAATCGCCACACTGACTTCCACAATGGTTGAACTAGTTTACAGTCCCACCAACAGTGTAAAAGTGTTCCTATTTCTCCACATCCTCTCCAGCACCTGCTGTTTCCTGACTTTTTAATGATTGCCATTCTAACTGGTGTGAGATGGTATCTCATTGTGGTTTTGATTAGTCTTTCTTTTTATTGGATGCATTTCAAAGTAAATTGTTGCTGGGGACTTACCCTATAACTTTGTATATGTTTGTTTACAGGTTTTTTTCTTTTGAGGTAAAATTTATATACAATTAAATGTCACAAATCTTAAGTGAACATTAGCTGAGTTTTGACAAACACAAACACCTTTTCAGATATAGAAAATTATCACTCCAGGAAGTTCCCTCAAGCCCCTTCTCAGTTAATTACTGCCTCAACCTCATGAAGCAACCATTATAGATTAGTTTGCTTGTTTAGAACTTTGTGTAAGTGGAATAATATTTTATATACTCTTTTGTGTAAGGCTTCACTGACTCTGGATGATTTTGAGATTCATCTATGCTGTTGCAGGTACCCATATTCTGTTGCTTTTTTCAGTTCAGAGTACTATTCCTTTGTATAAATATATAGTAGTGTGTTTGTTCATCCTTCTATTGATGGACTCTTGACCTACTTACAAATTTTAGCTATTATTAATAAAATTGCCGTGGACATTCTTATATAATTTTTTGACATATGATTTTATTTCTCTGAGATAAATACCGTGGAATAGGTCATAAGGTAGGTTTAGTTTTATAAAAATCTACAAGATCCTTTTACATTTCCACTAACTGTATAAGAAAACTCCAGTTTCTCTACATTCTTGTCAATATTTGATGCTTTTATTCATTTTAATTTTAAACAGTCAGGTGGCTGTATTGTGGTTTCTCGTCGTTTTAATCTGCAGTTTCCTAGTGACGAATCATTTTGAGCACTTTTTTTGTGTATGTCTGTGTATGTCTCTCTCGCTCTGTGTGTGTGTGTGTGTGTGTCCATTTGTGTATCTTCTTTTCTGAAGAGAGTTTTTGGATTATTTTTGGGATATTGTTTGTATTTTTAGTATAGGTTGTAGGAGTTTTTATATATTCTGGGCACCAGTCCCCTTTGTCACCATTATTGTAAATGTGATTCTGTGGTTTGTTTTTTCATTTTCTTAATTGGTTTACTCTTTTTAAAAATTTATTTTTAATGTCAATAGATTTTTAGGGAGCAGGTGGTGTTTGGTTACATGAATAAGTTCTTTAGCGGTGATTTCTGAGGTTTTAGTGCACCCATCACCCGAGCAGTGTACACTGTACCCAGTGTGTAGTCTTTTGTCCCTCACCCCCCCCCACCCTTTCCCCCAAAGTCCAGTGTGTCATTCTTATGCCTTTGTGTCCTCATAGCTTAGCTCCCACTTATGAGTGAGAACATACAATGTTTGGTTTTCCATTCCTGAGTTACCTCACTTCGAATAATAGTCTCCAATTCCATCCATTTTATATATATATAGTTTCATTCTTCTACATGTGGCTTGCAACTTATCCCAGCACCATTTGTGGAATAGGATGTCCTTCCCCCACTTTATGTTTTTGTTTGCTTTGTCGAAGATGAATTGGCTGTAAGTATTTGGCTTTATTGCTGGGTTCTCTATTCTGTTCCATTGGTCTATATGCCTATTTTTATACCAGTACCATGCTGTTTTGGTGACTATGACCTTACAGTATAGTTTGAAGTTGGGTAATGTGATGCCTCCAGATTTGTTCTTTTTGCTTAGTCTTGCTTTGTCTATGTGGGCTCTTTTTTGATTCCATATGAATTTTAGGGTTTTTTCCCTAGTTCTGTGAAGAGAATGATGGTGGTATTTTGATGGGAATTGCACTGAATTTGTAGGTTGCTTTGGGCAGGGCAGTATGGTCATTTTCACAATATTGATTCTACCCATCCATGAGCATGGAATGTGTTTCCATTTGTTTGTGTCATCTATGATTTCTTCCAGTAGTGTTTTGTAGTTTTCCTTGTAGAGGTCTTTTCTTCTTTGATTAGGTATATTTGTTAAGTATTTTATTTTATTTTTTGCAGCTATTATAAAAGAGCTTGAGTTCTTGATTTGATTCTCCACTGGTTGCTATTGGTGTATAGGAGAGCTACTGATTTGTGTACATTAATTTTGTATCCTGAAACTTTGCTGAATTCATTTACCAGTTCTAGGAGCTTCTTGGATGAGTCTTTAGGGTTTTCTAGTTATGCGATCATATCATCAGCAAAAAGCGAAAATTTGACTTCCTTTTTACTGATTTGGATGTCCTTTATTTCTTTCTCTTGTCCGATTGTTCTGGACAAAAAGTGGGCATCCCTGTCTTGTTCCAGTTCTCAGAGGGAATGCTTTCAACTTTTCCCCAATAAGTATAATGTTGGCTGTGGGTTTGTCATAGATGACTTTTATTACATTGAGGTATATCCCTTGTATGCCAATTTTGCTGAGGGTTTTAATCATAAAGGGATGCTGGATTTTGTCAAATGCTTTTTCTGCATCTATTGAGATGAACATTGATTTTTTTGTTTTTAATTCTGTTTATATGGAGTATCACATTTATGGACTTATGTATGTTAAAGCATCCCTGCATCCCTAGTATGAAACCCACTTGATCATGATGCGTTATGTTTTTGATATGCTGCTGGATTCGGTTCACTAGTATTTTGTTAGGGATTTTTGCATCTATTATATGTTAATCAGGGATATTGGTCTGTAGTTTTCTTTTTTTGCTATGTCCTTTCCTGGTTTAGGCATTAGGGTGATACTGGCTTCATAGAATAACTTAGGGAGGATTCCCTCTTTCTCTGTCTTGTGGGATAGTATCAGTAGGATTGGCACCAATTCTTCTTTGAGTATCTGATAGAATTCAGCTGTGAATCCATCTGATCCTGGACTTCTGTTTTGTTGACAATTTTTTAATCACCATTTCAATCTTGCTGCTTGTTGTTAGTCTGTTCAGAGTTACTATATCTTCCTGGTTTAATCTAGGAGGGTTGTATCTTTCCAGGAATTTATCCATCTCCTCTAGGTTTTCTAGTTTATGTCCATAAAGGTGTTCAGATTAATGTTGAATAATCTTTGGTATATCTGTGGTATCAGTAATAAGATCTCCTGTTTCATTTCTGATTGAGTTTATTTGGATCTTCTCTTTTCTTTTCTTGGTTAATTTTGCTAATGGCCTATCTGTTTTATTTACCTTTTCAAAGAACTAGCTTTTTGTTTCATTTGTCTTTTGTATTTTTTGTTTTAATTTCATTTAGTTCTGCTCTGATTTTTGTTATTTCTTTTCTTTTGCTGGGTTTGGATTTGGATTGTTCTTGTTTCTCCAATTCTGTAAGGTGTGACCTTAGATTGTCTATTTGTGCTCTTTCAGACTTTTTGATGTATGTATTTAATGCTATGAATTTTCCTCTTAGCACCACTTTTGCTGTATCCCAGAGATTTTGTAGGTTTTGTCAGTATTATTCAGTTCAAATAATTTTTAAATTTTTGTTTGGATTTCATTGTTGATCCCATGATCATTCAGCAGCAGTCTATTTAATTTCCATGTATTTGCATGGTTTTGTGGGTTCCTTTTGAAGTTGATTTCCAATTTTATTCCACTGTGGTTTGAGAGAGTACTTAATAAAATTTTGACTTTCTTAGATTTACTGCAACTCATTTTGTGGCCTAACATGTGGTCTATCTTGGAGAATGTTGCATGTGCTGATGAATAGAATGTTGAATAACAGTGGTGAAAGTGGGCATTATTGTCATGTTTTAGATCTTAGAGTAAAGGCTTTTGGTTTTCCCCCATTCAGTATAACACTAGCTGTGGGTCTGATATGTATGGTTTTTATTATGTTGAGGTATATTCCTTCTATATTCATGTTTTTGAGGGTTTTTATCATGAAGAGATATGAATTTTATCAAATACTTTTTCAGCATTAATTGAAGTGATAATATGGTTTTTATACTTCATTGTGTTGATAGGATGTATCATATTGATTGATTTGTGTATGTTGAACCATCCTTGCATCCCTGGAATAAATCCCACTTGGTCATGATGAATGATCTCTTTAATGTATTGTTGTGTTAATTTTGCTAGTATTGTGTTCAGAATTTTTCTGCAATATTCATCACAGACATTGGCCGGTAGTTTTCTTTTTTTTGATATATCTTTGTCTGTTTTATGTATCATGGTAATAATGATCTTGTATAATGAGTTTAGAAGTATTCCCTCCTCTTCTATATTTTGGAATAGTTTGAGTAGGATTAGTATTAGTTCTTCTTTAAATCTTTGGTAGAATTCAACAGTGAAGCCATTGGGTCCTGGGCTTTTCATTGCTAGGAGACTTTTTACTACGGCTTCATTACTTTTTATTGTTCTGTTTAGGTTTTGAATTTCTTCATGGTTTAATCTTGGTAGATTGTATGTGTTCAGGAATTAATCAATTTCCTCTACATTTTCCAGTTTATTGGCATATAATTGCTCATAGTAGCAACTGATGGTTTTTTTGAATTTCTGTGGTACCAGTTATAACGTCTCCTTTTTCACCTTCGATTTTATTTTTTTGGGTCTTCTCCCTTTTGTTTTTGTTTTTTTGTGTGTGTTTGATTGTTTTTGAGACGGAGTTTCGCTCTTGTCTCCCAGGCTGGAGTGCAGTGGCACGATCGGCTCACTGCAACCTCCACCTCCCAGGTTCAAGCGATTCTCATGTTTCAGCCTCCCTAGTAGCTGGGATTACAGGCACCCACCACCATGCCCGGCTAATTTTTGTATTTTTAGTAGGGACGGGGTTTCACCATGTTGGCCAGGCTGGTCATGAACTCCTGACCTCAAGTGATCTGCCCACCTTGGCCTCCCAAAGTGCTGAGATTACAGGCATAAGCCACCGTGCCTGGCCTGGGTCTTCTCCCTTTTTTTCCTTCATTAGTCTGGCCAAAGGTTTGTCAATTTTGTTTATCACTTCAAAAGATGAACTTTTTGTTTCATTGATCTTTTGTATTGCTTTCTTCATTTCTAATTTACATATTTTTTCTCTGATCCCTATTATTTCTTTTCTTATACTAATGTTGGGTTTGGTTTGCTCTTGCTTTTCTAGTTCTTTAAGATGCATAATTAGGTTATTTATTTGAAGTCTTTTTCTATTTCTTGATATAGGTACTTTTTGCTATAAATTTTCCTTTTAGTACTGCTTTCACTGTATCCCGTAGGTTTTGATATGCTGTGTTTTCATTATTTTTTGTTTCAAGAAATTTTTCAATTTTCTTCTTAATTTCTTTATATACCCATTGATCATTCAGGAACATGTTGTTTAATTTCCATGTATTTGTATAGTTCCCAAAATTCCTCGTTATTAATTTCTAGTTGTATTCCATTGGGGTCAGAGAAGATGCTTGATATTACCCCAATTTTTTGAATGCTTTAAGAATTGTTTTGTGATGTAACATATGGTCTATCCTTGAGAATGATCCATGTACTGAGGAGAAGAATGTGTATTCTGTAGCCACTGGGTGAAATGTTCTGTAAATATTATATCTACCAGTTTTATTTATAGTGCATATTAAGTCTGAAGTTTCTTTGTTGATTTTCTGTCTGGGAGACCTGTCCAATGCTGAAAGTAGGGTGCTGAGGTCTACAGCTGTTATTGTGTTGAGGTCTATCTTTGGCTCTAATAATATTTGCTTTATATAGCTGGGTGCTCCAGTGTTGGGATCATATATATTTACAATCATTACATCTTCATGCTGAATTGATCCCTTTATCATTATATACTGACCTCCTTTGTCTCTATTTACAGTTTTTGTCTCAAAATCCATTTTGTCTGACATAAGTATAGCTACTCCAGCTCTTTTTTGGTTTTCATTGGCATGGAATATCTTTTTCCATCCCTTTATTTTCAGTCTATATGTGTCTTCATAGGTGAAGTGTGTTTCTTGTAGGTAACAGAACATTGGTTCTCTTTTTTCATTTATTAAACCACTGTATGTCTTTTTATTGGCAAGTTTAGTCCATTTACATTCAATATTATTATTCATATGTAAGGACTTACTCCTGCCATTTTGTAATTTGTTTTCTAGTTGTTTTGTGGTCTTCTCTTCTGGTTTTTCTTCCTTCTTGTCTTCTTTTTAGTGAAGGTGAATTTTTGGTATTATTTTTTAATTTCTTGGTTGTTATATTTTGTGTATTCATTGTGTGTTTTTTTTATTTGAGGGTACCATAAAGCTTGCAAATACTATCTTATAGCCCATTACTTTAAACTAATGACAACTTAACACTGATTGCATAAACAAGCAAGCAAATACTCCAAAAGAAAACTAACAAAGATTATGCTCTTTAACTTCATTGCCCAATTTTTTTAACTTTTTGTTTTTTCTCTTTATATCTTCTTGTACTATGTCCTGAAAAGTTATTGTAATTATATTAGGTCATTTTCAGGCTGCTGATAAAGACATACCTGTGACTGGGTAATTTATAAAGAAAAAGAGGTTTGGTCAGGAGATCAAGACCATCCCAGCTAGCACAGTGAAATCCCATCTATACTAAAAATACAAAAATTAGCCGGGTGTGGTGGCATGCACCTGTAGTCCTAGGTACTCAGGAGGCTTAGGCAGGAGAATCACTTGAACCTGGGAGGTGGAGGTTGCAGTGAGCTGAGATCATGCCACTGCACTCTAGCCTGGATGACAGAGCAAAACTCTGTCTCAAAAAAAAAGGTTTAATTGACGTACCGCATGGCTGGGGAGGCCTCACAATATGGCAGAAGGTAAAAGGCACATCTTGCATGGTGGCAGGCAAAAGGAAAATGAGAGAACATGTGAAGAGGTTGCTGGGATGCAGGGCACCATGTCACTAGGCTGCACACAGCATGTTCTTATAAAACCATCAGATCTCGTGAGACTTATTCAATCTCATGAGAACAGCATGTGAAAGACCCACCCCTAGGATTTAACTACGTGCCACCAGGTCCCTCCCACGACACATGACAATTGTGGGAGCCACATTCAAGATGAGATTAGGGTGGAGATGCAGCAAAACCATATCATTCTGACTCTGGCCCCTCCCAAATCTCATGTCCTCACATTTCAAAAGCAATCATGCCTTTCAAACAGTTCCCCAAAGTCTTAACTCATTTCAGCATTAATTCAAAAGTCCACAGTCCAAAGTCTCATCTGAGACAAGGTAAGTTCCTTCTGCCTATGAGCCTGTAAAATCAAAAGCAAGTTAGTAACTTCCTAGATACAATGGGGGTACAGACACTGGATAAATACACCCATTCCAAATGGGAGAAATTGACCAAAACAGAGGGGCTAAAGGCCCCATGCAAGCCTGACATCTAGTGGGGCAGTCAAATCTTAAAGCTCCAAAATGATCTCCTTTGACTCCATGTCTCACATCCAGGTCACACTGATGCAAGAGGTGTGTTCCCATGGTCTTGGGCCGCTCTGCCCCTTTGGCTTTGCAGGGTACAGCCTCCTCCCTGGCTGCTTTCATGGGCCAGCATTGAGTGTCTGTGGCTTTTCCAGGAGCACAGTGCAAGCTGTCAGTGGATCTACCATTCTAGGGGCTGGAGGACAGTGGCCCTCTTCTCACAGCTCCACTAGGCAGTGCCCCAGTGGGGACTCTGTGTGGGGGCTCCAACCCAACATTTCCCTTTTGCACTGCCCTAGCAGAGGTTCTCCACGAAGGCCCACCCCCTGCAGCAAACTTCTGCCTGGACATCCAGGCATTTCCATACATCCTCTGAAATATAGGCAGAGGTTCCCAAACCTCAATTCTTCACTTCTGTGTACCTGCAGGCTCAACATCACATGGAAACTGCCAAGGCTTTGTGCTTGCACCCTCTGAAGCCATGGCCAGAGCTGAACCTGGGCCCCTTTTAGCCGTGGCTGAAGTTGCTGGGATGCAGGGCACAAAGTCACTAGGCTGCACACAGCATGGTCACTCTGGCCTTGGCCCATGAAACCATGTTTCTCTTCTAGGCCCCCAGGTTTGTGATGGGAAGGGCTGCCACGAAGACCTCTGACATGCCCTGGAGACATTTTCCCCATTGTTTTGGCAACATTTGGCTCCTTGTTATTTCTGCAAATTTCTGCAGTCTGCTGGAATTTCTCCTCAGAAAATGGGGTTTTCTTTCCTATTGCATTGTCAGGCTGCAAATTTTCTGAATTTTTATGCTCTATTTCCCTTTTAAAACTGAATTCCTTTAACAGCACCCAAGTCACATCTTGAATGCTTTGCTGCTTAGAATTTCTTCTGCCAGATACCCTAAATCCTCTCCCTCATATTCAAAATTCCACAAATCTCTTGGGCAGGGTCAAATGCCCCCAATCTCTTTGCTAAAACATAGTAAGAGTCACCTTTACTCCAGTTCCCAAAAATTTCCTCATCTCCATCTGCGACCACCTCAGCCTGGATTTTATTGTCTATGTCATTATCAGCATTTTGACCAAAGCTATTCAACAAGTCTCTAGGTAGTTCAAACTTTTCCACATCTTCCTATCTTCTTCTGAGCCCTCCAAGCTGTTCCAACCTCTGCCTGTTACCCAGTTTCAAAGTCACTTCCACATTTTTGGGTATCTTTAGAGGAGCACCCCACTCTACCAGTACCAATTTATGTATTAGTCCATTTTCATGCTGCTAATAAGGACATACCTGAGACTGGGTAATTTATAAAGAAAAAGAGGTTTAATTGACTCATAGTTCCACATGGTTGGGGAGGCCTCACAATCACGGTGGAAGATGAAAGGCACATCTTATATGGCAGCAGGCAAAAGGAAAATGAGAGAAATTGTGCAGGGAAATTCCCCCTTATAAAACCATCAGATCTCATGAGACTTATTCACTATCACGAGAACAGCACAGGAAATACCCACCCCCATGATTCAATTACCTCCCACCCAGTCTTTCTCACAACACATGGGAATTGTGGGAGCTACAATTCAAGATGAGATTTGGGTGGGGATACAGCCAAACCATATTAATAATTATTATTTTTGATTGGTTCATTATTTAGGCTTTCTGCTTAACATAAGTGTAGTTTATACACCACTATTATACAGTTATAATATTCTGTGTTTTTCTGTGTGCTTACTATTACCAGTGAGTTTTGTACCTTCAGATGATTTCTTCTTGCTCATTGATATCCTTTACTTTCAGATTGAAGTACTCCCTTTAACATTTCTTGTATGACAGGACTGGTGTTGATGTAATCCTTCAACTTTGCTGGTCTGAGAAGTTCTTTATTTCTTCTTCATGCCTGAATGATATTTTCAATAGATACACTATCCTAAGGTAAATGTTTTTTTTTTCCCTTCGTCACTTTAAATATGTCTTTCCACTCTCTCCTGGCCTGTAATGTTTCCACAGAAAAGTCTACTGCCAGACATACAGAGCTCTATTGTATGTTATTTGTTCTTTTCTCTTGCTGCTTTTATAATCTTTTCTTCATTCTTGACCTTTGGAAGTTTGATTATTAAATGTCTTGAAGTTGTCTTCTTTGGGTTAAATCTGCCTGCTGTTTATTATAGCCTCTTGTACTTGGATATTGATATCTTTCTCTAGGTGTGGGAAGTTCTCTGTTATTATCTCTTTCAATAAACTTTCTACCCCTATCTTTTTCTCTACCTCTTCTTTCTGGCCAGTAGCTTCTGTTTGCCCCTTTGAGGCTATTTTCTTGATCCTGGAGGCATGCTTCATTTTAAAAATTCATTTTTCTTTTGTCTCCTCTAACTGTATATTTTCAAATAGCCTTTCTCCAAACTTAGTAATTCTTTTGTCCACTTGATCAGTTCTGCTATTAAGAGACTCTGATGCATTTTTCAGCATGTGAATTGCATATTCACTTGCAGATTTTCTGCTTCATTCTTTTTAATTATTTCAATGTCTTTGTTAAATTTATCTAATAGATTTTTGAATTTCTTCTCTGCATTATCTTGAATTTCTTTGAGTTTCCTCAACACAGCTATTTTTGAATTCTCTGTCTGAAAACTCACATATGTCTCTCTCTCCAGGATTGGCCCCTGGTGCCTTATTTCATTTGGTAAGGTCATGTTTTTCTGTATGGACTTGATGCCTGTGGCTGTTCATTGGTGTCTGATCTTTGAAGAGTTATGCATTTATCACAATCTTCACAGTCTGGGATTGTTTGTGTCCATCCTTCCTGGGAACGCTTTCTACATATTCAAAGGGACCTGGGGGTTGAGATCTGAGTTTTTGGTCACTGCAAGCCATATCTGCATTACAGAGCACCCCAAGCCTAGTAACGTTGTGGTTCTTGAAGACTCGTAGAGGTACCACTTTGGTGGTCTCGGATAAGATATGGAAGAATTCTCTGGATTACCAGGTGGAGATTTTGTTCTCTTCTTTTACTTTCTCCTGAACAAAGGAGTCTCTCTTTCTTTGCTGAGGTACATGAGGCTATGGGAAGGGTTACACAAGCACCCCTGTGGCCATCACCACTGAGATTGGGCTGGGTGAGACCTGAATCCAGCACAGCACTGGGTCTCTCCCAAGGCCTGCTATAACTACTACCTGGTCACCACCTATGTTCGCTCAAGGCCCTAGAGCCTTAAAGCCAGCAGGTGGTGAAGCCAGCCAGTCTTGTGACCTTCACTTCAGAGCAGTGAGTTCCCTCATGTCCTTGGCTGGTCCAGAGATACCATCTAGAAGTCAGGGACTGAAGTTGGAAAACTTAAAAATCTACCTACTATGGCTAAGCTAGCACTCAAACCTCAATACAAAGTCCGTCCCACTTTCCCCAGGCAAAATAGTCTCTCCCTGTGCCCACCACCACACAGGCTCACAGGGAGTACTCTCAGGCTACCAGTAATGTTCACTTATGGCCTAAGGACTCTTCAGTCAGCTTGTGGTGAATGCTGTCAGGCTTGGGACTCACCCTTCAGGGCAAGAGGCTCCCCTCTGGCCCAGGGCAGGCTCAGAAATCCCATGCAAGAGCCAAATCCTGGAATCAGGGGCTCCAAGACCTTGCTTGGTGATCTTCCCTACTGTGACCAAGCTTGTATCTAAGCTGCAATCAAAATCCTTTTTTATTATTATGCCTCCTTTTCTCGGCAGAAGGAGTCTCTTCTCATATCCACCATGGCTGTGAATATGCTGGGTCACACCTGAAGCTAGCAAATCTCAGAGTCTCACCCAAGGCCCATGGTATGTACTACATGGTTACCATGGCTGATTATTCAGATCTCAATAGTACTTCTTCAATCAGCAGGTGATGAATCCTGCCAGGTCCTTCCCTTCAAGGCTGCAGTTCTCTTCTGGCCCAGGGTGTGTCTAGAAATGTCTGGGAACTGTGGCATGGAAAGGGGACCTCATGACTAGGACTGGTGCCCTATTCTGCTGTGACTGAGCTGGTACCCAACATGCAAGACAAAATAATCTCCACTTTTCTG
Source organism: Pan paniscus (assembly GCF_029289425.2). NCBI lineage: Eukaryota > Metazoa > Chordata > Mammalia > Primates > Hominidae > Pan > Pan paniscus. Next base: position 102,129,456 of record NC_073258.2, read on the forward strand.
TCTCCTCAAGCAGAAAAAATTGGTCTCCTTTGGAGCCATGAGCTGTACAGCCTGGGGTTAGTGGAGGGGTGATGTCAGCATTCCTTAGCCACCCCAGCTGGTATTTCAGTGGGTCATGTGCATTCCCAGTCCACTGTCTCTGGGCCCACTTCAGCCCAAGGACTCACCTAGGTGTTGCAATCTTTGTGGCCGAGACTGCCTTTCAAGTTTATTTGGAGTCCCAGAGCACTTTAGCCTGTGGTGGCAAGGCTTGCAGGAACTCAAGTTCCACTCACTGGCATCAGCAATTCCTCTCTGGCTAGGGATTGTCTAAATACTCCAACTGTGGGTGTTGGCTGAGTTCTTCCTGTTGTTGGCAGCACTGAGTTCCAATGCAAAGTCCCCCAAGAATACAGATTCTCTCTCCACGCTGCCATGTGGTCACTTCCTGGGGGCCAGGGAGGGTGGTGTTGGCAGTTCAAGACTGTCTTTCTTACCCTCCTCAATGCCTCTTTCAATGATATGAAGTTAATACCAGGTACTGTGATCACTCACCTGATTTTTGGTTCTTATAAAAGTGCTTTTTTTGTGTAGGTTGTTGTCAAATTTGGTGTTTCTTTGGGGAGGACAATAAGTGGAGGCTTCTATTTGGCCATCTTGCTCCAACTCCTTTCCCCATTTGTTGTTAACCAACCCTTTCTAAATAACTATTTACTCAAATTTATGTATTTTTATTCATCAAAGATGAAAATGGCAGTAAAACACATTATACTGATGTTTTTGGATATTTGTATATAACCGGTATGAGTGTATAAAATTCTGGTCTTTCTTTTCTGGCTCATAACTCAAATCTGTAAAATACTGTTTATTAATTAATTATTTTATTCATTCATTAGTTTAAGCATTTAACTATCTACCACATGCCACATATCTTACTAGGCAAGGGCTAAAAAAAAATGTCTAATACACATAAACAGACTTGGCCCTCAAGAAGCAAAATTCATAAATAATACTATATATACCATGGATGACCATATGCATTGGCTTGCTTGAATCACTAACAGTTTATACCTGTTTTCTCATTTGCTTATTTATACTTCTAATACTCTTAAAATTACCCTTGTTTAGACAAGAAATTATAGAGTTACCTATAATACATGAACTTAGTTTTCTAAATGAAACTTGAATATATGAAGTTTGAACAATGTAAAAGAAATATTTATAATATTTGAGTTTATCAATTTAATGATAAATTTATGTTTAAGATTTTATGTAGACATATATCATGTACTAACTTAGTTTTTCCCTTTTCACATTTTATTAACCAAATTTTATTTAAACTCTTCACATGTATATTTAACATTTGTATACATATGTAACTAACCTGCACATTGTGCACATGTACCCTAAAACTTAAAGTATAATAATAATAAATAAATAAATAAATAAATAAATAAATAAATAAAAAGAAAAAAAAACATTTGTATTTGTATTTTGGTCTTTTGTAGAGCTTTTTTTACCCAGATATCTATCAAATTTGTAGAGCATATCATGTTTACTTACATATAAATTATTTGAGAGATATCATTGTGGGGAAAGGGGGATGTATGCATGTGGTAGAGATTTTAATCTTTCGTATGAGACAAGGATAATTTCCTCCCATTCATTGTGTAGATACGTTTTTGTGACCTTCATGCAACCAACTATTCTAGTGGTGTTAAATGATAAATTTAGTTTTTTTTTGTAAATTCCAATATTTGGAATTGCAAAGTTTTACTCTCAGGAATAATGACTAGTTCTGAGTTAAATTTATTTTCCTTATTTCCTCCAATCAGATGATATATAAAGATCCCAAGTTAGCATCAATGGAGGTGTTTCAGACTCAGATGTACCCACTAAAGAATACTTTGTCAATTAACATAAATAACTGAGTGTTGCCCAGCAACAAAAACTTTGTAAGAACTTAAATACCGGGTGACACTTTATTTTCTAAAGTCTTAATCTATGTAAAAACCTGGTTAAATGTTTGGACATATATGAACATTAAAGCAGTGTGGTAGGTGCTATGATAGAAGAATGTATGAAATTTCAGGAAAGAATAATAGAAAGGACTCAGTCTTGAAATTTATTCAACAGGAAGACGAGGAAAGAAGAAGAGAGTGTTCCAAAACAAAGAAAAAGTGGGGAGGGGGAAGAATAGGGTAAGTAAGAGAGAAAAAAATGGAGCCCAGGATAGGAGCATTTCTTTTAAGAAAGATCTCATGAACTCAACCAGTGAATACATTTTCTGGGAGTACACATGGTCTAGAGCTCCATGGGGCCTTGTATCAGAAGGGCAGATATCATCATCTTTGCGTACATTACAGACAGAGTTCCAAGAAATGCTTGAGAAGGTTCCATTTCTTCTTTCTTGTGACATTTTCTGATCATTAAGTTAATACCTGCTTGCTACAAAGAAGCAGAAAAAAATCTAAAGTAGAGAATAGAAGTCACAATAATCCCATGACCCAGATATATAACCAGTGTTTTGTTCTCCCAAGGTTTCAATATAGTAAGGAATTTCCAAATAATGAAATCTCGAGTCATTTACCTGGGAAATCCAGTGATACAAATAGACATGAATAGAAACAAGAAGCTCCTTATAAAATGTATTTTTTAAAGTTTAGTATCTGAGGCAAACCTATACACGTAATAAAGCACTTGCCTACCAGTATCTCTATCACTGCCCTATTCTCTGTTATTTCTGTAGATAGGGAAAGAGGAAGGCTTGATCTGGGAAAGCTGGAGAAAGAAGACTGAAGGATGGACTGGATGACATTGATGCTATTGCCTCATGACAAAATCTGATGCAAGTAAGCCAGGGCAACTTCATGAGACTTTGGAATATCTTTGTATCTTTGAGGCCAGGTGAAGAAACCTCTCCACTGAAGCAGGCAGCCACTCTAGCCCCCGGACCCCAGCAATGTAGCTATGGCATGAGGTAGGAAGTAATGAATGCATCTGCAGGCAGTACCCTGAGTGTGGATGTTGGTATTGTTCTGACAGGCAGTGGCAGCTGTGCACCCCCAAGTGGTTTGCAAGAAGTATTTGCAAGTAGACAAATTGGGGCTGTCAGAGGAGTAGAATGTAGAATAAGTTGTGTGAATGTGGAAACTAGCTGATCAGCTGAATTATGTTCTCCTTTGGGAAATGCTTTGAATCAAATCAATTTTCTTATAAGCAAGCTAGACTTCAACGTTTTTTTCTTACTTCATATGATATCTGAAATATATATATATGTGTGTGTGTGTGTGTGTACAACATACCTTTTTCATTGCCCTTGGTTCTGTAAATGATTTTTAAGCACGTTTTCTATTTGATTAATCAATCATGAGTATCTAATTAATAATGGTAAACAATGATCTATGTAATGTTTCTGGAGTCCATGTATTGAGTACTATGTGGTTAAGTTTTGAAACCTCCTAGTTGAGGTGCTACAGATAGTAAGGATGTTTATCAAGATTATGCTAAAACAATGGCATTCCTATTTTTTATGTGACTTGCCATCCATTTCGGTTTTTACCCAACGTAAAGGCCTCACTGTGTTCCAAGATGTGTAGACAGTGGAACACACTTTTCATTATGCCAGTGAGGCAGGAAAACTGCCTGAGCATAGACCACTCAAAGCAGACACATAACAGGAGCAATCACATCTCTCACTCAGACAGGCAATGATTCTTGAGTACTAGTTTTCATAAGACATTTTGCAGCTAAGGTTGAAGGAATTCATCTTTCTTGTAGAACAACTGCAGACTAAGGCCTCTTATTCAATAGCTGTAAGCCTACAAATATAAGGAATCAACATCCCTGGGAAGTCCTGCTTTGGAGAACACAAAGATGACTAGTAACAGGAGTGACACAGGAAGAAAAGAGACTATTTTTTTTTTTTCAGCTACACCAGGCAAAAAGGATTTTTACCAGATCTCAGAAAGATAGTATGAGATTTAGAACCCTACTCTATGTGGTGTATCATGCTAAAATTAAAATAGTAGGCTATATATACTTATTATTTAGTTGGGCTCAGCCTATACTTTCTGTTATGTTTATAGAATCCTGCATTAACAAAGAGACCAACTCCTCCAAGTTTTATTTTAGCTAGATAGTTGGGCCTGGAAGACATCGCTTATTGAAGTGAAGATTTGGTGTTTAGACTGAGCAGACTAGATGTTGCTTAGAAGGATTTTACATTATTGGGGATATGAGGCAGAAATGGGGGGGATGCGAGTGATACCTTTCCCCCATCAATAAAAGAAATTGGGTATGTTTTCTGAAGCCATGAGGAATGGAGTGCCCTTTTCCTACCCCTGTTCACTCCCCTACATTCTTCCTCTCTCCCTGAAGGAGTTATAAATATTAGCGTACAAAGAAAGAGTGTAGGAAACATAACTCTATATTTATAGCTCAACTGATTTGTCTCTGAGTTCTGTATCCTGTTGAGCTTGTGGGATGCAGCTTGCTCTCTTTGCCTCCCTCCAAGACTGTGCTACAGTTTTCCCAACTACATCATTGGGGTGGGAGGGCAGCAGTGGTAATGTCATAAAACCCTCTGGTCCTTGTTTCATTGTCCTGGTCCATGAGGAGCTTCAGTCTCAATCATTTTGTGCTACATTTAGGGAATCAGAATCTTACAAAATGCTTCCTATTTCATGTGCATCCAAATGCACCACATGACTCTTTTTTGGTGGGGGCGGGGAGGGGATTACCTTCTCCCAGTAATGCTGCTAGAAAGCCAAGTAGAGGGTGAACCTACTGCAGGTTCCATTCTCTCTCCCTACCTCTGCTACACCAGATGAGTCTCATTCTAGTCAACAAATGAGGGAGGGTTGGGAAACAATACTTCTGTTCCAAAATATTCTGTCCGTATATTTACCTGTCTTTGCTCTTTAGACAAACAAAAACTTACAGATGCTTTTGTTTTCTTCCTGACACATACCTTCCCTAAGGTAACAAACATAGAGCAAGCCACAAGCTTAAATGTGGTAAAGGGAAAAGGGAATGTCCAGAGAGACAAAAATTACATGTAAGCCAATATCTCAAAATATGTTAGCAGTTGCAATTTTTGGCCTATGTAATTATTTGTTATGGCAGGTTTCTAAGCAGTTACTTCTGTTGTATTTAGTAGCCTGATGGGTGGCTAGGCACAGCTTGTGAAGCCAGGGCTCAGAAAGTATAGAGAAAGAGGCTAGCAGACCTGCCCACACTCTGGGTGTGAACATTGTGAAGGAAAGCAGTGGGGAGAAGCAGCTCCTTGCTTTTCCCTGGTATGATGGTACAAAGAGCACAGGTTCTACAATTAGAAAAACCTGCATTCACATACTTTTCCACTTACTGGTTATTTGATTTTGGGTAAGTCACTTATTGATGGTTGACACAATTTGGACAGTAGTTTTACTGAAGTAGGGGGATATTTTGTTTTGTTTTTTTCATCTTTATATCCTCAGAGATGAGCACACTGATGAAACATACTTGGCATGCAATAAATATGTGGAATGGATGTACATAGTTTAATACTTCACAACTTCAGTTTTCTTATTGATGGGAAGTGATAATAGCACCTGCTCCTGGGAAGATTTAGGAAAGCTCCACGTGTAAATAAGTCTGGCAAACCCCAAAAGGGCAGGCGTTCAGTAAACAATTATTTCTCCCTTCCTTTTCCCCTCTCCCCTTTGTCTTTTCTCCTACATTTCCTCCCGTATTTCACTCCCTAGTGACTGCCCATAATTGGTGTTTTTATTCATAGTAGGCATAGTGTCCCTCTATTGATTAACTCATAAATAGTTATCATCGTTATCAACACTGGCAGCATAAATAGAAGTTGAATGTCTAATCCGTGAGACAGTAGGCTGCTTATATTTTCAACAGCTTTGGAGTAAGAGCAACCCCTATCTCCTCCACCACGTCTCCATCCGCCTGATACCTCACTGCCACTAACCCAGGAAAATGAACTGCTTCTTTCTCTCTTTTGAAGAAGGAAATTCTGTCCTTTAATAAAACCTGACTGTCTTCCCATTTGTGATTCTAATCTGTCATCCATCTAAATCATTTGATTTTTTTTCTCAAAGTTTTTCTTTTTATAGTTCTTCAGAGTTACTCAGTTTTACAAAACCCTCCCAAAGAATACCACTTTGTAAATATCATTATATGTGGCTTATAATTTATATGTATGTATTTTATTTATAACAGCTTAATTCCTTAAGGTAGTGGTCCTCAACCTTTTTGGAACCGGGGACTGATTTGGTGAAAGACAATTTTCCCACAAACAAGGGTCGGTGGGGTGTGGAAGGGGGTGATGGTTTCAGGATGAAATTTTTCTACCTCAGATCATCGGGTATTAGATTCTCCTAAGGAGTGTGCAACCTAGATCCCTTGCATTTGCAGTTCACAATCAGGTTTGCGCTTCTATGAGAATCTAATGACGCCACTGATCTGACAGGAGGTGGACCTCATGCGGTAATGTTCACTCACTCACTTCGTGCTCTGCGACCTGGTTCCTAACAGGCTGTGGACTGGTACTGGTTGGTCCACAGCCCAGGGGTTGAGGACTTCCGACTTAAGGTGTAAAACTTTGAGTAGGTAATGTCAATTTCTATAACTTAGAACAGCGATTTTTAAACTTTGAGAAATAAAACCCCCTTTTTGCCCACAGATAAATGCTAAATATAATTATATTTTTCTAAGGTCAAATTTGTTAATATAATTCAAAATCGTATTTAGTTTACTATAGAGCAAGTCAATACAAGTAAGAATTTCTATAATGAATACAAATATTTGGAGTTGGGAATTATAATACTAGTTTTACAATTTTACATCAGTCTCAGCAACCTGTTTATTTCTGTATTTCATGGGGCTTAAAGCTGGGAAAGATCCTGATCCTTACAGATAAGTAGTTTCAAGTGGTACTGGTTATGCAATCTGTGATTGCATAACCTTGTATGCCTTTTGCAATCATAGATACTCTGCAAATAGTTAAAAAGCTGGAGAAGCAAGTCTAAGATCTGCGTAAGAACCAATTAATCTGGTCTCATAAACTAACATATTGGTGGCATTGTATAACTTTCGAGGAAATGTTTACTATAGTTTCATAGATGTAATTTAGTTTAGAATTGATATCAAATATTGAAAATAATTTTCCTGCAACATCTTTGGAGTCAAGTTATACCTAGAGTCACTTCAAAACCAATTGCATAAAATATTCAATGTTACTTGTTTCATGTTATTAAATTAAAAACAGTCTTTTGTAAAAAAGGCAGTTCCAATTGTCTTTGGTAGGTCTATGTTATGACCATAAAGATACCATGCTGTTGTCATGATAAATAATAACTACCTCTGTCATAACTCTTTTATATTTATATTCTCAATTGACCCTCATAAAAACACAGCAAGATAGTTGTAGTTATTATTCCCAATCTACATAGGAAGAGAAGATTATATAAATTGCTTCAAATTAAACTCCTAACTTCAAGCTAGAGATTCAAACATGGGTCTCTGTGTCCCTGAAACTCACAGTCATGCAGAGCCCCAGGACTGCTGTGTTGGTACAGCACATGCCCTGGCAGAATGGGAGCCTGTGTTCACTGGACACAGGGTCTATGATTTGTTGTTTATCTTTTGTTTATTAAAAACAAACCTTTAGTATTTATAAATTTAAGAATATAGGGAATATTTATTTGTGACCCTCCTTTTTCTGAGAGAATGTAGTATCCTTTCATTTGAAGGAATGTCTTGAACATCTCAAATCAATAGAAACACAACTTCTCCTACATCTGGCTGGACTGGCTTCAAGTTTTCAGAGGAAGAGAAAAGGAACTTTACATCACTGATGTAGAATGAGAAGGTGAATAAGTATAGGAGAAGTTGTTTTTTTAATCTGAAAGCACTGGTATCTAATAAACAATAATTCTGTGCCTGTTTTCATCCTTCCTGCCTCAAATGCTTCCTGAGCAAAATGTAAGATGATCTCAGTAATCTTTATTTGTAGCCTTTAGAGTATGCTGCAGTGATGGTGATTTAGGGACTAGGAGAGTTTCATAGGGTAGAGGTCAAGATTTGAACCCAGGCAGTTGGATTCCATAGCTTGCCTTCTTAGCCACTACGCTCAATTGTTTTCCATGGTGGTAAGTATATTATTCCTAAGAGCATTCATTTTTTAAGAATTATCAGCTCTTAGAACTATTAAATATCATCCAGATTTCCTGGTTTTGTAGGTGTCCATGAAGAGGCTGGGAGACCACCAGCTGAAATGTTGCAAGATTTCTTTATTGGTCAGGAAGTTGGGTCTTTAGATATAATTCTAATGCAATGTTTTAATACTAGGGTCCTTACCTGTAATAGTTTCCTCAAATTTGATCTTGAAGTTTTTCTCATGAGATTGGCAATAAACTCTCGACGTGCCCTGATGGGGCTCTAGATAAGGTAGTCATGGATGTTGCTTCTTTATCCTGGTAGGTGTTCTCATGCCTTAGTGTCTCATCTGTGACCAGGAATTCCCCTCACAGAAAATTTGCTTGTACTGGCAGATGCCCTGTGGCTCTTGTCTGACCTGTGTTCAGTTTATTCCTACCAAGATAACCACTCTCTGAGATAGCTCTGATTGGGAGGAGAGTTAGATTCAGGGGTATCCATCAGGTGAGACGCAGAAGAGGCAACTCAACAAAACACATGAAGTACCAGAAGCAGCGTATTACTTATAGATCCGAGAGGAAAGAGGGTAGCAAGCCTCACAGGGCTAACAGCAAGTGGGGAGTCACTGGGGATATGCACACCAAACCACTGCATGAAGAGCAAGAGAGAAAGAGTGAGAAATCAGTGGGCCAATCCTTTACAGGGTTTTACTTAAGCAGGATTCCCAAGGGCAGTTCTAATTGGTGGGTTTATAACAAGCAGGCATGAGTTCCTTGGAATCATGCTGTGACTGAAAGGTGGTCACTGTGGCACCTCTGTGCAGCCCATGTGGGGTGTGAGGGTCAGTTGGACAAGTCAAGTAGGTTGTATCTATCTTTCCACAGGGATGTGGTCACCAGAAGGTGTTTGTATAAGGCATATAATCTGGATCAATCACATTGAAGAACTGGGAGAGGTGGAGAACTGGAAACTGTGTCAAGGGTTAGTAAAACTTGATTCTGTTGTGATAAATTCTAATTTATATTCAAAATGCATGCTGAGCTAACATATAATTATAAAAATTCACTATATTACCATATTAAAGTCTCTAAATTGGATGGGCTACAAGGAGTCCATAAACCCCCAAAATAGTATGTAAAATGTGTAAACCATCAAAATGCTAATCTGCCACAATCAAGTAGACTTTATTCCCGGGATGCAAGACTGGCTCAACATATGCAGATCAATAAATGATTCATCACATAAACAGAAATAAAAACAAAAACTACATGATTATCTCAGTAGATACAGAAAAGGCTTTTAATACAATTCAACATCCCTTCTAACAACCCTCATCAAACTAGGTATTGAAGGTGCATACCTCAAAATAATAAGAGACATCTACTCCAAACACAGAGTCAACATCATAACAAACAGGCAAAGCTAGAAGCATTCCCCTTGAGAACTGGAGCAAGACAAGGACGCTCACTCTCACCACTCCTATTCAACATACTACTGGAAGTCCTAGCCAGGCGAGAGAAAGAAATAAAAGACACCCATATAGGAAAAGAGAAAGTCAAACTATCTTTCTTCAGACACAATATGATACTATGCCTAGAAAACCCCATAGTCTCTTCCCAAATGCTCATAAATCTGATAGACAACTTCAGCAAAATTTTAGAATGCAAAATCAATGTACAAAAATCAGTAGCATTTCTATATACCAATAACATCTAAGCTGAGAGGCAAATCATGACTGTAATCCCATTCACAATAGGCACAAAAACAACAAAATATCTAGGAAAACAGCTAACTAGTGAGGTGAAAGACCTCTACAATGAGAACTATAAAACACTGCTGAAAGAAATCAGAGATGACACAAACAAATGGAAAAACATTTCCTGCTCCTGAATAAGGAGAATTGACATTGTTAAAATGGCCATACTGCCCAAAGCAATTTACAGGTCCAATGCTATTTCTTTCAAACTACCAATGACATTTTTCACAAAATTAGAAAAAAAAAATTCTAAAATTCATTTGGTACCTAAAAAGAGCTGGAATAGCCAAAGCAATCCTAAGCAGAAAGAACAAACCTGAAGGCATCACACTACCTGACTTCAAACTGTACTGTAAAGCTACAGTAAATAAAACAGCATGGTACTGGTTCAAAAACAAACACATAGACCAATGGAACAGGTTAAAGAACCCATAAATAAAGCTGCACACTACAACCATCTGATCTTTGACAAAGCCAATAAAAACAAGCAATAGGGAAAGTACTCCTTGTTCAATAAATGCTGCTGGGATAACTGGGTAAACATATGCAGAAGAATAAAACTGGACCCCTACCTTTCACCACGTACGAAAAGCAACTCAGGATGGATTAAAGAGCAAAATGTAAAATGTAAAAATATAAAAACCCTAGGATGAAATCTGGGGAATACCATTCTGGACTCAGCCAAGACAATGACTAAAGGACAAAGACTTTAAAAGCAATTGCAACAAAACCAGAAATTGAGAAGTGGGAGATAATTAAAATAAAGAGCTTCTTTACAGCAAAGGAACTACAACAGAGTAAAGAGACAACCTACAGAATGGGAGAAAATAACCAGAAATTGATAAGTGGGAGCTAATTAAAATAAAGAGCTTCTTCACAGCAAAGGAACTACAGCAGAGTAAAGAGACGACCTACAGAATGGGAGAAAATATTTGCAAACTATGCATCTGACAAAGGTCTAACATCCAGGATCTATGAGGAACTCAAACAAGTCAACAAGCAGAAAACAACCCTATTAAAAATGGGCAAAGGACATGAACAGATACTTCTCAAAAGAAGACATACACATGGCCAATAAGCATATGAAAAAGGGCTCAATATCACTGATTATTAGGGAAATGCAAATTAAAACCACAATGAGATACCATCTTACACCAGTCAGAATGGCTATTTTTAAAATTTTCAGAAGGCAACAGATGCTGGCTGAGTTGCAGAGGAAAGGCAATGCTTATACACTGTTGGTGGGAATCTAAAGTAGTTCAGCCACTGTTGAAAGCAGTTTGGAAATTTCTCAAAAAATATAAAATAGAACTACCATCTACCATTCAACTCAGCAATCCCATTACTGGGTATATAACCAAAGGATTATAAATTGTTCTACCATAAAGACACATGAAGGCATATGTTCACTGCAGCACTATTCACAATAGCAAAGATATGGAGTCAACCTAAATGCCCATCAGCGATTAACTGGATAAAGAAAATGTGATACATACACACCATGCAATACTACATAGCTATAAAAAATGAGATCATGGCCTTTGTAGCAATATGGTTGTAGCTGGAAGCCATTATCCTAAACAAATTAACTGGAACAGAAAACCAAATATCACATGTTCTTACTTATAAGTGGGTGCTAAACATTGAGTACCCATGGACACAACAAAGGAAACAGTAGACACTGGAGCCTATTCGAGGGTAGAAGGTGGGAAGGAGGGCAAGGATTGAAATACTACTTATCAGTAGTATGCTGATTACCTAGATGATAAAATCATCTGTACTCCCCTGTGACACAGAATTTACCTGCACATGTACCCCTTGAACCTAAATAAAAGTTGGAAAGAAAATAAATAAAAAATAAGGTGTGTACATGTATAGTACATTCTTCTGGGAAGAAAATCATAGCTTTTTACCCTATTTATAATCCAAAAAATGTTAATAATAATCTTACACAAATGGATTTATTGATTGTAAATATTGCAAACATATTACACTCAAAGGATAACCTATTTTTGTTAAATTATTAGTAGTAATAACATTTGGGCAAGATTATTAGTTAAAATGGGTTAGAATCTGTAATGTCACTAGAGTAATGATGAACTATACATCTATTTTATCTATGTATCATTATCATCTATCTACTAATATATCTATGATGTGTTTTGTTTTATAATGGTTTATGATTCACAAGTGCTTTTGTCATGTATTATCTCATTTAATCCAATGTCAATCTTGTAAGTGGGTTAGTATTATTACCATTTTCATAATTAAGAAAAAATATTTCAGAAAATTCCCAACCTACTGTTATTAAGTAGGAGAGCTAGGATTCAAATCTAGGTCTATAAACCTCCAGCCCCAACAGTTTTCAACACTGACATGACTCATCTTTCTATTTATTTTATTAACTTATTGAGAAATAATGGAGAACCAGAAAACCTGCATAAATCTCAAGGAATTTGCTGTTATTTCTGTTTTTATTCCTTTATATATAAGAGGTCTTAGAAAAATTAATCTCTGGGTGCTTTTCAAATTTTCTCTTTATCTTAATTTTGAGACTTTTCATTATCTTATACCTTGGTGTAGTTTGCATTGTGTTTTGTCTTCTTGCAGTTCATCAAGCTTCTTATCGTTTTCATTAGATATAGGAAAATTTGGCCTTCATGTACTTGAATAATTTTTCAGTTCATTCCTCTCCTTCAAGGACTAGCAATTACATAATATTAGGCTGCTAGAAGTTTTCTATAGATCACTGCTTTTTTGTTTATGTTTTTCTTTCTGCGTTTAATTTTTAGTAATTTCTACTTCTATTTCAAGTTCATTAATCCATTCCTCTGCAATGCCCGATCTGCCTTTATTCCTATCTGGTGTATTTTTCATTTCAGACACTAATTTTCATTCCTAGAAGGTAAGTTTTTAATTTTTTATATTTTCCATGTTGCTACTTAGCATCTTAAACATATGGAATACATAAAGTACTCATTTAATGTCTTTGTCTACTACTTTAAACATCTGTGCCAGTTCTGGTTGTTTTGATTGATTGAATTTTTTTCTTTATGATTTGTATTTGTTTATTTCTTTGCATTCTTGCCAATTTTAATTAGCTACCTGACATTGTGAATTTTACCTTTTTGGATGCTAGATATTTTTGTATTACTACTAATGTTCTTGAGCTTTGCTGTGAGTGCAGTTAAGTTACTTGCAAATGGTTTGATCTTTTTTGGTCTTGCTTTTAAAATTTATTAGGTGGGCTCAGAGTGGTGATTTATTTAGCACTAATCATGCCCCTGCTGAGGCGAGACACTTCTTGTACTCTACCCAGTGCTCCATGAATGAGGTTTTCTGGTCCGGCTGGCAGGAAAAGGCACTATCTCTTGTCCTTGTATGAGTACTCAGCACTGTTGCTTCTAAACCTTTTGGATGTTATTTTTTTTTCTTTTTCCCACTGCTTTGAGTAGTTTTCAAACATACATAAATTTATCAATATGCTGCTGAATGCTCAAGGGGACCCTACAGAGGTCTCTATTGTTCTCTGTGCAGCCTTCTCCTCCTCAGTACTCTGTCTTGCCAATTCCAGCTACTTTGGTATTTCTGGACTCTCATGCCAACTTCTCAACTCTGAGAGTATACCAGGCTCTGCCTAGGTTCCTGCCTCCCTCTGTTGTATCTTAGAAATTATCTCAAAGCAGTTAAGCTGAGGAATTTGTAGGGCTCACCTTATTTGTTCCCAGTTTCTGTCCTTCACTGCCTGATATTCTATGATTGGGACCATTGTTTCACACAGTATGTCAAGCATTTGGTTTTTTTCAGACAAAGAGGTAAATGCACTCGCTATCCCTCCATGTTGACCAGAAGCAGAAGTCTCTTATCCTTTTGTTGTTCATCTATGTCAACTCAGAAGAGCTTTGAAAAAATAAAACAGTGCTGTCCTTTTTTGTTCCTTGCTAACTTGTATATTCACAATATAACTTTCTGTCTGTAGGCTTACTGTATGTGTTGGAACTAGAACAACTATGTCTTATCCAGTGTGCAACCCCATCACATAATACAATTTCCAGTAGATAATATTCTCTGTATAAATGTTTGAGTGCGCAAATGAATAAATTAATAAATATATAAAACCCAAGTCTTCCTGGGGGAAGGAGATGCAAATATGATGGTTGTATAATACATACAGTTTTAATGTGTATTTCATACAATAAAATTGAAATAGAAATGAAAAAAAGGAATGTAGAAAAGAAATGCAAAAACGACTTGCAAATGTTATTAGCACTTGCTTAGAAGTGAAGAGGGGCCATTGCACTCCAGCCTGGGCGACAGAGCTACACTCCGTCTCATAAAAAAAAGACAAAAAAAAGTGAAGAGGGAACCTGAGCCTTCCAAAAAGAAATGGAGCATGTGGTGGGCCAGACTCCCAAGGGAAAAGGGAGTGTACATCCTTTCAAATCCACCTCTTTTTTCATTTCTGCCTTGGTTATCTCTCTCTCTCTGCCCACCTCCCGTCTTTCTCTCTCTCTTCCATGTCTGATATTACATGTGCTATATTTAAGGAGTCTAAAATTCACTAGCCAAATAATTGTGTTGATAGAGTTTGGTGGGGGACTAGATAGATTGTGTGAATCTAACAAGGGCAGAGGTACAATCTGTAGTTGCAAAATATAAGATTACTCTAAGACCCCTTCTATTTCTGGGTTTCTCTTTGTCTGTGGGATCCAAGGGGAAATGAACAGTCCCTCCAGATTACATTGAAGGTGCTGTGTCTCATGTACTTACAACAGCATAATTTCACACTATTTTTCCCTTAGCTTCCTGTTCCTTCAAAGGATTAGTTTAACATGTTATTAATTTAGAAAAATTTCACATTTTAAATGTTGTATTTGTAAGTTTTTATTTGTATTTTTTACTTTTTAAATCTTAATTTTTCATGGCTAAAAACGCAGGCCTTATTTAAAAACAAATAAAGCTTAGGGGCAAAATTATATTACCAAAGTAATAATTGTATATATAAAGGCTTTTGGTCCATGTCTTATTTCTTTCGATTAATACAGCAGCATTCCCAGAAAAGAAAAGAAAACAAATCACAAAAATCACTGCCTTTTAATTCTTCCATGAAAACCATTAAGGGTCAGGACACCCTTGTGTATTTTTATACCTGCCCATCTTGATATATGTCTAATCTTTTCCCCTGTCTTTAATTCTGTAAACATTCTATCCTTAGTGAGTGCTTATTTTTGATGTAATCAAATCTGTGGCACACCTGTCTCTGTTGATGAAAAGAGAGTGAGTCATTTGTGAGGAGGGCGGTCACATTAACTCTTGGAAGATACAAAAGATGACTTATGAAATTGAGTTTTTGAGGACATAACATGATGCCCTCATGACGGAAAAGAACTCATGGATCTCCTGGAAAATGTCATCCCCTCCATCTCACAAGGGGATGCAGAGCCATTGCAAAATTAAACTCTCAAGTTAATGCCATGGAGCTTAGTAAACAAGTTGTAAGAAATGCCATTCAAAATGTTTATTTTCAGACTGTTCCTAGTGACTGCAAATCAGCCAGTTGAACGTGTTTGCATCTTGCTGATCTGCTCCACCTTTGGAAATGCACTTTTTTCTTTAGTATAGATACAGTCTGTGTTTTAGGGACACAAATCAGAGGAATAACAGAACCAGTATTACCCCATTGAGTCATGGCCTTTGATTTTCAATAGAAGCAGCCTGCTTCATTTTGTCACAGTTCTTTTCCTAGCTCCCATCTGAAAGGAAAGAAGAATACAAAAATGAATGATAAAAGCCAGCCCTCTGATGGACCAGGGCAGGGAACACAGTGTCAGGATGGCATTTCATAATGATAAGAAAAAAGTAATTTGCTGATCTAGGTGAGTGCTTTATCCTCTGTGCGTGTGTAACCTGAAGAGGGTAAATTACTTTTTCCTGGTACCACTTGGTATCCATGAGGAGGTAATTTGCCTCATAATGTCAAGACACCCTGCTGCAGTGAAAGTGGTTATACTCCTGGCTTGCTACAAGGAGAGTGTTTGGCTCACGGTCGAGCTGATCCCTTCATAAATCACCCAATCCAAGGCTGAGCTATTTCAGGACATATAAGCAAGTGCACAAATGAATAGATGCATTTCTTTTAAGGGGGTGGTTGCAAGTATGTTTTTTTTAGCTCCTTCATTGGTTGTTATTTAACTGCACTTTTCCCTTAGAGACAGAGGGTTATTAAAATCTAAAATAGTTGAAAGCAAACATTTCTCACTGATCTATAGGACTACAATTTAGTCTTATATATGCCTAGCAGCTAAGTGCTGTGGGAATGATTTCCTCTGCTATTTTGAGGCCCCACATCTGGAAAAGGGGCTTTGGTCAGTTGGAGACCCTGAAAGAAGCACCTGCCTCTTTAGGAAGTTTTTCAACTCATTGTAAAGTGACTGATAACAAGAGAGCATTATAAGCAAAATGCCCTTATTGGGACTCCTTCTTTATGGCAAGAAAATTCATCACTGGTCTGGGAATTCATTACTTTTGCTATTTCTTTTGAGACAAAACTTGAGGGAGAATAATAATCCCTGAGTGTAAATATTCATGCTTAGGCACCTTTAACCAGATAGTCAAACTGTACAGAGGCACTCAACAGAGTATCTAAAACTCCATTTTAGTACATCCATCTTTCATAAACTGATAAGACTACACTGTCTTTTTTCTCCATGGTATCTACGAAACTCAAAGGGAACAGTATAGTGTATATGGGTGGAGAGTTGTGACATCATTCATTATTCATTCATTCATTTATTTACCAAATATTTGGGGGCAACCTACCACATGCTAGATATTGTACTTGATGCTGGGGTTAGAACATAAGTAACACAAATCCAATCCTAGTGCTTGTATCTTGGGGCATCTAGTCTGTCTAGGTATAAGAGCACTAGGCAGAAAATCACACGAATAATTAGAATTGTGATAAATCCTCTACAGAAAAAGTAAAGGGTGCTATAAGAGTGTGTACTGGGGGAAATAATTTAGTCTGGAGAGTGAGGTGTCAAGAAAAGCTTTCCTTTTTAAACTGGGCACCAAAGAAAGAATGGGTGGAGATAACAAGGATGAGGTGGGAGAAGAATTCCCAGTAGAGAAATAAACTTGGGTAGAGTTGCTAAGGGGAGACTAAGCTTGAAATTAGAAGGGAGTCAAAACAGTAGAGAAAATTAAATAAGGGGAGAATAGCTCAAGATGAGATGTATTAATTTATTCATTTAATAAACATGTGTATAGTATTTACTCTCTGCCAAGAAGAGCTGTAAGTTCTTTACAAATATTGAATCCTTCTAATGATCTTGGAAGGTATATACTATTATTATCCCCATTTTATAGATATGGAAACTAAAGAACAGAAAGTTTTATAATGAGAGCAGGGAACATATAAAGAGACTAAAAAGCCATGTGAAATATTTAAAATCTTGTCATAAGAGCAATAGGAACTTGTAGAATGGTGTGAAGTGGTGAATGCCTTCGTCATGTTTATATTTTGGCTAGATATCTCTAATCAGTGCCTGAAGAAGCAGCCTGGGAAGTAAGGGGTGAAATGAGAATGAATGAGAAAATCAGTTAGGAGGCTATCGCAGTACTACAGGAGGGAGATGACACTAGGCAATGCAAAGAGTTGGATGGATGTAAGAAATGTTCTAGAAATTGAACAGGCAGGACTAAAGATGGAACTGATGGGTTCAGGGTAGGAGGAAGGGAAGCTCAGGGATGATTTTTAAGTTCTGTGTCATAAATAAATATATAGGGAACAATTTTCTATGTTAGGGAACACAGGCAAAGAAGAACATTTGGCAGCAGGGCAGAAAATAACTGTAAATTGAATTTCAGCTGTAATGCATTTGAAGTTTCTAAGATGTATTTATGTGGAAAAGATGTAAAAATATTTGGATTTGGGAAAATGAAATGCAGAATCAAACTCTGAGAAAAAAAATATACATCTAGAAATGATTTGGCATTTATTTATTAAACTTTTAACTTGGGTGATTCTTCTCAAGACTCTAATGCGGACGTAAAGAAGTATAAGACAATATTTAAGAAGTAAAAATGCGATGATACAACCCATAAAAGTAGTTAGAGTTTTGAGACCATAAAGACTCTATACTAATAAAGGCATTGTGAATATTTATTTCATCTCTGCATAACTGGTTCAGAGGAAAATCTGTAAGATGAAATGAGGCTGAAGGCAGGCAAGGTGATGATCAAAAGATTCCAAGTCTTCAATTTGTAGTCTTTTGATAACTGAATTGTTGCTGGCAAATATTTTCAGTTTCCAAATATTTTAGCCAATTTTTAAAAGACTTTCCCTTTACCCTTACATTGAATTTTGGGGGTGTCAATCTCCAACACACTTTACTAAATCTCCCACAAGGAGCCTTCTCCTAAAATCAAGATCCAGAGAAGAGTGAGGTGTTATTAAAGTTACATACTTAATGTGTATGTGTGTAAGGCATGCTTTAGCTGGGTCATATCCTGCACTGATGAGCAATTTAGGCCTTTTTTTTCTGACATGCCAGGCTACAGAGTAGAGCATCAAAGGAATGGATGCCTTTAAAAACAGTACTTCCAACTAACTCTGCTTTTTTTCTCTCTCTCTCTTTTTTCTTTTTTTGACAAAGTCTTGCTCTGTCGACCAGGCTGGAGTACAGTGGTGCCATCTCGGCTCACTCCAACTCTGCCTCCCGGGCTCAAGCTATTCTCCTGCCTCAGCCTCCCTAGTACATGGCCTGTGCCACCATGCCTGGCTAATTTTCTCTGTTTTCAGTAGAGACGGGTTTTCACCATGTTGGCCAGGCTGGTCTCGAACTCCTGACCTCATGTGATCCACCCATCTCGGCCTCCCAAATTGCTGGGATTACAGGCGTGAGCCACCATGCCGGGCCTAACTCTGCTTTTTGATAAGCTGTTCTGATGCAACTTATGGCATTAATAGCATTTTCCGAGAAGATAGAAAAACTTTGGAAGTCATGGTCCCTTCAATCCCATAGTCTGCTTGCTTTATTAACTTTCTCTTCAGTTTACTCCCTCCTACTCTTCTTTATCATCCAACAATTTTGGGTGTTCCTAAATCTTGCAACAAGCTTTCTTTCTATTTTTTCCTCCTAGCTCATTGGGCTTGGGATATTTTATTGGCATTGGAGCTGAAGAAATCTGTGAAAAAAAAGTCTGCATATACATATATATGTCTAAGTGTGCATATATTTATATATGTCTACATATATTTGTGTAAGTGTACATGTATGAAAGGAAGCTTTATCACAAATTTATTAAAAAGATAACAGATTAATTAGCTTTATGTAGTCATTCCATAATGTATGCATATTTTTTTTTTTTTTTTGAGACGGAGTTTCGCTCTTGTTGCCCAGGCTGGAGTGCAGTGGCATGATCAATCTCAACTCACTGCAACCTCCGCCCCCTGTGTTCAAGCGATTCTCCTGCCTCAGCCTCCCAAGTAGCAGGGATTACAGGCGCCCACCACTATGCCTGGCTAATTTTTTGTATTTTTGTAGAGATTGGGTTTCACCATGTTGGTCAGGCTGGTCTTGAACTCCTGACTTTAGGTGATCCACCCACCTTGGCCTTCCAAAGTGCTGGGATTACAGGCGTGAGCCAGTTTGCCCTGCCAATGTATGCATATCTGAAAACAGAATGTTATGCATGATAAATATACATGTTTTAATTTTCACTTTAAAAATAACAATAGACAAACTAGTTTTCCTTTTATTGAATGAGCTGTATCCTTCTGCTCAATATAGAGTGTGGGGGCAGATTTCAGGGTTTTGATTATGTGCTCTGTGCTCTGTTGACAGGAGGAAGGCTACTAAGAAGCCAGCTCTACTTTTGACCATCAGGTACCATCTTAGGCTTCAGTTTCCTCAGGAGAAGAGGATCCTTGGACAAGAGGATCTGCAAAGTTCCTTCTAACTAATATTCTATGATTCTTTTTCTGAGTAAAAAGATGGATTTATGACAAAATTAAAAAAAGAAAATCAGCTTTTAAAAGGTGTAACTTCTTCAAAGATTTTTTCCAGAAAAGACTGCCAATATGAATTGTGAGATAAAGCAGATTGTAGAGCAAAATTGTTGGACTTTTAAGAACAAAAATACATGGAAGCCAAGAGCAATAATTAACATTTTTGAAATATTATGTTACTTTCTCACATTAAAAAAATAATAATTGAGACTGTGAGGTGGGCAGGAGTACATTACCTTACCTAGGGATTTTAGGTGACTTAATATAAGTCGCCTAAAAGTAAGCCAGTAGACCCAAGAATCGTACCTTCAAATTGCAGGACCCATAGAGAACAATCCAGGTATAAATTTAGCCGGGGAAGGGTCAGATTAATACTGGACTTCTGGTGTCACATTGCTCAGCTTCAAAGCACAATTTACATATTTTCATTGACTTACTTTTGCTATTTCTGTATAATGAACTCTAGAAATATTTGGTTACTATCTCCAGAATTTGGAATTTTCAATGGACTGTAATAAGAAACAAAAAAGATCAGATAAGGGGAAAAAGATCTGTTATGTCCTAAATAACAGTGATAACATGAACACAATCTATGCTATAAAAAGCTATGAGCTAAGCTCACAAAACATGTGGACAAATATGAGCTAGTGAAAGAAAATGACCTAATGGAAAGATGTCAGAAAGTGGCAGAACAAGTTCTAAGAAAATTGGACAATTTCCTCAATATGACATGATTTAAGTGCAAGGAGAACTTGAATAGCATGAATTTGGCCTTGGGCAGAAATATGTACCCCCAAGAGAGGCAGCTCCCTCAGCATTGCTTCTAGACATCGAATTTGGCATGAAGAGAATGTTAGCTAGTCCAGGACACATTCTAGACAGGATAGGCTCTAAACATTTCTAAAAAGCCTCTACTCATTATAAAAAAAAATGCTTAATATATATATAATTAAAAGGAAGAAAGTAAAAATCTTCGTAGTATTGCATCTTAACATTTCGGTGTATTGCTTTCCAGTGATGAAACAATGAACCTTAAAGGGGAGGAGGACTAACAATTCTTCAGGTGAGAAGAGGGAAGAAAGTTAGGATGAATCTGGAAGTGAGATTTCAAGATGGGGCAAGAAGAACTTCTGTTCACCTGTTAAATAGAAAAAAAGATATTTTCAGTCTCACCATTATTTTCCAAGTGAGTTTTTTTTTCCTATTACTAAACTGTACAAGGGCAGGAGCTGTGCCATTTTAGTCTGTGATCCTCCAAAGACTGTTATAATGGCTCAGCAGACACTCAATAAATATTTGTTGAATAATCAGAGGCAAGCAAGACATAATAAACACAAAAACGTAGCAAAGCAAATGCCAGAAGGAACTGGAGTTTAGTAGAATATTTAATGAAAGTGCAAAAGACTTGCAAAAGTGCTTGGGAATTAGGGAAGGATAAAGAGGGTGTGACCCAAGCCTGGGGTTGCAAATGACATATAGACAGCTTGACATTTCTTCTCCCTTATAATTCATTAATCTCCAACAGGGATCATTTTCTAAAAAAAATATATTGTTATAGATTCAAAGGGTAAAGTGGAAGTTTGTTACATGGATAGATGACAATGTAGTGGTTGGGTTTGGGCTTCTATTGTACCCATCACCCGAATAGTGAATATTGTACCCAAATAGGTTACTTTTCAACCCTCCCCCATACCACTCTCCCCACTTTTGGGGTCTCCAATGTCTATTGTTTCCTTCTTTGTGTCCGTGTGTACCCATTCTTTAGCTCTTACTTATGAGTGAAAAGATGAAGTATTTGATTTTCTGTTTATGAGTTTTTTCATTAGGATAATAGTCTCAAGCTCCATTTTCCATGTTGCTGCAAAACATAGGATTTCATTCTTTTTATGGCTGTGTAATATTCCATGGTGTATATATACCACATTTTTTATCTAATCATCCTTTATAGGACACTGAAATTAGTTCCATATCTTTGCTATTGTGAATAGCGTTGTGACAAACATGAAAGTGCAGGTGTCTTTTTTATATAATAATTTTTTTTCTTTGAGTATGTAACCAGGAATGGGATTGCTGGGTGAAATGGCAGCTCTATTTCTAGTTTTTTGAGAATCTCCATACTGTTTTCCATATAGGTTGTACTAATTTACATTCCCGCCAGCAGTGTATAAGCATTCCCTTTTCCCCACATTCTCACCAACATCTGTTGTTTTTTGACTTTTAAATAATCGTCATTGTGACTGGTGTGAGATCGTATCTCATTGAGGCTTTAATTTGCATTTCTCTGATGACTAGTGATGTTGAGCATTTTTTCATATGTTTGTTGGTTGCTTGTATGTCTTCTTTTGAGAAATGCCTGTGCATGTCCTTTACCCAGTTTTTAAGGGGATTATTTGTTTTTTGCATGTTGAGTTGTTGAGTTCCTTATAGATTCTGAATATTAGTCCTTTGTTGAATGCATAGTTTGCAAATATTTTCTCTCATTCTGTAGGTTGTTTACCCTGTTGATTATTTCTTTTGCTGTGCAGAAGCTTTTTAGTTTAGTTAAGTCCTGTTTGTCTATTTTTGTTTTTGTTGCATTTCCTTTTGAAGTCATAGTCATAAATTCTCTGCCTAGGCCAGTGTCCTGAAGAGTTTCTTCTAGGTTTTCTCCTAGGATTTTTATAGGTTCAGGTCTTACATTTAAGTCTTTAATCCATCTTGCGTTAATTTTTGTATATGGTGAGAGATACAGGGCTAGTTTCATTCTTCTATATATTGCTATCCAATTTTCCCAGCACTATTTATTAAATAGGGAGTCCTTTCCCAATTGTATATTTTTGTCAACTTTGTGGAAAATCAGTTGGTTGTAGGTGTGCAGCTTTATTTTGGGGTTTTCTATTCTGTTCCATTGATCTGTGTGTCTATTTGTATACCAGTACCATGCTGTTTTGGCTACTATGGCCTTGCAGCATTCTTTGAAGTCAGGTATTATGATGCCTCCATCTTTGTTCTTTTTGCTTAGGATTGCTTTGGCTATTTGGGCTCTTTTTGGTTCCACATGAATTTTAGGATTTTTTTTCTAATTCTATGAAAATTGATTTCCAACAAGGACCTTATAATTGGAAAGGGTAAAAGAGCCCAGAAGACAACACTTCACTCATTTAAGGGTCTTGGAGAAAGGTACAGATGTAGAAGTATTTGAAGAATTGCAGAAAACGGAAGTGTCAAACTTCTGGAGATGTGGAACACTAAATAATTACTTGGAAACATAAATTACAGACATTATAGTCTAGATACCAAACTTAATGATTTTCAGCAAAATTCTAGAATATGATCAGGCAATGCCAGACTGACTTGGTTGATTGCTGGCTCTACCACTTACCAGCTATATGGCTTTTGGCAAGTTATATAACCTCTATGCCTCAGTTGCCTCAGCTGTAAAATTAGAATACTCTTAATATCAGTCTTATAAGGATGTTATAAACACTAAATTCTCTTAAGGCATGTAGAAGATTCCAGCCACATAATAAGTGCTCTATAAGATTAGGTATTGTATTTTTATTATTGTTACCATTACTAACACTTAAAAATGAAGTTATTATCAATAGAAGATATCTTAACTATGAACGAACCATACTATAAATAAACATTTTGCGTTTTTTTGAAAAACTTTTTGGGTTGCTTATTCAAGGGTATTTCATACATGTGTTTGGATGATAGGAAAGTCCCTTGACAGAGTCTTTACTACTTTTCTCATGAGTGTAACAATGGCATCCTTGTGTGAGAGGTGGTTGACTAGGAGAATATAGTAATAGGGCAAATAATTTAGCACACTTTCTGCTCTTAAAAGCTATACAGAATACTGGGAGAAGTTACAGTTGAGATTTTTGCTTGTTAAACACAACTTTATAATAATTAAAGTTGATCAAAAGTCGTTAACTTTTAGAGTTGAAGGGAATTTGAGGGACCTTCCAGTCCAAACATTCATATTATATCTGAACATCTGAGGCTAAGAGAGATCCGATGATTTGCCCAAAGGCACACAGCTAGTGTGTAGCCTAGCCAAGACTTGAACCCAGATTTTTGGGGTACTAAATGTGTTTGAAGCTAACCTCTGTTAGGCAGAAAGTCACAGTATAGATCGTATCTGTTTTTCTCTTAGGTCCTGTTTATAGGTGGCTGTTTCTTCACTGCAGTAATACAACATCAAGGTGCTATTTTGTGTGTGTGTGTGTGTGTGTGTGTGTGTGTGTGTGTGTGTGTTGTTTAGATGGAGTCTCCCTCTGTCGCCCAGGCTGGAGTACGATGGCATGATCTTGGCTAACTGCAACCTCCGCCTCCTAGGTTCAAACAATTCTCCTGCCTCAGCCTCCCAAGTAGCAGGGATTACAGGCGCCCACCACCACACCTGGCTAATTTTTGTATGTTTAGTAGAGACAGGGTTTCACCATGTTGACCAGGCTGGTCTCGATCTCCTGACCTCAGGTGATCCACCCACCTCAGCCTCCCAAAGTGCTGGGATTACAGGCATGAGCCACTGTGCCCAGCCCAAGGTGCTGTTAATACCCATTGGCTGACCTTCATGGTGCAGGTAATGAAGTACTTGCTCCTACTCCAGGCACTGCTTTGCCCACTTCTTCTCCAGTGGTATTCACTGAGGGGTTTAGATAATATTCTTGAAGCCACACAAGAGCCCAAGGTTTGGAGCAGATTGAGCGTATTTCTCTGAGTAACACGAAGAACAAGTTTCACTGCCTGGACTGAGAGTTGCAAACTTGCATTCGGAATTTTTTTTTTAATTTAAATGCCTGTAGGCTATGCAAGCCTCCTCTAATTTGCTGGAGACTCCAGCACCTTTCTGCCTCTTGAAGGAGAATAAGTCGTGATCTTGACATAGAACTCCGAAGGTGTTCCACATGGATGTGCCTTCAACTCCAGACACTTTCTTTCACAGCCAGCGTTTCTTATTGTTAGGCTTTTCCCTGTCAGTTTTCCTCAGCCCCTCCCTTTTCCCAGGAAGCACCTATCCTCTTCACACTACTTGCTACTTTCTTTCCTTATTGGCTTCTGAACATATCATGGCTTCTGCCAACTGCCAACTGTAAATGCTTTTGAGGAGAAGAGTGGGTTCTGGTCCCAGTGCTTGATATTTTGAGGAGGAATGGGGAGAACTATGGCTAATGGAGAAGGGCAGGAAAGAGTGGGAAGGCTTCATCTCCGGGTTACAATTGTTCTCTTCTTATAGTATCCAAAATCAAACACACTTCACCACAATATGAATTATTTCTCTTCTGAAATTCCCATTGATTCTAAATCAGAAACTCATGTTTTTCAAGTTAACATAACGTTGACACCTCTTCTTGCGAAAAAAATAACCCTGGCCTTTGAATGTTAATAGTGTATTCTGTTTCTCACTGCATTAGTTATATTTGTAAACTTCTTTACACTAACTGCCACTGAATAGAACTGCAATTTAAATTAGAGGAGAGCAGTTTGTCCAGACCCAAACTGCTCTCCTCTAATTTAAAAGTTAGGTCTCGACTGCAGGAAGTGATGAAAGAATTTTTGGCTCACATCCACTCCACTATCCTAACTTATTAAAAACTCCAAAAACATTTATTGAACGCCAGTTATGCTCTGGGCACTGTGTTATTTATCTCTGCATTCCCAGTGTCTAAGGCAGAACTTTTGCCCTAGAGGAGATGACAGCATTTCTGTGGTTTTTAGTTTTATGAAATCCAATGGAGAAGAATGTCAACAAGAGCTGGAGGAGTCTGGGAAAGCCTCGTGAATCAACTGAAGACTTCAGTGGACTCTGTGGGATTTGGGTGCCTGGAAGAGATAGGGAAGGTGTTCTCCATCAAGGAAGCAGCATATCTGCAAGCATGGAGATGTGACTGGCAATAGAAGAGGAGAGTCAGTGCATTCTAGAGGAAGGTCAGTGCAATGTTAACAATGAGAAGTGTAGGTGAGAAAGTCAGGTTCAAAAGTTTATTCTTTTTAAAATTTAATTTATCTTTATAGATTTTGGGGGTACAAGTGCAGTTTTGTTACACTGATACATTTCATAGTGGTGAAATCTGGGAATTTAGTGTAACCATCACCCAATTAGTGTACATTGTACCCATTAGGTAATTTCTTATTCCTCGCCCCCCTTCCACCTTCCACCTCTTCCAGTCTCCAATGTCTATTATTCCACCAGAAGTTTATTCATAATGAATGTATCTGGCTCCAGAAATGAAATTCTTTTGCCTATTCAACATTTCTTGCATATCTTCTGTGTACCAAGCACTGTGCTAGGGTTTTAGAATAAAGAGGTGAATAAGACACAGTCCGTTCTGTTGAGCAGCATACAGTCTAATGATGATAATTCAAGATCTCTCCAAATGCAACAAGGAGCACCACACCCAACTCCAGCACCATTTTGGAAAGATGACAGAGTAAAATAAGTTAGAGAGAGCAGAGATAGAGTAGAGAATAGTTGTCCAGCTGTTAAGAAAAACTGCCGCAAGCCCGTATCATACCCAAGCCCTTTCTAGGTATCACAGAATAAATAATACCACTCAACATACCTTCCATTTTGTTAGCATTTACACATTCCCTCATTTTTAATTTAAAATTTAAAATTTAAAATTGGATGCCTAGCGTGTGTCATGTATGATGTTAGATTCCGGGAATTCAGAAATGACCAACATAGACTCATTCCATCTCCTTCCTGGGTGTATAATCTATCATGTCTAGAGAATGTACTGTATTACAGGACTACATGAGAGACACCTAACATAAATTTTGGAAGGCAGGGTGGGGAGAGATCTGGGAGGGCTCCTTAAAGGAATCTAAACTGAGGATAAGTTAAAATTTTCTAGACAAAAAATAAGCTGAAAATTGTTCTAACCGTGGGGAACAGCATGTAAGAAGGAGAGAAAAGGTAAGATAATTTGATGGCACTCAGGGAAGTTCATTTTAATATCAGTAGTCCAGCCCTTCTTGCTTTATCACTAAAGGCCATTTCCATGTAGTGATATATTCAAAAGACACAAAATGCTAGTACCAAAAAAGCTTGGAATTATAGCCAGTCACACCACATCTAGAAACATTTCTAAGGGTCTTTGACTTTATTGCTGTTGAAGTTCCTTAGAAGCAGAGCCCGAGGCAGTAATTGGGGTGCAGGTGATTCAGTCGGGGGCCTGCTTCAGGAAGAACCTGTAAAGGAAGCGGGATAATCAGGAAATTGAGCTGAGCAACGGTGCAGTTTCAGGTGAGATCTAGCCTTGCTAATCCAAGGGGGAAGGGCTCTGTAGCAAAAACCACACCAGAGAGCTGCCCCCTGTACTTCAGGAAAAGGGCCTACTTTTTGTACCCATAAAGCCAGTCATTGGCAGAAGGCATAATATTGGGAACATACTTTCCTCGTTCTGACACATATATTTCAGCCCTTCCATCTCATTTTGTTTCCATTATTTTGACCACACAATGTTTTCTAGAGCTAAGTAATACAATTACAGACTCCTGAGAAAGTTGAGGGAGGAAGGAAACAGGTGTTGCTGCTGTGATGCTTTTCTCAGTACTGCTGGAGTGCAGGGTGTGTGTGGAGGCAGAGAGTGGGCTGTGGAGAAACTAAGGCTGGAGAGGTAAGTAGAAAGCTGTGTGACGGGGAATATAGAAAAGCATCCAACTGTACTCACAATGAATTTAGGAAGACAGTTTCTCAAATGGAGGACTGAAAATGTGGACTTCTGTCTCAATGTGGCTTAGAAGACTTGCTAGTTTGTGTCGGTCTCTGATTTGTTCAAAGTGAATCATGGATTCCTGAAAAAATCATAAACTTGGTTTGCAGTTGTCTGGTGGTTAGAGCAACAGAGAGTATTTTTTTTCTGTCTTGTGATTGGGGTTGAAATGACATACTCCTGCAATGATTTTGTAGGGTCATAAAAGTAGAAAAAGCTGCCAGAAATGACGTCCTCCACATGTTTCCTGTGTTTACCCTACCCTCCTCAAATTTGATCTTCCAGAAAAAATAATCACTTTATTTATACATTCTGATATTTGAATTTCCATGTGTTTTATTTGCCAAACACACTAGTTGGATATTCTCTTTCTAGTTAGGACTGTACTCAAGATAAAGATGCTCTTTTTTTGTTGTTTTTAGAGTTGATGTCCTTTTATGATGACTGTTAATTAATAAGACATCTTTTATGGATAGTACATAGAGAACCTAATTATGCTGTTTAGACAACTGGCACTTAAAAAGTAATAGTGATTTATTCAGTTTCCTCATTTCTGGAGCATGTGGTCAGATGGTGTATGTTTATAAACCACCATTCTGCTTCCAGTATTGTTCTTGACCTTGTTGGATGCTATGATGGAAAAAAAATAGTAGAAATTATTCCTACTTATGAGAAAATAAAAAACTAGTGGGAAGAAATAGAACAAAAGCTAGTTAAAGTTCATATTCAGAAACAATAAAACTTATACATATGAGGCAATGAACAGCTATGTTGTCACAGGGGCCCTTAATTCTCGGGGAGGTGGGTAAAATTTAGGGTTTCATTATTACAAAACTGAATAATTAAATGCACATACACGGGTTTACATGACGTTTGTCACTCAAAGTTCTTGTAAAAGAAGTGTAAATGGCTCACGGTATTCAAATGCTCTAAAGTTGTAGGTAAGAGCAGATGTGGTGGATGTGTATAGACAATTGGCAAAATGATCAGATGTGAACTTGATGTTTGTATTCAGGCTTCCTTGACCGTGGATGTACACCAGAATTGCCCACAGACTTTAAAACTACTGTTTCCAGGGCTCACCTCAGACTAGTGGATTTGAATGTTTTTTGGTTCTAGGTTTGCATTTTCAGAAAGCTATGCAGGTGCTTCTAATGCTTGACCAGAACTGAGAACTGTGCCCTAGGGATTTATTTCAAAGTTGATCTATGCCAGATCTGGAATATATATATACAGGAGTGAGTATTCCAACCCACGCTTCAATTGTCTGTCCTCCAAAGGTTTGAGGGGTCAGTTCCTCAATATGCTCTGCATTCTTCTGTCATATACTTTCATGGAATCTGGGGAATATGGGGATGGGGAAGAATTTATGACTAACCAATTTACTAAACTGTTTTCAGAATGTCCCAGAGGATAGCCTAGAAATACATCCACTCTAAGTTTATCTCTTAAATTCAGTATAGAGCTATGGAGTTCATGGAGCAGACCCATGTCTTAGAGATGCTGACAGCTGCTTGTGGTGGTTCCTGGGTCCAGCAGCTTTCCTAGGACATGGCTGCAAGTCCAAGAGCTTCTTCAGGAACACCAGCAGGGCTGGGGAAGCAGCCAGAACTAAGGCAGTTGAGGGTAATTGATCTGGAAGGATCGTGACCCCTATTTTCACAGGAAAAATTAAAGTGCCTTGTCGAGGAAAACCTTCTTGACACAAGACACAAAACTTTAAAACTCCTGTTCACAAGAACAATAAAAGAAACACAATAAATGGAAGTCTGGTCAAAAAACAAACTGAAATAAAATATTTGTAGCATAAATAAAGGGTGAAGAATGACTATCCTATTAAATATCTATAATATATTGAGTACCTATTTATTAACAAGAAAAAAGTAATACCCCAGTGGAAACATAGAAAAAGCATATAAACAAGTAGTTTACAGAAGAAAGAACAAATGGCCAACATATTGACTATGCCAAGCATCTTTCTGCCTAATTGTTTTTCAACTGCTGATCCCTCTGCTTGAAACCCTACTGCCTACAGATATCCTCGTGACTCATCTTCTCACTTTCTTTGAGTCTCTGCTTTAATATCTTCTTATCAGAGATGCCTTCATCCTCTATGTAAAATATCACGCTCCCACGTTACTCTCTATCTTCTGTCTCACTACCTTATTTTGACTCATACAATTTATAAACATCTGACAGTTTTTTTAAAATTGTATACTGTCTGTTTCCCTGGAGTAAAAGATAAATTCCATGAGAATGAGGATGCTTTGCTCCATATCACCAGGATCTAGAAGAAGGCTTCCATATTGTCAAAAAAAGTTGTTGATTTAATGAATAAAACTTATCTAACTAATAATGAAGGAAAGTAACATGATACTGTAATATATTTCTTTTCCCTGCCAGGTTGGCAACTTTTTAGGTACTCCCAGATACTGCCCAAGTTGCCCTCCAAAAAAATACACCATTTATAAACACAGTAATTGAATATATCAAATTTAAAATCCACCTACCTTTCAATACCACAGTAAAACAGGTAGGTATGTTCTTTGTAGTACTAATAGTGACAGCAAAAACTTAGAAGCAAACTAAATGTATACAAATGAGAAAATAGTTACATTGTTACACCCATATGGTACAGCTTCAATCTAGGAAAAGTAATGAGGTAAATCTATATTACAGTAATAATAAAAAGTTCTAGGATATATATGCACACATATATATGTAGAAAGGAATGAATCTGCTTTTGAAAAAATTATATATAATATATGCATGAATTCCACAAGAGAAACACAAGAATGAGCCACAATAAACTATTTAAAGCAGTTCTCTATGGGGAGGGAAAGATTTTGGTAGGGTTGGGCATGGAGTGGGGACTGCACTTGAAATTATTTACTTGATATACTTTCTTATTTTTAATACAGTTAGAATGTATGCATTGCATTATCTGAGACATAAGACAAAAGGGAAATTGGATCAAAAAAGTTAATATAAAATCTTAAACTACTGCACAATGCTTTCTACAGTTTTTAATACCACACCTCCAGGATGTGGGACCAAAAAAAAAAAGGACTGCCAGTTCTGCTGCTTCAAAGAAGGGTTACAAGATGCAGTCACTTACTAATAACTAAGGGAAATTGCCTCTCCTCACTTTGATGTTTTGTGACTTTCATGGCCCTTCACAGAGACTTTCTAGGTCACTATGCTCTCCTCTTCCTTCTGAACTGCCCTAATCCTTGGTTACTTAAGTATCTCTGTGAGTCAGATTTTAACGATAAGGAATTTTATTTTTTGCCAGAGAAAAGATTTTCTGAGATAATTCTAATCATGTGAGGGTAGTATTAGTAAATTTTTGGGAATTGTCTGGGAAAACAGTCTCTTTTGAAAGCATTCCAGTTAGTGTCCAGGATAAGTGAATATTTGCTATTTATTATATGCCCAGCAGAGTCTTGGGATACATACTTTTAAAAGACATGGTTTTCCCAACTTGATCAGCTTGTAAACTCCTACAGGAGGATGCCCAATCTTCTCCATTTGTCTGGGACCGAGGGGTTTCCTGGGGTGCAGAACTTTCATGCAAAACCAAGAAAGTCATTAGCAAATTGAGACAAGTCGGTTATCCTACAGGCAAGGAGAAGACAAGTTAATGCAACAAATATTTATTAAATGCCCAGCCAGTACATGTGGTGTACACTGTGTTAGAAACTAGAGATTAGAGTAGTCAGCAAAACACACACATAAACAGTTCCTGCCCTCATAAAGTTTCTTCTTGAAAGGAGAAAAGTGTGATATTGATTATGCCACACTTTTTCATGTGCATTGGTTAAGCACTTTTGACCCTTAGGTAGAGAGAGCCATAGTATCTGTTGAAAGTTTTTGTGAACTGGAAAGGACTTGAGCAGATTCTCAAAGGGATGCCTGGCTTTTCATTCACTCAGCTCCTTGTACATAAGTGGACCCTCATCATCATCAGATGTTCGTTGAGTTAAACTGATGTGATGTATGGAGCAAACTTTTTGTTCATGGATTGGGACTAAAGAGGAGGAGAAAGTCATATGGATTGGAGTCTGGCTTCTGTGTTGGGCAAATGCTCAAATGTCGCTGTAGTCACATGCTCTGAAGTCTTGTCTTCTGGCTCTCCAATTCAGGAAACAAAATTTTAACTATTCATTTACTTAGAGGCATTGGGCTCTGAAGAACTGATTCAAAATAATTTACATTTGGGTATGCAGCTATTAGGTAGAGTGAATACTTATGTACAACAATCATGGCTATCCCGTTTTGGAATCAAATCAGCTGTGAAAAGTGATAACCCAAAAGATGTGGGAGCACCAAGAATGATGAGTTGGAGCCCTTGCTGAATATTTTTCATTAAACTCTGGGGGCCTGATGACACATTATTTGTTCTGTGTGCCAAAACTGCCAAGGGGACAGAATTTTGATGTCACTGGTCAGGATTCAGTGGGAGAAGCAGACTGTTGAGACACAGGGGGACCTGGAGGTCACCCAGACTGTTCCATCAACTGGCTGTGTGACTTGAAAGAGGTCACCTAACTTCTCTGGCTATAGTTTCCTTATTTCTAAAATGCAGGGGTTGAACAAACCATCCATAAAGATGGCTCTAGCAATAATAGTCTGGATTTTTACCCTTTTTTATTCCATGTACCCTCTCATCATCACTTTCTCATTGCAATACTATGCTTTCTCAAATTTAATAGGCTTTGTGGCTTGTGGCAGCATGATTTATGCTAACTATACCTTACAATAGTGACTTCTGAATGATACATACAGAGGACTTCAGTCTTAATGATAGCGTGTTCCTCCCTTACACTGTAGGCAGTGAAGCAGGAAAGGAGAAAGAGTCAAGATAAGAATGCTTGATCCTGAAAGACAAAAAGACGGTCCTTAAGAAGTCATACAAACTGTTTTTCAGAATAATCCATTAGTGAGGAAGAAGGGTAAAGAATTACCCAAAATCTCCTTTTATTCCCCTGGTTAAGGGTGTGTTCTACAGGACATTGACACACTTGTTTTTCTAGGTTAGGCATGTGTAAACATAATATGGGGTCTCAGTCCATGTCACTCTAGGGAGGAGGTGAGTGGTACAATGCATCTCCACCCGCATGAGATAAGGTGTTGTCAGGTTGCCTCAGATCCCATAAAGAGTATTATGACAGGCTGGATGAGGTGGCTTACACCTGTAATCCCAGCACTTTGGCAGGCTGAAGCGGGTGGAACATTTGAGGCTAGAAGTTTGATACCAGCCTGACCAACATGGTGAAACCCCATCTCTACTAAAAATACAAAAAAACATTAGCTGGGCATGGTGGCATGTGCCTGTAATTGCAGCTACTCAGGAGGCGGAGGCACAAGAATTGCTTGAACCTGGGAGGTGGAGGCTGCCGTGAGCCGAGATGGTGCCACTGCACTCCAGCCTGGGCAGCAGAGCGAGACTCTGTCTCAAAAACAAAATAAAACAAAGCAAAACAAAAACAAACAAAAAAGAGTACTATGACAGCAGCTAGACCAAGAGACAGGAAAAGACTAGAGGATCTGAAACAGGACTTTAGAGATTGCTGATACATCTTTTTTTTTTTTTTCTGGGATCTAGATGGGAAATATGTTCATTTCAATTTGTAGAGGGAAACTCCTCCCAGTATTATGAGGTGTAGTGAGGTTATTCACCCCATCCACCAGACTCATAAACGGAATACCAACAGGGAATCAGAGATTTCTAGATTGGATCTAAGATTCACTAGTGACTAGTTTTTTGATCATAGACAAGTCATTAGCTCTATAAAAGTTTCACAGAAAAATGGAGGCAAAAATCTTTGAATTTCTATACTTAACTGCCCCCCATGCCCACCAAAAGATACTATGTAGTGGCTATAAATTCTTCATCCTGTAAATAATAGATGTGTGCCAGCATTCAGAATATATAAGGATTAAATTTTAAATCATGCAGACTGCTGAGCTGATCTGCATAATAAGCATTTTCCTGGTTTGTTCAGCAGATGAGCCAAAGGGGATGGACCTAAAATCTGTCCTTATTCATGGGGCCCTTGTGAGTGAGCATTCAGGGATCCAACCTCAAGGTCCTAATAAACTGTCCTGAGGAAGATACAAGCTTTCCTCCAGGGAGTGGTCAGCGTGACGCTGTTATGAGCAGAGAGACCTCTTATTGTTCTTGCACTGAGGTTCCCTATTTCTTGTCTCTTGCCTTCTTGTCCATTGCCCAGAGATGCTATTCAGTCTTGGACCGATGCCCCCCATCAGCAGGAACAGGCTTAAATACTGACCCGATGTTTACCTCCTCTCCATAATGAAGAATTAAATGTCATATTTATTAATTGGTCCAAAGCCAGGGAAGTTTTTGACTTCCCTTACCTGCTTCTTTTGGCTAAAAGGAAGCAGGTGTTGACATGAAAGCAAACAACTTTCTTTTCTTATGTAAAACATAAAAAATTGAAATTATTCTAAGTACTAAATAACTGACATAAAGCTTAACAAGTGTTGGTTGTTACACAGCAGATTTGATTTCCTTTCAAGGTGGTTTCTAGACATACAGATCAATGGCTTTTCTTCATACATCTAATTCTAATAGCTTTTGTAACAACAGGAAACTTGTTTTGTGTATTTCATTTTCATATTTGTGAAATGATCATGTAAAAATATTCTTGGAAAGGCTATCTACATTTGATGCCTCAATATAATTGTCATGTGTTCCTTTTAAATTCTTTGCTTAATACTTATTGAGGGTCTTAAATGAGCATTTACTGGACTGTGCATCTGCAATTTATATTATTTTAAATGATTACTAGGAATTCTAAAATTTAGGCTGCTATAATATTGAACTCTCATTAGATGCCATGAAAGTAAATATTTCCTGCAATGTCAAATACAAATCTACATAACTACTTTCAGATTTAATGTGAAAAATGTACTTACTGAAATAATAACTTAGAGGTACCATTTTGTAAGATTAAATTGTCTTTACCCTCTTAAAACCCTAATTTTCTCAACTGTAAAATAACTGGCTGGGCGCTGTGGCTTACGCCTGCAATCCCAGCACTTTTGGAGGCTGAGGCAGGTGGATCATGAGGTCAAGAGATTGAGACCATCTGGCCAACATGGTGAAACCTCAACTCTACTAAAAATACAAAAATCAGCTGGCTGTGGTGGCGTGCACCTGTAGTCTGAACTACTTGGGAGGCTGAGGAAGGAGAACCACTTGAACCCGGGAGGCGGAGTTTGCAGTGAGCTGAGATGGCACGACTGCACTCCAGCCTGGCAGCCTGGCAACAGAGTGAGACTCCATCTCAAAAACAAACAACAGCAACAAAAAACTTGTCTAAAATACCACAACTAAAATCAGTGGAGCAGGGGCTTGGATCCCAGTTTTTCTGACCTCAAAATCTAGACTGTCAACCAATATCAATATAGTGTTTTTCAAATTTCAAAAAAACAATCCAGTAATGCCCCCTAAAGAACTAGGAAAGCAAGAGCAAGCCAAACCAAAAATTAGTAGAAGAAAAGAAATTGTAAAGATCAGAGCAGAAATAAGTGACATTTCAATGAAGAAAACAATACAGAAGATCAACTTAAAAAAAGTTGGTTTTTTGAAAAATAAACAAAATGAAGAACCTTTACACAGACTAAGAAAAAAATAGAGAAGACCCAAATAAATAAAATCAGAGATGAAAAAGGAGACATTACAGCCAATACTGCAGAAATTCAAATGATCATTAGAGGTTACTATGAGCAACTATATGCCCATGAATTGGAAAACCTAGAAAAAAATGGATAAATTCCTAGAAACATACAACCCAGCAAGATTGAACCATAAATCCAAAATCTGTACAGAACAATAATATGTTGATATGGATTGGATTTGTATTCCTGTCCAAATTGTAATCCTCAATGTTGGAGGAGGGAGGTGATTGGGTCATGGGGGTGGACCTCCCCCTTGCTGTTCTCATGCTACTGAGTGGGTCCTCATGACATCTTGTTGTGTATAAATGTGTGTAGCACTTCCCCCTTCTCATCCTATTCCTCCTTCTCCAGGTATGTAGGATGTGCCTGCTTCCCCTTCACCTTCTGCCATGATTATAAGTTTCCTTAGGCCTCCCCGGCCATGCTTCCTTTACAGCCTTTGGAACTGTGAGCCAATTAAACACCTTTTCTTTATAAATTACCCAGTCTCAGGTAGTTCTTTATAGAGATGTGAGAATGGACTAAAATACATGTAATGAGATTAAAGCTGTAATAAAAAGTATCCCAGAAAGAAAAGCCCAGGACTCAATGACTTCACTGCTGACTTTTACCAAACATTTAAAAAAGAACTAATATCATTCCTACTCAAACTAGTCCAAAAAAATGGAGAAGAAGGAAATACCTAACTCATTTTATGAGGTCAGTATTACCTTGATACCAAAATCAGACAAAGACATATTAAAAAAGGAAAACTTTAGGTCAGTATTCCTGATAAACATTGATGTAAAAATCATCAACAAAATACTCACAAATCAAATTCAACAATACATTAAAATAATCATTCATCCATGACCAAGTGAGATTTATCCCAGGGATGAAAGGATGATTCAACATATGCAAATTCATCAATGTGCTACATCATATCAACAGAATGAAGGACAAAAACCATTTGATCCTTTCAACTGATGCTGAAAAAAGCATTTGATAAAATTCAATA
This sequence comes from Pan paniscus, assembly GCF_029289425.2. NCBI lineage: Eukaryota > Metazoa > Chordata > Mammalia > Primates > Hominidae > Pan > Pan paniscus. The sequence continues at coordinate 102,165,776 of NC_073258.2, forward strand.
TACTTTCAAGATATAAACCTTCAAAAAATTAGATATAGAAGGAACATAACACAATAAAAGCCAATTGTATTAGTCCATTTTCACACTGCTGTAAAGATACTACATGAGACTGGGTAATTTATAAATAAAAGAAGTTTAATTGAGTCACAGTTCTGCATGGCTGGGGAGGCCTCATGAAACTTACAATCGTGGCAGAAGGCTGACATGTGGGGATTACAATTCAAGATAAGATTTGGGTGGGGATGCAGAGCCAAACCATATCAGCCATGTATGAGAGACCCGCAGCTAGTATCACTCTAAATGGGGAAAAACTGAAAGCCTTTCCTCTAAGTTCTGGAACACAAGGATGCCACTTTCACCACTGTTATTCAACACCATACTGGAAGTTCTAGCTAGAGCAGTCAGACAAGAGAGAGAAATTAATGGCATCCAAATTGGAAAGAAAGAAGTCAAATTATCCCTGTTTGCAAATGATATGATCTTATGTTTGCAGAAACCTAAAGATTCCACCAAAAGAACTATTGGAACTGATACATTCAGTAAATTTGCAGAATACAAAATCAACATACAGGAATCAGTACCATTTCTATATGCCAACAGTGAACAATCAGAAAAAGAATTTAAAAAGCAAACCCATTTACAATAGCCACAAATAAACTGAAATACCTAGAACTTAACCAAAGACGTGAAAGATCTCTATAATGAAAACTATAAAACATTGATGCAAGAAATTTAAGAAGACAAAGAAATGGAAAGATATTACATGCTTATAGATTGGGAGAATCAATATTGTTAAAATGTCCGTACCAACGAAAGCAATTTACAGAGTCAGTGCAATCCCTACCAATGACATTATTCACAGATATAGAAAAACCTAAAATTTTTATGAAACCATAAAAGACTCAGAATTGCCTAAGCTATCTTGAGCAGAAAGAACAAAACTGGAAGAATCAGATTACCTGACTTCAAATTATACTACAGAGCTATAATAACCAAAACTACATGGTAGTGGCATAACAACAGACACATAGACCAATGGAACAGAATAGACAATGCAGAAACAAATCTATACACCTACAGTGAACTCATTTTCAACAAAGGTGCCAGCAACATACACTTCGGAAAAGATAGTATCTTCAATAAATGGTACTGAGAAAATTGGATATCTATATGCAGAAAAATGAAACTAGACCACACTATCTCTTGACATATACAAAAATCAATTCAAAATTGATTAAAGTCTTAAATTTATAACCTCAAACTATGAAACTACTAAAAGAAGACATTAGGGAAACTCTCCAGGACATTGGACAGGGCAAAGATTTCTTGAATAATACACCACAAGCACAGGCAACCAAAGCCAAATGGACAAATGGGATCACACCAAGTTAAAAAGCATCTGCATAGCAAAGGAAACAGTCAACAAAGTGAAGTAACAACCCACCGAATGGGAGAAAATATTTGCAAACTATTCATCTGAAAAGGGATTAATAACCAGAATATATAAGGAGTTCAAACAAAGCTATAGGAAGTGATCTAATAATACAATTACAAAAATGGGCCAAAGATCTGGATAAACATTTCTCAAAAGACAACAAACAGGTATATAAAAAGATACTCAATATCATTGATTATCAGTGAAGTGCAAATCAAAACTGCAATGGGATTTCATTTTACCCCAGTTAAAATGGCTTTTATCCAAAAGACAGGCAATAACAAATGCTGGCAAGGATGTGGAAAAAAGGGAACCCTCATACACTGTTGGTGGCAATGTAAAGTAGTACAACCACTATGGAAAACTCAAAAAACTAAAAATAGAGCTACCATATGATCCAGCAATCTCATTGCTATATACACAAAAGGAAGAGAATCAGTATATGGAAGAGATATCTGCACTCTCAGCACTATGCACAATAGCCAAGATTGGAAAACAGCCTAAGTATCCATCAACAGAAGAATGGATAAAGAAAATATGGTACCTATACACAATGTAGCACCATTCAGACATAAAAAAGAACGAGGTCCAGTCATTTGCACCAACATGGATGGAACTGGAGGTCATTATGTTAAATAAGCCAGGCACAGAAAAACAAACTTCAAATGTTCTCACTCATTTGTAGGAGATAAAAATTAAAACAATTGAACTCATGGAGATAGTAGAAGGATGGTTACCAGAGGCTAAGGATAGTGAGGGAGTGTCAGGATATGGGGACAGTTAATGGGTACACAAATTAAGTTAGATAGATTGAATAAGACCTAGTATTTGATAGCACAACAGGGCGATACAGTCAACAGTAATTTATTGTATATTTAAAAATAAGAGAGTATAATTGGATTGTTTGTAACACAAAGGATAAATGCTTGAACTGATAGATACCCCATTTACTTTATTATGCATTGTATGACTATATCAAAATATCTCATGTAACCCATAAAATATACATGTACTATGTACCCACAAAAATTAAAAATTAAAAAATGTTCTTCAAATATATACAATATATATGATGTTATATATTTAATATTTTATGAATTAGAATTTAGGCTGTGAAAGGAATGAGAGCATTAATGTGTATTCAGTTTTGGGAGTTAATCATTAATCATTTCATTTGTTTACTACTCCCCAGCAGGGACACTTTTAGAACAAAAGGTAGAAGAGAAAAACTAGATTGGGTGCATTTCTTGGACTGAATTCTTATGCTACTATACTCAATAAATGGTACTGAGAAAATTGGATATCTATATGCAGAAGAATGAAACTAGACCCCTATCTCTTGACATATACAAAAATCAGTTCAAAATTGATTAAAGTCTTAAATTTATAACCTCAAACTATGAAACTACTAAAAGAAGACATTACAACATTGCTATTGTAGTGGTTATTGTAATCTAATCTTTTGATCCTGTCTTGGAGAAGTAAACATGAATTTTCAGAGCAACCATACAATTACCAATGACTAGTGAGCCACGTGAAAACACACACTCCTTGAGTCAGATTAGCATGATGCAATGTACTAGATGTGATTTTCAAGAATCTGATGATTGTTCTGATTAATTCCACTATTATTTAATTACATAGAGTAGTCTATCTTTCAGCTGGAGGCACTGAAAGCAGGCAATTTGGGGGATGATGAGCAGCCCAAATTACATATTCTTAGAGTTTATCCATTCAATAATTTTCAGATACATAGTTATGCTTATGAGGCCTTCAGTTTATATTTTCTTCATTATAAAAGCATTACTTGAACCCTAAATTTTACCTACTGTTTTAACCCCTTCCAAAGTAAACTAGGTACACATTGTCTGTATGGTTAAAACTAATTCCTTTTATGGAATGCACAGTCCATCAAGCTGTTTCATCTGTCTTAAAAGACCTCTTTTCTTCCTCCATCTCTCTGACATATCCAAATGTCAAAGACCTATTCTTTGCTCATTTAATAAACATTTATTGAGGGATTACAGTACTTTATGCTAGACATTGTGTTAGATATTGGGAAAAGAAAGTCAAATAAAGAAATATAGCCTCTATCTTCAAGGAGCTTTTTATCTAGGAATGGCACTGTTCTGGAGTCCATGCGGATTCCTTGGGAAATCCTTGTATAGGTATCCGTGTGCACCTGAAATTGTGAACACATTTTTCTAGAATGTGTGTCTAAAGTGTTTATTAGAATCTCCATAATTTAACTTAAATGGCTCCCCCAAAAGGTTAAAAACGATTAGTTTAAGGAGAAAGAAATGCGTGTAAATGAAGAATAATTTTGATAAAAGTGTGCATGTGTTCTGTGGTCATATAAATGAAAGGTCATATAAATGAAACTGTGGACCGTTGAGGAGTAGATTATAATTGAGCTGACTTTTGAAGACTGGATTACTATATGAGAGGACGGAAAAAGTCCTAGGCAAAATATTGTTGGCAGGCATAAAGGTATTATACGGTATAATGCTTTTTAATATCTGAAAGTAATATGGTAAAATTGAGGGGCTGAGAGGTGATGAAGAGGCAGGCGGCTGATTACGAACAGCCTTGAGTATTGAGGCTAGGGAGATAGGTAGGAGTCTTACGTGCAAACCTACCCAGGAGTGTGAAACCCCTGTTATTTCATATAATGTTCAGCATAAATATTGAGTCAAGAAATTTTGGTTTCAGATTAAGAAGTCTTACTTTGCAGCAAGAAGACAGGTGACAGGTTGGATACAAAAAAATAAAGGGATACAAGAAAAGAAAAGGCGATGAGGACTGACTTAAAGCTATTACCAAGGTCATAAAGAGGGTAGAACCAAGGGATACACTGATGAAGTACAGAATCCGTAGGCCTTGCTGGCTTTCTGGAAGAGGAATGAGTGAGATGAGGTTAGGGTATCCCTCAGTCTTTTATCCCCACTCCCTCAGTGGATTGTGGTGCCACTCATAGGATAGAGATTTCAGGAAGAGAAGCACATTTGAAAGAAACTGAATATGGTTTGAAACATAATGAGTTTAGGCATCAATAGGATAATCAAGTACAGTTTGATGTAAAGGTTTCAAATGCAGACAATAGGTAGAAAAAGGAATGTAGATTTGGAGACATCAGCATATTTTGGAGGTATGAAGAATATTGTTACCAGAGGGAGTACATGGCAGATAAAAGAAACTTGTAGAAACACTGGTAGGAAGCATTACTATGGATAAGAAGAGGAGGGAAAAATGGAGAGAAGAGAGAGGGAGAGACAGAGACAGAAAGACAGATAGAGGAAGGGTAAAGAGGGAGGGGAAGAGGAAGAAGGAGAGAGAGACAAAGGCAGTGGGAGAGGGAAAGAAGGAAAATGAGGAGAAACTGAGAGAAGGAAAGAGTAACTAAAGGTGTCTGATGTTTCAGGATGATAAAGTAGGATTAAGGCAGTTAAGCATTCCACTGAACTGCTATCCTCACTGATGTGTACCCATACTTTCCCTGTTGGTTTGTAGGTGAGTAGGAAGCACCTACAAGGACTGATTCCAGATCTTTCTCCCTGGAACTGATCTCTTTCAGCCCCAGTATTCTCAGAGCTTGTTATTTAAAACTTTATATTCCCCTCTACCTTTTTTAGTATATAATGTATATTTTATTTCCTTCACTAGATTGTGAATTACAAGATGGCAGAAACCAGAAGTTATTTACCATTGTATCTAAGACCAGATCTATATGGTTCTGGGCATAAAATAGATTCTTAATAAATATTTGCAGAATTAAATTACATTATAGTTTTGTGGATATATCCCATCTCCTATATTCCACTAAATACTTTTCAGTCTTTGTTTGTGGAGTGATGTTTTTGGCACTTGGCTTCCACAGAACAATTTTCCCATGACTCAGCACTTATTGCAATTATATAGCTGGGGTTTTTGGTAGCACTCAACCAGTGATTCCGAATTCTTATTTTGTAGCATGGCACTGTAGCTCAGGTAGTGTCATTAAATTTTCAAAAAGATCTTAATATAAAATGTACTATAAACTTATAAAAATAGCATGTATTTCTATATCTCTTTTGAGAGGAGAGAGGCGTAGATGTTTTAAAACCTAAAAAAAAAATTGCACTACAGAATTTCCCAGCACCAAACCATTTGTGTATCAAAGTTTTAGATGTTCTGGTCTGCTGGAATATAGGACATATTTGTCATTTACTTACAGATCTTGAAGTCCTCATCTTATATGGAGGGCTTTTGCTTTCCCCTCAATCCTCTACAAAATAAGAATCAGGGTGATTCTTGCCTACATTTAAAGATGAATTCATTGGATATCAGCAACTGTTTTAACGTTAATGAGGAATTTGGAGTCTCTGCAAGTTTTAACCATCATAAAACAAGCAAACAAACACCACTCCAAGAGAGCAGAACTTGTATTTTTTTGTTTTTTTTTTTTTCATTTAGAGAATTTCTGCAAAACCAGTTTTGAAATGTTGTTTCATTTATGATGAGTTTATAATTCCTGTAAGACATTTAATATAAGAACAGATATTTTGACAATGTTCAATTGTTAGTTCTTCAGTACTTAAAGTTGTACATAGTGACCCAGCAGGAGAGTGTGCTCTAGGTGAAACAGAATGAGTTGTTGATATGGTCTGGCTCTGTGTCCCCACCCAAATCTCATCTTGAATTGTAATCTGAATTGTAATCCCCATGTGTTGGGAGAGGGACCTCATGGGAGGTGATTAGATCATGGGGGTGGTCCCTCCATGCTGTTCTCATGATAGTGAGTTCTCACAAGATCTGGTGGTTTGTTAAGGGGCTTCCCCCTTTGCTCGGCACTCATTCTGTCTCCTGCCACCCTGTGAAGAGGTACCTTCCACCATCATTGTAAGTTTCCTGAAACCTCCCCAGCCATGCAAAACTGTGAGTCAGTTAAACCTCTTTTCTTTATAAATTACCCAGTCTCAAGGAATCTCTTCATAGCAGCATGGGAAGGAACTAATACAGTTGTGAAATCTGAAGTTAAATTGTAACTCCAGCCCTGATGTGCCTTGTGAGCCACGACTTATTCAACAGAGAAGACCCAGGGCTGTTCAGTGATAAAGCATCAGAATTCCAGACTTTGGATCTAACTGAGCACTCTGTCTGCCCTAGGGCAAGCTTCTTAACTTTTTTAAACTTCAGTTTTCTTAACTTCTGAAAAATTGTAACAGTACTTATCAGATAAGATTGTTATAAAGATTAAATGGGAAAATTATGTAAAGCAATTTATACAATACCTAGCTGATGATAATATTCCAATAAGTTACACAGTAAGCATCTCAAAAATTCATTTCTTGCATTAGTAAGATGAAAATGGTAATAGTCACTGCCTCATAGAGTAGCTGTGAGGATTACATGAGTTCAATGTGGTAGGTACCTTCTAATTCCCCAGACACATAGTAAGTTTCCTACTTCCTCCCTATCATAAACATTCATTCATCCTACTGGTATTTATTAAGAGCCTGATATGTGCTTGTTCCTGTTAGATAATTACATATATCAGGATCTTTTTTTTTTATACTTTAAGTTCTGGGATACATGTGCAGAACGTGCAGGTTTGTTACATAGGTATACACGTGCCATGATGGTTTGCTATACCTATCAACCCATCATCAACATTAGGTATTTATCCTAATGCTATCCCTCCGCTAGCCCTCCCACCCCATGACAGGCCGTGGTGTGTGATTTTCCCCTTCCTGTGTCTATGTGTTCAGATTGTTCAACTCCCACTTATGAGTGAGAACATGTGGTGTTTGGTTTTCTGTTCCTGTGTTACTTTGCTGAGAATGATGGTTGCCAGCTTCATCCATGTCCCGGCAAAGGGACATGAACTCATCCTTTTATGGCTGCATAATATTCCATGGTGTATATGTGCCACAATTTCTTTATTCAGTCTACCATTGATGGGCATTTGGGTTGGTTGCAAATCTTTGCTATTGTGAATAGTGCTGCAAAAAACATATGTGTGCATGTGTCTTTATAGTAGAATGATTTATAAACCTTTGGGTATATGCCCAGTAAGGGGATTGCTGGGTCAAATGGTATTTCTGATTCTAGATCCTTGAAGAATCACCACCCTGCCTTCCACAATGGTTGAATTAATTTACACTCCCAACAACAGTGTAAAAGTGTCCTATTTTTCCACATCCTCACCAGCATTTGTTGTTTCCTGACTTTGTAATGATTGCCATTCTAACTGGCATGAGATGGTATCTCATTGTGGTTTTGATTTGCATTTCTCTAATGACCAGTGATGATGAGCTTTTTTTCATGTTTGTTGGCTGCATGAATGTGTTCTTTTGAGAAGTGTCTGTTCATATCCTTCACCCAATTTTGATGGGGTTGTTTTTTTTCTTATAAATTTAAGTTCCTTGTAGATTCTGGATATTAGTCCTTTGTCACATGGATAGATTGCAAAAATTTTCTCACATTCTGTAGGTTGCCTGTTCACTCTGATGATAGTTTCTTTTGCTGTGTAGAAACTTTTTAGTTTAATTAGATCCCATTTGTCAATTTTGGCTTTTGTTGCCATTGCTCTTTGGTGTTTTAATCATAAAGTCTTTGTCCATGCCTATGTCCTGAATGGTATTGCCTAGGTTTTCCTCTAGGGTTTTTTTGGTTTTAGGTCTTGCATTTAAGTCATTATTCCATCTTGAGATAATTTTTCTATAAGGTGTAAAGAAGGGGTCCAGTTTTAATTTTCTGCATATGGCTAGCCAGTTTTCCCAACACCATTTATTAAATAGGTAATCCTTTCCCCATTGCTTATTTTTGTCAGGTTTGTCAAAGATCAGATAGTTGTAGATGTGTGACATTATTTCTGAGGCCTCTGTTCTGTTCCATTGGTCTATATATCTGTTTTGGTACCAATATCATGCTGTTTTGGTTACTGTAGCCTTGTAGTATAGTTTGAAGTCAGGTAGCGTGTTGCCTCCAAGTTTGTTCTTTTGGCTTAGGATTGTCTTGGCATTATGGTCTCTTTTCTGTTTCCATATGAAATTTAAAGTAGTTTTTTCCTAATTCTGTGAAGAAAGTCATTGGTAGCTTGATGGGGATAACATTGAATCTATAAATTAATTTGGACAGCATGGCCATTTTCATGATATTGATTTTTCCTATCCATAAGCATGGAATGGTTTTCCATTTGTTTGTGTTCTCTCTTATTTCCTTGGGCAGTGGTTTGTAGTTCTCCTTGAAGAGGTCCTTCACATCCCTTGTAAGTTGTATTCCTAGGTATTTTATTCTATAAACTACACAACTACGTGGAAACTGAACAACCTTCTCCTGAATGACTGCTGGGTAAATAATGAAATTAAGGCAGAAATAAATAAGTTCTTTCAAACCAATGAGAACAAAGATACAACATACCAGAATCTATTATTTGGAAGAGTTTTATAAGGAATGGTACCAGCTCCTCTTTGCACCTCTGGTAGAGTTTGGCTGTGAATCCGTCTGATCCTGGACCTTTTTTGATTGGTAGGCTATGAATTACTGCCTCAATTTCAGAACTTGTTATTGGTCTTTTCAGCGATTTGATTTCTTCCTGGTTTAGTCTTGGGAGGGTGTATGTGTCCAGGAACCTATCCATTTCTTCTAAATTTTCTAGTTTATTTGTGTAGACGTGTTTATAGTATTCTCTGATGGTAGTTTGTATTTCTGTGGGATCAGTGGTGGTGTCCCCTTCATCATTTTTTATTGTGTCTATTTGATTCTTCTCTCTTCTTTATTAGTCTGGCTAGCAGTCTATTTTGTTTATCTTTTCAAAAAACCATCTCCTGGATTCGTTGATTTTTTTGAAGGGTTTTTCGCATCTCTGTCTCCTTCAGTTCTGCTCTGATCTTAGTTATTTCTTGTCTTCTGGTAGATTTTGAAGTTGTTTGCTTGTGCTTCTCAGTTCTTTTCATTGTGATGTTAGGGTGTTGATTTTAGATCTTTCCTGCTTTCTCCTGTGGGCATTTAGTGCTCTAAATTTCCCTCTAAACACTGCTTTAGCTGAGTCCCAGAGATTCTTGTACACTGTGACTTTGTTCTCATGGGTTTCAAAGGACTTATTTATTTCTGCCTTCATTTTGTTATTTACCCAGTAGTCATTTAGGAGCAGTTTTTTCAGTTTCCATGTAGTTATGTGGTTTTGAGTGAGTTTCTTAATCCTGAGTATAAATTTGGTTATACTGTGGTCTGAGAGACTGTTTGTTATGATTTCCATTCTTTTGTATTTGCTAAGGAGTGTTTTACTTCCAATTATGTGGTCAATTTTAGAATAAGTGCAATGTGTTGCTAAGAAGGATGTATATTCTGTTGATTTGTGTAGAGAGTTCTGTAGAAGTCTATTAGGTCTTCTTGGTCCAGAGCTGAGTTCAAATCCTGGGTATTCTTGTTAACTTTCTGTCTCATTGCTCTGTCTAATCTTGACAGTGGGGTGTTAATGTCTCCCACTATTATTATGTGGGAGCCTAAGGTTCTTTGTAGGTCTCTAAGAACTTTCTTTATGAATCTTGGTACTCCTGTATTGGATGCATATATATTTAGGATAGTTAGCTCTTCTTGTTGCATCAATCCTTTTACCATTCTGTAATCCCCTTCTTTGTCTTTTTTGATCTTTGTTGGTTTAAAGTCTGTTTTATCAGCAACTAGGGTTGCAACCTTTGCTTCTTTTTGCTTTCCATTTGCTTGGTAAATATTCCTCCATCCCTTTATTTTGAGCCTATATGTGTCTCTGCATGTGAGATGGGTCTCCTGAATACAGCACACTGATGGGTCTTGACTCTTTATCCAATTTGCCAGTCGGTGTCTTCTAAATGGAGCATTTAGCTCATTTACATTTAAGATTAATATTGTTATGTGTGAATTTGATCCTGTCATTATGATGCTAGCTGGTTATTTTGCCCGTTAGTTGATGCAATTTCTTCATACTGTCAATGGTGTTTACAATTTTGTATGTTTTTCAGTGGCTGGTACTGGTTTTTTCTTTCCATATTTAGTGCTTCCTTCAGGAGCTCTTAGTAAGGCAGGCCTGGTGGTGACAAAATCTCTCAGCATTTGTTTGTCTGTAAAGGATTTTATTTCTCCTTCAATTATGAAGCTTAGTTTGGATATGAAATTCTGGGTTGCAAATTATTTTCTTTAAGAATGTTAAAGTTTGGCCCCCATTCTGTTCTGGCTTATAGGGTTTCTGCAGAGAGATCTGCTGTTAGTCTAATGGGCTTCCCATTGTGGGTACCCCGACCTTTCTCTCTGGCTGTCCTTAACATTTTTTCCTTCATTTCAACCTTGGTGAATCTGACGATTATATGTCTTGGGGTTGCCCTTCTCAAGGAATATCTTTGTGATGTTCTTTGTATTTCCTTAATTTGAATGTTAGCCTGTCTTGCTAGGTTGGGGAAATTCTCCTGGATAATATCCTGAAGAGTGTTTTCCAACTTGGTTCAATTCTCCCTGTCACTTTCAGGTACACCAATCTAACGTAGGTTTGGTCTTTCCACATAGTCCACGTAGTCCCATATTTCTTGGAGGCTTTGTTCATTCCTTTTCATTCTTTTTCTCTAATCTTGTCTTCATGATTTATTTCATTAAGTTGATCTTCAATCTCTGATATGCTTTCTTCCACTTGATCAATTTGGCTGTTGATACTTGTGTATGCTTCATGAAGTTCTCATGCTGTGTTTTTCAGCTCCATCAGATCATTTATGTTCTTCTCTGAACTGGTTATTCTAGTGAGCAATTTCTCTAACCTTTTTTCAAGTTTCTTAGCTTTTCTGCCAAGAATGGGTTAGAAAATGTTCTTTTAGCTCAGAGGAGTTTGTTATTACCCACCTTCTGAAACCTTCTTCTCTCAATTCATCAAACTCATTCTCCATCCAGTTTTGTTCCTTTGCTGGTGAGGAGTTGTGATCCTTTGGAGGAGAAGCATTCTGGTTTTTGGAATTTTCAGCCTTTTTGTGCTGGTTTTTCCTCATCTTCGTGGATTTATCTACCTTTGGTCTTTGATATTGGTGACCTTCTGATGGGGTTTTTGTGTGGATGACCTTTTTGTTGATGTTGATGCTATTCCTTTCTGTTTGTCAGTTTTCCTTCTAACAGTCAGGCCTCTCTGCTGCAGGTCTGCTGGAGTTTCCTGGAGGTCTACTCCAGACCCTCTTTTCCTGGATATCACTAGCAGAGGCTGCAGAACAGCACAGATTGCTGCCTGTTCCTTCCTCTGGAAACTTCATCTCAGAGGGTCACCTGCCAGATGCCAGACGGAGCTCTTCTGTATGAGGTGTCTCTCAATTCCCCTGGGACGTGTCTCCCAATCAGGAGGCATGGGGTTCATGTACCCACTTGAGGAGGCAGTCTGTCCGTTAGCAGAGCTTGAGCGCTGTGCTGGGAGATCCACTGCTCTCTTCAGAGCCAGCAAGCAGGAACGTTTAAGTCTGCTGAAGTTGTGCCCACAACTGCCCCTTCCCCCAGGTGCTCTTTCCCATGGAGATGGGGGTTTTATCTATAAGCCCCTGACTGGGGCTGCTGCCTTTTTTTCAGAGATGTTCTGCCGAGAGAGGAGGAATCTAGAGAGGCAGTCTGGCAACAGCGGCTTTGCTGAGCTGCGGTGATCTCTGGCCAGTTCATACTTCCCAGTGGCTTTGTTTACACTGTGAGGGGAAAGCCACCTACTCAAGCCTCATTAATGGCGGATGCCCCTCCTCCCACCAAGCTTCAGTGTCCCAGGTCAACTTCAGACTGCTGTGCTGGCAGCGAGAATTTCAAGCCAGTGGATCTTAGCTCACTGGGCTCCATGGTGGTGGGATCTGCTGGGCTAGACCACTTGGCTCCCTGGCTTCAGCCCCCTTTCCAGGGGAGTGAATGGTTCTGTCTTGCTGGCATTCCACGTGCCACTGGGGTATGAAAAACTCCTGCAGCTAGCTTGGTGTCTGTTTAAACAGCCACACATTTTTGCGCTTGAAACCCAGGGCCCTAGTGGTTGTGAAGACCATGGGAAAAATGCAGTGCCTGGGCTGGAATGTACCATTGCTCGTGGCACAGTCCCTCATGGCTTCCCTTGGCCGAGGAGGGAGTTCCCCGACCACCCTGCTTCGGTCTGACCTCTGTGGGCTGCACCCACTGTCTAACCAGACCCAGTGAGATGAGCCAGGTACCTCAGTTGAAAATGCAGAAATCACCTGCCTTCTGCATTCATCTCTCTGGGAGCTGCAGACTGGAGCTGTTCCTATTTGGCCATCTTGCCAGCCCCCCAATATATATCAGATCTTATAAGTAGAACAAGACATACAGCAATCACTGGTCCTAGGGACAACAGGCTGGAATTATTATCTTGGTTTCTCTATTTTTTAGCTTTGCAAATTTGGTTAAGTCATTTAATATTTTGGTAGCCAGTTTGTTTATCTCCTAAATGGTGATAGTAGCAACTGCCCCCAGCCTAACTTCAGGGGTATTGATAGGACCAAGGTAATACATGTCCATGTGCTATGTACTGTGCCAAATATTATTATTATAACAATTTGCTTCTATTCCCCTGGCTGAAGGGACAGAAAGGAGGAAGTTCCTGGGTGCACTAAAAATTCTCTGAGAATGTTCAGGCGAGAAATGGGCTGAGGGAAGACTGTTATGCAGATTCCCCACTCCTTGCTTTTGAAGTTCTGTTATTTGAAAAGTCCCAGAAGTCAAAATCATCTAAATTTCAAAGGGGACATTTTCACAGAATTTAAAGGTTAAACATGTCTATACTCATGTGAAATAGGCAAAGAGGTTTCTTTAAGTGATAGTTTCTGCAATAATTCTTATAGTCCTGATGCTGCCAAATAAATTACCATTCCATGCAGGACTAAACTTTAGATTCCAGCCCAAATCTGGATATCTCAGAAGCTGATTTAATGCCACCAAATTCTGCTGGATTTGCTAATGTTATTGCTCCACACCAAAAACCTCCAGTCAATTTGTGCTTGCCTGACTTAAAGGAGAATTCTCCAGACTAGCAGTATGCTATTTCTTGTTCCCTTATGGGCAACCTGTTTTCTTCAGTTTCTTTTAAACAGTATTTAAAAGCTTAGGAGGCTGGCCACGTGTGGTGGCTCAAGCCTGTAATCCCAACACTTTGGGAGGTCAAGGCAGGTGGAACACCTGAGGTCAGTAGTTCAAGACCAGCCTGGCCAACATAGCGAAACCCTGTCTCTACTAAAAATAAAATAAATAACCCGGTGTAATGGTTTGCACCTGTGATCTCAGCTATTTGGGAGGCTGAGGCAGGAGAATAGCTTGAACCCCGAAGGCGGAGGTTGCAGTGAGCTGAGATCATACCACTGTACTCCAGCCTGGGCAACAGAGTGAGACTCAGTCTCAAAAAAATAAAAAAATGCTTAGGGGGCTTAGAGTGGTTCAAACTGGCAACAGACATTCTTGGCTGCCGTAGTCACATTCTATCATGTTTCTGTGTTTACAATCTAGAAACTTCAAACCTGAAGTCCAAGAAACTGTGTGAGGCAGTCAACAGTAGAGGTGCAAATGTTGAGAAACCCTTGCTTTTAAACAGGCATGGGACCAACTGTGAAGTGAAGAATTTTCTTCCCAACTTTTTTATACTTTCTCTCCTGGGAAGATACAGTTTAACTTTCTGATACCAAATCTTTTTCTTGTTGTTCTCTCTAGATGGAATTGTCAACGTTACATCTTTATAAATAAATCCATGTATCAATTTGAGGATTAAAGAAATAAAAATAATCTTAGAAGTATTTTTTGCAAAATCTGGAAATGTCAGGCAAATATTTATAATTAGTAAATAACTTTTCTCTGAATTAGAAATTTTTTTCTGCATTATTTCCAGGAATAGAGGTGATCATCCTAATTTGCAGAACATCAAAAATTTCTGAAAATCGAGAGTGTCATAATGCTGTAGCAGGGAAGGCCCCTGAAAATCAAGAGTGTCATAATGTTGCAGCAGGGAAGGCCCCTGATGTGTTGATTGAGCAGGCAGGCCTTTTGGTGGAATGACTTGGTCAGAAGTAGCTCATCTACCTCAGTGCTTCGAATGCCTGTAATAACTCCTTTGGAAAACTTGTGGGGAAATGTGAGTAGTATTAGACAAATGGGCAAGTAGATCAAGACTCTGATAGGAAAGTTCACAGAATGGATAATTTTTAATGGGAAAGAAGAAAGATGGATTTGGAGCACTATGGAATCCACTACGTTTCTCAAAAGTCACATAGTAGTATTGAGTATGTGAAATGTAAAGAGGAAAAAGGCAAATATGCTTCCTTCTTTACATGAATTCAACGAATATTTGAGAGCATAAACATGAGAATACACAGTTTCCATGTTCAAAAAACTTACAGGGCCAGGTGCAGTGGTTCACACCTGTAATTCCAGCACTTTTAGAGGCTGTGTGAGGATTGCTTGAGGCCAGGAGTTTGAGACCAGCCTGAGAAACATAGCAAGACTCCATCTCTACAAAAATAAAAATTAAAAAAATGACCTGGGCATGGGGGCTTATCATGGTAATTCCAGCTACTCAGGAGGCTGAGATGGGAAAATTTTTTGGCCTAGGCGTTCAAGGCTGCGGTGAGCCATGATTGCACCACTGCACCCCAGTCTGAGTGACAGAGTGAGACCCTGTTTCTAAAAAAGGAAAAAGAGAAAAAAGCCAAGAAGCTTACAGTACTGAGGGACATAAAGGTAAACAGTTAATTTCAATATCCTATAAGACATGCTACAGTAAAAGTAATACGGAAAGATACAGGAGCATGAGAAAGGGGTGCCTACCAACCCAACCAACTAACCTTTTCTTGGAGGAAGTGAATTCTGAACTATGACATTTTTATTGTCTAAGAGAGCACTGGTAGAGGCAGAGGAAACATCACACTCTCCCTATCTCTTCAAGGCTGCATCTCAGAAGAACTGCAATGAGTTCAGAGTACTGGGAGAGGATCTGACCAAAATGAGGCTGTTGAACATGGACTCAACCCACCTTAGTTAGGAATTGAGCTTTATCCTAAGGGCAACTGAGACAATGCATTCTCAACAGTCCTATGAGAAGACATGGCAAAATAGAGTGTTTAGGATTATGGGCTCCATGCCTCATTTTTCTTATCTGTAAAATGGGGATGAAAATAGTAAAACCTCCCTCATAGGGTTGTTGAAACAATGGAAAAATTTAAACCCCATAATGTACATAGAATAGCTGGAGTACTTAACCTGGAACATAGTAAGCACTCCATAAATGTTAGCTATTGAATTATAATGTGTTTTAATCTAGGGAATGACATGATTAGACATGTGTTATAAAATGAAGACTCTGATTTCAGAGAGGGGAATGGGTTCCTAGAACTGCAGTTTATCCAGCATTGTGAGATTTTTCACTGTGGGGCATACTTGGATATATGTATTCGTTGTGGGCAAGGGATGCAATGGTGTTTAGAGTAAACATTTTGTTGAAGCTAAAGTGTAGAGTTTTAAATTTCTAAACTGAAGATAACCTTATATGATCACTTAGGTTTAACCCTCTGATTTATCAAACCTTCAAGAGGTTAAATGACTTACTCAAAGTACCACGGTAGTGGTGGCAGATATGGTAGGCATACCAAGTCCTTTGAATCTTAGTACCTAGTTTTTTTGTTCTTCTTCTTCTTCCTTCATGTTCTTAAAGGACCTTGAGAGGAGTGGATCAACAATGTCTAAAGTGCGTTCTTCAGGCCCTTTTCTCTACATCAAGTCTCATTCAAACCACCAGGAAACACTGTGTCCTGCATTTCAATAACCTCCCCAGGCACTATCATCTTGTTATTAAAAGATTTTTGTTGATTCTGTTTTCTGTCTTACATTTCAAAATATGAAAGGAGCTCTTAGTTGAGGATATTCTATCTATTTGCCAATTTCTGAACCAAATCCTTGAAGTGAAATAAAAAACAAACTACCTTCTTGAATGCAAGTGGTTGTTAGGATGGTAGACAACCTGGGAAATGTTTGTTTCACAGATAGTGTCCCTTAATATAACCTTTTAAAAAATTCGTCAAGAGCAGCATTTTTTCACTGTGGAAAATAAGGAGCAATTTTGATGCTACTTTCAATCAAGGAAATTGGAGCAAAGAAGATTTTAGGGCCTCTGGTTCCACCTCTCTCCACTGATGCGTTGTTATCAGAATGTCACAAATGGCCTTGTCTGACTCTACATTGGGTGATGGGATCATGGGGTCTGGTGCTGGCATTGTCTGTTCTATGCCTTTGGGAAAATGATTTGGTCCTCATCAATTAAATAAGAAAGAACGAGTGACCTATAAAGACTGCTGTCTAGAAAGACCTGGCACAAAGTATTCAAGAGACTTTTAACTCAGAGAATTAAACTCAAAATTGTACTAGTTATATTACTTTTTTTTTTTAAGATGGAGTCTCACTCTGTAGCCAGGCTGCAGTGCAGTGGCATGATCTCGGCTCACTTCAAGAAAAGAGTGTCATTTTTGTTTTGTTGTTGTTGTTGTTTTGTTTTATATTTTTTTATTATACTTTAAGTTCTAGGGTACATGTGCACAATGTGCAAGTTTGTTACATATGTATACATGTGCCATGTTGGTGTGCTGCACCCATTAACTGGTCATTTACATTAGATATATCTCCTAATGCTATCCCTCCCCGCTCCATCCACCCCACAACAGGCCCTGGTGTGTGATGTTCCCCTTCCTGTGTCCAAGTGTTCTCATTGTTCAATTCCCACCTATGAGTGAGAACATGCGGTGTTTGGTTTTTTGTCCTTGCGATAGTTTGCTCAGAATGATGGTTTCCAGCTTCATCCATGTCCCTACAAAGGACATGAACTCATCCTTTTTTATGGCTGCATAGTATTCCATGGTGTATATGTGCCACATTTTCTTAATCCAGTCTATCATTGTTGGACATTTGGGTTAGTTCCAAGTCTTTGCTATTGTGAATAGTGCCACAATAAACATACGTGTGCATGTGTCTTTATAGTAGCATGATTTATAATCCTTTGGGTATATACCCAGTAATGGGATGGCTGCATCAAATGGTATTTCTAGTCCTACATCCCTGAGGAATCACCACACTGACTTCCACAATGGTTGAACTAGTTTACAGTCCCACCAAGAGTGTAAAAGTGTTCCTATTTCTCCACATCCTTTCCAGAATCCTGACTTTTTAATGATTGCCATTCTAACTAGTGTGAGATGGTTTCTCATTGTGGTTTTGATTTGCATTTCTCTGATGGCCAGTGATGATGAGGATTTTTTCATGTGTCTGTTGGCTGCATAAATGTCTTCTTTTGAGAAGTGTCTGTTCATATCCTTCGCCCACTTTTTGATGGGGTTGTTTTTTTCTTGTAAATTTGTTTGAGTTCTTTGTAGGTTCTGGATATTAGCCCTTGGTCAGATGAGTAGATTGCAAAAATTTTCTCCCATTCTTTGGTCAGGTTTGTCAAAGATCAGATAGTTGTTGATGTGTGGTATTATTTCTGAGGGCTCTGTTCTGTTCCTTTGATCTATATCTCTGTTTTGGTACCAGTACCATCAGGTAGCGTGATGCCTCCAGCTGTGTTCTTTTGGCTTAGGAATGTCTTGGCAATGCAGGCTCTTTTTTGGTTCTATATGAACTTGAAAGTAGTTTTTTCCAATTCTGTGAAGAAAGTCATTGGTAGCTTGATGGGGATGGCATTGAATCTATAAATTACCTTGGGCAGTATGGCCATTTTCATGATATTGATTCTTCCTATCCATGAGTATGGAATGTTCTTCCATTTGTTTGTGTCCTCTTTCATTTCGTTGAGCAGTGGTTTGTAGTGCTCCTTGAAGAGATCCTTCACATCCCTTGTAAGTTGGATTCCTAGGTATTTTATTCTCTTTGAAGCAATTGTGAATGGGAGTTTACTCATGATTTGGCTCTCTGTTTGTCGTTATTGGTGTATAAGAATGCTTGTGATTTTTGCACATTGATTTTGTATCCTGAGACTTTGCTGAAGTTGCTTATCAGCTTAAGGAGGTTTTGGGCTGAGACGATGGGGTTTTCTAGATATGCAATCATGTCATCTGCAAACAGGGACAGTTTGACTTCTTCTTTTCCTAATTGAATACCCTTTATTTCCTTCTCCTGCCTGATTGCCCTGGCTAGAACTTCCAACACTATGTTGAATAGGAGTGGTGAGAGAGGGCATCCCTGTCTTGTGCCAGTTTTCATAGGGAATGCTTCCAGTTTTTGCCCATTCAGTATGGTGTTTGCTGTGGGTTTGTCATAAATAGCTCTTATTATTTTGAGATACATCCCATCAATACCTAGTTTATTGAGAGTTTTTAGCATGAAGGGCTGTTGAATTTTGTCAAAGGCCTTTTCTACATCTATGGAGATAATCATGTGGTTTTTGTGTTTGGTTCTGTTTATATGATGGATTACGTTTATTGATTTGCATATGTTGAACCAGCCTTGCATCCCAGGGATGAAGCCCACTTGATCATGGTGGATAAGCTTTTTGATGTGCTGCTGGATTCGGTTTGCCTGTATTTTATTGAGGATTTTTGCATCAATGTTCATCAGGGATATTGGTCTAAAATTCTCTTTTTTGTTGTTGTGTCTCTGTCAGGCTTTGGTATCAGGATGAGGCTGGCCTCATAAAATGAGTTAGGGAGGATTCCCTCTTTTTCTATTGATTGGAATAGTTTCAGAAGGAATGATACCAGCTCATGCTTGTACCTCTGGTAGAATTTGGCTGTGAATCCATCTGGTCCTGGACTTTTTTTGGTTGGTAAGCAATTAATTATTGCCTCAATTTCAGAGACTGTTATTGGTCTATTCAGAGATTCAACTTCTTCCTGGTTTAGTCTTGGGAGGGTGTATGTGTTGAGAAATTTATCCATTTCTTCTAGATTTTCCAGTTTATTTGCATAAAGGTGTTTATAGTATTCTCTGATGGTAGTTTGTATTTCTGTGGGATCGGTGATGATCTCCCCTTTATCATTTTTTAGTGCATCTATTTGATTCTTCTCTCTTTTCTTCTTTATTAGTCTTGCTAGCGGTCTATCAATTTTGTTGATCTTTTCAAAAAACCAGCTCCTGGATTCATTGGTTTTTTTAAGGGTTTTTTGTGTCTCTATCTCCTTCAGTTCTGCTCTGATCTTAGTTATTTCTTGCCTTCTGCTAGCTTTTGAATGTGTTTGCTCTTCCTTCTCTAGTTCTTTTAATTGTGATGTTAGGGTTTCAATTTTAGATCTTTCCTGCTTTCTCTTGTGGGCATTTAGTGCTATAAATTTCCCTCTACACACTGCTTTAAATGTGTCCCAGAGATTCTGGTATGTTGTGTCTTTGTTCTCATTGGTTTCAAAGAACATCTTTATTTCTGCCTTTATTTCGTTATGTACTCAGTAGTCATTCAGGAGCAGGTTGTTCAGTTTCCATTAGTCGAGCAGTTTTGAGTGAGTTTCTTAATCCTGAGTTCTAGTTTGATTGCAGTGTGGTCTGAGAGACAGTTTGTTATAATTTCTGTTCTTTTACATTTGCTGAGGAGTGCTTTACTTCCAACTATGTGGTCAATTTTGGAATAGGTGTGGTGTAGTGCTGAGAAGAATGTATATTCTCTTGATTTGGGGTGGAGAGTTCTGTAGATGTCTATTAGGTCCGCTTGGTGCAGAGCTGAGTTTAATTCCTGGATATCCATGTTAACTTTCTGTCTCGTGGATCTGTCTAATGTTGACAGTGCGGTGTGAAAAGACCAAATATACGTCTGATTAGTGTACCTGAAGGTGATGGGGAGAATGGAACCAAGTTGGAAAACACTCTGCAGGATATTACACCACAAAGATACTCCTCGAGAAGAGCAACTCCAAGACATATAATTGTCAGATTCACCGAAGTTGAAATGAAGGAAAAAATGTTAAGGGCAGCCAGAGAGAAATGTCAGGTTACCCACAAAGGGAAGCCCATTGGACTAACAGCTGATTTCTTGCAGAAACTCTACAGGCCAGAAGAGAGTAGAGGCCAATATTCAACATTCTTAAAGAAAAGAATTTTCAACCCGGAATTTCATATCCAGCCAAACTAAGCTTCATAAATGAAGGAGAAATAAAATCCTTTACAGACAAACAAATGCTGAGAGATTTTGTCACCACCAGGCCTGCCCTACAAGAGCTCCTGAAGGAATCACTAAACATGGAAAGGAACAACCAGTACCAGCCACTGCAAAAACATGCCAAATTGTAAAGACCATCGAAGCTAGGAAGAAACTGCATCAACTAGCAGGCAAAATAACCAGCTAACATCATAATGACAGATCAAATTCACACATAACAATATTAATGTTAAATGTAAATGGGCTAAATGCTCCAATTAAAAGACACAGACTGGCAAACTGGATAGAGTCAAGACCCATCAGTGTGCTGTATTCAGGAAACCCATCTCACATGCAGAGACACACATAGGCTCAAAATAGAGGGATGGAGGAAGATCTACCAAGCAAATGGAAAACAAAAAAAGGCAGGGGTTACAATCCTAGTCTCTGGTAAAACAGACTTTAAACCAACAAAGATCAAAAGTGACAAAGAAGGCCATTACATAATGGTAAAGGGATCAATTCAACAAGAAGAGCTAACTATCCTAAATATATATGCACCTAATACAGGAGCACCCAGATTCATAAAGCAAGTCCTTAGAGACCTACAGAGAGTGTCATTTTTGATGCAGAGTTTTGGGGTTATAGACACGTAGATATAGAACACAATATTTATTTTGGTGGTCTGTACACATCTATCTCTTACCACTACCAAGACGTTGTGTTGGTGAGGGCTGCTAGTAAAAATCTTACCTATCAAAGCAAGGTATATTAACAACCCTCTTCCCTAGAATCAAGTAGGGTTGGAATCTTGCCAAAGGGCAATGGGCATTTGTGTTATAAGTTTATCTACTTGACTTGTATTAATTCAGGGTGGGAGAATGTGTAATTTGGGGCCTGCTTCCCCTGGAAAGAGAGCCTCATGTTACACAGTGCTAGCAAATGGACTTCCATTTTCAGTATCCACCATAGATTAATAACATTCTCAACCAGGCCTAGTGCAAACTGGATAATTAATGTTTGTTTTCTGAAGGAAGGAGTTCAGGTTAACAGAGTTTATTTCACATGTGTGTAGGAATAGAAGAGGAGAGGAAGGGGACATTTTTAGCCAAGGAGACTTTAGTGAAGAAGGTGTTTGAGTTTGAGAGGTATAAAGATATTATTGAACTAATACTTTCATCTCTAACTATACATATAATTATTAGGCACTTCTTGGTTACAAATGTATACACTATCAGAAGACTTTCTTAATGACTTGCTGGGTATAGCACAATGGAGAATAGTAGGAGAATCCTGACTGTGATGATTATTAATGGATGACATCCATTACGTAGAACACAGTGATTATTTAGGAAGTCATTGTGCTCACTTGGTCATTGTGAGAAGGAATTTAAGAAATAACCTGAGAATATTCCAGAATCATAAGGGCTATCATTGCCTTTGATCAGCTTTCATTTTGGTAGGGAAGACAGTCCTTTCCCCAATTTTCTTTATTATGAATTAAATTAGATAAATTATTCGTGTTTAAATATAACATAAGAACCTGAAACTTGCCATCTTCATCTTGTTGCCTCGAGTTGGGTTCTAGCCTCGGCCCTATTACTATAGGCTCTGTGACTTTGGGTAAGTCATTTAACTTCTAACATTCCAGGGTCTGTGATGTGGGGTCCATGGGGAGCTGATGGACAGAACATAGAAATTGTTGGAGAGACTTTGGAAGGTTTTAAGCATATGAATGTCATCTGGATTGCTTTCGTAAAGGCTCACTCTGTCTTCTATGTTTGGGGGCTGTTGCAAAAATCCAGGTGAGAAGGGACAGTGCCTCACACATGGATAGTAGCAGGATCTGTGATAAGAAGTGATCAGATTCCATATATATTTTGTGATATATATTCCAGACAGATTGTCTGTGGGACATGTGCAAAAAGAGAAGTCAAAGACAATTTCAAGGTTTGTGGCCTCAGCAACTAAAATTATACAGAGTCACAGCAGCTACAATGGGAACATTATAGGTGAATCAGGATTGTTCTTTCATGTGTGGGGTAGAAGTGGGATTGAGCTGAAATTCAGCTTTGGCATATTAAACCTTACATTTCTGTTCATTTTATTCATGGATTAGATGGAAATCTTAGCCAAATGACCTCAAGGTTGTTCAAGAGGCAAAGAGGTAGTGAGAAGAATGTGGACATCAGAGTCTGGTAGATCTGGGCTCGTCTTATTGTCTCATGGTTGTAAGATGGCTGCTGTAGCACTAGACATCTTGGTTTTTCACAAGCAAAATAAATACAGGAAAAATGGATATTTTCTTTTATTCATAAGAGATCTTTTTCCAATATTTTTTAGAAGACTTCTTCTTACCCAGAACTCAGGAACATGCCCATCTCCAGATTACATAATAGGCCAGAATTCTCTGAGAGAAAAAGATCTCTTCTCAATATTGTAACAAACTCAAGATTCTGTTTGCAAGGAAGAGGAAAACAGCTAGCTTTTGGTTAGGTAGATGCTTGCTGCATTCAGTAATTCAATATAGATGGAGTGTAAACTATGAAGTGGACAGTGGTGAGCAATAAGATCTGATGAGGAAACAGATCATCAGGTTTCTAGTATGTTTTGCTAAGAAGTTCAGATTTATCATTTAAAAATGGGGCATCATTTAAGGGTTTTTAGAAAGAAAGTGACTTACCAGATTTAAAAATATATGCAAATGAAAATATTTTTGTAATTATACTACATATAACTACTATGTAATTTATATAATTTTTGTTCAAAAGTTTGTTCCTCATCCTATTTTTTTCTACCTTCTCATCCTCATTTAAAACAAAACTCTCTCTGTAGATATCATCCTAAATAAAATGCCTGTGTACTCAATTGAAATAACTCCCCTAGATGTTACATGGATGTATACAGATGTCTACCAGTACCAGCTTTAATTCTATGTTACTGAAGTTCCTTGCCTATTACTACAACCTTAATTATGTAACTAAGTGAGCAATGTGATTTAATCTATTTATTACTGGGTAAATAACTCTCATACTTCCACTACCTCAATATACCTTTCAATACCTGGAAAAATAAAGGGACTATTTTTGGTGGTCTTATGACAGACTAGATTTTATGAAGAGCCTGTCTACTAAACTACAACTAGATCCTACATGTAACAAAAATAAATTTTCTCCCTGTATTCCTTGAAAGTAATGAAACCTACAGGCTTACCTCCAGCCCCCAGCCTCCCCAAGATAAAATTGTGAATGTGAAAGGCAATGGAGTCCTGATGATTAGTGATGGAATAGGGAAATGAAGCCATAGACAATTAGTAGCATATTTTGATGCCCTATAGAGTAATAACTAAATTCTCTTGGAAGGAAGCATTTCCATTGTAGTTGCCTATAATTTTGGATTAAGTTCAATAAAATAGGAACTTGAACATGAAAGCATTTTCAAACCCACAAGATAAGAAATCACTATAGAGAACCAGCAAAGTTAGTAAACAATATATTTAGACATCTAAGAGCTTCAGATATTATCAGGTACCATATGTAAAATAAACATGTATAAAAATTTTCAAGAAGTAAAATAGAAAATAAAAAATAGACCCATTGTTTGATCCAGAAATTCTGCTGAGTATCCACCCAAAAGAAAAGAAAATAAGTTATATCAAAAGATACCTGCACTTGTATGTTTATTGCAACACGATTCACTATATAGCAGAGATATGGAATCCACCTAAGTGTCCACAACAATCAGACAATTGGATAAAGAAAATATGATGCATATGTACACAATGGAATACTATTTAGCCATAAAAAGAATGAAATCATGTCTTTTGCAGCAACATGGATGGAACTGGAGACCATTATTTTAAGTGAAACAACTCAGATATGAAAACACAAATACCACATGTTCTCACTTAAAAGTGAGAGCTAAATAATCTGTGCACATGGGCATAGAGTATTGAATAATGGTGACGATGTTGGCAATGGAAATTTGGAAGGTTGGGGGGTGGGTGGGAGGGATTAGGTGATGATAAATTAGTCAATGGGTACAATGTTTGTTATTCAGATAATGAATACACTAAAAACCTTGACTTCACCACTACATGATAATTCCATGTAACAAAATTATACTTGTATCTCATAAATTTCTATAAATAGTAAATAAATAACGATCAAGAATTAAGAGAACACCAAAATTACTAGGCAGATCTGTAAAAGAACAAAACAGAAATTTTAGATAGAAAGTAAATTTTTAAATTAAAATCTTAATACATTGTTATACAGAATATTAGTCAACGCCGAAGAGAGAATCTTTAGAATATAAGCCTGAATAAATTATCAGACAACCACATGGAGAAACAAAAAAATGACAAATATAAAATAGAAGATAAAAAATATAGAGAGTAGATAGAAAAAGTTTTATGCATGTACAAGTGTGTTTATATATTGCTATGGTTTGTGTGTGTGTTCCCCAGAATTCATGTGTTGGAATGTTGCTTATTACTGCAGCAGTGTTTGGCGGTGAAGCCTACTGGGAAGTGTTTCGGTCACAGTAGTGGAGCCCTGATGAATGTGTTCATGTCATTATAGCAGGAGTGGGTTAGTTACTGGGAGAGCAGGTTGTTATAGCGAGTTTTCCCTGTGTGCTTTTGTGCTCTCACAGATGACTGCTTCCCTTTTGTGCTCTTACAGATGCCTGCTTCCCTTTCACTTCTCTGCTATGTTATGACACAGCAAGAGGCCCTCATCAGAAGCCAACCAGATTTGGCCGCCGGTCTTGGACTTCCCAACCTCCTGAACTGTGAGTCAAAGAAAACTTTTCTCTTTTCTTGACAAATTACCCAGTCTCAAGTATATTCTGTTATAGCAACAGAAAACCAAATATATCATAATAAATGTAAATGATCTAAACTTCCCAATTAAAAGATATTTTTAGTTTTGACAGAAATAAAAAATGAAAGTCCATGTTGTTCATAAAAAGGCACAGGAAAAATATAAAATCATGCAAATTTTATCTATAATATACAACTACTTGAGGGGATAGACATGTTTTGTATGATATTGCAAGGCTTATCACCTGGTCTGTAACAAATGCTTAATAAATATTTAGCAAATAAATTAATGAGCCTAGCTATTAAATTCACACTGTAAAGTTATATTTCAATGTACATTTAGATAAATAAGATATTGACTAAAACAGGATGTGGAAGCACAGAGGGGGCAAAATGGCTATTGATAAGCAGTGTATAGCGTTGGCCTCATTGGTGAAGCTAGAACTTTTACCAAAGTGTCCTAACTCGTGGTCCATCGCTCCCTCCCTTCTCCCTCTTGGCTTATCATATGGCTGCTGATAATCCTGATATCATTTGTGAGGCAGCACTTAAAACATTACATTTTGTTGATACAGCAATTTGCTTAAGGGATAAATAAATCCCACAGAGAAATAAGAACAATAAAAAAAAGAATAATATATATGGAAAATATTAACACTGCATATTCCCATTGTTTTAACAAGTGTTCATTCTCCCTTATGATGGTTTTCTATAATTTTTGCTATATAATTGTCATACATGAAAGACTTTACTTCACTTACCTTAATTTGTAAAACAAGATTAACATGTTTTCTGCCTCCTCATTATCGAGCTCAAATGCCCGCTGTTTTTAGTGGAGAGAAATTACATTCTCTTGTAATAGAATACAGCTTTGTTTTTTGATCCTTGACTATTTGAGAGTTGCCTGGAAAAAGTGAAGTTTCTGTTCCTTTAACTTTGCCTGCTATACTCTGAAAACTGACTTCATGTTCTAGAAATAACTTTTAAAAAATCTTCTTCCTTCTGAGTCCTTTTGCACTTTCATTTTACTGTAATAATCTTTGTGGTTTCACCAGTAAGAAGCAGCCATGTGTGGGTAAATATTCTTTAGAATATAGTAAGCAATTTTGCTGTCCAAAATTAACATGGCAGAATAATGCATTCAATTGACTTATTTCCCTATTGTGTATGATTATACAGACATGAAAGAATTTGTGGAAAAACCAATTATTCATGTAAAGTTATTATCCTTAGGAAATTCCCCTAAACAATTCCTGTTTTCCTCTTCTGATAAGATTATTTTTCAAGATTATTTCACTAAGTGGATAGAGACTACTTACCATCAAGCCTTGTGTTACCTCTGAGGAAGCACTCTAATGTATTGGCCAAAAGACTGCAGCGAATTTTGTTTTGGGAGACTTCTAAGGACACTAAATTTGAGTTTGATTCATTTATTTCCACTTCCACAGAGTTGCAATCAATTCTGTAAGTGATTCATAAGCCAACAAGCAGAACACATTGAAATGATTTGTAGTTTGTAAGAATAACATTTATCTAGTTCCTGCTTTTTTTTAAACCTGCATTATGGTTATTATTGGACAAAGAAGTACCCCTATATCGTCACGGAATATAAAGTGAACCACAAGAAAATTTAATAGATGCAATTTAGTAACATGCTAATGAAATTTCTCAGTTTGGAATATATCTTCATCCTTTATTTGGCCATTTTTCTTTTGATGGCCAGCTCATATGTACTTTTCCCAATGTTCTTAGTTTTTTTCCTGACAACTCAAATGTAACATGTCTGAAGCAAAACCAAGAATGGATGTGGACTTTAAATGCAACAGCTGAATTAAAGTCTCTGTTTACTCATACACAAGCTGTATGGCTTTTGGCTAGTTAATACATCTGAAGGCTTAGATCAAAGGAGTATATTAACAGATGCACCTCAAAAGGCTATTGTGAGAATTAATAAGACCAATGTGTACAATGGTACAGTGCTGGCTGTTCAAAAATGATATGTGCATTTGCATTCAACAAATGATAGCTCCTTTCACTTCCATTTTCTACACTTGGCCAAGTTGTTCATCAATTCCCAATGAAAAATAATTTGAATCAATTCCAGAGTTGGGGAATAATCCTACAACTTCCCTTCCTTCATTCTCCTATGTCAATTAATTCACAGAGATTTGCTTCCCTGCCTCATATTATTTCTAGAGTTGGTCTTTTCTCCATCTCTCATATTACTAAAGAGCCTCTTCCAACTGGACATTTCACTAGTCTTTACCTGGTTCCCTATATCCATTTTTGTTACTATCTTCTGCCTATCCATTTTCTGAGCTTTTTTTGCTGTTATTTTTCTAACTTCTAAAGACAGATGCTTAGCTCAATAAATACTAGCCACTTTTATTTTCTAATGTACTCTTTTAAGGCTGTAAAATGATAGGTATTGTTTTAACTGCACCCCAGAAGTTTTGATAGGTAGTGATTATTGATTCTACATATTTTAAATTTTTCAGTGTTTCTTAACTTCCGAAATACAGAATTTATTTTGCTATCTTTTGTGATTTTTTTCCATTTTAATGTTGCTGATAGTAGAAAAAAAATCTCTCTGATTCCTTTTCTTTGAAATATGTCTTGTTTTATTGTCCAGTCTGCAGTTCATTTTTATAAATGTTCTATCTGGGCTAAACAAAATAAATCTACCCTTTTGTAATATGTTTAGTGTTCTATATGTTATGTCCATTAAATATGGCTTATTGTTTCATTCAAATATTCTATAATTTACTGATTTATCTGCTTAATTTATTAGTTACTTATGCAAACATATTTATATACTCAGCACTTATATAGCAAAAAATCACAGAACAAGGAGAAATCAACATGCCTGTTAAAAATCTCCCACTATTTTACATAACCACATTTTTGTAATAGTAAATTCTTCTTGGTGAATTGAACTTCCAATTTTGATAAAGTTATCTTCATTTCTATGAATATATTTGCCTCAAAGTTTATTTAATCTGATATTTACATATTTTTTTCTAGTTTTCTTTTGGTTCATATTTGACTAAAATATCATTTCCATTCTTTTACATGTAACCATTCTTTATCCTTTTTGTTTTGTTTTGATTTTGTATGGAGCTTGAACCTAGGTTTTGCATATATATATATACTTTGATTTTCTTCTTTAACTTTTATTTTAAGTTCTGGGGTACATGTGCAGATTTGTTATATAGGTAAACTTGTTTCATAGGGGCTTGTTGTACAGGTATTTTGTCTGTTTTTGTAGTTTTAATCTGTAATTTTTTGTTTGTAAACTGGAGAATTTAAGTTATTTATATTTATTGTGATTACTGATAGATTTTGGGTTGTATGTATGATATTATTTTTTGCTTTTTAGTTGTTCTATCTCTTCTGTGTTTCATTTCCCTCTCCTCACTAGCTTGCCTTTGGACTGACAGTTTTTTGTTCTGCTTTATTCTCTACCAGCTTGAAAGTTTTACACTTTTTTTCTCTACAAGAAGCTAGGCTAGAAATTATTACATGCATCTTAACTTTTCAAAACCTAAATTTAATCAGTGTCCTACTTGCTTCCTAAGCAATACAAGAACTCAAAACAGCTGAATTCCATTTAACCCACTCCCCAATTATATACTACTGTTTAACATGTTTTATTTGCATCTCTCTCTAAAACTGGACAAGACATTATTGTTATTATTATTAGAGTTAATATTTGTTTACATTTATTTATATATTTAACTATTTATTTGTTCATTATTTCTTCTTGCACCTCAGACATATCATTTGGTATCACTTTCCTTCTAAGTGAGGTACATGATTTAGAACTTCCTTTATGGAGAGTTTGCTGTAACAAGCTCTATTTGTTTATGTTTGGAAATGTCTTTATTTTGCCCTCATTTTTGAAAGATATTTTCACTGTGTATATCTTTTAAATATATTTTTAAAAATATATTTTATTTTAATATGACATACATGTAGATGATTAATAATTCTTGAGTATTCAATTTAATGAATTATCATAAGCTGACCTCTCCTGTGTAACCATTACCTAGATCAAGACAGAGAACATCTCTGAGACCCTAGTGACCTTCCCTTCTCTGTTCTTTCCAGAGGTAACTTCTATTCTGGTATCTAACATCATAGATACATGTTACATGTTTTCAAACTTTATGTGTAGTATGTATTATTAGACTTCTTATTTTGTACAATATCATATTGGTGAAATTCATTCATGCTGTATGCAGCATTTGTTTGGCTATTTTCATTGTTTATAGTGCTCCCTTTGTATAAACAGACTACAAATTATTTATCCTTTCTATGGATGATGGATGTTTGGATTGTTCTTGTTCAGAGCTATTACAATAAAACAGGGTGACATGCTTGTACTTGTCCTTCTGTGCACATATATTAATTTCTGTTGGCTATATGCCTAGGAGAAGAATTGCTTGGGGATGATTATATGCATGTCCCGCAGTTATTCTGCCAAAGTTTTCCAAAGTGTTTGTACCTAATTGTGCTTTCAACAACAACATTTAACTGTTTCTCATCCTTGCTGACACTTAGAATTGTGGAATTGTCAGTCTCTTTAATTTTTGATATTCTGTTGAGTATCCAGTGGTATCTCATTATGGTATTTATTTGCATGAACTTTCCTGATGACTAATCCCTTTTTTTGTTTTTTGAAGATAAATCTTCCCTGAAAGAGGATTTACTTTGTGTTAGGCAGTTAAAATTGGGACTGATCATTTCAATTTATTAGAGATTATAATTGTTTCACAGCTAGCTTTCAAGGTTTGTGTTTATTTTTAATTCACTGCTATTCCTAGAGTGTATCCCTTTGGGATTTCCAACTGATAGCCTAGAGTGTTTATTGGGCCCCCAACTCTTTCTAGACTCACATTCATTTTTCCCCTAGCCTTAAAAACCTACTGAAAGGTTTGGGCAGCTTTTCAGTCCCTCAATACCTGCTTCCAAGACAGCAAATGCCCCAGTGAGAAAAGTGACAATGAATGTCAGGTTTGCTTCTCTCTGTTGTCCCCTCAAGTTTTTGCTTCCAAGGTGAGTCTCTGACATCTTCAAATAATTTTTCTTTCTTTTGTTTTGTATTTTTTTCAGACTTTCTACTTGTTTTTGAAAGAAGTAATTATCTACAGCAGGCTTATTTGCAATTACCAGAATCATCTGGTAAAATATTTTGATTGTTATTTTTTCAGCACATTGAAGATTTTATTCCACTAAATCTCCACTTCCATTGTGTTGCTATTGATGTCAATTCCCAGTCTAACTATTCTCCTTGAAAAACTATTATTTTTGTATATTATTTCTATGCTTGGTGTTCAATATTTTCATTATGAGTGCTCAAATATAGATTTCCTTTTATCCAGCTTGGGAATTGTTAAACTTCTTAGATTTGTGAATTGATGTCTTTCATTAGATTTGAACAAGTGCTTAGTAGTTACTGCTTCAAATATTGCCTCTGTCCTATTTATTTTTGGGATATCTGGATCGATATATATTGGACTTTCTTACTCTATGATCTCTGTATGTTATTTTCTGTATCATATTTTCATGTATTTTGGCTCTTTTTCTTCATTGTAGATTTATTTTCCTTAAATATTTTCCAGTTCACAAATTCTTTAATTTTGTATAACCTATTGTTAAAATCATCCATTGATTATTTTAAATATTAATTGTTATTTTTTGAATTTTTATTTGATGCTTTAATGTTTCTTTCTAGGTTACTTTGGTTTTCTGTACCCTGAATTGGTATTTAAGCTTGTTTTTTATTTCCTTAAATATAATAAATATAACTATTCTGTATTCTCTACAGGTATATTTCAACTATTCATTGTTTCTGCTGGTTTTCACTCATGAAGATTTGTTTTAATGTTTAGTGATTTATTTTTATTATATTTTTACTGTAAGCTGCTCATTTTCCTTGTAGGTTTATTTGTGAGAATTATTCGATGCTTAGGATAAAGGCAGTTTCCCTTCATGTGGATTTGTTTCACGTCTCTGGCAGCTACTACCTGTGTGGGACCATTTTAGTTAAAATCACTACTTAAGGTATTTTGCTTTACCCAGTCAATGTGAATTTGAGCTACAAATCCATAAGAAAGCCACCTTATGTCACATTTCTCAGAGCCATTTCCCCCTTTTTCTCAGTAACATTGTTGAAACAGGAAATATTCCATGGCAAGAGCGGGATTAGGAAATCTTGACTTTAGTTCTAATTCACTCAAATATTGAGGATGTGCCTTTTGGGGTACCAGCTTTATGAAAATAAAGTCTGTTGTTATCTTCCATACTTTGGTTGGTCTTGCACTGTGCCTCATTTTGCCTATACCCAAAAAACATGAAGAACAAAACTTGAGTTCAACATCTTTAGCTGAATTTAGGCCAAAAGTGGTTTCTGTGTTACTTTCCTTCATATGGGTTTCTGTCTGCATGTGGATTTTGAAGTCAGTATTCTGTATATTTCTTCCATTAGGTTGATGGGGTTTTTTTTGTGTGTGTTTTAGCTAGAATTTTTTTTTCAGAGGGAAATTTGGTTTGGTTACTAAGTCTATCATAACTGGAAATGGAAAGCCTGTCCAAACTATTTTCTTCTGACAACCACATTATCTGTTTTGTTTTTGTTTTAATGTGTTGTATTACATCAAGGCTGAAACTCCTTTGATGGATTTCTGTTTCTCTTAGGATAAAGCTAAAACATCAATTGGCTTACAGAGCCCTGCATGATCCCCCTTTCCTAATGCTCCACTGACTTCTCATGCCACGTTATTTCTTGACCTTCTGTGCTTTGGTCATACTGCTCTTTTTACAGTTCTTTGCATTCCTTATTCAAATGATTGGTGATTTTGATTTTATCTCTAAATTTAAGAGTTTCTGTTTTCCCTTTAGTAGGTGCTGATTATGTGATCATGGTAAAGTGTGGCATGTGCCACTAAGTGTGGTGTTCCTCAGGCTTCTAGGAGTGTGTGATCTCTATCTCTCTGAGAGTCAGAACCTATCCCCTTGTTCTGTGTTGCCCCTTCTACCCCATTGTCCATACAGAGCTGAAACCTGTCAGTTAAGGTTGCTGCTGCCCATTGCTCAGCTCAAGTCAGGAAGGGCAAGGAGCCAACGGTTTACCTGCTCTGAATATAGAGATGAAGTCAATTATCCCAACAATTGTCCAATGGCTCTCTTCTGCTCATTGTTATCTGTTGGTGCTTTTGTGGAGAAGAAAATGGATTCTGGAAAAACCTTAAACTCACTCTTTTCCTCATATGGGTTGACAGTGATTCTTTATTTTTGCAGCAAATATGATTGCTTTCAGTTTTCTTTTAGGAATTCCTCAAGTATCATCTGTGATAATTAATATTTTATGTCAATTGGGCTAGGCCATGGTACTCAGACATTTGATCAAACATGATTCTATATGTTTCTGTGAAGGTATTTTTTAGATGAGATTAACATTTAAATTAGTAGACTTGTGTGAAGCAGGTTACCCTCCATAATATGGGTAGGCCTCATACAATTAGTTGAAGGCCTCAATAAAAAGAGGCTGACATCCTTGAAGAGGAAATTCTGCCAGCATATTGCCTTTGAACTTGAACTGCAGCATCAACTCTTCCATATATATATATATATAGTATTAAATAATACGTCATACTATATATACAATAGCTTTATTAGTGAGAATAGGAGAACCAGTCTCCTACTGGTCCTGTTTCTCAGGAGAACCCTAAATAATACATCATTCCACTTGGTGGCACTCTTTCCTGTTTTACACATTTCTTATGCTTTTATTCTTATATTCCTTTCTATTTTTCTACTTCGTGGATATTTTGGTGGACTTGTGTTTTCAATATACCATCTTGATTTTAAAAATGTAGAACCTTTCTTTGAGGAAATCTTTCAATAGCTATAGAAGAATTTGAAAAAAATCATCAGTCGTTTAGATTTCTAAGTAATTCTTGAGTCAATTTTCATGACACTTTTTTTATAATATATTTTATTAAGAATAGATTTAACAATTATACAGCATATCCTGATTGCTTACTCTGTCAGTGGTGTCACCTTGTAATTTTTTGCCTTTACACCCAAACTACCTTTTATCAATACAGCCTCTAAAAACTATCAGTAGGTAGAGGGATAAGGGAATGAAAAAGAGATGGACTCACTTGTAAAGAAACTCAAGTTGGTATAATAAGACAGTAAGAGAATAAGATCTATGGAAATTCTTCCCCAAGTCTATGTCTTAATAATGAATAAGTATTGCTTTTCTGAAATAAACCTTACTTTATCATTATATGTTAATATACTACCAGATTATATTTTTAGTATTTTGTATAACTCAATAATTTTATTTACATTTTATACTGAGGTAACTGCTTAAGACATGCCAACTGATATGTTTTTCTTTCACTACATTACATGTCAATATTAAAATTGTGGAATCAGAGTACACTTCTCTTTCTTTGTGTGCCACAAGCCTTAGATTTTTGGTTTTTGGTGCTGTTGGCCTTTTACCTCTTCCCAAGTAAGAGCTGCAGTAACGGAAATTAGCCTTACCTTTACCTAGCAATAACCTTGACTCTCTCTTTTCAGCCCTGTGCCTTCACTAATGATGTCTTTTGCTTACTAATGATTGCAGGGGCTATGGTGGGGCTTCAGGAAATGATTTATTCCCCCTTTTGTGCCAAGGACCTCAAAAATGACTCAAAGATTCTTACCACAATTTGATAGTGGTAGACTCCAAACCGAGTAGGGTGTAGGACAGAAATCTGAGTATAGAAATTTTAATCTATCTAAAATGTCGCCAAGAACCAAATAAAACCCATTATCACTGTGCAGACCTTCCAAGCATATCCTCGTGGAGATAATCTCACCTTCTTAATGCACAAGCTTCCCTTGGAGGCCCCATCTGCCCTGCATTTCCGGGCTGTGGCCCTTCCTTGGTCCTTTCTTGTGTCTTGGTAGCTTGGAGGTACGAGTTCATAGGTTTAATTACACCCTGTGCTGCTGGCTAGGGAAAGGGAAAACTTCTGGTCCAGAGCTAGGAGCAACAAAGGGAGAGTTTAAGAGTAATTTTAAATCCAGATGGTAGTTTATTGTTTTACTGTCTCTTATTGGTTTTGGTTGAACTCAAGCAATTTTTTTAAATGAAAGAAGTTATCTCATAGCATAAGGATTTATCTTCTGCCAGCAGCCCTTTGAGGGTCCTCCTGCAAGGTGCATGTCCTCTCTGTCAGCATAATTTTTATGTTTTATAAACATAAAAGTTTATAAGAATGTCTGCTTCCTTCCAAATCTGCATTACATTGGGAAGCTTTCTTACAACCACTTAGCCTTGGGGATACCAAATTTCTTAGGCCCTCTGGATCACTTCTCCTCAACTCCGGACTGGAACAGAGACATTCTCAACCTATTTCAGTCCTTCTTTTCATTGATGATTTTACTATTCATCAGTTGTGAGGAGACTGCAGAAGTGTAGATATATATATGTGTGTGTGCGTGCACGTGTATATACAAATATTTGTGTGTGTATACATATATGTTTTTTGCCAAATAACTGCGTTTTGTATGCTTTAGATTCACTAGCAACTACACCAAAATATTTGTTACAGAAGAGAAAATCTCACTAAAGTAATTGATGCATTTAAAAATATGTGTGTATACATATATATGTATATACACACTTATACATATATATGTATTTACTGAGCACATGTGATGCATCATACAATATTCTAGTTGATTAAAAAAGGTAAACTAGACAAAATACATTCTCTTACGCTAGTGGAGATTGGAGACAATATATGCATAATTCAATTTAAAAAAAGTAGTTTCAGGTTGTGATAAGTACTATAAAGAAAATGCACTCTAATCCCAGCACTTTGGGAGGCCAAGGTGGGTGGATCACTTGAGGTCAGGCATTTAACAATAGCCTGGCCAACCTGGTGAAACCCTGTCTCTACTAAAAATAAGACAATCAGCTGGGCATGGTGGTGTGCACCTGTAGTCCCAGCTACTCAGGAGGCTGAGGCAGGAGAATCACTTGACCCTGGGAGGCAGAGTTTGCAGTGAGCTGAGATCATGCCATTGCACTCCAACCTGGGCAACAAGAGTAAAACTCTGTCTCAAAAAAGGAAAAGAAAAAGAAAAGTAAAGAGACAGCAAGATGAGAATTGCTATATTAGATAGTCAGGTTGCCTTCTCAGAGACCAGAATGAAGGATTGTGGTGATCTCAATAGGCAGCTGTGATTATATTGTTCAAATAAGAAGACTGATCAAGAATTGTTATATGTGGGTAACTGGCCCCCACACTTGTGCAGGGGCAGTTGGACCCTCCCTACCTGGAGTAGTTCTCAGAGTTCCTCTGTCACTGCAATAGGGCGTCCCTTCTTTGTTTCCACATGTGTTATTCTAAGAGTTAAAGTACTTAAGTCAATATCCAAGTCATGGATTATGTAAAACAGAATTCTTCTGTCTTCTTTCATAAATAATTAATTATATGTTTTATAGAAATGCATTCCCTGTCGTTAATCCTGTTGCCATTCTGAGTGATTTTTCTTCCCTTTGGATTCACAGCTTTACAAGTACTTTTAATTTTGGATTGGATACTGACTTCTCTTCTTGTTTTGTACAGTCTCCTTGCCCAAGCTAGGCTAGAAGAATGTGAAAAATTCACTTAGCTCTCTACATACACTTTGAATTTAAATGTACCTGTAGCAATATTCACTTGTTTTTCCAGACTAGCCACAATGCGGATTGCCACTTTGGATGATATAGCACAGTATTCAAAAAGTCTTGTTTTCTTCTTGCTCTGATTAAATACAAAATGACTTCAGATTTTCCAGCCTGTCCCAAACTTGAAATGTTACACACAAGAACACGGTGGATTTTTATCAAATTGCTAAATTGACCACAGCCTAATTTTTCTCCAGAGTGAAAGGGTGCTTCTTTTCCCCATTTGCTTTAGTGCAGCTATCAGAGAGTCAGCACAGCATTTTTCTGCTAAGTTTGAGTGATAAATCATAAGAAAAACATTCCAATTATACACAGATGTATTATAAAATAAAAAATACGTCCCTGCTCTGTTTTTTATATGTAATTTTTATTTTTTAATTTTTTTCTTTTTTTATTATACTTTAAGTTTTGGGATACACATGCAGAATGTATAGGTTTGTTACATAGGTATACACATGCCACGGTGGGTTGCTGCACCCATCAACCTGTCATCTACATTAGGTATTTATCCTAATGCTATCCCTCCCCTAGCCCTCAACCCCAACAGACCCTGGTGTGTGATGTTCCCCTCCCTGTGTCCATGTGTTCTCATTGTTCAACTCCCACTTATGAGTGAGAACATCTGGTGTTTGGTTTTTTGTTCCTGTGTTAGTTTGGTGAGAATGATGGTTTCCAGCTTCATCCATGTCCCTGCAGAGGACATGAACTCATCCTTTTTTATGGCTGCATAGTATTCCACGGTGTATGTGAGCCACATTTTCTTTATCCAGTCTATCATTGATGGACATTTGGATTGGTTCCAAGTCTTTGCTATTGTGAACAGTGCTGCAATAAACATATACATGCATGTGTCTTTATTGTAGAATGATTTATAATCCTTTGGGTAAATACCCAGTAATGGGATTGCTGAGTCAAATGGTATTTCTAGTTCTAGATCCTTGAGGAATCATCACACTGTCTTCCACAATGGTTGAACTAATTTACACTCCCACCAACAGTGTAAAAGCGTTCCTATTTCTCCACATCTTCTCCAGCATCTGTTGTTTCCTGACTTTGCCATTCTAACTGGCATAAGATGGTATCTCATTGTGGTTTTGATTTGCATTTCTTTAATGACCACTGATGATGAGCTTTTTTTCAATATGTTTGTTGGCCATATAAATGTCTTCTTTTGAGAAGTGTCTGTTCATATCCTTCACCCACTTTTTGATGCGGTTGTTTGTTTTTTCTTGTAAATTTGTTTAATTTCCTTGTAGGTTCTGGATATTAGCCCTTTGCCAGATAGATTGCAAAAATTTTCTCCCATTCTGTAGGTTGCCAGTTCACTCTGATGATAGTTTCTTTTTCTGTGCAGAAGATCTTTAGTTTAATTAGATCTCATTTGTCAATTTTGTCTTTTGCTGCCATTGCTTTTGGTGTTTTAGTCTTTGTTCATGCCTATGTCCTGAATGGTATTGCCTAGGTTGTCTTCTAGGGTTTTTATGGCTTCAGGTCTTACGTTTAGGTCTTTAATCCATCTTGAGTTGATTTTTGTATAAGGTGTAAGGAAGCAGATCATGAGGTCAGGAGATCAAGACCATCCTGGCTAACACAGTGAAACCCCGTCTCTACTAAAAATACAAAAAAATTAGCCAGGCATGGTGGCAGACACCTGTAGCCCCAGCTACTGAGGAGGCTGAGGCAGGAGAATGGCATGAACCCAGAAGGCGGAGCTTGCAGTGAACCAAGATCGCGCCACTGCACTCTAGCCTGGGTGACAGAGCAAGACACCATCTCAAAAAAAAAAAAAAAGTGTAAGGAAGGGGTCCAGTTTCAGTTTTCTGCATATGGCTGGCCAGTTTTCCCAACACCATTTATTAAAGAGGGAATCCTTTCCCCGTTGCTTGTTTTTGTCAGGTTTGTCAAAGATCAGATGGTTGTAGATGTGCGGCATTATTTCTGAGGTTTCTGTTCTGTTACATTGGTCTATATATCTGTTTTGGTACCAATACCATGCTGTTTTGGTTACTGTAGCCTTGTAGTATAGTTTGAAGTCAGGTAACATGATTCCTCCAGCTTTGTTCTTTTTGCTTATGATTATCTTGGCTATACGGGCTCTTTTTTGGTTCTATATGAACTTTAAAGTAGGTTTTTCCAGTTCTGTGAAGAAAGTCAGTGGTAGCTTGATCAGGATAGCATTGAATCTATAAATAAGTTTGGTCAGTATGGCCATTTTCACAATATTGATTCTTGCTAACCATGAGCATGAAATGTTTTTCCATTTGTTTATGTCCTCTCTTATTTCTTGAGCAGTGGTTTGCTGTTTTCCTTGAAGAGGTCTTTCACATCCCTTGTAAGTTGTATTCCTAGTATTTTATTCTCTTTGTAGCAATTGTGAATGGAAGCTTACTCATGATTTGGCTCTCTGTTTGTCTGTTATTGGTGTATAGGAATGCTTGTGATTTTTGCACATTGATTTTGTATCCTGAGACTTTGCTGAAGTTGCTTATCAGCTTAAGGAGATTTTGGGCTGAGAAAATGGGGTTTTCTAAATTTACAGTCATGTCATCTGCAGAGACAATTTGACTTCCTCACTTCCTGTTGAATACGCTTTATTTCTTTCTCTTGCCTGATTACTCTTGCCAGAACTTCCGATACTGTGTTGAATAGGAGTGGTGACAGAGGGCATCCTTGTCTTGTGCCAGTTTTCAAAGAGAATGCTTCCAGCTTTTGCCCATTCAGTATGATATTGGCTGTGAGTTTGTCATAAATAGCTTTTATTATCTTGAGATATGTTCCATCAATACCTAGTTTATTGAGTTTTTAGCTTGAAGGGGTGTTGAAGTTTATTGAAGGCCTTTTCTGCATTCTATTGAGATGTAAAAGTGTTCCTATTTCTCCACATCCTCTCCAGCATCTGTTGTTTCCTGACTTTGTAATGATTGCCATTCTAACTGGTGTAAGATGGGTATCTCACTGTGGTTTTGATTTGCATTTCTCTAATGACTAGTGATGATGTGGTTTTTGTCATTGGTTCTGTTTATGTGGGATGGATTACATTTATTGATTTTTGTATGTTGAACCAGCCTTGCATCCCAGGGATGAAGCTGACTTGATCGTGGTGGATAAGCTTTTTGATGTGCTGCTGGATTTGGTTTGTCAGTATTTTATTGAGGATTTTCACATTGATGTTTATCAGGGATATTGGCCTGAAATTTTCTTTTTTTTTGTTGTGTCTCTGCCAGGCTTTGGTATCAGGATGATGCTGGCCTCATAAAATGAGTTAGGGAGGAGTCTCTCTTGTTCTGTTGTTTGGAATAGTTTCAGAAGGAATGGTATCAGCTCCTCTTTGTACCTCTGGTAGAATTTGGCTGCGAGTCCATCTGGTCCTCGGCTTTTTATGGTTGGTAGGCTATTAATTACTGCCTCAATTTCAGAACTTGTTATTGGTCTATTCAGGGATTTGGCTTCTTCTGGTTTAGTCTTGGGAGGGTGTTGTGTCCAGGTATTTATCCATTTCTTCTAGATTTTCTAGTTTATTTGCGTAGAGGTGTTTATAGTATTCTCTGATGGTAGTTTGTATTTCTGTGCGATCAGTGGTGATATCCCCTTTATCATTTTTTATTGTGTCTATTTGATCCTTCTCTCTTTTCTTCTTTATTAGTCTGGCTAGCAGTCTATTTTGTTAATCTTTTCAAAAAACCAGCTCCAGGATTCACTGATTTTTTTTGAAGGGTTTTTCGTGTCTCTCTTTCAGTCCTGCCCTGATCTTAGTTATTCCTTGTCTTCTACTAGCTTTTGAATTTGTTTACTCTTGCTTCTCTAGCGTGTTTTATTTTTTTAAGATGAACGTTGGGATGAGAAGAAGCTTTTTGAAAATAAAATAATAATTGAAATAGAAAATTTTTTCTGAAAGTGGGTAAAAAGTAAAAGAAATTAATTCAACACACATTTATTAAGTGTTGCCCAAGTACTAGTCATCAAGCTAAGTTCTTAGGACACCAAGATAAATAAAATGCTGTCCCTGTCCTTAAAAAACTTATGGTCCATTGGGACATGGCAATTTCACTTTTTTGATACATGATTTTAGTATTGCCCTGGGATATGTAAATGAAAAATGAGGAAGAAGCAGAGAGAGTGATAATCTCTATTTATTGAGGAGAGGTCTAGAAAGATGTCCCAGAAGATGTTATATGTGAGCTGCAATTGAAAGGCTAATTGGAGTTTTTTAGGTGGCTATGATGGGGAATATGTAGTGATAGAACAAACATTTCCTGTAAAAAGATAGATAGATAGATAGATAGATAGATGCAAAGGCTCAGAATCATGAAGCAGCCTAGTATACGCAGGAGTTCAGGAACAATCTTGTACTGTTTGAATACAGATCCTCAAGGGGACCAGCTTGTTGACGCACTAGGCCCATTGGTGAGACAGGAAAGAGAGGTCAGATCATGATAAGTTTTAAGTAAAACAGCTTGGCTTTTATTTTTAAAACTATGATTCAAATCTTGGCTGCATATGAATCCCCTGGGGGAGCTTTGCAAAAAAAATTAGATTCCATTTCTGAAGATTTTTATTTAGTTTGTATTGAACAGGGCATAGCATCAGGATTTTTTAAAAGCTCCCCAGTTTTTATTTACTTATTTGTTTGTTTGTCTATTGTTTTGGTATTAATGCAAAGTCAGGGTTGAGAACCTTTGCTTCAGAAATTGGATAATCACTAAAGGGTATGAAAATACACAATCACATGTATTCTTCTTTTGAGTGGAAAGAGCACAGACTTCAGGTCTAGTTCACTGTGTTAGCACTTTCATCATGGACAGACACTTGCCTCTCTGAGCCTCAGTTCCTGCAGCTGTAAAACTAGAAGCCTAGTAATATCCACCCAACAGCACTGTTGTACAATCATATATGTGGGAGCACTTTGTTAAGTGTAAGTTATTTCTAGGTAGAAGTGGTCCACAAGTTGAAGCAGACATTGTTCTGGATTGTCCAACATCCATTACCTTCCAGCCAATAGTAATATTTCTACCCACTTTCTACAAGTTTCATTATCAATAAGCTTTATAAAGAGGTCTATATGGAGGGATGGTTTCTCTTCTTTCCCAGGACCCTGTTGTTTCTGGAGGTAACTCCTGGAACTGCTCCTGCCATTTTATTAGAGAGGAAGAAATGTGAAGAGCCTATGTCCTTGAAGACAGTGTTGGGGATCAAACAAGCTTGGAGTCCACACAATGTGTAGCTTTCTTGTTATGTGCAAGAATACATTTCTTTAATGCCAGTTTGCATATGGCTTCCTGTAGCAAAATGTATCTTAATTGATGGGCAAACTATGAATAAAAAACAAGAGGATTCATGGAGCAAATACTCAACCTTGTTGAATGAGGCAGTTTTATCTTGAGCGTGAACAAATTGGACTGAATGAAAACAGACTTAAGGAGTGTGCCTTAGGTCTGATTTAAACTTACTAAGAGTGGAAAATTGATTCCTGTTGCATATGAGAGTTACAGGACTATAATGGGGCATTGAGGACACAAGGAGGAAACTGAAATTTATGTAATACTAAGTTCCTGAAACCAATATGACTTTGACTCTGGTATCTGGAATACCAGCCTCCAGAGAGATCACGTGATCAAGTACAAGCTTGAGGGATACTGAATTAATTTAATTCTATTACTTTCAAACTGTGTGACCTCTGGCAGGTTACTTAACTTCTGTGAGCCTCGTTTTCCCTAATGGTAGCATGAATAAAAGACTTCAAAGCATCTGTTGTAAATATTAAATGGGATACAATAAAGCATTTAACACAGTGCATGGTACATAATAATTTTTATTGTTACAATAATATCCATTTGTTAAGGACTTAAATGGAGAGAGAGGAGCCATGCCTGGCAGTGATGACCCCGCTAGAGTTGATCCAGACTAATTCTGGTGGATAGAGCTATGTCTAAACCGACTTAGCCCCCAGAAAATATGATAGGGAACATAAGCTGTCTTTTTTAAAAACTATAAGTAATTTAAACATAGGAGCATCTCTTTATTCAGTGTGGAATTTCCATAGGACATTGGAAATTCCACTATTTATATAAAAAACAGAAATTGTAGTAAGTAGCATAATAACTTTATACAAGAAAACTGTGATACATCCTTAAAATATATTAGTGATCTGCTTTCAACTTGATTTTTGGCCTTTTTCCTTAGATCAATAGCCTGAATTTCAGGAAATGAGATACCTCATAGTGATGAATGTCCCATATGATGAAGAGATGCTCAGACCCTGAGCATTCAGAGACAGAGAAATGAGATTTCCCTGGGAAAATGAAACATAATTTTTTTAGAATAAAATGACAAAATGTAAAATTTGGAGGGATATTAGGGCAGAGAATTAAAAGACATATAAAGCAAGAATACTCTGGCACAGGAAAAGACGTTTAAATCCAAGTACTTAGGAACTATGCTAGATGATAAATCTTTCAAGAATGGATGCAGTTATGCTCCAAATCAAAATGAGGCAAAATTTCATGAACAGAAAATCCCAGAATGAAGGGTAAGATGGGCTGTTAGAAGAAAAATGTGAAACTAGCTGGTTTAAGGAATAATCTTCTTTCTTTCAGCATTGTTCCCAGTCGTCTCTTACATTGTCATCAGAAATCAAATCTGGTCAAAATCCTAACTCAATTAATCTCTGGGTCATGCTACTCAGCCAACTCTATAAAAATCTTCAAATTAGGTTTAGAGTTGTCCTCTGAGCCCTGCTACCATCTCACTGTGTGAATGGCACTACATAAACTTTGTTCTCATTCTGCTGGATGTGTTTTAACTGTGCTCTATAGCATAAAGAATCTGAATTCTGTACCAAAAAATACAATTATGTATAAAGAATTCTTTACTAAATATATAGTTTTCTAATTATTGCATTTTGTTTGCTTTCTATAGCTGTGTTCTGTAGCATAAAGAATCTGAATTCTTCACCAAATACATAAAATTTCTCATAAAGAATTCTTTGCCAAATATATACTTTATAATTTTTGTATACTGTTTGCTATTTGGAAAACAAAACACCAGATCTCTTTCTTCCATTTTGCAATATCCGCATACCTACAACCATCTGATCTTCAACAAAGCTGACAAAACCAAGCAATGGGGAAAGGACTGCCTGTTCAATAGATGGTGCTGGGATAACTGGCTAGCCACATACAGAAGATTGAAACTGGACCCTCATTACACCATATACAAAAATCAACTAAAGGTGGATTAAAGACTTAAATGTAAAACCCCAAATTAGAAAAGCCCTGGAAGACAACCTAGGCAATCCTATTC
The DNA here is from genome assembly GCF_029289425.2 of Pan paniscus. NCBI lineage: Eukaryota > Metazoa > Chordata > Mammalia > Primates > Hominidae > Pan > Pan paniscus. Next base: position 102,209,133 of record NC_073258.2, read on the forward strand.
TGGACATAGAAACTGGCAAAGATTTTATGACGAAAATGCCAAAAGCAATTGCAACAAAAGCAATATTGAAAAATTAGATCAATAAAACTTAATAACTTCTGCACAGCAAAAGAAACTATTTGCAGACTATGTGTCTGACAAAGCTCTAATATCCAGCATCTATAGGAAACTTAAACAAATTTACAAGCAAAAACCAAACAACACCATTGTTTAGTGGGTAAAGGACATTAACAGACACTCTTCAAAAGAAGACATATATGCAGTCAATAAGCATGAGAAAAAAGCTCAATATCACTGACCATTAGAGAAATGCAAATCAAAACCACAACGAGATAGCACTCACATGAGTCAGAATGGCTGTTATGAAAAAGTCAAAAAATAACAGATGCTGGTAATCTGTGGAGAAAGGAAACGCTTATACGCTATTGGTGGGAGTGTAAATTAGTTCAGTGATTGTGGAAGATTGTGTGGCAATTCCTCAGAAAGCTAAACACAAAAATGCCATTTGACCTAGCAATCCCATTATTGGGTTTATACCCAAAGGAATATAAATCATTCTACCATAAATACACATGCACACCAGTGTTCACTGCAGCACTATTCACAATATTAAAGACAAGGAATCAACGTAAATATCCATCAGTGACAAATTGGATAAAGAAAATGTGGTATGTATATACCATGGAATACTATACACCCATAAAAAAGAATGAGGTAATGTCTTTTGTGGGACCATGGATGGAGCTGGAGACCACTATCCTTAGCAAACTAATACAGGAACAGAAAACCAAATATCGCATGTTTTTACTTATATAAGTGGGAGCTAAATGATGAGAACTTATGGACACAAAGGGGAACAACAGACACCGGGGACTTCTCGAGGCTGCAGGGTGAGAGGAGGGAGAGGATCAGGAAAAATAACTACTGGATACTAGGGTGACAAAATAATGTGTACAACAAACCCCAGCAACATACGTTTACCTGTGTAACAAACCTGCACATGTACCCCTGAACACAAAATTTAAAAATGGAATTTTATTATTATATTATGGAGTATTTTTACTGCTATACTTTTAAAAATATTCTTCTTCTTGTCAACATTCTTTAATAGAACACTCATAAATTTTAGGTCAATAACACTTTCAATTGACTATAAAACGTATGCCATGATAGACCTAAGTATTTATTGCATGAGTATGTATCAAGAGAAGCCCATTTGACTTAGTGCATTTTAAAATTTTTATATATTTCATGGACTCATAAGACATAGAAAGTCAGCGTATCTTTTCTAGAATTCTATCATCAGAAAATGGTTATCTTGTGTGTATTAAGCTATTCTCCAAGAATTTAAGTATCTTTGGGAGATATTAAGAGGAAACTGAGTTATTTATACCTCCTCAGTGCTATTTATTTTAACAAGCCATCTCTCCACTCCCACCCCCAGCAACAACCATAGCCAAGATAATATTTTTCTTTAGGGGAAAGAGATTTGATAGGAATGTGGTCAGTAGGAATGGGTGATTGTAGGTTATTGAAAATTGCCCTGTGATAGCAGATTTAGGATAGTAGCCAAGGACAGTCGGTCAGCGTAAATGGAGTAATTTGGGGCACATGGACACAAGGAGAGAAAAAACTTCAGGAACATTAGAGGGTCAGCTTGATCTCCTTGATGACTTTACTGAACAGGTCCTTAAACCTCAGTCTTGGAGATAAAGGGAAGGACAAGCTCTCTCGCCAAAGTGGGCTCATTCAAGAAGTTGAGAAGGGACAAGGAAGCCCATCTCATTCTACCTTCACTGTGGCATCTTCAGGGAAAACAGATGCAGCAGTTGATACTAGAGACCTTTCTCCTCTGGAACCCAACTCCAAGCAAGAACCAAATATCCTGGCCTGAGGTTCCTGTGAAGATGTTCCCATCTACCTTGTTGAATGAAGGCAAGAGGACTATGAGGAATGCTTCTCTCTCCTCTGGCTTCCATTTCTAAACCATCTCTCTACTTCCCCAACTGTTGTTGCCCCAGACTACCTACAATCCCTTAGAGTTTCCACTACATGCGCCAAGCTCTTCCCACCAAGCTCCACCTGGACTGCTCTCTCTCCAGCCCTTTGAATACTTGCTCCTTTTAGGTTGAAATACCATTTTTCTTGACTGGCCCATTTAGAAAATGACTTTTTCTGTTATTCTCCATCTCAGTGCCCAAATTATTTAATCACTTTAAAAGAAATAATTCCAGTTTCTGATATGTTCCTGTTTATTTTCTGTCCCCTCTCTCTCACCAGAATGTGAGCTACTTAAGTGACAGGCTGTCCTGTTTACTACTGTTTCTGTAGCACCTACATGACTGACTTTTTAAGAGCACAAATACAGTGCTGGGTTTGGTGGGAGCTAGGTGGTGTTGCTCTCAGCTCTCGAAAGGGTCAGGCTACCACTGTGCTGTGTAAGGTTGAAAGCAAGATTTGCAGACTTGCTTTGACACTCATTGCAGCCTAAGGAGGAGGGGACAGGGAATGGTGGTATCATAAGTAGATGCCAGCATTTTCCTAGGGGAAGATCTTTATCTCTTCTTGGCAGCCAAGAATACTCCCAAAGCTAGAGTAATAACCTAAGAGAGAGGATGTTGGTTACGTTTGTTTGTTTGTTTATTTATTTATTTAGAAACAGAGTCTTGCTCTGTCACCCAGGCTGGAGTGCAGTGGTGTGATCTCGGCTCACTGCAAGCTCTGCCTCCCGGGTTCACGCCATCCTTCTGCCTCAGCCTTCTGAGTAGCTGGGACTACAGGTGCCCGCCACCATGCCCGGCTAATTTTTGTATTTTTTTTTAGAGACGGGATTTCACTGTCTTAGCCAGGATGGTCTCGATCTCCTGACCTCGTGATCCACCCACCTCGGCCTCCCAAAGTGCTGGGTTTACAGGCGTGAGCCACCGCACCCGGCCTGGTTAAGTATAACTAATATGACTATTCCTAAGGTAATTTCCATTTCTAGCTCGCTACTTTTTTTTTCTTTCATCCCCTGATATCAAACTTGAATAATCATGGTGAACATGTGTGGAGAGGTGATGATTTGTCTAGGACTTCCTATATGGCAGACTCAGATCTACATGCAGCCCCCAGAGTAAGTTGTGAGATTACCTGAAATGGTATACAATGTTGTTAACTATTTTTACTGTTATACTGAGGAATATTGAGATTCAGAATGCTTTTGCAACTTGCTTACATTTACAAAGCTAGAAACTTGCTTAAACTCACAAAGCTAGAAAGTGGCAAGGCTGAAATTTGAAATGAAGTTGCTATGTTTGACTTGAAAACAAGTTCTATTTCCATTATATGACTCTTTTCCAGAAAATAATCTGGGAAACTTAATAAATCGCTCACAGACTCTTGGGCTCCCCTTCATAAGGACTTTCCTTTTACAATGGAAGGGCAGGAAGAGATGGACACTTAGACCAAAAAAAGGCTTTCTAATAGTAGAAACTTAGACATTGTAATAACTGCAGCAAATTTCTGGAAGGAAAATCCTTCTGTGCCTATGCAAATGGCACTTATATAACCTTCACACAGACCAGCCCTCAAGCCTCATTATTTCTTTTCAACCACTCTTATTCTACCTCTTATTTCCGGGAGTTGTTCATTTTATGTTTCCAGTGCCTGGTAGTTTTTTCAGAATCATTGCAGCATTAATAAAACTTTAGTATCCAATTTCCTGAAAGGTTATTAAATAGCATTAGTTTGGTTCTTTCTACAAATACAAACCTTGACTGAAGCCCCAAGTTCTTTGTTAACATATGACTTCCCACGATAAACATGTCAGATGTTGTTCCAACCTACGCTGTTTCCTCTTTTAAGATCACAGTGACAAATTGACTATGAATCCAGACTGGCAACACCCATGTCAAGTTGTTTTATTTGAAACTCAACTGTGTCACAAAATAATATGTTGCCTAAATTGAATTTCTAAAAGATCTGGTCACAAAGATAGAGAAATATTCTTTTAAATTCAGCTGCGAAAAGCATCTCTTGGAAGCCACTCCACAGTATTACCATAAGCTCAACAATGCACTACATCTTGCCATAACAATGAGATATCCTAAAATTGAAATATTTCCCTCCCACATCCATTATCTCTCTCATTTCCACAACAGTCTTCTGAGGAAGGTGTTGCCTATTTATTTTAAAATTTATGTTTTCCAGCTGTATTGAGATATAATTAATGAATACAAATTGTATGTATTTAAGGTGTACAATGTGATGATTTTATATATATATATATATATACGTATTCACTTATTTACAGGGTATGAAATTTGCTAAGAGAGTGGATCTTAAGTGTCTTCACTGCGCATGCACACAGACACACACACAAAATGGTAACTGGGTGGTAATAAATGTGTTAATTTGACTGTGATAATCACTTCACCGTATATATATATTCATATAATTATATATGGAAATATAGAGATATATTTGCAATTTAAATATATAAATATATTTGACTGTGATAATCGTTTCACAGTATATATGTATAGTATAAATATATTGATATATAAAATACATTATATATGTTTATATAAATATATATTTTATATAAATTTTTATATTATATCTATATAAAAATTTTAATGTATTTTATATTTCTTTATATTTTATATTGTGTATTTATATGCAATATATAAATATATAATTATATATTTATATATTTATATAAATATATGTATAAAATACATATTTATATACATATAATTAGATTTGTACTATAGATATAAATATATTTTATATGTTATCAATATATATACAGCATATATATATACTGTGAAGTGATTATCACAGTCAAATTAATACAGTTATCAACACCCATAGTTACCATTTTGTGTGTGTGTGTCTGTGTGTGTGTGCAGTGAAGACACTTAAGATCTACTCTCTTAGCAAATTTCATATGCTGTACATGAGTGAAGTAACCAAGGCAAAGCAAGCTGAGGTGACAACTAAGAACTAGGACTTAAATGAACTTAAGTAGTCTACAGCAAAAGAGCCTGGTGGTGGAGAACACTGACATTGGAATCCGACACTTACTTTTAAATCATGCCTCTGTTATTTACTAGCTGTCAGAAAACCGGCAAGTTTCTTAACTCTATGCTTTGGTTGAAATAGGGATAATCATATACCTATTTAAAGGATTATATGAGGATTCACTAAAACATTATCTACACATATTATTAATTATAATTATTAGTCCCCCCCTTCATCATTCTTTCCAGTTCATTTGATCTGCAAACAAACAGTCCTGCTGCAGAATGTAGCTTCAATCCAGCTGCTGGCAAGAGGTATCTTTCCAGCTCCCAGGGTGCCTCATGCAGGTATTTTTATGGTTACTGCAGAACACATTAACAAGAAACAGTGCTGTTTTCCTCTGAAACTACATCTCAAAGTGAGAATGGTACTCGTTCTTCCTTAAGCTTAGATCAGTGTGGACACAACTTCCAGTATTGATGATTGCAAAAGTGAGTCTTAGATTCTCATTGCCTGCTAATGAAGATATATTCTGTAAGTATGCAAGTCCTTCTCTATAGTTCCTTTCCAAATTCTTATACATGTCACCTTCCAAAGGAGTAAATCTTCAACCACAGGCAATTGTGGTCTCTGTACTTGCAAAAAAAACGAGGCTCCTTGATAAGGGTAGCCATGAGAAGCAAGAAGTCATGATCATAGAGCTGGCAGACAGCAGGGACCAGATCTGTAGCAGCATCTAGAGCAGTGGTGGGACTGGGAAGAGTAGGGCTTGCAGAAGATCCCTAAGGCAGCCCTGAGGAAACCATTTTTAAAGCACCTGCATCAAGGTAGGGAGTCGGATGGAGTTTGAGGGCTTAAAAGGGGAGGGGGGCTGGGGTGGTGGTGAAGTGTCTTAGTTGTTCAGGCTGCTGTAACAAAATGCCATAAACTGGGTGGCTTAGAAACAACAGAAATTTATTTCTCACAGAGAAATAAACGGAGGCTGGAAAGTCCAAACTCAAGACACTGGCAGATTTTGTGTCAGGTGAGGGCTCACTTTCTGGTTCTCAGATAATGCCCTCTCCCTGCATCCTTACATGGCAAAAGGGGTGAGAGATCAGTCTGGGGTCCCTTTTATAAGGGAACTAATCTCATTCATGAAAGTTCTTCCCTCATGACATAATCATTTCCCCAAAATCCCACCTCCTAATACCATCACCTTCAGAGTTAGGATTTCCCCATATGAATTTTGAAAGGACACAGGCATTCACTCTATAGTATAGACTGTCAAAATCTGAACACCCAAATAATACTTGTGCAGGAGTCGGCAGCTGCCTCTTAGCCTGTGTATGGCTCCGGTCTCTAAAACAATCTTAAAAGTGTCTCAGGCTCACAGAGAAGTCCAAGGTTGGTAAGACTTCCAGGACCTTATGTGGGCTGTTTCAAAACCAGGAGGAATGTAGCAGGCTTGCCAAGGGATGAGCTGCCTTTCCTCTAAGGAGGAGAGAACAGTTCTTTATTCTTTCTTTCTTTCTCCCACAGCAAAATGAAAGCATACCCAAGGCCATGGAGACCTGTTCTCTAGGACAACCTGACCTTTCCCATTCCAGTTTAGGCTTAAGGGGCAAAATCTGCCACTTAAGCCATATATCTAGTTTGTGAAATTGTTTTGCATTCAAGTTCCTAGAAAATACCATGTAGTTCACTTGTACTTTTTTAAAAGCTTCTCGTTTAAGATTTGATTAATGCAAATGTTTGGATTTGAGAAAAAAATGATTTTGAAAGACAAAATTTAGAGGACAGTGTTCCTTTGTTTAATTATTTAATATCTTCTTCAGTGACTTGTCAACACATATATGTAAAATTGGGTTTAATTCTTATTCATAATTCCCTTTGTATTCAAAGTCAAAACTAAAGATAGCTAAAGCATTCTAGAAGATTTAATGTATTTAAGTTCAAGAAATGGTTTCCTGTCAAATGCTGACTTTGGTGACAGTGAGGCTCTATTTATGTCAAAATAAATTTTAGAAGAACAATGCCAGATTAAAAATTTGGTCAAAGTGAATAATTTAATTAAAAATAATCAAAGCTATCATTCTACTTTTTATAAACGGTAACACAAGATAAAGAACAAAGTTTAAAAAAATTCACATGTTAATAAAGCCATATCATTGCAGCTGAACATGTTGACAGCAAACCCCAAATGTCTCATGTTTGTCAGTTTTTGCTAAATTACACATTTTTCCAGAGTCATCACACACCAGCATTCAGAATCAACAAGTGTTTCCAACACCCAGTATGTGCTAGAAAATTTATCAAGGATGCTTACCTATTTTATCACACGTAATTCCCACCATAAACGTTTAGAATTGCCTTTATTCCCATTGTAACTTTTGAGTCACATAAGTTGGTACATGCCAATTAGCCTGTCTTAGACAAGGATTTGCTTTTGTTTTTCTTTTCCCTCTGTGGATAAAATCCAAGGCAGACATGAGCAGTAGTTCTCAACTTAGAGTGATTTTTACCCCACAGGGGACATTTGACATTGTCTGTAGACATTTTTATTCTCACAATAAGAGGGTGCTACTAGTGTCTAATGGGTAGAGTCTAAGGATGCTGCTAAACATCCCATGATGCACAGGGAAACTCCTCACAATAGTGAATTATTCATCCAAAAATGTTAACAGTGCCGAGGTTGAGAAACCTTGGGCAAAAAAATTGAATTGGGTAACTACATCACAAAAGATGAGTCTTAGGTGAGCAGTAAACATGAATTCAACTCAGTTGAAAGAACAGAAGCATTTTAAAACTGGATATTAATTTTAACTCATCTACTTTTTGGCATTCCAAAGGCTTTTATTTTTCAGTAGCAGTTAGCACAGATTTTCATTTATTCATTATTTATTATACATTGGTGTGTGCCAAATATCACCCATGAAGACATAAAAATAAATAAGGCATGGCTTCTGTCCTTAGGAAGTTCAAACTCACTTGAGGGGATGCTGACCGAAAATCCAATCATTTTTATGTAATGTGTAAGTGCTCTGATAGTCATGTAATGGAAGCAAACTCATGTAATGGAAGGAACTCTGTCTGGGTCAGAGAGACTTTCAATTATGAAGATTAGAAATTTTTTTTGAATAGGAAGTTTGACTACAATTTGAGATTTATGATATGCTTGTACAATCTCAGTCTACTGGATTTTTAATGTGCTTTGTCATTACGTACTTCCGGTATGCTTTTAAAAATCCCAGAATTCATTTCAAATTCATTTATATGGGCTTATGCTTTTACCAAGCATGAACAAAGTAAAAGATATTTTCTACAGTCTTTGGGAACAGAGTCACACATCTGAATTAATAGACTTTTTCTGAGGAAAATGGCCACCCGAATGTCATTCACATAATGTGAGTTCTTAGAATGTTACTAATGCATCCACCATAGTCCTTTTGATTGCAAATCAAGAGTCATGGTGAGTTTATTCAAATCTCTTCATTTCCTAAGCAATTTCCCATGTAGACAATTTTTTGTAACCTTTACTGTCTAAATAGCAACACTCAGAAGGTAAATCAATATTTCCTCAGTGTCATTTGGAAATAAAGATGTGTTGAGTAAACTGATGGACAGTGCACAGAATACTTGTAACATGGGACAGATACTATGCTAGATTCTGGGGCTACAAAGACGAAGGGGAGAGACAAGTGAGGAAATGAATATGATCATTTTGCTGTGTGCAGTTCCCATCCCTTCCCTCTATCAATCACCAATCATGTTTCTGCTCACTACATTTTGAATCTGTGGATATCTCTCAGTTACAGCCACCAGTCAAAGCCACCAACATCCTTCTTTGGTGTCTTGTAATAGCCTCTTAACTGGTGTCCTGACATTCTCTCTGGCTACAGAGTAAGGAATGGCATGGCTAGAGGATAAAAGTGATCTCTTAAAATTCAATTTTGATCTCTTCACTCCTCTGTTTAAACATTTTAATGGCTATGTTGGTCTTTTATTAGGAATTAACTCTTAGAAAACTGAAACAGATCTATGGCCTTACAGGAAATAAAAAAGTCATCAAAATGACCTAATGAGCAATAGATAATTTGTATTTCTTTAGGAGTCCAGTCATCTCATTGAGCTATTCAGATCTTTTGGCATATTTTGTAAGCTACTCTTACCAATTCCTGATAAAACCCACTTTATTTTTTATTGTTCATTTTTTGTCTTTGTGCCTTTTTCCTTTTTTCTTAGATTAGCTAGTATCTTATCTGTTTTATTTTGTGTACCTTTAAAGCACATCACACATAGATTAGTGATCCCACTTTTTTTATTTTATAGCAATTTCTAATTTGTTATTTTTCCTTTCTTTTTATAGCTTAGATTCATTTTGTGGCCCTTTTCTGTCTTCTTGAGTTGAATGCTTACTATAAATTATACAAACACTCAAATTCAAGCTATGAATTTCTTCAGTCATAGATTTAGTCATATTTATATTTTTTAATATTTTTATATATAGTAAATTCAATATTAGTATCTTTTAGACATTGTGAAATTTTGTTTTTTATCTTTGAAGATATCTGAATTTAGGAGATTTTTTAAAAATTTGAAGTAATGGGTTTTTTGTTTTTGTTCTTTTCATTGGGATTATTTTCTGATTATATTGCATTTTGGTCAGATAATTTCTAATTTGGTAAATTTATTGAATTTTTGGTGACTTAAACTTTGGTAAGTTTTTATAAACTGTTCCATGAGCATTTAACCATCAACGTGATGAAAAGAAGGTCTATTCTGTTAAGTCATGCTGATGCAGAGGATCTGTAGTCGTTGTAAGGTTATGAGAGGATTGTTAAAATGATTGATATCTTAGAAAAAGATTCAGGGCTTCAAATCTCTAAGTAGAACAATTTTAGACAAGATCAAGTTCTAATGTATAACCATGGGAGTGGTTAGTGACAGACAAAATGATGAGAAGCCAAATCTATAAGCCTCAAGCAGTAATGGAATTAAGCCATGAAAGCATCATTGAGAATTTGAAGGATGCTGCTTCACCTTCTGATCTTCTTTTATGTAAAATGCAAGAGAATAAGCAGCCCTCATAGAAGTACCTTCAGAAGAAGTTGTATCTTCTAGAACAGCTATGATTTAGTTAGGTCTAGGGAAAGTTCTTTGAAAAAAGGAAATATACATATAATAGGATTGGCCCTATATCCCTGTTTGGTCAGAACAGAACCAGTTCATAGTCTGTTGCCTGGCTTAAGTGTTAATGTTTCCTTCGCTCTCTAAACTCTCTCAGTTTGGAAGATAAATTATATGGTCACCCTAGAAAAAAAGAGATAATGTTTTTGAAATCCATGCAAAATTATAAAGAGCTCCATGTAAATGTTGGGAAGAGAAAAGAGACAGAAGTAATGATCAAGGGATAACAAGGCACCGAATGGTTTGGAAATAAGAATTTCCCTTGTCTCTGACTTTAAAGAGAAAATTAAAGCCAGCTAATGGTAATTCCTGATACACTCTCCCACCAAACTCACATAGTTATGGAGTCCACACAGTATTCTTTATTATTTGTCTGTTAAATAAGACATATTGTCTTCCTGCCTAAGGATAAACTCTCTGTCCATACTCCTGCACATCCTTTCATTTCCATAGGTGACTTGCTTTCCTGCTTTACCAGTCCCTTGCCTCTTTCAATTTATGGCCCATCAGGATTTAATTATGCTTAAATGTCTCCCCTATCTTAAGAATAATAAATTCTCTCCAAAATAATAAACTTCCAGCTGCTATAATGTGGTTTTCTGTATCTATTATCACTTCTTCACCTTTCATTCATGCTTAAACCCTCTATAATCTGGCCTCAGCTCCTCAACTTCATTGAGACTGGTTTTCAAGTTCACCAATGATGTTCAAAGTCACTTTTCCATTCAAATATTTCCTTAACTTTAAGTGCTAAACACCCCTTCTCCCATCCTGAAACTAATATGGACAAGAGGCAGGGAAATACTAGGCAGAAAAGGGGGGGGGGTCCCTGGCGAAGCCCCACCCTCAAGCCTGAATCCATGGCCCAAAGTGAGAACATGCATTCCTGTTTTCCTGCTCAAATGTTGCTTTTTGGCTTGCCTTACCCTCCATCGTGTACCCCCAAAAACCTGAGGCTCTACTGGCAGAGGGACAGCAAAGTGGCTGAGTGGCAGAGTGGAACAGCAGAGAAAGAGAGAAAAGAAGAAGCAGCCAGATGTCAGAGAGAAGCAGCTTGACTTCAGAGGGATGGCTTATCAGCAGGACTTTGGAGAAGACTTTGGCCAGGGATGTCCAAACTCCAGGGGAAGACCACCCTCCCACTCCATCCCCTTTCCAGCTCGCCATACCACTGAGAACCACTTCCACTGCTCAATAAATTCCTCCACATTCACCACCCTTCAATTCATTCATGCAACCTGATTGTTCCTGGATGCCAGACAACAACTCGGGTACCAAGAGGGTGAGTGCAAAAAAGTTGTTACCCTGACCCTCCACTGAGCTGTTAAACATTTAAGCAAAGCTAAAAGAGCACACTGTAACAGATGCCCTCTCAGGCTCCAGGGGTCACGGGTACTCCCCTAGATGCTGCCACAGGGCCTCACAGGGTTCTATTCCTGCTGGTGCCCAGAAGCACCTATCCAAGCCCGTGTACCTTCTCACCTGTGTGCTCCCTTCCTGTGAGGTGTTGAGAGTTGCAGGCTGAGTAAACAAGCCAACCCCTTTGCAAGGGGTCAAGGGAACTACCTGTCTCAAAACCATCTCTTCTTTTGATAACAACATACTCCCTAATGTTCTTCTTAGCTCTCTCTCAACCCTTGTTAGAGTTTCCTTTTGACCTCATTTTTACTATTCACCCTTTCAATGCTGATATTTATTAGGTTCTGTCTAAGTTCCTCTTATTTTCTCATTCTTCCTGATAACTCTTATCCATTCCTTTTTTAATTTAATTTTTTTTACTATTTTGTGTTAGCTAAGGTCTCTAAAGTCTCTATCTCCCACCCAAATCCTGCCCTTTCCTCCTGAAATTCAGATCAGTATATACAGCTGCTTACTAAATATCTCCAGTTGACTGTCCCACAAACACCTCAAGTCAGCCTGTTTACAATTAAAATCATATCTTGTGCTCAAACACACTATTCCCCGATGGTCCTCATCTAGGTTAATAGTACTCAATTGCTCAGGCTGGAAGTATGGATGTTATTGTGTCCATTCTCCCTTCCCTTTGCTCTGATATCTACCTAACTCCAAAGGACTTTTCCTATTTTTTATGTCAAAATTTATCTACTTGTCTCCATTTACATAGACACTACTACACCTTCTAACTGGTCTGCCTCCTTCTATCTTAATTTCCAAACTCTTCCCCTACCCACCAATTATACACACGGAGACATACTCACCTACAACCCATTCTCCATATTGTACCAAGCAATCTCCCTAAAATGTGAATATGATCAGAGCACCCTCTTTCTTAAAAAAAAAATGCAATGTCTTCTCATTGCCTTGAGGAAAACTTCAAATTCTTATAACTAGCTTCTTGCAGTATCTCCATTTGGTGGGGTATAACCTTGAAATTTTTTTTTTTTTTCTCCATTCACTCCTGATGGTCAGTATTGGCTCTCCTTTCCTTGCTTAGAAGCAGGATCCTTCATGATATTTTGGGCAGATTTCTTAACACCTGAGTCATATTAGTATATTAAAAGTCCATTAAGTTTAAAAGGGCAATTTCCTATTAAGGGTCAATCTAATCTCCTTCACTCTTCGTTTTGTAAGTCAAGTGTATGGAGTTGGGAGAGAGAGCCCTGTTCTTGAGCTCTCTGCTTGGATGAGGCTGCAGGATGTAGGATATGCATCTGGAATACTTTATTCTTCTCTCTCTTCAAAGTTCGAACTCCTAGGCTATGCCAGGACAGGGAAGGGGCAGGCAACATCTGTTTCTCCCTAAACTGTGCTGGTGGTTCTTCCAGTCCTTTCTCTGTTGGTTGTTGCTGCTTCTCTGGCCTGACCCTGGGTCTGACTTCTCTGGGTCTGACTGACCCTCTAAACTCTTGGTGTGTCAGGCACTCAAATGCTGATTCTTCTATTGGGGTTGGGGGAAACTTATGTAGATTCTTTAGAGGGACTTCTTAGGTGGAGAGGTGCAGGCATTATTGCCGTTCCCTGATGGGAGAGATCGAGCTCCCCATTGACCTCTTCTAACCCTGTTCAGCAACCACTCCTAGTGATTTCTACTCAGCAACTTCTCCCTACTGGATTTTCTTGCTAGACAGCCTTGAAAGAGGGCTGGGCAATGTACAAAATATTGCCATATAAAATAGTTGGATGCAGGGCACTCTGCCATAGCCTCTTTCTCTGATATCTTCCTCTAATTCATTTTGTCCTATGTGAGTAGGAGAAGGGGAGTTCCACAATTTGGCCACTTAAACAGATATCTAGCTAGGGGCTATACATATTACTCCTTCTGCAAATCACCTGAGTGACTCTATTCAACTTTAAAGTCTAATTTGCCATGTCACTTTTTCCACACTATGTTTCTAAAATTCTGTATTTATCCACTGCGGCCCATTTAACTACTTGAGGTACAAAGACAACCTTCAGAGAGATCTCTTGCACTGAGAGCAGTCAGAGGCCCAAAGGTGGCCTGATTCCTCTTATGTTTTACTCCTGATTTCAGGGGAGCCAGCTCTGCTCTCTGGCTTAAGCCCTTCTCCCCTTTTTACCTGAAGCTCTATGACATCAACACCCACTTTTCACAGGCATTTTTTCCAGTCAACACTTTTGAAAATAAAAACTGGTTACCCTTTTTTGGGTATGAGAGGAGCCAAAAGTTGTAGAACACAAAGTTCTAAGTACCCTTTTGGGACAGGAGAAGAAAAGCATCCCTCATTTTTATAATAAGGTTTTAGTTGATAAAAAAAATAGATAATATATTAATTGGGAATTTATTCCATATTACTTTTTTCTTTTGTTTTTAGTTGACACATAATAGTTGTACACATTTATGAGATACAGAGTGATATTTTGATACTTGTATACAATTTGTAATGATCAAATCAAGGTTATTAGCATTAAGGTATAATTATAATTTCTTTGTGTTGGGAAAATTCAAAATCCTCATTTTTACCTTCATGAAAATATGCAATAAGTTGTTCACTATATTGATCCAGAAAACATTTGTTAACTGTGCATCTCACAAAGGTCTAATAGCCAGCATCTATAAGGAACTTAAATTTACAAGAGAAAAGCAACCCCATTAAAAAGTGGGTAAAGGACATGAACAACACTTTTCGAAAGAAGACATACATGTGGCCAACAAGCATATGAAAAAAAGCTCAATATCACTGATCACTAGAGAAATGCAAATCAAAACCACAATGAGATACCATCTCACACTAATCAGAATCTTTATTATTAAAAAGTCAAAAATAATAGATGCTGCTCATCTGTGGAGAAAAAGGAACACTTATCCACTGTTGGTAGGAGGGTAAATTAGTTCAGTCATCGTGGAAAGCAGTATGGAAATTCCTCAATGAACTAAAAACAGAATTACCATTTGACCCAGCAATCCCATTACTGGGTATATACCCAGAGGAATATAAATCATTCTACCGTAAAGACACATGCACATGAATGTTCATTGCAGCATCATTGACAATAGCAAAAACATGAAATCAACCTAAATGCCCATGAATGACAGATTGGATAAATATGGATAAATAAAACATGGCTCATACATACCATGGAATACTATGCAACCATAAAAAATGAGATTATGTCTTTTTCAGGAACATGGATGGAGCTGGAGGCCATTATCCTTAGCAAACTAATATAGGAACAGAAAACTAAATACCACATGTTCTCACTTAATGGGAACTATACGGTGAGAACTCATGAACAACACAAAGAAGAGAACAACAGACACTGGAGTCTACTTAAAGCTGGAGGATGGGAGGAGGGAGTGGAGCAGAAAATATAACTACTGAGTACTGGGTAATACCTGGGCAATGAAATAATCTGTACAACGAACAACCATGACACAAGTTTACCTATATAATAAACCTTTTCATATACCCCTGAACCTAAAATGAAAGTTTTAAAAAAAAAAAAAAACATATTCACCCTACAGTGCTGCAGAGCACTAGAACTTAGTCCTTCTACTTAACTGTAATTTTGTATCTGTTAACTAACTCTCACTAACTTCGTCTCCCTCCTACCCTTCCCAGCTACTAATCATGACAATTCTACTTTCTACTTCCATGAGCTCAACTTCTTTTTGCTGCTACATGTGACTGAGAACATGCAGTACTCATTTTTCTGTGCCTAATTTCACTTCACATAATGTCCTCCAGGCTCATCCATGTTGCCTTGAAAGACAGAATTTTATTCTTTTTAATGGCTGAATAAGATTCCATTGTGTGGGTACACACACACATACACACACTACATTTTCCTTATCTGTTCATCCACTGATGGACATTTAAGTTGATTTCATATCTTGGCTATTGTAAATAGTGCTGCGATAGACATACGGGTGCAGATATCTCTTCAATATACTGATGTCCTTTCCTTGGATATATACCCAGTAATGGAATTGCTAGATTGTATGTTCTACTTTTAGTTTTTTGAGAAAACTTCATACTGTTTTCTGTAATGGCTGAACTAGTTTACATTCCCACCCACGGTGTATAAGAGTTCCTTTTATGTTCTCACCAGCATTTACTTTTTATCTTTTTAGTAATAGCCATTCTAACTGGGGTGAGATGATATTTCATTGTGGTTTTGATTTGGAGTTCCCTGATGATTAGTGATGCTGAGCATTTTTTCTTATACTTCTTGGCCATTTGCATATCTTTTTTTTTTTTGAAAAATGTCTATTCAGATCCTTTGCCCATTCTTTAATTGGATTATTGGTTTTTTTTATTGAGTTGTTTCTTTTTATACTCTGTATATTACTCCCTTGTCAAATAAATAGTTTGCAAATATTTTCTTATATTCTACAGATTGTCTCTTCACTCTGTTGATTGTTTCCTTTGCTGTACAGAAGCTTTTTTAGTATAATACAGTCTCATTTTTCTGTTTTTGTTTTTGTTGCCTGTACTTCAAGGTCTTACCCATAAAATCGTTACCAAGACCAACATTTTCTTAGTCTTTTTGTGTTGCTATAAAGGAAAACCTGAAGTTGGGTAATTTAAAAAGAAAAGAGGTTTGTTTGTCTACAGTTCTGCAGGCTGTACAAGCATGGCACCAGCATCTGCTTCTGGTGAAGGATTAAGTCTCCCACTCATGGCAGAAGGTGAAAGAAAGCTGGTTCATAAAGGTCAGATGGCAAGAGAGAGACAGATAGAGGTTCCAGGCTCGCTATTTATTTATTTATTTATTTATTTATTTATTTTGTGTTGGAGTCTCACTCTGTCGCCCAGGCTGGAGTGCAGTGGTGCCATCTCGGCTCACTGTAAGCTCCGCCTCCTGGGTTTACGCCATTCTCCTGCCTCAGCCTCCCGAGTAGGTGGGACTACAGGCGCCCGCTGCCACGCCCAGCTAATTTTTTTTTTTTTTTTTGGTATTTTTTTTTTTAGTAGAGACGGGGTTTAACCGTGTTAGCCAGGATGGTCTCGATCTCCTGACCTGTGATCCGCCCGCCTCGGCCTCCCAAAGTGCTGGGATTACAGGCGTGAGCCACTGCGCCCGGCCAGGTTCCAAGCTCTTTTTAACAACCAGCTCTCAGAAATTATTACAGCAAGAACTCACTCATTTCAAGGACAGTGCCAAGTCATTCATGAGGAATCCTCTTTCCTGACCCAAATGCCTCCCATTAGGCCCCACTTCCAACATTGGGGATCAAATTTCAACATGAGGTTTGGAGGGTCGAAAATCCAAAGTATAGAAAATGTCCTGAAGAGTTTATTCTGTGTTATCTTCTAATGGTTTTAGAGTTTTGGGTCTTACATTTAAGTCTTTAATTCCTTTTGAGTTAATTTTTGTATATGTTGATGGTCTAGATTCAGTCTTCTGCATATGGATAGCAAGTTTTCCCAGCACCATTTATTGAAGAGACTTTCCCCAATGCATGTTCTTGGTGAACATTTACTGAAGAGTCCTTTCCCCATTACATGTTGGTAATGCCTTTGTGGAAAAATGAGTTGACTGTAAATATTTGGATTTATTTCTGAGTTCTATACTCTTTTCTATGGGTCTATGTGTCTGGTTTTATGCCAGTATCATACTGATTAGGTTACTATAGCTTTGGAATATATACTTTGAAGTAAGGTAGTATGATGCCTTCAGCTTTGTGTTTTTTCCTCAGTATTGCTTTTGCTATTTGAAGTCTTTTGTGGTTCCATGTGGATTTTAGGTTTTATTTTTCTGTTTCTGTGAAGAATGTTATTGGTATTTTCATAGGGATTACATTAAATCTGTAGATTGCTTTGAGTAGTGTGGTCATTTTTTTTTTTTTTTTTTTTTTTTGAGACGGAGTCTCGCTCTGTCGCCCAGGCTGGAGTGCAGTGGCACGATCTCGGCTCACTGCAAGCTCCACCCCCCGGGCTCACGCCATTCTCCTGCCTCAGCCTCCCGAGCAGCTGGGACCACAGGCGCCCGCCACAACGCCCGGCTAATTTTTTTGTATTTTTTCATAGAGACGGGGTTTCACGATCTCCTGACCTCGTGATCCACCTGCCTCGGCCTCCCAAAGTGCTGGGATTACAGGCGTGAGCGACCGCGCCCGGCCGTGTGGTCATTTTTGTAATATTGTTCTAATCCATTAACATGTGATGTCCTTTTTGTGTTCTATTGAGTTTTTTTCACTAATATTTTATAATTTTCATTGTAGATATTTTTAACCTCCTTTGTTAAATGTATTCCCAACTATTGTATTTTTGTAGCTATTTTAAGTGTTTTTATTTTAAATTTTTTCAGCTAGTTGTTAGTAGAGAAACGGTACTGTTTTTTAATGTTAACTTCATATCTTGCAACTTTACTGAAATTGCTTATCGCTTCTAAGAGTCTTTTGGTGAAGTTGTTAGATTTTTCTCTATAGCAGATCATCTGTCATTTGCAAAGAGGGACAATTTGACTTTCCCTTTTCCAGGGTGGATGCCATTTCTTTCTTTCCTTTGCCTAATTGTTCTGCCTAAGACTTTCAGTACCACATTGAATAAGAGTGGTGAAAGTAGACATCCTTGTCTTGCTCTAGTTCTTACAGGCAAAACTTTCAGCTTTTCCTCATTCAGTATGATGTTAGCTGTGGGTTTGTCATATAGGGACTTTGTGGTGATGAGGTATGTTCTTTTTATACCTAATTTATTGAGAATTTTTATCATGAAGGGATGTTGAATGTTATCAAATGCTTTTTCTGCATCTATTGAAATGATCATATGGTTTTTGTCCTTCATTCTGTTGATGTGATGTGTCACCTCTATCAATTTACATATGCTGAAACATCCTTTGATCCCTTCAATGAATCCCACTAGATTGTATTGTATTATCTTTTCATTGTGCTTTTCAATTGAGTTTGCTAGTATTTTGTTGGGGATTTTTGCATCTATTTTCAGCACGGATAATGGTCTTTAGTTTTCTTTTAGTGTTGTATCATTGTCTGGTTTTAGTATTGGGGTAATGCTGGTCATATAGAATAAATTAGAATTTCCTCCTCTTTAATTATTTGGAATCGTTTAAAAAGAATTGGTGCTATTTCTTCTGTCAATGTTTCGTAAAATTTAGCAGTAAAGCCATCTGTCTTGGGCTTTTTATTGTTGGGAGACTTTTTATTACTTATAATTTTGTTACCATTATTGGTCTGTTCAGGTTTTCTATTTCTACTTGGTTCAATCTTGGTTGCTTATATGTGTTCAGGAATTCATCTATTTCTTCTAGGTCTTCCCATTCGTTGACGTGTAGTTGTTCATAATCGCCTCTAATAATTCTTTGTATTTCTGTGGTATCAGTTATAATATCCCCTTTGTTGTTTGTGATTTTATTGATTGTGTCTTCTTCCTTCTTTTCTTAGTCTTCCTAATGGTTTCTCCATTGTGTTTATCTTAAAAAAAAAACAATTTTTTGTTTGTATTATTTTTATGTCTCTATTTCATTTAGTTCTGCCATGATCTTTCTGGTTTCTTTCCTTTTACTAATTTTTGTCTTAGTTCTTGTTTTTCTACTTTTTTGATGTACATTGTTAGGTTGTTTATTTAAAATCTTTTTACTTTTTTGATATAGACATGTATTGCCATAAACTTCCCTCTTAGTACTGCTTTTGCTGTTTCCCATAGGTTTTGGTACATTGTTGTATTAGTCCATTCTTGCACTGCTATAAAGAAATACCCGAAACTGGGTAATTTATAAAGAAAAGAGTTTTAATTGACTCATGGTTATGCAGGCTGTACTGGCTTCAGCTTCTGGGGAGGGTTCAGAAAACTTAAAATCATGGTGGAAGCAAAAGGAAGCAGGCACATTTTACATGGCTGGAGCAGGAGGAAGGGGAGAGAGGTGGGAGGTACAACACACTTTTAAACAACTGGATCTTGTAAGAACTCTATCATGAGAACGGCACTAGAGTGATGGTGCTAAACCATGAGAAACCATCCCCATGATCCAATCACTTCCCCCTAGGCCCAACTCCAAAATTGGGGAATTATAATTTAACGTGAGATTTGGGCAGGGGCACAAATCCAAACCATATCAATTGTGTTTTTATTTTCACTTGTTTTAAGAAATTCTTTTGATTTATCTCTTAATTTTTTAAAAGACCCATTGGTCATTCAAAAGTATGTTGTTTAATTTTTATGTATTTTTACAGTTTTCAAAGTTTCTCTTACTGATTTCTAGTTTTGTTCCATTGTGGTGTAAGAAGATACTAGATATGATTTTGATTTTTGAAAAGCCATTGATATCTGTTTTGTGGGCTAACATATCATTTATTCTGGAAAATGTTTCATGTGCTTATGAGAAGAATGTGTATTTTACAGCTGTTGGAAAAAATGTTCTGCAAATGTCTGGTAGGTCCATTTAGTCTAAAGTCCAGTTTAAGTCCAATGTTTCTTAGTTGATTTTCTGTCAAGGTAGTCTGTACAATGCTGAAAGCCCAGTGTGGAAGTCTCCAACTATTATTGTATTGGGGTCTGTCTCTCTCTTTAACTCTGAAAATATTTGCTTTTTATATCTGGATGCTTCAGTGTTGGTTGCATAGATATAAGTGTTATTTCTTCTTGCTGAATTGACCCCTTTATCATTATATAATGACTTTCTTTGAATATTTTTATGTTTTTTATTTCAGTTCTATTTTGTCTGATATAATTACAGGTATTACCATACATGTTTTGTTTCCGTTAGAATGTAATATCTTTTTACATCGCTTCACTTTCAGTCTGTGTGTGTCTTTACAGGTGAAGTGAGTTTTCTGTAGGCAGCATATAGTTGGGTATAGTTTTTTTTTACTCCGTTCTGCCAGACTATATCTTGTAAATGGGGAATTTAAACCATTTACAATCAAAGTTGTTATTGATAGATGAAGACTTACTCCTGTCGTTTTATTGTTTTCTGATTGTTTTGTATACCCTTTGTTACTTCTTCCTCTCATTGTTTATCTTTGTGGTTTGATGGTTTTCTGTAGTAATGATGCTTTCTCTTTTGTGTATCTGCTCTATTGGTGAGTTTTATATCTTCATGTGTTTTCATAATGACAGATATTGTTTTTCCCACATGTAGAACTCTCTTAAGTATTTCTTGGAGGGCTGGTCTAGTGGTGATGAAATATCTCAGTTTTTGCTTGTCTGAGAAAGAATTTATTGTTTCTTCATTTTTGAAAGATAGCTTGGCTGAATATATACACTATTGTAGGCTAGCAGGGTTTTTAAAATTTTTTTTCAGCACTTTGAATGTATCATTTAATTCTCTCCTGGCCTATAAAGTTTCTGCTGAGAAATCTGCTGTTCGCCTAATAGGGAGTCCCTTATGTGTGGCTTGACTGTTTGTGGAACAGTCCCTCGCTGTTTATAGAATTCTCTCTTTGCCTCTGACTTTTGAGAGAGCGGATATTTTTGAGTTGAATCTAAGTCAGGGTAGTTGAGTTTACTGAATCTGGATGTCTATAGCTCTCCTAAGACTTTGGATATTTTCAGTTATAATTTCACTGGATAAATTTTATATGCCTTTTCTTGTCTCCTCTCCTTCTGGAAATCCTAAAATTCAAACGTTTGTTTAATTAATGGTATCCCATATGTCAAGAAGGCTTACTTCATTCTTTTTTCTTCTCTTGACTTTTTTTGTCTGTATTTCAAAAACCCTGGCTTTAAGTTTAGAAATTCTTTCTGCTGCTTGATCTAGTCTATTATTGAAGCTCTGAATAGTATTTTCATATCATTCATTGAATTATTCAGTTCCAAGATATCTGTTTGGTCCTTTTTTGTAGTATCTTTCTCTTTCTTGAATTTCTCATTCAGCTCATGAATTGTTTTCCTGATTTCTTTGTATTGTCTATCTATGTTTTCTTATATCTCACTGAGTTTTCTTCAAAGAATTACTTTAAATTTCCTGTCAGGTATCTCATAATTTCCTTTTCTTTGGGATCTGAGCATGGAGAATTTTTGTCCTCTTTTGGAGGTGTTACGTTTCCCTGCTTTTTCATGTTTCTTTTGTCCCTATATTGAT
Source organism: Pan paniscus (assembly GCF_029289425.2). Taxonomy (NCBI): domain Eukaryota; kingdom Metazoa; phylum Chordata; class Mammalia; order Primates; family Hominidae; genus Pan; species Pan paniscus. The sequence continues at coordinate 102,230,772 of NC_073258.2, forward strand.
ATCTGCACATCTGTTGTAACAGCCACTTCTAATTTTATGAAGTATCTTTTGTGGGAAAAGACTTCTTCCTGTAGACATATTTATAGTGTCAATTGAGCAGGATGCTTTGTCTTTGGTTCTGTGTAGCAGTAGTATAGTCTCTATATGATTTCTTTGACTGTAAGCAATGTCAGTCGTGTCTGAGTTTCTCAGTGGCCTAGGCTGCAGTTGTTTGTGGAGGTCATGGGGCAGTTTTACAAGGGGATATTGATAAACCCATCACTGGAAGGGGAGGGTTTACAAGCAGTGACAGTGGGGGGTCCTGGGTAGGCTGTTCCTTGGGTCCCTAGGTAGAGTACATGGGCATCAGTGATGACAGCAGTTGGCCCCAAGTAAGCTGGTCTTCAGGCTCCAAACAATACTCATGGTGCTGGTGGTGGCAGCAGACCTTGGCCAGGCACAGATGGTGGATCCACTGGAGGGGAAGGGGTTGCTGTTAGTGTGCAAACCCCAGGCTGGTGGCACTCAGGTTCTAGGGAATACTTGCTTTGGTTCTCTGTTTCCTGGGTGTAGACTCTCTGATATACTTGACCACCTGTTCTTCAGGGTGGAGAGTACTGCATGAGCTCTATTTTGGGGATGTGACTGGGGACATAGACCACTGGGTCCAGGTGATGTCACAGTGCTGCAGCCCTCTATGGATGTGGGGGGATGGGCTATTGGCCTTAGGGCAAGATGTAGTCTGGCGGTGGCTCCAACCTCAAAATAACACCATACTGCAGCGGCCTGGTTCCAAGGGGGTTTGGGGACCAATTTTTTATTTCCTCTCCGAAACAATGCAGATGTGTGGACTCCAGGAAGCTCTTTGCACAATGCTCAGGACCTGTAAGGGCTGCAGAGCTCTTTTGTAGTCAGGATTGCGGGCCTCTGTGGTGGGAATGTAGACTTCTTGGGATTTCTTGTTTACATTTTCCTCACAACATGGAGTCCCTCCTAGCTCTGAGCTAATCCTGGCCAACTGCTTCACTTCCCTTTCCATGCTTCCACTGTGAATTTCTGTGCTTCATAGTGTCTTTGCCATTTCCTCGCTAAATTCCAGTGTTCTTCTTCAGTTGCTCTATTTGATATGTGATTATCTATTATGTTATTTTAGTCATTTTTTTGTGGAAGAGGTGAGTTCTTGGTGCTTCTTGTCAGCCATCTTGATAGCCAAGAGTATTGCATTTAAAAAATCAACATTAAATTTTCCTTTTATATTTTTACATTATACTTCATAATGTATATATATTTATGGAGTACAATTTGATGTTTCAATACATATATATGTTGTATAATGGTCAAATCAAGGTGTTTAGCATATCCAACACCTCATACATTTATTATTTTTATGGTGAGAATGTTCAAAAGCCTCTAGCTATTTTGTAATATAAAATACCTTACTGTTAACCATTGTCACCCTCCTGTGCAGTGGAACACCAGAATTTATGTCTGCTAATTGTAACTTTGTACCCATTGACCAAACTCTCCTTATCTTCAGTCTCTGGTAAACACTGTTTTAGTCTCTGCTTCTATAATATCAACTGCCTTTAAAAAAAAAAAAAAAGGATTTCAAAAAGAGTGAAATCAGGCAGTATTTTTCTTTCTGTGTCTGACTTATTTTACTTAACATGATGTCCTCCAGATCCATCCACATTGTCACAGAATTTCATTCTTTTTTATTGTTGAATATTATTTAATTATGTATATATGACACATTTTTAAATTCATTCATCTGTTATTGGACGCTTGGCTTGATTCCATGTCTTGGCATTTATAAAAAGGGTGAAATAAACATGAGAGTACAAATATCTCTTCATGATATTGATTTCATTTCATTTGGATATATACCCAGTAATGGGATTGCTGGATTATTAGGCAGTTTGATTTTTAATTTTTAAAAGAATCTCCATACTGTTTTCTATAGTGGCTATAGTAATTTACAATCCACCAACAGTGTGTTAAGTACTTCCTTTTCTAATCACCTTTTCCAACGCTTGTTTTCATTTGACTTTTTGATAATAGGCATTCTAACTGGAGGGAGATGGTCTGTCATTGTGCTTTTAATTTGCATTTCAAATTTATGAATGGTTGGTGATGCTAAGCATTTTTTCATGTACATTTTGGCCATTTGAATGTCTTCCTTTGAGAAATGTCTATTAAAATATTGCTCATGTTTTAATCAAGTTATTTGTGGGGGGGGGGTTATTTTGTTTTGTTAGTTTTGTTGTTGTTGTTAACTTTCTTATATATTCTGGTTATTAACCCCTTATCAGATGTATGCATAGCTTGCAAATATCTCTCCAATTCTGGCAATTGTCTCTTCATTCTGTAGATTGTTTCTTTTGCTATGCAAAAGCTTTTTAGTTTGATGTAATCTCATTTTTCTAATTTTCTTGAGGTCTTATTTTAAAAATGCTTCCCCAGCCCAATTCCATAAAATGTTTCCCCTATGTTTGCTTCTCGTAATTTCATTTAAGTATTTAATCCATTTTGAGTTGATTTTTGTATATGGTAAGAAGTAGAGATGTAGTCTCATTCTTCTCCATATGGGTATTTAATTTTTCCAGCACCATTTATTGAAGATACTATCATTTCCCCAATGTGTGTTCTTGGCACCTTTGTCAAAAGTCTGTTGGCTGTAGGTGCAATAATTTATTTCTGGGCTCTCCATTTTGTTTCATTGATCAGTGTGTCTATTTTTTTTTTTACAAGTACCACGCTCTTTTGTTAACTGTAGCTTTGTAGTATATGTTGAAATCACATAGTGTGATTCCTTTAGCTTTGCTCATTTTGCTCTTGATTGTTTTGGCTGTTTTAGGTCTTTTGTAGTTCCATATGAATTTTAGATTTCTTTTTATTTTTGTGAACAATGTCATTGGAATTTTTGTAGGTATTGCATTAAATCTGTAGATACCATTTGGTAATATGGCCATTTTAACAATATTAATTCTTCCAATTCATGAACACAGGATGTCTTTTTACTTATTTGTGCTTTCTTCTATTACTTTTATCAGTGTTTTATAGTTTTCCATGTGGTGTTATTTCAATTCCTTGATTTAGTTTATTCCTAGGTACCTTTAATTTTGTAGTTACTGTAAATGAAAAATTTTTTTCAGATAGTCTGCTATTCACAAATAAAAACGCTACTGATTTTTACATGTAGACTTTGTATCCTGTAACTTCGGTAAATTCATTTAATAGTTCTAACAGTTGTTGTTGTTGTTGTTATTGTTTTTTCTGGTGGAGTTTTAGGGTTTTCTATATATAAGATAATGTCATCTAAAGACAGGGACAAGTTAACATCCTCCTTTTCAATTTGGATTCCCTTTATTTCTTTTTCTTCCCTCATTGCTCTGGTTAGGACTTCCAGTACTATATTGAACAGAGTGGTGAAAGTGGGCACCCTGTCTTGCTCCTGATCTTAGAGGTAAAGCTTTTAGCTTTTCCCTGTTTAATGTGTTAGCTGTGAGTTTATCACATATGGCCTTTATTCTATCGAGGCACATACTTTCTATATCTAATTTGTTGAGCATCCTTGTCATGAAGGAATGTTGAATTTTGTCAAATGCTTTTTCTGCATCTATTGAAATGATCATGTGAGTTTTTTTCCTCTCTTTTTGTTAATGTAGTGTATCACGTTTATTGATTTGCTTATGTGGGATCATTCTTGTATACTTGGGATAGATTCCACTGGCAAGCATCTTGTTAAGAATGTTTGCATCTATGTTCATCAGGGATATTGGTTTGTACTTTGTTGTTGTTGTTGTGTTATGGTTTGGCTTTGGAATCAGGGTAATGCTGGTGGGATTACAGGCATGAGCCATTGTGCCTGGCCAGAAGACTGATGTTTATTTGTTGATTTTTTGTCTAAATGATCTATCTACTGTTGAAAGTGGGGTGTTGTAGTTTCCTACTATTATTATATTACAACCTGTCTCTCACCTTAGATCTAATAATATTTGCCTTATATATTTGGATACTCTAGTGTTGAGTGCATAAATATTTAAAATTATTATATCTTCTTGTTGTATTGATCTCTTTGTCATTGTATAATGACCTTCTTGACCTCTTTTTGGCATTTTTGATATAAAGTCTAATTTATATGTAAGTATGGCTGTCCTGGTTGCTTTTGGTTTCTGCTTGCATGGATTTATTTTTAATATTCCTTTACTTTCAGTGTGTATTTGTGTTTAACAATGAAATGAGTCTCCTGTATACAACATATCATCAGGTCTTGTTTTTCTGTTTTCCTGATTTTTCAAAAATCCATTCAGTGACTCTGTCTTTTAATTGGAGAATTCAATCCATTACATTCCAGATAATTATTGATAGGTAAGGACTTACTACTGCTCTTTTGTTACTCACATTCTAGTCATTTTGTAGATTATTTCTTCTTTTTTTCCTCTCTTGCTGTTTTCTTTTGTGGTTAGGTGATTTTCTTCAGCAATGTGTTTTGATTCCTTGCTTTTTATTTTTAGTGTATCCATTATAGGTTTGTGCTTTGTGGTTACCATGAGGCTTACAAAAGACATCTTATAGTTATAACCAGTTATTTTTAACCTGATAGCAACTTAACTTTAGTCATGTCAAAAAAGAAATAATCAAAATAAAACTCAACGCTTTAAATTTATTTCTGCCCCTCCAAAATTTTGAATTTTTGATGTCACAATTTGCATATTTTTATATTGCCTATCCCTTAACAAACATTTGTAGTTACAATTATTTTTAAATATTTTGTCTTTTATTCTTCATATTAAGGATATAAGTGGTTTATATACCACAATTACCATATTATTGTATTCTGAATTTGTCTGTATGCTTAATTTTACCAGTGAGTTTTAAACTTTCAGATGTTTTCTTGTTACACCTCTTCTTTCAGTTTGAATAACTCCCTTTAGCATTTCTTGCAAGACAGGTCTGGCAGTGATGAATTCCCTATGCTTTTGTTTGTCTGAGAAAGTCTTTATCTATCCTTCATTTCTGAAGGATAATTTTGCCAGGTATAGTATTCATGGGTGGCAATTTTTTTTTTTCCTTCCGCACTCAGAATATATCATCCTACCCTCTCTTGGCTTGTAAGATTTCTACTGAGAAGTTTACTGCCAGAGTGAACTTTGGGTGACATTTATAAGTCATTTGCTTCTTTTCTCATGCTGCTTTTGGAATCCTGTCTTTGTCACTGACCTTTGAGAGTTTAGTTACAATATGTCTTGGGATAGTCATATTTATATTGTATCTATTTGGTGATATTGAACCTTCCTATACTTGGATATTTATATCTTTCTCCGTGTTTGGAACATTTTCTGTTAGTATTTACTTGAATAAGTTTCTACCTCTTTGTCATTTTCAAGTCTCTCTTGAACTTCAGTGACCCTTATATTTACTCTTTTGATGTTGTCCCTTAGGACCTGTAAGCTTTGTTTGTTTCTTTTCATTCTTTTTAATTTTTTCTCCTCTATTTTCAATTAGTTTATCTTTGAGCTTGCTGATTCTTCCTTCTGCTTGATCAATTGTGTTGTTGAGACCTTCTATTGTATTTTTGAGTTCATTAATCACATTTTTCAGCTTTAGGCTTTCTGTTTGATTTTTAAGTTTTTTTTCAATATCTTTGTTAAAGTTATCTGATAAATATCTGAATTGCTTTTCTGTGTTATTCTGAAATTCACTGGGTTTCCCCAAAACTACTATTTTAAATTCTTGATCTGAGAGGTTACACATTGCCATCCTATTAGGGTCAGTCATTGGTTTCTTATTTTGTTAATTTTTGAGGCCACAGTTTCCTGTTTGCTCTTGCTTATTTTGGATGTATTTTTATGTCTTTGCACTGAAGTATTAGGTATTTATTCCAGGCTTCTCTGTCTGTCTTGCTTTGTGTTGATCTTTCTAGAGTATATATGTCTAAAGGTCCTAGGCAGACTGTTAAGGTGCCTTATCTCAAGATTGCTGACTCCTTCTCAGCACTAGATGGTGCCCTAAGCTAATCTTTGCTCTAGCTCTTTCACAGGTTCTGAGTTTTGCATAGTGCCTATTTTTGGATGGGCCTGGGGGTGGGATCCAAAGTGGATACATGGCTGTCTGGGAAGGCTGGCGAAGGTTTGTGCCCAAAGCAGTCGTGGATAATGCCTCCTATAGCATGATCCTGCTGAAGAGCCTTTCTGATTTATGCCTCCCTAGGTAGAAATGAAGAGCAGCCACCAGATTTTGCATGCTGACTGCTGCTAGCCTCACCTCCACTTTTTGTCTCTGGCTGACCTAAGGAGTTTTTACCCTACAGGCACTTGCAATGATTCCCATGGGTTAAGGCAGGAATGTTTTTCCTTCTAAGGAACCCAGGATGGTGGAGAAGCCAGCTGTCTGCCTTGATCTCAGTTTTTCCATTGTAGAGGCTACACTTTTTCAGTGTAGAAAGAAGTCTAGGGGCAGTTTTCCATGTGGTGCCTGGCAGCTTGCTGGAGGGGCATCAAGGTTAAAGAAATTCATTTCCCTACCTTCTGCTCCTGGTTTTTCACTTCTCTGAGGCTCCAGGGATTGTCGCAGCCTCAGTTTTAAGTTTTGGAATGTTCCGGGTGATAATCTTGGCACTAGATAGTTGTTTTTGCTTTTCTATGAGGGAGAGTGAAGCCAGATTGCTCCTACTCTGCCATTTTGATGCCATCAGTGAATCCATTTTAAATTTTCACTGAATCATCTGCTGGTGGTGATTAGAGAAGAAACTTCAGTGTTTGACATGTTAACAAAAGGCAGCTAAGTGGTTGCAAAGGTCACATGGCAGAGTCAACAAATCAGCAGCTATTGCTAGGGAAGAAGGAGGGCAAGAGCAGTCTCAGGGTTTCTTTTTCTCTTTGAGCTCAGCACACAGTCTTGCAGAGAAGCAACCTTTCTTCCCCTCATATTTCTTGAATTGTGTAGTGGTTGTTATTCTTTTTCATCTTCTGGCTGCTACTTCATTTTTGAGTTTTCATTTTGACATAAAAGAGGCACTGCTCCACCCTTCAGTTTTTGTTTTCTTCTTTTTTCTCCACTTTAATCTACATTCTCCTTCTGCCTCTTGGCTCTCACCCATCTTTCATTTGGAGAGTATCAGCAGGAATCAGCCAGAGGGATAGTTTGCTGTATATAGAATTGGCCTCTTCAAGCTGTAGACAGACTTTCCCAGAATGTCATTTCAATGTCAGACAGGTCTTCAGGGCAGCAACACAGTACCTGGAAGGATGGGATGGCCATAAAAATGTGCCAATCAGATCTCTTGCTTCGGGGAGCATAACTGATTGGTAGCCTCAGCTGCTCTTCTTCTAGCTCTTCCCTGCTCATTTGTTTGTGCCAAAAGCATACCTCCCATGAATTCCTTCCAGCTAACAAATGAGCATAGTGGGGATACTGGCCTCATAGATGCAGGCCTATTCCTGTAAAACACAGGACTCTTGTTTTGGTGACTTTACTTGAGAATTTCCATATGGCTAAAACCTTGTGAGAACTGTGCTGCAGCTTGGAACTCTTATTACTTAATCCCCCTTAATTTCTCCTTTGGAAGCCCCAAAGATGTTTAAATGCTGAGAAAGATTGAAAATGGCTGAGAAAACTTGGGACCCTAAAAAATGAGATGGGGGCAACTGGATGGATTTCCTGAGGATATTGACTCTGCACACTCCTCCCCATCCTGACCATTCTCAGAGCTTTCAGCAGTTAACAACCCTTCCCTAGTAAGAACTACGCTACCCTCTTGGTAGAAGATAAAGCAGTGAATCAAGAAGAATCCCACTCAAGAGCTGCCTCTACTTCCTCTCCTGCATTCCACACTGATAACTATGATTCCAGCTGAAGATGTGCTGGGCCAGATAAGGGAAGGAAGAAATTATATACTAGAGAAACTATGAATTTTAGCTAGCTTATACTTGTATTGGAATTTTAGTGATATTTGATGGAGGGTACTGGAATGTAAGAGTGGACAAGCAAAAATTCATTGACTTGGGGGAACTTTCTCGACACTGAATTTAACATTCTTGTGAGGACCCCTGGGGATAGGGTAAACTCACCTCTAGGGTGGCTATTAGAAGCCTGGAGCATTGTGGAGGTAAATTGCAGGCTCGTTCCTGTGAGAAATGCAATTTTGCCTGGAGTATTTCAACAGGCACCCTCAGCTGATGTGTTTGCCGTTGGCCTGGCTGACACTTTCTTAGAACCACACTGCAGTTTGCTGCAGGTTGAATTGCCTTCCACTGAGTCATCCTTCTTTTCCCCTCTTTCACAGCTGTCTGACTCCGCCCACTCTTTGAATTTCCCTCTTCTTTTTTTTTTTTTTTTTTTTTGGTTTGTTTGGTTTTTTTTGAGACGGAGTCTCGCTCTGTCGCCCAGGCTGGAGTGCAGTGGCACAATCTCGGCTCACTGCAAGCTCCGCCTCCCGGGTTCACGCCATTCTTCTGCCTCAGCCTCCCGAGTAGCTGGGACTACAGGTGCCCACCACCATGCCCAGCTAATTTTTTTTGTATTTTTAGTAGAGATGGTGTTTCACCGTGTTAGCCAGGATGGTCTCGATCTCCTGACCTCGTGATCCGCCTGCCTTGGCCTCCCAAAGTGCTGGGATTACAGGCGTGAGCCACCGTGCCCAGCCTGAATTTCCCTCTTCTTTATCCTATTGGGGTATTTCCCCCAATAAATCTCTTGTATGTAACATGTCATCTTGGTGTCTGCTTTTAAGAGGAATCCAAATTAACATAGGGGAACATTCTGGTATTAGTCTATGAGGGGAAAAGCCAGAAAGAGGTAGAAACTCCATAAAAACTTGTTTTTCTTGAGAAATTATTTTCCCTGGATTTTCCCCCCAAAATCTCCAGTAAACAAGCAATGAGTTGTTTGTCCCCAAGCTATCCTTACACCCTCAGACTTAGAATTCTATTTCCCAAGGCTACTCCCCTTCACAGGAGAATATAAATTACAACACTCATAAAGCAGAGATTGAAGAGCATGAGCTCCAATTTAGACTTCTGAGGCCAGAGGGCTCTGATTCTGTCCTCAGAGTTCCCATTCCAAGTCAGTTTTAAGCTGATAATTATGGAAACAAAAGGAAGCTTGCTGATCACAGTCCTGTGTGGTCTGTCTGTGCGCAATGTGTCTCAATCCCTCCCTTTACTTTCATACTTAATAATGTTATCTGTTACCAATTAGGGAGCCATAAGATCTATTCCCACATAGGACCCATCCCAGATGAATCCTTGTGTGGTTCTGATTAGGTTTCAGGCTCCACCCAGCCCAGAGATTTTGTAATTTGACAGGAAGAGCTGCCTTGGGGTTTGATAGAAATACCTGGAAGTGAGAGCCCACCTTGTGCCAATTTCCTTCCATTTGAGTGAAATTACTTTTACTTCGCCACTTTCACTTTCACCTTCACCAAACATACCCTCACTTTTGAGCAAGACTCACCTGGTTGATATTGGCTGCCTTCCCTGAGGCTCCTATATTGTGAATTTTTACAAATATTCTTCTGCATCCCTCCTCACCTGTGAGTAGTTTGTGCACCTACTTCAAACGTTCATTTGCTGTGTGAAGTGCGGGTTACTTTGATATGTCTTTCCCAAAACGTGTGTCATAGAACATCGATTCCTTGAGATGTTAATAAGTGTCCTGCAAAAATGGCTTCAGTCAAATAAATTTAGAGAAGTCTGTGTTTAAAAATACATATGTATAGGAACACATAAAACATTTTGACTTTAAGACTTCTCAGGGTCTTTAAGGTGATCAAGAGTGTGGTGAATCTTCAAGAGGGAGATAAAGTATGTAATAACTTCCAAAATTATTTACCACAAAATTCATAGAGTCCATTCTTATTTTTGCAGTAACTTCACAGCTGATGCCTCAGGGACTGGCATGCACAAAATTCAGGGCTGCATGTGAGAAGGGTGTGGGGTGCCTTCCCCTGATAAGGAGTCTCTGCTGAAATAAGACTGATCCCTGTTGCCCCTCCAAGGAGCTTCCTGCAGCAAGAGCCATCGAGACTGCAAATGATTTGATTTTAACGTCCTGGATGCTTCTATGGCAACATAAAAGTGTTTAATGCTAGTCCCTGCCTTCAACTTTAAACACTGCCAGACCCAGACTCTGAGATGTGCAGTTAATTATTTTAGTTCCTTTTCTTCCCGGATTCAATTGGGTTCCATCAAAAACACAAAGCTCATCATGGCTGAGAAAAACAGGTCACAGTTGGAATTCATTTGGCAATAGAGGATATTGGATTATGTCCCTGAATATCTGCTTTGAAAACACTAAAACTTCCAAGCTTTTGCTAAACAGACTGTTCCTGTTTATGTGACACACCATAAGCCATGGGTCCAGACTGTACTTCTGTTAGAAGGCCTCCAAAATTGTAGTTTATATTCAAATCTATCGCGCATCAAAACCCAAATTTGAGAAAACTCCAGGATACATATACATTCGGTGCTATGGTCTAAACATAACCTGAATTGCTTTAGAATGAACATTTTTGTCAATTACTCTCTGGAGTTAGGGACTCCTTTCCATGTAGATCACCTGACAAACCCAAGCAGGAAATACAGCCTAAGTCAAATTGAAAAGATTTAAGTGCTTGGCTAATACAGCAAATCCTAGGGATCTAGGATTCAGGGGACATTCCCTTATTGGTGGTTTTCTTACAATCTTGAGGCTCAGTCTGATGGTTGGACATAATTCGATGTTTAAATACTCCAGGGCTAACTCAATGAGCCTGGGAATATAAAGAGAACTGCTGTTGCACTGTGGAATATTCAGTTATTACATGCAATTTCTTTTAAAGTTCCCATGCATTTTCTTTACCACTGACGATTTACTTCAATATTTATTTTTATTTATATATTTATTACTCCCTTCCACTGAAGATCTGAGGGCATAGATTTATTCCAAGAATATGAGATCTTTCCAAATATACAAGACTAGTTTTCTATTCATTTGTTGTTCATTCTGCATTGGTTCCCCAAAAGTGAACCACATTGCTATTCCTATAGGGATAGGACATTGCAACTCCCTCTTTCCACTTAGTAATTTTTTTCCTGGAGAAGGATGACAGTGTCTACGAGGGAGGCCTGTTTGTTGTGGCATGTGGCATAACAGGGAGAAGGTCCATAAAGGGAGGAGTGAAGGAAGGTGTGGTTAAGAAGGGATAAGGGGAAATGAGGACAGAATTAATGAGCGTGTTAGGAACAAGAAGATGTCAGGAAACTCTGTGTATTTGACTTTCTGAAGTTCACAGTTTCAACACATGCGTTTGGCTTGGTTTAACTACATGGAGCTTTGATAATGCTCTTTTCCTAAGGGAAACACTGACACTTCAGGCTTGCAGAGACAAGCACAGTCTAGCTCAAGCTTGTCCAACCCACAGCCCACTGGCCACATGTGGCCCAGGATGCCTTTGCAGCCCAACGCAAATTTGTAAACTTTCTTAAAACATGAGATTTTTTTTTTGCAATTTTTTTAGCTCATCAGCTACTGTTAGTGTTAGTGTATTCTGTGTGGAGCCCAAGACATTTCTTCTTCCAATGTGGCCCAGGGAAGCCAGAAGTTGGACACTCCTGCTCCAGCTGAATGCTTTTTCCAGGATCTTTTTTTTTTAATGTCCAAAGGAAATAAAATAAAAAGCCCAGAATATTTTGTAAGACAAAAAATATATTACTGTAGTTGGAAGCCATGACCTAGGAAGGGGTGGGGGTCATGAGCAGGGCACCTGCTAGGGATCTGGTCACAGTAGCAAAGGTCTATCACTTGGCATGGGAGGTTTGGATAGGCAGAGAAGAAAGTCTCTCTATAAGGATGAGGTAGTCTTTTTACCCTTCAACACTTTTTAAATCACCTTACAGGAGGGAAGAATTTGAATTATGCATTGGAAAGTTGCATTCTTTAATATGGTCTCCTCATTTCTATGAATTGAGATGTTTTCTATGATTCTCCTTATTCTGTAGCAATAGAGGAAATCACTCCCTTATCTGTACTGCATCTTTGTAGCATTTGTGCATAGATCTGTTATCACAATTACCACCCTATTTGATTACTTATCTATCTTCTGTATTAAATGATTCTTGGAAGGACAGGGAGCATGCCACATTCTTCTCACTTGCTCGGTGCCCAGCATGGTGCCAAGTACTTAACAAGAACTAAAATAATGTTTTTGGACTTAATTGAAGGTGGCCACAGTGGGAGTGGAGAGAGATATGAAAGGTATAAAATCTACCTTGTTTTCAGAATCAGAAGGAAATTAAGGACGAGTTATTGGAATCATTAAGCTTCATTTTCCACCTGCAGCCACAGATCTGTTAACTACAGTTAAATTTGCACAGACATGCAAACATTAACCACATACCCTTCCTCCATTATAGCTCAGGCTGAAAACCAAGGCTCTATCATAGTTCACAGCCTGACCAAGCCAATCTGAGTTTGTACCAGCCACCAGCTGCTCCTCATCCTTGTCAGACAGAAAAATAGATACATGACCTATAGCTGTCACAAATTACAGTGCTCATGCTACCCAGAATAGTACAAGCTGTTCTTTCTTTTCTCAACAGTCAATCAACCTAGATGTAGAAAACCCATTAGGGCATCTTTGCTGTGCTTTCCCCTGCCTCCTTCATCCTCTCATTGCATCCCCGCATGAAGAGCTCTAGGCTGAACTATTTCTTTTGCTAAGTTAATTAAGGCAGGGGACAGCCACTGCTGCTGGTGGGAGGCAATTACACACATGAGCAGATTTTATCATTAATGTCTTCCCCTTAAACTGTTTCATACTCAATTTTCCTGGCTCAGTTTCATTTATTACTCATAATTAGAGCCAGCTCCTACTTACTCAATTCAGCAGGTACTTTTGAAGCGTTTATGGTGAGAGAAAGGCTGTGTCTGTAACCACTGGCAAGCAAAAGACACATGTAAACATCTTCTTTGCTTGATTTTCAGCATGCTCACTCCTGACACATACAAGCAGGGCAGCTCAAAACCGTGGCAGGATGGGTAGCTGGGGAATGTGCACATCACTTTGTTGCTGTTGGGGGTATTTAAGCAGGGGCTGCACTCGCACATTCAACCACTGTTTATTAAGTGCTTCCTGTGGACAGAAGTCCTTGTGTTGTCCACTGTTTAATAGGTCCAGGAAGGTGGCTGGATGAGAATTTAGGATGATGGTGGTGGTGGTGGTGGTTTGGGGACGGGGTTAGAAATCACACTATGGCAGTTTAAACTCTGATTCTTCTGGTAGGGCTGGGCAAAGCTGCTTCTTCACAGACTAATCCTCTCTTCCTAAAAAAGAAAATTAAAGTTATTCAAAGCCAGACAGCAGGGACTATTGTGTGTCCTCCCAGGTCTCATTTAGTCATTGAAAAAACATTTTCTAGTGAGTTCAAAAAAATTACTTAAAGCCGGTTTCAAAGATACTAAGTTACCTGTATCCATAAAGCTCAGCTCCCTGTTTGCTTATAGGAAAATTTTTTTACTGATCTAAATTTTGTGGAAAGAAGATGCAGGAGCATTATGACCTGAGAAGTTTGGGACCTCTCGCCTGGACCTTTTCCTTTAGGCAAGAAAGGTGAGCCCCTTGGGCTTGCATGATTACATCTACAGGAAGGGACAATGGCACCCTCTGCTGGCTTACCTAGGTCAAGATGCTTTTTGCTTCTATCCTTCATTGGCAAATTGAAAGACAAATTGTTCTTTACCTACCTTCACTGCTGATAGACAGGAGCAACTTGACCTGACTTTGAAAATTACTTCAACACTCTTCCTCTTGAGAGAGCCTCTTCTTTTGCAATTACTCTACATGCTTGCATACATAAAGTACTGGCCTTGGTCTTAAAAGCGCTGGGTTTAGAATCCTGGTCTTCAGCAAGAACAATGATTGCTACTTCTCTTCTCTAAGATGCAAGATGGGGACTACTGTGAAAATTAAATTAGCAAATGTGTTAAGATAGAACATGATGTGCACCCAGAGAAAAATAAGATATATTAAAGAAGCATTGTGTAAGCATTCATCTACTTTTTTCTCACTATGAAGTACAACTTTAATAGTCAGATGGGATCCATATATATGAAAAAAGGGGTACAGTGATTATTATCAAATCTTTTTGTCTTCTCCACAAGGTACTGAGTCAAATGCTCTGCAAGGAAAAATAAAGAAATGCTATACATTTATCAGAACCTTCTGTATCCATCTTTGATCAGTTGCAGAGCTTAGGCTCCAAGGTTTTCTTGCTAAAGAGCTAGTGTTTGTTTTAACCTATGTGATGAGGAAATTTAAGAGAATTCAGAATAAACCAGCAACAAAACCAAGAGTCTCACCAGAACAGACCACTCTGTATGCTAGCTTTATGTTTTTGTGTCTTTGTAACCAAAAAAAAAAATCAGTCTTTTTGTGTGTGTGAACTCTGGACATGGCAGTGCAAAATGGGCTCTCTCTCCATGACCTGAGCTTCTGTAGCCCTCTGCCCGTCGCAGCTCCTCTGAGTGACTGGCTGTCCTAGTGAGCTGTGATAGTGTGTGGAGTGAGTTGTTTTTCTTCTCAGAGTGGGAAATAAATCCTTCCATTTTTGCCGATGCAACACCATTAAATGTGTGTAAATCATCCTCCATCCACAAAAGTCAAACACAGCCAGGCGAACTAAGGCATTTTAACTCCAATACCTACTTCTTGCACTTTACTGTTATTTCCAAAAAGATCTTACTTAAATCTTGATTCTACCACATATTAGCTATCTAACTGTGAGCCAGTTATTTGATCTGACTGAACTTGAATGTTCTCATCTCTGACAGAACAATATCTACACATAGGGTTGTCATATTCAATGAGATGAAGTAGATTGAAGACCTAGCACAGAATCTGCCATTTATGTCTGTTTAATAGATGACAGTTATCATTGATTAATGTTACTAAATCTTCTACAAGAATTAGGACTTTTACATAGTAAAAATTAAAAATAATGTTATTTATTAAAAATCTATTTTTAGATATATTTATGTTATATTTGAATATATTTATTTGCAAAACTCAAATATTGCAGCATCTCACTCACTGCTGGGGGTGATGACATGAAGGAATGACTTGTGTATGGCCCATGTGCAAGTCAAGGCCATAATTGCATTGGCTCTATGAATGGTCTTCAGGGCCCCATCTCCAGTGCCATAGTTATGAGCAGGGTTATTAGAGGCTACCAGTTACTCATAAAACCAGTCTGTGTCACAGTGCTCCAGGCCTCCTGGCAGGCTGCTCCAGAGCTGGAGCACAAGCTGCTCCCTGCTGGCTGCTCCTTGCCTTGGAGACGGCCAACTGGCTAGCCATATGCATAAGCCTGAAACTGGACCCCTTCCTTACACCATACATGAAAATCAATTCAAGATGCATTAAAGACTTAAATGTAAAACCCAAAACTATAAAAAACCCAGGAAGACAACCTAGGCAGTACCATTCTGGGTGTAGGCATGGGCAAAGATTTCATGATGAACATGCCAAAAGCAATTGCAACGAAAGCAAAAATTGATAAATGGGATCTAATTAAACTAAAGAACTTCAGCACAGCAAAATAAACTATCAACAGAGTAAACAGACAACCTACAGAATGGGAGAAAACTTTTGCAAACTGTGCATCTGACAAAGGTCTAATATCCAACATTTATAAGGAACTTAAATTTACAAGAAAAAAAACAACCCCACTAAAACGTGGGCAAAGGACATAAACAGGACCCCTCTCAAAGGAAGACATGCATGTGGCCAACAAACATATGAAAAAAAGCTCAATGTTACTGATTAGTAGGGAAATGCAAATCAAAACCACAATGAGATGCCATCTCACACCAGTCAGAATGGCTAATTATTAAAAAGTCAAAAAAATAACAGATGCTGGTGAGGTTGTGGAGAAAAAGGAACACTTACCTTCTGTTGGTGGGAGTATAAATTAGTTCGACCATTGTGGAAGACAATGTGGCCATTTATAAAATACCTAAAGACAGAAAAACCATTTGACCCAGCAATCCCATTATTGGATATATACCCAAAGGAATATAAATTTTTCTGTTATAAAGACACATGCGCATATATGTTCATTGCAGCTGTATTCACAATAGCAAAGACATAGAATCAACCCAAATGCCAGTCAATGATAGACTGGATAAAGAAAATGTGGTACATATACACCATGGAATACTATGCAGCCATAAAAAAGAATGAGAGAATGTCTTTTGCAGGGACATAGATGGAGCTGGAAGCCATTATCCTTAGCAAACTAATGCAGAAAACAACACACCAAATACCGCATGTTCTCACTTATAAGTGGGAGCTAAATGATGGAACACAGGGACATATAGAGGGGAGCCGATTTGAGGGTGGAGGGTGGGAGGAGGGAGAGGGTCAGTAAAAATAATTAATGGATACTAGGCTTAATACCTGGGTGATGAAATAATCCATACAACAACCTCCATGACCCAACTTTACCTATGTAACAAACCAACACATGTACCCTTGAACTTAATAAAAGTTAAAAAAAAAAATTTCACGCATCACCCCTTCTCCACCACAGAGTAGTGCTAGAGAGTGAAGTGGGCACTATGGCTTAAACTGGCTGTGGCTTGATTCAGTCACAAACCACAGTTGGTTTGCGCTGAGACGCCGGCTCAGGTTAGTCAATTTCAAAAAGAAAAATGAAGAGATTTTAGAAACTCCTTTTTGAAATCAGTGTTCATTTGGGCCTATAATTTCCTGAGGCAAGCCCTATGCTAATTTTATTGCCGTTTCTTTACATAAATAGGTGGCAGGATGAAGGAGTGGAAGCTTCCAGGGAAACACCAGGTAGCCTGGTACACTGTCAACACTGGCTTCTAATAGGTATTTAGAAAACCCTGAGGTTAGCATCAGTTTTTCTAGGCGCAAAAGAGCCCACGTGAAGGAAATTATGGGGAAAGAGTGGGAGAAAGGAGGCGGCGAGAGATTCAGCTACAAGCTAGCAGGAAGGAGGAAGGCTTGTGGGGAGGGTAGGCTGGTGTTGGAGATAGTGTCAACTGGATAGTGTGTTCCAGTTCAGCTCCGGCCATTTGTCAGAGTGAAAGTCTGCACGGCATGTCACAATGTGGGTTTTGACCTGACCCAGCCGGTTCTGATGCTCCCAATATCACAAGAAACTGCCGTTCAGGAGATGATGGCAAAGTAAGATGAAGAAAGGAAGGTCTCAGCTCTAGAAGTGAGGGTAGGAACAGGCCCCGCAGCCAGCCAGCCAGAGAACAATGCTGCTTTCGCTGTCTTCAAAATCCTGCTCGGTCTTCCTTTTCCACTCAATGTAAAAGCCACAGTCTCCCTGTGGCTCTCACGGCCGTCGATGCTCTGGCCCTTCTTGTGGCCTCTCTGACCTCATCTCCTCCTGCTGTCCCCCTCCCTCCCTCCAACGCCCCTCTCCTCCTCGCTGTTCTACAACCCCCCCAAGACATGCTCATGCATCCGAGTCTTTGTACTCAGGTTCACCCAGCCTAGAATGTTCTTCCTACATATCTGCTTGTTCCCTCCTCTAGCTCCTTTAGATCTTTTCTCGGGTGGCCTTTCCTGACAACCCGATTTAAAACCGCAACTGCTTTACCTCTAATTATTTTGCTTATAGTCTGTTTTTGCCTTCCTGAATACAAATTCCATGGGGAGGCAGAGGTTTTCCCTGTTGTCTTCATCACTCAGAACAGCTGCTGCACATGTTAGGCACTCAGAGCGTATTTGTTTTTCAACAAATGAATCTTGGACTTGCAATTCTCAGCACCATATCTCTGATGGGGCACGCATGCTCCAGGAAGTCTTCAGTCCTGAGCACATGGGGCTCTCACAGAAGTATCAAGGAAGGGGCTCTAGTCCAGTGGGGACTAGGAATGCTTCAGGAGTGTTTAAGATTCAGCAATAGACCCCTGGCAGTTTACAGGATCGTAACCCAGCCGACTTTGAGGAATAGGCATAAGACTAGGGCACCAATGACTAAGCCCCTACCATCAAGACCACGGAAGTGTCAGAAAATAAAGTCCAGTTGAAGCCGTGTCCCCACCAGGGACAGCAGCCACATATAGAAGAAAAGACCCGTGTGAAGTTTGGAGGCAAAATTTAGCACCTAGATTAACCAAGAGCTGTAGACAAGAACAGGTGTGTTTGTCTTGTCGTGGCTTTGGGCCAGAGCTCCCTATTTCCCACTCTGCTATCCATCTGCCCCCCATCTCCCCAAGACGGGTCTGCTATCTGCCTGCCCCCCATCTCCCCAAGACTGGTCTGTTCATGTCTCAGCTTTGTCTTTATTAGCCCAGATGCATATCCGAAGGCTTGTCCTGGGAGTATTTTACAGCACAAATCTCATCTCAAAATTGAGTTGGGCCTCTAGGGCAGACCTGATGCAGATGTATAAGGCAAGGTATTAGCCCAGTTCCTGACAGGGATGCTCAATTTTAAGACCCTCAAAGAAAAAGCACTTCATATACATTTTCTTGTTTAACCATCACTCAATCTCATCAAATAGGTTATTCTTAAACAGCTGAGGACAGTGGGTCTCAGAAAGGCTCAACATTTGCCCAAGTTCACCTGGGAGGTGATAAGTGGCAGCCGGTAGGTTTTGCTCCAGCTATGACTCTGGAGCTGTGTCCATTTCCTTGAACCACTTTGCCACATGACATCAGCAGCAGTGGCAGGGGGTGGGTGCTTCCCGCCTTCTTCTTCAGAGGCCTTGTCACCAGCCTGCCTGAACTGTGTCAGTGTGACCTCTCAATCTGGAATACTGTGTGTTTTGGCCAGCAGTCAGCTGTACAGGAAACAAAGAGAACCCAAGTCAAGCCAGGTTGGTGTGTTCTTTCTGGCAGTCTGTAAGGAGATCCCTGTGCCAGCCAGCCAGAGATAGCTCCCCTATCACTGGAGATCATGTCCCGCACTAAGTCTCAAAGCTGCCTAAGCCTGGAGAAGGCTACTGAGACATCTATGTCACAACATTCAGCCAGAAAGTCTTGAAATGGTCCCTTGGGAGTTTTTCTCTACCTAAGGCCTATTCCACCTTTTCTCTTCCAGGCTGTGGCTACCAGCCCCTCTGGGGTTGCAAGTCGCACCAAACAAAGGATTCATTCAACAAATGTATTCATTCAGTAAATATTTTTGAGTACCCAATATGCGCTAGAATGCCTGAAAGTGACTGTGAACTAATTCTTTGGGTTATGAGTCTCTAAAGTTTGGGCAGGGTCATTTTTTTGTGGCAGTAGGAATGTGAGTACTGTGAACAAGGCCACCTAAGGGAAAATTAGTCATTCGTGCTGCTGGCTGCCTATTCTCGAGGCTGCCCTTGGCCCTTACATTTCCCATAGCTATCTAATACATTCCTGCTGCCCTTCAGGCCAAGGATACTGCTATGGTATTCTCAGTTACAACACAGCCTAACAAAATGACCCCATATTCTGGATATTTTCTTAGACCCTCATTGAAAGTTATCGATTCTGGGTCTCATTCTTTAGAGGTCCTGATAAATTCTGTCAGGTTAATATTAATAACTGTTTCATGTATAACCCTCATTAAAATTTCATTTCAAAGAAGCATATTATAACTTCACTTAAAGGAAGGACAACTAGTGGGCAATTTGAAGGGCCTAGCTGCCTCATAAGACGGGGAGGTGGGCCTGGGATATCTCTGTAACCAAATGATGTAATTTAGTTTAATGGAGTCAGCAGCCACCTATAAAAGCAGCCATGTCCCCAGCGGACAAAGATGTCACCTGGTTTAACCTCATGTAACCCAAACATTCCTTGATTTCAAGAGGATACAATGCATTTCCTCTACAGACTCAAAAAAAAAAAAAAACAAAAACATACAATTTCTCAAAATCTCAAAGTTCCAAAAGAAAATTCCAAAATTACAAAGTACCAAAAAATTTGCCACCAAACAACGTTTTAGAATTCTGATGCAATCTGTGACTACAAGGAACACTGTTCCTGGTGCTGTGCATTGGGTGTAGAGTGGATGCTGTTAGCATTCCTCCAAGATCCCTTTTCAGTGTGTCCGTCCATGAAGACTGTGTGGTTTTGCTTCTAAATACCTGCACCTGCTGCTTTCTCTGGACGCCTACACTTGGGCTACTGGAGCCTTTGCTGAAAGTGCCCGAGAGTTTACGTCCTCCTGAGGCAGCCCTTAGCCAATGACTGGTAGAAAATGGAAAATGGAAGTCCAGCTCAGAGAATTCCTGTGCAGGATCTGTTTGAAGTTACCCTTAGCAGGATTTTGCCTGAATTGCACAATTGCTTGGTTTTCTCCTTCCTTGTCCTGCCTTCCCTACCACTTTCAGTTTTTTCTTGGGAGCGTTTCTTCGTGAATTGATTGCACGTGAATCTTGTTCTAGGGTCTCCTTCTGACATCGCTGTCCCAAGGAATGGAAGTAACAATGCTTCAGTCTCAGTGCAGGCTTCCCCAAAATGTATGCTACTTCCAAACAGAAGCACCTTTGACCTGAAATTCCAGCCCACCCACCCCCTTCCAAATACATACCTAGATGCTTCTCCTGGGGGCTTTCACAGCATTTAATAGGCTGTATGTCTGGCTCAGAACTCTTTGAGAGCATAAACTGTTTTAGTTATTATTTGAATTTTAAGTGAAATGATTTGTGATCCCAAAATTATTTGTGAAATGACTGTGAACCAGTCTCAATCAATTTAGAAAGTTTATTTTACTAAGGTTGAGGACATGCCCATGACACAGTCTCAGGAGGTCCTGACCACATGTGCCCAAGGTGGTTATGTTACAGCAGGTAGTCACACAGACATGAGCAGGGCAGGTGAAGGTCCCCCTCAACCAGGAATGTCAGGCAACCATCAGGTGATGGGCAGTTATTAAACTGTCTCAAATAATTGGTTGCAGCCAGCATCAGGGAAAGGCAGTCTTCCTATAAACAGAAACACCTGAAACTGGTAATCAGCAGCTTCCTGACAAGATCTCAGGAGTTGGGGGAATGGGCTCAAGCATGCACATTAAGAGGCAATGGTGTCTCACCTTCTAGGGACATTTGACTGGTAAGGGAAGAATGCCTCAAGTGAGCATGCATACACCTCCAGTAAACACACTGCGCATGTGTCCCCTCCCAAGTGCTAGCAGGCTGCTGTGCGTGTGGACAGCCCACCCCAAGGGAAGAATCAGGGCAGAAATGACACAAGATCCTGTAAGCATGCCAATGAGTCAGAAGGCGGAATTGTGCCCTTGATCTCTCAAGTCGCCCACTTGGCCCTCTTCCAAGTAAGTGTACTTTACTTCCTTTCATTTCTGCGCTAAAGCTTTTTGATAAGCTTTCACTCCTGCTCTAAAACTTGCCTTGGTCTCTCACTCTGCTTTATGTCCCCTTGGTCGAATTCTTTCTTCTGAAGTAGCAAGAATTGAGGTTACTGCAGATTCCTAAGGATTCACCACCGCTAACAGTCAGGACACAGCTTGGTTTTGCCAATTTTAGGGACACATGAGACATCAATCAATACATGTAAGATGTATATTGGTTCTGTTCGGAAAGGCAGGACAACTCGAATCAGGAGCTTCCAGGTCATCAGTAGATTTAAACATTTTTCTGAATGACAGTTGGTTATTATCAATAGAAAGAAATGTCTGGGTTATAAGAGGTTGGGGAAACCAAGGTTTTATGTAGATGAAGCCTCCAGGTAGCAGGCTTCAGAGAGAATCGATTGTGAATATTTCTTATCAGACTTAAAGAGTCTGTTCTACCAGTAATTCCAAAAGAGAGGAGGGTAATAAAGCATGTCTAGCTCCTCCTTCCCATCATGGCCTTAATGAGTTTTTCAGGATAACTTTGGAATGTCCTTGGCTGAGAGGAGGGGCCCATTCAGATGGCTGGGTGGAGCTTAGAATTTATTTTTGGTTTACAGATTGAATAAATCACATGTTGCTGGGCAGCCACAAAGTCCCAGGAGCCCTTCCAAGCATGGAGATGCATAAAAGTCATTGGAATGAAAATGGCATTAGATACCTCTCTTGCAAAGCACAAGCCAAGACACATGGAGTACTGCATTATTTTGATTTTCTGATAATGCATTTCTTATGGATAGTTTTGCAATTCTCATGAAATACTGGAAAATACTAGAAGGCTAACAGGCCTGGTGCCTGCTTCAAGGGGAAGGAATTGGGAATGATTTAGATTATCTCACTGGATGCAGTCAGCAGCAGATAGGTTACAATTAATGTCTAGATTATAACACTAAGAATAAATGAATTGCTGGAAAAGTTATGTCCTCATAATGTCAGCCTCAGGCCAGACTTCTTATTGGAAAAAGTTTATTTTAAAAAACAACTGCTGATCCTGTGACATATTAAATGCCTTTTACCAACCACAATATTGGAGGACTTCTGGCTTGTCCTGATTGATAGCAATTCAAAGGCTATAAGGGGCCGTAACTGTTCCTCACACAGGTTTTCTTTATAAACCCTCCCTGGGCTCTTAAATCATTAGTGAGATGTCATTGGTTTAGGAGAGAAACACCTACCCTGAGTTCAAACCTAAATGTTTTGGGGATTTGCAAGAAAAAGTAATTAGGTCTCAGAGTGGACAGCATCAGGCAGAAGTGATCAAACTGAGACAGGCTCTTTGTGTCCTGCTTCTTAGTGAGGCTAAATGTCAAATGAACTAATGACACAAGCTATGGGTTAATTATATCCTATTAGTAGGTCATGAAAGACAACTGGATCGTGGCTCTGAAGCAGCCTGATAGGCTAGACCTGTAAATGGAATAGCAGAAAAAGCTGGCATGTGATTCATTTATCGTTTACTTCTACATCAGCCAAAAGATAGCTTTCTTATTAAACAAAAGTATGAGTGAATGAGTCAAAAGTCATCACCTTGCAAGAGGGAGATGCAAATCACTCAGGAGCCACCCAATGACTGGACAATGTCAAGGTTTTCTTACATAGATTTGGTATGCCCTCTAAAAAATGAGATGAAGCCACAAGCTGTGGCAGGTAAATTAACCCAAAACAAATTAGTCCAGGTTTCATTCTCAAGGGCTGTATAGCTATCTAGGATGAATAAATTAAGGTGGGCCTCATGGAAGTAGCTTGTATTAATTAGGTCTTTTGCTTATAAATAGACTACTTGTATTCTGTTTCTAGTACTGCTACTGGCAATAGCACCCAGAACACTGCAATGAATTTCATAGGTTTCAAATAAAAGTTTTGCGAGCTGGACCTAATATGGGAGTTGGCCTAAGCCATCTTATGAATGATACTGTTATAAAATGATACAAATATCATGCTCAAAAGTAATAAAAATGCTTTGAATTTTTCCCACATATTGCTCAAATGTGACTCATCTTTTTCAAAAATGGCAAATATGTGGCATGAGGGCCACCTTCCCATGTCCATGGCAAGCATTATTCAGTGTCTCTATGTCATTCTTTCCTACCAATTCTGACTGGGCCTCAGAATCCTTTTTAGCACAATGCCCTAGATGTGATGTACCAAGTGATCAGAGAAACATGAGTTAGAACCTAAATTTCAATAGATTTGTGAGGTTTAAGTGAGAGTTATTTAAGACGGAGTGGAAAAAGAAATTTTGGAGCCACATGCTTTCTCTATAATTGCTAGTATGAACTGAATGCTTATCATCAGCCTAAAATGTATTAACTCATTTAATCCTCATAAAAACTCAATGTAGGAGATATTAGTGTTTTGTTTTTCACCTGTAGAATTGGGATAATGAGGTCCAAAGAGGTTAAGAAACTTGGTGAAGAGTATACAGCTATTGTCAGAGCTGGGATTACCCAATACTTCTGGCTGCAGATGCTATACTCTGAACCATTGGGATGAAAAGAATTCAAAGAGATAAATAATACAGAGAGACTAGAAAGAGAGTAAAATCATTGAAATGAAGAAAAAAATGTAAAAGGATATGTGGGAAAAGAAAAAGATCCATATTTATAATTTTTGATAGAATTATAGATAGCTGTGTTTTGAAAAATGTCTTTGAGCATATATACAATTACATATATATGTGTTCTTTAGCTATTGATTGTATATCATGGCAGACTTTATATATATATGTGTGTGTGTGTGTGTGTGTGTATGTATACATTTTTCTCAATGTTAACAAACAGTAGCAACAACAGGACATGTTAACATTTTCCAGAATATAAGAAGACACTTTACAATTTGACCTTTTCCAATCATTCTGGTGAAAGTCCATTTTCTGAAGAAGAGTGAAGGGTAAATGTCACACGGCTGAATCACAGACTACTAAAAAGGTTAAAGCAAACGCAGAGCATTGCCACAGTTCTTTTAGCCTGAGACGTGATAATAAGTAAACTGACTTTATTTTGAAAAAATTGTTCCTATGGTGGTATAACAGTATCTTTTCATAGACAATAATTAGGACAAAAATGCAGGGACGTGAAATTCCAGACTCACTTCCTGAATGTCAGCATCAAGGTTTTCTTTTATTATTTAGGGAAAAAAAGTGTGCTTTCTATGCATTTGCCAGAAGATATAGCTCTCTGTCAACTTTTGATACACTACTCCATCAGTTTATCAGTGTGCAATGATGAAAGCCTTGTGACTTCCAGGGTGGACATTAGAAAAACAAGAAAGGTTAAAAATTCATTTGATTCTATACAAACCAGTTGTTATGATCTGAATACTCGTGTCCTCTCCGAGTTTACATGTGGAAATCCTAACCCCCAATGTGAGGGCATTTGAAGATGGGGCCTTTGGGAGGTGATTATGTCATGCGGCCAGAGCTCTCATGAATGGGATTAGTGCCCTTATGAAAGAGGCCCTAGAGGCCTCACTTGCCCCTTCCTTCATGGGAGACACAGCAAGTGGACACTATCAAAAACCAGAAAGTGGGCCCTCACCAGGCACTGAATCTGCCAGCACCTTGATCTTGTATTTCTTAGCCTGCAGAAGAGTGAGAAATAAATTTCTGCTGTTTATAAGCTACCCAATGTGGTATTTTATTTTAGCAGTGCAAATAGACTAGAATACCAATCTTTCTCCTGTTTTTTCTTCAGTGTTCCAGGTAACATTATACTTACTTAGGAAGTGTTACAGTCGTTATGAATATATGATCTCCTTAGTAGATATAATTACCTTTACCATTGAATAAGGTGCCTTTTGATATGTAATTTTCATGAGATTTTGAAAAATATGAGCCACTATTTCTATGATCCACTTATATTGGATAAATTGATTATCCATCAAATGGCACTAATATTAAAAACAAAAAAAAAGAAACGATCATACAGTTGGTCAGTGTCTCTAGCTATTTACTCAGCTATACAAAAATCTCTAATTTAAAATGAAATATTTTTGATAGATCTTATCATTAAATCCATCCCAGGAAAGTGTTTTTGAAAAGTGCTTCTGGAAACTTTTATAGCTGTAGTTATGAATACAGAGTAAGGAAGAAAATTCAAGCAATCATTCCAAGATTCATGAAAAGAAAAATGAATTTACTTTAATTACCAGGTCTTTTAGAGAGTCTCTGCTGTGTCGCTCACCTCAGCTAGCCACATATGGAAGTAAAGACTTGGACTAGCAGTCCATGTTTTGTATAACAACAGATAACAGCTGAAGTTTCAGTTTCCATCCATTTTAGGGTTCTGGGCTGCACTCCTGCACAACCTTGGATTAACTTGGAAACATGCGCTGTCTACATCAAAGGGTAGAGACTCTGAAGTGTAGGAATTCATATTCAGCACCATTCACCAGAGCTGCCAAGATGACTGGCATGATGCTCACAAACCTTGCTTGGCACACAGTGATGAAGGAGGGTTTCGGAGCCAAGAGGGAGATGATATTTATGTGTTCAAATCAGAACTGATGTGGGGCATGCTTAGAACGTGCCACCTGGAGAAACATCATCTGTGTCTGGGGCTCTTCCTTGGTCTGAAGCTGGTAATCGATCCTGACAGTGATTTCATTAGGGGACTGGCTGGCAGGCAAATACTGACATATAGTCTCTCCATTTTAATTGAAAATTCAGTTTGTTTTCACTCTTCACATGGCAATAAAATTCTTTCATACTGAAACAGCCCTGGAAGGGTGGGATAGACTGTCCAAATAAAGTGAAACCATTTGCTCCTGAGTCAATCCATTCTCCTCACTGACTCACAGCCATTGAATTTACTATTGCTCTCCGAAGAACTCCCTAAGTGTCCCACACTCATGGCCAGCTCTTAGTTTTGCTCATACTGTCCCTGCCAAGAAATATACATCTCAATCTTTTATTCTTTTTTATAACTATCACAGGGTTCAGGACATGCTACTTGAAAATATGGCACCCCAGCATATTGAATATTTTGAGCTGAAGGAATTCAAGAAACAGCAGAAGCAGGAAGGTTATTCTCACCTTCCCTTCACCCTTCTCTCCTGAAGCAGGTGAGAAATTCTTTCCCTAGAAAGAATTTTCTGATCTTCCACTGAAGCAGGTCATGAGACCCTCATTCCAGAAGTGTCCTTCCTATACATGGAGGACAGAAACCTCCTTATCTCTGAAGACATGGGGTCACAGAGAGGACACACACACACACACACACACAGGCTTCACATCTCTTAAAGCCACAGGCCTTATTGGCTTATTGATTGTAAATAGATTTCTGTACACTATATTTAATCACATCAGTGTTTTTTCAAAGATTCTCAACTTTACTCAGACCCTTAAAGGGAATGTTAGAGATAGACCATGAGTGATTAAAAGAATAAAAGACTCTTGTTATAGAACCAGATAGTAAGAGAAGAATCTGAATAGGCCTTGCTAAGTTCCCACCACTTCAGTACCATTACATAATACCCCCTTGTTCAATTCCACTCTTTGTCAAACTTAACATAAAAATACATAAGTTTAAGTGTTTGAGTCTTTCTGAAGGCTCACGTGTTACATAAAACACAGTAAATAAATTTGTACACTTTTCTTTTGTTAACCTGTCTTTGGTTATAGAGGCCTCAGCCATGAACATAGGATGAGTGAGAAAGACATACTTCTCCTCCCCAATATCTACAATCCTTTTGAAACCAAATCCTCTCTTAACCCATAGCCTTCTTTGCCTAATGCTCATTTTTCCCTAGACTGGACATATAATGGGAGCTAGGGTGTTCAGGTACCACGTATTCTTCCTCACCTAGAAACTTAAATATAAGCTACGCAATGAGACGACCACACTTCCATATGCCTCATCAAGACCTACAATAACTGTGAGGCAGGTATAGTGTTCATTTCTGGCTTTGACACTTCATGTGTAAGTCACCTAGCCTCTAACTCCTTCAGTTGTCTCCTTTCCAAAGTGAGAATAATGATAGAATTTACCTCACACAGTCATTGTAAGCATTAAGTTAGATTAAATTTGATAATTCATAGAAAATATTTAACATTTCTCATACTTGTATTAAGGCCCATTACCCCATTTGGTTGCAAGTACCTTGAGTTCAAACACTCATTTTCTTCTCCTTTCAATCACTGGTAGTTTTAAGCAGACAGCAGATTCTGGTAATTTCTTTGATATGCCTCATAAAATCATATTGAGTTTGTGCTATTTCTCAGTTTCAAGTAATAAGAGCAGCAGAGAGGAAACCCAGGCATTGATGGACAAAAACAGGGACTTTTTTCTGTTTCTTGGTGGTCGATCTGTGGTGAGATGGTGAAGAGTGGGCAGGGCTCAGCCCTCGGGGAGCAGCTGTGTGGTCACAGTGAAAAGCAGCGCTGCTTCATCCTACTCATGGGTGCATGAACCTCCAGAAAGCATCCACTTAGAGGGGAGAAATAGGACAGGAGAGCAACTGGGATAAAAACGTTTCAACTTATCATCTTAGTTTCAAAGATGAAGCCGACTGCGACGTGAAGGTAGGATTTAAAGCCAGTGGACTTGAGACTTTTCCCATGCTTATGACCATCTTTTGGCGATGTGCCTGTAATTCAGCTCTTATCAGAATTTTAAAAGCTTTCTTAAAATACGTTTAATTTCCTTTTTCATCTTCCAACTTAGAAGAAATGCCAATTATTCTAAGTTGGAAGATGAAATTAGAAGAGATGTCAATTCAGTTGCACTTTGATGAAAATCTGACTTCAGGACATTAATTTGAACCATAAGAGCCACCAGGAGGGTAATGCCTTTTGCTGAGGAACCCACAGTCATGCCTGTTGAGTGAGTTTCCCAAAACTTATATCTTGTCAAGTCAATCCAACTTAAAAGACACTGAGGAATCTGAATATCTTTTCTTGAGTCTTCTGGAGTCAAGACCATGTGCTGTCATAGAGCATCCTTGGGATGAAGGTCCATCTCTCGCATGGCACAACACACACTTTTTGTGGATGTTAGATTATTTTAATTTGCTGATATTGCATTCAGTATGAGGTTGATTTTTTACAACTGCTGATTCAAATACTGTCACAAAATATTTGAAAATTGATCTTTATGTATCACCAAGTAACTTTTCCATAAGTAGTATCCACAAATACAAAATCACTGAATATAAATTTTCAGCTGTATTTTCTGATCTGGTTACATAAATGTTCTTTGATTTAAATTAAGCCAAAGTTGGAGCTAAACAGATTTTCTGCAGCCATTTCATCTTTAAGATGAAGTTAAAGATTTGCATTTGAAATCTCCCATTATTGAATTGGAAGTAGCAGTTCCAGTTAATGTCCAGCATCCTCTGAATGCCAATGGTCTTTGAGTAAACATATGAACCTTCATCTCTTTTAGTTGTTTAAGACACCACTTCACATGATCAGTAAGTAACAACAACAACCTCTTGGTAAATGCACATGAATGCAAATTCCTGTTTTATATATTTGGGTAGAAGGATAGAACATATTGAAAATAACAGATAAGTATTTACAAATTCTCACCTTATTTTTCCCCTTTACATTCAATGGCTAAGTGTGGGGATTCATCTGTAAATGCTCCCAGAAATGGCACAAAATTGTGCTATAATGGAACCAAACAACCACAGTGTTTGTTTGGGGTTTTGATTTTTCTCCAATAAAAGGTACTTATTTAGACAGTAATTTTTTAGTGACAATAAAAATTTATAACATAAAGAGCTTGTGTGTCCACATTAGCCACAAAATAAATAGGGCGAGTACTTTATGTATGTGTGTACACATTTACACACACGCACACACACAAAACTGGACCATGTTTCCAGGGTTCAGTGGAGGAAAAACTTTTTTCATTGTTAAGTGTAATGTTTTCAAATAGATGAATCAGAAAATTTTACATAGATGTAAGCCCGTTTTGTATGAACGGTATCAATCATGTGCATTGAGGGATAAGTAGGGTAAATGGTGTTTAAACAGCATTCTAAAGAAAGGATTAAAGCATTCTAAAGGCCCATGGGCTACTTTTTCCCAAATTTCAGAGCTGGGAGTCCCCAGCAGGGGATCCACAGAGCAGGCAAGAAGGAACCTGAAATAAACTTCAGAGGAAAAACCGCATGGGGAGTAACGTGGGTCAGCCCCTGTCCGCTGGGACCCATTTTCAGGCAGACACTACATGGCAATGACATCATCACAAGAGTTATATCCAAGAAAGCAGTTTATAAAACAAGCACCAAACAACTGGGCATAATTTTCCTCATTATCTACAGCCTTTACCCTGAACAATGGAGTTTAATCACCAAAAAAATTAGATACTAGGGCTCCAGATGATAGGATGGCCCAAGTTATTTAACGTTTTCTTGTTTAAAAGGTGGGCCCATTGGCACTTAAGAAAATAAATCAGAAAATAATATGGCTTCAAGTGGACAAATAAATATGAATTTCTAAGGAAGTCTTCGCATTATCTATTGGTTTCCTCTTGATTTGGTTCCATGGATAATTTCTCTCCAAGTTCTCTAATAAGTTCTGCTAGGTCTTCTGTATTCTGAGATTTTTCTTCAAGGAGTTCATAGCGGAGACTTGAGATGTCCTGCTTAATTTCCTTCAGTTCCCCTTTGAAAGCAAGAGTGATAAGAAGTCAACTATAAATACGCAATGCAGAAAAACTAGTGACTGTGGGACAGGAGGAAATCGGCTCTAATTTCACACACAATTTTATTTTGATTCACACACAATTTTATTTTGAATCCTTTGAAAGGAAATAACTTCCTAATTGAGCAGGTTTTTGTTTTCTTAGCTAAGTGTTTTTGTGAATGAAGAGATTATAGCAGAATGATAACAAAAGCCCTCCTAAAGTAAGTTAAAACAAAAAGGTGGTGAATGATTCAGGGATTGAGGCAGCAGCCCCTTCCTTGCCTTTCCCACCCACTTCCTCCTCCCTCCAAGTCCACCATAAGAATGAAAGCTTTTTATCTAGCAAGTGGCACCTGTCCCCGCCTGTGGAGACATAGCCTGTTCCCCACTCTTTAACAGAACGGTGGTTGGTGAGATCCTGTTCTACTTTTCCCCTTGAAGTTCACTCTCCCTGTACGCATCTCTGCAGCTCTCCAGGCACTCTGCATTAGGCCCCCGTCCTGACTCACATTCAGGGGCTGATTTGCTTCTGCGTTCAACTCACCTTCGTTCACTTCATCACTCTCCTTATCTATCTGGGCCTGCAGTACATATCTTTTAATGAGCCTTTTCATTATTTTCTAGAAAACAGAGAAAGGAGAAATCTATGTCAGTTTCAGGTTCATGACAAATCTCTCATTTGGAACAAGTTTCAGAGTCTTCCTCCCTGTAGTGAGCCCTTTGGAAGTGATGGCTGTCAAGGACTAAGATGATTCAGCCAGGATGCAGGCGATCTCTACATTTTGCTTTCCTTTTTAAAGCAGTTTTCACATCACCTAGGCTAATGACTCAAAAGTGAGTTCTTAGAAACGAATGTTTAGAGCAAGTATGAAATCCTTTATGTCCATTGCTTGTATTTTATTTGAAAAGTATTAGAGTAAGACAGTCTTTCAGTGGGGTAGGTAAAAGATGTACACTACTGCTCGTGGAAATGGGAAATTAAGCTAATGTCTGCACATTTAAGCCCCACGTCTGACCCACCAAAAAATGGAACCAATTTTTATTTTAAACTTCCTATTAATTTAGGAATGCTAGTTTCAATGTAATATATTTTTCAAGTACCTGGGCTTCTATCATGCAAACATTGCTTTTATTATATATTTTTCATAAAAAGAAGGAGTCTTAGTGGGTGCTCAGAAAGTCTTGATGGATATAGAACTAAATAAAATTTTACACCTAAGCCAAGGTTAAATGGTAGATAGTAAAACTCTACCTTCAAGAATCTATTCTAAAGATATGATTTAGTACATTAACAAGTATGTTCATAGAACTAGTTATATAATAGACAAAAATGAAACTTTAAATGTTCATCAATAAGGAATTATTTTTAGTAAATTATATATTTGTATGAAGGAATATGATACATTCACTGAAATTAATAGGAATATATATTTTGTGGAGAGAAAATCACAAGCTAAAAACTATTACTCATTATATAAGTATTAGCTGATTTATATAGTATTATATATGCATTTTATAATAATATTAAAATATATGTAAAATTATGCACATATAGGCATATAATCAGCTGTCAGAATTTTCACCAAAAGCAAGCAGACTTTGTTTCTCACTGGTGGAATCTGACATGAATTTTACTGTCTTCTTTATGTTTTTTGTAAGGTTTGCCTTTTCAATGAACACTCTTTTTTAATGGAGACTTTCAGATCTGTGATTCCAATACTTTATTTTTTTAACTTATATATCTCTGTCACTTACAAAATGCCTGGTACATGGTAATTAATAAATATTTGTTGAATTAATGCATTATTTGATGTTGAGAAAAATATCCTGATACTTTAAAGAATCACATAGTTCAAGAACCTAAATATTACAAATAACTAGTTTTATTCCTTTAAAAATCCATGCTTACCTGATATTGTCTTGGAGGATTATTGAAACTATTTAAATGGAAATCTTCTGAGCTCCTTATACTTGGTTGTTTATTGTGCCCAACCTGTAATTTGAAAAGATTTAGAAATGGATTCCTACTTAAATTTTCTTTTAAATAACGTAGTGAGATTAGTTATCTAATGAACTAATAGTCTTACATACACAAATTATCTATATGTATAGTGCCATTTATCTTGCTTAATATTCTGTCTTCCAAGACAAATCAGTGACATTTTAGGTGTGTTCAGTTTGTTAATGGCTGTTAGAGGTTGTCTGAGGAGTCTCTTAGACTTTGTGGCTGCCAATCACGTTGTCATGAGAATCACGCGTTAACCTTCTCACAGATAAATGCATGGTAGAGAAAGAGTCAAACAAATTGGTGGTGATCTCAGAAGTCCATTGATGGGGGATCAACAGTGCCACCTGATTAACTAAGACATCCACACCTGAAGTAGGGTCTGATGTGGATCCTGCAGAAACACCAGGGTAAGACTGTGGTGGAGCAGAATTCAGTTGCAAAAAAAGCTCTAATTAATGTTTGAATTTTAGGTACTGTATACTATCCCGTTTGGGTAGCACTTTTCAAATTAAAATACATTTACCCAAATAGGCAAATAACAAAAAATTAAAGCAATCTGCAATAAAGCATACCATATTAACATGCTAAGAGGATGATTTAAAACCTCTTTAATGCATTTTCTGAATTAAAATCCTTGCATTCACTGCAGTGCTTTGCTGTGATACTTTAAATAGCCACATACTGAATTAAAACAGCTACTCAGACATTCATCTATATATTCAAGTATATATTGAGGGTCCTCAAAATGTAAGGTGCTGTGCTAGCCTCTGTGTATAAATGAACATAAGCAATTATGGTATAGCTGAGTTATGGTAACAGCTCAATTATGAAAAATATGGCAAGATTGATAAGATTAATAATAATATATAAATTTGAAAATAGCATCATTTTTCATGTATCTATTTCCTTTTTCTTTTACTCACTCTAAAAATTTTAGTGTCCATATAATTTTACTTATACTGAATTTTAAAACCACTCTGATAAATTACATAATTCATCAAATTAACCAAAGTGAGGCAGTTTAGGTTCCCAAAATGAGCACTTGAAGGGAACCTGAAGGATAAATACCATCTGGCTTTGCCACAAGCTAGCCATGGAACAGAGGCAAGATGCTTCAACTTTCTATAACCTTGTCTGACAATGAAGGAAGTGGTCTACCTAGCTTCTATCATTCAAGCCCCACTAATTTATGAATTTGTGAAATGCATAAAAACTTCCACATAACATCTTAAATAATATAATGGGAACCCTGGCTTTGAAACTATGATTTATGCCTTAAGAACATCATAAAAGGTGAAGACCAGTGTGAAGCTCCCACTAAGCCCATTATGATAAAGCATGCAGGTAAGGGCAGGCTCATAACCATCATGTCTCTGATTTATTTACCATCTATTCATTAACTCACCATTGACATTTTGGGCTAGATAATTCTTTGGTGTGGGTGGTCTCCTGTGCATTATGGAATGCTTAGCAGCATCCCTGGCCTCTCATCTACAGACTAGATGCCAGTCACAGCTCCCACCACCCCCTATTGTGCCAACCAAAAATATCTGTAGGTATTATCAAAGGCACCAGATTAGGAGTGGAGGGCACAATCACCCCTGGGTGAGAATCACTGGTATAGTTAAATGGCATAAAACTAAATATAAACTCACATGAAGCATTTTTATGGGTCTAGTTTTTTTCTAAGTATTAAATACCAAGTTTTGGATGCATATATAACATATTTTATTTTCAGAAAAAAATTCTAGTCAGTTTCTAATACATCATAGAAATTCAGTAAATATTTCATAAAAAACTTAATGATACAGAGAAGAGTAAACCTATCCAATGGTGCAAGGAAGTATTATTACCACTTGGTGGCAGAAAATCCTAATATATAATTGTTTCCATGTACAATTATTTAATGTCTGGAAATCCAAGTCTGCAACACGTTTGTACATAAAAGAAAATTCAATTTGAAAATTGAATAGTATTTAAAGCTTAGGGATTTGGGTATTTATAGATGGTGCCAACATGTATACTGCCATAGAGGTTGGAAGTGGGAAGCTTGTTGACTACAAGCAAGAAGGACTGGATGCAAGCTTTGTTCCTAATATGGAAATAAACACTCTCTCCAATTCTGAATGAACCACTGCCTGCCCCCTTTGTTAATACCTTCTACCACATTTTATGCATTCTTTATTCATTTTCTTTTTCATTTCCTAATAATTAGTTGGATATTAACATTTCTCATCTTGTAGGTTCATTTTAGGATTAGAGTGAGCAATACTAATAACTTGTTTCTAATTCGTTAAAAAGAACAAGTAATCTTAAGTCTTTAAAGTTTCTTATATTGCTGGATACAGGAACAGTTCATGGAGTCACCTATTTCCCACAAGCAGTAAATGTCCTGCAGCTGAGAACAGAGCAAGGAACTGAAAAGGTATGGACAATATATTCAGTCAGCAGTGAATGCAGATATGAAATGAAGCTGTGTTATACAGTGCTTATAAACATATTGCTCTGAATCAAGTGGATGTTGGTTCAAATTCAGGCTCTGTCACTTGTTTGAAATGGGACTTGAGGCAAATCATTCCACCTCTATATCCTTGGGATCCTCAGATATAGAATAGGGAAAATAATATTACCTACCTCCCAGAGCTATTGCAAGAATTAAAGAGATGGGGTATAGAGAATATATAGTTTGAAATACACTGGACATTCTATAATTGTCAAGAGCTATTATTTTACAGAAAGATAAATATCTACTATGTGGCTTTAGGTCTATTTCATGGTTAACTTTAATCTACACATACTCCTTTACTTATGATGGGGTTACATCCTGATAAATCCATTGTAAGTAAGTTGAAAATGCACTTAATACACCTAACTACTGAACATCATAACTTAGCCTAGCTGACCTTAACCATACTCAGAACACTTTCCTTAGCTTACAGTTGGGCAAAAGCATCTAGCACAAAACCTATTTTATATTAAAGTTATTATACAAAATTTGAATCAACATTCAAACTTTGAAGTACAGTTTCTACTGAACACATATTGCTTTCACACCATCATAAAGGTGAAAAATCATGAAGTTGAACTCTGGTAAGTCTGGGACTGTCTGTAGTCAATTCATCCTAGAGATATTTTGCCAAATATTACTTTTTACTGATGTGCCCAAGTCCATGACTAAGTCCTTCAGGGAATGAAATAGTCAGTGATTCACGCATTCAGATGAGCATTAAAATCTCCTAAGCTCTACCCTACATGGTTTAAAAACCTGCCCTAAGACGACAACTGGAATGTGATCTGTTCAGAAGTTGGAACAGGGCAGTTATTCAAGAAGTTATCTGGCATTTTCAGGTTTACACATGTAATAGACTATGGAAGAGATCAACTTTTAATTTATGCTATCCTTTCAGACTGTATATCTGAAAAGCTAATGCTAGCAACCACCAAACTCAGTGACCTTTAGAGTTAAAGGATATGATTGAAGATAATGAATAGGTCTGCTTATTATCTGAAAAGCTAATGCTAGCAACCACCAGTCAGTGACCTTTAGAGTTAAAGGATACGGTCGGAGATAATGAATAAGTATGCTTACCTTGTTTCAAAATGTATTTTTATATATGGTTCATCCTACTGACATCTATGGTGCACCTGGAGCAGATGTGAAGGCAGTGTTTGTGCAGCTAGCTAACTACTTTAAAATTCAAGAGGTCAGAGAGAGAAGACCTGAGTGAATCAGAAATTCACTTACCATCTTAGATATAGATGTTATGAAAAAGATTAAGCATAAGCCATATGAGTTGGGTAGGAAAGAATGAACCATGAGAGTTTTTCTTAGTATGTATACACTAGGGCCAAACCATCTCATTAGCAATGGGCAAAAATTATTTGAAATATAAATGATTGCCTTAAAAAATCTTCTCAGGAATACAGTTTAATGTATGTCGTAAAACCAAGCCATGTGAAATGTGTCTCAAGTTTTGTTCACCACAAGCTCATATGGCAGGGGAAAAGAGATACTTGTGTTGATTTAAGCCTCCAAGAATCAAATGCCAAGACTGAGTTGGAAGTATGAGATGTACCCAGGATTATACCTATGAGAGATAAAGGGAAGTGGGAACGGGAGAAGGCGGAGAAATCCTCTCCACTGTGAGGCTCTGCTCACCTGTGAAAGGGGGAGAGGTAAGACGATTGTCTGGGAAAGTCAGTCAGCCCAACAGGGAATGGCACATCTCTGTAGCTGCCAGAAGACACACTTACACAAAAGGCTCTCTAGATTGTTAAACTGACAGTGGAATCAACATTTTATTCCAGACTTCACAACTGAGGTCAGACATCACAGGTTTAGTATTTCTAAAATACTAAACAGTTTGTTTTAAGCTATGATTAAAATATGTGTTATTGAAAAGTGTAACTCTCATTTACAATATATAATATACATTTTGCTGATGGTTAAATTTTAATTTTCCACATTTTTAGAGAAGCTACAGGGAAAATAAAATTATTTCATTTGATGGATACCATATTTTCTATCATAAAAGGCATTTTGATTTTATTTTAATTTTTCTCTTATCTGTCCAGTGACTTATTATACATCCTTCATGCTTTCAGGATGAGTATTTTCTTACTGGAAAAATATAAGAGCCAATTACACTGACCTATCTTTGCAAAAAATTTATTGAGATTTTTAAAACCAAATAACAACAAGAGCCATTTCTTTATAATATGAGTATATTACATTTGCGTAGTGTTTACGATTTTCAAAGTACCAATTTAATCTTTCCAATATGCTTGTGTGATGGGTTGTACAACTTGATTATTTCTGTTTTATAGATGAGGAAACTAAGGTTCAGAGAAGTTAAATGAATTGCTGAAGGGGCAGAGATGTACACTTATTATAAGATCTCAATCTTCTGAGTACTTAGTTCAATACTGTTACTATATCAATTTCCAAAGTGCAGTTTTGATAAGGAAGGAAAAGCAGTGAATATAAAATATTGATCAAACATGGTGAATTTTATATCTTCATATTAATCCATTATATATGTTATATGTAGTCAATTGTATATTATATGAAGTCAGTACATGTACCCCTTGGTATCCATGGGGGATTGGTTCCAAGACCCTCCTTCTGAGCACACCAAAATCCACTGATGCCCAGACCCCTTATAAAAAATGGTGTACTATTTCCATATAACTTACTTACTCATAGCCACTGGTATAACTTAAATCATCTCTAGTACTTACAATGCTCGATATAATTTTATGTAACTGATAAATATTGTTATACTCTACTGTTTTTAAATTTGTATTATTCTTATGATCATATTATTTTTGATGTTTTTATTTAATATTTTTGACCCGTAGTTGGTTGAATCTGTGAATGCAGAACATATGGACATGGAGGGTGGACTGTGTATGTGTGTGATATTTAATTGAAATGCCCTTTGCAAAACTGTAAAACAATTTTGTCATATCACACATTTTGTAGATCATAAATGGGAGTTAGATGGAAAGGAAAAGAGCCATAACCATCTCCTTGGAATATTCAATTAAGAATCAGAAGTCTGTATTGTGAATGCACTTAATGCTCCTGAACTATATGCTTAAAAATGGTTAAAATGGTAAATTTCATGCTATATATATTTTATAACAATGAAAATAAATATAAAAAAGAAGTCAGTTGCCTGTATATGTCAACCCCAAGGGTTGCTATGAATATTTAGGTTTTGGAGAGGGACACTGTTATTCTTGAGACTAATAATTCATAACCTCTTATCCGTAAGAAAACATAATGGGCCATATTGTCAATTATAACACAACAATAATATTACTAGCTGAAATGTCACCCCTTTCTTTTTCCTTTAAGCATTTCAATATTTAAAATACATAGAGTGAAGTTAAACTGGTAAGACAGACTTAATTATATAGTGCTTGGTACACACGTTACAAATGATTGGGACCAAACAATATGTCACCAGGAATGACTGAATTCTTTTCTGAATATATCCACTAACTAGGGAAGGCTTTGAGAAATTAAATCATTTCACCTTACTCCAGTTTTCTTATGTGATATGTGCAGATAATTTACTTCACACAAACAAAAGAATTTACTAAAATGTCCTAGCAAATTATAAAATTGTTTGGGTCAGGCACGGTGGCTGATGCCTGTAATCCCAGCACGTTGGGAGGCTGAGGTAGGTGGATCACTTGAGTCCAGGAGTTTGAGTTCAACACTAGCCTGGGCAACATGGCGAAACCCCATCTCTACAGAAAATACTAAAAATTAGCCAGGCGTGGTGGTGCTCACCTGCACTCCCAGCTATTTGGGAGGTTGAGGTGGGAGGATCACCTGAGCCTGGGAGGTCCAGGCTGCAGCAAGCCATGATGGCACCAGTGCACTCCAGCCTGGGTGATAGAGACCCTGTCTCAAAAACTAAAATGAAATAAAAATAAAATGTTTTGAGTTGAATACCTTTTGGAGGTAAGCTATTTCATATTCTTTCAGTAACATTTTCCCCTTTATCTTTCTGTCTGTACACCTTTCCTTCTGTACATTCACGCATTCTTTCTTTCCACAGACATTTGCAGGTACCAAAACTATAGAAGTATTAAGGATCAGAGTTAAACTAAGACATGGGCTCTATCTTCCAGAACCCACACCTTCATCAGTTAGTTTGCCTCTTCCTGGTCTGGGAGATTGGTTAACACACCATGACCAACATGATTTCACCAAGGAAGAGGAATGGGAGGAAGAAACGGGCATGTGAGTAGCAAAATATACTTCCTACCATGTTCCTTGCTAGGTATGTTATTTCATTAATTTAATGACCCTTTGAGGCTGTAGTAATGACAAGTGAGGAAACTCAGGCCTGAGAAAGCCATAAAACGTATCCACATCCATTGCTGGGAAGTGGTGGGAAACCAACATGACCCTGTGTGTGTGTGTACTATGTATGTGTGTGTTGCTGCCAAACATACCTGAAAAATGCTAATTTTGTTGCCATTTTGCAAATAATATCTACTGACATTCAAATTCATTCTGATTTTACAATTCTCCATTATTGTTTTTGTTTCTTTTTTTATACTTTAAGTTCTGGGGTACATGTGCAGAACGTGCAGGTTTGTTAAATAGGTATACACGTGCCATGGTAGTTTGCTGCACCCATCAACCCATCATCTACATTAGGTATTTATCCTAATGCTATCCTTCCCCTAGCCCACTACACCTCCGACAGGCCCCAGTGTGTGATGTTCTCCTCCCTATGTCCATGAGTTCTCATTGTTCAACTCCCATTTATAAGTGAGAACTTGCGGTGTTTGGTTTTCTGTTCTTGTGTTAGTTTGCTGAGAATGATGGTTTCCAGCTTCATCCATGTGCCTGCAAAGGACATGAACTCATCCTTTTTCATGGCTGCATAGTATTACATGGTGTAAATGTGCCACATTTTCTTTATCCAGTCTCTCACTGATGGACATTTGGGTTGGTTGCAAGTCTTTGCTATTGTGAATAGTGCTGCAGTAAACATACATGTGCGTGAGTCCGTATAGTAGAATGATTTATAATCCTTTGGGTATATATCCAGTAATGGGATTGCTGGGTCAAATGTTATTTCTGGTTTGAGGTCCTTGAGGAATTGCCACGCTGTCTTCCACAGTGGTTGAACTAATTTACACTCCCACCAACAGTGTAAAAGCGTTCCTATTTCTCCACATTCTCTCTGGCATCTGTTGTTTCCTGACTTTTTAATGACCGCCATTCTAACTGGAGTGAGATGATATCTCATTGTAGTTTTGATTTGCATTTCTCTAATGACCTGTGATGATGAGCACTTTTCATATGTTTGTTGGCTGCATAAATGTCTTCTTTTGAGATGTGTCTGTTCATATCCTTCACCCACTTTTGATGGGTTTTTCTTTTTCTTGTAAATTTGTTTAAGTTCTTTGTAGATTCTGGATATTAGCCCTTTGTCAGATGGATAGATGGCAAACATTTTCTCCAGTTCTGTAGATTGCTTGTTCACTCTGATGATAGTTTCTTTGGCTGTGCAGATCTTTAGTTTAACTAGATGCCATTTGTCAATTTTGGCTTTTGTTGTCATTGCTTTTTAAGTCTTTGCCCGTGCATATTTCCTGAATGGTATTGCTTAGGTTTTCTTCTAGGATTTTTATCGTTTTAGGTCTTACATTTAAGTCTTTAATCCATCTTGAGTTAATTTTTGTATAAGGTGTAAAGAAGGGGTCCAGTTTCAGTTTTCTGCGTATGGCTAGCCAGTTTTCCCATCACCATTAAATAGGGCATCCTTTCCCCATTGCTTGTTTTTGTCAGGTTTATCAAAGATCAGATGGTTGTAGATGTGTGGTGTTATTTCTGAGGGCTCTGTTCTGTTCCATTGATCTATATCTCTGTTTTGGTACCAGTACCATGCTGTTTTGGTTACTGTAGCCTTGTAGTATAGTTTGAAGTCAGGAGCGTGATGCCTCCAGCTTTGTTCTTTTTGCTTAGGATTGTCTAGGCTATGTGGACTCTCTTGGTTCCATTTGAAGTTTAAAGTAGTTTTTTCCAATTCTGTGAAGAAAGTCAATGGTAGCTTGATGAGGATAGCATTGAATCTGTAAATTACTTTGGGCAGTATGGCCATTTTCATGATATTGATTCTTCCTATCCATGAGCATGGAACGATTTTCCATTTGTTTAAGTCCTCTCTTATTTCCTTGAGCAGTGGTTTGTAGTTCTCCTTGAAGAGGTCCTTCACATCCCTTGTAAGTTGCATTCCTAGGTATTTTATTCTCTTTGTAGCAATTGTGAATGGGAGTTCACTCATGATTTGGC
Organism: Pan paniscus; assembly: GCF_029289425.2. Lineage (NCBI taxonomy): Eukaryota > Metazoa > Chordata > Mammalia > Primates > Hominidae > Pan > Pan paniscus. The sequence goes on from NC_073258.2 coordinate 102,271,564, forward strand.
TCTCTGTCTGTTATGGGTGTATAGGAATGCTTGTGATTTTTGCACATTGATTTTGTATCCTGAGACTTTGCTGAAGTTGCTTATCTGCTTATAAGGAGATTTTGGGTTGAGATGATGAGGCTTTCTAAATACACAATCATGTCATCTACAAACAGAGATAATTTGACTTCCTCTTTTCCTATTTGAATACCCTTTATTTCTTTCTCTTGCCTGAATCCCCTGCCAGAACTTCCAATACTACGTTAAATAGGAGTGGTGAGAGAGGACATCCTTCTCTTGTGCCGATTTTCAAAGGGAATGGTTCCAGTTTTTGCCCATTCAGTATGATATTGGCTGTGGGTTTGTCATGAATAGCTCTTATTATTTTAAGATACGTCCCATCAATACCTAGTTTATTGAGAGTTTTTAGCATGAAGCACTATTGAATTTTGTTGAAGGCCTTTTCTGCATCTATTGAGATAATCATGTGGTTTTTGTCATTGGTTCTGTTTACGTGATGGATTACGTTTATCGATTTGCGTATGTTGAACCAGCCTTGCATCCCAGGGATGAAGCCGGCTTGATCATGGTGGATAAGCTTTTTGATGTGCTGCTGGATTCGGTTTGCCAGTATTTTACTGAGGATTTTCTCATCAATGTTCATCAGGGATATTGGCCTGAAATTTTCTTTTTCTGTTGTGTCTCTGCTAGGTTTTTGTAACAGTATAATGCTGACCTCATAAAATGAGTTAGGGAGCATTCCCTCTTTTTCTATTGTTTGGAATAGTTTCAGAAGGAATGGTACCAGCTCCTCTTTGTACCTCTGGTAGAATCTGGCTATGAATCTATCTGGTCCTGGACTTTTTTTGGTTGGTAGGCTACTATTACTGCCTCAATTCCAGAACTTGTTATTGGTCTATTCAGGCATTCAACTTCTTCCTGGTTTAGTCTTGAGAGGGTGTATGTGTCCAGGAATTTATCCATTTCTTCTAGATTTTCTAGCTTATTTGTGTAGAGGTGTTTATAGTATTCTCTGATGGTAGTTTGTATTTCTGTGGGATCAGTGGTGATATCCCCTATATCATTTTTTATTGCATCTATTTGATTCTTCTCTCTTTTCTTCTTTATTAGCCTGGCTAGTGGTCTATTTTGTTGATCCTTTCAAAAAACCAGCTCCTGCATTCACTGATTTTTTTGAAGGGTTTTTAGTGTCTCTAGCTCCTTCAGTTCTGCTCTGATCTTAGTTACTTCTTGTATTCTACTAGCTTTTGAATTTGTTTGCTCTTGTTTCTCTAGTTCTTCTAATTTTGATGTTAGGGTGTCAATTTTAGATCATTCCTGCCTTCTCTTGTGGGCATTTAGTGCTATAAATTTCCCTCTAAACACTGTTTTAAATGTGTCCCATAGATTCTAGTACCTTGTGTCTTTGTTCTCATTGGTTTCAAAGGACATCTTTATTTCTGCCTTCATTTCATTGTTTACCCAGTAGTCATTCAGGAGCAGGTTGTTCAGTTTCTATGTAGTTGTGCGGTTTTGAGTTAATTTCTTAATTTGACTGCACTGTGGTCTGAGAGACCATTTTTTATGATTTCTGTTCTTTTGCATTTGCTGAGGAGTGTTTTACTTCCAATTATGTGGTCAATTTTAGAATAAGTGCAATGTGGTGCTGAGAAGAATGTATATTCTGTTGATTTGGGGTGGAGAGTTCTGTAGATGTCTATTAGGTCTGCTTGGTGCAGAGCTGAGTTGAAGTCCCTAATATCTTTAATTTTCTGTCTTGTAGATCTGTCTAATATTGAGATTGGGATGTTAGAGTCTCTCACTATTATTGTGTGGGAGTCTAAGTCTCTTTGTAGGCCTCTAAGAACTTGGTTTATGAATCTGGGTGCTCCTGTATTGAGTGCATGTATATTTAGGATAGTTAGCTCTCTTGTTGCATTGATCCCTTTACCATTATGTAATGCCCTTCATTGTCTTTTGTTCTTTGTTGGTTTAAAGTCTGCTTTATCAGAGACTAGGATTGCAACACCTGCTTTTTTTTTCTTGCTTTCCATTTGCTTGGTAAATATTCCTCCATCCCTTTATTTTGAGCCTATGTGTGTCTTTGCATGTGAGATGGGTCTCCTGAATACAGCATGCTGATGGGTCTTGACTCTTTAGCCAATATGCCAGTCTGTGTCTTTTAATTGGGGCATTTAGCCTGTTTACATTTAAGGTTAATATTGTCATACGTGAATTTGATCCTGTCATTATGATACTAGCTGGTTATTGTGCCTGTTAGTTGATGTAGTTTCTTCATAGTGTTGATGGTCTTTACAATTTGGTATGTTTTTGCAGCAGCTCGTACCAGTTTTTCCTTTCCATACTTAGTGCTTCCTTCAGGAACTCTTGTAAGGCAGGCCTGGTGATGACAAAATCTCTCAGCATTTGCTTGTCTGTAAAGGATTTTATTTCTCCTTCACTTGTGAAGCTTAGTTTGGTTATGAAATTCTGGGTTGCAAATTATTTTCTTTAAGAATGTTGAATATTGGTCCCCACTCTCTTCTGGCTTGTAGGGTTTCTGCAGAGAGATCTGCTGTTAGTCTGATGGGCTTGCCTTTGTGGGTAACCCAATCTCTCTCTCTGGCTGCCCTTAAGTTTTTTCCTTCATTTCAACCTTGGTGAATCTGATGATTATGTGTCTTGGGGTTGCTCTTCTCAAGGAGTATCTTTGTGGTGGTCTTTGTATTTCCTGAATTTGAATGTTGGCCTGTCTTACTGGGTTGGGGAAGTTCTCCTGGATAATATCCTGAAGATGTCTTCCTGTTTGGTTCCATTCTCCCCGTCACCTTCTGGTACACTAATCTAATGTAGGTTTGGTGTTTCCACATAGTCCCATATTTCTTGGAGGCTTAGTCCCATATTTCTTGGAGGCTTTGTTCATTCCTTTTCATTCTTTTTTTTCTAATCTTGTTTTCATGTTTTATTTCAGTAAGTTGATCTTCAATCTCTGATATCCTTTCTTTGGCTTGTTCGATTTATCTGTTGATACTTGTGTATGCTTCACAAAGTTTTCGTGCTGTGTTTTTCAGCTCCATCAGGTCATATATGTTCTTCTTTAAACTGGTTATTCTAGTTAGAACTTCCTCAAACCTTTTTTCAAGGTTCTTAGTTTTTTCGCACCAGGTGAGAATATGTTCTTTTAGCTCAGAGGAGTTTGTTATTACCCACCTTCTGAAGCCTACTCCTGTCAATTTGTCAAACTCATTCTCCGTCTGGTTTTGTTCCCTTGGTGGTGGGGAGTTGTGATCCTTTGGAGGTGAAGAGGCATTCTGGTTTTTGGAATTTTCAGCCTTTTTGCACTGGTTTCTCACCATCTTTGTGGATTTATCTACCTTTGGTCTTCGATGTTGGTGACCTCTGATGGGGTCTCTGAGTGGACGTGCTATTCCTTTGTTAGTTTTCCTTCTAATCATCAGGCCCCTCTGCTACAAGTCTGCTGGAGGTCCACTCCAGACCCTGTTTGCCTGGGTATCACCAGCAGAGGCTGCAGAACAGCAAAGATTGCTGCCTGTTCTTTCCTCTTGAATCTTCGTCCCAAAGGGGCACCTTCCAGGATACACAGGGGTCAGGGACCCACTTGAAGAGGCAGTCTGATCCTTAGCAGAGCTCAAACACTGTGCTGGTAGATCCGCTGCTCTCTTCAGAGCCGCCAGGCAGGGATGTTTAAGTCTGCTGAAGCTGTGCCCACAGCTGCCCCTTCCCCCAGGTGCTCTGTCCCAGGGAGATGAGGTTTTTATCTGTAAGTACCTGACTGGGGCTACTGCCTTTCTTTCAGAGATCCGCTGCCCAGAGAGGAGAAATCTGGCAGTCTGGCCACAGTGGTCTTGCTGAGCTGCAGTGGGCTCTGCCCAGTTTGAACTTCCTGGCCGTTTTGTTTACACTGTGTGGGTAAAACTGCCCCCACCAAGCTCGAGCATCCCAGGTTGATCTCAGACCACTGCTGTGCTGGCAGCGATAATTTCAAGCCAGGGGATCTTAGTTTGCTGGGCTCCGTGGGGGTGGGACCCACCGAGCCAGACCACTTGTCTCCCTGGCTTCAGCCCCCTTTCCAGGGGAGTGAATGGTTCTGTCTCACTGGTATTCCAGGCACCACTGGGGTATGGAAAACAAACAAACAAAAAACTCCTGCAGCTAGTTCAGTGTCTGCCCAAACAGCCGCCCAGTTTTGTGCTTGAAACCCAGGGCCCTGGTGGAGTAGGCACCAGAGGGAATCTCCTGGTCTGTGAGTTGCAAAGACCATGGGAAAAGCACAGTATCTGGGTCAGAATGCACAGTTCCTCAGGCTCAGTCCCTCATGGCTTCCCTTGGGTAGGGGAGAAAATTCCCCAACCCCTTGCGCTGCCCAGGTGAGGTGATGCCCCACCCTGCTTCAGCTCGCCTTCTGTGGCCTGCAGCCACTGTCCAGCCAGTCCCTGTGAGATGAACTGGGTACCTCAGTTGGAAATGCAGAAATCACCTGCCTTCTGCGTCAATCTTGCTGGGAGCTGCAGACCAGAGCTGTTCCTATTCGGCCATCTTGCCAGCAATCCTGTTTTTGTTTCTTCCACTCACTACTTCATTTATTTCAAGTTATTTTTTTCTAGATATGCCCATTTATGATTTTAACTGGACCCCTTCTTTATTTTTTGCATTCTTTTTATAGGGCTTTTAGGCCTAGTATTATTTCTCTGTCCTCACTGGATTAATATCACTACCAAATTATGTAGTATACTTACTCTTCCTGCTCTCTAGTAATAGCAATAAAAATAATAAATAGCTATTACATACCCACTATGTGCCAGGCCCTGTTGTCAGAACTTTACAGTATTAAGTAATTTAATATTCAAAAGAACATTTGGATGTTGGTGTGATTACTGCCTACATCCTGTGAACAAGTAAATAGTCTTAATGAGACAACGTTTTAAGTACAACACACACAGGCATGCATTAGAATGGCAGAAATTGCTCACAAAATATTTGAACTTAATTCCGTGTTTCCTATGTATTCTATTCATGATAACCATCATCATGAGAACATGGGTGGTAGGCTTCTTCTGTAAAGAGCCAGATAATAAATATTTTAGGACTTGTGGGCCACATATGGTCTCTCTCACATATCCTTCTTTTTTTCACAACAACTATTTAGAAATGTAATTTTTAAAAAATCTAACTCTCAGTCTGAAAACAGGCTGAAGACTAAATGTGGCCTGAGGGCTATGGCTTGTTGACCCCCATACACTAGCCTCCTAACCACTAAACTATCCTTTCTAGAGTGAAATGACTTTGTAGCTCTGTTAAATACCTTATTTTCCATTTCTTAAATTTCCTTTATTGGAATCATTTTTAAATGCAATCTAGATTCACCTGGATAGGCAAGCCAAACAAAACTTGTCTGAACAGCAAGAATGTGCCAATTTGCAATGACCCTAATCTGCTGACTCTCTTGGATGACCAGGGACGATTTCCACTTGCCTTCTTGCTGTCTTACTCTCAGCCCATGCGGCCCCATTGCTGTGGCAGGGCTCACAGAATTCATGTACAGGTCTCTCATCCACATGTTACCTCCCACTGCAGCCCTTCTCACCTGTGATATTGATCTTTGGAAGTTCTTCCCAATCAAACTTCCTAATCTTAACTAGGGCTAATGGCTTAGGGTTCCCCTTACCTAAAGCTCTCCTTTGTTTTCTGATTTGTAATGGGTGATGGTTGACATGCTAGTGAAAGGGATGGTTAGAAAGGAAGCTGGGAGGTTGGATATCAGATAGGCCTTAAGAGGATTCCTATGTTGTTGGGGGAGGTAACATAACCAGCTTAACAAAAAAAATGGTCTCCCTCCTTGTCATTTGTATTCCATGGGATAGCCATATATCATAGTTCTGGTCAATGAGATATAACAACAGAAATTGTTGGGAGATTCTTCTAAAGGTGGTGGCAGATTCAGCTAGCATCCCCGACTTTTCCTTTGCCCTTACTCCTGCATGCCTGAAAAGTGGGTATAATAGCTGAAAGTAAAGCTGTCCTCTTGAATCTGACTATGACAAAAAATCCAGGAGAATCACAGAAACTCCTGCCTGGTAACAGCCCCATACTGCATAAATCTGGAGAGTTAAATGAGACAGGGGAAAAACAAATGTCTTGTTTAAACTACTATGATTTGGATTTTATATTACTATGTGTAATTGAATGCAGGTCCTACCTGATACATTGCCCTTTTCCTAATCATTCCTTTATCATTTCTTTTCAGCAACAAGCATTTATTGTGGCCCTACTATGTACAGGCCACAAAAAAGGAAACATCCTCATCGTTGAGGATTTTGCTACTCTCAGTTAAGGAGCTGATAGATCTCTAGAGTACATTGTTCATTATACACGGTGTCGACCACAATAGCCATTAAGGTCCCACAGTGCCTTTTTCCATCGCTTCTTGATTATTGACAAATTAGGAGGCACTGGGGACCATGCCTGCTCTCTACCTGAGCTGCAAAGAGTGAAGTTAATCATACCCTCCCATCAGGTTCCTGACAGAATATTCCCTTCTTTATATCACCAGTCTTCTATTCCATCACCATAAGTATATATATGTGCTTAGTATATGTCTTAAATGTACATGCTATTCTTTTTTGCTTATCAAACATAGCTTATTTTTACCTCTCAATAACAGAATTGTTGAGAATTGTTAAAATAGTTGAATTATTTAATGGGTCTGTTCTCTACTTCCTAAAATTGCTTCTGAACATCTGTCCCTTTGTTTGAAAAGATAAGCCCGATCATGTGCATGACTTCATATTTTCAAATATGAGCTTACCTGTTTTTTGTCAAGTGATAATTTTGAAAGGTCTTCATGACTTCCTAAAATTCCAAGTTTCTTTTCTTCATTTATCTTTTAAAGATGATAGATAGTAAAATGAGTATAACTGCATAACCAATTTCACTCTTCATTCTGTATTTTAAAAGCCATTTCGTCTAATTCTCCAACAAGTTTTAATGAGAGAAACATATTCTTATGGGGTTCTTCCCTTTGCAAGTGCTTGCTTAGACATTTCCTTTGGACTCTGAATTCCCTCAGGTTGCACTTCTAACCAGACCTGTAAACCACCCATTTAATTAAGTAAAATAAAGGAAGGGAAATTTTTGCCACTGAGTTCTGTAAGTTATACTTCTGGAAGAATATCATAGATTGTATTTTTTCCAAAATTCCTACACAAATTAATCATAATCACATTTAAAGAAAGCTTTAAAATTCTCAAAGTACTTTTATATACTTATTTGAGTTGATCTTCAGGATGTAGATATAATTTTTTTCACATATTACAGTTGAGGAAACTAGAACTCAGAGAATGTGATACTTACTTGAGCACCCTAAACAGTAAATGGGAAACAGTGCAGGAATTACAACATTTTCCTTTTATTTAATGATAGAATCTTATTGCAAGGAAACTTTATAATCATTTGGCCCAATCACCCACTCAGTGTAAGAAGGAAAAATCTTCAATACATTCCCACTGTCAGCCATCTGGCATTTATTGACTTCTTACAATGGTGGGAGGCTCACTACTTCTAAAGGCAGCCCATTCTTCTGTTGGGCAGATTTTCTTATTAAAAGTTTGCTCTTATATCGAATTAAAATTTAACAATTTGAATTTTTGGCCCATTGCTTTTCTTCCCATTTTTGAAAAACAAGTGTACTTTCTAATTAAAGATGGAAATTACAAAGATATTTTTAGTCACTTTCAATCTTCCTTTTTCAGAAGAAACAGCCAGCTCCTTCAGTCCTCCCTCATATGACACTTTATCCATATGTGCTCCATTCTGGTCCTCCTCCTCTGGATACACCTGGTATCTCAGTGCTCCTTCTGAGTACAGAGGTCTAAATGCTCAGCAGAGATCTTTGCACATCATAAGCCCTCACCTTCCACCTCCAGTGAGACACAAATTCCACATGTTCTCTAAACATATCTGAACATGCTGTGATCGCCCTACTGCCTCATCTAAGCACTAAATCTTTTTATTTTTTTTAGAGATTGCATCGCCTTGTGGGATTACTGTTTTCAATCAATGTCCTTAGCTCTTTCTTTCTTGAACTACTTATTGCCAAGCCTGGTTTCCCAAATTGTATGTGAGCAACTGATTTCTGAACTTTTCAATGTAGAAGCTATCTAAGAGTTAATCAAGTTGCCCCCCCACCCTGAGTCATAACAATCTGCTGCTGATTTACTGGGCCGTATAAATTGAAGGAAAAGTGAGGGACATGTAGCCATAACAGCAAAAAAGCAGCCCAGAATAGTTCTTCTTTCAGTACCCACTCCAGATAACATATTATTTTAGTTATATTTCATGAATTTTTCTTACATTCTTTTAAGTAGCAAATGTCCAGTGTGCTCATGTTGAACAGACACAAGCCAAAGGACTGTGCTGTGTGAAGTGACTGCATGTGGGAATGAATGGATGTGTCATCAGGAACTGCTTCTCTTTAAAGGGATGTGGCATAGTGGTTACAGTAGTCACAAAATTTAAGAATACAATGATAACTTATCAAGCTAAGTTACCTTGTTCATCTCTGCATCTTCCTGGAATCCTTTTTTATGGCCCTGGAACAGCTCAGAAATCCATTTTTTAAGCTTCAGTAAGAGATAAAACAGGGACTTTGGACTTGGCACCAGATTGAAGGGTACAGGAAGTGTTCTCCCCTCCTCAAAGTAGGAAAACCAGAGTTTGGCCCTTGCAAATTTCCACTCCACATCAGCGTCATCCTATACAAATACACATGACAGTTCAGCAAGGAAATGCATAAACAGAATTACTGGGATGCTTTTAACATTGTGTAGCTAGATGGAGGACAATGCCTATAAACACTCTCAGACCCCAGTGATCGTTCCAAGATTTTTTCAAAATGTTAACATTCTATTCACATATTCTTTCTTAAATTTGTCTAAAATTTTGACAGTCTTGCAAGACTATTAATCTCCAAGTTCCCATGTGTTTATAAATACCTGATAAATATAAATGTATTTTCCTACTTTCTGAAAAATGCTATGAAAAATTATTCTCTCTTTTAATCTGAAATATACCACTCATTTATTTGGGACACAGATCAAGATTTCTGGAATAAAAATTTACACTATTAATCTCAACTTGAGAAAAGGTCAATTTTGAATATCACTCAAAAAAGACTTGGAGAATGATGGTATTCATAAGCAATAATTTTTTGAATAAAATATAAATTCATGCTGATATAGTATTTCTAAAGTTTTTTATTAAATTAGTATCAAATCAGCATTTCTGCTTCTTATGCCTTATGTCTCTGCCCCATGACACCTTACTGATGTTGCATTTGGAAGCAAAGAGTTAAAATTTTCCAGATTACTGGTCAAACGAGTGTATAAAACAGGGAATGAACAAAGGGCGAAGAACAGTCCATGCTTTCATCCCCATTGCTGAGTTAGCCCTTGGAATAGTTAAAACATGAAGGCACAAATTATAAAAATGTATTGAGATTATACCTCAATTTCCTGGAATGAACTGTTGATCATGGCAATTAACATATTTAGCAAAACAATGACCATCGTAACATTATAGACTCCATAAAGAACGTAACCAATGTTTTCAATGAATTTGTGGTTATAGTTGATGACCACTGATTTCACTTCAGAAAGTCCAAATATAGCCCAGAACAGTGTCTTAAAACTCTCTTCAACTCTGGGGAAAAAATAACAGAAGAAAAGAAATAAGAAAGTGTATAAATAAATAACAATATTACCATAATAAAAGTGAGTTTGTTTAGTGTCTGCAAATTAGTGAGTATAAAAAAAATTCTTCACTTCTCTGAAGCTCACTTTTCTGTAAAATGGTTACAATAGGATTGCTGCAAGGATGGGGTAATATTGTGCATATGAAGTACATAATCATAGCTCAATATCTAAATACATAAGCACTCAATAAATGCTATTAACATAATTTCATAACCACAGATATGAACACTTAATCCATAGCATTGGCAATGGAATTGTTAGAATCCTTTTAGGTTTCCTCCTGATCTATACTTCTACTCATATCCAATAGATAATAATCATATACATCTTAATGGAAAATACAATATAAACAGACAATGTTACCAAAATCACTGACATGTCTTAGGTAGGAATTTCAATGCTTTAGGCCTAATTATTGACCAAAGCTAAGCCAATTTGCTTAACTCAGGTGGTTTCACTTCCCTGGCAAACTGTATTTTAGAGAAATATGGAAAACAGTAGGCTTATGTTTCAGTTGTTGCTTCTTATTATAACACTGAAGACCTAATATTTAAATAATCTATTCCAAACACACTTTATAAAAAAAAACCACGTGTCCATGGTGAACATAAGTCAAAACTCTTGCCACTATTGATAAGTCATATCTACTCAGTGATAAGATCTGAGAAATTCAATTAGGAAAGCAGCTGTTTTCATAGTTAGCATCCCCAGGAGTCCCCTGTAAGCAGGAGGGTAAGGGAGTTTAGAGCAACAGACCCTAGAGTCAGCAAGCAAGGGTTACAACCTGGCTTGTTCCACACACAGCTATGGAATATTCAGCAAATTACTTAATTTTTGTGAATTTCAGTTTCCTCTTGGTGAAATAGAGATAATAAAGGGAGGCATGCAAGGTATTTACGTGGCTCTAAAAATGTAAGTTATTATTTAATATTAGAAAGCTTCCTACATTTTAGAGTCCCTCCAACTCATTTGTAAAATCCCCTCATTTTGCAAAACAGGAACTAGAGATGAAGTCTTTACCAAAACATTATCCCATGGACTTAAATAAACACTGTTAAACTAATATTTATTTAATTTGCAATAACTATCATCAAAATATCTGAGATCACATACGTTGTGAAGGCTTCATTTTGTTTTGCACCAATGTAGTAGGAGTAGAGATTGAACATTCCAATCATAAAGGCCACAAACACCATAATGAATATGACCATGAACTTGAAGATGTCTTTGACTGTTCTTCCAAGTGATATCTGCAGAGGTCCAAAGCTTTCATTTGCTGGTAAAATATAAGCTATCCTAGAGAAACTTAAAACTACAGCAATTGCATAAAGACCTTCAGATATTATTTGAGGATCAGAGGGGTCCCACTTTATCCTGGCTAGGAAAAAGCAAAGACAAAGAGTTGTGTGAGTTTCTTCAAGTTTTTTATTTAGGTAACTTCTTTTTCTGCGAAAGAAATATAGTTATGTTAGAATCCAGTTTTCGAATGGAAGTCTCCTATCTTAAAGGGCTTCTTAAGTGTCTGCTATAGTTGAGCTTCTTAGTTTATTGAGAACATGATTCTCCTGGTTTGCTAGCAATTTCCCATAAGGGGATAGCATAATAGTTAAGAGTTCAGACTATAGACTCAGTATCTGTAAAAATTCATGTATATATGTACGCACACACATGTATAACAAAGAACTTATGCAAACTATTTCTCTAGTTTTGTTTCCCCATTTTTGAAAATGAGATAATATCCCTTCTAACTCTCTTGTCTTTGTGAGAATTCAGTAAGTCAGCATATGTTCAGCATTTAGCAAGTGCCTGGCACTTAATAAATGGTAGCGTTTATTATTCAGTCTTAAACTATAATTACACTATAATATAATTTTAGGCTTGTAGCATATTTGTAGTCATTTAAATGTATTAGAAGTAACTTTTATTGGTCACTCAAACAAGTCTATTTTTACCATAAAATGAAGCAATTATTCACTTATGAATTTTTTTGGCATTATTACATCAGGTCATCAAAAATGCAATTATGAAGAAAAACAGAAAACAGTGTGTAAGAAAGGGGAAAAACATAATTACAAATTTGTATTTGCTTATTTGCTGAGAAGTGGAATTAGGGGAGGATAACAAGAAACTAATAAAAGCAGTTTCCTTTTTTATAGTGCTTTGAATATAAGTATTATCTACAAATAGCTTTGAATTTTTTTAATTAAGTGCATTTTAAAAAATCTTAAAATTAAACATTAAAATAAACATTAATAATAATAATGGAGGCCTTATGTGATATTGCCAATAAACTCACAAGTGAATGTTAACTAATTTCTTATCAGAGGGTTTGAAATGAGTATTCAAAGGGAATATATTTTCCCCATCCAGGTTTCTACGAGGTGGTAGTCTCCTTAAGTAAATAACTGAACCAATTTCCATCCCTTAGTCACTTTCTTCCTGGAAAGCTGGAATGACTTATCTGATTGCTAAATTGGGATGAATAACTGGACATAGTTAGCTCGGCATTACCTTCTCTCTCTTGGGAATTCTCCTCTGGTCCTCCATGGAAGATCTCACTTGGTCGGGCACTTGCTGCCATCCTCTTTTTGTGAGGAGGACTGCCCTGGCCCATTGCTGTCTAGAAACTGGAGGATGTGTCTGCCTAATTCTGGGGTTCAGTATTACTGAATCCATTAGCTAATAGAACTATGTCATCCACCCTGGATTTTATCAGTGTTAGAGGTGATGATCTGGCCTCCATATTAATTTCTTGTTTTATTTCTCAACTAATTCTAAGCCTGGTTGGGAAACAGTGGTGTTATTGATTGGGGAACCTCTCAGAGATCCCAACAATTCCTTCGTTTTCAAATACTTTTTATATATCTTAAATGAAAATGGCACCCAAATGTGAACTTTATTATATATATCTATGGGGCACAACTTGATGTCTTCATATATGTCTGTCTACATTGTGCAAAGATTAAATTAAGCTAATTAACATATTCATCACCTCGAATATTTACATTTTTGTGGTAAGAACATTTAAAATTTACTCTCAGCAATTTTCAAGTATACAGTACAGTACATGATTATTAACTCTAGCCACTATACTGTATATCTCCCTTATTATAAGCTTATTACAAGCTCCCTTATTATAAGCTCTAACTAATAAGTTAGAACTTATTCATCCTATCCGTGTACCCTTTGTAAACTTTGTACCTTTGACCAACACCTCCCCATTTTGTGCCTTTTACCCCAGCCCCTGACAACCACCATTACCTTCTACCTCTTTGAGTTTGACTTTTTTTAGATTCCACAAATAAGTAAGATCATATACCATTTGTCTTTCTGTGCCTGCCTTATTTCACTCAGCATGATGTCTTCCGAGTTCATTCATGTTGTTACAAATGACAGGATTTTCTTCTTTTAAAAGGTGGAATACTATTCCATTGCACACATATATATACACACACACATATGTGTGTACATATACATATATACACGTGTGCATATATACACACACGTGTATATATACATATACATATATACACGTGTGTGCATATATACACACACGTGTATATATACATATACATATATATGTATACAGAGAGAGAGATACAGAGAGATAGATCAAATGTGAACCATTTTTAATTAAAAAAGAGGGAAAAATAAATCCAGGACATAAGACATGTATTCTCAATGAAGTTTGATAATTAGCCAATTGATCCAAGAGATAAAGGGAGATGAGTCTTGTGATTAAGAGAGTTTTCCAGGGAGTAGAAAAATCAAAAGAAGCAGCAGAAAGCATGCTTCCTCACGTATAGATGCTCATTCTTCAGATACAGATGTTGGAAACTCACAAACAATTTTATGAGAATTGTGCAGTAACCGAACTACTACTGACATCTGTTTTACAAGAAAATTCTGCATTTTTATTTATATTGACTGTACTGTAAACTCACCCAAATTGTAGTATTTCACATTGTCTCCCAATGTTACTTTCGTCAAGTCCTTCAAAGTATCATTTGCGTCAATGATGCTCTGGGCTTTGGAAGCATGCCAAAATGCCATGAATCTCGCAATGAATGATGCTGCAAAAATTGCTAACATACCAAAATCAAGCATGTTCCACAACTCAAACAAATATTCCTTGGGGCCTTGAGTCCAGATTTCTTTACATTCAGCCCATATCATGCCTGCATCAGAAAGGGGTTAAAATATCAATTCAATCGCATTCAGCCTTAGCTGTTCTATAAAACAAAATATGTTTGAAAGGTCTCAGCCTGACATTACAAAACCCTTCAAAATTTGGTCCCAACCTGCCGTCCCACCATAATTCCCATATCCTCACAAATATCCTAGTCCAGAAATATCAGTGCATACCTGAAAGCAATTTGACAAAGTTCATTGAACACCTTAAAATAACAAATGTCCTGCTGATCAATTAATTCCACACATAAAAATATATTTAACAGATGTTTATTGTAGGATACTTTATAATAACCCAAACACACCCACACACTCAAAATAGAAGTAAAATGGAAGTGGGACTTCCGCAGATGGAGTATTATGAAGCCATTTAATATTTTATTAATTACTATGGGACAGTGACCATGAGAATGTGTCTCAGTGACATCCAACTATAGGAATTTGACTGATCACAGGCCTCACCTACTGCCTTCTGAAAACCACTGCCACTTTTGTCCAAGGCCGTGTCTCCCCCCGGCTGCTGTCAGCCAATTACTGAGGGTGCCCCTTCTTGGGAGACATGGGACTCTTCTGATGGCTGACTTTGGCTCAAGGATTTCATGACAGCCTTGCCAGCCTTTCCTTAGACTGTGTAAAGATCTAGGATGCTTCTACCCAACCTTCCTGCCTGCTCACTGTCCCTTGGGGTTTGACTTGTATCCCTGCCTGAGAGCCCTTGAGACCTTTCTCAGCTCTCTTGCCATTTCCTCTCACAAGAAATGTTCCTTAATAAAATTCCCATTTCCCTTAATAAACCTGTTGAACATTTAATCTTTGTGCCTGCTTCTTGGAGGACCCGGAGTAACATACACTGGAAAAATCTTTATATTGTAATGCTAAGTAAAAATGTTTAAAATGTTATGATGTGTGGTTTATGTTTAAAACCAGCACAGTGACAGCCTAGATGGGATGACAGGAACTTACTTATTAATAGTAGTTGTCTTTTTCTGGTAGAATTATTAATAGTACTGCATATTTCTTCAAAATTTTAACGTAGTATTTAGGAACACTGGATTTGAGATCAGGCTACCATGGATTCGAGAATTTGTTCTTCCATTTGTCAGCTATGAAGTCTTTGATAAGGTATTTAAACTATCTAAAACTCAGTTTGTAAAATGGGAATGATATTGGTTCATTCCCACTTCATTGGATTGTTATGAGCCTTAAATAAAATAGTTCATGTGAAATACACAGCTCAGTGTCTGGCACTTGGAAAAAATTATGACTAACATTCATTGAGTGCTTACTATTTAAAATTTTCCGTGATTGGCACATGTATTTTTTTCTTAATTTGAAGAATCCCACTTTTTTAATTAAAAAGAAGTTGCTTTATCCCTATTAAGATAGTCTACTCTGACATCCTGCCTCCTACTGGAGCCATCCGGAGAAATACAACCCAAACCAACAACTGATCAAAACTTGCCTCCATCAAGAAGTCCTTCACAGCCTCGAGTTGAAAATAATCTTCTCCTCTTACCCTCAGCAACCACCTGCCTCAAATTCTCACATTTGTCCTAAATGTCAATCACAAAACCTGCTATGTGAATAGCTGCAGAGCCCTGTGGGGATTAAGGAAATGCCCCATCTCTAATTTCCAAGAGCACGTCATGTGCCTTTTCTTAAAGCCAGCATTAAATGCAGCATAGAGGACATGGATTTAAGAGAAGACTTCATTACTTATTTTGAGTTGTTTCAAGTTAAGAGGGGACTAGGATTGAATTCATATATAATCTGGGGGATCAAATTTGTAACACGAAATACGGCAGTTTTTTTCCCCCTACTGTGGTCCCTGGGCTCCTGTCAGCCTCACGAGGAGATGCGGATGGTTCAGAGTAACAAGCATGGGGACTAAAGGGACATTTGAACTCATGCAGTCTAGTTGTTTTCAAAGCTTCCCCTCCTCTTGTTCCTCCCACTTTTCCATTTTCTTTTCTCTTTCTCTCTTTAAGAAATAGAATTCTTGGCACAAATGATGTCTTCCTGAAGCTTAAAAACTAAAACAAGTGAGCTATTCTGCTTGAAGGAAAAGTTCGTGTCTCATTTGTCCTGAGGACCCCTGAGAGCTGCCAAGGAGAGTTTGAAATCCCGCATCAAGTCCAAGCTTGCCCCAGGCAGGAGACTTCACAGGGATCAAGCTCGTATAGATCTTGCGATAAGGTGCTTAACTAATTCTGAAGGCTGCTCATTCCACTGTTGAATTTTCAGAATATTCCTTCAACGTGGATGCAGTGGTTCTATTTTTGCCCTCTAGACAGGTAGCAAATGAGTCAGCTCCCTATGCCTTCAAATTTCTTTTTACAAAAAACAACCAAAAAACCCACCTGCGTGCTCATTAAATCTGTTTTTCTCTAGCAGAGGCAGGTTAACCATGAAACTGAAGCTTCAAGATGCCTTTACCTGCCCAGGCTCCTGCTAAGTCGTCACTTTGTCTTCTTTTTCACTAAATGGGGCCCTCTGAATAAACAAGCCTCAGATTCCACTGGGTCTTACACCATGCCTCACCCTCTAGGGTAAACTTCCCCAGCCCCCTCAAGTGCTGTTCTGAGAACCACTCACTCTCCTAACTAACTGCTGTGCTTGAAACGCTCCTTAGTTTGCCAATTGGCTGCACGTGGTACCCGGGGCCTGCAGATGTGGTCTCGCCATTGGGTAATTACTGCCTGGACTGCCGTCCTCTCCTTCTGTTGAAGAGTCAGCCCAGGACTGCATCTGCTTTCTCAGCAGCTCAGACTGGCCATTAAGTGACAAGTGCTCCTAAGGCCCTTTTCACTAGTGTCTTCAAGCACGTCCTCCTCCCTGTGTTCCTGCTACATGTCCTCTCATTGATTTGAGCTCACTGTTCTGCCTTGTCAACATCTCCTAACACATCAGTTTTGTCATTTAACCTTTCAACTTTTTGTCAACTAAAAATGAGATAAATTTGCTTTGTGACTAATAGTGTCATCCTCTCCCTCAAGCCCAGATAACACACCCAACATCTCATCTAAGTAGGCCACTTCTTATTAACATTTCCAGAAAGTACAACTTTCTTTCAAGAATAACTTCAAAAAAGAAAATAAATACCAATGTCAGAAACTGAACCAGGAATCTAACATAGGCTATAAAAGCATCAGCTATCCTGAGTTGTTCATTATTTTCCCTTTAAATAAACAGTGTTAGCTAGTCTCTGAAGTCAAATACAAAGGCTGATGGGACAAAAGTTACAAGGAAAATGCTTTTGATTAAAGCCCCATTTAATATTCCTGTGTTAGGTTGCTAAGTGAAAAAGGAAAAAATATATATAAAGTTTAAAATAAAACTGAGACGGCTGGGCACGGTGGCTCACGCCTGTAATCCCAGCACTTTGGGAGGCCGAGGTGGGCAGATCACCTGAGGTTGGAAGTTTGAGACCAGCTGGACCAACATGGAGAAACCCCATCTCTATTAAAAGTACAAAATTAGCCAGGCGTGATAGCTCATGCCTGTAATCCCAGCTACTCGGGAGGCTGAGGCAGGAAAATTGCTTGAACCCGGGAGGTGGAGGTTGCGGTGAGCTGAGATCGCGCCATTGCACTCCAGCCTGGGCAGCAAGTGTGAAACTCCGTCTCAAAATAAATAAAATAGAAAAATCAATAAAACTAAGACTAGTATGAGGAGAATAATTTATGGTCAAGAATAAAATGAACATGTTATATAAAATATAACTCACTGAACTCATGCAGTCTAGTTGTTTTCAAAGCTTTTCATTCCTCCAGTTCCAGGCGTGATATTCCTTCTATATTCTCCCTCTTAGAGACTGCAGTCACTACCTACCGGTCCAAGGCAGAACCCACAGCTCCTCCCTTCTGATGTGCAGTAATCACCAAGTGGGTTGGGGTTTACCTGTTCGGGTGCTCTCAAGTTTATACATATTTTATATATAAAATATAATATGTTCATTTTATTCTTTACCATAAATCATTCTCTTCATACCCCTTTATATAAAATTTAATTTTTAAAATTCTTTACCCCCTATAGAAAATTTAATTTTTCAAAGTTTCATCTTGTCCTAAAACAGTCATGTTTTGCCTAATAGGAAAATAGCACTTCTATGTAAAAGTGACATATAAATGCTCAGTGAAAAGTTGAATAATAATTGTAATTATCTGAAATTTCTTGAATATGTCCGTTGTGCCAAGTACTGTATTATTTACCTTACATATACTAACACATAAAAAATAAACTATGAGACATGGGCTTTTAGTTTAACAAGATAAAGGCCATGCACAAGTGATTGTTTATTCTTATTTTAAATCAGATATTAGAAGTGAAATATAATTTCTTTTTCTAGTCTCATCAATTAAATTAGAAAAGAAATAGAATAAAATCAAAGCCATCTTCTGTATCCAAGATTTATCATTACTTTGGTGATACAATTCACATTTTATGCCACTATCCATATTTTTCCCTAAAACATATTCAGGAAATGAAGTGATTTGAAAGTTTTGAATAACTCAAATGCTACTGAATTAAATTTAAAATATTCCTATGGTAATTTGAAAAATGCGTCTTAATATTTTGACTGATCATCTCATCAAGCTCCAGCATGAAGCCAAGAAGACATGTCCTGCCTTAGAAGTGATACAAAACTGACTGTCAGTGCTTCTCCAGGTCCCTAGAGAGGGAGGTGGGATGTTGGGGGGAGAGAATGGAGAAGCCTGTGGATTATTAAAGGATTTATATGAAAATCCCTGAGCCTAATTTTCTTTACATCTTGCATCTGTTAACCCTACATAATTTTATGCATAGTCAGGGCCTTAAGTACCATCTGGAATTGAGGATTGCTGGAACTTTATTCAAAACCCAAATACTCCCAGGGGTCATACTTTCTATTACCGAATGGACATTTCCACCTTGAAATTCCATGGGCACTTCAAAGTCAGTCATAACCTAAACTTTATCAGCTTTTCATTCCTCCAGTCCCAGGCATGATCTCCCTTCTGTATTCTCCCTCTTAGAGACTGTAGTCACTACCTGCTGATCCAAGGCAGAATCCACAGCTCTCCCTTCTGATGTCCAATAATCACCAAGTTGTCTGGGGTTTACCTATCAGGGTGCTCTCAAGTCCTTTCCCCTATCTCCTGAGTTCCAGGCCTCATCCTCCTCGCAGGGAGCACTTCCATTGAGTCTCAGCCTCTGGACTCTTTAAAGCCACCGTCTATCTCACAACCACTGTGACCTTTCTAAAACATGATCAGATCAAATCACCAATTGCTGAAAAGCATCTTCTAGCCATTTCTCCACCCTTATCTCCCATCACTCGCATCCATAAATGCACCTTGGCTCCTTCTCTGCCTAACTCATCATATTTCGAGTGTGCGAGGTATTGCCATAGTTCCACATCTCTAATGTTCCCATGCCATCCTTGTCTCCCAAACAGGTCTGTTTAACATTCTTTTATCCTCAAAGTACCACATTGAAGATACTGCCCAGGAAGGGCTTCTTGCCCCTTCCATTTCACATCCCACCTCAGATTTAGATGCCCAATCTGTGTATGTTCATAATATCCCAATAACTCAATTATAGCATTTGTCACATTGAATTTTAATTATTGATTTACTTACTGACCTGCCTCCCAGACTTAACTTCCTTGAACACAGGGACTGTCTCATTCACTTTAGTATCCTCGTTACTTAACAAAGGCACTTAACAGCCACTGGATTTATTTATTCATAAATATCTAATTGAAATATCTTTATTGTTTGCATTATATTTAATGGCAAGCTACATGTATGATTGATTCTAAAGACAAATAGTATAGCAACTAAGATCATATTCCTTCTCTTCCACTTACCACCCAAGAGGCCTAAAGAAAGTTACTTGATCCTTAGATAAATCCTATAAAATAGATGTGATTATACATTATAGACTAGAAAACTGAGGTGCAGAGAAATGATGTGATTTGATGTATATAAAGTGCTTGGAATAATTCTTGGCACAAAATAAATGTTCAATAAATGCAAGTGGCTGTTAGCTTCAATTCCTATCAAATCTCAATGTAAAATTGTGGTTGTGTTTAAGCTGGAAATCATAGCTCTCTCTCAAAATATGAATAGTATAATAGCTTTGTGTCACTGGTGGGATGTGATTGATACTACCCTGTTGGTTTTCTTCCTGGGTTTTCCTTGGAAATGCGAAAGGCGCACAGCATGTGAGAAGACTATGGCACTGATAATGAACCCAAGGCAACTGTACTTTAGGAACACAAAGAAAATTATGATGTGTGGTGCATTGTATCGTGCTGCATACATTTGTATAACTGATGTGTGAAAGAATCAGTGTCATTCAGTCCAACTGCTAAGACTGCAAACAGAAAATATGACAGAAAATCAGTCTTTACCTATTACCCAGGATATAATGAGCATCTCCATCCATGAGAAGCAGGATGTTTTCATCCTGAACAGCTGTTTTGCATTATCTGTGCTGGTTTCATTAGGAAGGAGTTTTGTGCCTTCAAATCTGTCAGCTGCATTCATGACTAGCAGTCCCAGAAAAATGGTGAAGGAGGCTGCGTGTGCTACAAACTTCATGAATGGTCCACGCATTATCTTCCCCATCTGCCACAACACACACCAAAATAAAATCTTAACTTTGTTTTGTACACTTTGCAAAACACACATACATACATGCAAGAATAAACATCTGCACATTCCAATAATCTCCTGAGATAATTGTTTATATTTATGTAATTCGTGATAGAGTAATATCTTTATGCTGTTACAAAATTTTGTTCACATTCCTCACCTACATGTGCTGATGTTCTTGATTAATAACTAAATACATGTATTTTTCTAATAAAGGATATTTAAATTCTTAAAATATATAATATCGTTGACAAAATATAGAGCATAATAATATCAGCATTATTCATATAAAGAAAACTAATTTAGTGGGTCTGAGGTATTGAGGAAGTGGTAATGAAAATATGAAACTGAGTCTACTTTGCCAGGTATAGAACCTTGGTGGGTGTCCTCACATATACTTCATTGACAGGCATGCAATTCAGGCCTGAGTGGATGTTGTTATTTTGGTGATCTTGTAAATGCAGTAAAAGTCATGAGTACCAAGAAGAGAACTCCCAGCTGAGGACAGGGCAGCAGGGCAGTTCCTACAGTGTATTGAAACAATCTCCTGGAAGGACACTGGATTTAAAGTCCAACATTTTAGGTTCAGGTTCCAGTTTCATTCCCTCATTAGCTGAGTGACAATGAGCACATTTCCTGAATTATGTGAAAACCAGATTCTTTATATGAAATATGGGGGACAATAAAAGCTAGTGTGCCTTTTATAGTACAAGATTCATCTCTGTCTAAGATGTACAGATCTTCACCTAGGCAGAGTGAGGATCTAGGATATGACTAAGGGGTCTGGACATCCTCTGAAATGAACAAAACTTAAGCTGTGTGTGCAGTTTCCCCCACCCTTTAGGAGATGGTCCATAGCTTTCAACTGCTTTTCAAGTGAGTTTATTATTACAGAAAACTTTACAAACTAATAAAATACAACCAACACTTAGTTGGCACTGTTTTAAGTGCTTTACACTGTTAACTTGTAATCATTACAACAATTCAAAAGGGCAGGTGCACTCAATGCCCACTTTGGATGAAGAAACTGAGGAAGTGAAGTCAAGAAACTTGTTCAAGGTCACATATCTTATAAGTGGTAGAGCTGGAACTTGAACCCAGGCATTCTTGTTCCTAAGTTAATACTTCTATTTGGTTTACAGAATAATTTCATACTTTCTCATCAGTGGGCCTACATATGTAAATTATTAGGAATTATCTTTTAAGACTCGGAAAAGATAAATGCTATCATGGAAGGAACACAATCAGTGTTCTCTATTTCCCTACCTTTATTTGTCTATATGGTTTTCAAAATAATAAAACTTAGAGCTGGAACCAATTAACTTATCTTGACATTCTGAATGTTAGGCCAGACACAGAATATCAGGAGATATTGTATTGTATCTCTCTCTCTCTCATGCTATGTGTGTGTGTGTGTGTGTGTGTATGTGTGCAGTTGTCCCTAGGTATCCATGAGGGATTGGTTCCAGGTCCTTCCATGGATACTAAAATCTAAGGCTACTCATGTTCCTGATATAAAATCATAATATTTACATATAACCTAGGCACATCTTCCCATATGCTTTAAATCATGCTGAGATTACTTATAATACGTAATATCATGTAAATGCTATGTAAATTTTTGTTATAAGATACACTTTTAAATTGACCTATATTTGTACATATTTATGCGGGGTATATAGTGATGTGTCAATACCTATAACATATAGTGATTAGATTAGGGTAATTAGCATAGCCATCATCTCAAACATCTATCATTTGTGTTCAGAATATTCAATATCCTGTTTATAGAATAATGCCAAAAGAAGTCTCTACCTGTTCAACACAGATACAATTTTTTTCAAATGTTTTCAATCTGCGGTTTGTTAAATCCAGGGATGCAGAACCCACATATACAGAGGGCCAAAGAATACACACACACACACACACACACACACACACACACACACACACAGAGAGAGAGAGTTTTAAAGCCAATAGATTCTAGAATTGCAGAGCCAATCCAAAGTTACTTTGTAAAAGTTTGCTGTAAAAAAATGCTTAGATAAGATCACCTACTGAATTGATTCAAAGAGTATTTTTTGTTTTTTTTTTTTTAGATCCTTTTAAAATCAAACTCTCAAATAATCAAACAATGGCAAAATTAAAACAAATGGTATAAAAAGTAAGTTTGATTTTCTTCTGCCTATTGTCCTTTGCTATTTTTCTTTTTAAATATAAACAGTTAAAAATAAACATCAATGTTATATTTCCATGATATATTTTACATACAATTTTAATTCTATAATGTTTTATGTATGATTTATTTTAACCGTGTATTAGAGCAAGTGAAAATGTATTGCAAGAATCCATATCTTTCTCATGGGAAAATCCATTATAAATCCTAAACTTTTTTTTTTTTAAATTCTCAATTTATTTGACTGTTTGAGGAAACCCGGGATTAGAGGCAATGACTGTTAGTGAAATTCATGAAAAAGTTATTTATCACCTGCCTGGTTCCAGGAAGAATAAGAAGCAGCTTTCAAGGACATCATACAGTAGAGCATAAATTAAAGTAGAACCAAATAAATAACATAAATAGAAAACACGAGGTTGGGGACATAAAATGGAGTTGAAATAAAGCTATCTACATTAGAATGAGCCACAAATCTGAAAACTCTGGAACCTTAGTTTAACTGTCCTGAACACCTCTAAAGTCAATCTTCAGTTTTTGGGGCAAGGTGTCTGATCTGTGTGCCTGGCCCCTACCTGGCTTCCCTTCTTTCTCCACTGGCCTACTGACCTTTATGTAACATTACTCTTCCTTTATTTTATTCTAAAGGGAGTATCAATCCAGGCATCTTCTTCTGCTTACTAAAAGTCTTAGGGTATTTCTTGGTTTGTTTGTTGGTGTTTTCTTGTTTTGTTTTGTTTTAGCAATCAAACAGAAAGCTGGTTGCCTAGAAACTAAAATGGGCATGTTTGAAACCTCGTAGCCTTTATTTTTCTTACAAAAGTTGAGAATCGTATTTCTCTTCAAACTGAGGAAGATTTTGGCATCTCTCACTAGACTTTAGGAACTGAAGTGAGTTATCCTTTTTGGTAAAATTTGCCATCTATATACTCTGGGATATAGACAAATTTCCAAAAAATAACTGTAAAGGAGGAGAGCTAGATGAAGAAATTGAACAACTTATGTACCTGGAAAATTACTGAGGGTAAGCATTGAAATAAATACTTGTCTTTAAATATGATATGTGATACTCTTTTTAGGTATTTATTGATGACTAAATACCTAGCTACTCAACACCACATAGAAATGAGAAAGGTTGAGACTAGCTTAAACTAAAATGACTTGTAATTGCAGTATGACTATTCTTATTGTAATGAACAAAAACAATTGATATTTGGATTACAGTAGAAGAAAGAGAGCAAGTAAAAACAAAAGGGATTTCGGAATGGGGAAAGAAGAAAACCAACTTTTGTTTCCTATAGCAAAACCAACTTTAAACAAAAATGGGGACTCAGTCACAGTGCATAGGCCTGCAATTTGATCTTACTGATGTTCATGGATATATTGGAAAATCCAAAATATTTTAAATATATTTGGAATAAAAGCACCAATTTAGCTGAAGCAATCCCCTCCCACAAAGAATCCTGTGGCCTGTAAAGCATATTTATGTTCACTGCAAATGGAAAACTGTAAAATAGATTTTATCATCATGCTTCAAAGATAAAAACAGTAAAATAGGTTTTGGATAGGAGAAAAAAAAAATACCTTGACAATGTCCTTTTAATTTGATTATTTGCCTCAATGTTCATAAACAAGGATGGAAAACAGATGCCAGAAAGACAAATGGCCAGGGAAGAAGAAATAGTAAAGGAAATCAGTTTAATTAGAATTCAATCAAAATTTAAGAAATGTGTAACTCTAAGGATTGCCAAAAATAGTCTGTGTCAAAGCACCAGACACTCTGGAATACATTATGCTTTCGAACACACTGGTTATGGAAAAGGAAAATTATTCAGTTTAGGAAAGAGATTATAATTTAACTGGTCACAGAATGAGAATAGGGATAATTCAAAAACTCCCCCCATTTTAATTCAGTTTAAATCTCAGATGACTCAGGAAATATAAGGAGAAGAAGAACAAAGAGACTACCTACATAGATATAACTCATGTTCTAGGGAGGACAATTTAGAAATGTATTTGTTGAAATTTAAGGGATACCAGTGCAATTTTGTTAAACTAATATACTGCATAGTGGTGAAGTCTTGGCTTTTAGTACACCAGTCACTCAAATAATATGCACTGTACCCATTAAATAATTTGTCACCACCTGTCCCTCCCCTCTTCTGAGCCCCCACTTTTCTAAGTCTCCAATGTCTATCATTCCACACTCCATGTCCATGTACACACATTATTTTTCCAGGCAAAATCTGTCATTTTTAGTAAAAAGGGAAAAAAAGTCAATTTTCTAGATGAAAGTCTGTACTATAGATGTCATTTCTAGTAAACTGCACTATTTTCATTTTATGTTCCTCATTTATATTATGAATCTGAGATACCAAATTTTGGCCTTATATATTTTAAGGGGAAAATATCTATGATGATGGATTTTACTCTCATGAGAAAATGTCCAGTTTCCTGTAATTCCTATCATCACTAGAAATAATTAGGATGTTTCCACTGTCTAAAAGGCTTTGCACAAGCTTTCTAGCATGAGTCATTTTGAACAGCCCTAATATGGCTAAAACACCAAAAATATGACAAAATAATTAGAAAACAATATGTTAGCAATGGTGATGTTTGTGTTTGCGCCCACATATTATGAATGTTTGAAAATGAATCATGCCCATGTTTAAGCACTGGAAGTAACCCAACTGATAGTTCTTTCTACATAGCACATTAATAGATGGTCCAAAAGACATTTAGGCACTAAGCTTCAGAATTATTTCAATCTGCCTCTCAGAGTTAAACAGATCCAGAAATGTGGCTTCAAAAACATGAAGAATAGGCTTGTTAGCAATGCAAGACACAAATTTCTCTACTTGTTAACAGAATGATAGGTCAATATTTCTCAAACCTATCCTGTCACACTAATGAAAGGCTAGATCCATCTGAACATAGCATTTTTACCAAAGCATGGGTAGATAGCTTTTGCTAAGAAAATAGGCTATTTTTGCTGTCAGGTTCTGGTGTACTTAGTCCCTAAAAAATATATATTCTTTACTGAAACAAGTATTACATTAGTATTTACATGACTGCCTTTTATTTAAGATTTATCTGGTCATATTAGCTAAAATAAATACAAGACAAAACTTTCATCTCAAATTTTGCCAGAGGAGAAACAGAAAAAGTGTTCATCTTTTAGGATGTCATTTGAAATATATGCTCAATGGTACTATGACCTCATAAAGAAATATAAAAGTATATGCATAGATGTACATAGAGAAAAGAGTAAAAGGAAATTAATATAGCTACTGAGTATCCTTTCACACATTAACAGTGGTGATATTACAGGTGAATTTTATCTTTTCCTTTTGTTTCCTATAGCAAACATGTATTATTTTTTGATAATAAAAGCAATACAAATTATTTAAACCCAAACAGGAATTATTTTGTAATGTTAAAAACAATAAAGATTACTGAAACCCAACTATAATTCCCTGAAATTTTCACTTTGGAGATAAGATTTTTCCCCACTTAAAACATACTTCTAGTAGATAATAGAGGTCCAGGCTTCACATACATACCTTGCTGCATGGAGCAAACCAGTAAATGAGAGCCAGGAAGGGCAGTCCAATGGCAACAGCAAGGACCACAAGGAACTTGACCGCCATTGTCTGCTGTCGTAAACCAGAAAGATTCTCATACCAAATGGAGAGAAGTTGCTGTTGGCAGTTTGGATGAGCTACAAACTAGCAGGGAAGTGACAAAATATTTAAGTTTGATTAAAGAAAGGTTCAGCATAAACGATTTTCATGTGTTCTAATAGTTCCATGCTTTCCAATGAAATATATTGTTAGAATTAAAGAACAAACATAAAACATCAAATTAACAGGCAACAAACAAATGGCAAAAAGTTCTAATATGTTTTACATAAATTTGAAGATTTCAATTTATCAAGCTTTTCCTTTATGACAAACAAGCTTTCTTTCAAAGCACAGAAAAAATTTTAATTGAATATTATAAAAAGATTAATCTAAATTTTACATACGGCTTTTATGATTACATAGTTTTTTCATCCAGAAAGAGATCAATATTAACTCAGTTGCCTAAATACTTTTTAAAAAATACCACCTTTCCTGCATTGACCTAAAATGCCACACAGTTTATACTAAATTCCCGTTTGTATATGGGTCTGTTTCTGGACTGCCTGTTTTATTCTATTGATCTCTCCTTTTATTCTTGTGCCAAAAACTCTTTCACTTAAGAAGACTTTAATTTTCAATATTTTTTTTGAGGGAATCTTTAAGTTTTCATGTATTTATTTTTACAACTGAACCATACATATGGCAGTTAATATACAAAAAGCAATATCCCAAAATAAAAATTGGTAAAGAATATTAAAAAGTTACAATATTTAATATTAATATTAAAATATTACAAAGGACAGGTTATATAAAAGAACTACAAGTGAATCTTAAGGGTGGTTAACCTCAAAGGTAGTTTGAGAGGTAGGTAGAAAAGGAGTTGAGTCTAAAACAAGATAGAATGTTTATCTACTCAGAATGGTAAAGTTGGATAAAACCCATTCCACTGTGGGTGGAAGAAATAAGCCCTGTCACATACTGTTGGTGTGTATGGAAACTGGTACACCATTTTTTAAGGGAAACCTAGCAAATGTTTGGAAACCTAAAAATAAAAATTTGACATATTAATTCCACATCTAAGAATTTTTGTTTACAAGTAAAAGTCATGCAAGTAAGCAAGCTATATCAACAAATATGTTTACTGTATAAAAAATAAAAATCTAATAACAAAAATCTGAAAATTATAATAAACATCCCTAAATAGTAAACAGATTATGTGAATATAATGAAATAACAATGCAACCTTTAAAAAGATAAAGTGGACATTTATTGACTGTTATATAAAGTTGTCCAAGAAAGAAATTTGTGTATAGAAACATAACAATGGCTCATTATTCTCCATTCAGAACTGGAAAAATTGGGAGGAGACATGTTTATACTATTTGAAAACTTACCATAAACATATATTACTTTTATTGGAAAAATCTACCTTTAAAAGCTATCTATCTGTCTATCCATCTATCTATTTATTTTGAGACAGAGTCTCACTCTGTCACCCAGCCTGGAGTGCAGGAAATGATCTTGGCTCACTGCAACCTCTGCCTCCAGAGTTCAGTAATCCTCCCACTGCAGTCTCCCAAATAGCTGAGACTACAGGTGCACGCCACCATACCCAGCTAATTTTTGTAGTTTTAGTAGAGACGGGGTTTCACTATGTTGCCTAGGCTGGTCTCCAACTCCTGACCTCAAGTTATCCACCCATCTCAGCCTCCCAAAGTGCTGGGATTACAGGCATGAGCCATTGTGCCCGGCCAGCTTTTAAAAAGATACCTCACATAATCTAAGAAAGCAGAGAATGGGGCCAATGCTTGAAGGGAGAGACTAAAAATATTTCACAAATAAAAATGCAGCTGGTGGAAATTCTAATGCAGTAAAGAAAGAATTAAAGGCATTATTGGAAAACAGCAACAAATGGGAAAATGGAGTTGAGTCTCAAATGGTGATGTTCCTGTCTTATAACAAATGTTTTAGAATTTGGATTCATAAAGTCATTGTTATATCATTAGCACAGTAAGAAAGTGGCAGGCCCTGTAAGATTCTATATAAATACGTTTAGATTTTAAAGACTGGCATTTAGTGTAGGTAGAGTGCCTCACAACTAGTACAGATGCTTATGATTTGTTAGAGAATCTGCCTAGTGCAACTGTTAATTAGAAAATCCTAACCGGGCGCAGTGGCTCACGCCTGCAATCCCAGCACTTTAGGAGGCCGAGGCGGGCGGATCACGAGGTCAGGAGATAGAGACCACGGTGAAACCCCGTCTCTACTAAAAATACAAAAAATTAGCTGGGCGTGGTGGTGGGCGCCTGTAGTCCCAGCTACTTGGGAGGCTGAGGCAGGAGAATGGCGTGAACCCGGGAGGCGGAGCTTGCAGTGAGCCGAGATCGCACCACTGCACTCCAGCCTGGGCGACAGAGGGAGACTCCATCTCAAAAAAAAAAAAAAGAGAAAAGAAAAGAAAATCCCAGCTCAATCTAACAATATCAACCCTTTATCCTTATTTAGCACCAACAAGAACCAAAATAATGTAAACGGGCTTCACGCCTGACCTTACTTTTTTTACTTCATATTTAATGGCAAGTTTTAAACGGCTGAGATTTGGGCGACCGTGATCACCACTCTGGAGCGTTTCAACATCCCCATTCAGAATGGCCTCGACTTCTTCAGTGTTTCTGCACAGATCAAGGAGTCCAACAACAAAGTCTTTGCACTGCATTGACAGTTTTTTGTAGTCATTCTAGGAAAAACAAAGCAAAACAAAAGCAATAATGGAGAATACCACGTTTTACTATGCTTCAGAGACTTGAAGGATTTTATACTTTAAGAGAAACATTCTTTTTTTTTTTTTTTTTTTTTTTTTGAGACGGAGCCTGGCTGTGTTGCCCAGGCTGGAGTGCAGTGGCACAATCTTGGCTCACTGCAAGATCCGCCTCCTGGGTTCACGCCATTCTCCTGCCTCAGCCTCCCGAGTAGCTGGGACTACAGGCGCCCGCCACCACGCCCGGCTAATTTTTGTATTTTTAGTAGAGACGGGATTTCACCATGTTAGCCAGGATGGTCTCGATCTCCTGACCTCATTATCCACCCGCCTCGGCCTCCCAAAGTGCTGGGATTACAGGCGTGAGCCACCATGCCCAGCCGAGAAACATTCTATTTTTAGTTTTACTGTTCATTTATCATATATCAATTGCAGTTTCTGCTGACTGACCTCTAAAATATTTTAGCACATGAAGATTTTCTTCATACCCTCAAAAAGGAAATTTATCTAAAGCATAATCAAAGTTATTTAAAAAAGAGTATGCTGACCGGGTGTGTTGGCTCCCGCCTGTAATCCCCTCACTTTGGGAGGCTGAAGTTGGCAGATCGCTTGAGCCCAGAAGTTGGAGACCAGCCTGAGCAACATGGCAAAACCTTGTCTCTAAAAAATACAGAAAAAATTAGCCAGGAGTGGGGATGTGTGCCTGTCAAGTCCCAGCTACTCAGGAGGCTGAGATGGGAGGATCACCCGGGCAGGTTGAGGCTGCAGTGATCCGTGATCGTGCCACTGTCACTCCAGCCTGGGCAACAAAGCGAGACCCTGTCTAAAAAAAAAGAGTATGGTATACCAAACTCACCTGTTGATTCGGAAGAAATATAACCAACTTTTTCCACAGCATGATCATAGGACTTTGCATATATCATCTCCTTCATGGGCACAACTTCATCAGTTAGGCATACAATATACATTTAATAGGTCTTTGGAAGACCTTGTAAACTGTGTTAGTAAACTTGAGGAGCATAGAACATTTGGAAAGTTTCCAGAGAAGAGCAAGTACGTGTCTATTTAACAGATTTTAATTGAAGAACTTTATATGGCAGGCACAGGGTCAAAAGATGAAATCTAGACATAGAGTCTGCAATTTGAGACTCTTCTCTTTAGAGAAAAGAAAGTTTAATGAAACACTGTCGTAGTTTTGTAGTTTGTTGCTGATGATCTAATACTCTATTGGGAAGACTTAAATCATGCAGGTCACATTCAGATTACCGTAAACTCATGTCATGCTTCTATAAGGCATCATTTTACATCTTCATTCATGCTTTTGTAATATTTCCTCCCTCTATTTTCTTACACTAAGACCACCTATAACCAAATGCTAATCAAGAAAGCCTGTTAGCAGGGGTGTTCAATCTTTTGGCTTCCCTGGGCCACAATGGAAGAAGAATTGTCTTGGGCCACGCATAAAATACACTAACACTAATGATAGCTGATGAACTTAAAAAATTTTCACAAAGAAATCTCATAATGTTTTTAGAAAATTTACAAATTTGTGTTGAGCTGTGTTAAAAACCATCCTGGGCCTCATGTCCAACCCACATGTCCTTGGGGTGTGGGTTGGACAAGCTTGAGCTAGAGCTTGTTGTATTGCAGGTGGATGGTATTATCTCATTTAATCTTTACAATTGCTCAGGTTGAATTATGTGTCCAAAATCATGCAGCTAGTAAGCACCAAAATCAAGCTTTAAACCTAAATCTGCTTGGCCCCAAGCCTTTTGCCTTTGAGATAATGCCACTTTATCTCTCTTATTTGTAGAGTACTTTTCTACTTTGATTTTTGAAACAACTGAGGGGGCAAGCTGGGCAAATACCGTTCCCATTTTGCACATGAAAAAACTAAGGTTCTCACACAGCTTCAGTGACAGACTTTTCTCTTAAACCCAGAACTGCAGATTTAAAGTTAGTTGTCTTCTCTTCCTGAAACCAGTGTGTTGTAGGATGAAAAGATTTCTTTGGAAAGTTCAAGAGAAATGTATGTGATTCAGGATGTCAGTCAATAAGGCCATATTTGGGGGGTGTCTGTATGGAGAAGAGCTTAATACTAGGTATGTGTAAGGTACCTACTTGGGCTCCTTTCTGTAAATCATGCCAAAAGTGAGTATCATTGCAGTTTAGTAACTACAAAAGAGGCTACAATTTGCTAAACTGCAGGTCCAAAAAGATTCCAGAAAAGCAAATTAATAAAGCAAATTGTGGGAGGAGCCAAGATGGCCGAATAGGAACAGCTCCGGTCTACAGCTCCCAGCGTGAGCGACGCAGAAGACGGTGATTTCAGCATTTCCATCTGAGGTACCGGGTTCATCTCACTAGGGAGTGCCAGACAGTGGGCGCAGGCCAGTGGGTGCGCGCACCGTGCGCGAGCCGAAGCAGGGCGAGGCATTGCCTCACCTGGGAAGCGCAAGGGGTCAGGGAGTTCCCTTTTCGAGTCAAAGAAAGGGGTGACAGACGCACCTGGAAAACTCCGGTCACTCCCACCCGAATATTGCGCGTTTCAGACCGGCTTAAAAAACGGCGCACCACGAGATTATATCCGGCACCTGGCTCGGAGGGTCCTACGCCCACGGAATCTCGCTGATTGCTAGCACAGCAGCCTGAGATCAAACTGCAAGGCGGCAGCGAGGCTGGGGGAGGGGCGCCCGCCATTGCCCAGGCTTGCTTAGGTAAACAAAGCAGCCGGGAAGCTCGAACTGGGTGGAGCCCACCACAGCTCAAGGAGGCCTGCCTGCCTCTGTAGGCTCCACCTCTGGGGGCAGGGCACAGACAAACAAAAAGACAGCAGTAACCTCTGCAGACTTAAATGTCCCTGTCTGACAGCTTTGAAGAGAGCAGTGGTTCTCCCAGCACGCAGCTGGAGATCTGAGAACGGGCAGACTGCCTCCTCAAGTGGGTCCCTGACCCCTGACCCCCGAGCAGCCTAACTGGGAGGCACCCCCCAGCAGGGGCACACTGACACCTCACACGGCAGGGTATTCCAACAGACCTGCAGCTGAGGGTCCTGTCTGTTAGAAGGAAAACTAACAAACAGAAAGGACATCCACACCGAAAACCCATCTGTACATCACCATCATCAAAGACCAAAAGTAGATAAAACCACAAAGATGGGGAAAAAACAGAACAGAAAAACAGGAAACTCTAAAATGCAGAGCGCCTCTCCTCCTCCAAAGGAACGCAGTTCCTCACCAGCAACGGAACAAAGCTGGATGGAGAATGATTTTGACGAGCTGAGAGAAGAAGGCTTCAGACGATCAAATTACTCTGAGCTACGGGAGGACATTCAAACCAAAGGCAAAGAAGTTGAAAACTTTGAAAAAAATTTAGAAGAATGTATAACTAGAATAACCAATACAGAGAAGTGCTTAAAGGAGCTGATGGAGCTGAAAACCAAGGCTCGAGAACTACGTGAAGAATGCAGAAGCCTCAGGAGCCGATGCGATCAACTGGAAGAAAGGGTATCAGCAATGGAAGATGAAATGAATGAAATGAAGCGAGAAGGTAAGTCTAGAGAAAAAAGAATAAAAAGAAATGAGCAAAGCCTCCAAGAAATATGGGACTATGTGAAAAGACCAAATCTACGTCTGATTGGTGTACCTGAAAGTGATGCGGAGAATGGAACCAAGTTGGAAAACACTCTGCAGGATATTATCCAGGAGAACTTCCCCAATCTAGCAAGGCAGGCCAACGTTCAGATTCAGGAAATACAGAGAACGCCACAAAGATACTCCTCGAGAAGAGCAACTCCAAGACACATAATTGTCAGATTCACCAAAGTTGAAATGAAGGAAAAAATGTTAAGGGCAGCCAGACAGAAAGGTCGGGTTACCCTCAAAGGGAAGCCCATCAGACTAACAGCGGACCTCTCGGCAGAAACCCTACAAGCCAGAAGAGAGTGGGGGCCAATATTCAACATTCTTAAAGAAAAGAATTTTCAACCCAGAATTTCATATCCAGCCAAACTAAGCTTCATAAGTGAAGGAGAAATAAAATACTTTACAGACAAGCAAATGCTGACCGATTTTGTCACCACCAGGCCTGCCCTAAAAGAGCTCCTGAAGGAAGCGCTAAACATGGAAAGGAACAACCAGTACCAGCCGCTGCAAAATCATGCCAAAATGTAAAGACCATCAAGACTAGGAAGAAACTGCATCAACTAACGAGCAAAATCACCAGCTAACATCATAATGACACGATCAAATTCACACATAACAATATTAACGTTAAATGTAAATGGACTAAATTCTCCAATTAAAAGACACAGACTGGCAAGTTGGATAAAGAGTCAAGACCCATCAGTGTGCTGTATTCAGGAAACCCATCTCATGTGCAGAGACACACATAGGCTCAAAATAAAAGGATGGAGGAAGATCTACCAAGCAAATGGAAAACAAAAAAAGGCAGGGGTTGCAATCCTAGTCTCTGATAAAACAGACTTTAAACCAACAAAGATCAAAAGAGACAAAGAAGGCCATTACATAATGGTAAAGGGATCAATTCAACAAGAGGAGCTAACTATCCTAAATATTTATGCACCCAATACAGGAGCACCCAGATTCATAAAGCAAGTCCTGAGTGACCTATAAAGAGACTTAGACTCCCACACATTAATAATGGGAGACTTTAACACCCCACTGTCAACATTAGACAGATCAACGAGACAGAAAGTCAACAAGGATACCCAGGAATTGAACTCAGCTCTGCACCAAGCAGACCTAATAGACATCTACAGAACTCTCCACCCCAAATCAACAGAATATACATTTTTTTCAGCACCACACCACACCTATTCCAAAATTGACCACATAGTTGGAAGTAAAACTCTCCTCAGCAAATGTAAAAGAACAGAAATTATAACAAACTATCTCTCAGACCACAGTGCAATCAAACTAGAACTCAGGATTAAGAATCTCACTCAAAGCCGCTCAACTACATGGAAACTGAACAACCTGCTCCTGAATGACTGCTGGGTACATAACGAAATGAAGGCAGAAATAAAGATGTTCTTTGAAACCAACGAGAACAAAGACACAACATACCAGAATCTCTGGGACGCATTCAAAGCAGTGTGCAGAGGGAAATTTATAGCACTAAATGCCCACAAGAGAAAGCAGGAAAGATCCAAAATTGACACCCTAACATCACAATTCAAAGAACTAGAAAAGCAAGAGCAAACACATTCAAAAGCTAGCAGAAGGCAAGAAATAACTAAAATCAGAGCAGAACTGAAGGAAATAGAGACACAAAAAACCCTTCAAAAAATCAATGAATCCAGGAGCTGGTTTTTTGAAAGGATCAACAAAATTGATAGACCGCTAGCAAGACTAATAAAGAAAAAAAGAGAGAAGAATCAAATAGACGCAATAAAAAATGATAAAGGGGATATCACCACCGATCCCACAGAAATACAAACAACCATCAGAGAATACTACAAACACCTCTACGCAAATAAACTAGAAAATCTAGAAGAAATGGATACATTCCTCGACACATACACTCTCCCAAGACTAAACCAGGAAGAAGTTGAATCTCTGAATAGACCAATCACAGGAGCTGAAATTGTGGCAATAATCAATAGTTTACCAACCAAAAAGAGTCCAGGACCAGATGGATTCACAGCCGAATTCTACCAGAGGTACAAGAAGGAACTGGTACCATTCCTTCTGAAACTATTCCAATCAATAGAAAAAGAGGGAATCCTCCCTAACTCATTTTATGAGGCCAGCATCATTCTGATACCAAAGCCTGGCAGAGACACAACCAAAAAAGAGAATTTTAGACCAATATCCTTGATGAACATTGATGCAAAAATCCTCAATAAAATACTGGCAAACCGAATCCAGCAGCACATCAAAAAGCTTATCCACCATGATCAAGTGGGCTTCATCCTAGGGATGCAAGGCTGGTTCAACATATGCAAATCAATAAATGTAATCCAGCATATAAACAGAGCCAAAGACAAAAACCACATGATTATCTCAATAGATGCAGAAAAAGCCTTTGACAAAATTCAACAACCCTTCATGCTAAAAACTCTCAATAAATTAGGTATTGATGGGACATATTTCAAAATAATAAGAGCTATCTATGACAAACCCACAGCCAATATCATACTGAATGGGCAAAAACTGGAAGCATTCCCTTTGAAAACTGGCACAAGACAGGGATGCCCTCTCTCACCGCTCCTATTCAACATAGTGTTGGAAGTTCTGGCCAGGGCAATCAGGCAGGAGAAGGAAATAAAGGGTATTCAATTAGGAAAAGAGGAAGTCAAATTGTCCCTGTTTGCAGACGACATGATTGTTTATCTAGAAAACCCCATCGTCTCAGCCCAAAATCTCCTTAAGCTGATAAGCAACTTCAGCAAAGTCTCAGGATACAAAATCAATGTACAAAAATCACAAGCATTCTTATACACCAACAACAGACAAACAGAGAGCCAAATCATGAGTGAACTCCCATTCACAATTGCTTCAAAGAGAATAAAATACCTAGGAATCCAACTTACAAGGGATGTGAAGCACCTCTTCAAGGAGAACTACAAACCACTGCTCAAGGAAATAAAAGAGGATACAAACAAATGGAAGAACATTCCTTGCTCATGGGTAGGAAGAATCAATATCGTGAAAATGGCCATACTGCCCAAGGTAATTTACAGATTCAATGCCATCCCCATCAAGCTACCAATGACTTTCTTCACAGAATTGGAAAAAACTACTTTAAAGTTCATATGGAACCAAAAGAGAGCCCACATTGCCAAGTCAATCCTAAGCCAAAAGAACAAAGCTGGAGGCATCACACTACCTGACTTCAAACTATACTACAAGGCTACAGTAACCAAAACAGCATGGTACTGGTACCAAAACAGAAATATAGATCAATGGAACAGAACAGAGCCCTCAGAAATAACGCCGCTTACCTACAACTATCTGATCTTTGACAAACCTGAGAAAAACAAGCAATGGGGAAAGGATTCCCTATTTAATAAATGGTGCTGGGAAAACTGGCTAGCCATATGTAGAAAGCTGAAACTGGATCCCTTCCTTACACCTTATACAAAAATCAATTCAAGATGGATTAAAGATTTAAACGTTAGACCTAAAACCATAAAAACCCTAGAAGAAAACCTAGGCATTACCATTCAGGACATAGGCGTGGGCAAGGACTTCATGTCCAAAACACCAAAAGCAATGGCAACAAAAGCCAAAATTGACAAATGGGATCTAATTAAACTAAAGAGCTTCTGCACAGCAAAAGAAACTACCATCAGAGTGAACAGGCAACCTACAACATGGGAGAAAATTTTCGCAACCTACTCATCTGACAAAGGGCTAATATCCAGAATCTACAGTGAACTCAAACAAATTTACAAGAAAAAAACAAACAACCCCATCAAAAAGTGGGCGAAGGACATGAACAGGCACTTCTCAAAAGAAGACATTTATGCAGCCAAAAAACACATGAAAAAATGCTCACCATCACTGGCCATCAGAGAAATGCAAATCAAAACCACTATGAGATATCATCTCACACCAGTTAGAATGGCAATCATTCAAAAGTCAGGAAACAACAGGTGCTGGAGAGGATGTGGAGAAATAGGAACACTTTCACACTGTTGGTGGGACTGTAAACTAGTTCAACCATTGTGGAAGTCAGTGTGGCGATTCCTCAGGGATCTAGAACTAGAAATACCATTTGACCCAGCCATCCCATTACTGGGTATATACCCAAATGACTATAAATCATGCTGCTATAAAGACACATGCACACGTATGTTTATTGCGGCATTATTCACAATAGCAAAGACTTGGAACCAACCCAAATGTCCAACAATGATAGACTGGATTAAGAAAATGTGGCACATATACACCATGGAATACTATGCAGCCATAAAAAATGATGAGTTCATATCCTTTGTAGGGACATGGATGAAATTGGAAACCATCATTCTCAGTAAACTATCGCAAGAACAAAAAACCAAACACCTCATATTCTCACTCATAGGTGGGAATTGAACAATGAGATCACATGGACACAGGAAGGGGAATATCATACTCTGGGGACTGTGGTGGGGAGGGGGGAGGGATAGCATTGGGAGATATACCTAATGCTAGATGATGAGTTAGTGGGTGCAGCGCACCAGCATGGCACATGTATACATATGTAACTAACCTGCACAATGTGCACATGTACCCTAAAACTTAAAGTATAATTAAAAAAAGAAATAAATAAATAAATAAATAATAAATAAAGCAAATTGTGTCTTACCTGAGAATGGCTAGTTGAGAATGGCTCAAACTACTTATAAACAGACGTCTGGGCAGATAGCATCTAGAGTGTTACAAGGAAACGGCTTTGCCCATTTTATAAAATGGTCTGTTAGGGCCCTGGGGACGAACTCTTAGATATGGAGGTACATATTTGTCCATGTCCACTATACTATAGTATAGTAGTTACGACTTGGTAGTTTAGAGCTGGATATACCTGTAATCAATCCCAACTCTTCTACTTACGAGCCATGTGACCTTTAATATGTTAGAACCAGTCTATGAGGTAGGGATCCTTATTACTCTCATTTTACAGGTAAGAACACTGAGGCTTAGTGAGATTAAATAAGTATTAAAGAGATTATGCATGCCAAGGACTTAGCAAGGTTGTGAGCATTTAGCAAGCATTCGATAAATTGCAACTACTTCATTTTATACCATCAAAGAGAAGATCTGAAAACAGGCCATCTCTTGACATTAAAAAAATACCATGGAGCTAAGACAAAATTTAACGCACCTGGCTTCTCTTGAATGTAGAGTTCAAGTATAGTGAATTCTTAGTCCTTTTAAAAGTAACAAAGTAATTGTCAAAAGCAGTGCTCTCTAGAATTCTAAGAAAGCTCAGATATATTTAGATATTTTAAAAGAAAGTATGATCTTTCAAATGGAGGTAACACTTTTTTAAAGCAGAACCCATGTGGACTGAAAAAGTAAAGTGCAAGAGCTTTGTGGTATTTAATAACCTTAATCTATAAATTTTTGTCCAATTCATCACTAATTCCTAAGACATTTTCTTAAGCAAAAATACCTATTTAAAAAGGAGAGAGAGAAAGAAAGAATAAGACTATGATTTCAGAAATACACACTTTTTCTACTTGGGAAATCATTTACAAATATTTTCATATTTTCAGTTATTGACATTACTATTAATTCATATTTTAAGTAACTGACATGTAAACTCACTCAAATAAAATGGTGGTGGTAGTTCATAAGCCAGAATGCAGCTCTATGATTTTGGTTCCTTGAGAGGAAAAGTGAAGCTGATGGGTTAACTTAATTCTGGGTCATGTCTTTGGATCACACACCTACACCGTACATTCATTCATTAATCAAATATGGGTGCTTGCCTATTAACCTTTGAAAAGTTGAAAAGAGATAACTCACAGTGGGCTAATGAAACACAGTTTAGAAACTATAAAAAATACCCATTAAAATGATCCTTTCGAAAATTCCTCTTAGTTGGATTTTAAATAATAGATGTTATGATTTGTGATTTTAATCTCTGGCTCTTCTTTCTATATGAAGAATGAAGTTTACTTCATAGAAATTAACAGTGTAGAGAAAAATGCATGTCTTGATTCTCAGTAATCTACTATGTGGGCTTTGGAGATGGCAGACCTGGGTTTGAAACTTACTAGCTATGTGACTTTAGATAAATGATTTAATCTCTTAAAGCTTCTAATCCTAATGTTTAAAAAGGGAATAATATTAGTACCCATGAATTAGCGTTGCTGTGAAGATCATACAAGACAATGAATGCCAAGTTCCTGGCACAGGGTAGTGCAGATCAATGGTAATTATTATTAATATTATTATTATCATTGTTTTCATTACTTCACAAACAGTATCTAGCTCTTTGCAGTCCCCATCACAAAGCTATGCTATCAAATATAAAGTCATGTTGGAATTCCTGGATATTATCTGCACGTGTTGGAAATAAAACAATTATTCATATATTTTCACAACAAATATTTTACACACAGCACTGTGATAGATACCACTCTCTTATTAAGATGGGAGTTTGTAAAATAAGATTCTACATGTGAGGAGTAAGCATATTAGTCCCCTCCTCTTTCTCACAGTCAGCAATAGAAGCATTGACACTCAAGAACTACCTGAGACTGGGTAATTTAGAAAAAAGAGGTTTAATTGGCTCACGGTTCTATGGGCTATAGAGGCTTCTGCTTCTGGAGAGGCCTCAGGAAACTTACAATCATGGCGGAAGGCAAAGGGGAAGCAAGCACCTTCTCCATGTGGCAGCAGGAGAGAGAGAGAGAGAGAGAGTGAAGGGAGAAGTGCCACACACTTTTAAACCATCAAATCTCATGAGAACTCACTCACTAGCATGAGAACAGCAAGAGGAAAATCCATCCCCACGATGCAGTCATCTCCTAACAGGCCCCTCCTCCAATTCAACAAGAGATTTGGGCAGGGACACAAATCCAAACCATATCAGTAAGAAAAGTGTATTATACTATGATATATACGGTGTTGCATTGGCCAACCATGCTTCTTGGGACCAAGTGTAACTCTAGGGCTCTTCTGCTGCTCAGGATAATTGTCACCAGATGGCACACTGATCATGGAGCTCTATGGTGATAATTAACAAGCATTTATAAAGCATCTACTATGTGGGGTTGTGAGGATATAAAAGTTAATTGGCACTATTCCATAGAAAAGGTAAAAAGAAATGGAATACAATTTCAAAACAAGAATTGAAGAAAAACATTTTCCTAGATATGTCAGCCTTTTTCCATTGATTGTTGCCATCAGCAGTGGCTGCTTAGTTAATATAGTGTTTGGTTATATACACTTAGTATAATGTCTGGTTAGCTTTTACTCTTCCCTTTGCACAACAATTTTCAGGTCCCATTGAAGCTACGAAGCTTGGAGAGCGACGATGAAGGTAAACAGATTGTTTCAGGGGCTGGGGTTGCTCATCAAGCAAACTGTTACACTTAACTCCCTCCCTAACTGTTGACTTGTCATAGACCTACAATCCTGTGAGAATGAGATTTTCTCTGCCCATCTGTTTCAAACTACAATAGGATATTCAAAGGCAAGAACACACATACACGTACCCCCATATCACTTACTGCATTTATTTGTTTATGTTTCTGCCTCTCTTGAATAGACTCAATATCCTTCAAGACAAGGATTATATCTTAGTCATCTTTGAATCCTCCCAACCTAGCATGGTGTGAGGTACGTAGTAGGTAATCAACACATTTTGCTAACCGATGTAAAGAAAGGAACATAGCTGAGTAGAAAGCATACCTGGATTTGAATTTCTGCCCTGCCACTTAAATAACTATATGATCTTGAAAAGGTTATTTCATTTGCTGGCCTTCTCCTAATTTCACGTCATTATGGACAACTTAAATTCTGCTATAGCATAGACTGTAAATAACAG
Organism: Pan paniscus; assembly: GCF_029289425.2. Classification (NCBI taxonomy): domain Eukaryota; kingdom Metazoa; phylum Chordata; class Mammalia; order Primates; family Hominidae; genus Pan; species Pan paniscus. The sequence continues at coordinate 102,312,207 of NC_073258.2, forward strand.
AATAACTCATAAAGCTCAGCTAAGGTACACTTTCTTCTTCCTCTTTGGTCAGGATCCAAGCCCTGTTCTTCTGGAGCTGTGATTCTGCCTCGCAGACTATTTTGCTTGTGACACCCTTTGTCACCCTGTTAAGGTCTGATAACAGTCACACCACCTTTGTCCCAACAAAAAGTACTTTTCAAAGCAGCCATTTTCTTGGAGGATAGTTATCTTTGAAACAATGCCAAGCATTTTTTGAATATTATACACTAGAACATAGCAACGGTCTAAAAACAGACACGGCGGGAGTTTCTCTACCCTTCCTCTTTCTCAGAGTCAGCAGCAGAGGCATCTGGAGGGCCATGTGCACATGCATGAGCAGACCTCTAGGAAGATGTAAAGGAGCTGGAAGACCTCCAGAAAAACTCTCTATCCAGAATGACAGAGAAGAGGACAATTCCTGCTGTATAAAAGAGGGGATTTTTTTTCCTTTATTTTTTATTTTAAGTTCTGGGATACATTTGCAGAACATGTTGGTTTATTACATAGGTATACATGTGCTATGGTGGTTTGCTGCACCTGTCCACCTGTCATCTAGGTTTTAAGCCCTGCATGCATTATTTGTCCTAATGCTCTCCCTCCCATTGCCCCCCACCCCCTGACAGGCCCCGGTGTGTGATGTTCCCAAAAGAGGGGATTTTTAAGAGGAATAAAAGGAAACATTGTGTTACTACAAACAACCTAAAAGATAAATAGGTTCAAAAAAAGAGGGAATTAGAGACATCAGTCATAGACACATATTGAGAACTAAAATGAAATTAAGAATGCTGGGGAATGTGTTTGTGGACAAGACCATCCCTGGTATTGATCTCCTTGTCTTTAAGTCTGTTGTCCCTTATTTGAATTAAAACTCAAGTCAAGGAGAGAAAGCAAGAGTTTTTGCTGTCCTTCTTTAGTATCAAAACTAGTCAAAGTTTTGGGTTTTCTGTTTTTTACTGACTTTGTGTTGCCAAAATTGTCTTAACCCAATTTTAAGCTTAAGATGGCTGAGGTCTCATGCTACCAAAGCCTACAACTATTTATAAAGATTCAATATAAAAACTGAATTTGAATGGGTAAAAATTGTATTATGTTTTTCCCCATTTTCTTTAAAAACCTGCAACTCCCCAACATCTCTTGGTTTTCTTCTTGTTCCTGTGGCTCCATCTAATTGTTAGATTTCTCTGCTGAGGTCTCATGTCACCTCTGCTTGGAACCAGCTATACATGTGGTGATATGAGTAACAAAACACTTAGGCCTAGAAGGTTCAAGGCACAGGATAAAACTGCCTCAGAAACCCAGTAACATCTCCCATGGTCTCTTTTATTAATGTACTATGGGTTATTGTAGTAGGGGACAGTTTGGAAGGTGCTTAGAAAAGCAAGCTATGTATTGGAGCTTACAAAATCGTTATGAAAAGTCCCATTCTCTGTCATAAAATAGATTAATCGTCTTCAAACAGAGGTACATGAATACTTGCCAAGTGGCTGTAGAGTATGGATAATTTTTAGGGAATCAATTTGCAGATCTCCACTTTCCTAAAATGGATTTCCTTGAAAATACATCTTTTGCTCGCCCACCCACCCATGTAGCAAGCAAGAGAGAGTCCCCCTTTAAACAACAGAGCGTCCCCCTTTTACAGTATCCAGCTATTATAAACCCTGAAGGGCTTCCTGTATTTCCCTGAATGAATACACATTTCTGCTGAAGATGAAGCTGAATGATAGAAATGCAGCACCTTGGGGAGGAGCCAAGATGGCCAAATAGGAACAGCTCCGGTCTACAGCTCCCAGCGTGAGCGACGCAGAAGAAGGTGATTTCTGCATTTCCATCTGAGGTACCGGGTTCATCTCACTAGGGAGTCCCAGACAGTGGGCGCAGGCCAGCGGGTGCGCGCACCGTGCGCGAGCCGAAGCAGGGCGAGGCATTGCCTCACCTGGGAAGCGCAAGGGGTCAGGGAGTTCCCTTTCCGAGTCAAAGAAAGGGGTGACGGACGCACCTGGAAAATCGGGTCACTCCCACCCGAATATTGCGCTTTTCAGACCGGCTTAAAAACGGCGCACCACGAGACTATATCCCACACCTGGCTCGGAGGGTCCTACGCCCACGGAATCTCGCTGATTGCTAGCACAGCAGTCTGAGATCAAACTGCAAGGCGGCAGCGAGGCTGGGGGAGGGGCGCCCGCCATTGCCCAGGCTTGCTTAGGTAAACAAAGCAGCCGGGAAGCTCGAACTGGGTGGAGCCCACCACAGCTCAAGGAGGCCTGCCTGTCTCTGTAGGCTCCACCTCTGGGGGCAGGGCACAGACAAACAAAAAGACAGCAGTAACCTCTGCAGACTTAAATGTCCCTGTCTGACAGCTTTGAAGAGAGCAGTGGTTCTCTCAGCACGCAGCTGGAGATCTGAGAACGGGCAGACTGCCTCCTCAAGTGGTCCCTGACCCCTGACCCCCGAGCAGCCTAACTGGGAGGCACCCCCAAGCAGGGGCACACTGACACCTCACACGGCAGGGTATTCCAACAGACCTGCAGCTGAGGGTCCTGTCTGTTAGAAGGAAAACTAACAAACAGAAAGGACATCCACACCAAAAACCCATCTGTACATCACCATCATCAAAGACCAAAAGTAGATAAAACCACAAAGATGGGGAAAAAACAGAACAGAAAAACAGGAAACTCTAAAATGCAGAGCGCCTCTCCTCCTCCAAAGGAACGCAGTTCCTCACCAGCAACGGAACAAAGCTGGATGGAGAATGATTTTGACGAGCTGAGAGAAGAAGGCTTCAGACGATCAAATTACTCTGAGCTATGGGAGGACATTCAAACCAAAGGCAAAGAAGTTGAAAACTTTGAAAAAAATTTAGAAGAATGTATAACTAGAATAACCAATACAGAGAAGTGCTTAAAGGAGCTGATGGAGCTGAAAACCAAGGCTCGAGAACTACGTGAAGAATGCAGAAGCCTCAGGAGCCGATGTGATCAACTGGAAGAAAGGGTATCAGCAATGGAAGATGAAATGAATGAAATGAAGCGAGAAGGGAAGTCTAGAGAAAAAAGAATAAAAAGAAATGAGCAAAGCCTCCAAGAAATATGGGACTATGTGAAAAGACCAAATCTACGTCTGATTGGTGTACCTGAAAGTGATGGGGAGAATGAAACCAAGTTGGAAAACACTCTGCAGGATATTATCCAGGAGAACTTCCCCAATCTAGCAAGGCAGGCCAACGTTCAGATTCAGGAAATACAGAGAACGCCACAAAGATACTCCTCAAGAAGAGCAACTCCAAGACACATAATTGTCAGATTCACCAAAGTTGAAATGAAGGAAAAAATGTTAAGGGCAGCCAGACAGAAAGGTCGGGTTACCCTCAAAGGGAAGCCCATCAGACTAACAGCGGACCTCTCGGCAGAAACCCTACAAGCCAGAAGAGAGTGGGGGCCAATATTCAACATTCTTAAAGAAAAGAATTTTCAATCCAGAATTTCATATCCAGCCAAACTAAGCTTCATAAGTGAAGGAGAAATAAAATACTTTACAGACAAGCAAATGCTGACCGATTTTGTCACCACCAGGCCTGCCCTAAAAGAGCTCCTGAAGGAAGCGCTAAACATGGAAAGGAACAACCAGTACCAGCCGCTGCAAAATCATGCCAAAATGTAAAGACCATCAAGACTAGGAAGAAACTGCATCAACTAACGAGCAAAATCACCAGCTAACATCATAATGACACGATCAAATTCACACATAACAATGTTAACGTTAAATGTAAATGGACTAAATTCTCCAATTAAAAGACACAGACTGGCAAGTTGGATAAAGAGTCAAGACCCATCAGTGTGCTGTATTCAGGAAACCCATCTCACGTGCAGAGACACACATAGGCTCAAAATAAAAGGATGGAGGAAGATCTACCAAGCAAATGGAAAACAATAAAAGGCAGGGGTTGCAATCCTAGTCTCTGATAAAACAGACTTTAAACCAACAAAGATCAAAAGAGACAAAGAAGGCCATTACATAATGGTAAAGGGATCAATTCAACAAGAGGAGCTAACTATCCTAAATATTTATGCACCCAATACGGGAGCACCCAGATTCATAAAGCAAATCCTGAGTGACCTACAAAGAGACTTAGACTCCCACACATTAATAATGGGAGACTTTAACACCCCACTGTCAACATTAGACAGATCAACAAGACAGAAAGTCAACAAGGATACCCAGGAATTGAACTCAGCTCTGCACCAAGCGGACCTAATAGACATCTACAGAACTCTCCACCCCAAATCAACAGAATATACATTTTTTTCAGCACCACACCACACCTATTCCAAAATTGACCACATAGTTGGAAGTAAAGCTCTCCTCAGCAAATGTAAAAGAACAGAAATTATAACAAACTATCTCTCAGACCACCGTGCAGTCAAACTAGAACTCAGGATTAAGAATCTCACTCAAAGCCGCTCAACTACATGGAAACTGAACAACCTGCTCCTGAATGACTACTGGGTACATAACGAAATGAAGGCAGAAATAAAGATGTTCTTTGAAACCAACGAGAACAAAGACACAACATACCAGAATCTCTGGGACGCATTCAAAGCAGTGTGTAGAGGGAAATTTATAGCACTAAATGCCCACAAGAGAAAGCAGGAAAGATCCAAAATTGACACCCTAACATCACAATTCAAAGAACTAGAAAAGCAAGAGCAAACACATTCAAAAGCTAGCAGAAGGCAAGAAATAACTAAAATCAGAGCAGAACTGAAGGAAATAGAGACACAAAAAACCCTTCAAAAAATCAATGAATCCAGGAGCTGGTTTTTTGAAAGGAGCAACAAAATTGATAGACCGCTAGCAAAACTAATAAAGAAAAAAAGAGAGAAGAATAAAATAGATGCAATAAAAAATGATAAAGGGGATATCACCACCGATCCCACAGAAATACAAACAACCATCAGAGAATACTACAAACACCTCTACGCAAATAAACTAGAAAATCTAGAAGAAATGGATACATTCCTCAACACATACACTCTCCCAAGACTAAACCAGGAAGAAGTTGAATCTCTGAATAGACCAATAACAGGAGCTGAAATTGTGGCAATAATCAATAGTTTACCAACCAAAAAGAGTCCAGGACCAGATGGATTCACAGCCAAATTCTACCAGAGGTACAAGGAGGAACTGGTACCATTCCTTCTGAAACTATTCCAATCAATAGAAAAAGAGAGAATCCTCCCTAACTCATTTTATGAGGCCAGCATCATTCTGATACCAAAGCCTGGCAGAGACACAACCAAAAAAGAGAATTTTAGACCAATATCCTTGATGAACATTGATGCAAAAATCCTCAATAAAATACTGGCAATCCGAATCCAGCAGCACATCAAAAAGCTTATCCACCATGATCAAGTGGGCTCCATCCCTGGGATGCAAGGCTGGTTCAATATACGCAAATCAATAAATGTAATCCAGCATATAAACAGAGCCAAAGACAAAAACCACATGATTATCTCAATAGATGCAGAAAAAGCCTTTGACAAAATTCAACAACCCTTCATGCCAAAAACTCTCAATAAATTAGGTATTGATGGGACGTATTTCAAAATAATAAGAGCTATCTATGACAAACCCACAGCCAATATCATACTGAATGGGCAAAAACTGGAAGCATTCCCTTTGAAAACTGGCACAAGACAGGGATGCCCTCTCTCACCGCTCCTATTCAACATAGTGTTGGAAGTTCTGGCCAGGGCAATTAGGCAGGAGAAGGAAATAAAGGGTATTCAATTAGGAAAAGAGGAAGTCAAATTGTCCCTGTTTGCAGACGACATGATTGTTTATCTAGAAAACCCCATCGTCTCAGCCCAAAATCTCCTTAAGCTGATAAGCAACTTCAGCAAAGTCTCAGGATACAAAATCAATGTACAAAAATCACAAGCATTCCTATACTCCAACAACAGACAAACAGAGAGCCAAATCATGAGTGAACTCCCATTCACAATTGCTTCAAAGAGAATAAAATACCTAGGAATCCAACTTACAAGGGATGTGAAGCACCTCTTCAAGGAGAACTACAAACCACTGCTCAAGGAAATAAAAGAGGATACAAACAAATGGAAGAACATTCCATGCTCATGGGTAGGAAGAATCAATATTGTGAAAATGGCCATACTGCCCAAGGTAATTTACAGATTCAATGCCATCCCCATCAAGCTACCAATGACTTTCTTCACAGAATTGGAAAAAACTACTTTAAAGTTCATATGGAACCAAAAGAGAGCCCGCATCGCCAAGTCAATCCTAAGCCAAAAGAACAAAGCTGGAGGCATCACACTACCTGACTTCAAACTATACTACAAGGCTACAGTAACCAAAACAGCATGGTACTGGTACCAAAACAGAAATATAGATCAATGGAACAGAACAGAGCCCTCAGAAATAACGCCGCTTACCTACAACTATCTGATCTTTGACAAACCTGAGAAAAACAAGCAATGGGGAAAGGATTCCCTATTTAATAAATGGTGCTGGGAAAACTGGCTAGCCATATGTAGAAAGCTGAAACTGGATCCCTTCCTTACACCTTATACAAAAATCAATTCAAGATGGATTAAAGATTTAAACGTTAGACCTAAAACCATAAAAACCCTAGAAGAAAACCTAGGCATTACCATTCAGGACATAGGCGTGGGCAAGGACTTCATGTCCAAAACACCAAAAGCAATGGCAACAAAAGCCAAAATTGACAAATGGGATCTAATTAAACTAAAGAGCTTCTGCACAGCAAAAGAAACTACCATCAGAGTGAACAGGCAACCTACAACATGGGAGAAAATTTTCGCAACCTACTCATCTGACAAAGGGCTAATATCCAGAATCTACAGTGAACTCAAACAAATTTACAAGAAAAAAACAAACAACTCCATCAAAAAGTGGGCGAAGGACATGAACAGACACTTCTCAAAAGAAGACATTTATGCAGCCAAAAAACACATGAAGAAATGCTCATCATCACTGGCCATCAGAGAAATGCAAATCAAAACCACTATGAGATATCATCTCACACCAGTTAGAATGGCAATCATTCAAAAGTCAGGAAACAACAGGTGCTGGAGAGGATGTGGAGAAATAGGAACACTTTTACACTGTTGGTGGGACTGTAAACTAGTTCAACCATTGTGGAAGTCAGTGTGGCGATTCCTCAGGGATCTAGAACTAGAAATACCATTTGACCCAGCCATCCCATTACTGGGTATATACCCAAGTGACTATAAATCATGCTGCTATAAAGACACATGCACACGTATGTTTATTGCAGCATTATTCACAATAGCAAAGACTTGGAACCAACCCAAATGTCCAACAATGATAGACTGGATTAAGAAAATGTGGCACATATACACCATGGAATACTATGCAGCCATAAAAAATGATGAGTTCATATCCTTTGTAGGGACATGGATGAAATTGGAAACCATCATTCTCAGTAAACTATCGCAAGAACAAAAAACCAAACACCGCATATTCTCACTCATAGGTGGGAATTGAACAATGAGATCACAAGGACATAGGAAGGGGAATATCACACTCTGGGGACTGTGGTGGGGAGGGGGGAGGGGGGAGGGATAGCATTGGGAGATATACCTAATGCTAGATGATGAGTTAGTGGGTGCAGCGCACCAGCATGGCACATGTATACATATGTAACTAACCTGCACAATGTGCACATGTACCCTAAAGTATAATAAAAAAAAAAAAAAAAAAGAAAGAAATGCAGCACCTTGGCTCATGTTGGGATGTTCTGATTTCAGATGGAGAGTGCAGGGTGGAGACAGAAACAAGGGCCATTTTTTATGACTTTGCCTCTTCATTTGCCAACAATTGTCAAAGAATGAACGCTTCTTGAGTGAGAGTCCAGAAAAAGTTAAGCAAAGACAGCATCAGCAGGGAATACTGAATACCAAACAATGCTTTGTCATGTATTGAAATGTAAATGATTCCTTATATTATTCTTAATATCTTTAAGATGTATCATTCACTAGAAAAGTATCTCAAACAGGCAAGGCAGAAAAGCTTAGTGAGAGTGATTCTTTTAAATGTGACTTGGAATGGTTTACAGAACTCAAAATTTTTACAGGAAAATGGTCAAAACCCATGGATGAAACTTTTATGTGTTTTCTTTCTGATTTAGAATTTTAATCTAGTAAGATAGTTATCAAATCATATCTAGAAATATTTATTCCTACTACTATTTATCCTTTTAAAATTTTATTCCATAAAACCTTTAATAATTTATATATCCTATCAACAAAGACTAAAATAACATACTGGCTGCCATACCAACTAATTTTTAGCTACATATATATATATATATAAATGGTGTATATATACGTGGTATATATATATATACACACACAATATAAAATGTGTGTATATATATATACACAATATAAAATGTGTATATATATATACAATATAAAATGTGTGTGTATATATATACACACACACATTTTTCTTTCCTTAAATATATAGCCAAAGTGTGAACATGATGAGTACCACTAAAAAATACATCCAGTAAGAATTATGTCACATAGTTAAAATTTGTTTTTCAAAATGTATTTTTTCTTTTTTTTTTTTTTTTTTTGAGACGGAGTCTTGTTCTGTTGACCAGACTGGAGTGCGGTGGCGCAATCTCAGTTCGCTGCAACCTCCGCCTCCCAGGTTCAAGTGATTATCCTGCCTTAGCCTCCTGGGTAGCTGGGATTACGGGTGTGCGCCATCATGCCCAGCTAATTTTTTTGTATTTTTAGTAGAGACAGGTTTCACCATGTTGGTGAGACTGGTCTCAAACTCCTGACCTCATGATCCACCCGCCTCGGCCTCCCAAAGTGCAGGGATTACAGGTGAGAGCCACCGTGCTCGGCCCATATTAATTATTTTTAACAGCTGGGTTGATTTTTGTAGTTTTTGATCTAATATACTAATAATAGATATAAAGACAACTCTTTCTGGAGTATTTTCAATACCCAGAGCCTTTTAGCAAGAGGAAATGAAACAAATTCTAAAATTTCATATATATGTGTGTGTTATATGTATTTTATTTATATATGATATACATGTTGATATCTGTATAAAGGGATTTTAAGAGACTTTACAATAATAAAAGCTATAATATGAGGAATCACATTTGTGAAGGAAATTGGACTGAAAATATAACCTCAAGGAGTAAAAGGAAAGATGCAGCTATTCTGAACATTAAAGAAGATGTTGTTCGCTTAGTTGATGGTGGGCATGAAATCATTAAAGCATTTAGAGTCCTTTGCATATATCTGAAGGAGAATTGAAGAGTTCTATTCTTAAATGGCAATATGTACACCATGCAGAAATTATATCCCTTAAAAATATTTATACTTACAGAAGACAAAAAATAGATATCAATTTTAAACTGTGTGAATGAACACAGAGTTTTTCAAACATCTTTCAGATGGAAAGGGAGCAAAATACATACATACATACATACATACATACATACATACATACATACATACCATGAACAGGGAGGATCTCCTGTGGCCAATACAATCTCTCAGGTCCCTGTGAGGCTGACCAGGCCTAAGCTATCCAGCCCTCAGTGACTTTTATTTCCTGAGACTCTAAGGGAGTTGACTATTTAAAAAGATTAAAAAAAAAAAAGACTGAAAGGATATGTGCTAGCATGTTTGTAGTGTATCAGTGTTTATTTCTTGATGGCTAAAATTAGGAATGATTTTTTAAACTTCCTTCATTTTTATATTATTATTTTCTAACATGGCTATATATTACTTTAAAGTAAGAAAAAAGAAGTTATTTTTAAGGGTAGAAGCAGCAAACTCAGCAGCAAACCTCACCTCAGAGACACCAACTTCTCTATTCCTGTAAGGTCCCACCCTACTGTAAACTGAGACTGGGATGCTGGGACAAGAGTTAGTGTCCCAGTAGCCATGGGTGGTGGGGGAATGTTATTTCCCTGTGAGTTTACACACAAAGGCAAGGGAGGCTCACCCTTGTATGCGGCAGTTCTTTCATCTGCTGTCCAAACTAATCTCAGAGAAAAAGAATATTTGTTTTAATGCTTGATACCTGGCAAGGAAGAAATCTTTTCTTGTTTGTTTTTGTAAAAAGGCCTTAAAAATCAAGCCAGTAACTGCCCTTTCTCCTTGTGCAGTAATTTTGAGTTAGGTTTCTAATTATAAAAATTGTCAAGTTCTAGGATATACTTTATAAAAGCATTTTTTAAACTGCTACTCTTGTTTAACAGTAATCTAATTTTTGAAAGTGATTTTTAGAAGACATTAGTAACATACTCCTAAATACATTTATGTTTTCAGTTAGATTTATCTTTTCTTTGCCTTGAAACCTTCATAGAGGCAGGGCATTAGCAAAAAGGTATGCATGTCCAGAGGCTCTAGGTAACTGCTCAAGACAATGGAGCAAATAGGGAAGCATAAATGGGAGGAAAGTGGCTAATCCATACACTTCACACTGATGACAGCAGAAAGAAGGGTGTGATGAACAAACAGAAGAATGTCCAGATCTTTACGTCTTCATCATCGTGTGGAGGCCTCAACATTTTGCAATGCATTTAGGGACCATGAAGAATTTACATCCTGGTTAAATGTGATTCTTCCCACCTTTCAGCCACTAGCCCCCTCCTCACTCCATAAGGTCATGCCTAATATGATAGTTACTACACACAGATCTTTTCTATCACATTGGATTATAAACTAATTGAGGACAGGATTGCTGACTGAATTGTCTTTGTATTTTGTACTACCTCGCCATCCTCATCCTCAACTGTCCCCAGTAAAAAACAGCAGGGACTCAAAAGATGTATGCCAGTGAATTAATGAACAAATAAAGAATATAATAGTCTTCAGTGGTTTAGAGAAAGCATGTAAACAAGGATACAGTAAAGGAAACAGAAATGTTGAAATTAGGCAAAATTAGTAATATAGATTTTGAAAATAATTAATATTAATCAGAGTTCAAAATGCTTTAATTTGAATCAGGTGAAAGTCTCTGTGTCCTAGGAGTCAAGCGAAAAGTAGGTAAGAATCTGAGACAGGGTTAGAAGGACCATTTACTTGTCTTGCCCTGTTAGCTGCCAGGTAGCTGGAGGAAAAGCACCTTCCTCTACCTTGGGAGCCAAGCACATACTGAGCGATTCAGTAACCGTTTTCCTCCTTCTAGCCTTTCTGGATAGACTGGACCTGAGGATAGATGGACACATGACATCTGATACTGGGGTGAAACATCAGTGACAGTGGCACCAAGAAGCTGCTCAGGAAAGACTGGGCTGTAATCCCTCAAGAAAAGAGTATAGAAACAAGCATTCTCTCAGCATATAGAATAGAAAAAATGAAACCAATATTCACTTCTGTAAAACATTGTACTTGATGAATCAAACCTGTTTCCAACCTGCATTATTTAGTAAAGGAGATAAGTGCATCATAAATAACAATAATCCATGGTAAAAGGTGATGGGCATTAGAGGATCAGAACTACCTCAAACAGGTAGAGGGAGTTTAGAGATACCTGTGGGGAAGATCTTAGCTAGGGATGCAAGCTTTCATCCTCTCCAAGTGGAGCACAGCCCTTATGGATAATGGCAGCATCTGACACCATTTATCTCTCCAGATACCTCTTATTAAGAGATTGACTGGTCAAAGTTCTAATTTCCTACTATTTCATATCTATCATGTTTTGCTTTTGCTGGTACACCTTGGCCTAAAATATCTTTTCCCTCATTCTCTGCCTTCCAAAATCCTACTTGTTCCACCATATACAGCTGAAATGCCAACTTACACATACTTCCCTGCAGCCTAACCGGAATTAAATATTGTTTTCTCTGAACTTCTACAGTATGTTGCTTTTACCTCTACCTGGTAGTTTTGTTTATTTTTTATTCATGTGTGCATTTGTCTCTCTAGTCAACTGTGACTTCCTTAAGCTTATTCTTCTTTCTGACCTCAACAGCATCTATCACTGTGCTCTGAACATGGAAATAGTGTTTTGTGGGAGGAAAAAGCCTGGCCTTTTCAGAGTGCAGTATACCTGGATTCTGAACCCAGCTGTGTCATTTCCCATTTGTTGATCTTGGGCATTAGCGAAACTTTCTATGCCTTCATCTACCCATCTAGACAGGAACTAATAATAGCTTCTCAAGGGGAACGGATAAAGATTAGATATAATAAATGAAAAATGTCTGGCAGACGGTAGAGCATCACTAAATGGTAGCGATCACAACTTTTGCTACAATGATTATAATAAAGAGCTTGTTGAATAAACTTATAAAATGACCCAGTGTCCACAGTAACTAGCACAGTGCTGAGCACATGGTGGAAGCTGCTAAATACACCTTGACTCTGGCTTGTGGAGGGTGAAGTCTCTATTGTTAGTGACCTACCTTGAACTCTTTCTCAATATTGGCCAGAACTGCCAGTTCATTGCTAAGTTCTAAAGCCGTCATGACTGGATCTTCACTAGACAATGACAGGTAAGCCGGACTTGCCAGGCCTTTATAGGCATTAATCCTAGATCTGGAGTGGCTAAACGAGTCATGCTTCTGTTTCTGGTTGCAGTCATTGCACTTGCAGAAATAATCATGAGGCCGTTCAATCCTAGCACCCTTCCGCAGGAGGGTATGCACAATTTCATATTCCTGGCAGTGGGCAGCCAGAATGATTGGAGTCACATCATGGGAGAACCGTGTCCCATCTTCATCATAGGCATAAAAATCATCTTGCTGGAGTTCAGACTGGCTAGGGCTGGTTGCTAACCTCTTGCCTTCAGCAAAAGCCGGATGACTGAGAATTGCTTCCACAATCCGAACATAACCTTTACTAATAGCTAGGAGCAAAGCATCCCCAACTCGAGAGAGGTTTTCTTTCTTGAGAAGAAGTTCTGTAATTTCCAGATGCTCATTGGCCACTGCCAACTGTAGGGCATTCTGGCCCATGTAATCCACACAGTTAACGTTGAGTGAGCGGCATTCTTCTAACATCTTCCGCACCACTGGGATGTTACCATATTCAGCTGCATCCAAAAAGCGTTCCTCCTCTATAGATAGGCTTGTTGAGCGATCACTAAACATGTATGCTGGTCCTCGATTAGCTAACCTTCTCCCCTTCTCACGGAGAACTGTCTGCCGCCGGTGAGCCAGTCTGTTGTCAGATCCCCGGCTGCAATAAAACAGAAAGATTGTAAACAAATCACATTAAGAGCATTTTAGTGTGCCAAATGACTTGCCATTCATCTAATACAATCCTCAAGTATATTAGATGTTGTCTCATCATCTCTAGACCTACTATATTATAAAATGAAGATGCATTTATTTGTTAATGGATTCCAAGAACTTCACGTCTAAGAAAGCCAAGCACTTTGCAGATTTTAACATTCCCATTTGGGGTGGAGACTAGCAATTGCCATAATTACTCTGTGCCATTCAGATAGAAACTAATGTACTATATAGATGGTATAGACTTAGGAAAGATGTCTATATCCATACCCTCTTATCCATATTCAGTCACAATGTGATGGAGAATATAAGACTACATTTTAAGAAGTAGAGACAATAGCAAATCCATTCAAGTTAACAAATATTTATTGAGTCCTTCTGATGCCAGGTCTAGGAACTATATTCGGTCCAAGAAGGCCAATAGTGAAAAAACAAATAGATGCTTTTTCCTGCCTCTACAAGTCTTATAGACCAAAGGGAGAGATGGGCAATCAGCATATTGCTTTGTTATCAGCTGCTTAATTATAATGATAAGCCTATAATGGGGCATCTATCCCAGATTCTGAGAGAAAATGACAAGCTGAAAATGGAAGGATAAGTAGAATTCAGGTGAGAGTGTACTTCAGGAGGGTGAGACAGGGGTTAGGTATAGGTAGAAAGTTTTCTCTAGCAGAGGTATCAGCTAGATGTTAGAGTACAGGTTTCATTAATATGGGCAATAAATGCTTGAACTCTGCTGTCCTAAAAATCACTGCAAACTGGAGAAAATTGTAATCAAGTTGTCAGGTAGGAAAAAACACTTCTGCGGTGCAGGCTGTGGTCAGAGCAGTGGCCAGCCTTCAACGTAGTCCTTCAATCTGTGATAAGAAGGGAAAGTGAGCTGGGTGCTATGGCTCACGCCTATAATCCCAGGACTTTGCAGGGCCAAGGTGGGCGAATCACTTGAGCCCAGGAGGTCAAGACTAGCTTGGACAACATGGCAAAACCCCATCTCTGCAAATAATAGAAAAATTAGTGGTGCATGGTGGCACATGCCTGTAGTCCCAGCTACTCAGGAGGCTGAGGCAGAGTATCAATTGAACCCAGAAGGTCAAGGCTGCAGAGAGCCATGACTATGCCTCTGCACTCCAGCCTGGGTGATAGAACAAGATCCTATATCAAAAAAAAAAAAAAAAAAAAAAAAAAGGAAGGGGGGTGTGATTCTTCCTCTGATCAAAATGCTATAATGAAGATTTTTTCATTATTAATTCATAACTTCGTGTCTTAAGGTCTTTTGAGCGTCAAGGGATCTCATTACAATTAGAGGTTCAACTCTTACCAGTATCACTAACTGAACCCAAAGGCATGTTTTTGCAGAACTGGAACAGGGCCAGGTTATAGGGGAGGCTAAAGAGAAAGAAAAAGGTGTGATAAATGAGTATTCTTTCTTCTCTTTATGAATGTTCCAAGATTCATCCCTCTTTAAAAACAGTCACAAACTTCCCAGTATAAAGAGGACAATAAAAAGATCCAAGGGCCTCATAAGCTATCTTTCCCTCCAATATGTTCAGGTCTGGAGAATCTTAGTTGCTTTCCCTACTGGCCTTTATCAATCTTGATTCCACATCTCCAGACAGTGCTGTCTGTGGCAATGTGATGGACAGGAATAGAAAGGAAGATAGTAAAGTTTCAGCAACTCACAAACAGATTTTGCTTCTTGGAAGAGCTTGAAGAGTATACTGCCATATTGACAAATATTTTTCATAGATTTTCATTCAACAGTGATTCCTTTAACTATCCAAGTCCTATCCAAAATCAACCAAACTGATGTTTTTTTCAAAGAGACAACTTTGTAAGTTTCAAAAATGACATGAAGGGCCAATATCAAGTTATACAACCTAATAATAATTTCTAAAATGGGTCATTAGATAATACATATGCAACTTTTATTATAAGAGAATAGCATCTGTAACTATTTTGTCCCATAGCTATTACTTTGTTTTTAATTCCATTTTTAATTTTAGTAAAGTTATACATGTGCATATTTTAGTTTATTCTCTGTATGTCTTGATCTCCAGAGGTGATACATTTCAATTTAACTATTTTAGCTGGTTACTTTATAATTTTAAATGTTATAACCACATAGCTTTGGTTATATTGTTACTTCTTGATTTTTCAGGTTTGGCATTACCTATGGACTTCCCATTACACCATACCTTCACGTATCTCTCTCTCTCTAACACACACACACACACACACACACACACACACACACACACACAGACCCCCTTCATGGTCCCTTATCTTTCCAGAATTGTTATATCATGACTTTTTTTTAGATAACTATTTACTGTTTAAAACATGACAATGCAAGTGCTAATCATGGCTAAGTGGTATACTATAGTGTCTTTTCAGGTACAGCTTCCCTATAACCTTAAACCTAATAGATAAAAATTCTCTTCATTTTCTCAGTGCTCTATATACATATGACTAATTCAATCAAACTCTCTTCTCCATCAATATAAGTCTTATTTTAATACATTCTACATATTATGTGGGTATTTTTTTTTCAATTTTGGAAAATCTGGACCAGTTGCTGTCTAGACTTGATGCATGTATGTTCTCTTTGAATCTTCCTTTGGTATCATTCCAAGGATTCTCTTCACTTTGCTTTTGTATTGGGGTCCTTGTTTTCTGTATCCCAGATCTTCTTTTATCTGAGCTGACTTCTTTGTTCTAGTATAGCACATCTTCCAACAGCTGTCTAATAAAGCATGCATAGGTGAATTTTTAAAGAACGTGTACATCTAAAACTGACTTTGTCCTACCTCTAAACTTAACTGATAGTTTGGCTGGGTAGAGAATTCAAGGTTGAGGATAATTTTGGAGGCCTTGCTGTAATAAATTATAGTTTTGTGGCTACTATTGAGAAGCATGATGCAATTTTGATTCTGGATATTGTCTTTGTCTCTGGTGTCCTAAAATTACATGGTTGTTTATTGAAGGGAGTCTTCTTCTCCTCCACATTGCTGCCCATTTAATCTGGAGTAAAAAGTGTCCTTTTCTAAGAAATAGTCTTGCCCTATTTATCTGATCATTTTGTTTTCTGCTTTCAATGTACCATTTCTGGAACTCCTTCTTTTTGATGTTGGACATCCTGTAATTGTCCTTTAATTTTCTTATCTTTTCTATTTCCAATTATTTATGTTCAATATTATTTATTATATTCTGGGAAATTTCTTCAACTTTAGATTATGAAAATTGCTATTATATTTTTAATTTTCAAAAACACCCTTTATTTTCAAATGTTACTTTTTATAAGACTTTTCTGCTTTTAAAGGCACAAACATTTTTTCTTCTCTCTCTGGGGATGTTAAAGATTGCACACATCACAATTTAGAGAACTTACTCCTGAGTTGCTTTTTTGTGTTTGTTTGCTTTGGTCTCTGTATTTCATAGTAGAATTTTTCCTCGTATAGCTAGTGATTCTTAGTAGATATTCTTTGCTTCTTTTTAAAGAAATATTCCTTATAATGTCTTTTCTAAGAGAGTATAATTTCCCCTTATAAAAACTAGAGTGAGCCTAATGTTGGTTTTGGCAAAAGGTGATGTCTGAGTTAGGGTGAGTTTCTAGAAGAATCACATTATTTCTGAGTTAACAAGATGGATGAGGTAGAAGAGACAGGAGATCATCAAGGTTTATTACATGAGGAAACATCCATCATCTTCCTACTGAAATTCTTAACCCTCTTCCCTTCTCTCTGTCACTTTTCTGGCTTCTACTAACTTCTTAAGGCTTTCACTTCCTCTCTCTTATCTTCTGTATTTATTGCTTTGCGTAGTTTCTATTGTAGACAAGAGGAAGTTCAAAGATTAGGGGGAGAGACAGTATCTTCCAAACATGAAGAATGCTTTGAAAAAGAAAAACTGTAAATTTAAGGGAGAAACAAAATAGGATCAGGGATCTATAAAAGTAAGATGAAAGTACTGGGAGTGAGAACTTGCAAGATAAGTTCTCATGTAACTAAAAAAATGACACAAAACTGACACAAAATAGTAACATATCAAAACATCAAGAACAAGCTCCATTTTTTTCATCCATTAAAATGGGAGAAATAATTATTCTGACCTATCTCAAAGGACTACTTTCAGAGGTAATTGAAATTATGAATGTGGAAAGCATTTTAGGTTGGATTTAAATTTTTTTACAGCCACATCCATAATAATAAGCACATATATAGCACTTTAAAATAGGAAGGACACTTGGACTTCATCATTTTTCAGCTGTTATGCAATAAGAAGACCTATGAAAAAAGGCAAGGACTGAGATGGTAATTGATATAAGTTGTTTTGTCTTTCCTCTTTTTTTTTGAGACAGGATCTCGTTCTGTTGCCTTACTAGAGCCGCAACCTCCCAGGCTCAATCAATCCTCCTTCCTCAGCCTCCTGTGTAGCTGGGACTAAAGGCACATGCTACCTCACCCAGTTAATTTTCGTATTTTTTTTAGAGATGGGGTCTCGCCATATTGCCCAGGCTGGTATCAAACTCGTGGGCTCAAGTATCCTCCCACCTCAGCCTCCCAACATACTGGGATTACAGGTATGAGCCACCACACCTGCCCTTTGTTTGTCTTTTTAAAGAAAGAAAAATAATAATTAGCAGCTTTACTTGTATCTCAATTTTTAATCTGGTTTACAAAATTTTATTTTTTCATCCAATACTAAGTTTACATTGAGCTAAATAGAATGTCTGAGTTGTGACATCTTTTATTCTAAAATTTTAAAATCACAATCTATGACTTTCCTGCCCATTTATTTGAAAAATGACAAGTTCTATCTTGGCAAGCCACTAACCCTAATGATGTATCTTATTTCCTTCTAAATTACTGTGGCTTTTGTACCTATAACTTCTTGAAGGAACAGCAAAGATATTTCCGTAGAATTTTTTTTTTCAGTTTTAAAGCATCTTCTGTCTTAGTTGTTGTGACCACACATATTAATCATATGCAATGATATAACTTTTAGATACATTTTTATAAAAAGGCCTAGATTATCATAATCTGTTTAGCACTCTGTCAACTATATATGAGTCTGTGACAGAATTACAACTCGGTCATTCTGTATCTGAAAAGTCACAATGTATCTGATACATTTTTGTTTGTTTTTGATTATTTTACGAATATTACAACAGCAGGCACAATGAATTTTTATTGTTTTAGGCATATTACAAATGCAGGCCCAATGGATTCAGCACCCCTTGCATGAGTAGTAAGACACAGTAAAAGCTGCTTGTATGTTGTTGACAGAACAAAACGCATGCTTTGCTGCTCTCCTTATCTTTCTTAACTGCAGCCTGGAGAAGCAATAAAAGATTCTACTTGTATTTTTATGTCACAAGTGGTGTTGCTTAATCCCTGCCTCTCCTATGCAAAAGCAAAATGTGTAAAACAACTTTTTAAGTAACAGGTATTTGAAAGCAATTCAGGAAAGATACTAGATGTTACTAGATTATATTACAAACCTCTCTGCAAATGGTTTTTATAAAACTATGTTGTAGAATTTTACATTAATAGCAAATGAAACCTAGCAAAATCATCTGTTAAAAAAAGGAACAACTCAGCCCATAGCTCCATAGCACTACTTCAACAAAAGACATTTTCATTTCAGCTAAGGGGCACACTTTTCAAATTCGGCTCTTCTATTTATGAAAATATTTATTAAGAAATTTTCTTCACCCATTTAGCCACATTTAGCATGGTTAAAAGATTAGTAACCTACATTTTCATGTCTGTATTTTTACAAGGTGTTTATCACAACATATAAATACTGGTTCTAAGAAAGAGTAATTAGCCACCACCCCTATGGCACTCAAATGTAGATTAGGTCATGAAAACCATGTTTTTACATACCTCATTTTCCTGATCTTTTTAGTACTTGTTGCCCCAGATAGTGAGACATGGAATAATCCATCTCTATTGAAAATGCCAGCAAGGCAAATTAGCTTCTGAGTAGAGTGGATTGCATGCTAGAGTCCACAGCATGTGTAGTAATTCTCTCTACTTCCTGTTCAACTATGATACACTTTTATAACATGGAACTGCTTTTATACAAACTAAGCTCCATATTAAGTACTTAGCTTAACTTTGACTTTGTGCTTTAAAAATCCTTACAAATATTTTAAAGCACAATTCTATTACAGCAGAAGTTCTAAAACTGTAAATGGAATGTAACTATTCCAGGCAGTGTGGTCAGCCACAAGCGTAATGTGGATTCATCCTAGGAAAGTAGAAATAAAAGAAATTCCAGAATTTGCATTTTATTATATGCACAATTATCAATGGGAATAATTAGACTCAGATATTTAGAGATTAACATTATACACAACTAGCAAGTTTGCAAACCACTTTAGGGAGATGAATGAAAGAAGTCATTTGTTCTCATTTTACAACACTGACACTGTTTTTGCCCTGACTACTTAATCTCTGGGCACATACCCTATGCTCTTCCTCTGGGGCTGAGGAAGCAATAAACAATTAAAGTGGTTTTCCTTAGTCCTATGAGAGCAATGATGATTTTGCCTTATTCACACTGAATTCACCCCTCTTTGCAGAGGGACACATTGTAAACTCTCAGTACAAAACTGTGGAATACATTAATCCCTCCCGTTAAAGGAATAAAGTTTAGAGCTTGTTTGTTCCCTACTAACCTGACTGCAAACGACTACAATGTACAACCCTACACAGAAAAAAGGAACAAAATATAAAGGTTGAGCCACAGTGTGTTCTAGTGTAAATATAATATTTTATATTCATTTCAAATAAGTAGTGAGCTCAACAGGGGACAAAGGAAGTTGAAAGCCGTGTTTTTAATGGCATCCTTGTGTCTTGTTCATGATCCAGAAGCAGAGATTTTCTTGACTTTAGAGGTGGAACTAGGGCCAGGTGCGGTGGCTCATGCCTGTAATCCCAGCACTCTGGGAGGCCTAGGTGGGTGGATCACCTGAGGTCAGGAGTTTGAGATCGGCCTGGCCAACATGGTGAAACCCTGTCTCTACTAAAAAATACAAAAATTAGCCAGGCATGGTGGTGGGGGCCTGTAATCCCAGCGACTTGGGAGGCTGAGGCGAGAGAATAGCTTGAATCCAGGAGGCAGAGGTTGCAGTGAGCCGAGATCACGCCACTGCACTCCAGCCTGGGTGACAGAGCAAGACTCAGTCTCAAAAAACAAAACAAAAAAAAAGAAAAATAAAGGCAAAACTAATATTTTCTCACCCTGTTCTCTCTCCCTCTTGTTTAGAGGGTGAGAGAGTGAGCACCCATCTTCACAGTGAACTCCCAAATCCCTTGAACTTCCAGATAGTCTTCTAGATAGCAATTCTTCATTTTGATTCAATTAGTTTCAATTCTCCTCACGAACTCTTCTCATTTCTTCAAATACTAACTTGCTGTTTGATCAGTCACACTACATCACACCCTGCCTTAGTATTCTATGAATGAAATGGTAAGAGCCTGAGCTACTTGTCACTTTCAGTTGGGAGCCAGCAAAAGTGTGACTGAAAAATGTCAGGTGCATGTAACAAATTTTTGGTCATCATTTCATTTGTATCATCATGTCATTTGTATCATCAATTGACATCTTGTTTGTGTAAATTAGAACTCAAACTGTGTGAGAGAATGAAATTGTGAGTAAATAACGGAAGTTATAGGAACTTGCCTTTTTATAAAACAACATCTGACATGTCATTGTTCCCTTTTAGTTTCTCCTTGGTGGTTTAATTCATTGTTCCCTTTTAGTTTCTCCTTGGTGGTTTAATTTATTTCATGTGTCATGTCTTCCTACTTTGAAATGCTCTTTGGAAGAGTTTTGGGGCCAGACATTTATGGTGAGAATAATTAAGGACAAGTTGAGGGAAACTGAGAACTGAGTCCTTGGGGATCTGAACTTGAGAAAACTTTGAGGAACTTTGCAAAATATTTGGAAGAACAAAGTTTTAAGAACAAAATAGAGTACTCTTGGGAATATTAAAAAGTTTCTTTGTAATACCAGCAAACTATATCCAAATTATCTCATCAAAGAAGAGGTTTAAATTCTTTGCTTCTGTTATCAGTGACTGCCATCATCATGTGTATTACACAAGCACATTTTCCAATTCCTCTGCATAAGATAGATTCTGGGGAGGAAAAAACACACTTCAATTATAAGACAATCTAAAAAAATTTAATGAAGGAATTCTAGGAGTATGTGTGCAGAAGTTAGGGAAATCCAACATGGCACCATGAAGTGCCCACATCTAGGACAATGTAGGCTTAAGTCTGAAGGGGCATAATGAGGGAACAGTTACCAGAACAGGATAACCATAAGACAAGGGACACCTGACAGTGGCCCTGACCTTTTATGAAGGGTGACAGCCCACCATCAAGGAGAGAGCCAAGGGAACTGATACTCTGACCTCACTCTCCTGCCCTCTGATGTCCCACAAGTGCCTCTGATGGGCTGAACTCAGACTAGTGCTGGGGGACAAAGAAGCCCATTGATGCAGTCCACACAGGTCTGCATTGGTGCTATTCCACAGTCAGAGAACAGTACGCAAAACATGAAGACTAGGCCAGGACGACCAAGCCAACAACACCCAGCATATGCTCTAGATGCAATAATTTGACTTTGCCATAATTAACTCCTTGCTCGGGTGATGGGTGCACTAAAATCTCGGAAATCATCACTAAAGAACTTATCCATGTAAAACACAACCTGTTCCCAAAAAAAACTACTGAAATAATTTTTAAAAGATTTTAAACTACTAGAGAGAGAGAGAGGAAAAGAAATTACTGATGAAAACATATGCACCAAAAAAATGGTAAGTGTATTTTTGATGATGGGTAACCACGGCATCATCAGTTCACGCCTTTCTGAGCTTATTTTTCCCTTCTTTAAGCTGTCAAGAAAGACACCCACATTCAAGTTCATGCAGTCCATTATCTTAAAAAATTAACTTGTAACTAAGATTCATCCATAGAAATTCTAAGTTGAAGTTCATATGAGGCTTAGGATGAACAACTCTGATGTGGAGGGGGAGAAGAAGGATAATCTGATGTCATAGAAACATTCAAAATGTGAAGAGCACAAGCTGAAGCTGCTGATTCCCAGAGATAATGGTGCTGAAGAAAGACTTTGATAATAGGTCTGGAACATGCTCTAACTCTCCACAATGGGGGATAGCTCCAAATGCTCACAGTACAGGTTTCACTCTATATGTGACTGCTATGTGTAATAGAGTACATGGATAGGGAAATTGGCAGGACCATGCAGCACATAGCTTTCATTTATTGAAACCAAAATTGTGAAATGCTTTTCTTTGCTGATGTGATATGATTTCAGACATCATTATCAACCCTCACACCCACTACCACCACCGGGATCGTAACAGTTCATTCATTCATTCATTCATCAATTCAAATATTTACTGAACCTCAGCTTCCACATGTTCTAGGCACTGTGCTAGGCACATTGGGGGTACAGCCACAGAAAAATAGGGTATGGCAGAAAAAAAGAGAATAAGCAAAAGACTACAGGGTGATGAATGTTACCAAAAAGGAAGTAGTGTGGCATATAAATGATTAGCAAACAGTTTTCAACCCAATCTGAAGGTCAGGGAAAGCCTTCTGAGGACATGTCACTTAGCCTAAGAATGAAGGAGAGTTAGCTGAGAGGAGGGAAGAGGAGACTCAGCCCGCAGGCAGAGAAAATCACAGTTGTTTAAGTCAGCAGCCCAGAAAAAACCCTGAAACATGTTTATTATGGCTGGAACACATAAGAGTTCCCATCCCCAACACGATTTCTGGTTCCTGGCTCAATTTAACCAAAGGTCTAGCACTCAGGTTTAGAAGCTAAACATCCATTGATATTCACAGTTTAGCACTTAGCACTTCTACTGTAGGGCAGAAAGGTAAACATTAAGGTAATTCCTTAACAACAGGATTCCAATTTAGGAGATTCAAGCTTCAAAACTGGGAGACTGGATTGCTGCCCCAAAAGGTTTTGTTCTGAAGGGTTTGGAGCTTATATAATTCAAGATCTCAAGTTGAGAATAACTGTGGACAAATTGAGGGAAACTGAGAACTGAGTCCTTAGGGACCTAAACTTGAGAAAACTTTGGGGGAACCTTGCAAAATATTTGGAAGAACAAAGCTTTAAAGAAAGACATGCTGAGTTGGGAATCCTTACTCTGTCAGTTACTACCTGCGTCATGCCTCTGAGCCTCGGATTCCTTAACTGTAAAAATGGAAAGGGAACAGCATCAAGGATAGCAGTTACCTGTTAGGGTTACTATGAAATTGGTGATTTGTGGAATTCTGCTTAAGGTAATTCAATGCCTCATCTGTCATGGACTTTAAATCCTTCTTAATCATAATTATTCAAGACTTTCCAGTTAGAAGATGTGCTGCTTAATAAAGGAGATAGAAACTAAGAAATCATTAAATGGCTTCTCTTCCTTTAATGCCAGCTGTTACATCTGCACCATGTGTCCAAAGAACACAGTTTGACCTCGTTTGTTTTTTTTTGTTTGTTTGTTTTTTCCCTTGCTGTGATGTCAATATGGCCAAATGGGCATTATGTTTTTAATCTTCAGAATACTCTGTGCTTTGTTTTGCTGCCACTGTTCTTAAAGTGTATTCTATTCTTATACCTTCATCTGTGACTATATATTTCCCTTTCCCTTCTTACCTATATTCTTTACACCTGAACTTATCATTGAATTCCAGTGCCAAGCACAGAGCCAGACACAAAATGTTTTATGCATCTACAAATGAATAAAAAAGCAACAACAGAAAGAAGAATATGAAAAGAAAAATGAATGGAGAGCACCCTAGTTTGTCACAGTTTTAGGAGTTTCTCAAACTATTTTACTCCATTTCAAGAAACTTTTTAAAAATTAGAATTTCACAGTATTTTAAACTAATTTTTACTTGTCATAAAGTGAAATGTACTTATCCACCCTAAGTAAAAATGAAATATAGCAATTTGATGGAGTTTGATTTTGAGTATACTAATCATGTCAAGTAAATTATAAGTTTACTATATATTTACCCCTGTTTCTCTAGCTTTATCAATAAAAATATTATATAAACTTGTAGGTACACATATATTAAATTAATTTCACTAAGGCTAGGAGGATGGAAATTGATATTTATTAAAAGTTTTTACTATGACCAAATAACTTTATAGGTGTTATTTTATTTAATTTTCACGGCATTTGGTGAGGTTGGCTTTGTTATTTCACTACATGAAGAAATGTTTGGAGATCACTCCTGAACAGGCATGGCATATATAAGGAAAAATGTTTGGGGGCTTTTGTTTTCTGAATTTATTTTAAAATGCAGCTGGGAAAAAAAAAGCAGAGTTTCAATATCCCCTCCCCAAAAACTGTGAAAATTTGTGGATTTCAACAATACCTAGGATTAGTTATGAACTGATTGATACATAGAAACTTCCCTCTTAAGTTCATGCTAGCAATGCATGGTAAGGCAAGACTGTAAACCTAGGTTTGCAGATGTCCTATTTCATTTCTTAAATCTTATTTTTTATTATTGTGACGCACACATGCTGAAAAGAACTACAATTTTAAGATTAATAACAAAATTAACACCATTTTCCTACCCATCCCCACTTAAGAATGTGATCAGTGATCATTTTAAAGACCTCTGTGTGCCTATTTAAATTACTATCTTCCCCTGAACCCCAACCACCAACCATTATCTGGTTTTTATGTTAAGCACTCTCATATTTTTTATAGCTTTTCCATCTTTGCATGCCCTAAACAATACAAATTAGCTCAAAAAAAGTAAGTACTTAGCACAAACTTGGTAGAATAAGGAAGGGAAATACTGCCACTGCTATACTCTTAGAGGAAGGCTCCTAACATGAGATAAGCAGAGCAGAACCTGTGGTTCATTATCTGGCTCCAACTTCCCTGAGAGTTTGCAAGAGCCCCTGTAGGTTGGTCAGGGGGTGACCATGAATTTCATCCTGGGAACACAGGGTTCCTCAGAGCTGCAGCAGCTGGCCGAGTAGCCAGCAGGGCATCTGGCCATGCATCTGCTGCTGTCTACTCTCTTCTCTGCTATAAAAGAGCAGGTCAGAACACATTACCTTAGAGGCGAGAGAGGGCTGACCCTCACTGAACTCTTCCACATTGCCTTTAGGAGTAAGGCTGTCAATCAAGGTTTTTTGCCATGTTTCCCCTTTTGCCCACATTTTTTTAAAACCAATTTTACAAAAGCAAAACACTGAACTACGCTGAAAGCTACATAATATGAACAGCCAGTAGCTGGAAAGCTACCCATGATGTTGAACCAGAATGGAATTTGTCTATATCCATTTGCAGCTGTATTCAGCTTTCAGGGATGTGATCAATGTGCCTCTACTTACAATAGTATGTTCAAGCTATAAAAGTTATATGACTTCCCTAAAGGAAGGTGAAAAGGAAAACAAATTCAGTGAAACTAGTGAAGCCATTGCTTTGGTATACCATAAAGCAAATCTAGTTGACTAAAGCCTTGGTGTTTTGGTATAACATGAAAGAAAAGTTCTATTTTCCACGGACAAATTATTCTTATCTTACCCTTTTTCTCTTATGGTAAGAATGCTTGTTTTCAGTCTTTACAGATATAACTCAAACCATTTTTACTAATTGTATTTTTATTCCTATGCTAGTAAATTTAAATTTGAGAACTCTGCCGAAGGCTCATGTTTCCTCTATGTATCCTACTCGGTGATTCTTTATTACTGCCATTAGTCACTGACTGAATGCTAGTTATTTAAGTGTCTGCATTCATGGAATACATTTCTGCATTACTTCCACTTTACCCACCAAAGTAATAATGATAGAACCACAAATTGTAAGTTCCATAAGGGTATTTAAAATTGTTTCAACCTTATCACTTTTCAAGTAACTGCTTTAAGTTTTTCTAGAGGAGGGAATATATAAAAATTATTAATTATATTGTTAATTTCTACCTGAAGAAACCAAGATACAAACTAACTTGCCCAATGTTAAACAGCTACTTAGAACCCTGAGCTGTTAGATCATTTTTATTCCAAAATGCTATTACCTAAAAACAAATGTTATTGAAAGGAAATTAGTTTCTGGTCCTGTTAAGGAGAATTTTCTTATGATGAAGATCCAGTTCAATAAACAACATATTGTTCTCTAGATATTCCCATAGCTGGTGTTAAATTTGTTCCCATTTATACTGTGGCCAATGAAAGCAGAAGAATTGGCCTAGATTAAAAAGTTGTTTGAGTCAATAATCCTCAGATCTTAGCTGGAGCTCAGAGTTGTGATATACTGGTATATCTGCTCATGAGATGTTATTGTGGAACTTAATCAATAGAATCAGCCAGATTTTTGCCACCATTTCTGTTGAAAGAAAAGCATCATTTGCCCTCTTTGGTCTTCTGTTTCCTTGCTTTTAAAGTAATCTCTCTTCTGCACAGTAAAGGATACAATCAATAAAGTAAAGAGACAACCCACAGAATCAAAGAAAATATTTGCAAACTGCCCCTCTGACAAGGGATTAATAACCAGAATATATAAAGTGCTCAAACAACCATATAGGAAAAAAATTAATAATCTAATCAAAAAATAGGCATAATATTTGAATAGACATTTCTCAAAAGAAGACATACAAATTGCAAATAGAAATATGAAAAGATGCTTAACATCATTGATCATCAGAGAAATGCCAATCAATACTACAATGAGATGTCATCTCACCCAAGTTAAAATGAATTATATCCAAAAGACAGGCAATAACAAATGCTGGTGAGGATGTGAAGAAAAGGAAACCCTTGTACAGTGTTGGTGGGAATGTAAATTGGTACTATGAAGAATAGTTTGGAGGTTCCTCAAAAAACTGAAAATTGAGCTGCCATATGATCCAGCAATCCCACTGCTGGGTATATACACAAAAGAAAGGAAATCAGTATATCAAAGAGATGGCTGCACTCCCACGTTTGTTGCAGCACTGCTTACAATAGCTAAGATTTGGAAGCAACCTAAGTGTCCATCAACAAATGAATGGATGAAGAAAATGTGGTACTTATACACAATGGAGGACTAGTTAGCCATAAAAAAGAATGAGATCCAGTCATTTGCAACAACAGGATGGAAGTGGAGATGATTATGTTAAGTGAAATAAGCCAGGTACGGAAAGACAAGCTTTGCATGTTCTCACTCATCTGTGGGAGCTAAAAATTAAAACAATTGAATTCATGGACACAGAGAGTAGAAGAATGGTTACCAGAGGCTGGGAAGGGTACTGAAGGTTTGGGAGGAGTTGGGGATGGTTAAGGATAAAAAAAGAAGAAAGAATGAGTAAGACCTACTATTTGATAGCACAATAGGTTAACCATAGTCAATAATGACTTAATTGTGTATTTAAAAATAATGTGAAGAATGTAATTGAATTGTTTGTAACTCAAAGGATAAATGCTTGAGGGGATGGATACCCCATTTTCCATGATGTGCTTATTTCACACTGCATGTCTGTATCAAAACATCTCCTGTACCCCATAAATATATACACCTACTATGTACCCACAAAAATTTTTTTAAATAATTTTAAAAAATCAAATAAGATAAATAAAGCAACCTCTAAGGACCCTTCCAGTTAATACAACATTTAATTCTATTTCTCTGTTTTAACTAAGTGGAATATTTACCTTCATTTTCCACCGCTTTGAGGACACAGACTAAGCTAAATAACCTAGTCAGGTGAGAACTTGGTGAAAACATGCTACAAAATGATGTTCTCTCCAATATCTGCTTCACCCATCTTGATCCTTATGTCAGCTAGTGGCACCCCAATTTTCTAGTTACTCAGAAAAAAAAAAATCATGGTGGTGTCCTGGGCTTCTTTCTTTCATACTCCAAAACCATTTAATCAGGAAATCCTGCTTATTTTTCAGAATTCTGAGCTGTATCTCAAAATGTATCCAGAATCTGAACACCTCTTGCTACCACCCCAGTCCAGGCATCTAGATACTAGATCTAGATTCGATGACCTGAAAGGCCTGGCACAATCTGATCTTTACTGAGTGAGGGAGTCAGAGAGTTAAGAGAATCAGTACAATCTCACCTGTACTAATTCTCTTAACTCTCTGACTCCCTCACTCAGTCTCTCTGCTCCAGCCACACTGATCTGCTTGTTCTTCCTCTACGTACCAAGCTTGCTTGTGCTTTTGCACTTTTCTCTACCCTCTGCCTGGAAGCTCTTATCCTGATACCTGAGCACACACTCTCAATTCATTCAGGTATTTCTTTACTTAGAAGTCACTGATATGGTTTGGATTTGTGTCCCTGCCCAAATCTCATGTTGAATTGTAATCCCCAGTGTTGAAGAAGGGGCCTGGTGGGAGGTGATTAGATCATGGGGGTGGATTTTCCCTTTTCCATTCTCGTGACAGTGAGAGAGTTCTCATGAGATCTGGTTGTTTATAAGTGTGTCTCACCTCCCGCTTCACCCTCTTCCTCCTTCTCTGGCTATGTAAGAAGTGCCTGCTTCCCCTTCGCCTTCCACCATGATTGTAAGTTTCCTGAGGCCTCCTCAGCTATGTTCCCTGTACAGCCTGCAGAACCTCTTTTCTTTATAAATTACTGAGTTTCAGGTAGTTCTTTAGAGCAATGTGAGAACAAACTAATATAGAAAATTGGTAACAGAGAAGTACAGCATTGCTTTAAAGATACCTAAAAATGTAAAAGCAACTTTGGAACCAGGCAATGGATAGAGGTTGGAACAGTTTGGAGGGCTCAGAAGAAGACAGGAAGATAAGGAAAGGTTTAGAGCTTCCTAGAGAGTTGTTAAATTGTTTTGGAGGGCTCAGAAGAAGACAGGAAGATGAGGAAAGATTTGGAACCTCCTAGAGACTTGTTAAATTGTTGTGACCAAAATGCTGATAGTGATATGGACAATGAAGTCCAGGCTAAAGTGGTCTCAGATGGAGATGGGAACTTATTGAGAACTGGAGTAAAGGTCACTTTTGCTATGCGTTTGCAAAGAGGTTGGAGTCACTGTGCCCTTGCCTTAGGGGACTGTGGAACTTTGACCTTCAGAGTGATGGATTTAGGGATCTAATGGAAGAAATTTCTAAGCAGCAAAGCATTCAAGATGTAGCCTGGCAGCTTCTAATAGCATTTGCTCATATGCATGAGCAAAGGAATGATCTGAAACTGGAACTTATATTTAAAAGGGAGGCAGAGCATAAAACTTTGGAAAATTTGCAGCCTGACCCTGTGTAGAAAAGAAAAACCCATTTTTCAGGAGAGGAATTAAAGCTGGCTGCAGAAATTTGCATAAGTAAAGAGGAGCCAAATGTTAATAGCCAAGACAATGGGGAAAATGCTTCAAAGGCATTTCAGAGACCTTTGTGACAGCCCCTTCTATCGCAAGCCTGGAGGACTAGGAGGGAAGAATGGTTTCGTAGGCCAGGCCCAGGGCCCAGCTTCCTTGTGCAACCTCAGGACACTGCTCCCTGTTTCCCAGCCACTCCAGCTCCAGCTGCGGCTGAAAGGGTCCCAGATATGTCATAGGATGCTGCTCCAGAGGGTGCAAACCATAAGCCTTGGTGGCTTCCATGTCATGATAAGCCTGCAGGTGCACAGAGGCAAGAGTTGAGGCTTGGAAGCCTTTGTCTAGATTTCAGAGGATGTATGGAAACTATTCCATGTCCAGGCAGAAGTCTACTGCAGGGGCTGCGCCCTCATGAGGAACCTCTACTAGGACAGTGCTAAGGGGAAATGTGAGGTTGGAGCCCCCACACTAAGTCCCCACTGCAGCACTGCCTAGTGGAGCTGTGAGAAGACAGCCACTATCCTCCAGACCCCAGAATGGTAGATCCATTGACAGTTTGCACTGTGAACCTGGAAAAGCCACAGGCACTCAACACCAGCCCTTGAGAGCAGCCATGGGAACTGAACTTTGCTGAGCCATAGGGGCAAAGCTGCCCAGGGCCTTGGGAGCTCACCCCATGCATCAGTATGGTCTAATTGTAAGACATGGAGTTAAATGAGATTATTTTGGATCTTTAAGGTTTAATAACTGCCCCGCTGGGTTTCAGACTTGTACAGGGCCTGTAACTCCTCCCTTTGGCTGATTTCTCCGCTTTGGAACAGATGTATTTACCCAATGCCTGTACCCCTGTCGCATCTTGGAAGTAAGTAACTTTTTGTTTACTTTACAGGCTCATAGGCTGAAGGGACTTGCCTTATCTCAGATGAGACTTTGAACTGTGGACTTTTGAGTTAATGCTGAAATTAGTTAAGACTTGGGGGACTATTAAGAAGGGATGACTGTGTTTTGCAATGTGAGAAGGACATGAGATTTGGGAGGGGCTAGGGGCAGAATAATATGGTTTGGATTTGTGTCTTCACTCAAATCTCATGTTGAATTGTAATGCCCAGTGTTGAAGAAAGGGCCTGGTAGGAGGTGATCAAATATGGGTATGGATATTCCCCTTACTATTCTCATGATAGTGAGTGAGTTCTCACAAGATCTATTGTTTAAAAATGTATATCACCTCCCCCTTCACTCTCTTCCTCCTTCTCTGGTCATGTAAGATGTGCCTGCTTCGCCTTGCCTTCCACCATGATTGTAAGTTTCCTGAGGCCTCCCCAGCCATGCCTCCTGTACAGCCTGCAGAACTGTGAGTCAATTAAACCTCTTTTCTTTATAAATTACCCAGTCTTAGGTAGTTCTTTACAGCAATGTGAGAACAGACTAACACAGTCACCTTCTCACTAAGGCCTTCCCTGGTTATTATTTAAAAGTAAAATCTCAACCTCTAACATTCCAGGTCTACATTCCCTTCTTTATTTTCTTCATCTTATCACTAACATCTGTACATTTTACTTATTTATCTTGTTTATTGTTTGTCTCTTTCATAAGAATGTAGGTTCTATGAAAGCATTTATTTTCCCCCAAAATATTCCCAGTGCATAAAACAGGGCCTGCACCTGTTAGGTTCTCAGCACATATCTGTTGAATGCATGAAAGCATGCATAGAAATAACCTATGTATCTATGTCTGCAAGGAAATGTTAGGCATAGCTTCAGTGCCAGCATTACAATAGAATTATTTGAGAAAATCCATAAAATTTGTAAAGCTCTATCAGACTAAGCAGAAACAAAAATGATAGAGAACACAAATAGCCAATACCAAGAATGAGAGAGATGATACCATCACAGAGTCTAGAGATGTCAGGATTATAGTATATTGTGGACTAATTTATGCCTATACATTTGACAGCTTGAATGGGCAAAGGATTTTTAGATATGACACCAAAATTATGATCCCATGATTTAAAAATTTGGCAAATTGGGCATCATCAAAACAAAGAACCCTTACTCTTCATGCTCTGATCTAACAAGGCACTTTTTTAGTATTCTTCAGATTTAAGGTCAACTGAGTCTTTCTGGCAGTGGTTTTAGACCAACCTGTGGCTGTTCACTAGCTGTCTTTACTTGTCCCAAAACAGGTCAGAGTGAAAGCAAGGAGCAGGAGGATGAGAGATCTGCATTAGGATTTAACAGAGTTTTTTCTTTTACTGGTCAGAGTTATTTTGAAATTGGTGATTCTCTCTGTCTTCAAGTTATGCCATGGGCATGACACCTGTGAAGTTTTACTTCTCCTTTCTTAGTCTATATCATTTCTAAGATATATGAGAAAATGGAACTGAACAGTTGCCATTGTCTTCAACTATCTGTAATTTTCTCTTTCTTATAAAACATTTTAAATCAATAATAGCAGAAATAAAATATAGATTACACTAAACTTTGTAGACTAAATCTTGGAAGAAACCAATTTCAAACTTCACTGGAGAGTAAAAAAGCAAGAATTCCACATTTTCTCTTAGTTTAGACAGGAGTTCATTTCACAGATACTTATTGTTAGCTGAAATTGAATACAGCAAATTGAAAAAGACTAAACCATTTCAGTGGTTCTACATTTGAGATAAAATATATCCAATCTCTACTCAAATACTTTGCTTCACTTACAGTGATCATTTAAGGCATGTACATACAAGTAGGAAACAAGGTTGTTTTAAAATTTTTCTATTATTGCAAAAAATGATTCAGAATGGAGATGGTGATTCATGTGAAATTTTCTGCTCTTTTCCCTGCCTACATTTTAGTAAAACATATTGTCCCCTGTTATTCCTCTCACCCTGATTCTTCTGTGGTTTTAAAATTATAATGGCTGTTAATTTAGGAGGCATTCCTCTGAGAGGAATAGCCATTGTCTTTGTCAAAGTCAACACAGGATTACCCATACATACTCAGCTGCCTACATCCCATTGTTTAGTCCACATTCCTCCAATGTAAAAGTAGCCTCTCATTCATTTTACTTTTTGTATTCACAACACCCTTCCATTTTCAAATTTGGGATTATAGGTTGATCAAGGTCCCTTAAGTGAATTTACCAACAAATGGAGAGGCAGTGGCTTCAGTCTCAATCAGGCCATTTTTTTATTTTTTATTTTTTAGACATAGTCTCACTCTGTCGCCCAGGCTGGAGTGCAGTGGCACGATCTCGGCTCACTGCAAGCTCCACCACCCAGGTTCACGCCATTCTCCTGCCTCAGCCTCCCGAGTAGCTGGGACTACAGGCGCCTGCCACCATGCCCAGCTAATTTTTTGGTATTTTTAGTAGAGACGGGGTTTCACCGTGTTAGCCAGGATGGTCTCGATCTCATGACCTCGTGATCCACCCATCTCGGCCTCCCAAAGTGTACAGACATGAGCCACTGTGCCCAGCCCAGGCCATTTTTATCCCTTAAATTTAAATGTATTTAAATCACAAATGTAATTCTACCGTTAAATATAATTCTACCATGCTGCAAGAACTTTTATTTCAGCACTCTGTTTTTTCCATGTCAATAGTCCCCATTTATCAAAACAGTGAGTAGTAGGTAGTAGGTGGTATGATATGTTTGTATACAATATGATACATAGACTTCATTTAAGAAAAATAGACAGCAAAATTTGATGCAGTGTTATCCATGGAAGGAATAAGTACAGGTGATTTTATCTTTCACTTGTTTTGTGTCATTATTTTATGAATTTCCTACAGTGTGCCTGCAATACTTTATAAATTATACATTTTTCCTTGATACAAAATGTAATGCTGCTTCAATTCACTTTCCAACTATTTCTCCATTTCTATGCCTTAGAAATACAGTAGCAACAATCAATCAAGTCTCATTGCCTCACTTAAAATAGCCTTTGCGTTAAGTAGAAATCTTAAAGGAATTGTTGAAGAGATGAATATGTTTAAAAGTCTGGTGCCAGTTACATTAGCCACTGATTTTTTCATAACCATGGAAGAAACAATTAAACAAAATGAAAAGTATCAAAGTACTATTGTTTTGGAACAAGCATGTAATGGTCATTAGCATATCTCTGGCAATGGAAAGGCAAGGTGGTAGAGCATTTTAGCTTTGGAGTCAAATGGACTTTGGCTCGAATCCTAGCTTATGAGTTATTAAGAGTGTGATCTTGAGTGACTAACTTAATATCTCTTAGCTTCAGTTTCACCACCTGTAAAAGAGGAACATAAATACCAACTGTGTGGTTTTATTGTAATAAGTAGGAGAAATTTAAAAATAACCGACAGCAAAGATGCTTAGTCTTAGAATTTTCAGGACATGGTGATGAATTGAATGGAAAGGAGGAAGTAAAGGGAAGAGACTAGGACAACACTCATAGTTCTGGCTTGGATGAACAGATACAAACTGAGACCTACAGGATGAGTATGAATTAGCCAGGTAAACGTTCAGTAAGAGGAAAGAGACTATTCTAGAACTTGGGAGTGCATGAACAGAAGGCAGAAGTTAAGAGAGAACGTAACACGTTTTTGGAACTCAAAGTATTTTGATACACTTTGACAGTCAAGTACAACAGGGTAGCTAGAGATTAAGATGGAGGGAAAGGGCAGCCAGTCATGAAGAAACTTTTGAGTTATGATGCAATGTTTGTACTTTATCCTGAGCATAATATGGAGACACTGAAAACTTCTAAATCATATTTGAAGTTGAGAGGATCAGAGTCAGGAAGCAAGATGACCAGGCAAGAGACTATGGCTACAAGCCACAATGGTGGCCTAAAGGAGGCATCACCAGCGGGAACTAAGAGAACACATCAGGAAAACCTTCCCTGATTCCATAGGTGGGCGGGGCAGCTCCTTTTCTTTGGGATCCACAGTCCTTTGTACTCATAGCCCTCATTGCAGAGTGCTTATCACAGTATATTTTAATTACACGGTAAAACAGATTCCAAGAGGGCAAGAGATGTGTCTTGTTTCCAGTCCCTCATGCAATTTCTGGCACCTGAAGAGTTGCATATATGTACATTAATGAAAGGGTGTAAATATGAATCTCTCTCTCTCTCTTTGTCCCTCTCTTTTTAACAATGACCACTCATAGGCATGATGCAGACCCCTCTAATGAATGGAACTGTTTCCTCCAGTAGAGAGAAGACCACTGTTATTCTTACAGAAACTCTCAGTGTTAATATCCATGCGAAATGGTATTACATGCTGAACATTAAGTTAAATATGGCACATTTTCTGACCTCAGAAACTTTTCTATAAGATACATGCTTTGAACTTAAAAAAATAAATTTTGGCATAGTTTAGTTTCTCTTCCTTCTTTTAAAGTCAAGATCAATAAGTATAGTTGTTTTCTTACTGAGTGAATCTTTTCAGATGTGTTATTCCTAAACTTTCTCTTTATTTGTATATATAAATCCTTTCCAGAATTTTCTGAACATCAGAAGATGATTTAATTAAATAGTCTTGGCCGGGCACAGTGGCTCACACCTGTAATCCCAGCACTTTGGGAGGCCGAGGCAGGCAGATCACGAGGTCAGGAGTGTGAGACCAGTGTGGCCAACACAGTGAAACCCCATCTCTACTAAAAATACACAGAAAATTAGCTGGGCATGGTGGCGGGTGCCTGTAATCCCAGCTACTCAGGAGGCTGAGGCAGGAGAATCTCATCAACCCGGGAGGCAGAGCTTGCAGTAAGCTGAGATTGCACTAGAAGGAGACTCTGTCTCAAAAAAAAAAAAAAAAAAAAAAAAAAAAAAAAAAAAAAATTAAATAGTCTTAGTTCCTGGACAATAGAAAATGTATTTTTAAAGTATATCTGATCCAGTCATGTTTCCGGTGAGCAATACTATTCACTGTATACATAAATGTTAAATGAATTAACAAGACTACAATTTCAAAAAATATTATATAGCTGCAAGGCTATGTACTATTTTATAAAGCACACTACTAACACTGGAGAAGAAAAACATGCTGGCAATATGAACAATTTTAATTATTTATTCAGGAATAAAATTTCTATTTTTTTATCATTTACTGCAATATATTATTTACCTCTGAAATGTATACATCCTGTTAAATACCAAATAGGGTTTCTTGGTTTGACAAAGCTCTGTTGAATTACTGCCTCCAAGTCTTGACTAAATATGTTTATGTTTTCACTAATTACTCTGAAGCTTGAAAAACAATACTTGAAATCACTATATTCAATTATAATAGAAACCTCTAGGACACTTAATAATTTAATGAAGCAAGTCTTTTGCTTGATCATTTTATGCCCATAATGATTTGACTGGGCTAGTAAGTGTTCTTACATAACATTCAAGGAAATACGGATTTCAAAATTTACATTTTTGATGACACAGTTCCAATACCGTATCCTAGATTAACAGGAGATTATATGCATTTGTGAAGTGTGTGTGGATGGGGGGTGGTGTGCACACATGCATGTTATTTAATTCTTTTCATGGACATTTTGAAGCCTTTATAAAAACAATGGTATAAAATTTGAATTTTGTTAATTGACTTTATAAAGTTATTAGCAGAAAGACATTTTAAAATAAAGCAACTAAATAATTGATTTTTTTCTATAGTTCTGATAAAATTCATGATAGTACAAACATTTTCTGGAATGTGATGGAGTGTAAAATATTTTTGTCAGCCAGGCACAGTCGCTCACGCCTGTAATCCCAGCACTTTGGGAGGCCAAGGTGGGCGAATCATGAGGTCAGGAGTTAGAGACCAGCCTGGCCAACATGGTGAAACCCTGTCTCCACTAAAAATTAAAAAAATTAGCTGGGCATAGTGGCGGGCACCTGTAATCCCAGCTACTCAGGAGGCTGAGGCAGGAGAATCGCTTGAACCCGGGAGGCAGAGGTTGCAATGAGCCGAGATCGTGCCACTGCACTCCAGCCCAGGTGACAGAGTGAGATTCCATCTCAAAATATATATATATATATATATGTCTATGTCTATCTGTATATCCATATCTATAAACAGATTTATGTCTATCAATATGAATAAATAAATCTATGTTAAATTTACATATTCTTTATTATCTTAAAGAATGTGTAATGGGAAAGGTAAAAGTCAGATTAGTGGAGTATTATCTAATCATTAGAACTTAAGATACTGACATGGAAAATTGTCTACCACATGGGACCTGGAAAAACAAAGTAGATCATAAGGTGGTATATGCAATACGGGAAGACTTTTCAATCAGCAATATTGTGCCTTGGATAAACCTCATTGCCTACACATTGCAAACCTCATTGGCACTGTCACTGCACAAAGCTTAATATATACAATATGATCTTATTTTTTGATATGATCTATTATGAAATACTTAAAATTATCTTTAAACAGATATTACTTTAGAGGGTTATTGGCATCTATATTACATGAGGCAACACATTATAAAGAGTTGCACATAATATGCACTCAATAAATGTGTATATTACTATTGTATTATTGCTTATACTAACTCTTATGTGTAGTCTGCTTTCTCTAATAGAAATCTGTGCAGATGCAGGACCATTACCTTTGCCATGTGATACTTTCTTAGCCTGTGCATATCTGAAAAACATAAACATGCTTAGCAGTATGAGGTAAGAATTAATTGCACCAATAAAAATTCATTGGGCCAAACGGAATTTCAACAGACTGAAAGATTCTTAGATGTTTTCTGGAAGGCTAAGTTGACCTAAGAATGCGTATGAAGAAATAATTTGTAAAAAATACTACAGGCCAATCAGCATCTGGAATCATGAAAATATTAATGATTCTTCCCAAGCCATATATTCTGGAAAATTCCAACTAATGAATGCACAGCCGCATTAGCAAGCAGGAGACATGAACAGTGGATAGACACCATTTTTCTCCTTTGAACAACTCATGAACTGAATGTGAGTTGAAAGTAAGAAATACTAAGTGTGTTTTCTAAGGAATTCCCACATACTTTAAATAAAGACTTCTGGATCCACAAGACTTCATTTTGTGACACAGGGGTTCACAGATCAAATGGTTCAAAAAAGCTTCAAACTTCACTAAAAGCCTAGGAAGATCAGAAAGGATGAAGGGAGTTCACTGCCCAATATCTGCTCCTGAGGATGGGAGTAGGATAATGCATATATAGTCGATTAACTAGGAGGGATGGTGAGACATAGAAGAAATGAGAGTCTAGGCTAAATATCAGGGCAGCATCTTGGCAATGAAAGCTCCTGCCTTTGGAGCACTCCCCTAAGGGAAACAGGAGATGCTGCTGCTTCATAAAAAGAATTAAATAGCCTGGATAAAAGCATGAGCGTGCACTGAGTGATCTCTTGCCCTTTAACTAGGACTTCGGACATACATAGTACTTCAAAATTGTTTGTTTTAATGCAGAATCATCTGAATGCACAGTAAACCAATGCTAAAGCCTGGCTAGAATAGATCGTCCTACAGAATTTGATAATCTTGGAATTAGGAGGGACCTTAAAAAATGCACTTATTTATGAAATACAGATACTGCTTCCTATGTACATGCCAGGTACAATTTTAAACATGTTTTTATAAATAATAAGTCAATCACGGTTGGCAGGATAATGGAATAGGAGGCCCCCTGCTCATATACCCACACAGCAAGAAGGATTTGGCAGCCATCCACTGATAGAAGTGCCTCAGTGGGAGCTTTGGGATCCAGGGAGCAGATTTTAAAATTCTGGTACACGCCAAAACCAAGGAGGCTCGTTTTAATAGGGCAGGCCCACACTTGGGTGGCAATTTTGCTGACTATGGAATAAGCCATTGATCAAAAATGAACACATCCCCTGTGGACCCAGCTACAATCCTGTTTCGCCTTGGTCCTGCCACCAGAACCATCCTCCAAGGAGGAGTCATGCTCACCCATGCCTAAAGTGACAGGTCCACCAACCACAGGCCTGGCAGCAGACGCTGAAGTACCCATGTAACTCAGCTCTAGCCCCTCATCTAGTCTGAGAACAATCATGCCTGCCCAGAGACCTGCTGGGAGACACACCCATCTGTGCCCTGGGAAGTAGGCTTGCTACCCTCAGTCCCATAGCAGACCCTGAAAAAGCTCTAACTTGGCTCTAGCCCCTATAAACTGCAGTCTGAATGCAGTCCTGACCACCCAGGAACCTGCCAGGAGTCACACTGTATGTACCCTGGGAAGCAGGCTTGCTGAACTCCATCCCACAGCAGATCCTACGACAGCCCAGAAATTTGTCTCCAGTGCCCTTCAATTGTGATCCGTGATCAGTTCTGCCTGTCCAGGAACCTGGCAGGAGATACGCCCATCTGTGCCTCCAGAGGCAGGTCTGAGACATGAGGCTGGGCTGCAGACCCTGAAGCAGCCCTGTAACTCAGCTCTAGCTCCTCTTATCTGCAGTCTGGGGCCAGTCTTGCCCACCCAGGGACCCACCAAGTGACCCTTCCCAGGAACCAAGAAGAAGCCACACCTGTCTACAGACCTGGTAACAGGCCCATTTTCTGCAGACCTTGAAGTGGACCCTTGTACCAGTACCAGCCCTACTGACCAAGATCCTGGAAGTCCAGTCTGCCCAGGGACCAAACAATATTCATGCCAGCTCGAGCCCCTGGTAACAGGCCTGCCAACCACGAACTGTGATCTGGAGGCAATCCCATCAGCCCTGGGACCCAACAAAAGCAGAAAACCAATGCATCCACAAAATAAGATATTTAATAAATAAATAGAAATCATAAAAAAGAACCAAACAGAATGACAAATTTATTATCTCACTTATAATGTAGAATCTTAGAAAGTCAAACACATAGCATTGCCAGGGCCTGGGGGTGGGGGATATGGGGAGGTGTTGGTCAAAGGGTACAAACTTTCAGTTTGGGAAGCTAATGTACATCATGGTGACTATAGTAAATAATACTGTATTGTTGACTTGAACTTTGCTAACAGAGTAACCTAATGTGTGCTTAACGCATACACACACATACACACACACCGGTAACAATGTGTGGTGATGGATGTGTTGATTACTTTGATTGTGATGATCATTACCCAGTGCATACATACATCAAATCATCATGTCGTATACCTTGAATATATATAATTTTTTATTTGTCAATTATACCCTAATAAATCTGGGAAAAAACTCAATCCCCATAAGAACTCTATGAGGTACATGATATTAGTACCAGCACTTTACAGGTGGGAAGACTGAAGAACAAGAGTATAAATAACTTTGTCTTGGTAGCACAGCTGCTTACTGGTGGAACAGAGACTTGAACCCAGGAAGTCTGGACCCAAAGTCTGCATCCTAAACCTTTCAAATGCATTGCCTTTTATCTTGGTAGGCATTCAGTATTGCTTTTTCTAGATAGGAAAGACTGTGTTAGTACATATGAACATCATGCATAACATTTATTCTAAAAAAGAATTTGACTCACAATCTTGATTCTGGGAATATCTGATTTTACTGAAAGATTATTTGCTAATTACTCTTCCCAAATCTTATGAATAGGAAGCATGAAGCAGGCACAATTTGAGGCTTTTTGTACTTAATACTATTTTACTGCCTACCATATTTTCACCCAATCTAAATATGCAAGGCCCAAATCAGCAAATTTTCCACATCCAGTGTTCCCACTTCCAGTTAGTATTGACATTATATATTACGTTTTTTTGTATCTTCTATAACCAATTGAGTTCATTCTCTCTTCTCCCCGTTCTTTCTGCTCCACTGAGGTTCAAAAGCCCATTCCTGGTTTATTGTAGAACCGCCCTAAGCATTCTCTCCCTCTCCTGTCTGCCTGTTTTAGCCATAGCAGAGATTGCTGGTTAAGGAGACTTGGGAAGGTGTCGGCTCAGCAGTTTCCAGGCATGGCAAGAAGTGTCCTGAGGCAGAGGCACAGTTAGATGGACAAGGACCAAAATGAGATCACTCATGGTGCTGAAGCAAAAGCAAGTCCAGGGTTTAGATCAAGCAACAACATTGTACAGTTGAACCCAAGGGCACATGTATCCTGAAGCTAAGTAACTCAATCTTCAGAGTATCTCAATGGTACAGGTCTCTTTCCAAGTCTTGGGAGAGACTCTAGCAAAGGTCCCTAAAATTATATAAGTGCAAAAATCCAAAACCTAAATCTTCTCATTGAAGCTATGGCTTTAATCACACCTTCAAGGTGGAATTTGGTTCAGCTATTTAGAAAATTGGCAACCAGATAAAGTGCATATCTGGTGTCCTAAAGCCTGCCTCACTCCACCTTTGAGGAAATCTTACTTTGTTTTATAAATTATTGAAGCTAACCTGAGTTTGAGATAGATCTTATTCTTTTCCTAAAAGCATCCAGGAATAAAAATGATTTGCCAGGATTTTAAGTCCTAGCCTAGGGTCAGTGTGCATGAGGGTCACTCATAGCATGGCATGAGAACAACTGAAAGATGCATGGCCTGTTCATCAGGACTGTCCAAGAGGTGGAAGTAACTGGGAGTGGACAATGTAGTGAATTTAAGCAGCTCCTGTAAAGAGAAGAGGTCTAATGAAAAGTGGGACTCCAGCCCTCAGCCAACATTGTTTTGCTGGTGAAATTCAGCTGATAAGAAGGATACTTTGAGGAGGAGAAATAATTAGCCAAGAGCACCCAGTAGCATGACAGAGGAGTGTGGGAGAAAGGGAGAAGCTGTTCCCCTCCCTGTCACTTGGGGAGTTAAGAGGGTGAGGCAGTGAATGGGAAGGCACATCAGATTTCCAAGAACAAAGGTTCTTGAGACTATGCGGCAGCCTCAGATCCTTCTTCCTCCCAGCTGCCCCAAGGATTCATTGCCGAGCCAGCAGCCACTCTGAGCTCCTGAGAAAAAAGGCATCGCAGAACCTCAGAGCTGGCTGAGCTGCATGGCTAGACATTCAACAGTGCCATGGTGAGCCACAAACCAAGAAGGTCAGGGTGGAGGAAGCACTTAGAAAAATGGGTTTGAGAATATAGAAAATGAACAATGAATAAAGCTCAGTCTTTGGGAGGTGATCAGGGTGAAAAAGATGGGAGTAAGAGTTTGTATTATGCTGTTCTTGCATTGCTATAAAGACATACCTGAGACTGGGTAATTTATAAAGAAAAGAAGTTTAATTGGTTCATGGTTCTGCAGGCTGTATAGGAAGCATAGTGGCATCTACTTCTGGGGAGGCCTCACGAGGCTTCCAATCATGGTGGAAGGCAAAGCGGAAACAGGTACATCACATGGCAAGAATGGGAGCAAGAGAGAGAGAGTTTGGTTGCAGAGAAGGGGGAAGCGGGGCAGTGCCACACACTTTTAAATGACCAGATCTCACTAGAATTCACTGTCACAAAGACAGTGCCAAGCCATGAGGGATCTGCCACCATGACCCAAACACCTCCTGCCAGGCCCCACCTCTAGCATCGGAGACAACAATTCAACACGAGCTTTGGGCAGGGACAAATATGCAAACCATGTCAGAGTTGTAGGTCTGAAGTGCCAAGTGAAACTCAAGTGTCAGGTTCAGGGAGTCATAGCAGAAAGAGCCTGACCATACTGGGATCTTGGTGTCACTCCTAAATTTAACTGGGGCTTTGCTTAAGTTTTGGCCGTTTTTTTTTTTTTAAGGTATTTCAGTTTATAAACAGGGACTTCTATCTTTCTCCCCATTCCTTTATTCTAACTCGCTTTCTGCTTAGGATTCCATTCCCTTCTGGGACTTAATCCTACCCTGAACCTCAGCCCAATATCAAAGGCCAGCTTGTTTGATGTATTCACAGCCCCACTCAGGCAACTGAGGGCTCCATAATGTATTGGCTTACGGCTGATGATCATCCACTCCTGTAACTCCACATTAGCTATTAATACGTTCCTTGATGCTGTGTGCTATATGCCTGTCTGGAAGCTCCCATTCCATCTAGCTCAGGAGGCCACTCTTCCAAAATCAGGCTCTGCCATCAGGAAGTTGCCTCTGTTCTTATCCTTCCTCAATGATGGATACTGAACTGGGCCCCGATTCCTTCCTCCCTTCCCTCCCTTCCTTCCCTCTCTTCTCTTTCTGATGGAGTCTTGCTCTGTTGCCCAGGCTGGAGTGCAGTGGCGCCATCTCAGCTCACTGCAACCTCTGCCTCCCTGGTTCAAGAGATTTTGCTACTTCAGCCTCCTGAGTAGCTGGGACTACAGGTGCCTGCCACCATGCCTGGCTAATTTTTGTATTTTCAGTAGAGGTGGAGTTTCACCATGTTGGCCAGGCTGGTCTCGAACTCCTGACCTCAGATGATCGACCCACCTCAGCCTCCCACTGTGCTGGGATTATAGGCATTAGCCACCGCGACTGGCACCCCTTCACTTCTTATATAATCTGTACTACTACTGCCCACACTAAAGTATCATTTCAAGATATAACAGTAAGGATTTGGTGTAAACATAATCCTAAAACAAATGAATTCACCTAGAATTATGTTTTGATAATGACAAGGAAGTTTATTAAAAAAAAAACCCAGGTCACTACATAATACTATAGATAAAAGATTAATAACTCCATATATTCCTAATTAAAAGAAAGACTAAATAACAACTGATACATATTTAGAAGTAGTGGTTCATTTAGCAAGAGATGGTTCACATCTTTTTAACATAACTACTTCATAGCTGAGTGAAGTTTCAATCCAATCTGCATTTCAGAAAATTTTTTAAAAGGTTTATTAGGAGATTTCTATATATCAGAAACGTATATGGTTCATATAAACCTGCAAGATTTATATGAGAAAATGAACACAAACTGGGCTGGGCGTAGTAGCTTACGCCTGTAATCCCAGAACTTTGGGAGGCCCAGTGAGCACATCACCTGAGGTCAAGGGTTCGCGAACAGCCTGGCCAACATGGCAAAACCCTGTCTCTATTAAAAATACAAAACAAAATTAGTTGGGCATGGTAGCGCATGCCTCTAATCCCAACTACTCAGGAGGCTGAGGATCAAGAACCGCTTAAACCTGGGAGGCAGAGGTTGCAGTGAGCCAAGGTCACACCACTGTACTCCAGCTTGGGTGACAGAGCAAGATTCTGTCAGAAAGAAAAGAAAGGAAGGAAGGAAGGAAGAAAGAAAACACAAAGCATTTGAGGAGTCAAAGTGATTAAGAAATGTATAATAACATAAAAGTAAAGGTAAAAACTTTCCAGAATGCTCAGAAGTAGCATGTTCTAGTTAACTTATTTTTATGGATACCTTAGTTACTAGCCAACTAATTCCTTAATCTTATTATTTTTTTTTTTGCTTTAACCTTTGTTACTGAGTGTACTCATAAAAGATATTTGTCTATTTCTCTTTCAAACTTTCTGAGTCTTTTTAATGACACAGAACTTCAGAGGACTATAGGGTCATTATTCTGAACCTTTATGCTCACCTCAAATACAGAACATACAGAAAACTGGGCTGACTAGGATATGACTTAATAGTTTTGTTTACTTGTTAGTAAAATCCCTGATAATAGACTGTTTCTCCTTTGTGATTTGTCTAGTCTGATAAAAGCAGAGCATAAAAGCATTATTGATTAGGCATACCAATCAGCTTTTATTGGAGTTAGAAGTTAGGATGGAAAGAATAAAATACTCTGTAGATAAATGAAATGACCTACCTGGAAAAATTTTAGTAACAAAAAGTTGGTAACCAGATTAATGGCTATAGAATGTGAGAATATCCTTTAAATAATATTCCTATAAATAAAATAGACGACATCACGCTTGATTTTAATTAATGCAAAGATTAACAAGGAAAATGGCAGACTGTTTAAAATGCTCCAATTCTGTCTATTTAGACAGTAATTCCCTTATCCATTCAATAAATATTTATTTAATCAGCATTGCTATGTGCTAGGAAATGGGGAAACTGTGGGAAATAAGCAGACAGACTTCTCTCTTCATGGAACTTCCATGTTGATGAAAAAAACTGACATTCCTCACGCCTGTAATCCCAACACTTTGGGAGGCCAAGATGGGCGGATCATCTGAGGTCAGGAGTTTGAGACCAGCCTGGCCAACATGGCAAAACTCTGTCTCTACTAAAAATACAAAAGTTAGCCAGGCTTGGTGGTTCATGCCTGTAATCCCAGATACTTGGGAGGCTGAGGCACCAGGATCGCTTGAATCCGGGAGGCGGAGGTTGCAGT
The DNA here is from genome assembly GCF_029289425.2 of Pan paniscus. Classification (NCBI taxonomy): domain Eukaryota; kingdom Metazoa; phylum Chordata; class Mammalia; order Primates; family Hominidae; genus Pan; species Pan paniscus. The sequence goes on from NC_073258.2 coordinate 102,356,997, forward strand.
GAGCCGAGATCACACCACTGCACTCCAGCCTGGGCAACAGAGCGAGACTCGATCCCCCAGCCCCTCCCCCTCACCAAAAAAAAAAAAAAAAAAAAGAAAGAAAGAAAAGAAAATGTAACTGCAAGTGCTCAGAGTGTGGTAAGAACTGCAGAATGCGATACACTCCCAGGTATATTCTCTAGTCTGGGGTAGGAATCAGGAAAATCTTCCTGGAGACAATGATTTTTAAGATGAAAACCAAAGAAAAAGTAAGATGTAGTAGAGGGGAGAAGAAAGCATTGCAGAAAGGGAAAATAACTAATATCATGGCCGTTAAGATCCTAGCATGTTTGAGGAGCCAAAAGTCCAGTAGGGCTGGGGGATCAGAGAGCTGAAAGGAGAATGATGCCTCTCTGGGCTCAGTCATTAGTCAGGGGCGAGAGCATTCAGGCCGCTGTACCATTCTTAGGATTCTGGGATGTGATTGATGAGTTTAAAACCTGGAGTGATGCAATCAGATCTGTTTTGCAGAGATACTTTGCAATCTGAGGAACAGATGGGAGGGTAGCAAGACTAGATGCAAGGAGACCAGTTAGGAGACTATTGTGGTATTCCAGGTGAGAGATGGCACCATTAGGATGGAAAGGGGTTGATGAATTTGAGAAATCTTGGAAAGTAGAATTGATAGGATTTACAGACTGGCTGTGAGCAAAGAGTTAAGGACGTAAAAGGTTAAATGTGTTTACCAAGTGTCTGGACTGAACATCTGGGGTTATAGTGCTGCCATCTACATTTGGAGTACTTTGGGATAAGATAATGCAGACTTTGAAACGCACTTCGTTTAGAAAATTTTAAGATAATATTCAAAATAGTACTTCCAATTTAAAACCAAATTCAAGACTACATTGTTTTTCACTTAACCTCTTTTATATTATACCTTTTTTCAACTACACCAAGAATCCTGATTCCCAAGGACACAAGGGATGATAGAATATTCCACATATATTCATTTACTTTATGCCACATTACAATCATTAACAGTCTCACTGTTACACTAATGCTACTGTTGCCTAAGCAATTACTGAGAATGGGTTTTTTTTTTTCTCCTTGTATTTTTTTTTTGTAGTTACACCATATTCTGTCTGAACATTTGGCCATATACACTATACTCTCTCTCTTTCAAAAACACTTGTCTGAATTCTATAAGTAACTACATCTTTAATGCTTCCACATGGCCTTATGTGGATGTTTCTCTAGTCATTTTGGTCATCTGGGGCACATTTTCTAGAAACTTCTTCATGAAGGGATCTTGGGAACTATTTCCCTGAGTTCTTGTATGTTGTTCACAGTTAATCTGCACCCTTTCTACTTGAACGTCAGTTTGCTGAATATAAAAATCATTGTCTAATATTTCTTTCCTGGAGTATCTTAAATATGTTATTCCATTTTCTGCTAGCAAAAAAACATTGCTGTCAAAAAAAAAAGTCTGATAATTTACATTTCTTTGCCTTATAATTCACCTACTGGTTTTGCTTAGATGCCAAATTATTTTTTCTTTAAAATGAGTAATTTTACTAGAATGTGTCTGATGTTTGTCATTTGGGTTGATATTATTAGGTATTCCATGTACCATCAATATGTAGTTTTAAACGTATACATATTTTTAGCAGTTTTCTTGGATTGCAGTTCTTAGTATATTTTTCTGTCCTCTTGCTTTGTTTTTAGTTTTTTTCCATAGATCTCAATTACCTTTATGCTGATTCTTCTTTGCCTGTTCACAATTGTTAACTTTCTAATTCTTTTTAAAATCTCTTTCTTCATTTAAAAAAATTTTTTACTTAGCACTCTCTAGTATGTTTCTTCTCTCTTGTGTGGATTTTTGTTCTTTATTTCTAATACCTCAGTTCTGTTACCTCCTTTCTGAATTTTTCTCATTCTGGTGAATATTGCTCTTACATCATCTTTTTTAAAGTATTTTAGCTTATTTTGAAAAAGCTATTTCTATACTTTTCTATTGCCTGTTTTCCCGTGAAATTAGTTTCTTTGAATTTTTAGAAGGTACATAGTTCAGGGTAACTTTCTAATGTCACAAAGCTCCCTCTTCTGTCATTTTTGTACGGCAGTTTTGTTTCCCAAGACTTCCTGGCTCTGTGGCCCCTTTCCTTACCCCCTCAACCAAATCCTGTGTGGGAGGCTGAATGGTCTCCCAAAGATGTCTGTGCCTTAATCCCTGGAACCTGTAAGTATGTTACGTTACATGGTAAAAGGGACTCTGCAGATGTAATTAAGGTTATAGACTATGAAATAAAGTCTGGAGATATTTTCCTGGATTATCCATGTAAACTCAATCTAATCACATGAGCCCTTAAAAAGAGAAAACTTTCTCCAACTGAAGGCAGGAGACATAAGGCAGAATGAGAGATCAGAGAGATTGGAGACATGATAAAAACTGGACCCATGTGAGAAGGCCACACTGCTGCTGGCTTTGAAGATGAAGAGAGTCATGAACCAGAGAATGCTGGCAGGCTCTAGAAGCTAAGAATGATCCCCAGAACAGACAGCAAGGAAACAGAGACCTCAGTCCTTCAACTACATGCTACAACATTCTGCCATCAGCCTGAATGAACATGGAAGTGAACTATTTCTAAAGTCTCTCAATAAGAGCCCAGACAGCTGATACCTTGGTTTGTGCTTCGTGAAACTCAGAACAGAGAAATCAGCCAGGCCCACCCAGACTGCTAACCTGCAGAACCGTGAGAAATACACGTATGTTGTTTCAAGTCACTAAATTTGTGGCAGTGTTTTACACTAGTAATTTGAAAACAAACACATCCACTTTCATTTGAATATTTTTCGTTTCTTTCCATCATCTTTATCATGCTCAATTTTGACTCCAACCCTCACTGTGAGGTCTAGTCCTAGAAAGGAGCCCTAAAGTCTCGGTTTTCAGATTCCTTAGAGCTAGACTGCTCCAACTCTGAGGCTAGACTGCTCTCATGTTTAGAATTGACCATAAGCCTTGTGCACTTTGCTATTAGAGTGAGGAAAACCTTCCCAGTTTCAGCTGCTGTTCTCAGACTGCCTGGGCCTTCTAGTAAATATCTATTGCTGTGCGGAGCTAACCTGTTCTCAGTTTCTCAGATGCCACACTGAGCTTTCCTCTGAAGACACTTATTCCAAGTAGGTCTTTTGGCTACTGCTGACTTGCCTCATCAACGTACATTTTGGGGTTGTGGAGACACCTTGTCACCAATTTTGTCATAAATATTGTCCATCATTTTTTGCTTTTACTAAACAGTTGCCTTGGCTGTTTATATGAGGGAATTTGAAGACATTTTTAAAAACTATGCTTCTTTTACCATCATCAGCATCTTTCCAGAATCCTGGGCCTAATCTAAACATACTTTAGAAAAATTGCTCATAAATATTATTATTAAAACAGGCCATATTTCAATCTTCTAATGGCAGTTGTCTTTATAAATAAATTTAGTAATAAGTTTCTGCATTAGGAGCGTTACATTAAAATATATTTAATTAAGTCCTAGGCCATCTGTTTTATGAATTTGGGAGTGTTTGTGAAAGGAAGCCCACCTGTCTAGACATCAATGCTGGAGAATTGGCAGGTGGTGAAGGAACAGCCATTCAGAGTCAATCATGGAAGTTTCAATGGGAGCATTTGTTTTTATTATGTAATTAATTATAGATTTGAAATACTAAATCATTTTTAAACCTCTAGTTATGTCAAAATACAGCAAATAATTGAGCGAGTGATATAAGATTAAAAAGTTATTCAAAAGTTCTTTAGCTTCTCTTAGCTGTGAACAACACATATGTGTAAAATTCCTGTTCTCTAGGAAATGCTGAAACAATTATCGCAGCAGTGGAAATGAGTCAACACCAATGGGGTACACACATAGAAGACTGCCTGAGGCCTCTGCTCTTCAGCTGTGATAGGAAGGGCACAGGCAGAGCAAGAGCAGATGAGGAAACAAAGCAATGCAGGGTCTAAGGAACATTGTGAGAGTTAAGCAGACTTAGGTACTCAGAGCAGGACATTAAATTACAGCAAATTAAATTACCTTCTGATATTTTAATTTTTCTTAAAGACATGGAGGAAAAGAACAATGTGATATTCTTCACAGCGTATTTTTAAAGTATTTTATCCTTTGCATTTCCTGGGCATATGTAGTGTTAAATGACTGCATCCTACATGCTTGGAGTCTATTGAATTTCATTCTTGTTTAACTGTGCTGTTACATGTAATGTAAAGAGACATCCAAGGCAACTCAATGTATAATTCAGAGGTCACAGCCATTTATTTCATCAATGTGAAGATGTTAGAAAAAATATGTACACATAACTTAATATTAAAAATAATTTTGATGTAAGGAGTCCAGTTAATTCAGATATCATATTTTTTGCTCTGAAATACTGAAACAATTTGAGTATGAACTCTAAAGAAAGATGAGTTAAAAATTAAAATTTTTTGGTTACATTCCTTATTTGACCACCATTTTTGGTTTCTGTTGACTCAGTTTTATGAGTTTTTATTTTCTTATCTGTGGAGCAGAGATAAAGGCACACAGGAATTGTGAGGATTAAATATAACCTACACAAAAACCTGCAAGGAACTATAAAACCCTTTACATATGTAAACTTTTTAACTTTAAAAGAGTATTTTGAAACTTGCTTAATGCATAGGAGAAACAAAATCAGGCTAGAAATGCAGCTACACAAGTCATCGTAGTCTAACAGATTCAGGATGTGAAAACAAAGACAAACATATTTTATGAATTAATAGAAAATGTATATTAATGTTCATAAGTAAAGAAATTTGGTTGGAACTTTTATGAGGCTAAAGGATTCTTTAGTTATATTAACCTTAGAAATAAGTCCCTTTGATAGATAAAAGCCAGTCTTTTTGTTTTTTTCTATGATGAAAACATATCCAAAATTTTTAAACTCATTCAGCTTGCTGGTTATCTATCATCCAAATTATGTGAGGTTTTTGACAAAATGGGGTAGAAGAGTTATGATGCTTTAAACAAATAAATTTCTTCTTAAAATGACTGAATTTTTTTGTTTTTGTTTTGAGACGGAGTTTTGCTCTTTCACCCAGGCCGGAGTGCAGTAGTGCCATCTCGGCTCACTGCAACCTCCACCTTTCGGTTTCAAGCGATTCTCCTGCCTCAGCCTCCCAAGTAGCTGGGATTACAGGCACCTGCCACCACGCCCGGGTAATTTTTTGTATTTTTAGTACAGACAGGGTTTTACTGTGTTTCTTATAGTCTACATGAGACAGAAAGCTTAGGCCAGAGGCAGGCCGAGTAGATGGATATGGTAAGGGAATTCTCCTTGGGTAATTTTTGATTAAGGGCTCCACACATGCCTACTTTTGCCAACTGCTGAAGAACACCTTGGAGGATATCAGGCTGGAGGATGCCTTCTTCAAATGCTATGCAGTGCAAAAGAAAAAAAAGTATTACATTATTAATTTTCTTAATAATTCAAGAGCTAAAGCTCAGAGCATGCTAATGTATATGCATGTTTAACATTGGTAACGACAATGGGCTCTCAAGAGGCTTACAGGGAGGACTCAAGCAGAGAGCCTCCAACCAAGAACCACCCTATTATCTTGAAATATATACTATGTCTAGAAGTTTGGAATATCTGGAAAATATCAGGAAACTCTTGGATAATTCAGATTGAAATCAGCAATTGTCAGGTCTAAAATGTAATTGGTAGAATGGCTGGTGCATTCTCTACTGGAAGAGAAAAAGAACTATTCCTAGATAAATTTTTTTAATAATTGAAAGAACTGAAATTAGAGCCATAATTGTACGTAATGTATTTATTGTGTCTTGATCAATAGTGTCTTGACTATTGTAATTTCAAGGATAGAATGAGATGAGACACGGAGTAAAACAGAAGTGCAAGGTCTGTTGGGCACCTGCCTGTGGCACCCCATCTAAATATGTAATAAACGAATACCAGGATCAATTATAAATAGGGTGCTAATTAACTCCTCATGACTGAAAAAATGTACATTGGCCACTCTATTCAGACCCACTGATAAAGATAGTTCCCTTAAGTAAAAATCTAAAATACATCTTTCTGGGACAGATCTAGCTTTGTTAGGTAGTTTTGCAAGTTTGTCTTGTGTAAATGCTGATTTCAGCTAGCTGATAGTCACTACTAAAGTCAGCAGTCAAACCCAACTGATATGCAGAAACCAAATGATGTATTTGGGTTTTGCATCCTGCATTTTACCCAGAATGAGTAATTAATTGTCTAAACCATTTATCATGAATCCTAAAAAGCTACAGCATTAAAAAATAAACACAAGAAAACTAAAGAGAGAATAGTATCTACTAAAAAATAAGCATAATTTGCCATTATGAAAGCCAGTGAATAAAACAAATTCTATCTTTATAGCTAAATTTATATAATCTATTATGCATAGTGAATGTGATATATATATAATTTTAAAATGAAAATAAAAGACACATCTAAACAGATTAAAATTCTATGAACTTCAGACTTCAACATAAGAGGAAAAACCTTAAGAAAACATGAGAAAATCTTTGTGACCTTAGATTAGCAAAGGTTTCATAGATAGGATATTAAAAATATTAACTATTTTCAAAATTGGTAAACAGTTCTTCATTAAAATTATAAGCTTCTACTCTTTTATACTCAAGAAAATGCTGAAAACAAATTATAGACAGAAAATATTTACAAAATACATACACAGTAAAGAACCTCTATCCAGAATATATAAAGAATTCTTACAACTCAATTAAGACAAATAACCCAAAACAAAGGGCAAGAAATGAAAACATAAATATGTGAATGTCCTTAAGTATGTGAAAAGGTGCTCAACATAATTAATCAGGAAAGAGCTAATAAAGAAAGACGGACCACATCTAGTTTGGCAAGGATGTGGAACACCTAGAATTCATGCATTGCTGGTGGGAATGCAAAATGGTGTAACCATTTTGAAAAGCACTTTGGCAATTTCTTATAAAGTTCAACTTACATGTACTCTATGACCATGCAATCCCACTCCAAGACAAATTAGAAAAAACTACTCTAAATTTCTTATGGAACCAAAAAAGAGCTGGCATAGCCAAGACAATCCTAAGCAAAAAGTACGAAGCTGGAGGCATCATGCTACCTGACTTCAAACTATACTATAAGGCTACAGTAACCAAAACAGCATGGTACTGTTTTGGTACTGGTACCAAAACAGATATATAGACCAATGGAACAGATCAGAAATCAGATTAGAAATAACACCACACATCTGCAGCCATCTGATCTTTGACAAACCTGACAAAAACAAGAAATGGGGAAAGGATTCCCTATTTAATAAATGGTGTTGGGAAAACTGGCTAGCCATATGCAGAAAGCTGAAACTGGATCCTTTCCTTACACCTTATAGAAAAATTAACTCAAGATGGATTAAAGACTTAAATGTAAGACCTAAAACCATAAAAACTCTTGAAGAAAACCTAGGCAATACCATTTAGGACACAGGCATGGGCAAAGACTTCATGACTAAAACACCAAAAGCAATGGCAACAAAAGCCAAAAAACACAAATGCGATCTAATTAAACTAAGGAACTTCTGACAGCAAAAGAAACTATCATCAAAGTGAACAGGCAAACTACAGAATGGGAGAAAAATTTTGCAATTTACTCATCTGACAAATGGCTAATATCCAGAATCTAAAATGAACTTAAACAAATTCACAAGAAAAAAACAACCCCATCAAAAAGTGGGCAGAGGATATGAACAGACACTTCTCAAAAGAAGACATTTATGCAGCCAACAAACAAATGAAAAAATGCTCATCATCACTCGTCATTAGAGAAATGCAAATCAAAACCACAATGAGATACCATCTCACACCAGTTAGGATGATGATCATGAAAAAGTCAGGAAACAACAGATGCTGGAGAGGATATGGAGAAATAGGAACCCTCTTACACTGTTGGTGGCAGTGTAAATTAGTTCAACCATTGTGGAATATAGTGTGGCGATTCCTCAAGGATCTAGAACTAGAAATACCATTTGACTCAGCAATCTCATTACTGGGTATATACCCAAAGGATTATAAATCATTCTACTATAAAGACACATGCACACGTATGTTTATTGTGGCAATGTTCACAATAGCAAAGACCTGGAACCAACCCAAATACCCATCAATGATACACTTGATAAAGAAATTGTGGCTCATATACACCATGGAATATGATGCAGCCATAAAAAAGGATGAGTTCATGTCCTTTGCAGGGACATGAATGAAGCTGGAAACCATAATTCTCAGCAAACTAACACAGAAACAGAAAAACAAACACCACACGTTCTCACTCATAAGTGGGAGATGAACAATGAGAACACATGGACACAGGGAGGGGAACATCACACACTGGGGCCTGTTGGGGGTGGCGGGCTAGGGGAGGGATAGCATTAGGAGAAATACCTAATGTAGATGACGGGTTGATGGGTGCAGCAAACCACCATGGCACATGTATACCTATGTAACAAACCTGCATGTTCTGCACATATACCCCAGAACTTAAAGTATAATAAAAAAAATGTTTGTTCAGTGGTCTTCAAATTAATTGACACTTTTTGAACTTTTCTAGGAATGTACTTGGAGCACCAGTAGTGCTATATGTAGAAACCCTGCCCTGTGAAATAACATTGTAGGAATTTGTTCAATTTATGAAGATCACCTAGCCTTTAAGTATGAGACTCCTATAAGAGTTATTGTTCTGAATGAAAAATAGGTCTGTATTAGTCTTTACACACACACACACATACACACATAAACACAAACATCATATACAGTCAGCCCTATGTATCCATGGATCCTACACCCACTGATTCAACCAATTGTGGATCAAAAATATTTGAAATAAATAAATAATAACCATACAACAATTAAAATATGGTAAATAAACAATACAACAACTATTACACAGTATTTACATCGTATTAGGTTTTGTAAGTAATATAGAGATTATTTATAGTATATAGGAGGGTGTGCCTAGGTTATATGAAAATACTACCCCATTTTATATCAGGGACTTAAGCATCCATATATTTTGCTATCTGCGTGGGGGGTGGGGAACCCAAAACCAATCCCCTAAGGATAGTAAGGAACAACTGTATATCTATCCATTACATTGCCCCAACAATTGAAATAAACAAAACTTCTATTTTACAAGGCACATTAGCTAGTTTTGTAATCCATAAAATAGCTTTCTTGAGATTATTAGATCGTCTGGGTCTTTTGACTGCTAATCCAATACTCTGTTAACATTATTAAGTCTCTGATAAAAACCAAATAGTCAGATAAAACACTCATCTGGATTCAGCCTTAATACATTTCTTATAATTTAGCTAACACATTAGGAGTTGCCCCCTATTTCTTAAAATAATTTTTAGGTAGATGATGGAGAGGGCTTTATCATTTACCTTCCTTTAATTAAGACATCTTTCCACTTGCTTGAGATAGACTTCATTTTTCATATTAGCTACTAAACATAGGAATCAATTTTATCTGACCTATTTACACATGTAGCATTTCTGGTGTTTTCTGGTTTTCACACAGATGGGCCCTTCATTTATTTGCTTGCCTATGATGTTCAACTTGTTCCATTCTGTGAATAGGGCTATAAAGAAGAAGAGAGAGTGAAGATAAACTGAGTTCACAGGAAATAAAAAAATAATGGATCTAGTATCACATTTACAACTCTTTATCCTCAGACTCATGTGATGAGATAAAGGAACCACTGCAAAGATTTCAAGATAACATGGAGGTTCCTCAGTAACATGTTAGTGAATAAATACATGCATAATTTAATGAATGAGTGAATGAAGTGACCAGAGAAACCTGACTTTGAATCTTAGCTTTTCCACTTAGTACCTAGAAAATTGGGCAAGCTACTTAGCCTTTCTGAGCTTTGGCTTTTTCATGTACAAGATGGGAATTGTAATACTTACTTGTAACACTGATCTGAGTTTTAAACATGATGTATATAAAGCAACTATCATATCATTTGGGAAGCAGTGGATTTCAAAAAAAGTGAAGTGCAGCTGCATGAAAATTGATGAAATTTAACTTCTATTCATGATTTTTTTAAAAAGATGTCTTTTACCAAACAAAGACTGTATACATATAACACAAATATCTATCAATAATAGAATGGATAAATAAAGGATGGTATATTTATACAAGGGATACTGTACAGTAATAAAATGAACTAGAGAGACACTAAAATTTTATGAATGTCAAAATTATCAGGTGAACAAAATAAGCAAGAAATAAAAAATACAAATGACATCATCCACTTATAGAAAGTTCAAACACATTATATTGTTTAAGGATAAATACATAAATGTTAAGTGATAATGAAAAACAAAAAAACGATCTTCACAAGAGTCAGGTCAGAAAGAGGTCCAAGGGAATCTTCTGGGTTTGGTGGCATTTTGTTCCTTGATCTTGGCCATTGCTACATGGAATTCATTTTATAATTATTAAACTTTATATGTATTATTTACTTTTCTACATGTGCATTGTGTCTCCCAATAAAGAATGAGAACAAAAATGTCATTATTATTACAAAGCATTAATTATTTTTAGTTAATTAATGTTCCTTTTCTTTCACAAACACATGACATCTAAGTCTATATGGGCCCTGAGATTCCCATGTACTCACAAACATTAATGTAATATTTCCTTTTTGATATGAGAATAACAAAGCATCTCAAGTACTCTAAAGCACAAATAGGATGGATAGCATGGAACAAATGCTCTGCTGCCAAGAACATTTTGTAGGAATCTATTGGCTTATTTAGAAATTCCCAAAACCTTCTTGGTTCAAACTAAGGAGAACTTACACTCCCCATGCATTTAGCACAAGCCCTATCAATTACGTCAACCATGCCCCCAGTATATCAATTGAGACCATCAATTTCTGTTATGAATATTTCTTCCCGTCTGTAATTTAGAAAGCAATAAGTTATCAGAAATTTTGTGTAGAAGACATACTATGTTAACAGGTATCCAGGTAGTAATCTTTCTGACTTGTGTCCTAGAAAACTGCCTGAAGGTCCAGCATACACTAACAAATGGACATGGAGAATGGAACAGGGGCACACAGGTGTGTATCTTCTTTGATCCCAGTAGGCACTATATGCTCCTAGCCTGCTGACTGTCTCCTCCTACTCATTAATTCTCAACATTCAGAATCATATAGCAAACTAAGGAACACTGAAATAAGACTACTAGACAATTCTGACACCAAAATGTAACTGTTATGTCAATACATATGCTGCAAATATATTCACACATACTTCTCACATATAAACTGTATCCAGGAGATGCCAACTATGACTTTAAGATTCCTTAAGGTTATTGAGAGTATGGAAGTCTTGCCATGTGCAGTGAATCTATTATTTCAGTAATGGGGCTAAAATAGGATTTTTATTCACCAACTATATTCTAAGAGAACTTCAACAAATAAGGTTTTCTAAAATATTCTCTCTTTTCACTTCTTGAACTGTATGCCAGGCATTTAAAATTTATCATCTCATTTAATCTTCCCAACAGCCTAAGAACTAGATCATATATATATATATAATTTATATATATAATTATATATAATTGAAATACAATATAATATAATTATATAATTATATTTTATAATTATAATATATAAATATATTATGTATAATATATAATTATATAAAATATATTTAATATATAAATATATAATACATAATTACATATACTGATATATATATATATATTTATCTCTCACAGATGAGGAAAGTGAGGTTGAAAGAGGTTAAGTAGCTTATCCAAAGAGGTGTCAAGCCATTTAACCAAAGTAAGAATCCAATTCTATTTTTTAATTGACACCAGTTCTCTGTGATAGCAAAGCTCGTACCATTCTCACTTCAAGAGATGCTGCATCCGTAAACAATCATGCTTATTTATAAAAAGAAAACTGAGATGAAATTATTATTTAAAACTTTTAAGAACATTTCCACACAATGAAATATAGTGCAGCTATCAGAAAGAATGCAATAAATCTATATTTGCTAAAATGCAAGATTTTACAAAATACATATACTATTGAGTGAAAAAAATCATGGTGTAGAAGAGTATGAAGATATCATATAATTTTGCTTTGTCAAAAAATATATACGGTTACATATGCATTGACAAGTTCTGAAAGAGTGTGCAAGGAAATGTCAGTGGGTAACTCTGGGGGTAGTACCAAGGGTAGGGTTCATGCAGAGAGAATGACATTTTCCCTTTGTATCCTTCTGTTTTTTTTTGATGTTTCATGTTCAAATATCACTTTTTAAAATTAAAGACAATCCAATTTTTAAAAAGATTGTGAGATGTACAGATCAGAACAAAGGCCTACTAATGGGAGGAGCTGAATATTAGAAATGCCTGCTTTAATCACCTGAAGTGATTTAAGAGCAAGTGAAGTATAAAATCAAACACTTTTGTAAGTTGAACAGAACTCAAAACCTAGAAATACATCTAACTTATTCATTAGGTTGATTTAAAAAGGGATATATTATAAAATTTAAAAAATAGTTATTGAAACAATGTGAGGATGGTCAGCTATATGAAAAATAATTATTTATATCCACACCTCATATTACACCATAAAGCAAAACAAACATGTGAATAAAACATTTATACATGTTTTATTTAGCTAGCTAAATAAAAACAAATCCAAGAAAATAGCAAAAAGGCAAGTCAACATTTATCAGATCTTATACTGGTAGTTACCAACTTTGATGAGTTAGAAGAGGCTATAGTAAAAAGAAATAGTTAAATGTTTATGATAAAATCATTTCAATAAAAAGTGGCAGAGAGAAAAACATATTGAATAAGGTAGAAAGGAGTTATGTTTAAAATTGAGAGAAAAATTGACAAAGAAAAAAGGGATAAAAAAGAAAACTTGTATGTAAAATGGAATATTTCAAAATAAATAATAAAAAATATAAAAACACAAATGAAAAAATGTCAAAAAATAAATAAAATAAAATAAAATTGAGAAAGAACTATTATGGCCCTAATAGATAAATAGGTAAATTTCATGTAAATATAATACAATTTTAAAAATATAATTAATAAAGCAATACTTAGAAAAATATTTAGTCAACGAATAGACAAATAAGTGCAAATTAAAAACAATATGAGGTACTGTTTTTTCCATACTGAGTTAGCAGTATAAAGAATGATATCAAAAGTATACAAGACTGATACCAAATTATAACCTCCCTTTTTTCTGATGACACAGAAAGTGGAACAGTCTTTTTGGAAATTATAGTCTAAGACTCATGAAAATAATTCTATTCAGTTTTTGTGCTTTGGAAATTATTACTGATAAAATTTAGTCTAAAAAGAATCTAAATTTTTTTAAGATGTTTTTTGCAATATTATAAGAATAAAAATTTAGAATCAACTTACATATGCCCAACAATTACAAAATCATCATGTAATTAATTCCTCAACAAAAAGTTCCTTGATAGAATTTTATCTGCCTTTTATCATAATTATTATGAAGAATACATATTACACATATGAAAACACAAATATGATGTTACATTAAATTTAAAAAGACGCAAGGATATAAGCTATGGATGTAAAATCATGCATATATATGGATAGGTATAAGAACATAACTGAGAGAAATATAATTTGATTTGTTAGAGTGCAGATTTATTGATACTTTTTTCTTAATTTTAATTTTATTTCTGCTAACACTATGCAAGTATTTGTTCAACTGATAATAATAATTTTCATAACCTTAAAACACACAGTAGTGTTTTTAAGCAACAGAACTAAAGAAAAAATAATTTCAACAGCAAAATCTGTAATATTTGTCATAAGCACTAATAAATAAGGATAAAGGGCAATTGAATAACAATATTATTCTTTATATATAAATGTTTCCTAAGGCCTTTGTAGTCTGATACATTATAAAACACAAACAGATTAAGTAAAAAATATACACAACATGGAGAGTATGTGGTATAACCTCACTGGACTGGAAAAATGTGTTCTTATCAAATGTAGTACTTTGAAATATTGCATATTTATATATTTCATTTTTATTTTAAAAATAATGTATGTGCTTAACTATACATTCATTGAGCTCACCTAATATCATTGTGATATAAAAGATGATTCCCATAGTTTATTAGATCATAGTATTTAAAGTAAATTGAACCATGTGATTTAATAATGAAATATTTAATTTTGGTGCTACATTGACCAAAATTAAAATAATCTTTTCATTAAGTGCAACTATATGACTACAAATACATAAGTACATAGGACAAAGTGGTCAGTACCCATAGTCTAGTTTGCTTAGAGAAAATGCTTCTGTACTTTAGGAATCAGAAAATAGTTTCTCCATATAAGAGCATATCTTCAAGTCAACATCCTTCTATAAATAAATAGTTCAATTTCAAACTTCCTGGAAATTAGTATTTAACATTTAATCATTAAATACAGTCAGTGAAACTATTAAATGAATTCAAAGGACTAAATTAATATTATGAACTGGCAGTTATTAACTGCAACCATAAAGTATTAAAGAATAAACAGTATTGATGGCCAATCTGGAGTGACAATCTTAGTAACAAAATATTTTTATAAACTGTTTGTCAAAAAGAAGGCCAAAAAATACATCAGATTTGACCACTTAAAATATTTTCTTTGTTGGCATAATTTCTCTTTTTAAAAAATAACTTAATACAAATTATTCTACTAAGAAATAACATTCTTTAGAAAAAAAAACTTGATTCACCAGTGCTTCATGAAATTGCTTTTCATTACTCTCTCATATAGTCATAAAGCTGCACATTTTTTCTGTAGTTCTAAACAAGGTTTAAATCAACTCCCCCTTCCCCCACCAACAAATTATGTCTGCCAATTAATGATTCAAAAACTTTCCTAAAATTCAATTATTTACAGATGGGTCTAGAGTTTCTACACATATTGTGTGCAAAGCAATGTTTGCCCTTTGATCCAAACTATATTTTCAAGGACATCTCTAAAGCAAACAAACAGCCTTGGAAGATAGAATGTCTCCCACCAGAGCCTCAGGGCTGTCATGGTTATTGCTCATTACAAAAGATTTAGGTTCTCTAAGCTCAGAGATCCTTTCTGTAACACAACTCACTGTTAGTGCAGGTACCATCCCATCTTGTTGTGTCTCCTTGTAGAAACTGGGGCTTGGGGAACTGATACAAAAATAAGAATACCTAGCTCCTGTTATTGCTATGATTAAAGGTTGTCCAACTTTGGCCCAGGAGGTTTGTGTCTTTTATCAGCATCCATGAAACTATGGCAGGCCATCTTGTAAGTTTGCAAGTAAAAATCTCAGACCCTTCACAGTTCTTTACACCAATAAGATCATATACTTGATGTACCCTTTATAAGTTATTTTCAGAACTTAGAAACTTAGTTTTCTTTTGTTAAGTGAAGCCAGGGCCATTCACTGCACATTTTCCACTGGGCAGCAGGTCACCTCTAGCTGTAAGAAACAAGAAAGATGACGAAGAGGAGAAATCAACGTAACCCATGTTTGAAACACACAGTGGCCTATATTTGAAAACATAATAACAAAGCCACATGAGGCTGGCTTTTCTAATCATCCAAAATTACTTGGCTCTAAATATTTTCATCACCTTCTGTCTCAGCAGTTTATATGTCAAGAAACAAAATGGTCCAGAAAGTATTTGTACCAAATAATAAAGCTTTAGTCAATCCATTCTGACACAAGGCAAACTAAGGAGGTGAGTCAGAAAGTTCAAGTTTTGCTCTTCAGACATCTTTCTTCTGTTTAGGTTTGTTTATTTGTTGCCCAAATCAAAAAGTGAACACTGGTTTATGATCCAACAACAAATCCTAAAAGAAGTTTAGTCTTAGCTATCAGATTATCCATTAAAAAAATTCTCCATCTAATTAAGATGATAAATGTCTCAAACTCTGCATAGTTCCTCTATAATTCCTACATTATTATTTTTCAATTGGTGCTAAATATACATCTTATAGCCGCTCAGGATCAGGTCTAATTCTGGGTTCTGGTTAGTGTTTGGAATAACATGAGTAAATGATATGGCATAAATATAAATGATAGTGACAAACACTGTCAAACTTTATCCAGTGTGGTTTTTCTGTTTCAAGTGGCAGAAATCAAGTGAAAATATCATAACCAATAAATGTTTATTCTTTTATCAGATAACGGCTGAGAAATATGTGGTATTTGGCTAATGTGAAAAGAGAAGCTTCCTTAAAGTCTGGGTTTGCAGAAATTCGGGAAGTAGAGTATTAATGGGAAGTAAGATAGGGTGAGGTAGAGTATTAATGGGAAGTAAGATAGGTGATGTAATCAAAGAATCAGTGCCAGTCCCCTCTTTCTTCATCTGATTCAAGATCGTGAACCTGAGCCAGCTCTGATAAATGTAATAATTCTAGACAGTGAAGTTTACCATTGAAACACTGAAGTTGACTGCAGAAACCAAATGCTGTTCTAAGCTAACTCTTTCCTGTAACCTATCCCATCTCTGCCTACTCTGATACCAGCCTTATTTTTTTTTTAATTTTGCTTTTGTTTCCTCCTGACTAGGCTTTGTAACCCTCTCGCTGAACCTTTATCACAGCTCGTATTCTATTTCAAACTGGATAAACAAAAGGATAATTGAGATGAAACCATAGGCTAAATGCAAATATCTCCCTGCCTATTAACTCCTATTGCCTTCCTCACCTATCGCATCAGCCCCTCTTGGATGCCAATGTTAGTTTAAAGCAAGTAATGTTAGTCCCATGCCTTTGGACATTATACTCTGGATTGCTGATCAGTACTTTAGAATCCACCCAGGTTGTGTTTCTAATAGTTTCCAGCTTTCCTCCCTCTCAACCAGCTCACCTACTGAGAACTTAGCATACACTGGATCACATTCACTAAGAATTATAATATATTCTAGCACACATGTATGGATAAGCTCCTCTATTTTATTCACGTCTCTTTCGGCTCCCACAGCTACTTTTAGAAGAGTAAGTGCACTCATACATCATTCTCTCCACAAAAAGATTCTTAAGATTTATCGTGTCCCAGGTACCAAGCTCACTAATAGGGTATATGTAAAGGAAAATGAGACAATTGAAAAAAAAAATTAAGTCCCTGCTCTATACTAGATGCCGTTGTAAGTGTTCATAGTTTTGTGGGGAAAATGTTCATGTGAACACATTTCACACATGCTTTAAATGCTATGCTAGAGGTATGTGCAATGCACATGGAAATACAGAAATAGACACACTGGACTCTGCATCAGTTGAAGCTGAATTCACTGGCCGGTGACTTTTAAAGAACACGTGGTCAGATGCAAAATGGTTCTATAAATAAAGAGGAAGGAGAAATCAGTGCTCCAGGCAGACAGACCAGTATATTCAGTGAAATGGATGTGTGAGACAGTATATTCTATACTGTGTCTCTTCAATAGGAAGAACTGAAAATGAAAATTGTTCCTTTTCACTTCTGCTTTTTATTAAGAGGCCAGTAGTAGAGAAGCTGGAACAACAAAAGAAAGTTTTAGATTTGCATATAAACTTTTGTTTACATTTATGTTATGCTTGGTATGTTAACTGGGCATCTAAGCTTATTTCAAAGTAGGGCAATAGTAAAAAAAAAAATAAATAACCTGTTAAGAGAATAAACAGTGGCCTGATTATGTTGGAATCCTTAATGTTTCCCATGTTTGCATGAATGTATGTATAAAACATATATATAAATTGGGAATATGGTGGGTTTTCCTGGTTTCAATGTGAGACACTGACCTCTACAGTATCCTTCAGTGCCCTGGCCAGTTTCAGGTGGTGGTTGCCCAGTGCCAGGCAATGGGAAGAAGCAAGTTATCAGCCTCACTATATTTCTTTCCCTGCATCACCCAAAAAGTGAGGAAAAAATTTTAAAAAACAAAGATGAAAAATAACCAATCAACAAAATTCTTTATTAACTAAAAGTTAATGAAAGTTATTGTAAACTCCAGCCTAAGAAAGATAGCAGCTGATCTTCTTTCAAAGCTGAGTAATACCCTCAATCAATCCCAGCCCTATTTCCTTGCCCTACCTTGTCCTCCCACTGGGTGTAGGCACATCACCCGCTTGACTCCCTTTCCTCTCTAAGTTTGTCTTGCTCTCTATGCCTGAGTCTTAAAACAGGCCACAAAGATGCCACTCCATGGGTTAAAGTTGTTCTGGGTTCCATTAGTGTTTGCTCTTTCTTCTTACCTAGGTAATTTCAGTGCTATGACACTGCGGTCTGATAGTCACTGAGCCTTCACTCTGTGGTAGGCTAAGAGACACTGCCATGAGAAGGAGAGTTTCAGGCTTTGGGAGCTCATCCTCTTGTGAAGTGTATATTCACTAGATGATCATACAACTAAATATCTTTTTGATGAAATCAGCCTTCACCTATTATTCAAAGGCAGGATGTTTTAGGCTTGGTGTCAACGGGTCATGGAACATACGAGGACTCCACATTATTTCTTCTGTTCCAAAGGCTGTACCTTTCTTTTCAACTTTGCCACATGGCATCCTACTCTTTCACCTTTCTGCAATGGACTTCTATTATTTAACAACGACCACCAAAAGGCTTCCTTTTCCTGTCTAGGAAGGGTCCTGTGTACTCAATGTATTTGCTCATGACCTGAGCTTGGTAAGTGGTTGAGCTGATATATTCTGCTCATAGTTATCGATGTGAGTCATCTGCTTTTCCGCATCCTGGTATGAATACCCCTGAGCATGCAGTGTGACCTAAGGACATATGAAGTTATGGATAAACATATTTCATCTTTTTGGAAGAAGGGATGGTAGAAAAACAATTTTATTTTTAGATGAACATGGGAACATTATGTAAGAGAATGCAAACTTTTAATGTAAAACAGATGTCAAAGAATATTTGTGTTTATGGTGGACTGTACCAGATTTCTATGAGAACCAGTCATTTTTTTTCTGTAGTCAGGAACATAAAATGTGGAGAATTTTATATAAATACAATTTATTTACAAAACCTGAAGAACAGTGCACACAAACATTCTTCAAGACAGATCACTTGTTAGGGCACGAAATACACCTCAGCAAATTTCAAAAGACTGAAATTACAGAAATCAGTAACAGGGGGACTTTGGAAAAATTTGCCAATACACGGATATTGAACAGCATGCTCCTGAGCAACCGATGGGTGAATGGAAAATTAAAAGGGTGATTTTTTAAATGTCTTGAGGCAAATGAAAGTGGAAACACAATATACCAAAACTTACAGAATGCAGCAAAAGCAGTTCTAAGAGCAAAGCTTATAGCAATAAACACCTATATCAAAAAAGAAGAAAGATCTCAAATTAACAACCTAATATTATACCTCAAGGAAACAGAAAAAATAAACTAAGCCCATAGTTAGCAGAAGGGAGCAAATAATAAACATTAGAGCAGAAATAAATGAAATAGAGACTAGGGAAACAATCGAAAAGATCAACAAATGAAGAGTATGTTTTTTGAAAAGAAAAAATCAACAAACCTTTAGTTAGGCTCACTAAGAAAAAAAAGAGAGATAATTCAAATAAAACCAGAAATAAAAAGGAGACACTAAAACTGATACCACAGAAATACAAAAGCTCATAAGAGAGATTACTAGAAACAATTATATGCCAACAAATTGGATAACCTAGAAGAAATAAATTCCTAGATACATAGAACCCGCCAAGACTGAATCATGAAGAAATAGAATATGTGAACAGACCAATAACAAGTAAGGAGATTGAATAAATAACCAATAATTAAAAGTCTTTCATCAAAGAAAAGCCTGATGGCTTCACAGCTGAATTCTACCAGACATTTAAAGAAGAAATAATACCAGTCCTTTTCAAACTATTCCAAAAAATTAAACAGGAGGGTATACTTCCAAACTCTTTTTAAGAAGCCAGCCCTACCCTGATACAAAAGCCAGATGAGACCTCTACAAGAAAAGAAAACTATAGGCCACTATCCTCAATGAACATAGATCCAAAAATCTTCAACAAAATATACAAGCAAACAAAATTCAACAGCACATTAAAAAGATCATCCTCCATGATCAGGTGGGATTAATTCCTGAGATGCAAGGATGGCTCAACATACACAAATTAATAAATATGAACCATTACATTGAAAAACAAAAGGACAAAAAACCATATGGTCATCTAATTAGATACAGGAAAAGCATTTGACAAAATTCAATATTCTTTCATGATAAAAACTCTTACCAGATTACGTATAGAAGAAAGGTACCTCAATAAAATAAAGATGGCTGGGCACGGTGGCTCATGCCTGTAATGCCAGCACTTTGGGAGGCTGAGGTAGGCAGATCATTGAGGCCAGGAGTTTGAGACAAGCCTGGTCAACGTGGTGAAACCCTGTCTCTACTAAACATACAAAAATTAGCCAGGCATGGTGGCACATGCCTGTAATCCCAGCTACCCGGGTGGCTAACAAATGAGAACTGCTTGAACCTGGGAGACAGGGGTTGCAATGATCCGAGACTGTGCCACTGCACTCCAGCCTGGGTGGCAGAGTGAGACTCTGTGTCTCAAAAAATAAAATAAAAGTCAAATATGAGAAGCCCACAGCTAACATTATACTCAATGGTGAAAATATGAAAGCTTTTTCTCTAATATCTGGAACAAGATAAGGATGCCCACTCTTACCACTTCTATTCAACATAGTACTGGAAGAGCTTACCAGAGCAATTAGGCAAGAGAAAAAAATAAAAGGCATCCAAATTAGAAAGGAAGAAGTTAAATTTTCTCTGCTTGTAGATAATATAATTTTACATACAGAAAACTCTACTGATTCCACACACACACACACAAAAACCTGTTATAACAAATGAATACAGTAAAGTTGCAGGATACAAAATCAACACAGAAAAATCAGTAACATTTCTATACACTAACAAAGAACTATCCAAAAAAAGAAATCAGGAGAACAATCTCATTTACAATCTCTACAAAAAGGGTAAATTATTTAGGAGTAAATTTAACCAAGGAGGTGACTGTCTTCTACAAGGAAAACTATAAAATGTTGATAAAACAAATTGAGGAAGATACAAATAAATGGAAAGATATTCCATGTTCATAGATTACAAGAATTAATATTATTAAAGGTTTATACTAGCCAAAGTGATCTACAGATTACGTGATCTACAGATTCAATGCAATCCTTTTTAAAATTCCAATGTCATTTTTCATAAAAAGAGAAAAACAGTCCTAAAATTCATATGGAACTGCAAAAATCCTCAAATAGCCAAGGCAATTCATAAGCAAAAAGAATAAAACTGAAGTTATCATACTACCTGACCTCAAAATCTAGCGCATAAGAGCATAGTACTGGCAAATACACAAACACACAAATATATATAAACATACATATATGTGTGTGTATACATATATACATATATGTATACATGTATATGGGTATACATGTATATATGTATACATATATACATATATGTATACATGTATATGGGTATACATGTATATATGTATACATATATATACACACACATACACACACATATCTACATATATACATATATATACACACGCACACATACACACACACACACACACACACACACATACTAACCAGTGAAACAGAATAGAAAGCCCAGGACTGATTTACGTATGGTCGATTGATTTTTTGTGTGTTTGTTTGGGACAGGGTCTTGCTCTGTCACCCAAGCTGGAGTGCAATCACAGCTCACTGCAGCCTTGACCTCCTAGGCTCAAGCAATTCTGCCTCTTCAGCTTCCAAATGTGCTGGGATTACAGGCATGAGCTACCATGCCCAGCCTATGGTCAACTGATTTTTGACAAAGGTGCCAAGAATACACAATGGTAACTATCAAAAGGATAGTCTCTTCGATAAATGGTGTTCAGAAAACTGGCTATCCACATGCAGAAGAATGAAATTGGGCCCTTATCCCGTGCCATATGCAAACATCAACTCAAAATGGATTAGAGATTTAAACATAAGATCAAAAACTGTAAAACTACTGGAAGAAAACAGGGGAGAAACTACACAACATTGATCTAGGCAATGTTTTTTTTTGGATTTAAGCCCAAAAGTGCAGACAACAAAAGCAAAAACAGACAAATGGGATTATATCAAACTAAAAAGCTTCTGCACAGCAAAAGAAACAACAGAGTACAGAGACAATCTATGAATTGGGAGAAATATTTGCAAGCCATATATATAAGGGGTTAATATCCACACTATATAAGGAGCTCAGGCAATTCAAAACAAAACAAAACACAGATAATAAATGAGCAAGAGACTTACATAGACATTTCTCAAAAGAAGACATCCAAATGGCCAGAGATATTTTAAATGTTCAACATCACTAATCTGTTGAGCTAGTCTATTTAGTGATTAGACTAATCCCTAATTTTACACTGTATTCATAAATCATAACAATACTTTATACCCCATAAAATTAGACAATTATAAATTGCCAATTTACAATTTTAAAAAGTTTGAGAAGCACTAGCCCAGCAATTCCCTAGGGAGTGATTTTCCATGAAGTTGTCACCATAGGTTTTAACAAAACAAATAATGATCATGACATATCATGAATACACCTCTAAATAAAAGTTAACTTTTTTTCATAGGGAGCTAAGATAATTTATTGGCAATTTGAAAGAATTTTTATTTCAGTGATTTTTCAAAATTTTTGTTTCTCTACACCTAAAAGCATCCACTATAATGTCTTTTCTTTTTTTTAATTATACTTTAAGTTTTAGGGTACACGTGCACAACGTGCAGGTTTGTTACATATGTATACATGTGCCATGTTGGTGTGCTGCACCCATTAACTCATCATTTAACATTAGGTACATCTCCTAATGCTATCCCTCCCCCCTCCCCCCACCCCACAACAGGCCCCGGTGTGTGATGTTCCCCTTCCTGTGTCCAAGCGTTCTCATTGTTCAATTCCCACCTATGAGGGAGAACATGTGGTGTTTGGTTTTTTGTCCTTGCGATAGTTTGCTGAGAATGATGGTTTCCAGCTTCATCCATGTCCCTACAAAGGTTTTCTTACAGTTCATTTTTAAAGCAACAGCTGACCATCTTGTGAAAAAGTAATATCTGTCAGATCAAGTTCTGAAATAAAAATAAAACCTGTATGACAACAAGATAACTTCAATTTTTTTTCGGATCAACAGAGTTTTAGGTTTCATTATGGTGGCATATGAGTGGGCAAAATGTATTCAATTTCCAATTAGAATTTCATGGAAACTGACCTATTATTCATTCTAAATATTTTAAAAATGATTAGTCTGTGGGTGAGCCCGTTATATACTTCTTTTGGACCATTTAGCATTTGAAAAATCAGAACAGTTCACATATAAAACCTTAATTCTGGCTTCTCTTTAAAAAAAAAAAAAAAACAGAGAATTTTGGAACACAAGCCTCTAGAGCCTCCAGGCAACAACTGATCAGGGTTGAATGAACACTATCAATTTTATGTAAGGCTGCTCTCAAGGTCACTACGTCCCCAACCCTCCTTTACATCAGATTTGCTTTGCTTGTTTTCATTTCTTGCACTTAAGCATTTAAGTTGGCAAGACTGATTCATTCAACCATCCTTCCATGCATTGAACGTTTTTAGATAATGTGTGTGACAAACTGTTCTATAACTAACAGGTATATTACTAAGCCATAGCCACTGCCCTCAAATACCCGAAAGCCCCATACAGCAGACACAGAAATAAATCATACTACAGTGTGATTAAAAAAAACATAGCATAGATCTGCCCAGAACATTATGAGAGCTCTGAGAAGCAACCCGGAGTGCACAGGAAAATTCAGGGAAGGATTCTCTGACGGGCTGTTCCTAAAGAAAAAAGAATCAGAGTCAAAGGTAATCTAGGCAGAGAACAGTGTAGGAATGGCACAGCCGTCAGAAGCATTGATCATTTATTATTAGAGCACAAAGATGGGGAAGAAGGTAAGGAGAGTTAATGTTGGTGAGGGAAGGCAGAAGTCAGAGTGGAAGTCAACCTGAACTACCCACAATAGGGTCTCAGATTGTTGCCAAGGAGTTAATCCATATAAAAGAGCATTCCAGTTTAATACCATGTCTTATTGCATGAACATTTTTGTTGTATTGGATTTAAAATCTTTCTAAAATATATCAGATACATCTCTCTTTTCTTAAATTATATTCACAATGATCAGATTGAGTTTCTTTGACATTCATAGTGTATCCTTGAGTCATCCAATCATTATAGCACGCTGCTGATAAAGTATCAATTCTACCAGTGGGTTTGAGGGTTATGGGACTTTTCCTCCTACACTAATAATATTCCACTTGAGTAATTCATCTTTTTAAAATATAAAGCTGTTAGGCAAATTGACAGCAACAAAAACTCAGTCTCAAGTACTGTCCTCCTTCTCATTTTTTCTGATATACTATAAGCTAAAAGAGCAAGTTCATTAGATATACATAAAGTAAGTCATTTATTTCAGTTAGAATAAGCACCCTTATAAATTGTATACATGAGTTCCATGCCAACTCTTTTATTCACTTAGAAGCCTCTCCATACTTTTTATTTTAAATTTTCATGGAAACTGTTGGGAACATTTGAGAACAGTGGTTCTCATCCTTTTTATCCTTCTACTCTACATCTGACCCGAGAGCTCCCTTACTATATAGAGGATATATAGAGGCTCTATTGCTATATAGAGGCAATGACAGTGTAGGCTGGGACTTTCAAAAGCCTTATTCCTCTCTCTTCTACTCAGGAAACATATGAGAGGGCATGCCAGTATCAGAGTTCCAGGGCTAAACTTAAACCCCCTAAAATTCATAATCATGTTAAATGGGAAAGAAAAACAATTACAATATAAGTAAGCATAGTATGACCCCATTAAAAATATATGTAATATAGATAGAAAGACATTAAATAATATATATTAAATATACACATATTAGTTTATATATTTATACATATTAGTTTATATGTATTTATAAATACAAAGATATTAAAGAATATACATTAAAATGCTTTTAAAAGTAAATCATTTTAAGAGTTTGGTTCTTTAGTTCTGATTACTAACAAATTGCCTGGGGCACAGCTCACAAATGCCTAAGATATACCGTAGGATCACAAAAAGATGGTGCTGGTTGCCTGGGTGAGTGAAGTGAACCTGTGGTAAATGAATATCCTGGGAAACTAAAAATTCAAACTACCTTTGATTGGGGATGGTTCCTATTTCTCAGTTCTTATCCTCTTCTAATACTCCTGAAAATGGATAAACCTGGTCATAAAATGGAAGAGAAAGAGACATAATTGACTTAAAAATAAAGATGGTAACAGAAGAAAGGAATACAAAGAGGAGGATAAGAAACTAGGGGAAATAACTCAATTTCAGTGGGACTTGCAAGGATTTAAATGAGCAGTTATGTATTTAGTATATAATTTAGTTAACTATTTAGTACCTGTGAATTTGGACAGTCCCCAAAAAGCTTATGGCTTCACTTTGAGTCCCAGAATATTTCCAGGGTAAATCCCTTTGCTAATTCCATGTTTTAAAATTCTTTCTCTGTTCTCTTTTTCACTAGATATTTTTTATATATTATATGAAAATGCTTGTTTCTATAAAACCTGAAATTGTAGAACAAGTGATTTAAATTTTGCTCTACAGACCTCATACCAAAAATCCTAGTTTACATAATAAAATAATCTGAGCCTTACTCATATGTAGGTAGCTACCTACTGTTGTGAGCTGAAGCATAATAGGAAAAGTGCCTTTGTCCTTCTTTCTGACCCCTGTGAAATATGACATTGAAAGTAAGTATTAAAAATACCTTGTCCAAGAGAGTAAAGAATAAGCCCTAAGAATATAAACTCTGGATCCAGACTGCTTGAGTTTGAACCTCAGCTCTCCGAATTACCTACGTGACTTTGCAAAAGTTAGTTTATGTCTGGGCTTTCACTTCCTAAGCTGCAAAATGGAGAAAATAATAGGCCTACTTCATGGGGCTGTCATGAGGTATTAATGGATTCCTATGTGTAAAACACTTAGCATCATGCCTGGCAGATAGTATGTTCTTCATTAGCGTTTCTTCTGCCAGTAATCTGGAAAACTAATCCATGTAAAGAGGTTAGAATTGTGTTGTCCAGTATATATGGTAACCTCTAGCCATATATAACAATTTAAATTCATCAAAATTAATTAATGCTGAAAAGTCAGTTCCTCAATTGCACCAGCCATGTTTCGAGTGCTCAATACCAGTGGTGGCTACACTGGGCAGAGCAGATAATGAACACGTCCACCACTTCGAAAAGTTCTACCACATAGTGTTGTACTAGAAACTGATTATAAGATTGATTACAAGAATAACAGAGACCCAAGGGAATAGAATAGGATAAGAATGTGTTGAGTCAGGTAGTTGTGAAAATACTGAGTGAGGGTTTACTCTGGACCAGAAGCTGCGTGAAGTGCTGAGGATGCTTGTATGTGTACGTGTCTGTCTTTTCCCATGTGTCTGCAAGAGTGGGGCAGGGCTGATATGTTAGAAAACTGAAGCTTAAGGAGTCTTGAAGAGTGAATAGGTTTTAGGTAGGAAAACATTACAAAAAATGTTAAAGCTGTTTATTGTCTGTAGGCTGTGTAGGTAATCTTTTTTTTTTTTTAATTTCTTGTTCCTAGTACAATAATTACTGCCTAATAGGTACTCACCATACATTCATTTAATTTGTAAATTTTAAAAGTCAGTATGAATGGAGTGAGGATAAAGAGGATGGGAATATCTGCAAATGGGGCTGGAGGGAGAAGAAAAGAGAGGGGCAGGATGGGAGGAGACACTGTGGGTTTGTGCAAAACTGAGTACGCAGAGCACGAAGGAGGAAGTGAACACACAGAGGGGCTATAAAGCCAAGGTGAGGGCAGTACAGGCCTCTGCATCCGTCTACCCAAGAATCATGCAGCTAGTTTCATATTAAGTATTTTCCTTCTTTGTTCCATTTTCTACTTGTACATTTAGAGTGAGAAAGAGATGACCAGAGGAAAACAGGGTTATATGTTTAACTGCGTGAAGCTACAGAAACAGAGAATGTTACTGCACGCGTTGCAGGATTTAACAAACTTGTCCTTCTTCCTACTCCCACCTCCCCAGTAAAGAATCCAATGTGAGACATCAGTTCGTAAAGAAAAGAAAAAAAAAGACTGACATCTTTAATAATGAGTTTTATTATCTGTGAAGATGGCATATGCTTTTGCATTGTATGAATACTCTTTAATGTCTTTCAATACAATTTTAAATTTTATTCCATTAAAGCCATGTTTTTTGCTAGGTTTATTCCTTAAGTTTTGTTGTTTATGTGAACTGTATATTTATTATGTTTTCTAACAGTTCATTGTTGATATAAATGAGTATGATTGATTTTATATAACAATCATATACATAGCAATTTGCTAAACTCTCTTACTGTATCTAATAATTTTTCCATGGAATTTTTGAGCTTTACTATACAATGTTATGCTAATAGTGGCACTTTTATTTCTTCCTTTACAAACTTATTATTTTTATTTCTTTCACTTTCTATTGTGCTAGTTAATGCTCCAGTACATGCTTATAGAAGCAGCAGTGTAGGCATCATTGTCTTCCTCCTGAATTTAAAAAGAGATGCTTCCAATATAAAAGAAATTGAAGAAGGCACAAACAAATGGAAAGATATTCCATGCTCATGGATTGGAAAAATCGATATTGTTAAACCTTTCATATTACCCAAAGTGATAACAGAGATTCAAAACAATATCAAAATTCCAGTAGCATTTTTCACAGAAATAGAAAAAAATTCTAAAATGTATACAGAACAACAAGAGAATCCAAACAGCCAAAGTAATCTTGAGAAAGAAAAACAAAGTTGGAGGCATCACACAACCTAATTTCAAATTATATTTGAAAGTTATAGTAATCAAAACAATATGGTACTGATTTAAAAACAGATACATAGATCAATAGAATAGAATAGAGAGCCCATAAATAAACCGAAGCATATAGGGTTAAATAATTTTCAACAAGGGTACAAAGAAGACACAATGGAAGAAAAGATAGTCTCTTCAATAAATGATGTGGAAAAACTGGATAGCAACACACAAAAGAATTAAATTGGACCCTTCTTACACCATACACAAAAATGAGCTCAAAATAGATTAAAGACCTAAACATAAGATCTTTCCCTAGAAGAACACATAGGAAAAAAGCTCCTTGACATTTGTCTTGACAATAATTCTTTGGATATGGCACCAAAAGCATAGACAACAAAAGCAAAAGTAAACAAGTAGGACTTCTTCAAACTAAAAGCTTCTGCACAGCAAAGAAAACAATCAACAAATGAAAAGAAGTGTTCAAAACTACATAATATTCAGAAAAAGAAGAAACCAACCTAAGTGATAATGAGTTTAGTTAATAGCAAAATTTTCATCCTTTGGGGAAATTTTACCCTAAAAATCTTGGGTGATTTTAAAAAGGACAAATTTCCTCAATACTTCCTGAAATTACAGACTTGAAGTTTACACTGAGAATCCAAATGAGGAAGAAAGTCAACATTAAGATAAAAATAAAATTCTGAGAAATTCTTTTATCCTGTAATTCCAATATAAAATTATTGCAACAGGCTGTTCTTTAAGAAACAAACTGGAAGGGGAATTTTTTTAATATACTTTCTCAAAAAACAACTCTCTGACATTACTCTCCTGACATCTTATCAAGCATATCATATAGACCCATCATTTCTGCCCCTAAAATATATTAAGAATAGCACCTTGTATATAATAGGTATTTGATGAAAACTTGCTAAATTAGAATGTACTATTTTCTAATTTATTTGACAACACCTGATCATTGTACCCTAAATAGCATAATTTTTTAATCTCATATGTTTGTTCTTGGATAAATACACAGTAACCGTTTCATAGGGAAACTATATTTTTAAAAATCATTTAAGTGATTCAGAAACATAACGAGATGTGAAAACCACTAATTAAAACATTTTTTAATCCCCATCATCCGGTGTACATGTTTAGACAAGGACTTGCTAATATTTTCTCTATGTTCATTTAATGCACAGCACTCTTTCTTCAGTAATATCTTTCGCCATAAGTTTCTAGTAAATGGTTATTAGATTCTTGCAGGTAAGAAGTGACATAAGGATAATTTCTAAGCCACTTTGGGTATATGGGGTATATTGTAATCTAATCTGAAAATGATTGACCTCATTTCTAGAAGACAGGTTACAATAAAAATCAACTAAATCACTTTGTAAGTTTCGCCCAGGCACAACATGGTACAAATCAAAATTATATTATCAATAATGTGTAACTTTTAGACCATTCTTTACTTACCCATTCTTTTCTAACTTTCTTGATTTTAAGTTGGATTTCTTCATTTCAGTATTTAAGATTTTTTTTCTGGAGATGATGAGCTTTGGTCTCAGGAAGTTTAGTTTTCACAAATTCTTTCAACTTAAATAAAAATTTATACCCCTTTCCTCTTGTTATTAAAATAAAAACAAAAAAGATGTATCCCCATAGGTATTCTATCAACATGAAAAGAAAAAATGTTTATTTACATATCTTGTTTGTAGGATTGTTAAGAAATATTTAACAAGCACCATTTTAGAGATCAAGAATATATCACCCAGGTCTTATTACTCATCAAGGTTGCTGGCAAGATGACCCAGTAGGAACAGCTCCGGTCTGCAGCTCCCAGCGAGATAGACGCAGAAGGCAGGTAATTTCTGCATTTCCAATGAGGTACCCAGTTCATCTCACTGGGACAGTTTGGACAGTGGGTGCAACACAAGGAGGGCCAGCCAAAGCAGGGTGGGGCATCACCTCACCCGGGAAGTGCAAGGGGTCGGGGAACTCCCTCTCCTAGCCAAGGAAAGCCATTAGGGACTGTACCGTGCACTCCAGCCCAGATACTGGGCTTTTCCCGCAGTCCTGGCAACCCGCAGACCAGGAGATTCCCTAGGGTGCCTATACCACCAGGGCCCTCGGTTTCCAGCACAAAACTGGGCGGCCCTTGGAGCAGACACCAAGCTAGCCACGGGAGTTTTTTTTCATACCCCAGTGGCACCTGGAACGCCAGTGAGACAGAACCGTTCACTCCCCTGGAAAGAGGGCTGAAGTCTGGCTCGGGGCGGGGGGCGGGGGGGGGGCGGTCCAACCCCCATGGATCCCAGCAAGCTCAGATCCTCAGGCTTGAAATTCTCCTGGCCAACACAGCAGTCTGAGATCACCTGGGTCACTCTAGCTAGGTGGGGGGAGGGGCGTCCGCTATTGCTGAGGCTTGAGGGGGCGGTTTTATCCTCACAGTATAAACAAAGCCGTGGGGAAGTTCCAAATGGGCGTAGCCCACCACAGCTCAGCAAAGCCCCTCAGGCCAGACTGCCTCTCTAGATTCCCTCCTCCCTGGGCAGGGCATCTCTGAAAAAAAAAAAGCAGCAGCCCCAGTCAGGAACTTAGAAACCCCCACTCCCTGGGACAGAGCATCTGGGGGAAGGGGTGGTTGTAGGCACAGCTTCAGCAGACTTAAACGTCCCTGCCAGGCAGCTCTGAAGAGAGCAGTGGATCTCCCAGCACAGTGTTCGAGCTCTGATAAGGGACAGACTATCTCTGCAAGTGGTTCCCTGAACCCCGTGTATCCTGACTGGGAGACACTTCCCAGTAGGGGCCAACAGACACCTCATACAAGAGAGCTCTGGCTGGCATCTGGTGGGTGCCCCTCTGGGATGAAGCTTCCAGAGGAAGGAACAGGCAGCAATCTGGGCTATTCTGCAGCCTCCGCTGGTGATAACCCAGGCAAACAGGGTCTGGAGTGGACCTCCAGCACATTCCAGCAAACCTGCAGCGGAGGGGCCTGACTGTTAGAAGTAAAACTAACCAACAGAAAGGAATAGTATTAAAATCAACAAAAAGGACGTCCACTCACAGACCCCTTCCAAAGGTCATGGACTTCAAATACAAAAGGTAGATAAATCCACAAAGATGGGGAGAAACCAGCGCAAAAGGCTGAAAATTCCAAAAACCAGAATGCCTCTTCTCCTCCAAAGGATCACAACTCCTCACCAGCAAGGGAACAAAACTAGATGGAGAATGAGTTTGACGAATTGACAGAAATAGGCTTCAGAAGGTGGGTAATAACAAACTCCTCAGACCTAAAGGAGTATGTTCTAAGCCAATGCAAGGAAGCTAAGAACCTTGAAAAAAGGCTAGAAGAATTGCTAACTAGAATAACCAGTTTAGAGAAGAACATAAATGACCTGATGGAGCTGAAAAACACAGCACGAGAACTTCGTGAAGCATGCACAAGTATCATACATGCCAAATTGATCAAGTGGAAGAAACGATATCAGAAGATCAACTCGAAATAAAGCATGAAGACAAGATTAGAGAAAAAAGAGTGAAAATAAACGAACAAAGCCTCCAAGAAATATGGGACTATGTGAAAAGACCAAATCTATGTTTGATTGGTGTACCTGAAAGTGATGGGAAGAATGGAACCAAGTTGGAAAACATTCTTCATAATATTATCCAGGAGAACTTCCCCAACCTAGCAAGGCAGGCCAACATTCAAATTCAGGAAATACAGAGAATACCACAAAGGTATTCCTCAAGAACAGCAACACCAAGACACATAATCGTCAGATTCACCAAGGGTGAAATGAAGGAAAAAATGTTAAGGGCAGGCAGAGAGAAAAGACTGGGTTACCCACATAGGGAAGCCCATCAGACTAACAGCAAATCTCTTGGCAGAAACCCTACAAGCTAGGAGAGAGGAGGGGCCAATATTCAACATTCTTAAACAAACAATTTTCAAACCAGAATTTCATATCCAGCCAAACTAAGCTTCATAAGCGAAGGGCAAATAAAATCCTTTACAGACCAGCAAATGCTGAGAGATTGTGTCACCACCAGGCCTGCCTTATAAGAGCTCCTGAAGGAAACACTCAACATGGAAAGAAATAACCAATACCAGCCACTGCAAAAACATACCAAATTGTAAAGGCCATCAACGCTAAGAAGAAACTGCAACTAATGGGCAAAATAACCAGCTAACATCATAATGGCAGGATGAAATTCACACATAACAATATTAACCTTAAATGTAAACAGGCTAAATGCCCCAATTAAAAGACACAGAATGGCAAGTTGGATGAAGAGTCAAGACACATCAGTGTGCTGTATTCAGGAGACCCATCTCACATGCAAAGACACACACATAAGCTCAAAATAAAGGGATGGAGGAATATTTACTAAGCAAATGGAAAGCAAAAAAAAAAAAAAAAAGCAGGGGTTGCAGTCCTAGCCTCTGAAAAAACAGACTTTAAACCAACAAAGATCAAATGAAACAAAGAAGGCCATTACATGATGATAAACGGATCAATGCAACAAGAAGAGCTACCTATCTTAAATATATGTGCACCCAATACAGGAGCACCCAGATTCATAAAGCAAGTTCTTAGAGACCTACAAAGAGACTTAGACTTGTACACAATGATAGTGGGAGACTTTAACACCCCACTGTCAATATTAGAGAGATCAAAGAGACAAAAAATTAACAAGGATATCCAGGACTTGAACTCGGCTCTGGACCAATCAGACCTAATAGACATCTACAGAACTCTCCACCCCAAATCAACAGAATATACATTCTTCTCAGCACCACATCAAACTTATTCTAAAACTGGCCACATAATTGGAAGTAAAACACTCCTCAGCAAATGCAAAAGAATGGAAATCATAACAAACAAGTCTCTCAGACCACAGCGCAATCAAATTAGAACTCAGGATTAAGAAACTCACTCAAAACCACACAACTACACAGAAACTGAACAACCTGCTCCTGAATGACTACTGTGTAAATAACAAAATTAAGGCAAAAATAAAGATGTTCTTTGAAACCAACAAGAACAAAGACACAATGTACCAGAATCTCTGGGATGCAGCTGAATCAGTGTTTAGAGGGAAATTTATACCACTAAATGCCCACAAGAAAAAGCATAAGAGATCTAAAATCGACACCCTAACATCATAATTAAAAGAACTAGAGAAACAAGAGCAAACAAACTCAAAAGCTAGCAGAAGACAAGAAATAAGTAAGATCAGAGCACAACTGAAAGAGATAGAGACACAAAAAACCCTTCAAAAAAAAATCAATGAATCCAGGAACTGGCTTTTTGTAAAGATCAACAAACTAGATAGACCACTAACCAGATTAATAAAGAAGAAAAGAAAGAAGAATCAAATAGATGGAATAAAAAATGATAAAGGGGATATTACCACCGATCCCACAGAAATACAAACTACCATCAGAGAACACTATAAACACCTCTATGCAAATAAAGTAGAAAATCTAGAATAAATGGATAAGCTCCCGGACACATACACCCTCCCAAGACTAACCCAGGTAGAGGTCAAATCCCTGAATAGACCAATAACAAGTTCTGAAAATAAGGAAGCAATTATTAGCCTACCAACCAAATAGAGTCCAGAACCAGACAGATTTACAGCCAAATTCTACCAGAAGTACAAAGAGGAGCTGGTACCATTTCTTCTGAAACTATTCCAAACAGTAGAAAAAGACAGAATCCTCCATAACTCATTTCATGAGGTCAGCATCATCCTGATACCAAAACCTGGCAGAGATACAACAAAAAAGAAAATTTCAGGCCAATATCTCTGATGAACATTGATCCGAAAATCCTCAATAAAATATTGGCAAACCAAATCCAGCAGCACATCAAAAAGCTTATCCACTATGATCCAGCTGGCGTCATCTCTGGGATGCAAGGCTGGTTCAACATACACAAATCAATAAATGTAATCCATCACATAAATAAAACCAATGACAAAAACCATGTGATGATCTCAATAGATGTAGAAAAGGTGTTTGACAAAATGCAACAGCCCTTCATGATAAAAACTCTCAAACTAGGCATTGATGGAATGTATCTCAAAATAATAAGAGCTATTTATGACAGACCCACAGCCAATATCATACTGAATGGGCAAAAGCTGGAAACATTCCCTTTGGAAGCTGGCACAAGACAAGGATGCCCTCTCTCACCACTCCTATTCAACATAGTATTGGAAGTTCTGGCCAGGGGATTCAGGCAAGACAAAGAAATAAAGCGTATTCAATTTTGAAATCAGGAAGTCAAATTGTCTCTGTTTGCAGATGACATGATTTTATATTTAGAAAACCCCATTGTCTCAGCCCAAAATCTCCTTAAGCTTTAAGCAACTTCAGCAAAGTCTCAGGATACAAAGTCAATGTGCAAAAATCACAAGCATTCCAATACACCAATAACAGACAGACAGCCAAATCATGAGTGAACTCCCATTCACAATTGCTACAAAAAGAATAAAATACCTAGGAATCCAACTTGCAAGGGATGTGAAAGACCTCTTCAAGGAGAACTACAAACCACTGCTCAAGGAAAAATAGAGGACACAAGCAAAAGGAAAAACATTCCATGCTCATGGATAGAAAGAATCAATATTGTGAAAATGGCCATACTACCCAAAGTAATTCATAGATTCAATGCTATCCCCATCAAATTACCATTGACTTTCTTCACAGAATTGGAAAAATCTAATTTAAATTTCATATGGAACCAAAAAAGAGCCCACATAGCCAAGACAATCCTAAGCAAAAAGAACCAAGCTGGAGGCATCACGCTACCTGACTTCAAACTATACTACAAGGCTACAGTAACCAAAACAGCATGGTACTGGTACCAAAACAGATATACAGACCAAGAGAACAGAACAGAGGCCTCAGAAATAGCACCACACATCTACAACCATCTGATCTTTGACAAACCTGGCAAAAACAAGAAATGGGGAAAGGATTCCCTATTTAATAAATGGTGTTGGGAAAACTGGCTAGCCATATGCAGAAAACTGAAACTGGATCCCTTCCTTACACCTTCTACAAAAATTAATTCAAGATTGATTAAAGACTTAAACATAAGACCTAAAACCATAAAAATCCTAGAAGAAAACCTAGGCAATACCATTCGGGACATAGGCATGGGCAAGGACTTCATGACTACAACATGAAAAGCAATGGCAACAAAAGCCAAAATTGACAAATGGGATCTAATTAAACTAAAGAGCTTCTGCACAGCAAAAGAAACTATCATCAGATTGAATAGGCAACCTACAGAATGGCAGAAAATTTTTGCAATCTATCCATCTGACAAAGGGTTAATATCCAGACTCTACAAAGAACTTAAGCAAATTTATAAGAAAAAAATAAACAACCCCATCAAAAAGTGGGCAAAGGATATGAACAGACACTTCTCAAAAGAAGACATTTTTGTAGCCAACAAACATATGAAAAAAAACTCATTAGAGAAATTCAAATCAAAACCACAAATTAAAACCATCTCATGCTTGTTTTAATGGTGATCATTAAAAAGTCTGGAAACAACAGATGCTGGAGAGGATGTGGAGAAATAGGAACACTTTTACACTGTTGGTGGGAGTGTAAACTAGTTCAACCATTGTGGAAGACAGTGTGGCAATCCTCAAGTGTCTAGAACTAGAAATACCATTTGACCCAGCAGTCCCATTACTGGGTATATACCCAAAGGATTATAAATCATTCTGGTATAAAGACACATGCACACATATGTTTATTGCAGCACTGTTCACAATAGCAAAGACATAGAACTGACCCAAATGCCCATCAATTATAGACTGGATAAAGAAAATGTGGCACATATACACCATGGAATACTATGCAGTCATAAAAAAGGATGAGTTCATGTCCTTTGTAGGGACATGGATGAAGTTGGAAACCGTCATTCTCAGCAAACTAACACAAGAACAGAAAACCAAACACCGCATGTTCTCACTCATAAGTGGGAGATTAATAAGGAGAACATATGGACACAGGCAGGGGAACTTCACACACTGGGGCCTTTCGGGGGTGAGGGGCTATGGGACGGATAGCATTAGGAGAAATACCTAATGTAGATGACGGGTTGATGGCTACAGCAAACCACCATGGCATGTGTATACCTATGTAACAAACCTGCACGTTCTGCACATGTACCCCAGAACTTAAAGTATAATTAAAAAAAAAACTCATCAAATGACCTAAGCTCCAAGAATATAAAACTCCAATAATGTATTTCTAAAA
Source organism: Pan paniscus (assembly GCF_029289425.2). Lineage (NCBI taxonomy): Eukaryota > Metazoa > Chordata > Mammalia > Primates > Hominidae > Pan > Pan paniscus. The sequence continues at coordinate 102,393,297 of NC_073258.2, forward strand.
ATGCTAAGATGAAAACTTGATACCCTAAAGGCAAAATCTAGTGATACAGTATGACGTCCATAGAGGAAAGAATTGTAGAGATAAGGCCAATACACTGAAATCATTTTGTATAAGGCAGGCATTAATTTATTCATTTCACAAATATTTCTTGAGTCCCTACCAGATGCTAGTCATTTTTTTAGAGTACCTCCTTTCCTCATCGAACTGGTATTCTACTTCAGAGGAAGCGTAGAACAGTAAAGATAAAAGCAAACAAGCAAATAAACAAAACAGTCAAATATGAACCCAAATCCTGGCTGAGATACTTAAGAACCATTAATTCTTTGGCAAATTATTTTACCTTTCTGAACTTCTTTTTCTGCATTTACAAGTAGAAATAATATTACTAACCACACAGGTTTGTTGTGAGGATCAAATAAGCTAATGTAAATAAAGCTAGGGCCTGGCATAGTCTTATCTGTGTTTTCAAGTCAGCTAGAGAATAAAATCCAAACTTCTTAGCTTTTGGACAGATCATAAACAATACTGTTTGCCTTGTAATCTTTCATGTTTCCTCTTCTTTCTCATTTACAGTAACTCTAGCCCACTGAACATATTTCATTGAGTCTAAGACACATATTTCTCCCATTTTAACTTTTCTACATACAACATGTCTTATAATCCAAGCCTTCTTGCAATCGCTGTCAGTCAAGTGTCAGTCATTACCGTGACATAGTTTTCATCATCAGTGCATGTGCCAACATTAAAAACAATGGCATCCAGAGTTTCAGAATGAATGGCATGGTTTGAAAAAAATCCTGGGAACAGTAGTGAAGCTCCTTTCAAGCCTAAGAAACAAATACGTGTGTGTGTGTGTGTGTGTGTGTGTGTGTGTTGAGAAGGGTGGAGAGTACGTAAGGAACAGTGTTGAATCAGATTTGTTTAGCAACATTCTGGAACAGTTACTCAAAACAGGCTACTTATATGTAATTGCAAAGTCAGTTTAATTGTCTAGCACCAAAAGCTTTTGGTCTATTATGGATTCTTTAGATTGTTTTAAAGAAATCCTTCATCACCAATGTCCTTTTGGCACAGAGCACAATCCTGTGGAAAAATATGGGCACTGAAGCTTCTGAGTTGAAAAGTGATTCTGAAGACTCCATCCCCAAATGTGAAGGAACTTAGGAATACCATAACAAATTTGTTTATTTTTTAATTATGTGCGTAAGAGTTATATATGATCCAAATCTATATCTAATTGAGTATAAAGAACTGTTTTAAGAGGTATAAAATAAAAATCTAAGATATAATTTAACTGATAACACTTCTTTTTGCTTATTTCTTAAAGATACATAAAATGTCAGAGCAGGTTACAATTGATAGAAGCTTAGACTTCATGCTATATGGTATTCATTGGTTACCCTAAAATGGTGCCTAACATACCAAAGGAACTTAAACAAATGTTTGTTGAAATAAATTAAGAATCTTTCCAGATGGAATACAGTGTCTGGCCCTGAATGCCCCTCCAAGAAAAGGGTTCCTGCAGAAATCCCTCCCCTAGGTTAAGTGTGGGGATGTTCTTACTGCCCAGGATCAGCTTTTTATAGCTGCTTCTGCCACCCTTCAATCTACTCTATACAAAATTCTGTTTCAAGAAGGCTAACTCAGTAATAACAAAAATGATTTTTATCTGTAACAGTTTAGCTCCCTAAAAGAATTTTTAAGTTACCTTTAGAAATTGCCATTTCTAATTCTTATTTTGACTCCTAACTCTCAAGATAATTTTATTAGCGATTCCCATGAAAAGAACTCTTCCTAGTTTTTTTGTTTTTTCTTTTTTTTTGTGAAGGTTTTGTGCTACTACAAGTCAGGACAAAATGCTTTTTGTATCACAAACCAAAGCTGGTGCAATGGAAACATGAACTCTGCTTTGAATAGGCAGTCAATCTTAACATGACTATCCACACTGTAATTGATTCCTGGCAACTTATATTTTTAGATGAATACCATGTAAATGCTTTAAAAATTATGCAAATCTTGTGGTTAAATCCCCAGTTTCACACTGTCATGTGAGTCAATGTCTCTAAAACAACCTGCATTATAGCATAGAAGCAGTTTTATCCACATGATGGCAATGAAAAGTAAAAGAAAGCCTTGCCTTTTGCAATCTTTAGTCATGATCAGTTTGTGGATCTTTGGTAACATTAGCAATCGACACACAATTTTGTTAACATTCATAGTCTTCCTTTGGTGACAAAGACTGGCAATTTTTCAAAACCTAGTTTCACTCTTTATTGAAATAAGAGATAAAACAAAATCCTTTGCTCTTCCCTTTCTTTCTTCCCATTTGTGCCAACTGCTAGCTGTGTAGCATTTGGCAAGTCACCTACCTTCTTTCTACTGTCATTCTTTTTTCTTATCAGTAAAGTGAGGATTATAAAAATGCATATCTCATAGGTTTGTGATACGGATTAAATGAGTTAATACCTACAAAGCACTTGGAGAAGGGCCTAGCACACAGAAGTTGCTAATAAATCTAGCTATTATTTCTATTCTTGCGGGACACAATCATATAAAATCAACAGAGATGAATGAATAAATAGATTAATGAATTAATGAAAGAAGTGAGATATAAAGCTTGACCTCCAAAGATGGCTAAGATTTCAACAGAAAGAGAAAGTGGGGGTTAAACATACTTATTACTGCTATTTATGCCCTTTTCTTCCAGTCTTCTATCCGTACCCAGGATATAACTTAGATATAATGAGCACAGCACAAGGAATGTTGGTTCAGTAGATCAGAGCCAACATGTGGCTTTCCAAATTCCTATGAAAAGGGAGAAGAGAAGGAATGCGGGTGAGTGTGCTTTTGAAGAGCATAATCCACCTGTATCCAGCTGTGCCTGGCTGAATACTGAGAGAATAGAGGACTGAGATATGGGATACTGAGAGAATCTGCCAGCCCCATGGTCCACGTGTTCCAGCCCCAAATATATTGGGTTTTGCCCACTTGACAACAACCTACTGGCTGTGTAACACTGCACATTGTTTAACATTTCTAAATTTCAGCATTGTTCTTTATAAAACGGATGCTAAAAATAGCTGAGTAGATGCTCTGAAGATCAAATTACATTTGTTTGACAACTAGAAAAGAACCTGCTACAGAATAGGTATTCAAAAAATGTTAGTTGCCCCAAATATATATAAATATTTTGGATTAGTCCTCCACAGAAACAGCAACTTACATTAAACTGTATGTAATTCTAGTTAACATCATTTCTCCTCTTTGTCATGGCTGAGAGCTGAATTAGGTGGAGAACAGTTATGCTGCAATCATATAGGTTGTTTGAGTATGTGTAACACTCATTTCTGTATTCTGCTCTAAACAGAGATTCTATAAGAACTGTGATTCAGTCAGTTCCAATGGCTTAAAGCCTCTTGAGCAGCATACCAAATTTTAGATGCCAAAGTTTAATTGAAACTTGGCATATGGATGAACACTTCTGCATGTATTGAAAGCCATCAGAAGATTCCTAAACAAAGAGCAATCACACACATGGTAATTTTATCCAACTGGAACCAATTATATTTGGCATTTTTTATGAAAGAGGGAGAAAAATAAGAATGGACTCAAGAAAATGTTTTCCTTTTATGACTTTTACCCTCTTTAAGATGAATTGCCTTATGAAGTTACTTCTTACAACTCAAGGAGCATAAACTGTCTAGAGAAAAAAAATTATGCAATGTCTTCCTGGAGGCAAACATTTTGTTACAGAATAAATGTGGACTTTTAAGCACATCTGGCAATCATTCCACAACCTACAATGCTGGCACCCTAAAAATGCTTCACGATAATATGTTACCAGTAGAGTTGATTACTTCAAGCCAGGGGAGGTTTCAACACAAAACAGGTCGTTTCCATGCAGAATACAGAGCTTCAAAGTCATCAGCTATGAGACCCACCATTAATCCAAGTGGTTGGGGGAGATGATTACTCCTAATAGAAGGGGAGCCAGATTCGAAGGTGGTTTTTACACGTGCTTTTCCCCTGGAAGAGCAAGCTTCCACACTGCAATCTTTCACCAAAGTCTAGGTCTTGGCTTTATGGTTATAGATGCCATTTCAAAGGGTATACTAGATTATAGGATTATTTCTGTGTTCTAGACCACTACATATGTATAAGAAATCATTGTGTCGCACATGATTTCATTGATTTCACTTTTATTGATTTCACTTACCATTCAATAAATATGTCTTGTTAAGAAAATCAGCCCTTTAATTTTATTTGGAAATACCTCGTACTGCTGCTGGACTGTCATGTTCTGATGTGACTGCCCCTTTGGGGTCAGAGAGTAAAGCCACACTTCTGTGGGTCAGTGGTGGTATCTTTGCTTAAAGGAGTAGACATATCTAATGTCAATCATCTAGGAAAGAAGGAGAATTTTAAAAAGAAATAAAGTTTGGAAAATAGATAGTACACCAAAGAAAAAGGTTGTGGCGGGAGGTGGGGAGGCAGTCATTCTTCAGTCTGGGCTAGGACTAAGGACTAGATTGATTGAGGACGGTCTGCAGAGGGAAAACAAGAACGCTCGCTGCCAGATAGATAATGCTTGGGGCCAGGCAAGGGTCAATCCCCAGGAGACTCCATAAATGAGTTGGAAGAGCAGTTATAGCCAGCCAGGAGTGTTTCCCTTTTTATTAATTCTCTTTGGTAAAGATATAGCCTCGCCTCAGGTGTGCAGAGGGAACTTTAACGGAAGAGCCTCAGGCTAGAGAGCTAAAAGAAGAGTAGTATGCTGGTGGCAGTAGTGATTGGTGAAAGATTCCCTGAAAGATGAGTCTTTGTGACAGGCAGCTGGAATACAAGATATAGGTATCTCTTTTGATATGGACATTCACTCTTCTGCCCAACTTAGCTGATCCAGATGCTATTTCATTAAAGTAGCTAGTATCATTTTATTCCTTATTTGAATAAATATCAAGGAGGAGGAAATCTCTTTGTTGAGGAATAGATTAAATGGTACCTTCTCTCTGCTAGGCACTGTGTTAAGATAGGGGGGATGAAGGACAGACCCACTTCTTGTGGCTTACATTCTAGTCAGAGGAAAAGGATGTGTGAACAAATAAATGTAAAAATGTGTAACAGATGTTTCAATGAACATAGTTGCCAAAAACAAGGGAGAGATAACAAGGATATAATAATTTAATATGATGCATAGGCCTGAGTCCATGTTCTTCAATCTTAAACTTCTTTAAGAGACTAGTTATCCTATTGGCAAGTAATATCAGGAAAGATTCTCTAGTCTACAGTCTGAATTTTTCATTCCCTTATTATCAATGTGTTCAATACTAACTTTTTTTGCCTGGAGAAAAGAAAACAATATGTGGGGGATTTTACTTGTGGTCTCTAACATTACATTACCTTTCTTAAACTGGGAATTCAAACTCTGGATCTTATTTTCATAAATGGGGTTCAGGTCACCCAAAACCCTCTTGAAGTCAATAAAAATTTTAAAGGATCTGTGACTCATTTTTTAAAAGTCGTTTTTTGTTTTTTTTATATGAGAGGATAGAATTAAGAATCACTTTGAGTTTCCTCTAAGACTGTGATGCAATAAGTCACCTTTTAAAAATATTTAGTATATATCCATCGGAGACCTTATCAGCAATGGAGCACTGACTCCATTAATAACAAGAGAGTAAACCTTTTATGTAATGGAAAAGCCATAGTTCTTACAAGCTATACATTCTTTAACCAAGGTAATATCAAAATATATTATGAGTGCATTTCCACTGTAAATACTTTGAATTTTAAAACTCTCTCATTCAAATCTCTGTTTTCATTAATTTTTAGTATTTCCTCTTGTCTTTGGTGTTCTGCAATTTAAATGATATGTTTAAATGGGTTTTTTCTGTTTTACAATAATATTGGTATACTTCATAAACATGAAAATTCATTATTTCTGGAAAATCCTTACCCATTATCTATTCAAGTGTTGCCTCTCCCACTTCTTTATGTTTTCTTTTCCTGGAACTCTTACCTTCTAGCTCCATTACTCTTAACAATGTTCATACAAAATATTTTTTATGTCTCTGCATTTTGGGTATTATCATCAATTATGCTCTAATCTGCATTTAGCCCTTCCATTAATTTTTTTTAAGAATTGTATTTTTTACTTATAGATGTTCTATTTGTCCTTTTCTTTAAAAATGTCATTTTTTTCTTAAGGTTTGATTTATTCTTTTATATTGTCAACATTTATATGTACTTTTAAATATTCTTTTTCATGTTGTTGTATTATCTCAACTTTTTAAGAAATCCACTAACTACTGCATGTCTTATATCTACTCACTTATGGTCGATTGAGTCCATGGTCCACTGACTCTCACTCTTGGTCGATTGTTTCCTTGTGTGTTTTGTTATTCATTATAGCAAGCATATCTTTAGCAGGACTTGCTTTCTTCTTGAAAAGCCTAGGCAATCTAGATGCTTGATACTAGTCTTTCATAATGATTTTGTGTTTTACTCTTATAGGAACCTCAGGAGTATTTTCCATGTTGACAATTTCTAGGCTAGTTAGGTAGGGTATAAAAACAAAAACCCCAAAAACGATATTCTTAAGGGGAGTGTTCCTTTCTTCTTACTGTTAAAGTTTCCTGTTCTCACTGTATGCTGGTGGGCATATATTTCTAGCCTACATTTTTATTTAATGGCTTTATGCAGGGCACAGGGGTATCTCAGTTCCAGCTCTCTGCCTCATCTGGCACCAAGAGTTTACCTTCTTTCTGTCTCATATGGACATCAGATTCCAGGCTTCTTCGTCACTGGGATGCATAACTCACAGGGCAACCACATCATCACTTCACAATCTATACTCGCTTTTAATGTCTTTGTTCTTAGCACATGGTAGATTACCCTTTTATTTTTCACAAAATTGGGAGATGTTTTAAAATCGTTTAAAATCTTTTATCCAGTACTGCTAGGTGTCTGTAACCATAAATTTTTCAGATTGTCTCAGTCAGCTGAATTGCCAGTGCTTTAGTTTACAGTTTACTGTTTCATTATTCATAATCAATCAATTACTTCTTCCCAAGCAGAAAGTTTAGTTGGACTGTGTTTTCAGATCCTGAGATTTTAGAAATGCTTAACTTTTTTAAATGTCTGGGATTCTTCCCCAAGTTCAGCAGTGATGAACTGTAAACATATCTTTAAAGTTCTAAATAAAGGAAATCTGAAATGCCTCCTGGGACCTTGGCAGGACATGGGCCTTTCTTGCTAATCACCATTACAAATTGATCACAATAGAGAATATTAATTGATTTGCTATTGAAAGTTGAATAAAGAGAAAATCTGAGCCATTTTCTTCTAAACACCATTTCAATTTATTACTAACTATTAAGGCCTTATTTAACTATTAAGGCCTTATTGCACATAATTGCTCACAAATAAGATAATTTACCATAATTTTCAGTTTTACTACTGAAAACTGAAGCCCCATTACTGAAGCCCCATTACTACTGAAGCCCCATAAATATATGTAAAAAATTTTTCTAAATAAGAAAACTATGAAACAGAAATTTTTGGCAAGAGTCATGGAATTTATTCCACAGAAATGACAACTTACAAAGACTTGGGATCTTATAAGGGAAAATCTCAATGATTTGAGAAATGGCAATATTCATATCTAAAATGTACTAGTGATTGCCACTTTCAGAAATGACACACCTCCCACTATGAAATTGTATAAATCACAAGTCAAAAGCATATGGAAGAGTTGATTTCTACTCTACCAGAGGGAGTAATTTTCTTTAGCTCTTTCTCATACATCATAGGTGTGAAGTACTTTTGTTTCTTGGTTAAAATTTTTCCATTAGTTGATTATTCAACTGGAAAAACTTAAAACCTTGTCAGAGAAAACAGTGGATGAAATGTAACTATAGAAACTTTTGGAAATAATAGATTCATATAAAACCAAACTCAAATTCTAGAGCATGGCTCACTCTTACATGTATTATAGTACCTCTGACATCACGCACAGGGTGGATGTTATGAATTGAAGCACATTAAAATATTTCTGTTCATCACTCTGCTGCTCAGTTCTATTTATTAAGAATAGTCCAGAATTCTTGAACTAAGGGAATATTCACTAAATACTGCATGTTGAGGACAGCCTGGGTAACATAGTGAGAACTTGTAGCTAAAAAATGTAATAACAATAATTAGACAAATTAGGCAGTAAGCCACATTTGAAGAAAGCACTGGGAAGAGTTTTCAGGACAACTTGGAATTATTACTTTATTCAGTCTCTCTCACTACTGATATATAACCACAAGGTTTTTAATCAAATCATTTTTTGACAGACACAGCGACAAGTGATTACAGGGATTATAGAATGAAAAAAGGTTTTGTTCATGGAACAGTCTAATTTTTAAAAAGCCGTATAAATTTTTAGTCACCTAGTTTAGCCAGGAGGTAATACTGCCAAACCTATAACCCTCAGACATCGGAGATCTCAAGTTTAAGCCAATAAAAATTCCATCTATGTCTTAAACTTACACCTTCAAAGTACATTTTAAAATAGCAGCATTTCAGAATATCCAAGATTTATTTATTTTTCTTTCTATTCTTGTTTTTTCTTGTCATATATCACCTTGCTATTCAGAGGGTGGTCCACGGACTAGCAACCTTGTCATCATCTGAGGGATGTCAGAAATGGAGAATCTTGGGCTGTACCTAAGACCTGCCTTCTCAAAATCTGCATTCTAACAAGATTTCCACATGATTTGCATGCTAGCCATTAAAGTTGGAAAAGTCTGTACTATGAGACATAAAAATATCTTCTAATTTAACACATCAAGTGTAAGATTTCTTTGAGGGATGATGAAATTGTCCTGGAATTAGATATTAGTGGTGGCTGTACAACTTTATGGATATATTAAAAATAGTGCATTATACAAGTTAAATGGGGGAATTACGTGGTATGGGAATTATGTCTTGAACTTTTAAAAAGAAAAACATATACATAATTGTAAATGCTCTTAACTTGCACAGCACACAGATGAATGAAACCAGTTCTAACTATTTTCCTTTATCTTTGAGAAAAGTTAGATGCTCCCTTTACTGGGGCTCACCTCTTACTTCGAAAGGGCACCGCAGCAGGGCTTGAGGCCGGGCAGCCCTGACACAGCACCCATCTATCAGGAGGGTCTGCCAGGCGCCTATGGGGTGGAATCCTCCCTCCAACTAAAGCTGTTTATAGAGCTGAGAACCTCGGGAAACCGCTTGCGGGTGGATGTGACAAGTCAGGAAACTTGACTACCCAATCACCCAAAGGGGCAATGGGACAGAAATGCTATCTGCCCGCTGCACATGTGGTCACAGCGGTGTCGGGGAAGCGGAGTCTTTTCTTCTGGAGTCCACTCTGCTTACTCCCTACCTCCCCTCCCGCCACCCACCCAGCTAAAAATAAAATACCCTAGATTCATAAACAAAAGCTTGCAGTTACCCACAGCCCAATACAAACGACCCCGACGCCCTCACTTCTATAGCCCGTGAGTCTCCCAGCCCCTAACAGGCTCGTCTCCCCAGACGCCCCGGGTGAAAAGGTTCGCGCCGCCGGTAGAGAGTCCTATTGGTTCTATTTCTGTCTTCACTCCAAGGCCCCAGGACCGGGGAGAGGTCCTGGTCTAACTTTGGCTGTCCCACGGTCCAAGGACCTCAGCGCTCAGCCCGAAACGCTAAACCAAGCGTGGAGACCTCCGGGCGCACCCAGCACCCAGGCAGCTCCAACCCTTAGAGTTCTAGTCATCTCTCCCACATAGGCTAAGAGTCACCCGGGCGCACATCTGAATCAGCCCCCTGTTCAGATCCCGCCTGTTACGTAGCGATCCTGTCTCTTGGAGAGCGCAGGATGAAGGGGTCTGGAGAAATCGACCACCCATCTAATCACCTGCAATGGTGTTGTTACTATGCGGTCTCACTCTCGTGGGCAAACATATCCATGCGTACCTACGAGGAGCAAACCTAGACACCCCCGCCTCCCCCACTCCCCGCGCGCCCCTCCACTCACTCAGGTCCCAGCCCTGGCTCTCGCGGACCTCCCAGCACCGTCCTAGGAGGTACACACGCGGGTTCAGGACGCGCGCGGACGGACTCGGCCACTCCTGCGAGCGCACAACCCCCCTCCGCGCAGCCCGCGCCCGATCCGCCCCGCGTCGCCGGCACTCACAAGCAGGGGTAGTAGCCGTAGCAAGGCAGCGGGGCTTGCGGGCAGCCGTCTTCTCCCAGCTCCGAGTCCATGAGCAGATAGTCCTGGCTCTCGTTGCGCCGCGCAGCGGCTCCGACAGCGCCCCGGGGAGAACTGCCCCTCCGGGGCCCGAACGCCGGGCTCTGGCTCATGGCGGGAACGCCCGACTGGCCTGGGCCCCGCTCCCAGGGGAGCCGAGTGGGCAGTTCCAGCGGGGACCCGGTGCGGAGGGTTCGCGTCAGCGGCCGAACTGGACCTGGGCAGACCGGTGCCCAGGGGACGACGATGAAGCAGGGGGTCCAGACGCCCGCCGCAAGTGGCTCGCCCACTGGCCCGGGGAAAAGTCACCACTTAAGGGGGTGCAAAGAGGACCTTGACCTGAGCAGGTCAGGCCGAGGAGACCCCGCGAGGATGCGTCTGGGGCGCCCGGGCAGAGAGGGCACAGGCGGGGCCGCTGGTGGTAGCGAAGCGTAAGAGCGGAGAGCAAGGGAGACGGAGCTGAAGAGTTACTATGTCAACAGAGACTCTCCAGCCCTCAGCTCCCGCCTTCATCCCCCGCATTCTCCGTCAAGATCCCCACCTTTAAAGGGATCCGAGCGACGTTCTAGAAAGCAGCCAAAGCCTGTCCTGTAGCCACAACTTTCAGGAGGCGGTATGAGCCTGAACTAGGAGGAGTCAGGCACGCACTCTTTTTTTCCCCTCTACTATTTAGTTGGCTCATTTAGTAAGGATACCAACTGCGGACTTTCTAGGAAGCTTCCTTTAAGAACCACTCTCAAAGAGCCAAGGAAACCTGTTCCTTAAAAGGGACACGAGCCTCTTCTTTCTCCAAACTGCCTTCATTTTCTTTGGTCATTTTCTCTCTTACCCTCAACTCATAAAGTTATTATGACTCTGCTTTAAAAATGAACAACGTTCTATGTTCCCAACGCCAGATGTTCCCAGTTCCTGAGAAAACCAACAAAAATAGGCAAGCATTTTCCAATGATACCGATAAAGAGGCCAACAACCTGCTTACTTCAGAGAAAAAATTTTCCTTCCGTCACTGCGAATGCAAGAATGATTTCTCTGCCAGATGTTTCCCACGTTTCCAAGCTGTTTTATTTTTAAGACTTAGTTTTAAATTCTGATTAATATGCATACGTGTGAGAAGTAAAAACTTGTTAACAAGGATGAATCAGTATTTGTAGACCTTTAAGCAGTAGTAGCCAATTAAGAATCCATTCATTAAGTCAACAAATATTTAATGAATGCCAACTGCGTTTCAAATCATTTCAGAATTCGGAGGCAAACAAGCAGATGAGGCACCTGTCTGCCCTCATAGAGCTTTCGTGGCAGAAAGGGGGACCAATTAAATAAGCAAATGAAAAAATATCAAGGACAAATGCTACAATGAAAATAAAACAGGTTGATGTGATGGCAGCTGGTGAATGACTACTTCAGATGAGATGGTTAAAAGAGGCCCCTCCAAGGAGGTGCTCGTTAAGTTGAGGCATGCATGGCAAGCAGCCAGCCATGAAAAGATCAGAGGCCCATTGCAAATGGATGAAAGAAAGCCAGACTGAAATCTGTCTGCAAAGGTGCCTTTGCTTCCTATGAACAGGTGGACAACAAAATGAATGTTGGAAGTGTGGGAAAATGCAATTGATTTGATAGAAGGGAAAAGAGCTCACACATTTAGAAACTTCTGAGTTTGCCTTTAAATTTAGAACTGAAACTCAGAGAGAGCAGAAACCACTGTGTCCTGAGGATCCAGCTTTGTATTTGACACAGGTGTGTAGCGTGCATGCATGCATGCTTGGGTGGGTGAGTGGGTGGGTGGGTGGATGGATGGATGGACGGATGGGTGGATGGATGGATGGATGGATGGATGGACGGATGGATGGATGGATGGAAGGAATATAGAAAAAATAAGAAAATGCTCTTGGCCCTGGAAAGAACATTTTCCCTGGGGAAACAAACAACCTGCATCATTCTGAAGTCTGTTCTTTCTGATTTAACAGCCTTCCTTTTTGATCTTTCAACATGTGGAGCCATGATTTAAAATTCTTATAATTTTCTGGTTACTATACCTAGGAATAAGATATTCTTCCTAAAATTTGTTTGTGGCAACTGCTATCTGTAAGTATTCACTAGCTTTGATGCTTGAATGAATTAATCAATAAACGTTTAGTTAAACAGTGCCAAGGTAATCTCTTTGGCAACACCAAGTATGGGGAAAACATTCATGGGAAAAGTAATATTCAAAGGTTTTCTACCCAATTCAAATTCTGTGAGTTAAAGCCAAATTAGTAAACATTTTTAGTGTCAGTTGAAGTGTTAACCTTTCACATAAAAAGAAAAAAAACAAAAACTGAGACGGAATTTATTTTGCTGTTGTTACACTGTTTTTCATTCACAGGTAACAACCTTCACACTGAAAAAATTACTACAGTAAACTTATTCTGACATCAATTTATCATGTGGTAAGATAAGACATGTTTTTCTCTGTTTTTTTTTTTTGAATTATTGTGAGTACTAGAACAACAAGCCCAGTCATTTATTGAGTACCCAGAAGGAATAAGGTGGTGTACAAATGTTAGAAGATTCTGAAAGAGCTTATGACATGATGAAGTGGAATCATTGGATCAGAAGTCTCAAAGCCTGGATTTTTATTTCGGCCACTTCCCTAACTGAAGTTACATGATTTCAGAGAGGTCATTAAATCTCTCTCTGCCTCAGTTTTTTCATCAGTAAGCTGGTATACAATTATGCCTCAATCTCTAACTTCCCACATTATATAGTTATCTATGCAGTTTTATCACTTTACATTAAAAACATGGTGAAACCAATTTTTAAAAAGACAAAATACGATTAAATAATATAATTTTTGAATCAACTACGGAAGTATTGAGTAGATCTGGAGTCATGAAGAAAGCTGAGTGAACAAAGAAACAATAGTTTTTAAAGTTAAAAAATTGTTGGGTGAGCGCAGGACTGATAGTTCTTACAGAGTTGGAAATTGCTATGCAATTATAGGTTATGTATGTTTATGTAGTATGTTCATGCTATTGAAATAAAAAAACACTCAGTCATTAATTCTGAGATGTGAGGATGAAGGTGAGTTATGTGTCTCTGTGGGCAGAGGAAGAGATGTTAAATGAGAGAGGACCTTTGCCTCATTATATATATCTGCACTGTTTGATTAATAGTTTGATTTTACAAAAACAGATATTTTACATATATACATGTGTGTAATATATATAATGTGTATATATATTATACATATAATATATATATAACACAGTGTTTTGAAAAGCTGATAGGAGAAAAATGAGTAAAGAAAAACGGTTGTCCTCTAGAACAGTGGTCCCCAACTTTTTTGGCACCAGGGACTGGTTTCGTGGAAGACAATTTTTCCACGGACCTGTGGGGTGGGATGGATGGTTTGGAGATTATTTAAGTACATTAAATTTATTGTGCACTTTATTTCTATTATAATTACATTGTTAGATATAATGAAATAATTATACAACTTACCATAATGTAGACTTGATAGGATCCCTGAGCTTGTTTTCCTGCAACTAGATGGTCCCATCTGGGGGTGATGGGAGACAGTGACAGATCATCAGGCATTAGATTCTTACAAGGAGCACACAACCTAGATTCCTCACGTGCACAGTTCACAATAGGGTTCATGCTTCTAGGAGAATCTCATGCCTCCGCTGATCTCACAGGAGGCAAAGCTCAGGCGGTAATGCAAGTGATGGGAAAAAGCTGTAAATACTAAATACAGGTGAAGCTTCACTGGCTTGCCCACTGCTCACCTCCTGCTGTGTGGCCCAGATCCTAATAGGCCACAGATGGATAGTAGTCCATAGCCTGGGGGTTGGGAACCGCTGCTCTAGGAAGTCTCAGGCAAGGAGCCCAAAGGGAAAGGAAAAGAAATTGCCACTAGAAGCAAAAGGTTGAGAAAACATTAAATGCTTAATAACTCAAGAAGCTCAAAAGTTACACAAAGCTGCAGTTTGTGAGTTGCTGTTGCTGATGGAAAACCACTAACATAGGAGTCTCTCTGGAAAATGCAGTTTGGGGTTGGTTGGCCAGAAGTACAGATAAAAGTTTAGTCGTGATTTCATCTGGATATTTTAAAGCATGGAAACCCTGAGCCCTGACTCCTATCACATGTAGAATCAACCAGGTGAAAACAGAAACACTTCAGAAGCTTCAGAGGGGCTGCTGATTCTCTATGAATGAAAGTGCCCTGCAAACTCCAGTTTTAGTGAAATCTGAGCAGGTGCTGCTGTATCTTTGAACCTCAATTTCTTAATTTTTAAAATAAAGGGGTTATAATAATTTACATTTAGTATCTGTCTTGCAGCTAAAATGTTATTAACCATCAGAAACAAAAAGAAGAATCTACAGATTGCTAATTTCATTTTTGCTCTAATTTGAGCTTGACATAGATGTTGTCCAAAATTCTAACATTATCATATGCTTATTTTGTAAGCACTTGTGATTACTATGGTTTCACTTAGAGAACAAGTTATGTTAATATCTCTTTTGATGGAATTATTGGGACATTTTTAGTAAACTGTTTACCAAGAGCATTGTGTGATATGTTTGACAGCACAATTGAAAAATAAGAACTGGGTAACAAAGGAGTGATTCATAAATAGTTAGAAGACGATTGAAAAGATTGTTGATTTATACATCAATGTCACCCAAGTTTAGTAAATGAAGACATACCAAGAATGGACTGAGCTGCTTTTGGTTTTTTGTTTTGGTTTGTTTATGCTGGTTTTTGTTTTGTTTTGTTTTTGTTTTTGTTTTCTTTCACTGGACATGTTCAAATACAACCTGGACCTCAATTTTCCACATATACTACAAGGAAAATTAATATACTTATGGAAAATTAAGTGAACACTAAGATCCTGTAAGAAAAAATCTAAAATTCAAAAACTAATCATCATCTCCATGGATCCAAAAAGTTAATAAAATATCTATTCTTCATTTTTTAAAAGGAAATAAGAAAAAGCTTAGAAAACTAAGAGTAACAGACACATTTTTAACATGGCAGAGAAAACTATTTTAGATAAAAACAACATGGAGAAACACCAGAGATGTTTCCATTAATTTAAGACATCAAAGATGTTTGTCATTATCATTACTATTTTTCATAGCTAAGAACTTCAACAATAAGTAAAATAAAACATAAAAAATAACATGAAAAAGTTTGAAATGAGGACATAAATCTATTACTTCACAGGCTATATAATAGTCTACTATAAAAAATTCAAGATTTTTAGCTAAAAATAGTTAGATTCAGAAGTAAGAAATGTGTTTGGTACAATGCCAGATAATAAAAGTAAATATTAAAAATTCAGTAGTTTTCCTTTATATCAGCAATAGCCAAAATATAATAAAAGCTATAAAATATAATATAAGCAGAAATATATTTAACAGAGAATTGTAAAACCTATGAAAAGAAAACTATAAATCTTCACTAAGACCTAATTGAAAAATAATCAGAGGTCTGTATCAAATTATATAACACATTTTATTGATAGTTTCATTATACTTGTATTAAATTTACAGATTTAGTTAGAATGTAGTAGTTTCAATACTTATGTCTTCCTATAGAAGGACAGGTTTTTCTCTACTATTTATTTTTTCACATTTCTAAAAATAAATATCTAAAAGAAAGAAAAATCCAAAAAAAAGAAAAGCAATGAAAGAAACTTGGTGTAAAAAATATCGAATGATTTAAAGAAACCACAAAAATAATATAAATTGGTACACACAAACTAGAAATATATAAAGAATTTAATGGAAAGAATAAAGGATACAAAAGATTTTATGGTATGATAAAGAGCACATCTTAAGTCAATGGGAGATGTGAAGGAATGTGGAATAAATCAAACTGGATAAGAGATTTCTATCTTGTACTTTTGCCACAAATGGTATGCGTTAATAAGTCAAATGTAATTAAAGAAGTTGTAAAACCTACTAAAGAAAGATACAGGTGAACTTTTTAAAGCATATAATCAACACGTTTAAGAAGATCGTGCCACTGCACTCCAGCCTGGGCAACAGAGCAAGACTGTCTCAAAAAAAAAAAAAAAGAAAGAAAAAGAAAAGATTAATATCAAGTATCTTTCTTGGCCACAATGGCATGAAACTAGAAATAAATAACAGGAAGGAGACTGGAAAATTCACAAGTATTTGGAAATTTTAAAACATGCTTCTGAACAACCAATGGATCACAGAAGAAATCAAAGGGAAAATAAAAAAAATATTGAGACAAATGATATATAAACACAACTTACTAAATTATGGGAAGCAGCAAAGCAGTTCTAAGAGAAAAGTTTGTAGCAATAAACACCTACATTAAAAAAGAAGAAAACCCTCAAATAAACAACCTAACATCATTTCTCAAAAAAAAAAACTAGAAAAAAAAAGAACAATCTAAGTCCAGAGCTAGTAGAAGGAGGAAATAACAAAGATCAAAGAAAAAATAAATAAAATAGAGACTTAGAAAGCAATATGAAAGAGCAACAAAATTAAAAGGGGATCTTTGAAAAGATAAAATTGATAAACCTTTATCTAGGCTAATAAAAAAATGAAAGAAGATTCTAAAATGAGAAATGAAAAGGGAAACATTACAACTTATACAGAAATACAAAGAACCTTAGAAGACTATTACAAATAACTATACACCAACAAATTGGATAGTTTAGAAGAAATAAATTCCTAGAAACTTATCATCAGCCAAGACTAAACTATGAAGAAATAGCATATCTGAACAGACCAATCACAAGTAGGAAGATTGAATCAGTAATCAAAAATATTTTTCAAAGAAAAGCCCAGGACCTGATGTCTTCACTGGTGAATTCTACCAAACATTTAAAGAAGAATTAGTACCAATCTTTCTCAAATTACTTCAAAAAACTGAAGCAGGCGAAATACTTCTAAGCTCATTTTATGAGTCTGACATTACCCTGATTCCAAAGCCAGACAAAGGCATTACAAGAAAAGAAAATTATAATATCCTCAATGACATTGATGCAAAAATCCTCAGCAACATGCTAGCAAACTGAATTCAACAATACATTAAAAGGATGGTACACCATGATCAAGTGGCATTTTTCCCTGGAATGTGGGATGGTTCAACATGTGCAAATCCATAAACATGATATACCACATTAACAGAATAAGGCACAAAACCCACATGATCATCTCAATAGTTAAGCAGTTTACAAATCTCAACATCCTTTCATGATAAAAACCCTTAACAAACTAGATATAGAAGCAATGTACATCACACAATACAGGCTATATATGACAGGCCCACAACTAATATCATATTGAGTGGTAAAAGTTGAAATCTTTTCCTCTAAATCAGGAGCAAGACAAGGATGTCCACTCTTCCTGCTTCTATTCAATATAGTATAATGGAAATTCTAGCCGGAGCAATTAGGCAAGAGAAAGAAATAAAAAGCATACAAATTAGAAAGGAAAAAGTTAAATTGTTCCTGTTTGTAGATGACATAATCTTATAGTTAGAAAATATTAATGACTCCACCAAAAAAAAACCACTTAAACCTAATAAACAATACAGTAAAGTTGCAGGATACAAAATCAACATACAATAGTCAATTGCATTTATATTAAAAAAACAAACTATCCAAAAAATGAAATCAAGAAAACAATCCCATTTACAATAGTTAAAAAAAAAAAAACTTAGGAATAAATTTAACAAAGAAGGCAAAAGACTTTGACACTGAAAACTATAAAACACTGAAGAATGAAAGTAAAGAAGACATGGATAAATGGAAAGATACTTCATGTTCAGGGATTAGAAGAATTAATATTGTTAAAATGTTTATACTCCCCCAAAGTTATCTACAGATTCTTTCCATCAAAATTCCAGTGACATTTTCCCAGAAATAAAAAGAATTCTAAAGCATTCATGGAACCACAAAAAACCCTGTGATGGTTAACTTTGGACTTGACTTAATTAAGGCATACTCAGATAGCAGGTAAGGCATTATTCTTAATGTTTCAGAAGGAACTGATCCCTCTTTTGCTAAAAGGGAAGTCCAGGTAGTTGTGGTTTTGATTAGATGATCGGGCTATCCTAGGTGTGTCTGTGTGGATGTTTCCAGAAGAGATTAGCATGTGAGTTGGTGGTCTGAGTGGGGAAGATCCACCCTCGATGTGAGTGGGCATCATCCAATCAGTTTTGGGCCCTAATGGAGCAAAGGCAGAGGAAGGGAGAATTCTCACTTTCCCTCCCTGAGACAGGACACCTTCTTCTCCTGCCCTTGGATGTCAGAACTCCAGGTGGTCTGGTCTTTGAACTCCAGGACTCATACCAGTAGCCCTCAGGCTCTCCAGCAATCAGGATTGAAAATCACACCACAGCTTTGTTGGTTCTGCCGTTTGGACTTGGACTGAGACACATTACTCTCTTTCCCGGTTCTCCCACTTGACAAAGATGGTCTGCAAGATTTCTCAACTTCCAAAATAAAGTGAGCCAATTCTAATAAATCCTTTTTCATATATCTCTCTATAAATTATATTGGCTCTGTCTCTTTGGAGACAGAAACAACCCCAAATAGTCAAAGCAATCCTGAAGAAAAAGAACAAAACTGGAGGTATCACACTACCTGATCTCAAAATCTGCTATAAAACTATAGTAATCAACACAGCATGGTACTGACATAAATACAGACACCCAGACCAATGGAACAGAATAGACAGCCCAGAAATAATAATAATATTATATATAATATAATAATAAGAGTAATAATCTGTGAAGAATAAATATATATACACAAATATGTATAAATACATAAAATTCATATTCATGAATGCATGGTTAGTGAATGAAAACTTTTTTCTTTTTCTGCCATTCATTCATTATCCATGGATTCATGGACAGATATTTGATAGAAGTGGTTATTATCCATTATCATCATAATTTATTTTGCTGCTCAAATGATTCTAGATTTGGCACTTTTGATCAGCCTCTGAAAATCCCTCCATATCAGTTTATAGAGATCCTCTTCAATCTTTTTTTAAATTGATGTATTGTTGTATAAATCCATTGTGTAAATCAATGATTTACAAATTAAGGCCCACAGGCAAAATCTGACCCACCATTTGTTTTTGTAAATGATCTTTGATTGATGTGCCATGCACAATTGTTTGTATGTTTTTTTATGTCTGCTTTTGGATTACTACCACAGAGTTCAGTAATTGAAATAGAGACTGTGTGGGCCAAAAATTCCTCCCTCGTTTTTAAGAAAATTTTGCTGTCCCTTAGTGAAAATTAATCATAATTTGTTCAAACAATATCCAATGTGTGGATATTGAAACTGTACCCAATATTTTTAACTATTAATAATGCTATAATGAATAGTCTTGTGCATGTGTGTTTTCATATTATTGGAGATTGATATGGTTTTGCTGTGTCCCCACCCACATCTTATCTTGAATTGTAGCTCCCATAATTCCCACATGTCACGGGAGGGACCTGGTTGGAGGTAACTGAATCATGGGGGAGGGTCTTTCCTGTGCTGTTCTCATGATAGTGAGTAAGTCTCACAAGACCTGATGGTTTTATAAAGGGGGAGTTCCCCTGCACACGCTCGCTCTTGCCTGCCTCCATGCAAGATGTGGCTTTGCTCCTCTTTTGCCTTCTCCTATGATTGTGATTCCCAGACATGTGGAACTGTGAGTCCATTAAACTTCTTTCTTCATAAATTACCCAGTATGTCTTTATTAGCAGTGTGAGAACAGACTAATATAGAGGTACATCTCTAGTATGAATTCCTAGAAGTGGAATTGATGGCTCAAAAGCAAGCACAGAGTTACTTGAATCTGAAAACCTGTGCCTAACTAAATTTGGATAAAAATTTTGGTGATTATAAGTTCAAATATCTTATTCTGGCCCAATCTCTTGTCTCTTTCTCAGACTCCAAATAAACACATGTATGTTATTTGTTTAGTTTATTTCAGTCTTATTTTTCTGGTTCTTCTTTGTATTATATATTTTCTATTGGTCCATCTTTAAATTCTCTGTTCTTTTCCTCTGCCATCTCAATTCTTCTAAGATGATGAAATAAATTTTTAAATTTCAGATATTACATCCAAAATGGGATTACAGGTGTGAGCCACCGCACCCGGCCAGGTTATGAGTTTTCTATTGACGATTTGGTGGCAGTTTTGGCCTGTCCTTCCATAAAAGTCAAAAAAAGAGAAATGTACTTCAAATGAGACTCTTCTTTCAAGTTTTCACTCCCCTCAAGAATTATCCTGCTTTCATTCATTCTCAAGTGCCTTTGTGTATTTTTTTTTTTGCTTTTTTCCCAGAATTAATAGTTGTTACATATGGCAGGTGTGAGTCTTGAAGAAACTTAATTTACCATATAGAAGCTGACACATAGTTTAACCACTGAAAACTGAAGGCCATGAGATAATCTTGAAAGAAGCTAGTAGAAACATAAAATATACAAAGGTGAACAATAATTCAATTAGCCAATGATTTCTCTCTAAAGTACCAGAACGTAGTGATGTAACTTCTTCAAATCTCATCTAATTAATCTGAATTTTGAGTCATAGTTAAATTTCCTTTCCCTACAGCCAAGGTGTAAGAGATGATACAATTTCCAGAGCTTATATGGCTTCATTTTTATATCTATATACCTGATTCATTTTGAAATTTATTCTTATGTATGGTGTGAGTTATGGATTCAATTTTGTCTTCTTCCAAATGACTATCCACTTACCCCAACAGCATTTATTAAAAACTTCACCTTTGTCCTGGTATTCTTAGGTACCATCTTTTTCACATATTAAATTTCCACATGTACTCGGGTCTACTACTAGACTTGGTTTTCTATTTCATTTATATGTTTATTCACTTGTGAGTTCTACATTGTTATAATTGTAGAGGATTTATAATATATTTTAATATGCTATAAGACTAGTCTGTTAGTGTTTCTTTTCTGTATATTCCTAGCTATTCTTGTATGCTTATTTTTTCAGATGAATTTTAGTATCAATATTCCTGACACTAGAAAAAGTGCCTGGTGGTATTTTTATTGGGATCACATCTTTGTGGGTTCAGTCATTGTATCCAAATACAAGGGATGTCCTTTTTATTTGCTGAAATCTATGTCTTCATCTTTCAGAACTGTTTTAGTTTTATTCACACAGGTTTTGTATATTTCTTGTTAAGCACATTTTTAACTTTTAAAATTTTTATCACTCTACTTAAATATAGTTTTATTTTTCATTATGTTATATACATAGTTATTTTTATTTACATTAAGGTCACTGATTTCTCTATGTTAATTTCATATCCTGTTACCCTACCAAGTTCTTTGTTTCAGTTACTTCTGTCATTGATTATTCAGTTTTCTAAGAGTACCATCATACCATTTGCAACTAGAAACATTTTTTCTATACTTTTCAAATTCTTACGAGTCTAGTTGTTTTCTTTTGTCTAATTGCATTGGTTAATACCACCAGTGTAATGCAAAATAGTAGTGTAGTATAGATAATATATTTTGTATTAGTAAAATTGATAAACCTATTGCAAGCTTACCAGGAAGAGAAAAAAAAAACAAAAAAGCAATTTTAGAATTGCAAAATAGAATGTCACTGTACATCTTAGAGGTAGGTGTACAGTTCCATTAAGAAATAATGGAAAGATATTATAAACAAAGTTATACCCAAATGAAAGCTGAAAAGTTCCTAGAAAAATACATCTTATCAAAACTAACACAAGGAGAAATAAGAAATCTTTCTAGTTCCTGATTAAAAGAGTGAATCAGTGTTTAAAACTGTCTCATAAAGAAAACAATGTTAAATAGCTTCACTCACTAGTTCTACTAAACATTTTAAGAAGCGACGAATGCAATCTTACACCAACTTAGCCACAGACTAATAAAAGGGGTAATACTTGCCAATGATTTTTATGAGAACAGCATAGCCTTAATATCAAAGCAGACTAGAAAATGTAAGAAAAGAAAATTATAAGCCAGTTTCACTCATTACCATACACTACATAAATACCTAAAAATTATGCACATCATGAACAAATTGATTTTATCTTAGGAACATAAGGGGAATTTAATATTAAAAAATCAAACAAGTTATTTGTTACATTGATTTCATAAAGGAAAAAACTCAAAAGATCATTTGTCTCATAATTCCTACTTTTGATGTTTATTCCTTAGAATAAGTGGGAATGTGGATAAAGATGTTCTGAGTCCCAGTTTTTCACCCATTTCTCTATGTTCTTTGCCATGGGACTTTGCAATTTTTCCTTTTAAAGATGGGAGTCGATTTTCTCACCCTTGACTCTGAGTTCGGCTGTATAACTTGCTTGGCTGCGGTATTAGCAGATGTGGACCCTGCAGAAACTTGCAAACATGGTGGTTCTGCATTTCCACTTGTTTCTTGCTGTTTCTCAAACAGGCAGAGAGTGCTTCTGCCTTAGGGCCTTAGTTGTGTGTGCTCCCTCTATCTGGAATGATCCTTTCTGTGGTTATCAGCACACTTCACTCCTTGCCTTCATTCTTGTCTCTGCTTATTGCTACCTCATCAGAGGAGCCTTCTCAGAATATATAAGCTAAATAACGTATCCTAGAAAAAGAAGTACAGGGCATCACTATCCTGTTTTCCAGTTTTCTTTTTTGCACACATTACATATAGAATGTTCATGTATTAATTGGCCATCTTCCATGATTGGATTATGAGATCCACCAGTGCAGGAACCTTTTCTATTTTACCATTGAATTCTTAGTGCCTAGAAGAGTGCATAGCAAATCAGCATTCGAGAATTATTTGCCATATCAAGACTAAGCCTTGGGTCTTACTGACTAAATCGATCTTTATTAATTTAGCAAAATGTAAGGCACCAGAACCTCACGCATGCTGGGGGTGGAGGTGATAAAGTGAGGTGGGAGTTAGAAATTGCTGAAAGATGGAATAGTTACTCAATACTTTGAGAGTTCTTAACGTGATAGAAATATTAGAAATATATTGCCCTTGACATTGTTCTTTCCAGCAATTCCATACACTGAGAAAATCACAAACTGAACCTTCATAAAAAGCCACATGAAGGAACCAAGATGATAGATATACTTTGGAGAACATGAAGGAACTTTAAAGGAAGAACTTGAAAGATATAATGAGTAAGAAACATAAACATGGATAAAGCATTAATGAATGATGATCACAGTGTGCAAGGAAGAAAATGAAGGAAGTATCTTGACTTGAATAAAACATATATATATATACACATATGAAAAAAAAAACACAAGGACTCGGGTACTCAATATAAAGTGACTTATGAAACCCAGAAGTTAAAGAGATGAAAATGTATAAAACTAATTTTCTCCTTTTATAACCAAAATATTTAGGTGTTGAGAACGTGGTTGTTTGCATACTTGAATGTGTTATCAATAATCAGGCAGATAATAAAGGATTTGTGGCTATAATATAGAAAAATAATTTGTAACAAAATGCAATTGAAGAGAGAAATAACAGATGCTCAACAAAAGCTGAATTCTGAGAATTACTTTCAAGGAAGTGACTCAATATGTACAGCAGTCTTGTCGGTCTTGTTCATACCACATAGTTGCTTTCATAGCATTAATAGAATTAACTAGATGTTTCAGAAGAAAAAAAAACCCAACTATGTACAACAGAATAGCTTGCCTAACGGAGCCTAAATTAGTCTAATCTATTTTTAGTCTGTGATTCTGCCCTAGTAGGCCCTCGAGAATTGGAGGGAAATATGGATAGAAAAAATTTGTTTTTTCCCATCTTAATGACACTGAGATAGTCCTGAAATACATTTAAAAAGGCTTTATGTTCCAAAGATAACTCAGCTTCTGTCAGTCATAGAGAAAATAGGTGGAAAGTTTATTTTTATAACACATTTCCTCCAGTGGCCCTCTCCAGGGTTACTGCTTTGCCATACCACAGGCAATGGAAATAGAGAGGGGTATCAACTCTGTGAGTAAATTAAACATATGTAAGTTACACAATGAATGTAGTAGAAACAACTCTTTTTATTCATTTTGTTTTTCTGAATATTTCTGATCTCCCTCTCAAATCTAAGTCTAGATTATTCTCAGTCCAACATTTCTTCTTTAATATCTTTTAAAAAATGTATTGAGTTCTACTTGGTGCTTGGCACTGTTGGAGGCACCAAGAATACAATGGTGAAAATTTATATGGCACCAACTCTAAAACCCTGTCTGCTTTTTGTCTTGAGGGCAGAATGGATGCACAGTGATAGCACCTATGATAAGGATAAACACAATGGTATGGAGGTGCTTGGGTTACAGACTTACTTTGTTTTGAGCATCGGAAGAGATATTATAGCATCTGACATCAACAGACTGATATCCCTAGGAGATAGGGGAGAAGGTGGTCATGTTCCAGGAAGAGGGAATAACCTGAATGTGAAAGACAGCATGGAAGATTCAGGGATGCTGCAGACTTTGTGATTGGAACACAAAATTGAAACAGGAAGTGGAGTGAGAAGAGGCTACCTCACTCCTAAGGGAAATCTAAGTTCTCTTTTCAAAGTATCTCCCTTCTCTTCTTAAAAATTATTGTCTCTTCAGTGAAAGAGAACTGACCTAACCAATTCCACCTTGCTTCTAACTTCCAAGATGTCCTTGTTTGTTCCTGGGCATAGGCTGAACTAACTTTGGGAGGAACTTTATAGTTTGAATCAAAGATGATAACAGCCCTTTCTCAAAACAAACCCCGTTCCCGCCTAGGGACTAGACTGCCTTTGCAGAACCAACAAATTAGTCAAAAGATGAGAAATTATGGTTTAGGAGTCATGCAGCTGGAGGGTACAAGATTCAGACACTCCCCAAATTGCTCCTGGGGATAAAATCACTATTGTAAAACCTAAGCCCAGTGCTTGAGATATTTTGCAGACCCTGCACTCGATGGATCAGCTGGTACCACTTAGAGTGATAAACTGGCTCACTTGATCTTGGGGACCTCACCCAGGAACTGACTCTGTAAAAAGACAGCTTCAACTCCCTGAGTTCAGCTCTGACCTGACCAATCAGCACTCCTAGCCCACTGGTTTACACCCCCCACCAAGCTGTCCTTGAAAACTCTGATCCCCGAATGCTCAGGTAGACTGATTTGAGCAAAAAAACTCTGGTCGCACACACACACACACACACACATAAATTATTGTCTCTTTTTTTAATATTGTTGAGACTCAAAATCTCTCTTTCTAACTTTCTTCCTCACACCCTCCTATGTGAAGTTTGATTCCATTCACTCTGTTGACCCTAAGATCTTAGCAGTCTTTTAAAAACTAGGAAAATTTGTTTTCCACAAAATTGACACTCCATCCCACCCTCTCATCTCCTGCCATTTAGCTTAACCTGAGGATAACAGATCCTCACACTGCCTTCCCTTCTCAAATACAGAAGATAACAGAGCATGCCTGCAAATGTATTCTCAAGATTTCCCTGGCTCAGCAGCAAAGAAGGAAGCATTTCAATGTGTGTGTGTGTGTATGTATAGCAAGGAGACCTCGAAGGACGTCAGATGTGAGATTAAGCCAAACTGGAGTCCTGAATTATTCTGCTGACATTCCTACATAATGTTCTTCTAATCTAGGGGGCATTTCCTAAAGATTGCTCTGTCCCCCACACTATTTAACAAAGTCTCTGGATGGGGAATGAATGATGCATTTCTCACAGCCGAGGCAGCTATTGTGTGGGTGGGAATTCACACTCTGGAAGTCTGAAGGAAGATTTACACTCTCAGAGAAACATGGTGCAAAGAACATGTTAGCATGGCTAGGTTCCAGAAGCTAACCATAAAGAAATTCTTGTGTAGGGCCTTAACTTTTGGTGTGGTTTTCTCAAGGATGATAGAGATTATTTCATGAAACATACAGGGTAAAAACTATGGTGGCCCCTTTCCACCAAGCACACACCATATCATTGCTTTGTTAAGCTGGTCATTTCACCCCTATGTGAGGATAATGTGGGGAGCAAAAGGAATTGTGCCCTGATGCACATTTATGTCTCCACTGACTCATACCCAAGGGAATCGGCAGTGCAGGAGTGCCCCTGAAGAGCCTTCCTTATCATGAGCTTCTCAGCAAGTCGATTCTATTTCCTAAAATATTTTCCCTTTTATATTACAGACCAAACATTTATGTTACAAAATATAAACAAGTGAAACACTGAAAATAAAAATCATACCACTTCTATCATTCCAAAGCAACCATTGTTAACATTTGTTGTACGTTCTTCTGTAAATTTTATCTTTCTATTTATACTTTTCTCTTTTACAAAAACAGCACATTCTATAAACACGACTTTGTATCCTACTTCTTTTATCTAACCACAGGTAGTAAATATTTACCTGTATACTTTAAATATTCTTTTATAATAACATTTTTATGTCTGTATAGTGCTCCATTGTATGGTTTCATTAATTTTGTATTGTTTGTTTATTCATAAGCTCAAACTTTTAGAAATGTTTGAACAATGGCTATCTCAGAGTGCTTAAATATTTGAATTTTGGTTATAGTATTGTCTCTTCATTCAGTAAACATTTAAAAATTTTTATCTAGGTGCCAGGTATTATTTAGGATTAATGATAACAAAGACCAATAAATTTAATAAGTCTTCTGATTCGAAGTTATGTGATTGTGAAGAAATTTTAACCTTCTTAACTCTAACTCTAATCCTACTTGTGGAAGAAAGGTTCAGAGATGAACCTTGATGAAGAATCACTTGAGTTGAAATTTGAAGGATGATTTGGTGTTAGCCAGTTGAAGAGTGAGGGGAAGTGATGTTTCAGACAGAAAAAGCCATATGTCCAAAACCCCCAAACTGGTTAGTTATCCTTAAAGTATGAAAGAGAGGACAGGGACAAGAAAGATGAGACTGTGAAAATACAAAGAGTCAAACCATGCCTAGAGGTTGAGTCATAATCCCAAAGTATATGATGAATCTTTGAAAAGTTTTAAAGTGGCAAGTGACAGAGTGAGGTTCTAGAAATAGTGCTCTATTTCTATGGTAAGAGTGTGGGATGAGGATGGACTAGAAGGAAACAAAACTTGAAAACATACTGAGGAGGAATAGGAATACTCACTTTAATCTCCTGATTCAAGCCCATTCAAATTCATGTTGATGTTTCACATATTACCAGATACCACCTTCCAAGCTGGCACCAGTTCATTTATGAGCACTCATTGGACATGACTGCTTAGTTTTAAAACTAAGTGCACTAAACCCTTGCCTGTATTTCCCTGTTAACTCACAGAGCTATCTTAGTAACTACAGTAATCTAAAGGATTCCTGATCTACTGGCAATCCCATCAGAAAGAAAATTAAATGAAATCTAATAAGGAATAATAAATTTCCTTTCTCCCAATTTCTCCTCCCATGTTACCAGAAAACTCTCGGCAGAGGGTCAGATCTGCCCGTGGTTTCAAGCAGAACTTAAGTAATCCCCAAATATCATGAAATATTTAGGTCTCTGAAGGTCTACCTGTTTCCTCACTATTCTAACAAGGCA
Organism: Pan paniscus; assembly: GCF_029289425.2. NCBI lineage: Eukaryota > Metazoa > Chordata > Mammalia > Primates > Hominidae > Pan > Pan paniscus. The sequence goes on from NC_073258.2 coordinate 102,421,099, forward strand.
GAAAAACTCAAAAGTTATTAACTATATGCATTTTTCATCAGAAGAAGGAATTTAAGTGAAGACTTAGAGTATAATCATCCAAGGAGTTTTTAATACATGATGTGGCGTGAACCTCTTTATTCTCCACTTTCTTTGACCCACCTTGCTAAGTGCAGCTCCACTGAGTGCTACAGAGAGAAGATATATTGTTTGTCATAAATTAAGCTTATTTGATAATATGCAGATTTAAGCCATAACCTTTTTGCTTTTCCCATAAATTTTTTTTTTATATTCTAACTGCTACTGATAAAACTTTGTGTACATTATTTTGAAAAGCTGAAACTGGATCCCAGAGGACCTTGCTGGGTTAGAGGAGGTCATGAGACTTACCAAAATCTCCCTTTGTACCTTTCTCACATTTGCTCACTTGAAAAACACTTTTGCTTTTTCATCTTGATCTTACATTTAATGGAATCCCATCTCCCTAATATGTAGTCAATAATAATTGCTTAATATATTATAGAAATGTAATGCTAAATTTTTAAGTTGCATATTGTATTAGATTTTGTTGAGAAATCTTTCAAAGCTATAAATTAATCTTGGAATTATTAGGCAATAGAAATTCCAACTCCTTACTGTAGCTCAAAAACTTTACATGTTACCTCTTATGGCTTCTTTGTTGTTGTTGTTGTTGTAGCTTTGAGACAAGGTCTTGTTATATTGCTCAGGCTGGCATGTCATGGCTATTCACAAGTGCTAGCATAGTGCACAGTGGCCTCCAACTATCTTTCTGTGCCTCAGCCTCCTGAGTAGCTGGGACTACAGGTGTATACTACCATGACTGGCTCTCTTCCTGCTCTTTTATACTTCTTCAACATCATGATGTATACCTTCCTTCAATTTGTGGCCCTTCCCACTGAATGTATCTATACATGTCCCTCGTAGCCCTTAGTCTCCAATGTAATGCATTATCTGCATCAAGTCTGTTTCACCCTGGATTTAGTACAGGAATAACAAAAATGCATATAACTCAAGGAATTGGCTCACCTACCATACAGTCAATCTGGGCCTGGTACTATCCAAACTGGGCAACAAACCTACTTTTTCCTAGTATCTACTATTGCCACAGAGCAAATTTGATAAGGTCAGGGGAACTTCATATTGGATTGCAGCAACATGGTGCAGGTTTTCTTTGACATGTCCAGTGGCCAGAGAGGAAGATTACAATTACTTGATTCTTTATGCATAAAAGAACAACTTGGCTCTATTTTCCTCTGAAGAAAACAGTATAACTGGAAAGATTTGGGGGCTTCATGGTGTACCCAGCACCAGTGGTTCAGTGGTGAGGCCCCTGGGATACAGCAGAGAATATCTGGGTTCTTGTCCTGATTTTGTCACTATCTGGTTCACATGCCTGGCCCATTGTAGACCATAAAAATACTTAAAAATAAATGAATGGGTTATGTGACTTTGACTCTCTTCTAACATTTTCAGCCTTCTTTATCTCCATTTCCAAAATGAAAATGTTAGATTATCTGATGTCTAAGATCCCTGAAACTCTAAAATTGCATGATCTAAGCTAAGAATGCCTTCTAGAGCTCTATCCTTACACTAAACCCTTTTGAGCAAAGTGAAATTGATAATTAACCAACTGTCAAATAAAAATTTTTAATGTATTTTTTATTACATGTGTACCACAAGCAGAGAACTCAGCTATCTAACCTGCCTTGATAACAAGTTCCCATTTTGCTGATACAGGACTCTCTCAAAAACTTTCTATCAAATTTTCATTCTGTAGCCTCCTATCCCAGGTTTTGTTTACTCTTTCTCTTAATAACTAAATTTTAGCATGAAAATATAGGTTCTCATTCCAAAGTGGAAAAGATGTAAGGATAGCCTTCACTGGCTCATGGGCAGGGATGGGTGTCTGGTGAGGAGAGTCCCCCATCAATGACCAAAAGTGATGGAGAAGAAGCTGCAAATCTGCTTTCAAGTCACCAGGGGCAACTATCCAGGGCAACTCAAACATCGCAAATGTTTTCTAACCCCATCCAGCCTTTCTTCATCACCCACAACTTCCTTGGGAGTTTAAAAATTACTTGACTCCAGCGCAATGTTCTCAACTGTTTATTGTTCTGTGTTCTTGTTGTTGTTGTTGTTCCCTGCCTTCATTCTTCCTGGGTTTGACCTAGAACCCCATCTTTCATCCAAAGAACCTAGAGTTCCAGGAGAGTAAAGGGCCAGGCATGAGCTACCTCAGCTCAGATCTGATCTGAGTGATTGTCACTACTGGCCTTTGGTTTGTTTTTTACACCTGGCTGCTTTCCTGCTGGTGAGGAAACAAGTCAGCACTATCTCACTCTCTTGCCATCCAGTCTTCACCATCAGGCACTTTAATAATTCATAGGACACACGTACATTTAAGAAGTATACAATTATGTAAATATGTTGACTATTGGATAAGTAGATATTAGACAAATCAGTACTTGATTGGTTATACTAATGTTTCTTCACTCTAAAGAAAAGAATTTTAAATAGAAATTTGGTGCTATGTATCAAAATTCATTTTCTTCAATTTTGTGTCAAAGTTCACATATTTACAAATTTTTCAGGAAGAAAGTTAAATGAATTTCCATACAGTGGTGGGGTCATGAATCAGTACCTTGTTTTATAATTATTTACAGGGGATATATGACATGTGGAAGGTCATAAACCCTGCACATCAGCTCTTTTCAATATGATTTGCTTTCCAGTGAGTCTTTGTGGTTCCATGGCCTGTTTTCTCAGTATGGATTTTGAACATTGCACACAGATGGATTCTGTTTAGAATCTAATGGGACTGAAAAAGTCCAGCAGTCAGATAACCCAGACAGTCTCAACTTCACTCTCTTTTAAGCTCTTAAATATATTTAGGTCTGCCTCTTCTCTCCCTGAAGCAGCAAAAATAAGCAAGGGTGACCTTTACTATTCTGCATAAACAGAACCTACTCTTTCCTTTGAGCCTCCCACTGAGGATTTATTGGACGTTCCACCACGGGTTCAATGATCCCTATTTCCTGGACTTACCTGCTCCCGTACTCCTTGGCTTTCCTTTTCATATACATGGAATTAATACTTCAGGGAAGAATTTTGATTAATTTTTGTTTCTCTGAAATGATGTGACATATTCTAAGTTGAGCTCTGATGACTACTAATGTAGATCTTAGGAAAAATTAGGAACTTATTCTCTGTATATTGGTAAGAGGACATTCTGAGAAAAGCATCATTAGGTGATGTCCTTGTACAAACATCATAGACTACACTCACACAAATCTAGATGGTATATCCTACTACACACCTAAGCTATATGGTATAGCCTGTGGTTCCTAGGCTACAAACCTGTATGCTATGTTACTGTACTGAATATTGTAGGCAACTGCAACACACTGGTTTATGCATCTAAACATATTTAAACATAGAAAAGATACAGTAAAAACATGGCATTATAATCTTATGAGACCACCATTGTAGACACAGCCCCTTGCTCATTGAAAAGTCCTTATGTTGCACATGACTGTAGTTTCTGCTCTGTACAATAGTAGAAAAAAGTGAATAGTGTTAAAATGGTTGAAGAGAAAGGAAGTAGATGACTCCGAAATTTTAATTCCATTTTATTCATGACTAAGAACCTACAAACAGTTCTGAAACAGTTTAACCTTTTCTATTCTTGTTCTCATGTCCTAAAATAAAGTTAAAATGTAACCACCGGGTCGGTGGTGGGGGTGGCTCACACCTGTAATCCCAGCACTTTGGGAGGCCAAAGTGGGTGGATCACGAGGTCGAGAGTTCGAGACCAGCCTGGCCAACATGGTGAAACCCCGTCTCTACTAAGAATACAAAAATTAGCTGGGCATGGTGGCACGTGCCTGTAATCCCAGCTACTTGGGAGGCTGAGACAGGAGAATCACTTGAACCCAGGAGGCAGAGGTTGCAATGAGCCAAGATCACGCCACTGCACTCCAGCCTGGGCAACAGAGCAAGACTCCATCTTGAAAAAAAAAATGTAACCACCAATCATTGAGTAACTGTGATGTATCAGGAACTATAATGTACCAGACATTTTTAACACCAATATTTTTTAAAACTTGTCTGAGTTTGTCAGACAGTTAAGCAGTAGACCTGAGACTTCTAATGCCGAGCTTCTTGAGTTCAAAACCCATGATCTGGTGTACATGGCCACTCTGTATTTTGTTACCCCAGTCCAAGTAATGAGCTATGCAGGATGGGTGTGATCAGGGTTGTGAGGACTGAAACTCTCCCCAGTAGCAATGAGTGAATAGTGCAACGGGACATTTCATTAGGTTAGAGAGGTGAGTGGGGAGAAAAACAGCAAAGAGTCTAGTTTAGTAGAGTTAATGGAAGAAATTATTTCCATTCCTTATCCTGGCCTTTACTCTCATGTCCTCAACTACTCATTGGGGCTTGGTTTTAGAGATTGCTTTTGGCTCCAAACACCTATTAAAGGAGATATATATTTTAGTGTTTCTGAATGCTTATTTGTGGTAAAATTTTTTTATTTTTATTTTTGCCAAGGAATGTGGTGAAATTTTTAATGACCTCAGTTAAAAAGTAAAAATAATAACGCTATCTAGTGAATTCTACATAAAGCTAAAAGTGCCACATTGGTGTAATAGCCTATATTCTAAAAGACATCTATTCTACTATCTTCAAAATCATTGCATTAAAAAATGTTAAAGGAAAAGTAAGTTTTAGCTTTTATTTTGTTTTGCTTTTTGAGGCTAGTTGGAAATACTCTTTGAAATCCTGTTTTTTTTTATCACAATTCTAACTGATGCAAGGTTGAGAGGGGAGGATTCAGGAAGATAAATCCAGCAGGTGTATATAGAAATGGAGAGACGAGACAGAAATACAGGAGTTGAAGAAATAGTTAAGAAATTATTGCAGTAATTTATCTTGGGGTCTAAAGCCTATAGGTATGGCGGCAATGAAAATAGAAGAGTTGGGATATAAGGCATATTTCAGAGGAAGAACCACAAGGACATTGTACCATAGGACATAGAACAGAATGGGTGTTAAAGGCATGTAATCATGATATGATTAGCTAAGCAGCTGGAATGCACCTAGCCAATTGTCTTGAAATTAACCTCATAGCTTCAATTCAATGAGACTTCACATCACCATGAGGAAACTATGTGAAGTGCAGCCCCACTGAGAATAAGTAGTGTCCTAGCAGATTTGTAGCTGAGTGAAACCACTCCAGACTCATAGTAGGTAGCTAATAACTGTTATTCACTCCCAGCTACATGATTTTCTTTAACCCTCAGAAGTCCCTGAATGTAGGTATGGGTAGTCTACCTTGCAAATGCAAAAGCTTATTTTCAGGGAAGCTAATTTCACATGACCCAAGACTGGTACAATGAAGATCTGAATACAGGTCAGACAGCATCAGAGAAGGCCCAAGAAGTCTGCCCATCGTCAGAAGCATTACTTCAAGCCTCATTTGCATGACATTAGAGTAACAGAAGGGATAGAAATGGGACCCTTTTGCGGCCTCTTTAGTAAGAATATTCTGAAGTTAATTTAATGAGAGCAAATTGGCCAACATGAACTTGGCTCCTCCCATGTGCCAGGCAGTGTGCTAGGTCCAGGGCATAAGAAGATACTTAAGAAACATAATGCCCCAGAGGAGATCAGTGCCTGGCAACAAGTAAGCAGAGACAACATTGTAGAGTAGTTTCCTGGGGTATGAACTCACCACTGCCAATTTGCTACATGGAAAGAAAGAGATCTTTCTGCATCATAATCTGCATAGATCGCTAGATTTATATTACACAAAGGCTTCAAATAAAATTCATTATGAGAGTTGAATTTTATGAGACTATAAATTTTCAAAGAAGCTGTATAAACATTTTGCAAATAATCTTTTAATTAAAAATGATGATTAATCAGGCCAGGTGCAGTGGCTCATGCCTGTAATCCCAGCACTTTGGTAGGCCGAGGTGAGTGGATAACTTGAGGTCAGGAGTTTGAGACCAGCCTGGACAACATAGTGAAACCCCATCTCTACTAAAAATACAAAAATTAGCCAGTCATGGTGGTGCATGCCTGTAATCCCAGCTACTTGGGAGGCTGAGGCAGGAGAATTGCTTGAACCCAAGAGGCAGAGGTTGCAGTAAGCCAAGATCACGCAACTATACTCCAGCCTGGGTGACAGAGCGAGACTCCATCTCAAAAAAAAAAAAAAAATGATTAATCTTGTTATATATGTTTTGAGTAAAATCAGGTGTATTTTAATTACAACTAAATCATGAAAACACTTGAAATGAGTCTCCTTTGCATTCATATATTATTCCCATGAAAAGTACAAGTTTTAGTTTCTTACTATCCAGATGGACTAGCAGGTAGAATTATTAAGAATAGCCATCACTTACATTTTAAATATTGAATGTAAAAGTATTTAAAAGCAGAAATGTTGGTCAAAGGGTACAAAATTTTAGTTAGGAGGCAAGTTCAGGAGATCTATTGTGAAACATGGTGAGTATATTTAATAACAATGTAATGAATTCTTGAAAATTGCTAAAAGAGTAGATTTTAAGTGTTTTCATCACCCCAAAAACTAATAATGTGTGTTAGGAAATCCATATGTTAATTAGCTCAGTTTAGCCATTTCACAGTGTATACATATTTCAAAACAACATATCGTATACAATAAATGTATACAATTTTTATTTAGCAATTAAGTAAATAAAATGTTTTTTAAAATAATCTGTTTTGCTCTCAGTGCAATCAGTGCTTGTAAGGCCCTGGCTTAGATATTATACTTATCTTGCTATTGCTCTTACTCAGAAATCCACAATGACTCCCTACTGTCTACCCCTTCAATCTGGTTTTCTTAAATATGACCACTTGCCACTTTGGGAGGCTGAGACGGGCAGATCACGAGTTCAGGAGATTGAGACGATCCTGGCTAACACAGTGAAACCCGGTCTCTACTAAAAATACAAAAAATTAGCCAGGCGTGGTGGCACACACCTGTAGTCCCAGCTACTTGGGAGGCTGAGGCAGGAGAATCGCTTGAACCTAGGAGGTGGAGGTTGCAGTGAGCCAAGATCACACCACTGCACTCCAGCCTGGGCAACAGAGCAAGACTCCGTCTTGGAAAAAAAAAAAAAAGACCACTTGCTTTCTGGCCTAGGCCTCTCTCTCTAGAACCCCTACATGATCTCTCACCCTAGCCATGTCATGCGTCTCTCCAGCACAAACACCATACATCTGTGAACCTGTCTCCCACCCCACCCACCCTACACCCCACCATACACACGCATACCAAGGCAAATGCTGTCCCAATGCTGGGCAGGCTTGTCCTTAAATCTTTTCCTTGTCCTCACCTTTGTGTGCCTGTATTGCAAGGGGAGCCAAGGGATAGTTGGTGGGGGGCAATAAATCTTTTCAGCTGCTCTCCCTATTTCTGAGTAAGCTGGATTCAGCTAGCGAAAATTATCTCCTGAAGACTGTGGGTGGAGGAAGGAGGAGGAAAATGGAAAACAAAGTATCTCTCCCTCCCTCAGTGCCAAGGGCTTCTTCTCCAGCATTAGGGGCAGCTGCTCTGTGGCTCCTGCTCCTACTGCACATGCCACTGTGGTTCCAACTTCCGATGGGTGACCCTGCTTATAATCCAGATCTTCCCCAGTCCCTCCAGCCTAAGGATGGTAGTGACTTCCTGCTGCTGCTAATCTCTGGGCTGCCTCCCTCACCTCCTGTGATCTTTGTAGATTTTCTACCACCTGTGTAACTAACTGTGAGCATTGCATTTCCTGTTTCAAATACTCAAAGTCTTTTCTGTTTACCCTATTGAACACTTACTGAAGCAGTGCTCAAAAAATGGGAGCTTTTCAGTGTGTGCCATACGTTCCATTTTCATCTTCTTATTTGATCCTCACAATAATCCAAAAGGATATGTTTTAAATTCCTATACTATAGGAAGGGAAAGTGATTTACCTTTCTAAGCCTCACAGTTACACAGGTAGTGAGAGAGCCCAGATTGGAACTAGGGTCTAATCATTTACTACTTGTATTCACTTATTTATTAATCTACTTGATTAGATCATACACTCTTTAGAGTATCCTTTTGCCTCCTCCATGCTGTTTGGCACAGTTGGGAACAGTATGGGTAGAGGCTCAGTAATATTGATTAACTAATTAATTTATTGTATAAGAAGTATTCAGCCACCAGACACATGTCTTTTAAGAGCAAGCTTTAACCATTTCAGTTGTTTGCTCCCATCCATTTTCTGTCATCTGACACAGGAAGACATCAAGGGAGAGGTAATTCACAGGAGTAAGGAGGCACCACCAGGGGCAGAAATGTTTGATCCTAAGAAAGTGTAGCCACAAGATTTATATCAAGTGGTAGAGCCTCAAGGTTTGAGGAAGAAAACAGAAGTTTGATTCAGGAAAGCAGAGCAGAGACAGAAATGGCAACCGGATGTCGGAGACATGCCCTGGATAATCTCTTTTTGAGATGAACCATGGAATACTCAAAATAGGGCTGAGTCCAAAGAAGCAGAGCTGGGTAGGAATGAGAGAGGAATGCAGGTGCCAGCCAGCTGGCTTGGATACAGTATGAGAGGCCTGATAGACTCCAAGGACCTAGCAGAGAGAGAGAACTACTGGAACCCAAAACACTGGATAGACTGGACTCCATGAAGTGGCCATTTGTTAGTGTTGCTGAAACTCACGCCGAAGAACTTAATTTTTCTCTATATTTTAGCCCTTGGGTATGAAGCTATACAGGAGCCTTTCCAACCGCTGGTGAGGGTGATATTCCCAGCTCAGCCTCATTGCATTATGAGGACAGTTTGCATATGGCAGCTGGCTGGTAGCTAGGCCTGAGGGTGGGAGCTGAAAGAATCCACTCTGCTGGGAACTATTTGAACTACAAGATTTCCTTTCCTTTTCAGAAAAATGTGGTAGTTTTACCAGGGATTTCACAGTTATTGGTATCCATTTAATTGGCACAAAATAGGGGGTTTGGCCAGGGAAATTGTTGGGGATGTTGAAACTTATCTTCTAACTTCTTCTTTCCAAGAGTCATCTATTATTTCCCAGCCTAGCATTGCCTTCTCCCCGATTTCTTCTTCCCATGGAGAAAAGTCACCCTTCCCTATTTAAGAAAGGGAAAACTTACAGGAACTGGTCTCACAGAGACAAGTTAGGAAACAATTTGAAGGAGGGAGAGATAAATAGAATCAAATTCAGCATCAAAGTTTTATAAGGGGTAGTCCCATTCAATTTGGTAAAAGATGAGTTATTGGAAAACTTTGTCAGATTTAAAGACTGTAACAGCAGAAATCAGATTAAAGTGAATAATAAAAAGTGTAAAAACCATGTATATGCTCTTTTGCAAAGAATCTTGGCTGAAAGAATAGAGAGGGACGTAACATATTTGAGGACACATGGATTAGTGGTGGAACATAGTCATGGCAGGATGACATGAGCCTAGGTGGATTATGATACTTAAGGAAGAACAGTTTTTTGATAAAGGAGGTAAGAGAGTAAGGATGTGTTCAATGAAGAGCTCAATAGGTTGGTGAAGGGTAGTGGGGAAAGTACATGACTAGGTTTCCTCTAACTACTTGTCCAGTGAAATTATATCTTTTAAGTTTCTTATTAGTTCAAATACAGATTATGAGAAGAGCATTTATGCGTGTCAAAATTCCATTTCCTCTCAGATCCATTTCTTATCCTTTCTTTCCTATGCCCTGAATTATAGGAAGCTACATTGCCTAGGCCATTTCTTTTGGTCTGGTGGTAAGTTTGGGTACTTGGTGGCAATCATGGAAGATGGGAGGACAGGAGGATGGGAGCAACCAGGGTAATTCTTTCCCTCCCTCTTTCTGTCTGCTTCCTATGGTGTCTGGCAGCAGTTACACTTTCACCATGGCTCACAATCTGACCAAGCTGGGTTCCCAGCACCCACCCAGGTACCCACTCTTCTTCTAGCACCTTCTACACAGCCCTGGTGTCCAAGGTCTGGCATCACCCCATTGTCTTACTGTTGCTGCTAAATCTCTAGGTTGCTCACCACCTCGTATTTGCTTGTCATCCTTTCTATCCCAGTACCACCATTTCTTGTATCAAATTAACTCTATTTGAAAGAGCTAGAGTGATTTCTCTTTTCCCACCTGGACCCTGACTGATAAAGCAACTATCCCTCCAAATCATTTATATAACCACATAGAAGGTGTGATTCCAGAAGATTTGCCTCAATCATATGTCTTCTTTCTGAGAAACATACTCAACTACAGCCAAAGTTTTCCAAAATACAGACCACTGACTATGATAATATATCCTTTTTCATAATTAGTATTAATGACTAATGGTTTTAACCTAGTAGACTAGCTTCTTTCCTAACTTTTTTAAAGTTTTATTTTATTTTTAATTGATACATACTAATTATATATATTTATGAGATACAGTGTGCTGTTTCAATGTGTCTATTTTTCAGTCATTAAATATAATTAACCAGTCATTCCACAGAAGAGTATAGAGCACTACTTTTAAATAGATCTATAATCTATAAATATAGAAGTCTGTAGTTTATTTTTATTTCCACTGTTCTATATGTTTCAAAAAGAAATATCCTCACGTCTGTAGCATATTAACAGACACACACATAAAAATAAGAGTATTCTTTATATTATTACATAATAAGGAACTGTGATATTTGTCTTTTAGAAGCTAGTGTAAGAATTCCTCACACTGCAGGTTATTCTCCATTGAGAAACTGCTTATAAGTTTCTTGAGATGGAAAATAAGTCCTCCAAAAATGACTGGCAATTTCAAATTCCTGGAGGAAGATCTAGGGGAAAGGGAGCAAGCATCAATGAGGTGCCAGTGATTCTACTTTAAGAAAAATGCTCCTCTGTAGCCCAGCATCCCTGGCTAAAAAAAAACTTGAACAAACAAAAATCTATTGTCATGTCTTTTCTTCCAAAATTTTGGCTGTGGAATGTGTGAGGAGAATTCCTCTGTCTCCTCTATGATGTCTTCAGAAAATTTTATGTATTTGACTCATGCTTTCATGCAAGTGAATTCAAAGAGGCTGATAGAAGAAAGTTGGTAAATGAGGTGATGGTTTTTAAGAGAAAAATGTGTCTAACTGAGCCTCCGTGTATGTATTGAGCACTTTGTACTCTTCTGAATTTGAAGATACAGAACACTGCATAAGTGGAAGACTTCACTCATTCATCCATATGATCATCTCCTGTCCTGGGATGTGGTGTGAACATATGTGCACTGAGCATGTTCAATGTTCACACACTGCTAGAGTTGGAAAATGACTAACTTGGACTAAAATATTCAGATGAATTTTGAATTTTATGGCATAAAGTTTTATTGCACTACTGAGCTTCAGTCTGGTTCACACAGATCTGAGGAATCAGGAAGTGGGAGCAAGGTCACAAAAAGAGATGATGGCAAATGTTGGTATCAGTCACTTTCCATGACCTGCCTCAGGCAAAAAAAAAAAAAAAAAAGACTACATTTCTTTTTGGAAGAGCACATTCCCTTGTAATTTTATAGGAAATCACATGCCGATCTTAGTGTCCAAGATTCCCTTCCATGGCAGGCAAGCAGTTCTCTAACTACGTTTATTTCTTTCATCTAAAATGGGCATGCTCTGAGTGTGAGAGTGTGCCTATATGCGTGGGGAAGCAGCACCTTCTGAGAAAATGCGACTGGATGTAGCCCTTTTCTGTGAAGGCTCAGAGACATAATTGGGTCAATGCCTCAAGGTGGTCAGATCCTGGGAACCTGGCTCATGCTTACTAAAATGCACAAAAGAACTGGTGTTAGCCGTGGAAAAAACAACTGTCACAGCAATAAAAGACGTAGAACAAGCACATTCTTCTCCTGTGGTAAGCAACATGGGAAGCTGTTGAGAAACCATGAAAAGTGCCTGCCTCACAGCCCAGAAATATCTGAAAGCCTTAATGTCCACTCACCTCTCCCTGTAGGCAGACCTAGGAGTGATTTGAGATGTTCCTTTGCGAACCTTGACTTACAGCAAGGGGACTGAAGTCTCCTTCTCAGAAAGCTTTTTCCCTGCCCTGCACTCTGCAAGGCAGCAGCTCCATCATGCAATGAAACTTACTTGGGCTCATAAGCACTGACATGCTGATGAAGATAAAACTTGTCCTATAGTGTCACATCCCGACAGAGGGTACTCATTTATGGGTATTTCACAAGTACGCCACACTTTGTGGGGGCTTTTGAGTAACAAATATTGCTCTTTAATCACATTCTTCAGATTACAACATATTTGCGATTGTGTTTTCCCCTTCATATTGGCTCCACTGCTTCTCATGAAACAAATCCCAGTTCAACTTGGATATTTGGATCATAAAGTGTCTCACACTGAGGGGTGATTTTTTTTAATGCTATCTGTCTGGCAAAGGCTTGCAGACTTGCCCTGCCTTTCTAGTTATCTTCTTGGAAATCTTTGGCTTTTGAATCACCTTTTGTGCTTTCAGGTTAACGAAGTAATTGAAGTATAATTGTTCCCATTTTATGAATGAGGGAAATGAGGTATAGAATGCTTTCCTGCCAAAGCTGCAAGATGGCAAAGCTGGTTTCTAGTGTGTGAATCAAACCAGGAGCTCTCTTCAGTACCTGGCACTGCCTTTGTTGCAGGATTTTTCCTTAGTTCAGCTGAAGACAGCGTCCTTGTCCGTCGCACGGCCACGAAAATTTAGGCTCACAGACAGTTTGAAGGGTGAGTAAAGCAGGGTTTTATTGGTTGAAAAGGAAGAAAAGGGGGAAACAGAGACTCTCCGCAAGGCCAGGGTCCCGTTAGAGTGCTTCCCTCCAGCAGTTTGAATTCCAGGTTCCACACACAGTAAGAGGAGGGGCCAGGCTCCTCCCAGCTGCAGACGGGTCAAACTTCCCAAGGATCCACCTCAGTGAGCATTCCTCCCAGTGCGCAGGCCAGTAGGAGTTTCCCAGGGACCCACTCCCATCTGACTGGCTCATCTTCATCAATGCCTGAGCCCTCAATACTCTGGAAATGTATGTAACATTTCCTCTCCTTCTGTCTTAGCAATAGATCTTCCAGGATGAGTAATGGCAAGATGTGCAGAACTACCCACAGCTCCTACTAATTCAGAAGGAAGTAATTTGAGAATGAATCATAGAGAAAATTTTCAAATGCCTTCTTACAGGTATTAAACATTCAGTTACATGATACAATTAACTGCTGCCATCATATCATATGGTAAACTAGTTTGAATAGGGACTTTCTGTGCCACGTTACAGGCCATACAGTAGCATTTTTAGGTCATGGAGTATGAAGACATATGTCGAAATCCCAACTCAGCTACTTAATGGCTTTTTTACCTTGAGAAAGTGACTTAAACTCCCTAAGCTTTAATTTCTCCAGCTGTAATTATTGTATGACAAACGTCAGTACATCAAGCATTTTGTGAGGTTTAAATGAGATAATGTGTAGAAAACTCAGCATGGTTGTAGAAGAATAAGTACTAAATGTAGAAGTAGTGATACTAGTAATAGTAATCTTTGGAGGACACTAACATATTATTACAAATGTGTTTCATAAATTATCTCATTGTATCATTGTATTATCACCATCTTACAGATGAGAAAACAGAAACTTCTAGAACTTTAATCACCTGCCCAAGACCAGGTTAAGTGCCAGAGATGAGACTCACATGTCCTCAGATTCTAAATTCTCTCTGCTTTCCCTTATAACAAGTGGCCCCAATGGGAAATGTGTTCAGCATTGGTCATGGCATGGTTGATGAGGTCAGCTTATTGTTGGAGGGCTCAGGAAGGTCCCCAGATGCTAGTGAAACCCTAGCCCCCCAGCCAGTATTCAGGTTCTTGACACCATCACAAGAAAGAATTTGGGAATGAGTCAGAATGATGCAAAAGACAATAAGCTTGTATTGTGAAGAGAAAGTACACACGTAAGAGAGAAGTGCAGGCATGCTCATGAGAACAAGTCACACACAAAGGAATTTTCTATTTTAATGTTCTCCTCTCATTTAGGGGGTGGAATAATCATGAGGTTTTCTAGGAAAAAAAGGTGGTGATTTCTTAGAATTGGGGTGGCACCTATTTTTATGGGCATGCTCGGATCTGTTGTGGTGCTGGTGGGTGTGTAATTTAGTATGGTAATGAGCATATAATTAGGTCTGGATAGGGCATGGGTCAAATCCACCACCATGTTGGACTTAGCCAGTTTCAACCAGGTTATCCCATATCCTTTCTGTTAGGGTCTTATCAGCCTAGGCTCATCCTTGTCATTGAAGCTAATTTTTTTTTTTTTTTTTTTTTTTTAGATGGACTCTCGCTGTGTCACCAGGCTGGAGTGCAGTGGCGTGATCTCGGTTTACTGCAACCTCTGCCTCCCGGCTCCAGCAATTCTCATGCCTCAGCCTCCCAAGTAGCTGGGATTACAGGTGCACACCACCATGCCCAGCTAATTTTTTCGTATTTTTAGTAGAGACAAGGTTTCACCATGTTGGCCAGGATGGTCTTGATCTCTTGACCTCGTGAAATGCCCACCTTGGTCTCTCAAAGGGCTGGGATTACAGGCCCACCGCACCCAGCCTGTAGCTAATTTTAACAGCTCCTTTCTTTCTGCCATATGAAATTGCTGCTTGACATTTTCTCGCTTCTGTGACCACCCAGTATTCCTGTCTCAAGATGAAGTTGTGGCAGGCTGGGGACATGGGCTTCTGAAACTGGAGTTAATTTTACTATTGACTAGAATGGTATTAGACTATTTGTATAATAAAGTAGATCTGTTTAACACTATGTGCCTAACACTGTGCTAGTTGCTTTAACCCTTATGACCACTCTCTAAAGAAAGCATTTATTATTGCCATTTACAGACTAAAAAACTGAATGTTAGGAAAGGTAAATGGCTTGTCTAAGGTAATATCTTGGCACATGGTTGGGTCAATGCTTAAATCTAAAGCTGATGCACTTTTCAATGGGTCCCATTGCTTCTAATGAATGTAGCTAGCCCCCAGTTTTCTTGTCTACAAATTGTACCTATATTGCAGTACTGTGTGAAGGCGAGATGAGATGACACAAAGTAAAACACTTAGAATAAGGCCTGGCACATAACAGGCAACAGAATCCTCATCTCTTCCTCTTTATTTACCTGAAGAGACAGTGGCCCAGAATGAAGAAAGACAGGTACAGAGACACTGGCTTTATCTCTGAGTGACATCTGCAGGCAGCTCAGTGACATTAGAATTGGATTTTTTTGTGTCAAAAGGGTTATCTCTCTGTGAGCTCTGTGCATAGATTGATGGATGTGTGATCTTTGCAGGATGGAATTGAACAGTAGAGCTAATTGCTTTAGGAAGTTTACTATATATGGGAAGTATAAATCTCATGAAAAACAACTGGTGGTAAGAGAAAAGAGAGACACTCTTAACCAGAAATCTCCCATATTCCACTCTCTAGCTCCAACATACACCCTGTCTGCATTACAAGCAGGGAAAGAGGCAAAGATCTAGTATTTTGTACTTATTCATCTCATGCATCCGTGTATCCATCCATTCAACCATCAATATTTATTCAGCAGTTACTCTGTGCCAAGTTCTCTGTTAAGAAAGAGAGGGGATGAACAATCAGATAAGACATGATCCATGACCTAAAGAAGCTCATGGTCTAGGAGGGAAACGAATAAATATACTAAAAGCAAAGTACAGAGCTCTGGGTGCTCAGATAGATAAAGTAATGCTTGGTCCCGCGAGATCACAGACAAGGGGAATTTAAATTAACCAAAGTGTCCAGTAAGTATTCCTGAAGGAGGCAAGCCATGAGCTAAGTGTCGGAGGAGGTTGTTAGACAAGGACCTTGGCTTGAAATAGCAAGGGGTGCTCCATCTTATGAGCTGTCATGGAGGGAAGCAGAGGAATATTGGGTGGCTTCATCATAAACTTCCATATTTGGATGATGCATCATAACCTTCTCAACACTTTTACACAAGATCATTCCTCCTATTCTGTTACTTTTGTCTTAGAAATTCTACATAACTCTCCAGTGTTTTAAAAACATATATAACTCTTCAAACTTTTAAAGATAAACTGCTTATCACTATTTTTACATATCAAAATAAAAATAATATTCTATCTCCAGTGAGGACAGATTTGAGCTACTCCAAGATGCAAGTAATGAAGCGTAATACAAGCAATAAAGCTAGGCCCTATCAGATCTCATTTAATTTCTCTGTGGTTGTAAAAATAGCACAAAGCTTTGAAATACAAAATGTATTCCCTTTTAAAAAATATTTTCCTTAAAGTATAGTAACTTTGTCAGCCCCTCAGTGCTAATATCACTCATGTTAATATTGAGATACTTTCTTAGGAATAGCATGTGATGCATCAGTGTCTAAGAAACAATAAAAGGATAAACATGGCATCAAGACTTCTGAATGCTTGTGTAGATTACTGAAAATTAGTATATATCAGTCTAACCTCATTAAATTCTTAGACAGTGAATGTGTATCTGTATTCAGAATTTTATTTTCATGTTCTTGGGAAATGATGAGTGGAAGAACATTTATGCAGTATTGAATTAATATTAAAAAGAAATTGATTATATCTTTCAAGGGTTCATTAAGCGATTGCTCTATTTAAGTCACTACGGTAAATTATATGCACATAGACATTAAACAAAAACAGAATCTCTGGCTTCAAGAGCCTCGTGATTTAACTGTATGGGAGACCAGAAAATAAACTGGAGGAATCATGCAGAGTGCTTCAGGAGGAAGCCTATGGGCGATACATAACTAAAAAATCCTCAGGGATGAGAGAAGCCAAGGAAGGTTTCCTAGAGAATGTATAAGACATATGCTACATATGACGTATAGGACAGCTTTTTCCGGGCAAAGAAAGCAGAAAACTATGTACTAGACAAAGAGAGGAGCATGTGCAAGGACATACAAATAGGGAGGCAGTAGTTTGGACAGTATCAATAAATGATTAAGGCCAAGTGCAGTGGCTCACACCTGAAATCCCAGCACTTTGGGAGGCTAAAGTGGGAGGACTGCTTGAGGCCAGGAGTTCAAAATCAGCCTGGGCAACATAGCAAGTCCCCATCCCTCCAAAAAAAATTATCTGGGCATGGTGGCACATGCCATGCCTGTAGTCAGTCCTAGCTACTCAGGAAGCCAAAGCAGGAGGTTTCGAGGCTACAGTGAACTATAATTGTCCCACTGCACTCCAGCCTGGGTGACAAAGCAAGGCTCTGTCTCTAAATAGATAGATTGATAGATGATAGATGATAGATAGAAAAGTGAGAAAGAATAAAAGAAAGAAAGAAAGAAAGAAAAGAAAAAGAAAAAAGAAAGAAAGAAAAGAAAAGAAAAGAAAACAAAGTTAAAAATAAATAATTAAAATGATGAAAGTTTGGATCTGGGCTGGATAGGAAGAATCTCATAGCTTGGGAAAAGATGGAGGACTTAAGTACTGCTAGTTTTAATGAGGTCTCCGAATGTATATTGTGCAAATAAGGTTTATAATGAGTTCATGAAATGTCCATGAAATGAGCGGATGAAATGGAGTGAGAAGGAAGGTCATTGGAATGGAGAGGGTCAAGGAACTTTAACAATGGGATGCTTTATGGCCATCATGTGGACATTGATGTCCTCAAGATGCTAGAAGCTCTTGGAGCTACAGAGAAAGACTGTGATCCTGGTGTCAACACTAAGTGTCTACCGCCTCTGCTTCTGGGAGCTCCTCCTCTGCTCCTAGAGCAAATTGTACAATTAAGTTGATTGGAATTATGAAAATCCATGATCTTGAACCTCATTTCCTCAGACCTGCTAAGGAAGTCTCATACGATTTCCGGTTTCCTTCACAACCATTTCCAACCTTCACAATTCACAAGCTGTATCAGCTTCCTCCTCATTCTCAGCAGATTTACTCACCTTCTGCCTTACAGACCAGAGTGAGGTCCACCAAAGCAAACATCTCAACTTCTTTCTCCACCTAAAAACTTGCCTGGCATCTACACTACTCCTCTTTGTGTCTCACTTTCCTAAGCTACCATTAAAATATGGGATAATAATTATATACATCTAACAATATTATGGGGGAGGTTAAATAACATATATAATCCTTAGGCAGGTATAGCACATAGAGATCAATGCTTATTAGTTATCATTATTGCTATTACTCTGGTTGTTGTTGAAACCCATCCTCAACCCCTATCTTCACAGTCCCATCCCAGGCTGCCTCATTTATCTCCTCATTCTCCTGTATTTTCTGCATTTTCCTCTCTAGTAGTTGTTTTCTTCCTGTCAGCATATAAGATCAATTATTTCACATCTGTAAAAAAGCTTCTTTCTCTGCTTTTATTCCTCTTCCAAGTGACTGCCCTGCATTTTTCCTTTGCTTCACATTGAGTTCCCAGAAATCTACTCAGAGCCTGCTGTGTACCCTGGTGTGGTGGCACATGCCTGTAGTTCTTGCTACTCAGGAGGCTGAGGCAGGAGGATCACTTGAGCTCAGGAGTTTGAGGCTTCAGTGAGCTATGACTGTGCCACTGCACTCCAGCGTGGGTTACAGAACTTAAGCAAACAGACAAGCAAACAAATAAAAAACTCAAATAATCTGCTGTGTCCACTTCCTTCTCTTGATGTGAAAATACGAAACCACCACATTTTGTCCTCTACCCTGCAGAAACTGCTTTTCAAAAGTTGCTTATAATGTACAAGATGTTAAATCTAATGAATGTTTTTTGGTTTTTATGTTATTTTAATCCTCAGTAATAGTGACACTGTCAAGAGTTCCATTCCTCCCTCCCCTTCTCCCTTTCTCCTTGAGTGCTTTTATTCTTTTATAACGTTAGATCCCCCTGCTTAGTGTGTTATTTAGTACACTGTTAGTCCTCAATAAGTATTTGTGGAATAAAAATATATTTGATAAGAATAATATATTACACAACAATACATGTTCTTTGGAGAGTAGGTATATTTTAGTGTCTAAGGATTAGTGTGTCTGAGCTATGGACATACTTAGGGTAGGAAGCTGACTGCATTAGTGTAGAAATTAGGCCATCCCCTGAACTGTCTTTTCTTAATGGGATAAAAACCCAATCAGCAAGTACCTAAATGATAATATTTAAAATTATCCAGGTCTTATTTTTGCTATGTTTAGTAGAAAGAGATGAATTATAACAGAACAAGCTCATTTACTGTAAAATTGGTCTTACCATCTTGTTTTATTTTTTACTAGCTCATAAAATCAAAGTGTTGAAAAACAATTTCCTGGCTGATTCACAGTTAACAAATACTTGGTGAAATTTCAGTGTATCCTTTTATAAATCTGACACCTTAAATGCAAAACAAAAGGTCATTTTATGTTCCCCGGCTGGCAGTGGACTGTAGTAACATATACCTGTTTAGGATAACTCAAATTCCTGATTAGTATGTGTGGAACTTGCAATTGTAGTACAATAAATATCTCATTGAAAATGCTCTGTGCTGCTTTTCTGATCACAGTCTTTGTATATACAAGTACAGCCAAGTCAGATGCAACAACGCAGACAGCCAGTCAGCTTCTCTATGGCTTGTTACGGTTGCCCTACAAACAGTAAGATAAGTATTTCTGGACCCACTCTATTCATGAGATGATAAATGAACTTAACACATCTGTTGCACTTACTAATCCATTCATGGATTTATTCTCTCATTCGTGTTTTCACATATGCTTTGAATGGACTAGGCTGAATGATTTCTGTAGTCACACAGAATTAGTCCTAGTGAATCCTAGTTACAGAATCCCCAATAACATCTACATGGCAGCAAAGCTATACCATGGAGGAACTGATTCCTTTATATCTGAACTTTCTATTCCAGATGAGACAGTTCTAATTCAGGTCTTTATTGCCCCTCATCTAGACTAGGATAATCATGTTCTAACCAATGTCTCAGATTGGCTTCTCTGGAAAAGAGATTGAGATGTAGTTTAAGGTGCCAAATACTGATTAAAGTGTACCCTTGGAATCAATACCTGTGGAAGGGAGAGGAAGGAACCTGGAGTGCATAGAGATAAAAGTCAGGTCTAAGGTCAGCCCAACCCCACCACCCACCCCAGGAGAAGCTCAGAAGCTAGATGGACACTGCAGGGTTGCCCGATTTGGGCCAGTATGTCCAGGCTTTTATACTTACACACACATCAGTGACCGGAGGTGAGCCACTAATCCAAGGGGTCTGCCATTGGCTGAGAGAACTCTCTGTAGGTGAGGCAATCCACAGCAAGTCTAACAACAGAAGGCTGTCTATGATCAACTCTCCCAGGAGCACTGCCCCACTTGGGGAGCACATCCCTCTGTTCATGACAGCTAGCCTTCCTCTTTTCACCTCTCCCTATTGTAATTTAGCACATACATTATTCCCATATTAATCTTCCAACAACCCAGGTTTGGTAATGAAACTCCATTGCTCAAAAACCTTCACACGCTTCCATTATACACACCACATTTAGCTAACTCTCCATTATTTCACCCAAGCCACCTCTCTAGGTTTTATCCACAGTACTCACTTACGCATCTTCCATTTAGCAAAACCACTATTCCCTAAGACAGTTCAGGGTATTATTGTTGCCAGATGAATGGTGTGTATGTCAGAGTAGTGGTGGACAAGTAGGGAAGTCATTTTTGTGAAAGATTTTTGTTCATGCCCCATCCTTGACTTGAACCTTTACTTCGAATGTTTCTTCTCTAAATGTCCCTACCCCCAACTTCTAACTTTAAAAAATTCTGTTGTTCTTCAGGGCCCAACTCATGCTATTTCTTCCATGTAATTCCTCAGGTAGAGGATGTCCAGATGCTATTTATGAACCAGGATATTTAATATTAAATTGTACAGGTTTTGGCATGCTACAATGTATCTCTCCCTTTCCCTCCAAACTACAGACTGCCTTCTGTGGGTGATGCTTCAGAGACATCACACACAGACAGAGACTATGATAAATGTCTTAAAGATCTCAGAGACAAGACGACAGAATGGCCATGGTGGGGAAAGTCCTGAATAAGAGCAAGGGTTCTTAGAAATATGAAACTGGAGTGGGATAGAACTATTAAAATTTAAATCTTTGCCAAATTGCTGACACTGTACAAGGCATTCTATTCCTCCAATACATGGAATAGGGCCATCTAATAATTTAAATTTTAATTATTAAACTAATGAGTGACTCCATGAATTCAGACCTGGGAAGTGCTTACACTAGTTGGGTTTATAGTTGGGTTTCATGTATAAGATGAGGAGGATGGATTAGAGTTTTCAAAGGGTCCTTCATGTGCTACAACCTGGCGACCTAGGTCACACTTTGTATTTGTATGCTCACTTTGTTTATGTGTTCATGTTTATGAGCATTTTGTGGGCATAGGCTGTACCTAGTTCATCTTCCTAGGTTGACAGACAGTGTCTTACACATAGCAGATATGCAGTAAATGCTAATTAAAGGAATCTTCCTCCTAAGTCACTTCACCATGAGGAAAATTCATCTATGTGTGCTGTTTCAGGTGACAGATTTAATTAGAGAAATAAAATGTTTTCAATGAAGGAGATTTAGAGATATCTTGGTATATGCCCTTTCAACCTCTCATCTTCTTGACAGCTGTCAACTAATGGGGCAAAACATTACAGTGGAGAGTTATATACTCAAATGTAGTAAAATCCCCAGAGCCTGGGATGAGTTTTATTATGTTCTATTGGGGTAGTAGTGGTAGAAAAAGTTATAATTAAATGATATAATGAATGTAAAGCAATTATTCCAATGTACATTAAGCATTTGATAAGTGCCAGCTATTTTTGACTATTTTTATAATATTTGTGTCCAGAGGTCCTTAACTGACATAGTTCATTGCATGCACTGTTCCTTCCAGGAGGAGGCCTAGCAAGTTTCCATACTAATGGTAATCCCAGGAATTCTAGGTAATAGCAAGATTATGCCCCACACCTAATCTGTGTGACTCCTGAGATAATTTCACAAATTTAAGCATGAAAATCTCATGAGTTTAATCTTGATGGCTAGCTGGAAAAGTTAGCATATGTGTCCTCAGAGATGGTCACATATTCAAGCCTCATTTATTTATGTCAAACAGGGGTATCCATCAAGGTCTTGAGAGATGTCATACTAAAAGAAGAAAGCAAAGAGAATTTTTGGAAGAGATCATTTTGAAAAGCTGTAGGCAAGTTGTAGGAACACACAGGAAGGATTAAGAATTCTAGGACAAGAAATGGCTAGAAACTTTTGCACTCCTTTGGTCTAATAGGGTAAGAGAAGGTAGATACTAACAGAACTCAGCAAAAATTACAGTTGCGGGACAGGAGTTACCCATTAATAACGACAACCTTAGAGAGAGGGTGCAACCACTGCAGAATCTCAAAAGCAAACACCTCCATCTTTCTGTACTCCCATTCACCAATATCCAGCCAATAAGAGTCACCAGCAAAATCCACCCACAAACTAGAGAGTGAGGGAATGTGAGTGATACAGTTAAAGAGGTCAGCCTCCTAAGGCACACAGCCCACTGGAAAAGGTGGAGTGTGAACTTGGAGAAGGAAACATAAATTTCCAGAACATTCAGTGATTCTATATATATTATCTGTGAAGATGTGAACATATGAAGGACATAAGCAAGACAGATCAAGAATGCCAGTGAAAGGCACCAGTGGAAAATACAACAGGAAGTCATTGCCTTGAATGATAGAGTATGGCTGAGTGGATCGTGAAAAAAGTGATAGAGAAAAAAGTTGGGCAAATAACACCATGAGCACATAAAGGAGGACACATGTGAAAAAGATGGGGAATAAAATGGGGATAATATTTAATAACATAGGTCATAATATAAGCTTAATTCAGTCAGTTGAAAGGCCTGTCAATCTATAGATGTCATTGTTAAAACTAGAATCAAATAATAATATAGCAAAAATGTCACCTTTACTGTATGATCTTCACTCCCTATGAGAAATGCTCAAGATCTTGAATTATGGTGTGTTTCTGGGAATTGGGAAGAAGGGGGTGAATATGAGAGATACAGTGAGAAGAAAAATCACAGAATTTGAAAACCATGAAGAAGAATGTAAAACATACAAAGCATGGCTAATAAATATGTTCCATTTTTGCTGCTGAGATAAGCATTGTGTAACTTATTTAGGATGTTAAGCTGTTTGTCTCATGAAACCAGCAGGGAAAGTCATCTTGTTGTTAATTATAGGCTCATAACTGCTGTCCAGAGTATAATATCATCTGTTTGCAATGGTCTGACATTAGGGAAATTTCTGTTATTTGTAAAATTAAAATCATGGCTTTCTTCCTTCTTAAGTTAAACTTCTGGCTGGAAATTCTGAATAGCAATTTATATTAGTTCTTTAGCATATATAATATTTTAAAATAATAGGCAATATTAATAAGTCAAATAAAGGGAGATAAATGTAGTTCTGAAGGAAAAATGTATTACAACCTTCTTTGAACATTTATTTTTGTATAGTAAATAATTTCCGTGTTTTTCCATTCAACATATATTTTCTATTTTTGCTTAGTAAAATTGTTAATGAACTATAATTTAAATGTAGGAAAATCCACAAATCTAAATTGTATAACCAATACATATAAATTTGTATTAGTCAGCATTCTCTAGAGGGACACAACTAATAGGATATATATATATATACTATATAGTATATATATATTATATATATAATATATATACTTTGTGATTGTGTGAGTTAATACTCCTTAATAAACTCCCCTTTATACATATGATGTCATTATATATATTTTGTATATAATATATTAATTATATATCATATATAATATTTTATATATAATATAAATTATATATAATATATATTATATATAATATATAATATATTATATATGATATATAAATATATACTATATAAGATATTATATATGATATATAAATTATATATATAATTTATATATCATATGTATATAAGTTATATATCATATATAATATATATATGATATATAAATTATATATAAATATATAAGATATTATATATGATATATAAATTATATATAAATATATAATATATTATATGATATATATGATATATAAGTATATATTATATATGATATATATGATATATAAATATATATTATATATGATATATATGATATATAAATATATATTATATATGATATATATGATATATAAATATATATTATATATGATATATATGATATATAAATATACATTATATATGATATATATGATATATAAATATATATTATATATGATATATATGATATATAAATATATATTATATATGATATATAAATATATATAATATATTATATATGATATATAATTATATGATATATATGATATATATGATATAAATATATAATATATTATATATGATATATAAATTATATATAAATATATAATATATTATATATGATATATAAATTATATATAAATATATAATATATTATATATGATATATAAATTATATAATATATATATAATATATATAAATTATATAATATATATAATATATATAAATTATATATAAATTATATATAAATATATATTATATATGATATGTAAATTATATATAAATATATATTATATATCTGAATTATATATATTTATATATGAATTATATATAAATATATATATAAATTATATATAAATATATATTATATATGAGATATATAAATTATATATAAATATAAAATATATTATATATGATATATAAATTATATATAAATATATATTTTATATGATATAGAAATTATATATAAATATATATTTTATATGATATAGAAATTATATATAAATATATATTTTATATGATATAGAAATTATATATAATATATATTTTATTTAATATATAAATTATATAAAATATATATTATATATAATATATAAATTATATATAAATATATAATATTTTATATATAATATACAAATTATATATAAATATATAATATTTTATATATAATATACAAATTATATATAAATATATAATATTTTATATATAATATACAAATTATATATAAATATATATTTATATATAATATACAAATTATATATAAATATATATTTATATATAATATACAAATTATATATAAATATATATTTATATATAATATACAAATTATATATAAATATATATTTATATATAATATACAAATTATATATAAATATATATTTATATATAATATACAAATTATATATAAATATAATATTTTATATATACTATATAAATCATATATAAATAGATATTTATATATAATTTATAAATTATATATAAATATATATTTATATGTAATATATAAATTATATATAAATATATAATATTTTATATATAATATATAAATAATATATAAATATATAATATTTTATATACCTAAGGTCATCATTATATGTAAAATATATTTATATTATATAAAATACATATAATGACAACCTTAGAGAAAGGTCTACGTATACACACACATATATATATATATATATATATATATATATAAAATAACGACTTTACAGAGAGGCTGCTATATATATTTATATATAAAGGGGGGATTATTAAGAAGTATTAACTCACACAATCACAAAGTCCCACAATAGGCCATCTGCAAGCTGAGGATCAAGAAAGCCAGTCCGAGTCCCATAGCTGAAGAACTTGGAGTCCAATGTTCGAGGGCAGGAAGCATCCAGCAAGGGAGAAAGATGTAGGCTGGGAGGCTAAGCCGGTCTAGTCTCTCCACGATCTTCTGCCTGCTTTATATTCTGTCCAGGCTGGCAGCTGATTAGACGGTGCCCACAAAGATTAAGGGTGGGTCTGCCTCTCCCAGTCCCCTGACCCAAATGTTAATCTCTTTAGGCAACACCCTCACAGACATCCAAGATCAATACTTTGTATCCTTCAATCCAATCAAGTTGACACCCAGTACTAACCATCACAACATCCATGTAACTACCATCCCATTAAAAATAAAAATAAAAAATATTTCCATTACTTACTTGTGCACCTTCTCAGTCAATAAATAATGGGTAAAGAATCACTTATTTCCATATTTCTTAACTGATCAGTTTTTTCTGCTGTTGATCTTCATATAAAAGGAATCACATAGGCCAGGTGCGGTGTCTCACACCACCAAACCAGCACTTTGGGAGGCTGAGGCGGGTGGATCATGATGTCAGGAGTTCAAGACCAGCTTGGCCAAT
The DNA here is from genome assembly GCF_029289425.2 of Pan paniscus. Taxonomy (NCBI): domain Eukaryota; kingdom Metazoa; phylum Chordata; class Mammalia; order Primates; family Hominidae; genus Pan; species Pan paniscus. Next base: position 102,447,328 of record NC_073258.2, read on the forward strand.
ATGGTGAAACCCTGTCTCTACTAAAAATACAAAAAATTAGCTGGCATGATGGTGCATGCCTGTAGTACCAGCTACTCGGGAGACTGAGGCAGAAGATCGCTTGAACCCAGGAGGCAGAGGTTGCAGTGAGCCAAGATCGTGCCACTGCACTTCAGCCTGGGCCACAGAGCGAGATTCTGTCTAAAAATAAATAAATAAATAAATAAATAAATAAAAGGAATCACATACTATTACTCTTCTGGCTTCTGTCACTCCACATGCTTTGAGATTCTTTCATATTGTTGCTTGCATCTGTTTGTAATGCATTCACATCACTATCCATTATCCTGATGATGAACATTTAGTGTTGTTTTCAGTTTATGGGCTTCTATTGAAAAAAAGTTTCTGTTTGCTCAAAATTCTAGAAAACACACTTGTGTTTTCAGCCATTTAAATATCAGTCATTTAGGGTGGATGTAGGCTGGTATATTATTGTGTTTTTAATTTGTATATCCTTGATGGCTAATAATGTTGAATATCTTTTTATATGTTTATCAGTTGTTTGGATATTTTATTTTGTGAAGTACTTTTAAAGTACTTTTCTTTATGTTTATAAAATAGGATTGTTTTTATTTTTCTTTATATGTTCTGGATATGACACCCTTGACAGATATATGTATTATAAACATTTTCTTCCAGCCTGTGGCTTGCATTTTCACATTCTTAATGGTATTTTGATGAGCAGAAAATTTTAATTTTGATAATGTTTGATTTATTATTTTTATCTTATAGCAAGTGTTTTTGGCTTCCTATTTAAAACATCTTTGTATCCCCAGGTCTTAAAGCTATTCTCTTATGTTTTCTGCTAGAAGCTTCACAGTTCTAGCTTTCACATTTAAGTCTATGATTCATCTCATGTTAATTGTTATGTATGGTACAAGTTGGGGTAAAGAATCACTTATTTCTATATGAACGTTCAGTTTCTTCAGGACTACTAATTGATAAAACATTTAGTTTGCTTTTAATTACATGGAGAGCTCTTCAAAAATCAAGTGTCTACATTTGTGTGTTCTATTTCTCGTGTCTCTATTCTGTTCCATTTATTTATTTATTTATTCTTGTATGACCATCATGCCATCTTAATTATTGTATCTTTATTGTAATTTTATTCAATAAATATTTATTAAATACTTCATATCTGGAACAAGAAGCGAATATGGTCCACTGGACCCCTAAGGAAGCAGAGCAAATGAAACCGGGGAGACATGACCTATGATCTGTGTTGAGATACCCCTACAATCCGTATTATATAGGAAATATATTGGAAGTGCCACAAATATACAGGAAGCACCTGTCCCAGGTTCTTCTCTAAACTCTGTGAATATAGAAGTGAATAGCAGAGACAAAGTTCCTGCCTTCTTGGGATGCAAGTGGCAGCATGCAGGCATACCTTCTGTAAAGTAAATGAATAACATAATTTTAGATAATGATAAGGTTCTGTGCTTGAGAGTAATGGAGGAGGAATTTTAAATAGAGTGGTCCAGGAAGAAAGCATAGAGCCACACCAGGCTGTGCACTGCCAAATTCCAGTGCCATTTCCATAGTCCCTAATACGGATAATGTCCCCTCAACTGTGCTACACAGCAGCCCTAAGGGTTCGGGGAAGGGCCTCTTTGAAGAGATGACATTTGAGTGGAGTCCTGGTTAATAAAAAGTTATCATCCATATAACCCTCTGAGGTAGAAGTGTTCAGGCAAAAGGAACCAAAAATCCCAAGGCAGGTAGGAGTTTGGTGAGTTTGTGAACAGGAAGACGACCTTGGTGGCTGGTGTAGCAAAACGTGAAGATTGTGTTAGATGAGATTGGATGGCAAGCAGAAGCCAAACCATGTGAGGCCTTGCAAGTTATGGTAAGCAGTTTGGCTTTTACTCTAAGTGTTCTGAAAAACTTCCAGGGGTCCTACTTAGAAAAGTGATCTGAAGTGATCTGTGAATTGAAAAGATCACTTTGGCTATTCTCTGTAGAAAAAGGCAGGCTGGTAGGGATTTCTGCTTTTGTCTATGGAGGATTATCTTGTATTAGACTTACCTTAAAAATAAGAACAACTCCACTTTAACAGCAATGAACTACTCTTAGCTATTATTTATACCAAACCATCCCTATGGGATAACACACACTACCATGATCAATAGTCACCTTGGGATAAATCCCTCCAGGGGAATATATCAAAATGCACCTAAGGAGGAGACATCATCAATATGGTTGATGCACCCAGCACTATCCTCCTCCATAACAAAGACCAAAATAGCAAGGAGATAACTGCACATCAAGTAGATGTTCTAGAGGGGAATGCTAGAATCCAGCAGGAAGTGAGAGGTACCCTATGAGGAACAGAAGCTTGAGATGGCAGCATAGAGAGGGAAGCAAGGCAGCTGGCCAGATTGGCTCAGAGCCTGGAGGGACTCCCCATTGAGGGGAAAAGGTAAGAGGTCCTCAGCAGTCTACATTTCCACTGCAGACTCTGACAGTTCTAACTGCAGGAAAGCCCCTCAGCCCTCATAGTCCTTGAGCCTAGTATAAGGGGCTGCCTGGAGTCCACATGATGGTATTATTCCAGAGAAGAAATTTTATGTTGGATTCTACCCCTGGTACTCAAGCTGCTGAAGCACAGCACCATTTTGAGTATGGAGCTGACACCAAGCTACAACCTGCCTAGGGGTCCAGTAGCCCCTGCATTTCCACATCCCTGGAGCCCCACCAACATCCCCCCACATCTACCCAGAGGGTTACAGCATTGTAGTACCAGTTGGACCCAGAGGTACGATCACATCGCCAGCACCTGAGCCAGCAAAGTGCCTGTACCCCAGGGAATATACAGTCCAGTATATCAGGGAGGCTGCCCTGGGACATAGGGAACTAAAGCAGGCACTCCCCAAAGCCTGAGATCCACCTATCTAAGGCTGTGGCTACCAACAGTGACCCCACTTGACTTCAAAGCCACGGCCCTTGCAGAATGACACAGCCCACTAGGAGTCTGGGGACTGGCCTGACATGGACATTTCCAGTGTCTGCACACCCTGCCTAGGGACTTGGGGACTACACCAGCTGACCCATCATCAACGCCACTGACACACAAAGGGCCCACCTAGGTGCCTGATGACTGACCCATTTTTGCTACTGCCAGTGCCCAAATGCCCCACTCAGGGCCCAACACTACCACCACCAGTTACTGCATGCCTCACCTGAGGCCCAAGGAATGGCCTGCCAAGGGCATATTTATACCACATCTGGTGACTGCACAAACCACCTAGCTAAGTGCCTGAAGACCAGTCTGCCCAGCACCCCCATCCTCAGAAAAGCCTCCACAACCTACCACAGCCTAAGCCACTAAGGACACCACTGATACTTATTATAGCCAAAGTAATCATATGGAGACCACATTTTGTTGCCCACTCAAAATCAAAGCCCAAGAACCTTACCCAATTGACCTTATAGATACATCTACAGGAAAAAGGCTTTCCCTGTGAAAGCTACTCAATAAAAGTAAAAGAAGTGACAGTTACACCAGATATTAATATAAGGACACAGAAACATGAAAGAGCAAGGAAACATGATACCTCCAAAGGAACATAATAATTCTCCAGTAACTGACCCCAAAGAAAAGGAAATTTATTAAATAACTGAATAGGAATTCAAAGTATTGCTTTTAAGGAAACTCAGTGCAATACAAAACAACACAGATAAACATTACAAAGAAATAAGGAAAGTAATTAATGACCAGAATTTAAAAATCAACAAACAGGTATCATAAAAAAGAACTGAACAAAATTCTGGAACTGAAGAATTCAAGTAGTAAAATCGAAAATACAATCAAGAGCACTAACAATAGACTAAATTAAGCAGAAGAAAGAAGTTCTGAACTTGAAAACAGGTCTTTTAAAATAACCTACTCAGATAAAAAAAAAAGGAAAAAGAATAACTATAGGTCACTATAAGAGTGACTATAGTTATCTATAAATTTGTGTGTATTTTAAATAGCTAGAAGATTTGGAATGTTCTCAACACAAAGAAATGGTAAATATTTTAGGTGATGAATATCCCAATTACCCTGATTTGATCATCACACATTATATGCATATATCAAAATATCACATGTACCCCCAAAATACAAATAAATATTATGTATCAATAAAAATGTACATAGGAACATAGATAACTTCATGTATCTCTGCTTACCAACTCCCCCTTGCCCCAAACTAACCATACCAAATTCACTATTATCTAATAAGAATCACTTATACACATATTTCTGGCTTGCCAGAACCTGAGGGAAACCACAGACTTTGAGGAATCCAAGGTCTGGCCTAGTGGTAATAAAGTTGCTAGTGACTTTTCTGGTGTCAGATGGAGACTAAGAGGTACCATTTAACCATTTAACTCTCCTCCACATGTTTCACACACATACATATGATCTGACTATATGAAATCTGAGAACCTGAACTCTGGACCTGTACTCTTTGGAACCAAGAAGCACCACAAGAATCTATGGGATGAGTGTATGTAAGAGTGTTTGCGTGTGTGTGTGTGTGTGTGTGTGTGAGAGAGAGAGAGAGAGAGAGACTAAAAATGACTTATACTTCCATCACTCTGAGACAGTTACTACTAATATCTTGGTATCCATCAGCCAGAATATGTTCTATGCATGTGCTCACATATACATAAATATACATGATTTCAAAAGACTAATACTTGTAATCTGATTTTTATCTTTTGTTTTGTATGTTTTCATGCCATTAAATACTGTTCAAGGAAAATAATCACAATTAATAAATGTGGATAAAATATTTTTAAATATATCTTTGAGGGCAAAAGAAAACTAACAAAGCAACCAACACTGAGTGAACAAGATTCAAAAGAGCAACACAGCAAGGAAAGATGAACCAAACATTCTGTGTTGATTCTCTCTTCTAGGCACTTTGTCAGTCCGCAAATGGCAATCTAGAGACTAACAGACCTTTCAGAGCTTTCAATAATCTCACTGTACTGGGGAAATAAACATTGATGTTCAGGGCTTGTAAAGATGAAGACCTGTTGGTGAACATCTTTGGCTTTCAGTAAGAACACATAAAGGACTATCTACCCCAGGAATAGGAATGCGCTGGAAATAATCTGCACTAACACTAAATTCCAGACTCAAATCAGCTTAATTCCCAATTGAATTAAAGTGATCTCCCACTAATGTCTAAAAGCATGCTTAAAGAAGTAAATTCTTTCTGGGTGTGTATACTATTACCACAACCTCAAATGTTCTCTGTTTTATTTTTTTCACATAAAGGCTGTCATTCAATAAAAGCAAAAAAAAATCAAGCATTGAAAAGATAACATTGGACTGATAGCCAAGAAAAATATAGACAATAGAAAAAATTAAATTCAGCTAAAGCTGTGCTTAGAGGAAATTTTATAGCCTTAAATTCCATATACTAGACAAAAAGAAAGGCTAAGCATCCATGATCTAATTATTTTTCTCATGAAGATAGAAAGAAAACTGTAAAATAAACTAAAAAATACTAGCAAGAAAAAATGGTAAAATAGGAATTTAATGAAATAGAAAATAAATGAACACTAATGAAGTCCTTTAAAAAGACTAGTAAAATTCATACACCCCTAGGAAAAAAAGAGAAAACACAATTTAACCAAAATCAACAGTGCAAAAAAGGAGTCATTCTCAGATTCTACATGTTTTTAAAAGAAAATACAAGAATTTTTTAGAATATGAAAATAAGAAGTCAGATCAAGGAGACAAGCCTTTTGAAAAACCTTAGGAGGAAATTGAAAAATTTGGGTAGTTCTATAGTTATTAAAGATGTTGAAGTCTCTGAAAAAGCACAGTATAAAGAAAATTCTGGACCTAATGGCTTTAAAAGTTAATTTCCCCAAACACTAAAGGAATAAATATTACCAACATAGCCAAAAAAAAAAAAAGGAAAATTATTACAGAATGATTTTCTAAAATCAAAAGTCATAGATGTGGGAGAGTCTGAGACGAGCAATTAGCTCCCATCTACAGTTCCCACCAAGAAGAATGAAAATGGCAAGTGAATCCTGCACCTTCAGCTGAGGTATCTAGGTTCTCTCACTGGGACTAAGTAAGTGGTTGGTGCAACCCTCGGAAAGCAAGGGAAGACAGGATGTAGCTACACAGGGTAAGGGAAACTCCCACCCCCAACCAAGGGAGACAGTGAGTGATTGTGCTACCCAACCAGGGAAACCATACTTTTCCCATAGATCTGTGCAACCAGTGGATCAGGCGATCCCCTGGTGAACTCACACCACCAGGGCCTTGGGTCCCAAGCACAGAACTGTGCAGACTCTTGGCAGCCGCTCGGGTTTTGGGCAGTGGCAGCAAGCTAGAGACTGCCTAAGACCACTGATTCCAGAGGGGTGAGGGGTAGCAGCCATCACTGCAGCTCCAGGCAGCCATCTTCCCCTGCCAGTACCAGGGAGGCTGGGTGGTTTGAACTGGAAGGAATTCCTCACAGCACAGCACAGCACAGCACAGCACAGCACAGCACAGCACAGCACAGCACAGCACAGCGGCTGTGGCGGATTGTGGCCAGACTGCTTCTTTAGGTGGAACCCAGATTCAGCCCGTCTCACCAGGCGGGACCTCCCTGTGGGAGTTGCAGCAACTCCAGCCAGGGGTTTATGGACAGAACTCTGATCTCCCTGGGATAGAGCCCCTGGAGGGAGGGGCGGTTGCAGTCTCTGGTTCAGTGGACTTGGTCTTTCCTGCCTGCTGGCTCTGAGGAATCAGGGCAGCAAGTGGAACTCCCTCCAGCACAGTGCATACACTCTGCCAAGGGGCAGCCAGACTGCTTCTTTAAGCAGGTCCCTGATCACAGGACCTGTGCCTCCTGACTGGGTGAGACCTCCCAACAGGGGTTGTCAGACGTCTCATATAGAAGAGTTCTGGCAGGCATCAGGTTGGTACCCCTCTGGGACCGAGATCCCAGAGGAAAGCGCAGGCAACCATCTTTGCTGTTTTGCACCCTCCACTGGTGATACCATGAGGTGCAGGAGAGACCCAAGCAAATAGGGTCTGAAATAGACCCTCAGCAAACTGTAGCATCCATGCAAAAGAGGGGCGTGAATGTAAAAAAAGAAAAAAAAATTAGAAAAAGCAAGAAAAAACAACAACATCAACAAAAAACGACCCCATAAAAACCCCAGCCAAAGGTCAACACCCTCAAAGATTAAAGGGAGATAAATCCACGCAAATGAGAAAAAATCAGCACAGAAATGCTGAAAATTTAAAAAGCCAGTGCCTCTTCTCCTCCAAATGACTGTAACACCTGTCCAGCAAGGGCACAGAACTAGGCTGAGGTTGAAATGGATGAATTGACAGAAGCAGGCTTCAGATGGTGGGCAATAATGAACTTCAATGAACTACAGAAGTATGTTCTAACCCAATGCAGAGAAGCTAAGAACCATGACAAAACATTAGAGGAGCTGTTAACAAGAATAACCAGTTTAGGGAGGAACATAAATGGCCTGATGGAGCTGAAACACACAACACGAGAACTTCACGGTGCAACTACAAATATCAGTAGCTGAATAGACCAAGCAGAGAAGAGAATCTCAGAGCTTGAAGATTATCTTGCTGAAATAAGACAGGCAGAAAAGACTAGGGGAAAAGGAATGAAAAGGAATGAACAAGACCTCCAAGAACTATGGAATTATGTAAAAAAGACTGAACCTACAACTGACTGGGGTACCTGAAAGAGATGAGGAGAACAGAAACAAGTTAAAAAACAAATTTCAGTATGGCATCCAGGAGAACCTCCCCAACTTAGCAAGACAGGCCAATATTCAAATTAAGGAAATCCAGATAACCCCAGTAAGATACTCCATGAGAAGATCAACCCCAAGGCACATAATCATCAGATGTTCCAATGTTGAAATGAAGGAAAAAATGTTAATGGCAGCCAGAGAGAAAGGTCAGGTCACCTACACAGCAAAGTCTATCTGATTAACAGTGGACCTCTCAATGGAAACCCTATAAGCCAGAAGAGATTGGGGGACCGATATTCAACATTCTTAAAGAAAAGAATTTCCAACCCAGAATTTCATAGCTGGCCAAACTAAACTTCATAATCAAAGGAGAAATAAAATCCTTTCCAGACAAGCAAATTCTGAGAGATTTTGTCACCGCCGGGACTGCGTGGAAAGAGTTCCTGAAGGAAGCACTGAATATGCAAAGGAAAAACATTACAAGCTACTACAAAAAAAAAAAACTGAAGTACACAGACCAATGACACTATAAAACAACTACTTTAACAAGTCTGTGAAATAACCAGCCAGCATAATAATGACAGGATCAAATTCACACATAGCAATATTAACCTTCAATATAAATGGGCTAAATTCCCCAAATAAAAGACACAGACTGGCAAGCTGGATAGAGTCAAGACCCATAGGTGTGCTGTATTTAAGAGACCCATCTCACATGCGAAGACAAACATAGGCTCAAAATAAAGGGATGGAGGAAAAATTACCAAGCAAATGGAAAACAGAAAAAAAGCCAGGGGTTGCAATCCTAGTTTCTGACAAAACAGACTTTAAACCAACAAAGATCAAAAAAGACAAAGAAGGGCATTACATAATGGTAAAGGGTTCAATTCAACAAGAAGAGCTAACTATGTTAAATACATATGCATCTAATACAGGAGCAACCAGATTCATAAAACAAGTTCTTAGATACCTACAAAGAGACTTAGACTCCTATACAATAATAGTGGGACACTTTAACACCCCACTGTCAATATTAGAGAGATCATTGAGAGAAAATAAAGATATTCAGGATTTGAACTCAGTCTGAATCAAGTGGACCTGATAGATATCTACAGAACAGTTCAATTAAAAACTACAGCATATACATTGTTCGTGGTGCCACATGATACTTACTCTAAAATTGATCACATAATTGGAAGTAAAACACCCCTCAGCAAATGCAAAAGAACTGAAACCATAACAAACAGTCTCTTAGACCACAGTGCAATTAAATTAGAACTCAAGATTAAGAAGCTCTCTAAAAACCATAAAACTACATGGAAATTGAACCACCTGATCCTTAATGACTCCTGGGTAAATAATGAAATTAAGGCAGAAATCAAGAAGTTCTTTGAAACTAATGAGAACAAAGAGGAAATGTCCCAGAATCCCTGGGACGCAGCTAAAGAAGTGTTAAGAAGGAAATCTGATGATGGCCAAATAGGAACAGCTCTGGTCTGCAGCTCCCAGCATAATCGATGCAGAAGACCGGTGATTTCTGCATTTCCAACTGAGGTACCTGGTTCATCCCACTGGGACTGGTCAGACAGTGGGTGCAGCCCATGGAGGGTGAACCGAAGCAGGGCAGGGCATCACCTCACCTGGGAAGCACAAGGGGTTGGGGTATTTCCCTTTTCTAGCCAAGGGAAGCCGTGACAGACTGTACTGGGACAATCAGGACACTGCGCCCTGAATACTGCACTTTTCCAACTGTCTTAGCAAATGGCACACCAGGAGGTTATATCCCGTGCAAGGCGGCAAGCCTGGCAGGGGGAGGGGCATCTGCCATTGCTGAGGCTTTAGTAGGTAAACAAAGTGGCCAGGAAGCTCGAACTGGGTGAAGCCCACCGCAGCTCAATGAGGCCCGCCTACCTCTGCAGACTCCTCCTCTGGGGGCAGGGCATAGCTGAACAAACAGCAGCAGAAACTTCTGCAGACTTAAATGTCCCTGTCTGACAGCTCTGAAGAGAGCAGTGGTTCTCCCAGCATGGTGTTTGAGATCTGAGAACAGATAGACTGCCTCCTCAAGTGGGTTCCTGACCCCTCTACAGCCTAACTTGGAGACATCTCCCAGTAGGGGCCAATAGACTCCTCATACAGCGGGTGCCCCTCTGAGACAATGCTTCCAGAGGAAGGATCAGGCAGCAATATTTGCTGTTCTGCAATATTTGCTGTTCTGCAGCCTTCACTGGTGATAGCCAGGCAAACAGCATCTGGAGTAGACCTCCAGCAAACTCCAACAGACCTGCAGCTGAGGGAACTGACTGCTAGAGGGAAAACTAACAAACAGAAGGGAATAGCATCAACATCAATAAAAAAGACATCCACACCGAAACCCCATCTGTGGGTCACCATCATCAAAGACTAAAGGTAGATAAAACCACAAAGATGGGGAGAAACAAGAGCAGAAAAGCTGAAAATTCTAAAATCCAAAGTGCCCCTTCTCCTCCAAAGGATTGCAGCTCCTCACCAGCAACGGAACAAAGCTGGGACGGAGAATGACTTTGACAAGTTGACAGAAGTAGGCTTCAGAAAGTAACTAATAACAAACTTCTCTAGGTGAAGGAGGATGTTAGAACCCATCACAAAAAAGGTAAAAACCTTGAAAAACGATGAATGGCTAACTAGAATAAACAGTGTAGAGAAGACCTTAAATGACCTGATGGAGCTGAAAACCATGGCACGAGAACTACGTGATGCATGCACAAGCTTCAATAGCCAATTTGATCAAGTGGAAGAAAGGATATCAGTGACTGAAGATCAAATTAATGAAATAAAGTAAGAAGAGAAGTTTAGAGAAAAAAGAGTAAAAAGAAATGAACAAACCTCCAAGAAATATGAAACTATGTGAAAAGACCAAATCTAGGTTTGATTGGTGTTCCTGAAAGTGACAGGGAGAATGCAACCAAGTTGGAAAACACTATTCAGGATATTATCCAGGAAAACTTCCCCAACCTAGCAAGGCAGGCCAACATTCAAATTCAGGAAATACAGAGAACACCACAAAGATACTCCTCGAGAAGAGCAACTCCAAGACACATAATTGTCAGATTCACCAAGGCTGAAATGAAGGAAAAAATGTTAAGGGCAGCCAGAGAGAAAGGTCAGGTTACCCACAAAGAGAAGTCCGTCAGACTAAAAGAGGATCTCTCAGCAGAAACTCCACAAGCCAGAAGAGAGTGGGGGCCAATATTCAACATTCTTAAAGAAAAGAATTTTCAACCCAGAATTTCATATCCAGCCAAACTAAGCTTCATAAGTGAGGGAGAAATAAAATCCTTTACAGACAAGCAAATGCTGAGAGATTTTGTCACCACCAGGCCTACTTTACAAGAGCTCCTGAAGGAAGCGCTAAACATGGAAAGAAACAACCAGTACTAGCCACTGCAGAAACATGCCAAATAGTAAAGACCATCGATGCTAGGAAGAAACTGCATCAACTAAAGGGCAAAATAACCAGCTAACATCATAATGACAGGATCAAATTCACACACAACAATATTAACCTTAAAAGTAAATGGGCTAAATGTCCCAATTAAAAGACACAGACTGGCAAATTGGATAAAGAGTCAAGACTCATCAGTGTGCTGTATTCAGGAGACCCATCTCATGTGCAGAGACACACATAGGCTCAAAATAAAGGGATGGAGGAAGATCTACCAAGCAAATGGAAAGCAAAAAAATGCAGGGGTTGCCATCCTAGTCTCTGATATAACAGACTTTAAACCAACAAAGATCAAAAGAGACAAAGAAGGGCATTACATCACGGTAAAGGGATCATTTCAACAGGAAGAGCTAACTCTCCTAAATATATATGTACCCAATACAGGAGCACCCAGCTTCATAAAGCAAGTCCTTAGAGACATACAAAGAGACTTAGACTCCCACACAATAATAATGGGAGACTTTAACACTCCACTCTCAATATTAGAAAGATCAACGAGACAGAAGGTAAACAAGGATTCCAGCACTTGAACTCAGCTCTGCACCAAGCAGACCTAATAGACATCTACAGAACTCTCCACTCCCAAAAATAGAATATACATTCTTCTCAGCACCACATCACACTTATTCCAAAATTGACCACATAGTTGGAAGTAAAGCACTCCTCAGCAAATGTAAAAGAATAGAAATCATAACAAACTGTCTCTCAGACCACAGTGCAATCAAATTAGAACTCAGGATTAAGAAACTCACTCAAAACTGCTCAACTACATGGAAACTGAACAACTTGCTCCTGAATGACTACTGGGTACATAATGAAATGAAGGCAGAAATAAAGATGTTCTTTGAAACCAATGGTAAAAAAGACACAACATACCAGAATCTCTGGGACATATTTAAAGCAGTATGTAAAGGGAAATTTATAGCACTAAATGCCCACAAGAGAAAGCAGGAAAGATCTAAAATTGACACCCTAACATCACAATTAAAAGAACTAGAGAAGCAAGAGCAAACACATTCAAAAGCTAGCAGAAGGCAAGAAATAACTAAGATCAGAGCAGAACTGAAGGAAATAGAGACACAAAAAAACCCTTAAAAAAAATCAATGAATCCAGGAGCTGGTTTTATGGAAAGATCAACAAAATTGATAGACTGCTAGCAAGACTAATAAAGAAGAAAAGAGAGAAGAATCAAACAGATGCAATAAAAAATGATAAAGGGGATATCACCACTGATCCCACAGAAATACAAACTACCATCAGAGAATACTATGAACACCTCTATGCAAATAAACTAGAAAATCTAACAGAAACAGATAAATTCCTGGACACATACACCCTCCAAAGACTAAACCAGGAAGAAGTTGAATCACTGAATAGGCCAATAACAGGCTCTGAAATTGAGGAAATAATTAATAGCCTACCAACCAAAAACCTCTAGGGCCAGACGGATTCACAGCCGAATTCTACCAGAGGTACAAAGAGGAGCTGGTACCATTCCTTCTGAAACTATTCCAATCAATAGGAAAGGAGGGAATCCTCCCTAACTCATTTTATGAGGCCAGCATCATCCTGATACCAAAGCCTGGCAAAGACACACACAAAAAAGAGAATTTTAGACCAACATCCCTAATGAACATCGATGTGAAAATCCTCAATAAAATACTGGCAAACCAAATCCAGCAGCACATCAAAAAGCTTATCCACCAAGATCAAGTTGGCTTCATCCCTGGGATGTAAGGCTGGTTCAGTATATGCATATCAATAAATGTAATCCATCACATAAACAGAAACAACGACAAAAACCACATAATTATCAGAATAGATGCAGAAAAGGCCTTTGACAAAATTCAACAGCCCTTCATGCTAAAAACTCTCAATAAACTAGGTATTGATGGGACATATTTCAAAATAATAAGAGCTATTTATGACAAACCCACAGTGAGTATCATACTGAATGGGCAAAAACTGGAAGCATTCCTTTTGAAAACTGGTACAAGACAGGGATGCCCTCTCTCACCACTCCTATTCAACATACTGTTGGAAGTTCTGGCCAGGGAAATTAGGCAAGAGAAAGAAATAAAGGGTATTCAATTAGGAAAAGAGGAAGTCAAATTGTCCATTTGCAGATGACGTGATTGTATATTTAGAAAACCCCATTGTCTCAGCCCAAAATCTCCTTAAGCTGATAAGCAACCTCAGCAGTTTCAGGATACAAAATCAATGTGCAAAAATCACAAGCATTCTTATACACCAATAACAGACAAACAGAGAGCCAAATCATGAGTGAACTCCCATTCACAATTGCTTCAAAGAGAATAAAATACCTAGGAATCCACCTTACATGGGATATGAAGGACCTCTTCAAGGAGAACTACAAACCACTGCTCAATGAAATAAAAGAGGACACAAACAAATGGAAGAACATTCCATGCTCATGGGTAGGAAGAATCAATATCGTGAAAATGGCCATACTGCCCAAGGTAATTTATAGATTCAATGCCATCCCCATCAAGCTACCAATGACTTTCTTCACAGAATTCAGGAAAACTACTTTAAAGTTCATATGGAACCAAAAAAGAGCCCACATTGCCAAGACAATATTAAGCAAAAAGAACAAAGCAGGAGTCATCACGCTACCTGACTTCAAACTATAGTACAAGGCTACAGTAACCAAAACAGCATGGCACTGGTACCAAAACAGACATATAGACCAATGGAACAGAACAGATTCCTCGGAAATAACACCACACATCTACAACCATCTGATCTTTGACAAACCTGACAAAAACAAGCAATGGGGAAAGGATTCCCTATTTAATAAATGGTGCTGGGAAAACTGGCTAGCCATATGTAGAAAGCCGAAACTGGATCCCTTCCTTTTATCTTATACAAATATTAATTCAAGATGGATTAAAGACTTAAATGTTATACCCAAAACCATTAAAACCCTAGAAGAAAACCTAGGCAATACCATTCAGGACATAGGCATGGGCAAGGACTTCATGACTAAAACACCAAAAGCAATGGCAACAAAAGCCAAAATAGACAAATGGGATCTAATTAAACTAAAGAGCTTCTGCACAGCAAAAGAAACTACCATCGGAGTGAACAGACAACCTACAGAATGGGAGAACATTTTTGCAATCTACCAATCTGACAAAGGGCTATTATCCAGAATCTACAAGGAACTTAAACAAATGTACAAGAAAAAATCAAACAACCCCATCAAAAAGTGGGCAAAGGATATGAATAGACACTTTTCAAAAGAAGACATTTATGTAGCCAACAGACACATGAGAAAATGCTCATCATCATTTCATCAGAGAAATGTAAATCAAAACCACAATGAGATACCATCTCACACCAGTTAGAATGGTGATCATTAAAAAGTCAGGAAACAACAGGTGCTGAAGAGGATGTGGAGAAATAGGAAGACTTTTACACTGTTGGTGGGACTGTAAACTAGTTCAACCATTGTGGAAGAGAGTGTGGCGATTCCTCAAGAATCTAGAACTAGAAATACCATTTGACCTAGCCATCCCATTACTGGGTACATACCCAAAGGGTTATATATCATGCTGCTATCAAGACACACACACACGTATGTTTATTACAGCCCTATTCACAATAGCAGAGACCTGGCACCAACCCAAATGTCCATCAATGATAGACTGCATTAAGAAAATGTAGCACATATACACCATGGAATACTATGCAGTCATAAAAAAGGACGAGTTCATGTCCTTTGTACGGACATGGATGAAGCTGGAAACCATCATTCTGAGCAAACTATCGCAAGGACAGAAAGCCAAACACCACATGTTCTCACTCATTGGTGGGAATTGAACAATGAGAACACTTGTACACAGAGCAGGGAACATCACACATCGGGGCCTGTTGTGGGTGGGGGGATGGGAGAGGGATAGCATTAGGAGAAATACCTAATGTAAATGACCAGTTAATGGGTGCAGCAAACCAACATGGCACATGTATACATATGTAACAAACCTGCACGTTGTGCACACGTACCCTAGAACTTAAAGTATAATTTTAAAATGAGATTAAAAAAAGAAAAAGAAGGAAATTTATAGCACTAAATGCCCACATCAAAAAGGTCTCATATAAAACAACCTAACATCACACAAAAAGAACTAGAGAACCAAGAGCAAACAAACCCAAAAAGTAGTAGAAGACAAGAAATAACAAGGTCGGAGCTGAATTGAGAGATACAGACACACACACAAAAAAAACACCCTTCAAAAAAAATCAACGAATCCAGGAGGTGGTTTTTTGAAAAAATTAATAAAATAGATAGACTGCTAGCTAGATTAATAAAGAAGAAAAGAAAGAAAGTCAAACAGATAATAAAGAATGATAAAGGGGATATCATAATGGACCCCATGGAAATACAAACAACCTTGAGAGAATACTATAAACACCTGTATGCAAATAAACTGGAAATTCTATTAGTAGAAGAAATGGATTAATTCCTGGACACATACACCCTCCCAAGACTGAACCAGTAAGAAGTTGAATCCTTGAATAGAACAATAACGAGTTCTGAAATTGAGGCAGTAATAAATAGACTACCAATGAAAAATAGCCCAGGACCAGATGGATTTACAGCTGAATTCTACCAGAGGTACAAAGAGAAGCTGGTAACATTTCTTACGAAACTGTTCCAAACAGTTGAAAAGGAGGGACTCTTCCCTAACTCATTTTATGAGGCCAGCATCATCCTAATAACAAAACCTGGCAGAGATACAAAAGGAGAAAACATCAAGCCAATATCCCTGATGAACATCGATGCAAAAATCCTCAATAAAACACTGGCAAACCAAATCCAGCAGCTCATCAAAAGCTAATCCATCACAATCAAGTCGGCTTCATACCCAGGATGCAAGGCCAGTTCAACATATGCAAATCAATAAACATAATTCATCACATAAACAGAACTAAAGATAAAAACCACATGACTATCTCAATAGACACAAAAAAGGTGTTCAATAAAATTCAACACCTCTTTATGTTAAAAACTCTCAATAAACTAGGTATTGATGAAACATACCTCAAATTTAATAAGAGCCATTTATCATAGTGAATGGGAAAAAGCTGGAAGCATTCGCCTTGAAAACCGGCACAAGACAAGGATGACCTCCTTCACCATTTCTATTCAACATAGTATTGGAAGATCTGGCCACAGCAATCAGGCAAGAGAAAGAGATAAAGTGTATTCAAATAGGAAGAGAGGAAGTCAAATTATCTTTGTTTGCAGATGATGTGATCCTTTATCTAGAAAACCCCATTCTCTCAGCCCAAAAGCTTCTTAAACTGATAAGCAATTTCAGCAAAGTCTCAGAATACAAAATCAAGGTGCAAAAATTACAAGTATTCCTGTACACCAACAACAGACAAGCAGAGAGCCAAATCATGAATGAACTCCCATTCACAATTGCTACAAAGAGAATAAAATACCTAGGAATACAACTAACGAGGGATGTGAAGGACCTCTTAAAGGAGAACTACAAGCCACTGCTCAAGAAAATAAGAGAGGGTGCAAACAAATGGTAAAACATTCCATGCTCATAGATAGGAAGAATCAATATCATGAAAATGGCCATACTGCCCAAGGTAATTTGTAGATTCAATGCTATCCCTTCGAACTACCATTGACATTCTTCACAGAAATAGAAAAAACTATTTCAAATTTTACATGATGCCAAAATGAGCCGTATAGCCAAGACAATCCTAAGCAAAAAGAACAAAGCTGGAGGCCTCACCCTACGTGACTTCAAACTATACTACAAGGTTACAGTAACAAAAACAGCATGGTACTTGTATAAGAACTGACACATAAATCAATGGAACAGAATAGAGAACTCAGAAATCAGACTGCACGTCTACAACCATGTGATCTGCAACAAACCTGACAAAAGCAAGCAGTGGGGAAAGGATTCCCCATCTAATAAATGGTGCTGGGAGAACTGGTTAGCCATAAGCAGAAAATTGAAACTGGATCCCATTCTTACACCTCATACAAAAACTAACTCAAGATGGATTGAAGAGTTAAATGTAAAACCCAAAGCTATAAAAACCCTAGAAGAAAATCTAGGCAACACTATTCAGGACATAGGCACAGGCAAAGATTTTATGATGAAAATGTCAAAAGCAATTGCAACAAAAGCAAAAATTGACAGATGTGATCTAATTAGACTAAAGAGTTTCTGCACAGCAAAAGAAACTATCATGAGAGTGGACAACCTACAGAATGGGAAAACACTTTTGCAACCTATTCATCTGACAAAGGTCTAGTATCTAGAGTCTACAAGGAATTTAAACAAATTTACAAGGAAAAAAAAACAACCTCATTAAAAAGCGGGCAAAGGACATGAACAGACAGTTCTCAAAAGAAGACATTTATGTGGCTAACAAATATGAAAAAAAGCTCAACATCGCTGATCATTAGAGAAATGCAAATCAAAACCACAGTGAGATACCATCTCATGCCAGTCAGAATGGAGATTATTAAAAAGCCAAGAAACAACAGGCCAGGGACAGTGGCTCACACCTGTAATCCCAGCACTTTCGGAGACCAAAGTGGGTGGATCACCTGAGGTCAAGAGTTTGAGACCAGCCTGGCCAACATAGTGAAACTCCACCTCTACTAAAAATACAAAAATTAGCCGGGCG
The DNA here is from genome assembly GCF_029289425.2 of Pan paniscus. NCBI lineage: Eukaryota > Metazoa > Chordata > Mammalia > Primates > Hominidae > Pan > Pan paniscus. The sequence goes on from NC_073258.2 coordinate 102,465,273, forward strand.
TGGTCATACACCTGTAGTCCCAGCTACTCATGAGGCTGAGGCAGGAGAATCACGTGAACCCAGGAAGTGGAGGTTCAAGTGAGCCAAAAGCCAAGATTGTGCCACTGCACTCCAGCCCAGGCAACCGAGTAAGACTGTCTGAAAAGAAAAGAAAAAAGAAAAGAAAAGAAACGAAAAGAAATGAAATGAAATGAAACAACAGATGCTGGAGATGCTGCAGAGAGATAGGAATGCTTTTACACTGTTCGTGGGAATGTAAATTAGTTCAACCATTGTGGAAGACAGTGTGGCGATTACTCAAAGACCTGGAACTAGAAATACCATATAACCCAGCAATCCCATTACTGGGTATATACCCAAAGGGGTATAAATCCTTCTGTTATAAAGATACACGCATATGTATGTTCATTGCAGTGCTATTCACAATAGCAAAGACATGAAATCAACCTAAATGCCCATCAATGATAGACTGAATAAAGAAGAATGTGGTACATATACACCATGGAATACTATGCAGCCATAAAAAGGAATGAGATCATGTCCTTTGCAGGGACATGGATAGAGCTACAAGCCATTATCCTCAGCAAACTAACACAGGAACAGAAAACCAAACGCCACATGTTCCCACTCATAAGTGGAGGCCGAACAATGAGAACACATGTACACAGGGAGGGGAACAACACACTACTGGGGCCTGTTGTGGGGTACTGGTGGGGAGGGAGAGCATCAGAAAAAATAACTCAGGCATGCTTGACTTAATACTCAGGTGATGGGCTAATAGGTGCAGCAAACCACCACGGCACATATTTACCTATGTAACAAACTTGCACATTTTGCACATGTACACCAGAACTTAATAAATAAAATAATTTTAAAAAGTCATAGATGTAAACTTGTAAATAAATATTAGCAAATAATATTCATATTCCCAAATTAAGTTTATTTCATCAATGCAAGGATGGCTTAACATTCAGCAAGCAATCTCTGTGTTTGATCACATTAAAATAATAAAGGAGAAAAATCATACTTAGGGCTTCCAACTTATGATGGTTCACATTTAGGGTGATGCAAAAACAATATGCATTCAGTAGATGCCATACTTTAAGTACCCATGGAACCATTCTGTTTTTCACTTTCAGTACAGTATTTAATAAATTACATGATATATTCAGGACTTTATTATAAAATAGACTTCTTGTTAGATAAGTCTTCCCAATTGTAGGCTAATATTCTAAGCACACTTAAGGTAGGTAGGATAATCTATGATATTCAGTAGGTTAGGTGCATTTTTGACTTACAATGTTTTTAACTTATGATGCGTTTATTAGGACATAATCCCATAGAATGTCAAGGAGTGTCTGTAACAATCTTAAATGATGCAAAAAAGTATTTGATAAAATTTAATACCTGTTCATGATTTAAAGCTCTTAGGAAATTCAGAACATAGGGGAACATCCTAAATTCACATAAACCAATAGCAAATTTTTTTTTATTTTTTTTTAGATGGAGTCTCCCTCTGTCACCCAGGCTGGAGGGCAGTGGCACAATCTGAACAAAGTCATTCTTAATATGCACTGAAATCTTCCCATTGCAATCAGGAGTGACACAGAATACTTGTTATTAACACTTCTATTCATCATTGTATTGGAGGTTCTAACCAATGCAATAGGCAAAAAAAAAAATACACAACAATTAAAATAAATGAAAGTTATAAAAATTGGAAAGAAAGAAATGAACTGTGATTGTTTTCAGATAACATTATTTTTGTCAATAAAAATCCAAATCCAAAAGACAATCCCATTATACTTAGCAACGGAAGTTAGAAAGGTTGCTGGATGCGATGCCAATGTAAGACAATTAATTATAATTCGTAAAATATCAATGCACAATTTAAAAATTAAATGAGGCCATTAAAGACAGCATTAAAACAAATACCCATGAATAAAATAACAAAAGATTTTCAAGACTGCAACACCAAAACCTAAGAAACATTACTTAGAAAAACAAATATTTTATGAATTCATAGTTATAACATTGTCATAAAGTAGAAGATTCAATATTCTTAAGATGGTAATTCTCCCCAAACCAATGTATACATTAGCCGTAAGCTCAAAATTTTAAAAATACCAACAGATTATTTTGAAGAAACTAACAAGCTGATTCTAAAATTTACATGAAAATGCCAATGGCCAATGCTAGTCATGATTTTAAAGTAACATACCAAAGTTGAAGGATTCAAACTCCCATATGTCAAGGCTTAATAAAAAGCTACTGTAATCACATGATATAGTGTTATTGCTAAGACAGAGAAATAGCTCAATGAAATAGATTAGAGTCCAAAATCAGACATAAATATATACATATGTATATATACACATTTATTTACAATATGTATATATACACATATATTTATAATATGCATATATATACATATATAGAGTCCAAAATCAGACATACATATATATATCTCTATATATCAGACATATATATATAGAGAGAGAGAGACTTGATTTATGATATAAATGGTACTGCAAAACACTGGGAAAGAATGTTCTTTTCCACATAGACACATTGGTGGAAACACACACTGGGGCCTGTCGGGGGGGTGGGGGGTGGAAGGAGGGAGAACATCAGGAAGAATAGCTAATGGATGCTGGGCTTAATACCTGGGGGATGGGATGATCAGTACAGCAAACCACTATGGCACAAGTTTACCTATGTAACAAACCTGCACATCCTGCACATGTACCCCTGAACTTAGAATAGAGGTTGAAAATATTTTTTAAAAAGAATGCTCTTTTCAATAGGTGGTGCTGAGTTAATTGGATATCCATATACAAATAGTACAGATATTGACTATTCTTTATACTAAGCATGTAAGTCAATTCCAAATGGACTGTAAATCTAAATTTTAAAGGTAAAACTATAAAACTTTTAGAGAAAAACACATGAACACCTTCATGGCATTGAGGATAGGCAAATGTTTCTTAGGACAGAAAAAGAATTAACTTTTAATAAAATTTTGATATATTCTAATACATTAAATGTAATAACTTGTTTATCAAATGACAATATTAAGAAAGTAAAGAGACAAGTTTATCAAGTATAAAGAAAGTGAAAAGATATCTTAGGTACACATATATTAACAGTGGTCTTAATTTTGTAAAAAAGATCATCCCTTATACAGCATGATTAGAGATCAACCTAGGAAAGCACAGATTCTTTGCATTAACTGAAGGCAAGAAAGAACATTAAGTCATTGGCATTGCAGGACAACAGTCCTAAAGGCCATTAAGTCATTGGCATTGCAGGACAACAGTCCTAAAGGCCATAGGAAGTTATAGGCATAACCACCCCTAGAGAACTACTTGACTTGTGCTACAGAGTCTGCAGAGGGGGTGATTACCCTCAGTTCCAGCAGTGGGGACATACAGGGTTAAGGATATCTATTGCCCCCCTGATATATTCAAGTACAATAGACCAGAAGTGGTACCTTGGTACAAAGATAGCAAGATCCCATGCACAAGCCTACAAATACAACTCAAACCCTTAAATTGTCTTGTGTCCAACATGAGTGGGAATCACTTCAAATCAATGTTTCAGCATGATTCTGGTGGCCCAATCTCTGGGCCAATGGGAGAGATCCATTCACTAGACTAGAATCAGAGGTAGTCTACTGGAATCAGGGCCTGGCCGGGGACCCATGGAATAACCTCATAGGTGCAAGTTCCAGAGCTTCCAGGAGCAACTGATAAAGCCCATGTGTTTTGGGAGGTAAAATAAGAGAAGAGCACAAGAGAGAGAAACAGGAACTGGGACGTATATGCCTCCCATTCTGGGCTTGGAATAGCCTATTAAAATGGTACTGCCAACCCAAACATATTTCAGATGTTGCAGAGAGACTTATAAAATTCCCCAGGCAATTACTTCTAGTGGGGTCCGCAAAGACAAAAGCCTAAGGCAAGTGTCCGCACAAGTCTATGGGTAGTATTGGAGATAAAACTAACATGACTTACTTGTATATTGGATGTGAGAGGTGAAAAAAAACTAGATTTTTGGCTTGAGTGCTTAGGTGAATGAGGTCATTCACTGAGATGGGAAGCCTGGGAAAGGAATAGGTTTTAGGGAACAAGTAAATTTTTACATTAGCTAATGAGATTTGATGTACAAATACAGATGTTTAGTAGGCTATTAGGCCTACGAGTCTAAAATGTAGAGGAGCTGTTCAGTGTGAGGATTTACCTTGGAAATCATAACATAGGGATATTTGAAGTGAGGGAGTTTACTAAGACTTACTCTGGAGAGGATTTAAGAGGGGAAGAAAGCTCATGACCCAGCCCTGAAGCACTGCAATATTTAGCAATCAAGCCAAAGACAAAGGGCCAGCAAATGAGTTTGAGAAAGATTAGTCCCTGAAGCTGTAGGAAAAACAGACAAATTTTACGACTTCACAGTTAACTACCAGCATAACTTACTGCTTGGGTAATCCAGCTCCTTGCTAAAAGTGTTCCCAGACATTAAATGTGAAATGAACAAGGCACGACTATTTACTTTAGTGGTATTATTTTGGGCCAGAGCTGCTGACACTGAGATAGTACCTATTAAGCCGATACTACCTTAGAAGGTTGATTTCTTTAAGAAAAAAATTAGAATTAGTGTTCTCTTTATTAATATTTATATTAATGTCAGTTATTAATTAATAAGTATTTAGTATCTGTCACATATTATATTTAATGTTAAATATTTAATATTAGTATAAGGCATTAAGAAAAATTTATAATTAATATTCTTTTTATTAATACTTGATATTAGGATAAGTCATGTAAGCTCTGCATGTATTCAAAATATTCTACTTTAAGTTATTTATATTCTGAGAAGTATTTCTGCAACTTCTAGTTATAAAATATTTTGTCATGGCAATTTAAAAAAAAATCTCTGTATGCATTCTGAAACCTTTGAAAATCTTTATTGGTATGAGAATTTAGATCGTATGAGTCAGTTTTGGAGTCAAATTTGATTATGCCCATGATTTCAATGTGTTTTCAAATTTATAGTATCATTTGAATTATAATGACTCTATAGTGGTACATTATATGATTCATTTCAGAGGTGGCACTTAATCAGCAATGCTGTCATTTCTAACTACAACACAAATATGTGTCTATTATTCACCTTACCAGCCAGTACTCAGGGCCCAGCTACCTAATGAATAATGCCTATTATTGAGTAAAATATGAATGTGCTGGGCAGGCTCTAAAATGGCCTCCAATGATCCCTACCTCCTGGTATTCACGCCCTTGTGTAATCCCCTTTCCTGGAGTTTGGGCAAGACTTAGAAACTGTCTTCTAATAAATAGAATATGACAGAAATGACAGTATATCAATTCCAAGATTTGATTATAAAAAGCCTGTGACTGCCATCTTGGGAGCTCTTTCACACACATGCCCATGCTCCCTCTTGGACAGCTCAGTCCGGGAGGAGTTAGTTGACTTTTATACGGACACTTGGGCTGCCTAATGGGAGGTTCATGTGGTAAAGAATTGGCCAATAGCCAGTGAGGAACTGAGGTCTGCCAACAAACACGTAAGTGATCTTATAAGTGAATCCTTCAGCTCCAGTCAAGTCTTGGACTTGGACCATAAACCTGACCAACAGCTTGACTGTAGCTTCGTAAGACAATTTAGGCTAGAGATGCTCACTTAAGTTATACCCAGATTTCAGAACAACAGAAACTAAGAGATAATAAATGTTCATTGTTTTAAGCCACTTAAGTTCTGTTGCACATCTATAGATGACAACTAATATAATGAGTAAACATATTCACACTGAAGTGCTATTAACTTCCAAAGACGGTCATTAAATAATGATAAAATTGTCAATTCTTTAAAAAGATACAACAATTGAAAATATATATACACCCAACATATATATTTAGAAGCAGTTAAATATATAAGGCAAATATTAACAGAACTGAAAGGCGAAACAGACAGCAATAAAATAATAGTAAGGGACTTCAACGCTGCACTTTCAACAACGGATAGATTGCCCAGACAGAAGATCAGTAAGGAATCATTGGACTTAAACTACACTTTAGGCCAAATGAACCTAACAGACATACAGAACATTCCATCTATGAGCAGCAGAATACACATTCTTCTTAAGCAAACGTGGAAATTTTCCAGGACAGATCATATGTTAGGTCACAAAACAAGTCTTAAACTTAAGAAGATTGAAATTGTATCAAGTATTCTTTCTGACTGTAATAGTGTTAAATTAGAAATGAGTATGAGGAAGAAAACCGTAAAATCAACCAATACATGGAAATTAAACAGCACACTCCTGAACAACCAATAAGTCAAAGAAGATATCAAAAGAGAAATTTAAAAGTTCTTGAAAGAATAAAAATGGAAACACAATGGATCAAAACATAAGGGATGCAGCAAAAGCAGTGAAAGGAAAGTTTATGAAGATAAACACCTACATTAAGAAAAAAGAAAACTCTCAAATAATCTAATATTAAACCACAAGGTACTAAAATGAACAAACTAAGCCCAAAGTCAGCATAAAGAAAAAATAATACACATCCAAGAAGAAATCATTAAAATAAGGACTAAAAAAATCAAAAACAATAAAAAAGATCAATGAAATTAAAGTTGGTTTTTTTTTGGAAAAGATAAACAAAACTAACAAATCTTTAGCTAAAGAAAGAGAAGACTCAAGTAAAATCAGGAATGAAAGAAGAGACATTACATCTGATACCACAGAAAATTAAAAGATTATAAGAAACTGCTATGAACAGCTAGATGCGCACAAATTGTATGACATCGGAGAAATGGATACATTCCTAGAAACTTACAAACTTCCAAAACTAAATCATGAAGAAATTGAAATATGAATAGACCAATAACAAGTAAGGACACTGGATTAGTAATCAGAAATCTCTCAACAAATAAAGTCCAGGACCAGACGGACTGGTGATTTCTACCAAATATTTAAGGAAGAAATAATACCAATTCATTTCAAAGTCTTCCAAAAAATTGAAGAGGAGAAATACTTCCAAACTCTTTTTATAAGGCCAACATTACCCTGACAAGGACATTACATGAAAAAAAAAATTACAGACCAATTTCCCTAATGAAGATAGATGCAAAATCTTCCACAAGATATAAGCAAACCAAATTCAACAGCACATTAAAAGGATCATACACCATGATCAAGTGGGTGCAGGATGGTTCAACATATGTAAATGTGGCACAACACATTCACAGAATGAAAGACAAAACCACGCAGTCATATCAATAGATGCAGAAAAAGCATTAAACAAAATCCATTTTCTATTCATTTTCATGATTAAAAAAACCTCTCAACAAATTATATATAGAAAAATTCATAGCTAACATTATACTCCACACTAAAAAGTTGAAAGGTGTTCTTCTATATAAGAAACGGGACAAAGATGCACACTCTTGCAACTTCTAAAAAACATAGCACTGGAAGTTCTAATTAGAGCAATTAGGAAACAAAAAGAAGTAAAAGTCATAAAAATTAGAAAGAAAGAAGATGGCATAATCTATATATTGAAAACTCAAAAGACTTTACCAAAAAACAGTTAAGTGAATAAATGAATTTAGTAAAGTTGCAGCATACAAAATCAACATACAAAAATCAGTCATGTTTCTACACAATAACAATGAACTATTTCAATAAAAAAATTAAGAAAATGATCTCATTTACAATAGCATCAAAAACTAAAACACTTAGGAATAAACTTAACTAAGGAGGTGAAAGATCTGTACACTGAAAACTGTAAGACATTGATGAAAGGAATTGAAGACATAAATAAACAGAAAGATATCCCATTGTCATGGTTAATATTATGTGATAACTTGACAGGGATAAGAGATACCCAGATAGCTACAAAACATTATTTTGGAGTGTATCTGTGAGCATGTTTTCACTAAGAGCCCAAACAAAACAAAAAAGTAGGAGAAAGGGTTATATTATTTGTTTTTTATTTGTCACTCTGTTTCTCCCCTCCATCTCCCTTTATTTAGGATTAACAGAATATTTGTATTCCTTTTGATTGTTTGAGTATAACCCTTTTTAAAAAATTGCTGCCTTAGGGATTGCACTATGCACCTTTAACCTGTCACAATGTTGAACTAGTTAACATTAATATTGTACCACTTTTAGTAAAATGTAAGAATGTTACAATATTATTATTCAATTTACTCCCTTCTTTGTGTTATGGTTTTTATATATTATAGATCTTCATACATTATAAACTTTGTTTCATTTGATTTCATGTGTTTTAGGCAAATTAAAAGAAAAATAAGTTTCTAAATTTCCAGTGCTCTTCATTTCCAACTATAGATGTGATTTTCTCTGTTTCTCTGCTAAAGAAATCCCTTCGGTATTTCTTATAGTGCAGACCTGCTAGTGAAGAATTCTCTCAGTTTTTACTCATCTGAAAATTGTTTATTTTACCTTTATTTTTATTTTGAAGTATATTTTCATGGGATATAGAACTCTTAGTTGACCTTTCTTTCTTTTTCTTTTCTTTCAGTACTTTAAAGATGCAGTTCCTGATATTCTGGTTCTCCATTAGTTCTGAGAAGGCAGCAACCATCCATATTACTGTTACCCTTTATACAACAAATCATTTTTGTCTGCTTTCAAGATTTTCTATCGTTAGATTTCAGCAGTTTAACTATGACGTGCCTAAGAATAATATTTTCTTTTTTTTCTTTCTGAGACAGAGTCTTGCTCTGTCACCCAGGTTGGAGTGCAGAGGCATGTTATCGGCTCACTGCAATCTCTGCCTCCCGGATTCAAGCAATTCTCCTGCCTCAGCCTCCCGAGTAGCTGAGATTACATGCACATGCCACTATGCCTGGCTAATTTTTGTATTTTTAGTAGAGACGGGGTTTCACCTTGTTGGCCAGGCTAGTCTCGAACTCCTGACTTCATGATCTGCCCACCTCGGCCTCCCAAAGTGCTGGGATTACAGGTGTGAGCCACTGTGCCCGGCCAGAATGATATATTCTATGTTTACCTTCTTTGGAGTTTGCGGAACTTCTTGAACTTGTAATTTATATGTTTTCGGCCATTTTTTTTTTTAATTTTGGTCCCATTTTCTCTTTCTTTCTCCTTTCTCTGTGAGACTACAATTACATGTTTGTTATATTTTTGTCACATTCTTCCACAGGTCCGTAAAGCCCTGTTAACTTATTTTTTTCATTTTCTATTCTTTCCTTTCTTCTGAGATATACAGAGATACTAACCAACCTTTAAGTTCATACCTGTTCTTCTGTCATGTTTAATCTTCTGTTAAGTAAGCCCATGCCAGCCATGCATTTTTATTTTGGATATTTTATATATTATTTATATTATTTTCATTATATGTGTTTCATATTTTAGTCCATTTATTTTTAGCTTCGAATCTCTACTGAGATTTCCCATGCAAATTTTTATTTTTTAAATTTATTTTTTATTTTTATGGGTACATAGTATGTGTATATATTTATACGGTACATGAAACATTTTGATACAGACATGCAATTTGAAATAAGCACATTATAGAAAATGAGGCATCTATCCTTTCAAACATTTGTCCTTTGTGTTATAAACAATACAATTATACTCTTTCAGCTATTTTAAAATATACAATTAAATTATTTTGACTATAGTCACCCTGTTGTGCTATCAAATATTAGATATTTATTCTTTCTATTTTTTGTACCCATTAACTACCCCCACCTCCTCTCCACTGCCTACTACCCTTCCCAGCCTTCGGTAACCATCCTTCTACTCTCTATCTCCATGAATTCAATTGTTTTGATTTTTACACCCACAAATAAGTGACAACATGAGATGTTTGTCTTGCTGTGCCTGGTTTATTTCACTTAACAGTTCCATCTGTGTTATTTCAGATGACAAGATCTCATTCTTTCTTATGGCTGAATAGTAGTCCATTGTGTATATTTACCACGTTTTCTTTATCTGTTCATCTGTTGATGGACACTTAGATGGCTTCCAAACCTTGGCTATTATGAACAGTGCTGCAACAAACATGGGAGTGCAGATATCTCTTCAATAAACTCGTTTCCCTTCTTTTGAGTATATACTCAGCAATGGGATTGCTGGAACATATAGTAGCTCTATTTTTAGTTTTTTTGAAGAACCTCCAAACTGTTCTTCATAATGTTTTTAATAATTTTAATCATCACCAAAATTGTACAAGGGTTCCCTTTTCTCCACGTTCTTGCCAGCATTTGTTATTGCCTGTCTTTGGATATAAGCCGTTTTAAGTGGGGTAAGACGATATCTCACTGTAGTTTTGATTTGCATTTCTCTGATGATAAATGTTGTTGAGTACTTTTTCATATACCTGTTTGCCATTTGTATGTCTTAAGAAATGTCTATTCAAATCTTCTGCCCATTTTAAAATTGGATTAGATTTTTTTCCTATAGAGTTGTTTGAATTCCTTATATATTCTCCTTATATAATCCCTTCTCAGATGGATAGTTTGAAAATATTTTCTCCCATTCTATGACGTGTTGATTTTATCGTTTGTTGTACAGAAGCTTTTTAACTTGATGTAATCCCATTTGTCCATTTTGGCTTTTGTTGCCTATGCTTGTGGGGTATTACTCAAGAAAATTTTGCCCAGACCAATGTACTGACGAGTTTCCCCAATGTTTTCTTGTAGTGGTTTCATAGTGTGAAGTCTTAGATTTAGGTCCTTAATGCATTTTGCTTAGATTTTTGTATATGGCAAGAGATAGGTGTCTAGTTTCATTTTTCTGCATATGGATATCCTGTTTTCCCAGATCATTTATTGAAGAGACTGTTTTTTTCCCCAGTGTATGTTCTTGGCATACACTGGGGAAAATAAGTTCACTGTATGTGTATGGATTTGTTTCTGGGTTCTCTTTTCCATTCCATTTGTCTGTATGTGTTTTTATGCCAGTACCATGCTGTTTTGGATACTATAGGTCTATAGTATATCTTGAAGTCAGGTATGTGATTCCTCTGGTTTTGTTCTTTTCACTCAGGATAGCTCTAGCTATGATGTATCTTTTCTGGTTTCATGTAAATCTAGGATTGCTTTTTCTATTTCTGTGAAGAATGTCATTGGTATTCTGATAAGGATTGCATTGCATCCATAGATTCCTTTGGGTTGTATGAATATTTTAACAATATTGATTCTTCCAATTCATAAACATGAAATATCTTTCCATTTTTGTGTTTATTTCCATTTCAATTGTCTTTAATTTATTTCATCAATGTTTTATAGTTTTTATTATAGAGATCTTTCAGTTCTTTTGTTAATCCTTATGTATTTAATTTTGTTTGTGGCTACTGTAAATGTGATCACATTTTTATTTTTTTCAGATTTTTCACTGTTGGCATATAGAAATGCTGCTGATTCTTGTATGCTGATTTTGTATCCTCCAACTTTACTGAATTCATTTATTATTTCTAATAGTTTTTCTGTGGAGTCTGTAGGTTTTTCCAAATATAAGATTATATCATCTGCAAACAAGGATGACTTCTTTCCAATTTGGGTGCCCTTTGTTTTTTTTTCTTGTCTAATTTTTCTACCTAGGACTTCCATTACTATGTTGAACAACAGAGGTGAAAGTGGGTATCCTTGTCATGTTCCACATCTTAGAGAAAAGGCTTTCAGTTTTTCCCCCTTCTGTATGATATTAGCTGTGGGTCTGTCATATATGGCTTTTATCGTGTTGAGTTATGTTCCTTTTGTTGTGTTGAGGTATCCCTTTTTAAGGGATTTTATCATGACAGAATTTGAGATATTTTATCATGACAAAAAGCAGAATGATTTTCATCCTTCATTCTGTTGATATGATGTATCACATTGATTCATTTGCATATGCTAAAACAACCTTGTATTTCTGGGATAATTCCCATTTGGTCATGATGAATGCTTTGGTTTGAATTTGGTTTGCTAGTATTTTGTTGAGGATTTTCACATCAATATTCATCAAAGACATTGGCCTGTAGTTTTCCTTTTTGTTTTTGATGTGCCTTCATCTGGTTGTTATATTGGGGTGATACTGGCCTTCTAGAATGAGTTTGGAACTATTCCCTCCTCTATTTTTTGGAATAGTTTGAGCAGGATTGATATTAGTTCTTTAAATCTTTGGTAAAATTCAGCAGTGAAGCGATCAGATCCTGGACTTTTCTGTGCTAAGAGACTTTTTATTATGGCTTCAAACTCATTACTTGTTATTACTCTGTTCAGGATTTGGATTTCTTCATGGTTCAATTTTAGAAGGTAGGGATTTACCCATTTTCTCTAGATTTTCCAATTTATTTGCATATACTTGCTCATAGTAGCCACGAATGAGTCTTTGAATTTTTGTGGTATCAATTGTAATGTCTCCTTTTTGATCTCTGATTTTACCTGTTTGGGTCTTCTCCTTTTTTTCTTTATTACTCTGGCTAAAGATTAGTTAATTTTATCTTTTCCAAAAATCCCAACTTTTTGTTTAATTGATCTTTTGTATTGTTTTCATTTCAAATTCATTTATTTTGGCTCTGATCTTTATTATTCCTTTCCTTTTACTAATTTTTGGTTTAGTTTCCTCTTGTTTTCCTAGTTATTTCAGAGGCATCATTAGCTTATTTATACAAAGGGTTTTTTTATTTTTATTTTTTTATTTTGAGACAGAGTCTCTCTCTGTCATCCAGGCAGGAATGCAGTGACACGATCTTGTCTCACTGCAACATCCACCTCCCAGGTTCAAGAAATTCTCATGCTTCAGCCTCCCTAGTAGCTGGGATTACAGGCATGCACCACCATGCCTGGCTAATTTTTTGTATTTTTAGTAGAGATATGGTTTCACCATGTTGCACAGGCTGATCTCAAACTCCTAAGCTCAGGTGATCCACCTACCTCAGCCTCCCAAAATGTTAGGATTATAGGTGTGAGCAACCACACCCAGCTCGGACTTTTTTTTTTTTTTTTTTCAGATGGAGTCTCACTCTGTCACCCAGGCTGGAGTGCAGTGGTGCAATCTCAGCTCATTGCAACCTCTACCTCCTGGGTTCAAGCAATTCACCTGCCTCAGCCTCCCAAGTAGCTGGGATTGTAATCCCAGGTGCCCGCCACTACACCCAGCTAATTTTTGTATTTTTAGTAAAGATGGGGTTTCACCATGTTGGCCAGGCTTGTCTCGAACTCCTGACCTTGTGATTCGCCTGCCTCAGCTTCCCAAAGTGCTGAGATTACAGGCATGAGCCACCGTGCCTGGCTGAAGTTTCTTTTTTCATGTAGGCACTTATAGCTATAAATTTTTCTCTACTGCTTTCACTGTATCCCATAGGTTTTGCTATGTTGTTTCCATTATGATTTGTTTCAAGAAATTTTTCAGTTTCCTTCTTAATTTCTTCATTAAACCACTTGTCATTCATGGGTATATTATTTAATTTCTACATGCTTGTATAGTTTCCAAAATTATTCTTGTTGTTGATTTCTAGTTTTATTCCATTGTAGTCAGAGAAGATGCTTGGTATTATTTCAGATTTGTTTAATGTTTTAAGACTTGTTTTGTGACCTAACATACGGTCTGTCCTTGAGAACAATCCACATGCTGAGGAAAAAAAAGTGTATTCTGCAGCCTTTGGATAAAATGTTCTGTAAATATCTGTTAGATCCATTTGTTCTATAAGGCAGATTAAGCCCAATGTTTCTTTGCTGAGTTTCTGTCTGGAAGATCTGTCCAATGCTGAAAGTGGGTATTGAAATCTCCAGCTATTATTATATTGAGATCTATCTCTCCCTTTAGCTCTAATAATATTTGCTTTATATAGATAGATACTCTAATGCTGGGGACATATATATTTACAATCATTATATCCTCTTGCTCAATTGAAAACTAACATTATATAATGATCTTGTCTCTTCTCGCAGGCTTTGTATTGAAATCTATTTTGTCTGATTTAAGTACAGCTATTCCTGCTTTTTTTTGTTTTCCATTGAGATGGAATATCTATTCTCATCCATTTATTTTCAGTCTGTGTGTATCTTTATAGGTGAAATGATTTCTTGTAGGCAACAGATCATTGGGTCTTGTTTTTTCATCCATTCAGCCATTATATGTCTTTTGATTGGAAGGTTTAGTTCATTTACATTCAATGTTATTATTAATACCTAGAGACTTACTCTTGCCATTTTGTTATTTGTTTTCTGGTTGTTTGTGATCTTATCTTCCTTCTTACCTTCTTACCTTCATTCCTGTCACCCTTTTAATGAAGGTAATTTTCTCTGGTGGTATGATTTAATTTCTTGGTTTTTTGTGTGTGTGTGTGCATTGCATGATTTTTAATTTGACGTTACCATGAGGTTTACAAATACTAGCTTATTATCCATACTAGCTTATAACCTCAAATAAATTTATTGATAATACTGAATACAAATATAGACAATTTTTTAAATTTTATTTTCAGGGGTACATGTGCAGGATGTGCAGGTTTGTTACACAGGTAAATGTGTGCCATTGTGGTTTGCTGTACAGATGGACCCATCACCTAGGTATTAATCCCAGCATCCACTAGCTATTCTTCCTAATGCTCTTCCTCCTCTTCCTACCAATCCCCCAACAGGCCCTAGTGTGTATCATCCCTACCCCCACCCATGTATTCATGTGTTCTCATCATTGAGCTCTCACTTATAAGTGAGAACATGCAGTATTTGGTTTTCTGTTCTTGAGTTAGTATGCTAAGGAAAATGGCCTCCAGCTGCATCCATGTCACTGTAAAGGACATGATCTCATTCCTTTTTATGGTTACACAGTATTCCATGGTATATATGTACATTTTCTTTAGTCTATCATTGATGGGCATTTAGGTTCATTCCATGTGTTTACTATTATGACTAGTGCTCCAATGAACATATGTGTGCACGTGTCTTTATAACAGAAGGATTTCTATTCCTTCAGGTGTATACCAAGTAATGGGATTGCTGGGTCAAATGGTATTTCTGCCTCTAGGTCTTTGAGGAATTGCCATACTGTCTTCCTCAGTGATTGAACTAATTTACACTCCCCACAACAGTGTAAAAGTGTTCTTTTTTCTCTACAACCTCAACAGCATCTGTTGTTTTTTGACTTTTTAATAATAGCCATTGTTAGTGTGAGATGATATCTCACTGTGGTTTTGATTTACATTTCTCTAATGATCAATGATGTTGAGATTTTTTTCATGTTTATTGGCTGTATGTATGTCTTCTCTCCAGAAGTGTCTACTCATGTCCTTTGCCCACTTTTTAATGGTTTTGTCTTATAAATTTGTTTAAGTTCCTTGCAGATGCAAGATATTAGACCTCTGTCAGATGGACAGATTGCAAAAACTTTCTCCCATCCTGCAGGTTGTCTGTTCACTCTGATGATAGTTTCTTTTGCTGTGCAGAAGCTCTTTAATTAGATCCCATTTGTCATTTTTGCTTTTGTTGCAATTGCTTTTGGCATCTTTGTCATGAAATCTTTGCCCAGGCCTATGTCCTGAATGGCTTGCCTGGATTATCTTCTAGGGTTTTTATAGTTTTGATAACTCATTATTTTGATCTGATGACAACTTAACACTAAGTGCATAAACAGACAAAACACACAAAAAGAAAACTAAGAAAACTCTAACTTCATTTCCCTGCTTAACTTTTTGTTTTCTCTTTATGTTTTATTATACTGCCTATGTCTTGAAAAGTTGTTGTAATATATTATTTATGATTGCTTCATTTAGTCTTTCCACTTAAGATAAAGACAGTTTGCACACCACAGTGTTATAATATCCTGTGTTTTTCTGTGTGCTTACTATTACCAGTGAGTTTTGTACCTTCAGGTGATTTCCTTCTTGCTCATTAACATTTCTTTCAGATTGAAGAACTCCCTTTAGCATTTCTTTTATGACAGGTCTGGTGTTGATGAAATCCCTCAGCTTTTGTTTGTCTGGGAAGATCTTTATTTCCCCTTTATGTTTGAAGAATATATTCACCAGATATAGTATTGTAGGGTAAAAGTTTTATTTTTCCCCTTTGGCACCTTAATTATGTCATGTCACTCTCTCCTGGCCTGTAAAGTTTTCACTGAAAAGTCTGCTGCCGGATGTATTGGAGCTCCATTGTATGTTATTTGTTTCTTTTCCCTTGCTGCTTTTGGGATCCTTTCTTCATCTTTGACCTTTCGGAGTTTGATTATTAGATGCCTTGAGGTAGTCTTTTTTGGGTTAAATCTTCTTAGTGTTCTATAACCTTTCTGTGGTTGAATGTTGATATCTGCCTCTAGGTTTGGGAAGTTCTCTGTTATTACTAGAATTTCTGCTTGATTCTTTTCAGTTATTTCAATCTTTATGTTAAATTTATGTGATAGAATTCTGAATTCTTTCTCAGTGTTTTCTTAAGTTTCCTCAGGTATTTTGAATTCTCTAAAAGGTCACATGACTCTGTCACTCCAGGATTGGTCCCTGATTCCTTAGTTTGGTGAGGTCCTGTTTTTCGGGATGATATTAATGCTTGTAGAAGTTCATCAGCATCTGGGCACTGGAGAGTTAGGTATTTACTGTAGTCTTCAGTCTGAGCTTGTTTGTGCCCATCCTTCTTGGGAAGACTTTCCAGGTATTTGAAAGAACTTGGGCCACAAGCCCAATATCACCGTTGTTTTTGCAGACTCAAAGATGTACCATTTTAGTGGTTTTGGATAAGACAGGAAACAATTCTCTGGATTACCATGCAGAAAATCTTCTTCTTTTCCCTTTCTTTCTCCCAAACAAATAGAGCCTTCTCTCTATGCTGAGCTAACTGGAACTGGAGGTGTGGTGATGTAAGTAACCCTGTGGCCACCAGCACTGGGACTGTGCTGGGTCTGACTTAAAGCCAGCACTGCATTGGGTCTTGCCCAAAGCCTGCTGTAACCACTATCTGGCTACCTCCTATGCTCACCGAAGGCCCTAGTACTCTATGATCAGCAGGTGGCAAAGCCAGCCAGGTTTGTGTCCTTCCCTTCAGGGTGGTGAGTTCCTCCAGGCCCGAGGCAGATCCAGAGATGCTATCTGGGATCCAGAATTTGAGTCACAAACCTTAGAAATTTGCCTGATGTTTTATTCTACTGTGGCTAAGCTGGCACTCAAACTGCAATACTAAGTTTTTCCTACTCTTCTCTTCCCTTTCCACAGGCAGACAAGCCTCTTTCTGTGGCCACTACCACCCTCACCCCATGGGGGAATTCTGCCAGTCTACCACTGATGTTCACTTAAAGCCCAAGGGCTCTTCCATCAGCTTGTGGTGAATGCTGCCAGGCCTGGGACACACCCTTCAAGGAAATGAACTCCCCTCTCATCCAGTGTAGGTCCAGAAATTCTGTCCAAGAGCCTAGGCCTGGACTCAAGACCCCAAATCCCTGCTTGTTGCTCTACCCCACTGTGGACAAGCTGGTACCTAAGGCGCAAGACAAAATCTCTTTTACTTTTCCCTCTGCTTTTCTTAAACAAAAGGAGTTTTCACCATAGCCACCACATCTGGGAATGTGCTAAGTCATACATGTAGTCAGCATGTCTCAGAGCCCAGAACCCATGGGGTATTCCCTGGATATCGCTGCTGCTTATTTAAGGCCCAAGGGCTCTTTAGTAAGTAAGTGATGAGTCCTCCTGCCAGGTCTGGGTCATTCCCTTCAAGGTAGTGGGTTCTCTTTTGGCCCAGGGTGTTTCTAGAAATGCCATCTAGCAGCTAGGGCCTGAAATGGGGACCTCACCATTCTGCCCAGTGCCCTATCCTATCCTAGAATCCAAGATGCAAGACAAAGTCCTCTTTACTCCTCTCCTTAGACAGAAGGAAGGAGCTACTTTCATTGCTGTGAGCTGTGTAGCCTGTGGTTGTGGGAGGCATAGCACAATCACTCCTGTAGCAACCCTGCCTGATGTCTCCCTAAGTAAAATGCCACCCTCTGAGCCCAACCCAGCACTAGGAGTTGCCTAGGATTGCAGTCCTTGTGTCCTAAACTGTCTTTACTAGGACCCTACAGCACTTTGGCCTGCAGCGGTGACACTTGCCAAGAAACTCGAGTTCCAACCACTGGGATGGGTGATTCCCTTCTGACTAGGTCTGATTCAAGTGCTGCCTCTTTGCACAGGTGCTGGCTGAGCCCAGCATGGCTTTGCTCTCCACTATGACAGGGCAGCACTGAGATCAATATAAATCCTTCAATCGCACTCTGCCTTTCCCAAGTGCACAGACTCTCTGTGCCGCATGGCCACTGCTTAGGGGTTTGGGGAGTGTGTGTCAGCAATTCAAGACTAAAACTGGGAACTGTAATTGCTCACTTGATTTTGGATTCTTGTGGTGGTGCTTTTCTGTGTACAGAGTTGTGAAAATTCGGCATTCCAGCGGTGGGGAGTGGGAGACAGGATGAATGGTGTAGGCTTCTATTCTGCCATCTTGCTCTGCCCCAGATTTTCTATTCGTTTGGAACATATTTTATTGCTGTATTCTAGGGCCCAGTCAGGAAGTAGAAAACTCACCAAAAAATCTGAATAGGAAAATGTAATTAAAATAATTATTAACTACTAAGAAATAAAGAGAATTCCCAGGCATATTTAAATTGCAAATATACAGAACAGACACTGTTTCTAGGATGGAAGCAGAGTAACTAAGGAATAAATAAACATAGAATAAGTTACCTCTATTCCCAGGGCTGAGATTCAGATGTGATTGGAGGGAGTGTGGCTATGGCTCCCTGGATGGCAGGAAAGTTAGTGATGTGTTTAATCTAGGGATGGCAAACAAAAATCACCTGCTGAAGTGCCCAGCCCAATGATATACTACTGAGAAGCTGCCTGATGAGGTGTTGCTGAAATTCACTGGAAACCCACCTTCTGGGTGTCATATTCTACAGGCTACCTCACACTCAGCAACCAGAATTTTCAAAAAATACAAAATAAAAAGCATATCAGAATGAAGAAGAGAAAGAAGCCCCTTTCTCCCACAAAGTTCCTTCAGCACCTCCTATTACCAAGACTTAAGGGCTCATGCCAAGCCTGGGCAACATAGTGAGACCCTATCTCTACAAAAAAAAAAATTTATTAGCCAGGCATAGTGGCACATGCCTGTTGTCCTGGCTGTTTGGGAGGCTGAGGCAGGAGGATCACTTGAGCCCAAGAGTTTGAGATTCCAGCAGGCTAGGATCATGCCATTGCACTCCAGCATGGGTGACAGAGCAAGACCTTGTATCCAAATAAAATTTTAAAAATCTTAATATTGTGCTGACAAAAGAGAAAAGTTTATTCGCTCTAGCTATAGATCTTAAAGCAGGGAAAAGAAAGGTAGACTTGGAGCTGAGAGACAATAAACCGATAACATAGTTACAATAGCTGCTTTAAAATTGTTGTCTGCTAGTTCCAACATTTATGTTACCTTAGGGTTGATTTATTTTGACTCATTTTTCTCTTGACTATGAGTCACAGTTTTCTGTTTCTTTGCATGCCTGCTAATTTTTAATCTGTAGTAGACATTGTGGATAATATTTTGCAGAGACTCGATTCTGTTATCATCTTCTGGATAATGTTGGTTTTTATTCTAACAGGCAGTTAAATTATTGGATGATCACTTCAAACTTGTAGAGGTTTCACACATTTTGGAGTGTGTCTCATGGTTTATGCATAGATGTAGTGTGAATCCTTAAGGTTTATATTTGGGGATCGTCTACTCCTGCAACGTGAAATTAATGGGGTTTCCATGAAGAGCTTGAGTTTACCAAACTGTTTCAATACGGCCAGACTCGAATTCCAAATTCTGTCTCCCTTAGGAAGGGCAGCAATTGAAATCTCTCTCAGGATTTCAGCTGTTGCCTTCTGCTGGGTTCCTTAGAATCTCCCCCCTTATATGCATATCAGAGAGTAGCCAAGATTTGAGGACTGTTTATGTAAAGATTTGGGGGTTCTTTCTTCCATGGATTCCTCCTTGCCAGGATTTCCCACTCAATTTCCAACTTCTCAGGCAGCCCTCAATTCTGTTCTCTGGCACCTTAAGTCAATAACAAAACAGCTTTCAGCTAATCTCTAGCTGTTCTGTGCCTTTCAGGCTAGATAGTTCCCACAGAGAAAAAGCCATGTTGAAGTGTACCTTACCCAGTGAAGTTTTCCTCCTTTAAGGGTCCTATCCTTCACAGTTTCTGGCCTGCTTTTTGGTACTCATAAGTTTCTGAAACAAACTCCTCCTCCTCTACAATACCAAAAATAGACAAGATGATTTCTAAGAGACATTCTTACTCTAAGAGCTTTGGATATGACTTTGAGCGGCAGGTAGATCACAACACACATAGAAATGAATCTGTTTATTTTAACTGAAAGTGTTATAAGTTGTCATGTTAGTACAATTTGCACTGTATTCAATACATACTGACTATAGTTCTAGATAGCATATTAATTATACTGGGGTATAATAAAGTGGAAAAATAGGACAAATGTAGCTGTATAATAATTTATCTGATTCCTTCTTTCAGAGTCAGCTGTATGTCTTCATAATAAATAACTTTAGTTAATGAAGCATGCTTATAAAATGTGTTTGTATATGAAAAAGAGATCAGCACAGTATAGAATTCATATTGTTCCTGAACTTTCACCATGCTTCTCTTTGGAAATATATTCATGTTTCTGTATGGGTAAACTATTGCTCTAACACAATCTATTGAACATGGATGGTCTCCCGGGCAAAGCATCAGGTCACATAGCACAGCTGGCTGAAGAGAAGTAATTGGAGAAAGGATTTATAGCTCAGTAACAAGCAGACATCTTCAGTGGCCTGTTTCTTTCTTTTCTCATTAACCTGTCTGAAGTTTCATTTCTTTGCAACTACCAGCTGCAGATGGCTTCATCCTTGTTCAGCTGGATCTCAAATAAATCTAGTCTTGGGTAGTACTTCATCTTGTGTAAAAGAAAAAAAAATGTGAAGAACAATAAGAAGAGCAGCTCCTCGGTGTAATGATGAAGAGTCACTAATCTCTGACTGCAGAGGGGAAATGCTTAGGGACAGCCTGTCTGTATTCCTTTCTCTCTATTTTATTAAGTGCTTCTGTGCTTTTCTTTTCTTAATATAAAATATTATACACTGCAAAAAAAACCCCACATAGCACATGAAAGTAAAAAGAGAAAATTTTTTAGTTCACTATTAACCTGACTACATACTATAAAAAATGTTTATCATTATTATAAGCATTTTGCTGTATAAACTTGCACAAAGTAGCACCATTCACTTCTTTACCTAAATGCACATCTATATTATTCATTTTAGTTGCAGTGTATTGTATGGATGTACATGCTTTTAAACTTAAACTTTATTTTATTGATCTTCTACTAATGGGTGCTCAGTTTATTCGTTTATTTTGTTCTTGATTGATATTACCATGAGTATCCTTATACATGTATTGTTTTGCATTATTTCTGTAAGTTTACAGAAGAAAGATTGTTGCATAAAGGGCATAGACATTTTTAAAGCTTTTCATGGACATAAACATGCGTCCTTCCAGATAGAACATACCAGTATCTACTCCCACTATGATGTGAGAATTTTCTTCACCCTAAGACACATATTATGTGTACTAAAAATTTGAGTACAAGTAATAGCAAAATCTAACTTTTTGAAACACTTGCTACATAGCAGCATCTGTTCACAAGCATTTTAGATTAATGATCCCATTTACATCTAAAACACTTCTATAATGTAGGGGCTGTGATTATTATTCTCATTTTACAGGTGAAAAACTGAAGCACAAGGAAACAACTAGTCAGGTCAACATGCAGTAGAAGTAATGCCAAGATTTAATCTCAAGCAGTGTGATTTCACAGGCTGAACTTTTAATGGAGTCTCAGGAAAAACAGTTTGGCATAACTAAATAAGTGGCATAAAGCCCTTGGTGTGAGAACAGTTGCAACTTCCCTTCTTGCCTCTAGAACACCACACTTTCTTGGCATCCATCCTATTTCATGGGCAATTCCTTCCTAACTCCTTTGCTGGCTCCTCTTCCATCTGATTCCTAAATGGTGCAGTACTCAAAGCCCAGTCCTGGGCTTTGATCTCTTCTCTTTTTACACTGTGTCTTAGGTGACCTCCTGCAGTCTTCTCACTTTAAAGATCACATAAAAAACAATGATTCCCATACTGTATATACAGTCCTGACCTTTCCTTGGGCTCATATATCTAATTGCCTTCTCAATACCACTGCAGGGTCTAATCAGCACCTCAAATTTAAGATGGCCAGAACAGAATTCATAGTTTCCTGAACTTGTTCCTCATTTGTCTCCCACATCTCAGTAAATGATATCACTAGTAGTAAGTTGCTCAAACCAAAAATCTGAGTTAACATGATTTCTTATTTTTCCTTTTATCTCTATATCCATTTTATGAGTAACTTCTCTCTACTGTACCTCCGAGATATGTCTCAAATCCATTCTTTTTTCCCTGTCTTCGCTATCACTCCCTTAGCTCAAGCCACCATCACTTCTAACAGCCACTCCAACTCTCTCTATAAACAATTCTCTATACATTAAGAATAATCTTTGAAAATATAAATCTGATTATATCTCACCATAATTTGAAATTTTCAATGACTTCCCAGAAGATTTAGGATAAAATTCAAATCCTTACTCTAGTTTACAATCCCCTCGTTACATGGATCTTGCCTATCTTTCTTTCACATTGGGTAACATTCTCCCCTGACCACCATGCTATAGATATACTATTTTCCTTTCTGCTACTTGAAAATATCAAACTTATCTCCAATGATGTAATTTTTCACTAGCTGTTCCCTTTGCTAGGAATGCTCTTCTCTTAATCCAGTGGTTCTCAAATCAGAGACTATTTTGCTCCAGGGGTATATTTGGCAATGCCGTCCCAGACATTTTTGTCACAACTGGGGAGATGATACTAGCTTCTCATACTAGAGACCAGGGATGTTGCTAAGCGTCTTCTAGTGCACAGGATAGCCCCCCACAACAAAGAATTATCTGGTCCAAAATTTCGATAGTGGGAAGGTTGAAAAACCCACTTTTATCAACAAATAACTAGCTCTTTTTTATTTTTTAGATCTCAGCATATATTTTAATTCTTCAGAGGCCTTTCTTGATCACTTAAACCCAAGTCACCTACTATCACAGTAGTTTAATTCCCTACAATGTGTTTGTCATTCCTTGAATTTTTTCATGTTTATTCATTTAGTTTGCTTGCTCTTTGTCTGTGTATTTCTCTACATTATAAACAACATGAGAGTAAGAATATTCTCTTATTAAACATTGTATCCCAACCACCACGAACAGTGGTTCAAAGAAACCACAGCTCAAAGAAGAGCTACATAAAGATAGTAGAGGGGATGAAAAACTGAGACTGTGATGTTCTGTTTTTACTGGAGAGGTGAGAATATTGACCACTGTACTTGCAACTTCATACTAGAAACCTAGGGTTCAAAGTAGGTAAGACACTAAGGCAAAAAGATGAGCTTGGAGGGTGGGTAGGATGATCTAGGGCAATCACCTGAAAAAAGCATAATTTTTGTAAGACATTACTAACATTTGTAAGGTCTCCAACAACAGTGGTGGAAGTGGAAAAAGGAGGAAGGTTTTAGGCAACAGTGGCAAATATAAAGGTGGCAGCCAAAGCCCCAGATAACTTAGCAGAATTCTGATCTACGTTTCCTTTCTCTCCTTCTCCTGACAATCCCAACCTTAGTATCCAGGTTACAGGGGCCTCAAAGCACTGAAAAAGCTCTCAAATATTTCAAATATTTTACCACTAAGATTCCCCCCCAAATTACCTTTGGCACTGACAAAGATAGGACCCAAGTCTACTCCTGCAACTTAAATGGTCTTAGACCTGTACCAAATTGTTCTCTGGGAAGAGCATGACCTGAGTATGTGAGAGAGATTAGCATCAGTAAGATCAAATAATCTTTTTCTAAAATACAGTACTCATTAGGCCCAGTTTAAATAATATGTCAATCAAATCAATCAGTCAAATATTCACCAAGTACCTACTATGCACCTAAACTAGTATTACCAGCTGTTCTACCTCTGGCATGGCCTAGATAATTGTCATAAGAGAGGAAGACTAAGGCTGAGGGTAGATAAAATGTGAACAAGGTCCAGACAGTGAGAGATGTCAAGCATGAAGTTAGTTCCAGCCATAGATCATAGAGAAGCTCATAATCAGGAGCATGGAGACAGAGAACAGGATCTGCTCCAAACAAGGACCTGGCATCAAAGATGCAAAATGTAATCTCAAGTCCTGAAATGTAGACAGTGAACAGTGATGGGGATTCCAGAACAGGCAATAAATCACCAAGTGGAAGGGAGGCAGGCACTGGTTCAGGACTCTAACCCAAGAATTTGGGGATCTAAAGGGTGGAGATGACAGGTAGGATTAGTAAAAAAACAAAGCACAGCGCAAGTGCTGTTGTATGATTCCCAGCATGTTACCAATGCAGGAACTCTGGCAAGGATGCAAAACTCAATGTGTGAGACTTTCCTTGGTAAAGACACTAGACTAGCACAGGCAGGGATCAACATATTGTTTTTCTGTTTAGGGTAGAGGTGGGTCCAGGTGAATAGTTTCCATAAGAAGGTCAATATTGGACAATAAGAGTCAGCATTTAGTCAGGGCAAGATTGTAAGGGGCTCTGAATGCCAGCATGGCAGAAACAGCAAGTTATCATCTAATATTTATTCTTTCCTTTCCTGGTAAAAGAACCACTGTTTTATTTTCGGCAAGAATACCTTTAGTTAAAAATCATGTTTCTCTTTGCTTCCCTCTCAGCTATGTGTAACTAAGTTGTATGTAACCTTCAGCTATATGTAACTAAGAATTGGCTAAAGAGATGGAGTGTTCTGTGGGGTATCCAGGAAGACTAAGGGAGCTGCTTCAGCTGGTGTGAATTTCTTTATGTCTACTGTTCCCCCTTCTGTCGGTGATGACTATAAATGCTAACAGTCGTATTAGACCATGAGGTAACCTTGAGTGAGACCAGATGCCATGACTAGAAGCCATTAACTAAAAATTGCACATCACAAAGATAGGAAGGGTATTGGTCCCAGATGAACAAATGAACCTGACGTACCAGTCATGGCATGCACTCCTCCGGATTTTTTTTTTAAGCAGGGTCCTGTTCTGTCACCCAGGCTGGAGTGCAATGGCACAACAATCGTGACTCACTGCAGTCTCAACCTCCCAGGCTCAAGAAATCCTCCTACCTTAGCCTCCTGAGTAGCTGGGATTACAGGTGGGTGCCACCATGCCAGGCTAATTTATTTTATTTTTAGTAATCTAATTTTTAATTTTTTATGAAGACAGAGCTTCCCTATGTTTCCCAGGCTGCTCTCGAACTCATGGGCTCAAGCGATCCTCCTTATTCAGCCTCCCAAAGTGCTGGGATTTCAGGTATGAGCCACTGCAGCTGGCTGGATTTATCTTTTTTTTTTTTTTTTTTTACACGAGAGAGAGAAATAAAGATCTATTTTGCTTTAGTCACCATTAACCTGGCATCTCCATTATATGCAGATTCCCTTCATCTCAGTTGGTACAGTGGAGGAGTCAGGTGGACAGACTCTAGGGCAGTCCTCCATGATTCCACCTCCTACTGCTCATGCCCTTGGGCAATTGCCTTCCCCTCAGCATGGGCAGGGCCCGTCACTTGCTTCTCACTACAGGAAATGGCAAAGGTAAAGAGGTGTCACTCCCGTGTTTGCTTTATGTATGTAAGACTATGTCTTCTTAGCAGATTCTAGAGACTGTCTTCCTAGCTGGCTTTGAAGAAATAGCCAGGTTGAGAAGTCCACATGACAAGAAGCTGAGGGCAGCCTTTAGGAGCTGAGAGTGGTTTCTATATCCAACAGCCAGCAACAAACCAGGGTCCTCAGTTCTATGACCACTAGGAAATGAATTCTGCCAACAACCTGAAGAGGCTTGGAAATGAATTCTTCCCAGTCAGCCTCCAGATGTGAACACAGCCCAGTGAACACCTTGCTTGCAAACTTTTGAGAACTTAAACAGAGAAATCAGCTATGCTGTGCCCAGACTTCTGACCCACCAAAACTGTGAGATAATAAATGTGTGCCGTTTTAAGCTCCGGCATTTGTGATAATTTATTATGCCAAGGTAGATTGCTAACACAAGGAACCTGAACTTAATCTCAAATTTTCCATGGCTGTAGTTCACCTTATCCTACAAATTTACCATTCTGTTATTCTGTGGAGTGTGTACATGTGGAGTTCATAGTTACCTGATTTCACATATAATGCAAAATACATTGAATGATTTTCAAAAAGTAAAGGTATAGTCTTTACCTCCAAGAAGTCTGTTAAGTACTTTTGCATGCTCACTAACTGCCTTCACTGGCACCTTCATCAAAGGTAAGCAGGAGACTAGTTAGGGCTCATTCAGGCTTCTTGAACACGACAACTGATTGAGACCGTCCTTTTACTCATACAATGAGCCACACAAAGTGGCTTAATACACTTTTTTATATATGAAAAGAAAGAAGCAGAAAGGATTCCTATCTGCCCAAAAACATGATGAAGATTAAATAAACATGAGATTAATACACTTTTTTATACTTAAAAAGGAAGAAGCAGAAAAGAAAATATTGCAGATTCACATATGCCCGAAAATATGAAGATTAAGTAGTGAGATTTTCAGACAAAAGAGTGCCACGGAACTGTAAAACATTATTATTAATTAACATAGTTGTAAAAACTCAGGTTCCAAAAAGAGAAAAATCTTGGAAGCAATTATGAAATTCATTGTATGACATTTAGATTAAATACACACTTCTCTTAAGAATACAAAACACTGAGTACGTTCTTCAATCTACCAAATATGAATAATCCAATTTGATATCTTTCCACCTATCAGCCAGGGGTATTGAAAAACAACGGATGACTTAATAAACATAGAAAGCTTCTAACAACGTCAATGCGCTCAACTGCATTATATTATATCAAACATAATTGTTCTGTGTCATAACTAGATAACATAAATATCATAGAAAAGGTCAGAGAAAAAAGAGTCTCATTAACTTTCTTTTGTGTTAAACAATAGATTAATACCAGTTAATAAAGCAGTTGTGAGTCATTGTTTTCCCACAGAGTGCTGTTTTTGGGGTTGGGGCATGGATTAGAATAATGAGAGCTTATAACTTACTTTTAAAACTTTTTTCCAGAAGTAGAAGTTCTAAGTATGTTAATTACTTCTACTATGTCCCCATTACAGACAAAATGTATGATGTACTGCTTTTCATTCCAATACTTACAACTGAAATAAATCTTTTGATATGTGGCTTAATTATCTGGATATAAAATTCTTTTCAAACTAAGAATTCTATCAACTATAAGCTTGCCCCAAATGTATGACACATGACAGTCTTTGATATTTCCTTCATGACCCAACCCCACCAAAACCAACAAATAACTAGAAAAAAATTGTATTGTGATCCTTAAATATTCCATATGACTTTTGGAAATGAAATATTCAAATGGAAAATTACTTTGGCCAGCAATTGTAAATCAATTCTGTTCAATAAGCCTTGTGGTTAGTGGAAATCCCTCCATATTCTGGCAATAGAATGACAGTCACTCCTAGTTGTTGGTAATGGTATGAGTTGATAACATTTTATATCTTCCAAGGAAGTTGTATATTGGAAAGCAGACGGGAAAGAATTTGGCAGACTGAATTAGTTGTTGTTTGTCACATACAAATGGGATATAAGATTAATATTAAACAATTAAATTTCCACATGCATCTGAATTTCAAACAAATGATATACATATAATCCCTACATATTTCATGTCATATTACTCTAATTTCCTAAGTTTAGGTGTTTGATCACCTTTTGGTATAACTGTTTAAGTAAGTATTCATATTACTGATAATAGTTCACAGTTAATTGAAAAAGATTGAAAAAATGATAATTCTGGCTCTTTTAGGAGAGGCAGAGACTCAGGAGTTCTAGAGTAGAATAAAAAACAGCAACAAAAATAAAAAACACCTCAAAAAAGAATTCAGGAATAGAGATCAAAGAGTGTATCTCTATGGGAGAAAGTGTTGTCAGCCAAGCAGAAGCTGAGAACTTAAAGGGATCTTCAGGTTGCATTTTATTACACAGATCATCCTGAAGTTACACATTCTCCATGAAAAAAATTTCTAAAAATGCAGATAACTTTCGTCTGTACATCATTTGGTAGTTCATAAAGAGTTTTCATATCCATCATCTTGAATTTGAGTCTCATGGTAATTCTGTTAAGTTGATATTAGTCATTCCCATCATATAGTAGCTCATGGTCATACACTCAAAAGTGGCCCCAAAAGAACTAAGTCCACGTGTTCTTGAGTAGTGCTTCTCAAAGTTTAATTGAGATTTGTTAAAACACAGATTGCAATGTAGTAGATACAGGGTAGATTCTGAGACTCTGAACTTTTAACGAGCTCCTAGATAGTGCCAAAATAGCTAGTTCATATGGACCACAGATTGATTAGCAATGTGTAAGGCTAGATATAGTGCTTTTTCTATTACAGTACACTCCCCTCTCCTTTTCCATACCTACTGACATCTGTACCAAATATTTTATTTAAATATATCATATTTTGTGTGCATTCATTTTTTTCTATTTTCTCATGTACAAATATATCAACAAAGTATATGGTAAAGTTTTGTTAATGAGTAAGTAAAATACATTGTAAAAATCTGAAGAGCATAGTCCATGTTAAATAAGCTTTTTATTTCCTAAATAGCTAAGAACATAAAATATATGCAATCTGAAAATTGAAATAAAAATGTTTCCAAATAAAAATTCAGCTGATTGTTTTGACTATCCAGAGAACACAGCTGGTATCTATCCTGTACCACAGTGGAGAAGTAGGATGGAATTCAGGAAAATAGGAAGCAAGTTCTGAACTGAGAAGAGGCTGGGGTTTGAGGCAGAATTGAAAAGACCTGAGAGCATCTCTAAGTAAAACTCAAGATTCATGATTCATGTGAAGCTGAAACTCTCTACCTCTTATTACCCATCTTCTATAGTTTGTCACCTTTATCAATCCTGACATCTGTAATAAAGCAGTGAAATAGATGTTAACATCAAGGTTTCCACCAAGACACAGTGATTCAACAGAAGCTGCATGCCCAAGTGAGCGGGCCCATCACAGTTTTCTGACTCTGGGACTCCTCACCCAGGGCTCCTGACACTCCCTCAAGGTTCCGGAACAGTATGGGGCCTGCTTGAGACAAAGATTTCATCCTGACACAAAGACAAAATCCACCCTGCTGAATACAATTTAAAGGGGGTAGTGAGAGGCATAAATTATGTTTCTATTAGAACTTATGAGCCGTGGTTGCTTAAGATATGCTTTATGTAGTCTGGTTGTTTGGGTTCAACTTAGAGGGCTGTTTTGAAAGTACCTTCGACTACGCATAATGAGGACAAATGGGAGATGATGGGAAAAATGGTGATGTTGTGGCCACAGGCACAGGAAAGAGCTTCACGTTTTAGTGAAGTCAGAGAACCAAGTCGTGCTGCCATCATCTCACGCCACAGGGCATGCAGAACTGGTGCAAGAGCCCACAGCTCCTGCCTCTTAGTCAGCTAAGCTAATGTTATTCAGAAGTTTGATTTTAAAATGTTCTAGTAGCTAATAATTTTTAAGTTTATGACCCAGTTTTTCTACTTAGAATGGAAATCTGACTAGTTTAAAATGAATGTACCCTTCAGCTCACAAGATAAATTAGCCTTAAAAAGAGATGTTGCCTAAAATGGAGAAATGCTAAAAATATTTACATTTTATGCTTGTATAATCTAGTAGGTACATTGTTCAGAACAATATTATTCTTTCTCTTAGGACAAAAAAAAAACCCAAAACATTTTGAAAGCAAAGCATTGATAAATAGTTATTTGACAAGACAATAGTGAAAAAATAAATAACTGATTCATTATTATAGATGCTTTTTGGACAAACCCAAATGTTCCTTTCTGTGGTTCCAAGTCATTACTTAAATTATTTATATATTTATCAACTTCTATTTAGAATTAAATTTAGAATTAAGTCCAAGTTGATAAATCTCCTTTTAAGCTTCTATTTTCACACAGATATATGAAAAATATAAATGTTCAAAGAAGTATTATTTTCCTAAAGTAGACTTTTTCCATATGTTTAAGGTATCAATCAGCAAGATGATTAAATATAAAAAAATTTTCTAATTTTCAGAGGAAATTTGACCATTCAAGTCACTTTCTATTTTTATTTTATCACTATGAAATGCAATATCTATTTGACATGTTGTAACTTATTTTCACACCAATAAGCCATTTTGGGGGAAGGACCATTTCAAAAACATATTTCAACAAATATAATGATGAAAATTCAAGGGAATAAAAAAGACTTAAGATTTAAATTATCAATATTTTAATTAAAGAACATTAGGAAAAATTATCTACACCTTTTCTACTTTTATTTGAGGTAGCAATATTAGCATAAAGAGGCTTCACTGTGTAAAATGTTTTATGAATGAGAGAAGATGGCTGAAGATAACTCTTGTGGACAGCTTTATTTGAAATTTTTTCTTTATGTAAGAAATGAAATAAAATATTAGATTTTATCTGATCTTTTTTCTTGAAAGAAGTTCTTTTGAAAAAAATTTCAATCCATTTTAATTAAAATAGGTACTTCTGAATTTCTTTATTTTATTTTATTATTATTATACTTTAAGTTTTAGGGTACATGTGCACATTGTGCAGGTTAGTTACATATGTATACATGTGCCATGCTGGTGTGCTGCACCCATTAACTTGTCATTTAGCATTAGGTATATCTCCTAATGCTATCCCTCCCCCCTCCCCCCACCCCAAAACAGTCCCCAGAGTGTGTTTTTCCCCTTCCTGTGTCCATGTGTTCTCATTGTTCAGTTCCCACCTATGAGTGAGAACATGCAGTGTTTGGTTTTTTGTCCTTGCAATAGTTTACTGAGAAAGATGATTTCCAATTTCATCCATGTCCTACAAAGGATATGAACTCATCATTTTTTATGGCTGCATAGTATTCCATGGTGTATATGTGCCACATTTTCTTAATCCAGTCTATCATTGTTGGACATTTGGCTTGGTTCCAAGTCTTTGCTATTGTGAATAGTGCCACAGTAAACATACGTGTGCAAGTGTCTTTATAGCAGCATGATTTATAGACCTTTGGGTATATACCCAGTAATGGGATGGCTGGGTCAAATGGTATTTCTAGTTCTGGATCCCTGAGGAATCGCCACACTGACTTCCACAATGCTTGAACTAGTTTACAGTCCCACCAACAGCGTAAAAGCGTTCCTATTTCTCCACATTCTCTCCAGCACCTGTTGTTTCCTGACTTTTTAATGATTGCCATTCTAACTGGTGTGAGATGGTAACTCATTGTGGTTTTGATTTGCATTTCTCTGATGGCCAGTGATGGTGAGCATTTTTTCATGTGTTTTTTGGCTGCATAAATATCTTCTTTTAAGAAGTGTCTGTTCATGTCCTTCACCCACTTTTTGATGGGGTTGTTTGTTTTTTTCTTGTAAATTTGTTTGAGTTCATTGTAGATTCTGGATATTAGCCCTTTGTCAGATGAGTAGGTTGCGAAAATTTTCTCCCATTTTGTAGGTTGCCTGTTCACTCTGATGATAGTTTCTTTTGCTGTGCAGAACCTCTTTAGTTTAATTAGATCCCATTTGTCAATTTTGGCTTTTGTTGCCATTGCTTTTGGTGTTTTAGACATGAAGTCCTTGCCCATGCCTATGTCCTGAATGGTAATGCCTAGGTTTTCTTCTAGGGTTTTTATGGTTTTAGGTCTAACGTTTAAGTCTTTAATCCATCTTGAATTAATTTTTGTATAAGGTATAAGGAAGGGATCCAGTTTCAGCTTTCTACATATGGCTAGCCAGTTTTCCTAGCACCATTTATTAAATAGGGAATCCTTTCCCCATTGCTTGTTTTTCTCAGGTTTGTCAAAGATCAGATAGTTATAGATATGCGGCGTTATTTCTGAGGGCTCTGTTCTGTTCCATTGATCTATATCTCTGTTTTGGTACCAGTACCATGCTGTTTTGGTTACTGTAGCCTTGTAGTATAGTTTGAAGCCAGGTAGCGTGATGCCTCCAGCTTTGTTCTTTTGGCTTAGGATTGACTTGGTGATGCGGGCTCTTTTTTGGTTCCATATGAACTTTAAAGTAGTTTTTTCCAATTCTGTGAAGAAAGTCATTGGTAGCTTGACGGGGATGGCATTGAATCTATAAATTACCTTGGGCAGTATGGCCATTTTCACGATATTGATTCTTCCTACCCATGAGCATGGAATGTTCTTCCATTTGTTTGTATCCTCTTTTATTTCACTGAGCAGTGGTTTGTAGTTCTCCTTGAAGAGGTCCTTCATATCCCTTGTAAGTTGGATTCCTAGGTATTTTATTCTCTTTGAAGCAATTGTGAATGGGAGTTCACTCATGATTTGGCTCTCTGTTTGTCTGTTATTGGTGTATAAGAATGCTTGTGATTTTTGTACGTTGATTTTGTATCCTGAGACTTTGCTGAAGTTGCTTATCAGCTTAAGGAGATTTTGGGCTGAGACAATGAGGTTTTCTAGATATACAATCATGTCATCTGCAAACAGGGACAATTTGACTTCCTCTTTTCCTAATTGAATACCTTTTATTTCCTTCTCTTGCCTAATTGCCCTGGCCAGAACTTCCAACACTATGTTGAATAGGAGTGGTGAGAGAGGGCATCCCTGTCTTGTGCCAGTTTTCAAAGGGAATGCTTCCAGTTTTTGCCAATTCAGTACGATATTGGCTGTGGGTTTGTCATAGATAGCTCTTATTATTTTGAGATACATCCCATCAATACCTAATTTATTGAGAGTTTTTAGCATGAAGGTTGTTGAATTTTGTCAAAGGCCTTTTCTGCATCTATTGAGATAATTATGTGGTTTTTGTCTTTGGCTCTGTTTATATGCTGGATTACATTTATTGATTTGCATATATTGAACCAGCCTTGCATCCCAGGGATGAAGCCCACTTGATCATGGTGGATAAGCTTTTTAATGTGCTGCTGGATTTGGTTTGCCAGTATTTTATTGAGGATTTTCGCATCAATGTTCATCAAGGATGTTGGTCTAAAATTCTCCTTTTTGGTTGTGTCTCTGCCCGGCTTTGGTATCAGGATGATGCTGGCCTCATAAAATGAGTTAGGGAGGATTCCCTCTTTTTCTATTGATTGGAATAGTTTCAGAAGGAATGGTACCAGTTCCTCCTTGTACCTCTGGTAGAATTCGGCTGTGAATCCTTCTGGTCCTGGACTCTTTTTGGTTGATAAGCTATTGATTATTGCCACAATTTCAGAGTCTGTTATTAGTCTATTCAGAGATTCAACTTCTTCTTGGTTTAGTCTTGGGAGGGTGTATGTGTCCAGGAATTTATCCATTTCTTCTAGATTTTCTAGTTTATTTGCATAGAGGTGTTTGTAGTATTCTCTGATGGTAGTTTGTATTTCTGTGGGATCGGTGGTGATATCCCCTTTATCATTTTTTATTGCATCTATTTTATTCTTCCCCCTTTTCTTTTTTATTAGTCTTGCTAGTGGTCTATCAATTTTGTTGATCCTCTCAAAAAACCAGCACCTGGATTCATTAATTTTTTGAAAGGTTTTTTGTGTCTCTATTTCCTTCAGTTCTGCTCTGATTTTAGTTATTTCTTGCCTTCTGCTAGCTTTTGAATGTGTTTGCTCTTGCTTTTCTAGTTCTTTTAATTGTGATGTTAGGGTGTCAATTTTGGATCTTTCCTGCTTTCTCTTGTGGGCATTTAGTGCTATAAATTTCCCTCTACACACTGCTTTGAATGTATCCCAGAGATTCTGGTATGTTGTGTCCTTGTTCTCATTGGTTTCTAAGAACATCTTTATTTCTGCCTTCATTTCGTTATGTACCCAGTAGTCATTCAGGAGCAGGTTGTTCAGTTTCCATGTAGTTGAGCGGTTTTGAGTGAGTTTCTTAATCCTGAGTTCTAGTTTGATTGCATTGTGGTCTGAGAGACAGTTTGTTATAATTTCTGTTCTTTTACATTTGCTGAGGAGAGTTTTACTTCCAACGATGTGGTCAACTTTGGAATAGGTGTGGTGTGGTGTTGAAAAAAATGTATATTCTGTTGATTTGGGGTGGAGAGTTCTGCAGATGTCTATTAGGTCCACTTGGTGCAGAGCTGAGTTCAATTCCTGGGTATCCTTCTTAACTTTCTGTCTCGTTGACAGTGGGGTGTTAAAGTCTCCCATTATTATTGTGCAGGAGTCTAAGTCTCTTTGTAGGTCACTCAGGACTTGCTTTATGAATCTGGGTGCTCCTGTATTGGGTGCATATATGTTTAGGATAGATAGCTCTTCTTGTTGAACTGATCCCTTTACCATTATGTAATGGCCTTCTTTGTCTCTTTTGATCTTTGTTGGTTGAAAGTCTGTTTTATCAGACACTAGGATTGCAACCGCTGCCTTTTTTTGTTTTCCATTTGCTTGGTAGATCTTCCTCCATCCTTTTATTTTGAGCCTATGTGTGTCTCTGCACGTGAGATGGGTTTCCTGAATACAGCACACTGATGGGTCTTGACTCTTTATCCAATTTGCCAGTCTGTGTCTTTTAATTGGAGCATTTAGTCCATTTACATTTAAATTTAATATTGTTATGTGTGAATTTGATCCTGTCATTATGATATTAGCTGGTTATTTTGTTCGTTAGTTGATGCAGTTTCTTCCTAGCCTCAATGGTCTTTACAAATTGGCATGATTTTGCAGTCGCTGGTACTTGTTGTTCCTTTCCATGTTTAGTGCTTCCTTCAGGAGCTCTTTTAGGGCAGGCCTGGTGGTAACAAAATCTCTCAGCATTTGCTTGTCTGTAAAGTATTTTATTTCTCCTTCACTTATGAAGCTTAGTTTGGCTGGATATGAAATTCTGGGTTGAAAATTCTTTTCTTTATGAATGTTGAATATTGGCGCCTACTCTCTTCTGGCTTGTAGAGTTTCTGCTGAGATATCCACTGTTAGTCTGCTGGGGTTCCCTTTGTGGGTAACCTGACCTTTCTCTCTGGCTGCCCTTAACATTTTTTCCTTCATTTCAACTTTGGTGAATCTGACAATTATGTGTCTTGGAGTTGCTCTTCTCGAGGAGTTTCTTTGTGGCATTCTGTGTATTTCCTGAATCTGAATGTTGGCCTGCCTTGCTAGATTGGGGAAGTTCTCCTGGATAATATCCGGCACAGTGTTTTCCAACTTGGTTCCATTCTCCCCATCACTTTCAGGTACACCAATCAGACATAGATTTGGTCTTTTCACATAGTCCCATATTTCTTGAAGGCTTTGTTCATTTCTTTTTATTCTTTTTTCTCTAAACTTTCCTTCTCGCTTTATTTCATTCATTTCATCTTCCATCACTGATACCCTTCCTTCCAGTTGATTGCATCAGCTCTTGAGGCTTCTGCGTTCTTCACGTAGTTCTCGAGCCTTGGCTTTCAGGTCCATCAGCTCCTTTAAACACTTCTCTGTGTTGGTTATTCTAGTTATACATTCGTCTAAATTTTTTTCAAAGTTTTTAACTTCTTTGCCTTTGGTTTGAATTTCCTCCTGTAGCTCGGAGTAGTTTGATCATCTGAAGCCTTCTTCTCTCAACTCGTCAAAGTCATTCTCCGTCCAGCTTTGTTCCATTGATGGTGAGGAACTGTGTTCCTTTGGAGGAGGAGAGGTGCTCTGCTTTTTAGAGTTTCCAGTTTTTCTGCTCTGTTTTTTCCCCATCTTTGTGGTTTTATCTACTTTTGGTCTTTGATGATGGTGATGTACAGATGGGTTTTTGGTGTGGATGTCCTTTCTGTTTGTTAGTTTTCCTTCTAACAGACAGGACCCTCAGCTGCAGGTCTGTTGGAGTTTGCTAGAGGTCCACTCCAGACCCTGTTTGCCTGGGTATCAGCAGCGGTGGCTGCAGAACAGTGGATTTTCGTGAACCGCGAATGCTGCTGTCTGATCTTTCCTCTGGAAGTTTTGTCTCAGAGGAGCACCCGGCCATGTGAGGTGTCATTCTGCCCCTACTGGGGGGTGCCTCCCAGTTAGGCTGCTTGGGGGTCAGGGGTCAGGGACCCACTTGAGGAGGCAGTCTGCCCATTCTCAGATCTCCAGCTGTGTGCTGGGAGAACTACTGCTCTCTTCAAAGCTGTCAGACAGGGACATTTAAGTCTGCAGAGGTTACTGCTGTCTTTTTGTTTGTCTGTGCCCTTCCCCCAGAGGTGGAGCCTACAGAGGCAGGCAGGCCTCCTTGAGCTGTGGTGGGCTGCACCCAGTTGGAGCTTCCCGGCTGCTTTGTTTACCTAAGCAAGCCTGGGCAATGGCAGGCGACCCTCCCTCAGCCTCACTGCTGCCTTGCAGTTTGATCTCAGACTGCTGTGCTAGCAATCAGCGAGACTCCGTGGGCGTAGGACCCTCTGAGCCATGTGCGGGATATAATCTCCTGGTGGGCTGTTTTTTAAGCCCATAGGAAAAGTGCAGTATTAGGGTGGGAGTGACCCGATTTTCCAGGTGCCATCTGTCACCCCTTTCTTTGACTAGGAAAGGGAACTCCCTGACCCCTTGCGCTTCCTGACTGTGGCAATGCCTTTCCCTGCTTCAGCTTGCACACGGTGCACTGCACCCACTGTCCTGCACCCACTGTCTGGCACTCCCTAGTGAGATGAACCCGGTACCTCAGATGGAAATGCAGAAATCACCCGTCTTCTGCATTGGTCACGCTGGGAGCTGTAGATCGGAGCTGTTCCTATTCGGCCATCTTGGCTGCCCTTTCCTCCCTGAATTTCTTTATATAAGCCCTGCTAGATATTATCAGGCATTCATAAAAAGCATTTGTCACATCATTGACATCAAGACAAATATCTAGGGAAAAAAGAATAACATAGGAAACTACAAAACAATACTAAAATCTAAAATGTACATTTAATAATTAATATAGAAAACAGGAAAGAAGAGAAATTAGTCTGAGCTGCTTTGCTTGAAAATAGCCTCCTTCTAGATTAGTACTCAGTAACTGAATTATTCTACCTCTGATCTGTTCTTTTTATAGATATGAATAATATATTAAACCTACTTTAAGTTAATGTTATCTTTCAGAGCTAAAGCTATTGTATCTTGATCAAATATCATCAAACAGCATAGAGTGAATCTTTTGTATAGGTGACACCTAGTTAATCATCTGACAAATATGCCTCTCCAGCTGTTACTTATTTATTAATTCAAACTTCAGTATGACAAAGGAATTTCTATACTGACTCATACATTTTAATATGTGGGATTATTTTACTTTTCACTTGCTGCTTGGAAGGGCAATAACAGAAGAGTATATGGAAGAAACTTATAGCTCCTCTTTACTACCATACTTAGCACAGGTGTCTTATATTTAGCATAGGTGTCTTCAATCTCCTGACTCAACTCCACCTCTACATTACATTTCTTCCTTCCTTCTTTCCATCTTTCCCTTCTTTCTCTCTTTTTATCTCTCTCCTTCTCTTCCTGTCTCCTGCCTTCCTTTCTTTTAAAATCAAATACATGGCTGAGCACTTTCAGAAACTTGACTTTGGAATTAGAAAGGTAGCAAAAAAGTCTTGAAAAGAGCGCTGGGTTTAAAAATCACAAGGAGATACCAATTGAAGTTCTATCGTTTACCAACTGTGTGATTCTGGCCTGGTCCTCTGTTTCCTCATGTGTAAAATGGAAAGAACAAATTTTTGTCATAAATATTAAATAAGCTGTACCTGAAAATACTCTTGAAACCTTTATTATAATATTAAGGGTGTTGCATTTGTCTACCAAAATTCCTGCAGTTGTCACTATTAAAACTTATTTTCAAATAAAATCAGAAGGGG
Source organism: Pan paniscus (assembly GCF_029289425.2). Classification (NCBI taxonomy): domain Eukaryota; kingdom Metazoa; phylum Chordata; class Mammalia; order Primates; family Hominidae; genus Pan; species Pan paniscus. Next base: position 102,503,221 of record NC_073258.2, read on the forward strand.
AAAATGTATTTTGAGATTCATAATTAAAATTTCTTATATGTCTTAATGTATTGTCTGGGAAGGGTAAACTATTCACTTACTAACATGTTAGGAGTGACTTTTTATCAGTTTAGAGTAAAGAGATTTTGGACGAATAAAACAGAAAGAGCGAGTGTTGATTGAAGAGTGGAAAGGAAGAAAAAGATAGAGAAAAGTTAAACCAAGGCAAGAAGTTTGAGCACCATGAGAATACTCGGTTAAGGAAACCTGGGAAGAAAAAACGAAAGGGTCGGGGGCGGGGGGTCCCAAAAACTTATGCCTTGATTACATGTCACCTCTCACAATATGCTGTAGTTTCTTGTTTATGTATGCGTCTTCCTGATTGAAATATAAGCACTTGATTGCAAGACTTATATTTCCTAACCTTGTATTACTGTACATAATTGGCAAACAAAAACTGAGTTAATCAATGAAGAAAAGTCTGTTTCAATTTTTTTGAGACCTGTCCTTTCATCCACCTGTCCATCCTTTCATCCTTCTTCCCCTGTTGCCTTCCAACCTTCAGACACTTATTGAGCAAGTACTAAGAATGGGCACTGCAGGTAAGTGCTGTCAGTTAAGAGGGAGGAAAGTCCTACATAAATTTGAAATTTTCAATATCAGATAACAGCATTTTATCTGAATTTTATTGTAATTGTTAATATGGATTGCATTAAAGATTTGTTATCCTGTAATGAAAAATTGAAACTGTAATACAAAAGAATAATTTTCTTCAACAAGTTATACAATTGTTGATAAGTATTAAAGATGGTTTGAGAGTGACAGTTTTTCTTTTCCAGTTAATAGTTTCAAAAGACTCATCTCAGGGATTTCTGAAAGTTGAAAGTTTCTAACCTATAATGTCAGATAGTTTACTTCCTGGGGCCATGGGAGATGTGTGTGCGTGTGTGTGTGTGTGTGTGTGTGTGTGTGTGTTACATTTTGCTTTCTTGGTGGAAGGGTGGGTTGGTGTGTTTGGCTGCTCCCTACAGCTCTTTGGATGATATTTGTTAAGTGTGGTTAGGAGCCCTTCGCAGTAAAATTTGTTTCCAGTGACTATGATAGATGGAGAAATGTCTGCAGCTTGGACAGATGCCAACATTGTGCCTTTCTTTAAGACAGCAATGAATGACTCTGGGTCTGAGTCAGTTTAACTGGTATGCCTGGGAAAATGTTTGAACAAATTATGATAAAATCAATCTTTAAATGCTTCTAAAAGAATATGGCTTTTTGAAGAACAAAGCCTAGAAAACTAATCTCTTCTGCCAATTCTGAGGTCAGAGTGACAGGAGCTTAGTAGATTGTAAAGATGCATTAAAATTTGACTTTATAAGGATTTTGAATCTTCATGCATGACACCACCAACTCATACGAAAAATAACGGAGGTGAGCCCAGGAAACAGAGGCATGTCTTCCTACACAGGGCTCCAGTGAAATTATACTGTGATATCAACAAAGACTGCATGTGGGACATCTGGCAGTAGAGAAAATGGGTCCCAGTCAGCCATGACCCTCTATTATTACATAGTAAGCACCAGACTAAAAAGTAACCATCCTAAATTTAAAAACTCTCCTTTGACCCCACTTCCTCCTCTGGCTCCATTTTTCTGATTCCATTTATATAAAATTCCTTAAAAGAGTTATCCATAATCACTGTCTCCAGTTCCTGTTCCTCCATTGCTGGACCAGTTGCATAATTTACAGGGTCCAGTGCAAAATAAAAGTGTAAGACCCTTTTTGAAAATTGTTATGAATTTCCAGACAGTGAGAGCAGAGCATTAATCTCAGTGTGGCCTCTTCTAAGCATGGGGCCTTGGAGCTGGCCCTGCTCCATTGTCTTCTGAGCCCACCCCAATCAGGCGTTCATCCTCCACCAATTCTACTAAGTAAAATATTTTTCTCGATGTCTGTACTGATTTCCATAGAATAAATCTAAAAGTCAATTCCCCTGTTCATCTTACCAGATCCATTAATGATATTTAGCAGTGATTACTGCGTTTTTGTTGAAGCACTGTCTTCACCCAGTTCCAGAACTCACTTCTGTTCTCCATCTACCTCACTGGACACTGCTCCCTTTAGTCTTGTCTTCCGGTTCCTCATTGTGGTAGGTTGAATATCGGCCCCCCAAAGGTGAGGGGAGAAGAACCTGTGATTGTGTTACCTTACGTGATAAAAAGGGATTGGTACATATGGTTCAGTTAAGATCTGGGGATAGGGATTATCCAAGTGGGCCCAGTGGAATCACAAAGTGGATCAAAGTCAGTAGTAAGAGATGTGTTGACAGAAATAAGAGATTGGAGTAACATGAGAAAAGAGCCGTGAGTCAAAGATGCAAGCAGCTTTTACAAGCTGAAAATGTCAAGAAACTAAACTCTCCCTTGAAGCCTCTAAAAGGAACACCATTCTGAAACCCTGACGAGACCTTGATTTTAAACATCCGACCTCCAGAATTGTAAGGAAAAAAAAAACTGGTATTGTTTTAAGCCACTAAATGTATAGTAATTCGTTACAGAAGCAAGAGTAAACTAATATACTCCTCGCCAAAGAAACTCTACACATTGGCCTGCCCCAGGGCTCATCCCTAGGACCTCTCACCTTCTCTGTCTATGCCAACCCCTAGGATACCTCACCAATTTCAAGGCTTTAAGGCGCCAGCTAAACACTGATGACTCCCAAATTTATATTTCTGGATCAGGGTTCCCTAAACTCCAGATTCTATTGGCTATAGCCAACAGCTCACTTGCCATTTTCATTTAAGTGTCTAAAAGGCATCTCAAATTTAACATATCCTCCAATGCCCAGTCCTTCTGTTAACTTCCCTATATCAGTAAATGGCAGCTCCAGCTCAATTCTTCCAGTTTCATGGGCCAAAAACCTCAGTTATCCTCGATGCCTCTCTTTTTCTCACACTCCACATCATATCTGTCAGGGAATCATGTCTGCTGAACCTCCAAAATAAATCCAATCTGATAATAAATCTGACACTTCTCACCACTTCCCCGGCTACCACTCAGGGTAGAGCCACCATCATGGCTCACCTGGAATATTTCACCAGCCTCAAACTGTTCTCCCAGCTTCTAACCTTGGCCCCCCACAACCTAGATTCAACCCAGCAGCCAAAGTGATTCTCTTATAATATTTTCAATGTCATATCTCTTCTCTTAAAACCCTATAATGACTTTCCATTTGACTCAAGAGGCATAACCCTTACAGTGACCTAGATGTTCTTTATAATCTGGTTCTTCTGCTACTTCTATAACCTCCTCTCCTACCACTCTAACTCACTCACTCTGCTCCCATACCAGATTCATTGCTCCTTCTAGAACATTCTCAAGAGAGCTCTTGCCTCAAGGCCTTTACAATTGTTTTCTCTTCTACCTTAAATGGAAACACAGATATCTACGTTACTCACTCCTTCACTTGTTTCATGTTCTCAGCTCAAATATTATGTTATTATTGGAATGGTCCCTAAATACTTTCTCCCACTCAACTCCCTGTCTTTCTTACCTTGCTTTGTTTACCTCCATAGCTCTATCACTCTGTAACATATACATTTAAACATTTGCTTATTTATTGTTTGATTCCTACTACTAGAATGTGAGCTCTATTAAGGCAAGTACATTGTTTTGATTCTCTAATAAGTTCTCAGTGCTAGAACAGTAACTAGGTAATACTAGGCACTTGATAAATACCTGTTGAATGAAATTAATGAGTAATGGCACAAGACTAGGAGTGTTGGAGGCATCGTTTTCCAATATCTAACTAATGTATCAGTGAAGATCCATGAATAAACCAAAGCCCAAGCCCACATTTTGAAATGAAAATTTAAAAAACTATTAGTAAATTCCAAAATGCCCCCTAATCAACCTAAGTGTCCATCAACAGATGATTGGATAAAGAAAATCTGGTATATCTTCACAATGGAAAACTATTCACCCATAAAAAAGTCTTCTGCAGTGACATGGATGGAATTGGAGGCCATTAAGTGAAACAATTCAGAAACAGAATATCAAATACTGCTATTCTTGCTTCTTGGTGGGAGCTAAATAATATACACACATGGACATGAAGTATGGAATGATAGACATTGAAGACTCAGAAGGATGAGAGGGTGCGAAGCAGTGAGGGGTGAGAAGTTATTTAATGGATACAATGCACATTATTTGATTATAGTTATACCAAAAGCCCAGACTTAACTACTACACAAGATATCTATGTAAAAAAAACTGCACTTGTACATCTTAAATTTATATCAAAAATAGGCAGTGTGTGACCACTGTGACCCAGGGACTGTCTTAATTAGAAAACCAGCTAGTCTTCCTTTTCCCCCAAACACACACTTCATGGCACAGCTGTCTTCTAAACCCAGGTACTTTCACCTGGGAATGATTTTGCCTCCAAGAGGACATTTGCAATGTCTGGAGACATTTTTGGTTGTCACAGCCAGAGGAAAGATGTTACTAACATCTAGTGGATAGAGACCAAAGATGCTGCTAAGCATCCCACAATTCACAAGACACCCTCTACGAGTAATTATCCAGCCTAAAATGTCAACAGTTCAGACTGTGTATTCTGCTATTGTTGGGTAGAGTGTTTTTAAAACGTCAATTAGGTCACTGTAGTAGTCCATTTTCACACTGCTGTTAAAGACATACCTGAAACTGAGAAGATAAAGAGGTTTAATTGGACTTACAGTTCCATATGGCTGGGGAGGCCTCAGAAACATGGCGGGAGGTGAAAGACACTTCTTATATGGTGGTGGCAAGAAAAAATGAGGAAGATTCAAAAGCAGAAACCCTGATAAAACCGTCAGATCTCGTGAGACATATTCACTACCACAAAAACAGTATGGCAGAAACCGCCCTCATGATTCAAATTATCTCCCACTGGGTCCCTCCCAAAACACGTGGGAATTACGGGAGTACAAGTCAAGATGAGATTTGGGTGGGGACACAGCTAAACCATGTCAGTCACATTGATCAATAGTGTTACTTCAGGCTTCCATATGCTTACTGATTTTCTTTTTAGTGCACTTTCTGCTATTGAGAGATGGGTGTTAAGTTTTTCAACTATAATTAGAGAGCTATTTTTTTTTGTAGTTCTATTTGCTTTTTTTTCCCCCATATCTTGAAACTCTTATTAATATATTAACATTTAGGATTTTTATGTCTTCTGGTTGAAGTCACCCTTTCCTCATTATCAAAGGACTCTCTCTATTGTTGGCAAGATTCTGAAATCTACTTTGTCTGTTATAAGCCACTCTACTTTCCTTTGATTAGTGTTAGGATGGTTTATTTCTTTATATCCTTTTACTTTTGATGTTATTTGCATTTTTATATACAAAGTGGGTTTATTAAAGATGGTATGTAGTTGGGCCTTTTTTTCTTTCTCCACGCTAATAGTCTCTTCCATTTAATTGTGGTACTTATACCATTTAAAATTAATATGATTATCAATACAATTAGGTTTAAATCTACTATCATGATATTTGCTTTCTATTTGCCTCATCTCTTCTTTTGTTACTTTGATCTTTTTCTATCTTTTTGGTGGCGGCAGGTGGGGAAGAAGGATGAGTCTTCTTTATAGTCCCATGTGGTGGGAAGGATTCTAAGATGGCTCCCAAGACAGCTACCGTCTAGCATACATATGCTGCGCATTGCTCTTCCTTTGAGTGTAGGAAGGATTTGTTAATATGATGGAATTTCAATCTCATGACTATGTTATACTACCTGGAAAAGATAAAGAGATTTTTCTGTAATTAAGGTCTCTAATCAGTTGACTGAACTAATTAAAACGATTATCTTTAGAAGAACTGACCTAATCAGGCTAGTGGTTTGTAAAAGGCCCAGGCCACCCTTCAGAAGGAGACTAGAAGTAAGAGGGATTGTCCTGCTGGCCTTGATGATGTAAGCTCACATGATGTGAGAGGGCCTATGAGAGACCAACACAGCAAGGATGTGAGGGCAGCTCTAGGAGTTGAGAGTGGTCTGCTATAGTCTGACTGCTATAGTCTGTTTGTGTCCCCCTAAAATTCCTGTGTCAAAATTCTAACACCCAAGGTGTTGGTGTTAGGAGATGGGGCCTTCAGAAGGTGATTAGGTCATGACGATGGAGCCCTCATTTATGAGATTAGTTCCCTTATGAAATAAGTTAAAGAGAGACCCCTCGCCCATTCCACAATGTGAGAACACAGCGAGAAGATGCCATCTATGAACCAAAAAGCCTCACCAGACACTGAATCTGCCAGCAACTTGATCTTGGACTTCCTGGCTTCCAGAAATGTAAGAAGAAATTAATTTCTGCTGTTTATTAGATACCCAATTTATGGTGTTTTGTTGTAGCAGCTCAAACTAAGATACTGACCAATAGGTACTAAGTCATACAACTGCAAAAAATATAAGGATCTTAGAATATAAATGAAATCTGCCAATAATCTGAATAAGCCTGGAAACAAACCTTCCCTAATCAAACCTCCAAATGAGAATGCAGCCTTACCAGCCCCTTGATTTCAGCCATGTAGGATCCTGAGCAAAGGATTCAAGCTAAGCTGTGCTCAAATTACTGACCCACAGAAACTATGGGATAATAAATGTATGTTGTTTGAGGTACTAATACATTAAAAACTCAGACACAGAAAGGCAGAGCTACTTGCTGCAGTTTACAGGTCCTAACGACAAAGCCAAGATTGAAACCCAGGCTGTCTGTCCACAGAGGCCTCATCCTTAACCATTAAGATACACTCTCTCTTTGTACCAGTTATCAATAGATTAATCCAGTTCTGTAGAGAGCTCAGAAATATACCTAAGTGTTACACAGTTATGAGACAGAAGTGGTTTTTGAATTACTGGGACATCAACTTGTCATCTTTTGTCCAATCAAAAGATAAGCCCCTGTCCTGTACAACTTTGGCTCTGTCTCCAAGATGACCTGATTGCTCCCTTCATCTCAGACTTTTTCAAAATGACTTCTAAAAACCTAAGTCTACAACAACTCTCAGGTCATTATTCTTCATGCCCCTGCAAATACTTGTCTTTATGCTATTTTTGAGCCTTCTATCCCTCTGTATCATTGTCACCTGCCAAAAATCTAGTTAATATATCCATCTTCCCATTTTAGAACATGCTACTTTAACTTTCTGGCTGAACTCCAGACCCTCAAAGGTGGGATCCTTGTCTTTGTAACCACAGTCCTAGACATAATATAGATGTTCATAAACATATGTCAACAGATTAAATTAATGTCTTAAAAAAGTAATTCCTCCAAGAGTCACAAATTCTACTATATATACTGCATATCTGCTATTACCTTTGAACAGCATCATCCTTATCTACTGAACTGGGAGTGATTTCTTCCCACAGACAAAACAAAGCAGCCTTTTGGGACACAAACCAATGGAAGGCTGTTGCCTTTAGGTGTCTTGGCTCCAGATAATAATTTGCTGATTCATTAACAAATTATAATATACATTAGAATGATTTTTTTCTTCTGTACCTTGTACATTCACACAGAGGGAAAACTGTATACAGTAAATGCTGACACAGATAAAAACATGGATGTTTCAAGCAGTAAGGATGCTTACACTCAGAATAAAATAGAGTTTTTTTGTTGTTGTTTTCTTTTTTTTAGAGACAGGTCCTCACTCTGTCACTCAGGCTGGAGTGCAGTGGCACAATCATAGCTCACAGTAACCTTGAACTCCCGGGCTCAAGTGGCCCTCCCACTTCAGCCTCACAACTAGCTGAAACTACAGGAACAGGCCACCTCCCCTGGCTAATTATTATTATTATTTGTAGAGATGGGATTTTGCTGTGTCACCCAGGCTGATCTAAAACTCCTGGCCTCAAGCAATCCTCCCACCTCAGCCTCCCAAGATTACAAGCGTAAGCCACCATGCCTGGCTCAGAGTACAGTTTTAATATCCAAATTTCCAAGCATTCACCCATATACTCTAAGATAAAAGAGGGTAATAGTGAAAGTGTTTAGGTATTATTTTGTCTTTATAAGTCAAGTAATACATTCTAATTTCATATTACTTGAGAATAAGAAAATATTTATAAAGTTCCATAAAGCAGACTTTTTGAGGTAAATAAATTTATTAGCATTTTACAGATGAAGAAACCTAGGCTTATAGAAGAAGTAAGAATCCAAGACCACACAGAAAACAGCAGAACTGAGACTAAGCCTAGATCTAACAGCATATCCATGATCGACTGCAATTTAGCTATGCCCTGTCCCCACATCAAGACAATAGGAACACTGGAGCAGGGTCTGGGCTATAGGGCTGCCCTCTGGGGAACCAGGGGGAGCCTGGTGGTAGGGTGTCTTTGCATGGCTGTGCCTTCCAGCCCTGAGTGCAGCAACTGAGAGCTGGCATCATTAAGAGAACCAGCGACTGAAAGTTGGGCAGAACATCCAGTCAAGTTGTGGGTATGGAAGGGCTCTACAGAGATGGAGAGCAGGGCAAAATCTGGAGAAATTAGGTAAGAATAGAAGTTCCAAGCATGAAATATGAGGCCAAGCCTAGAGAATATCCTAGGCCTGGAGAACATGGCACTTCATTATAGGCAGCTACCTCCCATACCAGTGAGGAGATAGTGTCAAGGATCAGCTACAGCTCAAATTGGCTGCTCCCTCTCTGCCATGGCTCCCCATGCAGGTGAAATGCATTCCTCTTCACAGCCTCAAGAAGACCACACTCCCTAAGGCAGGAAATGGGGAAAGTCAGATTTTTTTGTCTGTGTTTGGCTACCATAGAGAAAAAGGTAAAAACTTATAGACTGAGAAAGGAGGGGAAGTAATACTCTCAACACGTATTTACTGGCAAATTGTAAATGAACAGTTGGTGAACTCATCAACACAGGGAATGCAGCTCTGAATCTTGTGTCAATGTTTTCCCCTAAATCAGCTCTCATAACTCATCGCATATTACATCCTTCCACCTAAAGAAATTGAACTCATCAAGGGTGAATTCAAGTATTTTAGGGAGAACCATCCAATTTATTTGCAATGGTAAATTGGTGTGGGATTTAATTGCATGGCTACCACTCAATTTCAACTTGGGTATCTCTGGCCTGCAACCAGCTTTGTTTCAAAACATTGTTTGAAACTAGGTTAGATGAGATTTCATGGCAGTGGGGTCATCGTCTACCTGTCTGTTTGGGGATTTTAGGTTTTCTGATAAGTCGACAAACATTTCATGTCTAGTGTATCTGATTCTCACCCTTCTGCATAATATACAGTTCCCTCAGTTAGAACAACATGGCACTGTCTTTGTGCTAGGCAGGTTATATAACCATTAAAATTTCATTTTATAAATAAAAATTTTGCTAACACTCTAGCTCAACAAACACTTCCATGCTCAGAAAGGAAACATAATAGTATAATATATACTAGATGTTGAAGAACTTTGATACTGTGTTTCTCCAGCAAAATCTTTGTCAGAAAAGCAATAAATACAATTTGTAAAACTTTAAGTGATTTTTCCAGGGATGGGGAGTTGACAGGTTAATGAAGTGGAAGGGAAAAAAACTTAGTAAGTCCAGAACTCTATAAACCTTTTTTGTTTTATGGTTGTTATTGCTATTCTTATTTAATCATTTCAATAACCCTGAAAGGTACTGATATCCACTTTAAGGATTAAGAAATCCTGAGCCTCATAAAAGTTAAGTAACTTGATCAAAGTCAGCTGGAGAGACCAAGGTTTCTTTAGGGCTTGAATCATATCTGCCTGATTCCACAGCCCAGGCTTCCATGCATAACATAGTAAGTGGTGCAAAGGGACATGGCAGGTTCTATAGGGTGCCTACCCAGCATCTTTTGTCCCTTATTTCATCTTAATAAAATCCATATGTTGTTAAGATAACCAACCTCCCACACATCACCATGTATTTAAGAGGATGAGACCTCATCCCCTACTCAAGGGGTGCCTGATGGAATGGTCATTACCATTCCCTTTGCCATGAAGGCTTTAGGGCTCAAATGTAACTTAACTCTAGCCACTTTCATATGAGGGGAAATCTGCTGGTGGAAGGACAGATGGTGGATATAGCACTTCAGGGGAAAAAAAAAAAAAAAACAATTTTCTCTCTCTTTAGAAAGTATACAGTAAATGTGCCTGATAGCAATAACTTAAGCATACCCTGAGAATTGCCCTGTATGGCAGACATACCTGAATATGTGTTCTGAGCTAGGGAATCCAGGAGTGGCCAATCAGCAAGTTTGTTCATTGTCTGTGGGAAACTCTGAGCCCTTAGCCCACCCTGTGGCATATGGGCCATACACGGGATCAAAGCCCACGTTTTGTGTTGCATGAAGGTTACCAGGTGGAGGTTGTTAGGGAAAGAGGGTTATGAGAAAATACTATATAAACCTCATGTTTTTTGCAAGTAGTTGTAGTTCTTCTGCCCAGTCTGCTCCCACTGGGCTGTGCAATTATTCTCTCTAGCCTGCCAGCACTGGACTCTCTCCCCTGTATGTAAGGCCCCAGTGAAACCCCATGTCTTGTTTGCTGGTTTTGGGTCTCTTCTTCAGCCTCTTGAACCTGATGCCGTCCCCACTGGAGTCTATAGGGGTTCAGCACGACAGAGAAAAAAAACAAGCAAGAAATAATTCTCTTCATCTTGGGGATATGGTTATATTTGGAAATGATGCCTGGAACTGCTACCAGCAATTTGGTATCAGCCTGAGGATAAAGCCTCTGCCCAAGAGGACATAACAGAGGAACAAAAGAACCTTGGCTCTTGAATAGCTAGTGGAATTCACTGATTAAGTAATCCTGGAGTTTGCTGTCCCCCCAGGATTCCCCTTATAAAATAACATATGCCTGTGTTCACCCCAGTTTAAATTCTGGTTTCTTTCACTGGACCCTAAAGCATCCTAATGGTATAACTGGATGCCAAGACTCCATGCAGCAAGACTAGACTGCCTTCGCTCCTTGTAGATTTCAAGGCAGTTGTAACAGGAGATCCTAAACTGAAATAAATTCATCCAAGCAAAGCAGACGAAGAGGTCAAAGTGGCTGAGACTTGCCACTATGACTTCTAAGGCAGGGGGGTTAGGAAACCAGGGCCCAGCTGTTATGGAGGCAGGAACATTTGCAGGAATGAAACCTGGGACTATTATCAAAGCAACCTGGCTAGTTTAATAAGCTGAAGTTGAGCCCTCTAACCAATACACAGAACAGCTGGTCAAGTTCTATCAAGCTGAGGTCATTTACAAGAAAAGTAGAAAGGGGTTGCCTGGCAAGATCCAAGTTAATTAAATTATCTCCTAAGAATTTCTTCTGGACAGTGATTATTTTTTAATTTAAGGGACAATTTTGAAACCTAATTATCCCCACAATCACCTTCAATTCATTGGCTTAGTGATTTAAATTTAACGTGTTAAAAGTTTTTATGTTAAATATTTAAAACACATTAAATTAGTAATTTTAATAAATCTCTCAGTGAAGATTCTAAGTATATAAGCTATTTAAATTCTTAACACAATATTTGTATTTATCAGGGGAGGAGAGATTGAAAGGGAAGAAAGAGAAAATATTAAGAAACAGCAGACCTTGGTCATAGTTCTTGTCATTAGTCATATTGTTTATTTTCTGTTAGTATGCATAACAGAGAAACACTCCAGCATTTGGTGATTCACTGCATTTTACTTGTTAATAATAGAATGCCTCTTAAAGAACCATGTGTAGAAAAGCACTGAAATCGCTTCCCTGGAAAAATTGAGGGTAGTCTCCATTTAAGCATAGAATCACATAAACTAATGAACACTAAATTACCATTTATCTTCTTCCACATTCCTGGATTTTCTTCAGTGAATTTGACCACAAAAAAATATGCCAGTTTCACAGTAGACCTTTTTCTTTCATAAATTGCCCAGTCTTGCGTACATCTTTACCACCAGTGTGAAAACTAACTAATACGGTAAACGGGTACCAGTAGAGTGGGGCGTTACTGGAAAGACACCCGAAAATGTGGAAGCGATTTTGGAACTGGATCACAGGCAGAGGTTGGAAGAGTTTGGAGGGCTCAAAAGTAGAAGAAAAATGTGGGAAAGTTTGGAACTTCCTAGAGACTTGTTGAATGGCTCTGCCCAAAATGCTGATAGTGATATGGACAATGAAGTCCATGCTGAGGTGATCTCAGATGGAGATGAGGAACTTGTTGGGAACTGGAGCAAAGGTGACTCTTGTTATGTTTTCATAAAGAGACTGGCGATATTTTGCCCCTGTTCTAGAGATCTGTGGAACTTTGAACTTGAGAGAGATAATTTGCGGTATCTGAAGGAAGAAATTTCTAGGCAACAAAGCATTCACAGGTGACTTGGGTGCTGTCAAAGGCACTCCGTTTTATGAGGAAAAAAGAGTATAAAAGTTTGGAAAATTTGCAGCTTGACAAGGTGATAGAAAAGAAAATCCCATTTTCTTAAGAGAAATTCAAGCCCACTGCAGAAACTTGCATAAGTAACAAGGAGCCAAATGTTAATCCCCAAAACAATGAGGGAAATGTCTCCAGGGCATGTCTGAGGTCTTAACAGCTAACAGCAGCCCCTCCCATCACAGCCTGGAGGCCTAGGAGGAAAGAGTGGTTTCATGGGCCCGGCCCAGGGTCCCAGTGCTGTGCCAGACTAGGGATTTAGTGCCCTGCTTTCCAGCCACCCCAGCCATGACTAAAAGGGGCCAAGGTACAACTCAAGCCATCGCTTTAGAGGGTGCAAGCCACAAGCCTTGGCAGCTTCTAGGTGGTGTTGAGCCTGTAAGTGCATAGAATTCAAGAATTGGGGGTTGGAAACCTCCACCTAGATTTCAGGAGATGTATGGAAACACCTGGATGCCCAGGGAGAAGTTTGCTGCAGGGGCAGGCCCTCATGGAGAACCTCTGCTAGGGCAGTGCAGAAGGGAAATGTGGGGTTGGAACCCCCACACAGAGTCCTTACTGGGGCACCACTTATTGGAGCTGTGAGAAGAGGGTCTCTGTCCTCCAAACCCCAGAATGGTACATCCACCAACAGCTTGCACCATATGCCTGGAAAAGCCACAGACACTCAACACCAGCCCATGAAAGCAGCCAGGAGGGAGGCTGTGCCCTGCAAAGCCACAGGGTCAGAGCTGCCCCAAACCATGGGAACCCACCTCTTGCATCAGTGTGACCTGGATGTGAGACAGGGAGTCAAATGAGATCATTTTGGAGCTTTAAGATTTCATTGCCCTGCTGGATTTCAGATTTGCATGGGGCCTGTAGCCCCTTTGTTTTGGCCAATTTCTCCCATTTGGAATGGGTGTCTTTATGCAATGCCTGTCCCCCATTGTATCTAAGAAGTAACTAACTTGCTTTTCATTTTACTAGCTCATAGGCAGAAGGGACTTGCCTTGTCTCAGATAAGATTTTGGACTGTGGACTTTTGAGTTAATGCTGAAAAGAGCTAAGACTTTGGGGGAAGGCACGATTGGTTTTGAAATGTGAGGACAAGATTTGGGGGTGGCCAGGGATGAAATGATATGGTTTGGCTGTGTCCCCACCCAAAACTCATCATGAATTGCCACGTGTTGTGGGAGGGACCTGGTGGGAGGTAATTGAATCATGGGGGCAGGTCTTTCCCATGCTGTTCTCGTGATAGTGAGTCTCACGAGATCTGATGGTTTTAAAAACAGGAGTTTCCCTTTACAAGCTCTCTCTTCTCTTGTCTGCTGCCATGTGAGAAGGTGCCTTTCACCTTCCACCATGATTGTGAAGCCTCCCCAGCTACATGGAACTGTAAGTCCATTAAATCTCTTTCTTTTGTAAATTGCCCAGTCTTGGGTATGTCTTTATCAGTAGTATAAACATTAACTAATACAACAACCATATCCAAGTGCTTACTAGTAAAAGATGGGACAGGATTTACATTGTCTGCTATTGCCAATATTTTCTAGAACATTGTATTAGTCAGGGTTCTCTAGAGAAAGAGGACCAAATGGTAAGTATGTAGATAGGTATTTATTTATTAATAAGAAATTGGTTCACATGATTATAGAGACTAAATCTAGAACCAGGAAAACTGATGGGATAGTTGCAGTCTGAGTCCAAAGGCCTGAGAAGCAGGAGAGCTGATGGTGTAAACTCCAGTCTGAGTTTGAGGCCAAAGGCAGGAGAAGACTGATGTTCCACCTCAAAGACAGTTAGAAAGAAAGGCAGAATTCCTTCTTATTCAGTCTCTTTTTCTATTCAGGCCTTCAACAGATTGGGTGAGGCCTACCCACATTGGGGAGGGCAACCGGCTTTCCTCAGTCTATCAATCCAAATGTTAAATGTTCTTCTTATTCAGAAACACCCTCACAGGCACACCCAGGCATAAAGAAAAATATAATGTTTAACCAACGATCTGGACATCCTTTGGCTCAGTCAATTTGACACATAAAATAACCATAATAAACACTTTTCAATTGTGTTCACCATCTGATGCAGTATAAGGTGATTTAAAAAAATGTCAGGAAATGAGCCTGACTTTTGAGGCAATAAAAGACTATTTTGTTTAAAGATACCCTAGAGATTTCTACTAGCAATAAGGAAGATTAGATCTAAAGGTCTTTCTTCCACAAAAAAAAAATAAATTAGATATAGTGTAAATTTAGAAAAGTTTTCCAATACATATTATACCCACAAGTAAATAAAGAAAATATCTATGAGCTAGTAAGATTAATAATAACAACAGTAAAGATCATAATAAACAGTAAACTGAAATCAGAAAGGTAAGCTCTAAGGATTCCAAGGACAACAGCCTTACCATTACTGAATCACTGGGACTGGAGGACTTATCCATAGGCTCTATGCAATGTCAAGGAGCTACACCTGAGACACAGGAATTTGGCAGCCTCAGGGGGAAAGGAATAGTAAGTCAGTAGTACTCACTGGAAACAAGAAGAAACTAACATAAATCCTCTTTGGAGAAAATTCATTTCCATAGACTACGTTTAACCAAACATAAAATCCCAATCAAAATTATTAACTCTACAAAGAAAAAGCCACAATTAGTTAAAACAAAACAAAACAACTGCAGAAAAAAAAATCATCAATGATATAGATAATGAAAATTAAAATTATTAGAAAAGTAACATTAAAAACTAAGTATGAAATGTTAACAAATTAAAATCTGAAATGAAAATAAGAGACAAAAAACTATAAAAATGACCAGGTGAAAAAGAACCAAACAGAACTTAAGAAACAAAAAATACATAGTAATTAAAATGCAAATTCAATGGAAAAAGAAATTACCAAGAAAGGCAAGGAAAATAAAATCATGAAAGACAAGATAAAAGAAATGAAGAATAAATAAGATTTAATCAGAACCCTAGAAGAGATAATAGAAAGAATGGAGTAGAGGCAGTACTGAAGGAGAAAATACCTATGACTTTTACAGAATGACACAGCTAGATTAACAATGAAAACAAAGGAGAAGATCCAAATAAGTGCAATCAGAAATAACAAAGATGGCATTACAACTGATTCCACAGAAATACAAAAGATCCTCAGAGACTATTATGAACACCTCTATGAACACAAAATAGAAAATCTAAAGGAAATGGATAAGTTCCAGCAAACACACAACCACCCAAGATTAAACAAGGAAGAATATGAAAACCTGAACAGACCAATAACAAGTTTTGAAATTGAATCAGTAATAAAAAGTCTACCAGCAGAAAAAAGCCCTGGATCAGATGGATTCACAGGCAAATGGAATCTACCATATGTCCAAAGAACTGGTACCAATTCTACTGAAGCTATTCCAAAAAAATCAAAGAGGAAGGGCTCCTCACTATAAAGCCAGCATCAGCCTGATACCAAACCCTGGCAGAGACACAACGAAAAAAGAAAACTACAGGCCAATGTCCCTGATTTTAAAGATGCCAAAATCCTCAACAAAATACTAAAAAAAAACAAATTCAGCGGCACATCAAAAGTTAATTCACCACAATTAATTAGGCTTTATTCCTGGGATGCAAGACTGGTTCAGCATGAGCAAATCAATAAATGTGATCTACTACTTACAATTAAAAGCAAAAAATGTAGGATCATCTCAATAAACACAGAAAAAGCTTTTCATAAAATCCAACATAATTTCGTGATAAAAGCCCTATACATACTAGGCAATGAAGGAACATACCTCAAAATAATGAGAACCATCTATGACACACCCAAGGCCAACATCATGCTTAATGGGCAAAAGCTGGAACCACTCCCCTTAAGAATTGCAACAAGACAAAGATGTCCACTTTCATCACTCCTATTCAACAAAGTACTGGAAGTTCTAGCCAGAGCAATCAGGCAAGATAAAGAAATAAAAAGCATCCAAAAAGGAAAAGAAGTCAAAGTATCTTTCATCACTGATCATATGATTCTACACATGGAAAACCCTAAAGACTCCACCAAAAGGCTTCTAGAACTGATAAACAACTTCAAAGTAAAGTTTCAGGATACAAAATCAATGTACAAAAATTAGTAGCATTTCTATACAATAATAATGCTCAAGCTGAGAGTCAAATCAAGAACACAATCTCATTTACAATAGCCACAAAAAATTGAAATACCTAGTAATACATAAATCAAGGTGAAAGATTTCTATAAGGGTGTGAAAGATTTCTATAAGGAGAACTACAAAACACTACAGAAAAAAATCAGAGACAACACAAATGGAGAAACATTCCATGCTCATGGATCAGAAGAATCAGTATCATTAAAAACGGCCATACTGCCCAAAGCAATCTACAGATTCAATGCTATTTCTATCAAATTACCCATGTCATTTTTCACAGAACTAGAAAAAATATCTAAAATTTATAAGAACCAAAAAAACAAGCCAAATAGACACCAAAGCAATCCTAAGTGAAAAGAACAAAGCCAGAGGCACCACACTACCTGACTTCAAACAATACCATAGGGCCACACTAACCAAAACAGCACGGTACTGGTACAAAAACAGACATATAGACCAATAGAACAGAATAGAGAACCCAGAAATAAAGCCACACACATTTGACCACCTGATCTTCACCAAAGCCAACAAAAACAAGTAGTAGAGAAAGGACTCCCTATTCAATAAATGGTGCTAGGATAACTGTATAGCCATATGCAAGAAAATGAAACTGGATTCCTACCTTTTACCACTTACAAAAATCCAACTCAAGATGGGTTAAAGATTTAGGTGAAAGACCTCAAAGTATAAGAATCATGGAAGAAAACCTAGGAAACATCATTCTGGACAAGTGCCTTGGGCAATAATTTATTACTAAGTCTTCAAGAACACTTGTAAAAAAAAAAGACAAAAATTGACAAGTGGGACCTAATTAAACTAAAGATCTGCACAGCACAAAAACAAACAAACAAAAAACTATCAACAGAGTAAATGGACAACCTACAGAATGGGAGAAAATATTCACAAACTACACATCTGATAAAGGTCTAATATCCAGAATCTATAAGGAACTGAAACACATCAACAAGCAAAAAACAAATAACCTCATTAAAAAATGGGCAAAGGCCATATATTAGTTCATTTTCATACTGCTGTAAAGAACTGCCAGAGACTGGGTAATTTATAAAGGAAAAGGATTTAACTGACTCACAGTTCAGCATGGCTGGGAAGGCCTCAGGAAACTTACAGTCATGGCAGAAGGCAAAGGGGAAGCAAGGCACCTTTTTCAAGAGGTGGCAGGAAGGAGAATGAATGCAGGAAGAACTACCAAACATTTATAAAATGATCAGATCTCGGGAGAACTCACTCAGTATCACAAGAACAGCATGGGTGAAACCACCGCCCTGATTCAATTACCTCCTCCTGGTATCTCCCTTGACACGTGTGGATTATAGGGATTATGGAGATTATAATTCAGGATGAGATTTTGAGTGGTGACACAGCCAAACCACATCAGGATAGGAACAGGAACTTCTCAAAATAAGATACACAAGCAGCCAACAAACATGAAAAAAAATGCTGTTATCACAATCATCAGAGAAATGCAAATCAAAACCACAATGAGATACCATCTCACACCAGTCAGAACAACTATTAAAAAGTCAAATAATAACAGATCCTGGTGAGGCTGTGGAGAAAAGGGAATGCGTATACACTATTGATGGGAATGTACATTATTTCAGCCACTGTGGAAAACAGTCTGGAGATTTCTCAAAGAACTTAAAACAGAGCTACCATTCAACCCAGCAATCCCATTACTAGGTATATATACCCCAAAGAAAAGAAATAATTATGAAAAAAGACACATGCACTCATATGTTCATTACAGTGCTATTCACAATAGCAAAGATGTGAAATCAGCCTAGGTGCCCATCAACAGTGGACTGGAAGAAAATGTGGTACATATACACCAGGAAATACTACACAGCCATAAAAAA
Organism: Pan paniscus; assembly: GCF_029289425.2. Taxonomy (NCBI): domain Eukaryota; kingdom Metazoa; phylum Chordata; class Mammalia; order Primates; family Hominidae; genus Pan; species Pan paniscus. The sequence continues at coordinate 102,521,622 of NC_073258.2, forward strand.
GAATGAAATCATGTTCTTTGCAGCAACATAGATGCAGTTGGAGGCTATAATCTTAAGCAAAATAATACAGAAAACCAAATACTGCATGTTCTCACTTATAAGTCAGAGCTAAATATTGAGCACACAAGGACATAAACATGAGAACAATTGACAGTATAAACTACTAAACGGGGGGAGTGAGGGAGGGAAGCATGGTGTATTAGTCCATTTTCACGATGCTGATAAAGACATACCCAAGACTGGGCAATTTACAAAAGAAAGTGATTTAATGGACTTACAGTTCCACGTGGCTGGGGAGGCCTCATAAATCATGGTGGAAGGCGAAAGGCATGTCTCACGTAGTGGCAGACAAGAGAAGAGAACTTGTGGAGGGAAACTCACCTTTATAAAACCATCAGATATCATGGGACTTATTCACTATCACGAGAACAACACGGGAAAGACCTGCCCTCATGATTCAATTACCTCCCACTAGGTCCCTCCCACATGTGGGAAGTGTGGGAGTTACATTTCAAGATGAGATTTGAGTAGGGACACAGCCAAACCATATCACATGGGTTGAAAACCTACCTATTGGATACAATGCTCACTACCTGGATGACAGGATTTATACCCCAAACCTCAGTATCACATAACATACCCAGGTAATAAACCTGCCCATGTACCCCCTGTATCTAAAATAAAAGTTTAAGAAAAATCCACCTATATCTTCTTTAAATATGCATACTGAAAATATAGAATATACAATGATAAAATTATATACTGTCAAACACTAAACCAAGTAAAGCTAGTATAGCAATATTATTGTCAGCTAAATTAGGTTTCTTGTAGAAGCCCCTAAAACCCTAATAATTTGGTTTAAACTCCTTGGAAAGCAATTTGGCATTATAATGTAAATTTGAATATGCCCTTACCTTACCACTCACAAATTCTACTACTCCACTTTCTAGAGAAAGCCTTGCACATACACCCCAGTAGATATGCAAGAATGTTTATATCAGCACTGGTCATAAAAGCAGCAAAAACAAAATTACCTAAGTGTTTAAACATGGAATACTAAATGATATGGCATATTCACACACTAGATTATTGTAGAAAACAAAAATTAAGGAACTCTAGCTATATGCCACAATATACATGAATCCTATAAAAGAAATAGTGAAAAATGGAAAGTCACAAAACACTTCATATAAGATGACACCACTTTTACAAAGCTCAAAAACAAACTGAACAATATATTGTTTAGGGACACATACATATGTGGCAAAATATGTTGTTAAAAGCACACATTTTAAACACAAGATACTGGGAATTAGTTATTTTGGGGAGTGAGTCAGTAGCTTGAGATCTAGAAGATGCACATGGGGTAACATCAGTGATTAAGACAATGTTTTCTCTCTCAATGTAGGCAATTGTTTCAGAAGTGTTCACTTTATTGTTATGCTTTATAACTTAAAAATATACTAGACAAATTAATTTGTATCAAATATAATAACAAATGTAAAAATACATACAGTCTTGCTAACACCACTCTAAGTATTATCACTCTTAGATACTGTAACGAAACACAATTAAAACTCAAAAAAGAACACATCTAATATTGAACCTTTGCTCATACTACAGTTCTTAAATAGCAGATCTTGAACTAACTGTATCTCTGAAAAAGAGAGCACTGCAGTGCTCTTTGCCCTGCTTGGGAAATACGTTCATGTCAAAGGAACAATTTCTGCCATAAAGTTGTGCTTTCATATAAAAATGTATTATTTCCACCTCTAAAATGGCTAGAATCAAAAAGCTACATAACAAATGTTAGTGAAAATGAAGTGAAATCAGAACCCTCACACACCACTAATGGAATGTGAAATGTTACAGACACTTAGGCAAACAGTCAGTTTCTCAAACAGTTAAACACAGACTTAACCACATGACCTGCCAGTTTTATCTTAGGTAATATACCCAAGAGAAATGAAAACATATATCCACAGAGAAACGTTTACACATGTTTATAGCAACATTATTCATACTAGCCAAAGATGGAAATAACCTCTATCAACTGACAAACTGATAACAAAATGTGGTATAGTCATAAAAAGGAATGAAATGTTTAGACATGCTACAACATGAATGAACCTCGAAAACCTTACATTAAGTGAAAGAGTTAGAAAAAACTATATGTTATATGATTTTATCCATATGAAAGTCCAGAACAGGGAAATCTAAAGCAACAGAAAGTAGATTAGGTATTTCTTAGGACTAGGAGGTGGGGCCAATGGGGGAGCATAGGGGCAATAACTAAAGAGTAAGGGGTTTCTTTATGAGGTAATAAAAATATTCTAAACATTGACTGTGGTGATAATATCACATATCTGTGAATGTGCAAAATATGAATTGTGAACTTTAAATGAGTGAATTTTGGCTGGGTGTGGTGGCTCACACCTGTAATCCCAGCACTTTGGGAGGCTGAGGTAGGCGGATCACCTGAGGTCAGGAGTTCGAGACCAGCCTGGCCAACATAGTGAAACCCCATCTTTACTAAAAATACAAAATTAGCCAGGTGTGGTGGCACATGCCTGTAATTCCAGCTACTGGGGAGGATGAGGCTGAAGAATTCCTTGAACCCGGGAGGTGGAGGTTGCAGTGAGCTGAGATCACGTCACTGGACTCCAGCCTGGGCAGCAAGAGTAAAACTCTGACTCAAAAACAAAAAACAAAAAACAAAAAAAGAGTGAATTTTACAGTATGTGAATTATATCACAATGAAACTGTTTTTAAGATGCATTATTTACAACCTCATAATGGCCACTAGAAAATGGGGCTAAAGTACATAATAGCAGTATAACATTGTAAGCAGTATGGTCTAATAATATTTTGTCTAGACTTAGAAACCAGCTAATCCAATACCTCAGCCAATCACAGGTCTTCCGAATATCCCAAGCTTAAATGATCCATAAGATGTTAGGAGCGTGTAGATTCGGGCACTAAATAATAAATAATATGGGTGCCAGTAGTGGCCTATGTGATCTCATATTCATTCCTCTCCCTTCTCTTCTACTCGGCGTCATAGAGGTCACCCCTTCAGGCCCTATTTTACAGGCATCCAACTGGGTTTGTGCACTAGGAGGCACGGTCAGAAGACTGTAGGGTGGAAGGAAAGAAGAAACCAGGGTACTTGCTGCCTTCCCCCTCTGACTTAGTCTGTGTCCACTGTGTAGCTCCAGCTCCCAGTAGTTAGACTGCAGTGGTTCCAGTGCTGGCTGCCAAACCCTGTCCTTGGGCCTCCAAAACATCCTTCTTCAGCCAAGGAGTGATAGCAGCTCCTGCTTTTGCTAATTTCTGAGTTGCTTCAATATATCTTTTATAACTTCTTTGTTACACACCTGGGTAACTAATGATTTATTCCATTCTGTTGGTTTAAATGTGTAATGGTGATTTGTGTTTTTCTGGTTGAACCCAACAAAGCTTGATTCACTATTTCACAAGTATAATAATGGTATAATAGTTCAGTTTATCTCTGATTATCTTTCTGTCCACTGTTTCTAGCCTACAAAATCAAAGTACTTTATGAGATAATTATATTTCACTGTTGTGGCATTCAGAGCAACTTCAATTTGTTCAATTTAATATGAAAATAGAACTGATATAAAGAACATTAATAAAATTTGAACCATGAAACAAAAAAATAATGTTTTAGAAAGTAATGATTGGAGTTATTTTCAGAAAATTCACAATCTAAAATCATAGGAAAACAGCCTTCCACTCTATATTCAGTCAGATGGTAGGGATATATGAAGAAGAATTAAAAATCATTATGCTAAACATGTATAAAATATCAAACATTGATGTTAAGAAAGCTCTCCCTAAAGACAATGGAGTTGATTCTCAAAAATATCAGCTAATAAATTCTTTAAGATATACATTTTAAGCACAGTCATAAAAGTAAAAAATTGAAATGAATTTATGATCTAAATTTTAATCATCTAACTACAAATAAAACTCAATAATAAATTAAGAATCACTATTTGTAAAGATAGAGACTCAAAACCACAGTTTTCCAGGGCAAAATACATGGCAGAAGCAATGTCATTAAACAAGATTAAGTAAGAGATACCAAGGCAAGTTTAAGTACATTAACACTTATAATGAGTGCAGTTTATACTCAATGCCTTTTATAATCAGTTAATTTGACAGACATTATTGAAGCACCATGCCATGCTAGGGACAAAGCAAAACTCTAAGAATGCAAAGATGAATAGGACATGGTGTTTGCCCTCAAGAAATTGTGTGTAACTAGGAAGACAAACACATGAATGACTATAAGACAATGCGATGAAAGTTGTGACACATTCCCAACAAAATGCATTGTGGGAATACAGATGAGGGAGCAAGCAATTCATCCTGCCTAGACCAGTCAGGGAAAGCTGCTGAAAAGAGGGGACTTTGGAGTTTGTTTATTCTTGGATTCATTAATTAGGCCAAAATCATTCCAGCCTGAGGAAAGAAGATGAGCTAAAGCAGAATGAAATGAAATTGTATCCTGTGTTTGGGAAACTGTCTAATGTGTTTAAAGTCTAATGTGTTTTAGGAAAAAATAATAGGAAATAAGTCAGAAAGGTAGGCAGGAGATAGACAATAAAGAGCGTTTCCTGAACATGCAAACAGATGTGGACACTGTTCTGTGCCACTGCTGTACAAACTTGCATCAGAGGATGGACTTCAGGATATAAGCTAAATTATAATCTTTAAGTGGTTGGAGATTATTACCAGTAATAATTAGACAATAAAAGTGTTCATTTCTTAGTCATATATGTACCTATTTATGAGTTAATGTTAAGTGAGTAATAAAAGCCTTCTGTACAAAGCTCAAACTAATAAAGCATAGTGGAACTAAATTTGGACTCTGAAAATTTAGAGCCAAGGTTGCTAAGTACTATATGAATAACCATGAGCAAGTGATTTACAGTCCCTGAACTTCACTCCTCACGTATACAGTAGAGACATATTGTCTGTTCTTTCTATCTCACAGGATCGTTGCAACAGTCTAATGTAGTTGTACTCATGAAAGGGTTTTGCAAAACACTTGTGATGTATTGCTATTGTGAGGCAAAATTTCCATTTAACATTTTCAGTAGATGAGTCATAATAGCAAAAGAACATGACATGCATAAAAATGCAAACACTTTCAAATACTTACATATAGAATTTCACATATTTCACAAATGTCACAAACAACAGGAACTCTGCTCAGTGGACACAAAATTTTGAAAGAGTTCATGCTAGATCCTTGTACTGTACCTGGTACATGGTAACAGCTAATAAATATTTGTGGATACATGAATAAGTGAATTCATATTGCAACTATTTTAGGACATGATTTTATTAAGTCTCCAAAACTAAGGAGGAAATCCAATAGCTAAGCCACCAAGAAACACCTTCAAATGTTGAAGATGTTCCCCAACGTAACCTCCAGGGAAAGACTTCAGTCTACTACCGCTCTGCACCTGGGACTCCTGTACCTACTTGCACTTCTGACAGGCCTCATATTATTCAGTCTTTTATCCCACCATCTTTTAGGGAGTAATCTACCCTGTGGCAGCAACCGTCCTAGCTACGGGGAAAGTACTTGCTCTCATTATAAGGTACTTGCTCTCATTATACTCTCATTACAGTCTAGTTGGGAATGCAGACAAGTAAACAAGGGACCATAGTAAAGTCTACCATGTAGACCAGTCACTATGTAGTCCATACCCTTTGGACATGCTTCAGGTGACTTACAGTTGCCTAACCCTAACCCCTAGGCATAATCTGCATCTCTGGGCCTGATTGCTTTACTCTGAACCACACAAGTCTGCTCTGCCCAAAGAACAGTAATCCCCTCAAATCTGAGAAGCAGCACCTTCCAGACACTCTTAATTTATACACAAGTGCTGGTATATAAATATTTCAGCTCCCTCCCACCTTGGGTGGTTTAATTCTGAGTTGCGTGTTTCGTGCCAATTCCTAAAAGTTTTCTGGTAGGATTTAAGATCAACTGTCCCACTGTGGTTAATCATACACCCTTTTGTGTCTGATTTTTCTTCCCTGTGTCACTGCCCCTCTCCCTACCAGTGTTCCACGCACATCCCAAATAAACTACTTATACTTGAATCCTTGTCTCAGGGGTTTGCTTTTGGGAAAGTACACGTGAAAAAAAGAAGTCCCTAAAATGGAAGCATGCACAAGGCATCACAGATGAAAATGAAATGGTCTAAATAAAAGACATAATTATCAAGGAAGACTTCTTAAAGAAGGTAACATGAGCAAGCCTTGAAGACATTGGCCTGGCAGAGAATGTGGGTTGAGGGTACCCAGGTAGACCAAAAAGCACATGAGAAGGTATTAAATTATGAAACAGCATGTTGTATTTGGAGAACTAAAAGTTGCTTCTGTGACTAGAGGGAAGTGTGCCTGTCCTTGATGAAATGGCAGACAATGAAGCTAGAGAGGTAGACAGAGGCCACCTCATGAATTATCTTGTGGGCTAAGCCAAGGAGTCTGGGTTTTATCTTGAAATACAAGAAAGGCAGAGACATGGAAGGATTTTTAAGGATAGGAGTCACACAATCGAATTTGTATTTGAGAAAGATTACTTTGGCAGACATGTAGAAGTGAGATTAGAGGAAAAACACATGGAAGCAGGAAAACCAAGAGAATACTTTCAAGAATTCTCATGAAAGAAATTGATGAGAAAGTTGAAAATATGGGATTTGGTGAAAGTGTGACGTAAGTTTCAATCCTGGTTTTATCGGATAACAGCTATGTGACCCTGGGAGAATTATTTTACTTAATTGAGCCTTAGTTTATTCCTAGGTAGCATTAGAATGGTATTACTTTCCTTCAGTGTTTTAAGAAGACTAAATAAGAATGTATGTGAGAAGTCTAGCACAGTTCCTGGCAAACCACAGCTCTCATTTGCTGAGAACCATTATTATTAAGGCACTGAGATTGATGCTGAAGAACACTGAACAACTATGAGAGATTCCTGATAGCATTTACCAATTAAATGAATATGGATTGTGAGTTCAAGATGACTCACAATTTGCAGGTTTTTGTTTTGGGTGATGGAACGAGTGGTGGGATAATTCGGCAAGGTAGAAGAGAGCTAGGTTTCGAACACATATACCTCGGTTACTCAGGTGAACAGAAGATGAACAGATATTGAGCAAAAAAGAGGGGCCAGAGCTGGGGATATTGACTCAAGAGTCATCAGTGCTAGTGCAGTTCTGGTGGCTAGTGAAGTCCTAGATGTGGAGGAGTCAGGGCTGGGGAAGAGGGAGGCTTGGAGAATATGACCTTTAGAAGGTGAAAGAAGAAAGAGCAGCTTGAAATACAGGCTCCCGCTGTCGACTCTTGCCCTGGAAAATGTAATACCTATTCAGTTGGAGAAAAGTTCCGCAGTTTCATATGTGAGGGAGGGACAAGACATCAGATTTGAACTTCACCTAAAGAAAAAGGAGACAGGAGCTCAGACCTGAAAGAAGCTGTTTGGATAGAAACACTTATTTGTCTGACTCTCTATAACATGAATAATAACCCAAATCGGGTCAACAGAACAGGCCATGTTCTAGACAGGAAAACAAATAGTGCTAGGAAGCACTCCACATTAATTCAGTTCCCTCGTTCTCCACTGGGCGCTGCAGGCAGGCAGGCACATGTTCGCTCTATGAAAGGACTTTCTAAAGGTATGATTCATTAAGAGTGGATGGACTGCCTTTGAAGTTACTGGGCCCTTAGTCCTCAGAAAAATTAGTTAGAAACTGATTTTTTTCTCAGAGCGGTTTGTGAAGGTGCTGTGTTCACTAATTAGGAGTGAGATTATAAGAATGCAAGATACCTTAAAATCTTTTCTATTGGAATAAATTTGCAACCTCATGGAATAATTTATTTCAATAACTCCAAATTAATCTTTCTTAATGACCTTGAAAATGTTGGCTTAATGTTACTGTAGCCCAGTGACTTTTCAAGGGAATGATGCTTCCTCCTAGTGGGGGGCATTTTGGAAACATGTACGAGTGTTTCTGCATGTCACAAAGGTTGGAAAGACACTATTGGTTTTTAGTGATCAGGTGCAATGGATGTGAGAAGTCTCTGAAAAATAGTTCAAGTGATTACAAAATGTGTTAAATCATATGATTTTGTATAAAAACTTGTCATACCAGCTTCAAAAGAGATTAGTGCAATAATGAAAAAATTTCAATAAATTATCTTTTCTATGCCATTGAACAATGGTGACATTTCAAGAAAAATAAATGATTTGGTAAAAGTTGCCAAAAGCAACTGAAAATGAGTTGCAATCAACTGAGTTTTCATTTCAATAGGATGAACATGTTCTGTGGAATAACAGTCTTACTATACACATATGTTGATTCTTTCCAGTGAAATGAAGAAGTTACTGAGATAATGCTATTTTCAAAATTACTGGAAATGAATACAAAAGAGTCATCAAAAATTAGATGCTTGAAACCACTATAATTGCTTCAGAGAAAAAAATCTTTTTCTAATGCCTTTACATTAGAAAACCTTGGAATGTCCTCAACATTTAGCAATGTGCATGTATAGTCAACTTTTTTAAAGTAGCACTAAGTTCTTTAGAAATTCATCATATTGTTCTTTGGCCACATTTGGTCACCAAGTATCTTGGTAGAAAGCTCCACAAATCACTGAGTGCTGTTCAGTGCTATTAATACAATTAAGAGTTATCTCCGAAACTATGCAATAACAATGAAGAAGAGTTTGAATGTTCCATCCTAAACAGAGAAGATGATGGCTTTTTAAAGGAAACTACTTAAAAATATTTTGTTTACCATTTGATACTATTAAGTTTTCATTCAAACAGTGAAAAATTAAATATTAAAAATTGAAATAGTATGACATGACATACACCTTTCATATATATTTGAAAAGCTAATAAGGGTCTTATTAAGATGCAAAGATCAAATCAATATCAAAAAGTGATGAGAATTATTATGAGACTTAAGCATAGACATTATTACTTTGGACAGAGAGCATTTTCGAGTTTCTATTTTTACAGCAGCTAGATAAGAATACCTTTAAAGAAACATATTTGAAAATATATTGCTCTTGCAATGGACTGCATGTTTGTGTTCCTCCACAACTCATATGAAATCTTAACTCCCAATGTGATAGTATTAGCAAGTGGAGCCTTTGGGAGGTGATTAGGCCATGAGCATGGAACCCTCATGAATGGGATTAGTACCCTTATAAGAAGCACCCCAGAGAATTCTCATACTCTGGACACGAACAGAAGAGAGCAGTCTGCAATCCAGAAGAAGACCCTCACCAAATTCTGCTGTGCTGGCACTCCGATCTCTTCCACCCTCCAGGACTGTGAGTAATACATTTCTATTGTTTATAAGCCCCTCAATCTGTGGTACTTCATTATAGCAGCCTGAAGGGACTAAGGCAGCTCTCACATGGATGTTTTTATGAAAGATCATTATTCACTCTGTCACCTAATGACAGATATAGTCTCTCCTACTATATAGGGACCCAGCCAGTATAAATATATGCACATTCAAATTAAGTGATATAAGGAACATCCAATAAATAAATAATTTTCTAAGACATCATTAGGGAGTAGAGAAACCACAAATGGTGATGTATACACTGACACTGATAAAACTAGGGCACCGGATAACTAACTCCGCAATCATTGTAGTCATATTTGTTGACTTAGTGACTAAATTCTACAGACAACTGACAGCCAATGACTTGCCCTCCAACCCATGCCAACACCAAGGACCACTGAAGTAAGCTTGGTATTACCACATAACATGTCTTACTTGTGCCTTATTTCTCCCAATCAGGAAGATTTTCCCTGCTCCTTAATTATATGAGCAATCCACTCCCACTTTGAGAGTTTCTTTCATGGAGCCATTGTGAATACCGAGTACTATATTACTCAGCGCTCCAGTGAGAAATAAATGGCACACTCAGATTGGGTGACTTAAGGAGAATTTAGAGGGACTGTTTGTAAAGGTTTAGGCAAGAGGCAAGAGGGAGAGAATACTAAGAAACTTGCATCCAAGGCCTGAAGTGGGTGGAGTAAAAGAAGGCTGAGCTCACTTACCAGACTAGCAAATATCCATCGGTTTCCACTTTAAAATCTGTAATTAGTTTCTACCTATTATTTCCTTTTATCTTTTTTCTTATGTATAAATAAATCTGGCCAAGTATTAACCCTAGTTTTTAATCTTCTTTTGTATCTATACTCTTCAATTTTCCCACTTTGGTATATTCTCTGATCATTTTATTCCCTTAAATTCACATTTATATTTTATAAATAGGTGAAAGCATCTGACTACTTCATTATAATTTCGATCTGTCTAAATATTGAAATTGGTATTTTTTTAGATAGATATTTTTAATGTATAATTATATATGTATATAATTTTCATTTGGGGACTAAAGGCTTATCCATTATAAGAGATATCATTGGTCTGACAGTGTTGAGATTCATTGTTTTGATCTCATTAGTCAGGTACAATATGGCTACAAAATTGAGATGATTATGAAAATGTAGACATTTTTCAATTATGGGGAAAATAGTCTAGGTAGTGGTGTCTTTATTAAATTGTCCTAGTATGGACATTCATTTCTTCTATTCTTGGACTTTTTATTAGTCTACATTCAATTGAAATGAACAATTGTGTTGAATAGACCTTTGAAAGCCAACAAATTAAGAAATTCTTAGGACTAAGAACAGAGTTTAACAGCTCTAAAATTTAGTGAATCAGAATGTAATAGTAAAGGAAGATTGTCTTTACAATAATGACAGAAACATAAATACCAAGAAATAAATTTTAAAAGAAATATGCATCACCTATATCACAGAAACCGCAGAACTTAATGGAGGGACCTAAAACAGAACCTGAAGAGATGAAAAGTTGAAATGTGTTCCTTAATGACAAGTCTCAGTGTAATATACCTGACAATATATTATGTCCTATCAAACTCACTTATAAGAATAATACAAATCAATTACTACTTAGAGTACAGAGCTGGGAAAACCATATAAAAAATCACACACATACACAGAATCGGAAGTTTCTTTAAAACATAAAAATAAGGAAAACAAATTGCACTGCTAGATATTTATCACTGATACTTTTAAATACTATATGCCATTTTCTATAATTAGTAGAGGCAGACTATAAAGTTCATGTTTGTATTCACTCTGGTATACAACTTCTCCTTTAAAAGTGGAGAAGAGGCTTAGAAATAATTAAACATACAACAACAGGCAATTATGTAAATAATTTTAGTAAATTTATAAGATGAAATCCTGTGAGTCACTGAAAATGTACATTTTGAAAGAATATTTAATATGGGAAATACTCACAGCGTAAATCAATGATAAAAAGTACAAATAGTAAACTATATGTCCAACATGATCCTATCTATAAATAAAAAATATATATGACCACAAAAGACTAGAAGGTACTGTATTAAATTATTAATAGTAATGTTATCTCAAAGTAGATTTACTTTTTTTGTTTAATCTTTTTGAAAACTTATTTTTCCCATCAGAAAAACTTTTAAAACCTATTTTAATCATTATGTAGGCGCTGTAATTATGTTGAGTAAAAGCCCTCTTAATGCGCCCTCCATTTCTTCTCTAAACCTCTTCTGATTCCCATCCATGCTGAGGGCTTGCAGTTAGGATGATGCTCTCCAAGTCATTCCAGCACTAATGCTCCAACAGTTAAATCATGTTTATCAAGGGGCTATTATTGTTTCCCAAGCCTGTTTATGCCAGCTACACTTATTATTGTTATTCTGTAATTTAATTAACTAGCATGAAAATAGATGGAATAGGAGCAGGGAAACAGATGTTGTTTCTAAGAACCAAGTTAAAGATTAGAGAAGACTCCATAAAGTCCAGTCAGTTAAAAAGAAAGAGAGAGATAGGAGACAGACACAGAAAGACAAAGATAGTGAGAAGAATGAGAGAGTAGGGAGGAGAGGGGGGGAAGAGAAGGAGAGGAAGTATAAGAGGAAGAGGAAGAAAAAGAAGAGAGAGGAAAGGGAGGGAAATAGGAAGAGGGGAGGCAAGGAGGGAGGGAAAGAAAGAGAGAGACAAAGAGGAAAAGAAGGAAGAGAATAAGGAGGAAAGGAGGGAGGGAGGGAGGAAGGATTGCCTATATGTTTGCTGGACTAAAAATTATTTAAATTGGAAGAAATGATAAAAATCTAGAAAGATTCAGGACTCAAATTACTTTGCAAGTGTATTTAAGTTCCCTAATAACCTAAAGAAATTGATGCTAGAATAGTAAATGCTGTACTGTCAGTGTGATTTATGAAAAAAAAAAAAAAAAGCATAGGTAACCTAATCAATGGGCACACACCAAAAGATATGACCTGGATCCTACACCAAAAGATGGCGAAAAATGTCTATTTAGGGTTTTAATTTAAAACAAAATATTTAAAATCTGTGAGTAGTTTTTTCTCTGAGTCCCCTAATCAAACTTTTCATTTAATCGTCTACCAATACTGAAAGAGTAATAGGACCGTGATCATGCTGTGGTATTGTTAGAGTTTTAGGTTTGATCTGCATTGCGGCAGAGTAGAAAGAACACAGGATGGGGTCTTGTGATCTAAATTATAATACTCAGTTGCTAACTAGCTATGGACTTCTGCACAAGTCTCTTAACCTCTCCACTTTAATTTCCTTATTTGTAAATAAGAACATTTGGCTAGAAAATTGGCTCAAAAGTCATTTGTACTTTTCATAACAATCTATTATTTGTGAATAAACATTTATAAAGTAACCACTAAGCTTACAACAGTAGAAAACAGCCCTTTTTTGGAGAACATAGGGAAAAAAATGGCGTATAAATTTAGCTCTATCTAAATTTTTTTCCAGAGAAGAAAAGCAGAAAATCACTCTTATAAACTTGAAAAAATATAAATTTATATATTTAGTATTTAAAATCATTGTTAAGATTTTGAGAAACTATCAAGTTAAATCTGGTCTGAAACTATTTTATTGTTAAAGAACTTAACACAACTGAACTACAAGTCTAGATCTATTATCCTGGTAAAAGCCTGGTCTCCTGGAAAAGTTACCTAATCATAACTTGCCAAGAAAACATCTCTTTTGTCATTTACTCCCTACCCAACCCTATCCGAGGGCATGAATTAAACCAGTAATATTCTGAACAACTGAAGAGTAGGCAGAAACATGTTCCATAAATTAACAGTTAATAGTTATAATCTTGGCAAGGAAACTACAATGCCTGTAGTGACCTCTCTGTTCACAGGCCCACTGGCCACAAATTGTCCAGAGAACTGCAATTAAAATTCCTGGTTTGTTTTTAAGGCCTCTACATCCTGCTGAATTGCATATTCACAAACAGATCACAAACAGAAGATTTCAAACATTCACCCTAAATTAGTTCCTATGTCCTAGGGGAAAAAATGCCCCAAATATCTCAATAACCAAATTGTGTTTTATATAAAAATCCAATAAAAAGGAAGTCACTCAACCAGCTGATTAGTAACTCTATTCAGAGCTAAGTTTAGCCTTTAAACTGAAAGGGCAAAGAAAAACACGTTGCAAGTAAAATCAGTTCCATTTTCAGTAAGTTCAGCTTATCCAAATCCTTAAGATAAAAACCAATAAAAATATCACAAAGAGGCAGAAACGACATATATTTCATTTTAATACTTAACTTTTTGATTCTCATATAACATCTTTCGTACTCTGTATTTTGAGAGATGACAGCCACAAGGGAAATGACCTAGGAATCTAAAGTGAGGATTTGAGCCAAGTTCCTTATTTTTTGGATGTGTTACTTTGAATAAATCACTTAACCTATCAGAATTCTAAGAAAACTGGGATTATAGTACATATTTCACATGTATTATGGCATGATTCAAGGAATCATATGAAAAATATGTGTTTTGTAAACTCTAAATTCTGTAAATTATTTTTGTGCTTCAACTTAAGAATTCTACTATGCATATTGCTTATATTCTTTACAAGAGTATAACTTTCATAGTGTCTTACACATCTTCGTATCTTTCAGAAAAGAAACTTCATTTCTTACATCTGTGCATCTGCCATCTGCCTCCTCCCCATCTCATCTGAGCATCTCACCATTTCATCATCCCCTGCTGCTCCCTTCTCAAGCTTTTTTTAAATTCTTAATATCATTTTATCATGTATATATTTCTTAGAAATATATTGTTCAAGTTGGTTTTAATTTCTTTAAAAAAAACATGATTATAACAAAAAAATTAGCCAGGCATGGTGATGTGCACCTGTAATCCCAGCTACTCGGGAGGCTGAGGCAGGGGAATTGCTTGAACCAGGAAGATGGAGGTTGCAGTGAACCAAGATCATGCCACTGCACTCCAGCCTGAGTGACAGAGCAAGACTCCTTCAAAAAAAACAGTATTATATCACAACCAGCTGTAAATAGGAAGTAGGGCTCTACTTGAATCAGCATGATACTCAAGGGTACTGTGGAAAGTCAAGAGATTTGGGATAATCCTAGTTCTTGGGACTGAAAAAAATATATTTTAACTATGCTTTGTGAAACAATGAACAGCTTACTAATTTAATGAAAGTATATTCTACTACATGCAATCTTCTGACACTTGCTCAGAGAGCTACAGGACTGATTTTGAAGCTGTGGTAATTAAAATAGCATAGGAAGAGCAAAACTGACCAATAGTGGAATAGCGAGCTACAGCAGACCTATGTAAAAATAAATTTTAGCTTCTTCATTTATAAAATAAGTGTTTTAACTGGGTAATCTCTGAGGTCCCAACAGATGAAGTAATCAGCCTAAGGTTAAACACATACTGAAACGCCCATTTATGAGATTCACGCTTTGCATTTGCCATAATTTTTATTATAAAAATATATCTGATTTCCAAGGTCTATTTTGTTGTGGCAGAGGTTATTTTAACATCTTTATTGAGATGCAATTTATATATCATGCAATTCACCCATTGCAAATTTAGAGTTCAATCATTTTTAGTAAATTCATAGAATTGTGCAATCTTGTACCTCAATGCACTTTAGAACATTTCATCACACATCCCCATAAAGGTTCCCTTGGGCTTGTTTGCAGTTAATCCCCATTGCCACTCTTAGGTAACCATTGATTTGATTTCTATCTCTATAGATGTGAATTTTCTAGAAATACCATATAAATGGAATCACAGTACATAGACTTTTGTGTCTGGCTTTTTCACATAGCATAATATTTTTGAGGTTTTTCCATGTGGTAGCATTTATCAGTAGTGTGATCTTTTTTATTTCTAAGTTACATGCCACTGCATAGATGTAACATATTCTATTCACCAGTTGATAGACATTGGGTGTTTCCAGTTTGGAGCTTGGAGGAATCATCTGCTATTAACATAGTATATGAGTCTTTGGAGGGACTTATGTTTTTATTTCTTTTGTGCAGATACCTTGGAGTGGAATTCCTAAGTTATACGGTAAACTTATGTTTAACATTTTTAAGAAACTGCCAACTGTTTCCAAACATGGCTGCACAATTACATTTTCCCAGTATTGTATAAAGACTTCCAGTTGTCAGTTGTGTTCATTTTAAGTGTAGCCACTGTAGTTGATATGAAGATGTACTTCATTATGGTCTTAATTTACATTTCTCCAATGACTAACGATGTTAAGCATCTTCTGAGTTTGTTAGTCATATCTCCTTTGTAAAATGTCTGTTCACATTTTTTGCCTACTAAAACAAAACTTATTTAATTGGGTCGCTTGTCTTTTTATTCAATTGTAAAAGTTGTTTATATATTATGGGTACAAGTATCAGTTATATCATTTGCAAATATATTCACCCAGTTTTTGGCTTTTCTGTTTTTAATGTTCTTAATGGTGTCTTTTAAAGAGCAAAAGTTTTCATTTGGATGAGATACAATTTATCAATTGCTTGCTATTATGAATCATGCTTTTGGTGTCATATCGAAGAAATCTTTGCTTATTCCAAGATCACAAAGATCTTCTCCTATGTTTTCTTGTGGAGTTTTTATTGTTTTCACTTTCACATTTGAGTCTATAATCAATTTTGAGTTATTTTTGTATATGACGTGAGGAAAGGTGCTAAGTTTTTTTTAACACGTGAATACCCAATTATTTAAGTACAGTTTTTTGAAAAGATTATTATATCTCCATTGAATTTCCTTGGCAACTTTGTTGAAAATCAATTGGCCATAAATGTAAATGCTTATTTCTGGACTTTGTATTCCATTCTATTGACATAAAGGTGTTACCTGATGCCCATACCAAATGTCTTGATGTCTGTAGTTGTATACAGTAAGTCTTCCAACTCTTCGTTTCCATATTGTTTTAGCTAATCTAGTTCTTTGAATTTTCACATAAATTTTAAAATCCACTTGTAAATTTCTACCAAAAATAAATAAATAATCCTACTAGGATTTTGATAAGGATTGTGTCAAATCTACAGATCAATTTCAAAGACTTGCTATATTAAAAATATATCTTTCAATCCATTAACATGAGATGTCTCTATTTATTTAACTCTTCCCTAATTCCTCCCAGCCATATTTTGTAGTTTTCAGTATAGAGGTCTTCCCTTTCTTTTGTTATATTTATTCATAAGTATTTTATTCTTTTTGATGCTATTGTGCATAAAATTTTTTTCTTAATTTCTTTTTGAGATTTTCTCATTGCCAGTATATAGAAATGCAATTTTTCTTTGTATATTTATCTTGCATCCTCAAAGTCTGTTTTGATGCATTACATGGTTCTATTTAAATTAAATTATATTTTATCTCATTATTTTTGTATTTATTTTGCTGCCAGTTTTTGCCACAGATTTGTCATATAACTACACTTTGTTTTATTAGAACTAAGTTAATGTACTTCCATACAATCATACAATATTTTAATATATTATGCTTTTAGACAAATATATGCTTCTTAGTGGCTTTCTCCTTGTTTTCTCCAAGAAGTTCACTTGAAATTATGTGGAAAAAACATAAAAGTTTATTCCTGTTCTTTGACATTAGATATCATTATAAAACTTAAATATATACCAGCTGTATTGTCAAAGCACACTGTGTTCTAATTTAATATAGTATGCATTTGTTCTGATAACCTATTTGTTTTTCTCTAGTGTTTAAGCTGATATCAAATTCAATAAATCAGTTTAATTTAGGAGTTACAGTCAGACATGCCATGTCAGTCAATACATATACAAATTTGACATGATGTACTCAATGATAGTATAGTTCAGCATTTTCCAAACTGCACTCAACAGAATGTTTTTGTTATGAATAAAGAACCTCTTAAACAAGCTTGAAAAAATTATAGGATAGCAAAGTTAAATGGCTTTTGTTTCTGAGAGTCTTCTCAAAGCATTTAATTTGCTACTACATATCATAACTCTTGAGAGAAAAATATATTTCCTCTTGCCATAGGCAATTTCAAAATTCAGCAAAAGTTTTAGGCAAAAAGTAGTTAGACTTTAGAGTCCCCGCAATACTCAGTTTTGTGTCTTCAACCCCCACAATATATTTTGATTTAAAATATTTACAGATTTCTCTGCACCTAGTAGCAGTTCTCTTCCCAAAGTCCAGGTTCTTAGTTTCTTGCCATATATCACAAATCAGTTTAAAAAAAGAAAAGGAATAAAACATCTACAAAACATCAGCTTGCCTCTCTATGGCTCTCCCCTCATTGAACTTGTGCCCTCCAGCCCTCATGGCTTTAGCAGCAATCTAGTTTTGTAATTTTTAAAAGTTTATTCATCTTTCCCAAGTGTTTTCATCAAAAACATTGGAATATTACAAGCTGTTGCATCCTACTCAGAATTGGAAATCTGTTCATTAATTTTTAGCCAAAGCAAATAAGAAAGTAAGACCAGTAGATACTGAAAACTAGTAGAAAACACTTAATTTCCAACGGTATTAATACATTTAAAAGTCAATAGATTTAACTGGAAAACAATTATAAATAATATCAGTATTCAGTATATTGGCCAGTTAGAAATTATCATCACTAGCTACTAAGAAATCATAAAGGAACTAAGTCCATTAATAACACCAAAACAACAATGAAAAAGTCAATGTATCTTGTATGTAATGATTAGAAATGTCTTAACAAGACACATATAAAACCTTTAAGAAGAAAATTATAAAGCTTCACTAAAAGATGTAAGGTGGTAAATGATCAAGTAAAGCTAATGAATTTTCTAATAGAAAGAGTAATAATAGGCAAATTGCATTATCAAATGTTAAAACACATTTAAGTATAATGTAATTTAATCAGATATTACTAGGCTACATATGTAACTAAGAATTACACCTAAGTACATAGAGAAGTTAAATGTATGAAAAGGGTGGTAAAATTAGTGAGTAAAACAGATTCTCCATGAGTGTTGCTGAGCCTCTCCATCTTGAACTTGGTACCTCAAAATACAAGTGGATTCAGATGTGAACAGATGTTTCACGTGAGAAAAAACAGATGTGGACAGATGTTTCTATATATAAAAATAATTATATAGTTAATATTTTTATCAGTTATCAACACTTATAAATTGAATAAATAAGATACCATTTATCACCATTCAAATTGGCAAAATTAAACATACACACAATATTTCACATGCATGAGTACGTGTGTGTGTGTGTAATATCCTGGTAAGAATTTGGGGAAGTTAAATAGGTTATAAAAATTTATATAACCTATTTAAAAGGAATTTACACATCAAGGGCCATATAAAAATCCTCCTAATTATCTTGGGGAAAGGACTAATTATTGTGACCACTGCATGTAGTTCTGTTTTTTATATACTTATGATATATTAGAAAACAATATCTAAAAAAAAAAATTTTAATTTTTTGACATTAACAAACTGCCTAGTTCAGGGCTATATTCTCAGTGCCTAGTACCTGACACATTATAAGAGCTTAATAAATATTTTCGAATAAATGAATTAAGGGTCCCTCATGAAAAAGATGTGAAAAGATTCACATCTTTTTAATAAAATATTACACAGATATTTAGGATAATAACTCTAAAAACAGAATGTCAAAACATGAATATATGTGGTAATAAATAAATAGGATATAAATTTTATGTAGATTTTATGTATATTATGGTTAAACTAAGTAATACATATGCATATAAAAATAGCAGAAGAAACTATATTAAGATAAGTCCAACTGTGAGAAGATGATGGTGAGCTATTAATCATGAAATGCTGGAGAAGTCATAACCCAAACAGGCCTAATTTTCCTTACCTGTTACATGCATATGACTTTATAGGGAGAGGTAAGCAAGATAAAACCATTTTACAAATTAAAAAGACCTTCATAAATGTTAAGTAGTAATTATCACGATTCACCACAAATTATGATCTTCCCTGATTACTGGTATTTATATGTTGTAAATTAGTGACTATTTCCTCTTTGGCTTAATGATTTCCCTGGAAAAATACGAGCGAACATTTATACATTTATAAGAAAGAAAAGGAAGATTTTATACCCACACACATGAGAGAGACAGAGAGAGACTGAGAGAGACAGAGAGAGAGAGAGGTGTCATACAACGACCTTTGGTCTGCAACAGACCACACATACAGTGGTAGTCCGAGATCATAACAGGGCTGAAAAATTCCCATTGCCCAGCAATGTCATAGCTATCATAATGTCACAGTGCAATTACTTTAAAAAAAATTAATTTAGTGTAGCCTAAGTATACGTTGTTTATAAAGTCTACAGCAGTGTACTACCGTACACTGCTAGGCCTTCACAATTCACTCACTACTCACTCCTGCAACTTGCACTCCTGCAAGCTACATTTACGGTAAGTGCCCTTTACAGGTGTAGCATTTTTCATCTTTTATACTGTATTTTTACTGTTCCTTTTCTATGTTTATATATGCTTAAACAAATACTTGCCATTGTGTTACAGTTGCCTACAGTATTTAGTATAGTAACAGGCTGTAAAAGTGTGTAGTCTAGGAGCAATAGGTTATACCCTATAGCCTAGGTGTGTAGCAGGCTATACCATGTAGGTTTGTGTAAGAACACTCTATGATTTTCATACAATGACAAAATCACCTAACACCACATTTCTCAGAACATACCCCCATCATTAAAAGACACAAGACTGTGAGAGAGAGAGAGTATGTGTGTGTGTGTGTGACTTAATGATGTGGATATGTTCTTATATGTGTGTCACACATATATATACACACAGAGTCATGTGTCAATGTATGTGTGTATACACACACACATATATATAATCTTTTAGTTTATCATTTACCATCTTTAGTTTATCATTTACCATCTTCTATTTTCTCCTTAAATGTGAGTAAGAAATTTAGACTACATTAGGCATGGCTGTATCTAACAATGCATTTCAAGTCAAAGTTTAGTCATAATCCTGCTGCCAAGTGGAAAGATAGCAAACTGCTTTAAGGAAAATCAGATATTTCCTCAAGTGAAACAATCCAGTGTTTCATAGACTGCATGTCATTAAATTCTCATCACCAATATTATTTCAGAGACTATAGTTTATAATAAAATATCTTGAGCATGTCTATAATAAAGATAGACAAATTAGACTCTGTTGGCTAAACTCTGGTTATCACATAAGCAATGTTTTCAAACATTACTTGAGCTTTGGCCATTCAATTTGATCACTAGATATTGAACTCCATTGTGTTGGCTTAATATATTTTCTATTGGTTTTTATAATTATTTAAAATGTGTGCAGTAGTTCATAGAATTAGCACTATGTGCTAAACACATTTATAAGCAACAAGAATAAAGATGTGAAACATGAAAAAGAAGTTTATACTAGTTACATATCTACATCTGACTTCAGTGAATAAATTTTAATATTAACAACTCTAATCAAAGCAAAAAAATTATAGAGTGAAAGAAGACCCAACATAAATTGGATTTTCAATTTATAAATACAACAAGAAATAAGTTGTTCCAAAGATAGCTCTCTCCCCAAAATTATGACAATTTTCACTCAACATTTAATGTTCTACCCTATGAAGTTCATCATTTATTACAATATAAATTTCTTCCCTTGTTCCACAATACAGAACAGGGCTACTACAGAATGGGAGCTTCTGCTAGCTCCCATACTGTCTGGTGCAGGACAATGCACGTTGGTATGTGCTCAAAAAACATAATTTTGCAGACTGGGTAACTGTAACTTATTCACCCATATTACCTTTTCCAAATGATAAGAGTATGAAATTTAACAACTTAGATTTCAAACAAAAGATTGGTGATTTGATCGGTTCAAAAGCATGGACCCAGCATTTGAGGGATCAATCTCTGCATGCAAGCAGAACATCAATAGTTTCTTACACAGTAGGTCTATTTTCTGGTAACATTTACAACATGTAGCTTTGTGTCTGAATCTAAACAGTATGGGCAATTTAAGAACCTGGATTATAATTGGAATCTATTGGGAAGTAATCTTCCAAATGGATCAGAAGACTTTTAGGTCAGATGAAAACTTATTTAAAGTATATAGATTCTTCTCTAGTCAAAAATTTCTAATTTGTAGCAGATGTATAAAAATATCTACTAAAGATGTGACCATATATAATTAACTATATGAATACTTTTTTCTTACCGTATATATGGATAAAATACACTTTTAGCAGTAAATCACACCAAACTAAGATTTCTTTTGTATTTCCTGCAATAGACTAGCACATAACATACAGAAGGATACATTATGCAAAACAAAAATATTCTAGAAATAATTAACTAAACAAGTTGAGTTCATCCTGTATCAAGATATTCTCCATATCAGTAGAAGGGATAGAAATATTGTTTCCCATTTTATTTTCTCAAAATAATACTTCTGCTTTCAGGGGATTTCAATGAAGTAGCTCTTGGGAATTACAAAGTCTTCAGGACTTCTACTTATTCCATATTTTTAGAACCATCAGAGTTTAGACTTTTAGTTTACAGAGTCATCTCTCAAAGACTTTACCCAGTAAGTGACCTTTGTAGACCATATACTGTTCATCAGGAACTGAGTTATAACTAGCAAAAGGTTGTCTTCACTGGAATTTGCTCCTTAACAGGTATTCAGTCTCCAGGACATAATACTAAATAGAAAACAAGGTAAGTAGTTTGAATTAGATTAACTTTGGGTTCTCAATTCTGGTTCACCCAGGAAATAAGGTGATTGCCTTCTTAAATCACTGGGTATTATCTTGTCATGTTGAACAATCACATAGCCTTCATCCCAGCAATTCTAATTACAGGTATATGCCTGAAGGAGGTTCTAGCTCACGTGCTAAAAGATGTGTCCAAGAATGTGGATAGTATCACTTATACTAGCAAAAAGGTTAAAAAAAAAAAAAAAAAAAAACAGGCCCGGAAAGTCCACTGACAGAAGAAATTTTTAAATTGTGGTTTATTCACACAGTTCAATATTATACATTTATAAAATGAATGAACTACAGCTGCATGCAACAACATAGATGAATTTGAGGAGCATAATGCTACGTGAAAGAAGCATGTTTCTGCAGACTTTGTATAGTATGACACCGTATTTTATAAGGCACAAAACTAGCAAAGATAAACAATATATTCTCTAGACACACATACATACATAAAAATATTTAAAAAAACAAAAATGGTGAAATGATGAACCAAATTTTCAGAACAGTCATTACCCTATAGTAGGGAAGGCAGTGGGGGCGGGTGAAGGAAGGAATACATAGGTAGGTAATTGGTAATAATCCAGGATCTGATTTGGATAGTAGGTCATGATTAGTCTTTACATCATGCTTTATTTTGTGTATGTATATATATACATACATATATATATTCCTTAGTATATATCAAATATTACATTAAAAGTAAAGGTAAAATAAATATAATTTTAAAATATTATTTTAAAAATTGACTACTATGAGTGATCTAGTAATTATTATTCTCCTCTAACATTTTAAGTAATAGTTTTCTTGTTCACTTATTTATTACTTATTTATTCTCCCCTTACTGAGAAATATAAGGAGTTGGCACTATGTTAGATACTAGAAATTCAGAACTAAATAAGATGGCCAGTGCTCTTGAAGGGCTTACAGGCCAGTGGAAGAATTTTAACAACTGATTACAGTTCTCCATGAGTAGGAAGGGCAAATAAGATTTTATATGAAAAGCCACCAGCACATAGTGAGTGCTTAAAATTAACTCTATTTTTTAATATTACTATTGTTATTCGAACATAACCCTGAGGACATGGACACGGGGCACTCGATGTTCTTCAAGAGGTAAATTTTCTTTCTTGCTAACCCAACGGGTACACAATAATGGATGCTTCTGCTTCACACGGCGCCTCTGAGTAAGCAAAATTTGAAAGGTAAGAGAACAAAGCAAACCAAATATTATTTAATCTGAGCTCTACACCATACTGCCTGTTCTATTAATATTTACTCTCTTTATAAATGTTTGCCCTACACTTTAGTCTAATAATTCTAAGAATGCAATTTCCTCACCGAGTTCTACATATCTTTAGAAAATCAAAACTAGAAATAGTTTATGGTACAAATAGAAGACCTGAAAAGCAACCTATAACATAAGAGATTTTCAGCTCTGTTTGTTGAGTCAAATGGCCTTTGAAATCCACTAGCCCACCTCTTAAAGTGGGGTAAGGTGAAATAGCTTGTTAGATAAAGTGACTCCTACATACATCAATTGATGATGCTTTGTTCTGGGATTAAACCGTAAGAACAATCTATTAACTGAGGAGTATTAAAGCTAAAAAGGAATGAAATTTATCAGAAAAACTACACATTTTTGTAAAATCTTCAGGAAATAATTACCATCATTGTATAGATAAACGTGAATTGGGATTAGGCTCACGCCTGTAATCCTAATACTTTGGGAGGCCAAGGCAGGCGGATCACCTGAGGTCAGGAGTTCAAGACCAGCCTGGACAACATGGCGAAGCCCTGTTTCTACTAAAACTACAAAAAAAATTAGCCAGGCATGGTGATGGGCACCTGTAATCCCAGCTATTCAGGAGGCTGAGGCAGGAGAATCGCTTGAACCCAGGAAGCGGAGGTCACAGTGAGCCAAGATCGCACCACTGTACTCCTGCCTGGGCAACAGAGGAAGACCCTGTCTCAATAAATAAATAACTTGAATTAATTCATGAATTCTTCATTCATGGCCAAAAATATTTTATTCAGATTTCAGTGAACAATAATACACAAAGCCTGAAATCATATAAAAGCAAGAGCTTAGGTGCTAGATATCCCACACAAGCCATGCAGGTTCCAATCATATCCTCAGCCTAGTAATGCTCACTGCTGGAAATTCCAAAAATATCTCCACCAAATGGGTAATTAGAAAAGAGAAACAAATGCAGCCCTTGGCATAGGTTTCTCCCATAAACAGAGCCCTGTAGGCACATTTCACACCAGGCCATCTGTTGTTTCATGATGGTGAGTTAATGGATGGTTGAGACAAGCGAGAGCAACTCATTATTCAAAGCTCCCTCTCAAAATGAAGTTCTAATTGAACTGTGTGTGCTCTATACTCTGTTTTACTAGAGTCATGGGAAAAGAAGGATTCTTATCTAATCCTTTTTGTCTTTTGGCTTTACTTTCTACAAACAGCCAAAAACAAAAGTGAAATAATCCTTCTAGTGGTAAAACAGATCACAGACCAAGGTGGCCAAGCTAAAGTTGCTTGATGTGGATTTTGAAACGGTAGAAAACATTCAGAACTATAAGATAAACAGGCAGGAAATTCAGCTAGTAATTATAGTTGCCAGATAAAATATAACTGTTTAAATTTTAATTCCAGATGAACAATGATTTTTTAGTGTAAGTATGACCCACACAATATTTGGGATATATTTATACTAAAATATTAGTTGTTGTTCTTCTGAAATTCAAATGAAGTGGGCATCATGTATTGTATCTGCTAAATTTGGCAACTGTATGAGTAATGGATTCCAATGATTATAGCAGCAGTGTCTGACTGGGCTCAAAATAGAAATCCTATGATCGCCACACAGTAAATAACAATATACTCACCACAAAAAGGGTATGGTGCAACAATAAACAATATAAGGTATAGGGTGATAGAATGAATATGGCTATCCTAACATAATCAAAATGTATAGACTATTGGAATGTATTCAGTTAAAAAATATGCTGAAACTTTGGGGGTTATAGCATAAGCTCGTATATGGAAAAATCTCATTTCTATTGCTAACACCATTCAGACAACTTTTCAACATATAGCTGTTAAACATATGCCATTACTTAATTACTTTTTCATTAATGTCTTCATTCTTTTATGCACTTTGCCAGGTACTTTTTAAAGCACTGGAAATAGAGCAGAGGACAACATAAAGCTTTATCCACATGAAGCTTACCTTCCAGCGGAAGAAGACAGAAAACAAGTGAATAGATGGAAATATAATACCTCAGAGAATAAGTGAATAAAAGAAAAATAAAGCCAAGTAAGGGAGATAGAGAGTTTTGGGAGATTGCGTGAGTTATGGTATTTACATTGGGTAGTAAGGGAAGACCTCTCTGATAAGGTGACATTTTGAGCAGAGACCCATAAAATATGAGGGAGCAAGTCATATAGGTGTAAAAGAAAAATGAAGGTCCTGAGAATGATAAATCCCTGCTGCAGTCCTCAGAAAGCAGGAGACCAGTGTGACCAGAGTTGAGTGACTGAAGAGGAGAGAGGTAGAAGACGAAGTCAGGGAGTTGGTGATGGAAGCAGTCCTTACAATGACTTGGGATTTTACATAAAGGGAAATAAGAAGCTACAAATGTTTTTAACTTTATCCGAGGTCCCATGACTCTTCAGTTCAGTACAGTCTCCCTGGACTCTGTATGGAGGATAGACTTCAGGCTGGTAAGGGGAGAGTCAGGGAGAGTTGTCAAGAGGTACTGCCACCATCCAGGCAAGAGATGACAGGGCCCAGGATCGGTGGAGGCTTGTAGCTGGGAAGGACATGAGAAGTGGTAAGACATGAATGCATTTTGAAGGTTAGTCAACAAGAAGGAAGAAAGAAGTTGCAATTCCTGCCTTCAAGGATCTTTCCCAATGATAGCTGACATTTATTATTTGTGTGCCATCAACTATACACACACAAGCTAAAGTCCTTACATACCTAATCTCACTAGCCTTCTCAACAACCTCACAAAGAAACTGAGGCTAAAAGAAGCTATTTGCTTCAGAGGCATATAGCTAATAAAGTAAAAGAGCAGCGGAGGTGCTCAGATTTGATTGACACCAAACAATGGAACATACACTCTGAGTATGTACAAAGAAATATAGGCTGTAGGCTCTAACCTCATGAAGCTTGGGAGAGATTTTAGATCAACACATAAAAGATGGTTACATTACTATCCTAGGCAGTGTGTGGTTGAGAACCAAATATCTCTATTTAAATGTTTTGTGAATTCAGAGGGGTAGGAAATGCGTATGATTTAAAGTGCTTGGAGAAGAATTCGTGGGGGAGGGGGTACAAGCTGAGCCTAGTAGAAAGGGAAGCATTTGGACTAGGTGGAGAGGAGGAAGAGGATATAAAGCAGTAGCAACAACAGAAATAGGTCTTAAAGTTTCAAAATTAGTGTGCTATTTCCAGTGCAGAGAGTTGACCAACTTGGTTGAAACTGGGAGAAATGGAAACAGTACCCACACTATTGAAAATCTGCACCATCTTAACCAGTTTGTCTGATGATCTCTTTTAAGCAGACATGAAATATACTAGCATTGACAAAGAAAACGAAGAGGCTACAGATTTTCACACAGTGCCATGAGGCTTCCTCATCTACAAGAAGCAAAATACCTCTTGCTTATTCATATGGACACATATTATTTGACAATCATCCCCCCACATGGAAAATTTGTTTGGTTATTGATAGATGATAGCTGATGCAGCAGTGGGGGAACTAACATTTACACATTATAGCTCAGATGTATAACAGAAGTGAAGTGTCTTCATTTTGAAGCAAATGCACTGAGTTGGCTGCCAAACACCCATTCTGGCATATGGCTGGGGGTGGGGTGGAGACAGAGTGTTAAAATGCCAATTAGAGGTGAATCATTCTCTTCTGGTTCAAAATGGTCTTTTTTATTTAAAAGTCCCTTTTAGAAAAATATTCAGCCAATTCAAAGGTCAAACTATTTATCAAGGCTGTCGTTCCTCCCTCAGAAGGACTATTTTCCTTTTTTGCAAGACAGCTTCTGGGAACAAGGTAAAGCTCATATATGCTCAGGGAATTGGAGGGGCAGGGGCTCCCATCCATCTGTGGTTGAGGTCCAGATGGAGAGGAGGTATAGGGTTTATTGCACAGCCATTTTATCTTTGCAGGTCTGTCAGCTCCTGTTCCTACCACCTCTGCTTCTAGAACGTTCAGTTTGTGTAGCTCGTGGTCTGTTCTTTCAGCATGCCAGGTGGTTCCTGCCTTTCACCTGAACCTCCCAGCCTCAACTCCTGCGTGCACTTGAGATCTTCTGGGTCTCCTCTACTTTCTCCATCTGGCCTCTGCCTCAGCTGCCCATGCCGTGGCCTCCCCAACATGGTTCTCACCACAGGGATGTCACTGGTTCTTGCTCAGCTACATTCCAAGTCCTCTACAAGAAGCAAGCGTGAAATTTTATATCTCTCTCCATGCCACCCAGCTAACAAAGTATTTAAAAGAGAATAGCAATCTTCAGCACTCTCCCTGCCCAAACATGCCAAATCATGTTTCTCCTCTGCTGTGGTCACTCCACGTTGGCCTTGGGGCTCCCTATGCACAGATCTCCTTCCTGAAACCAAACAGGTAATGAGAGTATAAGCTCTCTGTACTTTCATACTCCCTCTCAGTCTAGCCGAGATTTCTCTCACTCTTTTCATCATCACCTCTGAATTTCTTCTTTAAACGGCTTTAGTGTGGTATAATTCATATGCCGTAAAACTTCCTCATATTAAGGATACAGATGATTGCATTTTAGTAAATTTATATTATTGTGCAACCATGATCAGGATGTAGTTTTAGAACATTTGTATCACCTTAAAACATTTTCTTATACCCATCTGAAGTTAATCCTCATTCCAACCTCAGGCTCTAGCAACCACTGCTCTGCTTTCAGTGCTGGGAAGGACCTCTACTTCTCATATGCTGGACCAGATAAGACAGACCAATTCTCCTAATGAGGACAGCTAAAACTCTATATTATATGCGTATTGTATGAGATATACATATGTGTGTGTGTGTGTGTGTATATATATATATATATATAAATTATAATTTGGCTGAAAATTACCAGACCAAAATCTAGGAAAATGGGGGAGCCCAATAAAGTGAGAATAACTTGCAAAACTGCTTTGGTACAGAGGGCATTTGTCTATATGAAGATATAGCTGTGAAGAGATCTGACATTTTAGTAGCTTCTTAGAATGTGGACAACGAAAGTAAAAGCCAGCACCTACCTAAGTAGAAAGTCTGACAAGCACCACCACCCCTTCTTTAAATTAGGGCTGTCTGAAAAAGAGTAAACTGGAATAAGCTACTAGTTTAAGATTAAACTTTTCTGTAAAAGTTTAATCTCAGGACTTGGAGAACCAGGTGTACAAGGCCGCCAACGTGCAAGGAAAAAAGACACTTTGAGCTCAAATCCAGAGAAATCAGACACAACTGAAATGGAGTCATAAAGACTTCTTATATTGAAATTATCACACATAATATGAAATAATTATGATAAAAGAAATTTTTAAAATCTTTAAAATATCTGAAAGAAACTAAAAACTACAAAAAGTAATGTGATAATTCTTTTTGAGACAGAGTCTCACTCTGTCACCCATGCTGGAGTGCAGTGGCATGATCATAGTTCACTGAAACCTTGAGCTCCTGCATTCAAGCAATCCTCTCACTTCAGCCTCCCAGGTAAGTCGGACTACAGGCATGCCCCACCATGCCCAACTAATTTTTTAAATTTTTTATAGAGACCAGGGTCTGACTAAGTTGCCCAGCCTGGTCTCGAACTCCTGGGCTCAAGCAATCTTCCTACCTTGGCCTCCCAAATGTTGGGATTATGGGCATGAGCCAATGCACCCAGCCCCAAAAGTGAGCTAACAGCTCACTTTTTAGACAGAGAGCTAACTAGCACTTCTAGATCAGAAAACACAGTAAGTGAAATTTACAACCCTATTATGCATTTTATCTGGTGTTTTTAGCAACCTTTAACAAATTCTTATCCTTTCTTTCTCCCTGTTATTCTATTACCTAATCTTCCCTCAATTTTACTAAACTTTGAAATATGGAAACAGAAGGAAGAAGGATAGCAACATCTCATCAATAAGCTTATCTGCACATAGCTTCAGTGGTGTGTTAATGCCCTTCCTACAAATTTACATCCAAACTCTCTATTGAAAGGAAATAAATTAATCTATCTCAAAATCAGGTAGTTGTTCTATATGCATTACATGTTCTTGTCACATGCCATAGAAAAGACCCATCCTGAGCCAGCTTAAACATAAAAGAAAATCATCCTAACAACACTGTCATGGAATTTAAGTACAGAATTGTTACAGGGCCCCAGGATAAAACTTGAAAAATGAACTCAAATATTATTCCTTCTATAATCTCTCTTCCTCTGCCCACATTTGTTTGTCTCTACTTCTTGGCTTCCTTTTCAGCCACCAGAAAGAGAATAACCTCATATTTTCATTTCCCAGTCTATCACCTCAAACCTCTGTGGTCAGGAGGCAGGGATTTTACAATTCCCAGAAGGAGTGGGAGATGGGCAAACAAAATATGAGCTCTTCACTACACAGACAACCCTTGTTAAACTGACAGAAGGTTTATCTGTGGGTTTTATAGGTCTAACCAATTATATGAATAAAACTACTATCATTCCTATGGAAATCCATAAAATATGTAAAAAAATTTTAAAAAGGAATAAAAGACTTCTGCTTGTGTCTACAGCAAACAAATTGATTTAGGTTAACCCTTCCACTTCAGACACGTGAAAAAAACAGGAAGAACTCTTTAAAACTTTTTAAAAGCATTTTTTTTAACTTGAGTGGATACATGGTTGTTTGCTCGACTAGTAAGTTGATATAA
The DNA here is from genome assembly GCF_029289425.2 of Pan paniscus. NCBI lineage: Eukaryota > Metazoa > Chordata > Mammalia > Primates > Hominidae > Pan > Pan paniscus. The sequence goes on from NC_073258.2 coordinate 102,551,759, forward strand.
ATTTTTCTGGGGCTGCATATGTATTATAGTTCACAATAAGAAAAGGATATTTCAAAATAACAAAAGAAGAAAATAATTCTATAATACATAAAGCACTTTTATAAATTTTTAAATACAAAAACGAGCCATCAACCATAACAGAAAATGTCACAAAAATGAAATACAAATCACCAATAAACAGATGAAAATATGCTCACCCTTACTGTGTAACTTTAAATAAGAGGTTTTTTAAAATCATCCAACTGGTAAAAATTAAGGAGAGCGATTACAGCCAAAGTGGATAAAAATGTGGGTAAATGGACCCTCTGTTTTTGTTTGTGTGTGTGTGTGTTTTTTGTTTTGTTTTGTTTTTTGTTTTTTTTTTACACACAGGCTCCCAATCATGGGTCACTGAAGCCTCGAACTCCTGGGCTCAAGCATTCTTCCTACCTCAGCCTCTCGAGTAGCTGGGACTACACGCATGTGCCACTGGATCTAGCTAATTTTCTAATTTTTTTGTAGAGATGGGGGTCTGTCTACATTGTCAAGGCTGATCTCAAAATCTTGGCTTCAAGCAATCCTCCTGCCTGAGCCTTCCAAAGTGCTGGGATTACAGGTGTGAACCACCACACCTGGTGCAGACATTCTCTTAAACATGATTGACAGAGTAGAAACTAATATAGCCATATTAATGGATAATTTGACAGTATTGATAAAAAGTAATTCATTACTAGAATTTCAAAAGTATATAACCTTTGATCTAAGAATTCAAATTTATGTATCCATTGCCTAGTTTTGTATTTCTTTTTTTGAGATGGAGTCTTGCTCTGTCGCATAGTTTTGTATTTTTAACACATACACAGAAATATGTAAGTATTTTCATCACAGCATTGTTTATAACAAAAGAAGTAGAAATCTATTATTTGTCTATCAATAGAAGAATAAATATTGTAATACGATACTGTGATGCTCTTCTGTAGCAACTCAAAAAAAATGAAATTTTATCCATATTCATCAGCCTGGAAAGATCACCAATTCATACTTTTAGTTGGAAAATATAAATTGCTAAACAACACCTTTCCATTTATATAGAAAACCAAAACTACATTAAGATGGAACAAACAGAAAGAGGTGACCCTTGAGATAAGCATTTTAATAATATTGGAGTAAGTAACAGAGTCCTGGGGCAAGTATAAGGATTAGAAATATCTCAGTGAGGCCAGGGACAGTATAAAGCTAAAATTCTGGAAGCTATGAAGACAAAAGCAGTACTGAGGGAGTCAACAGTATACCATCATCAAAAATATGTTGAAAGTCTATGAGCCCAGATAATGCAATTAAGTACCTATAATTAATTAAAGTCTAGAATTCAGAAAACCCAATGTATCTGAAATTGCATTAGAGACAAGGACGCAGAAATGAAAAGGTGAGTCTTCCATAGAAATTTGCAAAAGTTCCTGTAACTAGGGAAACTGAATGCATTTGTGATCTGATCCTAGTGAAGACAGGAAAAGGAGAGCAATAGTTCATGGGCTGCTTATACATAGAAAAAATGTTTATTCCACATATATTTATGACAAAACAATGTAACTCAACTACATGGGGTAATAATATGCTGTGTTGTGCTGTCCTGTGACCTCTCTCTCAGGCAAGACTACACTCTGAGTTACTGGCTTCCCCTTTCCTGACCACAGTTGTGCATGAGAACAAATCGTTCTATTAGCAAATATCTCACATTTTAAACTTTGAGAAATTGAAGGATTGTCAAAACATACTGAATTCAAAGAGTACATCCTCAGCAACCAGAGGAAATTGAAATGACAACAAAATAGTATTTGGTATTTGGTAGCAAATACCAAAAATATAGCAAAAATAAAAGGCTGTTCGCATTTTTATTAAAAGAATAATTTCTATTCATGAATAGATAATGCAATGGATTATCACACATATCAATAATATATTTAAATGGATTACAAAATCCATCTATTTAGCTGTTTTTCCTCTATTTTCTTTTTCACTCACACCTACCACTGAAACATGGTACAAGGCACTTTTAAATGAATGCAAAATAAAAATATTTTCTAAAGAAAAAAAAAGAGAGCAAAGAAAACATCTCTTTTGTATCCTTTCTTATCTACCCCTGCTGTACCTCCCTCCTCCTTTTCACCCTTTAAGTAAAATTAAACTTCTGCCTGGTGCAATTGAGAACCCTTCCCTATAAAATTATCACATTAAGAGATTGATAATACAGAAATATGTGAATACGAAAGAGTATTTGCTAAGTATGGCATGTTTAATGTTATGCCATAGAAAAAAATATACATAAAAATAAGCGTACCCATCATCTCAGTATCCAAAATTGTTACTATTAATATTTTGTGATGTTACTCTCATCTTTTGCATAATTTACACATATAAAATGGAAGTGCATTATACAGATTTTTGGAAACCTCCTGTTCTCTAAATATAAACCATGAACATTCTAGCCTATTAAATTAAGTAGATGGCATAATACTCCATAATGCAGATATAGCATAATTAATTTGATCATTATCCCTTTTGTTGGATTTGATGTTGTTTCAATTATATTATAAATAATGCTGAAGTAAATACTATTTTAACTAAATCTTATATATATATTTCTGATTATTTTTTTACTTTTTATTATAATTCACACCAACATGGCACATATATACATATATAACAAACCTGCACATTGTGCACATGTACCCTAGAACTTAAAGTATAATTCTGATTATAATATATATTATAATATATAATAAAGTATATTTCTGATTTCTTAAACACAACTTTCAAAAAGTAAAATTACTATATCAAAAATATTATTTTTAAGATTTCTGACACTTGTTACCATTTTGTCCCACAAAAAGCATGTACTGGTATAAGCTGACCCAAGTAGTTCATAAAAGTACACACCTTTTAAAAAAATCCACCATACTTCATCTCTCCAGCATTGGGCATTATAATCTTTTTAAACTTTCTGCTAAAATATGATAACATTATTTAAAGTTCTGTTACTTCAGCTATGAGAAAGGTAAAATTATGTTTTTGAAAACTCTTATATGAAGGTGTTTAAATTTTTTTATTCTACAGGAATACATTACATATTTAACTTAGCTTTTGTTACAATTTATTCTATATCTAATTTGTAGTTCATATTCTGATTGAATGTAGTACTTTTTTATGTACAGAATATTTTAATTTTATATAGTCAATACAATCTTTTTATGTTTCATGTGTTTTAGTTTTTTTTTTTACTGACAAGCTGTTGCCTCGTCTGGAATGCAGCGTTATAATCTTAACTCACCACAGCCTCAAACTCCGGGGCTTAAGCCATCCCCTCACCTCAGCCTACCAAGTAGCTTTTTAATGTTTTCTTATTATCTCAGAGAGGCCTCCTCCAACCCATATCAAGTTAATATACACTATTCTGTTATTTGAATTACCTTAAGCACGCATTAATATTTAGCTGTTCATCTGAAATATGTAAAAAAAGTTTTGGGTCAAGGGACTATGACCCAAGAACTATTACTTAGCAAAGCCTAAATATTTTAAATATATCATTATTTTACTTTCTTTTTAAACAAAAGAAAAGTTATTTATTTTGAATGATACATTATCAAAAATCCAAAAAGTACCATTTACAAAGCACAATCCTATTATATCTCAGAAGTGATGGTAAGGTTATCTGAGAGCTTGTAAATTTCTGTTACCTGAAATTTAGCAGCATTGAACTCAATTTGTTTTATTCTTACCAATCACAAATGCCATTTTATAAGAAGAAACAATTACAATCACATTAGAAATATTTTGTTGTCTGCTAATACCTAGATATTAATATCAAATATAATATCGATAAGAAAATATATTACATTGATATTATATTCACAAATAATCTATTACATTGATATTATATTCACAAAAGAGCCCTGAGAAGAAAGATGCTAGGTGGCATTTGAAGAAAAAGACTGAAGCAAATTGCAGAAACCGTTCTTTTCATTTAATGCAAGCTGAGATCTATATATGTATTCTAATTAGACATCTGCTCCACTCTCATTTTCGATGTTCCTAAGAAATTATCAGGCAAGCTTCCCCCAATATTATGGACAGGATACTCGGACAAACTCCTCTACTGTGAAATGAGTTCCTGTCCTCTGTAAATTATAACAATTGTGCTTTTAGATATAATGCTGAGATATTCAGGAAGTAAGTGAAATCTCTAAGGGCAAGAGAGAAACAAAGCAAAGAAAAACACTGAGGCAAAACCTTAAAGTTTGCATTTTCCTGGGCAACTAACAATATTAGAACTAGGATTTGTGGACTAAACACCCAGCTCTCCAAAACTAAGACCCCCGAATATGGCCAAGAGCCTTCAGGAGGGAAATGTAGTCTCGGGTCAGTAGCCCTGGCTGCTGGCCTAAGCAATAACTTACCTACACATCCCACTCTTTGCTACCTTTGTTTTGCTTCTCACTGCCTCTGGCTTAGCCTTCAGCCTTTTTTCTTTCTTTTTTTGCCTTTTTTAATGAACACTGGGAAATATTCATGCTGTGCCCAGGAGGTTGCATTTGCATCTTTCAAATTCAGCTTCCTTCTTTATCTTTCAAAACACATTCTACTTTCTCTTTGCCTTGTCTATACCACGAAGGTCTCTTGAACTTCTTTCACTGAAACAGTTCCATGTCTTTTGGGTATATGTACTTTTCAATCAATTGAGCCCCTTGGATTATTTTTTTTTTTCCTTTTTTAAGTTTACTTTGTAAACTATTAACCATGTGATATCTGAGAGTCTTATCTAGCCAGCATGTGGCAGCACATCACACAGGACATTTTTGTTCAACAATGCCAAGACTGAACAGCTATTTAAGATCAGAAAACTGTGATAATGCTTCAATTCACTGAGTTTACTTTTGAAATTGAACAAGTATTTATTGAGCACCTAAAATGAAGTGACATTTTGTTTAAAATAGGAACATTCAGATGCAAACTGAAATATCCAATCACTAAAATTATGTCTTTACAAACTAAAACATCTGGATGGCTGATGTTAATTTACAATTTTGTTCTGAATGTTTAGTATTGCACAGAAGTAGCCCCATTTCATATTTATATTCACTTTATGTTTTCTGCAAGAGAAAGCTATGTAGTAGTCTATAATTCGGTTTGTATAAGCTCTTTTAACCAACTTCTGCTTAACTGACTCGCTGGACTAATCAAAAGTTTGCTTTCCTGCTTTAAAACTTATCAATAGCTGTGTTTGTAGGTTCTGATCTGTGATATGTGCCTGCTCTTCTGCTCCACCCACTGAGTTGTGTGCCAAACAAGTTGTGCTTCTTCCCAGAACTGCCTATGACAGTTGTATTTACTGTATAGTTAGCATGAAATTTGATTAAATATCATGTAAACTGAAGCAGTAGGGGTATAAAAGGAAAATTGTTTCTCTGAACAAGTCATTGACTACTCTGGAAAAACAATAAAATTTAATGTAAAATTGCTGTTGGTCATCAGAACATGACCAATGTTTTGGGAACAAAATCATAAAAACCTAGGAAAGTTTCACTTTCAAAATGCATTGCAGTATAGTTCTTTTAAGTTACCTCACTTATAAGGAAGTAGTAACAGGAGACGGCAAATGCTGTATTACAGTAGGAATTTTTTTGAGACGGAGTCTCGCTCTGTCGCCCAGAGTGGAGAGCAGTGGCGTGATCTCGGCTCACTGCAACCTCTGCCTCCCAGGTTCAAGCGATTCTCCTGCCTCAGCCTCCCGAGTAGCTGGGACTACAGGCGTGTGCCACCATACCCAGCTAATTTTTGTATTTTTAGTAGAGACAAGGTTTCACCATGTTGGCCAGGCTGGTTTCAAACTCCTGACATCAGGTGATCCACCCACTTCAGCCTCCCAAAGTGCTGGGATTACAGGCATGAGCTACCGTGCCAGGCCTATAGGTAGGATTTATACAAGACATTGAACAAAGAGCTCCAGTCAGCAAACCCACATGTTCTTTTCTGCTGAACCTGGAAGAAGCTGGCAATCTTTTCACCACCCCTCAATTAGTACCCATAAGCTGAAACTGATTTAGCATGTGAGGCCATGTTGCCCATTGGAGGACAATGTTAGGCCATCCCTAACACATGGGGAGGAGAGAATTAGGGACAGCCTAGCATTGCTCCCTACTAGGTAGCATAGCCTCAGGTTGATAAGTCAATTTTAGCTTATGGGTACTGATGGAGGAGTAGGGAAAAGAATTCTCTGTTTGGAGAATCCTATCACACATGGGGAGGAGAGAGAGAGGCCAAACTAGATTTTGGGTTTATTTCTTTTCTGAGAGCCTGCAAAATGTCAGACACTGCTAAGTTTTTTGCATCTTCACTCCCATTTGATCCTCACAATGTTAGCATAGAAATATTAGTCTTATTTTACTAACGATTTTTATAAAATGCCGAGAGAAGATACGTAACATAGCTAAGGACCTCTAGCTTAGGAGTAGCAGGATCTGAATTTCAGCCCCAGTTTTACTGACTCCAGATCCTGGCTCTTTCCATGCCCCCATTTCTTTAGCAATCAAATACTAACTCCTATTATAAGTTTAGAGTAAATTGAATTGCTCTCAAACTTAACCCTTGAATGTGATGTAATGAATTTTATATTAAGTCCATTAAATCATAACAGGTAATAAGAAAGTACTTATAAATCAACTCAAAGAAATATTTTTCAATAGCACACATCTTCAAAACATCTACATTTTCAACCTGCAAAATTCACAAGAGTGGTCTTATAAACAACGTATTTTAAGGTTTTTAAAGTAAACATTTTCTAAATAATTTTTAGAAATTTAGAAACAATGATGTTTATGGCTAAACAAAACAATGACTTTTAAGCCTAAAAACCTTCCCAATAGCCCATTCCAATAGAAATACAGCTTTTAAGTAATTCTGTATGCTATAATATTGAATGCATAAACTCACTATATTTCTTAAGACTTTGTCCTCAAAAATAATACATTTAAGAGGGCCTTCAAAATATCTCCTCCTCCACCTGAGCAACAAAATATCAGCTTTAGGATGTATGCTTTCTCTCTAGTTAAATTCGTTAAACTTGACGTTAAATTTCCCTCTGGACTTCAATGCTTGCTCCTCCCTGCTTGGATATGATTTTTCCTACTGTACTAACGTGTTGATTCTTTCATGGACACGTATCCATCCATTCACTCATCATTCACTCAGTAAAGCATTCATTCAACAAATATCTGAGTTCCTACTGTGTGCCTATCATGCTGTAGATATTGAGGACATAATGATAAACAGTAGTCTCTGCTTTCATGAGGCTTTCCTTAGAATAAGGAAAATTAGCATTAATTCAGAAAAAAAATAAACAATCCATGTTCAGAGTGTTGGAGGATACTAGTGCTCATCAATACCCATGATTTGCCTTTTCTTGGGCACAGTACCTAGTCTGTATTTTCCAGCCTCCTTGAAGCTGCAGCCCAGAGAATGGGGAAAAACTAAGTAATAACCAATGAAATGAAGACAAAAACATTTAAATTATTTTCCAAGTCTCGCATCAGAAACTTCTCAATGATCCTCTCCATGCCCCTTCTTCGTCTCCTGGATGGAAACAGGGACCCAGTGAAGGATTCCTAGAGGATGAAGCCACCAGATGGAAAGAATCTGGATCCCTAAAACACAGGAAAGACCACTCACTCGTCCAACAACTATGACATGAGTGAGAAAAAAACATGGATTCTGGTAAGCCACTGAGATTTTGAACTTTTGTTTTCTTACACTATCCATGGTCTGATGCCCCCTTTTTTAGCCTTTTTGTTATCAGAGCACCCATCTTCAAAAATGCTATTTATATTAGCGTAAGAAAGCAGGCTGGATGACTGGAAATCCATGTTATGTGATAGCAAAGCATTTGATAAATGATTGCCTAAGAGAACTTTGAAGGCACACGATAAGCATACTAAGCTTATAGCTCTACTCAAAAACATTGAAAAACAGAATCTTAGTAGGGTGTGGTGGTGGTTACTTGTTGCATTTGGCAAAGTCTCATTTTTAAAAAAGAAAGACATGAGCTCAGAGAATTGGCTAGGATGCAGTAGAAATGTAAAGGAATATGAATAATTCAAACATAGAGGTCTCTGCATCGTCATCCCAACTGAGATCAGTGAGATTAAAATATTTGCTTCTCCCACCATCAGTCCTGGCCTACGGAGGGGAGCCACCACTTAATTTCTTAGTGATGATGGTGCCCCTCTCACCAGACCATTCCCTCAAACCCTAGTAAATAGTGTATCTTCTGAACCTTCCCATGAAATAAAATCACCTGCTGTGTTTTCTGGACTTATGTAACATTTCCATTCTGGCATCCCCACTTCTCTGTGCCTTTCATTTCCTTCTTCTACCATCTACTATGACAAATTCTAGACATCACTCTTTTTCATGTTTCAAGGAACATATTGGACTTCAAGTTTGCCTTTTTCCTTTCATATCTGTCAAGTTTGTCCTTTAAGGCTCAATCTTTCTTCCAATGATGTATTTTATTTCTTCAGTTTAACCAAGCTATCTGTCTTTAGTTTCCCCAGAAGCAGACCTTGAGACAAAGTGAATACAACTTTATTTAGCAGCTGATTCCAAGAAGCACCAGAAAGAGATTGGAGAAGTGCAACAAGAAAGGGAAGAAAGCCAACACTGGGTTCAATCATGAACATATGACCTCTATGGGCATCAGGGGTTCAATCTTGCTGGGTTTAGGTGTAGTCTTTGTAACTATTCCTCAGAAATGTCACACGCAGAAGTAAGGAAGATGGGAGTTTATCCTCCCACTCCTGTCCATCATTGGTTGTGAGCGCTATTAGGTTGGTGCAAAAGTAATGGCGGTTTGGGCCATATTTTTAATGGAAAAACCACAATTATTTTGCACCAACCTGGTACCTCCTGAGGAGCAACTCACTGGTGTTTCCTATCTACTCTACTTTCACAGAGAAAACCCTCAGTGTTGCAGGGTCTTGCAGAAAGAAAGCATTGTGTATAAGGTAATACCAGGGCTGATGAGATAGGAGTGGGGCACTGGCAGAGTCTGCTTCAGTCTGCCCCATGCACTGTTCAGATCCACTAACAATGATATCAAAGAGAAAGATATTCCAGCCAGGGAGAAATATAAAGGCCCTGAGTAAGGCCTCACTCTCTAAATTTGCTTCCTTCTCACCAGCTAGGCTCCAGCAACTTTTCCACATCCATTCATAATCCCAAACTGGACCTTTTGTAGGTTTTTCTTGTCTACTACTACTGTCTAGGTCATGACATCTTACAGAGTCTATGATGCCGTGCTGTTGAGATAGACCATTGTCTCTGTTTCAATGAAAGTCAAAGGAATAGCATGATAGGGAAAAACAAAAACCAAAAATCTGATGAGCCTACTAGTTCTGCAGAAGCAGCCCACAGTTTTCATAGATATGTTTATCTGTATGCAGAAAGCTTTAAGAACTTTCAAGTGAATTCCATGTTGAACCTCAATCTCTTTATTATTAATGTCATTGTTGACTTTGAATTCCTATGGTTTGCTCATTCAATGCTGTTATAGTCCTCCATAGACCTCAAAGATAGAAAACTGCCATAAGCTTCTACCAGGACTTGCAATTGACTTTTTAATGACTAAGTCTGATGATGTCAACTCTACAGGGGAGGGTACATGCCATAATGATTTAGAGACATTGAGTTAATATGAATATCAGGCTGTTTCTCTTCTCCCAACTCTTAAGTGTTGTTTTCTGAAGTATTCCAGACGTCTACCAATACACTGGCTCAAGGCAGGCTCTTCTGTACCCATAGCTTCAACTGTGCTCTACATATGAATGGCTTCCAAACTGCTAATCTCTACTTCTATCTTTCTCTTGTCACCCAAATCTGCATAATCTCCTCCAGATAGATGCCTCCTGGTCATCTCAAATTAATATGTGCAAAACAGAATACTTCATCTTCCTCAGTATCATTTTATGATGGTTTTAAATACATTTTTAAATAATTACTAAAGTTTTTATGACAAAGAAAAATTAAGACAAGAAGGAGAAAAATAGAGAACTGTATCAAGGTGAAAGAGAAGCATACCTAGAGTATCATCCCTCACTGAGAACATTGTTTTGGTTTTCAAAAGCCAGTAAGCAAACCCGAGCTCAGAATTAACAAAAGGATAGATTTAGGAATTAGACTCTGGGGATCAAAATGTCTTTTTCATTATTAATTTAAAATATAATTAAAGACAGATTAGAGGACATTGCTTAAGTCTTCAATAAAATGGGCATGCTAACATTTCTCTGAATAGAAATTACCATCCTAACCTCTCTCTTTACCCTTAACTTCTCTTGCACCAAAACAAACAAACAAAAAACTTGAATCTGATTGATGAGCTTGGAAGAATATGGGAATATTTAGCAAATCCTTCCCTTCACTTTTGGGATCTGCTGCCTCTATATAGAGAACATTTCGGTCCACTCTTTGACTAGGTGTTAATTTCCAGAGTCAGCCTGCAGGGTTGGGAAATAATTGAGGAGCAGTAATAATAGTTCACTGCCGACTTGTATCTTAACATGCTGGGTTTAGATAATCCAGTTGCTAACTATGGAAAATTGGGGGAGCAGATTCACAATCCTGCTCCCATCTTCAGAAGACTATTTTCCTGGTACTTTGAGTTACTCCAAGCCTATTCATGGATCATTTAGATGCCACCACATCTCTCTAGCCCTGGCAAATGTTCTGAAATGAATTAGTAGTAATTTGACAAGACTTTTCTTATGACTAAAAACCAGTTTCTATTTTTATTTCAAATTTTCTTGCCAAATAATTCATCTAAATTTCTGCATTGAGATTGACAATACCCAGATACTGCAATAATAAAACGTTTCAATGCTAACAATTAGATACCCAATTTTAATGTAAACTCTCTTGCATTATAAAGCTCTCAGAGAAGAATTGACATCTGAAGATTAGATCCATTTAAGTTATGCCCCAAAGAAGTAAATATCCAAAATTAGATTATCTTACCCTGTGAGTTAAAGACAAGAATTAAAGTAAAATGTAATTGTTAACAAGTTAGAAAATATTAAATACAAGTGTATAGAAACACTCATTCTTTTTTTTTCAATCCAAGAGGATTGATAAATGGTATTAAATTCTCCTGTGCAAAAGAATTTTAGCTGATTAATGTAAAATGAATACCAGAATTAGGGGAGGGGGAAAGAGCACCATTTTACAATTCCCAATGAAATAACTGATTCAGACAATGATCAATAATGGATGAAACCAATTGAGACTTGGCAGATAAGTATACTAATTATGAAGGGCTGTGCTGCACTGTAGTAATAACCTCAAAATTTCAGCAGCTTAAAACACTGCTTTCTCACTCATGATACGTGTCCAATGCTAGTTGACAAAAGGACCTTTCCATTCGGAGTCACTGAGGGATCCATCTAGAACATTCCTCCCTGATTCTGAAGCAAAAAAGGTTATGTGACGATTTGCAGACTGGCTCTTAAAAGCTTCCACCTGTAAATGCCATATTTCTTTGGCTAAATCAATTCACATGGTTATATCTAATTTCAAGAGAGTTTTGGAGGTTCAATTCTGCTTGTGCTCAGAAGGGAAAAATGGAATATGTGTGAACAACACTAATGAAGGACTTTCCAAAGGAGAGATCAGTCATCATTTTATCCCACTGATCACTAATAGAAAAAACTGTCACTGTCTACCCCTTGATAGAATGCAATATAAGACACACAACACCACGTATGGATATGCTTGAAAAATCAAACACCAAACAAACAAAACCAAACAAAAATATTTTAAGGTAAACGAGCCCTGTAAAGGAAATGGCTGCACTGTAGTCTAGAGTAGGCCGAGTACAGTATAACATCCAGTGCAGTATAGCACAGCAGGACTGGAGCGGAGGTGCACAATCCCATGCATTATATAATCTCAGTTATGTAACCATGTTATGAGTGGGCTCATCACTGACTCTGAACCACTGTTGCCTGTGAAGTGCATAAATATATCAACACTGTGAGAGGACCCACATAATGGAGCCAGCCGCCTTGCAGGCGGACAAAGAGACAGCCAGCCGCCTTGCAGGTGGACATCAGGGAGCCAGGAAGCCATGAGTGTGCCAGGGAGCACAGATGCATGCCTTGGGGCTGCAGAAGTCCTGGAGCCAGCACTGAGAGGGGCTGCGGCCAGAGCAGGCAGCTGAGACAAAGGCTGACAGAGATTAAAGCCACATCCCAACTGTCTATGTCTTCTGAGTGTTCTTTCAACTACCTACAACCTGTCTACAGATTCTCCTCAGACTCCAGCTTGGGCTGAAACCTAAAAAGCTCCTAGAGCTACCTCTCAGTTAAAAGGGAATTAAAAAAAGAAACCAATTACATAACGAGACTAGGAAACATTAGACAAACCTAGAATCTGAGATATGTTACAAGATGACAAACAATTTCTTCGATGAGTCAATAGCATTCAAAAAATGATTAGCAGTGAGGTTTCAGATTGAAAGAGCTAGGAGAAACATAAAAAGCAACTGTAACGTGTGATCCTTGTTTAGATCCTATTTTAAACAAGCCACCTGTAAAGAAAAAAAAAATTTTCATGGAGAAGTGAATTTAGAAAGGATATTGGATGATACCCAGGAAGTATTAATTTTGTGAGTTCCAATAAGATGGCAGTTACATAAGAACATATTCATATTTTTAGAGATGCATCTCACAGTTAGTATGAGTGAAACGGAGTGATGCCTCAGATTTACTAAAATGCATCAGAAAGAAAAAGAGTAAAACAAATGTGGTAAAATCTTGAGAATTTTACCAAAGTCCAATCAGGAAGAAGAAAACTAGGTATTTAAACAGAAGAATGTCATACAAAAATAAAAATAAGAGAAGATTACATAACGGTGGTAAAAGAATGGAGAAGCCCAACAAGGGATGAACTTTGCAATAGCAAAAACTTGCTACCACGTTTTGACTTGGAATGCAACAGTAGAAAGTACCGATGGAGCTGAACCACCACAGATGGACTGCCCAGAATTACCAGGGACCTGAAGAAGGACTGTCTGATAAAAGCAGGATCTTCCGAAATGCAGCGGCTGCCTGAGACCTGGGGAAGCAAGCAATGGTATAATCTGTTTCTCCCCTTTCCCTCCAGTATTCCATAAGGACTTTCTTGAACTGAGACCTCTAGAAGCCAGAAAGCAAGAAAGGAAGCCTGGGAAATGTAGTTCCAGTGTTATTGGGGGTGGAGGGGACTCATATTGTGTACATTTGCAGAAAGATTTTAAATTACAAAGATACTCGGACTCTTTATGTGTGCAACCTCAGCCAGAGATTGTTACCCACATGACAGGTGGGTTCAATTGCTTGGCAAATGACAGTCTGATGACCACAACCCACAACCAAGGAAGATTTTAAAAGGGGATTTTATTACTTGCAACAAGTAAGGAGGATACCCGGTATAGTTACCCAAAACAGTGTCTCCTCAAAGATGAAAACAGGGCTTTGATTGAGCTGGTTAGCTGAGTCATTGTATGTAGAGGTGGAGTAAAGGCAGCACAGGCACATGCCCATCATGCTTCTACATACATGGTATCAATAGCAAATGGCCAAGAAGCTCCTCCCAGGGTGGGGTTTGTAGTATGGTAATGAAGAGAGTTCACCAAAGTTCACCCCCAACTCAGGTATCTCTGGACCCAACTGATGTTTGTCTTTCAGGGCCTGAGCTTCTTCCTAGAACTTTAAGTGGGTACTTTTTCACAGTGTGTACCTGAAAATCCAGGGACCCTGAGTTACAGCATTCTCAATGCTCACCTCTTCCATGCCTCAATTTTAAAAGGATCCAAAATGTTAATAATTCATATGGGGTTATCACATACTGTTTCACCCTACCAAACTGAGGAAACGTGGATTTCGGCCCTCACCTCTCAGTTATTCCAGGCAAAATTAGGTTCTCAGAACACCAGAGACTGAAGCAGAAGCTTAGTGGTACCTGAGGGGAAAACATGGGCAAAGATGTTCTCTTTTTTCAGCCTTGACAATATGAAATCTTAATTCTGTGACTTGGGAACCTGATGAGAAATTTTACCAATTGTAAAGGTTAGTCTTGGCATTGTGTATTTACTGCACCTAGAAGGGAGACTTAACCTGGGCAACTTGTCTCTCTCTCAGAGAATGACATTGAGACCATCTTCACTTCTTGATATATTTAGAAACTTGCCTTGAGTCAGACCCAGTTATCTCACATGAAGTAATTTTTTGCTTCCATTATACATATTCAAAACTCTGGCCTTGTCCCTGGGATTCCAGAAATTAAAGGAATCAAATGGGAACTAGAAACTGAGTGGGGGATCTATCTGGCAGCAGAAGCTCTTGGGTGTCCCGTCCATAGGCAGTTTTCCCTCCTGTGCCAGAGGGCCTGGTGAGGCACTGAGGAGGACTGGGAAACCCTCTCACTAGGGAAAATCTGATCCTAGTTGTCACACATGTCTCAACTGGAAAACGATGCTTTTTCTGCAAATTCCTACAACTGATACTGCCTCTAGGGCCTGGTGAGGATCCATACTGCTAGCTGGTGCTGCTTTGTCTTTTTCCTCAGATACTGAATGTTCCAGGCCTTGGCACCATTTCTTTCTGCTCTGATCGTGGAGGCTGGCTCAGCTGAACTTGCGGCAGTTGGACTTTCACCTCTCTGTACATCGAGGGCTAGCACCATTTCCTGTTTATGAGTGTCTTCTTTGCTTTTATTTTTGTTTAGCCAAACTTCCATCTTTCCAAAATACCTCCTTTAGATTTTGCTTTTCAGGGTGAAAGAAGAAATAAAGAAGTTCAGATGCTGCCTGATTTAACTCTGATTTGAAAAATAAATGCACCCAACAAACCAACATGTAATCCTAGTCTGGACTTAAGCTGTTATTAACCACCACTTCTTACCCAATTCATCTTGACTCTTCCTTTCCATAAAGTTATAATACTATAAATTTCTCAAGAATGATCCCTCAGAAGACTGGGAATAGCTGCATCCCCACCTATAATTAATGCACCACTTTTACACCTACCAGAAATTTTTTTGAGTATTTTTCTCCAATCTTCCTGATTATCTCCTCAAAATCTCTACACGTGTAATTTATTTTGTACAGCTATCTGAAGTTTACAGGGGTAGTTGTTCAATTTCTCTTCCTAAAGACTTTCTACTCACAGCTTTGTGTGGCAATCCCTTGATAGATTTCTGGATTCTGACCATGTATGGAACAGTCTTTCCAGTCTGCTCATTAGGATTATGCCCCCTTTCCCTGATTTTACAGCTACACTCCATCTGATCTAGTTTAAAATTCAAATATTTATCTAGTTTATAATACCATTTTAAAGAGCAGGTAGGCAGAGTAAATCTTTTTCCTTTTTTAATTTATTTCATCTTCAAGTTTTTATTTCCCTGTCATATCTGTCAAGTCTGTCCTCTAAGGTCTAACCTTTATTCTAAGGAAATGCTGCATTTCTCCAATTTATCCAAGCTATCTTTCTTAGGTTCCCTCAGAAGCAGACCTTAAGGCAAGGCAAGTGCAGTTTATGTGGCAGGTGTTGCCCCAGGAAGCACCAGTAGGGGAGTGGGGAATGAGACAGGAAAGAGGAGGGAGCCACTACATGGTTCAATTATGAGCAGATGGGCTCTGTGGGCATCTGGGGCTCAATGTAATGGGTGCTTTGGGAGGATGTCCCACTGAAGAATGAGGAAGGTGAGAATTTATCCTCCAACTCCTGTCCATCATCGGTTGAGAGTTACCCCACAGTCGTTATAAATACTGTTGTTCTAGTCTCTTCCAAGCTCTAGAGATATTGCATAAGTAAGCCAGTGCATTACTGTCTACTGTGTTCATTCCCAATTTTTCCACAAGTGGGAGCTTTAGCAATATTGATGCTACAGTATTCCAGGTGTTCCCCCACCTCACATTTACTGCCAGCAATGAGGTACTTATTGCTATTTGGACAGTGACTGTTTCAATTCCACAATCCCATCCTGAGGCTCTGCTTTGGAATATACCTTAGAACCATTGTCTTCCATTGAGCTACTCCTGAAATAAAACTGGATATAAGGATTTGAGTGAAAGCTTTTTATTTTGGAAGTGATCCCAGGAAGCACTAATAAGGGAGTGGAGAAGTGAGACTAGCAAAGAAATGACACCAATACAGTGTGTGTTAACAAGGAAGTTACTGATGTGGGCTCCATCCCACTGAGGACTTCATTAGGTCTATGTATGTCTCACAGTTATTTTAGGGGGAAGGAAGATGATGGTTTAGCCACCAGCTCTTGTCTGTCCTTGCCTGAAGACTGCCCCCGGGTGTTATTTCCTGGGTAATTCCACCTTTTTCTGGGCAAAGGCTAAGCATGTGTCTTGGTCCACTTGGGCTGCTATAACAAAATACCATAAACTGGGTGACTTACAGTCAATAGAAATTTATTTCTCACAGTTCTGGAGGCTAAGAAGCCCAAGATCAAGTCACCAGTAGATTCAGTGTCTGGTGAGGGAGAGCCCACTTCCTGGTCCATAGACGGTGGTCTTCCCAGCCTCACATGGCAGAAGCAGCAAGAGAGCTCCCTGAGGTCTCTTTTATAAGGAGGTGATTATTGTAAGGACACTCATTCTATTCATGAGGGCTCTACTGTCATGACCTAATCACCAACCAGACTCCACCTCTAGATACCATGGATTTGAGGAACATAAACCTTCAGTCTATAGCAGGACCTGACCAGAAAAGAAGACCTCAGAGATAGCAAGGCAGGGGTCTGCAGTAGGAGGCTGCAGAAATATAGAGGAATAGCGAGTATTTAGAAGACAAGAGTGGGCACCAACATCTGCCATATAGTCTTCCTTCATTTTGTTTCCATGATTCTGCTCTTACTGTTTTGATAATCAAACTAAAATAGGTTTTTCAAATCAATCTTACTCCTCTTTAGTCCCTAAACAAAGTTGATTCCTGGAGACGGACAATTCCAGGCATAGGCCTTTCTTTTTTTTTTTTTTTTTTTTTGAGACAGAGTCTCACTCTGTCACCCAGGCTAGAGTGCAGTGGCGCGATCTCAGCTCGCTGCAAGCTCTGCCTCCCGGGTACATGCCATTCTCCTGACTCAGCCTCCTGAGTAGCTGGGACTACAGGCGCCCACCACCACACCCAGCTCATTTTTTTCGTATTTTGTTGTAGAGATGGGGTTTCACAGTGTTAGCCAGGATGGTCTCAATCTCCTGACCTCGAGATGTGCCCGCCTCAGCCTCCCAAAGTGCTGGGATTTCAGGCGTGAGCCATCGTGCCCGGCCCAGGCATAGGCCTTTTTAAATTGTCAACCTAGACTTTGAGTTTGCAACTGTTTTATTTCTCAACCAAAAATCTGACACATTTTCCTTAGAATAATTATCCCCATTCTTTTTGTTTATTAATGAAATGCACCACTTTCCTCTCGGCAAAGCTACAGTTTGGACTTCTGAAACCTAAAACAGTGATTAGAGATAATGAAATTAACTAGAGTCAGATTCAACTGGAGACTAAATAGTGTGGAGTGACTCTTGAACTTAGTAGCAAGCTTCTCCAGATCCATCCAATGGCCTGAGATGCAGGTAGTAAAATTTGAACAACTAGGTTAGCACTGACTACCTAGGCCTAGGACTAGCAATTTAAGCAAGAGTGCTATAAGATCCTTTTACATATTGCATGTATCTATTCCAAGTTATATTTCTTGATGTGGAACTTTTGTGTCAAAGGAATATACTTTTTAAAAATTGTCTAAATACATTTAAGAAAAGTTAATCCATTTTAAACTCCAACCAAGAGTATGTAAAAATTTCTATGAACCCTCTCAAATACTAAGTATTTTGATTTCCTCTTTACCTTTCACAAGATAGAGCATGACATACTATCTCATCTAAACTTTGTTCTAGGGATTTTGAGTAGTTTTGTAACCCTACTGCTAATTTGTGTTGAGTGTATGTGAATTTGTGTGAGGTCTCTATATATTAGGCTCTATTATAAATATTTTCTAATACTTTCCATTTACCTTTCAAATTTCTTTATCTTACGGCATACCAAATGTGTATACTCATATATACATTTAGTGTATATGAGTATACCAGTACAATAATACTCAAATCTATTCATTTTAAAATAAATTTTCAAATTATTACATGTTTAAAACTTTCTTTTTTTAATTCAGGGGTACATTTGCAGGATGTGTAGGTTTGTTACATAGGTAAACGTGTGTCATAGAGGTTTGTTGTACCGATTATTTCATCACCCAGGTATTAAGCCTAGTATTCATTATTTTCCCTGACCTTTTCCCTCTTCCCACTCTCCACCCTTCAATGGCCCCAGTGTCTATCGTTCCCCTCTGTGTGTCCATGTAGCCTCATCATTTAGCTCCCATTTATAAGTGAGATCATGTGGTATTTAGTTTTCTGTTCCTGTGTTACTTTGCTAAGGATAATGGCCTCCAGCTCCATCCGTGTCCCTGCAAAGGACATGATCTCATTCTTTATTGTGGCTGCATAGTAGTCCATGTTGTATATGTACCACATTTTCTTTATCCAGTCTATCATTGATGGGCATTTGGATTGATTCCATGTCTTTCCTATTGTAAATAAAGCTGCAATGAACATACGCATGTGTGTATCTTTATAATAGAATGATTAATAGTCCTTTGGGTATATACCCAGTAATGGGATTGCTGGATTGAATGGTATTTCTGACTTTAAATCTTTCAGGAATTGACACACTGTCTTCCACAATGGTTGAACTAATTTGCGCCCCCACCAACAGTGTATAAGTGTTCTTTGAAACTTTTTTGTTATGATTTCCATTGCTTTAAGTTCAAAAGTCATTCTCCATCTCTATAACAGAAATATATACTTAGATTTTCTTCTAAATGTTAATGGTATTTTTTTACATTTAAAATTTCAATATGTATGGAATTTAATGTTATTTTTTCTAATTATTATTCGTTTGTCCCTAAACGTTGGGTGACTCCCTCTTTTACCCAGTTCCTTGCAATGCATTTTTTAATAAAGTCAAACATATGCACACAAGAATACCTTCATGTTACTTTACTGTCCCATGTCTTTAAATCCTTATGCTAATATCACATTGTTTTGTTAAATATCTAATGTATCAAATACTCCCACATTTTAAATCCATTTACAAAATTTCATTAACTACACGTATTTGCTTTCTCTTCAAATGGACTTCAAAATTTTATTAGCTATTTTTACTTGTTTATTCTTCAGGAGTACTTTAAAATCACTACCACATTTCAAAATTACTCTAAAGCCTAATGGGATTTTTATAAGCATTTCATTATAAATTAATTTAGAAATTGATTTTTAAATAATGCTTAGCCTTTCAAGAATGTGGTACGCCGCATAATTTAGTCACTTCTACTTTTCATGTCCCATGGCAGTTTATTTTTTCTCAAATAGGCTTTGCTTACATATTATTAAGGGACATAATATAGACAGCTGATGTACAAAAGCAAATAGGTGTATATAAATCAAAGCACCCATTATACAATATACGCATACCTACACAATAATAAAGATTTGCTTTGGCACCTGAGACGTCTTTCTATCCTACTTGTAGTCATTGCTAGAATACTTATTTGTAACCAGTTTCAATAGTCAGGGTCCTAGCAGAAAAATAGATGACACAGTCAAACGGATTATTGATAAGAATTCATGAAAAGTCTATTGACAGAGGCAAGAACATGATTAGGGATCCAACAAGGGGTGAAGAAACACGCGGGACTGACAGCAACAGGAAGCCATCACCTTGACTAGCCTGAAGGGTAAGGAAAAGGTGTTGTGCAGTTTCCACAACCCAGTGAGAGCTGTAGCTATGGAAGGAGATGGCCTGAGCAGATACCTGGCCTGAAAGGAAATAAACAGCAAATAAATACTATGATTTCTATCTGTTTCAACACTTTGCTCTCCAGCTAGTGCCCTAATTTCCTGAATCCAAACAAAAGGAAAAGAGCAGAGGAAGCCAAGTGATATATTCCGAAAAAGTCAACCTCCCTACCAGGTAGAAAAGTGCAGGAAAGGACAAAGAAGAGTTCTCAAGAGCCTAATAGATGAGAAGATAGACAAAGCATGGCTTTTTAATAGAAGAGAAACCCATGCATCTGTAGAAAGACAAAAAGACTTGCACGGGTCGACAAAGACAAATATTGAAAATATTGAGTGAATAAGAACAGGTTTTAAAGAATGCAAGTTCTATATGATTCAATTCATGTCTATTTTAGAAACACAGGAAGCAATAATATATATTTTGTGCACATAAACCTATGTATTAAAAGTAATATCAAAAATTGAAAAACATAGAAAATAAGAATAGATGCTAAATTTAGTTAGCGGTTACCTCTAGGAATGGAGAGAGTAAATGATATGGAGATGTGAGGCTTCCACTGCACTGCAGCCTGGGTAACAGACCAAAACCCAGTCCCTAAAATTAATAATAACAATAATATTCACAAATCCTAAAAATTACAATGGAATTTTCATGAGAATCTGGAAAATAAAATGTTTTAATTAAGTGTTTTCTATTAACTTTTTTTCAATAAACATGCTAAACACTTTTTAAATGATGATTTCATACCTTTCTAAAATCTAGGTGTAAGTGCATAAATTTCTGTTATACTTCACTTTTCTGTATATACTTTTCTGTATTTTGAAATATTTCATAATTAACTATAAAATAAAAAGCCGATGTGAAAAAGAATGACAGAAAGAGGGAAAGCGTAGTCTGGCCTATTAGAGAAGGCAGCTGCCATGTTTCTTACAGGAACAAATCAAGGACTCAGAACACACAATTGGAGGGGTAAAAACTGTCTTCATGCATTCCTCCAGCAGCCTCTGCTCCAGAAGCCATGCCTGTGTGTGTCCTCCTCAGTCCAGCATCACCTCCCTCAGAATCAGTGGGACTTGCAAACAGATTGTGGCATTAGGTTTTCCCTAAGTCCTTTTTTTAAGAGAGTGAACTTTGAAGTTTATTAAATAATTAGTCCTCATATATAAAAAAGTTTCCTATTAATGAGTAATACATGTCACTTCAAGGTTTTAGACAATATAGAAACTTACAGAAAAGTGTTTTTAGACCACTTTACATAGCTGGAGGAAGAAAATAAAAGGATTAAACTAAATTATGAGTTCCAATGCATTTATGATCAAAATTATGTAAAACAAAAAAATCAGAACATATTTTGCAGCAGAACCTGTAAAAGCTTTTTTGTGTTCATCTTTTTGAACCATGAAATAGAATGAATTTGTCTTGTTTTAATAAGATTTTCAAGAAACAGAAATAATTTAATCATGAAGTATGAGCTTGATAATGAACATATTTTATTATCAGTATCAATTGGTGAATTAACTGTTATCCAAAAAGGTTGACACATTCTAACTAGTACGAACAGGATATTGAATTCATTAATGAATGTATAACTATTTTGAACACACAAATAATCCCTAGTTTTATACCCACTGCATTTCAAAATTCTTTAAACTGTGGGGCATCCAATGTATTTAATGTGGCAGAAAAAAATATTAAATGTTTCATTATTTTATTCTGTTCAGTCCTTTTCCCATTAAACAAGAAAACACTGACATAACCATTTTTGGTTTTGCTTCCACAAGGTCAACACGCAATGCATATATCTGGGCACTGATCTCACAAGCAACTGAAGTGGCATATCTTGAAGCTGGAAATAAAAGTATTTTTATTTGTACTTTTAAAAGTGCACTTTCAACCTTTCCAAGATCTGATAACATATTCAATGTGTACCTTCTCATCAGCTGCCATAACCAATGCCAGAATAAATGTTGAATTCTCTTCATTTAGGTCCTGCCAACGAAGGAGAATTTGGTTTTGTTCATATTCAGTGTGTACCCTCTCATCAGCTGCCATAACCAATGCCAGAATAAATGTTGAATTCCCTTCATTTAGGTCCTGCCCAGCAATGCCAACGAAGGAGAATTTGGCCTTATTCTTCCCAAGTTCCACTGCATAGTTAGTTATCAATGTTTATGTTCCCTCCAAGGGCAGGATAAGGAGGTTTGTTGACATGGCTCCAGTTGACTGACACTCAGATCATATCATAGAGCTGAAAGATTGCTAAAGCATCTGCAAGGTAACTGTACAAATGATTAATGTATGGGTTGATTCCTAAGGAATGCACCAGTTCTGAAATGTCCTCTCTTCTTTGCTCTCTCCCTCCAATAAGTTTATATTGATGTCATTATTATCCAACTTGTGTAGGCATGGATAGATATTAAACAGATTAACTATGAAAGCTAAATTAAGTTTAGGATGGCCTGAAACCACATCTGCAGGAGTAACAAACTGTTTGCAGCCAAGTTGATCTACTTCTTGAAGCATAAGTCCAGCACACTTCAGATCATTTTTCTTATGAAATCCTGAAGATGGACTGAAAAGTCCATATTCCCAGTCACCTTTAGGATCAATTTGTGTAAGCAGATGAAAATAGGCTCTTGAATCCTTATTGCCTTGGCTGAAGTTGTTGATGGTACAACATCCTGCATCAGCCAGATGATAATTCACCCATTACAGCAGTAATTCCTCAGGAGAAAGCTACATCAGCATCTCTAGTTCCTCACCTTCATTTAGCAATGCAATCAGAGCTTCATTCCTAGAAATCTCAATACCATCAAAAAGACCAACTTACATGATCTGCCAGAGAAGTCCTAAGACCAAGTGAGGTTTTCCTTCTTTGAGATTCTGTGCGCTGATGTTGACCACTGTACAACTAATGGTCGAGACAGACTTCGGGTCTAGTGTATTAGTCCATTCTCATGCTGCTATAAAGAACTGCCCAAGACTGAGTAATTTATAAAGTAAAGAGGTTTACTTGACTACAGTTCCACACAGCTGGGGCGGTCTCAGGAAACTTACAATCATGGTGGAAGGGGAAGCAAACACACCCTTCTTCACATGGCAGCAGGAAGGAGAAGTGCCAAGCAAAAGGGGGGAAAGACCCTTATAAAACCATCAGATCTCATGAGAACTAACTCACTATCATGAGAACAGCATGAGGGTAACTTCTCCCATGGTTAAATTACCTCCCACCAGATGTCTCCCACAACATGGGGACATTATGTGAACTACAATTCAAGGTGAGATTGGGTGGGGACACAGAGCCAAACCATATTATTCTGCCCCTGGCCCCTCTCAAATTGTATGTCCTCACATTTCAAAACACAATCATGCCCTTCCAACAGTCCCCTAAAGTCTTAACTCATTTCAGTTAACTCAGAAGTCCAAGTCCAAAGTCTCATCTGAGACAAGGCAAACCCCTTCCACTTATGAGTCTGTAAAATCAAAAGCAAGTTAGTTACTTCCTAGATACAATGGGGGTACAGGCATATTATACCTGTTTCAAATGGGAGAAATTGGCCAAACCAAAGGGGCCATATGCCTCATACAAGTTCAAAATCCAGCAGGGAAGCCAAATGTTAAAGCTCCAAAATCATCTCCTTTGACTCCATGTCTCACATCCAGGGCACGCTGATGCAAGATATGGGATGCCACAGCCTTGGGCAGCTCTGCCCCTATGGCTTTGCAGGGTACGGGCCCCCTCCTGACTGCTTTCACGGGCTGGCGTTGAGTCTCTGTGGCTTTTCCAGGCTCACAGAGCAAGCTGCCGGTGAATCTATCATTCTGAGGTCTGGAAGACAGTGGTCCTCTTCCCACAGCTCTACTAGGCGGTGCCCCAGTGGGGACTCTGTGTAGGGGCTTCAACCCCACATTTCCCTTTCTCACTGGCCTAGCAGAGATTCTCCATGAAGCCTTCACGCCTTCAGTAAACTTCTGCCTGCATATCCAGACATTTCCGCACATCCTCTGAAATCTAGGTAGAGGTTCCCAAACCTCAATTCTTGACTTCTGTGCACCCTCAGGCCCAAAACCATGTGTAAGCCACCAAGGTTTGGGGTTTGTACCCTTTGAAGCCATGGCTTGAGCTGTACCATGGCCCCTTTTAGTCATGGCTGGGACACAGGGCACCAAGTCCTGAGGCTGCACAAAGCAGCAAAGACCTAGTCCTGGCCCATGAAACCATTTTCTCTTTCTAAGGCTCTGGGCCTGTGATGAGAGGGATGGCTGGGACAACCTCTGACATGCCCTGGAGACATTTTCCCCATTGTTTTGGTGATTAACATTTGGCTCCTCAGTACTTATACAAATTTCTGCAGACTGCTTGAATTTCTCCGCAGAAAATGGGTTTTTCTCTTCTATCACATTGTCAGCCTGCAAATTTTCCTAATTTTGCTTCCCTTTTAAACCTAAATTCCAATTCCAAACCATAACTTTGTGAATACATAAAACTGAATGCTTTCAATAGCACCCAAGTCACATCTTGGACACTTTGCTGCTTAGAAATTTCTTCTGCCAGATACCCAAAATCATCTCTCTCAAATTCAAAATTCCACAGATCTTTGAGATCTTTGGGCAAAGGAAGAGCCAAAAAAAAAAAAAGCCAATCTCTTTACTAAAACATACCAAGAGTCACCTTTATTCCAGTTCCTAACAAGTCCCTTATCTCCATCTGAGACCACCTCAGCCCAGACTTCATTGTCCATATCACCATCAGAATTTTGGTTAATGCCATTTAACAAGTCTCTAGGAAGTTCCAAACTTTCCCACATCTTCCTGTCTTCTGAGCCCTCTAAACTGTTCCAACCTCTGCATGTTACCAAGTTCCAAAGTCACTTCCACATTTTCAGGTATCTTTACACTACCCAATACCAATTTACTGTATTAGTCTACTCTCACATGGCCATAGGGAACTGCCCAAGACTGGGTAATTTATCAAGGAAAGAGTTTTAATTGATTCACCATTCCACAGGGCTGGGGAAGCCTCAGGAAACTTACAATCATGGTGAATGGTGGATGCAGAAGCAAACATGTCCTTCTTCACATGATGGCAGGAAGGAGAATTGCAGAACAAAAGGGGGAAAGCCCCTTATACAACCATCAGATCCCATGAGAACTCACTATCATGACAACAGCATGAGGTTAACTGCCCTCATGATTAAATTACCTCCCACAGGGTCTCTCCCATGACACTTGGGGATCATGGGAACTATAATTCATGGTGAGATTTGGGTGGGGACACAGAGCTCAATCATATCAACTAGGTTTAAATTTTCAGAAAGAGTGAAAGCGGCGAGCTTTCTATTAATGGCTCTTTCATCAGTTGTATCTGGTTCAAATAAATTGATCATTTTGCAAAGAAGGATGAGATCTGCAAGTAACTTGAAGATACTGCCATCATTGAGGTTCATGGGTATCAGATGCTTCATGTATAAGACTACAGTCTTTCCTTTTTAATTATTGCATCAGTGACACAAATTTTTCAAACTGATTTTGCCATCTTGGTTGTTGTCAGCAACTGCTAGAATTTTCTCTTATACCTTGTAGCCAGGCATAGGAAGGCTTGCTTAACCTTAAATAGGTCTTGAAGTTCATAGTCACGGACTTACCCACTATTGTGAATATCTATTCTACTAAACACTTCTTTTACTTCTTCAAGCTCCTCCCAAGAAATGATAGTAGTACTGTTTCCAACTTTGGATAGGAAAGACTACCTTCAGGTCTTTATATCTCTTTATCTTGTAGTTCACTAGTTGCTTTCACATTCACTGTCTTGTTTAATCATCAAACCCACAGCTCCCTTCTCACAGGGTCAGAAACAGAAACACACACTTTGACTTCTCATCCATAGTTCCCCTAAGTCTTAATTTTAAGTGATGTTGTCAGTTTTCCTCCTTTATGGTGACTTCATGGGTATTTTTAAAAGGAAGCTAAGAAAACCCACATTAGCTGCTTACATCTAGGCATCATTTTAAACTGCAGCGCACAATAATGAATCAGCTTAAATAAATCCAATTGTCCTAAGGTTCTTAAGACACTGGACTTTAATTTATCTTTTTTCTGTTCTCTAGTAGCCTATCAGTTCTTCTGGGGCAGAAAACCTTTTTTTCTTATTTATCTCCGGGTCTTCAGCATCTGGCACAGTGCTTGATATCAATCAAAGCAAACAACTGTGTTCAAGATATGATGAAAATTTACAAGTGTAGAGAATTGAACAGCAAGAGGAACAAAATTTTTAAAAGGAGATCACAGGAAAGAATTTTGAGAAAAACTATATCTTATACTGAAACACATCTACTGCAAATTAGGACAATTTTGACAATACATTTCTGAATACAGATTATAATTATTCTATAATATATCCATGTATGGCATATATAACATATGATATATTTTATATTGGAAAGTTATTTCTGCTTGAAATACAATACAATGAACACCTGTATAACCTTCATCTAGATAAAGGCTCTTTATAGCTATTTTTCCCCTATCCAGGATTCAATCAAGGGATTATGCGTTTCATTTGGTTGTCACATCCTCTTAGCCTTTGATGGAGAACACACACACATGCACACACACACGTGTGCTCTTTTTTGTTCTTAGTGACAGTGGCATTTTTGAAGAGTCCAGGTAATTTGTCTTATATCTCAATCTTGATTTCTCTGATAGCAGACAAATCTTTACATTTAGATGCAGGTTATGTATGTTTGGCAAAAATACTACTTAGGTGATTTTGTGTGTCTCAGAAGATGTATCATCACTAGAAGTACATAATGTCACTTTGTTCCAATGTTAATGAGGCTAAATTTCATCACTCAGTTAAGGTAGTGTCATCAAATCACTCCAATAAAGTTACTGTTTTCTCTTTGCAATTAAATAACCTGTAGAGTGATGTTTTGAGACCATTCTGTTAACCCAATGAATTTGGTGTCCATTGATAAATCTTCCTGAATTATTACATATGTGTTGCAAAGTAATGATTTTCTAATTATTTCACACATTCTCCACTTATTAGCTGACATGCTCTGTAAAGAAGAGTTTCCCCCTCCACACACTGACCTTTATTTTATAGCTGTGTAGTTACAGATTCTATTTCTGTCTTCGACATATTTTAATCCACAACCGTTTTTATGGTTTTGATGCTCAGACTGTCTCACATTTAGCCAATGAGAACTCCTCCAAACTGGCTTCTGAGTCATTTTGATGTACTTCTCTCATTTGCTCAACACATATTTGCTTTCTGACCCAATAATATATGACAGTCTCTCCTTTTACTTTCCCTCCATCAGACCTGTGAACAGCCTTTACTCTAAGGAACATGCTGCCTTTTACTGAGGATGGTACTTAGATCCCATGGCCCATTGAGTTATTGCTACTGAGTTATGGCCTAAATACCTCTCTAACCCATGTCTACTACCTCCACCCTACTCCATGGCAGCAATCCTCAGTTGGTCTTATGACAGGCTATCTGGCTTCCTTTCAACCACTTTCTCACACTGCAGTCAGTGTGATCTTTCCAAATGCAAATTTGTCCCTGCCATACCATGCGCAGGTGCGTGCATTCATTCATGCAGTTCATAACACACTTGAAACAATTCAGTGGTTGCCCTTTGAGTTGTAGAATGAACACCAAAAACATTAGAATGACCAAAAACATGTGGGGACATGGCTTGTCCTTTCCCCACACCGAAGTTGCATTTGGCCACTTTTCCCCAGCTCTCTGTGCTTTATCAGCATTGGCCTCTTTTCCAAACGTATCATGCTTTCTCCCACCACAGGCTATTGCATGTTCTGCCCTCTGTCTAAAATGGTGTCCTCTCACCTAGTATGTCAGATTCCTGACATATTGATTTAGTGCCTCAGCTCTCCCCCCGTGCACAGCTGGAGTGGACTCTCCATATGGGTTTGACTCACTTTGCACTCACAGCTTCTTGCTCCTTTTTTACTTTCTGCCCAGGGCTTCTTGGATTCAGTGGGCAAGAGCAGGAGCACGCTTCACATATAAGCATGTGTTGGGGAGTTACCTCTCCCAAGAGCACCCATTAGTCATGAGCAGAGGCCATGGCAAATGACACAAATCAGGTCTCTTTTTTCTCCTGAGCCATTTTACCAGCACATCACATCATCTCTCATCTCATCCCTTTGTTTCTCCCACACTAGAGCATTTTGTACACCAGAGGTCATACAAATCCTGTCTCCTGTCCATTCTCACACTTTTACATTTTAACATAATAATCAGAGCCCAGCTTTAATGCCGCTTGCCTCATTGAAGTCTTCCCTGTTACCTCCAGTGAAAATGAATCACTCATTTCTCTACAGCCATGACACAACTTCATTATTTCCATTCGAATATTATTCCATCCAACTTTCCTTTATATCAAGATATCTTGATAGGCTGGTAGCTCTTTGAGGTAAGAAGCCTATTATAAGCTGAAACATGTCCTCCTAAAAATTCACGTTGAAGTCCCCACCCCCAGTACCTCAGAATGTGACTATTTGGAGACAGATTCGTACCAAAGTAATTAAGGTAAAATGAGGTCTTTAGGGTGGTCCCTAAACCAATATGACTAATGTCTTTATAAGAAGCGGAAATTTCGGCACAGATGTGTACCAAGGGAAAATGATGTGAAGACAAGGCAGAAGGCAGCCATCTACAAGCCAAGGAGGGAGGCCTAGAACAGATCCTTCCCTCACAGCCCTCAGAAGGAACCAATCCTGCTGATACCTTGATTTTAGACTTCTAGCCTCCAGGACCGTGAGAAAATAAATTTCTGTTGTTTAAGCCACCCCATCTGTTGCACTGTGTTATGGCAGTCCCAGCAATCTATCACACTCCCTGTATTTTTTCTCAGCTCACTAGCATCTCACACAGTGAAAACATATGACGGACTTGCAATAAATGTTTTCTCGTGTGAATTTAATTAATCACCATGCTATAATGTATTCCTTCCCAATTAGTATGTAAAAACTGGCTTTAGAGTCAAACCTGAGTTCAAATTCTACCATCTTACTAGCTGAGTGACAATAGGAAAGAAAGCAAATCTTAGGTTAAAGATGGGAATAATCATCATCTAACTCATGGGAGTATTTTGATAATTACATGAGATACTGTAAGGAGGTATTCGACATAGTACCTGAAAAGGAATAAGCACTCAATAAGTATTAACTACTATTGCTGCCATAATTATTATATGTGTAATAAAAATATAGTGTGTCAGGATGGAGAAATAAATAAAAGTATATTTTGGTGATCCAGTCTAGGATAATTTACCATGTACTGCACATTTTCTTCAACATCTTAGTTAAAAGTGAACTAAAAAATACACTAAGTTCTTCAAAAGAAGAATGTCATTGTCCACTGTGTACCGGAATACTTTATGGAAATATTCCTGCCTTTGGGCTCTTAAAATGAAGGTTCATTACCAAAAGACATGTCTACAGGATGAGATAGGCCCAAATGGCCAGGCAATGTCCCAAAATGACAGGCTATTATGTTTCAGCTTCTGAAGGAGTTTCATCCATGAATAGTGCCTCTGAAAGACAAACTATCCTAGATGACATTCTTAATGGGACAGGGTTGAATTGGAAGAAAGTAAATCTAAGCACCTGAACAATATTGTTACTTGTTACTCCTTTCTAGAAAATAGTATTCTCACACCTGGATCGCTTTAGTGCTTGAATGCAAAATTTTACAGAGAATGAAAGTAGTAAAATATGTGTATTAGGGTAAGAAAATTCAATCTAGAAGATGATACTGTGGGATGTTATTTTTATTAAAAACACACACACAACAAATTAGGGCCCGTGGTCTCTAAGATATAAGGGAAATAATGACTATTTCGGTCACAGGTGAAATCACCAAACCTTACTTTAAGCAAAGAAGCAACAGAGGGGAGCTGAGGGATGAGGAAGGGCCAACTGTAATCCGAGTTAATCAGGGTGAGACTCAATGGCTTCAGCCATCTCCTGAGAGAAGCTGGGGCTGACATTTCAAATTTAAGAAGCACGATATGATTCTGCCATCTTGGTTTGAGAAAGCAGACATTGCCAACTGGTTATCTCTTTTCCTTTATCCTCTAAGGATGGAGTGCAATGTTTCTGTGTCCCTATGGCCAAGTTTTCTTATAACTAGTCAAGAAAATGTTCTAAATTCCCTTAGAGTCATACTAAGAGGCATGCTGCTCTCACAACATCCCTAGAGGGCCTGCTCCACTTGAAATACCGTAAACCAAACCTATTCTGGACTCCTGGAAACAAGACATCTCCCCATCTCCAGCCACCCTTCCAGTGTCTGCAGCTCATAGGTACTAAATCTGCAGAGGCTCCCAAAACAAGGAGATAACCGAATGCCTAAATCCTCTACCCCACTCAGCAGATAAAGCCCCAACACCTGTGAGCATGCCATATCCCAAATTACTTTACTCTCAGAATGGCTAGATCTTCTCCCCAAATGACCATGATTACTATCTTCAGCTACAATAATTCACTCACCCATTGCTGTAATCCATGAGACATTTACCCCAGATGAAGTGTCATTACCTCTTCCTCCGTATTTCCAATCATGTTACCCCTCTGAAATTTGGGAGATTAGTAAAAAAGATGAGAGACATCCTCAGGGACTTGCCTATGGGTGAATTTATTGCTTTCTACTCCTTGCATTCAGAGAACAGTACTCTGTGATTAAAAATAAATGAAACACGGCTACGTTTTAAAAATAAACACAGCTTTACATTTGCACTGATGCTCCTTGATAAAGATGTGTGTTCATTTTCTTTTAATAATTCCCTATCCTATGACTGATATCTGAGAAAATGCTGTATTACAAACACCAGGTGGGTCACAGGCCTGTCGATGATATCAGAGTATAAACCAGTCAAAACCCTTCCCGTTAAACTTCAGGCAATTGCAATACTCACCACTGAGGATGATGAAAGAAACGCACTTTTCTAGAGAAGCAAAAACCATTTATGGGAATGTTTGAATTGCTGTTCGGTAAACACAGACACTTGAGAAGAGTGAACCATAAACTGAAAAGCTTGAGTATGAGGGAGTGGGTGGCAGGACAGCAAGCACCACAAGGTTTTCATGACCTAAGAATAGACAGTTTGTACAGATTGTGTCTATCATCATAAATATTTCCACAATCCATTGAGGCAACGATCTCTTTTCTGAAAATGAACACTGATAAGTAGCTATTTAATGCCTCCATTTGTAATAGCTATATTGTGCATTTAATGTATATTTCCATTGATCATTTAAAAATCATTTACTAAATTAAAAATTAAATTCATCAGTTATGGTAGATACTTTTTGCCCTTCCACTTTTCATCCCTACAGCCCATCTCTGATCCCAGCTACAGTAGGAGTGAACTGGTCTATGCAAAATGCCAACATCCCATCTTAAGCTTGTGCATTTTTGTCTCTGCTTTTCTACATTAAGGCCTTTCCAAGGCCAAGGAACTTGCTCAATCCTGCAAAAGCACAGCCTAGGAGCATGGGGGAGTTAAAGGCACAGAGACACAATCACTCAGCAGGAATAGGAACTGGCAGATAAATGCCCCAACCCCTAGTCCTTTAGACAAACAGTCCTGATAGGCATTCTGTGGATTTCTCAGAGGATCTTGCAAAACTGCACCACCAGCACTGCAATTGTAATGACCCATCCTAATATTGGCTTCTTCTCTTTCCCTATCTCATTCTAAGCATCTTCACTACTGGTTCCTGGGTTACCCTCCTAATGAAAGTATATGCTCCTAACTTCCCAACTTCTAATCCTATGCTCTGCTTTCAGGAGAGCCCAAACAAAGACATGAAATATCTTAAAATCTAGAGATATTTAGATAGCAGAAATCAGGAATGAAGAAAGAATCCAGAAGTAGAAATCAAGACATGAAGGCAGTAAAAGCAACTTCGAAAATATTACCATCTAATCATTAAACAATATCTATTTAGTGTTTACTAAGTGCCACACGTGTTCCAACTACTAGAGACACTGCTCCAGGAACTGGCTGGTAAAAATATTCATTTACTGAGTTAATTTTTGTAAAGCACTTAGGACTGTGCCTAATACATATTAAGTCCTGTATGTATACTAAATAAGTAGAAAACAGATAAATATATTAAATCCTAAGTGTCTACTGGATATATCCCAAAGTTTAAGCCACCTCTCAGCTTTTAAACAAACTCTTGATATATTTTAATTAAACTTTTTTATTTTTACATAATTATAGATTCAATGAGGAGGATGGTTAATGGGTACAAACATATAGTTAGCTAGAAGGAAGAAGTTCTAGTGTCTGATAACAAAGTAGGATGACTATCGTTAATAATTTATATTTCAAAATAGCTGGAAGAGAAGATATGAAATTTTCCCAATACAAAGAAATGATGTCTTTGAGGTGATGGATATCCTAAATACCCAGATATGATCATTACACATTGTATGCATGTATCAAAATAACACCTGTACCCTATAAATATGTACATTTATTATGCATCAATCAAGAAAAGAAATAACAGACAGTTCCCACGTACCCTTTAACTAATACGTGTACTTTACCAGAGTAACCTAATTTTAATTCTACTGCTAATCAAGATTACTCAATCAAATTTTCTGCTACTTTTTTTTGGTGGGGGGGGGGCTGAAATTTAGGATCCAATGCTTTTTTAATGGAGGTGAAATTCACATAACATAAAATTAACCATTTAATCCTCATCAATGATAGACTGGATAAAGAAAATGTGGTACATACACACCGTGGAATACTATGCATCCATGGAAAGGAACAAGATCATGTCCTTTGCAGGGACATGGATGGAGTTAGAAGCTGTCATCCTCAGCAAATTAACACAGGAACAGAAAATCAAACACCACATATTCTCACTTATAAGTGGGAGCTGAATTATGAGAACACATGGACACATGGTGGGGAGCAACACACACTGAGACCTGTCGAGGCAGAGTGGGCACAGAGAGGGAGAGCATCAGGAAGAATAGCCAATGGATACTGGGCTTAATACCTGGGTGATGGAATGATCAGTGCAGCAAACCACCATGGCACACATTTACCTACGTAACAAACCTGCACATCCTGCACATGTACCCCAGAACTTAAAAGTTGAAGAAAAAAACATTAGCCACTTAAAAGTACACAGTTTCTGTTAATCTGTGAATAGGTCATACATTCTTTTTTCCTTGCATACTTCATAATTTTTGCTTAAAACTGGACATATTTAACATAATATTGTAACTCTGGAAATCAGATTCTTCCCCCTCATCATTGTTTTTTATTCTGTTTCAGCTTGCTGCGGATTGTAGTGGTTTGTTTACTTTTCTAAACTATTTTTGTAAAGTCTGTATTTTTGGAGTGTGTGCTCTGAGTTCTTTGTTCCTTTAGCTTGTCATTGGCTAGTGTTGACAGACATTGCCTTCAATGCCTGGAGCCAAGAAAAGAAAAAAACAAACTTTCCCAGTCTTTGCAAATTGTCTTGAGATTGAGGAGCTCTTTCAATACTTAGGCTGTTTACAACTCTGTGTTAACCTGAACTCTGTGCTTGTACTGAGCCTAAAGATCAGCCAAAGGTGAAAACTCTGGGTCTTCTCTGGTCCTTTCCTAGCATGCACCCTTCACTGGGCATACACATGGCATTCTAAATTTCCCAGTATACGTAGGCACCCTTCAATTCCCTAATTTACCAAAGCAACTCTCCCTCTGGCTTTTCATCCCAGGCTGTTGCCTCAACTGTAATCTTTTGCCCCAGGCAGCAGTTGTTTATTTGCCTTACAATGT
The DNA here is from genome assembly GCF_029289425.2 of Pan paniscus. Lineage (NCBI taxonomy): Eukaryota > Metazoa > Chordata > Mammalia > Primates > Hominidae > Pan > Pan paniscus. The sequence goes on from NC_073258.2 coordinate 102,585,501, forward strand.
TTTCAAGGAATGCCCCTTTCATAGCCACTTCTTTACTCTGAGTGACATCTATTGATTTTGACTTTTTAATAATCACCATTCTTGCAGGAGAAAGCTGGTATCTCATTATGGTTTTTATCTGCATTTCCTTGATAATTAGTGATGTTGAGCTTTTTCTTCATATGATTCTTGGTCATTTGTATATCTTTTGAGAAATGTCTATTGGTGTAACTTGTCCACTTTTGATGTGATTTTTTCTTGATTTATTTGAGTTCCTTGTAGATTCTGGATACTAGTTGATATGGTTTGGCTGTGCCCCACCCAAATCTTATCTTGAATTGTAGCTCCCATAATTCCCACGTGTCATGGGAGGGATTGGTGGGAGGTAATTGAATCATGGGGGCAGGTCTTTCCCATGCTGTTCTTGTGATAGTGAATAAGTCTCATGAGATCTGATGGTTTTATAAAGGGGAGTTTCCATGCACAAGTTCTCTTCTCTTGGACATTGCCATCCATGTAAGACATGACTTTGCTCCTCCTTGCCTTCCATAATGATTGTGAGGCCTCCCCAGGCATGTGGAACTGTGAGTCCATTAAAACTCTATCCTTTATAAATCACCCAGTCTCCAGTATGTCTTTATTAGCAGTGTGAAAACAGACTAATACAGTACATTGGTACTAGTGGAGTGGGGCACTGCTGAACAGATACCTGAAAATGTGGGAGCAACTTAGGAATTAGGTAACAGGCAGAGGTTGGAACAGTTTGAAGGCCTCAGAAGAAGACAGAAAAATGTGGGAAAGTTTGGAACTTCCTAGAGACTTGTTGAATGGCTTCAACCAAAATGCTGATAATGATATAGACAATGAAATCCAGGCTGAGGTGGTCTCAGATGGAGATGAGGAACTTGTTGGAAACTGGAGAAGGTGACTCTTGCTATGTTTTAGCAAAGAGACTGGTGGCATTTTGCCCCTGCGCTACAGATTTGTGGAACTTTGAACTTGAGAAAGATTATTTAGGTTATCTGGCAGAAGAAATTTCTAAGCAACAAAGCATTCAAGAGGTGACTTGGGTGATGTGAAAGATATTCAGTTTTAAAAGGGAAACCAAGCATAAAAATTCAGAAAATTTGTAGCCTGGCAATGTGATAGAAAAGAAAATCCCATTTTCTGAGGAGAAATTCAAGCCTGCTGCAGAAATTTGCATAAGTAACGAGGAGCTGAATGTTAAACATGAAGACAATGGGGAAAATACTTCCAGGGCATGTCAGAGACTTTTGTGGCAGCCCCTCTCATCACAGGCCTGGAGGCCTAGGAGGAAAAAATGGTTTTGTGGCCAGGCCCAAGGCCCCCCTACTGTGTGCAGCCTAGGAACTTGGTGACCAACATCCCAGCCACTCTAGCCATGGCTGAAAGGATCCAAGGTATAGCTCAGACAATGGCTTCAGTGAGTGCAAGCCCCAAGCCTTGGCAGATTCCACATAGTGTTGGGTCTGCAGGTACACAGAAGTCAAGAATTGAGGATTGGGAATCTCTGCCTGGATTTCAGAGGATGTATGGAAATATCTGGATGGGCAGGCAGAAGTTTGCTGCAGGGGTGGGGCCCTAATGAAGAACCTCTGCTACGGCAGTGTAGAAAGGAAATGTGGGATTAAAGCCCCCCAACAGAGTCCCCACTGGGGCACTGCCTAGTGGAGGTGTGAGAAGAGGGCCTCTGTCCTCCAGACCCCAGAATGGTAGATCCACTGACAGCTTGCACTGTGTGCCTGGAAAAGCTCCAGACACTCAATGCCAGCCTGTGAAAGCAGCTGGGAGGGAGGCTACACCCTGCAAAGCCATAGTGTTGGAGCTGCCCAAGACCATAGGTACCCACCTCTTGCATTAGCATGACCTGGATGTGAGACATGGAGTCAAAGAGATTATTTTGGAGCTTTAAGATTTGACTGTCCCACTGAATTTCAGATTTACATGGGCCCTTTAACCCCTTCATTTTGGCCAATTTCTCCCATTTTGAATAGGTGTATTTATTCCAATGCCTGTACCCCCACTGTATCTAGGAGGTAACGAACTTGCTTTTGATTTTACAGGCTCATAGGCAGAAGGGACTTGCTTTGTCTCAGATAAGATTTTGGACTGTGGACTTTTGGGTTAATGCTGAAGTGAGTTAAGACTTTGGGGGACTGTTGGGAAGGCATGAGTGGTTTTGAAATGTGAGGACATGAGATTTGGGAGGGGCCAGGTTTGGAATGATATAGTCTGGCTCTGCCCCTACCCAAATCTCATCTTGAATTCCCACATGTTGTGGGAGGGACCTGGTGGGAGGTAATTGAATCACAGGGGCAGGTCTTTCCCATGCTGTTCTCATGATAGTTTCTTCCATTCTGTGAGTTGCCTGTTTACTGTGATAATTATTTCTTTTGCTGGGCAGAAGCTTTTTAATTTAATTAGTTTTCATTTATTTATTTTTGTTTTTGTTTCATTTGTTTTGGGCCTTTTAATCGTGAATTCTTTGCCTAGGCCGAAGTCCAAAGTTATCGTCTGAATTTTTTATGGTTTCCAGTCTTAGATTTAAGCCTCTGATCCATCTTGAATTGATTTTTGTATAAAATGAGAGATAGGGATCCAGTTTCATTCTACACGTGGCTACTTTTCCCAGCACCATTTATTAATGGGTACCCTTTCCCCAATTTATGTTTCTGTATGCTTTGTCAAAGAACAGTTGGCTGTATGTATTTTGCTTTATTTCTGGGTTCTCTATTCTGCTCCATTGGTCTATGTGCCTACTTTTTTTTTTTTTTTTAACCAGTACCATGCTGTTTTGGTAACTATAGCCTTGCAGTATAATTTGAAGTCTGGTAATGTGATGTCCCCAGGTTTTTTTTTTTAAACTTTGGATTTCTTTGGCTGTTTGGGCTCTTTTTTGACTACATATAATTTTTAGAATTGTTTTTTCTAATTCTGTGAAAAATGATGTTGGTATTTTGATAGTAATTGCAGTGAATCTGTAGATTGCTTTGGAAAGTATGGTCATTTTCACAATATTGATTCTTCTAATCCATTAGCATGGGATGTGTTTCCATTTGTTTGTATCTTCTGTGATTTTTTTCACCAGTGTTTGGTAGTTCTCCTTGTAGAGATCTTTCACCTTTTTGGTTAGGTCTGCTCCTGGGAGCTTTTTTTTTTTTTTTTTTTTTTTGGCAGCTGTTGTAAAAGGGATTGAGTTCTTGATTCAATTCTCAGCTTGGTTGATGTTAGTGCATCGCAGTGCTACTGATTTGTGTACATTGATTTTGTAACCCAAGACTTCACTGAATTTGTTTATCAAATCTAGGAGTCCTTTGGAGGAGTCTTTAGGGTTTTCTACATATATGATTGTATCATCAGCAAACAGCAACAGTTCAATTTCCTCTTTTTTTTAATTTGGATACCTTTATTTATTTCTCTTGCCTGATTGCTCTGGATAGGACTTCCAGTACTATGTTGAATAGAAGTGGTGAAAGTGGTCATCCTTGTCTTGTTCCAGTTCTCAGGGGGAATGCTTTCAACCTTTCCCCATTCAGTATGATGTTGGCTGTGGGTTTCTCATATATGGCTTTTGGTATTTTGAGGTAAGTCCCTTCTATGCCTACTTTGTTGAAGGTTTTTATCATAAAGGAATGCTAGATTTTATTGAATGCTTTTTCTCCATCTATTCAGATGATCATATGGCTGTTTTTAATTCTGTTTATGTGGTGTATCACATTTATTGACTTGCATATGTTAAACCATCTCTGCATCCCTGGGATGAAACCCACTTGATCATGGGTTATTATCTTTCTGATATACTGTTGGATTAGTCTAGCTAGTATTTTGTTGAGGATTTCTGCATCTTTGTTCACCAGGCATATTGGTCTGTTCTTTTCTTTCTTTCTTGTGTCTTTTCCTGGTTTTCATATCAGGATGATAGTGGCTTTGTAGAATGATTTACAAAGAATTTCCTCTTTTTCAGTGTTCTGGAATGATTTCAGTAGGACTGATACCAATTCTTCCTCGAATGTCTGGTAGAATTCAGCTGTGAGTCCATCAGGCTCTGGACTTTTTGTTATTGTTGGCATTTTTTAAAATTACTGATTTAATCTTACTGCTTTTTACTGGTCTGTTCAGGGTTTCTATTTCTTCCTGATTTAATCTAGAAGGGTTGTATGTTTCCATTTAATCTAGGAGGGTTGTATGTTTCCAGGAATTTATCCATTTCCTCTAGGTTTTCTGGTTTGTGTATAATATATATAGGTGTTCATAGTAGTCTTAAATGATCTTTTGTATTTCTATGGTTGTTGGTTATAATGTCTCCAGTTTCATTTCCAAGTGAGCTTATTTGTATCTTCTCTCTTCTTTTCTTGGTTAATCTAACTAATGGCCTGTCAGTTTTTGTTTGTCTTTTTAAATAACCACTTTTTATTTCATTATTTATAAAATCTTTTTCATTATTTCTTTGTTTGTATTAATTTCATTTAGTTCTGCTCTAATATTTGTTATTTCTTTTCTTCTGCTACCTTTAGGTTTAGTTTGTTCTTGTTTCCATGGCTCCTTGAGATGTAAGATTAGCTTGTTAATCTGTGATCTTTCAGACTTTTTTTTAACTTCTATTTTAAGTTCAGGGGTGCAAGTGCAGGTTTGTTACATAAGTAAACTTGTGTCATGGGGATTTGTTGTACAGATTATTTCATCAACCAGGAATTAAGCCTGGTACCCATTCATTGTTTCTCTTGATCCTCTCCCTTCTCCCACCCTCCATTCTCCAAAAGGTCCCAGTGGGTGTTGTTCCCTCCAACATGTCCATGTATTCTCACCATTTAGCTCCCACTTAAAAGGGGGAGCATGCAGTAGTTTTCTGTTCTTGTGTTACTTTGCTAAGGAGAACGGCCTCCCTCTCTATCCACATCCCTGCAAAGGGCATGATCTCATTCCCTTTTGGCTGCATGATATTCCATGGTGTATATGTGCCACATTTTCTTTATCCAGTCTATCATTGATGGGCATTGGAATTGATTCCATATCTTTGCTATTGTGAAAAATGCTGCAGTGAACATACACATGCATATTTGTTTGTAATAGAATGATTTATATTCCTTTGGGTATACACTCAGTAATGGGATTGCTGGGTCAAATGGTATTTCCGGTTCTAGGTCCTTGAGGAATTGCCACACTGTCTTCCACAATGGTTGAACTAATTTACATTCCCACCAACAGTGTAAAAGTGTTCCTATTTCTCCACAGCCTCACCAGCACCTGTTGTTGCTTGACTTTTTAATAATGGCCATTCTGACTGGCATGAGATGGTATCTCATTGTGGTTTTGATTTGCATTTCTCTAATGATCACATGATTGTTGGCTGCATGTATGTCTTCTTTTGAAAAGTGTCTGTCCGTGTCCTTTGCCTACTTTTTAATTTTTTTTGTGTAAGTTTAAGTTCCTTATAGATGATGGATGCTAGATCTTTGTTGGATGCATAGTTTGCCAGAATTTTCTCCCATTCTGTAGGTTGTCTGTTTACTTCTGTTAATAGTTTCTTTTGTTGTGCAGAGCTCTTTAGTTTAATTAGATCCCATTTGTCAATTTTTGCTTTTGTTGCGATTGCTTTTGGTGTCTCCATCATGAAATCTTTGCCCATCCCTATGTCCTGAATAGTATTGCCTGGGTTGTCTTCCAGGGTTTTTATAGTTTTGGGTTTTACATTTAAGTCTCTAATACATCTTAAATTAACTTTTATATATGGTGCAAAGAATGGAGTCATTTCAATCTTCTGCATATAGCTAACCAGTTATCCCAGCAACATTTATTAAACAGGGAGCCTTTCCCCATTGTCTGTCAGGTTTGTCAAAGATCACATAGCTGTAGGTCTGTGGTCTTATTTCTGGGGTCTCTATTCTGTTCTATTGGTCTATATGTCCATTCTTGTACCAGTACCCTGCTGTTTTGGTTACTGTAAACTTGTAGTATAGTTTGAAGTCAGGTAGTGTGATGCCTCCAGCTCTGTTCTTTTTGTTTACAATTGCCTTGTCTATTCAGGCCCTTGTTTGGTTTCATACAGATTTTTAGTTTTCTCTAGTTCAGTGTATGGCCATTTTAATGATATTGATTCTTCCTATCCATGAGCATGGAATGTTTGTCCATTTGTTTGTGTCATCTTTGATTTGGAGACAGAGTCTCACTCTGTTGCCTAGGCCGGAGAGCAGTGGCACCATCTCCTGGCTCATTGCAACTTCTGCCTCCTGGTTCCAAGCAATTCTCCTGCCTCAGCCTCCCAAGTAGCTGGGATTATAGGCATGCACCACCACCCCTGACAAATTTTTGTACTTTTAGCAGAGATGGGGTTTCGCCATGTTGGCCAGGCTGGTCTCAAACTCCTGACCTCAGGTAATCTGCCCGCCTTGGCCTCCCAAAGTGCTGGGATTACAGGCATGAGCCACCATGCCCAGCCCATCTCTGATATCTTTGAGCAGTGGTGTGTAGTTCTCCTTGTAGAGATCTTTCACCTCCCTAGTTAGCTGTATTCCCAGGCATTTTAATCTTTTTGTGGCAGTTGTGAATAGGAGTTTGTTTCTGATTTTGCTCTTGGCTTGACTCTCATTCGTGTATAGAAATGCATAAGTTTTGCACAATGATTTTGTATCCTGAGACTTTGCTGAAGATGCTTATCAGTGTAAGAAGCTTTTGGGCTGAACCTATGGGGTTTTCTAGATATAGGACCATGTCATCTGCAAATAAGGATAGTTAGACTTCTTTTCTTCCTATTGAATGCCCTTTATTTCTTTCTCTTGCCTTATTTTCCTGGCCAGAACTTCCAACGCTATTTTGAATAGGAGTGTTAAGAGAGGGTATCCCTATCTTGTGCTGGTTTTCAAGAAGAATGCTTCCAGCTTTTGCCCATTTAGTATAATGTCAGCTGTGGATTTGTCATAGATGGCTCTTATTATTTTGAGGTATGTTCCCTTAATACCTAATTTATTGAGAGTCTTTAATATGAATGGATGTTGAAATTATCAAAAGCCTTTTCTGCATTTATTGAGATAATATGGTTTTTGTCTTTAGTTCTGTTTATGTGATGAATCACATTTATTGATTCGAGTATGATGAACCAAACCTTGCATCCTGGGGATGAAGCCTACTTGATCGTAGTGGTTAAGCTTTTTGATGTGCTGCTGCTGAATTCAGTTTGCCAGTATTTTGTTCAGAATTTTTTCATCAAAAGTTATCAAGGATAGTGGCCTTTATATGTTGCACCTCTGCAAGGTTTTGGTATCAGGATAATGCTGGCCTCATAGAATGAGTTAGGGAGGAGTCCCTCCTCCTCAATTTTTAGGAATAATTTCAGTAGAAATGGTACCAGTTCTTTTTTGTACATCTGGTAGAATCTAGTTGTGTGGTTGTTAATTTCTCTGGTACTGCGCTTTTTTTTTTTTCTTTTTTTTGGTTGGTAGGCTATTTATTAGTGTCTCAATTTCAGAACTCATTATTGGCTTTCACACTTTTTTATGTAGGCATTTAGTGCTATAAACTTTCCTCTTAGCATTGCTTTGGTTGTATCCCAAAGGTTTTGATAACTTGTGTCATGATTATCATTCATTTTAAACAATTTTTTAATTTCCATCTTGATTTCATTGTGAATCCAAAAATCATTCAGGAGCAGATTATTTAATTACCATGTATTTGTATAGTTTTAAGGGTTCCTTGTGGAACTGATTTCTAGTTTTGTACCACTGTGTTCTGAGAAGATAGTTGATATAATTTTAATTCTTTTAAACGTACTGAGACTTGTTTTGGGGCCTATCACATGCTCTATCTTGGGTAATGTTTCATGTGCTGAGGAGAAGAATGTATATTCTGCAGTTCTTGGGTAAAATGTTGATTAAAAATCTGTTATGTTGACTCGTTCCAGATTGCAGTTTAAGTCCATTGTTTCTTTGCTGTTGACTTTCCATCTCAATGGTCTGTCTGGTGCTGTCAGTAGAGTGTTAAAGTCCTCTACTACTATTGTGTTGCTGTTTATCTTATTTCCTCAGTCTAGTAGTAATTGTTTAATGAATCTTGGAGCTCCAGTGTTAGGTATGCATAATTAGGATAATACCTTCATGTTAGATTGATCATTTTATCATTATATTATGACCAAATCCTTGTCTTTTTTTACTATTGTTGCCTTAAAGTCTGTTTTATCTGATATAAGAGTAGCTACTTCTGCTCACTTTTGGTTTTTGTTTGTAATAGACATTAGCATTACTTGTGAAAAATGGTACATGACTGATGAGCAAAAGCAATTTTCATGGAATGAATTTGCACCTGTTTTACGCTATTATCTTAATATATAAGGTGGCTTCAATTTCGGGTCAAAATCTCACTTTTTTGGAAAAATACCCACAAGGAAGGCTTTGGATGAGGTGAAAAGATGCTTTGCATATCTTCATTTGACAGGAAATTTTTCAGCTGCCCTTTTTTGAAGTCAAGTGTGAAAGCAGCAGGTCCTGTTTTAAATCCCATATGCCCCAACTCACCACTCACCAACTTAATCCTTCTACTAATCTTTCCAAAATCCAGATCCCAGTCAAGATCAGCTGTCTTAATCAAGTGTGAAAAACATTTCGATCTACACTCATCTTTCTTCTCTCAATGTCTAGAGGACTTACTTCTAAGGTTAATTTTGTTTTTAGTAAAATAAGATAAACACTTAAAACTTTTCAGTGAAAGCACATTAGTACTCTTTAAAGATTGAATGTCCTTGGAGGCAAAAACACTATTTAAACATTTTACTTTTGTACTTTGAGCTAGACACAATGGATGCATTCCAAAAGCATGCTGACACGGTCTTCCTCATCTGAGAGGCCCACAGAGCACTGCCTCAGTGATGAGTTTACATAATTCTTAATATTTTTCCAACATTCATTACTTCCTAAAAATAAATACCAAAAGGATGAGTATTGCATTAAAGCAAAATGCATTTGTTTCACAAATAGACAAGTTCATACTACATATCTAATTTTTTTCCTTCATTCTAACCAATTAAAAATTCCAAGCATCTTAGACTCACATACCTGCATCTGAGAAAACAACATATTTTCCAATTTTCCTTCGAATCACTGAAATATTTCCAAAATATGTAAGAAAATGCAAAAACAACAGTTAGAAAAACATATGTACCAAGAAAATGTTATTTTGGGAAAACTATCAAGCATCACAAATATCTTTTGGGTTTTCATTTGCTCATGGGTCATGCATGACTAATAACCTGTCAAACTGTCCTGAGAAAAATGTTGGGGATAATAGTGATGCAGAGGTAGCAATATTCCCCAGTATGCAGGTGGTGCTGGCCAAGGGGATAGATCTGCACAATGCACATGAAAAGAAAATACGAGATATGCGTAAAACGTGTTTACGTTAAAAAGCCAATTGGCTTTTTAACAAGAAGCAACAATTAGTACATCTTCAAGGCAAGAGTGAAGGAAGCAATAAAATGCTATTTTTTGAGTTTCTTAGCTTATTATCAAGGGCTTCCCAATCCAAAGAGAGGAGGACATATTATCTAAATTAATAAAGTAATTTATATTTTGGGGAATAGAATCAAAATCCCCATCATGCTATGCCTTGTAAATAAATTCCTGTGTGCTCATAAACCTTTTCACTTTTTTCTTGTTAGAGACAGAGTCTCGCTCTGTCACCCAGCTTAGAGTGCAGTGGCACAATCTTAGCTCACTGTAACCTCAAATTCCTGGACTCAAGCAATCCTCTCGCCTCAACTTCCAGAGTAGCTGGGACTACAGCCACATGCCACCACATCTGGCTAAGGCTAGCCTCAAACTTCTGGCCTCAAGAAATCCTCCCACCCCAACCTCCAAAGTGCTGGGATTATAGGCATGAGCCACCTAGCCTGGCCCACATTATTTTTTTAATCTGACAGTTTGAATTTACATGAAAAACACTATTCATGTTTTTGTTTCTGTGATGAAGGATCCTCAAAATAATGTTCTCCCCCTGAGAACATATACAGAGACTTCAAATATCACCCAGAAAAACTGAGCCAATGAGAAGAATGAAATGATTAGCTGGTATTATGGGTTATTTGGGTTTTTTCCTGATTTTTCTGGCAAAGATTTGTAATTTTTTCATCTTCTTTATAGTCTTCGTTATATGGGTTCTCCAGTAGGCCTTTAGTAGTTTCAGTTATTTGTGTTATTTATGCTTAAAGCATAGCTTAATAAAAATGGCCTACAGTTTTAAGTAACTCTGAAATTAAACTGAGCCAAACAATCATCTTTTCCATAAAATTGTTCTACCTAAGATCAGTGAAGACCCCCAGTTATCAAATAAAAGGGCTTTCAATCACAGTCATGTTGATGGTACTAACAGTCAAAATGGTTTTCTTTCTAAGCTTCTATAGCAACGTTCTCTGCCAATTCTCTAACAGCTTCTGCTCTGGCCTCCTTCCAATTCTCTTCAGAGGTTCCTCTTATTCTACCTGTCCCTTATGTTATTGTCTACTCCATTTCAAATGGAGATAGAACTTTTAAAAAACTTTATGTGTAGGAAAAAATGCTAGAAGAATTCATACAAAAGCATTTTAATAATGGTTATGTTTAGATATATAAGTAATTTTTTCTATCTTTTTCTATCTCAAATTTTCTTTACTGAAAAAATAAAATAACTATGATGAAAAAAGTTTTAAGAAAGAAAACGCATGGAATTTCCCAAAGTTCTCTGCTTAATGCTTTTCACATTTTACTAGTTTATATGCTCCTTGAGCACTCTTCTCCTCTGGTGTCAAATCTGCACCAATAAATTCTGAGTCTACACAGGTTGTCTCTCTCTTTCCAAAAAGTATGTTCAGAAGTTGAATGTCTTTGCAGCAACATGGAGGAGCCTGGAGGATGTATTAGTCAGGGTTCTCTAGAGGAACAGAACTAATAGGATAGATATATATATGAAGGGGAGTTTATTAAGGAGTATTAACTCACACAATCACAAGGTGAAGTCCCACAATAGGCCATCTGCAAGTTGAGGAACAAGGAAGTCAGTGGGAGATTAGTCTGAGTCCCAAAACCTCAAAGTAGGGAAGCCAACAGTGCAGCTTTCAGTCTGTGGCCGAAGGGCCAAGAGCCCCTGGCAAACCACTGGTGTAAGGCCAAAAGTCCAGAAGCTGAAGAACTTGGAATTCGAGGGCAGGAAGCATCCAGCACAGGAGAAAAATGAAGGCCAGAAGACTCAGCAAGTCTGCACTTTCCAAATTCTTCTGCCTGCTTTATTCTATCGGCACTGGCAGCTGATTAGATGCTGCCCACCCACACTGAGGGTGGGTCTGCCTCTCCCAGTCCACTGACATGAATGTTAATCTCCTTTGGCAACACCCTCACAGACACACCCAGGAACAATACTTTGCATCCTTCAATCCAATCAAGCTGACACTCAATATTAACCATTACTGAGAACACTATGTTAAGTGAAATAAGCCAGGCACAGAAAGAAAAATACCAAATGTTCTCACTCATATGTGGAAGCTAAAAAATTTTTATCTCAGAAATAGAGAGTAGAATAATGCTTGGTAGAGACTGGGAAAGGAGGGGAGGGGAAAGGAATTGGTTAATGGATGCAAAAGTACAGCTAGATAAAAAGAATAAGTTATTTAACAGTGTATAACAGTGTTCTATAAGATTGTAGAGTGACTGTAATTAACAACTTACTGTGTATTTTCAAATAGTTAGAAGAGAGGATTTTTAATGTTTCCAATACAAAGAAATAGTAAATATTTGAGGTGATGGGTATGCTACTTACCATATTTGATTATTACTTATGGTATACATGTATTGAAGTATCATACCCCCCTAAATATGTACAATTATTATGCATCAATTAAAAATAATAAAAGCAAAGAATAAAATTGAATGTCTAAAAGGTAAATAAAAGACACACATATGTTAAGAAAAGTTTACACTTCCAAGAAGCTAATATTCATTACCCAAACTCTATATATGATACTTTTCAGATTTGCAATTTATCCTAAGAACTAAGGAAATCGGGGGGGGCATCTCCCCTCCTCCTACATGGGTCTATTCATAGGTCATAGGGGCCATATCAGAATAGCTCCATTTTAACGTCCACGGGCACCTTAAAGATTCCTAATTGAATTCACAACCAAAGAAGAAGAGGAAGAAGGAGAAAGGAGGAAGAAGGATGAAAGAGGAGGGAGGAAGAAGGATGAGGGAGGAAGGAGGAGAAGGAGAAAAAGAAGTAGCAGCAGGAGGAAGAAGAGAGGAAGGAAGGAAGGAAGGAAGGAAAGAAGGAAGGAAGGAAGGAAGGAAGGAAGGAAGGAAGGAAGGAAGGAAGGAAGGAAGGAAGGAAGTGAGTCTCCCATAGTTTTACTCTAGCTAAATAACATCTATTCTGGTGAATTATAGAATACAAGAGCTGAGAGAGAAGTAGAGAGTCTAGGATAACTCTCAGATCTCAAATTTATGCAGCATGCTGTCAATTCTACTTCCTAAACATGTCCATCCTCCCCTCCATCCTCATTGATTTACCTAGGTTCAGACATTCATCATTTCCTAATTGGACTGCTGAACTTGGCAGTTCAAATTTTTAGTTTGTCGACTGACCTCCACACAATTCAAGCTCAGCATTGTTTTGGGTGATATATTCTATAATATAAATATGTTGAATGGTTGGAATTCAATAAATATTTGTTAAGTGCTTGAATAAATAATCAAAATTAGATAAATCACTACCTTTAAACTCAGAATGTGTATAACAAACCTGGAGAAATACAGACAGACAAACTAATCTGGTTTTTCCATCTACACCATTGTATGCTTATAACATTTTTCTTAATTTGTAAAATAATTCTGTTACACTAAAATATTTTATATTTACATTTCAAATTTTAAAAGCTTTATATTTTAGCTAAGCTTTTTAACAAATTGGCACTTGGGAAAATAACACTATATGTCATGTCATACTAATATATTTAGTTGTTGTGGTTTAATGAGGAAAAAACATTGGCAGACTTAATACGTAATCTAGGAATTGGCACCAAGTCATGACTACATCATGTTACAGGGTATGAAAAAAAGTTCCATTGTGACTTATTTTAAGAAAAGAGTTGGAAGAATTGAGTTTCCATGTGGTTCCTGGTAGCAAAGATTTCTGAACACAAAGGTACCAGCACCGTAGCACTCAGTGCCATAATCACTTTGAGGAGCTGCTTATATAAATCCTGTCTTGTTCAAAACAACTTACAATTAAATATTCAAGGGAAAGTGTACCCTAAAGGGTTAAGAAAAGAAAATATTAAATTTTCTTTTATGTTTGGGGTGTTTTGTTTGCTATGTAATATTAAATTGATTGACCCAACAAAATAATGGAGCAGTAGCCAAAACCTAGCTAAAAAAAATAATAACAATAACGACACTGATAATGATGGTGACTCTAAGGATGGTCAATTGAGGTAAAAATAAAAAGAATAAATTAACAAATAAACAAATATATTGATAGATTAATAATAGAAAGATATACCTGCTGATATTTAACTCAAACTAGCAATTCAGTTTCACCCACCACCACCTATTGCTTCAAATTCCTATGATGAATTCGACTTTTATAAGGCTTGTAGTTTTGTTTTTTATTTAGTTTATAAGTTTGTCTTCATTTGACAGTAATAAAAGAGGTCAGGCATGAAGGGATTATAACTAGTTTCACATCTGTACATATTTAAGAAATATCATAATATTCTTTTTTTATTATTATACTTTAAGTTCTAGGGTACATGTGCACAACGTGCAGGTTTGTTACATATGTATACTTTAAATCATCACTGGAAATCCATGAAACATATTTCCCTGTAAATGGTATTTCAGTAATGAGACAGAGTTTTACTCTTGTTGCCCAGGCTGGAGTCCAGTGGCGCCATCTCAGGTCACTGCAACCTCTGCCTCCGGGGTTCAAGCGTTTCTCCTGCCTCAGCCTCCCAAGTAGCTGGGATTACAAGCACATGCCATCAAGCCCAGCTAGTTTTTGTATTTTTAGTAGAGACAGGGTTTCACCATGTTGGCCAGGATGGTCTGGAACTCTTGACCTCGTGATCTGCCTGCCTCAGCCTCCCAAAGTGCTGAGATTACAGGCATGAGCCACTGCACCCGGCTGAAACATTGATTTTTAGGTAGGAGAAAGTCGAAGTATTTGGCATGGCATAAATGGTTACAAAATCTACTTCTACCTATCCCTCCAACTTCACTTCTGCCACTTACTTCTCTAACCTAGACCACTACGCAACACTACTTGCAGTCTCTGAGCATGTTGATTGTCTCATTATTCCCATCTTTAACAACAGAACCTTAGGAAACCTCCTAAACTTCCAAAATTACTTAGTGCTCTTCCATCCCTTCACCCTCTTTCACACATACGGTGTGAAACTCCCAGCTAAAAAGTCCCTCACTCATTCACAGTCCTTGCCCTCCAAGAGCAAATTCTCTTCCAGGGAGAAGCCAGTTCAAATAAGGAAGAGCATTCTAGATCTAGGAAGCACGATTTTGTGATGAATGATTTTGACCAAAGACTAAAAGAAAGGACCAAAAGAGGGATGAGAAAAGCAATGCGGGGGAGAGGAGACAGATCTACAAGATCTGCTGATGGATCACATGTTCATGGTGAAAGCTTGGAAGGAGTTTGAAAGAGTGAGTGAGCAGCAACATTTTTAATTCAGAAGGAAAAGAATGGAAAAACATGAGTTCCCTTTTGCCCCCACCCTCACCCACCTAAGTTTAATTTCTCTTCCTTCAAGTTCTTATCCTCATATACAGCACCTTATATTTACTACTTTCAGAACACTTAAAACCTTGTCCTGTGGTTATTGACATAATATTCCACTCCACTCCCACTGTACTCTAGGTCCCTGAAGCGGAGGAACAGCCTTTTATTCTGTCTTGTGTTAGACTTTATAACTGTTCAAGCAGGAGTACAACCATGAGGAAAAGAGGCAGGGTAAGCACAATGCAGTGGGAGGGACACAAAAGAAAAAAGTTTTGCAGTGGTTACCACATCTTCTGTTTGTCTATTTGGTGACTATACCTACCAAGATTAGTTAGAATGATGTTTTAAAATACATTCTCATTAATGTTTTGACTAGCTCTGAAGATGCGGCTGGTTTTCTGGCAAGCTGAAAACCTAACCTGCTGACGTTGTCGTTTGCATTTCTGTGGTGGCTCCCATGAGCTTTTTTTTTTTTTTTCCATCTGAAAGGTTTTTACCCCTACAGTTATCTAAAGATAACTAGCAATGATTTTTGAAAACTGAGGGATTAAAAAGGGTCTGCTGAGTTAATGACAGAGCATTAGCTGTTCCTCGTAATAACAGAGTTACAGAAAATATGTAGCAACAGAAGGTTTGTGGCTGAATCTATAACAGAGGATTATCTTTACAAAGGATCATACTCGCTAATTATTATTTTTCAATAAAATTAAGGAAAGCAGTTATCAAACCTGACTATCATGGAAAGGTCATCTCCAATTCAGACCACACTGAGTGACCTTCGTATTAAAGCACATTAGGAAAGGAGGAGAAAAAGTCATGCTGGTGGGAGGACAGTCTCACTGTATGGCGTGTGGCCTTTAAAATGACTAACCCACTGGAGCCTGACACAGTCTGAATCAGTTAATCCACAAAGCAAAATATAGAACTTACATTTTAGGTCAAGCTGTTGCCCAAGCTTGTGAACCAGATACAGCTCAACTCCTCACACTTGCTTCTCTGAATAAAATGTAATGGAAGGGCCAAGGAGAAAGCAAAAAGGAATGGACATTCTGAGGTACAAAAATTGTAGGATAGACGCTCATGCAGTTAATGATTCTTGCCACATTTCAGACTGGAAGATAACGCTCCATCTTTGACCTTGGAGACAATCCTTAAATATGTGCTTGCATCACGTGCTAAACATGGTGAAGAATTACCAATTTGTAAATTTCCTGAATTGAGCCAACAGATGAAACTGTACAAACAGGGTAGAGTTTCCAGAGCTAAGAAGACAAACTCTTTG
Source organism: Pan paniscus (assembly GCF_029289425.2). Classification (NCBI taxonomy): domain Eukaryota; kingdom Metazoa; phylum Chordata; class Mammalia; order Primates; family Hominidae; genus Pan; species Pan paniscus. The sequence goes on from NC_073258.2 coordinate 102,601,525, forward strand.
AAAAACAAGGAGAAATGGAAAATAAGATGAATGATCATCAATGGACAGTTGGCAACTGCAGATGGAAAAATGAGAGGGCAACATTTACATGATGAGGCTAAGCTGCTCTCAAAAACTATTAGACTTTAAGATAAACATTTCAAGTATATGGTAAGAATCACAATATCCTTGACACAGGGCTCATTGTCTAAATATTTTAATAGACTCTACCACATCTAGCCTACTTATGGTCTATATTCATTGATTTTTCTTTTTTTTTTTTTTTTTTTTTTTGAGACGCATTCTCGCTCTGTTGCCAAGCTGGAGTGCAGTGGCACGATCTCAGCTCATTGCAACCTCCACCTCCTGGGTTCAAGCGATTCTTCTACCTCAGCCTCCTGAGTAGCTGGGACTACAGGCACATGCCACCACACCCGGCTAATTTTTGTATTTTTAGTTTCACCATGTTGGCCAGGATGGTCTCCATCTCTTGACCTAGTGATCCACCCACCTCTGCCTCCCAAAGTGCTGGGATTACGGGAGTGAGCCACCGCAACCGGCCGACATGTTCTTATTAACTTGATGGCACAGTTGGCTGCTAGGTTCCCAGGTCATCTTCTCAGTGATTGCAGTTCTTGCTGTTTCTTGGACTCCTTCATGTCTCACGCAGTCCTAAGTCCCTTCCTTGCTTCTTAATTAATTTATGTCCTTGGCTTCACCTCTGCCTATGTGGCACACCCACATACCCATAAGGCATGTTCAGGCTGTGTTTTTTAATGTTCTGGCTTGTTCTACATTTGCTAAGGGGGCAAGGACAGCAGTAACCTGGTTGGCTCCATTTGGGCCTGGCCTATTAATTGAATTTAAAACATTCAAATTCTTATTTAGTCCCTTTTCTCCTTATCTAGATTTTCGTTTTCTTTATCCAGCCCAATTTGGTAATGTGTCAGTCTCATTTTAAGTCATTGGTAAGCTCCTAAAATAGCACACATGATTTGCCGTGTCATTTATCACATCATCTTACCTAGCAACAAGAAATATATTTTATATGGCACAAACCAGGCAATCAGCAATCTATTGTTTTTAAGGTCCTATTTATCTGTTTTAGAGAAAATTATCATCATTTTCTATTCAGAAGGTTTGGATGCTTCCGAGTACCTGAGGCTCAATACTGCAAGTACTTTTACCAGATGTTAAAAAAAGTTGCCATTCATATTTTATTCTGAGTTTGTGGTTTTTATTCAGAATCACACAGGTGTGACTTTTATGAGAATCACACAGGTGTTCAGTGACACTGGTTCCACATCTTTTCCTGGATTGTCAACTTCTCCCTTTTCGATGGATATTTTCTCTGAACATATAGAATGCTCAAGAGTTTGATATTTTAAAACACCTACATCACACACACACACATACACACATATCTCCCTTAACTTGATTTCCAAATCTGTCTATTTCTATGGCTCTATTTAGTTTCACAACAAAACGCTTGGTATAGTTGTCTAAGCGCATTGATTTCCGTAACTCTCCTCCCATTTATACTTCTATCCACTCTAATCTGACTTTTGCCCCACGATCACTACTTACATCCTAGTTTCCAAATTCTAAAAATACTTTTTTATACTTACCTTACTTGAACTTTCATCTTAGCAATCCATCAATAAATTGTGTGAACCAAAATCTTCAACTTGGTTTCTAAGGAGCCCAAGCTCTCAGGAGGAGCCTATAAGAGTGTGAGAAAAGAGGGGCTGGGCCCAATGGCTGACGCCTGTAATCCCTGAACTTTGGGAGGCCAAGACTGGCAGATCACCTGAGATCAGGAGATCAAGACCAGCCTGGACAACATGGCAAAACCCCATCTCTACTAAAAATACCAAAAATTAGCCAGGCGTGGTGGTGCAGGCCTGTAGTTCCAGCTTCTCAGGAGGCTGAGGCAGGACAATCACTTAAACCCAGGAGGCAGAGGTTGCAGTGAGCCAAGATTGTGCCAGTGCACTCCAGCCTGGGCGACAAGAGTGAAACTCTATCTCAAAAAAAAAAAAAAAAAAAAATAGTGTGAGGAAAGAGGAAGAGGCAAAGCAACGATGTGGTTTCAGGTGAAGACTAGCCTCCATGAGATTCCACAGGAAGCTCTGGAACATAAATTGTACTGCAGAGCCTATTTCACCCTAAAGCAAAGGATCAGAGCTTTTGTACCCACTCCCCAGTCTGACTTTGAACTACCAGGCACAACTGGTAAGACCCTCTAATTGCCCAAGGGCAAGCCTCCAAATTGAAAGAGAACCCAAAAAATCTTGCGAGGGAACTAACAGCATCTGCTACAGCTTTCTTTCCACTTGACACTTTAACTACTGTATCTTTCTTGACTTACTCCTTTTTAGCTTCTCCAACATTCTTGGTTTATTTCCTGTTCTTCAGCATCTTGGTTTTTCTTCGTATTCCTGCTCTTTAACCACTGTTACTCCTCCAGAGTTTTCCCATTCTGTACTCTTCTTAAATGATCTCACTAACATGCCTGGCTTCAAATACCACCATTTTGCCAAAGGCTCCTGTCTTAGGTCAGGTTCCTAGAAACAGCCTGAGATGAGGATCCTTGTTAAAATTGTTTATTGACAGAATGCTCTCAGGAGAAGGGAGGTAAAAGAGGCAAGATAAGGTGAAGAAAATAAGCAAGAATGTGGTCTTGTCTAGAGACTAGCTTCAGTTTGATACCATGGGAAAGCTCTGGAATGCAAAGTGCACCACAGATTTGGTCTCTTGTATATGGTTTGGATGTTCGTCCCCTCCAAATCTCATGTTGAAATGTAATTCCCAGTGGGTGGAGGTGGGGCCTGGTGGGAGCTGACTGGATCATGGGGGAAGATCCCTCATGAATGGTTTTAACACCATCCCCTTGGTGACAAGTGAGCTCTCACTCTGTTAGTTCACTCATGATCTCTTGCTCCTGTCCTCCCTATGTGACATGCTGGCTCGCCTTCATCTTCTGCCATGAGTGTAAGCTTCCTGAGGCCCTCATCAGAAGCAGATGCTGGCACCATGCTTCCTGTACAGCCTGCAGAACCATGAGCCAAATTAAACCTCTTTCCTTAATAAATTACCCAGTCTCAGGTATTTCTTAACAGCAACACAAGGACAGACTAACCACAGTCTCATTTTAAGGAAAGAAGGGTGCACCCCTTTGTACCCTCGTGTTAGTCACTGGTTTTAGTCTGCCTGGGGAAGTAGGGGCTTGGGGGGACACTAAATAAAATCACCTAGGTAAGTCAGATCCTGGCAGCTAATCTTCTCTGTTTGACATTCTCCTCCATTTGACAGCTGTTTCTTTAGCAACATTCAAAGCAGCTGCTGGAAGATAGGTATACCAAAATAATAAAGATGGTCTGAGCACCAAGACATCCACTGCATCCATTTGCCCTTGCATTGCTCAGATCTATTTGCTTTTCACATTAAGTTTATTCTATCAAAATACAACTCCTCCAAGATTGTGATTAGTCACAATTTCTGGGAAAACTTTCAAGAGGAAGTTCAGTGGCATGAACTACAGCCCCAGCTGCTGCAATTTGTCTGAAGGCCATAACTGATACATATCCCCTCCCTCTTCCCATTCTAGATTTCCCTTCACTTTGTCTAGCACTTCTACTGATCTGTGTACTCCCTGAGGGGTTAACCTAGAATCTCATCTCTGTGGGGTCTCGGGCCTGGTTCCTCTGCACTCATCTGTCCATGGTTGCCCTACTGGCCCATTAACAGACACAACAAGGCATGGGAGTACTTTGACACCTCAGTGGATGACCTGAGTAACAAATCTATTCCTTCCTATTATGTAGCTTCAATCCTTCCCCTCTTTTCATGATTATAAAGGTCAGTTACTGCTACGGGTATGGTATCTCCCTTCTTGGCTTGCTAGACTACTGGCACATGGAGACAAAAAGGAATAGGCAGAAACCGTAGCTTTGCATTTAATGAGACTCTTAACAAATGCTCCCTCATGAAAGCGTACCTTGTCTGCAAACCATAACTTCTAGACCTATAAAGCATAACATTCAAGAGTTGGGAAACACAAATTCTTCACTTACCAGGATCATTGAATAACAGGATTACTTCTACTTCTACCCTTTGTTTCTGAAATGCTTATATTTTACCTATAAGAGACACACAGCACCATATTATGGCTATTGGTTTAAAGCAAACACCACATTCTGAAGGATAACCCACCTCTTCTTGCAAAGCACCAGGCCTTTACAACCCCTTCATTAGCTAATCATTGGCAAAATGCTGTTCCCTGAGAAGGAGTAAAACATTGGATAATATAGTTCCTTGAAGCCAGTAGCAGCCAGTATTCCCAGAAGCTGGGGTGTAAGTCACCCCTGAAGAAGAGGGCATCTGGGTGAAGCACAATAGTATCCATAACACTTTCTTATCTTGCCTGTGACGGTAAAATATTGCTACATGGCCCTCAGCTATTCCAGGACCCCATGATCCACAGTGCTACTGGGAGGGAGTTGTGAAGAACATCTCCAAGCCCTCAGTGATGCTGGTGGCTCCCTCATCAGTACATTCCTTATTGCATTGTTAAATGGAGTATTCTGAGGAACATAGTAAGCTAGTGACTTTTCTCTTCTTATATAACAAACCCACTCTAGTATTCCTGTTAGGCAGATAGCTAGACATGAGCAGGAGGAGGAGCCCCTAGTGGAGAGAAAGGTCTGAAAAATCTCACACCTGGCTGAATTCTTTCTCCCAGTAAAGACAAAAAACTGAGTATTCCTCAGTTCCCAGTAACATTCTCACTTGTCTTCTTTGTTTAAAATGTAAGTTTCCACACCTATTCTTTGTTTAGTGAGAAATATTTTTCCTCTAAGCTTTCAAATAGAAATGACAGAACCATAGAAGCCCCATCTCCGGTGACTACAGAGTGTCACAGGAAGATGCCTTCATGTTGACTAATTCTTCCTAATCCAGCTATATATCCTAGCCACCTTGATCAAGCACCCTCAAGATTCCCTCTCAGTCACACTCTCATATTCCTGGCAGTATGTGTAAGCCAGGTTCAGCTCCCCCTTTCACATATACCATTTTTCTTCCCTTAGCAATCCAATACTTTCTCTCTTGGACTATGCAAATATTTGACTCCAAACCCTTGCACACTGTTGGCAGGAATGTAAATTAGTACAGCCACTATGGAGAACAATATGGAGGTTCCTTAAAAAACTAAAACTAGAATTACCATATGATCCAACAATCCCACTACTGGATACATATCCAAAAGAATGGAAATCAGTATGTCAAGGAGATACCTGCACCCCTATGTTTATTGCAGCACTATTCACAAAATAAGGAATCAACATAAATAAGGAATGAGCACAAACATCCATCCATGGATTAACAAATAAAGAAATATGGTACATACACACAATGGAATATTTTTCAGCCATAAAACAAGAATAAACTCCTGTCTTTTGCAGCAACATGAATGGAACTGAAGGACATTAGGTTAATTGAAATAAGCCAAGAACAGAAAGTAAATTTCACATGGACTTACTCATCTGTGAAAGCTAAAAAAGTGGATCTTATGAGGACAGAGAGTAGAATGGTGGATACCAGAGGTTGGGAAAGGAAGAGGGGAGAGGTTGATGAAGGGAACAAAAGAGAATGTACATGTATTTATTACCACTGAACTGTATGCTTAAAAATTATAAAGATGGTAAATTATAGATATATATTTTACCTCAGCAAAAATAAATAATTTTTTGAAATTGCCCCCAATTATGGAATAATGGCCAGGAGGAGAGACGGAGATGGATCCTGATAAGCGAAAAAGTTATCTTAAAAGGGTGGGACTGTAAACTAGTTCAACCATTGTGGAAGTCAGTGTGGCGATTCCTCAGGGATCTAGAACTAGAGATACCACTTGACCCAGCCATCCCATTACTGGGTATATACCCAAAGGACTATAAATCATGCTGCTGTAAAGACACATGCACACGTATGTTTATTGCGGCACTATTCACAATAGCAAAGACTTGGAACCAACCCAAATGTCCAACAATGATAGACTGGATTAAGAAAATGTGGCACATATACACCATGGAATACTATGCAGCCATAAAAAATGATGAGTTCATGTCCTTTGTAGGGACATGGATGAAATTGGAAATCATCAGTCTCAGTAAACTATCACAAGAACAAAAAACCAAACACCGCATATTCTCACTCATAGGTGGGAACTGAACAATGAGATCACATGGACACAGGAAGGGGAACATCACACTCTGGGGACTGTGGTGGGGTGGGGGGAGGGGGGAGGGATAGCATTGGGAGATATACCTAATGCTAGATGACGAGTTGGTGGGTACAGTGCACCAGCATGGCACATGTATACATATGTAACTAATCTGCACAATGTGCACATGTACCCTAAAACTTAAAGTATAATAATAAAAGAAAAAAAGAAAGGCACTGCCTGTTTTGAGCTCTTTGCATAGTTTTCAACAAAAGAAAGGGAGCCCTCTGTCTTCTAATACTGGGTAGTACTCCTTTTCTATAGACCCAGAAGGTTCAGAGGAGTCTGAAGTTTCAACATTCTATTAAAATGTAAAGTGCATCTATACAAACATACTCATTCCAAGTTTTACCATCCCACTCCTTCCCTAGCTGAGCTAACCTTGGTATAGAATACTTGCCTTGGCTGAAAATTCAACCTTTTATGAAGTTCTACCACTCTGTGCCTTATCTTCATCTGTATCTGTCCTCCAACTGCATGAGATAAGAATCTCGTTCAATGCTGTTTTCGAAGACCTTGGACTCTCACACTTTGCTTTAATAGTTATGAAACAATCATTTCCTTTTTTCAATGAATCACTGGTGCTTAATAAACAGCCCCATGTCCATAGTCCTTATAGCTACTATTTATCTCATACTTCTCAAATGCTGGGATTGCACTGTAAGTGGCTTCTTCTTCCACATCTATCCTATCCCAGAAAATCATGGATAAAAGTCTTGGCAGTAGCACTACTAATACATGCTAGGGAATATCAATAGTCTAGTTGCCACCAGTGAAGTAACTGCATTGCCACCTAGCTAGTAACTGGTCCAGAATTCCATGCTTTTAACATCCTTCCTAGCCCAATGTAAGGAACTTTAAATTATTTACTGGCACACAGGCTGGAAAACTGGCAATATTTATAGGTTCAATGCTTTTAACCAGGCTTATTTATTCTGACTGTCTAGGTGTTACCTTTTGAGGCTTTACAAATTGGCCAAAGTGTGTGTGTATTCTCTGGTTTTGCTTTCAGAAAGGCTCAATATTCTAACATTATGTTATAAAATCGAATTTACAGGAATGCATATAAAAAAATAGACATAAAGACTGAAAAGCAATGCATTACAGAAAATAAGGTAATTATTTTCAAGTCTATGTTATACCAACATCACTCATAACCCTAGTCAAAAGTAGTCACCTCGAAATAATTGGTACACCAAACCTCTGTGACATGCAATTTACCTACATAACAAACCTGTGCATGTACCTCCTGAACTCAAAATAAAAGTTGGAAAGAAAAAAAAAATAAAAAGTGTTAATAAAATGTGATTAAAGAAACTAAAATGTTAATTAAAAGCTGGGTGGATATAAAATGCATATCATTCCATTTTATTCAGAAAAATAAATTGATGGATTAAAGACTTAAACATAAGACCTAAAACCATAAAAACCCTAGAAGAAAACCTAGGCAATTCCATTCAGGACATAGGCATGGGCAAGGACTTCATGATGAAAACACCAAAAGCAATGGCAACAAAAGCCAAAATTGACAAATGGGATCTAACTAAACTAAAGATCTTCTGCTCAGCAAAAGAAACTATCATCAAAGTGAACAGGCAAACTACAGAATGGGAGAAAAATTTTGCAATCTACTCATCTGACAAAGGGCTAATATCCAGAATCTACAATGAACTTCCAGAATGGGAGAAAAATTTTGCAATCTACTCATCTGACAAAGGGCTAATATCCAGAATCTACAATGAACTTAAACAAATTTACAAGAAAAAAAACCCATCAAAAAGTGGGCAAAGGATATGAACAGACACTTTTCAAAAGAAGACATTTATGCAGGCAACAAACGTGAAAAAAAGCTCATCATCACTGGTCATTAGAGAAATGCAAATCAAAACCACAATGAGATACCATCTCACACCAGTTAGAATGGGGATCATTAAAAAGTCAGGAAACAATAGATGCTGGAGAGGATGTGGAGAAATAGAACGCTTTTACACTGTTGGTGGGAGTACAAATTAGTTCAACCATTGTGGAAAGGGGATGGCAATTCCTCAAGGATCTAGAACCAGAAATACCATTTCACCAAGCAATCCCGTTACTGGGTATATACCCAAAGGATTATAAATCATGCTACTATAAAGACACATGCACACCTATGTTTATTGTGACACTGTTCACAATAGCAAAGACACGGAACCAACCCAAATGCCCATTAATGATAGACTGGATAAAGAAAATGTGGCACATATACACCATGGAATACTATGCAGCCATAAAAAGGGATGAGTTCATGTCCTTTGCAGGGACATGGATGAAGCTGGAAACCATCATTCTCAGCAAACTAACACAGGAACAGAAAACCAAATACCACATATTCTCACTCATAAGTGGTAGTTGAACAATGAGAACACATGGACAGGGAGGGGAACATCACACACTGGGGCCTGTCGGGGGTAGGGGGGCTAGGGGAGGGATAGCATTAGGAGAAATACCTAATGTAGATGATGGGTTGATGGGTGCAGCAAACCACCATGGCATGTGTATACCTATGTAACAAACTTGCACATTCTGCACATGTACCCCAGAACTTAAAGTATAATAAAAAAGAAATATAAAGTAATGCAAATCCAAATATATATAAAACATATATATTTGAATATATATTTTTATATTGGAATATATAAATATATAAACATATATACTTAAAATATATACAAAATAAAGTAATTCAAACCCAAATATATATAAATATGTATATATCTAAATACATACATATTTATAGATTTGAATTTCAGTTACTTTATACATATTATAATACATATTTTACATATATTATGTATATAGCATAAATATATTCTGTCACCTGTTATTTAGCATAATTTTGGAAAATTCACAAGTCATTTTCCAAATATATTTTTGTAAATTTTTTTATAAATAAATCAGTAAAGATTACAAAGAAATATATATTGTGGCATTATTGGTATGAAGCTGTTTAATTCAAAATTATTGAGCTCCTGGTTGTCAAAGTTTTGACAATATAAACAATACATAGTTTATCAATGTATTATATGAATAAATATAATGTATAAATCAAAATAATACACAAATATTAATGTATTTATTAATCTCAATTAAATCATAACTAGACCTTCTATTTTGGACAATCTAAACTACTATCATATTTAATAGCATTAAAACAGGTTAAAACACATCACATGCGTATTATGTAATTTATAACCTACATTACTTATTACTTAATCTCTCTATTCCTCAGTTTTCTCATCTGTAAAATGGTAACAATCATACTGCTCGATTCAGAGGGTCATGGCTAGGATTCACTGAGTAACGTAAGTGAACATGTTAGGGTAGTGGCAACCATATAGGAGCTACCCAATAAATATTAACTCTTAATATTTTGTTCTCTCTAAAAGTAAAGACAGTCAAAGATTTTTCAGGAAAGGGTTATGGGAATTCTTCTTCAACACTACTGTGTGTCTCATGGAGAAGCTATGAATCACCAATAACTGAAGTGACTGTCATAACTGACTCCTTAGGATAAATCAGTGTCTGATGTTTTTGCTCTTGTTCTTATGAAAAAAAAAAAAAAGCCTGGGAAAAGACGCTTCCCCATCGTGTTTTTAGTATGATTTGAAAAACTCTGGAATACATTATTAAATCTGCCACAATCTTGCTATAATTCTAAGTAATTTTCTTTTCCTATTCTTACAGATAACCAGTTATGAACACCTTCTTATATGATTACAGATTCACATTTTAGAAATTAAGAGGGCATTCGTGGTCATCTGCTTCAAGTTCTCATTCCAAGCAGAATTTACTCTACAGGGTAGAGTTTACATCTGACAGATTTGGCCTTGACTTATTAATAACACCTCCTCTCTGATAGACATTTGTTGTTTCCTGCGGAGCACACATCCTCCCTCTCTTTGGCAAGAGCACTCACAATTTTCTTCTAGAGTCCTCCTCGACTTCATCTCACCCCGTGTGGCTCATAGGATGGACTCCTGTTCCAGGGGTTGCATAAATAGCCCAGGACTGGCTTGCCAGCATATCAAATCACCCGAGCCAAGTAACTAATTTGGGGATGGATATGTAGCACAAGTTACTCCAAGAAAACTGGGAAGTCCTCCTTTTCTACCAACTTATACCTGGGAGGATTATGGGTCTGCGCTACTGGTGGCTATTTTGCAGCCTTCTTGGTAGTCTGTGGAGAATAAAGCAAATAAGGTGGAAAGAGTTTTGCCATTACTTTAATGGCAAAAACCACAATTGGTTTTACACCAACCTAATAATTTGAGCCTTTGAATTATATACTACAATTAGAGTTTTCTGTTGAGTAGGCAAATACATCTCCTTTTGTTATTATGGCTTTGTTTTTGTTTTGGCTTAAACCAATGAGTGTCAGGTTTTTCATCACTTGCAAATAAAAGTATGCTAACTGGTACACCGAATAGATGCGTTCATATGTGGCTCTCTTTATATTCTGCCGCCAGAAGCTCATTTTGAACTTGAAGCCAACTTTATCCTTTGTTACTAAATTAACAGGATCTCTCTGTTATGTATATAACTATGTTTGGCATACAGAAAACACACAGTGATTGATATGTATGATAATCTACATTTCCAAGGTTATATGAGAGTTAAGATTAACAAATTAGACCACTGAATATCATTAATAAAAATGTCTCCTGCAAGGCTAACTGCACTTTTGTCTTTTTTCTTCAAACATCTGTAAAAATATTTAGCACATAGGTGTTCATTTGAATCAGAAATCTTTTAAATAAGCTATAAGCTGATTTTAAAGAATTAAACATGTTACTATTTAAATATAATTGTTCATATTCATTAAAATGGTATGTGAGCCAATATATAGTATGCAAATGAAGACAGTATCTGGCAGGGAATTAACCAAAATATTCTTAGATATAACTAAGTAGGAGTAATTTCACCATCATAGAAAATCTATTTTGTGCTTAGATGTGGGCACTATGCTAGGTCCTTTGCATATTTTTTTTTTCTTTTGAGATGGGGTCTCCCTCTGTCACCCAGGCTGGAGTACAGTGGTGCAATCTCAGCTCACTGCAGCCTCTGCCTCCCCAGCTCAAGTGATTCTCATGTTTCAGCCTCCCGACTAGCTGGGACTACAGGCACCTGCCACCACACGCAGCATATATATATATATGGTTTCACCTTGTTGCCCTGACTAGTCTTGAGCTCCTGGCTGCAAATGATCTGCCTGCCTCAGCCTCCCAAAGTGTTGGGATTACAGGCGTGAGCCACCACACCCGGCCCATTATTTGATTCTTCTAACAACCTGTACCAGAGGTACCAATAATGATCTGAGTTTTAGTTTCTTCATCTGTAGAATGAGGATAAATTATTTCCCCCAAGATCACATAACCAATAAATGTTGAAACCCAACCAGGCTGATGTCAAAGCCTAGGCTCTTAATCTGACAATATCACCCATAAATTTATATGAAACATGGGCAACTATTCTGAATAGCAAAAATTTAAAAAGAAAACTTTTTAATTAACCTCAATTCTCTTATTTTGCCCAAACACATTCCATTTCTCAGCATGACACTTAGTAGTCTATAGAATGCATTTCCATCCAAGCTGTGAATATTTTCATGCCCTCTTCAATCTTTTGCCATCATTTCTAGTGCCATAATGAATACTAAATGACAGTATCTAAAAGTATAAGGGAGTCCACCATAGGTCAAAATATTATGTCAAGCAGCCGTGGGAAGAGAATGTTATTACTGAGTCACTCAACCTTTAAAAACTATCTTAGACTTCTTACTAAAGCACGGATATCTTTAATAAATTTTCCAGCAATGATAATTCTACTTCCTTCTAGTCTATATTCCTTTTAAGAAAAGTTAACCGTAAGATAAGCTAGAAAGTGATAAGTAATATAAGAGAGAAGAACAGTGCACAGATGTGGAGAATTAATCAAGGTAAACTAACCTTGGGAATCAAGTCACAACTTTTTTATAGAAAAAGACATTTTATTTTTAAAAAATCAGTGACTGCCACTCTTTCCCCTGAATCTTGGATGGCTCACATTGGAGTGGTGGAGAGACCTCAGGATTTCCTCTGCAGGTGATTCTGTCCATGTGCACCATTCATGGACCCAGGGACAGAGCCACCACCATTAGTAGTTCTCCATTGACACTAGCTTTTAGTGGCAGCACCTGCCAATGGCTATTCCTGAGGAAGTTTGTTTCTGATGGCCAGGAATTTTTATCCTTCTTGCTTATACCTAAATCCCTGTATCTAAACAGCATTTGGCACAGAGTGGGCGTTCATTATTTTTTAATGAATTAAAGGATAGATCTTAGCTACTGCTGTGATTCCATTTGGTAGCAGTCACTAATGAAAACTGCCTTCAGCACTGCTTGCTTTAATCACTCTAAGTTTGAGGTATATCTTGCCTCTGAAGCAGTTCTTAGATTTCCAGTTGCTGGATGGCTCAAGGATAATTTCTGAGCATTAGTTCTGTTAAGCAATTCAAGAAATGGTCCCTGCTGAGCCCTCTAGGTAAATCCTACACAGCACTTTCAAACAACAGTTCTCTTAAGGAATACGTCCAAATCTCTGTAGAATTGTAACTTATGCACGAATCCAACAACCATGACAAAGTCACACAGCTAACTGTGAGTTTCTTCTTCCTGTGTTCCAACCTTTGACTCTCTAAGGAAACCCTTTTGATAACTGGAGTTTATCAATAATTCAGTTCATCAAATACATATTGAGTACCTACCATGAGGCGGGCCCTCTTCCAGATACTTACATGTGGCTCATCAGTTTCTCTCAAGGGCTGCAAAGTCAGTTAAATGTGCAAATCACCAAAGGCTCCGGATTCCTCTTCACATATGGTTTGATTTCTTACATTTATACAGTGCTTTGTAGTTCACAAAACACCTATACATACATTACCTAACTTAGAGCTTTGCATCAGTTCTGTGAGGTATACATAAATAATTTCCATTTCACAGAAGAAAAAAACTTAGAGAAAATGAGAATATTGCTTAAGGTCATACCAACTCGGACTCCTTGGTAGCCAGAAAACAGCAGAGCTGATTCTTTTACCCAAATCAGGAATATTTTTCACTAGATTCCCCTGTTCATTCTGGGGACTATAGATTTCTTTGCAGTTGTTATTAAAGTTAGGTATTTTTTTGATTTATTTATTCCATTTTTTTAACCAAGTAATCTATTCAAAATACTGGAAATATAGTATACAAAACACCATTTCTCAAAGTGGTGGGAATATTCTAGTGGGAAAAATAAGACACACATAGGTATCTATAAGCTGAAACAGGAAGTGACACATGCCATAAAAGAAATCCAAAAATAAAAATATGTGAGAGATCACTTCCAGCTGGGGAAAGAGCAAGTAAGACTTCCTGCAAACAAGACATTAGGAATATGTGACTAAACAAAACAAAACAAAACAAATTCCACTTAATGATCTTTGCAAAACAGCCCATTATTTTGGTAAATTGCAGGCTGAATAAACGATGGAAGAAAACTACAACCCATTTAAAGTTCATGACATTATTCTTCCAACAAAAAATTTGAACATGAAATGCAAATGCATATATTCCCACGGTGGCAAATTGTGGATGCTAGCTTAATAGAGGATCTCTACGAACCCACCCCCAACTCACTTACCATTGGAGGAAATTTAGAGCCTAAACTGACAGAAAATTATAAGTTTCCCAGTTTAGCAGATTGAAAACTCATCAGAGATAAATCTTAGTACTGGCAGAATCATTTTCCTCCTGGTTAAACTGCATGTGTTAAGTGGATTTCATATTTCGTCCATTTACTTGATTGTACATAACACAAAAAAGTGGCAGTCACGTACAATCCAAATTTGAATCAACTAGAAGCCAGTCCCTAGCACCAATGCAATTACTGTTAGCTTAGACACCCAGGTGGAAACTCATCAGCCAATATTGTCCTCTTATAGCTGAATGTGTTCACTGAAAATGTACTTGCATCAATAACTAGACTATCTTGTTTTTCATGTTAGTTTTGCTTCTAATTTTAAAATATTATACTGGAACCATGAAGAGACATGGTATTGTTTGAGAGAAGCAATGCTTGCCCCTAATAGCTTTGTTTGATTTGTTTTTAGTCACGTGTCTGCAAGGACAGTAATTTATTTTTCTTTCAATGGGGCATTAAGAGAGAAAGGAAAAATCATTTTTTCATAAGTTCTGAAACTTGGAAATTAAAAACCCCAAAAACACCGGAGTAGAGAGGTAGGAGCAATCATAGGCCTGAAATCAACAGCCCAGATTGAGAGGGCACAGGAAACTACGCCACCACAGTTAAATGAGCCATAAAACACAAAACCTCATTTTGTGGCCATAACAAAAGTTTGGGTCACTGAGATACTAAAGGAGATTGGAAATAAAGCAGTTCAGCTACATTCCATATTTATGCAGTGCTTCATAATTTTGCATTTTACAAATTTTTCATTCCATAGTTTTGATTGTTTTTCATATGTGCTTTTAAACCTTGAAGCAGATATTGTCATTTTTTTCAGTTGTAGAAACTAAAGCATAGAGGAGTATGTTTTGACAAAAGTCCTGCGACAAGGTGTGGAAGAAGACGGCACTTGAATCTTGGGCTTCTAGTCCTGAGCTCCAAGGCCTTTTCCGCACCCTATACTTCTGCTGAGTAGTTTCAAAAACTTCCAAAGTGAGAGTAGACCTGGCTTCTTGATGAAGGTAAGCAGTAGAATGGAGGGGTGAACTTCACTCAGCAGGAAGGGTCCTGAGTGAATTAGAGCATGCTTTGCACAAATGTGTTCTAATTATTTAAAACCTTTTTAAAAGATCAGTTAAAACTACTCAAAGAAATATATATATATACACACACATATATATATATATGTGTATATATATATATATATATAATTTTTTTAAAGACTGGGGCCAGGTGCAGTGGCTCATGCCTGTAATTCCAGCACTTTGGGAGGTCAAGGCGGGCAGACACCTTGAGGCCAGGAGTTCAAGACCAGCCTGGCCAATATGGCAAAACCCTGTCTCTACTGAAAATACAAAAATTAGTCGGGTGTGGTGGCAGCACACCTGTGATCCCAACTACTCAGGAGGCTGAGACAGGAGAATCGCTTGAGCCTAGGAGGCAGAGGTTGTAGTGAGCCAAGATTGTGCCACTGTGCTCCAGTCTAGGTGACAAAGCAAGATGCTGACTCAAAAATAATAATAAATAATAAATAAAAAATGTAAGAGGTTGGAAAATCTTGATATTTCAGAATGACAAATAGAAAGTTAAAGCTGGTGTAGGGATATTTGATGACCAAACTGAATAATAAGATTTATGTTATCAATAGCTAATAATAATTGAGGACTTCCCTATTTACCAGGCACTGTACTAAGTACCTTATGCACACTACACCATTAGATTCTCACCGTCTTATGAAGCAAGTATTATTGTGGTCCTCATCTTACAGATGAAGAAATGAAGAAACAGAGAGGTTCAGCTATTTGCCCAAAGTCACAAAGCTAAGAAGTAGCAGAGACACGATTTGAATACTGGAAGTCCAGAGTCCAGTCTAATGTCTTAACCACCATACTGCCCCTACTAGGTACTAGTTATTGAATCCAAACAGTGTCCAGATGCTATGTCATATACATTGCATACCATTCATATTCTTCCTGGGAATCCTAGAATTAATAAAATCCTCATTTTTATATATTGTGTATGTGGGAAACCAAAGTTTAGACACTAAGTGGAAAATAAGAGATCCTGAGAGGGAGCCTCTTATGAGAGAGGGGGGGAATAGTGGCATGAAAAATGGCCTTCACATCAAGTAAAACAAGTTATGAAATATCCATTTCATGTAACAGTTCACTGGCAGCTTAGCAAGAGTCATTTCAGGTAAGCCATTTCAGGGAGGGGATAGAAATCAGACTGCAGTGGGTTGGTGAATGAATGTGAGTTGCAGTGAAGAGAGGTGAGAAAGTTTCAAATATAGCCTAGAGGGAAGAAGAGAGGGCATTAGTTAGAAAGAAACTTATGTCTAACATGAAAGACAATGGAGCAGGCAAAGAGCCTCTTTGTAGAGACAGATTTAAGATACAGGAAGGGGATGGGGTAATCAGTGAAATAAAATCCCTGAACGAGGGTAAGAAAGATGGAATCACAGCACCACTAGGGATTTGCCTTAGACAATGGAAAAGCCAAATATTGTAAGATGTCTGCTACATTAAGAGCAGGATTGAAGAAGCGGAATAAAATGCAAAACAGCAAAATATTAGTTTATTTTGATAGATGAAGAGGAGGAGAGATGAGTGGTGGAGAGCCGTCTGAGCATGCAGGGTTATGGGAAGACTTTCAAGTTCAAAGGATAAGAAAGTCTCTGTCAACAAAATGTGGATCAAAAGCCTAACTTTCAGAACATTAGGCATATGGAATAGTATTAGTAACAGTTTGTCTTTTGGGGAAGTATAACATATAAACATTACCCTGTCTCACAGAACACTCATGTATTTTGGGAAATAAATTTTCTGATTCTCATCATGTTATTTCATAACAAGCAAAATTATTGAGTCATTGGTTATGTGGATTTGCTTCCACCAGGATATTTTAATAATTTTTTCCAAACCAATTTTTCTTCAAACATGCCCTGTCTGCCTCTGTTCCTCTGCTTCCTACCAGGACTGGCTTCTCTCCTGGTCCTTTCAGGCTGTGGCCCCTTGCTACTCAAAGGGTGGTCTGCAGACCAACAACTAGGCATTACCTGGAAGCTTGTTAGGAATGCAGAGTTTTGGACCCATCCCAGACATACTGAGTCAGAATCTGACTTGTTTCAAGTTCCTCAGCCCAGTTGTGTATACACTAGCATTTGGGAAGAGCTGGTTTAGACATCTCACTACAATCTGTCTTAACTTTAATTTGGTCTGCTTGTTTTATCTCTTTCAATTTCCAAAAGTAAAAGGATAATTTCTCATGCATATTCCCTATAGCACATTGGTCTCTGGAATATAGTTCCAAACTTCCTTAGTTCTGTGTAGGTTGCTAATATGGTTTGGCTGTGTCCCCACCCAAATCACATGTTGAATTGTAGTTCCCATAATCCCCATGTGTCATGGGAGGTGCCCGATGGGAGGTAACTGAATCATGGGGGCAGTTTCCCCAGTGCTATTCTGGTGATAGTAAGTTCTCACAAGATCTGATGGTTTTATATGGGGCTTCCTCCTTCACTCAGTTCTCATTCTTCTCCTTCCTGCCACCATGTGAAGAAGGACATGTTTGCTTCCCCTTCTACCATTATTGTAAGTTTCCTGAGGCTTCCCCAGCCCTGCAGAACTGTGAGTCAATTAAACCTCTTTCCTTTATAATTTACCCAGTCTCAGGCAGTTCCTTATAGTGGTGTGAGAATGAACTAATACAGCAATCTTTCAACTCACTTTCAGGTTCTTCTTCTGCTGTTACACAACTTATCCTCTCAATCCAACCTACCGGGTTCCACCCACACTCATGCACCTCCTATTGAAGACAAGTTGTGTGCTGTTATGCTACTGTGACTTTCAGCAAGCCATCCTTTTTATCCCTCCCAGCCTTTTTCCTCTTGAGGAATTACTAATTACCATAAAAGTCAATTGTCACCTGTCCTAGAAAGCCTTGTCCAACCACCCCATATGCTCTCCTCTACTATTATTACTTTGTGTTAGATTTCTATTATGTCAGGCATAAACACTACATGAATTATCTTTTCGCCAAATAAAATATGAAGTTCATGAAGGGAGAGAGTGTATTTTTTATTCATCTTATATCCCTAAGACAGTTTTCTAACCCATAGGAACAAATCAAGACATGGTTCTAATAGATATAAGTAAAAATATAAATATAGACATCAATATATTTACTTTTATATTATCTATTTAGTTTAGGTATATAGGTTTTATACAGTTTATATATGTAATTTTTATATATTCAATGTATAGTTTAATATTTAGCCTACATGTGTATGTTTATATACATGTGTCTTTAGGATATATGTATTAGCTGAGTTTTCTCAGGAGAAAATATGAAAAGATTATAAGAATATATCTAAAATGGAGGAGCTGGGGAATTATTTTTATTCCCACAGCCCCTAAAGTGAAAATATAACTGCATAAATCCCATGACCTTATGCAATCTGTTTTTGGCAAAAGCCACACATGCTAAATAGTTACCCAAATATCTAACCATCTAGGTTGCCAGAACTACATTTACAATTATTTTACTTTAGACTCTGCAAGATTTTAGGCTTCTCTGATTCCTATTTAAGCCACTTAAAATGCAAAACCCTTTTGTGGTCATAGTTTCAACAATTAAAAAATAAACAAGTTTTCACAGAGTATTTAAAATATATAACAGCAGAGTCATAGAAGGTGTGGTTTCTGTACCAGAAGGAAAGAAGGAGGAATGTGAGAAGAATTTATTGATCTCCTGCTGTACACTGGGAAGTTTTCTCAACAATTTACATGCAGCCTCATGACAACTGTCTGAGATAACTGTTGTGTTATCATCTTCAAACAACATGTTTGTTTACACATTCATAACATTTAATAGAAATGGTTGCATCTCAAAATCACCAAGAATAAAAATGTTCATCTTAGTCCTTATCTTTCAGAAGAAATAACAATGCCTATCTTGTTTTAATCTAATAATTGTAATACATCCTGTGGAGTAGTTTCCCACACCACCAATAAACACTGACATAATACATTTAAGATATAAATGTGGTGAAAAACTTGCTGGGAAGTTTTTATATACAAGCTTCCCAGACCCTGTCAACCTTTAGATATTTACTACTAACAACAGCACCAATACCTGATTTCAGGTTGATGGTGGGACTCAAATGCTGGGCTGACTGTAAAAGGTTTACATGTTAGGAATATTCTGAGTACTAAACCTCCAGAGAGAAGGTAGTTTTATGTTAAGAAATCAAAATGATACTTTTCATAAAGCCATGGATGTTGTCAGCTGTAAAAAACACATTCCTACATCTACTGAAATACCAAAAGGTATCTGTTATGGTTAAGCTTTTGCGTCAACTTGACTGGTTCATGAGGCGCCCATACATTTAGTCAAACACTAGTTCATACTATGCAACCATAAAAAAGAACAAAATCATGTTCTTTTCAGCAACATGGATACAGCCGGAGTGAGTTAACGTAGAAATTCACTTATCCTAAGTGAATTAACACAGAAACAGAAAAATCAAATACTGCATGTTCTCACTTACAAGAGGGAGCTAAACATTGAATACACTTGGACACAAAAATGGAAACAATTGACACTGGGGACTCCAAAAGTGGGGAGGAAGGGAAGGGAACAAGGGTTGAAAACTATCTATGGGGTTCTATGCTCACTATTTTGGTGATGGAACCAATACAAGGGCAAACTTCAGCATCACACAATATACCCACGTAACAAACCTGCACATATACCCCCTGAATCTAAAATTTTAAAAATAAATAAATAAATAAGCATCACACTGGGTGTGTCTGTAAGGGTGTTTCTTGATGAGATTAACATTTGAATCTCTGGTAAAATGAGTAGATTGCCCTCCCTTAATGTGGACAGCCTCATCCAATCAATTGAAGACCTGAATAGAACAAAAAAGTAACTCTGCCTGCTTGACCACTTGAGCTAGAACATCAGTTTTCTCCTGCCCTCGAACTAGAATTTACATCATCAGTTTTCCAGGATCTCGGGCTTTTGGACTTGGACTAGAACTTACATCATTGGTTCTCCTGATTCTCAGGTCTTCAGACTCAGGCTGGAACTATACTAACAACTCTCCTGGGTTTTCTGCCTGCCAATTTGCACATCTTGGGACTTCTCAGCCTCCATGATCATGTGAGCCAATTCCTTATGACAAGGAGAGGGAGAGGGAAAGGGAGTGAGGAGTTGATAGGTAGTTCTGTTTCTCTAGAAAACCCTAATATAATAACATGTTTATAACTCATCACTTCCTTAAAGTAAAAATAAAGAGGCCCGGGGTGGTGGCTCACACCTGTAATCCCAGCACTTTGGAAAGCCAAGGCAGGTGAATCACTTGACACCAGGAGTTTGAGACCAGCCTGGCCAACATGACAAAACTCTGTCTCTACTAAAAATACAGAAAAAATAGCCAGGCATGGTGGCGCACAACTGTGATCCCAGTTATCCCAGCTACTCGGGGGCCTGAGGCAGGAGAAATTGCTTGAATCCAGCAGGTGGAGGTTGCAGTGAGCCAAGATGGCACCACTGCACTCCAGCCTGGGTGACAGAGTGAAACTCTGTCTCAAAATAAAGTGAAATAAAATAGAATAAAAATAAAGGACAACACTTGAAGCAAACTGTTTTAGAAATACTAGAATTGTCCATATTCTTCAACAGCGTTCCTGTGGTGTTTCAATGATGTGCACTCAGCAAAAAACATCAGTAATTAAAAGTTGAAGTTCTGTTTTGGTCACAACCTAAGGAGAATGGGCATGTTGACCGTGAACTCTGAGGAGAGAGTTTGAACCACAATTTAGCAGCACTTCCTTAAGGTCTTTATCTACATCATCTCACTTAATACTTATAATAACCATGAGATAGATATTATCCTGACTTTATAGGGTTGGAGAGGTTAAGTAACTAACCCTATCACTTACACACTGACTGACTTTGGTCAACTTAACATGATGTCTCTTGAGTACCATGTCTTCTTCATCTTTAAGTTAGGGGTTGGATTGCTTAGCTCGCAGAGCTGTTCTAATAACCGAGTGATGAGATATATACGATGCATCTGAAATATAATAGGTGTTCACATGCACACAGGAAGGGGAACATCACACACCGGGGCCTGTTGTGGGGTGGGGGGAGGGGGGAGGAATAGCATTAGGAGATATACCTAATGTTAAATGATGAGTTAATGGGTGCAGCACACCAACATGGCACATGTATACATATGTAACAAACCTGCATGTTGTGCACATGTACCCTAAAACTTAAAGTATAATAAAAAATAAAAATAAAATAATAATAGGTGTTCAATAAGTATTTATTTCCTTTCCCTTTACTGCAGTTCAGCAAAATCCCAACAGATAATAGCCCAAATCATACCCTAGAGTTTCAAATAATTATTACAGATTGTTATTCAAAAAACAATACAAGGATCAACCTCTAGCTGTGTATTTTCAAACTAAAAAATATGTAACTGAGCAGATGTTTGGCAAATAGAGAATAATAAACTAGTTGGAAATTTCTAATTTGATGCCACCCAATCAGTCCGAGTATTGGTGTTTCAGGGTTTATTTTAAATGTTGTCATTATGTGCTCTTGGAAATTATGGGTTTTCTCTTGAAATTATTTTCAAATGTGGTTTCCTACTCTGTTAAGTATGTTTTTTTTCATCATATGGTGATTCCTATGACACTGTATTAATCATTCTCCACAATGAAGATTATGCTTAACATAAAATTCAGTGTTGGCCACAAGCAAATAACTATTATACAGACCTACTGCTCCTCCTGAGCAAATGTTACCCAGGCCTCTTTACAGTTAGTGGTTCACTGCAGTGTGAGCAGCTTACATCATTTGGTTTCAGTCCTTCCCTGATTAGTGAAATTGACTCAAAGCTTGGGATTTATCATGTAAGGAAAGAGTGAAAATGTTCCCCATTTTTAGCAGAACAGTTAAATATTATAAAGGCTCTTTAGTTTTAAATTCACTTCTTTCACTCAGTATGCCCATACTTGTTACATTTTTGTTGAATGCATTACTTTACACTATGATCTGGTTATAAAAATGAGCCCCAATAATGAAATCAGTGCTTGACTGTGATAAATACAAGACACAGTCCAAAAAGGTTTTTTAATATAGTTTATTTTCCCAAGGCTTATTTTATAGGAATACTTTTTTTGTACATTGGATGCCAATTCCTTATCTAGTCATTTATTTTCAACTACAAGCAACTATATTGTTGGTCTTATGTACAATTCCACTCATTCTACGCTCCCTTTCTGTATACATTTTCTAAAAATTTATTTTTCTTATTTAAATTTAACATATTCTCTATAACTGAGGGACCTTGTTGATATGTTTTTTTAACATTGTTTAATTCGTTATTTACCCACTTTACACCAATTCTTATGCTCAGATATTTGTGCATAGATCATGGGTGAATTTAGCTTGAGAATATTATGTATGTTTGCAAAAAGACAACATATAGTCACTTATGAAAAAAGTCAAAGGGTAACATGATAAAGTGAATAGGATCATTTTATACTTTGTTTTTATTTCATTCACCTATAGTTGGCAATCTTATTTATAAACAACAAAGAAACAAAACATCATGAGGTGGCTTCAGCAATAAAACACACTCTACATCTCTCAACTTTTCTTTCCTTCTTAACACTTCCCCTTCCCCCTAGAAACCATGGTTCCTCCTGCCCTCTGTTCACAACTGTTGAAAGGAGTAGCTCTGACCATACCCAGGAGAGCTGAAAAGTACAAGAATAATTTTCCATAACTGGCCCAGGACCCAGTGAATTTCAAGCAACAAGAAATCTCTCTGGCCTATTTCACTGAACCAGCCTTCACATGTCTGCTGCCCAGAGCCTATATCTTCCCATAGTTTCCTCTGTGACCAACCTTTGACAAGGCCCCACTAGGGATGTTAACCGATTATGTTGGTCCCTTCTTGTGCAGCTATGAAGAAACAGCCAAGACTGGGTAATTTATTTTAAAAAGAGATTTAATTGATTCACAGTTCTGCATGACTGGGAAAGCCTCAGGAAACTTACAATCATAGCGGAAGGGGAAGCAAACATACCGTTCTTCACAAGGCAGCAGGGGAGAGAAGTGTGCCCAGCAAAGGGGGAAGGCCGTTATAAAACCTTCAGATATCATGAGAACTAACTCACTATCACAAGAGCAGGATGAGGGAAACCGACCCCATGATTCAATTATCTCCTCCTGGTCCCTCCCACGACATGTGGGGATTATGAGAACTATGATTCGAAATAAGCTTTGGGTGGGGACACAGCCAAACCATATCACTGATGAAAGAGGTCTTTGTCCTCATTAAATAGTTGGGTTTTGCTGGGATACCTTCACCTGACTCATGAGTAAGGAGCAGCAACCGTATACATTTTACGTCTCACATTTATTAACTTAACTTTAATTTTTGCAATCTGTAAGCTACATAGAACCCTACAAAGGGATAGTTAACCTTGTTTCTTACCCCGAGCAAAGATTGTCTTACAAATCAAAAAACCATTTCACTATCTTAATTGGATAATACTTGTGAGAAAAGCACTACTGGAGTTACTTTTTCTCATGAGTCTGTATGCTTTTATTGCAAGTGAAAACATTTGAATAAATGATAACATAGAAGCTTTTACTCATAGCAACCAGAAATCTGGTGGAGAGGGTACATGTAACCCCTGGGGAAAATAAAGAACAGTAATGGGAAACATCCTTTCAGCTGTACTAAGCTAAATGAGGAATGTAACATTAAAACATTCCTCAGAAACATGACTTTTCAGCCTCAGCAATTTAAGAAATAACAATTTTCCTATTATTTTTCCAGGGAAATGTTGCTGATTCTACACATATTTTAAAGATATCTTTGAGGCTTTGTATAGTACAACTAAGTCAAATCCTGGGAGAGATGGTGGAGGACTCTTTCCTATAAATCACAGGCTTCCAAACTCATTGATTTAATGGTCCTAAAAACTTCAGATTACAGTCATGTGTCACGTAAAAAGGGGAATGCATTCTTCAAAATGCATCATTAGGTGATTTTTGTCACTGTTGAACATCATATTTACACAAACCTAGATGGTAAAGCCCACCAGAAACCTAGTCTTTATGGTAGTCTATTGCTCCTAGACTACAAACCTGTATAGCATGTTACTGTACTGAAAACTCTAGATAATTGTAACACAATTATAAGAATTTGTGTCCCTATAGCTAAACACTAAAAAGGTAAGTAAAAATACAGTATAAAAGAAAAAATGGTACACCTGCACAGGGCACTTACCATGAATGAAACTTGAAGGACTGGAAGTTGCCCTGGGTAAATCAAGGAGTGAGTGGTGACTGAATGTGAAGGCCTAGGACATTACTGTACCCTACTGTACACTTCATAAACACTGTACACTTAGGCTACACTAAATTTATATAAAATAAAGTAATTGTGCTATGATGTTACAATGGCTACTACATCACTTGGCAATAGGAATTTTCCAGCTCCGTTATAATCTTATGGGATGGGATGGCCATTGTATATGTGGTCCTTTGTTGACCAAAACATTGTTATAGGACACATGACTTTATTGTCTTAGATCAATGGTTTTCCAACTTTAGCATGCATAACAATCACCTGGAGAGCTTGTTAAAACAGAATACTGGGCCTCACACCCAGAGTGTCTGATTCAGTAGGAGTGTGATCAGGACTGAGAATTTATATTCCTGAGAATTTATATTCCTGAGAAGTTCCCTGGACGCTGATGCTACAGATCCTGGAACCATACTGGGAGAATTATAGGATACTTAAACGGGCTATGGTATTTATTACATCACTCTCAAATATCAATGTATTTTTTATGGGAAGTTAACACTTACATGGACAAGAGAAATAACTCCTATTGTATCCTAATACGGTAACAAAAATTTATATTAGCTGATTCAAAAACTAGCTCTTTCTAAATACAAGCTGATGTCAGGATTCCACACCTTGAAGAGGTCAGATGATGGGACAGTGATGAAATGCATGGGACTGTCCCAGGGTATTAGGTTCCCTTTCACTGTCTCTAGCCTATGACTTAAACTAGTCATGAGATTCACATTGGAAAGACCCTCAGAGGATAATCAGCCAAATGTCACCGGTGCCATCTCTGGAAGAAAGAATATCTGAATAGGAGAAATGTGGAAGTAAAATTGAAGAAAAGTAGAAAAGGAGGAGAAATATGGAAAGGCAAACAAAGCCTTACCTGGGGTCTATTATGACAATTAGCCCAGTCTGCTAAGGAAAGTTTATTCAAACTGGAAGAGTAAATCTTGCTTTGATATTGAAAATAACCTTTCCAGTCTTTGCTCTGCATCCATTTGTCTTTTTCCATCCTTGCTTTCCAATTCTTAACAGTAGAAACTTTCTGCTGGTGTTTTTTACTAAACAAGACCACTGTCAAGGCCCCATAAAAGTTATATATTTTGGGCCAGGTGTGGTGGCTCACACCTGTAATCCCAGCACTTTGGGAGGCTGAGGCAGGTGGATCACAAGATCAGGAGATCGAAATTAGCCTGGCCAACATGGTAAAACCCTGTTTCTACTACAAATACAAAAAAAAAAAAAAAATCAGCCCAGCATAGTGGTCCGCGCCTATAGTCCCAGCTACTCGGGAGGCTGAGGCAGGAGAATTGCTTGAACCTGGGAGGCGGAGTTTGCAGTGAGCCGAGATCAGGCCACTGAACTCCAGCCTGGGTGACAGAGTGAGACGCCATCTCAAAAAAAAAAAAAAAAAAAAAAAAGGTTATATATTTCACATGGTTTTATTTAAAGAGGATCCATGTTATGACATTTCTGGAGGGCACGTTAGCCATATAAATCAAAAGCTTCTAAAAAGTATTTTCTCTGACCCAGCAAATCTATTTCTTGAAATTTATCCTGAGTGAAATCAACATAACTGTATCTTCAAACATTTAGTAACATGGATATTCATCAAAGCGAGGTTTATTTTTAAAACATTATGAAAACCTAAATGTCTGATAAAGTAATATTTTTAAATTTGTGACATATTAGAATAAGCCACTGAAATATTATTGAACAATTTATAATTGCCATAGAAAGATATCCAAGATATCACATTTAGAAAAACAAGTCTAAAACATTATGTTTTCAATTATTATTTTGGGGGTGGGTGCAGTGGCTCATACCTGTAATCCCTGAACTTTGGGAGGCCAAGGCAGGCAGACCACATGAGGCCAAGAATTCGAGACCAGCCTGGCCAACATAACGAAATCCCACCTCTACTAAAAATATAAAAATTAGCTGGGCATGGTGGCGCATGCCTGTAATCCCAGCTACTCTGATGGCTGAAGCATGAGAATCGCTTAAACCCAGAAGACAGAGGTTGCAGTGGGCCAAGATGGGGCCACTGCACTCCAGTCTGGGTGACAGAGGAAAACCCTATCTCAAAAAAAAAAATTATTATTTTAGAAAAATGTGTACACAAAAATGTGAAAGACCAGAAGTATACACTGAGGTGTTAATGTGTAATCTCACTATCTAGAGGCTAATATTCAACTTTTTTTTCATTTGTTCAGATCTTTTACAATAAACATGTACGTTTTATGATAAAAACAATTAAGTTTAAATCATTTTAATTTTTTTTTTTTAGATGGAATCTCACTCTGTCGCCCAGGCTGGAGTGCAGTGGCACAATCTCGGCTTGCTGCAACCTCCACCTCCCGGGTTCAAGTGATTCTCCTGCCTCAGCCTCCTGAGTAGCTAGAACTACAGGTGCTCACCACCATGCCCGGGTAATTTTTGTATTTTTAGTAGAGATGGGGTTTCACCATATTGGCCAGTCTAGTCTCAAACTCCTGACCTCAAGTGATCTGCCCACCTTGGCCTCCCAAAGTACTGGGATTATGAGCGTGAGCCACCATGCCCAGCCCATTTTAACATTTTTAAATAGTTGTGAAGATAATTTTTGTATTTCATGAAGAATAATGAAGGCACTTGAGAACTTTCATAAAAGTTAAATTTTCACCTATAGATAAATTGTTTGAGACAGGTAACCTCAGCATAGTAAGATCTTACTCAGTCCATAAAGAATAACCCAAAAAAATTACCCGAGTTGATTAGTGGAAACATTCAACAAAAAATTATAATTTCATTTCACAAAAACATTTTTTTCCATGAAAATATCCTAGGGTGAGTAGGAACTGATAGTCTTTAAAGAGAGTCACATCATTTTATTGAAAAACACTCTTGGCTATCAGGGTGCTACTAGACACAATACTTTCTTATTAAAAATAAACAAAATGCATGTGACATTTTGTTTTTATTTGGTGTTTAGTAGACTGTGTCTGTTCGTGAGAAGCAAATATTCTAATAGCTATCCATTAAAGAACATAAACTTACTTTCCTTTAGTTAAACAGCATGAATGGCTAACATGTACACTAACACATGCCAGCTTCTTACACTTTACAAAAGACCAGTGGAGATTCTTTTTATTTAAAAAGACTGCTTCAGAACTGGATTCTGCCATCGAAATTGTAGTCCTAGAACTTCCACAAATACTCTGTGGATGTAGTCTAGTTACTCAAACAATGCCAAATTCTCAGATTCTTCAGCTATAGTGGTGAAAATCTTGAGAAATATAATTTTCAAAGTATAAGATTCTTTCTGCCTCTGTCATTTTTCTAGGCACTTCTGGCTAATTTTTTTTCACTCTGCACAAACTTCAAAGACATGAAAAAAATACAAATAATTCTCTTTATTCTAGTGGAGGCTTTTTACAAATATAAACTGGAAACAATTATAAAGCTATTTATAAAGACTCACTACTACAAATGGAATTTTCTGTTTGTTCAAATTAAGAAATGAAAGACAACTTCCTATTGAGAAATCAAAATCTAGGAGAACTTTTACAGAAGTGCCTACAAACATAAATGACAACTTTTCATCAATTTTTAAAGTTTACTAATGACTTGTATTTGCTATCTGACTGTAAATTGTATTGAATTTTTGTGGTTGTATGTAATTAAATTTAATCTTTACTCTTAAGCATGCAAATAAATTTATATCCTTGATTTGATTTTAATTTTTTTTTTTTTTGAGACAGTCTCATTCTGTCACCCAGGCTGGAGTGCAGTGGTGCAATCTCGCCTCACCGCAACCTCCATCTCCAGGGTTCATGCAATTCTAGTGCCTCAGCCTCCGGAGTAGCTGGGATCACAGGCGCCTGCCACCACATCAAGCTAATTTTTGTATTTTTAGTAGAGATGGGGTTTCACCATGTTGACCAGGCCGGTCTCGAACTCCTGACTTCAGGTGATCCACCCACCTCAGCCACCCAATGCTGGGATTACAGGTGTGAGCCACTGCAACCAGCTTGAATTTTTTAAAAGAACTCTACCTCTGAAGGTTTCTGAGTCTTACTGTTTAGATACTACCTTGAATGGTTAATATCAATCAATTATTATCAATAACACAAGTATTTGTGAATCTCTTTGAATTTTCACAGTCCATTCACATAATTTATTATCATGAGCATCAAATCAGATAATGTTGCACAGACAAAACATAATTCTTATTTTTCAAGGAATGGAGAAAAACTATTATAGTTTTGTACCTATAAAGTCAGTCACTGAGCTTTTTTATTTTAAATAAAATCCTCATGGAAGCCTCACAATGATTAGAAGATATAAATATTCTCCCCAGCACTTTGGGAGGCCAAAGCGGGCAGATCACAAGGTCAGGAGATCGAGAACATCCTGGCCAACATGGTGAAAGCCCATCTCTACTAAAATACAAAAAATTAGCCAGGCGTGGTGGTGTGTGCCTGCAGTCCCAGCTACTTGGGAGGTTGAAGCAGAGGAATCACTTGAACCTGGGAGGCAGAGGTTGCAGTGAGCCCAGATTGCACCAGTGAAGTCCAGCCTGGGTGACAGAGCGAGACTCTGTCTCAAAAAAAAAAAAAAAAAAAAATTATCTTAATGAGGAAACAAAAAAATTTTTAAATCATTCCAAGACTAAATAATAAAAAATGGTGAGTTTGCAGTAATAACAAGTTAAACATATTAAATATATTAAAACATTATCTTTATCTTTTTTATCTTATTTTTATTATCTTCATTATTTGGACGTTTCTAAATATCAAGTTTAAAGGTATTGTAACTCCTCCTTTAGATACTTGGACATTTTCCACTTAATATTCTGAAAATAAACATCCTTATCCTTAAGGTAATTCAAGTAGATCTCTGTACCTTGCAAACTAAGAAGTCTTAACACATTTCTTAAAATACTCATTTATTCAATTTAGAAACTGAAATATGCAAAGCATCAGTATTTGTATACAAATTAATCAAATCAGGTTCTCTACAAGTTAAATTGTGTTCAGCAGATCAATTTCTTCTTCTTACCCTTCATATCTTTCACCCATTCATCGTTTCTACCCATTCGCACTACAGACAATGACCATACCAGGGGCGGAGATAACAAAGCTGCTCCCTAACCCCTAGGGGCTCACACTTCAGTGGAAGAGACTCAGAAAAAATTAATGTCATTTGGAAAGAGTGTTATTAAAGAATGTGAACAAAGATCGTAGGGCATACAAAAATAAAAAACCATAAAATTTTATTTACATCTTTAAAGTATCTTTGCCAGTCCTTTGTCATTTTGAATTTGGCATTTGAAGGAAAGTTTAAAACTCCTGCCAAAGCACCAATATTCCCAATGCAAACTTTAGTTAGATGAAGCGGTGATTTCTAGTGTTTTCCATAAGTGGATTTTATGCAATGTAAAAATGTTTAGGGTGAAGCTACAAAAATAAATAGGATTGTCATTTTTAAATAACATACTCACACAAAATTTACTCTAACAGGAAAGTTGTGGTAATGCAATTTTTCACAAACAGGACCAGGATAAAAAAAATATAATGTTTGTCACGAAAAGTCAAAAAAAATTGTACTATTTTTATTTGTTTCTGGATTGAATAAGCAATATCATAAAGACAAAAGAGGTATATTGCCATTCCCAATATGATATGCTGGTACTGCTTTGGAGCTAGAAGGGACCTTGATGATGCCATCTTCCTTCACTAGTTGTCTAACAAAATTTGGAGCCCTAGAAAGAAGGTCAGGTGGAGCAGAAAGGGCACAGAGGTTGGTCTGAGACATTCTGGGTTGTGATGCTAGGGGGAGAGCCGGGGGAGGTATCATCATAGAGGTGGGAAGAATTATTAGATAGAGCCCACATCCAGGCAATGCTTGATGGCTGGAATTAATGTAACTCTTATGACAGAAAACTGAATGCCGGGAAGAAGACTCTAAGTATCCATTATTATATTGTCTATATTGAGATAAGCAGTGTATGTTCCTTCTGAAAGCTGCCCATACCCTTCCAGCATCCTGAAAAGTGTATCTTCCTCCCCTCAACCTCTTCTCTGTTCAGAGGCAGCTCAAGTATCAACACAGCAAAGAGCTTCTCTGGCCATCCCTACTCACACTGATCATGCCTTCAAGATGTCAGGTTGTGTGATGGTGAAGAGCAGACTCTGACGCCCAGATGCCTGAGTTTACACCCAGATCTGCCACTTGGGAGTTGCATGAACTTGGGCAAGTAACCAAGCTTCAGTCTACCTTTATGGGGGGACCTCAGGTATACATACAATGTAACAAATCAGTA
This sequence comes from Pan paniscus, assembly GCF_029289425.2. Taxonomy (NCBI): domain Eukaryota; kingdom Metazoa; phylum Chordata; class Mammalia; order Primates; family Hominidae; genus Pan; species Pan paniscus. The sequence goes on from NC_073258.2 coordinate 102,632,226, forward strand.
GTCTCCAAATCGTTTTATGTGTTAGTTTGTCTCCTTAGTTAAGTGATAAGTTTTTTTATCTGACAAAATTCTTGAGTAGACGAATATTTTAAGTGCTATTAAAACAAAATTCGTGAGTACATAATAAGTATTTTAAATGCTATTAAAAATTAGTATGTGTAAATTAAGATTTGAGGTTTGGAAGCTGTTCTTGTAGAATAACATGAATTCTCCAGTTATAGGCACTTGAACTTGATTTCCAAGATGTTTTTCAACTCGCAGAGTCTTCAGTTTACTGACAAGAAACAAAAGCCCAGAGAAGTTACGTGATAAAATCAAAATGAACAGTTAATTATTTGCAGGGCCCATTGATTCTGACTGTTATTCTTGCATTCTTTCTTTTATACTATATTGGTATAATGAATGGTTTAAGTATAAGCCTGCATGTTAATTGTTTCTTAAAAGTCTTTCAAATATTACTTTTCATAGTTCTTTTTTTCAAAATAAATATATCAGGTATTCTTAGAAGCCAAAGGAGGAGAATCTATGAATGAAATTCAGCTATCTGTGAGGTGGTTAAAAAAAATACGTACTACATACACACACAAATACAAACACACATAGTAAAAATGCAAACATGTATATTGTCCTGGAGAATAGATTCCAATATTTTAAGATGAACACAGGGAGCCATAATCCAAAAAAAGATCAGAACCACCAATATAAATGATTTATGGAGTCCCTTCCACTCTAAAATTCTATGACCATGTCATTAAATCTGTTAATTATAAGTTGCTAGATTTTTGTGGTCAAATATTTTATAATTAGCATGGAATGAAATGTAATACACACTATATTAAACTTCAGAAAAAAGAATAAATTTAACTTTTATTTATAAGACAATGCTAAAATAAATATTTTCATGCTTTCTGGCCTTGGGTCACTGCATTTTGGAAGTCAGAGAACAGATGAACTTTATATTACAGCATTGAGCAATACAGCACAAACTGCAGATGCGCCTGCAACCAGGAAGGCCACATCGTCTCCTCACAACAAAACATTGCTTTCCAATCACGGGCATCTTAAGTTGTGCGTCATTATTTTAGAAATGCTCTTCAAGTTTGTGCCAGGTCAAACCCATTTTTAAAAACAAAAACATAATCAAGTAGAATATAAATAGAATAAATTCAATACAGTAAAAGAATCCAGATAATCAGGGACCAAGAGAAATCTCTGTCTTCTCTGGACAAATTCCTTCACCTTGTCCAGGTTTTAGTTTTCTCTGCCATAAAAATAAGGATGGCTTGGTGGCTCACGCCTGTAATCCCAGCATTCTGGGAGGCCAGATCTGGCAGATCAGTGGAGCTCAGGAGTTTGAGATCAGCCTGGACAACACAGTGAAACCCTGTATCTTCAAACAATACAAAAATTAGCCAGGCATGGTGGTACACACCTGTAAGTCCCAGCTACCTGGGAGGCTGAGGTGAAAGGATCACCTGACCCTGGGAGGTTTAGGCTGCAGTGAGCTGTGATCACTCCACAGCACACTGGCCTGGGCAACAGAGCAAGACCCTGTCTCAAAAATAAATAAATAAAAATAAAGAAGTTGAGAAGCAAATCTTTCCTGTTTTTTTTCGGTTTGGGGTCTTGGGGGTGGTTTTTTGTCCATCTTCCAACACCTTACTCAGCCTAGAGATGGCTTCCCTCAAATTGTTTGTACCTGGCTGAACAAAGGATGGAAGGAGAACCAAGAAGACCTACCAAAGGATGAGGTAATAAGATAGCTTTCTAATTCTTCCTGAGACAGCTCTATGGAATGCAGCATTATATTCACAGTGCTACAAATTCCCAAATCAGACAAAACCATTTTACCTATATTTTAAGAAGGGAATTTTTAAAAATGCCTTCCAGAAACAAATGATTTGAGGATTTCGCAGCTGTTTGGAAAAAACTAACAGACACATTTAGGTATAGCTACAGTAAAATTGTTTACTTGGACTTCATTACATTGAAATTTGGAGATATTCTAATTCTTATATTTACTTTATGAGGTAAAAGAATGAGATTCACTATTCCCCAGAGATCAAGTAAATTATGAACTGAGAGGGGAGATACGTGAGGGAGACTCATTATGTTAATGTTTACTCTTTTTTCTGTTTTTACACCACTTAAAATTGTTCCAAGAGGAAAAATAAAAACAACATATAATAGAGTTAATGAGAATTAATGTTTGTCTTAGTCCATTCAGGTTGCTATAATAAACTATAATATACTGAGTGGCTTAAACAACAAGCACTCATTTCTCACAATCTAGAGGGTAGAGAGTCCAAGATCAAGGAACTGGCAGATTCAGTGTCTGGTGAGGGCCCACTTCCTAGTTCATAGATGGCCATCTCCTCATTGTGTCATCACATGGCAGAAAGGGTGAGGGATCTCTCCAGGGAGATCCCTCTTTCCTAAGGGCAGTAATCGCAGGAAAGATTACTCTTTCCTAAGGGCAGTAATCGCAGTCCTGAGGGCTCCACTGTGATGGCCTAATCACCTCCCGAAGGCCTTACCTCCTAATACCATCACATCAGGGGTTAGGATTTCAACATATAAATTGGGAAGATACATTCAGTCCATAGCATTTCACCCCTAGCCCCACAAAATGTATGTCTTTCTCATATGTACAATGCATTCATTCCATCTAACAGCCCCAAAAGTCTTAGTTCAGTCCAGCAACAACTCTAAAGTCCTGAGTCTCATCTAAATATCATCTAAATCAGATATGGATGAAACTCAAAGTATGATTCATCCACAGGCAAATTCCTCTTTAGTTGTGAACCTGTGAAACCAATCAATTTATCTGCTTTCAAAATATAATGGTGACACAGGCACAGAACAGACAGTTTCTTTCCAAAAGGGAGAGATAGGAAAGAAGAAAGGGGTAATGGGCCTCAAATAAGTCAAAAACTTAACAAGGCAAACAATATTAAATCTTATGGCTTAAGAATAATCCTCTTCAGCTTAATGCTTCACTCTCTAGACCCACTGGGGCAACAGCGTCACACCCCTCGCTTGGTGGGGTAATACACAAGCCCTGAGTCTCTGTGGTGGCCCTGCCTATGCCACAGCTTTCTCCTATGGCCCTGCCCCAGCAGCAGCTCCCTCCAGGCTAGAATTGCAGCCCTACAGCTTCAGGCAGCCCTGTCCTTTGAAACATAAATGGAGGCAGCCATAACTTCCAGGCCCATATCCTCTGGGCCTGTGTTGATGGTGGCAACCCTAATGATCTCTGAATCACCTTTGAAGTCGTTCTTACACAGTTTTGAAGAATAGTGCCTGACTTCTACTGAGATGGCTGATCCATACTAATCTCTTTATCAAATGGTGGTTTGGCCACACCCTTAGTATTCTCATTTTTTACAATATGGATAGGCCAAAAATCTTTCCAATCTTTTACTGCCTTTATTTTTCCTTAACAAAAGCAAGTAATTAACTAAAAATGAAGTCATTTTTTCTCTTCTTGCATTTTACTGTAATCAGTTAGGAGAAGCTAAGCTGTACCTTAAACACTGCTTAGAAATTTTCTCAGCTAAATATCCAATTTTATTCTTTACAAGTTGTACCTTCCATAAAGCACTGGACTATGAGCATAATTCAACCAACTTCTTCACCACTTTATGACAAGAATCACCTTTCCTCCAGTTTCCAATAATATCTTGTTCATTTCCATCTAAGGCCTTATCAGAATGGCCTTTACCATCTATATTTTTATCAATATTCTGGTCATGATTACTTAGATATTCTCTAAGAAGTATGAGGCTTTCTCTGCAGCTCTACTCTTTTATTTCTGAGCCCTCACCAGAATCATCTTTAATGATTTATGTCAACAGTGTAGGCTTTTTCTAGGATGCATCTCAAAATTCTCCCAGCCTCTATCCATCACCTAGTTCCAAAGCCACTTCCACATTTTTAGGCATTTATTACAGCAGCACTCTCACTTCTTGGTACTAATATCTATTGTATTATGGGGAATTGGCTCACATGACTATGGAGCCTGCAAAGTCTCATGATCTGTTGTCTGCAAGCCAAAGTCCCAGGAATGCCAGTGGTGTAATTTAATCTGGGTCCAAATACCTGAGAACCAAGGGAGCTGGTAATGTATATCCCAGTCCTATGGCAGAAGAAGATGAGATGAGATGTTCCATCTCAAGCAGCAAGCAAGAAGCAAAAAGGGACAAATTCATCCTTCTTCTACCTTTGTCCTATTCAGGTCTTCAACTGATTGACTAATGCCCACCCACATTGCGGAGGGCAGTCTGCTTTACTGAATCCATGCGTTCAAATGCTAATCATCTGGAAACACACTCATGAACACATCCAGAAATAGTGTTTAATCTGAACATCCTGTGGCCAGTCAAGTTGACACATAATATAAACCATCATGATATTTAAAATTTTTATGTCAAATCTATATATTATTTAAAGCAGGGGTCAGCAAACTACAGCTTCTGGGCCAGTGTCTATTTTGTAAAACAGCTTTATTGGAATGCAGCTATGTCTATTCATTTATGTATTGTTTATGGCTGCTCTCAGACTAACATGGCAGAATTGAGGAGTTACAACAGAGGCCATATGGCCAAAAAAAACCTAACCTAAAAACCTGACCTTTAATAAAAAGTCTACAGATCCTCAATCTAAAGTACTTTTAAAAAGAAACTCACACACATATACTCACACAGCATGACTCTTAATTCTATTTGTTTTCTGCAAATAATGATGAATTATATCTGTTTTGGGGAATTTCTAAATACTGGTGGGTTTGAACACCTTTTAGATATAAAGAAAATGTTATATATATATATATATTCCATTATATATCTAGATCATGGAATACTACTCAGCCATAAAAAGGAATGAAATAGTGGCATTCACAGAAATCTGGATGAAACTAGAGACTATTATTCTAAATGAAGTAACTCAGGAATGGAAAACCAAACATCATATGTTCTTACTTATAAGTGGAAGCTAAGCTATGAGGACACAAAAGTGTAAGAATGATATGATATAATGAACTTTGGGGACTTAGGGGAAAGGGTGGGAGGGGATGAGGGATAAAAGATTACACATGTGGTACAGTGTACACTGCTTGGGTGCACCAAAATCTCAGAAATCACCATTAAAGAACATATTCATGTAACAAAACATCACCTGTTCCCCAAAAACCTATCGAAATAAAAAATAAATTTAAAAAAATAAAATAAAATTCTATGGAACCAAAAAAGAGCCTGAATAGCCAAAGCAATCTTAAGCAAAAAGAACAAAGCTGGAGGCATCACACTACCCGGTTTCAAACAATACTATAAGGCTACACTAACCAAAACAGCATGGTACTTGTACAAAACAGACATATAGACTGACAGAACAAATTTGAGAACCCAGAAAAAAGTCACACACCTACAGTCATCTGATCCTGAACAAAATTGACAAAAATAAGCAATGGAGAAAGGACTCCCTATTCAATAATTATACTGAGATAGTTGGCTAGCTGTATGCAGAAAAATGAAACTGGATCCCTCTCTTTGACCATTTATAAAAGTTAACTCAAAATGGATTAAAGATTTAAATGCAAGATTGCAAACTATAAGAATCCTAGAATAAAACCTAGGAAACACCACTCTGGACATCTTCCCTGGGAAATAATTTATGACTAAGTCTTCAAAAGCAACAAAAATGAAAATTGACAAGTGGGACCTCATTGAACTAAAGAGCTTCTATAGAGCAAAAGAAACTATCAACAGAATAAACAGACAACCTACTGAATTGGAGAAAATATTCACAAACTCTGCAACTGACAATAACCTACCATCTATAAGAATCTAGAAGAAACTGAAACAACTGAATAAGCAAAAACCAATCCCATTAAAAAATAGATGATAGACATGAACAGACACTTCTCAAAAGAAGACATACAAGTGGCCAACAAACATGACGAAATGCTCCACATCACTAATCATCAGAGAACTGCAAATTAAAACCACAATGAGATACCATCCCACACCAGTCAGAATGGCTATTACTAAAAGTAAAAAAACAACAGATGCTGGTGAGGCTGTGGAGAAAAGGGAATGCTTATACACTGTTGGTGGGAATGTACACTAGTTCAGCCACTGTGGAAAGCAGCTTGGAGATTTCTCAAAGAACTTAAAACAGAACTACCATTCAATCCATTACTGGGTATACAGCCAAGAGAAAATAAATCATTGTACCAAAAACATATGCATGCATATGTTTATTAAAGTGCTATTCACAACAGCAAAGACATGGAGTCAACCTAGGTACCCATCAACTGTGGATTTCATAAAGAAAATGTGGTACATAGGCACCATGGAATACAATGCAGCCATTTTAAAAAATCATGTCTTTTGCAGCAACATGGATACAGCTGGAGACCATTATCCTAAATGAATTAATGCAGATACAGGAAACTAAATACTGCATGTTCTCACTTAACAACTGGGAACTAAACAATGGGTACTCAAGAACATAAAGATGCCAACAATAGGCAGTGGGGACTACTAGGTGGGGAATTAGGGAAGAAAGAGTTGAAAAACTATTATTGGGTACTATGCTCAGTACCTTGGTGACAGGATCAATCATACCCCTAACCTCAGCATCACATAATATACTCAGGTAACAAACTTGCATATGTATCTCCTGAATCTAAAATAAAAGTTGAAATTATTGTTTAAAAAAAGTGTAGCTTATAAATTCGGTCTAAGCTTAACCAAAAAAAAGAATAAGGATAAATTGCAAAAAATAATAATTTGAGATAAATCAAGAAATCTAAATTTGAAAGACAGACATATAACCCTTCTAGAGAATGCAGACTCATACAACCACTTGAAAATAATTCTGCAGTTTCTTTACAAGGTTAAACATGCATGTACCGTATGGCACAACAATTCTACAGATATTTACCCAAGAGAAATGAAAACTTATGTCCACAAAAATTCTTATACGTGTTTATCCATTACTAATTTATTCATAAAAGTTTAAAAATTAAAACAATAAAACAAGTATCAAATGTTTATCAGCTGTAGGTAGAATGGACAAATTTTGGTGCATTCATTCAATGGAACACTACTCAGCAAAAAAAATTAACTACCAAAACACACAAGTGTATGAATCTCAAAAACATCATATTGGACTAAGTAAACAATATATAAAAGATAAAGGATTGAGCAGGAAGTGGAAAGAAGAAATTTTCGGGGGTGATGAAAACATCCTATATCTCATCTGGAATTCTTTTATTACAAGGGTACTTACATTTGTCAAAACACATTGAACTGCACACTTATAATTTACATACAATAAAACAGATTTTAACTCAAAAAAAAATGGCAGCTGAGATACAATGCTAGACACCAAAGACTGCCAACATTGTATATGCATGCATGCAGACATAGAGATTAGCCATCCCCACCAAATCCCCCTTTGAGTAAGGACGTGCTAGCCAGCTATGGAGAATATCGTCCACACACAGCCTCCCAGCTTTCTGTAGGCAAGACAATCCCTAAAAGAGCTGACTTACCCCAAGGTCATGTTTCTCCTGGGGCAGCCTGCATCCCATGACTGAACAAGGCCCAATTATTTTGAGTTGACCTAGGCTGTACTGATAGACAGTACTTGTTCCGGTGCTCCCCTTTGTGTTAGCCACAATTTTTCTGAACTGCAAGGCAGACTCAATTTCTTCCTCTACCTAATCCTGCTTCCTCTTCCTTCCTTTCATAGATGTTGACCCCTAATACAAATCTTACATTCTAAACTTTCTCACTGTATCTACTTCCAGAAAACCTGACTTGCTATACTATGTCAACACATTCCTACAGAATTTCTCCACAAAGTTTCTTTGCCATATGTCTTAAAATCCTTGCCTTGGATCATTCCACCAGTCTTAATACTTTGGTAGAATGTGAACAGTCCTTCCATCTGGACTTTGTTAAAAACACATGCCCTTTTGTCATTATCTTTTCTGACAGCATATTGGGATCTTTTCTGGCTGCTCTGCTTCCATTCAGTATTAAATAAGTCAAGGTCCCAGCAAGAAATGGATATCATACTCCAAGGGGGTGATTGAAATGAACTTGATTTTTTTAAAAGAGAACTACTTATTAAAGTTGGGCAGGCAGTAAGGAAATCGATGAGGGATAATTCAGTATGCTGAATCTAACATTAATAGGAAATAGTAAGAAACTACTAATAGGAAATAGTAAGAAACAACCTGAAAGTCAGGGAAAAAGCCATGATAATTGGAACCAAAGGCAAATAGATTTGTGTGAAATGGCTACTGAATGAATTATGCTGAAAATTACTATTTTAAAATAATGATAATTATTACAGAATTTTAGTCAAGTTATTACATAATTTCAGTAAAAAAAATCTAAATCTGATTCTAGATTAACACTTCTAAGAAATCTCATTTGGCCAATTGCTGTATGCCAATTATTTTATGCACTCATTCATTCACCAAATACTTATGGAGTACCTATTAAGTCAACCATTCATACAGCAAAAGATTCATGAATACATTCAAACTACATTGAGGCTGCATTTAAAGTTTCCATGACGCACTCTACAATCATTGGATATTTTTACTACTTGACACATCTGTCTGTATTATCTGGATATGTCATAAAATAGAGACACATTTAACTAGTAGGAATTTATAGCATAATTAATGTCATAATTTACCACTTTGTAGAAGTGTTATACTAAGATGTTATGTTGACATGCTCAAATATATTTTTGTGAATGATTTACGTAAATACAGGCAAACTTCATTTCATTGTGCTTCACTTTATAGTGCTTCACAGATTTTACGTTTATTACAAATTGAAGGCATGTGGCATTCTTGCATCAAGCAAGTCTTTTGGTGCCATTTTTCCAACAGCATGTGCTCATTTTGTATCTCTGTCACATTTTAGTAATCCACACAATATTTCAAACTTTTCCATGATTATTTTATCTGTTATGGTGATCTGGGGCCAGTTATCTTTGTTTGTACTATTGTAATCGTTTGGGGGCTCCACACACCAAGCCTATTTGTGGCAGGGAATTTAATAAGTGTTGTATGTATTCTAACTGCTTCACCAATTGGTCATTCTGCCATCTTTCTCCCTCTCCTCAGATCTCCTATTACCTGAGACAAAACAATACTGAAATTAGCCAATTAACAACCCTACAATGGCCTGTAAGTATTCAAGTGAAAGAGTCATGCCTCTCTCTCTCTTTAAATCAAAAGTTAGAAATAATTATGCTTAGTAGAGAAGGTATACTGAAAGCTAAGGCAGGCCAAAAGCTAGAACTCTTGTGCCAAGCAGTTAACCAAGTTGTGAAAGCAAAGGAAAAGTTCTTGAAGGAAATGGAAAGTGCTATCCCAGTGAACACGAATGATAAGAAAGCAAAACAACCTTATCACTGATGTGAAGAAAATTTTAGTAGTTTAAATAAAAAATCAAATGAGCCACGACATTCCCTCAAGTCAAAGCCTAATCCAGAGCAAAGCCCTAACTCTCTGCACTCTGTGAAGGCTGAGATAGGTGAGGAAACTACAGAAGAAAAGCTGGAAGCTAGCAGAAGTTGGTTCATGAGGTTTAAGGAAAGAAGTCATTTTTATAATAAAAGTCCAAGGTGAAGCAGTACGTGCTGATGGAGAAGCTGTAGCAAGTTATCCAGAAGATCTAGCTAAGATAATTGATGAAGCTGATTACATTCAACAACAGATTTTCAATGTAGACAGAAAACCTTCTATTGGAAGAAGATGCCATGTAAGACTTACAGCTAGACAAAAAAAGTCAATGCCTCTCTTCAAGGCATCAAAACTTGAAAGCTTCAATGGACAGGCTGAGTCTCTGGTTAAGGGCTAATGCAGCTTGTGACTTTTAAGTTAAACCCAATTTTTTTTACCATTCTAAAAATCTTTAAAAATTATGCTCAGTCAGTACTCCGCCTGTGCTCTGTAAATAGAAAAACAACACCTAGATTATAGCACATCTCTTTATGGCAAGATATACTGAATATTTTAAGACGACTGTTGAAAGCTACTGCTCAGAAAAAAAAAAAAAAGATTCCTTTCAGAATATCACTGCTCTTTGATTATGGATCTAGTCACCCAGGAGCTCTGACAGAGATGTACAAAAATATTCATGTTGGTTTCATGCCTGCTAAAACAACATCCATTCTGCAGCTCATGGATTAAGTAGTAATTTCAACTTTTAAGTCTTACTATTTAAGAAATACATTTTATGATATAGCTACATTTTATATAGCTGCCATGGATTGTGACTCCTCTGATGGATCTTGGTAAAGTAAAATGAAAGCCTTCTGGAATTAACTTACCATTCTAGATACCATTCATGATTAATGGGAAGAGGTCAAAATATCAGCATTAACAGGAGATTGGAAGGAGTTGATTCCAACCCTCATAGAATCTTAGCTCTTGAAGAGTTTAAGGCTTCAGAGAAGGAAATAACTGCACATGTGGTGGAAATAGCAAGAAAGCTAGGATTAGCAGCTGAGCCTGAAGATGTGACTGAATTGCTACAATCTCGATAAATCCTGAACAGAAGAAGAGTTGCTTCTTATAGATAAGCAAAGAAAGTGATTTCTTGAAACGGAATCTATTCCTGGTGAATATGCTGTGAACGTGGTTGAAATGACAAGGGATTTAGAACATTACATAAATTTAGTTGATAGACTAACAGCAGAGTTTGAGAAGATTGACTCCAATTTTGAAAGTAGTTGTACTATGGGTAAGATGTTGTCAAACAGCATACACGCTGCAGAGAAATCTTTCGTGAGAAAAAGTCAATCGATATGGCAAACTTTATTGTCCCCTTATGTTAAGAAATTGCCACAGCCACCCGACCTGCAGTAACCACCACCCTGATCAGTCAGCAGCCATCAACACTGAGGCAAGATCCTCCACCAACAAAAAAATTATGACTCACTGAAGACTCAGATGATCATTAGCATTTTTTAGCAATGAAGTATTTTTAATTGAGGTATGTACATTGTTTTATGGACATAATGTTATTGCCCTTTTAATAAACTATAGTATAAACATAACTTTTATATGCACTAGGAACTAAAAAATTTTTGTGACTCACTTTAATGCAAGATTTGTTTTATGCAGTGATCTGGAACTAAATCTGCAATATCTCCAAGGTATGCCTCTACTCAGTACATTTCAGATTTAGGGTGAAAATGTACCATGTAATAATATGCTTAATCCAAACAACAGAGAACAGAATTATTCAAATTTATGTATTTTGAAGATTAAAATTGTATTCCTTGTTACAATAATGAAAACCTGAAAAGTCTCTGCATTTATTGGGTCCTCCAGGAAGCAGATACCCAGGAGAAAATAGAAGGGAAAGAGACTCACTGGAGGTAGTGTCTATGAAAAATAAAGCAGAAAGGGAGCAGGAGTAGGCAAGGAAAATCTTCAGAGAGTGATACAGTTCTAAAACTTGTGAAAAGAAAGGGAGAGAAAAGGAGCATTGGGTAGGAAAAGCCTCAGATCAAGGTACAGCTCTGGAAAGCTCATTAGGAGCTCTAAGCAAAGACTCGTGGTAAAAGAGTCTTGTTGGCTTCCTCTTTTCCTAATTGAATACCCTTTATTTCCTTCTCCTGCCTAATTGCCCTGGCCAGAACTTCCAACACTATGTTGAATAGGAGTGGTGAGAGAGAGCATCCCTGTCTTGTGCCAGTTTTCAAAGGGAATGCTTCCAGTTTTTGCCCATTCAGTATGATACTGGCTGTGGGTTTGTCATAGATAGCTCTTACTATTTTGAGATACGTCCCATCAGTACCTAATTTATTAAGAGTTTTTAGCATGAAGGGCTGTTGAATTTTGTCAAAGGCCTTTTCTCCATCTATTGAGATAATCATGTGGTTTTTGGTCTTTGGTTCCGTTTACACACTGGATTACATTTATTGATTTGCATATATTGAACCAGCCTTGCATCCCAGGGATGAAGCCCACTTGATCATGGTGGATAAGCTTTTTGATGTGCTGCTGGATTTGGTTTGCCAGTATTTTATTGAGGATTTTTGCATCAATATTCACCAAGGATATTGGTCTAAAATTCTCTTTTTTGGTTGTGTCTCTGCCTGGCTTTGGTATCAGGATGGTGCTGGCCTCATAAAATGAGTTAGGGAGGATTCCCTCTTTTTCTATTGATTGGAACAGTTTCAGAAGGAATGGTACCAGTTCCTCCTTGTACCTCTGGTAGAATTCGGCTGTGAATCCATCTGGTCCTGGACTCTTTTTGGTTGGTAAGCTATTGATTATTGCCACAATTTCAGATCCTGTTATTGGTCTATTCAGAGATTCAACTTCTTCCTGGTTTAGTCTTGGGAGAGTGTATGTGTCGAGGAATTTATCCATTTCTTCTAGATTTTCTAGTTTATTTGCATAGACGTGTTTGTCCCTGTTTGCAGACGACATGATTGTATATTTAGAAAACCCCATTGTCTCAGCCCAAAATCTCCTTAAGCTGATAAGCAACTTCAGCAAAGTCTCAGGATACAAAATCAATGTACAAAAATCACAAGCATTCTTATACATCAATAACAGACAAACAGAGAGCCAAATCATGAGTGAACACCCATTCACAATTACTTCAAAGAGAATAAAATACCTAGGAATCCATCTTACAAGGGACGTGAAGGACCTCTTCAAGGAGAACTACAAACCACTGCTCAATGAAATAAAAGAGGATACAAACAAATGGAAGAACATTCCATGCTCATGGGTAGGAAGAATCAATATTGTGAAAATGGCCATACTGCCCAAGGTAATTTATAGATTCAATGCCATCCCCATCAAGCTACCAATGACTTTCTTCACAGAATTGGAAAAAACTACTTTCAAGTTCATATGGAACCAAAAAAGAGCCCGCATTGCCAAGTCAATCCTAAGCCAAAAGAACAAAGCTGGAGGCATCACACTACCTGACTTCAAACTATACTACAAGGCTACAGTAACCAAAACAGCATGGTACTGGTACCAAAACAGAGATATAGATCAATGGAACAGAACAGAGCCCTCAGAAATAACGCCACATATCTACAACTATCTGATCTTTGACAAACCTGAGAAAAACAAGCAATGGGGAATAATAGGACAAGTGCTTTTGTCCTATTAAATAGGACTCCCTATTTAATAAATGGTGCTGGGAAAACTGGCTAGCCATATGTAGAAAGCTGAAACTAGATCCCTTCCTTACACCTTATACAAAAATTAATTCAAGATGGATTAAAGACTTAAACGTTAGACCTAAAACCATAAAAACCCTAGAAGAAAACCTAGGCATTACCATTCAGGACATAGGCATGGGCAAGGACGTCATGTCTAAAACACCAAAAGCAATGGCAACAAAAGCCAAAATTGACACATGGGATCTGACTAAACTAAAGAGCTTCTGCACAGCAAAAGAAACTACCATCACAGTGAACAGGCAACCTACAGAATGGGAGAAAATTTTTGCAACCTACTCATCTGACAAAGGGCTAATATCCAGAATCTACAATGAACTCAAACAAATTTACAAGAAAAAAACAACCCCATCAAAAAGTGTGTGAAGGACATGAACAGACACTTCTCAAAAGAAGACATTTATGCAGCCAAAAGACACATGAAAAAATGCTCACCATCATTGGCCATCAGATAAATGCAAATCAAAACCACAATGAGATACCATCTCACACCAGTTAGAATGGCAATCATTAAAAAGTCTGGAAACAACAGGTGCTGGAGAGGATGTGGAGAAATAGGAACACTTTTACACTGTTGGTGGGACTGTAAACTAGTTCAAGCATTGTGGAAGTCAGTGTGGCGATTCCTCAGGGATCTAGAACTAGAAATACCATTTGACCCAGCCATCCCATTACTGGATATATACCCAAAGGATTATAAATCACGTTGCTATAAAGACACATGCACATGTATGTTTATTGCGGCACTATTCACAATAGCAAAGACTTGGAACCAACCCAAATGTCCAACAATGATAGACTGGATTAAGAAAATGTGGCACATATACACCATGGAATACTATGCAGCCATAAAAAAGGATGAGTTCATGTCCTTTGTAGGGACATGGATGAAGCTGGAAACCATCATTCTCAGCAAACTATCTCAAGGACTAAAACCCAAACTCTCCATGTTCTCACTCATAGGTGGGAATTGAACAATGAGAACACTTGGACACAGGAAGGGGAACATCACACACCAGGGCCTGTTGTGGGGTTGCGGGAGGGGAGAGGGATAGCATTAGGAGATATACCTAATGTAAATGATGAGTTAATTGGTACAGCACACCAGCATGGAACATGTATACATATGTAACTAACCTGCACATTGTGCACATGTACCCTAAAACTTAAAGTATAATAAAAAATATATATAAAAAAGATAAGTATTTTATAAGTATACTATAAAATAGAACAAATACTAAAATATTATTCACTGTTTATCTTAAATTCACACTTAACTAGGCATCCTATATTTTAGTTGGCAAACTTATCCTAACCACCTCTTCAGTCAACAGATTCCAGGGCTATGAAATGGATGAAGTCCAGATTCTGAGAGAGATACCGTGACTTGTTTGTGGAGGTTAAGTAATGTCAGTCTGTCACTCATTGATTCTGCTTTCTTCTTCTTTTAACATGTTTAACCGCACCTTGATGGCTGCCTACGTAGTTTGCCCATGGAGACACCATGTTCTATTATCCATCTCTGCAATTCCCTCTTGATCAGTCTACTTTGAGGATTGCCTTTCCAAACTTGCTGACCATTACAGTAATCTGGCTTCTGTTAAGCACCACCAATCTCTATTGCTTTGTGACCCCATTATCCACATTTCAATTAAAAACCCAGCTCTATGCCTACTTTTCTACTGTCAATCCTGGTGGCCAGAGAAGAGTCACCACACACTTTTAAATGATGCTGGTTTCCCTCTCACCAGTGCATTCCTGATGGTGAACATGTCCCTTGGGCCCTCCAGTGAAATAAATATAATTCTCTGTTGAGTCTTCCGGCTTCACACTCAATATCCATGTCAGTATGCCTCCCTTCCAACAACTTTCAACATTCTCCTACACAGTATCAATTACAAAATCAGGTAATATGTACTCCATTACAAAATTTGGTGAGCAAGTCCATATATTTGCATTCCAAAGTTACTTAGAACACGTTATCAGTAGTTGGCACTGAATAGCAAAATTATAGGGAATCTTTCCTCTATGCTTTGCATATTTTCTAAGACCTTTTCTTCAGAATATGCAAAATAATTTTAAAAAACAAAAGCGATAACAAAATTAAGCAAATTGGAAAGGATACAGAATACCCTTGAGTAGCATGAAACATTTCTTCCTTTTATTAGTTTCTATGGTTATGCTGAGTTTTAGGTACTATATATACTGAAGCAGTTTGATGTGCATGAATACAATAGGTGTGCAAAAAAACGACCCTAGAGATCATTTGTGGTGCTATTGTACAGGAACTAAAGAAAAAAAAAGAATGAACAAAAAGAAGAAAAGAAGGAAGGGAAAGGGAAAGAAAGAGAGAAGAGAAAGAGAGAGAAGAAAGAAAAAGAAAGAGAGAGAAAGAGGAAGGAAGGAAGGAAGGACAGAAGGAAGGGAGGGACGAAGGGAGGGGAGGGGAGGGGGGCCTACCAATTTGCAATAGTATTTTAAAAACTAGAGACAAACTATAGTTATCAGAAATTTCAACCCATTTTTATTATCTGGAGTTATATCATGCTTTCTCCCATTCTAATAGGATTAAATTGATTTAGTCTATACAAGTAGAAAGTAGGTAGAGTTTTTTTATTTTATGCAATATGAATAAATACCCTGTTGTTGATCTTTCAAGCTGTAACTTCATTATTTGAAAATGTACTGGAATGCACACTTATTGTCTAAGTTTT
Organism: Pan paniscus; assembly: GCF_029289425.2. NCBI lineage: Eukaryota > Metazoa > Chordata > Mammalia > Primates > Hominidae > Pan > Pan paniscus. The sequence continues at coordinate 102,648,188 of NC_073258.2, forward strand.
TCTAAAAACACTGCATTTTAATAGGTACATAAAAATGGAGTCATAAGAGATTACCTCACACCCACCTCCCACACTAAATATTAGCAAAAGCTCTTTTTCTTCCAGCTGCTTGCCTTTATTTTATAATGTGTCTAATCTATTAGAAAATTACACTACGAGAACCAGAAAAATGACGAGAGAGGCTGAACCAGAGTCTGATGTAACCGCTAGGTTCTCTTTGTTTCTCCTGGGTCATTCTTCCTAGCAATTTGTAACCAAGGTCTTAAACAGCCAGATCATATCACATCGACCCTCACTACATAATGGCATTTATAATCACAGCTGGCAGCAAAAGGTAAATAATTATAGTAGTACTACATAAAATATTATTTCTTCCTTCCTCATTCTGCTTTTCAGAAGCCCGAATTGGTGATCTCATTTAGTCAATTCTACCCAAAATAAAAGTATCTCAGAACCTTCCCTCTTTGTTCCATCCCCATCATTCCCATTGCTGCAGTGTAAGATTTTGGAGTTGGACAGTCTGGGATTCAAGTTTTAGTTCTCATGTTTGACTTCTGACAAGTTACTTCACCTCTTTGAGCCTAGATTTTTATCATCTGTAAATTGAGACTATATGCCATGTGGCATTTTTATAACGATAAAAGATAATGTATAATAATCACTTCGCATTATATTCAGTACATAGTAGGTACTCAATGAAATGGTGGCTAAGTTGTTGTATTAGTTTCGTTCTCACGCTGCTATGAAGAAATACCTGAGACTGAGTAATTTATAAAGGGAAGAGATTTAATTGACTCACAGTTCTGCAGGGCTGGGAAGGCCTCAGGAAACTTACAATCATGGCGGAAGGGAAAGCAAGCACATCCTTCTTTCACATGGCGAAAGCAAGGAGAAGTGTAGAGTGAAGGGAGGGAAAGCCCCTTAAAAAACCATCAGATGTTGTGAGAACTCACTCTCTATCACAAGAACGGCATGAAGGTAACCACCCCTATGATTCAATTACCTCCCACCAGGTCCCTCCCACAACATGTGGGGATTATGGGAACTGCAATTCAAGATGAGATTTGGTAGGGACACAGCCAAACCATATAACTTGTATCTCATACTTTGGTGTGTAATCTGCTCTTGATTATTATGACATCCTCCTAATAGAACTCTCTGCCTTCTGTCTCTTCTCACTTCAGTTCGTCCTGTTGTTACGAAAGTTCCTATATTTTAAAAAATTAAAATTAAGAAAAGAATTATGCCATGTTCTTATTGACAAATTTAGTCATGATGGTTACAAGATCAACTCTTAAATCTCTATCACCCCATCAAATGCCTTCATGGCTTCATTCTCATTTCTTTCCATTCCTGCCATTCATCAAGCCAATGGCAACATTTGAATATCCACTATATGCAAGATATAGTGAATATGGTGGCATAGAAGACCCACATTGTCCATGTTTATGAAGCATATGTAACAAGCTGCAGCCAAAATCAAGTGATAACTCTTCCCCAGACAGAATATTTATTCCACATATCAGATGATAAATATTAATGACTTCAAGTATCAATAGGGATACAACAGAGACCAAGGTGAGAACAGGAATAATCAAATCTTATCAAGGGAGACTTCAGAGTAAAGGAAGACATATAAAAATGGAAAATTCGGCTTCTGGTTTTAATTTTAACACTAGTGGAAGAGAAAAGTGCTACAGGAGCCTATGCAGGCATCCACAGGTGGAGGAGAGTTCAAATCTATTTGAGATGATTATCAAAAAGACTTCTTAGACAAATTGACTAGTGTCAGGCCTTAAAGGCAGATAGAATTTCTACAACTAGAGGAGGTGGATGGTCCTTCCAACCAGTGGAAAGAGCATCAAACCAGGATAAACAACTTGCCAGCCAACGTTAATGTTATTATCAGAGAAACTAACTGCTCAAGTGCAATCTTCAGGACTGCTAAACTAAAGAATTCTAGCTGTCTTAAAGCAGTCACTCTCAAACTTTAGCGTGTGTCAGCATCAACTGGAGAGGTAATGAAGCCAACAATGGCCAGGCACATTGAAGTTGACTGCGGTGTGACCCCGCTTTTTACCGATTTTCACAAGTGATTCTGATACACACAAAATTTTGAGAACCACTGACTTAAATGAGCTAAGCTGCTGCTTTTCAAAGTGTGAGCCATGACCAGCAGCATCATCACCTTGGGAGGTGGTTAGAAACACAGGATCTCAGAACGTGCCCCAATCCTACTGAATGAAAATCCGTACGTGAACAAGATTTTCAGGTGGTGTATATGGACCTACACCTTTAAAAAGAACTGATCTAAACCAGTAGTTCTTAACCCTAGATTCAGATTAGAATCACACTGGGAGCTTTAAAAATTATCAATACCTAGATCAAACCCTCAGATTCTTATTTCATTGAAATGAGTGTGGCCTGGACCTGGGAGTTTTAAAAGCTTCCCAGATGATTCTGATAGACAGTAAAACATGCAAATCTCTAAGGTATTTCCATCTATTTCTGGATTTTATTTTGTAAGTTAACCAAACTAAGATGAGCTCCTTGGTAGTCTTTAATTAGTCCCATACGTGAAAAACAAACCTAACTAAATTTCAGTAAAATTACAGAATATTTGAAGAAATTAATCTTTTCACTAACTTCATTTTGTATACACGTATACAAGCTTAATTGATGATATATGTTATAGAACAAAACAATATAATTTAATAACATGTATGTTAGTGCTTTAAGTTAGAGAAGTGTTCAGATCCAAACATTGGCAGCTAGTTGCAAAAGTGTCTACGATTTTTTAATTAGTTGGGGAAATCACCTGATTTTAGAAGGACTTTCCTAATGAATAAAGACCAGACATTTAAATGCAGGTATTTTGAACCTTTGAAATAAACAATATTTGCATATAGCCATTCTCAGACTTTAGTGTGTGTCAGCATCAACTGGAGAGGTAAGAAAGCCAACAACGGCCCAGGTGCACTGAGGTCAACTAAGAAGAACTGATCTAAACCAGTGACTTTTAACCCTAGCTTCAGATTAAAAATCACACTAGGAGCTTTAAAAATTACCAATACCATCTGTGCAGCAAACCACCATGCCACACGTTTACCTATGTAACAAATCTGCACATCCTGCACATGTATCCCTGAACTTAACATTAAAATTGAAGAAAAAAAATTGCCAATACCTAGATTGAACCCTCAGATTCTTATTTAATTGAAATGGCCTGAACATGGGAGAATTTATGAATTCTCATAAATTCAGAATCAATATATATAATTGAGTTTGATTTTATTATTAAAGATGTATTCTAATGTTACTATATATTTTTAAAGTCATGAAATGAATGACGTTTATGGCTTTTAAGTGGACATAAAAAGAAAATTCTTCATCTAGAAAAATCATATGCGTAAAACTGAATTTAATCTATGGATTTAATATTATTTTCATCGTCTATAAATGTAATTTTTTATTACCAGTAATATTTAGGATTATATTGCCACCTGCTGGTGGACATTTTGAGAATTTCATATAATGATGTCATACTTTGTTTTAAACTTAACTCTTTGCTATTGTTTTCAATGAATATGTTTCACTTTAAAATTTAAAACCTTAGAAAAACATTGAACCATCATACAAATCTGGAACATAGGTAAGGCATATCATAAAATATGCTTTGGGGAAATACACAAACAGGATTGTGAGGAGCGCTCATTTACATGCAGAGTTTGGCCCATTGTCATCCTCAGGTCTAAGGATATAGGACACTTAGCCACATCACTAAAGCTAAGGTTGTGAGGAACCAGAGTAGAGATTATTCTTTAACAAAGGCATTGAAGTAGAGAAAGCAGATGAGCTTCTGTTTTGCCACGACTCATATTTAAGTGAGCATTTCACTTTTAAAAGTACAATGCTCACTTAAATACAACTGGTGTCAAAACAGAAAGGCAGGGAGAAGCAAAATCATATGTATTCATGTACCTAGATATACATATACATAGATACATTAGGAGGAAGATTAGGACTTGTATAGAAAAATGTAGATCATTATTCTACCACTCTGGCTGTGGTTGTACTTCTGTTCCCATGGAAGCAATATGTAGAACCTGTGGAAGAGACCAACATGTGTTTCACCTTTCAAAAAGGTTGGACAACTCTCTCACCTTCCAAAAAGTAGGACAACATGTAACAAGGCACTTAAGCATTGCTACTGATACAGAGACACTCAAATAGACTACATCACCTACTGAATATCACCAGTATTACTTTATAATTTATTGACCTTAGAAATGACACATGTGCAGCTGCTGGTGTTTATGGCCAGTTTTTAAGTATATGTTCAACAACAGTATTCACAAATGTTGATTGATATAAATATGGATAGCTAATATTCCTAGGTATTAACATAAACTAGATGAAGAGAAAGCCTCAAATAGGCTGTGAGCTAAGAACTCCATTATTTCACAAATTGTGGGTTTTTGTTTTTATGTCTGTTGTAATTATTGTTAGTCCTGTGTTGGGAACCTACATGTGTAATATAAGTAATGTTATAAAGTAGGAAAGTAACTCAACTGCAGAAAGTGAACATGTTTACATTCCAGATGTTCCCATATTGGAATCTGTAGATTATGGTATCACGGAAGGAGTTAAGAGTGCCAGTTGGTCAATATCTTGCCACGGAGCCTGATGCAGGTCACTTCATTTCTATGTTTTCTCATCTGTAAAATGAAGGGGTTGTCCAGACTAAGGAAGATAACTATGTTTTGTGATGTGATGGTTAATTTTATATGTCAACATGGCTAGGCCATGGTACCTATTTAGTCAATCATTATTCTAGAAATTTGTGTAAAGGTATACCTTAAATGAGATTAATATTGAAATCAGTAGACTGAGTAAAAGAGATTACCCTTTATAATGTGGGCAGGTCTCATCCAATCAGTTGAAGGCCTTCATAGAAAATATGTGTAATCTAAAAAAGTTGATCTCATAGAATTAGAGAGTAGAGTTGTGGTTAACAGGCTGGGGTGGTTGTTGGGGAAGGAGAATTGGGGCAATATTGGTCAAAGTATACATAATTAATTATAGTTAGATAGGAGGAATAAGTTCAAGAGCATTGCACAGCATGGTAACTATAGTTAATGACAACATATACAGTTCTTGAAAAATGCAAAGAGAGTGAATGTTAGGTGTTCTCACCACAAAAATGGTAACTATGTAAGGTAATATACTTCTTAATTTGCTAGATTTAACCACTCCACAATTTATATATACTTCAAAATTTCATGTTGTACATGATGAATACATATAATTTATCTGTCCAGTTAAAATATATATGTAGGCTAGGCGCAGTGGCTCACACCTGTAATTCCAGCACTTTGGGAGGCCGAGGCAGGCGGATCATGAGGTCAGATGTTCGAGACCAGCCTGACCAACATGGTGAAACCCCGTCTCTAACAAAAATACAAAAATTAGCCAGACGTGGTGGCGGGCACCTGTAATCCCAGCTACTCAGGAGGCTGAGGCAGGAGAATTTATTGAACCCGGGAGGCGGAGGTTGCAGTGAGCCGAGATCGCACAACTGCATTCCAGCCTCGGCGACAGAGCAATACTCCATCTCAAAAATAAATAAAATATATATGTATATATTATAAAAAGAAAAAGACTTATCTCCCCCAGAAAAAGGGAATTCTGCCAGCAGACTGCTTTTGGACTCAAACTCCAGCATTAACTGTCCCCTAAATTTCCACGCTGTAGATTTTGCACTTTCCAGCCTCCAAAAGCACACAAGCCTATCCTTAAAAATCTCTGTCTCTCATAAAAAAAGGGTGGAGGGGCAAATGGGCATTATGTATTTCAATGTATCATATATTTAGTATATTACGTATTATTATGTATTTTAATCTCCTACCAGTTGTGTTTCTCTGTGGAACCATGGCGAATACATGGTAACAGATTAATATTAGCTAAAATTATAAACAGTGTCCATTTGTAGGTTAAATTGAGGCATATTATTCCCTAATGCTTTCTCCTCATTGAGGCATATTACTCCCTAATGCTTTCTCCTCATTAAGGTAACTGATAAGTCTAAATTAGCACTCAGAAAAAGAGACTGATGGCTTCGAAGATTAAGATATTCTAGATACTTGACACTATGATGAGGTTATTTTGCTACATAATGTACATTTTCCCCACCCTCTTTTTTAAGCCGATCATTCAACTATTACTGCCTTATGCTAAAAGACAATGCATATGGATCCTCCCTGGAAAATGACACATGGCCTCTTCAGGCCTGCTCCCTACCTCTTCTACTGTCTGATCAAGGGGCCCACCAGATATTGGACTTTCTTCCTTGTGGTAGAAGGTGGAAGCTGCAATAATTTATCTTTTACTTTGGAGGGAATGTCCCAGAATACCATTGACCACTGGACTCCTAAAACTTCACGAATGTGACAAGTCCCTGAATCTTCAAAGGGTTTATCTCCCAGCCTCTGAGGTGCGTGTGTCTTATAAAGGCCTCCTGTATGCTACCCACCTCTTGTTCATTCCACCTAATTGTCTTAGTTTAGGCTGCTGTAACAAATTACTACAAACTGGGTGGCTTATAAACAGAAACATTTCTTACAATTCTGGAGGGGAGAAGTGCAAAATCAGGGTGCCAGCATGATCCAGTTCTGGTGAGGGCCCTCTTTACAGTTACAGACAGCCATCTTTTCAGTGTCCCCACATGGTAAAAGAATCAAGGAAGCTCTCAGGGTCTCTTTTATAAGAGTACTAATCCCATCCATGAGGTATTTGTCTTCATGATCTCATCACTTGCCAAAGCCCCCACTTGCTAATACCATCACATTAAGGGTCGGGATTTCAATATACGAATTTGGTGGGACACAAACCTTCAGTCTGCAGCACTGATCAACATAACTGTCATCAACATGATACTTTAGCACATGATTTTTCCAGGATGTCTAGATGATCCAGATCTCTTTGGACTATGAGAAGACTGAGGGAGAAAAAGTTAACATAGCCTGGAGAAAACCATAAATCTGTATTTTTGTCTACTCAGTGATAACTGTTTCTGATCCTCTTTTCTCATTGGGATAGCAGCCATATTAATCTAGCCTAGCATAAATACCATACCTGACATGACAGCTGCAACTGGGGCTAGTACGTGGTAAAGCTTGTAGGAGATAGTTATAGTTATCCTCCCAGATCCATATGGTTTCTGCAGAGGCCAGAGTGGTAAATTAAAAAGATCTATGATATGGTAAATTAAAAAGATCTATGATACGGCCACCACTTCTACATCCTTTAGATCTTCAACAGTGACATTCATCTCCACTATTCCCTGTCCCCCTGTAATATGTGATTTTGCTTTTCATTTACCATCATGGCTGGTATTGCATAGGGTGATTTCAGGTGCTTCCTCTTGACCTTTCCACAATAATAGCTTTCCCCAACAGGCTGTGAATCCAAGGAGGGTGTTCTACCAACCACCAAGTATGGCAAAACCAATTATACATTTGAGGACTGGAAAATGACCACTGGGAGGAACTAGCAAGTCAAGATGGCCGAATAGGAACAGCTCCGGTCTACAGCTCCCAGCATAAGTGACACAGAAGACAGGTGATTTCTGCATTTCCATCTGAGGTACCGGGTTCATCTCACTAGGGAGTGCCAGTCAGTGGGCACAGGACAGTGGGTGCAGCGCACCGTATGCGAGCTGAAGCAGGGCGAGGCATTACCTCACTCGGGAAGCACAAGGGGTCAGGGAGTTCCCTTTCCTAGTCAAAGAAAGGGGTGACAGACTGCACCTGGAAAATCGGGTCACTTCCACGCTAATACTGTGCTTTTCCGACCGGCTTAAAAAACGGCGCACCAGGAGGTTATATCCCGCACATGGCTCAGGGGGTCCTACGCCCACGGAGTCTCGCTGATTGCTAGCACAGCAGTCTGAGATCAAACTGCAAGGTGGCAGTGAGGCTGGGGGAGTGGCGCCCGCCATTGCCCAGGCTTACTTAGGTAAACAAAGCAGCCAGGAAGCTCGAACTGGGTGGAGCCCACCACAGCTCAAGGAGGCCTGCCTGCCTCTGTAGGCTCCACCTCTTGGGGGCAGGGCACAGACAAACAAAAAGACAGCAGTAACCTCTGCAGACTTAAATGTCCCTGCCTGACAGCTTTGAAGAGAGCAGTGGTTCTCCCAGCACGCGGCTGGAGATCTGAGAATGGGCAGACTGCCTCCTCAAGTGGGTCCCTGACCCCTGACCCCCGAGCAGCCTAACTGGGAGGCACCCCCTAGTAGGGGCACACTGACACCTCACATGGCCGGGTACTCCTCTGAGACAAAACTTCCAGAGGAACAATCAGACAGCAGCATTTGTGGTTCACGAAAATCCACTGTTCTGCAGCCACCGCTGCTGATACCCAGGCAAACAGGGTCTGGAGTGGACCTCTAGCAAACTCCAACAGACCTGCAGCTGAGGGTCCTGTCTGTTAGAAGGAAAACTAACAAACAGAAAGGACATCCACACCAAAAACCCATCTGTACATCACCATCTTCAAAGACCAAAAGTAGATAAAACCACAAAGATGGGGAAAAAACAGAGCAGAAAAACTGGAAACTCTAAAAAGCAGAGCACCTCTCCTCCTCCAAAGGAACACAGTTCCTCACCAGCAATGGAACAAAGCTGGATGGAGAATGACTTTGACGAGTTGAGAGAAGAAGGCTTCAGACGATCAGACTACTCCAAGCTACAGGAGGAAATTCAAACCAAAGGGAAAGAAGTTAAAAACTTTGAAATACATTTAGACGAATGTGTAACTGGAATAACCAATACAGAGAAGTGCTTAAAGGAGCTGATGGAGCTGAAAGCCAAGGCTCGAGAATTATGTGAATAATGCAGAAGCCTCAGGAGCCGATGCGATCAACTGGAAGAAAGGGTATCAGTGATGGAAGATGAAATGAATGAAATGAAGTGAGAAGGGAAGTTTAGAGAAAAAAGAATAAAAAGAAATGAATAAAGCCTCCAAGAAGTATGGGACTATGTGAAAAGACCAAATCTACGTCTGATTGGTGTACCTGAAAATGACGGGGAGAATGGAACCAAGCTGGAAAACACTCTGCAAGATATTATCCAGGAGAACTCCCCCAATGTAGCAAGGCAGGCCAACATTCAGATTCAGGAAATACAGAGAACGCCACAAAGATACTCCTCGAGAAGAGCAACTCCAAGACACATAATTGTCAGATTCACCAAAGTTGAAATGAAGGAAAAAAAGTTAAGGGCAGCCAGAGAGAAAGGTCGGGTTACCCACAAAGGGAACCCCATCAGACTAACAGGGGATCTCTCGGCAGAAACTCTACAAGCCAGAAGAGAGTAGGGGCCAATATTCAACATTCTTAAAGAAAAGAATTTTCAACCCAGAATTTCATATCCAGCCAAACTAAGCTTCATAAGTGAAGGAGAAATAAAATACTTTACAGACAAGCAAATGCTGAGAGATTTTGTCACCACCAGGCCTGCCCTAAAAAAGCTCCTGAAGGAAGCACTAAACATGGAAAGGAACAACCAGTACCAGGCACTGCAAAATCATGCCAAATTGTAAAGACCATCGAGGCTAGGAAGAAACTGCATCAACTAACAAGCAAAATAACCAGCTAACATCATAATGACAGGATCAAATTCACACATAACAATATTAACTTTAAATGTAAATGGACTAAATGCTCCAATTAAAAGACACAGACTGGCAAATTGGATAAAGATTCAAGACCCATCACTGTGCTGTATTCAGGAAACCCATCTCACGTGCAGAGACACACATAGGCTCAAAATAAAAGGATGGAGGAAGAACTACCAAGCAAATGGAAAACAAAAACATGCAGGGCTTGCAATCCTAGTCTCTGATAAAACAGACTTTAAACCAACAAAGATCAAAAGAGACAAAGTAGGCCATTATATAATGGTACAGGGATCAATTCAACAAGAAGAGCTAACAATCCTAAATATATATGCACCCAATACAGGAGCACCCAGATTCATAAAGCAAGTCCTGAGTGACCTACAAAGACACTTAGACTCCCACACAATAATAATGGGAGATTTTAACACCTCACTCTCAATATTACACAGATCAACGAGACAGAAAGTTCACAAGGATATCCAGGAATTGAACTCAGCTCTGCACCAAGCGGACCTAATAGACATCTACAGAACTCTTCACCCCAAATCAACAGAACATACATTTTTTTCAGCACCACACCACACCTATTCCAAAATTGACCACATACTTGGAAGTAAAGCTCTCCTCAGCAAATGTAAAAGAACAGAAATTATAACAAACTGTCTCTCAGACCACAGTGAAATCAAACTAGAACTCAGGATTAAGAAACTCACTCAAAACCGCTCAACTACATGGAAACTGAACAATCTGCTCCTGAATGACTACTGGCTACATAAGGAAGTGAAGGCAGAAATAAAGATGTTCTTTGATACCAACAAGAACAAAGACACAACATACCAGAATCTCTGGGACACATTCAAAGCAGTGTGTAGAGGGAAATTTATAGCACTAAATGCCCACAACAGAAAGCAGGAAGGATCCAAAATTGACACCCTAACATCACAATAAAAAGAGCTAGAAAAGCAAGAGCAAACACATTCAAAAGCTAGCAGAAGGCAAGAAATAACTAAGATCAGAGCAGAACTGAAGGAAATAGAGACATAAAAAACCCTTCAAAAAATCAATGAATCCAGGAGCTGGTTTTTTGAAAGGATCAACAAAATTGATAGACCACTAGCAAGACTAATAAAGAAGAAAAGAGAGAAGAATCAAATAGACGCAATAAAAAATGATAAAGGGGATATCACCACCGATCCCACAGAAATACAAACTACCATCAGAGAATACTACAAACACCTCTACACAAATAAACTAGAAAATCTAGAAGAAATGGATAAATTCCTCGACACATACACTCTCCCAAGACTAAACCAGGAAGAAGTCTAATCTCTGAATAGATCAATAACAGGATCTGAAATTGTGGCAATAATCAATAGCTTACCAACCAAAAAGAGTCCAGGACCAGATGGATTCACAGCCGAATTCTACCAGAGGTACAAGGAGGAACTGGTACCATTCCTTCTGAAACTATTCCAATCAATAGAAAAAGAGGGAATCCTCCCTAACTCATTTTATGAGGCCAGCACCATCCTGATACCAAAGCCAGTCAGAGACACAACCAAAAAAGAGAATTTTAGACCAATATCCTTGATGAATATTGATGCAAAAATCCTCAATAAAATACTAGCAAACCGACTCCAGCAGCACATCGAAAAGCTTATCCACCATGACCAAGTGGGCTTCATCCCTGGGATGCAAGGCTGGTTCAATATATGCAAATCAATAAATGTAACCCAGCATATAAACAGAACCAAAGACAAAAACCACATAATTATCTCAATAGATGCAGAAAAGGCCTTTGACAAAATTCAACAACCTTCGTGCTAAAAACTCTCAATAAATTGGGTATTGATGGGACGTATTTCAAAATAATAAGAGCTATCTATGACAAACCCACAGCCAATGTCATACTGAATGGGCAAAAACTGGAAGCATTCCCTTTGAAAACTGGCACAAGACAGGGATGCCCTCTCTCACCACTCCTATTCAACATAGTGTTGGAAGTTCTGGCCAGGGCAATTAGGCAGGAGAAGGAAATAAAGGGTATTCAATTAGGAAAAGAGGAAGTCAAATTGTCCCTGTTTGCAGATGACATGATTGGATATCTAGAAAACCCCATAGTCTCAGCCCAAAATCTCCTTAAGCTGATAAGCAACTTCAGCAAAGTCTCAGGATACAAAATCAATGTACAAAAATCACAAGCATTCTTATACACCAATAACAGACAAACAGAGAGCCAAATCATGAGTGAACTCCCATTCACAATTGCGTCAAAGAGAATAAAATACCTAGGAATCCAACTTACAAGGGACGTGAAGGACCTCTTCAAGGAGAACTAAAAACCACTGCTCAATGAAATAAAAGAGGATACAAACAAATGGAAGAACATTCCATGCTCTTGGGTAGGAAGAATCAATATTGTGAAAATGGCCATACTGCCCAAGGTAATTTATAGATTCAATGCCATTCCCCATCAAGCTACCAATGACTTTCTTCACAGAATTGGAAAAAACTACTTTAAAGTTCATATGGAACCAAAATAGAGCCGGCATCGCCAAGTCAATCCTAAGCCAAAAGAACAAAGCTGGAGGCATCACGCTACCTGACTTCAAACTATATTACAAGACTACAGTAACAAAAACAGCATGGTACTGGTACCAAAACAGAGATATAGATCAATGGAACAGAACAGAGCCCTCAGAAATAACGCTGCATATCTACAACTATCTGATCTTTGACAAACCTGAGAAAAACAAGCAATGGGGAAAGGATTCCCTATTTAATAAATGGTGCTGGGAAAACTGGCTAGCCATATGGAGAAAGCTGAAACTGGATCCCTTCCTTACACCTTATACAAAAATTAATTCAAGACAGATTAAAGACTTAAACGTTAGACCTAAAACCATAAAAACCCTAGAAGAAAACCTAGGCATTACCATTCAGGACATAGGCATGGGCAAGGACTTCATGTCTAAAACACCAAAAGCAATGGCAACAAAAGCCAAAATTGACAAATGGGATCTAATTAAACTAAAGAGCTTCTGCACAGCAAAAGAAACTACCATCACAGTGAACAGGCAACCTACAAAATGGGAGATAATTTTCGCAACCTACTCATCTGACAAAGGGCTAATATCCAGAGTCTACAACGAACTCAAACAAATTTACAAGAAAAAAACAAACAACCCCATCAAAAAGTGGGTGAAGGACATGAACAGACACTTCTCAAAAGAAGACATTTATGCAACCAAAAGACACATGAAAAAATGTTCACCATCACTGGCCATCAGAGAAATGCAAATCAAAACCACAATGAGATACCATCTCACACCAGTTAGAATGGCAATCATTAAACAGTCTGGAAACAACAGGTGCTGGAGAGGATGTGGAGAAATAGGAACACTTTTACACTGTTGGTGGGACTGTAAACTAGTTCAAGCATTGTGGAAGTCAGTGTGGCGATTCCTCAGGGATCTAGAACTAGAAATACCATTTGACCCAGCCATCCCATTACTGGGTATATACCCAAAGGACTATAAATCATGCTGCTATAAAGACACACGCACACGTATGTTTCTCACAGCTCTATTCACAATAGCAAAGACTTGGAACCAACCCAAATGTCCAACAATGATAGACTGGATTAAGAAAATGTGGCACATATACACCATGGAATACTATGCAGCCATAAAAAATGATGAGTTCATGTCCTTTGTAGGGACATGGATGAAATTGGAAATCATCATTCTCAGTAAACTATCGCAAGAACAAAAAACCAAACACCGCATATTCTCACTCATAGGTGGGAACTGAACAATGAGAACACATGGACACAGGAAGGGGAACATCACACTCTGGGGACTGTTGTTGGGTGGGGGGCAGGGGGAGGGATAGCATTAGGAGATATACCTAATGCTAAATGACGAGTTAATTGGTATAGCACACCAGCATGGAACATGTATACATATGTAACTAACCTGCACATTGTGCACATGTACCCTAAAACTTAAAGTATAATAATAATAAAGAAAAAAGAAAATGACCACTGAGTTTGTCCATGAAGCAAATGGATCTGCTGTAAACTGGGCCTTGTCCAGGACTCAATTTGTTACCTGGCATCCCTTTTCCATGAAAATGCTTTGGTTCTCTGGGTATTAATGTCATGTCAGACTCCGTGTTCAAGAGTCCTCCACCTATTTGTGTATTCTGCTTTCCCCACTATACAGTTAGCTGAAATAGCCATAGGGGATCATTACCACGTACATTTTCCATGGTGCTATAGAGTCCTTTCCTGAGAACTGAGTTACCTTTCAATGTATTCTGAGATCTGACCTGACTCAGGTTTGGATATTGGGCAAGAGATTGTGACTTTTTTTTAAACTGGGAACAACCATTCTCAGCTTCCAGATCTTCTGCCCTTGATTTGATTTGTCCTTGATTTGGTTGCTTAAGTACTTTCCTTGTTGGCCACCATGTTTTATTGATCTTTATAACTTTCTGTGAAGAAAGGCGGACTGCCATCCCATTCTTACAAGTCGTTATGATAATGACAATGCTCTAGCTTCTGATGAGTAAGTGCTAGGATCTGGCCTGTATTTTATTCAAGGTCCTATCATTCCTATTGCTATCAGAAAGCCAAGTTCTATGACTGCCTCTCCTACAGAGGAGAATCATTACTGAACATTTTAGTGATTCCAGTGCCCTTCTCAAGGTGTTTTTTTTTTTTTTTTTTTCATAAGACCTTTGTAAATGGTGTGGCCTCTGGGCCTTCCCATAGAATGTAATTATCAAGTGTGTCTTTCAGCCATATGTAGTAGATTCAGGACATCAATCCTATGTCGTTGAGCCTTTCAATCCCTCCCTCTACTGTCTACCACAATAATTATGGCATTTCAATTTCACTCAGCCTGAGCCATTCTATTTTTCATGCTTCTAGAACTTATTCTAGTAGCAGGATTGTCCTATCTCCTAGTATTCTTGCCAGTGTCCTAAATCCTTTATCTCAGGAGATTACTACCAAATCAAACTCTTTATTAATTAACTATATATATTAGAGTGATGATCTAGCATGCTGAGAAGCCAGTCCCAATCATACTCCCCCAGCTCCTACTGTACACTTCTGCAGGTCTTTGGAGTAGAGTTCCATTCCTCCTTCCTCAGGTGTAGCAGCTTTCAGGCCCATCACCTCTCAAATTGGATTATGCTGTCACTTGGCCATAATTATAGGGCTAGTAAGTAGCCAGGAGAGAGCAGGTCCTGAGACAGGCATGTGTCACTCACTTTGCAGAAGAGATTCCTATGCATTATCTTTCAGCCCAAAGAGGTATTTGCTGTTAATAGGAAGAGTTGAGGGCCATTTCTGAATGCTAAGAAAGTTCAGGAGAGTCTGGGAAGCCAAACTTTGGGATGCATCCACCTAGATGTCCTCATCCTACGTGTCAGGGCCCCAGATTATCCTAATCAGAGCCCCAAATTTGATGTAACAGATCTGTTTTGTGGGACATTTAACTATATTTGACATTCTATCATTTCAACTCTTAAATGGGCTTGGTCCTCATTTTTATATGTCTCCCTGGTGCAGGAGATAAAAAGTTTTTTTTGTATACAAAGAACCCCTCTTGCTTACTTTCCTAATTTTTAATTGCCTGCTCATTATCTTTCTGTGGCACAGAAGCTCTTAAGGACATCCATCCAATTTATTCTTTCTTATAGTTTCTCTTTCTTCTGTGTGTCCCAAACACCTGAAATATTGTACCCACCAATACTTTCTCTACCCATGGTAGACACTAGACCAACACAATATGTCACCAGTGAAAGCTGTATGTGCTCCTCCCACCAGTAGTGATAGGGTCCTCAGTTCCAGCTGAGCGGTAAGTAATCCAGCTCCAAAACCCTATCATATCACCTACTTTTTCAGTTCATACCACCTCTGGTACCAGTTGTTACAGGTTGAGTTCTCCAGAAGCTACTCTGAGACCAAATCAGGGTGCAGGATATTTTTTTTTGGAATTAATATTTATCCAACAAGAAGGGGGAGGAAGCAGACTTGAACAGAAGAAGTCAAACTACAATGCAACAATCTCCTAACCAAACAGAAGGACAGCTCAACAGTCAGTATTACACACCACAGTTGTCCTGCTTCAGGCTTCAATGGCCAGGCTTTTTAACCCTACGCTACTTAATTACTGGGTATGGGTTTCCCCAGCAAGGGAGTGTCATTGGATGAGGAATCTTTCTACCAGGGAGGCTGACCTTAAAGGTGCTGACAGCCAGAAGTGCTCTGCACTCCCCACAGCCAGGCTCCACTTAGATGAAGTGAGCTGGGTGGCACATCTCTATATCTACCACTTGGTGGCAGTAGTGAAAGGACTGAGATGAGGTTATAAAATGAAAATTCATCTGCCAAAACGATTGCAGGATATTGCTATTTGGAATCAGCAAAATATGAGGAAGATGTACCGGATTCGATTGGAAAATGGTGAGGCTGCTAGACCAAGCAAGTACTAAATTTTAGCTCGAGCTTTATTTAGTAATATGGGTATAATTACCAGATTATGGATTCAACTATAAAAGCTGAAGCAGCTGGAAGTTGCTTTTGTGTTTCTCATCTAATTTGATAGAAACTTGAACTCAAAGGTGGTCCAAGCTAGATTTTGGCCTCTATACTGTAAACAAAGAATTTCTGTCAACTAAGTACTTCATGAGATAGAAATTCTAGTATGGATTTACCACATAGCAACCAGATAATCACCACCAACCTTCAACTATATCCTATTAAAGGATGCAGAAGGCACACTCTCTCCAT
Organism: Pan paniscus; assembly: GCF_029289425.2. Taxonomy (NCBI): domain Eukaryota; kingdom Metazoa; phylum Chordata; class Mammalia; order Primates; family Hominidae; genus Pan; species Pan paniscus. Next base: position 102,664,671 of record NC_073258.2, read on the forward strand.
CAAGACATAGGAGAGGAGTGTGCCAACAGCTATGAAGTGCTAGAGTAGTTGTTCTCTGTATAGCACAATGCTGGTGAAAAATGCTAAAGATTAAATGGCCTCCCTCAATTCAATAGTGTATTAGGTCATTCTCACATTGCTATAAAGAAGTGCCTGAGACTAGGTAATTTATAAAGAAAAAGGGTTTAATCAGCTCAGCTCTGCAAGCTATACAGGAAGCATGATACTGTCATCTCCTCAGCTTCTGAGGAGGCCTCAGGAAACTCACAATTATGGCAGAAGTCTCTCACTTATGAGTGAGAATATACGATGTTTGGTTTTCCATTTCTGAATTACTTCACTTAAAATAATAGTCTCCAACCCCATCCAGGTTGCAGCGAATGCCATTAATTCATTCCTTTTAGTGGCTGAGTAGTATTCCATTGAGTAATTGATAGAGGGAAAATTAAGCTGCAACATGGATTTGCTTTCATGTTAAGAAAGCTACTGCATTTCATCAGCATCTTTTGTCTCAGCAAATTCAACTCCAGCCTGGGTGACAAAACAAGACCTTGTCTCATAAGAAAAAGAAACCCAAGCTTATCTAAGCTAGACGGGGCATTTATTTTAGCAATACTGTCCATGAACTCTGAAGAGAGACACCAATCATCTCATGATGACTGGAATTCCTTCTGCCACCTTCAAGCAGAAAATTGAAAACTACAGTCTATGCACACACATGCACCCTAAGGGTCAGGCTTTGTCAGCGAGGTCCTATCAAAGAGGATGGGGGCATTGCCAGGAGATACCCCTAATAAATCCATCCCCTAATATGTCCAGCCCTTAATGATGTCCTGGGATGGACTCTCCTTCACAGGCTCATACTTCAGTGTTTGTAAATATGTCATCACAACCCCACTCCAACTGGTAAAATAACTTCCCCACAGCAAATAAAGACACAGCCTAGACAAGTATTAGAAGCAACTCCGTTAGCACAAAGAAAACTTCTCACCAATCTCAAATTTTTCTGTAACTCTACATTCAAGATGCATTTTTACTGCAAAAACAAGTTCCTAAGAAGAACACAGGAATGAGGAAGGATACAAGACAAGCCAGGGGGGTGCAAGAGAAAAGAAAAACAAGTGTTATCCAGCTTGTGATGCAATCACAGGCCAAGCACCCATGGATGGAATCACTTAACAGGCTCTGGGGGAAAACAGACTGTCAGGTCCACTGTAGTGCCACTGGAGGGAGCAGGAGTGAAATAGTGACTGATATCTGTGCTAAATATACTGATGTTCTGAGATTATTGGGGTCAGGGGAGGAGATTGCAGAGAGAGAGAGGAGAAGATTGCATAAAACGGGACAATTAATAGATATGTATAGTGCACAGGCAAGTGGAGTGATAGTACAAGAGCAAGGTAGCAGGCTCGTACAGTGAGGCTGTTTTCTTGGGGAACTAGGGAGCAGCCCAAAGATAGTGGAATTACTAAGAATTCCATTGATATTTCCAATCAGCAATGGCCATTCAAGAGAAAATCCATGCAAAATTTGGAATCAAATATTTCAGGCATTAAGGAAAGTTAGGGCAACTCATCCTTCCTTTCTCAGTTATGGGAAAAAACCCAACCTTAAATAGAGCAGACAATTTCCAGAATGGAATGCAAGGCCACTGTGAATTGGCTAGCCTCTATGCAAGCAAGGCCCTGCTTTAATGGTAGCTGTTAGTCCAGTTCTTTCCAGGCTGCTATTTTCCTTCTTAGTGACTTGATGTTACTTCTGAGTATATGTCATGGGTCCTTACATCACATATTTTTTACTTCTAACCATAAATTCTAAAGGTGTGCTCACAAGAACGGGAGCCCTCTCTAGATCATTCTAAGCAAAGTTTGGAGAACTAGTTGCCTCCTTTCTTTGGGTTCACAGTTTCTATGCCTGTAATCAGTTGTCAGGATCCCTGTTGAGAATCTCCAGAATAAGTTTCTGCCTATGCCCATGAATATTTATCAGCCTAATTCACCAGGAGGCTTAACCCAGAACTTCTCCCTCACTTCTGGAAGCTCAAGGTTTTTTATACTACTTGTCACCAACACTGTGTTCCAGCATATCCCCAGATGATTAAAACTTCCAAAGCAGTACACCTTTATTATTCCAAAAAGTTTCCTCCATCAACATACCAAACTGATGAGGGATATGTAAAGTATACAGAGAGCCCCTTCTCCCACATTGAGGTACTTCTCCAGCAGGAAATAAGAATGTAGTTAGTCGTAATAGAAGCTCATTAAACTTGACTAGGATTTTAACAGTTAGGGAAAGATGACAATCACTTAAAGTTCATTAAGATCCCATGTCAGTATAACCTTTAGTATAAAGCATGGCATGTTTTTGCCCACAAAATTTTTAATCTCAAATTAAATGAGACTTGACCCTTGATCTATGTTCCAATCCATAACAATATTTGGCATATGAGCAAAGGCCATATTAGTTTTTAAAAAAACTAGTTTAATTATTATGAATTTTGTAATAATTATATTCTAACTCATAATGTAACCCCTATTTAGTGCAATTAGTAAGATTTGATTTCTAACAAAGCCTGATTCTACTAATATCAAAGATAAAACGTACTGGGAGATTGAATTAAAACTTCTACAAGGTGTTTTTCCACTGTACCTGATTCATCCAAAAATGCTATCATCTATAAAAGAAATAAGAATACCGACCAACAAAAAAGTTGTCAGAATCAACTGTTGCAGAACTACAGAAATTAATCAAAGGCTTGCAGCAATCTGGGAATAATTTATTTACAAAAAAAAAAAAAGCTCAATCTTGGTAAGAAAAATAGGTTTGTAGTTTTATAACTTCCCTTTTCCTATCTCCTCTCCCAGCTCAGTCACAGCCTCAAAAGTCAATAACCTACAACCACAGTGAAAACCGGCAGCCTGTCATACACTGAAGAAGGTGGAATGAGGTTGGAGCTTCTTTAAAGCACATTCACAGAAAATTGTTATTATGTTAATTGCCTGTTGGTTCCCTAGAAGAGCCCACTTACAGGGTTGTCTTCATTTTTACCTGACTAAGAACTCTCCCTTGTGAAAAATTCTTTTCCCCAAAAGTGTTGAAAACAATAAGAGGCAATTGTATAATATTGCAGCTGCCTGAAGTGGTGGATAACAGTTATGGCTAACAACAGACTAATTAAAAAGCTTAAAGGGAAAGCTAGAGGATAAGCTGTCCATAGGAACCTTGAAAAGCTGTGACACATCCCTGAGACTATAGAAGCCACTTACGTGTGTAAAGCTGTGTGCATGTACAGGGCTCTGCATATGCTCAGGAAATACCTGATAACCCTCTAAACTCTCTCCTCTGGCTAGTCTGGAGGTTCTGCACAAACAGGAAGTGAAGGCTAAGGCAGAATTGTCAACTACCCAGTTGCATGTCAAAGGCATGCCCCAAAACACACACAGAACCTCTTAGCAAAGATTAATTGATTCCAGACATTTAAGGAAATTTCTATCCAATCATGTGTTGGTCACTAAACTAACCAATCAGACATGTCAGTGGCCACACATGAGAAATAGAATTTTACAAAATTAGTTCCCAAAATTCACTAAACAAACAAACAACTAAAAACAGCAACAACAAACCCTGGAGAGTGGGGAAGAATCTGAATTCCAAAGTTGCCACACTGTGTTATCTTGAATGTCCAATATTCAACAAAAAATTAAAGTCATGAAAAGAAACAAGAAAGTAAGGCCCATACACAACACACACACACACACACAAAGTCAACAGAAACTTTCCCTGAGGAAGAAAAAATATTGAACTTACTAGACAAAGACTTTACATCAACTACTTAAACATGTTCAAAGTACTAAAGGAAGCCATAGCTAAAGACCTACAGGAAAGTATGAAAATTATGTTTCATCCAATAAAAAATAATAAAAAGATAGAAATTATTTTTTGAAGAACCAAATATTAATTCAGAAGTTGAAAACTAACTGAAGTGAAAAATTCACTAGAGCTCAATAGCGGATTTGAGCCAGCAGAAGAAAGAATCTGCAAACGTCAAGATAAGTAGATTGAGATTATTCCGTATGAGAAAAGAGAATAAACAAAAGGAATAGAGCCTCAGAGTCCTGTGGGACATCAGTAAATTACCAACATACACATAATGAAAATCCAACAGAGGCTAGAAAGGAGCAGAAAAAATATTTTAAAAAATAATGACCAGCCCAGCATGGTGGCTCATGCCTGTAATCCCAGTAATCCCTCCCTCTGGGAGGCCAAGGCAGGCAGATCACTTGAGGTCAGGAGTTCGAGAACAGCCTGGCCAACATGGCGAAACCCCATCTCTACTAAAAATACTTAGCCAGGCCTGGTGGTGGGAGCTTGTAATCCCAGCTACTGGTGAGGCTGAAGCAGGAGAATTGCTTGAACCTGGAAGGGGGAGGTTGAAGTGAGCCAAGATCGTGCCACTGCACTCCAGCAGCTTGGGCAACAGAGTGAAACTCCATCTCAAAAAAGTAATAATGATGAGCAAAAACTTCCAAATTTAATTTTAAAATATTAATTTACATGTCCAAGAAGCTCAAGAAACTCCAACCAGGATACACTCAAGGACAATTAAAATATTCTAAAATTGGTTGTTGTGATAGTTGCACTTTAAATATACAAAAAGCTATTGAATTGTACTCTTTATATCTGTAAATTGAATGGTATGTTAATTATATCTCAATAAAGTTTTTAAAAAGAGAGTGAGGTACCAATACATCCTTACAACATGGATGAACCTTTAAAACTTTGTTCTAAGTGAAAGAAGCCAGTCACAAAAAGCCACATATCATATAGCCCACTCATATAAAATGTTCATAATAGGCAATTCCATAGACACAGAAACTAGATTTGTGCTTGCAGAAGTTGCAGGGAAGGGAGTTACTGACAATGGGTATGGGATTCCTTTAGGGAGTGATAAAAATATTCTGCAATTAAATAGTTGTGATGGATTCACAATCTTGTGAATATGCCAAAAATCACTGAACTACATACACTAAAAGGGTGAACTTTATGGTGTGTAAGTTATATCTCAATGTTTATAAAAGCAACTCCCTCCTCCCCAGAAATTTCAGTAGTGAAAAGGTGTAAAACCATTGTAATGGTTGCACATGTTTATGCTGGAAAATTGGTAAACTGAAATGTTTCTTTAAAACACTTACACTTCATTGGGAGACAGTTATTTCTTTGGAAAATGCCCTTTCTCTTTTTTCTATGAATAGTCAAAGTTTCAGGAAAAAGAACCAGTAATACACATGTATTTTAAAAGGTGTGACTAAGTGTCAGAGGGTAGATTGTGCAAGATAGGTACCTTAGAGCTTGACCAGGACAACTCTTTGCTTATCTTCAGGAATTCCTGGGACTCTGGCCCTGACTCAGCCAAGACAAGAATAGTGAGCTAATGATTAATGATGTGATGATTAAAGTTCAAATTCTCCTCGTGGCAGTCAGAACCAGTTTGTTTATTGATGGCTTATACCCAGTATAACCAGTTGGATATCCTGGCTTGGCTATGTGACCAAGAGGATATAAAAGACCCTGTTGGAAATGTTTAAGTACCTTTCCCAAAACAAAGATTTATCATCACACAATTCTTGGTAATTCAATTTGGAAACATTGCATATCCTGATGCAAATAAGAAAGACACTGGGGAGCTGCGCTTGGAAGTTTCTTGGACCTCTGACGCTTTCTTGCAATCTCTTGTTCCTGCTTTACTGTATCCTCTGCCTTTATTGAATATGCTCTTCGAGGCCTTGTTAGTCTTTCAATTATCCAGCCTAATGCAATCTCTTTTCATGAGTAATGCATTCCATACTGCAGATCTTTTTTATAAAAAGTAAAGGAGCAGCAATCTCAGTAATTATATTCAAATGAGACTCTAAAAACCCTGTGAGCAAATATAAGCAAAATTAGTCCCACCTGTGGGACAGTGCCAATATACCCAGCAGCTGTTCATGAGTAGAGATGGCAGAGAGAATACTGCCTGTTCCCAAACATAGAAATCCAATCTGGTTGTCCAACCCAAACCACGAAAATCGTTGCATTCCACAGACAAGGATACAAGAGTTATATTTGTGAAAAAGAAGCTTCTGCTGCTCAAGAACTTTCTCAATGATGCCTGGAATTGAGGGTCAAGAAACAAACCCCAGAATCTAGTAATCGACTCTTGAGTACCACCCCACCCCACATTATCTAGACCATAGGTCTAAGTCAGAGATTCTGATGATCTCCTCAGGTACTTTGGCAAATTCATCACAAACACCTCCTGTTAATATATGGGTAAAGAAATGTTTGGGGTTAATATGTGGGTAGAGAAATGTCGGGATGACCAGAGCCATCCTCATACATAGTCATATCTCTGTAGCACAAGTGTTCAAATTTCTCCAAATTCCACCACTAAAAAGATATCAGAGTCACATTACCTTCATGGCTTAGATGTTTTCCCATGCTTTGCTTGAGCTCACACTATCAAGAAGATACCAAGAGAAAGGCACCATTCTTTGAACTTAATCGCCAGACCCACTTCTTCTGGTTGCTATTTAACCAGACTGGTCATCCACTCTCATTTATTCTGTCATCCTTTCTACCCAAAGTATAACCAGTTGAACAGTGTGGATTGCCACCACCCTAGAGCATTTCAACAATATCCTGGCTCTAGGTTCTCTAATCTTCTTCCTAACAAAGACTACACAGGGGTTGTATTAGTCACTCACCTCCCTCCCACCCCTGGCCGTATTCTGTACTTCCCTACAAGGAGCTATTAAGCTTAAGACCCATGAATTCAGCCAGCAATTTGTCTTTCTCATTTGCTTATAAAATAAGCAAGGTTTACAAGAGAAACTCCTGAGGCAGGTCTTCTGAAGCTGGAAAATAATTTGGACCCCTACACACAAATTAAGCCAGAGAGAATTGAAGCTGATGAGGCATTTAAGTGGGCAATAAAAATCTGGAGTTGGTGGAGGGAGGACCACCTAAGGTGAGATGAAATACGTAACACTTGCGAGAATCTCCCAGACAGGAACTCCGACTAGTCTAAGCAACCCTGTAAGACCTAAAACAAGTTTTCTTCCTCTCTTACTCCATTTGGGCTGTTATAATGAATTAACAAAAACTGGATAGTTTGGAAACATAAGAAATGTATTTCTCACAGTTCTGGAGCCTTGGAAGTCCAACATCTAGGCACATTCACTGTCTGATGAGGGCCCACATCCTGGATCACTTCTCATTGAAATCATTTCTTCCTACTCTGTCCTCACATGGTAGAAGAGGCAAAGGATCTCTCAGGCCTTTTTTATAAGGGCACTAATCCCATTCGTGGGGGCTCTACCTTTATGGCCTAATCACCTTCCAAAGACCTCACTTCCTCATACCATCATATTGGGGGTAGGATTTCAACATATGAATTTGGGGGAGACAAAAACATTCAGACCATAGCACTTCTTTTGTCAATACTTACTGACGAAGCCTAAAGAGTAATAAAGGAACAGAATCCCAAGATGGGGAATAAAAATGGGAATCTACTAACTTTTCTCTCAAGGTGAAGTGTCTTTTAGAAAGGAAAAAAGGGGAGAAAAGTCCCTCAAAGATCTTCTTTGAAGACAAGGTTTAGAACTTAGCTCTTATATCCTGAGAACTTACTCCATCTCACCTAGAAAAATCAGGAAAAAGTGAGGAGAAAGAGAAAAAAAAAATCACAGTTTTAGTTTTCCACAAGCCTTGATGCAAGACACATCCAAATCAAGCCTCTGCCCAAATAACTTCTAATCCATGCACTTCCTTTTTCCCTTGTTAGAGTTTGCTTAAAAACCTAGAAAATGTACCTGCTTGACCTGGCAAAGCAATGGGGGTGGTTCTAATTGGCTAACAGCCTAAAATACTTGATGGTGTCCCTGGACTAATTAATTTTATTAAACACATTTGAGCTGGATTCTAGTGAGTGTTGCTAAAAGGAGGGATTCATTTATTCCTTCATTCAGCAAACAGTTGTATAATTTTAATGTGCATGGTGCTGTTCTAGGCACCTGGGATCAACTATGAAAAGTACAGAAAATCAGTATGTTCATGAACTTTATATTCCTTTGAGAAAGTGCACACAACAGGAGGTAAGCCTGATGATGGGTTTAGTATAATCAATTCTTATGAAAAGATAATGCCCATATTTAGGCTTGGGAAACACACAATCTTTCCTGTGTATGTTTCCCCCAGATTTCTAAATTTTCTCTTTTGTCTGCCCAGTCTGGTGACACAGACTGTGTCCCCTCAACCATGTCCCCTCATCCAACTTTTGTCCTCTCAGCTCTGGGCTTTACATATTCAGGTCCATGTTCATAATCCTTGCAACTCCATGGGGTTGTGATGAAGGTCAAATGTTTTAATGGAAGGTGAAATTATTGTTATAATCTCTTATTGTTAATATGGCCCTTGGCAATTGTATGGCCAAGGTCCATGCCTGGTTAGCCCTGCAATACTCTTTTCACTTCTCCATCAGAGCCAACCACTCTCTATTCTTGGCCATTTGTAAAGCTGTTTTCCCAGGCCATCATGTTGACACAGCTGCTTTTGGTACCCATATCCTGGTTCCCCTGTCTGTTCTATGCATTATGTGTATGTAATTAGAACTTCCAACATTTCATTCCATAAGTATGCTGACCAAAGTAGCTGAAGACCAGTAATGTAAATTCGTTTTTCTGTTTTTTTTTTTTGTTTTTTTGTTTTTGTCTTTACTTGGATTCTCGCTACATGTAGAACACAGGTGGTAGTCTCCCTTTAATTCTCATCCATATGTAGACACAAAACTTTTCCTTAAGGGTCCCTTATAACATCTTGCATGTGCTAAAACTTGAAAACACTAAAAGAGAAAATAAACAGATAAACATAGATGGTGCAAGAACCATGAAACAATGTTAGGTATATTCCCCATGTGACTGCAACCAGGAATAACTATCCTATAGCTAGGAATCACTTTAAGTCCTATATAATGGCACACTAACCATGCAATAAGTGAAATATTCACCTTTGACAAACTTACCAACATAACACTAATGAGCAATCTGTTTCCTCTGGCACTCATATCCATCTCAATGAACCTAACATCCCCCTTCGTGACCTTCATGCCCTTTCCATGATACCCATATCTACAGTAGCTTGACCTTTAAAGCTTAGGAGTAGCACTTATGTTCCTTCATTCACTTCCATCTCCCATTTACAGCCCCCAATTGCATTAGAGTGATTCATATATCGCTTTCAAAACACCAGTGGACACACAGTGACTCATGTTCCCTGCTTTCATCCTCATATTTCCTTATGGAAATACTGAGGTCCTGCATGTGCCATTTTAGTGAATGTCCCAGGTTTTCCCTATCTTCCAAAGCAGGAATTGCTCAAGTTATGAGGGACTTTGCTGAAGATCCCGGCATGTATGGGATTAATAGGTTTTCCTTCAGAGAGGCTTCCAGGTGTTTCAAGCTGCCATCCAATCTTTCAGGCAACAAGTCTTCTTCCCAGGCTACTTAGTGCAATTTCAAACACTAAGGAAGATTTAAAACTGCTGGTGGATGAATATGAGTGTGTTTTTAGAGGCATAAAACTAGGTGTGCTGGTGCCTTCTCTCTCTCCTTTGTGCCCTCATCTTACACTGGGCTTCAAACACTGTTTCCCTCCTTTTGTTTGGCTGTGTGGGAAGCCACTTTCTAATCCCTAGACTGAGGTGGTATGGCCACTGCCAATAAGAAAAATGGGAATTTCTGGAGGTACGTCCATTAAAATTTTGTGGATGGAGACAAGGCTGATTGTGAAAGCAATATTTCCACAGGGTAGTCTAAGGGAAAGGGAGCAGCTTGGATGAACCAGTAGTCTTCACTTGAGACGAACACACTGTCACCTGCAGGAGAAGATTTTTTGCTGTGTTCTCTGTGTATTAGTTTGTTCTCACACTGCTATATAGAAATACCCAAGACTGGGTAATTTATAAAGGAAAGAGGTTTAATTGACTTACAGTTCTGCACGGCTGGGGAAGCCTCAGGAAACTTAGAATCATGATGGAAGGGGAAGAAAACATATCCCTTCCCACGAGCGGGCAGGAGCGAGAAGTGCGAGGAGTGAAGGGGGAAGAGTCCCTTATAAAACTATCAGTTCTCGTGAGAGCTCACTATTACGAGAACAGCATGGGGGAAACCACCCCCATGATTCAACTACCTCCACCTGGTCTCTCCCTTGACATGTGGGGATTATGGAGATTATAATTCAAGATGAGATTCTGGGTGGGGACGCAGCCAAACCATATCACTATGGATCATGTTTTAGGAAGAAATTAGAATTCAAAGAAATCGTAGTTGAAGGGAGAGAAATAAGACTAGTACATCTTTCCACATTCTCACAAATCTCCAATCAAAGGGCAGTGTGGACAATTCCCCAGTGCTAGCAGGAAAGGTCTAATCAAGATAGAATAGAATCGTGGTTATCAGAGGCTGGGGGAAAGGGAAGACACTGGTCAAGGGTACAAAATTTTCATTAGACAGGAGGAATAATTTCTGGTAATCTATTACACACCGTGGTGACTATAGTTAGTAATAATGCATTATATACTTCAAAATAGCTAAAAGGATGTTAAATGTTCTCACTAGAAAGAAATAATAAGTATTTGAGATGACAGATATGCTAAGTAGCGTGATTTGATCATTCCACAACGTATACATGTATCCAAACATCACATTGTACCTGATAAATATATACAATTATTACTTATCAATTAAAAATAAAATGAAACTTAAAAAAAGAAATATATGGCATGGAGGATTCACCAGGAGTTATTAAGTTGCTTAATGGAATTGACAAAGTGTAGGGTTTACCTCCGACAGGGCTGCATTGAAATCGTGACTCTGCCACTTGCAGGCTAGGTGTCTTGTAAGCCAACCAAGCAATCTGTTCCTCCATCTGCAAAATGAAAGAAAAAGAAAATTATGCTCTTTTTTCCTGACAACCTGGAACATATTCCTAAGCCCCTCTGTGATAAAGTCACTAAGTAACAAGAAATTTAATAGGTTTAGGAATTGGATCCTGAGGGCCTTTTTTAGCAATTGAACTGGACTAACTGCCACTACTAGTGCAGATCTGAACAGCAGTATGGATATCATTGGAATATCAAATGCAGAGTTCAGACTTGCTAACATAACTGCGTAGGAGGAGGGTGCAATCTTCCTTAGTGCTGCAATGAACATAAGTATGCATATATCTTTATAATAGAATGATTTATATTCCTTTGGGCATATGCCCAGTAATGGGATTGCTCATCTCAAATACTTATACCTAAGCTGAGAGGACATAAGTTGGATGAGGGGACATGGCTGAGGGGACACAGTCTGTGTCACCAGACCTAAGTAACCATCCCTGAACCATGTTAAAGGCAGTATTAGGATAGGGAGATGAGCTCAGTTAGTGTTATTCCACAAATTGCCTTTTTCCAGGAAATTGCACCCTCTTCCTACACAGTTATGTTAGCAAGTCTGAACTCTGCATTTGATATTCCAAAGATATCCATACTGCTGTTCAGATCTGCATTAGTGGTAGCAGTTAGTCCAGTTCAACTGCTAAGAAAGACCCTCAGGATCCAAACTGGTAATGCTGACAAAGACAGTTTCTTACAGGCAAAGGATACAATATACCAACAGCATTAATGTAAGGATATACACCTCAGCCTAAGACTGCCTCATAGGGAGGGGTCCAAAGAGGCTGGGAGTGGGCTCTAAGTATTCTCCCTGCGCAAGGATGTATGGATGCACTTTTCTGTTTGGTCAGGAACCACCTACATATGTGCAAACCTCTCAGATCCAGTGAGGCCAAAATGGCATTACAGCCTGGTCTTCTACTACCCTGCTGTCCATGTGGGCATAGTTTGCTATATAATGGCAGACTTATGCTATATAATGCTATATAATTGAGGCCTCATTGAGACCCAATGCAAATCATCAATGTCACTGTTATCAGTAAACGGTGCAGATGAGCTCTACTAAGGGGTCACTGATGTGAAACTTCAGCAAAACAGCTTGGGAGAATTGTAGCCCTGGTTGAGTCAACCTCACAGCATACAACCCCATCCCCAGTCATCAGAAGTCATGGTCCAGTGTACATCAAATTGGCCCCTAGAAATGCTAAAAATGCCCTTCTCAATGTGACCCTAACCCATAATTTCACATTTTCCTTGTACAGTCACATGTCACTTAACAATAAGAATACTTTCTGAGAAACTCATTGATAGGCAATTTCATCGTTGTGCAAACATCATAACAAACCTAGAAGATACAAACTACAACACACCTAGGCTATGTGATATAGTCTATTGCTTCTAGTCTACAAACATGCAAGTTACTGTACACAATTGTAGCACAATGATAACTATTTGCATTTCTAGGTATATCTAAACATAGAAAAGGTACAGTAAAAATACGCCTTAAAAGATAAACGATGGTATACCTGCGGAGGACTGAAAGTTGCTCTAGGTGCAAGAGTGAGAGGGTGGTAAGTGAATGTGAAGGCCTAGAACATTACTGTTAACTATTGTTGATTTTATAAATCCTGTACACAGGCTACACTACATTTATTTTTAAATACTTTTCATTCTTCAGTAACAAGTAAGCAACTTCTGTAACTTCTTTATTTTATAAACTTTCTAATTTTTTTTTTTTTTTTGAGATGGAGTTTTACTCTTGTTACCCAGGCTGGAGTGCAATGGCGCGATATCAGCTCACCGCAACCTCCACCTCCCAGATTCAAGCAATACTCCTGCCTCAGCCTCCCGAGTAGCTGGGATTACAGGCATGCACCACCACACCCGGCTAATTTTGTATTTTTAGTAGAGATGGGGTTTCTCCATGTTGGTCAGGCTGGTCTCAAACTCCCGACCTCAGGTGATCCGCCCACCTCAGCCTCCCAAAGTGCTGGGATTACAGGTGTGAGCCACCATGCCTGGCCATAAACTTTGTAATTTTTTTAAGCTCTCATTTTTTCAGATTTTTGGGGTTTTTTAAATTTTATTTTAAGTTCCAAGATACATGTGCAGGATGTGCAGATTTCTTACATAGGTAAACATGTGCCGCGGTGGTTTGCTGCACCTATCAACCCATCGCCCAGTTATTAAACCCAGCATGCATTAGCTATTTTTCCTGATGCTCTCCCTCTCCATGCCCCACTCGACAGGTCTCAGTGTGTGTTGTTCCCCTCTGTGTCCATGTGTTTGGATAGTTCACCTCCCATTTATAAGTGAGAACATGTGGTGTTTGGTTTTCTGTTCCTGTGTTAGTTTGCTGAGGATAATGGCTTCCAGCTCCATCCATGTCCCTGCAAAGAACATGATCTTATTGCTTTTTATGGATGCATAGTATTCCTTGGTGTATATGTACCAATGATAGATCCAGTCTATCATTGGTGGGCATTTGGGTTGATACCGTGTCTTTGCTACTGTGAATATTGCTGCAATGAACATAAGTATGCATATATCTTTATAATAGAATGATTTATATTCCTTTGGGCATATGCCCAGTAATGGGATTGCTGGGTCAAATGGTATTCCTGGTTCTAGGTCTTTGAGAAATCACCACACTGTCTTTCACAATGGAACTAATTTACATTCCCACCAACAGTGTAAAAGTGTTCCTATTTCTCTGCAACCTCACCAGCATCTGTTGTTTCTTGACTTTTTAATAATTGCCATTCTGACTAGCATGAGATGGTATCTCACTGTGGTTTTGATTTGCATTTCTCTAATGAACAGTGATGTTGAGCTTTTTTTATGTTTCCTGGCTGCATAAATGTCTTATTTTGAGAATGTTTGTTCATGTCCTTTGCCCACTTTTTGATGGGGTTGTTTGTTTTTTTCTTGTAAATTTGTTTAAATTTCCCTTGTAGATTCTGGATATGAGAACTCTGTCAGATAGATTGCAGAAATTTTATCCATTTCTCTAGGTTGTCGCTCACTCTGATGATAGTTTATTTTGCTGTGCAGAAGCTCTTTAGTTTAATTAGAGCCCATTTGTCAATTTTTGCTTTTACTGCAATTGCTTTTGACATTTTTGTCATGAAATCTTTGCCCGTGCCTATGTCCTGAATGGTATTGCCTAGATTTTCTTCTAGGGTTTTTACAGTTTTGGGTTTTACACTTAAGTCTTTAATCCATCTTGAGTTAATTTTTGTATAAGGTATAAAGGAGGGGTCCAGTTTCAATTTTCTGCATATGGTTAGCCAGTTCTCCCAGCACCATTTATTAAATAAGGAATCCTTTCCCCATTGCTTGCTTTTGTCAGGTTTGTTGAAGATCACATGGTTGTAGATGTACAGTCTGATTTCTGAGTTCTCTATTCTGTTCCATTGGTTTATGTGTCAGTTCTTGTGCCAGTACCATGCTCTTTTGGTTACTGTAACCTTGTAGTATGTGCAGTCTTATAGCTGAGTTCTGTATTCTGTTCCATTAATCTATGTGTCTGGTTTTGTACCAGTACCATGCTGTTTTGACTGTAGCCTTTTAGTATAGTTTGAAGTCAGGTAGTGTGTTGCCTTCAGCTTTGTTCTTTTTGCTTAGGATTTTCTTGACTATATGGGCTCTTTTTTGGTTCCATATGAAATTTAAAGTAGTTTTTTTCTAATTCTGTGAAGAATGTCAATAGTAGTTTAATGGGAATAGCATTGAATCTATAAATTTGAGCAGTATGGCCATTTTCACGATATTGATTCTTCCTATCCATGAGCATAGAATGTTTTTCCATTTGTTTGTGCCCTCTCTTATTTCCTTGAGCAGTGGTTTGTCATTCTCCTTGAAGAGGTCCTTCACATCCCTTGTAAGTTGTATTCCTAGGTATTTTATTCTCCTTGTAGCAGTTGTGAATGGGAGTTCACTCATGATTTGGCTCTCTGCTTGTCTATTGTCAGTGTATAGGAATGCTTGTGATTTTTGCACATTGATTTTGTATCCTGAGACTGTGCTGAAGTTGCTTATCAGATTAAGAAGCTTTTGGGCTGAGACAATGGGGTTTTTTAGATATAGGATCATGTCATCTGCAAACAGAGACAGTTTGACTTCCTCTCTATTTGAATACCCCTTATTTCTTTCTCTTGCCTGATTGTTCTGGCAGAACATCCAATACTATGTTGAATAAAAGTGGTGAGAGAGGGCATCTTTGTCTTGTGCTGGTTTTTGAGGGGCATGCTTCCAGCTTTTGCCCATTCGGTATAGTATTGGCTGTGGGTTTGTCGTAAATGGCTCTTATTACTTTGAAGTATGTTCCATCAATACCTAGTTTATTGACAGTTTTTAACATGAAGGAATGTTGAATTTTACTGAAGGTCTTTTCTGTATCTATTGAGATAATCATGTGTTTTTTGTCTTTAGTTCTGTTTATGTGATGGATTATGTTCACCGATTTGCATATGTTGAACCAGGCTTGCAACCCAGGGATGAGGCCAACATGATTGTGGTGCATAAGCTTTTTGATGTGCTGCTGGATTTGGTTTGCCAGTATTTTTTTGAGGATTTTTTTCACCGATGTTCATCAGGGATATTGGCCTGAAGTTTGGTTGTTGTTGTTGTTGTTTCTCTTCCAGGTTTTGGTATCAGGATGATGCTAGCCTTATAGAATGAGTTAGGGAGGAGTCCCTCCATTTCAATTGTTTGGAATAGTTTCAGAAGAAATGGTACCAGCTCCTCTTTGTACCTCTGGTAGAATTCAGCTGTAAATCCATCTGATCCTGGGTTTTTTTGGGTTTTATGTTATTTCTTACTGCCTCAATTTCAGAACTCGTTATTGGTCTATTCAGGGATTCAGCTTCTTCCTGGTTCAGTCTTGGGAAGGTGTATGTGTCCAAGAATTTATCCATTTCTTCTAGGTTTTCTAGTTTATTTGCATAGAGGTGTTTATAGTATTCTCAAATGATTGTTTGTATTTCTGTGGGGTCAGGATGATATCTGCTTTATCATTTTTTATTGTATCTATTTGATTTTTCTCTCTTCTCTTCTTTATTAGTCTAGCTAATGATCTATTTTATTAATTTTTGCAAAACCAGTTCCTGGGTTCATTGTTTTTTGAAGGGTTTTTTGTGTCTCTGTTGCCTTCAGTTTTGCTCTGATCTTGGTTATTTCTTGTCTTCTGCTAGCTTTGGTGTTTGTTTGCTCTTGGCTCTCTAGTTCTTTCAGTAGTGACATTCGGATGTTGATTTGAGATCTTTCTACCTTTTTGATGTGTGCATTTAGTGCTATAAATTTCCCTCTTGATGATGCCTTAGCTGTGTTCCAGAGATGCTGGTACATTGTCTCTTTGTTCTTATTGGTTTCAAAGAACTTCTGAATTCCTGCCTTAATTTCATTATTTACCCAGCAGTCATTCAGGAGTAGGTTGTTCAGTTTCCATGTAGTTGTGTGGTTTTGACAGAGTTTCTTAACCTTGAGTTCTAATTTGATTGTGTAAACTTTTTGAAATATAATAACACTTAGCTTTAAACACAATTTAAACACAAATATGTGATACAGCTGCACAGAAATATATCCTTTATATCCTTATTCTATAAGCCTTTTTAATTTTTTATTTACTTATTTATTTTTGAGATGGAGTCTCACTTTGTCGCCCAGGCTGGAGTGTGCCGTGGAGTGATCTTGGCTCACTCCAACCTCCACTTCCTGGGTTCAAGCAATCCTCCCACCTCAGCCTTCTGAGTAGCTAGGATTGAAGGCATGCACCGCCACACCCAGCTAAATTTTTTTGTATTTTTAGTAGAGATGGGGTTTCACCATATTGGCCAGGCTGGTTTCAAATGCTTAACCTCAAGTGATCTGCCTGCCTTGGCCTCCCAAAGTGCTAGGATTACAGGCATAAGCTGCCATGCCAAGCCTAATTTTTTTTTCATCTTTTACTTTTTAAGCTTTTTTGTTACAAACTAATACCCCAACACACACATTAGCCTAGCCCCACACAGGGTTAGGATTATTAATAGCATTGTATTTTTTTCCTTCATGTCTTGCCCCACTGGAAGATCTTCAATGGCAATAATATACATGAAGCTGTCATCTCCTATTATAACAATGCCTTCTTCTAGAATATCTCCTGAGTGATGACGCCCCCAAGCCTGTCTTACAGTTAACCTTTTTATATATAAGTAGAGGAAGTACAATCATCTAAAATAGCAATAAAAAGTATAATGTAGTAAATACCTAAACCAATAACAGTCATTTATTATCATTATCAAGTATTATGTACAGTTTATAATTATATGTGCTAGACTTACATGACTGGCAGTACAGTAGGTTTGTTTGCATCAACATCACCACAAACACATGAGTAATGTACTCTGCCACCACTTTATGATGGCTATCATGTTACTAGATGAGAGGAACTTTTCAGCACCTTCATAATCTTATAAGACTACCATCATGTATTCAGTCTGTCTTTGACCAAAATGTCATTATGCAGTGTATGACTATAGTTCAAAATCACAATGACACAGTAAAGCTTTTGCCAACTAAGACACATTTCGCAAACTAGCTCTATAGTTGTTGGGCCCTGGTACCCGTGAAAGGAAAATATCTTGGGCCCCCAGAATCACTCAGGAAAACTCAAGCTGGGAACTGTATAGGGCAAACCTGCCTCCCATTCTATTCAAAGTCACTCCTCTGCTCACTGATATAGATGCATATCTGATTTGCTTCCTTTGGAGAGGCTAATTGGAAACTCCAAAGATGTGGCCATTTGTGTATCACCTATCTGTGAACTGGAAGCTCCCTCCCCACTTCAAGTCTTCCTGTTTTTGCTTCAAGTTGTCCCCTCTTTCCAGACTGAACAAATGTGCTTCTTAATTGATGTCTCATGTATCCCTAAATGTGTAAAACCAAGCTGTGCCCTGACCACCTCGGGCACATGTCATCAGGACTTCCTGAGGCTGTGTCACAGGCGTATCATCAACCTTGGCAAAATAAACTTTCTAAATTAACTGAGACCTGTCACAAATTTTCAGGATTCGTAGACCCCGAGAGGAAAATGTATCCTTAAGGACAGAGGGAGGACAGAGCTTGGAAACTATTAATTCTTTTGGTCTCCCTCCAAAAGAGCCTGGATATTTTTCGAGTTATATGTAATCCATGCTCGCCCCTGAGGCAGACCCACCCTCCTGAGGGACTTAAAGACAGGAACATTATGTGGTTCATGTTTCTTCAAAAAGGAAGTTTATCTGGTACCAAGTTTTTCTGAACTGCCAGAGGTAGTTGCAGTTGAGACCCCTCACACACCCTTAAAAAGGCTCTGAAGTTACTGACACAAAAAAGGACATCTGGCTACAAGAAGGGGCTTCTCCTGGATCTCCATCATCCATGTCAGTAGATACCTAATGAAGCTCTCCACTGAATCCCAGTCCCATGTCCTGCACCATAAATCACATCGTTTTCTTCTCAGATAGCCCATCCACCTCCCACCTTGGCCCAGAACAAGAACCTGAGCTTATAAACTGAGACTACCTGTGCCTGCTCCCTTAATGTGCAAATCAAACAAATCAGAGATAGTTGTGAATCTTTAAACACCAGTTATAACTGAATAATTCTTCAGACCAAAACTCAAATATAAAAAGACTAATAGCTAACATGCTGGTAATAAGCTAGTAGGACACTTTTAAATAAGTCTAGCCACTTACAGAGGTTTGGGTGTAAGAGTATATCTGGTTATGGATTACTAAAGGACATTTGGTTATTGATTGTAGAAGCATAATCATTAACCCTGTTAGGTGTCATTTTGTGTACAGGAAAAGGCAAGGACTAGGATCATTTCTCTTTTAAGGAATGTGGTGACTTAGGTAAGAGACTTGGAGCCTGTTTTTGTTTCCAAAGCATCTTTTCGGAGAACTGCAGGTCATCACAGAGTCAGGGGCTTTGTGAAATTATGCTGGCAAACAGAAATGAGCAAATATGGCTTCTTACATTTGCTTCTTTGTCTCACAAGCTCCCCCTTTTGGTCACAAATCAATCACCTGGTTGTATTTATAAGACCAATGCTAATTATTCCACATAGTTAGGAAGGCTCTTTTCCAGGAAGGTTGATAGTCTTCAGTTGCGGTTATACAGAATGAACATTGAGCCCAGTGTGCATACTTGCCTATTTATTGAAAAACATGCTTCAGATCGCATCTTATCTTAATTAGCATAAGCCAGGTTTCCTGACGTTGCCTTCTCTTGCACCTAACACAACACCTCAATAGGATTATTATGAGGATACTACAGATAATATATAGCAGTACATACTTAAGTGAGTTAAAGCATTAAAGTAAGTTAAAGATTGGGAGAAAAACATGATAATAATTTTTTAAAAACTGTAACATACACTTGTTTCTTTCTTTATTTATTTAGAGACAGGGTCTCACTTTGTCACCCAGCCTAGAGTGCAGTGGCATGAACACGGCTCCCTGCAGCCTCAACCTCCCAGGCTCAAGGGATCCCCCCACCTCAGACTTATTATTTTTATTATAGATTCAGGGGGTAACTGTGGAGGTTTGTTACATGGATATATTGCTTAATGATGAGGTTTGTCCTTCAAGTATACTCATCACCCAAATAACGAATATTGTATCAAAGGTGGAATTTTTCAACCCTCATCTCCTTTGGTAAACTCCTCCCATCTAGGGAGTTACTTGGCAGTACAGTTTCCATGTGTGTTATACATGCAGCCATTTCTTCCTAGTAACTTTCAACTAGGAAAATTTCCCTTCTGGAGAAACAAAATATCTCAAGGAAGACCTTACCTCTTTGTCAAGGAGTCAAAACAACTAGATGAATAAAACTCAGGACCAGAAACAAAGTAGGAGATCTGAGATTCAAGGGAGAGTCACCCAGTTGTCTCCAACCACGAAGAAGTTGGAGGGACTCAAAGGGCCGATGCTGGCCGCAAGGTGCTGGATCCCCGCAATGTTCCAGACAGCCCTGGGCAGTCCACTGTGAGTTCCTTCGTGGTTGTCATGATTGTTCACTAAACAAAAAAGAAATCAAGCTTTTAAAGCATTAAAGTTAGTTTTATTCAGAAGTCTTACTGAGGGCTGTAGACCAAAGGCTATAGTCCAGGTGCAGTTCTATCAGACTACTTTGATGCAGTATTTTAGTTCAAAGCTTATATACAGGTGGTAAAGATTCAGTACATGCAAAATTACATCAAAGTTTGGGAGTAAGAGTACATCTGGTTATAGTTTACTAAAGTACATTTGGTTATAGATTGCACACACATAATCACTAATCCTGTCAGATGTTATGTGTAAGGAAAGGCAAGGATTAGAATCATGTATCTTTTAAGGGATGTACTGATTCAGTCCAGAGACGTGGGCGGCTATGTGCTCTATCCTGTTTTGCCCTCCAAGCATGTTTCCAGAGAGCTGCATGTCATCACAGAGTCCTGGCTTTGTAAAATTATTCAAGCAGAAATGAGCACACATGGCTTCTTACATTTGCTACTTTGTCTCCCAGGAGTCACAGAGAACAGCTCAAGTGACTACCTCATAGATCTAGATGTTTAAGTGCTTCAAGACTGATTCAGTAGTTCCATCATTGTGTTGAGAATGATTTTAATAATAATCCATCAGTGTAACAATCCCTGTAAGTTCAGTGGGCTGAGAACAGTGGACCCATTCCTATAAACCTCTCTGTTCACCATACCAAATACTAGTAGCAAAGAAAAAAAGCTACCTGAGAATCAACCAATACTAGAGCAGAAGGACTTTCACATATAGTCTTTATCCATCCATGCAGCATGAGACTGGCTTGCTGCTGCCACAATAGGTCTTCAAATCCTGAAAAAAGAAGGACACAAAGATGAGGACTGAAAAGAGCAACTAAAATGTACATGTGTAATACTCAGGACAAGTGATGAACACCACCATACAAGATTCATTTGGTTCCACTCTTCTTTCTAGTTTTGCTGCCCATGAGCCCAAATATCATGCCACATTCCTCAAGTCTCCAAGGCTCATTGCTATCTTTTCAGGGAAGGGAAGGAACAAGGATGAGTGGGTTACCTCAATCAGCAAAGCCAGTTTTTCCAATAAGAATAGTAAGGGGCAGCCATTGCCAGATTTTTTCCATCTAGATCACTTCTGGTTGATGACAAAAGGCAGATCTCATTCTTTGTGAAAGGGGAAAACCTGAGGTGAATATCTATGTAAGGGTCAAGAAAGACCACCAGTCATGAGCCATTTATAGGTAAAACCTAGGTGCCTGATCTCTAAAACTTGCAGCTGAAGCCAAGAGGTTTCCAGGAGCCTTCTCATGTAAAGTTCATCAAGAATCAGTATAAAGAAGAAGAACCCCTATAGAGCTAATTTTGTTCCCTGGAATATAAGATTTGCCTGAAGACATTAACAAGTTAGGGAAGGGACTGGTCCCAAAAGAAGTCAACACCAAGGAACTGCTAACCCAAGCAAAGTTCTGTTACCCTCAGAACCAGTTCAGAGACATAGCAGCACGGCACTAGGGTGACCTACCTCCTCTCAACAGCCTGAGCGCCTCAAGTTCAAAGCAGAACATGGCCAAGGGTTAGTACTCAATGAAATTCAGAGAAGCTCATCCTTATTTGTATGTGCAGACTTACAATATACTACCTACTTGAGGGAAGAATATTTGAAAATAGATGAATATGTTCAATTTTTGCAGAGACCCAAGAACTTGAGGCCAAATCTATTGAGGCTTGAAAAGAATCAGACATTTACAACTTCCTAATGAAATCATTTGCCATACTCTAGGAGCATCCTCTAGGGAACCAACGGCAATTCCCTGGAATGATCCATTGTATCTTAATTGGGGGAAAAACCCTTCCCAAAGACACAGAAAGTTTTATCAACTAGTGTAACTGCTTCCTGATCCCTGAAAACAGTCCTGAATATTTGTTGTCTGCCAGAGAAAGCTAAAGATATTCCTATGGACTATTCCTCAGGGAACAGAAGCCCACCACCTGACCCCCACTTATTCCTATTGATAAAGAGAAGGATTGGGTTAGAGAAATTTTAGTATTTAGAGTAAGTATTTAGTATTTAGAGTAAGACACAGGTTCTAGTCTGAGACTGGGAAGTCCCTTTAGTATAACCTAGTGTTCTCCATCAGGCACATATCTCTCCCTGTAAACTGAGCATTGTTCTCCTCCAGAATAATGGGGCCTGAAAGCCCTAGTATATAGAAAGGGGCAGAATACCTATAAATAGGGGGATTTAATGGGACTGCAAACAGTCCTTATGAGGGTATGTTGGGTGGGAAAGCTGTAGAAAGGTAGTGATTCCCTAACTGGGAAGTTGGGCCTTTCACGCCAGATGTCCTGTTAATAAGTTCAGAAGCCTCCTAAAGAATTCCTTTCAGTATTCCTCAAGGAATGTTGACCCATTCTGGGATAAAGAGCCATAAACAGCGGGTCTTTTTAGAATCCAGAGTCTTTGAGGATTTGTTTGGATGCCGCTTTACCAAGTCTGATACCTCTCTCAAGGAGACTGGAAACTTATGACCAGAAATTGAGCCTCGCCAGCACCAGTCCTGTAATCCATATCCCCTTACATGAACCACGTAGGCTGCAGTACCAAGTACCTCTCTGGCGTCTTTTCTGCCCAGTGAGCTTGATCTCTCACAGATCCTCTTCCAATTTCCCATCTCGAATCTAATCCACAATTCAGCGAACTTTTTATGTAAAGGACAAAATAGTAAGTATGTTCAGCTTTGTAGACCGTACGGTCTCCATGGGAACTTCTCAACTCTACCCTTATAGCATGAAAGAAGGCATAGACAATATTCAAATGAATGAGTATATCTGTGTCCCAATAATACTTTATTGGACAAAAAAAATCACAAATATGGGCCATATTTGGCCTGTGGGCCACAATTTACAAACTGCTGATTTTAACCAGTCTCACATCTGGACTCAAACCTGTCTGGGGAAATAAATACTAAGTCTAGTGTGGGCAGACCTGAATGGGCCCACATGGGAGAATCTAGAAGACTTCTGGGCCCAAGTTCTCAGGAAATAAAAAGAATGAAGGCAGATTATCAGAGAGTTGTCAACTTCTCTAGCAGCTGTCACAAGACTTATCTTCCAGCCAAGATGCTTGGGAATCTTAGAACAAGATTTTGTTCCCCCAATCTCAGACATCCTGCTGCCTTGTATATGAGCTCATTTCTGAGACTATGCAGTGAAAACAACTATCTAACTCAGACCAATGGGTGGCCTAGTCAACCTGATAAGGTAACAATTCTTGAACTCTGACATATGGATGTCAGACAACATAGTGAAAATGTCGTATTTGTTATCTCTCTTAGTTTGGATTTATCTAAAAGTAAACCCAAAAACAAGAATTTGAGTACAGGTAACTTACTTCGGTGCAAAAAGATTGATAATCCTTAGAAATGAGCTCTTAAATCATGCCGTTAACTTATAAGATTATCTCCTGCATAGAGAGACGATAGTCTAGCAAATAGCAAGACAATTTCTTGTACATCGAGAAAGAACCAACCCTTGCAATTAACTTAAAATGAACTCCCAGGCCCACCTATGCTAGTTGTCTAACTGCCTGGCCACCCAACTTTATTCATTCGAGGATTGACCACATAGCTCAGTTTTCCTCTCTATGTTAAGACCTTCTATCCCTCTAGGAGGTTTTGACACACAAACTCTGGTGCCTCAATTATCTGGCCTCCTCACTTCCCAAGACTAAATACTGTCCCGTATTTTTCACTCACTCTCATGGCCACATTCTAGAGCTCACCACCTAGAGTCACATAGCTCTCTGAGCCCTGCATTCAGACAGTACCCCAACCCCAGCAGCCAGTCCTTCCCACTTGCTCAGGTGAAATGAGAGGCCACCATGGACCACAAGAGCCTTAGGCAGGGATTCCTCCTGGAGAATACTCAGAGACAACAAAAACCCCTTCTGATCCATGGATTCATGTTTCTTCTTTGGATATTTCTTTTATCTTTGGATATTTCTTTGAAACTGACAATACAGGGAAAGAAATTTGTACAACTTGGGAAAAACCAAAGTTTTCATTATTCCATTTGTTTCACTTTCAGAAGACTAGCATTGCTGAAATATAAAATGTCTTAGGCATTAATGGAATATGAAACATCTTGTTTTATTCCCAGCTGCTTAATGCATTAAGTTCTTAAGCACCACGTAACAAGTATCTGACTTCTTACACTCTACTCTTATAGAAAACAAAAAGCATGAATACATTCGATTTATAATACTCTGAACAATGAAATGAAAATAGCCTTTTATATGCTTTGATATTACCAACTTTTCTCGTTTCTATTTTTCAAAGCTTTTCTAGTCTTGTTTATTTGAATTGAAAGCACATGTCCTGTGAGCCTCTTATATAATTTCTTGGATAGTGAGCAATAACTGTGAGTCTGATGGCAAGGCTGGTTTAGGCTAATTTCAACAGACAATGAAGTTTTGGTTTTGTTTTCACAAAACCTAACTATCTATCTCCTACTATTTATTACACGTACCTAAACACCTAACTACCTATCTCCTGTTGTTACATCACCATACGGCCTTGCGAACTCTTTCTTTATAACATCACTGAAAACCTATTTCAGAACTAACATAAGGATTCAGTTGTCCTTAACTTATAAGAACATTCACTGCATAATAGCACAATAGGGACCAGTGGTTAGAAGCAGCTGGAGCAGGGCCAGCCATATGGGGGCTGCCACACTGCCCCCCACACCTGACTGTGTCAGCACGGTAGATGGAGTTGAAAAGGTTGATGGGGTTCAAACTCCAGTTCACCCTCATATAAGTGAGATTGCCGTAGTTATAAATTGGATTCAGTTGTCTTCATCAGAAAAGTGAGAATAATACCTAACTCATAGGATTTTCTAAGGACTAAATGAGATCCACGCATAATATTTAGCACAGTGTCAGTCACAGAATAAACACTAAATGCTAACTATGATAGAATATTCATAATCATGTGTATGTGGCTATGTTATATAAAACTGGGATAAGCTGTTTTCTCCTGACTATTCCTCAGACCTAGACAAGTATCAAATGTACCCTTCAACAAGGTTGTATCAATTTACATGACAATAAAAGTAGGAGTAAGCCCATTTCTTGGCTTCTGTACAAACACTGAGTGTTACCTCATGTAAAAGCTGACATTAGGTCTTAATTTTTATGATAACTCGTGAGATAATTTTTTGTATATTGACCATTTATATTATGGAGATTGCTTTCCATGTCATTTGCCTATTTTATAAGGATGTTCTTTTCTTATATTTTAGAGTGAATCATATATAAGAAATAGAATCTGTCATTTGTTCAAATACTTTTTCTAGTTTCTCCCTTGTCTCTAATTTTCCTTACAGTGTTTGGGGTATATGGAGCCTTCAAATATTCAAGTAATCAAATGAAATCTTTCTGCCTTGGAAATAAAAAGATTAACTCGTATGTTTGCCTAACATTAATTTTGCTTTTTAGTGTATTTAATCGATCTGTAATTAATTTCTATGCAATACAGCATTCCTTTTTATTTTCAAGTTTTTAAGCATTTTCCCAATTACCATTTATCCATTTTTCTCTTCTCCCACTAATATAAAACTCTACTTTTTCTATATTCTGCATAATGTATTTCTATCAAGTTATAGACATAGTCAAGTATTTTACTGACCTCTCTGTTTTCCTCATTACACACATTTTAATTTTGTAGTTTTATTGTGGTAGGCAGAATTCTAAGATGGCCTCCAATATTTCTTGCAGCTTACATGCACACACCTTCTCCCAGTTATTCAATTAAACACCAATCCATATACTGCCTTGGAGGGATATCCAAATGCAATTAAGTTTCCAAACCAGTTAACCTTAAGATAGGATTATGCAGGTAACTTGACCTAACCACATGAGCCCTTTAAAAGCAGCTAGTTTTCTCTGGCTGGTCTGGCTGGCAGCAGAGGTAGTAGATAGAGAGATGTGTTCTGGTTGACCTGGAAGAAAGCAAATATTCATCCTGTAAATTGGAGATCCCATGTTAAGGAACAGCAGGCCACCTCTAGAAGCTGAGAGCAGTCCCACCCACAGCTAGAGAGACAACAAGGTCCTGAATCTTATAACCACAAGGAAATGAGTTCTGCCAATAAATGAGCAGGGAAGGGGACCCCGAACCAAGATGAGAACTCAACCTGGATGACACCTTGATTTAGCCCCATCATTCTCTGAGCAGAGAACGCACACAACCTTTGCCAGACTTCTGAGCTTCAAAACTGTAAGCTAATAGTTGACAGTCCTTTTAAGCCACTAAATTTGTGGTAATCTGTCACGCAGCAATAAAAAACTAATATGTTTATAGTATACTTTCACAACCAATATATCAGAACACTATCAATTCCTATTCCATCATATTATTTGTTCTCGTTAATCACACTTACAGGACTTTAAATTTTCTCAAAATTAAAAAAAAAGTTCTAATGCTCTTTCATGTTAAGTGTATGGATTACATTGGAGACAGATCTGAATAGTCTGGGAGGTTCATTGTCCCTCTTCTGTGGTGGCTAGACAGAAAGAGCAGCCTGGTGCCAGCCACTGCACTTCAGTGAGCTCCTCTTTCAAACCAGGCCACCCCCTCAACCACAAAGCCCATACTGTTACAAAACTGCCCTCCCAGAGCACACTGCCCATTAAGATTAGTGGGCTCCATCAGTGATAGACTGGATAAAGAAAATGTGGTACATATACCTCATGGAATACTATGCAGCCACAAAAAAGAACAAGATCGTGTCCTTTGCAGGGACAAACATGGAGCTGGAGGCCATTATCCTTAGCAAACTAATGCAGGAACAGAAAACCAAATACTGCATGTTCTCACTAACAAGTGGGAGCTAAATGATGAGAACACACTGACACATAGAGGGGAACAACACACCCTGGGGCCTATCGGAGGGTGAAAGGTGGGAGGAGGGAGAGAAGCAGGAAAAATAACTAATGGATATCAGGCTTAATACCTGGGTGATTAAA
This sequence comes from Pan paniscus, assembly GCF_029289425.2. Lineage (NCBI taxonomy): Eukaryota > Metazoa > Chordata > Mammalia > Primates > Hominidae > Pan > Pan paniscus. The sequence continues at coordinate 102,691,692 of NC_073258.2, forward strand.
TAATCTGTGCAACCAACCCTCATGACACAAGCCAGTCATTTACACACACACACACACACACACCAAAAAAAAAAAAAAACCTATTTCCTGTCTACCTAGGACATTGCTGGGGTGCATCAGCAAGATCCTAAGTAATACCCAAATCATCCTTACGCATTGTTCCTGCATCTCCAAACCACCCTTGGTTCTCACACCCACTACTCAACTTCACACATCCAGGGCCCTTTGCATCAAGTCTTCTATTTGAAGACTATGATGTGTGTTGCTACTTCTAGTTGTTTATGTTTTTTCTGTCATGTTTTAGAAATATTTTTAAATAAGTCATTACTTGCCTTTAGCCTACCTCTGAGTACTATAGCTCTCAAAGCTATTATCAGTAAGTTAACTTTTTTTGTTTATACTTAATCTATGCTGGCGTAAAGAGAAGCTATTGGATCTATATATTGCTGGGGGGTTTTCTTCCAACTGGACACAGAGTGTTTACTGACCATTAAAGTGTAAGTGGATGAAAGATTAAAGCATTTATATTTTTAAACAGGACCAGTTAGCCAGAGAAGTCTTCAGAATCTGAAAGAATGACTCTAAAATATGTCATTCAGACTATCAGCATGTGACTGCTACCTATTATGCCTACTTCCAAGGCACATGTACATGCTACTGGGGAAGTAGATAAGAAAGAAAGAAAGAAAGAAAAGAAAGAAAGAAAGAAAGAAAAAAAGAAAGAAAGAAAGAAAGAAGAGAAAGAAAGAGAGAGGGAAAAAAGAAGAAAAAGAAAGAAAAGAAAGAAAGAAAGAGAAAGAAAGAGGAAGGAAGGGAGGGAGAGAAAGGAAAGAAAGGAAGGAAAGGAAAGAAAGAAAGAAAAAGAAAGAAAGAAGAAAGAAAGGAAAAGAAAGAGAAAGAAGAAAGAAAAAAGAAAGGAAGAGAAAGAAAGAAAGAAAGAAAGAAAGAAAGAAAGAAAGAAAGAAAGAAAGAAAGAAGAAAGAAAGAAAGAAAGAAACGAAAGACAATTGCCCTTATCCCTTAACATCTCCTAAGAGTCAGGTCTGAGTATCTGAGGCTCAGGATTATGACCTGAAATATACCTTCTCATTTGCAATAGGGTTTGAGACCTCTTAATACTTTTAAAGCATCTCACAAGGCATCCTGGAAGTAATGTTGTCCGTGGTTAGTCAATTATAAGTCAAATATATCTTTCCACTCCAAAGCCCCCAAAAATTAAAATTTCTCACTGCTCTCTGGGTCCATCTTTCCCTTTAGTATTCCATGGATTCCCATTCTGCTTTCATCCTCAATTTTTCAATCATTTCCATAGGCTTTAGATGGGATAAAAATGTGAAGCCCCTATCTCTTGCAGTACCATAAGGAAGATTGCCTCTGTCCCAGCTCAGCAAAGATTTCAAGGCCCAGATTCAAAACAACAGATTGGCTTGCTAAGCAACAAAATTATTGCCTTGATTTGTAGGGGAATTTGCCTCGTGGTGCTCATATCATTACCGATATAAAAGGCAGTTCTGTGCTTCTCCAACCTGGCAGGCATCTGACTCCACTGCCAAGATACAACCTCAGCTGTGCCTCTGTGATACGCATTGGAGACCATGGGAGTCCATGTGCACCCTCCTGCAATTTTATCTCATGTAATCCTGTTCACGATGTATTCACTGCTTTCAGAGGATATCAAAGTGAAATCACCTTAAATGACGACCTTATTATCATTTTTGTCCATCCCTGAACCCAAATCAGATTCTGGTTCTATTCTGGGCTTAGCTATGTCACCCTGACATCTATAACCTCAAACTTACTTTTATTCAATCCTCTTCCCACTTAATTTTTCAGCCACTTTTCCCCTCCCTTGAGTATTATATAACCCTAACTCTGGACAAAGTACCTTCTATTCAAAACTAATTCTTGATCATTTCCCTTGTCTCTCTTATCAGTAACTGACATTTGGCCCTGCATGTTCCCTGCTGTCCTCTCCTAAGGAATCCTTACCATCCAATTCCCTCCACCTTAGTAGGAAAAGTAGAGGGGACCAGCTTATTCCTAGAGTATATCTAGAATTGATTCATCACTCTTTTATCGACCATCCTTCATGTAAACTTCATACCATTCCTACTGGTTCAAAAAGAGTTCAGATAAAGACGTATTTTAGAATGCAGCTGATCAGGATATAAAAGTACAGTATATTTATTACAAACAATAACAAAATAGTTAACCATGATTAGATATGAAAACAAGAAAAACTATTTGGGCAGCAAACTCTTACTACTTTTAAAATGGTATGGCATCACCTAGAAATAGTAAGGTTTTTACATCATGTGTAGCTTATATATTAATCTGCATAAAAGTTATTTATTGTAACTGTCTTCAGTAGAAATTATCTGTAGATTATATAATCATATAAAGTATAAAAATAAGTAAAATATTCTCTTCAATTTTCCTTACAACATATTATGGTTTAAAAATGCTTCAAAGAAAAAGCAAAATCCTTTAAAATCACTATAAATTTTAGGAAGACAAGTTGTAGTTCACTTGAAACAAATTTCATTGTATATTGTTAATATAGTCAGAAGTAAAAACATACAAAAAGCCATGTTTTCTTTTATAGAATACTACAAAATTGAAGTTTTCTAATTAAACTCATAACATCTAAATGCCATCTACAGTTAAATTTTGCCTAATATGTTTGAAACACTAAGTGAAAAGATAAACTTCTAAAAATCTTTAATATATTATCATTGTAGAACTTGCATTACAATGTTAAATGAGATTATTTAAAATATGGATTGTACATTCTTCTAATTTTCATTGAAACAGATTTAATCTTGACAGGTGAGTTGTTTTTGGTCCACGTGCCCCATCGAATTCCAGTTGCAAGCAATTTTCCAGAGAAGTGATGAATGCCATTTAGATTTGCTAGACCACACTCGTTAAACCACCAGCCAGTCTTGTTATGGAGGTGACTGCAGCTCTTCACAGACTGACCATTGACCAGGCATGCAGGGCGACACCCATCATTATCAACATCTGATGTGCTAAAAGGCATTGCATTTTGATTTTCTTCTTTTTTGAGACCCCGGAATGCATCACCTGGGAAAAAAATTTTTAATGATCGAATTTAAAGGAAATTTCTATTATTTTAATTAATCATTACCAGCATATTAGGCAAGAGCATCACATCTGGAAATAGGGTTTAAATTATTTTCCTACTGTTTATCATGTTAAAATTCTCCTACTCGAAGATTCAACATGTCACAATCTGGTGATGAGTTCCTCAACACGACAGGCATCTTTAAATGAATATTTGATATAAAAGTCACAGTCCAAAATGGAGTTTTGCTGTGTAGACAAAACCAGATAATTTAGGCCAAAACTTATAGCATACAGAGCTGTCATAATTTGGACAGACCAATATGATAATTGATAATTTAGGAAAAAAATTAATTTACACAGGGTAGGTTTTCATACCACTACCATTTATGTCACTTTAGCTAGAGAAACTTTTACCTTTAAGAAATTTAGATTTACAATTACAGAAGTTGGAGTTTTTTTCTAGGGGCCATCAACTTTATACAGAATACTAAATGCCCTCAAGAAAAATTCAGATATACTGTTGAGGTATACCTTTTCTTCATGGCTCTTCACATGATTTATGGACCAATTGGATAGTAGTTAAGACAATACCGTTTTTAAAGGGCTTCTACTGAACATTGTTTTGTTTTGTTTTGTTTTGTTTTTAAGACAGAGTTTTGCTCTTGTCCCCCAGTCTGGAGTGCAATTGCATGATCTCGGCTCACTGCAACCTTCACCTCCCAGGTTCAAGCGATTCTCCTGCCTCAGCCTCCCAAGTAGCTGGCATTACAGGCACACACCATCACACCCAGCTAATTTTTGTATTTTTAGTAGAGATGGGGTTTCACCATGTTGGCCAGGTTGGTCTTAAACTCCTGACCTCAAGTGATCCACCCACCTCGTCCTCCCAAAGTGCTAGGATTACAGGCGTGATCCACTGCTTCTGGCCTGAACATTGTAGGTATGGTATCCCTCGTATTTACAATAACCCTGCAATGATTAAGTATCCTGTCCAAGATGACCCAGTTAACTCAGTGGCAGGAGCAGGAGTCATATTTTGTTTCATAAAATTCCATAAAGTTAAAGATTCTAAGTAAACCCATAATGCCTCCATTTCACCTATATGTAAGCTTTGGCTAATGTTTGAAACACTAATTTAAAAAAGAAGCCATATGCAATCTGTGGAGAAACCAAGCTCTATGTTTGTTTCATTATTTCTGAAAGTTTGGCATCTCTTGTGATAAATCTTTTGAAAGAGCCTGAAGAACTTCATTAGCAGTGGTGGCCTATCCTATACCCCAATTCTGCTGATTATTAAAGTCTCTGACTCTGCACTTCATGGGAAACAAAACACACACATTGTAGGTATTTTCAGAGAATATATAATCTCCATCACCCACACAGTGTGATACTTTTCCAAAGTTCCAGTGAGAGACAATACCCATGGAGCATTGCCTAAACAATGTGATCATTCCATGGATACTCTCCCTAGATAAAGTCCGACCACCAGAAGGATCATACAGCACATAAGCTCCTCGAGAGATTTTATTTAATTCATTTAAAAAATATATGCATAGGTTTATTTCCTTAAAAATAGCCTATTAAAATATAGCCATCATGTTTTCTGTGAGAGTGTGGTTGGAGAACACAACACTTTTGTTTTCCCTAAGAATCCAGAGACATTTATCTCAAGTCTTATAATCAGGAATAGTTGGGATTCTCATGGAACAAGTGTGTTGCTCAAATATTCAAATTCATATCTCTGTTTTTGCTCCAAGCTCAAAGCCGAATTTGTGACCTGCCTTTACCAAACACCTGATCACATTTAACCCATTGGTTTTATCTGTATTTCTATCATTACATTCTGCTGACACCTTTTTCTTTTATTCTTTTGATTACATTATGTGATCAACAGTTGAAAGTTACTTCATAACCTTGTTGGGAAAATGTAGAATACAGTATGGCAAAATTTGAGACTTTTGTAACGAAAAAACTTTTGCCATTATCAATATTATCTTTTAATTAGATCCTAGTCATCTTTCAGAGAATCCCCACATAAACTTTTCCTAATATAGTATATTCCATCTTTAGATAGTTCTTTGCACTTTTAGAGAGCAAGCATTGAAAATCATATATTGTAACTTTTTAAACTTTTCCCTATAGATCATGATTGGAATTTCAGACTTTCACCTAATATCCCAGGTGTAAACCCCTCAGGTATCATAGATTCCAACCATGTCAGACAACTCTCTGTGACCTATAATTTTCCTCCCTCTATGCCTTAACTTAAGCTGCTCTGTTTGTCAGCCTTCATTTGCTAAAAGCCTATCCATTCTTCTAAGACTACATCAGTGGTTCTCAACTACAAGTATGCCAACATATCCATCTGGCTTAAAATAACTGAATCAGATTCTACAGGAATATATACTTCTAAAAAGCTTCCCATGTTGAATCTAACATTAACAGCTTGTTAAAAATTGCTTTTCCATGAATATTTTTTGGGTGCAATCAACTGAAATCATTCTCACCCTCTTTCTGACCCCAAAAGTTCTATCAGTATTCTGTATTTCCAGTGTTACTTATCTTCCCCTTTATATTGGGAGCAGTTAAAGACCTGGGAACATATATCATTTATTTTTTGATTTCTAACACTAAATATACATAATGAACAAGTACCACAAACAGCAACAAGGGAGTTGAATTTAGTGCTTTTTAACTCAAATGCCTTTAAATTTTCAGCATTAAAATGCAAGTTTAACATCAAGTATTTTGAAGTTCTGACAAATTAAATTTATTTGGAAATGAGCAGATACATCAAAGTATAATGAAAAAACACTAAACTTGCTGTTCTGTCAGCCTGGATTCTTGCCTTGGCTCAGGTGACGTGATCTGGGAACGTTGGGCAAGTCACTTTATCACTCAGGTTTTTTCACCTGTAAAGTGAGATGACTAGAGATCATCTCTAACAGTCTGTCACTTCTAAATGTCAGCCTCTCTGAACATGAAAATGAAAATGCCTTCACAGCCTACTCCACAGGCTCTCTATCCAAAGAATCAACTGAGATTACATAAGGCAAATTGTTTTAGAGACTATAAAGCACTTCAGAAGCATGAGGTAGTACAATGATCATAACAAAGTTTCAAAACTCAAGACTTGGCCAGCTTTCTTATTCCTAATCTATTCTGTTATCAGTTATGTGTTATATATAAAGACAAATGCATTATTTTTATCTTCACTTAATAATGAGTCAGTTATAATTTAGATCTGGATAATTTTAGGAATAAAAAAAAACTTACCAGCATTTCCTGAATACCGTCCTAAGTGCATTTTAAAAAATCTCGTTTCATCCTCTAGCCAAAAATTATCATATGATGCATAAGCAAGAGTGTCATCTTCAGATTCCAAAGCCACATACAGCATAAAACTGGTATTTTTCTGATTTACTATATAAAAAATCTTTTTCAGTCCTAGCCAAAATTCTCCTGTAAAAAAAATGCTTTGTTTTAATATATTTTAATACAAATTAGAATAATGGTTTATTATTGAATGTTTGGTCTTGTTTAGCATTTCAAAAACTCTGAGATGGCTCACATAAGTAATTAAAGGCACTGGATGACCTAGCTCAAATTATCAGTGCTTACCTACTTCATAAAACAAACAAAATTCCTACTTCTACTTCACCAGACTTGAGAAAATCAGACCCTTTTTCATTTTTATCTCCCCAAATTAAGTAAAATTTGGGGAGAGAAGATAATAATGATCTCCCCAAATTTTATCTCCCAAAATTAAATTAGTCTTCATTTAAAGACTAAAATAGAAAGTCAAATTTTACCTTAAGGCATTTCAACATAAAACCAATTGAAATATTATGGCAGGTAACAAAACGTTATTTACCAGTAAATGAGAAGGTTTAACCTCCAAATCAGTGGTTCCTAAAGAAACATTTCCTAAAAACACTCGGTTGAAATTATTTTTTTCTGTCTTGGAATACTTTCTTAACAGACGCTTCTTTGTTACAATGCAGCTGGTTAATTTCCTATGCCCTGAACATAATGTAATAACATTGGAATATCCCCGGGTTTAGGGTCAATATTTCCAAGACAATTATAAGTTCAGGATGAAATATAAAACTCCCCAACTCGGACTGCATACTTCTTGCATACATATTCTAGCCAATGGCTTTCTACCTCTCCCTACCCACGTGGCATAGCCCAAATGTGTATATCTCTGCTCTGAGATATATGCCTCTACTGGAATCATAAAATTATTAAAGAAAATAAGGGTCCAGTCAAAACAAACTTCAGAGTTGGAGAATAACATGACAGCATTCAAACTCTTCAAATTATAGCTAAGGTATTAAGTCTTTCTTCAGAGCTCACAGGGGCAGACATTTTAGCAACACACTCACTTACGATTGAAAAGTAAGGAGAGAAAGTGGGCCCAGTAAAATGGCTCCATAGGGGTCCACTGAGTCTCACACAGTATACAACACTTCAATTTAAGTGCCCCTGCCATCTTTTCCCAGTACCCCACCCTCAAATTTAAGACTTAAAAATACATTTTCTGTAATCCTATATTTATTTATTTATTTATTTATTGAGAGTCTAACTCTGTCACCCAGGCTACGGTGCAGTAGTGCGATCTCGGCTCACTGCAACTTCCGCCTCCCCCCAGTTCAAGCGATTCTCATTCATGCCTCAGCCTCCCAAGTAGCTGGGATTACAGAGGCATGCACCACCACCCCCAGCTAATTTTTGTGTTTATTTTTTATTATACTTAAGTTCTGGGATACATGTGCAGAATGTGCAGATTTGTTACACAGATATACATGTGGCATGGTGATTCGCTGCACCCATGAACTCGTTATCTACATTAGGTATTTCTTCTAATGCTATCCCTCCTCTAGCCCCCACCCCCTGACAGGCTCCTGTGTGTGATGTTCCCCTCCTTGTGTCCATGTGTTCTCATTGTTCAACTCCTACTTATGAGTGAGAATATGCAGTGTTTGGTTTTCTGTTCCTGTGTTAGTTTGCTGAGAATGACGGTTTCTAGCTTCATCCATGTCCCTGCAAAGGACATGAACTCATTCTTTTTATGGCTGCATAGTATTCCATGGTGTATATGTGCCACATTTTCTTTATCCAGTCTATCATTGATGGGCTTTTGGGTTGGTGCCAAGTCTTTGCTGTTGTGAATAGTGCTGCAATACACGTACATGTATATGTGTCTTTATAGTAGAATGATTTATAATCCTTTAGGTATATACCCAGTAATGGGATGGCTGGGTCAAATGGTATTTCTAGTTCTAGATCCTTGAGGAATCACCACACTGTCTTCAACAATGGTTGAACTAATTTACACTCCCACCAACAGTGTAAAAGCGTTCCTATTTCTCCACATCCTCTCCAGCATCTGTTGTTTCCTGACTTTTTACTTATCACCATTCTAACTGGTGTGAGATGGTATCTCCTTGTGGTTTTGATTTGCATTTCTCTAATGACCAGTGATGACAAGCTTTTTTTCATATGTGGTTGGCCGCTTAAATGTCGTCTTTTGAAAAGTGTCTGTTCATATCCTTTGCCCACTTTTTGATGGGGTTGTTTGTTTTTTTCTTGTAAATTTGTTTAAGTTATTTGCAGATTCTGGATATTAGCCCTTTGCCAGAAGGATAGATTGCGAAAATTTTCTAACACTCTGTAGGTTGCCTATTCACTCTGATGATAGTTTCTTTTGCTGTGCAGGAGCTCTTTAGTTTAATTAGATCCCATTTGTCAATTTTGGCTTTTGTTGAAATTGCTTTTGTTGTTTCAGTCATGAAGTCTTTGCCCATGCCTATGTCCTGAATGGAATTGCCTAGGTTTTCTTCTAGGGTTTTTATGGTTTTAGGTCTTACGTTTAAATCTTTAATCCATCTTGAATTAATTTTTGTATAAGGTAAAAGAAAGGGATCCAGTTTCAGTTTTCCACATATGGCTAGCCAGTTTTCCCAGCACCATTTATTAAAAAGGGAATCCTTTCCCCATTGCTTTTTTTGTCAAGTTTGTCAAAGATCAGATGGCTGTAGATTTGTGGTGTTATTTCTGAGGCCTCTGTTCTATTCCATTGGTCCATATATCTGTTTCGGTACCAGTATCAAGCTGTTTTGGTTACTGTAGCCTTGTAGTATAGTTTGAAGTCAGGTAGCATGATGCCTCCAGCTTTGTTCTTTTTGCTTAGGATTGTCTTGACTATACAGGCTCTTTTTTGGTTCCACATGGAATTTAAAGTAGTTTTTTCTAATTATGTGAAGAAAGTCAATGGTAGCTTGATGGGAATAGCATTGAATCTATAAATTACTTTGGGCAGGCCAGGCACAGTGGCTCATGTCTGTAATCCCAGCACTTTGGGAGGCTGAGGCAGGTGGATCACCTGAGGTCAGAAGTTCAAGATCAGCCTGATCAACATGGTGAAACCCCATCTCTATTAAATTACAAAAATTAGCTGGGCATGGTGGCAGGCACCTGTAATCCCAACTACTCTGGAGGCTGAGGCAGGAGAATTGCTTGAACCCGGCAGGCAGAGGTTGCAGTGAGCCAAGATCACGCCATTGCGCTCCAGCCTGGGCAACTCTAGTGAAACTTTGTCTCAAAAAAAAAAAAATTACTTTGGGCAGTATGGCCATTTTCATGATATTGATTCTTCCTATCTATGAGCATGGCATGTTTTTCCATTTGTTTGTGTCCTCTCTTATTTCCTTGAGCCGTGGTTTGTAGTTCTTGAAGAGGTCCTTCACATCCCTTGTAAGTTGGATTCCTAGGTATTGTATTCTGTTTGTAGCAATTGTGAATGGGAGTTGACTCATGATTTGGCTCTCTGTTATTGGTGTATAGGAATGCTTATGATTTTTGCACATTGATGTTGTGTCCTGAGACTTTGCTGAAGTCGCTTATCAGTTTAAGGAGCTTTGAGACTGAGGCAATGGGGTTTTCAAAATATACAATCATGTCATCTGCAAACAGAGACAATTTGACTTCCTCTTTTCCTAATTGAATACCCTTTATTTATTTCTCTTGCCTGATTGCCCTGGCCAGAACTTCCAATACTATGTTGAATAGGAGTGGTGAGAGAGGGCATCCTTGTCTTGTGCTGTTTTTCAAAGGGAATGCTTCCAGCTTTTGCCCATTCAATATGATATTGGCTGTGGGTTTGTCATAAATAGCTCTTACTATTTTAAGATACGTTCTATCAATACCTAGTTTATTAAGAGTTTTTAACATGAAGGAGTGTTGAATTTATCAAAGGGCTTTTCTGCATTTATTGAGATAATTATGTGCTTTTTGTCATTGGTTCTGTTTATATGATGGATTATGTTTATTGATTTGCATATGTTGAACCAGCCTTGCATCCCAGGGATGAAGCCAACTTGATCATGGTGGATAAGCTTTTTAATGTGCTGCTGGATTCAGTTTTCCAGTATTTTATTGAGGATTTTCGCATCGATGTTCATCAGGGATATTGGCCTGAAATTTTCTTTTTTTGTTGTGTCTCTGCCAGGTTTTGGTATCAGGATGATTCTGGCCTCATAAAAAGAGTTACGGAGGAGTCCCTCTTTTTCCTACTGCTTGGAATAGTTTCAGAAAGAATGGCACCAGCTCTTCTTTGTACCTCTGGTAAAATTTGTCTGTGAATCCATCTTTTGTGTTTTTATGGAGACATGGTTTCAGCATGTTGGCCAGCCTGGTTTCAAACTCCTGGCCTCAAGCAATCCACCTGCCTTGGCCTCTCAAAGTGCTGGGGTTACAGGCATGAGCCACTACACCCAGCCCCAAATTTGTTTTCAAAATACACCAGTACAAAGCAGTCTCAGTTTGTACGCAGTATACCTGCCTGAAGACCTGGTTAGTCAAAACTCATATTCTTTCCCCATAGGAATAAATTTGAAGTAAGGAAGATGGCAAAGCCTGCATATGGATCTATAACTACCTAATTCAAGAAGAAGCACTCAATGGAAAAATCAGAAGTAATGCTGAGAAAATGCAAATAAATTCACTATACTCCAGAGCATGGCAGTTACCTGGGTATAAGCCAAATTGCTTCTAAAATCACTGGCATTCAGTAGCATTCTTAGCACTAGGACTGACACCACCACTTACCAAATCCTTGGATGACATTATTATGAGAGATTAAAGATTTACAATTATAAAAACAGTAACTGTCAAAATAGCATAAAAATTAGTAAACTCACTGGCAGAAGTTCCAATTAATGTAAAATTCTGCAAAGTTCAGAAATATTGGTATTTCTGTTTACCAGCAAAAGTGATGGTGCCATGTGGCAATAATGTAAACAGATTTTACATTGACTTGGGGTTATAATTTTCAAATTTTGAGCATAATGATGTTTACTGACATTTTAATAATATGCTCAGTTTAAATAATTTGGGTTTGCACAGACACATACCTCAATTCGCCATTTCATTGGCTTGCATAGATACAACACACCTCTCAAGAATTTTAAGATCTAGGACAACGCTGCCATTCAGTTTTTCGTTCTGCAAACAGTTGGTGAGCACCTGCCAGAATTCTGCTGGGTGCATAGTAGATACTTAATACATATCCAATCTAGAATTTTCACTCAAATCACATTTCACCAGATATCTACAAATAAAGATTTCCAGATCTCCACTGAAGACCTACTTATTTTAAATAATCTGGCATATGAAAAGAGGGTGATTTAAGTCATATTTTGATATTTGCAAGCATTTGCTATTTTTACTAAAGATCTGACCAATAGAGACTCTATAGATATAATACCAAAAAGAGTAAACAATGTAGAGTAGAAATACAAAAAATTAACCTAAAAGATCTCCAAATCCATCCAGATAATCACACCACAACCTTTGGAAATCAATTATCCCATCAATTCTTTTCTGTATCACAGTCCATCCACCTCCTCTGTAATCCATGTCACACATTACCTAAAATAAGCACAGAGAAGACCAAAATAATACACTATTATTTTCATTATTTGATAATATAACACTCATGCTTCATCCTTAGGCTTAGAAAAAGAGACGATGCTGCCACTGAGTTTTCAATGCAATCATATGTCATTAATTTATTCATATGTTTTTTATATTTCTAGAAATAATACTGTTTATTATAAAGCAAACCTGTAATTAACCTAAATAATACTGTTTGTTATCAAACAAATTTGTAATTAACTTAATCACAGTCCTTATAACAATCATTTTTAAAAATATGTATTTGCAGCTTTTTTCCCCCCCTTTTTTTTGAGACAGAGTCTCCCTCTGTCGCCCAGGCTGGAGTGCAGTGGCGCGATCCCGGCTCATTGCAAGCTCCGCCTCCCGGGTTCACGCCATTCTCCCGCCTCAGCCTCCCGAGTAGCTGGGACTACAGGCGCCCGCTAGCACCCCCGGCTTTTTTTTTTTTTTTTTTTTGTATTTTTTAGTAGAGACGGGGTTTCGCTGTGTTAGCCAGGATGGTCTCGATCTCCTGACCTCGTGATCCTCCCGCCTCCGCCTCCCAGAGTGCTGAGATTACAGGCGTGAGCCACCGTGCCTGGCCGTATTTGCAGCGTTTTAAAGTTATCCTCTTATTACTCAACTTTATAAATATTCTTCAGTTTGTATGACAGTATTGCTCTGATGTGCAGAGCAATGTATTTCTCTATAAACTAAATTTTGAATTAAAACACTGGTGTGTGTGTGTGTGTGTGTGTGTGCGCACGGCTAAATATTTCACGTCCTTGTCTTTGCTCTTTTCTCCCACAAGCCTGGAAGTCCTGTTTTCAGACTGGCATTTTCAGAGAAAGGCATGATCTGTGCCCACTCAGCAGGTGCTCATAGACACATCTGTTGATGCTGTGTAAAATGCCCCTAAAAGGACCTCTGTAGGGCACCCATAGAAGCGATATAGGGAAGAAATCAGAGCAAAATTCTCCCTCAGAAACTTCCCGCATAGAGACAGAGAAAAGGCAGTGTGGAGGAAGTTAAGGAACCAGCACTTTCCCACAAAAGAGGTGATTATGCATCCCACTCTTCATAAAATTAGAAGCCTTCCTTTTCCACATCTGTTCAGACTCAGTTTTGAATCTGTAGGTGAAGTAACTTAGGTAATTTTAAAATTATTTCCCACCTAATTTCCAATTTTTTGACATCTTGTCAATAGATTCCAAATAAAATAATGGTAGTAACTCTAAGAAGAGAAACCGGTAGTATTTACTTAGGAAAAAATGACTTTATTATCCAATAAAGACTATCAATAAGGTATAAGTATCATAAACTTTCTTCTGCACAAAGAAGTGCCCAGGAAAATATATATATAATATATATAACTGTATGTGTGTGTGTGTGTGTATATATATACACACACACATATATATTCCATCAATATGCATAGTCTCTAGTAGAAATTTCTACTAGATATCCTTGCAGAGAACTACTAAGAATAGACATAAGAGTAATTTATTTTATCAATTTCAGAATGAATCAGCTTTTCAGTCTGCCTTGTACCCCACTGAAAGGTTTTTTAATTATTAATTTCTCATACAATCACATAAAATCATCTATCATCAGAAGAAATTATAACCATATACAGGAAGGGAAGTCAAAAGCATTTTTAGTAAGCTCCAAGGCAAAGCACACCATTATTTTCCAATATCCACAGGCTAATTAAAGCAAGCAAGTATTTATATTGCATAGTTCTGCCTGCTATAGTTCTGCCTATTATGAGGATAATATAAGCTTTTGCATCAGATGGATTTACTTTAAAGAGTATAACCATGGAAACTCAAATAGAAAAGTGAAAGACAGACTCTAGCTCTTTTATTAATTCATGTTTTGGGCATTAGAATTCTAAAAAACCAAAATTTTGAAAGTAGAACTTTACCTAATATATTTAAAATTTTTTGAGGAAAAATTAAATATTAAAACAATTTAAATTTTAACATAAATTAAATTGGTTGGATGTTTATCTTAGCCCACATAATACGGGAAAACTTTACCTCAAATGGGTAGCTAGATCCTTCTGGGTGAATTATGTATAAACCACTTGGTGTTTTGGTGACAGAGCCAATGGTATCCTTAATATCAGTGCAATCTAAACCTAGAAAAGCAAAATTATTTAATTGGGATATTTTCAAATGTACATTTAAGGCAATCATTTTACTATAGAGAATTGATAGTGCTATTATCATAATTTTCATTATTATTTTAACTTCTTCAAAATGAAAAATGGTCACAATTTTAGAAATAAAAAGAAAATATAAGGGATTAAAGAATTTATGCTGCAATAAGCCTTCACTTATAATATCACTGTTAGTGATTAGTTTCCTATACTATTTAAAAGTTTCATTTGGGATCAACACTTATTAAACATATTTTATAATTACACATTCTCTTTACCAATAAATAATGCCATTTCAGAAATTTAGGTTTATCTTAGAGAATGTAATGTGTAAAGGAAATCTACATGAATAGGGAGGAGAAAACCAAAAGGAATAAGTAGATTAACCACTACAGACACATATTTCACTATTCTATTCCCAACTTCAGAGACTGATGTGTTTGGGACCACTAATACCAGTAGCGAAAGGAAGAAAGGGGAAAATCACTTTCTTCCCCAAGAAATTATGCCTGATGTTAGAGCCTACTCTGTTGACAACAGTTAGAATTATAGCACCCCATAATCACCTTCTCCAAAGCACTCATCTCCCCAGGATTGTAAACACGTGTATGTGGATATGGATATTACATTTTCTGGAAGATACTCTACTCTGTAGCATCTTTTATAAGTGAAATAAATTCAACCCTTAGAGTGTCCATTATCCAAATGCCCATCTTAACATCCTAGTTCTACTCCTAACACTTTACTTCATAGTGTTATCCTAACTATTTACATAGTAAGGTATTACATAAAGCCTTTACCATAGTGCCCAGCACACCCAAATAATGAAGAAAATGCCATCTACAAAAACTTAGCTATAAAAAGTCATTTGTTTTCCCCTTCGTCTCTGGGAGACATAGATTTGTTGTTGCCTGTGTCCTTACTTGTTAAGAGATATTCTTATAATGACTTTATGCTCAGAGACATGAAAGAAGTTCATGCTGAAGGACTGATCTGGGTTGGAGTGTCTGCTATATCATTACCTTTCAAATTAATGTGAACAGATTATTTCGATTTTTCTGGGCTGGATATTTCTTATCTGATGATGATGATCACAGCAAGCAAGCCCTTATGTTGCTCTGCCTGTGATTCGGGCATTTTTTTTTATTTCCCTTGTGATAAACATTTGATTCGGGCAATATTTTAAGAGACTTTCCTGTATTTATTCACTTAATCCTCACATCAACTGTAAGAGGTAGGTACTATCAGTTTACTGATGAGAAAACATATCAAGAGAGCAGCAAGTCAGAAATTTGAAACCAAGGAGTCTGACATCAGAGTCCATGCTCCTGACTACCACATTATGCCTGCTTTGGGGCAGTTATGAGATATAATAAAATAATTTTAATAACAAAATAATGTGAGAAAGTGCCTGTCTTCCTACCTATCACATAGAAGATTTTTAGGCACTGTTTATTGTCTTCTTTTTCGAAGAAGAACATAAAGATCATGTTCTAGGCCCTCAATAATATTTATTTGCTTTAAACATTTGGGGATAAATTCATATTTATAAGATTTATAGGGTATTTTTCTTAGAAGTCCAAACCTCTAGGAATTAATATGCTGTATTTTAGTATAAAAAGTGCTAACTTTCAGTTTATTCTTGTCTTACATTTCTTTTTCTTTTCAAATTTTATGCCCCAATTTGAAACATTTCAAACATGTCAAAAACATTTTTTACAGGTGGGAGGAACTTTGAAACTTTCTTTTCTTCTATCTGAAGATGAATTATTAATAAGATGTAAACTGGGAGTCCAGAACAAAGCTATAGAAAGCTATGTTATTTTCAACAGCTTCAGGATATCTTTATACAGCCATGGCTTTCACATGGTTGAAAAAGTTTCCCATTTTAAGAAAGTACACGTTGTCTATGGTGAAATTTGCTTAATGGCAGGTATTAGCCCTCCAGTCTGTTAGAGAACGGTGAGCTGTAGTTTTTAAATAAAACCTTTAAATGGATCGACCTGTCCAGGAAAATTTTAAGCAATAAAAGACAAACATGAAAAGGCTGAAATACCAAAGTTCTCACCATGTGACTGAACAGGTCTGTGAGGAAAAGGATCCAGCTGTTTTCTAAAAACTTCTGTAGTCAAAAGCAGAACTCTGTTCATGAGCTCGTTAACCTAAACACATGCATACACATTTAAGTAAATTTATATTTGAAGAAATTGCCATCTCTAAGCCTCTCATAAACCCAGCTCTGAAATACATAATGGTGCCCATTTTTCTAGATTGATTTCTTACTGCTTTAACAAAGAATAAAGGCAAAGCTAAATAGCAATCATTAAATTTCGTAGTATCTACCTCCTTAACGTTGATTTTATCTGCCCCGATTTCTGCATTTGGCTGCTCTTGCACATCTGCCCTTCATACCTTGTCCAAACCATTGCTGTAGTTTCTTACCTCTTCCCTTGGCTCTTCCTCAAGTCATTAGCCACACAAGTTAATCAGATTGTGGCATTTCCTTGCTTAAACACTACAGTGGCTCCTTGGTGTGGTATGACTTTGTTCTTGTCTATTCCTATAGTCAGTTTTCCTTAAATACTCAACCTCACCAGCCACTCCACCCTGTACCAAATCCAAGAAGTTTCCCCAGAATGGAATGTCCTCTTCGCCTTACCCAACCTTTATGATTTTTAAAACATTTATTCATCCTTCATGACTGTTCACAGACTTTCTCCTCTGGGAAGTTTTTTGTATCTGAGAGTTCTCTTTTGTGCCATTCTAGCAACCACATTTTTGTCAACACATTTTAGTGCTCCACTAGACTATACCCCTTGAATTAAGTTCGATTTTTTTACGGCTTTTTGTTTGCCTAAAGTTTACTATGGTGCCTCTAACATGGTAGGCGCTAAATAGATGTCTGAACATGAATGCATTTTAAAAAAAGATTATACCTCCAGCTAACGATACATCAACGTGCACATGCAATAACAACACAATACTAAAACATCTATACCTGATTAGATAAATAATCCAAGGAAGCTTGTTGCTCATCCATCATATTCCTTAGTAGTTTTTTGGTACTTCTTGTGTAGGAAACAATAGAATTTTGCAAATTTCCTTAACCATAATAAAAAGTGGCTGTTAAATATTATATTGTTACAGAAAACAATTACAGTGAAAAATAGTGAATTTTACCTGATTTTGGATATGTATGTTAACTCAATACTATCTCAATTTATCTTAATACTCAGAATTACATATTTTAGTTAGTATATCTTTTGTTTAACTCAGGATTAACCCCAGAAATGATTGTCTCAATACTTCTTAATGAAACTATGCTTCCTACTAATATAGATTACCCAGAATAATTAATCTGTTATCATTAAGAGACAGTGTTCTGATTATAAATTCTCACTTTATAAGATGAGATATATAGAGGCAGGAGTTATAGGATTCATCAATTCTTACTGTAAAAGAAAGTTAGTGGTAACAGTTTTATACTAGGCAAGTTAATTTTAAAAAGTACATCTTTGTTTTAATTTTTCTATTAATACTATATTTACACAATTAAATTGCTAGCACATACATATACATACACATAATAAATGTTAGTCAAAGGTTTTGGTTATTTGGTTTCTGACTAAACATTTACTATACATTTTCCTTTTAAAATTTTTTTAAGAGAAAGTTTCTTATAGCGAAGTTGCGATAACAGTACAAATAACTTTTTCCTAATGCTTTTGAGACCATGTTGCCGTGATGTACCGTCACGCTATTTCAGTGTATATTTCTTACACCAAAGACATTTCTAATAACACACCACCAAAATTAGGAAATAAACATTGACTACCTATATTTCTCAGACCCTATGTGAGTTTTACCCAAGATAGTAATAATGTTGCCCCCTATAACAAAAGGGCCCACACACTATTACGTATGTTATTCTTTAAAATTTTATTTTCTAAGTTTCTTTCCACCAGCAGTAGAATCACATTAAAAAATCTTGATATTTTAAATTCTACCTCACTCCGCTTCCTCTCTCTTTCTTATTTTCAGTCTGTCACTTTCTATTAGCTTTTTCCTGAATTTAGCCATCTGTCTTAATAGGTCTAAAGCTGCACTCATTGGTTTGAGAAGCCTGAGACCCTTTTGTTGCACACAGAATTAGCTACATAGAGAAAGGATCCATTCATTTACCAAATATTTATTAAGCACCTATTATGGGCCAAACAATAAAGCTTCTGGCCTAGGATGATCAGGATGTATAGAAAATGACCCAGACAAAAGCTAAAGTATACTTTTCAGTGTCTACCCTAAAAATAATGAATCATATACCCTTATTATTGTGTTTATTTTTAATACTTACTACACATGAAATGTTTTTCTTCTCGTGTAATTTTAGTTTTAACATCACATGATTCCTCACAGTCTTCCTTACAAACAGTATCATTACTTTTACTTTCATCTTTTGCATTAGATCCATCTTCTACAATGTTAACTACTGAAGAGTCCTTTATATTAAAAAATAGAAATAAGAAAAAATACATTAAACATGTTATATGACCTAATACATAATAAAAAAGACTATAGAGAAAAGCTTAGATTTCAGGAAAGACAAGGCTGATCATTAGAGAGAAATATAAGCTATTTAATTCAAACTTCCACAAATAAACCTGATGAGTAAATAAAATCAAATGGACCAATTTCTTAATTTCCTGGGTAGCCACTCACAGGACAAGATTTGAAATATGAAAGTTTGTGGAACAGCTTTTTTTTTAAGCAAAGTGATTTTTTACTACCTATCAGATATTTCATTGAAAAGTTGTGGGCTAGTTTTTAATCTAGGCCTGAAATGTCTTCAAAATATTTTCATATCTGTTGAATCAATCCTCAGTTTATAGTTTCCTCAGTTTAAGTACAGTAATATTAAAGCAATTTTCAACATTTCTAAATAAATGTTTTAATTGTTCCATAAATTATATTTGGTAGTTATGATTAATCTTTTCAAAATTCTAATATATATCTTGAAAGCTAATCATGCTTTCCTAGCTAATATAATATTGCTAAAATTCTTACCGTAGAATGATGTACACAGTTACCTTGTACAGCTTCTCCACAAATAAAAATACATACATTTAAGAATAAGAGTGAGGCTTGGGATGGAGACATCATATTTTTCTTGGATAGATGAAAACACTTCTTCAAATATCAGTCAGCTCTTCGTGGAAAGAACTACAGAGCATAGAGTCTTCAGTTAAAAACCTCTGGAAAGCGTACAACAAAAACATAAGCCAAAACTTACTAGTTTCCATGCCCTGGTTTGAAACAACACCCTTCATATGAAAAACAAAGTAGCCTCTGGAGATCCTGACATTTTAAATTGTACAATTCCTTTTTTATCACTTCATGTCTGTATTATAAATCCAAGCTTTTGCAATATAGGCAACAAATAGATAAATAAGTAAATAAATAAATAAATGACAGATGTAGACAGATAAATAAAGCATGAATTTATAAATTCATCTAATTTTTGTGAGTCAGCCTTTTCTTGCCTTGGGAAAAAAAATGGCTTTGATAAGCTATACATCAATAATTGCAAACTGCTTGCAAAAAAATAGGAAGTAGAAATGACTGATGGAGTGGGAAAAATATTACCTTGGAACTATTTCTATAAAATGCTAAGTAGAAATTTGATCAAGGTGGACATCCAGAGCAGATAATTCAGACTTAAAATATACTTTTAAAATGCCAAATCTCAACGCTGGGCGCAGTGGCTCACGCCTGTAATCCCAACACTTTGGGAGGCCGAGGTAGGTGGATCACCTGAGGTCAGGAGTTCAAGACCAGCCTGGTCAACATGGCGAAACCTCGTCTCTACTAAAAAATACAAAAATTAGCCGGGCGTTGTGGCAGGTGCCTGTAATCCCAGCTGCTAGGGAGGCTGAGGCAGGGAGAATCGCTTGAACCTGGGAGGCAGAGGTTGCAGTGAGCCGAGATCACGCCACTGCACTCCAGCCTGGGCGAAAGACTGAGACTCCATCTCAAAAAAAAAAAAAAAAAAAAGCCAAATTTCTAAGACTCTAATTAATCTGTAATTAGTTGTAATCTAATTACAACTATTTTGTTAAAACTGTAAAAATTCTGAACATCAGAGAAATAATATTATTGAAAATGACCACTCTTCGAAGCTTGATAGATCAGTGTCTTCAAATTTTCCCTTTCAATGTCTCCTTCCCTTCATTCTACACACATGCCTAAGTCTTCATTATCCTCAGATTAAGAGGCAAAGCAAAACTTTCCTGCGTCTTCCTTCTGGTTCGAGACATTATTTTCTCCTTCTCCTTTCCTAACCTGAGAACTGCCATAGTTTTTATGGTACTAGTACAATGACTGATACACAAGAGGCACTCAAATATTTTCTTAATGAAGAAACAGCTTAAAATAATTATCTGTTCTCTGACTTTCCTTCCTCACCACCTACTATTTAAACCCAAACAATCATATCTCTTATTTGTGGCAATCACTGTCTCAGAGTTTTTTCAGTGAGACAGTATGAGATGGTTGGGAGTGCCGGCTCCAAGACCAGATTTCCTGATTTAAAGATTAGTTTCAACACTCCCTTACCCTGGAATCTTGGACAAAGTTACTAATATTGCTATAGCTCAATTACCTCCTTTGTATTATGGAAATTGTTGTATGGATTAAAAGATTAATATATGTAACATTGCGGACAATATTGATGACTTTTATAATTTATATTAATAGACAAATACACATATTGTAATCTTAAATTTCTAGTTGAAGTCTTACAAAATTGAAGTGAAAATGGCAGAACTTCAACAGAAGTTGGCAGAACTTTAAATCAGCCAGATGTTAAAATTCTTTGTTCTTTCACATCTTGCCCAGAGACCAATTCAGGAAATTCTTATTTGAGCAAGAAAATACTTCAGCAGAAGATGGAAAAAAAAAAAAATAGCCTCAGCCAAGACAAAAGTGAAAGCACAAAAAATTGTCCATCACAGCTGCCACATGGTTATAATACTTGTTAAATTAAATAAGCAGGAGGCCATTGCCTGAGGCTGTCTCTGTACTTTGAGTTCCTCTGTAGCAAACTGCAGCCTGACTTAGGAGTATATATTTTGTAACAAATAGTGGAGTTTCAGCCAATCATAGGCAGCCAACTAATCAGAGTATACCCAAATAAGATAAACACCTAGCTGTAGGCAATCACATGATTCCTCTACTTTGTTTCTGTGTCGAACAAAATCTTGCTGCTCATGCTGCTGGGTGGAGCTCTCTGAACTTCTTGTTCTGGGTGCTGCCCAATTCGTAAATCATTCTTTGCTCAAATAAATTCTGTTTATTTTCTGTTCTAAAGATACTAAAAATAATATTCAGGCTGGGCGCAGTGGCTCACGCCTGTAATCCCAGCACTTTGGGAGGCCGAGGCGGGTGGATTACCTGAGGTTGGGAGTTTGAGACCAGCATGACCAACAAGGAGAAACCCTGTCTCTACTAAAAATACAAAATTAGCTGGGCGTGGTGGCGCATGCCTGTAATCCCAGCTACTCAGGAGCCTGAGGCAGGAGGATCGCTTGAACCCGGGAGGTGGAGGTTGTGGTGAGCCAAGATCGTGCCATTGCACTCCAGCCTGGACAACAAGAGCAAAACTCCGTCTCAAAAAAAAAAAAAAAATATATATATATATATATATTCAAATTAGATAAGTTATGTGAATATGCTTTATAACCATAAAGTGGTTATTATTAGTTTCCTTTGTAAATAAAACATCAACCATTTATGAGACCACATTAATGAAATTGCATGTCTCATAGACATCTCACATTTAACATGTTTGAAGCCTAACTCGTATTCCTTATTCCACCCCTACCTATTCTTTCCCGTCTTAGTAATGGCAACACACTTTATCCAATTGTGTGACCCAAAAATCTGAGTCACATTTGACTTTTCTTCTCTCGCTTACTGCAACCATCCACCAACACATCTTACTGGCTCAAGGTTCAAACTGTAAACATTTCTCGCCACCTCCACTGCTACCATCCTAGTCCAAGTCTGCCATCTCTGGTAACCTTATCACTGTCCTCATTGTTTCTGGTCTTATCTCCTATAACCTAGTTTTCCCCATGACAACTAGAGGGTCTCTTTAAAGGTTCAATAAAATTGTGTCACTCTTCTAATCAAAACTCTCCAATGGATTTCCCTCCATTGAAAGTTGGATTTTACATTAAGTCCTTGCATACAATACAAGTCGCCACTAAATCTGGGCCATGTACCTCTACAATCTCATATGTTAGCACACTTCCCTTATTATATGGTTTGGACCTGCATCCCTACCCAAATCTTTTTATTTATTTATTTATTTTTTTATTTTTTTTTGAGACGGAGCCTTGCTCTGTCACCCAGGCTGGAATGCAATTGCACAATCTCGGCTCACTGAAACCTCTGCCTCCCAGTTTCAATCGATTCTCCTTCCTCCGCCTCCCAAGTAGCAGGGATTACAGGCGCTTGCCACCACGCCCAGTTAATTTTTGTGTTTTTAGTAGAGATGGGGTTTCACCATGTTGGCCAGGCTGGTCTCAAACTCCTGACTTCAGGTGATCCACCTGTCTTGGCCTCCCAAAGTGCTGGGATTACAGGCGTGAGCCACCATGCCAGGCCTCCCCACCCAAATCTTACGTCAAACTGTAATCCCCAATGTTGGAGGTAGGGCCTGATGGAAGGTGATTGGATCATGGGGCCAGATTTCCCCACTGATGCTGTTCTCACAATAGTGAGTGAGTTCTCATGAGATCCGGTCATTTTAAAAGTGTGTGGCACCTCCCCTCTCTCTTTCAGTCCTGCTCCTGCCATGTAAGATGCCTGCTCCCACTTTTCCTTCTACCATGAGTAAAAAGCTCCCTAAAGCCTCCCCAGAAGCAGATGCTGCCATGCTTTCTGTACAGCCTGCAGAACCATAAGCCAATAAAACCTCTTTTCCTTATAAATTACCGACTCTCAGGTGTTTCTTTATAGCAGTGCGAGAACTGCCTAATACACCCTACCTCACTCTAGTCCAGCAACAGTGGTCTTGTGCTGTTCTTTGAGCACAACAGTATGATTCTGTCCTCACAGTCTTCTGTACTCACAGACCCCTGTGCCCTTATTCTTCATCCAGATATTTGAATGGCAACCTCTTTCCTTCATTCAGACCTCTGTCCTAATTTCCCTTCCTTTGGGGCCTTTCCTGAGCACCCTCTCACAGATAGAACTGACATTGGTCTCTATCCCCCTTCACTATCCCACTTTCCATGTAGCACTTTTCACTACCCTAATATGTTCTAGTGGGGAAGAAAAATAAATATAAGCTTCACGAACATAAGGACTTTGAAGTTTTATTCACTGTATCCCTAGCACCTAGAAAGTGCTTGGCACATAGTAGGTGCTCAATATATATTTCCTCAGCAAAAGAAGGAATTGTTTTATGGTTTTAAAGTGTGAAAGAATATAACATTGTATTTAATTCAGATGCCCCTTCTGATAAAAAATAGGGATTTTAGGGTAACATTCTTCTTTACTGCTTGAATGACAACTGCCTTTCCTGTCAAGAGATGAAGTTTACAAAATCCTCAAATTTTTTATTATCCAAATATCTAATCCTAAAGCCTTTTTCCATAAATAACACTGACAAAAACATCATGACAAAATCAAGCATCATGATGTTCAGAGCCCCTTGGGCCCTGCCTTTCTATAAGAATCTAGGATTCTACAACTTAAATAGAATGTGGAAAACCCACTTAATATTTTGAAGAAATAAAGAAAGAATTTAAAGGTCGAAAAAACCTATGATTAAAAAAACTGGCAACATTGTTTGAAATTTCTTTTCTTCTTGGTTGTTACCGTAAAACAATATTTGAATGAAGAATAATTATATAAGTCTAAACTGAAATAAAATCCTAAGCCCCCACTGACTGAATAGACCCCCTCTTGGCCAAGGGGACCCTGGGAAAACCTTAAAACTGAGTTCCCAGCCATAATGGGATGGAAGGTCAGCTATGCCTCATTATATCCTCTTCCTGTTGTAGTTTGGACACAATTGCCAGGATTAACGTTAAAGTAGAGATCATTAGACTGACAGAACAGACACTTGGTGGCAGTAAGATATCAAATTACAAATAGGACCTAAGGCCATGCCAGGCAAGGGTTAAGTCATGCACTCCTACACTTAAAGAATAAACTATGTTTAACTTCCACAAGTTTTCTGTTTTTCTCTAGCAGCTAAACAAACACTGGCCTTGAGATAAGCAATAGTAAAACAATCGTAGCTCACCACCAGACACTGACTAACTGACCCTCTGTTCCATAAGCCATAACTACAGCTTTGATTGGACAACAGACTGATTTCAATAACTTTCTCCTGATGAGAACACCACCAACCATGAGGTGGTTCTGGCCAGTTTAAGAGGACTGCTCACTTGAGTGCCTTTGTGTCCTAAAAGAATTTAGACGTAATAGGGCCTAATTGTAATGCAATTAAATGTTCAGCCTCCAGTCCAAAATGAACACGGGTCATATGTTACTGTTTGTTCAATATACATGCATCAGAACTACCTTCATAAATATTCATAGCTCCTCCTATATCCTATAAATTATGTATGTTTAGCCAACTTTTCAGCATAAATCTCCTACCTCAACATCCCTCCTTCAAAGTACCTGCCTCTTTAGGCTTCAGTTGGAGGCACACTCCCAGCTTGTGGGATGGCCCTCCTTTCAGGCTGTAACCCTTTCCTCTCCTTTCTAGATTCATAAATTACGTGTTCTTTTAAGTTAACGTAAGAAAGGATTTATAGCCAATTGAGAAACCAAATTATGCTTCTTAGTGCTAATATACCAAGCCACAAAGCAGTGAGATGCCTAGGACTTACGAGATCGCGAACTAATAATATAGCAAAAGCTGGACTTTTGGAAAGCTAACCATGCCTAAATATTCCAAATAGCAACCCTAATATTCTCATATTCATCTGTACTTTGCACTGCCCTACTTTGCTCAGATCACCCATGGGGAGAAAAACTTGTGATGACAGCAGTGGGAATAGAATCAAGGCCATTGCCTGTGGCTAGGCCAATTAAAAACTTGGCAAGATAGCCAAGTGTCCAGTTGTATACATTTAGCTTTTCGTGTCAGAATTGTATATTTTATCCTGTTGGTATGCTCCTGAAGGAGAGTTCATGTGTTTTGTGTCTTAAATCGAAACTGGATTTGTTGTGGCACTTTAAAATCTGTCGCCAGTGTACATTCCAATTTGAGTCATTGCAACCAAGTTTGCAAAGATTGTTTTAAACAGTTTCAACTGGAAAAGTTTATTATTTGAAATCTTAAAATGAACAAATTAATTCACAAAGGCAGAGACATTTGAATGGTGGGTGAATAATCTTTATTTGGTCTGTACTTTCTGCTTCCAATCTGGGAATTTTTCCAAGAAAACACTGACTGAAATACAGTCAGAATTTATATATGCATTTACATTAGGCTCCAACAATAAGATTCAGCCTTTTTCAAAACTGTCACTTGCATAGCCAATAAACTAGTGGCTCAAAAATCCATTTAATTTTCCATACTTCCCAAAACCATTTCAATGCGATGATCTCTTTTAGCATATCTTCCCAAAAGATTGCTAGTTTTGCTGTGATGGTCCATTTGCAGAATCTGGCAGCAATGCAAGAACCATTAGGAGGCTTTGAAATGTAGACCTTATAAGTAGGGCAAAGGCAAGGAAGACGACTGCAGAGGGAATGCCAGAAGCACTACCGAGTGGATGAGAGAATGTAGGGAAGGAAAATTTCCACTTCACAAAGACATTTTAAAGAGACGGTGTTTGGGGATGGTGATGCCACAGAAAGACTCACAACTCAAAATCTCACAACAGGATTCAGTAGTTTAACAAATTCAACTCCAAACTGTCCCCCAGACAATCACTGCAGACTCCTCCCGGTGGCAATTGCCTGTATCTGAGGATTTTACATCTGTCTTTCGTCACTGTCGGTACTGCCACAAAAACACTCTCATAAAAAGGGAGGCAGAACTGCATCAGGCTCTAAAACACCACTCAGCTCACCCCTCGCGCAACAACCCGGGTCCCTAGGGATGCCTGGGTTGCCACCCGCCGCTGGAGCGGCCGCCGGAGCCTGCGATTGCCTGCTTCGGGCACATCGTCCCGCCCCGACCTGTAGCTCCTCCCCGGTTTCCGTTGTCAAGGACGCGGCGTTGGTTGTTGTCAAGATGGCGGCTGCAGGGTTGCTGCCGCCCCATCTGCTATTGCCCGGCGAGGTCGCCGCTGCCTCAGCTGCCATCGCCACTACAGGCACCAGTGCCGCTGCGCGGGAGCTAGGGCTGTCGAGGCCAACCCTTCCGCGCCCGTGACGCGGGGCCTGAGAGACGGAGTGTAGGGAGGGGCCGAGCAGGAGGAGGAGGAAGCCAGAGCTGCCATGAGGGAGGTGCTGGGGGCGAGCAGAGAGGCGGCGCTGAAGTGAAGGATGCTGGCGGGGAGGCCCGGAACCCGGAGCGCGGTCGGGGAACTGGGCACTGAATCATCGGACAACCTCGACAGAGCCCCCCTCGGCCCTCGGGAGAGCGGCGGGCATCACCGACCTGGCGCTTACCTGTATCCTTCCCAGCCTGTGGCTGCCAGGGTAGCGATGCTGAAAACGGGGCCCATCTTTTTCCAATTAGATTCCCATTACCTTTGACGCAGGGTGATCAAAACTAGCAAGTCATCTTAGTGCAGATATTTCCTTTAGCAACTGTCGTGTCTCACCTTAGACCTGAAATTATACCATTTTATCTAATTCTGTGGCTGCTTCCCCCCATCACCCTGTTATCCTACTCCCATTCTTCAACTTTGTAAAATTTTTGTGAATTTTAAAACACATCAACTGCGTATTCTGTGGGGATATTTTTATGCCATTATGTTCTTTACTTACATATTAACTACTTCCTGATTTATCGTACTACTTGGAGAGAGAAATTACACAAATAAGTAAAATGTTTTGCTATCCTAAAGAGTCCGTTTTAACAGTTATCCTAACACAGCCCTAAATGCATTTACCAGAGCTGCTAAAGTCTACACAGTTTGGTAAGTTGTTTTGTTTTCCATCTCTGCCCAGTCTGTTGTCAGAGCGACAGAAGAGAGGAAATGAGAAACAGGGGACCTGGACGCTTTACAATCTGGATTATCTCTGACTTTTCTCGAAGAGTTGGTTAAGCCTACCTTTGATGTTGCTGTTGGTTGCATTGTAGAAAATGGAAAGAGGAGAAGTATTTTGTTATCAAAATCTGTAAATCACGTTTATTCCTTTAGAGACTGTTGTGATGATTAGGATTTAACCTTTGTATTCCCAAAGGACTTGGTTGGCAATGATGGTGTTGTGTAATCATCTTCAGTCTTGTCAGAGATGAGTGTCTTCTCTTTGCAAGTTAACTCTGTTTTCTTATCCCCTTTGTCTCCAATTTCTAGGATGTTCTTTGTACTCTGTTACGATTTTAGCAGCAAGTCAACAATTTGTATTGAGTGCCTGCTCTTTGGCTGACTCTGTTCTAGGTTCTAGGGATGCAAATCTAGTGAGGAAGACAAATGTGTATAGAGCTTCACTAAAAGTAAAATATCTCTTCTCCGATCATGCTTTCTGCAATCTTCCATCCCTTCAGTCTTTTCTTTCTTTGGGCAAGTTCTCAAAATGGTAGCTTGCAATAGCTGCTTCTAGTTCCTCTCATCTATTCATTATTAACCCCATTCAGTTTGGCTTTTGCCCTTGCTGCTCCCCAAAATTGCCCTCTTAAAGGTTACTCTGAAATGAACACAATCATTTTCTGTATGGATTTAATTCTGGCCTCTTGACATTATATTTTCTTGGACACAACTGCTATTACACGACCCTGATTTATCTCTAAATCAGAAAATAGGGAAGTATTGTAAATGGCTCATGGAGAGTGTATTTTCTGTTATTTTCATTAATAAAATGGTTGTAGGCCTCATTTTTTAAATTTTATGTGGTATAAATTTTTGATACAAATGCCAGAGAAAATGTTCATAAATAGAATCCAGCAATACTTTGAATGAACACAACCAAATAGACTCTATTCCAGAATTAGAATGACATTTCCTGTAAAGAAATACAACACTAAAAAAGATCCTTAAAGGCTAAATATATAGTTAAAATTAGGCAAGTTATAAATGAACATTTTAATAGATGACCAATAGACTTTGATAAAATCCAACAACGTGTGTGTGTGTGTGTGTGTGTGTGTGTGTGTGCTGGTTTATATATATTTTTGCTAGTTTGTATATGTGTGTATATATATGTTTAGATCATATATATTTAAATTGGAACAGAGGAATTATTTTTGAACATAATAAAGATTATAACACTAAATCAAGAACATTATGTTTGCTAGTTGGAAAAACACTAAAGTACCTTTTATATAAGTTTAATTGGAATGTTCTTTGTGTCTATAATGTTTCCCATTGGATACCTAGCACAGAGTAGGTGCTCAAATTTACATGACTAAATGAAAAAAAGGAAAGAAAGCAAATGAAAGGACCATAGTCTTAAAATAAGCAAGTACGTGGTAACATTTACATTTCAATTTCAAATATGAACATGATACTCAGAGGCCATCTGGCTTTCTGTTGAAGACATTTTCTCACTGGAGTCAGAATTTTCTGACTCTAAAGGTTATAAAACAACAAAACCTTATAAAGTTTATTTAATTAAAATTAGCTAAAGTTCTATCATTTCAATCTCTTTTTCTCTTTTGAGAGTTCAAATAGAAATAGAATTTTTTTTACAAAAAAAAAAAGGAAGGTCTCTCATGTCCCCTTACACCTGCCTTTTTTTCCTCATAAATATCTCTAGCCTTCAACCCTCCCATTTTATCCTAGCACCCACCTTGCCTCTCCTTACCTCTCCAGTTTATACCCTATTCTTAACTATTTGAACTTTCTCTCACCAACATCTTTGGCTATTTGTACCCCAATCATTCTGCCTCAGCCGCTCAATAACTACTATAGTCCTGCTCCTTTACTCCTTCATGCGAATAATAAAAATGCTGTCAAAGAAAAATCACAAAACAATACAGATTGTACCACTAAAGATTGATGGTTTCCAGCTTCACCTAAACAGGAACAGGGTTCTTTCTTTTTCCTATGAATGCCTCTGCCAGGTCTCTGTCACCTTCCATCACACTCGATAGACTGTCTTACCACTTGATAAGACTTGGATGCCCTGACAGGTCTGTTCCAACAAACAGCACAAACTCACACACTCCCACCCACCTGTCTTTTTTTCCCCCCAGGCTCACTGATGGGATCTTACTTTTACTATAGAAAGTGAAGTGAACCCATTCAGCTGGGCCCAGTGGCTCACATCTGTAATCCTAGCACTTTGGGAGGCCGAGGTAGGCAGATTGCTTGAGTCCAGGAGTTCGAAACCAGACTGGGCAACATGGTGAAACCATATCTCTACAAAAAATACAAAAATTAGCCGTGTGTTGTGGTGCATGCTTGTAGTACCATCTACTTAAGAGGCTGAGGCAGGAAGATTGCTTGAGACTGGGAGGTGGAGGTTGCAGTGAGCCGAGATTATGCCACTGCACTCCAGCCTAGGCAACAGAGTGAGACCCTGTCTATAAATAAATAAATAAATTGTATTTTGCTAATACATACATAATAAAACATAGTTTTGTACCTTGTGTTTCTAAAAGGTACTGCCCCATGCTCATGAGATTTTGAAACTTAGGTACATAATACATTTCTAATGGCATATACTTTTGTATAACCCCCTTAGGAGCCAAGTTTTCTATAATGCACTAAAAGATATAAAAATGCATATGCCTTTTGTCCTCATATCTACCCCAGGGAATTTTCTCCAAGGGAATAATTCAGGAGGTTTTTATTAAATCATTACTATATTCTAAGAACCATGCCAGGCGTGAGAGTTACAGAAATGTAGAGAAGACACTTATCATGTACTCATGAAGGTGTCATCAAGTCATCTAGTGGAGGTTCGAAAAGGCTTCAAGGGAACGAACTGCTTGAGATGGCCCTGAAAAGATGAGTAGAGTTAGCCAAGCATGTGCCAAGAGATAATGGTATGATACATCATGGGTTGTTCTGTTTATAATTATCTTAGTGTGTCTGGGCATAGGATTCATACAGGGAAATGTTAAGAAATAAAGTTGAAAAAACAAACTATATTATAGAATGGTTTATATATAGGTCCAAGAACTTTGGAATTTTTCATGAAGGTGATAGGGAGCTTTTGGAGAACAACAAAGAGAAACACAATCAGATTTGCATTTAGCTGACTTTGTGTAGGTTCAAATAGAGGTTTAGAGTAAGATGAATTAGAGGAGCACTGTAGTAGTCCAAGCAAGGGATTTAGAGTACCTGAGTTAAGGGAGAGGAAGAAGGTACAGTAGAGGAAAAATCGAATCAACATAGCTTTAATATTTGGGGAAAAATGGGTTATATAATACATAGTTATTTGTGATGGCAACATTTTAAACAACCTAACTGGATAAAAGACTAAGTTGGGAGAGGAGAAGTGAGGATAGAGTGGGGTAGAATAAGCTATGCTTTAAAATCACATGTTACAATCCATATTATTCTTGGTTTTGTTTTTTTAATGTTAAGTATATAAAAATTCCCTTCTTTTGGACAGGTATTTAGCAGTGTTTTTTTATGGAACTCCTACCTTTACCATACAGCTTGTATAAAAAAACAAAATTTAACCAGCCATCTAATTTTTTTAAACTTGAATACCATATTTGAAATGATACAAAAGCAGCAGGATTCTTTATATTAATAATAATTCAGCAGGAAACATACTATACTATTATATATAAAGAAAGTAGAAAATCATTTGGTTAAATTGAAGACTACATAGTTGTCAGAACATTACAAACATTACATTTGTGATTTTCTTTATGCTGTCGTGATGAGACTTCAAACATGTCAAACAGAGAACAGAACTGTCTCCTCCTTGCTTCTCACTGAAGCCAAAGCATCTTCCTCCCCTCAACCTCATGTTGGCCCTGTGCACCCTGAAAGGAAGTTGCACTTTTCTTTACTGCTGAGTTGTCACTTTTAATACCTAGCCATCTCGTTGAAGTCTGGCTCTTGTTAAAATATTCTATCAGAGAAAAACAGTTTTTCTGTGCTAGCAAAGAACCAAATTTTCTTCCCTTTTGGTTTGATTTTTATAAATCCTTTAAAAGAAATCTTTAAGTAAAAATATGTTTGTGAGTGTGTTTGGGTCTTTGTCTTGAAGTAGTGTAAAATTTTATTTAAAATGAAGGTAAAATGAATTATGGCCTATGGTATAAAGATGGTTAAATAGCAACACAAAAGAAAACAAATAAGCCCCCATCCGCAAAGGTCTAAACAACAAAATGTTCAAATAAACCTGTTATTCTGAAATATGTAATAATAGAGTTTCTTTATAATATTGATGCTGAAGCATTATAGGATCCTGAAATTAACATGTTGAATTAACAAATTATGTACCGCATAGTTTATTATTGAGTGTATTTCTTGTATTCTATTTTACCATTAATAATCAATTTATGAGATTTTTACAATCTTGATTAAATGCAGCTTTTAAAGAGAATTTTGAACCTCCATCTTAGCATAAAAAGTTTTTAAACAAGCTGTTTGTTCTAAAAAAGACAAGTAGATACGCCCTACAATCTATAACTTCAGTATAATCTCATATATTTCTACATCTAATCATGAGGTACTAAATGTGATTACACGGTAATTCAATGAACTTTTTTTTTTTTTTGAGACAGAGTCTCGCTGTGTTGCCCAGGCTGGAGTATAGTGGCGTGTTCTTAGCTCACTGCAGACTCAACCCCTTCCAAGCTCAAGCGATCTTCCCACATCAGCCTCCCAAGTAGCTGGGGCTACAGGCATACACCACCACACCTGGCTGATTTTTGCATTTTTTATAGAGCCGGGGTTTCACCATATTGCCCAGGCTCATCTCAAACTCCTGGGCTCAAGCAGTCTGCCCACCTTGGCCTCCCAAATTGTTGGGATTACAGGTGTGAGCCACTGCGCCCAGCCAAATGAACTTCTTTTAATTCAAAATCATTAAAAACAGAAGACTCATGAAAAACAGAAAATTACTCTGACAAATTTGATAAAGATACTTAATAATGTCAATTAAAACACAACTAAATAAATTGGAGAAATTACTCATATTGCTACAACTTATTTAAGGAGAGTTTAATTTTATAAAATAAATTTCAAGTGAATAGGTGATTAGGATAACCAAAATATTCCTCTTTTTCTGTGACAAGCTTCTGGATACACAGATGACTATACATAGTTTTCCTAGTGGTTTTTTATAACCACTAAGTAAGTCACTAAGTAAATAACTAAACTGTATTCCTAACCATTCTAGTTATATTGCTATTTGACTGTTTAATATTTGAAAATGTACTTTCCTACTATAGATTAAGGGATCTGGTGAAACATTTACTCCATCTACTTTCTCTTAGTGAAATACAATCTTATTTCATTTTCTTATATTCATGACTATGAGGGCAACTTGTTAGTAAGTACTCAAATATCTGTGTAATGAGGCCAAGCGCGGTGGCTCATGCCTGTAATCACACCACTATGGGAGGCCGAGGCAGGTGGATCACCTGAGGTTAGGAGTTCGAGACCAGGCTGACCAACATGGTGAAACCCTGTCTCTACTGACAATACAAAAATTGACTAGGTGTGGTGGCATGTGCCTGTAGTCCCAGCTACTTGGGAGGCTGAGGCAGAAGAATCACTTGAACCCAGGAGGCAGAGGTTGCAGTGAGCTAAGATCATGCCACTGCACTCCAGACTGGGCAACAGAGTGAGACTCTGTCTCAAAAAAAAAAAAAACTGTGTAATGAATGAAGATATACAGTCTTCTTATCTGAGTTCATGATTTCTTTCTTTTTTTTTTGAGATGGAGTTTCGCTCTTGTTGCCCAGGCTGGAATGCAGTGGCACAATCTCGGCTCACTGCAACCTCTGCTTCCCAGGTTCAAGGGATTCTCCGGCCTCAGCCTCCTGAGTAGTTGAGATTACAGGTACCCGCCACCACGCCCGCCTAATTTTTGTATTTTCAGTAGAGACAGGGTTTCTCCGTGTTGGCCAGACTGGTCTCAAACTCCTGACCTCAGGTGATCCACCCGCCTCAGCCTCCCAAAGTGTTGGGATTACAGGTGTGAGCCACCGCGCCCAGCCTGAGCTCATGATTTCTAAAAGTAGATTTTTTTCTCCAGGAAAAGTGAGCTATATCTTACGTTCTAATACCAAGTCAGAATTTTTTTTTTTTTTTTTGAGATGGAGTCTTGCTCTTGTCACCCAGACTGGAGTGCAATGGCACAACCTTGGCTCACTGCAACCTCCGCCTCCCGGGTTCAAGCGATTCTCCTGCCTCAGCCTCCCAAGTAGCTGGGAATACAGGCATGCACAACCACGTCCAGCTAATTTTTGTATTTTTAGTAGAGACGGGGTTTTGCCACGTTGGCCAGCCGGGTCTTGACCTACTGACCTCGTGATCTTTCTGCCTCAGCCTCCTAAAGTGATGGATTACAGGTGTGAGCCACCGCACCCAGCCCCGAATTTTTTTTACATAAAATGTTTGCCAGTCATATACTAATGTGGGCACATACTAATTATTCCACAAAAACTATCATTACATCATTTGCATGAGGCTGTAGTTATATTTATCATATAGCACTGACAGTCATCCACTAAAGATGTAGACCATTGTTCTTAACTTAATGCTATCATTAGAGATATGAAAATCCATCTGGAGAAAAATTTAGAAGAAGAGCGCCAGATATTACTGCAGCAACAAAAAATATGTCGAAATCGAGCGCGTAAATATTTTGTGGAGTCAAATCGGAGAAAAAAGTAAGTAATTGCACTTTATTCAGAAGTATAGAAATTCAAAGTCAATATAAAGTAATAGTTTCTCTACTTTGTAGCACTTTATGAAACTAAGTCATGGCAGTGTTATCTGTGAAACATTGATCAAGATTTGTGTGGCTTTGTAAATTTTATTATTGTTTTCCTTCCCAAAGCACAAGGGTGGTGGTGTATTATCTAGGTCTCTGACAGTAGCAGTCTTTTTTTGTCATAGAACAGCTTATTGCATTGTCATATACACTTCTTAAAATGACTGTGAAATGTATTATCTTCTTTGTATCATTTCATGATTTCATGATAATTTTAAAATTACCAATTAATATTTAGTCTTTTGGTATACAGTTTGAGTTTAATTTGTTATTCACTTCTATATAATTTTTCTATATCTGCCACTTTTCATTCGTTCAATCTGAAAAAATGGAAAAAATATGAATAATGGTATAAAAATTGGAAAAATATGAATAATGGTAGCAATATGAATAACAGTAGAAGTGGTAGAAATGTTTTATAAGTGAATGCTAGAAAAAGGAGCTTTCTAGGGTAAACTAGAAACTATAGTAAAGAAAAAGTACAAATTGTTCAATCACTGCTTAACATTTTTCAGGATGTTTTTTAAATATTAGGCTTTTTTTGAGACAGAGCAGTTATGCCATTTTTTAATTGTTGTTTTTGCTACCTTGTCCATATTTCTACAACATATGAATAGCAGAAAATCCCTAGACTTTATTAACTACATCACTGGGCATATGTTAACAAATCCCATTTGGGGAATAAAAAATTATTTACCTATAATTTTTGCCTGGCATTATGTTTCTCTTCAGATTAACTTTTTTATTGTCTGATGTAGTTGAAATTATTTACTGAAATTTAGAATTTTATTTTGTATGCATGGGTTTCTGCTTTTCTCCTACCTTTGGGCTCCTGGCATCTATAAACGGCGTGTGACAGGTGTTCAGTAAAGATGAATAATCATATGTTGAAAGAGTAATGGACTTTGGAGTCAGAGATCTAGGAAATACTAGCTCTATGAATTAAAGGAAGTCTGTTTAATGTCTTTAAGCCTCAGTTTTCTCATTTATGATTGGAATTAATTACATCTATTTCAAGGGATTTTGGTGTAGAGCAGAAAGGGTAGAAATAAAGTGGAATATTTGAGAATACATGTAAAAATATCAGTGTCTGACACATAGGACTTCTTATTTTTATTATTAATGTTTGTCAGTTGTTTATTTTACAATAATCAACTTTAATAGCAAGGCTTTATGGAATTTTATTAATAAATTTTCTATTTGTATTCTCTCATCAAATGTAAGAATTCTTATGTAGAAAATAACAGAAAAGAAATCTTGGTTTAAAATTCTAAGAGGCAGGACATTTTCCAATACAATATTATTGTGTTTTATTTTCCGTTACCCTAAAGTGCAATGTAAAGATACATAAACATTTCTTTTAAAACACTAATCATTTGTCTCTGTATTTCACCTTTTATAAGGGGGCTGAATTATTTGTGCACATCCGAATTTCAGAAGCTGTCTATGATTATGGTCTTCTTAACCATGCCATTGTCTATCAATTTATACTTTACATCATTTAAGTTTATGCTGTCCACTTACATTGTGGTCACAGAGGATTTTTTTGTTTTGTTGTTGTTTTGGGGGTGTGTGTGTTTGTGTGGTTTTTTGTTTTGTTTTGTTTTTTTGAGATGGAGTCTCACTCTGTCACTCAGGCTGGAGTACAGGGGCACAATCTCAGCTCACTGCAACCTCCGCCTCCCAGATTCAAAAGATTCTCCTGCCTCAACCCCCCGAATAGCTGGGATTACAGGCACGCACCCCCGTGCCCGGCTAATTTTTTTGTGTTTTTCATAGAGACAAGGTTTCGCCATGTTGGCCAGGCTGGTCTTGAACTCCTGACCTCAAGTGATCCTCCCATCTCAGCCTCCCAAAGTGCTGGGATTATAGGTGGTTTTGGGTTTTTTTTTTAATAGTATTTTCTTCAGGTAGAGACAGTCTCCTGCCATTTGTCAGTTATACATTGACATTGTCAGTGTTATGTGTCCAGCAGAAGTCAAAGGAAAATGTTCCTAGCATCAAGTTCTCTTTATTTTCATTAGTTGCTTTAAATCACACACATTTTTATTTTCTTATTATCTATTGCATTTCTATTAGCCAATATTTTTCTTGCATTGTATGCTTTTATCACATCCTCAAGTTTTCCATTCTCTCAGTCAGTATCTATACAATGGAGTCCCCTTTGTTTCCCTCCAAGTCCCCTTTGTTTCCGGCTCCAGTAGATGCTGGTTATCTTTTAGGCCTGTTGCACAACTGGCATCCCAGAACTTTCTTTTATTGCTCTTAGGAGTTGGAGCCATAGTTTTTTGCCTCTCATAGCATCCCTTTGTTTGTTTGTTCTTTGTATTCCATTAGTTTGCTGGAGTACATCCTCAAGTTACTTTCTAATATGCTTCTTTGTAGACCAAGGAATTTTGAGATACACACACACAAAGGAAATAAACTGGCTTATTTCCTGCTTTTTCAGTCCACCAACCAGAACTATCTTTTGGTAAATACGTGAATGGGCATTTATTCACTCAACATGGAGAATTCAGTGAGCACAAATGATTCAACATTATGTCAGGAAAAGAATTTATTTTGTTAATCTATTCTACCAGTAAACTTTAGAAAATGGCAATTATCTGGCCGGGCGTGGTGACTCACACCTGTAATCCTAGCACTTTGGGAGGCCGAGGTGGGTGGATCACGAGGTCAGGAGTTCAAGACCAGCTTGGCCAAGATGGTGAAACCTCGTCTCTACTAAAAATACAAAAACTAGCCAGGTGTTGTGGCGGGTGCCTATAATCCCAGCTACTCAGGAGGCTGAGGCAGAGAATTGCTTGAGCTCAGGAGGCAGAGGGTGCAGTGAGCCAAGATCGCACCACTGCACTCCAGCCTGGGCAACAGAGCGAGACCAAAAAAAAAAGAGAGAGAGGGAGGGAGGGAGGAAGGGGCGGGCAATAATGTGATTAATCCAACTTCGTAAGGCAAAGAAATTGAAATAAATTTTAAGAAGAGCTCAACGGGAACATTCAGATCGTGATAAAACACTATAATATAGGCACATAAAAGCTCAGATGAAGAGACAAAATTCTATGTAGTTAACTGGCGGAATAAGAGAAAAACACCACAAAATGGGGAAAATTGTGCAGTGAAGAAGAGGAAAGAATACCAAATGACAGATGAGGGACAAGTACTTTGGAAGGGTCACTAAAATCTACAATAAAAAAGATTCCTTAAATATCCTAGAGGCAGAAAAAAATACTTAGAGGATCAGTGAAATACTTGGTGGACATGAAGTGTGAGGTAGCTACATTATCTGTTTGTGAGAATGATGGAGTTTGGAGTTTCTCATAAAAGCATTAAAAAAGTACTCCTAGAGTAATTAAGAAGGAATTATACGTTAAACAATAAGTCATATTTATTGAACCTCCATAGATATATATGTATGCTATAAGCCAAAAAATAAACAGATTCAAATAATTTTAGATATAAATTTAAAACTATCAATATCAATAGGTCTAAATATTCATGGGCAATACATCCATACTACATATATATATATATTTTTTTTTTTTTTTTGGTTTTTTGTTTTTTGAGATGAAGTCTCGCTCTGTCACCCATGCTGGAGTGCAGTGGCGTGACCTCGGCTCACCACTATCTCCACCTCCTGGGTTCAAGCAATTCTCCCTGCTTCAGCCTCCCAAGTAGCTGGGATTACAGGCGCCCGTCACCATGCCCGGCTAATTTTTGTATTTTTAGTAAAGACGGGGTTTCGCCACGTTGGCCAGGCTGGTCTCGAACTCCTGGACTCAAGTGATCTGCCCATCTCGGCCTCCCAAACTGCTGGGATTACGGGCATGAGCCACTGTGCCCAGCCATCCATACTATATTAAAGAAAATTTGGATATTTGGAAGTTATCTTTGACTATTTAAAATGTTGTTACATAAGATAGTCATTTATTCACTCAACTAATATTTACTAGGAAACCCCAAGGTTTCATATTCCGAAAGATAAAACAATAAAAAACATGATTTCTGTCCTCAGATTACTGATAGTGAAGTAATAAAAGATGGCAATGCTATGCAGTAAGTACTACAGTAGCATCACTTACGAGATTCTATGGAAGCACATGCCATAGACTTAAAGGACAAGAAAGAATTCCTGGAAGAACAAAGTCTCTCGTATTAGTTAACCAAGAGTTAGCCAGGGAAGATGAAGAGGAAGGGAGATGTTTTATTTAGAGAGAACAATATGTGAAAAAGCCTAATGTTATGAAATACACGACAAAAGTTGTATGTGGCTGATGCATGGGAATATGTGGAAGAGTATCAGGAGAGGAAGTTACAGTGTTGATAGTACACGTTATGAAATAACTTTTATGCCAATCTAAAGAAATCAAAGATGCTGTTGAAGGAATAAAATCAGAGGAGTGTCATGATCAGATTTATATTTTAGCTCATTATAGCAAAGGGGCAGAGGATGAATTGAAAACAGGCTGGAGGCAAAGAGTAAAGTAGAAAGCTGTTATAATGTTCTAGGCAAGAAGATGGCTATGGAGGTGGAGCTGGATGGAGTAGATAGGATCAGTAGGAGTCAAGGATTAATTATAGATGAAGCATGAACAGCATTGCCAGAAATGGAATTCTTGTAGATTATGAAAACTTTATTTTCACATTTTAACATAAATTTTTCTAAAATACAATGCATATTTCTATAATCTTTCATATAGTTTATGACAAAAGTGGTTTGATCTTTTCTTCATGCCCTACAATCATTATTATGAGCATTAAATATTCTCCATTATATTATTGTACTGCCTTTGAGCTATTAAGCTTTATTTAGGCTATAATAAGTAGCCTGTAACAGTTAAGCTTGGTGAGTTCTTGCATTGAGGATTATCTATCTTCTTGTAATTTCTCTTTTTAAAATTAAACTGTTGGCTGGGCGCAGTGGCTCACGCCTTTAATCCCAGCACTTTGGGAGGCCAAGGTGGGTGCGTTACTTGAGGTCAGGAGTTCAAGACCAGCCTGGCCAACCTGGTGAAACCCCGTCTCTACTAAAAATACAAAAATTAGCTGGGCATTGTGGCGCATGCCTGTAATCCCAGCTATTCAGGAGGCTGAGGCAAGAGAATCTCCTGAACCTGGGAGGCAAAGGTTGTGGTGAGCCGAGATCATGCCACAGCACTCCAGCCTGGGTGACAGAGTGAGTCTCCATTTAAAAATAATAATAATAAATTAAATTAAACCAAATTAAACTCTTTATTTTGAGGTAATTGTAGATTCACAGGCAATTGTAAAAAATAAAACAGAGATTCCATATACCTTTTACCCAGTTTCCCCCAATGATAACATCTTGCAAAACTATATAGTACAATATCACAACTAGCATAATAATATGTTTACAGTCAAGAAACAGAACAGTTCCATCACCACAAAGATCCCTCAAGTGTTGTCCTTTTATAGCCACACCTACTTCTCTCCCAGTCCCACCCCCTGGAAATCACTAATATGATGTTCTCCATTTCTACAGTTTTTTCATTTCCAGAGTGTTGTATAAAGGGGATCATACCATATATAACCTTTGGGGATTGACTTTTCTCAGTACAATTCTTTGGGATTCATTCAAGTTGTAGTGTGTATCAGTAGCTTTTTCATTCTTATTGCTGAATATTTATTATTATTATTATTTCATGATATGGATGCACCAGAGTTTGACCATTCACCCATTGAAGGACATGATATCTCAGTCTATTATAAATGAAGTTGATAAAAACATTCACATACAGGTTTTTGTATAAACATAAGCCTTTATTTCTCTGGGATAAGTGACCATGAGTACTCTGGTTAGGTCATATGGTAGTTGCCCATTTAGTGTGTTTAAAAACTGCCAGCCGTTTTTGAGAGTATAAGCATGATCCAGCTTTTCCTCATCCTCACTAGCATTTGGTATTGTCATTATTTTTTATTTTAATCATTCTGATAGGTATGCAGTAATATCTCATTGTGGTTTTAACTTGTATTTCCCTAATTGCTAGTGATGCAGATTATCTTTTCATATTTTATTTACCATCTGTTCTCTTTTAGTGAAATTCTCTTTACATTTTTATTCATTTTTAATTGGACTGTTTGCTCTTTTATTATTGAGTTTTGAGAGCTCTACATATATTCTAGATACTAGTCCTTTGTCAGATATGTTGTTTGTAAACATTTTCTCCTACCTTGGAGATTATTTTTCCATCTTCTTCATAGAGTCTCTTCCGGAGCAGAAGTTTTGAATTTTGATGAAATTCAGCTTATTGGTTTTTCTTTTTATGGACTCTGCTTTTGATGTCAAGTCTAGGAACTCTTTGCATAGCCCTAGGTTCTGAAGATTTTCTCCTGTGTTTTATCCTCAAAATATTATAGTTTTATGTTTTACAGTTAAGTCTGTGATCCAGTTTTAGTTAATCTTTGTATAAAGTATCAGATGTGTACCAAAGTTTGGAGGTTTTGTTTGATAGTTTTTTGGGGGGTGTGTTTTGTCTCCAGATGTCCAGTTGGTCCAGCATTATTTGTTGAATAGGCTACCTTTCCTCCATGAATTGTTTTTGCACCCTGTCAAAAATCAGTTGAGCATATTTGTATGCATCTATTTTGGGGTTCTTTATTCTGTTCTTTTTGTGTCTCTTCCTCCACCAATACCCCACAATTTTGATTACTGTAGCTGTATAATAAGTCTTCAAATCATGTAGGCTAATTCTTCCCACTTTATTCTTTTTCAGAATTGTTTTAGGTGTTCTAATCTTTGCCTTTGAATATGAAATTTAGAATAATATTATCTAAACCTGCAAAAATTATTGCTGGGAGTTTCATAGGAATTGCATTATACCTGTATATCAATGTGGGATGGGGAAAACTGACATCTTCACTATGTTGGATCTCCTAATAAATCTACTGAGTTTTTTATTTCAGTTGTTGCATTTTTTAATTCTAAATTTTTCATTTGATTCTTCTTTATATTGATTCTTTATGTTTTCTATTTATTTTCTGAGACTGTTTTTTCATCTACAGACATGCTCATTGAAGCATTTTTATCATGGCTGCTTTAAAATGTTTGTCAAATAATTCTAACATTCCTGTCATCTTGATGGTGGCATATGTTGATTGTCTTTTTTCGCTAAGTTTGAGACTTTCCTGGTTCTCAGAATGACAAGTGATTTTCTATTGAAACCCAAACATTTTCATACTCTATTATGAGATTCTGTGACTTATTTAAACCTTAAACTTTAGCTGATTCTCCGTGACACTGCTCTAGCAGGGGAAGAAAGGATGCAGCCTCATTACAGACAGTTGGAGGTAGAAGCCAAGGTTCATCACTCAGCCTCTGTGGACACTAGATAAGTAGGACAGTTCTTTATTACTGCGGAGCAGGAGGAGGAGTTCCAGCTTCTCACGTGGTCTCCATTGATACCACAGTGGAGGTGGCCTTATTACTGCTGGATGGTAGTGAAAGTCATATCTCTCTGCAGGCTTCCTCAGATACCACCAACTATGGAGAGCGTAGGGCACTTCGTCCTGCCGGGTAGGTGAAAATCCAGACTCACGACATAGTCTCTACTAATACCAGGATGAGGAGAAGACCACTTTACCACCAGGTGGAGATGAAAGCCAGGCGTTCTACTCAGCTTCTCTGACACCATCCCTACAGGAGGGTTGAGGGCACATTGTTACAAGGGAGGCAAGGATAGAAATCTAAGCTCTCCATTCAGTCTTTTCTGGCTGGATGGGAGTGGAACCACAATTTTCTGTGGTGTTTGGATGGAGTGACAGGATTTTTGCCTAAGTTTTCTGTCTAGCTAAGCTGATCTTTTCCTTATCCTGAGGCTAGAGAGAGCAAGCTTTAGTTAGGACTTTTTTTTTTTTTTTTTTTTTTTTTTTTTTTTTTGTCTAAGCTTGATGCTTCCAGGCTTCAAGTTTTTTTTCTGCTCCAAGTCTGGGATATACGAAACAAAAAGAAAACCCAGAGAACTTAAGCACCATGTCCTTTCTCAGGCGCCAGGGTCCCTAGCCTGCTGACCTCCTCTTCTTCACTTCTCAGACTCTTCTTATGGGTGTGTGTTGGGGAGGGCGTAGTTGCCCCTTGTATCTTCTGGTGATTGGTTCCAAGACCCCCAGGGATACCAAAATCCACAGATACTCAAGTCTCTTATATAAAATAGTGGACTATTTGCATATAATCTACACACATCCTCTCATATGCTCTTAATCTTCTCTAGATTACTTATAATAACTAATACAGTGTAAATGCTATGTAAATAGTTGTTATACTATATTTTTATTTGTATTATTTTTATTGTATTGTTGTGTCCCTTCTGGTGGGTTCGTGGTCTCGCTGACTTCAGGAGTGAAGCCGCAGACCCTCGCGGTGAGTGTTACAGCTCTTAAAGGTGGTGCGGACCCAAAGAGTGACCAGCAGCAAGATTTATTATGAAGAGTGAAAGAACAAAACTTCCACACCATGGAACAGGACCCCAACGGGTTGCCCCTGCTGGCTCTGGTGGCCAGCTTTTATCCCCTTATTTGGCCCTGCCCATGTCCTGCTGATTAGTCCATTTTACAGAGTGCTGATTGGCCCATTTTACAGAGTGCTGATTGGTCCATTTTACAGAATGCTGATTGGTGCATTACAGTCCTCTAGCTAGACAGAAAAGTTCTCCAAGTCCCCACCCAACCCAGAGGCCCAGCTGGCTTCACCTCTCATTGTTATTTTTATTGTTTTTTCCCAAATATTTTCAATCCAGGGTTGGTTGAATCTGTAGGTATGGAACTCACAGATATGGAGGGCAAACTGTATATATCATGCACAGGAGTTTTAGTTGTACTTAGCGGGAGAAATAGAAAAAGTATGTCTACCTCCATTTTCCCAGAAGCAGAATTTGTGTCTTTTTGATGTTAGTATTTCTCCTTCTAGCAGCTCCTTCACATTTTTTTTAATATTTCTAATACATTTTAACCTACTAAATCGAGGGATTTTGTTAGAACTGAAATCTAAGGATAGTGAATGAGGACCTAAGAGAGCTTGTTACTAAATTTTTGAGCTTTAGTTAA
Source organism: Pan paniscus (assembly GCF_029289425.2). Taxonomy (NCBI): domain Eukaryota; kingdom Metazoa; phylum Chordata; class Mammalia; order Primates; family Hominidae; genus Pan; species Pan paniscus. The sequence continues at coordinate 102,734,992 of NC_073258.2, forward strand.
TTGATATGTTTCTTTACACTGACACCTCAACCTTTAGAGAAATGAGATACTTTTATATTTTTCCTTTGTATGATGTATATTACTAATTCTATGAATCTTTATTGTTTAGGTGTTTTGCCCTGTGATAGTGTATTGAGGGTAATTTTCAACATTTCATTTGTCTTCTTTTCCAGTCAAGTGAAAGACAATCTGTTGGAAAATATGGTTTTCATACATTCTTTTAGGATTTCAAATAATTTTATGTCTCGGAAAGCACAGGATTATAATCTGGGACACATGTTTCTTTGACAGGCAATGAAAACTCACAGTATATTATTGGGTTTAGTTCTATTATAGGCATATTGTTGGCATTATTATTTGTTAAAAATGGTATTTTTCATTTCTAAAAACCATTTATCCAACTGCATTTTTTAACTTTCAAGAAGAACAATTTATCCTTATTTTTAATTTTTTAATTTCTAATTGTCTCAAAATATATTTAGCTTTACAGTTTAATATTATCATATCTCTAGAGAGTTGTAGCTACCTAGATCTGAAATGTCATTCCATCCAGAAAAAAGAAATGTATCACAAAAGGCAAGTTCTTCAGTTCTACGTTTGTCTCCTGTGACCTCAGATACTCTAAATACTACTTCCTAGGTTCTATTGTTAAACGGTTGCCATGATGTTTATTTGCTGACATCTCAAGAGCATTTCCAACAGAGGAAAATGATACCCATAGCTGTAGACTCCTGGGAAACGAGAACAAATAGTTTGGCATATAGCTGTCATTTGATGAGATGGCTCACATTGAGCCAAGGTGCTCTACATGTTTCATGAGGCAGAGCTGCATATGTTAAACAGACCCTTCGAAAGTTGCTAAGGCAGACTGTGTTTCTTCTGCGAAAAAGACTAATTCCAGGGTAAATAGGAAGCAAAAATGTACTTTCTCAACTCTGAATTCTACAATGGTAGAGAAGCTTTCTCATTTTTATTGCCATTTCCTTCTATTCTCACAGCATTTACCAGTGCCTGGCACAGAATAATATAAAAGGAACTCTGTAAATAGTCACTGAGTAATGAAAGAAGTAATCATCACTATAATTGCTTATTAAAACTTTTTATTATTGGCCTATCATTGAGTTCAGGAGTAGAAATGTCTGCTTATTGGTCACACTCCATCCCTGATTTAATGTGGCTCAACCTAACACAGGCTTTATTTTCTACAGTCCCAGAAAATACTGTATGAAATTATTATTACTTTCTGTATACATTTTAGCCCAGAAAACCTGGCCACTGTGGAACAATATGAAATGATGGTGATGATAATTTGCTGTCAAAATGACTTTTGGATAATTACAAGAAAAATACCACCTCTTAGCTTTGGAAATCTATCATTCATCATTGCCAAATATTGCTGAGGTGGCGGTTATTTTCTCAATTTCTCAAACATGCTAAGTTTTTTTCTCTCTCAATTCAGGACCTTTGCACACTGTTTCTGCCTAGAGCACTTTTTTTCCCCATTTTTAAAATGATTTGCCCCTGTGTATTTGGAGTTTTTTAGTTTAAACATCTCCAGAGAAATATTCCCTGTTTACCTTATTTAAAGTGGGTTTCCCTGGCTCCCTATCTCAAACTAGAGTTTCTTTACTTCCTAGCACTTATGATAATTAGTAATTCTTTGTTTACTTGGTTTTGTTAGCTTGCCTCACTAAATAATAAATACCTGCCTGAACCGTATCTGTTTTACTTACTGTTATATACCAAACAGATACATTATTAAATAAAAATAATAGATAACTGTTTTTAAAAGTGCTCTGATTATATTTGAAGTTGACATATGGTCAAACATTTATTAAACAATTATTTATTAAGCATCTACCAGGTACAAAGCATTGTGTTAGGAACAGGACTTCCAGAAATTAAAATTTCAGGCTCTGCACTCAGTGAACTTGAAGAGTATGATGGGAAAGACAGACAGTTAAAATGCAATTAATTCTTCCATTCAACAATGCTATTGCATGCTGCTGTGTTCCAAGCCCTATGCTATGTGCTGACACAGACACTGAACTTATGATACTTACAGTCTGACAAGCAATGCAGAAAAGTAAGTAATTACAATTTAGTGAGATAAATCCTATGGTAAGGTTAAGCTTAGGGTTCCATGGGAAAACAAATTCGTGTTATGTGTGGAAGTTGGAGATGGAAGTGCTTTGAAGAAAAAAATTACAGAAAGGTTGTTACATAGTGTATACTCGTTTAAAACCAGGTAGAATCAGGCTGCCTAGTTTAGACTCCCAATTCTTCCACTTAATAGTTATGTGGCCTTGCACAAGTTACTGAACCTTTTTAAGATTCAGCATTTTTGTCTGTAAAATGCTTACCTCAGATAACTGCTGTGGGATAAAACAAGGTAATACATAAAAAATACTTAGCACTTACAGTGCCTGACCATACTAAGCACTTGTAATGAATGATTATTATTTTCACAGGTCACCTTATATGTAATGACAAACTTTACTTTGCCAGCAGCCTTCTCCCAAACTTTCTTTCCATATCAGTCCCTAGCACCCTGATAGTATCCCTCTATCCGAAATATAAACGCCAATCATGTAAATGCTCACATGCACAGTGCTTTTGGGAAGAAAGTAAACATGGAAAACTTTCACCCCCGAGACCCCCCCCCACCAAAACAATTAAGACTTAAAGCAATTGAAGATATGTGATTATATTAGAAATTGTTCCTAGAACCCCAACTTGAGGAAAACATGGATGAAGTAATTTTTTCGATATGTGATAAGGTCTCTGCTTACAGCTTCTGTTTTTCTCTATGATAAAGGATGTGAGAGGGAGGTGGAAGGTGATATCATGGAAAGTGTGAAGATACTCATAGATACAAAGGACAAGGTATCATCTTCGCTCTTTGTTTTCATTTCTGGCTATTGCTCTCCCTTTTCTCTAAAATACTCCAGCTGTCTTCAAGCACATGCCATCAAAATATACTGCTTATCCCTACTTTTCCTTACTGCAGTCATCTATAGATCCTCTGTGTCATTCCTTGAAAGTTTTAGCAACTTGGCTCTTTTTGTCTCCCTACTATTATTCCAGCGATCATTCTTTGTGATTTTAGTGTCTGCATAGACCATTCATCCAACCTGATGGTCTGTCATTTTCTTGAACTTCACGCATTCAATGGCACATCACCTCAACTATTTCCAGTTACTACTTCACCTCCAAAATCTCAATTTCAGTCATCTCAATCTCTGATCTATATCTCCTATTTTTCCATGCCTCTTCCTCTAGTACCCTGAATTCAACAGTTCTAAGACCCCACCAGGTCCTCCAATCCATTTATCTTGTTACCCTTTTTCTGTTAATCCCATCCCTCATGTTCTCACTTCTGTTCAAACTGAGCTTCACACTCCATAGTCTATCATTATCATTCCCCAGAATATACCCTGAAACCTCTTGCAGTCAATCTCTGCCCTTCATAGCAACCACTGTTATAATTTCTATCATCAGAGTTAATTTTTCATGTTGAGATTCATCCATGTATTAGTTCATTCTTATTGCCCAATGGTATTCCATTGTAAAAATATATCATAATTTATTTAGCCATTCTTATATTGATAGGCATTGGGTTATTCTAATTTGGAACTACTAATAAAGCTGCTGGCGGAAAGATAATTATAGCCAAAATGGTAAAACATGAGAGAATCCATAAGTAGGAAATCTTTTTGTGGATATACATTTTTATTTGTTCTGAGTAAACTAAAAGTAGAATTGGTAAGTCTTAGGGTATGTGTATGTTTAACCATATAAGAAGATGTCAAACAGTTTTCCAAAAGGGCTGACCTTTTTTACACACCCTCCAGCATTGTGCATGTGAGTCCCAGTGGCTTTATAACCTTCCCAGTCAGCCTTTTTAATTTTAGCTATATACTAAGAATAAATTGAGTTTAGTTTGCACTTGCCTGATGTGCCATTCGTAAGTTTTTTAATGAAATATCTATTCAAATATTTTGGCCGTGTTTTAAGTTGGGTTGTTTGTCGTCTTCTTGTTGAATTGTAAGATATATATATAGATATCTATATATATATTCTGGGTACAAGTTCTTTGTCACAGATATATATTGTAAGTATTTTCTTCTAACCTGTGGCTTACCTTTTCATTTATTTAATGAAATCTTTCAAAGAGCAGTTTTACATTGTGATGACGTACAATTATCAATTGTTTGTTCTGTGGTTAGTCTTCTCTAAGACATTTTGTCCACCCCAAGGTCATAACTTCTTGATTTCTTCTGGAAAGTTCATACTTACAGATTTTCAGTCTAGTTTTATCATTCATCTCAAATTATATGTGTGTGGTATGATATAAGGGTTGAGTGGTTTTTTCACATAAGTTTATTTAGTTGCTCCAGCACCATTTGTTGGAAAATAATTTCCTTTCACCATTCAGTGGTCTTGATGCCTTTTTTGAAAATCAATTGAGGGTCTACTTCTGTGCTCTGTATTTTGTTCCATTGGTCTGTTTACTCTTATACTAATACTACATTGACTTGATTATTGTAGCATTATAGCAGGAATTCTCAACAGCAGTACTATTGACATTGTGGATGAGATAATTATTTATTATAGGGGAACTACCATATAGGAATTTTAGGATGAAGTATAGGATGTTTAACAGTACTTGCCTGCTGTCCACTAGATACCAGTAGCACACACCAGCCATGACAATTTAAAATGTCTCTAGACATTGTCAAAGGTCCACTTGAGGGTGAAGGGGCAAAACTCTCCTCAGTTGAGAACCACTTCTTTATCGTGAAATAAGATAGTGTGTAGCCTCTGATTTTGTTTTGATTCAAGATAGTTTTGCTTATTCTAGGTATTTTTACTTTTCCCTATAAATAAATCTGCCTGGTTTTGAGTGGGATTGTGGTGAATTTGTATATCAATTTAGAGAGACTTGATAACAATTCTAATTGCATTAATAAAATTGAGTCTTGCAGTCCATGAAATCCATGAACACAGCTTATCTCTTCTCCTCTTTCCCCCACCCTTTATTTTGGTTTGGGTTTTTTTGGTTTGTTTATTTAATTTCTCTCAGTGGCATTTTCTAGTTTTCAGTACAGAAGTCTTGCATGTCTTTGTTTAATGACTCCTAAATATTTTGTATTTTGTAATGCTTTTATAAATGAATTTATTTAAATTTCATTTCCCATTGTTTGTTGCTTATATGTTGAAATACAAATGATTTTTCTATATTGACCTTGTATTCTAAGAACTTGTTAAATTTTCTCATTAGTTCCAGGAGTTATTTTATATATTCCTGATGATTTTCTAGTTATATAATTATGTCGTCTGCAAATAAAGAGAATTTAATGTCTATCTTTCCAGTCAATATGGCTTTTACTTTTTTGTTGGCCTCAGTGAACTTTCTAGGACTTCCAGTGCAAATGGGGACTAGAAGTAGTATGAGTAACCCTCTTTGCCTTATATCTTTTGGGGGAAGTATTTACTATTTCACCATTAACTATGCTGCTAGCTAGGGAATTTGGGTAGGTGCCCTCTATCAGATTGAAGAAGTTTCCTCTCATTCCTAGTTTGCTGAGAATTTTTATGAATATGCATTGAATACTGTCAAATGTCAAATACTTTTTCTACATCTATTTTGATGATCATATCACTTCCCTCTTTTTTGTCAATATAGTGAGATGCACTAATTTCACATTCCATGGATAACCCTCATTTGGTAATGATATGTTATTTTTATAAATTGCTGGATTTTATTTGCTAATACAGATTGAGTGCTCATTATCTCAAATGCTTGGAACTAGAAGTGTTGTGGATTTTAATTCTTTTTAGACTTTTGGAATATTTGTACATACATAATGAGTTATCTTGGGAATGAGACTCAAGTCTAAGCATGAAATTCATTTATGTTTGATATATACCTTATACACATAGCCTAAAGGTAATTTTATGTAATATTTTTAAATAATTTTGTGCATGAAACAAAGTTTGTGTACATTGAACCATCAAAAAGCAAAGGTGTCATTGTCTCAGTCAACCACGTGGACAATCTGTGGTTGTTTGGTCATCACCACCATTCCTGAGTCTGAATTTATATGTTACTGATAAGCAATCATTTTCTTATACTTATTCACACTTAAGTACTTAAAAGTAAAAAATATGACAGATAACATTAACACATTGAAAAAATAATGTGTTCAAGGTAATGAACCAGTACAGTAGCATCACCGGAATACCTGTATCAGCTGGCAGACGACAGCAATAGCAAGCAAAGGCAGACTTTCAGTCTTCATGTCAGTACTCAAAAGTTTCAATTTTTGTAGCATTTCAGATTTTGGATTTGCTGATTAGAGATGCTTAACCTGTATTTTGTGAAGGATTTTTGTGTAATGTTGATGAGAGATATTGGCCTATAAATTTCTTTGCTTCTAATGTGTTGTCAGGTTTTGGAATCATAGTTATGCTGGCCTTATAAAACATGGTGGGGAGCGTTTTGTTCACCTCTATATTTTGAAAATGGTTGTGTATGATTGTTGTTTCTCTTTTAAACGTTTGACAAAAAAAATTATAATATATCTGAACCTAGAGTTTTTTTGTGGGAAACTTATTAATTATAAATTATTAATGTGTAGAGGTTTTCATATTTTATTTTCTTTTGTGTCAGTTTTGGAAATTAGTTTCTTTTAAGAAATTGGTCCATTTTACCTAAGTTGTTGAATTTATTAGCATAAAGTTGTTTGTAATATTCTCCTATTATTTTTTAAGGCCTGAGGTATTTGTAGTGATACCATGTCTTGCATTCATGATATTATTAATTTTTGTTTTCCCTTTTTTTCTTCATTGCTCTTGCTAGGAGTTTATCAGTTTTATTAACATTTTCCAAAGCAACTTGTCTATGTTTTCTCTTTTTTTTTTTTTTTTTTTTTTGCTTACTACTTCATCAGTTTATTTTCTTTTTATTAGATTCTTTCTTCTTTAGGATAAATTTGCTCATCTTCTATCTTGTTAAGGTGGAAACTGAAGTCATTGATTTTAAACCTTTCCCCTTTTCTGGTATAGCATTTAAAATTATAAATTGGCCAAGCATGGTGGCTCACACCTGTAATCCCAAAACTTTGGAAAGCCAAGGTAGGAGGATTTCTTGAGGCCAGGAGTCAAGACCAGCCTGGGCAACAAATCAAGACCCCCCCCTTCTCTACAAAAAAATTTAAAATAAAATTATAAATTTTCTTCCAAACACACTTTTAACTGCATTTAACAAATTCAGTATGCTGTATTTTAATTTTTATATCATTCAAAATTTTTTTTACTTCTCTTTAGATTTTTTTCTTTGATCTATGGTTTACTTAGAACTATGTTTTCATTTTTTCTCTAATTTCCAGTTATTTGGAGCTTTTCTAGATATCGTAATTGATTTCTAATGTAAATGTGTTTTGGTCAAAAACATACTCTGTAAGATTTTAATCTTATGAAATTCATTAACATTTCTTTTATGGCTCAACATAAGATTTTTATGATGTACTTGGGAAAAGACTGTGTATTATGATTGTTGGGTATAAATTATTACTGTTCTATAAATATCAACTAGATTGACCCAGTTGATAGTGTTGTTCAAATATTCTATATTCTTACTGATACTTTTTTCCAGTTGTTCTGTTACGAAGAAAGGATGTTAGAATATGCACCTAGGATTGTGGATTTGTCCATTTCTATCTTGAGTTCTGTGTTTGCTTCATGTATTTTGAAGGTCTATTATTGGGTTCATACATCTATATAATTTTTGTGTCTTCCTGATGAATTGACCTTTCTATCATTATGAAATGTTGTCTTTTACCTCTAGTAATACTCCATTTCTTAAAGTCCAATATTAATAACACTCTAATAAATTTGTCTGGTATTAATATACATAGTCAAAAACTTCATCTGATATTAATGTAGTCAAATAAATTTCTCAAGCTTTTCCATTCTTTTGCCTTCAGCCCGTGTATATTTGCAATTGGGTCTTACTTTGTATCCATTCTAGCAAGTGTTAAGTCAGAAACTGTGAAGGGTCTGAGATTTTACCCTACTTGCAAGCTAAAATTTAGTTTACTATGATTTCACTCAGTACCAATGAGATGGTTGTTAATTCATGTTGCCTGTTTTGAAATATTAAACAACAAATAACTTTTTTTCCTTGTTTTCACAAGTGTCTGCCATATGACATAAAGGTTTAGTGTCTTCTTTGATAACTCAGATATGAGATATTACCAAACAACTTCAAATACTTTAATAGGGGAAGGCTTATAAACTCATTATTTAACAAATTCCCCTGAACATCTAGGCAGCCATGGATTTCTCAAACCAACTCTCAGATATACAATGTTGTGTAGAGTTAGCTCCATATCGGCCATATTAAAGGACAGACCATCAAAGCATTTGCCCAGGAAACAAATCTGTAAGTATCACTGAAACATCACTAACATAAGTCAGTAATACATACCAGCTGACTAAGATTCCTTCCTTACCTAACTAGATAAATGTAAATTGTTCTCATTACCAGTGAAGTAGATAGTGCTCTAAAAGAAAAATACAATAGCACAAAAAAAAATCCCTGGAACAGACATCTCTGTTTTAAAAAATGTCATAGGTATAAGTTATTTTATGCAGTTACATGCTGCACTATCAGCCATGAGACATAAAGACGACAGTTGCCTAAGTTGGCAGTTGCAGTGCGCTGATACTCTGAAACTGAATAATGCATGACATAGTGCTGTTTACTAGGAAGATTTTAATATCACAAAACTAATTTCTAAAATCAAAAAAAGTTTTATTCTTCAGAAAAGCATATATAATAAATGCATGTAATCCTTTTAAAATAACATAAAGAAGAAAACAAACAATTTTTGTTCATAAACATTTCTCCCCATCTCTACTAAATAAACGTTAACTGATTTTTAAAATACTGACTTACAGTTATTATTCTGGTCATTTGCTTCTATATAACAAACCACCCTAAAATTTAGTAGCTTATTTATTAAAAATCTGTGTTGAATGGTTGAGCTGGTTTATTCTCCCTTGGAAGTTTCATGCTTTTGCACTCAGATTTGTGCTGTGGTTGGTGTTATCTGAAGATTCCACTTCGTTGGACATCCAAGATGGTTTCTTCAGTCACATGTCTTGTGCTAGGCTGAGAAGGCTACAACAATTGGAACCAAGCCAGTTATCTCTCTCCAGTGCTGTCTGTCCTGTTAGCTAGCTTGGGCTTCTTTTCAGCATGGTGATCTCAAAGTCACTGAAATTCTTATATGGGGTCTGGCTTTTCCTGGAGTGAGCATTCCAGAAGTCCAAGTTGGAAGCTGCAAAATTCTAACATGAGAAGTCACACAGTATCACTTCCATAACATTCTGTTGGTAATAAAGTCACAGGGCCAGACTGATTAAAGGGGAGGTGACTACATAATCATGCTTCATTGGACATTATGTTTGGAGACTGACTATGGCTACCACAGGAGTGCTTGACACGTGATTTTATCTACTTGACACATGATTTTAATCTCAAGAGCATATGAATGTAGAATTTGGAACTTTTTATGTTGACTCTGTCAGCTTCTGCTAAGCAAGCTGTGCCTCCTTCCTCCCAACAGAAAGTAGAATACTCTATTATGACTCTCTATTTAATCGCTTTTGTTTTCTCTGTCTTCAAAGACTACATTAAGTACATTCATATTGCTGGGTAACCATCATCATTATCTGTCTCCAAAACTTCATCTTGCCCAACTGGAATTCTGTACCCATTAAGCACTAACTCCCCATGCTACCCTCCCCACCAGCTGGTAACCCCCATTCTACTTTCTGTCTCTCTGAATTTGAATACTGTAGGTACCTCATTTAAAGTGAAATCATACAACATTTGTCCTTTTGTGAGTGGCTTATTTCACTTAGCAGAATGTTTTCAAGGTTCATTTATGTGTAGCACATGCCAGAATTTTCTTCCTTTTTAAGACTGAAAAAAATTCCATTGTATATATATGCCACATTTTGTTTATCCATTCATCCATTTATGAACAGTTGGGTTGCTTCCACCTTTTGGCTATTATGAATAATGTTACTATGAAAATGGGTATAAAAATATCTGAGTCTCTGTTTTCACTTCTCTGGGACATAGTCCTCAAAGTGAAATTCTTTTATCATGTGGTAATTCTATGTTTAAATTTTTTGAAGAATCAGCATACCAATTTTCACAGCTGCTGCACCATGTTACATTTCCACCAGCAATGCATAAGAGTTCCAGTTTCTCTACATCCTTACTAACAGTTCCTATTTTTTATTTAGTTTTGTTTTTTAAATAATAGTCATCCTAATCAGTGTGGTGTGGCATTTCATTGTGGTTTTAATTTGCATTTTCTTAATGATTAATGATGTTGAGCATCTTTTCATGTGTTTGTTTGTATTTGTATATCTTCTTTAGAGAAATTTCTATTCAAGTCTTTTGCCCATATTTTAAAATCAGGTTTTTTTTGATGTGGAGTTGTTGGAGTTCTTGATATCAATCCTTATCAGATATGTGATTGGAAATATTTTCTCTCATTTCCTGTGTGGCCTTTTTACTCTGTTGATGGTGTCCTTGGATCCACAAAAGTTTTTAATTTTGATGAAGTTCAACTTATCTATTTTTGCTTTTGTTTGTGCTTTTAGTGTCATATCAAGAAATTATTGTCAAACTCAATGTCATGAAGCTTTTTCTGTATGTTCTCTTCTGAGTTTTGTTTTAGTCCCTGTATTTGGATATTTGATCCACTTTGGGGTAATTTTTATATGTGCTATAAGGTAAGAGTCCAACTATATTGTTTTGCAGTATCCAGATATCCAACACCATTTTCTGTAAAGATTGTCCTTTTCTCATTAGATGGTTTTGGCATCCTTGTGGAAAATCATTTGGCCATATATAAGAGGGTTTATTTCTGGGCTCTCTATTCTATTCCATTAGTCTGTCTTTATGCTAGTACTACACTGCTTTGATTACCATAAATTTGTAGTAAGTTTTGAAATCAGGAAGGGTGAAACATTCCGTTTGGGGTGGGTTTTTTTTTCAGTTTTATTTTGGCTATTCAGGGTTCCTTGACATTGTATATAAATTTTAAAATGGATTTTGCTATTTCTGCAAAGAAAAAAAAAGTCATTGGAATTTGAAGGGATTGAATAGAATCTGAAGGTAGCTTTGAGTAGTGTTGTCATCTTAACAATATCGTTTTTTAATTCATGAACATGGTAGGTCTTTACATTTATTTGCGTCTTTTTAAAATTCTTTCAGTGATGTTTTACAGTTTTTGGTGTAGAAGTCTTTTGCCTCCTTGGTTAAGTTTATCCCTAGGCATTTTTATGCTATTGTAAATTGAGATTGTTTATTTTCTTTCTGCATTGTTCATTGTTAAGTGTATAGAAATGCAACTGGTTTATATGTGTTGATTTTGTATCCTGCAACTTTGCTGAATTCATTTATTAGTGCTGGTTTTACGTGGAATCTTTAGGGTTTTCTAAATATAAGATTATGTCATCTGGACTAGAGTTAATTTCACTTTTTCCTTTCCAGTCCGGATGCCTTTTTTTTTTTCTTGCCTATTTGCTGTGGCTATAACTTCTAATATTATGTTGAATCAAATGGTAAAAGCAACTTCTTATCTTGACCTGGGGAGATTCTTGAAGGAGATTGTTTTGGGAGCTAAAAATCTTCTCCCCCACCTCTGGTGCTACATCACTACATTCTACCTATCTCATATGTTGGACCACTTGGAGATCTGTAGTCCTCTATCACCTGAAAGTATATATAGTTCCCTTAATCTGAGCTATTTAGAGTAGAATAATGTTCTAGCCAGGAGAGGTCTTTAGAAAGATGGTTAATAATAACCTATGGCACTAAAAATTCTAAAAGAGTTCTTACCAACCATCTCCTAACCCCATGCATTCTAAGGAGCTCCCTTTGGAGGTTTCTCTACCAGTGATTTGTAGGCTTGCCTTTTCTTTTTTTTTTTTTTTCATTTTCCAGCAAATAATTATTGAATCATACACACACACACACAGTCTTCCAAGGACAAAATCAATTTTTGAGACAGTACAGCTTAAACTAGAGAACATAAATTCAAGTGTCTGGGGGCAATCAGAAATAAATGAAATAAGAAAAGTTAAGAAAAATAGGGAATGGCAGGGATTAGGGGCAGGTGTTTGGAGCTATGTGTGATTAAGAATCCAGATTTGCCAGATCTTCCAAATTTTGAAGAGAAACTGGAAATCCACACTTTTGTGTAAATTTCCTGAATTTTTAGCACAGTTCCAACTTCAAATGACAGCCAATTTTAAACTTGTGGTCCAAAAGAAAAAGAAAAATGTATGGATTTTATTGAATACCTCATAATTTTCAAAGCTACTTCTTTCACTAATGAATTCATTCTTCACATTACAGAAAATGGCATAGCTTCCTTAGAAAAGGCTTTTTCCACAGCACAGTTTGCGAGGTGGGGATAGGTATGCAAACCTGCCAGAAATTAGAAAGGGCTGCATTAGAGAATCTTCTCTTAGTTGCAAAAGACCTGGATACAGTTCTGAAATTACCATTTACAAAGAAATAAGTCTTTGGCAAACATCTGTTTTAAAAAATTTAAAATTTGTTGTTTTTAAATAAAATTTTGAAATATGAAAACATTGTTATATAATAAATGCATCATTTTGAAACTATTTTCTAAACTTACCACCTATTTCTGTTGCCTACTTTGTGTTTTAAATATAGAGCTTTTGAGGAGAAACGAAAAGAACAGGAAGAAAAAGAACACCAAATTAGAGAACAAATACTTCAACAAAGAAAACAGAAGTTTGAAGAAGTTACTGAAAAATTCCAGCGTGCCCATGTTCCTCTTTCACAGCGGAGGAAAGCAGGTGCCTTAATTTCTAGAACAGTATGAGAACATAAATTAAAGTTTTAATCTCATTTGACTTGAGTAGACAATAAAATCATAAATGAAGAAATGAAGTGGAAACAAACTAAAAAGACCAATATGACTTTCGAGTAAAAGCACTTTAACCAAAGAAAAATAGTCAATTGATTTAGGTTTAATTGAGAGAATATTGTTGGCTCTATTACTAAATTCTGAAACTCACAGTTTGATTTGACTTCCAACTGGTTACAATGGTTTGTCCTTTTAAAATTCATTTGGTAAGTAGCTTAGTACAAAGAAAATTTAACATTTGGGTTCAGAAAATTAGTGTCACATTTATTCTAGTATTTTTTAATGGTTTGGTTCAAATTCATATTTGAGAGACTGGCAGAACACAAAGAAAGTCTACAGAGTAATATAATCCAACAAGATAAAAACTTGGAACCAGTTAAGAATTTAAATATGATTATGGTTGGTTCTTTTGTATTATATCTACATTTTTATACCTTAAATAGTAAGACAATTAACAATATGTCAAAGCTTCATAAAGAATAGTCATAAGCAGAAGCTTTATGTATTCAGCAAACATATGGTGTACTGTGTTGTACTTAGCCTTAGGCTAAGCTGAGATATAGAAAAATCTAATTGCATTCTACCATTAAAGATCTCACAGCCTGTTTTGGAGATGAGAGTGGTATAAGCAATGTCAATAACATAATGATAATTGCTATGGTAGCAGAGTGTGTAAAGTGCCATGAGAGCACAGAGGAAAGAACACTAAACCTATGTCAGGACATCAAGGACATCATTCTTGGAAAAATGACTTAAGTCGGATCTTAACAAATGAGCATATTGCAAAGCAAACAGAAAATAAAAGGACATCCCAGGCGAAAGAACAGCTTGTACAAAGAAATTATGTATTTCAGTGTATCTGAAGCATAGGATGGGGAAAAGAAGAAAAATGGATATGAAGCTAGAAAAAATAAGAGGTAGCCAGTTCTCAAAGACCTTTATATGCCATGCCAGGAATTTCATCTTTATGCAAAATACAGTCCACTTACAGTTTTTTTAAACAAGAAAGCAAGCCATTGCTGTGTTAGTAATAAATATTACTGTTAATAAGGGCAGCTAGTAAAACTGCGCTAAATAACAATAGCTTAAACATGATAAGTTTATTTTTCTCCCACATAATACGAAGTCCTGTGGTAGGCAGTCAAGAGCTGGTTTGATGATTATACTGAGCTGAGAGACAGAAGGATCATCTGTCACTCGGCTCAAAAGTCTTTAGTAACACAGTTTATACCCTCACCGTCATGGTCATATGGTAGCTGCTAGAGCTCAACCATCATACCAGTGTTGTAGGCAGGAAGAAAGAACAGGAAAAAAGGGTGTACCTCTGAGATCTCTGCTTGGCAACTTTATTTGCAAGGGAGTCTGAAAAATAGCTTTTTTAATGTGGGTATATTGCTACCCCTAACTATATAGGGTCTGTTACCAAGGAAAAAAGGGAAAATGCATATTAGGTGGGGAACTAGGGGTCTCTGCTATAATTAGATTTGTTAGAAAGATAATTATAGTTACAAGATGGAATATATGTTGAAGTAGAGACTTACTAAAGTAAGTAGACTAGTAGGATACTATTTAAATAATTATGGTAAGAGATGTTAAGCTCCTAAATTAAAGCAGTGCACTGAGTGTAAGAGATAAGATTCATATTCATCCATATCCATATTCATCCTTTTTTTTTTTTTCGAGATGGAGTCTTGCTCTTCTTCGCTACTGTGCCCAGCCAAAGATACTATATTCAAGAGATATAATCACGGCCAGCCGAGGTGGCTTATGCCTGTAATCCCAGCACTTTGGGAGGCCAAGGCAGGCGGATGGTTTAAGAGCTGACAAGTTCAAGACCATCCTGGGCAACATGATGAAACTCAATCTCTACAAACATCACAAAAATTAGCCAGGCATGATAGTTCATGCCTGTAGTCCCAGCTACTCAGGAGGCTGAAGTGGGAGGGTTGCTTGAGCCCAGGAAGCGGAGGTTGCAGTGAGCCAAGATCACACCACTGCACTCCAGCCTGGGCAACAGAGCCAGACCTTATCTCAAAAAAATAAATAAATAAATAGATATAATCAGTAGGATTCAGTTACTAATTTGATTGAAAGTGATGAAAGAGGCCGGGCGTGGTGGCTCATGCCTGTAATCCCAGCACTTTGGGAGGCTGAGGCGGGTGGACCACCGAGGTTGGGAGTTCGAGACCAGCCTGGCCAACATGGTGAAACCCCATCTCTACTAAAAATACAAAAGTTAGCCAGGCATGGTGGCGGTTGCCTGTAATCCCAACTACTAGGGAGGCTGAGGCAGGAGAATTGCTTAAAAACCCAAGAGGCAAAGGTCGTAGTAAGCAGAGGTCGCACCACTGCACTCCAGCCTGAGCGACAGAGCAAGACTCTCAAAAAAAAAAAATGGTGGAAGAGAGGCTAGAAGGAGAACAGTGCCTCTATAAATTAGCAGAAAACCTTATTTTAAACATTCAATAAATAATTTTTAAATTATTTATTACTTTGATAGATGCATCCTTTATGATGTGAATATCAGCAGACTATCCTGTAGCTTTGCATTCCTCATGTAATCACCAGTTGATTAGGGAAATGGATTGTCTTTAGAGTTTAAGTTTGAGCTAACCCTTACATAATAACATCCTATTTTTGCTTAAACATTTTAAATAAATTACAAACATTGTAATATTGGAAAAGTTTGATGACATGTTGGTGTTTTAAAGGAGAAAAGAGGAAGATAGTTTGGAAGTACCCACGAAGAGCTAAAGCCAGAAATTCACTCACCCTATTTCTAGGCCTTGAGTTATTTATAGTATGTGATATACTATAGATACCATGTATAGATAGTATAGTATATTTATAGTATATGATGGGAGGAAAATGATGTCTCCATTTGAGAGGGTTGTAGGAGAAGACAATATTTAGAGAGAGAAGTAGGGTAAAATAGAGTATGTTGAATACCAAAGTGCACAGTGGAAGGCATTGAGAAAGTGGATATATATAGGACATAGGGTTATATTAAAGGTTGTGCAGGGCAGTATATGGATGAGTGTCCATAATAATGTATGACCTTGAGCAAGTTACTTGCCTTCTCTATGCCTTAGTTTCCTCAGCTGTAAAATTCAAATATACCTCATAGGCCATAGTGAGGGTTAGTTTATGTGCATTAAATGCTTAAAAATAAGGTCTATAACTAAGTGCTCAGGAAATGTTAGTTGGTGTTTTTGTATGTTCCCCTTTTCTTCATAGGAATATTTATAAATTGTGTCATAAATTTATGGCACTATGAGATCAAATATAGGGGAGTTTGCATGCCAGGATGAAGAGCCCAGACATTTCTCAAAGTCTCTTTTTTCCTGATAAATATTCTTAAAATTGGTGATGAAAACTTTGAGGTAACACATTCTCTTTTGGGAATTGAATGTCAAAATTTAAAGTATTTACACTATACTGAAAATATTTTATTTTTACAAAAGTTTTAAAGTAATATTTTATCATTAACCAATTAAATTATATGTAAAGTGACCACTGAAGATAAAGTGATTCTGTACTGTTCGGTCTTTTATTATCTCTTTAGTTTCCCGAAAACCAGTTCCTCCATTAGAAGAGGCCCTCAAACAAATTCAGGAATCCAACTTAAAATCAGAAGTAAACCTTCCCTTTTCCCGTAGACCAACAATAAACTGGAGGTAAGTAATTTATGATCATTGTATACAATTATTACAATAATTGTATAACCATCTAGTTACTGTGCTTGTCAGCTTTTTCATCAGCTACTCCTCACCTGTGTTTTAGAGTTTATTCTTTTATTTTTACAGATTAAATTGAGGTAGAATAGAATGAAAATTGTTCCAAGAATAGGTCAGAATTCCAATTTGTTGTCTTAAAGTCCTTGGTATTACAAAATACTATGTATGTTAAATAATTTTTGTGGAACATACCATCAAAACACTTCTTAAATATTGATATTGATATTTTGATTAAAATGTTTATATCTTTACTGAGAAGAGAAAATTATGTTGAATTGTAATAAATTTAGGTAAAAAGAGTAATTTTATGGTAGAAATGGGTTTTTCCTCACTGAAAATCTCTCCTGGATGTCTTGAAAAGGCTACAGAGTCTCCTGGTTCTTCTGCAGGATGGCATAAGTGAATCATCTAGAAGTAATAGGATGGACCAATCAACCACTGGGTACCCTCGGACATCCTGTATCTTCCATTTATTTATTCCAAACATTTGTTAATGCTACTACATGTATAGAAGTAGATCAGGCATTATAAGGGGATATGGAGAAGTATATACTATTGTAAAATATAATCCCTAGTGTATAATCTGAAAGATAAGTGAAATAGTGCTTCAGAAATATAGAATAGTGCCAAATGAGTAATTACAATAATATATAAAATTCATTTATATAAATATATCCACAATTCAGACAATAAATTATGTTAATATTTTACCTGTGCATAATGTTATTCCATTTTTAGAATATCTGTGGGCAACAGTTCCCTTGATTAGGACTAAGAACAAGTAAATGTATCCTCTTGATCCTAATTGGAGTTCAGGAAAGACCTCATGGGACAGAGAATTCTTCAGCAAAGCTTTGAAGAAAATAGTAGTTATTTGGAACAAGTGAGTGGATGGCATTTTAGACAGAGAGATGAGCATGTGCAAAAGCCAAGGGCAATCAAAGGCATGATATACTGTAGGAGTAAGAGTATGTGTACATCATAGAATGCAAAATACAGATGGCTTTGCCAGATACAAGATTGGAGAGATAAGTGCATCTGTATGCCAAGAAATATAAACTTTATCTTGAGAGTTTAAGAGGAGTCAATGAATAATTTTAGGCAAATTAGTGATAAGATGAAATTTTCTTTTTAAACATATTATTCCAATCCATTGTGAACAATTGTGGATAATGGATTGAAAGCTGGGGATATTTCAATAAATGTAGAAATTATATAGCCTAGAGCTCAAGAGAAAGACTTAGGCTAAAGGCATTTGAAGCCAAGGTAATGGATATGGTCAACTATGGAGAGTATGTGTGTGATGAGCAGTGAAGAACAGCAACATTTAAGGAAGTGGAAAAAGAAGAGAAGCTTGCAAACAGAATGGCTAGAATGGCTCATATAGGACTAGGAGAGGTCAGTATCATGAAAACTAGGGAAGGATAAATTTTCATGGGAAAAAAATAGTTTACAGAGATCAAATGACTTCTAAAGAATCAGACACATAATGTCTGTCAGTCAGGATCCTGGCAGGGAACAGGAGGCACACTTAAAAGAGGTGACTGAGAGGTTAAGTAAGGGACTATAAAACCAACAAAGGATGGTAAAGCACCCCCAGAACTGACACAAAGTCAGTATTACCAACACAGACCTGAACTGAAAAGAGCTATACTGTAGAAGAAGGAGGCTGGACAGGTCCTGTGGTCCTAGGGAGAGGAATGTAAGCCACTGCTAAAGCAAGCCCAGCGGGGAGGAAGTCAGAGGAATAATTATCAAAAACTCTTTCTTCTGTCACCCTCCTTTCTCCTTCTGGTACCTTCCACTG
Source organism: Pan paniscus (assembly GCF_029289425.2). Lineage (NCBI taxonomy): Eukaryota > Metazoa > Chordata > Mammalia > Primates > Hominidae > Pan > Pan paniscus. The sequence goes on from NC_073258.2 coordinate 102,753,528, forward strand.
GCCAAACTCAGCCATAAATCAAAGAGCAAGGGATCATTCAGTCTCTTGGAGCAGAGTCAAGTAGAGAAATGTGGTAAATGAATCTGGAAGGGCAAAGAGAGAATATCCAACACAGAAACAATGGGTCCACTGTATTTCACAACAAAAAAAGTTACTGGCAACTTTTGTCAGACCAATTTTAGTGGAGTGGTGGGAGCAGAAAATAAATTGCAATGAGTTGAAGAGAAATGGACAGCAAAAAGGATAACAAGTTTAGTTTGACTGTGAAAGTTAGAGAGTGATAGGACAATAGCCAGAAGAGATGTATGGCCAATATATGGCTTTTCCCTTAAAAAAGATCTTATGATGTTTAAATATGAATATTAAAGTGATGAGCAACAGAATCGCAGTCTAGAAAGGTAGAGTAGGATAAAAATGTAAGTCCTTATTCTGTGTTAGACATTGATTAGCATGGGTTACACATGTGAATGAGATATGGTCCTCTGCCTAGCAAGGGTTTGCAATTACATTATAATACTGTTTGTTGGTCTTTACAACATAATACACATGTAATACTGTATAATGGGGGTTGTGACAGAAATACTAGCAAAGTAATAAAGAAGTACAGCATTGAAGGTAGAAGGTAGTCTTAAAGAATGAGTTAAGATTTATCAGAGAAGCATGTGTTGGGTTTTAGGCATGTGCAGTGCTACAGTGTTGTGAAAGGCATAGAACCCTGAGGAAATAGAACTTATTCAGAGTGTCGGGACTACAGGATGTGTTGCTGATGGGACAGGGGATGATCTAGAAATGTAGATTGTGATCAGATGTAAAATGTTTGTATGTCTAGCAAGTGAGTGTGAACTTTATCCTGTAACCAGTGCGGAGCCAATGGAGGTTTTTCAGCAGGGAGTGATAGCATCCTCTTTCTTATTTTAGAAAGATAAATGGTGCAAATGTTGGAGAATAGAGAGGATAGAGAGAAATTGGAGGCAAGGAGACCAGAGAGGAAATTATTGGAATAACCCAAGGGATAGATCCTTACTGCCTAAACCAGAACAGTACTATTTTGTATAGTGAAGAAAGGATGGCTCTGATAATAAAAGGTTTTTAGTAGTGAGAGGATGAGAGAGAAGAAAGAATGAAGATAATGTGCTTTCACAGTGCAGAGAAGTAGCATAAAGAAATAAGAGTTTAAGGATGTTGATCAACTACAAGTATAAGAATTGAAGTATAGGCTGGGCATAGTGGCCCACACCTGTAATTTCAGTGCTTTGGGAGGCTGAGGAAGGAGAATCAATTAAGGCCAGGAGTTCAAGACCAACCTGGACAACAGAGCAAGACCCCATCTCTACACACACAAAAAAAATGTAAAAATTAGCTGGGCATGCTGGCACACACCTGTAGCTCTAGCTACTCGAGGAGATGAGGTAGAAGGATCACTTGAGCCCAGGAGTTGGAGCCACAGTGAGCTATGATCACACCACTGCACTCCAGCCTAGGTAACAAGAGTGAAATCCTGTCTCAAAAGAAAAAGGAGAAGGAGAAGGAAAAAGAAAAGAACAAGAAGATGAGGAAGAGGAGGAGAAAGAAGAGCAAGAAGAATTGGAGAATAGACAGAATAGAAGCAGAAAGAAAAGATATTTTATTAAAAGAATAGATGAGTTTGGTATAGGACAAAGGAAATGAAAAAAAGCAAAAAAATAAAAAGCGACTGATATTTTGAGTCTTGCTGATTAAGGGAATGTGATTAACTTTTTAAAATTCCCTTTGAGCCTTCTGAATTGAGGGGATAAATATCCATGTAGAAATGTGTAAAAATAATTTAACCAAAGATGAGGTGAGAGGCCAAGGCTCTAGAAATAGATTTGAAAGTTATGATTGTATATATTGTTGCTTAATTTTCATGTGTACTTTTGTCCCCACAACCAGATTGTAATATTCTAAAGGACAGTGTCTCAGTCTTACATATGCAGGTATTCCCTATAGTGCTTAATTCAGTACTCATGTTGGAGGTATTCAATAAATACCTTGAATGGAAAAATATCACTGACATGAGTGAACACTTCTCAAAGTGTATAAAAGTGGCCCGAAGTTAGATAGATGAGGAGGGTATTTATCTGAGACAAACACTGGGAGGAAACTTCAACCAGAAGGAATATTAGCATGTGAGAAAGCATAGAATCATAAAAGGCATGTTGTGTTAAGGGAGCTACAAGTAGCACAATTTGGCTAATGTGTACAGTGAGAAGAGAGTTGTGGGCAGATAGGTTGGAAAGGAAGCCGTGAGTTAGATCATGAAGAGCCTCGGTAAGGAGTTTGTTTTAAAAACAATTACTGAAAGATTCGAAGCAAACACAATATTTATAGGTTGGAAATATTGCCAGAATGGAAAAGAAAAGGAGAACACTGAAAGCAGTAAAATCAGGTAAAATGGCACTTTAGTTGATGAAAACAATGACTTCTTGAAAGCTATTTAGAAGGTACAATCAATATGCTTTGGTAACTGTTTAAGACCTGGAGTGATTGGGAAGAATCAAAGATGACTCCAGAGATAAGATTTGGTCAGTGAAAAAGTGGTAAAACCATTTATCAAAATGAGGACTATGAGGTTAAGAGGGTAGATCTCATGTTAAGTGTTCTTACCTTAGTAAAAAACAAAAATGATGAATATAAGGGAAGAATAAATAGGTTTAGGGGAGGAAGTAATTGGAAGGAGAATGACATGTTTGAGTTTGAGACACTTATGAGATATTCAAGAGCCAATTTCTTACAGTAAGAAATCTGGGCCATGAATGTAGACATGACAGTCATCAATGAATGAATAAAGTTAAAGTCATGGCAGTATCTGCCAGTGGTAGTCTTAGATTCAGCTAAACAATCAAACTCCCTTAACTGTACCAGGCTATGTTTGGCTTCAATTAGAGACCAGAAAACACTGCATGCCAACTAGGTAACATTCTTCAATAGGAGGAATCCTTATAGAAGGCCACAAGGTAGTTGAGGGGCTAGTTTTTGCTATGTTTCTACCCTCTACAAGTGACAGCTCAGCTTTAAGGCTTATAATGCTTACATTATCACAATGGGTAGGCATCTACCTATTCTGGATAAGACGCCCCATGTTCTAAACAGGAACAAATGTTTTTGTAATGGCTCCATATGAATTTCTCCCATGGAAGAGATATGTCCAGTAATAAGAATTATCATACTCGAGGAAACTCAAAACTATAGCTTTCTAGCAGATACCTGTGGTTTCTTTGCAGTCCTCTTAGTCCAGGTGTGGTTTACCAATGAAGGGCCATTTTCACCATAATCAATGTGCCTTGTAACACAGCTTAAATCCTACTAATTATCCAGAGAAATAGACTTAGAAAGTTAACTCAAAGTTGAATTGGTCCATAGAGAAGGAGAAGATTTTGTTAACCCTTTACTCACACACTAATATAGATAAGGTCACATAGACAGTATAAGTAAGATTACAAAGAAAGTATGGATATAGATAAGAAAAAAAGAAAGTCACATAACTCAAAAATTTTAGCATATAAAGGACAGGCAAAGAAAGAGGAGCTCAAGAAAGAGCCTGAGAAGGAACAACCAGAGAAGTAAGAAAATAAATGGGAAATGTGATGATGCGGAAACCAAGGGAATTAAAATCAAGAAAGATAGTGGTCAAGAAATACCTATTTTTGCAATTACTAGGTAATTAGTTAGCCACAAGCAAAGTAGTACATTGAAGTGATAGAGGTGGAAGCCAGATAACAGTTAGGTTAAGAGACAAGTGGAAGTTGTGGTAGTAATATAATTTACTACCACATTATATGTGGCAATATAATTTTAGAGTACTCTATAGGAAAGCTTGTCTGAAAAGAGATGACAAACAATTAGAGGGAGTCCCGGGATTTATTTAGACTAATTTTAAAAATTCTAAACCAGTTAATGTAGAAGCAATGTACATTTTCTATACAGGGCTTCTTCACTTTCAGGTTTTTTTTTTTCTATCAGTTGTTATACTTTATGTTAATTGAATTATTTTCCTTTTTTGTTTGTTTGTTTGTTTGTTTGTTTTGAGACAGTCTCACTCTGTCTCCAGGCTGGAGTGCAGTGGTGCAATCTCGGCTCACTGCAACCTCCACCTCCCGGGTTCAAGCAATTCTCCTGCCTCAGCCTCCCAAGTAGCTGGGATTACAGGAACGTACCACCACACCCAGCTAATTTTTGTATTTTTAGTAGAGACTGGGTTTCACCATTTTGGCCAGGAGGGTCTCGATTTCTTGACCTCGTGATCCACCCGCCTCGGCCTCCCAAAGTGCTGGGAATACAGGCATGAGCCACCACGCCCAGCCAGATATTTTCAATTTTAAAAACTCTTGTAGAATGAAGAAAAGCATAGGCGTTTTTCTTGTTCAACAGTGTGCAGTTGCTTGAAGTCTTAGAAGAGTTAAACTGTCAGAACAACTTTGCTTTCCCTGCAGCAAACATGTATCTATGATTACAGCAAGTCTGTGCTAGGATCATTAAATAACACACATCATCTTTGTTTTATGAGAAATGATCTTCATTGTGCATTAGAATACCTAGTTAGTTTTCATGTTATTTTAACATACTATTTTGACTTTGACTTCATGATATCTATATCTATCTGTGTGTGTATGTTTATATATATATATATATCACATACATTCTATGTATTTGGAAAACAACAAGTGTATACAATGTATAGTGAGAACACTATGATTTACTTATTAAAAAGTTAGACTTCTCTCCACAGATAACCAATAGTCTTAAGTAATGTATATGAAAGTGCTTTGTAAAATTTGAAATTCTATATAAATATGAGATATTGGAATATTAAGAATCAAGTGTTAGGTTAATGGACATATTTTTATTTATTGAAAATATAATTAAGCTGAAATCATTGATAAACTACTATCACATTAAAAATACATTTTCAGTGGAACGTAAACCTAAATGTGTTAAGAAATAAAGTAATGCCAAGAAATAAGGGGCTTACAAAGAAGCAGAGGTATATCAGTAAGATTATTCTAATGTGGAAAATGTTAGTGGTAGATAAAAATAAGATGTTGGCAATCTGATCATGTAAAAGAGAAAAAAAATATATGATAAAGTGCAGGGCATTTAGTGCTTAAGCCCTAAGATAAATCAGAGAATATGTTCTTATGAACATAGAAGCTGCTTCAGCAAATAGTGAGATATAAGAATATTAATAAGGGAGTAAAGTTAAAAATATAAGAAGTAATTAGTCTTCTGTCACCATCAAATCCTTATCATAAAGCTAATATGCTTGACCATTCTGGAAGGTGTAAGGTAAAAGGGGATATATTGTCTCCCATATTAAATGGTTAAACTTTAATAAAATGATACTGCTAGATATCTATCTCCAATATCCATGTATCTGTGGTGTGGCAGTTGATCCTGAACTACATGCTACACTGAGAAATCTGGCCAGAGCTGAGCGGTTATCTATTGACCTCTATTTGCCCTTTGAACTCATGCTTTAAACCAGATTGTCCAGCCCATATTCCTGTATCTGTATGAGTAAAAGGCTTCTGAGAAGTGAAAATACTCTAAGAGCAAGAAATAAGAAATGGCGAACCTGAGTAAGCTATGTACGTTTTTCAGTACATGTGAGAGGACACTGGTTGATCAAAGGATGATCATGCATGGACCCTATGGACAAGAAAATAACATGACTCAAAAGCCTAGAGGCAGCCCAATAAACCAAAAAAAAATAATCTTAATAAGGCTGTCTCTCTACCTGCCTGTCCAAATGCTTTTCCACCTGTGCAGATCCATTCCTGCCTGTCCAGCTGTCTCCACACCTGACCCCTACTTACCTGATCAACTGTCTCCTCCGCGGGTCCCATTGCGGTCCCACCACTTCCAAATTCTTCCTAGCTACCCAACTGTTTCTCCTGCCCGCCAGCCCCATATACTGCCTATCCATCCATCTGTACCCTCTACTCTTCCAAAGACCTTTGCACCAGTCCCATTACTGCCTTACCCAATTAAATATCATCCTCGTCCTCCAACCCCGGCTACTTCCAGCATTTCTAGCAGTTTCCCTCGTCTACCAGCACCAATTCCTTCTTGCCCACCTGGCCATCTACCCCACGCACCCCAGAGTTCTCCAATCATTCCTGACCCTGAGTCACAGCACAAGTTATTTTACAAAACTTTCAGACCCAAACATTTCCTTCCAGCACAGCATTCTACCGCAGCCACTCTAATGCCTACCCTTGTTCATCGTTCCCTTCCAGCTCCACTGGTTGTTTCCCCAACCCCTTTGGAACCTCTCCCTGTTTTGAAGCCTTCCTGTTTATCCAGTCACCCCCCTTATCCACCAGTCCCCACTCTTTCTTATGTCACTCCGTTGCCTGCACATCCTGCTAGCTTGGATCCTTTTCAGTCAGTCCAGCAATCTGTTCCACAAGCCACAGCATTGTCAAATCAGCCCGAGGCCTTTGCAGATCATCCGCCAGCCTCAGTTCTCTCCCTTGCATCTCCCTGTCATTCTCCATCTTCTTCTTTGCCTTCATCTCCTTCTACTTCCACATCCTTTTCTTCAGCCTGTATACTGTTTTCTTCCTCCTCATCTATTCTTTCCTCTTCTTCGACTTCCTGTTCTACTTCTCCATCCTTACCTCCTTCATCTATCCCTCTTTTTTCCTCTCCTTTGCATTCATCTTCCTCTCCAGGTTTGCCTCCAACTTATTTAGCTTTTCCCTCTCCAGTTTCTCCTGTTTCTTCTTCCTTTATGATTTCCTCTTCCTTTCCCCCTATTCTTCACTCTCCTTCTGTTTCTACCTCCCCATCTCCTTTTATTCCTATCCACCCCTTCAATCCTCCTCATTGGGGGAAGAAAGTAGAGAAGAGAAGAGAAGAAAGTGGAGTAGAGAAGAAAGGAATAGAGAAGAAAGTTGAGACACGACAACTTTAAAGGTAAATAAATTGAGTTTATTAGATATTTTGTAGATATAGCAATATTTTGTTTGGGAAGGGTGACTGAAGGGGAAGGATTATCTAAGAGTAGGAAAGTGTAAAAGGAAGAGACAGAAACATACTCTCAATGTTCAGGAACTTGTATTAAATACCTTCTTGCTCTCCCTGATTAAATGTGTGATCACAAAGGGATAGTTAATCTAGTAATCATTGACCTTGACTACTCCAGTCTGTCCAAATAAAGATATATATATGGATATTGGAGATAGGGAATAGGTATATATCACATGTGGCCATTGTCACCTTCCAAAACATTTTTATTCTCATTAAAGTGGGAATAGTTTAATTGAATTAGGAATAAATGCTCTTGGGATTCACACTGCCAGCCCCAGTGCAGCAGCATTCAGCTATATGGTAGTCTCATCCCCATCCTATCCTCCCCCAAAAATCTTCTTTAGTTCTTTGCTTTCACTTTGTATATGTGCTGAAATCTAACATGCTATAGATTTGCAGAAGATACAAAATTCTAATAGAAAATGATGTCATGCACTGAAAATGTTTGGATGGCCCTTTAGCATAGTAAAGGTAGACTCTATATTAAGGGTACGCTTCTGTGGCATAAAAACCATGCTTATGTTCCTGTTTATATTCCTGAAATAACTGAAAATAAGTGAGTACTTGGCCTCCATTGAGGACGATCCAAGTTCCCAATGCTAGTTAAATAGGGAGGAAATTCCTGCCGACCCTGACAAGCAATTTTTATATTTTCTATCTGCTTGAATCTTCAACCAACACTATTAGGGTTACAGTTTTTTCCTAACCTACTAGCCATGACATCAACTCAGAAAGAAGGGTAATGCAGTATATTATTATCCATATAGGAATGCTCTTAAAGACCTGAGGACTGACTCTACACAGGAATTACTTCTACCCTTATCCCAGATTATAGAGGGATAGGTTATAATAATCAAAGCCATGAATTACTGGGCATTCCTATATGAAGGTGGAGTTCTTTACTGGTACTTTAGTCTCGCAACTATTTTTATTCTACTATTGATTGCCTTAAATTCTCATTCTAACATGTCTATATATTTCTCCAATATCCTTATATGTGGTTATCTGGACAAACACACACGTATTACACCTAATGTGTCATGTATATACATATAGAAAGAAGTTAACTTTATTTAAATGTACTAAGCACTTTTTATGTCTGGTTCACAGAGCTATAGATTCTGCCTTGCCTTCCGCATTATCAAAAAATGATCACAAGCATCAGAAACAACTCTTATCCAAAATCAGTTGTGAGAAAGAAATGAATGAAAACATGAGGGCAACCTTGGCTACTAGCAAAAATGTGTTCCAGCTTAAACTGGAGGAAACTCAGAAACTCCTCGAAGATCAACATCTAAGCAATTTGCAAGTATGAAACTATAAAAATGTTGTTAATATTTTAATTCCTTGCACTAATTTTGCTCCACTTTTGCAGTGTTCTCCACTAAAGAAATATCTTACTAGCTGAGAGTAGGCCATGAAAGAGAGTGTGGATGAATCAGCACAAATTCATCATAGAAACTATAGAAATAATTTTTTAGTTTTTTCCTTACCTTTGAAAGTACAATGTAATGTATTATTGTTAGAGATTGTATTATAAAAAGCAACCAGAAAATTATAATACATGTAGATATTAGTTTCTTAATGGAAATATGGCAGAATTTGCTAGAAATGATGTTTGTAATCTATCCCTAGTAGGGCATATACTTTATTTTTTCCACAACTGAATACAGATATCGGCTGATTTTCCTACATGTTCATCCATGTACTTTATTTTTCATTAATAATTATGCACATTTATGAGATTTTTAATAAACCAATATAAGATTAAATTCATAACATTGGCCTGATTCATCCAACAATTAATCAACAGTGGCAAGGCTAAGAAAGCAAAACAGAAGATTCCTGGCAGCTATCGTGATGTGCCTTCCTACCATAAACAACTATAATTATGAATAAAATAAATAAAACAACTGCTTGTAGACATGGGTCAGAGGCAGTGCAGGATGTGATCTTGAAAAGGGGAAAGAAATGATGTAAGCCTTATAACCTAGGCTTTCTACGTAGTTATGTTGCCTGAATAAGCCTTAAAAAGATCCACTAGTAACCCAAGCTACCTATTAAACAAAAAAACTTAACACTTTTTTCTTTTTTCCTTTTTTTTTCTTTCTTTTTTTTGAGATGGAGTCTCACTCTGTCACCAGGCTGGAGTGCAGTGGTGCAATCTCGGCTCACTGCAACCTCCGCCTCCCAGGTTCAAGCAGTTCTCCTGCCTCGCCTCCTGAGTAGCTGGGACTACAGGTGCCCGCCACCACGCCCAGCTAATTTTTGTACTTTTAGTAGAGACGAGGTTTTACCATGTTGGCCAGATGGTCTCCATCTCTTGACCCCATGATCCGCCCGCCTCAGCCTCCCAAAATGCTGGGATTACAGGCATGAGCCACCATGCCTGGCCAACACTTTCTTAAAGAAGACTATGAAATCTAAATATTCAATAACATAATGCTCACAATGTCAGCATTCAATCAAAACTTACTAGACATGTGAAGAATCAGGAAAATATGACGCATAACCAGGAGAAGAGTAGTCAATATAATCAGACAGAAATAACAGAGATGATGGAATTAACCAACAAGGAATTTTAACGTATTTTTACAAATATTTTCAAGGAATTAAAGTAAAAATGTACATAAGAAAGACAATTTAAAAAAGAAATAAACAGACCTTCTAGTTCTGAAAAACATACTATCAGAAATGAAAAATTGACTGGATGGACTTAACATTGCAGTCATTGCAGAACAAAAGATTAGTGGACTTGAAAACATAGCAATAGAAATTATCCAAGCTGAAGCTTTGGGAGAAAAAGGCTGGAAAAAAATGAACAGTTTGTTAGTGACCTGTGAGACCATATAAAGCCATCAACACATTTAATTAAAAATAAAATTTAAATAAAATTTCACAAAGTAGGAATGGAAATGTTTAAAGAAACCATTGCTGGAAATGTTTCAAATTTGATGAAAATTATAAATCCACAGACTCAAGAAGCCCAACAAACTCCAAGAAGGATAAGTGTATGCACACACACATACCACAGAAAGGCACGTAAAAATCAGATTAAAGCCAGAGGGAAAAAAGATATGTTACATGCAGGGCAATAAAGATAAGATGGACCGCTAATGTAACTTATAAGCAAAACTTGAAATTGATCATAATGTTTCATTATTTAGTGGTGGAAAAAAATCTGAAGAAAAAAAAAGTATTGTTTATGAAATCAGAAGTTGCCAAACTTCTTCTGAGGTGATTTGGGAGATGAAGCAATTACAGACCTATGCAAATGGAAATCTTAGAGCCATGGATGTCATACTTATATCTAGAAGGATCTTCTAACGCAAATTTCTGTGTCTCACTAGATGTAACCTCAAAGGATGCCTTCCAGGCCTGATTTCATCATCATTATCAGTTAAAACAACTTAGTTCCAAGAACAGGCATTGAAGTAGCTATGCTTTGTTTTGTTCCCTGTTTGGGTTGAGTGACTATCACTTTAAGAAGTATGCCAAAGGATGTGATAAATAGGGACTAAATGCTAAAAATATAAAACTCTCATGAATAATTTTTAAAACTTATTCCACAACACTAAATCAATAAGAACTATATAAATTAAAATATTTTTATTCTGTAATTTATTTACTTTATTTCTTAGTTTACTTACTGGGATAGAAAAAGAAAGTACTTTTGTCTAATACCATAGTATGTAAATTTTTAAAATTTACATATTTTAGATAAATCTAAAATGTATGATAAATCTTAAGGGATATCAATTTTCTTTCCATTCAGCATTTTGACTAGATATACAATTTAATGTCTTCTTAAAATTTATTTCTATATATGTGATGTAGATTAATGCATGCTAGGTATGTGTGAGAAAACAAATATTTTTAAACATTTACCATACATTGAAGTAATTTTAAAATGTTATTAAAGACTGATAAATTTCATGTAAATTTCAGTGAAATAGTGATGTAAATGTCTATGGAATTTATGGAAATTACTACTATGCTAAACCTCCAAAAGGAGTCATTAAAGTCAATAGTTTTTGAGCCTAAACCCATATGAAAATTACCTGGGGAATTTAAATAATACCAGTATATGGACCCCATCCAAGTATTAAATCAGCAGGACCCAGGTATAGATATTTTACACAGTTCTTTATGTGATTTTAACATGTAGCCAGAGTTAACAGCCTTACTACAGTCCACAAAATTAAGTTTTATAAAAAGATATAGCCCCTACTAACAGGAAACTCACATTAGGATCACAGAGCTTTTAGGAGCCTCATTCAAGTCCAGTGAATGTTTTAGGAAAAAAATACAATTTATAAATAATTATTTTTCAGAATCTCACTTGTTATTACTAAGCCTTCAAGAAACTTCATACTCTAAATGGAATAGCAATAACAAAAATTTTTTTTAAGTTCTAACTGTGGCTAGAATAAGCAGGTATTACTTTAGGAGTTGAAATCAAAGCAAGCATACTATACTATAAGTCTTTGTTACCTCCCAATTTTTTACCTTGAGGATTGCTGCAGGGATAAGAATTATTTATATACCTATGATGTTTATAGTCATACTACTCTATATGCAAGGAGAATTGGGCTCAGTAACAATGGTATGTTGAATCGTTAATCTTGGCATTTAAAAGTTTATAAGCTATAAAACAATGTTCTTTTATTTTCCAGAAATTTTGTGATGAAGTTAATCAGATAACCAATTCTGAAACCCTCTCAAGTATAGACAGTCTTGAGGCTACAGAGCATGAAGAAATATATTTAACACTTAATAAGGAGCATTCCACATCTATCCAGCAGAATACCATTTCCCTCAAACCAGCAAATATGCAATCAACTAATCTCAGCTGCTTTGATGAAGATAAACTGGCATTCTCTAAAACTCAACATATAAATAATTGGCTTACAAATTTAGATGCTTCAAATACTCAGAATGTCACAGCTTTCTCAGATATTTTAAGTAAATCTAATGTTCTGCCTTCATGGGAATGTTTTAATAGTAAAGAACAAAATCCATCTCCTTTGAATGGAACAGTGGAAAGAGCCACAAATACTGCTAATAATTCAGTACCCTTTGTATCTAGCCCACCCATGTTTGTACTAGATAAAAAATGTGAAAAGCCCTCTGAAACTAGCACTATGAGGACAACTGACTCCACTTCTGGAGCATTCAAAAGAGAGAGACCATTAGTTACTGAGAGCCCAACATTTAAATTTAGCAAATCCCAAAGCACTTCAGATTCTCTAACCCAGGAAGTGGCTACATTTCCAGACCAAGAGAAATATTCTGAATTAAATCAAGAAAATGGAACTACTTCAATTCCTACTTCATGTGTACCAGTGGCAATGCCTTTAGTTTTGCCATCTAATATACAGTCAGCTAGACCTTCAGCAAAGAACAGTATACACATAAAAGAAATTGATGCAGTGCAGTGTTCTGATAAGTTAGATGAATTGAAAGATGGTAAAGAAGAAGAGATCAAATATTTTAATTGCAATAAGGAAGAGTTGCCTTTATTTTCAGACAGTTTTCAAGATGCCTATATACCTCACAATCCTGATTCAAAAGATGAAAAACAAAAATTAGCTGAAACATCATCCTTGTCTAATGTAACTTCTAATTATGACTTTGTTGGCCAGCATAAGAAAATGAAATACAACATCCATGAGAGAAATGGTGTGAGATTTCTTAAAAGTATTTTAAAAAAAGAATCTAAATATGAACATGGTTATCTTAAGGCATTAATTATAAATCAGAGCTTTAAGTTTGGAAATCAAAAAGCAGCAGCTATCAGAGATAGTATTGAATTAACAAAGGAAAAAGGTGCAGAAATTCCAAAGACTATTAAAAAACTGAGGTGGTTTGATGAAACTAGCAATATAGAAAACAATGCTGAAAACAGTCATTCACTGAAGAATAAAACAGGAACAACTCAACAGCATTCTCAACAATTCCACATTCAAAGTGGTGCTGGAAGCAACATAATTAGTGTTTCTACTTGTGCTGTAAATTCTGCTGATACAAAGAAGTCCAGGGAGGATTCTATCTCTGAAAATGTTACGACTTTAGGAGGATCTGGAGCAGACCATATGCCTTTGAACTGTTTTATACCTTCAGGTTATAACTTTGCTAAACATGCCTGGCCAGCCTCAAAAAAAGAAGAAAGTAAAATCCCTGTACATGATGATTCTAAAACTAAGCAAGGTAAGCCACAAAGAGGTAGAGCAAAAATAATTAGAAAACCAGGATCTGCAAAAGTCCAATCAGGCTTTATATGTACAAACAGAAAAGGCGCTGTCATTCAACCACAGTCTGCAAGCAAAGTCAACATATTTACACAAGCTCAGGGAAAATTAATTATACCTCGTCCTCCTCCTCAATCTACATCAAATATTAGAAGTGGTAAAAATATACAAGTGTCTCAGTGTCAACCAGTAACTCCTGAAAATCCTCAAAACATTATTACACATAACTCTTTTAATTCAAAACATGTGCTTCCAACAGAACACAGTTTGAATCAGTGGAATCGGGAAAGTAGTTCTCCACTCTCAAATGCTTGTTCTGACCTAGTCACTGTGATACCATCACTGCCATCATATTGTTCTTCAGAGTGCCAAACTTTCGCAAAAATAAATCATTCAAATGGCACTCAAGCAGTTGCCCAGCAAGATGCGACATTATATTGCACCCAAAGAAGTCCTGTTTGTGAAGAAAGTTATCCGTCTGTGACTCTAAGAACTGCTGAAGAAGAATCAGTTCCCTTATGGAAAAGAGGGCCTAATGTCCTGCATCAAAATAAGAGGGCTACAGGTAAGAATACATTTATAGCTTTTTATAGATAAAATGTACACCTTTGTTAAAGTCATGTGAAATTGTTCCTATTTATGTATGGCCATACATACTACATAAATATTAATATTAAACAATAGCTTTATAGAAATAACTTACCTCCAGGCCAAGCACAGTGGCTTACACCTGTAATCCCAGCACTTTGGGAGGCCCAGGCGGGCAGATCACTTGAGGCCAGGAGTTCAAGACCAGCCTGGCCAACATAGCGAAATCCCATCTCTACTAATAGAAAAGTTAGCCCGGCATGGTGGTGCGTGCCTATAGTCCCAGCTACTCGGGAGGCTAAGGAAGAAGAATTGCTTGAACCTGGGAGGTAGAGGTTGCAGTGAGCCGAGATCATGTCACTGCACTCCAGCCTGATGACAGAGCAAGACTCTGTCTGAAAAAAAAAAAAGAAAAGAAAGAAGTAACTTACCTCCTGTAATACTGTGATTTTTGGCCAGGCACGGTGGCTCATGGCTGTAATCCCAGCACTTTGGGAGGCCAAGGCACGCGGATTTACTTGAAGTTGGAAGTTCGAGACCAGCCTGGCCAACGTGACGAAACCCTGTCTCTACAAAAATACAAAAATTAGCCGGGCATGGTGGCGCGTGCCTGTAATCCCTGCTGCCTGGGAGGAGGCAGGAGAATTGCTTGAACCCAGAGCCCAGGAGGAGGAGGTTTCAGTGAGCCAAGGTGGTGCACCACTGCACTCCAGCCTGGGCAACAGAGCCAGACTCTATCTAAAAAAAAAAAAACAACAACAACATTGTGACATTAGTAGCTGAATCCTTTTAAGAGAATGACCCAACCAGTGCTCAACTGAAATTAGAAACTTTTGCCAGCCTCCATTTTTTTCCATGACTTTTCCTGTTAGTTTAAGAGGAAGGACAAGGAATAGGATCTGATTCTTGTCCCATATTATTCTGTCATTACTATTGTAGTCAAATTTTCCAACAAAGTAAGCACAGTGAAAAATATTGTTTAAATTATTATAAATAAGTGAATACATGTAGTTATATTTATTTTTCTTTAAAACGTTTGTTAAATTGAGTTGCTATAAACTAATATTAATTAGATATACCTAATTCTCCCATTCTCTTTCCCAAAGTGTGGTAGCTCTGCTTTTATCTGCTATGACTATTGGTTTTTGTGAGAGCAAAAAAATGATATCATTGTCTTGAAATATTTTTGAAAATTAATTCTCTATAGAATGCCATTGCCCTTACTAGCTGGTCGACTCTCATAAAACTTCTTTCCTTCTATGAAGGAATAAACTAGAAAGCAATATATTTTCCTGCCAATAGGAAACAGTTGCCTATTGAGAAATAGTTAGGACTGGAGTCTGGAGGCAATCAGAAAAACAACTCTTGTTTTTCCAAAGGTATGAATAAATATTGATATATAATGAGAGTTTAAAATTTAATATTCAAAGTCATCTTCAATTAAACCATGAGTTTTTAAGGCCAAGGGACATTTGTGTAATTCATCACAGTATCCCCAGATCCTAACAGTGCCTGGCACTTAGTAATCACCCAGACTCTACTTGAATTGAATGGATAGAAGCCACATTAGCAGAAGGGAAGCTAAATGCAGACACTATAATCTAAAAATCTTCATTACTTGTCTACAAAAATCTAGATTTTAAAAAATTGTTTCTCTCACTAAAATTATGATTTTTTTATCCAGTCATTTCAGAATGTAACTTTAGCTTTCACAACACTTCAAAAAAATGAAGGTATCATACAGATTAAATATTCTAAAATAAATAATGATAGTTACCCTTTTTGAGTTTGTAGCTTGTACCAGTCACAGTACTGTTTTATACTTACTGTCTCATTTAAACCTTGTAATAATGCTGAGAAACAAATATTTTTAAGACACTGTTTTGCAAAGAAGTAAGCAGAATTATCCAAGGTCAAGAGCTAGTAAATAGCAGAATTGATATTTTGATCCAGATCTCTATGGTTCCAAGTCCTGTGCTTTTTCTACTAAAATCATATAGTAAATATAGTGATAAAGCAAATATCATATATCACACTCTGCTAATTAGGAAAAATATTAGGAAACTTATAGTTTCCCAATAGCTTATGTACAAAAGGGTAACATATTAAAATTATCTGATTCTCTGATAAAGGAATGGGAAACATTTTATCTGGAGAAACCAATATTTTCCTGACATTTAGTCAAAGGAGGTAGTTCTCTCTGGGACATTCGTATAAGGGACATTGGAAAATGTAATGAATTTTAACATTCTTAAATGTTCTTAAATATTCACACTGTTGTAAATATCTATACCTATTAATACAGCGATTATACTTAGAAAATATAACAGTACTAACAATACTGAATATTTTGTATGTTCAGTCATTTAAGCTTTTTTTTCCAAAACTGTTTAAATATAAAATGCTTCAAGTGAACTCTTTGTTAATACTGGATTACAGTTCAGTGAGCATTTGTGGGATTTTTTTTTCCTACTCTCTTATTTGCAGTTCATTTTATTTTTATACCCTTATGCATCCAGAGTTGACGATTGTGGAGAGCATCTTGTTCTCAATTAGCATTTCCAGAACACTCTAGCATAACTCTCTAGGAAAAACTCTTCCAATTAGATCCAAGCCATTCAACTATACCACCTCCTGATGTCTCCAGTTATTTCCCCCCTAAAAGATGACTTTGATATTTGGTTCACAGTCTTCATTTCCATACAGAGTCTTTGCCATCATATTGGATAGTTCAGCTTTTATATGGATGAGCAAACATCCTGATCTCTCTCACTCCTTTTTCATCTCTAATAACTTTCTATACAATTCTGCCTCAAATACCCTTTCCCTTTGTTATATTCTGGACCTCATCAACATTCATAACTCCTCTACTTCTTTTCTTTATTTCAGCTTTTATTTTAGATATAGAGGGTACATGTGGATGTTTGTTACATGGGGATATTGCATGATGCTGAGGTTTGGGGTATGGATCCTATTACCCAGGTAGTAAGCAAACTCACTCACTCCTCTACTTAAGCACATTCTCCTCTCTTTTCCCTACTCTTACTCCTACCATTCTTCTACCCTACTGGGCTTCTTTAGTCCAGTATTTTCTCTACTTTCTCATTCCAATTCATCATCTCTTTCTTTTTTTTTTTTTTTTTTTGAGATGGGGTCTCACTTTGTTGCCCAGGCTAGGGCGCAGTGGCGTGATCATGGCTCAGTGCAGCCTGGGACTCCTGGGCTCAAGCAATGCTCCCATCTCAACCTTTCAGGCACTACAGGCACACACCACCATGCCCAACTAATTTTTTTATATAGAGACAGGGTCTCCCTGTGTTACCCAGGCTGGTCTTGAACTCCTGGGCTCAAGCCATCTTCCCACTCAGTCTCCCAAAGTGCTAGGATTATAGGCATGAGCCACCATGCCTGGCCAGGTTCATCATTTCAATAGTTCTTTTACCAATATCCTAAACTCTTTGCCTCTTGGTCTTTTTTGTCACAAGAATCAAACAGCCCTTCCCCGCCCAGGGGGAAAAAATTATTTGCTTTTTCTCTGCCTTCTTCTAAGTAGCAGAGAAAATTCATACCAATGTGCCAGGCATATTGGCTATACTGTAGATTTATGAAACATTTTCTGATGATCAACATTACTGAGTATTCCTACCGTTTATCTCGTAAATTCGCTGTCTTTCCTTAGAAATAATTATTTCAAACATCCTCCCCAAATATCTGATTTCCCTACTTCCCTTTCCTCATCAGATACTTTCACTGCTCATTTTTCTCAAACCTACATCAATGGGAATAAATATCCAAAATGGGAGGAAAAGTTGTAGTTAGAATACATTAATAAACTTATATAAAAATTTAAAATATGTAAAACAATATTATGGCTAATGGATACATCCGTGGGTAACAAAAGTATAGCAGAAATGGTAATGACAAACATCAGACTCGGAATAGTGACTACCTCTGGGGAGAGAAGAAGGTGAATAGGCTCTAGGAGGGCTACATACAGGGCTGCCACAAATAGTTGCACAACTCCAGATAGCACCATTTATTTTATATAGTATGCAGCAACTTCGACACACAGAGACTTTCAATTATATTTGTACAATATATGTTCTTTACTATGCTAAAAATATTTTTAAATAAAACAATTTAATACACAACAAGGAGGATGCAGTGTCAATGAGTATAAGCCATTCTTTTCAAGTAGTTTAGCCATGAAGGGTAAGAGCTATGACATTAACTTGAATAGGCAGAACTATGAGACTTTTTTAGCGGGAGATTAGACTTAGAGCAATGATCTAGTAGGAAGAAAAAGTTTAAAATATGAATGAAATAGAAGAAACCATTTATGGATTTAGTTTTTAAAAGTAACTCCTCTTTTGATATTCTTGATCCAAAATTCTGTTGCCATGAGATCCTGCTCCACCATTTATCTCAACTCTATATATCTTCATGCTTGTTTCCTTTGAGATAAAACTTAAATATATAAGTTAAGTGAAATAAGAGATGCTTGGAGGTGGATGAAGGAAAAAATGAAGGCATTCAGATGGCCCCTATTTTATCAATAAAATATTAGGAGATTAGATAGAATAAATGAGCAGGATTGGAAGAGTGAGCTTTGTGAAGAGAGGGAGAGATTGGGAGACAATTGTTGACCAATGATAAATAAAAGGATTGCTCAAAGTTATAAAGCCTGAATGAAATAATATGCCTGGAAACACTTAAACTATATGAGCCCATATCTAGAGGAGCAAATCAGTTCCTCATAGTATAAGTTATGGGCTTTCTCATCTAAAAAGGAACAAAGATTGTGAAGGAATAAGCCCACCAGGGGCTTAGATAAAGGTAAAAACAAACCTTAAGGGAAAAGATGTCAATTGAGAAAAATTTTGTAGGAAAATGACACTAACAGAGAAAGAACTTAGCGTTGTCTGTTACTAATGAATATCAATATATTTTACCCTAGAAATAGGATATGATTCCTAAATATGTAATTGGGTGTGAATGGGGAATTGAAAATAAATTTGAATAATTGATAGGTTTAGTGGACATGTTTTAGGATTTTAGAAGGGAATACCTGGAAAATTTAACACAGATTTTTTAATGTTAATTATTTGACTTATTTTGTTTTATTTTATTTTATTTTAAGACAGGGTCTCACTTTGTCACCCAGGCTGGAGTGCAGTGGCTTTATCATGGCTCACTGCAGCATCATCCTCCTGTGCTCAAGCAATCCTCCCACCTCAGCCCCACAAGCAGCTGGGACTACAGGTGTATGCCACCATGGCTGACTAATTTTTATATTTTTTGCAGAGACAGGGTTTCACCTTGTTTCCCAGGCTGGTCTTGAACTCCCGAGCTCAAGCGATCTGCCTGCCTCAGTCTCCCAAAGTGCTAGGAATACAGGCATGAGCCACCACACCCAGCCAACAATGATACTTTTTAAATAACATTTAGAAATGTAAATTCATGGGAATAAGTATAATAGAGGATTTGCTTGACTTCTACACAGAAGGCTATAACACTGTTGAGAGAACTTAAAAGAGGCAGGGGTAGGGGTATGGAAAAAAATTAAAGAAGATCTATGAAATAGTGGAGCAGGGGGAAGATATGCCATGTTCATGGATTGGAAAAGTCTGTATTAAAAAGAAGGCAACTCTCCACAAACTAATCCGTAAATGTAGTATAATCTCAATCAAAGTTCCAGTAGGATTTTTGTGAAAATTGAGAAACTGAGTCTAATATTTATATGGAAATGCAAAGGCCAAGAACAACTGCAATAATCTTGAAGGACAAAGTTGTAAAACTACTAGATATTATTAAAGCTAAAGTAATTATTACAATATGGCATTTTTACAGGATATTTAGACCAATTAAATAGAGAGTCCAGAAACAGACCTACATATTTAAACACTTGATTTTTGGCAAAGGTGGCACTGCATAGCAGGGACAAAGAGTTCATCTTATAATTCATCAATAGGATATATAGAATTAGTAAAAATGATCCTTATCTTACCACATACACAAATATTAATTCCAGGTGAACTGCAGGTCTAAATGTGGAAAGTAAAAAAAATTATTTTGGAAGCTAATATAGGTAATACATTTATAATTTAGAATGGACAGCAATTTCTTACACAATACTTTAAAAGAACAAACCAGTAAGGAGAAGATTGATCAATTGTAGATTAAAATTAGAGACTATTTTCATCCAAAAAACCATTACCAGATTGAAAAGGCAAATCACAGAGTGGAAGAATATTTGCAATGCATATTACTGACAAAGGGCTTATATCCAGAAGATATAAAGAACCCAAAATGTTCTTCAGTAGTGTAATATATAGAGTTGAATTCCATTATTCATTTAATGAAATACTATAATATAAATGAGCTATTGCTGAAAAGCAGCAGTGTGGGTATACCTCACACCATAATATTGTGCAAAAGAAACATATTGCACAATAAAAATGCATATTCTGCTCCATTTATATCAAGAACAGGTGAAACTATGGCAGGTGGGTATATAGAAACAGGTAATGAGGGGAGCATTTTTGGTGCTAGTAATATTCAGTTTCTTGACATGAGTGGCTGTGAAATCTGGGTTTGGGTATATAATCTGTTTATTCTCAATTCGTGTACTTTTCTATACATAGATTCTACTTCCTTTTTTTTTTAAGCCAAATGATGTTGACACATTATTTAAATCTGATTTCAAAAAGAATACTTTTTTCTTTTCCAATAATTATTAAGAATATCTTCACAGAATCAAAAGTTTGATTACTAGAAAGGACCAATGTGACAATTTCTTTTAAACTGTCACATTTTATAAATGAGGAAATATCCTAGGCAAAAAATAGGTAACATTTATTATGTTCCAATCACTATTTAAGCACTTTAAATATTGAAACAAAGTTAATTCTCCCAATAAATCTGTGAGGTAAATAATATTCTTACGCCCATTTTATAGATGAGGAAACTGGGTCACAGAGGATAATTGACTGTATAAATTGCATAGCTAGTGTAAGTGGCATACTCAAAATTAAGGCATTATGGTTCTATGTTCTTAACTATTGAGCTACTTTGTTTCTTTATTTTATTTTTTTTCTTAGACAGGGGTCTCACTCTGTCACCCGGGCTGGAGTGCGATGGCACAATCTTGGTGCAACCTCTGCCTCCCAGGCTCAAGCGATCCTCCCACCTCAGCCCCCTCAGTAGCTGAGACCACAGGTGCGCACCACCATGCCTGGCTAATTTTTTGTATTTTTGGTAGAGATGAAGTCTCACCATGTTGCCCAGGCTGGTCTCAAACTCCTGAGCTCAGGCTCAGGTGCTCCGCCTCCCTAGGCCTCCCAAGTACTGGGATTATAGGCGTGAGCCACCATGCCCAGCCTTACTTTGTTTTTTTAAAACTCTGAATAACAACAGATTTTTCAGTAATACACATGAAAAAAAATACTACATTGATCTATACAGTTTGTGGATGGCACAGAGTATCAAAGGAAGTTACTGATGAAATCGAGGCTGGAAGCAAGCTTCAGAATCATCCAGGCTAACTGAACTGGCAAATCAAAACCAGTTAAGTTCAGTTTAGCAGAGATAGCTATAAAGTCATACATTTATTTGCATTCAGTTTACTGTTTAAGGTTTGGGCGGGGGGAGGTGTTGCGTTGTTTTTTTTTTTTTTTTTAGGTGGGGACTCACTGCATTGCCCAGGCTGAACTTGAATTCCTGGGCTGAGAGCTCCTCCTGCCTCAGCCTCCCAAGAAGCTGTGGTTACGGTTGTGAGCCTTGGTGCCTGGCATACTTTTTAAAGTTTTAATTGTGAAATATATCTGACATAGAAAAGAATGTATGTGACATATAAGAACAAGTTAAGACTGATAATAAGAGAACCCTGTACCCACTGCTCACTTTTAGAAATAGAAAATCACCAATAGCGGCCAGGTGCCGTGGCTCACGCCTGTAATTCCAGCACTTTGGGATGCCAAAGCAAGCGGATCACTTGAGCCCAGGAGTTTGAGACCAGCCTGGCCAACATGGTGAAACCCCGTCTCTACTAAAAATTTAAAAATTAGCTGGGCGTGGTGGTGGGCGCCTGTAATCCCAGCTACTTGGGAGGCTGAGGCAGGAGAATAGCTTCAATCACAAGGCGGAGGTTGCAGTGAGCCAAGAACATGCCACTGCACTCCAGCCTGGGCAATAGAGCAAGACTCAGTCTCCAAAAAAAATGAAATAAAATAAGAAAGAAAAGAAAAATTGCCGGGCGTGGTGGGTCACACCTGTAATCCCAGCACTTTGAGGGCCGAGGCGGGCGGATCACGAGGTCAGGAGATCGAGACCATCCTGGCTAACACTGTGAAACCCCGTCTCTACTAAAAACACAAAAAATTAGCGGGGCGTGGTAGAGGGCACCTGTAGTCCCAGCTACTCGAGAGGTTGAGGCGGGAGAATGGTGTGAACCTGGGAGGCGGAGCTTGTAGTGAGCCGAGATCGCGCCACTGCACTTCAGCCTGGGGGACAGAGCGAGACTCCGTCTCAAAAAAAACAATACTTACAGAGCCCCATATGCTTCTTCCCAATTGCATCCCCTTCCTCCGTTACAGACGTGAACACCATGAAGAATTTCATGTTAAACCCAGCGCGGTGGCTCACACCTGTAATCCCAGCACTTTGGGAGGCCGAGGTGGGTGGATCACAAGGTCAGGAGTTCGAGACCAGCCTGGCCAACATAGTGAAACCCCGTCTCTACTAAAAATACAAAAATTAGCCGGGTGTGCTGGCGCGCACCTGTAGTCCCAGCTACTCTGGAGGCTGAGGAGGGAGAATCACCTGAACCTGGGAAGTGGAGGTTGCAGTGAGCCGAGATTGCGCCATTGCACTCCAGCCTGGGCGACAGAGTGAGACTCCATCTAAAAAAAAAAAAAAAAAAAAAAAAAACGAATTTTATGTTAATTATTCCATGATTTTCTTTATAATTTTGCCACGTATGAATGTATTGCAAACGATATGTCATTTTGTCCACTTATGAAACTTCTATAAATGGAATTATTTTATCTGTGTTCTTCTGGGATTTGCCTTTTCCAATCAACTTTGTTTTTTAGATTGATTACGTTGGCTGTACTTCATATTCATTGCTGCAATCACATTCAATTATATGAATGTTCAAACAATGTTTTCATTCTCCTATCATTGGACATTTGGGTTGCTTCTAGTTTCCTCCTTTTATGAATAATTCTTCCAAGAACAACTTTGTACATCTACTGATGCACATGTTGCTGAGCCATATGGGATGTGTATTTTCAACTTTACTAGGTAATCCAAAATGTTTTCCAGAGTAATATATGAAAGTTCCCTTTACTACATCTTCACCAAAAGTCTGATAAACTTTTTAATGTTTTTCAGTCATACAGTATAAAATGGTTTCTAATTATGTGGTACATATACACCATGGAATACTATGCAGCCATAAAAAGGAACGAGATCATGTCCTTTGCAAGGGCATGGATGAAGCTTGAAGCCATTATCCTCAGCAAACTAACACAGGAACAGAAAATCAAACACCGCATGTTCTCACTTATAAATGGGAACTGAACAATGAGAACACGTGGACACAGACACAGGGAGGGGAATAACACACACTAGAGTCTTGGAGTGGGGAGGGGAGAGCATCAGGATAAATAGCTAATGCATCCGGGGCTTAATACCTAGGTGATGGGTTGATAGGTGCAGCAGACCACCATGGCACACATCTATCTGTGTAACAAACCTGCACATCCTGTACATGTATCCTAAAACTTAAAATTTTTTTTAAAAAGCAATAAATTAGGTTTTAATAAAAAGGCATAGAAAAACTTTAGCCCTATTTGTCTGGAAACTGAATATAATAAAAATACAAATGTATTCCTTGAAAAGTTTCTAATTATGATAACTTATATTGTCCTCATTACTAATTAGTTGAACATTTTATATGTTTATGCATCATTTGCATTCTCTCTTCTGTGAAATGTCTGCTCTTGTCATTGCCTATTTTTCTATTTTTTAAAATTTCTTATTGATGGAAGTTTTTTATATATTGTATATACAGATCCAATATAGATTATATGTGTTATAATTATTTTCTGCCAATTTGTGATTGGTATTTTTACTCTTTCTAATGACTAAAAGTTTTTCTCAATGTGGTCAGTTCCTTTATGGTTGCTGGTATGTATTTAGTCTTTTTTAAATCAGTTTTACACTTCTAAGAAGGCAGATACCTGTTTTGATAACTCTTCTTTGTTAAACACACACACACAAAGCAAAAAAGGTAGAAGTTTACCATAGCTGTTACAAGGTCACTATAATTTTGGACAATAATTTTAGGCAGTAACAAGCAGACCTTTAGAAGTACTGCTATACTCTATGTCATTTTATAATATATATTTTAAGGAATTATAAACAAACTGGGATTACCCGGGGCTATGAGAGGAGAGGTTCAGTCTAAAAGTCAGTTAAAGAAACACAAGCCTAAGAGATATGATAGCTGTGTACAAATATTTGAAGGCTTATGACAAAGAAGAAGGAGTAAACAGAACTGAAATGAAAGGGTAAAAATTGCAGAGAGGTTTTCAGCTCAGCATAAGGAAGGATTTGAGCTATCCAGCAAAGGAAGAGGATGCCCCCATGAGGTAGTGGCTCCTAAGATTTTTTCCAAAACTATAATTTTGAGAATGTCTCCGGTATTTTTTCTTGTGTTTATGATTAAGAATACTACAGATTTTTTTAAATATAATGCTTTATTGAAGATTAGTAGCTTTATTTTGAGTTTGGTAGTGAAACTATCCTATCTAGAATTTTCATATGAAACTAGGAATTTGGCCAGAGATACCAGTGCAAGCTACATTATTTTTGCAAAAATAGCAAGGTTCTCAGCTTTTGTATTAATTGTTAGGTAATATTTAAGCACATGTATGTGAATAGAAAAATACATAAACAGTTTTAAGTATATACTGTGTCTTTAACCGCGATCAATAATCTACAATCCACAAAACTACAAAGAACAATAAAGCACAAAGATAAATAATGCAATCAAGAAGTACAAAAGTGACTTCAGAAAATTGATGAGCAAACTGAGGGATGAGATAAAACCTTGACACAGCAGTTAAGTGAACAAGGAAATTTTTATGCAAGGTGTTTAAAGCTTTTTAGATAAAGATGAGGACTTCTCAAGATTTAGAGGAAGAAAATTCCAAGAATAGAAAACAACATAGAAACTGTATTGCTGCCAAAATTATCTTGGTGGAAACTATAACATTTTGCATATATAGCATTTAGCATATTGATACAGGTGGAAATAAGCATAATACAGTGCTTTTTAAACTGTGGGACATGACTCGTTCGTCAATTGTGAAATCAACGACTGGTAACCAGTATTTTTTAAATGAAGTCAAATTTTAGAATTAGAATATTCTAGAATGGAAACTACCAGACGGTATCATACGTTGGGAGGATAAATATATTTTATAAAACTACATATGTCTCCAAGGTCACAATGCAAAATATATTTATTTCTGTGAGACACAATCAATCAGAATGAAAATTACTAGCATATGTGTAAGAGCTAGAAGTTTAGATTTTAGAGCCCAACTAATTGGAGCTGAATCCCAGCTTTGCCCCTTACTGGCTCTGTGACCTTGAGCAAGTTACTTATCCTCCCTCCTGCCTTAATTTCTTTTCTGTTGTTGTTTCTTTTCTTAACTTTTATTTTAGGTTCAGAAGTATATGTGCATGTTTGTTATATAGGTAAATTGCATGTCACTAGGTTTTGGTGTACAGATTATTTTGTCTCCCAGGAAGTAAGCATAGTACCCGGTAGGTAGTTTTCCAGTCCTCACTGTCCTCCCACCCTGCACCCTGAAATAGGCCCCAGTGTCTGTTGTTCCCTTCTTTATGACCATATGTACTCAAAGTTTAGCTCCCACTTATAAGTGAGAACATGCAGTATTTGGTTTCCTTATGTTCTTGTGTTAGTCTGCTTAGAATAATGGCCTCCAGCTCCATTCATGTTGCTGCAAAGGACATGATCTTTTTTATGGCTGCATAGTACTCCATGTTGTATATGTACCACATTTTTATCCAATCTACCATTGATGGACATTTAGGTTGATTCCATGTCTTTGCTGTTGTGAGTAGTACTGCAATAAGCATACACATGCACGTGTCTTTATGGTAAAACAATTTACATTTCTTCAGGTATATGCCCAATAATGGGATTTCTGGGTTGATGGGTACTTCTGTTTTAAGTTCTTTGAGAAATCGCCAAACTGCTTTCTACAATGGCTGAACTAATTTAGATTCCCACCAGCAGCATTTAAGTATTCCCTTTTCTTTACAACCTCACCAGCATGTTAATTTTTGGCTTTTTAGTAATAGCCATTCGGGCTGGTGTGAAATGGTATCTCATTGTGGTTTTGATTTGCACTTGTCTAATGATTAGTGATGTTGAGTATTTTTTCATCTTAATTTCTTTATATGTAAAAATAGTGATGATAATAGTGCCTATGGCCCTTAGAACAATACCTGCCAAATTATAAATGCTAATCAAATATTAGCTGGTATTATGTTATTATTTCATACTCTCAAATGTCAGGTATGCAGTTACTGGCTAGCTTTCTTGAAAGGTAAAGGCTTTTTTGTAAGGTTCTTATCATAAAGCGCATGCACACATTTCCATTATTTCTCAAGACATTTAAGTGCTTATACACATATGCATATCGATGCCCCAGACCAATTGAATTTTCACCCTTGGTCCCAAGAAACTTAAATGTGCATCATCATTACTTTACATCTTTGTACATAATGTTCTTTCTGACTCAAAGTGCCCTTTTATTTGGTAACCTACTACTACCTTTTTTGTTTTTTAAACAGGCTCAGAAGGTTAACTACTCTTTTAAGACCAAGCTCAGACAAACTTCGTGAAACTTTTCTTGATTCTTGCAAAGTCACTGTACCCTCTGTGCTTTCACTTAATTCTGCTTATAGCTATACATACAAGTTAAGCATTTTACTGTAATAATTCATTTATATTCATTCTTCTAGACAAATGGATTCCAAGACTTTTTATTGTACTACTATTAATAAAAATTTTGAACACATACATGGCATACACATGTATTACTGTACTAATATATACATTAAGAACCTTAATCAGAAATTTTTTAAAGATAAGCTAAAGTAAAATTTTAAATTTGTATATCACTAGCTAATATCTCACAGCACAATATACATTTAGTGTAAAAGTTATAGTTATAATTTTTTGATAATTTTTGAATTTGTGATACCAAGTTTGTTACAGGTATAATTATGTCATTGTCATTATGTGGCAAAGAGTTTGTAATTGAGAAAAGGAAATGGGTTGGCCTTGCTGTTGTCTACCTATCCTTGCATTATTAGTATTGTTTTGATCTGTGATTTTGCAAGAATATGTTTTTAAGTAGTCATTAAAAAGCAAAGAAAAGGCCGGGTGCAGTGGCTCACACCTGTAATCCCAGCACTTTGGGAGGACGAGGCGGGCAGATCACAAGGTCAAGAGATCGAAACCATCCTGGCCAACATGGTGAAACCCCGTCTCTACTAAAAATACAAAAATTAGCTTGGCATGGTGGCATGCACCTGTAGTCCTAGCTACTCAGGAGGCTGAGGCAGGAGAATCACCTGATCCCGGGAGGCAGAGGTTGCAGTGAGCCGAGATGGCACCACTGCACTCCAGCCTGGGTGACAGAGCAAGACTCTGTCTCAAAAAAAAAAAAAAAAAAAAAAGAAAAGAAAAATAATATAATAAACATTCATGTAACTACAACTCACCTTAAATAATAAATATCAAAGATATAGTAGAAGCCCTACAAAAGTTATTTTAGCCACTTTGTTATTTTGTGAGAGCTTGTTAAGATACTATAAGATATGCATAAATTCACTTACCTGGGCACACACAAATTTTAGTACATTGCAGGAAGCTAACGAGAGCTAATGAATGATGACACCACTGTCAACCTCTCACGCTTGGAATTTTAACTCTTCTTTTAAGATAACTGAGTTTACTTCATGCATTACATGAGCATCTACTTGCAAAATAACCAGGGTGCCAGTGTCAATCATATATTACATGAGTAAAGTTTAACTTCTAATTTTTAGATAATAAATATGAATTGGAATTCTAATATGTTCTTGCAGCACACCAGTGGATTATCTTACACAATCTTCTGGTGTTCTGTGTCATGCTCTGGAGGTTACTGCTCTAAACTATAAATCCCTCAGAAGCAAGGATTTTGTTGAATTCATCATTTAACTGTGCCATGCTTAGAGCATATAAGAGGAGCTCAATAAAGTATGCTAACTGAATGAATTAAACTTACAGAGTTTTCTTGATGTTTGAAAGTAACTTGAAAATTTGCAGTGGGTATATATTGGCTACTCAACTAGCATAATTTTTAACATTGTGCTGGCATTTGTTTAAGGGTCTACTGTTATGAGAAGAAAACGAATTGTTGAAACTAAGCGGAGAAATATTTTAGAGCAGAAAAGACAAAACCCTGGATCTGTAGGACAGAAGTACAGTGAGCAAATTAATGTAAGTATGGTATTAATCAAAATCTCTATTCAATATTTAAAAATTGCTTGGAAAACAGAGGTTCTTAAAGGACTATGCTCTTGCTGTAAACTGTATACCACAACATAAATATAATTATAGCCAAAGCCATTTGTGAAGCAGTCTTGGAATCTTTATGCTAGGAGATTATTCCACTATACCTACTTGCTATGTTCTGTATAATCAGTTACTAATGAAAGTTTTAAACCAACTTTAAATCATTATTATTATTTTAGTTGTTATTATTGATAGCCAATGCTGGAAAAAATGAGGTCATTCACAACAAAATTCAACAAAGCTACTTAAATATACACTTTAAAAAGAAAGTAAAGTAAATTAGAGACCTGGATAGAAGAAACAAGTATGCTAGGCCAGGTGCGGTGGCTCACACCTGTAATCATGGCACTTTGGGAGGCCAAGGCGGGTGGATCACCTGAGGTCAGGAGTTCAAGACCAGCCTGACCAACATGGTGAAACCCCGTCTCTACTAAAAATACAAAAAAATTAGCCATGGGTGGTGGCAGGTGCCTGTAATCCCAGCTACTCAGGAGGCTGAGGCAGGAGAATTGCTTGAACCTGGGAGGCGGAGGTTACACTGAGCTGAGGTCGCATCATTGCACTCCAGCCTGGGCAACAAGAGCAAGACTCCATCTCAAAAAGAAAAAAAAAAGCATGCTAATCATAAAGACAACTATAGTTTCATGTGACTGAATAGCCTATTTGTGTCTGAGCTTCCTGGAAGACATGGCAAAAAGGAAAATTAGATGAGTTATATAACTCTCAAGGGAAATTGATAATGATGTTGTTTTGGGGATACAGTTTTAAAAAACATTTCCTATTGAGGACCTTTCATAGGGAACTTTGAAATACATAAAGAATATGCTCCTAATAATGGTTCCACAACAAATGAATAAAGAGTTTAATATGGTTGTTCAAGATAGAGGTCTTCAATAAAAGTAAAAAGCATAATAACAATTTTAAAATAATGGCCAGGCGTGGTGGCTCATGCCTGTAGTCCCAGCAGTTTGGGAGGCCAAG
Source organism: Pan paniscus (assembly GCF_029289425.2). Classification (NCBI taxonomy): domain Eukaryota; kingdom Metazoa; phylum Chordata; class Mammalia; order Primates; family Hominidae; genus Pan; species Pan paniscus. The sequence continues at coordinate 102,783,069 of NC_073258.2, forward strand.
GCAGGAGGATTACTTGAGCTCAGGAGTTCAAGACCAGCATGGGCAACAAAGCAAGACCTCGTCTCTGCAAAAATAAAAATAAAAAAGCCAGGCACTGGAGTCCCAGCTGCTTGGGAGGCTGAGGTTCCGGGAGGATGCATGAGCCCAGGAGTTTGAGGCTGCAGTAAGCTATGACTGTGCCACTGTACTCCAGCCCAGGTGACAGAGCGAGACCCTGTCTCTCAAAACAAATTAAATAAATAAAATTAAAATTAAAATAAATGGAGGTAATTCTGTAAGAGCTAAGTAAGTGAAATCAAATATGGCATTTTCTAGAGGTCTAACTTGATCCAAGGATTGACTTTAGAATATTAAAAGTCTAGATAGATAAGTAAATAGCATTTCACTTGGAGTTTCCACTTTAAATATCACTCTGACTTTTTTTAATAAAACTGGAATATTTTTAATAAAATGCCTTATGAAGAATTTATATTCCAAGTTACTGGTTGAAGGTGCTATAATTTGTATATTATAGGAAGTACTGATTTTTATATGGATAAGATTACTAATGTGGAGAATAATCAACAATGATCTAATCTTATCAGCAAAACAAGTCATTTAGTTGTATGTTTATGGAAATAAAGTTAATCGCATTACCCATATATTTTTATTGCTTAATAGCGTAATGGTTAATTACAGATATAACTTCCTGATTACAAATAAAATAATGCCTAACAAGTCCTTCCATTTCAACTGCCATGTTCCCATCCAACATCTCAAAATGCACAATGCAAAAACATCTTTACCCTTATTTTTTCCTTATTTTCATTAATATATTATAAATTTAAAAGTAATATGTAGTTAATAACCAAGGAAACAAACAAACAAAATTTTAAATGCCTGTTATTAGTGCCCTCTGTAAATTCATTTTTATTTTACTAGGTCTTATTCTATTCTTCTGTCTCTTGCTCTTTTGCATGCTTAATGTATTTAGAGCCCATTTTTGTCCTTTTCAGAAGCCTCCCTTCCACTTTCACATACAGATCTTCACCCATCCACTTATACACCTTCCAAAGTCTTGTTAGCCTAAGAATAGGTCAGTGTTCCTGAATCAAATTTTTTCATCCTTATTATTTTGACTTGTTTTTGTTTTTTATTCCAGAGCCTAAGCAAGGGTTCAGTCACTAGAACAGTGGCCCTTGTCACCTTGTATTAGGAAATGCATGTTATCATACTGGATTTTCTCCAGCCCATGACATCTATATGGAGAAAATCTCAAAGCGATAAGTGAAAGGTAGAAAAAGTACAATTGCCACTTTGCACGAGGGTTTCAGTCCAAGGTATCTCAAGTCTATAATGGAGATCAAACAAGACTATGAGATCTACTGAAGGAGAGCTGTTGCAAAAATCTGCAGTTTCTCCTCAGATCAGATTGAAGAAAAGTTACGCATAGTTATAGCCAGGCAGTTTTATCTGACAGAAAACAATTATTTCTTAAAGTGAAACAGAATGGTAATAAAGAAGGAGGTAGACCATATTCAGGGAAGGGAAGTTGGTATCTCTCAGAAAGTGTTAGATGTGTACACTTTTTGCCAGTGTTCTGAGACTTCCGTTTGCAAGGTTCTGTGCAGCATTGGGGCAGCTATTTGTGTTTTAAGTTTTGTCACATAAGATAATTACCTATCCTTGGCATTAGCTTTTGGCTAATAGTTGTGATTCACCCTTACAATGACAAACCAAATAGGTTAGAAACTTTAAGGTAATTTTTTACCTTTTCTTTAATTAGCACTTTTTTTTATTTTTGAGACAGAGTCTCGCTCTGTCACCCAGGCTGGAGTGCAGTGGCACAGTCTCAGCTCACTGCAACCTCCATCTCCTGGGTTCAAGTGATTCTTCTGCCTCAGTCTCCCAAGTAGCTGGAACCACAGGCACGTGCCACAACTCCTGGCTAATTTTTTATATTTTTTAGTAGAGACAGGGCTTCACCGTGTTAGCCAGGATGGTCTCGATCTCCTGACCTTGTCATCAGCCCGCCTCGGCCTCCCAAAGTGTTGGGATTACAAGCATGAGCCACCGTGCCAGCCTAATTAGCACTTTTGATTACCATCCAACTCACTTTACCTCTTCCAAATATCCAGGACAATATCATAATCTGAAAATTTTTTAGTGGACATAAAACATTTTTCATAATATTCCATTAGCATAGAAATTCTTTATTATAATAATTCTTGTATTCAGCTCTAAAAAATATAATATACAAGTTACATGAACAATTGTAGCTAAAAATATATACAGCAATTAAAAGTTTTTTAAAAGTTCATGTATATATTATAAATTTTAGATATGGAAATATGTTTTAATTCAATATTCTATTTTTGTAGAATTTTGGACAAAGTGTCCTGCTAAGTTCAAGTGAGCCAAAACAAACTACAAGGGGTACTTCTTATATTGAAGAAGGTATGTTTTAGTTTAAACATTTTTCTCTGATCTTTGTTCCCAGTGATTTTTTTTCTTGTATGCCTATTCTCAGATGCTAACGTATTATGTAATTGTTAAAGCACCATTTAAAACCTGAACTCTCCTCACCCCTGCACATCCAGGTCATTGTCAGTGTTCCTTTATTCTAAATAATAATGTATTGAACATCTTTCTACATCAAGTTATTTTCTGATTTTTACTTATTTCTGTAGGTTAGATTTCCAGAATTAAAATTACAGTAACTGACATGTAAATGCCACCCAGTAAATATTTATTGAATTAAACTCCATGTATTAAATGAATACTGGATCAAAAGAAATAAGCATTGATATGGCTGTTCATATATATTGCTAAAGTATTTTCCAGAAAAGTATTATTCAAAATTGTTCTAGTAGTGTGTGTCCAGTGGTGTATGTCAACTTGAGGTAGAATCTTTTCGTATTTGCTATAGACAGAAAAATAGTATTATATTAGTTTTGATTTCTATACCTTTCATTAATATTATGCTTAATTGCTTTTCTATGTATTTTTTGGTGAACTGTCTCTTTGTACTCTTTTTTCTTAGATATTAGAGTTCGAAATTTTCTTACTGATGTCTGCAAATTATTTAGCTATCAAGGATTCTAATTCTTATATTAGTTGAAGATGTTTCATTACTACTTGCATGTTATTCTACTTATATTGTATTTTCACATATGTTTTAATTTGTATCTGTTCATTCAATAAATGATTATTGAGAGCTAATCTTCTGCTTACAAGTAGGTATTGGATATACATGTTGAATATCCCTAATCCAAATATTTCTAAATCAAAAATGCTCCAAAATCCAAAATTTTTTGACCCCTGACATGATACCACAAATGGAAAATTTTACACCTGACTTCATATGATGGGTCACAGCTAAAACACAAGCTCATACCATACAGTTTATTTAGCATCCCCAAGGGGAAAAAAGATCCTCTCAACCCTCTTCAGCTGTGCTATATCTTTTCCATGCACACCCAGATTCCCCCATGTAAGCATGCTCACAAGGAGTAATAAAATGATACATGTACCAATGGCAGATTCCCCACGAGGCCCCACATGGGGCCAAGACCTACATGCATTACTCACTGTATTTTTTTGCTTTTTCTCTGCTTTGTGATGTAAAGATATTGTTGAAAATATCAAAAAGACCTGAAGATACCCCTGTGGGTAGCAGTGATAAGAAAAAGAGGAAACATTTCTGTTTATCAATAGCCCAGAAAGTCAAACTTGGAGAAACTACACCAGCAACATAAGTGTAAAATGTCATATAGAAAAGGATGGTGTTGGAATGACCACAATATATGACCTGAAGAAACAGAAGGATAAACTGTTGAAGTTCTGCTTTGGAAGAGATGAACAGAAGTTAATGCAAAACATATAAACACTGCATAGGATTTCACCCATGAAGTCGAAGAGTGGATCCATCAGCGTCGCATGAGCACATGCCACTTAATGGTATGCTGATCATGAAACAAGCAAAGATCTATCATGATGAACTAAAAATTGAAGAGAACTATGAATATTCAACAGGCTGGTTATAGAAATTTAAGACACAGCATTATTTTTAAAGATTTGTGGTGATCAAGCGTCTGCTGATTACAAAGCAGCAGAGAAATTCATTGAAGAGTTTGCCAAGGTCATCGCTGATGAAAATCTGACACCAGAACAAGTATATGTTGCTGATGAACATCACTGTTTTGGTGTTGTTACTCAAAAAAACATTGACTATAGCTGATGAGACAGCCCCTACAAGAATTAAGAATAACAGAATAACTGCTGGGATGTGCTAATGACTCAGTCACGCCCAAGTGTAAATTTGCTATGATAGGCAAAAGCTTGTGTCCTCACTGATTTCAAGGAGTGAATTTCTTACCAGTCCATTAATGTGCTAACAAAAGGACATGGATCACCAGGGACATCTTTTCTGATTGGTTTCACAAACATTTTATATCAGGGAAGCTGGATTGAATGATGACTCCAAGATTTTGTTATTCTTTGACAACTGTTCTTTTCATCCTCCAGCTGAAATTCTCATCAAAAATAATGTTTATGCCACGTGCTTTCCCCCAAATATTACTTCATTAATTCAGCTGTGTGACCAGAGTATCCTTAGGTAGATGAAGAGTAAATATATATAAACACTTTCTTGAACAGCATGCCAGCAACAGTGAACAGAGGTGTGGATGTAGAAGGTTTTCAAAACGAGTTTAGCATGAAAGATGGCATACATGCTGTTGCAAACACTTGGAACACAGGGACTAAAGACACAATTGTGCATTCCTGGCACAGCCTCTGGCCTGCAACTATGTTCAGTGATGATGAACAAGGTAGTGACTGAAGGATTCTGTATGTCAAGTGAGAAAAAATTATGTCTGACCTCATTACGTAAGCAAAAAATATACCTTCAGAGTCTATCAGTAAGCTGGAAGAAGTGGATATCAAAGTGGTTATTAACATCGATAATAAGACTCCAGGTGTTTTCACTGACCAATGATGAAATAGCCAAAAGAGCTCTGAATTAAGATGATTGTGATAAAAGTGATGATAATGGCATTGTTAACACTGAAAAAGAAAAAGGTGCCAATTGACAATATGATGAAAATGTGTGATGGGTTTATTGAACGACTAGAGCAGCGTACACTCATAACAACAAGAAATTATGTCAGTTTATAAAATCAAAGAGAGGCTTATAAGACAAAAAAAAACATTGTAAATGAGGCAAAAGTCTCTGGAAGAAACATTTTTTAAGGTCATCTAGCAGAATATTTCCTCATCCCTAGAGGACCCACTTCCTTGTGCCTCAGCTGCTTCTGATGTTTCTTCTCACCTAAAAAAATAAAATACAGTGTACAGTAACCATTTGGTCAAAATGTAACATAATACGTAAGATTGGAAGCCTGCCATTGTTCCTTGTTGCTGTTGTTGAACAGCCGACACAGGTATTCTGGTGATGTTACTGTGGTGCTTAGTTGCCCTGAACACATTATTTTCTGACAGTATGAAGAATACATCTTATTTTTTACTGTTAAGTACTTACATGTGAATAGGTGTAAGAACATTATTGCTTTTCAGTAGATATAAATTTGGAGTCAGGAATAACAGTGATGCCAAACAACCACAGATAATCCACATAGGTTGCTGATACAGTGATATCTTTGCTTTCTGATGGTTCAATATACACCAACTTCATTTCATGGACAAAATTATTTAAAATATCATATTAAATTACCTTCAGGTATGTGTATAAGGTATATATGAAACATAAATGAGTTTCTTTTTTTTTTTTTTAAGCAGAGTCTCACTCTGTCACCTAGGCTGAAGTGCAATGGTGCAATCTTGGTTCATTGCAACCTCCACCTCTCAAGTTCAAGCAATTCTCCTGCATCAGCCTCCCAAGTAGCTGGGATGACAGGCATATGCCACCATACCTGGGTAATTTTTGTATTTTTAGTTGAGACGAGGCTTCACCATGTTGGCCAGGCTGGTCTTGAACTCCTGACCTCAGGTGATCCACCCACTTCGGCCTCCCAAAATGCTGGGATTACAGGCATGAGCCACCGCATCCAGCTGAGTTTCATGTTTAAACCTAGGTCTCATCACCCACATATCTCATGTGTATGCAAATATCCAAAATTCTAAAAAAATCCAAAACCTGAAACACATCTAGTCCCAAGCATTTTGGATAAGGAATACTTAACATTTACAGTAATGAACAAAATATACAAAAGTATTGCTCTTCAGAAGTGTAAAGTCTATTAGGGAAGACTGGCTTTAAATAAACATGTTTTAGTCTTTTCTTACTGATGTCTCCATTACTTTTAAGCTTTGTCAAAGAACCTTCCCAATACAGAAATTTAGAAACATTTGTTTCATTTTCTTCTGGGTTGCTTTAATTAATGGGTTGATTCCTTAAGTTTGTGTTTAATTTCTTACGAATTTGTTTAAACAAACAGTGGGAAGTAAAACTCCGAATTGATTTTTTTTTTTTTTTTTTTGAGACAGAGCTCCAGGCTGGATGGAGCACAGTAGCACAATCTCAGCTCACTGCAACCTCCACCTCCTGGGTTCAAGTGATTCTCCTGCCTGAGCCTCCCAAGTAGCTGGGATTATAAGCACCCATAATAACACCTGGCTAATTTTTGTATTTTTAGTAGAGACGAGGTTTCACCATGTTGGCCAGGCTGTTCTTGAACTCCTGACCTCAAGTGATTCACCTGCCTCAGACTTCCAAGGTGCTGGGATTAGAGGCATGAGCCACTGCACCCAGCCCAAATTGATTCTTTTATAAGAAAAAACTAATATGTAAAATCATCTTTCCCTTCCGTCAAATCTTTGATGCTTCTTTGATCACATGTTCTTATATCTAATTGGGTCTGTTTCTAGGCTGTCAGTTCTGTTTAGCTGATCATCAAAGTTTCTAATCTTAAGGGTTTTTTTTGTCTTACTTTGTTATAATTCATTATAACTACTATTATAAAGACAGTCTCCTTCATCTTTTTTGTACTACCAATGAATAACAAACATATGACAAAAACTATCTGCATTATATAGTTTTTTTCTTTAGTTCAAGTAATACTCTGGGAATTTTTATTAACTCACTGCCGTCATTTTGAATATCCTTTTTTAAAAAACAAAGGATAGGAAAATGCTAGATAGAGGATCCTGATAAATGAAATCAAAGTAGCAGATATTTGCTAGGTTTCTGCTTGTAATACGAATACATACAGACAGTTAAGTATGTATAAGTATGTGTAAGTATATATAAGGGCTGATCTCAAAGACAAAAGGGGTTCAAAGAATAACTGATGTAAGTTTCTGTAGTTTCAGATAGTACTTCTGAGTTTTTGATGGCTGAAAACTTAGTGAAAGCATCAGTGCCGGAGGATGAGATTCTGACTGTCTTGAATAGCAAACAGATACAGAAATCAAATCTACCTTTAAATAAAACTCAACAATTCAACATCTGCACACTGTCAGCTGATGAACAGAAGATCCTAGAGTCCCTTAATGATCTCAATGAAAGACTACATTGTAAGTATGGAAGAACACCTCTTATAAGAAATACTGCATTTACACTTAGACAATTCTAATTTAAACTTTAATTTAAAAATTGAAAAGAAAAATACAAAATATATCCATATTACCAACTACCTGAATGCATAACCATTCAGACTATATTTGAATACTATTTCAAGTATGCCGTATCATTTATGATGATGTCAACTTCTTTGGCAGACTTATCTGTCTTTTCAGAATATATGAATAGACTTCTGTTTCAGCAATGGACAGGCTACGTATCTATACTGACCATCCATCAAAACAACCATAAATCCTTGATTAAGTATTTTTTAAACCTGCAATATAGTGATGAGCTAGTAAGAATGTTAGACATTCTTAAGACCAATAACTAAATGTAGATAAGAACTCAAAAAGATAAGGAGAGTGCAGCAGCTAGCTCTTGTCCTGAGGATATTTAACTCATGGGGTGAAATTGAACTTTGCTTTCCATGGCCTCATAGAAAAAAGGGAACAGGCCTACTCAGGATGAGTAGTCTCACAGAAGATCTTTCCACCATAAAGCTGGGCCACCCGAAGAGCTGTGCACTACACATGCATACACAGAGGAGGCAGCGCAGGGAGAGGGAATTTTTTCTAAAACAAAAAAAAAAGGCTTGCATTTTTTAAACTTCAGTATTGAGCAGGTGATAGAGGAAAAATGATCCCTGAGAATGTAGAATCACAGTCTAATACAAGTATCACACTAATTTACAGCCCATACTTACATTACCTGAATAGTTCTTAAGATCTCAAGCAAAGAACTTAATTTAGAATGATCCCAAACTGGTAGTATTCCAAAACACTTGGGAAAAGTACATTTATGTATCTTCTGCACCTATATTCCAGTCCTCAAAGAATTATCACAAGTGAAATCCAAGGAAAATGAGCAGCCTACAATTTAAAAAAAAAGTAAATAACTTAATCCATAATGAAAAAAGGCACCAAGAAAAAAAATCAAAAGAATCCACAAAACAGAATAAACAGACCCAGAAAGGATTCAGATAATGAAATTACCAGGCACAAACTATAAATAACTATGCTTGTATGCTCTAAAGTTGTCAGAAATAAGTTTTAAAATGCAGAAATGCAGTCATTTTTCAACTTAAACATGCAGGGAATAAGAAACTATAAAGAAAGAGCAAACAGATTTGAAAAACGGCCCAAATAGAATGCCTGGAAATTGAAAATATAATAATTGAAATGTAAAATTTAGTAGGTGGTTTAACCACCAGATTACAGACGTCTGAACAGAGAATTAGTGAACTAGAATATGAATCAAAGAAATTTATCCACAGTATATCTTAGAGAGACAAAGAGATGGAAAATATGATATAGAGCTTAAAAGACACAAAAGAGTAAATAAAAAGGTCTGAAAGGCCAGAGACAATATCTAAAGTGATAATGGTTGACAACTTTTCCAATTTGATGAACAATGCCAATCTACAGATTCAACAACCCAACACATTTCAGAGTAAATAAAAAGAAATGACCACTAAGATACATCCACAATGAATGTTAATCAGCAACAAAAAGGCAGAAAACAATGAAAAAAAATCAGGAGATATTGACAACATGTCCAATGTGCTGAGAGAAAGTAACTTTCAAATTTAATACCTTCTTAACATGAAAATGTCTCTCAAGAAGGGGGGTGAATTAAAAATATGTTCAGACAAAAACCAAGAGACTTTGTTAACAGCAAATATATGTATATGTATATATATATATATATGTCACTTTATGATGAGCACTTATGATGAGCAAAGTCTTACTTCAGAAGAAATACATAAGATTTTTATATGCACTTGAGAACATAGCCTCAAATATATAAAATATTTTTAACCACGGTGGGTGATTTTAACATACCATTGTCAGTAATTGATAGAATAGATTTTAAAAATCAAATAGATGTATAAAAATTGACTATGATTAACAAACCTGATCAAAGGGACACGTTCTTTGTAAGTAAACGTACAACCTTTATAAAATGAACCATGTATAAGACCATGAAACAAGCCTTAACACATTTCAAAGGATCAGAGTCACACAGACCATATCCTCTAACCACAATGCAATTTACCTGAAATCTACTAACCAAAAGATAACCATTAAGAAACACATTTCTAAATAAATCATGATTCTGAAGAAAAAAAAATAGGAATTTCTAATTATTTAGATATGAACAATAATAGAAATATTTTATGTATCTATCAGATTTTCTCTACCTCAACACCGTTGACATTTTGAGCTGGATAATTTTTATTGTGGGGGACTGTCTAGTGCATTGTAACATGTTTAGCAGCATCCCTGGCCTTTACCCACTAGATGCCATAGCACTTCCCTATCATGACAATCAAGTGCTCCCAGACATTACCAAATATCCCCCGGGTGGCAAAAATCACCTATGGTTCAGAACCACACACATATTATATGTATGTATTTTGTGTGTGTGGATTCTATTTCCGCCTAAAATGTAGAAGGCCAGAATGCATCAATCCCATTCTAAGAACAATAAAAGATAAATGACAAAAGTATAACTTTTCTTGAGCCAATTAGAGAGCTGAGGTCACATCACAACCAAGCAGCCTAGCATCCACGGAAACACAGAAACAGGCCGGGCGCGGTGCCTCACGCCTGTAATCCCAGCACTTTGGGAGGCCGAGGCGGGTGGATCACGAGGCCAGGAGATCGAGACCATCCTGACTAACTCGGTGAAACCCCGTCTCTATTAAAAATACAAACAAATTAGCTGTGGTGGTGGGTGCCTGTAGCCCCAGCTACTAGGGAGGCTGAGGCAGGAGAATGGCATGAACCCGGGAGTCAGAGCTTGCAGTGAGCCGAGATCGCGCCACTGCACTCCAGCCTGGGCGACAGAGTGAGACTCCATCTCAAAAACAAAAAGGAAACACAGAAACATCTAAAGAGAGACAGGTTGTGAACACTTTCTCACCCATGGGAGAATATGAGAGAGGGAAATGTCAGGTTCCATACAAGCTGATATTAGAAATTGTTTACATTTTCAACAGATTGCTAAAAGATGAATGTGGACTACTATGAGGATGTAGAACCACTGGGAGCCATAGGCACAAGGGAACCTCACACCTACTCAGATTCTTCTCCGTGGATCTACACTGAGTGTGTGTTCATGAGGCAAATAGGAGGCAGAGCAGGAGACAAGAGAAACCCTTCCTCAGTAGTGCAGGCCTGACAAAGGGCAGCAGCCACTGCTGTAGGAAAGGCATGAAGCGCCCCCCCATACAGAACATTTCCCCCTGCAGAATAAAGGCCATCTGGGACAGAGGCAGCGTACCTTCTTGATTGCTCTCAAGGCACAGGTGAAGACTTACTGGGGCTAGCGAAACAGTAAAGGAAAAAAGCCTCTACCCCCGGAAGAGGAGCAAGACACATTCCCGGGCCAAAACCATTAGAGGTATCCTACTGTTGGTGGGAGGGTCTAAAATTCTCTTGTACAAAACCTGCCAAAGATAGAAGGCAAAGTTAACTGTCATGGGAAGGAGGAGCAGGAGAAAGAGAGGCCACACAGGGTCTGCTTAAGACTGAGCCTGGACCAGGACAACAGAAAAATTACCGTACTTCCCCACCACCAGATCAGCAAGTACCAAGTAACAAATAATAGAAATCTACTACTGAGAGACAGGCAAGAGCATAGAGAGAGATCCCTTCTACTGTGCGCACATGCAGGAAGGCCAAAACATGGGGGCAGAACAGGAACATTTCAAGGGGTGGGGGGACTCTCCAAGACCCCTGCATAAGTACAGAATAACACCAGTGGAATTTGAAATTAGTAATGTTAGTAACTACTGTAGTCGGCTACAGCAACAACAAAACCCAAACCCACTCAGGGAGGCTGAGGCAGGCAGATCACTTGAGCCCAGGAGTTTGAGACCAGCTGGGCAACATGGTGAAACCCTGTCTCTACAAAAAATTCAAAAAAAAATTAGTCAGGCATGGTGGCACATACCTGTGGTCCCAGCTACTCCAGAGGCTGAGGTGGGAGGATAACCTGAGCCCAGGGAGGTCAAGGCTGCAATGAGCCATGATCATAACACTGCACTCCTCCTCGGGCAACAGAGGGAGACCCTGTCTCAAAATAAATAAATAAAAAAACAAACAGCTCAAATTCCCTACTAAGTTTTTAAACATCTACACATACACACTACACACACCTACACACACATACACTCCAGTGACCTAGCAGAAGTGGATATACTCATTTCAAGACACAAATACTATCTACCTCAGTTTCTAGTATTCCAAAAACCATATCCAGCATTCGTCAAAAATTATGAGACATACAAAAAGAACAAGAGAAAAAAAACACTATCAAGGGACAAAGCAATCAATGAATAAGATGCAAAGATGACCAAGATGTTGGAACTATCAGACAGTAATTTAAATAACTATGACTAATATGTTAAAGGTTATGGTGGGAAAGATGAACAACATGAGAGAGATAGACAACATGCATGAACAGATGGAGAATTTCAGCAGAGAAATGAAAACTCTTAAGAGACAGATATGTGAGAAAGAAAAGTAACAGAAATGGAAAATGTTTTATATGTGTTCATCATTAGACTCAAGACACCACTGAGGAATCAGTGAATTTGAATATAGGTCAATAGAAATTTTCCAAACTGAAACAGTAAGAGAAAAAACAAAAAGAAAATTAACTACAGCTACACACATCATCATTGATGGATCTAAAAATACATAATTTGGGGCAAAAAACGTAAATCACAGGAGAATAAAGACAGTACAATTCTATTTATATGAAGTCTAAAAACAGATAAACCTAAACAATATTATTTTGCATCCTTGCAATTAATATGTGCTAAAATCACAAAGAAACAAAGCAGTGTAGTGGGTTAGTTACCTCTTTGGGTGAAGGAAGGAAATGAAATCCATAGGGCATTGTGGAGGCAGGAAGTGACAGGAAGCTTCCAAGGTAGTGATAATGTTCAAATTTCTTAATCTAGGTGGTTCCACAGACATTAGCTTTATAAGTATTCATTAAAATATGCATATGTTTTATATACTCTATTTTAATTTTATATACTCTAATTTAATTTTAAAATTAAAACTATATTTAAAAATAAGAAATAAAAAGCAGGGAGCTACAATCATGAACTAAGGCTATGAGTTTAAGATGTAAAATTATGCAGGTAAAGAATAAAAAAATTAAGTCAATAATTGGAGAATTTTTTAAATTTTTGTTTGATACTTCTACATATTTAAATGCTTCATGTAAAAGATTCTGCCTGAATTATTTTTCTTTTGCTCAGATGCTTGCTATTATATAGACAAAAATCTAAAAATTGAAAAGGCAACCAAGTGACTCAATTTTTTATGCCTCAATAACTAAATAAACGTCTCTTTTTTTCTGAGAGGCTCCAAGGATGAAATTAATATTTTTTATTAAAAAAAGAGAAAGAAAGAAAACGTAATATTTGAATGAAGATCGTTATATAATAGTCAAAGTACTAGGAATTATCTTTTATCAACATAAGCTTTATGTAATTATTTCTAATCAAATTACTTCCATTTGTGGACCTAATATAAGTATAAAGACTGTTTCTGGGGGTGACTGGAAAAAAGTGTCTTACTCAATTTTGAATATTTTGATACATCAGAATTTAATATTTGATTCTTTAGTCATTCTTCTATTTCTATATATGTAACTAAATTATTTTGGTATTGTGATATAATTATTTCAGATATACAAGAATCCATTTGCAAAAACCCATCCATCAAAAATACTTTACAAATAATACCACTTCTGGTAAGTATTTGAAGAAGCTCTTTTTTTCTTGTTTTAGGAAACTTCTGATTTTATGTACACATCAATACAGGTAAGAACCCCGTATTAATATTAATATTTCTTGGGATTGGTTTATAGAGGTTTTCTCCTCAATTGGCTTTTTATTATAAGACTGTTCATTAGAATTATGCAAATATCCTGTCATTTAAAAAAATCCTTAAAGGTCAGAATATGAAGTTTTTTTAACGTTTAGGTTCAGGGGTACATGTGCAGGTTTGTTAAATAAGTAAATTGTGTATCACAGGGGTTTGATGTACAGATTATTTCATCGCCCAGGTAATAAGCAGAGTACCTGATAGGTAGTTTTTCAATCCTCTCCTTCCTCCCACCCTCCATGGCCTCAAGTGGGCCCCAGTGTCTGTTGTTCCCGTCTTTGTGTTCATGTGTACTCAATGTTTAGCTCCCACTTCTAAGTGAGAACGTGTGGTATTTGGCTTCCTGTTCCTGTATTAGTTTACTTAGGATTGTGGCCTCCAGCTCTATCCATGTTGCTGCAAAGGACATGATCTTGGTCTTTTTTATGGCTGCATAGTATTCCATGGTGTATATGTACCACATTTTCTCTATCCAGTCTACCATTGATGGGCATTTAGGTTGATTCCATGTCTTTGTGAATAGTGCTTACAATGAACATACCCCTGCATGTCTTTATGATAGAATGATTTGCATTCCTTCAGGGTATATACCCGATAATGGGATTGCTGGGTTGAATGGTACTTCTGTTTTAAGTTCTTTAAGAAATTGCCACACTGCTTTCCACAATGACTAAATTAATTTGCATTCCCACCAGCAGTGTATAAGCATTCCCTTTTCTCCACAGCCTCACCAGTATCTGCTATTTTTTGACTTTTTAATAATAGCCATTCTAACTGGTGTAAGATGTTATCTCATTGTGGTTTTGATTTGCATTTTTTAAATGATTAGTGATGTTGAGCTTTTTTTCATATGCTTCTTGGTCACATGTGTGTCTTCTTTTGAAAAATGTCTGTTCATGTTCTTTGCCCACTTTTTAATGGGGTTGTTTCTTGCTTGTTAATTCATTTTAGGTTCCTTATAGATTCTTGATATTAGGCCAGGCATGGTGGCTCATGCCTGTAATCCCAGCACTTTGGGAGGCCGAGGCTGGCTGGTCACCTGAGGTCAGTAGTTCGAGACCAGCCTGGCCAACATGGTGAAACCCTGTCTCTACTAAAAATACAAAAAACTAGCCAGGCGTGGTGGTGTGCACCTGTAGTCCCAACTACTCAGGAGGCTGAGGCAGGAGAATCGCTTGAAACTGAGAGGCAAAGGTTGCAGTGAGCCGAGATTGCATCATTGCACTCCAGCCTGGGCAACAAGAGTGAAACTCTATCTCAAAAAGATTTTTTAAAAAGATTCTGGATGTTAGAACTTTGTCAGATGCATAGTTTGCAAATATCGTCTCCCATTCTGTAGGTTGTCTGTCTACTCTGTTGATAGTTTACTTTGCTGTGCAGAAGCTCTTTAGTTTAGTTAGGTTCCATTTGTCAATGTTTGCTTTTGTTGCAATTGCTTTTGATGTCTTCATCATGAAATCTTTACCAAGGCCTATGTCCAGGATGGTGTTTCCTAGGTTATCCTCCAGGGTTTTTATAGTTTTAGGTTTTATTTAAGTCTTTAATCCATCTTGAGTTGATTTTTTTGTGTATGGTATAAGGAAGGGGTCCAGCTTCAATCTTCTGCACATGGCTATCCAGTTATCCCAGCACAATTAATTGAATGGGGAATCCTTTCCCCATTGCTTGTTTCTGTCAACCTTGTTGAAGATCAGATGGTTATAGGAGTACAACATTATTTCTGGGCTGTCTACAGAATATAAACATTTTTATATTCAGAGTATTTTCATCAGTCATGGGAGCAGAAACAGGTATTAGTGTACCAATCTTCAAATAACTTTAGATGTGTATCCTAATTGAAAAACTGCTAAGAAGTGTACATCGGTAAGTATCCATATCTTTTCTGTGTCTTGAGAGTTTTTTTTTTTTTTAATTATACTTGAAGTTCTGGGATACATGTGCAGAACATGCAGGTTTGTTACATAGGTATACATGTCCCATGGTGGTTTGCTGCACCCATCAACCCATCATCTACATTAGGTATTTCCCCTAATGCTATCTCTCCCCTAGCCCTCCACCCCCGACAGGCCCTGGCATGTGATGTTCCCCTCCCTGTGTCCATGTGTTCTCATTGTTCAACTCCCACTTACAAGTGAGAACATGCTGTGTTAAAACTAGACATTACTGAATCTTTTTTTTTATTTTTTGCCTTGGCACTGGGTTCTGGTAAAAATGATCTGGAACAGCACTTTTCAAACTTTAGTGTACTTTGTACCACCTACAGATCTTGGTAAATACATTTTCTAATGTAGTAGGTCTGGGATGAGACTAGGTAATACCAATGCTGCTAACTAACTTTGAAACACAAGTTAGTTCTATGTGAAGCACTAACTTCACATAGAAACATGAACATGGATACACATTGGAATCACATGGAGAGCTTAAAAAAATACTGATGCCTGGGTCATACCTGAGGGCAGCTTGGGCATTTAGATATTTTTAAGCTCTCTGAAGAATTCAAATGGGAAGCGAAGGATGAGAAACACTGGTCTAGAAACAGTGATGACAAACAAGAAAGTCACCTACCCTTCCTGGTCCCCTGTCCTTTGTCCATCTGGGAGTTCATGGGGAAGGGGATCAAAGTGTAGCCTGCACTGATGAGGAAAGCCAGTGAAGTAGTCAGTCCAAGTACCTTCTCCCATTGACAGTACTGGACATACACTGACAAATTCTTCTTTTGCTGGACTTCTCTTAGTCACCAATCTATCAATAAAACAGCAGTACTACATAAATGTTGAATTAACTATTATAGTCAAGAAAGAGATTTATGAAATACTTTCATGTCTCTGACAAATTTTGCTTTGCTTCTCATTTGCATTGTATAAGTGGTCTTCCATTTCTTCTTCCGTTTATTAAATATTAAGTACCGTCTATGTGCCAGAAACTTTGCTACATTCTAAAAATACATCATGAGCACAAAATAGCCAACTTTGCTAAGGCTAGGATTCACATTTCTAAGTTAGAAATTTTGGCCACAAAAGAAGAAGGCAGAAGTGGTCAGAAGCCATTATTGTTAGAAGATCATCATGGTTAGTCAGTGATGGACAAATACAAAGGTGCCCAGCAGCTCACTCCTCTCCACTCTATAGCATCTTCATGACTACAGGCCCTGCTGACCAACAGCAGCCCTAGGCCCACCACCAGGCACTGGGCTGCAGACCTGAAGACAGTAGCTTCAGAAAAGCAGAGTCGTTCCATGTTCGGCAGTTTCCATAGATTTCCCCAGCAAGCTCCCCCTTCATAGTTCCACTTCAGCAGCTTGGGCATGCTTGGATTATCAGATTTCCCTGCAAGCTTCAATTTGTTTACCCACACCAGTGCTTCAAACAGCCTGCTTAGTCATCCTTTCTCTGATCCTGACCGGCACGCCACAGTAGAGCAGGCTACATTTTTATCCCTTGCCCCATATACTCTGATCCTTCAATTTTCCTTTTCCAGACCCTCATTTTCCCAGCTCCTATATTTGGTAAAATGTAATTCCTGTGATAAATACCTTAGTCCCATAATTCTTATAATGGCTTTGTTTTCCTGATGGATACGGTCTGATAGAGGAAACATAAAAATAAGCGGTCTCTTATAAATCAGTGTAAAAAGCACTAACTTCACAGGCATATGAACATATGGGAAATGAACAACATTCTGAGTTCTGAAAAAAGCTTCAGAGTTAGCCAAATGAATATTATTTCAGAGACTGAAAAGGAGAAAGGAACTTCCAAGGACTAAATGAAACAGATTCAGGATGAAGAGGGAGAGAAAAAACTGGAGAGGGAAGCAGGGGCTAATGTTCCCATAGGTTTCCTTCTGGCGTGCCTAACTATGTGGGTTCCAGGCCCTTTCATCATTAGTTCCGTCGGACATTGTTTTCACAAGCTCACCCCCAAGAACTCCCGTTTCTGCTATACAACACTATAGAGATTTATTGGTACCCAGAATTTATCTAGAAGAAAATTTTAAATAAAGAGCTTTAAATGCAGGTTCAAATAAATTAGAATTTATCATTTCACTTTGAACCCTGAATTTTTATTTATTTATTTTTGAGACAGAGTCTTGCTCTGTCACCCAGGCTGGAGTACAGTGGAGCAATCTCAGCTTACTGCAACCTCCGCCTCCCAGGTTCAAGGGATTCTCCTGCCTCAGCCTCCCGAGCAGCTGGGATTACAGGCACGTGCCAGCACACACAGCTAATTTTTGTATTTTCAGTAGAGACAGGGTTTTACCATGTTGGCCAGGCAGGTCTCGAACTCCCGACTTCGTGATCCGCCTGCCTCGGCCTCCCAAAGTGCTGGGATTACAGGCGTTAGCCACTGTGCTCAGCCTGAAACCTGAATTTTTAATGATATTGTAAAACTGCACATTTTCAAAGTGGGAATTTTACCTTTTAGAGTAGAAAGGTACTGATGAACATAACGTAAGGGTTGAGGTAAATAATCTATAAAGTCCTCTGCAATCTTAAACTCATTACCTGGGAGAATGATGTCAGGATGTGTTGAATATGCCACTATTTGACATGTCAGCCTAGTTTGTAGCTGCAGTGTTTTGGCATGTGTTTGCATGCTTGTTTCTTCTTTCTGATTTCCAGGAGAAGAGAGAAGATAGAACCAGCAGCTGCAGAGACAAGAGATAATTCCAGCAGAATCCATCTAAGAAGACCTTTCATGTACTTCTCTAGGACTAGATGCATACCGTTTTGTGAAAACCAGCCACAGGAAAACATGTGAGCAACAACCCCCGTGAACATTTGTCCTAACTCAGATTTTGTGAGCAGTGAAGTTTAACAGAGCAGTGACATTTAACAAAGCAGTGAAGTTTAACAGAGTTCTGAGAATACCATGAAAGACATTATGCCTGCCTAAACAAAAAGCAGGACATAACCCAGCTCTGAATACATGCCACAAGGATGAAGCTTGTGAGTAGAGCAAACAAACGTTTTTCCAAAGAATTCACAGTGCTCCTTTGCAATTTATAGATTTCATGTTGAAATATATGTTAAATAAAATTTCTGTTTATTGAACCTCTTTATTAAACCTCTAACTTACTGATAAGATGTTTATGAAGTATGGCATATTTTGATTTTTTAATTGTAATAAATACTCTTAAAGTTACCACATCCCACAAAATGGCCCTTGGTGGCAGCAACAGAGCAAAGGTTACCTTTTTGTATGGTGAAGGGAGGCCTTCCTATGGCTGTACAATTACATCGATTCTTCCAAATTTCATACATGGCACTTTGGCATACCGAAAAAACATGAAATTTTTCATTAAAATGCCATGAATCAAGCCAGGGCCGTTGGCTTATGCCTGTAATCCCAGCACTTTGCAGGCCGAGGTAGACAGATGGCTTGAGCTCAGGAGTTCGTGACCAGCCTGGGCAACCCTGTCTCTACAAAAAATACAAAAATTAGCCAGGCATGGCGGCGTGCACCTGTATTCCCAGCTACTTGGGGGGCTGAGGCGGGAGGATTACTTGAGCCCAGGAGGATTACTTCAACCTGGGAGGTTGAGGCTGCAGTGAGCTGTGTTTCGCCACTGCACACCAGCCTGGGTGACAGTGTGAGACCCGGCCTCAAAAAAAAAAAAAAAAAAAAAAAAAAAAAGTGATGAATCAAAATTAGAAATTAAGAGTTTTAAGAAAACATGTGGCCTTTTATTAATAACACTACTAAATTTTGGTTCCTCCATATAATTAGTTTTGAAACACTTGATGTAGTGAGAAATGCATTAACATGTTGAATGCCTACCATGTACCAAATTTTGTGCATATATTTTTTATTTAATCTGACCAGCCACCCAAACCATGGGTGTTTTTGTCTCCGCTTTAGAGATGAGAAACTGGAGGCTTTAAGAAGTTAAACTGAGCCAAGGCCACATAGCTACCTACAGTGACAGAATCAAAATTCAAACTCAGGTTTATCTAGTTCCAAAACCCGTGTTCTTTCTGCCACACCATGTTAGTAGAAATGAAAACGACTGGATGAAATGAGGACAAACAGGAAAAGAATTCGCTTTTTAAATGCAGAAATTAGTGAAAAAATTGACCTAATGAAGGAAACATTTGTGCTTTCCTATGTTTTTAATTTTAAGAATAGGATTTCGGAAGGCGACAGAAAATTTAGTTCTTAGACATTTAAATAGAAAGTTGTGTGCCCCTATAGAAAATATTTGAGAATTTCTTATACTATCAAGAAAAAATATTTGAGAATTTCTTATACTATCAAGAAAAAATTCTGTGAATTAAGATGTAATTTATAAAATAACATTTCAATGGGGGTAAGCAGGCCAGAAGAGTGTGCCAAGTTGTTTGTGAATCATTCCAAGCACCTCCGATGAAAACTCACTTTTATTAAAAAAAAAAAGACAAGGGTTTATATTCATATACACTAGTATATATGTACACAGCAGCATCCTGCATGCCAAAGTAGCTTCACCGTTAGTAATCCCTCACTTTAATACCTCTTAGGAACCAAAGAATGCCTCTACAAGCAAAAAGATAGTTGAAAATAGTTAAAATCCAAAGTCAGAATAGGCCAAAAAAAAAAAAAAGCCTAAATAGTAAGCTGGTGAAACAAGATAAGATTTGCATTTTACTAGAACTTGCACATTATGATATTGTCCTTTTATGAAACTGTCATATGACCAGAATTCTTATGTAATTCTGCCCATGACTCCTCCAGAATTTTAGGAGATACAGGGTGGGTTCATTAAAAGTGATAAATGTGGGAAGACATAGAGTAAAGATCCTTTGTGAATTAAAGTGGAAGAGAATAGCACTTTGCATGCTATAAACGTGAAAACTAACATTTTTGGCCGGACACAGTGGCTCATGCCTGTAATTCTAGCACTTTGGAGGCCAAGGCAGGAGGACTGCTTGAGCCCAGGAGTTTGAGACCAGCCCGGGCAATGTAGCAAGACCCCATCTGTATATAAAATATAAAAATGTTGGCTGTGCACGGTAGCTTATGCCTGTAATCTCAGCACTTTGGGAGGCCAAGGCAGGCAGATCATGAGGTCAAGAGATCAAGACCATCCTGGCCAACATGGTGAAACCCTGTCTCTACTAAAAATACAAAAATAGCTGGGCATGGTGGCACGCACCTCTACTCCCAGCTACTAGGAGGCTGAGGCAGGAGAATCGTTTGAACCCAGGAGGTAGAGGTTGCAGTGAGCTGAGATTGCACCACTGCACCAGCCTGGCGACAGAGCAAGACTCCGTCTCACAAAAATGAATAAATAAAATAAAAATAAAAATGTTACTTTTTAAAAAATAACTTTTTTAATAATATAAGAAAGAAAAATGCCCTTTCACACTGAATCTTCAAGTTCTAAGGAAGAAAAGAGTCTCCTTTCGAATGTGAAGAAGTAAATTTAGAGGAAATCAAACAAGCATCACTTTCCTCAGTGGAAAAACTTATGAAACTTCTTATAAGAGAGAGTAATCTCAGGCTGGACGTGCTGGCTCACACCTGTAATCCCAGAACTTTGGGAGGCCGAGGCAGGTGGATCATTTGAGCTCAGGAATTCAAGACCAGCCTGGGTAATATGGCAAGAGCCCAACTCTACTAAAAATACAAAAAGAAAAGAAAAGAAAAGAAAAGAAAACAGCCAAGCTTGGTGGTATGCGCCTGTGGTCCCAGCTACTGGGGAGGCTGAGGTGGGAGGATCGCTTGAGCCTGGGAGGCAGAGGTTGCAGTGATCAGGAATTGTGCCACTGCACTCCAACCTGAGTGACAGAGCAACACTCTGTCTCAAAAGAAAAAAAAAAAAAAAGAGAGAGATAGTAATCTCTTGGGCAAAAGGTATCAAATAATTGAAAGAAAAGTTTAAACACATTTCCGAGAGGCAGGGCAACTAATAACTGGTCAGAAAAATTTAGACGGTCTTCATTTTAAAATTGGCATCAGGAAGGATTACCGTGAACTTATTTTAAATCCATATTGTACCAGAATGACTATGTCTGTGTTTCTTAGGAATGTTGAAGCTTTTTGTGAAAACTGTACTGTATACATATATAAATATACACACACTTACATGTATGTATTTTGATAGATATTACATGGACTAAATTTTGTCAATTTCATGTAATTTACCCTTTACAATAAAAATGATTCATTAAATATATAACTAAATGTGATTTGGCTTTTATAACTGTAAATTTTTAATATAAAAATTCCCAAAATGTTTGTTTGTATTTTCTTTGACATTGAGAAACCTGACACTCATTAGCCACAATACAGGCACTAATTTAACTCTAGTAGTATACATGAAAATTTGCTTCAGAATTGCTAATCCACATACCTAGGAGAAACAGATTTCTAACTAAAGTACAGCATTTATATCATTCTTTTCATCCCCAATCTTACTTATTCAGTCAACAAACTGTTTTCCAAAGTCACTAAAGCCAGTTCCTTCTTCTCTACCCCCTTCACTGTGGTGGGTTTTTGTTTTGTTTTTTAAGAGTTGGGGGTCTCACTTTATCACCCAGGCTGGAGTGCAGTGGCATACTCATAGCTCACTGCAGCCTCGAACTCCTGGGCTCAAGAGATCCTCCTACCTCAGTCTCCCCAGTATCTGGGACTAAAGGCATGCACGACAATGCCTAGCTTTTTTTCTTTTTCTTTTTCTTTTTCTTTTTTTTTTTTGTTTGGAGATAGGATCTCACTGTGTTGCCCAGGCTACACTGGAACCCCTGGCCTCAAACCACCTTCCCATCTCAGCCTCCTGAGTCGCTAGGATTACAGGAGTGATAGTTTACCAAGTGAATAATTTTAATACAGTTTAGATTCATTTGTCACAATCTGTATCCCATGTTGGATTCTTCCAATATCCTGGATGTTTTTCTTATTTGCATACAGTAAATCCACTCTTTGTAGAATTCTGTAGGTGTTGACATATGCATAGCATTGTATACCCATCACTACTGTACCATGCAGAACAGCCCTATCATGCCAAAAATTCCTTCATACAGCCCTGAGCAACCACTGATCTGGATTTTGTTTCTATTATTTTGCCTTTCCCAGAAAGGGGGAATATTAGAATAAAACTTTTGGTGCTGGATTGATGTCGGAGATATATAGAGAATTCTTACAATTTTATGTTGCTCAGCATCCATTTTGAATACAAGTTTAACTTTCTCATACCAAAGCAGGGCTCAGTCATCTTTGGCACAATTTCCAGTTCTACATTACACCCAGATGGCTCAAGTTGGTGGCCAGTGACAAGAACTTAGAGGGATCTCTCCTGCCTAGCGGACTGCACTCCCTGCTTTCCTGCCTCTCTTTAAATGGACCATTTAGACATTTGCCTATTAAAGTGGCCCACACTCCATTCCCTTAGACATGCTGCTAGACACACTTTCTTTCTGCCTCTTCCTTTCTGCCCCATATGACCTGGGGACAGAGGACTGCCCTCCTGACTCATTATGCCCTCCTTGCCCAGGATCTGTAAGTGAAAATCTTTGAACTTATTTCCTATTGTGGTGATGTACTGAATTTGTGCTTTCCATCTGAAGAACCAGGGGACACCAGGGAGAGCACAAGGTTGAACTCCCAGTGCCAAAGTGATGGTCAGGCAGGCATAAACTGGACATGGATCAGACAAGAGCCACAAGGGCATCTGCCAGTATAAACAAGTTTCCCATGTGAGGGACCCCCAGTCAGGTCAGGCAACTAGGACTTAGGCCATCCTCCAGGTAAAAGAAGTATCCCATGAAAGGCACACTGTAAACACCCACATCCATCTCCCCTTCATATCCTGTTGGGGTAGGGTTGCTAGCTACTCTGATATTGGAACCCCAATTTAGCTGGGGGCTCTCAAAAATAAGGTACCAAGGCCAGGCACGATGGTTCACGCCTATAATCCCAACATTTTGGGAGGCCGAGGGAGGAGGATTGCTTGAGGCCAAAATTTGAAACAAACTTGTGCAACATAGCAAGATCCAGTCTCTATAAAAATTGAAATAAAATAGCCAGGCATGGTGGCATGTACCTGTAGTCCTAGCTACTTGGGAGACTGAGGCAGGAGGATCACTTGAGCCCAGAAGTTCAAGGCTGCAGTGAGCCATGATTGCACCACAGCACTCCAACCTGGGCAACAAAGTGAGACCCTGTCTCTAAACAAATAATTTTTAAAATTTTAAAAACAACATATGAGCGTAAATTCATAATTTTAAAAATATAGATACAGATACATGGATACAGAAATATATGTGTGTCTACATAGGTTAGTACATATATGTATATATATATATACGTCTTTGCTGACAGGATCTGACACACAAAAGACTTCACACCCAGATCTTGGTTTCTAAATACCATTCTCTAATAAAAGGATCCAGGGCTTTTAGAGAAGTGATTGAATCCAGGGCTAGGGCAGGCAAAATGCAAGATACAGAGTAAGGATGTACTAAATTAAATATAAATAAAAATGGGCTGGGTGCAGGTGGCTCATGCCTGTAATCCCAACACTTTGGGAGGCCGAGGCGGGCAGATCACCTGAGGTCGGGAGTTTGAGACCAGCCTGACCAACATGGAGAAACCCCATCTCTACTAAAAATAGAAAAACTTAGCCAGACGTGGTGGCAGGAGCCTATTATCCCAGCTACTCGGGAGGCTGAGGCAGGAGAATCGCTTGAACCCAGGAGGCGGAGGTTGCGGTGAGCTGAGATGGTGCCATTGTACTCCGGCCTAGGCAACAAGAGCAAAGCTCTGTCTCTAAATAAATAAATAAATAAATAAATAAATAAATAAATAAATAAAATGAGGACATTCCAAAAAGACACAGGAGCCAGGTTGCCCTGGCCTGGGCAACAAGAGCAAAGCTCCGTCTCAAAATAAATAAGTAAATAAATAAATAAATAAAATGGGGACATTCCAAAAAGGTACAGGAGCCAACCTGACAGAGCTCCCCATGTCAAAGCTGTTACAATTTGAGAAGGTAAGTGTAAACAATTTGAACAAATTACACCTGCCTATACTGATATGAATAAATGATTGCATAAATAGATGAGGAAGAAGGAATGACTCTTCTTTACAGTAGAACTCCAATTAATAAATGTAGAAGAAATTAGAGAAATATAAAGATCACTATTAGAAAACCACAGTTAATTGTTGCAAGCAAGATCCACAAATGACTGCCAACATTTGTTAAAAACTGTAAGAAGAAACAGGGTATTTAGGGAGCCTCAAAGTATCTCCCATAAAATATGTATTAATTGCAAAGAGGGGAAAAAAGTAATTTTACAGTACAGAAACCTAGCTGATATCACCTGAACCAAATGATCAAGGTTAAAATTACTAATAAAAAGACATGTCAATATCATGTTGTACCTCCTGATATAATGTGATACGATGCACTGAGAAGATTACATCACCTCTGCTGTGTTCTTCCCAGAACTTCATAACCTCAATTTAATCAAGAGAAAAACATCACACAAACTCAAATTGAGGGACTTTCCAAACATGTCAAGGTTATGAAAGAGAAGGAAAGACAGAGACTGTCACAGGTCTGAGGAGACAAAAGAACATGACCACAAAATGTTTCATAACATCTTTGATTGGACCCTGAAACAGAATAAGGATATTCATTTTAAAAAGAATGGTAGAATTCTAATAAAGTCTGTCATTTGTTAATAGTGTTATATACAAATATTCATTTCTTAGTCTTGATAACTGTACCTGGTTATGTAGGATGTTAACATTAGAAAAAGCTGGGTAATAGGTACACAGAAACCCTTTGTGTCATTATGGCAACTCTTCTGTAAATCTAACGTTATTTCAAAATAACAAGTTAAAATGTTTTAAATTCTCAAAATGTTTAAAATCTTTTGTTATACTAAATGTCCCAATTTGGGGTTTGGAACAATTATCACTGTAATTATAGAAAAAATTAAAACATACATTGGATAGTTTTTAATGTATTAAGCACTTACATATATATATATATATCACTTGATATGGATTATACAGAGCAATGTTCTTGCCCACAGAAGTTAATAATTTAGACAGTCTGTTTCAAAGCCACATTCCAAGCCCAATATCAATGATACTGAAGAAGAGAAATTTCCATCTCATCAAAGTAGTAAAAGATCCTCAAGGTGCTTGATACTGCAGCAATATTTCCTATTGCCTCTGCAGTGGCTGTAAAGATTACGAACTCTGTGGATAGATGGGTGGATTCGTTTGTTCTTGCACTGCTATAAGGAAATACCTGAAACTGGGTAATTTATAAAGAAAAAAGGTTTAATTGGCTCGTGTTTCCACAGGCTGCACAGGAAGCATGATGCTGGCATCTGCTCGGCTTCTGGGGAGGCCTCAGGGAACTTTCAATCATGGCAGAAGGCAAAGGGGAAGCAGGCACATCTTTTGTGGTAGGAGCAGGAGCAGGAGAGAGAGGACAAAGGTTTCACACACTTTTAAACAACCAGATGTCATGATAACTCACTATCGTGAAGACAGCGCCAAGGAAGGGTGGTGTTAAACCATGGGAAACTGCCTCCATGATACAATCACCTCCCCCTAGGCCCCACCTCCAGCACTGGGGATTACAATTCAACATGAGATTTGGGTGGGGACACAGATCCAAACCCTATCAATGGGGAAACAGTGTGGGAGACTTTTTGAGGCCCATACAGTTGTCCCTGGGCTGCAGCATCCCACAGGGGAGGCTTCACCACCAAGGTTTTTATAGTCACAAGCACTCATTTGCTTATGGTATATGTCTTATCAAAATGACAAAAATACTCCTTTTTATTGCCACAGTAGAAGAAAAAAAACCATTAAGAGCTGATTATTTGAAATGGAAAAATGTCTACATGCCAAGAAAAAAAAGATTTTATCTTGCAGTAAAGACCTTTTCCTATAACAACAGCTAACGTTTGTTGAAAGCTTTTAATATGCCAAGTCTTGTGCAAAGCTCTTTATATGCAGGATTTCATATAATCTCCTAGGAACCCAATGAAGCGTTATTATTATGTCCATATTCAAATAAGAGAACTGAGGTGTTGCAAGGTTAAGTAATGTGCCCAAAGTTGCAAAGGTGGGGAAAGATATATCCAGGAATCAAACCAAAGTCTATCTGTCTTTAGAAGTGACTTAACCTCTATCATGTACAACCAGCGGTTTTTTTTTTGGAGACAGAGTCTCGATCTGTCATCCAGGCTGGAGTGCAGGGGCACCTTCTCGGCTCACTGCAACCTCCACCGCCCAAGTTCAAGTGATTCTCCTGCCTCAGCCTTCCGAGTAGCTGGAATTACAGGCACCCATCACCATGTCTGGCTAATTTTTGTACTTTTAGTAGAGATGGGGTTTCACTATGTTGGCCAGGCTGGTCTCAAACTCCTGACCTCAGGTGATCCACCCACCTCGGCCTCCCAAAGTGCTAGGATTACAGGCATGAGCCACTGCGCCCAGCCAAGGTTTCTTTTCAGAGCAAAATTTTCCAGATGATTATGAGTATAGGCTTATTTACTAGATTTAGAATTAGCTAAAAATATTTTTTCAACTTTTTACAAACATGACTAAGGTGAACATATAATGAAACCTTTTATAAACAAATGCATATACCAATTGGGTGGAGAATTGTTTAATTTGCCATATGAGCACTTAGAACATACTGAAACTTTAAATCTTTTAAGCTTTTATAGCCTACCAGTGGAATGTACTAGGAACCCTGTCTTTTTTTTTTTTTTTTTTTTTTTTTCTGAGACAGAGTTTCACTCTTGTCTCCCAGGCTGGAGTGCAATGGTGCGATCTTGGCTCACTGCAACTTCCACCTCCTGGTTTCAAGCAATTCTCCTGCCTCAGCCTCCATAGTAGCTACAAATACAGGCGTTCACCACCACACCTGGCTAATTTTGTATTTTTAGTAGAGATAGGGTTTCACCATGTTGGCCAGGCCGGTCTCGAACGCCTGTCCTCAGGTGATCTGTCTGCCTTGGCCTCCCTAAGTGCTGGGATTACAGGTGTGAGCCACCGCACCCGGCTGGCACCCTGTCTTCTTAATACCAAAGGTGTCAGCATCATTAGCTGCTAGCCAAATGGCAAACAAAACCGCTTTACCTACTTGGCCAAGTAAATATTGTGAAAGTAAGGAAGGGATGGAAAAATAAAGGTTATTTAGTCTTAGCTATTGTATTCCTAAAGTAAATATAATCTTGCAAGTCATCATGGGAAAAATAACTAGGGAAACCTAAATTATCCTCCAAAATTCCCTTTGCCTTTCATATTCAATAAAGCCTAACCCTCCCTCACCATCAGTAAGTCAGTCTGTCTTTGGTTTGCTTTGGCGGTTGAATAGCTGCTATGTTAGTGGCATATACAAAATGAGAGGGTAGAAGATCAATAGAGAGATTATGTAAGAAAGAAATTCATTACAGTATCTCTTTATAGCACTTCTATTTGCTTATTGACTAAATATTTATTTTAAGCACTGTCTATGTGCCAGGCACTATACCCCAGCTACAGAAAAAAAAAAAAAAATGAATGATATATTCCCTGCCCTCCAGTAGTTCAGTTTCCTGGGGGAATGAGACATAAGTAATCAACTGTAACAGGGCTGAACTTGACCCTAAAGGAGTCAAGTGGAGAAAGCACGTATTTTTTTCTGTCTGGGAAAGTCAGGATATTGGGGCTTAAAGTATAAGTTGCGGTTCACCAGGCAGAGAGGGACACAAAAAATATTCCAGGAAGACAGAACAGTAAGTTCAAGGTGACTACAAGTAGCTCAGCATGATTGCAGTTCAGGTTGCAAGTTGGGGAGTGGCAGGATATGAGGCTGGAAAGGCAAACATAAGCCCAAACGACACGCATAACTGCCTGTAATATCACACTTACCTTCTCACTGCATTCTAGAACATGTCTTATTCATCAGTGTCTCCCTAACTCAATGTGTGCCATGTAATAGGTCCTCAAATAACAGTACATTAACAGCCCGACAATCTTTTTAAATGTAATTTTATGTCTATCATAATCAGTTGTAAAACTAGGTCAACTTGTATTAAGCTGTTAGTTGGCCTTTTTTAAAACTAATGTAATGACTGCCCTCTAGTGGTTATAAAACAATAAACTTTTCTATCAGTCAATGCCAGTAGCTTTCACTCTTTCCAGTAAGAAAACTTAACTAAGGCATGCCCTTTGATATTTTTATATTCTATTGTCTTTTATTTTAAAAACAATGTTGGTTACAAGGAATAATATATCTTCACCCACTAATAGCTTGCTATCCAGTTTGACAACGAGTGTTCTCTGAGAACACTTGGTTTAATATATTAACTATGTCATATAGACTATGGTTTATGATTTAATTTATTCTGAAAGTAGATATGATTTAACGTTTTCTGAAATAGTAGGCTGCTTAAGTTTAACAATACAGATAATGTAAATAATACAAATAAAATTCCCCATACACTAATACTAATCATACCTACCAAATATATTATCTTTTCTATTAGTAACTTACATACATTTCACATGTATTACCTCAAAAAAGTCTCTACTACAAATCTGTGTTTACTTTCATTCTTCAGAGTTACAGACTGAATTTCCTCAGGCATAACAAGACTTACAATAAAGTTATGAAATATAGCTTATTGCTATAATAGGAAAAATAAGAAAACATTCTATAAGGTGATAAACAGGGAAACTGTTAAATTACGGTACATTTATATGATGACTATTACACAGCCATTAAAATTATATTTTCAAAGAATATTTAATGAATTAAAGAAATAACAATGATTCATTGCTAAGTGGAAAGAGAGGGACCTGGAGCTATACTTAGAGTGTCTCAACCATGGGAGGAAATAAACACATCAAGAAAGAAAAGCCAGGAAATTAATGCAATCAAATATCAGGAGTGGTTTCTCTGCAATAAAATTCCAGGTGATTTTCATTTTTTCTTAATACTTTTTTTTTTATATTTTTCACACTATCTACATTGTGCATGTGTAACTTCAGAGAAGTCCAAAAAAATTGAAAGCAAATGAAATTGTCTCCTTTGATAAAAGTGTACACATGAAAGAGAAAGAATGCCCCTCAAAGTCTGCCTTTCCAGATGTCCTGTGTAGCTGAATTACAGACCCTGTAACAGATTTTCTATACTGGAGGATGAGTTTGCTTGTCACAAAAGCATCTTCCAGGGTATTCCTTATCTACAAATATTCGTAAAAGGAGGCCTGGACCTTCAGAATCAGAAGATGAGTAGGTATAATTTTGTGTTATCTCCTGTATATAAGTATCAGTCAAAACAAACTCTCCAAGAACTTTATCTTGGAAAGGTTACATCAGTCTGAGTTTTGTTCCATTGGATGGCCCTTTTTTTTTTTAATTTTTTTAAAGAGATGGGGTCTTGCCATGTTGCCCAGGCTAGTCTCAAACTCCTGGGCTCAAGCAATCTTCCTGCCATCCAGGCCAGGCACAGTGGCACTTTTGACTGCAAAGTATGAAAGCACTAAGAGTATTGCTCTACAGAATGGTAAATATGATATGCAATTTTAAATTAATTTATATTAAAAGGTTGCCAAAGTTATCAATGTTGCTTATATTTCCTAAAATGGATTATGACCTAAACAATATTTATGAACACCTAAAACTCATTAAAAATCTCTTTTCCATTTTTAATATTTTATCCTTATATTTTATTGTATATGCAGTCGTTGTCATAATGCCTTTCTTCCAGAGATTTTTTACAATGCCTTTTTTTAAAGATTAAGTAGAAAACTTTCCAAGAATTTCAAATAATTTTAAAGAAAGAAATTTATACATCAGCCACTCCATCTAACTCTTCATATTAAAGATGAAATCCAAGTACTTTTTAAATGACATTAGTTAAAGCTTCCAATGTCCACGGAAATAAAACTAGTATTTTGCCTTTTTGGTTTCTCCAGCCTAGCAAAGAAAGAATGAAAAAAATATTTGCAGAAAGTGAGAACTTTGTAAGTTACTGCATTGATCAGAAATCAATTCAAAGCTATGTAATACGTATTCACTCAATACAACTTTATTGAGTACCTCTTAAATCATCTCTATGCTTGGGACCAGGGACTCCAGTAGAGATCAAATACAATCCCACTAATCAAAACATTTAGCCTATGAGATCTTAAAGACCGGCAAACAGGTAATTACAGCAAAGTGTGAGTGAACACAGATTATAATGAGATTGCCTAGAAGGGCCATCTAATCCAGGACTTGGGCTGTGAAGGCAGGCTTTCTGGAAAATGTGACTACCAAAGTGAGGGCTGAAGGATGGGTTAGACAAGCAAGGATGGAAAAGGATGTAATTTCAGGCATTAGAAACAGCATGTGTCAAACTCAGCCTGCTTTGCCCATACTTCATAAATCTCCAAATCAAACAGGGCTTTCAGGCAAGAGAGCAATTGGAAGCATTATTATACCTCTGCTCTTTCCTGAAGCCCTACTTAAATCACAAGGATTAAAAAGGAGAGATACCAGCCAGGCACGGTGGGTCATGCCTGTAATCTCAGCACTTTGGGAGGCTGAGGCAGACGGATCACCTGAAGTCATGAGTTTGAGACCAGCCTGGCCAACCTGGTGAAACCCCGTCTCTACTGAAAATACAAAAAAATTATCCAGGCATGGTGTCAGGCACCTGTAATCCCAGCTACTCGGGAGGCTGAGGCAGGAGACCCGCTTGGACCCGGAAGGCAGAGGTTGCAGTGAGCCGAGATCGCGCCACTGCACTACAGCCTGGGCGACAGAGTGAGACTCCGTCTCAAAAAAACAGAGAAAAAGATACCCTAGATGTCTCAATTGTTGTAAGTAATAATAAAATAAAAGGAGGGAGTACAAGACAAAGAGAAAACAAGGGAAGACAGCGCCAAAACTTGGAAGGTTAGAAAGCAGGTGATGAAGTGGTAACTGATTTAGATAATCAAAGAAAGCTAAAACCTATGCTGGCAGTAGGGGAAGCCTAAAGCAAGCCAGTCTTTCCTGCAAAACCAGAAAGGCCCAGGTTTGAAAGACATCCGGTAGTTCTGAAAACTGGGGGTAAAGGTAAGACTGAAACAGGATTAGTTGGAAGTCTGTTAGACAAACAGTTAAACCCCAGATCCAAATGTCATGCAAGACAGCTGGACCACTCTCCTTCTTTTGCCAAAGCAGGAACATTTAACTTTAAAACTATGAATAAACGAGAATTTCTTTTTTTTTTTTTTTTTTTTTTGAGACGGAGTCTCGCTCTGTCGCCCAGGCTGGAGTGCAGTGGCGCGATCTCGGCTCACTGCAAGCTCCGCCTCCCGGGTTCACGCCATTCTCCTGCCTCAGCCTCCCGAGTAGCTGGGACTACAGGCGCCCGCTACCACGCCCGGCTAATTTTTTGTATTTTTAGTAGAGACGGGGTTTCACCATGTTAGCCAGGATGGTCTCGATCTCCTGACCTCGTGATCCGCCCGCCTCGGCCTCCCAAAGTGCTGGGATTACAGGCGTGAGCCACCGCGCCCGGCCGAGAATTTCTTTAACCCATTAGAAGGCATTTAGTGGTTGCTGAGGGCTTGCTGCTGAGATAGCCCCGTCAGGACCTGAGGAGTCTTTCCCCAGCTGACAGGAATGTCGGCGGCTGACAGCTCTCAGCAGAGTCACTCTCCAGGCATTTCCCGCAGGCCAAGAGACTCCTCACACGGGGCCACACCCAGTCCCTGAGGGCCGCCCTTATCCAATGCCTGGTTGATGTGGGGCATGAAGTCCTGGCCCCTTTGCCTCAAGGTAGGTCCGTTTTGAAAGGCACGACTGCACACCAGCAAGAAACGACCAAAAAAAAAAATTTGTAACTTTTTAAAAGATACCATTTACAAAAATAACCAAATTTAAAATGCCAACTCTGAATCTTTAAAAAGATATGCAAGCCTTTTCTGGAAAAAAGATTAAAATATTGAAAGACATTTTAAAAGATTTAGATAAATGGATGTATATACCATATCCTTGGATTTGAAAACTCAGTATCATGTCAGTTCTTCCCATTGATATTAAACATTCAATGCAATTCCAACTAAAACACTCAAGGCCTGTTTGTGGAATTTGACAAGATGATCTAAAAATTTATGTGAAAGAGGAAAGAACAAGAATAGCCCAGATACACCTGTGTCCGAAGACTAACGTGGAGGTACTTGCCCTATCAAATAACAAGACTTTGTTTTTCTCTCCTTTTTTTGACACAGAATCTTGCTCTGTCGCCCACGCTGGAGTGCAGTGGCACTATCTCAGCTCACTGCAACCTCCACCTCCCGGGTTCGAGTGATTTTCCTGCCTCAGCCACCCAAGTAGCTGGGATTATAGGCATGCACCACCACAGCAGGCTAATTTTTGTATTTTTAGTAGAAACAGCATTTTGCCATGTTGGCCAGGCTGGTCTCAAACTTCTGGCCTCAAGTGATCCATCAACCTCAGCCTCCCAAAGTGTTGGGATTACAGGCATGAGCCATGGCACCCAGCAAAAGCTCTTATAATTAAGATAATGTGGTACTGGCACAAGATACATATAAAAATCAATAAAATACATATTAAAAATCAAAATACATATAAAAACAATAAAAACTCTTGCAAATAAACCTGATTTACAGCAAAGCAGGCGTTGTATCAAGCTACAATAGCTATGGTAGTTATGAACACGCACCGCTCAGATTTCCTTTCAAGAGATAACCTGCGCAAAAGAGACTGTTGGCTGACAGCCCCTACCTGCTGTACCTCCTGCATCCACCATGGTGTTCACATCAATGCCTTTCTCCCCGCAGACTGTTCCCAGTGACTGAACATTGTGGAAGACTGTGGAAAATTGTGGGTGTCCCAGAAACAGACAATTCTTAACCAGTGAGGGACTTCTCTGGTGGATAGTCTTTACATATGGGTGCCTCAATAGGCCTGGGCAAGACTTCCTTTTTCAGAGCTACTTCTTCCTTCCCATGCTCTTTTCACATGTGTCAGACACACATCATAACATCATAAGCTTTATCCTTCACAGGTGTTTCTTCCCAATAAATCTCATACACCTCTAATTCCATCTTGAGATCTGCTTTTCAGAGGAACTTAACTGACATAGTTGGTACCAGGAACAGTCCAAGAAAGCAGGCTAAAAGGTGGAGATTGGGGATGGAATCACTGAATGGCAAGGAAAACCCCATGCTGAGTGGAGAGTGGGTCACAGATTGTCCCTGGCTCAAGGTAGTGGCTCGACTGCCACTATTTCACAGGTGATGACCTGGGGAAACATTCCCTGAGAAAAACAGGCTTCCCAATGCAAGAATCCAGGCATTTAAAAGATGCAGTGGGGCTAACACCTGCAAAGACAGTAGCTAGTTATTACTAAGTTGAATTGAAAACCTTCAGAGTGATGAGAAACTGAGAGCAGTTAACAACTAAAGGTTAAGTATGAGAGCCAGGATGCACTTGCGGTGGTATTGCTTACAAAGAGATCCTTATCACCCTGCAGTGGAAGAGAGCTCAGCTGGGGGGCAATCATAGGACTTAGAATAAGGAGCTGCAGAGGCATTTATCAGGCAAGGCAGATCTGTCACAAAAAGACCAGAGCCCTGAAACATCTGGGTGGGTAGCCCCAAGAATTCCTCGTCACCAGATTCCCAAATTGGTGCCCATCTCTCCTACCATTAGGAGACTGCAGGAACCAACAAGATCTCAGTGATGCTGCTGCCTCTCCCTGCAGATCCTTCTTGCAGATCCTTCAGGCCTAGAACTTCCCCAGCTGTATTGGGCTGGGATTTAACACTAGTTATCTGCTTGTCAGCAGACGGAGGGTAACTGTGAGGGGTTTCTGGCTGCCTTGTGGTGGAAAGGCCTCAGTAGGGTCTTCTCAGGTGGAGTAAATGCTAGCTCTTAACAAGGAGTAGTGAGAGAGGGGCACTGATATCACGAAGAACTTCAGTGGTGGCTCTGCTCTGTAGGCCAGGACTGAAGGTATGAGAGGAGATCAAGCCTCCTCTATTACAGAGCTGGGCTCCTTAATTGTAGCGAGCATGATGAGCCCCCAGAGTAAGAGAGACCAGGTAACTGCCAGAAGCCAGGGGCCACAGTTACGCTAAAAACCAGCAAGGTTAAAGAAGCAGCAGAGGGGGCTTGGTTGTCAGGCAGTTGTAGAAATGATGAATATAATTTGGAGTTTCTAGGGTCCAAACAAGTTGGCACCCTACAAGGGTACTACTTAACATCTACAATCAAAACAAGTAAAGAATGGAGGAGTAGGTAGCTTAGGACAGTGGTCCCAATAAAAATTATAATATCTTGCTCGGTTTCCAGACCTGAGCCTTTTTATTTAAGACAGAGTCTTGCTCTGTCGCCCAGGCTGGAGTGCAGTGGCACGATCTCGGCTCACCACAACCTCCACCTCCTGGGTTCAAGTGATTCTCCTGCCTCAGCCTCCTAAGTAGCTGGGATTACAGGCACATGCCACCACGCCCGGCTACTTTTTTATATTTTTGATAGACCCAAGGTTTCACCATGTTGGCCAGGCTGGTATCAAACTCCTGACCTTAAGTGATTCGCCCACCTCGGCCTCCCAAAGTGCTGGGATTACAGGCATGAGCCACCGCACCCGGCCTGAGCCAATTTTTTTTTTTTTTTTTTTTTTTGAGACGGAGTGTCGCTCTGTCGCCCAGGCTGGAGTGCAGTGGCGTGATCTCAGCTCACTGCAAGCTCCGCCTCCCGGGTTCACGCAATTCTCTCGCCTCAGCGCCCCCGGAGTAGCTGGGACTACAGGCGCCCGCCACCAGGCCCGGCTAATTTTTTGTATTTTTAGTAGAGACGGGGTTTCACCGTGTTAGCCAGGATGGTCTCGATCTCCTGACCTCGTGATCCACCCGCCTCGGCCTCCTAGAGCGCTGGGATTACAGGCGTGAGCCACCGCGCCCGGCCCCTGTTTTTAAACTGAAACCCATTAAATGATAAGATGGCCGGGTCTCCAGGAAGAAGGACCCTGCAATTCCCCCAAGAAATATATACTGCAAAGATTCCCTCAGTCGTTGTCTTAAGGGACCTATGGTCATTTCTGTGGGAATACACTGAGGAAAGGGGAATAACCAAATATTTGAGGACTACTGAAGCGGGATCTTGGGCCATAATGTTCTTAAGCTACTAGACGATACGATCTACTAAAACAAGGGAGTAAACCAAGAAAACAAAGATAAGAAATCTGAGAGGCAAGAGAGCTGCAGTGGCCATGAGAATGCACTTTGCAGCCCTCCAGCTACGGAGCATAACTGATCAAAGACCTTAGCTGAGGTGCTCTGAAACCCATCCCAGCCCAGAGGATAGGTTCTCAAAGGATGCAGAGCAACAAGGAAAAGGCAAAACACAAACAGAAATCCCCAGGGTGACGGTAAAGGAAAAATCCAGCTGTGCGGCAAGCCTAGAAAGCAACCAGTCAAGACAAGTACAGAAGGAATGGCCACAAGAAGATAAAATTGATAGGAAATCTACTAAGTTTGAGTTACTAAGAGGATGTGTGCAATCTGGAAGAGAAAGAATCAGTGATAAATTACGTAGAAAACTAAACAGAAAAATCATAATTTGTATGACAACCAAAACGAAAATGTGAACAAGGAATAATAAATATTCATAGTATACTAGATGACAACAGCAAAAAATATATTTAGTCATAATAATGCAAATGTTCAATATTGATCTAACAAAAATTAATAAGAATTTTAGTAGGCTGGGAGAATGGGAAGTGTGAGGGAGACAGGTAGAGAATATACTAAGAGGTTAACAGGTAATATATGAAACAAATACCAAGAATGACAGGAGAAGCATGTTATTTAGAAATATGGAAGTAAATACTATAAGAAAAAGCTAAAAGAATATTTTCTAGGGAGAAGAAATGGAGAGGGATACTGCTAATTTTTCCATAATAATAAGACTTATATTTTATGTTTAAGCTATCTGTAACTTTGATAAACTTTAAATTCAAAATAATTATTGAGCAATACATTTTTGGTTTTTTTGTTTTGTTTTTTTAAATAGAGATGGGGGTCTCGCTATGTTGCTTAGGCTGGTCTTGAACTTCTGTCCTCAAGGAATCCTCCCATCTCAGCCTCCCATAGTGCTAGATTACAAGAATGAGCTACCACACTGGGCCAAAAAACAATTAAAATGCTTTTTTTAAAGCAATGAAATTGCAATAATTTGACAATAATATGTGAATATACAGAGTTTTAAGAAATTAATAAAAGTCAAACACCACAATTAAACAAATGATTCATAAAATAACTAAAAATGTGAATAACAATGTATCGTTGACATTTTATCTCGGATTTTAAAAAATGAAAGTTAAAAAAAAGACCATTTCTAGATACACACATACTCAAAAGAATTGAAAACATATATCTACACATAAACTTGTACATAAATATTCATAGCAGCATTATTTATAATAACTAAAAAGAACTAACCCAAATGTGCATCAACTGATGAATGGATAAATAAAATGTGGTATATCCACACAGTGGAATCTTATTCAGCAATGAAGAATAAAGTACTGATATATGCTACAGTATAGATGCATCTTGAAAACATTAACATCATGCTAAGTGAAAGATGCTAGTCACATATTGTATGATTCCATTTATATAAAATGTCCAAAACAGGCAAATCTACAGAAGCAGAAAATAGATTAGTGGTTGCTAGCGGCTAGGAAGAGGAAACAGGGAATAACTGCTAATGGGTATGGCGTCTACGTCAGGTTATGAAGTATTCTAAAATTAGTGGTGGTGGTTGCACAACTCTACAAATGCGTTAACAGCTGCTGAGTTTTATATACTTTATAAGGGTAAATATTATGGTATGTGAATTATATCTCACTAAAGCTGTTGTAAAAAAAATACCAAAAAAATTAAAAATACAAAAACAAAGAAATGAGAAAGGCAGAAGAAAATAGTAAGATTAAAAAAGAAAGAAACAAAAGAAAAATAAAAAACAATTCAAGCAAATGCATGTCATGGTTAAATTAGTCAAAAAAGTATAGAGATTTTTGTTCATGGGAGGGTCACACACTGAAATTCATGTCTCAGATTTGAACACAGTAAGTGTAAGAGTCA
The DNA here is from genome assembly GCF_029289425.2 of Pan paniscus. NCBI lineage: Eukaryota > Metazoa > Chordata > Mammalia > Primates > Hominidae > Pan > Pan paniscus. Next base: position 102,820,627 of record NC_073258.2, read on the forward strand.
TATTCCTTTTGTTGTGAAATTTCTGTATACAAAATATTCTATTTGGCAGAATAATTGCCACCAAAAAAAAGTACAAACAGCTCAAGATAGTGGATATATATACATATATTTAAAGGGCTAGGGTTTAGAATAAAAACATGTTACAAATCTATTTCATCAACATAGAGAAGTAGAACTGTTTTCTCCTTGGCTTGAGAAAAAACAAAGAATAAATGGGTTTTGTTTTGTCTTTTTTAAGGAAAAAAGCTATTAAAGCCACTGGCTTAGCAAGTGGATACCATATTTCTAGGAGAATCTAGCTGATCTACCCTAATGCAAAATATTTCATTGTTATTTATTTAGATTGCTTTCTAAATGTATGTACTGTCTGAAGTGAGTAAGGTTTTCAAACAGCTTTTTGCCAAATGAATTGGGAAGGCAAAAATAGCATCAAAGACCCAAAGATGCTTTAAGAGCATTACAAGAAAAAACTTGGAAGGTGTGCACAGCTAGGAAGCCAAGAGGAACTTTAATACAAATAAATCATCAGCCAAAAGTATCATTTTAAATGGGAGAGAATGAAATCAGCCTCTTCCATAAAGCTAACTCATCACTTTCCAGTTTATTTCCATGACAAACCAGCTAAAAATTACATGAGATTTCATTGACTACACTAGTTTTTAAATTATTTTTTAGTCAGTTTTATAAGTCAGAAGTAAACAAAAGGTAATCTCCTCCCAGAAGCAACTGCTAAAGTATTGATCCTGTATAGTGGTTTCATTAACACATATTTGTTCTCAAAACAATTCTTAAATAGTTAATGTAACTTTTAAATAATTTGTATAACTTCATCTTTCAGCATGGATACCTAAAGAAACATCAAATAAAACATTATTCATTTTTGAGACAGGGTCTCATTCTGTCACTCAGGCTGGAGTGTAGTAGTGTGATCTCAATTCACTGCAGCCCTGGCCTCCCCGACTCAAGTAATCCTCCCACCTCAGCCTCCCAAATAGCGGGACTACAGATGCCCGCCACCACACCTGGCTAATTTTTATGTTTTTAATAGAGATGGGATTTTGCCATGTTGCCCAGGCTGGTCTCGAACTCCCAGGCTCAAGTGATCCACCTGTCTTGGCTTCCCAAAGTGCTGGGATTACAGGCATGAGCCACGGCACCCAGCCAGAATATATTAAGTTTTTGGGTAAAATTCAAGCTTCCTAGTAATGAATTTTGTTGATATGCCTTTTTTTCCCCTATTAAAACAACCCAATAAAAATAACTTCAGTGAAGGTTGAATTAATGTATATAATCCAACAATGAATTTTCCCCTAAAGGGAAAGATGAGAAAGCTTCAGTTAGATCTTCAGTCAGTTTTTATTGAGGACCCACCTTATGTCAAGTCCTCATAAATTAAGGTACTACAGATAATTTTTGAAGTAAACAGTCGTGTGCAATCATGAGCAGCTTTTGAACAAATTACGGTAATAATAACCACAAATGACTGAATACTTACCATGTGCCAGGCACTCTGTGGGGCACAGTACATGATAATCTCATTTCATGCTCTCAAAGCCTTGTAATGTAGATAGAATATTGTCCTCTTTTAAAAAGATGAGAACAGGCCAAGTGTGGTTGTTCACGCCTGTAATCCCAGCACTTTGGGAGGGGCCGAGGCAAGCAGATCACTTGAGGTCAGGAGTTCAAGACCAGCCTGGTCAACATGGTGAAACCCATCTCTACTAAAAATATAAAAATTAGCTCAGTGTGATGGCAGGCCCCTGTAGTCCCAGCTGCTTGGGAGGCTGAGGCAGGAGAATCCCTTGAATCCAGGAGGTAGGCTGAGATCACGCCATTGCACTCCAGCTTGGGCAACAGAGCGAGACTCTTTCTCAAAACAAAAAACAAAAAACAAAACAAAACAAAAAACAAAAAAAGATGAGAAGAGTGAAACAGAGAGAGGTCAAGAAACTTGTCCAAAGCCACACAGAAAGCATGGCAGGCTGAAGTTCAAAACCAGGAAATCTGACCCCAGAACACACTCTCTTTCTTAACTCCTTAATGCTCCTTCTTGAAACTCAGAATGAATTTTCCTGTGGAATCACATTGTAACTGTAATTAATTTCACAAGATAGTCCATAAAAGCCTGGAAGCATGTCTAGAGAATAGTTTGTAAGTACACAACTGAACTGTAATGACTAATGACCCAGTTCAGACACAGAAGGAATTGGTAGCATAAGGGGTGTTTTGTCTCTTTTTAGCAGCAGCAGCTATTTACCTTGAAAAAATGGTTTTCAAACATTATAAAGCCAAATAATCCTCTAGGCAAATGAAATCTTACCTAAAATAGATAAGAGTAGAGCTTCTCTGATTTGTTCTGAATGAAGAGGGAGAGGAAAAGCCTCTTTTCTCTATTCCACAAAGTAGACCCTGACACACTTCCAAAAAATGCTGGATTTCAAGGAAGACAGCCTGAAAACCATTGAAGTAGACAGAAGGATTGTTATAGGCCCATTGGATCTTATTTTCCAAAAATCACAGAACAAAGTATTTTATAATGTTCTTGTAGACAAACTAGAAGAATACAGGTTGCAATACAGTACAGTTATGTGTAACAATAGATCTGTCCATCTAATGGAAGGTTTTTAGTATCGTGCCAGAGGACTTTGTATCGGGTCCAATTCCATTAAGCATTTTTTATCAATAAATTGGATGAAGTCCTAGAAGCTATGCCTAGGACACAGAAATGAAAATGGTATAAAATCATCACCATAGTCAAAGAATGAACTGCAAGCACTTCAGAAGTATACATTTTTTTAATGCTGAATATTTTCCACAGAAATCCTTTTTAGTGAGACCTAGAGTGCAAAATTAGACCCTTGAAGGAGTAAGGCATTCAAGACCTCATCTTATCCTTAATAAACCCAAAAGTTAACTCATCTCCATCCTTGCACAGTTAACCTTCCAGGTATGACTCCCCCATCCACTCACCTACCCACACAAGACAGCAGTAATGGATTGCTTACAAGATCACAAAGAATGATAAAACCAAAAGAACAGAAAACTAAACTTCAAAAAGTGGGCCAGGCATGGTGGTTCATGCCTATAATCCCAGCACTTTAGGAGGCCAAGCTGGGTGAATCACTTGAGGCCAGGAGTTCAAGACCAGCCTGGGCAACATGGCAAAACCCCATCTCTATTAAGAATACAAAAATTAGCCAGGCATGGTGGTGCGTGCCTGTAGTCCCAGCTACTCAAGAGGCTGAGGCACGAGAATCGCTGAAATCCAGGAGGTGGAGGTTGCAGTGAGCCAAGATGGTGCCACTGCACTCCAGCCTGGGCAACAGAGCAAGGCTGTGTCAGGAAAAAAAAAAAAAAGAAGAAGAAGAAGAAAGAGGCCAGGTGTGGTGGCTCACACCTGTAATCCCAGCACTTTGGGAGGCTGAGACGGGCGGATCACTAGGTCAGGAGATGGAGACCATCCTGGCTAGCACAGTGAAATCCTGTCTGTACTAAAAAATACAAAAAATTAGCCGGGCATGGTGGCGGGCGCCTGTGGTCCCAGCTACTTGGGAGGCTGAGGCAGGAGAATGGTGTGAACCCGGGAGGTGGAGCTTGCAGTGAGCCGAGATGGCACCACTGCACTCCAGCCTGGGCGACAGAGGGAGACTCCGTCTCAAAAAAAAAAAAGGGGGGGGGGGGGAAGAAAAGGCCAAAGTGAACTCCAAACTAAATGTTCTAGAAACAGATATTAAAACCAGTGTGAAGAGCCAAGGTGTAAAAACCAGGGAGACAGGTGATAAATGATTCATGGGTCACAATAGTGTGGGCCAGATCTTCTTTTGTTTTGCTTATATAAACTTTGCTGGATCAGCCAAGTTTAAACGTCCAACTCTGGAGTTGAAATAGACACAATTCTTTCCAAGGTATAGTAAAGTGAGTATTTTCCTGGTTAACCCAATGGGAAATTGTAATAAGTTCCAGGCTATTCTTGAAGTGCAGAGATAGTCACATGACTGCTCTTTCAACCCCTAAGCACTCTTCCCAATATACTGATTACCAACTGACATTGGTGTCTAAAGCAGTCTAATGCTTTTCTAATCTATTTAGTTTTCCATCTCAGATTAACAGAGCCAGATATGAGTGTGGTGTCCAAGGCATGGCTTTAGCCAGCTAGTTTATGATGCCAAGAAGTGGTGGAAGATGGGGAGATAGCCGTGGAAGAGAGTAACCATAGTGGAAATATGCTATGGTTTGAATGTGCCCCCTAAAGTTCATGTGTTGTAACTTAACCCCCAGTGCAACAGTACTGAGGGGGTGGGATCTTTAAGAGGTGATTAGGTCGTGGGCCCAGAGCGTTGGCTCACGATGGTTATCCCAACACTTTGGGAGGCCAAGGCAAGCAGATTACCTGACGTCAGGAGTTCCAGACCAGCCTGGCCAACATGATGAAACCCTTTCTCTACTAAAAATACAAAAAAATTAGCTGGGTGTGGTGGCAGGCACCTGTAGCCCCAGCTACTTGGGAGGCTGAGACAGGGGAATCGTTTGAACCGAAGAAGTGGAGTTTGCAGTGAGCTGAGATCCCACCTAGGCACTTCAGCCTGAGTGACAGAGCAAGACTCTGTCTCAGAAAAAAAGAAAAAAAAGATGTGATTAGGTGATGATGCCTTTGCCCTCATGAGTGGATTAATGCTGTTATCTCAGGAGCAAGATCCTGTTAAAAGGATGCGTTTGGCCCCTTTCCCCCTTTCTCTTCCACGCGTGCTTTTTAGATCTTCCTCCTTTCTACTATGAGATAATGCAGCAAGAAGGCCTTTACCAGATTCCAGTGCCTTGATATTAGACTTCCCAGCCACCAGAACTGTGAGAAATACATTTCTTTTCTTTATAAATTATCCAGATGGTGATATTCTGTTACAGCAAGTCATGGACTAAGAACATCATAGAGTTAGTGAATTCCACAGAAATTAAAAACCTAGTCAATATCCAGTTGTTGTCTTTGTTGTTGTTGTTTTATGGGAAGACAATGCTCATATGTTGGAGAGAAAGATAAATGGCGTCTCCCTCATTGCCCAGTAACAGTAATTCTTATTTTATTTTATTTTTAATTTTTTTTTTTGAGATGGAGTCTTGCTCTGTTGCACCCAGGCTGTAGTGCAGTGATGCCATCTCAGCTCACTGCAACCTCCACCTCCTGAGTTCAAGCGATTCTCCTGCCTCAGCCTCCTGAGTAGCTGGGATTACAGGCGCCCACCACCACGCCCAGCTAATTTTTTTTTTTTTGTATTTTTAGTAGAGATGGGGTTTCACCATGTTGGTCAGGCTGATCTCAAACTCCTGACCTCAGGTAATCCGCCTGCCTCGGCCCCACAGAGTGCTGGGATTACAGGCGTGAGCCACTGCACCCGGCCAGTAGCAGTAATTCTATTTTGACCTTAAACTGTAAATAAAATGGAGAGGTCGGGTGAGGTGGCTCGTGCCTGTAATCCTAATACTTTGGAAGGCCAAGGCCGAAGGATTGCTTGAGCCCAGGAGGTTAAGACCAGTATGGGCAACATAGTAAGACCTCATCTCTATTCTTTATTTAAAAATAATGAATACATAAGTACCTAAATAAAATGGAGAACTAATGACTAAGATAGAAAAGACTAGAAAGTGATGGAAGAAACAGAAGTGAGAGCCTGTTTTGGCCATGTTAAGTGGGTGCTGGTTAGACAACCATGCAAGATGTTAAGGAGGCATTTGGAAATACACGTTTGGAAATTCAGAACGGGGTCAAAGCCAGGGATTTTATTTTATGTTTTGGAGACAAGGTCTCACGCTGTCCCCTAGGCTGCAGTGAGCGCAATCCCAGCTCACTGCAGCCTCGAACTCCTGGGCTCAAATGATCTTCCCATCTCACCTTCCTGAGTAGCTGGGACTACAAGCACATGCCACCAAACCTGGCTAATTTTTTTATTTTTATTTTTATTTTTATTTTTAGTAGAGATGAGGTTTCGCTATGTTGCCAAGGCTGATCTCAAGCTCCTAAGCTCAAACAATCCTCCCACCTCAGCCTCTCAAAATGCTGGGATTACAAGTGTGAGCCACTGCTCCTGGCCTAAAGCCAGAGATTTTTTAAATTGGCATGTAGATGATATTTACATTTCTGTAGTAATTGTAGGGTTTACTTATATGTATGTCTTTAATCCACTGGAAATTGTAATACAATATGTGGTAGAGATTTTGTTTTTTCCAAATGGGAAAAATAACTGCCTCAGTGCAATCCTTACATTATTCCATTAATTCAATACTATCAGTACTCTCCTTATCCTCCTACCCCCGACCTCCAGAATAATGTCCAGATTTCCTGTTCTGACATTCAAAGCACTCAATTGCCTGGTCTTATTTTTTTTCCTGATCTATTTCACTGACGTTATGATTTTCCTACTGCTTTTCAAATTGTGAATAAGCCCTAGGGGCTGTGTAAAGCCCTCTCAGAGCCATCTTGGCGTGAGATAACGGAGCAAACAGGCAAGGATCCTGCCACTCATCCCACTTCAAACACTAGAACTCTCCCTTCATCTGATTTACATGTTGATGCCTCCAAATGAGAATTTTACTGAAGAGGCCACGTGCGGTGGCTCATGTCTGTAATCCCAGCATTTTGGGAGGCCGGGGTGGGCGGATCACTTAAGGTCAGGAGTTCGAGACCAGCCTGGTCCAACATGGTAAAACTCCATCTCTACTAAAAATACAAAAGTTAGCCCCACGTGGTGTGGGCACCTGTAATCCCAGCTACTGGGGAGGCTGAGGCAGGAGAATCACTTGAACCTGGGAGGCAGAGGTTGCAGTGAGCCGAGACTGTGCCACTGCACTCCAGCCTGGGCAACAGAGCCAGAGTCTTAAAAAAGGAATTTTTTTGAAGAGATTCAGTTGCTTATTTATTTATTTATTTATTTATTGAGACAGAGTCTGGCTTTGTCACCCAGGCTGGAGTGCAGTGGCACAGTCTCGGTTCACTGCAACCTCTGCCTCCCAGGTTCAAGTGATTCTCCTGCCTCAGCCTCCCAAGTAGCTGGGATTACAGGCATGTGCCACCACTTCCAGCTAATTTTTTTTTTTTGTATTTTTAGTAGAGACGGGGTTTCATCATGTTGGCCAGGCTGGTCTCGAACTCCTGACCTCAAGTGATCTGCCCGCCTCCACCTCCCAAAGTGCTGGGTTTACAGGCATAAGCCACCTTGCCTGGCTAGACTCAACTGCTTTAGAAAACAAACAAACAAACAAAAACGCTCTTCTCTAGGCTAAATGATCCTCTTGTGCAAGTTTTACAATGCCTATTTGTCATTGATTGGGTTCCATAGGAAACAGACTTTGAGACAGAGATCTGTGCACAAGAAGTTTATGGAGGCACACTCTCCTGTAAAGAAAGGAAGGAAGTAGAATTACATAGAGGGAGATGTTGGAACTATGAAGCAGTTACAACAGAGATTCTGGTCAATCCTACATGCCCCACATTGAGGCAAGGGGGCCCTGCTGTCCAGTCAATGTATTCTGATTGCCCTGGGGAGGTAGTAGCATCAATTTGGGTGAAGGAGCTCGCTTTGTTTGTGCACAGTTCCTGGAAAGGGACTTAACCTTAAGCCATCCACAGACCAGGATTCCATCAGTTGAGCAAATGAGTGCCTTAGCTCTGAAGAGGGTTCCTGGTGGCACACCACAGCATCTATACCACTTCTTTGAATTTGCTCAGGCTATTGATTTTTCTCAAGGACATTTCCTACCACCTCCAATTCCTACCGCCTCCGATTAAGCCCAGCTCAAATGCTATATCCTCCATTAAACATTCCTTGACTCTTGTCATTGTAAATAGTATTTTTCTCCTCTAAATTTCGAGCACTTTATATTCCTCTCATGGCATTACAACACTTATCTTATTCTACCTTCCATAAGAGCTATTTTTTACTTCAATAAATTGAGAACTTTCAGTTACTCAGGCAATAAACTAGGACCCGAGGATATAAAATGATCAAAACAGATATGATCCTCTTCATACTTTAAACAAATAGAAGTTAAAAAGTTCACAGTAGTAAAAGAGTACATAGGATGGAAATTTAATTCAAATGAAGGTGTCGGGAAATGATTCTCTAAAGAAGTGATATGAAACCCAGTAGTAGAGAGCAGCTCAGTGAAGGGTGGTGGTACGGATAAGGAGTGGGGTGTGTGCAAGTAAGAGCGAGCAAGGCCAGGCATGGTGGCTCACGCCTGTAATCCCAGCACTTTGGGAGGCTGAGGCAGGCAGATCACTTGAGGTCGGGAGTTCGAGACCAGCCTGGCCAACATGGTGAAATCCCATCTCTACTAAAAATACAAAAATTAGCTGGGCATTGTGGCACGCACGTGTAATGCCAACTACTCAGGTGGCTGAGGAGGGGACTTGCTTGAACCTGGAAGGCAGAGGTTGCAGTGAGCCGGGATCATGCTACTGCACTCCAGCCTGGGCGACAGAGTGAGACTGTGTCTCAAAAAAAAAAAAGTAAGAGAGAGCAGCAAATGCTAAACCTGACATATGTTGATCTCTTCCTATATGGCAGACACCATCTCAGGTGCAAGGGCTCCATTGCTAAACAAAAGCAGAAGAAAAGTCCTTCCTCCTTAGAGCTTCCATCCTAGGAAATAAATGAACTTAATGTAACTAGAATTTAGAGAATAAAAGAGAGGGTGGTGCAAGATGGGGCTGAATGGGTAGGTAGAGGCCAGACCACTAATGGCCTGGTCAGGATTTAAGGATTTTAATGCCATAGACATGATTAGATTGTTTTTTCAACAACCTCTCTGGCTGTAGTGTACCTGTCCTGTCTCCCCTTCTGTATTTCTAGCTATTAGAAGATTGCTCTTTACCTAATGTGCCTTTCAGAACATAAGGTCCCTTTGCAAATAATGGACACCCAATAAATAATAACAATGACTAACATTTGAGTGTTTTCTATGTGCTGGAGACTGGTCTAAGCATGTTCCATGTATCAACTCATTAATCCTTACAACCCACCATGTCAGTTGGCTGGCCAAATGTAAGGAGGTATGTTTATTTGGAGCATAGGAACCTGGACACACCGGATAGTCTACAGATAGAGACTATGTGTGCAGTAGAGGGGAGGGAGTAAGCAGTAGGTGAGAAAAAAAATCAAAATGCCACATACACAGCTCCATATGCCTTTGCATCTTATTCAAACCAATTTTTTTAAAAACATTCACAATTAGCTGCAAAGCTAAGAAATACTTGGACAGGAAAAGTGCGTGATCCTATTGCCCAAAAAAGACTGGTGTACACATTTTCATGTCTCTAAAGCCCTTATCCTATCATCATAATTATTAAAACATATGCCTAAAGAACATGGTGAGCCGATTTAGCAAAATCACTGGGCTTTCTGAGGAACTGTTTATAATAATCTCTTAAGGCATCAACAATACCCCATCTCTCTCTCTCTGAAAAAATTAAAAACAAAAAAACCTTGGGAATGTGTTATCTGGGATCTCCAAAGAGATCTGTCTGATTGAGGGACACTCCCCACACCCAGCCCCCTGATATTGCAACACACAAATGAAAAAGGACTCACCTGCAGACTCAAAGTGGCTGTGCCTCCCTGAATGAGAAGCTAGATAAACATCACACTTAAAAGAGGCACTAAGGAACAGTCACTGACTGAGCCTTGCAAGTATGTTCATAGTTCCAAATGAGACGCAACATAATGAGCTGTGGCATTTTAGATGAGGAAAGGCAGATAAAGGTGTGAGGACACGATGTGCTCGCTCGTTCCTGTTAATATGGAACTTTGATCAGAATTCCATTTTATTACATGAGTGGGAAACAGCTTAATGGTCCTTTTCTCCAAGCACTGCCAGTTCTTGGACTAAGTAAGCATACATTTATCTATAGGTTTACCCATGATTTGAAAAAACATGTAAATAATAATCAGGAGCTATCCCTTTCCCAATAGAGTAGTAGTTCTGCTTATCAATTTCTCTAACTAGACCCCCTACTTTGTCTCTTTAGCATTTTCCTCCATCTCAGGCAATAGTTACAGCCCCTCACTGGGTCTTAGCCACCCACCAATGTCCACCCCAACCCCTTGGTGCTGGAGGCATGGCAGATTGATTTGAGCAGTAAGTTGGGGTACATTGCTTTGTAACATTTCATAAACTTTGTTTAAACAAGAGTAAACCAAAAACAGGACTTTGCAATAAAAAGTATTTTTATAGAAACCAAACAAAGACTAACATAAGTTGTACCCAGCCATTAGGAAGGCAAAGAAACTGCTTTTCTTGACAGCCCTAGAAAGCTTTAAATTAATGTCAAAGACAGGAGTCCTGTCACAGAACAGAAAGACACGTTCCAGCCCCTACTTGTTTATATCTTCCTGGGGCCGTAACTGCACCCCCACACTAGCTGTCTTCCAGAAACAAAAGACAGTACAGTTTAACCCTTTCCTTTACTACAGGGCCTTTTAACTGCCAGCAGATATATTAATTGCGTCATGAACCACAGGCTGCTGCTGAGCTAAACAAAGTAAAAGTTAATAAGGAAATCATAATGATATTTATTTAGTCAGCACATACCAGCCACTGTGATAAGCACATACAGACGTTTCCTCAACGCTTCTCACAACAACCAGATGAGGAAACTGTGACAAAGAAGGTAACTGGCCAACTACCTTTATACAACCAGTAAGTGACAAGGTAAAGAGCAGATCTGCTTCCCCATAAAATCTAAGTTTTAACTATAGCGAAAAGCTGTAAATTAAATTTATACATAACGTCTCTATAAATTTATTTAAATTAAAATTAATTTGCTATAATTTATAAATTTATTTATAAATAAATTACCCATAAATTAATTTTATAAAATGTTATTTATTTAAAGGTAATCCTTAAAGCTTGTATTGTTTTAAATTAAATATATCCGGGGAGCAAGTGTGCCTATAACTAATCTTAATGCTTACAACAAAAATATAACCAATCAACTTAGTCAAATCGGTTGTATTTTTCACACCTGTAATATAATATAGATCAGTAAAATTGGAATCATTGATTCATTTACTCAGTAAATTTTTTGGAATCCCCTCCTGTGTGCCAGCTACTTAGGATACAATGTTGAACAGAATACTCGATCTCTGACCTCTTAGATTACTGGCTAATGAGAGAGAAAAACATTAAATATGGAAGCATACAAATATTTAAATAATTGCAAGCTGTTATAAGTGCTGTTGGGAACAAGTACATTGTTATGAGAGAATGACCAGAAAGACTAATATTGATTGGGGGTCAGAAAAGTCCCTGTAGGTAAACGACTTCTCACCTGAAACTTGAAGATGCATAGGAAGTAGTTAGGCTAAGAGTGAGAGGAAGGGAGGTGTTCCAGGCAGGGAACAAACCTTGTGCCAAGGCCCTGAGCAAGAAAAGAGCTTGGCTTTTTCCAAGCTAGTGATCCTTAAGTAGGGAACCAGGGAAAGAGATAGGAAATTAGATTGGAAAGAAAGACAATGTAAGCCGTAGAGATTTTGTGTTTTTACCTTATGTGCAAATGAAAATTTACTGAAGAATTCTCAGCAGTGTTGATACAGACAGGAGGCAGGGAAACACTGAGTAGAGAAAGGTGGTCCCTGGTGAGGGCTACACCCTCAAGCCTGGACCCGTGGCCATAAATGAGAATATGCATTCCTGTTTTTCCACCTGAATGTTGCCTATTCCAAAACCACCCTGGCCTGCCACGCCCCCCACCCTGTACCCATAAAAACCCCAAGCTCCACTGGCAGAGGAGCAGAGCGGCGCAGCAGAGAAGGAGAGAAGGGAAGAAGCATCTGAATGTCGAGAGGAGAAGAGGCAGCTGGACATCGGAGACTACAGTCGGAGAGGAGTTCAGCCAGGATGGCCAAACTCTAAGAGAAGATTATCTTCCCACTCCATCCCCTTTAGCTCCCCATCCCACTCAATAAATAATAATGATATTCATTTAGTCAGCACATACCAGGCACTGTGATAAGCACATACAGACATTTCCTTAACATTTCTTGCAACAAGAAAATGGCCACTAAGAGCCACTTTCATCGCTCAATAAAACCCTCCACATACACCACCCTTCAGTCCGTTCATGTGATCCGATTCTTCCTCCACACCGGACGAGGATTCAGCATGCACTGGGTGTGGGAACCCAAAAAGGCTGTCACATTGATTCTTCACTGGGCTGTTTAACACTTCTGCCGTCCACAGATGGCAAAGCTAAAAGAGCATTGTTTGTAACACATGCCCTCTAGGGCTCCAGAGGTCATGGGCAGCCCCTAGACGCTGCCGCAGGCCGGTGCGGGGTTTGTTCCTGCCAGCATCCAAACGTAGTTTCACCAGCTCCTGCACCCGCTCACCTGCGTGCTCCCTCTTTTGCAGGGGATTTGAGCTGAGCTCGGTGACCAAGTGAACGAACCACACCCGTCTCAAGTCCTGAGAGGAGGTCAAAGGAACTGTCCCATCTCAGTGTCATTTTACAATCTAATTTACCATTTTTTAAAGCTCAATCTGGCTGATGAATTCATAATGAATGTCAGGAGAGAAAGAGTAGAAAAGGGAGAACAGTTAGGAAGTTTTAGTTGCAATCATCCAACCAAAAAGATGATGGTAGCTTTGACTAAAGTGGCAACAGTGGAGAGAAGTGGAACCTGGAGAGAAGTGGATAGATTGTATATACATTGCGATTATAATAAGATTTAGTGACTAATTTGGTATGGGGAAAGATAACGAAGGGGTGGGACAAGCTGGGGTCACAGAGAAGTCTCAGGTTTCTGAATTGAGCAATTGGGTAGATGGAAGTGTAGAATAGCTTACAGTAAGAGTCAAAGGGGCCAGGCGTGGTGGTTCATGCCTGTAATCCCAGCACTTTGGGAGGCCGAGGTGGGCATATCACAAGGTCAGGAGATCAAGACCATCCTGGCTAACATGGTAAAACCCCGTCTCTACTAAAAATTAAAAAAATCAGCCGGGTGTGGTGGCAAGCGCCTGTAGTCACAGCTACTCGGGAGGGCGAGACAGGAGAATCGCTTGAACCCGGGAGGTGGAGGTTGTAGTGAGCCGAGATCGCACCACTGCACTCCAACTCCAGCTTGGGAGACAGAGCGAGACTCGGTCTCAAAAAAAAAAGTCAAAGGGGCTAATATATACAGTGGATGGATAGTGTCTAGACCAGCACTTCTCATTTAATGTGTATGTGAATTACCTAAAGAGGCTTGTTAAAGTATAGATTCTGCTTCATGACATGAGGTCTGGGGTTGGGCCAGAGGTTCTATGTTTTTACCAGTTCCCATATGATGTCAATGATGCTAGTCCATAGATGACATGTTGAGTGGCAAGGCTCTATTATAGAAACACCATACACATAGGATTACAAACCTTTCAAGAAAAAAAATATATATTTTTTTGAGACAGGATCTTGCTCTGTCATCCAAGCTGCAGTACAGTGGTGTGATCATGGCTCACTGTAGCCTTGACCTCCAAGGTTCAAGCAGTCCTCCTACCCTAGCCTCCCAAATAGCTGGGACTACAAGCAGGCACCACCACACCTGGCTAATTTTTTAAATTTTTTGTAGAGATAAGGTCTTGCTATGTGACCAGGCTGGTCTCAAACTCCTGGGTTCAAGTGATTCTCCTGCCTTGGCCTCCCAAACTGCTGGGATGACAGGTATGAGCCACCTTGCCTTGCCAAGAATAACGTTTTAATTTAATCATTATAATTTTATAAAAGATAGAATATTATAATTATTTTTAAAAATTACACAATTTCAAAATAAAGAAGGTTGCTTAATAGAATAGATTTATCAGAACACGTATTACCTTACCTTTTTATTATTTACCTCATTTGGCCACAGATGATGTGAAATTTTACCTTATGTGCCAAAGACACATGGCTGTATGAACAACACAGAGGTTGGGTTAAGGTGGAAAAATAAGAAAATGAGTTCTGGCTGAGCAACAAATAGAATAGAAGAAAACACACTATTTATTTATTTATTTATTTATTTTTGAGACAGAGTCTCACTCTGTTGCCCAGGCTGGAGTTCAGTGGTGTGATCTCGGCTCACTGCAACCTTCCACCTTCCAGGTTCAAGCGATCCTCCTGCCTCAGCCTCCCGAGCAGCTGGGATTACAGGCACAAGCCACCACGCGCAGCTAATTTTTGTATTTTTAATAGAGATAGGGTTTCACCATGTTGGTCAGGCTAATCTTGAACTCCTGACCTCGTGATCCACCCACCTCAGGCTCCCAAAGTGCTGGGATTACAGGTGTGAGCCACTGCGCCTAGCCTAGAAGAAAATACACTTTATAAAAATGCCATACACATAGAATGTAAAATTCTATGTCTGGGATGATAGGTAATTTTTACTCTTTTGCTTGTTTTCTATACTAAACATGTGTTACTTATACAAGCTTTTTTTTAAACTATAAAGATGATTGGAAGGTACTAAAAAATAAAAATACATTGTCAAGACTGAATTAATGAAGGTTACATAGAACATATACCAGTCATGCACATTTGAGTGAGAACCAACACTTAGAAAACTACCCATTTCCAGTAAATATTGCACTTAAAACTATACACTCAAAGCCTAATCACTGATTATAGGATTGAAAAAAAGATGATAATTTGACCAACAACATAACAAAAGTTATTCAAATTTTTTTATTATACTTTAAGTTCTAGGGTACATGTGCACAACATGCAGGTTTGTTACATATGTATACATGTGCCATGTTGGTTTGCTGCACCCATTAACTCGTCATTTACATTAGGTATTTCTCCGAATGCTGTCCCTCCCGCCTCCCTCCACCCCACGACAGGCCCCTGTGTGTGATGTTCCCCACCCTGTGTCCAAGTGTTCTCATTGTTCAATTCCCACCTATGACTGAAAACATGTGGTGTCTGGTTTTCTGTCCTTGCGATAGTTTGCTCAGAATGATGGTTTCCAGCTTCATCCATGTACCTACAAAGGACATGAACTCATCCTTTTTTATGGCTGCATAGTATTCCATGGTGTATATGTGCTACATTTTCTTAATCCAGTCTATCATTGATGGACACTGGGGTTGGTTCCAAGTCTTTGTTATTGTGAATAGTGCCACAATAAACATATGTGTGCATGTGTCTTTATAGCAGCATGATTTATAATGCTTTGGGTATATATCCAGTAATGGGATGGCTGGGTCAAATGGTATTTCTAGTTCTAGATCCTTGAGGAATCGCCACACTGTCTTCCACAATGGTTGAACTAGTTTACAGTCCCATCAACAGTATAAAAGTGTTCCTATTTCTCCACATCCTCTCCAGCACCTGTTGTTTCCTGACTTTTTAATGATCACCATTCTAACTGGTGTGAGATGGTATCTCATTGTGGATTTGATTTGCATTTTTCTGATGACCAGTGATGATGAGCATTTTTTCATGTGTCTGTTGGCTACATAAATGTCTTCTTTTGAGAAGTGTCTGTTCATATCCTTTGCCCACTTTTTGATGGCGTTGTTTGATTTTTTTCTTATAAATTTGTTTAATTCTTTGTAGATTCTGGATATTAGCCCTTTGTCAGATAAGTAGATTGCAAAAATTTTCTCCCATTCTGTAGGTTGCCTGTTCACTCTGATGGTAGTTTCTTTTGCCGTGCAGAAGCTCTTTAGTTTAATTAGATCCCATTTGTCAATTTTGGCTTTTATTGCCATTGCTTTTGGTGTTTTAGTCATGAAGTCTTTGTTCATGCCTATGTCCTGAATGCTATTGCCTAGGTTTTCTTCTAGGGTTTTTATGGTTTTAGGTCTAAGATTTAAGTCTTTAATCCATCTTGAATTAATTTTTGTTTAAGGCGTAAGGAAGGGATCCAGTTTCAGCTTTCTACATATGGCCAGCCAGTTTTCCCAGCATGATTTATTAAATAGGGAATCCTTTCCCCATTTCTTGTTTTTGTCAGGTTTGTCAAAGATCAGATGGTTGTAGATGTATGGTGTTGTTTCTGAGGCCTCTGTTCCATTCCATTGGTCTATATCTCTGTTTTGGTACCAGTAGCATGCTGTTTTCGTGACTGTAGTCTTGTAGTGTAGTTTGAAATCAGGTAGCATGATGCCTCCAGCTTTGTTCTTTTTGCCTAGGATTGGCTTCACAAAGTGGGCTCTTTTTTGCTTCCGTATGAACTTGAAAGTAGTTTTTTCCAATTCTGTGAAGAAAGTCATTGGTAGCTTGATGGGGATGGCATTGAATCTATAAATTACCTTTGGCAGTACGGCCATTTTCACAATATTGATTCTTCCTGTCCATGAGCATGGAATGTTCTTCCATTTATTTGTGTCCTCTTTTATTTCGTTGAGCAGTGGTTTGTAGTTCACTTTGAAGAGGTCCTTCACATCCCTTGTAAGTTGGATTCCTAGGTATTTTATTCTCTTTGTAGCAATAGTGAATGGGAGTTCATTCATGATTTGACTCTCCGTTTGTCTGTTATTGGTGTGTAGGAATGCTTGTGATTCTTGCACATTAATTTTGTATCCTGAGGCTTTGCCGAATTTGCTTATCAACTTAAGGGGATTTTGGGCTGAGACAATGGGGTTTTCTAAATATACAATCATTTCATCTGCAAACAGGGACAATTTGACTTCCTCTTTTCCTAATGGAATACTCTTTCTTTCTTTCTCTTGCCTGATTGCCCTGGCCAGAACTTCCAACACTATGTTGAATAGGAGCTGTGAGAGAGGGCATCCCTGTCTTGTGCCAGTTTTTAAAGGGAATGCTTCCAGTTTTTGCCCATTCAGTATGATATTGGCTGTGGGTTTGTCATAAATAGCTCTTATGATTTTGAGATATGTTCCATCAATACCTAGTTTATTGAGAGTTTTTAACATGAAGCACTATTGAATTTTGTCGAAGGCCTTTTCTGCATCTATTCAGATAATCATGTGGTTTTTGTCTTTGGTTCTGTTTATGTGATGGATTACGTTTATTGATTTACGTATGTTGAACCAGCCTTGCATCCCAGGGATGAAGCCAACTTGATCTTGGTGGATAAGTTTTTTGATGTGCTGCTGGATTCAGTTTGCCAGTATTTTATCGAGGATTTTTGCATTGATGTTCTTCAGGGATATTGGTCTAAAATTCTCTTTTTTTGTTGTGTCTCTGCCAGGCTTTGGTATCAGGATGATGCTGGCCTCATAAAATGAGTTAGGGAGCATTCCCTCTTTTTCTATTGATTGGAATCGTTTCAGAAGGAATGGTGCCAGCTCCTCTTTGTACCTCTGGTAGAATTCAGCTATGAATCTGTCTGGTCCTGGACCTTTTTTGGTTGGTAGGCTATTAAGGATTACCTCAATTTCAGAGCCTGTTATTGGTCTATTTAGGGATTCAACTTCTTCCTGGTTTAGTCTTGGGAGGGTGTATGTGTCCAGGAATTTATCCATTTCTTCTAGATTTTCTAGTTTATTTGCGTAGAGGTGTTTATAGTATTCTCTGATGGTAGTTTGTATTTCTGTGGGATCGGTGGTGATATCCCCTTTATCATTTTTTATTGCATCTATTTGATTCTTCTCTCTTTTCTTCTTTATTAGTCTTGCTAGTGGTCTATCAATTTTGTTGATCTTTTCAAAAAACTGGCTCCTGGATTCATTGATTTTTTTGAAGGGTTTTTTGTGTCTCTATCTTCTTCAGTTCTGCTCTGATCTTAGTTATTTCTTGCCTTCTGATAGCTTTTGAATGTGTTTGCTCTTGCTTCTCTAGTTCTTTTAATTGTGATGTTAGGGTGTCAATTTTAGATCTTTCCTGCTTTCTCTTGTGGGCATTTAGTGCTATAAATTTCCCTCTACACACTGCTTTAAATGTGTCCCAGAGATTCTGGTATGTTGTGTCTTTTTTCCCATTGGTTTCAAAGAACATCTTTATTTCTGCCTTCATTTCGTTATGTACCCAGTAGTCATTCAGGAGCAAGTTGCTCAGTTTCCATGTATTTGAGCAGTTTTGAGTGAGTTTCTTAATCCTGAGTTCTGGTTTGATTGCACTGTGGTCTGAGAGACAGTTTGTTGTGGTTTCTGTTCTTTTACATTTGCTGAGGAGAGTTTTACTTCCAACTATGTGGTCGATTTTGGAATAAGTGTCATGTGGTGCTGAGAAGAATGTATATTCTGTTGATTTGGGGTGGAGAGTTCTGTAGATGTCTATCAGGTCTGCTTGGTGCAGAGCTGAGTTCAATTCCTGGATATTTTTGTTAACCTTCTGTGTCATTGATCTGTCTAAAATTGACAGTGGGGTGTTAAAGTCTGCAATTATTATTGTGTGGGAGTCTAAGTCTCTTTGTAGGTGTATAAGGACTTGCTTTATGAATCTGGGTGCTCCTGTATTGGGTGCATATATATTTAGGGTAGTTAGCTCTTCTTGTTGTATTGATCTCTTTGCCATTATGTAATGGCCTTCTTTGTCTCTTTTGATCTTTGTTGGTTTAAAGTCTGTTTTATCCGAGACTAGGATTGCAACTCCTGCTTTTTTGTGTTGTTTTGTTTTCCATTTCCTTGTTAGATCTTCCTCCATCCCTTTATTTTGAGCCTATGTGTGTTTCTGCACATGAGATGGGTCTCCTGAATACAGCACACTGATGGGTCTTGACTCTTTATCCAATTTGCCAGTCTGTGTCTTTTAATTGGGGCATTTAACCCATTTACATTTAAAGTTAATATTGTTATGTGTGAATTTGATCCTGTTATTATGATGTTAGCTGGTTATTTTGCCCATTAATTGATACAGTTTCTTCCTAGCATCGATGGTCTTTACAATTTGGCATTTTCTTGCAGTGGTTAGTACCAATTGTTCCTTTCCATGTTTAGTGCTTCCTTCAGGAGCTCTTGTAAGGCAGGCCTGGTGGTGACAAAATCTCTCAGCATTTGCTTGTCTGTAAAGGATTTTATTTCTCCTTCACTTCTGAAGCTTAGTTTGGCTGGATATGAAATTCTGGCTTGAAAATTCT
The DNA here is from genome assembly GCF_029289425.2 of Pan paniscus. NCBI lineage: Eukaryota > Metazoa > Chordata > Mammalia > Primates > Hominidae > Pan > Pan paniscus. The sequence goes on from NC_073258.2 coordinate 102,839,616, forward strand.
TTTATTTAAGAATGTTGAATATTGGCCCCCAGTCTCTTCTGGCTTGTAGGTTTTCTGCCGAGAGATCCCCTGTTGGTCTGATGGGCTTCTCTTTGTGGGTAACCTGACCTTTATTTCAACCTTGGTGAATCTGACAATTATGTGTCTTGGGGTTGCTCTTCTCAAGGAGTATCTTTGTGGTGTTCTCTGTATTTCCTGAATTTGAATGTTGGCCTGCCTTGCTAGGTTGGGGAAGTTCTCCTTTTTTTTTTAAGATGGAGTCTCACTTTGTCACCTAGGCAGGAGTGCAGTGGTGCCATCTCGGCTCACTGCAACTTCCACCTCCCAGATTCAAACGATTCTCCTGCCTCAGCCTCCTGAGTAACTGGGATTACAGGTGCCACCATGCCAGGCTAATTTTTGTATTTTTAGTAAAGACGAGGTTTCACCATGTTGGCCAGGCTGGTCTTGAACTCCTAACCTCAAGTGATCTGCTCACTTCAGTCTCCCAAAGTGCTGGGATTACAAATGTGAGTCACCGTGCCCAGCCAAAAGTTATTTCTGAGTAATGCGAAAAGCAGCAAAAAATTCCTAAACTAAATTTAAATTAGAATCTGACACCCAAAATGAAAATAATTCTATGTTTTTATTTTTGTTTTTAAAAAATACAAAGATGACATATGTCAAACTTCATCACACTGTACACTTTAAATGTGTACAGTTAATTATATGTCAATTACATTTCAATAAAAGTTGGAAAATTTTAGAGAAAAATTAACTAAAATACTATGTGCTTAGGTTCTATGGAAAATGGTTTTTATAGGCCAGGCACAGTGGCTCACACCAGTAATCCTAGCACTTTGGGTTGCCAGGGGAAAAGGATCACTTGAGCCTAGGAGTTGGAGACCAGCCTGGGCAACATGGCAAAACCATGTATCTACAAAAAAATACAAAAATTAGCCAGGCATGGTGGTACTCACCTGTAGTCCCAGCTACTCAGAAGGCTAAAGTGGGACAATCATCTGAGCCTGGGGAGGTTGAGTCTGCAGTGGGCCTTGATTGTGCCACTGCACTCCAGCCTGGGCAACAGAGTGAAATCCCATCTCAAAAAAACATAAGAAAGAAGAAAAGAGAAGAGAAGAGAAGAGAAGCGGAGGGGAGGGGAGGGGAGAGGAGAGGAGAGGAGGGAAGAGAAGAGAGAGAAAGGGAGGGAGGGAAGAAGGAAGGAAGGAAAGAGGGAAGGAAGGAAGGAAGGAAGGAAGGAAGGAAGGAAGGAAGTTTTTTTATAAAGTATTAAGCAAATTCCTCCATGCCGAGTGGCATATAATCTATTTGCAAAGATGTTCACAAAATATTAGAAAGATAAAAGTACAAAATAGTATGTGCAAATATTTGATCATCTGGCAAGATCCCAATCTATATGAATTCAGACAGAAGCACTGGAGTAAATTCCTTCATGCAATGAGATTTAACATAAATTTTAAAGAAAGTATGGGACTGTTTTTTCATTGAATAGTCTAGAAAACATGCATCAAACATGCCTCACTGCATCTTCCGCCTCCTGGGTTCAAGCGATTTTCATGCCTGTCTCCTGAGTAGCTGGAATTACAGATGCATGCCACCACACCTGGCAAATTTTTTAAATTTTTAATAGAGACAGGGTTTTGCCATGTTGGCCAGGCTGGTCTTGAACTCCTGGCCTGAAGTGATCCACCTGCCTCAGCTTCCCAAAGTGCTGGGATTACATGTGTGAGCAACCACACCTGGCCCCTGAAGACATTTCAATGCTGAAGAGCATGGCAAGCCAAAGAGCGAGCTCAACACCTCTGAAAGGCAGAACTGACTCTTCTTATCTTTGGGGGATGAGAAGGCAGAGATCTTTTAGTTTCTCAATCAAAAGCCCCAGGTGGCGGTGGGGTGGAAGGGGAGGGGGAATACCCAAGTTTCAGACACAAAAGAGACAAACTGCATTTCAACCATACTAAAACTACAACCAAGCCCTGATCCTGTCAAATCCCGAATTACAGTTGTTATTCACCCTATTTGCTTAACAGAGCAAATAATAAATACTTTCTGGTAGAAGATAGTATTTCCTGAATATCTTATGCTTTTTAAATACACAATATCTTATATTAAAAGGTTGTTTAACATGTGAGAAGGCAGAGCAACATGATTTATAAACAAGAGACAACATAGGCAAAAGAAGCAGACCATTAAATAATCCTGATTTTAAAATAACTCTGATTACTGTGTTAAAGAAAAAAAAAGAACATGCAGTAAATGAAAAACTTGAAAATTTAAATGGAACAGAATCTATTAAACAAGATTAAGATGGGCATTTCTAGGGCTTAAAAATAAAATACCTAAAATTGAGCAGAAAATAGAATTAGTAAATTTCAATAGAATTTACTATTGTCAGGTCAATAGAGAAGAGAAAAACTGAAGTACAAGGAGAAACAAAGGATTGAAAAAGGTATAACAGTGCCTAAGAAACATGGGACACAGTGAAAAGTTCTAATATATATGTAACTAAAAACAAAGAAAAAGAGAGTGAAAACAAGGCAGGAATAATCTTTGAAGAGGTAATGGCTAGATTTTCAAAATTGATAAAATACATCAACCAAAGAATTTGAAAGTTCAGAAAACCCCCAACAGGATGAATCTGAATACGTAAGATATGCAAGCACACACATACCAGAGAGAGGGAAAAAGAGAGGGAGGGAGAGAAGAGCAAGTCTGCTGAAAACAAAGGCAAAGAAAAAATTTCATTGCAGTCAAAGAAAAGAGACACATTACTTTGCAACAGTTGACTTTTCATCTGAAACTATGGAATCCTTAATGGAATAATATTTTTAAAGTGCTGAAAAACAAAATGTCAGCCAGGAGTGGTGGCTCATGCCTGTAATCCCAGCATTTTGGGAGGCTGAGATGGGAGGATTGCTTGAGGCCAGGAGTTGGAGACCAGCCTGGGCAACACAACAAGACCTCATCTTTACACAAAATAAAAAAGTTACTTGGGTGTGGTGATGCACACCTGTAGTCCCCGCTACTCAGGAGGCTGAGATGGGAGGATCACTTGAGTCAGGAGTTTGAGGTTAACAGTGATCTGTGATCATGCCACTGTACTCCAGCCTGGATGACAAAGCAGGACCCTGTCTCTAAAACAAAACAAAGATAACTGCCAACTGCCAACTTAGAATTCTATGTAGCCTAAAAATTTCCTTCAAAAATAAAGGTAAAATAATGCCAGGCATGGTGGCTCACTCCTGTATTCCCAACACTTTGGGAAGCCGAGAAGGGAGGACTGCTTCAGCCCAGGAGACCACCCTGGGAAACACAGTGAGACCCTGTCTCAATATTTTTAATAATAAAATAAAAATAAAGGTGAAATAAAGACATTTTCAGACAACAAACTCTGAGAGAACTAATCATCAGGAGGCCTCAATTATAAGAAATACTAAAGAAAGATGTTCATGCTGGGTGTAGTGGCTCATGCCTGTAATCCCAGTACTTCGGAAGGCTAGGTCAGGCCAATCACTTTGAGCTGAGGAGTTCACAACCAGCCTGGGCAAAATGACAAAACCCTATCTCTAAAAAATAAAAATACAAAAATTAGCTGGGTGTATGACTTGAGCCTGTAGTCCCAGCTGCTTGGGAGGCTGAGGCTGGAGGATCACTTGAGCCTGGGAAGCTGAGGTTGGAGTGAGCCGAGATCCTGCCACTGCATGCCAGCATGGGTGACAGAGTGAGATCCTGTCTCAGAAAAAAAATACAGAAAGATGTTCACGCTGAATGAAAATAATCCTAGTTGTAAATTCAGAACCACTGGAAAGAATAAGAAAACTGTAAAGAAAAAAACGCACTAACAAATATAAAATAATAATTACTATTTAAAACAATAACAATAAAATAATGTATTTTGGAAATACGTAGAAATATAATGTTGACCAAAACAACAGTAAGATGTGGGTAGACTTTTCAGATTGCAAGATTCTTGGCTGGGTGCGGTGGCTCACACCTGTAATCCCAACACTTTGGGAGGCTGAGGCGGGCGGATCACAAGGTCAGGAGTTTGAGACCAGCCTGGCCAACATGGCAAAACCCCATCTCTACTAAAAACACAAAAATTAGGCCAGGCACAGTGGCTCACACCTATAATCCAGCACTTTGGGAGGCCAAGGTGGGTGGATCACGAGGTCAGGAGTTCAAGACCAGCCTGGCCAACATGGTGAAACCCCATCTCCACTAAAAATACAAAATTAGCCGGGTGTGGTGGCACATGCCTGTAATCCCAGCTACTCGGGAGGCTGAGGCAGGAGAATCGCTTGAACCCAGGAGGCAGAAGTTGCAGTGAGCCGAGATCATGCCATTGCACTCCAGCCTGGGCAACAACAGTGAAACTCCGTCTCAAAAAAAAAATACTTGTTTACTTGAAATATGGTAAGTATGCTAATTTAAGATGGACTATAATAAATCAAGGAGGCATACTGTAATCTCTAGGGTAACCATAAAAAGTTACAATAAAATGTTAAGTAAAAACCTAAAAGGAGAAAAATGGCATAATAAAAGTACTTTATTATTCCTTCGATTTTGCCTACTTTTGGATAAAGGGGGAAAAGAAAAGAATTAGAAAACAATGAGCAAAATGATAAGCTTAAACCTAACCATGTCAGTAACATAAACGGACTAAACAGTCTACTTAAAAGACAAATGCTTGCTAAAGAATAATAAGCCCCAAATATGTGCCATTTAGAAGAAAGACTCTATAAATATAAAGACACAGAAAGGCTGAAAGTTAAAGGATGGAAGGACATATCATGAAAATACTAACCAAAAAAGGCTATAGTAACTATATTAATACAGGTAAGTTTTCAAGCACAACTGTTACAATAGAAAAAGAGGGGTATTTCATATTGATAAAAGGTTAATTGCAATAGAAAGAAATGACTAACATTTTTATTGATTGATTGATTGAGACACACACCTAAGCTGGAGTGTAGTGGTGTGACTGCAACTCAGTGCAGCCTTGACTTCCTGGGCTCAAGCAATCCTCCCACCTCAGTCTCCAGAATAGCTGGGACTACAGGTATGCACCACCATCCCCAGCTAATTTTTTATGTTTTGTAGAGACAGGGTTTCGCCATGTTACCTAGGCTGGTCTCCAACTTCTGAGCTCAAGAGATCTTCTTACCTTGGCCTTGAAAAAAGCTGGGATTACAGGGGTAAGCCTCACACCTGGCCTATTTATAAATTTTTGTAAACAAAAAGGTGAAGTACACAAATCCGCAACAACCACTACAGATTTAAAACTTCCTCTCTCAGTAACTGTTAAGAAAAGCAAACTTAATATCTGTGAAAACATAAAATATTTGAACAGAACAATTACCATATATACGACACCAAATTTAACTACAGAATATATATCTTTTTCAAGTGTACATAGACTTGTCATCAAAATAAAGCATATGCAAAACCATAAGTCTCAATAAATTTGAAAGAACTGAAATCATATAGATTATGTTTTATGTTTCCTGACCACAGTACAATTAAACTAGAAATAAGTAACAAAATGAAAAATAGAAATCTCTAAATGCTTAAGATTAAACATATTTTAAATAACTCATCAAATAAGAAACTCTATTGGAAAGTAGAAAATATTTTGAACTGAATGATAAAGAAAATACGTCATGTCAAAACATGCAGGATGTACCTAAAATAGTGTAAGCTATTTATTTATATCTTTTTTCTTTCTTTTTTTTTTTTTTTTTTTTTATGAGACAGGGTCTCACTCTGGTTGCCCAGGCTGGAGTGCAGTGGCATGATCATGGCTCACTGCAGTCTTGACTTCCCATGGCTCAAGCAATCCTCCTACCTCAGCCACCCCAGTAGCTGGGACTACAGGTGCACACCAGCACACCCGGCTACTTTTTTGAAATTTTAATAGAGTCGGGATCTCACCATTTTACACAGGCTCATCTCCAACTCCTGGGCTCAAGAGATGCACCTGCCTCGGCCTCCCAAAGTGCTGAGATTACAGGTCCATGCCACCTCGCCCAGTCTATTTATATCTTTAAAAGCATATATCATTTAAAATGTCAAAAATTGGCCAGGCATGGTGGCTCACGCCTGTAATCCCAGCACTTTGGGAGGCTGAGACGGATGGATCACTTGAGGTCAGGAGTTCGAGACCAACCTGACCAACATGGTGAAATTTTATCTCTACTAAAAATACAAAAATTAGCCAGGCGTGGTGGCACGCACCTGTAATCCCAGGTACTTGGGAGGCTGAGGCAGGAGAAGCGCTTGAACTCAGGAGGTGGAGGTTGCAGTGAGCCGAGATCACACCACTGCATGCCAGCCTGGGCAATAGAGTGAGACTGTCTCAAAAAAAAAAAAAAGTCAAAAATTAATGATCCCAGCTTAGAAATTAATAACCTAGAAAAAGGTCAGCAAATTAAACTCAACAGGAGAATAAAACAATAAAGATAAGAACTGAAATCAACTAAGTAGAAAGCAAACATGCAATATAGAAATTCAACAAAGCCAAAGTTGGTTGGTTGTCAAGAATAACATCAAGGCCACGGCCAGGCGCAGTGGCTCATGCCTGTTATCCCAGCACTTTGGGAGTCCAAGGCGAGTGGATCACCTGGGGCCAGGAGTTCGAGACCAGCCTGACCAACATGGTGAAACCCTGTGTCTACTAAAAATACAAAAATTAGCCAGTGTGGTGGTGCATGCCTGTAATCCCAGCTACTCGGGAGGCTGAGGCAGGAGAATCACTTGAACCTGGGAGGCAGAGGTTGTGGTGAGCCAAGGTCACCCCATTGCACTCCAGCCTGGGCAACCAGAGCAAAATTCCATCTGAAAAAAAAAAAAAGAATAACATCGATAAACCACTGGCAAGGCTGGTCAAGAAAAAAAGAAAATAAATAAATCATCAATATTAAAACTAAAAAATAACGCCATTATAGATTCCACAAACATTTAAAAGATAAGTTTTTAAATGTAAGAAATAATATTATGCTAATAAAATTGAAAATCTAGATGAGGTGTTCAAATCCCTTAAAAACTGTAACAGTCATAGATGGAGTTTTCTTTTTGGCACAATTTTAAAAAGCATTTAAGAAATACATATTACCAATAATATAGAAAGTTTAGGCTGGGCACAGTGGTTCACGCCTGTAATCCCAGCACTTTGGGAGGCCGAGGCAGGCGGATCACTTGAGGTCATGAGTTCAAGACCAGCCTGGTCAACATGGAAAAACCCAGTCTCTACTAAAAATACAAAAATCAGTCAGGCATGGTAACGTACACCTGTAATCCCAGCTACTCAGGAGGCTGAGGTAGGAGAATCACTTGAACCCAGGAGGCGGAGGTTGCAGTAGCCAAAATCGTGCCACTGCACTCCAGCCTGGGCGACAGATGAAGACTTCATCTCAAAAAAAAAAAAAGTTTAGCAATAGAAAATTAGACAAAACTTTTCAACTCCTTTTAGGAGGTCAGGAAAACATTAATAGTAGTAAAACTTAACAAGTATATAACGGTAAGGAAAATCACAAACCAATATCTCTCATGAACATAGAATCAAACATCTTAAACATGGTATTATCACATTTAATAATGTGCTTTATAAAAAGAAAAATATAACAAACTGGGGCTTATTATATAAATGCAAAGTTGGCTTCACAGTAACAAAACAAATTAGTTTACTACATTAACAGAATAAAGAAGAAAAAACATATGGTCAATTTGGTAAATGTGAAAAAAATTAACGCTTTTACATAATTTTTTAAATCTCAAAAAAAATCGATGGAAATTTTCTCAATTTGATAACAGGTATCAACTAAAACACCTACAGTTTACACCCTATGTGATGGTAAAAAAAAATTTTAATCAAAAAATAAACATAAACATAAACACAAAAATAAATAACCCAAAACCGAACATTTTTTGCTATGATGTTGTAAACAAAGCAAGAATGTCCTCTACTACCACTTCTTTTTTAACATTATCCTGGACATCATAGCCAGTGCACTAAAGTAATTGGGGGCAGCTGGGTGGGTGGCACAAATATTAAACAAAATGAAGTAAAGCTCTTCTTATAACCAGATACCACAATTGTGTATAGAGAAACTCCAAAAAAAACTAACAATCCATGAGAAATAAAAAGATAATTTAGCAAGGTGTCTGGATACAACATCAATATACAAAATAAATTGTGTAACTATATAATACAACAAACAGGAAGAAAATAAGCATTTTAAAGTGTCACTTATAATAGCACCAAAAAAATGCAATTTTTTTTTTTTTTTTTGAGACAGAGTCTCACTTCGTCACCCAGACTAGAGTGCAGTGGTGTGATCTCGGCTCACTGGAACCTCCACCTCCGGGTTCAAGCGATTCTCATGCCTCAGCCTAGTATCTGGGATTACAGGCATGTGCCATCACACCCAGCTAATGTTTTTGTATTTCCAGTAGAGACAGGGTTTCACCATGTTGCCCAGCCTGGTCTTGATTCCTGGTCTCAGGTGATCTGCCTGCCACAGCCTCCCAACATGCTGGGATTACAGGCATAAGCTACCACTTCCGGACTAAAATAGGGTTTTTCAACCTTGGTACTATCAACATTTTGAGCCAGATCAGTCTTTGTTGTGGGGGCCTATCCCGTACATTGCAGGATGTTTAGCAGGATAGTTGATCTTTACCCACTAGATGCCAACAGCACTTCTCACCTCAGTTGGGACATATCTCAACATTGTTGAGTGTCCCCGAGGGAAGCAAAATTAACCTTGATTGAGAATCATTGATCTAATGAAAGATATCAATACTCTTCCACTCAATACTATAAAACATTGTTGACAGAAATTAAAGATCTAAATAAACAGATATTTATTATAGTTTGGAAGACAATATTGTTACAAGGTTAATTCTCCTTAAATTCATCTAGATAGTCAATGCAATTCCAATTAAAATCCCATCAGATGGGCAGGGCGTGGTGGCTCACGCCTGTAATCCCAGCACTTTGGGAGGCTGAGGCAGGTGGATCACCTGAGGTCAAGAGTTCAAGACCAGCCTGGCCAATGTGGTAAAACACCGTCTCTACTAAAAATACAAAAATTAGCCGGGCGTGGTGGCGGGCGCCTGTAATCCCAGCTACTCCAGAGGCTGAGGCAGGAGAATGGCTTGAACCTGGGAGGCAGAGGTTGCCGTGAGCCAAGATCACGCCATTGCACTCTAGCCTGGGTGACAAGAGTGAAACTCTGTCTCAAAAAAAAAAAAAAATCCCATCAGGTTTCTTTGATGGAAAATGATAAACCCAATTTAAAATTTATACAGAAATGAAAAGGCAACAGCCTATGCAATCTTGAAGAAAAAGAATAACAAAGTTAGACAACTTATACCATCAGATATCACATCTTTATATAATCCTACAGTAATTAACACAATGTGGCATTTGTGTAAGGACAGTCCAATAAACTGAATAGAAAGAACAAAAACAGTCACTTGGTTTTTTTTTAAGTGCCACAGCAATTCACTGGATTAGAAATAGTCTTACCAATATATAGAGCTGGGTCCACTGAAAAACCACAGGGAAAGAACTAATCTTCAGCTTCGAAAAATTATTTTGACATGGATTATGGACATAAATGCGAGACTATCTTCTTGACTTTGTTTAGGCAGAAATCAAACCTGACACATAAAAAAGAAAGTTGATAAATTCAACTTCATTAAAATTAAGAATTTCTGAGCATTAAAGCTACAGGCAAGCTACAAGCAAAGAGAATGTTCGCAATATGTATATCTGGCAATGGGCTCATATCCATATTATATAAAAACTTCCTAAACATTAGTAAGAAAAAGACTGACAACCCTTCTTCCTCCTAATGGACAAAACACTCAAATAGGCACTTCACTAAAGAAGATATCCAAATGACCCAGCATATTGCAAAGTTGCTCAGCAACATTAACTATCAAGGAAATGCAAACTGAAATCACAATAAAAAATTAATACAAACTCCCTAGAATGGCTAAAATTTTAAAAGACTGGCAATACTATGTGTTGGCAAGGATGTTGAACAATGGGAAATCTCATTCATTGCTGGTTGGGATGTAAACTGATCTTCTTTAGAAAACTTTTTGACAGTATGTAGTAAAGCTAGACATACTTATGCCATGTAACTGAGCAATTCCAATCCTGGATGTATTTCCAACAGAAATGGTGCATAAGTCCATCTAAAGGCATACACAGGAATGTTCATAGCTGCTTTCATAATAACCTCAAAAAGGAAACAGCCCAAAAGGATAAACTGTAGTATAGTCAAGTAACAGACTACTAAACATCAATGAAAGGAATAATCTATCTCTCTCTCCCTCTGTTTCTCTTTTTTGTCTTTGTTCCCCGTTTCTTCTTCTGCTAATGCTGTTAAAAAATAATCAAGGTCAGTTCTTAAGGGCTAGGGGAAAAGGAGAGAAAGCAACGAGATGGAAAAGAACTATCCCTCCATTCTGAAGTCCAAATGCACTGCTATAAGGCAAAAATAAAAACCATAGAAACAGGCCGGGTGCAGTGGCTCAAGCCTGTAATCCCAACACCTTGGGAGGCCGAGGCGGGCGGATCACTCGAGGTCAGGAGTTCGAGATCAGCCTGGCCAACATGGGGAAACCCTGTCTCTACTAAAAATACAAAAACTTAGCCTGTAATCCCAGGTACTCAGGAGGCTGAAGCAGAAGAATCACTTGAATCCAGGAGGCGGAGGTTGCAGTGAGCCGAGATCGCGCCACTGCACTCCAGCCTGAGCAACAGAGCGAGACTCCATCTCAAAAACAAAAAAAAAAAGTAGAAACGAAGATAATTTTCAATAGAAAATAAGAAAAGTGTGTTTTCTATTAAACAGCACTCATACCAGAACAAAAGTGGTCTAAAAAACAAAAATAAATAAACAGCATGTTGTAATGTACTGTGTATGGAAACTTTTTTTTTTTTGGCCTTCAAATGTACATTTTAAGGGAAAAAAAAAAAAACAGATGGTAAAACAGAATAGTTTCCTAAGTAGTCACACAGACATTTGTCTTCCAAAATAGATAAACCTAATTAATTCAGAATAATCTTTTCTTCAGAAACGTTTGAGTCATCAAACGTAGATAACTGTAAATCTGAGGTTATAGCTCTTGAGACTAGAACATTAACCCATGCTGAGTAATTATTATTAAAAGTTAATGTCAACAAGTATCGATTGGCAATTTGTCTCCATCCCCGACCCCTAGTTTCCCTTACCGCCAAGCCCGGGGTTGGGGAGTGGAGTGGCACAAGCTCCTGGGAAAGACAGGCTGACCTCCCTCCCTGCACCCGCGGCGGCAAGGCCGGAACCCCTGGGTCCCTAGAGACGTGTGGCCCCGCCCCCGCAGCGTCGCTCCGACCCGACGGCCGCCGCGTCTCCATGGAAACGGTCCAGGCATCCACCCAGCCGAGAGCACGATGGCTACTGGGGAGCTCGGGGACTTGGGCGGCTACTACTTCAGGTTCTTGCCTCAGAAAACCTTCCAGTCTCTGAGCTCTAAGGAGATCACCAGCCGGCTCCGCCAGTGGTGAGGAACCGAGGCGCAGGGAGAGAAGAGGCCCTTCGTCTTCGCGGCTGTGGAGGCGCGGGCCGGGCGTCGAGGGGCCCGCGCGGGTCGGCGCCATTCTGAGTGAACCCTGAGGCTTCCTGAGTGAACCCCGAACCACCCGGGCAGGGCGGATGCTGTGGGTGGGATCGGTTATCGGCGCGCTCTGAGAGGGTGCCAGCCCCCAGATGATTTCTTTTTCCTCCTCTGCCCCAGGTCCATGCTGGGCAGAATCAAGGCGCAGGCGTTCGGCTTTGACCAGACCTTTCAGTCCTATCGGAAGGATGATTTCGTTATGGTTAGTATGGGGGTCGGAGAGTTCCCTGGGTCTCTGCCGATTTTTAAACTTCCCCCCACGTTGGCATAGATTTTTGTGAACACGCCATTCCTTAGTGACGTCGTTTTCTTGGCGTTTGGGAGTAATAAAAGGTGCAAATGATTTTTTTAAAGGAACTTTTACGTTTCGAATCACTCATCATAAATTTGTTTGTCATTTAGTTCATTCTTTCTCTACTTTCAGCATCTTGTATCTTGCCTCAGGGAACTTTGCAGTTCTGGAAGATCGCGCGCTCTCTAGAAGATTAGTTTCTCCCTTTGTTTATTTTTGTTTCATTTTATTTTGTTTTATTTTATTTACTTATTTTTTGAAACAGGGTCTTTCTCTGTCACCCAGGCTGAATAAAGTGCAGTAGCACCATCTCAGCTCACCGCAGCCTGGACCTCCCGGGCTCAAGCTTCCTGAATAGCTGGGACTACAGGTGCAGGCCACCACGTCCAGCTAATTTTTAAAAAATTTTTTAGAGGCAGAGTCTCACTGTGTTACCCAGGCTAGTCTTGAATCCCCGGGCTCCCAAAGTGCTGGGGATTACAGGCGAGCCACCACCCCCAGCCTCTCTTTTTCAATAGGCACACCTCATTTTAAAATATTTTAAATATTATCACACAGCTTTATCGCTGCTTTATTTACTAGCTCCAAATTACTTTCGATTTTTTTCTCAACATCACACCCACTCTGAGAACTGGGCTTCAGGCTCTACCGGCAGTTCCAAATGAGGAATTCCCCCAAGAAAGTTTGAAGCCGTAGCACAGTGATTTGAATAAGTCTTTTGACTACTAGAGGTGACTACTTTGAGAGAGGTAAAACTCACTTGAAAGTTTAAGTTTTGGTGTGTTTATTAAAATTTAGTCCATTATTTTCAATCCTGTTTTTTTTTCTCCTCAATCAAATGGAAAATACTGTTACAGTTTATGAAATTATCTTCATTCTCTGCCATTCATGTCCTTCATGCATTGACTGTAGTTTATAGTTTGGCATAACAAACACTTCCTGAGGGCCTATCATGTGCTAGGAATTCCTTCCAGTGCTGGGGATACGAGGAGGAACAAGACAAGAGCCCAGCTGTCAAAGATTGTACAGGCCTTGGCAAGACTACAATAAATGAAAAAAAAATCTGATTATTTCATATAGTGATAAGGGCAGTAAAGAAAATAGGAGGAAATGGAGAAAGGAGAACATTAGGTGGGATTGTGTCATAGTTCTGGAGGCTAGAAGTCTTAAATCAAGGTGCTGGCAGGCCCATCATTCCTCTGAAACCTGTAGGGGAGAATCCATCCTTGCCTCTTCCTGGCTTCTGGCGGTTGCCACCCTCCCTTGGCGTCCTTTAGTTTGCAACTGCAGCACTTTCTTCTCTTCCTGTCAGTCCCATAGCCTTTTCCCTTCATGTGTCTGCATCTCTTCTTCTTATAGAGACACCAGTCATATTGAATTAAGGGCCCCGCATAACCTCATCTTAATTAATTACATCAGCAACAACGCTAATTCCAACTAAGGTCACTTTGTGATATTTCAGGAAGGATGTAAATTTTGGGGGGGACACTATCAACCCATAACAGAGAGTAAATTGGTTAAATGTCTACCTCCCTTTCCCTAAGATGGTGTTATAGTGCCATTATATTATAATGCTACTGATAATGACATTAATAACATTTCTCAAATACTCATGGTTAGATTATTATGTAGTTTTTTATATTTTTTATTTATACCAGTACTGGCTGTCTATAATTTTTTTTTAAAGATCAGGATTTGAGGACACTGAATTTTAGAATACTGTAAAAATTTTAGTATAATTCATTTATTCAATAAATATTTGTTGAATATTTACTGTGTCCCTCTAGAGGGTATAAAAAGATGAAGAGACCTGATCCCAGCTTACAAGGCATGTATAGTTTGGGGAGCTAGAAATGTTAAGGAAAAAAAAAAGTCTGAGGCAGGGCATGGTGGCTCACAACTGTAATCCCAGCACTTTGGGAGGCTGAGGCAGGAGGATCACTTGAGCCCAGGAGTTTGAGACCAGCCTGGGCAACATAGTGAGATCCTGTGGCTATTTTTAAAAAAATTTTTAATTAGCTGGGTGTGGTGGCACACACCTGTAGTCCTAGCTACTTGTGGGGCTGAGGTGGGAGGATTACTTGAGCTATGATCGCACCACTGCACCGTAGCCTGGGTGACAAAGTAAGACCCTGTCTCAAAAAAAAAAAAATTTCTCTATTACTTTATGAAGTATTTTTCTATAGCAGTAGTGACTCCAGTGTGCGCAGATTCAGCTGTCAGCACTTTTTATATTACATTTATCATTAATCTTTACAACAATCTGCCAGGTTTGGTGTTCTGACTCCCATTTTATAGCTTAAAATTCAGAAAGGTTACATAATTTATGCAAAAACATTCAACAAAGGGCAGAACCCAGGCATTTTGACTCTAGAAACCATGCTGTTTCTACAACAAAAACTCATTACTGAACAGAGGGTATTGTTTAAACTAGAATTCCAGATTTTGAATTTTCCCTTTCAATTTAAAAACAAATTATGTTCCAAAAATGTATTTCTGAGATGATAAATGGATGGAAGGAAACATTTATCTGGCAAACATCTCTTTAGTTCCTAGGTCTATATAGATGAATAGACACAATTAAAGGGAGGGAAATACCAAAAATTGCATTGCAGAGAGAGAGAAGTGATAAAATACATACCTGAGGCATAAGGTACTTTGGTGACACAAAAGAGAAAGTGATCATTTTTGACTGAGGTGGTCAGAAGAGCATTTATAAAAGACAGGACTCTTAAGGCGGGGCCTGAAAGATGAGTAGGAATTCATCAGGTAGATGAAGTGGCAAGGATAATGTTGGAGAGATGGGTGGGATAATATTTTAGAAGACCTTTTGTGCCATGCAAAGAAATTTGGACTTTATCTGGCTAAGAAGGAGAAGTTTTTAAGAAAGACTTTAAATGTTAAAATATTGAGATCACCTTGGCAGAAGTGTGGAGGGTGGGTTGTTAGGACTGAGTCAGGAAGTAATGACACCAAATTGGAAACTGTTGTCCTCTAGACAGTTACATGATGATGTCGAGTACCAGTATGGCCCAGATTTAGGAGAAAGGCTTAAGGAATGGTAAGATATTGAGAGTAAAGGAGAGGGGGACATGTAGGATGACTCCCAAGTTTCTGGCTTGGTTGACTCGAGTGGCTGATGATGTCATTAAATGTGTAGAAAACATGGAAGAATTACAAGGAAAATGAGTTCAGTTTCAGGCATGCTGAATTTGAGGTACATACAAGTGGCAGTATTCTAGATAGTTGAATATAACTTTTAACTTTGAATTTCAAGAAAGCTCTGGGCCCAGTATATAGTGTTGACATCTTCACCATGGGACTGGGAATGATAAGGAGAATTTTCCACATAAACAACTTCAAGGAAGCGCCTTAATTTACAGAGCTTTCCTGGAAGCCTGCGCAACGCTTCTGCTTACATCTCATGACCAGAACTTAGGCATGTGACCAGAATTTAGGCCTCCCACATCTCAGGGAGGCTGGAAATGCAGACTAAGCTAAGCATATTGCTGTCCCAAATAAAAATGGGATTCCTTAAGGAAGAAAGAATTGATATTGGACTAGAAACCATCAGTCTGCCAGATAGATAATATAGTCAAATATATACTTAAATAATTTAGAAATATTGTCTGTCCAGTATGCATGCTGGATGTAAAAATTAAAATAATAAGAAAATTAAAAATAGAGAAACTTATCTTTTTTCCCCTTACACATTTTTATTTATTTATTTGTTTATTTTTAATAGAGACAGAGTCTCACTATGTTGCCCAGGCTGGTCTCAAACTCCCAGGCTCAAGCAATTCTCCTGCCTCAGCCTCCCGAAGTGCTGGGATAACAGGTGTGAGTTATCACACCCAGCCCACTTTCACATTTTATGAAACAAGTTTATTTAACATTTTCACATGCATTTTGACATCAGTATCTTTGTTATTACTGTAACTAGTTTAGGAATCATCTTATATTTTTCCAAAGCACAGTCAGCTTTCCTAAAGTTGAGATACAGAAAATCTCTTCTAATGCCTTACTGGAAATTCCATAACCAGCCAGAAATGCAATTTACATGTATTAGGACATTTTTAAAAAATTCACTTATTAGACATATAATTGTAATCTCAATAATGTAACTTGCATTGCCTTATTTGAGGGTCCCTTATAAAGACTCATTTCCTTTGGTTCTAGGTCAATTCACTGCAGGCCAGTTGACCTGCTGCTCCATTTATAATGACATCTAACATGTAACTGTTAAGTTAATAACCTCCAGGAATAATTACTAAATCTGAATTAAATTTTCTTTTTTTAAGAGATTCTTTCAGAAGGCATAAAATGCATTCAAAACCAATATTAATTGAGGTTAATTCCAGTTTATGTATCTTTTTCAAAATGTACCATTATATAAATTAAAATACTCAGGTGAATATTCTTTTATTTGAAAGACTAAAATGTCGTAAGGCAACTTGCTTTTTGTCTAGAAATAACTTTGGGGAAAATTTGTCTTTTTATAATTAAGCATATATGATACCTTTTTGAAAAAAATGTGTTTACCTTTAATTCTTCACCACTAGAATGTAAATTCCATAAGAACAGGGACTGTGTCTGGCTTGGCATAATGTAGACATTTGTAAATAATCCTCAGCTCACATCTCTTCTCTGTTCTCTTTCTTGTTAAATAGCATTTATTAAATGGTTTTTCATGAAGAGAAATCCCGGGAGTCATCTTCCTTCTCCATTTGTTTCTTCCTCCTAAACAACATTAAATCCATCTACTTCTCTACCTCCCCCCTTGGTATCTCCTTGACTGATGAGGACATCAGCTCTTCCATGATTACAACAGTAACCTTCCTCCTAGCCAGTCTTTTTCCAGCCCTTCAATTCATTCTCCACACTGCAGCCAGAATGAACTTTAAAGAAAAATAGATGACTCTGATAACTCTTTCCTCTGCTTAAAAACCTTCAGTCTGGCCAGGCGCACTGGCTCAAGCCTGTAATCCCAGCACTTTGGGAGCCTGAGGCGGGTGGATCACCTGAGGTCACGAGTTCAAGACCAGCCTGACCAACATGGTGAAACCCTGTCTCTACTAAAAAACACAAAAATTAGGTGGCCATGGTGGCAGGTGCCTGTAATCACAGCTACTCAGGAGGCTGAGGCAGGAGAATCACTTGAACCTGGGAGGTGGAGGTTGCAGTGAGCTGAGATTGCGCCATTGCACTCCAGCCTGGGCGACAGAGTGAAACTCCTTCTCAAAAAAAAATAATTAATAAAAAAATAAAATTTAAAAAAAGGCTGGGCACAGTGGCTCTCACGCCTATAATCCCAGCACTTTGGGAGGCTGAGGTGGACGGATCACCTGAAGTCGGGAGTTCAAGACCAGCCTGACAAACATGGAGAAACCCAATCTCTACTAAAAGTACAAAATTAGCTGGGCATGGTGGTGGGTGCCTATAATCCCAGCTACTTGGGAAGCTGAGGCAGGAGAATCGCTTGAACCCAGGAGGCGGAGGCTGCGGTGAGGCAAGATCATACCATTGCACTCCAGCCTGGGCAACAAGAGCAAAACTCCGTCAAAAAAACAAAACAAAACAAACAAACAAACAAAAACCTTCAGTGTGGCTGGTGTCGTGGCTCATGCCTATAATCCCAGCTCTTTGGGAAGCTAAGGCAAGAGGATCACTTGAAGCCAGGAGTCTGAGACCAGCTTGGGCAACAAAGTGAGACTCTGTCCATATTATAAAATTATAAAAGAAAAATAACTTCAGCGTTTTGCCACTGCCCTTAGATCAAAATACTGATCAAGATCTAGATCGATTTTAGATCAAGATTAAAATTCTTCACTTGACTGCAAGGTCAATTTAACTCCCCAGCCTTATCTGACCATTGCTGCTTCTGGGTCACACCAAACCTCTTCACTTTCCTTGAATGGAATGTATCATCCTTTCTCACCTTACAGCCTTCATACTTACCATTTTCTCTCCCTTAAAAAATGGTAACTCCAGTGGCATACTGGAACCAGTTTAGGGGAGCCTGATTGCTAGACTTTCAGGAATCTTTGTTTGCTGGTTGTTACACTGTTGGCAACTTGAAATCCACCATGGAATCAGGCAAACGCCACAATCAGGGCTTTTTAGGGGAGGAAGAGTGGCCAGTTGTTAAACATTTACCAGTATACCCCTTTGCCCAGCTAACTCCTACTCAACTTTCTGATCTAAACCTAAATGTTCTTTCTATATTAACATTTTTTCCCAATGCCGTTAGATTATGTCTGCCTATTTTGTACTTTGATAGCACCTGTGCTTTTTTGTAGTATACATGGCATGTTACTATCTCCTCTCTTACTATCTGCCTGCCCATGAGGGCAAGCACTGTCCATTGGATTTTAGTATTAGGAAGTCAAAGGTACTATTCATTAAGTGATAGGAGCAGGAACCAGAAAGAGAGGAATGAGAAGTAGATAAGAGAAGTGAGGCTGGGCTCGGTGGTGCATGCCTGTAATCCCAACACTTTGGGAGCCTGAGATGGATGGATCCTGAGGTCAGGAGTTCAAGACCGGCCTGGCCAACATGGCAAAACCCTGTCTCTACTAAAAATACAAAAATTAGCTGGGTGTGTTGGCGCACTTCTGTAGTTCCAGCTACTCGGGAGGCTAAGGCAGGAGAATCTATTGAACCCAGGAGGTGGAGGCTGCAGCGAGCTGAGATCGAACCATTGCACTCCAGCCTGAATGATAGAGCAAGACTTGGTCTCACAAAAAAAAAAAAAAAAAAGTGAGACAGTTTAGATACCTCTCTGAAGAAGGTATTCCTCTCTCAAGAGGGAAAAGTGAGTGATCACTTGAAGGGAATGTTGAAAAAACGAAACTATTTATTGTAACAATTTAAACAACAAAGAATAATTCATAGAAAAAGTCAGTCTTATCCCAATCTACTCCTACTCCCTACCCTCTCAACCCTCCTCTTACCACGAGTCTGTAACCACCACTTCTGAAGCAAGTAGTTTGATATTCTTTTTTTTTTTTTCAAGACAGAGTCTCTCTCTGTCGCCCAGGATGGAGTGCAGTGGTGCGATCTCAGCTCACTGCAACCTCTGCCTCTGGGGTTCAAGCGATTCTCCTGCCTTAGCCTCCTGAGTAGCTGGGATTACAGGCACGTGCCACCACGCCCAGCTAATTTTTGTATTTTTAGTAGAGACAGGGTTTCAACATGTTGGTCAGGTTAGTCTTGAACTCCTGACCTCGTGATCTGCCTGCCTTGGCCTCCCAAAGTGCTGGGATTACAGGTGTGAGTCACTGCACCCGGCCTATGATACATATTCTTACATACTTTTCTTTATGCTCATATAAATGCATAGAAGTTTTATTTTGTTTTATCACATGCGTTACTCTTTTTTTTTTTTTTTTTTTTGAGATGGGGTCTCACTGTGTCACCCGGGCTGGAGTGCAATCGTGCGATCTCAGCTCACTGCAACCTCCACTCCCCTGGGCTTTAGCAGTCCTCCCAACTCAGCCTCCCGAGTAGCTGGGGCCACAGGTGCACACCACTGTGCCCAGCTAATTTTTTGTATTTTTAGTAGAGATGGGGTTTCACCAGGTTGCTCAGGCTGGTCTCGAACTCCTGAGCTCAAGTGATCTGCCTCAGCCTCCCAAAGTGCTGGGACCATAGGCGTGAAGCACCACACCTGGCCATATACATTACTCCTAAACTACCCTTTTTTTTGAGACGGAGTCTCGCTCTGTTGCCCAGGCTGGAGTGCAGTGGCACGATCTTGGCTCACTGCAAGCTCTGCCTCCCGGGTTCATGCCATTCTCCTGCCTCAGCCTCCTGAGTAGCTGGGACTACAGGCGCCTGCCACCACGCCCAGCTAATTTTTTGTATTTTTAGAGACAGAGTTTCACCGTGTTAGCCAGGATGGTCTCGATCTCCTGACCTTGTGATCCGCCCGCCTCGGCCTCCCAAAATACTGGGATTACAGGCATGAGCCACCGCGCCCGGCCCTAAACTACCCTTTTTTAACTGAAAGTATTTATGGTTTTTCCTCAAAATCAATACATACACTGTTCAGGGGATGTTTATTTAGTAAGTGCTATATGTTAGGCCCTGTTCTAAGTCCTGGGAGATAGCAGTGAATAAGAAAAACAGGACCCCTCCTCTTAGGGAGCTTACATTCTATTCTAATACTTTCTTTCCAATAGCTGCATTCTGTCTGATATAGATGGACTATATTTTATTCAACTGTTTTTTTACTGATAGACATTGAAATTGTTTCCAAGTTTTGACACTACAAAGCATACTATATTAAAACAAAAAACTCCTTATACCTAAATCTTATCCACTGGTGGTTTCAGAATCCAAAAGTAGAGTTTGTTGGATGAGATATGCATGTTTTTATTGTTCAAGATAATAGCAAATTACTTTCCCAAAGGGTTATAAAGATTCACACTTCTGCCAGCAGCTTGTGAAAGTGCATGTCTTCTGGTGCTTTCACCAAAAGTTACCAGTCTTTTTAAATCTTGGCAATGTAATGGATAAAAGTGGTATCTTCTGGATTTTATTTTCATTTCTTTCACTGCTCTTGAAATTGAGCATCTTTTCCTAAAGTTTATTGGCTATTTGTGGGGTTTTTTTGTTTGTTTGTTTTTTGGGTTTTTTGTTTGTTTGTTTGTTTGTTTGTTTGTTTGTTTTAAGATAGTCTCACTCTGTTACCCAGGCTGGAGTGCAGTGACACAATCTCAGCTCACTACAACCTCCACCTCCCAGGTTCAAGCAATTCTCATGCCTCAGCCTCCCGGGTAGCTGGAATTACAGGAGTGTGCCACCATGCCCAGCTAATTTTTGTATTTTTTCAGTACAGACGGGGTTCGCCATGTTAGCCAGGCTGATCTTCAACTCCTGGTCTCAAGTGATCCACCCACCTTGGCCTCCCAGAGTCCTGGGATTACAGGCCTGAGCCACTGCACCTAGCCCTATTTTTATTTTTTATATGCCTATTTTTATCCTTTGGTGACATGTGCCACCCTCAAACCTTGTGATGATGTCAGCACATTACCCTTCTGACATGAAAAAAGAAAAATAATTATAAAATAAAAAAGAGCTAGGCTGGGTGCGGTGACTCATGCCTGTAATCCCAGCACTTTGGGAGGCCGAGGCAGTCAGATCACCCAAGGTCAGGAGTTCAAGACTAGCCTAGCCAACATGGTGAAACCCCTTGTCTACTAAAAATACAAAAAATTAGCCGGGCATGGTGGCACACACCTGTAATCCCAGCTACTCAGGAGGCTGAGACAGGAAAATCGCTTGAACCCAGGAGGCAGAGGTTGCAGTAAGCCGAGATCGCACCACTGCACTCCCTCCTGGGCAACAAGAGCGAAACTCCATCTCAAAAAAAAAAAAAAGAAAAAAAAAAACTTTCGTTCCACGCACCGGCAGCTGACTCAAGCTGAAAAGGCAGAAGAAAATTTAGGTTTGTCAGTTTTTCTTACAGTTAGTTTTTTTTTTTAATCACTAGGATGTCAGTTTCTCCGTTTTAACATATGTGTTGCAAATATTTTCTCTCAGTCTATTATTTTTCTTTTATTTATTGCTCTTCACAGACATTATGTTTTCTGGCTGTCTAGCACCTTGTAAACAACCATGCAATTTGGGAGTAACTTTTGGGAAGTCCAAGTGAAACCTCCCAAAATGCAAGGAACTCCCTTGCATCCAGATAGTAAGCGTGGGACCTAGGTTTACAAACAGACTCATCAGTGCAAGACTGGAATTTTGAAGTGAGCAACTTAAGGAAGGAGGCACACACAGAATTCATTTCTTTGGCAAAGGTAGTGGCAGAGACCACTTTCAGGCCAGACAGACCTGGCACAGCAATGGCCTAGGTTAGAAGGGAGTGATGGTGATGTCTACGGCCATACCACCCTGAATGTTGGAAGCTAAGCAGGATTGGGCCTGGTTAGTACTTGATGTTTATGGCCATACTACCCTGAATGTACCTGATATTGAAAGCTAAGTAGGGTTGGGCCTGGTTAGTGCTTGAATAGGAGAAAGGGGTGGTGGTGGCTTCCTCTAGTGCTTGATGGGGCTATCGCTTCTCAGCCTTTTGGCTAAGATCAACTGTAGTGCTTCGTGGGGCTGCAGCAAGGGTGACAGTTTCCTCATGAGGGCAGTTCTGCATATGATTTTGGATTGTTCCTGGGTCCAGCCTTCAGCCTGATGCCCTCCACCTCCAGAACATTTTGTGGACTCCCTGAGATGCTTCTAATAAATTTTCTTCTGCCTTTTCAGCTTGACTCAGCTGCTGGTGCCAAGAACTAAAGCTCTTTTTTATTTTATATATTTTTTTCTTATTTCATGTCAGACTGACAATATGCCGACATCATAACAAGGTTCGAGGATGGCACATCTCACACATACCTGCGAAAACCCAGTCATCATGCTCATAAACTACAAAAGGATCTGGAACTAAAACTCTTACCTGCTTTCTTGTCTTTTGCCATACAGAAAACGTTTCATTTTTAGGAAGTTAGATTTTTTACTTTTTTACATGCCTTTTGGAAAGAATTAAATTGACAGTTACTTTTGGATTTGGATCTAGTATGTGAGTTGTTACTAAGGCAATTCAATAAGCAAGATTGAAGGAAAACAAAGTTTTCAAATATTATATAACCTCCTAATGTTTACTGTATATCATTATTTTCTAAATTAAGTTCCAAAGACATCTGTACTTGGACACACAATGTTCATACTGTTCCAAGTTGAATGTAATAAAACTTCATTTATTTATAAACTCTTTATTACTCAGACATTTTACCAATTTTAAATTGTCCTTTCTATTTGAATTAAAGGAGATTATAGTTATTTTATGTTAATTTTTACTATCATTTATAATAAAATATCTAACTTATTCCCCTCAAATTTGTATTTTAGGCTTTTTTCAAAGACCCAAATGTTATTCCCAATTTGAAGTTACTTTCAGATTCTTCTGGACAATGGATCACATTAGGTAAATAAAATTTTCATCTTTTCAGATACTATTTTACTATTATAACAAAATTTTGCCTCAGGAATTTTCATTATTAAAATATAAATTGTGAATGACTCATCTGTTTGATACATCAAGATCAAGTATGACCAGCTGTGCCAGGCCTGCCCTGCATCTCTTTCCTGGGAGTCTACGGCTACTATCCTGGCTTAACACATAAGAGCAACTTTTCTCTCTTTTTATTCATATAAAAGTATTTATTGTGTATTTTCCATGTACTCTGCTAGATATAGGGACCATTAAGGTAAATAAGAAAACCTGTACTAAATGAACTTGATATGTTAAAATGTGTGTGTGTGTGTGTGTGTATGTACTAATGTGTCAAAGGTGCTACCATAGAAGTGTAGCCAAGGGCCGGGCATGGTGGCTCACGTCTGTAATCCCAGCACTTTGGGAGGCTGAGGCGGGCGGATCACTTGAGTACAGGAGTTCAAGACCAGCCTGGCCAGCATGGTGAAACCCCATCTCTACTAAAAATACAAAAATTAGCCAGGCATGGTGGCGAGTACCTGTAATACTAGCTACTTGGTGGCTGAGGAAGGAGAATTGATTGGACCTGGGAGGTGGAGGGTTGCCGTGAGCTGAGATTGTGTCACTGCCCTCCACCCTGGGTGAGAGAGCAAGACTGCCTCAAAAACTAAAAAAAAATGTAAAAGTGTGGGCAAGAGTGGTCAGTTCTGCCCAGAGGGAAAAGATCAGGAAAGAGTCCACTGATATTGGGATATTTGGGCAAAATCTAAATTGAGATGAGTACATGGGTACATGGATTTTTCACAGAGGAATCAGCCAACCACAGGACTTTTTTTTTTTTTTTTTTGAGACAGTGTCTCACTCTGTCACCCAGGCTGGAGTGCAGTGGTGCCTCCTGGGTTCAAGCAATTCTCATGCCTCAGCCTCCCCAGTAGCTGGGATTACAGTCGTGGGCCCCCACACCTGGCTAATTCCAGGCTAATTTTTGGTTTTTTGCTTACTTGTTTTTTGAGACAGTGCCTCACTGTCACCCAGGCTGGAGTGCAGTGGCGTGATCTCAGCTCACTGCAGCCTTCGTCTCCCAGGTTCAAACGATTCTCCTGCCTCAGCCTCCCAGGTAGCTGGGATTACAGGTGTGTGCCACCACACCCGGCTAATTTTTGTGTTTTCAGTAGAGACGGGGTTTCGCCATGTTGGCCAGGCTGGTCTTGAACTCCTGACTGCAAGTAAATCTGCCAACCTTGGCCTCCCAAAGTGCTGAGATTACAGGCATGAACCACCGTGCTCAGCCTAAAATTTTTTTTTTTTTTTTTTTTTTAAAGTAGTGATAGGGTTTCGCCATGTTGGCCAGGCTGGTCTCGAACTCCTGGCCTCAAGTGATCCACCTGCCTTGGCCTCCCAAAGTGCTGGGATTATGGGTGTGAGCCACCGCGCCCAGCTAGATTATATTTTCATAATGTATTATTTCATAATACATTGAAAGAGCCAGAAATTTTTTTTGAGAAAATTACCCAAACACTTAAACACTTAGTAACACTCACTTAAGTCCCTTCAATAACTCTTGGGACAAGGAAGAAGGCAGAGAGTTAATATAAGACTATTTTGGGGAAAAAAAATGAAAGCTATATTTTAAATTTTAGGTTGAGGTATCTTAGCAACAGAATGAATAAAAGCAACGTTCCATTTAGAAGGAGAATCTGATTGGTGATATGGATTTATACTCAATAAAATGCATTTTAAATTAGATTTTTTTTTGTTTAGGGATGTATTTTGGTAAATTACACAAAAGTAACTTAAAGTATTAGTCAAGAACAAGATTACAAACAGTTCATGATGTTAGACTTAGTAGGTCAGATTTTATTGCTTTTGGCTAAAGACTACTGCAAAATTTATAGAGTGAAAAGCTGGTACAGACTACTTACAAAATTAAACTGAGTGTCTGAGAGAATATATTTACCCAACTCAAAATTTTCAAAAGGAAATAATCAGAGTCATGTATCACAGTGTTTATAAAACATGTTTACAGTAACTTCAGTCAATCTATTTGAAAAAATAAGGCTCACTGAAATAAGTGCTCAACCCTCTCCCCATGTTAGTACATACACAAAATAGCATTAACTTTATACTAATTTTTGAAAAAATCATTCCAAAAAGAGGTTCTCAAATGTCTCATGTGCCTGACTTGATGAATTATAAATACTCTGAAAAATAGGACAGAAGAATAATAACACTATTTCAGAAGCAGAAGTTCTAGTGGAATGTTAGTACTCTTTCACTAGCTCATTTTTATCTCCTTTTACTTTTTCTTTTTCTGCTATATTTCTTTTTCTGAAATACCCCCCTCTTATTTTCCTCTGGGGCCCTTTTAAAGCAAAAGAAGCAGCTTTTTAAAATAGGTGAAGAGACATTCTTTTGGGAAGTGAACCAGTTCTAAAGAAAGTGATGATGGAACCTCCTTCACTGTGCTGCACTCCCTGGAGATTGCCAGTTGTCGGTGCTCTTTTATCCTCTCAGCCAGCCGCCATAGCTCCTATGTTTAGATACACTTTGTCTTTTTTTAATAACATATAATGGATGCTTCCTATGTGCTCAGCTAAGGGCATCATACACATTACCTCCTTTCATTTATGAAACAATGCAAGAAAGGTAGTATTATATATCACTATTTTACAAATGAATAGTCAGAGGCATAAGCTAAGTAATGTGTGCAGTTTTACTCGACTGAGTGAGCACAGGATCCAGAATTGAAGACATTCACCACTTCACTCTCCTGCCTCTGTCACTTCCACGTTGATGGGGTTGCCAGAAAAGTACTAACTTAAGACACCAAATGATAAGGAGGCACCCAGTGTTTTATAATGCTAGTACTAGGGAAAAACTGTATTCTTTCTGTATGTGATCATAGTGATGCATTACTTGTCTTATAAATGCTGGGGACATAATTTAATGAAATTCCTACATAAAAAATAGCATATGTTATGGAGTGAGTTGTGTCCCCACCCCCAAATTCATATGTTTAATCCCTAACCCTTCAATGTGATGGTTTTTGGAGATGGGGCCTTTGGAAAATAAATTAGGTTTAGATGAAGGCACTAGGGTGGGGCCCTCATGATGGGATTAATGCCTTTATAATAAGAAGTAAAAGCACTAGAGCCATCTAAGTACACAGAAAGAAGACAATTTTCTGCAAGCCAAGAAGAGTGCCTTCACCAGCAACTGAATCATCTGGACCTTGACCTTGGACTTTCTAGCCTCTAAAACTTTGAGAAATACATGTCTATTGTTTAAGCCACCCAGACTATGGCATTTTGTTATAGCAGCCCAAGCTGACTAAGATGGATCTTGGTACTGAGAAGTGAGGAGCTGCTGTAACAAATACCTAAGAATGTGGAAGTGGCTTTGGAACTGAATGATGGATGGAAGCTTGAGGTGCATGTATGCGGACACTATGGGCAATTCTGGTGATAGCTCCCAAGGAAATAAGGGATATGTTACTGGAAACTGGGGTAAAGGTGATCTTTGTTATAAAGTGGCAAATAACTTGGATGAACTGTTTTCTATTGTTTTATGGAAGGTAGAACTTATAAGTGATGAAATTGGAGATTTAGCTGATGAGATTTCTAAGCAAAGTCTTAAAGTAATGTCTTGCTTATAGTAAAGTATGAAAGAAGAGAGATGAATTGCAGAAGGAATTGTTAACCAAAAATGAACAAACATTTGAAGATTTGGAAAGTTTTCAACCTATCCTTATTGTAAAAAATGAGAAAGTTTGTTCTGAAGAGAACACTGTTCAGAACACTAAACAGCCATTTGATAAAGAGATCATGGGTATGACTTATGGACTTAATGAGCCATTTCAACAGAAGTCAGGAATAGAGAAGGAATTATATCAGCAGCAAAGACTCTGCTAGTTTGAACAATGAGATGAGATGAAGGAAGGCTGTTGGCCTTCTTAGATCCTGCAAGACTGGACCATAGAGCTATTGGGCTGTGAACATGCGCTATTCTTCAAGAAAAGGTTAGAAAGACCCCGAAGCAATTCAGAGATCTTCAGGGCCATCAGGGCCACTGCCTCCATTTCAACAGGCCAGATGGCCTCCAACCAAAGCCTTGGAGGCAGGGCCACCCTGCAGAGCATACGGGCTAAATTGGCCCTGTGGAACCTTGGAGATTGAGCCACCCAGAACCTTCAGGGCTCTGCCGCCACCAGGGTAGAAGCAAGACTGCCACCTCAGTGGGTCCAGAGGCAGAGTATCAAACCAAAGAAGATTATCCTTGAGCATTTAAGATCTAAAGGAATTTGACTTTCTACGTTAAGGGCTTGCTTGACACCTGTCACCCCTTTCTTATTTCCTGTTTCTCCCTTTTGGAATGGAAATGACTAGCCTATGTCTGTCCCACCTATGTATTTTGGAAACACATACCTTGTCCTTCTTCACAGGTTTACAGCTGGAGAGGAATTTTGCCTTAGCATGAATCATACCTCAAGTCTACCCATATCCAATTTTTATGATATTTAGAAGAAACTTTGGACTTTAGAGTTGATACTGGAATGAGTGAAAATTTTGGGAGCAGGTCAAGGTGGCTAACCCCTGTAATCCCAACACTTTGAGAGGCCAAGGTGGGAGGATCACTTGAGCCAAGGCATTTGAGACTAGCCTGGGCAATGCAGCAGACCCTATCTCTACAAAAAATTATCTGGCTGTGGTGGCACACACCTGTAGTCCCAGCTATTCAGAAGGCTGAGGCAGAAGAATCACTTGAGCCCAGGAAGTTGAGGCCACAATGAGCCATGATCACATCACCACACTGCAGCCTGGGTGACAGAGTGAGACCTTGTCGAAGAAAAAAAGAAAAAAAAAGTTTGTGGGGCTGTTGGAATGGAATGAGTGTATTTTGCATGTGAGAAGAACATGAATTTGGGATCCTAGTGGTTACATGTTATAGACTCAATGACTGAACTATGCCTTTCTTAATTCATATTTTGAAGTCCCATGACCATCCCTCCTTCTACCTCATTGAAACCCAATTATTTCCCAAAGGCCCCATCTCCAACTACCATCACTTTGAGGGTTAGAGCTTCAATATATGAATATTTGGCCATACAGTTCAGTCCATAGAAAATGCTATTTTTTATGTCTCAATATATGAATTTTGAAGGGATAGAATTCAGTCCACAGCAAATGCTATTTTCATATCTCTTATTAAGTGGTTTGAACTTAATCATATTTTTTCACCATCCAAACCCTCCTTCCACTCCCCAAATCAGAGTTAGGGTAGGCTAATTAAAATGGCATGCCCGATGTCAGTCCCTCCTCCTGTGTCCACTGACCAATCTTCAGAAACTATCGGGCTCTACACTGGTCTTGTTTTTTTGGTCTTTCAACATCACCTAGAACTCCTCTTATCATTTCCTATGGTCTCCTTTTTTCTTTATCTAATCCCTCAGAGGATCTTACCTCTAAACAAAGGAAGCTTCTTAGCAGCATAGCTTTTGCAATTACTGAGGCATACACAGTTCCTGGCTCCAGGCATCCTTCATGCCTCCACATGAGCCCAGCTCAGGACATAGAATAACAGGTCCTAGCATGACTCTCAAGTGGACAGCCAAAAGAGCTAGTGTAAACATTCACCAGCATTACTTACTCTTCTTAAGCACAAGCTACTTCTCAGGTCAGAGATCCAGCAAATGTATCTAGGGTAGGGATACACCGAGGGCCACCACACCTAGGTCTACAATCTTAGAGCTCTGAACAAAAGAACACCACCCCTCTTCTATCAGAATGAGAGTGTGTTTATATGTGTCTACATAGAGACTGATTCAGTGATCGATGGAGGTAATAATAAAAATATTCATTTTAATCTTTATGACTTTCTGTAATTTAATGGGACCTCTAGTAGCAGAAAATCCATTCCTGAATGATAAATTCAGGAAATAAGTGTGGGATAGGGAATGGAGGATGGGGCAAAACTAAGTCTACAAGAGAAAAATAGACGAAATGCCGTTATTTCAGTTTTCTGTAATTCTGAATTTGTGATAATTTGATTAGGGCCTGATTTGAAATTTACCTTCACTTAGAAACCGTCTTTTATAGTAAATACTATAAATGAGATCCCAAGGGAGAAATTTTTTGTTTGTTTGTTTGTTTGAGATGGAGTCTCATTTGGTCACCCAGGCTGGAGTGCAGTGGCGTCATCTCGCCTTACTGCAAACTCCACTTCCCAGCCTCCCAAATAGCTGGGATTACAGGAGCCTGCCACCACCTGCAGCTAATTTTTCTATTTTTAGTAGAGATGGGGTTTCACCATGTTAGCCAGGCTGGTCTCGAACTCCTGGCCTGGCTGGTCTCAAACTCCTGACCTCAAGTGATCCACCTGCCTCGGCTGTCCATAGTGCTGGAATTACAGGCGTGACCCACCACACCAGCTAAGAAATTTTTAAATGAAGAGAAAATGTTTTCAAGATACACTCAAGGACTTTACAAATGCTCATCAATTAAAATTTTTGTGGCCAGGCGCGGTTGCTCATGCCTGTAATTCCAGCACTTTGGGAAGCCGAGGCGGGTGGATCACCTAAGGTCGAGAGTTCAAGACCAGCCTGACCAACATGGAGAAACCCCATCTCTACTAAAAAATACAAAATTAGCCAGGCATGGTGGCGCATGCCTGTAATCCCAGATACTCAGGAGGCTGAGGCAGGAGAATCGCTTGAACCAGGGAGGCAGGGGTTGTGGTGAGCTGAGATCACGCCATTGCACTCTAGCATGGGAAACAAGAGCAAAACTCCATCTCAAAGAAAAAAAAAAAAGGGAGTTATAAAGCGTTAAGCATAATAGGAATAAAAAATCATACGAAGCAATTACTATGCTTTTATAGGCAATTCTGATAATATATGCATTAAGAATCCTCTACTACATTTTTTAAAAATGTATTTCATTTTTAAGTATCCCTAATTTATATTCATCTAGTCCAGAAATGGTGAGATTTTGTTATAAACTTTTTTTTTTTTTTTTGAGACGCAGCCTAGGCTGGGGTGCAGTGTCGCAATCTTGGCTCACTGCAACCTCTGCCCACCAGGTTCAAGCAGTTCTCCTGCCTCAGCCTCCCTAGTAGCTGGGATTACAGGTGTGTGCTACCACGCCTGGCTAATTTTTGTATTTTTAGTAGAGACGAGGTTTCGCCATGTTGGCCAGGCTAGTCTCGAACTCCTGACCTCAAGTGATCTGCCCTCCTTTGCTTCCAAAAGTGCTGGGATTACAGGCATGAGCCACCATGCCTGACCTTGTTATAAACTCTTAATGATTAACAGAAATGAAGAAGCTACAAAATAAGAATTTAACAAAATTCATAAACTAATATATATTTTAAATATATCAAAAATGTCATATTTGTTAACTTCTTAGAATTTCTGCATAGCGATTTATTTTGGAAATAGTTGAGAATACTAAATTAATTTTTCTATCTCCATTCTTTATAAAATATCTTTTTTCAGGAACCGAAGTGAAAAAAATTGAAGCTATAAATGTTCCTTGCACACAGCTTTCAATGTCATTTTTTCATCGGTTATATGATGAAGATATTGTACGAGACAGTGGACATATTGTTAAATGTTTAGATTCTTTTTGTGATCCATTTCTCATTTCTGATGAGTTACGAAGAGTAAGTACAGAATTTTAAAATTTCGCAGTGGAATTTTATTTCAGGAAATGCAAAAATGGCAAAAACTTTGCCTGCTTAAAGCATAAAATACCTTGTCATAAAATACCACCTATTTATAAGTAATGATCAGTAATAATCCTAACATTGGTAGATTTCTACTTAGATGGCACTTTAACCGTCAACTTAATTATTTGTGTATTTTAGTAATTCTCAAATAGGTGCTACTAACATCTGATGGGTAGAGATGCTGCGAAACGTCATATAACTCACAGGACAGTCACAACAAAGTTATCTGGCTCAAAATATCTGTAGTGCTGAAGCAGGGAAGTCCTGGCCTATTTAATAAGGCCATTTTTGCTCAATGTGGGCCTTTTAACTTATGAAATGAATATTAAAAACATCCCGGAGCTGGGCACAGTAGCTCTCACTTGTAATTCCAGCACTTTGGGAGGCTGAGGCAGGTGGATGGTTTGAGCCCAGGAGTTCAAGACCAGCCTGGGCAACATAGCAAAACCCTGTCCACAAAAACTACGAAAGTTAGCCAAGGCTGGTGGCTCACACCTGTATTCCCAGCTGCCCGGAAGGCTGAAGTCCCAGCTGCTCGGAAGGCTGAAGTGAGAAGATTGCTTGAGTCTGGGAAGTCAAGGCTGCAATGAGCTGTGATCATGCCACTGCACTCCAACCTGGGCAACAGAGCAAGACCTTGTCTCAAAAATAAACTTAGATAAATGAATAAAAACATCCCAGGAGTAAAAGAATCTTTTTATCTCATTGCTAATATCAACAAAGCCATTGGATTAACTAAATTCAATTTTGTTTCAGTGAAAAGTACACTGAACTTGGAATTAAATTATATAGATTATTTACCTGATTCCTGATTTATTATTTAGAAGATAATAATCTTAGGCAAATTTCTCAATCTTTTGAGCCTCAAGATCTTATCTATACAACATGAAGATGAAAGTGCCCATTCTACCTTCTTCCTAAAATCATTGAGAAAATTAATTGAAGCATTTACATGTACCTTTTAGAAATATCAAATGCTGTTAAAATGAAATGTCAGCTTGGACAACAGAGCAAGACCCCCATCTCTACAAAAATATGAAGAAATAAGCCAGGTGCAGTGGAGCGCACCTGTGGTTCCAGCTACTTGGGAAGCTGAGGTGGGAGGATTGCTTGAGCCCAAGAGTTTGAGGCTGCTGTGAGCTATGATTGTGCCACTGCACCCCAGTCTGGGCAACAGAGTGAGACCTTGTCTCTAAAAAACATAAAAAACAAATGTATTATTGATATTGTCATCGTTACAATTATTGAGAGTATTAAAGTAGTTAAAAATGAGGGCTTTCATGTCAAATAGCCATATGTTCAAATCCAGTCTTTGTCACTTAGTAACTGATCCTTAACTTCTCTAAGCTTCAGTTTCTTCATCTATAAAGTAGGCATAATGTGAGAATTATATGAGATAATGCACTTACTCTGCTTAGCACAATGGCTGGAGCTTAGTAAGTTTTCCAAAATATTAACAACTACTATTAATTACTACTGTTATTATTATCCTCAATTAAGAGAGAAGGGAGATGTACAAGTCTGATGTATTACAAATCCAGATAGCAGTTAACTAGGGAAGCTACTGATCCATCATTCCGGACACAGGAATCTTGTCTGTAGGAGAAAGGGAGGTATCCAACCAGTCTACACTAAGACAATACCTAAAAGCACTCATTAACTTAGTTAAAGAAGAAAATAAAATTAACTTACTGAGAATACCCAAATACGCACAATTGAATGAGACTACATATAGTTTGCTCTTAGGTAAATGAAGTATATCTAACATGAGATAACATAAATAATATACATGGCTGGGCGTGGTGGCTTACTCCTGTAATCCCAGCACTTTGGGAAGCCAAGGTGGGCAGATCACCTGAGGTCAGGAGTTCGAGACCAGTCTAGCCAATATGGCAAAACCCTGTCTCTACTAAAAACACAAAAATTAGCCAGGTGTGGTGGTGGGTGCCTGTAATCTCAGCTACTTGGGAGGCTGAGGCACAAGAATTCCTTGAACCCGGGAGGCAGAGATTGCAGTGAGCCGAGATCACACCACTGCACTCCAGCCTAGGTGAAAGAGCAAGATTTCGTCTCAAAAGAATAAATTAAACAAAACAAAACAAAAAATACTATGCAGTAGGGATCTCATATTAATTTCTACTTCTCCTTACCAAGGATTGGAAATTACTAATTAGGAAATGTTTGGTCTGGGTTTCCCTCCTTTTGGATACTACTGTCAACTCTTCTCTCTCACACTTCTTCTCTGGCATAAGGGTCTAAAGACCCTTACCTCTAATTTTAGATAATTCACTGTCACTTCTACAGAAAGAGCATCATCAGTGGACTTTTTTTTAAAAAAGGAAGTATTAGTTTTCCAACAGAATACTCTGCAAAACTGCTTGCTGTCTGTCTTATTTATTGCCATGAATAGCACCTCTATTCATGAAATGCTGGAGCTCAGTGTTTTTCTACTAGTTGCCTGTATGGCTTGCTCTTGGGTTCATTGCTACTCTGTGGCAATAGGGAGGAAAGGCTTTTAACTTGGTTGCTTTCTGGCTGATAAAAAATAAAACTAACATCCAGCTTCAGCCTGAACTAAAAAGGGTCCCCCATTGTGCAGCACTACAGATTGTATTGGCTCACTGTAATGTAGTAAGTACTAATAACCACTTTCCTGACTGTGGCTCAGAAGTGTGACCTCTGTCTAAGAGCTACATAGCTGAAGAGATCTGTATGTGAATGGAGAGGGAGAAAAGCCATAGAATATTATGTTTTCACGTTCATTCCAAAAAATTTTTAAAAATTATTATATTTTTTAAAATTACACAGCCTAGCTGGGCATGGTGGCTCATGCTTGTAATCTCAGCACTTTGGGAGGCAGAGGCGGGTGGATCACTTGAGACCAGGAGTATAAGACTAGCCTGGCCAACATGGTGAAAACCCGACTCTATTAAAAATACAAAAATTAGCCAGGCATGGTGGCATGCGCCTGTAATCCCAGCTACTAGGGAGGCTGAGGCAGGAGAATCGCTTGAACCCAGGAGGCGGAGGTTGCAATAAGCTGAGATTGCGCCACTGCACTCCAGCCTGGGTGACAGAACGAGACTCCATCTAAAAACAGAAAAAAAATTAGCTGTTCATGGTGGCGTGTACCTGTAGTCTCAGCTACTTGGAAGGCGGAGGTGGGAGGATTGCCTGAACTCAGGAAGTTGAAGCTGCAGTGAGCCAAGATGGCACCATCGCACTCCAGCCTGAGTAACAGAGTGGGACCCTGTCTCCTCCACCCCCCCAAAATTGCACAGCCTAATCAGTTCAATATATGAGAGTATTCATGTAAGAAATGTGTTAACTATTCATTCCTAAGTACTTTATTCACCTTTCTCTTAAGCCAGATCTTCAGATAGTTGCAAACATGGGCCTCAATAACACATCATCATTTTCTTACAGAGGGAGGGAAAGAGGGAGGAAGGAAGGAAGTGGAGATGTGCAAGTGTTACATGTGGCACACCCAGAGAGCAATTAAGTATGGACTGCTTTCCCTTACCTATATTTTCCTAGACATACCTAACCTTGGTTTTCATCAAGGCATTATAAATAAACTGTGTATGGACAACACCATAGAGTTGAGTTTTTTAAATACTTCTTATATGCAAAGACCTGTTGGTAAGTTTTCTGTAGAGACTGTGAATGAGCTTAATCAATTTTCATAATTAAGTGCACTTGCTACTAGACAGTGATTGTTGTATAATTCATTGTATTTTCCTCTTACCCTTGTATGGTAGTGTTAAGTGTAATGTACAATTTTGATAGCCTTTCTCCATCTAGAGTTCCTTTCTGTTTGTTTGTTTATTTATTTATTTTTGTCTCTATTTTGTTTATTTGTGCTCTGGTATTTATTTCCTTATACTAACTTAGGTTTGTTCTTGCTTTTTTAGTTTCTTGAGGTGCATCATTAGATTATTTGAAGTCTTAGTACTTTTTTGATGTAGGCATTTATTGCTGTAAACTTCTCTTTTAGCACTAATTTTGCTATATTCCATAGGCATGGGTATATTATATTTCCATTTTTATTTGTTCAAGAAAGTTTAAATTGTTCTTCTGAATTTGTTCATTTACTCACTGGTCATTCAGGAATGTGTTGTTGGTTCTCATGTATTTGTATAGTTTCCAAAATTTCTTTTGTTATTGATTTCTAGTTTTATTCCATTGCGGTATGAGAAGATACTTGGTATGTTTTCAATTTTTTAAGTGTGTTGAGACTTGTTTTGTGACTCAGCATATGGTCTATCCTGAAGAATGTTCCATGTGCTGATGAGAATAGATATTCTGTAACTGTTGAATGAAATGTTCTGTAGATGTCTATTTGGTCTAGAGTGCAGTTTAAATCCAGTGTTTCTTTATTAATTTTCTGTCTAGAAGATCTGGCTAATGTGGAGAGTGGGGTGTTGAATTTCCCAACTATTACTGTATTAGAGTCTATCTCTTCTGTTAGCTCTAATAATATTTGCTTTATATATTTATGTCTGCTGGTGTTGGATGCATATATATTTAGAATAGTACATCCTCTGCCTGAATTGACCCCATTAGCATTATATAATGAGTTTCTTAGTCCCTTTTTACTGTTTTATTTACAGGTCAAGTGAGTTTGCTATGGGCAACATATAGTTAGTTGGATCATGTGTGTGTTTTTTTTTTTTTAATCCACTCAGCCAGTTTACACATTTTAAGTGAAAAATTTAGTCTGTTTATATTCAAGGTTATTACTGATATGTGAGGACATACTTCTGTCATTTTGTTAATTTTTTTGGTTATTTTATATATCTTTTGTTCCTTTTTCTATTTTTGTTTATCTTTGGGGTTTGGTGGTTTTCTTTAGTGGCAATATTTGAATCCTTTCTGTGTTTTCAAATTTTGCTTTCAGGTATAGGTCTCCCTTAACCATTTCTTACAGGGCAGGCCTAGTGATGATGAATTCCTTCCATTTTGGCTTGTCTAGGAAATACTTTCTCTTTATTTATGAAGGATAATTTTGCTGGGTATAGTATTTTTGGCTGCTAGTTTTTTTCTTTGTTTTCTCTCTCAGCACTTTGAATCATCCCATCCTCTACTGGTCTGTAAGGTTTCTTCTGAGAAATCCATTGTGAGTCTATTGAGGGTTTCCTTATATGTGGCTAGACACTTTTCTCTTGCTGTTTTTAGAATTCTCTTTCTCTTGCTGTTTTTAGAATTCTTTTTCTTTAACTTTTGATGGTTTGATGATAATGTGCCTTCAAGAAGACCTTTTTGGGTTGTACTTATTTGGGGATCTTTAAGTTTCCTGTATCTGGTCGTCTAAATCTCTTGTTAGAATTGAAAAGTTTTCAGCTATTATTTTGTTAAATAGATTTTTTTTATGCCTTTGGGCTTCTCTTCACCTTCTGGAACACCCATAATTCAAAACTGTGTTTGCTTTATGGTATCCTATATGTAATGTAGGCTTTGTTCATTCTTTTTCTCTTTTTTTTTTTTTGTCTGACTGGGTTAATTCAAAAGACCTGTCTTCAAGTTCTGAAACTCTTTCTTTGGCTTTATGTAGTCTATTGTTGAAACTCTCAATTGAATCTTTTATTTCATTCATTGAATTATTCAGTTCTAGGATTTCTGTTTGGTGCTTTTTAATGATATCTATCTTTTTGGTGAATTTCTCATTCATATCCTGAATTGTTTTTCTGATTTCTTTGTATCCTTTATCTGTGCTTTCTTGTATCTCACTGAGCTTCTTTAATATCATTAATTTTTTGAGAGAATTTTTTTTTTAGGACTAGAGACAGGGTTTCACCATGTTGCCCAGGCTGGTCTCAAACTGTTGGGCTCAAGTGATCCACCCACCTCAGCCTCCCAAAGTGTTGGGATTACAGGTGTGAGGTACCATGCCTGGCCATATCATTATTTTGAATTTTTTTCTTATAGCTCATAAATTTATTTTTTATTAAATCTGTTGCTAGAGAATTATTGTGTTCCTTTGGAGGTGTCATCTTTTCTTCCTTTTTCATATTTCTTGTGTCCTTATATTAATATCTGTGCATCTAGTCACTTCTTTGAATTTATTGGATTGGCTTTTTTAGGAGAAGACTTTTTCCTGAAGATGTACTTATGGTGTTGGTTGGGTAGAGCATTTTGGTTTTGATTCTGGGTGTATGCAGTAGTGTAGTCTCCATATGATTTATTCAGGTGTACTTGGCATCACTGGTGTCTGTGGTTTCCTCAGTGGCTTAGGTTGCAATTGTTAGTAGAGGCTGGGGTGAGGTTTTGCTGGGGACAGGTAGGCCAGTTTTTGGGCCCCAGTAGTGGCAGAAGCTGGCCAAAGCACACCTGTCCTTGGGCCCCTGAGCAGTGTAGGCAGGCAGTGGTGTTAGCAGGTCCAAGCAGGCTGATTCTTGGGCCTCCACGCAGCTTGCTCATGTGCCAGCAGTGTTAGTGGTGGGCTGGGTGTGTGGATGTGTGTTTGGGTCCTCAGGCAGTGTGCATTAAATGGATGATGGCTGTAGCAGTGGTGGGACAACCTTTGGGTTCCCAAGCAGTACACACTTATATTAGTGGTGGCTGTGACATGCTAGGCAGGCCAATGCCCAGGCCCCCAGGGAGCAAATATGGGTGGGTGCCAGCTGCTATGGTGGTAGCCAGTTGAGTAGGCCTGTGCTCAGATCCCCAAGAGGAGTGCCCAGATGTCAGCAGTGGTGGATGGGATGGGGCAAACCCCAGAGTCCTGGGTGTGCTTGGGCACTGGATGGGGGACAGTGCCAGGCCAGAGGGGCTGTCCTCAGGTCCTCCAGTGGTGCATTCAGGCGGATCCTCTTGTGAGTTGGGCAGGGTGATCCTCAAGCCCCCTAGCAAAGTGCTGAGATGGAAGCAGCATGGGCAATGAGTGGAGAAAGCTCATCCTGAGGGCATGTGCAAGGGAGCTGTGGCCCTGCTGCAGGGGGTGGGGTGGGGTTGCTGTCAGTGGCTGCAGCCACTGGCAGGCAGCTCTTGGGTTCTGGAGAGCACACATTTCAGCCCCCAGCAACAGTGGCCATGGCAGTAGTGGCAGCAACAGTAGGGAGAGCCAGTCTTCAGGGAACATGCAAGTGTGTAGTGGCCCTGCTACCAAGGGAATGGGGGGTACAAGGTTGCTGCCAGTGGCATATGTTTCAGCCCCTCAGCTGTGGGTGGGAGATCCCATCTTCAGGGAACGTGCAAGTGCGTGGTAGACCTCCTGCTGGTGGTGGCAAGGTTGCTATCAGTGACAGCGGCCCCAGGTAAGTGGGTTTCAGGCTCTGGGGAACACACACTTTGTCTCCCTTTGTCTCAAGGGCAGCCTCCTCAGTGTACTGTGTCACTCATTCCCTGGGGTACAAGACACCATGCAGAGTCCAGGTGGACATTTGGGGATGTCAGTGGGGCTCTAGGGATGTGGAGATGCAGGGACTTTTGGGCCCCAAGGAAGGATGCAGTCTGGTAGGAGTTGGATTCTCAAAATGGTGCCATCCTGCAGCTGCTTAGGACTTGGAGGTGGGGGAGGGGTGGTGGGAGCCAGCATGAGTTCCTCTCTGGAGCAGTGCCATTGTGTGGTCTCCAGGCAGCAGCCTATTACTAGTCTCTGGGCCCATGAGGGTTGAGGAGCTCTCCCATGGTGAGGATTGCAGGAGTCCACAGTAGAATTGCAGACTGCTGGGGTCTTTCACTTACCATTTTCCTGCACTGGGAAGCCTCTCCAGACTCCCGGCCAATCCCAGCTCCTTCTGTGCTTGTGTGTTTCCTGTCACCTCTCTGTTGAATTCCAGTATTCTCTCTTAGATGCCCTCTTTGAAGTGTGATTATCTACTTGCTATTTTGGTTCTACTTTGTTCAGGAAGTGAGTGCCAGATGCCTCTAGTCAACTATCTTGACATCCCTCCCGTGTAAAGTTGTTTATATGTATTTTTTTTCCACTTTATTTCTTGACCATAGTTTTTTTGTCCTTTATTATTTGGGTCTTATTATATCTATATTTTACTTTTAGTTATTTCACATTCTTTTTTTTTTTTTTTCCTCTGTCACCCAGGCTGGAGTGCAGTGGTGCAGTCACAGTTCGCTGCAGCTTCAATCATCTTCTGAGCTCAAGCAATCCTCCCACCTCAACCTCCTAATTCACTAGGGCTACAGGCATTCACCACCACGTCCAGCTTATTTTGGGGGGTGGTTTTAGTAGAGATGAGGTCTCACTATGTTGCTCAGGCTGGCCTCAAGCTCCTGGCCTCAAGCGATCCTCCTGCCATGGCCTCCCAAAGTGCTGAGATTATAGGCACAAACCACCATGCCCAGCCTTCACATTCTATTTTTAAAATAGGGAGGCTGAGGCAAGAAGGTCACTTGAGCCCAGGAGTTTGACACCAGCCTGAGCAACATAGTGAGACTCCATCTCTAAAAAAAGAAAAAATAAACAAAGTAGGTAGGATATAAACAATCCAGTGGAAAAAATATGTGTTATATCTTACATTGGTCACCTTTTTATACCCACTACAATCGATAAATGAATCAGTGGTCTGTATTTCCCAATGGCATAAGAAAATCCCCTACATCGGATCTAGTTTTCTGCTTTCTGTATGAGGTAGAAAGACCTCAGAAGAGCAACAGTCAATGTCAATAGGTGATGTGTGAAGTGATCTTACTAGATGAGAGCAGGAAAGTGAGAGCTGGATATGAGGCTCCAGCACCTGAATGGTTCAAAAAGGAGTACTTGTGGGAGTAAGAACAATCGTGATCCAAAATCCATAAGAGGAGAGAGCTTAGAAAATGACCGTTTAGTCTCTGGGTAGAAGCCAAGACGGAGGCCTTATGGGATGGAGAAGTGTCCTCATTTATTTATGCTCCTATTTATTTCCAAATAAGATTTGAGGTGACATAACACTAAAACAATTACTAAAAATATAAACTAGAAAAAAGAAATAAAGTGGAAGGAGGGAAGACTTAGCCACTGTGTTTTAAATTTTGATTTGTTCTTTTCATTTAATGTCAGTTCCTAATGACAAAATAGAGGCAAATAAATGCAGATTACAGGTTACTCTCTTCAGTTGACTCAAGATTGGTTCTTAAAATAGGTGTAAGATTATTTTTAAGTATATAAAATGAAACCTTTGAAAACAAAAGTAAAAATCTTGAGTTATGTTACATTAAGATGAATTTTATCATCTTAGGTTTTGCTAGTGGAAGACTCAGAAAAATATGAAATATTCAGCCAACCAGATAGAGAAGAGTTCCTGTTTTGTCTTTTCAAACATCTTTGCCTTGGTGGAGCCCTTTGTCAATATGAAGATGTGATTAGCCCATATCTGGAAACAACAAAGCTTATCTATAAGGATCTGGTGAGGTAATGTTGCTAGATCACAATATGTAAATCTCTAGTTAATAGAATAAATTATTTGTTTAACCTTGATGGAATTACACAACATCATTCAGTGGTTATATTAACAACCAAAGCATATAAAAAGCTCTACCCTCACCCCCCTCTCATAACCTTCCCCCTCTCTTCCAGAATAGAAAGATTTCTGGATTTCTCTCTCATTTAGTTGTCAGTCCCCTCATTCTTCATCTAGCTCTTCTGCTTTTTTCCTCATTCAGACCTGTTACCAACTGCCATCTTCCAAGACTTCTTTTTTTCTTACCAAGCCTCCTTTTAAATCTGAAGGGAACACAAGAGATCCCTCCAGATGTTTGAGTTTGCTTAACTAATAGTAAAAACAATTATTACCTTTGTTCCAAAGAAGTGGAAGAATTTTCACGTAGGTGTAATCTTTACCTTTTCAAATTAATCCCAGTGCTTATACAGTTTGAAGTATTCTAGTAGCATTTTTCTTTTTGAAGATCAAATTAGAATTAAAACCCTACAAATTTCTTATTTGTACCTTTCTTTTAACTGAAATGAATGTTCTTTGGTTGGGCTTTTCAGTTATGAAGATATTGGATCATCTTAATAAGCAAAACAATAGAAAGCAAAAGATCTTAAAAGTTAGTTATATAATTTTACTTTAATAGGAGGAAACAAGAATTAGCTTCTCATTGGACTCATAATTGTTACTTTACTTATACTCAACACCTTAATTCTCATATCCATTCCGTGTGTCATATAGCTATACAGCAAACTGCATAATTTAGTTATGCAATTAATTTATTTTATGGTTTTAAAAACAAAAATGTTTCTATAATCTCTCTGTGATTTTAATGAACAAGTTATTGTCAACACATACAGATTATTGGAAGAAGATATGTTAGAAACAGAATTTCAGAAAAAGCATACACATACCTATTAATATATCAAACATACTGTCCTAATTATATGAAGTTCATGTAAACCTGCTAGACTGCTTCTAGCACTCCCTGAAGATACTTCTCTGTATACCCTACACATACACACACACACACACGCACTCATGCACGAACACACATACTACTACCACTACTACCACAACGCGTTGTACCCCATCCACCACATGAACCTGTGGAATTCCTCACTACTGTGTGCTGTGGAGGAGGAGATTGTGTTGGAGATATTTGAAGTAGAAATAAGTTTAGAACCTACACATTGAAGAAACTGCTATTTTTCCCAACATTCCCTTCTCCAGATTCTCACCTGCGATTCTCTTCTACATTTTTGGATGCTAAGAAAAAGTATGACTGCTTTACAGTGTCTAACCTGCCCTTGCAGATAAATATTATTGCTAATCCATTCTAGCATAGTCCATCCCTTATGTTTGTACATGTTGGGAGCACACTACAGAGTGTGATGTTAGTAGTCTCTAACTCAAACAAAAGGGTAAAAATGTTATTAAAATATTTTCTTCCTCATCCATTATAACAGGTCCTATAAAACACACCTTTTTTATTTTTTAAATTTTAATCATTTATTTTTTGAGACGGAGTCTCACCGTGTCACCCAGGCCAGGCTGGATTGCAGTGGCGCGATCTCAGCTCACTGCAAACTCCACCTCCTGGGTTCAAGGGATTCTCCTGCTTCAGTCTCCCAAGTAGCTGGGATTATAGGCACAAGCCACCATGCCTGGCTAAT
Organism: Pan paniscus; assembly: GCF_029289425.2. NCBI lineage: Eukaryota > Metazoa > Chordata > Mammalia > Primates > Hominidae > Pan > Pan paniscus. Next base: position 102,881,346 of record NC_073258.2, read on the forward strand.
TTCTTTATTTTTAGTAGAGACGGGGTTTTACCATGTTGGCCAGGCTGGTCTCAAACACCTGACCTCGGGTGATCTGCCCGCCTCAGCCTCCCAAAGCTCTGGGATCACAGGCTTGAGCCACTGCACCTGGCCTATTTTATTTATTTTTTATCTTTTTTTTTTTTTTTTTTTGAGACAGGGTCTCACTCTGTTGCCCAGGCTGAAGTACAGTGGCACAATCTCAACTCACTGCAACGTCTGCCTCCTGGGCTCAGGTAGTCCTCCCACCTTAGCCTCCTGAATAGCTGGGATCACAAGCACACACCACTACACCTGGCTAAGTTTTTCATATTTTTTGTAGAGACAGGGTTTCACCATATTACCCAGGCTGGTCTCAAACTTCTGGACTCAGGTGATTCACCTGCCTCAGCCTGCCAAAGTGCTGGGATTACAGGTGTAAGCCGCCACGCCCAGTCAGGTCCTTGTTTTTTAAAATGTGCAGAGTTACTTAGAATAGTCTGGACACCCCAGAGTTTAGAGTCAATATGGGACTGATCCTCAGAAATAATCACAAATGACATTGACAAGAAACAACAATATTATGTCCAAACCATTAATATAATTACACTTTAAAAAAATATTATGTGGAAATTATGTTTCTTTATCCTTAAAAACCATGGTTATCAGAGGATGGAGTTAGTGATGGATAAAGATCTGATATAATGCAATTATTAGTAGAACACCATAGAGCACTAATCAATATCACTTTATATTTCCTTTTCCTTTTTTCTTAAGAGATATAGGACAGATGATAACTGTACTTTCTTGCTAGGCCTATAAAAAATTAGACAAATTATTTTAGAGATATTTTAAAGTAATACTAATGTAGGATCAGAGGCAACAGAATAATATGATTTCTTTCTATTAGAAACTAATGTCTAATAATGTACAAATGGCGGTTTCTTTCTAAAACAATATACTTGTTTTTGTTTTTGTTTTTTATTTTTTTTGAGATGGAGTCTCACTCTATCGCCCAGGCTGGAATGCAGTGGTGCAATCTCGGCTCACTGCAACCTCCGCCTACCGAGTTCAAGCAATTCTCGTGCCTCAGCTTCCCCAGTAACTGGGACTACAGGCGCATGCCACCATGGCCCAGCTAATTTTTGTATTTTTTGTAGAGGCGGGGTTTCACCATGTTGGCCAGGCTGGTCTAGAACTCCTAACCTCAGGCGATCTGCCCACCTCAGCTACCCAAAGTGCTGGGATTACAGGTGTGAGCCACCGTGCCCGGCCAATATACTTGTGGTACATGTTTATGTGTGTTAAGTGATTGTTCTGATATCAAATACTAAATTTTCCTCTAAACTGATTTGATGAACACTTTTACAAAGTTTTATCTTTCCTCAGATTTTTAAACGGAAATAATTTATGTATAATAAAATGAATAAATCATAAATATACATACAATTTGGTGAATCTTTATGTATGTTTATACCATATAACCACCCACAGATCAATACTTAGAATTAGATATAACCATAGATATGTTCTTTATATTGACCTAGGTGATTATATAGGTGTATGCAAAGTATTTTATATATAGTGGTTATAGTCATCCCTTGGATAAGCACAAAATCTTAAAAGTAGTATTCAACTTTTAAGCAGTATGTTAAGCAATAGAGAAATCAAAAGAAAATGAACTTGACCTATGTCATAGAAATATTTGGAAATCAATTTAATCCTGGGTTTAAGTCTAAATGAAATATCTAGTAGAGATGAAAACCACCTAAGATTCTTGAACCCTGAAATGGCTATGGCTGGTCATCCCCAAAAGGTACACAAGCTCAACCATACGTACACACACACCGCTCAAACTGAGTCTTCCTTTTTCCTCCTCCTCTTCTTTCTTCTCTCCCTCTTCCAATTACTTTTACATATGTAGTAGATGGAGAAGCAATACTTGCACCTAAAAAAGTAGAGAAGAGGGTATCTTCCTTTAAATTTTACCTATACATGTCACACATTAATAATACCTTTGATACATATGTATTAAATATTTATAGAGTGTATAGGTCTGGGATGAGCAGCTGAGGTGTAACAGAAAGATGACTGGACTCTGAGTCACCTGTATTCTATTCCCAGAAATACCACTTTTATTTAGCTTATCTTAATTATAGCATTTAGCTTCTTTAGTTATATTGTCCATAAAATTGACAAAATAATGCCTACCTCAATGAGTTGTGTGATCTTTAAATGAGGTCATGTATATAAGGGTATTTTGGAGGCAGGGTGCAGTGGCCATCACCTGTAATCCCAGGACTTTGGGAGGCCAAAGCAGAAGGATCTCTTGAGGCCAGGGTTTCAAGACAAGCCTGGGCAATATAGCAAGACTTTGTCTCTACGAAAATAAAAAATAACAAAAAGTTAAAAATTGTGTAAAAAATGTTTTACAAACTGTAAGGCATTATAAATATAAAGTGTGTGTATATTTATTTATATATATGTAACAAATTATAAATATATGTCTGTAGCTTATTTTCTCAATCCTTAGTTTGCTTTCTCACTACATATTGCCATAGGAAATCTTTTGTGGGGAGAGTAACTGAAAGAAAGCTACTGAAAAAAAATTATTTTTAATATGATATAACTTAGCAATATATAATTTAACAAATAGTTGTTTGGGGTTTTTTGGGGTTTTTTTGTTTGTTTGTTTGTTTTTGAGATGGAGTTTCGCTCTTGTTGCCCAGACTGGAGTGCAATGGTGCAATCTTGGCTCATCGCAACCTCCGCCTCCCGGGTTCAAGCGATTCTTCTGCCTCAGCCTCCCAAGTACCTGGGATTACATGCTATGTTTTTGTATTTTTAGTAGAGACGGGGTTTCTCCATGTTGGTCAGGCTGGTCTCGAACTCCCAACCTCAGGTGATCTGCCTGCCTAGGCCTCCCAAAGTGCTGAGAGTACAGCCATGAGCCACCGCGACCGGCCCACAAATAGTTTTTATATACATTATCTCATTTGATTTTCATATACTAAAAGGAACATATTATTCCCAATTTACATATGAGAAAATTGAGGCTCAGAAAGGTTAATCCTACTCAAAGTGAAAGAACAGGTCAGTGGCAGAACTAGCATTTGTATTTACATTGTTTAAGTCTTCAGTCTATCATGCTTTTATCTACCCCGTATGGCTGTTTACACTTCAGTCTGATTTTTACAAATCCCTATTCGTCCAATAATTGTCTCTGTAGCCTGGGAAGGTAATTTCATCATCTGAGTCTCAGACTGACCTTAAACCTTCTAACTGTAAGATTCAATTTTCTGCTATTTCAATTCAGTTGACCTTGCCCATTCTTGGATGAAGCCTCAGATGCCATTTTTTCAAACCACTTAGTTGGATAGTATGTATTTCCATGTTCTATATGAATAAGAACACTTAAATACTAAAAGGGATAATTACTTAAATGTATATGCCAATGCCTATTATATGTTAAAAGCACCTTTTCTTCCTTTTTTTAGTGTTCGAAAGAATCCTCAAACCAAGAAAATACAGATTACCTCTTCTGTCTTTAAAGTTTCAGCTTATGTAAGTGTGAGAGAACTTTTGCAACCAAAGAATTTAATTACTTTTTATTAATAGAGTTGTTACAACTGGAGTTAACAATCAGGACAATGTTATGCCTAGGAGAAAAGACAATGTTATTTAGAGTTTTGTTAAAATTAAAAGTTGATAGAGTATGCTTTTGTTTGGAGAACAGTTTGAACTTTTTTCCCTGGCTTCCTTTCTGTCATCTGTATCTAATAACATTGCCTACTTATTTTAGAGCTAAATCTGTGACTCAGATAGAGTAGAACACAGTTCTCTTAGTCTGTCAAACCATCATTTATAGGGCAGATAAATAAGAATGCCATAAATGTCGCCGGGCCTGGTGGCTCACGCCTGTAATCCCATTTTGGGGGGCTGAGGCAGGCAGATCACGAGCTCAGGAGATCGAGACCATCCTGGCTAACACTGTGAAACCCCGTCTCTACTAAAAATACAAAAAATTAGCCGGGCATGGTGGCACGCGCCTGTAGTCCCAGCTTTAGGGAGGCTGAGGCAGGAGAATTGCTTGAACCTGGGAGGCGGAGGTTGCAGTGAGCCGAGATCATGCCACTGCACTCCAGCCTGGGCGACAGAGCGAGACTCCATCTAAAAAAAAAAAAAAAAAAAGAATGCCATAAATGTGTCTTTATACATAGAATCTGGTACTTGAATTTCAGTATTATACAAAAGATATTACATTCGAAGCAGTTTCTAAGTATCTTCATTCAATCACTTAACAAGTATTTATTAAATATATACTGTGTATCAGCTATTGTACTGGGCTAAGTCACAGTGATAAACAAAAGAAACATAGTCCCCACCCTGTGCAGTGGCTCATGCCTGTAATCCCAGCACTTTGAGAGGGCGGATCACTTGAGGTCGGGAGTTCAAAACCAGCCTGGCCAACATGGTAAAACCCCATCTCTACAAAAAATACAAAAAATTAGCCGGGTGTGGTGGCAGACGCCTGTAATCCCAGCTACTTGGGAGCCTGAGGTATGAGAATTGCTTGAACCCAGGAAGCGAAAGTTGCAGTGAGCCATGATGGTACCAATACTGTACTCCAGACTGGGCAAAAGAATAAGACTCCAACTCCAAAAAAAATTAAAAAAAAAAAAAGAGAAAACAAAGATAGAAAATTGCTAAATATAAAATTGTTGTAATATTAGCACTTTAAAAGCACTTTTTTTAAAATGATGGGATTTGTCTTTGGACTACAAATTCCTTAAAGACAAAAATTATGCATGTAAGTATAGTACATATGTATTCCTATCATAGTAGACTGTGCTGTCCATAAATATTTTAAATCATTAATTAACTGCCAATTTATTGTCAAAGATTTTATCCATGTTTCCTGTTTTGACAGAAAATATATAATAGGCAAATATATTGATTATCACTTAAATGTAGTTGTATACTAACTAATTTAGGATTGGCCGGGTGCTGTGTCTCAAGCCTGTAATCCCAGCCTTTTGGGAGGCCGAGACAGGTGGATCACAAAGTCAGGAGTTCAAGACTAGCCTGGCTAAGATGCTGAAACCCTGTCTCTACTAAAAACACAAAAATTAGCTGGGCATGGTGGCACATGCCTGTAATCCCAGCTACTCGGGAAGCTGAAGCAGGAGAATCACTTGAACCCGTGAGGCAGAGGTTGCAGTGAGCCGAGATCACGCCACTGCACTCCAGCCTGGGCAACGGAGCAAGACTCCGTCTCAAAAAATAATAATAATAAATATATAAATACATAAATAAAATAAAATAATAATAATTTAGGTTTGTCTTTTTCAGGATTCTGCTGGTATGTGCTATCCTTCAGCAAAGAATCATGAACAGACATTTTCTTACTTTATTGTGGATCCTATCAGGCGTCACCTTCATGTTTTATACCACTGTTATGGTGTGGGAGACATGTCTTAATGCTCTTTCAGATTATGTACCTCTACTATTTTTTATTTATCATTTTTCTATCTTAATACTAACATAGATAAACATATACTTTGCAAATTAATTCAAGAAAAATGTAAGGAGACTACTTAGAGCAGAAGAAAGCAAACACCAAGATGCCTTTTAAAAAATTTGTGTGGAATACTAACCGGGGATCAAATTTCATCCATAATAAAATCTATACCAAAAAAGTTGTGGAATTTTTACAAAAAGTTACAAGGAATTAGAAATCTAGTTCATATTTGTTGCATTGTGATTCAAGTGAATCCTCAATTTTCCATGTATTTTAATTTATAAGCTAATTAATTATGGATTGAAAATGTAGCAGAAAACTAAACATTTCTACCACTGATAATTAATATGAATTGTTAGTTTACTTAACTTGTTTCATTTAATTACATTTCTTCATTGCACAAGCGTTTACATCTCTAAAGCTAGGCAAAGCATAACAATTCTTTTGCTTAATTTGTTCCACTTATAAGCCTCAATAAAGAAGTAATGTTCTGGGGCCTGGCGCGGTGGCTCACGCCTGTAATCTCAGCACTTTGGGAGGCCAAGGCGGGCGGATCACGAGGTCAAGAGATCGAGACCATCCTGGCCAACATGGTGAAACCCTGTCTCTACCAAAAGTACAAAAATTAGCTGGCTGTGGTGGCGTGTGCCTGTAGTCCCAGCTACTCAGGAGGCTGAGGCAAGAGAATCACTTGAACCCGGGAAGTGGAGGTTGCAGTGAGCCAAGGCTGTGCCACTGTACTTTAGCTCTGGCAACAGAGCAAGACTCCGTCTCAGAAAAAAAAAAGGTTCTGAAAGTGGTCGTAAACTCTTTTATCACATAATAAATTAAAACTGCAGCTGTCCCACGGCTAATACAAGAGCTACATGTAAACAGAGAAAGTTGCCTGATGGCATTAGTAAGTTGTTCAAAGAGTGAGAAACAGGTTATCTTAGTACTGTTCCTTATTTCATTCATAGAATGAATGTATAACCTAGATTGTTTTTGGGTTTTTTTGATGGCAAAAATCATTGACATATATCCCATGGGTCATGGGAAGCCTGTAAGAAATGTTGAGGTTTGAGGAGGAGCAAGTTTGAAAGATGTGTTTCTGTGTTGTGGGATAAAGACGATAATCTTGGACTTGAACCTGGATTTGAATCTGGAATGCAGCTGGCAATTTGGGTATAGAGCTCAGGAGAAAGAGTATGTTTTACTTCTAATACCTAACACAATGACTTGGCATATTAAATGTTTATTGAATGAATAACTACTTTCCAGATATCCTCATAATACCCATAGATTTTTTTAAATTACATAAAAACATAAAATCAAGAACGGAAATGTCTGTTTGCTACCAGCTTTGCTGCTTACCTCACAGTTCCCTATGACCTGGAGACCCTTTCGATCAATCAAGTGGCCAATCAGTAATTCTTTTTGAATACCAATTCTGTGCAAGGCACTGGGCAGTTTACTTTGGGGAAACATACACTCCCTATAAACCTATTTAGGAAGGTAATCTTTAAGACTGTGACTACCAATAGTGATTGTTGCATGAATTCAGAGATAGAAGAGATCACTCTGAACTAAGATAGGCTTAGTCTGGCTTCTATGGAAAGACTGGTGGGATATCAGTAACGGAAGAGAACAGCAGTTGAAGGGAGTGCATGATGTGGCGAGGTACTCTGGGCTTGGCCCTCGGATGAAAGTCCAGAGGCGAAAGATGGGAAAGTGATACTGAGGAATTGCCACTATTTTTTCTCCGCTCTAAAGGTGGAGGTAGATAGGACCTTTGAGGAAAGATTGCTCCATTGTTTTGGAAAAATCAATGATGACTCATTTGTGATTATGCAAATTATCTGTATTATAAGGCATAATAGAGTAGTGATAAAGAGTTTGGGCTGGGCTGTCAGGTTGCCTGGATTTTTTAATTTGCCATTACTTACTGTGTGACCTTGAGCTGGTTACTTAACTCTCTGTGCCTTAATTGTCTTTTCTATAAAATGGAAAAAAATAACAGGACTACCTCGCAGGGCATGGTGGCTAGCGCCTGTAATCCCAGCACTTTGGGAGGCCGAGGCGGGCGGATCACGAGGTCAGGAGATCGAGACCATCCTGGCTAACACAGTGAAACCCCATCTCTACAACAAAATAACAACAACAACAAAAAAAAAAATGAGCTGGGCGTACTGGTGGGAGCCTGTAGTCCCAGCTACTCAGGAGGCTGAAGCAGGAGAATGGCATGAACCCGGCAGGCGGAGGTTGCAGTGAGCTGAGATCGCGCCACTGCACTCCAGCCTCGGCGAGAGAGCGAGACTCCATCTCAAAAAAAAAAATAAAAAAAAAATAATAATAATAGGACTACCTCATAAGTTCCCTTTTTTTGGAAAATTGTATTAATTAATACATATGTTGGTCTTTGAATGATGCCAGGCGCATAGTTTAAGTGCTCATGAATTTTGGCTGCATTCTCTACTGAGGAAATATGAAGAAAAAAAAGAGAAACAGTTAACTGTCTGCATAATAATGTAAAAAGCTGTCTTCTTGGGGCCAGAATTGCTTTTGTATAGATTATTATTAGTTGACTGAAGAGATGGGAAAATTGGTTTTTCCTCTTTGGAGGCCCCAGAGAACGCAGAGGTCCTGAGCACGGACTCCAGGGATTTCTTTGGCAGCATTTGTACACTTGGAACTATTTGCTCAGCTATTTGTTATAATTTGTTTAATATCTTCCATGAAAACAAGTACTGTGTCCATTTTGTTTACCTTTGTGTCCACAATGCCTAGAACTTGAAAGACAATACATGCCTATTCTCTGACTAAGTATTGTTGGTAGAGAGAAACTGGCCTTTGAAGTGCAACTGTGGAGACTGTGGAAAGCGAGGGAGGGGGAAAGGTTGGTGCTGAGAGTTATAGATCATCAGCATGGAAGCCTCCTCTGCAGGGGCTGAGCTGGTGGACTCTAGCAGCCGTCATACCTACGTGCCCACCTTAAATTTACTGTACAGTCATCCCTCTAGTTATACTTCAACCTTTTGTTAAATTTTGCAAACTATTATAGTCTGGATTCATACTGTAGTCTGGATTTAGCTGCCCAGCATGGGATTAGATATGCAGCCCAGGAACATGCCTGTGGCAAAAATTGTCCCTAGAGAGCAGCAGCCGCAGCCTGTAGAAGCCAGCTTTGTAAAAGCAAACTGTGATCAAGTGAGAGAAGAGGGGTTGTCTGGAGTGAGACAACTGGCCATGGTGACAAGTGACCACAGAATGGCTTTCTGAGACTTTCTGAGAGCATTCTTCAAAAATTCCAAAAGTATCTAGAACTAGAAACACCATTTGACCCAGCCATCCCATTACTGGGTATATACCCAAAGGACTATAAATCATGCTGCGATAAAGACACATGCACACGTATGTTTATTGCCGCATTATTCACAATAGCAAAGACTTGGAACCAACCCAAATGTCCAACAATGATAGACTGGATTAAGAAAATGTGGCACATATACACCATGGAATACTATGCAGCCATAAAAAATGATGAGTTCACATCCTTTGTAGGGACATGGATGAAATTGGAAATCATCATTCTCAGTAAACTATCGCAAGAACAAAAAACCAAACAACACATATTCTCACTCATAGGTGGGAATTGAACAATGAGAACACATGGACACAGGAAGGGGAATATCACACTCTGGGGACTGTTGTGGGGTCGGGGGAGGGGGGAGGGATAGCATTGGGAGATATACCTAATGCTAGATGACGAGTTGGTGCAGCGCACCAGCATGGCACATGTATACATATGTAACTAACCTGCACACTGTGCACATGTACCCTAAAACTTAAAGTGTAATAATAATAAATTTAAAAAAAATTCCAAAAGTAACTTAAAGAAGAGGGGTCTTGCAGAATTGTAATTTGGAGGTTAAAAAGAGGGACTTAGAGAAGTTGGAATATTTAGATCACATGAGCAAAAATAAATTCGAAGATACAAAAACATAAGGTGATTTGGGGGGACATGAGTACATTTGAGTAGTTAAAACTAATAAGTTCTGGAGTTCTGGATAATAACAGGGAAGATAGATTACTGGGGACTTGGTCACTGAGAGCTGTGGGCACAAAGCTAAGAAATTTAAATCTTTTAAGTAGGTGATGTATAGCAATCATTAAGGACTTTTGAATAGGGGTAGTAGCATCATGAAAGTGATATTCTAGAAAGATTAGTCCGGCAGTGATAAACTGGGGTGAAAAAAGTCCAAAGTCCAAAGATCAAATAGAGGTACATAGTAGTTGTCAAAGCACAGAATTAACTGAACTTAGCTCATAGCAATGATAACATCTCAAGGCATCATGAAGTATGGGACAACAGAATGCTCGATAGAAAAAAAAAATCAAATATGGCCCAAAAAAGGGTAGCCGACTGTGTGAATTATTAAATTTTGGTGTTTGAGGTACTAAGAACTGGGAAGTGGGAACTGTGGTAGGAAGCTGTGGTCAGAGAAGGAAGTTCCCTTCTCCTGAGTTCTCCTTGTATTCAGATTCACAGGTCTGTCACCCTTGTTCCAACTCATCTGCAACCAGCATTCGTCCTTAAAACTTTGAAAACTGGTCTGAAGGTTCTAGAAACTCACTGGAGGCTTCTTAAGGAAAACTATCTACCCTGAAGGCTTCTCAGTCATCCAGTTAATCAACAACAATTTGTAAAGAACTAGCATTCATTCTCATGCATCCCACAGGTGCTTTTTTTTTAAGTCGGAATCTCGCTCCATCACCCAGGCCTGAGTGCAGTGGCACGATCTCAGCTCACTGCAACCTTCACCTCCTGAGCTCAACCCATTCTCGGGCCTCAGTCTCCTGAGTAGCTGGGGCTACACGCGCGCGCTACCATGCCTGGCTAATTTTTGTATTTTTAGTAGAGACGGAGTTTCACAGTGTTGGCCAGGCTGGTCTTGAACTCCTGACCTCAAGTGATCTGCCCACCTCGGCCTCCCAAAGTGCTGGGATTACAGGTGTGAGCCACTACACCCGGCCCCACAGATGCTTATTGATTACCTGTTACGTCCTGGCCACTTTTGAGGCACTGCAAATACACCAATGAACAAAAATTTCTAAATTAGGGAGCTTACTTTCTAGTGCCCATAACTGTGTTAGGTGCAATGAGAAAGAGAAAGACTCAATTACTCAAGAAAGTTGGTCTTGTTGGAGACATAAGGCATTCATACATGTTAGTATTACTAATAGTACAAGACAGCATGTGAGTATCGGATGCCTAGCAGAGACCGTAATTGCAAAAAAACTTCAGGAGAAGAAATCATGCCTGCGCGAAGTAGTCAGGAAATTCTTCAAAATAGATCTGGGAGTCCTATTAGATAATGTTTGTGAAGAAACAAAGAATGGGGAAAGGTACCTTGAAGAAAGGCGAAGGTTAAGAAAGATTAAACTGTTCCACAGGCAGAAGTATATTTCCAAAGAAACCTAAAATAAAGTTTTGTAGGGATTTCCTTGTCTTTCTCCCTTGTATTAACCAAATGGTTAAAATATTATTTAGCAACAAATCAGATTACCTATTTATTTCTATTTTATACTAGCAGCGTTGTCTGACATTAATGACAGGAACAAACTAGCATCCCTTGTAAGTCAAAGGGTGTGCTTATAGTTCTGGAAGTAGAAACACAGTATTATTCGGTTTTGTGTTTTTTTTTTTTCAAGACGGAGTCTTGCCCTGTCACCCAGGCTGGAGTGCAATGGCACAATCTCAGCTCACTGCCACCTCCGCCTCCCGGGTTCAAGCGATTCTCTTGCCTCAGCCTCCCAAGTAGCTGGGATTATAGGCGCCTGCCACTGCGCCTGGCTAATTTTTGTAGCTTTAGTAGAGACAGGATTTCACCATGTTGGTCAGGCTGGTCTTGAACTCCTGACCTCCGGTGATCTGCCCGCTTCAGCCTCCCAAAGTGCGGGATTACAGGTGTGAGCCACCACACCCAGCCTGTTGTTATGTTTGTTTCTGGTCAAAGTTAGTGCTTGACATGTCTTACTTTATTTAATCTTCTCAACTACCCTTTCAAAGTAGGTTAAGTCAGTAGAATCTTTGGGGTTATAAGTGAAAGGAAATTTGATCCAAATTGTCTTAAGCAAAAAGTGAATGTATCAGCCCACATAACTGAAAAGTCCCATAGTAGTTTGGGTTGCTTTTTGGCCTGATTTAATGCAAGACTCGTTTTCTCTTTCAGTTCGTATTCTCTCTGTTGACTCCATTCTTAGTTTGTGTCTTTCCACGTACAAAAATGTTAGTATACTTGGCTGGGCACAGTGGCTCACGCCTGTAATCCCAGCACTTTGGGAGGCCGAGGCGGGCGGATCACAAGGTCAGGAGATCGAGACCATTCTGTCTAACACGGTGAAACCTCATCTCTACTAAAAATACAAAAAATTAGCCGGGCGTGGTGGCGGGCGCCTGTAGTCCCAGCTACTCGGGACGCTGAGGCAGGAGAATGGCGTGAACCCGGGAGGCGGAGCTTGCAGTGAGCCCAGATGGCGCCACTGCACTCCAGCCCAGGCAACAGTGTGAGACTCCGTCTCAAAAAAAAAAAAAATTAGTATACCTAGCATACATCCTGTCAGTTCAAAAAACCAGTGGGAAAATAACACCTATCTCAAGATTCCCAAGAATCTCAACAGAAATCCCATCTTGTGACACTGGGTTAAGTGGGGTACATTGACCATCTGTTAACTAATCCCTGTAGCCTTAGAAATGCTATTGGCCAGATCTGAGATACATACTACTCAGCCAGAGGTGGAATCAACAACATGACAACCAGATGGAAGGAGTAGTGAAAATCCTAAACTCAAAATGAGGAACAGTTACTAGAATTAGAGGAGCAGCACTGTATATAAGCAGCATTGCCTGACATTAGGAAAAGGAGTAAGCTAGCTTCCTGCATCAGTCAAGGATGTGCTTATAGTTATGGAAGCAGAAAATATGCTATACATCCAAAAAAGTGGATTACCACGGTTCTATTACATTTCCGCTTTATATGAGGAGGCTAAAACTTAAAGAGATTAAGTAATTTGCCGTAAGTCACAGGACAAGTGATTGCTGGGTCCAGGATTTGAACCCAATTTGGTCTCACTCCAAAGTAACAAATGGTTTACAATCCTGGCTTTGCTTGAGAATAATGAGTGAAGCTTTTTACGAATTGAGACGCTCCTCAACTTATGAGGGGGTTATGTCCCAATAAACACATTGTAAGCTGAAAATATCAGAAGTCAAAAATGCATTTAAGACACCTAACACACCAAACATCATAGTTTAACCGAGCCTGCCTTAAATGTGCTTAGAACACATATATTAGCCTACAGTTGGGCAAAATCATCTAACAGACAGCCTATTTTACAATAAAGTATTGAATGCTTCATGTAATTTATTGAAAACTGTACTAAAAGTGAAAAATGATGGTTGCATGGGTGCTTGAAGTACAGTCCCTGTGGAATGTGTATCACTTTTGCACCATTGTAGTCAAAAGATCTCAAGTTGAACCATCATAAGTTGGGGACTGTCTGTATAGATGACCGATCTCTACTTCTACCTCTGGTGATTGAATCAGTTCTGTAGTGGGTTCCAGATATTGCTTTTTTCTTTTAAATATGAAAAAAGTGCAGGGAATATGTAACATACCCTCCACCCAGATTTGACAATTAAAATTTTATGATATTTAACATTTTTAAATTAAAATTCTTGAGATAAATGTAGATTCACATGCAATTGTATGAAGTAATACAGAGAGATCCTTTGTACACTTTGCCCAGTTTCCCCCCCTTAATGGTGACATTGTACAAAACTGTAGTGTAATATCATAACTAGAATACTTATATTGATACTGACTGATCTTATTCAGATTTCTCCAGTTTTATACTCATTTGTGCATGTGTGTGTGTGTGGTATGTATATTACATTCTATTCAGTTTTATCACCTGTGTAAGTTTCTCTATTCACTAGCACAGTCGAGATAATGAATAGAGGCTGGGCACAGTGACTTACACCTATAATCCCAGCACTTTGGGAGGCCAAGGCGGGAGCATCACTCGAGCCCAGGAGTTCAATACCAGCCTGGGCAACGTAGAAAGACCCCGCCTTTACAAAAAATAACATTTAGCCAGGCATGGTGGTGTGTGCCTCTAGTCCCAACTCCTCGGGAGGCTGAGGTAGGAATATCACTTGAGCCCAGGAGGTTGAGGCTGCAGTTAGCCTTCTTCACGTCACTGCACTCAGCCTGGGCAATAGAATGAGACCCTGTCTCCAAAACAAATAAAAAAAAATTTTTTAAAAGGCCGGGTGCAGTGGCTCATGCCTGTAATCCCAGCACCTCGGGAGGCAGAGGCAGTGGATCACTTAAGGCCAGGAGTTTGAGACCAGCCTGGCCAACATGGTGAAACCCTGTTTCTACTAAAAATACAAAAATTAGCCAGGCGTGGTGGTGGGTGCCTGTAATCCCAGCTACTAGGGAGGCTGACAAAGGAGAATCGCTTGAACCCAGAGGTGGAGATTTCAGTGAGCTGAGATGGCACCACTGCACTCCAGCCTGGGCAATGGAATGAGACTCCGTCTCAAAAAAATAAATAAATAAAATATAAATAAATAAACAAATAAATGAAAATAAAAAGATAATGAACAATTCTAACACCACAGTGATATCTCAGATTACCTTATTATAACCACAGTGACCTTGCTCCTGGCCTTACTTCAGATTTTCTTGAAGTTTTTACTCCCAAACCATTTTCCTCCTTCCCTTTCTGGAAATAACCGATATCCTGAAGCCAGTGGGCATCCTTCTCCTGCATATATATATACACACATATATATATGTATGTGTGTATATATATATCTGATATTTGTTATATTTATATATTTATTTATTTGTTTGAGACAGAGTCTCACTCTGTCACCCAGGCTGGAGTGCAGTGGTGTGAACACTGCTCACTGCAGTCTCAAACTCCCAGTCTCAAATAATCCTCCTACTTCAACCTCCCGAGTAGCTGGGACTACCTGGCTTTTTTTTTTTTTTTTTTTTTTTTTTTTTTTTTTTTTTTTGTGAGACAGAGTCTCACTCTGTCGCGGGATCTCGGCTCACTGCAACCTCCGCCCCCTGGGTTCAAGTGATTCTCCTGCCTCAGCCTCCCGAATAGCTGGGATTACAGGCGGCTGCCACTGCGCCCAGCTAATTTTTGTATTTTTAGTAGAGACGAGGTTTCACCATCTTGGTCAGGCTGGTCTTGAACTCCCGACCTCATGATCCACCTGCCTCGGCCTTCCAAAGTGCTGGGATTACAGGCATGAGCCACTGCACCTGGCCTTTTTAAAATTTTTTAAAGAGCGAGGTCTTCCTATATTGCCCAGGCTGGTCTTGAACTCCTGGCCTCAAGAGATTCTCCTGCCTCAGCCTCCCAAAGTACTGGGATTATAGGTGTGAGCCACTGTGCCCAGCCCTTCTGTATATTTTATACTTTTACTACATATGTTTCTATTAACATTATATACTGTTATATATATTATATATTATACTGTTTTAAAATTTTTGCAAACTTTTATTACTCAGCATTTTTTCAGATTTTATCTGTGTTGATAACAAATAACTCCTGTTTTTCCTTTTTTTTTTTTTTTTTTTTTTTTTTTTTGAGATGGAGTTTCGCTCTTGTTGCCCAGGCTGGAGTGCAATGGCATAATCTCGGCTCACTGCAACTTCCGCCTTCCGGGTTCAAGTGATTCTCCTGCCTCAGCCTCCGAGTAGCTGGGATTACAGGGACCTGCCACCACACCCGGCTAATTTTGTATTTTTAGCAGAGACAGGGTTTCTCCATGTTGGTCAGGCTGGTCTCAAACTCCCGACCTCAGGTGATCCGCCCTCCTCAGCCTCCCAAAGTGCTGGGATTACAGGCGTGAGCCACAGCTCCCAGCCTGTTTATCCGTTTTAACTGGATGGCCTTACCATATCTATCCATCTCCCTGTTGTTAGACATGTTGGTTGTATGAATAATGCTGGAATAAATATCCTTGGGCATATCTTCCTCTGAAGTGTTCTCTAAGTCTTTTTTCTTTTTTTGCAGATGAGGTCTTTCTGTGTTGCTCAGGCTGGGCTTGAGCTCCTGGATCTCTAGGCTTCTATCTCATAGAACTGTTGATTAGTAGGATATATTCAGCCTTACTAGATATTGACAACTTGCTCTTCAAAATGATTGCACAAATTTATGCTCCCACTACTGATGTAAGAACTCCCATTTTACAACTTTCTAGATAACACTTAGTATATGTCAAATCTGTAATTTTTTTCAGTATGATGAATGTGAAATGGTATTGTTTTTATTTTTATTTTCATTTTGAGACAGGGTCTCACTCTGTCACCCAGGCTGGAGTGCAGTGACATGATCTTAGCTCACTACAGCCTCTAACTCCAGGGCTCAATCAATCCTCCCATCTCAGCCTCTTGAGTAGACCACAGACACACATCACCATGCCTGGCTAATTTTTTGTATTTTTGGTAGAGACGGGGTTTTACCATGTTGCCCAGGCTGATATCAAACTCCTGAGCTCAAGCAATCTGCCTGCCTCAGCCTCCCAAAGTGCTGGGCATAAGCCACCATGCCTAGCCTGAATTTTTTTTTTTTTTTTTTTGAGACAGAGTTTCACTCTTGTTGCCCAGGCTGGAGTGCAATGGCGTGATCTCGGCTCACTGCAACCTCCACCTCCCGGGTTCAAGGAATTCTCCTGCCTCAGCCTCCCCAGTAGCTGGGATTACAGGCATGTGCCACCATACCTGGCTAATTTTGTATTCTTAGTAGAGACGAGGCTTCTCCATATTGGTCAGGCTGGTCTCGAACTCCTGACCTCAGGTGATCCACCTACCTCGGCCTCCCAAAGTGCTAAGATTACAGGCATGAGCCACTGCGCCCGGCCAAAATGGTATTATTTTAATTGCTCTAACTTGTTTATGAGATAGAGCATTATTTTGTATATTGCCCTTTAAAATGTGTATTCATTCTGGTTGGCAACTGCAGGGTTGGGAATGACTACTCTACTCTCTACTCCTTCTCTGGTTTAAAAAACCAGAGAGAAAAAGAAAGAAAAGAATAGATGAAAACAAAAGAACAAAGGAAAGAATAAGAGACAGGGAAGTATTCTTTTACAGTGAAAGCTGCATTAATTAACACTAAAAGCTACATTTAGTGCCATATTTAGCAGTGTCCCAATTGGTAAATTCTAGTAGCTAGTAAACCTGATATCCTCTAATGTAAGTCTTCAATCTCCTGACTTGGTACACATGCCAAGTTCATTGGAATAAGCAGGCTGAACTTGGTTTAAGTAAGGTTGAAACTTAACATTCCTGCTACACTTGATCTTAGCCAAAAGGCTGAGAAGTGATACCATGCCTGCTTATGTTTCTTTTCTCATGCTTTCTCTTTCTCTCTTTCTCTTTTTTTTTTTTTTTTTTTTTTTTTTTTTTTTTTTTTTTTTTGGCAAAGAGAAAAAAGTAACCTCATGGGGCTTTAACAAACATTATGGATCTATAAATTATATTCTTTATCACTTTTGCTATTAGAAAGGTATGAGAGGGAGATAGTAATGTAGAAACCATGTATGATAATATGTTAACTTTTAAATTAACTTTTATTCAGCCAATTTTTTTTAATCAACTAGCACCCTTTATTACCTTAACATATTGTAGAATAAAACGTTTTGTAGAAAAAACTGGCCGTGTGTGGTGGCTCACGCCTGTAATCCCAGCACTTTGGGAGGCCCGGTTGGGTGGATCACCTGACGTCAGGAGTTCGGGACCAACCTGGCCAACATGGTGAAACCCCGTCTCTACTAAAAATACAAAAATTAGCTGAGCATGCTGGTGGGCACCTAGAATCCCAGCTACTCGGGAGATTGAGGCAAGAGAATTGCTTGAACCTGGAAGGTAGAAGTTGCAGTGAGCTGCGATAGCGCCACTGCACTCCAGCCTGAGTGACAGAGCCAGACTCGGTCTCAAAAAAAAAAAAAAAGGAAAAGAAAAAACTATGTTTTTAAGTACTTAATAAACATAAATTTAAACATATCACTGAAGTTCTAAGGGAACTGAGAGAAAGATGACAGTCAAGGATGATCCACAGTCAAAGGCTTCCTTGGGAAGGGAATTGAGGTTTATTTGAAAAGAAATGATAACTATGGATTGGCTTATCGGGGGAAGATTTCTAGGTAGAAAGAATGTTCCATGCTATGGTGCAGAGAGGTAGGAAATACATGTGCAATTACAAACTTTCTTGAATAGAGCAAGAGATCTGCCGAAATAGTAGATTGTTCAAAGAATGTTTATTTTGTGCCAGGCACAATGCAAAGCTTGGAGAAACAGTGGTGAACAAAACACATTATCATGGCTCAAAGAAACGTACAATCTAGTGACCAAAAACATAGTAAAATACATAAAGTAATTATAAATTATGATTTTACTAGGAAATAATAGTGGTAAGTCTGAGAAGATTCTTCTGAGGAGGTTAACATTTAAATTGAGACTTAAGCGTATGAATGTTCTCAAAAACAATTATAGCATATGCAAAGGCTCCAAGATGGAATGAATTTGTTATGTTCTAGAACCTGACAGAAGTCATTGTGGATGGAACAAGTCGGCAAGAAAGAAAGTGCCATGAATTGAAGTTGGAAAGATAGAAAGATAGATCACACACCTCTTGTAAGCCAATGAGGGGAGTTTGAAATTTAACTTAAGTGCAATGGGAAACCAGTACAAGATTTTAAGCAAGAGAGTGCTATGCATTTTTGAAAGATCAAAAGATCACTGTGGCTGTTATATGGTAAGTGGATTCAAGAGGACATGTAGAAGTAAGGAAACTAGCATCATGGTCTAATGACAAATGAGGGCAGCTTGGGCAAGGATGGTTTCGGTGACGATGGAGTGTCATGAGCTGAACTGTGTGCCCCTGTCCCCCATATTCATATGTTGAAATCCTAATCCCCAGTACCTTTGAATGGGACTGTACTTGGAGATAGGGCCTTTGAAAAGGTAACAAAGGCAAAATGAGGTAATTTGTGTAGGCCCTAATTAAATCTGACTGCTGTCCTTATAAGAGGAAGAAGTTAGAACACAGCACAGAAGAACGATCATGTGAAGAAACCGGAAGAAGATGGTCATCTACAGGCCAAGGAGAGAAGTCTTAGAATAAACCAATCCTGCTGGAACCTCGATCTTGGACTTCTAGCCTCCAGGACTGTGAGAAAATAACTTTCTATTGTTTAAGTCACCGAACCTGTGGTACTTAGTTATGACGGCCTAAAGCAAACATATATATGGAAGGAAGTTGGTGTATCCAGATGTGCTTTTGGACCTGAAACCAATGTTACTTGCTGATGGATTGAATTGGGAAAGTCAAGAAGACTCTCAGCTTCCTAGTTATAAAACTTTTAGAATAGATCTGCTTGACCTTTTTTGTTTGTTTTTTGTTTTTTTGTGAGACACAGTCTCGCTCTGTCACCCAGGCTGGAGGGCGGTGGTGCTATCTCAGCTCATTGCAACCTCTGCCTCGCGGGTTCAAGCAATTCTCATGTCTCAGCCTCAAGAGTAGCTGGAATTACAGGTGTGTGCCACCACATCCGTCTAATTTTTGTATTTTTAGTAGAGATGGGGTTTCACCATGTTGGCCAGGCTGATCTCAAATGCCTGACCTCAAGTGATCCTCCCACCTTGGCCTCCCAAAGTGCTAGGATTTCAGGCATGAGCCACTACATCCAACCTTGATGTACCTGAAATATTTAACAAGAAACAATCTTGTGAAATAAAAGAGCAACAGTTGATTGAAGGCTTTGAAATCCAGAGAGAAGTACAGGAATTAAATGAAACAGGATGATATGTGGAAGCCTTGAGAAAAGTGTGTCACACAAATGTAAGTCCTTGTTGTTAACTTCATCATGGTTGTTTTTAGTGTATGATACACTATAGTGATCAAATACAGTTTTGAGTGGGTGAGCAAGGGTGAAAATGGTACTTGAGGGAAATGGCTGTAGAATTGAAGAAGATTGATAGAAACAGGAAAGGCTGTATGCAGCCTGGGAAACCAGCCAGGAATTGGCTGCAGAAATTGAGGTATGAGCTGAGAAGTATCTGATGTCCCAGGGAAGGTCAAAGGGATTGGAGATATTTCAGTAAAACACATACACACATACACTTTTATATACATAAATGCATTAAATAGCTAGAGGCCAAAAGGAAAAATGTAACCAAACCGTATGTCATTTTCTGTATAGGCAGCAATCCTATTTAAAGTAATTTTCTTTCTTTTTTTTTTTTTTGAGACGGAGTCTCGCTCTGTCACCCAGGCTGGAGTGCAGTGGCGCGATCTCCTCTCACTGCAAGGTCTGCCTCCCAGGTTTACAAAAAATTTAGCCAGGCGTGGTGGCGGGCCCTGTAGTCCCAGCTACTCGGGAAGCTGAGGCAGGAGAATGGAGTAATTCTCTTTCTTTCTTTTTTTTTTTTGAGACAGAGTCCCATTCTTGCCCAGGCTGGAGTGCAGTGGCACGATCTCGGCTCACTGCAACCTCTGCCTCCTGGGTTCAAGCGATTCTCCTGCCTCAGCCTCCTGAGTAGCTGGGATTACTGGTGCCTGCCACCATGCCTGGCTAATTTTTTTATTTTTAGTAGAGACAAGGTTTCACTGTGTTGCTCAGGCTGGTCTCGAACTCCTGACCTCGTGATTCCCCTGCCTTGGCCTCCCAAAGTGCTGGGATTACAGGCGTGAACCACTACGCCTGGCTTTTTTTTTTCCTTTTTTCTTTTTTTTTTTTTTTTGAGACAGAGTCTCACTCTGTCATCCAGGCTGGAGTACAGTGGCACAATCTTGGCTCACTGCAACCTCTGCCTCCTGGGTTCAAGCGATTTTCCTGCCTCAGCCTCCTGAGTAGCTGGGATTACAGGTGCATGCCACCATGGCTGGCTAATTTTTGTATTTTTAGTAGAGACGAGGTTTCACCATGTTGGCCAAGCTAGTCTCATACTCCTGGCCTCAAGTGATCTGCCCACCTCAGCCGCCCAAATTGCTGGGATTACAGGCGTGAGCCACTGTGCCTGGCCTAAAGTAATTTTCTTTTTAAAACCTTTTTGGAGCTAGGCAAGTGGCTTGTGCCTGTACTATCAGCTACTGGGGAGGCTGAGGCAGGAAGCTCGCTTGACCCCAGGAGTTTGAGGCTTTAATGCACTATGATTATGCCTGTGAATGGCCACTGCACTCTAGCCTGGGCAACATAGTGAGAGCCTGTCTATAAAACCAAAAAAAAAAAGGCTGGGCACGGTGGCTGACGCCTGTAATCCCAACACTTTGGGAGGCTGAGGCAGGCGGATCACGAGGTCAGGAGATCGAGGCCATCCTGGCTAACATGGTGAAACCCCGTCTCTACTAAAAATACAAAAAATTAGCCGGGAGTGGTGGCGGGCACCTGTAGTCCCAGCTACTCGGGGGGCTGACGCAGGAGAACGGCGTGAACCCAGGAGGCAGAGCTTGCAGTGAGCTGAGATCTCGCCACTGCACTCCAGCCTGGGCAACGGAGCGAGGCTCCGTCTGAAAACAAAACAAAAACAACCTTTTTGGGGTCAGGATTCGTGCCTACCACAATGCTTTGTACATAAATGTAATAAATGCTTGTATATTAGAGACGTAATCGCTCATATTTCATCTTATTTTAAAAGGTAGTAGATAGTATGGTGGGATATCTCTAGACCAGGAACTGGAAGTTCTGGCTCTGCCACTGGTTATTGATTTGCTCTGGGCAAATCATTTAAACCAGCACAGTCCAAGAGAAATATGTGATGAAGAGACAATTATCTATACCTGTGCTATCTACCATAGCTACTAGCCACATGTGTGGCTACTGAGCACTTGAAAAGTGGCTAGTGTGACTAAAGAACTGAATTTTTTGTTAAAATATGGCTAGTGGCTGCCATATTGGGTGATGCAGATTAACCTCCCAAGCCCTTGAGTTCTTCCGTAAAATGAAGAAGTTAAGTGATCTCCTTTGCCTTTTGATTGTAAAATGTTCTTTTATTAATTCAGCACAACAAATACATGGGCACAAGAGAAGAGCTTAAATTTTTATTTCCTAACCAAAAAAATATTTTTAAAGAACGTTAAATTATACACTTTTTACATATAGAAAATTTTGATAAGTTTTAATCAATTGTATATACAAAAATGATGTTTTGGACTGTCTGTAGCATATATCATGACATTAATAAGTAGAGAAGAGGCCAGGTACAGTGGCTCATGCCTGTAATCCCAGCACTTTGGGAGGCCAAGGTGGGCGGATCACCTGAGGTCAGGGGTTCGAGACCAGCCTGACCAAGATGGAGAAACCCCATCTCTACTGAAAATACAAAATTAGCTGGGCGTGATGGTGCATGCCTGTAATCCCAGCTACTCATGAGACTGAGGCAGAAGAATTGCTTGAACCCAGGAGGCAGAGGTTGGAGTGAGCCGAGATCATGCCATTGCATTCCAGCCGGGGCAACAAGAGTGAAACTCCGTCTCAATAAATAAATAAGAATGTGGACTGCTTGGAGAGGCTTTAGAAGTCTGTGAGATGATTAAAGAGTTGAGAAACAGACTGAGTAAAGGTTAAGGGACCCAGATTGTTTAGAAAAAAGACTGAGGGAATAATGACTACATTCAAGTATATGAAGGGTTATTAGACAGAAATGGTATCCAGCTGTTCTCCACTTATTAGACAAAATACTAGGAACTTCGGTTAAAGAGGAAATAAGTGGGTATTAGAAGGCACTTCCAGAGAGTTGAGAGTTGATATATTAAATTCTCAACAGAAATTTAGTGTTTTGTGTTTTTTTTTTGAGATGGAGTCTTCTTTCTCTGTCACCCTGGCTGGAGTGCAGTGGCATGATCTCAGCTCACTGCAACCTCCACTTCCCGAGTTCAAGTGATTCTTCTGCCCCAGCCTCCTGAGTAGCTGGGATTACAGGTGCCCACCAGCACACCCGGCTAATTTTTGTATTTTTAGTAGAGACAGAGTTTCACCATGTTGGCCAGGCTGGTCTCGAACTACTGACCTCACGTGATCCGCCCTCCTTGGCCTCCCAAGGTGCTGGGATTACAGGCGTGAGCCACTGCGCCAGCCTAGTGGTTTCTACTTAATAGTTTTTTTGTTTTGCTTTTTTGATACAGGGTCTCTCTCTGTTGCCCAGGCTGGAGTGCAGTGGCATGATCTCAGCTCACTGCAACCTCTGTCCCCTGGGTTCAAGTGATCCTCCCACCTCAGCCTCCCGAGTAGTTGAGACCACAGGCATGCCCCACCATGCTTGGCCAATTTTTATATTTTTTTGTAGAGATGGGGTTTTGCCATGTAGCTCAGGCTGGTCTCGAACCCCTGAGCTCAAGAGATCCACCAGCCCCAGCCTCCCAAAGTGCTGAGATTACAGGCCTGAGCCACTGCGTCGGCCTACTTAATGGTTTTTAAAATGTATTTGTGCAGCCGGCGCGGTGGCTTATGTCTGTAATCCCAGCACTTTGGGAGGCCCAGGCAGGCAGATCACAAGGTCAGGAGTTTGAGACCAGCCTGGCCAGCATAGTGAAACCCTGTCTCTACTAAAAATACAAAAATTAGCCGGGAATGGTGGCACGCACCTGTAGTCCCAGCTACTCAGGAGGCTGAGGCAGAATAATCGCTTGAACCTGGGAGACAGAGGTTGTGATGAGCCGAGATCGCACCACTGCACTCCAGCCTGGGCAACAGAGTGAGACTATGTCTAAAAAAAAAAAAAATTATGCTACGTTATGTTGAAGATACGTGTATGACAAAGCAGCAGTCACAGAATGTTAAAACTATAAACATGGCTCGGTGCAGTGGCTCACGCCTGTAATGCCAGCACTCTGGGAGGCCGAGGCAGGTGGATCACTTGAGGTCAGGAGTTCAAGACCAGCCTGGCCAACATGGTGAAACCTCATCTCTACAAAATTAGAAAAATTAGTCAGGCATGATGGCACATGCCTGTAGTCCCAGCTACTCAGAATGCTGAGGCAGAAGAATCGCTTGAACCCAGGAGGTGGAGGTTGCAGTGAGCCAAGATCACACCACTGCACTCCAGCCTGGGTGACAGACTCCACATCAAAAAAAAAAAAAAAATTACAAACAAATTGGAATCACTGCTTAAGAGATTAATTGTCAGCTTTCAGGTAGGAGTCAAGATATCAGTTCGTAAGATCCTTTACAACATGAATATGTTACAAATGAGATAGATATTTTCAGTTATCAATTAAATACATATACGCTAGATATAGATATTTGCGGGGAAAATGAGATTAAAGGATTTGTCTATAAAATGAAGACATTTACTTTGATGCATAATGTTTACAAAGGATGATATTTAATATTAATAGAACAAAAACAGAATGTAGAAGATAATATAGAGCAGTGGATCTCAAATGCCAGCATGTACCAGAAACACCTAGAGGACTGGTTAAAACCCAGATTGTGCCGGGCGCAGTGGCTCATGCCTGTTATCCAAGCACTTTGGGAGGCCGAGGTGGGTGGATCACCTGAGGTCAGGAGTTCAAGACCAGCCTGACAAATATGGAGAAACTCCATCTCTACTGAAAATACAAAATTAGCTTGGTGTGGTGGCACATGCCTATAATCCCAGCTACTCAGGAGGCTGAGGCAGGAGAATGGCTGGAACCCAGGAGGCGGAGGTGGCGGTAAGCCGAGATTGTGCCATTGCACTCCAGCCTGGGCAACAAAAGTGAAACTTCATCTCAAAAAATAAATGAATAAATAAAAATGAAACCCCCCCCAAAAAAACAGATTACTGTGTGCACCTCCAGAGTCCCTGATTTTGTTGGTCTGGGTTATGGCCAGAGATTTTACATTTCTAACAAGTTAGTGATGCTGATGCTGCTGGTTTAGGGACCACATTGTGAGAACCACTGACAGATAATCATATATATAGTATATTTAGAAGGCATCTTTCCATTTTTAGTATAATTTAGTAAAGTATAGTAAATAATGAGATCTAGTAGCCTTTATTTTCAAGCCGGGATGTGGAAAAGTATAAGCCGGAATTTGATAACTGGTATTGTATATAGCATTTGAGAGGCTATTTAGGGGGCCTATTTGGTGTATGCCACACCTAGCTCTGCCCTAAGCCTGAAGCGCCTCATACTGCAAAATTCTTCACACCCGGCTATTCGGCCCAACTTTAATTTCTCTCATAAGGATAATTTCAGCTAGATTTTAGAAGAAAAACAAATCTAATTGAAAATTAATTTTTACTGTAGCACATATGACTTTATATTTTAAAAAAAGAAACTGATTAACCAAAATGCATCTATAGTTGGAAGAATATAAAAATGACATATATATTTGAAAGGAGTAAGCCTTTCTGGAATAGGCGTGACATCTCCAACATACCAAACAAACAAGCAAAAAGTATTGAACAAATTAGCTCAATATACAAAGCAGTGTCAGAGAAGCCAATTAAATGTTGGCTTTTTTTTTCTTTTTTTTTTTTTTTTGAGACAGAGTCTCACCCTGTCACCCAGGCTGGAGTACAGTGGCACAATCTTGGCTCACTGCAACCTCCGTCTCCCGGGTTCAAGCAATTCTCCTGCCCCAGCCTTCCGAGTAGCTGGGATTACAAGTGCACGCCACGACGCCCAGCTAATTTTTTGTATCTTTAGTAAAGGTGCGGTTTCACCATGTTGACCAGGTTGGTCTCAAACTGGCCTCGTGATCCGCCTGCCTCTGCCTCCCAAAGTGCTGGGATTACAGGCGTGAGCCATCGCGCCTGGCCAACTGTTACTTTTATTCCATCACAAACATTTGAGCGTACAAGACAAATGCATTAGCATTTAGTCAGTGTTGTGATGTCTTGGAGATATATGGTATAGAAACATCTGTCTGGTCTGTGGAGGCTGAATTTTCAAAATTAGAGTCATGGCAGCAAGTTAGTTGTTTGAGATTCACCCGTATCTTCACTTTTGGGCTCCAACATCTCTCTCCTTACCTCTCTCCCCTCCCTCTTTTGAACATTTCTTGAACACCTATTATTTGTTGAGCATTGCTGTCATGGGGATATAAAGATGGGAGATACTGTTGCAGAAGCACTCAGAGGAGTGCTGTGACACAAACATGTATATAAACTATTACAACAAACTATGGTTAATGCCATGATGGAGGCAATAGCTAGATTCTTTGAGAGCCCAGAGGTGAAGCCCCTTGCCTACTCTGGGGTGGGGACCGATGAGCAGGGGAGAACCATGAGGGCTCTCTGTTAGAGGTTAAGTCTTGAAGGTTGAGTTTCAGGGGAAACTATGTGAAAAGGAGGCAAGTGGGTTCCAAGCAGCAGTAAAAACATCTGCAGTGGTAAAAGGATGAGAGGAAAAATGGCTTGCTCAAGAAACCACAAGTGGTTCAATATGTCTGGAAAACAAAGCAGACATAGATGAGCAGTGGCAAAAGATAGGTTGAGAAGAGCAGCAAGGACCAGAATGGTTAAAAGCCTCATATGCCATTCTAAGGGGGCTGAATTTGTCCTGAATGGTATCACACCTTGATCAGACTTGCATGTTGGCAAGCTCACTCTGACATCAGAATAGAAGTCTGATGGAGCCAGGTACAACTAGAAGCAGGACGCCGGAAGCAGTAGCTCACGTCTGTAATCCCAGCACTTTGGGAGGCCGAGGCGGGTGGATCACCTAAGGTCAGGAGTTGGAGACCAGCCTAACCAACATGGTGAAACCCCGTCTCTACAAAAAATGCAAAAATTAGCCGGGTGTAGTGGTATGTGCCTGTAGTCTCAGCTATTTGGGAGGCTGAGGCAGAAGAATTGCTTCAACCTGGGAGGCGGAGGTTGCAGTGAGCCGAGATCGCGCTACTGCACTCCAGCCTGGGTGACAGAGCGACCATCTGTCTCAAAAACAACAACAACAACAAAAAAAAAACTAGAAGCAGGAACATGATTTTGGTGGTACTGCAAAAACAAACAAACAAAAAGATAAGAAGTGAAGTATTATAGATGTGAAAATGGGCATGTGGTTGGGTGGTAGACTTTCAGATATCTGAAAGAAAATTAACACAAATGAGTAGTAAGTAAGTTGTAAGTGATGGTGAGAAGGTGATTAATGGGACACCCAGTTTTCTGGCTTAAACAAGCATGTGGACCATGATGCCATTAACTGAGCTGGTGAATCAGAAGAAGGATGTGGCTTGCGAGGTTGTGTACATGGCTGGTGATGGAGGAGGGTAGAGGTAAAGAGTTCACTTTTAATTAATTAATTAATTAATTTCTTGAGACAGAGTCTCACCCTGTCGCCCAGGCTGGAGTGCAGTGGTGTGATCTCAGCTCACTGCAACCTCCACCTCCCATGTTCAAGTGATTCTCAGTGCCTCAGCTTCCCAAGTAGCTGGGACCACAGGCATGTGCCACCATGCCCGTCTAATTTTTGTATTTTTAGTAGAGACAGGGTTTCACTCTGTGGGCCAGGCGGGTCCCAAACTCCTGACCTCAAGTGATCTGCCTGCCTTGGGCTCCCAAAGTGTTGGGATTACAGGAGTGAGCCACCACACCTGGCCAAGAGTTCACTTTTAGATGTGTTGAGTCAGCGGTAAATGAACACAAAGTGAAGTGAACAGGCATGTGGATTGCTCTTTCCAAAAATGTACCTGTGAAGGGAAGAACTTGTGAGGATGTAGATATGTTCATGTAGGTCAGGGAAAGATTTTTTTTTTTTTTGAGACAGAGTTTCGCTCTTGTTGCCCAGGCTGGAGTGCAATGGTGCGATCTCGACTCACCACAACCTCCGCCTTCTGGGTTCAAGCGATTCTCCTGCCTCAGCCTCCTGAGTAGCTGGGATTACAGACATGTGCCACCATACCCAGCTAATTTTTGAATTTTTAGTAGAGATGGGGTTTCTCCATGTTGGTCAGGCTGGTCTCGAACTCCCGACCTCAGGTGATCTGCCCACCTTAGCCTCCCAAAGTGCTGGGATTACAGGCGTGAGCCTCCACGACCAGCCAGGGAAAGACTTTCAAGGCTTTTGTATATGGTGGCCTCCATATCTCTGAGCAACTGGAGAAGATATCATTTTCTGAGGGGCAGGGGGATAATGAATAAATGTGATGAGTTACCTGACTAAGTTTAGAATAGCTATATCATGCAAGAAAAGGCTCATTACAGATGCAGGGAAACATGGTTTGGTTAGAGACTATAAATGTGGAAGGACACTAATCCATTCACATGTGAGATTCCTCTCCGTTGACCCCAGAAACCAAGGTGTTAGCCAGGCTTCTCGGAGGCTGAAAGAGAGCTGACCACTTCTTTCAAGTTCCCAGTGTGCTTAGCATGCCAGAATGCCAAGAGAAGGTTCTAAAACATTGGTATGTTTCAAATGTTTACACTTAACAAGTTAATACTTTTAACATGGGATAATTACAAAGACAAATAATTGTGATATTCACCAGATAATTATAGAATTTACTTAAACTATTTTTTTTTTGAGATGGAGTCTCGCTCTGTCAGCCAGGCTGGAGTTCAGTGGCGCCATCTCGGCTCACTGCAACTTCTGCCTCCCCTGTTCAAGTGATTCTCCTGCCTCAGCCTCCAGAGTAGCTGGGATTACAGGTGTGTGCCACCACACCCTGCTAATTTTTGTATTTTTAATAGAGACAGGGTTTCACCATGTTGGCCAGGCTGGTGTCAAACTCCTGACCTTAGGTGATCCACCCGCCTCAGCCTCCCAAAGTGCTGGGATTACAGGTGTGAGCCACAGTACCCGGCCTTTTTTTTTTTTTTTTTTTTTTTTTTGAGATGGAGTTTCGCTCTTGTTGCCCAGGCTGGAGTGCAATGGCTCCATCTTGGCTCACTGCAACCTCTGCCTCCCAGGTACAAGTGATTCTCCTGTCTCAGCCTCCCAAGTAGCTCGGATTACAGGCATGTGCCACCATGCCCGTCTAATTTTTTTGTATTTAGTAGAGATGGGGTTTTACCACATTAGTCAGGCTGGTCGCAAACTCCTGACTTCAGGTGATCCACCCCCCTTGGCATCCCAAAGTGGTGGGACCACAGGTGTGCACCACCACACTTGGCCTACTTAAACTATTAATTCATAATGCATTATAGTGTCATTTGGTGATGAGACAAAGTTTAAAGTTCTACAAAGAATGCCTCCTTGTAATTGTATAGTGTAGGCATATATTTGGGAAGGTAGTGTAACCTTATTTGGACAAAATGTTAAAAGATTTGATTGAAGCTTCTCATGAATGTGGGGCTAGGGCCCTATAAGCTTAGGTGTTGGAATAAAACACAGATAACTGGATTAAAACAGTTTAACAGATTCGGTTCATTAAAATCCATGAGAGAATGGATTGAAGACTTAGATAATTGTGAGAAATTTATTTATTATTATTATTGTTTTTTGAGACGGAGTTTCGCTCTTTTGCCCAGGCTGGAGTGCAATGGCACAATCTCGGCTCACTGCGACCTCCGCCTCCTGGATACAAGTGATTCTCCTGCCTCAGCCTACCAAATAGCTGGGATTACAGGCATGTGCCACCATGCCTGGCTAATTTTTGTATTTTTAGTAGAGCCAGGGTTTTGCCACGTTGGCCAGGCTGGTCTTGAACTCCTGACCTCAGGCGATCCACCCACCTCAGCCTCCCAAAGTGCTGGGATTATAGGCATAAGCTGTCATGCCTGGCATGGGAAGTTTAAACAATGAATTACGATTTCCAAACTGAATGGCAAGGATGTTATCTTAGTCTGTTTGTGCTGCTATAAAAAATACCACAGACTGGATAATTTATAAATACTAGAATTTTATTTCTCACAGTTCTGGAGGCTGGGAAGTCCAAGATCAAGGCAGCAGCAGGTTTGCTGTCTCATGACAGCTGCTTTCTGCTTCCAAGATGGTGCCTTGTTGCTGCATCCTCTTAAAGGGATGAAGGCTATGTCCTCACACAGCAGACAGATGAAAGGGCAAAACAGCTGAATGCTGTGTGAAGCCTCTTGTATAAAGTTCTTAATCCCATTTAGGAGGGAGGAACCTTCGTGACCTAATCACCTCCTTAAAGGCCCCACCTCTTTAATACTGATGCACTGGAGACGTTTCAACATGAATTTTGGAGACACAGAAACATTCAAACCATAACAGAAATGAAAAGGGAAGGGAGTGATAGGTTGCAGAAAAGGGAGAGGTTAAGGATAAATGAGGTGAGTAATGAAATAAGAGAACCAGATAATTATTAAGAATATGGTATACCATAGTCTGACTTCACTACTGGAGCATTTCTGGTTGATGCAGAGTACAGACGAAGGGGCAGGTGGCTAAAGTGAAGTAGAGATGAGGGTCCATTGTAGTTGACAGGTCAACTAATTGGGATACGCGTGTTTTGAGATAGTGATCTACCTGGACATTGAAAATGATCCAGGATAAGGGTGCATCTTTATACGAAGAAGGTGACTCCCTATTTTAAGATGCTGTCAACAGATAATTGGTCCACAAAATGGGCAGAAGAGGAAGGGAGTAGACAAAGGATTGAATATGTTATCTTTATCCCCTACTACACCGTGGTTGAAATTGTATAAACGAGGAATAGTAAGTTACAAAATCTTGGTTGATGATACAGAAGTGCTTACAGAACATAGTCACTCCAAAGACCCTTTCACTCCACTTATCAAAGTAATTTTGTGCTCAGTTTAATGGCAGGTGAAACAATATTGAACAAAGCAGCCTCTGCTGTATCTGAAGCCCTTTAGTTAGTGTTCATAGCAGTAAATGCTCTAGTAAAGGGACAGCTTCTATTCCAATCCCAGGTTTTCAATCACTTTGGTTATTTTTTTGAGACAGAGTCTCACTGTGTTGCCCAGGCTGGAGTGCAGTGGTGTGATCTCAGCTCACTGCAACCTCCACCTCCTGGGTTCAAGTGATTCTCATGCCTCAGCCACCTGAGTAGCTGGGACTACAGGAACATGCCACCACACCTGGCTAATTTTTATATATATTTTTTTTTGTAGAGACAGGGTTTCACCATTTTGGCCAGACTGGTCTCGAACTTCTGACCTCAAGTGATTCCCCTGCCTTGGCCTCCCAAAGTGCTGGGACTACAGGCATGAACCACCGCACCCGGCCCACTTTGATTCCTAAAGTTTTCTTTCAGGTTAAGTTTTTAATGCATAGTTTCTGCCCAAAGGTTTTGTTTGTGTGGACTGATTATTGGATATGAGAGGAAGGGACTACCAACAGGGTCCCTGAGGCTGTGCTTAGAAAGAGAGGGCTGCTGCAAGGAGAGGCTATGTTACTACCTGTGAAATAATCTGTGAATATGGGACAACAATGACAACTGACATTGATGTGGAACTCACTGCACGTCCCAAACTGGGCTAAGTACTTTATATCCATTGACTCATTTAATGCCCCAACAACTATGAGGTAGGTGTTATTACCCCTGATGCTAATATTAAAGAACAGGAAATAAATAACTTGTCCAAAACCTCACAGCTAGTAAATGGCAGAACTGGGACCTGAACTCAAAACTCTGTAACTCCAGAACCTACAAGTTTGTCGTTAAATGCACTTGATATTTAGGAGTGGGAACAAATCCAAGAACTAGTCATGGGTGTCATTTACTCTGATCCTTTTTTTCAGACAGGAAACTGGGGGTTCAGAGTAGTTGATTGGAATCTTCTGTTAGAATTTTGAGTGTCTGAGGCCTGCTCCTTTGGCCGTGCCCTACCACACCAAGTGATACAGATCCTTCAGAATTCTCTTGGGCATGTTCTGGCTGAAGGAAGAAATTACCTTTTTGCTCACGGACTTTTTCCTTGCTTAATCCTACTTATACCTTTGTTTCACTAGCATTGTAGACGAAATCATTAAAACAAGAAAGCCAGATTTCCTTAGAATGGGCTTGTGCATTTAAAATTAGACTGATGTTGCACAATCCTATGAATATATTAAAAAAAGTGAATTGCTTAAATATACAAATATGTACAACTATTACAAAAACTGTATGGTATATAAATTATATCTCAACAAGGATGCTTTAAAAAAAAAAAACCCAGAGTGTGACTTAAAAAACATTTCTATTGTTTTTGAGTGGCTTCCAGAAGGGCTCCTTGTACATCAGGTGCATGGGGTGACCTCCTTGCCCATTCATTTCTTATTCAGTCCACATTAACGGAGTCCACCCTTGGGCCAGGCACAGGGATAGCAGGGGTAGGGACCCAGCTCCTTGAGGATGAAAGACAGATACAGAGGAATGAATGCTTGTACCTGAAGAAGCACTAATTTTTTGGGTTGCGGCTTCCAGTGACTAATGCAAATTCGAGTACTAAAAAACTTGATGTGATTTCACTATTTGGAAAATGCAGTGTTTTTGTTTCTTTTAATAAGTTACACTGAGTCACAGACCTGGTCTCAAAGCTTCAATTACAGTAACCATTTACCCCTTTCAAGTGAGTTTTTGCATACTAACAGATAAGTGAAACAGAATTACAAAATAAAGTTAATGCTGAAAACAATGGACCTTTATTAACATCAATGCCTGCTCACGGTATCTATTTTAACTGCAATCTATCCTCCCGGCTTTAAGCTCGCACAGGCGCTCAGCTCGGTCAAGCCGGGGTAACGCGAGGAGGAGGAGGTGGGTTCGCACATCCTCTCTCCACTTCTTTCGGCCTTGGCCCTTTCGCAGGTCCAGGCGAACTGGAAGCGCCTTTCCCGAGCACGGGCGGGGAAAAGGGGCCGAGCGGAGCGGAAGAACTTCCTGCAGCCAAGGGCGCCCGCGTTCTCCGCAGACACCACAGTTCGGACCCGTATTGGACCCATCGTTTGTGGTTCGCGGGGCAGAATACGGGGCACGCTTCGGGCCCCTGCCCGGCTGAGCGCGGGCGAAAGGCGGACCGGGCCAGGGCGAGCGGGTCACGTGCGGCCGGGAGTGTGCAGGAATGTAGCAACTTGCAGCGAAAAGTTCCCTGCGCTGCCGGCCGGGCCGCGGTGCGGGCGGGCGCGCAGAGGAAGGAAGAGCCGAGAGGAGGCGGGGCCGCGGCGGCGCGGGCGGGCGCTTCTCCTAACTTTAGTTTTGGCGTTTGAGGCGAGTTTCTGTCTCAGTCGGGCGCAGCCGCCGCCAGGGAAAAGAAAGGGAGGAAGGAAGGAACAAGAAAAGGAAATAAAGAGAAAGGGGAGGCGGGGAAAGGCAACGAGCCGTCCGGCCTCCGTCAAGGGAGTTGGAGGGAAAAAGTTCTCAGGCGCTGCAGGTCCGAGTCCCTCGCAGCCCCTCCCGAGGCGCAGCCGCCAGACCAGTGGAGCCGGGGCGCAGGGCGGGGGCGGAGGCGCCGGGGCGGGGGATGCGGGGCCGCGGCGCAGCCCCCCGGCCCTGAGAGCGAGGACAGCGCCGCTCCCGCCGCCCAGCGCCGCCCGGCCCGCAGCCGTCGCCGCTTCTCCACCTCGGCCCGTGGAGCCGGGGCGTCCGGGCGTAGCCCTCGCTCGCCTGGGTGAGGGGGTGCGCGTCGGGGGAGGCAGAAGCCATGGATCCCGGGCAGCAGCCGCCGCCTCAACCGGCCCCCCAGGGCCAAGGGCAGACGCCTTCGCAGCCCCCCCAGGGGCAGGGCCCGCCGTCCGGACCCGGGCAACCGGCACCCGCGGCGACCCAGGCGGCGCCGCAGGCACCCCCCGCCGGGCATCAGATCGTGCACGTCCGCGGGGACTCGGAGACCGACCTGGAGGCGCTCTTCAACGCCGTCATGAACCCCAAGACGGCCAACGTGCCCCAGACCGTGCCCATGAGGCTCCGGAAGCTGCCCGACTCCTTCTTCAAGCCGCCGGAGCCCAAATCCCACTCCCGACAGGTAACCTCGTCGCCCCTCTCCCCGTTTCCCCGTCGGGCGGGCCTCAGACCGGGGGGGCGCTCGGGAGCCGCGGCCGCCAGCTCTGGTCAGGGGAGGGGGGTTGCGGGAACTCTAGCTGGGGTGGGGGTCCCGAGGCGAAGTGGAGGAACTGGAGTCGTCCACTCCGCCGCGGTGACCAGCTCCCCACTCCTCCCAGAGTCCGGGGCTGAGATTTGTTTTTCCCTTCTGAGTTTCTCTCTGCGGTTGCAGCCCCGGGGGGCGTGCTTTCCCTCCTTCTTCCTTTCTTTCTTCCCGGGGTTCCCGAGAGGTTGGCGGGAGTGGAGGAGGGGTGAGGAGGAAGGAAGGGGGTGGGGAAAGTCGGGCCTGG
The DNA here is from genome assembly GCF_029289425.2 of Pan paniscus. Taxonomy (NCBI): domain Eukaryota; kingdom Metazoa; phylum Chordata; class Mammalia; order Primates; family Hominidae; genus Pan; species Pan paniscus. The sequence goes on from NC_073258.2 coordinate 102,915,100, forward strand.
GCCGCGGTGGGCTTGCACAATGCGCGCGCCTCCGCGCGCTCCGCACCTTCGCTCCCGCCGGGCCGGGCTGGGAAAGGGGGAGGGGGGCCTCTGGCATTTGTGTGTGGGTGTGTTGCCAGCGGCGGCCGAGTTTGTGAAGTTGAGCCCTGGGCCCCTTTCCTTTGCGGCCTCTCGGTCCACTTCAGTCTCCTGGGGGAGTCAAATAATTGTTCTCTTGTTTTCCAGTGTTGATTAGAGGTGGGGGTAGAACCGGTCCATTTAGTTTTTTGCTCTTTCTTTCCTTCCCCCCTCCCGTTTCCCCTCCCCCTCCCGTAAGCATTTATTTTCCTCGCTGCTCAGGCGATTTCGGAATACAGGTTTCGGGCTTCCCCTGCCCAGACTTTCCTGGAAGTTGTTTATGGAGTTCTTTCACCCCTGCTCTTCCCTTGTGTGTTGGAACTTGGGCCGGCTTGCTGTTATCAAACTTAGTAGGTCGCGTGTTGGTTTCCCAGTTGTAGACTATTATTTACAGTCGGCTGAAACGCTTTTGAATTAGCCACATCTGTACGTTGCGCAGGAACTGAGTTGCGCTTTACAGTACCGAGGTTTTAACACAAGCCTTTGATAATACACTGCAGGTTGACTCATAGGCTAAGTCCTGCCTAGTTCAACTGTGATTAAAAGTTAATGTTTGGGAAGCGATGACTAATTCTAGGATCGCCATTGCTTTTTAATTCTTATTGCGGATATGAACATGGCTGCTATTCCACATACACAATGTTCGATTATTGTGCCAACTTGATTCAGCATAGAAGTGAAACTGTTGATAATGAGTGTTAACATTCCGATAGGTCCCAGTGGATTTGTTTTGTGTAGGGTTCTCTCTTTTTCTTTTTTATTTCTTCTTCTTTTTTTTTTTTTTTTTTTAAGAACTTGCTTCAGGCTAAACTTCAGCATAGGAACTTTGCCCAAAAGTTAATAGGTTTTCCAAATACTGCAATGTAGTTAGCCCACTCGGGATGTAACTTGAGTGGAAAGAAGAGTTACCGCCCCCACTCCCATTCCCTCTCCTATTTGCAGGCCTGTTGTATAGTCTCCTGTCGGAGACCAAAGGGTTTTGGAACTCAGAAAAACTCACTTAACGTGATGACAAAAACCCGGGTTAAGGAGGAGGAAAGAAGGAAAAACAATTTAGCTGCTTGCCTAAACACTTCAATTTGTCTTAGGTATGCTTTTTTCTCTTACCCCTCGAAGTGGGTTTATGGACTCATTGTGGGTAAATGTATGTTGGCATGCACCCTACAGACTGCACGGTATGTTTTCAAAGTATAATACACATAGATTGGATCCCCCATTTTGTGGCATCAGCCACAAAGAATTACAACTGGGAAGTGTACTTTTTCTTCTAGTAAATAATTTTTACAAGAATTTATATCCAGCAGTTCTAAAATTCATAAACTATTATAGTTTTTTTTGTTTTAAGTAAGTTTTTAAGTGTTTTGCATCTGTAAATTCGACTTTTATTTCTCCTAATGATTTCCTAAATCATACTTATTCTGATGGGAAACTCAAAAAGGTGTATCACTTTAAGGCATTAATGATTCTACTGAGTCCTTCCAGTTTCCTTACCTTTGTGAATCTAGGAAATTCTAACTTTTTGATAATCAAACTCTAATGCTAATTAAAAATATTTTAAAAATATGCAAGATTATGAATAGTACAAATCTAGGTTGTAAATACTATTGTTCACAACACAAACTGGTGACTGTAAGTTCTTTTATATACATCCATTTTTCCATCATGAAAACTATTTTATAAGGGAGAAAACAGGCATATGGAAGTTAAGATACTTGTTCAGTGTCACACTAGCCAACTTAGACTGGAACTCAGATCTTTGGGGTCTGAATGCAGAATTTTTTCTGCTTGTATAGAGTTGTGGATGTGTGTGAGTTCTTAAGTTAAAATTGGACTGATAACATCTTTATCTTCTACATACAAAGATATAGTTGGGTTTTTTTCATCCTGTTCATTGTAGATGGCTTTTAAGAACATTTGGGCAGTTCAAATTTGTTGCTCTCATTAAAATTTGTGTAATTTGTTATGATTTCTTTATTGGTGGCATTTTTATCATGGTGGGAATAAATGACAAGGGCTTGTTTTTTCTTGAGTTTGACCTAGAAAAAAAATTAATTACTTAAAACCTAGTAAAAAATGCATATTCTTTGTGTTGTGTTTATACTTAGAACATTTTAGAACTTGGAAAAGCACCCATAACTGCACTGACCTCTTAAAAATTAGGTTTTAAAATTCACTATTATTTTTGGAATGTTTTATTCATTCAGTACTAGTTGTCCTTACATGTCTAGTGTGGACTAGGGGAAATTCATTAGATGGACTGCTCATCAATACAATTACAAACATTTATAAAATTTATATTAAAATTATATAATATTAAAAGTATCCGTTTGAAAACCTGTGTTCTCCAGTGTCGAATATTAAATGCTGAAATTTTCCTTTGGTACTTAGATATTCGGCTGCAATTAAGCGCTGACTGGGAAATTTAAAGGGACTCAGTTGTGTTTTTTCTTTTTTAATTTTTCATCTTAATATTCCCTAATAGGCCAGTACTGATGCAGGCACTGCAGGAGCCCTGACTCCACAGCATGTTCGAGCTCATTCCTCTCCAGCTTCTCTGCAGTTGGGAGCTGTTTCTCCTGGGACACTGACCCCCACTGGAGTAGTCTCTGGCCCAGCAGCTACACCCACAGCTCAGCATCTTCGACAGTCTTCTTTTGAGATACCTGATGATGTACCTCTGCCAGCAGGTTGGGAGATGGCAAAGACATCTTCTGGTCAGAGATACTTCTTAAAGTAAGTGGAAATAATGGTGGGAGACAGTTATCTAAGAAAAATGTGTATTGGAAAACACAGTAAAGTGGTGTCAAGATACAGAATATCATTTATTTTTATGTTTTATTTAATATTTATGTTAAGCTCTGTAGCTCTGTTATATCTTCCATATATATGTTTCAGTTTGGTATGACCTAAATACCTTTGTTAGTATGGGTAATATTTTGAAAGCTTTACTGAGTCTTGGTTCTGAGCCTCTTTATAATCTTCTCTTTTGTGGAAGTTTGGTTATTCTCATTTTGAGCTTGTGCCAAACCTTTTAATTAGCCTAGCACAAAACAGAAAGAATACCATGAAAATTTTCAAATTCTGGGAATTACAGGGCTAGCAGCGTCTTACAAAATACGTATGGTGCTACTTGTATCTTTTTAAATAAGGATTTTATTGGTAGAGAACTACAAAATAAGGGCTTTTTGGGGAGTCTAATTTTACAGTATTTTAAATTGTGAAATGACAAGCACTACAACTGAAGCTTGATGTGACTTACCAATATTTCCCCCAAAAAATGTAAAGGGAAATAAAAATTTTTAGGTTTCATATGCAGTCGCTCAGTGGCAAACTTCTTTCAAGCTAGTAGGTCTTCACAACAGAAACCCTCCTCTCTGGGAAAACAAAAACATGACCGTTGGGTTGTTTATTTATTTTTATTTTTTCAGTCCTTTTGTGTTTAATAAAATGGCAGAATTACACTAGGCTGAAAAGACATAAATAGAATTTTCTCTCCTTTAATTTTGAAATTACAGATAAGACCTCAATTTTTTTCTGGCTTGTTTGGATCAAGTATATATTGAAATGTTGACTAAAACTAATTATGATAGGCTGAAATTGATGTCTTTAAAAAAGCTCACTTAATAGTGTTTAATCAGGTTGAGATAATAAAGTGAAAAACAGTGTAAGATTTGATTCGGATAGGTCTTGACAGTCTACTCCTAAGGCAAATGTAACATTTATTTATCATACCAGATAACACCATTAAGGATGTTTTGTTGTGTGAATCCTAATATGTGTTTTATATTGATTGTCTTCCAGGGTGGGTTGCTACCTTGTAATGTAAGATAGAAAGTTTTGTGACAGACTTACAGAAGAGCAAAGGAAAAGGTTTGATCATGAAAAGTTCGTACAGTTTTTTTTTGCCCCCTTTCCTGCAACTTTTTCTTTTCTTTTTTTTTTTTTTAAATTCATTTTCTGGTGTCCTGGTATCCATTTCAAAGGATCAGGTTTCAACCAGAACAGTAAAGGGCCTGAGACTGGAAAGTACACACAAGTCTGGCAAACTCATCTGCATGAGCAAGATCATTTGTTCTCAAGCAGACATCCAAAGTAAATGATTGAAAGAGCTGCTAGCTGTGAAGGATGTGTCTTGAAGGGGAAGGGAGTGGAAACAAACCAGGTTGTTAGGAAGAAAAAGAAAGGCTGCACTTTTTTGAACCTCTCCCTGCTGGGTCACATGCTGACCTGTGGAGATTGTTAAACAGCTTAATAGCCTGCTTTCCTTCTTTCTTTGGTTGATGCTGTGGCTAAAAGTATAAGGTTAAAGAGCAACATTTATGCTCTTCTTCTTAGTTCTTTGTATCTTGTAATAATTGCTTGTAGGTGATACCTGCCTACGATTTCATTATTTTGAATGAATGATCTTTTTTTGAGCTGAAATCAGTATTCTAGATACAGTTGGCCTTCCGTATCTGTGGGTTCAGCATTCATGGATTCAACCAACCTCTGATTGAAAATATTTGGAAAAAAATTACATCTGTATTGACTAATGTACAAACTTTTTTCCTTGTCATTATTTGCTAAATAATGTAACAACTATTTAGCCTTTATGTTGTATTAAGTATTATAAGTAATCTAGAGGTGATATAAAGTATATGGGAGAATATGTATAGGTTATATGCAAATATTATGCCACCTTATATGAAAGACCAGAGCGTCTGTGGATTTTAGTACATGTAGGAGGTCCTGGAACCAATCCTTGACCACAGATGCTAAGGAATGACTATTCATTTTTCAAAGTTTCCAGTGATTCTTCCTTTGTGAAGAAATGTTTCTCTTAAAGGTATTGATATATGTAGATGGATTAATGAAGGGTATATACCTTCCAACCCCAGTCACCTCAATTCACACCTGTCAACTATGGGCCTGTAAGGAAGATAAACCAGGCTAAAATAAATAAATCTCAAATTATGTCATAGGAGAAAAGGTTGCAAGGGTAGAGAGATATTTACCCGGAAAAGAAAAAACTGGGAGGAGGAGAGATAAGACATGATTGTTGTTTCAGTGTTTCTGGGGAACTTTTATGTGGGAGTAGGATTAGTCTTACTATATAAGAAATGTGAGGAATTTTGATTCCATAGAAGAATTTTCTTATATAAAACTTTTAAGAACTAGAAGAGTTTTCCTGGACAGGTAAATCTTGCTCAATAAATGTAGGTGAAATCATGGTTACTTGGTATCTGTCAGGGATTCTATGGAGGCCCCTAAACATTGGATGTGGGAGAAGAATGCTGTGGGCTTATAAAATTTTGTATTTTAAAGAGTATCTGCTTTATGAACATTATGCAATTTGGAGAAAAGTTATGAAATAAGATTATTTCACCTTCTCCAGTTAGCTACTTCCATGATGTTATGGACTGTATAGTTGTTACAACTTCTTTTTTGTGTACTGAACAGATAAATGAGATTAATATCCTAACCATTAGTCAAAGATGATGATAAACTAAGCTTTTGGTGCCAAGTTTCTGTTGTCAAAGTTCATTTTTATCCTAGTTTTGATGTTTTAAAATAGGGCTGTCTTGTAATCAATATTTATATACTGTCCTCTTGTATCTAAAGAGGAGTGTTGTTGTCATCAGATGTAGAATGAAGATTTAAATTAGTTGCCTATTTTACACTTGTTTCCGCAATGAAACATTTTATTTTAATCCATCTTTTTAGATATTTGTTGGAACTGACTTTTAAGTTACAAAGTCTATAACTTATTGAGATTTATATTTGGCATGAAGAACCTGACTATAAATGGTCCAGACAGGCAACACGATGTAATTTGAGAAAAAACTTAGAAATGTTGAATTAAGAAACAACCCAGTTGTTGGCCTTGTGACCATAGATGATTGAGTTTTTGAAGTTAGTTGGCCTATCATCTAGTTTCCAGGCAGCATGATTACTGAAAGATTATAAGCAGGCAATCATTCGTTGTTTTAAAGCCCTCCTTAGGTCAGTGAGATCTTGTGGAGGAGACTTGTACCTTACTTTGGCAAGTGATACGGTGGAAGTATGGTGCTAGTTACATTTATCAGTGGCTTGTTTTCAAGCTCTGGGATGAATGTGAAGTATGTAAACAAAGCTTAGCCATATAATATTTGTTCTGCTACATTTACTATTCAAAACTAATTCCTTTACCATCGTATTGAGCTTTCATTTTAAAAGAATTCATTCTCTTTATGACTCTGAGAGTTATTACCTTCTTCAGCTGTCTTACGGTTTTCCTACAGGAAATAGTTCTTCAAGTAGTTGGTCAACAACTTCCTATTTCTTTATAAGCTGCTGAATAACTTCCTGACTCAGTATTCTATAATATCTCTGGTTTCAAGGAGTGTTTTTACTTGCAAGTTTATTTTATTGACTGTGATGCCTTATAACTATTACCATGTTCAAAGATATGTGTTCTTATATATAATGTACCATGTAGGACCTTATAATTTGATTTAAGGAATCTGGATCAGTGATTTTAAAAGTTTGTACATTTGCATTGTTTTAATAATGTTCTAATAATTTTTAAAGCACAGTTTTGTTTCATTTCCATTGTTTATCATTTTCTGAATAACTGGCCACAATGTTTTCAGTCTGCGAAGATTCAAGGTTTTTTGTGGCTGTGATTTGATTAAGTTATATTGAGTAGCTTGGTATACAATTTAAAAAGGATATGTTTTTCAGAGATTTTTGACATTGCATGGCATAAAACTACCCATATTCCTATATTAATTTGCCTTGTAGATGTGATTGATCGCTATACATAGGCTGATTCTTTCTTTTTTCTTTCTTTCCTTTTTTTTTTTTTTTTTTGAGACAGAGTCTTGCTCTGTTGACCAGGTTGGAGTGCAGTGGCACGATCTCAGCTCACTGCAACCTCTGCCTCCTGGGTTCACGTGATTCTCCTGCCCCATCTCTACAAAAATACAAAAATTAGCCGGGTGTGTTGGCGCACACCTATTGTCCCAGCTACTCAGGAGACTGAGGCAGGAGAATTGCTTGAACCTGGCAGGTGGAGGCTGCAGTGAGTTGAGATTGCACCACTCCACACCAGCCTGGGCGACAGAGCCAGACTCTATCTCAAAAAAAAAAAAAAAGACTATGAACATATACAGTGTATGTTGTTATCATATACAGTGTACCTGGTATTTATACATTGTATACAGAACATATACAGTGTATCTTCATAATAAAGATTATGCCTTTTTAAAAGGAAGTTTCATGAAGAATAAGGCTATACTGTTTCTTTCTGTATCAAGTATAACCCAGAGTTTCCCTTTAAAACTGAAAAGCTTGTAATTTTGCCATTAAATGTTAAGTTGCACACGTGCACATGTATACACAAACAAAAAACCAGTTCGAATTGCAATCATGAAGTATTTCCCTATTTGAGGGAAGGCCAGTCTCTGCTTGTTTGTCTTGCTATTGAGGCTGAGTGGAGAGAGAAGATGAAAGTACGCCCTTAGCTCTGGGGGGTGGGGGAGAGCTTACTTCTGCTCAGTGGGTGGGCATCCCAGGGAAGAATGGCACACAGTGCCACAGTGATTTAGGGAGAGAACCCTGGAGAAACTGTATTCACCGGTGGCAGAAGAAAAACAGTTGGAAGATAGTAGATGTGACAGAGTAAATAGAACATAGAGATTAACATATTCCCTGGGAAAAATAATGGAATTTTTTTAGTGTGAACTAAGAAAGAAGTTCACCAGAACTTCTTTGCATTATTTAATTAATTTGCAGCATCATTCAAAGAACAGACTGTCACTTGGTGTGTTTAAAAATTATGATTCTTAGTTCTAGAAAGAATACTACAACTATCTCTGGAAGTTTAAATGTAGCAGACTCAATTGACTGCAAGATGGTAGGCTAATTTTCTTTTTAAAGTCACATTTAAAAAAAAATACCCTTTCCTAAAGCTTTATCTTAGCCATTAAAAAAAACCCAAACATCTAGATAGCATTTAAATAGTTGAAACTTGGAAAAAAAAAAAACCCAGGTTTTTACAACCGTAAGATAAGTCCTCTTTAGTTATGTAGAGAAATATTTTACTTTGTAGTTAGAAAAATAATGTGAATTCACAGCTTAAAATACTCAGAGTATCATGACTCTGCATTGCCTTGTACCTTAAGGCTTTGAGGGGAGGTAAACTCTAAACCGTTTTATTGCCAAAATATATATAGAAATTTAAGCTTAGGACCAATCAAAGTGAAGTCATTTTAAAAATCAGTTGCTAAGATTTAAGATTATTCAAACTTAATGTTACCCTCTGTAATAGCATAATTTAGCCATTAATTGTGGCTTGAAGGTTTTTAATAATAGCTGAGTAGCATTGTATAAAGGGAGGTCTTAAAGAACTGTGTCGTTCTATAACTGTGGTTACTAGGTGATGCACTTCTTACAAAAAGGGCTTCTGATTCTAGGATTAATCAGAACTACAAGCCATGAAAGGGACATTGCCGTTTCTATGAAGAAGAATTGCTTCATGGTTCTGGTTGCTCAAATGCTGTAGCACCACGTTTCCTGGGAACAAGTACTGCCACCGTGGAAGCACTTTTATTTACGTAGGGCTTGACCCCTTCTAAATGCAAACAAAGAAGTTTGGTTTAAATCACAGCAGTCCTCCCCACCTCCCCTTTAATATTCTAGACAAGGAAAATGGTCAGTATTTAATCCTCATTTTGCTCCTAGCATGAGAAGAATCATAATTTTTAAACACACCAACCAAGTGATAGTCTGTTGTTTCTTTGAATGATGTTGCAAATTAATAAAATAATGCAAATGGCAGTATCTATTATTTGGGTTTTCTTCCACCAGATATTTCCAGTGCTTTGTTTGTGGTTAGTGCCATTACTTCATGTGCTGTCACTTTAATTTGTGTCTCTATCTCTTTAAGGGATGTTAGTCACTCGACTATCAAGTTCTTCAGCAGGATTCTCAGTTGGGGGTGGGTGAGGGGACATTTTATTAAAAGCTCCTTCCTTTGTCTTCTTGCAATTGATTGCTTAACCTAAAGGGAGAGGAGTTCTGTTTGTTTTTAAAGTAAGGTGTTTATTTGGCCAGTAAGTATGTTTAGAGAGTTGATACTTGCATGAAAATTGCTGCAGATTTGATTTGGGATTTGGAGTAAAGATAGTGTGTTTGTTAAAGTGTTACTGTGTGCTTTGACAAAATGGAATGTAGTATAGAAAGTTGCTTGAAATTCAACTTCTCGTATATCCTGAACTGACTGTAATAAGGAGCAGACTTTTGGGATAAAAAGTACATACGCTGCCACCTAGGAGGTGAAGCAAGATGTGGATTTTTTTTCCCTATATATGGAAATAGATGTGGGGGTTCTTTTGTTTTATATTTATAAAATAGTCCTCCCTCACTCTTATTCCTTCATGTGTGGTAGTCCCTCCCCACCATCCATGAGTTTCCTTTCCAAAGTTTCAGTTACCTGCCATCAACTGTGGTGTAAAAATATTAAAATGGAGAATTCCAGAAATAATTCATGGTCAGCCGTCATAGCTCACATCTGTAATCCCAGCACTTTGAGAGGCTGAGGTGGGCATATCCTTTGAGCCCAGGAGTTCAAGACCAGCCTGGGCAATGTAGCAAGATCTCATCTCTACTAAAAATACAAAAAAATTAGCCGAGCATGGTGGCACCTGCCTGTAGTCCCAGCTACTCGGGAGGCTTAAGTGGGAGAATCACCTGAGCCTGGGAAGTCGAGACTGCAGTGATTGTGCCACTGCATTTCAGCCCAGCCTGGGCAATGGGAGTGAGACCTTGTCTCAAAAAAAAAACTAAAAACAGAAAACCAGTTCGTAAGTTTTAAATTGCAGTGTTCTGAGTATCGTGATGCAATCCTGCAATCTTGTGCTGTCCAGTCTGGGATGTGAATTCTCTCTTTGGTCAATGCATCCATACTGTCTATGCTACCTCCCATGCCACCACCCCATTGGTCACTTAGTAGCCACCTCAGTTGTCAGATCCAAAGACTATAGTATATATATAGGATATAGGGTTTGGTACTATCTGCTGTTTCAAGCATCCACTGTGGGGCTTGGAACATTTCCCCTGAGGATAAGTGGGGGACTGCTGCCTCTGATTTTAGGCATTTCTTTTAATAAGGTATATTATTTTTTTGTATTTGTTTGGTTTATTTTGAGACGGAGTCTTAAGTCTGTCACCCAGACTTGGAGTGCAGTTGCATGATCACTGCTCACAGCAGCTTCTACATCCCAGGCTTGTGTGATCCTCCCACCTGAGCCTCCTGAGTAGGTGGGACTACAGGCATCCACCACCATTCCTGGCTAATTTTTAAATTTTTTGTAGAGACCAGGTTTTACCATGTTGCCCAGGCTGGTCTCAAACTCCTGGACCCAAGTGAACCTTAGGCATGAACCACCACACCTGGCCAGGCATATGGTTTTTGTTATAAAACTAACATTTATTAGAGAGAATCAGAAAATTCAGGAAAAGAGAAAGGGGGCCTGGCGCAGTGGCTCATGCCTGTAATCCTAGCCTTCTGGGAGGCTAAGGCGGGCAGATAACTTGAGGGTAGGAGTTCAAGACCAGCCTGGCCAACAGTAAAAACCGATCTCTACTAAAAATAGAAGGAAAAAAAATGGGCGTGGTAGCCCATGCCTGTAATCCCAGCTACTCCTTTTGGGAGGCTGAGGCATGAGAATCGTTTGAGCCCAGGAGGCAGAGGTTACAGTGAGCCAGCATCACGCCACTGCACTACAGCCTGGGCAACAGAGCCAGACTCTGTCTCAAAAAAAAAAAAAAAGAAGGAAACACCAGATTCTGCCAGTGAGAGGTGTTTGAAGAACCTTGTTTTCATAGCCTGTGTGTAAACGTATATTTTGAAATTTAGTTTTTAGGGAAGTAACCTGTGCATTGATTTAGCAAATCCCTTAATACTGTAAGGTTTATAAAGAAAAAGAGCAGGCTGGGTATGGTGGCTCACGCCTGTAATCCCAGCACTTTGGAAGGCCAAGGCGGGCGGATCACCTGAGGTCAGGAGTTTGAGACCAGCCTGGCCAACATGGTGAAACCCCATCTCTACTAAAAAACAGAAAAATTAGGCAGGCGTGGTGGCAGGCGCCTTAATCCCAGCTACTTGGGAGGCAGAGGCAGGATAATCGTTTGAACCTGGGAGGCGGAGGTTGCAGCAGTGAGTCGAGATCGAGCCATTGCGCTCTAGCCTGGGGGACAAGAGCGAGACTTCTCTCAAAAAAAAAGAAAAGAAAAGAGCAATGACCCTGTTTTCTTTATCTCTGGCTTGCAGCTTGCATTCTTCAGAGGCAAGCACTTTCCACTCCTTCTAGGTGTTTTTCCCGCTGGTACTTTTAAAAATTCCATATTTGTAAAATGTGTTACATTGCTATTTCTTGAATTTTCATCACCCCTCAAAATCCTTTTCTTAATCCTCCCATTATAATGACTATAATTGTTTTGTTAAATATTTTTACATTATGACAATTCATGTTGTGCCTACAGCAGAGTCATATAATGTACTATGATTTTCTGGAAAATTCTGTATTTCCTTGCCTGGCCAACTGTGATTTTGTTTTTGCTGTGATTTTTTGTTTTTTATTTCTGTTGCTTCTTGCCCACCTTACAGCTATCCTTAGAGTCCTTTGTCTTCCTGCTCTGTGCTAGACTTGTTGCTTCAGAGTTGTCATGTTAGGATGTGCCTTGGCTTTCATCCTGGGGAGTTTCTGAATCACTCTTATGGGTTGGGTACCCAATTTTTCTCTTTCTTTATTTGCTCACTCTTTGAGTTTGTTCATCCCCTAGAAATTTGCAGAAGAAAGGGGTACATGGGAGGTAGCTGTGTTGAGATCTCTTGTCTCTAAAACTATCTTTCTCTGTTAACATTTAGTGGGCAGTTTGGTTGTAGCATTTAAGCTTATTTTCTCGTGAAATTTTGATGGCATTACTCCGTTTTCTTTTTTTTTCGAGACACAGTCTTGCTCTGTCACCCAGGCTGGAGTGCAGTGGCTCGATCTCGGCTCACTGCAAGCTCCGCCTCCTGGGTTCATGCCATTCTCTGGCCTCAGCCTCCCGAGTAGCTGGGACTACAGGCACCCACCACCGTGCCCAGCTAAGTTTTTGTATTTTTAGTAGAGACGGGGTTTCACCGTGGTCTCGATCTCCTGACCTCGTGATCCGCCCACCTCGGCCTCCCAAAGTGCTGGGATTACAGGTGTGAGCCACCATGCCCGGCCACTCCATTTTCTTTTTCTTTTTTTTTTTGTTTTTTTTTGTTTTTTTTGAGATGGATTCTTGCTTTGTCACCCAGGCTGGAGTGCAGGGGTGTGATCTCAGCTCATCGCAATCTCTGGCTCCTGGGTTCAAGCGATTCTCCTGCCTTAGCCTCCCAAGTAGCTGGGATTACAGGCGTGTGCCACCATGCCCCAGCTAATTTTTGTATTTTTAGTAGAGGCAGGGTTTCACCATGTTGGCCAGGTTGGTCTCGAACTGCTGACCTCAAGTGATCTGCCTGCCTCAGCCTCCCAAAGTGCTGGAATTACAGGCATGAGCTGCTGCGCCCGGCACTCCATTTTCTTCTAGCTTCCAGTTTGCTAATTGAGTGTTTGCTTTCCTTGGGGATTTTAGTATTTTGTTCTTTATATTGGGGGTCTGAAATTTCGTGATGTCTGTTGATATGCTCTTTTAAAATTCATTGTAAACAATGCCTAGTCATGTATCAGTTCATGTAAAGAAACTCGGTCTTCAATATGGATGATGCCCCTCAAGATTTTGCAGTACAGTTGCCGTAAAGTACAATTTACAGGACTGTCTTTCAGGCATGGAATCTTTCAGTCCTGGAAAACATTTCTTTTATGAGTTCCTGGGCAATTTCTTCCAGCCTGTTTTATCTGTTATTTTTTTTCTGGAATTCTTGCTAGTCAGGATAACTCTTTTAATTTTCTTATCTTATCACACTATTTTCTTTCACTTAGCATTTTGTTATGTTTTCTGGGAGATCCCTTCAACTTTAACTTTTAATTTTTCTGTTGATTTTGTTTTCTTTTGTTTCTGAGATGATGTGGGAGGGGGGCGGTCTCACTCTGCTGCCCAGGTTCGAGTGCAGTGGCGCCATCTCAGGTTACTGCAACCTCTGCCCCTGGAGCTCAAGCAATCCTCCCTCCTCAGTGTCCTAAGTAGCTGGGATCACAGATTGCGTATCACCATGCCTGGCTAAGTATTTGTTTTTGGTAGAAATGGGTTTCACCATGTTTCCCATGGTTGGTCTCAAACTTGTGAGCTCAAGTGATCTGCCTGTGTCCACCTTCAGAAGTGATGGGATTACAGGGATGAGCCACCGTGCCTAGCCAGATTTTTTTTTTTTTTAAGACAAGGTCTTCCTCTGTTGCCCAGGCTGGAATGCAGTGGCACGCTCAGGTCTCACTGCAGCCTCAACTTCTGAACCTCAGGTGATCGTCCTGCCTTAGCCTCCGCAAGTAGCTGGGACCGGCTAATTTTTGTGTGTGTATGTTTTGTAGAGACAGGGTTTTACCATGTTGCCCAGGCTGGTGTCGAACTCCTGGGCTCAAATGATCCACCCACCTTGGCCTCCCAAAGTGCCGGGATTACAGGTGTGAGCCAGTGCGCCTGGCCAGATTTTCTTTTTTCCCAAAAAGCTATTTCTCATTCTTTTTTTTTTTCTTTTCTTTTCTTTTTTTTTTTTTTGAGACAGAACTTCGCACTGTTGCCCAGGCTGGAGTGCGGTGGCACAATTTCGGCTCACTGCAGCCTCTGCCTCCTGGGTTCAAGTGATTCTCCTGCTTCAGCCTCCAGAGTAGCTGGGATTACAGGCATGCGCCATCATGCCTGGCTAATTTTTTTATATTTTTAGTAGAGATGGGGATTCACCATGTTAGCCAGGCTGGTCTCGAACTCCTAACCTCAAGTGATCCGCCTACCTCAGCCTCCCAAAGCGCTGGGATTACTGATGTCAGCCATATAACGCCTGGCCTGTTTATCATTCTTAATTTACAGTGAGTCTTTTCTGAGCTCATTGTTTATTATTTTTAATAACATGCTGTTCTTATTTTATGGTTGTAGTAATATAATATCTCCCTTAGGATATTATACTGTTTCTTTTTATATTTTGTGCTGATGCCTTCATTGTCTAGGTAGGCTTCATTGGAGAGTAATACAACAGGAGCCAAGCCCGGAAGTTGCAGGGACCCCTGAATGCCACTGTCTTAGTAATTTCCTCTTTTAGCAGCCAATATCTCTAGCTAAGTCTGCCAGTCTGGAGAGCACCAGTGGTGATGGGGGTTAGGACTGAATACCAGTGTTCTTGGGCTTGACAATGTGGGGCCTCATCCCTGCTCTCAGCTATGTCATGTGTTTGAATCCAGAGTCTCCAGGTCTATTTCTCTGAAATCTGAATAATCGATTTCCTCCTTGGGCCAAGCAGAGAGGTATGCAGTAGGTTTTTAAAAAGTTGTATGTAAGCTGAATTTTTGTGAATCCAGTTTATAATTACAGGTTGACTATAGGAAGTTGCCAATTTTCTAAGCCCAAAACAGTGACTATTAGCAATTTTTTATGATTTGGTTTAAACCTTACAAAATCACTTTTTACTGAATCCTTGATATGGTTTGGCTGTGTTCCCACTGAAATCTCAATGTGAATTTTATCTCCCAGAATTCCCACATGTTGTGGGACAAACCCAGTGGGAGGTAATTGAATCACAGGGGCCGTTCTTTCCCGTGCTATTCTCGTGATAGTGAATACGTCTCGTGAGATCTAATGGGTTTATCAGGGGTTTCCGCTTTTGCTTCTTCCTCATTTCTCTCTTGCCCCCGCCATGTAAGAAGTGCTTCTCACCTCCCGCCATGATTCTGAGGCCTCCTTAGCCATGTGGAGTTGTAAGTCCAATTAAACCTCTTTTTCTTCCCAGTCTTGGGTATGTCTTTATCAGTAGCATGAAAATGAACTAATACAGTACATTGGTACCAGTAGAGTGGGGCATTGCTGAAAAATACCCAAAAATTTGGAAGTGACTTTGGAACTGGGTAACAGAGGTTGGAACAGTTTGGAAGACTCAGAAGAAGACAAGAAAATGTGGGAAAGTTTGGAACTTCCTAGAGACTTCTTGAATGGCTTTGACAAAAATGCTGATACTGATGTGAACAGTCCAGGCTGAGGTGGTCTCAGATGGAAATGAGGAACTTCTTCGGAACTGGAGCAGAGGTGACTCTTGTTACGTTTTAGCAAAGGGACTGGTGGCAGTTTGCCCTTGCCCTAGAGATTTGTGGAACTTTGAACTTGAAAGAGATGATTTAGGTATCTGGCCAAAGAAATTTCTAAGCAGCAAAGCATTCAAAAGGTGACTTGGGTGCTGTTAAAAGCATTTAGTTTTATAAAGGAAGCAGAGCATAAAAGTTCAGAAAATTTGCAGCCTGACAATGCAGTAGAAAATAAAAACCCAGTTTTTGAGGAGAAATTCAAGCCAGTTGCAGAAATTTGCATAAGTAGCAAGGAGCCTAATGTTAATCCCCAAGACCAAGGGGAAGATGTCTCCAGGCCATGTCAGAGACCTTCACGTCAGCCCCTCCCATCACAGGCCTGGAGGCCCAGGAGGATATGGTTTTGTAGGCTGGGCCCAGGGTCCCTGTGCCGTGTGCAGTCTAGGGACTTGGTGCCCTGTGTCTCAGCCACTCCAGCTGTGGCTGAAAGGGGCCAATGTATGGCTCAGGCTGTGGCTTCAGAGGTTGGAAGCCCCAAGCCTTGGCAGCTTCCACTTGGTGTTGAGTGTGCAGTTGCACAGAAGTCGAGAATTCAGGTTTGGGAACCTCTGCCTAGATTTCAGATGCATGGAAATGCCTGGATGTGTGGGCAAAAGTTTGCTGCAGGGGCGGGGCCCTGATGGAGAACCTCTGCTAGGGCAGTGCAGAAGGGAACTGTGGGGTTGGAGCCCCCACACAGAGTCCCCACTGGGGCACTGCCTAGTGGAGTTGTGAGAAGAGGGCCACCATTCTCCAGACCCCAGAATGGTAGATCCACTGACACCTTGCATCGTGCTCCTGGAAAAGCTGCAGACACTCAGTGCCAGCCTGTGAGAGCAGCCAGAAGGGAGGCTGTACCCTGTAAAATCACAGGGGCGGAGCTGCCCAAGACCATGGGAATCCATCTCTTCTATCAGTGAGACCTGGAGTCACAGGAGATCATTTTGGAGCTTTAAAACGTGACTGTCCCACTGGATTTCGGACTCGCATGGGCCCTGTAACCCCTTTGTTTTGGCCAATTTCTTCCATTCAGAATGGCTGTATTTACCCAGTACCTGTACCCGCATTGTATCTAGGAAGTAACTAGCTTGCTTTTGGTTTTACAGGCCCATAGGTGGAAGGGATTTGCCTTGTCTCTGATGAGACTTTGGACTGTGGACTTTTGGGTTAATGCTGAAATGAGTTAAGACTTTGGGGGAACTGTTGGGAAGGCATGATTGGTTTTGAAATATGAGGACATGAGATTTGGAGGGGCCAACGGCAGCATGATATGATTTGGCTGTGTCCCCACTGAAATCTCAACTTGAGCTGTATCTCCCAGAATTCCCACGTGTTGTGGGAGGGACTCGGCGGGGGGTAATTGAATTATGGGGTCTAGTCTTTCCTGTGCTATTCTCATGATAATGAATAAGTCTCACGAGATCTGATGGGTTTATCAGGGGTTTCCGCTTATGCTTCTTCCTCATTTCTCTCTTGCCACTGCCATGTAAGAAGTGCCTCTCACCTTCCACCATGATCCTGAGGCCTCCCCAGCCATGTGGAACTGTTTAAGTCCAATTAAACCTCTTTTACTTCCCAGTCTCAGGTATATCTTTATCAGCGTTGTGAAAATGAACTAATACAATCCTTAAGTGCTTTTAACAAGCAAATGCTTACTTCATTTATATTTGTCCTTATCAGTATCAGTTTTGCTAGCTTACCTTTTTGCATGTTAGATTTTCTTAAAGGGAGAATTACAGATGTGACACGAGAGTGGTTAGCATTGAATGGACAGTCTAAGAATTTTGTTCAGAAGGTTTGGATTCTGGTCAGAGAGCCTGGAGATATAATTTCTATTCTTATGTATGATAAGGGAGGTAGTCCTATCTGTTCGTTTGCCATTTCCAAGTTCTTCATCTAGTTAATATGAACAGCTTTAAAAATTAGGGCTTTAAAGTAAAACAGCCTTATATAATTATTGGCCTCTCTCTCTCTTCCTTTGTCTCTCCCTCTCTTCCTTTTTTACCTCCCTCCCTCCCTCTCTGCTTCCCTTTCCCCAAACCCTGTGTCCCCTCCCCAGTCTCCTGACACTGTCTCTTTCTTTCTCTCATCAGTATAGATGGTGGTAGGAAAAATGTTTATATCTAAATTGATCAGTAACTGTAAATATGCAGTATACTGCATAAGTTAACCTTGAGATGTGTTTAACTGAGTTTTATCTCAGTTTCTCCCTGGCAGGTGGTGCTCATTTAATAGAGAACTCAAAAAAGTAGCCTGTGTTCAGTCCCTAATAGACCATTGTTGATGTCATAGAATAATTTTTTTTTCTATATACTATCATATGGTCAGGTAGGCATTTTTAGAGAATGAGTTAGAATTTCATGAAGACTGGGTTTAGGTTAAAATACATTCATCTGGGCCAGGTGCAGTGGCTCTCGCCTGTAATCCCAGCACTTTGGGAGGCTGAGGTGGGCGGATCACGAGGTCAGGAGTTCAAGACTAGCCTGACCAACATCGTGAAACCCCATCTCTACAAAAACACAAAAATTAGCTGTGCATGATGGTGGGTGCCTGTAATCCCAGCTGCTCGGGAGGCTGAGGCACGAGAATCTCTTGAACCCAGGAGGCAGAGGTTGCCGTGAGCCAAGATTGCGCCATTGCATTCCAGGCTGGGCAACAGAGCGAGACTCTGTCTCCAAAAAAAAAAAAAATTTACCCATAGATGATGGCTGAGATGTGTTAGGACCCTTTATTGTTTTTTATCTCAAGTTGAATTTCTCCAGGTCCCATTTTTCAGTAGTCTTGTCCTTGTTTAGGTAAAAAGTGATTACATAGGAAAATCTGTTGGGTGAAAAGGAAGCAAAACTTTTTTTTTTTTTTCCCGAAATGGGGTCTTGCTCTGTCACCCAGGCTGGAGTGATGCAGTGGCACTATCTCAGCTCACTGCAACCTCCGCCTCCGCCTCCTAGGTTCAAGTGATTCTCCTGCCTCAGCCTCCCCAGCAGCTGGGATTACAGGCATGCACCACCACACCTGGCTAATTTTTGTGGAGATGGGGTTTTGAACTACTGACCTCAAGTAATCCGCCTGCCTCAGCTTCCCAAAGTGCTGGGATTATAGGCGTGAGCCACTGTGCCCGGCCAGAAACCTTTTAAAACTGCATACAAGCAAAACCAGACCAGAGCACCATATAGCAGTCAGAGAAGAGGGTTTTCTGAGTCATAAATATTGACTCAGAAAAAAAATTCAATATTTTTCTGAGTCAAAAATATTGAATGGTGTGAGGAAGAGTGGAACAGAATTGGTACACCTTAGTTCGTGTAAAATAAGGAAGTGTGTTAGAATAGCCAAGTGCTAAGGTTAGAAATGAGCTAAATAAATGGAGATTCCTGAGACCCTGCCTGGAACCAATTCTTACCAGTGTTAAGGTCACAGTTAAAATTTCCCAAGCTCTCCCGGATAATGATTGATTGATTGATTGATTGACAGGCTCTCATTCCAGTTGCCCAGGCTGGAGTGCAATAGTATGATCTTGGCTCATTGTAGCCTCAATCCTCTGGACTTAGGTGATTCTCCACCTCAGCCTCCTGAATAGCTGGGACTACAAGAGTGTGCCACCACACCTGGCTAATTTTTGTGTCTTTAGTAGAGATGGAGTCTTGCCGTGTTGCCCAGGCTGGAATCAAACTCCTGGACTCAAGCAATCTGCTCACTTCAGCCTCCCAAAATGCTGGGATTACAGGCATGAGCCACCACACCTGACCTCTCCTGGATAACTACTCTTTTTTTTTTTTTTTTAAGATTTAAAAAAACTGGTAAAGAGTTGTCCAAATACAGATGTTTCTATTTTTCCTCTACACATGTTCAGACTGATACAGGTTATGTTTCCAAAATCATGTAGTTTGGATGGGTTCCAAATGATGTAATAGGATCACTTTTAACCCCTCCCAGCTGGAGGGTATGCAGGCTTTCCTGTTAGGACTAGTACAGATCTCTTCTTATGGGTGAGAAAATAGTCACTGTTTCTTTGCAATGATATGTAAGTGTCATTGTCCTCTGTGTTTGAGGATAAACCATGCCCTTTTTGTACCTGTCTGTCTTCTTTGAGTTGGTGCCCATCATACTGCAGATAAGAATTTGCACAGCTTATCAATAAGCCAGTTCTCTCTCTTCCCTCAAATACTGGGTGGTTTTCTCAAAAAAGACCCACATGGTTCGGGATAAAGTGTTTGATTACTTGCTTTGATGTAGTTATAATTTCTAAAACTGTAGCCCAAAAGAGTAGCCAATGCTTAGTCTTTAGTAGGCCATTGTCGATGTTGCTCTTCCTGCCATTCTTTTCTGTGAACTCACTATAAGTGCTTTGGATCTCTTGATTTTATAAACACCTATGTAGTGGTTTTATGTAGCAGGCGTTGTTCTGAGGGTTTACTGGATCCCACTCTGTGTAATAGGGACAAAATTAATAACATGCCAGTCTTGATGGACTGGATAGGTCTCAAAACTTCATTGTAAGTCATGTGTCTTGTTTGCCTTTTCATTGGTAACTGTCCCTCATGATTGAGGCTATGAGTTCAATAAAGAGAGATCTTGCCGTCTTTGTTCAGCATTATGTGTGTAGCTCTTGATACATTTATTGGCAGATGACATGCTATAGAGTGCTCATTTATTTCAGAGTCCATTGGTCGACAGTGTTCCTGATTGATGACTGTAGTTTCTGCATAATTATGATTGCCCTTTTCGCTCTTGAAAGTATCCCACAATGGCTGATAAATTACATATGCGAACTAGAGTATTTACTATGTGTATTCTAAAGTTAATTTTATGAGTTTGAGATTATTTTTAAGCTTTAACAGGAACTATTATAAAAGGGTACTGTTTGTCTTCTGGATATAAAGTGACAGTAGTTCACTTTGTGGTATTATAAATTTTGTTCCATGGGCAGTGAATATCTGATTGCTTTAGGATTAAATGAGTAAGAAATTCTGTTGTAAAAGTGATACCAAGCCTGGCCAACATGATGAAACCCTGTCTCTACTAAAAATAGAAAAATTAGCTGGGCACGGTGGTGTGCACCTGTTGTCTCAGCTACTCGGGAGGCTGAGGCAGGAGAATCGCTTGAACTTAGGAGGTGGAGGTTGCAGTGAGCTGAGATCTCACCACTGCATCCCAGCCTGGGCAACAGAGTGAGACCCTGTGTCAAAAAAAATTTAAAAAAGAGTGATACCGGTGAGCAGACAACTCTGGAAGGCTGAGAGAAAAGTCATGAGGTAGTAGCATGGGTCAGATACTACTCAAGTCACGCTTAAGGGAGTTAGCATTTTCAGCTAGTGATTGTGTGGACATTGGAGGAGTCAAAGACAGAGCTGCCAAAAGGTTTTCCGGTAAAACCAAAGGTCTTTTCCCTCCCCACCTTGAATGACATTGCATCTCAAGAGAGTCCTCGCTTGATGCTGTTAATTAATTAATCTCAGTTTACTTTGCATTCTGACTTTGGGTATTTTTTTCATTTTTTGAAAAACAGTTCTTCTGATATCAAAACACTTGAAAAGCCATTTAATGACTTGGTTTTATTCACTGTTTGAGACAGATTGTTTCAAAGTGAGGACTATGCGTTACACAAACATTGTTAACTATAATTGTATCCTGTATACATTTTTTAAAGGTTTGTTTTGATGTTGGCACCTGTTTAAGATTTTCCTTTTTTGCTTCTTTTTGACACCATTTGTCAGAAAATGCTGGTTGAAAGGGATTGTTTGCATTTCATTTTTTGGTAAATTCAGCTTCATGTTCATTTGTTTACCAATAAACTTATTAGAATTATGCAAAGTGAATATAAACCGTTTACACACATTGGTTACTCTTGTTTCAGTTAGTAATTATCACTGCAAATTGAATTAATAGTAAAATGTGTAAAACATTACAATTTTTTCCTTTTTTTATTTATTACTGGCATAGGGGCCCGGCATAGTGGTTCATGCCTGTAATCCCAGCGCTTTGGGAGGCCAAGGCAGGAGATCACCTGAGGTCAGGAGATGGAGACCAGCCTGGCCAACATGGTGAAACCCCGTCTCTACTAAAAATACAAAAATTATCTGGGAGTGGTGGTGCGTGCCTGTAATCCCAGCTACTCTGGAGGCTGAGGCAGGAGAATCGCTTGAACCAGAGAGTTAGAGGTTGCAGTGAGCCAAGATGGCGCCACTGCACTCCAGCCTGGCAACAGAGTGAGACTCCATCTCAAAAATAAATAAATAAATAAACAAACAAACAATTTGGTTTAAAAAATACTAGGATTTTACTTAAAAAGATTTTTAAACTCGACAATTCTTACTAAGCTCTAGGATTTTAAGTTTATTAATAAAACTTTTGTGGCACACAGAATTTTGGGGTTTTTTTGGGACAGAGCCTCACTCTGTTACCCCAGGGATGGAGTACAGTGGCGATCTCAGCTCACTGCAGCCTCCACCTCCTGGGTTCAAGCAATTCTCCTGCCTCAGCCTCCCGAGTAGCTGGGACTACAGGCACGTGCTACCATGCTCGGCTAATTTTTGTATTTTTTGTAGAGATGGGGTTTCACCATGTTGCCAAGGCTGGTTTCAAACTCCAAGGCCCAAGTGATCTGCTTGTCTTGGCCTCCCACAGGGCTGGGATTACAGGCATAAGCCACCACGCCTGGCCTAGAATTTATCTAATGTCAAAGTTTAATATGGTTTTGGAAGGAAGTTAGGAGTTTCACAAATGCTTATAATTAAGAAATAAGTTTAGATGACAATAGCATATTAGGCTGTTAAGAT
Source organism: Pan paniscus (assembly GCF_029289425.2). Taxonomy (NCBI): domain Eukaryota; kingdom Metazoa; phylum Chordata; class Mammalia; order Primates; family Hominidae; genus Pan; species Pan paniscus. The sequence continues at coordinate 102,937,244 of NC_073258.2, forward strand.
TTCAACTCTGCTGTTTTATAGGAAGCCACATGGAGGTCATTTATGGTTACTGGTTATCTTAGTCAGCTTGGGCAGCCATTAAAAAATAATACCGTAGACTGGCCCAAACGAGAGAAATGTATTTCTTATAGTTTTGGCATGGTAGATTTCATCCTGAGGTCTCTTCTCTTGGTTTGTAGTTGGCTGTCAATCTCCCTGCATGCTCACATGACCGCTTTTTGTACATACAGTAAAAAAAAAACACACTGTCATGTCATTTTTTTGTAAGGGAACTGATTTCGTCATGAGGACCCTGCCACTCTCATGACCTGATCTAATCGTAATTAACTCCAAAGACCCTATCTCCAAATGTCAGCACATTGAGGGATTAGCACTTCAGCGATGACTTTTGGGAGGACACAGATATTTAGTCCAAAACACTGTTTTAACTGAAAAGAGTTTGCATTATGGACGTTTATGTTTGAAAAATCAGCTATTTAGATAGTGGTGGTCTCTCACTTTATTTGCCATTGACTTGTTAGGGAAACCTTTTGCTTTCTCATTTCAAGGTGCTAGATTAGTACCTTATTATACTTAATCTGTTAACTGTGATTTAGAAATATCAGGATGCTATAAACAGCATGGAATTATGTGCAGATATACGATTGAGAGTTGGATTTTTTTTACATCTCAGTATTGTTCTGCATATTATTCAGAGGTATGTACTTTGTCCTAATATGCTATGTTATGGCTCTTTTTTTAATCTATGAAAAATTAAATATATATTTATTTATATATGTATAATATATATTAAAAATATATATATATTTAAGAATGCATAAAACACACTTACTCTAAATAGTGATTTTGATGGAAATACGCTTCCAGGTTAACCACTCTCCAGGTTAATAAAGAGAATATTGCTAGTTCCTTAGAAATCTTCCACGTACCTCTCACAGATGACATCCCTTTCCCTCTATCCAGAGGTAACTTCTGGCCTTTTATTTTACCTTTTTTTAAATTTGAGAGATAGGGTCTCACTCTGTTGCCCAGGTTGGAGTATAGTGGCCTGATTACTGCTCACTGCAGCCTTGACCTCCTGGGCTGAAGCGATCCTCTGGCTTCAGCCTCCTGAGTAGCTGGGATTGCAGGTACATGCCACCATGCCAGCTAATTTGTTTTCTTGTGTTTTTTTGAGATGGAGTTTCACTATTTTTGCCCAGGTTGGAGTGCAATGGCGCAGCCTCAGCTCACTGCAACCTCTCCCTCCTTGGTTCAAGTGATTCTCCTGCCTCAGCCTCCTGAGTAGCTGGGATTAAAGGTGCATGCCGGCTAATTTTGTATTTTTAGTAGATTCGGGATTTCACTGTGTTGGCCAGGCTGGTCTTGAACTCCTGACCTCAGGTGGTCTGCCCACTTTAGCCTCCCAAAGTACTGGGATTACAGCCTGACCATAATTTTTAATTTTCAATTTTTTGTAGAGATGGTGTCTCACTATGTTGCCTAGGCTGGATTATTTTTTAGTTTTACCATCTACATGTGTATTTCTTTCAGTTACCTACTACTGCATAACAAACTACCCTAAAACTTATGGCTTAAAACAACCATTTTATTGTATCTTACAAATTTGTGAATTAGGGATTCAGTCAAGGCACAGCAGGGTGATTCTTTTCCATGCAGCATTGATGGAGGTCACTCAGTGCCATTCAGCTGGCAGACGGGATCCAAAGATAGCTTCACTCATAGGTCTTGCTTGCACTTTGATGTGGATGGCTGGAAGGCTGGGCTTAGCTGGAACTGTGTACCAGAGTGTGTGTACATGGCCTTTCTAGCATTGCGGTCTGAAGGCAGTTGGATTTCTTAAATGGCAGCTGAGATTTCCTAGAGAGGCAGCCTCAAGAGGCTTGGGCAGAAGTTTCAAGCTTCTTCAAATCTAACCTTGGACATCCCATTGTATTGGTCAGGCCAGTCACCAAGACCAGGATGGATTCAAGCCAAAGGAATTAGACTTCATTTTTCAATGGGAGGAATAGTAAAAAAATTGGTGGTCATTTTTAATTTGCCACAGTTCTTATAATAGTTCTAATTTTTAAAATTTTATATAAATGAAGTGATATCTGCAAATATTTTTGCAGTTTGCATCTTTTGATCAATTTTGTGGGACTCGTGAATGTTAGTGTAGTTCATTTTTATTGCTGTATATTTTCATAGCTGTGTGGCTCTATTGTATAGCTAGACCACAGTTTATCCATTCTGTCATTAAAGAACATTTGTGTTATATAAAGATGCTGCAGTGAACATTCATGTGTATGTCTTCTGTGCAAGGATTTCTCTGTGTACATACATAAGAACTTTTCTAGGCTGTGTAAGAGTGGAATTGCTGGGTCACAGGGTATGTGCATCTTAACATGACAATCCAGTGCATGGTACTTTTGCTGGTCTTCTGTGTTTATATTAGTATACCACTGTGGTTTTAACTTACATTGCTTGATCACCAGTGGATCTGAGCATATTTTCATATACATTTTGGTCATTTATTTTACTTTCTAAAGCACTTGCTCAAATGTTTTGCCCAGTGTTCTTTTGAATTTTTGCCCCTTTTTCCTGTATGATAACTGCTTGCTTTTAATCCTTCCATGTGCCTAGGACAGGGAGCCATTTTTCCTTTTTTTTTTTTTTTTAAGACAGGGTCTCCGTCGCCTAGGCTGGAGTGCAGTGGCACAATCTTGGCTCACTGCAACCTCCATCTCCCAGGCCCAAGTGATCCTCTCACCTCAGCCTCCTAAGTAGCTGGGACTACAGGTGGGTACTGCTACCATGCCTGGGTAATTTTGTTTTTGTTTGTTTTTTTGGTAGAGATGGAGTTTCACCATGTTGCCCAAGCTGGTGTCGAACTTCTGGGCTAAAGTGATCCACCTGCCTCAGCCTCCCAAAATACTGGGATTACAGGCATGAGCCACTGCACTGGGCTCATTTTTCTATATTCGAAAAGTTTCATATATATGTCTTTAATCTTCTCAGAATTGACTATGTATATATGAGTGTAGGAGTTTTTTTCTCAGATGGATATCCAGTTTTCCTAGGACGATTTACTGAAAAGTTCACTCCTCACTGATTAGTGATTGCACCTCTGTCCGTAATAGTTGCATAGATCTGTTACTGTATTCTGTTTGTTGTCTGTCGCTGTGTCAGTAGCACTGTCTTAATTACTAAAACATTAGAATATGTCTTGATAGTAGAGGAAGTCCTTTTATCTTGTCTTGGCTGTTCTTTGTTGTAGTCAAATAAATTTAAGAATTGGCTTGTAAAGTTCCGCAAAGGACCTCTTGAAATTCTGAGATTGCAATGAACCTATAGAAAAATTTGGAGAATTGGTATCTTTACATTAAGTCTTCTAGTCTATGACAATGGTAAAAACATCTGTCTCCTTTGCCCTTTAATGTAAATGTTTCTATAATCTGAAGATGGAACTAACAAGATCCGGGTTGAAACCTCAGTTCTGCCTCTTACTGCCTTAGGACCTGAGGCAAGTCACATAAACTCTCTAAACTTCAGTTTTCTTATCTATAAAATAAGTGGTAATACCTACTAAGCAGAGTTACTAAGAGAATAGGGTATCATGTTAAAACCCTGAGTGTAGAAACTAGTGCATAATATCTCTTAGTGAATGGAATTAGTATACTACATCTCTCTCTCCTTAAAGTTTGTGGGATATTCAGTTTTAAACTGGGTGCCATATAATGTTTTAATATCCTTGTTAACAAATTTATCAAAATAACATACATGGGTAGAATTTAGGTGATGGGTATATGAATGTTCGCTGTACAAGTCTTCCAATTTTGCTGTATGTGAAGAATTTTCATAAACTTTTGAGAAAAAAACAACATATATGAAAAATATAGAATGCTTAAAAGACTTTGCTGCCTCTCCTTGCTCCATGTGAAATCACAGTAAAGCCAAGTTAAATCTGACTTTTTAGGTTAAATGTTTTATTGAAACTATTAGCACACACATGCTCTTGTGGGTTGATTTAGTTCTAAATATTTCACATGTTATTAGAGTCATTGACTTTTTTTTTTTTTTTTTAAGTCATGGAGTTCCTTTTCTCAATATCATTAACCTTGTAAGATCTTCTAAAAGTGTTTACAACACAGCTCATAATTAACTGATTTTTGGAGAGGTGGAAGGGAACTAAGTTCTTTTTTTTTTTCTTTTTTTAAATTTCCGAGATGGAGTCTTGCTCTGTCGCCCAGGCTGGAGTGTTGTGGTGCCATCTCAGCTCACTGCAACCTCCGCCTCCTGAGTTCAAGCAATTCTCTTGCCTCAGCCTCCTGAGTATCTGGGATTACAGGCGCGTGCCACCATGCCTGGCTAATTTTTGTATTTTAGTAGAGACAGGGTTTCGCCATGTTGGCCAGGCTGGTCTCAAACTCCTGACCCCGTGATCCGCCTGCCTTGGCCTCCCAAAGTGCTGGAATTATAGGCATGAGCCACTGCGCCCAGCTGATAGGGAACTAAGTTCTTTGGTGCATTGGTTACCTTTTGCTGCATTAACTGACTATGCAAAAAATTAGTGGCTTAAAATAATAATTCTGTCATTCGAGTTGGGCTCAGCTGAGCAGTTCTTCTGCTGATACTGCCTGAAGTCACTCATGCATCTGTATCTGGCAGCTATACTGGGGCTGGAGGGTCTAGGAAGGTCTCTCACTCAAATGTCTGGTGCCAGCTCATCTGGGCCTTTCTCTTCACGTTTTCACCATTCATCTGTTTAGTCCAGGCTTCCTTAGGTGTTGCTGGGAACATTCCAAAAGTGGGAAGGTGGAAGCTTTAAGGCCTCCTGAGGCCATTGTACAATTTCACTAATACCACATTCTGTTGTAGATTAGTTTAGGCATGAACTGAAATGGAAAATTTAGCAGAAATGGATCCTGGATTTTCTGGTACCCGTGTTTCATTTAATTACTTTGTTGCTTTCTCTACCTCCCTGAGTTCAATTAAGTTGAGAAAAGTGTTCATTGTTATTACTGATGGATTAGACTTTATTTGCTCTTCATTGAATGTTTCAGTTAATTTACAGACTAGTAAATTATCTGAGTCATCAAGTTATGTACGTGTATGTGGGTATCTATATACATAAATATAGATAAAATAATGCAGGAGGCGAATACTTGCAGTGGCTTTAGGATGATTGTTATATTCCTGTGGTTCCTGCTTCCCAGAAATGTTTTCTGTGATTACATCACACGTGTCCAGGTTTCTTATGAATGAACACTTAAGGAGCACTGCTTCACTGGAGGGTAATTAACACATTCTCAGACATTTAATTTCAAAAGTAAAGCATATATGTCTTTCTCTAAAGGCCCATGAAAACAAGTTTTTTTTTTCTCTTCATGAAATTGAGTGATTATAAAAACTGATTTAATCCATTGTAATTTTTTGTTATCCAAAAGTTGAATTTAAACAGTGAATCAGATTTCGGCACTGTGATTCATACTCCCAAAATGAGTAACATGATTAGCAGGATATTCCTAGTTGTTCTCTTGACTTAAAAAAAAAAAAAGTCCATGGTGACTCCTCCATTTTTGGTAGTGGAGTTGTATTGGGTCTATGAAGAGGCTTTGCGAGAAAAAAGAGCAGCTATTTATGGAGCATTTCCTCAGGCCTGCAATTTGAAGCTATTATAGCAAAGTTGCTGAGCAAGTCGGTGATTGCAGGCCAACAGTCATTCAAGCCCCCATCCTGCAGCCTGTGTGGAGTGAGTTCAAAACTACTGCTGTGCAAAGTTTGCCCTCTGCAGTGTTTATCAGTTGCCTACTTTGTAAAGAGCAGAGGGTTTCAGGCATTCTAAACCCGCTTTGTTAACTGGTAGATTATTAAGCAGTTACAGGATATAAGCTAGTTTTTGGGTGTTCGGGAGATTGTTCAGCATTTAAGAATACAATGATTCCCCCATCCCCTACTCCCTTTTAGTTACTTAAAATCAAACCATCTTATCATAAAATGCAGATTTTATGCAGATTTTTCCAGCAGTTTTACTTACGCTTATAAAAACAGATGTTGGGTTGTCTGTCAAAGGAATTATATCCTGTAGACCTGGAATCTGTGTTTGAGGGGAATTTGATTTTAGATTGTAGATACCTTTGTTGCCTACCTATGAAAACATCATTTATTTTTGTGTAGGGTTTTGTGAGCTTTTTTTATAAATGGTGACAGAAAATGAAAATAGCCTAATTGTGTTTTTTATCATCAAAGGATGAAATTGGCTTATCTGAATTTGGCTGGAAAATTTGATTTGGTATCAGCAAATGATGAACTGAAAATCAATGAGCTTTAATCTGCTCTGGATAATATTAACAGGGGTTTATCCTAAATAGGACTCTTCTAACCTGTGAATCTTACAACCTTTCCACTTTTTGGTGTCAAAGTTTTAAAGCATAGTAGCTTTTCTGTATATATAGTCTGATAGTGTAAAAAAATTGGGTGTTGTTGCGTGTTATTCTCTGTCCCTGTAAAAAAAAAAAAATCTGTATTTTTCCATTGTTCTGGAAAAAATTCAATTTCAAGGAAAATTTTATATAGCTACTAGAAAATTAGTTTTTAGCAATATCTATGATTTTCATTTCTAGAAAGCAACAATTGATAGGAATTACGTTTTGAGGATTGAAATCTACTCTAAATTGAAAGTGTTCACATTTGATATAATAATCTAGGATATTTAAAAGTCATATGGGCATTCTATAAAAGAGAAGTATTTCTTAATCTGTTTCAGTACCCCCCATGGCAACAAAACTATGCATGATAGCAACACACACTAAAAAGAGAAAGAACAGTGTCATTAAAGGATGTCCCCCAGATTACTAGGCCTTTTAAAAATGACATCTTAGGCCTGGCGTGGTGGCTCACACCTGTAATCCCAGCACTTTGGGAGGCCAAAGTGGACGGATCACGAGGTCAGGAGTTTGAGACCAGCCTGGCCAACATGGTGAAACCCTGTCTCTACTAAAAATACAAAAATTAGCCGGGCGTGGTGGTGCGCACCTGTAATCCTAGCTACTTGGGAGGCTGAGGCAGGAGAATCACTTGAACCTGGGAGGTGGAGGTTGCAGTGAGCTGAGATCGTGCTGTTTCACTCCAGCCTGGGCAATAGAGTGAGACTCCATTCCCCCCCCCCCCAAAAAAAGACATCTTAATCCCTACGTTCTCTTGGGTTTCAGTAAGATTGGGTGAAATAGTGAGTTTCTTAATTGTGGCAGTTATAACTGAGAGAAATTTTCTAGTTCTGTTACATAAATTGAAATTGAGGACATTTCTATTTCACTGAATGGTGGCTTTTGGGAAGTGGTCCTTAGATGTTGTTGCCTCACCTTTGTGCCTCACCCCCATCTTTTCCGGAACGACTTAAATGAAATATACATTCCCTTAAGATTCAGCTCAGGTGTTAATTCCTCTAGAGAGTCTACCTAGATTTTTCCCGTCCAAAGTCTGCCTTGGGAGTCCCTCATGGCCTTTCACAACTACGCTGCATTGGGAATACGAGTTTTCACTTTAGACTTGATGTTGTGTCTTGTGTGCCTAGCATAGAGATGCAGCACGATATGAATGCTCACCAAAAAGAAGTTGAGAACTATTTTCATGTTCCCAGTCATTTCAGAAGCATTGACTTATTTTTACCTGTTTTGGTGTCTTTATAAAGCTTCAGCACCATGCTCAGAGGTATGGGACAAGGATTGAGAGCAATGCAGTCCCTGTCCTCGGTTAGGAGGCAAGGTGGGTGCAATGGTAAGAAGTGGTATGAAAAAATATCTAGTTGGCGCTACACAATGTGGTAAGCCCTAAGTAATGTAGCTTAGGAACTCAGGGAGGAAAAAAAGAGAGACTTACTTCTGTGTTGGAATTCTTGGAGAAGTTTGGTCTTTGGTTGTATTTGAAAGATGGATAAGAATAGACAGAATAGGATTTTATTCTGTATTGAATCCTTTTGTTGACTTTGCTTTATCTGTGATGGTTTTATAACAGCATGTAATTTTAGTATTTCTGCATTTGGTTAAAAAAATTTCCTCTCATTTGAATTTTAGGTGCCTGATTGCTTATTCTCCTCCACTAGATGTGGTAAGGCCCATTGGACCCACCATTGTGTCTTATGCACTTAGCATAGTTTGTCTGGTATGCAATAGATATTTGAGAATGTGGTGTGCCAGCTGATTTACTGACTGAATTCTGGAGCATTGTTTTCCTCATTTGTAAAATGGATTGGAATATGTGATTCGTAAGAACTTTTTCAGCTCTAAAATGCTGTGAAATTCAATAGATTTCCTGTGAATTCCCAAGTCTATATATATTTTCTAGTGTGATAACATTGTATTTGCAGTGTTTTTCATGCAGAATAAAGTATAAGTTTAATATATAAATGTTATCATTAATCCAGAAGACTTAGTAATGTTGGCAATAGGAGGAGTATTTTCAGAAGGATTTTTCTTACTGTTACTTAACTGATATTTTGGAGGAAAATGAAGAATAAAAGCTCTAACAGTGACATTATAGAATTTAGGTAGAAATTAAGAGGGAGTTGATATTTAGGGCTGAAAAAGAGAGGGCCAACCTTTCTAGAGAAAGATCGATGATTAGTTTTTGGTTGTAGTTTTGGTAAGAATGCAAAGTAATTTTAAGCAACATTTGTCCTGTTTGAGAAAATGCTAACATATCACAAATTGTTTATTATCTGTCAAACTGTGGAAAAGAAATTAAAGAAGTTTGAGATTTTAACTTGCAGCTGTTTCTGATTTGTACTTTTCTCTTAGCATGAAGACTGAGGCAGTCACCGTTCCTGAGAGCCAAAAAAGGGCCGTCTTCAGCCTTCTGAGGGAAGAGCTATTCATTGATGTCAGAGCCATGGCATAGCCAGACACTTTCCATAGCTTTGAGAATCTATTCTTGACAGTCAGTTTTAGTTTTAGACTGTTTTGATTGTCAAGTACAACTCAGAAGTTTTGTATGTGTCACTTTCCATAGCTTTCAGAATTTATTCTTTACAATCAGTTTTAGTTTTAGATTGTTTGGATTGTCAAGTAAAACTTAGGATTTTTTTTTATTTTATGAGTAGGGTAATAATTTATACTTAGATTTAATTTCAAAGAACCGTTTGTGGCTAATAAGATATTTTCAAACTTTTTTAGTAATTGAATATTAAAGGAACTTTGTTTTGAGCATATAACATTTGTTTTATGTCCTGCCTTTGATATTACTGCTTTGAAGTGAGAGCAACTGTATCTTAAATACTTAGGTGTAGTCTCTTACCGTGTGTTACCTCTTTTAATCCTCTTCATAGTTAACTGTTTTATAAATTGGGGGTCTGCTTTGAAGAGATGAAGTAACTTAAACAGGATCACCCGTCCAGGTCTGTGTCACTCCAAAGCAGGAGCAGTTTCTGTGACCCTATGGCTGCCTCTCTGCAACCATTAAAAGGTTTTTTTTGTTTTTTTGTTTTTGTCCTTCAACAAGTTTTGGCATAGGTTAAGAGAAATATAGACTATATTGTGTTTTCTGTAGTGTCTCATATGGCATACTTACTCATTTGGTGATCAGTAAATACTTGTTGAATTAAACTGGGGCACTTGCTATGTTCCTTAAAAGAAGTGGCATCAATAAGGAAGAATTAAGTACTGATGCAAAAGCTCACCAGATGATTCTGATGTATCCATCCACTTACCAAATAGTTGTTGAATGAACTGGAAAATTTTCAGATTTAAGATATGATTGGTATATACTTTTTCATGTCATCAAATACATCCATCAAGCCATGAGATGGGTAGACCCTCATTGTACAGATGTGGAAATGTTCACCAACATTAGCCAGCACAGCCCCCATCTCTGCCCCAACCCTCAAGTTTCCTTGATTATTTTATGTATGTGCGATAATGTGTGATACTACTACTACATAAACTGTAAAGGGCCATATATATGTTCCCCTTTATTACCTGACTATTGCTAACAGCAGATCACATAGTGTAGGCATGAAAGGAAGGCTGCATAGCCATCTTGTTTTATCTGAAAACCAGTGTTTTAATCGAACAGATTACTTGTTAGTACTTACATATTGAGTTAGAAGTTGATAAAGATTTCATTTATGCTTGTGTTGCTCAGTTTTTGTATGATAACTGTGAAAACAGTAGCAAATTCAAATTGACAGTCATTTGTCATAACCTCCTTAATGGAACTGTCCTGCTTGGAATTTCCCACTTCTGGGAATGATAAGCAATAGGAATGATTTCTTTCGTAGTACCTGATTAAGATAAAGTGGCCTTCATCATAAAGACGTGTAAAGAAAACTAAGCAAATGTAGAGGCTGACAGGTATTTGTAGAGGGCATTCCAGCATTGGCAGTCCAGCCTGAGAAGAGACAGGATGACCTCCAGGGTGCTTTCTGGCTCCAGACCTGTGATCAAGAGTCCATAAGCATAGCTGATTGAGCACTGAAAGTAGTGATACCAGAGAAACCAATGTTTAATGAAAAGTGAAAATTCTTGGCATTGTAAAAACGATTATTTATACCTATATACATAGAGAAATCCCAGTAATATTTTCTCAACTATGTACAGAATTAGTTCAGGTTATATAGTTCTTGTCATGATCTTAGGGCCAAATTATTCCCATAGGAGTAAAGTACATATTCAATTGTATTATTTAAATTGGAGAAAAAAATAATTTTATGTAAAGAAAGTTACCTTATGCCATTTTAGAACCTCTGCTATTTAAAGTAAGTCACCTGTTGTATGAATTTGTAATGTGGCTTATTGATTTTTCTAGGATGCATATTTTTAAAGAGCAGAATAAGCTTCTGCTTTCAGGAATTCAGCCTAGTATTTCAAATGAGAGCTCATGTATTGCAACATTATTTATCTATTTTTGTAAAGGGCTGTTAATCACTTGGTGCCACCCTGTCTGAGTTGTGTGCTTGTAGATTGTTCACATGAAATCACTTGATATGGCATCTCATTTCTGCAAGAATTTTTTCTGTATTTTTAGCCCACCAGCCTAGCATGAAGTTAAATTATTTAATAGAAATATTTAGAGATCAGAAGCTTACTTTTAATTTTGCGAATGTTGCCTTACCCTTTTTGGAATAGGTTACTGTTTAAAAACATGTGTCGATGTAGTTATGCAATATAATTCATTTATCCTACCTTTGGCCAAAACACACACACACACATACACACACTCATGCTCACACACTCATGCTCACACACACTTATTCTGTCTCTCTCTCTCCTTCTCCTTCCCTCCCTCTCAGCTATTTCTGAGCACAGAGTCTTTTGTTTAAAAGAAGGATTAGTATGTCAAATTTGTTTCTATGTTGTATTTCTGGGTTTGAAGTTTTACTGGATACTTGGTTTTTGGTAAGGCTGTCATTTAATGCCTCTTGAATTATTCTGCAGGAGTATTAGCAAGAGTTGTAAACCGGAGTTCATATGTGAAATGTGAGACTGTGACCTCTTGATCCAGAGGCCAGGACTGTTGCCAACTGAAACAAACCCTTCCTTTTCCTAAGAATAGAAGTGCTCTGCCTAATGATTGGAGTTCAGCTCAGTGTTTTTGGTGTTCTCCAGTAATTGGTTAGAATCTCACCAATTGTGTTTTGAGTGGCCAAGCAAGTATTTCTTTGTAGGGATAAAGAGAGGTACAATGTGAATAATTTCTTTAAAGAGTTCATGAAGGAATTCTGGTATATCAGAAATACCACTGATATGTATGACCTGCCTCTGCTCCTGCCCCATAGAAGTTGCTATCAAATGTGGAAAGACATTGTGGAAAGAAGTGTCCATTTTTAATGTTAAATGTAACCAATTTGATAAGAAACCTATAATAATTGTATCATCTAGGTCTCTAATACTTGGAAACTTAAGTTCTATAAATTATAAATATTGAACTGAGAAAAAAATTGAAGGTAAAAGACGTTATTAGGACAAAGAATTAGGTTATTTGTGAGGCAGTAAATGTAAAATGTTGACTGTATTTTATAACCTATTAGTTTGAACTGTTCAAAATCAGAACATAGTGAGCTTCACAAGTTTTCGTCTTATGGACAGGATTAATAATACTTCATAAATTCAGTATTCCCATTCTCAGATCCAAGATGCCTTATATATATTTCTACTTTCCTTACTCCTTTGCTCACTCATTTTGCTCATTGGACTTTCCAGTATTTGCAGTGTTTTGATTCCTGACTGTCTTGAAGTCTTTCAGGACAAAAGTGGCTATGAAGCTGCCGTCTGCCAGAGAGACTAAAAGAGAAGCCCTCTTCTTTGACCCAGATAGTAAAGATAGATCATTTGATCAAAATTCAGTTAGGTCAAGTTAGTTAAGTCAGAATGTCAAGGAATCAGTTTAGTTAGTTAAGTTAGTTAAATTACATATAAGTAATGTACTTGGACAAGTCATAGAACGATGACCTACAGATTAAGGTCCATAGCCTGGCCCCATATCACCTTTCTAGCCTCATCTCTCCCTCCCTCTTTTTTAATTAATAAGAGACAAATAGAGACAGGGTCTCACTATGTTGGCTAGGTTAGTCTTGAACTCTTGGCCCCAAGCAGTCCTCACACCTAGACCTCCCAAAGTGCAAGGGTTACAGGCGTGAGCCACAACACCCGGCCTCTAGCCTCATCTGCATCTGCCATCTCTCCTCCTCACTCCTCTCTCCCTGCCTGTGAGACATCACCAATTGGATGTACTGAAGAGATGCACCTCTTCTACATGTTGTATATTCATGCATGCATTGGTAGCATTGTACATGCTCTTACTACTTCAGCTACTTACCCTAAGAAGGTCTTACACACCCCTCATTTTTACTTTATCGTTTAAGGCTCTCAGCTCTAACTCAAATGTGTCACCATCTTTTTCCTGTAGCTCGTACTAATAACATTTGAACCCCTCCCTTATCCCAACTTATGTAGCATTACTTTACTCATTTTTATTCCTATAGCATTTCCTCAACTCTAATATGTTTATTTTTTACATTTTAACCTCTGAAATTAGGGTACTTCTTACAATTCATGGGATCTTAGTTTTGATTAAACAAGGTACTTCCATTCTGGTGGAGAATTGAGATTCTGTGCTTGCCTTGCTGCTGGAACTTTCATTCTTGGGTCCATATCTCTAATTCCTCTTCCAGCACGACAACTAATAATTTATGCTCAAATGTTGCTAAATGGAATTAAAATACTGTGTCTGGCTTTTACTATATTCAGGGGAATTTCAAGGGCATGATTTGTTCTGAAATCTATCAATAATAACAATAATGATTAGCATTTAGAGAGTCCTTATTTTGTGCTAGGCACTGCTTTAATTCCTTTATCTGGAGTAACTCAGTGAGTCTTCACAGTAACTCTGTTATCTCTATTTTATTTTTGAGAAAGCTAGGGTACAGTTCAGCCAAAATCGTAGAACTAATAAGTGGCACACTCAGGATTCTAGCTCTGTTCATCTGGCACCAAAGTCCATGTAACCACTGTTATATACTAAAATGTATTTGAATGTTTATTTAACCAGGTCTGCGCTTTGTGCTTTAGCTGCATTTTTTAATGTAATCCTCATTATAGCCACATGAGGATTTATAGTGTAGTATGCCAGAACACTCCAGTAGTCATCTTTAGATGTAAATTCTAGTCTCTATTCTGATACTATGAAGAGATAAACATATTATAGTAAATTTCTACATGTACATGCGGGAGTTTGAGGGCTAATAAGATGATCTTTCTAGTCTTTTCTACCTTTTGAAATTATTAAATTTAATTGCTGAAATAAATCCAGACTCTGGTGGAAATGAACTAACATTGAGCACCTTTTATGCTTAAGGCAGGTGCACATTATCCCTATTTACAGATGAGGAAAAGAAGTTCAAAGATGAAATAATATGACCAACTTATTGAACAAGAAGTACAGGCAGAATCTGTTTCAGCATTGAATCTCCACCCCTGAGGATGGCTTCTACACAGGCAGAGCCTCTGTGACATTATTTTTATTTTTGGGGTTTTTAGGAAATCTTTGTTCTCCACCATTTTTTTATTTCACCATTAAGTTATCTTAAAACCAGGTCATTAGCTGTCTTTTGCTTATGTATTTTAGTTATTTTCAACAGCTTTTACTAAACATTTCGTAACCATGTACATATTACTTAATATTAACCACACCATTTCTCTGTCATCTATACCACAGGCTTTAAAAACTGGCATATTAGAGATATTAGAATGATAGTCATGTGAAAGGAGAAGAAAATGTCTACTATGTAGATTTTAGAAATTATTGGAGTATATTGTGGAAGTTAAAGTTATAGAAAGGATTTTGAAAGCATCTTTGAATTTTCTAGCTTTGTGTTAGCTTTATGACTATCCTTGGTTATTTAGAATAATTAACACAGAGTAGTCTATATTAGACACTTAAGAATTTTGAATGCTTTTACTCTGTTTTAAAATTCTAGCCAGTTTCATAACATGAAATTAATAGAGCATGCTTAAAATTGGGAAACTTTGGTGTTTCTTAGTTGACTTGTAAGAGATTGCAGCTTTGATCTCTAAGCTGCAAGTAAACATCTGACTTGTCTATAAACACATGGTTTCAAGGCTTTGGGGGAGCCTAAGAAGATCATTGGTTTGAAAGCTGAAATAAGTGTACATTTATGACACTTGTGTTTCTGCAAAAAGAGAAGCTTTGGATTAAGTTTATCTGAGAAATGTTGTGTGATAGACAAGAACTGAAAAAAACAAGAGCTATGACAAAGACTTAGGTGGTTTAGTGGTGGTTCACTCAGTTCAATAAATCCCGTGTACTTAACGTGTGCTACACACTGATGGTTTTTGGATGGCATTAATGTGCCTAGTTTAAGGATTCCATGAGAGTTCATGATACTCAGTATTGGTGTCAACTTGGGGGTAACCATACAGCACTAGAATCATTATAAAGTATTTTAAGATATTATTTCTCTTACTGTTCTCTGGACAAGACATCAGTATCTGAAATGCCTTTCCTCGCCTTCTGTCTGTTCTTGGTCATTATATCAATCTACTTTTAAGAACATATACAAATTATGCTTTTTATTGCACATGTAGAGATTTAATATAGGAGGAAATGTTTGAAAGTATATAAAAGCCAAAAGAACAAATAAATGATCTCATAACCGATTGATAACTTATTGCTGTATATTTTCAGACTGTTTAACTATAATCTTTTAATATTGCCAAACAGTTCTCTAGTACAGTTATAACTATTTGTTGTTCCACTAGCTGCAAATGATAGAGCCTATTAAAATATTACTTTTTTACTGCTTTGTGTGGTATTCTGATATCTTTTACCTCTTCATGTGTTGCTATGTAGTTTTTGTTGGTTACAGTTTGAAATATGAGTTCCTTTTGCTTATTAAAGTGACATTTCTGGGCAAAACGCCATACTGGAGGATTTGGAGGAAATCTTGAAATTGTTCCTAAAGGCAACAAATTGAAGATATATTAATGCTATGTAACCTGAGCACATTTAGATAGGAGATCACCAGCCATTGGAGTCAATCTACAACTTCCTGAACAGGCATGTTTTGGAGCCAGGCTTTGAAGAAGCTGTAGGGTAAGAGAAGGAAGAGACATGGTTTGTACAGGGAGATGAAATAAGATGGGTATGATATGTATGCTGGATTAGAAATTGATAGGATACCTTCAAGAGAGAAAAGAAGCTAGTGAGATAAAGGGTTCAAAATGAATGTTAAGCCAGGAGATGGATGAAAGAGGAAGGCAGATTTATTGTCAAGGGAGGGGAAAGACTAACATCAATTATGTTTAAGGGAAGCTGGCCTAGCAATTTACATGGAAGTGGCTTGTGAGACAGGGAGTATACTTTAAGTCTTTTAAGGTATATGTGAAATGATTGGCCAAACTTGTTATTGCTGAGTATAGAAAGTAAAAACAGAAATGGTATGTAAATAACTTAATATTGCTTTTGTGATCATGGAAAAGTAGGAAGAATTTGTTTGGGAAAGGAACGATGAATACCTTTGTTTTCAGTTACATAAAAGATTAAATTAATTTTCCTCCTCTTTCTTGTTCTGTTGCAACTTTGGACTCCAGTTGGAGACTGGATCTCCCTTATTCTGTACCTGACATCACCTGGCATGATGACTTTGCTCATAGTTGTTGCTCAGGAACATTCATTAACTAATTGCGTATATGAAGAAATATAGATTACTGGAGTATGTCTTTCCACTGCTCTACTGATATTTGCTAAAAAAGAGATTTTGAGTAGTGTGCTTTTTTTTTTTTTTTTGAGACAGTCTTGCTCTGTGGCCCAGGCTGGAGTGTAGTGGCGCTATCTCGGCTCCTTGCAACTTCTGTCTAGTGGATTCAAGCGATTCTCCTGCCTCAGCCTCCTGATTAGCTGAGATTACAGGCATGTGCCACCATGCCTGGCTAATTTTGTATTTTTACTAGAGACGAGGTTTCACCATGTTGGCCAGGCTGGTCTTGAACTCCTGACCTCAGGTGATCCTCCCGCCTCGGCCTCCCAAAGTGCTGGGATTACAGGCGTGAGCCACTGCGCCCAGCCTGCTTACTACTTTGCACAGAAATTAGAAGTATCATTTTAGCATCCCTTGTCTTTTGTCTGGCAATCAAGAAGTTTCAGAATGTTTTGATCTTTGGCCAAGTAAAGTATTGCCAGTCAGTGTCTTGGGAGATTTTAAAGTGATGACGTAGTGCTTAGTTATCTTACATAGCAAATTGTTGAGATATAAAATATATTATCAAATAGTTCAGTTACCAATTAAGCCTGCATTATATAATGTATTTGATTATCTAATGGTTTCACCCAAATCTTTTTCTCCCTTTAAATGACATCCTCGAGTGTAGGGATTCTATCTTGTACTACTCATTTTTTAGCCCCCACATGTCTATAGCATTGTGTATGGCTTACAGTAACTTAAAAAAATGTGTGTTGGCTTAATTTATGCTTTAAACCTTAAAACATGTTAAAAATATATTGTCATATTAAGAATATTAATAGAACCTTGTCAAAAAATTTTTACACATGCAAATCTTTTTTCAGTGAAAACATACATACAAATAGTTTTTTTTTTTTTTTTGGAGACAGTCTTGCTCTGTCACTCATACTGGAGTGCATTGGCATAATCTTGGCTCACTGCAGTCTCCGCCTCCTAGGTTCAAGTGATTCTCCTGCCTCACCTTCCTGAGTAGCTAGGATTACAGGTGTGCACCACCATGCCGAACTAATTTTTGTATTTTTAGTAGAGACGGGGTTTCACCATGTTGGCCGGGCTGGTCTCGAATGCCTGACCCCGTGATTGCTGGTCTCGAATGCCTGACCCTGTGATTTGCCCACCTCAGCCTCCCAAAGTGCTGGGATTACAGGCGTCAGCCACCACGCCCGGCTGAACATGGTCTTTATTCTTAAGACTAGAATAGTACTTCTCAACAAGGGATGATTTTGTCCCTTTCCTTCCTGGGTACATTTGGCTATGTCTGAAGACATATTTGGTTGCTAGAATCATGTTAAGCCCTTTTTCAGCCAGTGGGGTTTAGCTGAAATGTACTTGGGTTCTCTCATTTAAGTGGTACAGAAATCATACCTCTGTAATTTAGCCCATGGTTTCCCCTTGCCTCTCTTTCAAGAATGCTTCTCCAGTCTCTCCAGCTGGCTAATTTTATAGATTATTCAGCATTGCCTTCAGAGGCTGTCACCTTTATGTGTCCTCCTCTGTATCGCTAGGTTGTACCAAGAACCTTTCCATAAACACCCTAAACCTTTTTCTATCCTCTATCATTTTATATTCATTTATAGATCATTTTATATTCATTTCTAACCTCTGTCATTTTATATTCAAGTTGTATCTTTATGGATCTTTCCCACTAGAAGATAAGCTCCTCCAAGTCAGGGATTGTGTGTTATTCATTTTGATGTCAGCAGTACTTGGCACTTAGTAGGTGTTCAGGAAGTGCTTTAGACAAACTGTAGCTCAGATAATATTGTTTGGCTTAGGTTTAGTGCGGTTTTTTTGGTGGTATGGAGAGGGTTGGGATTGTGGAGAGAGAAGCTGATTGACAGGAGACTTGAGTTCTGGTTCTGCCTCTACTACCCATTAGTGCCATCACCTCAGGCATGGTTGAGTGACCATTATGAGTTTTAATTATGTACAGAGTGAGGGAGGATTGGGCTACAAGGTTAAGAGGAGCACTCATCCCATAAGCTGTGTATCACAGCTCACTTAACTGAGGCCAGACAACCTTATTGAACACAGCTGTGTGTCCAGGAATAAACAGAAGAGGCTTCAGTGTAACTGCCAGATATTTTCCCCATAACTTAAGACAGCAGATTAGAAACAGTAGTTAATAGGAAATGCCCAACACCTGGGAGTCCAAATGAAGAGGTCCTTTCACTTATCTGTGAAGGAACTTTTGGCCTATACTGTCTTTATTGATGGCCTGGATAAGTGAACTATTATTGTATTCAATCTGGTTCACATATAGTCTTCAGTAACCATTTCTCACCTGGCTAATGAAAAGCTATCTGTAAGATGCTGATGAAACAGCTTTGTAGTGACTTGTTTCTCAACCTCTGAGGCATTGATCTGAAAGTAATCATAGATGCTCTTCTACCAGTGACCCCGATGTTAGCAGTTGTTGGGGAGGTGACACATAAGGCAGTGGCCATGCGACTTTCACTCTGGCCTCTGTAGATTCGCCTCGATTTGAGAGGTAAGTCTGGGTTTTGTCTAGGGAAAGCCAGGCTACTCTGTAAGTCTGAAAATATGTGTTTTAGTCTTATTGTGGGCCCTTAATTAAATGTCCATTTCTTTGTGTATAAAATGAAACAGTTGGTCAGGTGGTCTCCAGGTTTCTTTCTGACATTGTATTCTTCTATGTAAGTTTGCCCTTCGATTTCAGCAATTCTATTATTTTTATTTGCTTAATCACCAAATGAAGCCATTCAAAAGGTTAAACTATTAAGTGTTTCAAAAGATTCAGATTATGCCTGGAACATAACTGAGTAATCTGAATATATTTTAGTGTTTGCTTCAATTAGTAGAAGTAAGTTGTGCTGTCCTCGGGTAATTAAAGGGAAACTTAACAGCCTTTCTTGGAAATATATGTATTCTGGGTTTTTCCTCAAAAATGCAGGAGAGGACCATTGGATCTGTTAGCTGCTGTGTGGAGGCTGAGAGAGCTCAGGGAAACCTTCCCAAGAGCGGACATTTGAGCTGTCCTCAAAGACTTGACAGGAGAGGAGTGGGGATGGGAAAGGAATTGAAGGCGGAGATACTGTGTGAACAAGGGCATGGAGACATGACGTAGTGATCTACGGCTGAAGTTTCCTTTCAGGTGTGAAGTGTTTTTTATATTTTGAGAACTTTGAAGTTTTCCTTTTCTCTTAGATTTTAATCACATCTCCATGTGGACTTCATCTTTATAGACTGAGGTGTTCCAATTCCAGTTAGGCCTAGTCTTTGTTCCATCCCTTAAGCCATTTTCATAGTTCATCTTTTGTGTAGCAGTTACATATGTCAGTCTTGAGCAATAGTGACCAAAATTTTCCACAGTATCACAGATATGAGTGATTCACAGATGGTTAAAGTCACTGCCCACTCTTCCACTGCTCCTCCCCACCACAGTTGTAGTGGACAAAAAACATTTTATGAAAACTCTTACATGTATAGAACTTTGTCTTCTTTTTAAAAAGGATAGCAGAGAAATCATCTTTCTTTTATAATTCTTAGGTATGTCAGTCTTCTCACCTTAAAATGCAAGAGTGTTTTCTGATGCAGCATTGAAGTATCAGCTATTTTCTATGTGTTTATTATATGTGAATTAGAAATTCAATGAAGTGAGTTCTGTGGATAACCAAATTGAGTTCCTGCTTCAGGAACCTTTCTCAGTAATTATTAATCTTTTTATTTATTGGAAGAATTTTGAAAAGAATTTCAATGAAACTCCTAATATATTTGCTGTACTCAATTATCTTTCTTCCAATTTAGTAAACAGCCTTTTTACTAACTTTTTAGATTCCGAGAGCTTGAGTTTGTTCTTAGTGAGCTGCTAGGCAATTGACATCTGACATCTTAATGGGAGACTAGAATAATATTCCTCTCCATACAGAGGAACTCTTAAAAAAAAAAAAACTGTAAGACCTAGAAACCTGTGAACCCACCTTCTGTGTAATCCTCATGTAACACTAAAGATCCAGCCTGCTAGCATGTGTCTCATAGATTGAGGCAGTCTCTAAGTGATCATGTTACTTAATATTTACAGTATAACCTTTTTATTAATTTCTTTTTAATGACCATGACTGTGACTATTAGTAACATTTTCTACCAGTAGCCATAAAAATCCCCCTCAAAAAGGTGATAATATATTTCATAGTATAATGGAATTTCATAGTCATTTAACTTGAGAGGTTCAAAGAAGAAAGCTGTATTTTCACTGACAGGATCACATTTCAATTGCAACTTAACAGAAAGCAAGTTGAATCCTAGTTTTCAGCCTGAACAAATGTTCTGATTCTGGTGAACTAGGGAATTTAAAATATCTTTATATGATTATACCAGACTGTGTTCTCTTGCTTTCTCTCTATAAACATGTTAAATCCAGAGGAGACAGAAGGGAAGACATTTAATCTGTATTTATAATTTGGTATTGAAAGACTACTGACTCTTCTAAGTAAGCCAGTCCTGTAAGCATGATTTGCATGAGTGTCTAGCATTTATTTTCTTTAAAAAAAAATTACACATGCATGTGTATATATATATGTGTGTATATACATACATACAGAGAAATACACAGCATGTTATAATCATACAAAGAGATATTAATGGATGGAAGAATGATGGGTGACTATTGCAAGAATTTTTGGCCATGATTGAAAGAATCCCACCACTCTTTTGCCACATACGAAATCCACAGATCTGGTAAGCCACCTTAATATCTGTCATAGTCCTACATGTAAAATTTATTCATTAATTTATTATTATCACCAGTAACCTTTATTTAGCCAAGGGTTCCCTTACTTACTTTAAATTACTTTGTTACTTATTGGTAATTTAACACCCAATGTGTTACTAACAGTTGAAAACTTGAATGTTGCCATAAATACGCAATGGATATGGTTTCAGGTTTGTAGCTAAGTATGATTCCCTCACAGCAGACATGTGAGCCAAAAGACTGAACAGTGTTGACATCAGATATTATTTTATTTACTTTAAAACTGGTTATATGGATAACATACTTTGTTTTGCACAACACAGTAGGCAATCAATAGGTGAAGTATTTGTTCCTGTTTAATGGTGGCCTGTTATATATCACAGCTGCTGAAGCAGAGGTTCAGAAAAGTCAAATTACTTCACTGAGATTGGGTAACCTAACTCCCAACTTAAATAAATCTAATGCCTTTCTACCACTGTCCTGCCCTCTTTTCTGATTGTGGAAGGCCCTGAAAGCATTACCAAAGTTTCAAAGTTACCTAAATAACATTTCCTAAAAATGACATCTAACGAATAATGAAACATCAAAGTAAAATAGATTTTTTGTATCATTTAATGAGTAGTTAAGACTAGGTAAGACTCTGTGCTTAGTATCTATTTGTATAGAAACCATCTCATTATTTGACATACATTACGTATAGAATATGTAACAGTTAAATTGTTTTATGTTTTGGGGCCCCTCCCCAAGTTATTTTGCTAACTTACAATATGAATCTTTGTAGATGATTAAAGACATTCTGTAGTGTTACCAAACTTGTTAAAAGTAAGTGGTAAAGAACACAGAAGGTTCCTTGACTGTTTGTATTATTTTCATCAAAATGGCTGGAGGAGGAGTGGGTGGTGTCAGCAGTTTACGTTACAAGTTCCATATACACTTTATTTTGATGAAGACCATTTGCCCACTTTGCTAAGAAGCGTTTAGTGTGGATTTTCCTGACTCTCTTCCTGGTGATTTACCCTTTGGGAAGTGTTTCCCTCGCTGTTAGACTTGTGTTGTAATAATATTTTGGGTGGCTGAAGCCCTGTTATGTTGTTAACAGTTGAAAATTTGAATGTAACCATAAATATACAGTGAATGTGGTTCCAGATTTGTAACTAGATTCCCTCACTATAGTCGTATGAGCCAGCCGACTGAACAGATCCTTATTTGGAAGCCACTGGTGTCTGATGTGGCCACAGAACACTGATTATAACTTTGTTTGACTGCCTAAACCTGTCTTCCTTCCTGGTCCTTGGTTGAGGGCATTACTCCTAAGTCATGTCATGACAAATGAGGTCAGAGTTGGTACCCATCACATTTGTTTCATCTTCACAGTTTTTTTTTTATTCTGTGCCTAGACTGACAATTATAAAATGAAAAGATAAATACTGCCAATGTCTGTAACCTATATAAGAAAGTTCACTTCTTTTTGACATCTGACATGTAGTAGTTCCATTTAAAATAGTATTTGCTCAGGAATGTCAGTTTAAGCGAAACAGTAGAATATGAGAAAACCACCAACCATCTTTTGAAGAGGTTGAATTGCTATTTTGGCTCTTTTGGGTAAATAAATGTCTTACTGTATGTAAAGATCTGAGATTATGAAAGAACATGTAAAATTGCTAGGTCAATTATTTTCCTGAAATAACTGTTGTTATTCATAAAAATACCCAGGTGCTAATAAGTCTGCCCTGCTAATTTTGATGCAGGTTGTTTGGGAACCACATTTTGAAAAACATTTACAGCAGACTTTCTGTAACTAAAATTTCTCAGGGCTGTTTTAAAATATTTTTTTATTTTTAGTTCTGCCATTTCTCTTTTTTTGCCTTTTCCCCGTAAGGTGATTATTACGAAAAGAGCTAGGTGGACCTTATCATTGGAATTCTAGTCTTTGTTTTCAGTTCATACTCTAATGACATCTGTTGTTTTCTATATCATGAAATCAGGACAAATACAATTTTTGAACTTTTGGGAGGAATATTCTCAGTCACTATGGCATTAGGAAAAGATGTTCAATTTTGCTGAACATAACTTCAGGTACACGCCATTTGGGATCAAGATTGAGAGAACTGTGCTTGCTTCAGGAAGCCTCCACTTGAGCTTTGGCATTATTCTCATGGCTGGTCCATCCTCACCCTTTTCTTAGGGAATAATCATTTCCCAGGGGAGATGTATTATATATAAACATGTCAGCATGTCACTTTTTTTGTCAACATGGTTAAGTTGTGTTTAAATTGGTTTCATGCTTGCGGGCAAATGTTAATTTTATCAAACCTAAAGCTATAGGGTCAGATTATAGTGTGGTGTACAGTTTGTAGACTTATAATAAATGGTCGTGTTTGCTTTTATGTATTTCTGCTCATACTTGTTCATAATTTTAACTCATTAACAGCCTTCAGTGATAGCTTAATTATTTAAATTTCAATTTAAGATTCTGATTTCCTGTAGTGCAGAAACCGTATTATCATAGAGGCAAAATGTTTACATCTTCTCATGCATGTCAAGGAAATATAGTATATGCATAATCACTGAATTTTTGAGGTTCTAGAAATAGTCCACTGTGGACATATACAAATATAAAAAGCCTATAGTTGTGGTTTAGGAACTGTGGCTCATGGAAGGATTAGATTGAACAATGTATCATTGTTCCTAGAGTCAATTAAGCGTGTAGGTTTAGCTAGTTTGGGAACAGCCTCTAGCATGTGACTCTATAACACTTGCACAACAAACATGGGCTTGATAAGTGAGCAGTAAATCTGGGCTGACTGCCCACTCCCAGTACTGCCATAATAGTATTTTGAGGGCCTGACAACAATATTAAAAGCTTAAAACATTCTTCACACCATTTTGTATTATTCCTGGTTTTCCAGTTTTATTGTTTACTAAAAGTCAATTTTTCTTAATAAAAAAAGATTGTTTAGTTGGTCACTTGATTTCTCATTAGATACTAGGGCTTTGTGAGGTCTTACATACATTTAAGTTCAAGTTTTCTCACTTTTCTTCAGGGAAGTGGGTGACTTGGTTGTCCTGATGTCTCTTTTGGGCACATAAAGCACATTTTTGTCATGTTATCTTTGTTCACTTTTATCAGAAAAAATTCAGTGTCTGAGCAGGTCACTATCATCAGAAGTGCATGTTTGGGTTTTTTTCTCTTTTCCCTTTACAACACAATGAAGACAGTCTTAAAGGTGTGTTAGGGGCTTAAACACTTGACAGCTGCATTTTTAAAAAAGTTTCTAATTATGATATTTGGAGTGTCCATAAAAAGCTTCTATTTATAACGTTTGTAGATTATATTAAATTCCTAACGCCTAATTTGTGCCATCTGACATCACGAAATGTTAGCAGACTTGGAAGGAACCAGTTTGTTAGGTAGCTGTGCACAGGTACAAACGATTTAAGATTACACTCCTGGGATTTTGTGAAAAATCGGTTTTACAAGTTTTTTAGTTTAGAAGAAACATATTTTCAAAAGTGGATTATGAAAAGAGGACAAAAGATACAATATAGTTAGGTTTAAGTTTAAAAACAGTTTCATTCTACTGATACTAGTTCTAGATTTTAACCAAGATGGAATCATTTTACAAATTGAGAGTTTCAGAGGTTGCTTAACTCCTCAGATTAGTGGTTTTGCTTTATCATGGACACAAAATATTTACCCTCCAGGCATATGTCGTTCTTAAAACAATGTAGGTGATCAAATCTCAAAGTAGTATCTAAGGCAGTGCTTCTCAAACTTCAACGAACATACAGAGGATCTCATTAAACTATAGATTCTTCATCAGTGGGTTGGGTGGAGCCTGAGTTTCTGCAGTTTTAACTAGCTCCTGGGTGTGCTCAGTGCTGCTGGCCCAAGGCCCACACTCTTGAATAGCAGGGGTATGAAAGAATTGATAGTATCCATTCTTTGAAGTTTCCAAACCTTATCACAGTACCAGTATCAATGTTAATCTCTTTCTTAGTATATTATTTTTAGTTATTTATTTTACTAACCTACATGAGCACTAACCTCCTACTAGTGCTTTCACAAATTAGCATTATAAAATTATAATCCTAAACTTTGAAGATAGGTATAAGAAAGTCATCAGTGTTTTCATTACTATAAAACCCATTTTGATTATGTTGTTCAGTGTTCCTTAAATAAGGGTTATAGATTCAGCATTTGAAAATAAAACACACAATCAAGAATTTGAAGTGTGTTTTAGAATTTATTAGGATGAGCTTTGGCTAATGCTTAAGAAATATTGTTTATTCTTTGCTTTGGTTTATATTGACAGAACCGACTATCTTATGGCTTAAGTAAAAATTGATTGTATGGAAAGGTTTTTAGCAATTAATATTTTGCAGCATTTGGTTATAGGGATGAGATTTTTATTTTATTTCCAAATTATTATGTTGTTCCCTTTCCCCTAGGAGCCAATATAGTCTACACTTGCTGAGTTCCTTTTCTAGTTCATTCTCTGTCTCTCTCTGTTTGTTTGTTTGTGTTTGTTTCTGCTGGCGAGGTGTTTATTGACAGGTTGTGGTGCCGCACAGGTCCTCAAAGCCCAGCCAGCCAGCAGGTACCCAGGGCACAGTGCTCAGCCTGCAGCAGGAGGGTCTCCGTTCACATGTCCAGGCTTCTGGTTCATTCTTTCCCTAAGCTGATAGCTCTCTGCAGGTTGAAGTAATGGTCCAGAAACATTTTTATCATTTCTGTTCCTTGCCTTCAAACCTGTGGCATCTACCTACTGCATCTCTTCATTACTTATTGGTGAAAACCAAACTCCTATTAAAGCTCTTAAACTAGACCTGTCATCTTCACTTAACTGAACTCTTATCTCATTTTTAACAAAACATATTATTGGCCCATTCACCATGAAGTTTTTCCTATTTTAAATATTGGGGTAACAACAGAATGAAATATTTGAGGGCTTTTTGTGTACCAGGAGTCACAGTCCTGGTTGCTTTTATATATGTTACTGAATTTAATTACCTCAACCCTGGAAAGTAAGTAAATAAATCAGTCACACTTTATTGAAGGTAGAGCAGATTGATAAAAATTGCCCACACAATCCAGATTGTCATTGGCAGAGCTGGGATTGTAATATACATCTGCTTGACTTTTCTTTTCCACAGAGGAGGCTTCCAAAAGGAGGAGGCTTCTGGGTCTTTAAAAGGTTGGATAGAAATTAGGTGCTTTGTGGGCCAGTTGGGGAAAAGATTACCCCTGGAGGAAGAGTAGCGTCAAGAAATGTATCAGACATTTCAAAAGAATCAAAAATCTATATTAAATTTGTATAGCTGACAAAACCTGATTTACATAAAGGATTTTTTTTTTTTTTTTTTTTTGAGACAGAGTTTTGTTCTTGTTGCCCAGGCTGGAGTGCAATGGCGTGATCTTGGCTCATCGCAACCTCTGCCTCCTGGGTTTAAGTGATTCTCCTGCCTTAGCCTCCCGAGTAGCTGGGATTACAGGCATGTGCCACCATGCCTGGCTAATTCTGTGTTTTTAGTAAAGACAGGGTTCCTCCATGTTGGTCAGGCTGGTCTTGAACTCCCAACTTCAGGTGGTCTGCCTGCCTTGGCCTCCCAAAGAGCTGGGATTACAGGCGTGAGCCACTGCGCCTGGCCCAGCATATTTTTTTAAGCTTCAAACCACCAACTTAAAGGCGTAGAAATAGTAAGCATAATACCGCCATAACCAGTTTATCTCTTTACCAGTGCTATCAGTTAACAAATCATGAACATTGTGTATTATGTATATTACATGTAGCTTTCTGTTCTGACAGCAGAGTTTATGTTCTAGTTCTGGATTCGTCTTAATAGATGATTTGAAAAAGAAAGCATTTAAAAGGATTCTCTGTAAAAATTCTGCTCGGCTAGTAGCAAACTATCATTTTAGAAAAACCGTTTTTTACTTTGAGACCAGTAAGATGGAGTGACAAGAACTCCCAAGCCAGAAGCTAAAAGACGTGTTTTTATTCCTGGTAATGCCACATAACTGGAATTGCAGTTGCCAGTAGTACGAGAATTTGCTTAACTTTCACCAGCCAATGAAGTTATTTGCTTGCTTTCTTACCTCGTATTACAGTGGAAGCAATGCTTGTATCCTATTCCTTCCTGCTCTCTGAAGGATGACTGTGCCCCATCAATAATCCCTTCGCACATCTTCAGCTACTCTGTGTTCACATTTAAACACTTGTATCCCTTCCTCTTGAAAAAACAAGAACTCATAACCATCTAGTTAGCTTTTTATTTCCTGTGCACAACTAAATTTGTCTGCTTCTTTACTTCCTACTCACTGTACGCTCACTGTCCCTCTAAAATGGCTCTTGGCCAGTGTCACCAATAATTTCTTTCTTTTTTTTTTTTTTTTTTTTGAGACGGAGTCTGGCTCTGTTGCCCAGGCTGGAGTGCAGTGGTGCCATCTCGGCTCACTGCAAGTTCCGCCTCCCAGGTTCTCGCCATTCTCCTGCCTCAGCCTCCCTGAGGAGCTGGGACTACAGGCGCCCGCCACCACGCCTGGCTAATTTTTTGGTATTTTTAGTAGAGACGGGGTTTCACCGTGTTAGCCAGGATGGTCTTGATCTCCTGACCTCGTGATCCGCCCGCCTCGGCCTCCCAAAGTACTGGGATTACAGGCATGAGCCACCGTGCCCGGCCATGTCAGCAATAATTTCTATATTGCCAATCCTAGTAGGTCTACAATCCTTATTTGTAATTTCATTTTTTGAAAAGGTTGGTGTTGCTAAAGTCAGTAAGGCTGCAAAGATGTTTAGAGAAAGTTTGTTTTTATGGCAAAAGAAAAGAGCTTTCTTTTTATTAATTTATTTGATAAATATTTGTTGAGTACTCTTCCAGTCATTGACCATATAGTAGTAGATAAAATGGACAAAGTCCCTATTTTCCTAGAGTTTATGTTCTCATTGGGGAAAACAGGCAAATGAAATAAATAAAATATTATCAAGCAAAAATAAAGTCAAGCAGAGGGAGTTAGGAGTTTGGGTATGGTGAATTTTAGATGATACAGCCAGCGAAGGCCTTACAGAGAACATGGCATTTGAGCAAAGACAAGGAGGTAAGAGAAGGTACCATTACAGGTATCTGGGGCTGGGGACGAGTGAGCCTAGCAAGCGATTTGTTTGGTCTTAGCAAAAATAGTTCTTTTGTGATATGCAGTGTTTTTATAGAGTTCTTGTGATTAAAAAGAAGGATTTTTTTTGTGTGTACAGTTGACCCTTGAACAACATTGCTATGACCTGTATGGGTCTACTTATGTGGATTTTTTTCAATAAATATATTGGAACATTTTTTGGAGATTGGTGACAATTTAGAAAAATTCAGATGAACTTCATACCCTGGAAATACCAAAAAAATTAAGAAAAATTTAGGTGTCTCATGAATGCATAAAATATATGTAGACAGTAGTCTATTTTATCATTTCCTACCATAAAATATATATATATATTTATTATAATAGTTAAAATTTATCAAAACTTTTACACACCCCTGAGATGCAGAGAAAAGTCATGACATTAGAAGAAAAAGTTGAATTGCTTGATAGGTAGCTGTGATTGTCACCATTTCAGACAAATGATTCATCTTGTAAACAAAGGATATAAACTTAATGGTATTGCTATTGACAGATACAATATAGTACTGTGAATGCATTTTCTCTTTATGGTGTTCTGTTCTGTTCTGTTCTGTTTGGTTCTGAAACAGCGTCTCACTGTGTTGCCCAGGCTGGAGTGCAGTGGCACGATCTTAGCCCACTATGTAACCTCCACCTCCTAGGCTCAAGCAGTCCTCCCACCTCAGCCTCCCAAGTATCTGGGACCACAGGTGTGCACCATATGCCTGGCTAATTTTTTATATTTTGTGTAGAAATGGGTTTTGCTGTGTTGTCCAGGCTGATCTCAAACTCCTGAGCTCAATTCACCTGCTTCAGCCTCCCAATGTGCTGGAATTACAGGTGTGAGCCACCATGCCTGGCCTTTTGTGGTTTTCTTCATAACATTTTCTTTTCTCTAATTTACTTTATTGTAAGAATATAGCATATAAATACAATATAATGGACTGTCAACAGTAGGCTGTCAGTAATTAACGTTTTGGGAATCAATAGTTATATGTGGATTTTTGACTGCATCAGAGGGTTGGTGCCCCTAACTCTTGCATTTTCATGGGCCAACTGTATACTGTTGCAAATTGATAAAACATCATTTCTTTTTCGTAGTTTAATCTTACAGAATAAATGGAAACAAAATATTCTAAAGTTAATTTTATTCCACATTTTCTTTGGTATCTAAATTGGTGCATGTATTTTTTTTTTCCCGAGACACATTTTCTTTGGTGTCTCAATGGGTGCATGTATTTTTTTTTTTTCTCCCTCTGTCATCCAGGCTGGAGTGCAGTGGCATAATCTTGATTCACTGCAACCTCTGCCTCCTGTGTTCAAGCAATTCTCCTGCTTCAGCCTCCTGAGAAGCTGGGATTACAGGCACGCACCACCATGCCTGGGTAATTCTTGTATTTTTAGTGGAGACGGGGTTTCACCATATTGGCCAGGCTGGTCTCGAACTCCTGACCTTGTGTTTCACCCGCCTCAGCCTCCCAAAGTGCTGGGATTATAGGCGTGAGCCACCGCATCCGGCCGGGTGCGCGTATTTATAGTTGGAAATTTAGGCAATAGCATCTTTATTCCTTAAAGAGACATAGATCTTTTTTTCTCCCAGGCCAGGCACAGCGGCTTACACCTGTAATCCCAGCACTTTGGGAGGCTGAGGTGGGCGGATCGCTTTAGGTCAGGAGTTCAAGACCAGCCTGGCCAACATGGTAAAACTCCATCTCTACTAAAAATACAAAGAAGTTAGCCAGTGTGGTGGCACACACCTATAATCACAGCTACTTGGAAGGCTGAGGCATGAGAATTGCTTAAACCCAGGAGACGGAGATTGTACTGAGCCGAGATCACACCACTGCCTTCCAGCCTGTGTGATGGAGTGAGGCTATCTTTAAAAAAAAAAAAAAAAATTCTTCTCCCATCTCCAATAAATAATATTTAAGTCCCATTCTAGCTAGAGCCTGTGATTCTTTCTTAGTGTATTAGTGATAAGATATAATTATTGATGAGATAGCAGTCTGGATCCATTTCAGGATAGTTAATGGCACAAAGTGTCATTTCTTTGCCATTTACATGGTTATCAGTAGGATGATTAAAGAAGAGAGAACTCAGATTTGAAACTTAAAACAGCTACAAAAAAAAAAAAAAACCAGTGATTTGGCCATCCAGAAATAAACACTGTTAAAACATTTTTATGTTAATTCTTTTTATATACTTTTTTTTTTTTTTGAGATGGAGTCTAGCTCTGTTGTCCAGGCTGTAGTGCAGTGGCCCGATCTCAGCTCACTGCAAGCTCCGTCTCCCGGGTTCACGCCATTCTCCTGCCTCAGCTTCCTGAGTAGCTGGGACTACAGGTGCCCGCCACCACGCCCAGCTAATTTTTTTGTATTTTTAGTAGAGACAGGGTTTCACCGTGTTAGCCAGGATGGTCTCGATCTCCTGACCTTGTGATCTGCCCGCCTCGGCCTCCCAGAGTCTTTCTGTGTACTTTCACTACACACACACACACACACACACACACACACACACACACACACAAAAAACAATTAGCCTTGTCCAATACAGTTTTATAACCTATTTTTAAAAACTGTATTATTAATATTTTTTCATATTATATGTTCTTCTAAAACATTTTCAGCAGCTGCATACAGTCCATCATATATATCCATGTTTAACCAATTCCCTATCATTAAATGTTAACTGACTTTCAAATGCTTGCTGTAATAAATGATACTGAAGAGATGTTTATATATAAGGTTTTTATTACTTCTGGCTATTAATGCAGGATACTTTTTAAGGTAGTTTTATTTGTATAATATATCTAGTTTTTCTTTCATTGAAACAATGAAACTTTGCTACAAGAAAACTTAGTACTTATTGCAAGTTTGTATATCAGATAACGTGCTAGATGCCTTGCAGTCTTACATTTCATGGTATTTAGCTGTTTTAATTCCCAACTTTATAGATTAAGAAATCTATATGTATACATGTATTTCTCAGTAAGTTAACAATTATGTAGAAAATGTTCAGCAAATATCAAAGGGCTTTGTGTAAGAACATGTTATTCAGGAGCCACAGGGGAAAATGAAAACTTACAGATGAAGTTTAAAGTTCTGCTTTGGCTTTGGAGTATGTAAGAAGATGACTTTTGGGGTTTTGTGGTGTTTTACCTTAAAAAGGCGTTTTAGGCCTAGAAATTATGTTATTTGGCATTCTTATCTCTAGGAGAAAATAAGTGTACGATTTTCTTATGAATCTTGGGTTTTAGTCATATGGTTACTCTTTTAGTTTACAAACTACATTGTATCTTTGCATTAGAAGGGGTAATAATTATCTTAATAGTTGAAGATGATTTCCTTTCACTTAAAATTCCAGGCATAACTTTTTCAGATGTTGCACTTGTAAGATCTAAGAGTTGAAAGTTGAGTGATTTAAGGGTGAAAAATGTCTGTTGCAGAGGGAGGCTGGTGGGAGCAGTGAGATGCTGTGACTTAATGCTTTTACAGAGCTCGCTTGGCACCGTTTGATTATGAGCCCACAAGATAAGAATTGTTTTTGGAACCTGGTATTTGTTTCCTAATGCAGTGGTTTGTTTTGTCTTAGTCACATCGATCAGACAACAACATGGCAGGACCCCAGGAAGGCCATGCTGTCCCAGATGAACGTCACAGCCCCCACCAGTCCACCAGTGCAGCAGAATATGATGAACTCGGCTTCAGGTGAGTGAGACACTGTAATTACAGCACATGGAGTAATGCTTATGCATTGGTAAAAGTTGATGTGGAAAATAGTCATTACTCGTTTACAGAAACTGGGACATGGTGATGTTTATTGTCTCTCCAGTTTCATACAGAAGACATAGTCTATTTTAAAATAATGTAAGCTATATTATTGCCTTGTATAGTTGTTAACGCATAAGGGGGCTGATAACTGAAAGCCAGTGGTTCTTTAAGATTTGGTTCTGAAGCGGGTATCTCAAATTTTTAGTTCTGTTAATTTTGACGTATTTGGTTTTATTCTGCTGCTTTCTTGTGTCTCAGGTATTTGAGTTGAATTTACCCTCTTCCCTTTGTGGTTTGGATGGAAAGCCAAGCTATAGTGTTCTTATTTTTTATTATTATTTTTTATTTTTTTTCTTTTTTTTTTTTGCTATGGTGTTCTTAACCCAACTTTTAATGTGGTGTTATTCATTCTACTCTGAAAATATCTGGAAGGCAGTAACTTTTGTAAACCCAAAAGAATATTTCTTATTCCCAGGGCAAGCATGGATTATTAAACGCATCTTCACCTTTTTTACTAGAAGATAAACCTGAGTATAAATCTTTTTACTACCTCTTATTTGGCAATTTACTTGAATATGCAGTTTTTCTCATCTACATAATGGGGAGTAACAGTGCCCCTTATGATAGAAGGGAGGATATGAAAGGAAATAATACAATTTATATGAAGCCTCTAGTAATTACAGAGTAGGTACTAAGTGAAAGTTTAGCCCCTTCATCTTCCTTATCAGATACTGTCTGGCCTCTTTCTCCTTTGTTAGGTGGGTTCAAGGCCACAGTTAGCCCATTATGTACCTTTGTACATATTAGGAAAAGGTGCCCTTCCTCTGGGAAGATGTAACATTGTGCCTGGCATCAGAGATTGGAGCATTTGGGCTGGATTTCTGACCACTCCCCTGGCCCCCACGCTTTACCCCGCTGCTCAGTGCCCAGGTTCAGGACACAGATGGCAACAATAGTATGTGGCAGCTCTAGCAGACTTGATGGCTTTCTCCACCGCCCATGCATTTTCCCTAGATAACAAGCATATTTAGTAGCTACACAGTAGATTTCTTAAACAGCAGTCTTTGGCAAGGGACTGTTGTGGTTGGGTGGGAAGGGTGGTACCATTAGTTGACAGGAGGGTTCCTTGACTAGGCGAATTCACAGAACTTGAAATGTCCTTCTGCCCCTCGTGCTGGAATGTTTCTGCTGTTACATACCTCTGCTCTTGCTTTTGGTGGGTTGAACATTTGAGTTCTAAAGAGTTAAGAGTGGAAAACAAAGAAAATGGCAACATTTGTGATTGGGCTTTTCTTGACATAGACTTTAAATTCTGAAGAAAAATTCCTTAAATCTAAATTTAACTCATTATACTACGAATACATTCTCAGAATCTCTTTTATATGTGACACTTAAGTAAAAAAAATTTTTTTTTTTTTTATTGAGACGGAGTCTCACTCTGTCACCCAGGCTGGAGTGCAATGGCATGGTCTCAGCTCACTGCAACCTCTGCCTCCCGGGTTCAAGTGATTCTCGCGCCTCAGCCTCCCGAGCTGGTACTACAGGCGCCTGCCTCCACACCCAGCTAATTTTTGTATTTGTAGTAGAGGCGGGGTTTCACTGTGTTGGCCAGGCTGGTCTCAAACTCCTGACCTTGTGATCTGCCCACCTTGGCCTCCCAAAGTGCTGGGATAACAGGCGTGAGCCGCCATGCCTGGCCCCTAATTAAAAAAATTTTAAGACAAAAATTGTACAAATATTAATATTGTTACTTGACAACTATTATGTTTTTTTATTACCAAATTTTCAAATAAAGTTGTGAAATCTGCCCTGTATTTATGGTTAAACAAGATGATTCACATTATTCATTTTGTCATGCTCCATCTAAAAATTATCTAGGCAGTTAATGACAAATAACATTAATTTAAACTTTATTTTGGAAGCGTAAGTATTTCACGTCTAACAAGGTTGATTGTAATTCTTTTAGAACATTGCTTTGGTTGTGTCGTATTATGTTTACTGATGGTAATGGTCTAGAGAAATGAGAGTATTTCGGCTGAAATTTATGCTTTAAGTCAAAGGTATGTATCAACTTGGTTTTAGTGGGTTTTTTTGTTTTTTTCTTTTAGATGGAGTTTTGCTCTTGTAGCCCAGGCTGGAGTGCAATGGCACGATCTCAGCTCACCACAACCTCCGCCTCCCTGGTTCAAGTGATTCTCCTGCCTCAGCCTCCTGAGTAGCTGGGATTATAGGAATGCGCCACGACGCATGGCTAATTTTGTATTTTTACAAATACAAAATGGGGTTTCTCCATGTTGGTCAGGCTGGTCTTGAACTCCCAACCTCAGGTGATCCGCCTGTCTTTGGCCTCCCAAAGTGTTGGGATTACAGGCATGAGCCACCATGTCCAGCCGGTTTTAGTGGGTTTGAAAATAATTGTGGATGTTTTATTTCAGCTGTATGTCCTGGGCAGGTACAGTGGCTCACACCTATAATTTCAGCACTTTAGGAGACCAAGGTGGGAGGATCACTTGAGCCCAGGAGTTTGAGACCCGCCTGGGAAACATGATGAAACCTTGTCTCTACAAAAAAAAAATAGTCTGTCATGGTGGTGCATAAGTGAAGTCTCACCCAGTTCTCAGGAGGCTGAGGTGGGAGGATGGCTTGAGCCTGGGAAATTGAGGCTACAGTGACCTGTGATTGCACCACCATACTCCAGCCTAGGTGATAGAGTGGGACCCCATCTTAACAACAACAGCAAAAATTTTTGTCTTGTTTGTAAAATATGAAATGTTTTAATATATTACATAAAAATTAGTATGCATATACATGTCTAAATAATAGAGCTATATGTAGTAAAGAGGTGACTTTGACACAGTTTCAGTGGAGTGGCAAAAAGCATGACTGGAGGGTTAGGAGTGAGGGGGAGAAGGCATAAAGGAGAGGGTTGTGAGGAGAGAGTTGGAAGGAGGAACTGAAATGAGAAAAGCCACCTCTGAAGAGGCTTGAGCATGTTTACAGGGTGCTAGAAGGTATTTAACAATAATAATAGTATAATAATAATTCTTATTTATATACCAGGCATTCAGTGAAGGTCCATTTTGCACTGTCTCATTTAAGATCCCATGTTCTTCACTGTACGTTAACCAGGGATAGGATAACTGACAGATAGGATAACTGACAGAGCGAAGCCTCCGATAAAGCAGAAGTGACAAGAAACCACTAACGACTGGAGGCGCTATTTTTAAATACTGTTAATAGTAGATAATATTGGGGAACTGCTTCTCCAGAAGGTGATGGGTGTGGAGATGATGTTTGTTTAAGGAGGCCTTGTTTCAAATAAAATACTGTTCCCTCAAGAGAAGAGAATATTCAAAGAGAGCACTCGAGGTTATTGCCTTTTATGGGGACGGTCAGACAGTATGATGGGGAAGGGAAGAGACTAGCTGATGGGTCCAAAACCAAAGGCTTAAAACATCCGCAACAACATTGATTCTAGGAGTCAGTCAAAACTTTCCAAATTAGAGTGAAGTGTTATCTTAAATATATATGAATTCCCAGAATCAGACAAGTTTATATCTGGATTATTCTGAATTTGGTCATATGGAGACCTGCTGATCAAGTGCTGAGGGTACTGATAATATCTTTACAGCACATGCCTCTTTTTCCTCTAAATTACATACACTTGTTTGTTGTCTTTTCTTCCATTTCAGTGGAAGCCCATGGTTTTGACATGTTTTGGAATGAATGTCACTGTAATCTTGATATACCTCATGTTCACATAAAATAGCCGTAACGTCATGTTGACAAGTTAATAAGGTTTCAGTAAGCAAAAGGATGCTCTTCTCTACTTGGAAAAATGATCTTTTAAGGAGTTTTTAAAATCTTAGAGACAGTGAACAAGGACAACTGTGAGAGCATTTAAGTAAATTTTGAGGGTATTTAATGTAACAAAGCAGAAAATGGCTTCCGTGAAGCAGGGTATCTACAGAAAAGTTTCACCCTGAAGGGAGTGTCTTCTGAGTCTGCTAACCTGAAGCCTTCACATAAAAGAGAAAGCTACACCGTGCTTTTGAAGCACTCTACTTGGTTAATCATGCTAAATGCAACTTGATTTACATTTTTATTACTCATTATTTAATAAGGACTTCCTCACTTTGCTTTTTTTTGAAAAAGAATTCTCATCATTCATAATTGAGTCCAGCTTCATATTCTGCTCTGAGATCTTGTTCCTCATCCAACTGCTTTCCTTAAGATACTGTAATTTCCTCTAGACTCCCCAAACCTGTTTTCTGCATAATTTTCATGGTTGACTAGGCTGAAAGATCTTTTAAGATTCTTTCCAATTCTTAAGATTTTATGAAACCCTATTTTGTTTTCTAATTTGCTTTAGCAAAAATGATCAGTATAATTATGCTTTTATAAGTCCTTTTTCAAAATATGAGGTTGAAATGGTAGATACTACGTATAGACGAGAGACCAGTGGTTTGTGATTGGGCAAATTTCCAAATATCTATAACTGAGAATCACCCAAAACAAAGATGCACCTGGAAAAGGTTCTAGAGGCAACACTCAATACATCCTTGGAAGAAGATTAATTTATATTCTTTAACTGTGCCATTTAAGTGGCAGGGTAAATGACAGCAAGCTTTGTTTGTGAAAGAATTTGAAAGGTGAAGAAGAGGAAAATGGAAAAATAAGAGGAAATGGAATAATGTATTAAGATAATGGTTGTATTTTACTTTATATTAAAATATTCAATGTATAAATATATGTATAAATAAGTCTAGTTATTAAATTACTTGAGGTGATTGTCCTTTGAAAGTTATAATTTATAGCTGGGTGCAGTGGCTCATGCCTGTAATCCCAGAACTTTGGGAGGCCAAGGTGGGTGGATCATGAGGTCAAGAGATTGAGACCACCCTGGCCAACATGGTGAAACCCCGTCTCCACTAAAGATTTAAAAATTAGCTGAGCATGGTGGTGCACGCCTGTAGTCTCAGTGACTCTGGAGGCTGAGGCAGGAGAATCACTTGAACCCAGGAGGCGGAGGTTGCAATGAGCTGAGATTGTGCCACTGCACTCCAGCCTGGTGACAGAGCAAGACTCCATCTCAAAAAAAAAGTCGTAATTTATAAGGCTGGGTGTGGTCGTTCATGCCTATAATCCGAGCACTTTGAGAAGCCAAGGTGGGAGGATTGCTTGAGCCTAGGAGTTCAAGACCAGCCTGGGCAACATAGGGAGACCCCATCTGTATTAAAAATAAAAATAAAAATTAGCCAGGCATGGTGGCCGCACACCTGTGGTGCTAGCAACTTGGGTGACTGAAATTGGGAGGATAGCTTGAGCCCACGAGGTCAAGGCTGCAGTGAGCCATATTTGCACCACTGCACTCCAGCCTGGACAACAGAGTGAGACCCTGTCTCAAAAAAAAAGTTATAATATAAACTAGCTATTATATATAATAGCCTTTTGATGCCTGCTTAGGATCCGTAGTTTTTCTGCACATATTGAGAGTTAGGTAAACATTTCATGATTTTTGTGTTCAGCATTAGAAAAGAAAGCCCTGGGGAGTGAAAAGTGATACTTCCTTAGCTCTATGTGTATGATATATATTAAATTTTTAAATAGTGTACTTGTTAACACTGATCCACAAGATTGCTGAATCTTCAAGGGACAGTAAAGTCAAAGTATATTCTGTGATAATCCAGAAATAACTGTATGCCAAATGACTAGGATCAATAAAAGTTATGTCTTGATTTATATTAAGCAGAATCAACCCATTTATCTGCTTTTGAGAAATGTACATTTGATAACAACCCAAAGCCTAAATGTCTTATTACAGGTACATTTTAAAGAATTCATTATTTATATGCTTTAAAGTTAGAAATTATTGGGATTTATTTGACAGTTCCCAACTCTACCAATGTAGCACTTTCAGATTTCTCTATTATGAAAAACTGTGAGGAATTCCTAGGAAATACCTCAAGATGGGTGGAGAAAATGCCCTCTTGATCATGAAAGGTGATACGTGTTAGAGGAATGTGCTAAGCACCTTGCTTTAAGTGGGGAAAAATGTTCAGAAGCAAGCAGTGAGTAGTATAGAGCTGCCTTAAGGTTTGCCTCTTGTGTTCTCCCGCCTGCCTGTGTAATATCTCTCAGCACTGAAGATCAAATGAGAGATTGTTACCAAGAAAAATGAGAGAGCTAGAAAATAGATGTGAAATATAAAAATGATGGGTAAATTACACATTGATTTAGGTTTTAACTTTAAAAAGCACAGAGAGGGTAAAGATGTGAGAAGTTGCAGAGCCAACAGGGTTGAGGTGTTGGTAATTCCTGCTTTATGTGCTGTAATTCAGAAACTTTAAAGTTTTACTTTTCACCTTTGAAACTGAGAGACAGTTTACATTAAAGGTTAAGACCAAGGGCTTTTGAAATCCCATGGACCTGATTTGAATCCCAGGCGTCATTTATTGTCCATGAAATCTTGGACAAGTTACTGTATCTACCTGTATTCTTCACTTAGAAAAATGAGATAATAACTCATAGGGCTGTTGTGAGCATTAAATGACAGAATGCATATCACATAGTTAAAATGTATTATTAATAGTGTACAGTGCCTGGTATAAATGTGATAAAATAAATATGATCTGATATTTTACAATTTAATCAGTTTGTAATACCTGGTAGCCACTGTTACTTTGTTAAAAATCTGTTACCACACTATCTTTGAAGTTATGTTTATCTCTGTAGGCTTTTTATCATCAAATTGAGGTCATTGGTTCTTCCAAGTAGTTGGTTCCTGATTCTTCTAAAAGTTCTGGATTATTATAAGATGGAAATTGTCAGTCTGAAGTCACAATATATGGGAAAAGACTATACTAACAGGAAACCTAATAGCAGTGAACTATAACAAATAAAGCCCAAAGTCAAAGCAATGAAGAGATAGTGTATTTGACTAGTTACTCTTGGGCTTGTATTCCAAATACCTTTTTTAAAAACTTTTTAAATAAAAACACTTATTTTTTTTTAACAAAATTGCTGTTTTCTTTTTCCCATCTAGACGTTCAGGTAAATTAAGAGAAATGGCCCTATAAAATGGAAAAATAGTACAAGGAAAAGCATAATAATCCGGAATCAATATAGCCAATCCTTAAGAAGCTTGGTTTGTTTTATACAGCTTGTGGCTTGATTTATTTGATGATTAAGTTCCTGAAAAATGATAATATGGAAACAACCACCATTTTTCTTACTTAAAACTATGGCCAATCCATTTCATTTTAATAAAATATGCCAATATGGAATATGATGACTTAAATTTTTTCTTTTTGAAATAAAAAAAGTAATTCAGTTATAATATCCAGCTTGCAAATGGCATTAGCTTGTAATTATTGTATCTACTCTAGTATGGGAGTTCTTCTGAAGTCTTTGTTAAACCCAGTGATGGCTGATAAATGGCACTTTCTAATCATCGCTCTTGACTTAGCTGCATAATGAAGATGCCACTCGTGTCAGGGCAACTAATGGCTTTGATTTTACTCTGATGGTGAGAGCCTTTCACTTCCTCTCCACTGGGAATCACTCTGATGTTGTTTAATTCCAGTCATGATTTTTAAAGTATTAATTTCTTCATTCTTTCTTTAAAGAAACCCACATTTGTTACGCTGAGATGTGGGTATATAGTTACTTTGTTTTTCAGTAGCTGCATATCGGTATTTTTTCTAATAGTGCCACATATTTTTAAAAGATTATTTCAGTTTGAGTATCATGATTATCCACAGTAACTATGTAAATCTCAAATGTGTTGAGGAGTACTGTGTTTTGTATACTTAGTTACATGCTTGATTATTCCAGATAAGGTAATTCTTTCCTGTCCTCTTTGCTTTACTTTAGAGATTATCTTCTAAAAAGGGGGAAACATATAGAAACTCAAGACTGTTGAGTGCTCTTGACCTGATCTTAGAGCACAGATATCAAATATTTTAAAAAATTTACTAGAAGCCTTTGAAGTAATCATTTGGGATAGTAAAGTTCATTTACATTTTGAATGTTATTAAGATTTTAAGGTAGGCCAGGTGTGGTGGCTCACACCTATAATCCCAGCACTTTGGAAGGCCAAGGTGGGCACATCACCTGAGGTCAGGAGTTCAAGACCAGCTTGGCCAACATGGTGAAACCCCGTCTCTACTAAAAATACAAAAATTAGCCAGGTATGATGGTGGGTGCCTGTAATCCCAGCTACTCAGGAGGCTGAGACAGGAGAATCGTTTGAACTCGGGAGGCAGAGGTTGCAGAGAGCTGAGATTGTACCACTGCACTTCAGCCTGGGATACAGCCAGACTGTGTCTCAAAAAAAAAAAAAGAAAAAAAAAATTTAGATCCATGAGTATCATTTCTACCAGCTCTCTTAATAAATGACTTATTACATATTGGGGCATAAAAATAGAAGTATTTGTGTTCAACTTTTCTTCAGTGATTATTTGTAGATTTTTGGAAACTTTGCTCAGCTTTGGAGTAGAGAGAATGAGAAAGAGATTAAATTATTTCCATTTAAGAACCAGCTCAAATGCCTGTTTTATTCTCTTGATAAGTGTTGGAATATTATTTTTGTCTTTCCCACTGATTTCTAAATCCTTCTGGTTACTCTATTGCTACAATAATTTTATGACTCATAGGAGGAATATTTGTGTGAAAGATTAAGATGCTAATTCTTTAAAAATGATATTCATAGACTACCATATATAGTCAGCATAAGTGAAACAGAATAAATCTTGCAACAGTACTCACAGTTTTCCAAAATAAGGTTTTCTTTTGATGTTAGTAAGGTAAGGACATGGTAAAACTTTCTTTAGGTTAAAATCTTAATGAAAGGTATTTATTTGAGCAGTTTGAAGTCTAAGCGTGCTATTTGTTTTTCCTTCGGCAAAACTTTACAGAAAGCTAATCTTTAATAAATAAACTTAGTAAACTAACTCTAAGCCATTTCATTGAGTTAAAATCTAAAGGACTTAAGTGGCACTGAAGAAAGTCTGAAGAGTTGCATATTAGTAGGCTCACTGAGCTTATACTTGACCTTTTCTTCTAGAAAGTTCTTACAGCTATAACCTGACAAACAGGAAAATGATTTTTTAAGCAGTTTCATAGTTTTACCTTGAGATAATTGTATTTTTCCCTTCTTAAATCATTCATTCTACAAATATCAAATGCCCTGCTTTATACTATGCCCTGTGATTGCAGAATCAAGCTAAGACAGACTTTTTTTATATTACCATAAAAAATGTTATGGCAGGACCAGGCGTGGTGGCTCACACTTGTAATCCCAGCACTTTGGGAGGCCGAGGCAGGTGGATCACCTGAGGTTAGGAGTTCGAGACCAGCTCGGCCAACATGGTGAAACCCCGTCTCTACTAAAAATACAAAAAGTTACCTGGGTGTTTGGTGGCGTTTGCCTGTAATCCCAGCTGCTTGGGAGGCTGACACAGGAGAATTGCTTGAACCTGGGAGGCAGAGGTTGCAGTGAGCTGAGATTGTGTCACTGTACCCCAGCCTGGGTGACAAGAGCAGAACTTCTCAAAAAAAAAAAAAAAGAAGAAAAGAAAAAGTTGTGGCAGATGTATCCACTGAGTGCTGAGAAAGTAGAGAGAGAGGAACACATGAGTCAGTAGTGGAAAGGAAGAACAGTGAAGACTTTTTTTTTTTTTTTTTTTTTTTTTTGGACACAGGGTGTTGCTCCACCACCCGGGCTGGAGTGCAGTGGCACGATCACAGCTCATTGCAGCTTCAACTTCACGGGCTCAAGTGATTCTCATGCCTCAGCCTCCCAGGTAGCTGGGACTACAGGCATACACCACCATGCCCAGCTTTTTTTTTTTTTTGGTAGAGACAAAAGGTGGGCATGGTAGTGTATGCCTATAGTCCCAGCTTTTTGGCAGCTTTTCTGGGGATTACATGTGTGAGCCACCACACTCTGCCAAGACTTCTTTAGGGAGGTTCATTGATTTGTTTATCCAAATATTGAATACAAACTATGTGCCAGGCATGGTTCTAAGTTATGAGAACGGATATACAATGAGTCAGATATTAAAAGTGGAAGAAAGAAAAATAGACCAGTTATGGTCAGAGTGATAGGCTGGGGATGGAGGGAGATGATAGCTTAGATTACCTTCTCCAGTGCAGGTCTCTGTAATTAACGTCTTTTGAGCAGAGATCTGAATGAACTGAGAGTGAGAGCCATGTTAATATCTGGGGAAGGGAGAGAATGCTCCATGCATAACACAACAGCCAGTTCAGAGGCCCTGAGACATGTTTGGGGAACAGCAAAAAGGCCACTGCAGCATGAACAGAGTCTGTGAAAGGCAGAATGGGGCTACATTACAGTGGTGCTTGTAGGTTTTGAACAGAGGAGTGACATGGTATCAGTAACTTTTTAAAAAATAGGGAGATTACTTGGAGGGCAGTTGCAGTAACCCAGGGAGAGGATGACCAAAGTGGTGGTGATGAAAATGATTGGGTTGAGGACTTGAGTATTAGTGGACGAGTGGGAAGTTAAGTTAGAAGAAAAGGGAAGATAAAAGTAGCTAGTAGATGGGCAATTACTAAGCCCTGGAACCTCTAATACCATATTGCTAGTGGTAAGATGATGAGCAACGAGACTGAAGACCACCTCAGAATGGCTTTGTGTCATAAGCTAAGAAGTTTGAGCCTTGTCCTGAAAATGTTCGGATGCCATTAAAAATCTTCTTTAGGGGTCTTCTGCTATGGTTTTCCCTATTTTTATTATCTGATCATTTGAATTTTGAAATCCAAATATCTCATTTTCTTATATTTAAAGCTACTTCCTTAGGTATAGTATACATGAATTTTTAATGTTTAATATATCATTGGAACAAAATGGTAGAACTATTCTAAGAAAGAGTAGGGAACTGACATTTAAGCACCTACTGGGAGCCATGACCTGTGTCAAACACGTTTTTTAATTCTCTCAATGATCTATTGAGTGTTCATCTCTGTTTTATAGATAAAGTGAGCATCAAGCACGTAAAGGAATTTACCCAAGGTTAGAAGGCTAGTAAATATTGGATCGATCCAAGATTTGAGCCCAGGTCTGTCTGAATCTAAACGCTTTATAGTCTCTAAACTATACTGTCTTTCTGGAGTTGAATATGAAACTAAAGTCATCTGAATTTTATTTATAATGAATCAAAGATTTTTTAATCAAGTAAGCCACTGAATAGTACTTTTGCTATATTGTTAAAGTTTGAGTTAATGGTAGCTCTAGAAAAGGTTGAATCATACAAGCGGTCCTTGTTAGTCTTTGGTATTCTAGAGTAGTGCTTCTTAATTTGTAATGTGTCAAGGAATTACCTCGGGATTTGTTCAAATGCAGTTCTTATTCAGTGGGTCTGATTTAGTAGGATTGGGACCTGAGATTCTGCATTTCTAACAATTTTCTGGTGATGCTGATACTGCTGGTTAAAGGAGTGCACAAATAGAATACTGTTGAATGGCTTAAACTTAAATCCATAGAAATATCATTAGAGATCATTTTAGCATTCCTATTTTAGGCTGGAATGAAACCTTTACTGAGTAGCTAAATACAAATGAGTGGTTCCATCA
This sequence comes from Pan paniscus, assembly GCF_029289425.2. Taxonomy (NCBI): domain Eukaryota; kingdom Metazoa; phylum Chordata; class Mammalia; order Primates; family Hominidae; genus Pan; species Pan paniscus. The sequence goes on from NC_073258.2 coordinate 102,980,710, forward strand.
TTTCATGAGCTCTTATTTAATATAAAAACCCTGCAAAATATATGTTATCTACTTTTCTTAAATCTGTTATTTACAGGCCGGGTGTGGTGGCTGATCACGCCACTCCCAGCACTTTGGGAGGCCAACGCGGGCAGATCATGAGGTCAACAGATCGAGACCATCCTGGCCAACATGGTGAAACCCTATCTCTACTAAAATACAAAAATCAGTAATCCCAGCTACTCGGGAGGCTGAGACAGGAGACTCGCTTGAACCCAGGAGGCAGAAGTTGCAGTGAGCTGAGATTGTGCCGAGATTGCACCACTGCACTCCAGCCTGGTGACAGAGCGAGACTCCATCTCAAAAAAAAAATCTATTATTTGTAAAGGCACAAACTAAGTCTCTGAGAGATTGCAACTTCACAAAGACCGATCATACTTTTCCACAGATAGGCTCTTAATCATGTCAGCTCAGCAAACTTTGGTTGTATTTGGTGGCAGTGCTAAGTCCTAGGGATACAAAGACAAAAAAGTCAGCGTCTCTACTTCTGGAGTCTGTTGAGAAGAGAAGGATGCAGGCAAATGATTGGGGTACAGGGAGGCATCTGCTATAAAGAGGACATGAACATAGTAGTTGGGGCACCAGTATGCTGGTGCATAGAATGCAGGTAAGTAGTAGTGCCAGAATTCCAATCTAAGCCTTCATATGTATGGTACAGAGTTTCATCTTATTCTACCACACTGCCCATTGTAATCCAGAAGGGGCTTGGATTCATCAGCATGTTCTAGTAGTTTGGCAGAAGAATCTTCTAACTACCTATAGGACATGGGTGAACCTGAACTCAGGATGGGGTGGGCAGGATGGATTAGCCACCAACCACTCTTACATTTGTTTGCCCAAAGCTTATTTTCATCAGTATGTTTATAGTATCATTAGTTTGGGAGGCCAAGGCGGGCAGATCACCTGAGGTCAGGAGTTTGAGACCAGCCTGACCAACATGGTGAAACCCCGTCTCTACTAAAAATACAAAAATTAGCCAGGCATGGTGGTACACCCCTGTAATCCCAGCTACTCGGGAGGCTGAGGTGGGAGAATTGCTTGAACCTGGGAGGTGGAGGCTGCAATGAGCCAAGATCGCGCCACTGCACTCCAGCCTGGGTGACAGAGCGAGACCTCGTCTCAAAAAAAAACTTATTTCTTTTACCAAAACTTGATGTATAGACTGCCTTTTCTTCAGTAAATGTTTATTTTCCCATATTCGGCTTATCAAAGCCACAAAATAAGTTAGTGATAATAATATAGTCATGTGTTGCTTAATGACTGGGATAAGTTCTGAGAAATGGGTTGCTGGGTGATTTCATAATTGTATAAATATCATAGAGTAGGCTTACACAAACCTAGATGGTATAGCCTATTATACACATAGACTCAATGATACAGCTTATCGCTCCTAGGCTACAAACCTGGACAGCGTGTTACCGTACTGAAGACTGTAGGCAGTTGTAACACAATGGTAAGTATATGTGTATCTAAATATATCTAAACATAGAAGAGGTAATGCATTGTACTATAACATTACCTTATGACAGCCACGACATCTCTGGGTGACAGGAATTTTTTAGCTCTATTATAAGTTTCTGGGATCACCATTCTATATGTGATCCATCATTGACTGAAATGTCATTATGCAGCAAATTTGTATATAACTATTTCCATTGCGTCTGCCTAAAAATCTTAGTAGTGTGGGCAGAACTTGATTAGGGATTGTTTAAGGCATATGGTCAAGCATATGAATTTCAGATATTTATGTTTATGGAAGACTCCTTTGTTAAAAAAAACTGAAGAAGAATCAGAGGTGATACATTTTAGTTCCTGTTTATTTTGAAAGCCAAAAGTCTGCACAAATTGCAGACCAGAGTATCACAAACTACTAACAAGGCAGTGGTTTCTAATAAATGTTGCTATCTTTGTCCTGAGCAACCTTGCAAAACTGTACATTCCCACTCATAAAAAATGGAGACCTTTTTCCCTATAGTCTAGGGCAGAGTGATAAGTTTTTCTCATAATTCCACATAGCTTATAGTTAAACTCAGTGTAGAAGAGTGATGAACACAAAACAATACATACTGTATTCCAGAAATCAGAACAGGTGCAATTTAAATTTATAGGTGGGGAAGAGTCTTACTAGTGGGACAGATTGGAGAAAAGCTTCACAAAGATATGGCATAAGAATAGAGTAGAATTGGGTCGGGCACGGTGGCTCACGCCTGTAATCCCAGCACTTTGGGAGGCCAATGTGGGTGGATCTTGAGGTCAGGAGTTTGAGACCAGCCTGGCCAACATGGTGAAACCTCATCTCTACTAAAAATAACAAAAGTTAGCCGGGTGTGGTGGTGCATGCCTGTAATCCCAGCTACTCAGGAGGCTGAGGCAGGAGAATCACTTGAACCCAGGAGGCGGAGGTTGCAGTGAGCTGAGATCACACCATTGCACTCCAGGCTGGGCAACAGAGTAAGACTCAGTCTCAAAAAAAAAAAGAGTAGAATTTCAGTGGGTTGAAAACAATGGAGGCTGGGAGGACACAGGCTTTGGGGTGGACATACTGAGAATGTAGGGAGGTGGAAAGTGCATGACACTTCTGGGTACTGGAAAGACAGGAGTGAACAAGCCATGCGGCTGGGAGGACTGAATGAATTACTAAAGTGATAGAATCATCTTACCAGAGAGAAAGCAGCTGATGAAGTAGGAGAAGAAACTATATGTAGACAAGTTATTAGGAAGAAGTGACATTCAGAGTGGGAAGGGATGAGAGGGAGTTAGCTAAGCAAAGAAGGTGGAGAGAAGAGTTCCTGCAGGGAGCAACTGCAGTTGTGAAGGTCCTGGAGCTGGGAGAGGAGATGTTTGAGGAACTGAGAGAAGATTGAATGAGGAGGGATGTGAAATGATGTGGAGGAATAGATAGAGCCTGGCATGTTGGATGCTTTCAGTACCGAAGCAGTGCTATATAATGCCTGACTATAGAGGATAACCCACTAAAAATTTGAGAATTTTCCTTTAGGGAGCTGAGCCTTGAGTCAGAGGACTTCCTCCTTAGAGGAGGTGAGGTAAGATGATCATGTGGCTGTGGTACATACAAAGTTTAATGTTGGAGTTGAATAAGACCAATTTGGAAGTTACTGCTAAAACTTTGTCATGGAAATGTGAAAGTTTATGTGAAAGTTTCAAGGTCAAAAGATCGAGACCAGCCTGGCCAACACAGTGAAACCCCATCTTTACTAAATACAAAAATTAGCTGGGCGTGGTGGTGAGGGCCTGTAATCCCAGCTACTCAGGAGGCTGAGGCAGGAGAATCGCTTGAACCCGGCAGGTGGAGGTTGCAGTGAACCAAGATTGCGCCATGGCACTCTAGCCTGGCAACAGAGTGAGACTCGGTCTCAAAAAAAAAAAAAAAAAAAAGTTTATGTGAAAGTTTTGAGGGACAAATGGAAATGGCATTTTGAAGAAACCCCACTCAAAATATGGGAACATATCTTGTGAGGTGTCAAATGTCCAGTTGGAGGAGAAAGACTAGTATTGACCCTGTGAGAGGCATTAAAGATATGGGAGTCATTTACGTGAATATGGCAAGCCATGGGATTTCATGAAAGTTCCAAGAAAAGAGGATTAAAAAAATATGATTACTGTTTGTCATAATTGTGGTGTAGTATTCAAGAGCATGATTTCTGGAGAGCTCAACTGTCAAGGTTTGAATCTCACTCTGCCACTTACTAGGTTGGGCTGAATGATCCTGGACAAGCTAACTTTTCTTTGCCTTAGATTCCTCATCTGTAAAGTGGGTATAATAATAGTACCTCCATCGTAGGGTTGTTAAGTGACTTAACATTTGCTTGCAAAGAACTTAGGAAAAGTGCCTTGTATATAGTAAGAACAGTTTGTGAATCATCATAAATACACGAGACCAGAATTTCAAAACAAGCAGCAGGCAGAATGTTCCTTTAAAAGGTCATTGAATCTACTTTTCCAGCTACTCTTGTTACTTTCTAAGGAAACTACTTGATAATCCTGTACTTTGTACGACTCATCAGGGTGTGTTTAGTAAACTTCAGTGTCCTAGGTGACTTCTTTATTCCCAAATTGTGGGACAGGTGACAAGGGGAGGTTGGTCCTCTAACTCGTGGTGTAGTTAATCAGGATTTTCCTGTTTGAATAGACATGGCAAATGGTTTTAGTTAGTCATTACTAATGCAAGAAGATCCTTAGGCAAGAGCAGGAAGTTAATGGTGAGTCACCTTCAGTATTATGACATGGAGTATTTCTTTTTAAAATATCACAGGGAGTTGGTTTTTGCTATAGTAGCTAAGTTGTCAATCAAGTAATACTAGTAGTAAATCTTACATAAAAACTCACTTCCCTCAAGTTTAAGTAATTCTAATTTATGCATTATTTTATATATTGCCTACTACTCTCTTTTTGCTTATCCTGAATCAAATTTCTCACCCTCTGTCAATCTAATTTTGTGTTGCTATAAAGGAATAACTGAAACTGAGTAATTTATAAAGAAAGGTTTAATTTGGCTCACAGTTCTGCAGGCTGTACAGGAAGCATGGTGCCAGCGTCTGCTTCTGGTGAGGACCTCAGGAAGCTTACAATCCTAGCAAAAGGGAAGTGGGAACCAGTGTGATACATGGTGAGAGAGGGTGCAAGAAAGTGAGTGGGAGAAGTCCCAGGCTTTTAAACAACCAGATCTCAGGTGAATTGAATGAGAACTCACTTATGACCAAGGGGATGGTGCGAAGCCATTCATGAGGGACCCCACCCCCCACCCCGTGACCCAGTCACCCCCCACCAGGCCCCACCTCCAACTTTGGGAATCCCATTTCACTATGAAATTTGGAGGGGACAAACATCCAAACCATGTCACCCTCTTTACGTCTCATTAAAATGCTGGCCTGTTTCTCTCTTCCTTTTTGCTATAGGGCCTACTTTTAATCTTTTCTTCGAAAGAAGACTTCGGTGTTGGTGGTCAGGCATGATAGCCCAGCCTTGAAAAGCTTCCACATCTTTTTCACGTCTAAGGGCCCAGCTTTTGAGTGTGTAAAAGTTAATTGGGGTGAAAATGTGTATTATCCATTCTCACCAATCTAGAGGTTGTCATGAGTTTGGGGTATTGGAATTACTGCTTAATAATGGTAATTCCCTTTAAGTATTTACTGGTTGAAATAATTAAAGTTTTTCTGGTAGATTCTTAACCTTAAAAACGAAGCGAACTGCTTATTCTGCCCCATCCACAGGTAGCAGCCTCTTCATGCTTTCCCCTGCCTGGGATGCCCATGCCCGGAATGTCACATGTTTGGCTAGGAATGCATTTAGGTCAAAGCTTACAGGTCACTTCCTGCCCTTGATCTGCTTTTCTAAAAAACTGTTTCCCATTTTTCTTTTTCTTTCCCATTTTTCATTTTTCTTTCTTTCATGCATGCTGCTTTATTTTTGCTGCACGTATCATTAGCCAACATTGTACTGTCTTCTGTCTGGAACATAAATTCCATCAGATAGGGACTATGTTGTTTATTGCTCCATCTCCAGGGCCTGAATATAGTAGGAACTCAATAAATACTTGTTGAGTAAAAGTATTTGCTATATCCCTGTCCCTTCAGTTTAAATGATACATAAAAATAATGCAGAAATTGAGCTTACATAGAAAGAATGAAACAATATTTTGTTTTACAAGCATAAACAAAGGATTTTAATTACATTCATTTCAGCCAACATTTATTCTTTTTTTTTTTTTTTTTTTTTTTTGAGATGGAGTCTCGCATCCGTCGTCCAGGCTGGAGTGCAATGGCACAATCTTGGCTCACTGCAACCTTCAACTCCCGGGTATGAGAGATTCTCCTGCCTCAGCCTCCCAAGTAGCTGGGACTACAGGTGTGCGCCACCACACCCGGCTAATTTTGTAGTTTTAGTAGAGATGGGGTTTCACCATGTCACCATGTTGGCCAGGCTGGTCTCAAACTCCTGACCTCATGATCCTCCCTCCTTGGCCTCCTAATCTATTTCTAATTAGTAGGTCCTATACTGGACAAAAATGGAAAATGCAAAATATATACTCCTGTGTTCAGGAATTTCACAGTCTAGCCAGGAAGAAAACATGCATAATGAAATAATACTGAATGAGCCAGGCGCGGTGGCTCACGCCTGTAATCCCAGCACTTTGGGAGGCCGAGGCAGGTGGATCACAAGGTCAGGAGATAGAGACCATCCTGGCTAACACAGTGAAACCCCGTCTCTACTAAAAGTACAAAAAATTAGCCAGGCATGGTGGCGGGCGCCTGTAGTCCCAGCTACTTGGGAGGCTGAGGCAGGAGAATGGCGTGAACCTGGGAGGTGGAGCTTGCAGTGAGCCGAGATCATGCCACTGCACTCCAGCCTGGGCGACTGAGCAAGACTCCATCTCAAAAAAAAAAAAAAAAAAAAGTCAAAACAAAAATAATAATACTGAATGATAAATGCTATGACATAGATATAAAGAAATTTTTTTACTAGCACAGAGAAAGAACTCTTCATCTGTATTGAGGAAGTGAAAAGTTCTCAACTAAAAATGTTTCGAAGCTAAATGGCCAGTAGTAATTCTCGGTCAGGCATGATAGCTCGCACCTGTAATCCCACCACTTTGGGAGGTCGAGGTGGGAGGATCTCTTGAGCTCAGGATTTCGAGAGCAGCCTGGGCAACATAGTGAGACCCCATCTCTACAGAAAAATTTAAAAAATAGCTGAGTGTGGTGGTGTGCACCTGTAGTCCTAGCTCCCCAGGAAGCTGAGGCAGGAGGTCGCTTGAGCCCAGGAGTCCAAGGCTGCAGTGAGCCGGGATTGCACCACTGCACTCCAGCCTGGGTGACAGAATGAGACCCTGTCTCAAAAAAATAAAATAATAGGCCGGGCGCGGTGGCTCACGCCTGTAATCCCAGCACTTTGGGAGGTTGAGGTGAGCGGATCACGAGGTCAGGAGATCGAGACAATCCTGGCTAACACGGTGAAACCCCGTCTCTACTAAAAATACAAAAAAATTAGCTGAGCGTGGTGGCGGGCCCCTGTAGTCCCAGCTACTTGGGAGGCTGAGGCAGGAGAATGGCGTGAACCCGGGAGGCGGAGCTTGCAGTGAGCCGAGATTGCGCCACTGCACTCCAGCCTGGGTGGCAGAGCGAGACTCCGTCTCAAAATAAATAAATAAATAAATAAATAAATAAATAAATAAATAAATAAAATAATAACTCCTATGGGTCGCATCCATTCTTTTTACTTCCTGCCACCTACTCCTTATTTCTATCTGGTCATTAAGGACAAATGTGAAATGAATTTTGGAGACGGAGAAAGACTCTCTCTCAAAATAAATAAATAAAATTAAAAAAAAAACGTACTGCCCTTGTGGTGCCTGTTTTGTCATGGTAGATTTGCCTAATCCTAGCAGATGTGACTGTGTACTATTCCCAGACCTGCATAGATTGATCTCCAAACTGCCTAAAATGAATAGATGTGGTTGTGTATAACTCAGATAAATTTGAGAAATACTTCTGTACTAGCTCAAGAATTCTAAGTGGTTGTGTTTTGTTTGTTTTTGTTGTTGTTTTTTGAGACGGAGTCTCACCCTGTTGCCCAGGCTGGAGTGCAGTGGCGTGATCTGGCTCACTGCAACCTCCACCTCCCAGATTCAAGTGATTCTCCTGCCTCAGTCTCCTGAGTAGCTGGGATTACAGGCCCTCACCACCACACCCGGCTAATTTTTGGTATTTTTAGTAGAGACGGGGTTTCACCATGTTAGTCAGGCTGGCCTCAAACTCCTGACCTCGTGATCCCCTGCCTCAGCCTCCCAAAGTGCTGGGATTACAGGCGTGAGCCACCATGCGTGGCCCTAAGTGGTTGTTTTAAATCAGTGGTTCTCAAAGTGTGTTCCTTAGACCAGCATCAGCACCACCTGGGAATTTTCAGGCCTGCTGAATCAGAAAGTATAGGGGTAAGGCTCAGCAACATGTGTTTTAACAAACCCTCGAGGTGATTCTGATGAATATTTATAGCACATTATAATCAGAATATAAATTGAACATAAAGGCATCCTAAATTTATTTTGATCGAGCCACTGTGGTCTCCTTTTACATTTATTTTTGTGGTAATCCTACATTTCCCCCCTTGGACCTAACCTTCCTGCATCCTAACCCTAGCCCAAACAGATGATTGAAACACATTTTCACTAAGTGTAATTTGTTTCACTTTCAGAAAACATATCACTTTTTGCTTTCTCTCCTTTTCATGGTTATTCAACAGTTAGTTTAAGAGAATGACTTGGAATCCTGCATTGAGAATCAAGTCACTGAATTTCTTCTAAGGACCACTGGACTAAAAATTCTTTTTTTGTGAATAAAGCCTTCATCTGTATTGTTTCATTAACACTGGAAGAATTGTTTCTTTTCAGTTTTCTCTAACTTAATTCTATGACAAAGATAGTGTGGTGAAAAGTTATTTAAAGGTGATCTTTTCTAATCTATTCCTTGCCTTTGGTGAGCAGCTTTCTTTCAGTACAAAGAAAGTATCCTATTTTGGGCCATCTCTTTCCATATAACATTATATTTTTACCCAGAGAGTATTAAATGAAAGATAAAATGAATATAAAGTGTTATTTTGTATTTGGTATATATGTGTTGGTATAAATGTTAATTGCAAATAATATAGGTTCTACATGATTTTAAGCTTACAGAAAGTTCAAAGTATTACTTAAAAGGCAAGACATTGATTCTTCCATCAAACATTTATTGAGCAGCTATTCAGGTATTAGCCTACAAGCTTGTAAAGATGAATGACTTGATCATTGCCAGGAGAACAGATATGTAATCAAGTAATTACAATTCTACCTGTTAAATGTGCATGGAGAATGGAAGAGGAAACTAATTTCTGTCTGAGGTAGTGTGGAAAGGCTGAATTAAAGAAGTGACATCTGAGCTGTCTCTTGCAGGATGACTAAGAGTTTAGGAGGTAGGGATTGCAGAGTATTTGTGATAATGGGAACGGCATATACAAGGAGATGGCATGATTTTATGGAAAGTTGGTGGGAAAACTGGGTATCTGAAGAAGACTTCAGAAACGAATCCAGCTAGTAAAGAATTTAGGCATTTTCCTCTTGATGGAGAGCAATAGGAATGTTCTTTAGTAAGAATGAATGACATGTTTAAAAGATGATTCGAAAATATTTTAAGAAGAGAAACCCCTGGTGACTGATAGAGGACCTTGGAGTGAGAAGAGATGACAAGCCAGTTACTGAGGAAGTGGTCAAAAAAGAGAGCTGGTAAGTATTGATGGCTGAGTTCTCTGAGATGGACTGTGACAGACCCATCGGAGAGAATATAAGTGGAATTTACAAAATGAAGTGAGTGGAGCAGGTAGGGAAGGTTGGTTTGTATCCTAGATATCTCTTGTGGCTCTCATTCAGATAGCTAAGGTGGGGAATAATGCTGTTTCTGTGTGTGTGTGTGTGTGTGTGTGTGTGTGTGTGTGTGTGTGTGTGTGTTTAAACCACATATATGAAACCCATATATTCAAGCAGGCTTGAAAGCTACAATGAGATCTTGGGGTTGTTGAGTTGATGCTCCCAAAGGCATTCAGTGATTGCTATTGACTTGTTCATCACCATGTATAGTCACATGGTATTTTCAGTGCCTAAAAATTTTAAATACAGTTAGTTGTTTTGCAAAAGCTTTTTATAATTCAGCCATTTTACAGTTAAAGATAGTAGCAAACCATTAATATTCAGTTTTGGAGTTCTGTCTTTCTGGGGAGGAAATAGAGCCCAAAATGACAGTGAAAGCTGGTGAGAAAAGGTTTGATATACATGTGATAAACAGGTTTGCTTCTCATTCACCCTCTGGTAAACTTGGGATGTGTACAACAAATTCTACCTCTGGACTTGATTAGTAGTGTGTACTACACATCCAGGACTGAAGGGGAGCCTTCCTAAGGATTCTAGGCATGGAGAAAACTAATTCCACACGTCTGCATTTCCTAACAGGATTTTACCCCATCAAAGTAGACCTTTGAAAATGCAGCTGCAAATTGATCTGTTCCTAATACGAATGAAACTGGCCTAAAAATAGGACTTTGGGTCCCATGGGCCTTGTGTGAGTGGTCAGTTTAACCAAAGTTACTTATTCAGCATCACCCATGAGACTGGTGTGGACTGCCAATACAGGAAGAAGGGAATCGTTCTATTTGTGCATAGGAGGGATACTTAGGCTCTGGTCATCTGTGGGAGATGAATGAAAAGAAGTATAGTTGTGAAGAGCAGTCAGTGGGTTAGGAATCACGCTGCCTGGGTTTGAGTACCATTCCTGGTACTAACTAGCTTTGTGATCTTGTACCAGACTGATCAACCTGGCACTTTGTGCCTCAGTTTCCTCATTAGAATAAGTAGTACTACTGCTTATGTCATTTGTTTACTGTAAGAATTAAATGAATTAATGTACATAATATATAAGAACAATGACTAGCACAAGATAAGTGTTCAATTCATGTTAGTCCACAGAAGAAAAGATTTTAGCCATGTACTGACCATCCCAGTTTGTATCTCCTGCCCTGCCTCTTTTGATTCCTGTTGGAAATGGGAACTGGGGGAGTTGGGAGGGACAAGGAAATCAGGAAGAATTATGTTTGAATACTTTAGTTATTTATTCTGGGCCTCTCTTTTCATTGCTGTTACCTCCCAAGAACAATTGTCTTGACTTCTCTATTCCTATAAAGATAGGAAAATCCTTTTAGAGTTAACTGTATTCTTTAGTCCTATCTCTCAAATGATGTTCCGTAAAGTTTGCCTTCCAACAGCTTTAGCACTTATCTTGCCTCCTCCCAAGCCTCCAACAAGCTTAAACTTCAAATTGCAACCCCAACCCATTAGCAATTTCTGGTCTGCTTAAAAATAAGCTTTGTTTGGACTGTAGCTTTCTGTCTTACGGTTTTCTTGGTGTGAGCCACTCACATAAAACATGGAAATAAATAGAGCTTGGCTGTCTTAGCTAAAATGTGCTTTATATTAAATAGAATGTTTTTGATATTTTCGACGTTCTAAAAATACTTGCATATATTTCTTATTAATGAACCTTGGTGTTCCTAGGAAGGTATTGTCACAAAACTGATTGGATTGGGTGGTAGTTTCTGAGCTGCAAGCTCTTCCATGTCTTATGTTAACAGTAATAGTAATTATTTGGGCCATGACTTCCAAAAGGATTTTTTGGAAAAAAAATTTTTTTCTTCATCTCTGTGTTGAGGAATATTCATTTTATTATTTGGTGGTTTCTTTTTAGTGGAGAAGAAGCCGGTATATAGGTTTACCTTTCTTCTCTGAACACAGCCTTAAATATGTTTCAGTGAATTGTTTTATGTTAAGATGTGTTTTCTTTTTAAGTTAGTACCCCCTCCCGCTTTTTTTTTAGGTGCACCAAATAAAAACCATGATTTTTTTTTTTTTCTGTATTATAGGTCCTCTTCCTGATGGATGGGAACAAGCCATGACTCAGGATGGAGAAATTTACTATATAAACCATAAGAACAAGACCACCTCTTGGCTAGACCCAAGGCTTGACCCTCGTTTTGGTAAAGGTTCATCTCAAAACCTTTTTAGATGCTTTTGGTTGCTAATTTTTTTTGTAAATATACTTCGGAAAGCACATTTAAATAAAATCGCATTGCTTTATAGTATTAAAAAATGACCCTGCCCACCCAACGTTTACCAGTAGTGTTTTTATCCTTCTCATTGTAAACTTGAGAAATTTAGATCTGAATCAGATTTTTAGGGCTCCTCAGGTTGGGGTGGGGGAATGTCATAATGGCCGACTAACCAGAATCACTTGTTCCTTTCACATTTTGGGAGAAACACAGTGATTGCTTTTAAAATGATTTTTTTTTAGCTGCAATAATAATCAGGCTGTCATGCAACACCTCAGACCAGGAGTACCAGCTTTTGTCAGTGACCTGATGTCTGCTTGTGCTTAGGTTCTGAGAGTGATGAGTACCATCCTATGCCTGGGTGTTGTAGTGTTTCCCATCCTAAGGAGGAATATGTCACCCCAGAAATGGCCCAGTGAAAGCATTTTGCCCCCTCTTCTGTCTCTCTTGAAAAATAAATGTTCTTTTTTTCTTCATTCAGAAAACAAAGAAAGCCATATTCCCCTCCAGATCTCATGAATAAATCACATTTGCACAAAGGAACCCCTCCCCTTCCAAATGTGTACATTTTGATAAGGGTGTAACCAGTTCTTCAGTGCTTTTTAAAAAAGTTGTGTGTGTGTGTGTGTGTGTGTGTGTGTGTGTGTGTGTGTGTGTGTGTTTTAAACTGTTTTCAGTTTTTCATTTGGGTTTCTGAGATATTTTTCCAAGGCCATGGAATATGCATCTAAAAAAGAGCTGATAATTATGGTTTTGAAGCTTCATCTTGGACTAGATGCAGCTAAATGAAAACAATGTGCAGATCACTGAATAGGTCAGACCGAGGGGACTCGGAACCTTTGAAGCTTTACAGGGTTTGACCTAACAACAACTGCGGGGCCCTCACGGGAAAGAGGAATTAACTCTGTGAATGCCATGAAAACACAACCCTGCGGGGGGAAAAAAGAAAAAAACTCTATCTGGAGCTGGTTGGATAAAATAACTTCTCCATCGGGAATATTATGAGCAGTTATTTTGTGTCTTATATATACCTTTAAAAAAATAAATTCAAGTTTGCCCCAAACTGACTGAACCCCCTGTTCAAGTTAAGTCAATGGCAGGATCAGGGCAGTGATGTCATTTTGACAGATAACCGGTTTGGCTTAAATACTGTCCTTTTAAGCTTCAAGACCTGTTTGGGTGTTAAAAAAGTAATGAGGTATGTTAATAATTTGCAACTTCAGATTCTGTTCACTATTTGAATTAGCCCTTGTGATTGGAACAGGAAACCAAGTAAGATAGAGAATTTAATAAATACGGCCAATTGTATGGACTGGAACAATAACAGCCATGTTTCCTTAAATTATCTCTAATGAAATGAATTCAGTTTCTCCACATTTTGGAAATTCTGAAGAATGGTGTTGCGGAATTTTTTTCCCTGACATAAGGTTATGAAAGATGATGACGAACGCTTTACCAACTGCAGAGATCAGGAAGAACAAAGCTTTTTAAAGAAAAAAATTTTTTCCTTTAAAACAGTGAAATAAAACAACTTTTCTGTAAGCTTAAGTAGACTATTGATTACACACACAGCTTGGTCTTTTGTTTTAAGAGGAGAAGGTACTTTAAAAACACTACCAGCCTCCAGCACGCTATGTACACACAGGCATACAGTTAGATGTGCCCAGAAAAAGTTTCATAAAATTCTCTTATTGCATTTAGTTTCCCTTTTTGGGCCCACCGTGTGTGTATTCCAGACAGGCTTGACAATATGCCAGAGCTTTTTATTTTGTGGCCCGACTTTTAATCTGTTCCAGACCTTTTCACTCAGAGAGCTCAAGTGTAACTGAAGGGGGGCAGGAAAGAAAAAAAAACGTGTGGGTTTCTCTGATCTAGAGTGACAGCAAATAGAGACAAGCTGTTAGCTGCTGGATTTGAAGTTTTCCTTGAAATCAGAAGTTCTGCATAGTGGATTATGTTTTATCTCTGCCAAAGAAATATAAACTGTCCCCTTGTTTCTGACCCTTTGGGCCATACAAACACAAACAAATGGTGTAGGATATTGCTTTCATGGTTGTGGAGTTTGCTTTTCGATATTCTTCAAATCTATATTAAAATATTTATCAATTTTTGGCTTAAGTCAAGTAGATGTGTGTCTTTCAGTGTCTTAGAATGGGAGCTAAGCCCCTAGAGAAGCTTAATTTTAGCTCCTTCAAACAACCCCTTTTATATGTTTATTTATCAGATGCTTTCAGATTAATTATAGTTAGAATACAGCCATTTGCTTTAAGATTAAACATATTTAGTAATTACACTTCATTTGCTGCATAATAACGTTTCAGTCAGCGGCAGACCACATATACAGTCGTGGTCCTATATGATTCTAATACTGTGTTTTTACTGTAATTTTTCTATGTTTAGATACACAAATACTACCCGTTGTGCTACAGTTGCCTACAGTGTTCAGCACACTAACAGGCTGTACAGTTCTGTAGCTTGGGGCGATAGGCTATACCTTACAGCCTAGGCATGTAGTAGGCTATACCATCTAGTTTTGTGTAAGTACTCTCTAAGATGTTTGCACAGTAACAGAATTGCCAGTGATCCATTTCACAAAGCATATCCTGGTTATTAAGTGACACATGACTATATTTATAGTATCAATCCTTCACATCTCACATGAAATTAATGTTATTTATGTAATTTTAGGGAATAAAAGAGTAATTTGTTGTGGATTGGGTTTTTTAATGATTTTTTTCTTTAACATTTAAAAGCTATTTCTTTAATATTTTAATTTTAGAGAATTCATTAGTAATTTATAACAAATCATGAAGTGACATCAAATGGCAATAAGGATGCACTGATGTTTATTGAGTTTTAAGAAAAATAGGGCTTTTTTTGTTTGTTTTTTTAAGGAGTCATATTAGGAGTGTTTTTACTCTTTGTTCAAGAAAATGGTTCCTTGAGTATTATGCAAGCCATTAAATTATTTCATATAAACACATAGGAGATGATTTTTTTTCCCTGGAGATTTTGTACTGGCAAACATGAGTCTCAGGTTTAAACATCACCTTGTATGTTGTAGATCTATTATTTTATATAATATAGTCATGGACATTTTCCAGTAAAAGGCCTAATGAAAACACAGTGAAATTATAATTGCTGTTCAGAATGAAAAAAGATCTTTAAAACACTAATAGTTGATAAACTGATCTTTTATGTAATGTTATTTTCGCTATTGTTTGTATTATAAAAAGATGTATTCAAATATTGTTACCAATCTGTGTTTTAGGAAATAAGTGCTGATGGCACCACTGGGATAAAAATATTTGGTGTAAACAAAATACCGGAGCAAGAGATTTGGGGAAAAAATTATACTTCTGAATTTTAAAGCAAGTAATGAACAGTCCAGAGTGACAAAAACAGAATATTTAATTCCTAACTACAGTTCTGTGCACAGAAATTCTATGTGTAGAAATGTCAGAGGTATTAAACCTCATATGTTGATTTTGGTTCCTTTGTTTCAGTTTCCCAAAACTTGCTTTCTGTGCATTTACATACACGTGTGTATGTGTTACTATAATGTCTTGAAATAAGAAATAAAAGGATAAGTGAAATACAAATACCTATGTGCAATTTATTAAAATAAGACTAAAGCCGAGGGTTGTTGAGACTTTTTTTTCATCAGAGTTAAATATTTGGCATTAATAATTAAATATCTATAAAAATTTTGAGACATTCTTTAACATTTTTTCTTTTTTAAGCCAAATATTTCTGTTGTTAAAAATAATATTTTCCTTTTGATGAAAATGCACCTAACAACCAACTAAATAACTAAGAATCCATCCTGTTAGTGTTGGGGGAAAACCACTGAAGTCTCTAGAAACCAAATTGGTAACTTTATTAATGGAGTCTTGAGCAAAGAGAATGTCAGCATCTAATTATTTAAATTTTATCAAAGCAAGTCTCTTGATAGCTGTATGCTAAAAGTGAGGTTTTTTTTGTTCTGTTTTGTTTTGTTTTGAGGTTTGAGGCTTTTTTTCCCCTTATCAACTCAAGTCTTTCCTGGTTATCCTGGGCTGTCAGTATTTGGTTATGGACTACATTAATTACTTAGCGTACAGAGGAAAAGATGTGTGTTTTAGATAAAAAGAGCTACTGCGAGCTAAAAATTATTAAGATGGCCAGGTGTGGTGGCTCATGCCTGTAATCCCAGCACTTTGGGAGGATCACTTGAGGCCAGGAGTTCCTGACCAGCCTGGCCAACATAGTGAAACCCCATCTCTACTAAAAATAGAAAAAAATAGCTGGGAGTGGTGGTGCACGCTTGTAGTCACTCAGGAGGCTGAGGCATGAGAATCACTTGAATCCAGGAGGCAGAGGTTGCAGTGAGTGAATATCATGCCACTCTACTCCAGCCTGGGCAACAGAGACTCTGTCTCAAAAAATTAAGAATAAAAATAAAAATTAGTAACAGGCTGGATGCAGTGGCTCACGCCTGTAATCCCAGCACTTTGGGAGGCCCTGGTGGGCAGATCACTTTAGGTAAGGAGTTCAAGACCAGCCTGGCCAACATGGTCAAACCCCGTCTACTAAAAATGCAAAAATTAGCCAGGTGTGATGGCACACGCCTATAATCCCAGCTGCTTGGGAGGCTGAGGCACTGAGAATCACTTGAACCCGGTAGGCAGAGGTTGCAGTGAGCTAAGATGGTGCACTGCATTCTAGCGTGGGAGACAGAGCGAAACTCCATCTCAAAAGCCGAGGCTGATGGATCATGAGGTTAGAGATCAAGACCATCCTGGCCAACATGGTGACACCCCGTCTCTGCTAAAAATACAAAAATTAGCTGGGCTGGTGGCACGCACCTATAGTCCCAACTACTCAGGAGGCTGAGGCAGGAGAATCGCTTGAACCTGGGAGGCAGAGGTTGCAGTGAGCCCAAGATCGCACCATTGCACTCCAGCCTGGGCAACAGAGCAAGACTCCATCTCAAAAAAAAAAAAAATTATTAACTGATAAAACTCACAAAATTTGGCCCTCATAATGAGTCCTCTAATCATCATTTTTTCAGTCGGGAGAATGCTACTCTTCTGATCACTGCAGAACATTCAACATCCCTGGCCCGCTAAGTGCCATAGCACCACACAGCCGTTATGATTCCTCGGACCACCAACACTTTTTTTTTTTTTTTTAAATGCTGGGAGAGTTAGGGAATATGGTCTAAAATCTGAGCCCCTCTGAGATCAGGGAAATTATACTCAAGGTTATATAGTTAAATGGCAAAACTGAAATTTGAATTTGATCTTTTGATACCTAGAATTTAAAAGAAATTTAGATTCAATGCAGTTAATCTTTCAGAAATACCTACTAATGCTGATACATGAAAATTTGAGAGGGAGAAAAATAGTGGTTAATGTACTTGCATCTTGTATTGTGACTCATCTTGAATAAATTACCCAAAGATAATGAGTTTTTCTTTTTTTCTTTTCTTTCTTTATTGTTTCTTTCTTTTTTGGAGAGAGGGTCTCACTCTCATCGCCCAGGCTAGAGTGCAGCATGGCTCAATCTCAGTTCACTGCAGCCTTAATTCCTGGGCTCATACAAGCCTCCCGCCTGTAGCTGGGACTACAGGCATGTGCCACCATACCCTGCTAATTTTTTTGTGTTTTTAGTAGACATGGGGTTTTGCCATGTTGCCCAGGCTGGTCTCAAACCCCTGGGGCTCAAGCAGTCTACCTGCCTCTACCTCCCAAAGTGCTGAGTTTACAGGTGTGAGCCATAGGGCCTGGCCAAGTTTCTAATTACATAAGAGAATTTAAGATCTCTGATTGGAACAGACTTTAAAGGCATCTAGTTGAATTATTTACCCAATTCTTGCCTCACCAATCTCAGCTTTGACCTTGCCCTTTACTTGTTTACTTCATTATAGTGTAGCCCATTCTACTTAAGGAAAATTCTAATGACCACAAAGTTTATATTTCTTGATTACCCAAAAATTTACTTCCTTTCACATGTGTGAATACAGCTCTAATCCCAGCAGTGTTCTCTTCTAACTGTGGTTTCTCTGGTTTTTCATGTGTTCAGAGTTCTCTGTTCTTTATCAATTTACTCACTTCTCTGGATGTCCATTTTGCTAGTGCTTCTTTAAGTGTTATATTCTATAGTGTTTCATATGTACATTATCCTGTGAGAAAAATAGTTATGTCATTGCTCTGACCTGTCATTTTCAATCTCCTCCAAAAATCTTTCTTCAATCTGCAGTAGAGGCTAGCATCTCTTTTCCACATGATAGTTACAACAATGTACTTGATTCAACTGAATTAAATTGGGATGTAGAAAAAGTTACCTTCTCAGTTGGAAATCAAGAGACCCAAATTCTGCTATCACAATATAACCAACTGGATCAGAAAGATACCTAACTTCTCTTGACTCATCTGTAAAATGTGACTGGATTAGACTGGATGCTCTTAAGAATATTGCCACTCTTTAACTGAATACAATATGCTCAGTAACTGCTTTGGACTCTTGCTTAAGGTTACTTCTCAATAGCCTTTTTGATTTGAGTGCATTGAGGTTTCAGAGATACTTTTGAACTATTTATTGCACCATTTAAGTTTAACTTTGGTCCTCTGGTCACAGTGTGGAATTACTTTTGAAGAGGAGACAGGGAAATCTTCCAGCCTTTAATCTAAAGATAAGCCTTATCACATGGTGAGTATGTCCAGGCAAACAAATCTGATGGGGGGTGTGGGAAGTGCTGGGCTGAATAGTTAAGCTTTGTCCACACTCTCAAACTCTTGGAAGCATATGGGAGTTTAAACATGTTCATGTTAGCAAAGTTCAGCTTTATTGCCTTAAAGATGATGCCTTGTTGGTACACTTTGTTTCTAAAATTTAAAACTCCCATAAAGTTGCCATGACAGAAAGTCTAATGTAAGCAGATTTGAAGCCTAGTTCCGGGCCATGTGCTTAGCAAAACCTGATTTAAGACATACTAATAGAGATTGTTAGTAATTATTGCTCTCACTACATTTTCTTTTTCCTTCAAAAGCAAGCATTTGCTTAAATGAATATTTTAATACATAAGATTATAGAATAGATTTCAAAATTAGTTCCACACTTGAGCTCTGCAGTTTTTAAAATTTTATGTTAAATTCAGTAGGATATATTCTAAAAAGTAAACAACTTTAGGTGTATTCCTCTGTCCAGTATGTCTCAACTATGTTTTGTGAAATTTCGCTGTTCCTTTTTAAAATGTTTTATTTTTTATCTAAAAATAAATACTTTGGTTAGCTAGGGAAAATATCCAGTAAGGTAGTTCCAAAATAGTTTATCAGTTATGGTAAGCAGTCTCTCCTGTACTAACCAAGGCTGAGTAGACATATGTTACGGAGGATAAACTAATAGGTAATTTCTACTTGATCAGTATTTCATTGATGCAATTAGTTAATTATACAGTGAAGAAACATTTTTATCTTTCTTTACATAATGAGTACATTGTTCATACAGGATTTTTTAAACATGAAAGTTTAAGACCAGCAATGTCAATTAGATGATAGTTTAAACTAATGCCTTATTCGTGTTACTAAAACCCCTATCAAACACACTCAAAAAGACCTTACATAGTTTTTTGGGGTTTTTTTTTTTTTTTTTTTTTGAGACGGAATCTCGCTCTGTCGCCCAGGCTGGAGTGCAGTGGCGCAATCTTGGCTCACTGCAACCTCCACCTCCCGAGTAGCTGGGACTACAGGTGCCTGCCACCATGCCCGGCTAATTTTTTGTATTTTAGTAGAGACAGGGTTTCACCGTGTTAGCCAGGATGGTCTCGATCTCCTGAACTCGTGATCCGCCCACCTCGGCCTCCGGAAGTGCTGGGATTACAGGCGTGAGCCACCGTGCCAAGCCTTTTACATAGTTTTTTAAAAGGAAACTTTTTCAAGTTATATTTGTATTAACTCTGTATTAACAGCAAACATCTTATATGCTGGAAAAGAGGAACCATTTGGTGTTGCTTGCTACTTTTTGTACCAACCCAAAGATTCAGATGTAAGAAAAAGAAAGAGATTATAGAATTATTGGAAAGGTCAAATTTCTGTTGAAAGTAATTGGTGTGATTTAGAAGGAGAGTGGTTCAGATTCTGTTTTGTTTTGTTTTATACTCATTTTGTTCTGCTACCCTAGTTGCTAAGGTCATTTTAGAACTCATTCTGGACTTGCTTCAACTTGGAGATTCTCCTGTGCATTACTAATAGCATCCTCCTAACTAGGGAGAGAAACTATTTTAGGATTTATTTATTTATGCAACAAAAGTTTGGGTGCCAGTTACATGCCAGGCACTATGCTAGCCATGGGTTGGGAGGAACAAGCTACTAAACAAGTAAATAAATCATTACAAATGTATTAAGTATGGTAAAAGGTACTAAACAATGTGGGGTGAAAGGAACTAGGGTGGTGGGAACCTGCTTGCACCTGGGTGGTCAAGGGAGGTTTTTCAAAAAGGCACATAGGAAGCCACCAGTCAAATTTCAGACCAGTTTTTGTGCTTTTCAGTAAAAACTCTGAGGTATGCATCACTTCTAAATTATAAATTATCCTCTGTGAAAGAGCTTTACTAGTAATAAATGAAATTAGAAATAAAGTGTTATAATTGACCTGTTTATTCATTAATCTAACATGAATTAATAGTGACAAGTATATTTTAAAAGATAATGCCCCTTTATTTTTTTAATTTTTAGTTTTTTAGAGACGGTGTATCTCTGTGTTGCTCAGTCTGGTCTTGAACTCCTGTCCTGAAGCAGTCCTCCTGCCTCAGCCTCCCAAGTAGCTGGTATTACAGGTGCAAATCACCATGTCTGGCTGCTTCTCTACAGTCTCATTATCTGAACTTTCTTTCCTAACTAGACCTTAAAGTTTATTTTCATAGTGGGGAAAAACATCTAGTTGTGCTCTGGGGACAAAGAGAGCTGAAAGCTAATTAGAACACGTTCTCCCTTTTCTGCCTCACCTCATTTAGCAACCCTTGTGTCCTGCCCTAAACTGCTTGATGAGGTGATGAGGAGAAAATGTTCTGCTGGATTTCTTTTTGTTTTCTTTTAGCTCCATTCATGAGTGTATTGTTTGAAAAATAACATTACAATGAATTTTTATGGTTGGAGGAGGGGGAAGTTGAATTGACTAAAGTATTGATATTTGTTACCAGTATTTTTGAACAGCTAAAGATGTGAAAACTTTAATCCAGTTTGGGGAGGCTGGGAGTTGGTGCTGGGGAAAAGGTTTGGCTGTGTCCCCACCCAAATCTCATCTTGAATTGTAGCTCCCGTTATCCCCACATGTTGTGGGAGGGACCAGGTGGGAATAATTGAATCATGGGGGCATTTTCTCCCATCCTGTTCTCAGATAGTGAGTGCTCCCAAGATCTTATGGTTTTATAAGGGGCTTCCCCCTTCCCTGAGCACTGATTCTTCTCTCTCCTGCTGCCATGTGAAGGAGTACATGTTTGCTTCCCCTTTTGCAATGATTGTAAGTTTCTGAGACCTCCCCAGCCATGCTGAACTGTGAATCTATTAAACCTCTTTTCTTTATAAATTACCCAGTCTTGGGTATGTCTTTATTAACAGCGCAAGAACAAACTAATACAGTAAATTGGTACCAGAAGTGGGGAAAGAAGTGCAGAGTGTGGGATGGAGAGGTTACTTAGCCTGTGACAAAACCTAGAGTAGGATGTTAGAGCAGGTGAACTGTCCCCACATATTGATCATTAGGGAAATGCAAACCAAAACCACAATGAGATAACACTTAACTCCCATTAGGATGGCTAAAGTTTTTTTTGAAAAGATAACAAATGTTGTCCAGAATGTGGAGAAATTGGAATCCTCATACATTGCTGTTGGCATTGAAAAATGATGTAACCACTTTGGAAAATAGAATGACAGTTCCTAAAAACATTAACCATAACATTCCCATATGACCGAGCAATTCCATTCCTCGGTATAGAGGCTAAAGAATTGGGAACGTATGTCTCCACGTTGTGGGAACGTATGTCTACACAAAAACCTGTACCCAGGTTTACAGCAGTATTATTTTATAATAAATAGCCAAAAAGTGAAAATAACCCAAATGTCCATTAGTTGATGAATGGACTAACAAAATGTGGTATATTCATATAATGGAATATTATTTGGCAATTAAAGGGAATGCAGTGCTTGATACATATTAAAACATGGATAAATCTGGAAAACATTATAAATGAGAATAGCCAGGCACAAAAGGCCATATATTGCTTAATTCCATTTTTAGAAATGTCCAGAATGGGAAAATTCATAGAGACAGAAGTAGATTAGTGGTTGCCAGGGACTGGGACGAAGGGCAGTAGGTAGTGAACTGCTAATGGATACAGGGCTTTTTTGTTTGTTTTTGTTTTTGTGACTTTTTTTTTTTTTTTTTTTGAAGTGATGAAAATGTTCTGAAATTAGATCGTGGCAATGGGTGTACAATTCTGTGAATATGTAAGAACTACCAGACAGTACATGTAACAAGGGTGAATTATCCCAGTAAAGAGAAAAAATTATTTCTAGGCATGATGTCATTTAGGTATATAGTGTATTGAGAAATACCTTTTGTATATTGATCATAAAAAGATGTATTCAGTCATTAGGTTAGGACTCTCGTCTTTTCCTTTTTTTTTTTTTTGTAAAAGATAGCTTTTCAGTGTGAATTAAATAAGCAATTTTTACTGAAAAACTACATTTTATGTTTAAGTAGATAAATTATTATGCCACTTTATAGCGACTCTCTGTTGATGATTCAGTCCCCTTAGGTCATGCAGTAAACACTTAGAGCCAGGAGTGAGTGTTTTGTGTTTTGTTTTTACTGCTTTAAGACCCACAGATGACGTATTAGTTTGTGTTTTTAGAAGAACATTAATTTCTTTTAACAAGTCTACTGTTTTGTAGTTTTGAGTACACTCGTAGGTATGAGGAAAACCCAAATATTTCTTCTAAATGTTTTGAACAAGTTAATATAGCTATGCTAATACGGAAATATTCAGTGTCTGAGATTTGAAAAAATACTAGACAAAAGCTTTTGTTGTGGGAGATTTGATGTAATGTTTTAATAGCTTAAGAATTGTTTATTATTGTAAATGTATACCCAGTAAGATTACTAGAATTAAATTTATTATTCCAAAGTTTATGACTAACAGATCTGTAATACATTGTTATAATCCAAGTTTTGAGGTTACAAATCATGTAAATTTTTAGACAATCTAAAAATTGTCTGAAGTTTGGAAATTCACATGTTTAGAATGAAACTTGGGGAAAAAAAAACCTATGGTGATGACCCCTTTCTTTTATTTTTGAGAAAGTAGTCCCTTATTTTTCAGTAATTGCTCAGTCATTGGTTTTCTACCATAAAGCTGTCAGGGCTGATTTGTTAAGCAAAACTTGAAACAGTTACTATTACGTAGTGCAAGAAGCACAGACTCTAAATTTTAAAATATAGCATAATTTTTAAAATTCTGACATTTTGTGGGGTTTTTGTTTTGTTTTTACCTTTTGGAAATTTTATTAAAACTGGAAACATTGGGATTTCAATAGTTGATAGCCAGAGGAAGAAGTTGGTAATGCTATTCTTTTCTTTTCTTGCTGCCCTGCCCCCTTTCCCCAGGAAACAAAGCCGGTTTTGTTTCTTGCCTGCTTGTGAGGTCTCTGCTGCACCCCATGTGGGTGCACCGCTCTGTGCTTTGTTGAAAGGCTTAAGATACTCAGAAGGTAAAGAACAGGATGCTTCTGGAGAGGAATAAATCCCAGCTTCAGTAGATAAACAAGGTTGTTTGAATTGGTCATTTAAGTGAGTTCTTTCTATGGAAACCTTGTAGTGCTGCTTGTATCCATAGGTAACAACATTTAGGTAAAGCCAAAAGTACTCACAATAGTCATCAGAGTATTTCTCTTACATAATTTTGTGCAAGTTTCTGTTTAATTCTGTGGACTGGTTCTTCCTTCATCTTTTGATATCCTAACTAATTTTTCCTGTTCCGTGGTTTTGAATAGTCAGATAAGCTTAGATTTGAAAAAGACCTTACCAACCAATTCAGTTTGTTGTCAGCATTGGCTATTGTCATTAATGATTACTGCTTATGGTATCTAATTCTGGGAAACTGGTGAGAAGCAAAGGATATTTACCACTTTATTTTTGTGTAATTTTATTGCTATTCAGTGTTTTTCACCAAGAATGTATGTTATTTCATAAATAACTTAATGTTATGTTACATAATGAAAATATAGTGGGGAAAGCTCAAAAGCTTATCCAAATGTTTCTTAATAGATGAAGTATTTAACAGTGTATATAGCTCTAGAATCTGTTTTGAAATCAATCATGTTTTATAATTCCAACACTCCTCAGCTTACTGATGGGCTATTTTCTAGCAGGTTTTTGGTGTTTTGCTTTTTTATTGCTTGGAACCAAAAACATTTTTCCCCAATAGTTGTTTGCCTTGGGCCTCAATTTACGACATGTTCAATGTATGTGATGAATCTCAGATCGGTTCCCCAATTCATATTTAACTCATGCTATCAAACCTGGCACAGCACACTGTATAAAATGTTTCTGTGTGGAAATATGTTGAGTGTTGTGTTGAAACACCAAGAAGATGTTTCACCGAAAGAGAAGGATCCTCTTATGTCGTTGGCTCAATCTCCACTACCTTTTTTCTATTTAGACCTTGTAGGAAAGAGAAACATGCATATTTTTGTGAATCATAGGAATATTTGGAAACAGTAAATGGTATGATAAAATAGGAGGAGGGAGAGAGAGAATGTATGTGTATGTCTGTGTGTTTGTGGAGGAGAAGGAGAGGTATAGGAATCATCAAAATATGGAATTCGTCTGTAGGAGTCAGAGTCTTTAGGTTTAGAAAGAAGTTCTGCAGAAGAGAGAGGACTAAGGTTTATGGAGCACCCACTATTCCAGGTGTGTGAGAGAATAATCAGTCCTCATAATAACTCAAATGGAGATGTCAGTATTGATGGTACGGATGAGAAAACCAAGGATTAAGTGAATTACCGAATTAGTATGCCCAACTCTAATCCAAGTTCATTTGACTCTAAAGGCTATGTTTTTTATGATACCTGTCAATTATATAACTATGTTTGTTGGTAACAGATAAGAGCAATTTTATTACATGAGGTTGTTGGTGCCTGGCAAATCTTAGGTCCCAAAAATTGTTGGCTTTTTTCGTATCCATTGCCCTATAAAATAATAAACTATAACCTATAAGGATGAAATTTTTAGCTATTTACTTTTTATAAAGCCATTTCGTAAGTCTTCGTGAGTTAATAAATATGTTTTTTTTCCATATGAGATTAATAAGGCTTTGAACAAGCTGGAGCAGTATGTCATGTTTTGACATCCCTTCTCTCTTCTTCCAGACAAAATATTAAAACAAGATAACCAAAAAGACACAACTAGGGTAGGAATTTTTAAAAAATCTCTATAGGTCAGAAAATAAAACCACATGAACCATTGAGGGTAGTGCTAGAGGCCTGCCAGTTTTAGGGGCCATTTGGCTCCTGAGAAGAACTGTTAATAAAAGTATTAATAAGGAAGAGGACACACAAAACACGCTCAATGGGAAAAGCCAGGCGTGCAGCTGACCTGGCCCTGGCCTAGGACAATGTTTACAAGGATTGACCACATGTCAAGTCACAGAGTCACAAATTGTCTAGAATCAATATTATGTAGACTATGTTTTTTAAACCTCAATGCAATTAAATTTAAACTTATAATAAAAAAGTTAGTTTCAAAAAACATGTCTTGCCCTACCAGCTATTAAAACATACTACTAAAGTTGTACTTTTGTACATATTGTACATACTAAATAATGTTTATATACACATATATACATGTATATAACTTACATGTTTATATAGTGTAAACATAAAGGCAGTACTGCCGTACTAGTATAAGAATAGTTAGATTAATTAACAAAATAAAAAATCTGGAAATAACAAAATGTCAGAATTTATTCTATGATAAAGATGAGGGGAAAGATACACTGTTAGCATATGGAAGAAGATAAAATTAGATCCATTCATCCCATACACCAGAATAAATTGCAGTGGATCAGATTGAGTTGCCAAGTAAATGAGAACTATAGTTTTTTAATTAAAATGGGTGAATTTCTCTGTAGTTTGAAAGTGAGGAAATGTAATTCAGGTTTTTAAAAAGATTGACAAATTTGACTAAAGAATAAGCTTTTTTTTTTTTTTTAGACAAGAGTCTTGCACTTTTTGCCCAGGCTGGAGTGCAATGGTGCAATCTCAGCGTGCTGCAACCTCTGCCTCCCGTGTTCAAGTGATTATCGTGCCTCAGCCTCTGGAGTAGCTGGCATTACAGGTGCCTGCCACCATGCCCAGCTAATTTTTATATTTTCAGTAGAGATGGGGTTTCACCATTTTGGTCAGGCTGGTCTCAAACTTCTGACCTCTAGTGATCCGTCTGCCTTGGCCTCCCAAAGTGCTGGGATTACAGGCATGAGCCACCACGCCTGGCTAAGAATAAGTTCTTACGAAAAACAAGCAAAAAGATGACAATCTGAGGAAAATTATTGGTAACTTATATCACAGACACAGATTTCTTATCCTTAGTGTATAGATTGTATAATAAGACATAGCAAAAATAAAATCATACTGAGATACTACTCATCTTTCAGATGGGCAGAAACCCAAAATTGGCAAGTCCTTGGGGGCAAAAAAGCACTCTTACATTACTAGTGAGGATACATCAAAGTACAACTCCTGGGGTGGGGCGGTGGTGTAAATTTGGCGATATCTGGCAAAATTATTTATGCTTTTAACATTCAACTAAGTAATCTCCCGTATAGACATCTACCCAAAGATACAGTAGCAGAAATACAAAATTATGTATGAGCATATTCTGTACAGTACTCTTTACTAATAATGAAAACCTAATAGGAAATTGGTTGAATAGAATATTAACCAGCTGTGTCAATAGGAAAATGAGGGAAAATCTCTATATACTGCTTTAGAGTTATCTCAGGTTATATTGTTACAAAGGCAAAAGCAAAGTGGAAGGAAGTATGCATAGTATGCTACCATATATCAAAGAAGAAGGGATGTGTATGTGTTTGCTTACATTTTTAAGAGTAGAGTAAAGGAAATACTGATACAGTTTACCTGTTACCTATTGGAGGTAGGAGGAAGCGGGTGGGAAATAAAGCAAATCTCTGAAATTCAAAGGCAGAATGTCATAAGTACACCTGTATTTCAGGTGGTTGGCTAATTATAGAAGAATAATTTCAGGTGACTTTAAAGCACAGTGATTTTACTTTATGTACTTAATGGACTATCTTAAGGAGATAAAATTGCAAAGAAATCTGAAACTTGAATCATTTTAGTGATCATAATGTTATTTTTAGATGATTGCATACGTATAGAGGACAATACATATTAATGTTGTTAGAACCCAGTTTTTCAGCATGAGAAAAAACAGTTGTTACAAAATCAAAGTAAAAACCATGCATCCTAAATCTGAATTGGAAATATGCATTTTCTGAAGGAGAGTACCACCTAGAAACAGTTACAAAAAAGCAACAAAATAATAATAGGTACCCCCTAGTATGCAGAGTAATGTCTCTAAATACCATTTCCCACTCAAAGAAATCAGGGCTTCTTCAAAAAAGGCTGAGTAAAATTTGGGGCAGGGAATATACTAGATGACTTTGGAACATCTTTTTGTGCCTAAAAGCAAACAAGGAAGTAGAACAAGCCCATTGCAGCCATAGCAAAAAGATCCAGCTTGACCTGGTCAAATATGGCACACTTTGAACATTGATCAGAATAACTGTGCTGGATTAAAACACATCATAAACATATTTTCAAATCTGTGATTTCATAATGATTTTTTTCCCCTTCGCTCCAGGTAGCAGAGTATCAGAATTATTATTATTATTATTTTTTGAGATGGAGTCTCGTTCTTTCGCCCAGGCTGGAGTGCAGTGGCGCGGTCTTGGCTCAGTGCAACCTCTGTCTGCCTCCTGGGTTCAAGCCATTCTCCTGCCTCAGCCTCCTGAGTAGCTGGTACTACAGTCACCCGCCACCACACCTGGCTAATTTTTTTTTTTTTTTTTTTTTTGTATTTTTAGTAGAGATGGAGTTTCACCATGTTAGCCAGGATGGTCGTGATCTCCTGACCTCGTGATCCGCCTGTCTCGGCCTCCCAAAGTGCTGGGATTACAGGCGTGAGCCACTGCACCTGGCCGATTTTTTTTTTTTTTTAAACCCTCATTGGCTACCTTTTGGAGGACTCTGGGACCAACTCATCATCCTGAAAAGTGTACACAAAAAGGGAATGAATCAAACATTTATTCTGTATCTTACCTGTACAAATTATGTTTCAGAGTAACCAAATACTTAATATGGGAAAATTCTTATTTATAGAACTTCAAATAATACATGGGAAGGAATGATACCATCATTTTGTAACCTCTAATGAAATAATGGGTTTAGGTTTAAAAAAATCAGTGGTTGCTAAAAACCATTGGGTGAAAATAACCTAAAATGGATATGATAAGTTTACCACATCTGCACCACTGATTCATCCTTATCATGAAGACAGTCATCTTGTGCCTTCTCTCCTCATGTAGTGCCACCAATGAAGTATTCTTGCCAAAAATTGTGATCAGGCCTCTATATTCGAACTTGTTTACAGCAAACCAAGAAATGGAAAAGCATGCTGCATAGTACTATGGGGATGCAATCAGCAAAGTCCAGGTTGTAGAAAATTCTTTGAGGCAAATGACACAGTTTCTTTGACAAATAAATGACAAAGAAAAAACCAAGGGGGAGCCTGTGTATTAAAACAGTGGTCCTCAGAGCGCTGGCATGAGTCAGAAGTCACTGGGAGGGCTTGTCAAAACACAGATTGCTGGCTTCAGCCCGTAGTTTCTCATTCATTAGCCCTGGGTTAGGGCCCATGAATTTGCACTTCTAAAACGCTGCTAGGTGCTCTTCCTCCTGATGATCCAGAAAGCACAGAACCATGTTATTAAAGAAGTCTTGGATTATGAATCAAATACAATGTATGGACCTTGTTTGGATTCTGTTTTGAACAAGTCAATTGTAAAAATAACAATAATTCCCTTGATAATAGGGAAATGTAGACATGGGATGGACTTTTGATAATATTAAGGAATTGGTAAATTTTGATAGTGTAATCATGGTATTGTAATTATATTTTTCTTTTTTTAAAGAAGGCCCCGTCTTTTTAGAAATACATGTTGAAATTATGGGTAAAATGCTATATTGTTTGCTTGAAAATAATTGGCGCTGAAAAGTAGTTGAGGATAGAGGTAAAAGAGATTGGCCATGTATTGACAATTGGGAAGAAAGCGAGTGATGAGTACACAAGGATTCATTATCTGTATTAATTTTTCTACTTTTCTATGTTTATGGAAATTACCTTCAAAATGTAAAATACATGTTTGGAAACATAAAAATATATTCCAAAATAGCTCATGAATTAAATGTAAGTCACCATAGAAATTACACGTTTTTTGGAATAGAACAGTCATGAATTATACTATTTCAAAACATGTGGGATGCAGGTAAAGCAGGACTTAAGGGTAAGTTTATTGACTTAAGTCTTCCAAAAAAAGATGTAAATGAACTAAGTTCAACTCAAAAGTTAGAAAATGAAACACAGAAAAGCTGGAGGGAAAAAGAACAGAAAAAATAGAAATAAGTTAATAATGCAGTCATCTTTTATTAACAGGTAGCTGAGAAGATTGGATTGAACTAAGGCATTATTCTGAGGGAGATTGGTCTGTAATATTCCTCTCTTTAATATCCTTGGTTCTGTCTCGGTGCTGTGCTAGCCTGATAGAAGAATTGGGCAGTCTTGAGCCAGGTATGATGCTCGCCTGCAGTCTCAGCTACTTGAGAGACAGACAGTAGGATTGTTTGAAGCCAGGCATTTGAGACCAGCATAGGCAACATAGTAAGACAGAAAAGGGGGAAAAAAAAAAAAGGTGTGCTAATGTAAAGAGAAGTTAAAAGTAGGACTTCTATTGTCTTAAATAGTTTCTGCCTCAGTGAGTAACTACTCAACTTATGTAGAAATGGCTCAGTATTTTTTCAGCACACACTTTGTGCCAGATGCTGTGCTAGGTATTGAGGACACATAGATGACTAGGATATGACCCATACTCCTGTGGCACTCAGTCTGAGGGAGCATATAAATTTGTAAGTAAAAAATTAGAATCAGGCAATAAATGTCAGTAGACAATATGGAAAAGTTCCCAGGCAATTCCTTGAGAGAAGAAAATTCTTAATGTATAGGATGGGCCCAGCCTTGTGAGGTTTTGCTCAAGTAGTCTCCAAGAAGAAATGGCATTTACCAAGCAGCCAGTCTGTTATAATGGGACACATTAAAAATCACAAGGAGTTTGCTGTGTGACTGGGAGACCATTAAGTTATAAGAGCTGTCAGTGTATGTTATTTAGGATTTTTGTAGCAAGGTTTATATGAGAGATTGGCCTGTAATTTTCCTTTCTTTTAATATCCTTGTATGGTATCAAGGTTATGCTGGCCTTATAAGTGTTGGAAAATATTCTTTCCTTGTTATGCTCTGGAAGAGGCTGTGTAAGATTGGTATTATTTCTTCCTTGAATGACTGTAAAGCCATTGGTACCTGGGATTTTCTTTAGTCAATGTGTACTAAAC
Source organism: Pan paniscus (assembly GCF_029289425.2). Lineage (NCBI taxonomy): Eukaryota > Metazoa > Chordata > Mammalia > Primates > Hominidae > Pan > Pan paniscus. The sequence goes on from NC_073258.2 coordinate 103,011,111, forward strand.
ATTTAGTAGAAACAGTGACCCACAATTTCAACTTAAGTTAAATATGTATCTGAAAAGGTTTATTATTCTAACATTTTCACATAAAACTTCCCTCTGCCCACTGAGGTTAATTCACAGTTTGATCAGTGTTGTATCAGTGACAGAAATTCACTAGTATAAAAACCCAGTCCATTTCTAACCACCAAATGGTGTATTACAGCTTCGAAAAAAAAATTTTTTTTTTTTTTTTTTTTTACTACCTAGGCTTTGTGCTGGGGGTACCATGGTGTCAAATGAGACAAATCCATGTCATCCAGATACTGGTGGACTCAATTTGATATGAGCAAGCATCAGATCATTTTAATCTACTTGCTTTATTGGGATGTGTATGTGGATATATTAAGGGCTGATTATTTTGATGGGCTTTGCTGTTTGGAATGCTTTGTCTTAATTTTTGTGGATGAATTTTTAATTTATATATTTCATAAGAAGTAATGAATTTGCATCATTCACACTTCAGAAGTTATAAATAAGGTTCTCCAACTTTGTCCTTTAGTCACCCAGTTTCCCATCTCTGGAGCCAAAAGATGTTAGTTGCTTCTTAGCTATTCATCAATTTTTATATCCTCTGAATATGCAATATATTCACCCCCGCTCCCTTCCCCCACCCCGTTTTTTTTTAAACACTTTCTCTTCTGCACCTTGCTTTTAATTTAGTAAGTCCTTAGAAACTGTTCCTTATTGTATGTTAAAACTACCTCTTGTTTCTTTTCTCTTATGACTTCCTTGTATCTTATGACAACAGTAATAATAAATTAATGTAGTCATTGTGATATTGATGGATTTTTAGGTTATTTCCAGTCTTCCTGCCCAAAAAAGTTACATCGAATATCCCAAATTGCTTTTGAATAATTAAATCATCATTTTATCTTCCTTCACTAGTTTTTTAGGACAGATGTTTTTTTTCTTTTCATTTCAGCCATGAACCAGAGAATCAGTCAGAGTGCTCCAGTGAAACAGCCACCACCCCTGGCTCCCCAGAGCCCACAGGGAGGCGTCATGGGTGGCAGCAACTCCAACCAGCAGCAACAGATGCGACTGCAGCAACTGCAGATGGAGAAGGAGAGGCTGCGGCTGAAACAGCAAGAACTGCTTCGGCAGGTGAGGCCACAGGTTAGAAACCAGCCTTCCACTTTTTGGGGTTTGTTTTCTTAAAGTTGGGCAGATTTCATTTTAACATTTATTAGTTACAGAGGAATGTTGTCTTTGTAAAACTGAGTGACACAGAAGCATTCTATCCAGCCCTGTCCTTGTCTTAGTTTTGTGACTGTGAATGGCCTTTGATCAAGTTACAAGGGATGTGACTTGGAAACCTGTATCATGAAGAGCTGTTTTGGTCGTGGTAATTGCAATTGAGCAAAAATTGAAGGAAGCAAGGATGCTTTCTGTAATGTACATGGAATTGTGGATTGCTGTTTTTCTGAGGATTTCACTAAAGGGGCAATTCTAGAACATCACTTGGGAGAAAACATCCTTTATTAATAACTTACGTGGTGGGATACACCAATATGACATTTCTCAAATGACAAATATACTTCGGTATTACCGAATCTAAGAATTTTCATTCAAAACAAAATAAATGTTACCTTTGGCCAGGTGCGGTGGCTCATGCCTGTAATCCCAGCACTTTGGGAGGCCAGGGTGGGCAGATCACTTGAGGCCAGTTCAAGACCAGCCTGGCCAACTTAGCGAAACCCCATCTCTACTAAAAATAAAAAAATTAGCCAAGCGTGGTGGCACACACCTGTAATCTCAGCTTCTCAGGAGGCTGAGGCACAAGAATCACTTGAGCCTCGGAGGCAGAGGTTCAGTGAGCCAAGATTGTGCCACTGCACTCGAGCCTGGGTGACAGAGTGAGATTCTGTCTCAAAAAAAGTTATCTTCAAGTTTAGAAGATGCCAGTGTGCTTTAAAATTACCTGCTTATGGATGTTTTTTTTATGTTGGGAAAAGTAGGACATAGTAGAGAGCTTGAAGCCCTTTAATCACCAATTCCATCAGCTTTCTTCCAGAAGGTACTGTTGGTTTTTCTGTTCCTAATATATATAATTAATCTCATCATTAATTTTTACTTTATCTTATTTCAGAGTGGTTAAATCTACTAAGTTCAGATATTGGAGATAAGGTCTTTTGTTAAGTAGCGTAGATATTTTTAAATTTGTATATAAAATTTTTTTGAATAGATAATAGAAAAATGGTATACTAGTGATAAATGTATAGAGGTGAAAGTACACTCAAAATAAGTACACAAAAAAATAAGATCTTTTCCCTGTTTTTCTAGTTCTCTCCTATGGGGCCTAAATAACTATGAGTTTCTTAGGTTTTTTGTTAATTTTTCCAGAGATACTCTGTTTACATACATAAAATACATGTATCTGTGCCATTTTTTCCCTAGCTAAATCACAGCATGCTAAGTATAGACATTTAAAAATCGTCATACTCGGCCAGGCATGGTGGCTCATGCCTCTAATCCCAACACTTTGGGAGGCCGAGGCAGGAGGTTTGCTTGAGCCCAGGAGTTCGAAACCAGCCTGGGCAACATGGCGAGACTCTGTCTCTTAAAAAAAAAAAAAGCTCTACATTTCTGTTACCAGGAAGTAGGCACTTAAAGGTCTGTTTTTTGTTTTTTGGTTTTTTTTTAGGGCTGTATTTTAAAAGTATCTCTTGAGTGTCAGTGAAAATATGTGAACTCAGTACTACCTGAACTCTGATTTGGGGTTTGAGGAATTGGTACTTCAGGAGTTAAATTAAGCCATGGCATCTGAGACAGGCTCACGTTGAAACTGTGCTTTGTCGGTAATCTGTCCATACAATTCTAGTGTGATTGGCATCAAAGGTAAACCCTGATAGAAGGAGTAAGACAGTATGTGCCAACATACGATGTCAGGAACTTGTTGGGGCTCAGAAAATGATACTCCAAAATATGGTTCTTTGACAAACTAAGGAAGCAGCCTCAAGGTCTATGCCAAAGCACAGGATGAGGCTGTTCTTTGAAGTTCCTTTATCTACCTAGAAACCAGACCCACCAAAAGGAATACAATTGCCTTTGATCCCCTCCCCAAAATTTCATTAACCAGAGAAGCCTGAAACTTGTATGACAGAGGAAAAGACTAAAAATTAAATATCACACCTAGAGAGCTCAGAGGAACTTTGCCCAGACTATTGTCTGTTCTCAGATCCCATTCAGTTTCCAAAGAGAATTATTTACTAACCATTGTCTGTGTACTGGGCCCATTCATTCTTCCTAAAAATCATTTACTGCCCTTCAAAATGGCGTCATTTCCCTCATGTCCCCTTCCCCTGTGAAGAAGGGTATTATATAGTATCTGGAACTCACTTGGTTATTGGGTAATCATTGTCTTGCAATTTCCCCCATGCTTATGCACCTTAAATAAATTTGTTTGCCATTTTCTCCTATTAATTTGTCTATTATCAGTTCATTTTCAGTGAACCTTTAGAGGGCAGAGGGGAAGTTTTCCTTTTGGCCCCTATAAAGTGATCTTGAAAGAAATGTTTCTTTATCTGACATAAAAAAGGATGGAGAAAGGAAGCATTATTGTACCTCTGACTTTCTAACAAATTACCATAAAGGAAGAATATTTTTCATCTACTATTGTTAGAACACCTTAGAACCATCAAAAATATAATTACATGGCTAATAGAAAAAAAATAGAGCAATTTTAAAATACGTTTTATGTAACCTATTTTCACTGTTTTTCATTTTGTTGTTGCCGAGTAGTAGTTGTTCTAAGTAAATACAGGTCTCAATTTCACTATGAATAAAAACTGTCAAAATCAAGAAACTAAAAAAAAAGTTCTTTAATTACTAAGGTCAAAATCATACTGTTTTTAAGATAATTTGTAAAGTCTAGAAATGGGGCCATTCGCCATTTTGTTTTATGCCATAGATCATCCTGGGGTTTTTTGGTGGGCAAACGCTGCTATTTGTAAAACTCTTCCTTCCAAAGATTTTCCTAAATCTTTATTCTCAAACTTACTCTGGGTGATGGGTCCTGGACAGAATAGCTTCACTTCCTTTAAAGGTAACTTCTTTGTTTCATCTTTACTACCTACTGTGTCGTCTTTTCTTATGTTGAAGTTGACAGACCTGCTCTATTCTCATACTAATAGACTATTTTTTAGATTTTTTTTAAGTAATCACAATAAATTCAGTATATCTTAAGTCTTTTGGCTTCCTGTGAACTTCTTCCATTGACAGTTTATCTTAGCACTGAAACATCAAATATATTGTATCTGCTTTATCTAATACTCAGAAGCAAAGAACCTACGTGACCAATATCAAATTTTATTTTTTAGTTCTGACTCCTAAAGTCTTGCTGTCCTATCCTCAATGCTGTTAAAAACTTCTGAGGTTCCAGTTTTGTTATGTGGTGACTCCATTGGCTCCTGTCTTCGTCAGTCTGCTTCTTCTTGGGTAGCTTGGGAATTCTGTGCTATGGTGATATGTCTGGATACAATTTGTAAGTCAGCCTACACAGCCAGACCATGTGGCTTAAAGTAATTTTTATCCGTCTTATTTTTTACTCTTAGGCAATGCGGAATATCAATCCCAGCACAGCAAATTCTCCAAAATGTCAGGTAGGCTCTTATCTGATGTTTTAGCACTGGAAAAAAAAAAAAAAAAGATATTAAATTAGGAAAGAGAAACTTACATTCCAGGGTCCTGTCCTTATTGGACATTAGCCCAGAGTATAACTTTGAGCCATCTTTCCACCAAGATACTCAGGTTAACATTGCCCTTCCAAGAGAGTCTACACAGTCTGCTCCCTCCCTGCTCCTCCTAGGGAGTTTCTGTTTATTTTGATTCCATGGAGGTCTTTTTTATTCTATATTTAAATGTATTGTGTCTCAGTTGTACATCCTATCAGCTAGGTATGCCTAATTTTTATTTGAATAGCTTAAAATAGTATGTGTAATGATGTAAAGGAATTAATAAATTGAACAGTAACAAAAGCAGTATTTACTTGGATAGGCTAGTTTAGGAAATTTTAGAGTCATGATACTATGAGGAAGAGAAAAATTCTTTCTAATGGACATTCCAAAGGAAAAATATCAGAATTATCAGGAGAGGATCTGCCTGGATAGTGTTTCAGGTTTTCTTGTTGGCTTTTATCAGCATTCTCTGATGAACCCCAGGGAGCCCTGGTTGTGAAGGCATCTTATTTAGAAGGAAAGATTGTGGCCATTTTTTCTTCTAACACAGGCACTTGTCTGACTCGTGGGAAGAATCTCGTTCTTAAAACCAAAAAGATTTTAGGTGTTTGGGGTCCACAAGATTAGAAGAAATTCGGAGCCAGAGGATCATTCTACTTCTCTTGGGGCAGAAGCAACCATATAATGCCTCACCTTCTATGTAACTTACTCTGCACTAGGCTAAATAAGTACATTGTTTTAGAATCTGCTGTAGAAGTAGGAGTTGGCAAAATTCTACTCATTTTGGATACTGTTAAGTTGTCCGTTGGAGCACCATAATGATAAAAGTCAGATACAGTCTTCATAGAGACCAGTTAATTTTGTGAGAGGGAAAATTTCTGTTCTTCTTTATCTATCTCATAAATGCCACCATTAATCAAAAGACCAAGCAAGGGATAACTCATAATAAGCCATCTTCACCAAAGTTGAGCATAGACATTCTTATGATGAGGGGGCACTAATATACCATTTGACTGTGAAGTGCAGGATAGCATTGGGTCTTTATAACGTGAAGCCATTTTTTTCTTTGCCATTTCTCTGAAGTGTTTGTTTTGTTTTGTCTTTTTGTTTTTTTTTTTGTTTTTGTTTTTGTTTTTGAGATGGAGTCTCGCTTTGTTGCCAAGGCTGGAATGCAGTGGTGTGATCTCGGCTCACTGCAAGCTCCGCCTCCCGGGTTCACACCATTCTCCTGCCTCAGCCTCCCAAGTAGCTGGGACTACAGGCGCCTGCCACCATGCCCAGCTAATTCTTTTTGAATTTTTTAGTAGAGACAGGGTTTCACAGTGTTAGCCAGGATGGTCTCGATCTCCTGACCTCGTGATCCGCCCACTTCAGCCTCCCAAAGTGCTGGGATTACAGGCGTGAGCCACCACGTCTGGCCTGAAGTGTTTCTGAAAGAAGAATTTTATTCATGATAAATGAAATAGAAACTAATATAGGAGCAGAAATTAACTCAAAGGAGATTTGGATTCAGGTAAAAAGTCCTCCATGCCAAAAAAATGTTGAAATTGTTTCCTTTTTTCCCAAGGTCTTATACCCTGAATCTGATAAATAAGTCAAATTCTTCTTGATCTTTGTTTCATACTTGAATAGAAAAGTAAATCTTTACTGTTATTGAAATTATCAGGAATTCTTAGTTTTTTAAAATAGTAAAGTTTTAGAAAAGGTGAGGCTTATTAGTAGTAAAGCTCCTAAGATATGAAGATTAGAGGTAATTACTCAGATTTGCCCAGACCAGAGCAAAAAACTTGAAAGAGGTTTTTAAAAATCTTCTTTGCATATGCTGGAGATTAAAATATTGGTTTGTTATATATGCTTTAGTTGTCAGTGTTTAATATTTACCTGGCATAATTGTGGAAAGTTATCAGTAAATGTATGAAATTCAAGTATAGGGTTATATTTGAAATAGCTCAGATCAAGAAATCTGGTGGTATTTGTATCAAGAAAGCATGTGTATATTTTTCTCATCCTATTATTTTCTAAATAACCTTAAGGTAGATGTCAGGAAATAGATTACAAAGAAGAGTCATATCTTTTCTTCTTTTTTTTTTTTGAGATGCAGTCTTGCTCTGTCACCTAGGCTGGAGTGCAGTGGCACAATCTCAGCTCACTGCAACCTCCGCCTCCCAGTTTCAAGCAATTCTCCTGCCTCAGCCTCCTGAGTGGCTGTGATTACAGGTGCCCGCCACTACGCCCAGCTAATTTTTTGTGTTTTTAGTAGAGACGGGGTTTCACCATATTATCCAGGATGGTCTCCATCTCCTGACCTCATGATTCGCCTGCCTCGGCCTCCCAAAGCACTGGTATTACAGGCGTGAGCCACCGCGCCCGGCCAGAAGAGTCATATCTTAAGTGAAGATGGCTTTAAATAGTGTTTCTCAGAATAATCAAGAAAGCTAGAAAGGACTTTTCAGTCCCAAAGAACAGAGGGTACAAAGACATCACTCAGTATCTGAACACTAGACGCTGTTGTAAAGTTACTGGGTTTTTAACTTATACTTTTCTAATAGATATTAATGCAGCTGAGTTAGCAAGCAATAGTGAGATCAGTGTCATTTTCTAATCGTGTACCTCATATGCTGTGGGATGTGGAAAGCCACCAAACTTCAAAATGCTTATGAATTACTACAAAAGCTGTCTTTAAGTACTTCCAATAGGATTAACATATCATGTGGCTGTTGTAGGGTGCTGTGCTCTTGTACACTAACGTCAGTATAGGTGAGGTTAATGAAAAATTCCAAGATCCATGGCCCAAGTGATATTGAAATGTAAAATTTTGAAAAAACTTTAAAGGCATTTATATATCTTCTTAGTTAAATATGGAAATTATCACCTTAATTTATTATACTATGTTGGCAGGATTTTGGAAAAATTGATCCTTACAGAGCTTAACTTTTTATTTTTATTTTTATTTTTATTTTTATTTTTATTTTTATTTTTATTTTGAGACGGAGTTTTGCCCTTGTCACCCAGGTTGGAGTGCAATGGCATGATCTCTGCTCACCGCAACCTCTGCCTCCCGGGTTCAAATGATTCTGCCTCAGCCTGCCAAGTAGCTGGGATTACAGGCATTCGCCACCATGCCCGGCTAATTTTGTGTTTTTGGTAGAGACAGGGTTTCTCCATGTTGGTCAGGCTGGTCTTGAACTCCCAACCTCAGGTGATCTGCCCACCTCGTCCTCCCAAAGTTCTGGGATTACAGGCGTGAGCCACCACACCCAGCCAAAGAGCTTAACATTTTAATTTCATTTTGGTTACTTATGATTTTTGTGTTTCAAAAGCAATTTCCATTCTCAGAAGAAACTTTTTAAAACTGTAAACATCTTTGCTTTGTGAGATTGAGCAGTTAATGCTATTTTCTAGTCATATCTCTGTTACACATCAGTGCTCACTTGTAAATTGGAGAGACCTTTTGAGCAAGTGGGTTTAGGAATGCACTCTAGCTTCTGTTTTAAGGTCTTTTGAGAGAAGAACTTTGAAGAAAGATAGTCCCCCCTGAGGTGCGAACACTTCTACCTTCTCTTGTGCTTAAGAATATGGTTCTTGGACTGGGGGCGGTGGCTCACGCTTGTAATCCCAGCACTTTGGGAAGCCGAGGCGGGTGGATCACCTGAAGTCAGGAGTTTGAGACCAGCCTGGTCAACATGGTGAAACCCGTCTCTACTAAAAATACAGAAATTAGCTGGATGTGGTGGCGGGCGCCTTTAATCCCAGCTGCTCAGGAGGCTGAGGCAGGAGAATCGCCTGAACCTGGGAGGCAGAGGTTGCAGTGAGCCAAGATCGTGGCATTGCACTCCAGCCTGGCAAAAAGAGCAAAACTCCGTCTTGAAAAAAAGAAAAAGAATTTGGTTCTTAATATCTGGGGTTCCCTAGTACCTATGAGATTGAGTTTAAACTCTGCAACTGGCTCATGGTCTGTGGTCAGTAGCCTTCTCACTCACTGGTTCCAGTTAAGCCAGTAACTCTTCCATTATTAGCTAAGTGTACTCCACTGCCTTGTTGCTGTTATTCTGCTCACAAGCTTTTCCCCATAGTGAGAACCTTGCTTATCCCCTTTCTTACCAGTAAAGATTCTTCATTTCTGTTTTAAGGCTTAGGGTGAGATTCATTCCCAAGTGCCCTTATGAGAATTCTTGAGGCAGGGCACAGTGGCTCACACCTGTAATCCCAGCACTTTGAGAGGCCGAGGCAGGCAAATGACCTGAGGTCAGAAGTCCGAGACCTGCCTGGCCAATATGGTGAAAGTCCATCTCTACTAAAAATGGAAAAATTAGCTGGGCTTGGTGGCATGCGCCTGTAGTCCCAGCTACTCAGGAGGCTGAGGTGGGAGGATGGCCTGAGTCTGGGAGGCAGCAGTTCAGTGAGCTGAGATCGTGCCACTACACTCCAGCCTGGGTGACAGAGTGAGACTCTGCCTCAAAAAAAGAAAATTAGAGAATTCTTGAAACTACCCAGAAATAAAAACAACACTGCTGTATAAAGATGTCTTAACTCAGTAGCCAGTATAATTCCAATTTAGGTGGTCAAAAGTATGATATGGGGTTACTTTTGTTTCTGGGCAAGTAATTGCTTCAATCTGTATAGAAATTACAGTATAAATATTTTGCAACTATTGAATAATGTGTAGTTGCCATTCCTTATGGGTGGTAATGAATAGACACCAAGGTCAGTCCCTGGTTTAATGAATAATAAAGCCCACAGTATTGGTGTTGAGGATATTGTACTGCACCATTACCTCTCAACAGTGAAGAGGTTCAGATGTTCACAGTTGTAGGTAATGAGAACAAAATAATACCATTGTTCAGAGCTATATGAAAAAAATTACCAACAACCATTTTTTTCCTGAATTTAGTAAAAGTAAAGTATTTGGCTTTTTTCCCTTCAAACTGTCTTTCATGTTAGCTGTTTCAAAATCCTGTTAACACTTGTCTAACATTATCTTTCTCTTCGAAGTTCTGATATTAAATAAATCATAGATTTATTTGAAGGTTTTCCAATGAATATCTTATATTTTATTTTTAATGGGTACATTGAAAACTTTGTATAAGAGGGAAGATTTAGCCTCACACCCCACATACTTTTAACTGGTTATTTCATTTGTTTTATTAAACTTGGCCTCTTGTTATTTGAACAGTGCCATAATAACTTTGAGACCATGATTGAGTAATACAGATTACAAAAGGCCTAATTCCACAAGTCTATCAGAAAGAATGTAGAATCCTAGGATAATGCTAGGGAACACCAACCTGCCATCCTGTTTTGGATGTGATTTTTCAGAGTTTAAGATTATCATATAGTTCTCATAACTGTCCCCCAATCCATGTGTGTACTTTTTTTAATCAAAAAAGTTGTTCTAAAGTTAAAACTGCTTTGGTAAATGGCATAAACATTAAAAAACATAAAGCATTGGCTCAGTGTTTTAATGACTTTAGAAATAATAAAATGTTTTATTACAGTTTAAAGCTGTGTTGGAAAATGGGGTATGGCAAGACCTCTATCTTAAACAGTTGGAAGAAATGGCATTTTTTTCTATTTTTAGAATTGTTGACATAAACTGCTATCACTAAGGCAAACTACTTACAAGACATATATTTTTAGAGTTATTCTCCATTTCTAAATTTGGATTTCCAGTTCACTAAGTTAATCTTCCTTAAACAAATTGATTACCACCCTCCCTGCAAAAACCCCTTGCTCCTGTGCCATATATTATCGAAAAAACAGACACACTTTTATATAATGCAGTATTTACTAAAGACAGAATTGCTTTAAGAAGGTAACACTGACTAGGTAGTTAGCTCCCCAAATCATTAATTCTTATGTTATTTTATTTATTTATTTAAGATGGAGTTTCACTCATCACCCAGGCTGGAGTGCAATGGCACGATCTCGGCTCACTGCAACCTCCTCCTCGTGGGTTCCAAGAGCTTCTCCTGCCTCAACCTCCCAAGTAGTTGGGATTAGAGGCGCACACCACCACCCCCAGCTAATTTTTTTGTATATTTAGTAGAGACAGGGTTTCACCATGTTGGTCAGGCTGGTCTCGAACTCCTGACCTCAGGTGATCCACCTGCCTTGGCCTCCCAAAGTGTTGGGATTACAGGCATGAGCCACTGCGCCTGGCCTGTTAATATTTTTATATGCAACGAACATAGTATGTTTCATTGGGTTCAGTAAGGAAGATAAAATACTGTTGATATTTAAGGAAATTGGTAGACATGGGATAGGGAAATTGCATATATTTATATAAGAAAACAGGCCAGCCTTTTTCTCCCTTTCTTAACAATATGATATGTCTTTGTGGTTCAGTCTAGCCAAAAAACAACAACCTCTGCCTCCCATACAAGCGCGCGTGCTAGCGTGAACACACTCAGATAACAAAGGTTTCAGGAGGCAGAAGTGAAATGGAAATTTCGGAAAGTATCCTACTCCATGCTTTACCTAGTCAGATTATGAAGGAGAATGACCATGAAGTTAGACAAATGAAAGAGTTTTCTCCTATAAGGTGTCCTGCTTCTGGGGAGGAACAGTTAAATCATGTGTTTCCATCGTGAGTAAGTTTTATAATTCCTTGTATTCTTAGCAAAGGATTGTAAATGTGAAAGTGAAGTTACCATAGGAAACTAAGAATTTTAGATGTAAAATAGTGAAAATTTGTTTCAGGGTTATCTAGACATTTTGCTACTTTAAAAAAAAATCTTAATATGGATAAGCATGAAGTCAAATTAATCTGAATTTTTAATCAAAAATATATTTTATATAAATTCTCCATTATATTGCGTTTAAAAATAAGCCTGTATATATCTTATACCTGTGTTAAAAAATGCCAATTATATTTCAATAACGTAATTTTATCAAAACACATTTTCAGTGAATATCAACATTATTTCATAATTGGGTAAATCTGGCATAGCTCTTTTGTAGACAGTCCAATTATGTCCTGAGCCATAAGCCTTGGGACATAATTGGATTGTCTACAAAACTGATTTCAGTTGAAACATTTCATGTTGAAAGTTACGTCTATCTCTAAGAAGTTTTTGGATTATTTTATCCTGAACACAATGCCTAAAATTAGAATACTGGACTAAAAATACAAGTTTGTTAAACTTCTGTTTTCCCAAAGGTAACTAGGATAAATAGTTTGACAAACTTTCAAAACTGGGGAAATAAGTTACAGGAAATTCAGCCAAAACATAATCATGCTTCTGTTCTGTATTTCAAAGGTCAAATAGTTTTTTTCTAACTGAAGCAAGTATTTTTAGCCATTTTCTTCTGTAATAATACAAAAATGTGGTAGCTTTTCCCATTGAGCTTGTAAATCTTAGCTAATGTGGGACACATTTGGAGTCAGAGCTATCTACGCTGTAAGTAAAACTAAGGGTCCCAGTTTGTTCTGGAGGAAACTTTGCAGGGTGGTTCATAAAAGAAAACATGAGTTTGCCTGCTTTATTTAGTGGACTTTTATGGAACCAAGACCTAGCCATAAGCCATTGGCCCTTCTTACTACATTTCTCTCCTCTCATGTAAATAGCAATATAATTTCCCAGAAGTCAAAAAAGATGCTAAGATTATGTATTTTTGAAAGTTAAGGTATGTTGGCCTTACATAAAATGATGCCTTAGTCCACATCATTTAGAAAAATAATGAGAAAGGCAGTAAAAGTAGTCAGAAGTCTGGAAACACTTAGAATATTTTTAGGGTTTTTTTAAAATTTTTGGAGTATCCAAGAGAAACGAAAGCATGTTTCTACACAAAGCCAAAATGTAGAAATAACCCAAATGCCTATCAACAGATGAATAAACAAATGTAATATATTCCTACAGTGGAATACTAGTTAGCAATAAAAAGGAATGAACTGTGGATATAACATGAATGAATCCCAAGATTATCACACTAAGTGAAAAAGTACATGCTGTATGATTTTATTTTAGAAAATTCTAGAAAATACCGACTAATCTACAATGACAAAAAGCAGATGATTAGTTTCTGAAGGTTGAAGTAGGGGAGGTGAGAAGTAGTGGGAGAAAATTTTGAGGATGATTATCTTTTTTTTTTGAGATGGAGGTTCGTTCTTATTGCCCGGGTTGGAGTGCAATGGCGCAGTCTCAGCTACCAGAACCTCTGCCTCCCGGGTTCAAGTGATTCTCCTGCCCCAGCCTCCCAAGTCCTCCCGAGTAGCTTGAATTACAGGCACCTGCCATCACACCCAGCTAATTTTTTGTATTTTTAGTAGAGACGGGGTTTCTCCATGTTGGTCAGGCTGGTCTCGAACTCCCAACCTCAGGTGATCTGCCCACCTCACCCTCCCAAAGTGCTGGGATTACAGGTGTGAGCCACTGCGCCCGGCTGAGGATGATTATCTTGATTGTAGTGGCAGCTTCACAGGTGTACACACATGTCAAAACTCATCAGTTTATGTACTTTATAATTTATTGTGTATCCGTTATATATCAAAAAGCTTTTCAAAATTTACTTGGAATATCTAATCACCTGTAACTAAAAGTTTCAAAACTCAGCTGAGTATTTATACCTTTAGTATGCTATCCATAATCTGCATATATGTTATTTGTATCGTTGGCCTTGTTACATTAGAGTCATCCCTTGGGGGATTGGTTCCAGCAAGTCCCTTATATAAAATGGCATGCTATTTGCATATAACCTACACACATCCTCCTGTATACCTGAAATCATTTCTAGATTACTTATAATACAATGGAAATGCTATGTAAAGAGCTATTATACTGTTATAACTGTATTGTTATTCTGTATTGGGAATAATGGCAAGAAAAATAGTCTATATATGTTAAGTACAGACACAGCCTTCCATTTTTCTTCTCGAATATTTTGATCCATACTTGGTTGCCTTACGGATATGAAAGGCTAACTATATTTGTTTTCATGCCAAATTCTTCCCTATTTGATTAATAATACACTCCTGCCACCAGTAAGTAAAGTGTCTTTTTTTCATTGATTCTTTCAAGTCTAATTTAGGTGAATCCTTAGGTTACTCACTCTTAGTCATGGCTCAAATATAGGTTTAATGAGAAGAGTGTTTCCATAGCCCTTCAAGGGGTCGGATATCTCCTTAGGTAACTTGGAATGATTTCCCTGCTTACTGACATCTCTAAGTTATCTTTCTTTATAAATCTGCATAGTTGGTTCTGCAGTGTCTGCTGACATAGAAATTCAGTTGTTAAATGAAGTAAAAAGTAAAAATTTCACGGCTTTTAACAAACATAGTGGCCAAATTCAAAGCAGCAAGAACATGGAGAGAGTAGTCTGCACATGATACTAGTTTTAACCTAATAAAAAGTAGGAATTTTATTTAAAAAGCTAAAATAAAAAGTTGTAAAAATAATATGAAAATTATAGCCAATTCAGTTATTTTAGTTATGACTTACAGTTTAGTGTTAGATATTTGTTTTGTGCTACAAACATGAGCATATCTTCTTTGATAAAAAGCAAATGAGAGTCTTTAGAATATTCTCCCATACTCCCATGTTTGTCACAGAAGCCTAGGCATCAGCCTTATCTGGAGTCTATAATTTTATTCATTTTAAAGTTTATTGTTAAATACATCCTCATATTTTAAGAGCAAAATAAATTCTTCAAGGAATTATAAGTTGTTTTATGCTCCAGAGTAATTCATTCACTCTGGCCTTAGGGGGTACAGCAAAAATAATTATGATATTTTGTGATAAGTGCTGTGTTCAGGATGTTAAAGACATGACATGTACGTGTCTAATCCAATCTCAAGATCGAGATGGGATCACCACGGAGAGTTTCTTCAAAAAGGTAGTGCCTTCACCAGGTCTTAAATAATACGGAAGAAAGGCATGGTATTGAGAGGATGTGTCCTCCCACAGACAGACTACAATGAGTGTAGTATCACTGTTTTAAAGTCACTTCTCACTTTGTAAGATGAGCATGGGAGGAGTCAAAAGTAGAAGATAGAAAAGAAATAAGAGGGATCCCCATAAGACTGCAAGAAAAGTTAAAAAGATGATGAGTATAAATGAAGTTACTTTTGAGGCAGGCAGGAAGAGGTGGCAAGAGGGGCCAGAAAAATCAAAGATTATACCTGATGGCCTGGTTTTTTTTGTTTGTTTTGTTTTTTGTTTTTTGTTTTGAGACAGAGTCTCGCTCTGTCACCTAGGCTGGAGTGCAGTGGCGCAATCTCAGCTCACTGCAACCTCAGCTTCCTGAGTAGCTGGGACTACAGGCATACGCCACCACGCCTGGCTAATTTTTTTGTATTTTTAGTAGAGACGGGGTTTCACCATGTTGGTCAGGCTGGTCTCCAACTCCTGACCTCAAATGATCTGCCCACCTCAGCCTCCCAAAGTGCTGGGATTACAGGCGTGAGCCACCACACCCAGCCAGTGGCCTCAGTGTTCTAATGTAGATGGAAAAGAAATAGACATGGACTTCACTGGCTGGGCATGGTGGCTCACGCCTGTAATCCTAACACTTTGGGAGGCCAATCGCTTGAGCTCAGGTGTTAAGACCAGCCTGGGCGACATATAGTGAGACCTTGTCTCTACAAAAAAATTTGGAGGAAGAGAAAAGAAAAGAAATGGACTTCCCTGAATAGGGGCTTGAGATAGTATGCCATATTTGGAGTAGTGACCATGAGGATGTGAAAAACAACTGACCAAGAACAAAACAAAACAAAAAAACCAATAAGTGGTACTAGGGTCCATCCAAAACCAAAGACCTTTAATTTGTAATGATAACATTCTGGATAGTTATGTGATTTCTTTTTATTCTTTTCCCTTAGCATTTCTCAGCAATCTCAGAATGAAAATGGAACAAATACACTTTGGCATTGCTTTGGGGTTGGGATTTGCTGGGCTGAGATAAAATTATATGTACATCAGGAATCTAAAAGGTGCTTATGCTGTTTTGAATGATCAGTCATGAATTTAAGCTTGTAGGGAAGGAGAAAAAAAAATAAGATACTAAAAGACAGCCAATAGACTAGACTAGTAAGGAGAGATGGGTCTGGAGTCTCTGAGGTTGGAGGGCTGGTAGAGTGGACATGAGTCTTTGCAGGAACTGGTTAGAAAAAAATGTGAGAAAGTAAAATAAGTGCATGTAAGATTTTGGGGAGAGAAGTTTCTAAGCCAGTTCTTGGGTATGACTGAGGGAATTCATGATTGAAATACAGTGATGAAGTGGTCAGTATCATTTCGGTGTAAAGGCGATCCCGGTATTTCAACAATGGGTTATTATATGGGTTTTATGCGTGGAGGTCATAATTCCAATGTGATGAATGCAGTTGGAATGAAAAGAAACACTGATCATCGTCTCAAAACATGACTTAAGATTTTAGAGTTGGTTTGGTTTCAAATAACAGGATCTTAGTGGCTGTGCAATGGGTGTTTGAGTGGAGTGGAGATGAAGGTCACTGGAATCCAGAAGGTTCAGGAAGCTGTCAGGTTAAGTGAATTGTCCATTTAATACTGAAGCATGTTAAGAGGCATGGAGAATACTTGGAGTGGCAAGAGGCTTTGACCAGACTCCAGAATTTTCCCGTATATAAGATGGAGTAACGAAGAGATCAGTAAATTTGAGTACAAGAAGCAGTTTACCTTGCAGGGAAGACAGGCAAACAATTTTGGCATTTGGCCAAGTCCCTAGGTTCCCTCTCAGGACATTGGTGGTTGTTTTTTTTTAAAGTATAGGATTGAAAAGAAAAGGAATTTCATTGATACAGTTAAGAAAATATTAAATAGAAACTTGTGATATAATGTGCTTCTTTTTAATGTGTAAATAACAAGATCTAAGGCTGGGTGCAGTGGCCTATGCTTGTAATGCCAGCACTTTGGGCGGCCAAGGAGGGTAGGTCATCTGAGCCTGGGAGATTGAGACCAGCTGGGCAACATGGCAAAACCCTGTCTCTACAAAAATACAAAAAATTAGCCGGGTATGGTGGTGTGCCCCTGTGGCTGCAGCTACTCATGAGGCTGAGGCAGGAGGATCACTTGAGCCTGGAAGGTCAAGGCTGCAGTGAGCTATAATTGCATCACTGCATTCCAGATTGGGTGACAGAGTGAGACCCCGTCTCAAAAAGATTAAAAAAAAAAAATCTAGAAGCACATCTTATAACGTAACTACTGTAGCATTGAAATAGCAATGATCATAAATGGTATTTTAAAATATTTGCAACAACTACAATGTGATATGAAAACATTTATATGTTCTATTGGTGAAAAGTTAGGTACAGTGAATACTAATGGTGCATACTACATTGGAGAAAATGTTGACAAATTTAGTGAAAATTAATGTGTAATTTTTTTTTTTTTTTTTTACCCCATTGAAGTTCAGAGACTCTCTGAATTCTGTCATGGTCTGCTGGTTAAGAAACTCTGGTTTAAAGGATGGTATATCCAGAAGTCATAAACCTAAAGAAAAATAAGTGGTATTTGCATGCAGGAGAATTGTAGTTTAGAAGTGGCAGCGTAGAGCTAGGAGAAGCTTTCCATACTTCAGGACCCCATGGCGATTGTGGAGGTGAGGGCTGGAGATGGTGGGGCCGTGCCTCAGTGAGCAGACTTGGCTCAGAAAGCTGTGTGGAAGGATGACGGAGTCAGGCCAGTATCCTTTGTGATAAGAAACTGTATGTATTTCAAATCAAACCCAAAAAGTAGAGGGAAAGAAAGCTGATGGTCTAGTAGAGATGATGTTTACGACAGGTGGAGAGGCACAGTGAAAATTCTTAGGAGGGTAAGAAACAGTGAACAGATAAAGGAGAGAAAAAGGACAGAGTAGTAATGAGTGTGCTACGGATGGGTCACAGTGAGATGAACTGTTTTTGAGGTCCTGGGCAAATACAGGCTGAAACCTGGGAGGTTTGGAAGCCCTTGAAGGCAGGCCTTCTGCAACCATCAGAGTAGCAACCTACAGCCTTTGCTCAGGTTTACAGGGAGAATCCTGCTGAGAAATTGTTGGATGACCCTGAAGAAATTTTACCCCATTTTAAATATTATGTTTGTGGTGGAGAAGCCTTGGGTTTGTGTTTTAACTTCTGATGTCTTTTTTTCATTTTCCTCCTATCTCCCTGCTAGAGGATGGAACATATTCTATCCAGCTCAGGATAGAAAAACCTAAAGTCAAAATGAGACATTTAATAGCAAAGTGTGAAATAGTGTTGGGGGTTGGGGAAGGATTGGTGCCTTATAGTAAAATCATCAGATGCTATTCTTCCTACTTCTTTTTTTTTTTGGCGGGGGAGGGGGTCGGGGGGTTCCAAACACACAAAACCATATAAGAGTTGTCGAGTAAAAGCAAACTTTAAGAATTATTTTTTTAGGGCCGGGTGCGGTGGCTCACGTCTGTAATCCCAGCACTTTTGGGAGGCCAAGGCGGGTGGATCAGGAGGTCAAGAGATCGAGACCATCCTGGCTAACATGGTGAAACCCCGTCTCTACTAAAAAAATACAAAAAATTAGCTGGGCGTGGTGGTGCGTGCCTGTAGTCCCAGCTACTCGGGAGGCTGAGGCAGGAGAATCACTTGAACCCAGGAGGCAGAGGTTGCAGTGAGCCAAGATTGCGCCACTGCACTCCAGCCTGGTGACAGAGTGAGACTCCGTCTTGAAGAACAAAAAAAAAAAAAAGAAGAATTTTTTTTAAAGACCAGACTTGCCATTCTATAATAACCCAAAGGAGGATTTGGGAGTATCTTCCAGAGTGAGGAAAATAACAAAAAGAAAACAAAGTAGCAAAATGTATATAGGGTGGGGGGTGGTTAATATGACTAGATAGACTTTAAATATATGTAACTTAATTTTTACTCATTTGAAATGGATAGAATTAGGTCATTCTGATTGGGAAATGTATTAACTTTAAAGTAGATGTTTTTAATCTATCTGCACGGTTACTCTGATGAACGTTTTATTTCTTTAAACCTAACATTAAATGTGTTAATCAGTAGATTGATTCTCTTTGGCTTTGTTTTATTTTTAATTAGGAGTTAGCCCTGCGTAGCCAGTTACCAACACTGGAGCAGGATGGTGGGACTCAAAATCCAGTGTCTTCTCCCGGGATGTCTCAGGAATTGAGAACAATGACGACCAATAGCTCAGATCCTTTCCTTAACAGGTTGGTGAAAGTTGCTACTGGTGAATATCTGAAAAGGATCATTGCTTTAAAATCATTCTGCTTAGTGCTTGTAATAGGCTATTTGGAACATCTGTGTGGGCCAAAAACCATAGCTGTAAATGAATCTCTCTGTAAATGGCAAGTACATGCAGAGTTGAGGATTAAAAGTTGTCTCCTGTGAGAGGAAGTGAACTGTTCAGACTTGTACAAGGGATACTTATTCAAAGTCACGACGTGTTTGCTTCTGCCTATACTGTTGACTAACAGTTACTTAAAATTACAGAATCATGAAGGAACATGTGAATGCCTTTCTGTGAAAGCAAATGAATTGCATGTTAAACCTACTTAGGATTGTATTGTAAGGATCACTGGAAGGAATTTTCCACATAGCTATTCAACCTAAAACGTTTCACCCAGCAGCACTGTAAGGCCTCATGTTCTTAAGGGCTATAGTCCAAGGAGATAAAATGTAAGGTTGTGCCTCTTTCAAAAATGCACTAAGATTAACGGCAGTATTTGAAAATAACATAGCTTAGGGATGCTTCTTAGTGAGTTACCACAAATCCTGGGTTTCAGACAGATTGCAATATTACATAAACTGCCATTTTGAAGTCTGTAAGCTGAAACAGGTCATATTCTTTGCCTAGGAAGTCATTTAAGATTAAGATTTAACTAAAATTCCTTCTTCTAGGTTGTGGAGTTTCAAACTTTTTAAAATATGGGATTAGTTTACGCTTTGGATTCCTTTTCTAACTGATTTAAATAACACACTTTCTTAAATACTCAAAGGTATTTTGCACTAGGAAAACTATTACACCACCTTTTCAGTTCTCACCAATTGAATTGGAAACTTAGTAATTCCAAGAGAAAATATCTTATCCTGCTAAAAGTATTTAGTGCAATAGAATTCACCATTTACTCAGTTTTTAAGATTAGTACTGGTGGCCTAGTTGGAAGGTTTGATTTTGAAGACCATCTAAAATGTATTTTAAGTTTGTATTTACTCTTCTGACATAACAGTTTAAAGTTCTAAAAGTAAGTGTATTTATATAAGATTATAGTTCTAGACTTAAACTGAGGCTAATTAAGAGAGGCATAGCCTCAGAACTTTTTTTCCAACAAGGAAAATTTCATATCCATGTAATTCCAGTACCTGTCTTGTTGAAGGGGCTATATTAATCCCAGGGATAAAAATTAGACCATTTTAAAAATGGATAGGCTGCATATCCTTCTGACAGTCACTTATGAAGGTTTTTTTTCATAAAACTTTTGATGAGAGCTGGGCTACAATTTGAGATTCTATTTTCTGGGAAGATCGGAGTGGCAGATAATCAGTGTTACTAATCTAAGGGCAGAATTATATATGCATTCTCTGCAGTACCCCCAGTTTCTAATAATAGCTTACATCTGACTTTGACTTTTTTTTTTCTTTAAAAAAAAAAAAAAAAAAAAAAAAAACTCTTGGCTGGGCATGATGGCTCATGCCTGTAATCCCAGCACTTTGGGAGGCCAAGGCAAGTGGACCACCACCTGGGGTAAGAGTTCGAGACCAGCCTGACCAACATGGCGAAACCCCATCTTTACTAAAAATACAAAATTAGTTGGGCATGGTCACGCATGCCTATAATCCCAGCTACTCGGGAGGCTGAGGCAGGAGAATTGCTTGAACCCGGGAGGCAGAGGTTGCGGTGAGCCGAGATCATGCCGTTGCACTCCAGCCTGGGCAACAAGAGTGAAACTTGGTCTCAAAAAACAAAAAGACAAACAGAAAAACCTCTTGATGGTTTTTCCCTTGTTTACTATTTGATTTATATATATTCCTTAAGCTCTAAATACTTTTTGCCCCAACTTGCCTTGGCATTGACTCTTAGTAGTAATGCTGAGTTCCCTTATCTCCCTTTTACTTTTACCCTCAAAGCTTACTCAGATGTCCCCCTCCATGAAACCTTTACCCTTTACTTCTAAGCTCCCTGTTTGTTCTGAAAGCACTGTGCTTACATCTGAGTTCATATAGCCCCTGTATATGATTCATTAGTATATTTGTTCGTTTCCCTCCTTGAAGTTGTGAGCCTCTCACAAAACATTGTTTGTAGGTGGTGGTGATTGTTAACCTCTTTATCCTCAAAGCCTAGTCTAATGCCTGTCATGTAGTAGCAGATGCTCAGTGAATGTTTACTGAATGAGTGGGGCCTGTAGGAAGTGGGGTTCTGCAGGGAACAGTTCCTCACCAGGAAAATGGCCCTGTAAACTCTGTCCTCAGGAATGCCCATGTGCTTCCCCTGTGGTTTGGAATGAACTCTGCGCAACTCTGTAAGTTCAGTTATTCAGTAATAGACTAAAATGTCTGATGTGTGTCCCATGCTTAGCAGCCGAATAGAGTGATGACTAGGACCAGGCTCTTGTCCCAGATCAGGGCAGGCAAAATACAAACAAACCACATCCTGAGGCCTTCTCATATATGGCTGCATTGTATACCAGTGGTCTCAGAGGCAAATGTGTGTTTTCTTGGATCTGTGTGAGGCTTTTGAGCCTTGGCAAAATCTGGCAGAAGCATTAGAGTAAACCAGTGATTGCAGTATATAGAATGAGGGGAGAGAGAGAACAAGGCAAATGCATTGCATCATTTAGGGAAGGCAGTTGGGGTACTGACTGAGCTTTTAGCCTTGAGCAATTGTTAAACTTGTTTTTATTTTTTAACTTTTATGTAAGTTAAATAGCTGCTTATTAAATGTACAAGCCGTAGAGAAAGTTAAAGTTCACACTCACACAGACCATTGAAGAACAACAGCTGCCTTGATTTTATGCGTTTCTCTAAGATTTTATAGAGTTAGTAGAATTCAGTGAATGCCAGCTGATGTCTGGATGCTACTAGCTTAGGAAAGTGTTCTATTTCTCAGGGTAATGGATATTTACCATACTTTGAATGTAAATCTGGGAAACCTTACTTAGTCTAAAGTGAAAATCTGTGTTGGGTCATTTTATTTTCAAGGGATGTGCCTTGCAGTTTTTTGTTTTGCTCTTTTCTTTAACTGGAGCTATATGATTTCCCGTTTCGTTTCGTACTGAAGTGTTTGAGGCTTTTTCCTCCCCCGCCCAAACACAGAAGCAAGGAGATCAAGCCACGAGTATTCTTATCTTATTGGCAGTGACTCATCTATTTTGGCTCAGTCCTAAAAGGAATTCTGGTGGTTTATTTGGGGTTGATTTTTCCTTGGCTTATGTTCTCTGCACAATAGCTAGGAATTTAACTTGAGTCTAGTGCAGACCTGTCTCCTCGCCCACCTGGAGTTTGTGTTGTGACCTCTCTGTGCCACCACCACCTGGAGAATTGAGACCTTGGGACAAGTAAGTTGTATGGGTTCCTCCGCACCCCCAGATTCAAATGATATTACAGAGAGGAGAATACTGATGCAGAGAATTTTCTGTCAGCCAGGAAAACTAACTGGGGGTATCTTTTTTTGTCCCTTATTGTCACCAAGCACAGAACCTTAGGAGAAATCTTGGTTCCTTAGAGCTGCCAGCTTCAATTAGGATTAACTTGTCTATTTCACTTCATAGCACAAGCCCTGTCTATGGCCCTGAGGGAGGGTGCTTGTTTCAGACATTGCAGGACAGGAATTTTCACTAATCCTCTTTGAGAATTATGTTGCTGCTCAGCAGGTGTTTATTTTTACCTTGAATTGATTTTTAAAATTTTTTGTGTTGGTCTTTAACTGTCATGTTTATGTAGTGGCACCTATCACTCTCGAGATGAGAGTACAGACAGTGGACTAAGCATGAGCAGCTACAGTGTCCCTCGAACCCCAGATGACTTCCTGAACAGCGTGGATGAGATGGATACAGGTTGGTATTCTTTATTCCTCTTAGTAACCTGACTTAACAGTCGGATATGTTATCACCAGGTCTCATAAGGTATTGTAAGCAAAGATGATTCAGAAGAAAACCAATTAAAATCCTGTAAATTTGAATTAAATTGATCCTGCTTTGTCTCTATACGGTGATTTGTAACTTGTCTTTTCCTAGTTTAAAAAAATATATATCATGGATTGGCTGGGTGCAGTGGCTCATGCCTCTAATTCCAGCATTTTGGGAGGCCAAAGTGGGTGTATTGTTTGAGCCCAGGAGTTCAAGACCAGTCTGGGCAACATGGTGAAACCCCATCTCTATAAAAAAACATACAAAAATAAGTCAGGTGTCATGGTACATGCCTGTAGTCCCAGCTACTCAGGAGGCTGAGGTGGGAGGATGGATTGAGCCCCGGTGATCACACCACTGCACTCCAGTTTGGGTGACAGAATGAGACCCCTTCTCAAAAAAAAAAAAAAAATCATAAATTGGATATATTAGCTCTATTTGAATAAAACTCTGACAACATGACTTATGTTAGCATGTTGATCTTAATTGGCAGGACAAACTGACAACCCTATTAGAACATCTCTCTCCTTATAGATTAGTGTCCTTAATTTTGAGAGATGTCTACATGTAATTCAGTGTTTGTCTTCATCTTTTCTCTAAGAGTTTTTGGTCCACCTTAAGTGTTATGGGGCTCAGGAAACCAGGTGGGAAAGACTAGGAGGTGGGGCTCACTCACTTTGTTAGAATAGTTGCAGAAGGCCAGGTGCGGTGGCTTACACCTGTAATCCCAGCACTTTGGGAGGCCGAGGTAGCCAGATCACGTGAGGTCATAAGTTCAAGACCAGCCTGGCCAACATGGTGAAACCCTGTCTCTACTAAAAATATAAAAATTAGCCACATGTGGTGGTGTGCGCCTGTAATCCCAGCTACTCAGGAGACTGAGGCAGGAGAATCATTTGGACCCGGGAGGCGGAGGTTGCAGTGAGCCGAGATCACACCACTGCACTCCAGCCTGGGTGACAGAGCAAGCCTCCGTCTCAAAAAAAAAAAGAATAGTTGCAGGGGTCTTGCAGGAGCTAAGAAATACCTGCCTCACAGGGGTAATTACGGAAGCATTTCTCCTGTGGCTTACCTGGCAACCATTGCCCTAGACTTGACAACTGCCAGAGTGCATGAATTGGCAGGGAAATGAAGCTGTTCTTTAGCTACCAACTCTTTCACTAACTGCTTCTATTCTGAAAGTGTTTAGCAAGGCTTTTGTGCCTGTACTCATCCAGCTCCTGGCTTTGATGCTTTCTAGAATCCACACTACCCCTCCTCTCTGATTATCTAGATGTTAAATCATCCTTAGGAGCCACTTCAAACCCATTTCACACACAACACCTTTACTTACTTCTCTAATCTGTATTGCTCTCTTCTCCAGACCCCTGTAGCACTTAATGGTTTATATTAGTTTTTCTGAAAGTATGTTCTATTGAAGCTCTGAGGGGTGTCAGTGTTGTCATATGCAAAAAAGGCTCTGTGGCCAAGTAAGTTTGGGAAACCTAGAAGCAAGGCTAGGAAGATGGATTTATTCAAAGCCCTCTGGGAAGGCTTGTTTTGCTGTTAGGAAGGTGCATCTCCTAAGGGTAGAATAAAGTATTCTTGCAGTCTTTCTATTTTAGTGTTTCCCAAAGTATATTTAAGGCCAAGGTAGGTCTATACCACTCATGTTTATGTTTAGTCTTATTATGGTGGTGCTTATCTGGAAGACAGGGTAGTGATGCTGTTGTGTTGTGTACTTGTTCTTTCTCCCGCTGCTGCATATAATTTTTCAAAGGCTTTTTTATTTTTTTCATGACTCCTTTAGTGCTCAGCACATAATAGCAATCAAGCTGTTATTGGATATCTGAACAATGTTGAAGCAAAAGTAAACTTGGCATTGTTATTTTGTTATCTGTGAGTTGTTTGACCTGATATAAATTCTAGGTATCAGTTTAGGTCAGTCAGGAGCGCTTTTCTTTCCCTGTGCATTTCTCTATGCTCATATGATACAGCCCTGATGTTAGCTTTTCAAAAAGGACTTTGTTATCTCTGTGTGTTTCCACTAGGTGATACTATCAACCAAAGCACCCTGCCCTCACAGCAGAACCGTTTCCCAGACTACCTTGAAGCCATTCCTGGGACAAATGTGGACCTTGGAACACTGGAAGGAGATGGAATGAACATAGAAGGAGAGGAGCTGATGCCAAGTCTGCAGGAAGCTTTGAGTTCTGACATCCTTAATGACATGGAGTCTGTTTTGGCTGCCACCAAGCTAGATAAAGAAAGCTTTCTTACATGGTTATAGAGCCCTCAGGCAGACTGAATTCTAAATCTGTGAAGGATCTAAGGAGACACATGCACCGGAAATTTCCATAAGCCAGTTGCAGTTTTCAGGCTAATACAGAAAAAGATGAACAAACGTCCAGCAAGATACTTTAATCCTCTGTTTTGCTCTTCCTTGTCCATTGCTGCTGTTAATGTATTGCTGACCTCTTTCACAGTTGGCTCTAAAGAATCAAAAAAAAAGAAAAAAACTTTTTATTTCTTTTGCTATTATAACTACTGTTCATTTTGGGGGCTGGGGGAAGTGAGCCTGTTTGGATGATGGATGCCATTCCTTTTGCCCAGTTAAATGTTCACCAATCATTTTAACTAAATACTCAGACTTAGAAGTCAGATGCTTCATGTCACAGCATTTAGTTTGTTCAACAGTTGTTTCTTCAGCTTCCTTTGTCCAGTGGAAAAACATGATTTACTGGTCTGACAAGCCAAAAATGTTATATCTGATATTAAATACTTAATGCTGATTTGAAGAGATAGCTGAAACCAAGGCTGAAGACTGTTTTACTTTCAGTATTTTCTTTTCCTCCTAGTGCTATCATTAGTCACATAATGACCTTGATTTTATTTTAGGAGCTTATAAGGCATGAGACAATTTCCATATAAATATATTAATTATTGCCACATACTCTAGTATAGATTTTGGTGGATAATTTTGTGGGTGTGCATTTTGTTTTGTTTTGTTGGGTTTTTTGTTTTTTTTTTTTGTTTTTTTTGGCGGGGGTGGTGGGGGGGTTGGTTGGTTGGTTGGTTTTGTCGGAACCTAGGCAAATGACCGACCGTATTAGTGAATCTGTTAATAGTTGTAGCTTGGGATGGTTATTGTAGTTGTTTTGGTAAAATCTTCATTTCCTGGTTTTTTTTTACCACCTTATTTAAATCTCGATTATCTGCTCTCTCTTTTATATACATACACACACCCAAACATAACATTTATAATAGTGTGGTAGTGGAATGTATCCTTGTTTAGGTTTCCTTACTTTCCAGTTAATTTTTAAAATGGTAGCGCTTTGTATGCATTTAGAATACATGACTAGTAGTTTATATTTCACTGGTAGTTTAAATCTGGTTGGGGCAGTCCGCAGATGTTTGAAGTAGTTTAGTGTTCTAGAAAGAGCTATTACTGTGGATAGTGCCTAGGGGAGTGCTCCACGCCCTCTGGGCATACGGTAGATATTATCTGATGAATTGGAAAGGAGCAAACCAGAAATGGCTTTATTTTCTCCCTTGGACTAATTTTTAAGTCTCGGTTGGAAATCAGTGAGTAGGTTCATAATGTGCATGACAGAAATAAGCTTTATAGTGGTTTACCTTCATTTAGCTTTGGAAGTTTTCTTTGCCTTAGTTTTGGAAGTAAATTCTAGTTTGTAGTTCTCATTTGTAATGAACACATTAACGACTAGATTAAAATATTGCCTTCAAGATTGTTCTTACTTACAAGACTTGCTCCTACTTCTATGCTGAAAATTGACCCTGGATAGAATACTATAAGGTTTTGAGTTAGCTGGAAAAGTGATCAGATTAATAAATGTATATCGGTAGTTGAATTTAGCAAAGAAATAGAGATAATCATGATTATACCTTTATTTTTACAGGAAGAGATGATGTAACTAGAGTATGTGTCTACAGGAGTAATAATGGTTTCCAAAGAGTATTTTTTAAAGGAACAAAACGAGCATGAATTAACTCTTCAGTATAAGCTATGAAGTAATAGTTGGTTGTGAATTAAAGTGGCACCAGCTAGCACCTCTGTGTTTTAAGGGTCTTTCAATGTTTCTAGAATAAGCCCTTATTTTCAAGGGTTCGTAACAGGCATAAAATCTCTTCTCCTGGCAAAAGCTGCTATGAAAAGCCTCAGCTTGGGAAGATAGATTTTTTCCCCCCCATTACAAAATCTAAGTATTTTGGCCCTTCAATTTGGAGGAGTGCAAAAGTTGGAAGTAAGAAGTTTTATTTTAAGTACTTTCAGTGCTCAAAAAAATGCAATCACTGTGTTGTATATAATAGTTCATAGGTTGATCACTCATAATAATTGACTCTAAGGCTTTTATTAAGAAAACAGCAGAAAGATTAAATCTTGAATTAAGTCTGGGGGGAAATGGCCACTGCAGATGGAGTTTTAGAGTAGTAATGAAATTCTACCTAGAATGCAA
This sequence comes from Pan paniscus, assembly GCF_029289425.2. Taxonomy (NCBI): domain Eukaryota; kingdom Metazoa; phylum Chordata; class Mammalia; order Primates; family Hominidae; genus Pan; species Pan paniscus. Next base: position 103,038,334 of record NC_073258.2, read on the forward strand.
AATTGGGTATATGAATTATATAGCATGTTGTTGGGATTTTTTTTAATGTGCAGAAGATCAAAGCTACTTGGAAGGAGTGCCTATAATTTGCCAGTAGCCACAAATTAAGATTATATCTTATATATCAGCAGATTAGCTTTAGCTTAGGGGGAGGGGGGGAAAGTTTGGGGGGGGTTGTGAAGATTTAGGGGGACCTTGATAGAGAACTTTATAAACTTCTTTCTCTTTAATAAAGACTTGTCTTACACCATGCTGCCATTAAAGGCAGCTGTTCTAGAGTTTCAGTCACCTAAGTACACCCACAAAACAATATGAATATGGAGATCTTCCTTTACCCCTCAACTTTAATTTGCCCAGTTATACCTCAGTGTTGTAGCAGTACTGTGATACCTGGCACAGTGCTTTGATCTTATGATGCCCTCTGTACTGACCTGAAGGAGACCTAAGAGTCCTTTCCCTTTTTGAGTTTGAATCATAGCCTTGATGTGGTCTCTTGTTTTATGTCCTTGTTCCTAATGTAAAAGTGCTTAACTGCTTCTTGGTTGTATTGGGTAGCATTGGGATAAGATTTTAACTGGGTATTCTTGAATTGCTTTTACAATAAACCAATTTTATAATCTTTAAATTTATCAACTTTTTACATTTGTGTTATTTTCAGTCAGGGCTTCTTAGATCTACTTATGGTTGATGGAGCACATTGATTTGGAGTTTCAGATCTTCCAAAGCACTATTTGTTGTAATAACTATTTTCTAAATATAGTGCCTTTAAAGGAAAAATGAACACAGGGAAGTGACTTTGCTACAAATAATGTTGCTGTGTTAAGTATTCATATTAAATACATGCCTTCTATATGGAACATGGCAGAAAGACTGAAAAATAACAGTAATTAATTGTGTAATTCAGAATTCATACCAATCAGTGTTGAAACTCAAACATTGCAAAAGTGGGTGGCAATATTCAGTGCTTAACACTTTTATAGCGTTGGTACATCTGAGAAATGAGTGCTCAGGTGGATTTTATCCTCGCAAGCATGTTTTTATAAGAATTGTGGGTGTGCCTATCATAACAATTGTTTTCTGTATCTTGAAAAAGTATTCTCCACATTTTAAATGTTTTATATTAGAGAATTCTTTAATGCACACTTGTCAAATATATATATATAGTACCAATGTTACCTTTTTATTTTTTGTTTTAGATGTAAGAGCATGCTCATATGTTAGGTACTTACATAAATTGTTACATTATTTTTTCTTATGTAATACCTTTTTGTTTGTTTATGTGGTTCAAATATATTCTTTCCTTAAACTCTTCTTTGTTGTTTTTAACAATTGATATTTGGAACTTTTTTTTTTTTTGGCTTCTTACTGGTCTTCCAGTAGAACAAGAACTGGCAATAAAAGGTGATTACAGTAGTAACTGGGAAGACAAGTTAAACTTAAGGTTCGTTTTGCTTTAAGTTAGGCTTGACATTTGGAACTTTTGAAGTATGGATATATAATCCTTTTAACTTTGTGTTCTTACTCTTCACATACACCATCCTCATCCGTGGTAGTGTCTAAGCAGAACTGCGTCTGCTTGATTCTTAAATGACTTCACTACATGTGACAGCACAGAGGACACTGAGAACATAAGAACATGGCACTGTCTTTCAGAATGGCCTTTGGTTTTAGTTCTTTAATATATTCTCTCAGGCCAGGCGTGGTGGCTCACGCCTGTAATCCCAGCACTTTGGGAGGCCAAGGCAGGCGGATTACCTGAGGTTGGGAGTTCAAGACCAGCCTGACCAACATGGAGAAACCCCGTCTCTACTAAAAATACAAAATTAGCTGGGCGTGGTGCCGCATGTCTGTAATCCCAGCTACTCGGGAGGCTGAGAATATATATATATATTCTGTTCTGTTTTGGAGGTCATGAGAGAATACTATATATTAGTAAAAAGCATGACTTACTGGCTTATAAATAAAAACATTCACAAATTGAAGTGGTAGGTCCTGACCTTTGAATAAGAAGTAGATTTGAGTATCTTTAAAGATGGCTGGACGTGGTGGCTCACGCCTGTAATTTCAGCATTGTGGGCGGAGGCTGAGGCGGACGGATCACCCGAGGTCAGGAGTTTGACAGCAGCCTAGTCAACATGGTGAAACCCCATCTGTACTAAAAATACAAAAATTAGCTGGGCATGGTGGTGCATGCTTGCAATCCCAGCTACTTGAGAGGCTGAGGCGGGAGGATCACTTGAACCCGTAAGGCAGAGGCTGCGGTAAGCCAAGACCACGCCACTACACTCCAGCCTGGGTGACAGAGCGAGACTCATCTCAGAAAAAAAAAAAATTGATTGATTTCTGTGTTTGCGTGTATAATAGCTTCATTTATTGACACATCTATTTTGGTGAGGCAAATCTGAAAATGCTTCATATTTTACAATATATAATTTCTTTATGTTAGAACACTAATTTTGTGTAGCTTGAAATTGATTATTTCCTTTTTGTAGTTCAGATATAGTGGTGGTACATCTTGGCTCAAAACCATACCTTGTGTCTGTAGACACTGTGCTTGTTGCTCCACGGTGGTACACTTTTTGTTGGATGGTGTGAAGCCCAGTAATGTGAATCTGCCTTCATTCTGGATCTCTGAACCAGAATTGTACCATCTTTAGTTAACTCTGAGTCTAACAGAATACTCAGAAAAATGTATTTAGATTTGGGAATAGCCTCTAACGAGAACAAGGAGGAAAATTCCAAATACTTCAGAAGTATAGTAGTCATACTTAAAACCTGATTTACATAATGTTTTTCTTAGACCCCAAATTAAAGTTCAACAGCTCAGTAGGTGAATTGCTCAGCTGCAATAAGCAAGAAAACAGTCTTCCAGAGGGAGGGGGAGGGGGGGGAGAGATCAGTAACTACTAGTGAAAGGAAACCTAGGTGACTACTGCAGAAGTGATCGGTAGACTGGGGGTTTTGTTTAATTCCCCAACCCCGATTTCCATTTCTTGACAGCTGAGGTTACAAAAGAAAGGCAGCCCCAAGGAGCTGATGATGTTTTCTTACCTTCTCTAATGGCAGCCAGACTCTCCCTGCTTCTGTAATCATCAGTTTTACTGACAGAAAACCTGGCTTTATTGCGGGTAAATTCCTGGCTCCGGGGTTCCACATGTGCTAACGCTGTTGGAATCAACAGTAGCTCTGGCAGGATGTCTGCCATGTCATCCCTATTCAACTTTAAACTGTTGGCACTTAGTCTTTTTTAGCCATGAGAACTTTGTGATAAATCTTTTTTGATTTAAAGCTTAACTACTAAATTAAAGTTCAGATGAGAAGTCGGTGACAAAAAGTACTACAGTTTTTCCAAGTCACACATAAAATATGTTTTGCTACCTTGAACACAAAAAGCTCTGACATAGGTAAAATGGATAATTTCTTAACCATAAACATAGCCTTAATACTGCCACAAATGAAAACAGTTGCAGAATCAAGACATGAGCAAAACAAAATGATACTGTAAAGGTATTCTGAATTAAAGTCTGCCGTATTTTAACAAAAAACTAAACTCCCAAAGTGACCTGACTTACAAGCTGCTATGATCCTGTTAGAAACAAAAAACCTATCTTTGCCACTGAAAGCAATTATTTGGAGACCTCTTAGCAAAGAGTCTACTTCTGTAAAATTTTTGAACACCTAGTTTAGTTAACTTAAAAACAAACTTTAACTGTTAAAGAAACAAGAACTAGAGGTACTGTAACTTTGTGAAATTGGTATTGGTTTGCACTCAGTTAGTGGACAGGGCTTGATTTTTTTGTAAAAGGAACTTCTAAAAACTTCTTAGGGTTGTGACATACCTTTCCCCACGTTTCCTTACATCTTGTCCCAGGTATATTTTTGTGGAATTATAGTTCCCACGACCTTCATAGAATCTATATAAAATATGAGTTAAACTTCACCTTTTGGTTGTAATTTTACTTGGGATATTATTAGAAGCCACATCTCAGTTCCTTTTTTTTTCTTCTTCTTCTTTCTTTTTTTGAGACGGGGTCTCGCTCTGTCACCCAGGCTGGAGTGCAGTGCCGCAATCTCAGCTCACAGCAACCTCCACTTTCTGGGCTCAAGCAGTTCTCGTGCCTCAGCCTCCCAAGTAGCTTGCGCCACCCACCCAGCTAATTTTTGTATTTTTTGTAGAGACGTGGGGTTTCACCATGTTGTCCAGGCTGGTCTCAAACTCCTGAGCTCAAGTAATCAATCTGCCCACCTCCACCTTCCAAAGTGCTGGGATTACAGGCCTGAGCCACCACGCCGTGCCCCACATCTCAGTTCCTTTTAAAGCATTTGTTCTGTTTCAAATCGGGTTTTTATGTTACAGTGGATTTACACAGTTGAAATGATAGCATATCTGGCAAACTTAAAGAGGAACTAATTTTCTCAAGGATCTGGATTAAATGGCAGGATCTGAGAGAAAATCTCCTGTCTATCAGTGCTATCACCAAGAACTACTGAAGCCAGCTACTCAAAGCTGAGCTTCACTAGTGATGCAGCCATTGGGAAACCTAGCTAAAGACACTTCCTCCTCCTTCAGGGAACCTCTCAGCAACTTGTATTTGGCACTTTTTTTCTACTGAATAAGAGGTAAGGCCGGGCGCGGTGCCTCACGCCTGTAATCCCAGCAATTTGGGAGGCCAAGGCAGGCAGGTTACCTGAGGTCAGGAGTTCAAGACCAGCCTGGACAACATGGTGAGACCCTGTCTCTACTAAAAATACAAAAATTAGTTGGCTGCAGTGGCAGGCAGCTGTAATTCCAGCAACTGGGGAGGCTGAGGCACAGACAATTGCTTGAACCCAGGAGGCGGAGGTTGCAGTGAGCTGAGATCGCGCCACTGCATTCCAGCCTGGGCAACAGAGCGAGACTCTGTCTCCGGAAAAAAAAAAAAAAAGGAAGAGGAGGTAAACACATCTGCAGGCAGAGTTCAGCAGAGGCATCTACCTCATGGGCTGTAGCCCAGTGGATTCTAAATAATACTAGGATCACAACTAGATAAGACTGATCACTTGGATGACCGTGAATTAAGACCTTAGATTTTATGAGAGATACAATGACTCATATTCAGGGACAGCCAGACTGTTAGGTAATTTGAAGTCACACCACAAAAACCACATGTGCATTATCTTCCAAAGGGAGGCCATTTGCTGAGGTGTTTTGTCTCTGAGCACTAGTAAGTCTCTTGAGCGCTGTAAAATAGTCCCAAATGGGACTGCCCAGTGGAGAATGTGGACTTGAGATTTAGTTGTTCTTTTACAGTCCAAACCATTGAAAGACAGCATAGCTTTTCTGTATTCTAGGCCAAAGGAATTTCTGTGGAATTCTGCTATGGGAGTTTCAGAAAACCAGCCTAAGCCCATTTAGTGTCATTCAGAAAACAGCTGATGCTTCATTGAGGGGCAGCGGGCAGGGATGGGGGTGACGGGTGCTTAACAGCCAACACACAGCTCACCTTCAAGGCCACATCTTTATCTGGAATGCAGTGGCAAACCCTACCCCAAATTCAGGATGTTGCTGAGGAAATTTTCCACTGATTTGAGCTAAAACTTTGACCAAATCCCTATCAGTCTTCCAAAATCACTGAAGAAAAATTCTCAGTACCTGAACATCTCCAGTGTTCTCATAGTTTTGTTGTTCTATCCTGGTCACTATGACAAATTTGAAAGGCAGATTATTCCAATTAAGTTGATGTCTCACTGCCATCACTTACTGTGGGATTTGGAGTCTCTCAGACTTTTTCTCCATCAGGGGTAAAGTGAACGTATTACAATTTGCACTATCTCAAGACACTGATAAAGAAGATCAAAGTGTTACAAAAGCAACTGGTAAACCATTAACATTCCTTAAAAGTGATAGTGTATTTTAAAATCACTATGACCTTTTCTCAATATCATCTTGTTTAAAGACATAGTGTTATTGAATAATTCAAAATAGTCCTTCAAACTTGAGTAGGTCTACCCAGGGCATCTGCACAAGTACATGAGGCTCTGTCTTGTTCTGTCATTAAGATGCACACCGTCTTCAATTTTATAAGTATGCTATTTGTTTTTCAGTATTTTAATATTCTTTAATTACTGAGATGCTCCCACATATGATCTCCTTGTTTGGTCATACCAAGATCAAATAAGACATAATTATTACAATTCCTAATTGTGTGCCTCAAACCTAGGTTTAAATCCCACACTATGGCTGTGAGATGACTAGAAGTTGAGGGGGTAGCCCATAACTGGAAAATGCTTTCTGTATACAAGGCTAACCGTATTCCCTGGGGCTCAAAATTGTCTTCTCAGTTATGAGCTTCCCTACCTCTGGCCCCACTGCAGGTAGGACTTTGCTCTCCACACAGAGGGAATCCTAGGAAAATTGCCACAACAATAGGACAATGCTCTAACAGGTTAGATCTTCCATCCATTTTTAAAAATCATGTACATTTGCTCAACAAACACACTCGGAACATATTCCAACTTGAGTAATAAGTGGCATGGTAACTTCCTCAGGGAGCTCACCAAGAGTAAAGGTAAGACTGTTAAGTGCTGAAGTTAGTTCACACAATGTAGTGAGAGAGCACAGTCTATGGGAAGATACTTCCTCCTAGGATGATCAGGGAAAGCTTGTACAGGTTCTATTTAAGCTGGGCATTGAGTGGTTATGACTAACCCAACAGAAGTGGTCAGTGGCAGAGAAAGCACTAGGTAAGGAAAACTAAGAATAGTTGGAGGAATGGGAAGTTTATTAGTCCATTCTCACACTGCTATACAGATACTACTTGAGACCGGTAATTTACAAGCAAAGAGATTTAATTGACTCACAGTTCTGCACGGCTGGGGAGGCCTCTGGAATTGGAAACTTACAATCATGGCAGAAGGTGAAGGGGAAGCAAGGTACATCTTACATGGCAGCAGGAGAGAGACAGAGTGCAGGGGAAACCGCCACTTTTAAATCCATCAGATCTCGTGAGAAATCCCTCACTATCATGAGAACAGCATGGGGGAAATTGCCCCTATGATTTAAACACCTCCCACCAGGTCCCTCCCTCAACACATAGGGATTACAAATTGAGATGAGATTTGGGTGGGGACACAGAGCCAAACCATATCAGGGAGTATTATAGTTTGGCTGAGCTATAAATAAATATATAATGGATTAACTCATTCAACAAATAATTTGAGTATCTAATATGTGCCAGGGACTATTCTAGGCCCTGGAAATACAGTAAGCAACAAAATAGACAAAAATTCCTGCCCTTCTGGGGTTTACATTCTTGGCAGACCAGAACCAAGTAATGATAATGTCTCAAATGCCCATTATATGCCAGGCACTTTCCCAAGCACTTTCTTATTAACTCATTTAATCCCCACAACAATCCAATAAGGTTGGTAGTATCCTAGTTTTGCTGGTTAAAAGATAATACAAATTTTTTAAAAACTTACATAGAGGTCACATACCTGAGTAGAGGATTTGAAGAATCTGGCTCCAGAGTCTGACCTATTACCACCATGTGCTGCCTATTGCTTGAATTCCAGAGTGAGAAATCTGAATATCCAATGAGAATGAAGGCTTTTGAAGGTCTGTCAAACTAGAGGACAATAATAGCAAAAATTATTTCAAGTCCAGGCTATTACATCACATTTTGAGGAAATTATGATTGAACTTACCCAAAGGGTAACAAAAATGGGCTGAACACACAAGTAGAGAAAAAACACAGCTGCATATACCTTTCCAGACATTAACAGTGAACTCAGAGTACCTCTGATTTGCTCCCATAATACTATGGATCTGTTTTGGTTTTTTCTAACTGGCAAATGGAAGACAGGAGGAGAGGTGATGATTTCAAAGATGACTGAATCAGTTTCCCCAATAGGATAATTCATCTGCCCATGTGGTAGGTTCTGTAGAATGGAAATAACTTTGTTTTCATTTTTAAGACAGGGTCTCTTGCTGTTGCCCAGGCTGGAGTGCAGTGGCATGGGCACGGCTCACTGCAGCCTCAATCTCCCATGCTCAACTGATCCTCCTGTGTCAGTCTCCGAGTAGCTGGGACTAAAGGCATGCACCACCACACCTGGCTAATTTTTTTTTTTTTTTTTTTTTTTTAGAGATGGGGTCTCACCACATTGCCCAGGCTGGTCTCAAATTCCTGGGCCCAAGCAATCCACTCACCTTGGCCTCCCAAAGTGCAGGGATTACAGGCGTGAACCACCACACCTGGCAGAATGGAAATAATTTTGTGGAATTTATTGTACAGAGATAAAAATTAGGGAAGCTGCCGTCTGAGCAGATTCCTGACTTGTGAAACTTACCTGAAGAAAAACTATGGAAAATCTAAATTCATGAGGCTATCAAGAGCAGCTACTCAAAAGCCAAAGATGGCAAGCCCATTTAGGGGTCATTGAATAGGAATGGATCAACTAAAAGGCCTGAACAAAACTGAAGTCAGAAAAGGGAAATGCTTTGGCCAGTCTAGATTTTCTGTTTAGTCATATCTGTCACTGTTTGCTAGGTGCTTTCAATAAACGTTTGAGCACCCACCACATGCCAAGCATTGGACTAGGCCTGGAAATGCAATGCCAAAAAAGTATGATCTTATGGTCTAGTGGGAAAACAGACCTCGAGGAATTAAAAGTATCATGATCATTGGGGGAAAATGCACATTCCAGTGGTCAGAAAATAGAAGCATAAGTTCACAGAGTCCAAAATGTGTTTTGTGTGGCCATGCCAACAAGGATCAGTAGGAATCCCATATGTGCTAATGCAAAGATTCACTCAACCCTTCACTGCCCAGGAGGAGAGGTGGGTTGTTTGCACGGGAGTGATGTGCAGTTGGCGTGAAGACATCAAGAGCCAGTGTGAGCAAGCGACACTTCTTCACTCGAACCCTGCTCTGGTGTGGTTGCTATATACCAGTGGCAGCAGAGAGACCAGGCTCACCAGTATAATTCTGCTGTTGAAGAGGGTGGCTGCTATGTCAAGACATATTGTTCTAGAATATTTCCAAGACCCCCTGCCTGCAGGAGGAGGTGCAATGGGCAGAGGAGCTCAGTGTCATGGAGTGTTGCTGAGTCACTAGTACCAGCAATGGGAAGTCATTGAAGAGTGTTAAGTAGGGAAATGATGTGGTCACGTGAGTGTGTTCAAAAGATGTTTCTAGCTGCTGTGTGACATGAACTAGAGGGAGGGGGTGAGCATGGTGGGGCCAAGTGGAAACTACAGTGGCAGTGCAGGGGTGAGGAGATGGTGGTTGTGCAGTGGGAGAGAAAAGGCTCAGGCTTGGAACTGCCTGGGTGTGGGAGAGAAGGACAAGAAGTAGTGTGAAACAACAGAAGAATGGGATCGGGGAAATATCCCAGACAAAAACATGTGGGTGAAGTGCAGAGCACAAATAAAGGTTGCTGCCTGACCCAAAAAGAGATTGCTGCTCTGTGAATCCTGTGTTACCATAAAGGACAACTGATTTAGATGGTGAACTTAATGGGCAACTCTAGAGTGTGTTTGATCTCATTAAACTCTAACACAACACACAGGAAACCCCAAAAATAACAAGACCAGTCCACAACCCCTTTAAAATCAAGAGCAAGGCCGGGCGCAGTGGCTCGCGCCTGTAATCCTAGCACTTTGGGAGGCTGAGGCAGGTGGATCACAAGGTCAGGAGTTCGAGACCAGCCTGACCAACATGGTGAAACCCTGTCTCTCCTAAAAATACAAAAATTAGCCATGAGTGATGGCGTGCACCTGTAATCCCAGCTACTCAGGAGGCTGAGGCACAAGAATCACTTGAACTCAGGAGGCAGAGCTTGCAGTGAGCCAAGATCATGCCACTGCACTCCAGCCTGGGTGACAGAGTGAGACTCCATTTCAAAAAAATAAATAAATAAAATAAATAAATAAATAAGCAAAATAGAAGAAACCAAAACATGCAACCATCCCAAATACAAATACAAAACATGGATTTAAATGATTTGTCACGTCGCTATTTTTAAATGCAGGGCGAATCCCATTAGAACCTTTCTCTCTGTGGATAAAATACAAATCCCTGCCTAATAAGCACAATAAGAGAATGTTGGCAATTCTGTTATTTCATCTCTAGCACGAATTGACCTCATTTCTCCCATTGGCTTTGTGCTTTGAAAAACTGACCAAAATGCCACGCGTGTGTTTGATTAGCACTTCACACCTTGTTTACAGTGCACTAGAGAAACTGTCTGTTGTTGGCATCCGTCCAGCTGTTCCTGATGAGTTGCCAGGCTGAGAAATCTCCCTGGATTGGGATAACTGGAACAAAGGCCAGGCTGACTGAAAAGTCAGCTGAGGCTGGGCCTGGTGGCTCACGCCTGTAATCCCAGCACTTTGGGAGGCCGAGGTGGGTGGATCGCTTGAGCCCAGGAGTTCAAGACCAGCCTGGGCAAAACAGCAAGACCTCGTCTCTACAAAATAAAAAATGTAGTCAGGCGTGGTGGCACATGCCTATAGTCCCAGCTACTCAGGAGGCTGAGCCAGGAGGATTGCTTGAGCCCGGAAGGCAGAGGTTGCAGTGAGCCAAGATGGTGCCACGCCTGGGTGACAGTGATACTGTCTCAAAAAAAAAAAAGAAAAAGGAACATTCAGATGGTCTTTTTTATTTTTGGTGGGGTGTGGGGAGAGACGCCCCAAAGCCTGAGCTAGACTCCTAGAGCTCTTTAATCCCCAGAACCAGCATCTATGAAAGAGGAGACTTTTTACAGCCCTACCCTCTTTTTCTTTGGCTACCGTGAAGTGTTTTCCCTCTGAGCTAAGGTATAAATGGCAACTGGTTTCCAAAACCACTTATTCACATAGCTAGTGAACCATTTGGGCTGGTACTGATAGCCTCCCCTGAACCATCCCAGGCATGGGGAGGGTTACAAGTGCTTCATGATATTTGCAGGTCAAGACCCTTGACACCCTGCCCAGGGCAGCCTGAGCAGGGTGGTTGGGAGTGACCCCATATGGTCAGGACTCGGGAGCCGGATCCCTCAGGATCACAGAAGCACACAAGGAGGTGTGAGGCAGAGTTCAGCCAGGTCTCGAAATGAGAGAATTGCAGGCCAGGCACAGTGGCTCACGCCTGTAATTCCAGCACTTTGGGAGGCCAGGGCGGGCAGATCACTTGAGACCAGAAGTTCAAGACCAGCCTGGCCAACATGATGAAACCCCGTCTCTACTAAAAATAGAAAAAATTAGCCGGGCTTGGTGGCAGACGCCTATAATCCCAGCTACTCGGGAGGCTGAGGCAGGAGAATTGCTTAAACTTGGGAGGCAGAGGTTGCAGTGAGCTGAAATTGCACTACTGCACTCCAGCCTGGGTGACAGAATGAGACTCCATCTCAAAAAAAGAAAGAGAGAGAGAGACAGACAGAGAGAGAGAGAGAGACGGGGAGGAGGGAGAAGGGGGAAGGGGGAAGGGAAGGGGGAAGGGAAGGGAGAGAAAGAAGAGAAGGAAGGGAAGGAAGAGAGAAAGAGAAAAAGAGAAAGAGAAGAGAAGAAAGAAAGGAAGAGAGAAAGAGAAAGGAAAGAAAGGAAGAAAGAGAGAAAAAGAAAGAAAGAAGGAAAAAGAAACAAAGAAAGAAAAAGAAAGAATTGCAGATCTCTAGGGAGAAAAACGAGGCCCAGAAGGACAAAGTGACTTGCTCAAAGCCATGTAGCTAACAAGGGACACAGTCTTACACTTTTCACTCCCAGTGAATTTCTCCTATAGCTATATTGGTAAAAACCACAGAGTCAAAATTGCTCTCAAACTCCCATGACCTTGCCTGTAATACAGTTCATCCAAAGGTTCACACTCTGAAAGGCACTTAGAGGGCTAATAGCAATGGAAGAACAGCAGGTCCAGATCGCCCATTTCAGGCTCACTCTGAAACCTGTGCTTATTGAGTGGAAAGGCCAGTGGAATCGCCCAGGCTTTTAAAACATTATTTCTCTCTTGCTCTCTCTCTTATTTCTCTAGAATAAATGGTTTAATTTATGTATGTTAAATGGGTGGTGAGGTGCTTGCTATATGTCAGGAACTGGAATGGACAATGGGGAATTAATACCACTAATAATGGCCGAGCGTGGTGGCTCACACCTGTAATCCCAGCACTTTGGGAGGCTGAGGCGGGCAGATCATTTGAGGCCAGGAGTTTGAGACCAGCCTGGCCAACACGGTGAAGCCTCATCTCTACTAAGAAATACAAAAATTAGCCCGGGTGTGGTGGTGCCCACCTGTAGTCCCAGCTACTTGGGAGGCTGAGGCAGGAGAATCGCTTAAACCTGGGAGGCAGAGGTTGCAGTGAGCTGAGATTGTGCCACTGCACTCCAGCATGGATGACAGAGTAAGACTCCGTCTCAAAAAAAAAAAAAAAAAAAACCTACCACTACTAATAACAGCTAAGCTATTAAGAGCTTAATGTATGTCAGGCACTATTCTAAGAGCTTTGTTAACTCATTTAATACCAATGATGAATAAGCATGTTCCTTGCTTTCAAAATGCTCGTTGTCAAGGGAAGTGGTTCTAAATCCTGGCTGAATATTAGAATCTCTTGGAAAGCTTTTTAAACACCTTGATGTGTGGGCTCCACCTGCCAGAGATTTGGCTTTAACTGGACAAGGGATCAGGGGAGTCTGAGCGTCAGGGTTTTTGCAAAGCTCTCCTCACCACTTTTGTGTGCAGCCAGGACTGAGAACCACCAGGCCAGGATAAAGGAGACAGACATGTCGAGCGGCAGTGACACCTGAGGGTACCTCAGTCTGAGTCACCCCTCTGCGCTAAGGGAGCCCATATATGAGACACCTGACCCAGACCCTGAGGGTCAGGAAGATGCTCAGAGGAAGAAGTGAGGGAGGGTCACTCTAGGCATGATGTAAGGGAGTCTCTGTTCCTACCATGTTTCTTTGGCTCACATCTACCCACCTGGCCCTGTCCCAGCTGAAACGTTTAGTTTTAAGGACCCTGAGCCAATTAAAGTCAAACTAGCATTCCTGATGTTAAGAAGTACCCCCGTGAAGCCAGGCATTGGTTTCCACACCCAACAGGAGATGCCTGTTCTCTGACTGGGTTTGAGGTTCAACCAGAGAGCCTCTGTCCCCCAGGGCATCTGACTCATCAGGGCTGGACATCAGGGAGAAGGGAACTGGCTTGTTTGAAAAACTTCCTCTTCTTGGCATAAGCCTCCATAGTTCTGTATAATCCTTAGGTCAAAGGTTGGGGTCTTGGCCACAGGACCCCTGATTAGTATTGCAAGAGCACTACACATCAAATGGATTTTATGTGCTACTTTAGAGATTGGGAATTTTTTTTTTATTTGAGACAGTTTCGCTCTTGTTGCCCAGGCTAGAGTGAGGTGGTGTGATCTCAGCTCACTACAACATCTGCCTCCTGGGTTCAAGTGATTCTCCTGCCTCAGCCTCCCAAGTAGCTGGAATTACAGGTGCTTGCCACCACACCTGGCTCATTTTTCTTTGTTTTTTTTTTGTTGTTTGTTTGTTTGTTTTTGAGATGGAGTCTCACTCTGTTGCCCAGGCTGGAGTGCCGTGGCATGATCTTGGCTCACTGCAACCACCGCCTCCGGGGTTCAAGCAATTCTCCTGCCTCAGCCTCCTGAATAGCTGGGACTACAGGTACTCACCACCATACCCAGCTAATTTTTGTATTTTTAGTAGAGATGGGGTTTCACCATGTTGACCAGGCTTGTCTCAAACTCCTGACCTCAGGTGATCCACCTGCCTTGACCTCCCAAAGGGCTGGGATTACAAGTGTGAGCCACCGTGCCCAGCCAAGATTGGGAACTATTCATAACATTGCTTTTCATGGTTAAATTCATTCAGGTTCCAAACAACCAACTGGCAATAAATTCTTAGAGTATAATCCAGTGATGGAAAACACAGCTGTATACTATACATTATAATCCAAGGTAATAATCAGATCTGATCAAGAAAGTGGGTACAAAACACATTTATTTTAAAACCTATAATTGACTTAAGTACCTCAATGTGTCATACTACAACATTATTTAACACATGCAATAAAATGGGAGAGGGGGTGCTAGATTAAAAATTTTCTTGAAAACATTTTGCAAATGGACTAAAACATTAATTTGTTCAGCTTTCTTTTCCTTAATACATTTAGAATATTTTGAAAGCAAACTACACACAAGTGACAGTGGATGGGACCCCTTGGCCTTACTAGAGGCAGTCTGTAGTCCTGGAGGTACAGAATGTAGCATCCACAGACCTCCGAGGCAGGGGTCAGAGCTTAGCAGGCCCTTTTGCTGCAGCACTGCAAGGGAGCTCGAGGTCCCAGTATCTACAGGGGAAAGCAATGGTGCACCCAATTTGAAGTTATCTAACAAGCTTGCCAGTGGGTTCCACTTCTGGAACATTATCCTAAGAAAAGAATTCAGGGTGCATACAAAGATTAAGCAAAATAGCAAAAAAATCTGAGAATAACCTAGATTTCAAAAAAAAAAAAAAAGGGAAACTGATTGGATTGTTATATCCACAAAATGAAATACTATGCAACTATCAAAAACAATGTTAAGTTCAGGGTTGGTGGCTCACACCTGTAGTCCCAACACTCTGGGAAGACAAGGCGGGTGAATCGCCTGAGGTCAGGAGATCAAAACCAGCCTGACCAATATGGTGAAACTCCATCTGTACTAAAAATACAAAAATTAGGCAGGCATGGTGGCAGGCACCTGTAATCCCAGCTACTGAGACAGGAGAATCGCTTGAACCCAGGTGGCAGAGTTTGCAGTGAGCCAAAATCGTACCACTGCACTCCAGCCTGGGTAACAATAGTGAAACTCTGTCTCAAAAAAAAAAAAGTTAAAAATGCATATTGAGGCTGGGCACAGTGGCTTATGCCTGTAATACCAGAACTTCGGGAGGCTGAGACAGGCAGATCACTTGAGGTCAGGAGTTCAAGAACAGCCTGGCCAACATGACGAAACTCAATCTCTACTAAAAATACAAAAATGAGCCAGGCATGGTGGCGCTCACCTGTAATCCCAGCTACTCGGGAGGCTGAGGCCCGAGAATGGCTTGAACCCGGGAGGCAGAGGGCAGTGAGTTGAGATCATGCCACTGCACTCTAGCCTGGGCGACAGAGAGAGACCTCATCTCAAAAAAAAAAAAAAAAAAAAGCAGGTTGATTTGCATGGAAAGATGTTTATAATATTGTATACTATTTTATGAAAAGGCACGGTACAAAACCATGTTCCTAGGGAAAAACCTCATGGATAACACAAAGCAGCAACTCAATAAATATTATTAAGTAGCAAAATAATATTATATATATCCCTTTTTTTTTTTTCTTGAGACCAAGTCTTGCTGTGTCACCCAGGCTGGAGTGTGGAGTGCAGTGCCACGATCTTGTCTCACTGAAACCTCCGCCTCCTGCGTGAGACGTGCCTCAGCCTCCCCAATAGCTGGGATTACAGGCATGCACCACCATACCCAGGTAATTTTTTTTTTTTTCTATTTTTAGTAGAGACGGGGTTTCGCCATGTTGCCCAGGCTGGTCTCAAACTCCTGGCCTCAAGTAATCCACCCACCTCGGCCTCCCAAAGTGCTGGGACTATAGGCATGAGCCACCACGCCCAACAATGTATCCCCATTTTTGTTGAAAAATACGTTAATACACTTTTAAAAGTGAATTACATGCACTAATCACAGAGGTTATCTCTTACTGGCAGAATTATATGTAGTTTTTATTTTCCTTATCTGGCGTTGGTCATTTTTCTTTCTTATTTTTTATATTTTTTATTAGAGACAGGGTCTCACTTCATCACCGAGGCTGGAGTGCAGTGGCGGGATCATGGCTCAGTGCTGCCTTGAATTCCTGGGTTCAATCGCTCCTCCCGCCTCAGCCTCCCAAGTAGCTGGGAGCGTGGGTGCATACCACTGCATCTGGCTCATTTAAAAATTTTTTTTATAGAGATGAGGTCTCACCATCTTGCCCAGGCTGGTCTTGAATTCCTGGGCTCAAGTGATCCTCCCATCTTGGCCTCCCAAAGTGCAGGGATTACAGGTGTGAGCCACCGCACCCAGCCCCCACATCTGCCTTTCTCTTGCCTCCTACATTGCCACAGTGATTGCCCCGAGATCTACGGGAATCACAGCCTCCTGTTGTGCAGGAACCCCTCTGCCACCTCTGGAGCCTCTTAGTGGTCCCAAGGTTGCCTCCCTCTTTGAAGAGCCAGCTCAAGGTATAATTCATTTTAGTATCATTTCTGTTCTGTTCTTACACAGATTCAGAAGATTCGTGTGTATGACATTTAAAGTAAACATAAAAAAACTTATCCACATTTTGTCATTTCTCTTCATACTGTTTGTTTTTAACATTTTATTATAAATCCTCAAAATCCTAATTATCAACATACTTATTACTTATACCAGAATTACAACTTAATAAAACCAGAACAAAACCTACACTATTAAGAAATAGCAGGCTGGACGCATGGCTCACACCTGTAATTCCAGCACTTTGGGAGGCCAAGGCAGCTGGATCACTTGAGGTCAGGAGTTCAAGACCAGTCTGGCCAACATGGTGAAACCTCGTCTGTGTTAAAAATACAAAAATTAGCTGGGCAGTAGTGGTATGCACCTGTAATCCCAGCTACTTGGGAGGCTGAAGCAGAAGAATCACTTGAGCCTGGGAGGCAGAGGTTGCGGTGAGCCGAGATCACGTCACTGCACTCCAGTCTAGGTGAGAGAGTAAGACCCTGTCTCAAAAAAAAAAAAAAAAAAAAAAAGAGGCCGGGTGCAGAAGCTCACGCCTGTAATCCTAGCACTTTGGGAGGCCAAGGCGGGTGGATCACAAGGTCAGGAGTTCGAGACCAGCCTGGCCAAGATGGTGAAACCCCGTCTCTACTAAAAATACAAAAATTAGCCAGGTGCGGTGGTGGGTGCCTATAATCCCAGCTACTCGGGAGGCTGAGGCAAGATAATCACTTGAACCTGGAGGGGGAGGTTGTAGTGAGCTGAGATCGCCCCACTGCACTCTGAGCTGGGCGACAGAGCAAGACTCCATCTCAAACAAACAAACAAAAAAAGAAATAACAACAACCGTGTCACTTGAGGATAGTTATAAACTGGTGAGCCCACCAGCACCCAGAGAACCTTGTAGAGGATGTGCAGCTGCAGCCATGGTGCCCACCTTGACACAGGCTGAACTCCAAAGTAAAGTGCTTGAGTTCTTCAGGGGTTTCAAGCACAGGAGCTCACTGATTTATTATTGCAATTTTCTAAATAATTAGCTTAAACAAATGGCTTACATTAGAATTTATATTATTGCATTTTATAACTTACTGAAGTTATACTTTTTACCAATCGATACAATAATATTTCAATATTTAATCAATCATTCTGGTCTTCTTGGTTAACATATAAGCTGAATATTATAAGCCTAATACACTGCAGGACACGTAGAAAGTGCCCCCAAACTGGCTAGTAGATAAATAACTGTACAGATGAAAATTGGTTTTGGTCCAATATTTTCCTTCCTATCATTTATTAATTTTGACATTGCTTGGTGGTGATCATTAGTGCTAAGCATAAAATATTTTCAATATTTTATTTTGAAAATTTTCAGCTCTTTGCTTTTTTAGCACATGGTGGGTGTGACTTCTCTGCCTTTCTGGAAGCCATGTGACTTGCTTTGGCCTGTGGAATGTGAGCAGAAGTGATGTATGTCACTTCTGGTGGAAACTGTACTGTTGGTGCATTGTCGATACCCCCTTGGCCTACCCAGACTTCCATTTATATTCTCTTGGCCTGTGGATATTCTCTAGCTTCAGAAGCAAGACAGACCTGTGTTTGGGGCTTATCAGAATTTCCAGTTGTTAACCATTCAGGAGGGACCCAAAACCACTGAGGGATGCGCTAACACCTGTGTTGAGTTTTTTTGTTTTTGTTGTTTTTGTTTTGTTTTGTTTTTTGAGATGGAGTCTCACTCTGTCGCCCAGGCTGGAGTGCAGTGGCGCAATCTCAGCTCACTGCAAGCTCCACCTCCTGGGTTCACGCCATTCTCCTCCCTCTGCCTCCCTAGTAGCTGGGACTACAGGCGCCCGCCACCAAGCCCAGCAAATTTTTTGTATTTTTATTAGAGATGAGGTTTCACCGTGTAAGCCAGGATGGTCTCGATCTCCTGACCTCATGATCTGCCTGTCTTGGCCTCCCAAAGTGCTGAGATTACAGGTGTGAGCCACCCCTCCCAGCCACCTGTGTTGAGTTTTAAAGGATGAGTAAGAGATAGCCACTGAAAGAAAAATTGTAAGGGGATTCTAGGCAGAAGGGAAATATAAGGCCAGGTGCAGTGGCTCACACCTGTAATCCCAGCACTTTGGGAGGCTGAGGTGTGTGGATTGCTTGAGTTTAGGAGTTTGAGACCAGCCTGGGCAACATGGTGAAACCCTGTCTCTACCAAAAAGTGCAAAAATTAGCCAAGCATTGTATCACATGCTTGTGATCCCAGCTACTCAGGAAGCAGAGGTGAGAGGATCACTTGAGCCAAGGAGGTCGAGGCTGCTGTGAGCCATGATCACGCCACTGCATTCCAGCCTGGGCGGCAGACTGAGACCCTGTCTCAAAAAAAAAAAAAAAAAAGGAAATATAAGCAAAGACTGAGTACAGTGAAACAGTATGGTTTTTTTCTGGGCTGTCCAGTGAGAGGCTGGAAGCAGCAGTGGCTGGAGATAGGCAAAGGCACACAGGTTACAATGTGGAGGATGGCTTGAAGGAAGGACAAGTCTGGAAGATTAGTTAAGAGGCTGTTGCATAGGCCAAGAGAGTGATAATAAGGACCTAAGTGGGTCCATGGTAGTAGAGATGATGAAAGGGCTTGAATCTAGAAATAACTAGCAGGTAAATTCACAAACTTGTAATTGATTGGAAGTGGAAGCTAAGGGAGATGAAGTCATCTAGGATGATTCTGGATTTCTAATGGATGGTGGTGCCACATAAGGGAGACAGGAGGAGAAACAGATTCAGGGATATGGTAAGTTCAATAGACTTGGTGAGATCTTTAGATCACAGATCTAATCATATCACTTTCCTATCTTATACACTTGAGTGGCTTCTCATTACTTTTAAGATTTAGTCCCAAACCCTATGTGATTGCAGGGCCTTGTAAAATCTTGTCCTTTCCAGTTCTCCCCTTCACTTCCTCTTCTCTAGCCATGCTGGCTTCTCTGTTCCTGAAACCTGCAAACTCCTTTCTATCTCACAGCCCTTCCTCATTCTGTTCCCTCTGCCTGGAGGACAGTTCTCTCAATTCCCCACTCATCCTTCAGGTCTTAGCTTAAATATCATTTCTTTAGGGAAAACTTCGCTGAGCCTCTGGTATAAACTAGACCCCTGGCACGTGCTCTCAAAGCCCCTTGTACTCTTCTTTGTTGTACTTTTCATAATCCTAAGTAAAAAATTGATGTATTGGCTGGGTGCAGTGGCTCACACCTGTAATCCCTCATCCTCCTTTGGGAGGACGAGGTGAGCAGATCACAAGGTCAAGAGATCGAGACCATCCTGGCCAACATGGTGAAATCCCATCTCTACTAAAAATACAAAAATTAGCTGGGCGTGGTGACACACACCTGTCATCGCAGCTACTCGGAGGCTGAGGCAGGAGAATTGCTTGAACCCAGGAGGTGGAGGTTACAGTGAGCTGAGAATGTGCCACTGCACTCCAGCCTGGCGACAGAGTGAGACTGTCTCAAAACAAACAAACAAAAATATTGATGTGTAATTGTTGATTTAATGTCTGCTTTTCCCTGTAAGGGAAGACACTGTGTCTGTTGTGTTTACTGCTATATCCAGCACCTAGCATAGGACCTTACACGAATGAAGCAGGCTAAGAAGGAGCAGTCAGGAGGCAGGAAAAGAACCAAGAGAAACTGATGTCAAAGATGCGGACAAAGAAGATAGCAAATCAAGACTTTCAAATAAGGCAAAAAGGTCCAGCAACATGAAGGCCGAAAACTGTCCATTGCATTTTGCAGCTAGGAAGTCACTGAAAATGTCGTCAAAAGCAGTTTCAGTGTGGGTGGGTGCCAGATTGCAGTGGGTTGAATAGTGAATGGAAAGCGAGAAATCTGAGGAATAAAACGCAACCACTGTCTGCCTCTGTATACAGGAGGGGGAGGAAATGATTTTTACTTTTGTACCCTGACTCAGCTGTTGTTTTCCCCTTCCAGCCTTCTTACTTCTCTACTAAATGCCACTGAATTGTTTACTTCTGACTCCTGACCATCATCCGGGGATGTCAGGACTAAGATGAGCTGTTAAGTGGAAGTTGTCCAGGGAGTTCTTGGTGGCTCCTGCTAACTTCAAAAAGGTCTTTCCTAATTTCCAAAGAAATAGAGATTTAAAATATAAATGCTATTTTTATTCATTTATGCAAAAACAATGTATATTGCCTCCTTTTTTGGTCATTTTCTTTGAATTCAAGCAAGATCAACAAATGTTATGCAGTCCCAATCTGCCTGGTACCCAGCCACCCTGGAATGAAAAAGAAATAGTTTGCAGTTTTCAAGGGGGCCTGTCTTAGTCCATTTTGCATTGCTATAACAGAGTACCACAGACTGTGTAATTTATAAAGAAATTTATTTCTCTCATTTCTGAAGCTGTGAAATCCAAGATTAAGGTGTCAACCTCTTCTGAGGGCCTTCTCTGTGTGATCTCACGGTGGAAGGTGGAAGGGCAAGAGAGCTGAGAGACAGAGCCAAGGGGTTGGAACACATCCTTTAATCAGGAACTCACTCCAGAGACAACTAATTGATTTATGAGTGCAGGGCCCTCTGACATAATCAACTCTTAAAGGGCCCACCTCTCAACATTGTTGCATTGGAGATTAAGTTTCCAACACGTGAACTCTGGGGGACACATTAAAACCACAGCAGGGCCAATAAATAGCACATCTCTTCCCCAGTTGGTTTTTGAAAATAAAAAAAAAAAGAGAGAGAGAGAGAAATAAAACAAGGAAGTTGTATGGAAGCCAAAACATCCCCTTGTTTCTGCTAAAGGCTAAGTTGGATGTTGTAGCTTTGAGAGAGAGACAAACAGGCCTTACACTGGAGGCCTAGAATTAAGCAGACTTCCACACCCAGCTGCAGGCAGCTCTGCATCAGGGCACGTTTCCTGATGGGTGGGCCCTCTCAAGGTAAGACTCAGACATGCAAGTAAAGATAAAAAGTACTCCTGGGGTTGCAACTCTCACTCAAGAGGAAGGAGAAAGCCATGAGCCTAGCTTATGCTTCCCTGATAAGTAGATAAGATAAATTCCACCACCTCCTGGAAATCAGGATTGAGGGAGAAAGTGTTTCTGCCTAACTTTTCCCAAATTTTTCAGATTTTGGTTTCTTTTGTTGTTTTTTGTTTTTTGAGAACGAGTCTCACTTTGTCACCCAGGCTGGAGTGCCGTGGCGTGATCTTGGCGCACTGAAGCCTTGACCTCCTAGGCTCCAGTGATCCTCCTGCCTCAGCCCCACCAAGTAGCTGGGATTACAGGCATGCGCCACCACACCTGGCTAATTTTTTTAGTTTTCAAAGAGACGGGATATCACCGTGTTGCCCAGGCTGGTCTTGAACTACTGAACTCAAGTGATCTGCCCACTTCGGCCTCCCAAAGTGCTGGGATCACAGGTGTGAGCCACCGCACCTGGCCCAGATTTTTTTTTCTAACACTTTTTGTTTCACCATTCACAGAAGTGAGGCTATTAACTTCCAGCTTCGTGCGATGGCTCGTCCAAAACTACTACTCCTTATTTGGGAGTCCTCCTGGAATCACTAGGGGGCAGTATAAATGTCTCCCAAGAAGGCACTAAAAAAGGGCCCAAATGGTCCAAGTCCACTGTGTTCCTAAGGCTACAAGTTCAGTCCCTAGTCCAAGACACCTAGCTATGTTGTCAAACATAGCATACTGGAAGTTCCACAATGACAGTAAATCTTGAAAAGAAGGTCCTCTGATAGTACTGTGCATAGATATACTCCAAAAATAAAAGGCCCAAAATATTTTTTAAAATGTCCCAAATGTGAATATAAGCCCCCTCCCAATATGAAATTCCCAGGGAAAACTTAAAGTCCAAAAACCCAAGTCCCTTTGCATGTTAAAGCTCAACGGCATTAAAATCCAAATAAATTTTCAAGCCTGAAACAAATTGCGCTTTAAATGTTCAATTGTTCATTCTGCTCAACCTCAGTTACACGCTTCTCAAGTCTGGGTGAGATTTGAAGCTTTTTTCAACAGGGAAAGCCTGAAGGTTCTCTTACTGTAAAGTATATCATTCCTTCATGGCCTCAGAAGCTGCATTAATTCAGTGCCAAGTCTTTCATGAACCTTCCTTTTCAAAGAGCCTGAGTTACCATATACACAAGGCAATCAGAACACTGGTGCTGGATCCCCCCAATTTTTTTTTTTTTTGAGGCAGTCTTGCTCTGTCGCCCAGGCTGGAGTGTAGTGGCATGATCTCGGCTCACTGCAAATCCCACATTCAAGCGATTCTCCCACGTTCAAGCGATTCTCTCGCCTCTGCCTCCCAAGTAGCTGGGACTACAGGTGCGTGCCACCATGTCCGGCTAATTTTTGTATTTTTAGTAGAGATGCGGTTTTGCCATGTTGGCCAGGCTGGTCTCGAACTCCTGATCTCAAGACATATCTGCCTGCCTCGGCCTCCCAAAGCGCTAGTATTACAGTCATGAGCCACCGCGCCTGGCCAAATCCAACCAATTTAAGAAACAAGTTATCCCCAGTCCCTAGAGCATCCCAGGCAAAATTTTGGTCCTGGAATCCAGCACTCCCCTCTTTGCCTAGGTATTTATTTATCTAACACATTCATCTAGCTTTGTCTCATGAAGTATTCTATGGTGAGAGATACAAAATCAATAACTTCTTGGTCTACAAAAACAGCCATTGTTCAAATACATCTTGTCGACCTTTAGTTCCCTCGGTTGAATAATTCCATCTGGGAAACATGTTTCCCTGTCAGGCCATCATCCAGTTCAGACCTGGATGCAATTTATCATTTTTCTTCATCCTCCTCTTTAATCTCACGTTTACAGAGCCTTTCCTAAGGATTCTTAGGTTCCCTCAGGACAATGACTCTGAACTTACTATAATGGTTGTGTGCACAATGAAACTTACCAGTAATTTCACTGATTACTGGTGAATCAGTGAACTGGTGTTACACTGATTTTGATCACTGGTTCTAACATTCTGCCACCATTTAGTATGGCTGTCCCGGTAAATAGGAGGCGGTGTCGCTATTATAATAATTCTGGATTTTTTCTCTAACTTGAGGAGACCACCTTAAGTCATTCCCTGGTTGTTAGCCCCTCTGGGAGAATCATTCTAGACTGCACTCTGATACCCTGCTTTCTCTGTTAGACTTCTTTATGTCCACCATTATTGCTGTTTTAGTAACTGTAAGACATCTTTACCTTGTCTGATGCCTTTTTTTTTTTCTTTTTTCTTTTTTTTCTTTTTTTTTGAGACAGGGTTTCACTCCTGTCACCCAGGTTGGAATGCAATGGTACCATCTCAGCTCACAGCAACCTCTGCCTCCCAGGCTCTCAAGCGATCCTCTTGCCTTAGCCTCCCAAGTAGCTGGGACGATAGGCATGCGCCACCACACCTGGCTAATTTTTTTTGTATTTTTTGTAGAGATGGGTTTTCACCATATTGCCCAGGCTGGTCTCAAACTCCTGGGCTCAAGTGATCTGCCTACCTTGGCCTCCCAAAGTGCCAAGATTACAGGGGTGAGCCACCGTGCCCGGCCTGATGCTGTCTTCAACAGTAGTTCTGAAAGGAAAGCATGTCAATTTCCCTTTTACAGGCACCTGTCCCAGCCTTTCAGATCTATTTGTTCATTTTGTGTCTGTCTAGTCTGTCTCCTACTGCGTGTTGAGGGAGGAGTTGTGGCAGGGGCGGGAATGGTGGGAGTGTGACTCAGCTGCCCACACAACTTGCTCGTGCCTTCAGGACCTGCTCATGTCTGGTCTTGTACAGACTACTTCATCTTAATGATAGAATCTTCCTGGACATGCCCAATCATATAGCTTAGAGGGTCAGAGAGCATCAGCCTGATGAAAGACAGCTCAGATTGCTTATGCTCCCAGTGTCCTGTGATAAGGCATTTATTTGCTACAAGCACCCAGTAGTAAAACAAGGTCTGTTTCTCAAAAGAATAGTAATTTGGGCTGGGCGCAGTGGCTCACGCTGGTAATCCCAGCACTTTGGGAGGCCGAGGCAGGCGGATCACCTGAAGTCAGGAGTTCGAGTCCAGTCTGGCCAACATGGTGAAACCCCATCTCTACTAAAAACACAAAAATTAGTCGGGTGTGGTGGCAGGTGTCTGTAATCCCAGCTACTCAGGAGGCTGAGGCAGGAGAATTGCTTGAACCTGGGAGGCGGAGGTTGCAGTGAGCTGAAAGTGTGCAGCTTGGGCAACAGAGCAAGACTCTGTCTCAAAAAAAAAGAAAGAAAGAAAAGAAAACAAAACAAAACGAAAAGAGAAAGAATAGTAATTTGCTTTAAAAATGTGTCTTTGTTAGGGATCTTCACTGTGATTCTCCAATAAAGACATCACAGGTTCCTGAAGGGCCACAGACACTTTGCACACCATCAAATCCACTGGCTCACAAGGGCCAAGTGGCAGAGCTATCTTGTGCTCCAACCTGAACCAGCTGGAGATTCTTCTGATGCTCTGGGCTCCGTTAGAGTTGACAGCCTTTTCAAGTCACTCAGCATGTCAGATATTGATGTGGGTGGACCCAAAATGTCCATTCTCCCTTTTTTCCATTATGTTTTAAATCTGAAGTTAAAATTTAAAATAGAATTTTAGCTGGGCAATGAATGCCCAGTCTATCATGCTAAATAAAGCATGTGAACAAGTACAACACCCCAGGCATAGCACAGCCACATAATTGAAGGACCTCGGGTCCCTGGATGTTCTATGGAGCACAGCTGTTCTACCAGGCTTGGGCCACTTACCTCAAGATTGTCTTGTGAGAGGCAAATACATTTCTGTCTTGTTTAATGCATTGATAATTTCAGTGTCGTCTGTTTAGCAGCCAAACCAATAACTTAACTAATATATTCAATACAAATGGACTGGAGAACAAATCACACATTTAATATGTGTTACCTCCAATAGCTAAAGGGCCACCAAGCTTTGTCCCCACTCCCCATCGCTCTCATTCTTTTTTTGTCTTTTTTTTATGTCCTCCTCTAATACAGTCCCTTCTCCACATATAGGCATCCTCAGCATCTTTCTGAAGTTCCTTTATAGAAATACAAGCAAATATAAACAAATATCCTTTTTATCCTTTTTTTTTTTTCTTTTTCCTTTTTTTTTTGAGACGGAGTCTTGCTCTGTCACCCAGGCTGGAGTGCAGTGGCATGATCTCGGCTTACTGCAAGCTCTGCCTCCTGGATTCATGCAATTCTCCTGCCTCAGCCTCCCAAGTAGGTGGGATTACAGACATGCACCACCACGCCCAGCTAATTTTTGTATTTGTAGTAGAGACAGGGTTTCACCATGTTGGTCAGGCTGGTCTTAAACTCCTGACCTCAAGTGATCCACCCCTCTTGGCCTTCCAAAGTACTGGGATTACAGGTGTGAGCCACCATGCCCAACTCTCCTTTTTATCTTTCTTACACAAATAACATATATACACTTTTCAGTACCTCAGTTTTTTACTTCACAATATGTCTTTTCTGTATCAGTACATAAAAAAATTCACAATTTTTTAAACAGCTGCACAGTGTTGTGCAGCTGTACCATATGTTATTTGACAGCTTATTGAGAAACATGTATTATTTCCAGTCTTTTGCCATTTAAAACAATTCTGCAACCATGACACACATACCATTTTGTACATGTGCAAGAGCACCTATATTTGTAGGATCCAGTCCCAGAGGCAAGAATGCTGAATTAAAGGATGTATGCATTTGTAATCTGATGCATATAGACAAATGTTAGAACATATAGTTTGTTCTATTTTTGTATTCCTGTCAGTAATTTATGAGTCTCAGTTTCCCTACAACCTTATCGATAGGGTGTGACATCTTACTTAATTTTGCCAATTTGATTGGTAACAAATGGTATCTCAGTAGTTTTGTTTTGTTTTGTTTTGATATGGAGTCTCGCTCTGTCGCCCAGGCTCAAGTGCAGTGGCGGGATCTCAGCTCACTGTAAGCTCCACCTCCCGAGTTCACACCATTCTCCTGCCTCAGCCTCCCCAGTAGCGGGGACTACAGGCGCCCGCCACCACACCCGGCTAATTTTTTTGTATTTTTAGTAGAGATGGGGTTTCACCATGTTGCCCAGGCTGGTCTTGAACCCCTGACCTCAGGTAATCTACCTGCCTCGGCCTCCCAAAGCGCTAGGATTACAGGCGTGAGCCACCGCACCCAGCCGGTATCTCAGTAGTTTTAATTTGTATGTCACTTATGATGAATCAAGTTAAGCATCTTTCATATATTTAAGGCCAATCTGTATTTATTTATTTTTTATTTTTTGAGACGGAGTCTCGCTCACTGCAACCTCTGCCTCCCGGGTTCAAGCAATTTTCCAGCTTCAGCCTTCCGAGTAGCTGGAATTACAGGCACGTGCCACCATGCCCAGCAATTTTTGTATTTTTAGTAGAGATGGGGTTTCACCATGTTGGCCAGGCTGGTCTCGAACTTCTGACCTCAGTGATCCACCTGCCTCGGCCTCCCAAAGTGCTGGGATTACAGGCGTGAGACACCACGCCCGGCCACCAATCTGTATTTCTTTTACTCAGAATTGTCTGTTCAGGTCTTTTTCTCATTTTACTGTTGGGTTGCTAGATTTTTCTCATGAATATAAGGGAGTTCTTTATGAGACATTAGAAGTTGTAGAAAAGTTTTCCAGCTTGTCACTAGTGTTTTGACTTTGTTTGGGATGTTATGTTGTTGGAAATCCTTTTAATGGTTGCATTTATCCGTCATTTTAACCTTTACTTAGGAGAAAATCTCTCAATCTGCTCCAGACCTCTAGACCCTTAGAAACATGATGTGGTGTTGGGATCTTGTGTTTTTGTGGGATTTATCTTCCCTCCTGGAATGTAGGTGAGTGTCTTACTAAGCCATGTTGGTCATCTGCTACGTCCTGCAGTTGTGAATCTTTAAATCACCATCAGGGTGGTTCAAGTCAGGCCTCTGTTCACCCTATCGTAGAGACTTTCTTGTTTTTTAATTACTATACAGATCAGGCAGAACCTGCATGAGCTGCCCTGTAATTTGGTCATAGGGGACCCATAATCAATCACCTACTGCCAGGTAACAGAGATCCTGTTATTCCGAACATTACCCCGACCATGCTGCCTATTTTTGTAAGAACATCCACCATGCCTTTGCCTAACCTCCGCCATCCTGGATCATGGTTTTTCTCCCCATAGAAATCAGGAAGCTCATTTCAATTTAGACATTTTTCTGATGGCCAGTATAGCAATATTCAAAGATGCTGGTGCTTCCCTTTCCAGTGTTTCTCAAAGTCTTGGTGCACACTGGCCGGGCACGGTGGCTCACACCTGTAATCCCAGCACTTTGGGAGGCTGAGGCGGGTGGATCACCTGAGGTTAGGCGTTCGAGACCAGCCTGGCCAACATGGTGAAACCCCTTCTCTATTAAAAATACAAAAAAAATTAGCCAGGCATGGTGGCAGGCACCTGTAATCCCAGCTACTCTGGAGACTGAGGCAGGAGAATTGTTTGAACCCGGGAGGTGGAAGTTGCAGTGAGCCAAAATCTCATCACTGCACTCCAGCCTGGGTGACAAGAGCAAGACTCCATCTTTAAAAAAAAAAAAAAAGTATTGGTGAACACTGTCTTCTAGCTCTTTAAGGGACATATTTTGGTGAGGAGTGAGCAGTTCACCCATTAAAAAACCACTCCAGCATTCCTATTTTCCTAAGCCTTTGAATTACTTCCTTTGTATTATACTAAGGAATTTCTGGCACCTCAACTTCAATTAGCATGGGTAAGCTACGGCAGACCACAAAGGAGACCAAGGTTTGTGCATTGGTGAGAATGACAGCTCAGACTTAGCTAAGGCTTCTCTCACTAGACTTTACAATTGCTTCAAAACCTTCACACATGATTAAGAATACATGTTGGTGTGAGTAAACGAGCACCTCAGGATCTCCTTTTTAAAATTACTTATTTATTTATTTATTTATTATTATTATTATTATTATTTTTTGAGACAGAGTCTCCCTCTGTTGCCCAGGCTGGAGTACAGTGGCACATTCTCGGCTCACTGCAACCTCTGCCCCCTGGGTTCAAGCGATTCTCTGGCCTCAGCCTCCCCAGTAGCGGGGATTACAGGTGCCTGCCACCACGCCTGGATAATTTTCATATTTTTTTTAAGTAGAGATGGGGTTTCACCATGTTGGCCAGGCTGGTCTCCAACTCCCGACCTCAAATGATCCACCTGCCTTGGCTTCCCAAAGTGCTGGGATTATAGGCGTGAGCCACTGTGCCCGGCTGGGATCCCCCACTTTATTTTTTTGGAGACAAGAGTCTCACTCTGTCACCCAGGCTGGAATGCAGTGGCATGATCTCGGCTCACCGCAACCTCGGCCTCCTGGGTTCAAGCGGTACTCCTGCTTCAGCCTCTGGAGTAGCTGGGATTACAGGCTTGAGCCATCACGCCTGGCCAGGATCCCCATCGTTAATTACAGAGGTGTACCCTCAGTTTGGTGGTCTCAACAGCCCTCCCAGAGTGATGAATTCATCAGGTCAATGGAGTTGAGAAACATGACTGCCTTTGATACCACTTTAGGCTGTCCATTATTCAAGGGTCCCACCTATTTCCAGAAAATAAAAAAGAAAACTTCTCATCTCACTGCAGGGACATAATCTGGTTCCTGCTGTTTTTATGCCTTTCTGCATCCTCAGGCCTGCTTGAGGCTTTGTCGTTGCAGGTCTGGGCAATAGCTTGCCACAGTGGGCCAGCTATTTTGTTGTTGTTGTTTTGAGACACAGTCTCACTCTGTCACCCAGGCTGGAGTGCAGTGATGCCACCTGGGCTCACTGCAGCCTCCACCTCCCAGGTTCAAATGATTCTCGTGTCTTAGCCTCCAAAGTAGCTGAGATTCCAGGCCCGCGCCACCATGCCTGGCTAATTTTTGTATTTTTAGTAGAGACGGGTTTTCACTATGTTGGCCAGGTTGGTCTCGAACTCCTGACCTCAAATGATCCTCCCACCTCAGTCTCCCAAAGTGCTGGGATTGCAGATGAGCCACCGCGCCCAGCCAATGGGCCAGCTTTTAAAATAGAAATGGAGCACACAACGAGAATTGCTCCCAGCTGTTTGATCTAGCCTAGTGATTTCAGAATCTCTGATAATTTCATTCACATTGATGATTTCAGCCTAAAGTTTTCATCTTTCCTACTTAATGTGGCGCCCTCAGAATAAACCTTAGGTAGCCTATTTTTTTCCTCTAATATAAAGTAGCAAAAACTCTCCCCTTAGTCTGACTTTGTAATTGCCTCATTAGTCCCATCTAGGCACTCCTCAATCTAGTTCAGCTGACACCCAACATTAACCATCACACGTGCCCAAACTCATGCTACAGAGTGAGTCCGCTGGGCAGACACACACAGCCACTTGCACCTCTAACATCATCAGTTTTGGACAAGGACACGAAATGTCTGTTCCTGCTGCCTCTGGGAAGTGGCTGTAGGAGGGAGGCTGCGTGTGCCAGAATAGAGTCAGTATGGTTTCTGCTTTTTTGAATCACTTGCTTCCAGTTCATCTGATGAATGGAAACTTCATGTCAATGTCTGTATTCTAGATTGCAAAGTAGCTTGGGAAAGCAAATACCCAGCATTTCCAGCTTCTGTAGTGGAGGTTTGGGTCTCTCCAAATACAGAAAGCAGTGTTTAAATGCTGAGAAACCAAAAAGAATGACAAATGGCCACTTTGGGTCATATAACTTGACACTCACCAAAAGAAGAAATTTCTCTCTCCAACTCCTCATCATTGAAAAGAGGCATTCAAGATATTTTTATTGGCCTGGGAATGGTGGCTCATACTTGTAATCCCAGCACTTTGGGAGGCTGAGGCAGGCGGATCACTTGAGGGCAGGAGATTGAGACCGGCCTGGCCAACATGGTGAAACCCCGTCTCTTTGAGAGGTGAGTCAGATGGATCACTTGAGGTCAGGAGATTGAGACCAGCCTGACCAACATGGTGTAACCCCATCTCTACTAAAAAAACAAAAACTAGCTGGGCGTGGTGGCGCGAGCCTGTAATCCCAGCTACTCGGGAGGCTGAGGCAGGAGAATCGCTTGAACCCATGATGCAGAGGTTGCAGTGAGCCGAGATTAGGCCACTGCACTCCAGCCTGGGGGACAGAGCGAGACTCCTTCTCAAAACAACAATGAAAAAAGATATAGGCTCATGCCTATGATCCCAACACCTTTGGGAGGCTGAGGTGGGCAGATCACTGGAGGCCAGGAGTTCAAGACCAGCCCGGACAACATGGCGAAACCCTGATTCTACTAAAAATACAAAAATTAGCTGGGGGTGATGGTGCATGCCTGTAGTCCCAGGTGATTAGGAGGCTGAGGCACGAGAAATCACTTGAATCCAGGAGATGGAGGTTGCAGCGAGCCAAGATCATACCATTGCACTCTAGCCTGGGTGACAGAGCAAGACTCTGTCTCCAAAAAAAAAAGGAGGAAAAAAACCGAGAATTATATCTTCTTTGTACTCTACTGATATGCTGAACCTATTGTATTTTCAAGTATTAGATTTTATACATATTAAATCTAAAAGTGTATGTCTTATATATTAAAATGTTTGAAAAATAGTAGAGTCATCAAAGAGAATATAATAAAAACAGCCTCTTAAAAAAAAGTTTGATTCTTAATATTTGTTGGTACAATATACTAAACCCTCCTGGGTTTGTTTTGTTTTGCTTTAAGTAGAACCAATGATGGTCCCATCTCTTCGCAGGAAATTGGGTTCAGTGAGGGGCCGCTGCAGCCACACACAGTCCTTAAGTGGCAGTCCATTTCTAACTCAGAGCCTCTAGCCATCACACTAATCCTGGCAATATGAGAGTGAGACAGCCAGATCAAAGCCCATTTAGAGAAAAAAAGAAAATAATTCCAAACTGCTCCTTTGATGTCCCATTAGGCCATTAATATACATCACATCTGTTTAATTTAAAACTTCTGCCCAGTGCTGGTATGAGTTAATTGCACACCTCTCAAGACCCAGCATTAAGTTACTATGTGCTTGAATGGGAAACATGATTTGTGTGGTAGTTAATGATGGGGTTTAGAGTCAAGTCCATAGTCATGCATTCTCTATTCTCTCCACCAGCCTGACTGCATGCTTCTCATAAATAACATTTTCAGTGGATGAGAGGACCGTAAATCTGTCCAGAGGCGGGACACCCTGTTCTGCTCTCTTCCTGGACACTACCTTTTAATTCACTAGAGGATAATGAGAAGTTGGAAAGTAAGTATCTTCTCTCTCAGTGGCCTATAGTCATTTCTGTCCTGCCTTATTCTGTGTTACGGAAGAGATGGGAGGTTGTTAGGTTTTTGACAATATCTCTAACATACAACCATCATTTAGAATATCATTTCTATTCATATTCCAGGCATTTTAGAGCATGGTCCTGTTTTTTGATTATAGAACGTTTTATTTTAGAGATTTATCAAGCTTTGTGCAAAAACTGGAGGAGCTGAAATAATGGGGAAAAATGTAAAGAAGACACAAAGCTTTAAAATTATATAAAATGGCCGGGCGCAGTGGCTCACGCCTGTAATCCCAGCACTTTGGGAGGCCGAGGCGGGTGGATCAAGAGGTCAGGAGATCGAGACCATCCTGGCTAACACAGTGAAACCCCGTGTTTACTAAAAATACAAAAAATTAGCCAGGCGTGGTGGTGGGCGCCTGTAGTC
The DNA here is from genome assembly GCF_029289425.2 of Pan paniscus. NCBI lineage: Eukaryota > Metazoa > Chordata > Mammalia > Primates > Hominidae > Pan > Pan paniscus. The sequence goes on from NC_073258.2 coordinate 103,070,297, forward strand.
CCAGCTACTCGGGAGGCTGAGGCAGGAGAATGGTGTGAACCCAGGAGGCAGAGCTTGCAGTGAGCCGAGATCAAGCCACTGCACACCAGCCTGGGCGACAGAGTGAGACTCCATCTCAAAATAATAAAAATAAAATAATATAAAATATGCTGGGTGCAGTGGCTCACGTCTGTAATCCCAACACTTGGGGAGGCCGAGGCAGGTGGATCACTTGAGGTCAGGAGTTCAAGACCAGCCTAGCCAACATGGCGAAACCCTGTCTCTACTAAAAACACAAAAATTATCTGGGTGTGGTAGTGTGCACCTGTAGTCCCAGCTACTCCGGAGGCTGAGGCAGGAGAATCGCTTGAACCCGGGAGGTGGAGGTTGCAGTGAGTCGAGATCACACCACTGCACTCCAGCCTGAGCAACAAAGCGAGACTCTGTCTCAAAAAAAAAACACAAAGTATATAAAATAGCATCATCAACTCTGTTTAACTTTAGCTAATGTGGGAAATGCCATATCAGCATTAGCAGATTTTAGCAGAAAATGGCTCCTGCCTTTGCCTCCTGTCTTTACAGTACAGCAAGAGAAGCAGGTCTGTATTCATGGAAAGAAACTGGAAGAAGTAACTGCAGGTGCTAGGGAGGGAATGGAGCCATGTGAACAGGTGAGTCGGGGTACAGGTGCAGAATGGGAGAGACTAGTGTGCATGTATGTCCATGGATTAGCACTCTCAGGAAAGGGATCCCTAATATGAGAAAGCCAGCATGGTCTAAAACCATGGGCCTCGTGAACAATACTTGGGTATCTCTAGACAAATTTTTTTTAAAAGAAAGAAAAAGTTCATAAGGGTTTAGCACTCTTCTTGCAGTCCTGAAGTGCAGCCTAGGAAGAAAGGCAACCTTTAAAAGGGAATGTAGGCTGGACACAGTGGCTCATGCCTGTAATCCTAGCACTTTGAGAGGCCAAGGTGGGCAAATCACTTAAGGAGTTCAAGACCAGCTTGGCCAACATGGCGAAACCCCGTCTCTACTGAAAATACAAAAATTAGCCGGGTGTGGTGGTGTGTACCTGTAGTCCCTGCTACTCTCGGGAGGCTGAGGCACGAGAATCGCTTGAACCTGGGAGGCGGAAGTTGCAGTGAGCTAAGAGGGTGCCACTGCACTCCAGCCTGGGTGACAGAGTGAGACTCCGTCTCAGGAAAAAAAAAAAAAAAAGGGGGAATGTAAGTAAGCCTTAGTTGTGCCTGTTTTAGAGTTAGCCTACCTGGGAGACAGATGGCGGGTGGAGGGAAGAACCAGAATGATAAAGACCATACATTACACAAGTCAATGTTAGCTAGTTTTCCTCAAGGTCAGTGAACGCTGACTAATGTCAACATATTAGGTTAGAGAGTATCTTAAACTTCCACCAAACAATCCTGAAAAAACGAAAGGGAATATATATCCTGAGGGTGAGAGGGCTGTTGGAGAGATGATGCTGGCACTGCAAACAAAAATTTCTTTAGAATTTGCTGTTTGATCTTAAAAATTCATATACATGTTGCATTCTGTTTGGTTTTTAATATAAAATATTTTAGGCTAATCACCATTCAGCAAAATTGATTCTCCAAAAAAACTGCATCCCTGTTAGTCTATGATTTTGCAAAGTCTATAGGCCATTGCTATGGGAATCTCTGAGGGGGCTGTACTGTCTGTCATTTGAGAAGCACATGAAAAGCAATTAGCTCATTTCCAAATGTTGTATATGAAAATATTGTGACTTTTGTAAAGCGTATTCAATCATTTAGCCAAATATTTTAATAGCCTGAAGAATCCCAGGGAATATAAAGTTAAACTTTGGCCTGTTCTGTTCTCAGTTGAGCAGATGAAGCTTTGCATGACTCCTTTCCTGCAGGAGATGCTTAGTTAAATCAGAGGCATTGCTCATTCTAAAAATTTGATCCAAATCTAGAGTTAGTGTTAAATGACACCATATGTTTCCTTTGGTTAAATAAGGTCAATAAATCATGTTCCTTTTTGTTTCAGAAAACTGAGATATTTTAGTCTATTCATGTTGAAAGAACACTAATTGTGAATTTAAAAAACATGAAGGGTTGCGTGGCTCTAAAAAACATGGAGGGGGAGCGTGGCCCTAAGTCTGTACTTGGCCTGATGCTCTTATCTTCAGAATTCTGGGGTATATGAGGTATTACTATAAAGATACAGGTCTGCTTCAAAAAACATATATCTTATTTTATTTTATTTTTTAGAGATAGGGGCTCTGCCGGGTGCAGTAGCTTATGCCTGTAATCCCAGCACTTTGGGAGGCCGAGGCGGGCGGATCACGAGGTCGGGAGATCGAGACCATCCTGGCTAACACGGTGAAACCCCATCTCTACTAAAAAATACAAAAAGTTAGCCGGGCGTGGTGGCAGACGCCTGTAGTCCCAGCTACTGGGAGGCTGAGGCAGGAGAATGGCGTCAACCCGGAAGGCAGAGCTTACAGTAAGCCGAGATCGCACCACTGTACTCCAGCCTGAGCGACAGAGCAAGACTCTGTCTCAAAAAAAAAAAAAAAAAAAAAAGAGATAGGGGCTCCCTGTGTTGCCCAGACTGGTCTTGAACTCCTGGGCTCAAGGGATCCTTCTACCTTGGCATCCCAAAATGCTGGGATTACGGGTGTGAGCCGCTGCGTCCTACCACAAGTATGCTTTGCTTTTCTTTCTTTTTTTTTTTTTTTTTTCCTTTTTTAACTTCTTATTTAAGAAAAAAAAAAGAGAGAGAGAGACGGGGGATCTCACTTTGTTGCCCAGGCTGGTCTCAAACTCCTGGGCTCAAGCAATGCCCACCTTGCTTTTCTTATGGCCTAAAGTAAGTAAAATAAAATGCTTTGAGAAATGATGGCATTGTTAAATAAACATATAACAAGAAAAGACAATACTCACTTGAATATACAAGTTAAAATTTAAAAATCATCAGTAACTAAATGAACATCAGAGTTAAGCACGAATTCCTTCCTTCAAAAAATGAAAAATCTCATTTTCATTTTTTGAATGAATACTCAGGCCTCTTTGATTATTATAACGATCCCAAAGTCCCTATACTACTCAATAATTATTTTGCATGAAAATATGTGGAGGAGGAGGGGATTAATAAAGATAAAAATCTCTTAATTCAATATAAACAATTTAACTGTTCAAGAATTCCCCAAGTAAATTTTATCTACATAGTGTGGGTTAAATGTGGGGGGAAAAGGGATGGTAGATGCAAAATGCAGTTATTTGCTTCAAAAATCTATCTGTGTGAGTAGCTCCAATGTATAAAAGATAAATGAAGAAAGTTTTACCTGCTTGTTTCCAATGCCTCCGACTTATCTGGGTGGATCTTCCCCTCTGACTCATTCTGGAACAGTCCTCCATAAGTCAAGGAGACAGTTTACAAGCTGGGGAGGTTTCCCTTCATAACGGCTGAGGGAACTTATTCTCTCCACAACCATGGTTCAATGTGTCAGGTACTGACATAAGGAAAGAATGTCTCTGACCTAAGGAATTCATAATCTAATAGGGGAGACGGACAAATAAATAGGTAAGTTTAAAAATGTCAAGTTCCCTGTCAAGGTAGAAAAGTATAGGGTGTCTTGGAGCACAGAAGAGGGTGTCCAGAAAGGCAAATGCAGATCAGATACAGAAGCAAGGCGTTGGGGTCCAAAATGCCCAGGTGGATGTCCTGGTCGGATCTCCAGAGTCCTACAGAGGACTTCCTCCACACGGGGCGGGTCAGTTTCAACCCATGGGAATGAAAGGGGGGGGAAACATGGAGAGCAGCTTCCAGCGCAGGGGGAGGAAAACATTCCCCAAGGAAATACTAGATTCCTGAAATATGTCCAGCCCTTGTGGAAAAGATGTAGTTCGGGCTGCAATTCAAGTAAACTTCGGAGAAGCTTCAAAAGCTCCGACTTGGCAATTCAACTCAAAGGGCTCTTCCAAGCTCTTCCTATTCAACTGCAACTTCTAAGGCAAAGTCATTGTTTACAGCCTGGCGGAGTTGGAAGAGTCTCCAAAAACACAACTTGCCGTGACAGTTGGAGTTTATAACCACCCTCGGACTTTAATGACAGGCAAGTCTGAGAAACTTCCAGCACCACGGCCTGACTGACTTCTGCAGGGCTGGAGGGAACGGTGGGTCCCAGATTTGGGACCACCCTTCTGCAGTGAATACCTCCCCCACATTCTCGTTTGCCACGCCTCTAGGCCACCTGGAGCTGAAGTTTCGCTGTTTTCCACGGCATTTCCGGAATGCCAGGGCATGCCCTGTCAATCCTGCACGCCCTGCGGCCCCGCTGCTTTCTCCACCGGGGCAGCGCTCAGAGTAGGCGGGGCATGCGGGTGGGGCGGGGCTCCAGCCAGGGTGGGTGGGGCCTCTGCACGAACACCTGCCTGTACTTGGGCCCGGAGCTTGGATCTCTGCCAAGAGAGCTCCAACAGCCCCAGCCATCCCCGGCAATCAGGAGGCAGCGCCGCTCGGCTGCTGCAGAGGGCGTTGCCCGACTTAGCGACAATTTTGTCCTACCTCCTCTATATACCTTGCTCAAGTGACTGGACTCTCGAGATTCAATTTCCTTATTCACAAAATGGGGTTGATTAATGTTAAATTTCACAGCCGTTTGAGGATTAAAAGAATGACGTATCTATATTGTTTATGTGCCAAGCACTGACACTTATTCATTAGTGCTCGTTTCTTTCCTTTTGCTTTCCAAATTCAGTCTGATTCAGCAAATAGCTACCGAGGGTCTACTTGTTTCCAGTCACTGGGGATTTAATGGCAAAATAACCCTCAAGAAGCTTATTGCCTGGTGGAAAAGACCAACAGGTAAACGGGCAGTGGGAAGTGCTGTGAGGGTGGAATTGCTGGGTGGTGGACAGGTGGAGGGGGCTGTGGAGGAAGAGCACGTTGCAGCTAGTTAGAGAGGTAGGATGAGAGCAAGGACAGGGAGAAGCTGGAAGTAGTACAGACCCTCTGGAAAGGTGAAGCAGGATCATGGGGCCAGATCATGAAAGAATTCCTAAATTATAAATTCTAGTGGCTATAGATTTTTATCTTGAAGCAGAGAGGAAACATGGAAGTATCTTAAGCAAGAGACTATGATGTGATTTGGATTTTAGAAAGATTCCTCTGGGTAGAGATCACATCGATGCAAGGCACAATTTAGCTCCTAAGCTCATTATTAGCAGCTTCATTTGAGGGTCACATAAAGAATTCCCCTAGGGTCTAAATAAAGTATTTGGAATTTTTCAGGTCAGGCCATGTAATTCTGAATTCTAGAAAATGACTAGAATTGGTTAGTTCTTTCTCTATAACTGGAATTGAGTTGGGTTTTAATATCCCTTCTATAAACCAGGCTTGATTTCAAACCAAATTTTATTACTCAGTTGGAAAAAGAAAACTTTTATACCTACATTAATCAACTGCCCCTTTGTAAACTTGCTTTCTCACTCACCTCCACGTGCCTAGCTTCTGGGATCAAGAAGCCAGGAGACAATGAAAAGTGTTATCAGACTTGCATTAAGACCAGCCCCTCCTTAAAGATGTTCTGGAGACAGAACTTAATCAGGTGGAGTTGGGCAGGGCTGAGGCTTCAGGCTCAGGCTTGCAGGCTGGTTTGGGGGATTAAAAACCTAAACAAGTTAGTTGGATTGTTCCTCTCCCATCATTTCCTGTTAGGTGATATGTGAGTTGGTTATGTTCTTATTTTAATGATTCACCCCTGAACATTGCTTTTGAAACAGCAGTTTGCAGGGTTAGCGAATAACTGTGCTGTCATCCCTATTTAAACCCAGTGAACAGTGATTTAATCTCAGATGTGCTCAGTGCAGGCTTCAGGTTCTCTCTGTCTAGTCCTATCATTGCATGGGATGGGTGACTGAGCTGGTGTGGGGATGAATTAATTGGCTCCTCCTCAGAGTTCCTCCAGGTGGGCAGGTTCTAAAAGAGTGAGTCTTGTCAGCACCAACTCCTTTTTTGTGTGTGGCAGAAGGTAGGTCTGAAATTTTGCCCTGAGTTGCTCCTAATTTGTTCAGTGATCTGGAATTGCTCTTTCCATTCTTTGAGGCTTAGTTATAAAACAAGAGTTTGATAACATGCTGGAAATTTCCTTCCAGCTCTAGGAGGGTTCTGGTCATCAGAGCAGTCAATATCAAATCCCTACATTTAAAGGTACAGCATGAAACTATAAAGAATTATCCTCAAACGCTCCTCTGGGTCTACACCTTTGCCTGGCAAGCAGTCTCTTTGTCATTGCAAATTGATTTCTAAATGAAACTGCAAATCTTGTCAAATATACAGGATTACATCAAGCTGATGAAAGTAATAATGGAGATAGCAAGTTCTTTGCACAAACAGGGGTCTTGCTAGGGAGATTACCTAAAAGCTGAAGAAAAAAAAATAAACAAGAATGATGACAACCTAAGTGCTTCAAAAGAGAATGATTAGATTAGCAAAGGATTAATAGAGACATTTTGAAAAAACTTGGTGAAGCCTATTTACATTTTTATAAAAATGGCAAGTCAAACATGATGGAAAATACCTGAAAAGTGATGTCAATAAAACAGTAAATACTTGATTTATTGGAATTATAAATAATACTTGTTTTATAATTTCATTATGTTTTTCAAAATGAAATCCAAACTTTTTTCTATGAAATTTTGGTTTCCCCTTTGTGTCCATTTTAAATGGCTTTTTCGGATATCACTATTTCCTTTATTAATCTTCAATCTTGTTTCAAAAGGGATTTAAGAGGCCTAACATTCTGTGTTGAATACCAGTATATTCTAAACTCTGTTGCCAAATAAATCCATTTTTAATACCTCTGATGGTTCTCATTTTAAAAATATATTTTGCCTATTAATTGGCATTTTTTTCTTCTTCTTTTGAGATGGAGTTTCACTCTTGTCACCCAGGCTGGAGTGCAATTGTGCGATCTTGGCTCCACCTCCTGGGTTCAAGCAATTTTCCTCCTTCAGCCTCCTGAGTAGCTGGGATTACAGGCACCCGCCAACACATGTGGCTAATTTTTGTATTTTTAGTAGAGACAGGGTTTCGCCATGTTGGCCATGCTGGTCTCAAACTCCTGACCTCAGGTGATCCACCCTCCTTGGCCTCCCAAAGTGCTGGGATTACAGGCGTGATCCACCACGCCTGGCCGCCAGCAAATTTTTTTCTTTCATCTATCTTTTTTGTCTAGATATATATCCTCTTTTCCTTTATCAGTGACTTACAGACTTATCTTTCACAGTAATGATGAAACTAGCATATTTAGTCCTGGTGTGGTGGCCGGTGCCTGTAATCCCAGCTATTTGGGTGTTTTCAAACCACCATTTCCCCAATGACCCCAGCCAGAACTCTGAAGTTATCCTTGAGTCTTACCTCTACCTTGTCCCTTCCATCCAATCATTGTTTCGATATGTATTTATTAAGGCTCCAGTAAGTGCCAATCACTGTTTCTGTATGTGGAAGGATAGAAGGGTGAACCAGACAAAGTCTTCACCGTAACACAACTCACATTCTCTCTCATTCTAGTGAGGGACACAGTCAACCTACAAACAAGTATAGATTTTATTGTCAGATATTGGTAATTGCTATACAGAAAATAAATAAGGGTAAGGAGATGAAGAGTGGGGGGGCTATTTTAGGAAACCTGACTATATATATTAATCTCCTAAAAGCCTCCATACCATGTCTTTCCATTCCACTGACATTATTAAGGCACTTCATCATCCCCTGTCTGGATGGCTCTAACTATCTCACGCCCTTTACTACCTTGAGCCCTAAATCATTAGACCCATATCTGATCACGTTATAGCCCTGCTCAAAATACTTCAGTGGGTCTCTATCCCACAGAGTATAAAGCCTAAACATCTCTGCCCTCTTGGCTGATAACCTTTCCTCCTATTTCAGTGAACGAATAGAAGCAATCAGAAGAGAATGTTCATGTCCTCCTGATACCGCGAGTACCCACCTTCCCGCATTTTTTGCCCAAATGTTCTGCTTTTCCTTGTGCTTTTAGGCATGCACTGTTTACACTCCTAAAATCAACACCTCCCCTTGTAGTCTAGATCCCATCCCTTCAAATGCCTAAGGATTTCACTCTATCAGTTTCCACTTTCTCTTCTGCATGATCAAATTTCCTCTCTTTACAGGAACATTTCCATCGCAAACATCTTATTTCTAGCATTATAAAATTCCTTGTTGATCCTCTTTTCCCTTGGTTACAGCCTCATTTCCCCTATCGCCAAGGCTCGACGTTCAGTCCTCTTGTCTCTTGTACACTTAGTCTCTTCCTGATATCACCCAGTTTCATGGCTTTAAACCCCGCCTACCAGTATATGCTGACATCTCCTCTTTTATCTTCAGCCTAAAACTCCCCTTTGAACTACAGACTTGTATATCTAGCTGCTCTACAAAGCCTTGTCCTCTCTTCTTTACATTTCAGTAATGATAATGCCATCTTTCCTAGATTCTGAAGCCAAAAACCTTGGAGTCGATCTTGAAGTTCTTTATTTTACGTCCAGCCCTCACATTCAAGTATTTGCTCAAATGTCATCTTCTCAGTGAGTCCTTCCTGTCTGCTGTATTTTTTTAAATTTATTTTAATTTTTTTATTTTTTTGACATGGAGTCTCACTCTGTCGCTGAAGCTGGAGGGCAGTGGTGTGATCTTGGCTTACTGCAACCTCTGCCTCCCAGGTTCAAGTGATTCTCCTGCCTCAGCTTCCTGAGTAACTGGGACTACAGGCACATGCCACTACACCTGGCTAATTTTTGTATTTTTTAGTGGAGACGGGGTTTCACTATGTTGGCCAGGCTGGTCTCGAACTCCTGACCTCTTGTGATCTGCCCACCTAGGCCTCTCAAAGTGCTGGGGTTACAGGTGTGAGCCACCAAGCCCAGCCCTGTTTGCTGTGTTTTAAATGGCAACTCTCTTCCTACAAGTACTGTCTGTCACCCTTCCCTGATTTATTCTTCTGCATAGCATTCATTTCCATCTTCCATAAAGAGTGTCACGAATGTATGCCATTTCTCTGTATATGAGATACTGTTTTTGGTTTAGTATCTTAACTAGGGAGGAGGAAAGGGTAGTTTCAGGAGCTTCCCCTAGGCTACCACATTAGTGGATAGTTCTTACCTCCCTGGCTAAGGACTCAATGTGGGTTTCTGCTGAATATGTCTATTCTAGTAACACATTTAGGGAGTAGGGAAATGGACATTGGAATGTCCACTGGAATGCAGAGCCATTCCATTTATTAATTAAGTTAAACTCCATTTATTATTTTATTGTCATATGCTTCACTCTACAAGGAGACTCATGATATTGCTTTGAGTCTTTGAGTATCAATTTCAAATCAGATTGGCATCCAGTGGTTCTTGAAATGCCCCTTCTCCAGTGTGCAGCTATTTGAGTACATGGCCACTGGTCTCTTGGGCTAGGAGAATCTTTACCATATATACTTGCCATGGTGTTTCAGGGTCCTTCCTCTTGGAGACATACCCTCTCTTTTAGTCAGTGGGTTCCAAAGTTGGAAAACTGGCTCAAGGTTCAGAAATGGAGCCGGGCATGGTGGCTCACGCCTATAATCCCAGCACTTTGGGAGGCTGAGGCGGGTGGATGACCTGAGGTCAGGAGTTCAAGACCAGCCTGGCCAACATGGTGAAACCCCGTCTCTCCTAAAAATATAAAAATTAGCCAGGTGTGGTGGCACACACCTGTAATCCCAGCTACTCAGGGGGCTGAGGCAGGAGAATCACTTGAACCTAGGAGGCAGAGGTTGCAGTGAGTCAAGATCATACCACTGCACTCCAGCCTGGGAAACAGAGTGAGACTCCATCTCAGGAAAAAAAAAAAGTTCAGAAACTTGGAAAAGCATTTTGACTTTTTATTGAGCTAACTGCTGTCAGCCTCCTGTTTATCCATCTTTGATTTCTTTGGATTGTATAGCTTGAGTTCCCCCTTGTTGGCTGCCTGTGTGGAGGCTGAGTTCTGTTAATTATCTCTGTAACTCTTTGGGTCAATCTTCCCTGGCTGCCCCTCTGATCATGCCATTCATTATGGTAATTGCATATACCCACCTTTTAATAGCTAAGCTCTTCCACCTGGCCTCTGCTTTAGGGTCCTAAAACCCTGTGGCTGTTAATCACCTCTATTCTGTAATGATGCCTCCTGATAGCAGCCCTGGCCTAGAGAGAAAAGCCACTACTGATCTTGTTGGTGATTGTCTTAGTCCATTTGTGCTGCTACAAAAAAATACCTAAGACTGGATAATTTATAAAAAACAGACATTTATTTCTCACAGTTCTGGAGGCTGGGAAGTCCAAGATCAAGCTGCCAACAGATTTGGTGTCTGGTGAGGCTGCACACTCCAGAGGGGCAGAACGCTGTGACCTCACATGGCAGAACTGAAGAGCAACCTAAGGTAATGCTGTGTGAAGCCTCTTTCATTAGAGACTTAATCCCATTCACGAGGGAGGAGCCCTCATGGCCTAATCACCTCTTAAAGGCCTCACTGCTTAACACTACCACATTGGCAACACTAGAACTCTGGAGGGGACACATTCAAACCATGGCAGCGATACTGGCACCACTCTCATCAGCACATTCTTTGTTGCTTTGGAAATTGATATATCTATTGGGTAAAAGGCCCTGCCATGGAACATAGTCCTCTGATGGTTTTTTTTTTTTTTTTTTTCTGGCCTTATATCATTACTTGCAGGCTCATTTCTCTGAGCCTTTTTTTTTTTTTTTTTTTTTTGAGACAGAGTTTTGCTGTGTCACCCAGGCTGGAGTGCAGTGGTGCAATCTCGGCTCACTGCAGCCTCTGCCTCCTGGGTTCAAGTGATTCTCATGCCTCAGCCTCCCGAGTAGCTGGAACTACAGGTGTGCACCACCATACCTGGCTAATTTTTGTATTTTTGGTAGAGATGGGGTTTCACCATCTTGGCCAGGCTGGTCTCAAACTCCTAGCCTCCAGTGATCTGCCCGCTTCTGCCTCCCAAAGTGCTGGAATTACAGGTATGAGCCACTGGACCAGGCCTCTCTGAGCCTTTTAATACCTTCTGCTTTCCAGCATGTCCACCTCACTTAGTGTGGGCTTTCACTTTTCCCTGCTTCTAGGACCCATCCTAGCAGCCTGTCTGCAACACTTCTGGGGGTCTTTTCCAGGTGTTAAATGCTATATTCTGCTCTGAGTTGATAAACTCTAACTTTCCCTTATCCACTATCCTTTCCCTTATCCTTTCATGTTTCACTCTCCTTAGTCTAATTCCACACATAGTCTCCTGGCTACTGCCAGTACTTGCTGGCTGGGACCTGCAGCCTCTTTGTATCAGTTCCTTTCCTTCCTTATCAGACCCGGCATGACCCCATCTGGGTTATATTGTGACTTAACCTAGTTATTAGCCTTGGGGCCAGCAGGTTCTGTGGGGACTGATCTTGTGGTGGGACAGGGTATTTTGCAGTATGTAAAAATCCCTATTAATTGCCATATGATTGAGCCAAGATCTATCTTCCAGAGAAAACTGAAGTTTTAAACTATAAGCGGTGTATGTAATTAAAGTTCCCTGTCCTAAGACTGTTTTGTGCACTGATGACATTTTTTTCCTTTTTTAAACCTAAAGGCAATGGAAGACTTTTCTTTCAAGTAGTTGCCTCTGCTTTTACCTGTTTCTACCTGATTTTCATTTCCCATGTCATCAGCCATTTGTTCTCACAGTAGGAATGTTGCATGTATGAATGTTTCCTGTCATCATATACTTTTTATTATTTATGAGAAATGGATAGCTTGTGGACTTATTGGCAGGCAAGGAAAACATTGTGAAAGTTGATCTCTGTTGCTACTAACTAGCAAATTGGTAGTAATCACTTAATAGGAGTGGAAAAGTACAAATTGTATTTGATGCAGCAAAGTGGTAATTTCTTCAGATACACAACATCACTTGTTTGTCCTTATTGTGAAGTTAACTGAGACTGGCACCCACATTGCTTTAAGCCCTGGCTCACCATACCACATCCCTCAGCACAGCCAGTTCCAAACTACAAATGGGCTATGTTCCAAAAACGTGGTTGAAAATCAGTTTAAGACTCAAATCACTTTTTCCATGGAAACGATGTAATAAGTAAAAGTCCAGTCAACTGGCTGGTTCCCCCAAAATCTATTTAGCACACAACATGGCTGAAATTGAGCTGGCAGGAGTAGTATTCTACATGGCCTCCTCCTCTTCCTGCACCCCTAATCTCATCTGCTCTCCACGCAGCAGCTGCCAGTGATTTTTCTAAAGTATAAGCCTCATCATATGACTCAGTGCTTAAAATGCATCCCAGAGCCCTACATCAAATCAATTCTCAATTCTGTGCCCTGAACACTTCTCTAATCTTAATGTTTTTCTCCATTCCCATTGCTGTGATCTTAACATAGGCTGTGATCTATTCTTACCTAGACTATGAGAATAGTCTCCTAACAGTTCTCCCTATGTCTAATCACATCACCTTCCAATGTGTCCATCATGCTGCTGCCAAACTCTGGAACTTGTCAGGCATGACCTCTCCGTCCTGTCACAACCCACTTTTAGAGCCTCATTTGCTTCCACACCGACTCACATACTTCGGCACATTGTATTTTCTTTACTTGGTATTTCCTGAGAAATTCCTGATCAAAGCCATGTGTCAGCTTCTCTGGGAAGTCTTTCCCTACAGCCAGAAAGAGGAAGTCACTCATTCCCCACTGCTTCCACAGCACTGTCAATATTGCCCACCATGTGCTAGGTGCGATGGATAATCAATGGGAATATCAAGGAGACAAATTCCCACCGCCTGCTCTCAAGGAGCTCACCATAGACAGAAAAAGAAATCGCTAATTAGAAACCACTGTGAGGGCTGCGCATGGTGGCTCACACCTGTAATCCTGGCACTTTGGGAGGGTGAGGCAGGCGGATCACCTGAGGTCAGGAGTTCAAGACCAGCCTGGCCAACATGGCGAAACCCTATGTCTACTAAAAATATAAAAAGTTAGCAGGGCATGGTGGTGGGTGCCTGTAATCTCAGCTACTCTGGAGGCTGAGGCAGGAGAATCGCTTGAACCTGGGAAGTGGAGGTTGCGGTGAGCCAAGATCACACCACTACACTCCAGCCTGGGTGACAGAGTGAGACTGTCTAAAAAAAAAAAAAAAAAAAAAAAAGAAAAAGAAAAAGAAAAAAAAGAAAAAGAAACCATTGTGAGAAATATGTTAGATGGGCGTGGCCGGGCGCAGTGGCTTATGCCTGTAATCCCAGCACTTTGGGAGGCCGAGGCGGGCGGATCACGAGGTCAGGAGATCGAGACAGTGCTGGCTAACACGGTGAAACCCCGTCTCTATTAAAAATACAAAAAATTAGCCGGGCATGGTGGCGGGCACCTGTGGTCCCAGCTACTCAGGAGGCTGAGGCAGGAGAATGGCGTGAACCCGGGAGGCGGAGCTTGCAGTGAGCCGAGATCGCGCCACTGTACTCCAGCCTGGGCGACAGAGCGAGACTCCACCTCAAAAGCAAAACAAAACAAAAAAAAGGATAGGCGTGTCTTGAGTGCGGCAGATCCAAGGACTTTTACTTACCTAAGGGACCCGGCAGTCATTAAAGAGGTGGTGGTGATTTGAGTTGACTTGTGAAGGATGATCAGAGCTTCATGGAGTATTCCAAGGGAAAGGGCCTTACAAGTAGAGAGATGAGTAGTCAGCTCTCCACATCCATGAGTTATGCATCTGTGGATTCAACCACCTGCATATGGAAAATATTTGGAAAAAAAAATCATATCTGTACTGAACATGTACAGACTTTTTTCTCATTCTTTTTTTTTTTTTTTTTTTGACAGAGTCTTGGTCTGTTGCCCAGGCTGGAGTGCAGTTTGCCTCCTGGGTTCAAGCAATTCTCCTGCCTCAGCTTCCCGAGTAGGTGGGATTATAGGTATGTGCTACCATGCCTGGCTAATTTTTGTATTTCTAGTAGAGACGGGGTTTCACCATGTTGACCAGGCTGGTCTCGAACTCCTGACCTCAAGTGATTCACCTGCCTTGGCCTCTGAAAGTGCTGGGTTTACTGGCGTAAGCCACTGCGCCTGGCCTTTCTTTTTATTATTTTTTAAACAATAGTATAGCAGCAATTTACATAGTATTTAAATTGTAGTATGTATTATAAGTAATCTAGAAATGGTTTAAAGTATACAAGAGAGGCCAGGCATGGTGGCTCACGCCTGTAATCTCAGCACTTTGGGAGGCTGAGGCAAGCAGTCGTGGTGACGCACACCTGCAGTCACAGCTACTTGGGAGGCTGAGGCACGAGAATCACTTGAACCCAGGAGCAGAGGTCGCAGTGAGCCGAGATCATGCCACTGCACTCCAGCCTGCGTGACAGAGTGAGACCCTGTCTCAAAAACAAACAAACAAAAGTATGCAAGAGGATGTATGTAGGTTATATGCAAATATTACACCATTTTATATCAGGGACTTGAGCATCCTTGGATTTTGGTATCTGCAGAGGGTCCTGAAACCCCGATGGATACCAAGAGACAACTGTATTTGCAAAGGCATAAAGGCTTGGGAAGGTTTGGCATATTTGGAGAATTAAAAATAATTTTGTATGGCTGTAGGACAAGGTGTGTATGATAAAGCAGTGGGAACCAGGCAAAGAAGATCATTAAAGCCCTTACCAGCCAAGGTATGAAGTTTCCATTTTATTTTATACAAATGTCTATTACAGAGTTAAGGATTCCAGGTCATTCCATCTTCATATCACCTCTGATACCTAACATCATGCCTGGAACACAGTAGGCCTCCTCTTTACACTTTCTAAACTGATTTAAAATAGTTTTTGTCATCTCTAAGTGATAAAATCTGGGGAAATAGAGTTAAAACTAAAGTTAAATCTAACACATTTGCAAACAAATTTCTTATTTCCATGTGTTTGCTTTCATTATTTTAATACCCAAACAAACCCAGATACACAAGAAAATGAGCTATTACTTTTTCACTTTAATTTTATGTTTCTCCATGGTGTAAACATTTTAAAAATCAACTTCATATACTTTTCCAATTTAAAAAAGCTTATGTTTTGTTAATAAAGAAAATAGAAGCCTAAATATTGAAGGTAAAAAGTGATTTCCTCATTAATTTACATTCCCTCTGAGATTTATTGCACAGTAAATTAGTTAATTGCAAACCTTCTAACAATGTTTTACTCCATTATAGATTACTTTGGAAAAACAAACTTGATTTTTCCCTCTTGAACAATGAGTGGTTTATTTTAAAGTAGGTGAAAGGTAATGTGAAGGAAAAAAAAACCCAGCTTCACAGATGTATAGTTTAAAGTTTGCCAAGTACTTCGCGAAGGGTTACACTAACTTCAAACGGTTGGAAAGTATAATGTAATGTGAGAACTCGAAGGTCTTGTTTCTCTTTCAGCTCCCATTCTCACTCAGTCCCCTGCAAACCATCGGCATAAAGAGCAAAGTTTCAGAGATCACATCCTCTAGTGGAGAGCAAATGAACAAAAGGGGAAAGAGAGACGCGATGAATTGCACGTGCGCTATTATATTTGCAAGCGGGTTACATTGTCCTTGGATAAGAATTTTATATTCCCCGTGAGTCGGAGACTCTGTGCTCTGAATTATTATGTTGCTCAATTCAAGCGATGATCCAAGGCCAATGACAGTATACCAAGCTATCATTTCTTGGCAGGTCGAATAGTCATGTGTATATTTTATGTTCCTTATGAAAGTTAGGCAATATAAATATTGGTGATATGAAAGTTGATATTTTACATAAATTGTCAATTGCTAGTCAAACACGTCAAGGTTTTTTCTTTATGTGGTGGGGCTTTAAAATCTCAGCAGGGAGTTCTTTGAGTTTGAAGTGTCTCCCCTAAGCTTTCCATTTCAGACACTGTTTTTTTCCAAAACAGGTCTCAGTGTGTTGGTGTTTCCAAAGTGAAGATGATTCCTGTTCTTATTTTGTGGCTGTTCTTGCAGAATGCTATCAGCCCCAGATCTAGGGTAGAGGACAGGCTTGATTGGAGCCTTTGCCTGTTACAATGCATGATTCCACCACAGGCCAGCTGTGACCATTCCGCCCAGTGACAGCGTGGTTGTCTTTCCTCATAGGTGAAGGAGGTGACTTCTTATGGGACATGATTTCTGAAGCAGAAGTTTACCTGAGGTTCCTGGAAGAAATGTTTTCCCCACCTGTTGGCTCCCTGAGTATTAACATGCCAGATGCAAAGCTTCATTCATTCTATTAAAATGCAAATGAGCCCAACAGTGTAGTAAAACAGTTTGCTGCTAGAAGTTATTTACAATATAGTAAGTGTAACGCTCTTATTCACCCTAAGTACGGGTTTTAATAAAAAGTGGAAGGGATCGCAAGGGTATTGAGATCTCAGCAAGAGAAGGAAAGGGAAAAGTTTGTTTAAAAACAACATTAATAGAAGACATACCGTATAGAGAGAAAAACGCAGGCTGTGCATGTTCAAGATAACTTTCATTACAATTTTGCCTAAGCCAGGGTGAATGCAAATGTTTCAGTTTTAACAGACTGGATCATTCATTCAAAAAGCATTTATTGAATGCCTTCTCAAAAAAGAATGATAATTAGATTTTTTAAGTTATAAAGAAAATATAAAACCAAAACTGGAGAAATATATGCCAACATTTTTCCAATGGTTCCGTTGTCAAAGTAGAATTAGAATGTAAGTGCAGAGTTAAATTCCATTGTCTATCAAGAAGTAATTGTAAAGGAGCTATGTCTAAAAATGTATCTTTTCAGTGATTTTTGTTCTGAACAATCTTCTGCCTCAAATACATTTTGGATCTATGATTTGCAACCACATTTTTTTGGTGGGTCAAGATATCAGCACTGTAACTTTAAGAAGTTCATCATTAGCATGCATTTAAAAAAATGTACCAAGTTAAGAAAAAAATTGAATAAATGTACATCTGTCTAAAGCAGGGGTTAGCAGAGTACAGCCTGCAGGTCAAATCCAGTCTACTGCCTGTTTTGTTTTTGTTTTTGTTTTTGACTAGAATGTTAAGATACATTTTTAAATGGCTGCAAAAAAAAAAAAATCAAAAGGATAACATTTCATGACATGTTAAAAATTGTCTTAAATTCAAATTTCAGGGGCTGGGTGTGGTGGCTCACACCTGTAATCCCAGTACTTTGGGAGGCCGAGGTGGGTGGATCACCTGAGGTCAGAAGTTCAAGACCAGCCTGGCCAACATGGCAAAATCCCATCTCCACTAAAAATACAGAAAATTAGCAAGGCCGTGTGCAGTGGCTCACGCCTATAATCCCAGCACTTTGGGAGGCCAAGGAGGGTGGATCATGAGGTCAGGAGTTAGAGACTAGCCTGGCCAACATAGTGAAACTACATCTCTGATAAAAACACAAAAATTAGCTGGGCATGATGGCGCATGCCTGTAGTCCCAGCTACTCAGGAGGCTGAGGCAGGAGAATTGCTTGAACCTGGGAGGTGGAAGTTGTGGTTAGCCGAGATCGCACCACTGCACTCCAGACTGGACAACAGAGCAAGACTCCATCTCAAAAACAAAACAAAACAAAAACAATAAAAACAAATCAACAAATCCTGAAACCCTTCTTCCTAGCATTCCCTATCTACGTTTTCTGCATTATTTAGCTTTATAGTATTTATCATTAACACAGCCTACATTTTACATATTTTTAAAAAATTGTATATAATTCCTTATTAGAATATTAATTAAATCCCAGGGATTTTTGTCTTTGTTTACTGTTGTATGCTGGAACCTAGAAGAGCATATGACTCCTATATATTGTAGTCGGTACTTGTTTGTTGTGTGTGTTAGTGGCTGAGCCAGGGCTTGTTGCAGACCTGCTTCCATGGTCAGGGAAGCTGGCAAGGTAATGGAATGAATGTGAGATTTTAACATCATATGTGTTTGGGTTCAGATTCTAATCGCAGCCTTTAGTAACTGTTGCAATTTGGAGTAGATTTCACCCAGATATCGGTGATGTAAACAAGGAAAAGGTTTATTCTTATTATTCTTTTGTGATAAAGAGGTCCAGCATTGATAGAGCAACTCCACAGTCATCAGGGACCCAAGCTTGTTCCACACCCCTTAGTATATGGTTTCCAATGGCCAGGCATGGTGGCTCACGCCTGTAATCCCAGCAGTGGGAGGCTGAGGCTAGAGGATTGCTTGAGCCTGGGAGTTCAGGACCAGCCTGGACAACATAGCAAGACCCCATCTCTACAAAATTAAAAAAAAAATTAGGCCGGGCACAGTGGCTCACACCTGTAATCCCAGCACTTTGGGAGGCTGAGGCAGGTGGATCACCTGAGGTCAGGAGTTCGAGACCAGCCTGGCCAACATGGTGAAAACCTGTCTCTACTGAAAATATGAAAAATTAGCTGGGCTTGGTGACGGGCACCTGTAATCCCAGCTACTTGGGAGGCTGAGGCAGAATAACCGTTTGAACCTGGGAGGCGGAGGTTGCAGTGAGCCAAGATCGCGCCATTGCGCAAGAGTGAAACTCTTGGGCAGCAAGAGTGAAACTCCGTCTCAAAAAAAAAAAAAAGAAAAAAAGTAGCCAGTAGTGATGACGCAAGCCTGTAGTCCTAGGTACTCGGAGGGCTCAGGTGGGGGATTGCCTGAGCCCAGGTGGTCAAAGCTGCAGTGAGCTGTGATCATGCCACTGCACTCCAGCCTGGATGACAGTGAGACCTTGTATGAAAAAAAAATAGAATATGGTTTCCATTCTCAAGTTTTTTCCTGGCTGTGGGAGCTCAGTCATGATGTCTGTGTTGGGGTGGGAGAAAAAACTCAGTTTCCTCTATTTAGTCTTCCCAGTGACTTCTGCTTCTCTCTCAGTGACTATGAGTAGGCTGGAAAATGTAGTAATTAGGGTGGGCATATTGCCAACCCAAATAAAACTTTTCTCTGTTGGTAAGAAAAAAGGAAAGGGTGGTAATAGGTAGATGACTAGTAGTCACTGACATAGTAGCTGCCTAACTTGGGCAAATTACTTAATGATATCTACCTTGTGGATTGTATTAGATTTCCAGGGCTGCCATAGCAAATTACTACAAATTGCGTAGTTTAAAAAAATAGAAATTTATTCTCTCACAGTTTAGGAGGCCAGAAATCCAAAATCAAGGAATCAGCATGGTTGCTTCCTTGCCAGAGGCTCTGAGAGAGAAATCACTCCAGGCCTCTCTGGGTCTCTAGGGGTTTCTGGCAGTCCTTGGCCTTCCTTAGCTCAAAGGCCCTTCACTCCAATCTGCCTCATCTTCTCTGTGTCTCTGTGTGTTCTTCTGTCTCTTATAGTGACAATTTCCTTGGAGTTGAGGCCCACCCCCCTCCAGTATGATCTCTCCATTCTTACCTTAATCGCATCTGCAATAACCCTATTTCCAAACACAGTCACATGCTGCGATTCCAGGTAGACGTGACTTTCTGTGGGATACTATTCAGCGTACTACATAGAGTTATTATGATAATCAAAGATTCTGGGTATAAAGTGCTGGCATAGTCTGTCATATCAGGAAAATAGATCTTTTTTTACTCAGAAGTCAGTATGAAACTACATGTAAATCACAAAACTCTTTTTGGAAGTTATAGCATGAAATGGGGATACCTTTTTCTGCCTTTTTATACTTGTTTATATGTAGCTTCTTGCACATATCATAGGCATTTAGTTCCATTAACTGAGTGAAGCCTGAGGATTACATTTGGAGAAAAGTAGGTGTTGGACTTAAGCAACATCATTCATCTGTACCGTGAGGAGGAATGTTAGGAACATGAGTCAAAGTGCATGTGGCAGGTGCATTTTGGGTTGCACGCCCTGCTCAGAGTCATTCCTCCCTTTCTAGGAACTGCCAGCAGCTGGGACACTCCTAGCAGACTGCCCAGAGGCCATAGGTGATTGGTCTATGGATGAATCCTCATCCTGGCCTATCAGATCATTTTTTTAAAAAGAGACTGGAATTTTGAACTACAGATGTAAATAGGGGGTTACGGGGCCTGAGGCTATTTGATGCAGCCTCCTGTTTCTGCTTCCTGCTTACTCCAAGGGAAACCTACATCCTTCTGATTAATTTGTGCTTCGGGCTTTGCTGAAGCTGGCACAGGTCATTTTCTGCAACTCAGAGAGCCTTAATTTGTAAAATACTGAAGTTTCAGGATAGTAAACCCAACACACAAAGAATAGTAAACAGATATATCTACTTTCATATGTTTTCTATTTATTTTTTTGATCTTGAAATCGTTGACTAATGGCACAAACCTGATTTTAAAGCAACCTTTCATTTTATGGATAAACATTAGCACATTAAAATGTGCCAGTAGGGGACTGGATGTGGTGGCTCACGCCTGTAATCCCAGGACTTTGGGAGGCCAAGGCGGGTGGATCATTTGAGGTCAGGAGTTGGAGACCAGCCTGGCCAACATGGTGAAATCGCATCTCTACTAAAAATACAAAAATTAGCCAGGCGTGGTGGTGCAGGCCTATAGTCCCAGCTAATTGGGAGGCTGAGGCAGGAGAATTGCTTAAACCGAGGAGGCGGAGGTTGCAATGAGCTGAGATTGTATCACTGTACTCCAGCCTGGGCAACAGAGCAAGACTCTGTCTCAAAAAAAAAAAAAACTGCCAACAGGACCCAGTCTTCCTAAGAGGGTCAGTGGACCTTTAAATAGCAAGACTTGGGCTGTTCTGAACTCCAGGAATATGGAGCTAAATAGCCAGAAAGATGCCAATGAAGCTGGCACAGCCATTAGGATTTCTATTCAGTTCTGCATGTTCCTTTACTATCTATTATTTGGCTTGAAAAATCTAGGGCCCAGACTATAAGAAAGACAAAACAGAATGGAAGCTAAGATGGCCAGTTTTTATAGTAAAAAATCTATTCCAAGGGGATTGGGTTGACACTTTCTCTATTTGCAAATAGAGAAAAGTAAATTAAAGAAGAAAAAGCCACACAAGGTATTTTTTTTCTGAACATATGTATTTAAAATATTTGTCACTGCATTTTGACTTATTCAAATTGTTTAATATGATATTTGTTGGTTGTATTTTTAGTAAAATAGAATTAAAGGCAGTTTGTATTTTGGTAACTATTTTGTTCTGGTATCTTGGAGAGTGGAGTGAGGGGAAGATGATCTGAGAAAATTCTGGCATGGGGAGAGATGAGGAATGGGAGTTCTTTTTCACCTTCTAATGTTCTTGAGAATGCATCTCTTGGGGCTCAGGAAACAATACCCCAAATATGGCACTTTGGCCTGCTGAGTACTTTGATTTTTTTTGTTTGTTTTTTTGAGATGGAGTCTCACTCTGTCGCCCAGGCTGAAGTGCAGTGGTGTGATCTCGGCTTACTGCAACGTCCACCTCCCAGGTTCAAGTGATTCTCCTGCCTTGGCCTCCCGAGTAGCTGGTGTTACAGGTGCCCACCACCACACCCAGCTAATTTTTGTATTCTGAGTACTTTGAACTAAAGGAGATTGGAAAGCCTCAGAGGCAGTTTGAGGAGCAAAGTCTCAGTGGCTCACGCCTGTAATCCCAGCACTTTGGGAGGCCGACGCAGAAGGATCGCTTGAGCCTAGGAGTTCAAGACCAGACTGAGGAACATAGGAAGACCACATCTCTACAAAAATTTTTAAAAATAGCTGAATGGGGTGGCACATGCCTGTAGTCCCAGCTACTTGGGAGGCTGAGGCTCTAGAAGGATCACCTGAGCCCAAGAGGCTGAGGCTGCAGTAAGCCCTCATTGCACCACTGAGCTCCAGCCTGGGAGACAGAGCAAGACCCTGTCTCAAAAACAAACAAAAAACTCCCCAAAACAAAGAAGCAAAGTCTTTCTCTGACCTTCTCCCACCTGCCTGTTTCCCATCCACCTTCCTTCCCTGAAGTGAGTCATAGAAACCATAATTCCTCTTCCCCACTTTGGGTCATAGAAATTAGAATCCCTCTCCCTGCAAAGTAAGCCATAACATCTAGAAAGTTTACTCTCTCCCTTCTCCCTTGAACACCCTCATTCCGGAGGGGTCCTGCCTCATACCAGGGAGGAAAGAATGCTGCACAGAGAGGCCAAGAAAAATCTGAACGGACAAGACTTGCTGGGTTTCGCTCCCCAGTCTCTGACTTTCATCCAATCACATTTCTACATGGTTGTCCATTCTTCATCAAACCTAAGAATAAAAATAGAAAGTTTTTTCTGGGTCTTTGGGTCTTCATTTCTGAAGGCTCCTGTGTCATCACAAAATACTTTGATTAAATAAATTTGTTATGCTTTTCTCTTGCTAATCTGTCTTTTGCTATAAGAGTTTTGGCCGTGATCCTTATGAAGGGTGAGACAAACAATTTGGAAATGGCATGCAAACAGATAGGACTACCTCCATTATCGTATGTAAGAATAGGAATTATGGGCTGGACATGGTGGCTCATGCCTGTAATCCCAGCACTTTGGGAGGCCAAGGCCGGTGGATCGCCTGAGGTCAGGTGTTGGAGACCAGCCTGGCCAACATAGTGAAACCCCATCTCTACTAAAAATATAAAAAATTAGCCGGGCACGGTGGTGGGCACCTGTAATCCCAGCTACTTGGGAGGCTGAGGCAGGAGAATTGCTTGAACCCGGGAGGCAGAAGTTGCAGTGAGCCAAGTGGAGCGCCATTGCACTCCAGCCTGGGCGACAGGGCGAGACTCTGTCTCAAAAAAAAAAAGGGGGGGGTTGTTAATTTTATTAATCACATGATGGAGGCTTTCTGGGGAGAACAGGGTGGCTCCCAAGCAGGTCCAAGCATGGCTTGAGAGAGCAGGGAAAGGAGACTGACTCTGCTTTTACTGTGATTAGAGGGTAGGGTTCTTACTTGGCCAAGGCTTGCATGGTTTGAACTCACTTTCAGTGCCAAAGGAGGAAGCACTCAGGATTTCTTATCACCTCGCCCAGAGGTGGGGCAAGGAGAAGGAAGTTGGCGGAGGGGGAGGGGGGGCTTGAAAACTGTCAGCAAACATCAAAAATGGAGTCAGACTATGAGAATAAAAGAGTTTAAAAACCTCCTGTTTACTTTTTTTTTTTTTGAGACGGAGTCTCGTTCTGTCACCTAGGCTGGAGTGCCGTTGCGCGATCTCGGCTCACTGCAAGCTCCGCCTCCCGGGTTCACACCATTCTCTGGCCTCAGCCTCCCGAGTAGCTGGGACTACAGGCGCCCGCCACCGCAGCCGGCTAATTTTTTTTGTATTTTTAGTAGAGACGGGGTTTCACCGTGGTCTCGATCTCCTGACCTCGTGATCCGCCCGCCTCGGCCTCCCAAAGTGCTGGGATTACAGGGGTGAGCCACCGCGCCCGGCCCCTGTTTACTTTTTTTCTCTTTCTTTGAAATGGAGTCTCACTATGTTGCCCAGGCTAATTTTGGAACTCCTGGATTCATCTTTTCTACATTAAAAGACAATTTTCACTTAAAAAAGGGAACAAGTAGCTTAGTGTATTATATTTAATTTTGGCCTCCAAGTTTGAAACATCTGAACTGTCAATTAATAAGGTCTACACTACCGCTATGGGGCTTGGGACTTGTCTGTCCCTGGTTAGAATGTTTCACTAGGGAAGAGACTTCAGAATCTCTCTTGTTACTGTTAAATAGTAGCGGGCACATAGTAGACATGTTGCAAATATTAAATGGATGGCTGGTGGATAAATGGATGGATGAGTTCAAGAGAGTTGCCACTAGATGGCACTGTTTATTTGGATCTGTGTTGCAAATTTTCACAGGCATCTGAACAGTCCAGGGGAAGGTGGTGGCTATTCTTCGGGATCACGTCAGCCACGTATGTCTGAACTGCCCTGATCCTGCCCCGTTATGGCTGCTCTTTCATCCCCCACCAGCCCTCAAGGGGTTTGAGAATCATGAAATTTTCTCCTTGGAAATATCTCAGATATTATCTATTCTATTGCAACTCCCCAAATTTTCAGGCTAACAAAATGGGGGGCAAGCCGTGAAACACTGCAGTGGGAGTGTAGCTGTCAGCAATTGATTTAGTTCAGATGTCTCAAACTTAGGAGCCAAAAATAACAATAATATGCTGAGCTATGTGTTCATTCAGAAAAAAACAAACACCAAAAAACAAGAATTTCCTGCAGCGGACTTAACACCTGCATCCTGCGCCCACCATGATCCAGCCCCTGCAGTTACCATGCCCCTACTCCCCCAACCTCCCCCGACTTCCATCTGTTGTAGCAGACCCAGAAGGTCCTTCCCTAGACTTACATCTAATATTTACGTTTCACTCCCCGATAAGCTGTACGGATCCCTTGCTTTCTGCAAATCGACTAGGTCTGCCATTTTCATCCTTAAACCTGATCTCCTTCTCCATTTGGCCTCAGGCCCAGCTGACCTGGCCTTGTTTTCCTCATCATAAGTGACAGTTTTTTTAAATCTGAAACATTCTAGCTGCAAATCCCATTACTGCCTCCATAGAATCCGGTGGTTTTAATTTTATCTAATCCCAGCATTTAACAGCAACTGGGCAGTTCTGCTATATCTGGGCCTGTGGTAGTCTCATTATCATGCATTTTAGCAATTATTCAAAATGCACCTTTTCGCATAGAAGAAGAGTAAGTCCAAGTCCAGTCTAGCCATAATTCATTCACTCATTCAGTAAGCATTCACTACATGTATATTACATAGAACTGGGTTCTGTCATTGTTTATAAAAACAAATAAGGCATTTCCACTCCCCAAAAGTAGACATGCAATCAGATAAAGTACAATCAAGTACATTAAATGCTTAGTAGTCTAATGAAAATAAATAGCAGGGTCCTTTATCAGACTGAAATGAAATATTGTTCTGCAATACAGACCACTGCAACTCTGAGTTTTTAACTACAATATAAGAATGCTAAACTCTACCTCCCAGGCTAGTATGAAAACTCAAGAGTGAGTGTGGATATATAAACAAAATTTCCTCATTACAGCTCTTGGCCTACAACAGGTGTTCAATAAGTACTGTTCCCTTCTCCTTCTCTATAATAAAGGTATAAACAAAATTTTGTGGGAACACAGAGGAGGAAGGTTGTAAGAGTTTCCTGAAAACTCTGCAATCTGAAGCACAGAAAAAGAAGAAAGTTGTAGGCAGGGGGCAAAGTAAATAGAGAGATGCATCAGCTGGGTCCTCCGGGAAGCAGATCTGAGACAGAGTTAGTGCAAGAGGCTTAGTGGGAAGTAATGCCACGAAAAATGAAAGAGACTGGAGAAGCGGTGTTGTGTGGAAAAGCTCAGACAACGTTGCAGATCTGAGTCTCCACCCACCCAACAGAGAGCTCTGGAGCGATAGTGCCTGTTAGAGGAGTCCTGCATTTTGCAGAAATATCCAGGCCCTGGTTCCCCTCCAGGAAGAACATGACCTTAGCTAAAAAGTGGCAGATTCTGGAGGTAGTAACAGCAGAGGCTGTCAGCTCACTGCATTCTTGGCAGTTGAGCAGCAAATTTTTTTCTTGAAAGGAGATCTGAGGGGCACACCTCTGTGTCTGCCACAGTATTTTGTTCTACCTCCTTCTAAGACTTACAGAGTGCCAGTGTGTCCAGATGCTGTGCCAGGCACTTTTTCCATTTATTCTTGCAACAGCTCTTTCAGATGGATAAGATCCCCACGTTTCAGATAGGCAAAGTGTGTTTCAGTCCATACTCTTCCCCAGTGGCCTGCTTAAAACAACGTCAGTGGTGGTGGTTGTCTGAACCAGCAGAAGTTACTCAAGGGAGTGAACCTAACACAAGATTTGGATGCAGGGAGACACAAGCTGAAGGTAAACTGGAACTGGCAGGTTCTAGTCAAAATAGTAGTGACCACGATGGTTCAATACTCTTGAAAGAGAACTTTCAAAGATAATAATACATGGTTCAATTACCTATGGTGTAATTGGGATCACGTATTTCCCTTACTTGGAATTTTCCATGGCTTTCCATTTGTCTTAGTCACATCAGGCTGCTCTAACAAATTGCCATAGACTCAGTGGCTTAAACAACAAACACCTGTTTCTCACAGCTTTGCAGGCCGGGAAGTCCAAGATGGAGGCACTGGCAGGTGTGGAACTTGGTGAGGGCCAGCTTCCTGGTTTACAGATATCTATCTGATTTGTATCCTCACATGGCAGAAAGCAGGGAGAGAGGAAGCAAACTCTCTCCTGTATTTTCTTATAAGGCCACTAATTCCCTTCAGGGCTCTACCCTCAAGACCTAATCACCTCCCAAAGGCCCCACCTCCTGATACCATCACAGTGGTGGTTAGGCCTTCAACATATGAATTTTGGGGAGCATAACTTTCTCTATAACACCATCAGACTCAGAATAAAGTGCCTTATCATGGCCTTCAAGGCTCTGCTTGTCCTGGCCTTGCCTGAGCTTCTAACCCAGTGCTTCTCTTGCCCCCCGGGGGACATTTGGCAATGTCTGGGGCCTTTTTTGGTAGTCACAGCTTGGGATGGAGCAAAGGAAGGTGTTACTGGCATCTAGCGATACAGGCCAGGGATGCTGCTTAACATCCTACAATGCACAGGACAGCCCTCGGCAAATAATCGTCCAGCCCAAAATATCAGCAGTGCCAAGGCTGAGAAGCCCAGCTCCCTCCTCTCCTACTGCTTCTCTCTCCTTATTCACTCCACTCCAACCACTAGCTCAGTGCAGGCCTCGACACATGTTCCCACTCTCTAGAAGCTTGTCTTCCCACCGCACCTCTCATGTTCAGGTCTCAGCTCAGATGCAACTTCCCCAGACAGGAGGCTGGCAACCTGTTCAAGGCATGTTCCTCCCAACCTCTCCTGTTCTCTTTGCTCCCATCCCCCTTATATCTTTCTCCATGACACTCACCATGATTCACAAATCCAGATTTATTTGAACTTTGTCGTGCTTCTTTCTTGCTATACTATGAACTCCACACACTATATGTTCATCCATTAGTAGGTGCTAAGCATATTCTATGTGCTCAAAACATACTTGAGTGAATTAATAACATTTTCCAGAAAATGCCTTGGTTTGGGGAAGCTAAATTCCAGATGCATTTAGAGGGAAATTTCATTGCAGTTTAGTTACAGTGTGGCATTTATCATTTATTTTATTACTGATTATCCAAATTTTTGGCCATCAGCATGTTTTCAGAGACTGTCTTATAATATTTGCTTTGCCGTGGAGAACACCTCATTATTGCGAGGGCCTTTGTTGCCCACCTGCCCACCCACCTCCTGCACTCCCCCTGGCTACCCTGGCAGTGCTCCTGTTCCTCACGAGCACTAGGCTCAGTCCCCTCCAGGGCTCCACACTTGCTGTTCTCTCTGCCCCTAGACCTTCCCACATGGCTCACTTATTTCAGATCTCAGCTCAAATATGAAATCTTCCTGGTTTACAGAAAGCCCAGATGGGCTTTCCTGAGCATCTCTCTAGAATCATCACTGCTGTCTCCTTCCTATCCCACTGTCTTTTCTTTTGGAGCATATCCACTATCCACTTGTGCACTGTCTCCCCAACTACAATGTCTGCTTACCAAGGACAGGACTTTGCCTGTCTTGTTCATGGCATCCGCAGCCCCTAGAATAGGGCCTCTGGTAAAGACTGTTGAGTGAAGAGTTCCAGAACACAGAGAAAGGTACACAGCAGCAGTAATAAGGATGAGCAACCTCTGTGCAGCAACAACTGTCCACCCTCTAAAAAGCTGCTTTCAGAAAGGAAGGGGCAGATTGTCCAATTTTCTCCAGTAAATGCTGCTACCATCTTCTCTGCTAGGAAGGGCTTTTTAAAAATTTTAATTTAATTTAATTTAATTTAATTTAATTTGAGATGGAGTCTCGCAGTGTCGCCCAGGCTGGAGCGCAGTGGCATGATCTCAGCTTACTGTAACCTCCGTCTCCTGGGTTTAAGCGATTCTCCTGCCTCAGTCTCCCAAGTAGCTGGGATTACAGGTGTCCACCACACCTGGCTAATTTTTGTATTTTGAGTAGAGACGGGGTTTCGTCATGTTGGCCAGGCTGGTCTTAAACTCCTGAACTCAGGTGATCCACCTGCCTCGGCCTCCCAAAGTGCTGGGATTACAGGTGTGAGCCACCGCGCCTGGCCAGGAAGGGCTTATTTTGAGCCCAACCTGGATGAATTTCTCATGTGTCCTGTGGTATCTCACTGCCTCCTCAGCACACCACCTTGTTATTCTTACAGAAGGTGTGGTGCCAACAGCAGTGAGTGAGGCTACCCAAGCTTCCGGTGGGGAGGAATATTCTGGAAACAGAAGGACACAGATAGAAGGAGTTACAACTGATCTTATACTCTTGGTCATAACTCTATTATAATCTTAGGTCTAAGTCTCAGAACTATGAAACACTCTTAGGACATTCTTAATGTCCTTAGAAACTAAGAAAAACTTAGGAAGACTTGTCATATAAGGGAAGAGCCAAATGAATGATGTTCACAGTTCTGAATCATGTCAAACAGATAATCTTCATAGTGGCGTTTTAAATTTTCTCACCATAAGATGAGGACAGAGATCCGCTGTACCGTTCAGTGCAGGTTATGCAATTGGAAAAAATAGGAGGATAATTCTTCTTCAGTACTTTCTAGTCTTAATAGGGCCGCATTTTCTTTTGTTACTAAATGTACAATGTCACATCTTCTATTCTTGTTGCCAGATGAATGTGATCTAGCACAATACTATCCTGTTAGCATTTCTATGTAAATATGAGTCAGTGGTATTATGCTGAGCTGGAAGTTAAATAAAAAGTAATTAACCACAGGCCGGGCACGATGGCTCACGCCTGTAATCCCAGCACTTTGGGAGGTCAAGGTGGGCGGATCACCTGAGTTCAGGAGTTTGAGACCAGTGGCCAACATGGCGAAACCCCGTCTCTACTAAAAACACAAACATTAGCTGGGCATGGTAGGCACCTGTAATCCCAGTTACTTGGGAGGCTGAGGCAGGAGAATTGCTTGAACCCGGGAGGCGGATGTTGCAGTGAGCAGAGATCGGCCACTGAACTCCGGCCTGGGTGACAGAGTGAGACTCCGTCTCCAAAAAAACAAAAAGAAGTAATTAACCACAAAGACAATTACAGTTTACGTAGGTGTTTACAAGTCTGAGATGGTGGGAAAAGTTGACCTTTTTTAAAAAAAACACCTAACATTCCCTGAAATATCTTGACCTTTTAGAGTTGAACTACAATACATGGTTTCACACTTAAGATGAAATTATGCTCATAATAACATCAAAATATCTGGTTTGTTTTTTGGACTTTCCTAGTCTTTGCAGTCATATTAAATAAACGAAAGAAAAGTAAAAAGTAAAAGTAAAAGTACCATGAAGCTATAGATTACGTTTTTTTTTTTGTATTCTTTAATTTTATTTTTTAAAATTTTACTTCAAGTTCCGGGATACATATGCAGAATGTGCAGGTTTGTTACATAGGTATACATGTGCCATGGTGCTTTGCTGCACCTGTCATCTAGGTTTTAAGCCCCGCATGCATTAGGTATTTGTCCTAATGCTCTCCCTCCCCTTGACCTCCACCCCCTGACAGGCCCTGGTGTATGATGTTCCCCTCCCTGTGTCCATGTGTTCTCATTTTTCAGCTCCCACTTATGAGTGAAAACATGCGGTGTTTGGTTTTCTGTTCCTGTTTGGATTTTTTACTTTAACACAACATGTACAAATCTAGCCTTCACTGTCAGATTTTGCTTTCTCACCACTAGAAGGTGCTAACAACACCATTACATGTTTCCAGTGTGACAAACTGTAAGAAGCCCAGCGAGCTCATGGGGAAATATATTCATCTGTTTATTTTTGGCAAATTTACTGATAGTAGTTTGATTTGAAACAATAACATATAGCCATCTGTTTCCTCTCTAATGGGAAGGCACCTAATTATCCTTTTTGTTATTAATATTCAATCTAGAAAAGTGATAAAAAGAATGCATAAAAAATACAATTATCTCTAGATTCAAGTATACAAAATAAACTGATGCATTCTCTTGGATTTAGTGACAATGCTTCTCGAAATTTGTACCAAGATAAAATATCAGAGGGGTGAACAAAAAATGAATGGATAAGATGTTCATCTCAACATTGTTTAAAGTACTATATAATGGCTATATTACATAACTTCATACAGTGGAACACTGTGGCCATAAAAATGATGGTGAAGATTGTGTTTATTGCCATGGAAAGCTATCCATGCAATATTATTGTTGTTATTATTTTAAATAGAGATATGATCTTGCTGTGTTGCCCAGGCTGGAGCACACTGGTGTGATCATAGCTCACTACAGCGTTTAACTCCTGGACTCAAGCAATCCTCCCACCTCAGCCTCCTGAGTAGCTGGGACTACAGCATGCTCCACCATGCCCTGATAATTATAAAAATTTTTCAGTGATAGGGTCTCACTATATTGCCCAGGCTGGTCTCAAACTCCTGGGCTCAAGCAATCCTCCTGCCTCAGCCTCCTGAGTAGCTGAGACTATAGGCATGTGCTACCATGTCCAGCTGGTGCAATATTATTCAGTTAAAAATGCAGGCTACAGCTCTTTTTCATGGTGGCTCGAAAGCGATCAGCTGCTTCAAGATGAAGCTGAACATCTTCCTGGCCACTGCCTGCCAGAAACTCATTGAAGTGGACAATGAACACAAACTTCATACTTTTTATGAGAAGTGTATGGCCACAGAATTTGCTGCTGATGCTCTGGGTAAAGAATGGAAGTGTTATGTGGTCTGAATCAACAATGGGAATGACAAACAAGGTTTCCCTATGAATCAGGGTGTCTTGACCCACGGCCATGTCCACCTGCTGCTGAATAAAAGGCATGCCTGTTACAGACCAAGAAGAACCGGAAAAAGAAAGCAAAAATCTGCACGTGGTTGCATTGTGGATGCCAATCTGAGCATTGTCAACTTGGTTATTGCAAAAAAAGGGGAGAAGGATATTCCTGGACTGACTGATGCTATGGTGCCTTGTCGTCTCGGGCCCAAAAGAGCTAGCAGAATCTGCAAACTTTTCAGTCTCTCTGAAGATGATGATGTCTACCAGTGTGTTGTAAGAAAGGCTTTAAACAAAGAAGGTAAGAAACCTAGGACCAAAGCACCCACGACTAAGTATCTTGTTACTCCACGTGTACTGCGGCACGAATGGTGGCATATTGCTCTGAAGGAACAGAGAATTAAGGAAAATAAGGAAGTAGCTGCAGAATATGCTAAACTTTTGGCCAAGAGAATGAAGGAGGCTAAAGAGAAGCATCAAGAACAGATTGCCAAGAGACGCAGACTGTCCTCTCTGCGAGTTTCTACTTCCAAGTCTGAATCTCGTCAAAAATAAGATTTTTTGAGTAACAAATAAATAAGACAGACTAAAAAAAAATGCAGGTTACAAATTGTCATTTAATATCTCATTTAAATAAAGATATGATAAAGAAAAGCACGGAACATATTCACTGAAATGATGATTGTCTCTGGACAGTGTGATTATTTGTGATCCTTATTATCTGGTTGTGTGACCTTGAGAAAAAAACTTAGCCCCTCCGTACCTCTCAGTTTCATCATCAGCAAAATGGTGGCAATAATATTTCCTACCTCATGGCTAATATGAGGAATTTAACATATTTACATATGTAAAGCATTTAGAAGAGCACTGAACACATCACACATACTAAAAAACTATTAGCTATCATACTCATTATCCTAATTGTCCATATTTTCCAATTTTATGATGGTGTATGTGTTATTTTTATAACCAGTAAAGACAATAAACTACTTTTTTCAAAAAGATAGCTCTCACAGAGGAGGAGGGAATTAAATTCATTCCTATCTATAAGAATAGTGGCCGGGTACAGTGGCTCACGCCTGTAATCCCAGCATTTTGGGAGGCCAAGGCAGATGGATCACCTGAGGTCAGGAGTTCAAGAGCAGCCTGGCCAACATGGCGAAACCCCATCTCTACTAAAAATACAAAAAGTAGCCAGGCATGGTGGCGTGCGAATGTAATCCCAGCTACTTGGGAGGCTGAGGCAGGAGAATTGCTTGAACCTGGGAGGTGGATGTTGCAGTGAGTGAGATCACGTCACTGCACTCCAGCCTGGGCAAGAAGAGCATAACTCTGTCTCCAAAAAAAAAAAAAAAAACAGAAAAAGAAAAAAGAACAGTAAGTCACTTAATTCCCATTTACCCAAAAAGTTAAAATAGTCAGATGCTTTTTTAAAAATTATTATTATACTTTATTATAGGTATATGTGTGCCATGTTGGTTTGCTGTACCCATCAACTCGTCATTTACATTAGGTATTTCTCCTAATGCTATTCCTCCCCCACCCCCCAGTCCCCTGACAGGCCCTGGTGTGTGATGTTCCCTGACCTGTGTCCAAGTATTCTCATTGTTCAATTCCCATCTACAAGTGAGAACATGTGGTGTTTGGTTTTCTGTCTTTGTGATAGTTTGCTGAGAATGATGGTTTCCAGCTTCATCCATGTCCCTGCAAAGGACATAAACTCATCCTTTTTTATGGCTGCATAGTATTCCACGATGTATATGTGCCACATTTTCTTAATCCAGTCTATCATTGTTGGACATTTGGGTTGGTTCCAATTCTTTGCTATTGTGAATAGTGCCGCAATAAACATACATGTACATGTGTCTTTATAGTAGCATGATTTATAATCCTTTCAGTATATACCTAGTAATGGGATGACTGGGTCAAATGGTATTCTAGTTCTAGATCCTTGAGGAATCACCACACTGTCTTCCACAATGGTTGAACTAATTTACACTCCCACCAACAGTGTAAAAGCGTTCCTATTTCTCCACATCCTCTCCAGCATCTGTTGTTTCCTGACTTTTTAATGATTGCCATTCTAATTGGTGTGAGATGGTATCTCACTGTGGTTTTGATTTGCATTTCTCTGATGACCAGTGATGGTGAGCATTTTTTCATGTGTCTGTTGGCTGCATAAATGTCTTCTTTTGAGAAGTGTCTGTTCATATCCTTTGCCCACTTTTTGATGGGGTTGTTTGTTTTTTTCTTGTAAATTTGTTTGGGTTCTTTGTAGATTCTGGATATTAGCCCTTTGTCAGATGAATAGATTGCAAAAATTTTCTCCCATTCTGTAGGTTGCCTGTTCACTCTGATGGTTTCTTTTGCTATGCAGAAGCTCTTTGTTTAATTAGATCCCATTTGTCTATTTTGGCTTTTGTTGCCATTGCTTTTGGTGTTTTAGTCATGAAGTCCTTGCCCATGCCTATGTCCTGAATGGTATTGCCTCGGTTTTCTTCTAGGGTTTTTATGGTTTTAGGTCTAACATTTAAGTCTTTAATCCATCTTGAATTGATTTTTGTATAAGGTGTAAGGAAGGGATCCAGTTTCAGCTTTCAACTTATGGCTAGCCAGTTTTCCCAACACCACTTATTAAATAGGGAATCCTTTCCCCATTTCTTTTTTTTGTCAGGTTTGTCAAAGATCAGATGGTTGTAGATGTGTAGTATTATTTCTGAGGACTCTGTTCTGTTCCATTGGTCTATATCTCTGTTTTGGTACCAGTACCATCCTGTTTTGGTTACTGTAGCCTAGTAGTATAGTTTGAAATCAGGTAGCATGAGGCCTCCAGCTTTGTTCTTTGGCTTAGGATTGTCTTGGCAATGCGGGCTCTTTTTTGGTTCCATAGGAACTTGAAAGTAGTTTTTTCCAATTCTGTGAAGAAAGTCATTGGTAGCTTGATGGGGATGGCATTAAATCTATAAATTACCTTGGGGAGCATGGCCATTTTCATGATATTGATTCTTTCTGTCCATGAGCATGGAATGTTCTTCCATTTGTTTGTATCCTCTTTTATTTCATTGAGCAGTGGTTTGTAGTTCTCCTTGAAGAGATCCTTCACATCCCTTGTAAGTTGGATTCCTAGGTATTTTATTCTCTTTGAAGCAATTGTGAATGGGACTTCACTCATGATTTGGCTCTCTGTTTGTCTGTTACTGGTGTATAGGAATGCTTGTGATTTTTGCACATTGATTTTGTGTCCTGAGACTTTGCTGAAGTTGCTTATCAGCTTAAGGAGATTTGGGGCTGAGACGATGGGGTTTTCAAAATATACAGTCATGTCATCTGCAAACAGGGACAATTTGACTTCCTCTTTTCCTAATTGAATACCCTTTCTTTCTTTCTCTTGCCTGATTGCCCGGGCCAGAACTTTCAACACTATGTTGAATAGGAGCGGTGAGAGAGGGCATCCCTGTCTTGTGCCAGTTTTCAAAGGGAATGCTTCCAGTTTTTGCCCATTCAGTATGATATTAGCTGTGGGTTTGTCATAAATAGCTCTTATTATTTTGAGATACGTTCCATCAATACCTAGTTTATTGAGAGTGTTTAGCATGAAGGGCTGTTGAATTTTGTCAAAGGCCTTTTCTGCATCTATTCAGATAATTGTGGTTTTTGTCGTTGGTTCTGTTTATATGATGGATTATGTTTATTGATTTGCATGTGTTGAACCAGCCTTGCATCCCAGGGATGAAGCTATCTTGATCATGGTGGATGAGCTTTTTGATGTGCTGCTGGATTCAGTTTGCCAGTATTTTATTGAGGATTTTTGGATCAATGATCATCAGGGATATTGGTCTACAATTCTCTTTTTTTTGTTGTATCTCTGCCTGGTTTTGGTATTAGGATGATGCTGGCCTCATAAAATGAGTTAGGGAGGATTCCCTCTTTTTCTATTGATTGGAATGGTTTCAGAAGGAGTGCTACCAGCTCCTCTTTGTACCTCTGGTAGAATTCGGCTGTGAATCCGTCTGGTCCTGGATTTTTTTGGTTGGTAGGCTATTAATTATTGCCTCAATTTCAGATCCTGATATTGGTCTATTCAGGGATTCCAGTTCTTCCTGGTTTAGTCTTGGGAGGGTGTATTATCCATTTCTTCTAGATTTTCTAGTTTATTCATGTAGAAGTGTTTATAGTATTCTCTGATGGTAGTTTGTATTTCTGTGGGATCGGTGGTGATATCCCCTTTATCATTTTTTATTGCATCTATTTGATTCTTCTCTCTTTTCTTCTTTATTAGTCTTGCTAGTGGTCTATCAATTTTGTTGGTATTTTCAAAAAACCAGCTCCTGGATTCATTGATTTTTTTGAAGGTTTTTTTGTGTCTCTATCTCCTTCAGTTCTGCTCTGATCTTAGTTATTTCTTGCCTTCTGCTAGCTTTTGAATGTGTTTTCTCTTCCTTCTCCAGTTCTTTTAACTGTGATGTTAGGGTGTCAATTTTGGATCCTTCCTGCTTTCTCTTGTGGGCATTTAGTGCTATAAATTTCCCTCTACACACTGCTTTAAATGTGTCCCAGAGATTCTGGTATGTTGTGTCTTTGTTCTCTTTGGTTTCAAAGAACATCTTTATTTCTGCCTTCATTTCGTTATGTACCCAGTAGTCATTCAGGAGCAGGTTGTTCAGTTTCCATGTAGTTTGAGCGGTTTTGAGTGAGTTTCTTAATCCTGAGTTCTAGTTTGATTGCACTGTGGTCTGAGAGACGGTTTATAATTTCTGTTCTTTTACATTTGCTGAGGAGTGCTTTACTTCCAACTACGTAGTCAGTTTTCAATAAGTGTGATGTGGTGCTGAGAAGAATGTATATTCTGTTGATCTGGGGTGGAGAGTCCTGTTGATGTCTATTAGGTCTGCCTGGTGCAGAGCTGAGTTCACTTCCTGGATATCCTTGTTAACTTTCTGTCTCATGGAGCTTTCTAATGTTGACAGTGGGGTGTTAAAGTCTCCCATTATTATTGTGTGGGGAGTCTAAGTCTCTTTGTAGGTCTCTAAGGATTTGCTTTATGGATCTGGGTGCTCCTGTATTGGGTGCATATATGTTTAGGATAGTTAGCTCTTCTTGTTGAATTGATCCCTTTACCATTATGTAATGGCCTTCTTTGTCTCTTTTGATCTTTGTTGCTTTAAAGTCTGTTGTTTCAGAGACTAGGATTGCAACCCCTGCTTTTTTTTGTTTTCCATTTGCATGGTAGATCTTCCTCCATCCCTTTACCTTTGGTCTTTGATGTTGGTGATCTACAGATGGAGTTTTGGTGTAGATGTCCTTTTTGTTGATGTTGGTGCTATTCCTTTCTGTTTGTTAGTTTTCCTTCTAACAGTCAGGTCCCTCAGCTGCAGGTCTGTTGGAGTTTGCTGGAGGTCCACTCCACACCTTGTTTGCCTGGGTATCACCAGTGGAGGCTGCAGAACAGCAAATATTGGAGAATAGCAAATGTTGCTCCCTGATCCTTCCTCTGGAAGCTTCATCCCAGAGGGGCACCCACCTATATGAGGTGTCTATTGTCCCCTACTGGGAGGTGCCTCCCAGTTAGGCTACACACGGACCCACTTGAGGAGGTAGTCTGTGCGTTCTCAGAGCTCAAACACCATGCTAGGAGTATCACCACTCTCTTCAGAACTGTCAGACAGGGACATTTAAGTCTGCAGAAGCTGTCTGCTGTCTTTTGTTCAGCTATGCCCTGCCCACAGATGTGGAGTCTATAGAGGCAGTAGACCTTGCTGATCTACAGTGGGATCCACCCAGTTCGAGCTTCCTGGCTAGTTTGTTTACCTACTCAAGCCTCAGCAATGGCAGATGCCCCTCCCCCAGCCAGGCTGCCACCTCACTGTTTGATCTCAGTCTGCTGTGCTAGCAGTGAGCAAGGCTCCGTGGGCATGAGACCCACTAAGCCAGGCACAGGAGAGAATCTCCTTGTCTGCCAGTTGCTAAGACCTTGGGAAAAGTGCAGTATTTGGACGGGAGTGTCCTGTTTTTCCAGGTACAGTCTGTCCTGGCTTCCCTTGGCTAGGAAAAGGAAATCCCCCAATCCCTCGTGCTTCCTGGGTGAGGCAATGCCCCGCCCTGCTTTGGCTCGCCCTCCGTGGGCTGCACCCACTGTCCAACCAGTCCCAGTTAGATGAACCAGGTACCTCAGTTGGAAATGCAGAAATCACCCATCTTCTGCATCGATCACGCTGGGAGCTGCAGACCGGAGCTCTTCTTATTCAGCCACCTTGGAAAACAAGTCTTAGTCAGATGGTTTTAATGTCTAATTTTTTTTATCTATTCTAAATAAGAATTCACTTAACATATGCATTAGTCCATTCTTACATTGCTATAAAGAAATACCCGAGGCTGGGTGATTTACAATGAAAAGAGATTTAATTGTCTCATGGTTTGGCAGGCTTTAAGGAAGCATAGTGCTGGCATCTGCTTCTGGTGAGGCCTCAGAAAGGTTACAATCATGTTGGAAGGCAATCGGGATCCAGCATGTCACATGGAGAGAACAAGAGCAAGAAAGAGAGGGAGGAAATGCCATGCCCTTTTAAAAATAACCAGATCTCAGGTGAACTAACAGAGTGAGAACCCACTCATCATGAAGGTGATACCATTCATCAAAGATCTGCCCCCATAATCCAATATCTCCCACTTGGCCCCACCTCCAAAATTGAGGATTACATTTCAACATGAGATTAGGAGGAGTCAAACACCCAAACCACATCATTCCCCTTCCAGCCCCTCAAATCTCATGTCCTTCTCACATTATAAAATACAGTCATCCCTTCCAACAGTCCCCCAAAGCCTTACCTCATTCCAGCATTAATTCAATCAAAAGTCCAAAGTCACATCTGAGTCTCAAGTTGAGTTCCTTTTACCTACAAGCCTGTGAAGTCAAAACAAGTTATTTACACCCAAAATACAATGGTGGTAGAGGCATTGAGTAGACACTCTATTCCAAAAGGGAGAAATCAGCCAAAAGAAAGAGGCAATTGGCCCCATGCAAGTCTGAAACCCAGCAGGGTAGGCATTAAACTTTAAATTCCAAAATAATTTCCCTTGCCTCCATGTCCTGTATCCTGGGCATACTGGTGCAAGATGTGGGTTCCCAAAGCCTTGGGCAGCTTTGCCCTTATGGCTTTACAGAATGCAATTTGTGGCTGCTCTAATGGGCTGGAGTTAAGTTCCTGTGGCTTTTTCATGCTGAGCTTGCAAGCTGCTGTGGCTTTACCATTCTCAGGTCTGGAGGTTCGTGGCCCTCTTCCTACAGCTCCACTAGGCAGTGTCCTGCTGGGGACTCTGTAGGGTCTCAAACCCCACATTTCCTCTCAGTACTGCCCTAGTAGCGTTTCTCTGTAGGGACTCTGTCCCTACTGCAGGCTTCTGCCTGGGCATCTAGGCTTTTCCATATATCCTCTGGAATCTAGGTGGGAGTTGCCAAGCCTCCTTTACTCTTGCATTTTGTACACCTGCAGCCTTAACACCATGTGGAAGCTGCCAAGGCTTACAGTGGTTTTCACTTTCCAAAGTGGCAGCTTGAGCTGTACCTATGGCCCTGTGAGCCATGGGTGGAGCTGGAGTGGCCAGGATGCAGAGAGTGGTGTCCTAAGACTGAGCAGGGAAGCAATGCCCTCTGCCTGGCCCCTGAAATAATTCTTTCCTCCTAGGCCTCTGACCTGTAATGAGAGGGGCTGCCTCAAAGATTTCTGAAATGTCTTTAAGTCCTTCTTCCCATTGTCATGGATATTAGCACCTGGCTCCCTTTTAGTTATGCCAGTCTCTTTAGCAAGTGGTTGGTCCACAGCCTGCTTGGATTCTTTCTCTACCACAGAGCCAGGCAGAAAATTTTCCAAACTTTTATGCTCTGCTTCCCTTTTAAATATAAGTTCCAACTTATTTAAGTCATTTCTTTGCTCCTTCATCTGATATAGGCTCTTAGAAGCAGCCATGCTACATCTTTTTTTTTTTTTTTTTTTTTTTATTTTTTAGACAGAGTTTTGCTCTGTTGCCCAGGCTAGAGTGCAGTGGTGCTATCTTGGCTCACTGCAAGCTCTGCCTCCCAGATTCATGCCATTCTCCTGCCTCAGCCACCCGAGTAGCTGGGACTACAGGCGCCCGCCACCACACCTGGCTAATTTTTTGTAGTTTTAGTAGAGACGGGGTTTCACCATGTTAGCCAGGATGGTCTCAATCTCCTGACCTCGTGATCCACCCGCCTTGGCCTCCCAAAGTGCTGGGATTATAGGCGTGAGCCACCACGCCTGGCCCATGCTACATCTTGAATAATTTGCTGCTTAGAAATTTCTTCTGCCAGATACCCTGCATCATCATTCTTAAGTTCAAACTTCTGCAATTTCCTAGAGCATGGACACAATACAGCCAAGTTTTTTTGCTAGGGTGTAACAAGGGTGGCCTTTGCTACAGTTCCCAATAACTTCCTCATTTCCATCTAAGACCTTGTCAGCTTTGCTCTCACTTTCCATATTTCTATCAGCATTTTGGTCACAACCATTCAAACTTTCCCTCATCTTCCTGTCTTCTTCTGACCCCTCCAAACTCTTTCAGCCTCTGTTTGTTACTCAGTTGCAAAGCCAATTTCACATTTTCAGGTATCTTTATAGCAATGCCTTCCTCCCCAGTACCAATTTTCTATGTTAGTCCATTCTTGCATTGCTATATATAAATACCCAAGACTGGGTAATTTATAAAGAAAAAAAGGTTTAATTGGCTCACAATCCTGCAGGCTTTACCAGAAGCATGGCACTGGCATCTGCTTCTGATGAGGCCTCAAGAAGCTTACGATCATGGCAGAAGGTGATGGGAGCCAGCATGTCACATGGAGAGAAGAGGCGCAAGAGAGAGTGGAAGGAAGTTCCATGCTCTTTTAAACAACCAGAGCTCAAGTGACTGACAGAGTGAGAACCTATTCATTATGAAGGAGATGGTGCTAAGCCATTCATGAAGGATCTGTCCCATGATCCAATACCTCCCATTAGGTTCCACCTCCAACATTGGGAATTACATTTCAACATGAGATTGGAGGCAACAAACATCTAAACCACATCACCATATATGGATTAATTCCAGTATTAGGTTTCTTAGTGTTAATTCAGGCTAAAGAGTAACAATTAAACAGGAGTAAAGACTGACATATATGTACTGATGTCAAAATGTGTTATTGATGTAACAATTGGCAATTAAAAAATCATACTGATACTTTGCACCACAGTTGTTTGTGGGTAAAGAATAATCTTTGTTTGGAACAGAGGCATTTGATAGGTAAATGTCAGATAAATGGTGGATACCAAAGCCTGGGTGTAGATTGGGACAGTGCTTTACAGAGGAAAAAAAATTACTGTTCTTCAATGAAAGATGAGAAAAGGAGAGTTGAGGTAAGGGAAGGGGAGGAAAAGATAAGAGGATAAAAGAGGAGGAGGGGGGACAAAAGGGGACAGTAGAGGAGGTGAGAAGGGAGTGGGGAAGAGGAAAAAGAAAGAAGTTGGATGGAGCACTGGAGGAAGAGAGTCAACAAAGGACTTCCTAGAAATGTGCAAGTTATTGTGGGCAGTAAGTGATATGATCGACCCACTGATTCTGTAGAGTCTACATACTTTGGCTGGTGGAAAATTATGCAAAGGCTGCATTTCACATCTATGTTGGTGCTGGTTGGTCAGCGATAGCATAGATGAAGATTCTTGAGGCGCAGGGGATTATGGACCACATACATTTTCAGTAATTCATAGAAATCTTGGGCATTCCACGTCATGCAACTTGAGCCCAAGGCAACCAAGACCTCAAGGGGCAAGATGGTCTCCAAGTAGCAGCATCCAGGTTATGTAAAAATGTGGGTGTGTATGTGTGTATGTGTGTGTGTGTGTGTGTGTGTGTGTGTTGGGGAGAAAGAGAGAGCACATATGGGGAAGAAAAAGAATTGGAGGATGGAGAGAGAAATCAGTTATACTTATGAAAAATTCAACTACATTTTTACCTTTAATCCTATAATAGTCACATTTCATGCAAATAAAATATAGAATCTCTTTTAGTTCCCTCCCTGCTTCTGGTTGGTAGTTGCATGTACTGCTCAATATCCCTGACAAGTAACATTCAGTTATAGGAAACTCAATGCCATTGGGGGAAAGTCCTTTCCATTTGTGAATACTTCTGTGGTTAGGAAGTTCTTCACATTGAACTAAACTTTTCATTAAATATGTATTAAGTGTCTACTAAGTGGCAGGCACTATTTTATGTTCTGAGGATACAAAGTCCTTGCTCTTATCAGACTTATCTTCTAGTGGGTACAAATTCTAGATGAATAAAAGATAACTATGATGCCAGATGGTTACACTAAAATACACCTAGCTATACTGTACCAGCAAATACTAAGAAGGAAAATAAATAAGTCTCAGTGTAGAAATATGGACTACAGACATAAATTTATAAGCATCCAGCTTATAATTTTCTTCAGATGCTGAGTATAAATGGCAATGAGAAAAGCCCCAGGGCACTCCACTATCAATATTCGGGGCAATGTAGGGGGACTAGAAAAGCAGCCAGACAGCTGCAAATTCCAACTTCCATTTCTGTCCTCTAGAGTAGAAATGCTTCTTCAGCAAAAAATCAGTTTTTTCCTTTGAAGATCACCATTCCGCATTGCAAAGTGGAAACTGAGCACTTCTTAACTGTGGTGGGATCAGTTAAGCACTTCCTTCTTACAACTTAAGTGTGATAAAGTGGCAGTGGGACTGAGGATCTGCTGGAGCTTTCCCAGGTAGAAGTGGCAGCAACAGCAACAACCTGCAGGCACTGGCAGGGCAGAGACTACAAGGCAGCAACGCCAGATCAGTGCTAGTGGCAGATGAGACCAGAAACATATACCCGATTGCCATGACAAACATTGTAATGCTGTATTAGCTACTGGAGCTAATTTCTGTATCACTGTGTGGACATAAACAGCAACAGAAGTTGGAAGAGAATGGAACCTGCCCCCTGTTGGCTGAGTCCCACCCCAAATGAATGGTGAAATTAGTAATCATCCCAGCTGGTATAATACTGAATTGTTTGAATGCTGAAACAATTGTTTCAAATCCAACTCAAACTGTTCACTGAGAGCCACTCAGTGTGCCCTGGGGAAAGGGGGGAGGAGGAGTGGGGGGAGAGAGTGGGGAGAGGTAGATGGCCAGTAATGGAACTGTACGTACTCTGTACTCCACGTACCCTGCCCCACCCCAAGCTGGTATGACTTCAGGTAAACACAAATTATACTATGAATCACATCTCTGCAATTCTATTCTTGAGCTATTTGATGCCCTGATGAGATGCATTTAAACCACAAATCTCAACTGTTGGGATCTGCTTGAATTCTGAGACTATTATCCAATTTACTGGCTATTAAGCCCAGATTTCTGCTACCTATAAAAATGATGCCCAGTGTCCTCAGCCAATCTACTCTTAATCATATTCACTAAATATTAAGGAGAGATTTGATATCAGGCCCTGAGGCATCATCTCTCCAGAGACATTGTCCAAATCTTCTGCAGGGAGAAAAGAATCTGTTTAACAAATATCAAGTTGGATTGAACATCAGATGCAATGTGATACTATCATTCAACGTGTTTGTGTCTATTTTACCACAAAAATATTGTGAGAGGCTTGCCAAGTGTTTTAATGAAATTCAAACATCTGCAGCCTTACCACCAGTCTCATCGGCTTATCAAAACAGGAAGTGGGTGTGTCGGGCCCAAATTATTTCATTTGAATGCAAGTTATCACCTGGCAATCACTACTTCGTTATCTAAAAGTTCACATGGCACTCTGACAAATTCGTACTAGGATCTTGCTTAAGATGGTTATCAAATGCATTCAGTCTAAATTGTCTGCAGAATCTTCTTTCTTCTCCTTTTTGAAAATTAGAATATTGGCTCATTTTCAGTTCTTCCACTATTTTGTGCGATTTTCAAAAATAATAACGTCTGTGCTTAACTAATATCTTCTGCAATGTTTTTGAAAGTCTTTGTCCAAGACAAGAAAGAATTACTTAGAACTGCCATTTGCTTTGTAATAGCCTCCTCCTTAATCTTGACCTCTGTTTCCTCCTTACTAACGTTTGCCCCATCCTATTCCCCCAACCTTGCAGAGGAGTCACGCTGGTCTAGGAGAAGCACTAACCAAGTAGCTGCTGCTAGAGGAAGGAACCAAAAAAGCTGAAGCCAGAACACGATAGTCTGATTTAATTGAGAACAGTGAGGGTCAATGAGTCTGAGCTAACGTCCACCAGAAGGGTCGAGAGTCAATTCACAGCAAACAGTGAGAAGATAAAAGTCAGGATTCAAAAGCAAGCCAGGACCAGTCATGTATGGTACAAAGCTGTTGTATTAAATATGATAGCTACTAGCCACATGGGTGTTTCAGCACTTGAAATGTGGCTAGCACCACTGAGAAAATAAATTTTTAATTTCAGTTTAATTTTTATTTATATTTAAATTAAAATTGAACCAATGTAAGATATTTTTGCATTAATACAACTCCATTGGTTTGCTAGGGCTACATTTCACTTTTACTGTTGCATCATGTAAAATGTCACTGTGACATTGTTCTGTGCATTATGCACACGTGTGTCATATCATATAAACACTTACCAGTCTAGTTGGTGTCCGCAAAATTATTTAAGTGATTTTTCCTATGCACCCATGTAACATTGTAACATGATTATTTGAATGTTTTATGCAGGTTGCACAGGTAAAATTGATACCTATATACATTGTAATTGGTAATTAAATAAAAATGCTTATTATTATAACAGAATTATATTTTGTTCTAATTTAAAAAGCAAGTATGGGAAAAAATTTAAGTTTAAAGCTAAGACATACTAGTGATGTAGAATAAAATGGTGATGCAGAGCCTACCAGTACTACAATGAGAACAGAAAAGAAAAAAAAAAGACTGGAAGAAGATATGTCTTGAATTTTGCAATGAATGGGAATTGCAATTTGTTGTGGCAGAGCGAAACAAAAAAGCTGTTTACTTGTATACAAACTTTTAAAAGATATTAAAGTAGACAATATTAGAGATATTTTCAGACACTACATAGCAAATTTGATGTTTCCTTTCAACAGTCAAAAAATAACTGAAAAGAATAGATTTAGTCACCTGAAATCTGAAATAAATCTCTAACAAAAAATATTTTTGAAGGTTTCAAATGTACTTTATTTTTTCAATACTGCCATATTTTAATGGGTTCACAGTCCTTTTAGTTAGAAAATTATTAGGAAAACAGTAAAAATGATATTTCACAAAAAGTAAAATATTTTAAATTATGCCACCAAACAATTGCCCATAGCCTACAAGCCCCTTTTAAGAATATCAAAGATAATTGATTAAAATTTTGAAAAATTGCAAGTCTTTACCTTTAGGTAAGTCATGCCCAATTAATATTTTGGATATGTTTCATCTCAAAGAACTTCCAAATTTATGAAATGTTGCCAACATGTAAACTAAAAGGTCAAACTCATGGTATAGAAATATTTGAACCTTTAATATTGTCAAAGAAGAGTTTCAGCTAGATATGAATTTAGGAAATTTTAAAACAAAAGATTGATGTGTCCCTTTCTTTCATCATAAATACATACTGAAAATATTTGTGCTCAGTGTTCTGAATCAGGCTCATGGAAAGCATAGTGGATACAGTTATGAAAGTTGCGCAACATATGCATGCAAATGCTATGGATCGGTACCAGTTTACAGAATTGTGGAAAGAAGTAGAAGACACTGACTTGAATGATCTTGTGTTGTTTTCCAATGTTTGCCCAAGACCCTAGCAGGCAGGCACACAGGTGGCTGGACATCAAGAGGAACTCAACGGCGTAGGAGCACACCAGCAGGCAGGC
Source organism: Pan paniscus (assembly GCF_029289425.2). Taxonomy (NCBI): domain Eukaryota; kingdom Metazoa; phylum Chordata; class Mammalia; order Primates; family Hominidae; genus Pan; species Pan paniscus. The sequence goes on from NC_073258.2 coordinate 103,114,978, forward strand.
AGGCCATTGACCGCTGAACAACACGAAGTTTGTCTGGGGCAGTCAAAGGAGAGCCCAGGTCCGCCGAGCTGCCCGACTCCACAGGAAAACCATTTTTCTTCTGGCTCCCCCATCTGCTGAGAGCTATTTCCAGTCAATAAACCCTTGCACTCATTCTCCAAACCCACGTGTAATCCTATTCTTCTGGAACACCAAAGCAAGAACCCTGAGATACAGAAAGCCCTCTGTCTTTGCGATAAGCCAGGGGTCTAATTGAGCTAACATAAGCCGCCTATGGATGGCTAAACTAAAAGAGCACCCTGTAACACACGCCCACTGGGCCTTCAGCTTGAACATTCACCCCTTGACACTGCAGTGGTGTCAGAGCCCCACAGCCTGCCCGTCTGCATGCGCCCCCTAGAGGTTTGAGCAGCAGGGCACTGAAGAAGTGAGCCATTCCGTCTGTCGCAAGCCCTGCGAGGGGAACAAGGGAACTTTTTCCATTTATTTTATTTATGTATTTATTTATTTTTGAGACGGAATCTCGCTCTGTCACCCAGGCTGGAGTGTAGTGGGGCGATCTCAGCTCACTGCAACCTCCACCTCCCGGGTTCAAGCGATTCTTCTGCCTCAGCCTCCCGAGTAGCTGGGACTACAGGCGCATGCCACCACGTCTGGCTAATTTTTGTATTTTTAGTAGAGGCGGGGTTTCACCATATTGGCCAGGCTGGTCTCGAACTCCTGACCTCGTGATCCACCTGCCTTGGGCTCCCAAAGTGCTGGGATTACGGGCATGAACCACAGCGCCCGGCCCTTTTTACATTTCAATAGTCCTAAACAGAAAAGTGAATATCACAAAGCTTCTAAAAGAAAATATAGAAGAAAATCTTCATAATCTTGGGATAGGCAAAGCGTTCTTAAACATGATATAAAACACACTGAATTTAAAAATATTATAAGTTGGACTTCATGGAACTAAAATATTCTACTTATCAAAAGAAACTATTAATAAAGCGTAAAGACAAGCTGCAAATGGGGAGAAACTGTTCACAGTGCACATGTCAATGACAGGACTCAACCCAGGGTATATAAGGAATTCCCTGAAGTCAATCAATTCAATTTAAAAATTGGAGGAAGATTTGAACAGGCACCTCACGAAAGATGATATCTAATGTGTGAGAAGCATATGAAAATATAGTCAACATCATTAATCAACAGGGATAGAAAAATTAAAAGCATAATGGGATGCCACCACATACCCAAAAGAAGAGCTAAACTTAAAAAGGCTCACAATACTAAGCCTTGGGAAAGATGTGTAGCAACTAGAACTCTTATGCACTGCTGGTGGGAGTATAAAATGGTGCAAAGACTTTATAAAACTTTTGGCAATTTCTAATAAAAATAAAACATACACCTACCCAATGGCAATTCCGTATCCAGGTATTTAGCCAACAGGAAGAATTTATAGGTTCACCAAAAGAAAAACTAAAATGGGCTGGGCACAATGGCTCACACCTGTAATCCTAGTACTTTGGGAGGCTGAGGTGGGCGGATCACTTGAGCTTGAGCTCAGAAGTTTGAGACCAGCCTGGACAACATAGTGAGACTTCATCTATATTATTAAAGAAAAAAAAATCTAAAATGTTTATAGGTTCTGGGCTGGGCATGGTAGCTCATGCCTGTAATCCTAGCACTTTCGGAGGCCAAGGCGGGCAGGTCACCTGAGCTCAGGACTTTAAGACCAGCCTGGGCAACATGGTGAAACCCCATCTCTACTAAAAGTACAAAAAATTAGCTGGGTGTGGTGACTCAAGCCTGTAGTCCCAGCTACCCAGGAGGCTGAGGCACGAGAATCACTTGAACCTGGGAGGTGGAGGTTGCAATGAGCTGAGATGGCACCACTGCACTCTACCTTGGGCAAAAAAGTGGGACTCTGTCTCAAAAAAAAAAAGTTTATAGGTTCTTTTCACAAGGGATTGAACCAGGTAACAACACAAATGTACATTAGCAGGAAAACAGAAAAAAGAAACTATGGTAGGCCAGGTGCGGTGGCTCACGCCTGTAATCCCTGCACTTTGGGAGGCCAAGGCAGGTGGATCACCTGGGGTCAGGAGTTCGAGACTAGCCTGGCCAACATGATGAAACCCCGTCTCTATTAAAAATACAAAAAATTAGCTGGGCATGGTGGTGCACACCTGTAATCCCAGCTACTCAAGAGACTGAGGCAGGAGAATCGCTTGAACCTGGGAGGTGGAAGTTGCAGTGAGCCGAGATCGCGCCACTGCATTTCAGCCTGGCCAACAGGAGCAAAACTCGGTCTCAAAAAAAAGAAACTATGGTGTATTTATACAGTGGAATACTACTATGCAATAAAAAGAACAAATTACTGATACATGTTACAATATTGATGAAACTAAGAAATATGTTGAGTGAAGGAAGCCAGTATGAGTACACATCATATGATTTTATTTGTATGAAGTTCAAGGACAAACAAATGAGATCTAGGGTGATAAATCATAGTAGTGATTGTGGGAGGGGGAGGGGTGGTGGGGGCATTATAGCTTGGTACTGACTGCAAAAGAGCATGAAAGAATTTTCTGAGGTAATGGAAGGTGTTCTTGATCTTGATCTGGTTGATAGTTAACTGAGTACATTCATTTGTCAAAATCATAAAGCTATACACTTTTAATATCTGTGTACTTTACATGATATCAATTATATTTTATTAGAGTACTCTCAGTATAAAATAAAGTAAGCCACCATTTATGAGGGGTAAACTTCATCATCTTGACTAAAGCTTTACATTAGAGGAGTTTTCTTTGTAAATTTGATCTTCGTTAGCACTTATTCAAGGCTGGTCTAATTGTATTTTATTTGCAAGATGTTAGAAAGTTATCAACAGACCAGGAAATTGTCAACATTTACAAGGACTCTCAGATTTGCTTTGGAATTAGAACAGTATGTTCCCTGTAAGATTTCACTTTCACTTTCAGTTCTAGATTCCTGGGTTTCTTTATACATAAAAATCTAAAAACTTACAGTGAAAAAGCATTAGGCTACAACTAAAGTTGTTACAACATTATGTGAAATTCCCTCTAGAGAAAAAATATTTTTAATAATAATTCCCCCCAAGGGAAAAATACTTTTAAATTGATTATTTAATAATAGGATATTGAGAGCATACCGCTCTCAGGAATTGTCAGAGTTCCGAGCCAGGAATGGGGTGAAAAACTCTGTCATTCATACCTTGCTCATACACTGACAGTAGAAAAAAACGGGAAAACCAAGAGGCCAAGTGTGGTGGCTCATGTCTATAATCCCAGCACTTTGGGAGGTCAAGGCAGATAGATCACTTGAGCCCAAGAGACCAGCCAGGGCAACATCGCAAGGCTCTGTCTCTATAAAAAATACAAAAATTAGCCAAGCATGGTAGCCCGTGACTGTAGTCAGAGCTACTCAGGAGGCTGAGATGGGAGGATTGATTGAGCCCAGTAGGTTGAGGTTATAGTGAGCTGAGATCGTGCCACCGCATTTCAGCCTGGGTGATATTTCAGCCTGAGAACAAGGCTCTGTCTCAAAAAAATAAAAATGAGAAAACAACAACAAAAAAACCACAAACAAACAAACCTAGAAAACTGAAGATAGTAATGGCTATACAGTTTGTGTCTAGCTTTCACTTTCCTCAAAGGTTTCCTTGTGTATTTCTGTCGTGAAAAGAGTATTTGGAGCTTGGAATTCACTGGCTTGGAAGAAAATAAGAGTGTTTGGAGAGAAAATATATTTAGGCTGTGCTTGCTTTGGCAGCACATATACTAAAATTGGAACCCTACCAAGAAGATTAGCATGCCCCCTGCACAAGGATAACAGCTGGATGCTGAAAGGAAAAGAGGAATTTTTTTTTATAAAGTATGTGAGATATACAAAGAGTTAGAAAGAAAATGCAAGGTATGTTACACCATTAAAGATGTGGATGCAGGTTTAGAATAGAGAAAGCCCAAGTGGATAGTTTGGATAGATTGGCTCTATTTTTGTTAGTCAGTAAACAAAGGTTTACTGAGCACCTTTGAGCAGACATTCTACTAGTACTAGAATAATGCAGTGAACAAATATATACAGTGCTTGCCCATACACATTTATCTAGGGAAACCATTTTTTTTTAATTGTGCAAAATGTTGCAAAGCAGACATGTTAATTTGCTTCCAACCTACTAGGCCTGACCCTAGCTCTCATGACCAGTTTGAAAAACGTGAGACTCAGTCAATTCAGGGATTTCTTAAGCCATGGTCTTTATTTATTTTTATTTATTTACTTTTTTGGCAACGGATTCTTGCTCTGTCTCCCAGGCTGGAGTGCCGTAGCGAGATCTCAGCTCACTGTAACCTCTGCCTCCCCGGGTTCAAGCAATTCTCCTGCCTCAGCCTCCCAAGTAGCTGGGATTACAGGCACCTGCCACCATGACCCGCTAATCTTTGTATTTTTAGTAGAGATGGGGTTTTGCCATGTTGACCAGGCTGGTCTCGAACTCCTGACCTCCGGTGATCCACACACCTCAGCCTCCCAAAGTGCTGGGATTACAGGTGTGAGCCAATGTGCCTGGCCAGCCATAGTCTTTAAACTGGGGTAAGTGTGCCCCTGGGTGTTTACAAAGACTTACCATCAGGGAGGTGGGAGCTCAAATAGTTTTAAGGAATTAATAGTCTCACTCTCAACTTCCATATATAGCTTCTCCCAAAACTGATCTGCTTGAAAACAAGAACTGTGAAGGTTGCCAGGGTTGTTCTGTCTTCTCATCTCCCTCTTCACAATGGTTCTCTGTCTTCCCTTAAAAGACAGGCTCACCTCTCACCTATCATGAGTGTTAAAATCATATATTTCTCTGGGTGTAGAAACCTCCTGGATGATTTGAAATAATCGATCTGTATTAGTGTTGAGAAAATGAATGACTCTAATATCTGGATATAGGGTTGCCAGGTAAAATACAGAACACCAAACTGAATCTAAATTTCAGATAACTAATGAATAATTTATTAGTATAGCTAGGTGCCAAATATTGCACAATACATTCTTATACTGGAAATGCATTCATTGTTTATATTAAACCAAAATTTAACTAGGTGTTCTCTGTTTTAATTTGCTAACTCTGTCAACTGTATCTGGGTACCAAAAGTTCAGGGGTTTCTAAACCACCAATTATAACAAAATTGAGTTGTCTACTGATAAGTAATTACATATTTTGATTAGAGATCACTAAATGATTTTTGGAATATAAAACATATTTTTTAAATTGTGAAAAAATTGCCATAATAATGTTTCTTCTGGGTCTATCTACTTATCTACTTATTTCTGTGAAATAGGGTTTACAACATTTATGTCTGTAGAAATGAAAAAAGGAACAGAATCTGTGCTGAACCCTAACATAGTATAGCTATAGGTAATATTCATGACTGCACACTTGAAAAACTTGCTTAAAATACAAGCTGCCACCCCCTTAAATTGTATTTGTAATGCAGTTATTAACATTTACAATATTTTTATATTGTATTGACCAATTATGCTTTAAAAGTAATGAAAACAATATCAATGATAATGTAATCAAAGAGGATTTTTTTTTTTTTTTTGAGATGCAGTCTCACTCTGTTCCAGGCTGGAATGCAGTGGCACTGTCTTAACTCATTGCAACCTCTGCCTCCCAGGTTCAAATGATTCTTGTGCCTCAGCCTCCCAAGTAGCTGGGACTACAGGCGTGCACCACCACACTTGGCTCATTTTTGTATTTTTGGGAGAGACCGGTTTCACCATGTTGGCCAGACTGGTCTCGAACTCCTGACCTCAGATGATCCACCCACCTTCGCCTCCCAAAGTGCTGGTATTATAGGCGTGAGCCACCATGCCTGGTCAAAGAGGAATTTTTTTTTTTTTAACACTTAGATCCTTATGATTCCAGAGAAAAAAATAGATTTCAAGTTATAATATGTATTTGTTTCAGAGATATGTGACAGAGAGATGATAAAAGATGTTCAGTATAAACATGTATTAACATTCTGTAGGGGAATTGGAATGTTCAATGACAAAAGGCAATGATAAAATATTTTCAGTTATTAAAGATGACCTGATAATTGCTTCATGGATGATCATGTATGTCAAATTACTATGGTATTAGGATCCATCAAATACATTTAAAAGAGTGCTCTATCAATTTTTTCTGAAAATATCTATGTTTACATTTTGTAGATTCTTGACATGTACAAGAGCTTTATGTTTTAATGTTAAGTTAAAAATGGGCAAGGGAATGCAGAGCTTTTCAAAATTCTTCTGGTGAGTACATAATCAAAAATGTGTAAGGCCCGCAAATTATTTTCAATAATCTCAGGAGTGAGTTGAAAATGGCTTAGAAAGTGTTGATTGAAGCAGACTCAAATGTGGATTAAAATCTCCGTATGATAAATACACTTAGTCTTTCTGAAATAATTCCAACTGGAACTTCAGCTGCTATGGACAGCCAAGTCCACCTAAACAAGAAGATGCCTCAGCTCAGTCCAGTTGCGTGCAGAATGCACTGGATGCTGTTTCCACAGAACGATGAAGTCTCCAATAATCTTTATGGGCTCTGTCTCTGGTTGGTAATTGTCTTTGATCTACTGGAAGATAGAAAATCAGATGAGCTCTCCAAATCCATCTGTTACCCTGGTACGGACGGCTCTCAGATAAAGTTGCTTAAATTTACTGCTTAGAGAACGTTGAGGAAAATATGGCAGTGCAGTTAGACTCAAAGATGTCAGGTTTCCCTGAGAATGGCACTGCAACTCAGAAACCTGCCCTGTGAGATCAAAGGCTATAAAGGAGGGATTTTTTTAAATAGCCAACTCCACCCTACTTATTAAAAAAAAAAAACAACAACAACTCACCAAACCAAACAAAAAGTATTTCAATACAGAAAATTAACAAAGCAATTTCAATCTTTAAAATGGTAAAAATAAACTGCAAAGGAGAACTGCATGATTTTTTTCACATACCCCTACATTTCCTTTCACCTCTTACTTTCTTGATCAGAACAAAAAGTAAAAATAAATAGAAAGATTTCACAAAGTTTCGATTTTTTTTTTTTAAATGCTGGACTTCTGCAGCTATAGTAGAAGATTGAAAAACCTAACCTTTTTACGTGTAAAGTGTATGGCGGATGGAGGGTGGAGAACAGGGCATATTGACCTTTTCCAGGCAGGCTAAGCAATGATCGTCCTCTCTATATGGGTTGTTATCAAGATTTCCTCTGACCCACGAGCAATGAAGCAAATGTCTTTCAGTAAATGCCGCGCAGATATGCCACGGTTAAGAGTCATGCTTTTGGGTCATGGAAATCCCCGAGTGGGTTTGCCAGGCCACTGATTAAGAGGAAGTGTGTGTGGTTATTACCGCTGGAGTTCCCCTAAGTCCTAAAAGGAAAGCACCAGTGCACATGCAAACCACTGGGAGGAGTGCGGAACGCCTGGTACGGATAGGGGTGGGGATTTGGGTGACGCATTTAAAAGACAGCGTGAGACTCGCGCCCTCCGGCACGGAAAAGGCCAGGCGACAGGTGTCGCTTGAAAAGACTGGGCTTGTCCTTGCTGGTGCATGCGTCGTCGGCCTCTGGGCAGCAGGTGGGCAAGGAAGGCTGGTGTGTGTGTGTGTGTGCGTGCGTGTGTGTGTGCGCGCGCGCGCGCCTCCCCTGGTGTAAGAGATGTGCCAGCGGCTGGCCGAGGGGCGCTTAGGGCTAGAGCCCGGGGCGCTGCAGAGGTTGAGAGTCAGTGGGTGGGGCGCAGTTATCAAACACCAGGGCCCAAAAGCAGGCTCTAGATAGGTTCCAGGTGCTCAATTTCTATTTCACGTTTGGAGTGAGCCAGTGGAATTGTGAAGCTGTGGCATTTTGATTCGGTTGCCAAGAGTTATCACTGGGCCTTTGCAGGTGCCAAATAAATTTCAGGACAGAGCCTAACGCAGAGCTCTGGCACAGGAAGGAAGTAAAACGTTTAATGAGCAAATGGACGCATGTTTCCAAGCGGTGGTAGGAAGACAGCAGTTTTTGGTTGTCTTCCTGGTGATCAGCATGGAAACCTAGTAGTGCTCTTACTCTGATCAATACATTGTCGAAGGCATGTACCTGATGCTAACGTAACAATAATATTAAATATTGACTTTATTTGCTATTATTTATTGCTAAAATTAAGTACTGCTACCTGCTATATGCTAGGTTTGTCTCTGAAGACTTTACATGTATTTTTCACGTTTAATTATCATAATCTTAAGAAGCAGGTACCATAATTATCTCCATTTGACAATGAGGAAACTGAGGCTCTTGGAGATTTACTTGTGCGAGGTCATGCTTCTAGTTACCGGACTGCTTGGTATTGGGCACCCCCGATGTCTGACTCCAAAGCCTGATACTAATCAATCACTGAGCTGACTCTGTGGTCATTAATATAAAATTGATAGAAGTACTGTGGTCACTCAGGTCTCAGTCATTTACTTCTTCAACGGGAAGTCTTCGTGTCTACCCCATATACCAAGCTCTGCAGATGCTACGAGTGGGAGGGCAGGTACAGAGATGAAACATATTAATAGTTGCCATTCTAAAAGAGCTTACTGTCTAGCGGGAGGCAGAAAGAAAAGGCACACTTGCCTTCCAGTGTCGGAAAAATGGATGTGCTGCATGCCCAAAGGGTAGGGATGCCCAACAGCCCTGGGACTGGGGAGGTTGCCTTCTTGGTAGGTTAAATGAATGAGTCAGAAGAGGAGAGGCTGGGGACTGAGCCAATCTGAGAAGGAACCACTAGAAATGAAAGAAGAATCCCAAGAGCTTGGTATCAGAGAAGCCCAGGGAATGGGACATTTCTAAGAGGAAGTGTGTCCCAGTGTCAGATGCAAACATTTCCATTGGTTTTAGCAAAAAAGCCATTGGTGTTATTAACACCGAAAGCAGTTTTAAGTGATGCTGACTTAATGAGTAAATGGGAGAGGGAAAATGGAGACATTAACTGTACACACATGTCCAGTTTGCTTGGCTGTGAAGAGAAGGGGCGATACAGGGTAGTTGCTAGAGTGGAAAGTGAGGTTGAAAGAGGATTTTTTTTTTTTTTTTTTTGAGACAGAGTCTCACTCTGTCACCCAGGCTGGAGTGCAGTGGTGCAGTCTCGGCTTACTGCAACCTCCACCTCCCGGGTTCAAGCAATTCTCCTGCCTCAGCCTCCTGAGCAGCTGGGACTACAGGTACATGCCACCACACCCGGCTAATTTTTTGTATTTTTTTTAGTAGAGACGGGGTTTCACCGTGTTAGCCAGGATGGTCTCGGTCTCCTGACCTCGTGATCCACTCGCCTCAGCCTCCTGAAGTGCTGGGATTACAGGCATGAGCCACCACACCCAGCCGAAAGAGAATTTTAAAAATTTCTTTCATTTGAAAGTTGAGATAGATTTAAGCATGGTTATGTGAAAGGAAAAAGGCCAGTCGAGAGTGAGAGGAATGAGAGTTGAAGCAATGAGGGGATGGGATTAAGAACAAGATTTCTGAGGCAGTAGGACAGTGTAGGATCCCATAAGGGGGCAAGTCTTTAACTGAGGCAGCAAGTAGGTTGTGAGCCAAAACGGCTTGGATATGAGAATGTGAGAAGATTCCTGCTCAATGATGTCTCTTTTCTTTGAGAAATAGAAGGCAAAGTAATTGACTGAAAATGAGATGGAGTGCAGTGGAGAAATTTGAGGAAGGTGTTGAAGGTTTAGAAGAGGTGCATAAGGCAGTGGGCTAGGGAGCTGAGCCTATTGCTAAGGGATGGCGAAGGAGTCTTAAGTGATGCTGGTCCCAGTCTGCAGGGTTGCATCTAGGTGTTGGAAATGATTAGGACAGAGGTTGAAGTGATCTAGGGTTGACATCTTGGCACATTTGAGTATATTTATTGTATAGTTGTTGCCTAAATTTCCACAAATATATGCCTTGCTGGAGTGCAGTGGTGTGATCTTGGCTTACTGCAACCTCCACCTCCCGGGTTCAAGTGATTCTCCTGCTTCAGTCTCCTGAGTAGCTGGAAATACAGGTGCGTGCCACCACGCCCGATGGTTTTTTTTTTGGATTTTTAGTAGAGACAGGGTTTCACCATGTTGGCCAGCCTGGTCTCGAACTCCTGATCTCAAGTTATCTGCTTTCCTTGGCCTCCCAAAGTGCTGGGATTACAGGCGTGAGCCACCACGCCTGACCTAAAGCTTCTTTAGGATAAGATTTGTGTAAGGGGTTTGCAAACTCAAATGGAGGTGATATAAATGAGAAAAACTCTCAGTGTCTCTCTTTCTCTCTCTCTCTCTTTTTTTTGAGACAGGGTCTTGCTCTGTCACCCAGTTTGGAGTGCAGTTATGCAGTCTCACACTGCAAGCTCTGCCTCATGGGCTCAAGTGAACCTCCTGCCTCAGCCTCTCAAGTAGCTGGGACCACAGGCAGGTGCCACCATGTCTGCCTAATTTTTGAGTTTCTTTGTAGAGATGGTGTTTTGCCAAGTCACCCAGTTTGAGGCTGGTCTCAAACACCTGGGCTCAAGCAATCCATCTACCTCAGCCTCCCAAAGTGCTGGGATTACAGGAGTGAGCCATGGCATGAGGCCTTGTGGGGTGTCTCTTTTAAATGAAAGCATACTCTGTTTACGTATTTGATATGAAGGAATATCCTTCCTTTCCACAAAGACAAAAATTATCCTATTTTTCTCAAAACATATGTCCTTTTTCTCTACTTTTCATTTTTGTTACTTTTGATGGACACATGTGTTACATTGATTTCACTTTCTCATAATTCTGCTGTAAGAAAAACAGTAGTGCCAGTTCAATGACAAATAGCAACAGTCTGTTATTGCTAGACTGTTACTGTTAGTGAAGACTACCAGAACAGTCATCCCAGTGTCAGGGAATCAAAGAGAACACGTTCCCTCTCTAAAGGGCACAGCTGCTGCTCAGCTCTAGCTGATTGCTGCCCTGCAGGACTATAGGCCCAGTGTTGCTAGATCTTCTGATGTTTCAAGAGAAGCTTGGAATCTAGAATGTGATGGGAAGTCTCTTACATTTAAACATGTTGGCAATTAATGGTAAGATTTAAAAATACTGTGGTCCAAGAAAAAAATGGATTTGGAAACTGGATTAAATTCAAATGAGGCATGCAGATTAATCTACAGCATGGTACAATGTGAATTTTCTGGTTTCTTTAATTGCACTGTAATTAGGTAAGATGTTAGCTTTGGGGAAGCTAAGTGCAGAGTATGCAGAAATTATTATTTTTGTAAGTTTTCTCTAAGTATAAATAAATTTCAAAATAAAAATAAAAACTTAGTAAAGAACTATAATGCAATTCTATGTAAGCCAAACATAATATGTCTTCCAGTTTGAAACCTCTGGGTTTTATTTTATTTTATTTTATTTTATTTTATTTTATTTTATTTTATTTTATTTTTGAGACAGAGTCTTGCTGTGTCACCCAGGCTGGAGTGTAGTGGCACTATTTCGGCCCACTGCAACCTCCACCTCCCAGGCTCAAATGATTCTCCTGCCTCAGCCTCCCGAGTAGCTGGGATTACAGGCGCGTACCACCACACCCAGCTAATTTTTGTATTTTTAGTAGAGATGGGGTTTCACCATTTTGGCCAGGCTGGTTTTGAACTCCTGACCTCAAGTGATCCACTTGTCTTGGCCTCCCAAAATGCTGGGATTACAGGCGTGAGCCACTGCACCAGGCAGAGACCTCTGTTTTTTATCTCTTTTTGGCCTCTACAGTGCCTAGTAAAGCACCTGATACATGGTAAACGATCAGTAATTACTAGTACTCTATTTTGGAGAAATGATTTTTTAAAAAGTCATTGTGTTCCATCCATGAGTTGTTTGAGTTTTAAAACTGTCTTTTTGTTTGTTTTTGAACAGGTTTACAAAGGACGAAAACGACTTCTTCTAGATTTTTTTTCAGTTTCTTCTATAAATCAAAACATCTCAAAATGGAGACCTAAAATCCTTAAAGGGACTTAGTCTAATCTCGGGAGGTAGTTTTGTGCATGGGTAAACAAATTAAGTATTAACTGGTGTTTTACTGTCCAAAGAATGCTAATTTTATAAACATGATCGAGTTATATAAGGTATAACCATAATGAGTTTGATTTTGAATTTGATTTGTGGAAGTAAAGGAGAAGTGATTCTAGCTGGGGCATATTGTTAAAGCATTTTTTTCAGAGTTGGCCAGGCAGTCTCCTACTGGCACATTCTCCCATTATGTAGAATAGAAATAGTACCTGTGTTTGGGAAAGATTTTAAAATGAGTGACAGTTATTTGGAACAAAGAGCTAATAATCAATCCACTGCAAATTAAAGAAACATGCAGATGAAAGTTTTGACACATTAAAATACTTCTACAGTGACAAAGAAAAATCAAGAACAAAGCTTTTTGATATGTGCAACAAATTTAGAGGAAGTAAAAAGAGAAATGTGATGATTGGTCAAGAAATTACCCAGTTATTTACAAGGCCACTAATATTTTAAACGTCCAAAATTTGTTTAAATGGGCTGTTACCGCTGAGAATGATGAGGATGAGAATGATGGTTGAAGGTTACATTTTAGGAAACGAAGAAACTTAGAAAATTAATATAAAGACAGTGATGAATACAAAGAAGATTTTTATAACAATGTGTAAAATTTTTGGCCAGGGAAAGGAATATCGAAGTTAGATACAATTACTTACCTTTGAGGGAAATAATTATTGGTAATGAGATGTGATGTTTCTCCTGCCACCTGGAAACAAAGCATTGAAGCCTGCAGTTGAAAAGCCCAACATCTGTGAGATCCAGGAAACCATGCTTGCAAACCACTGGTAAAAAAAAAAGAAAAAAAAAAAAGCCACAATGACTTGCTTATTGGTCATTGCTAGTATTATTGACTCAGAACCTCTTTACTAATGGCTAGTAAATCATAATTGAGAAATTCTGAATTTTGATAAGGTCTCTGCTGTTGAAATGGTAAATTTATTATATTTTTTTGTCATTATAAATTCTGGTTCAAGGTATGCTATCCATGAAATAATTTCTGACCAAAACTAAATTGATGCAATTTGATTATCCATCTTAGCCTATAGATGGCATTTAGTAACTTTTGACTGTTTTAAAAAATAAATCCACTCTCAGAGTAGATTTGATGTTGGCTTCAGGAACATTTAGAAAAACAAAAGTTCAAAAATGTTTTCAGGAGGTGATAAGTTGAATAACTCTACAATGTTAGTTCTTTGAGGGGGACAAAAAATTTAAAATCTTTGAAAGGTCTTATTTTACAGCCATATCTAAATTATCTTAAGAAAATTTTTAACCAAGGGAATGAAATATATACCATGATTCTGTTTTTCCAAAAGTAACCTGAATATAGCAATGAAGTTCAGTTTTGTTATTGGTAGTTTGGGCAGAGTCTCTTTTTGCAGCACCTGTTGTCTACCATAATTACAGAGGACATTTCCATGTTCTAGCCAAGTATACTATTAGAATAAAAAAATCTTAACATTGAGTTGCTTCAACAGCATGAAACTGAGTCCAAAAGACCAAATGAACAAACACATTAATCTCTGATGATTTATTTTAAATAGAATATTTAATTGTGTAAGATCTAATAGTATCATTATACTTAAGCAATCATATTCCTGATGATCTATGGGAAATAACTATTATTTAATTAATATTGAAACCAGGTTTTAAGATGTGTTAGCCAGTCCTGTTACTAGTAAAGCTCTTTATTTGGAGAGAAATTTTAGATTGTTTTGTTCTCCTTATTAGAAGGATTGTAGAAAGAAAAAAATGACTAATTGGAGAAAAATTGGGGATATATCATATTTCACTGAATTCAAAATGTCTTCAGTTGTAAATCGTACCATTATTTTACGTACCTCTAAGAAATAAAAGTGCTGCTAATTAAAATATGATGTCATTAATTATGAAATACTTCTTGATAACAGAAGTTTTAAAATAGCCATCTTAGAATCAGTGAAATATGGTAATGTATTATTTTCCTCCTTTGAGGTAGGTCTTGTGCTTTTTTTTCCTGGCCACTAAATTTCACAATTTCCAAAAAGCAAAATAAACATATTCTGAATATTTTTGCTGTGAAACACTTGACAGCAGAGCTTTCCACCATGAAAAGAAGCGTCATGAGTCACACATTACATCTTTGGGTTGATTGAATGCCACTGAAACATTCTAGCAGCCTGGAGAAGTTGACCTACCTGTGGAGATGCCTGCCATCAAATGGCATCCTGATGGCTTAATACACATCACTCTTCTGTGAAGGGTTTTAATTTTCAACACAGCTTACTCTGTAGCATCATGTTTACATTGCATGTATAAAGATCATACAAAGGTGCAATTGTGTATTTCTTCCTTAAAATGTATCAGTATAGGATTTAGAATCTCCATGTTGAAACTCTAAATGCATAGAAATAAAAATAATACAAAATTTTTCATTTTGGCTTTTCAGCCTAGTATTAAAACTGACAAAAGCAAAGCCATGCACAAAACTACCTCCCTAGAGAAAGGCTAGTCCCTTTTCTTCCCCATTCATTTCATTATGAACATAGTCGAAAACAGCATATTCTTATCAAATTTGATGAAAAGCGCCAACACGTTTGAACTGAAATACGACTTGTCATGCGAACTGTACCGAATGTCTACGTATTCCACTTTTCCTGCTGGGGTTCCTGTCTCAGAAAGGAGTCTTGCTCGTGCTGGTTTCTATTACACTGGTGTGAATGACAAGGTCAAATGCTTCTGTTGTGGCCTGATGCTGGATAACTGGAAAAGAGGAGACAGTCCTATTGAAAAGCATAAAAAGTTGTATCCTAGCTGCAGATTCGTTCAGAGTCTAAATTCCGTTAACAACTTGGAAGCTACCTCTCAGCCTACTTTTCCTTCTTCAGTAACAAATTCCACACACTCATTACTTCCGGGTACAGAAAACAGTGGATATTTCGGTGGCTCTTATTCAAACTCTCCATCAAATCCTGTAAACTCCAGAGCAAATCAAGATTTTTCTGCCTTGATGAGAAGTTCCTACCACTGTGCAATGAATAACGAAAATGCCAGATTACTTACTTTCCAGACGTGGCCATTGACTTTTCTGTCTCCAACAGATCTGGCAAAAGCAGGCTTTTACTACATAGGACCTGGAGACAGAGTGGCTTGCTTTGCCTGTGGTGGAAAATTGAGCAATTGGGAACCGAAGGATAATGCTATGTCAGAACACCTGAGACATTTTCCCAAATGCCCATTTATAGAAAATCAGCTTCAAGACACTTCAAGATACACAGTTTCTAATCTGAGCATGCAGACACATGCAGCCCGCTTTAAAACATTCTTTAACTGGCCCTCTAGTGTTCTAGTTAATCCTGAGCAGCTTGCAAGTGCGGGTTTTTATTATGTGGGTAAGAAACTGAAAATGCTAATTAAAAGAAATACATTTCATTTTATACATTTTAGTGGGCAAATTATGTGTATTCATAAGTTTTGGTCTAAAATTAATTTTAGGTAACAGTGATGATGTCAAATGCTTTTGCTGTGATGGTGGACTCAGGTGTTGGGAATCTGGAGATGATCCATGGGTTCAACATGCCAAGTGGTTTCCAAGGTAATTGTTTTGAAATTCTCTTTGCAAATTCTTGTGATTATCATGAGATTGCTTATATGTGTTCACCTGAAATCAGTTGTTACTTTACTCTGTTCCAAATATATATTTGTGAATAAGTTTAGGATGGATTACTTAGTAAAATACTTACTTAAAAAGTTTCGATGGACTTAAGACAACGAAGAAATAGATTTGGGGATTTTTGTTTAATTTTTAAAGAAATATATATATATTTAAATAATACATGCTCATTATAAAAACAAAGTCACACATTGTAGAAAAGCACAGAGAAGGAAAATTAAAATGTCCAGAAATCTTACCGCCTAAGGATGAGCGTGGTTACCATTTTAGTCAACATCCCTCCAGACATAGAAATAAATGTCTACGATACATATACATATAGAAATACATACATATACATATAGAAATAAATATACACCATTTTACATAAATTAAATATCATATCTAGTTTTGAAGTTTTTTCAGTCAACATATGTCTTGGATATATTTCCATTCATTGGGTATTCAATAATAATTGATCACCTATTGCCAGGCATTGTTCTGGGTGCATAAAATCAGTTGAACAAAACAAAGACCTCTGGTTTCCTAAGTTTTTATTATAGCACGAGAGAACAGACAACTAATAAAAACTTGAATAAGTTCTATAGCATGTTGGAAAATAAGTACAATCTATAAAAAGAACAAAGAGGAGTTTAGAAATGCCAGGCAGGTTACAATATTAAATTGGGTGGTCAGGGTGAGTATAGACTCATCTCATCTGTTTTAATCGCCACGCAGCATTTTAATGTGATGTGTTACCCTTTTGATTGTTTAACTGGCCACCTAGTGTTCTAGTTAATCCTGATTAGCTTGCAAGTGTGGGTTTTTATCACGTGGGTAAGAAACTTAATGTACTAACTAAAATATCAGCTTCAAAAAGACATTTTTTTACACTCTCCTTTTTCATCTAAATCATGTGGCCTACAATTACATTTTTTCATGGTCAAAACTTTTGCTATTATCCAACCCATTTCCCATTTGCCCTGAGAATATTGCACTGGCAACAAGCTGCACTGCTTTTTTTCTAAATGGGAAATGGGTTAATATTGATTAATAAATGTGGCATCTTAACTTATTTTGATTACTTTTTTTTCTCTTTACTTTTGAGATGGAGCCTGGCTCTGTTGCCCAGATTGGAGTGCGATGGTGTGATGTCAGCTCACTGCAACCTCCGCCTCTTGGGTTCAGGCAATTCTCATGCCTCAGCCTCGCTAGTAGCTGGGACTACAGGTGCACGCTAGCATGCCCAGATAATTTTTGTATTTTTAGTAGAGACAGGGTTTCACCATGTTGTCCAGGCTGGTCTCAAACTCCTGACCTCAGGACTTTGAGGTGCTCGCCCGGCCAACATCAGTGTGTTTTTAAGAGTCTTAGAAGAGTTGAAGAGAGTAGCTAAGAGCTCTGAGGAGAGACGGTCTTACTTGACCTCAGTAGACTGAGAGGCTCCTGACCCTTGTCCACTTGAGCCTTGGAGATTACTAGTAATCACCTTCCTCTTGCTTATATCAACCTGACTTTCACTGCAATATCTCTGACCATTCCCTGTATGCTAAATGAATAGTAAATTGATTATATGTACGTTTATACTCATTTGAAATATTTATACTTCACAATATATTAAGAGTAGATTGATTATATGTATGTTTATACTCACTTGAAATAGCCAGTCTACAAATGGCTGGATTAGTCGTGCCCAAATTAAGATAAACCTTTAGAACTTTTCAAAATTAGCTGAAGTGGTCGGGTGCAGTGGCTCATGCCTGTAATCACAGCACTTTGGGAGGCTGAGGCAGGAGGATCACTTGAGGTCAGGAGTTCGAGACCAGTATGGCAACATGGTAAAGCCCCATCTCCACTAAAAATGCAAAAATTAGCCGGGCATGGTGGCAGGCACCTGCAAGCTCAGCTACTCGGGAGGCTGAGGCACCAGAATCACTTGAACCTGGGAGGCGGAGGTTACAGTGAACTGAGATCATCCCACTGCACTCCAGCCTGGGTGACAGAGCGAGACTCTGTCTAAAAAAAAAAAAATTAGCAGAAGCATAATGTATCTTGGCAAATATAAAAATATTAATTTTGTAAAACATTCAACCTGTATGAAAAATGTTGACTGTCATGAGAAGCATCTTACAAAACAATTAAAAATTCACACAAAAAATTTGAATCCTGTCATAGGATACCTATGGGTTAGTTTTAGAAAAAAAATTTTTTTTTGAAAGCAATACAATAGAATCAGTTCCCAGTGGGCTAGGATGTATTTATTCTTCTAACATTAAGTTTAGAATAAATGATCTTAAATGATTCTGTGATTTGAGGCAAACAACCAGATTTGAAATGGAATAAACACCTAGAGATGAGAAATTTATGTTATTACATTTTCATTTCACTTGTATAAATAATCCCTCAAATTTTATTTTCTTTACATTTTAGGTGTGAGTACTTGATAAGAATTAAAGGACAGGAGTTCATCCGTCAAGTTCAAGCCAGTTACCCTCATCTACTTGAACAGGTAGGGAAAGTTCTTTTTTTAAATATTGGTTGCCATCAGAGAAATTGCTTTCTGATAATTACAGAGAGTGCTATTTGAGTGAAAAGACAAGAGTTGTTTTAGAAATACATTTTCTTTTTCTTATCAAACCTGACATGATTTTAGAAAGTATTATTCTTTGGAGAAAAATAGATCCATAAATGGTAGTCTCCTGATAATGACACTTGTGATGTTTTTCAATCAAGTTGCAATAAATCAAACTGTTTGAGAAAAAATGACTGGGATAGTAGTATTTAACAGTTTCACTATATAAATTTTCCTTCAAAAGATCTGAGAAAGAGAATTTTATTGCTTTTTCTAACCTTCTTGAGAAAGCAAATAACTTACATAATAGTTTGATGGTCAAAACCATCCTAGCCATGAGCAATGAAACTGATACAGGGTCCAACTTATCCCAAAGGATGACCCAGGGTAGGTAAGACCTGTGGATGAAAGGAAAATTGATTGTCACATGGATTATTGAAAAGATATAGTCCTTTTCCTGCCTTAATGAAAATGGGTTTTGTTATTATATACACACACTGAAACTCTATTAGTTTATGGCCTAGGGAATAACTATCAAATATAAATGAAATATTGCTTTTGGTTAAAAAATTATTTTGCCAGTAAGCAAGTGGTTTGCAACAAATTGAATAAAATATGTCTGTTGGGTCATTTTCATTGCAATGGGTAAGATAAGATTTATATTTTAATTTTTATATATATATATATTTTTTTCTTTTCTGCAGCTGCTATCCACATCAGACAGCCCAGGAGATGAAAATACAGAGTCATCGAGTAAGTACAATGGATAATAATGAATGCATTTAAATAGAGTCATTTGGTACTGTTAACATTGAAAGTTGATAATAGTAATGTACCTTTATATTGATTTATAATTTACGATGAATGCATTTTCAAATATAGTGTGTTGGTATTTCCCAAACTTCAGTGCATATCAGAGTTGCCTGGAGAACTTTAAAAAATATGACAGATTTCCAGTTTCTACTTCAGACCTACTGAATTAAATCTGAGTATCTAAAGGTGGGGCTCAGGCATGTATAGTTTTAACAAACTACATACGTCCAGCCTAACCCTTGTTCTTGGGCCAGTGTGGGAGCAGATGTACTATGATATTAGATTGCTCACATATTCTTTCTGTGAAAGGGAAAGAATAGAACATGTTAGTCACCTTTTTAAATAGGGACGCTGAGGCTCAGAAAGGTTAAATGACTTGTACATCACCTTACACCTAAAATGCAATAGAGCTAATATTTGTACAAGCCCCTCTACTCTATTATCTCATGTTCAATTCAATTCAGTATATATTTATTGTATATTGTATATCACCTGTTCTGAGAAAAGCATAGAGAACAGGATAGAACCAACCCAAATGTCCATCAGTGATAGACTGGATTAAGAAAATGTGGCACATACACACCATGGAATACTATGCAGCCATAAAAAAGGATGAGTTCATGTCCTTTATAGGGACATGGATGAAGCTGGAAACCATCATTCTCAGCAAACTATCACAGAACAGAAAACCAAACACTGCATGTTCTCACTCATAGGTGGGAATTGAACAATGAGAACACTTGGACATAGGAAGGGGAACATCACACACAGGGCCTGTTGTGGGGTAGGGGGATGTGGGAGGGATAGCATTAGGAGATACACCTAATGTTAAATGACGAGTTAACGGGTGCAGAACACCAACATGGCACATGTATACATATGTAACAAACCTGCACATTGTGCACACGTACCCTAGAACTTAAAGTAAAATAATTTAAAAAAAGGAAACAAAGAATACAGAACAGGATAAACATAACTCCTGGTCTCATGTATCTACGGGAAACAGACAAATACACAGACAGGAGAAAGGGATATGGCAGCAAAAGTAAAGTGTAATATGAGAGTGCATATAGGACAATTAACCCAGACTTGGAGGGTCAGAAAAGGCTTTCCAAAGGAAGTATTTGTCTTAGCAGAAAATCCAAGGGAAGAGTAGGAGTTAACCGAGTGACAAATGGAAGAAAAGAGTATTCCAGGCAGAGGGAACAGCATATGAAAGACCGAAGTGACAAAGGAGAATAGGCACCTTTGAAGAACTGAACAAAATTCTATATGGCCAGAAGTAGGAGTTGCTAATAGATAAATCAGGGAAGCAGGCCAGCTGTATGAGTGGTCAGCACTACAGGCAGAATTGACACCAGAGCCATCAGTTTGTGACTTCTGGGCTAGAGTGCAGAATGTGAATGATTCAGTGGCAAGAGATGAGGCTGAAGAGGTAAACAAGGTTCAGATTGTATGAGACTTTGTAAGACACTTATATTTTGGATTTTATGCTAAGAGCAATGGAATTGTTGATGGAATTTAAGAAGTGTGACACATCATATTTGTGTTTTTAAAAAGTCACTCTGATTGCACTGTTGAGAATGAACTCCAAGGAAGCAATATTTTATAACAATAGCCTCTCTGAAAAATATGTGAATTATTCTTGATTGAAAACTCATTTGTTCATTCAACATAGGGAAAAATAATCTCAATTCTAGTGGGAGGTAATCCCTGCCATTCTGTTTCCTTCTCCTGCTCACATATGTATATCCAGTTATGACAGGTAATGTGTATTTTGCATCTAAGTACAATATTCCAAGTTGTTATTTAATGACTGAACGTGTATATCATTTTAAATTTAACAATGTTCATACAAAATAATGCCTATACATTTTGTTGGTTTTACATTTTTAATATTATAAAAACTTTCAATTTTTGATTTCATTTCAAATTTCAATTTTTAAGAAATATACAGGCTATCCTATATGTGTTAAATTCTTTGTTCCATATAGTTATTCATTTTGAACCTGGAGAAGACCATTCAGAAGATGCAATCATGATGAATACTCCTGTGGTTAATGCTGCCGTGGAAATGGGCTTTAGTAGAAGCCTGGTAAAACAGACAGTTCAGAGAAAAATCCTAGCAACTGGAGAGAATTATAGACTAGTCAATGATCTTGTGTTAGACTTACTCAATGCAGAAGATGAAATAAGGGAAGAGGAGAGAGAAAGAGCAACTGAGGAAAAAGAATCAAGTATGTAGATTTATTAATACAGTCTATTTTCATAAGGATTTGATATCAGTCTATATGTTATGGAAAATATACTCATCTAGCATATCTGAAAATATACTCAATCCAGTCGGATTTTTTTCATGTTTAGTATTCTGAATTCAAATGCTGAAAAATTTATTCATATTCAAATATATTTGAGTTGCTCATAAGTCAAAAATGTATGATGTACAAAAGTATTTTTCATGTTTTTCCTTAATTCATATTTTTTTCTCTGGATAGCTGACGTTGTGTCCAATTATGCATTCATGGCACTTTTTTTTTCTTAACGCTTTGAAAATGGAATCCTTGTTGCATCATGGCACATTTTTAATCCCAGGCTAGTTGCTCACTCCCCTTTGGAGTAAATCAGGGTGGGATCAGGGAAAATTATTAATTTTTTTTTGAGACAGTCTTACTCTGTCACCCATGCTGGAGTGCAGTGGCATGATCTCAACTCACTGCAACTTCTGCCTCCTGGGTTCAAGCAATTCTCGTGCCTCCTTCCCTTAGCTGGGATTACAGGCACCTGCCACCATGCCAGGCTAGTTTTTGTATTTTTAGTAGAGAAGGGATTTCTCCATGTTGGCCACACTGGTCTCAAACTCCTGACCTCAAGTGATCCGCCTGCCTCGGCCTCCCAAAGTGCTGGGATTACAGGCATGAGCCACCGTGCCTGGCTGGATGGTTATTAATTTTAATGTTAGCATAAAAGCATGTCTTAGCCTGTGACTATACATTAATACACAAATTACTATTAAGCCTCCTACCTGTCCACACAAGAACTGAGTCTTCCAGAGCATCCGTCGATTATTTAGGCAAGTCCTAGTATACTGTTTCACAATCTCTTAGGACAAGTTGCTCATGTCCTTCCACACTAAACGTATCCACTATGTTCTCTATTGCCCTTCACAAAAACTCTTCTGGGCACATACATTCTCATCTGGCTGTTTTGACTGCTATCATCATTCTGTCCTAGACAAAAAGAAATGCTGATCTCTCCTTTCCCAAGCATGGACCAGACCTATAAGTCCCTTCAACACAGCTGAAAACAGACTGCAACTTTTAACAAGCTCTTACTGGAGACTTAAGGAAAACGGAAGGGAATTATATCACAAATGTCGATTTACAGCTGCAACTAGATGTGGCCTCTCTTAGTGCCCCCGGGCTCATCCTCATAAATCTCCCCTGCCTAGCTTCTGGTTCATCTCTGTGTAGCTTTGGCAAGTTTACACAAGTCACTAGGAATGTCCCAATAATGTTTTCCTTTATCAAAATTCAGGCCCCCCAATATTCATAAAGCTCAGAAGGAGAACAAAGATTTCTCCTTATCCTTGTGCAAGGCCATCTGGGATCTATTTCTTCACAGGATGATTGACAGTCAGATTGTCCACTTCATTTAGGGATAAATCCAACCCTGCCCATGAAGATGGATTTGTTCTCTGACCCAACCCAGACAAACCTATCAGACCATAGTGATATAGCATCATACATTCACCAAAGTGTGAATTACTCAGTCTATAAACCACTAGTGTAGCAGCAATACAGTCACGGTTAACCTTTGCCCAGCCTCATCAAATTCTCTTTTCTCTGTGAAGATTAGGCAAGTATGTCCTTCCTGTGGCCTTCTTAGTGGTAGCCATTTGTCATCAGCCAACAATTGCTCAAAGAAGAGAACACTTATCTCCACAACTGTTGAGAGACCCCATAAAATCTAAAACTATCCACTTATAAAATATTTATATTTCTTTCAAAGACAATCAGAAAAGTCTCCAGAAATGACTTCAAGTCAACAATATATAATAATTTACATTGTCAAAAAGAGCCCTTAGCGTTTCTGCCTCACCATTATATATATCTCTGCTACCTAGTATGGTGCCTGCATATAGTCTGTGTTCTGAGTGAGTGAATGAAAACACATTTAGGTTAATGATTATGTTATAGTTTCCCAAGAACAGTAGGGATATAAATAAAGAGGCAATTTAAGATTTTTTTTTCCCAGAATAAAATAATAATATGGCTGAGTGTGGTGGCTCACACCTATAATCACAGCACTTTGGGAGGCTGAGGCAGGCAGATCGCTTAAACCCAGGAGTTCAAGACCAGCCTGGGCAACATAGCAAAACCCTGTCTGTATAAACAAATATAAAAATTAGCAGGGTGTGGTGGCATGTGTCTGTAGTCCCAGCTCTACTCAGGAGGCTGAGGTGGGAGGACCACTTGAGCCCAGGGAGGTTGAGGCTGCAATGAGCTATGATCATATGCCACTGCACTCCAGCCTGGGCGACAGAGTGAGACTCTCTCTAAAAGAAAAAAAAAAAAAGAAAGAAAAGCAAAAACAAAATTAATAATATGCTTCAAAGGCAACTACTCAGGAGGCTCAGGCACAAAAATAGCTTGAACCTGGGAGGCAGAGGTTGCAGTGAGCTGAGATCGCACCGCTGCACTCCAGCCTGGGCGACAGAGCAAGACTCTGTTTTAAAAATGAATAAATAAATAAATAAAGAAATTTTATGGAAGAATGATACTTTAAGAAAAAATTGTTTTAATTCAGGCTGAATGTGGTGACTCATGCCTGTAATCCTAACACCTTAGGAGGCTGAGGCAGGTGGATTGCTTGAGCCCAGGAGTTTGAGACCAGACTGGACAACGTGGCGAGACCCCATCACTACAAAAAATTTTTTAAACAAATTATTTGTGATGGTGTATGCCTGGTAATCCCAGCTACTCAAGTCTTCTGAACTTGCAAACCAGAATATAGTCTACAACTTTGAAATGAGACTTTTTCTCAGTTACTAGCAATTAAATTTTAGAAATCTTAAGAATTTCAGAGAATGCATTATATTAGGTTACGTATAATTACAAAAAGAAATCTTAGATTGAAAAACTAGTATACTTCACCAAGTTTGTATTTTTATTTTCTAATATATCCCTACTTTGCTAATATAAATAATTTAACAAAATATATTAAGTTCTAAGTCTTCTACCCCTCTCACCATTACTTTTCATTCCTACTCTTTAAATTATAGAACTAAGGCTTGGTTGTTCATTTGTTCAACAGATATTTATGGAGCATTAACTTTGTGCCAGACACTATTCTAGCTCCTGACCCTTTTCTCATTTATTCTCAGAGCTTCCATTATTTTCAAAATACGTCTTTAGCCTTGTCTTTTTTGACTTCATCTTTATTTTCTGGTCGTTGTTTTTGATTTTTGCTGTTTTCTTTTTTCCATTTTTTATTCTTTCTTAAATGGTTCTTTTTATGAGTCCTATCACTTGACAAAGTCAGTGTATCTAAAATCTAACAATCCTCTCTCCCAAAACAATTCTTCAGATAGCTCAGCCTCTGTCATTAGTTATTTTTTAGAAACAGCTTTATGGATTATGGTAAGCTATATGAAAATTAATAAACTTAGATTCATAAGTTAGATTCCAAAGAGATAATAAAACTGCAGTTTTAAAATATAAAATGTTTTACCAATGGATACAAAAGCTAGGTCTTGAAGGAGAATGAGATGATATCTTGTAGGGCGAGAAGGTAGTCGTTGACAAATAGGGTTTATTATTCAAAATGCTGTTACTGCCTTTCCCTGCTTACTATAAAATATTTAGGTAATGGCAATATGTCTAATTTCTGGAAATAATTAAAATTTCAACTTAAAATGGAATTTTAAAGAAATTTTATGGGCCGGACATAATGGCTCACACTTGTAATCCCAGCACTTTTGGAGGCCGGAGTGGGCGGATCACTCAAGGCCAGGAGTTCGAGACCAGGCTGGCCAACATGGTGAAACCTCATCTCTACTAAAACTACAAGAAATTAGCTGGGTGTAGTGGCACATGCCTGTAATCCCAACTACTCAGGAGGCTCAGGCACAAAAATAGCTTGAACCTGGGAGGCAGAGGTTGCAGTGAACTGAGATCGCACCACTGCACTCCAGCCTGGGCAACAGAGCAAGACTCTGTTTTAAAAATGAATAAATAAATAATAAAAGAAATTTTATGGAAGAATGATACTTTAAGAAAAAATTGTTTTAATTCTCTTGATTTTGTCTTTCCCCAATTTGACTAGATTGAATTGAAACGTCAATTTTAATGGGTTCTAAGTTCCATTTGGTTAAAGGCTTAGCAGTATTGCAAATGATTGAAAGCACAGTACATGACACCAGACTACCTCAGTTTGATTTTTGCTAGTTGTGGTGTTCTTCGGCAACTTACTTGCCTCACTGCGGCTTCATTTTCTCATTTGTTAAATGAGGCTATTAGGACCTACCTCAAAGAGCTGTTGTGAAGATGAAATGAATCAATACATGTAAAGTTCTTAACACAGTGCTCACTAAATGTTAGTCCTTACTATAAGTAGCATTATTATTATTATTATTATATTTTTTTAAGGCAGGGTATTGCTATGTTGCCCATTCTGGTCTCTGACTCCAGGGCTCAAGTGATCCTCCTACCTCAGCCTCCAGAGTAGCTGGTGCTACAGGCATGTACCACTGCACCCTGAATTATAATTATAATAACATTATTATTAAGCACAGGAGATGAGACACCCCTAAACCTAGCAATCAACGTCAATGCCTTACTGATTACGAATTAAAGATAGTTTTTATCCTGTTATATATATAGGACTGGAAGGAAGTTTGTGAGCAGAGTTTGAACATGTTTATGCTTGTTTTCTTTTTTATAAAGATGATTTATTATTAATCCGGAAGAATAGAATGGCACTTTTTCAACATTTGACTTGTGTAATTCCAATCCTGGATAGTCTACTAACTGCCGGAATTATTAATGAACAAGAACATGATGTTATTAAACAGAAGACACAGACGTCTTTACAAGCAAGAGAATTGATTGATACGATTTTAGTAAAAGGAAATATTGCAGCCACTGTATTCAGAAACTCTCTGCAAGAAGCTGACGCTGTGTTATATGAGCATTTATTTGGTGAGTGATAGAAAATTCTTTTTAAAAAGTTTCTAAGTCAATTGAAAATACGCTCTTATTAATAATTTATGATTACTGAAAATATGATTACAGGCTGAATGTGGTGACTCATGCCTGTAATCCTAACACCTCGGGAGGCTGAGGCAGGTGGATTGCTTGAGCCCAGGAGTTTGAGACCAGACTGGACAACGTGGCGAGACCCCATCACTACAAAAAATTTTTAAAACAAATTATTTGTGATGGTGTATGCCTGGTAATCCCAGCTACTCAAGAGGATGAGGTGGGAGGATGGCTTAAGCCTGAGAGATAGAGGCTCCCATGAGCTGTGATTGTGCCACTGCACTCCAGCTTGGGTGACAGACTCTG
Organism: Pan paniscus; assembly: GCF_029289425.2. Classification (NCBI taxonomy): domain Eukaryota; kingdom Metazoa; phylum Chordata; class Mammalia; order Primates; family Hominidae; genus Pan; species Pan paniscus. The sequence continues at coordinate 103,141,613 of NC_073258.2, forward strand.
TCTCAAAAAAAAAAAATCAATCTAATTTATAGATATTAATTACATAAAAAGATTAAAGACTTCTGTTGCCTTGACATGAGTATTTGGCTATAGTCTAAAGTGTTCATTTTTAAAATAGATTCCGTAGCTAAATATTAACCTTATTTGTCATAGTAATGCTTTTTCTTTTTCTCCCTTAGTGCAACAGGACATAAAATATATTCCCACAGAAGATGTTTCAGGTAATAGTACTAATATTTTAAATCAATAGAAAACATTGTCTTTATTTTCTTAGTTTTTCATTGAAGAAGCAAATTGCCTTTTATTAAAAATTCTTTCCTCTTTCTAGATCTACCAGTGGAAGAACAATTGCGGAGACTACAGGAAGAAAGAACATGTAAAGTGTGTATGGACAAAGAAGTGTCCATAGTGTTTATTCCTTGTGGTCATCTAGTAGTATGCAAAGACTGTGCTCCTTCTTTAAGAAAGTGTCCTATTTGTAGGAGTACAATCAAGGGTACAGTTCGTACATTTCTTTCATGAAGAAGAACCAAAACATCGTCTAAACTTTAGAATTAATTTATTAAATGTATTATAACTTTAACTTTTATCCTAATTTGGTTTCCTTAAAATTTTTATTTATTTACAACTCAAAAAACATTGTTTTGTGTAACATATTTATATACGTATCTAAACCATATGAACATATATTTTTTAGAAACTAAGAGAATGATAGGCTTTTGTTCTTATGAACGAAAAAGAGATAGCACTACAAACACAATATTCAATCAAAATTTCAGCATTATTGAAATTGTAAGTGAAGTAAAACTTAAGATATTTGATTTACCTTTCAGAATTTTAAATATTTTGGCATTGTACTAATACCGGCAACATGAAGCCAGGTGTGGTGGTATGTGCCTGTAGTCCCAGGCTGAGGCAGGAGGATTACTTGAGCCCAGGAGTTTGAATCCATCCTGGGCAGCATACTGAGACCCTGCTTTAAAAACAAACAGAACAAAAACAAAACACCAGGGACACATTTCTCTGTCTTTTTTGATCAGTGTCCTATACATCGAAGGTGTGCATATATGTTGAATGACATTTTAGGGACATGGTGTTTTTATAAAGAATTCTGTGAGAAAAAATTTAATAAAGCAACAAAAATTACTCTTATTCTTCATTGCTTTATTTCAATGACATTGGATAGTTTAGTCACTCCCAGACTCTTTCCATATCTTCTTAAAGCCTCTCAAATATTGAACTACAGTTTATGCTCCTTCCCATAAGATGCTTCTTCATTGACACTTGTAGAACACGGGGTCAACACATCATAAAATCTATTATGGAATGCCTGAGACAAGAATCAAACAGTCCCTTTAGTAAGTTTGTTTATTCATTTCTCTATTGATTCATTCAAGAAGTCTCATGCCAGCCCCACCTATTGGAAGAAGGTCTGAGTTTTATTCTTATCTCTTTGGTATTAATTCTGAAACTTAGAAAGTACACTGGTTAGCAATGCTTGGGACCAACAGGTTGTTCTGGTAAATAAATCTGTTTCATATTGTCAGTGCAACAAAATGTCCCCCTCTGCATTATGTTATTGGTACTCAACACGTCCAAGTCATAACTCTGTCCTTTGCTTCTTATAGAGGTATTAGGTCTTCAAGAGCAGAAGTAAGACTGTAATAGGGAATACTCAGGGGAAGGCAGGCAAAGGCTAGTCATCTAAACCAGTTCTAGATGTCTGTATAGGGGCAGATGGCTCTGTAAGGGCAGAAGGGAAAGACCCCTTCATAAGGGTCACAGCTGACAATCCTATAACAAAAGACAGGTTAACAAGAGAAAAACTTAACAAATTTATTTAATCACAGATTTACATGACCGGGGAGCCTTCGTAATGAAGATCCAAAATTACAGGGGAAACTGTGCATTTTTATGCTTAGGTTTGATAATGAATGGACAGCCCTGAAGAATAGTGATTGGAAAAAAAGGATATGATCTAATGGGAATAGACACAGGTTGGGGACCCAGCAAGGCCTGTCTGTTCAGATTCTTCTTGGTCTCTGTGCAGCATTCCTTCCTCCTGGATATAGGGCAGGGCCTGTATGGGATGGGGATATTATAACCTGCTATCAAACAAGGTAGGTCAGAGAATTTATTTATGGCCAGCTCTTACATAGTTAGGTGAGGAAAGATTAGAGTACTGTCTTTAAGATGTAAGTCTGGCATTGTGGAAAGGTGGTTCCGGTTTCTATGACCTACCTTGGGGAAGAGGAATTCAAGTTTCTGTGGCTTGCCTTCAGGGAGAATGAGGCTGAGACAGGCGGGCAGGATAACATCAGAGAAAAACTTTGCTTCTGAGGCCTTCACTTTGGGTTTTCTGAGCCCCAACATCTGCTAGTGTTGTAAAGAGAACAATTAGGGACCAAGTGAGGGGAGGAAAGAATCCATCTCTGCATTCTGATGCTGGGAGACTATTTCCTTGAGATGCAATTGATTTTGCCTCTGCTAAGAGGCTCTGCTGGCTACCCACATACTAGCCAGTGTCCTGCATGGGTGCTAGGCTGAATTATTTGTAATTGTGCTTAGGTGATTTGTAACTCAGGTATAGGGTATTTAAATAGCAGGCACCCTTTTTGCAACATGTGTTTTTTTTTTTTTTAATCTAGTTCTTGTATACTACAGATAATATTTGAACTTTGTCATCTCACTGTAAAACTTTTGTTCATTTCTCATTATGGTAATAAATAGCTATTATAACAAACCCATTTATTCAAATATGTTATTTCCCTAAGTGTTATTTTGACATTTTGTTTTGGAAAAAATAAATCACCATAGATAATAATGGTAGCTCTATTTGCTGACCAAATGTCAGATGTTTTCATGTGCTTGACATGCATTAATCCATTTGATTGCCTCCAACCCCACCTACCAGCCAACCTGGTCTTCAGCCATTGGGTTTAAACCTCAATATATTAAGTGTGATCATACAGGACTTTGCAGCAGGCTTAATTTCATACTTCAGCCATGCTCATTATAGCTTCCATCCAACCTTTCTCTTAATTTCCTTATATCGCTTGATACCATTAGCCATTAAGTTCCTTTGTGGTCACAGGCAATGTGATTTAACCATATTCAGCTCCTATTGGTGAAGATGTCACCTCCTTTTGTTGTCTTGCACATCATAGTAGACACTATGTATGTTACTAAGAAAATTCAAGACCAGATGCAGTGGTTCACACCTGTAATCCCAGCACTTTAGGAGGCCAAGGCAGGTGGATCGTTTGAGTCTAGGAGCTCAAGACCAGTCTGGGCAACATAGTAAGACCATGTCTTAATAAATAATTAAAAAGAAAGAAAATTCCAGGCAAAACAGATGTGATGTTTAAGAGATTCACTATTTTAAAAGCAATACAAGTACCCTTGAAACAAAAAGGATCAGTGGGTCAGTATTACTCAATCTCTTAAAAACTACACCCACTCCTGGTCGGATGTGGTGACTCACGACTGTAATCCCAGAACTTTGGGAGGCCAAGGTGGGCGGATCACCTGAGGTCGGGAGTTCAAGACCAGCCTGACCAACATGGAGAAACCCCGTCTCTACTAAAAATACAAAAAATTGGCTGGGTGTGGTGGCACATGCCTGTAATCCCAGCTACTGGGGAGGCTGAGGCAGGAGAATTGCTTGAACCCGGGAGGCTGATGTTACGGTGAGCCGAGATCACGCCATTGCACTCCAGCCTGGGCAACAAGGGTGAAACTCCAGCTCAAAAAACAAAACAAAACAAAACAAAACAAAACCATGCCCACTTCTAAATCTTGAGTCAAGATTTAGGCAAGGTCTCATTTGCAGAGTTTGTACTGTGCAAATAACAGGTATTTTTTCAAGTTGCACAATATTCCTGCTCCTCCTCAGGTCAACATGTCCCTTGATAGTCTTCAAATTTATTTTCTGCCACTCTACCCATTGCTCACTGTCTTTCAGCCACCTTGGTTTTCATCAGTTTCTAAATATGTCAAACTCTCTTTTGCTTCAGGGTCTTTGACTGGAATCTTCTTTAATTCACTCTTTCCCTGGCAAATTCCTACTCATTCTTCAGGTGTCAGCCTCCATGTTACTTTCTCAGACTGTCTTTCTCTGACTTCTCCCATCTAGATTATATCCCTTTGATAGTCTCTTTAGTAGACCCTTTGTTCTTTTTCTTCATAACACTTAACACAATTTATATTTACAGTTTTTAATGCCATAGTCTGTTGTCAAATTTTCCACGAGGACAATAATCATGTTTTCTGTTCACCATTATATGTGTAGCACTGAGCACAGGGCCTGACAGAATAGACCCTTATTGAGTAAATGAATGAATGAATGAATGGCTTCCTGTGAGTGAACATGGAATGTGAGAGGAGATTTCTTCCTCTTTAAATACCACTGCTGATAAAGTACTAAGGCAGAATCATTGATAAAGTAGATCATGGGCCAAATTCTGCCTTTAGATATCAAAAGGAATCTTTAGAGAGGAAAGATCACCCTAGTTTAAAAGGATTCATGTAGGAGATGGGAATTGGAACTGATTTTGGATGAGGAGGCATGGCATTTCAACTCTGGAAAGAGCATAAGGCACAGATATAGGCATTAGAATCTTAATAACAACAATTCACTGACATTTATTTACTTTTGGTATTTTGTTTTGTTTTTGTTTTTGAGACAGAGTCTAACTCTGTTGCCCAGGCTGGAGTGCAATGGTGTGATCTCAGCTCACTGCAACCTCCGACTCCCAGGCTCAAGTAATTCTCATGCCTCAGCCTCCCAAGTAGCTGGGATTACAGGTGTGCATCACCACACCTGGTTTTTGTATTTTTAGTAGAGACGGGGTTTCGTCATGTTGGCCAGGCTGGTCTTGAAATCCTGGCTTCCAGTGATCCACCCACCTCAGCCTCCCAATGTGCCGGGATTACAGGCGTGAGCCACCACGCCCAGCTTGATATTTATGGAACTCAAATGTACTAAGTGTCTATATTCATTATCTGATTTGAGACACTGTAATTTAGGAGAGGCAGTAGCACAGGAATTGAAAGTTCAGTCTTTGGATTCCAATCACAGCAGAGTAAGCTTGGGCAATTATTTAACATCTCTGTGCCTCTGTGCGCTTAGTCCTTTGCATGATTGATTGCCTTCTGGAAATCCATAGGAAAGGCTTTTCCCGGACTTCCATCGGCTTTTGGGATCCTAGAATTCTTTTTTCCTTCCTTGACAGGAAATATGTACAGGAAGAACAAGGTCCTCTCTGCCTTGTGTTTGTCAGTATTTCTTGTGACTATTTTCCCCTAAACATAAGGTTTTTCTGAGTTCAAGGATTTTGGGGCTGATCAAAGAAGAGATGTGACCACAAGGTGGCAGTAGCATGCAACAAGCTTTATTTGGGTGGTGCTTGACAGACTGCATGTAAGGAGGACATCCCTCACAGCTGGACACCTTTCAGAGGCAGAAGTGTATGGCCACCATGCAGAAGGGGAAGAAGGCAAGGGAACTACTCCTGGGGTAGGGGAGAAGCAGGAATGGGATTTATGTGTCTAGGATGTTGTACAGCTACAAGATAAGATGGGGAGTCTCTGAGTTAGAGAACTTGGAAGGGCAGCAGAGGTTTGGGGTCTCTTATAGCTCTATGCTTTGTCTTATCTTTGGTTAACAGATGCCAGGTACGGTTTTATCTTTGGCTAGCAGGCAGACTCTAAATGGCTAAAAACATGGCCATCTGAGCTATATGTGTGTGTGTGTGTGTGTATATATATATATATATATACTTTTTTTTTTTTTTTGAGATGGAGTGTTGCTCTGTATCCCAGGCTGGAGTGCAATGTCTCACTGCAACCTCCACCTCCTGGGTTGAAGAGATTCTCCTGCCTCAGCCTCCCAAGTAGCTGGGACTACAGGCATGCACCACCATGCCCGGAAAATTTTTGTAATTTTTAGTAGAGATGGGGTTTCACCATGTTGGCCAGGCTGGTCTCAAACTACTGACCTCAGGCGATCCGCCTGCCTTTGCCTCCCAAAGTGCCGTGATTACAGGCGTAAGCCACTGCACCCGGCCCATCTGAGCTACATTTAAGCAATTACATGGATAAAATTTTGAGCTTAGATAAGGTAAGTTTTGAGCTAATGGTCCCAGCCTGACGTGAAGAAGCAAACAATATGTGCCCAATATACTCAGGCTGTCTTTAACACCTTTATTTTCCTAACTTTTAATTCATTGATTTTTGAAACTGGAGTTGCTGAAATTCTAATTTACATTAAATTATTAAGGTTTACTAATTAAGCCTTTAAATAATATTTCTGTAAATTTTTAAAACCTGACTTTTGATACAGATGCCAACATTTTAAAGCCGTCTTGGATTTTAAGAGTCTCAATATTATCTATAAAAATCTTTTTAGCAATTACCTTGGCTGAGTGCTTATATACAAAATAAACTGATTAAATCAAGGGAGCTATTGGATCCTCTCTAGTTCCAAAACCCTAATGAAGGGTTTTATGAAAATTAAAATCCAAAGTCTTACCACAGAAATATGAAGTGACTTTTTTTTTTTTTTTTAAACAGATGAAAACGTAATGCTTGGGATGCCTGCAAGTGACTAAAAGTTGGAAAGGGAAGTTCTGATGTGACCCAAATTTGTAAGTTCTTAATGTCCTATTTGAATTTTTTAAAAAATTCAAAAATTCAGGAACATATGCATGTCATTTGTGTACATACTGACAAAGACTATCTCTTTGACCAAACTTCTGAGCCTCTTCTGAGCCCTCTTCTTGACTAGGCCTTGACTTTGGGCCCTACCCCACCTGTAATTGTTGGCCTACCTCAGTCTTAATAAGAATCCTGTCAGTTTAGTGAGGATCCCGCCACTCTGGGTATCTGATCAAGTTCCTCATTCTCCACTTCTGAAGTATAAGCCCTTAGCCTGCCTTCAGCAAGAATCCTACCACCCTTGATGTCTCCTTTTAGTACTTTTCTATCCACTGACCCTCCTTACTCTACCTGTTGGTTATAAATACCCCAGCTGTCCTTGCTGTATTCCCAGTTGAGCCCAATCTTGCTTCCCTATTACAATGTTTTGATTGCACAGTCCTGAATAAAGTCTTCCTTACCATTTTAACAAACGTCAGAATTTTTTTTTCTTTAACAATACCTCACAACCAATCCTAACATTCTTTTATACTCACCTAACTTAAAAAAATAAATAAAACATTACATATACAATTGATGCATAGGAAAAGTTTTTCAATCCCATTCATAATATAGCAATAAAAAATGGTAACTGAACTGAAATACTATTTATTATTTAACAGGTTGGCAACAATCCAAATGTCTGACAACTTACTCCACTGATAAAGCTGTGGGAAAAACAGGCACTCACATACATTGCTGATTGGATTGCAAAATGCCAACATACTCATGGATGGGTATGTGGCCATATTAGGCAAATTTACGTATGGATTTACCATTTGAACTAACTTCTGGGAATATATCCTAAAATAAGATGTGTTCCCATGATTATTCATTACAGCACTATTTGTAATAGCAAAAGGCTGGAAACCACCCAGATGTCCATCCATAGGGAAGTAGCTGAATATATTATGGTACTAATTTTATCTATGGCTGGGGAGCTTATTCAGGCTGGCTCCTTAGTCTTTGACACAGCCCTAAAAGTTTTTGGCTGCTTTCTGAATTACATTGTTCAAGTTGAATATATTATGGCACATCTACACAATGGAGTACTATATAGAAATGAGGAATAGCTCTATATGTTAGTATTATACAATCTCTAGAATTTATTATAAAGTGAAAAAAGGTGGAGAAAAGTGTGCTACTACTGTTTATCTAAGAAAAGGGTAGGTATAAACATGCATAATTAAATTTTTAAAATGAAAAAATGAATCATAAAAAGTGTTTAAGTCATTACTTATAGGGCAAGAAGGAAAAAGTAGAGGGGAGACCAAGGATTTTCAAAATAAAGGGAGTTACAGATGTGTAATCAAAGAGGTTAAATAAAACCTTGACTTCCTGAATTTGAATTGGAAGTATCAATGAGTTCATAATACATTTGATTTAAAAGACAAAAACCAAACCAAAACAAACCCATGCTAACCAGCTCTGTCCATTGAACAGGTATAGAAACAATCAAACTCATTAACAACACGACAAACATTTTTTGTTTGTTTGTTTGTTGTTCCTTGCAGCGCCAGCTTAAAGGAGACAAACATTCAGATTATGCTCTTTAAATATCATTTCCCACTAAAGGATCCAGGGCACTTAGGAGTAATGGCTTATTATGGGTATGGAGTAAGAAATACACAAAATGAGCCTGGAAAGCAAAGACTACTAGGAAAGTATCAAAAAGACTCAGGAGCCAACCTGAGTAAACTCTCACCGGCCTAAAATAAACAACTTGAGCACTAATAGTGGTAATAGCTACAATGGATTACAACTCACCAAACTTCTTTAAATCCCTGGATTCATAATGATGGCTGTTTACTTTTGAGGGTTTTAAAAAAAAATCCGGCAGAGATTTTTAAATAGTATATGGTAGTGATCTAATTTTATTTTCCATTAGAATAACCATTCATTCAGCATTACTTATTAATTAATCATTTTCTCATTAATACATAATGCCAGTATATCAAATTCCCAAATACATAGATATGGGTCTCTTCTTGGGGCTCTGTATCTCCTTCCTTTAATTGTCCATCTTAGGGCGTTTAATAATACAAGACTGTCTCAATTACTATGGCTTTATTGTAACTCATTACCTGGTAGGACAAGACCTTCCAATCTTACTTTTCTTCTTCAAAATTGTTTTAAATACTGTAAATATTTTTTTCTACATAAATGTGAAAAACGTTAGAATGGCAACTGCAGCAGACATACATAGCTTATTTTTTTAATATTAACAGCAACTTTATACTAGCAAAATGAAAAAAAATTAACTGAATAAACAGGTAACTGAATTAACTAGCTGTAACACTAGACTACAAAGTTATACAAGATTAAAAGTTATGAGGTACTATTTATTATATGTAAATATTACAAATATTTTTTGTTAAAAATATCTAAGGCTTTTGAGTTTTTGAAATGCAAGCTTTCCCCTATACTTAAGTATATTCATTATCTTACTGTTTTGGTCAGGACAAGAACTGAAAAAGAGAAATAATCTTGAGTTCAGAATGAACAATTCTTGCTATATATATTTTCCCACATGTGTTGGGAATGTTCTGTAACCTTCCGAGAAATAGTGACTTGAACTAAATACTAAACTACTACCAAGCCCCAGGTGCATTTTTGGAAGTTTTTAGTCATTGGGAGCCATGGCATTTCTTTTCTCTGTATTACAAACTGTTACACTCACTTTCTTTGACTATTAACATTGGAACAGTAGACCTCCTGTTCTGTGACTGACTGGCAGGCAGAAATGACACAGACAGGAAATGGGAAATGGTTCAGGGTCTTGGAATTCCCCCGGCTCCCTAATTAAGTGGCTTGCTATTTGGAAGTTTTTAAAATATTTGCCCCTTGGAGTTCCCCAGAGAGAAGCAAGCATCGGATTCAATGGGCAAAGAGCGTCAACTTCAAAAGTCGTTCGTTGGCTGTCATACCACAAACATTTACTGCACGATACTGTGTCTATGGCACTATTGGGGGAGTATGGCGGGGGGATACAAAAGGTCCATGACTAGCAAAAGCCAAGGGTTTTTATTTACAAATTTTCTATTACCTAAGCATTAAAAAAAATTGGGCTCCTCTGTGGTTTATGTAGAATTATATGTGCATGTACACCAATACACAGGCAGACGTATATATTTCATTTTATTGAAACATTCAGAAAATACTGGGAGTGAAGCCTGACTTGCAATACAGTTCTCTTTGCTGGCAATGAGCATCTGAAATAATGACACTTTTTTCTTTAGTGCATATGAACTGTTTGTCTCCAGAACAGAAAACCAAAAGTTTAAAAACAAGATACTCCCGTTGACATCAAGTATTCAGAATTATTCATCTGATGCTTCCTAGTTTCCAACGTTTCGCTTTTTTCGATTTGCACAGGCAGCAGTTGAACGCTGATGCTACACAAACGGTTACAATTGTTTACTTAAGCAAAAAATGCCACCAGACTGACTCCATCCTCAAAATGCAGTCATCTCGACGCAGGGAGGCATCACACTTGGGGAGCCTTGCCAGGGGCCAGATCATAACCCTGAGGTGACACAGGGTAGGACGCGCAAAACCACCGGCGCCAGGGCGTTTCCGCAGGGTTTCCCAAAAGTCAAACGCAGCGGCTCACGGTTTGCCACGTCCCCCAGGAGAATGGTAGGCACAGAGAGGAAATGTGGAGGGGGCACAAACCGCAAGGTGAAGAAAACGAACAAACACCGAGTTGATACGGATAGTCCCCGTTCCCCTGAGGGTCGACCCCGTGACTCCCGATGAGCGTCCAGTTGCGCCGGGCGTCCCTGGGCCTCCCAGCGTCTTTCCCGGAGGTTCATCGCCCCACGGCGGAAAGCGCTCTCGGTTCCGCTTTCCGGCCCCAGCCTCCCGGGCGCCCTCGCGCGGCGGCTAACGCTGGTCCTCGGCCGGGCGCGCTGACGTCATCGTGCGTCGGAGTGAGCCCGGATGGGGCGGCGGGCTTCGGGAGCACCCGGGCTGATCCGAGCCGAGCGGGCCGTATCTCCTTGTCGGCTCCGCTGATTCCCGGCTCTGAGGAGGCCTCTAGGCAGCCGCGCAGCTTCCGTGTTTGCTGCGCCCGCACTGCGGTGAGTGCTGCTCCTTCCGGGCTCGGGCGGCGCGGGTCGGGTGGGGACGCGAGGGCCCGCGGGGGCCCACTTCCCTGATGTGGCGGCCGAACGAGGAAGGACGGGGCCTGAGGCCCTTCGGCCAAGGGTCGAGGGTCGCCGGGGGCTCTCTGCTTTCTACTCTCGCCAAGGTTTTATTGGATTCGGAAGCCCCAACTTCGAGACTTGCAGTCAAAGCGATTTTTAGAATGACTTGTTTTCAAGCCTCCTCTGGCCGCCGCCCACTCTTCTGGCCCTTGGACTTTGACCAAGATGTTTTCTCGCAGTTTTTGCAAGGTTTTAAACTTAGCCCTCGGCGTTCTTTTAATGTAATACATTGAAACGAAGATATTTCGGTGGCGGCGATATTTCATGTTTCATAGTTGCCACTGCGCTCTGTCATTCCAGTAGTCGTCTGTTGTGTATTGTGAGAAGCAACTCTGGGAAATTATTGGGTAAATCCCATAGTTTCTATTCTTTTCCCTTCCATCCTATCCCCTGCCCAGCTGCAATTTGCGTAAAGAGAAAGCAGCAGTGCGGTGCACGTAGATAAAAATCTTTCATTTAAAGATAGGATATAAGACTGGGTGTAATTAAAGCAATCATGCCAGTGGTCGTAGTGCCGGAGCCACTGTTTCACAGGCCACTGTGTTAGGTTTTGTTTTCGAGTTGCTTTCTGTGGTCGTTGCTTTGAAATTGTAAGGGAATGGCAGAGTTTAAGAGTTTATATTAATGAACTCGTGGTGCATTTTACTGCAGTTTTCCTAGTCGTGGAGAGACTTGATATTACAAACTAACGTTGCTGTCTTAATTCCTGCTGTACTGCTGCTGACAGGGTGTAGTGGAGTGTATGTCTCTGTCTTTTTAACCAATGTGCCTTTGCCTCCAGCAGAGTGCCAGAGTTATCTTTAGGCCAGAAAAGGGGAGGAGAGCAAGGACAAAATGTTTCCTGTGTGAAAATTTCCATCTGTCTCTAAAGTTATGCGTTTTAAAGACACGTATAGTTAGTGCTATGGGGAGTATGTTGCATTTACTTATTTTAATTAATAGCTTTTTCATTTAGAAAGTTGTGACAAATTGCTGGAATTAAGATGTATTATCTAAAGTGTGAATTAGTCTTAGACTTTACTGAATAAATTGAGGAGTATGTAAGTTCTATTTGGCATGCAAATACAGTTTTCTAAAATACTTTTTGTTTTTTCTTTTCAGATTTACAACCCTGAAGAATCTCCCTATCCCTATTTTGTCCCCCTGCAGTAATAAATCCCATTATGGAGATCTCGAAACTTTATAAAGGGATATAGTTTGAATTCTATGGAGTGTAATTTTGTGTATGAATTATATTTTTAAAACATTGAAGAGTTTTCAGAAAGAAGGCTAGTAGAGTTGATTACTGATACTTTATGCTAAGCAGTACTTTTTTGGTAGTACAATATTTTGTTAGGCGTTTCTGATAACACTAGAAAGGACAAGTTTTATCTTGTGATAAATTGATTAATGTTTACAACATGACTGATAATTATAGCTGAATAGTCCTTAAATGATGAACAGGTTATTTAGTTTTTAAATGCAGTGTAAAAAGTGTGCTGTGGAAATTTTATGGCTAACTAAGTTTATGGAGAAAATACCTTCAGTTGATCAAGAATAATAGTGGTATACAAAGTTAGGAAGAAAGTCAACATGATGCTGCAGGAAATGGAAACAAATACAAATGATATTTAACAAAGATAGAGTTTACAGTTTGTGAACTTTAAGCCAAATTCATTTGACATCAAGCACTATAGCAGGCACAGGTTCAACAAAGCTTGTGGGTATTGACTTCCCCAAAAGTTGTCAGCTGAAGTAATTTAGCCCACTTAAGTAAATACTATGATGATCAGCTGTGTGAACTTAGCCTTTAAATAGTGTGACATATGAAGGTTTTAATTACTTTTGTTTATTGGAATAAAATGAGATTTTTTGGGTTGTCATGTTAAAGTGCTTATAGGGAAAGAAGCCTGCATATAATTTTTTACCTTGTGGCATAATCAGTAATTGGTCTGTTATTCAGGCTTCATAGCTTGTAACCAAATATAAATAAAAGGCATAATTTCGGTATTCTATAGTTGCTTAGAATTTTGTTAATATAAATCTCTGTGAAAAATCAAGGAGTTTTAACATTTTCAGAAGTGCATCCACCTTTCAGGGCTTTAAGTTAGTATTACTCAAGATTATGAACAAATAGCACTTAGGTTACCTAAAAGAGTTACTACAACCCCAGAGAGTTGTGTTCTAAGTAGTATCTTGGTAATTCAGAGAGATACTCATCCTACCTGAATATAAACTGAGATAAATCCAGTAAAGAAAGTGTAGTAAATTCTACATAAGAGTCTATCATTGATTTCTTTTTGTGGTAAAAATCTTAGTTCATGTGAAGAAATTTCATGTGAATGTTTTAGCTATCAAACAGTACTGTCACCTACTCATGCACAAAACTGCCTCCCAAAGACTTTTCCCAGGTCCCTCGTATCAAAACATTAAGAGTATAATGGAAGATAGCACGATCTTGTCAGATTGGACAAACAGCAACAAACAAAAAATGAAGTATGACTTTTCCTGTGAACTCTACAGAATGTCTACATATTCAACTTTCCCCGCCGGGGTTCCTGTCTCAGAAAGGAGTCTTGCTCGTGCTGGTTTTTATTATACTGGTGTGAATGACAAGGTCAAATGCTTCTGTTGTGGCCTGATGCTGGATAACTGGAAACTAGGAGACAGTCCTATTCAAAAGCATAAACAGCTGTATCCTAGCTGTAGCTTTATTCAGAATCTGGTTTCAGCTAGTCTGGGATCCACCTCTAAGAATACGTCTCCAATGAGAAACAGTTTTGCACATTCATTATCTCCCACCTTGGAACATAGTAGCTTGTTCAGTGGTTCTTACTCCAGCCTTTCTCCAAACCCTCTTAATTCTAGAGCAGTTGAAGACATCTCTTCATCGAGGACTAACCCCTACAGTTATGCAATGAGTACTGAAGAAGCCAGATTTCTTACCTACCATATGTGGCCATTAACTTTTTTGTCACCATCAGAATTGGCAAGAGCTGGTTTTTATTATATAGGACCTGGAGATAGGGTAGCCTGCTTTGCCTGTGGTGGGAAGCTCAGTAACTGGGAACCAAAGGATGATGCTATGTCAGAACACCGGAGGCATTTTCCCAACTGTCCATTTTTGGAAAATTCTCTAGAAACTCTGAGGTTTAGCATTTCAAATCTGAGCATGCAGACACATGCAGCTCGAATGAGAACATTTATATACTGGCCATCTAGTGTTCCAGTTCAGCCTGAGCAGCTTGCAAGTGCTGGTTTTTATTATGTGGGTAAGAAGCAAATAACTATACATTTTATCATTTTATTTTAATTTACATATTAGAACATACGTGTTTTCAATATTTAGTCTTTTTTTTCCTGAAGGTCGCAATGATGATGTCAAATGCTTTTGTTGTGATGGTGGCTTGAGGTGTTGGGAATCTGGAGATGATCCATGGGTAGAACATGCCAAGTGGTTTCCAAGGTAATTGTTTTGAAAAAGGTATTTGTACAAAAAACTCTGTGCTTAAAAGAAGTAGGCATGCCTACATGATTTTGTTTACCTTTAAATTATAACAAAGCCTCTTTTATGCCATTGGGGAATTATCCTTCTAAAAGATCACATTTTAACTTTAATTATTTTGTTGAAAAATATTCTGCAGTCTTCTGTGTACTTTTGTAAGTCAGTTACAAGTATGACCATACATTTTATTTATTTCCCATCTTCTTTTAAAGAGTACTTAAGGATTACAAAGGCATATAAAATAGATTAAAAAGACGTTAGAAAAAGGTAAGAACAGGAAAACAAGAAGGGACATAGAATGGATGCAGGAATAAGTCAAATGTAAAAGTCCATGTATTAAGAGCATATCTTAGATGGGCGTGGTGGCTCACACCTGTAATCCCAGCACTTTGGGAGGCCGAGATAGGTGGATCACCTGAGGTCAGGAGTTTGAGACCAGCCTGACCAACATGGTGAAACCCCGTATGTACTAAAAATACAAAAACTAGCTGGGCGTGGTGGCGCGTGGCCGTAGTCCCAGCTTCTTGGGAGGCTGAGACAGGAGAATCGCTTGAGCTCAGGAGGCAGAGGCTGCAGTGAGCCAGGATTGTGCCACTGCACTCCAGCCTGGGTAACAGAGCAAGACTCTGTCTCAAAAAAAAAAAAGGAAAAAAAAAAAAAAAGAAAAAAGCATATCTGACTGCCCATTTTAATTGTAATTGTAAATTATTTTTTCTGTACAATTTTTTTTTTATCTGTCATTTACCTCCTTTTAGCCACTTTGTCTCTAGCAGTGTCTTTTTTTATTATAGCCTAGAAATAATTTAGGGGCAGTGTTATTAGTAGAAATAGAATTAAATTGTCTTTGTAATTGAGTAGCTATGTGAACTTGGACGTTGTTTGTAAAATGAGGAGGGGTTGGCCTAGATGATTTTTTAAAATAGTGATAAAATAGGCATAACATTTACCATCTTAACCATTTTTTAAGTGTATAGTTCTGTGTCATTAAGTACATTCTTAACCGTTCTGCGATTATACCACTATCCATCTCCAGAACCTTTGCATCTTCCCAAACTGAAACTGTCTACCCATCAAGTACTAATTCACCATTATCCCATTCCCCAACATCCTGGCAACCACCATTCTCTTTCTCTTTTTGTTTTTTTTGAGACGGAGTCTCACTCTGTCACCCAGGCTGGAGAGCAGTGGCGCGATCTCGGCTCACTGTAAGCTCCACCTCCCGGGTTCACGCCATTCTCCTGCCTCAGCCTCCCGAGTAGCTGGGACTACAGGCGCCCGCTGCCACGCCCGGCTAATTTTTTGTACTTTTTAGTAGAGACGGGATTTCACCATGTTAGACAGGATGGTCTCGATCTCCTGACCTCGTGATCCACCCACCTCAGCCTCCCAAAGTGCTGGGATTACAGGCGTGAGCCACCGCGTCCAGCCCTTGTTTGTTTTTTTGAGGTGGAGTCTCACTCTCTCACCCAGGCTGGAGTGCAGTGACACGATCTTGGCTCACTGCAACCTCCACCTCCCAGGTTCAAGCGATTCTCCTGCCTCAGCCTCCTGAGTAGCTGGGATTATAGGTGCCTGCCACCATGCCTGGTTAATTTTTTTGAATTTTTAGTAGAGACAGGGTTTTTAGTAGAGACAGGGTTTCACCATGTTGGCCAGGCTGGTCTTGAACTCCTGAGCTCAAGTGATCTGCTCACCTTTGCCTCCGAAAGTGCTGGGATTACAAGCATGAGCCACTGCCCCCTGCCGCACCATTCTATTTCTGTCTCTATGAACTTGACTACTCTAGGCATCATATATAAGTGGAATCATACATCACAGATTATGTTTTTACCTGTGAGTGTCTTTCACAATAATGAAGAATCTCTTGAACCCCTTCAGGAAATTTTAAAAGTTTTCGTCATTTTGTATGATATATGATGAAAAAGAAACTTGAAGTAACAAATACTTTATTATGGATCAGTACATTGTTAAAAGTTGTATTTTAAAGTTATATCATTAATATTCATAATATATCAAGATAAATTTTGACTTTTTTACACTGAAAAATGACTAAATTATTAATTATGTTTAAAATTAAAAAGCATGTTTTATCAGACTTTTAAATGACTTAATTATGCTGGGCTCTATGGGATTATATACATTAATTTGAAATTTAATTCATGTTGTGGTATCAAAGACAAAAACAGCTTCCAAGTTCCAGTGTTGGAACTGCTACATTTTGTACCTTATAAAACAAAATCAAAATCTTTATTTTTGTAACTTGTGTTTTGTTTTAAATGATTAAGGGAGAAGATGTAGGGGCGTGTTTTGTAAATGCTTCTCTGAAAACAACACATTTCTTTTTTCCTTTTTTTTATTTTTTGAGACAGTGTCTCATTCCATCACCTATCACTGCTGGAGTGCAGTGGCAAGATGGCAGTTCACTGCAACCTCCACCTCCTGGGTTCAAGCCTCAGCCCCCCGAGTAGCTGGAATTATAGGCACACGCCACCACACTCAGTAGTTTTTGTATTTTTAGTAGAGACGCAGTTTCGCTATGTTGGCCAGTCTAGTCTCAAACTTCTGACCTCAAGTGATCTGCCTGCCTTGGCCTCCCAAAGTGCTGGGCTTACAGGCATGAGCCACTGAGCCCAGCCCACATTTCAACTGGGAATAATCTTTAATCTCAGTAAATCCATCACCCTATGTAGTAACTTTCTTTTTTTTTTTTTGGTGAGAACTCTTAAAAGATGCTCTTTCGCAAATTTCAGGTATAAGGTCCAGTATTATTAGCTATAGTCACCATGTGCTGTACATTAGATCCTCAGAAAGTTTGTGTTCTTTAACCAACATCTTCCCATTTCACCTACCCCCTTATCCCTGGCAACCAGCATTCTACTCTCTGTTTCTGTGAGTTTGGATACCATACAGTATAGTTGTCCCTTGGTATGCTCGGAGGACTGGTTCTAGGACCCCCACGTATACCAAAATTTGCACATACTGAAGTCCAGAAGTTGACTCTGCAGAACCTGTGCATCCAAAATTCAGCCCTCCAAATATGTGGGTTTCACATCTGCAAATGTGATCTGCATTTGGTTGAGAAAAATCTGGGTGTAAATGGACACGTGCAGTTCAAACCTGTGTTGTTCAAGGGCCAGTTGTATTTGTCTTTCTCTGGCATATTTCACTTGGCATAATGCCTTCCAGGTTAATTCATGTTGCAGATGGTAGGATTTTATTTTATTTTATTTATTTTGAGATGGAGTCTCACTCTGTCGTCCAGGTTGGAGTGCAGTGGCACCATCTAGGCTCACTGCAATCTCCACCTCCTGGCTTCAAGCGATTCTCCTGCCTCAGCCTCTTGAGTAGCTGACATTATAGGCACCTGCCATCATGCCCGGCTAATTACTCTGTTTTTGTAGAGGCGGGGTTTCACCATGTTGGCCAGGCTGGTCTCAAACTCCTGATCTCAAGTGATCCACCCGGAGTGGATGGGATTATAGGCGTGAACCACCACGCCCGGCCAGGCTCATCCCCCATTCATCCCTTAGTAGACACTTAAGTTGTTTCCATATAGCTGCTTGAACATGGGAGTAGAGATATCTCTGAGATACTGATTTCATTTCTTTCAGATATGTACACAGAAGTGGGATTGCTAGATCATATGCTAATTCTATTTTTAGTTTTTTGAGCAACCTCTATACTGTTTTCCATAATGACAGTAGTAAATTACCAACAATGGTCAAGGGTTCCCTTTTCTTCACATCTTTGCCAACTTTTGTTATTTCTTGTCTCCGATGATAATAAGGCATCATTACAGGTGGGAGGTGATATTTCATTTTGGTTTTAATTTGCATTTCCCTGATGATCAGTGACATTGAACACCTTTTCATGTACCTGTTGGCCATTTGTATATCTTTGGGAAAATTTCTGTTCAGGTCCTTTGCCCGTTTTCTAACCTGAATTATTTGGGTTTTTTTGTTTGTTTTTGTTTTTTTGCTATTGAGTTGTATAAGTTCCTTAAATATTTTAGATATTAACTCCTTATCAAATGTATAATTTGCAAATATTTTCTCCCATTCTGTAGGTTGCCTTTTTATTTTCTCGATTGTTTCCTTTGCTGAGCAGAAGCTTTTTAGCTTGTTGTAGTCGCAGTTTATTTTTGTTTTGGTTGCCTGTGCTTTTGGTGTCATACCCAAAACATTATTGCCAAGACCAGTGCCAAGGAGCTTTTTAGCCTACGTTTTCTTTAAGGAATTTTATGGTTTCTGGATTTATGTTTAGTTTTTAATCCATTTCTAGTTAATTTTTGTAGGTGGTATAAGATAGAGGTCTGGTTTTATTGTTTTACATAAAAACGGTGTTGGATATCCAGTTTTCCCAACACCATTTGTTAAAGAGACTTATCATTTCAACATTGTGTGTTCTTTGTGCCCTTGTCAAAGATTAATTGATTGTATATGTGGCTTTATTTCTGGGCTCTCTGTTCTGTTGGTGTATGTCTTTGTTTTTATGCTAGTATCATATTGTTTTGATTACTGTAGCTTTGTAATATAGCTTGAAATTAGGAAGTATGATGCCTCCAGTTGTTTTTTTTGTTTGTTTTTTTCTCAAGATTGCTTAGGCTATTCTGGGCCTTAAGTTCCGTACAAATTTTATGATTGGTTTTTCTATTTCTGTGATAAAAAAGTCATTGGAATTTTGGTAGGGATTATATTGAATCTGTAGAATGTTATGGGTAGTATGAACATTTTAACAATATTCTTATAATTTAAGAACACGAGATTGTTTAAAAATTTATTTCTGTCATTTTCAGTTTCCTTTATCAGTGTCATATGTTTTTCATTGTGTTTCTCTTTTACCTCCTTGGTTAAATTTATTCCTAAGTATTTTATTGTTTTGGTGCTGTTGTACATGGGATTACTTTCTTGAGTTCTCTTTCAGATAGTTCATTGTTAGTACTGACTTTTGTAAGTTGGTTTTGTATCTTACAACTTCTGGATGGTTTATTAGTTTTAACTGTTTTTGGTGGCATCTTTAGGGTTTTCTATATATATAAGATTATGTCATCTGCAAACAGAGAGTTTGACTTCTTCCAGTCTGATTTGGATGCCTTTTTCTTTTTCTTGCTTAATTGCTCTGGCTAACCCTTCCAGTATTATATTGAATAGACGTGGCAAGAGTAAGCACCCTTGTCTCGTTCCTCATGTTAGTGGAAAAGCTGAAAGCTTTTTTTTTTTTTTTTTTTTGAGATGGAGTTTTGCTCTGTTGCCCAGGCTAGAATGCAGTGGCGCAATCTGAGCTCACTGCAACCTCCACCTCCCGGGTTCAAGTGATTCTCCTGCCCCAGCCTCCCGAGTAGCTGGGATTACAGGTGCGTGCCACTGCACCCAGCTAATTTTTGTAATTTCTTAGTAGAGATGGCGTTTCACCATGTTGGCCAGGCTGGTCTCCAACTCCTGACCTCGTGATCCACCGGCCTCAGCCTCCCAAATTGCTGGGATTAGAGGCGTGAGCCACTGCACCCGGCCAGCTTTCAGGTTTTCATTATGGAGTATGATGTTAACTGTGCACTTGCCATTTATGGTCCTTATGTTGAGGTATATTCCTTCTATAGCTAAATTGGTGAGAATTTTTATCCTGAAAGGGTGTTGAATTTTGTCAAATGCTTTTTCTGTGTCTGTTGAGATGTTTATATTATTATTATTATTATTAATTTTTTTTTTTTTTTTTGAGATGGAGTGTTGCTCTGTCACCCAGGCTGGAGTGCAGTGATGCAATCTCAGTTCACTGCAACCTCTGCCTCCTGGGTTCAAGTGATTCTCCTGCCTCAGCCTCCCGAGTAGGTGGGACTACAGGTGCATGCCACCACACCCAGCTAATTTTTGTATTTTTGGTAGAGATGGGGTTTCACCAGGCTGGTCTCAAACTCCTGACCTCAGGTGATCCACCCACCTTGGCCTCCCAACTGCTGGGATTACAGGCGTGAGCCACTGCACCTGGCTGGTTATATGATTTTTATCCTTCATTTTGTCAATGTGTGGTATCACGTTTATTGATTTGCATATGTCATACCATCCTTGCATCTCAGGGATAAATCTCACTTGATATATGATTCTTCTAGTATGCTGCTGAATTCGGTTTGCTAGTATTTGTTGAGGATTTTTGCATCTGTGCTCATCAGGGCTATTGGCATGTAATTTTCTTTTCTTGTGTTGTCCTGGTCTGGCTTTGGTATCAGAGTAATGCTTGGCTTCATAAAATGAGTTTGGAAGTATTCCCCCCTCCTCCCTCCTTACTCCCTCTTCCCTCCCTCTTCTTCCTTCTTCCTCCTCCTCCCTTTTCTTTCTTCTTCCTCCTTCTTTCCTCCTCCTCCTCCTCTTCCTTCTTCTCCTCCTCTTCCTTTCTTCTTCTTTCTTCTTCTTGATAGAACTGTGCTATGAGATCATCTGTTCCTGGGCCTTTTCTTTGTCAGAAGAGTTATGACTACTGATTCAATCTCCTTACTAGTTATAAGTCTTTTCAGATCTTCTATTTCTTCCTTATTTTAGTCTTGGTAAATTACAAGTTTCTAGGAATGCATCCATTTCTTCTAGGTTATACAGTTTTTTGGTGAATAATTGTTCATGGTAGTCTCTTATGGTCATTTGCGTTTCTGTGTTATCAATGGTAACATCTCTTGGTTTTGATTTTATTTATTTTCGTCTTCCTTTTTACTAGTCAAACTAAAGCTTTGTTGATTTTACTTATCTTTTCAAAATCCAGCTCTTAGTTTTAGTGATCTTTTCTATTGTTTTTGTAGTCTCTATTTCATGAGATTTTGTTATTTCCTTCTGCTAACTTTTTCTAGTTCCTTTAGATGTAAAATTACGGTGTTTATTTAAGATTTTTTTTAAATATAGGCGATTATTGCTATAAACTTTCCTTTTAGAACTGCATTTGTTCTATACATTTTGCTATGTCGCATTTCAATTTTAATATTTCTTGAGATTTTTTAAAATTTTCTTTTTGATTTCTTCTTTGACCCATTGATTATTCAGGAGTATTTTGTTCAATTTCCACATAGTTGTCAGCTTTCCAACTTTCATTCTGTTATTGATTTCTGGTTATATACCATTGTGGTCTGAAAAGATACTTGATAGGATTTCAGTCTTCCTCAGTTTGTTGAGTCTTGTTTTGTGACCTGCTGCATGATCTACCCTGGATAATTTTTCTTGTGTGCTTAAGAAGAATGTGTATTATCTGCTGTTTGATGGAATGTTCTGTATAAAGGTTGAGTATCCCTAATCCAAAAATCCAAAATCCAAAATGTTCCAAAATTGAAAACTTTTTGAGTACCAACGTGATGCTCAAAGGAAATGCTCTTTGGAACATTTTTGGTTTTGCATTTTTGGATTAGGGATGCTCAGCTGGTAAACATAAGGCAGGTATTCCCAAATCTAAAAAATGTAAAATTCAAAACACTTCTAGTCCCAAGCATTTCAGATAAGGAATATTCAACCTGTATGTTAGGTCCATTAGATCCAATGTATAGTTGAAGTCCAATATTTCCTTACTGATTTTCTGTCTGGATGACCCATCCATTATTGAAAGTAGGATTTTTGAAGTCTTCTACTATTATTGTGTTACTATCTATTAATGTCTTCAGATCTGTTAATATTTTCTCTATTTATTTAGGTGGTCTGATGTTGGGTACATATATATATTTACAGATACTATATCCTCTTGTGGAATTGGCCCCTTTCTCATTATATAATTACTTTCTCTGACTCTTTTTACAATTTTTGATGTAAAGTCTGCCCTATCTGATAAAACTTTAGCTTCCTCTGCTCTCTTTTGGTTTCCATTTGCATGGAATATCTTTTTTCCTATACCCATGCATATGCTTAAAGGTGAATTGAGTCTCTTGTAGACAACCTGTAGCTGAATCTTGTTTTCTTTATCCATTCAGCTGCTCTTTATCTTTTGATAGGAGAATTTGGCCCATTTACATTCAAGGTAACTATTGATGGGTAAAGACTTCTGTCATTTTGTAATTGTTTTCTGATTGTTTGGCAGATTATTTGTTTCTTCCTCTCTTGCTGTCTTCCCTTGTGTTTAGATGATTTTCTGTGGTGGTATGCTTTGATTCCTTTATATCTTTTGTGCATCTACTATTGGTTTCTACTTTGTGGCTATCATGAGGTTTACATAGAACATCTTATAGTTATAGTAGTCTGTTTCAAGCACTAACAACTTAATTTCAATTGCATTAAAAAACTGTACTGTTACTCAGACCCTCCTGCACATATTTTATGTTTTTGATGTCATTATTTGCATTTTATATTGTGTATTCATGAAAAAATTATTGAAGCTATAGTTATTTTTAATACTTTTTTAAAAAACCTGTATTTTAGAATTAAGTAATTTACACATGACCATTACAAATTTAGAATATTCTTAATTTGATTATATATTTATCTTACCAGTGAGTTTCATACTTTCATATGTTTCCATGTTGCTAATTAGTGTCCTTTCATTTCAGCTTGGAGAACTCTTCAGCATTTCTTGTAAGGCACATCCAGTGGTGATAAACTCCCTCAGCTTTTGTTTGTCTGGGACTGTTTATATCTCTTTCATTTCTGAAGGACAGCTTTGCTGGGATACATATTCTTGTCTGGTAGTTTTGTCTTTCAGCACTTTGAATATATCATCCAACTCTCTCCTGGCCTACAAGGTTTTTGCAGAGAAATCCACTTGTGGTCTTATAGGGATTCCCTTGTAGAAGATGAGTTTCTTTTCTGTTACAGTTTTAAAATTCTCTTTCATCTTCTATTTTTGCCAGTTCATTATAATGTGTGTCAGTGAAGTCTTCTTTGGGTTGAATCTTTATGGGGTCCTATGAACTTCCTGTACCTGGATATCTTTCCCTAGATTTATGAAGTTTTCAGCATTTTTTTTTTTAAAATCAGCTTTCTGTCCTTTCTCTCTTTTCCTTCTTGAATTCTCGGGTTTGTTTTTCATTTTCTTGGGTTTTTTTTTTGATGGTGTCTTGTTCTGTCACCCAGGCTGGAGTGCAGTGGCATGATCTCAGCTCACTGCAACCTCCACCTCCCAGGTTCAAGTGATTCTCCTGCCTCAGCCTCCCACATAGCTGGGACTACAGGTGTGCACCACCATGCCCAGCTAATTTTTGTATTTTTAGTAGAGACGGGGTTTTGCCATGTTGGCCAGGCTGGTCTTGAACCCCTGACTTCATGTGATCCACCCGCCTCAACCTCCCAAAGTGCTGGATTACAGGTGTGAGCCATCGTGCCTGGCCTTGAATTCTTAAAATGCAAATATTGTTTTGCTTGATGGTGTCCTATAATTCAGGTAGGCTTTCTCCACTATTCTTTTTTTTTTCTTTTTTTCTCCTCTGACTAGATAATTTCACATGATCTGCCTTTGAGTTCACAGGTTCTTCTGCTTGATCAGGTCTGCTATTGATGCTCTCTGTTGCATTTTTTGTTGTTATGTTCTTCAGCTCCCGAATTTGTTTCTTTTTATTATTCCTATCTCTGTGTTGAATTTCTCATTTGTTTGTGTATATTTTTTTATTTCATTATCTGTGTTCTTTTGTAGCTCACTGAGTTTGCTTGAAACAATTATTTTGAATTCTTTATCTGTTAGTTCATAGATCTCCATTTCTTTGTGGGTGATTACTGGAAAATTACTGTGTTTCTTTGGTAATGTCACGTTTCTTTTTTTTTTTTCTTTCTGTTTCTTGTGGCCTTGTGTTATCTGTGTATTTGATGGACGAATTACTTGTAGACATTACAGATTAGTGTGTTTTTTTTGTTTGTTTTTTTGTTTTTTTTTTTGTGGGCAAAGATCTTTGCCTGTGGGTGAGGGTGAGGGCGCCAGCCAGTAGGTGTGGTGGTTCTGGCTCTGTGGAAGGCCCAGCATTGTGAACTCCATGCAGCTCCATTAGCCCAGATCATTGTCAGTGAGGATTGCAGGTGTCCTCAACATCCAAGGCTGCAGGTATCCATACCAGCAGCAAGGCTTTTTTTGGTCTATAGTGGCAGAGGCTGCTGGGGACCTCTTCATCACTTTTTCTCCCATGGGAGACATTGTGGCCAAGGGGATTCTTCGTGGCACAGGTTCTGGCTTTGGGCTTGTTGTGTTGGTGGAGGTGGCAGCACTGATGTCTCTGATGGCGTGGACACCTGTGGAGCAGCTACAGAGCCAAGGTTTGGAGTGCAAGTGTCTGCAGAAAGACAGCGGGTCTGGGGTTCAGGATGTTGACTAGCCTGCAGCAGTGGTGCTTCTAGTGCCTCAGATGTGGGTGCACATAGAGCAGCCTTTGAGTTGGGTGCGGAGTGCAGGTGTGCAGAGCAGCCAGAGAGCTGGGATCTGGAGAGTGTGTGATTAGAGCAGCCACAGAGCAAAGGTCTTACATGAAGGTACATGTGAAGCAGCTGTGGCTCTGGGGTCTGGGGCATATGTGGGGGTTAGGGGCTGCACTGTCTGGGCAGTGCAAGAGCTGCTTTTTTTCAGGGTGAGGAGTGCAGTAGTGTCTCCCTCTCCAGGGGGTTCACAGCAGCAGTGGGTGCTGGTTACCTTAATGGTGAAAGCTGTCAGTGTCCTCTGCAAAGTAGGCTACTGGGGTCGGCATCAATGAACACTATAGGGTCCTTCACTGTGAAACCTGCAGGAAGTCTGTGGCTATCTTGAGGGTTATTGGAGGTCTCCAGGGACCTGCTCTGGGGAGGAGCCTAGCAGTCTTTGCCACTGAGGACTGTAATGGCACTCACCACATGACTGATACAGGTAGCCCTCACCCCTTGTTCTTAGCCATCTCCAGATGTCTCTGCTAAGCAGATCTCCCAGCAGTCCTTTCTGTGTGGTTATTCTCCTTTTTTTTTTTTTTTTTTTTTCACTTTATTGCTGTAGGCTGATTGGGCTAGTGAGTTCTTCCAGAGCTGTATTTGTGTATAGCTGTCTCTTTGTTGTTTTTTGTGGGTGGAAGAAGGCTGATGTCTCCTAGTCTGCTGTCTTGCTGATGTCACTCTTGCAAACTTTCAGTCTGCGGCTTTTCATTTCTTTAATGTTGTCTTTTGAAGAGCAGATGTTTTCAATTTTGATGATGTCAATTTATCAATTTTATCTTTTGTGGAATATGTTTTTGGTCTTTTGTCTAATAATTCTTTACCCAATGTAAAGACAAATAAAGACAAGGCTTTTTCCTAGAAGTTTTATTGTTTTTGGTTTTATATTTAGGTATATGATCCATTTTTACTATTTTTGCACATAATATGGGCATAGGTCAGTGTTCCTTTTTTTTAACATATGAATATTCTGTTGTATAGTATCATTTATTGAAGAAACAAAAGGAATAGAATAGATATAGATGGTATGTGAACTTCTTGGAACATCTTTGAGAAGCCCTATCAGTTTAAAAACAAATATTTGAGAAACACTGTCATATTATATATAGATAAAAATATTTGATTCCATATTTTTTGGAGGGAAGGTAGTGGATTCTGGCTCAAGTGTAATGGAAGAGTGAACATTGAAGAAAAATGAGCAGTTATTGTATTGTGAAAGATCACATTTTAGGAATACTGAGTTAATAGTATCTGAAACTGTTAAGTAGTTCACTTTAAGCACAAAATAGATTGTGTATAATAGTGTTCTTCAGGAGTCAACTTGTTCCCCTTTGTAGGTGCAGACGCTTTTCTTTTTGTTGTTGTGTTAATGGATTGAATTAGAAAATACCGTAATATATAACACACAGAAAGATGTATATTGTTTTATGATAATTTTGTTCCTGTTAGATATGTATGTGTTCTGGGTTGTGAAGTAAAATGTTTTTACTATGGAGTACAATGAAAGATTTGAAAGCCATTTTCCTAGAATGATCAGGTTATATTTGATATGAAACAATTTTTAAAAATAATTTTCCTCATATGTTTTAGGTGTGAGTTCTTGATACGAATGAAAGGCCAAGAGTTTGTTGATGAGATTCAAGGTAGATATCCTCATCTTCTTGAACAGGTAAATACATTTTTAAAATTAACAACATTGAATTCTGCTTTATAATAACAAAAATATTATTAGGTTGGTATAAAAGTGATCATGATTTTTGCCATTGAAAGTCATGGCCAAAACCGTGATCACTTTTGTACCAACCTATATTAGAAGTTATGCTTATTTCTCTTTTATTAATTGTAGGTACATACTTTCATCCATGTTAATGACATCTTTGGTTTTTACTTTTGTAACCAACTTGATTTTTGAGGGCTTTTTAAAAAAGATTGTTTTTTTGTTTTTACTATTTTGAAAAATCATTTATGCTGCCACTGTACAAATTTGTGATGGGTTTGGAGAAGGATCTTTAGTGTCTCTTTGCTGTTTTCCAGAAAAACAAACAAAAAATAACTTGTTAGGAGCTGAGACCCTTTGAGAGTAACCCAGTTAAAATCTTATTTTCCAAATGAAATGAGAAACCACTGATACATTTTTCTACTTTCCTGAAACTAGAGAAATACTTGATTTCTAATTTGGGATGACATGAAATTTAAGGAAATCTATGTGATTAGGGTAAAAGAAAGCAAAGCAAAGGTCATAAATCACTCAGTTCTCAAAAGAACATATACATTTACTTAAAGTAAGCTTATTTTAGTGTTGTTCTTTTCAGATTGTTGGGGATATCTGCTTTTACCTATTAACTTTTCTCTTGTTTCATAGCTGTTGTCAACTTCAGATACCACTGGAGAAGAAAATGCTGACCCACCAAGTATGTATGAGATAATTTTAAGTATAGAGTGTAAATTTTTATAAGAATTTTAGGAATAGGCTGGGTGCAGTGGCTCATGCCTGTAATCCCAACACTTTGAGAGGCCGAGGTTGACAGATCACCTGAGGTCAGGAGTTCGAGACCAGCCTGGCCAACATAGTAAAACTCCATCTACTAAAAATACAAAAATTAGCCGGGTGTGATGTGCCTGTAGTCTCAGCTACTCGGGAGGCTGAGGCAGGAGAATTGCTTGAACCCAGGAGGTGGAGGTTGCAGTGAACTGAGATTATGCCATTGCACTCCATCCTGGGCAACAGAGCGAAACTCCGTCTCCAAAAAAAAAGGTAGGAATGAAAGTATGTATTTTTTAAAAGAGTTTCTGAAGCCATAGGGAAAAATACTGGGAAGTCAGCTAATAAATATATATATATATAGAGAGAGAGAGAGAGTGTGTGTAATGACACTGTGGAGAACCCTAAAAGTGTACTAGTTTTTGTTCTAGTGCTATACTTATCACTTTTAGTGCTGACCTTCCAACTGGAGAAATGAGACATAAGCAAAAGAAAAACAAAAAATAGTTCAAAGCAATGCCAAATAAGCAGTGCAAATAATAAACCCTCCAGAAAAGAAAAGTTTGCTGTGAGTTAGCATGATTTGGAAAACGTCAATTCACATATGATTCAAGAATTGGACTAGATGTTAGGTATTTAAGTCAGGTATGTTGTATTTCAGTGCAAGGGCAGGAAATAGTACAGCTTTTGATTAGAGCTTAATGTTAGCCACATCTGTCAGTTTATGTAATATACATATGTTATTGTGTCTAAAATGGCTAAGGTAGTAATCCCCTGTTTTATGTGCCAATCACATCTACAAAGGGCCATTCTGTTTGTGGCACAGCATTTCAAGAAAGATTGGCAGATTTGTTAACTGGACCAGAGAAAGGTGACCAAGATGTATGAGTCTTAGAAACCATGGCTCAGGAGGATTGGATGAAGGATTTGGTAGTATTTGACTGGAAAATAGGAAGGAGAGTACTGGAAAATAGGAAGGAGAGTACCTGGGTACATGACAACTATCTCCCGTGTAATGGACCTAGAAAAGATAGATAGCAGTGTGGGCTGTTCTTAAAATTTATAACCACTGCTATTAAGTAGGCTGCCCTGCAGTTCTACCATAGGTCCTAATAAAATAACTTTGTCAATCTTTAAAATGACTGTTTCTTGTTTTCTGTCTTGATAATTTTGTAACACTCTCTTCCCACCTTACTGTCAGTTTATAACCTTGCTTCCCTAAGAAAATAGAATCCAAAAGAGAGCTGCTTTATTGCCTCACCAGCAAAACCACTAGGCTACATAATTTATCCTTGTACTTTTCTTTCTGTTTGTTCATAAAAGATGAATTGTCCTTGCCCTTTTCTAAGGCCATTACTTCTACTTGTCCTCTGTATTCCATCCCCTACTGTCAACTTAAGAAGGTTACTTTGGCAGTGACATACCCTTTCTCTCGAGTCTTCAATTTTTCCACCTCTCCTGAATCACTCATGTTAGCATATAAACATAATGTACTTTTGCTAATCCTAGGAAAATTTCCATGAATGAATGTCCCCATTCAGCTATTACCTTATTACTCTGCTTCCCTTTACAACAAAATACCTAGGAAGATTTATCTATGCTTAACTCTGTTTTACTTCCTCACCTTTCATTCTTTCACTTGTTCTGCTAGAAACTGTTCTTGTCATGGTAACCAGGGACTGCCGTGTTAGCAAATCCACTACTTGACCTGTTAATTAGCATTTGATAATCACTGGGTGCTTTGTCTTTGTTTTTTCTTTTTTTGAAACAAGGTCTCACTTTGTCACCCAGGCTGTAGTGTGGTTAGGTGCCATCATGGCTCACTGCAGCCTTAACTTCCCTGGCTCAGGTGATTCTCTCACCTCAGCCTCCCGAGTAGCTGGGACTACAGGCATGCACCATCACATTCAGCTAAGTGTGTGTGTATGTGTGTGTGTGTGTGTGTGTGTGTGTGTGTGTGTGTGTGTGTGTGTGTTTGTAGATACAGGGTTTCACCATGTTGCCCAGGCTGGTCTCAAACTCTTGAGCTTAAGCAATCTGCCTGCCTCGGCCTCCCATAGTGCTGGGATTACAGGCATGAGCCACTGCATTTGGCCTCATCTTTCTTAAGACACATTTTTTGCTTGACTTATCAGACCCCATACTCTTGGTTTTCTATTTCCCTGGTTGGTCCCGAACAATTTCCTTTGTTGGCTGCTCCTTTTTCAAACTTCAAAATGTTGGAGTACCCCTCATAGCTCAGCTTAAATTTATTTCTCCATTTCCTGAGCCCCAAGCTGGAATGTCCAGCTAACTGTTTAAATCTCTACTTGGCTGTAACAGACATTGTAGAGTTAATATGACCAAACCAGAAATTTTCTTCCCCATTCTTCATCCCTCAGATTTGTTCCTTCTTTGGTCTTCCCCATCTCAGTTAATGGTACTCATTTCCCAGCATTAAAAGTTGGCTCAAGTTAGGCATCATCTCTGATTCCTCTCCTTCCTTTAGTTTGTATATTTAATCTATCAGAAGTCTTTTCATTTCTGTCTTCATAACATATGCCAAATCTGACTACATCTTACCATCTCCACCACGGTTTTTTTTTTTTTTTTTGAGTTGGAGTCTTGCTCTGTCGCCCAGGCTGGAGTGCAGTGGCACGATTTTGGCTCACTGGAAGCTCCACCCGCCGGGTTCACGCCATTCTCTTGCCTCAGCCTCCCAGGTAGCTGGGACTACAGGCGCCCACCACCACACCCGGCTAATTTTTTGTATTTTTTTTTAGTAGAGATGGGGTTTCACTGGATTAGCCAGGATGGTCTCGATCTCCTCACCTCATGATCCGCCCACCTTGGCTCCCAAAGTGCTGGGATTACAGGCGTGAGCCACCACGCCCGACCCTCCACCACTATTAACCTAATCCAAACTACCGTCATCTGTGTCTAACATCCTAACAAGTTTTCCTGATTCTGGTTTACCCCATTAAAGTACATCTCCACCGAGCTGCCAGAGTCATCTTATGAAAACACAAGTCAAGTTTTATCAGTTGCATGCTTGAAACACTCCTAGAATATTCTACCAAACTTAGAATAAAATATAAACTCTTAGGAAGCCTCTGCTTATCTGGGCATTGTCCTCCTTTTTTTACCTTCTACCACCTTCTTTCTGTTTCTTGATCATGTCAAGCTTTTCCCTCAATTTAAAGTTTTTACACTTGCTATTCTCTTTGCTTAGAAGACTTCTTTGAGATATTTCCATAGCTCACTCCTTTTTCCCCCCAGTATTAATAATTTTACATGTAATAGATGTATACATTCTTCATAAGGGAAAGAAAACTAAATGCTGTAGGCAATGCCAAATTCCCCTCTGATGCTTACATACAGTTCTGTTTCTAACTTCTAATACCCAGAGCTCAGTAGCATGGGCTAGGTATATACCAGTTTAGTTTGTTTGTATATTTTTAAATTTTTTCACAGTAGTGCAGCGTATATTGCATTTTATTTATCCATTCCCTATTGAGAGCTATTCCTGTTATTTTCTGTTTTTTTTTCCTGCTGTAAATATTGCTGTAATGATCCTCTAATGTGTCTCTTATCTTGAACGTTAAGTATTTCCTCAAGGCATGTGCTTAAAAATGAAATAGAGCTCATTCCTTGTTATTTAAATCTTTGTTCTGGTGCCATTTCTTCGGACACGGATTCCACGCGTGTTTGAACAAGAGGGGACATTGTTGACATTGTATATTTATTATAAGTTTCCAGAAGATGGCAGTAGTATCTTGAAGAATTATGTCTTTTTGTATTTTTTCATAAAAGTATCATATGGGCTAGCATTGACTCTTAGCAGAAAATGCTTCCCTGACTACCCTATCTAAAATGACTTCCTGCTTCCTGGTTTCTTTTAATGACCTTACACTACTTTTTTCTTCAGAGCATCTGTCACTGTCTAAAATCATATTGCCTTAATTACTTCTGAAGCCATACTTTTTCACTACATCTTCTGGGTGAACTGATCTTCTATTTTACTATACTTCCCATTTTTGTTTATGTTATTCTCTCTACCTCAGCAATCCACTTGTCTAGACCCCGTCCATCCTTCAAGTCCAAACTCTAATGCGCCACTTTTCCATGAAGTATTTGTGATTTCCCCCCACTTTCCTGGCTGGAGAAGATTATTTCTCACTTCTAAGTTCGTATAGCATATTGGTTTCCAGAAATGACTATACATCAGAATCATTTGGGAAATATTCAAAAGATACAGATTCCTAATTCTTATCCTTAGAGAATCTTTCATTAAGTAGGTCTAGGATGTAGCCAGAGAGGTGGGTTTTGTAAAAAGTATAGCATATTAATTGTATTCTCATTTGACCATTATGAAGTTCAAACTTTTATTGGAGTTATAGGTAATCGATGCATATAGCTCATCTCCTTTACCAGAATATGAGAGTAAAGGATGAATAAAGATTGTGCCATGATACTTTTTTCCATAGGTTTATGTTTGTGGAATTTAATATTAGCATGTTTCTTTTCAAATAGTTATTCATTTTGGACCTGGAGAAAGTTCTTCAGAAGATGCTGTCATGATGAATACACCTGTGGTTAAATCTGCCTTGGAAATGGGCTTTAATAGAGACCTGGTGAAACAAACAGTTCAAAGTAAAATCCTGACAACTGGAGAGAACTATAAAACAGTTAATGATATTGTGTCAGCACTTCTTAATGCTGAAGATGAAAAAAGAGAAGAGGAGAAGGAAAAACAAGCTGAAGAAATGGCATCAGGTATTTGGGGATGTTAGTCACCTGCATTATTTCTCAGTGGAGCTCTTAGGACTGTCTCACATGTTACAGGACAACATGCTTGTTTCACATCCACTAACTGCTGGTAGCAGTCCTCCAGTCATTTCGAAACCATCCCTCCTTTTCTACCCCTTTCAATTGCTTCTAGTTGAGAACCATTGACTGCAGCTTTTTTCTATACATTTATTTTCGGATGAGGTTCTCTGATTTATGCCAATCAGAGAATTTTAGCATAATAAGCTCTTTCTTGAGCTGTATTCCATTTCTTTCTCATACATAACAAATTTAAATTGTTTTGAAAAAGCAAGATGTTAAAGTTGGATGCAGGTCTTTTTTCAACCTGTTTTTTTTTTTAAGTTTCTGCAAATCATATTTTTAATAGGATACTTTACTCCCTAATCCTTGCTAAGTGATCCTCATACACAAAATAGAACTTACAATGAAATTCTGGGGCTTGATGAGAGCCACCTGCCCAATCCAAGGATAACAGGAAAACTGATTTTTGTATTCGTCCAGATAGTATTAAGTCTCGGCCTCTCAAAACAAGTATTTTGAGTAATCATTTATTCCTTCAATAAATATTTATTGAGCATGAGCACCAGTGCCAAATACTGTGCCTAATCACAGTGGTTGCTGTCAAGGAGTATATACACTAGCTGGCGAGACTAGTGTGCAAAAGACAGGGTTAAAGGGCCAGCAGAGAGGCGAAGGTTGCATATGTATTGGAGTATTGGGTTGGAAGATGTTTTCTTTTTAAGCTTGTAAGTAAAGACAGGAATAACTTAAGAGTACCTTATTGCATGACCATGTAGCAAAATATTTAAAGTCTAGATTTCTACATTGAAACAGATTTGTGTTTAAATTCTAGCTCCAGGCTGGGCGCGGTGGCACATGCCTGTAATCCCAGCACTTTGGGAGGCCAAGACGGGCGGATCACAAGGTCAGGAAATTGAGACCATCCTGGCTAACACGATGAAACCCCGTCTTGACTAAAAATACAAAAAATTAGCCGGGCGTGGTGGCGGATGCCTGTAGTCCCAGCTATTCGGGAGGCTGAGGCAGGAGAATGGCGTGAACCCGGGAGGCAGAGCTTGCAGTGAGCCGAGATCGTGCCCCTGCACTCCAGCCTGGGTGACAGAGCCAGACTCCATCTCAAAAAAAAAATTCCAGTTCTATCAGTTACTAGCTTGGCTATTTATTCAACCAGACATCGGCTTTCTCATCTGTAAAATGGGGATAATGATAGTATGACTCCCATAGGGTTGCTGTAGGAATTAAATGAGATATTGCAAATAAAACACTTTAACACAGCTCCTAGCACGTCAATTTTTTTTTTTTTTAAGCATTAGGTAGATTGACTTGGGAAGTGGGAGGGACTTGGTGAAAGAAAGGGCCTGAGAAAAGTCAATTTAAGGATTGTTAAGTAGTAATGAAATCCAGCTAAGGTTATATGAAATCACTGTCACCTTAGATTTATGACTTTCTCATACTCTGTATGGGTTGGAAAATAGTATTGAATTACAGATTTGGCAGTGTTAATAGGGGAAAGGCCAAGTAAGGAATACGGAAGATGAGTTAAGGGTGCTAATATAGAGAACTTTATTGAAATACCTGACTGCTACCTAAATTAGAATAGGAGGTTTGAAGCAAAGCCAGGAGATAGCTCTTGTGCAAGTAGAATTGGGAATGACATGGAGATCTTGAAAAGGTGAAGAACAAATTTGTTAGCAGTGAGAGGAATTATTTAGGTAGAAGAAAAAGTTGTCACAGAATGGAATTTTATAGTTTTGAGATTAATAGAGCAGTTCACTTCTAGAGAGATGTAAAAGGGGAAAGAAGATAGACTTCTGTTTTTATAATTTATTTCTCATTAAACTGGTACTTTGTAGAGATGTACTTTTTAAATTTTTTTGAAAGTCTGAAAATAGACAATTAAATTTTATAATGATTCAGATCCCAAAAGAAGGAACTACCATATTCCATAAATATAAATTAACTATGGAGTTTTATGTGATGCGATATTAAAGGAAAAACATTGGCTTTTTAAAAAAAGGTCAGGCTTGATTCTTAGGTAGTTTTTTTTAATTGCTATAAACATAGACATTTATAAAATAATAATGGTAGTTAACTATGTACCACATATTGTGCCAGATGCTTTACATGTATTATTCAATCCTTACAACTTTGAGGAAGGTACCGTTATGTATATTTTACAGATGAGGAAACTGAGGTGTATGGGGAAGGATGAGGACACATAGCTAGTGAGTGGGCCTAGCCAACACTGGAACCTAGGTCTGTTTTGACTTGGCAACTCAAACCCTACAATACCACGTCTTAAGTATGGGGTGTTGAAAAGAACACTGGTCTAGGATGCCTGGTTCTGCAGCTTATTCTTTCTTGTGATCTTAGGCCACTCATTCTTTTCTGAGTCTTTTTTCTCCCTATGTAAAAATGAGAGGCAGTAATACTCGCCTTGTTTAATTGACAGGATCACTGTATCAAATGAGACAAATTACTATGAAAGTGCTTACAAAAGTAAAATGATATAATGGAAATATAAGAGTAGTATTATATATGGTGGGGGGAATTTTTACTGTCTTCTACAAATCTCTTGCAACAAAATAAAGTAAAAGTGGAGTTCTAGGACATGTAAATATATAGACTTAAAAATTAAACAGAGACTTCCTCTGGAAGTTTTCCAAACAGCAAACTTACAAATGCAAACAAGTTACTTTGTTCTTTTTTGAACTTTATTTAGTGCCTAAATTGTTTGTAGGGTTGGTTATTAGTGACTATATGAGTATAGTTAAAGGAGTTTAAAATCTAATGGATTTCTTTTTCTTTTTTTAATGAAGATGATTTGTCATTAATTCGGAAGAACAGAATGGCTCTCTTTCAACAATTGACGTGTGTGCTTCCTATCCTGGATAATCTTTTAAAGGCCAATGTAATTAATAAACAGGAACATGATATTATTAAACAAAAAACACAGATACCTTTACAAGCGAGAGAACTGATTGATACCATTTTGGTTAAAGGAAATGCTGCGGCCAACATCTTCAAAAACTGTCTAAAAGAAATTGACTCTACATTGTATAAGAACTTATTTGGTGAGTTTGTTGGGAAAATTATTTTAGAAATTCTTAGGACTGGCCAGATGCGGTGGCTCAGTTTTGTATTTAGTAGAGTGATGGTTTTTATGTTTTCTTTCCTCAGTGGATAAGAATATGAAGTATATTCCAACAGAAGATGTTTCAGGTAAAACAAAGATTTAAAACCAACATGAACTATTACCCTTTTTTTTAATGAAGTGGAAACAATTTCACTAAAGTTATTTTTTGTTATTAGGTCTGTCACTGGAAGAACAATTGAGGAGGTTGCAAGAAGAACGAACTTGTAAAGTGTGTATGGACAAAGAAGTTTCTGTTGTATTTATTCCTTGTGGTCATCTGGTAGTATGCCAGGAATGTGCCCCTTCTCTAAGAAAGTGCCCTATTTGCAGGGGTATAATCAAGGGTACTGTTCGTACATTTCTCTCTTAAAGAAAAATAGTGTATATTTTAACCTGCATAAAAAGGTCTTTAAAATATTGTTGAACACTTGAAGCCATCTAAAGTAAAAAGGGAATTATGAGTTTTTCAATTAGTAACATTCATATTCTAGTCTGCTTTGGTACTAATAATCTTGTTTCTGAAAAGATGGTATCATATATTTAATCTTAATCTGTTTATTTACAAGGGAAGATTTATGTTTGGTGAACTATATTAGTATGTATGTGTGGACCTAAGGGAGTAGTGTCACTGCTTGTTATGCATCATTTCAGGAGTTACTGGATTTGTTGTTCTTTCAGAAAGCTTTGAATACTAAATTATAGTGTAGAAAAGAACTGGAAACCAGGAACTCTGGAGTTCATCAGAGTTATGGTGCCGAATTGTCTTTGGTGCTTTTCACTTGTGTTTTAAAATAAGGATTTTTCTCTTATTTCTCCCTCTAGTTTGTGAGAAACATCTCAATAAAGTGCTTTAAAAAGATTGTGTTACCAGAATATTTTTTCTTTCCTGATTTAAAAAGTAATTTTCATGTGTCTTCCTTGTACTCAAATGCCAGCTATTAAGTAAAAAATTGCATTCATGAGAAATTATTAAATGTTGTTAAAATAATGTTATCTGTGAAATTTCTTTAGATGACAGTCTCTTGTTGCTTTGTATGTTATAGATACAATGTTGGATGAAAAATGAATCCAACATTAATTTCAGAAAACTCTTAAATTAGATAAATAGGCATTATTTTCAGACAGTAGTGTAATTGCTTTGTTGCATAGGTGTTGATGGGGTGAGGAGGCATACAGGCAATGAATGGTTAGTACCTCCTTTCTGGGTCCAGTCATATTTGACCTTTCTTAGATCTCACTCTGTGGCAGACTTCTGAAGCCAGGTAGATAAGGAAGTCTAATAGTAAAAACTCTCCATTTTTCTTCTCACCTCACAACTCTTTTGGATTCCTTTAGAGAACACATGGGAAGAGTGAGTAAGAATTTCTGTGTCCCCCAGTCTCTTCTCTTGCCTTTGTTTCCATCCTGATATGCTGATACATGTATGTAAGTCCAAATGCATATACCTAGGTTCAAGACCTCATGAGAGAAACTCTCTCCGGCCATTATGGAGGGAATATAAAGAGGGAATTCTTTCCCCCCGTCAAATTCAGTAGACTCAGAACAATGTTAAAACGTTAACTTTTCTCTGCTTCTCATCCTGGACTTGTGATTGCTAAAGGGATAATTAGCTCCCTCAAGGAATCAAATTAGAAGTCCTTTAGTCAGAACAGCCCAATATGTCTTAAGTCATAAAACTAATCCGCCTTGTTGTCACAGGATACTATTACATCTTTTTAAAAACTATTCTCTTTTTTCTTATTTTGCTTATAATAGCTACTCTATCAAGGATCCCATTTGCCAGATACAGTGCTAAATGCGTTAAACAATTGAGATGTGCTGTAGTTTCAGTTGTGTTCCCCGCAGATTTGTATGTTGAAGTCCTAATTGCCAGTACCTCAGAATGTACCTGTATTTGGAAATAGGGCTGTTAAAAGAGGCAAATAAGGTAAAATGAGATGATATAGTTGACTGCTAATCAACATGATTGGTGTTCTCTAAGAAGAGGGGATTAGGATACAGATGCACAGAGGAGTGACTATGTGAAGACACCCGAGGAAGAGGCCTCAGAAGAATCCAAACCTGCCAACACCTTGATCTTGGACTTCTAGCTTCCAGAACTGTAAGAAAATAAATTTCTGTTGTTTAAGCCACCCAGTCATTGGTACTTTGTTGTGGCAGCCTTAGCCAAGTAATACAAACTGCCGTTAATAGATACTTTAAAGCACATCGGCTCTGAGCCTTTCAGCAATTTTGCAAAGTAAGATTTGAACACAGATCTGCCTGGCTCCTTAGCTTGTGCTTTTTTAACAAACTGTCCTAATAAGCTATACTTACATTTTTAAAAGTTAACATGGGCTGCCATCTAGTATAACTGTAGCAACTTATGATTTTCATCTATTTATAAAAGGGTTATCTTATTTGGCTTTATTCAGCTAGTCAGTTTAAAGACTTCTGTGTTTTTCACATTCAGTAAAAATAATGCAAAAAATATAACTAAACATAGTGTAATTTATACTTTATCTGCTTGCAAAATTCTCACATGGACCTGGATTTGAGATTAGGGTTTTAGTCTCTTATCTTTTTTGCCCTCTTAATGATGATAATCAGTGTTCCCAGCAGGTGCTCATTATGTTGAGCAGACAGATGAATGTCAGATGCTTTGTTAGGTTTTTTATTGCCTTCCATAATCCTTAAAACCGTAGGAAACATGTTATCTCCTTTTTATAATACAAATGTGGAAATTGAGGCCCAGTGAAACCATGTAATTTGCTAGAGATAACAAGTGGTAGAGTGTGAATTGTATACAGTCCAGGTGGAAGTGGCTCCAGAACATTTACATTTTTTTTTTTAAATCTCTTGCTAAACCATACTTCGGTTTTTGTTTGTTTGTTTTTGAGATGGAGTCTCATTCTTGTTGCCCAGGCTGGAGTGCAATGATACAATCTCACCTCACTGCAACCTCCGCCTCCTGGGTACAAGTGATTCTCCTGCCTCAGCCTCCTGAGTAGCTGGGATTATAGGCACCCGTCACCACGCCTGGCTAATATTTTTAGTAGAGACGGGGTTTCACCATGTTGGCCAGACTGGTCTCAAACCCCTGACCTCAGGTGATCCACCCACCTCTGCCTCCCAAAGTGCTGGGATTACAGGTGTGAGCCACCGCATCCAGCCCATACTTTAGTTTTCTACATTCTTAACTTGTGTTTGGATCTCTTTCTTCCCTGTCTTAACCTAAATGGGAGGAATTGTATGATTATTAGTTAGGCTTCTCCTTTGTTTCCCACATCTTTTCTTAAAAGAGCACAAGTACCAGAGCTGAATAGTTTGCTCTTCTCAACACTAGCAACCTAAGAGACTCATTGCTTGTTGACTGCCATTCCATAAGTCAAAGGACAACGAATGGTCAGCTTTAAAGACACACCTAAATTTTTTCTAGAGGTGTAACATTTCAATGAGTATCCCCTACTATATGTAAAAGAAACCTATCAGTAGATAGCAGTTCTTTCAACCCTTTTGGGTGCTCTGAAAAAATTAAAAGTAGAACTGAGATGCTGGCGGGACACAGTGGCTCACGCCTGTAATCCCAACACTTCGGGAGGTCGAGGCAGGCTGATCACTTGAGGTCAGGAGTTCAAGACCAGCCTGGCCAATGTGGTGAAACCCCATCTCTACTAAAAATACAAAAATTAGCCGGGCGTGGTGGCGGGCGCCCGTAATCCCAGCTACTCCGGAGGCTGAAGCAGGAGAATTGTTTGAACGTGGGAGGCAACAACAAAACAGAAGTAAGATGCTATTTGCTATTTTCACTGTGCTGACATTTGCAATGATTGGTGCAGACACAATGGTGGTCAGTGGACCAGCATTTAAGAACCACTGGTGTGTGTGAAAACCATTAGACTGATTAAAAGAACAAAAAATGAATCTAAGAAGCATTGTATTAAGGGAGAATACTTAGTCTTATCTGTTAGGTTTTCTTCAACATAGAAGGAACTCTTTTTTCCCTTGCGCTTATCGTCTTGGTGCTTTTGGGAGAGAAGCATGGATATGCCCAGTAGCTCAATCCCTTCTTTCTTCTTTCTCTTTGGGAGGCAGCTTGTCTGAAGAGAGCATACTCTGTCCTTCTGTGATGTTGGCGTCACAGGGGCCTGTCTTAGTTGTTGAGTGTTGCCAGTGACTGGTAAAGTTTGTTTCCTTCTAGCATTCATATTAGGAAATCTACACGAAAGCATCATCCTTTAGATCTTTTATCAATGATAAACATGATGTTTTCATTGTCACGTGATGACTCCTTTTATTGGTTCTAAACTTGCCTAAAAGGGATGTTATTTATTGAGCCCCACAAGTCCATAATAGATTCTTTTGCCTACTTGGTCCGTTGGGATATGCGTGATTATTCAGGGGAAGAAGATTTAGATAGCTTAGTAGAAATGGAAAGACTATGGTAATAATTGATTATTGTGTTAGGTCCTGTTATCTTTCTGGTATGGTGTCCAGATAGGCTTTAACCATCGAGTCCTTGGAGCTTTTAAGCCTTAGCAGCTCTGATAATGAAGGGTAATAGGTAAAGAGCCCTGAATTTCAAATCCAAAGACTTTGCCTCTAAGTCTAATTCTGCCGTTTAATGAGGTCTTCGGCAAGCCCTTTACAACTGTTTCTGGTCCTCAGCTTTTCTGTGAGGGTGAATTTCTGTCCTTCTTATTCCTCACAGGGCTGTAGTAGGGTCTAATGTAGAGCTGCACATGACTTCTGTGTTCTTCATTAGTGGGCTCTGCTAAAGACAGTGTCATAGGTCTGATTCCCAAGTAGCAAGCATCCTGTTTCATATCAGACCTGGATAGACTGAGTCATAGCGTTGTGTTCCAATCAGTTTTTTTTTTGTTTTGTTTTAAGGCAAGGTAAATACTTTAGAATAGATATTTGTTGTAAAAGTTTCAAACAATCAGTATATAAGGTAAAATGTTTGAATCCCCTTTAATTTCTCCCTACTAGTACTTTCAGTCCCCTCCCTGGTAGTAATCACTGTTAAATTTGGCATGTATTCAGTGTGTGGGGGTGTGTATATACACACATGCCTACATACATATGGTTATAGAAATGTTCTTAAGGTTACTTTTTCACTCAGTAGTAGGTCTTGAATATCTTTATTTTTCCATGACAGTAAGCAAATACCGAATTATTTTTCTGTCAATATAGAAGTCATAATTTCAGCTTCAAAGCTACATGGACACTAAGATATTTTCTCTGTCCTATTTGATAATATAAAATCTCTTTATAGTATTTCTGACAAGTACATGTACAACCTCTGTTTCAGACAGAATTCATTACTTCTTAAAGAAAAGTATCCATTTTTGAGGCTATTTTGGTTGTTAGAGTAGTTCGTAGTATAGCACAATTCAGGATATTGGAAAATATTTTACACACACAGGTGAAAAAACAGGATCAGGTCTAGAGATTAGTGATAGGTTTGGCAAAGTAAAGGCACAGAGGTGCAAAAGAGCAAGCATTGTCAGAGAACAGGGAGTTGTCCTATGAATTAAAGCATACTACTCTTGTTTTACTGAGGCTTGGAGATATTTTAATCCAAAGTAGGAAATAAGTACCATAAGAGAGGTTCAGATAAAGTGCTATGGGGACTGTTTTAAAAAGAATTTCAGATGAAATAGCATCTCAATTGGGTATTGATTAAATAGGGTTAAAATATGCAAAGTTGGAGAATGGAGTTATAGGGAAGTATTTTCCAGGAAGAGGGAAAAACGAAGAAAGACAAAAATGCCTGAATCATTTTTGCAAAAAGTAGTTGTAGGGTCGATGAAGGTGAATAATGGGAAACAAGGTTGGGAAGATAGGATGGGGACCACGCTTAAGAGGACTACAAATTATGGGTTTTGCTATCTAGACTTCTTTAGGTAAAGAAGAGCTGTAGGTTTTTAAGCAGAGGAGTTATATGATTTTAGGTATTATTCACAAAGAACAATGTAGTGGCAGAATTGGATTTCCATATAAAAGGGGTTTGGGAAGGCAAGTTGTTTAGGCTTGAAGCCACATTCATAAAGCACCATTAGTATTTTGTTGAAGATTTTTGCATCTGTATTTGTAACGGATATTGGTTTCTAGTTTTTTGTGGTATGTTTGTCTAGATTTGGTATCAGGGTAATACTGGTCTCATAGAATGAGTTAGGAAGTGTTCCTTATCAGCTGATTTTTTTCCTTTTATATACCCTTGGGTGCAGAGAACTGGAGGTTCCTGGAAATTCCATTCCTGATCCCACAGCAGAGAAACAGGATAGAACAACATGTCCTGAGAGACCTTTTGATACATGCCTTCCTCTCAACTTTTTGAAGCAGCAGCACTAGCAGCAGAGAGCAAGGAATAGAAGAAAAATAGAAAACGAACAGGTTTGAAGCATGGTAAAAGTTCTGTGTAAAAGAGGTGGCACTTTACCTGGTTCTTAAAAAAATTTTTTAAAAGTGATTATGATTAATGTTTTAATAGAAAGGGGAAAAGTCTTTGAGTAGCTGGGAGGTGATAAATCTAGATATTTTTGCACAGAAAGGCCATCTTTTCCTGAGATGAGAAGGAAGAGGGTTAGGATGTGAAACAGGAAAAGTTCCCTTGTCCCCCTTGCAGAGCATGCGATGAGGGTGACTCGCTTCTTCAGTGCCCCGCTGCTCAAACCTCTAGGGGAGCATACCAATGGGCAGGCTGTGGGGCTCTGACCCTATGGCAGTGTCTAGGGGTGAATTTTTACAGCTGAAGCCCCAGTGGGCATGTGTTACAGGGTGCTCTTTTAGTTTAGCTGTCCGTAGGTGGCTCGTGTTAGCTCAGACCCCTGCCTTATCTCAAGGACAGAGGGCTTTCTGTATCCCAGGGTTCTTGCCTTGGTGTACCAGAAGAACTGAATCACACATGGGCTTGGAGAATGAGTGCAAGCTTTTGAGTGGAAGTAACTCTCAGCAGATGAGGGAGCCAGAAGGGAGATGGTTTTCCCCTGGAGTCTGGCCGCTCGGCGGTCCGGGCTCTCCTTCAACTGCCCCAGCCAAACTCTCCGCCTCATTCCGCTGGTTGATGGCCTGCTGGTGTGCTGGCGTGCTCCCCTCAATGTCCTCTTGACCTCCAGCTGCTTGTGTGTTCCTCTGCTCATGTGCCCCCTCTCGACATCCAGCTGCCTGTTTGTCTGCCTGTGGCGGGATTAATAAGGAATCAGAGAGACCGATGGGGTTGAGGAGGATATTCATTATTTAGGTGCACTGGCCTAGTCGGATTAACATCCAAAGGACTGAGCCCTGAACAAAGAGTTAAGTTACCTTTTAAGCATTTCTTGGGGTGGGGGGAGATCTCTTCAGGGGGAAGCATATTACAGAAGCGAGAAACAAAGACAGTTATTTAATTAATTGAGACATACATTACATCATTTATTACTTTTCAAGGAAAAACATGTTTTATGACTTGAGTTTATCTGTCTATTGACCTTGCAGCTGCACAGCCAGAGAAACAGGGTCTTCACAATGCCTGGGAAAGGAGGAGAGATAAGGCTCACTAGCCACAGAAAAACAGGCAGTTAATTTTTAAAGGACTCCAGCTCTTTCTCTTTGTCTTTCTCAGGGGGAACTGGGTTTTCTTACATACAACTGAGTTTCTGCTTACACATTCCTTAATTTCTTTTAATTCCTGTTCCATGCCTGCTAGGGTCTCAGGGTTTTTATAGGCACAGGATGGGGCCGTGGCAGGCCAGGGTGGTCTTGGGAAATGCAGCATTTGGGGAGGAAAACAAAAATGCCTGTCCTCACCTAGGTCCGTGGGGTTGGAACCCTAGCCAGGGACTGCGCCCTTCTCTACCCAGCACTTCCCTTCCCCACTTCCATATCATTTGAAGGGACCAAGCCCTTCCCTTTCCAGCACTTCCCTGGCCCCCTTCCGTATCAGATGGATGGGTAAAGCTGCAGGAAAAGAGAAGGAAGCTGAGTTCTTTCTGTTCACAATAGAAATCTTCCAGGTCTTAATCTTAGATTTCCAACTCGTCTTCCTCTTTTTTGTGAGGTTGTCAGCTGCTTATATCAGGAGATGTCTGTTAAATTGGGTTCTAACCTCTACTACAAGCCCACTAATCTGTATGATCACACAATAGCAGAGGAGGCATAAAATG
This sequence comes from Pan paniscus, assembly GCF_029289425.2. Classification (NCBI taxonomy): domain Eukaryota; kingdom Metazoa; phylum Chordata; class Mammalia; order Primates; family Hominidae; genus Pan; species Pan paniscus. The sequence goes on from NC_073258.2 coordinate 103,184,885, forward strand.
TTTGTATTTATCAAATGTTTCATTTTAGTATGCATTATTTCTTCGGAAGTTGTTGGTTTCTCTGCACTCTCATACACAACATTTGCAAGGATCAAAAATAAACATTTATTTGAAGCATTTTCAGAGGATATAATGAAAACTGGTTTTGGCTGTAAACATTTAATGAAAATGTAGATTGTATATACCATATATTGATTCCTTGCATAGAACAGAAATTTAGTTTTCCTATGAAATTAAATGCAATGAACCCATATGCAAAAGAAGCTTGATTCTGCTTTATAAAGTTCTAAATCAGGCAATACTAATCTATGGTGTTAAAAGTCAGTTGTTATCTAACAACTAGGGAAGAATGGTTGGGAATACCAGGGGCACTTCTGGAGTGCTGGTAATGTTCTAGTCTTTGACCTAAGCGGGAGTTAGATAGGTTTGTTCACTTTGTGATAATTAATTGTGCTATGTACTTTAAAAAAAAAAAAACTTTTAAAGTCGACAAAACTTTATTACATATTGTATAATATGTTTTGACATATGTATACCCTGTGGAATGGCTAAATGAAGAAAATTAACATATGCATTACCTCATTTTCTTTTGTGGTCAGAATACTTAAAATCTACTCTCAACAGTTTTCAAGTCTACATCATATTGTTGTTAACTATAGTCAGCATGATATTCAGTAGATCTCTTGAATGTAATCTTCCTGTCTAACTGAAACTTTATATCCTTTGACGAACTCCCAGTCCCCAGAGCCTCTGGTAACCACCATTATAGTCTCTGCTTCTATGAGTTCAACTTTTTTAGATTCCCATATTATAAGTGAGATCATGCAGTATTTGTCTTTCTGTGCCTGGCTTATTTCACTTAACATAATGCCCTCCAGGTTCATCCATGTTATCACAAATGACAGGGTTTCATTCTTTTCTAAGGCTAAATAGTATTACATAGTGTATGTATACCACATTTTCTTTATATATTCATGAACATGGGAGTAGAGATATCTCTTCAACATGCTGATTTCAGATCTTTTAGGTAAATACCCGTAAGTGGGACTGCTGAGTAATATGGTAGTTCTATTTTTAATTTTTTGAGGAATCTCCATACTATAGTTTTGTTCCATAGTGAGTAGGTATATGTAAACTGATCCCCAAAAGCTGAGGAGCTGTGAGGCCAAAGAAAGAGGCTGACAAATCCAGTTTCTCAGAAAGAAAATAGGAACTTACAAATAGAAGCCATGTCTCCAGTGACTGTAAGATGGTGGATCCCTGTACTGTTATCACCTAGACCCAGGGCTTTTCTATCATAAGGAATTTGCCTAAAGGCAAGATTTATGGTAAGTATGTGTTTATGAGAGCATCAAGATTGTTTTGACCTAAGGACAGGATTTACAGAAAGTATGTGAAAGTGGAAACCTTAGAGGCATTCCCGGAACTGGGGTTAATCAGAAGTCAACATGGCGGATTAGTATCCAATATGGAGTTGTTTTAACCACCACAAGTTTCCCATAATGCCTGTACTAATTTACGTTCTCACCAACAGCATACAAGGGTTCCCTTTTGCCTGCGTATGCACCAACACTTGATATCTTTCGTCTGTTTGATGATAACCTTTTTTTTTTTTTTTTTATGAGACAGAGTCTTGCTCTGTCACCCAGGCTGGTGTGCAGTGGCATGATGTCGGTTAACTGCAACCTCCACCTCCCAGGTTCAAGCGATTCTCGTGCCTCAGCCTCCCAAGTAGCTGGGATTACAGGTGTGCACCACCACACCCAGCTAATTTTTTTGTATTTTTTTAGTAGAGACAGGGTTTTGCCATGTTGTCCAGGCTGGTCTCGAACTCCTGAGCTCAGACAAACCACTCACCTCGGCCTCCCAAAGTGCTAGGATTACAGGCATGAGCCACCACACCTGGCTGATGATAGCCATTTTTAACAGTTGTGAGATATCATGATTTTAATTTGCATTTCCCTGATGATTCGTGATTTGCATATTTTCATGTATCTGTTGACCGTTTGTATGTCCTCTTTTGAAAAATGTCTATTCAGATCCTTTGCCTATATTTTTAATGGGTTGTTTTCTTACTATTGCTTCAGATACTTATATATTTTTAAATATTAACCCCTCATCACATGTATGGTTTACATATATTATTTCCCATTCTGTAAGTTGTCTCATTACTCTGTTGATTGAGGTGATAGGTTAGGTTGTTTATATCAGATTTTTCTTCTTTTTTCGACGTAGGCATTTATTGCTGTAAACTTTCCTTTTGGATCTGCTTTTGCTGCATACTGTAATTTTTGGTATGTTGGGTTTCCACTTTTGTTTGTCTCAAGACATTTTTAAATATCCCCTTTAATTCTTTGACCCATTGGCTATTCAGGTGCATCTGTTTAATTTCCATATCTTTCTGAATTTTCTAGAATTCCTTTTAGGTTTCTATTTACATAACATTGTGGTTTGAAAGGTACTTGATGTTATTTCAGTCTTTTAAATTTATAAAGACTTGTTTTGTGGTCAAATATATGATCTCTCCTGCAGTATGTTCTGTGTGTGCTTGAGAAGAATTTGTATCCTGCTGCTGTTAGTTGGAATGTTCTGTATATGTCTTTTAGCACCATTTGGTTTGATGTACGTAGTTCAAATTTAATATATCCTTACTGATATTCTGTCTGGATGGTAAGTCCATTGTTGAAAGTGGGGTATTAACGTCCTCTTCAGCTGTGTTGCTATTTCTTCCTTCAGATCAGAAAGGAACGCGTTTTTTCTTTCTTTACATACAGTTTGACCCTTGAACGATACGGGTTTGAACTGCGTGGGTCTGCTTATATACAGATTTTTGCAGTAAATACAATTGGCCCCCTGTATCAGCAGGTTTCACATCTGCAACCAAACCTACATAAAGAATATGGTATTCGTAGGATGTAAAATCTGTATCTGCAGAGTTCTGCAGGGCCAATTATGGGACTTGAATATGTATGTCTTCTGGTATCTGCCAGGGGCCTGGAACCCGTCCTTCAAGATACTGAGGTATGACTGTATTTAGGAGGTCTGACATTGGGAGCATATATATTTACAATTGTTACATCCTCTTGCAAATTCACCCCTTTGTCATATACTTACCTTGTCTCTTTTTGCAGTTTTTGAATTAAAGTCTATCCTATTTGATAAAACTATAGTGTCTTCTGCACTCTTGGTTTCTGTTTTCATGGAATATCTTTTTTCCATCCCTTCTCTTTCAAACCATGTGTGTCCTTGTAGGCAGCATGTAGTTGGGTCTTGTTTTCCTTTACCCATTCAGCTGCTCTGTCTTTTCATATGAGAATGTGTTCATCTATTTTGTGTTGCTATGAAGGAATACCTAAGACTGAGTAATTTATACAGGAAAGAGATTTAATTGGCTCACAGTTCTGCAGGCTGTACAGGAAGCATGGTGCTGGCATCTACTCAGCTTCTGGTGAGGGCCTCATGGAGCTTTTACTCATGGCAGAAGGTGAAGTCAAATGTCACATGGTGAGAGGAAGCAAGAGAGGGGGGAAGTCCCACACTCTTTTAAATAACCAGATCTCTCGTGAACTCAGAACACGAAATCAGTTGTCGCCAAGGGGATAATGCTAAGCCATCCATGAGGAATCCACCTCTGTGACTCAGACACCTCCCGTCAGGCCCTACCTTCAATAACAGAGGTCACATTTCAACATGACATTTGGAGGGAACAAATACACAAACCATATCAGAGAATTTAACCCATTTACATTCAAGATTATTATTGATAAATAAGGACTCACTACTGCAATTTTGTTAATTGTTTTCTAGTTGTTTGGCAGACCCTCTGTTTCTTCCTCTCTTGCTGTCTTCCTTTGTGATTAGATGATTTTCTCTAGTGGCAAGCTTTCATTCCTTACTGTTTACTTTTTGTGCATCTACTCTTGGCTTTTAGTTTGTGGTTACCGTGAGGCTTATATAAAACATCTTATAACAGGATATTTCAGACTAATAATTTTCATTGCATTAAAAAAAACTGTATACTTTTACTCCATGCTCCCCATTTTGTTTTTGATGTCACAATTTATATTTTTATATCATATATCCATTAACAAATTATTATAGCTATTATTATTTTTTAAAGTTGTGCCTTTTTTTTTTTCTTTTTTTTGAGACGGAGTCTCGCTCAGTCGCCCAGGCTGGAGTTCAGTGGCTCAATCTCAGCTCACTGCAGCCTCCACCTCCCGGGTTCAAGCGATTCTCCCTGACTCAGCCTCCTGAGTAGCTGGGATTACAGGTGCCCGCCACCACACCCGGCTAATTTTTGTATTTTTAGTAGAGATGGGGTTTCGCGATGTTGACCAGGCTGGTCTCGAACTCCTGACCTCAGGTGATCTGCCTGCCTTGGCCTCCCAGAGTGCTGGGATTACAGGCGTGAGCCACCATGCCTGGCCTAAAGTTGTGTCTTTTAGCATTCATACTAATTGATATAAGTTGATTTGCAAACCACCATTATGGTATTAGAGTATTCTGGAGTTGACTGTGTACTTACTTTTTAACCAGTGAATTTCATATTCATGTTTTCCTGTTAATAATTAGCATCCTTTTCTTTCAGCTGGAAGAATTCCCTTAACATTTCTTATAAGGCAGGTTTCGCGGAGATGAACCCCCACAGCTTTTGTCTGAGAGTCTTTATCTATCCTTCATTTCTGAAGTAGGGCATTGCAAGGTAAGTGCATATTCTGCTTCTCTTTGTTTCGAGGGGGCCAAAGCTCTGTATTAATAATAGCCTTAATGTAGTGGTTTTCTCAAATGCTGGTTGTTTTTTAGGTTGTAGTAATGGTGTACTGTGTGTGTGAGCGGGTTCACTTTATCCTACAGAGATGGGAAGGTGGAGGTGTTGGGAGGCTTATCTCGTTCTCCAGAGCTGTGTACTTCAGTCAGCAGGAATTACATTGGGTTGTGCAGTTCACTCTACGGGCCAGTAGGTGGAGCTTGCAGGAAAGAGGCGGCCAAGCACTGTCCAGTGGTGTCAGTAGAAGTGATGGGCCCTGGAGGTTGACCTCCCAGCCAGTAGCTGGCACTTGCAGGCGCCACGTAGTTGAGATGGTGTAAAATTTTTACTTCGCCTTTGTTAATCAGGAGAGGTATCAGAATTCTTGGGCAATGAGTGGGCCCGTGGGGTTCCCAGTGGTCCCCATCCCAGCTCTGCTGCCAAGGTGGCTGGCAAGGGTCTAGGGTCAGCTTCCAGGCCACTGGGGCAATCTTCCAGAGAGGCCGGGAGGTGCCTCTCCTGTGCTACAGAGCCCATTCAGGGGAACTGGGACAGCCCAGGGTTTTCACTGTACCACGTTGCAGTGGGACCCACCCAGCTCCCACACCCCTGAGCTGGTAGGTCTCCAGTATCTAGCTGTCAGCAGCAGAACAGAATGGTTATGCTAGTCCCAAGCCAACTGCATTCAAATTGCCTAGCCACAGGCCATGTGACTCCTTGGGGGCAGAAACCATTGTTATTAGGCCGTACCCTTTCTGTTTTAGTCTTATGGAGGGCGGGCCACCATGCTTCCCTGCCACTACATGAACCCACACCATGCTCTTTGTGGTTCTGACAGTGGGAGCTCCTACCCTGCTTGAGATCAGATCATAAATCTCCATGCTCCTGGATGGTGTGCTTGAGTCCTGGGGAACAAGTACCAAGTCAGCAGACTTGTCCACTGGCCCCTTGGGCTCAAGTACCAGCTGTGATAGGGAGGAGCAAATTGCCCCCAGGCTGCCAACAAAACACTCAGATGGGGTAATGGTGGCTACACTGTGGGGTCAGGTTCCCCCTGTCCCCTCCCTCCCCAACAAGCCATGGGAATGGCCAGGCAGGCAGTCTTGGGAGGGATGAGCAGGCATGGGGCATGCTCAGATGTAGCCTGTCTTTGTGGCATATAAGAGTGAGAGTGCCTGGGCCGTGCTCATTCCCTGGCCTGGCAGACAGCAGCAGCTGCTGCAGCAGCTTATGGCATGACATAGAGTCTTGGGTGTTGGTGCCCAGAGTCACGCTTTGCTTAAGTTGTCCAGCACATAGAAGCCTTTGGGGTTCTATATGAATTCAAGTGACCTGTGTGTGTGTGGTCACCAGGTAGTTCCCTAGCTCCCTCTGCCAGTCTAAAGGTCTGTGGGGTCATGGAACTCTTCTGTAGCTAAGATCTCAGAGGCCTATGGCAGGAATGTGGTACCCCACAGTTCCTTCACTTACCCTTTCCTTGGGTCCTGGTCTGGGGCCAGTCCTGGCACTTGGTGATGCCAAGCACGCAGTCCCATTACTTCCCTCTTTAACCAGTGTCTCCCATCTTCTATTGAATTTCAGTGTTCTCTTTTTTTTTTTTGAGACGGAGTTTCACTCTTATTGCCCAGGCTGGAGTGCAATGGCGCGATCTCGGCTCACCGCAACCTCCGCCTTGCAGGTTCAAGTGATTCTCCTGCCTCAGCCTCCCAAGTAGCTGGGATTGCAGGCATGTGCCACCACGCCTGGCTAAGTTTGGTATTTTTAGTAGAGACAGGGTTTCTCCATGTTGATCAGGCTGGTCTCGAACTCCTGACCTCAGGTGATCCGCCTGCCTCGGCCTCCCAAAGTGTTGGGATTACAGGTGTGAGCCACTGCACCCAGCCTGTTCTCTCTTAAAAGATCTGTTCATGTGATTTACTCAATATTTTGGTTCCTCTTTGTGGAAGAGGCACATCCTAGCTGCATCTAGTCAGCCATGTTGAACCTGGTATCTTTATTGCATTTTTCATTTGTTGTACTCTGCAGCTATGGAACTTTTTTTTATTTCAATCTATTTAATTTCTCATTTTGTTTTCCTGATTTCATTGAATTGTTCCTCTGTATTTCCTTGGTTTGCTGAGCTTCCTTAAAATGATTACTTTGAATTCTTTATGTAGTTTGTTGCTCTCCATTTCTCTGGCATTAGCTACTGGGAAATTATTGTGTTCTTTTGATATTGATGTTTTCTTGGCTTTTCATGTTTCTTTTTACCTTACGTTGATGTTTTAGCATTTGGTGCAGCAGTCACCTCTTCCAGACTTTTCAGACTGGTTTTGTTAAGGAAAGACTTCCCCTGTGAGAGGGGGATGTGAGGGCACTGGCTGGGTGAGGTGCAGTGATTCTGGCAGCTGTGAGGATGCAACAGTGTAGTCTCCTTGTAGCTCTTTCAGCTGAGATCACTGTTGAAAACTGCAGGGATCCTCAGCAACCAACACTGTCAGTGTTTGCAGCAGTGGTAAGGGCTGTTGGGGTGCTCGGTGATGATGACTGTAGGGTCCTCTTGATCTCTCTTTCCCCGACCAGGGAAGTTGTGGCTAAAGGGATCCTTCTTGACACTGGGTCTGGCATGCAAGCCCACTTGAGGTGGCAATGGAACTGGTGTCTGATGAGTGATGCCCACAGAGCAGCATGTGTAAAGGGACTATAGCTCTGGGGTGGTAATGGCACTGGTGCCCAGGGCACAGACACCCTGCTGACAGTTGATAATGGTATGTGAAGTATGGGAGCTTGTGAAACAGGCAGGGACAAGAGCACAAGTGTGCACACAGCTACAGCGGCTTTAGTGTGGAGGCAAGGCCTGGCCCTCTGTGATGACTGAGCTGGTCTCCAGGGTGTAAACACATAGAGAAACCTTGGCTCTGGGGCCCAGGGTGTAAACTCCCTTACTATGGCAGTGGGTTTACTGTTTGCAGTATAGGTGTGCACAGCCCAGCCTTGGAGTCAGGGCCTGGAGCATGGGCTCTCAATGGCAGCTGAGTTGGTGTTTGGAGTGTGGACATGCAGAGAGATCTTGGCTCTGGAGTGCAAACTAGCTTGCTATGGCCATGGCTGTTGGTTACCTTTGTGGCAAAAGAAGGTGGTATCCTCTGCAGAGCAGGCCACATGACTGATATCAATAGTGCCTGCCTTTCTTCTTAGCCATCTTCTGGTGTCTCAGGAATTCTGATCTCATAAGCAATTTTTTATGTGCATTTTTTCTTTTAATTCTCCACTAGGTTGTTGCACATTTTTTAATGGGCCCTTGAGGCCGGGTGCAGTAGCTCATGCCTGTAATTCTAGCAGTTTGGGAGGCTGAGGCAGTAGGATCGCTTGAGCTCAAGAGTTTGAGACCAGCATAGGCAACATAGTGAGGCCCTGTTTCTACTCAGAAACAAAAACAAAAAACAACCAAAAACTTAGTCAAGCATGGTGGCACCTGAGTCCCAGCTACCTGGGGAGTCTGAGGTGGGAGGATCACTTCAGCCCAGGAGTTTGAGACTGCAGTGTGCTATGATCACACCACTGCACTCCAGCATAGGCGACACAGTGAGAGATCCTGCCATTCATTAATTCATACAAACATACATACATATATTAAGACAATTGCCCTTGAGCCCTCCAGGGCTATTTTGGTTTGTGGATAGCAGTGTGTATTTGTTTCTTTTGACAGGGCATGAAGGCTGTTATCTCCTCCACCATTTTGGTGACATCACTTGCCAAAATTTCCATATACTTCTGATTTGTGCATTTTTTGGTAGGTATAATGTAATTTTTAAAAAGTGATTAGCTGAAAGTTAGGAGGGCCTTTTTACCCCCAGAACAGACATCATGTTTATTACATCCACTCTCATACCTATGGACTAAAAGCAAGACACATACCCACACCTAAAGTTGTTGGGGGAGTAAACTGTGGCCATTGTGAAGCCATAGCAAAGTGAGGAGGGAGGCGGAAATATCCAAAGAGGGTACTTTTTTTTTCCCCCTTGGGTATCAGAAAATTGGCTTTGTCGGGATTAATAAGACTTTTTAAAAGCACTTGTGCAAGACAGTATCCTAAATAATTTACATGAAGTATCCTATATAATCCTCATGCAATAACCCTGTGCAGTAAGTACTGTTACTTATCCCCATTTTACAGATGACATGGAGGATAAGAGGAGTAACTTACTCAAGGTCATACAGCTAGTATGTAGTAGAGGAAGCACTTAACCCTAAGCAATCTGACATCAGAGCTTGACTATAGGAGGGTACTTAAAATTTTTTTTGGCTGGGTGCAGTGGCTCACACCTGTAACCCCAGCACTTTGGGAGGCTGAGGTGGATGGATCACCTGAGGTCAGGAGTGCGAGACCAGCTTGGCCAACATGGTGAAACTCCATTTCTACTAAAAGTACAATAATTAGCTGGGCGTGGTGGCAGACACCTGTAATCCCAGCTACTAGGGAGGCTGGAGCAGGAGAATCGCTTGAACCTGGAAGGTGGAGGTTGCAGTGAGCCAAGGTCATGCCATTGCACTCCAGCCTGGGTGACAAGAGCAAAACTCAAAGAAAAAAATTTTTTTTTCTTAAGACAGCATCATTTTACCTTGGTTGTCTTATAACAAATATTTAAATCCATTCTCAGATATAAATTATATCTAGTTTTTTTTTTTTTTTTTTTTTGAGGCGTAGTCTTGCTGTCACCCAGGCTGGAGGGCAGTGGTGTGATCTCGGCTCACTACAACCTCCACCTCCCGGGTTCAAGCGATTCTCCTTCCTTAGCCTCCCCAGTAGCTGGGATTACAAGCAAACACCACCACAGCTGGCTAATTTTTGTATTTTTGGTAGAGATGGGGTTTCGCATGTTGGCCAGGCTGGTCTCAAACTCCTGACCTCAGGTGATCCGCCTGCCTCAGCCTCCCAAAGTGCTGAGATTACAGGTGTGAGCCACTGCACCCAGCCTAAATTATATCTACTTTTAAAGAAGAAAAAGACTGTTGAAAATACCATACTATACACTAATGGATGTGTAACTGATTTATCTAGAGAATGGTAGATTTTCTACCATTAGTATACCAATTTTTAAAATTCTGTCCAGCCGAATAAAGCAGCAGCTGCAAATAAAAATCCTTTGAGTAGTGGTTCTCAAATTTTGGTGCACATCAGAATCACATGGTAGAGTCATTAAAATAGATTGCTGGCCAGGTGCAGTGGGTGAGTCCTGTAATCCCAGCACTCTGGGAGGCCAAGGCAGGAGGATTGCTTGACGCTGTAAGTTTGAGACTAGCCTGGGCAACATGGCAAGACCCCGTCTCTACAAAAATGTTTTAAAAATAGCTGGGTGTGGTGGTGCATGCCTGTAGTCCTAGCTACTTAGGAGGCTGGGGCTGGAGGATAGCTTGAACTGAGCCAAGGGGTTCAAAGTTAGTTATAGTGAGCAATGATTGTGCCACTGCACTCCAGCCTCGGTGACAGAGCAAGACCCTGTCTCTAAAAACACAATCAGACCGCTGAGCTCTACCCCAGAATTTCCAACTCAACATGGTTGGGGCCAAAGAATTTGCATTTTCTAACACGTTCCCAGGTGGTGCTGCTGCTCCTTACCCAGACAACCACACTTGCAATCTGCCCTTTTGAGTGTTTTCTATTTATCTTGAGTTTAATGAAATGAAGCAAAATCACACACTTAAAACTTTTAGAAGGAGAACAATTTTATTCTAAAAATAGATCTTGGTCACAATGAAATACCAAAAGCTGGTCATTATAATAAAAAGAAGAGTTTAACTTTTTTGTGAAAATACAAAATTATCACTATAATATACTGCCAACTCTGTTTATCTGTATTTGAATTATTCTATTTGAATTATTCCTTTCATGGATTATTCAAGGAAATTTTAAAATTGGCTTCTGCCTAGTACTTATACATCTGGATTGTTTGTTTTGATCTTCAGATAAATACATTCTCAAGGAATGCAAGCAAAACTGAGCATTTTTTTAATGCTTAAGAAATATGGTCCAAAGCAAAATTTTTTTTGCATAACATCATTTCCCTCAATTTTTATAGATAACAACAACAAAAAAACCTGCATTCAAAGTACGGGTATTTGAAAGTAACAAATTATACTACTTACATACAGAGAAAAAGACATAACTAAACTACTTCAAACCCAATGCAGAGGAAACTTTCAAGGCAAATGATGACTTAGTACTTAAAAAGTGTTTTTTCTATCTTCAAAGTGCTAAAGAAACAAGTATTCAAAAAGAAACTTCAGGTCGGTCTACAAAGTTCTGACTGACTTGAAGTAGTGAAATACCAAGAATGCAGTGGACAAATTTAAAAGGCCTTCATTAGAATAAAGTATATCTTAACTACATTTTGCAAAGAAATGAAGCAATGGTTGCACAACCAGTCAGGGCCAAGTTAGTAACATACAACTCAGCCATCAGCCCACCTCTCTTTCAAACTAATCTAAATGTATTTTTCAGAAAATTTCCTCCATACTCTATGTGTTACATACATCCAATCATATCCATATTTTGGATCAATTTTTTCTATATTCATCAGATTATTGGTTAAAATGCGCAGCAAGTAGAAATGATCCATTTCAAAATTCTTAATATCTAGCGTTCTCTGTAAAACAAAAGCTGACAACAGTTTTATTGTATTCCTATTAAATGTAGGTGCATGTTCATTAGGACATCTGAGCTATTTTTAGGACCTTCAGAAACTGGTGTGATTCACTTTGGCCCTCTGAGATAGAAATGCCATCTTAGTATTTACTGTGACTACATACCTCTTTTGTTAAAACTTGACCCTGAGTTTTGAGTGCTGGAATATAAACTGTAAAATGGAAAACACTCCAAAATACATTAGCTAATATTGGTGTCTCTACAATACTGTGCTTTTTCTCTCAATTAACATAATGCATCTGAAAGTACTTCTCCTTCAGCATGGAGTAAGAGGAGGGATTTGAGGGAATATCCAAATCAGGAAGGAGGAAATGTCCTGTCTAAAAATTCCTCTCAAAACTTTCTAAGAATTTATTCTAAAATATTTTGGTGTTTTAGTATAAAAATGTCATTTCCCCAAATCTGAGTAATATCGACAGTGCATGAAAGAAAATACAGCATTTTCATCCTGCAGGTTTAAAACGTAGCCTGGGGGAAGTCCCACAATCCCTGGCTTAATAAACACAGCATTACGCTATAGTTTTGACTCTATAGAATTCTAAATGTTCTTTTGAAAATCATACAAGGGGGTTCTTTTTCTTAAAGTTAGGTGTGTTTACACTCAATTAAAAATTTCTAGATATTGAAAGCAGCTCTACAGTTCTTATTCACAAAATATAAAATTAAAATTAAATGAACTAAAGTAACTTCCAGTGGTGACAATATTCTCACAGTAGCAAATAATCTAACTTCTAGGAGGTTTTTTCCCTATAATGCCAGGATTATTTAATACTGACAACTAAGTCTTTAAAACATTATTATGTTAAACACTGCAGTTTACCTAAATTACACAGAGAACAAAAATTACATCAACATTGAAAGCTCAAAAGAAGTTAATAAAAATATGTGCTCCTTAATGCTCCAATGGATCCCTAACAGGGCTAAGCAAAGCTATTATTTTGGGTTTTATTTGAAAATTTTCTTTTTCTTGGAGTATTTTGTTTCTAGACCAACTACTACAGTTTAAAGCACAAAAAATGTTGATGTTTTTCTTAAATTATGCTTCAGATCTAGTTTGATTGTATAACTTCTGTGTGGCATTAGTAATTAGGATATATCCAGCTCTGAAAAGCACTGAAGTTCTTTATGTGAGCTACAAAAGATACCCAAAATCCTGAGTGCTGTGACAAACTTCTTATTTGTATGCCCAGATGGCATTCTGTCTTTCAGTGATGACGTCTTTCAATTACTGGTCATATGTGACCAATGCCCCCACCCCAGCCAAAAAAAAAAAGATAGGACTTGTTTGTCTTACCATGAACTTGCTAAAACCATTGTATTAACAGTCTATAAGATCCAGATGTTTATCTCAAAACCCAAACCCTTGTTACCTTGAAGAATCTTTACATATTTACGTAATACACTGTACATTATATGCATGGCCTGTTTATACTATTTTCAAAAAGAGAATATTGTTTTAAACTATTAATAAACCAAAATTAATTGATAGGGCAGCATCAATCTGTCTTCCTTCCTTGGTCCATGGATTTCCTTAAATGATGGCATCATGTTCATCTCTGTAATATATTAAAAGTTACAATTACTTTGTTTTGTTTTTTCTGTCAAAACTAGTTATGTTCCTATTTGTTAGTAAAGTAGGATTAGAACAATTTCAAGCTGCACAATCAAAATGGTCACTGTTCTGTGTAAAGTTCCTTAAGTATCCAATATACTGTAGTGGTTAAAGATCTGGGGGTTAATGGCATGGGGATCCACCATCTTGTCTTGCTGCAATCATAGACACAGACATAGCTTCTATTTGTAAGTCCCTATTAAATATTTCTTTCTAGCTGGGCACAGTGGCTCATGCTTATAATCCCAGAACTCTAGGAGGTCAGAACGGAGGATCACTTGAGCCCAGGAGTTTGAGACCAGCCTGGGCAAAACAGTGAGACTACCATCTCTATAAAACATTTAAAAATTAGCCTGGTGTGGCATTGCATGCCTGTAGTCCCAGCTACTCAGCAGGCTGAGGTAAGAGGATCACTTAAGCTCAGGAGGCTGAGGTTGCAGTGACCCGTGATCGCACCACTGCACTCCAACCTGGGTGACATGGGTGACAGAGCCACTGCAAAGCACTCTGTTTAGTCATGGTTTCTTTTATGTATTCTTTCATGTATTGACCTTAAAAAAGAATGTTTCTGAATATGCCTTTAATCTGACAAACCACCACCTTAATATTCTTTTAAAATCAGTTTGAGCCTACAGCCACGCCACTGTGAATGTGTCTGATCTCATGTGATCATGGAAGCTAAAGTGAGTTTGATATGATAAATATATGCAACGTAACTTTAAATATAACTTTTAAAAATATGTTTTTAAGGCCAGATGTGGTGGCTCACGCCTGTAATCCCAGCACTTTGGGAGGCCAAGGTGGGAGGATCACCTAAGGTCAGGGGTTTGAGACCAGCCTGGCCAACATGGAGAAACCCCATCTCTACCAAAAATACAAAAATTAGCTGGGCGTGGTGGTAGGCACCTATAATCCCAGCTACTGGGGAGGCTGAGGCAGGAGAATAGCTTGAACCCAGGAGGCAGAGGTTGCAGTGAGCCGAGATCGTGCCATTGCACTCCAGCCTGGGCAACAAGAGGGAAACTCCATCTCAAAAAAAAAAAAAATCTGTTCTTAAATTATCATTTTTGTTTAAGTATTAGTAATATAACTGTTAGATCCAATTTTCATTTATGATGCAATGTTTATTTAGAGCTTATGTCAGTAACCTGAAAATCTGGGAAACTTCCATGTTCTTAAAATCTATCAAGAAGTTTGATTTACTTTTATGTGTACTGAATCATATGTAGTGTCAAAACTGGAAGATTCCAATGGCCTATTCCAACATTTCCCAAAATGTGTTCCACACAATACTAGTTCCAAGAGATAGACAGTGTTAGCTCCCATTGAAGAGGGGCAGGGGGAGGGATTTATTCATTCAACAAGTATTTTGGTTAAAAATTTGGCAAACAGTTCATACTGTATTCCATCCTGGAAAATCATAATGTATATCAATATTTTAAAGGCTTAGAGAAGTCTTATAGTAAACTGTCTTAGTTTACTTTAGTCAACTGAACATTTCCCACACTTTTTGATATAGGAACTGTGTGTGTGGGACACATGTATGTCAAATGTTAACCCACAGGGCAAATTTTGGAAAACAGTCATCTGTTCTATGGTATTTATATACATTAACACTAAAAAAAGTGAATTAGCTCTTACATTTGTGTCACCCAATATGAGTATGTTGAAACCCTAATCCCAGTGTGATGATATTTTGAAGTGGGGCCTTGGGGAGGTAGTTAGGTCGTGAGGGTGGACCCCTCATGAACAGAATTAATACCCTTACAATTAGAGGTCAGAGAACTAGCTCGCCTTCTTTCTGCCATGTGAAGAAGGCCCTTACTAGAACTCAACCATGGTGGCACCCTGATCTTGGACTTCCGAGCCTCCAGAAGTGTGAGAACTAAATGTCTGCTGTTTAAGGCACCCAGCTGTATGATACTTTGTTGTGTCAGCATGAACTAAGACAACATGTAAGACTCAAAAAACAAAAACAAAAAGGACTATTGGAGCAACAAAAGTTTGGATATATCCTCAAACCATCAGACCTATAGAGCTACATGTAGAGTAAACATGGATTAGGTCTTGTTGATAATGCACATCTAAAAAGAGAGTTTTGCTACAGGTAAAATGATAAATTATATTATTTATACTAACCACTCATTTAAATTTTCAGGGATAATGAGGCTGTCAGAGGAATTTTTTTTGTCTTTGTCGTGGAAAACAAAAGCCATGGTTTTACCAAGGATGCTATTTAGTACCACAACAGACACAGACATACTAAGTCAAAAGCCTGCTGGGAACTGGTATTTCTTACGATTATTGGTATGAGTAAGTGAAAATTTCAGGGTAGGTTAACTTTGGTCTCCTGTAAAGTGTGTTTGACACTAGTAAAATACATTTTTTAAGTACATACATCCATTTTCATTTGCAAATAATTATAATCACAAGCTTGTACATAAACAATTTACTTTGGGCCAAAAGGGTTAATGGGAATATAACTCATAAATCTATCAATTATTCATCCCTGAGATGAGCACTGGCTTGATATTCTATCATAATTAAAGATGTGCACCAACAATTTTTTTTAAAAAGTCCTGGCTATTCAAAACTTACATGGTTCTATACCGAATGCCTCTTCTTGAGTAATACATTTTGCATCCAATGTAAAGAATAGATAAAACTCCCAGCGTTAATACAATACCACCAACAAAGCTCCCAGTATCAAATTTTGATCCTTTCTTTGCTTCAGAATGCATAGTTGTTGTGACTAGAACAAAAGAAAACAAAAAAGGGCTTTAGCGTTATTTTTTTTTTAACATTGTAATTAAAGCTCTCTGATTTTCTGTGTTAAGAACATTTAATTAGGAATTAAGGGAAATCTAGGCATATAAAGTTTCTATATTATTTTTGCCAGACAGAATAATGACTTAAATGTGGCATTTAACTCCTTGCAGCATAGGAAAAAAAGGTCAGCTTTAATACATACTTGTTACTGATGAAGAAGCAGATGTCACTGAACTATTGTGGGTTACTGTCATCGTGGATGTTGATATCTGAGATGTGTTCTGTGAAACACTTGTTGTTTTGGGTGTAGACTTTAAGGTGGTAGAAGTCATATTTGTTGAGACCATCCCTGGTGTTGTTGTATTAGATGCTGCTGTAGGTTTCATGGTGGTGACCGTTGTATTGCTGGAGTCTGAGGCAACTGAAGTTGGTGGTTTCACAGTACTGTTGGAAGTTTCATTTGTATGGTCAGAAGGCACATGTTGGAGAGTCTCTGCAATAATATCAAGAAACATTAAAACCAGAGCTATGATTTAGGGAATAAGATCCCATTTCACTGAGACTTTCATGGTCACAGACAAAGCAAGAGATCTTACAAATACAGCAGCATTTAACATACTAATACTTTGCACTATACTGCAATAAAATGTCTCAAACTAGTAAAAGACTCAACAGAAACCAAGTCTAAATTTATATAAAGTTAGAAATTTTGGGGAAGATATGAAGAAAAAAAAAAAAAAACCCCAGAAGACAGAGTTCCCTCAGTGCAGGGACATGTCTTAATCATCTCTGTCTGAACATCTCAATGTATTTCATATCACATAATAGGCTTTCAACAAATATCTGTTGAATGGATGGATAAACTAATGAATATAAAAATGGTTTTTAAATTTCCAGTTCTCTGCTATACCTTCCAAGGGGCTTTGAGGACAATAAATCAGTAGCTGCATGTTTCTAACCCTCCTGGTAGAATGGGAAGTCCAAGTGAGTTATTTTTTGTAAAAGTAAAGCCAACTTCCCACTATGCATTAGGAAGTGAAATACCATCACAGAATGTGGCTAGCTGTCATACTGGTAATAATAATTTCCCATAGTTGGAAGGACAGCTCTAAAACTATCTGTGAAAGTTTTAAAAGTCCAAAAGCCAATTTTTTATGAAAAGAAAAATTAGTGATTTAAAATACACAACTCAAACAATACCTTTGCTCATACCTGCAACTGAGTTTTTCTTTTTTGGGGGGTATGATGTAAACAGAAACATATAGGTACAGATCTTGTTCATGCTCCTTAACTTCTTTTTTGTCTTTTGAGATGGAGTTTCACTCTGTCACCCAGGCTGAAGTGCAGTGTCAAGATCTCGGCTCAATGCAACCTCCGCCTCCTGGGTCCAAGTGATTCTCCTGCCTTGGCCTCCTGAGTAGCTGGGATTACAGGTGCCTGCTACCATGCTGGCTAATTTTTGTATTTTTAGTAAAGACAAGGTTTTACCATGTTGGCCAGGCTGGTCTTGAACTCCTGACTTCAAGTGATCTGCTCGCCTCAGCTTCCCCAAGTGCTGGGATCACAGGCATGAGCCACCGTGCCCGGCCAATACTCCTTAAAATAAACTTCGATTACTTTTGTTTTCATCCAGCAAAGGTTTCCTTCTTTTTGCATAAAATATGGCCTATAACCAGAAGCAAACCTTTCTGTGTTAATTTTATTTCATACTGCATCTTCTTTTTAACACCACAATTTAACTAACGTTTACAACTATAGGTACCTATTAGGATACAATGTCTAGGGAATGAAAGCTTTTAATATGTCTTTGTCCATTTAATATGATGTAATATATTTCTGTATTCATTTCCTGTCTCATAGTTTATTTTCAGGTTTTTTGGTTTCCTATGTTGCCTACTGCTATGGTTTGGATTTGGTTTGTTTGTCCCTATCAAAACTCATATTGAAATTTGATCTCCAATGTGGCGGTCTTGGGAGGTGGGGCCTAGTGGGAGTTGTCTGGATCATGGGGGCAGATCCCTCATAAATGGCTTGATGCCCTTCACGTGGTAGTGAGTGAGTTCTCATTCTGGCAAAACTGGATCAGTTCCTGTGGAAATGAGTTCCCATGAAAGGGGGTTGTTATAAAGCCAGGATGCTCCTCGGGTTTTCTATCTTTGCAGTTATCCACTCCCCCTTTGACCTTCTCGGCTATGTTGTGGCACAGCTTTATAAAAGCCCTCCCCAGAAACCAGGGCTTGCAGAACTTTCCCAGCCTGCAGAACCTTGAGCTAAATAAACATTTTCTTTATCAATTACCTAGTCTCAGGTATTCCTTTATAGCAACACAAAATGTACTAAGACACCTTTATACTCCCATTTTATTATGTATGTCCACATACTTAAGGTACACAGAATTAACCACTGGACCTGCTTTCTCCTTTCCCCCAGTGAGAGCAGTACCAATGCCTTAGGTTCCTTGCCCCACCACTGTTGTCAAGTACCAAAAGTGATACTTCATATATTATCCTATCTTCCACAACTATTTTGGCCTTATTCTTGAAAGACAGACAGATTGATATTTATTTATTTATTTAACTTAGAGACAAAGTCTTACTCTGTCACCCAGGCTGGAGTGCAGTGGCATGATCTCGGCTCAGGGCAACCTCCGCCTTCTGGGTTCAAGCGATTCTCATGCCTCAGCCTAATCAGTAGCTGGGATTACAGGCACATGCCACGACGCCTGGCTAATTTTTTGTATTTTTAGTAGAGACAGCGCTTCACCATGTTGGCCAGGCTCGTTTCAAACTCCTGACATCAGGTGATCCGCCCACCTCAGCCTCTCAAAGTGCTAGTACTACAGGTGTGAGCCACTGCACCTGGCCCCTATATGTATTTATTATTGTTATTACTATTTTTGAAACAGTCTTGCTCTGTCCCCCAGGCTGGAGGGCCGGTGCCTGCGATCTCGGCTCACTGTAACCTCTGCCTCCCAGGTTCAAGCAATTCTCCTGCCTCAGCCTCCTTAGTAGCTGGGATTACAGGCATGCACCACCAAGCCCACCTAATTTTTGTATTTTTAGTAGAGACGGGGTTTTGCCATGTTGGCCTAGCTGGTCTTGAACTCCTGACCTCAGGTGATCTGCCTGCCTTGGCCTCCCAAAGTGCTGGGATTACAGGCTAAGCCACCGTGCTCGGCCCCAGCTATATTTATTTTTGACTTAACTGTCAAAACAAGTTGGTTTTAATAGTGCTGCTTACTTGCATATCGGGTTTTACTACTGGAATTTCTACTACTTTCTTCAACTTTGGGTCTCTGTGATCTCTTCTACTGAGTATGACCTATATTCTTTTTTTTTTTTTTGAGACAGAGTCTTGCTCTGTTGCCCAGGCTGGAGTGCAGTGGCGTGATCTCAGCTCACTGCAAGCTCCGCCTCCCAGGTTCACGCCATTCTCCTGCCTCAGCCTCCTGAGTAACTGGGACTACAGGCGCCCACCACCACGCCTGGCTAATTTTTGTATTTTTAGTATAGACGGGGTTTCACCTTGTTAGCCAGGATGGTCTCGATCTGATCTCCTGACCTTGTGATCTGCCCGCCTCAGCCTCCCAAAGTGCTGGGATTACAGGCGTGAGCCACCGTGCCCGGCCTGATCTATTTTCTTAATAAGCCCAAAGGAATTAATGCTTTTATACTACATAGGCAAATAAATAATAAATATCCAAGTAGGTAATACAAAAGCACTAAGTTCAAATGAACTTGAACTAATCTTTTCTTATTCAAGTCTGAATGTTCTATAGAGATATAAGTAATAGAATTTAACATTAAAATAATCACCTTTTATTTAAAAATGCTGAATGGATTCTATTGCAATGAAATTAAATACAGCAAAGAACCAACGTTTATATCCTATCTTTAGAACAGAATGATCCCGCAGAATAAAACAATGAACACAATGCTGCTTTCGGATTCAACACACACACCCCTTCCCCTGCCCTCTGGTATAATAAAACATTCTTCAAAGATACTGTACAAAGTCACATGGGCAAAAATAGGAAGCTATAATAGGTTAGTTCTCCGCTAAGTCAATCCAAATGTGCTAAAGAAACAAAAAATTTTGTCAATTTCTATGTCAATTTCTTTGTCGATTTCTATGAATTGACAAAACAGGCAAAAGGAAATTTTGCATTAAACTGTGTTTCCTGATGCTTTTAAGCATAAATGAAATGCAAGGATGCTCTCCAAATTCACACTGGATGACCCAATCTTCTTCTGTAATAAGTAAATAGTCACTTGTTTTCCTCTGCAAATGATACCATCCTAACTCTGGTCTTCTTCCCTCTCCCTTAACTGTTGAAATGCTGACTGGCACCTCTAGGAGTGGCACAGTTAACACCTGCAAAGAGATGTAGAATGGACCATCCATGTGGGACTTGCAAGGGGTGAAGCTTTATCTAAGTCTGCCCATCTTAGCCACTCAGCCTCCTCCAGCCTCCGATAAGCTAAGGTTGAAGAATCTGAGGCGCATATGTTGCTGGAGGGTGTCAGTGTGCAGGGTGTCCACTCCCTCCTCTGTCTATGGGGGTAAAGAGGAGAATGCCATCCTCCACCTCACACCAGCCTGGGAAGGCTTCTAGGGCACTACCTGAAGAGCTGGACAAGCATCTACTGAACTTGGATGGACACAGACAGTAGGATTTGATTCAAGCCTTAACAAACGTGAGACACTGTGACTGAGCTCTATCTACCCATCAGCTAAGTTTAAAAGGCTGCACTGGGAGTAGACCACACCTCCACTAACAGCAAAGGTTCTTGTTTCCCATGAACCAAATCAAACTCCATGGAAGATAACTGACATGAGATTGCCTTAAAAAAGATAGTTTCCTGGGGTCGAGTACAGTGGCTCACACCTGTAATCCCAGCACTTTGGGAGGCTGAGGTGGGTAGATCACGAGGTCAGGAGATCGATCACTGGCTAACACAGTGAAACCCCGTCTCTACCAAAAATATAAAAAATTAGCCGGGCATGGTGGCGGGCGCCTGTAGTCCCAGCTACTCGGGAAGCTGAGGCAGGAGAATGGCGTGAACCTGGGAGGCAGAGCTTGCAGTGAGCTGAGATTGCGCCACTGCACTCCAGCCTGGGCAACAGAGCGAGGCTCAGTCAAAAAAAAAAAAAAAAAAGATAGCTTCCCAAGAGAGTACAGCTTAGAGAGGGGGAGGTCACCAGTAGGGGGTGGAGCATCAAAAGCAAGGGCCAGCTGGAGGGGAGGCCCACTGCACCAAGAGCTGAAGGGGGAGGCTTAGCAGGAGGATCTCCCAGGAACCTACCAATGAGAACCACACATCTGCCATCCAGAGGGCACCTGTGCCAAATGAAAACATCCCAGCCATCAACCAAACAGCTTTTGTCCCTTAAGCCTCTCTAGGCCTGATTCCATAAGGGTGGCAAACAGCAGAAGTGAGGAGAAGAGGTGGAACAAGGAAGTCAACAACATTAGCTTTGCCACTGCAAGGCTTCTAAGCCCGAAGCAGGCCTGGGCTGGCAGAAGGGACAAGTTTCAATTTTGAATCACTGTAGAGTTTTATTATTTTGGTATTATTCTGGACAGGAGCTGCACCCTACTAAATAGAACTTATTCAGTGAATTGGACATTCTATCTATAACACCTCAGCTAGTGCAGTTGGGAGGGTAGAGCCACCAGGGAAAGGCTGTGTGTGACATACAGTTGTCCATGCTCAGTGTTAAGGGTTGAATTGTTCCCCTCTCCACCCTGCCCAAATTCATACTTTGAAGTCCTAACTCACAGTACTTCAGAATGTGACCTTACTTGGAGAGAGAATCTTTACAAAGGTCATTAAGTCATTAGGTTAGGCTTATTTATCCATTATGGTTGGTGTCCTTATTAAAAGTGCAAAGTTGGAGACAGACACACAAACACACACAAAGAACACCCTGTGAAGATGAAGACAGAGATCATGGTGATGTCTCTACAAGCCAGGGAATGCCATGGATTGCCACAAACCGCCAGAAGCCAGAGGGGAGGCATGGAACAGATTGTCTCAAAGCCCCCAGAAGGAAGCAACCCTGTAAACACCTTCACCTCTGACTCCAGCCTCCCGAACTGTGAGACAATCAATTTCTGTTGTTTAAGCCACCCAGTTTCTGGTACTTTGTTTCTGCAGCCCAAGCAAATTAATACACTCAGCTTCAAAGGTTTTTTCATTTATAAAAAATATGTCTCTGTGCAACGGTACAACTGGCACTAGTGATTCTATTGAGCTGGTTCCTTTTGCAGATCTTTGAAACTAGTCACCATGATATGAAGTAAGTCCATAAATACTTGTCAAACCACTCACAAAACTTGTTTTAATGAAAGTTGAGATTATCTATAGATGTCAATCAGAGATATAAGAATTTCTCTATTTAACTCCTGGTTTCAACTAACATAATTACAGGAAAAATGAAGCAAAGGGCTGTAATAACACCATCCATGCACCTTCCTTCCCAGCAGCTGCAGTGTTCAGCCCACAGTGAAAGACGACAAAGAATGCACACGTGGCTATGAGTGATGTCTGGCACTGCTGTAAAAAATATACTCCAACAGCCCAATCAGTTCTTCATTCCTGTTTGGTGGTAAAATTATTACTCCTAATTTTTCTGTGATTATAATTAGAGCTTCCATTTGCTGGCTCTTCTTTTTACCAAGCCTGGTAATGTTACCTAGGCATGGTGAGTATAAGCTCAAGCTCTGGATCAGCTCAGCAATTTACTTGCTTGGGTACCTTAGGCAAGTTACTTAATCTCTCTGAGATTCACTACCCTTTCTGGTCTATAAATCAGGGCTATCACAAGAGTCTGGGAGAATTCACTGATATAATCTGTGTTAAGTACTTCCCACAGTCCCTGAGAAGTGCTCAATTAATTCTTTATAACCATTAATTTCATTAAATGTAACTCCCCTACAGAGCTGCACTGTACAGTTCCCTATGGGAGGCTGAGGAGTAGGCACTGTGAGATATCCGAGCTCCCATGGTTACCATAACTACCATCCGAATAACATCTTATGGAAGAACACACTATTGGGATATTTTTGATTTATCAATGCAAACACCCAAAAAGAAGAAAGTGAGGCCCAGACCTTTTTCTGTTAATACCAGACAGCCACCATGTTGCAACAAGGCCAAGGACACTGTGAAGCAGTCCATTTTTCTAGTTTCAAGTAAAAGTACTCCTCAAAGTCTGGATTCATTCCGACTATCTCTGCTGTGTTGAAATAACTTAACCTTATTCCTATAACCTTGAGTCCAAAAATATTTATTAAATATTTAATAATATTGTTCTCCTTTAACCTAAATATCTCAAAGTTAAGGATGACAATTTGTTTTCATCAGGGCATCAAATACACACTTAAACCAGAGTTGAAAATACACATCCAATTTTTAAAAATCTCAGTGATTTTTAAATGGGACAGTAGCAGCTTTTCATTTCCTAGTATAGTTGTCAAAAATACTAAGCTATTCAAGACATAAACCATAAATTTCTGGTGCCATAGTTATTTTGAGGGGTCTGTGATTCTAAGAATGGTCTGCAGCTTGAGTAAATTTAAGAACTACTCTTATATGGGGTTCTGGGAATTTTTTAAAACATGAAAACCTTGAGAATCTCTTTCCTATAGAATTTACAACCTTACCCCATCAACTAAATATCAGTGTAATTCCAGAAACATTCATTGCTTAGAAAGCAAAGAGGCCTTTCCTCATTGCACGGAGTCAACAGATTCATTCTAAACATTCTTCTGAATTCAAATTACCTGGAGATAAAAAATCCACACTATTGAAAATCTAGATTTAAAAAAAAAAAAAGATCTTTAAAAAAACCTAGACAGGCTGGGTGTGGTGGCTCATACCTGTAATCCCAGCACTTTGGGAGGCCCAGGCGGGCAGGCAGGCAGATCACCCGAGTCAGGAATTCGAGACCAGCCTGGCCAACATGGTGAAACCTTGTCTCTACTCAAAATACAAAAATTAGCTGGGCATGGTGGGGGGCGCCTGTAATCCGGGAGGCTGAGGCAGGAGAATTGCTTGAACCTGGGAGGCAGAGGTTGCAGTGAGCCGAGATCACGCTACTGCTCCCCAGCCTGGGTGACAGAGCAAGACTCCGTCACAAACAAACAAACAAACAAACTAGATAAATCTAGATTCAAAAAAAAAAAAATCTAAGAGAAAACTGAGCTTTAAAAAAGTCACATCATGATAAAGAACTGTACATTTTCTAAAAATGTTTTATAAATTCCTAAATTTTTAAACTCAAAAACTAAAATTTCAAAAGGGAAAAACAATTGTATATGATCACAGAAAACTAACAACTAGGGATTCCAATAAGTTACAGTATATCTGCAGTAAATTTACTACCACATTTTAGTTAAACTATCATTCATTCCACTAATATCTATGAACATAAATAGGATGTTTGTTTCCTCTGGCAATAAATGAAAGAGGCACTTCCAGTTAAAGTGATAATGACCTGTCTTAAGGACAATGAGAACTAACAACTGAGACATAGTTCAGGTCTGTGTAAGGAAACATAGCCTGAAAGGTGATCCTGTTCATTCCCAGAACTGGAATTGAACTGCAAAGAAGCTGAGCAGAGAGGGTGAGAAAAGCAGCCTGGCTTCCTAGGGGATGAGACTACCAGATGGGCAAAGTTGACAGGGCACTGTAGACAGTGTCCAGGCTTCCTTACGCTTTTCCCATAGGTCTTGCCCATTCCATTCCGTTTCCACAGACTCAATCCACAATAACCCCTGTTAGTTACAAAAAAAAAAAAAAAAAAAAAGCATGAATCACAGCCACAAGAGCATCAGGCTAGACTGATATTTTCCCCCTGTTCCTGCTCAAAACTCCCCAAGCCTCTCATCCTGGCATCCTTGCTCTCCAGGGAGCAGAATTCACTCTGCTATTCCTCCTTATCACACCCCTGTTAGGCTGGCAGCTTGCTCCTCCCTCATGTCTTTCCATAGGCTGGTTTAGTACCTTCTCTGTACCGAGAACTATGCTAGGAGGCTCTGCACACACAGAAGAGACGTGATCCTTGTCAGCATGGAGGGTGGTCTAGTAAGGACAAGAAGGAAACAACACAGTTACAATACGTATGCCAGGGGCCAGTTTGATTTTCACCTCCTCCTCAGGCAACTTCCTTTCTATCGAACACCTACTGTTCATTTTTCTGAACTTTTATTATTATTTTAAAAATTAATGTATCTTGTGTGTTACAATACAAAATATATTTGGTCTTTGTCCCTGGTTCCTGGCACAGAGTTTCTAAAATCCCTTGGGATTTTCCTGAATGATGGGAGCGTCTTTGGTTATTCATGAGAACCCCCCTTTTGCTCAAACCTGAGTTTTTGGCTAATCAACTGCCATAGCGTAGGGCCCATAGACAGCCTCAGGATGGGCTCCTCACCAGAAATACCAGGTGATTAGCGGGTTGGAAGTTTCAGCCCCATCCATCAACCTTTGGGAAAGCTAGAAATTAAGCTCTATAAAAGCTCCTGTACTGAGATCTGAGGGGCTTCTGAGTTGGTGAACACATGGAGGTGCTGAGACGGCGGTGTTCCCAGAGAGCGTATTGAAGCTCTGCACACCATTCCTCCACGCCCAGACCTTACCCTAACCATCTCTTCCATTTGGCTGCTCCTGACATATCCTCTATAATAAACCAATAAATGTAAATAAAGTGTTTCCTTGAGTTCTGGGAGCCATTCTAGCAAATTATGTAACCCAAGGAGGGAGTTATGGGAAAGCCTGATTTATAGTTAATTAGGAGTACAAGAGCTGAACGTGCAATTAGCATCTGAACTGAGGGCAGTCTTGTGGGCTGAGACCTTAACTGGTGGGATCTGACACTAAATCCAGATAGGTAGTAGATAGAGTCAGAACTGAATTGGATTGTAGGACACTCAGCTGATGTCTGAGAACTGGCAGAGGTGGGGGAAAAAAAAACACACATCTGGTGTCGGAAGTGCCGTATGATTATAGAGAAACAGTATTTTTCCAGGTCTTGTTTATCTTTTCAAATGAATTAATTGTAAGAACGATGTCTTATATTTTCATTTCATTCTATCAAAGTGTCAGACACAGTTCTGGGAAAACGTGATAATTTCTAGTATATTCTCCAAACTGTGCAAGTGCCTAGCACCGTCTGGAGCATATACAGTTGGGGGGCACCCAAGGTATGTCTGAACTCTTCACCATTACAGACAAGGCCCCAGTTGCCCTCTGCTGCCTACCCTTCTGCCCCAGGAGGAAGATCTATCTACCACCTATCCCCTAGCAGGCAGTTCATTTTTATTTCTGTTGCTTTGTTATGTTACTTCAGGTGCCTGGGCTGCTTCCCACCCATTCTCAGCTCTGTGAAATTCTACTCATGTTCAAGAACCAGTCTATACATCATATTAAAGGTATATTAAAAGCAAATAGAGGCCAGGCACGGTGGCTCATGCCTGTAATCCCAGCACTTTGGGAGGCCCAAGGGAGGCGAATCATCTGAGGTCAAGAGTTCAAGACCAGCCTGACCCAACATGGTGAAACCCTGTCTCTACTAAAAATACAAAATTAGGGCATGGTGGCGCATGCCTGTAATCCCAGCTACTCAGGAAGCTGAGGCAGGAGAATCACTTGAACCCAGGAGGCGGAGGTTGCAGTGAGCCGAGATCGTGCCATTGCATTCCAGCCTGGGCAACAGTGCAAAACTCCGTTTCAAAAACAAAAGCAAACAGAATCAACACGCCATTTAAAAGACAGAGATTATGAGACTGGATTTAACTGTTTATAAGTAATACAACTTAAATATAAGATACAGAAATGCTAAAAAGTATTGAAAGTAAGAGTAAAGAAAAGAAATTTTACAATACAACTACTGGCCAGAAAAAAAAGATAACAACTCTATTAATATCATATGCAAGTCTTTAAGGTGAAAAGTATCACTAGAAATTTTTTAAAAAGAAAAGACATCTCATAAATGGATTAATCTAACAGGAAAATATATTTCATATACAAGATGAGAAATATATAAAATAAAATACGATAGACCTGATGGAGAGAAGTAGATACTTTTTATAGAGTTGGACTTTTGTCAACATCTCTAAGCAAAAGAACAGACCCCAAGAAATTCATAAGGAAATGACAGGTTCTCAACAATGTTAACAAATCTGACTTCTTCACATACCTTCAATGTACCTAAAAACTACAGAAATCTTCACACGCTAATTCCCAAAGGATGAGAAAATAAGTAACATATTTCCCAATTATTGATAAAGTAAAAAAATTAATTTAAAAATATTTTGATAAGGAACCTATGACCTAAAAACTTGTGGGATGCAACTCAAGTTATGCTTAGAGATTTATAGCAAAAATGCATATATTGGAAAGAAAGGTAAAATGAACTTTTGATGTGAGAATAAGCTTAAAAAATGCACACCATCTTCCAGCAACTCATACAAATGTTTCCATTTCAGAGAAATTTAAGAACTTTTGAAGGCTGTATTCCTCTTAAATGTGAGACTTATACTTCAGAAGTTTCTATTAAGGTATGTGTTAATCCACACCAAGAGAAAGAACTTGGAAAAACTTGCTCTGTCAAAACTGTTGGAAACCATCTCGAGATGGTTCCTCTAGCTAGATAAGTTTAATTAAAAGTGCATGCACCACTGGTGTACATGTGCACAGACCCCACCACCCCATCACCACTGGCACATACATGTGGACCCTGCTGCCACCGTCCTGACAAAGTGCTTTTGCTGGCACCCCCACATTGGAATGTTATTGCCAGTGGACCAGGAACACCTAAGTCCCTCCAGCACGGCAGGTGCTTAACTTCGAGGGGCCAAAAAACAAAGCTGTAGGCCTGGTCCCAGACCTCCAGGGTTAGAGCACACAGCCCCCGAGTGCTGAGCTAAGCCTTGGCCCCCTGAAAGCATTCTGAAATAAAGCCAGTCAAATGAACCCAACTTATGCCACAGTCAAATCAAGGGCATCAAAGAATATAAAAGCAAAAGCCTCAAAGGACAGCAACTTCAAAGCCCACGCAGCTGAGAAAGAACCAGCGCAAGAACTCTGGCAACTCAAAAAGCTGCAGTGTCTTCTTACCTCCAAACAACCATACTGCCTCTCCAGCAATGGTTCTTAATGAGACTGAAATGGCTAAAACATCAGACATGGAATTAAGAATCTGGAGGGCAACAAAGATCAAGATTCAGGACAAAGTTGAAGCCCAATCCATGGAACCTAAGGAATCCAGTAAAATGACACAAGGGCTGAAACACAAAATAGCAATTTTAAGAAAGAACCAAACTGATCTGATAGAGTTGAAAAATTCATGACAAGGATTTCAAGTATTAACAACAGAAGAGACCAATCTGAGGAAAGAGACTCAGAGCTCAAAGACTAGTTCTTTCAATCAACTCAGTCAGACAAAGAAACAAAAAAGAATGAAAAGAAATGAAGATAACTTCCTAGAAATACGGGATTATGTAAAGAGACAAAAACCTACAACTCACTGGCATCCCTGAAAGAGAGGGAGAGAAAACAAGCAATCTGGAAAACATATTTGAGGATACTGTCCATGAAAATTTCCCCAGACTCACTAAAGAGGTCAACTTTCAAATTCAGGAAACTCAGAAAACTCCTGCAAGATACCATACAAGACAACCATCCCCAAGACATATAGTCATCAGATTCTCCAAGGCCAACACAAAAGACAGAAGGGGCAGGTAACTTACAGAGGGAACCCCATCAGGCTAACAGCAGACCTTTCTGCAGAAACCCTCTAAGCCAGAAGAGATTGGGGGCCTATATTCGGCATCCTTAAAGAAGAGAAATTTCAACCAAGAATGTCGTATCTAGCTAAGCTAAACTTCATGAGCAAAGGAAAAATAAAATTCATTTCAGACAAGCAAGCACTAAGGGAATCCATTACCACCAGACTTGCCTTACAAGAGGTCCTTAAGAGAGGGATAAACATGGAAATAAAGGGCTATTACAAGCCACCACAAGAACACACTTATGTACACAGACCAATGACACTACAAAGCAACTACACAACCAAGTTTACATAGAAACCAGTTAACAACACAGTAACAGGATCAAATCCACACATATCAATGTTAACCTTGAATGTAAACCAACTAGATGCTCCACTTAAAAGGTACAGAATGGCAAATTGGATAAAGAAGCAAAACCTAATCGTAAGCTAGCTTCAAGAGACCAGTCTCACCTGCAATGACACCCACGGGCTCAAAATAAAGGGATAAAGAAAAATCAAGCAAATGTAAATCAAAAAACAACAGAGGTTGCTATTCTTATTTCAGACAAACTTTAAACCAATAACAATCAAAAAGGACCAAGAAGGGCATTACATAATGATACAGGGTTACCTCAACAAGACAACTTAACTATCCCATATAAATATACACTCAACACTGGAGAACCCAGATTCATAAAACAAGTTCTCAGAGACCTATAGACTCTTAAGCCAATAGTGGCAGACTTCAAAACCCCACTGACAGTATTAGACAGATCACTGAAGCAGAAAACTAACAAAGATATTTGGGACCTGAACTCAACACTTAACCAAATGGATCCAACAGGTATCTACAGAGCACTCCACCCAACAACAGAATATACATTCTCCTCATCTGCACAAGGCACATACTCTAAAACTGCACATGGCACATACCAAATGCTCAGCCATAAAGCAATTCTCAACAAATTATGATTCTCAAAATCATACCAACCACACCCTCAGACCACAGCATAAAAATGTAAATCAGTACCAGGAAGATCTCTTAAAACCCATACAATTAAAGGGAAATTAAACAATCTGCTCATTACTAACTTTGGGGTAAACAATGAAATTAAGGCAGAAATAAAAAAATTCTTTGAAACTAATGAAAACAAAGCCACAACACATCAGAATCTGTGAGACATGGCTAAAGCAGTGTTAAGAGGAAAGTTTACAGCTCTAAATGCCCACATGAAAATGTTAGAAAGACCTCAAATTAACAACCTAACTTTACACCTAGGGGAACTAGAAAAACAAAAGTAAACCAACCCCAGTCCTAGCAGAAGAAAAGAAATAACCAAAATCAGAGCTGAACTCAATGAAATTGAGATGTGGAAAAACATACAAAAGATCAATGAAACCAAAAGTTGGTGGTTGTTATTATTATTATTATTATCATTATTTTTGAGATGGAGTCTTGCTCTGTTGCCCAGGCTGGAGTGCAATGGTGCAGTCTCAGCTCACTGCAACTTCCACCTTCTGGGTTCCAGTGATTCTCCTGCCTCGGCCTCCCAAGTACCTGGGACTACAGGTATGTGCCACCACACCCAGCTAATTTTTGTATTTTTAGTAGAGACAGAGTTTTACCATGTTGGCCAGGCTGGTGTCAAACTCCCGACCTCAGGTGATCCACTCACCCTGGCCTCCCAAAGTGTTGGGATTACAAGGTGTGAGGCACCATGCCCAGCCCAAAAGTTGGTTATTTGAAAGAATAAATAAGATTGACAGACTCTAGCTAGACTAATAAAGAAAAAAGAGAGAAGAGCCAAATAAACACAATCAGAAATGATAAAAGGAAACATTACCACCAACCCTACAGAAATACAAAAAACCCTCTGAGACTATTATGAACACCACTACGTATACAAACTGGAAAGCCTGGAAGAAGAAATGGATAAATTCTCAGAAACACACAACCTCCCAAGACTGAACCAAGAAGAAACTGAAACCCTGAACAGATCAATAATGAGTTCTGACATAAAATCAGTAATAAAAAAATCTACCAATCAGGAAAAGCCTTGGACCAGACTGATTCACAGTCAAGTTCTACCAGACATATATTAATAAAATATAAAATTATTCCAAAAAATTAAGAAGAGATTCTACCCTAGCTCATTCTATAAGGCTAGCAACATTCTGATACCAAAACCTGGCAGAGACACAACAAAAAAAGAAAACTTCAGGCCCATATCCCTGATAAACATAGATACAAAAATCCTCAAGAAAATACTAGCAAACTGATCCACCAGCACATCAAAAAGCTAATCCACCATGATCAAGTAGGCTTTATTCTTGTGATGCAAGGTTGGTTAAACATAGGCAAATCAATAAACGTGATTTATCACATAATGTGAACTAAAAAAACCACGATCATCTCAGTAAACAAAGAAAAGGCTTTTAATAAAATTCAAAATCCCTTTATGTTAAAAACCCTCAACAATCTAGGTATTAAAGAAACATACCTCAAAATAATAAGATCCATCTATGACAAACCTACAGCTAACATCATACTGAGTGGCCAAAAGCTGGAAGCACTCCCTTTGAGAACCAGAACAAGACAAAAATGCCCACTCTCACCACTCCTATTCAAGACAGTACTGGAAGTCCTAGGCAGTCAGACAAGAGAAAGAAATAACAGGAAACCAACAAAAAGTCATAACAGGTAACCAAGAGAAAGTCAAACTCTCTCTTTGCAGATGATATGATTCTCTAACTAGAAAACCCCAGTCTCTGCCCAAGGGCTCCTAGATCTGATTAACAATTTCAGCAAAGTTTCGGGATGCAAAATCAATGTACAGAAATCAGTAACATTTCCATATACTAATAATGCCCAAGCTGAGAGCCAAATCAAGAATGCAATCCCATTCACAGCAGCACTCCCTTCCCCCACCACAAACATACAAATACCTAGGAATACAGTTAACCAGGGAGGTGAAAGATCTCTACAACGAGAATTATGAAACACTGCTCAAAGAAATCAGATATAACACAAATAGAAAACCATTCCTTGCTCATGGAGAGAAAGAATCAATATTATTAAGATGGCCATACTGCCCAAAGCAATTTACAGATTCAGTGCTATTGATATCAAACCACTGTAAGTGGAAAAAAGCTCTTCTAAAATTCATATGGGTCCAAAAAAGAGCCCAACTAGCCAAAGCAATCCTAAGCAAAAAGAACAAAGCTAGAGTCATCATGCTACCTGACTTTAAACTATACTACAAGACTACAGTAACCAAAACAGCATGGTATCGGTACAGAAACTGATACACAGAACAATGGAACAGGTTAGATAACCCAGAAATAAAGCCTCACAACTACAGCCATCTGATCTTTGATAAAGTTAAAAAAAAAAAAGTGCAATGGGGAAGGGACTCCCTATTCAATAAATGGTACTGGGATAACTGGCTAGCCATAAGCAGAAGATTGAAACTGGACCCCTTCCTTTCACCATATATGAAAATCAACTCAAGATGAATTAAAAAGGCTTAAATGTAAAACCTAAAACTATAAAAACCCTAGAAGACAGGAAGGGAGGGAGGCAGAAAAAAAATAAATAAAACCCTAGAAGAAAACCTAGGAAACACCATTCTGGCCATTAGCCCTGTCAAAGCTTTCATGACAGAGACACCAAAGGCAACTGCAACAAAAACTAAAGTTGAAAAGTGCAACCTAATTAAAGAGCTTCTGTACTGCAAAAGAAACTATCAACAAAGTAAACAGAAAACCTATAGAATGGGAGAAAATATTTGCAAATTATGCATCTGACAAAGGTCTAATATCTAGAATCTATAAGAAACTTAAATGAACAGGCAAAAAACAACCCTTATTGAAAGGATATGAACAGACACTTCCCAAAAGAAAACATACACATGCAGCCAACAAGCATATTAAAAAAATGCTCAACATAACTAATTATTAGAGAAATGCAAATCAAACCACAGTGAGAAAGCATCTCACACCAGTCAGAATGGTAAAAAATAAAAAAATAACAGATACTGGCAAGGCCATGGAGAAAAAGGAATGCTTGTACACCACTGGTGGGAATGTAATTAGTTCAGCCACTGTGGAAAGCAGTTTGAAGATTTCACAAAGAACTTACAATAGAACTACCATTTGACCTAGCAATCCCATTACTGGGTATATACCCAAAATATAAATCATTATAAAGACACATGCACACATACGTTAACTGCAGCACTATTCACAATAGCAAAGACATGGAATCAACCTAGATACCCAACAGTGGCGGACTGGATAAAGAAAATGTGGTATTAATAATATACACCATGGAGTACTACACAGCCATAAAAAGGAATGAAATCACATCCTTTGCAGCAACACGGATGCAGCTGGAAGGCATTATCCTAAGCAAATTAACGCAGAAACAGAAAATCAAATACTGCATGTTCTCAATTATAAGTGAGAGCTAAACAGTGAGTACACAATGGACACTAAGAAGGGAAGAATAACACACCAACACCTGCCTGAGGGTAGGAGTAGGGAGGAGGGTGAGGATGGAAAAACTACCTATTGAGTACTACGCTCATTACCTGCGTGATGAAATAATCTGTACACCAAACCCGTCACACATTGATTTACCCATGTAACAAATCTGCACATGTACCCTCGAGCCTAAAATAAAAGTTAGAAAGAAAAACAAAAAGTGCATGCATTCAAGTTTATGGCTTTTCATGTTTACTATTCTAAAAATTAAGATACACGTTGTACTAAAAACGTTCATTCATTCATTCATCCATATTTAATTTCAATCCTTGTTCATGTTGCCTCATATCCTGAATAAGTACTTTTAGCTACCAACTTCAATTGTCAAACCAGGGTTAGTCATGTACCTTGTATACCTGCCTGGACATGAAATTAATCCAATGGTGTGAGGCAAAAAAGGTTCCTTCACAAACCTCCAGAAGGAGTTTTAAATGGTACTCTAGCAAGAAATCACCAAGAGAACTAGAAAGTCTCCTCATCAGCTCTCAGCTACCTAAACTCCCCAGGGCAACTGCGTGTCCAGTCTGTTAGACAATGGCTTTTTAAAAGCATTTTTTAAACTACTTTTAAAATTCAGTATATTCCACACTAGCATTATACCCTTGAAGACATAAATAGTAAAGTGAGCTCAATAGGTCTCTATTAGAAGAATAATGAGACGGCTGAATAAGGAACAGATTTATTTAATCTAAAAGGAGAATTCAATTTTTCTATTTAGGAACACAAATTATTAGTGTGGATTAGAGGTATTAAGATGGGGTGGGTAGTTCTGCCTGCATTTCTAGCTGCAAGGCAGCATTATCAATTCTATCCATCAGCTCTTCAGCATTTCTCCCATGCTTGGAATGGCTTTTATGGATTAGGCAGAAAATGAACTGTTTCTCCCTTGTTTTAAGCCTTGAAATATTAATCCAGGAAATACACTGTAAGCAACTCAGAATTTTTATATTCCCTTCCAGTTACATGCTGAGGCCAAATTTCTTTCTGTAGAAACTTAGAAAGTATATTGGAAGGCAATGGGGAAGAATGGTTTTTATATAAAAATATGCACAAACATATGAATTATATAGGAATTAAGACACTCTGTCTTAGAAACTATTTGCATCTCCAGATCCCTTCCCCATCCTCATCCAGCCTGCTCTCTGCCCTGAGAGGTGACACTTACAGACTGCACTGACAGGCTCCCTTGGCCCCCAAGGCTTCTGGTTAGGTTTGGCCAAAGGGAAAGCATCATTGTTAATGTTTTATATTCCTCACTATTCTTATCAGTTTGTATTACTAACGTGACTAAGAGAACAGCAAATGTCTTTTACTGTCTAGGCATAGATCTGACCTGGAATGAGCTCACAAAAGCTGAGCCCTGTGTGCTCTATAGGTATCTGTCTGTCCCAGCAGTATTCAATGAATACTTCAACAGTGCTCATTCTGCACCGAACGCTGTTCTAAATATTTTATAAACATTTGTAATTTTCATAACCCTAGGAGGCAGATGTTATTGTCATCCCCATTTTACAGATGAAACTAAGGCACAAAGAGGTTGAGTAACTTGCCTAGGGTCACAAACTAGTAAGGGGAGGAGCCAAGATTTAGACTTCCTCAGGTTGGCTAAAGAGTCCCTGCACTTCATCACTATTAGGCTGCCAGTCACAAGGAGTAGTATCACAAAGTCAAGAAGCTTTGGTTAGGACAGATGAGTGAATGTGTCAATGTTCCACTGTTAACCTTTAACACATTGCTGACTAAGAATGATAAAACTAGGGGGCCAGCGGGCCTGGTGGCTCACTTTGGGAGGCCAAGGCGGGTGGGTCACTTGAGGTCAGGAGTTCAAAACCAGCCTGGCCAACATGGTGAAACCCTGTCTCTGCAAAAATACAAAAGTTATCCAGGCGGGGTGGTGCATGCCTGTAATCCCAGCTACTCTGGAGGTTGAGGCACAAGAATTGCTTGAACTCAGGAGGCGGAGGTTGCAGTGAGTCAAGATGGTGCCACTGCACTCCGGCCTGGGTGACAGAGCGAGACTCCATCTCGAAAGAAAGCAACAACAAAAAAACTAGGGGATAAACAGATTTTAGGCAGAAAAATAACAACATAAACAAGCTCAGAATTACTCCAAGTATTTTATAAACCTCCACTGGGTATGTACCAAATACTCTTGATATCCCATGTTCTATAAACCTGCATACAAGACATACTATCAGTCTGTCTCCATTATAAAATCCACATGAAATAATAACAACAACAACTTCTCATACTCTAAAATATCATTTTATTGTCACAGCGGGACTAAAATGTGTGAAAAAACACATCTGGAATATTTTGAAATAACATTATTAGAGCTGTATTTGCAACCCTGAAAGGCTGTGCAGGTGGTGCTGTCACTCAGTTACAGAAGATTTATGGTCTAAACACGGGGAATAAGCATGTGTAATGTGCAGCTGCCACATAAGAATTTGGTCATTAACAAGCTCAAAGCACCACAACAAAGAGATATTCAGTCAGCAAAAAAAAAAAACTGTCTGCTCAAATGTCAGCACAAAAGAAATCCCTAGAGATGACAACTGTACGGTTTAGTATACTAGTAAATAATTTTAATTCATTGTGTAAAGGCACTAGAAAATTTAATATTTAATACTGAACATGTTTTCTTGCAAGACAAAGGAAAAATGGAAACTTCGCCAGTTACTAAAAACACATATTGTTTAATGTTAGTAATGGTACCAAACTGAAGATGGCAGTAATCTGGGGAAGTAGGAAGCAAATATTGAACATTTGCTGTGTGCAGTCACCATGCTAGATGCTTTTCATATTTTTAATTTTTAAAAAATTTCGCATGATCTGTAGAACAGCCATGGGAGATGGGTTTGCTCCTCCCAATTTGCAGATGAGAAAACTGACCCAGAAGGTTAAATAAATGCCCTGAAGTGCTGTTGGAGGTGGCAGTGAAGACACTTTAACTTAGGTCTTTGAGCTGCTCTGAGCCTGGTGCTCTTGTCATTAGTTTAGTGTTTCTGAACAAAAATCTACCTGAATTCTAGAGTCTGGCGTATTTGATATTAACTGTACATATTGATTAGGCATTAATTTTACCACTATCTTCACTGCACTAGAATCATCATCAATCAATCCAGTGTACACACTTCATCACTAATGTTGATGGTAAAGGTGGAAAGAATGGCCGAGTGTGGTGGCTCATGCCTGTAACCCCAACACAGTGGGAGGCCAAGGCAGGTGGATCACTTGAGGTCAGGAGTTTGAGATCAGCCTGGCCAACATGACGAAACCTTGTCTCTACTAAAGAATACAAAATTAGCCAGGTGTGGTGGCACACGCCTGTAATCCCAGTTACTCGGGAGGCTGAGGCAGGAGAATCGCTTGAACCTGGCAGGGGGAGGTTGCAGTGAGCCGAGATTGTGCCACTGCACTCCAGCCTGGTTGACAGTGCAACACTCCATCTCCAAATAAAAGAAAAAAAAAGTGAAGAGAATAACACAAACATCTGTGTTCTCATCATTCTGCCAATTAGGAAATCCCCAAAAAGTGTGCCCCTCCTCAACTGCATCCCTTTCAGAATAACCACTATCTTGAATTCTGGGTTTATCATTCTCACACACTTCTCTTTATTTTTACTTCACACCAATCTATTTCTAAGCAACATAATACCGTGCTTTTCATACATTTAAATTTTATATAAATAGCATCATGCAAAATGTATTTGCTTTTTGCACTCAATATTATGTTTATGAATTTCACTCATGTTGACATCTTTAGCTCTATTTCATTCATTTCTCACAGTATTTAAAATTTTTATCCTAAGAGCTATGTTTTAAGATGTTTTATGTTTCCATGAGTCTGGCATCATGCAATGATTAACTCCAATACCTTTCTGAACAATCTACCCAGAACAGAGCTGAAAGATAAAACATGTTAGTACACATTCAGGTTTTTTAGTTACAGGAGAGCTACCTCTCAGGCCCTCAGAACCCAATACCTACTGACTCGACAATCCCACTTCTAAGAATCTAGCTAAATCCTAGCTCAAGCTGCTAAAGGTGTGTATTTATGTTCACTGCAGCACCGTTTAGAAGAGTAAAAATAACCACAAATGGGGGCATGGCTAAGGAAAAATTACGGTATATCCCTACTACGTAACACAGTGCAAACATGCAAATGAATGAGATACAGCTATACATACTGTGGTGGTTTTAAAATATGCCCATAAATTCTTTGATAAGCCCCCCTTCAAAAAGTGAAGCCTCATTCCACTTCTCTTGTGGGTGGACCTAACCAGACTCTCTTCTGAGAACAGGGCAGAATGAAATGATGCTATACGACTTCTGAGGCTAGGTCATAATAAGGATAGCTCCCTCCCAGCTCCCTTTAAAGTCCACTCCCTTTTAGGGAAGCCTGGCATGATGCTGTGAAGATACTCAGGCAGCCCTATGGGGAATCTCATATAGAGAACTGAGGCTGTCTGCCAATAGCCAGCCATGTGAGCAAGCCACACTGGAAGAAAATTCTCTATCCCCAGTTAAGCCTTCATGACTGCAACCTCAGATCTGACCCTAGCTAAGCTACTTCTAAACTCCTGACACATAGGAACCATGAGATAATAAGCGCAGTTTTAAACCACTTAGTTCTGGGGTTCTGCTATGTATCAATAGATAACCAATAATGTATTAACACAAAAAATCAGTAATTCATAGTTCAGTCAAAAAAGCAAGTTGTACAATATTATGTGTATGCCTTTTTTGTACAGTCACACCAGCTAACAGTGATTATTTCTAAGGAGGTATTGGGAAGACAAAGGGAGGGAGGAACGCATACTTATTTTTTTATACACTTTTGCATTACTTAAAATATTAAGTGCGTGCATTATTAACTCCTACAATTTTTAAAAGGCTATCAAGATTTTTAAAAATATATAAAAGTTTTAAACAAATTCAGATTTTTTAAAAAAAATCATCCCTGTAAAAGAAAAGAACAAAATGACTTTAATTTTAGACACACTGCTAACAAGTTCTATTATGTGGTTTCCTAGTTGACTGCTGATTAAAAGCAGCAAATTGAGGGAGGAGTGGGCTATTAGAGGGAGGCATAATGCCAATACAAAGACACAACAGTTAAGTCTGTCACCAAAAAGGAGACAAAAGCTAATATAAGCCATCTGAAGCCACTCAAGTGTAGGAACAAAGACCCCTACGTATTTATAAAGAAACCTCTGAGGATGTAACTGTCTCACAAGACTATGATTATAAAAACAGTATTTATAAATCAGTGAATACTTTATCATGTATTTATAAAGCAGTGAATACTTTATCAAGTATTCCATATACTTTATAGAAGTACACTTACTGCCATTTTACAGATATGAAAATAAACTCAGGGCCAGGCACAGTGGCTCACGCCTATAATCCTAACACTTTGGGAGGCTAAGGCAGGTGGATCACTTGAGGCCAGGAGGTTCAAGACCAGCCTGGCCAACATGGCAAAACCCCACATCTACTAAAAAATACAAAAAATTAGCCAGGCATGGTGGCGCACACCTGTAGTCCCAGCTAATTGGGATGCTGAGGTGGGAGAATCGCTTGAACCCAGGAGGCGGAGTCTGCAATGAGCAAAGACTGCACCACTGCACTCCAGCCTGGGTGACAGAGCAAGACCTTGTCTCAAAAAAAAAAGAAACTCAGTAAGCGAGGGGAGTCAGGGCACAGAAGACCCTGAGTTCCATTCTAGGAGTTCAAATTTGATTTATATAGATAAGACTATTTACCTGGCACAGAAAAGGGAGCGGGTCAAAGCTTGTAGATATGGGTCCTCAAGCCACTACAGCCAGAATGAATGTTCCCTCCAGACCACCCAATGCTGTACTGATTGCATGCTCACTGAGCAAGTTTTTCAGAAGCACACTCTTGGTCAAAGACAAAAATATGTTTTTATTTGGTGTTTCCAGGAAACACTAGAGGCAAAAAACCTGTTTGTTGAAAATACAGAAGAATGAAGAATATCCTAATTTGTATCCATTTCTATTCTCAAGATGATAGCATATGTGTCTAATATCTGTCAATCAAATACTTGTGATCTCCAAGCAGCACCCAGGAATATCAGAAAGAAACAGAGGCTTTTACACCAACCAGTTCTGTGCTGAAATTGTGGCACAGTCATCTTCTGTGTAGCTCTTTTTTCATCTCTAAAATAGCTAAAATAACACTTAACTCATATGGTTATTGTATGGAATGTAATAACAAGGATGAAACACCTTGAACAACAACGCTTGGCAACAGCATCATGCTCAACAGATGGTTACCACTGTTATGAACACCAGCAGTATCATTTTATAACAGGTTATGTGCAAATAATAAAGAT
This sequence comes from Pan paniscus, assembly GCF_029289425.2. Lineage (NCBI taxonomy): Eukaryota > Metazoa > Chordata > Mammalia > Primates > Hominidae > Pan > Pan paniscus. The sequence continues at coordinate 103,224,389 of NC_073258.2, forward strand.
GGTTGGCTTGGACCTTCTTTCGAGCATAGACCCATTTCCTTCCCCCTCACCACTGTTCATGTTGTGTCCTCCAATGATACTGATAAAAAGCACTGTCTGTTTTTCGTTTGTCCATCTATCAATGCCACATCCACTCAGACCTAGGTCAAGCACTATTTCCTCCAGGATTGTTTTTTTTTTTTCTTTTTTCTTTTTCTTTTTTTTTTGAGGCAAGGTCTCACTCTGTTGCCCAGGCTAGAAGTGCAGTGGCATGGTTGCAGCTCACTGTAGCCTCAACCTCCCAGGCTCAGTTGATCCTCCCACTTCACCCACCCGAGAAGCTGAGGCTACAGGCATGCGCCACCACACCTAGCTAATTTTTGTATTTTTTGTGGAGACAGGTTTCCCCATGTTGTGCAGGCTGGTCTTAACTCCTGGAGTCAAGGAGCATGAGCCATTGTGCCCGGCCCTCGAGATTTTCCTAACTGAAAGTAAGCTCTCCCTCTTCTGAGTGCTCACTTACGTTATCTGCACCTTTATTATTGTACTTAGCATACTGGCCTTTTACTATAGTTATTTTTGTTCTTATTAACTTTCCAATTAAATTTTAAGCACCTCATGGTGATATTTATGTCATGTCTCTGTAGCTCCCCCAGTACCTGGCACAGTACCCAACACATAGAATGTACAAATGAACATTTGTTGAGTGGCTATAATGAAGTATCAGAGTCTTAGGTAACAGAATTTCCTCTAAATATCAAAAGGAAGGTCAGGTGGATTTTGGCAGCTTTGCTTTTGAGTCTAAATAACCATAGTATCCTATCAGAACTCTTAACTTTGCCATTCCTGACCACTGTGTTTAGATAGTTCCTAACAATAATAACAGTTAACACATCCATAGCACTTATGTGCCAGGCACTGTTCTGAATGCTTACCTACATTAACTCATTTAATCCTCACAACAACTTTAGGAAGCAGTAATAGAAGGGAGCCGATGCAGACAGCACTTTTATGCCCGCATCACAATTCATTTCCCTCTATATTTATTATCTTTTTTTTTTTTTTAAGTGATGGGGTCTCGCTCTGTCTCCCAGCCTGGAGTAGATGTGGGTCCTCAAGGAAAACTGCTCTGAGCTAACTAGTAGACTTACAAAGTGTTCATCGTAAAAGATTTTACAAACAAAACAAAAAGCTTAAAACCCTTGAGTGGAAAGTTATCTAAGAGCAATTTCTTTACAATAATTTTCCCTGCTTAAAGAGGCTGTTATGTAAGTTTTAGCTACTGCAAAGAAGTTAGAAAAATTACCTTTGACTTCAAAAAGTTTACAACCAAGTAAGGTATGCAAAGATCTTTGGTGTCCCTTTGTTGCTGCTGTTTAACAATGAAAGCAAATTTACTTACTAGAAGACAAAGATACAGATTGAATAAACTCATGGCTTAATGTTTTTAAAGTAGTTTCCCCCCCCCCCCCCATTTATTGCTCAAAATCCACAACTGGCTATTCAGTTGATAAAAAGTTTTGTGTCTGGGTATATATATCAGTTATTTGATGTTCTATAGTTGGGATATTGCCAAACCAAATTGAAGTTTTCTAACTATAAATGTATTACTGTCTATTACACGAGAGAACTCTGAGATTAAGTTGCAGGGTTTTTTGTTTTGCGGGTTTTTTTTTTGCTGGTTCTCTTTTTCACAATCTAGTCTGTGGCTGGAACACACTATACATATCTTTATCCTCCATATCTAGCTAGCTCACTGACAAACACTGTTGTTCAAACACAGTTGGCTTTTGTTTAGTTTCTTAAACAATACATGCCTTTTAATATCAAATGGCACCATGCAATCCTACCACACTTACATGAACTCAATCAGTCTTCAGTCTTAACTTGTTCCTTGAGCTTTTTGTTGACTGAATTTCACAAAAGAGGACCCAGGTCTCTGCTGAAGTAGCACATGCCCAAGAACTATGAGGAACAAGGTTAGAAGGCAGAAGTGGAAGAGAAGGCAGAAGTGGGAGAGAAGAAATAGGGAGGGTATAAATTCTTTTTTTTTTTTTTTGGAGACAGAGTCTCACTCTGTCGCCCAGGCTGGAGTGCAGTGGCACGATCTCGGCTCACTGCAACAGGGAGGCTATAAATTCTACGGAAATAGCTGGGTGCGGTGGCTGACGTCTGTAATCCCAGCACTTTGGGAGGATGAGGCAGGTGGATCACGAGGTCAGCATTTCGAGACCAGCCTGGCCAATACGGTGAAACCCTGTCTCTATTAAAAAATACACAAATTAGCCAGGCGTGGTGGTACACACCTGTAGTCCCAGCTACTAGGGAGGCTGAGGCAGGAGAATCGCTGGAACCCGGGAGGCAGAGGTTGCAGTGAGCCGAGATCGCGCCACTGCACTCCAGCCTGGGCAACAGAGCAAGACTCTGTTTCAATTAAAAAAAAAAAAAATTCTACAGAAATAGAATGAAAATGTAAACATTCTACCAGTTCATTTAGGAAGACAAAGAATATTTACTCTGAGATTCAGAAAAGAATATACATATCTTATAAAAATTATCACAATAATCTTCTGGCAAGACACTCTTCCTCAACGAGGATATAAACTTGCTGGAAGGAAAAATGAGATGCTGATAAAAAAAGTGATTTAACCAGGCCATGCATGGAGTCTAGAGAGGTCTGAATTGTCCCTTCCTCACCCTTCCTGGGAGTGTGAGTCTATCGTTATTTACTATTAGCTAAGAAGAAAAAAACAAGAGTACATTAATTTAAAAGGTTTTTCTTAGTTTAGGATGTTGATATTTCAGATCTAACTTCAATTTTTTATCCTGAATACATTATTACATGTTACTACTGCAATATAATCTTAACCTATATTCTTCACAATTTAAAAAAAGTCATTTTATTTTATTTTTTTGAGACGGAGTCTCACTCTGTCACCCAGGCTGGAGTACAGTGGCACAATCTCAGCTCACTGCAACCTCCACCTCCAGGGTTTAAGCAATTCTCCTGCCTCAGCCTCCCAAGTAGCTGGGATTACAGGTGCCTGCCACCACACCCAGCTTTTTTTTATTATTATTTTTTAGTAGAGACGGGGTTTTGCCATGTTGGCCAGGCTGCTCTCGAACTCCTGACCCCAGGTGATCCACCCAGCTTGGCCTCGCAAAGTGCTGGGATTACAGGTGTAAGCCAGTGTGCCCGGCCCCAAAAAAAAAAAAAAAGTCATTTTAAAGAAGTGTTTTTTCCCCTAGATTACTTTATCCCATATCATAAATTAAATGGCCATCTGGACAATTACTTTATAAAGCTAACTGAAAAAGATATTCTGAGATCCTCAGGAAATGATCCATCTCCAATTTAAGTGGTACATTTTTGCTGCAGCTCATCAAGAATAGGCTATAACTCTGACAAGAGCAGATGTTTCTGAAGAGAAAGGAGACTAGTAACTACTGGCCACCAAGTCTGGCCAGGCAAAATCATTACCACTGACTGTGGCTATGTGGCCAGTAGAATTAACATCTGTTCTTTTTCCCCTGCCCAGCTCCTGTTCCACTCTTCCTTCAGGCAAACACCCTTCGCTCACCCCCTGGGGTCTGGAGGGACTACGAGTGGGTAGGCACGAGATTCAAACCAGGTCAATCAGCCTCTCGCAGGAGTCTGAAATGTGAGTAGAATATACCAGGATGGACAACAGTTAACACAGTCATTTTGATGGCAGCCTCCTCAGGAGATTTGTTAATTCCTGTCCCTGAAATCCCTAGCCACACTAGATCTAGTTCAGTTTTCTTCTTTAGGTTTTGTGAATGTTGGACAGCAGGTGTCCAACAAGTCCTTGTTTATCTAAGTTAGTTATAGAAAATTTCTACTGCTTGCAACCAAATGATTTTAACAATATGAAATTTAAATCTGGGATGATGTCTACTTTCTTCCTGCTCTTTTCTCTTCTTCATAATCACGCTTACGGTTCCTCTTCAGTTTTTTTCCTCCTTTACAACAGAATGCACTTTTCAACTCGTGTCAGCAGAAACATTACATGAATACTGAAAGGCAAGTTTTGGCGTACAAAATGAAGTTTCTAAAATGAGACTTTCCTCTTTGAGAAGGTCTTTGGCACTCTGCTAACCTTTGACTCTTGCCTTGAGAAAACATTTCCTTACAATTAACAAACATAAAAGCATGAATGCCTGTGTGTGTGCTGCAATGTGACTCTACTTACACCAAACCAACAAGACTATTTTCAGTGCAAAAGTAAACTCCTGACAATCATAGCATTCTACCAAGCAAATGTTTGACATCTTATACATAGCATCTTGTACTGTAAACTATTATAGGCTTCAGATGTAGCCAGACTCACTGCAATCAAATCCAAACTCCCTGAGGGACTTCAGCAACACTGCTCCACCATCACTAAAGCCTCACAACACCGCTTTCCTGTGTCACTTTTATTACCCTCTTTTATGTCAGCAGAAGCACAGATGCTCCTGCCTTGCCAAAAGCCACAGGGCCTGAACAACCCGAGCATCTCCAGAAGCAGCCTGTGCGATGGGAGCACCACACAGCAGGAAGACTGGTGGCAAGCATGGCCCTGGGTAGGGGCAGAGGCTTCTCTGATCTTCCAAATTGCTCTGTCCATCCCCTTCCCCATGCCACCTCTCCCAGCCAGCATGAGTACCTTTTCTGGATGGGCTTCATCTTTATGAAAACAAAGAGGCAAAGAACAGAGTTGCCCGGGACCACAGAAGACAACTGTGGCAATTCTCCCCTGTTCTGTTAAGTGAGAAGACCAGAGTGCAGGTGGTGATTTGTTTTGACCAAGGGGCTCCATCTCACAACTAAGGCTGGTATAGCAAGCAAAAAACTCAAAAAACTGGTTTACTCCTCCCATAGCATTCGCATATCCTTTACTGTTTCAACAAAAACAGCACTGGGTGCTGGGAAGGTGGTGGTGAGTAAAATCAGCCTTCCCCCTGAAGGAGCTGACTTTCTAGTTGGGGAGGCAGAGTGAGATGAAGCATCACATTACATTACTATAAACCAGTAAACCACAAACTCCTCTGAAGGCTGGTATCCCCGTTATAAGCCTAGAGGTCTAGGACTGGACCTGAGGAAACAAGCTTGAGCAATCTAAAGGCTGAAAGGGTAACTGGTAGCCAGAAAAAGGCAAAGATGAAAGGAAGAGCTCTTCAGGTAGCGAGAACAGAACATGCAAAGGTCTCATGGCAGAGAGGGCAGAGAAAGGAGGAACCAAAAAGCTAAGTGTGGCCACAGAGCTAGGAAAAACACATTTATTTAGGTCCTGGTTTTGTGCCAGGTGCTTTACATGTTACCTCATTTAACCCATGAGATGGCTATACTCTCTTAGCCGCATGAGACAGCCATCTTTCTATAATCAGCTCTATTTCATAGCAGGAAGTGAGAAGGCAGAGATTAAGTAGCTTGCCCAAATTCAATTAACAGCAAAGCAGTTCTTCTCTTTGTATCTTCCCCAAAATACAACATAATACACATACTGGGTGGGGATGACATGGGGGAGGGACCACTAAACTAGTGAACCAAATTCAATGTGGGGTGAAAAAAGTAGTCAAACCAATTCTTACTGAACAGTCAGGTAATAGACTAAAAAAATCATCACTTTTCAACTAGATGTTTTCATGTTATGAAGATATAACCATAATGAAATGTTTTGTAGGAGAGGGTCAGTTCCCATTTTAGGAAACTGTGCTTATGTCGTTGGATTAAAAAAGAAAAACTAAAAATAGTCGGTGGGATACTTAAAAAAAAAACTGTATTTATGGCGTACAACATGATATTTTGATATATGTACACAATGTGGAATCGCTAAATAAATATATGCATTACCTCACATACTTATCTTTGTAAACTGACAAATTACAGCTGTATAAATTTATAGGTATAAAGTGATGTTATGATTTATGAATACATGTAGAATAATTTAATCATGCTAATTAACATATCCATCACCTCAAATACTTATTTTTGTGGTGAGAACATTGAAATTTTACTCAGCGATTTTGGAAGGTACCATACACGATAAACTATATTCACTATGCTGTGCAATAGAACTAGAAAAAAGAAAGTTTTCCTCTTCTCTGAGGCTCTGTATCCTTTAACCATCATCTCCCCTTTTTCCCCACCCTGCAGCTTCTGGGAACCACCATTCTACTCTCTGCAGTTCCATCCATGTTGTCTCAAATGACAGAATTTGCACATTTGCTTTTTTAAAGCTGAATAGTATTCCATTGTGTGTATATGTATCTCATGTGCTTTATCCATTCATCTGCTGATGAACAGTTAGGTTGATTCTACAACTTGGTGATATGGGCTGGCTGTGTCCCCACCCAAATCTCATCTTGAATTGTAATCCCCATGTGTCATGGCAGTGACCCGGTGGTAGGTAACTGAATCATGGGGGCAGTTTCCCCCATGCTGTTCCCATGATAGTGAGTTCTCAGGAGATCTGATGGTTTTTTAAGCGTCTGGCATCTCCCTGCTGGCACTTTCTCTCTCCTGCCACCCTGTGAAGAGGCGCCTTCTGCCATGATTGTGAGTTTCCTGAAGCCTTCCCTAGCCATGTGGAACTGAGTCAATTAAACCTCTTTTCTTTATAAATTAATCTGTCTTGGGTATTTCTTCATAGCAGTGTAAGAACAGATTAATCTAGTACATTGGTACTGGGAGTGGGGTGCTACTCTAAGGATAGCTGAAAATGTGGAAGCGACTTTGGCACTGGTTAACAGGCAGAGGTTTAAACAGTTTGGAGGACTTAGAAGAAGACAGGGAAATGTGGGAAAGTTTGGAACTTCCTAGAGACTTGGAGGGCTCAGAAGACAAAAAGATGTGGGAAAGTTTGGAACTTCCTAGAGACTTGTTGAACGGCTTTGACCAAAATGCTGATAGTGATATGGACAATGAAGTCCAGGCTGAGGTGGTCTCAGATGGAGATGTGAGGAACTTGTTGAGAACTGGAGTAAAGGTCACTCTTGCTATGCTTTAGCAAAGAGACTGGTGGCATTTTGCCCCTGCCCTAGAGATCTGTGGAACTAGAACTCGAGAGACACGATTTAGGGTACCTGGCAGAAGAAATTTCTAAGCAGCAAAGCATTCAAGAGGTAGCAGAGCATAAGAGTTTGGAAAATATGTAGCCTGATGATGTGACAGAAAAGAAAAACCCATTCTCTGAGGAGAAATTCAAGCCGGCTGCAGGAATTTGCATAAGTAACAAGGAGCCAAATGTTAACCACCAAAAGACAATGGGGAAAATGTCTCCAGGGCATGTCAGATACCTTCACAGCAGCCCCTCCCATCACAGGCCTGGAGGCCTAGGAGGGAAAAGTGGTTTCCTGGGCCAGGCCCAGGGGCCCCCTGCTCTATGCAGCCTGGGGACAAAGTGCCCTGCATCTCAGCTGCTTCAGCTCCAGCCATGGCTAAAAGGGGTCAAGCTACAGCTCAGGCCATTGCTTCAGAGGGTGCAAGCCCCAGGCCTTGGTGGTTTCCATGTAGTGTTGAGCCTGTGGGTGCACAGAAGTCAAGAATTGAGGTTTGGGAACCTCTGACTGGATTTCAGAGAATGTATGGAAATGCCTGGAAGTCCAGGCAGAAGTTTGCTGCAGGTGTGGAGGCCTCATGGAGAAACTCTGCTAGGGCAGTACAGAAGGGAAATGTGGGGCTGGAGCCCTCACACAGGGTCCCCACTGGGGCACTGCCTAGTGGAGCTGTGAGAAGAGGGCCACTGTCCTCCAGCCCCCAGAATGGTAGACCCATCAACAGCTTGCACTGTGTCTGGAAAAGCCACAGACACTCAACGCCAGCTAGTGACAGCATCTGGGAAGGGGGCTGTACTCTGCAAAGCCACAGGGGTGGAGCTGCTCAAGGACATGGGAGCCCACCTCTTGCATCAGCACGATCTGGATATGAGACAGAGTCATAGGAAATCATTTTGGAACTTTAAGGTTTAATGACTGCCCTACTGGATTTCAGACTTGCATGGGGCCTGCAGCTCCTTTGTTCTGGCCAATTTATCCCATTTGGAACAGGTGTATTTACCCAATGCCTGTACTCCCATTGTATCTAGGAAGTAAATAACTTGCTTTTGATTTTACAGGCTCATAGGTGGAAGGGACTTGCCTTATCTCAGTTGAGATTTTGGACTTTTGGGTTAATGCTGGAATGAGTTAAGACTTTGGAAGACTGTTGGGAAGGCATCAAGTCTGAGGGCATGAGATTTGGGAGGGGCCAGTGGTAAAATTATATGGTTTGGCTATGTCCCCACTCAAATTTCATCTTGAATTGTAATCTCCATAATCCCCAAGTGTCATGGCAGCGAGCTGGTGGGAGGTAACTGAATCATGGGGGTGGTTTCCCCTATGCTGTTCTCGTGACAGTTTTTCATGAGATCTGATGGTTTTATAAGTGTCTGGCATTTCCCCTGCTGGCACTCATTCTCTCTCCTGCCACCCTATGAAGAGGTGCCTTCTGCCATGATTATAAGTTTCCTGAGGCCTCCCTAGCCATGTGGAACTGTGACTCAATTAAACCTCTTTTCCTTATAAATTATCCAGTCTCCAATATTTCTTTATAGCAGCGAGAACAGATAAATACACTTGGCTATTGTGAATAGTGCTGTAATGAACATGGGAGTGCAGGCATCTTTTTGACATACTGATTTCCAGTCTTTTGTATAAATACCCAGAAGTGGGATTGCTGGATCACATGGTAATTCTATTTTTAATTTTTTGAGGAACTTCCATATTGTTTTCCATAATGGCTGTACTAATTTACATTCTCACCAACAGTGTACAAGAGTCCCCCTTGTCCACATCATCACCAACATTTGTTATCTTTTGTCTTTTTGAGAATAGCCATCCTCATAGGTGTGAGAAGACATTTCATTGTGGTTTTAATTTGCATTTCCCTAATGATTCTTAATATTCAGCAATTTCTCATGTAACTGTTGGCTATCTGTATGTCTTCTTTTGAGAAATGTCTGTCTATTCAGGTTCCTTGCCCATTTTTAAATTGGATTATTTATTTTCTTTCTATAGAGTTGAGTTCTTTATATATTTTTAATACTAACCCTTTAACAAATAAATGGCTTGCAAATATTTTCTCCCAATCTGTATGATGTCTCTTCATTCTGTTGTTTCCTTTTTATGCAGAAGCTTTTCAGTTTGATGTAATCTTGTCTATTTTTGTTTTTGTTGCCTGTGCTTTTGGGGCCAAATCTAAAATATCATTGCCCAGACCAATGTTGTGTAGTTTTTCCTATTTTTTTCTAGTAGTTTTACAACTTCAGGATTCATGTTAAATCTTTAACTCATTTTGAGTTGATTTTTCCATATGGAAATCATGTGGTCTGACATCAGGGTGCTATTTCATTCTTCTGCATGTGGATAACCAGTTTTCCAAACATAATTCATTAAAGAGACTGTCCTTTTCCCACTGTGTATTCTTGCACTTTTGTCTGAAATCAACTGGCCATCAATATGTGATGGGAACTCTTAAAATCTACTCTCTTAACAATTTTCAAGTATACAACATATTGTGAGCTATAGTCACCACAATATACAATAGCTTTGTGGTGGAAGTACATTGAATAATTATTTAAAAATATATACTTTGCTTCCAGAATTTCTACAACGGGCTGGGCACAGTGGCTCACACCTGTAATCCCAGCACATTGGGAGACCAAGGCAGAAGGATTGCTTGAGCCCAGAAGTTTGAGACCAGCTTGGGCAACAAAGCAAGATTCCATCTCTATAAAAATAAATAAATAATTTTCCACTAGAACCTGTATTATCTTTATAATCACAAAAAATAACAGACACAGACAAGCTAACAAAAAGACAACCCAATTTAAAAAATGGCAAAGGACTTGGATAAACATTTCTTCACAGAAAATATACAAATGACCAATAATCACATGAAAAAATGTTCAACTCATCAGTTATCAAGGAAATGCAAATCAAAAACACATCACATGCCCATTAGGTTAGATACAACGAAAAAACCATACAACAACAAGGACTGGTGAGGATATGAAGAAAATAAAACCCTTATACACTGCTGGTGTGTATCTAAAATGGTGTAGCTACTTTGGAAAACAGTTTGGCAGTTCATTAAACAAAGTTACCATATGACCTAGCAATTCTACTCCTAGGTATATTCCCAATAAAAATGAAAATATATGTCCACGCAAAAGTGTTTACACAAATATTCATAGAAGCACTATTCATAATATCAAAAGGTGGAACCAACTCCAATGTCCATCAACAAATGAATGGATAAACCATATGTGACATACCCATAGCGTGAATTGTGTGGCCATAAAAGAGAATCAAGTATGGAAATAAGACAGTCACAAAAGACTACATACTACATGATTCCATTCATATGAAAGTCCAGAACGGGAAAATGAAAGTAGATTTGTGGTTGCTTAGGGCTGGTGGGGGAACAGCAGGTAGGATAAGGGGATGATAAATAAAGAGCACAGGGTTTCTTTTTGAGGTGATGAAACTGTTCGAAACTTGACTGTGGTGATGGTTAAACATACCTGTGAATATACTAAAAATCACTGGACTGTACACTTGAAATGGGGTGTGTGATTATATAAATTTAATTACATGGTATGTGAATTACATCTCAGAGAAGATATTTAAAAAAAAATGCATGAAGTTTCCTTAACAAAAAGACAAAATGAAGAAACCAAAAGCCATTATGAAAATATTCTTGGTTTAACTCCTTATTTTTAAATTTATTTTATTTTGAGATGGAGTTTCCCACTATTGCCCAGGCTGCAGTGCAGTGGAATGATCTCGGCTCACTGCAGCTTACACCTCCCAGGTTCAAGTGATTCTCCTGCCTCAGCCTTCAGAGTAGCTGGGACTACAGGCGTGCATCACCATGCCTGGCTAATTTTTACATTTTTAGTAGAGACAAGGTTTTGCCATGTTGGTCAGGCTGGTATCAAACTCCTGACCTCAAGTGATCCGCCTGCCTCAGCCTCCCAAAGTGCTGGGATTACAGGCATGAGCCACCGCACCCAGCCTCAATTTAACTCCTTATAAATAAATGTAATTCAAAGCCAGGAAGACTGGTGCATGAATTACCTCACTAATAAGATTGTAAACAAAATTATGTATTTAAAAAACACAGACACGCAAAGAGATGAAGAGCCATGCAGTTAACGTTCAGTACCAATTATTGTTTAACTCTACTTACTGCTTAACTCAAAGTTTCTTCCTAAGAACTTCATATATCTGGGAAAAATTATTCGTGAGAAATCTTTGTGTTACTCAACATGATGGGGTAAGTCATCAATTTTAGTCTGAAAGAAGGAAGTCATGGGAATCTAGAGCAAGCCTGCCTGCTCTCTGTGAAAAAGGAGTATTTAATGCAAAAGAAAGACAATAAAAAAGAATGTCAAGTATTAAATGCCAATTGAGTTCATTCTCCTATTCACACTAGAATTTAGACTGAACCCACTGTGAGCCAGATGGCTGCATTATGGAAAAACAACAGGAACCCAGAGTTTGGTAGTTGATTTTTCTGGCCTAGGTCTACTTTTTTTGGCCTATGTTTTATGTTCTACACCATCTTTTGTTTTTCCTGTTTTTGAAAAGGAAAAAAACCAAATATTTTAAAAATGCCCCCAAGTTTTGTTTTCCTGTTAGTTTTGTTGCTGTTGTGCACTTCGTTTTTGGGATTTTTGTGTGCTTTTTCAGTTTGTGTACTTTCCCTCACTGTTTATCTCTTCTAATACCCATTCATCATGACTTCTTCTCCCTACTCCCACCATCCCACAGGCAAATTCAGTGTTTCCTGGGTTTTCCCAGAATTTACATGACAGGCTGGTTACTCAGCCCAGCCCCATCTCTTTAACCCTTAAAATACAAAAATTAGCTGGGTGTGGTGGCACACACCAGTAATCTCAACTACTTGGAAGGCTGAGGCAGGAGACTGCTTGAACCCAGAAGGCGGAGGTTTCAGTGAGTTGAGATCGAGCCACTGTACTCCAGCCTGGGTGACAGAATGAGACTCCATCTCAAAAAAAAAAAAAAAAAAAAAAAAAAAAAATTTTTACATTTAAAATGTTAAATGTTCCCTTTCATAGTTCACATCGCAATAAAGAATAGCAGTAGTCCTTAATCTGAATTGGAAGCATTTAATTTGGGTCCTATTTACAACTTTAAGAATGGAGGCATACTTCAGGAAAGAAAGCACCAGTGCAGTTCCAATTTATTATTGTATCTGCTGTCTTGAGAGTACAGGGTGTATGAGAGTGCACAGTGGTTTAGAATCACTATAGAATTTAAAAAGACCCAGAGACATTAACAAGAATCCACATTCCAAGTCGTCAGAATCCACATTTCTGACCTTGTCTGCTGGGGCCTGCTCTGTTTTTGATGTCTCAAAATATAATTCTTTTATTGAAATACATGTTCCTCATCCTGTTTCAGGGCTTCTGCCTGGAATGTTCCTCCCCCTAGCATTTGTAGGGCTGGCTCCTTCCTGTCACGCAGGTCTCAGCTCAGATGACCCCATCTCAGAGAGGGCTTCCCTGACCAACCAATCTGCAGCCCTTCCTAGTCACTTTTTTCCACATCACCCTCTTTATGCATGGAGGCAGACAGGTGTTTTACCCTGTTTATTTATTATTATTATTTGTTGAGACAAAGTCTTGCTCTGTCACCCAGGCTGGAGTGCAGTGGCACAATCTCGGCTCACTGCAACCTCTGCCGCCCGGGATCATGCAATTCTCCTGCCTCAGCCTCCTAAGTAGCTGGGATCACATGCACACATCACCACACCCAGCTAATTTTTGTATTTTCAGTAGAGAGGGGGTTTCACCATGTTGGCCAGGTGGTCTCGCATTCCTGACCTCAAGTGATCTGCTCCCCTCAGCCTCCCAGAGTGCTGGGATTACAGCCATGAGCCACCGTGCCCAGTCTATTTATTTTTAATCACAACCCAAAATCATCTTTTTAGTTGTTTACTTCCTTATAGTCTATGTCTCTCCACCTGGATATTATCTTCATGAGAGCAGGAACTTATTCATCTTATTTACCACTTTATGCCTTGTGCCTAAAACAGTGACTAACGGAGTGGGCAGTCCAAACTAACAGCTGTTCACTGAGTAAGTGAGCATAATATTGCATTATTTTCCTACATTTCATTCGTTTAAACAAAATTGGATGATGTTAAAAATTACCAGCAACGGGTTCCAAGATGGCCGAATAGGAACAGCTCCAGTCTACAGCTCCCAGTGTGAGCAACGCAGAAGATAGGTGGATTTCTGCATTTCAACTGAGGTACCAGGTTCATCTCACTGGGGCTTGTCGGACAGTGGCTGCAGCCCACGGAGCGTAAGCCGAAGCAGGGCAGGGCACTGCATCACCCGCGAAGCACAAGGGGTTGGGGAATCCCCTTTCCTAGCAAAGGGAAGCCGTGACAGACGGTTCCTAGAAAATCGGGACACTCCCACCCTAATACTGTGCTTTTCCAATGGTCTTAGCAAATGGCACACCAGGAGATTGTATCCCGTGCATAGCTCAGAGGGTCCCACACCCATGAAGCCTTGCTCACTGCTAGCACAGCAATCTGAGATCAAACTGCAAGGCCGCAGCGAGGCTGGGGGAGGGGCGTCCGCCAGTGCTGAGGCTTGAGTAGGTAAACAAAGTGGCCGGGAAGCTCGAACTGGGTGGAGCCCACCACAGCTCAAGGAGGCCTGCCTGCCTCTGTAGATTCCACCTCTGGGAGCAGGGCATACATAGCTGAACAAAAGGCAGTAGAAACTTCTGCAGACTTAAACTTGCCTGTCTGACAGCTTTGAAGAGAGCAGTGGTTCTCCCAGCACAGAGTTTGAGATCTGAGAACGGACAGACTGCCTCCTCAAGTGGGTCCCTGACCCCTGAGAAGCCTAACTGGGAGACACCTCCCAGCTTCCAGAGGAAGGATTAGGCAGCAACATTTGCTGTTCTGCAATATTTTCTGTTCTGCAGCCTCTGCTGGTGATACCCAGGCAAACAGGGTCTGGAGTGGACCTCCAGCAAACTCCAACAGACCTGCAGCTGAGGGTCCTGACTGTTAGAAGGAAAACTAACAAACAGAAAGGACATCCACACCAAAACCCCATCTGTACGTCACCATCATCAAAGACCAAAGGTAGATAAAACCACAAAGATGGGGAGAAATCAGAGCAGAAAAGCTGAAAATTCTAAAAATCAGAGCGCCTCTTCTCCTCCAAAGGAATGCAGCTCCTCGCCAGCAACAGAACAAAGCTGGACAGAGAATGACTTTCACGAGTTGAGAGAAGAAGGCTTCAGACGATCGGTAATAACAAACTTCTCCCGAGCTAAAGGAGGATGTTCAAACCCATCACAAAGAAGCTAAAAACCTTGAAAAAAGATTAGACAAATGGCTAACTAGAATAAATAGCATAGAGAAGACCTTAAATGACCTGATGGAGCTGAAAACCATGGTGCAAGAACTACGTGACACATGCACAAGCTTCAGTAGCTGATTCAATCAACTGGAAGAAAGTGTATCAGTGATTGAAGATCAAATGAATGAAATGAAGCAAGATTATAAGTTTAGAGAAAAAACAGTAAAAAGAAACGAACAAAGCCTTCAAGAAATATGGGACTATGTGAAAAGACCAAATCTATGTCTGACTGGTGTAACTGAAAGTGACGGGGAGCATGGAACCAAGTTGGAAAACACTCTTCAGGATATTATCCAGGAGAACTTCCCCAACCTAGCAAGGCAGGCCAACATTCAAATTCAGGAAATACAGAGAACGCCACAAAGATACTCCTCGAGAAGAACAACTCCAAGACCCATAATTGTCAGATTCACCAAAGTTGAAATGAAGGAAAAAATACTAAGGGCAGCCAGAGAGAAAGGTTGGGTTATCTACAAAGCGAAGCCCATCAGACTAACAGCGGATCTCTCGGCAGAAACTCCACAAGCCAGAAGAGAGTGGGGGCCAATATTCAACATTCTTAAAGAAAAGAATTTTCAACCCAGAATTTCATATCCAGCCAAACTAAGTTTCATAAGTGAAGGAGAAATAAAATCCTTTACAGACAAGCAAATGCTGAGAGATTTTGTCACCACCAGGCCTGCCTTATAAGAGCTCCTGAAGGAAGCACTAAACATGGAAAGGAACAACCGTACCAGCCACTGCAAAAACATGTCAAATTGTAAAGACCATCGATGACAGGAAGAAACTGCATTAACTAACGAGCAAAATACCCAGCTAACATCATAATGACAGGATCAAATCACACATAACAATATTAACCTTGAATGTAAATGGGGTAAATGCTCCAATTAAAACACAGACTGGCAAATTGGATAGAGTCAAGACTCATCACTCTGCTGTATTCAGGAGACCCATCTCACGTGCAGACACACATAGGCTCAAAATAAAGGGATGGAGAAGATCTACCAAGCAAATGGAAAACAAAAAAAAGCAAGGGGTGCAATCCTAGTCTCTGATAAAACAGACTTTAAAACAACAAAGATCAAAAGAGACAAAGAAGGCCATTACATAATGGTAAAGGGATCCATTCAACAAGAAGAGCTAACTATCCTAAATATATATGCACCCAATACGGGAGCACCCAGATCCATAAAGCAAGTCCTTAGAGACCTACAAAGAGACTCAGACTCCCACACAATAATAATGGGAGACTTTAACACCCCACTGTCAACATTAGACAGATCAACCAGACAGAAAGGTAACAAGGATATCCAGGACTTGAACTCAGCTCTGCACCAAGCGGACCTAATAGACATCTACAGAACTCTCCACCCCAAATCAACAGAATATACATTCTTCTCAGCACCACATCGCACTTATTGAAAACTGACTACATAGTTGGAAAGCACTCCTCAGCAAATGTAAAAGAACAGAAATTATAACAAACTGTCTCTCGGACCACAGTGCAATCAAACTAGAACTCAGGATTAAGAAACTCACTCAAAACCGCTCAACTACATGGAAACTGAACAACCTGCTCCTGAATGACTACTGGGTACATAACAAAATGAAGGCAGAAATAAAGATGTTCTTTAAACCCAATGAGGACAAAGACACAACATACCAGAATCTCTGGGACACATTTAAAGCAGTGTGTAGAGGGAAATTTATAGCACTAAATGCCCACAAGAGAAAGCAGGAAAGATCTAAAATTGACACCCTAATATCACAATTAAAAGAACTAGAGAAGCAAGAGCAAACACATTCAAAAGCTAGCAGAAGGCAAGAAATAACTAAAATCGGAGGAGAACTGAAGGAGACAGACACACAAAAAACCCTTCAAAAAAAAAAAATCAATGAATCCAGGAGCTGGCTTTTTGAAAAGATCAACAAACTTGATAGACCACTAGCAAGACTAATAAAGAAGAAAAGAGAGAAGAATCAAATAGACGCAATAAAAAATGATAAAGGGGATATCACCACTGATCCCACAGAAATACAAACTACCATCAGAGAATACTATGAACACCTCTACGCAAATAAACTAGAAAATCTAGAAGAAATGGATAAATTCCTGGACACATACACCCTCCCAAGACTAAACCAGGAAGAAGTTGAATCCCTCACTAGACCAATATCAGGCTCTGAAATTAAGGCAATAATAGCCTACCAACCAAAAAAAGTCCAGGACCAGACGGATTCATAGCTGAATTCTACCAGAGGTACAAAGAGGAGCTGGTAGCACTCCTTCTGAAACTATTCCAATCAACAGAAAAAGAGGGAATCCTCCCTAACTCATTTTATGAGGCCAGCATCATCCTGATACCAAAGCCTGGCAGAGACACAACAAAAGAATTTTAGACCAATATCCCTGATGAATATCGATGCAAAAATCCTCAATAAAATACTGGCAAACCAAATCCAGCAGCACATCAAAAAGCTTATCCACCACAATCAAGTTGGCTTCATCCCTGGGATGCAAGACTGGTTCAACACATGCAAATCAATAAATGTAATCCAGCATATAAACAGAACCAACGACAAAAACTACATGATAATCTGAATAGATGCAGAAAAGGCCTTCAACAAAATTCAACAGCCTTCATGCTAAAAACTCTCAATAAACAGGGTATTGATGGAACGTATCTCAAAATAATAAGAGCTATTTATGACAAACCCACAGCCAATATCATAGTGAATGGGCAAAAACTGGAAGCATTCCCTTTGAAAACTGGCACAAGACAGGGATGCCCTCTCTCACCACTCCCATTCAACACACTGTTGGAAGTTCTGGCCAGGGCAATCAGGCAGGAGAAGGAAATAAAGGGTATTCAATTAGGAAAAGAGGAAGTCAAATTGTCCCTGTTTGCAGATGACATGATTGTATATTTTGAAAACCCCATCATCTCAGCCCAAAATCTCCTTAAGCTGATAAGCAACTTCAGCAAAGTCTCAGGATACAAAATCAATGTGCAAAAATCACAAGCATTCCTATACACCAATAAAAGACAAACAGAGCCAAATCATGAGTGCACTCCCATTCTCAATTGTTTCAAAGAGAATAAAATACCTAGGAATCCAACTTATAAGGCATGTGAAGGACCTCTTCAAGGAGAACTACAAACCACTGCTCAACGAAATAAAAGAGGACACAAACAAATGGAAGAACATTCCATGCTCATGGACAGGAAGAATCAATATCGTGAAAATGGCCATACTGCCCAAGGTAATTCATAGATTCAATGCCATCCCCATCAAGCTACCAATGACTTTCTTCACAGAATTGGAAAAAACTACTTTCAAGTTCATATGGAACCAAAAAATAGCCCACATTGCCAAGATAATCCTAAGCCAAAACAACAAAGCTGGAGGCATCATGCTACGTGATTTCAAACTACACTACAAGGCTACAGTAACCAAAACAGCATTGTACTGGTACCAAACAGAGATATAGACCAATGGAACAGAACAGAGCCCTCAGAAATAATACCACACTTCTACAACCATCTGATCTTTGACAAACCTGACAAAAACAAGAAATGAGGAAAGGATTCCCTATTTAATAAATGGTGCTGGGAAAACTGGCTAGCCATATGTAGAAAGCTGAAACTGGATCCCTTCCTTATACCTTATACAAAATTTCATTCGAGATGGATTAAAGACTTAAATGTTAGACCTAAAACCATAAAACCCTAGAAGAAAACCTAAGCAATACCATTCAGGACACAGGCATGGGCAAGGACTTCATGACTAAAACACCAAAAGCAATGCCAACAAAAGCCAAAATAGACGAATGGGATCTAATTAAACTAAAGAGCTTCTGCACGGCAAAAGAAACTACCATCAGAGTGAACAGGCAACCTACAGAATGGGAGAAAATTTTTTACAATCTACCCATCTGACAAAGGGCTAATATCCAGAACCTACAAAGAACTTAAACAAATTTACAAGAAAAAAATCAAACAACCCCATGAAAAAGTAGGCAAAGGATATGAACAGACACTTCTCAAAAGACATTTAGGTAGCCAACAGACACATGAAAAAATGCTCATCATCACTGGTCATCAGAGAAATGCAAATCAAAACCACAACAAGATACCATCTCACAGCAGTTACAATGGCAATCATTTAAAAAGTCAGGAAACAACAGGTGCTGGAGAGGATGTGGAGAAATAGGAATACTTTTATGCTGTTGGTGGGAGGGTAAAGTAGTTCAAGCATTGTGGAAGACAGTGTGGCGATTCCTCAAGGATCCAGAACTAGAAACACCATTTGACCCGGCCATCCCATTACTGGGCATATACCCAAAGGATTATAAATCACACTACTATAAAGACACATGCACACGTGTGTTTATTGTGGCACTATTCACAATAGCAAAGACTTGGAAGCAACCCAAATGTCCATCAGTGATAGAGTGGATTAAGAAAATGTGGCACAGATACATCATGGAATACTATGCAGCCATAAAAAAGGATGAGTTCATGTCCTTTGCAGGGACATGGATGAAGCTGGAAACCATCATTCTCAGCAAACTATGGCAAGGAAGAAACCAAATACCGTATGTTCTCACTCATAGGTGGGAACTGAACAATGAGAACACTTGAACACAGGGTGGGGAACATCACACACCAGGGCCTGTCGTGGGTGGGGGTGGGGTGGGACAGCATTAGGAGACACATCTAATGTAAATGACGAGTTGACGGGTGCAGCACACCAACATGGCATATGTATACATATGTAACAAACCTGCACATTGTGCACATGTACCATAGAACTTAAAGTATAACAATAATAAATAAATAAAAGATACATGCACACACATGTTTATTGCAGCACTATTCACAATAGCAAAGACTTGGAACCAACCCAAATGTCCATCAATGATAGACTGGATTAAGAAAATGTGGCACATATACACCATGGAATACTATGCAGCCATAAAAAAGGATGAGTTCATGTCCTTTGTAGGGACGTGGATGAAGCTGGAAACCATCATTCTCAGCAAACTATCCGAAGGACAGAAAACCAAACACCGCATGTTCTCACTCATAGGTGAGAACTGAACAAAGAGAACACTTGGACACTGGGCAGGGAACATCACACACCAGGGCCTGTCGTGGGGTGGGGGGGAAGGGGGGAGGGATAGCATGAGGAGATAATACCTAATGTAAATGATGCGTTAATGGGTGTAGCACACCAACATGGCACATGTATACATATGTAACAAATCTGCACGTTGTGCACATGTACCCTAGAACTTGAAGTATAAAAAAAAATTACCATCAATTTTCAGACGCAATCTCAAAAACATGAGTTGAACACAATTAACTTTCTGAGGAGTTGAAGCAGTTAAGTGTACTATGAATTCTTTAGTTAGAAAAATTCTTTTCTACATCCAATCTCTAGTTAAAAACTAGTATTGATATCTCTATGTCTCTCTGTGTATCTATCACTGTTTGTATCTATCAACATTTGCATCTATCAGTGAATCAATCAATCAATCAATCAATCGTTCATCTGTATCACCATTTGCAACTAAAGCAACCTGTCAGGCCAACTGGTTCCTGTCTTTGATTGACTTACAAACTCACAGAAAGCTTCCATCTAATATTCTTTTCACACATAAAACATTTTATCTAAAGTAAATAGAAGAAGGTAATGTGACATACAGGATTATATACCTGATAAATTCCTTCCACTTCAGTAAGACTTTCATTGTTGCAATCGGGGATAAAAATTGGAATACAGAATAAGCTGTTCCCAAATTTCCACTGCCTTCTTCTGTAGAAACCTAAATGCAAGCCAGGTCCAAGTGCTCAAAATGGTGGTTAAAAGTTCAGTAGTGCAGAATTAGATCCAATAAAGAATAAAAGGAAAAGGTACCTAATAGTGTAATAAAACATTTTTAAAATAAGACCCTCTCACAACTACCCATCCCTGCCATGTCTATGGACAAAACTAACCCCACTAGAGTGGCCCAAATGACTAGGCCAAGGATGAGTAACCAAACTAATGGCAATCGTAATAAATGGAACATACATGATTAAGAGATAAACGGCTTTGGAAAGGAGTTGGTGCAAGTTATGTCCAAGAAAAGAGCTTCAGATTGGATGATGGTAACCCAATCCTCTCAGATCCCTCTGTTGGGAAGTATCAATGCTATGTGATCAAGGAGACGGCTGTATCCTGAATGATATTGAGCTGCTGTTCTAGTTACTGATGAGATGTGCACTCCAATCTAGACCATGCCACATTTCCTTACATCCTTGCCCAAACCCATTATGAAAAACAATCTGGGCATGTGTCTTCCTTGCACTATAAAGTGTAAATTCATCCATCCACAGAATCTACTCTGACTGCAAATGAAATAAGGGGAAATTATTTCCTATATAAGCTGAAAGTGTGTCAAACAAGTCCCTGCAGACAAGAATGTCAAAAGTATAGCTGTCTTCAAATAATGATTAGAGGACATAAAAAAATAGAACTGTTACATGTAACTCAGTGGTACATTGGAAAGCAACCTTTATTCCTATTGTTTGACTTCAAGTACCTATATTACTGTATAAACAGAAAAACAGCTGTAATAATGTATAGGATTGGAGCATAAACCAGTACACATCTGCAAAATGTATATATTAGTGTTTTGATAAGGCAAGTCAGCAATTACAAAATATCTATGTCGCTCCACAATTGAGTTCAACCAACCAAAAATATACATATTCTGCATACCTACTATGCACCAGGCATAGAGTGAGATGTTAGGATGAATAAATCATAGATTTCACTCTCAAGGAACTTGGAGACCAAAACAAGAGAAAAAAAGATTCTCTGAAATTCCAATGTGGTGAGTCCTATGAAAGTGATAGACACCCAACACTCTAAGTAGTATTGCAGGCAGTCTCCACTTTTTCCAACAGTACATTCCTGGAATACACATCGTAATGGAATTTGCCAAAGATGCTATTTTCCTAGTGAGAGGAAATATGGCGCCACAGAAACTGCACTAAATAAATAGCACCAAATAAATTGGTAAACAGTATGTTCAAAGAAACAAAGCTTCAACAATGGTCTATGTAACTAAAAAGAAAAACAGTTAAGCATCCATCTTATAAAAATACACAAACTTAACATGTTTCAAAAGTGTTTTCAAGATACAAAGAGGAATGCGACAGTTATGAGACATAAAACACATTGTGCAAAAACATTTTTAATTGTTGTATTATCTGTTCTCCTTCTAGAAAAATTTGAGGCAATGCTTTTCTTCTTTCTCAAAAAATTTCCCTGTGCTAGAAGGGGCATTTGAAATCATCCCACTGACTCTGGAGCTGCCCTCAAAGTATTCAGTTTATTTTTAATAATCATTCACAGTGAAAAGCATGTTTTAAAAGTAAGGCCACACCACACTTCAGACAGTGTGATAAAGAGACATAGGTTTTAGAATACAACTGGGTTTCAAATCCTGAATGTGACACTTAGTGTCATGTGATCTTGGGCATTTCCTAACCACTCTTGAGTTTCAATTTCCCCATGTGTAAACCAGAAATGACACCTACTTCACCACTGTTAAATTAGTAAATGTATGAGGAGTATCTTATAAGTTGTAGGCATTCAAAAATGGTGTCTATTGCTAATATCACTGTCTTTATGTTTCTTCTACCTCCTTTGTCTACCCAAGGTTAAAAGTTCAGTAGTGCAGAATTAGATTCAATAAAGGACAAAAGGAAAAGGTATCTAATAGTGTAATAAAATATTTTTTAACTAAGACCCTCTCACAACTACCCAATGATAACCACTATTACATTTTGGAGTAATCCCTCTAGACTTTTTTTCCTCTCAATGAAAACGTTTTCTGTAGAATTACTAAAACTAGAATTAAAGTATGTCCTGACTACGTACCACCAGACACCAGTCGAAAACGCAGAGATAATGAAACAAAGAACAGCAGTAAACCAAGAACATAAACTAAGTGAAACACTGGGATGCCCCACAGGAATAAAAACTCCAGCAAGTTGCAACGCAGCATGAAGGTACTTACTGCCACTGACCTTTACACTTTAAAAAAATGGTTACTTATGTATTTTATGTCATGTATATTTTGCCACAAAATAAAAAACAAAAAAACAAAAACTCCTAGAAGTTAAGGCTTGGTCCATTTTGTATTCTTAGAACCTAGGATGTGCTAGCTCATTAGAGTCCATAAATATTTCCTGACTAACAGTAAACAAAACAAGTTAGTGATAGGATTGGTGTACCTTTTTCTAGTTTCCAACTCAGTCAACTGTGAAGATTAAGGGCAGTGAGAAGATAACTTAAAAATTGTTTACAAGAAACGTACCTTGATGATTTACTACTGATACTGATGACATCAGCCTGGTTCTTGCATCTTTCCATGCTAGTGAACTCAGAGGCCCAAGGCTTTGTCCCAAACTAAAATCACAGGGTAAGGGCCTCACCAAGTGTTTGGGTTGAGTCTGCCTAATGGGTGAAATGTAAGTAGGGTCTCCTTAGAGTCAGCAGAGGTATATTAAGGCTGCCATGGCTGACTAGTTTAGAGTGACTTGTTTCATCAATAGGACCTGCAGACTTCTGTGCTGACATTTCATATCTACAGGCAAACTACAAAACCCTCACATCTAAAAATGTGCTTCAAAAATTCATAACATGAAATTCCGATACACTTTTTGTTTTAGAATTTATTCACATCTTTACAAGACTGAGGAAGATTAATCCAGTGAACTATCACTTAGTGATGTCTACTATACGGCACTAGGGCAGGTTATTGGGATTCATGGGTGAAGAACTCAGGGTTAAAACAGGTCAGTGAACCAGCTTATGCCTACTTCCCTGGCTGTTATTACTTCATGTACCCTAGACAAATGAAAATTTGTTTTTTTAATCTTTTAAAACTCACCTGTTGAGTTAGCACTGGAGTTGTGTGGAAGCCCAGAATTCTCTATGTTTGCAGATGCTGTAAAAATAAAGAAATATCCTGTTATGAAAGAACATTTAACTAAGAATACTGGCAGTATGTGGTTTTCTGTCTAGCGGGAGTAGGGGTAGTGGTGTCAGGAGGGTAGATTATTCCACAGGAAGTTCTACTTTGGCCCCTGTTGTTATGAAACATATCTTGAAGCTGTCAGTAAAAGGGACTGTATTACCAGGTTTTTCAAGATAAACATCTAGCTTATGTAACAAACACTTACATAGTACTTACTATATACCAGCCACCGAATGCAATAGCTTTGCCAAAATTCATTTACCCACACAATTGGGGACAGATGGGCCAATTTCTGCCACTGAGGGCTCTGCTCTTCTGAGTGGAGTGGACCATTTCAGGAGAGGCCGTTTCTACTCACAGGCATCTCTAGGTCTTGCACCACCCAACCAACACCCCTAATTTCATACAATGGAGGGATAAAATAGGATTTTCTTATTTAACTGCACCTTCTCAGTAGGGTTTTAATTTTTAAATTAGTACACCTTTAGATTAGGAAAAAATCTAAGAGATTTCTATGTCCCAATTAAGCAACTTTTCAGAGTGCTTTATTCGTTTTGAGTCTTTGTCTAATGAAGATTAAATATGTATAACACATAGGGAGAGAGCAAGTGTATTATTGTGTCCTTTTCACAAAGATGAACTCTCCCCCACTTAAAAAAAAATCCTCCAAGTACAAAGAAAAGCAGTAACTTTGAAGGATTTATCTTTACTTCTCGGGCAAATTTCTTCTTTGTGAGAATTTCTTCTTCTTGATGGGACTATCATCTGTTTATCACAAAAGGATACAGTGTAAGATTAACTTGAAAAAGATCAAGGTCAACAGACTACGTAGATGTATTTAGCAGCAGATAGCAAACAACTGCCAACATTATTAGGTGCTTACCACAAGCCAGGGTTATGTGCATTAGCTCATCTAACCCTCTCAACAATTCTTAGGAGTATTGTTTTGCAGACAAGAACTGAGGCCCAGAGAAGGCCACCCAGATACAAAGTGGCAGAGACTGGAATTGGACCAGATAGTTTGATTCCTAAGCCTGCAGATATGAATGCCAAAATGGAACTACTGATTTTCTACTATAAACCGGCTCCTCCCCCAACCTTCCCAATTGTTGCATTACCAGCTGCTCAACCCCAAAACCAAGAGGTCATCCTTTGATTCTTCTCTCTTCCTCATCCCACCCTCCAATCCATCAGCAAGTGATTAGTCCCAACCCCCCACAGATCTAGAATCCACCCTTTTATCTCCATTGCCACTCACCATCATCTTTTGGCTGGGCTAACACAACAGCCTGTTTTTGTTTCCCTGCTATTGTCATTCTTAACGCGATGATTTCTTAATTTCTTGGCGACTTATTTGAACACTTGAATACAGCCATTTTCAAGCCACCTCAATCCTTGCACTTTTCAGTTACAAGTCAAAAAAGTCCCTTCTTTCCACAGTTGTTCAAGGTGGGTTTCTGTCACTTGCCACTAAGAGTAATGACTAACAGCCGCCCCTCCCATCCTGTTAATGTTAATGTCATTCATTGGAATACTACAATAAATCCTGTTTGCTGATTTGCAAACTTGCTCATAGTCTCCCTCCTCCTTCAACTGATATTTATAAAGCTATGCAGCAGACTGTGAAGAATATTTTAAAAGCAGAATTTCAATAATGTTTTTATCTTCTCCCACAATATTCTAGGCAATGGTAATACTGTGGAATAAAAGTATTATCTACTTCAAGAGCCATCATCATCTAACGTGGCTTAGTGGTGAAATGGTTAATTGAAAATTTGGATTCTGATCTGAAACCAAACATGTATTAATTGTTTTACTTGCCATAAATTAGCTTACTTATCTATAAAATGGGGACGATACTGTGAGGATTCAATGGGATGATTTTTGGACCTAAATTAGCATAGCGTGGGATGCACACAATATGTACCCAGTAAAAATCAGCTATTAAGAGTTTTAGTATGATGGCTAAAAATCACTATACTTCGTAATGACATTGTATACAGATTACACTATACATGAAGACTACGATTAACAGTTACTAGCTTTTTTGAGAAATCTTCTATTGTATACCTTTTAGTCTAGTTGCAAGGTGACATTATATAGTCTGTAGAAACAGATTCCACCTCTGGTTGGTTATACTAGTTTATGAATTCAGGGCTCGCCTACTGTAGAGCATTTTAAGTTTTCCAAATGGGACTAACCTCTAGTAAGACATTAAGTAATAAACAGAACAAACAGTGAGTGCTAAAATAGGGCAAAAAAAAAAAAATCTGTGTTATCAGGGCAAAAGAAAGAAAAGCATGGTCACTCACAGTTTCTCTAATCGGTAATTCATTGGAGAAACAGTAAGGCTTATCTTCACAAACACAGCAACAAATTTTTAAAAATGGAGACCTCACCTCATGAGATAATTGGTATAAAATTAGGACCAAGATACAAGATGGACATGATTTTACCACTTTTTTCTTAAATGATCTCAAAATTAGGTCTGCGAAGCCAGTTTGTCACACGCACAATTAAGCAAACAAAAAAACTTCAGCAAAACAAAGAAAAATTGTTAATTCACCCAGGTTATTCCAGAAAAAGCAAGTGTTGTGCCTGAACCTTCCAGATTTACAAACTGCCTTTTTCTCTTGCTGGATAAAACGAACCTAAGGCTAACATATACAGTGGATGGATAGAACTTAAAACCATGAAAACCTTGGGTTACTTAACTTATCCTAGTTTACTGACCATTACCTAGGGACCTGACTTCTCTAACAGTTGACAAAGGAAAACAGTATTTACACAACAAATCCCAACTTCCTGGTTTCATCCAAAAAGGGCTGTTTGAAGTCTCCAAAGGGCCAAGGGCCTAAAACGAAACAAATTCCGCCCTACACAGAAAAGCAAAGTCAACATCATCCTGTTACGACCTTACTAGCGACGACATGGGCCACCGGCGACCGTGCAGCTGTGCCCTTAACGCTGCGCAGCTGCCGCGCGCCTCGGCCGGGTGTTTATGGCACACGAGGGGTGGAGAGCGCCCCGCCATGGGGGCGGCCGCCTCAACTACCGCGAGGGCGGGGCGCGCTCCCCAAAAGCTCCCAAGTAGCTCCAAGAGCCCCGAAGTCCAACTTCGAGCATCAGGGGAACCTTAAGATTGTAATTCATCTGGATAATACTGCATAATATTAGACGCTGAAATGCCTGGGGGACGCTTGAAAAGCTCCCCGACTAACTGCGAGACGTTTCCGCGGGCCTAGGTAGACATATTTTTCAACTCAGCTAATCTTGTTTACAAACGGAAGCCTTAGAAACTCTAACCTCGGCAAACATTAACTTCAGGGAAAGGCTGTAAAAACCAACTTGCGGTAACTCAACAGGTTATGCGCACCCGTCCCGGCCTGCGACCGCCGCTTCCAAAAAGCGAGAGGGGAAGCACCAGGCAATTTCCTCAGCAGGCGGCCCCGGGGCCAGCGGGTGACTGCTCCAAGCCTCAGTTTCCCCCACCCCGCCCGGTCACCTCTGGGTCCGCCCCGAGCGTTCGGCCAGAGACACGCGGAACTTTCTGTACCAGAGCCCAACTTGGGAACCCAAGCCTCGGCAGCGCGCTGCCTCCCACGAACGGGGCTGGCGACCCCCGCAGCCACTTACCCGCCATGGGTGCGCTTTCATGGGCGGCCCCCAGCAGCGCTAGCACCTGCAGCGTCCCCAGGAGCAGCGCGGCCCAAGCACCTCGCGCGCCGAGTCCCATTGTTCCGAGGGCAGGATGCGGCGGCCTCGTGGGTTCCCAGCCGAGGTGGCGGCGGCGAGAGCGGCTCCTCTGCGCAGCCGGCGCCGGCTCCGCTTCCCCTTCGGCTGCGCACGTTTCCCCTCCCGCCGCTTGCCCCCCGAATGACCAAATAGGGCGCAGGAGCGGGGCCTGGAGGGGGCGTCGCGTGCGCAGCCGGGGCGGCGGGGCCGGGCTGGGTGGCGCGGGGGCGGGCTCGGGGTTCTGGGCGTGGCGACTCGGCTCGCGGCCTCCCTCGCAGGCGCGCGCTTGGGAACCCCAGAAACCGTGAGCCGTTTCCTTTCTCTTCGGAAATGGCAGTTTTGTTGTCCTGGATGAAGGCGAGCGCCGCTGCCTCCCCGAATGCTGAGCACGCTGGCTTCGCGGTGCCCGGAAGGAAGCCTTTGAAGAGTAGTTTTGCGGGCAGGGAGGGGACAGGGGTGCGTGCGACTCAGAGTGAGAGGGAGGAGTTGCAGGGCAAAGGTGGGAGGAGGGGGAGATTCTGGAGAGGAACTTGAGGGGATGGGATTCACTCTAAGGAGTCCTGGGCGGTCGGAGCTTTCCCCTCGCGTGACCCAGCCTAAGGGGAAAGTGGAGAAAGACAGCTCGACAGATTTGTTGCTTAAATTCAAACGTAAAACACCTACGATCTTCTTATCCCAGTTGTACTTCATCTTCTCCACGGGTTCCCTGTATCTCTGATTAAGACAAGAGATTAGTGGAGTGGGCGGGTGGGGGCGCGCGCAGGAGTTGGTAGCAACTCTCAGTGAAATACAGTAGAGCCATGGAAAGCGGGGGCTGCATTAATCCAACCAGCCTTTTCTCTCCTTGCGCCCTGCTGTCCCAGTTCAGATGAAATGGCCAGTTTTGAACAGTTTTTGGCTGAGTTCCTTTTAAACCCTTGGAGCCAATGCTAATCACTTGTCTTGACTTGAAGTGCTTGTAAAGTCTGCATTTTCATCGTGCTCACAACTCTGAAGTGACATAGCTACCTGTGGCTAATGCATGAGAATAACAAAGGCTGAGTCCTGGCTTGGGTGGGAACCCTCAGCTGAAGTAGAAGACTGAAGGATCCAAGGAACCTAAAATCACAGTGAATCCCCACCTGCAAAGGTCTTAATGTTGCACATCTTTGGCACCTGAGGCAGATTTCATCACATAAAGGCCACATTGCAGTTAACTTCTCAAAACTGTGTTATGAGAGGTAAAACTTTCTCATGTCAGGCAAATCCATCATTACAGAGGTCTGACTGGTCCTAGAGATTAACTGAGACAATCTGTCCTAAATTTACAGAGACTTCCATCTGTGGATTCAGTCAGCCAACCTGCAAATGTTTCCCCTGCAGCTTATCATGGACAAAAAGCAAGCATTGCACATTTCGATTTTGGTTATTCTATTTAACTGGGGAATCTGGTTTAGGAATAAACCGTTCTGGTGACTACCCCATTATCCAAGCATTTCACAATCTAGGCCCAACCTGTCTTTCCAGCCTTGGTTCTGTTGCCCATGGAGAAGGGTGCTTTCTGGTTCCTGGCATTTGCATACGTTGTTCTTTCCTTCTGAAATGCTCTCCTCTATTCTCTTCACCAACCCACAGCTAATACTTCCTTTAAGGCTCAGTGTACTTATAGCCTGGGAATCTGGGGTGGAATAAGAGGTCTGCATGTTTATATCCCCACCACATTCATGTGTTGAAACCTAATCCTCAAGGTGATGATAATAAGATGTGGGACTTGGGTGGGCATAGTGGCTCATGCCTGTAATCCCAGCACTTTGGGAGGCTGAGAAGGGTAGATCGTTTGAGGTCAGGAGTTGAAGACCAGCCTGACCAACATGGTGAAACCCCGCCTCTACTAAAAATACAATTATCTGGGCGTGGTGGGACGTGCCTATAATCCCAGCTACTCGGGAGGCTGAGGCACGAGAATCGCTTGAACCTGGGAGGTGGAGGTTACAGTGAGCCGAGATCACGCCACTGCACTCCAGCCTGGGAGACGGAGTGAGACTTGTCTCAAGAGAAAAAAAAAAGATGTGAGGCTTTTGGGAGGTGATTTGGTTGCTAATGAATGGGATTAGTGCCCTTGTAAAGGAGGCCTGAGGGAACTTGTTTCACCCTTCTGTACTGTGAGGGCACAGCAGGAAGACGCCATCTATGAGGCAGAGGGCCCTCACCAGACACCAAATCTGTTGAGGCCTTGCTCTGTCAACTTCCCAGCCTCCAGAACTGGGACAAATAGATTTCTATTGTTTATAAATTTGTTGATAAAGTATCCCATTTAAGGTATTTGTGTTATAGCAGCAGAAACGGACTAAGACAGTGTGGAGAACAAGATATTTATTTACTTGGACAGTTTTTCCCGGGTACTGACCTGTTGGAGACACCTTCAGATCTCTGCTATCTGATTGCCACACCACAGTGAGTGGGTGTGCCCATCTTTGATACTAACAGCTCAGTACTGTGGATTGCCCATGTTTTTTCTAGTCTGAGGAGAGGGGAAAGAACAAGGAACTGTGTGGCCTTCCTGCTCTCTTGGAAACTCTATTGGGAGGACTAGCCTCCCAGAGAAGTTGTAGCCCCAGTTGTGCCTCAGGTTCAGCCCCCATCACTGTACCAACATTTTACTTTGGTGATGTGAAAAGTTAAAAGAACAGCATGGGCAGCCCTTGGCCATTTAGGTCTCTCCTCCTTTCCAGCCTCATGTCTGGATCCCTCTCTGTAACCTCACTAGAGCACTCAAAGTTTTCCAAATATGCTGGGGCCTGCCACGCCTCTGTGTTCTTGCTCCTGTTCTTCCCTTTGCCCAAGATGCCCTCTAACCTTTTCTCTTAGGCAGTTTCTACTCCTCTCTCAAGATTCCCTTCATATCCCATCTCCCCAACCATCTGGGCAGATTTTAGTGCTTGGATGATCCTCTGCTCATACATTGATCAGCTGGGTCTCTAACCTTGTTCTCTATAAAATATTCTCCACATAGCAGCCAGTGTGATTCTTTTAAAACATGTCAGATTATGCCATTCCCTTGCCACTTAACAAAGTCTGAAACCATGGCCTGCAAGGCCTACGTGACATGGTCCATGGCTGCCCTTTCCACCTCATTTTCTACCCTCTCCTTCACTTCTCAGCTCCAGCCTCCTTGCGGCACTTTAGAAATGTCAAGTCAGTTTCCATCCCGGAGCCTCTGTACTTGCTGCTTCCTCACATCCTTCAACACTGCTCATCTGAGAAAAGCCCTTCTTGAATACCCTAGTTTACAGCTCTGTTTCTTTTTGTGGCATCTAGTGCTATCCATCATTATGTTCATTTATGTGTTTATTTTTTGTCTGTCCTACAAAAATACAAGTTCCATGAGAATAAAAAAGTGAATGCATATTTTGGCCAAGTGCCTATCGCATATTGCTACTGGATTCATGTCATACGAATCACTTCCTTTTTTTTTTTTTTTTTTGAGACAGAGTCTTGCTCTGTCGCCCGGGATGGAGTGCAGGGGCACAATGTCACCTCACTGCAACCTCCGCCTCCCAAGTTCACGCGATTCTCGTGCCTCAGCCTCCTGAGTAGCTGGGACTACAGGCATGTGCCACCATGCCTTGCTAACTTTTGTATTTTTAGTAGAGATGGGGTTTCCCCATGTTGGCCAGGCTGTTTTTGAACTCCTGAAGTAAAGTGATCCACCTGCCTTGGCCTCTCAAAGTGTTGGGATTACAGGCGTGAGCGACCGCACCCAGCCTACTTTCTTTTATTTACAACTCAGATTCCCAGCCTCCATTACAACTGGGTTCAAGAATATAACCTAGGCTTTGCCAGTCAGGCTCATCCATATCAAACTTAAATTCAGGTATGAGCAACCAGAGGAAAGTGGCTCATTATGGAGCTCCTTGCCTTGCTAGTATGAATTGCCCTAATAGCCAGGCGGCTGCCTTTGTTGGCAGCACTAGCAGTGACATTAGTTTCTCAGTGGTTGCAACATGGAGTTTCTGATGTAATAGTGGTATTGACAGAGAGCTGCAATGGTGATAGTTTTCTTGCTGGGCTAGTTCTGCAGTGGTTTTGTGCATTATTCCCAGAGGAATGGCCCCAGTTCTGAATCTCTACACCTTCCAACACACCTGAGAGCTACCCAATATCTTCAATATAATCCTTTTCTGCTATATCAGCAAGAGTCAGCAGCTTTTGTTTCGTACAGCTAAGGATCCTGACTTTGTATGATTGTGCGTCTTTTTCCCCACAGTGGGCTACAGTCTCCATTAGATGATTCGCCAACTATTTATTGAGAGCTTACTATATGATGGACAATGTCCTAGCCAGAGCTTACAGTATAGTGGCAGGGCAGGTACATACACGATTACACTAGAGTGTAATCAATGCTATGAAGTGATCGTGGGAAAGCACACATTGGAGGCACAGTCTATGTGTTCATCTTTGTATTTGAGGCTCTAATGCACTTCCATCATATAGAAGCATTCAGTTTATATTTGTGGAATGAATTTTGGGTGGAGACAAATAGAGCAGCAAAATGCTGGTGTCCTTCTCCATCAATAATATTCTCTTTGCATCCAACCTGTATTTCCTGTATGTCTGAGTCTTTAACTTAGGGTCACTTGAGGGCGGACCAGGAGTTGGAACTATCATTCATTCACTTAGTCAGTGTGCAAACGTTTATTGAACACATGACATGTACCAGACATTATACTAGGTGCTGGGAAACAATAGAGAATAACACAAGTCTATCTGCCTCACAAAATGATAGACACTAGTGAGTCCTTTACAAGTTAGTTGGTTTCTACCCATAGAGACGGAAAGTATTATAGGATGGTGGTTACCAAAGGCTGGGGAGAGAAGAATGGGGAGCTTTGTTTAATGGGTACAGAGTTTTCATTTAATTTTGCAAGACAAAAAGAGTTATGAAGATGGATGGGGGCCGATGGTTACACACAGTTTGAATGTACATAATACTACTGAGCTGTACATGTAAAAATGGCTAAGATGATACATTTTATGTATATATAACCACAATTGAAAAAAATTACACCCCCACCCCCAAAAATAGAACAATAAATTTACACATGTTGTTAAGGGAAAAAATGTGAGTTGGTTTCTAAAAATGAATGGTAAAAGCTGCTTTTGTTATGATTGTAAAAAGATAGAGAGATTTCATGTTTTCTCAGTGAGATTTACTTATATCCCACAGTAAATTTTGATTCATTTTTAAAAAGAAGCAGGTGATAGAGGATGGCTCATCTGGCTTAATGTGCACAGATAATTATCTTCTAGCTATGTATGAATTAGTCTGTTAATAATCAATATTTGCATAAGGAAGGAACCAGAATCTGCCTGGCTTTGAGACTGAAGTAGTTGCAAATAAGGCAAGGCACTGGAGAGATTTAACAAAAGAGAGTAAATTGGCCTGTGTCCATTTCTCTGTTTCTGCCAATTTCCTGTCAACTTCCATTTTAGCAGATTGACAACATGTTATAAACTGTGATTAAGTCTTCACAATGAAAGCTCATTTGCTGGGTATCTTCCCCATTCCTGTACCTCTGCTTCCTTTCCCTTGTATTCTAGAGCCCCTATTTTTCTTGCACTTTCTTCTTCCCTCACCTTTAGGTTTTTTCCTTCTTGTTTCCTCCTTTACAGTAGAAACTGCAGACAGAGTGTGAATCTATATAATTAATCAAAAAAATTTATTGAGTATTTTGTGTTCAACACTTACAGAATTCTTAGATTCAGATGAGCAAAAGTGAAAATAAAACAAGTAAAAGCAAAGATAAAGCAAACAGGCCAGGCATGGTGGCTGACGCCTATAATCCTAGAACTTTGGGATTCTGAGTCAAGAGGATTACTTGAGAGGATTACAAGAGCCCAGGAGTTTAAGAGCAGCCTGGGCAACATAGCAAGATCTCATCTCTACAAAAAATAAAAAATTAGCCGGGCATGGTGGTGTGTGCCTTTGGTCCCAACTACTCAGGAGGCTGAGGTGGGAGGATCACTTGAGCCTGGGAGGTCAAGCCTGCAGTGAGCAGTATTGCGCCACTGTACTCCAGCCTGAGTGATGATTATATTCTGTCTCCAAAAGCAAGCAAACAAACAAACAAAACAAAAAAATAAGCAGAGAACAATGAACTCTGATGCAATTGGATTTTCCTCTTGAAACGAGATCAGAAAGAGAGAGTTCTGTGTGGACTGAAGTTTGTAAGGGTGACTTCTCAGAAAGGGAGTGGGGGAGCTTTGTCTGAATCTGAAGGATTTGGCCAGATGAGAGGTGGTGATGTGAGTTTTCAGTGTCAGTTCTAGGCAGGATTATGTTGTGCTCTGAGGACAGCAGGAAGAGGAGAGATGTGAGTTCAGAGGTTTTGTAGGGAGCATGTAGGGAAGCCTCATGGGCCTTTCCAGTGTTAATTAAATCCCGTTATTTATCAGCTCCTACTTTGACTTTTTTTGTGTCTTCTCTGTAGGAGGCTATAGGAACTCAGCCTATTTTATTTCTCTGTTTAAAGCCACTGCTCTCCACCCCGATCCTTTGGTGTTGTTATTTCTTCAAGTCTACATATGGAGTGAGTTGCAAGTCTCCAGGCCATTCCTCTTTGCTGCCTCTGAACCTAACCACTTTCCATAGCGAAAGTTTCATTGCTAATCATGACAGAGAAATTGACAAAAGATAAAATTGCTGTTGTGGAGAAGGTTAAAAAAAAGATGAAAGTTGTTAGTCTTAACCCCTGCTCAATATTTTCTGTTGCTCATCTAAAAAATTGGAGAAGTAGGGCTTACCAGTCCATTCATTCAACAAAAATTGAGCAGTTGAACACACAAATACACACACATATACACACACAAGAAACAACTAGAAATAAGTGCTGAGAAAACACACCGATGTGATGAACAACTGGGTGGTGACTTCAGAATAAACAGTCAGGGAAGTCCTCTGTAGTAGGTAACAGTTAAACTGAGTCCTTAGAAGGAGCCATGTGAAAACAAGGGGGAAGTACATTTCAACCAGCATAGTGTGTTGGGGGAATAAAAAGAAAGCCAATGTGCCTGAAGCTCAGTGAATAAGAACAGAGAGGTACAAGGGAAGATCTGGGCCTTTTCAGATGAGGAATTTAGATTTTATTTTATATATGATGTATGGAAAGAACAAGAACAACAAAACAAAATGTGATGAGAAGCCATTTGAGAGTTGGCAAGTCATCTTGTGCTTTATATATTTTTAAAAACATCACACCAGCTTCTATGGAGGAACAAGAGTAGAAACAGACCAGTTATGAGGCTATTGTTGGGGGCTTGAACTAGGGTAGAAGTGGTGACAATGGAAGAAGTGAATGGATTTAGGATGTGGATTGAGAGTAGAGTCAATTGGATATGATGGCTGAGGGAAAGAGAAATTAAGCCTCTTAGGTTTGTGGCTTGAGCAACTGGGTGAGTGGTAGCTTCACATCCCATATCCTGGAATACTAACCCACACTTTTTGAATTCTGTCCTACTGTCCTTCTGTCATTTCTGAATCTCTTATAGCAACCTTCATCAGGAATGCATACAGAGTTAGCCAAATTGAATACAATATTTCAGTGATCATCTGTTGGTATCTACATGGGTCAAGAGGGAAGTAAGCACTATTGGATGCTCCCTAAGTTTGCTCTCACCCAGGAATACTGCATTTTGAGTATTACTTGTGTTAGCAGTGGTGAATCCGTATGGGTCTGCGGCAGCCTCAACTCTTGCCTCCTCGGAAGAAAGAATTTGACCGAGGGGCATAAGACAGAGTGAGAGAATGAGGCAAATTTTGGAGCAGGAGTGAAAGTTTATTCAAAAGCTTTAGAGCAGGAATGAAAGAAAATAAAGTACACTTGGAAGATGGCCAAGTGGGCAACTTGAGAGATCAAGTGTACTGTTTGACCATTGATTTGGAGTTTTATATGTTGGCATTCTTTTGGGGTCTGCATTACTTCTCCCTTTATTCTTCCCTTGTGGGGGTTGTCTGCCTGTGCGGTGGCCTACTGGCTTTTGAGGGGGGCCGCATGTGCACTGTGTTTACTGGAGTTGTATGCACGCTCACTTGTGGCATTTTTCCCTTACCAGTCTAGTGGTCATATACCAGGTATACTTTGCCTTTTGCCTCTTTTTTTTTTTTTTTTTTTTTTTAATGCGGAGTCTCGCTCTGTCACCCAGGCTGGAGTGCAGTGGCGCAATCTTTGCTCACTGCAACCTCCGCCTCCCAGGTTCAAGCAATTCTCCTGCCTCAGCCTCCTGAGTAGCTGGGACTGCAGGCCCGCCACCATGCCCAGCTAATTTTTATATTTTTAGTAGAGACTGGTTTTCACCATGTTGACCAGGATGGTCTTGATCTCTTGACCTCATGATCTGCCCACCTCGGCCTCCCAAAGTGCTGGGATTACAGGTGTGAGCCACCACGCCTGGCCTAAAACCTCTTATTTCTATGAGAGACAAAAGGATGTACTGTGTGATGTCTCATTACACCCATCGTTGTACCGATGAGAAACCTCAGCAAAATCCCAGAGGTAAGTGTTGACAGTTTCAAAGGTCAGAAGGCCCATGACCTTGCATGTAAAATCAAAAGGTCAGAACTATTATGTTGTCAGGGTGACACCCTAAAGAGGGGAGGATGGGTAGGCAGTGTTCTCCCTCCTCAAAGAAAATTTTGTCATTTTACCCTTATAATTGCCACATATTTTTTCCAGATACCTTTCATGTAGCCCACCCCCAATAAGTAAATATATTAGAATTTCACTGTGTAATGAGAATAAAAGAAAGGACATTAGATGATAAGCTTTTGTGATCTTCTCCTCTCTCCTCCCTTCAGCCCTGACTCCAGTGTCTCCAGCTGAGAGGCTGAGCTTGCCAGCTCCATTTCTGACTGCTCATGGAGCAGAATCAGTGACCAAGGAGAAAAGGGCTGAGTGAAGAAACAAGTGTGAGTGCCAAGATGATGCCAAGGGCTGTGATTTCCTGGTGGGAAGAAAGAAGGAATAGAAGCCAAAGGAAGGGGGACGAAAAGCAAAACCAAGAATCACAAGGAATCAAGTTCGGAGAGAATTTTGGTAGAGATTTTGAGAGGGGGGCTTTAAGGCAGCCATGGACATACTGAAGCAAGAGGAATGAAGGGAAAAAAGAAAAGGGGGGAAAAAAAGAAGAAGAATGGGGCCAAGGAGGATTTAAGGCTACCATTATGGGTTACAAGTTGAATTCTTTTTAATATTCTTCAAGCAATGACAGTAAAGATTCAAATAACTTTTAAATTACCTTTGATTTCTAAACCAAGTTTCTTGGAATGTGAAAGTCGCCAAGACTGGGCCCTGCAGGGCCTGGGTTGGGCTACTACTGCCTATGGAGATTCTGAGGGTATTAACCTTAATAATGGCATGAAATCAATAAAAATCATCCAAAAGCTTTTTTCTGAGCATCTATTGTATGTGCAGCATTGTATAAGGCATGGAAGAAAAAGCAAAATAGTATAATGTGTGGCCATGTCCCTGCAGGTGTTATATTTAAGTAAATGACCCATTTCCACGTGGGCAAGTAAGTAATAGCACTCCACCAAAACTGTCACCAGACTGTGAGGGCTGTAAGTTGGTAGGAAGAAGTACTAACTAAATGTAGAACTTAATATCTATTTTTCCTTATTTGATTTTTAAACTTCACCCCAAAATGTAATAATTGCCGTAAGCTTTAAGATTTTATAATTCCAATAATATATACCAAACAAAAATACCATTCCTAGAAAAAAAAGTCTGGAAAAAAGGTAAAGATTAATAGTCATATTTCTGGTTGACCATTCTCTGAGTGATCTTTTTTTTTTCCTTTCTACTTTTCTGAGTTTTTCAGCTTTTCTGAAATAATATGTATGACATTTCAAGGAATTTTTTAAGCTGTTATTTTAGAATTATAGTTCTAATAATGATAAAAGACATTTTCTGACTATCCTACAATAAGATACG
Source organism: Pan paniscus (assembly GCF_029289425.2). Lineage (NCBI taxonomy): Eukaryota > Metazoa > Chordata > Mammalia > Primates > Hominidae > Pan > Pan paniscus. The sequence goes on from NC_073258.2 coordinate 103,261,573, forward strand.
AGGCTAAAAACAAATATGATCTAATCTACTTTTAGAGCCTAGGCCTGAGGAAGAAAAGGGTAAAAGAAAACCATATTCCATGATGGAGAAAAAAGTCTAGAACTTACTCAAATTCTTTCTTCTAAACATATCAAGTGATCTATTTGTAGCGACCAGGTCTTTGTGTAAACATTCCAGCCATTTGCCTAATCATCTGGTTTAAATTTTAATGGATTTAACCTTGGAAAGAGGGCCGTGTCTACACTGAGAGTCGATACCTGGTTTCTGATGTCAGTTGTGCATTGTAGCTGACTTCCTGTGTCTATGATTGAGCTGTCTCACTGGCGTTGCCCATGGGTTCTTCATCTTAAAAATGAGCATTTTACATACATTGATGATGGGAATGTAAAATGTACAGTCACTGTGAAAACAGTTTGGTTGTTCCTCAAAAAGTTAAATATAGAATTACCCAGTATACATTACCCAGTAATACCCAGTATACCCAGTATACCCTGCCCAGTAATTCTCGTACGTATAGAATCAAAAGCAGAGATTCAAACACATACTTGTACACAAATGTTTTAAGCGTGACCCACAATCTCCAAAAGGTAAAAAAAACTCAATTGTCCATCAGAAGATGAATGGATAAAGAAAATGTGAGCCGGTCGCAGTGGCTCAAGTCTGTAATCCCAGCACTTTGGGAGGCTGAGGCGGGTGGATCATGAGGTCAGGAGATCGAGACCATCCTGTCTAACACAGTGAAACGCCATCTCAACTAAAAATACAAAAAATTAGCTGGGTGTGATGGTGGGTGCCTATAGTCCCAGCTACTTGGGAGGCTGAGGCAGGAGAATGGCATGAACCCGGGAGGTGGAACTTGCAGTGAGCTGAGATCGCGCCACTGCACTCCAGCCTGGGCAACAGAGCAAGACTCCGTCTCAAAAAAAAAAAAAAAAAAAAAAGAAAGAAAATGTGATATTGTGGTATTCACATATAATGGGATATTAATGAGCCATGAAAAAATGATGTTCTGATACATGCTACAACATGGATGAACCTCGAAAACATTATGCTAAGTGAAATAAGCCAGACACAAAAGGAAATATATTGAATCATTCCATTTATGTTAGGTGCCTAGAATGAGCAAAGTCAGAAACAAAGTAGATTAGAAGTTGTCTGGGACTGGGGGAGGCAATAATTGAAGTTATTGTTTAATGGGTACAGAGCTTCTGTTTGGAGTGACAGAAAATTTTTGGAAATAGCTAGTGGTGGTGGTTGCACAACATTGCATCTGTAATTAATGCCACTAAATTGTGTACTTAAAATTGGTTAATATGGCAAATTTTATGTTATATATCTTACTACAACAAATGAGAGATTTAATAAGATATTTCTGAAATATCTTTGAACTCTAATATATATATATATATAATTATTGGTAGACATGGGGTTTCGCCATGTTGCCCAGGCTGATCTTGAACTTCTGAGCTCAGGCAATCCACCTGCCTTTGAATTCTAACAGTCTGTAATACCATAGGCAAAGGGCTACTGTAAGAAGAGGGAATTGATCTGAGTCTTGAAGGATGTGTTAAAATAGGGGTCCACAGTCCCTGGGCCGCAGACCATTACCTGTTCGTGGCCTGTCAGGAACCAGGCGGCGCAGCAGGAGGTGGCAGTGGGCGAGCCATTACCGCCTGAACTCTGCCTCCTGTCAGATCAGCTGCAGCATTAGCTTCTCATAGGAGCATGAACCCTATTGTGAACTGCACACATGAGGGATCTAGGTTGTGCACTCCTTATGAGCATCTAATGCCTGATTTGAGGTGGAACAGTTTCATCCTGAAACCATCCCCCACCTCTCCGTGGAAAAATTGTCTTCCACAAAACTGGTCCCTGGTGCCAAAAAGGTTGGGGACTTCTGTGTTAGAATTTGTCCACTAGAATGCTTCAAAGATGGGAAAACCTAAAAATGGCAAACAGGAGGCTGCAGGCCACATCCAGCCGGGAGTTAAGTTTTGTGTGGCTTTCACAGTGTTTATCAACACAGCATTTAGGATTTTAAAAAATTGGTTGCTAAAATTTAAAAGCCGAGAGTATCGATCTAAAAATTCTGATTCCTGGTTTCTCTGGAAACATTGAACAATCTGGTAATACCAGACCCATCCTCTCAACAGGAGTTATGAAATGGCTGCTCCCTTTATGCAGTATTTGAACTTTCTGTACTCTCCGTATTGTTTTATTCCCAGCTGGCTTCTTAATTTCTGATACTTGCATTTGAATTTCTGATCCCTAACATAAAACAAGAATCAGGTAAATTGTTTCTGAGGGCTCTGTCCCTGGGTTGTCAATTTATAAAGTATTAAATTTTGTTTTCTTTTTGTTTCTTTCTTGCCTCATCTGCAATATAGAAACAACTCTTCTAGGCTACCACATAGGGCTTCAGAGTTCTGTAACTGACACAAATATGTGTAAATAATTTTGCGAGCATAGAGTTATAAAGAATACTTAGACTACTCATGCATGCAGTTTCTGAAGTTGGGTCACTGTTGTCTAGAATAGTTAAAACATTTTATAACTACTTTTATGACTACAAATTTTATTGGTTTTATTTTTCATTTCAAAGAAAGTCAAAAGTATTACTTTAGTTTTGAACAAAAAATGCACAGAAGTACCTAAAAGAAAACGAAAAAATCCTTCCTGTTTTACTTCCCTAGGGGTAACCACAGTTAGCACTTGAGTGTTTTTCTTTCCAGACCTTTGTTTCCGTTTGTGTCTTTGTTTTAGTTTTAGGTTTTGCACCTACAATTACATAGATATTTGAATATGTATTTATATGAACATAGAAACATAGAACATATGGGTTTTTCCCGAAAATACATGCTTTGCAACTTGCTTTTAAAAAATTTGACAGTATGTCATAATCATTTTTCCATATGTATACACAAATGTATATGTTTCATTGTGATGGCTACGAAGTATTCAGAGCATGGATGTAATTTATTTTAGCATTTCACTTTTGACAGATATTTCAGTTATTTCTGATTTTTACTAACATAAATGCGATAATACTTTTTGGCAATGTGATGGGCAAATGACGGTGTCTCATTTTGTTTAATTTGAACTTCCCTTCTTAATCACTGAGATGGAACATCTTTGCCTATGTTTATTAGCCATTTTTATTTCCTCTCCGGGAATTATCTGCTTATATCCTGAGTTGCTTACCAAGTTGTGGACATGAAAATAATGTAACTAGAAAATACATGTATGTAGTTATATACTAAGGGATGTTTCAAAACCTCACTCCTGTCTTGGAGTGTATGTTCTTGTTCCTTCCTAACATGTCAGCTTCCTCTTATTACGGCTTGTAGATCACCAGATTAGCAACATTTGTTCTTCGTTCAGAACAACTAGCTAGGGGCAACGTGTAATTTACAAAGAAATGCAGAGGTTACAATCTGATGATGCAAAGAGAAGTAATAGATATAAAACATACATGGAGCAAATCTAACAAAAGATAATGAAAATTGCTTTCTTTTGAGCAGTGCTTTGCAGTGTTAAAGAAGATGTGTATATAAATAGCTAAAAGATTAAGCAAAAAGGTAAGTGCTATAGCATTGTAATAGGGATTCCAGGGAAACAGATATAAGTTGAGAGTGTGGGGACTGGTATTGTGGAACCAGAAAGAACTCCAAGAAGGATGGTAGAGAGAGAAAAGTTGGGATGGAAAGCCTTCTTCGAAGTGGAAGATAAACAATGTGAAGAGAAAGGACAAAAGAAGGACCAGCTCCCATTAGATTGAGCACAGCATTTAGAATGCCTGGGAAGTGACACAGGAGTGAAGACTCCCCTATTAACCTTCTTTCTTCTGAGCACCATACTCCTGTTAAGTCAATCTTAAGGCTGTGCCATTTTTATCAGCCATATCTCACTAGTGGTTTATCTGGGGTTTGAGATGAACTGAAATCTTCTAATGTTTCCACACAGACATTGTCTGTGACCACAGGAGGAATACGCTACATGTGAACCATTCTATCCCTGATTTTTAGTCACCATGACATCCATTAACTCATTGAGTCCTTTATTATCTAATGTGACAGCATTCCAAAGATAGGTATTGTCCTCCTAGTATGCATTAGGGCTGTGGTAGGTGGTAGCGAGACAAAGGTGAACATGGCAGGTTTCCTTCCTTGTGTAACCTCAAGTTTATCGCAGGTGGGTTAAGTGGAGTACTTAGATACTTAGCTAGAACATGTGAGTACCCAAGTCTTAGAGGTAGTGTGTCCGGATTTGAATCTGTTTCAAGGCCTGATCTTCACTCTTGTTAATAAGGGTTAGCCTGCAAAGGTTCTCTACCACTTGTATGAGTCTGGTGGGATAGAACACTCATACATACCAAGTTAGGCAAACAGATTTAATACTCACAGATAAGCAGCAAGGATAAACCAAAGCCTAGGATCCCTGACAAGCTGGTCCTCCAGAGCTCAGGAAAGCCGTCCAGAGTGGGGTGGAGTCTTAGCTGCACAGACCCCATGTCACAATACAGCTAAGGACACCGAAAGCACACCACCCTGGGCTTTTATATCCTGGGTGCAATGGGGCTTGCTGAGCTCAAGTGTTGCAGAATATAGCCCGGTGGTTCCGGGCCTTTTTCCTTATGTCAGGATGTCATATTCTCAGTGCATTCTGTAAGAAATCTGGGTGGGTCAAGGTCATCCAGAGACCTGTCCTCCTGCATAGCCTTGTTGGGAAGGACCAACAGGTGGCTTGCTGGTGCCTGAGACACAAGAGACTGGTGAGATGAGCTGAGAATGGGAGGTGATAATTCACATTCTCATTCAGGGAAGCCTTGGCTTTTATTTATATTATATTTTATTGTACCTGTTTACAGAAGATCAGTATGCCTTAGCAGATGGAGGAAGTTTTACTTACACTTAAAACATTTTTTTTTTTCTTGTAGAACCAGTTAGTTCACATGGCCCTCTGGCATACTAGAAAGCTGCAGTGGCTCTAATAATGGTGGCATTATAATAGAATCTAACTGGACATTTGTTACTTCGTTCAGGGTTCATATTGTTCAGATTATTTTGTTTTGTATTATCTTGTTTTATTGCTTGCTGTAAATTGTAAATGTTACAATAACAAACTGACCCAGGGTGAGAACAATTTTCAACTTGCTGGATTTCTATATAAATAATACAATCTGTGTATCTCCCACATCGGTTTGCTCAGATAGTTTATAAAACACCAATAAAATGTCTGACTTCAGGATTAAGGAAGCTGTGTAGTACGGTGGATAGACACTTGATAAGTGTTGGAAGGTAAGGCTTCTGATCTTATTTCTGCCACTTCTAATTGTGGAGCACAAACCACAAATTTATTTCCTCTTAGGTAAAATAGGGAGAGTTCAATTGACAAGGGTGTCCTTAGTGTCCTATCCAGCTGCCAAAAACAACAGCCACCCTGGAACCAAACCCATGACTTCAAGAGACACAAGTGTGTGCTGACCCCAGAGATGCATGGCTGCATATCTTCCTGGTTATACATTTGCTGTGCCACCTGACAGCATGACCTTCAATCTGTCCTCTCCTCTATCTACAAGCCTAGGTCCCTTAGCTTCTTGGAACTTCCATTTCTTCAACTGTAATATAAGGAAAATAATAGTACTGTTACTGGAATGGGGTCCTGATCAAGACTCCAGAGATGGTTCTTGGATCTCACACAAGAAAGAATTTAAGGCAAATTGATATGGCAAAGTGAAAGTAAGTTTATTAAGAAAGTAAAGGAATAGCAAGCAGGCTCTGTGGTGCAATGGATAAGCGCATTGGACTTCTAGCCTAAATCGAAAGAGATTCAAAGAAAGTAAAGAAATAGAGAATGGCTACTCCATAGACAGAGCAGCCCTGAGGGCCTCTGGTTGCCCATTTTTATGGTTATTTCTTGATTATATGTTAAACAAGGGGTGGATTATTCATGCCTCCTGTTTTTAGACCATGTAGGGTAACTTCCTGACATGCCCATGGCATTTGTAAAGTGTCATGGTGCTGGTGGGAGTGTAGCAGTGAGAACGACCAGAGGTCACTCTCATCACCATCTTGGTTTTGGTGGGATTTAGCAGGCTTCTTTACTGCATGCAACCTGTTTTATTAGCAAGGTCTTTATGACCTGAATCTTGTGCTGACCTCGTGTATCATCCTGTGACTAAGAATGCCTTAACTTACTGGGAATGTAGGCTAGCAGGTCTTAGCGTTATCTTATCAAGCCCCTATTTAAGATACAATTGCTCAGGTTCAAGCACCTCTGACAGTACCTCTGTCATAGGAGTGCCTCGCGGTCAGAACAAATTTATAGACAAAAATGTAATGTGATGTACAGAAATTGGAAGTGAGGTACAGAAACAGCTGGATTGGTTACAGCTCAGCATTTGCCTTATTTGAACACAGTTTGAACACTCAGCAGTAAACGACTGGTTGAGCCATGGCTGCTGGGATTGGCCAAGACTCAGCGATTGTTACAGGCACATACTCCTAAGTTAGGTTTTCAATCTTGCCTACCTATTAAGTTAGGTAGCAGTTCATCCACAAGGACTCAAATATAGAGGGATGGAGTCCTTCTCAGGCCACGTTTAGTTTGCTTTAACACACTAAATAAAGAAGACATTTTTGAAATGAAAACAGTGAAATTCCAGATGAACAGTAAATAGAACTACCAGTCAGTGAGTCATGTTTCTTGGCTGACCCACAGTGAAAATGCATAAAAACACTGGAGAAGGTATAATATAAAATGACATTTAATGAAGAAGACTTCAGTAAATCGATGAGGAAGTTAGAATTTTTCAGAGGCTGAAAAGTAAGTGAAAGCAGAAACACAAAAAGGTCAAAGAGGTTGGCTTTTACCATGGAGACATTTACCAAAGCAAACTCTGGTTTTCTTCCTTGAGAAGCACAAATGACCTGGAGCCAAGGCTTGTTACAGTAGGTAACTAGGCAGACATGAACAGGGCCGGAGAGGCCCCCCTTCATCAGGAATGTCTGGCAACCATCAGGTTGATGGTCAGGCGGTTGTTAAACTGCCTCTGCAAAATAACAATTTGTTGCAGCCAGCGCCAGGGCAAGGCAGTCTCCCAATAGGTAGAAACACCTGAAACTGGTGATCAGCATCTTCCCGATGGAGTTGGGCGGGCGGGTTCACGCATGTTCACCAAGCAGCAAAATGGCAGAGTTTAACTGGTGTAAGACCTTCTAGGAACACTCGACTGGTAAGGGAAGAATGCCTCAAGTGAGCATGCGTACAACTCCAGTAAACACAGTGCACAAGCGGCCCCTCTCAAGTGCTGGCAGGTCACTGCGCATGCGGAATGCCAACATATAAGACCCCAAGTTGAGGGTCAAACCACGCACTTGATCTCTCAAGTCACCTGCTTGGCCTCTTCCAAGTATACTTTACTTCCTTTTGTTCCTGCTCTAAAACTTTTAAATACACTTTCACATCTGCTTTAAAACTTGCCTTGATCTGTCCTTATGCCTTATGCCCCTCAGTCAAATTCTTTGTTCTGGGGAGGCAACAATTGAGGTTGCTGCAGACCCAAACAGATTCAGATTCACTGCTAACAGACTCGGCTGAATTGAGGGTGGAATAGCAGACCCCTGTCAAACCTAGAAGACATAAAAGGTGAAAGTGCTGATGTCTTCTTGGATTTCTTCTTCTCCCTTTTCTTTTGGAAGCGAATTGTTCAGTAAGTCCTCTTCATTCTGTAATCCAGTCATTGCTCCTGATCTTCAACCCTTCAGGCATTGACACCCTCCACCAGAGAAAATCTCACTTACATGTGGAATCTTAAAAAAAAAAAAAGTCAAATATATATAGAGAAAAAAAACGGTGGTTGTGGTTACCAGGGGAAGGGCAGGGATTGGGAGGAGGGAGGAAATGGAGACAGGTAGGTTAGAGTTTACAAAGTAGCAGATGTGTAGGATGAGCAAATCTAGATATCTAATGAACAACATGAAGTCTATAGTTAATAAAATTGTACTTTATTTAGGAATTCTGCTAAATGAGTAGATTTTAGCTCCTCGTGAACATACACACACACAAATGGATAACTGCATGAGATGATGGATATGTTAATTTGCCTCACTATAGAAACCATATTACTATCTATATGTATCCCACAACATTATGTTGTATGCCTTAAATACACATACACGATAAAATTTATTTAACACAATTTAAAAAAATAAAGTCATGGGTATTGGAGTATATTTAGATTTGCACAATTTATAGCATGTGGTAGGTACTCAAAATATATTAGTTTTCTCCATCTTCAACTAGAAAACAGAGGAGATTGTAATGTTAAAGATGCTTGAGAAGAATGTTACACATTAAAAGCAGAATTTTAAGAATCTTAATGTAATAGCAGTGTTGGAAAGAAAAGCATTAGAGAATAGGATAGTGTTAGGACACGGTTTACGACATTGCTTTTCAAACTATTTCTGATGAGGAGCCTCTTTCTCTCTCTTTCTCTCTCCTTCCTTCCTTCCTTCCCTCTTTCTTTGTTTCTTGCTTGCTTGCTTGCTTGCTTTCCTTCCCTCTCTCTCTTTCTTTCTTTCTTTCTTGTTGCCCAGGCTGGAATGTAATGGCACAATCTTGGCTCACCGCAACCTATGCCTCCCAGGTTCAAGTGATTCTCCTGCCTCAGCCTCCCGAGTAGCTGAGATTACAGGCATGTGTTACCATGCCTGGCTATTTTTGGTAGAGACGAGGTTTCTGCATTTTGGTCAGGCTGGTCTCAAACTCCTGACCTCAGGTGATCCACCTGCCTCAGCCTCCCAAAGTCCTCAGGTGTGAGCCACCACGCCCCGCCTCTTTCTTTCTTTTTTAATCTACTGCAGGTCATCTGTAAGATACAATTAAAACTTACTAGCTAAATGAAATTTAAACTGGCATAGGGAAACACAAGCCTAGTGTTCTATTTTTGGATCCAACCAACAGACATAAAATTACTTTGTCAAATTGCTGTCAATTCTTCTGACAACTCCCAATTTCTGTACTTGCCTTGGACTGGGAACCAGCTGTTCATGGAAGGGCACTGCTCTAAAGTAGCACTGGCCAGGAGCTGCTGCAATAATCCTCTGTCAATGCCCTCCAGCCAAAGACCAACAGGAGCACACCTATTATTGATCAAGTTAGGTTTGTGAAATCACTTTGCAATAATTTTAAGTGAGAAAATGACAGTGAAAGAGATCTGATCTAACCAATCTTCATCTTGCCTTTAACCTTCAAACTGCCCTTAATCATTCCTGGGCTTAGGCCAAGATAACTTTGGGAGACATTTAGTTTACAGTTTAAATGATAATAGCCTTTGACCAAAACTAAACCACCTTGGTAAAGCTTATGAAAGGCCACTAGGTTAGGAGGCTGTGAGGAGCCTGAATTTCGGCTAAGGGATAGACGCAAACATTACCAGCTGTTATTCCGGAGGTCACAGATTTGCAACTTTTCCAATTACTCCTGCAGATAACATCATCATTGTAGAATTTAAGAATGACCTTTTGAGATGTCTTTTCAGGTTTTTGCATTTCTGATGACCAATGGGTCTACCTGGACCCACCAACCCTCACCAACAAGGCCTGCCAAACTATACTTGAAAAGCCCTGGCCTTCAAATTTTCATGGCAATTGATTTGAGTAATAACTCTGTCTCCCATGTGTGGTGGCCAGCATCATGTCAAACTCTTTCTTTATTGCAATGTCATGGTCACAGTGAATTGGTTTTGTCTGTGCAGTGGGTGGGAAGAACCTGTTAGCAGCAGAATGTATCCTAGTGACACGGCACCAAAGTATGTTGGCTGCGGCAAATCCATATGGGTCTGCAGCAACCTCAATTCTTGCCTCCTCAGAAGAAAGAATTCCACGGAGGGGCATAAGGCAGAGTGAGAGACCAAGGAAGGTTTTAGAGCAGGAGTGAAAGTTTATTAAAAAGCTTAAGAGCAGGAAAGAAAGGAAATAAAGTACACTTGGAAGAGGGCCAAACAGGTGACTTGAGAGATTGTAACAGCCCAAGGAGTTCACCTTGCCCGCTGCCTAGACAGAGCTGATCCATCAAGACAGGGGAATTGCAATAGAGAAAGACTAATTCACACAGAGCTGCCTGTGCGGGAGACCAGAGTTTTGTTTTTTGTTTTTGTTTTTTTTTGAGACAGAGTTTCACTCTTGTTGCCCAGGCTGGAGTGCACTGGCGTGATCTCGGCTCACCACAACGTCCGCCTCCCGGGTTCAAGCGATTCTCCTGCCTCAGCCTCCCGAGTAGCTGGGATTACAGGCACGCGCCACTACGCCCGTCTAATTTTGTATTTTTAGTAGAGATGGAGTTTCTCCATGTTAGTCAGGCTGGTCTCGAAATCCTGACCTCAGATGATCTTCCTGCCTCGACCTCTCAAAGTGCTGGGATTACAGGCATGAGCCACCGCACCCGGCCAAGACCAGAGTTTTATTATTACTCAAATCAGTCCCTCGGAGCACTGGGGGAGCAGAGTTTTTAAGGATAATTTGGTGGATGGGGGGAAGCCAGTGAGCCAGGAGTGCTGATTGGTCAGAGATGGAAAATAATAGGGAGTCGAAGCCATCTTCTTGTACTAAGTCCATTCCTGGGTGGGACCACAAGATCAGATGAGCCAGTTTATTGATCTGGGTGGTGCCAGCTGATCCATCAAGTGCAGGGTCTGCAAAACATCTCAAGCACGGATCTTAGGAGCAGTTTAGGGAGGGTCAGAATGTTGTAGCCTCCAGCTGCATGACTCCTAAACCATAATTTATAATCTTGTGGCTAATATTAGTCCTACAAAGGCAGTCTAGTCCCCAGGCAAGAAGGAGGTCTGCTTTAGGAAAGGGCTGTTACTGTCTTTGTTTAAACTATAAACTATAAACTAAGTTTCTCTCAAAGTTAGTTCAGTCCATGCCCAGGAATGAACAAGGACGGTTTGGAGGTTAGAAGCAAGATGGAGTCTGTTAAGTTAGATCTCTTTCACTGGCTCAGTCATAATTTTGCAAAGGCGGTTTCAAGATCAAGTGCAGGGTTTGACCTTTTGACTTGGTTTTATATGTTGGCATACTTCCAGGGCCTTGCATTACTTCTGCCCTGATTCTTACCTTGGGGCGTGCTCTCCACATGCGCAGTGCCCTGCCAGTGCTTGGGAGAGGCTGCATACACAGTGTGTTTACTGGAGTTGCACGCATGCTCACTTAAGTCGTTCTTCCCTTACCAGTAGAGTGTTCCTAGAGGAAGGTCCTATAGCAGTTAAGCTCCACCATTTTGCCTCTTAGTGCACATGCTTGGACCCATTTGCTCAGTTCCTAAGATCTTATTGGAAAGTTGCTGATCACCAGTTTCAGATTTTTTTCTACCTATTGGGGAACTGCCTTTCCCCTGGCACTGGCTGTGACCAATTATCATTTTAGAGAGACGGTTAACAACCACCTGACCATCACCTGATGGTTGCCTGATATTCCCGGTGGTGTTGGGGGTGGGGGGTCCTCTGCTGCCCTGTTCATGTCTGACTAGTTACCTACTGTAACAAGCCCATTAGGTGGTTACGTTTATAGCAAGGCAGACTGCACATCCTGGGACATCTTAGTAGAAGCGAGTGAGAAAGGCTTATTTTAGGATTTGGGCTTGTATTAGGTGATACTGAGAAGTGGAGCTTTGCCAGGATTGGTTGCTGTCAAGGGAGTAGAGGCAATTTTATGACTGGGTATTTTAACAAATCTTATTGAAGGGGGCAGGAATAAACTGAGTCTAAAACTTTAATTGGCAGAGGCAAGATCCTCTCATATTAGCTAGGATGGGGGATATTTTGGTTATTTTTGTGGTTTGGACATGTTTGTTTTTCTGTTCAGACATCGTGATGGAGTGCTCTTGTTTTTGTCATGATCACAGAGTGCTCTGGTCTGACGTTGATGTTCAGTGAAACTGTTTATGTTCCACACCAAGGCCTAAATATGAGTGCCAGGCCAACTTTCAGTTGTCAGGGGCTGCTTTTTCCTTTCTTACCTCTATGGGGTGATATAGTTCCTGTAAGGGTAAAAACTTGGGAAAGGATAAAGGAACAAAATGTGGTGGATTGCTATAGAGGACTAGCATTGATCCTCAAACTTTGACATGCATCAGAATCTCCTGGCAGACCTATGAAAATATGGGGGCTGCCCCCTCCGCCAGAGTTTCTGATTCAGTAGGTCTAATGTGAGACTTGAAAATTTGCATTTCTAACCAGTCCTCAGGTGTTGTCTATGCTACCAGACCACACTTTGAAAACCACTGAAGTAGATGGAAGTATCAAAAGTGAGGATGATTACAGTGTAAGAAAACTGACCCAATAGAGTTATCTGCAATTCTCAAGATAAAAATCTAGAGCGGGCCAGCTGCAGTGGCTCATGCCTGTAATCCTAACACACTGGGAGGCCGAAGCGGGTGGATCATCTGAGGTCAGGAGTTCGAGACCAGCCTGGCCAACATGGTGAAACCCTATCCCTACTAAAAACACAAAAATTAGCCGGGCATGGTGGCGCATGCCTGTAATCCCAGCTACTCGGGAGGCTGAGGCAGGAGAATTGCTTGAACCCAGGAGGCAGAGGTTGCAGTGAGCCGAGATTGCGCCACTGCACTCCAGCCTGGGCCACAAGAGTGAGACTCCATCTCAAAAAAAAAAAAAAAAATCTAGAGTGGTCTCTATGTGACTCTCTAATGCAATTCTAACACTGTATGATTGTGCATTTTCCTATTTTAAATTACCAGTCTTTCAGAGGGAAGAGTATATAGGAAGATTCTTCCCAAAATAATTTCTGTAAATTGTTGACAGCCGAAGTTTGTAATGCACATAAAAGTAAAACTTTTATGTGTTTATTGTTCATTTTCCAGGAAGTTCTCAATTACAAATAGGCAGATTTATTTTAGGGAAACAGATTAGTAAAACCAGTTTTTCACTAGATTATTTACAAATTGTCTCACTATACGTTATACATATTACATGCAAAGGAGGCCTTATGATCCTTTTTTAACTATTCTCTCATCAATATTAAGATAGAATTCTTTAAAAGGAATGTAACTGCTCACCCTTTTGAAGTGTTTAAATGTCTTCACTAAAAATTTGACATTTTCTACTTGCTTTGGTTTACTTTTTCCTGAAAAAAGTGAACACAGTGAAAGGAAGTGATAAATAGGGATGCAAATGGGTTATCCTTTCTTGTTCTAAAAAATTAGTCTTAAGTTTATTTTTCTCTCTATAGGAGATAAAAGATGTATGACATGGACCACTTATGGTTTAAGCTGAATTGCCTCTGTCTTATAATTTTTACTGAGATTCAGTTTATGTTTGACCTAAAAAATTTAAGTATCATACAAAGAGTTTATATAAGAACTTAATATAATTTTCTATAGCTCTTTTAACAAGTTGTAAACTATTTTATTAACCCTTTCTTTAAAAGGCTACCAAGAAGCTGATAATTCATGAGAAACAGATAAAATGACTATAAATTATTCCTCTCAAATAGGACATTTGGCCCTCTTTCTAAAATAATTTCATCATCTCTTTAGAGAGAATAAATAGTCTTTGGCAGGGAGCTAGATCTTGCAGATCTAACAGGGGGTTTTCCGTGTTGCATCAGAATAAGAATTCAAATAGAATAAGATAATTAACTTGAAACTCCAGGCTTGGGTCCACTCCTGACTATCTACTGGACCAGGAACCTGTCTTGTGCCTTGCTCTGATGAGTAATTAACTTCAGTTTCTTCATTTGTGAAGTAAAGGGCTTAGACTAGATCATCTTTAGGGATTCCCTGAGCTCTGAAATGTTTACACTGTTAGAATAGGCCTAAGGCTATCAGTTTCAATTATTTTGTACTCATCTGTTTCACAGCTCTTCTTGAATATTTTGTTCAATATCAGAAGGATGTTGAGAACAGGGCATGTAAGGAGATGGTGAAAGGTCTAGGAACATGTTAGTAAGAATTGGAGGAACGGAGCTTGGAAAAGTGGTTCAGGGTGGGAGAAGTATGAGATCTTTTTCTCTGAAAAATATGGAATGTCTCATGTGAAGAAGGCAAACATGTATTCCAAGAACAATGGGTGAAACTTGCAAGGAGACGATTTCAGTTCCTATATACCCCTTTATCTCCAACTTCCAGTCCCTGATCCTCCAGAAGATCTTTTGATCTCTGGGCCACTGGCTTAAACTCTCCTCCTCAAAATCCAGTCCCACCTCCTCCACAAATTTTTATGTAAGTTCTAAAACTCCAGCTTCCCTAGAAAATCCTTTAAACATCAACTGCCTGCTTTATCTTTCCTTTCCTTGCAAAATTTTCAGAGAGCACTCCAGCCTGATCTCTAGGCTCAGAGTATACAGGTCACTTGTGTCAATGCCGACAGCCAGAAAATAAACCTGGCACAGGCCCTGGTACGTGCAGCTAGTCTTGCTTTGCTGTACCTTACAACTCCTCCTACTTCCTGGTGTTCTGTAATCAGACTCCTCAGCCACAGACCTTCCTATACAATGCCTCCTGTGAATATATCCTGGATCCCTACTGCAAAGAATTCATGTCCCTTGGACAGAAACAGATCTTCTAAATTACAAAGCCCTTTTGTCTCCACTTTTGAAAGAGCCTATCAAATTTAGAGAGGAGTTAGAAAGATTAGTGGCCATTTATAACTCCATTCATAGGAACCTCCACTGGCCACTAAGGGGTGTTCTTTACACCCATGATTATACTGTGGTTATCAGACATTCCAGAAAGCCCCCAAATGAATGTCTTACCTCTAGAGGGAATAAGTGGCCAGAACTTCTCCCAGGTCCTCCTACAATTGACCAGGAAATGGCTGAGTTATGGGGCCTGATAGGGACAATATTAGAGGCCTTTTCCTCTAAGGTGAAGTGGTCTAGGGTTGAATTATGTACTCAGAAGAAAGGGGAACATCTTAAGGCCTACATGGAATGATTTATACAAACTTTTGAAAGGTTCACTGCATTAAATTCTGAAGCCCTAGGACATAAAAAATTTTAAAATTCTGCCTTGGTTAGAAATCACCCTGATACAAAGAGGCAAATCCAAAATAGTGTCATTGGCTGGACAGGTCATTCTCTCAATGTTATTATAGAAGGAGCTATGCAATTCTTTAAAAATAACTTGCAGGAAAATAAGAGGAAAAAGGGATTAAAGTCAATAGTACTTGCTTTGAAAATTGATTCTTTACAAAAACAAAATCATAACTCCAGGGAAAACTCAAAACCCACTCACCTTTCTCCCCAACCACAAAGCTTTGTCTTCAGATGTTTGCAGATATTATAAAAAACAAGGGCATTGGAAAAACAGCTGTCCTAGACTTATGAGAAAGGAAAGCTTAAATAACAATCTCCCTAGACCCCAGCACCTTCACAAGGTCAGCTTTCTCTCTTCTGTGGGACAATACCCCATCGATTGATGGGGTCAGCTGATTTTCAGTCACCCCCTAGATCCCACTATTAAACTTACAGTAGAGGATTGGGAACTGAAATTCTCTTTCTTTTTTTATAAGAGACAAACTCTAGCTATGTTGCACAGACTGGACTCCTGGGCTCAAGCAATCCTCCTGTCTCAGCCTCAGACTATAGACATGGGCCACAGGGCCAGCTGGGAACTGTAATACTTAATTGCCACTGGTGCAACTGTCCCTACCATCTGCTCAGAGGATCTCTCTCCCTGTCACCTCTGCTTCTATTCAAGCTATTGGAGTTTCTGGGCAACGTATTTCATTGCCCATGTATCAGGCCACTGCAATACCCTTAGGCCTTCTTAACACCCATCATGTAACTCTAATAGATTCATTGCCCAATGTATACAGCAAATCAATATGCGGAGATACATATTGGGGGCAGCAGAGAAAGAGGTTTAATTGTAGGGCCACCAAACGAGGAGATGAGAGGAAACCTCAAATCCACCTCCCTGAGGAATTTGGGGTTATGGTTTTTAAGGATTTTGGAGTAGGCCAAAGTGTGGAGATTGTTGATTGGTTGAAGGGTACAGGGTAAACTAATGACATGGGAGTTGAAGAAGCTGTATTTTCATGCTGATCCCATTCCTCTATGCTGGTCTTTAAAGTGGTTGCTGGAATTCAGGGTATGAAACAAAACGTATGATTCTTATGTCAGAGATCCTGTTTGTAGGAATAGTGGGGATGCAAATCAACTCTTAAACAGTCTTACAACCCTAATGTCAGCAATCCTATCCAGAGGAACAATGTGGTTACATCTGCAGATGCTCAGATTCTAGTGCTATGTGCCTTTCAGCAACAAGGAAGTGGGCCAAAGTGCAGCCTGATTAATGCTGAATTATAATTGTATTTCTCTAGAAACCAATATGCAATGCTTGTCAACCCTGTGGGAGTGTTTTCAGTCAAGGTTTTCTAGTTTCTGAGTCCTCACCAACAAACCTGTTAGGTGGAGATGTGTTATACAATGTAAAGAGAGAAGCATTTTTATTTCCCTGGCCTTAGACTTCCTCCTTTCCCTAATGGAAATTCATCTTGATTTTAAATCCTCTGAAGAGGAAGCAACCTTTAAAGATGTCTCAACTCATCTCCCAGCCTCACATGCCAATGAGGTTGAATTGCTACTGTGTGTGGAGCCTGTAGGTATTGCCTGGAAAAGAATAAATCTTTCCTGATAGTAGCTCAGTATGCCCTCTCATAAAATGCAGAGCAAGAAATTAAACCTGAGAAAGAAAGAAAAAAAACCCCTTTTTATCTAAGGAATGCAAACTCCTTTAAATTATCAGGCCCAGAGAGGTATTTATAATATAACAGCAGTCAGGTTTCATTCGCCCTTGAGCTAAAGAATTACCTCTTGAAGCTATATGTGCTATATGAGCTATAGACTAACTGATGCCATACAGCCATAAGATGTCATATACCCTATAGTTTAACAACATATAGACAATCACTAACCAATGTGTTTCTGTAAATCAGCAAGAATTCTTGATGAACGTATTTTGTAATCACTCCCTCTCCTGATTCGTCCTTTTTCTTTAAATACTTGAGGCTTTCCTTTGTTCTCCCAAAGGCTTGCCAAGGCAATCTGGAATCAGGCTGCAATCCTCAGCCTTGGCACAGAAAAACTCTTTAATTTTGCCTCAGCTTCTTCCTTTTAGGTCAACAAACTTATAATAGACTGTCTTTTACAGAGGGTGTTCTTGTCTTTATTTCCTTCCTTACTCTGTAATACCTTAATCTTGCCAGTAAAGAAATAAGGAACATTTGATTCAGACAGGAATAAAATCTATTGATTTGTACAAGATCTAAGAGCCCATAAACTCCTTTGTGATTTTTCACCACCCCTTAGTCCCTAATCCAGCTGACATTTCTACTTCAATTTCTGCTGATACAGCCTGATTTACAATGATTGACATCTGCTCAATTTTCTTTTCAATTCCATTGCGCCCTGACTCAAAATTTCTCTTTACATTTACATTTAGAGGGAGAAAATGAACATGAACTCATATACCTCAGGGATACCGTGAGTCCTTTTCAGTGTTTTCCCGAGTCCTTAAAGTCAGCTTAGACTCTGTGTCCTTTACCCAAGGCTCCACTCTTGTTCATTATTCCGATATGATCCTTTAGCTTGTTACTGAACTAAGCAAGCCACTCTTCTAGACTCCCTCATTTTCCTAAAGGCACTAGCTCAACAGAGGCCATAAAGCCTTCCAACCTAAACTTCAGTGGGTGCAAATAACTGTTACTTATGTAGGATTGAATTGCTAGGCTGTCATATCTCAGAGCACTCAAAAGCTCGCCCCAAAATGCCTAGAGTCAATTTTGTGCATTCCCCTCCCAAAAAAAATCTATGTAAATTTCTAGGAGCAGCTAGTTATTGCCACCAATATATTCCTAGTTTTGTTGCCTTTGCTAAGCTCCTTTATACCCTCCTCCCAGATACTAATTCTGAGCCCATTTTCTTGGCCTGCAGATCCATAAATCTCCTCCGGAGCCTTAAAATTAACATCCACATCCCCTGCTCTCAGCTAACCTGATTTTGACAGACCTTTTCGCCCATCTTGCCATGACACAATGGGATTGCTGCAGATATTCGGAACAATTTTTTTGCCTCTCTGATACACCCTGTGGCATATTTCTCATGTCAATTGGACCCCCATGCTGATGTGCAGTAGCCACAGCTACCACCCTAATAATTGACAAAGCCAGCATATTCTGATATTACACTCCTTCATTCATCCATATGTTCCCCATGCTGTCTGTTCTCTTACAAGTTCATAAGATACAGCACCTTTCCCCAGATGGCAGGCCACCTATGCACAGGCCCTGTTCACCAGCTCCTCCATCATGTTGCATTGTTGTAA
Organism: Pan paniscus; assembly: GCF_029289425.2. Taxonomy (NCBI): domain Eukaryota; kingdom Metazoa; phylum Chordata; class Mammalia; order Primates; family Hominidae; genus Pan; species Pan paniscus. Next base: position 103,279,924 of record NC_073258.2, read on the forward strand.
CACTTTAAATCCGGCTGCTCTACTGCCCCTGCCTGATGATGGAGAGCCTCACTCCATTCAATATGATTGCCTTGCAGCTATAGAAAAGGTCTCAAAGCCACAGGAAGACCTCCTAGATACTCCTTTAGACAATCCAGACTTATTTCTATTTTGTAATGGCTTCTGTGGATGACATTTCCAGGAAACATAACTGTGAAGCCATAGTTTTCCCTTGTGAAACACTTCAGGCATCCTCTTTGTCCACTGTAAAGTCAGCCCACGCTGCTGAATGTATAGATCTTGCTAGAGCTGGTGTAATGGCAAAAGGAAAAATTGCCGCTATTTACCCTGACTCCAGATATGCCTTGGGTGTCTGCCACACTATTGGCAATCTGGAAATCCAGCAGATTCTTAACTTCTGCTGGTAATCCTATTTCCAATTAGCATATAATTGCTGCTCTATTACAGGCTGTTCACTTCCCTATTCAAATTGCTATTGCTCATTGTTCAGCTCACCCTAAGAAGACTGATACTATATCTCTAGGGAACGAGAGGGTGGAGAAGGCCACTAAGAATGCAGCCCCAAAGAACCCTCCTATTCTTTTCCACCCTTTATTAACCTGCCTTTATTGCTTACTGGTGTTATTGATTACCAGAGAATGGCCACAGTGTGACAAACAAACAAACAAACAAAAAAACCCCACAAATGAATACAAAAGAATGTCAGATAATTATCAGGTGTATTATACATGGGGCCAATGGAGTTCCTGTGGCCCCCCTTTTTTCAACTTCTTGGCTTGAAGCACTTATCTCCCTTCAGATGGGACATATATACAGACAGAGGATAGTTAAGGAATGAAAAGATAATTGGTTTTGCCTTGGTATTTACAAAATTTCTAACTGAATTATTCTCAGTGCACTTCTAATAAATCCCATCAGATTTTTGGAGGAGACCAACGTGCCTCAGCAAGTCCTCTAAGACATTAGGCTTTAGGCTCTTCTTACTGTTTGATTGTTGTCTGTATGTTTAGTGGATGGATTGAATGCTATCTGACTAGATGTGCTTACACCATGACAGTGGTAAAGAAATTAATAACAGGTCAGGTGTGGTGGCTCACGCCTATAATCCCAGCACTTTGGGAGGCTGAGGCAGGTGGATGATTTGGGGTCAGGAGTTCGATACCAGCCTGGCCAACATTGTAGAACCCCATCTGTACAAAAAATACAAAAATTACCCTGGTCTGGTGGTGCATGCCTTTAATCCCAACACTATGGGAGGCTGAGGCAGGTGGATCATCTGGGTCAGGAGTTCGATACCAGCCTGGCCAACATGGCAGAACCCCATCTCCACAAAAAATACAAAAATTGACCTGGTGTGGTGGTGCATGCCTGTAGTCCTAGCTACTTGGGAGGGTGAGGCAGGAAACTTGAACCTGGGAGACGGAGGTTGCAGTGAGCTGAGATTGTGCCATTGCATTCCAGCCTGGGAGACAGAGCAAGACTCTGTCTCAAAAATAAATTAATCAATTAATAAATAATAAATAACAGATCATTCTTCATTTGGACATTCTATTATAGATTCAATCAGACCACTGGAACTTATTTTACAGCAGAAATAAAAGAGTTGTTTGCAAAAATTCTAGGATATTCATTGAAATTTAATACCCTATATCATTCCCAATCCTCAGAGCAAGTGGAATGTAAATACTGAGACACAAAAGTAACTTTAGGACAAGTCTGTCAAGAAATTGGACTTAATTGGCTGAAAGCATTACACCTTGTAAAAAAAAAATGGGCAGGGTGCGGTGGCTCAGCACTGTAATCCCAGCACTTTGGGAGGCCGAGCTAGGCAGATCACTTGAGGTCAGTAGTTTGAGACCAGTCTGGCCAGCATGGTGAAACCCCGTCTCTGAAATCCCAGCTGCTTGGGAGGCTGAGGCAGGAGAATTGCTTGAACCCGGCAGGTGGAGGTTGCAGTGAGCTGAGATCGCGCCACTGCATTCCAGACAGGGCGAGACTCCATAAAAACAAACAAACAAACAAACAAAAACAAAACCATTACCCCTTATAAAAATCTAGAATACTCCAAATAGAAGACATGGATTAACCTCTTTTGAAATAGTGTTTGGTTGCCCCATGCCTACTGGCAGCTCTAAACCTTCCATTTCTGGATTGAATGAACATTACAGGGACTTCAGTGAACAATTTGACACTATGACTAGCTATACACAGACCCTATTACATTTAGAGCATATCATCAACAGGTAAAAGGGGCATGGCTTCTGCTGACTGACAGACCTTACTATAAACCTTTTGATTGGGAAATCAGAGTACATCAAGGCTTTTAGAAGAAAACATATGCTGTCACCTAACTGGGAATGCCCTTGCAAAGTACCACTGACCACCTACACTGCTATCAAAATAAAAGAAAAATCCTCCTGGATTCGTGCAAGTCAAGCCAAACCAGACCCAGATTACCACTCCCAGGGCAACTGGAAGACCATCCCTACAGGTGACCTTTAAGTAAGGATTTCCAGAGTCGAGACCCAGGCCCAGGAAGCAAACAATATCATGAAGTAGACAGTTTTTCCCAAGATCACAGATCAAGAAACTTTGCTTACACCTATTAATATTTTCTTCCTCTTTTCAGCCTCTCAAATTCCATAAATATAAAAACAACAAGAGATCAGAAAACAACAAACAAACCCTCTTCCTTCACCACAGACTACCTATGAACAGACCTGTTCACCAATCCCTCCATCGTGTTGACTTATTGGCCTTTTATTTAAGGGCTGACTGCGGAGATTATTGTCTCAGTCTCTTCGATTGGCCCTCCGATCCTCCACTATGACCTTTTTTTGAAACTGTGTCTCTCTTTTATTAACCCTGACAGTTTTCTCAACAGGTTAAGTGCAGACCTAACTCCCCTTACACCAGTTTTCCAAACTTGGCCACATTAACTAATCTGATTGCTGGTTATGCCAGTGCCATCCAGATTATGCAAAATAACCTAACTGATTTCTGCCAGTGCAAGTACCTGGTGGACCAACTTGGCAAATGGATGCATGACAGGGTATGGTATCCATGACCAAGAAAATAATATCACTGGGCACAGTGGCTCACACCTGTAATCCCAGCACTTTGGGAGGTTTAAGCGAGTGGAGTTCAAGACCAGCCTGGGCAACGTGGTGAGACCCCATCTCTACAAAAATATGCAAAAAGTTAGCTGGGTGTAGTGTTGTGTTCCTGTAGTCCCAGCTACTCGGGAGGCTGAGGTGGGAAGATTGCTTGAGCCCAGGAGGCTGAGGCTATCATGAGCTGTGATTATGCCACTGCACTCCAGCGTGGGTGACAGAGTGAGACCCTGTCTCAAAGAAAAAAAGAGAAAAGAAAATAATATCTTTCTACTTCTTTTGGTGAGTTAATTTGATAGAGAAAAATCTCTGTGAAGCTCGAAGGCTCTCCTTTGCTCAAGTAAGTCATTAAAGGGACATTTTTTCCTTTGTATGGAAAATAATCGTGGTGCCGGACCCTTCCTGGGTGACATACCAAGGGTATGCTGGAACCAAATCCTGTGGTTTGTTCTATAGGTGACATCTTCAACCTCTCATGAAGGTCACAGATGGTCCTGGCACTGACTCTTGTGATACAAGCACTTGTCAAATCACTGGATGTCATAGCTGGCCTACAAGCCAGCCCTGTGCAACCCAGGGTAGTTCAGCCCCTAACTGGGCTTCCAAAAACCAAAGATTATATATGAATAGACCAAAGATGTAGATTAACTTGGTCAGATGACAAAACCACACCTTATAGCTGCCAAAGCCAAACTGCAGGACTCCTATATCAGGTATTTTGCAGCAGTTCTGCTCCTACAGACTAACAGGGACATAGGAAGATGGGGATGTGCAGATGCCAACATGACATGTGTCAAAACATAACAAACCCCAGACTGGTGGGTCACAAGTTCCACTCTAACCTCATCCATGAACAACACTGGTCTTTTTATCTTATGTGGCAACAAAGTATATACGGTATTCCCATCTATATTGTCAGGATGATGCAGACTCGAATATCCGATGCCTCCCATTGCCAGATACTCCACTTTAAATGCCAGTCAGATTACAAGTGTGGGCTCAGCTGTTGACAAAGTAGTGCCACACAAATGTACCAGAAGTGACATTATGGAAAACTCATTTGTACATCACAATTCTAAGTTCTCTTCAGTATTGAGATCTTGTTCCTGGGCTTTGGAACTTACTTTTTGGAAAAGGCCGTTCTAAGTCTTTCTATAGTAATGCACAAGAGTTCAGTATTACTATGCAAACATTGGAAGCACTCCAATCAGAAGTTAAATTTATGCTAGAGCCCAGGAGTTCAAGGCTGCAGTGAGCTGTGATCATGCTATTTCACTCCAAAATTGTCAGGGACTAGATTCACTAACAGTCAGACTAGGAGGAGCTTGCTTGATCATTGGTGAAGAAAGCTGCTTCTATGTAAAGAACTTAGGACAAATAGTGTTTAATTGGCACCATTTAAAGGGCAAGATAAATATTAATTCTCCCCATCAGATAAATGAGGCTCACAATTTTAATGGACTGACCTATTTCTAGGGATGGGAGACTGGCTTAATGGGATATGATGAAATGTCCTTAGATTTGTTCTTTCCTGATGATTCATACTTATAATCTATGTTCTTCTCTCCCTTTGCAGATCTCTTGCCACTCAGCTAGTAACCCAGTTTTTCTCTCCACCGCCACCTGCTCAGCTTTTAATGTATGAAACTTCTAGGGAAGTTTCAGATGGGAGAAATAAAGGAGTTAAAAACATGCTGCCTCAAAATATGCTCCTCTGGCATATTGACTATTATGAAATAAAGGTACTTGAAAAACAGCAGGTGCAAGATCACTCTTTCTTTCTATCTCTTGAAAGCAGGAGATGAAATTCCCATGTGAAAGGTGTTTTCCCTATACCAGAAGGAAACGTTATTCTTATCATTGAGGAAGGGAAGTTGAAGCAAAATATAGGGAGGGAAATCTGTACAATCAAACCTTGTTAAACTAACCCTTATCTTCCTAGTTTCTTTTCTACCCCGTTAACTACCCTAGATCAAGCCCTTTAACTTTGTCACATTTTCATAAGTTTTTGAATTTTTTTTGTTAAATTCAGAATATGTGTTCAACTCTAACTGTGACTTTGGGTGCTCATTTCCTCATGAAGACTCCGGTGCTACATAACACTTGTATTAAACAAATTTGCGTGCTTTTCTTCTGTTGATCTGTCTTATGTCAACTTAATTCTCAGACCCAGCTGAAAAACCCCAGGGAGTAGAGATAAAATTTTGCTCCCTTATAGTTCTATGACTCTAGTTTGATTCTAATTTAGTATGGATAAAAATGGGACCCCATGGTCACTTGGCGTATATAAGTATCTGTACACTTTAAGAAGGGATCCCAGGATGTGGTAAGGTTTACCGATCATACATATTCATTTATTCATACATTTTTTTCAACAGTCATTGAGGATATATTATGCGTATACTCAACTACACTGACTAGGTTATAGAGACAAATTAGACCAAGGGTTTGTCCTCAATGAGAGTCTAGCCTAATGGAGGAAAACAGACACAATGAACTAGGTATAATAGTGTCATAGGTGCTATGATAGATATTTTCATAGGGGCATTGAGGCTACTAAGACTAAATGAGGAGAAAAGATGGGAGATTATGAGAGAAATGTAACCCATAACCCCTACTTTTCTAAGAGATAGTTAATTATTTTCTCTCCCTCTCTTATTTTCTCTTTCTTCCTTTCCCCTGCTTCCTACTTAGCTCTTTAGAAATGCAATTATAGCCTCTCACCCACCAGGAGGCTGCCTTGAGAGATAACTGTTGAGTTATAACCCAAAGTCCCGCCAGGAAATGCTCTCCCACCTGGAGAGTTTTCAGCCACCTTTACAATCTATTTCTGCCTATGAAGATGCCAACTCAACTGCCTGATAGATCAGGTACCAAGCTATCACATGGACCCTCCCTGCCTGCTTGCTTCCTCCCCTGGCTTTTAAAGTGTCCGCTTTTTGCTCCAAAAGCAAAGCAATACCATTAAGACAGGAAGCCTATACTTCTTCCCCTAAACTAGCTTTGGAATAAAAGTTACTTTTTTTATACCAGACCTTGCTCTTGTTCATTGGACTCTGCGAGCAGTGAGCAACTGAACCTGCATTTCAGTTATAAGAGAGTAGGAAAGGCTTCATGGAGAAGTTGACCCTTGAGTTGAGTCTTGAAGATGAGAAGATTCCACTAGGAGAATGGGCAATGAAAGGAAGGCCAGTACATGGGAGCTGATAAAACAGCATGGTGTATGAAGAGTCAGCCTGGTTCACACTTGTCTTGAGTGCAGTGTCCACAAGTACTATATCATGAAGAGCCTTAGCTACCATGCAAGGGAATTTTAAAGTATTGCATCCTAAGCAGGCTTGTCGTAACACTTGTGAGGTTCAGGGCTAGAGCAGAAGTACAGGTTTTTGGTTGTCTTCCTGTTTCCTCTCCTCCAACTTAAAGATCCTCACACACATCTGTGAATAGCCCAGTCTGCATGTCTAAGCTATGTCCTATCCTCATGAAAACATCTGCCTTTTGGCCTCCTCTAAGGCTTAAGAATGAGCCTTGGCAGCCTGGTGGCTTCATGGGTCTGGAAGCAGACTCAGATTCTTTGGGCTGGGTGTTCCAGGAGTGTTGTCTGTAAGTAGGGAGGACACAGACTCTGGGAAGAACAGCCCTTTGGACCCATAGAGACTCCTGTCCTGAGTGAGGGGGGAAGTGGTTATAGGAGGGCCACAGTGGGGCTATCTAAATTTTAGTGGGGTAGAAAACTTTTTATGTGAAGGACTAGCTAGTAAATAATTTAGGCTTTGAAGGCCAGATATGGCCACCATTGGATGTTCCTGTTTTGTTTTGGTTGCAGGCATTTAAAAAATACGAAATCCATTCTTAGCTTGAGTACAATATTAGGCTGCAGGTTGGATTTGGCCAGGGGTCATAATTTGTATGTCATACAACAAGAGTAGTAGGGCATCTCTGAAGAGTGTGAAAAGGGGACTGACCGTCACTTTGTGTTTTAGAATGATCAGTTTGGCTTTGTGGAGTGTATATAGAAACTGGACAAACTGGTGGCTGTTGTAATAATTCAAACAGGAGATGATGAGGCCCTGACCTAACTCAGCAGCAATGGGACTGGAGAAGATAGTGAATTAAGAACATTTTAAAGGAATTAGTGACTTTGGGTTTTTGATTAAAGCAACTGGGTCGTGGTTCTAATCACTGAGATGGTGACATCAAAGGGCAGGGTAGCATGAGCTAATAGGTTCGTTTTTAGTATCTGGTTCTTGATTTTTATGTAGGAGACTCAAGGGGATGTCCAGTAGAATTCTCATACATACGAGTTGCTATTCTGTAGTGAGGGCAGGGCTGAAGATACAGATTTGAGAGTCACAGGGGGACACACAGCCACCCCAGAGCATCTGAAAGGTGAAACTGAAGAGGTGAAACTCCTTGCATCCTGCAAGTGTCTTGTTCTTGAGATGAACCAGATCAAGACAGGGCAAGAGAGGAGATACTGAAGCCCAACCCTGAAAACCTGGCCCAGCTTCTGGGGCTGACAATCAAGGCTGAGGCTGGTGAGCAGTGTGGTGTGAGAGGCTGAAGCATGGTTGGAGTGTGGCCAGAATAAATCTGGAACGGTAACCAAGGAATGGTCAGCAGAGAAATCTTTCCTCCGGGGGTAGTCTCTTGACTACTAGATCTACACCCTGAATTAGGAATCTCCTGTATTATAATGTTTGACTCTTAAGTGGGAAAGCTCAAGTGTGAGAGAAGTATAACGTTTATGACCTATGAATCCACCTAATTTTGACTCCAAGCTGCCACGCATTAGGCTGGTAGGAAGGTGAATGTAAATCACTCCAGTAGGTTGGGTCCCACCTCAGTCACACTCCCTTACTCTGCCAAGGCTCCGGAGGCCTTCCTTAGTCATTGGTCATCTCCCACATCAGTCAATGCTGACATGCCCATTGTCTGTGTCTGCACAATACTGGCAGGTCTGGCAGCAACTGGCAGTTTCCGTGACATATTTAGGACACTGGGCTATTCGGCAAAGCTCTGCAACCCATGGCCTAGGGCTTTGTTTTCCTAGATGAACTGAGTACCTCCTGCCTGGAGTCTTGCTTCCCACAGTAATGACCCAAGCAGAGAATGGGTCCTCTTGCTTCTAGACCTACAGATCTCTTCTCTTCAGGACCTCTAAAGTAATTTCTAGTTTGGGTGGATATTTCTCCCTCTTGTTCTTTCACCATATGCTTTTATAATTCATCAGATTCATAACTTGAAAAACATGTTCCTCTTTCTTCCAGGAAAGGGAGGGATTACTAATCCAAAGTGAGGGAAAATATTTGCATTTCACTTTCTAGTCCATCAATAAAAGGGAAGAAAAACAAAAACAGCTTAAAATTTTGTACTGAAATAGTGAGCATTTACACCCTGCCACATATTTGTGGAGAGGAGGATAAACAAGTGCAAGGAAATACCCAGGAGAAGGACTTGATGAATGAGACAATTGGCAGGACATATGATGGGTCTGAGGAGTGGCTGAAGGTGATGTCTTTAAACTTGGACTTCCCTGATTTTCAGAATGGAGCATTGCAATGAGCCTACATTCAGGGTCCATAGATCAAACCTGAATATCCCCAGTTACCTAGTAGATAGGGCTGCAGGTGGCAGGGGTGGGGGCTGGGCATTAGTGGTCTAACCTCGTATGAACTTTCCTGCTTCTGGTCAAGAAGGCTTTGGAATTCTGTTGGGGGTTGAATCTGGGTGCTGAATTTTTGCTTTAATCTGTGAATTGTTGCGGATGCCCACGGCTGAAATTAACTAACTTTCAAAAATAATTAGTCAGTTTACTTGCTTTATTTCATTTGTTCTTCAAACTACCCAGGAAGGTAAATGTCACAGTTTGCATTCTGCTGATGGGAAACCTGAAACTCAGAGAGGCCAGGGGAATTTATCACAGTAATAGAGCTAGTATGTGACATCAAATCCATGTCAGTTATTGTAGGTTTACCCTAGTGGATAATTTATTGCCCAATAGTGATATTCTGAGAATGAAAGGGGCAACTATTAATGATTATCTCAGGACTATAAGTAAAACCGGAGTTTTCCTGTGTGGTCAGTCAACTTGGCTATTTTTTTTATTTGTATTAACTTTTTAAAGAACAAATTGTAATCTTTGTAATCATTTCAACTTTTAAAAATTCCCCAGCATGGCCGACATGGCAAAACCCTGTCTCTACTAAAAATACAAAAATTAGCCGGGCGTTGTGGTGCATGCCAGTAGTCCCAGCTACTCAGGAGGCTGAGGCAGGAGGATTGCTTGAACCCAGGAGGTGGAGGTTGCAATGAACTGAGATCATGCCACTGCACTCCAGCCTGGGCAACAGAGTGAGACTCTGCCAAAAAAAAAAAAAAAAAAAAAGACTTCTAATTCCTTTTATGAAGCCAATATAACCCTAATATCAAAACTAGATAAGAGTAGTGCAATAAAGTAGATTACAGATAGTTCTCACTTCTGAACATAAATGCAAGAATACTAATATGCATTAGGTAACTGAATTTGGTAATTACTAAAATAATATATCATGATTTAAAAATATAGCATACCATGACCAGTTATAGTTAATTCTTAAGACTGCAAGGAGATAATTCTACATTTGAAAAATTTATTAATGTGATTTCCCATGTTAAGAAACCAAAGAAAGAAATACCTAGAACATTTCAACAGAGCATAAAAAGCATTCCATAAGGTGCTATATTTATTTACAGTTTAAATTAGCAGAAAACTAGAAACAAGAAAGAAATTTCCTTAATGTGATAAAAAGGTATTTACTGTTTACCTGGAAAATCTTGAAAAATGTTTGCTTTAAAATTAGGGATAATTCAAGAATACTGGCTATCATAATGTTCTGCCTCACACTGGAGGCTCAGGCCAATGTAATAACATAGCATAGAACACTAAGAAATATAACGATTGGATTGGAGGAAATAAAATTGTCATTTCCAAGTGTTATGACTGCTATGACTATTTACATAGAAATTTAAAGTAAATCAATAAACTCTTAGAAGTAATAAGAAGCTTGGGGATTGCAAGATCAATATACAAAAGTCAGTAACATTTTTCAGTACTAGAAATAATAAAATTAAAAAGATAATAGAAAAGAAGATACTGTCTAAAACAATCACAAATCCCGGTAAAATATTAAGGACTTAATAGACAAAAACTCAAAAGACTACCACAGAAGAACATTTTGAAACTCTACCAAAGGGCAAAAAGAAACCGGACTTAATAATCAGAAAAATCATCTTCATGAAAGAGGCAGCAGTATTTAAGGATAACCATTTTCCCTCAATTTAGGGCAATTCCAAGCAAAATTATAGCCACCTTTAGGGAGAATGTGCCTTCTCATATTTTGAATGAACCCTCCATTGAGTAAGTCTTCATAGAGGGCAGAGCCCTGCCTCTCTCTGTGGAAGTGGGAGAAGAATCAGAATCTTCTTTCTCTCTGGAGACTAGGTTATGAGTATGTAATCCTAACTTGGACATAACATTCTCCTTTCTGGAACTCTGAAGCTTGTGTGAGTGGTAGGGTGATGCAGGGACGGTTTGCAAGAACATTCTCTGTGGCAGCATCCTGGTGGTGTCCTAACCAGGCTCTCTGCAGCAGTATAGCCTTCTCTGTTGTCAGGCCTCCCATGGTTCCTGCCCATTTTCTGAACCTGTTTCTCTAACCTTCTTTCTGATTTTGTGAGCTCTCTGATATCTTTCCCAATAAAATTCATTTCTGTATTAATTTGGAATCAGTTTCTGTTCCTTACAATCAATAACTTGGAACTGGGAATGTTTACAAAATGATTCTGAAATTCATGTAAAAGTATACATGTCCATGAGTAAATTAAGACCAGGGATTGGTCAACTTTTTCTACAAAAGACTGGATATTAAACATTTTAATCTTTGGTGGCTGGATGCAACTACCCAATTTGGCTGTTGCAGTGTTCAAAAGAAGCAAATTAGAGTAGTTGTGTTTTAATAAAACTTACTAAAATAGTTAGTGAATAGGGTTGGGCTCATGAACCCTAATTCCCTAACCCCTGCCTAAGACAATCAGAAAAAAAAAAAAAAAAGAAAAAGAGGGGACAGCCCCTTTCCACCAGATATTTAACATATTACTCAGCCGTAGTAGGTAAACCAATGTGGTACTGGTACAGGAACATACGAATAGACCAGGGAACAGAATAGAACCCAGAAACAGGCACATGAGAATTTGGTGTATTTTGGAGAAAAAATTAGTTTTTATGGAAAAATAAAAATTAGATTCCTACCTAAGGGAGAAATATAAAAATAAGTAAGGATTTAAATATGAAAGATTGTAACTGCTAGAAAAAAATATATAGGTCAGGCATGGTGGCCCATGCCTGTAATCCTAGCACTTTGGGAGGCTAGGTGAGAGGATTGCTTGAGCCCAGGAGTTCAAGATCAACCTGGGCAACATAATAAGACCATGTCTCTACAGAAAATACAAAAATTTGTTGGGTGTTGTGGCATGTGTCTGTGGTCCCAGCTACTCAGGAGGCTGAGGTGGGAAGATCACTTGAGCCTGGGAAGTTGAGGCAACAGTGAGCCTGCACTGCACTCCAGACTGGGTGACAGAGCAAGACCCTGTCTCAACAACTAAAAATAAAACATAGAATATCTTTAGGATTTTGGAGTAGAGAAGAATTATGATCATCAGGCCAGTATTAAAATATTTTGCATTTTCTGAGGACACATCAGAGAAAGTGATTGGGTTATAAGGACAAATTTGCCTAGAGCTCAATTCTATGTTGTTATTTCAGGTAAGCACAGTCTTTCTTCAAAGAACCAAGGACTAGACAAGTGTGGTTTCATCTCTACTAAAAAAAAAAAAAAAAAAAAAAAAAAAAAAAAGAACCAAGGACTGGTTATTTGTTGGTGGCTGAATGATTGGTTTGTGAAAAGACAGGAAACCCAGGCTGAATAGGGAATGGTGGTCTGGTCTTTGTGTTGACAACAATTAATAGGAAAACCCCAAGAGGCAGAATTTGGAGCCAAAAGGCAGTACGGGGCCCTGATGGATGATTCTATATGAAAATAGATTGTCCCTGAACATGGCTATCAGGGACAATCACGAGGCAAATGACTAAGTCCAGACACAAAGTCAGATATCCAGTAATTGTTGTTTGTTTTTGTTTTCTATATGTATATGTCCTTAAGATTATCTTACTGGAGAGGCAATTATTATTATTATTTTATTTTTTCAGGACGGAATCTGGCTCTGTTGCCCAGGCTGGAGTGCAGTGGCACAATCTTGGCTCACTGCAACCTCCACCTCCTGGGTTCAAGCAATTCTCCTGCCTCAGCCTCCCGAGTAGCTGGGATTAGAGTCACCTGCCACCACCTAATTTTTTAGGCTAATTTATTTTAGTATTTTTTTCTTTTTTTAATAAAGATGGGGTTTCACCATGTTGGTAAGGCTGGTCTCGAACTCCTGACCTCAGGTGATCCACCCACCTCGGCTTCCCAAAGTGTTGGGATTACAGGCGTGAGCCCCTGCGCCTGGGGAGGCAATTAAAAAGACTTTGGGAACATACAAATATAGCTTCAAATGCAAGTGCTGTCACATCCCAGCTGTGAGAATTTCCTAATTTATGAAATGAATAAAATAATACCTACTTTTCAGGGTCACTGTAGTGATCAGAATGTAGGTATGTAGGGTGGATTAGGGATGGCTGCACATTCTTTGTTATGTACTCACATTGAGAAATGGAGTTTAATAATTAAGTGCCTTATTCAACAGGTATTTAACGGGTGCTTACTCTGTGTCATGTGCCCTTCTTGCTGCTGAACAAAGTGGATAAATTCCTTGCCTGAAAGTAATTAAGGTAATACCTTTTAATCATTGTTGGTGATGTAATGGTTATTAAGATAACCAGAATATCGGGGTTTAGCTAAAAAGACCTAATTGTCTGATATGGACATGTAAGAAATGAAGTTCAAAGGAAATCTGCCCTAAGTAAATTATAATTAACATCTAAGTATTAATCGTTAACAAGCTGAATAGACACCATATAGCTATTTCAAATTTAAATTAGCCTCTATCTTACCTATTATTTTTAATTTATACCACTGCCTTCTGGAAGATGTGTAAATGAAAATCCTAGCTGAGTAAGTTAACACAAACAAATACCACTTATCCATTCATTCATTCAACCAATCATTCAACAAATATTTTATTTTATTTCATTTATTTATTTTTTGAGGCAGAGTCTCACTCTGTCGCCCAGGCTGGAGTGCAGTGTCATGATCTCAGCTCACTGCAACCTCCGCCTCCCAAGTTCAAGCAATTCTCCTGCCTCAGCCTCCCAAGTACCTGGGACTACAGTTGTGCATCACCACACCCAGCTAATTTGTTTGTATTTTTAGTAGAGACGGGGTTTCGCTATGTTGGCCAGGCTGGTCTCGAACTCCCGGTCTTAAGTGATCCACCCACCTTGACCAAAGTGCTGGAATTACAGGCGTGAGCCACAGCGCTTGGCTTCAACAAATATTTGTTGGACAACTTTTATGTGCTAAACTGTGCTAACCATTGTTTCTCTGAACGATTCAGACATAGACTCTGCTTTTTCTGCCAAGGACTCCACTTTTCATATCAAAATTATGGTAGAGGAGGAAAAACTTGAAAAAAAAGTGCTAGGTTAATCATATTTTTTTATAACTGAATGATTTCTTAGATTAAGATATTTTAATCTATTTACTTTGAGGTAGATTGATCCGTGAATGACATAGTCTAGTTACTGATAACTAAAAAAGTACAATTAGGTGTTAAGTTTGAATAGAATTTCAATCCATTATTTAGGGTTCCTAAATTTTTCTATATACTGTAGTTGCTTGGTTTTATTCAGGGCTAGGGAAATTTGCTAATTTGAGAGGCAAGAGAAAAAAGCCTGTCAAATGCATTTGTATTATGCCAAAGTAGTTTTCAAGGTATCTTTGAAGTGAATGTTTAGCACATATGCGTGCACACAAAACAAACTTGACGTTCACCATTATCAACGACTAGGATGGCAAATCCACTCTTACTTTGTAACCAAGGAAAGTCACTGCTGCATGGTCGTAACGTGCTTAGTCTTTATGAAGATGCCTCAGCAAAAGATGACAGGGATATAAGACTGAGTTATTCCTTTGAAGTTTAACTCATTATCCTTTGGTAATCATAACTCCATGTTTTTTACCTCCCCAATTAAAGTTCCAAAAGGCAACAGTAGGTCACAGCAGCCCCTTAGTCGGAGGTTAGGCTCAGGTGCAATTTACTCTCCTCTGTATGCTTGCTAGTAACCAAAGGAGTAACAGTTTCGCACACCAAGAATGATCAGAGTCAGTGGCCAGGGTTCACGTTTCATGACAGCCTTCTATACTTGTAGGAAATACAGACTTTACCGTTAAAGAAACTAATGTGGTCACCAGGGTCATGGTCTTTAGATTCACGTCATCTGAAGTGTAAAGCACTAGATCTGAATTCCCTTTTTGTTGATTGGGGCATTGACAATTGAACTGTAATGACAAACGAGGGTATAAACTAGAACGTATGTTTGCTGATCCATACAGCATTTTTGTGGTAGCAAGTATTCTTTTGGTTAGAATTAATACATCTCTTCTGGTTTGAATGATAGTCTCCTGAAGTTGATGAAACTTAGTGGTTTCATAAGAGAAAGGGTGCCCTCATGTGGCGATTTAGAAACATAACAGCAAATTCTTTGTCATTCCCGGCTTCAAGGAGGAGGTGTATATTGCCTCATTTTAACTCTGGTTGTGTTTCTGATTACTTTTATCAGTAGAGTATGGCAGAAGTGAGGTTATATGACTTCTATGGCTAGATCTTAAAAGTCATACAGCCGCCATGGTGGAGAAGATGCCATGAGCAGGCAGTATGGTTGACAGTCCCAGCTGAGCCCAGATTTCCAATTATCTCCAGTAACGCAGCAGACGTGTGATTGAAGCCATCCCAGCCCCTCCCAACCAGCCCATCGGCCCCACAGAACAAAAGGATCACCTGGGGCAGCCTTGCCTGAACTCCTGGCCTACCAAATCATGAGACATAATAAAATGATTGTTGTTTTGAGCTACGGTTTAGGGTTCTTTTTATGCAATGTTCGATAACTGGACACTCCTTCTGTTAATTCAAGTTCTCTAAAAGCTGATACCAAGAGGATCGGATTCAACAAAAAAGAGGTTTTTGGGGAAACACCTGTGAAGGATAACGGGTGAAGGAGTGGACTAGGTAGGGAGAGCTTTCAGACTCTGATGCAGGTCTGGAATCTGAAGGAAGAAAGATTAGGCAAGAAGAGTCTTAGGCTATCTCACAAGAAAATAAAGTGTTTCCAGGCTGTGGTGGTGGGGGGGAGGTCCTCAGGCCTGTTAGAAAGATTCTGCTTATCCCAAACACTTTATGTCAAACTGGAGTTTTGGACCTGTGTGCGGCATGCTAGAATTGATAGAATGTAGCTTAGAAACTCACGAAAACAACTTACGGAATCCAACGCCGGGCGCGGTGGCTCACGCCTGTAATCCCAGCACTTTGGGAAGCTGAGGTGGGCGTATCACCTGAGGTTGGGAGTTTCAGACCAGCCTGACTAACACGGAGAAACCCCGCCTCTACTAAAAATACAAAATTAGCTGGGTGTGGTAGCACGTGCCTGTAATCCCAGTTTACTCAGGAGGCTGAAGCAGGAGAATAGCTTGAACCCGGGAGGCAGAGGTTGCAGTGAGCTGAGATCGCGCCATTGCACTCCAGCCTGGGCAACAAGAGTGAAACTCCGTCTCAAAAAACAAACAAACAAACAAACAAACAAACAAACAAAAAAACAACTTATAGAATCCCAGTGTTAGGACTTTCTCCCTCTCACATTGTATATCATCTATTATAACTCTGAAAATGTATTATAGTTTTTTTTTTTTTTTTTTTTTTTTTGAGACGGAGTCTTGTTCTGTCACCCAGGCTGGAGTGCAGTGGTGGTGCAATCTCGGCTCACTTCAACTTCCGCCTCCTGGGTTCAAGCAATTCTCCTGCCTCAGCCTCCCAAGTATCTGTGATTACAGGTGTGCCCCACCACGCCTGGCTAATTTTTGTATTTTTAGTAGAGTTGGGGTTTTGCCATGTTGGCCAGGCTGGTCTCGAACTCCTGACCACAAATGATTCACCCCCCCAACTTGGCCTCCCAAAGTGCAGCGATTACAGGTGTGAGCCACTGCGCCCAGCCAATATGTGTTATAGTTATTTTTTACATAGCCATGTTATTCATCAGACTTTGATATTCTTGAAGGCAGGATCTATGTGTTTTTTCATCTTTGTATCCTTCTTCATTCCCCAAGTTCCTGGCTCAATGAATGCTTGTTGAATGACTAAGAATGATAGTGAAATCACATTCCCTGTGTGGTTCTCAGAACAAATTGTAATTCTCTGGATTTACTTATAAGGACTTCATTGTTGATGAAATATCTGAATATTAATTACGTCTTCTAAAAACATGTTGTAAACAGACTTGTAAATAATAGTGAAGAAAATCACATGAAAGGAGGAATTTCTCTTTAATGGTACTTTGCTATCTTAGTAAATAGTTTTTACAGTCTTGTCTGCTAGCGCTGCTCTCCCACCATTTTCTGACAGGATTATGGATAGGAGAATTCATAACTCACTAGACTGACATTTTAGTTGACTTCCTAGAGAATACATTTGATCTTGTAAGTTCTGTACCTAAAGACTTCCTTGTCACTGTATCCTATTGTGATGGTTCCCAGATTTTTGGATTTCATGGATTAATATCATTTTTTAAAAACTGGGATGCTGACACTTATTTTGTAAAGCAAGAACATCAAAAATAATCTATGGCCTGTTATTACCATCATTTTACAAAAGAAAGGCTATGTTCATAACAAAAAGAGGATATCTCAGAATTTTAAAATGGAATGGACAGAGACAGATTACAGAGTTAGTACATTATCCTTATTGTTTCGCATTCCTTTACAGTTTGGTACCAGCCTGCGTACCTGAACTATTGGCTATAAACTAAAATTTCAACTTATTTAAGGCTTTCCTAGTTGTCCAGCAGCTGCCATTTTCCAGGGGCTGGGAAGGAGGAATGAGAATGTCCTGGGGACAATGCTTTTTTTTTTTTTTTTTTTTTTTTGAGATGAAGTTTCATTCTTGTTGCCTAGGCTGGTGGGCTGTAGTGCAACAGCATGATCTCGGCTCACTGCAACCTCCGCCTCCCAGGTTCAAGCCATCCTCCTGCCTCAGCCTCCCAAGTAGCTGGGATTACAGGCTCCTGCCATCATGCCTGGCTAATTTTTGTCTTTTTAGTAGAGACGGGGTTTTGCCATGTTGGTCAGTCTGGTCTCAAACTCCTGACCTCAGGTGATCTACCTGCCTTGGCCTCCCAAAGTGCTTGGATTACAGGCATGAGCCACTGCATCCAGCAGATGCTTCATTTTTACAGAGGGAACACAGGAGTTGCACACCACACGTCTGCTTACATTCTGTTGGCCTGGACTTGGTTGGAGGAAGAGACCAGTGAGGCTGGGGAATTCTGGTCTGTAGCTCTTGGCCATGTATTTAGCTAAAACTTGGTGTTTCTATTTTTGAAAGGAAGAGGAGAATGGATACTGGAGAAAATAGTGATCCATCACAGCTCACTCCTTTGGCCCTCCATGTAGCCAGGCTCACCGTTTTTTCTCAGCAGTGGAGCGTAATCACCACATATCAACAACCCAAAGTCCTGTCTGGGTGCTGCATCCATCTCCAAGTCCAGGATCTCTGGGTGATGTGCTGTCCTCTCCATCAAGTGACAGGGTGGCTCTTGCCTCCCACACCTACATCCAGTACGTAATGATGTTGTAGAATGGTATATCTGCAATAAAATCTCTCTTTCACAAATGGAAAATTGGGAAATGGGAAATGAGCAGGACTCAGTGGTTTATAACAATGGCGAAATTCTAATGGGCAGAAAAACAGACTCCTTGCCCTGGCAATGGAATACATTCTTGGTTAGAACTTGTTCCATTTTCTGTGAGCAATTCTTTGTCTATTGTCCTTTACTCATTATTCTCTACTTTTTGCAAGTGTTAGAAATATGTGCTTGTAGAAGGCTGTTCAGATTTCATAGCCTTCTTCCTGCTGGTGCAAGATAGGTGTGCCTGATCTATTTGCTGTATGCATTATTTAGAATAGGCTACAGACCCCAGAACATAATGATTTAAAGAAAAGATTGTTCATTTCACTTTTACAGAAGAGCTCTGTGCCGGAGTTTCATACCAGCAATGGCCCCTGCTCCATGCAGTCCTTTGAGGACTAATATCAGTAGAGAATGAGCTAAGCTTCTTGACAAGGGGATATAGATATGCAGTGGCTTAAAAAATAGAATTTCATTTCTCTCTATATTTCTGACTGCCGGCTGGAAATCAGAGACAAGCAGAGCAAGCTTGGGAGCCTCATATTGAGGAGAGCTCCCGCACCTGCCCAGGTCTGTGCACTGCTGGACTGTTAGATAAAAGAGAAATAAAATTCAATCTTGTTTGAGCTCGTCTCCTGCTAGCTTTTCAGGATGCAAAATGTAAGAAAAGCAGAAAAGCATAAGACCAACAGAGTCCCTTTAAGCTTTCCTAGATATCCCACATCACATTTCTGTATACTTGCTGTTAAGAAAGTTTGAGAAATGGTCTTTGATTTACAATGGCAATATTCTTAGCTAAAAATTGGGGCTCTCCAAAAAAAAAAAAAAAAAAAAAGAAGCGGAGAATGAATGTTTGAGTAGGCATCTAGTAGTCTATGCCATCCTATCTAAACACCAGGAGAAAATGAGTTGGCCTTTTCAGTGGCTGTCTTAGTCTGTTTTGTGCTGCTATAACAAGATACCACAGACTGGGTAATATATAAAGAACAAAAATTGACATCTGCAGAGTCTGGAGGATGGGAAGTTCAAAATCAAGGGACTGGCATCCGGTGAGGACTTTCTTGCTGTATCATTCTATGGTGGAAAGCAAGAGGGAGGGAGACAGAGAGAGCGAGCGAGAGAGAATGAGAGAGTGAGCCAAACTTATTTTTTTATAATTCCCATGATAACAAACTCCCTCCTGCAATAATGGCATTAATCCACTCATGAGGACAGAGCCCCCACAGCTTTGTCACTTCTTAAAGCTTCCACCTCTTAATACTGTTAGAATGACATTTAAGTTTCAACATGAGTTTGGGAAGAGACAAACATTCAAGCCCTAGCAATGGCTTAGTTTGTTCATCTATAGTCACATGAAGTGCATTGCTATGTGTGGTTAAATATAGTTTAATTATTGTCAAGAACATTCCAGAAGACATGAAGTTGAAGAAAAGAAGTTCTACAACGGTGATGTGTTATTAAAAATGATTTCTTTCAGCCTAATAAAACTAAACCTGGAATAGCTATAATTTCTTCACTAAATTATTAACTGCAATGATAAATAACTGGTTCCTTTTTAATACAAACAAAAATTTTTAAGAGACACTTTTATTCCATGGTAACTTGTGTTATTGTTTCTTCCTAATAGTCACACTTCATTTTTCAGATGAGATATCCTGTTTCTAACTTTCTCTTCCTTATTAAGGAAACTTTTTGCCTAAAGAAACTTTGTGATAATTATTTTTTATGTGCTTTTGAAAAATATTTTATGGTGTTATTATTACAAAATAAATTCCTGTCCATTATAAAAACACACATAAGGAAAACCTGGATATGACCATGCATACTATTTTGTTCTTTATCATTCCACACCTAAACATATGTTTATACTATATTTATACATTTAAAAATGTTTAAAATATACTAAAAAATAGAACTGATAATTCAATACATAGTATTTTACAAATTGAATTTTAACTTATGATCTTTTTTCATTGTAAATTTTTCTCTTTTTTTGAGGAAAAATACATATAACATAAAATTTAATGTCTTAATCATTTTTAAGTGTACAGTTCAGTGGTATTAAGTACATTCGTATGCTTGTACAACCATCACCGCCATCAATCTCCAGAACACTTTCCTTCTTGCAGAACTGAAGCTGTATGCCCATTAAACAATAATTCTCTGTTGCCCCTTCCCCCAAAGGCCCTGGAAACGATCATTCTACTTTCCATCTCTATGAATGTTATACTCTAAGTACCTCATGTAAGTGGAGTCATGCAGTGCTTGTCTTTTTGTAACTGGCTTATTTCACTGAGCCTAAGGTCCTCAAGTTTTATCCAGAATTTTCTTCCTTTTTATGGCTAACATTCCATTGTGTATATATACCACATTTTGTTTATCTGTTCATCTGTCAGTGGACACTTGTGTGCCTCCACATTTTAGCTCCTGGGAATAATGCTGCTATGAACATGAGTGTACAACTGTGTCTTTGAGACCCTGCTTTCAATTCTTTTGCGTACTTTCCCAGAAGTGGAATCGCTGCATCATATGATAATTCTGCTTTTATTTCTTGGAGAACCACTGTACTGTTTTCCACAACTGCTATACAATTTTCCCTCGAAGTGTGCATAGAGGTTCCAATTTCTTCATATATTCACCCACACTTATTCTCAGCTTTTAAAAATAGAAGCCATCTTAGGGGATGTGAGGCGGTATCTCGTTGTGGTTTTGATTTGCATTTCTCTAATGATTAGTGATGTTGAGCATGTTTTAATGTGCTTATCGATCATTTGTATATATTCTTTGTAGAAACTTCTATTTAAGTTCTTTGCCCATTTTTAAATCAAAATTTTTTTGTTGTCAAATTTTAGGAGGTCTTTATATATGCTCTATATTAATTCCTTATCATATATATGATTTGCAAATATTTTCTCCCATTCTTTGGGTTGCCTCTTTATTCTGTTGAGAGTGTTTTTTGATGCACAAAATTCTTACATTTTCGTGAAGTCCAGTATGTGCATTTTGTTGTTGTTGTCTGTGCTTTTGGTGTCCTATCCAATAAATCATTGTCAAATCCAATATCATGAAGCACTTGCCCTGTGCTTTCTTCTCAGAATTTTTTTTTTGTTTGGTTTTCTGTTCCTGTGTTAGTTTGCTAAGAATGATAGTTTCTAGCTTCATCCATGTTCCTGCAAAGACATGAACTCATTCTTTTTTGTGGCTACGTAGTATTCCGTGGTGTATAGGTGCCACGTTTTCTTTATCCAGCCTATCATTGATGGACATTTGGGTTGGCGCCAAGTCTTTGCTATTGTAAATAGTGCTGCAATAAACATACGTGTGCATGTGTCTTTATAGTAGAGTGATTTTTTTTGTTTGTTTGTTTTGAGACGGAGTCTTCCTCTGTTGCCCAGGCTGGAGTGCAATGGTGTGATCTCGGCTCACTGCAACTTCCACCTCCCGGGTTAAAGTGATTCTCCTGCCTCAGCCTCCCAAGTAGTTGGGATTACAGGTGCCTGCCACCATGCCCAGCTAATTTTTGTATTTTTAGTAGAGACAGGGTTTCACCATGTTGGTCAGGCTGGTTTTGTACTGCTGACCTGAGGTGATCTGCCTGCCTTGGCCTCCCAAAGTGCTGGGATTATAGGTGTGAGCCACCACACATGACAGTAGAATGATTTATAATCCTTTGGGTATATAACCAGCAATGGGATTGCTGGGTCAAATGGTGTTTCTGGTTCTAGATCCTTGAGGAATCACCACACTGTCTTCCACAATGGTTGAACTAATTTACACTCCCACCAACAGCGTAAAGCGTTCCTATTTCTCCACATGCTCTCCAGCATCTGTTGTTTCCTGACTTTTTAATGATCGCCATTCTAACTGGCATGAGATGGTATCTCATTGTGGTTTTGATCTGCATTTCTCTAATGACCAGTGATAACGAGATTCTTTTTCCTATGTTTGTTGACCACATAAATGTCTTCTTTTGAGTAGTGTCTGTTCACATCCTTTGTGCACTTTTTGATGGGGTTGTTTTCTTCCCGTAACTTTGTTTAAGTTCCTTGTAGATTCTGGATACTAGACCTTTGTCAGATGGATAGATTGCAAAAATTTTCTCCCATCTGTAGGTTGCCTGTTTACTCTGATGACAGTTTATTTTGCCGTGCAGAAACTCTTTGGTGTAATTAGATCCCATTTGTCAATTTTGGCTTTTGTTGCATGCAATTGCTTTTGGTGTTTTAGTCATGAAGTCTTTGTACATGCCTATGTCCTGAATGGTATTGCCTAGGTTTTCTTCTAGGGTTTTTGTGGTTTTAGGTCTTACATTGAAGTCTTTAAACCATCTTGAATTAATTTTTGTATAAGGTGTAAGGAAGGGGTCTGGTTTCAGTTTTTTGCATATAGCCAGCCAGTTTTCCCAACATGATTATTAAATAGGGAATCTTTTCCCCGTTGCTTGTTTTTGTCAGGTTTGTCAAAGATCAGATGGTTATAGATGTGTGGGCTTATTTCTGAGGCTTCTGTTCTGTTTTGTTGGTCTATATATCTGTTTTGGTACCATTACTATGCTGTTTTGGTTACTACAGCCTTGTAGTATAGTTTGAAGTCAGGTAGTGTGATATCTCCAGCTTTGTTCTTATTCTTAGGATTGTCTTAGCTATGTGGGCTTTTTTTTTGGTTCCATATGAAATTTAAAGTAGTTTTTTTCTAATTCTGTGGAGAAAGTCAATGGTAGCTTGATGGGAATAGCATTGAAACTATAAATTACTTTGGGTAGTATGGCCATTTTCATGACGTTGATTCTTCCTACTCATGAGCATGGAATGTTTTTCCATTTGTTTGTGTCCTTTCTTATTTCCTTGAGCAGTGGTTTGTAGTTCTCCTTGAAGCAGTCCTTCACATCCCTTTTAAATTGTATTCCTAGGTATTTTATTCCCTTTGTGGCAATTGTGAATGGGAGTTCACTCATGATTTGGCTCTCTGTTGTCTGTCATTAGTGTATAGTAATGCTTGCGATTTTTGCACATTGATTTTGTATCCTGACACTTTGCTGAAGTTGCTTATCAGCCTAAGGAGTTTTTGGGCTGAGACAATGGGGTTTTCTAAATACACAATCATGTCATCTGCAGACAAAGACAATTTGACTTTCTGCCTTCCTATTTGAATACCTTTCTTTCTTTCTTTTGCTTGATTGCCCTGGCCAGAACTTTCAATACTATATTGAACAGGAGTGGTGAGAGAGGGCATCTTTGTCTTGTGCTGGTTTTCAAAGAGAATGCTTCCAGCTTTTGCCCATTCAGTATGACATTGGCTATGAGTTTGTCATAAATAGCTCTTATTATTTTGAGATATGTTCGATCATTACCTAGTTAATTGAGTGTTTTTAGCATGAACAGTTGTTGAATATTATCGGAGGCCTTTTCTGCCATCTATTGAGATAATCATGTGATTTTTGTTATTAGTTCTGTTTATGTGATGGATTACATTTATTGATATGCATATGTTGAACCAGCCTTGCATCCCAGGGATGAAGCCCACTTGATCATGGTGGATAAGCTTTTTGATGTGCTACTGGATTCAGTTTGCCAGTATTTTACTGAGGATTTTTGCATCGATGTTCATCAGGGATATTGGTCTAAAATTCTCTTTTTCTGTTGTGTCTCTGCCAGGCTTTGGTATCAGGATGATGCTGGCCTCATAAAATGAGTTAGGGAGGATTCCCTCTTTTTCTATTGATTGGAATAGTTTCAGAAGGAATGGTACCAGTTCCTCCTTGTACCTCTGGTAGAATTTGGCTGTGAATCCATCTGGTCCTGGACTTTTTTTGGTTGGTAAGCTATTAATTATTGCCTCAATTTCAGAGCCTGTTATTGGTCTATTCAGAGATTCAACTTCTTCCTGGTTTAGTCTTGGGAGGGTGTATGTGTCAAGGAATTTATCCATTTCTTCTAGATTTTCTAGTTTATTTGCGTAGAGGTGCTTATAGTATTCTCTGATGGTAGTTTGTATTTCTGTGGGATCAGTGGTGATATCCCCTTTATGATTTTTTATTGCATCTATTTGATTCTTCTCTCTTTTCTTCTTTATTAGTCTTGCTAGCGGTCTATCTATTTTGTTGATCTTTTCAAAAAACCAGCTCCTGGATTCATTGATTTTTTGAAGGGTTTTTTTGTGTCTCTATCTCCTTCAGTTGTGCTCTGATTTTAGTTATTTCCTGCCTTCTGCTAGCTTTTGAATGTGTTTGCTCTTGCTTCTCTAGTTCTTTTAATTGTGATATTAGGGTGTCAGTTTTAGATCTTTCCTGCTTTCTCTTGAGGGCATTTAATGCTATAAATTTCCCTGTACACACTGCTTTGAATGTGTCCCAGAGATTCTGGTATGTTGTGTCTTTGTTCTCATTGGTTTCAAATAACATCTTTATTTCTGCCTTCATTTCGTTATGTACCCAGTAGTCATTCAGGAGCAGGTTGTTCAGTGTCCATGTAGTTGAGTGATTTTGAGTGTTTCTTAATCCTGAGTTCTAGTTTGATTGCGCTGTGGTCTGAGAGACAGTTTGTTATAGTTTCTGTTCTTTTACATTTGCTGAGGAGTGCTTTACTTCCAACTATGTGGTCAATTTTGGAATAGGTGTGGTGTGATGCTGAAGAGAATGTATATTCTGTTGATTTGGGGTGGAGAGTTCTGTAGATGTCTATGAGGTCCGCTTGGTGTGGAGCTGAGTTCAATTCCTGGATATCCTTGTTAACTTTCTGTCTCGTTGATCTGTCTAATATTGACAGTGGGGTGTTAAAGTCTCCCATTATTATTGTGTGGGAGTCTAAGTCTCTTTGTAGGTCTCTAAGGACTTGCTTTATGAATCTGGGTGCTCCTGTATTGGGTGCATATATATTTAGGATAGTTAGCTCTTCTTGTTGAACTGATCCCTTTACCATTATGTAATGGCCTTCTTTGTCTCTTTTGATCTTAGTTGGTTTAAAGTCTGTTTTATCAGTTCAAAGAACCCTGTCAGTGCCTCAGCAAAAAGAAAAGCCTGAGTGAAATTTCAGTGATCCCTTTTCATTTTGATTAGAAACAGAAAGAAGTTCTTCAGTCCGCTAGTGAATGAAATCAAAAATTCCTCTTTGCCAAAGGAAGCACCTGAAATTTCTTTTATGTAAAAATTAAAAGAAAATATAAACTAATAGTTTTTTTTTTAATTTTTAAGGTCAGGGTACATGTGCAGGTTTGTTACGTAGGTAAACTTGCATCACAAGTATTTATTGTACAGATTATTTCATCAGCCAGGTGATAAGCCGAGTATCCTTTAGTTATTTTTCTTGATCCTCTCCCTTCTCCCACCCTCCATCAGGGTGTGTTGTTCCCCTCTATGGGTCCATGTGTTCTCATCATTTAGCTCCCACTTATAAGTGAGAACATGTGGTATTTGGCGTTCTGTCCCTGTGTTAGTTTGCTAAGGATAATGGCCTCCAGTTTACGGAAAATGACCAGAAACATCAGAAAGTTCATGGTGACAGGTATATAGAACTCTGAATTACCGCTTTTTAATTTATGCTTCTTCATTTTCTTCATAGGTAAATGTTGGTTTCTCCAAGGAACTTCAATAAGACTTTGTTTGTGGTAGCTCTTTTATGCCACCTGAAATTATTTTTAAAAAGCTTTACTGAGTTATAAATGATACACAGATAACTACACATATTTAATGTGTACAATTGGTTGAGTTTAGACATAAGCAAACACCCATGATATCAACACCGCAATCAAGGTAATAGAAATATCTAACACCACCCAGGGTTTCCCTGTGTTCCTTTATTTTTGTTTTTAATTAGAAATAACTCTGTATTTATTTCTTTCCAAGCATTATAGCAATACATATATTCCAAAAACCAGAATGCCTCTTCTCCTCCAAAGGATCACATTTGAATCTAATGATATGGTAACTCTGGAAGTCAGATTCTCTCCCATCCCTAGGGTTTGCCTTGCCTTTTTTTTTTGTATTCTTTTTTTTTTTTTTTTTTTTGAGACGGAGTCTTGCTCTGTCACCCAGGCTGGAGTGCAGTGGCGCCATCTCAGCTCACTGCAAGCTCTGCCTCCCAGGTTCACGCCATTCTCCTGCCTCAGCCTCCTGAGTAGCTGAGACCACAGGCGCCCGCCACCACGCCCAGCTAATTGTTTTGTATTTTTAGTAGAGACGGGGTTTCACCTTGTCAGCCAGGATGGTCTCGATCTCCTGACCTCGTGATCCGCCTGCCTCGGCCTCCTAAAGTGCTGGGATTACAGGCGTGAGCCACCGCGCCCGGCCTTTTTTTGTATTCTTATAGGTGGTCTCTGTGCCAAGGATCAGCGTGAAGTGTAAACTTAAGGTCTTCTCAGGTCTTTTCTGAGCCTGAGCCTACCCTAGAGCATGCATGGTGGCTTTCTGATTTCCCTTGTATATGCAGTTGTCTGTTAAGGTTGTGTCTTCAATGTCTGGTCCCAAAAGGGGAAAAAGAGAAAAATGAAGGAGGAAAAAGTGCTGGCCATTTAAATCCCCTGGAAGTTATTTCAGTCAGTTGGGGAGAGCTTGCAACAGTGAGGGAGATGCAAAAACAATGGCCATAACCTCTTTGTGTGATCAGAAGCAGCAATCTGGAGATCAGAGTACAAATACCTAATAATTGCAGGACAGGGTCCTGTTCGTCCACCCTGGCTCTCAAAGTTGTATGAAAGTTGTATTATATAAAGCTGCTCCAGGAACGGGTGCACAATTGCCTGCCACTGGGCTTAGAGTGGGGGATGGGTAGCCGCTACTGTATTAAGAGCTGAAATTCACCAAAATTCACTACAATTTACCATCTAAGCTGTCCCCTGGAAGATGGAAGCCTTCCATTGACTCCAGAGTTCTAACATAGTTACATCAGACAGATTCTTCCAGTGCAATTGTCATCTAGGTGAGGAGCTAGATTTCTGGTAGTTCCATTTCTGCCATCTTCCTAGAATCCTCACCTGTGGTTCTTTTTAAAGTTCTCTTTTTCCTTAATTTCTTAGGCATTAATCTAATTATGTACTGTGGATAACTCAATTTTCTGTATTTTGGGAGTGACTTGAATGATTTAATAGTTTGAATATAACCTTAATGGAAGTTTATGTTAGTGAAGCTTTCATTTAATTTCTGAAATAATTGTTTTTACACATATATATATATCCAATTCCATTAAGAAGCTGACAATCTAGAGTGGACTCCTTAATTAACCAGAAGATTGTTAATTTAATGAGGTAAGTGATGAATGTGAGGGGTAAAGTGTTAGTTACCGAGGCAGCTCTTAAGAGGAGCATCTAAGCAGGTTTAGGTGAGTGTGAGATCAGTGAAGGTATTCTGGACATCAAGACATATAGACTGAGAGGTGAAGAACTCCAGAAGTAGCCAGGTGAAGAGAAGTGGCTCCTTTTATATCAGTTTTAAACTCTGTAAGCTAGGTTGTTTCCCTTGCAGATCCCCAACGAGCGATTCTGATAACACACGTTTTCCTTCACATCCTTGTTTTTCATAATAGAATTGGTAGCATTCGTAAATTTACTCCAGGGTGAAGCAAAATATTTTGACATGTGAAGGATTCTAAAATCATAAAAGATTATCAACAAATAGTATCTTTTTAGTTGATCATTAAATTTTAGAACTAGAAGGATCATAAGTCTTGCTTTATAAAGGAAGGGAATTAAAATAAATGATGATCTGTAGCTAAGAGAAGAAAGCCCAAGTCCTCCCTACTAGTTAGAGCATAATTAGGATCAAAACAGAACTTCAGACATAGTTCAATATTTTTTCTGTTTCATATGATTATTTTTACATTAACAACAACAACAACAACAACAACTTAACAACAACAACAACAACGATGTGAGAACAGCTGTGGTTAGCTTCACACTAGGTTGGCACTGGGAGAAAAAAATAATTAACTTACTTGTTTATATACCACTTCAGTCACCTTTGATCTGGTCTTCATTCTGCATTGTTCGACTCTATTTTTCTGGAAAGTTTCATGGCAAAAATGGTGAATAACACCAACAAGGGGAGGAATACTACTACATTCTATTTTTTCCCTTTATAGTTAGATTCATTTGTTTTTGTGCTAGCATGGCCAAAAAATAATTTATTGGAAGAACATTAGAATGCTTTATGAAATCCTAAAGAAACCAATGAACAACCAGGTCGTGGGAACGAAAAGTTTTACAGTATTTCTGGGATCTTCAGCAGCTTATTTGAAATATAGGGATCTTTCCTGTGGGATCTCACCATAAACGAGACTCAGCTCAGAGCTCCCAGTCTCTAGGCCTCTCTATTCACTGTGGTTACTTTGTGGGGTCTATGTGCATACAAGGGCTTGCTCTGTTCAGGATGGTGTCTTTCAGGTTAGAACAGGGCCTGGAAAATGGTTGCTATGGTTTGGATACAGTTTGTCCCCACTAAATCTCATGTTGAAATTTAACCCCCAGTGTGGTGGTGTCAGGAAGTGGGGCCTAGTGGAAGATGTTTGGGTGATGGAGGCAGATCCCTTTTGAAGGGCTTGGTGCTGTTCTCGCAGTAGTGAGTGAGTTGTTGTTCTTGGGAGACTGGATTGGTTCACAGGGGAACGGATTATTTCCCTTGAGAGTGGGTTGTTATAAAACCATGATGTCCCTCAGTTTTGGGCCCTGCTTCACACACACTTGCTTCCTGTTTGACCTTCTCCATCGTGTTAAGACTTAGCACAAAAACCCTCACCAGAAGCCAACCAGATGCTGGCGCCATGCTTTTTGTATAGCCTGCACAACTACGGGGTAAATAAATCTCTTTTTTTTTTTTTTTTTTTTTGAGAGGGAGAATTGCTCTGTCACCCAGGCTGGAGTGCGGTGGCACTATCTCGGCTCACTGCAACCCCTGCCTCCCAGGTTCAAGTGATTCTCCTGCCTCAGCCTCCCAAGTAGCTGGGATTACAGGTGTGCATCACCGCATCTGGCTAATTTTTGTATTTTCAGTAGAGACAAGGTTTTGCCATGTTGGCCAGACTAATCTTGAACTCCTGACCTGAAGTAATTGCCCATCTTGGCCTTCCAAAGTTCTGGGATTACAGGCATGAGCCACTGTGCCTGGCTTGGCCAAAACCTATTTTCTTCATAAATTGCCCAACCTCAGGTATTTCTGCATAGCAACACAAAACAGACTAAGACAATGGTAAACCATCAGTACATATTGAATGAGTAAGTGAATGGAATTCCACAATTCCCTATGGAGAAAGCACCTGGTTGGTCCTGCCTGGGTCAGGTGTCTGCCCCTGCTCCCAACAGCTGCGGCAGGAGTTGGGATAGTATACAGCTGGCATGAAGGCCTGCTATAGGTCAGGATACTCCTCAGGGAAGAAAGACTGTCAGAGAAGGGGGCTGATGACTTGAAAGTGAGTTATTTATGTTTGTTCTTAAGAGACTGACAGGCAACCAACAGTTCTGGAGAATTGGCATTTAAAATAAGAAAAGATTGTTGTATAAACTTTGGTGTCTTTTCGTGTACTGTATCTAAACTTGGTATTCCAATTAGCACATTTCCAAGAAATAAAATATCATCTATTGTAGGATGAACAATTTCTTTGTGTGCCATTAAAAAAGAAGAGATGTTAAAGAAGTAGAGTCTGATAGGAAACACTGACATGAAGCTCAGACACCAATGACTAATCTTGTGGTACAAAGATAAATGAGAAATAAACCTGCTACACCAAAAATACAGCAAGGCCCAGCCTGGCCAGCATGGCGAAACCCCGTCTCTACTAAAAATACAAAAATTAGCCGGGCGTGGTGGTACACGCCTGTTATCCTAGCTACTCAGGAGGCTGAGGCAGGAGAATTGCTTGAACCCAGGAGGCGGAGGTTGCCCTGAGTCGAGATCATGCCACTGCACTCCAGTCTGGTAAACAGAGCAAGACTGTGTTTAAAAAACAAACATACGAAAACCCAGCAAGGACAAATGACTATGTCAATTGTAGTTTGAGGAACTGGAGGAAAAAACATCATAATGCCTTAATGTATGAATGCTAAGCTGGCACTCCTACAGGTTTGCTGACGGAATTCACACAAACAGTGTGGCCTAAACAATCTCAAGCAAATGATTTAATATCAAGTGATGTCAGGTTGATAGAGCCCCATATGTTTGGCATAAACAAAACCAAATCCTCTTCGGGAGAACTGCCAGCAGCTATTGTAAGATGCCATCTTATTTTAGCAGTGTAAACATGTACAAATGTATGTTTTACAATCTGTGAAATTGGCAATGTGCTGAATAATTGTGGAAATTCATCCAATTCTCCTGCATCCTAAATTCACAGATTAACCATAGAATAAAAGTGGGTTTTGAGAGGGTGAGGAGAGTTTAGCTAGGCAATGATAAAAGGAGAAATATATGGAAATCAGAAAAGATTTAATCTCCTGGCACATCAAAGATGATTTCGTCTCCTGGAACAGCAATCACAGAAAGACTAGTTTATAATTTTAGCAGCCCTAAAGTATTTTAAATTCAGCCTTAAGAAAATGCTTAAATTGGATGATATTTGTCTTGGTCATTTCCATGTAAGATCTTTTTGTCTTTTCTGCCCCATTCAGAGAATCATAATTTCATCCCATTCATGTGGCCTCAGGAGAGGATCAGTATCAGTTATTTTCTTCTTGGTATAAATTTGTGTTTATATATTACTTCTTTCCTTTTTTTTTTTTTTTCAAAAATGTGTTTGCAATTGTGGAATAAATTTTCAGGCATTTGCTTAGAAGTGGAGGAAGCATTGGATATCAAAGTCTCTCCTTAGCACACCTGTAATTATACCATATGAGCAACACTCTTGCCTTCCTCTTTCTTGTTTCCTCACATTTTTTATAAATAAAATATCTCAAAATGTCAACAGTAATTATTTCTGTTTGATTTTAAATTATTTTATTTTTCCTCTTTGTATGCATTTTTATTTTCAAAAATTTTCCCATGGACATATATTGCATTTATTTAATTTTTAATAAAAACAACACTTTTACATAAATTAGAAAATGAAACCCACAGGGAAAAGTGTTCCCAGAAGGAAAAGCAACTTCTCTTTTTCCTTCCCCCACCAGAAGTAATACATTTTCTTTTATTTTTAGTTGTCTAAAAATAGTTACCTCCATGTTATTGAATAATATGCTTACATCACTATTTCTTTTCTTTCTTTCTCTTTTTTTAGACAGGAGTTCATTCTGTCACCCAGGCTAGATTGCTGTGGTGGGATGACGGCTCACTGCAGCCTCCTTGACCTCGTGGGCTCAAGTGATCCTCCCACTAAAGCCGCCCAAGTAGCTGGGACTACAGTGCGTGCCACCATGCCAGGCTAATTATCTATCTGTCTATCTACCTACCTATCTATCTATCATCTATCATCTACCTATATGTATCTATCTATCTATCATCTATCTATATCTCTATCTATCTATCTATCTATCTATCTATCTATCTATCTATCTATCTATCTATCTGGTCAGTTTGTTTTTTGAGACAGGTTCTTGCTCTATAGCTCAGGCTGGAGTGCAGTGGTGCGATCTTGACTCACTGCAACCTCTGCCTCCCAGGTTCAAGCAATTCTCCTGCCTCAGCCTCCTGAGTAGCTAGGATTACAGGCACCTGCCACCATGCCCAGCTAATTTTTGTATTTTTAGTAGAGATGGCGTTTCGCTATGTGGGCCAGGCTGGTCTTGAACTCCTGACCTCAAGTGATCCACCTGCCTTGGCTTCCCAAACTGCTGGGATTACAGGCGTGAGCCACCACACCCGGCCATAATTTTTAAATTTTATGTAGAGATGTGGTTTCACCACGTTGCCATGTTGGTCCTGCGTGGGTCAGGTGTCTGCCCCTGCTCCAAACAGCTGTGACAGGAGATGGGATAGTACACAGTTGGCATGAAGGCCTGCTATAGGTCAGGCATACTTATTAGAGAAGAAAGACTGTTAGAGAAGGGAACTGATGACTTGAAAATGAGTCCCCCGCTCAAGTGATTCTCCCGCTTTGACCTCCCAAAGTTCTGGGATTACAGTCATGGGCCACCACACCCAGCCTATATCACTATTTCTTTATCAGTGTTAGGTGTTCTCTACTCAGAGAATTTGCTCACTTGTACTACTCTCTGCTGTCCTTCCTTTCTGTCCCAATTTTGAGAGTTATATCATTATTGGTTTTGCTTGTAACTTTACATGATCTATGTAAATCTTTGCTTCTCGTTCCATTAGTTTCAGGGGCATCTCTCCATTCCCCACCCTGTAATAGGAGGCTCTCAAAGCCTCTGGCATTCTCTGCATCTCTCCCTTCCCTTCACCTCCCAACTTCCCATATTGTTACATTTTCATGACTGATACAACTTTTTCAGTCTGTATCCATCATTAAATTGCCTGAGCTTTATCAGTGTGCTCATTATGAATACTAAACAACCAATAAAGAGCATTTAAATTAATCATCGTGTCAACATTATTCAGCTCAGGGCTGAGCAGTGAGCTACAACCACACTTCTTCTCTCTGGTTCTGACATGACCCCTGCCTCTCACAGGAGAATTTTCCCTTCAGTTCAAATGTGCTCTCCTTTCTCCCACTTCTCTGATTACTCTTTGAGTAATTACTCTGATTACTCTTTGAGAATTACTCCTGTCACGTTTGAGTTTGTGGCCTTATATTTGGATCATGATTTTTATTATAATTCCTCATTTTCCCTTGGATATCTGATTGTCATTTTTCTCCATTGGGAGATGAAGTTTATGTCCCTTCACCACAGCCTATATATTTTACAGATTTTTACTCACCATTTCATATATTGTTTAGGAGCTATTTCATTTTTTCTTAAAAACCATCTTTTTTTTTAGGTCCCATTGACTTACTGTTGTAATTTGGACTGGTTACTTTCTAGCCCCGGAGCACAGCTATCATTCAGAGATTCTTTTTCCATCATTTCCCTATCTCACATCTTCTTTCTTGAATTTCATCCTTTGTGTTTGCAATATATTTTAAATTAGCTATCTCAGAAAATGTACACAAGAGATAGACTTTCTGAACTCTTGTCGTACAAAATTGAGTTTATGTTGGCTTCACACTTATATCAGTTTTCTAGGGCTGACATAAAGAAGTACCATAAATTGTATGGCTTAAAATAAGTCTCACAGTTCTGAAGGCAAGAAGGTCAAAAGTAAGGTGTCAGCCAAGTTGGTATCTGAGGGAGAATCTGTTCCATGTCTCTCTCCTAGCTTTGGGTGGTTGCCAGCAGTCCTTGGTGTTCTTTGGCTTGTAGTTGCACCACTCCAGCTTCTGCCTCTGTTACTGCCTGGCGTTTTCCTTGTGTGTCTCTGTGTTCTTCTGTCTTTACATGGCTTTCTTAGGACAACGGTCATTGGATTTAGGGCCCACTCCACTTCAGTATGGCCTCATTTTAACTTGATTACCTCTGCAAACACCCCATTTCTAAATAAGGTCCCATTTTCACAGGTACAAGGGATAAGCACTTCGACTTGTCTTTTTGGGGACACAATTCAACCCACAACCACACTGGATAGATGGTTTGGCTGGGTATATATAGAATTCTAGGATAAAAATAACTCATCCTCAGGGTTTTGAAGACCTTAATTCAGTCTAGCTTAGAATCATTTTTGCTGATGAGAAATCTGATGTCAGTTTAATTCTATTTTGTTGGAGTCCTTTTTTTTTTAAAAAAAATCTTGGGGCATGGTTAAAATCTCTTTATTCTTGGTGTTCTAAAATTTTAACGTGATGTTGGCTCTTTCGTTTGAAGATTCGTTTTTCTCCAAACCATTCACCCTTCTCAAGACTGGAAAATGTCCAATTATTTCTTTGATAATTTTCTTTTCTTTATTTTGTCTATTCTTTATTTTGTCTATTCTTCATTTTTGGAAATCTTATTGGCTGTTGTAGCAGACAAGGTTCAATGAGAGGAGCAGAACCACTAAGAATGATGTAAAATAAGGGATTTATTATAGGGATTTATACTCATACCGTTGTGGGAGCTGGTAAAATGATCTTGATTTGGCTGTTTCTTCTGCATCTGGTGCTGAACTTGAAGTTACAGGACAGGTGTTAGCGGTTAAAAGATAGAAGTAAAGTGGGGAGAGCAGGACACCTGGGACCTGTGAAGTGAGTAACAAGCTGGAACTGCTCTCCTTCTATCACAGGTGCTTGTGATGGCTTCTCCCTGTTGCTAAGTCTCCAACCTTGCTTCTGTGGGTGCCCCATAGAAGATACTAGTATTATTGTGTGGATCCACACTCAGGCCTTACTCAGGAGTTGGAGAAGTTGAAGGAAGAGATAATGTGGGAGCTGGAGCCCCGGGCCTGCAGTGTTTTGTGCTCACAATGTGAATGAGCAGAACCACGAAATTGTGCATGAGCTGCAACAGCACCAGACTCATATCAACCTTGGTAGAGCAAGTATTACTTTACTTCCATGGTCCAAATTCCATGTAGACGTTTCTTGTGGCCAGCCCTAACAAGAAACATAGAGAAAGGAATTCTGGGAAATAAAGTTTAGCTTAGTTAAGTTGACATATTTCAAAGCCGACAGAGTTGGGTATTGGACCTCCTGAATTGATCTTTTCTTCTTCCTTTTTCTGTCCTATTTTCTATTTTTTTGTCTTTCAGCTCTTCATTCTGAGTGGCTTTCTTTATCTTCCAACTCTTTTACATTATACTTCTCTCTTGACAATCATAAATTCAATTTTCAAGAGTTTCAGCTTATTCTCTGATAATTTTTAATACAATCTTAGTATTACTTTTGTTTTGTTTTGTTTTGTTTTGTTTTTGAGATGGAGTCTCACTCTGTCTCCCAAGCTGGAGTGCAGTGACACGATCTCGGCTCACTGCAACCTCTGCCTCCTGGGTCCAAGCGATTCTCCTCCCTCAGTTTCCCAAGTAGCTGGGACTACAGGTACCTGCCACCATACCTGGCTAATTTTTATATTTTTAGTAGAGACGGGTTTCATCATGTTGGCCAGGCTGGTCTCGAACTCCTGACCTCAAGCAATCTGCCCACCCTGGCCTCCCAAAGAGCTGAGATTGCAGACGTGAGCCACCGCACCTGGCTGATTACTGTTTTTTATGTGTGTAATGTCGTCCCAAATTTCTGTGAGAATGTCCTATTTTTTTTTCTCATACTTCTTCTATTCTGTAAATTATTTCTGTTTTTTCTGGGGTGAATTTTTTTGGTATCACCACCTTTTTCAATGAGTTGTTATTTTGTTCCCAATCTCATTTTAATAAGGGGTGTGGAGACTAAAGCAATTCCATCTTGGATGTTAATCCACCATGTTATCTTGTCATTAACCCCAGTTCTGTGAAGGCCTCCAAGATTTCCAGCTTATTTATTGTTCCTTGTGTAACAGTAGGTACTTACCATAAATTTCTGGTCAAAACAACCTTGATGTTACTGTGCTATGGTTGTCCTACCTGTCCCTTCTGAAGCATGTATACCCTTTCCCTATGGCATGTGAGTACTGGTTCTGCGGGTAATGGTGCAGGAATCCACCCTCTCGTCTTATGGCTGCCCAAGATAAGGCTTCTGTTTGTAAGTCACTATTAAATGTTTCTTTCTGAGAAACTGGATTTGTCAGCCTCTTTCTTCAGCCCCACAGCTTCCTCAGCCTTTGTGGGTAGATTTGCCTAGACCTGTCCACCACAGAACAATGCAATAAGAAAGCTGACTAGGAGCTTGGTGTCCATAGATGTTCTTGTTCACTCGTACATTTAAGTTAGGATGAGCAGATGGATGGAGCCTTCCCTATTCCCAGCCTCAAAGCCAAAATGTGGTTATTTTGTTCAGAGGCACAGAACCCAATTTAAATGTCCTGTTCTGTCTCAATTTTTTAAAAAAACTTGTTTAGCAAAGAACCCTTTGATATTTTGCCTGGAAGTGAACATCTGGCTCTCTGCCATTTTTGTTAAAGGGATGAAATGAAGTTAATTGTCTTATACACATGTACTCATACACAGTTAATCGCCTAATACCATTTTTCACCCTGCCTTCATTAAACCTTCTAACTGAGATTTCAAAGCCTCTGAGGAGTTGGACAATTTTAACTCCCATTTTCACTGTAGGCCTCTTTGTACATCCTAGGCTGAGGCTGGTATGTTTTGTCTATCAGCTGTATTAGATCTTACAGAAATTAATTGAAATCCCTTGTCCATTGCAGACCTCCTCCTGCTCTGTTTTATTCCTTCACTACTGCTTAAAAGAAATCTTTGAAGGGAGGGAAGACAAATTCATGTGCTAAGACCTCTTTCTTAAACTGGAGTTTATTGACTTTAAAACCAGAAAAATAACAAGTAATTTACAAAATACACCCAAGTCTTACGGACTTCTATAAATATATAGTACCCTGGCTTTGGAATACAGATTTTTTCTTTTGAGACAGGGTGTCGCTCTATCTCCTAGGCTGGAGTGCAGTGACGTGATCTCAGTTCACTGCAACCTCTGCCTCCTGGGCTCAAGTGATCCTCATGCCTTTGTCTCCCAAGTAGCTGAGATTACAGGTGCCTGCCATCACACCTGGCTAATTTTTGTATCTTTAGTAGAAAGGGGGTTTTGCCATGTTGGCCAGGCTGGTCTTGAACTCCTGACCTCAAATGATCCACCTGCCTTAGCCTCCCAAAGTGTTGTGATTACAGGCGTTAGCCACGCGCCCAGCTGGAATTCAGGTGTTTTTTATTTCTTAAAATATGACAGTCTTTTCCTCAAACAAGTGTCAAAAACAGGCAATGTCACCTTAATCTTTTACTGGTTTTCCTTTCTCATGGGATGGTACAGAATTAGAGTATGATAGGGTCCTGGGTAAAAATGGTAGAAGGGATACTAAGTATAATACAATGAAATAGTTGATTCTCTTTAGCTCAGTGGTTCCCAACTGGGGGCTATTTTTCCTCTTAGAGGATATTTGGTACTGTTTGAAGACTTTTTTGGTTGAGAGAACTGAGGATATTCTATTGGCATCAGTGCATAGAGGCCAGGGGTAACTGTAAGCATTCTTTTTTTTTTCTTTTGAGACAGGGTCGTGCTCTGTTGCCCAGGCTGGAGTGCAGTGGTACAGTCATGCCTCACTGCAGCCCTGACCTCCTGGGCTCAAGCAACCCTCCCACCTCAGCCTTCCAAGTAGCTGGGAGCCCAGGTACGTACAATGATGCCTGGCTAATTGTCAAATTTTTTGTAGAGATAGGGTTTTGCTATGTTGCCCAGGCTGGTCTTTAATATCTGGGCTCACACAATCTGCTCACCTTAGCCTCCCACAATGCTGGGATCACAGGCATGAGCCACTATGCCTGGCCTAGTATTCTTAATACATAGGACACAACAAAGAATTATGTAGTCAAAAATGCAAATAGTGCTGAGGTTAAGGACTTTTTCTCTTGTGCAACAATGTGAATATACTTAACAATACTGAACTGTACACTTAATGGTTGAGATGGCAAATTTTATGTTACATGTATTTTACCACAATTAAAAAAATGGGTCCTTATTTGCTAGGAAAAATTTCTGTTTACCAGTTAGTTTTATGCTATTTGATCAGAAAGAGAACATTTTATTTACTTCTATGCTCTGTTAGAGCTTACTTCATTGTCAAGATTGAAGGATAATATGTGGTGAAATACAGAATGGAGCCCGTGTGTGCAGATACCCTAGGAAAGCCAACTAAGCTACTGTGCCGGAATTTGCAAACCACAGAAATGAACTAACTATGGATAACTTAAGCAATAGACAAAATGTACTGGAAGGCAGTGCGGTCAGTTGTAAATCTGGAAGAGAAGCCCTACACCTAAGCTATGAGAAGGACAGGGCCCAGGGCAGCTTCAGGGAATCTGTCTGGGTGCAGGATTCAATAGGCAGTGTCTCCAGAGCCCCATGGCCAGGATGAATCCACCTATAACCCCTCCAGTGTTTTTGGGAGAGTGTCTGATAGGCCAAGCTTGGGTCCTGTACTCTTCTCCCAGCCCAGGCAGCTTGAGGCAACCTATGTGACATCTCACGAAGATTGTACACAAAGGGAAGAGGCAGTTTCTTGTCCTCAGAAGTAGGGTGATGGGATGCTGGGCAGGTAAGAACAATAGATATCCACTTTAGCTGCAAGGTAGATACTGCCTCCTGCTGTCTAAAATCAAAATACAAAGAGCTAAACAAACAACAAAATGCTTAAATCACCACTTTTGCTTACTGTGAACCTTAGGGAAATCATTTAATCTCTGTTTTGTCTTCTACAAAATGAAGAATTTGAATTTAATGACACAACTTCCTTTTCATTCTAGCATCATATATATATATTTCCTTATGTTTTAAAAGGGTCTTTGAACGCTTGTTCACATATACTTTATTTTTTGCCTGGATAGTGGATTCTCCTCTCATTTGATCTATTCTTGGAATGGCTTCCTAAGGCTGCAGGATAGTTCCGAATTTCGGGATATTGATCTGCTTTTAGGGTATGTGTGGGAAGTATAATTTTTATCAGTAAGAAAGTAAATTTCAATTGTTCATCTCCCTATAGAGAAAGCCATTCATGGGTGTTGGGAGTGTGGAGAAGGAGGAAGAAAGAGAAGCCTGAAACAGCAAAGCCCTTGCCAGCTCCGTGTTCTGCTAAAAGGTTAAACCTTGCATAGAGAGTGCTTCACCCAGAGAAACACAGTGGGTTTCTATGTGTGGAAAGGGAGGACCTGAGCTGAAGGACATCAGGAAAATGAGTTTCTGGGGAAGTGAGAAAGAGTGGGGTTTAAAGACAAGAGGCGTTGGGAGACAGGTGGCAAGAGGCTGCAGCCTGCAGAAGCAGGTGGCCAATAAGAAATTCCTGATCTGGGATAAGTAAAGGATTTGGGCTGGGTGCAGTGGCTCACACCTGCAATCCTAGCACTTTGGGAGGCTGAGGCTGCTGGATCACTTGAGGTCAGGAGTTCAAGACCAGCCTGGCCAATACAGTGAAACCCCATCTCTACTAAAAATACAAAAATTAGCCAGGGATGGTGGCATGTGCCTATAATCCCAGCTACTTGGGAGGCTGAGGCAGGAGAATCGCTTGAACCCACGAGGCGATGGTTGCAGTGAGCCGAGATCGTGTGCCACTGCACACCAGCCTGGGTAACAATGAGACACTGCCTCCAAAAAAAAAAAAAAAAAGGATTTGAAGGATGGGGATAATACCCATAATATCCAATTTTAGTTTTGTTCAATTTCATGACCCTTGCACAGTAGAAAATTCCACTATTTATGCAAATCTCCAGCAACATCTACATTCTCATTAAAGCCTGTAGCACTGGTTTGTAGAAAGTTAAAGAGAACAGGGTGAGACCAACATCTGCATTGGCATGGGGAAAAGGGAAGGGAACCTAGAGAGTGGCTGCGGCAGGAGAGGTTGCAGGAAAATCAGGAGGTGAGGGGCAGGTAGGAACTTGGAGCTGGAAGTGACCGTGAGGTGGTAAGTCTTAAGTTGTTGGAAATTCTCAGACATTTGTGGGAAGAATTGGACTTTCCAGAGGACTCAGAGTGAGAGCACGGGCCACAAAGGTAAGGGGAAATTAGTGTAACTTTGG
This sequence comes from Pan paniscus, assembly GCF_029289425.2. Classification (NCBI taxonomy): domain Eukaryota; kingdom Metazoa; phylum Chordata; class Mammalia; order Primates; family Hominidae; genus Pan; species Pan paniscus. Next base: position 103,319,528 of record NC_073258.2, read on the forward strand.
GCCACACTAATGAACATAAAGAGGTGGAGCTCCCACCTTCCCTCTTGGGTGGAAGGGTGAGGTGCTGCGGAAGACCCCAAAATAGTGTGGTGGGATTATTTTTTTGTCTTAGTCTTTCGTTTCATTGTATAGTATGTCTTCACAGAAAGAGTGCTCCCAAATATAAATAAATTTACCATGGAATAAACATTTTATTTATTTGTGTATATAACATTTATTGACATCTACCCACTGCAAGTATAGAGGAATAAGACACAGTCACACCATAAAGGAGTTTATCCTTAAAAGGAGTGAAAGACATTCAAAAACCAACTGCAATAAAAAAGGGTGACATAATTGCTAAATGGAGTGGAGGAACAGTACTTATCAATTCTGATTGTGCAACAATGATATACAATCCAATGAATGAATGAATGGATGTTCTCCCCGAAGTTTCTATTTCTTTCTTGAATTACTTCTCTTTCCTATTGAGAGAAAAAAAAAGAACATTCTGATATGTAGAAAATGCATAAAAACCATCCTAAGATTATACAGGCAAAGGAAATGTCACAGAAAGTATAATCTATTATTCACTCAGCCCATTTCTTGTGCCTGGGACAAAGATTCTGAAGAACAACCTCCAGAGGCTAAGAAGGCGGGATTGACTGGAGTGTGGGCCCAGGGCTCAGGTACCTTTGCATCTTGTTTCTACCAGTTTACTAGATGTGTGACCTTAGGTAGTTTACTACTTAACCTCTCTTAGCATCAGATTACAAATCTGTAAAATGTGGATAATAATGTCTCATTGAATTCTTGAATTAAATGAGTTAATCCATGTGAAGTCTTGGGATACTGCAAGTACTCAATGCATGTTAGCTATTATTTATTTATTTTTTGAGATGGAGTCTCACTCTGTTGCCCAGGTTGGATTGCAGCGGTGTGATCTTGACTCACTGCAACCTCTGCCTCCTGGGTTCCGGCAATTCTAATGCTTCAGCCTCCTGAGTTGCTGGGACTACAGACATGCACCTTCACACCCGGCTAATTTTTGTATTTTTAGGAGACATGGGGTTTTACCATGTTGTCCAGGTCTCGAACTCCTGGCCTCAAGCGATCCCCAACCACCTTGGCCTCCCGAAGTGCTGGGTAAAGCCGTGAGCCACCGCGCCCAGCCAGCTATTATTTTTATCATTCTGAGTATAGCATTAGGAATCTTGTATCTTAATCACTTTCTTTGGAATCTATGTTTTCTGCTCATATTACTTTTTAGATTAACTCCCTACCTATACAGCCCACATAATTAAATTCTATTTCCATTTGTCCAGAAGTTACTTCTTTCCAACTCTGACCAGAGATGCCCTTTTGTCTAATACTTAAGGTTTTAATGCACTAGTCTCTTTTCTTCCTGTTAAATTTAATCAGCATGCCTCAGACCTTCTTTAGTCTCTTTGTATTTTTCTTAGGGTTCTAAAATATTTATAGACTGCTGTAGAATATTCCATGAGTTCCACAGTTTTATGTAAGGGGAGGATAGTATTTTCAGTTTTGTTCATGATAACTTTACGAACAATAGTCAGCATTTTGTGAATCTTTTGGACGGCAGTGGTTCTTTATGTCATATCTTTTGGGAATAGTTACACAGCATTTTCCAAAGTGTGTTCTCTGAAGTGCTAGTTTATGGGACTCATTGAGACCCATAAAAAGGATTATAATTTAGGAAACACTGAGTTAAACATCTGTTCAATACTCCATACTCTCTAATAGTCTATACACCTGAAATACAGTAGGTAGTGTTTCTTGAACTTATTCCTCCATAGCCTCCTTTTCTGGGAATCACCCTGTAGGACTAGTGTTCTGAGAATACAGTTTGGGACATGCTGATTTATAGCAAATGCTAGGTTGAACTGATATCTTAAATCCAGTGTCTTACTGGAATATTTCTCCCCTGAGGACAGTCCTCTATTATGTGGAAGCACTTTCATTGCTCACGTGATCATTTGAAGAATCTGAAGTGATCTTTTTGCAGTGTATTCTCTTCATCCTGATATTTTTACTGGCTAGGTTTAGTTATATCTGCTGATTTAAAGATGTCATTCTGTATTCTTTTATTCTTACTAGGATAAAAAGCTTACTGGGTAGTGATAGGCAGGAATATGTCGTAGAAAAAGTATGAAGTCACATAGCCCTCACTTGGAATCACGGCTCAAGCACTCGACAGTCACATGACCTTGGACAGTCCACTTAGCCTCTATGAACCTTACTTTCCTTATCTTTATCCAGAGACAGAGCTTTTTATTCTTGTCCTTTGATTTCTTTCTCAAATACTACTTTTGGCTGACTCAATACAGTAAATCCAAATCAGTGCACTTAAAAAAACTGAATTTGGAACTTGATTAAACCAAAAAAGCATAGATTGGGACAAGGGATATACGTAAGTATCAAGACCTGGAATGATAAGCAGTTTCTGTCCGTGGTTAACCACTTTCTCTACATGTACGTGCAAACAGGAAGAGCAGAGTCACTTATAATTATCTAGGGTTGAATCCTTAGGAGTGAGCCGCTATGAAGAAAGGTGTTTTGTCCCTCCAATCCACCCCTATAGGGGACACTCTCCTAAACTATTTAAACTGAGAGAGGAAGAGCAGTGGGTGGCAGCTTGAAGAAAATCTGGGCAATATCATTTGCATAATTTTACCACATGATACTATGTTACTGAAACTCACAATCAACATCTTCATAGTATATTACAGCCTAGTTACATTTTAGGTATCGAAGGTCCCCAGTTCCTCCCCTCAGTAGGCTTTTTTATATAAGTTCCAGTGTGGTTTTCCAGGTAAATACCCATTTCCCAGCCTTTCTTTTCCTACCCCACTCTAAGAAGAAAATGGGAAATCCTCTTATTTGAAATAATAAATATTACCATATAGTTTCTGAATGCCTTTAATATCATCCTGGGAAAGTTTAAAGTTTTGGGGATCTCCATTTCCATAGGTCGGATACATCACCGCATTAGGATCAGAGGAATGTCCCATACCCAAAGAATGGCCAAGTTCATGAGTTGCAGCATACAGGAAGTTAATTCCTACAACCGAAGAAGTGACAAACAGTAATGATAAAAATAGCTACATACATTATGGAATATTATATATAATATATGATATCATAATTTAAAAAAACTAAAGAAAAATACCCAAGTTTTAGCCCACGGTAGCTTATTTATTTGTTTCTAGGCTTTCAAAAGTGGAGAGGGGTTAGAAGGTTAATCAGAATAGGAGTGCTTTAATCTCATCACTACTTCTGCTTCTTAAAAATGTGTAATTTTTTTTATTTGCTTCTTTCATTCAGGCAGCAATACTCTGCAGTGGAAAGCAAAGGTTTTAAAAGCACTAAGACCTAGGTTTGAAATGTAGCTCCACTACTTACTAGCTGGACAACTCTGGACAGATTAATTGATGTTGCTGAGTCTCAGTTTCTCGTCTGTTAAACAGAGACAGTAATTTCTGCCCTCTAGATTTGTCATGATAACTAGAGTTTCTCAATATTTGGGAAGTCACGGCCATTCAATAAATGTTAGTGACTTTGGATATCAGAAGAGAGAAAGGTGGCTTTGAGAAAGCGAAGATTGAAAGGCAGGATCTCTAGGCAATGCTGGGCTTTGTTTTTGATTTTGATTCATTAACTTGTATTACATATATCCTTTGTTCTCCCTCATACTCATTGAAAGTCTTTGCAAGTATGTGGAAGGTGTGAGCCCGAGCGTTTGAGGAGTGGCCAGAGCTCTGGTGGTGTTGCATTGAATTGAAGGAAGCTGCCTTTAACCTACCTTAATTGGGAAGAAAGAAGAATGAAAAGAATACGCCAGATGCAAATGGGAGGCAGCATCACAATTTAACATAGATTTTCACAGCAAGGCAGCAAGCTATGGTGAATTCCCTTTGCCAAACACAAGTACAAATTTCCCTTTTAGGGCCAGTTGGTAGCCTTAAAAAAATTGTCTCTAATTGGCATTATTTATGCCAGAGCTTTCCTCCATTAGTTCTCTCATGTTACTGTAATATCCTACTATGTAAAACGATAAATATGATATACTAAATCATGGAGTTGGTTCTTTCTGGAAAATAGTGAATAATTCCAGAATTGCATATACTTCTCAAATATCATGGTTTCTACTTCTCTTTCTTTTCCATTTGGGGAATGTATTTTTTGGAAATATGAAGAAAGAGCTAAAATTTAATTAATTATTAATACATTCCAAGCACTGTATAAGCATTATCTCATTTAATTTAAAGAATCCTTGATGTGGGAACTATTTATATTTCCATTCCACAGAGGAGGAAACTGAGGCTCAGAGAAATTCAATAACTTGCCCAATGACACAGGGTAATTGGTAGACGTACAGCAAATTGGATCAGTGGTGCTTGACTCCATAGCCTGAGTGTCCATCTTCTGTGTGTGTAGCATTATGAGTATATTACATGAAATAATGCATTTCAGGCATATAGTACAGTGTTTGGCACTTAGCAAGGGCTCAATACTTATTATAAATTAATATAATTATTTAACTTAGTGTAAGTCCAGGATTTTAAAAAGGATGTGGAGTAGAAGAGACATGAGATGCTATACCTAGACTGCTACCATCCGTCCAGCGTTCATCCTCATCGAAGTGAGCATCTCCTCCGAGACCTGTCCCAGGCGCAAAGGCATGAGCCAGCGTGTTTCCTGGCCCATCAAATGGGTAGGAGTCCCCATGAGCTGAAAGAAAATGGAGTGATTGTTCTTAGTGACTGATTTTTTTTTTCTCCAGTCATTTTATTTTTCAGTTTATATGATTATTGAGGCTAGAAAAAGCAGCCCAGTCCAGGCCAGGCATGGTGGCTCACTTTGCGAGGCCGAGGTGGGCGGATCACCTGAGGTCAGGAGTTTGAGACCTGTCTGGCTAACATGGTGAAATCCCGTCTCTATGAAAAATACAAAAATTTGGACATGGTGGCACATGCCTGTAATCCCAGCTACTTGGGAGGCTCAGGCTGGAGAATTGCTTGAACTCAGGAGGCGGAAGTTGCAGTGAGCTGAGATCGCGCCACTGCACTCCAGCCTGGGTGACAAGAGTGAAACTCCATCTCAAAAAATAAATTAAAAAAAAAAAAAAAGGCAGCCCAGTGCAAGTAGCTGTCATTGTTATGTGCTGTTGGTTGCATTCACAGGGTAGTTTGGGTGCTTTCTTGGCCCAGACACTTTTCCTTTCACAGAACCATTGCTCATCACTGATAATCACCATATATTGAAAGCTTACTGGATATAGGACTTAAAATGCAGTTATATCTAACTTATGGTTGCATTTAAGCTTTTGTTAAATTTGACCACTTTGCTCAGCCAAAGGGTGGTGGGAGGGAGAATGAATATGAATACTGCATTTGACAAGTAATTTGTGCACCATTTCATAGGTGTTTTTTTTTTTTTCTTAAAAACCTAGCTTATTCTTCATGGGCATAGTAAATAGTCTCTTAGAGAGCCATGCTCAAGATCTCTTAAAATGGCTTTTGATAGTCCTTTAATGTGTGATGCAGAGCTGGTTATCTTCAAGGTGATATGAGGCCAGTCCAGTTTATCTAGCTCTTAAAAAACTTGTAGTGCCATGATTAGTGCTTTCCCATAACATTTTCTTCAGTGTTGTCAATATTGTGGGTTGAAGTTCAAATTTCAGCTACAGTAGCCGGACCATTCCACATAGAACAGACTGAAATGGGCAACATTTTTCTCTAAATTTGCACCATGAAACACTAGCAATTAAGAACAATTTATGTATATGGGTTTTATATATACATATATACACACACACACATATATAACACATATACTAAAAAAAAATGGGTTTTACATATAGAAAAACCCACGTAAAATATATATATATTTTTTTCTTTTGAGACATAGTCTTGCTCTGTTGCCCAGGCTGGAATACAGTGGTGTGATCTTGGCTCATGGCAACCTCTGCCTCCCAGGTTCAAGCGATTCTCATGCTTCAGCCTCCCAAGCAGCTGGAATTACAGGCATGCGTCACCATGCTCAGCTAATTTTTGTTTTAGTAGAGATGGGGTTTCACCATATTGGCCAGGCTGGTCTTGAACTCCTGACCGCAGATGATCCACCTGCCTTGGCCTCCCAAAGTGCTGGGATTACAGGCGTGAGCCACCACACCCTGCTGTGTTATATATTTTTAAGTTCTTTAATATGAAAGTTTCCATTTCCTACTTCCTTGCCACATGAAAGGCATTAGCAACAGGTCATATACCACTTCTCAGGGGCCTCTTGAGGCCTTTGGAAGCTGCGACTCTTTCTGTTGATTTAATATCGATGTTAGCTAGATATATTGTAAACATATAGTCATGTGCTACGTAATGATCTTTCAGTAAACAGATCACATATACAATGGTCCTATAAGATTATAATGGAGCTGAAAAATTCCTATAGCCCAGTGATATAGCAGCTGTGATAATGTCATAGCTCAATACATTACCTTTTCAATGTTTAAATACGTTTAGACACACAAATACTTGCCACTGTGTTACAGTTGCCTACCGTATTCAGTATAGTAACATGCTGTGTAGATTTACAGCCTAGGAGCAATAGGCTATGCTATGTAGCCTAGGTGGATAGTGGGCTGTATCACCTGGGTTTGTGTAAGTGTACTCTATGATGTTAGCACAGTGACAAGATTGCCAAAGGTCTCATTCTCAGAATGTATTCCCATTGTTAAGCAGTGCATGACTGTATACATAAATAATAATTCACGTTACAAAACAGGAGTTGGAAAACTTTTTCTGTAAAGGGTCAGATAACAAGTGTTTAAGCTTTGTGATCTCTGTCACAGTTGCAGCCTGAGCCCAAACGGTCATAGATAATAGGGAAATGAATGAGCCTGACTGTGTTCCAGTAAAACTTTATTTACAAAAACAGAAGGTGGGCTAGATTTGGCTCATGCATCATAGTTTGCCAACTGCTGCTATAAAAAGTGGCTCTATATTACCAGATTATAAAAATTATAATAATATTGCTAAATCTATCTATTAACTATCTATCTACCAATCATATCTCATTAAAGGATTTTAATCTTCATAAGAAAAGAGCACTGATATAAACCATGAACAAACAAAACAGGACACAGGATTAGCCTACAGGAATCTTTCTTACCTCCTCGCGCAAAGCCAATCATGATGTCAGCAGTTCCCCATACAACTTTCCTGAAATGCAGGGGGATCTCTTTGCCCCACATGTTTAAAGCCTTTGACACTAATCGATCCACTGTAATATGCGGTAAGTCTCGAGTATATGATACGATCCTAGTAGCAAACAAGAAAACAATGTTTGACCCCTTAGGAAACAGGCTTTATTGTTCTTGCCAAAATGAGCCAGAGCAAAACTAACCTGTAGGTGACCACTTTGGAAGTCCATTTTGGGCTATGTGGAAATAGTGAGTATTCTGCAACATCTGGCACTCCACATCTGGGCTTCTGCATTATTTCTATGACGCGGGAGTTTAACATTCCAGTTATAGGTAGGCCAAAGAATTTTTGCATCTCCTTGAGTTTGGCTTCTAAACTGTTGGCATTTTTTGTTTCTGAGTCATAGAGATAAAATCTCTTGAGATAGTCCTATTGAAAAGAGAGTAATTAATCTATAGTTCTTGTTTATTATATTCTTTTATCTTAGAAGCCTATACATCTCTTGCCTTTGGTTCCTGTGAATTCAAATAATGATTTGAAGACAGAATAATTACATAGTCACAGAGAAAAATAAGTGTGCATTAGTGAGGAGAAAATTTAATATTGCTAATGAAGCACTGGCGTGCCATTTCGTGAGCAAAAGAAAAGAATCCCTCAATTTTTAAAAAATCCATTTAAATGTTTTGGGGAGAAATACACTATACACTTTATAAAGCCTAGATGTGTGTAAGAGCAATCAGGAAGCATGTACCAGTCTGTCCTCAGGGGTATGACTGGGACCTTCTCTGTGTTATCATAGACCCTGTGGGGGAGATCTGAGGTCAACCAGCCCTATCTAAGGTCCAGCTGAGATGCAGTTCCAGCTAAAAGTTAAAGGGTCTTAAAATTTTAGCTCTGGGAAAAGATATTTGGAAATTATTAAATAGTTCAATTTAATAATCTGGTGAAGGAACCAAAGCTTATAGCAACTAAATGATTTATGTGCCCAGGTTCACACTTTAAATTAGTAGCTGAACTGGACTTGACTTTCCTGACTCCTAGGTCCTCTTTTCCCTCTTTCTGCTCGTTCCATTCCCAGCCCTTCTTTCTGCTGTTAAATCTCTAGTCAAACCCACTTTGGGAGATTGCAGTATACAGCAGGACTCCCAGGTTTATTCCATGCAAGGTTGGGTTCCTGGGAATTTCTCTAAAGGTTCTCAGTATCTGAATATGAGGATAGGAATCCAGCAGCACAAATACAACAACAACAAAAGTGAATGAACTAACAACAATAGCAACCTCACAGGAACATTTTTAAGCACTTACTAGAGCCAGGCACTTACATATTTATTTTATGTAAACCTCATAACCACTCTATGAAACAAGTATGGCATTGTTATCCCTATTTTATACATGAAGAAACACAGCTCAGAGAAGTGAAATAAATTGCACAAGGTCACCTTGTGAGTAACTGAAGGAGCCAGTATTTGAACTCAAGTGTTCTGACTTCTATACATTAGAAACATGTGTAGGGTTATATGATGCCTGATAATATTGTTGTTAAAATGATTTAAACATTGGCTCACTAATTTGCAGTTTATTTGGAGTAGATGGTAATGGTTACCTGTCTTAGGACCACTCAGGAATATGCAATTTATGTAAGAAATCTTATTAATATTGTGCCTTTTTTCTCCTGTTACCAACAATTGTCTCATTAAATACAACAAATACTTATTATTCATCCATGACAATTGATAACTGATCCTTTATTTAAAAACAAATAACCCATTTAATCCCTTCTAGAGCTACAGACATTACCAAGACACCCTCTGGAAGAAATCTCTCTGCTTTGTTGAGATGACTTTTCCTGTTTTTTTGTTAAACCTAGCTAACATCCCTCCAAGTGAAGACTAAGTTTCTGCCAACCTGCACTCTAAGTAAAGAAACTAAATGCAGAGTACTCTTTGTGGAGAATTCATTAGGTGGAACCATATAAAATTACTGTTTTGGAGATTTTAAAAGTTAAATACTAGTAACTTTATGTGGTTCAATCTAACTTATTATAACTGGAACTTTTTAAAAGTCTAAGTTAATGTGAATTAAAAATTGACTTTTCTTGTGCTTAAAGCCTAAATTTACAAATAATACTTATAAGTAATCATCCCATTAGTTAACCAAATAATAATTAGTAGACTGCTTATATTTATTAGACTGCTTATTAAGAAGCATATTGCAAGGAACATGATTTTTGAACCAGAAGCACTTGTCCTTGATTTCTATCTCTACCACTAATAAGTACACTAATAAATTTAACTTTGGTTTCCTCTTTTTATAGAACTAAGGATTAAATGACACAATGTATATATAAGTACTTTATAATCTACAATTGTTACATACATGCTAGTTGGTTTTGTTATCACCTCATTTACTTACTAGAATATCCCATGAGGTATAAAACACATAATATTATTTTTTCTACTGGACACATGAGAAAACAAAGTCAGATGTTAATGCCTTGTTTATTGGCATTGACTTGTTGGAGAGTTGTAATTTCTACCCATGTTTTCTGACTTCAGATATTTCCATTACAAACAGTATTGTAAATATACAAACAGTATATTTACAAGTTGTATCTTAAGAGGCAATATTCTGTATACTATAGAAAAAGAATCTCAAGTTATAATAAATAAAAATAAGAACTTAATTTAAACAATGTTACAGGTATTGTGTTGAATGCTTTACAACACCCTCATTTGGTTGATACCATTCTTATCTCCAACTTCCAAATTGGAAACCTGAAGCTTAGAGAAGTTTGATGACCTTCCTGAGTCTATCTACATAGTGAGTGGAGGGTTGGAACTCAAGCCCGATTTGAGCAGACTCTGAACCCTGCTTTTAATGGCTACTTGATGAAAACATACATTGCTTTTATAATCCGAAAAACTACCCCAAAGAAAATTCCACTGCAATGCTAACATGGGAAGGGAAATAATTGAAAAACACATGTCTTAATGCAGATGGCAAAAGAATGGAACCCCAGGTAAGTGGGCTGTGACATACCTGAGCCTGTTCCCACTGTAGCTCACTCATGCCTCCTGCCTCCCGAGGTAGCGGCAGAGCCAGGCTGCCAGGCAGCAGGCACACAGCACACAGCACGGTGAGTCGCATAGCTGCCGTCCAGAGACAATTGTTCTTGGACCTATGGTTGATTTGGTGTTTTCTGCTAGTGACTGCAGAAATTTATATAGCTTCTCAGCCTCGAATGTGGAAATAGGTGACTCATTTGAGTGTTTTCTTTCTTTTTAGAGTCTACAGAACTTTGAAAGTATGTGTTATTTTTCATTAACTAAAACGAGGAAGTATTCCATCGTTATTGGCAGGAAGCACACAATGTATTTGTCTTTCAAAGGATTTTTTTTTCTGTCTGCTGCATAAATTGACTCCATGAGAAACCTCATTTTTTTGCCAAAGTCAAATGACTGCTCTCATAGGTATCATTCAGGACATTATGGTACCATATATTCTTAAAGAATAATATATATTCTTAAATATATATTCTTATTATATGGTACCATGTATTCTTGAATACATGGTACCATGTATTCTTGAATACATGGTACCATGTATTCTTGAATACATGGTACCATGTATTCTTGAATACATGGTACCATGTATTCTTGAATACATGGTACCATATATTCTTAACAATTAAAAGGTTTGGAAAAGTGCACAAAACATGTAAATAATGAAATAATAATTAAGCAAATACTGTAACCGTCACCAAAGTCAAGAAATAGAACATCACCAAAATCCTGTGGTTCTCCATACAGGGGAAAGATGGCAGGAGGCAGATGGAAATGCTGCTATGTGGCTGGATTAGTGGCCACCCTATATACAACTGTGCTGTGTCCCCTCACCTTCCACGTCCCTTAGCAGAGCAGTGATAATTCCCTTCTTTGGGTCTCCTTTTAATCAGTTTATGTCTTTTCTTAATGGGGAACACTGCCTCTAATTCTTCTTGAATTAAACACGAAAAAATACCAAGCTAATAAAAATCTACAAGCACGGGCTTAACTGTTCATCTGGCTTACTTATTCTGCTTCTCATTTTATAGTAACAGATTCTTCCAAGGTTAGACCTTCAACTTGGAGATCCAATTTTTTTCTTCCAATCACTCTGACTCTGGCTGCTGCCCAGCTACAGGTAGGGCTGCATTGGTCCTTAGTACACAAAATGGTTATTCTACGTATAGCAGTAAGAATCCATTACCTACAGATTCTAGCCCAATGACTCCATTCTTACCAAAAATGAAAGTGAGGCCAAGATGATAATTTAACTTATTATACTTCTCCCAGCTCACACAGATAGTAGCTCAGTGCTTTTTCTTTTTTTTCTTTTTTTTTTTTTTGAGACGGAGTCTCGCTCTGTCGCCCAGGCTGGAGTGCAGTGGCGCGATCTCGGCTCACTGCAAGCTCCGCCTCCCGGGTTCACGCCATTCTCCTGCCTCAGCCTCCCGAGTAGCTGGGACTACAGGCGCCCGCTACCACGCCCGGCTAATTTTTTTGTATTTTTAGTAGAGACGGGGTTTCACCGTGTTAGCCAGGATGGTCTCGATCTCCTGACCTCGTGATCCGCCCGCCTCGGCCTCCCAAAGTGCTGGGATTACAGGCGTGAGCCACCGCGCCCGGCCGCTCAGTGCTTTTTCTATCCCACTGCACTGCCTATTCATTTTGTAATAGGTCTGTCTGTTTTATTATATTATACATTACTTGGGAGAGCACCATGGCTTTTGACTCTAATACATCATGGGAAACACTCCAAATATGCTGGAGCTAAAAAATTTAATTAATCACATATCACTTCAATTACATGGTAATTGAGCACTGTGAGCCAGCAAAGGTAAAATTTTCAGATCAGTTAATTAAATTTGCTGTCTTTACAGAGATGTCTTGATTCTGTACGGTCACAGTTTAACTAGAGTAATTGGTATCCTTAGTCAGAGTTTGACATGTGATAAGGTGCACCATAAATATTTGTAGAATAATGAATATTTATGAACTTTACTTGAATAAGCTAAAAATGGAATTATATCACGTTTTTGGTAATATTTGCATTGAATTAAAATCAAAAGGCATTTCCTCAAGTGAATGAGCACACAAGCCACAAATTGGGTGAAAATGAATGCAAAGACACATCCATGGCCAGGCGCGGTGGCTCAAGCCTGTAATCCTAGGACTTTGGAAAGCTGAGGCCAGTGGATTGCCTGAGGTCAGGAGTTTGAGACAAGCCTGGGAAACATGACAAAACCCTGTTTCTAATAAAAATACAACAATTAGCCAAACATGGTGATGCGTGCCTGTAGTCCTAGCTACTCAGGAGGCTGAGGCACGAGAACTGCTTGAACCTCAGAGGCAGAGGTTGCAGTGAGCTGAGATCACTCCACTGCACTCCAGCCTGGGTGACAGAGGGAGACTCTCTCTCTCTCTCTCTCTCAAAAAAAAAAAAAAAAAAGACATATCCAATAAAGGACTGTTATCCAAAATATACAAGTATCTTTTAAAACTCAATAATAAGAACACAAACAATCTGATTTTAAAGATGGGCCAAAAACCTTAACAGTCATCTTACCAAAAAAGATATACAGATAGTGAATAAGCATATGAAAATATTCTTCACATCATATGTCATTGGGGAAATGCAAATCAAAACAGTAATGAGATACCACTACATACCAATTAGAAAGGCCAAAATCCAGAACGCTGACAGTGGCAATTGCAGGATGTTTTAGTGGAAATGAAAAATGGTACAGCCACCTTGGAAGACAGTTTGATGATTTCTTTCAAAATGAAACATACTTTTACAATATGATTCAGCAATGGTGCTCCTTGGTGTTTACCTAAGGAGATAAAAATAAATGTTTACACAAAAACATACATATGGATGTTTATAGTAGCTTTATCCATAATTGCCCAAACTTGGAAACAACCAAGATGTCGTTCAGTAGGCGAATGAATACATGTACTGCGGGACATCCAGGCAATGAAATATTATTCAGTGCTAAAAAGAAATGAGCTGTGAAACCATGAATAAACATGGAAGAATCTTAAATGCATATTATTAAGTGAAAGAAGCAATCTGCTGGGCTACTTAGTGTATGATTCGAACTATGTAACATTCTGGAAAAGGCAAAAATAGGTAAAAATATCAGTAGTTGTGTGGGCTGGACGTGGGATGGGCAGGATGAATAGGCAAAGCACAGAGAATTTCTGGGGCAGTGCATCTACTCTGTACAATACTGTAATGGTGGATTCATGTCATTTTGCATTTGTCCAAACACATAGAATGTACAACATCAAGAGTGAACACAAATGCAATGGACTTTTGGTGATTATGATGTGTCAGTGTAGGTTCATCAATTGTAACAAATATAGGCTGGGCACGGTGCCTCACGCCTGTAATCCCAGCACTTTGGGAGGCCGAGGCAGGCAGATCACCTGAGGTCAGGAGTTTGAGGCCAGCCTGGCCAACATGGTGAAACCCTGTCTTTACTAAAAGTACAAAAATCATCCAGGTGTTGTGGCAGGTGCCTGTAATCCCAGCTGCTCAGGAGGCTGAGGCAGGAGAATCACCTGAACCCAGGAGGCGGAGATTGGAGTTAGCCGAGATCACGCCACTGCACTCTAGCCTGGGCAACACAGTGAGACTCTGTCTCAAAAAAACAAAACAAAACAAAAAAAATACACAAACACACAGAAACAAATGTACCCCTCTGGTGAGGGATGTTGAAAATGGGGGAGGCTATGCATGTGTGGGGGCAGGAGGTATATGTGACATCTCCGTACTTTCCTTTCAATTTTGCTGTGAACTTAAAACTGCTTTAAAAAAATAAAGTCTTAAAAAAGGTATTTTCTAGATTTTGTATTTTACATTTCTGTTTACTTTTAGCAATTCAAAGAGCATTAGAAATTACAAACACTTTAAATTAATTTTAGTGACTTCCTTCAATATTCACTCTTGGATAAGGAGAAAGAAATCTCTTGTTCATCTAAATTGTAATTAGGAAAAAAGACCCAGTGGAATCAAGTCCCAGTTCCAGCCTTTAGAAGCTCGTGCTCTAGGGTGGCAATATCGGGAGGTAAATACTCTTAAAACAAAATGACACTCGCTTATAATATGCAAAGCTACCAAAGAGAAGGGAACAGTTAATCCTTCTTGTGGGAACTGAGGAGTAATCCATACAAGAGGTGGCATTTTGGCTGGATTTTGGAGGGTAAATAGGAGTTCCCTTGGAAAAGGGCATTCCAGGAAGAAGACATGGGAAAAGAGCATGGATACAGTAGAGCGAGCAGTCAATGTGGCTGTGGTCCGGGATGGTGAGTTGTTGGAAAAGCAGGTGGGGGTCAAGTTGTTGAGAGCGAGCCTCGTGTGCCAGGGAGTTTGGACTTTATCCCAAGGGCATCAGGTAATGTTTTAAAGGAAGAAAGCAGCATGATGAGATTTGTAATGCTGTAAGAAAATGCTACTGGTGGTTGTAAAGACAGATTGTGGAAGATGAGATGATGCCCTCCAGAGGGATACTGGAGAGGCAGATAGACCAAGCAAAAAGTTATTACAATAATCCAGGTGAGATAGGGGGAAGATGAGTCCCTAAACTAAGATTGTGACCATAGTGATGAAAAAGAGGAAGGAAATCCAAGACGTATGTAGAAGGTAGGATTGATAAAAACAAAACAAAACCAAAACTTGGGAGATGATTGGCTGCAGGAATGAGAAGAAAATCAAGGATGATCTGAGCCTAATAGACTTGGTGGGTGGTCATGCTGTTAATATGGAAACATGGCTTATAGGAAAAGAAACTAGGAGTTGATTTTGTGAGGGAAACAGATGTGGTTGTGGGAAAGTAAAGACATCATGGACATCCTGGACATCGGGTTCAAGGTTTCAGCTGGAAATCAGGTCTGGAGCTAATGAGAGTGATCTGGTCCATAGGTTATGAGTGCCTTATTTTTAAGGAAGGAAACTATGTTTTCTTAACTGGTAAAATATACATCATATAAAATTTACCACTTTAACCATTTTAAGTGTACAATTCAGTTTCATTAAGTACATTTACAACGTTATATAACTATCACCAATATCCATTTTGAGAGCTATTTTGCCATCCCAAAGAGAAACTCTGTATCCATTAACGAATAGCTCTCTTCTCCCCTCTCCCTCCAGACTAGTAATCTCTACTCTGCTCTGTCTCTATCAGTCTGACTATTCCAGGTACATCCTATAAATGTAACCATACAATAGTTGTCCTTTTGTGTATGGATTATTTCACTTAGCACAATGTTTTCAAGATTTACTCATGTTGTAGTAGCATTTATCAGAATTTCACTCTTTTTTAATGGCTACATAATATTCCATTGTATGGATATAGCATATTTTGTTTATTCATTCATCTATACATGGGCACTTAGGTAGTTTTCAGCTTTTGGCTGCTCTGCACAATTGTACAATGATCATTGGTGTACAAATACCTGTTTGAATTTTTGTTTTCAGTTACTTTGCATCACCTGGGAGTAGAATTGCTGGGTCATATGGTAATTCTAGGTTTAACTTTTGGAGGAGCCACTAAACTGGTTTCTATAGTGGCTATACCGTTTTGCATTCCCACCAGCAATGTACTAGGATTTCAATTTTTCTGTATCCTCTGTATTCAAAATAACATTTGTTATTTTTTATCTTATTTTAAATTTTTAAAATGATCATGGCCATCTAAGTAGGCATGAAGTGGTATCTCATGGTTGTTTTCATTTGTATTTCCCTAGTGACTAATGGATAATGGTGCACATCTTTTCACATGGTTGTTGTCCATTGTATATCTTTGGAGAAAGGTCTATTCAAGTCATTTGCTTATAGTTTTAATTGGGTTATTTGTCTTTTTTGTTGAGTTGTAGGAGTCCCTTATATATTCTGGATATCAAACCTTTATCAGATATGTGATTTGCAAACATTTTGCAAATTTCTGTGGGTTGTCTTTCACTTTCTTGATAATGTCTTTTGATGCACAAAGGTTTCTAATTTTGATGAAGTCCAATTTATCTATTTTTTTCCTTGGTTGCTCATGCGTTTGGTGTCACATCTAAGAATCAACTGCCAAATCCAAGGTCACGAAGATTTATTTCTACATTTTCTCCTAAGAGTTTTATGGTTTTAGCTATTATATTTAGGTCATTGTTCCAGATGCTTTGATTCTGATAGCTTTCCTTTTCATACCTTTGATTTCATCTTGCTGTAGTGTGATTTTCTGCTTTGGTGATCTGAGCAGACTGACTTAACTTGTAATTATGTTAAAGGAGAGTTATTCAGCCCTGGTTAGATTCCTTCTGTGTTACAGTGACTGAATATTTAACCTTTATGAAATTCAACTTCCTTATCTGAAAAATGGAAATAGTACTTTTCCTTAGGGTTGTGGTGAGGATTAAATGAGAAGATTAAGTGTATAAAAGACTTAGCAATGTTTTTGAAGCACAGTAAAAGCTCAGTAAATGCTGGCTAGTATTGATGTCATTGTTGTCATTATTATGCTGAAAGTTTGTATGTAATATAATATCATTTTCCCCCATCTGTGAACCTAGCGTGGAGATCAGACATGTATAAAGGAAAGATACAAGGTTTAAATGATTCTGTTCCAATAATTTTTATTGATACCAATGTTTTCTGAGACACAAGGAAGTAACTATCTTAAATATTTCAATGTGATTTGTTATAATAATCAACCAAAGTAATCTCCTTACTATAGAAGCTATTAAGCTTTTAAACAAGAAAAGCACATAGTCTTTATGTCAATAAAATCTTTGGGTGTACAGTATGAACAATGGAACAAATTCACAGGAAAAAAGTCACGAAAATTGAAATAGGGTAAATCAGATAGGAAAAGTAACAGGATTTTAATTTCAAATGGAAACATTTTATATTCAACAGCAGGATTTATGCAGAGAAAGGGAAGGTGGTGGAGCACCTTAGTGGACGCACCTGATGATATGGGTGGCCCTGCCTCTATTTGGGTGAGGGGAAAATAACAAGGTGACATCTAAGCCTTTTGCAAGGCAAGTGTGAACTGCTGCAGCAACATTGCCTCTCAGTGCAGCTGCCATTGCCCTGGGGCTCATGTATCAGTGGATGGAAAGTTCTAGAACTACAGGAAGAAGGAGCATAAAGAGGAAAGGACAGTGAAGGAGAGGATGGTCTGAGAGACTACAGCCTTCCTCAGATGCCATGCTATCAGAAGCTAGCTCTCTCCACCACCAAAGGGAGAAAGCAAAATCAAAACCACTTATTCTTCCTTTCTGTCTATTCCTTCCTTTCCCCTCAAACTCCAGCCTATGAAGAATTTAGACGTTAGTTAACTAAGTACCTCTCCCCTGCTTGCAAGAGGAAGGGCAGGGAAACTTTCAAATGGGGCTAGATATTTTTTCCATCAGTGCCAATTTTTACAAGTTACACTTCAGAAAGAAGGTGAAGTAATAATCCTTGTCCCAGCCTGAACTCTGAAGTGGGATGTAACTGTATGCTTGACCTCCTCCATACAGACTCACAGAAGTAGCTTTGTATAATAGATTTTACTGGTGAGTAGGGAGTAGGGAGAGGCAAGTTTCAGCCCAGGATCATACTGTAGATAACTTAAAAATTAATATTAAGCTTCCCTGTTCTTAAAAAAAAAATCTTTCACCAAATAGATCATCTGATCCTGCCCTGGCCTTTCCTATTCTATTTTCCTTCAGTCCTTCCAATGAACTTTCATTCCTTTTTTAAAATTAGGGGCCCTTTACTAATCTCTAGGCTGTCTCCTTATAATCCAAGCACTCAAGGCCTTCCTTTCCATTGTCAAGAAGTTAGTTAGGTTTGTTGTTGTTGTTGTTTAAACAAAGACAGTTATTTCTCTAGAGAAACTCTGTGCCTACTGGTGAAACAAGAACTTAGCTGCTCAGCTACATCAGATAACATGAATTCCCCTTAGAGTTTGTATAGAGGTAATCATAGTTATGACTATATTTTATTTCATGATTAAAAAAATAGAAGCAAATAATTTACTTCAGATCATGCCTAGAACTGTGATGGCAAAAATTCTCTGAGTAATTACTTGGACTATCTGAGAATATTTTTGTCTTTCAATGAGTTACTCTCAGAATATTTGACCTTCCCTGTCCTCTCTTTTCTCATGTTTAGATTAATATTGAAAATGAATTAGATTGATGCTTAGAGCCAAAATATTTATTGGGACTTTTTATTGTATTGTTTATATCCATAGCTTTATGCAGTTTACAAAGCTAAAATCAGCAATAATTTTTGAAGAAATCCAAGCACCTAGAGCTTGGGCTGACTCAGTAGGAGGAGGGATAGAGATACCCAACACACCGAATCAGCTTGCCACTAACTAATCTGTCGAAAGGGCAGCCCCTGGACTCTGGCTGGACCACACCACCACACTCTGTGGTTCTTTTGAGGCCAGATCTGTGGTTCAGCAAGGGTGGTATCTTCACTCATTTTTCTCATGTGGTTATGGCTGAGGGAATTTGCAAGTTTAAGACTGGGTTCAAGTTGGGCACAGTGGCTCATGCTTGTAATCCCAGCACTTTGGGAGGCTGAGGTGGGAGGATCACTTGAGCCCAGAAGTTCAAGACCAGCCTGGGCAACATAGGGAGACTCCTGTCTCTACACAAATAACAAAAAAAAATTAAGCCAGGGATACTGGATTAAGATGGCAGGTAGGAGGCAGGACTAGCTTTCAGCTCCCACTCTGATGGACAGAGCATGTGGAGACTCACATCATGAACTTTTGCTCCAAGAAGTATGGCAGGAATATATCGGGAAAGCTGAGAGAATCCACAGACCCTTTGAAGGAACTGGATCACCTCTGCAAACTCCCTGACACGCCAAAAAACTGTGAGTCGGCTTGCTTTCTCAACAAGGAGGCTCATGATCTGGGGCAAGTTCTCAGCCCTGGTCACCGGCTGCCTGGAAATAGTGCTGTTGAGGGGACATGGTGGGAGTGAGACTAGTCTTTAGGACTGAAGGCTGAGTGGGAGTGGGGTGAAGCCTATGACTAAACAGAGGCAGCCATAATCCCCCTGGGAATATAAATACATTAGACTGGGAACCACATTCCCATCCCTGACAGTAGCTGCAGCAACTCCCACCCAAGGAGAGTTTTGAGCTCAGACACACCTAACCCTGCCCCCACCTGGTGGTCTTTCTCTACCTGTTCTGGTAGCTGAAGACAAAGGTCATAATCTCTTGGGAGCTCTATGGCCCTGCCCACCACCTGAGAAACCTGAATACTTAACCAGGTGTCCCTAGGGCATGTTTGCATCCTCCCTATAGGACTGCAGCTGATGATGTGCCATTTCCTGGCTGAAGGCCAACCAAAACAAAACCAGCACACTAAGCAAGAAACACAACCAAGGACCCTCAGAGTTCACTTTACTCCCCTGCTATTTCCACCAGAGCAGGTGCTGGTATCCATGGCTAAGAGACCTGAAGATGGATCACATCACAGGGCTCTCTGCAGACACTCCCCAGTACCAGCCCAGAGCCCAGTAGCTACACTGGGTGGCTGGACCCAGGAGAGCAATAACAATCACTGAGGTCTGGCTGTCAGGAAGCCTCATTCCTAGGGGAAGGGGGAGAATACCACATCAAGGGAGCACCCCGTGGGACAAAAGAATCTGAACAACAGCGCTTGATTCCCAGATCTTCCCTCTGACGTAGTCTACCCAAATGAGAAAGAACCAGAAAAACACTTCTGGTAATATGACAAAACAAGGTCCTTTAACATTTCCAAAAGATCATACCAGCTCACCAAAAATAGATCTAAACCAAGGTGAAATCTCTGAATTGCCAGAAAAATAATTCAGAAGGTTGGTTATTAAGCTAACCAAGGAGGCACCAGAGAAAGGTAAAGTCTAAATTAAAGAAATCAAAAACATGATATAGGATATGAAAGGAAAATTCACCAGTGAAATAGCATAAATAAAAAACAGTCACAACTGGAAATTAAGGACACACTTAGAGAAATGCAAAATGCACTGGAAAGTCTCAGAAATAGAATCAAACAAGCAGAAGAAAGAACTTCAGAGCTTGAAAACAAGACTTTTGAATTAACCCAATCCATCAAAGACAAAGAAAATAGAAAAAAAAAAAAAATGAACAAAGCCCCCAAGAAGTTTGGGACCGTGTTAAACATGTAAACCTAAGAATTATCAGTGTTCCCAAGGAAGAAGAGAAATCTAAAAGTTTGGAAAACGTATTTGAGGGAATAATCAAGGAAAACTTCCCTGGCCTTGCTAGAGATCCAGACACTAAATACAAGAAGCTCAAAGAACACCTGGGAAAATCACCATAAAAAGATCATCGCCTAGGCACATAGTCATCAGGCTATCTAAAATCAAGACAAGGGAAAGAATCTTAAGAGCTGTGAGGGAAAAGCATCAGGTAATCTGTAAAGGAAAATCTATCAGATTAACAGCAGATTTCTCAGCAGGAACTTTATAAACTAGAAGGGACTGGAGTCCTATTTTTAGTCTCCTTAAACAAAACAATTATCAGCCAAGAATTTTGTATCCAGTGAAACTAAGCTTCATAAATGAAAGATACAGTCTTTTCCAGACAAACAAATACTGAGAGAATTTGCCACTGCCAAGCCAGTACTACAAGAACTGCTAAAAGGAGCTCTAAATCTTGAAACAAATCCTTGAAATATACCAGAATAGAACCTCCTTAAAGGATAAATCTAACAGGACCTATATAGCAATAACACAATGAAAAAAAAAAAAAACACCAAGATATTCAGGCAACAAATAGCACAATGAATAGAACAGTACCTCACATCTCAATACTAACATTGACTCTAAATGGCCTAAATGCTCCACTTAAAAGACACAGAATGCGTAAGAATTCACCAACCAAATTTCTGCTGTCTTCAGAGACTCACCTAACACATAAGGACTCACATAAACTTAAATTAAAGGGGTGGAAAAAGATATTCCATGCAAATGGACACCAAAAGCAAGCAGGAGTAATTATTCGTATATCAGATAAAACAAACTTTAAAGCAACAGCAGTTAAAAAAGACAAAGAGGGACGTTATATAACGATAAAAGGACTAGTCCGACAGGATAATATCACAATTCTATATATATATGCACCTAACACTGGCGCTTCCAAATTTATGCAACAATTACTACTACACCTAAGAAATGAGATACATGGCAACACAATAATAGTGGGGGACTTTAATACTCCACTGACAGCGCCAGACAGGTCATCAAGACAGAAAGACAACAAAGAAACAATAAACTTAAACTATACCCTACAACAAATGAACTTAACAGATATTTATAGAACATTCTAGCCAATTACTGCAGAATATATATTCTATTCAGCAACATGGAATGTTCTCCAAGATAGACCATCTGATAGGCCACAAAACAAGTCTCAGTAAATTTAAGAAAATTGAAATTATGTCAAGTACTTTCTCAGACCACAGTGGAATAAAATTGGAAATCAACTCCAAAAGGAACCTTCAAAACCATGCAAATACCTGGAAATTAAATAACCTGCTCCTGAATGATCATTGGGTCAACAACGAAATCAAGATGGAAGTTAAAATATTCTTTGAACTGAATGATATTCGTCAGAAGGAAGTCTAACACTATGTCACATCCTAGTCATTCCTTGAAGTGTATTATCCCTCCTCTCTTCAATTTCCAAGCTCCCCAAGACTCATTCTTCCTTCAACAGCTCTTAGGATCTATATAGGTTATCTATGCCTCAGTGAGATCTTTAGCCTCCATTAACACTCCCACTTACATTTTAATTCTATGTCTATAACCAAGGATGCTCATCTCCTTTTCAAGAGATGTCAAGCATCAGGGAATACATAAGAGTCATTTTGGAGAAAGAGAGCTCTTCCTTACTGTTCCCATCTCCCTACTTTTTTCATTCAGTTACCCTCTGCTTTGCCAATGCCTAGGGACGTGTTAGTCTGTCTCTGGCCTTTATTACATGATGAGGGTCTTGTTACTAATTTTTTGTTGCCTATAATTGTGCCTCTCAAACCTCTCTACTCAGGTGCCCTTGGCTATCCTAAGGGTGTGGCATGAAGTATCTCTCCATAGGTGGGGAAAATTCTTTGATATCTTAGGCTTCGTTTTTAATAATTCATGCCAATTTTGCATTTTAATTAATAATATCTTTAATTAAAAAAATCTTCCATTACTAAGTCTTTAAGCAAAAACACAATAAAAGAATTAACAAACAGATACTTCAGGAACTTTTTTTGAGGCACTGTTCTAATGCTTTATGAGTATTTAATCTTTACAATCCTATGAGGTAGCTATTGTTAATCTCATTTTTACAGATGAAGAAAACAAGGCACAGAGAGATTTAGTAACTTGCTCAAGCTCTCATGAGCTCCTAAATATTGGAGCTGGGATTTAAAACCAGACAAAATCTGATGCCTGAGTCTAGAAATCTAGACTTAATCACTTCTATGCTCTTAAACACTTTTGGTTAAGGGTCTGAACCACTTTTCTGTGCCCTTACCTTGTCTCTCCATTACCGACCCTTTTTCCACCTCCCATTCACCCTTGAAGGTATAAGTGACCTACAATTATGAAGCTGAAACCTAACAATAAAGACAAAATTATTTTAATGTGGCATTAAAAGAGTTTTAGGATCTGATAACCATTTACCTCTCCAGCCTCATTTTCTGTCACTTCTTCTCACTTAATGCTTTAATTATACCAAGCTACATCTGGCTTCCTGAACTCGCCACACTGTGCCTTTCCTACTCTCCTTCCTGAGTTCCCTACCCACTGCACCCTAACCAGAAAAATTAACTGTCTGGAGAATCTCATTTGGCTTTTACAACATGTTAGATGTTGCTCCCTCTTGAATCACTCTCATGTCCCAAGGAAACATTATTCATGTTTCAATATTTGCATGTCTCTCACTATAGCACAATTTACACCTTAGCACATCTGTCTAGACTCTGAAATCCTTGAGGCAGGAGCTGTCTCATATCATCTCTTCTGCCCCATGCGTGATACATACAGTATTTGCTTCCCGGGTTGATGTAGACAATGCCTGAGAGAAGGTCACTTTCCTTTTTTTTTTTTTTTTTTTTTTTTGAGACAGGGTCTTTCTCTGTTACCCAGGCTGGAGTACGGTGGTGTGATCACAACTCACTGCAGTCTCAAACTCCCAGGCCCAAGCAATCCTTTTACTTCAACCTCCTGAGTAGCTGGTACTATAGGTGCACGCCACCACTCCCAGCTAATTTTTGTATTTTTAGTTGAGACGGGGTTTTGCCATGTTGCCCAGGTTAATATGCAACTCCTGAGCTCAAGCGATCTTCCCACCTTGGCCTCCCAAAGTGCTGGGATTACAGGCATGAGCCACTGCATCCAGCCAGTCTTGCTCTTTTTCTGCAATGTGAGTTATAAGGACTATACAAACTTGGAACACATAGTGGCCATCTTGTTAGCACCTGGAGAAAATCTGTATGCAAATAAAACCAAGCAGAGGTCATTAGATTCCCAGTAGTAGAGTTTGAATCCCTTTTTTCAATCAGATCTAATGGAAGTTATACTACGTGGATTTCCCAATTATGCAAGTCAATAAAATTTCCCACAGTTTTAGTTTGTTATTGATAGTTTGGGCTGGTTTTCTGACACTTTCAACCAAATAAGTTCTGTGTGATACAGGAGGTTATGATTGTATCTATTTCATCCCAAAAGTTATGTAGTTAACACATGTAGAGCTTGGGTATGAATTCAAGCCTGCTTCTCTGTTAAGCTCATTTTCCTTTCAATATTCCATGTTACTCCTCATTCAGTAATTCAGACATTTTTCATTCATTCTACAAACATATAGTTAGTATATGTCTCATGCCAGGTGCTAGGACTATAGAGACACATGACAGAATGACAGATTTTTTTTTTTTTTTTTTTTTTTGAGATGCAGTTTCACTCTTGTTGCCTGGGCTGGAGTGCAGTGGCACAATCTTGGCTCACTGCAGCCTCCACCTCCTGGGTCCAAGGGATTCTCCTGCCTCAGCCTCCTGAGTAGCTGAGATTACAGGCGCATGCCATCATGCCCAGCTAATTTTTGTATTATTAGTAGAGATGGGGTTTCACCATGTTGGCCATGCTGGTCTTGATCTCCTGACGTCAGGTGACCCACCCGCCTCAGCCTACCAAAGTGCTGGGTTTACAGGCATGAGCCATCGCACCCTGACGAGATTTCTAACACTAGGTTTTTGTGTCATTGTGATAATCATGGCTATTAATAATGAATATACAATATAATGGTTTCGCCAACCAAATTGCTACCTGTTCTGATTCTCCCTGTATCCTGAGCCCATTATAGTTATGAAAGGCTCCCCTGCTCTTGGTGTGGTAACTGTGAGGGGGCATGCCCTCAGAGTCAAAGGACAGAGGATTCTCCAAACCCACTGCTACTACCCTACTTACAGCTCTTAGTATCCCTCATTTGGGTATTTGCATGAGTTTTCTCTCTTTCTCTTTCTTTGTCTTTCTTTCTCTTTCTCTTTCCCTTCCTTCCCTCCTTCCTTCCTTCCTTCCCTCCTTCCTTCCTTCCTTCCTTCCTTCCTTCCTTCCTTCCTTCTTTAAAAGACAGCATCTTACTCTGTCACCAGGATGGAGTGCAGTGCTGTGATCACGGCTTACTACAGCCTCAAACTCCTGGGCTCAAGGGATCCTCCCGAGTAGCTGGGAGTACAGGCACATGCCACCAAATCAGCTATTTTTTTTTTTTATTTTGTAGAAACAGTCTTGCTATGTTGCCCAGACTTGTCTTGAACTCTTGGCTTCAAATGACCCTCCCACCTTGACCTCCCAAAGCATTGGGATTAAAGGCATGGGCCATTGTGCCCAGCTGCATGCACTTTTTATTCTTTCATTTACTTACCAAATATCTATAAAGCTTATGCTATGTGGTCTGGCCCTGTGGTAGGAATGGGGAACTCATGAAGAATAAGACCTGGATTTTACAGACATACAAAACTGGAAGGCAATGTGGGCTGCACAATGGTAAAGGTATTTGCTGAGGTAAAGAAATATACAGAAGATTTAAACATTTAGCAGGGTCTCTCTGACAGATGCACTGAGGGCAATGAAGGCAGACCCATGCCTGTAATCCTTGTCAGTCCTAATAAGCATGATTTGCTGTCCCCTACAAGGTAGAAGGGCTCTGACTTAATTAACTTGTAACCAAGTGACTGGTTGGTGCCATTGAAGGATGGTACCATATTGAGGGTTTAGATTCAATCCTTAATGCTGCCAAGTCAGACCTCCAGCAGCAGCAGCAGAGGCTAGGTCAACTGTAGCAGGGCTCATGAGTCACCTCCATGCCTATTACCATGGCCATGCAGTTTGTGGACCCAGTGTTGTTCCTTGGGTAGCTGAGGACACAGGCCGGCTGACCCCCAGTGGGTGCCTCATCCTATCCACACAGGTGTTCAGTGCTTCCTCCTCAGGAGATGTTCTGTTTTGGGCATTGATCTGAGACACAAAGATCCACACATTTTATGCTTAAAATTCCATAAATTCATTCAGGCGCTACTTTCCCAAACATCTCTGTCTCTGATTTTATAATCTTGGTATCTTGTTTCATCCAGAATGTGACAAACCAGCTCAGCAACTTGTGATTATGCAGTAATCTATGTGCACTCTTAACTATGGTCACTTCACTTCCCCCGCCATGCCGGGTTGGTGACTGCTTATCATCATCATCATCAACACCAAATGTACTCAGCGCTCTGCTTACTGGAAGCAGTACTCTTCCCCATCACCTTTCACAGTCCCCCTGTGTGAGGTGAAAGTGCAGCAGTAGCCTATTTTCAGTCAGCCAGGCATGAACTTTTTCTTCCTACTTAGTGAATGAGGGGCGGCATAATATGCCACCCCAAAACATGCCACTTTTGCATAAGGATCATATTAAGCTGAAGGCAATTGAGAAGAAGCAGATACAAGAAAAGCTCTCTGCCTTTTCCCTATTTGCCTAAAAGTGTGACATAAATTTGTAAACTAGCTATTATCTTCCATTAGTTAGTTCCCTTGTGCATTTCCCTTCACATAATTTGCAGCTATAGAAACTCAAAGCCCTTTTCTTTTGTTTTGTCATTTCTCTAAAAATTTGTTGTTCTTCTGTTAAGATGCTATTTAAATCCAAGTTCTTACTACTGCTTTGAGGTACTCATCACTGAATGCTCCTTTGTGTAAACACATGTTAATCAACGTTTATTTGTCTTTTTCCTGTGAATTTGTCTTTGTTGGTCTAATTTTTAGGGCCTCAGCCACAGAACCTAGGAGGGTAGAGGGAATAATATCTTTTCTACCCTACATTAGTCATAGGGAACTCCCACAGGGCTGAAAGTGTGGGCTGGGGAAGAGCTATTGGTGCAAAAGACAGGTGACGTGAGAGTTTTGGCTACTTGGTCATGTGAAGAGTCTCCTATGTTTCCTTAAACTCAATAGCTGTTTTTTTTTTTGTTTTTGTTTTTGATAATTTGCATTTGATTATTTTTGGTCTTTTTCCTCTCAATGTAAATCATGATTAAATTATATAGCATGCCACTACATTTTTTTTGTGGCATTTAATAATCGATTCAATACTTTTGCCATCAGGATTTTCTTTTGCCTACTTTTTTGTTTTGAGGAAGTTGTATTCATTTGTGGTGAAGGAAAAAATTCTCTAATGTTTTATATATTCCTTGGAAGGAAGTCTGACATCATGTTACATACTAGTCATTTCAGTCTGAGAATTTCCTAAGGTGTTTGTACCATTAGAAGTGTTCTGCTTCGTAAATACAAAACTCCACCAGTTCTTCTTTTTCAGGGCCTGCTTCATTGACTGAACTTCCCCAACCTGCATGTGTAGCCTCATCACAGATTGCCTAAAATGATGTCACATTGCCATACATTGTTAGCAGAGTTATTTTGTATAAGTGACATTCTTTTTCCTTAGGGACCTGTGTTTGGAGTATGCTTATGAGCCAGACAGAGAATTGGGGAAGCAGAATTGAAGTTCCTGGTTGGTTATAAATAATGTGTGTGGGTAGCATGATGCTGGAGGTGTTGGTACAGCACCCACGACGCACTTGACCACATTTATGAGTCGCTTGAGGCGGTGACCGATCATGACCCTGGTTTGTGTTCACAGAACTGGTTTGTTGCCTGACATGCAGGAGGCAATGTAGGGTGGTAGAAACAACATGGACTTTGAAATAAGGAACCTCTGGATTGAAATCTCAAAATTTAGATGTGGGTAGGGTATTAACTTCCCTGGGCCTAATTTCTTACCTCAAACATGTTAATATAGAAGGTCTAAAACTTTCTTGTTTCTGGCCTCCCGGGTCTTAGTGATTTTTTTCATAGTGCCCTTAGGCCAGAAAAATGACCAACAATCCTGTTTATCAACGGTCCTGTTTATTTAGTTAGGTCTAAATCAACTTATTAAGTATGTCCCAACAACTTGGTAGCTATTTAAAAAAAATACCCATAAACTGAAAGAAAAAATAAATTTTAATTTTATTCTTAAATAGTCACAATTCCTTATGGATGGAATTTGTGTGCCTTTTGGATACCATACAATTTCTTGATTTTTGGAATAAGGTCAATTGATTTTCATTCAGTGTTTCCTTTTTTTTTTTTTTTGAGACGGAATCTCGCACTGTCACCTGGGTTGGAGTGCAGTGGCACGCTCTTGGCTCACTGCAACTTCTGCCTTCCGAGTTCAAGTGATTTTCCTGCCTCAATCTCCTCAGTAGCTGGGATTACAGGTGTCTGCCACCATGCCCAGCTAATTTTTAGTAGAGAAGGGGTTTCACTATGTTGGCCAGGCTGGTCTCGAACTTCTGACCTTGTGATCTGCCCACCTTGGCCTCCCAAAGTGTTGGGATTACAGGCGTGAGCCGCCGCACCCGGCCTCACAGTGTTTGCTTTTTATTACAGCAACAGCAGAAAACCCAGCTTTGCAAAATTCAGTGATATCTAATGGAATATAGCGTCATCTACTTTTGAAATTGTGAACTACTTCGAGCAGTTTGTGAAGTGTCCAGCAAACATCGAGTGTCACTGTATTTCCCTTGAAAATTTGAAGTATTCTGTGAGTTCACATTTGCAGCTCAGGTTTCTCAACATGCAGTTTGAGAACTGTGCATAGAATTGAGAAGATGTAAGTGCAGGGATGTTGTAAGAATGAATGTTATAGTGATTAGGCAGTGCCTGATGCATCATAGGTGCCCAATAAAGCAGCTAGGGACATGTGCTTGTTGAAAGAAGGAGAAGGGGAGGGGAGGAGAAATGGAGGGAGCAAGGGATAGAGGACTCAGAAAAACATGGCTCATAACTTGATCCAGCAAAGATTCCTCTGAAAAATAAAATCTCAATATGCCAAGACCAAGTCTTCTATGTATACCTCTTGCTGTTGCACTGACATGGGCTATGAGGTGGTACTGTCTCTTTGACACACACACACACACACACACGTGTGCACGCATGCAATAGGCAGGTAGTGCACTGGAAAGAACCTGGGAATTCTACCTCAGAAGATCTGAGGTGGTGGTTTCAGCTTTGCTGGTTGAGTAATCTGGGGGAAATTATATGGCCTCCCTGAGCCTCAAGGGAGAACAGAACAAGTTGGGGACACCTTCAATTTGTACAGTAGTTCATGGCCAACCAAGTGCTAATTGGCAACCAAGTGTCCAAGTGTCAGCCTCCGGGTCAGGGTGGTGATAAGGGAGAAGTGGTGACTGCATTCAGCTGGAGAGCCACGGCCATGCTGAGTGGGGCAATTGCTACTCAGCTCTAATTGATTGTGATGGAATTGTCTGATTTTTCAAGAGATGTCAGAAAATGTTAACGTTGCATGAGAACCCTGATTTGTAAGTATCAACTAATTAAAACAAATACATTTTTAAAAGAACACTACTGTGTGGTCAAACACCACGCCTATATATGTATATATACATATATGTATATATATATGTGTATATATAATGTATATATGTATATATATGTATATATGTGTATATATGTATATATGTATATATGTATATATATGTGTATATATATATGCATATATACACACACACACACACACACACATATATTTAGGTTAACTTTCACCCAGGGACCACTCCTTTTCAACCCTGGAACCAGTCCAATCCCTTTACAGCTGGTTGGCAGAGGCAGCAGCAAACCTAGCATATACGGCCCATGGATTGGACCATCTTTTGACAGCCCATTCTCTATACAACAAAGTTATTTCCTATAATAATCAGGAAGTTATTGGCTTGGTGGGATGGCCTAACATCTAATTGCAGCACTTTGGGAGGCTGAGGTGGGAGGATTGCTTGAGCCCAGAACTTCGATAGCAGCCTGGGCAACGTAGGGAGACACCGTCTCTATTAAAAATACAAAAATTAGACAGAGCAAGACCCTGTCTCAATATATATATATATAAACTGAAAAAGAATGGAGGAAGCAAAATTTTCAGTTACTGAACATTTTATAGATAAGCATGCTAGGAAAACAAATAGAAAATAAAATACATATTCAAGGACAAAAGGGAAAATTATATTAATGTTGAAAAAAGGAAAAAATGTATGCCCCCTAGCAATCATCGTAGTAATAAACAATGTTACAGTTTTTATTTTTGAGCCTGAACTTCATCATAATTGATCTTTATGTATTTATGTTAAACAATGTGTCAATATATTTAGACTCATGGTTAATTGAAGAACACACTTTTTATTAATTTTAATTTTGAAAAGTTTCTTCACATGGAATAAGTAATATTTAAATAATTAAGAAAAGTCTTAAACATAAGATTAAATTTGTCAAAGTCATAATAAATCCCACTGTGCCTCAATTCTAGAAATCACAATGCTATCATGCAATTTTCATATTCTCTCTACAATTGAAAAATTTTAAATACAAATTAAAGCTCTATATGTCACAGACAATGGCAAAATTGGTGAAATTCAAGATCTGTTTTCCCATCTTTATAATCCCATGCTTCTATTGTTAATTTTGAATCAACTGCTTAAATGCAGACATGTGTAGTGCACAGGAATTGGCAGAACAAATTGTGCCAGAGTGAGCAGAAGCCATTATGGACACACATTCAAAGGATGTGTGTGCAGCTCAGTCCTCATTTGTCTGAGGCTAACTGAATAGCTAGAAGTCCTCCAAACTAACTTCCATGTGGGACACAATATCTATTAAGTGATAAATATGTGCTAGTTTGAAGTATACATATATATTAGCCAAATTCAACAGTCACTTTAGCATTTGTTTAGAACATAGACCTATACGAGATTAGTGGGGAAGGAAGATTTTGTCAATGATATTGTTTAGAATTTCTGGCACATGGTGATTATAAAATACAGACTGAGTTTTAGTTAGTCTGAAAAGATGCAGCAAGTCATCCAAGAACACAGAGCTCATCAGCTGGACTAGAACCCAGATTTCTTATTACCTGGCACCAAGTAACAAGATGGATAGCACCACCACATGGGGCAGGTCCTTAGGGATTTAGAAGCAACATAAAAATACAAATTATTCTAATATTATACCAGTTATTAAATGATTGCTTTTGATGAACTAGACATTGTGCTAAGAGCTTTATCTAGATTATCTCAATTCTCATAACATTAATTCTGTAATTATTATTCCCATTTTGCAGTTGGGAAAACTGAGGCTTAGAGAAGTAAATAATTTGTTCCAAATCACATTGCTCTTACTGGCCTGATTACAGACCCCATAGCCGGTGATGCATTAATAAGGTGTGTGTCATCAGAAAGGTAAAGGAGGACAAATAACAGAACCACATAACTAACTGCCTAACGTTGTGAGCTCCTGAGCCACTGCCACCTTCCCCCAGTCTCCACCCATCTAGCAATTTGCCTTTTTACTTTTGGATTCTGGGAACATACGCTGGGTCTGAGTTTTAGACTCTATTTGAGAAGCTGTGGGATCACAGACATGTTATTTAACTTTCACTGCCTGATGAATGATGCAACAAAGTGGGACAGGTGTCATCAAGGGCCCTTCTGGGAGTGAAGCATGAATCCCTTATAATAGCACGTTGACCTTAGCGGATCCAATGGAGTCCAGAGAACGTGTAGGCAGCTCTCTCAAGCTGCAAAATCCTGCTTGTGTCTGGAGTTTTCACAGATAGCCAAGGAGACTTTGAAGCTGCTTTGTCTCAGGCATGTGGTGCTTGGTCACAATGCATTGCTTAGCAATCTACATCCCCTGTACACTGACGCTTTCTTCTCACTTCTCAATTGACATTCTTCTCACTCATGGCTACAACAGTTGGGCTGGAAATCCTGCCCTTCCTACACAGTATTACCCATGAAAGAGGATAAAACAAGAGCCTTAGCCCCTGTGTTTGCCTCCCGGGAGACGGGGAGACTAGAGTGTTAACAGTTCTCCTTCTACCTACGAACTCCTGGGAGGGGAAAGCCTAGGTACTTTTACCAAGAAGCTAAGAAACTGGAACTGGAAATTTGAAGTTGTTAAAAAAATAATAATTTCAGAGATCCAGGCTACCACTGAAGTTGGAAGACTAGAGTGAACAGTTTTCTCTTGAGAATATAATTTATGGCATTTTGGGATTATGAAAGTCATGATCCAGGAAATAGGAAATGGAGGCAAAGGAAGTAAAATTGATTGATGTAATAAAGCAATAGGCCTTTTCTCTTCTTCATAGTGGTCCCAAGGAGTATTATAGGGTCACTGAATGTGGAGAATTAGGAAAAGGGAGAAGAGACACAAGAGGAGAGAAAAGAGGCCACAGCAACTGTTAGGGACTAGGGCCCATGAAGAGAAACAGGAGCAAACAATATTGAGATGAGAACAGCCAGGCAAGGTTACAAGAGTGAGGTCTGATACTCATTTGTAAATTGTTCCCTCTCCTCTGCTGTGATCTCCCTCTTGAAACTGCTGCCCTCATCAACACTGTGAAGAGGTGAGATGGAGTTGAGGAGGAGCTGTGTCCACATTGAAGAACTCCAGACTCAGGAAGGGTGACAATAACAGACAATCATGACAATGCTCAGGGGTGGAGCTTGGAGAGGAGATGGTGTACACAATGCAGAGAATGCAGGCATCCCCCTAACAGAAGTATTCTCAGAAGGATTTGGGTGCTGGTGTTGTTTTGGCAGGAAGGGGATAACTAGAGAACCAGTCAGGATGGGGGATTTCGTCATTGTATTTGGATATTAGAGAAATGTGTGGCCTCAAAGGTGGAAATCTGGAGACACTTGAGCTAAAATGTAATGCTATAAGCTGGCTCAGATAAGTGTCCACCAAAAAGTAAGGCCAGGCCCTGTCTTGGATCTCAAAGAGGGAGATTGAATTTCCCAGGGTTTTCTTCCCTCAAGGGAGGTCCAAGTGTTTTAAGAGGGGAAAACCGATGATCTGTGCACAGAAACACTCCATTTGTGGGTTGTGGAAGGTGGGTAGACAGCCAGAGGTTCAGGGCATCCTTCCAGGAGTTTACCTTAGGTCTGCAAGGCGAGGCTTATCAAAGAGACTGCCGGCATTTTAAGAGGAATTCCCATCAGAGTGGTGACAAGCACCAGCGGAATGAGGAAGAAAGGAAAAAATCACACTCAGAAACAATAAATAGCAAAAGAAGGAGTTCCAAGGAGAGACAACTGAGTAGTGTTCTCCCTTGGGAAAGGTGAAATATCTGGAAAAATCACTCCTTCATTTAAGACCCTGGGGTCTGTGTTATTCTGGGGAGAGCTCCGGAAAAATTAGACAACTCACTGCTAAGGATGACATCGCTGCATGAGGCTGGAAATGCAGAGGGCAGAGTGAGCCAAATGCATAGAGCTCTTGACCTTGCTTGCATATTCTTTACCTCCCAGCCTTCCTAGGCCATCCTTTCCCTCCTTCCAAATTGCCTATCTTTCTTCCTTTGCTAACTCCATCTGGAAGCCTCTTCTCCTCATCAGCCCTGTGCAGTGCTGATGGTTAACTTATGCACAAGATGAAATGCTGCTCTTCCTTTAGTGCGCTATGATGGTTATTTTTCACAAGTGTTTTCTCTGTGGCTATAATTGCATTGAAATCTGTCTCAGGAGAGGCTTAATGGTTAAGAGCATTGGACATGGGTTAAAATCCTGGCTTGCCTCTTTTTAGTAAATGACAGGGGCAGGTTCACTTAATCTGAAAATGGAGAAAACAGTAATACCCACCTCACTGAACTGTTGTGAAGATTAAATGAAACAGCACATGTAAGGCACTTAGTGGCTGGCATATAATAAAAGCTCAATAACAAAGATCATTCAGTAGAACTCAATAAAAACTCTCACACACTGCTGTTGGGAGTGTACATGACAATGACTGCTTTTGAAAACAATTTAGTGGTATATATTAAAGCTGAACGTATGCATAGATTATGGCCAAACAATTCCACTTCCGTATACTCTTAGGCCTTTACTTTCCCAAATGCATGCGTATTAGTTATCTAATAATAAATCACTCCAAAACATAATAGCCAAAACAACATTTATTATAGCAGGTTCTGTGGGTCAGGAGTTCAGGTGTGGCTGAGCTGGGTCTTCTGTCTCAGGGTATTTCACAAGGCTGCAGTCAGCCAGGGCTGTGGTCACCTCAAGGCCTGTTTGGGGAAAAATCCACTTCCAAGCTTACCAATGAAGTTGTTGGCAGGATTCAGCTCTTCATGTGTTGTTGGAATGATGACCTCAGGTCCGTACAGAAGTCTGTCCTCAATTCCTCGCCACTGAGACTCTCCATAGGGCAGCTCAAAACAAGGCAGTGGCTTCATCAGAGAAAGCAAGCAAGAAGAGTGAGAGTGAGAATGAGCAAGAGAGAGAGAGATCCCCAGCAAGTCCAAGGTCATGGCCTTTAATAACCTAATCTTAGAGAGCAACGCTCCATCATGTTTGCCATATTCTGTTTGTTATGAATCACTACATCCACTTCACACACAAGGGTGGGGATTACACAGGACAAGAATAGTCGGAGGCAGGAACCATTAAGAACTGTTTTAGAAGCTCTCTACCACGTGGAGTTTCACTAATAGATACTCACAAGAATATTCATAGTTGCACTGTTTGGAACAGTTAAAGCAGGGAAACAACCTGATGTCCATTAGCAATAGAATGGACAAATATATTACAAATCAATTGTAATATATTCATACAATTAAATTCTAAACAACAGTGAGAATGAACAAATTATACCTACATGCAGCAGTATGAATAAGACCTTCAGAAATAATGATGAGCAAAAGGAATCAAACAAAAAAGAATGTATATTATACATGCTTGTTTCATTTCAAGGGTTTTATTCTTATTTAGAAATAAGTATAGCATAGATAACAAGCTTGGGAAAACTACTAATGTTCCCAATCTAACAAAGTAAAATCTTACAAAGCAGTTGCCTTATCTAACATCCTGACTCCCTCCATTTTGTGTTATAGCTGGAAGTTACTGGAAACCTTACTGAACTTCTTTTTCCCCTTGGATCTTATTTCTGAGAGACAGAGACACTCTTCAAAACTTACCCTCTTCCTAGGTAAAGAAGCAGTCCTTTCCATTAAGCCTTCCTTTTCAGAACTTTGGTGATACTTTATAATCTTTTTCTATCCTATTATAAAATAGCAATAGTAGACATTACCAACAATATGGATTTAGTAACTCACATTGATCTAGACCACAGTGTACCTTTAAAGAACAGAAAATCTAAGTAAAAAATATTAGATATATTGAAAATTTAGTTGTGAGGCCTTTTGGGGTACAGAAAGCGATACCCCAAAATATGGTGCTTTGGCATGTTGAGTACTTGGAATTAAAGAAAATTGAAGGAGCTTAGAAATAAGCCTCAGAACCAAGGTCTTTCTCTGACCTTCCCCTTCCTGCCTGTCTCTCTGATCCTTTTTCTTCATGAAGAAAGAAGGGACTCTGTGGAATTTTCTCTTCTGACTAAGAAAGCTTCTTACAAGACGAATTGCAATTGTCTTAAAACACCCTTCCTAAGAATCACATGAAATAACCAGAAAAGATTAACCACCAGAGAAGAGGAGATACTGGGAGTCATCACCATGCCTAGACAGACTTTCCATCTATTCTTCTGAGGGCAGCTCCAGGAGATTAACTGGGAAGCTTTAACTGGATAATAAGACTACCTTTGTTCACTGTGAAGTTCTGCCCCTTGCCTTCTCACCACCTCCCTCCGAGCTCAAAGGAACTTTGTTATTTACTCCGTGCTGTATGAAGAAGGCTATATAAGCATCCGGACCTCATTGGATTATTGGGCAATCATTTTCCTGTGATTCTCCCATGCTTATGCACATTAAATACATTTTTTATGACTTTTTCTCCTATTAATCTGCCTTTTGTCAGTTTATTTTCAGCAAACCTTCAGAGGGCAAAGGTGAAGCTTTCCTTCTTTACCCTACAGGCCCTTGAGAGATCTTGAAATATATTCTTCATTACATTAAAGCAATTCTGTGCTGTGAGAAAGAACGGCAACTAGTCTCTGTCAATGTATTCAAAAAATTATTAGGAGGCTATTATGTGATAGGAAATATTTCCAGTGGTGGAGATAATTTTTCCTTTTCTACAACAAGCTTAAATTGTACTAAGTCACTTAATATTTATTTGTGTAGTCATTTATTGAACTACTACCATGTAACAGATTTTATGCACATTAGTAATCGTTATTTTATTGTATCAGCTTTTGCTATGTAATAAATCACTCCAAACACAGTGGCTTAAAATAAACATTTTATCTAGCTTTTGGGTATCTATGGTTGGCTGGAATGTTTGGGAAGGCTGGGACTTTTGAGGCAGCTAAAATGGCTTAAATGGCTGACTTCTGTCTGTATAACCTCCCATTCTCTGGAAGACTAGCTGATAATTCTTCACATGGTGGTCTCAGGGTTTCTAACAGCAAGACAACTCAAGCTCCAATGTGTACATATTTTTCAATCCTCTGCTTGCATTACATTTGATAATGCCCTATTCAAGCCCAAATTGAAGTTTAGATTTAAGGAATAAAAAAATAAATTCCACTTCAATATAAAAGGAGTGGCAAATTCACATTTAAGTGGGCACATGTACAGGGCTGGTAAGAATTACTGTGGCCATTTCTGCAAACAGTTTACCATGTTTAGCATCCCCATTTTTCATTCAGGAAAACAAACTCAAGGAGTAATTTGAGCAAGTTTATAAAGTCAGACAGGATTTGAACATAGAGGAGTGACCATCAACTTTATATTCTTCCCATATATCACCCTGCTTCTAGGTGGAGCGAGCTTCACAAACCACTTTTCAGAGATTGCCAACTCTGAGAAAAAGGAAAGATGTGACTTTGCGACAACCATTTTGCCTGCTGTAGGAAGGCAGTCAATACAAATGCACTCTTTTATGTCATTATGTCAGTGCTCTGGGAAGTCTCCCAGGCAGCCTATTTTCCAGTACAGGGACTAGCTTAGACCGAGGCAATGAAAAATTCATGACAAGAGAGTTCAGAAAATGTAGTGTACTTGCTGCCTTCGGGTACCACTTGATTGACTTCTCTCATATTGGGCTCTGCAGTAGCCATGTAATAAAGCAAGGGTGGGAAATTCCATGTTGGAAGCCCTCTTCCTGGGGCTCATCCCTGAAGGCTGTATGGTTACTGCCTAAGATGGTAAGGGTATCAGGCAGGTTTACGCGATGTCTGTGGCCGTGGCAGTATGTACAGAGGACAGTGACCATATTAGTGTCATGGAGGGGAATCTTCCTAACGAGATTTAGTTTACTAAGTTAACATTGCAGGTATTACTTGAATTGTATTCCCTGCTATATGCAACTATTAAATTAGATTTTTTCTTAGGGATGATCCTCTTTATATTTTATTGATAAAAATGTAGTGACAATACTTCAGCTATTTCACAGAGTTGTATTTGCATTCTGACTAGTTAGTTCAAAATGCTACCTCTAGTCTGGGCATGGTGGCTCATGCCTATAACCCTAGCACTTTGGGAGGCCGACACAGGAGGATCACTTGAGCCCAGGAGAAAGAGACCAGCCTGGGAAACATGTGAGACTCTTGTTTCTACAAAAAAAATTTAAAAATTGGCGAGGTGTGGGGGCATGCACCTGTGGTAATAGCTACTCAGGAGACTAAGGTGGGAGCATTACTTGAGCCAAGGAGGCAGAGGTTGCAGTGAGCTATGATCGCACCACTGCACTGCAGCCTGAGCGACAGAATGAGACTTGTCTCAAGCAAAAACAAAAACAAGAACAAAAACCCAACAACCAAAATGCTGCCTCTAGTTTTCTGCCTATTTGTGTAATGCATATGCATATTTCTGATATGTTTATGTTTGCAGAATGAATAGACTAATCAAAGCTAAAGCACAAATGCAAAAATTGGCATTGATGAGAACTGATTCTACTTACATGACATTCTGGAAAAGAGAAAATATACGAACAGAAAACAGATCAGTAGTTACCACGGACTAGAGAAAGCTGAGGGAATTGACTACAAAGGGGCACAAAGGAACTTTTCTGGGTGATGGAAACATTCTACATCTTGATAGTGGTGTTGGTTACCTGACCAAAACTCATAACTGTACACATAAAATGGGTGAAATTTACCATATGTACCTCAATAAGCCCAACTTAGGAAAACAATAAAAATAATGATGCCCCAACCATCTTATTTAAATAATCTATATTTTAAAAGATGCTAATTTAGGATAAATTTTAAAATTTTTCAATGAATTTTACTGTTTAGAAATTTATCATTAAGGAAAACTATTCCAAACTTAGAAAACGTAGAGATAGTTGTGTCCTTTCAAACTCATATAAAAGCATTGTCTAATAAGCTGACCTGAGGGACATCTGATGCTTTAGAATGATGTTACTGATAACAGCAGGAGGCAGACATATTCCTAGGCAGACAGGGGTGGGTCTGCAGTGAAACCTGACCCTCAAGCCAAAAACAGCCTGAAGCCTGAAAACCTGGCTCCGGGTTCCAGATAGAGTCCACAACCCAAGTGAGAACTATTTCTGTGTGCCCGCTCTTTTCTGATTGGTTATTTCTGAAAACTTCCTTTTAATCAATCAAATGTTGCCTTTTCCAAGGGTACCTACAGCCCACATCTCCCCCATTCTGAGCCTATAAAAACCCCAGACTCAGCCACATGGAGGGACTACCCAACTTTGGGTAGGGGCTACTCACTTTGGGAACCCTCTCTGAGGAGAGCTGTTCTGCCATTTGATAAAACTCTTCTCTGCCTTGGTCACCCTCTGGTTGGCTGCATAACTCATTCTTCTCGAACGTAGGACAAGAACCTGGGACCTGCTAAATGATTGGTGCAAAAAAGACTGTAACATGTTCCTGGCTGGCTCACTGAGCTGTGGGCATTGACACGCTCCCATTCTCTGGACCATGGGAGAGAAGAGCTGCAACCCTTCTGGAGCCCAGACCTCAGGACTCCCCAAGCTGGAGTTGTAACACCCTCTTTGGGTTCCACGGTTGCTGATGTCTCTGAGTTTTTCAGGCACCACCATGTTCCTCTCATCCAGATGCTGGTGCCCAAGGTGGAGGCCACTTGCAGTATTCCTGGTCCAGCTGCAGACTTGTACAGAGCTGGCCCCTGGAGTTGCCCCCTACTGCTGTACCAGCTGGTGCTCCTGGCTTGCCCTTGGTGGGTGTGAGATCCAGGTTGGCAGCATGAGCACAGCACAGCCTGCTGGGCCGAGTATGTGGGGCAAGTCTAGCAGTGAGCCCTGAGTGGAGTGAAGCTGGGGCAGGAGTGCTGCCGGCCGCAGAAATTTCCACCTGGAAAGCAGCACCTAAAAATCCTGTCATTTCTTTTGTTAAAATTACTATTTACTATTGATTAGGACTAGATTCTAGGAATTAACATCTATCATTACAGAGTTGAAAATAATTTTCATTTGGTAGAGATGAAATTGATTTCTGTGTGATTGTGTAGGGGAGGAAAAAATGCTCCCTTCTACCCTTCTATGTTCTGTGGCTGGTCTGAGAATTAAATGGACATAAAACACATTAGTAGGAGAAAAATAACTTTAATTTATGGACATATGGATGGGAATCCCACTAAACATGAGACTTAAGGAAGTACCCAGATAACTGAGACATATGTCAGCATAAGCTATAGGAAAAAATAGGGCTTTGGAACTTCTGGGGAGTGGTGGAGGCAAATGATGGGAAGGTGAGAGGAGGAAATGTAGGGTGAATATAGTTTACCTTCTTATGTGGATAAGAGTCTCTCAGGCAATAAAAATTGTCTTGGAGTTGTTCTCTTCCTGGTATGGATACCTTTACTAACAGAAATTTTCTTTGTAAATGTAAATTTTCCTTACAGAAGGGGAAGTTTATACATTATTTTAAACAGGTGAGGGGGAAGTGAAGAGCTTTTTCTGCATTGGCTGTTTCTTAATTTACTTTAGCTTGAAATAAGCAATATGCCAAGTGGCATATTTTGAGGGTAGCATGTTTTGAACCCCTTCAGTAGAAAACATAATCCAGAGGTTATGATTTTATAGCTCTTTACGACATTAGCCAGTTTTGCTCTGTTGGGAGGAAAACTTTCCCCTAACCCTCTTAGGTTTGAATGGTCTAGGCCTTTGGATTAACTAAGAATAGATTAACAGAACAAAAGTTTTTGTGCCTACAGAAGTACTCAGTAATGAGTAACTTGTTTAGTAGCCAGAGATAAAGGTTTGTATTCCAATTTAGCAAAAATGGAGGGGAGGTTTAGGGCATCAATAGGAAAGTATGAAAGGCTCTATTTGGCTTTTTGATGCTAATAGGCAGCTAAATCCATACTTCCTGTTGCTGAGTGTCAGTATTTTCTGAAACAGGAAACTCCCTGGGTGAGGGGGTGTGGGTAGTGTCAATGGCAGGTGTATTTTTGGGAGTACCTGCATAAGTGTAGATAATGTTTTATTTTTATTTTTTGGTGATTGTAGATTAAGATGTTCTCAGTTTAAAATACTTTTTATACCACTTTGGTGAGCTGTTAATCTACCCAGTATCTAATTTAGCAATCTTATTTTAGCATCTTTTCTTTTACGAATTCTATACACCAGTCTTGCATATACTTCTTTAAACAGCCTTTACCATCCTGATGGTTCCCTCATTAAGTTTAAATATTTGAAATGTGCTCACTATGTATTCTCATAAATATATTTTTGAACATTAAAAAGTTTATACTTTGGCAATTTTCTATACTTTTTCATTCCTAGTACACAGTAGTTCTCTTACATATGCATGTATTAGCCTTTTGTTAGTTTATAATATCATCATTATGGGAAAAGTATTCTGAGTTCTGAAGAGCCAGTGAAGAAAGTTTTGAAACACACCCGATTTTAACTTGGGGACTGTCTGTACTATATTTTTTAATAGTCTGTGGTTTTGTGTTCTCTGGTACTTAAATTCCTAAGCTTTACTGCCTTGAAGTTCTTGGCACACCATAGGCAGATTAGCCACGTGGTCATGTTTTGGAGTTTGGGTTGTGTTAGAAGTTTGGGTTCTGTTAGGAGAATAATTAAATCTTAGGCAGAAATTGGCTGACTTCCTAATAGGCAAGGTTAAGTCTCATGATGCTAGGCTACTAGGCAGGGTTTCTTGGCATGACAGCTATTACATTGAAGTACTTGACAGTTTTCATTGTAAAGAACATTGTTATTATAAAGTAGCTCCCTCATATTTGTGGTTTCGCTTTCTGCAGTTTCAGTTATGGTCAACCGCAGTAGGTTATTTTTATGAACATAAGATATTTGAAAGAGAGAGACAGAGAGAAAGAGACCACATTCAAATAACTTTTATTACAGTAAATTGCTATAATTGTTCTATTTTA
Organism: Pan paniscus; assembly: GCF_029289425.2. NCBI lineage: Eukaryota > Metazoa > Chordata > Mammalia > Primates > Hominidae > Pan > Pan paniscus. The sequence continues at coordinate 103,360,648 of NC_073258.2, forward strand.
ATACTAATTATTGTTAATCACTTACTGTGTCTAATTTATAAATTAAACTTTATCCTAGGTATGTATATATTGGAAAAAAATAGTATGTATAGGATTTGGTACTATCCCCCCACTGCAAGCACCTACTGGGAGTCTTGAAATGCAACCCTTGTGAATAAAGGGGGACTGCTGCACCTCACTAAATTCTCACCTGGTAAATTTAACCTAGTGTTCTTTTATTCCCTCCTCAGTGGAATTTTGACACTTGGTTGTGATATTTTATGAAAAAGCCCTTATTCAAATAATTTTTGGTGCAGTTATGAAATTGATCGCCAATTTTATTTTTTCCTCCTTCCTTCTTTTCCTTCTCTGTGGTATTTTAAAATATTTCACAAAACTAGTGTATAGAATATTAACACACTTTACAGATGGTAACTTTTAGTCACAGCATCCTCAGTTTGGAAACTTGCTGAATAATATTGTTCTTATGATGACAAGTTTGAAATGAAGGCACATTATTTTGAATGGCTGTGTCCTATGGCCCAGGGTTACCGAAAATGTGGTCCATGGGCCAAGGCCTGCCTGCAAACTGTTTGCTACCTGCCTGTAATGAGATTTCTACAGAACTTGAAAGCATTTGTAAACTTTTGTAAGCAATTTCTCAGAGTAATTTTATGTCTGTTGAATAAACCTATAATGTTTTCCTAAGAGAAGGATGTGGTTTGTCACTTGCTGTTTCTTCTCCTCCTTCTTACTTTCTTCCACTCCTCTTTCTCTTTCTCCTGTTACTGTTACTGCCCCTGCTGCTCATCTTCTCTTTCCTGACTTTATTCTTTGTCTTCTTATTCTTCTTTTTGCCTTCCTTTCCCCCTCTTCCTGCTCCTTGTGATTCTTCTCCCTTGTCCTCCTCCTCTAGATATGAAAGTCCACTATATTCACACAAGGTATGTAAGTAATTGTTCCTTTCAGTTACCTTGAGGAGAACTAATTAATTTAAAAGATTATTTTAAACACCACCTTTATCTTATAGCTCCAGTGAAAAACTGCATTTTGTAACCCACATTTTTTTTATGGAATAAATTCCAGTTTTTCAGCTTGATTTTCAGGATCTTTCCAATGTAAGCCCAATATAAGAGTCCTAACTCTTCATAATTCCCTTAAAAATTATGATGATTTCCCCTTTATTGTGTATTTATACCATTTATCTTCTAAGAATGGATTCTCCGCTGATTTATAATTTGATTCACCCATCTAATGAGTATTTAGCATCATTTAAATGCTGGGCAATAAGTTCCTGCCACTCAGGAGTTTAACATCCAGAACGTAGTCAAATACTTACCTCTTCTTTGGGGGCATCTCCATGAGGTATAATTAGAAAAAGCAGAGCCAGGCGCAGTGGCTCACGCCTGTAATCCCAGCACTTTGGGAGGCCGAGGTGGGCAGATCATTTGAAGTCAGGAGTTCGAGACAAGCCTGACCAACATGGTGAAGCCCCGTCTCTATTAAAAATACAAAAAAATTAGCTGGGCATGGTGGCACATGCCTGTAGTCCCAGCTACTCAGGAGGCTGAGCAGGAGAATTGCTTGAACCTGGGAGACAGAGGTTGCAGTGAGCTGAGATCATGCCACTGCACTCCAGCCTGGGAGACAGAGTGAGCCTCCGTCTCAAAAAAAAAAAAAAAAAAAAAAGCACTAAGAGTTGTCAGAAGAGTTGAGAGTCACAGGGATTGGGGACTGGGATATAAATCTTAGCTGGTCACGACCCCTAACTCCTTGGGTCTCCTTTGTGTACTCATCTGTAAAGTGGGTATGATGCTGATCTTTCCTTCATAAAGGATTTTAAAAAAAAGATTATATTAAATAATAAGATGAAAGAACCTGGCACAATGTAGAATTTATTCAATGCTATTTTCTTCTTGTCGCCTATGAAAAAATTTTACTTTCTATTTACTTTAATTCTGACACCAAAGGCTATCCTTTTCCTGTTCTACACCATGCACATTCTAAACTAGTTCCATTTCCTGGTACTATCTTCCTGTTCCAACTCCCCTTTTTATTTATGCAATGCCCACTCTTCCTTTTCCATCTGCCCAAATTGTGTACTTCCTTCAGGATGAAATTCAAAACCTCACTCCTCCAAAATCACTCATGGGCCCCTTGACTTTTCTGGAATTTTCTTATAGAACTACTTCAGCTCTTGGCTATGTTATCTCTGGTGTTGACCATTTTATTAATTTCATCTTGCCTTCCCAGTGAAAATGAATGTTCTTTGATGGTAAGGAATTTGTCTTTTTTCCCTTTCTTTCTTTGCATTCTTTTTTTTTTTTTTTTAAATAACAACCTCCTGTCCAATTATATGGTATTTCTATTTTTCTGTTCCCTAGAGTGTAGAGCATATGAAAGATAGTTAAAAATACAGCAGAACCTTGACACTGGTGAGGGATATGGGTAAGCCATGCTATAATGTGGATGCCCACGGGCCAGGGGGATTTACTGCTCATGTACTTCTCCCATCTATACCATCCTCATGATGCAAGTGCACCAAATTTGCGCTTTAGCAAAATGGCAAACTCATGTCCTTGGACATCTTGTGCTTACAAAAAGCTGAAACCTCAACTGTCAAAACCTCAAATGCCAAGAGTTTCTTATGTTTTTGATAAAATTGTGGTTGTACCCAAAAGTACTTGATGAAAATTTTTTATTTAGCCCATTATTTTGGCATTGTACTGCCTCACTACTCATCTCCGATTACCTATCAGGTGTGGGTTTGAAGGGTGGTTCCAGGGTGAATACAGACAGAGGAATATCTTCTAGTTCTTGCCTGGAGGCTCTGGACCCACCCGCACTTTCCCAGACCTGAAGGAGCAGCAACTACCAGATGCCAAGCACTGCCTTTAGGTGCTCAGATAAACTTCTGAGCCATATCACCTGTCCTCAAAAGCCCTGACCCAAGCAGTGTCCCTTCTCTCAGATGTCCCCTCTCTCAGTAGGTTCACCCAGTAACCAGTTTTATGAAGAATAGTGTTTTTCAAAATGGGAAGAGAAAGCAGTGCTTTGACTTACAGGACTCTCTTCTGTTTAATTTTAACTTTCAATATATAGTTTTTAATTGTAGAAATTACTTCAAAAGGAAATTAAAGAATTGAAACCCCAAGTCCCAGCATATTAGGAACTAATATTAGAGCTTACTTTCAAATAATGGCTAACTCTAGTGGAATGCTTACTAGGTACCTGTGTTGGTTTTTCATCGCCCTGACACATACATGAAAGTATGTCTCTTCCAGAGACTATCTGATTCTATGACTTTCTCTGATGACTCACCTATGACTTTCTGTGATGACTAGGCTATTTTATAGCTCCCTAGAAATAGAAACTAAGTTGTAGAAAACTGATAACAATGCAGGTTTTTCCTGTCCACAGTAATGCAAATCATTCTTTTTTTATTCTTATATTTATTATTATTATTATTTTTTGAGACGGAGTCTCACTCTGTCGCCCAGGCTGGAGTGCAGTGGCGCGATCTCGGCTCACTGCAAGCTCCACCTCCTGGGTTCACGCCATTCTCCTGCCACAGCCTCCGGAGTAGCTGGGACTACAGGCGCCCGCCACCATGCCAGGCTATTTTTTTTGTACTTTTAGTAGAGACGGGGTTTCACCGTGTTAGCCAGGATAGTCTTGATCTCCTGATCTTGTGATCCACCCGCCTCGGCCTCCCAAAGTTCTGGGATTACAGGTGTGAGCCACCGTGCCCGGCCGCAAATGATTCTTGTTCACAGAAATGCAAAGGCATATTGCATTTAGAGATAAAACTTTATTATGTTTTATAAAACATTATAGAGATAAAACTTGAAAATGTTTACTGACCTATGGGATATCAATCAGTTTTGCATTTATTAGCAAAACCATTTTAGCATTCCTAATTGCATGTATACATTCTCCAAATTCTGTTTCCTCATTAATTAATTAAATCAACAAATTATTTGACACAGGTTCATTTTACATTCGTTTGAGAGTCATGATTTTACTTTGTAAAAAATTATAGTTTAGCAATTTTGAAGGTTCCACTGAAAAGCCCAAGTGGGCTTTCCTGACAAAGTAAACTTCTGATGGGGTTCAGGACACATTACTCCAAAATATAGCACCTTGGCATATTAAATATTTTAAGCTGAAGACATTTGAAAAGCAGGAAGTTCACTCCACTTTCCTCCCACTCTTTCTCTCCTGAAGCAGACCATGAAACCTAGGAAGGATTTTCTGATCTTTCCCTGAAGAAAGAGGCCGGGTGCCCTCCCAATACCTGGAGGAAAGGAATGTCCTTATCTTTGAAGATAAAATGACACTGAGAATAATCTGTACAAACAAGATGAAACTGCCTTTGCAAAATTATGACAATAAGAGAAATCTGACATAGTTGACTCCATCTTGTTTCTGACTTCCAAGGTGTCCTTGGTCATTCCTGGGCATAGGCCAACTTAACTTTGGGAGAAGTTTATTTTTTATTTTTATTTTTTTTTGTGATGGAGTTTCACTCTTGTCACCCAGGCTGGAGTGCAATGGCGGTCTTGGTTCACTGCAACCTCTGCCTCCCATGTTCAAGCAATTCTCCTGCCTCAGCCTCCTGAGTAGCTGGGATTACAGGTGCCTGCCACCACGCCAGCCTAATTTTTTTTTTTTTTTTTCGAGATGGAGTCTCGCTCTGTCGCCCAGGCTGGAGTGCAGTGGTGCAATCTCGGCTCACTGCAAGCTCTGCCTCCCGGGTTCACACCATTCTCCTGCCTCAGCCTCCCAAGTAGCTGGGACTATAGGCGCCCGCCACCTCACCTGGCTAATTTTTGTATTTTTAGTAAAGATGGGGTTTCATCTTGTTGGCCAGGCTGATCTTGAACTCCTGACCTCAGGTAATCTGCCTGCCTTGGCCTCCCAAAGTGATGGGATTACAGGCGTGAGCCACCGCACCCAACCTGTTTATAATGTAACTTGCAAGCAAGGATGAGAATAATCCCTCAGTAAACAAATCCTCTCCTTGTTTAGGGACCAAAGACCATCCTTGTAAGACTAATGAAAGGCCCCAAGAATAGGATTATGTGGGGTGGTGGGCTGAACTCTGCTAAGATGTAGGCATCTTTCTATAATCCTTTACTGCTCAGGAGTCATGTGGCCAGAGGTCACAAGATTTGTGACTTCCTTAATTGCTCCTGTAGATAACATCACGATTGTAATACCTAAGATTATTTTTTTTTGAGATGCTTTCTGACAGACCCAACATGGACTCATGACTCAACTGAACCTGTGGCCCCACTCAGATGTGGACTCAGGGCTTGAGGACTGTTTTCCACACCCTTATGATTTCATCCCCCGCCAATCAACAGCACCCATTCCTTAGCCCTCTGCCCACCAAACTCCATAGAAACCCTAAACTCTGAGCCTTTGGGGCTATTGATTTGAGTAATATTATAATTCTGTTTCCTGCATGGCAGGGCCAGCCTCGTGTCAATTAAACTCTTTCTTTACTGCAGTGCCATGGTCTCCATGAATCAGTTTTGTCTGTGCAGCAGGCAGGAAGAACTCATCAGGAGATTGCAAAGATTTGCTGTTTTCCCCATTTTATTACTATTAGATCATACATTTTGTCCAAACATATTTCTCCATGACAGTTCACTTGTCATCAAACCTAACATAAAAATATGCAGATTTTACCATTTTTTTTCTGGTCTAAATTTTTTTAATGAAAGCTTCTGTGTCATGTGAAACTTATATTAAATAAATTGTATATTTTTGTCTTGAGAATCTGTCTTTTGTTAAGGGGTCTCAACTGTGAACCTAGGATGGTTACAGAAAAGATGGTTTTCTCACCTTACACTGTGTTGCTGGAGAAGTTTACCAATGGTTGCTTAACGTTGGCACATCTTTTCTTGATTGCCAGAGTAAATTCCAAGTAATAGTAGAACTTTGGCTTTGCTAACTCACTCTCTGTTTATCTAGTTTTATCCCTCTCTCTCTAGTAATTTTGTGTTTAGTTCTTGTTTCTAGTTTGCCTATAGTCAACAACTTATTCTCAATTGGTTGTTGCAATGATTGGGAATTTGGTTTTTATGATGTAACCATTTGGTGATTGCTGTACATGATGGAGAAGATTCTTTTATTGGGTAAAAAACAACAGAGAATCTGGTAAGTTTTTATTTGTTTTTCTGTATGTTCATCTATTTGTGAACTCAAATCAATTCAGAATGTTGTGCCCACTGGGAAGAAGACTAGATTTTTTTATATCGAGCCTAGTTAGTGTTTGTATTTCTGTGTTTATTCTTGACTCATGGCAGAATTGAAAGACTGAAGCCACAAGCTCTCTACATATCAATGTGTCTATATGTATTAGTATTTGTCATTGGGAAAGATACTGCCCTTTAATTGTAAGAGTTGGAAAAGTTTTTCAGCTTTCGGAAAGTATTAATACTAGAAAGTATTTATAAATTAGATTATAATGTCTCTTAAAGAAGCTCTCATCTTATTTTTATAGAGATAAGTAAGCCCTTATATAATTCTAATATTTCCCCAATTAACAGAAAATAAGAAAATTGAATTTTTAATATGTTAAATGTACTTGATTTTTTAAAAAATTCTTTTTACAAAGACTGTTAGCTCAAAACAATGATAGGACTTTAAGTTTACATAGTAACGTGAAATCTTTGGCAGATCTGACTGATTTAGTAATTTTTTTTAATAGCTGAAGCTTTTATTTGATTTATCAATATTGGGTAAAATATATGCATTAGTCCATTTTCACACTGCTATAAAGAAATACCTGAGACTGGGTAATTCATAAGGAAAGAGGTTTAATTGACTCACAGTTCCTCATGGTTGGGGAGGCCTCAGGAAACTTACAATCATGGCAGAAGGTCAAGGGGATTCAGGCAACTCTTCACAAGACGGCAGGAAAAAATGAGAAACAGCAAAAGAAGGAGGAAGTGCCAAACACTTATAAAACCATCAGATCTCCTGATAACTCACTCATTATCATGAGAACAGCATGGAGGAAGTCACCCCCATGATTCAATCACCTCCCACCATGCTTCTCCCACCTGGGGAACATAATTCAAGATGAGATTTACGTGGGGTCACAAGGCTTAACCATATCATTCTGCCCCTGGACCCTCCAAAATCTCATGTCTTTTCACATTTCAAAACTAATCAAGCCTTCCTGACAGTCCCCCAAAGTCTTAATTCATTCCAGCATTAACTCAAAAGTCCAAGTCTAAAGTCTCATCTGAGACAAGGCAAGTCCTTTCTATCTATGAGCCTGTAAAGTCAAAAGCAAGTTATTTACTTCCAAGATACAGTATCAGATAGCATGCTCCCATTCCAAATGGGAGAAATTAGCCAAAACAAAGGGGCTACAGGCCACATGCAAGTCCAAAATCCAGCAGGGTAACCATTAAATATTAAAGCTCCAAAGTGATCTCCTTTGACTCTGTGTCTCATATCCAGGGCATGCTGGTGCAAAGGCTGGGCTCCCAAGGCCTTCGATAGCTCTGCCCCTGTGGCTTTGCAGGGAACAGCCTCTGAAGCTGCATTTAAAAATATTACACACAGAATTCTGAATGAAAAACTGCATAGTTTTTTTGCCATTTGCTTTGTGAAATGGACATCTAAGGTGTTTTGCAATAAACATTTGAAAAGAAACAGAAGACCCAAAAGACAAACTTAGGTCTTTCATTTAGGACTAGGCTAAATGGAAGAGGGCTTGGTTTATACCAGAGAAAATTTAATATGGAGCTGTTAGGAAATCTCCTCACGGAGGTGAATCCATTCATCCTTAGTAGCCTGTGTAGTGCTTTCAAAGATTCTGCCCACAAAGAGTCATCACTGAGATGAATAGGATAATGCATAGAATTCATCAGGAAGTGAACTCTGTTTTGCTACCTCGTGATCCTCAAGGGAGTACTTCAACCACACTTTGTCCAAAACTGTTATTTAATGAGTCATGTTTGCACTCAGTTACTCTGAAGTCAAATGAGTAGTTTATGTTATAAGTTATTTCTGCACAACGTTCTTGTATCATATGAGGATAAGTGCTCTGTGTTATGACACAATCACCCCTTCTTGTGCTTTAGAGAGACTGTATCTTTCCAAAATACATACTAATTTTATATCTGAGAGCAAAGAGCTTTCTTCTTAAGACAGGGTCTTGCTCTGTCACCCAGGCTGGTGCAGTGGCACAATCTCAGCTCACTGCAACCTCTGACCCCTGGGCTCAAGTGGTCCTCCCACCTCAGCCTTCCAAGTAGCTGGGACTACAGGCATGCGCCATCATGCCTAGCTAATTTTTTGTATTTTTAGTAGAGACGGGGTCTCACCATCTTGCCCAGGCTGGTCTCAAACTCCTGAGCTCAAGTGATCCATTCACCTTGGCCTCCCAAAGTGTTAGGACTACAGGTGTGAGCCACTATGCCTGGCCTAAAAGCCAAGAATTCTTTAACTCAACAAAAAATAATGATTTATAAGAATTATTTTTTGGAGATGGGGGATAAACATAGTATTTTTTAATTATTTGATATAATTTGACATTTGGAAGAGAAAAATTTCAGGTCATTGATTATCAATTCTTGTGATATTATAGCTCATCAGATGTTTAGCTATCTCAAGGGACATATACAAATTCTCCAAAATATCACCAAACAAAATGAACTCTAATGGCTTCAAAAACAACAGTTATAGAGCCCCTGTAGAGTGCCAGGGACTACTTTGCATATTTTGACTCATATATTTAAGGCTCTAAATATCCTTAGGAGATAAAAACTGCCATTATTCCAATTTTATAAAGGAAGACACTAAGACAGAGAATGAGGATGAGGGAATTTGGTCAACATTACACAGTTGAAAATAGAAGATCTGGAGTTTGAATCCATCAGTCAGACTTGAGAGCATATGCTTTATTGCTTTCAGTGAATTCATTGACTAGCGAAGTGTCTTCTGTATGCACAATTCTGGGCTAGTGCTGGACATGAGGAGGACATCTGGCTGGTTGCGTGCAGCACTGGATGTCCTCAGGCTGGTGCTTCATTGTCATGTGGTCCCTGACACAGTTGCCAGAATGCATGACCTCCATGGATCATCACACTACTTTGATCTCCTTTTTTTTTTAATGTAACAGCTTTATTGAGATATAGTTAACATAACATATAATTCACTCATGTAAAGTGTACAATTTAATGGCTTTTAATATATTCACAGAGTTGTGCAACCATCACCATCATCAGTTTAGAACATTTTCATTATCCCAAAAAAAAGAACCTCATACCCATTAGTAGTCACTCCTTATAACCCCCTCCCCCAACTACTGACAAGCACTGGTCCGCTTTATGTCTCTATAGATTTTTTTATCATGAACGTTTCATATAAATAGAATCATACAATATGTGACCTTTTCTGTCTGGCTTCTTTCATTCAGCATGATGTTTTCAAGCTTCATCCATGTTACAGCATGTGTTAGGACTTCATTTCTGCTTATTGTCAAATAACATTCTGTTGTCTGAATTTGTCACATTTTACGTATTCATTCATTACTCAGTGGACATTTTCCCACTCTTTGGCTATTATAAATAACGATGTTATGAACATTTATGTGCAAGTTTTTTGTGTAGACATGTTTTAATTTCTCATACTTATATGCTTAGGAGTGAAATTGCTGTGTCATAGGGTAAGTCTACGTTAAATATTTTAAGAAATTGCCAGCCTGTTTTTCTCCTTGCTTATTGATAGTAAGAAGTCCTTCTTAGCAGTTTTTGCAAAAGTGACTTTTCTCCTCTATAGAAGCACCTTGACATTAGAAGGCAAGGATGCCAGACCTTGTCTTCAACAAATATTCAATATCTGGTGGACTATAAGTGGCCACTTTCAGTAACAGAAACCAAATGGAAAGTGTAGAATAATCTTGAGTAACTACCCCATCCTTTCTTAATATTAGGTCTTTTAAGTGACTATATGAAACAAATTTAATAAATGATGGTAACAATAGTAGCATCTGTTAAACACTGTAGATGTATCAGGAGGTCTATGAAGTATTACAAGTATTTTATCATTCAATTTTAGAACCACTAAAATATTTTAGAATCTTTACATTCTAGAGAGTAAGATTAAAGCAAAATTATAAGAATGACAGAGCCATAGTTTTATCTATTCTGATGACTAGGTAGGGAAAAAAGGTTTAGCTTGATGTAAGAAAAACTAAAACAAAAAGATGAACTCCCCTGAATGGAAGACTATTCAAAAGACACTCGCTTAGCTGGGTAAAAGATAGTTTCACTGAGGCTGTTTTCAGGAAGCAGGAAGTAGAATGAGTTACTGTTATTTCTTGCCGGGTCTGTGTACTTATGATGCTATCTTACGGTTTAATTTTTCTATAGGTACACAGGATGTGTGGGTAGCCAATTAAAGTATTATAGAAGCTAGTAAATATTAACAGAAAAAAGAAATGAGGAACTGTTCTATTAAAACATTTTATTAGCTATTGTTAACAAATTTTTCTGTTGCAAAGTGTCCATCTCTTGCCTACTATGAAAATTTGTTTGAATAGGTTTATCCACCTAAGCCTACATCAGAGACCAGTGAGTAGACACAAAGTTAAACACACAAGAAACAACTCTTATGCAGTATTTTGTTGTGATGTCTTTTAAGTAAAAATTGGGAAATTTATATTTATTATAACAAATGATGGCCAAATGATGACCACAAAAGCCATTGCTTGTAAATAATTATAATTCATACAGTAATGACATTTCCTATGAAAAGAATTACAATATATGTCATGGAATCCACCACTAGTCTTCCTCCTGGAAATAGAAATCAAACTGATCAATTTGCTTCAGTATATTAGGTAAGAAAAAAATAATGGTGTCTAACTGCAGAGTGCATTGTGTTGATTTGGATTTCGTATAAAGTTGCCCATATAAAAACTTTTCTAATGTGGATTGAAATTCTGATTATACAACTATGAAAATAATTGGAAGTATTATTATTCTCAGTGAATTCTAATTTGATATGAAGGCCTTTGGAAGAATCCCTCTCCTACATTCTGCTTTAGTCCTTAAGATCCAGTTAGAGGCTGCTTGTAGTCATCCTCATTGCTTGAGAAGACTAGGCTTTTCTATTTAGCAACCAATCCAGGAACTAGATTTCACCACACTAACCACATCTTCCTTCTCTGTGTCATACTTGTATGTTTTTGGTCCTGAAAAGAAGTAAATGTAGCCTAAAAGAGACAAAGTTGAAATTGGGTTACTGAAGATGTCCAGCACATATATAAATGGAAGGATTTGTCACTGTCACTTTCTTAAAGTGTCACCAAAGAGGAATTGTGAATTTGTCAGGTGGCAGTTAGCTTGTCTTCTGTCTTCATGCCCTAGAACCTGACTCCTGAACTTCTCAGTCATTTCTGAGCTTTCTCCTTGTTCCAGCCGGGGTAAGGCCTTCTCGTTGGGGTCATCCAATGTGCCATGCTCAGTTATGTGCTGTGCTTCTGCTCAGGCTGCTCTCCTCCAGGAAGCCCCTCCCCTTTTCTTTCCCTAGTTAAGTCTCTGGCCAATCTTCAAAACCCATGTGAAGTCCCACTATAAAATTTCCAATGACTGCTGCCGATTCTGATATTTTAATTCTCAGATCAGCTCTTGCAATTATTGTGCAGTCTACCACATGACTCAACACTAAATTATAGATTGTCTGTTTTCCAGTCATTTCATCTGTGTTGGGTGAACCATTCTGTGAGAGCAGTGGCCACATCTGGAATGGTCTTTGCACTTCTGAACAGTGTCCAGCCCTGTGCTATTTTTTCAAGAAGAGTGTGCTAACTGACTACTTCAGAAGATTTAATTAAATGTATTCAACAAAGTTCTATTCAACTTTCCTAGCTATGTGTTAAATTGCAGGAGTTGGATTATGGAGTGGGAAAAAGCACTGAGAAGCTTGAGACAGATTTTTTTTTTTTTTTTGAGACAGGGTATCACTCTGTTGCCCAGGCTAGAGTGCAGTGGTGCAATCACGGTTCACCGCAGCCTCGACCTCCTGAACGCAAGTAATCCTCCCATCTCAGCATCCTGAGTAGCTGGGACTACAGGTGTGTGCCATCATTCTCAGCTAACTTTTTTGTAGAGACAGAGTTTTGCCATATTGCCCAAGCTGGTATTGAATTCCTGGGCTGAAGTGATCCTACCACCTCATCCTCCCAAAGTGCTGGAATTACAGGTGTGTGTCACTGTGCCCAACCAAGACTATGTGTATTTTAAGGATAGAAAAGGTAACCTTGACCCCGGTAGACTTTATGATCTAGCTGACTAATCGATTGAAGCTATACTTTAAAAACTTTCCATTAGGTGGCCAACATGGTGAAACTCCATCTCCACCAAAAATACAAAAATTAGCTGGGCCTGGTGGCCAGCGCCTGTAGTCCCAGCTACTTGGGAGGCTGAGGTAGGAGAATCGCTCGAACCTGGGAGGCGGAAGTTGCAGTGAGCAGAGATCGCACCACTGCAGTCCAGCCTGGCCACAGAGCGAGACTCCGTCTCAAAAAAAACAAAAACCAAAAAACAAAAACAAAAAACAAAAAAACACACACACAAAAACAAAAACAAACAAACAAACAAACAAACAAAAACTTTCCATTAGGAAAGAGAGAACTACAACACCAGAACTTTTATAGTTACTCTTTCTAGTGGACAATCTGTTTAGATAAACTTATGAAAGGACCTAAGACCAAATATAAAAACCAAGGACTCCCACTTGGAAATCCACTTTCTGTTGTGTTAAAGCAAAGCCCAGATTTCTTATGATAGTTTTCATGAAGAAAGTTTTCAGTGGAAACACTTACCATTTAATTCTACAGCAGCATCGATTTGGCCATTTACTCCTGAAAATTCTTCTTCAGTATTCTTTGGATAGTCTTTTTCCATTTTCCTTTTCCTTTCATCGTAGCTAGAAAGAGTATTATTTCATAAATAATATTACTAAGAGGTTTTTACTGGTTGTAGATGACACTATACTGGTCAGGCATATGGACACATAACTTATTTAGGTGTTCCTCTCTCTCTCTGTTTCACATACACATACACATGCATTTATGTTGTTATTTATTTTTTCTTTGTTGTGTTTTTGTTTTTTTTTTGAGATGGGGTCTCACTGTTGCCCAGGCTGAAGTGTAGTGGTGCCATCATGGCTCACCACTGCCTTGACCTTCCAGGCTCAAGCGATCCTCCTGTCTCAGCCTCCTGAGTAGCTGGGACTACAGGCATGTACCACCACACCCTGGCTAATTTTTATTTTTTATAAAGACAGGGTCTTGCCATGTTGCCCAGGCTGGTCTCAAACTCCTGGTCTCAAGCAATCCTCCCACACCTCAGCCTCCCAAAGTGCTGGGATTACAGGAATAAGCCACTGGGCCTGGCCCTTGTTGTTTAAATCGGGCTCCTAAAATACCTAAAAGAGATTATAGACCTTTATCACTATGCTCCCATGTTCCTGAGATTCTGGTACCACAAGCTTGGAAGTCACTTGCTTAAAGCAGTCTCCAAAAAATTTCCACATACATTGTTTAGAAATATTCATTCTATATATTATAGCAACATGTTCTGTTAACTCAAAAAAAAACTTGCCATTTGAAAGGAACTCTATATTTTTTATTGCCTTATTTATTGTTGTAATTATTTCTCTATCAATTCCTTGGTTCATCAAATCATTGAAAGCCTTTCATAGGTGCTTTTATTCATGAACTTAGTGCTATGTATCCATGGAGAAAGGGTTGAACAAATAATGCACACTGAATGAATAAAGAAATGTGTGAACAACAAGTAAATAAGAAGCAAGTAAATATGTAATAATTGAACTTCTGCCTTTTAAACCAATTTACTTGAATTCCATTGCTTTTGTTTCCTGGAAAGCTTATATGACTGACTGAATAGTAGACCTGATTTCTTTTTCTGGATCAGCAACCAGCATTCAATGATAACTCTGAAGATTGATTAATATATCTCTTTGTGATCTAAACTACTCATTGTTAAAAAAGACTGTGACTGTGTGAGTCAGCACGACTTGTATGAGAATCAGACTTCATTTAAAGTTTGAGAAAGTCCCTTCTTCATTAGCACAGAGTTCCAAATGGGGACACTCCCAGGTGGACACCCCACTCCTTTCCCACCAAAAGGTCAGACAATTTCTCCCAGTGCCTGGGCTACTGAAAAATTTCCTGTGGCAGCAGATCCCACCCACCATCTCTTGAAATGTCCCTCTTGTGTGGCTATGACTACACAGGCCAGGGATAACTCTCTAGTGATGTTGAGCCAAAGGCAAACATTGAAAAAGATGTACTCAGGCTGAAACTAAGTGCAAGTCTGAGCTGCTTTACAGAATGTTTGGAGCTAGGGGTGGAAGCTAACTGTCCCAGCATATTATCCATATTAACTATAACCATTGATATTTCATGTGGACCTTATGTGTAGACATTATGCAGGGGCCTGCATAACAAACACAAGGTTACCTACTTTTCATTTTACTAAGTAAGGACATTACCATTTAACCATCAAAAGAACTACTACCACCTGTTTTCACAGTCATTTCACAAAGACAAAGAAACGTTAACACCAAAAAGGCAGGAAGGACATAAACTGAGAATAAAAGATGGTTCTCGCCAATAATCTGTTTTTATGCTGACACAGACTGCAGCTCCCTGATTTATAATATTGTGCTGTCCTTATTTAGCTGTGAACTGGTGAGAACTTTGTGATGATCTAGCCCTTTGTTTGTGGACAGATATTTAAGGATTTCTGTTATAGTCCAAAGAGCTCAACAGATACAGTCTGATGGTACTGGGTTTGAATTTCTGACTCTGTTACCTGCTGACTCCGTGATCAGGAAAACGTACTTTGAGCTCTGAGCCCTGGTTTTTCTCATCTGGAAAACATTGGTCATGAGGGTAAGAGACAATTTACACACACACACACATGCACACGCAAACACCACACACACACACACACACACACCTGGCACATGTAGCACCAAGAGTAGGCCCAAGCCAGCAGTCTTTGTCATTTATTCTGGCCCCAAGAACAATTAACTCTGACTTGTCAGTATAAGGTTGAGTGAACTTCATGGTTTGATCTGGGATTCTAAGTCACTAAGGAGTTTAATCTTTAAACTTACTTTACAAGATAATATTTGCGGTGGTAGGCAAGGTTGAGAAGGGGTGAAAAAGGAGGGCTAAAAAGTGTTGGAGGCAGTCCAGAGAACCAAGTCAGAGAAGGGATTAAGATGAAGTAGGTCTGCTGGTGTGGTGAGGATTTTACTGAGAGAGTAACAGAAAAGGAGATTATATGATAGGATGAAGATCACGGGGATTTTTACCAATAATAAATAAATGATGAAGAGAATTGAAGAATGAAAATATGTGGTGGTTGGGAAGGCCCACTGAATTTGAATTCAGAGGACATGAAATACAGCGTCAGATGGACCACTGTAGCTGTGTGATCTTGAGTGAATCATGTAACCTCTCAGAGACACAATGTTCAATGAAAATAAAAGAAATACCTACTTCTCAAGATTGTTGAAAAGGTGGATGGGACAATGAGAGAATATGAGAAAACGCTCAGCATGATTCCTGGCACATAGTAAGCCAGCCATCAAGAAATAGTAACTGAATTTCAATATTAAGGAAATAAATACAATTTTTATTGAGAATCTACTATATCTTGAGTATCTGCTAAAATCATTGCATATATCCTCTCATCACTGAGGTCTTGTTTGTGAAACCTAAATACCAAACTAGAAATAGTGATCTGAATTATGTTTATTTCCTTTGTGGGCATTTGTTACATCATTTAATATTGATTCAAGGTATTTACATTTAATATATATTAAATAAATCATTGCCTGCAACAGATATCTGATGTAGTTTTTCAGATATGTTATCTTACTCTCCACATTTGTATTCTAAGGACTCAGGGACTGTTTTGATAAAGTGCCTGCATTTTTGTTTAACCTAATCTGCATGCTTAGAACTTAGATTTGTTAGGTATTTTTGGTGTTTTGATTGTGCTCATTTCAGTCACATGTCAAGGGCATAACTGACTCCATTCTACCCTCTTAGAAGCACTAAATGGGGAACTGAGTCTGCTGAAGGATGCTTAAAGAGAATGCAAGAAAGGGCGGCAAAAAGGGGAATTTACTGATAAGGTTTCTAAGATGGTTTCAGGAAGTTTTCTCAAGGTGACCTTTCCAGTGTGGGTCAGGAGGGACAATGAAATAGAAATCTGAAATTCCACTTTGAAGTTAATGATTTCAGCCAGAAATCACATGACTTTCATGAATGAAGTAGCCTTTGTGATCTATACTAGAGAAGGGCAGGTAGGACAGTGATCGGGAATGAAGAGAAGGCAGGAGAGGAGGAAGCTGCCATGTACAATCCCAGATGAGGGTCAGGAAACAGGACCCCATGAGGAAAATGATAGTGAGGAGATTCTGGGACAAATAATTTGTAACAACATAGAAAAATATGTATCCTATAGTATTAAGTAGAAGAATGTCAGGACACAAAATTTCATACATAATTATTTAAAAATGGGGAAAACTGCAGGAAAAAAATAGAAGAAAAATATTAAATGAGTATCAAAAGATGTTGCAAGTGTTGGCCATTGAAGAATTTCTTTCCCTTTCATACATTCTGTGTTTTCTATAACAAACATCACATGCTGTCCTTGGACCCCATCTTCCTGGGCAGTCTTATATCCTCACATGGTCTCAATCACCATCTGATTACATGATGAATTCCAAACTTATCTTTCCAGCCTGACTGCTCTTGAGTTCAAGACCTGTATGTCCAAATCTCTTCTGATATTTTTCTTCTCAGTTCTCACCAGCATGTCAAACTCCATATGTACAAATTGAAGCTGCTTCTTGTTCCCCTAAATCTGCTTCATTTCTTAAGTTTACTGTCTTGATAAATGCCAAAATTGAAAACCCATTTATTAAGGAAATGACCCCCAACTAGTCAGTCATCCAGACCTATGTTTTCTACTGTTTGAAGAACAATCAAATCTACCCCAACTCCCAAACCCATCATCTCTGGCAGAATTCTTGCAATAGTTCTCTCTCTTATTTAAATAATTCAGTGGTTTTTTAGTGCACAGTCATTTGCCATATGTTGACATTTCAGGAAATGACAGACCATGTACATGATAGTGGTCCCATAAGATTATAACACTGTATTTTTACTGTACCATTTCTAAGTTTAGATACACAAATACTTACCATTGTATCACAATTGCCTACAGTATTCAGTACAGTATCATGTTGTATAGGTCTGTAGGAGCTATAGGAGCAACAGGGTATACCATATAGCCTAAGTGGGTAGTAAGCAGTACCATCTAGGTTTGTGTAAGTACACTCTAGGATGTTCACTGATTGACCAAATCACCTAATGACACATTCCTCAGAACACAGCCCCATTGTTAAGCAAGCGATGCATGACTATAGTCACAGAATTGTGCTACCATCAACACAATCAATTTTAGAATGTTGCCATCACCCGCCCCCACAAAAACCTTATGCCTTTTCACTGTAAGTCCCCATATCCCACATCCTCATCCCTCCATCTCAACCAGACCTAAACAATCACTATCTACTTTCTGTCTGTTTTAACTTGCCTATTATGGACATTTTATACAGTATGCAGATTTTCATGACTGACATCTTTCATTTAGTGTCATGCTCTCAAGATTCATCCATGTTGTACCATGTACCAGCATTTCATTCATTTTTGTGGCCAAATAATATTCCATTGTATGAATTTATCACATTTTATATATCCATTCAACACTTGATGGAGATTTGGGTTGTTTCCAGCATTCGTCTATTATTAATAATGCTGCTATGAATATTTGTATACAGCTATTATGTGGACTTATGTTTTTACTTCTCTTGGGTATATCCTCAAGAAAGTGGAATTCTGGGTCAAATGATAATTCTATGTTCAATTTTTTGAGGAGCAGGAGACTGCTTTCCAAAGTGGCTATACTAATTTGCATTTCTACTACCAATGTCTGAGGGTTCTGATTTCTCCATATTCTCACCAACACTTATTATTATCTGACTTTTTGATTATGGCATTCTAGTAGGTGTGAAGAAGTATTTCACTGCGGGTTTCGTTTGCATTTTCCTCATGACTATTAATGTTGAGCATCTTTTCATGTGCTTATTGGCCATTTGTATATCTTTGTTGGAGAAATGGCTATTCAGATCCTTTGCCCATATTTTAACTGAGTTATTTTTCTTGTTATTAATTGAATAGTCGTTTATATATTCTAGACACAAGTTCTTTATCAGATATATGACTTACAAACATTTCTTCCCATTCCCTGGGTTGTCTTTTTACTTTGTTGATAGTGTACTGTGAAGCAGAAAAGTTTTTAATTTTGAGTAAGTCCAACTTGTCCTTTTTTTCTTTTTGGCTTATGCTTTTCGTGTTGTATCTGAGTATTCATTGCTAAATCCAAGATCACGAAGATTTATCTTATATTTTCTTTTAAGAGTTTTGTCAGATTAGCTCTTATATTTAAGGAATTTGATCAATTTTGAGTTAATTTTTGTATATGTTGAGAGGTTGGGGTCTAAGTCCATTCTTTTGCATGTGGCTATCCACTCC
This sequence comes from Pan paniscus, assembly GCF_029289425.2. NCBI lineage: Eukaryota > Metazoa > Chordata > Mammalia > Primates > Hominidae > Pan > Pan paniscus. The sequence continues at coordinate 103,379,303 of NC_073258.2, forward strand.
TTCCAGCATCATTTGTTGAAGATACCATTTTTCTCCTTTGAATGACTTTATATTGTTGTCAAAAATCAGTTGCCCATAGATACATGGCTTTATTTCCTTACTCTAAATTTTATTCTATTAACATGTATGGCTATCCTTATGCAAATATCACAGTCTTAGTTACTGTTTCTTTGTAGTAACTTTTGAAATTGGGAAGTATGAATCCTCCAACTTTGTTCTTTTTAAAGATATCTTGGCTATTCTAGGCCCGTGAGTTTCGAGTTTCAAGAAAAACTTGTCAATTTCTACAAAGAAACCAGTGGTATTCTGATAGAGATTGTGTTGAATCTACAGATCAATTTGGGGACTACTATCATCTTAAAAATATCCTCATCCATGAACATGAGATATCACTCCATTTAGATCTTGCTTAATTTCTTTCAACAATGTTTTGTAGTTTTCAGACTACAAAACAACATTTTCCATTTCTTTTGTTAAATTTATTTTTAAGTATTTGACTCTTTTTGATGCTATTCCAGTTGGAATTGCTTTCTTAATTTCATTTTCAAATTGTTTGTTGAGGTGTATAAAAACACAATTGATTAACACATTGAATTCATTCCTTGCAACCTTTCTGAACTCATTTATTAGTTCTAAAAGTTTTTTTAGAGTATTCTCTAGGGTTTTTCTATATAAAAGATAATACCATATGCAAAAAGAAATAGTTTTACTTTCTCTCCTATCTGGATAATTTTTATTTCATTTGTTCTTGCTTAATTCTCTTGGTTAGGACCTCCAGTACAATGTGAATGGAGAGATGAGAGCAGAAACTTTTGTTTTGTTTTTGATGTTAGGAGGAATGCATCCAGTCTTTCACCACTGACTATGCCATCAGCTGTGGGTTTTCATAGACGCTCTTTATTGATTTGAAAATGGTTATTTTTATTCCTAGGTTTTATTCCTAGGTTGCTGAATGTTTTTTTATTATGAAATAATGTTGAATTTTTGCCAAACGCTTTTACTGTATCTACTGAGATGATCATATGATTTTTGTTTTTATTCTATTGATATGGGACATTACATTAATTGATTTTTGGATGAATTCCTGGGACAAATCCTACTTGGTCTTGGTGTATAATTCTTTTCATACGTTGCTGGATTTAGGTTGTTAGTGTTTTTGGAGGATCTTTGTAGCCATATTCACAATAGATATTGGTCTGAAGCTTTATTTTCTTGTCATGTTTCTGTGTGGTTTTGGTATAAGGATAATGCTGACTTCAGTGAGTTAGGTAGTGTTTTCCACTCTTCTATGTTTTGGAAAAGTCTGTGAAAAACTGGTATTAATTCTGTTCTTTTCTAAGGTTTGGAGGAGTTTGTAAAAAAATGGACATTGATTCTTCTTTCAATGTATTGGTAGAATTTACCAGTGAACCCTTCTGGGTCTGGGCTTTTCTTTGTGGATAGTTTTTGATTACTGCTTTAATCTCTTTTCTTATTGTAGGTATATTCAGACTGTGTATTTCTTCTTGACTCGGTTTTACTAGATTGTGTCTTCTTAGGAATTTGTCCATTTCATTTATCTAATTTATTGGTATACAATTGTTCATAGTATTCCTTTATGACCTTTTTTATTTCTGTAAGGTGAGTAGCAATGTCTCCTCTTTTATTTCTGATTTTAGTAATTTAAATTTTTTCTTTTGGCTGGGCGCAGTGGCTCACACCTGTAATCCCAGCATTTTGCGAGGCTGAGGTGGGCGGATCACGAGGTCAGGAGATCGAGACCATCCTGGTTAACACGGTGAAACCCCATCTCTACTAAAAAATACAAAAAAAAAATTAGCTGGGCATGGTGGCGGGTGCCTGTAGTCTCAGCTACTCAGGAGGCGGAGGCAGGAGAATGGTGTGAACCCGGGAGGCGGAGCTTGCAGTGAGCCGGGATCATGCCACTGTACTCCAGCCTGGGGGACAGAGCAAGACTCCGCCTCAAAAAAAAAAAAAATTGTTTCTTTTTTATTTGATCAATCTAGTAGAAAGTTTGTCACCTTTGTTTATTTTCTCAAAGAACCAACCTTCAGTTTTGTTGGTTTTCTCAAATTGTTTATTTATCATCTATTTTATTTATTTCCATTATAATGTTTATATTTCCTTCTTTCTTCTTGCTTTAGGTTTAATATGTTCTTGATTTTCCATTATCTCAAAGTGGAAGGTGAAGTTATTGATTTGAGATTTTTCTCCTTTTTAAATATAGGCTTTTATAGCTATAATTTTTTTCTCTGAGTGCTGCTTTCACTGCATCTCATAAGTTCTGGTATGTTGTATTTTAATTTTCATTTATTTCTAAGTACTTTCTAATTTCCCTTGTGATTTCTTCTTTGACCCATTGGTTGTTTAATAGTATGTTGTTTAATTTCCACATATTTGTAAGTTTTCTAGTTGTCTTTCTGGTATTGATTTCTGGCTTTATTCTATTGTGATCAGAAGAGATACTTGTACGACTTCAGTTGTTTTAAATTTGTTGAGACTTGTGTGGTGGCCTAACATATAGTCTATTCTGGGGAATGTTCCATGTTCACTTGAAAAGAATGTGTATTCTGCTCTTTTTGGGTATAGCATTCTATAGATATATGTTAGGTCTAGTTGGTTTACAGTATTGTTCAAGTCTTTTATTCTTCGTTGATCTCTCTGGTTGTTCTATCCATTACTGAAAGTGGGGTATTGAAATCTTTAACTATTATTGTTTCATTATTGACTTATCCCTTCATTTCTGTCAATTACTGCTTCATACATTTTTGGGGCCCTGTGTTAGATTCCCATATGTTTATAATTACATCTTCATGGTATATTGACTTTTTGTCATTATAAAATGTCCTTCTTTATTGCTAGTAGCATTTTTTATTTCAAAGTCTGTTTTGCCTGATAATAGTATAGCCATTCAAGCTTTCTTATGGTTGCTATTTGCATGATATATTTTTTCCATTCTTTTACTTTCAATCTATTTGTATCTTTGAACCTAAAATGTATCTGCTGTAGACAGCATATAGTTGGGTCTTGTTTTTTACAATCCAATCTGGCAGTCTTTGCCATTTGATTAGACGGTTTAATCTATTCACATTTAATGTTATGGATAAAGTTGAATTTATGCTTGCCATTTTACTTTTTGTTTTCTGTATAACTCATGTCTTTTTGGTTCCTCTATTCATCCTCACTGTTTTCTTTTGCATTAGTAAAAATTTTCCAATGTAACATTTTAATTTCTTTTATAATTGTTTAACTGTATTTTCCTAAGTGATTTCCTTAGTGGTTGATGTAGGGCTTGCCATATACATCTTAACTTACAAAAATCTGCTTAAGACTTATACTAAATTAATTCCAGTGAGATATAGAAACATTACTCCTATATAACTCTATTTCTCTCCCCTTCCTTCTGTGTTATTATTGTTATACATATTGTATCTATCTACATCTGAAGCCCCAAATTAATTGTTATAATTATTATTTTATATAATTTAATGTCTTCTAAAGAAGCTGAGAAGAGAAAAGAGAAGATGTATATATTTGCAGCTTTTGTTATATTAAGTTTCTTAGTTGCCATTTCTGGTTCTGTTCTTTTGTTCCTGTGAATTTTAGTTACCATCTAGTGTCTTTTCTTTAGCCAAATACAGTTTTGCTCCCACCTACTTCCTTCATATTATTATTGACAAGTATATTTCTACATGTCATAGCCTTAACAATACAATTATACAATTATATGCACATTGTTTAATATAATTGATTTTCCATTTTTAAATTAAGAGAATAAAGAAGAGGAAATATGCATTTATACTGTCTTTTACATAATTACACTTACTACTGATGCTCTCTGGATTTTTATGGGGGCTTGAATTGCTATCTAAGCTCACTTGCTTTCAGCCTAAAGAACTTTCTTTAGTATCTCTGGTCAGGCAATCTGCAAGTAACAAATTCTCTCAGTTTTTGTTTCTCTGGGAATGTCTTTATTTCTCCTTCATTTTTGAAAGATAACTCTAGTGGATATAAGATTCTTGGTTGAGTCTTTTCTTTGAGAACTTTGAGTATGCTTTCCACTGCCTTTTGGCCTAACTAGTTTATCTGGCTTCAAGTCTCGTTTCCCTCTAATTCAGTCACATTGCTAGGGGAGTGTTATTTTTATAACATTAATCTTATTGAGTTTCTCCCTTATGGAAGGTATTTAACATGTCCCTCTTCTCTGCAGAATAAACACTGATCTCCCTAGAAAGGCATTGACACTACATGATCTGTAACCTGGTTTCCTTGGGCCACTGTTCTGATTTTAGTCTATATTCTAGTCATACTGAACTGCTTGAGGTTTTCCCCATGCTCACATGCTATTTTGTGCATCAGTAACTTTGCTTCAACTGCTTTCTCTGCCTGGAAGCCACCCACCCGCACCTCACCCTCTGTCTGGGAAACTCCTACACAACTCTCAAAGTGGAGCTCAGCCATCACTTCCTCTAAGAATTATTTCCTGATAATTTTGCTAAGTTGGCCATTTCCTCTTTGTTTTGACCCACTGATCTTCATGAAGTCTTGTATCAGAGCACTTTTGGCACTTGGATTTCTGTTAGTTATTTATCTATATATTTACCCTCAACTGTAAGATCTGTTGAGGGCATTAATAACACCCAACATGAGCTGAATGCTTATTATGTGACAGGCATTTCACATTTTTCCCTTTCAATGCCATAATTCTAGGAAGTGTATACTATTTCTACCCCCATTTTGCAGATGATGAAACAGACAGAAAGGTGATCCAAATTGCCAGATAATTGTTGGTAGAGTTAAGATTAACACTAGGACTCTTTTACTTCTGCCCATTCTTAACCAGCAAACTCTACACCTTCTCTTGAATGTCACTAGTACACAGGCTGACACATAATATGTCTAATAAATGTAGGTTGAATGTGGTAGTTTAGTCATAAGTTTTTTAAAATTTAAAACATGAAAAAACAAGATTTTTGAACCCTATTTCATCTTGTTTTTATTACTTATTATTTATTTATTTATGGTGACTATAAAATCCTCAAATAAAAACATCTATTTCTAGTATTTCTGAGGCATTCAGGAAGAAGAGAATGTGGAAGACGTATTCTACTTTGCAGCAATAATGCCCCGAGTCTGACTGTACAGAAAGAGTGATTCAGGGTAGAGGGGCAATATGATTGAAAAGGGGTAGGATCTGCAGATTTGCAAGTCACTTTGCATAAAATTCAGAAATCATTGACTATCTTGAAGAATTATGGAGGTGGTGACACCCCCTGCTGCCAGAAATCCCTTGATGTAGCCACTGCTCTGCTACTGGTAGGCAAGGAAGAATATGTAAAAGGAGAAATCAGCCATAGGTAGTGGAAATAATGTAAAAAATGAAAAACTGATGGAACCATTAGGGCCTGCTAGAAAGAGAATAGGAAGGAATAAAAGTAAAGGGAAGTGGTTTTAGTTGGCAAAGTTTAACCAATATGTCATTTGCTGATGTAGCATGTAACGGCATCAACATAGTAGAGCCTCCTATTTGGATTTGACATTGTGGTCCTCTGTGCGCTGCTCCCCTATAAGTAACTACCACACAGAGACATGGGTCCTCCCTTTTAGAGCCTAATCCAACCTGGCCCCAAGCCAACCTTCAATCCTCTGTGGAGGAAGTTCCTCAGTCATTTCCTCATGGCATTTCATTCACTAAAACTGGGTCCAAACTCTGGGAGTTCTTGGAGAATTTCCAGAGACTTTTCTTCCCTTGGCACATTACTTACGTCACAGACTGAGCTAGCATGAGGAGCAAGGAAGAACTTGAGAAATGTCTAAGACAAATAAGACCTAACACACTTTCAGTGGATGTCAATGTAGTGAAATTCTTATTCCATAACTTGAGGCTTGGGACCTTCCATATTTTTGAGTCTGGCCATGTGCTTACCTACAAAACTTCATTTATCTCCTTTGTCCTTTCTTCTCAGTTCCATCCTTCTACAGTAGGGACATAATGACTAAAGCTCCCCTGTCCACCTCGAGTCATGAGGCAACCACGAGAATGGAAGTATGTGTTAAGAATAGCAGAGCAAAATGTTTAAGAGAACTTGGGTCCCTGTTGATCACCAGCCTGCCGTACTGGCTCTAAACTGTCAGACTTTTTACACATATGAGAAAAACAAACCCTCATGTGTTTAAGCCACAATTATTTTGGGGTCTCTGATACTAGTGGCTAAATTAAATTTCAAACCAATAGAGGGCTTCATATGACAATAAGATGTCACACATATGAGGCCCTGTAAAGCACACTGTGCAGAATTCAGGGGTGTTTATGAATAGGGCCAATACAATAGCTTTCTCTAAAGTTTTGAGCTATAGGTCAGGGTTGTCTTACTCCTTGTTGCATACACCAGTGTATGTGTTGGAGTGCGTAAAGTAGAAGACTGCCATTGCTGAAGGGATTGTCTATGTTTTGCCAAAAGCAGCAATTTCAGTCCAATGTTAGGGGCCTTCAGTATTTAAAAAGGAAATTCCCTTTGACCAGATTTTTGACTGAATCGCCGCTCAGAGAAATATTGAGGTTTAAGCAATTTGTTATGCATCACAACTTGTTAAGAAATTATTTGTTAGTTACCATATAAGTTCTGTTGCTGAAGAATAACTCTTTTTGAGCACCTGCTCTGTGCAGACCCTGCTAGGTATCTGTGTCTGCATGCATTACATCACTTAATACCCTCTGTAACCTGAGAAGGTTAGAAGTGCCTACCATGGTTTCCTTCCTTAACCAGAAAAATGAGCTTGTTAACATTTTAGTTAATGCCCTAGACCAACTTTTCGGTGAATCTATTTATCTAGATTACAAAAGATTTCTCCTTAGTAGACACTCACAGAGGCCCAGTTGGAAAGGTACAGTACGATTTTCTCTGGGGGCAAAGAGCATCACTAAAATCAGAGAGCCTTGACCTCCCCATCCTAAAACTTACAGAGAATTTTGAACCTCTGCCCACATCTCTTAACTTAGCTGTTAAGTTTCAATCCAGCCTGGCTGAAGGTATATGCTTTACTGCAGGTGCTGGTGGGTGGTAGATTAGACCAAAGATCAGGTGATAAATGGGCAAGAGAGACAATGGGAGAGTGGATAATTTCCCCATTGAGAATCACACTGTGAATACCCTTTAAAACATTAACTGAATAATCCTAACATAAACGCCCTCATACTCCAACACACGTGCTTACACATGCATCTCTTGATTTTATTCTCTGAAAATTCACCAGGGGAATTGGATTTCTCAATACCTATCTTCCTGTATATCTGCTGTGTGACTACAGCCACCTTATCTTAAAGAAAGACTTTAGAGAATCATACTCTGTCTTGCAGATATTAGGGCCTTAATAAGTGAATTCCTGTCATCATGTTTTAAAAAGGAAGGTCTGAGAGAAAAATAGCTGGCCTAGTGGTTTAAACACTGGTCTGGAAGTGACAGCTCATGACACCGCATGACACTGAGCAATGCTTCCAGGGCTCTCAGTGGCCCAGAAGAGTCAGCAGAGTCCATATTTGTTTGCAATTCCTTCTTTATAAAAGAAATTTGCTTTCTTATGAAATATATTTATGTGCCTCACTTATATTATTTTCTCAACTCCAAATTGGGGAAGAAAATATGAATCAGATAGAATAAGATGACAAATATTTGTTTTGAAATTTCTTTTATACCACAAAAATGATTATTTAAAATACGTGATAGAAAATAAAATGAAAGCTCTTGGAACAAAGTTGGGTGCTCTCCTGTTTTCTTCAAGACCCTTTCATGAGCCTAAGGTGTCTAGCATTGTCACCTGCTTAGAATCTGCTTTTGCTTTTCTCTTCGGATGTTTAGATAAACAGGCAAAAAAGAGAAAACTGGGAACAGAGGAAAGCTGTGCAGAGGCAGAGGTGATCTTTGAAGGAGCTCCACTCATTCCTCAACATGAGCCAACTAAGGATAGAAACTCAGTAGCTAAGATAAGGTGTGACCGTATGTGCCGTGATTGGATGACAGATGACATCTGATTCAGACTTGCTCATACGAAGCCCCTGAGGACAGGAATTGAAATTATATGGTTTCCTTTGGATAAGAAGGATTTTCATATTCTAGGCTGGATAAAAGGACTAAGCAATAAGGCCTTTTCCTTCCAGCAGAACTATCCTTCAAAGAGACCCATGGTCAGGACCATCTCCATTTTGCCCCAAATCATGGAGTATTGTGGGATGCATTTGATGCTCACATAACAGCAAAGTCAGGCATTCTCAGTGGGTAGTTAGGGATTTGGTGATGCTGCATCTACTCTTTTAGGCCACTAGGCGTCTGGTTAATGAGTGCATTGAAAGATCAGGATGTGTCAAGTCCTACAGACCAAACAATGGGATTATTGAATGAAGGTTTCACTCATCATTTTGATGGTTCCATATCTTGAAGACAGTCAACCATCTGTAAATCGCACCCCAGTGGCCGAGAAGAGTCAACGGGCCTATCGCAAACTTGCTTTGCATTCTTTCATGGAAGGGTTTTTATCTTTTTAAAATCATTCTCATTAAATAAAGATAGATAGTAAAAAGGAAAAAAGCCATACCTGTAGTATTCATCTCCCACAAAGAAAAGGGTCTTCTGTGGCTCCCTGAGGTAGACAGCAGCATCTATTTGCTGCACGTGCCTTGGAAATCCAAAGTCATAAATAGTCCGAGGAGGACCTTGCATTTGGAATCCTCTTGTTATCCAGTAGTGGGGACCTGAAAACAGAAATTAAAGTTTACGAAAACTCTGCACCACTTGGTGATGCACTTCTCTCATAAAGATTTCTATGAAGCCTCTTAAATGGGGTTAGTTTATGGGATACTTGCCATGGCTATAACCCAACAAGAGATATAAGCTTCTAACTATTCAGTTCAGTAAAAGACTTCAAACTTCCCTGGAGGCAAAAGTCCCTAGTTATGCCTTAAGAAAGCAATAACATTGATAAAATTGTGCTTTACATTTAACATATTATGTCTTTCGAGATATCCTTCATTTATAATCTCATTTCACCTTCATAGATCTACGAGAGAGAATGGGCAAGTGACATGCAAATGTCATGATTTTTACTTAAATTGGCACTTGCTTTCTAACCTTATCCCTCAGTATCAAGAACATATAAGCTAAAACTGATAGTTATCACCTACTGGATAACTTCCATTGGCTCGCCATTGTCACAACGCACCTTCAAGGTTTATATTGCTATAATCACTTTGCAGAGGAAGAAATGGAGCTCAGAGCCATTAGATAACTTTCCAAAGTCACTCAAATAGTAAAGGGCTAGAGCCAGAGATTGGTATATGTGTCCACCTCCTGAAGTCAAAGGCGTCCTCCTCTCCTGGCTGCTTCTGACCACAGCAGAGAAGTAAGGGTATTGTTTACCTCCCACTGAGTTCCACACTGGCTTTTATTTATTAAAGGGTGTCAGTAGAGTATACACTGTCACTCTGAGCAGAGGTCCTGTGTGGCAGGGACCATGTTTCTAGCTCCCTAGGCACTATCACCTAACACAGTGCCTTACTAGCCTAACAGGCTTGGTTCTGAGGGCCACTGCCATCATTTCCATTGTTACACAATGTCGGGTATAACAAATGTAGGGTGGCATTTCATACCCAACCTGAGGACAAAGAGCAACTGAAATGTGCTCCATGATGACTGGAAAAATGCTGGCAGGGCTAGATATGCCAAATGAATGGGGCACTGCAGCCCTGCCATTTCTTTCTTTGAGGGATCTGTAGGGTACCTTTGAAGAAGTAAGCAGTGCCCCTCTCAGCCACTTCGTAAGCTGCATCCACATTGGACATGAGCTGGGGGAAGGAGCTGGTAATAGTGCTGGGCCGAATTCCTGTCCGCAAGTGAACCTGCCGTCTCCAGAAAATCCTATGGGACATTCCAAAAAAAAAAAAAAAAAATCAAGATCAATGATTGATTTACATATAAAATTGCACTTTGACTGAAATGTACTCAGAGGCCACTCACTAAATGCCCTTTGCTCTTGCCTTGCCTTGTTTTTTTTCTCTTTTCTTTTTTTTTTTTTTTTGAGATGGAGTCTCGCTGTTTGGCCCAGGCTGGAGTGCAGTGGCATGATCTTGGCTCACTGCAACCTCGGCTCACTGCAACCTCCACCTCTCCAGTTCAAGCAATTCTCCTGCCTCAGCTTCCCGAATAACTGGGGCTACAGCTGTGTGCCACCATGCCTCGCTAATTTTTGTACTTTTAGTAGAGACAGGGTTTCACTTCACCACATTGGCCAGGCTGGTCTCGAACTCCTGACCTCAAGTGACCCACCTGCCTCGGCCTCCCAAAGTGCTGGGATTACAGACATGAATGACCATGTCCATCCCACCCTTGCCTTGTTTTTAAGGAAAAACACAACTTTTTGGACCTTGGTAAACAGTTTCTACTCCCTTGTCATTGTCTTAGCATTTCTGTGATCCCCTCTCCTTCGTTTATTTAAGGATGTTCAAAATAATGAAAGAATATAGCAAAGTAATAGTATCAATTATTTACACATTTAAGCTATGCACCCCCCCCATTCCAAATATCACTTGATACAAATTTCTCTTTCCTTTTCTGATCTTTTAAAAGTTAAAATCTTACAAAGGTAACTATGATCCAGAAGGTGGACATTGTGAATAGTATGTAAATGAACCAGAAGTCTATGGTTGAGTCATGCTGATTAGACCCTGTAAAAATAGCGAAAACATTAATAATCATAAGTTATGGTGTTGCCTACATAATTGTGTGCTGGAAGCATTTACATCTTTGAGTCTGATGGCTAGTTAACAGAAAATCTAGTACACACATATTGATTTAAGGCTTAGCAATTCATCTATCCATTTACCCAATATTATAGTCATAAAATTGTGGCAGTATACCCATGAGGGTACTGGATTGAAACTGACAATGTAATGTGCTCTATTTTATAGTTTGAAGATGAAAATCATTTTTTATAAAACACGAATAATTTACTTGGCTTCTTAGGAGCCCAGAATTACTTCACAGGATTATTTGGGGACTGGGAAACTGTAATAAAATTTTGACATTGAACTTTCCTAGTGGCTAATTTAGGAATTCTCCAAATTTTATGTAGAGTTTTCCTATTCAGTTAATCTAACAAATATTTATGGAGCACCTATCATCAGGCACTGTGGTGGACATCAAGGATGAAACACTGAAGAAGATGTCGGCCCTGCCCTCAATATGTTTACAATCTAATAGTAGAGACTGATTAGTAACGATCAGAGTGATTGGTGCTACGAAGAGTTAAGTTCAGGATACTCTGAGAACACACAAGAAGTATATCCCATTGCATTTAGGGGCTTAATAAAGGTATCCCTAATGAGGCAACTTAAGCTGATGATAAAATCCAAAAAAGGAATGTATTGAGAAAAGATAAATATTTCCTCATGTTTCGTAAGAGGCATCATGGTGCAGAAGGAAAAGCACATTGTGTTTGAGAAGATGTGGGCTAGAGTTTTAACTCCACTGCTGACCAGCCTCTCCAAGCCTCAGTTTAATCAGCTTACATGGGAAAAATAATTTCCTGGCCAATATCATGAGACCATTATAAGGATAAAATGAGATAATGAATATGAAAGTGTATTATAAACTGTAAGGTGCCATATGGATAGATACTGTTAGTTTGAAAAGGTATTATTTGCTTAGGCCTTAATTACCTGGTAATTGGGCACCCACCATAGACAATACACAAGCCCCAAACATCACAGCCTTATCTAAAGCGTATGTTTTAACTGATGAAAAACTGAGATCCAGAAGGGCTGCTGGCCCAAAGGTCACTGGTGTTGAGGGGCAGAGACGGCCCAGCTCAGGCTCTAGCTGCCTTGAGGTTAGTCACATGTCCGATCTCACCCACTTGCTCATGCTCAGTCTCGTGACCTCTGGTTTTTTCTTTGTTTGTACTTTGACCCTTTGTCCAATCAGACCTGGGCTTTTCTGAAGGCCAGAGGGACTGCTTCCCTTTTCTCTTTTCTCTCCACCACCTCGTAATGAATACAGTTTTGGGTATCCAGAATCCCGCAACTACTTCTTGGATTAATTGGGAACCTGGGATGAAACCTGAATAGCAAGTGTGTTCCAATTAATGCAATTCAATACATAGCTCTGAAATGCTGTCTCTTATAAGTTGCTGTGCTAAGACACAAAGTGTGCATTTCAGAATATTATAATGATGAGGCCATGTGGGGAAAGTGGGGAGGTAGAGGAGCAGATATGTCTTCCCAAAACTAGGCTCTGTCTGAATGATGTCTCTGATGAGGTGTAGTAGACTTCCAGCTGCTTTCTCTTTGATCACTCTAAAGCCAGATGCATTTTCTTGCATTTCTCACTTAAAAATCAACAAGCAACTCTAGGCAAAGCTAAGTCCTACTTTTTATTTGAAGTTATGGGACAGTGACATCTTGAATGACTCAACATGAGAGGTAGTAAAGGGTAGTAGTTACGAGCTCAGGCAAAGGAAAACTGTACTCTTGAAACTTTTCACAAGTGGTAGACTCTCAAATTCCTTACTAAAGAAACATTGATGTAGGATATTGTGAGGACTAAATTGAAGTATTCATTCTAAATCAAGTGTGATTTTGCACCCTGGGGGACGTTAGGCAATATCTGGTGACAATTTTGGTTGTCACAGGTGGGGATGAGCAGTGCTATTGGAGTCTAATGAGTACAGCCAGGGATGCCGCTAAACATCCTAATGCAAAAGACAGCTCAACACAACTAAGACTTATCTGGCTCAAGATACCAGTAGTGTCAATGTTAAGAAACCCTGCTTTAAACACCACTGTGATGTAGTGTAATGTATATAGTGTGCACATAGGATAGAAATAAATGCTATCCATCACTTATATAAATTATGATAAATTTCTTTTCTTTTCTTTTTTTTGAGATGGAGTTTCACTCTTGTTGCCCAGGCTGGAGTGCAATGGCGTGATCTAAGTTCACGGCAACCTCCGTCTCCTGGGTTCAAGCAATTCTCCTGCCTCAGCCTCCCGAGTAGCTGGGATTACAGGCATGTGACACCACTCCCGGCTAATTTTGTATTTTTAGTAGAGGTGGGGTTTCTCCATGTTGGTCAGGCTGGTCTCGAACTCCCGACTTCAGGTGATCCGCCTGCCTCCACCTCCCAAAGTGCTGGGATTACAGGTGTGAGCCACCATGCCTAGCCAAATTATCACAAATTTCAAAAAGAATCTGTAGTCATGAAAAATTTCAGTAAACTAATGAAAAAAATGATGTCTTGTGGCAATAAAACAGTAACATACTCAGACAATTTGCATCCTTAGAGCTATAGATTGTAGTAATAAGTGAAGTAAAACTCACAAAAACAATGATAGCAAGTAACTTCCTTATACATCTGTGAATGGATTTAAAATATAAACAAAAAAATCTATAAGCCTCTTGGAAAAGAACAGCTGCAGGATGTATTGGAATGAAAATAAACAGATTATATCACTAGTCTATAATTTGATCTTTGATAAGGAAGGCAAAACAATGGAGTTTATTGATATTTTAGACCTGCTGATTAGATATTTAGCTGCACTATTTATCTTCGTGTACCCACTATCTAATGCTGTGCTGGCACGTAGTCAGGGTTCAATACACATTTGTTGGCTAAATGAACGGGTGCCAGAGAGATGATTGGAACTTACTTGATCAACAAGTTTCATATTCTTTAAAATTTTCATTCACTTTTACCAAAGAACAGTAACTAATTCATCAAATTTGAGATTCGGTCTCTGATAACTTTCACCTGGCCTCTTGCAGCTCTTTGCTAGTTCCTTGAATTCCTCCTCCAGCATCATGTATTATTCATCTTTTTATCCTTGGGCTTAGCATGCTGCCTGGTGCATCCAGGGACTTGATGCATGTTGTCGAGCCTTAAAGGTCTTCTTTTGTTATACCCAGTCATCATTCTCCACCTACCTAAGCTGACCCCATCAGACTTTCATTTTCAGGAGATGCCTTCACCCTTTATTTGCTGGACAATCAAGGCAACTCAGCACAAGCTGAATGAGTGGCCCAATTTTCATCCTCTTTAGTCTCACACTCTCTTAGATTCTGATCTCTGTCATCTTCTTTCCTATTTGTGGGAAGGGATGTCTTTCTTCTATCTTTTTTTTTTTTTTTTTTTGAGATGGAGTCTTGCTTTGGTGCCTAGGCTGGAGTGCAGCGGCACAATCTCAGCTCACTGCAACCTCTGCCTCCTGGGTTCAAACGATTCTCCTGCCTCAGCCTCCCGAGTAGCAGGGACTACAAGCACGTGTCACCACACCTGCCCAGCTAATTTTTGTATTTTTTTCAGTAGAGACGGGGTTTGACCATGTTGGCCAGGCTGGTCTTGAATTCCTGACCTCAAGTGATCTGCCTGCCTCGGCTTCCCAAACTGCTGGGATTACAGGCATGAGCCACCACGCCGGCCTCTATCTTTTTGATTCTCTGTTTAATTACTGCTCACTCCCCTGAGATCAGGTGATGTGGTGCAGTGAACAAAACAAGGAATGCTTGAAACCTTGTTTTATAACTGGCTGTGTGACCTCGTGTGAGTCATTCAATTTTTCTGAGACTCAATTTCCTACTGTCAAATAAGAGTGAGAATAATATCTGCACAAACACTTAAAAGGATCAATTGAAATAATGCATATGAAAGTGTTTTATAAATTCAGGACTATTCTTATTTGTAGACACTTTAAAAAGACATGTTTTTACTCCACAAATTTATTAATAGATGATATGCAGAATATAAACTTAGAGTTTATCAATATAGCCAAGTTTCCTTCTTAGTTTGTTTCACTGGAAACTTTGAAGTACAAACTGTCATGTCATTGGCTGAGAAGCCATTCATTCTATGGGACTCATTAACCAGGGCTGCTTAGTTCAGGATGAGTCAGAAGCCAAGAAATCAACCATGAATCATCCACCTCACTGAACCCAAGAAAAATATAGTTCATACAACTAAAAACCCATCTGTAGCCAGTGGTGTGGATTAATGATAGTCAAAGCTGTGCATAGTGCCCTTAAATTAAGAATGTTTGTACCCATCTGAAGAGCCCGTGAAAATCCATATTCATAAGCCATAACCTGTGAACATGTAAAGGGCCCCTCCTCTCTCAGAATCAGGTGGTTCAGAAGAAATGACAATGAGTCAGGGATGTTACTTCACCTCTGCTTCTTTATCTGAATTCTTAATAGATCACAGAGAACCACTCTAAGTAAACACAATGCCATTTGTTGGCTTTCAGGGAAGTAATCTTACAGCCAGAAAAGACACATTCCCAGGGAGAATGCGAAGGAGAAGACTTCCTCCTGTTCCATGGTGGGCTTACCTCAAGCCCATGGCATCCTGGGAATTCCCAATTTCAAATCTACTCTCCAGAAATAGTGGTTACTGTTATTGTTTTCCTTCCTGTAGCATCTTGTATTGCTTTTTCTCCACTGTCTTCAAACATGAACAGTTCCCTCTTTGAAATCCTGTCTTGGCCCTGCTGCCACTGCCAACTATTATCTTAACTTCTTTTGTTATTAACAAGCTTCTCAAATGAATGATCTATCTCAACTCTTTTGTTTCCCCCCATTTGCTTTTTATTATTTATTTATTTATTTTAAGACAGGGTCTCGCTCTGTCACCCAGGCTGGAGTGCAGTGGTGCAATCTCAGCTCACCGCAACCTCTGCCTCCAGGGTTCAAGTGATTCTCCCACCTCAGCCTCCTGAGAAGCTGGGATTACAAGGCACTTCCACCACATCTGGATAATTTTTTTTGTATTTTTAGTAGAGACAGGGTTTCACCATGTTGCCCAGGCTGGTCTTGAACTCCTGACCTCCAGTGATCCACTCGCCTCGCCTCCCAAAGTGCTGGGATTACAGGTGTGAGCCACTGCGCCTGGCCCCATTTGCTCTTTAACCCCTTTCCATGATCTGGCTTTCTTCCTCACTGCTCTGCTGTGACTATATTCCAAACTATCCTGGCCACTCAGTCCCTTTTCTTCAGTCCTCAGTCTGGTGACCTTGGCAACATTTTCCACTGTTGATCACTTAAAAAAAATACACCCTTTTTTCCCAGATTTATTTGGGATTTCACCACAGGGGTTTTGTCTCTAATGTCAAACAGAACTAAGTTATAATTCCAGCTGAGGACAATGACAGTATGGATTAAATGAGTGAATATCTGTAAAATTCTTAGCACAACACATAGCACGTTGCAAATGACCACGAGGTGTTGGCTATTCTTATCGTTATTATTTTCGGAGTGCTGAATCTCTCTGGTTGTTATTAAATCCTTTTCTTCCATTTCCTAGGCTCATTCTTTAGACTTTTTTTCTTTCTCCTCATTCTCTCTACAGAGCTGTTTTTCATCTCCACATCTTTAAATGTCTCCTTTACGTGGGAGATTCAAAACCCACGAAGCCTCCAACTGTGACCTCTTCCCTGAGCAGTAGCTTATTTCTATGAAACTCCGTGAAAATTGTCATTGCTTTAAATCCGATACATCTAACCCTGTTTTACATCGTGTTCCCAACAAATCCTCTGAATTTTTCTAAGTGAACAATGCTGTATATTATACTCTCAGCCATGAGGCTTCTACCTGCTTTAAACTTTCCCTTTTCCATTGTTCTTCTCACCAAATTAGTGTCCTAATCCCACTGGTGAGTCCTCAGAATGCCTTTTATTAATACATCCATTCTTCTCTCCAATTCCTACTTGCATAACCCTTAAAAATGCTTTTCTTTTCTTTTCTTTTTCTTTTTTTTTTTTTTGAGATGGAGTCTTGCTCTGTCGCCCAGGCTGGAGTGCAGTGGCGTGATCTCGGCTCACTACAAGCTCTGCCTCCCGGGTTCACGCCATTCTCCTGCCTCAGCCTCCCGAGTAGCTGGGATTACAGGCGCCCACCACCACGCCCGGCTAATTTTTTTTTTTGTATTTTTAGTAGAGACGGGGTTTCACCATGTTAGCCAGGATGGTCTCGATCTCCTGACCTTGTGATCCGCCTGCCTCAGCCTCCCAAAGTGCTGGGATTACAGGCTTGAGCCACCACGCCCGGCCAAAAATGCTTTTCTTTGCCTTCTAATTTAAGACACATAACATCTTTTAAAATGTGACAATTAGTGACAGATTAAAAAAATATATAGAATCCTATTTTGGAAAAAAAAATGTGAAGAAACATATTAGACATCCTTGGGAAACCTAGATAGTCTATGAACATCCTCCTCTTTGTGGCTGGTTGCCCCACCTGCAAGCAGAGGGCGTGGAAGCAAAGGAACAGCTCGGAAGTGCTCTTCCTACTAACTCAAATGCATAACAGTCAATGGGCATATGTTCTTTCAGGTTAAATTTCAGTGCTTTTCTTGGTATTTCCATTTCATAGGCAGAAAGCTTTCTATATTAGTGCTAGGATAGATTCTGGACTGGAGTCAGAAGATCTGGGTCTCATGGGAGGGTCTGCTGAGGCTAAAAGACCTGTGCCTATTTTCCTTATCTCTACACTGAAGGATTTGGTTATGATCAACCTTTATGCTTACTCTATTTGTAAAATCTATTGTACTTCTAAGATTTATAGATGATTGTGTGTGATATTCTTGATTTTACCCTTAAAATTATATTGGGCAAAACCCAATATAATATGATAGATGCAAATATGATTTTGGTATGGCTACAATTCCAGTCATTTCTCGCTTATTTTCCCTAAGTGACTGAGGAAATCTGATATAGCCTTAATAATTTTGTCATCTATTATAAAAAGTAAGTGTATGTTCATTAAGTATATCTAGCTATATATATGCCTCTCAACTTATTATAGCTAACACTTATTTCTCTTCACACAGAACATTTGAATGTACATTTATACACTATGGAGAATATCTGACAATCTCATGGTGACTTTAAAAGGTACTGCATTCCATCTTGCTTTGGAAACAAACCATGTGGTTATTATGCCCACAGCTTGAAATGTCCCATCAACAGATCATTGTTGGTGACGGGGAATTCCAGGCTGTTGAGTGGGAGAGAAGAGACTGGGAGTGCTTTCATAATCAGTGGCTCCCTGGTTGCCATTAGAACTGTGGCTTGAAAGAATTCTTTGTTCTTTGTCCAGGCTTAGCAAGCACTCTGGGACTTTTAGCGGCAGCTGGTAGGGGATCAGAGCTATAGAGTCATGGGATTCCAGCTCTGGACAGCACCTTAGGAGGCAGGGTAGTTAGGGGCACGGACTCTGAAGTTTGCTAGTTTGGGTTTGAATTCCAGCTCCACCCCTTACTAGCTATGTACTCTTGAACAAGTTGCTTATCCTTTCTATGACTTGTAAAACGAATAATACTTCAGGCCTCACAGGGGAATTGTAAGGATGTGATAATATAGTGCTTTGCATAGTAAGTACTGAACACTTTTAAGTCACTATTATTACAGACAACTCCCTCACTTTATAGAAAAGGAAGAGAAGCTCCAGGTGCCACGGTGAGTTAGTGGCAAGTCCAGTGCTGGGACCACTCCTGACTCCCCATCCTGCTTATAGCTAGTTCTAGTTCTTTGGAATCATCTGCCCTACCCCAGTAGCTCATTGAATCTGAAATGGAAGAAGATGAGAAGGTGGTGACTAAGCAGAGACGTACATGGTAGCAGGCCATCTCTCCTGCAGTCCCTCTGCTGATTTTTCATTTCTAGATGTCTCTTGCACCAATGTCTCACTTACTAGTCTGTTATCACCCTCAGTATTTATAATCAAGACTATGTCAAAAGATGTATTGACTTTAAGTAGTCATTAGTAATTGCTAAATGCTCACAGTTTGATAAACAGAGGTTTTTTTTTTTTGCTTTTTTTTAAGAAAACAATGATCATTGAATGAAATGGTATCATATGTTTGACTTCACTGCCTCCTTTGCCCCCACTGCAACCTCTGATATTTACCACAAGAATAAGCTACACCCTGCATGATGGCTAGCACCTCACTGCTTTATCACTGAATGAGTGCTACATGCTATTTCAGTGTCTGGGAGTGTGGAGCCTGACAATGATATCCCTTAGGTGAAGCCAAGTTTACTCAGGTCTGTGCTCCAAGCTCCTCCTGCCCTGCCTGGTCTTCCACTCCCGGGTCATTGCTTACCAATTCCATTTGGTGTACTTTTTGGTAATATTCAAGAAAAATGTCAATGGTCAGTGTCTTAAAAATAAAAAATCATCAGAAAATTAATAACACAAAAGAATAAATTGGGTTCTCTAAATACCTGAAGTTGTTTATAAGCCTCCCTGCCATTGTAAATATTTTTTGATTCCCACTCTTAAGAATAGTAACTGCCATTTATTGACACTATGTGTCTGGCACATTACTTGCTGGGGATCACCTCATCAGTAAGCAGTAGGGCCACCCACTGACTCTGCTGTGAAAGCCTGGGTTCCTGGGCTCGGCTCTAATTTGCCTTTGAAAAGTGAATGTCTGTCCATTGTCAAAGATTTAGTTTAAGCTGTTTCTAATTTTTAAAAATTAGAAATAATCCAGTATGGGATTGATTAAGTAATGATATATCTATTCATTGGAATAACATATAATATATAAAGGATGAGAATTAAAATCCATTGACAGGAAAAAATAAAATTTTGTGAGTGAAAAAGTTGATAAATCAACACCACTAGTAAAATCCTATTTTTTTAGACATCATTGCGCCCTACTCCCATATGTACAATATCTAGCTCTCTATCCAGAGAAAACGTCAGGAGGGACATACAACAATATGCTTAACAATGGGAATGCTCTGTGTTATGTGCCCTCCAAATTCCTATGCTGAAGCCTTAACCTTCAATGGGATGGTATTACCTTCAAGAAGTAATTAGGGTTAGTGCTGGAAGAGGACATTCCTGACTCATGAGGTCATGAGGGTGGGGGCCCCATGATGGGACTAGTGCACTTATAAGAAGAGAAACTGGAAATCTCACTCCTCTCTCTCTGTACATAAAGGGATCATGAGAGCTCACAGCAAGATGGCGGCTGCCTACAAGCCAGGAAAAGAGGCCTTGGGGTGAAACTTACCTTGCAGTACCTTGATCTTGAACTTCTTACCCTCCAAAACTGTGAGGAATAAATTTCTGTTGTCTAAGCCACCTGGTCTATGGTACTTGGTTATAGCAGCTCCTGCAGACTGATACACTCCAGGTGGTGGGATTCTGGGTAAATTGTGCTTTTTAAAAAATACTTTGTTACTTTCTCTCTGTGCTGAAGGAGCAAAAAGTATTCTTATAATAGTAGCTCAACAATATATCCCCAAAAGCATACAAGATAAGGAACATCACATTTCTCAAACGTCTGCTCCTCAGGGAACTCTCTCTAGATCTTCCCAGGTACTTGCTTCTTGTTTTGTTTCATGGGCCTAACTTTTAGAGCTCATGTCTCACTATCTCGCAGGGCTTTTGGAGTCCCCTACTCATACACCTTCTCATACATGAGACTACACTGCTTGAAAACCACAATGGGCTCCATAAACACTTTTGCAATAGTGAAGAAGAAGAAAAAATAATGCCACACATGAATGCTCCTGAGATGCCTCTGCCTATTCTGGTGTGATTGAATTCTGTCCCCAGCAAAGGGAGGAATGGGGTGAATGTTGCTATGTTTCTCTTTGCCTCCATGGAAAGAAGTATTTGGAGTAACCAGCATCATGGAGACAACAGCCTTACTCCCCAAGAAACCAGAGTTGGGGGAGAAGAGGGATCTGCCTTCTCTGTGAAAGGCCCGGAGGCACTGAAAAGGAGCAGTTTCGGAAGAATGCTGGCCTTGGAATTATCTACCCACCTATCTATCCATCTGATCATCCATCCATCCATCCATCCATCCTTTTATCCAATCTCCTATCTGTCCATCTGTCCAGCTAGCCAACCCTCATTCACCAAATATTTATTGAGCATTTGCTATGCACACTCACTAGGGATAAAGTGGTAAACAAAATGGACATCAGATCAATTCAGGCTGGTGTCCTAGCTCAGCCATTTAACTGTCACCTTGGGAAACTTGCTTGCTGTCTTTGAGCTGCTTTCTTTATCTGCACATTAGGGATTCTAATCTCTATGGTGAAAAAGGTTACAATAAATATTGTCCATATATGGACATAACTTAGCACAGTAGCAAGACCACAGTAGATGCACCACAAACAGTAGTTTTGGCAGTTCTCTATCTCCCCCAAAGACCCCTGCCTCCCACCCTTCTGCTGCATAGGACAGCATTTCTGCATGATCTTCATACACGGCAGCAACAAGGACCTGTGGGATGACGTTTGTCTGGGAGTGGAGATGAGGCCCAATGAGAGTCGGTGGCGTGTCTGAGGCTTACCGGTCCTTGAAGAGCAGGAGCTCCTTCCCCAGCATTGTCACAGCATCAAAGGATGAGCTGGAGTCACAGAGGTCAGGGATGGATGGCTTGTGATGGGGGGCATGGGGCAGAGTGGGCTTCCCGAGGAATGCTTTCCGAGGTCCTAGGATTCAAAATGAGTTGGTCAAAATGGTAACGGGAATTTGGAGTTCACACACTTCTGCTCTAGAGCCCCAGGGGAGGTTGTACACTTTCACGCTGGACATGTGATCATGATCATGGCTGTTGAGGGCAGGTATGGGTTTGAGTCCCGGCTCTCCTGGTTGCTGAGCTGTGTGATTTGAGGCACATTATTCAACTTTGCAAGCCTCAGCTTCCTCACTTGTTAAAAGGGAGGGATAATAATAGTACTCACCTCAGAAGGCTGTTGTGAGAATTAAATAATTCCTGTAAAGCAGGTAGCAGAGTGCTTGGCACATAGTAAGTCTTCTAAAGATTATTATTTTATTATAGAACTTCTTTGATATCTACAAGTGTTCCAAATTAGAAATGTAATTTAAAAATTGGCATGGATTGTTTGTTTGTAATTAAGTTCTTTTTTTCTCAATAAGAAAACTTTCTTGTGTGTTTTCCTATTATTTTCATAGACTCCTTGGCATCCTGCCCTGTGCTTTTGTCTTTTACTCGGCATCCAGGAAAAACTGAGCGAATTCTTGTGAAACTGAAGTACACTGAAGGTGTTTGCTATTTAAAGGTATCTTCTGGTGGATCGTCTTGGAAAACATGGACCCAAATCTTGCGAGAGCTATCAGTGAGTCTCCTCTCCTGCTCTGCACCTCTCAGGACTGTGTCCCAGCTCCAGAAGAATGAGCCTGCACAGCTTGGACTGTCACCTCTGGCAGGTTCCTGCTCTTTGATGAAGCCTCGTCATAATCACAGGTGAGAGTCAGGGAAGGAATGAGGCACAGGGAAGGGAAAGGTTCAGGCCTCTGATAAGGGTCAGATGAGGTTTGAGATCAGGGATGGAGTAGGGTTAGCATCAAGGCGAAGATCAGAGGCGGGGTGAGGCTTTGGGAGAATATCGAAGCTGGAAATTGGAGAGGGTCAGCAGCGGCAAACGATCGGGTGGGTGATATGAATGCTCCCTTGTAACGTAAACCCACGTTTTCACATTTTGTTCACCTGTGTCATAATAGCTATGCCAAAATATGTGCTTTGCCTCCTGGCTGAGTGACAGTGGCCATCCGAAGGCAGTGACTTTCCAGGGCACAAGGACCTCTAAAGGCAAGTGTTTGAGCTCAGCCCTTCTCAGTGGCCCACAGGAATCGCTTCCCATTGGAACACTGCCACCAAGGCTCTGGAGCTGAGTTTGTGACATGGAGACATTCACAGCATTTTTCCTGTCCCTCAAGGGTCAGGCAGATCTGGTGCTTTCCCCCTCCTGGAAATAGATAGAGCTGGCTGAAAGCTTCTTGGGATGAAATTTATCTTTTGTGCCTCAGGTGAAATCTGACCGATTTTGAATGGTGTGCGCATTTCTGGGCTTCCCACCCTCCAGATCCCCTGGGGCCAGATTCCTAGCACCCCAGGAAGCTGTTGGGGGATCTGGGTCTCTAGGCACTGAGAAGATGGGGAGAGGCTCTGATAATCAGAAGCCTAATAACCAGGTCTCCAGGGCTCAAGGGAAAAGCAATTTCCTAGATCTTTTTGCCTTTTATCCATTAAAGAAAAATTGTCAAGGTCTAAGGATGTTTCAAGATTCCTTCTGATGGATTAATTGGTTTGTTTTTCCCTTAAGGAAAATTGGATACAGAGTTTCTAATAATCCCTTATTACCTTTTGGAAGAATATTAATACTTGAGATAACTTATCTTAGGATATCTTAGGATACTTACTGTCTTCAAACCTCAGCTTTCTCAGCTATCAAATGAGGAAAACACTTCACACCCCACAGGTTGGTTGTGAGGCTGGTGTAAGACTACACACATGAACCTGTTTTGTAAACTGCAGATCGGCTACATGACTGGGCGCAGAGTTATTTTAATCATGATTGCTATTTTTAGGGAGATAAGGTCACTTATCTGCAAATGGGTAAGCACCACATACATGAACTATAAACTATATCCATCCTCTCCCAATGTGTAAATTCTAACCTGCACTCAAAGGAAAAACACAAACAAACAGACAAATGACTATATTTTCTAAGGCTATCCAGGACTAATATGCTGTAAAGGAAAGATGCAAAATTTAATCACACATCACACACATATTTATAACTAGCAAATCAGCTCTTCACAAGAAGGCATATTTGGGGCTATGGTTTCTAGATTGATCTTTACCAATGCAGATAAAATGCACTTTCTTCAATTCGGAGACTGAATGCCTGCCAATTTCAGGGTTAGTCATCAAAGAAGGTAATAATCTTACCATATAATGCCTGGATCCCTTTCACATCATCTTTGGGGAGGTGGAATCCATAGGGATTCTTGTACTTATAAGTTGGGTACATCAGTGCTGATGGGTCTGTGGAATGGGCCAGGCCCAGGGCATGGCCAAATTCATGAGCAGCAACGGTAAACAAATTAAAACCTAGACAATATGAGAGAGAAAAAACCAGTATCAACACAGGTTTTTGTTTTCTCCATCTTGCATCTTTATAGTATAATTTATGCCCACATTACAGTTAACCCATCTCCTTTTCCTAACTGGATTATTCAAAGGTTGGTAGCTTATTCTGGCACTTAGCTTTGGTGACTTTAATTCTTCCCCCCTTGGCTAGAAGGGGGTTGGGGGTGGGGGAGGATGGAAATGCACATCAATCCATTTTATTCATCATCAGTGATGTTTGGTAGACTGATAAAGGAGAGCCTTGGAGCAAATAGTGGCAATGCTATTTGGCAATAATTCATAAATTTAGACCACAAATGCCTTAATAGTTCCCTGCTATTACAGCCTACACCTTTTGATCCACACGTTTCACACTGAAGATTTCCAGATGACCTGTATGATATTCTGGAAACTTTATTCCCATCCCCAACACACTTCTCAGGACAGTACTGATTCTCTTGGGTCATTTCTGAATGTAGCCCATTTCCAAGAACAAGTAAGAAATCATAAATACTAGGTTGTTGAAGGAGACGAGAGCAGTGCGTTGAGAAGGGTTCTTCAGATGATATGCTATGAAACAGATCAGACAAGTCTACGACACAATTTGGGGTGGATTTTTTTCCCTTATGTGATCCCTTTTGGATTTTTGGCTTACTTGTTTTTCCTAGCCAGCCCCCCTAGTTAAAGGGTGGCTTGGGACGTTGAACCTCAAGGTTTCATGATGGAGCCCAGAAGAAGGTACAATATTTTCCAGGTTATGGTGAATTGTGCATATATACCATTCGTTCCCATAGTCCACTTCTCAGCATTGTCGAAATGTGTATCTCCTCCCAGGCCTTCTCCAGGAGCAAATGCATGGGCTAGAGTCCCCCGAGGCCCATCGAATGGATAGGAATCCCCGTGATCTAAACAAGTGGGGAGAAAGGCCAACAGGATTGAGTCCTTCTAGCAATTCTGAGGGGCGCATCATATTACAGAAAAGGGACATTTTGAGTAGCATTGACACTTAAATTCACTTTTCAGTATTTATTTGTTATAATGGGAAGTTCATTTGTCAATGAGTAACTGCCCATTGAAAAATAAAAAAGGCTAATTCATACTGCAAAGATAGTAAGCATTAGCAATAAAAAAAACACCTGTTTTGGGTTATTGTTGCTATCATGACGTCTGTTAACTGACACATAGGATACTGTGGACTTTACATGTGCCACAGATTACAAAAGGAGAACGACCGGGGCGGGGCGGGGCGGCGGGGGGGCGGCATTCGATAGCAAAACCTACTCCACTGATTGGAATGTGAACCTGTTAGCAGAACGACCTTTCAAATTTGATTCAGCTGAGACAGTGATAGTGACTTGAACAAGTGTGTGCTTTCTGTTTCTATAGCACAGTACAGTTTAAGGAAGTGTCAAAAATCTCTCTGTAATTTTGACATACTTTCATGTGGAAAACATATGAAAGTCATAAAGGTGTTTATAAAATCCTAACTTTTAAAGCTTTTTAAGTTTTTGTTTAATTATCTATTTTAACTAACAATTCATTACAAATTTAATAGAAGAGGAGGAGGAAGAACAAAATGAGGGATATAGTTTACCATAAAAAAATCTTAGTAAGGATACCCAGTTTTAGTTTTGTTTTTTTTAAAAGCCGACAGAACAAAGTTCTGGTATGCCATTTCTCAGGTTTCAGTGAAATGCAGTCTACTCAGGTGCACACACCGAGGACTTCATGCAATGGCAGCACAGTCCCTGGTTGGCTTGTGTATTAGGGGACAGACTGTAAGCTTGAAAGATCAAGAGAGAGCCAGACATTCATTCCTTGGCCTTCAAAGCTACCCCGAGTCACACTGCTTTCCCTGCCACTTCACCAGGGGTGGCCTTTGTCTTCTGGGAGGAATAGGACATAACCTGGGCCAGGTCACGCCCAGGGCCATTTCTAAAGGCTTTATTCTCAGGACTTGCTTGATCTTCTTTTTCCTAGCTCCTAAGCATGTTTTCCCCCCAGTGACATCAGATTAAAATTAAGATCTGGGCTTGAAATGACAAGGACACTAGAAATGTTATCTGAGGAGGGGAATAGGTAGTAGCTTTCACCCTGACTATTAGGAAGCTGAGAAGGAAAAGAAATTTTATGAGCCATTTGGCCCTCCCTTTATCTATTTCCTAGACTTGCTTCCCTGAAAAGGGCTCAGAGCTCTCACCACTCCCTGCGCAAACTTACGCCTCTACTCCTTACCAGGGTGAGCAATGGAATGGAGAAGAAGTGGGAAAGTTGGAGGCAGACCTCTTGCATATCTCCCAGAAGGTGGTCTGCAAGTGTGGGCAAGACAGAAACGACACTTTCCTAACCATTGCTGCAGGGGGAAAGCTGCTTCAAGGTCACTGTGGAAGGTATTTGCTTCAGTGAGGATTCATGGTAGGATATCCTTGGCTAATATAGAAGTGGTTATATAAGTGATAAACACTATCATGGGAATGGATGAGGTCATGTGGCTAACGGGAAAGCAAAATCTGCAAGAATTTGTCCCCTAGTGGGGCAAAGTCATAATGAAAGTTTGTTACAGTGAAACTACTCTACAGCTGTGTCTGATGATGACAAGATATGCTAAGAACTCCTTTGGTTCTATTTTCCGGCCAGATGAAGGTCATGGCTTTGCCATGGTCTTGGCCTTGGCCCATCACAGCACTGTGTGAAGGAGGAGTGTGTGATCACTCGAATTAAAGATGAAGAAGGAACAGTATTGGGACAACTCTCCTTTGAATTAGTAGATGGAATCCAAGTACCACAATACCTCCATTTTCAAAAGATATCATAATATCCGCTTCTCCTGAGTTTATTCTGACAAAGCTCAGAGGGACGGCGCTACTCCAGGCCTGCAAGGCCATCTCCACTGCTTTGTCCACCTCGACAGAACTCATGGAAGGTGTGTATTTAGATATTCTGTGAAAACGGAAGGAACATGTTTTCTTTTCAGTAACTGCTCTGAAGAAAGCAAGAATTATATGTTGTATTAAAAAAATGTTAAATGTAAATCTACAATTTAGATTTTTCTCTGAAATAATAATTCTTATTTTGCTTTATTATATGTTAAATTTCTGCATATGAAACAACAAGACAAATGAAAGGGAGAGATGAGAGACAGTTGGG
The DNA here is from genome assembly GCF_029289425.2 of Pan paniscus. Taxonomy (NCBI): domain Eukaryota; kingdom Metazoa; phylum Chordata; class Mammalia; order Primates; family Hominidae; genus Pan; species Pan paniscus. Next base: position 103,406,390 of record NC_073258.2, read on the forward strand.
ATAATCCGGTACTGAAACCATTTAGCTTTCATTGTTATTATACTACCACCGAATTAAAAGAATAAAATTTGTGGCTGGGCACAGTGGCTCACGCCTATAATCCCAGCACTTTGGAAGGCTGAGGTGGGAGGATCATTTGAGGTCAAGAGTTCGAGATCAGCCTAGCCAAGATGGTGAAACCCCATCTCTACTAAAAATACAAAAATTAGCTGGGCGTGGTGGTGCAAACCTGTAGTCCCAGTTACTTGGGAGGCTGAGGCAGAAGAATCATTTGAACCTGGGAAGTGGAGGTTGCAGTGAGCCAAGATCGGGCGACTGCACTCCAGCCTGGGTGACACAGTGAGACTTCACTCAAAAATAATTAAATAAATAAATAAGATAAATAAAACTTGTGAAATGTTACAGGTAGTAAGTAGTCAATTTTTCTTAAAGTCGTTTTCATTGAGAGAGGACCTCTTTTTCCCCAAAGGGAGTGGATGTTTTCAATTATAAAAAATAGAAATGTGGAGTTTTGAAGTTTTGCTAATTCTTATTCAAAGCTCCTCAGAATTTCCCCAGGGCTATTGGGGAAGGTTTTTTTTTCCCTCAGAATAATGCATTCTTTTCTTTTTTCTTTTTCTTTTCTTTCTTTCTTTTTTTTTTTTTGAGATGGAGTTTTGCTCTTGTCGCCCAGGCTGGAGTGCAATGGCATGATCTCTGCTCACTGCAACCACTGCCTCCCAGGTTCAATTGATTCTCCTGCCTCAGCCTCCTGAGTAGCTGGGATTATAGGCGCCTGCCACCACGCCGGGCTAATTTTTATATTTTTGGTGGAGACGGGATTTCACCATGTTGGCCAGGCTGGTCTTGAACTGCTGACCTCAGGTGATCCGCCCTCCTCAGCCTCCCAAAGTGCTCGGATTACAGGCGTGAGCTACTGCCCCCAGCCCAAAATAATACATTCTTAAAGAGCAAGGGCTAGCTTTAAAAACGGAGGCTCACTGGAACTGAAAAAAGGGTGAGCCTTTCAGCAATTACTGGTGTGACAATGACACCTGAAGGCAGAAAAATGTAGTGCTTTTTGGACTGTGGGTGGAGTCAGAGTTGGTGATTGTTAGAACTTTCTGCTCTGAAGCCCAGGGTATGGGGATTTCTGGCAGCACACAAAGGAAAGGCAGGGAGGGCAACTTCTACCCGAGACCTTGGGCTGGGCTGGAATATGATGCAAAGTGAGAAGCTGTGTCTGTGAGAGCCAACCCCATGAGCAGGGACCGGCCCTGCTTTCTCTCTCTCTCTCTAGCTCCTAGTTTAGTGCCTTGCACATAGCAGATGCTTAGCAATTGCTTGATAAATAAATGAATGAATTAAAGAATTAAAGCTAGCTGTTTTAGGGCCCACTCGGTGGCTCTCGAAGTTTAGGACCTGTGATAATTACCTAGGAAGCTTGTTAAAAATACAGGTATGATCCAGAAATCTGTGTTTTGAAAGGTATCTTAGGTTATTATAATGCAGATGGTGCAATTTCAATGAGAAACCAACAGCAGTAATCCTAGGGTCCCAAATGAAAGGACTGTGCCCACAGAATGGATAGCAAATAGCTCAATTCAGGACTTGAGAGGGAAGGAACAAGGAGCTCTTTAACCCCAGGTTTGGGGCCAAACGAAGAGAGCTATAGAATTGAAGGGGGATACCAGACAGACCCTTAAAGGGACTATTTAATGCTTTCAAAATATGCCAAGCCCACTGCATAATATGAGTCTGCAATTTATCACAACTAGGTGGACTTAGTACTTTGACATGCCCTCACATTTTTGGTAAGTCAGCCATATCTTTGAGCTGACTTTGTGTGTTGGCCTGGAGAAGACAAGGAAGGAGAGAGGGATAGCACCAGAGAAGAAGAGAACATGGAAAAAGGGATCCCCGAATCAGGGTCTGGAGCTTGATAAAGCAATAGTAATACTAGCCAATATTCTTTGAAGTCACACTATGTGCTGTTGCTGTATGCACTTTTTAATGTGGCATTTATCTAATCCTCACTTCGACCCCTAAGAGGAAGATCATCATCATCATCTACATGTTATGATTAGTCAGGTTTGAGCCCAGTTCTGTCTGACTCCAAAGCTTATGCATATAAGCACTATGCTGTATTTTTTTTCCTTTTGTAATCCTCTGGGTTATGTTGTAAGAAGTTATTCTGAAAGTCAGTAGCTACACAGGCAGAGTACTGTGATAGCCTCTAGTGTCCTTTTTCATGGGGAGGCGATGGTAGAGTTATTGGGGAGCAAGAGTGGATAGGCAATGTGTGTGTTGAGGGGGTTTTAAGACTGCCCAGCTTATCACAAGAATATTATACTTCCCTAAGCATCACATTATCTTGACCCATGCTTCTTGTCTTTGTTGTACATAGTCATGGACTAAAATTCCAGAACACAGTTTACTTTAAGAAAACTATGAAAAGACTCTGTCGACGCGTACACATTTTTCTTGTCTTATTCTTACTATTTCAGAATCACTTTTGTGTTCAACTCCCATGAGGTTTTTCTCCCCCAATTGCTTTGATTTTTTTGTTCAGCCTGCCACCTTATGGATTTATTGGCTGATAGCAGGTAACAAGTGGCCTAGGGGATTCATGACTGTTCCCTGGATTCTGGCCCCTCCTTTGATCAAATGGACTCACTGGTGTGCTGGAACAGGTTAACAGGTGGCTCTACAAGGAGAAAAAAAAACCCACTTGATTTGTATGACTTGCTGATTTCTGTGTTGTAAATATTCTCACTATGGCTAATTCAAGCTACCAATTTACCATCACTGAATGCCAGATTGTGAAGAGATGAGCATGAATGAACCACCCAGATTATACAGATGTACATAGCCTCATGAACAGAGAAAATAATAAAATGTAGTGAAATAGGAGGCAATATGTTTTTATTACCTTTATTTTTAATATAATTTATTTAATATAATTTATTATATTAATGTAATTATTTAATATAATGTATTTAATATAATTTAATGTAATTTATTAAATAATTATACATATTAAATAATATAACATATAATAATAAATAATGTATTTTATTTATTATTATAAAATAATATGTTTTAATAATATATTATTAATAAATAGTATTTTATTTATTACTACAAAAATATATTTTAATAATAAATATAAATATGAAATAATATACTTATTTAATATAATTTATTTAATATAATAAATTTAATTTATTTAATGTAATTTAATATGATTTATTTAATTGTTAATTTATATAATTTAACAATGGCTCTCTTAGCAACCAGCTAACAAAATTCTTGGGAGCTTAACAAGTGGCTGCAAAATTCCTGACATTTTAAGGATTGGCTTCTGTGAGCTATTAGGAGGCAGCTCTACCATACCACTGCTTAGACTATTGCACGAGTCCAGCCTTTCCCCATCTCCAGTTATCATCTAGATGTGCTCATCCTAAAAGCGAAATCTCATCCTGGTCCTGGCCTGGCTCTCCACCGCCCTGGGGATAAAGTCCAAACTCCTTGACATCACGCTCTAGTTGCCCTTCAGGCTGCCCCTCCAGCTCATTTCCTGCCATTGCCTTTCCTGCACCCTCTGCTGCAGCCGCATGCACTAGGCACTTGTGGTGGGAATGCTGCCCATCAACATGCCAGTCTGTCCACTCTCTGCTGCTATATGCTTGGTCTGGTTTTCTTCTTAGAAAACTCCTTACATGTGCAAGGCCTGGGGCAGGACCACAAAGAGTGGAGGCCACTCTTCTTTTCTGACCTGCACCCATCTGTCATGCATGAGGCCCACGCAGGCAGGCACCATCCAACCCTACCTCAGGCTGAGGGGCAGGTACCATACATAGTTTGCCCTTGGTTGGACCAACCTGGGGAGGAAGTCTGCGCTGGCTCCCAGAATCAGGTCTGGCTCTGGGAGAGGGAATTCCAGACTCCGTACCCTGAGCACAGCAGGGAGGGACAGAGGTTCTGGTTGGGTGTGTCCCCTTGGTTTATAAGGGATGAAGGCAGAGGATTAGGGGAGGGAAGAAAGAGGGCAGGGAGGGAGTGAGGGGAGCTTGGGGCTGAGAGTGGAACTGCTTCTGCTTTGCCTTCGAATCAGGCTCAGATGTTACTGCTGGTCCCTGGGCCACTTGGTAGCTCTGTCCATGTGAACTGTGGTCCCACAGTTCACTGCTTAGAGCTATGCTTTTGCACTTTTCACACAGAGCTACAGCTGTCTGTTTGCATGTCTGTCTCTCCTTAAAGGACTGTGAGTTCCCTAAGGTCAAGAAAGTTGACCTGTTCACCTTTATAACCCTCAAATGGAATGCATTTCTTGAATCATCAATAAAAGATTTTTGGAATCAATGAAATAAATTACTTTATTAGTAGGTTATTTTTTTCTTTCTCATTAAGCAGGTTGTTTTAAGAAAACTGGTTTGTACTGCCAGGTCATTAATCCTAGACTAGATTAAAGATAATTGTGTTGTTTCTAGCTGGTAAAATTGTTTGGAATGCCTAAAATAGCCAGTCATTATGATAATCCTAAGACCATATTTTCTGGTGAATTGCCCATTGTCATTGCCTGATGGATGGATGTAAAAAGTTCTTATTCTTATGGTTGTGAGGTGTCAGGATTTTTATACGGATGAGAAGGAAAATATTTTTTCAAGAAAAGGGAAAAAGAGAGAGAGGGTGTTTTTCTCTGAATTTGGAAAGACTAGATCTCATTACCTGTATGTCAAAATATTTTTTTTCCATTTGGGTTCACCAGGGAAGAGGCGATAATTGGCCACATCAGGAACTCCACAGCGAGGCTTCTTGATCACGTTCATTGTGGTCTGGTCTAACTTCCCAGTGACTTGGAGGCCAAAGAACGCTTGTAGCTCCTTAATCTTCCTTATCATGGAATTGCTTCCTCTTGCAACCATCTCACCAATCTGGTGTCCTTCTTTATTTGTGTAATATTTGTCAAGATACGCCTGAAATGGAGAGGCAGGCTGACGCGTCTACAGCGTAGTCTGGGAAATACTCATGCTCAGGTAAGGCAGGGGACAGCATTCCTGATGTATTAAAAGCAGTGTGTAGAGTATTTTCCCATTTATGAAAAAAGTAGACATATTTGTATACATAAAGCTTAGCTATACTCCAAATTATTAACGATGATTGGTTTTGGGTAGTGGGGATTATAGATTATTTAATTATTTCCTTTTGTCCACCTGCATTTTATAGTTTTTCTACAATGCAATGAATATAACAAATATGCCTTTTTGCTTCTAATTTTTTTAAAAGGAAAAAATTCAGGGAAGGAAGCTGATGTGAACATTATTTCCATGGATCACTTATTTGTCACTGAAGTTCTTCACCCAATTTGCAAAACAAAGGCTATCTGGTTTCTTTGGTAAACAGTTATTGGTATCATCTTTCCATTGTACATAATGCAAGATCAGTATGCTTTTAACTCTTAAAGGCATTGTATTCCAGCCTCTCATACTTTACAAAGGCAGAGGGTCCACCTTTTTTTCAGCTGAGGATTTTAATGAGTTCAGATATGTTTAGTATGTGGGCTGGATTTTGTTTCCATGAGACAACTTTCCTAGGCAAGGCTCTTTGTCTCTTGAAGCAAATAAAATAAGCCATAAATTATAAGGCTTTCATTTGCACAAAAACACATAAAGCCCCTCAGTATATATTGTTCAAAACACTTTTCTGTGACTCAGGGCTGGGATTAGAGTAAAATGAGTGATGCAGGGGCATGCAAATACAGGGTTGAGGCCTGCCTTTGGCTCAGGAATTTCACCTACTCAGCTGATTTTAGGAAAATAACCAAAGAGCAGCTAAGGGTTCAGTCCTCCTTTCATGTCCATGGGGGAATTGGTCCCAGGACCTCTCTCAGGTACCTAAATCCACAGATGCTCAAGTCTCTGATATAAAATGGCATAATATTTGCATACAACTTAAGTACAGCCTCCTGTATGCTTTAAATCATCTCTAAATTACTTATAATACGTACTATAATATAAATGCTATGTAAATAGTTGTTATACTGTATTGTTTAGGGAAAAGCTACCAAAAAAATGTCTGTTTTGAACATGTCTTCCCTGAAACAGATGCAACTGTCGATTTTTTCCTGAATATTTTCAATCCACAATTGTTTGATTCCATGTGTACAGATCCCATGGATACAGAGCACTGATTGTATTTAATTATATACAATTTTATATTTATATAGTATAGACATGTTTATTTATTAGATATAAATTACATATTATTAGCCTATATATTAACCATATATTACCACATATAAACTATGCAAATTGTTTACTTACATATTATACACACATATTTTTAACATATATATAAAGATAATAAGTAATTGGAAGTAACCTTAATGTCTGATGTCAGGGGATTTATTATATATATTATCCTATATTTATATGAGACAGTACTAGGCCTCTACTAAGATCAGTTTTGAAAAATAAATATTTAATGGTATGAAAGAATGCTCTTTATGTAATGGCAATATACTGAGAAAAGAAGAGGAGAAATCTTTATAAGGTTATAATAATAATTTTCTGAATAAATCATACATATACACGCATATACACACACGCACACACATACAATAATAAAAGGAAGTCTGCCTGAATATTAATGTTGATTATGTCTGGGTAATGAAATTACAGATGACTTAATTTATTCTTTATTCCTTCCTATATTCCAAAAGTTTTTACAATGAGCATGAACCATTACTGCTGGGGAAAAAATAAAAAGGAGTAAGTATCACTCATGTTTGGAGAGGGTACGCTATTTTTTCACTGCAGGATCAGCTGATCCTTTACTCCCTGCCCTTCTTGTGAGAGAAGATCACTTTCCCCATTGTTGTCCCTTGTAAAAACCTTAGGTGAGATGAGAAGCCAAGAGGAGGAAAAGGGAGAGGGAACATGGGGTGCCCAGGCTCTGAAACCTAGCCTAGGTGTTCTGAAACAAAGCTGCGACTATTTGGTTCCATTCCGTCTCTAGTTAGACCACCTTAAATACTGATATTTCTCATCTTTTTTTTTTGCAAATGAGGTTGATGGGATGAATTGTTCCTGTCTGTGCAAGTTGATGCTGTGATAATGCTTGTGGTAATGTCTGAATTATACTCCTCAGGGTTAAGCTCCGTGTATAAGACCAGGTCCTCTGTGTCTCTGAGATCATTGATTTCAAATATTTTCTTCTCCTGTTAGGTTATGTATTACACTCTACATTCTAGTTTTTGTTTCACAAAATAGGTTATATAAGGGAAGATGCTCATGATAAATTAAGTGGAAAACATGTTTGCCGTGTTTACCACTGCTATTACCACAGGAGCCATGTTTATAAACATAAGTGGTATCTAGTCACACCATCCCAGTCATATCACCAGGGCTGAGATGAGGCCAGTGGTGGGTTACCAAAAACTCCGTAATCAAGATAAATCATAATTTAATGCAGAATTAAAAAAAAACAAAATAAATGCCAAAAAAATCCATGATAAACAAAATTTCAAAATTTTAAATACAGGATGCATTCCTGCTTTGGTTGTCTCACACTAATCCTGGCCCTGAATCATAGAAAAGTATTATGAAAGATATAGTCTAAGGGACTAACAGTGGTTAAACCTTAATAATGGATTTAAGATGATATATTTTTAAAGATAGGGTTTTTACTTTTTTTTTTTTTTTTTACTATGAACCTGCGTAATTTTTATAACCAGCTGTTTGTTTCTTTAAAATATGCACAAGATGTTAGTCTTAGAGCACAAAAGGTTTCTGGCTGGTCATATAGGCAGGATTGAAATAGTACCTTTTAATGAAGTAAAAATAAAATTAGAAACTATTCCTTCTTAAAAACAAAAATTCATCACTGCAGTGATATAAACAAAATCTCTCCCTAGTTGGTGCTTCCATAAGATGTAATTCTTGTTCTAGTAAAACACTTGTCTCATTGCACCATAAACCATCACTTCCTACCAATTTCTTATCACTCTCACCTGCTTGTTTGCAACCTCCTTCCAGTCAGGCACCGTTTTGCCTTCACAGATGCAAACCCTGTGTTTGACTCAGTTCTAGGCTCAGAGTAGATGCTCAGTTAATGTTTGAGCTCTTTTTCTTTAGGCAAAATATGAAAGTATGTTTCCTTGAAGAATTATCAGATATCCTGAAGTACTGAGAGCTCAGAACTCTGGGCACTTTCTTGCTAAAGTTACTGACAAGGTTTTGGCATACTTTTCACTGTCACAATATTCTATCAGGCACTTAGGTGTGTACTTAGAATTGCTTTCATGTGATGCTCTGACACTTGCATATGTTGGCTCAGCACTTAATGTTGGCACTGGGACAAAGAATTCATAATTCACCAGAGTTGTCCCATTTCCCTCCAATCTTCCCCACTTCCTCATTGTTAAAATTGTAGAATTTTTGGGTCAATTATCAGGTGGTCCTCTCTCCACTTCTCTTCCGGTATCTGACAGATAAAAGTACAGGAGGCCAGGGGTTCCATTCCTGCAGGCTAGCAGCTTAGGTCTCCCTTCCAAGCCCTCATTCAGTGCATTTTCCTAGTGTCCTTCCTGAGACTTAAGAGTTTAAAACTCAGTTTAAGTACGCTCCAGGACAGGGTGAAACTTAAGGTACATTTCCTCAACATTTTTCTTTTTTGGCAAAGTCACTGTCAGGTTCCAGGGTCAGGTTTGGGGCCACGACTACGCTAAATGTCATGCTCAGTGTCAGGTTCCAGCCCATGCTGAGGTCTGAGGGGAATGGGTGGGTGGCAGATGGCTGAAAGAATCCTCAGGGAGGGGGTGAGGGCATAGGCAGATGAATATGGTTTTATTCAGCAGCTCTCTCATCAGCAGCTTTCTCACACTGTCCGCCCTGTTTCGGCTGCTTGAGCCGGCTGCTCCCACACACATCTGCATGGCTGGCCCACCCTTCAGGGTCAGCAGCTTAACTCTTTCTCTCTCTGGGCACAAGCCGGTTCCTGGCTCCCTCCTACCCGCCTGCAAGATGGATACCTTTGGCTCTCTATTTCTCTGGGTGAGAGGACTCCTGTACAATGTCAGCAGGGCAATTATACCTTTTACAGACAATAGTGGCTTAGAGCTAAGTGATGGCCTTCCCATGTTATGGCTACATGGCTGTGATAACAAGCGGAGATGTACGCCTGCACCCTAAACTCGCTGAGTCACGCAGGATGTTTACCTTGGCCTATGCCCGCTTGGCTGCAGCACAGCCATGTTCCTTACAGTCACACAAATAGATTTGTGAGAACTTTTAAAGCTGTCTGAAAAATCCTAGGTTCTAGTCCAGGCTGTGTCACTAACACGCTTGGGCAATTCCTTTAATTTCTTGTGGTTTCAGTTTTCTCGTCTATAGAGTGGTTTCTGCCCTACTGGCTACGTGAGTGTGAGGATCCAATGAGGTCCTCAATATGAATGCTTTTAAATGTGACAAAATACTTTCAAATGCCCTTTTACTCATTAAGTCCATGTCTGGAAACCTATCCTGAAAAAATAATTGTTTAAATTAGCTTGATGTACAAAGATGCTTATAGAAGCCTTATTCATATGGAAGTAATCTATTTGTTAAAGGAAATGGTCAAATAAATTATAACTCATATTCTGGAATATTTCTGACTGTTTAAAGTGATGTTATGAAAATAGTATAAAATCAAAATTTTCTTATGACATAATAGTTAGAAAAGTAAAAACCACATTTTGAAGACAGTAACAATTTTAAAAAGTCTTTATCATAGAAAATAAAATGGTAGTAAAAACACCTGAATTAACAGTGTGTATTTTCATTTTCTTTAGTTATGAGTTCATAATAATGTGGTAGTTAAAATTTTTATTTTTAAACATAATTTAAAAAGTATGTTTTAAATGTCATATTGACACTAATTTTGTTTAACAAACAAACAAACCCAGAATAAAATCCTGGATTATGAGAACAGGTAAGCATTTAGTCATCTTACCATTTTCAAAGCATTTAGGCAAATTAGCAAATCAGAATTTAAAGGACACAAGTGGACATTAAATAAATCAAGAAGCTGTTTATCTTTTCAAGTGTAGATTTTTTAGGGGAGGGAGAGGTGTATAGTGTTTGGAAACGTGGCCTCTCTGGTGTTTCCAGGAGCCATTTGTTCTTTCTTAGCGAGTGACCTAACAGATCACTTAGCAAGAAGAGAGCATCCCTAAGCACTCTCTCTGCTTAGCGTGACCCAGGCCCCAGGCACCAGAGGACCTGCTGGCCTCACCTGTCCTTGGGACTCCTCTGGGACCCTCTTCCCTGACCTCTGAGCTCTAGTCACATGGGCCTGATGATTGCATTCCAAGCAGCTGCTGTTTCCTCCGTCTGGACTGCCCCATCTCCAGGTCTTCACGTGACTGGCTCTTTCATGCAGCTCAGGTTCATCTCAAAGTTCACTTCCTCCGAGAGGACTTCCTGGACTACGCCATTAAAAATACTCCCTCACCAGACCACTGTCCCAGTCAGCAACTCTCTGTCAACCTGATTAACTTCTTTCCAGGCTCACTGATCACTTTCTGAAACAATCTTGTGCACTCATTGGTTGACTTGTTTATCTTCTCCCAGCACCTTCCCACCAGCTCCCTCATCCTCATGGAAGGAGCATAAGAACAGGGGCTTGATTTGTTTGATTCTCTCATATTTCTCCAGCATATGCCATGCTGTAAGCATTCAATACATGAACTTATGCTGCCTATTTTACTGCTTTTGTTTGTGATTTTATGAGGCTGATGAGGTTGTTATATAATGTTTCTATAAATTATAAGGTGGAATGTTATTAAATAATTCTTTCTTGTCATTGTGATCCTCATTAGAGGTTCGGCCAGATCATTCCAGGCTCCTAAGGAGTGATGAGTGTCCCTGCCCAGAGCTGAGGACCAGGGCCATTGCAGGCAAAGGTGCTGTGTGTCAGGTGAGGAGATGTGGACAAGTTTCCCTGCTCCTTGATCTAAGGTCTTTCTGAGAGTATGTCATAAGGGAGACAGAGAAGGGTTGATTTATTTTGGAGAGGAAGAAGTAAGGAATCACTAAATGTCCCCAACATTCCCAGGCCATGCTACTGTTTCTAAATGTGCCTAGCTGACTCCTGACCAGCTAGAATAGCAAGAATGACTCCACCCAAGAGTGTCTAGCCCAGGGGTCCCCTGCTCCTGGGCTGCACCCGGAAACAAGTCTGTGGCCTGTTAGGAACCTGGCCCCACAGCAGGAGGTGAGTGGCGGGCCAGCATTACTTCCTGAGCTCTGCCTCCTGTCAGATCAGCAGAGTCATCAGATTCGCATAGGAGCAGAACCCTATTGTGAACTGCACATGGGAGGGACCTAGGTTGCATGCTCTTTTGAGAATCTTATGCCTGATGATCTGAGGTGGAACAGTTTCATCCCAAAACCATCACCCCTCCAGCCCCCTACTTCCCACGTCCATGAAAAACTGTCTTCCATGAAACTGGTGCTTGGCTGGTCTAGCCTTATTCCTTAATAGACTGGTCAGGGGTGACTAATTTTTTCTGCAAAGGACCAATAATTAATATTCCTTGTTTCTAGGCTAACCTCTGCCATTGTGGCACAAAAGCAATCATAGACAATTTGTAAACTAAGGGGCAGGGCCAACTGTAGTTTTCCTGAACTGTGGATTAGAAGGGGGGTCTCCCAACACCTCAGATCCATTCTGGCCTCAGCATGGCTCTCCTTCTGGAGGTCACAAAACCTCTTTAGTTTCAGAATCACAGTGGCATGGGGCAGAGTAGGGAAAATTACATTTGGGAAGAAGGCACCTAAAGCTAGGTGGCATGGACAAAATACAATTGAATAAGGATCCCAGTATCCTGAGTTATTTTGAATTTAGTTCATCTAAAAGTGGGCTAAAGTCAAAAGAAGTTCAGTTCAACATGGTTGTGCTGGGCATCAGCTGTGCTGTTCATCTGCGGGGCTGATATTTAAGTGTTTAATGACTGGTATGGCCGGGGAACTGACCAGTTAATAAGGATGAGTGGCAGAAACAATCGGTAGGGACATGCCATTGCACATGGGTGCAAATCAGCTCTACGATGCAGACAGCCAAGCGGTACACAGGTGCAGCCTGGCAGTCAGGAAAGCAGCCCTGAGGCGAAGCTGGTGATCACAGATGTGCTGTAATGTTGGCAGACTCTTGAAAGAGAGGCCTGTGTGCAAAAGCATTTCCTCTACATATCTTTCACTAATGTTGGAAATTCCATCCGTAGACATCCATTTCTTTAGGTTAAGGATGCCACCCTTCTTTTAAAAACAAAACACGCTTGGAAGCATATATATATATGTAGAAATCATTTTGAGTCAAGCAGTCTTTGCGAAATATTTGAATATGGATCATTTCTATCAGACCCTTTCCAGCAGTCATAGAGGAGAGATCTCAAAAGAGGAAAATACACAAAGTTTAAGTACATAAACGTTGTACTTTGTACTTACTACATAAACTTTGTTATGTACTTTGTACATAAACTTTTACTTCATTGGGGAATATGCTTTAGGGAGAAAAGGCCTTCAAATGAGAAGTGGGTTGGCACCCAGGAAGAACTTAGTCCACTTTAAATTTTGATCACGGTTACCTTGAATATAAGAGCCATTTAAAAAGTGGAAACACAGGAAATCTCCTTGTTGTGACTGCTAAAGCTTAGCACTAAATTCACAACCTGCCTCTAGCGTGTGGATTATGCCTCGGTTTTTATTTTTCTGCTTCTATTTTTCCTCCTACATCATTCCCGGGAAGTACTTGTTTGCTCCTTTTATATTGCATGGTTTTCACAAGCCACCTGGAATTCTTTATGAAGCAAGATAGCTAGGTAGATATATACTCATGTATTTATTCAGTCATGTAACATGGTACACCTAATATGCACCAGACACCAATCAGATGGACAGAAGATAGCATCAGTTAGACTTCAATGGACTTATATAAAATGATTTTAAAAGAACAATAGAATTTTTTTCTTATTTTCTTACTATGCCCTTTTAGGTTTTCTAGGGCAGAGGAGCAAGAAGGAATTGGGCAAAAATTCACAAACCTGTGCGAGGCGGTAGTTGTTCCTCCAGGTCCTGGGGGAGGCTGCAACTAGGGAGGGGGCTGCAGTGGAAAACTTCAAAGCCATGATGAGGAAGACAGCAAGGCCAGATGCAGGGAGCACCTTCATCCCCTCACAGTAGCTTGGTAATTATATCAGCCTGGGGGATGGCAGACAGTGTACGTTTGCACTTCGACCTTGAGCTCCTTTTATAGAGTCAAACAGGTCTGGACCCTCTGAGCAAGGATGATTCATGTCTCAAACAGTAATTATACAGCTCATTTCTCTCCCTGATGATGGGGTAACACAACTGTACACAGGAATCAGGGAAAGCTTCATATTTTTTTTGTTATTTACCAAGTGGCGAAAGGAGAAAAACAGTCACTTTTAATGAAGTTGGTCAGCTAGTTACAAAAATTGAAGTAAACTTGATTGATTTGAACCCAACTCAACTGAAACATTTGATTAGTCTTCATCTGGGGGCTTTTTTTCCATTCTGATTACAGAAAAGTTAGATGATTACAGTATAATTGAATTTGTCCTCCAAGTAATCCCAAACTCCCCATGCATTCAACCCAATCGCCTGTATCTCCTGCATTCACTTCAAAATTTCTCAGTAGCAACTGCTGTTCATAATGACGGCTCTGAGACACATAAGATCCTGAATCATCAAGGCAAGATTACATTATACTGTGCTGACTTAGGGTGGAAAGTGAACTGGTAACTGTTAGAAAGCTTTTGGATGAATTAAGGCAAGAGTTACGTCTTCGTTAACCAAAACATTAGCCAGAACTCCCCAATCTCTGTGCACTCTGGTTAATTGGAGTCATATTGTTTTTCCTGGGTCTGATTAAGATGGATTTGGATCCAGAGATGATATGGTGAAATGGTGTCATATGGTGGGAAAAGCACTTAGAGTCAGACAAAGCAAGACTAAATATTTAAAAAGATATTTCCTAGCTGTGTGATGTTGGGTATGTCATTTAATCTCTGAATATCAAGTTTTTTTTTAGTCTACAAAAGACTGACAATACTACTACTATGTATAAACTTTTCAGTGTTATGGAGTAACACATATAGCATGACATCTGCAAGCACCACTTGGCATCCATTAGATGTGGATTCAAATCCTAATTTTGATTTTAGACTAGATTCAAGGTTATTCCTATAGTGAATACAGTGAATTCCTATAGTCTTTCTCACTCTGTTGCATTTTGATATGCTTTCCTTGCATGGAAGAGAAGGTGGTGGAGTTACAGCCAATGTGTGGTATCTAGTGTACAACCCCAGGCACTGAACAAGAGTTTGTCACACATTGATATGGTTTAGCTCTGTGTCCCTAACCAAATCTCATCTCGAATTGTAATCCCCATGTGTGGAGGGAGGGAGGTGATTGGATCATGTGGGTGGTTCCCTCATGCTGTTCTCATGACAATGAGTGAGTTCTCACAAGATATGATAGTTTTATAGGTGTTTGAAAGTTCCTCCGTTGATCTTCTCTCTCCTGCTGCCTTATCAAGAAGGTGCCTGCTTCCCCTTTGCCTTCCACCATGATTCTAAGTTTCCTGAGGCCTCCCCAGCCATGTAAAACTGTGAGTCAACTAAGCCTCTTTCCTTTATAAATTACCCAGTCTTGGGTATTCCTTTATAGCAGTGTGAGAATGGACTAATACACACATGCAAACAGAATTTCTGGCATGTACTGTGAGATACACGAAACATGTGTCTCAGAAGAAGAAAAAAGAAAACCACAGATTAGATTCATTCAACTAAATTGTAAGCTCTTTGAAGACTGTATTCTAAAAAATGTTACTTAATCAAGTTTGTTAAAAAAAAAGAATGAATGAATGTACAAACATATACTAATCATCGCTTTTTGGTTTCAGGAAAGGAATAGGATATTGCAATAATTTTTCAAAATTTGCATTTATATGGTCTCCTGTCTTCTAGAGCCCTATCTTCAACAGCTGCCAAAACTGAAGAAGAAACAGAATCTTTGAAACTTCCCTTCAACTGGTCATCCTCTTCCCTTTTTTTCTCCTTTAAACACTGTTCCAATTCATTATGATGGCCCCAAAGCAAAGACAGACATGGAAGTGAACATTGAAGTGGAAGGAATGACGGTAAGAAATTCTGGGACCAATAGAGAGAAAATATTCTCACCTCTAGGACTCTAAAGAGTATTCTAAGTTCCGTTTTTGGAAGCACATGGAAGTTAATAATTGCCTATAGGGTGTGATCCAGATACTTCTAGAAGGTTCCAGTATCCACTTTTCTAACACGTAAATGCAATCAATCCCAATGTTCCTAAGTGCAACATTTTAATTATCAAGTGCAAAAATTTTGAAGAGGAATAGCAATTTATGTTCTTATAAGTCATTTATATATTAGTGTGACTAAATTTCACCTCAGAGTCAGCACTAGGCAACACCTTTGACCTTTCTAGAGAGAAAATAATAGAGTAAATGCCTGGTAATTCCTCACTATAATTTCCTTTTCCTGATTTTTCTTTCTTCACAGGGGAGCAAAGGTCTGCTTTCTTTCTATCATTCTTGTATCAACTCTAAATTGAAACCCAAATCACTGAAATCTAAAAAATCACGTGAAAGCAAGTCAATGACTAAAAGAAAATGAAATGAGAGATCCTATCAGAGAAATATGAAAGGGAAAATACCACTGATTAAATAAGTTATGGGAAAAATAAATCATTACACCATTAAATGTATACGTCGACATACTGTATGTTGTTATGTGCTTATTGTCTTTCACCAGTAGAATGTAAGTCCCATAAGTGTAAGGACTATATATATTCTTTTCACAGCAGCATCTCTAGTGCATGGAACAGTCCCTAGCACAAAATAAACAGTTGTTGAATAAGTGAATGTATGAATAAGTGATTAATTAATGATTAAAGATAGAAGAAAAACAAGATTGTCCTTAGAGGGATAAATTTTAAGTCAACCCATATAATGGATCAAATGAAGGTGTGTAGCATCACCCTAAGAAACCAGAACCTTTATTAAACCCACATTATATGCCAGACATGTAGCCAAGTACCTTATGTACATTTTTCACACAACTTTATGACACGCTGTTTTTCAAGTGAAGAAATGGGCTCATGGAGGATAAATGATTTGTTAATTTCATATAGATATTAAGGCTACGGCTCCAGGATTTTCACACAGCTCTGTTAGACATTGAAGCCTGTGTTCTTAACAGTTACAGGAAGCATACGTTGGTGCCTTCGTGGAGCAGTGACTTGGGAACATGGTATTTCAAGGTGGCTGGCAGGGAGATCCCTAGGCTTATTCCAGCTGCCCTGCAGCTCCCTGGCACTCCCGTGTGTCTGGCCTGAGCAGAAGTTGGGCCGACCAGACTGCGCAAGCTCCCTGGCTGGTGATGATGTTTCTTATTGCAAATGACTCCTTTGTTACTCTGGTTTCTGTTTTTCAATCTTCAGTGAATTTAACTTTCATAAATGATTAAATTTCTAGATTTCCAAAGAGTTCAGTTACAACCTGGTAAATTTTTCAGAGTAAGGGATGTTTCCCATTGAGGCAGGATTCTGAGTGATCAGTCACCAGCTACGTTTTATTCTATACCCAGACTTACCATGGCCCTTCTTTCAAATGACTCCAGTAAATATATACCACTTTGAATGGCCGACTCTAAAAAAAGTTTATTTATATAACTTGTAAATCATATCGTATTCTATTTTGTAATGGTTTTTTTAAGTTTAGAAATTTATGATTAGAATACAGAATAACATGAACCATATTCTGAATTTCTAGAGCACACATATTCTAGAATCAGATGGAATAAAAATAGAGGAAAGAAAAAAGTGTATTTAAAACCAAAGACTACCCCCAGAATCTCATATAGAAAATGAGTGAATGATCTTACCTCATTTGTGAGAATGAGAAGCTCAGAGAGGACCTGGCAAGCTTATATCCAGAAGCCAGCTGGTTTGTTTTCACCAAGAACAGAAAAAGAAAGAGAAAAGGGAAGGGAAGGGAAGAAAAAAAAATACACTTAGTTTGTACTGTAGGTAACTTTGGTTAGAGAGGAAGAAGCAAACAGCCTTCTGATTTGGCAATTATTAGCATTAAAATGAGCTATGAAAGAAGGTTGTGAGGTTGCCTTCAGCAGTCTTTGAGTATAAGATAGAACATCATGCTTTTAGAAAAGATTTGGTTCAGTGGGGTTTTGCCTATCTGCTCAGGCTTGGGGTATGTGAAAAGAACTTAGATTAGATTGCTCTGCCAAATTTTATTCTCATATATATATATACACACACACAAATATATATAATTTATAAATACTTATTGATATAATTTTTACATATACAATAAGTAAAATACCTTCATATTTTCAACAAATATTTATTGTCAGTTGTTTGTTAGGCACCAGGAATACAGAGATAGGAGACACTGTTTTAACACTCTAGGAGCTCAAAATTTACTGCTGCTATAAAATTGAACTTGGAGTAAAATCAGATAAAGATCGACTTAATCTTAGTGATAAAAAATGTGTCTTTACATTGCAAATTGGTAGAATCCTTCTAAAAATGTATAAATGATTTAGCAATGTGTAAAATATTAAAAGGACAATTTTAACCAAAAAGGCAAATAAAAATTACACAACATTTGATTCTGTATCTGCCAAGGAGAAGTATATAGGCAAAAAAAAAAAAAAAAGAAAGAAAAAAAAGGAAACCTGGGGTAAAGAAAACAGTAGTGTGAGGGGGTAGGGCCTTACACCTACCAATTCTTATAAAATTTCCTTTAATGCTACCATACATTACATTTCAAAACAGTAAGTGAAAGTGTGAAAGACTATATCAACGTACCCTTTATATTTGTACTTGAGTAAACGGAAGACATACATGATAAACTCGGTGGCATATTTAACTCATTCTTTTGTTCAGTTGTGATTCTTCTTTCTATTTACTCAGTCTAGAACTCTTGTATTTATTCTACATGCTGGCACTAGACTTAGTCCTGGAGGTACAAAAGGCAAATAAAACCTGTCCTTAACCAGAGTCTTAGAATCTCCAGGGAGAGACTCAGATATACACTCAAAATACCTTACAGTGTAATTAGTAGAAAAAAAGAAAGGTATTTAAAGGTCCAAATGAGGGCAGAAGAGGGAAAGCCCATCTCTGCCTGGGCAGCTGAGAAAGAGAGTAAAATGGAGGAAAGTAGGGGCCAGGGCGGACTTTCCATGGGGATGGGGCTTTAGTTGAGGGCTGATTGCTAATGGAATTAGAACTCACCTGCAAGAAGGGTGCAGTGAGAAGGAAGGAGAGTGACAGGTAGTGGGAAGGGGGAAATTCCAAGCAGACGAGGCGATGAGGCAAGGAGATGTTAAAGAAGAGCATCTCTTCTAAGAAACTGAAGATATTTCTATGTACAAGGCAGTTTGGGGGCAGCCAACAGGAGGTGGGCAGAAAAGAAAGGCAGAGACCGGTCTGTTGGAGGATGCCTCTCACCCACAGTTCCAGGTACTGACACAGAAAAGCAGAGGCCAGGAGTCATCTGCCGGGTGAACCTTGGTCAAAGGGAAAGCCAGAGAGCAATTTCCAGCACAAGCTGCAGATCCAAAGGGCAGGACTGACATGAGGCTCCAGGGTGCAGAGCTGGAATATGGTTGGCAAAACAGAGAAGGCAGAAGATGGGCAGAATGGCATGGAACAAATCCAGAGCAGCCACAGTGCAGCAAAGACTTGGAGGGCTTGTGGGGTTTTATTTAAAGGGCCTGGAGAGGAGTGTGCTGGGCAACGTCACAGGCATCTTGTGTGCCAGGCTAAGGCATCTAGACATTAATGGTTTGTGATGGGAAACCACTGGAGAGTTTCTTCCCCAGCAATGACATGATGAGGTTTGCATTTACAGGAAGATTGCTCTGAAAGGAGCATGCGGGATGGATCGGAGGGGAGTGAGGATGGAGGCTGGCGGGGGCACCAAGGGGAGGGTTATAGGAGGTCCAGTCAGAAGGCTTACTGTTATGTTTATCTTAGGTCATGAACTGTGAGAGACGAGCTGTCAGTATAAAGAGCATTTTGTTTATTCTTGTAAAATCTCTGGCATGTATTGCAATGATCACCAATGTGAGCTTTTGAGATTGGATAGCAAATGTGTTTACAGCTGCCTGTGTAGAGGGCGGGATGTCAAAAGTCCCATTAGAGCACATTCCACTTGCCCAGTCATTTTAGTGAGTCAATTTGCTAAATTATAGACTTATTTCAGCATACAAATCAGCAATTCTGGAAGCTGATAGTTTGCCTGGCAGCTTCTTTTGAACATCTCCATTTTTTCCTAGAGTGTTGTCTACAGGTAAAATCAATTTAACTATTTTGAAAGATCTACCGTATCCCCAGTGCTATCGTCTGAATGTTTGTGTTGCCCCCCCCCCACCCAAATTCATATGTTGAAATTCTCGCTCCCAAGGTGATAGCACTAGTAGGTGGGGCCTTTGGGGTGTGATTAGGCTATGAGGTTGCAGCCCTTGTGATTGGAGTAAGTGTCCTTATTAAAGATGCTCCGGGGAGCTGCCTTGCCCCCTCCAGCAAGTAAGGACACAGCAGAAAGGCACCGTCTATGTATCAGGGAAAGCTTCCTTGATCTTCAGTGTTCCAGGCTCCATAACTGTGAGAAATAAATTTTTGTTGTTTATAGGCCACCTAGTTTATGGTATTTTGTTATAGCGACCCAAATAAACTAAGACAAACCTGGAGCATATTGTGGTGCCAGATGGTAGAATGATGAAGGAATGTTTAAAGGACACGATCCAGCTTGTTGGAGCCCCCTCTGGGGTAATCTAAGACACTTTGAGCATCAAAATCCGTAATGATAGTAATGGATTGTGGTCCATTGAATGAAATAAAAACTCATGAGTCTGTACTGATATAAACAAGCAATAATGGGGAGAAGAGAAAGCGCTTCCTTATGGTAAAAAGGTAACATAAATACATGTAGAAAGAATGATGGCTTTAGAAAATATGCATTTGGTCAGCAGGGAAGTGCAAACCAAAACCACAACGAGATATCATCTTACCCCAGTAAAAGTGGCTGTTATCAGAAAGACAAAAAATAGCAGATGCTTGTGAGGATGCAGAGAAAGAGATACGCTAATACACTGTTGGTGGAAATGTAATTTGGTATGGCCACTATGGAAAACAGTATGAATGTTTCTCAAAAAACTAAAAATAGATCTGCCATGTGATCCAGCAATCCCACTGCTGGGTAAATATCCAAAAGAAAGGAAATTCATATGTTAAAGGGGTGTCTTCATGTCCATGTGTATTGTGACTATTCACAACAGCCAAGATACGGAATCAACCAACGTGTCCATCAATGGATGAATGGATAAAGAAATGCGGCATATATACACAATGGAATACTATTCAAGTGTAAAAAAGAATGAAATCCTGTCATTTGCCACAACGTGGATGGAACTGGATGGAGGTCGTTACGTTAAGTGAAATGAACCAGGCACAGAAAGACAAATATGACCTGTTCTCACTCCATAAGTCGGAGCTAAAAAAAGTTAATCTCACAGAGGCAGAGATATATGCTCTGGAGGACATTATGCTAAGTGAAATAAGGCAGTCACAGAACAAATACTGCATGATTCCACTTATTAATACATGGAATACTTAAAATAGTTAAACTCAGCCAGGCATGATGGCTCAAGCCTGTAATCCCAGCACTGTGGGAGGCCGAGGCGGGAGGATCACTTGAGGTCAGGAGTTTGAGACTGGCCTGGCCAACATGATGAAACCCTGTCTCTAATAAAATGCAAAAAAATTAGCAGGGCATGGTGGCGTGCGCCTATAGTTCCAGCTACTTGGGGGGCTGAGGCAGGAGAATTGCTGGAAGCTGAGAGGCAGAGGTTGCAGTGAGCCGAGATCGCGCCACTGCACTCCAGCCTGAGCGACAGAGCGAGACTCCATCTCAAAAAAAAAAAAAAAAAAAGAAAAGAAAACTAAAAAATAAATAAAATAGTTAAACTCATAGAAACAGAGCAGAATGGTGGTTGCCAAGGGTTGGGTTGGGGTGGGGGAGAATAGAGAGTTGCCATTTAATGGGAATATAAAGATCACATATGTGCTGATGAAACCTTAATTTTTATCACCAGCTCAGATTTTGTTTTAAGATATATTCAAGGGTTTCCTGCAATCTCCGCTTGAATCTCTCCCCACAGGGACTATGAAGTGGCCACCTACTATACTGTCTGCTTAGAGTAGCCACACTGGTCCAATGGGAAGCTATCCTTTCAAACATGTAATTTGAATGAAATTTCTTATTGGCTCTGTCTCTCTGGAAGAGAGGGAAATGCTCCAGGTAAGAAAGGCCCCTGACCTGTGCTGGGCCAATCATAGTTCCTCATTTTCCTGGCCACCTTCTATTGGTCCAAGAATGGGCCAATCAGTGACCCAACTGGATTAATTAGACTGGTTTCCCAGTATTACTGAATTTGGGATTAGAGATTGGGCTCTTTCTGGGGATGGAGAAGTAAGGTTCATGAATCATTTGTGGTCATTTTCCCTTCTCAGTGGAAATGCCAGGTGGCAGTAGAAGAGAATGAAGCAGAGATGAGAGAAAGAAAGAGAAAGGGAGACTGAAAGTGTTTCATCCTCAGCAAGGCTCAGTAAGCATTCATTTTCTGTAGTTATGTGAGCCTCCCAGTAAATTTCCCCTTGATCTTAACTAATTCTAGTGGGATTCCTGTCACTTGCATTTCACCTTCAAATTGAGGTCAATTCAGAATAAAACTTACCATCTTTCGCAACATGCCTTTTCTGCCCGTTCCCCCACCACCTCCCCCACTTATTTCTCCTCTTATATTCTCCAGTTTAGCAATAGCACTAGCCTTAGCTGATGTGTACTGGTAGAACTGTCATGGTTGCTCGTGGGCTTTTGCTGTGTCAGTACCAACGCCATGCTGGTTGAAAAATACTTTGAATATTACCCCTGCCAACGTCTATCCAGAAACCAGGAATTTATTCTTGATTCCAGCTTCCCTCTATCTCTATGTATTTTTCCTCAGCTTTTGAAATTTGAAATGCTTTACTTATTTAATGTTTACTACTGTATTTTTAAATTTTGCATTTTGAAATGTTTTCGGGCTTACAAAAAAGTTGCAAAAATTGGCCGGGCATGGTGGCTCACGCCTGTAATCCCAGCACTTTGGGAGGCCGAGGTGGGCAGATCACGAGGTCAAGAGATTGAGACCATCCTGGCCAACATAGTGAAACCCCATCTCTACTAAAAATAAAAAAATTAGCTGGGCATTGTGGCACGCCTGTAGTCCCACTACTCAGGAGGCTGTGGCAGGAGAATTGCTTGAACCTGAAAGGCGGAGGTTGCAGTGAGTCAAGATCACGCCACTGCACTCCAGCCTGGTGACAGAGCGAGGCTATGTCTCAAAAAAAAAAAAAAGTTACAAAAATAATACAAAGAATTCACCTATACTCTTCATCCAGATTCTTCAAATGTTAACATTTTACATAATCTCAGTCTCACTGTCAAAATCAGGAAACTAGCTTTGACAACAATGCTATTATCTAAAGCAATGGTTCACAAAATGTGGTCCAGGAACCCCTAGGGGTTCTCAAAAAACTTTCAGGGAAACTATCAGGTCCAAACTTTGCTCATAATAATGCTACATATGATTTTCCTTCTTCGCTTTCATTTTCTCATGCGTTTTCCTGAGGCTTTATGACATGTGAACGGACTGTGTGCACAGGCAGAGAAACAAATTTCCTTCCAGAAAGCCAGACATTAAATGGGTTTTCAGAAGTGTAAAACAATGCCACTCTTCACAATAATTGTTCTTTTTGGAAAATATAGTTATTTTTTACAAAAATATGTTACATTAAGAAGTAATATTTTTAAATAATAATATTAAATATTAATTGTCAATTTTAATTTATAATATGCTTAATGTGATCACTATAGCCAGCCATAAACAAGAGCTTTTGGGGTTCTTAATATATTTTAGACAGGTAAAGGGATCATAGGACCAAAATGTTGAGAACTGCTGATCTAATTCATGGACCCAATTGTCTTTCTAATTTTTTTTTTTCTTATCTGGGATCCAATCCAGGATTTTACATTGGATTTAGTCATCATGCCCCTTTATTTTCCTTTAGTTTGAAACATTTCCTCTTTCTTTATCATTCTTTATTTATCTATCTTGATACTTGATATCTACTCTTGATATCTTGATACTTTTAAAAAGTATTGGCCAGGCCAGGTGTGGTGGCTCACGTCTGTAATCCCAGCACTTTGGGAAGCTGAGGCGCGTGGATCACCTGAGGTCGGACCAGCCTGGCCAACATGGCGAATCCCCGTCTCTACTAAAAACACAAAAATTAGCCGGGTGTGGTGGCATGTGTCTGTAATCCCAGCTACTCGGGAGGCTGAGGCAGGAGAATCTCTTGAACCCAGGAGGCGGAGTTTGCAGTGAGCCAAGATCGCACCATTGCACTCCAGCCTGGGCGACAGAGCAAGACAACATCTCAAAAAAAAAAAAAAAAAGATATTGGCCAGTTATTTTAAAAGAGGGCCCTTGATCTGGAATTTTTTTATGCCTCCTCGTGGTTAAATTCAGATCATACATTTTTTGTAAGAATACCACAGAACCTGTGCTGTGTCCCCTTGGTACCTCACATCAGGAGACAAATGATGTCAATTTCTTTCATTACTGGTGATGTTAAATTATAACTTGGTCCCCGTGAAGTCTGTCAGATTTTTTCACCGGCTGTTTTACCCTTGTGAGAAGACACTATGAGACTTATAGAGCTATTCTGTACGTCATTCATGATACTCCTGTCCACTGATTTTAGCAACTGCTGTTGATTCTTGCCTGAAACAATTTTTACAGAGGTGATTTTCTATTATCTTTGTTCTTTCTGCATTGTTTCGTTGGAATTCAGTGGTAAGGAAGTGCTTTTTCTTCTCCCTCACCTGTTTACTTATCCATTCCATTATAAGAGTTATAGAATCAAGGATTCTTATTTTATTCTCTAGATTATAATCTGTTGGTATGATTATTTTGTTTATGAAGTGTAAAACAATTCTTCACAACCAATTTTTTTGAAAATATAGTTATTTTTTACAAAAATATGTTACATTAACAAATAACATATTACTATTTTAAAATGGACTATTAAAT
Organism: Pan paniscus; assembly: GCF_029289425.2. Taxonomy (NCBI): domain Eukaryota; kingdom Metazoa; phylum Chordata; class Mammalia; order Primates; family Hominidae; genus Pan; species Pan paniscus. Next base: position 103,430,631 of record NC_073258.2, read on the forward strand.
ATTATTTTTCAATTTTAATTTATAATATGCTTAATGTGATAACTCTAGCCAGACAAACTTGGCTGATGAATTGTTCAAACTTGGCTGATGGAGGCCCCTGTTTCCATTTAACATGCCTCCAACATTTTGTCAGGCACTTTCTTGTGTCCTGGCATCACGAGATATTTAGGGCTCATCTTGTACTCACCCTGGCCCAGCCCTGGAATCAGCCATTTCTCCAAGAAGCTCTGTTTCCTCTTATTAGAGAACACTATCTAGAAATAAAAATCTGTCTGGCTGTGCCAAATGGTACTGTGCTGTCTTTACTTATTTTAATAATTGTTTTTTGTTATTACAAAATTTGTATAAGGCCTCTGTTAATAATTCATAAGAAAACAGATTTTAAAAAGTAAGGAAATTAAAAATCACCTATCACATTACCACCTAATAATAACTGCGTTATTTAAAAATAACTGTTATTTAAAAATATTTTTAATATGATTTTAAATATATATGATATTTTATATATATGACAAGGAGTAACAACTCAATTTCTAAGTGGTTTACTAAGTCCTGCGGAGTCTAGTTTTGTAGTCTTTGGAGTCTGTTTCCTTCTTTCCTCCTTCACTGCCTTTGTTCAAGCCCTCATTATTTTTTACTTGGATTCTTAAAATAGCCTCCTTGCAGTCTCCCAGCATCAGTCTTGTACTGTTCTGATCCAAACTTTATCCTGTTACCAAAGTAACATTTAAAAAAATAAAATATAATCATGTCACTCTGTACTTGGCCTTTAAGAACATGCCCATCATCCTTGGCGTGACATTGTTCTCATCTTGCAGGCTCCAGCCTCTTTTCCCACTTACCCTGCTTGCAGCCTCTGCTACGGCTGTAATGAACTCCTCGTCACCCCTGTATTGTGCAATGAACTCTAATCCCGCCCTGCCTTTTCAATGTTGCCCTCTCTACCAGGGACACCCTCCTCCACATCCTGCCAGCCTACCTGTCCCTTGAGACTCAGCTTAGATATCATTTCTTTATCTGTCACCTAATACTTTTCATGCTATTGGGAAAATTGTCTCTCTTTCTATTATGCTTTGAGTGCCTTAAGAAAGGAAATTTGGCATCAAGTAAATATGTTTGTTGAATAAATTATAAACAATTTAAAAAGTGAACAAAATGTATTTGTTGAAGGAATTAATGAAATGACTTGATTAAAAAATGGAAATAGAATGAAGATTCAGTATGTAACAATAACACCATATAGTAGTTTCTTTAGATTCCAGAAAAAGGTTAAATGTAATGTTGTTTGGAATTGAAATATTTAACAAATTAAGTTTTGTGGTACCTTTGTCAAAGTGAGGATTTGTCTGTTGTCATAGATTGAGTTCCCCTGGAAGCCAACTCTGAGAGGGACACGAGAGTGTAGGAAGTTATTGGGCAGTGCTCTTGGAGCATCACATGTAGATGGGAAGGGAAGGGAAGCAGGATACGGAGAGGGAGAAGATGGGCTGTAATGGAGTCTGAGGATTGTCTCAGCGTCCCAGGGATTGGGAGCTAACATAGCCCTTGTATTAGTCTGTTTTCACACTGCTGTAAAGAACTTCCCTGAGACTCGATAATTTATAAAGGAAAGAGGTTTAATTGACTCACAGTTCAGCATGGCTAGGAAGGCCTCAGGAAACTCACAATCATGGCAGAAAAGGAAGGAGGCACCTTCTTCATGAGGCAGCAGGAGGGTAAAGAGCCAGGAAACCACCAAATAAAACCATCAGATCTCATGAGAACTCACTCAACATCATGAGAACAGCATGGAGGAAGCTGCCTCCATGTTCCAATCACCTTCGTCCCTCAATACGTGGGGATTACAATTCAAGATGAAATTTGGGTGGGGACAGAGAGCCAAACCATATCAGCCCTTCAGAGTTTTCCTGGGTTGGAGCATGGTTGAAGGGCCTTGTTACCCCTACATGGACCAACTGTCGGATGTGGTCTGCTCTGGGTAGGTGATACGGCCTGGGGAGAGGTAAATTCTCTTCAGTTGAGGCAATTCAAAATAAATTCTTTAGTCCAGCGTGGGGAACATCTAGACATTGTACCATAGCATCCACTGCATCCACAAACACTATGGGCTAGGTGGATTGGACTCCATTATTACTCAGTGTAGTCACTAGGGAGAGTACATCGTTTCTTAAGAACGCTCTAGACTTCAGCCAGGGGCACAAATCCAACCTTTCCATTGAGCTCGAGGGCAGTAAAACAACAACAAAATCCTTCAATTTGGAGTCAGGTGGGCAGAGTGTTTCTTTCATTGAGATCGCTATGAAGGAGGCATACTGGAAGCTATTGGTGAACTCAAACATTTTCTATCTGGGAAAGAACAATGCAAGGAAGACAGAAGAGAGCTGGGTCATACAATGCCAGAACCATCAGCCGCAGTTTCTGTGAGGGAGGACAGAGAACTCAACGAATCTTCCATTGAGAACTGAATTGAAAATAAATTTTGATAATGACTTGAAACAATTTAATTCTAGCCTTTTAGTTTTATTGCTCATTAGTGCCCATTATTACATTTAATGTTTCTGCTCAATCTTGAATTCTGCAAAAGCAGTCATTTCAAAATTTTGAGACAAAGGATTTTAATTGAATTAAGAAGTCACTAAACATAAAGATTTATATTTTTAGATAAGAAAAATGATGAATAAAGGGCAATGTGAGTTGCAGTGATTTCAAAGAAGCATATATAAATAAAAATAGTCTTAAACCACATAATCATAGTAATTCATGAACACACAATGAAACAACCACAGAACTTCCTGCTCAGTGTTCCCAGCAAATAAAAAGGGATTTTGCATTCATTAAACTTCTTAAGTAATTTTATTTTAATCTTTAACAGTCAGAGCCCTAGATCTCTCTATTTTGTAATTCTGAAGTACTTATGTCAATAAATGTCTCAAGACCCACATGATGGTTAAATTATGAGGTTGAAACCTCAATTTGTTTTATAAACCTTTCCCTAAAAATTTTGGGACAAATTTCAAGGAAACAATTCACTAGTTGTGATTCATTTATAATTAACCAGAATCTAAATAAAGGTAGCATTCCATTTTGAGGAAGAATTATTGGTGTGTTGGAGACACAGGTGATGTTTCTGTAAAAGACAATAGTATCAGCAAACTCTTTCCAAGAACATCTACTGTTTGGATAAGTCAGTTTATGTATGGTGATGGGACATTTTAGATAACTAATTTATTTATCTTTTTGATTATTTAGATATATGCAAGGTAGGTAGGCACTATAGCTGTGTGATCTCGGGTAAGTTATTTAACTTTTCTAAACTTTAGTTTCTTCATTTATGAAGTGAGGATATTAATACCTACTATATCAAGTTGTGTGAATTAAATGAGAAAGTGTGTGTAAATGCTTGGCACAATGCCTGGAAAGTGAAAAGTACTGAATAAATGATTGTTATTATTATACAGCATTATATATTATGTATACATATATAACAATTATATTTTAATTTCTTATGTAGTCATTATTATAATAGTAAGATATAATTTATCTGCAAAGCACTTCTCAACATCATTCCCTTTTGACTTGAACTCCTTCAAACGTGCTTAGAACTGTGAAGCAAATGGCTACAGCTTAATGAGTGGTTATAAGAGTACTCTGTTTTTCTTCTCTTTCATACTTTTCTCCTTCCCAAACTTTTAAACATATCCTAAATTTATCTCCTTTACCCCTGCCCAACCACCCACCCCACAATTAAAAGGAATTGTCTTTAAGGACACAGGGCTCACTGTGGATTCCCTCCCTTCCCCTCCCCTCCCTCCCTTCCTCCTTTCCTTTCTCTTTTCCCCGTTACCCTCACAGTCCCTGGAACATTGCTTAGGAGGTTTTTGCCAGCAGAAGTTGAATAAATGTCTGAATGAAAGTTTACAAATATCCCAGTTATTTATTCACTTAACGAAGGGCCACATGCCTGGATCCAATGCTGTTGTAGTAAACATTGACCCAGCCCTGTCCAGGTCACTAGCTGATCCGAGAGAGAGTCGTACAAAAGTGCAATTACAAAACAGGGGTCAAGGGTCATTGTTATGGGATTACTGGGACGTGAGAGAAGACTTCCTGAGCATGAGAGGATGGGCAGCCCTGAAGCAGGCAAAGGAAAAGTGGCACGGCAGGAAGCGGGTCAGATGAGGGGGCCTGGTTTGTGCGAGAACATGACAAACCAGTGTTCCTGAAGCCTAAAGGGAAGGTGAGACAAGGCAGAGGAGGCTGGCGGGGCCAGGTCACGGAGTCTCCTGTGCCACACTGAGAGTCCGGACTTGAGCTTGTGGAGGTGAGAGATAAGCGTTGAGCGGTTTTGACCTTTCTTGCATTTTTCACTTTAACTTCTTGACTTTTTCCTGTTGGTATTGACTTCCCTCTATTGCCTCCAGTGTCAAGAATAGAATCTTGGCTCTCCCTGAAAATGTGTATTCCTGAGAAATTGGAGTCCACAGGGAACAGAAAGAAGCTATCGGTGTATTTGATACTGGGCTTTCCCTGGGGACATGTGTGTTTCTTTTCGGTTCAGAGCTTATTTTCACTTTTTAAATGATCTATCGTCAACTTTTTCTCTACTCAAGTGGAAAGTTTCTAGATTTTATTCTCATGTTTCATATTCCTTATTTCTGTTTTAAAAGAAAGTTTCTGACTCTTAAATATGATTATTCTATTAGTAAAGTGAGAAGGCCGGGTGTGGTGGCTCACACCTGTAATCCCAGTGCTTTGGGAGGCTGAGGTAGTGGATCACCTGAGGTCAGGAGTTCGAGACCAGCCTGACCAACATGATGAAACCCCCATCTCTACTAAATAAAAAAATTAGCCGGGCATGGTGGCGCATGCCTGTAATCCCAGCTACTTGGGAGGCCCAGGCAGAAGAATTGCTTGAACCTGGAGGCGGAGGTTGCAGTGAGCCAAGATCGCGCCATTGCACTCAAGCCTGGGCAACAAGAGTGAAACTCTGTCTCAAAAATAAATAAATAAATAAAGTGAGAAAAACAATTATTCAAAGGCACTTATTTATTGTAATAGACAATTATATTTATTATAAAAGTGGCCTCTTCAAGAGCTACTGCAATAACAATGACAACTTGGACTATAGCTAAAGTTATGTTCATTTACTCAATGAATTCTTTTTTCTTTCTTTCTTCTTGGAGATTGAATTTAAGGGAAATTTAATCCTAGCTAATGCTTTCATTTTTCATTTTGTCATTGCTGTTGGCTTTGTTTTCCCTCAGATCTGATTGTCACATATCTATATATTACAGTCTTTGTCTGTAACTTTTTTTCACAGTTTTTTAAAATTTCTTTTTATTATTATTTATTTATTTATTTTTTGAGATGGAGTTTCACTCTTATTGCCTAGGTTAGAGTGCAATGGCACGATGTTGGCTCACTGCAACCTCCACCTCCTGGGTTCAAGTGATTCTCCTGCCTCAGCCTCCCGAGTAGTTGAGATTACAGGCACCCGCCACCATGCCTGGCTAATTTTTATATTTTAGTAGAGATGGGATTTCACCATGTTAGTCAGGCTGGTCTCGAACTCCTGACCTCAGGTGATCCACCCACCTCAGCCTCCCAAAGTACTGGGATTACAGGCGTGAGCCACTGCCCCCAGCCTCTTTTATTTCTTAAAATAGGTGTTCCTGGTTTTTTTTTGAGCATTGAATTTTTTAAAAAGCATTCTTGTTTGTATAATTTAAAATTCAGTGTCCCCCTCTGTCACCCCTAAATTTTATTAAAAAGGAACAGGTAAAAAGTAAAATGAGAAAGAAAGGGCACCCTGAGTGATTTCTATTTAATGTGGTTTCATATATTAGTTAAAATATATGATTTTAATTAGGAAGCAAACTCAGCTGTGCTTTCAGATTATTAAGCAATATTAATTTTTCCCCTCCAGAAAGCCTTTCAGATATTAGTCATTGATTTATGATCATGGGATGTAGCTTCTTTGTCTGCAAATAACCAGTTGGCTTTAGTGTCTTTTGGTAGGAAGAGCAGAGGTTAGGGTCATCTATAGGCAAATAAGGATGGTCACCTTGTGGGTTTTCCAAGTCCCAAGGTCAAGCTGGCAGTGCTGGGCATGACATAATTGCTGGTGGAGCTAAAATGATCTGAAGCATTTGCATTTGTTGCACCCCCAAGACCATCATCACCAAATCTAGTCAAAGCCATTCTGTACTTCTACAGACCATCCTGAAAAAGTGGCAAGTTGTCTCTTTACAATTTCTTTCTTTCTCCTTTGTGTTCATCTTACCCCGATTTCATCTGAATGAAGTGGCAGTGGCAGTGGTGAGCTACACCTCCTAAGGGCTGACTTTTACTAGGGTATTTAGTATCTTCTGACCCTTTTGATCCTTTGAATGGTGAGGCCACGCTTTGGCTTATACTGCAAAATAATCCAACAGCCAGGCTGGTGGCCCTTACGGAGTTACACTCCAACTTCTGGGCTCAGAGCCTTGTTCTTTCTTTTATCTGGCATTATCAGTTATTGTAGTATTTTTGGCTCCTTAAGGCTAGCTTGATACAGTGTCATATTTTGATATGAAAGATAACAAGATATGATAGTACCACAAAGGGCAATGCTTAAGATTTGCAATGGATGTATTTTTCATTGTCTCCAATAAGAATTTTTCATTAGGTAGCATTTTCAGATAACTCCATTTTGATATTTATCTCTTTTATTTGGGCTATTTATTATGTCCCTCAAACTAGATTATGAGTTTTCTAAAGGCAGAAAGCATATTTCACTCACCTTTGATTCCCCATTCCCACAAGATCTAATATGAATTACAGAGAGCTGTTCAGCAAATACTTGTTGCATCAATGGAATTACAGCAGTAACACATATATTGACCTGGAACCAGAATCATGTTCTGAATGCAGAAGTACGTACTTTTCTTTTTCTTTCTTGAGAACGCTGGATCTTTTTAAAAATGTTAATTTGCAGTTTGAAGCTGTTTAGGTTAAAAAAAAAATACAAGAAGCAGCAGCAAAAGAGACCAAGTAGGCACTTTTGGATACTATAATTACATATGAGGCTTGTTTTTATTATAGTTCTTCAGGCTTAATCATGCTTTTGATTCCATGAAATGTCATAGAACCACAAGATGGAGAAGGTCTCAAAAGACCTCTTAGTCTCTGTGTCTAAAGAGACATGAGTTTAAACTTCTGCAAGCATTTGCTTACCCTATAGTTTTCTTTTAAAATATCAAAGAAAAAAAGGACACGTCAAGGTCCAAACAATTTTTAAATAAATACTTTTTTTTATGACTTTTTCACCTATGGTTTAACCATCAGATATGACTTTTTATTTCAGTTCCTTCTTTTCTTGCCAATTATGGGAGATTTTTTTTTCTCTGACCTCTTTCTTTTTTTCTGTACAAATTTTTATTGTGTACATTTGAGGTTTACAACGTGGTATTACGTGATACGTATAGATAGTAAAATACGTACGGCCAGGCGCAATGGCTCACGCCTGTAATCCCAGCACTTTGGGAGGCCGAGGTGGGAGGACCACGAGGTCAGGAGATCGAGACCATCCTGGCTAACACGGCGAAACCCCGTCTCTACTAAAAAAAATACAAAAAATCAGCCGGGTATGGTGGCGGGCGCCTGTAGCCGCAGCTATTCGGGAGGCTGAGGCAGGAGAATCACTTGAACCCGGGAGGCAGAGCTTGCAGTGAGCCGAGATAGCACCACTGCAGTCCGGCCTGGGCGAAAGAGCAAGACTCTGTCTCAAAAAAAAAAAAAAACAAAAAAAACCCAAAAAAACTTACTATAGTAAAGTAGATTAACACATCTATCATTTAACAGTTACTTTTTTGCGTGACAATAACAGCTGAAATCTACTTATTTAACCAAAATCCCCAATACAATACAATTTCATTTTATTTCTTATTTCTTATAATTATAATTATAATTATATTTGAAATGGAGTCTTGCTCCTGTCACCCAGGCTGGAGTGCAATGGCGCCATCTTGGCTCACTGCAACCTCCGCCTCCCGGGTTCAAGAGATTCTCCTACCTCAGCCTCTCGAGTAGCTGGGATTACAGGTGCCTGCCACCACGCCCAGCTAATTTTTTGTATTTTTAGTAGAGACGGGGTTTTAGCATGTTGGCCAGGCTGGTCTCAAACTTCAGACCTCAGGAGATCCACCTGCCTCGGCCTCCCAAAGTGCTGGGATTACAGGCATGAGCCACCGTGCCCGGCCACAATTTTATTAACTGTAGTTCACATATTGTACCTTAGATCTCAAGACCTGTTTATCTTACATATCTACTATTTTTTATCCTTTTACCTACATTTCCCAATTTCCTACCTTGCTACTCTCATGGGAACTACTGTTTCATTCTCTATCTCTGTGTATTTGAGCTTTTTTTTTCTTTTTTAAATTCCACATATAAGTGAGATCATGTAATATTTTTCTTTCTATGTCTGGCTTATTTCACTTAGCATAACATCCTTCTGTCTTCCTGGTCCATCCATGTTGTGGCAAGTGGCAGGATCTCTGTTTTAAAGCCTAAACAATATTCTACTGTACACACACACACACACACACACAAACACACACACACACACCCCACCACCACATTTTCTTTATCTACTCATCCATCTATGGGCATTTAGGTTGTTTCCATATCTTAGCTATTGTTAATAATGCATCAGTGAACCTGGGAGTGCAGATATCTTTATGAAGTGGTGATTTTGTCTCCTTTGGGGATATACCCAGAAGAAGAATTTCTGGGTCTTATGGTACTCTATTTTTAATTATTTTTGGAATCTCCATACTGTTTTCCATAATGACCGTACCAATCTACATTTCTAACAACTTTGTACAATGGTTCCCTTCACTGCATACCCTTGTTAACATTTGTTATTTCTTGACTTTTTGATAATAGTCATCCAAACAGGTGCGAGGTGATACCTCATTGTGGTTTTAATTTGCATTTCCCTGATAGTTAGTGATGTTGAGAACATTTTCATATACCTGTTGGCCATTTTTATGTCTTTTTTTTGGAGAAATATCTATTCAGCTACTTTTCCCATTTTAAAAATCAGATTATTTGCTTTTCTGCTATTAAGTTGTAAGAGTTCTTTATAAATTTTGGATATTAAGCCCTCCTCAGATATTTGGTTTGCAATTATTTTTTCCCAGCTCATAGTTGCCTTTTCACTTTGTTCTTTTCTTTGCTGTGTATAAACTTTTTAGTTTGATATTTATTAATTTTGTTTTTGTAGTAAAAGCTTTTGGTGTGTTATCCAAAAAATATCATCACCAAGACCAATGTTAAGGAGGTTTTCTTCTATGTTCTCATCTAGGAATTTTATAATTTCAGGTCTTACATTTTTGGTCTCATATCCATTTGGAGTTTCTTTTTGTATATGGTGTAAGTTAAGGGTCTAATTTTATTCTTTTGCATGTGTAAATCCAGTTTTCCTGTTGAAGAAACTATCTGTTCCTCATTCTGTCTTCTTGGTATCCTCGTCAAAACTTAGTTGACCGTATCTATTTAGATTTATTTCTGGGCTCTCTATCCTGCTCCATTGGCCTATGTTTCTGCTTCTATGCCAGCATTATACTTTTTCCCTTCCCTTTTTTTTTTTTTTTTGGTTGTTGTTGTTGTTGAGACAGGGTCTCACTCTGTCACCCAGGCTGGAGTGCAGTGGCACGAACATGACTCACTGCAGCCTCTACCTCCCAGGCTTAAGGGATCCTCCCACCTCAGCTTCCCGAGTAGCTGGGACCACAGGTATGTGCCACCACTCCCGGTTAATTTTTGTATTTCTTGTAGAGACGAGGTTTTGCCGTGTTGCCCAGGCCAGTCTCAAACTCCTGAGCTCAAGCAATCCTCCTGCCTCAGCCTCTCAAAGTACTGAGATTACAGGTGTGACCTATCACACTCAGCACTTTTTTGCTTACTATTGCTTTGCTATATAATTTCAAACCAGGAAGTATCATACCTCCAACTTTGCTTTTGTTTCGTAGTACTGCTTTGGCTATTTGGATTTTTTTGTATGTGGTTCCATACAAATTTTAGGATTGTTTTTTCTATTTCTGTGAAAAAAGCCATTGGAATTTTGGTAGGGGTTGCATTAAATCTGGGTATTGCTTTGGGTGGTATGGACATAAAAAATCCGGTTTCTTTTCCACTTGCATAAATCTTTTGGCTTTTCTTCTTCTCTTTTCAAATAGAACTTTAAACTCCTCACTTTTCTACTATGCAGAACAATTTAACAGACAGCACTTGTTTCTTGAGCATGCACCAGCAGGATATGGGGTGAGTCTTACCCTTGACCAGTAGTTATTAATCAAGACATCTATTCCAGGACAAATACGATGCTTTCCCTAGCAGGGATTTGGGTGAATGAGATTTTTCTTCATCTCATTACGTTTTCACATATACTTCTAAATAAATGATTCCCTTCCTTTGTTCTTTCAACATAGTGCTTAATTTCCAGAAATACAACCTTGTTTCCTCTCTTTTTGGTTCTCTGCTCAGGTCAACACCCGTCATCTAGTTTTAGACCCACAGCTGATTACATGGTTCTAAAATAAGCCAGACTGCTCCAGATTGTAGCATTTATAGGTTGTCGAAAGTGCTGGTGACTCAGTTCCTGGAGTTTGTCAAACACCACCACTGCCAACACAAGCTATGTTTTGCCATCATCTTCATTATTATTGTCGTCATCCTCATTATCTTTTGCTTTCCATTGGATTTCTAGGTTTCCCACTCTGCTTATTTTGTTCTACTAGTGAGCTGTTCTTTTTTTTTTGGTACTCTTTAAAAGAATTCTAAAGGTTAAAATAGCATATGTAATAGTTGCTTGATGGATTCACTTTGGCCGATTCAAGGCATATTGATCATATGAAGGCTGATCATTTGGTTGGGGACTTCTTGTCCTGCTGTCTTAAGAAAGACTTTTGAAAAATGTGGTGATAGAAGCACCATGCAGCATGCTAAGGGAGCCATGCTATGGTCTGAATGTGCCCTCCCCAAATTCATGTGTTGAAACTTAATTGCCAATGTGATAGTATTAAGAGGTGGGGGTCTAAGTCATGAGGGCGGAGCCTTTGGGATTAGCATGTTTAAAAGAGGTGTGAGGGAACTGGTCACACTTTCTGCTACATGAGGATGCAGTAAGAGGTGCCATCTTGGAGATAGAGAGCAGTTCTCACCAGACACTAAATCTGCTGGTGCCTTCATCTTGGACTTTCCAGCCTCCAGAACTGTGAGAACATAGATTTGGCATGGCCACTTTCCCCTTCCAACTCATCCATCGGGGAGTAGGTAACAATGTGTTATGGCTGCTGAGCTTTCTCCCTACAAAGGAAACACCAGGAATGACGAAGCAATCATTTCCCCCAACAGTCCTTTGCTTCTTTTTTTTTATTTTTTCTTTTTTTTAAAATTATATTTTCAATTGTTTTCAACTTTTATTTTAGGTTCATGGGGTACATGTGCAGGTTGTTATATGGGTAAATTGCATGTTGCAGGGATTTGGCGTACTAATAATTTTGTCACCCAGGTAATCAACATAGTACCCAATAGGTAGTTTTTAAATCCTCACCCTTCTCCCACCTTCTACCCTCAAGAAGGCCCTGGTGTCAATTGTTCTGTTGTTTGTGTCCATGTGTACTAAATGTTTACCTTCCACTTATTTTATTTATTTATTTATTTATTTATTTATTTATTTTTTATTTTCTTATTATTATACTTTAAGTTTTAGGGTACATGTGCACAACGTGCAGGTTTGTTACATATGTATACATGTGCCATGTTGGTGTGCTGCACTCATTAACTCGTCTTTTAGCATTAGATATATCTCCTAATGCTATCCCTTTCCCCTCCCCCCACCCCACAACAGTCCCCGGTGTGTGATGTTCCCCTTCCTGTGTCCATGTGTTCTCATTATTCAATTCCCACCTATGAGTGAGAATATGCGGTGTTTGGTTTTTGTCCTTGCGATAGTTTGCTGAGAATAATGGTTTCTAGCTTCATGTCCCTACAAAGGACATGAACTCATCATTTTTAATGGCTGCATAGTATTCCATGGTGTATATGTGCCACATTTTCTTAATCCAGGCTATCATTGTTGGACATTTGGGTTGATTCCAAGTCTTTGCTATTGTGAATAGTGCCGCAATAAACATACGTGTGCATGTGTCTTTATAGCAGCATGATTTATAGTCCTTTGGGTATATACCCAGTAATGGGATGGCCGGGTCACATGGTATTTCTAGTTCTAGATCCCTGAGGAATCGCCACACTAACTTCCACAATGGTTGAACTAGTTTACCCTCCCACCAACACTGTAAAAGTGTTCCTATTTCTCCACATCCTCTCCAGCCCCTGTTGTTTCCTGACTTTTTAATGATCACCATTCTAACTGGTGTGAGATGGTATCTCACTGTCGTTTTGATTTGCATTTCTCTGATGGCCAGTGATGGTGAGCATTTTTTCATGTGTTTTTTGGCTGTATAAATGTCTTATTTTGAGAAGTGTCTGTTCATATCCTTCGCCCACTTTTTGATGGGGTTGTTTGTTTTTTTCTTGTAAATTTGTTTGAGTTCACTGCAGATTCTGGATGTTAGCCCTTTGTCAGATGAGTAGGTTGCATAAATTTTCTCCCATTCTGTAGGTTGCCTGTTCACTCTGATGGTAGTTTCTTTTGCTGTGCAGAAGCTCTTTAGTTTAATTAGATCCCATTTGTCAATTTTGGCTTTTGGTGTTTTAGACATGAAGTCGTTGCCCATACCTATGTCCTGAATGGTATTGCCTAGGTTTTCTTCTAGGGTTTTTATGGTTTTAGGTCTAATATGTAAGTCTTTAATCCATCTTGAATTAATTTTTGTATAAGGTGTAAGGAAGGGATCCAGTTTCAGCTTTCTACATATGGCTAGCCAGTTTTCCCAACACCATTTATTAAATAGGGAATCCTTTCCCCATTGCATGTTTTTGTCAGGTTTGTCAAAGATCTGATAGTTGTAGATATGCAGCATTATTTCTGAGGGCTCTGTTCTGTTCCATTGGTCTATATCTCTGTTTTGGTACCAGTACCATGCTGTCTTGGTTACTGTAGCCTTGTAGTATAGTTTGAAGTCAGGTAGTGTGATGCCTCCAGCTTTGTTCTTTTGGCTTAGGATTGACTTGGCAATGCGGGCTCTTTTTTGGTTCCATATGAACTTTAAAGTAGTTTTTTACCTTCCACTTATAAGTGAGAATATGCAGTATTTGCTTTTCTGTTCCTGCTTTAATTCACTTAGGATAATGGCCTCCAGCTGCATCCATGGCACTGCACAGGACATGATCTCGTTCTTTTTTTTATGGCTGTGCAGTATTCTATTGTGTATATGTACCACACTTTCTAAGTCCAGGTTGATTCCATGTCTTTGCTATTGTGAGTAGTGCTGCAATGGACGTACATGTGCGTGTGTCTTTATGGTAAAACAACTGATATTCCAGTAATGGGACTGCAAGATCGAATGGTAGCTCTGTTTTAAGTTCTTTGAGAAATCTCCAAACTGCTTTCCTGTGGCTGAACTAATTTACATTCCCACCAGCAGTGTATAAGCTTTCCCTTTTCTCCATGGCCTGATCAGCATCTGTTATGTTTTGACTTTTTAATAATAGCCATTCTGAATGGTGTGAGGTGGTATCTCATTGTGGTTTTCATTTGCATTTCTCCAATGATTACTGATGTTAAGCATTTTTTCTTATACTTGTTGGCAGCATGTATGTATTTTGAGATGTGTCCTTTGCCCATTTTTAATGGACTTATTTGTTTTTTGCTTGTTAATTCTGGATATTAGAACTTTAGTTCCTTATAGATTCTGGATATTAGACCTTTGTCAGATATGTAGTGTGCGAATATTTTTTCCCATTTTGTAGGTTGCTTGTTTACTCTGTGATAGTCTCTTTTGCTATGCAGAAACTCTTTAGTTTAATTAGGTCCCACTTGTCAATTTGTGTTTTTGTTGCAATTGTTTTTGGAGTCTTCATCATAAAATCTTTGCCAGGACCAATGGCCAGAATGGTATTTCCTAGGTTTTCTTTTAGGATTTTAATAGTTTTAGGTTTTACATTTACGCCTTTGATCCATTTTGAGTTGATTTTTGTATATAGTGAGAGGAAGTGGTCCAGTTTCAATCTTCTCCATATGACTAGCCAGTTATCCCAGCACCATTTATTGAATAGGGAGTCCTTTCCCCTTTGCTTGTTATTCTTGGCTTTGTCAAAGATCAGATGGTTGTAGGTGTGCAGATTTATTTCTAGGTTCTCTAACCTGTTCCGTTGGTCTAGGTGTCTTTTTTTATTTTTTTACAAGTACCATGCTATTTTAGTTACTGTTGACTTGTAGCATAGTTTAAAGTCATATAGTGTGATGTCTCTAGCTTTGTTCTTTTTGCTTAGGATTTCTCTAGCTATTCAGGATCTTTTTTGGTTCAAAATTATTTTTAGAATAGTTTTTCTAATTCTGTGAAGAAGAATGTCTTTGGTAGTTTGATAGGAATAGCATTAAATCTGTAAATTGCTTTGGGTAGTATGGCCATTTTAACAATATTGATTCTTCTTATCCATGAGCATGGAATGTTTTTCCGTTGGTTTGTGTCATCTCTGCTTTCTTTCAGCAGTGTTTTAAAATTCTTATTGTAGAGATCTTTCACCTCCCTGGTTAGCTGTATTCCTAGGTTCTTTATTCTTTTTGTGGCTATTGTGAATGGGATTGCATTCTTGATTTGGCTCTCAGCTTGGATGTTATTGGTGTATAGAAATACTACTGATTTTAGTATATTGGTCTTTTATCCTGAAACTTTGCCTAAGTTATTTATCTGATCTAAGAGACTTGGGCAGAGATTAGGGGATTCTCTAGGTAAAGAACCATATCATTAGTAAAGAGAGACAGTCTGACTTCCCGTCTTTCTATTTGGATGCCTTTTATTTCTTCCCCTTGCCTAATTGCTGTGGCTAGGACTTTTAGATCTCAAGTTTTGGTCAATCAATTCAGTGACTGGGACATTAACCCTGTGGTTAACCAACAGTGGGCTATCTATCCCCCTCATGGGAGGAGATCAGCAGGCTTTCACAAGGCCCTTGCCTCAGTCACAACCTCTGATCCTCTGGCTTTGATCCTGGGACTATCGAGAGGCAATGTGAATTTTCGCCTCTACAAGGTTCTGAAATATGTCAGAAATGTATGTTAATTAAACCAATTTTAAGTACCGTCTACATCCAAAGCTAAGAAAATCTATTATTCTATTTCCCATCCTAAATTATCCGCTATACTCCCAATTGTGGCTTATCTGAAAATGATTTCCCAAGAGAAGAAACCCTCCAGTGGATATTCCACCCTTGGTTTAGGCTTGGTGTGACTTATTATTATGATGCACCAACAATTCTGAATAATGTCAACGATTGAAAACACTCTTCACCATGGAGAGGACACCTCTTACTGCTTTGCTCTTTGTTTAGTTAGTCAGTGTTGTCAGAAGTTCTACAGTGAGATCAAGTGATATCATAAAATGCTCCAAAATGAAGTGCATGGAGACCCTGTAGTAATAAAAGGCCTGGCAAGATAGAGATGTTCCACATTTGGGTATAAGCCTCCTCCCATCATCAAATTCCCAGAGAGGAATTAAGGCCTGAAGATTAAATCCCCTTGCAAGCTAAAGTTAAAAGACATGAAAGCTTCAGGGAATCGAATCCCCTCAGTAATTTAAATTCTCCTACTCTTGTGAGTTAAAAATCTAAAGACATGAAAGTGCCCTCCTCAGTTTCTTTTTCTGCTCAGTCTCATTGAGAGGGTGGGGGGGGCTCCTGTGGCACCTATAGCTTGGGATTCCTCTCCCTGGGAGGAGTATGGGTCCTTCATGGACTCCAGAATTGTTCTGAAGCAACAATTTTGGTGTTTCATCTTAATATGCTGCACACATTTGTCAGTACTGGCCATATTCACCAAATTAACAAAAAATCAATTTTCAGGCTCTAGAGCAGTTATCCCAGGGACAGTTATTTCCCTAGAACCCGGTATTTTATGTTACCAAATACTCTAAGTTTCCTGAGTGAAAAGTAGAAAAAGAAAGCCTTCTTTGTTTTAATGTCTCTAAGACACAAGAAGGTCAATGTCAAGCTTCTAGAATCCTCTTAACAATGCATGCTGTAAGCCAAAGCTGAGTAGGGAGAAATCTCCAAGAGAAACTAATATGACCTTGCATATCTACCATACCTGAAAGGAATATTCACCTGTACATCCATTCTCATTTCCAACAGAATATCATTTGAGGCCAGGTGCGGTAGCTTACACCTGTAATGCTAGCACTTTGGGAGGCCAAGAGGGTGGATCATGAAGTCAAGAGATCAAGACCATCATGGCCAACATGGTGAAACCTCGTCTCTACTAAAAAAACAAAAATAAGCTGGACAGGGGTCACACACAGGTCACACACGAGTCATTCACGGGTCAGCAATGATTCAGTCATGGGTCACACACCGGTCACACACGTCAGTCACATCCCCCCCAACACATCAGCTATGTGTCAGCACATACCTGCCATGTGTCAGAAATGTGTCAGCCAGGTGTCAGTCATGTGTCACACACGTGTCAGCCACATGTCAGCCACATGTCACACACATGTCATTTATTATTACATTATTATTATTATTATTATTATGTAATATTATTATTACATGTTATTTTCTTGTATTGTAGGTTGGTGCAAAAGTAATTGCGAGTTTTGCCATTGAAAATAATAAATATCCTAGACAGTTGAACTGCCTTCTTTTCTTTCCTTTATCCCCCATCTCCCACTACCTTATGTTTGTTCATTATGGTTAAATTCACAAATTAATACAAGATTATGTGATATTGAATAGAAGGTTATCAGTATAGAACCAGAGAAGCATGAACATTACTCAGAGATCCTGGTCTTGGAATGGAAACAATAAATAACAGTGAGACTTTGAGTTGACTGCTTTTTAAATATTAGGGCAAAGGATATGCATGTTTTTTAGTTGGACAAGGAATTTTTCATTGCATTATGCTATGTAGAAGCATTTTTTTAGAAGTGTAGAAGAAGGGTGTACATTGGTGTAGGATGGATTAAGCGTGGACCTCAGTGGACATTTTTATCCTTTGTGATTGCCCAGTCTCTGAATCCTTATCATACATTTGGGGGATTCCCTACCTTTTGAGGCAGAGCCAGTTTCCAATATTAAAACCAAAAATGTCAAACATTTGCTTGTAACTAGGGCATGGTCAGTTTCTCCAGAATTTGAATTAGCATTCAGTGACAGGAAGACTCAGGTATCACACAGATCCATTCTGGTGAGTCTGGAAGTTGTGATTGCAGCTACTTCCAGCCTCCAATGGTAGATTGGAAGAAATTCTAGTGACACCACACAGCACCCAGTGTTGGTGGCATTGCAGTGCAAGCTATGCCCATTGAAGGTGACAGTAATGCTTTTATGGATTAAGTTCTGAGAAGTATTGAGGGTGCTCTGGTTTCTTGGCTGTTGTAGCCTCCACGTCTGTTCTTTCATGTTGCAAATATTCTACAAGCTACTCAAAATGTTTTACGTACGTTCCCTTTCTGCTTTATGAGCCAGAGTTGCCTTCTAATCATTGCACCTAAGTACCCTGACTAATACAAATGAATTGGTTAATTTTATTAAAATGTAGATAATAAAGTGAAAGATATTGTCCAGAAAATAGAACTAGAGGTTAAAAATCAAAGGAAAAAAGATGAGAAAATTGGAGGTCAAACAAGAAGAACAAACATCCAACGAAGGAAGTGATCCAGAAAGATAGAACTGAGAAAACGTAAAGGAAGAAATTATCAAATAAATAATATAGGAAAATTTCTCTTTACTGAAGGCTGAAAGTTTCTAGACTGAAAGGGTCCACCAATTACCCAGATCAACAAATGCAAAAAAACCCACATCAAGTTATAGAGGAAAAAACAGGTCACGATCAAAGGACAGCAATTCAAATGGCTAAAATAAAGGATTCTAGAAGATAGTAAAGAAATACCTTCAAAATTCTAAGGGGATGTGACTTCAACTTAGGTTTCCATATCCCGTAAATCAATCAATCAATCAATCAAGATACATGAGAAGTCCAAAAACTAATTTTTCATGTATCTTTTCTCAGGAAGTTATTGCAGAACATGTTTTAGCAATTGATAGGGTAAAATGAAAAATAGACATTACTTCAAGGAATCAGGGGATCCAATACAGGAGAGAAGTGGAGGGGAAGTTTCAGTATAAACAGCTAAGCATCAGGGAAAGGAAGCTACCAGTTCTCCTTAGAGCTGGATGGACAGTTTCATCCTGAAAGAGAAAAATGATATAACTAAATTAAATGGTTGGCTAGCATTTGAGTTAAATAATTATTGATAGGTACACATCAAAACAGCTGCAGCATTTGAAAAAAACTTGGAATGGGCACAGAAAACCAAGCAGTGATAAATAAAGCAATCACTAACTATGCTTGTAATCAGTAGCAATGATAAATAAAGCAATCACTAACTATGCCTGTAAGTAGCTGGTGTTCTGCTACTCCTGAGGCTGAGAGGCAGGAGAATCACTTGAATCTGGGAGGCGGAGGTTGTGGTGAGCTGAGATCACGCCATTGCACTCCAGCCTGGGCAACAAGAGCGAAACTCCATCTCAAAAAAAAAAAAAAGAAAAAAAAGAAAAGAAAAAGAAATACCAGAAAACTGTATGTGAATGGGAATGTAATAAGAATAAACTATTTGACTTGGAAATAAACAATATTTACATAATAAAAATATAAGCACTGTGATATAAGAGGAAGTGTAGGGAAGAAAGGAGGTGGAGGGTTGGTGGGAATGTAATAGAGCTAAATACTAACAGAAGTCACTAGATAATGTATAAGATACATTAATCAGGAAATAAATGCACAAGCACATTATTTAGAGAAATGAAGTTGAATACCAGAAGACATAATTCATTATGTTTGCAGTAGTTACCTCTCGTTGTCAGACTGAGGCATAGTAAAAGACAGCTTTAAGTATTTTATTACTATTTGATTTAATTATTAAGGAAAATTGTAAATTGAATTGCATCACATGCACTGTTAACTTGAAGTCAACTGTGAAATGAAGCCAACTGTATGTATTGGTCATAAAGAGAGAAAACTATATTTATTTGTCCCATTGTACAAGCCTACTCCAGCTTCAATTCCTTCCGTCCTCCCTCTTTTCCTTTCCATTAAAACAGAAGCTTCCCTTGCCCTAGGTAAAGGGAGGTATCAATTGAAAGACAAAGAGTGATTAAAGTCACGTATTATTTGCTTTGGAGCTTCCAAGTCTGCAGGTCTTGATAATTTAGAGATTATTAATAAATAATTTTACCTGACTTGAATATCACATTACTCATTAATTTTGCAACCTAATCCCAAACTATATTGTGAATTATTGAAACAAAAGATAATACATCTTTATCCTTATAATAATAGTTATATATTATTGAAAGCTTGCCCCTTGCTAGATCTGTTCTAGGTATTTTATGTATTTCATCTAATTTATTCCTCATAGAAACCCTATCAAGTAGGGCTATCATTAATCTCATATTTAGTGGAAACTGATACTCCATATTGTCCTTGGATTGTGGCTGGAAATATTCTCTGTTCTTTTTTTGCTGATATCCAGTAATTTGAGATCATGCACTTAGATATACTTGAAAAGAGTGTATACACCTTCCAAGTCTTATGATTGCCATTTTTTGTTCATGAAACCTTTTTCTGCAACATTCAGTGGTGCAGCTGCAGATCAGGGAGCCGGGGTGTAGGCAGAACGTCTTTCTGTAAGTTCCCGCTGGGCTCAAGCTCTAACTCATTTCGATTATGCTACAATAACTGGCATTAATGCTGTATTTCTTTGTCCCTTCTGAACCCATGGCTGCAGGATATTTTTTACAATGTGGCATTCGAGACAGCAGCTCCTCATCAAATGGAGTTGTCTCAATCTGTTTGCCTTCCTTGATGTATGAGGCCCTTATGAAATGTAATCCTTAGTTCTAAACAATAGTATTCTGGTAAGGTTTGGCTTTCTCCCACTCCCAGATAACTATACAGATTACAAAGTGCTTTCACATGTAATGTTTTATTTTATCAGTGTAGCAATTCTCTGGGCTACATTTATTCAGTATTTATTACATGCCAGGCCATCTAAATTATATAACCCCCCAATCATTCAAGGTGGACGTTGTTATACCCATTCTATTGATGGGAAAACAGGCTCAGAGAAGTGAAATGGCTTGCGAAGACAACCAGATGGTAAAGGACAGAACTTGGACTAAAACTTGGACTTCTAAAGCAAGTTCTCAGTTTCTTTCAAACACTGTAGATGCCTTTAGGTTTCCAACCATTGAAGTAAATTCCACTCCTTTAGCCAGTTGCCTGGTGGAATATTGTTGTTTAGCAGGAGTTTCACCCATCTTCGTGTGTGTGTGTGTGTGTGTGTGTGTGTGCGCGCGTGTGTGTGTTTGTGTGTGTGTGTGTGTGTGCAACATCTACTTCTTTTAGGCCCTTGAAATGGACCTATTTAGCTGGCCAACCACGAAATCTAATGCCTTATAAGCACAATTATTTGTCTTATGAGACCTAAGCTTTCTACCTCTTGGAAAGACCTGTATATATATGTCATTGGAAAATAAATTCCCAACACTGCTGTCTCTTAACCTGTGTAATGATTCTGCTGACAGATGCTGAGTGAGTATAACTAAAGGGTATATAGATACCAAACCTTACATTAACAAAGAATCAAGGTGAATACATGTGCAGACAACCTTTCTTAAATTTCTTGGACCCCATCTTTGCCTAGTATATCTGAAGCATTTGGATCCTTACTTGAAAGGTGTGTTTTAAAATGAAAACATGGTTATTATGTTTAATTTTCTGTCTCTCTCACCTCTAGGTTTTCTAGTCAAAGTAGATTTCAGGCACTTCTTCTGTTAAGATTGTAATTCTCCATTCTTTTTTCTTTCATATATTTTTTTCTGCAAGTAGAACCTATCACACTATCTTATAGTTGGTTTTTTCTTTAAAATAAAAATTTCTAAGACAGGCACATAAATATTAGAAGCAGTTATCTTGGGGTAGGAGTGCAGGGATTATGCATAGGTATTGTTCTTTTCTCTCTGTACTTTTTTTGTGTTTTGTAATTAGAAAAAAGTTACATAAAAATGTACTTTAGTAATCTCTCTAAGGCCATACTTTATTATTTGTTTATTTATTTTTTTTGAGACGGAGTCTTGCTCTGTCCCCCAGGCTGGAGTGCAGTGGCACGATCTCAGCTCACTGCAAGCTCCGCCTCCCAGGTTCACACCATTCTCCTGCCTCAGCCTCCTGAGTAGCTGGGACTACAGGCGTCCGCCACCACGCCTGGCTAATTTTTTGTATTTTTAGTAGAGACGGGGTGTCACCGTGTTAGCCAGGATGGTTTTGATCTCCTGACCTCATGATCCGCCCACCTCAGCCTCCCAAAGTGCTGGGATTACAGGCGTGAGCCACCACGCCCTGCCACTTTATTTTTTTTTCTTTCTTTTTTGTCAAGGTTTTTTTCTGTCTCTCAGGCTGGAGTGCAATGGCGTTCCAACCTCACTGCAGCCTCAATCTCCCAGGCTAAATCTATCCTCCCACCTCAGCCTCCCTAGTAGCTGGGAGTACGGGAATGTGTTACCACACCTGGCTAAGTTTTTGAAAAAAAAATTATCTTTAGCAGAAACAAGGTCTTGATATGTTGCCCTGGCTGGTCCCCAACTCCTGGGCTCAATCGAATCTCCTGCCTTGGCCTCCCAAAGCGCTGGGATGACAGGTGTGAGCCACGGTGCCTGGCCTGAAGCATGCTTTTTAAAATGGTGATGAATATCTCCACAAAACACAGACATGTGAGGAAATAACAAAAATCAGATAAATTTTAAGGAAAAGCAAGGTATGCTCAGATATATTTATCTTTTCAAATCTGATTTGAACTATACCTGTAACTACTCTGCCAATAAGATTTATTTTCTTCGAGTAGTTTGGAGGAAATTTTTGAGAAGCATTGGGTGAACGGGAAGTGCTCAAGAGATAACCTGATAGGAATGTTCTAAAGAGGATTTCCGTACTGAGAAGAGAGGGAATGATGAGCTCTGAGCTCCTTTTCGGGTCTAAGGTTTTCTAAAGGCCTTTATGGAAGGCAGGCTTTTATAAAAAAGTGGGGAGGAATCTTAGATTTCTAGTTTGGAGGTGGTTCTACTTCAAGAGAGGTTGTTTGTGTTAACTAGTATTTATTTATATAGCACTTTCTCTTCTTCTGTACAAGATCAGATCATAAATTGAATGATGCTTTTCAAGGGCAAAATACCCCTTCTCCAATTGCTACAGGAAATTCACCATGTTTCCCCACTTGTCCAAGACATAGATCAGCTCTCTAGCTGATGATTATGGAGTTCACACTTTATAGCTAAATTTCATATTTTTAGCTCAATTTTTGTTTGTTTGTTTTCTGGTCATGACCCATATACTTATATTCCCAGAGCACAGAAAAGCAAAAGTGCTTGTGTCAGTGGATTTCCCTGGTCTGCTACTGGTTCTACGATCCCCTGGAGGGACTCATAGGACTCAATGTATAGAATGTATAGTCCTACTCACAGCAATTATTTACTGCAGTGAAAGGATTCAGATAAAAATTGGCAAAGGGAACAGGTGCATGTCCAGGGTAAGTTAGGTGCAAATTTCCAGGGGTCCTTTCTTAATGTAGTCACAGAGGACACTCTTAAATTTCTCAGTAATGAGTTGTGACAACAAGTGTGAAATGTTGTCCGTCAGGAAAGCCCGTTAGAGACTCAGTGCCCAGGTTTTTCACTGGGGTCTGGGGGCATGCCCTCTCTACCTGCCTCTGCCTGCCATGTACCCAAATTCCAGACTCCCAGAAGGAAAGCAGGTGTTCACTGTAAACCATATTTGCACAGTTTAGGTACAGTGAGCCATTCTTGCCAGTGAATGGTAGGAATCTTCTGAAATCTAAGTTTCCAGATGTCAGCCTAAAGGCCAACCTTGTAAGCAGGGCTTTCTAAGGATAGCAGTTTTCAAGTCTGCTATGTTAACTCTTTTCTGAACTGTGATCTTTCAGATGTTTTCTGAAAAAGGGATCTAGTCTTGCCAGAAGAGGAAGGGCCTCTGACTCTTCTTTTGTAGATTTTGGAGAGATCCTAAGCACTGAACAAACCTCCCTTCCTTTTAACAACAGAAAGAATAGGAAGAATTATACAGGGACAATCAGTAGGAGATTTTTTTTTTAATCCTTCAAATGAGACCAAATAAGTAGAGGCTTGTCTGCATGGGCATAACAACTTGGTCCAAGTAAATAACCATAAAAGAGATCCTTTACCACAACCCAGTGTCTGCCTTAAGTATGTGTTGGAGCAAGAAAATATATATATACAAGAGCCCCAGTAAGCACTTAGAGGCATCCTGCTGGCTGACTGACAGAGGCTAAATGCTAACTTCAGGTTTAATACACAGTCATCACATTAAACAATATTTACTTGCCAGGATCCTATTGTGTCTGGCTGTTACAGCTCCTTGATGTTTTTCTACTCTCCTTGCCTGGATGTCCTATCCAGCACATTGTCTGTCAGCCCTTTTAATTGCCTTTTTGATGACCCTAAGTTCCCTGTGTGTCTCCTAAGGTGCCATCACTGCAGAATCAAGAGAGTTGCCAGTCTCCTTCCTTGCTTACTTACTAGTGTCTCTTGGTAAAATATGGCTCTCCTGGTTATCTGGTAAAGTAATGGCGGTGGGAGGAGGAAGAGTTAATGGGGCATCATCTCTGAAAAGTTGAGTAGATTGGACTAGACAAAGAATGGCAAATATGTGGCCAGTCCCCTCACTCCAGGCTCCTGGGCCTATGGTGCACAGAGAGCATGGCGTTATTTCTTGTTGTGTCCAACACAGTAATTATTCTGGGCAGCCATTTTCAATTCCTCAAAATTGACATAAAAATTGAAGGCTACTAATTCCTGGCTTAGATTGCTTTTAAAGTCCTTTTAATTTATAAGTTAAGTGATTACTTTATTCTTGTGAAGTGCATATAAGTAAAAACAGGCTAAGTAACATGGCTTAGTACCATGTACTGTGGAATATATATTTTTACTAATTACTGTGGAATATCTGATATTTTTAGGTGAAATGTGGACAAACATTTAACTATTGTAAACTTATTATGTGAATGAGGAGAATTAGTGAACACATCAAACTTATTTGTGAAAATGAAATGAAGTTTAGATTTATTAATATATTATATTTATTTAAAGGAAAAGGAGCCAAATTAAAGGTTATTTGGTAAATAATAGTACAGGTATGGCAAAAATCACATAAGTAGATTCAAATCCTTGCTTCGAAATGTCCTGACCATGTGAATTTGAGACAGATACTTAATCTCTATGGACTTCAGCCCTTTCACTGGTTGAAGGAAGAAAGTACTGCCCGCTTCCAGTGTTGCTGTAAGGATGAGAAGTAATGATATAGAAGGGGGGAAGGGAAGTGCTAGGAAGGGAAGGGCATGGTCCCTGGCGAGGGCTCCACCCTTGGCCTGTGCCCAATGACCTAGGTGAGGACAGATACTCCTGCCTTCCCACCCAAATGTTGCATTTCCCAAGACCACCCTGGCCTGCCATGTCCCCATCATGTGCCTATAAAAACCCTGAGGCCCTAGCAGGCAGACACACAAGCGGCTGGAAGTTAAGAGAAACACATCGGTGGAAGAAGACACAAGTGGCTGGACATCGAGAGGACATGGAGGGGACCATGCTGGAGGAAGAGCACACGACAGATGCTGGCAGGCCAGGAGGCCATCAACAGGTGGGACAAGGCGGCAATTGGAGAAAAGCCCAAGCCGGCGATTGGCCCAACCTCACGGGAAAACCATCTCTCTTCTGGCTTCCCCATGTGCTGAGAGCTATGTCCACTCAATAAAACCTTGCACTCATTCTCCAAGCCCATGCGTGATCTGATTCTTCTGGTACACCAAGGCAAGAAGCTGGGATACAGAAAACCCTCTGTCCTTGTGATAAGGCAGGGGTCTAATTGAGCTAACAGAAGCCGCCTACAAACAGCTAAACTAAAAGAGCACCCTGTAACACACGCCCACTAGGGTTTCAGCTGTAAACATTCACCCCTAGACACTGTCGTGGGGTTGAAGCCCCACAGCCTGCCCGTCTGCATGCTCCCCCTAGAGGCTTGAGCAGTGAGGCACTGAAGAGGCGAGCCACTCCTCCATTGCACGCCCCGTGAGGGGGGCAAGGGAACATTTCCCGTTTCAGTAATATATGTCAAGTTTCTAGCATTGTGACTGACATATAGCAGACACTCAATAATAATCAGAATTAACTAAATGCTTACTATGTGACAAGGTTGTTCCAGAGCTTTATCTGTATCATTCTAATCCTCCAAAAACCTTTATGAGATAGGTACTATTATTGCTACCTTTTTTGCCAGGGAAGAAACTAAGTCACGGAGAGGTTAAGGTGATATAATTTCCCAAGTCACAAGTTAGTAAGTGGTAGAAGGGAGATTGAACCAGGTGGTCTGGCTCTAGAACCTCCAGTTAACTATATTCTAACATCTACCATTTTAAGTACAATCTGCCATCATGTACTGAACGTTACCATTTAGGGGCCTTTCTCCAGGACCCTTTAGGTGGTCCCAGACACATGCTAACAGGGGCACCGAGGGACACTCAGCCTGGCTGGGAGTGGATGGGATGTATGGGGGACTAATGAAGGGACAAGCTGGTTGCTGTTAATGATAGAGCAAGAGGCTCGGATTGTTTTTGATGCATAATGAGAACCAAGTATAGGTATTGATACGCTGATGAAAGTCAGGGATTTTTTAAGGTACTGGACATAAAAAGTGACATGATCAAGGCCTGCTAGTCTAGAGGTGAAGCAGCTGGCTAACAATCCACTGCAGTAAAGAGGAACAGATGGTATGAGATGAGTCTACATGAAGCACAGCAGAGACACAAGGGGGAGACGGTCAATTCTGCTCTGAGAGGAAGGGGCAGGGAAGGCTTCATAAGGAGATGATGTAAGCTGGTTTTACAAGGTCCTTGGAAGGTTTTGAGCAGAATGTCATGGCCAGAAACATACATTTCATTAAATAGCCTATTTCCCATCCACCAACTTAGGAAAAGGAGGGCCTGACTCCGGGTGGCGGCAGTGAGAATGGGGAAGAGGAATACGGAGGCCGACTTGAGGTGAGATTATCAGGAGATGATGATTATATATGGGGCCCAAGGGGAGTACTGATCTGAAGTCCAGGGATTGGGGTGCCCCTCTCAGGGACAGTTTATAGAAAGAGAGACTGCATTTACTTCCATCCGAAGCACCTATGAGACCTGAAGGTTTAGATAAAAGACTATAGGAAAGAGATGATGGGTTTTGGGAACAGCTTTCTCTCCAGAAGGACTCTATTAAAAGGCATGTTATTGATAAGGAAAGAAAGGGGTCACTCTTGACTTTTACCCATCATCTTAGGTTAGTTTATTGTCACTGAAGGCCCAAGGAACGTAGGAGATGAGATGTGATTTCCAGAGGTGACGGGTGGGAAGCCACCTGAAGCTTCAGCCCTGCATTAGCAGGACATTGACCATCTCTGGTTCACTTGCATCTTGATTTGCTTTCTTGAGAAGAGGGAGGGTGTCTTTCCAGCTACTGGACGAGCAACTTTTGAGAGTCCTGGGTATTCATTTAACTTTCATTCAGCCAATGTTTACTGAGCACTTACTACATGGGAAGCATTATTCTTGAGGTTGAGTGTGCTGTATGAAACTAAAACAGCCCCCACTCTCCTGAGACTAACATTATGGAGGCAGGGAGCTAGTATGTAAACCCATAAAGGAGTGGGCTGCACAAATGTCTGGAGGGAGAGGGGCTGGGAATATGGGGCAGTGAGAGCAAAGACTCTGCGTCAGGAACAAACTAGGTCAGATGAATGAGTTACTTTGTGGAAAAAGTCTTGAGTTGCTCTTCTAGACAATCACTCCTTCTCCCACTCCCTTGAATTTCGGGAAGTGGTCCCTGTATTTCTTAGTTACTAAGTGAACAAATTATCTTTGAGAGACCAGGGTATGGTTCTGGACTGCTTTGTAATTTAAAAGTTAGCCTTGGTGGTGGCCTCTGGGATTTTATGGTCTTTGAGCTCAAATACCCTGGGAGGCAATTGCCATCTAGTGGCAAGGAGAGAAAACACACCTGGTAGCATGGGAAGGAAAAGAAGTTTCTTTAGGATATCAAGCCTGTAGCTCGTCTTTCAATCTTTGGCTATGAAATGACTTTGAAAATTTGCTAATTTTCTACTTTCTCAAAAATTCAAGAAAGTTGAACAATTGGCCCCAAATTACTTACATTTCCAACAGAAAATGTCATTTCTTTGACATGTGCTATGCATTGTACATATTTTCACATTTAATCTCCACAGCAACTCTGCAAGCTGAACAGTTTTATTATCCACATCTTGAATATGAATATATATAAGATTTAAATAACTTTTCCAATGTCCTAGAGCTTTTAGATGACAGAGTTGGGATTAAACCCTAGTCTTTCTGAGGACAAACTTGAGTTACATTGTCTACCTACCTGTAGGTAGCTTTGAACGTGTGCTAAAGGAACTAGTTCTTATTAGACATCAGCAAGTGTTTGCTAAAACCAAGTCAACTAAATATTGTTATGAAGAAAATGCTCAGATCTAGGATTTATAGAGGGAAATTACCGACATAAAGTTCAGCTGAGCACAAGGAGCTTTCTAGCAATTAGATCTGCCTACAGTGGAACAGGATTCCTTAGCAAGCAGACATGCATGGGTTGCTGTGGGGGACTGGCAGAACACAAATGTGTTTTGTTTCATCCAAGCCATGTCTTGTATACATTTGTATTTAAATGCTTTGTCTGGGTGTTATTTCTTGTTTGCCACCATCTCAATCTTTTCCTAAATAATACGCCTGGCCCTCACATATTTACTTTACCTTCCTGGTCTGGTAAGCATTTAGGTTGATGACCACTGAGTGACTGACAGGTGTTTAAGAGGATATCCTATCATATATTTGATGGGTTACCAACACTATAAAACTATCCTATCAATTTTTTTAATAGGAGTGTTAATACAAATAACTTAGTCTACCATTATCATAAACTTTTTTTTTTGCACAAAATAGGTAAAAATGTAAGGAAGAAAAAAAGATAACAACAATAACTGGCATTTATTGAGTAATGTTACTCTCAGTGACCATAAACTCTGATTTTCTGAGTTTTGAGCTCGTTATGCTTGTTGTTTCTGTGCAATTATTAACACAGTCCTCTTTCATGTTAAAAATATCCTTTACTCTGGGTTCCCCCAGTCTGTTCCCCAGGGTCAGCCTTTGCTATTAGTATCTTGTCCTTTACTTTGGAAATTTCTGTATATATAAATTATATAGGCATATATATATATATGCATATGTACTTGCACATATATATGCATATGTACTTGCACATATATATGCATATGTACTTGCACATATATATGCATATGTACTTGCACATATATATGCATATATACTTGCATATATATGCATATGTACTTGCATATATATATGCATATGTACTTGCATATATATGCATATGTACTTGCATATATATATGCATATGTACTTGCATATATATGCATATGTACTTGCATATATATGCATATGTACTTGCATATATATATGCATATGTACTTGCACATATATATGCATATGTACTTGCACATATATATGCATATGTACTTGCACATATATATGCATATGTACTTGCACATATATATGCATATGTACTTGCATATATTGCCTTTCTGAAAGAAAAAAGTAAATAGGAGTACATTATATGCGTTGTTCTTCACCTTACGTTCTTTTTTAATCTAGCTTGCCTTAGAAATTTTTTTCAATACACAAACCAAATGTTAAATTTAGCATGAATGTATGGCTGCTTTTTTAAAACTTTTAATTTAAAAATGATTATAGATTCACATGAAGTTGCAAAGATAATACAGAGGTGACTCATGTATCCTTCATCCAGTTTTCCCCAATGATTACATCTTACATAATCATAGTACAATATCTAAACTAGGCAGTTGGTACAATATGTGTATATTCTCTGTCATTCTATCACATGTGTAGATTCATGGAAACACTGTTGCAATCAATATCCACAACTAGTCCATCACCATGAAGATCTCCTTTGTGTTGCTTTTTTATAGTTACACCTGTCCCCTGGCCTCCCACTATCCTTAAACCCTGGCACTGGCTAATCTGTTTTCTGTATCTATAATTTTGTCATGTAGAGAATATACAAATGGAATCATAAGTCTGTGACTTAAAATTTTTTTTAATTAAAAAATATATTTAGGGGGTACAAGTGCAGGTTTCTTACATGCCTATATCGTGTAGCATTGAAGTCTGGGCTTTTAATGTACTTATCATCCAAATAGTGAACACTGTACCCAACAGGTAATTTTCTGTCCCTCATCCCCCTCCCACCCTCCTACCTCTTGTCGTCTCCAATGTCAATTCTTACAATCCGTGTGTCTGTGTGTACCCATTGTTTAGCTCCTACTTATAAGTGAGAACATGCTAGTATTTTGACTTTCTGTTTCTGAGTTATTTTACTTAGGATAATGTCATCCAGTTCCATCTGGGTTTTTGCAAAAGACATGATTTTATTCCTTCATCCATATTTCCTTTATCCAATTCTCTGTTGATGGACACTTAAGTTGATTCCATATTTTTGCTATTGTGAATAGTGCTGTGATAAACATACATGTACAAGTATCTCTTTTTTCAACTTTCATTTTAGGTTCAGGGGTACATGTACAGCTTTGTTATATGGGTACATTGCATGTCTCTGAAGTTTGGTGTACAGATAATTTTGTCTTCTAGATAGTGAGCATAGTACTCAATAGGTAGTTTTGTGACACTCACTCTTCTCTTAACCTCTCCCCTCAAGTAGGCCACAATGCATGTTTTTCCTATTTTTGTGTCCATGTGTACTCAGTGTTTAGCTCCCACTTATAAGTTAGAACATGTGGTGTTTGATTTTCTGTTCCTCCATTTATTCACTTAATATAATGATCTCCAGCTGCATTCATGTTTCTGCAAATGACATCATTTTGGTTTTTTGATGGCTGCATAGTATTCCATGATATATATGTACCACATTTTATTTATCCAGTCCATCACTGATGAACATCTAGTTGATTCCATATCTTTATTATTGTGAATATCACTGTGATGAACATACATGTCTTTTTGGTTGAATGATTTGTGTTCCTTTGGGTATATATGCAGTAATGGGATTGCTAGGTAAAATGGTAGTTCTGTTTTAAGTTCTTTGAGAAATGTTTAAACTTTCTATAGCTCTTCACAGGGCTGAACTAATTTACATTCCATCAGTAGCGTATAAGCATTCCCTATTCTAGATGACCTCACTAGCATCTGTTATTTTTTTACTTTTTAATAATAGCCGTTCTGACTGGTGTGAGCTAGTATCCATTGTGGTTTTGATTTGCATTTCTGTAATGCTTAGTGATGTTGAGCATTGTTTCATATGCTTGCTGGCTAAGATTATGTCTTCTCTTGAAAGGTGTCAGTTGATATCCTTTGCCCACTTTTTAGTGGGGTTGTTTGTTTTTTGCTTGTTGATTTAAGTTCGTTGTAGATTCTGGATAAAGGGACTGTTGTCAGATGCATACTTTGTGAGTATTTTCTCCCATTCTGTAGGTTGTCTGTTTATTGTTGATACTTTCTTCTTCTGTGCAGAAACTCTTCAGTTTAATTAGGTCCTACTTGTCAATTTCTGTTTTTTTAGGTGTGTTGGTAGTTTCATAGGAATAGCATTGAATCTGTAAATTGCTTTGGATATTATGGCCATTTTAACAATATTGATTCTTCCTATCCATGAGCATGGAATATTTTTCCATTTGTGTCACCTGTGATTTTTGTCAGCAGTGTTTGCAATTCTTGTTGTATAGTTTGTTTACCTCTCTGCTTAGCTGTATTTTTAGTTATTTTATTCTCTTTGTGGATATCATGAATGGAATTGCATTCTTGATTTGGTTGTCAGTTTGGAACGTTATTGGTGTGTAGAAATGCTATTGACTTTTGTACATTGATTTGTATGCTTAAACTTTGCTGAAGTTGTTTATTAGTTCTAGGAGCCTTTAGGTAGAGACTGTGGAGTTTTCTAGGCATAATATCATATTGTCTGTGCAGAGAGATAGTTTGATTTTCTCTCTTTCTATTTGGATACCTTTTATTTCCTTCTCTTTCCTGATTGCTCTGGCTATGTTGTATAGGAGTGGTGACAGTGAACATCCTTGTCTTGTTCTGGTTCTCAAGGGGAATGCTTCCAACTTTTGCACGTGTTCAGTACGATGTTGACTGTGGGTTTGTCATAGATGGCTCTTATTATTTTGAGGTATGTTCCTTCAATGCCTAGTCTGTTAAGGGTTTTTACATGAAAGAGGACGAATTTTGGTTTTGTGTGTTGAACCAATCTTCCATCACAAGAATAAAGCCTACTTGATTGTGGTGAATTAGCTTTCAGTTTATTAGTATTTTGGATTCAGTTTACTAGTATTTTGTTGAAGATTTTTGCATCTATGTTCATCAGGGATTTTGATCTGAAGTTTTCTTTTTCATTGTGTCTCTGCCAGGTTTTGGTATCAGAATGATATTGGCCTCATAGCATGAGTTAGGGAGGAGTCACCTCTTCAATTTTTTGAAATATTTTTAGTTGGATTGGTACCAGCTCTTCTTTGTACATCTGGTCGAATTTAGCTATGAATTCATGTGCTTTAGGACTTTTTCTGGTTTGTAGGTTTTTTTATTACTAATTCAATTTCAGAATTTTTTATTGGTCTATTCAGGATTACAACTTTTTCCCAGTTCAGTCTTGGCAGGTTGTATGTTTTTAGAAATTTATCCATTTCTTCTAGGTTTTCTAGTGTGTGTGCGTAGTGATGTTCATAATAGTTCCTGAGGGTTTTTTGTATTTCTGTGGGGTCAGTGGTAATGTCACCTTTGTCATTTCTCATTGTGTTTATTTGGGCCTTCTCTCTCTCTCTCTTTTTATTAATCTAGCTACTGGTCTATCAATTCCTTTTATTCTTTCAAAAAACCAACTTTTGGTTTCAATGATCTTTTGCATGGATTTTCATATCTCAATTTCATCCACTTCAGCTCGATTTGGGTTATTTCTTTTTTTTCTGCAAGCTTTGGGGTTGCTTTTCTTTTCTTTTTCTAGTTTTTTTAGGTGTGATGTTAGGTTGTTCATTTGATAGCTTTCTAACTTCTTGATGGGCATTTAGTGCTATAAACTTTCCTCTTAACACTTCTTGGCTGTGTCCTAGAGATTCTGGTATGTTGTATCTTTGTTCTCAATAGTTTAAAGAATTTATTGATTTCTGCCTTAGTTTCATTGTTTACCCAAAAGTCATTCAGGAGCAGGTTGTTTAATTTCCCTGTGATTGTATGGTTTTGAGTGATCTTCTTAGTATTGATTTCTATTTTTATTGCACTGTGGTCTGAGAACACGGTTACTATGATTTTGGTTGTTCTGAATTTGTTTGAGAATTGCTTTATGGCTGAGCATGTTGTCAATCTTAGAGTACATGCCATGTGCAGATGAGAATAATGTACATTCTGTTGTTGTTGGGTGGAGTGTTCTATATCTTAGATTACATTCCATGTGCAGATGAGAAGAATGTATGTTCTATTGTCAGTTGGAGTGCTGTATAGCTGCCTGTTAGGGTCCATTTGGTCAAGTGTCAAGTTTAGGTCCCAAATATCTTTGTTAGTTTTCTGCCTTGATGAGCTGTCTAACACTGTCAG
The DNA here is from genome assembly GCF_029289425.2 of Pan paniscus. Lineage (NCBI taxonomy): Eukaryota > Metazoa > Chordata > Mammalia > Primates > Hominidae > Pan > Pan paniscus. Next base: position 103,463,570 of record NC_073258.2, read on the forward strand.
TGGGGTGTTGAAGTCTCCTGCTGTTATCGTGTGGTTATCTAAGTCTATTCATAGGTCTGTAAGAACTTGTATGAATCTGGCTGCCCCAGGGTTGGGTGCATATATATTTAGGACAGCTAAGTCTTCTTGTTGAATTGAACCCTTTATCATTTCAAAATGCCCTTCTTTGTCCTTTCTGATCATTGTTGGTTTAAAGTCTGTTTTGTCTGAAATAAGTATAGCAACCCTTGCTCTTTTTTGTTTTCTGTTTTCTTGATAGATCGTTTTCCATCCTTTTACTCTGAGCCTATGGGCGCCATTGCAGATGAGACTGGTCTCTTGACAGCAAACACTTGGGTCTTGCTTCTTTATCCAACTTGCCACTTTATGCCTTTTAAGTGAAATGTTTACACCTTTACATTCACACATATTGATATTGTGAATATGTTGACACCATTCATTGACCTTTACATTCAAGGTCAATATCGATATCTAAGGATTTAATTCTGTCACTGTGTTGTTAGCTGGTTGTTCTGTAGACATGATTGAATAGTTGCTTTATAGGGTGAGTGGGCAATGTACCTAAGTGTGTTTTTGTGGTGGCAGGCCTCAGTCTTTCATTTCCATGCGTAGCACCCTCTTCAGGATCTCTTGTAAGACAAGTCTGGTGGTAATGAATTCCCCTGGCATTTGTCAGTCTGAAAAGGACTTTATTTCTCCTTCATTTATGAAGCTTCGTTTGGCTGGATAGGAAATTCTTGGTTGGAATTTCTTTTCTTTTTTTAAGGCATAATCTTACTCTGTTGCTCAGGCTGCAGTGCAGTGGTGTGATCTCAGCTCACTGTAGCCTCAACATGCTGGGCTCAAGTGATCCTCCCACATCAGCATCCTGAGTAACTGGGACTGCAGTACATGCCACCACACCTGGCTAATTTTTTATTTTTTGTAGAGATGTGGGTCTGACCTAGTTGCCCAGGCTAGTCCAAAATTTCTGGGCTCAAGTGATCCTCCTGCATTGGCCTCCCAATGTGCTGGGATTACAGCCATAAGCTACAACACCCAGCCTAGAATTTTTTTTCCCTTAAGGATGCTGAATACAGGGCCCTAATCTATTTTGGCTCGTAAGGTCTCTGCTGAAAGGCCTGCTGTTAGTGTGACAGGGTTCCCTTTGTACCTGACTTTCCCTTTCTTTCTAGCTGCCTTTAAGATTTTTTCTTTCATGTTGACCTTGGAGAATCTGACGACTATGTGTCTTGGGAATTGTTGTTCACCATCTAGTGTATCTTGCAGGGGTTCTATGAATTTTCTGAATTTGCCTGTTGACCTCTCTAGCAAGGTTGGGGAAATTTTTGTGGACAACATCCTCAAATATGTTTTCCAAGCTGCTTCCTCTCTCTCCAACTCTTTGAGGAATGCCAATGAGTTGTAGGTTTGGTCTCTTTACATAATCCCATATTTCTCAGAGGTTTTGTTCATGTTTAAATTTTTAAAAAAATTGTTGTCTGCCTGTGTTGGTTTGAAGGAGCAGTCTTTGAGCTCTGAGACTCTTTCCTCGGCTTCATCTATTCTGTTATTAATGCTTCTGATTTCATTATGAAATTCCTGTAGTGAATTTTTCATTTCTAGAGGTTTAGTTTGATGCTTTGTTAAAATTGATATGTCATCTTTCAACTCTTGGATTGTTTTACTGGTTTTCTTGATTGGGTTTCAATCTTCTCCTATATCTTTTTGAGCTTCTTTGTCATCCAGATTCTGAATTTTATGTCTGTCATTTTAGCCACTTCAATCTGGTAAGAACTATTGCTGGGGAGCTAGTGTGGTTGTCTGAGGGTAAGAAGACACCCTGACTTTTAGAGTTGCCAGAATTCTTGTGCCGGTTCTTTTTCATCTGTGTGGGCTGATGTTCCTTTAATCTTTGAAATTGTTATCCTTTGAATGGGCCTTTTTGCTTTTATATTTTTTGATGCCCTGAAAAGTTTGACTGTGGTAAAAGTTGGGTGTAGTTGACTGGCTTCATTTCTGGATGCTTTCAGGAGGCCAGGGCTCAGCTCAGCACTCCTGAGCTTCATGCTCCAACTATGGGGTGCTGGGACCAGGTCTGCAGCTTTGTTTTTGGCCCCTCAAGGTCAAGCACCTGCTATGCTTGAGGTGCCAAGGTGTTCCCAATTTGCTAGAAGCAAATTGGGAACCCCCCAATGGCGGCTGCCAGAAAAGCACTCTAGCAGGGTCTCCTGAAGACAGCAGAAACTTGATTGGTGAATTCCCATCCACTCTGCCATTCGATATCTTTTAAGTAGAGAATTTAGGTCATTCATATTCAACATTAGTATTGAGATTTGAGGCACTATTCTATTCATCATGCTATCTGTTGCCTGAATACCTTGTGTTTTTTTCACTGTATTATTGATATACAGATCCTGTGAAATTGATGCTTTAAGGAGGTTCTGTTTTGGCATATTTCAAGGATCTGTTTCAAGATTTGAGCTCCTTTTAGCAGTTCTTGTAGTGCTGGCTTGGTAGTGGCAAATTCTATCATCATTTGTTTGTCTGGAAAAGACTGTATCTTTCATTTATAAAACTTTATTTCACTGGATACAAAATTCTTGGCCGATAATTGTTTTGTTTCAGGAGGCTAACAATAGGACCTCAATCCCTTCTAGCTTGTAGAATTTCTGCTGAGAAATTTGCTGTTAATCAGATAGGTTTTCCTTTATAGGTTACCTGATACTTTTGCCTCATAGCTCTTAAGATTCTTTTCTTTGTCTTCACTTTAAATAACTTGATGACTATGTGCCTAGGCAATAGTCTTTGTCATAAATGTCTCAGGTGTTCTTTGAGCTTCTTGTATTTGGATGTCTAGATCTCTAGCAAGGCTGGGGAAATTTTCCTTGATTATACCCTCAAATATGTTTTCCAAACTTTTAGATTTCTCTTCTTCCTTGGGAACACCAATTATTCTTAGGTTTGGGCATTTAACATAGTCCCAAACTTTTCGGAGGCTTTGTTCATTTTTTAAAATTATTTTTAATCCATCTTTGAAGCATTGGGTTAACTCAAAGGCCTTGTCTTTGAGCTCAGAAGTTCTTTCTTTGGCTTGTTAGATTCTATTGCTGAGACTTTCCAATACATCTTACGCTTCTCTAAGCTTGTCCTTGATTTCCAGAAGTTGTGATTGTTTTTTATTTGTGCTGTCTATTTCACTGAAGATTTTTTTCTTTCATATCCAGTGTAATGTTTTTGATTTCTTTAAGTTGAACTTCACTTTTCTCTGGTGCCTCCTTGAATAGCATAATAATTGAGCTTCTGAATTCTTTTTCTGGCAATTCAACGATTTCATCTTGATTTGGATCCATGGCTGCTGAGCTGGTGTGATCTTTTGGGGGTGTTAAAGAACCTTGTTTTGTCATATTACCAGAATTGTTTTTCTGGTTCATTCTCATTTGGGTAGACTATGTCAGGCAAAAGATCTGGGACTTAAGGGTTACTGTTCAGATTCTTTTGTCCCACGGAGTGCTCCTTTGACATGGTGTTCTTCCCCTTCCCCTGGGAATGAGGCTTCTTGAGAGCTGAACTGCAGTGATTGTTTGTGGTCTTCTGGGTCTAGCGACCCAGCAGAGCTGCTGGGCTCTGGGCTGGTGCTGCGGAGTGTCTGCAAAGAGTCCTGTGATATGAACTGTCTTCAGGCCTTTCAGCCCTGGATACCAGCACCTGCTCCAGTGGAGGTAGCAGGGGAGTGAAGTGGACTCTGTGAGGGTCCTTGGTTCTATTTTTGTTTAGTGTGCTGGTTTTGTATTGGCTGGCCTCCAGCCAGGAGGTGGTGCTTTCGAGAGTGCATCAGTTGCAGTACCACAGGGAGGATGCAAACTTGCCCTAGGGATGCCTGGTTAAGTATTCAGGTTTCTCAGAAGGTGGGCAGGGCCCTAGAGCTCCCAAGAGATGCCCTTTGTCTTCAGCTACCAGGGAAGGTAGAGAAAGACCACCAGGTGGGGGCAGGGTTAGATGTGTCCGAGCTTAGACTCTCCTTGGTCAGGGCTTGCTGCAGCTGCTGTGGGGGATGGGGGTGTGGTCCGTAGGCAATGGAGTTATGTTCCCAAGGAGATTATGGCTGCATCTGCTGAGTCATACAGGTCATCTGGGAAGTGGGGGAAAGCTGGCAGTCACAGGCCTCACCCCACTCCCATGCAGCTAGCAGTCCTAAAGACCAGTCTCACTCCCACCATGCCCTGCAACAGCACTGAGTCTATTTCCAGGCAGCCAGTGATCAGGACTGAGAACTCGCCCCAGAACACGAGCCTCCTTGCTGAAAAAGCAAGCCAACTCACAGTTTTTTGGCATCTCAGGGAGTCTGCAGCAGAGATCCAGTCCCTTCAAAGGGTCTGTGGATTCTCTTGGCTTTCTTAGTATGTTCCTGCTGTAGTTCTTGGAGCAAAAGTTCACGACATAAGTCTCCACACGCTGCTCTGTCTGTCCAAGTGGGAGCTGCAAGCTAGTCCTGCCTTCTATCCGCCATCTTGTCATTTTATTCCTATAGTATTTTCTGACATGTAGAAATTTAAATTTTTATTTGGTCAAATTTGTCTATTTTTCCATTATGACTCCTAGGTTTGTGACTTATGTAAAAAGAAAAAAATGTTACCAAAAATTCTTTTGTGTTTTCTCTTGCCACTTTAAGAGTTGTAATCTAAAACACCAGTTTAGGTGGAACAGATCCTTTTCACTCAAGGTGTTGTTGAAAAGATGGTCCCTTCCACACAGACATTAAAAGATATGAATGATTTTTCTTTGTTTCACTGGAGAATCTCAGCATGGGCTCACCCGGGAGCTTATTAGAAATGCAGAATCTTAGGTCCTACTCAAGGCCATTTTGAATCAGAATCTGCATTTTACTGAGATCCCCAGTGATTCATATGCACATTAAAACTAGCAAAACATTAAAATGGGTTGTGTAGGTTTGTGTTTTTTCCTTCATTAAACAATAGTCAGACCCTATAGGATGGATGAAAGAGCACCGTTTCAGCTCATGAAAGTTTTCACTATGTGGTGCACAGAGAATTTTAAATCTTGCTAAAGATTCGAAGATTTAAATTCATAAAATTATGAAGACTATACTTGGGTTTCTTGGTCCACTCAGCTAAGGATTAATTTTATGAGCGATTAAGAGAGAGCTAATCTAGGTCTGCGTTTAAGAGGAAGTAATCACAGAATGTCTGGTTCTGTGATCTGCTTGCATTTCTTTCTGGTCATTGGTTTGAATGTTTTCTCACTGACCAAGCCTGATGTTTTCATCTAATAACCCTGTGGAGATTTATGGAAACTGACTTGTTGCTATCAAGCTCTAGAAATGTCTTTTTTTTTTTTTTCTTTTAAACCTTCCTTGATAGAATCACCCTCTTTTGTAACTGCCCACTCCAAACTAAGCCCAGGTAGAATTGGCAGTTGGCTTGTTACTCTTACTTCTCTGGGCTTTTCATAAACAGTGGAATTATATTTACTTTTTCCTCTCTTCCTTTCATGCAGAGCCCAAGGATGAAAACAGAGAAGTAATTAATGGCAGCTTTCCTGGGCCAGAAGAATAAATAAGGAATTATCTTACAAACAGGTACTTCCCATTCCCCTGACCAGCTACATAGTCATGTCATGCATCATGATTCGAGACCAGCCTGACCTACATGGTGAAACCCTGTCTCTACTAAAAATACAAAGGTTAGCAGGGCATGGTGGCAACGTGCCTGTAATCCCAGCTACTCAGGAGGTTGAGGCAGGAGAATTGCTTGAACCCGGGAGGTGGAGGTTGCAGTGAGCTGAGATCGTGCCACTGGACTCCAGCCTGGGTGACAGAGTGAGACTCGGTCTCAAAAAAAAAGAAAAGAAAAGAAAAATGTTGTTTCTGTCCTTAGATGATTCTTGTAAGGAAATTCTCTTTCCAGGTAGTTTGCCAAATTGATTTAATGAAAGTCCATGTGCTTCAAACAGATTCCTAAAGCCTCAGATGCCAGGTGGGTGTTGGTCTTTTCTGGGAAAGATGTTTTACAACTGGCTATAACCTCTCATTCCAGTGTCCCAAACCCTTGGCCCAGCCAAGGGAGGTGACTGTTTTCTTTAGGAACTGAGTGACTGCTTCTGAGGAAGCTTGAGTGAATGTGAGGTTGGCTTCTGTTTGATAAACACGTGGCACTCAATGGGGACTTTTGGACAGAGGAGACTGCATGGGTCATAGCTGGTGGACTTCACCAAATCCTGAAGTTAAATTTAGGGAATCAGACCCAAGAACACTAAAAGGATTAGGGGCTCTCCACCTGTCTTCCTTGGTCTTGCTCTCTATGCTCTCAGGTCTTCACTGTTGTAGCCACAGTGGTGTTAGAAGGACGAAAATGCTAGGGTAGGGATGGGGCAGGGGTAGTGTGAACTATAGTGGTTTTCAAAATGGGCAACATCAATATAACCTGGGAGCTTATTAGAAATGCACATTCTCAGGTCTGCTGAAGATCGACTGAATCAGGAAATCTAGGGGTGGGGCCCAAGACCTCCAGGTAATTTTGATGCATGCTAACATATGTGAACCAGCATTTTAGAAAGTTTATGCTACTTAAAGAAAGTCTGTGAAGCAACACCCCCTGGGAACTTGTTAGAAATGCAGAATCTCAGGCCCCACCCTTCTGAGATTCAGGTTTCATTGGTCTAGGGTGGAGGAGCCCAGTTATTGGTCATTTAAAAAACCTCCTGTGTGATTCTAACTTTGCATCCAGAATAGAGAATTACTGCTCTAAGGAAGAAATTGTTAAATGCATTTTATATTTTCCAGGAGAAAAGATGGTCCCTTCCACAGAGACAGTAAAAGATATGAATGATTTTTCTTTGTAGATTCACTGGAGTTCCACTAGAATAGTGCAGTTATCACATCTTCCTCCAAAGAGGGGTAGGTTTCAGAGTTTCAGCAGTAGAAGAAATCTGGGAGGAATCAAGCCAGTGTGCAACATCAACATCAGTTATATTAGGCTGTTCTTGCATTGCTATAAAGATATATGAGACAGGGTACTTTTTATAAAGAAAAGAGGTTTAATTGGCTCACGGTTCTGCAGGCTTTACAAGAAGCATAGTGCTGGCATCTGCTCAGTTTCCAGGGAGGCCTCAGGAAGCTTACAAGCATGGCAGAAGGCAAAGGGGGAGCAGGGACGTCACATGGCCAGAGAAGGAGCAAGAGAGAGAGAGTAGGAGGAAGGTGGCGGGGTGAGGTGCCACACACTTTTAAACAACCAGATCTTGCACTAACTCAGTATCATGAAGACAGCACTGAAGTATAAGGATCCGCCCCCATGATCCAAACACTTCCCACCAGGCCCCACCTCAAGCACCGGGGATTACAATTCAACATAATATTTGGACGTGGGCAAATATCCAAACTACATCATCAGTCAGTGCTCCTTTCAATTCCCTCAGGGGAATGCAAGAAAGAGCTAAGAGGAAGTTACTACCAGTGTGATGAGAAAGCCATGAAGTACTGAAATATGGAATAAGAAAAGGAGGGCCCAGCAGTCCAAATTCAAGTCCAACCCAGCCCTGGGTCAATACCTGCAATCAAGGGCTCTACCTAAATGTTGGGGACCGGGTTAGCCAGTAGGAGAAAGGCCCAGTCTGGGGGAGCAGAAGGCAGTCCTTCCAGGCAAGCTTCAGAACTGGCCCAGCCAGCTGTGTGCCAGTCAGCACTTGGCTGCAGCCACCATAGGACACTGAAAAGAAACTGTCTTGGGCATTGAGGCTAATCAAACTGACTGTGTATATATGATATCCTGAGGAAGCTGCAGCTCTGTGATTGTATTAACGTCTGCTCCCATTAAGACCTGCTCCCAGCGTCTTATATTCTTTGGAGTGACTGGCTGTTACATCTTTGTTAAATTTTAAATTTACTCAGTGTTCCTCTTCTTTGGCTTGTGTAAGACAATAAGCTGGATTTTAATATTCTCCAAACCACCACTGGTGCTTTAGGCGTGGGTCTCATGGAATAAATGCAGGGGACGCGAAAGCTTGAACAAGATCATGGAAGTATGACTGTGAGATTTTATCTCAATCTCACATATATTCTTTTAGTTCTTGTTGGTATTAGATACTTTACTGAATATCAAAATGCCGAAGGCTTGCTCCCATCATTTAAGAAGGGGGTCATAAGGATTAAAACACATAATCTTCAACAATAAAAATGTAAGTTGAAAAGGCAAAGAGTGTTATGTAGAAAGAACACAGGACCAGTAGCCAGGGTATCTAAATATGAATTGCATCTTTTTCCTCAGCTAATTGTATATCTTAGTTTTCTTCTCTATAAATGAATAAAATGAATTTATCACCCCCAGTATTTTTTTTTCTTATCTTGAAGGATTATCTTGAGAACAAAATAAGTTCAGGGATGTGAAAACAATTAGTGAAATAGGAACTTTTTCATTTTTAAAAAATTTTCATTTTTGAGGTGGAGTCTCGCTCCATTTTGAGATGGAGTCGCCCAGGCTGGAGTACAGTGGTGTAATCTTGGCTCACTGCAGCCTCTGCCTCCCGGGTTCAAGGGATTCTCCTGCCTTAGCCTCCCAAGTAGCTGGGACTACTGGCATGTGCCACCATAACAGGCTAAGTTTTGTATTTTTTATTAGAAATGGGGTTTTGCCATGTGGGCCAGGCTGGTCTCAAACTCCTGGCCTCAAGTGATCTGCCTGCCTCGCCTCCCTAAGTGCTGGGATTACAGGCATGAGCCTTTGCACCCAGCCAATGAAATAGAAACTTTAAATAGTCACTTTTGGCATTCTTTACTTACGTAACTCTATGCAAAATAACTTGCAAGCCAACATTTTTAGTCATTTTTATTACTGTGAAATAAGGGAATCCCAGGCCAAGAGGGTGGAGAGTTCCCCAGAGTCTCTTTGACAGCTGCATTCTGCAGGACTGTCTTCACAAACTGACGCAGGCAGCATGAGGTCCAGCATAACCTGTGTTACCATCGGTTGTCATTTGGTGTGTTGTTGGATTGCTTAATGGGGAATAAACTGTGTTCCTTCTTTTTTCTTTATTGAGCAAATAAACCACAGCAACCATGAAATTAGAAATTTGGTAAAACATGTTGCAGAAGAACCAGGAAACACATTGCAATTGAGCCTGCCGGGTGCTGCTGCAAGTTTGGGGGTGAACAGGAGAATCAGGTTCTTATAGGTAAGCAGACAAATGTGTAGAAGGGCTTTTTGTTTTGTTTAATTTTGAGTGTTGGTGGTGAGTATGAGGCATGATAGAGTATCAGAACATTCACATTCCATAAGAAGATGAAAATAGAAAAATATAAGACAGAATTTGAATTATAGCATTTATCATGTGACCTTGGGCAACAAAAATAATCTGTAAGCATCATTTCTCCATTTGTTAAATGGCAACAATGCCCACCCCTTATAGAATTGTCAGTAGCATAAATAAGATAGCATAAAGTAACTATAGCATGTTGTGTTTAGCAAATAGTTATTATTATGATGATTATTTATAGAACTAGCTTGAAGATAAACTGTCTTTCACGGTAAAGATAAGGACTTAACAATAAACTCATTTTTCACATGAGTGTTTGTCACTGAGGAGGCATGCCACTCTGAAATGTGTTGTTCTTGTCACCGGGGTGAAGTCTGCAAAGTAAGATGTTTTCCTAATTTGAATGCAATGACTGAAGTGGAAAATGGTCAAGTGAGTTTTTGAAAGAAATATTTTCTCTAATATAAAATTTTTGAATCGATTCTTTTTGTTGTTTCTTAAAACAAGTTCTATTCTTATAGAAAAAGAAAAAAATGCCAGTAATCTTTATAATACCCATTAAAATAAAGTCTCTGTAGCCCACAAGGCCCCCAAGAAACTCAGCTCAAAGACCATTCGGCAGAAGGTAAGGCAGCATTCTCCTACATTGTAGACAACAGCTCTTTCTCAAGATGGTAGGATCAAAGTTTTCTCATTTTGTATATATTTCTACATTAACAAAAAATGTATGATCTTTTGTATATTTACTAAATACAACCATGACCTACATTAATGTCATGAATGATTTCATATACTTTTGAATGTTCTACTTTATTTTTATTTTTTTGGTTGAGACAGGGTCTCACTCTGTCACCCAGGGTGGAGTGCAATGGCACCATCTTGGCTCACTGCAACCTCCACCTCCCGGGTTCAAGCAATTCTCATGCCTCAGCCTCCCAGGTATCTGGGATTACAGCTATTTTTTGTATTTTTAGTAGAGACGGGGTTTCACCATGTTGGCCAGGCTGGTCTCAAACTCCTGGCCTCATGTGACCCACCAAAGTGCTGGGATTACAGGCATGAGCCGCTATGCCTGGCCTCTATTTATTTAAAATATGAAAAGTTAGGGGCTAGTTCCTTCCCACCCCTCCATCCCTCATCCTGCAAGATATGCCCCTGCTCTGGTTTGGAAAATCCACTAGAAGGATTAAGAGTCCTGGTAAGTTATGCAGAGTGAAATAGTGAGCTCAGTGACACACAGCATGGAGAATGGACACCCAACAGGAAGAATGTGCCCATATGCATAAATGGAATTGCTGTGGGGATTAGGAAAATGTACAACAAAATTGATCTTTAATCTGTCAATTAATGATTGGGGGTCAGTTCTCAATTTTCTCTTGTCTCTCTGGGTCACCACCTAAATGACCTAATCCAATCCTGTATCTCTACACAATGACAACTCCCAAATTTATAACTCTATGTTTAGACTCTTCTCTATACTTTAGACTTATCTGTGCAACTGCCTACTGGATATCTTGAATTTCTCTTCAAAGTTGTTCCTTCCCTGTGCTTTATCAATGCAGTGAATGGACGCTCCATTCTTCTACTTGTTCAGAAAAAAAAGTTGGGTTATAACTGACTTTTCTGTTGATATCACATCACACATCCAATCTGTTAGTAAATCTTGTCATCTCTACCTTCAAAATATAATCTCGGACTATTTCTTACTTGCTACCACCGTCATCTGCTGTCTGGATTGTTGCAGTAGCTTCCTAACAGATATCCAGTTCCTACTTTTTTGATCCTGTGGTTTACTGTCCTCAGAGCAGTCAGAGTGATTTTTCTGAAATACAAGTCAAATAATGTTGTTTCTGCTTAAATTTTTCTAGAACTGGGCAGAGTGGCTCACACCTACAATCCCCTAGGAGGGAAGGACAAAGGCATCCATATCACCTGGCCACAGTGGTTGTGGTGGAAGCTGTAGCACTGAAGAGATGCAGCCCCATGGAAGATGCTGCCAAGAGAGGGAGACAGAGCTACGTCTGGTGTCTCCCTTCCTCCTTACCTGGTGCCTCCCTCCTCCTGTCCTCCTGTCTCCCTTCAGATGAAGGAACTGATGCTGAGACTTGCACTCTACCATAGGCGGAAGCACCCACCACCCTGTTCCCAGCCCTGGAAGGGCAAGGAATGAATCTGAGGCAAATAGGGCCAGCACTGGCAGTCTGCTCGATTTTCCCTCAGAGCATTTATCTTCCTTGACATATTTACAATTTTTTGTCTATTTTTGGTTTCTCTAACTTGACTAGAATGTAAGATCCACAAGGCTTGGGCTTTGCTCTTTTGTGCACTATGTCCATAGCTCCTATAACAGTGCCTAAAACATAGTAGGCAATCAATAGATATTCTTTGGATAAACAAATATGCCTCAACATTGAGTCTAACTTACAGCAGACATTGAATAAATATCTATTGAATGAATGAGACTAACAATTTACTGCAAAAGCAGTTCTTATGTGAAATATGACAGGGTTGACATCTTAACTGAAATCCATCTTGAGAGATTTTTTTTAACCCACCGAGATTTCTGAGAACACATTTATTTGAAGAACCTTATATTTTATGATGCATTTTTATATGTGAATTTTTTGAAACCCTACTATCTTATTTCCTGAGGGGTTTTAGACTCAGCTATTCTTCATTTCATTTTTATACATTTGTGCAGCTGAACACTTCCTACTTTATTCTTTTTGTTTCTAAGTTCCTAAAAATAGTTCAGAAAATCCAAAATTATGAACTCAATTCATCCAAAAAAATGAACAAATCAAATAACTTTGAAAATAAATGCTTTCACTATTTATTACTAACAAAATTGAACACTATAATCCAGAAAAATTGAGCAAAAATAATTTATTAATCTCAAGATTAAAACCAAGTATGGCTTTATGATTGTATTAGTCCATTTTCACACTGCTATAAAGATACTACCCAAGACTGGGTAATTTACAAACAAAGAAGGTTTAATTGACTCACAATTCTGCAGGGCTGGGGAGGCCTCAGGAAACTTACAATCATGGTGGAATGGAAAGCAGGCACCGTCTTTACAAGGTGTCAGGAGAGAGGGAGAGCAGGGGAAACCACCACTTATAAAACCATAAGATCTCGTGGGAACTCACTCACTCTCATGAGAATAGCATGGAGAAAGCCGCCCCCATGATCCAATCACCTCCCATCAGGTCCCTCCGTTGACATGTGGGCATTATGATTCTGATTACAATTGGAGATGAGATTTGGGTGGGGACACAGCCAAACCATATTGGTCAATTAAGCGATAAATACTATAAAAATTATAAATAGTGGTCAAACTGAAACATTTCTCTGTTTCAGAAACTTTTCACTTTAAGAAAGTCTTAAATTCATTGTTGATTACCTTGTTCACATTTTCTCGACTGATTTGTATCGATAAATCTGGATTTTGGTTTCCTTTATGACTTTGGATAGATTTCTGGATGGTGAGTGAATACAGACTTAAACTTTAAGAAAGTGCCTGTTTCCAGCTTCTGGCTGGAGGCTACATTTCCCAGCCTGTCAGAGCAGCCACCCTGAAAACTGCAATCCATTATGAGAAATAAAGCTCTCTTTTTTAAATTAAAAAGAAAAAGGAATTAAAATGTAGGATTTGGTGACCAATTTAAGTATGTTAAAGACATGTTTTGGCTACTGAGCTTCCTCTGAGATTCTTTATACTCAAACACAAACAAAGCACTGAATTTCAACCTGAAAATATGTCATGTGTTTCAAATAACTTCAAGAACAAAAACAACAACAAAAATCTTGTTATTTTCTGGGAAAAATGATTCATTTCAGGTAAAACCCATGACATATTTTTAGGTCACCAAATCCCACGTTTTAATTCCTTTTTCGTTAGGAGAGTCCACCCATGATAAACAATAGGAAGGTTGTAATGAGTTTCTGTCTTTGTCCTCAGGCAAGAAGAAATTCAAATACATTCTTTCTGTGTGAATTCATTTCTTTTCCACCTCAGCTGTTCAAATCTCCAAAATGAATATCCATTGCCAGCACTGTCTTGTTCATGCTTGTTTTTAAAGCTGTTTCTTTCTTTTGAGACGTAATCGCAGGCCCTTAAGAAAACTAGAAGGGACAAGGCAAGTGTCAATTATGTTTGTTGTTCCAGCTAGTCTGTTTCTGTAAGTGTATGATATAGGACAGAAAGAATTGGCCCATATTTTATTCCAATTTTGAGAAACTCTGAGCTTAATTTCTAGTTTTTCCAATTGTTTTTACTTTAGAATAAATTGCTTAACATATCTAATTATAATAATGATGGCTCACATTTACCGCGCATTAACTACATCAAGTACTTATTGTAAGTGACGCATGTGACCAGTTGCCAATTGTTCAGGCTACAGCTTGGATCTGTTAGCATCCTCATTTAACAAATGGAGAAATTGTGGCACAGAGAAGGAACTTTCCCCAGGTTCCATGGTGAATAAATAGAGGAAGTGCTCAATGAGCCTAACTAATCTGGGTTGAAAGCTCATACTCTTACCCAGCCTCCAAGCTAGCAGATGGAAATCAAAATATCTTATTTTAGTGCTCTTTTCTAGGAGAAAAGATACCTTGATAAAGTGTTTTTCCAAGGAATGGGAGGCCATAATGACATGTTTAAATGAGACAATAAACAGGTTTACATAACTAATTTACATTTAAAAAGAAAGATAAAGAAACAGGAACTTGGGTTCCTCCCAGAGGTCAAAGAAGGGAGGGGTCAGACCGAAGAGCAGAAGGTTGGCATCTGTGGGGAGGTCACTGTGGGGAGACGATTTTGGAGGTGGGTTTGCCAAAGGATATTAATAAGATTTTTCCCCCTAATTGTTTGATGGGGAGCATTAGAAACTCCATATGATTTTGGAAATCAAGTTTACTTAAATCTTAAAGGATGAGTGATATCACCTACTTTTTGAGTTATAAATCTTTAATATAATTCTAATATTCAACATATATGCTTTGAAAACTGTGTTTTTAGATTTTCCACTGAATTTGAAATAGGATTATTTTTATAGTTGAATCTTGTCCTCTCCTACAGGTCAATTTTTAAGAATATATATCCAGGAAAAAGTAACTGCCCATAAGCAAAAATGAGTGCAATTTCTGGTGCTCTCCTAACTGTAATATCACACATATTTGTGCTACAGAACAAGAATAGGGACAAGGAAAGAAAACAAACTTGACCAACATTTGAGAATCTACTACATGTTAAGTAGTAAGTCATACTACTTTTTAAAATCCACTTTATCGAAGTAGAGTAAACATATACAATTCACTAATTTTATTTGCACAGCCTATATATATATACACTAGTGTCACCACTGCAACAATCATGATATAGAACATTTCTATCACCCCAGAAAGTTTACTCATGATCCTTTGTAGTCAATCCCTCCTCCCACTTCCCACCTTTGGCAATCAGTGACCTGCTTTCTGTTACTATAGTTTTGTCTCCTCTAATTTTTCATATAAATGGAATCATATATCATGAAGTCTTTTGTATCTGGTTTCATTCACTTTCCATATTGCTTTTGGGATTCATCCCTTATTGTTTCATGTGTCAGTCATTTCTTCCTTTTTGTTGTTGAGTATGAACATTCCAGTTTGTCTATTCATCAACTGATAGATATTTGGGTTGTTTCTAGATATCAGCTATCATAAATAAAACTTTCATGAACATTTATGTGCAAATACTTATTTGGGCAGGTTTTCATTCTTCTTGGGTAAACATTTAGAGTAGGATCATTGGGTCACAGGAGAAGTGTGGGTTTAATTTTATAATAAATTGCCAAACTGAGTGAGGAAGGAAGAAACCAGTCAGGCAGGCAGTTAGGGTGGATCCTCCGTTGATTTCTTTCAAACAAAAGAACAGCATGCAAGCACTGATAAGGGAACTTGCACAGGGGGGCTTGCCTAAGATATGCCCACAGCTGCATACATAAGAAAGTCTACACAGGAGACTTACCCAGACATATCTGCAATGGAAAATGCCATCCCCTGACACATGCACAGTAAGGGAAACAAAGCCAATATGGAGTAACTCAAGCTAAGGGCCTGCATGCGCACTAGGAGGACTGGGTGGAGCGACCAGAAATTTGCTCCTTATGCAAATGAGACACCCAACCCTCAGTGGTTTCTTATAAAAGTCTCTGTATTCAACTGTGAAATGGCAACCCTTTTTTGGGAACCCTTTCTGTGGCAGAGAGCTTTCTTTCTCTCTTTCCCTTGTTAATGTTCCAGTGTCATGATCTCGGCTCACTGCAACATCCACCTCCTGGGTTCAAGAGATTCTTCTGCCCCAGCCTTCCAAGTAGCTGGGATTACAGGTGCATGCCACCACGCCTGGCTAATTTTTTGTGGTTTTAGTAGACATGGGGTTTCACCATGTTGCTCAGGTTGGTCTCCAACTCCTGGCCTCAAGCAATCCACCCACCTCGGCCTCCCAAAGTGCTAGGATTACAGGCATGAGCAACCACGCCTGGCCAGCTTTTAAATATTAACCATCTTATTTATGTATTTATTTATTTTAAAATGCATCATAAACTCTTTATTTCAGTAAATGGCAGAGTTTCACAGCAACACACCTTTGAAAGCAAACATTAAGAATATGTTATCAGAGCATGTTTCTTTCTCCATTGAATGTTCACCATTTTACTGGGTATTCAGTAGTATCTCCTTGTGGTTTAGCACTTACCTAATGACTAATGATATTGAGAAATCTTGCTGGGTGTGGTGGCTCACACCTGTAATCCAAGCACTTTGGGAGGCCAAGGTGGGCAGATCACGAGGTCAAGAGATCGAGACCATCTTGACCAACATGGTGAAACCCCGTCTCTACTAAAAATACAAAAATTAGCTGGATGTGGTGGCGTGCACCTGTAGTCTCAGCTACTCCGGAGGCTGAGACAGGAGAATTGCTTGAACCCAGGAGGCAGAGGTTGCAGTGAGCTGAGATCGCACCACTGCATTCCAGCCTGGGCAATGGAGAGAGACTCCATCTCCAAAAAAAAAGAAAAATCTTTTCATGTACTTATTTACTACTCATACGGTGAATATTTTGGGCATTAAAAAAAAACTGAGGTTGTGTGCGGTGGCTCATGCCTGTAGTCCCAGCACTTTGGGAGGCCTAGATGAGTGGATCACTTGAGGTCACGAATTCGAGACCAGCCTGGCCAACATGGCAAAACCTCGTCTCCACTAAAAATACAAAAATTAGGTGTGGTGGTGTACACCTGTAATTCCAGCTGCTCAAGAGGCTGAGGCACAAGAATCACTTGAACCTGGGAGGTGGAGGTTGCAGTGAGCAGAGATGGCACCACTGCACTCCAGCCTGGGAGGCAGAGTGAGACTGTGTCTCAAAATAAATAAATAAGGCCGGGCACAGTGGCTCATGCCTGTAATCCCAGCACTTTGGGAGGCCAAGGCAGACAGATCACTTGAGATCAGGAGTTTGAGACCAGCCTGGCCAACATGGTGAAACCCCGTCTCTACTAAAAATACAAAAATTAGCTGGGAGCGATGGTGGGCGCCTATAATCCCAGCTACTGGGGAGGCTGAGATGGCAGAATCTCTTGAACCTGGGAGGCGAAGGTTGCAGTGAGCCAAGATCGCACCACTGCATTCCAGCCTGGGCAACAGAATAAGACTCTTTCTAAAAATAAATAAATGAATAATTTAAAATATAAACATTCATTAATTTTTTTTAAAAAATGAGGGGATGGCAGGGGCGGTGGCTCATGCTTGTAACCCCAGCACTTTGGAGGCTGAGGTGGGCAGATCACTTGAGCCCAGGAGTTCCCAGCCTGGGCAACATGGTGAAATGCCATCTCTGTAAAAAATACAAAAACTAACCTGGCATGGTGGTGTGTTCCTGTAATCCCAGCTACTTGGGAGGCTGAGGTGGGAGAATTGCTGGAGACCCGGAGGCAGATGTTGCAGTGAGCTGAGACTGCACCACTGCATTCCAGCCTTGGCAACAGAGTGAGACCCTGTCTCAAAAAAAAAAAAAAAAAAGAGCTGTTTGTCTTATCTTTGAGTTATAAGAATTCTTTATATATTTAAGATACAAGTCCTTTATCGGATACATGTTTTGAAAATATTTTTTCCCCAGTGTATAGCTGGACTTTTCATCCTTTAAAATTTTTTTTTTCTTTTTGAGACGGAGTCTCACTCTGTTCCCCAGGCTGGAGTGCAGTGGCGTGATCTCAGCTGACTGCAACCTCTGCCCCCTGGCTTCAAGCGATTCTCCTGCCTCAGCCTCCCGAGTAGCTGGGATTACAGGCGCCTGCCACCACACCTGGCTAATTATTTTTTGCATTTTTAGTAGAGACAGGGTTTCACCATCTTGGCCAGGCTGGTCTTGAACTCCTGACCTTGTGATCCACCTGCCTCGGCTTCCCAAAGTGCTAGGATTACAGGCATGAGCCACTGCGCCCAGCCCAGCAGTTTTTTGTTTTGTTTTGTTTTGTTTTTGAGATGGAGTCTCACTCTGTCATGAGGCTGGAATGCAGTGACGTGATCTCGGCTCACTACAACCTCCACCTCCCTGGTTCAAGCGATTCTCCTGCCTCAGCCCTCCGAGTACTGGGACTGCAGGCGCGCGCCACCAAGCCCAGTTAATTTTCATATTTTTAGTAGACACAGGGTTTCACCATGTTAGCCAGGATGGTCGCAATCTCCTGACCTCATGATCCACCCACCTCAGCTTCCCAAAGTGCTGGGATTACAGGTGTGAGCCACCATGCCTGGAAAAAAATTTTTATTTAATTATATGTTTTATATAGAAATAGAGTCTTGCTATGTTGGGTGGGCTAGTCTTGAACTTCTGGCCTCACGCAATCTTCCTGTCTTGGCCTCCCAAAGTGCTGGGATTACAGGCATGAGCCACTGTGCCCAGCCAACTTTTTATTCTTTCAATATTGTTTTTTGAAAGCAAAGATTTTAAATGTTAAAGTTTAATTCATTGATTTTTTAATGGTTAGTAGTTTTTATGTTCTATCTAAGAAATCTTTGCTTAGTCCAAAGTCCCAAAATTTTTTTAAAAAATAGTTTTTGCAAGTTTTATAATTTTGTTTCTTATATTTAGAGGTCTATGGCACATTTTTATTAATTTTTGTGAATAGTGTGAGGTAGGGGTCAACATTCTTTTTTCATGCATATGGATATTTGATTATTCCAGCACTATATATTTTTTTCACAAAGACTACTATCTACTACCTGCTGAGTGTTAAGCTGTACTTCTTAAAATTTACTTTGTGTTTCAAACATAGAATAACTCTTTTACGCACCTCCTCTTTTAGGAAACTGGGAACACTGAACTCCAGGGAAGTGGGGGTGGGGACCAACTGTAGGAATTTGTGTGATTTTCTATGCCTATTTTCTATCAGTTGACATATGCCCAATATATCACCTCATCAGAAGCAAGTTCAACTGACAATCTCCCATTTTCTGGGTCAAAAATTTTATTAAGAGCTTTGCTAAGCACTTAACTTTGAGGGTATAATGATAAAATCAAGCCATAAGCATTTAGAAAGTCAACAAATCCATGATGGAACAAAGAGTACAGAAACTTTCTACCCATAGGCTCAGATGATGCACATATACCACAAACACAGGATGAAAATCCCCACATTTCTTGTGTCTGAAATCAGTGTGCAGAAAACTTAATTTTATATTCCCTAAGGAATGTTTGACTGCATTGGTCAATGTTTGTGAGGCTGGGGGAACACTTCTCTCCTACTTCTGCTAGTTCCTTACTTGTCAGAGAATAACCTCTAACGTAACTCACCCTGCATCTATCCAGGCTGTCACCCTTCTCTTTGGGAGGTGGAGTAACTTACTTGATTGATGGGTTCAGAACATGCATAGGGATGAGCACTGTAGTTTATTGGGGCTTTTAACCTCCAAAGGTCCAGACAAAATAGAATGCTAAAGATTGGTTTAATAAATGTTTCAGTATTCAGTTATAAGACATGTCTTCTCCAAGTCCACAAAGCATGAAATAGGCTTAAAGTACAGTCAGAGATTTTTGTTTCTACATAATAACTTCCTGTTAAAAGAATCAGGCAGCTCAAAATGGCCATTGAATTTGGATATTTAGAACTAGGACTAGCAACTTGTTGTTAAAGAATGGTTTTATTCTATTTTGAAGCAGAATTTATATTAAAAGACCTGTTGAGGTTTATTTTAGGTCTATGAATTTATTGATAAATAGAAGTGTTTTTCAGCAAATGAACAATACCAAAAATAAACAAGCTTAAACTCTTATGATACAATATCTTTATGCCTCCTGAATGTGCTTTTTCCTTGTTGATATCAAAACCAAATGATGAGTTCTTTGGTTCTTTGCATTGAAACCAAGTATTAGTTCTCATGATTCGGGTAATATTCTTTGTCTTAATGTCATATTCAAATTGCTTTGATCCACGGCTGAAATAGAAGAATCCTAGAGACAGGGAATCAGGATTAGTTATCTTTCATAACTATATAATACTTCCATACTTTTAAATTTTATAAACATGGAAAAAAATAACATTATGGAGCACAAAGAAATTTGTGGAATCACATACATACATTTTAGTTTTCTACTGTCATGTGGGAAATGCTATTATTTTTATTTCCCTAAGGAGGAAGCCAGTGTTATAAAGGGTGAGTTTCAAGGGACTTTTTACCTTTCTAGCCAGACTGTGGTCTATGCCAGAGGTTTTCAAACTAGGCTTCAACAAAGTGTCTCAGTGAGGGGGAGGAAAAGGCCCCTGTGGATATGGCCTTGGTCTCTATATTCTCATTTTCTTAGAGCTGTTCTACTTTGATCTGTTTTAGGTTTTGAGGTTCTGTGTTAGATTTCATTGTAATAATAGATCATGTCACTCAAAGATATTTCTAGATTACCCCACGGTCTAGGTCATTGTCTTGGATGATATAGTTGCTGGATTGTATTCATTACATTGCCTGAGGTTCTTTTAAAACTGCAGATTCTTAGGTATCACTCACAATTTTGCCTCAAATACTTTATTTCACACACAAACCCCAAGCTATGTACATTAAGGTACATACATTAAAGTTTGAGAATCATTGTTTTGTTCATGTGCTTAGTCACTTCGCACACTTTAGGGGGTGTCTTTACTTATCAATGATGAGTAAAATGGATTTGGTACTTTTTACATAGATTTGAGATAGTATAACAGAGAGTATAATTCAGGATTTATGGATTCAGTTTGTGATAATGCTTGTGGGGTTAATGTTTATTATTGTATATACTTAAGAGTAGCAAAATTGCATTAAAATAAAAGCATTTAAGTTTTTGTGCTGTCTTTTTTCACAGTCAACACAGTCTCTCAAGTATCCCAATAAGTGAGGCATCCATGCTTACCTTTGTACTGGAAAGCAGCATCAACACGGATACTGATTCCAGGAAAGTGTTTTACCACTCTCTGCGGGAACCCTTTGTCCATGGTTTGGGTCATTTCATCAAACCTGCATACAAGAATATGAAAGGATACCAGCAGATCTTTGGTTTGGGGAGCTTAATTTGTCTACCGCACAACTTAGAGTCAAGCAGGGATGTGGGGAATACATAGGCATAGTAGAGGAAAACTATTTGGATCAATAATAAAAATACAGTAAAGATTATGTTTGGTTGAATCATTTATAGAATCTTCCAAACAAGAAATGATCAGGGAAAAAGGCCACAACATATGTTAGATTGATGCTATTCAGAGAAATTGTTACATCAGATTGAAGGCTGAGCTTGGAGCTTTCAAAATTTTTCACTAGATATGTTTGTGTCATTGGCAATTTGGTTGGGATCACCAACTTTTTATTTTATCTTTTTTTTTAAATTGAAGGAAAGTCATTAGACTCATTGAGATCTCTTTCGGCTTGATAAATGTCATCCACTGCCTTCATTATTCACTTTAAGAAGACTATGGGCTGGGCGTGGTGACTCATGCCTGTAATCCCAGCACTTTGAGAGGCCGAGGTGGGTGGATCGCTTGAGCCCAGGAGTTCGAGACCAGACTGAGAATCATGGTGAAACTCCATCTCTACAAAAAGTACAAAAATTAGCCAGGCGTGGTGGCACATGCCTGTAGTATCAGTTACATGGGGGGTGCTGAGACAGGAGGATCTCTTGAAAGCAGGAGGTCGAGGCTGCAGTGAGCAGAGATTGCAGCACTACACTCTAGCCTGGGAGACAGAGCAAGACTCCATCTCAAAAACAATTAAAAAATAAAAAATATTATGGATTCATTTTAATTTTGTCTGTGTCAAAGTGATGCTATTGTGAATATTTTTCTCCATAATAAAACAAAGTGTCAATTGTCTGTAAACTTACCTCCAGCACCAAATGCCCACAAAGAAGTAGGTTTTTCTTGTGGTCTTATCACAGACGGCTGCATCTATTTTCTTCACACGTCCTGGAAAACCTAATGTATGGATGGATTTGGGATAATCTGGCAAGACAGCATATCCTCTGATCATCCAGAAGTTTTCATCTAGGAAGAGAGGAGTGAGTATTTATTTTCTAGAGGGAGAAATAGGTATCTCAAGAAATTTAAAAATAATTAGATACCTAGTTCCTTTTAGCTTCAGTGCTTAGAGATTTAATAATCTTATGTCCACATTCATTCCTACCACTTTCTTTAGCTGCTCATATTATTTATATTACACAAATAATATATACCTGTAAAAGTCAATAGTATGCATACCTTTGTCAATTGGTTTCATTGCATTGATTGCTTTTAACTGGCTAACTCTGTAAAAACAATCAAGTAAGCAATGCATATATGTATTTAAACATCACATTGTACCCCATAAATATGTACAATTATTATGTCAATTGAAATTTTTAAAATGAAGTATATTTGGACATGTTCTCCTAAGTTTCAGCCCCCAGGTGCTCTCAAAGGCTAGTAATCTGATAAGATCATGATCATTAAACAGAAAATGTCAGTTAAATTTGATTTCAAGTAAACAATGACTAACTTTTGGTATAAATAAATACAAAATATTTTAAGGGATATATATATATATACCAAAAAATTATTTGTTGTTTATCTGAAATTTATAGTGTCCTATATTTTTATTTGCCAAATCTGGCAACCTTAGTAAAAAGTGAACATTAAAGACAGATTAATTACCTTTATTTAGCAGAAAAAGAGACTTTTTTAGTTTTTATCACACAGGTTTATTTTAGTCCCTGTGCAACTAGGATTGTGTTTATCTTCACAGCCACAGAGAATCCTGGTTATTTATATTCTTTACGACAGGAACCTAAGATGACAGCAAAAGCCCTGCGCCTTGGCTCATGCATGAAGATTTTATTTCTTACACCAAAATATCCACTGGTTAGTTCAGGCAGCCAGAGGGAGAAGAGGAATCGGGATGGGCCAGGTTACCTTTAAAAACCAGAATCTTATCTCTGGGGTTCTCGTATGCAGCTTGCAGATCAGCTGGCAGAGATGGCCAGAATGAAGCAATTAATTCAAACTCAACATCCATGATATCATAATAGATCCTCCATAGGTGCCTGTGTTAAACAAAAAACACTTTACACATGCAGCCTATTTCCATGTCAATGAGAATTTTGTAATCTTAGGCTTGCCTTTTAGCTAATTGGTTGGTATCTTCCTCAAATAATTGAGATAATTAGCATAATTTTCCCCAGCAAATTTAGGTGGTTGTGAGTTCAGTTCAGTTTGGGACTTCCAAGTCCAGGACATGCCTTTGTGCCCACTCTTGGATCCGTAGAGTGGCAAATTCGTCATGGAAATCTTATTCTGAGTTCTGAGTGCTCAATGGTTTTGTTTTTGCCAAAGCAGCAACACCCAACATTCTAAGCCAACACCAAGCATTCCTAAGAGGAACTTTTTGAAGCAGATGCTTGCTGGAATAAAGAAATGTAATCACTGACATGCGAAAATACTTCTTCAGAATTTCCCTTCTGGCTGCAAAATTCTGAATCTATGAATGAGACGTGAAAAGTCCTTATATTCCATTTCCCTCCGCATACAGGCCACTCCTCTCTGACATTCATGGTGGGTAGCTCTTGGCCTCTGCTGGTCAGAGAATGGTGGTGATAACATGTGATTGTAACGTGATATATTCATGGGTGAAAGAGTCCAATTTCAAATATTCTTTCCTTTTGCCCCTATATCTTTGTCAATGGGGTATGTCTTGGTATTTTGCTATAAAAATATGGTCATGGTCTACATAACTGACACACCATGCTGTAACTTAAGTTCAATAAATTGTAGTGAGAGAAGGGATTTCCCACTACAGCTAACACTTTATTGATGCAACTTTAAGAAACGTTCAGTGAGGTGCTGACCCATGTTTAACAACTGGCTCTCCAGGTGGGAAGAAGACATGACTTTAATCATTTGCTGATTTTCAGATGTAAATACTCCAACCATGGCCAATTTCAAGCTGCCTATGTGATGTGAACTGGTTTGCAAAATTCCTGAAAATTTAACAATAGACTCCTGTAACGGAGTGTAAGTTGGCTTCAGTAGGCCACTGGGATTGGTGGACTCTTCTGGCCAAAAAGTCACTGAAAGTGGACTCTTTTTCCCTTTCTTATGCAATGGCAATTTTTAAAATTCCTTAAAGACATTTAAAAATTTATCAAACAACTACAAGATACACACATATGGTAAAGCATTCAAACAGTATGGGCGGTTATAAAATGAAGATAAAAGGCACACATTTTCACTAGCCCCATGACTACCTCTTTATCCTCAAATCCCTTGAAAAGAAAAATCTTCATAGGAAGTTGAGGTGTTTAGAGAAATGAGTTTACCTGCCTTTAAAGAACATTACTTCTCTGCGGAAAGTTGTGATAGCGTCAAAAGTCAAGTCAGGGTCACAGGCATGGGGTATAGTGGGTTCCTTTGGCTTAGCAGGTACCTTAGGCAGACCTCCTTTGATGAGAAAAAAAAATACCACAGTGAATTAAGAGGGCATGAGGAAATATGCCTACACAAGGGTCTTACCTAAGTGGATGTTTGCTTCATGATAATATTTCAAGAAGTGATTTTCTTAACTTCCTTTCTGAAAAGCTTCCTATTTAGTTCACATATATTGAGATTTATAATTTTGCTCACCATAGATGGACTGGATTCCACTGATATCATCCTGAGAAAGTGGGTATTTTCTGGGATCCAGGGAGACATAATTTGGGAACATCAAGGCTGTTTGATCATTGGAGTGAGAGAGCCCCAGTGCATGACCAAATTCATGAGCAGCCACAAGAAACAAGTTGAATCCTTGATAATAACAGGGAAAACACGAGCACATGACTTAATCAAAAAGAGAATGGCTGCATCTGAGATTAGAAAGTAACTAAGGGGAATGAAATAAAGGCTTGCTATACAGCAGATAATTCTCATATGTACCACCATTTATCTGGGAGGTATTTCAATGCTAATAAAGTCATATGCTGCTTAATGATATGGATATGTTCTGAGAAACACATCATTGAGCAAACATTATAGGGTGCACTTACACAAACCTAGATGGCACAGCCCACTACACACCAAGGTTACATGGTATAGCCTCTTGCTCCCAGGCTACAAACCTGTATTGCACGTTACTGTACTGAATATTATAGGCAATTGTAGCACAATGGTAAGCAATTATTTAGCGCAATGGTAAGCATTTGTCTATCTAAACATATCTGAACATGGAGAAGGTACAGTAAAAATATGGTATAAAAGATAAAAAATAGTACAGCTATGTAGGGCACTTACCATGAATGGAGCTTGCAGGACTGGAAGTTGCTCTGGGTGAGTCAGTGAGTGAGTGGTGAGTGAATGTGAAGGCCAAGGACTTACAGTACATTATGTAGACTGTATAAACACTGGACACTTAAGCTACACCAAATTAAAAATATTTTTCTTCAATAATAAATTAACTTTTGCTTACTGTAACTTTTTTACTTTATAAATTTTTTTTTTTGAGGCAGGGTCTTGCTCTGTTGCCCAGGCTGGAGTGGTGTGACTACAGCTCACTGCAGCTTCAAACTCCTAGGCTTGGACAATCCTCCTCCCTCAGCCTCCTGAGCAGCTGGGACTACAGGTGCACGCCACCATGTCCAGCTAATTTTCTTATTTATTTTTGTAGAGATGGGGGTCTCACTATGTTGCCCAGGCTGATTTTGAACTCCTGGGCTAAAGCAATCCTCTGGCTTGGTCTTTCGAAGTGCTTGGATTACAGGTGTGAGCCACCATACCTGGCCTAAACTTTTAAATTTTTAAAATTTTGGACTTTATTGTGACTTAGCTTAAAACACAAACCTGTTGTACAGCTGTACAAAAATATTTCCTTCCTTTGATCAGGGTCATCCGTATTACTGTCTTCCACCTCCACATCTTGTCCCACTGGAAAGTCTTCAGGGGCAACAACAGGCATGGAGCTGTCATCTCCTAGAATAACGGTGCCTTCTTCTGGAATCCCTCCTGAAGGGCCTGCCTGAGGCTGTTTTACAGTTACCTATTCTTTCTTTCTTTCTTTCTTTTTGTACAAGTAGGAGTACATTCTAAAATAACCATAAGAGGTATAGTACATTAAATACATAAACCAGTAACATGGTTGTTTATTATCAGGTATTATGTACTTCACACAACTGTATGTGCTGAACTTTTATATGACTGGCAGCACGGTAGGTTTGTTTATATCAACATCACCACAAACATGTGAGTAACGTGTTGTGCTATGACATCACTAGGTGATAGGAAATTTTCAGCTCCATCATAATCGAATGGGACCACTGTCATATCCATAGTCCATAGTTGACCAAAATATGATTAAATGGCACATGACTTTAATTGGTACTAGTCACATCATGGAAAAATATAGCCTAGGGTAAGAAAATGGCTTGAAACCGGTGTCTCAGAAATGGATAATATTAAAAAAAAAAAAAGAAGCCACCAGTTTGGGGTTGTTGCTAGACTACAGTATATGTGATCATGTTGCTCCTACTTCTATTCTTCAGAGGTTCTGTATTGCTATAGGATAAAGTCCAAACACCTTCACACGACCTTCCATGGCCTAGTCCCTGCCTATTTTCAGCCTTATATTTTATTTTCATATTCTGCAAGCTAACTATGTTAAATCACTGGCATTTTTCATCTGTGTCAGGTTCTTTCTAATCTCTATGTCTTCATACCTTCATCTCTTTGCTAATAATATATCTCTTCCACTTTCTCTTGGCTTAACTACCCTATTTATTCCCCAGGACTCCCCTCTAAAGTCATTTCCTTCATGTAACTTCCCTTATCCCTCCAGGTCTTATCCAGGTTGAGTTAAATGCATGGCTCCAGCTTCCACAGACTCAGCACTTGATTCTGTCATAGCCCGTAAGGACTGCATTGTTTGTTTCTGTCACCCTGAGTACAGGAACCATGTCTTAATTATCTTTTATTCCTAGTGATTGTGACTGCTTAATAATGATTAATGGATGTCCAAGTGTTGCCTGAATGCAGAAATGGTTAGATGTGTTTCCTAAACATGACCATAGTGCCCTTTCCAGAAGTCTTACCAGGCATGTTAGAATTGCCTTTGTCTTTGTCTGCCTCTCCCACTAGTCTGTAAGGCTCTAAGTATACAAGACCACCCTCTTGGGCCTGGCGTGGTGGTTCACTCCTGTAATCTCAGCACTTTGGGAGGCCAAGGTGGGTGGATATCTTGAGCTCAGGAGTTCAAGAGCAGCCTGGGTAACATGGAGAAACCCCATCTCTACTAAAGAAAAAAAAAATTAGCCAGGCAAGGTGACCTGTGCCTGTAGTCCCAGCTATTTGGGAGGCTGAGGTAGGAGAATTGCTTGAGTCCAACAGGCATAGGTTGCAGTGAGCCGAGATCACACCACTGCACTCCAGCCTGGGTGACAGAGTGAGACCCGATCTCAAAAAATAAATAAATAAATAAATAAATAAATAAATAAATAAATAAATAAATGAATAAGTAAAGTCCATCCCTGGCTTTGCAACTAAGTGCATGGAGCCTAAGGAAAACCTCAGCTTCCCTGATGGAAATTTGCCTAGTGATGTTTGCACGAAGCAAACATAAAAGGGCAAAGAATTATGTCATGGTCTTTGACACTTTTCTGCTCTTGCCTTTGTTGCTGCCCCTTGCCTGGCTGGCTATATCACTGTGTGTGCTTTTGGACAAGGAACTGGAAAAATGACTGTTGGGAAAAATAATTCAAGCTCAGGTTTTCTAAATGAAGTCCAGATCTTTATTCTGGCTTTCAAGACCCTCTGTAATCTGAATCCTATTCGCCATTTTAGCCTTGTCTTCTACAATTCTATTCCTTATGTTGGATTGAGCTATTCTGTTCAGAACACTCCTATTCACCCTCTTTACCCTACTTGGTCTTCTTAGTTCCTGCTGAGCCTCCAGTTCTCAGGCTTGACGTAGCTTCCTCTGCTGACCTGTGGGTCTGGGTTGGACTTTCTTCTGTGTGGACCTATTACATTGCCATAGTTTCCTTTATCTCAGTACTGATCCTACTGATTTTGTTGCCATTTAATTGTCTATGTGTCCCTTAGACTGTGAAGCCCTGGAGGGCAGCTTCTGCGTCCTATATACAAGGGTATATTTCATTTCTATGACAGAGCCTGAGTCATAGTGGATGTTCAATAAATGATCATTGAGTGACTTTATTTACCAATGATTTGTAGAGTATTTCTCATGTGACAACACTGTTATCGGCCATATGACGCTGTAGGTAAAAGATGACAAAAGTCTCTGTCTCATGGAGATGTGACTAAATAGACAAATTTGTGCATTATATGTTCATAGCTTTTTAAATATTTTTTCTTATGCCTAGAATGTAATTCCACCCTAGTTATCATTATCATCATCAATACTAACAATTGTCAACAGAATCTTTGATGTCAAGCACTTTCTGAGTGTTCACTATGGACAACTGCTCTGAAAGGGGTTTTCACCTTTATTAACCTAGTTAGGGTAAGGGTAATTTATTTCACCCTCCTAAAAGAAGAGCATCATTACTCTTTTACAGGCAAAGAAATAGAGAGTAAGAAAATTACTTGACTTGCCCCGGGTCTCTCAGCTGGTCAACGGGAAGCCCTGAAAGGAACCAGTGTCTGCCAAACTACAAACCATTGCTTTTTCTCCTTCCCAACACTACATCTGTAGCAGTCTGTAAGGCCTGTTCAGTTGTTTGGTGCACACGTGCGTGCCACACACACACTCATAATAGGCTTGGCACCTGGCTTTGCTTTGAGAGACTCTCAGGAAAATCTCTGTATGTGCTTAAAGTCCTCTGACATCCCCATGCGATGACCTGTTCTTCCCCGAGGAAGCAGCTTAATAGCATCATTGGCAGATGATGTGTCTGTTGCTCTTAAGCAAGTTACACCAAGATTTTTGCCACCCTTCCATAAAACAGAGACTCCACATTGCAATGAAAGAGGTGATCATATAGGTTATTGCTAAATTGCCTATTTTTTAAAAATTGCAATTTTGTTGGAGATTACGTTTGCTTGATATTTTATGTTTCCATTGGAGAAGAGGAAGATATTTTCCCCTTTAATGTCAGTGAACTAAGAGTTATACAATTGGATCACAGAGGGCCCACAATTTCTACTCTAAGGGACTGTA
This sequence comes from Pan paniscus, assembly GCF_029289425.2. Lineage (NCBI taxonomy): Eukaryota > Metazoa > Chordata > Mammalia > Primates > Hominidae > Pan > Pan paniscus. The sequence continues at coordinate 103,492,490 of NC_073258.2, forward strand.
ATAAAGTGGTCAGAAGACAATCCTTTTTGGAACTGCTGCCTGGTTGCCCACCCAGAACTTGGTTGAGGACTGTATTTATCTCTTGCCTTGCTCAAGCGAGCCTTACCGATGTGGAACCCAGATACATCGGACTTAAAAAAAAAATAACTTACCCCACACGTCCCCCTTGGCAGAGGGCTTAAAGCAGTATGGGTAAGAGTAACTGCTACTTAGTATTGGATTTAAGAGACAAAAGGATAGTGAAATCTTTGATCTCTGCCTCTAGATATGAAAGTAAAGCCTGGCTGAGCAAGGGGAGTCATTCTGATTTTGGCAAGTGCTAGGATATTTCCTGTAACTGTTTGATGAAACACATCCACAGTGTCTTCAGACTAATACCAAAGAAATATTGAAACATGTCTCAGCAGAAGATACACAACAGATATGGTTCATTCCTTTCCTCTCTTGCTTGGGTGACAATGTTATCTTACCTCCTTCAATTTCTTGTCTGCTTGTGATGCTAAGTCATGTGGCAATGGCAGCAGCCAATCCCAGATTTTGCCTGCTGCTGACTGAACCTCAGCCAGTACTGACTTTCGCCTTTTTCACTGGCACTTGGAAAAACAGTTGCTTCACCTGTTCTGACTGAGCAGTGAGTGGCCATGGACCATTTTGTGTGACAGACTTTCAGTTTCACAGAAAGTGCAAAGCTGATCTAGACCGATTATCTGGAGATACGTGGTCAGGAATGATCTGTGTCCTTGTATACCATCCATCAGGACCACTACAACCTGTGCTTTCCTGTGACTCTGGAAGCTAGACACCAGACCCAAGGTAACTATTGCCAATGACAGAACAAAAGAATGGGGGACCCAAAAATCTATTGAGCTTGCTCTTTTCTTTGAGGCCTACACTGCTACCTGTTAATATAGTACAGTTTGATATTTTTGTCGGAACAGTAGTAAAACACCTTGAATGCCAGGCAGACCCATTGAGAAAAATAAAATAAACTTACTTGGTTTGAAGAAACAAGTCAAATATAAGGATTAAGGTCTGATTCCTTTGCAGCTGGGCAAGAGTTAGAAGAGGAAGTTCATGCTTTGAATTAGAGCCTCTATGGGCTATGAATCCATACACTGTCCTTTAATTGCTAACTCAAAATTACCACCTCCCTAGAGTCTTCTTTCAATCCTCAAGCAACAGATGACTTCTACCACTGGTACAACACAAAACATCTTCTGCCTTATATGGCAGGTATGTGGGCTGGCCTTGTGTACCACACAGGATCATGAACCTCTGAAGGCTTACACTTTTCTAGTACAACTTTGGGGTCCATAGGACACCTTGTATAGTTCCGGGCACACAGTGGCCCCTCAGACATTATGGGTGTATGAATGAATGTATAAATAATGAAGACTGCTCTGATCATAGTAGAAGTAGCAACTTTATGAGGGTGTATTGAACACTTCCATCAAGGTCATCTTGGAATATGGAAAATTGTGGGGACATTGGGAACTTTAGAGTTAAAAAGCAGCTAGTTACAAAGCTATTCTTTTCAGGGATTCTTTAGAATAATAAGATTTTGTTCATAAAGAAAATTAGACTCACCTGCTCCATCCTTGGTCCAGTTTTCATCCTCATCAAAATGAGTATCACCACCCAGACCCGGACCAGGAGGAAAGGCATGGCCAAGCACTCCCAAGGGACCATCAAAATAGCGAGGACACCGACCATGGACTGAGATACAATTTATGCGAGGAAAAAAGATCAGCTTCCTCAAATCTCCTGAGATAAAAATAGCTTTGCTCTCTGTTGAAAACCTTACCTCGAGTCCTAAAGGCAATCATGATGTCTGCAATCCCCTTTGAAATCTTGGTGAATTTTAGTGGAGTGACTTTGCTCCACACTTCTAAACCTTCTTGGATAGCCTCATCCACAGCAGCTCGTGCCATATCCGGAGTATAGTTTATTATTCTTAAAAATTAACAAAAATATGTCAATTTCTGGCTTATTCATGCATGAATATACACACGTAACTACAAAAAACATTTCTAGCTTATCAATAATGTGCTGCAGTAACTTTGATGTGGTGCAATTATCTTGCAGTTGCATTAGCACTTTATTTAAATGAAATACTCTTACACATACTATACAATTAAATTCCTTTATCTTCCCTATGAATCAGTAGTATTAACACTTCAACAAAAGAGGCTCAAAGAGGTTAAATGACTTCCCTAAGATCACATCCCGAGACAGCATTTATCTCATGTACGTGTTGGCTTGTATATGAAAGTATTATAAAGACATTCTTAAAAAGAACTGAGAATCATTTTTTTGAATGGCTTGTGGAAATCAGTCTTGTGCATGTATCATATATTAAGAACTTTTTTTTTTTTTGAGACAGAGTCTCGCTCTGTCCCCCAGGCTGGAGTGCAGTGGCGCGACCTCAGCTCACTGCAACCTCTGCCTCCCAGGTTCAAGTGATTCTCATGCCTCAGCCTCCTGAGTAGCTGGGACTACAGGCGCGCGCCACCAGGCCCAGCTAATTTTTGTGTTTTTTAGTAGAGATGGGGTTTTGCCACGTTTGCCAGGCTGGTCTCAAACTCCTGACCTCAGGTGATCCGTCTGCCTCAGCCTCCCAAAGTGCTGGGATTACAGGCATGAGCCACCACACCCAGTCCATATATTAAGAATCTTACATGAGAATCACAAGAGTTGCTCAGGAAAAGATTTTTCTCTTGTTTATGTTGCCTATCTTGCTAAACTCATTTTTATCTCAAGTCCTAGCACTCAGTAAGATGAAAGAAGAACTATCAGAAAGGCTGTAGAGTGATGGTCAAGGTGACTGCCTCTTTCTCAGATCAAGGGCATACCTCATCGTCTTCCTGCCAATGAGTCAGCCTGCCCCCTTTTCCTTGAGATGTCTGAGGGAAACACCTTACTTTGCTCTGAGAGGCTCATCTGAGATTTGGCAACTCTCTCTCTCACACACACATGTCTCTGACATAAACTGGTTGTGTTCCAGGGTCTCCCCATTTTCTCTTGGGCACCCTTCATTCATGCTGTCAAGTATCTGCAGTCAGATGACAGTATTTGTTCGGAGCTTATATGATGGTGGCAGAGGCTAGAGATGAGAGCATGTCTGCTGGAGCCAGTAAGAGCTGTGTAACCTCAGCCATGGTAAATAAATTTTTGTTTCAGTTTCTCTGTATTTAAGGTGGCGGTAGCAGCAAAGCCTACAGCACAGGTTTGTTGGGAAGATACCGTAAATGGAGCCTATGATGTGCTGTGCACACAGGAAGTGCTCAGTCAATTGAATGAATATTATTCTGTTCCTCGGAAATTATCTTTATGTTCCTTTGGATTAGGCGGAAATAAGCTGGCAGAAGCATTACCTGTAGGTGAGGTTGTATTTTCTCCACCCAGGGAGGGTGTAGCCATACTGGCCCACATCAGGCACCCCACACCTGGGTGTCTTCATGATCTCAAGGGTGTTTGAGTCCAGTTTTCCAGTCACTGTCAATCCAAAAAATGCTTGCATTTCCCGAATTTTGTCATCTATGAGACTCCTATTTTTGCTTTGAACAAGATGATTCCCTTCTATTTCAAGAGAGTAGAACTGGTTGAGATATGCCTGACCAAAAAGATAAGAAAAAAAAAAAAGAGGCACAGACTACAGGAGAGCAAATCTCCATCTCAGGATAAAGCAAAATTGCCTAAAATTCCTTCTGGCAATAGGAAAGGGAAAAAAAAAAAGAAGTAATGAGAGAAAGTGAGGAGTGAAGGAGGAAAGAAGAAAGGAAGGACACAAAGAGGAAAATAACGAGTCACCCTGCTCTTTCAATTTCCAAGACTTGGTTGACTTATGAGTGACCAGAATTAGCCAAAGCACACAGCTCTTAAACCTCCACAGAAGAGAATGAAGCTTCGTCTATCTGTTGAATGATGACCTATCTTACATATTTTTGCTGTTACTTTCATTTTGGTGTTTCTTTGAAACAAGTTCTAGGATAAATAAGTGATTATCCATTTTGCAAATGTATTTGATTTAACCAAAAATAAAAAGTTAACTGAACTGATTTTTAGAGGGAATCTGTAAAGCAATGTATTGTTTTTTCCTACATATAGGGATTAGGGCTCCAAATTGTAGATTGGGTCCTCCTGGTTGTCTTGAAATGCTTTTATAGTGATCTCCATGCCTTGCAGGGCTCTCTCCTTTCTCCTCGCACTAAACATCCCTTCATTTGTGACCATTGCTAAAAGTTATAGCAGATCCTTTCCTCCTTCCCGTGCCAGCCCTCCTCCCCAACACAATTTCCTGATATCGTCAGAGCTAGACAAATGAAAAGCAGTTCCTTCTCACAAAAAAGTTCAGGACTCTTTTGCAGGAATGTGTTTTCTTTTTAGGTCCCAAGAGAATCAATAAAATAAGCTTTTTATCAATAGTCATCGATATCATTTATTAAGACAGTACCTGAGCCAGTTGCATGTTTTCTTCATTTTCCGTCATCCGGACTGAGGGAAATGCAGAAGAAAATGTTATAAAGAACAAAAACAGAAGCAGAAGGCGCTTCATTCCTCTCTTTCTTCAGCTGAAGCCGGTTCTGTTAGCACAGAATTTAGAAAATAATAGTGAGACGTGGCATGAATTGGCTTGTATCATCATTTAATTAATAACAGAAAAGGACACTTGCCATAAAGTGTGTCATGATTTGCTTTTTTTTTTTTTTGACTGAGCTGATTTTGTAATCTTGGCCTGCAATTGTTTAGTAAACACAGTTAGTGCTTATTACTGAACTGAATATACTGGGAAGTGAGCCTCCAAGTTATTTTTTTTCCTTGCAAAGTTTTCTTTTGAAGGCAATCTCAGAATATCTTGGTAGGATGTTATCATAAAAAGACAAATGAATCAGGAGTCAGATTACCCTTATTAACTAAGATAAACTTCAAATGTTTATTGAATTCCTACTGTTTGCCTGCCCCTGTGAATGCAATCTTGTTGGAGAATTCAGACACATACAGAAATTAATGTAGGACAAAAAGGAGGCAAGTGGGCAAATACACAGTGCAGATTGTAAAGACTAAGAAGGGCCAAAGGCAGATCACTGCTTATGAGTGTGGCCTTGAGGATTTATGCAAGTTAAATACAGCCTGCACTGGGGCTTGCACTAGGGCTTGCTCTGGGTTTTGGAGAATGTGTAGAATTTGGATTTACAGAGGAAGGAAGAAGAAGTATGAGTGCAAAGAGGCCATGGGAAGGAGGTAACACAGCAGAAATGAGCTGCAGGAAATCTGGCCTGACTGGAACAAAATACATATGTAGACAGCTATGGAAGATGGAGGATGTCTCATGGACAAGACAGCTGACTGGGAAGATGAAGAGTCATAGAGGTCATGGATGATGAAGGCCAAAATTAACATCAGAAGTGAGAGTATAGTTAGTGAGAACCTTTTGGATTAATTTCAATATATTCTTCTTTACTTGGGCTACTTTTAGATGAAGGAACACTCTTAGTTACAGCAATTTCCTCCCTCACTTGTCCTCCCCTTTTCTTCTACCAATTATTAAAATTTTCTTCCCTTTCTTCCCAAATGTTAACTCCTCAATCGATAGACCTTTCTAAATCTTCCTTGTCCATATCCTAAATAAAATTTATATGGCATAGCTGAAGAACTTATAGGATCTAAGTAGATACATACTTCCTTTGCATTTAAAGCTCATCCCAGTTATAAATCTTGTTTCAGAAATATTATTATTTACTGTTTTAATATATGTATATAGTTTAAATAGTTTAATTGGCCTCTGGAGCAATGGGATGGAGGGGAGAAGGCAGACATGATCAGGATTTGTGTTATAATGGTATTAAGTACAAGTATGCTAAGTACAAGTATGCTCATTGTATTGTTCTTTTGTGTTTTTTAAACTCTAAAATATTTCAGAACAAAATTAAAAAAAAAAATAGAGTTACCAGAAAAAGGGAAGTCAAATGGTGCTATCTTGTTATAACGAAAAAGCATCTCTCTGCCCTAACCTTTCACTCCTTCAAGTCCTGCTCCCCAAAGGTAACTTCTTTAAATTATTTTTATAGCTTTTTATCTTTATGTTTAACTCCACATTTGTAAATAACGTGCTTATGCTGCTATTTCTCGAGTTTTCAAAGTTAAATGTTATTATTAACATCTTCCTATGGAAAAGAAGGACTTAACACTCCTTCTGCTTTCCTAATTTGGTTATATGAATGTTTAAGCCCGTAATCAGCGTTCATACAATTATGACCATGAAAATATTATTCACAAGAGAATCACGTAGTATACTATGATTACATATCCTTTTCTTTTTTTTCCCTTTTTTTTTGAGACGGAGTCTCACTCTGTCACCCAGGCTGGAGTGCATTGGCACAATCTCGGCTCACTGCGACATTTGCCTCCCGGGTTCAAGCAATTCTCCTGCCTCAGCCTCCCATGTAGCTGAGACTACAGGCATGCACCACCATGCCTGGCTAATTTTTGTATTTTTAGTAGAGATGGGATTTCACCATGTTGACCAGGCTGGTCTTGAACTCCTGACCTCAGGTGATCCACCCCCTCAGCCTCCCAAAGTGCTGGGATTACAGGTGTGAGCCACCATGCCTGGCCTTACATCTCCTTTCTTGTATAGCCTTTTTTCTCCGCAGTTGATAGTTGAATTGATTTTTACATGCTAATTCTTTACCAAATTCTTCCATAGAACTCTTAAACTCTCTCAGAATAACCAAACATGACAGGAAATATAGCAGCAGTTTTTTTTTCCCTTGAACTCATCCCTCTGAGACCCCTTGCTTGCCTTCTCCAGTCTGGGTCTGTTGTAGAACTGTCATCCTCTCATTAACCAGAAAACTTGTATTGTGTCTCTGTGTTAGATCTCTGGCTACTGGGTTTCACTTCTACCTATGTCTTGATTTACTCCCTTGTTTTGATGCAACATGTCTCTCAGGAGTTTTCTAAGAAAGAATATAAGGAAAATAAATATTCTGATTTTTTTCATACCTAAGAATGCCCTTTATTTTATCCTCACACTTGATTGGTGTATGACTGGATACAGAATTTCAGTCTAAAATAAATTTGCCTGAGAACTTTGAAGGATAATGAAGATTCCATTATTTTCCAGACTCTAGTGCTGCTGTTGAAAAGTTTTATACTCTGATTCTTGATGTTTTTCTTTTGAAAGGTTTTGGAAATCTTCTCTTTACCTAGATATTTATAAATTTTACAGTTATGCTCTTGATGTAGGTCTTTTGTATTAACATTTTTGGACAGTAAGTGGACCTTTTTTTCATGGAAACTTCAATTTAAGGTAACTTTCCAATATAGTTTTGATTATAATTTCTTCTCATTCATTTTCTCCTTTTCTACCCATTCATTTTCTCTTCTTTCTTTCCATATCTGTTGGACCTCCTAGATTGAGTCTTTATGCTTCTAATATATCCTATTTTCTACCAACTTAACTTTCCAGCCCACCGATTGTTAATTTCAGCTAAGACATTTAATTTCCAAGAACTCTTTCCAGTTCTGAGTATTCTTTTACATTTTTAAGCTTTTTTTTTTCATTTCATTAGTGTTTTTGGACATAAAATATGTCTTATTTATTTATTTAAATAAATTACTAAATAATTAATAATACATAATTCATAACTAAATAAATAAGAAATTATTAAATAAATAAGACATATTTTACATCCAAAATCATATTCTTATATTTAATTCTTATATTTATTTATTTGTTTGTTTAAATAAACAGAAGAAGGCATACTCTGTCACCCAAGCTCGAATGCGGTGGCACAGTCATGACTCACTGGAGCCTCAAACTCCTGGGTTCGAGTGATCCTCCTGCCACAGCCTCCCGAGTAGCTGGGACTATAGTTGCATGCAACCATGCCCAGCTAATATTTTTATTTTTATTTTTTTGTAGGGACAAGGTCTCACTATGTTGCCCAGGCTGGTCTTGAATGCTGAGCCTCAAGCAGTCCTTCTGCCTCAGCCTTCCAAAAGTGTTGGGATTACAGGCACAAACCACTGTACCCAGTCTCTTCTTATTTTTAAAGAATGTTAATGTTAAGTATACTTTAGTTTATTTCGACATTTTCTTTTGCCCCTACAATTGTCTCTAGTTCCTCAAAGTCTCTCCTTTGGTCTCTGTTTTTCACACTGCAATCTTTTCAAAAATATTTGGTGACTTTGTGTTGTGCAATCTGCTTAAGAATGAGAGGCAAGAAAGCAGACTGGAAGCTCTCATGTGTAGAGGCAGGGCTGGTGAATTGATGACCTTCACTGCAGGGAGGTGGGGCACTTCCCACACCCTTCATGTGATGTATTAGTCAGGATGAGATTTGGTTGAATGTAACACAAAAACCCAAAATAACAGATGCTTAGTTAAATAAAAATTTATTTTTGCCTCACATTAAAAAAAAAAGTGCCCAGATTTGGAAGCCTAGGGTTTGTTTGACAGCTCCATATCATCAGGGGTAGGCAACATCTACCTTGCTACACCACTCTCTCAGTACAATGCCTCATGAGTCAGCTGCCTTCTCAACCTCTAGCCATTACATCTGCATTACAGGCAGAAAGAAGGAGGAAGGCAGAGAAAAAGTAATTTTCCAGTCCCTTTCCAGAAGCCCCACACAACATTCTGTTTACACATTTTGGCTAGAAATAAAAACATGGCCATATCCAGCTGTAAGCCTAGCTGTAAGCAAGGCTACAAAATACGACGCATTGCTACCTCAAATGAAATTGGAGTCTCACTGCAGAAGAAGTGTAGACTGAAGGTTAAGATAGGTCATTAGCAGCCCTGCCACACTGAGATTTCTCTAGTGTTGGTATCTGTAATTTCTTTTTTTCCTGAGGCTGGTAAGTTACTCCAGAGAAAGCTCATCCAATTTCCCATCATTTAAATCTCCAAGGAACAAAGCTGTAGGAGATTCTTCTGATGTCCTCTGCCACATACCCACGGCATTAGTTTAGTTGCACAAGGGGCGGACTGGTTTGTGTAACTCACTTTGCTCTGACAAAGTGCAAAAGTAATTGTGGTTACTTTTGCACCAACCTAATACAACTTTAAGCATAGACTGTGTGTCTTTTTGCTTTCTTCCCAGAGCATTGAGATGCCATCAAGCCTTCCTGGTCAGCATGAGAGTACAGCCTGGAAGTGTAAAGAAGTTAACACTCTCAGGGAACATCCTCATCCAATGGGGAATGGAAACTGAAGGATGAATGTTCCAGCCTCCTGCTCACTGGAGATGTGAACAACTGGAAGCTGGTCTGCAGGCTTCTCAGAGGCCCCTGGTGGAATTGAGCTTCAATTGCCCATAGCAGAAACCTTGATAACACATAATTGTATTGGCTTTTCCTCATTCTTTGACTCACTCTTCTTGCTACCTCACTCTTGCTTCCTGGCACTGTGTCCTGAAAATATAATTGCACCAATGTCTTGACTTAGGCTTTGCTTTTGAAGAATCTCAACCTAAGAGAAACATGAATCTCATTGTTTAAATTCTAGCTTAGGCAGGGTGGCATGGTGGCTCAAGCCTGTAATCCCAGCACTTTGGGAGGCCGAGGCAGGAGGATCACTTGAGCCCAGGAGTTTGAGACAAGCCTGGGAAACGTAGTGGGACCCCACCTTTACAAAAGAAAATAACTGAGTGTGGTGGTGTGTGCCTGTAGTCCCAGATACTTGAAAGGCTAAGGTTGGGCATTGCTTGAGGCCAGGGGTTTGAGGCTGCAGTGAGTTGTGATTGCACCACTGTACACCAGCCTGGGTGACAGAGCAAGGCCCTGTCTCGAAAATAAATAAATAAGCAAAAAATAAATGAATGCATTCTAAGCTTAGGTCTTTATATCTCTTGTGCCCATTCAAACTATCAATGTAATAGCTGGAAAATACTACATGTTGTCAACAAGATAATTTTTTTAAAAGGAATAACTCTGAATTCTTTATTACACTTCATATTACAGTTTACTGTCTATGACTCTGTCAAATGTGGTTAAAAAATAATATGAGATCAGTTCTCATCTCAAAGATGTATAGATGAGGTTTGAGCCAAGAGTCTATCATAGCCAGCACAACTAGCAGGTGTTCTGAAAAGATAAGACACTCATTTTCATGCCTGCATTTTCCTAAAACTTTCATAACTGACATTATAGAAAGTTTTAGGAAACATGATAGTCTGAAATTGATGCTACTATTAAAAATGGAATATTCAATTCTTATAGATCCTTTTGCATTTGTTACGTTGATATGATGAATTGCTTATACATCTCTCTCACTTTTCTTAGCACAGTCCCTGAAACATAATTAATAGTAGGTAGGTAGTTAATTCTTGCTGAATAAATCAATGAATGGAATGATAATATATACTTGTTTCAGTTTTCTTATTTTGTAAAATAATTTGAGAATAATGTATTAACATACTTGAGGAAATTTTTGAGGACCTCAAATATTTATAAAATATTTCACACACTCTGAAGCAATATCTAAAGTTTATTATCAATATTATAATAATTCTGACACAGGCATTATATATCTGCAAATACATCTAAAATTTGCTATTCCTTTTTATACTTTAGATGAATTATGTGGTAATATTTTAAGAAATTAAAAGCAAATCACAAATCAGTCATTTGAAATAAAAATCTTTAATTTGAACTTATTTAATAGATTATTTTAATTTTTGAACAAGCATAAAGGTGCCAATTTAATTATCTGTGGGATTTAAAAACTTCAACAGAGAAAGAAAATAGGAGGTACTAGTGAGAAATATATTTTACAGTCTACATATTTATTGTATAATAAGCTATATTATATTCTGATAACAGCAAATATAACATTATAATGATTTTGATATCTGGACTCGCTAGACATGGTCCCATAAATCCTATAGTTCTTAACAAAAAAACCCATCCGTTAGCAAACTTACGCATCTAAGCTCAGTTTAATGCAGCTTAATGAGACATTGAATTTTATGCAGCTAACCCAAGTTATCTATAGTGTGTGCCCTCCTGAGTACCCCAGGAAATAGAAGTAAAGAACTGAGGAACATCAGATCCAACTGGCCCATTTGGGTTTGGACTCTAGGAGACAGCAAGGAGGAGGCAGGAGAGGAAGTGGTGGTTCTCTTTTGGCTGCTATCCTGGGAAGATGCCCAGTAGTCCTTAGCAAGGGTTCCACTTCTGCATTCTGTGTTGATTCATTTTCATATGTGTAGATGTACTGTGTTTAGTACCTCATGTCTAGGGTTGCTGTAACAAAGTGTTGCAAACTTGGTGGCTTAAAACAAAGGAAATTTATTCCCTCACAGTTTTGGAGGATAGAAGTCCGAATTCTGCAGGTGTCAGCAGGGTCATGCTTGAAGGCTATTGGAGGGAATCCTTCCTTGCCTCTTCCAAGCTTCTACTGGTGGCTTACAGTCCTTGGAATTCCTTGACTTGGAGATGCGTCACTCCAATCTCTGCCTCTGTCTTCACACGGCCTCCTCCCCTAGGTGTCTTATGTCTCTCTTCTTCTTATAAGAACAACAGTCATAATGGATTTAGGGCCCACCCTAATTCAGTGTGATCTCACCTTAACTTCACTAATTACATCTGCAAAGACCCTGGTAAGCTCACATTCGTAGGTACCTGGGGTTAGAACTTCAACATATCTTTTATGGGGGACACAATTCAAACCACGAAACATATCATCTACATTTCTTTCCAAGGGTAGAAAACAGCACCATATTTTCTGTAAAGGCAAAGGGTACTGTCTAGGTTGTTTATAATCCTTACTTCTACCCAAAATCTAGTTCTAAATTGCATGTAGAAGATATACATAGGACATTTTAAGAAACTGAGGGATGTATGAAGTCAGATAGGCAAGTAATATAACAATAAATCCTAGAAGTCAGATATGTAAGTATTGAAATAGTAAATATTGAGGTGACAAAAAGGCTTACTTTCCTTCTCTTTGATGGAATCACTAATTTAAGATGGAATGTGTAAGAACTGAATAAGCCTCTGCAAATAGTGGAATATTCCAAACATATTTTCACTGAGGACAGGCAGAATGGATACAGTGATGGGAAACAAGGACTTAATATTGAGAAAAGTATAAGCAGGACACAATGTAACGAAAATGCATGCTGAACTTCCCTTCCACATTCTGAAAATGGATACAGCCACATTTGATTTTGCTTCAGCCATATCTACAGTTAAGCCATTTATTGCCTCTTGCAACTCTGGTAACTCTCTGAGCAATAAGGTCAAATGCGTAATATCTTGGTCCACTGAAGAAAAGGAAGAAATCTATAAAAAAAGAGAGATAATTTATTGAATTAGCTTATAGAATATCTCAGATGTCTTCAGTTAGAAAACCCTGCCCCTGTTCCAACATAACATTCAAATGCAAACATGCTATTTAAAAAATTTAAACACCACGTGTGGTGGTTAATGCCTGTAATCCCAGAACTCTGGGAGGCTGAGGTGGGAGGATTGCTTGAGGCCAGGAGTTTGACACTAACCTGGTCAGCATAGTAAGACCCTGTCTCCTCTATAATAAACAAACAAACAATACATTTATTAGGTTTTTTTTTCCTACTTACGTTCTTGCTGGAAAACTGCATCAACTTTACTCTCTATTCCTGGAAAGGCACCTGATATGCTTTTGGGATAACCTGGTTCCATGAATTGTCTTTGGTTATCATATCTGGTAAAAACGAAATGTCATCCGATTTAACACCAATACAGAATATAACGAAAATAATTTTTTTATTGTATATAATTTACAAAGTCTCCTCACACATATTTTTTCATTCAGTTCTCACAATGCTCTGTTTACTAGGATTAAGAATGGTTAATTTCTCTACCTAAAGGTACACATTTATAAAACATATGGGTATCATTAATTCTAAAACAGGCTTGATGGCTGACACACTGTTATTACCCAAAGTAAGCTTATATTTTCAAGGCTTTTACTTAATTGGTATATAGTATAACTCCCTTGTGTGTGTATATAGATATATAAACGTACATAATAGGTTCAACTTGGGAACCAAATTCTGCAGGCTATCTGGATAACATTTGCTTGCATATGTCTGAGTTGAACTCATAAGTGAGAATTAGCTTAAATCTTTCTTTGTATCTCACCCTAGTGCTTTGTTAAGGTTTTCTTTGTTTCTTGATACAGAATCCTCAATACTATTGCATAGACATTTTAATTTTATAAAAATGAAAAATTTCAAAAGCCATGGTAACATCAATCATCCTGTAAAAAAGAATATATTCTCGGTAAAACCTATTAGAGACTACCTAGATTGTTTTAAACCTTCAAATGCTTGAAGGTTTGTAAGCAGGGTAAAGAAACACAGATTTCAACCTATAATTGAAAAAATAGTTTACGTTACCTCCAGAATTGGTCATTTACAAAGAAGTATGTTTTACTTCTGTAGAAAACAGCTGCGTCAATTGCTTGGACACTGCTGGGGAAGCCATAGTTTGCTATATCCTTGGGATAACCTTGCAGAATATCATAGCCACTCAGAGCCCAGTATTGGTTGCCTGTCAATGATTCAGGTTAAGTGTTAAATAAGACTTTTCCATTTTTACAAAATTATATATATATATATATACCACTTCTTGGTCTTGCACATAGGTATGAAAATGGAACAAATAGTCTTTAAAAGATGAAGATGATAAAGTTAAGTTCAGGGGGGCTGTGAGAGCCTTAATGGTTCCCCAGAGCCTATAAAAAATTAAAACTTCTGAGCAAGACATTCAAGGCCCCACAATTGGATGCCTTAGTTTGTGTGACTTTTATGCAGAAACCAAATTACAGCCTTGAGGAGTCTTAGAGAATTGTATCTGGGATGAGGATGAAAGAATGCTAACGACAGTCTAGTGTGGTCTCATTTTGTTGGCGAGAAAACTGAGGGCTGCAAAGCAAATAACCCACTCAGGTTCACACAGTAGTTAGTGGTCCTGATGGGGCCCAACGCTAGTCTTCTGGCAAAAGCCTGGCCAGCTTAATTAGCTCACCATGAACCTGAAAGGGACCACAAAGAAGTCCTGCCCCCTCCCTTCAGGCAGAACTAACATAAGATGAAAACTTTAGTAAGTCACCTTTAAATAGGAAAATGAGGTCTCTGTCAAAATCTTCATAAGCAGCCTGTATACCAGTTGGAAGGGATGGCCAGAATAGAGAAATAAAATTCATTTCGACTCTTTGTAGCTGAGGATGCCTTCTCCAGAAGTACCTAACAGAACATAAGGAAACACACACACACACTTATACATAACAGTCTAAGTAGGCAGTTCCTGTGACTTTTAGGCTAGTGATGGTCCTTGTAGGATTGCTGGGAGAATATAACAATCGAACGAATGCAAAGTTCCTAGCACAGTGACCAGCACATGGCTAAGCTTTATAGTGATATTGTCCATCTGGCGAGTACTTCACAGCTTTCAGGGAAGGTTATGGGAGTGATCTTATTTGATTACATTTGGCATTGTCCTGCCTTGGACATTGAAAAATCTTACTTTGTAGTATCTTTCATTATTGCTCCCACTAAATGCTGTGAACATATTGATAAAAGCAACAGCTCGTACCCTTAGCCTGTGATTGCACACTCACAAAATAGCCAATGGACAAATAAAAATTTCGCTCAGTTTGATGATTTGCTGCACAGCTAGCTAAGCGCAGGTTCCATTTACTTGACTGATTTTGGATGGAACTGGATGGTGCTTTGGTGTTTCAGCTATGGGGTTCCCAAGCAGCTGTAGCCCATGTCTGTTTACATCACCAAAGGCATCTGAATGTTTGCGAATGTTTTCGTGTTTCTTTTTTTCTCCTGGATGTTTTGAGTTATCCAGAAAATACTCAATTGCATAAATTCAGTATAGACACAAAAATGGTACAAATAGTCTTTAAATGACGAAGATGATAAAGTTAAGCTCAGGGGGCTATGATAATCCTAGTGGTGCCCCAGAACCTATAAAAAATTCCGATGAGAAGCACAAGTATAGAATTCAAGGAAAAGGTGACTAACGTGTGACTTAATTTGAATCCAGTTTTAAGGTATGTCAGTAAGAGGAATCAAAGGAAGAAATATTTCAATTTTATACCTGTCTTTAAAGAAAAGTATTTCCCCACGGAGTGTGGTGATAGCATCAAATGTCAAACTGGGGTCACAGGGTTTGGGTGTACTTGGTCCAGTAGGTTGGATAGGGTTGCTTGAAAGTCCTGAAAAAAAAAAAAAAAGGTCTTTCTTATGAGAGTGAGTCCGGTGTGACTCTTGGGTACATCAGAGACTTCTCAGAAAGGTGAAGGGTCTTCATGTGAAGGTAAGTGCTACCAGACTATACCTTAAAGTATTAAAGTAATTGTATATTTCATCCTTTTAAAGTTTTTGTTTCTTTAATAAGAGTAATGATGGTTTTCAGGGTAAGTTCCAGGTCAAGCTGTGAAGTAAAGAAATTTGAATTCTATGCTCCTTCCTTCCCTTTTAAATTCTAAACTAATTCTTCTCTGACTTTTCGGTTCCTCTTTCTGCTTTTTTGGTCACTCAGTATCTATTGCCTCTCTCCTCACCAAAATCCACTTTCAGGAAAGAATGATATTAGTCTTTTACCCTATAGCATACATCTAAGTCAAATTTTAGCAATATTTTTTCTATAAGTATTTGAATTTTCATGTGTTTTCTCACTGTGGAATGAAAGGCTATAATAATAGTTAAGATAAAAACATTGGTGAACAAAATAAGGGGGTGTTGTTGGGGTGGGCAGGAGGAAGAAATTGGGGAATAGAGGCAGTTAGGATAGGCTCAACATTTCTGAAATATCTACAATCACAAAAAAGTTTCCTGGTTGTGGCACCCTGGCATGCTTGCTTGATTTTATAGTGCCGTCCCACCAGAGACAGAAAACGGCTTTCCCCAATTCCACTCCACTCTGTTCCACTCCATTCAATTATATTTCACTCCAACCCACTATTCCATTCCATTCCACACTTTTTTAGAGAGCAGTAAATCCCTTATTGGTTTCTTGTTTTTATTCACAGCCAACTAGGGAACAGAAGGGCAAGCGTGAAGAGAGATGTAATGGTCTTATCCAGGCAATATGGCAAAAGGCCCCTATACTTATCCTTGAAATGTATCAGTGATGCCTTAAAAAAGTTTCTTTTTTTCTCTCCATACTCCACTACCATTCCCTTTCTTCTTCTTGAAAAATGCCTTGCTTTGTTTATATACATTTTAAATTTACATAGACTTATATATTGTGTAATTTAATTAATACATTGTGCAATATATCTCATTCTGTTTCTTTTTCACAAAGTACGAAGTTTTAAAGACCCATCTGTACTGTTGCCATATGTGCATCTAGTACCATGTTTCTCCCTGCTGCACATCACTTCATGGTGTGCAGCTACCACATTTTATCTGTATAGTCTTCTCCTAATAGACCCCCAGGTGTCTTCTAACTTCCATTACCACAAACAAGACTGCAGTGAACATCTTTGGCATGATTTGTACATGTCCCCTTATGGATCTACATGAGAATTTCTTTGATAGATACATCTGGGAGCAGGATTGCTGTAGGAAAAAGAATAGTCATGTCTTTTTAGAATATTTAAAATTGGGGCCAGGTGCAATGGCTCACGCCTGTAATCCCAGCATTTTGGGAGGCTGAGGTGGGCAGATCACTCGAGGTCAGGAGTTCAAGACCAGCCTGGTCATTGTGGTGAAATCACCTCTCTACTGAAAATACAAAAATTAGCCAAGTGTGGTAGTGGGCATCTGTAATCTCAGCTACTTGAGAGGCTGAGGCAGGAGAATTGCTTGAACTTGGGAGGCAGAGGTTGCAGTGAGCCAGGATCGCGTCACTGCACTCCAGCCTGGGCAACAGAGTGAGACTCCATCCCCCCCCCCAAAAAAATTTAAAATTGGAAATTTGGAAAGCCTAAAAAAGAAGAAAAAAATCCCCACCATCCGAAGACAATAACTGGGAAGCACTGTAGTGCATTTCTTCTTAAACTTTTTTTCTTTTAGAGCAGCAATAGAGGCTCAGCCCCTCACACCTTCTTTGTTAATGCTATATTACTGGGGAAATTCAGAGTTCAGTTTTATGGAAACTGCAGAAGTGCAAAGGAAGAGATATTCAGATCCTGGGAGTGTTCGCCTATTCCCAGGTCCCACCATGTACTATGACTCTCTTGAGAAGACCTTACCATAGATGGCCTGAATGCCATCGATGTCATCTTGAGGGAGTGAGTAGTTGCTGGTTTCCCTGAAAGCATAGTTGGGATACATCAAGGCACCAGGGTCAGAGGAGTGAGCGAGCCCCAAAGAATGGCCAAATTCATGAGCAGCAACAAGAAACAAGTTGTAATCTGAAATGCAAACACGGGTGGTAAACAGCTCAGTGTGGATCCCAGGGTGGCAGAAACATGATCTCAAGGAATGCAACCTCCAAGTCAAAACTGCTCAGGGAAATAGCCCTTCCCATGGCTGTCTTTTTCATCTTTCTTTCAGATACCTGAGAAAGTGGACATTGAGAAGAATCAAGATAGTGGTCATAGATGGCGACTAGGTGAGTATGAACTTCTTATAAACTCTTAGAACCCAGAAAAGCTGCATTTATTCCAATTCTCACATTTTACAAATGTGCATCTGAGACTTGGAGAAGTAATGGCAGAGCCATCATGACTTTGGGAACCCTTCTTCTCTTGCGTTCCCACAATCACCATCTCCACTGTCCCAGACACTCAGCCTCACGAGTAGAGTCCCTGTGAGCAAGTAGTTAGAAGAGAAGCCAGCCCAGCAGTGGAGCAGCCTCAGATGGAGGGCTGGCTCATGTTGGCTCGCTCATCACCCACAGCTTAGCACCAGCTCTTCTCTGTTTCTGAGCTTTCTAAGATGCTCTAGGAATTCTCTACTGGAGAGAGACAAATCCTACCCTTATTGTTCTCTTTCTCCATGTTTTAACTTCCATGAGCATAGTGCCGTTCACAACTGGAAACTTAAAACCTTCCCAGGATCTCACTTCCTATCAAATAAAGCCCAACCTCTTTTGCCTGGCCTTCAAGACCTCCTCCACTTGGCTCCAGCAGATATTTGAGTGCTTGCCTTTTAACGTGAATCCTTCAGTCCAGCCAGTCTACATGCTGCCTCACAAACACACTGATGCATTTTTGTATATGCCTACTTTAAAAAAAAGCCATAATTGTAGAGTACCTACAACATACTAGGCAATCTAATGTTATGCAATCCTCATAACGTTTTTCTGAAGTTTTATTAACAATATTTTTATAGTAAAGTGACTGATGCCCATAGATTTTGAATAGCTGGTACTTGGTCCCTCAACTAGTAAGTGACAGATTGGGGTCAAACCCAGGTATAATGGCAAGATCCATGCTCTTACTGCAGTGTTCAACTTCCTGTTGATAATTAGCCTGCTAAAATTCTACCCATGCTCTAAGAATTGTTTCTTATCATTACATCCTTTTCATTATGCACTCATGAGTGCATTTCAGAAAAATATCTTTGAATGCTTGGAATACTGTGAAAGGAACTGTGGGCAATTTGTTGTGGTTCTCTGCTCTACAGGGAGTGCATAGTCTAGAAGAGGAGAGATGTGTGCAAACAACTTGAAAGCACACAGTGAGTGATGACAGAGAAGGAGATACAAAAGCTGTCAGAATTCTGCAGAGGAAGTTCTCATTTCCAGGACAAGGCAAGACAGAAGGTGGCCTTTGACATACATAGCATGGCAAGATGAGAGAGATTTTAAAAGGTGGTGCTTGGGGCATGGGAACGAGTATTTCAGGGAGAGGAAGCAATTCAAGCAAATGTGAGGAAGATGAAAAGCATAGGGTGTGACCTAGAAACAGTGAATGTACAATGTGGGTGTTAGCCCGATGTGAATGGTATACGTGAAATAAGAAGACAAGCCAAGAAAGACAAGGATGAACAAGCACCAAGAGCCTTCAATACCAAGTGGAAGTATTTGGACCTTATTTGGTGCAGAATGTGTAAACATTGAAACTTTTAAGCATGAGAGTGATGTGATCCAAGATGGGCTTCCAAAAACAAACCCTGCTGCAATGGTAGGAAAAATTAGAGGGAGCACAGACTGGAGATGGAGAGTCCAGTTAGGAATCTAGATCATTCGTTCAGGTAAGAGGTAATGATTATCTGAACTGGTGAGGAGGGCAACAGAGAATGGAGAGGAGCTGAGGGTTATTACCTATCTTTGGCTACACACAGCTCCTAGTATATGGACTTAGGTAGAATAGACCCTCGTAACATACCCATGTTGAGAAAATGGCAGGAGGAACAGGTGCCAAGCAAAGGTAAAAGGTGACTTTCTGATTATTTTCTAAAAGTGCTCTCTGGCATATTGTTACCCCATATTTTGTGAAGTACCACATGGTCTGGGTATACCTGTCCTCAGCCTCATTTCTTCCCTTCAAGCAGCCCAGTCCTTCTTAATAGGAGCCTTCTCCTGAAAGGAGTGGCTTGCTGCACAGAAGCATACCACTGAAAAAGAGCTCCAAGAAGATGAACTAACTAGATGAGAGGGAAGGTGTCTCTTCTTTTCTCAATAGACTAATTTCTAATTATAGAAATTAAAATTTTTAAATGAATTTCCAAAAAATGGAAAAACAGGCTAATTTCTAATTATAGAAATTATAATTTCTAAATGAATTTCCAAAAATGGAAAAATAGGCTCTTTTCAAACATCACTAAATTTGGGAATATTAAAATAAAGATATTCTAAAGCAGTATCTGTAAAGAACCAGATAGCAAATATTTTAGGCTTTGTAAGCCAAATGATCTATGTTGCAATTACTCAGCTTGCCATTGTAGAGTGAAAGCAGCCATTTATGATATAGAAACAAATAAATGTGGCCCTGTTTCAATAAAACTTTATTTATACAGACAGGGGTCAGGCAGGATTTGGCCGTAGTCTGTAGTTTTCTGATCTCTGACTTAAGAAGTAAGGTCAGTAATCAGATTCAGCATGTCTTTTTCTTTCTTTTTTTTTTTAAAAAAACCCAAATTGACTTAGTATCATGAGGTAGCAAAAATTTCAAATGATCACTTTTTGTGAGTTTGAAATATTATGTTACCTTTATTATGTGTGTGTGTATGTGTGTGTGTGTGTGTGTGTATTCTAATCTGTAAAAGGTTAATTCAGAAGCTGTGTGTGGACATAATCTTGATTAACTTACTTGCGGAGGTGTCGGTCCATGTTTCTTCGGCATCAAAATGAGCATCTCCTCCAATACCTTGGCCTGGCTGAAAGGCATGAGCAAGGATTCCATTGGGTCCATCAAATGGAGAATTGTCACCGTGATCTGAAATAAGAACATTTGTATTAGATCCTTGCCAAGTTTCAGGTTAGCCAAAGAAAGCAAAACTGAGCATGACTGCTTTGTACCTACCTCTTTGGTAAAAAGCGATGTTGATATCTGCCTCTCCCTGTGAGATCCTGGTGAAGATGAGAGGTGATGCAACACTCCAGAGTTTAAAGGCATCCTTGATAGCTCTTTCTACCTCAGCCTCTGACAGCTGTGGGGTATAGTTTCGAATCCTTCAAAATGAGAGGATGTATGAAGAGTTAAATGCTATTTAGAACAGTAGTCCATCAACTGATGAGTTGTTCTGTTTTGAAGTGAGTTGCATCATGGTGTGCTACCACTGGAGAGGATAAGGAGGGAGTGCAGGTCTCAGGGTGGGGGACAGATGTGGGTTCTGAACAAGTTAATACATGTCTTTAAACCTCAGTTTCCTATTCATAAAATGAGGATACTAATATTTATAATTTCTAAATGAATTTCCAAAAATGGAAAAATAGGCTCTTTTCAAACATCACTAAATTTGGGAATATTAAAATAAAGATATTCTAAAGCAGTATCTGTAAAGAACCAGATAGCAAATATTTTAGGCTTTGTAAGCCAAATGATCTATGTTGCAATTACTCAGCTTGCCATTGTAGAGTGAAAGCAGCCATCCCTCTCATAGGGCTGCTGTGGGGATTAAATACATATAAAGCATTTAGTTCATTACTTGTCAAATAGTAATAATATTCCACAAATATTAGATATTATTATTATTATTAAGATGTATGAAAGGAGGGACTTGACTCTCTCCAGCAATGATTAAGCCTTTGTTGGGTCCTAAAGTAAGTGCTTAGAGAGACAGCCTAACATTGCTGTAGTCCTCTTTAGATTGTTGGAGAAGGAAGACTAAAACGGGAAGCCTTGGAGTGGAAAGAACCCACGGTATCTCAACATCTTCATTCTCATATTCATTCACTACTCACACTCTACAAAGGCAGGGATATTTATCTACTTGTTCCTAGTGTATCCCAAGAACAGTGTCTGTCATATAAGAGCCCAGTCCATACTGGATGAATGAGTGTATCCTGAAACCCTAGAGATATCACCTGTAGGTCAAGTTAGTGCGTTCCCACTTGGGGTTTCCTGGGGTTAACATAAAACCACCACTGTCAGGCACTCCACAGCGAGGCTTTTTCATCATGTCCAGAGTTTCCTCATTTGGCTTCCCCGTCACATTCAACCCAAAAAATCGCTGCATTTCTTTAAGCTTTTCAATGATCACATTAGTGCCATTCTTCCTTGTAGACTGATACTGGTTGCTTGGTAATTGGTAGAACTTTTCCAGGTAGTCCTGGACAAAGACAAGCACATAGGGGTCTTGCTGTGAAAGGACCTCCAGTTCTCTGGTCATTTCGCAACCCTTTCTAAGTTACTACAGAGGTCTGATAACTTGACAGCCACAGGAACAATAACACAAATTAATTTGTAGGTTGGCTTTGAGAGAACAACGCTTTTTAGAAAGAACAGTTCCTCCACTCAGTGCTCCAGTTACTGGTTATGCATAAAAAAGGGTGTCTCATAAGGGATGAGGATCACATCACACAGGCAAAGTGCTACTCTACAGTCAGGAGACTGTCTTCTTGTTTTTACAAAAAAATTAGGACTAACATTAATTGACTTCTCTTGAGGTATTTGTTGCATCAGTGCAGTTCCTCTTTTTTATCCTCTTCACTACTGTAGAAAAGGCTTATTTATTCTGCTGAACAAACGGAAGCACAGAGAATTAAGGAATTTTCCAAGTGATGATTCAGATTTTAACTCACCATGTTGCCTCTCAAATGAGAACTGATAATTTCAAAATAATTTCAAATATCTTTTAGGGGAACAGCAATATCATTGATATTAGCATTTTATTCACCAAAGTAACTCTTTGGAAGTGTTAAATTTAGTCAAAATCCAAAGAGTTTAGCCTAAAAATTACCTATTTTAGGTTTGGCTTAAAAGTTTCTTCATACATAGTGAAATGTAACCTAACTAGACCTCATGCTGCCTGTGAACACCTGGCACCTTGTCAGTGTCTTAGTCCATTTTCTGTTGCTATAACAGAATATCTGAAGCTGGGTAACTTATACATAAAAGGGGCTGATTTTCTCTCACAATTCTGGAGGCTGGGAAGTCCAAGATCAGGTGGCTGCATCTGGTTGGCTTCTGAGATGGCCTTGTGCTGTGTCATAACATGGCAGAGAAACGAAAGGGGAGCAAGCATGTGTGAAAAGGGGCAAAACACAAAGGGCAGCCCCTCTTTATAATACCCATTCTATTCATTACTAATCCAGTTCTGCAAGAGCCGGAACCCACTCCAGCGAAAATTAACCCAGTCACACAAGAGTGTCATTAATCTTTCTTAATGACCTAAGTACTTGTTAAAGGACCCACTGTCACATGGGCTACTAAATCTTTAACACATAAATTCAAGGGACATACTCTAACCACAGCAGTAGGTGACACTGACCAGATCACACGCTTTGGAATCAGACAGGCCTGGGTTCAAATCTTAACTCTGCCATGAATTAACTGTGAGCACTTGGCCACATTATTTATCTGATTTAAGATATTTTTGTCTCTGAAATGAAAATAATAATGCTCCAATAAGGTTCTTGTGAGGATTAAATGAGATATTTGTGAAATGTGTAGCAGTTGCCTTGCATAGAATAAGCACTTAATGGACTTTACATTAACCGGGGGGTTACAATTAAGAGATAACCTCTTAATAATAATAATGCTTTCTCCAAACTATAATGCTAAGAAAACTGTGCATGAGAGATTTGTGACAGAATTCCCTTGTGTTTCTTAAAAATTTGGGTTCACTTTCAGACTGTGAAACAATGGAAAAAAACTATTGGTTCTGCTTTTATAATGCTTCCAAGAGTTTATAAACAGTCCACAATCTGAGGCTGGGAAATATGATTTTACTGTGTACTGATTTCTAGTTCATTGTAATCTATCATCCTCACATTATTTTCCATATCTGGAATTTTTGGCGGCAAAGAAAATGCCTGTATGGAAGCACCAGACATATAATAACTTGATTGCAGATATCCTGGAAGGAAAAACCTTAGGTAAATGAGAAAGAAAATGATACCATTTTATAAACAAAACCATTTCTTCTACAAAAGTTTCCCAACTAGGGGTAACTCCACAGCAGTATTTTCCCAGCCTTTAAAGAATTCAGCTTGTTTTCATGTCCGGCTTTTAGAAGGCCTAGTCCTTACCAGCTTGGAACCCTCCAAATCACTAAAAGGAGATGTTCAATCTCAAACTAATCACCCAAATAATTTCTTTCAGGCTCTTTTAATTAACAAGAGAAGACAACCCACACTATTTCCTAATAATTAGCAAATCAACCATCACCTAACTGATAGTTCATTTACCTGAACAATTTTTGTATTTTTCTCTTTAGAAGATACAGGAAAGGCCTTGGAAATCTGCACATGGAGTAAGAGCAGAAATGGAAGCGTCTTCAGGGAGAACATGATCTTCTCTTCAAACTCTACCCCTCCTGGATTTCTTTCTGTCCCTCTGGGTAGGGCCCTTCCCTGGCGAGCACCCTGAGGTTCACAGCATCATGTGTCACTCACAGCTCTCTTGCAGTCCTCTTTAAAGCCATGTCTTAAACAATTGCTGCATCAGGAATATGAAGCAACATAGGTTAATTACACTCTGACAGTTTTGCAATTTTATAATGTGATTTAGTACCCCCAAATGGGGGAGTCTTTCAACAGTCTTTCAAACCAACTTTCTACTCTTTGCTTTAGGATGTTTTAGTTATTTCCTTTTACAAAATTGGTCGAGGAAAAGGAACAAGGGACTAATCCTGAAGTTATGTGGATACATTTTTTGATTATGTAAGATGTTGAGGTTGAATTAACTTATGCAGGGGAATATTTTGAGGTTTGTGGTAGATATCTTGGGACCAAGGAGCCCAACTAGAGAATCTCTGTACTTATTCTCCCTCACTGTATGTGGAGAGAATGAGTGACTGTGTTATTACAAAGCAGGCTTTGTATGGGGCCTAGAGCTGCTTCTGGAGGATGTGGTTTGGTATCTATGTATTAGAAAATCCCTAGTCTATAAGCTAGACTTTCTATGGAAAAGATAAAGAGAACAATACTGATGATGATAATAATGAACATTTGCTAAAAAATTATGATTGCCCAGACATTTGTACTGTGTTCCATGTATTACCCCAATCCATCTTCATATAGCCTTGGGAGGGAGATGCTATTACTATCTCCATTTTACAGATGAAATCAAATCCAGAGACATTTAGATGACCTGTTTAAGTTACAAGTTTAGCTTGTGGAGGGGCCAGGATTCAACCCCAGAGGGTATGTTTAGACAGACTGAGCTGGGAGCTACTATAGGCTCTGCATAGTAGTCTCCCACTTGAGTCTCTGGCTGGGCCATAGTGGAGCAGCAGTTCTAGGCCTTCAACAGCTGGATACTTTGGCTTATATTCACAGGCAGAAGACAAGGGAGAGGGAGAATGAGATGTTGTACATCTTCAAGGAGTAAGACACTGAGAGATTTCCAGGCAATACGGCTACATAGGAGACTGTTTGTCAGAGGCCCCTGGGCATGCTTTTCAAATCACGTAACCTGGTCCCACTTATTCTGAGTCCACATGCATGTAGTTTGTTATCATACACAGTCTTTGTGAATACTCATTTACATATATGCATACATATTTGGTAAAGGCAGGTATTCTTGTGTATAAATGCATGTGACTACATGTATGATACATAGCATGTATTAATATGTAAAGAGTGTATTTGAGATGTTATGATAAGGAGTTCAGATCTTTCCTGAGGTCACTTAGGAACTTTGAAAATGATCCAAAGAAAGGTGTCTTGGGTTAGAACATATCTGGACAGCAGATTAATGTTAATGACGTATATTCCTACATTCATTCAGTAAACATTTCCTGTCATCTACTACATGCCACATGCTGTGATGGGTGCTAGAGTATTGGAGATAAATTGATAGAGGTTTGGATAAAATGCTGTGGGTGTCTGGAGGAAAGAGCAGTGGTGTGGAGGGAGTGAAATCAAGGAAGGCTTCATGAGGGAGGTGGAATTTGAACCGGATCATGAAGAGGTAGAATGTAGACATGCAGAGATGTAGCAACCCATTCTTTGTATTAATATAAATGTGACAGCTTCCTGCCAAATTGTTCAAAGATCACGGTCATGTTCATCCTCCTTGAGTTCATGGCTTAATGTGGCTTTCTTTACATTAGGTCTTCAGTGAAAAAATGCTTTTTCCTCCATGAAAATGCCTTAACATCGGTCTAACTCTATGTTGAGTTATTTTGATGCAATGGCTTGCTTACAAGGTTTATAAATGTACTTTCTTCTGAACATAACAGCAAGTGATTTAGTTGAGAATCTAAAACTTCGGTAAACTTAGTTTTTGGTGTTTGGGTAAATGCTATGTTAAAAAATTGAACCGTTGGGTCTGGATCCCCCCAACAGGCCCGGCCTGGTGCAGTAGTGGAGAAGGCTATACTGCATTTGCTTTCAGGGCTCCAGCTTGTGCCTTCTGAATCCTTTCTCCACACCTGACCACTGTCTACCTCCGTGGTGTCTGTGCCTCACCTGCTTCTGGTCCCTGGGACTGAGTTCTTTCAGGCTCTCTCCCCCCAAAATCAAATCAGTCATTTACACTTCAGTGTGAACAGGAGTTGTTCGCCTGTTGAGTAGATATCTTGCTAGAAAAAACAAACAAACAAGCCAACAAAATTTTAAAAATGAAGGTATTGTTCATTATAACATGAGTTTCAGGGCAAGTTAAGAAGATGAAAGAAATTTAGTTTGCCCAGAAAACTCACAAGGCAATGTAGGCTCTTTCTGCCTCTCTAATACTAGCCTCCCTCCTGCCCCTTCGGCAGCAGCCTATTCTCATAAGGATAAGGATATTCTTATAAGGATAAGGATATAGATGTGTGTTCTACAGCAACATAGCAGGTGTATTTTTATAGTTCAGTTTTGCTTTCTAGGCCTGAGGAGATGACACAGATTGCATAGATATAGTCTATTTGTTTTTTAGTTATAAAATAAAGGATGAGTTGAACCAGCTGGGGTGAGCACATGTGCCTGAATCTTGAATGATGAGTAGGAGTTGCCAATGGGGAATGTGATCCAGTAGAAGGAACAGCGTCCACTAAGCACAGAATTATACCCAGTGAAGCCATGGCTCATTTGATTCACATAAGCCAAGGCAAAATGTCCTCAGCTTCATGCCTTTCTGAACTCTCATGATCAGAATGGATGTCCATATACCCTGATCAAGTTAACAGAATAATTGTTGGGGCCAGTTGTGGTGAAAGGTAAAGAGCATTTGGGTGGAAATTAAATTTACTGGGTTCAAATTACAGTCCTGCCACTTCCCACTTATGCAACTTTTGGCAAATCTAAGTTCTTCTGAGGTTCAATTTCCACACCTGTGAAACTAGTGCATTAACATCTCCCTCATAGGGCATCCAGGGTATTAGATGAGATCATACATGGAAAAAGTCTGTGTAAACCCTTCACTGTGGTGTCCTCTTTGTATTATGAATGTGGTGAAATTATAGCCACATTAGTTCATGTGTCCGTTCTGTGAATGAGTTAGAAATGCTGAAAATTTCTTCTTTTCCAGAAAGAGAAGTGCTTCTAAGTTAAGCCACCAAGTGAAGTAACTTCCATGGAGCTTCCTTTAGTAGCCAGTGTTCAAGTTCAGCCAGGGAACATATGTGTGTGACTCACATCCTTTGCACAGAGTATAAATGCATACACTCAGATCTCACAAGTCATTATGGACTAATCACTGTGCTAAGTCTTAGATATTCAGCATCTATTACCTTCCTTAAGCTTCATAACAACCCAGAGAAGTGGGAGTTATTATCCCCATTTTAAAGAAGAAAACAGATTCAGAGATATGATTCAAATTTACCTTTTCATTGACTCTTCCTAAAATCTCCTTCGTTCTCTCAATGAGGAAAAAATTTTTAAAAGCGATTATTCTCAGTCTTGGCACTACATCAGAATCTATATTAAACATACAAGTAGGCTTATTTTATGGACTAAATGTTGTGTCCCCCAACCCCAAATTTACATGTTGAAATCCTAACTCCCAGTGTGACAGTATTAGGAGGTGGGGCCCTAAGGAGGTGAGGCCTCATGAGTGGGATTAGTGCCCTTGTAAAAGAGACCCCAGAGAACTCTCTTTCTGTCTTTCCACCAAGTGAGGATCCAATGAAAAGTCGGCAGTCTGCAGCCCAGAAAAGGGCCCTCACCAGAACCTAACCATGTTAGCAGGCTGATCTGACTTCCATCCTCCAGAACTGTGAGAAATAATGTATTTCTGTTGTTTATAACCACTCAGTCTATGATATCTTATTTGGCAGCCAGAATGGACTGAGACAGCTCTACTCCAGCTACTGAATCAGAATCTCTGGGGTGGGGCCCAGGTATACACAAGTTTAGAAAGCATCCCAGGTAACAATGAGGATGAGTTGAGAATCTCTATTGTAAGAGAGGATGGAGAATATACAATAAGAGAAGTAAAGAGTCATGTTTTAAGATTTTAAAAGAGGAAAAATCATATTCTATTGGGGAGATCCACAAAGTCTTCGTAGGGGAAGTGGACACTGAGATAAACTTTGAAAGGTGGATTGAATTTTGGCATTGAAATTAAGTCAAATGAGGGTGGGATTAGAAGCAAAAAGCAAAGGTATTGTGGTAAGAAATCTTGGATTGTAAGTGAAGAATAACAAGGGTCTGGGGGAATCAGCATAGAGTATATAAAGAGAAGCAGATTGGAATGGTAGGCTAGAACCAGATAGTGGAGGGGCAGGAATTAAACATCAAAAGGCCAGCAATGAGCAGACATTGTTGGTTTCTGAGCCATGTAACAATCTATGCTAACTTAATAAAACTAACCGGGCCATAGTATCTCGGATAGACTGGACTGAAGAGAGGTTATAAATAAAAAGAGCAATTAAAAGGTGGAGTAAGACTTTAAGTGAAAGGTCGTGAGGACCTGGCCCTAGCGGGTGGTCATGGGTCTTACTCTTGGTGTGGGGATGGATGGTGAAGAAATGAGGTTGAGGAAGACAGGAGGGAACCTGGGTCATCACACCACACATCTCCAAGGAGCAGCAATTCGCATCACAGATACACACAGATAAAATAAAAGTTGCCTTGAGGCCGGGTGCGGTGGCTCACGTCTGCAATCCCAGCACTTTGGGAGGCTGAGGCAGGCAGATCACCCGAGGCTGGGAGTTCGAGACCAGCCTGACCAACATGGAGAAACCTCGTCTCTACTAAAAATACAAAATAAGCCAGGCATGGTGGCATGTGCCTGTAATCCCCGTTACTTGGGAGGCTGAGTCAGGAGAATTGCTGGAACCCGGGAGGCGGAGGTTGTGGTGAGCCGAGATCGTGCCATTGCACTCCAGCCTGGGCGACAAGAGCGAAACTCTGTCTCAAAAAAAAACAAAACAAAACAAAAACAGAGTTGTCTTGAGAGTCAAAGAGTTCTCTTGAGGATGACAGATGGAATCAAGGCTAAGGCTGGAGCTGAAGGAAGTGGAGACTTAGAGAAGCCGTGGTAGTGAATTCAACCCACAGATGAGGCTGATTAAAAGGCCTGCTGAGCAGCTGCCATGGTCCAGGCAAGTGAGAGAGTAGCTAGAGTGAGCATGGAGGATCTTATCCTTATGGTTTTGATTAGCCCCAAACATTTCCATTTCTGCCCCTGTATCTATTGTCCTCCCAACTAGAGGGTGTTGAGTATAAGAAAGAATGGAGAAAATGACCCATTGAGAGTCAACGACTGTCCAGAAACTAGTTTGACAGAGACCCACGAGAACAGATGGCAGAAAAGTAAACATTTCCATTCCAGGCCGCTCTGTGTATGTAGAGGCAGGAAACTGCGAAGTGGATTTTGCCAAAACTCTCTTTTCTACTAAATCAATCCAGCTGTGTGGCTGGAATGCCTCATTTTTCATTTTTTCCTGAGGCACTGTCTTTTCTAAATCTTCTCCATTCTTGATTTTCTAACAATATCTAGCTATAGCAAGGTATTACTTCCCACTTTAAGTAAATGCCCTCGTTTTCTCTCATTTTTACCACCAAATATTCAATTTCTTAGTGTGTCCTTGGGACTCTCTCTGTATCTCCACACCAGAACTATTCTCCTTACACATTCCCCCGCTATTTCCTTTCCCTCACTGGCTGCTTTCTGTTTGCCTACATGGTTTCTCTAGTAAAGCAAAATAAAACCAAACAGACTTCTTTCTACCCTATTAATCACTTGAGTTACCATCCTGTTTCCTTTTCCTCACTGTCAAACTTCTTGGAAGCCCAGTCAAGTGCCTCTACTCCTTCAAACCACACACCCGCTCCTCCTCACATGACACAACCATTTTTCCTCACACCACACACCTGCTCTTCACACCACAAACCTGCTCCTGACACCACACACCAGCTACTCACACCACATACCCACTCCTCGTATCACGTACCCTGCTCCTGACACCACACACCCGCTCCTCACACAACACAGCTGCTCCTCCTCACACCACACACCCACTCCTCACACCACACACCCACTCCTCACACCACACACCCACTCCTCACACCATACACCTGCTCCTCACACCACACACCTGCTCCTCACACCACACACCTGCTCCTCACATGAAACACCCACTCCCCAAACCACACACCTGCTTCTCCTCACACTACATACCCACTCCTCACACCACACACCTGCTCCTCCTCACATGACACACCCACTCCTCACACCACACATCTGCTCCTTCTCACACCACACACCCACTCCTCACACCACACACCTGCTCTTGACACACTTATGCTCCTCCTCACACTACACACCCAATCCTCACACCACACACTGCTCCTCCTCACACCACACACCCACTCCTCACACCACACACCTGCTCCTCACACCACACACCCGCTCCTCCTCACACTACACACCCGCTCCTCCTCACACCACATACCTACTACTCACACCACACACCTGCTCTTCCTCACACTACACACCCAATCCTCACACCACACACCTGCTCCTCTTCACACCACACACCCACTCCTCACACCACTCACTCCTCACACCACACACCCACTCCTCCTCACACCACACATCCACTCCTCACACCACACACCCGCTCCTCACACCACACACCCGCTCCTTCTCACACCACACACCTGCTTCTCCTCACACCACACACCCACTCCTCACACCACAAACCTGCTCCTCCTCACACTACACACCCATTCCTCACACCACACACCTGCTCCTCTTCACAGCACACACCGACTCCTCACACCACACACCCGCTCCTCCTCACATCACACACCCACTCCTCACACCACACACCTGCTCCTCCTCATACTACACACCCACTCCTCACATCACACACCCCCTCCTCACACCACATACTCGCTCCTCCTCACATGACACACCCACTCCTCACATCACACACCCCCTCCTCACACCACATACTCACTCCTCGCACCACACACCTACTCCTCCTCACATCACACACCCGCTCCTCCTCACATGACACACCCACTCCTCACACCACACACCCACTCCTCACACCACACACCTGCTCCTCCTCACACCACACACCTGCTCCTCCTCATACTACACACCCACTCCTCACATCACACACCCGCTGCTCACACCACACACCCACTCCTCACACCACACACCTGCTCCTCCTCACACTACACACCCACTCCTCATGGGACACACCCACTCCTCACACCACATACTCCTCACACCACACACCTCCTCTTCACACCATACACCCACTCCTGACACCACACACCCGCTCCTCACACCACATGCCTGCTCCTCTTTATAAACCACACACCTCACTTCTCACACCACACAACTGCAACTCACACCACTCACTCCTCACATCACACACCCACACACCCGCTCCTCCTCACACCACACACCCTCTCCTCCTCACACCACACACCCACTCCTTCTCACACCACACACCCACTCTTTCTCACACCACACACCTGCTCCTCACACCACACACCCTCTCCTCCTCACACCACACACCCACTCCTTCTCACACCACACACCCGCTGCTCCTCACACCACACACCTGCTCCTCACACCACACACCCTCTCCTCCTCACACCACACACCCGCTCCTCCTCACACCACACACCTGCTCCTCACACCACACACCCTCTCCTCCTCACACCACACACCCGCTCCTCCTCACACCACACACCCGCTCCTCCTCACACCACACACCCACTCCTCCTCACACCACACACCCTCTCCTCCTCACACCACACACCCTCTCCTCCTCACACCACACACCCGCTCCTCCTCACACCACACACCCTCTCCTCCTCACACCACACACCCTCTCCTCCTCACACCACACACCCGCTCCTCCTCACACCACACACCCGCTCCTCCTCACACCACACACCTGCTCCTCACACCACACACCCTCTCCTCCTCACACCACACACCCACTCCTCCTCACACCACACACCCACTCTTTCTCACACCACACACCTGCTCCTCACACCACACATCTGGCTCCCATCCCCCTTGGAGCCCAACCAGCTGTCACCCACATACGCCTGTTGGAGTCTGTGAGAATTCATCTCAATAAACTGTCTCACATCTATATAGTCCCCACTAGATTCTGTTCTCACTCCTCTTGATCAATGGTTCTCAACCTGAATTTATTTTTTAACCTAAAATATCAGAAAGACACCACATATGCCC
Source organism: Pan paniscus (assembly GCF_029289425.2). Lineage (NCBI taxonomy): Eukaryota > Metazoa > Chordata > Mammalia > Primates > Hominidae > Pan > Pan paniscus. The sequence continues at coordinate 103,524,654 of NC_073258.2, forward strand.
TTTGGTGACATTGGCTTGTCAGGGGCAGTGGATTAGTTTTCCGCAGCTGCTGTAACATATTACCACACGTCCAATGGCTCAAAACAAGATAAATTCATTGCCTTACAATTCTGCAGGTCAGAAGTCTGGTATGGGTCTCACTGGGCTAAAATCAATATGTTAGCAGTGCTGTGTTCCTTCTGGGAGCTATAGAGGAGAATTAGTTTCTGTGTTGTTTCCAGCTTCTAGAGGCTATTGCATCCCTTGGCCTGTATTTCCACCTCTGCCATCTTCAAAACCAGCAAAATCACTTCTCTCTAAGCCTTATTCCATCTTCTTGTCTCTCCCTGATCACAGCTGGGGGAGGGTCTCCACTTGTAAGGACTCAGGTGATTTGATTGGACCCACTGAGATAATGCTAATCTCCCATTTCAAGGTCCTTAACCCAAATCACACCTGTAAAACCTCTTTTGCCATGTAAGCTAACATGTTCACGGGTCAGGATGTGGGCATTTTGGGGACCATTGATCTTTCTGTTACAGGCAATAATTCTCAATGAGAAGAGATGGAGGTAGTCAGTAAATGTGTAGACTGTCTGCACAGGGAAGGGCACTTCAGGATCTGTGGTCTGCATGTGATTTGAAAAGCCCTTTAGGAGACCATGCCCTATAACTCCAGGATAACCTGCACCCACCCTGGTCTCCATTTTGACTTTCCATGCCAAGAATATACATGTGAGTATTTACTGAATACTCATTAGAAGTGAGGTACTGTCATAAAGGCTTTTGCAAAGTCACTTTTATGTAAATTTCTTAGGTATTACGTCCTTTAAAAGCAATACAGAAACTGAGGATCAGAAAGGTTAAGTGAATTACCTGAGATCACACACTGGCAGATGTGTAATGTGTGGCAGAATTTGGGAATCCAAGTTTGGTTTAATTCCAAGGCTCTTTCTGTTCAATCTCCACAAAGTCTTCTACTGGAGTTGACCTTCTGCCTGAGTAGCTTCTTTAGTTTAAATGTCACATTAAAGTCATTATGGGAACTTTCTGACTCTTTCTTCCTCCAAATTCTACAGATGTGGTTGGCTCATACATCAGGACCAAACATCAGAGGAACCTGAAGTGACAAGCCCGAGGTACTCACAGACAGCCTGTTTCTCTTTAGCATGGGGAATGGAAATCCGAAGACCTGGGTTTGACCCCACTCTATCGTTTGCTTGACCTTGCACAAGTTCCTTCATCTCTCTGTCTTAATTGCACATCCCTAATTGGCCACTTATTGCAGTGGGACCCTAGACACAATTCACTTCACATCCCTAAGTTTTAATTCCTTGCATGTAAAATGGTGGTAACAATAGCCCCGACATCACAGGAATGTTGTGAAGATTAAATATGGATGTGTAGAAAATGTTTAACACACAGCCTGGCACAGAGTGCAAAATAACAGATAAAAATTACAGTTCTCTGGCAATTAGATATAAAAAAAAAAGCCTCACAGGATAGGAGCACTTTCTATATTGCTATATTGTTTTTACGTTCTTATTTCAAAGCTGTGGGCTTTAAGGAGGTAATGCACGAAAAGCAATATAGAAAGTGTTGTTCAAACGATTTATTTTATTTTAAAAATCACTTATTTTTAAATAGTCTAGTAATACAAAAATACATGCTCATTAAAAAAAAAAATTTCAAACTTTCAGAAGTACGGAAAGTAAATGTGAAGTTTTCTAACCCCCTTTCCCCCTACTTCAGTCCCCTCTTCTAGAGGTAACCAATGTTAACATTTTGAAATGTCTCCATCGAGATATTTTTCTATGGCTTAATGCTCCCAGAGTAAGCTGGTGTATAGCAGACGCAACCAGTGGCCTTCAATGAAGTCACGGATGGCTGAGACCTGTCACTCTTAGCCATGCTAGTGGTCATCATGCCCCCTGTAAAACCAGCAGAGGGCGCCAAAGTCCAGTGGGGTATTCGGAGGGTGAACTGTTCGGTCAGATCAACAGTCTTCTTCGAAATAAGAATGTAAAACAAATAGATCCCATTTATCTCATTTAGTAAGGATGAGCCCAGGGTTTGAACTAGGTAGGTTAGTGGGAGAACTGGACATTAAAGACTTGGCCAAAGCTCATTAAAATGAATAGTTTGCTTTAGGTGAGAATGCAGAATGAGAAACTCCACAGTGGTCACAATGTTCCTAAGCATATTATTTTGTCCTCTGTTAACAGATCTTAATGCCAGGTTGTGGGTGGCAGTTTTAGCTTACTTGATAAGGGCTATCACATTCTAAGTGTCAGTTCACCACCAATGGCCATCCAGGCGGTGGCTAGCTTCCCGCTCTCACAAATAGTTCTGTATTGGCTGTCCTACAAGTCTCCTGGGAATCACAGTCAGAATGAATACTTACAAGTGGGACTACTGGGGTTAGAATACAGGTATTCTTATGATACAGCCAGATTTTGCTTCACAATGGTTGCACCAATGAACAGTTCTGCCCGCTGTAAATAAGGGTTCATATTCCCCATGTTTTTATCAGCACTTAATATAACCAGAACTTCTAATTTCTGCCATTTTTGGTAGGTATAAGTAGGTATCTTTTTTACATTGGTATTCCGTTGATTACTAGTAAGATTGGATATCTCTTTATATGCTGTTGGCTACCCAGATTTCCCCTTCTAATAATAGCCAACTTATTTCCATGCCTGCATTTCTACTGGATTTCTTACCTTTTTCATGTTGATTTAAAAGAATTTCTTCTCTGAACCACCTATTAATCTTACCTTAGTTTCATATATTGCAGACACTTTCTCTGTTTCTCATTTAATATAATTCTTTAATTTCAATGTAATCAAAACTATCAGCTTTGCCCATTATGATTTATGCTTTTTTGGTGTTATTTGAGATATTCTTCCCCATATTATGATGGTCAAAATATTCTCCTATGTATTTTGTTGAATTAGTTCTACCTTTCATATTGAAGTCTTTAACCAATTCAAAGTATACTTTTGTGCATGGTCTGCATCAGAAAGAATAAGCAAAATTACACTTTGGTAATAGGCCCTGCATCCTTTAGTCTTATAAGACAGCTCAGATTTATTTCTTGCTTGTGCTACGTGTCAATTATGGTTTGACAGAGGACCTCTGTGTATGGCAGTGACCCAGTTTCACAGACCTCCAGAGAAGCTGTGATCTTGAATTCTCTCTGTCATGTTGGTTGAAAAAAGATTTCTAAAGGGTTTTGCACAAGCAATGAAATGTTCCAGCCCAGAACCAAGCACAAGTCATAGTCCAGAACTAGTCATGTGGTCCCATCCCACTGCAAGGAGGCTAAGGAGTATAATTCTTCCATGTGCCCAGTAGCTGGAACTCCACAGTGAAGAGTATCTGTTACTTGCACTTGCTGGGATACAGAATTCATCTTTATTTTTTCCATGTAGTGCCTCCAAACAACTATTTGAGGATTCATTCTTTTTTTTCTTCTAATTTGTAGTACCACCCCTATCATACCAAAAGCGTGTTTCTGGACTTGTATTTAGTTCCATTAGCTTATATCTCTGCTCCTGCGCAAGTTTTGCACCACTGGGGTCACAGAGGTTTTGTAAAATGTCTTAATATTTGGTGGGACTCTCTCCTTCTTTGTTCTTTGTCAAAATTCTTAGCTCCTAGTGTGTATTTTTTTTTTTATAAATAAAAGCCTTGCAATCAATTTTCCTTTCCCAAATACTGCCATTGGAATTTAGTTAAAATTGCTTCCCATTTACAAATTAATTTTGGAAAAATTGTCATCTTTAGAGTATTAGGTCATTCCATACATGAAGATGATATTCTATTTTTCTTATATGTCTGTAATAGAGTCTTAAATTCTCATTTTTAAGGGGTTGTTCTGTTTTTGCTATGTTATTTCCTAAAGAGGTAATTGATTTTGCTGTGGCTATTAATATTTTGTTTTCTATGTTTGATCTACTTGTTTATTGTGCATATATAGACATGTAAATGATTTTGATGTGTTGATGTACTTGGAAACATTACAATTTTTCTCATCTTAAGAGTTTTGATTCTTTTGAGGTTTTCTATGTAAATTATCAAATTATCTACAAATAATTATAATTTGGACTCTTCCCTTTTGATCTTTATAACTGTTGATATTTTCCTCATTTTAATTTTTTTTTTTTTTTTTTTTTGTAGTAATGAGGTCTTACTGATGTTGCCCAGGCTGGTCTTGTAATCCTGGGCTCAAGCAATCCTCCTGCCTCAGTCTCCCAAAGGGCTGGGATTACAGGCATGATTCACTGTTCATGGCCTCATCTCAGTTTTTGACAGGACATCCAGGACTATATTAAACGAATATCAGTGATAGCAGGCATCCTTCTCTTATTCCCAGTATTAATAAGAAAGTACCTAAAGTTGCTCCCTATGTGCTATATGGTGATGGTGGAATATGTCCTCTGTTTTCTCTGAAAGAGTTTGTGTAAGATTGGAATGATCTATTCCTTGACATGGATCTTTTGGCAAAACAAACCAATAAAACCATCTAAGCTTAATGTTTTCTTTGTGGGAAGATATTTAAACCATTAAACATTATTTTATAGTTATAGAATAATTAAGACTTCCTTTTGCTGTTAATTTCTTTTTTCTTTATATATTTTTGAGATACTATTGACATATAGTGAAGTACACAAGTCTTAACTACACTGTTCGGTGAGTTTTGACAAATGTATAAGCCAATGTATCCCATACCTCATGAAGGAAGAGAACATTTCCATCATCTGAGTTCTCTGAGTTCTTTCTTGGTCAAACACAGTCCCTCCTCAGTGTCAATCACTGTTCTGATTTCTTTTCCTATATATTACTTTTTATAATCTTAAAGTTCATATAATGGAATCAAAAGTATATATTAGCTTCTGTGCCTGGCTTCTTTTGCCTAGAATGATGTCTCTTAGGATAAGAGAGACATTTTAATGGTTTTCAGGTTAATCCATTTTGTTGTATATAGTACTAGTGGTAATATTCTATTGTATGAATATGCCACTATTTTCAGATTTGGACTATCAAGAATAAAGCTGTTATGAATTCTTGAGCAAGCTTTTTTTGGGGTATTTATGTTTTCATTTATCTTGGGCAAATATGTAGAAGTCATAGGGTGAATAAATATTGAACTGTGAGCAATTTGATATTGTATGAGCCTTCCAGATGTTCTAGCTCCTCATCAATGTTTGGTGTTGTCAGTCTTATTAACATTAATGATTTTAGTGGATTTTTTTTAGTGGTGCCTTATAAGAATTTTATTTTCTCGATAACTAATAATGTTAAGTACTTTTTAAATGTGTTTATTGGCCATATATATGTCTTTCTTTGTGAAGAGTCTGATTAAAACTCCCATGCATTTTTAATTGCATGTGTCACTTTATTATTAATATGTTAGATTTCTTATATATTCTGAATAAAACTCCTGCAGGGTTCCCCAGTTCCCCTCACTTTTTTTTTTCTGTGTCCTGACCAAAAATCAGAGTGCCTTGACCACCCTGTGACCTTGCCAGCTGTAAGGTTTTCCCAGCAGTCTTGAAACCAAACCAGGAACTTGAAAATTCCCTGGTAGTGATAAAGATATCTAGGTTTACTAGAAAGAAACTGGCCCTGGCCCTGAACCAAATCTTTAAATCCTCATATAGACATATTACCCCCTAGATGAAGACATATCTATGTAGGACACCCCTCTACCGTGATTGTTCTTTGAGAGGATACACCAAAGAACTCTGTAAGTAAATACCCCTAATAAATGTGTTGTCCTTCTCACCCTGGCATTTAGTGCTTCCTTCTTTGGAATCTCAGCTGGCCCCATCTGGAGACAGTCTTGGGCACTTCCTTGCAGGAATTCCCTTGCTGCCACTTTTGGGGCAACTCCAGTCATGAGTTCAGCAGGATGAAACAAGTCCTTTGACAGATATGGTTATTACAAATGCATACTTCCCCTGAGATCTTATATTTCCATGGGACTATCAGTCTCCCTGAAATCTCAAGGCAGAGTGCTTATTGGCAAAGTCTAAACACAACCACTCTGATTTCTCATATTCATTGGTGGATTTTCTCCCCAGGAACCCATCAGAAACTTGGTCTTAGGCTCTGATCATTTCTGGGGGCTGCTGCAATGTCTGTAATATTCTAGCTTCTGCACTAATGAAGACGAAGCCAAGAAATTTTTCAGGAGCTGGTCAAACTGACTATATACCTTTTTATTAACTTTCCATCTTTTCTGGAATCCAGCATCAATTCTGTGTTAATTTATTTAAAAACTTTTATTAAGTACTTACTTGGATCTTGCATTATATTAGTAAAATAAACAAACAAAACAATAATACATAGCAAATCCCCCACCCCTCTCCCTGCCACACATCCTGATGGAGCTTCCACTGTAGCAGGGGAAGACAGGCAATAAATAGTAAAATGACAGGCCCACAGCTAGTACCATACTGAATGGGGCAAAACTGAAAGCCTTTTCTCTAAGATCTGGAACATGACAAGGATACCCACTTTCACCACTGTTATTCAACATGGTACCACAAGTCTTAGCTAGAGCAATCATACAAGAAAAAGATATAAAGAGTATCTAAGTTGCAAAGGAAGAAGTTGAATTATTCTTGTTTGCAGATGATTTAATCTTATATTTGGAAAAATCTAAAGACTCCACCAAAAAACTATTAGATCTGATAAATTCAGTAAAGTTGCAGGATGCAAAATCAACATACATAATTCAGTACCATTTCTGTGGGACGACAGTGAACAAACTGAAAAAGAAATGAAAAAGCAGTCCTATGTACAGTAGTCACAAAACTAAATCCTAGGAATTACTGAAAGATCTCTGTAATGAAAACCATAAAACACTGATGAAAGAAATTGAAGAGGACACCAAGAAATGGAAAAATATTCCATGTTCATTGATTGGAATAGTCAATATTGTTAAAATGTCTGTACTACCTAAAGCAATCTACAGATTCAATACAGTCCCTATGAACACAACAATGACATTCTTCACAGAAATAGAAAAAAAAATCCTAGAATTTATTTGGAACCACACACACAAAACCCAGAATAGCCAAAGCTATCCTAAGCAAAAAGAACAAATCTGGAGGAATCACATTACCTGACTTCAAATTATACTACAGAACTATAGTAACCAAAACAGCATGATACTGGCATAAAAACAGACACATAGACGAATGGAATAAAATAGCCCAGAAATACAAATAAATCCACACAGCTACATGAACCATTTTCAACAAATATGCTAAGAACATACATGGGGGAAGAGATAGTCTCTTCAATAAATGTTGTTGAAAAAACTGAATATCCATATGCAGAGGAATGAAACTAGACCCCTATCTTTCCCCAGTGTATGTTCTTGGCACCTTTGTCAAAAGCAAGTTTACTGTAGATTCATGGATTTACTTCTGGATTCTTTATTTTGTTCCATTAGTCTATGTGTCTGTTTTTATGCCAGTACCATGCTGTTTTGTTTACCATAGTGTGTAGTATAATTTGAAGTCAGGTAATGTGATTCTTCCAGTTTTGTTCTTTTTGCTCAGGATAGCTTTGGCTACTCTGGGTATTTTATGGCTTTGTATAAATTTAATATTGCTTTTTCTATTTCTGTGAAGAATGTCATTGGCATTTTGACAGGAATTACGTTAAATCTGTAGATTGCTTTGGGTAGCAAGGATATTTTAATGATGTGGATTCTTCCAATCCATGAACATGAAATATCTTTCCATTATTTGGTGTCCTTCTCAATTTCTTGCATAAATGTTTCATGGTTTTCATTGTAGAGATTTTTCACTTATTCGATTAAGTTTATTTCTAGATATTTTATTTTATTTGTAGCTATTGTAAATGGGATTGCTTTCTTGATTTCTTTTTTAGATTGTTTGCAGTTCACATATAGAAATGCTATCGATATTTGTATGTTGATTTTTTATCCTGCAACTTTGCTGCATTTGTTTATCAGTTCTAATAAGTTTTTTGGTGGCGTTTTTAGGTTTTTCCAAATATAAAATTTTATATTCTGCAAACAAGGATACTTTTACTTTTTCCTTTCAAATTTGGATGCCTTTTATATCCTTCTCTTGTCTTGTTGCTCTAGCTTCCTTCTTAATTTCTTCATTGACTCACTGGTCATTCAGGAGGATATTGTTTAATTTCCATGTGTTTGTATAGTTTCTAAGGACTTCCAGTACTATGTTGAATAACAATGGTGAAAGTGGTCATCCTTGTTTTTTTCCAGATCTTAGAGGAAAGGCTTTCAGTTTTCCCCATTCAGTAATGTCACCCAGTAGCTGTATGTCATATAGGACTTTTATTGGGTTCAGGTATGTTCCTTCTGTACCCAGTTGTTTGAGAATTGTTAACATGAAGTGATGTTGAATTTTATCAATGCTTTTTCAGCGTTAATTGAAAAAATTATATGATTTTTATCCTTCATTCTGTTGATATGATGTATCACAGTGATTAATTTGTGTATGCTGCATACCTAAGATAAATCCCATTTGGTCATGATGAATTATCTTTTCACTGTGTTGTTGAACCCACTTTGCTAGAATTTTGTTGAGGATTTTTGTGTCAATGTTTATCAAGAATATTGGCCTGTAGTTTCTTTTTTTGACGTGTCTTTTTCTGGTTGTGGTATCAAGGTAATATTGTCCTCATGGAATGAGTTTGATAGTATTCCCTCTTCCTTTATTTTTGGAATAGTGTGAGTAGAATTGGTGTTAGTTCTTCTTTAAATGTTTGGTAGAATTCAGCAGTGAAGGCATTGGGTCCTGAGCTTTTCTTTGCTGGGGGACATTTATTAAGTTTCAATCTCATTACTTGTTATTGGTCTATTCGGATTTTGGATTTCTTCATGGTTCAATCTTGGTGGGTTGTATGTGTCTAGAAATTTATCCATTTCTTTTAGGTTTTCCAATTTGTTGGCATATAGTTGCTCATAGTAGCCTCTAATGATCTTTTTCTGCAGTATTGGTTTTAATGTCTCCTTTTTCATAACTAATTTTACTTACTTGGGTCTTCTCCCTTTTTTGTTAGTTAACTGGGCAAAAGATTTGTTGCTTTTGTTTATGTTTTCAAAAAGCCAATTTTTTGTTTTGTTGATCTTTTGTATTTTTTTGTTTTAATTTCATTTATTTCTGTTCTGATCTTTATTATTTCTTTTCTTCTATTAATTTTGGGTCTGATTTGCTCCTGCTTTTTAGTTTTTTAAGAGGCATTATTATGTTATTTATTTGAAGCTTTTATACTTTTTTGATGTGAGCACTTACTGCTATAATCTTTTCTCTTAGTATTGCTTCACTGTATCCCATAGGTTTTCCTATTTTGTATTTCCACTTTGATTTGTTACAAGAAATGTTTTCATTTCTTTCTTAATTTCTTTATTGACTCACTGGTCATTCAGGAGGATATGGTTTAATTTCCATGTGTTTGTATAGTTTCCAAAATTCCTTGTTATTGATTTCTAGTTTTATTCCATTGTGATCAGAGAAGACACTTGATATTATTTCAGTTTTTTTTTTGAATTTTATAGACTTGTTTTATGGTGTAACATATGCTCTATCCTTGGGAATGATCCATGTGCTGAGGAGAAGAGTGTGTATTCTGTACCTGTTGGATGAAATGTTCTGTAAATATCTATTAGATCCATTTGGTCTATACTGCATTAATTCCAATGTTTCTTTGTTAATTTTCTTTCTGGAAGATCTGTCCCATAGCATATAGAAGTCTCCAGCTATTAATGTGTTAGGGTCTATCTATCTTTTTAGCTTTAATAATATTTGCTTTATATATTTGGGTGCTCCAGTATTTTGTGCATATATATTGACAATTGTTATGCACTCTTGCTGAATTGACCACTTTATTACCTTGTAATGACTTTGTCTCTTTTTTTTTTTTAATTATACTTTAAGTTTTAGGGTACATGTGCACATTGTGCAGGTTAGTTACATATGTATACATGTGCCATGCTGGTGCACTGCACCCACTAACTCGTCATCTAGCATTAGGTATATCTCCCAATGCTATCCCTCCCCCCTCCCCCCACCCCACAACAGTCCCCAGAGTGTGATATTCCCCTTCCTGTATCCATGTGCTCTCATTGTTCAATTCCCACCTATGAGTGAGAATATGCGGTGTTTGGTTTTTTGTTCTTGCGATAGTTTACTGAGAATGATGATTTCCAATTTCATCCATGTCCCTACAAAGGACGTGAACTCATCATTTTTTATGGCTGCATAGTATTCCATGATGTATATGTGCCACATTTTCTTAATCCAGTCTATCATTGTTGGACATTTGGGTTGGTTCCAAGTCTTTGCTATTGTGAATAATGCCGCAATAAACATACGTGTGCATGTGTCTTTATAGCAGAATGATTTATAGTCCTTTGGGTATATACCCAGTAATGGGATGGCTGGGTCAAATGGTATTTCCAGTTCTAGATCCCTGAGGAATCGTCACACTGACTTCCACAATGGTTGAACTAGTTTACAGTCCCACCAACAGTGTAGAAGTGTTCCTATTTCTCCACATCCTCTCCAGCACCTGTTGTTTCCTGACTTTTTAATGATTGCCATTCTAACTGGTGTGAGATGGTATCTCATTGTGATTTTGATTTGCATTTCTCTGATGGCCAGTGATGATGAGCATTTTTTCATGTGTTTTTTGGCTGCATAAATGTCTTCTTTTGAGAAGTGTCTGTTCATGTCCTTCACCCACTTTTTGATGGGGTTGCTTGTTTTTTTCTTGTAAATTTGTTTGAGTTCATTGTAGATTCTGGATATTAGCCCTTTGTCAGATGAGTAGGTTGGGAAAATTTTCTCCCATTTTGTAGGTTGCCTGTTCACTCTGATGGTAGTTTTTTTGCTCTGCAGAAGCTCTTTAGTTTAATTATATCCCATTTGTCAATTTTGTCTTTTGTTGCCATTGCTTTTGGTGTTTTAGACATGAAGTCCTTGCCCATGCCCATGTCTGGAATGGTAATGCCTAGGTTTTCTTCTAGGGTTTTTATGGTTTTAGGTCTAACGTTTAAGTCTTTAATCCATCTTGAATTGATTTTTGTATAAGGTGTAAGGAACGGATCAAGTTTCAGCTTTCTACATATGGCCAGCCAGTTTTCCCAGCACCATTTATTAAATAGGGAATCCTTTCCCCATTGCTTGTTTTTCTCAGGTTTGTCAAAGATCAGATAGTTGTAGATACACGGCGTTATTTCTGAGGGCTCTGTTCTGTTCCATTGATCTATATCTCTGTTTTGGTACCAGTACCATGCTGTTTTGGTTACTGTAGCCTTGTAGTATAGTTTGAAGTCAGGTAGTGTGATGCCTCCAGCTTTGTTCTTTTGGCTTAGGATTGACTTGGCAATGCGGGCTCTTTTTTGGTTCCATATGAACTTTAAAGCAGCTTTTTCCAATTCAGTGAAGAAAGGCATTGGTAACTTGATGGGGATGGCATTGAATCTATAAATTACCTTGGGCAGTATGGCCATTTTCACGATATTGATTCTTCCTACCCATGAGCATGGAATGTTCTTCCATTTGTTTGTATCCTCTTTTATTTCGTTGAGCAGTGGTTTGTAGTTCTCCTTGAAGAGGTCCTTCACATCCCTTGTAAGTTGGATTCCTAGGTATTTTATTCTCTTTGAAGCAATTTTGAATGGTAATTCACTCATGATTTGGCTCTCTGTTTGTCTGTTGTTGGTGTATAAGAATGCTTGTGATTTTTGTACATTGATTTTGTAGCCTGAGACTTTGCTGAAGTTGCTTATGAGCTTAAGGAGATTTTGGGCTGAGACGATGGGGTTTTCTAGATATACAATCATGTCATCTGCAAACAGGGACAATTTGACTTCCTCTTTTCCTAATTGAACACCTTTTATTTCCTTCTCCTGCCTAATTGCCCTGGCCAGAACTTCCAACACTATGTTGAATAGGAGTGGTGACAGAGGGCATCCCTGTCTTGTGCCCGTTTTCAAAGGGAATGCTTCCAGTTTTTGCCCATTCAGTATGATATTGGCTGTGGGTTTGTCATAGATAGCTCTTATTATTTTGAAATAGGTCCCATCAATACCTAATTTATTGAGAGTTTTTAGCATGAAGGGTTGTTGAATTTTGTCAAAGGCTTTTTCTGCATCTATTGAGATAATCATGTGGTTTTTGTCTTTGGCTCTGTTTATATGCTGGATTACATTTATTGATTTGTGTATATTGAACCAGCCTTGCATCCCAGGGATGAAGCCCACTTGATCATGGTGAATAAGCTTTTTGATGTGCTGCTGGATTTGTTTTGCCAGTATTTTATTGAGGATTTTTGCATCAATGTTCATCAAGGATATTGGTCTAAAATTCTCTTTTTTGGTTGTGTCTCTGCCTGGCTTTGGTATCAGAATGATGCTGGCCTCGTAAAAAGAGTTAGGGAGGATCCCCTCTTTTTCTATTGATTGGAATAGTTTCAGAAGGAATGGTACCAGTTCCTCCTTGTACCTCTGGTAGAATTTGGCTGTGAATCCATCTGGTCCTGGACTCTTTTTGGTTGGTAGGCTATTGATTATTGCCACAATTTCAGATCCTGTTATTGGTCTATTCAGAGATTCAACTTCTTCCTGGTTTAGTCTTGGGAGAGTGTATGTGTTGAGGAATTTATCCATTTCTTCTAGATTTTCTAGTTTATTTGCGTAGAGGTGTTTGTAGTATTCTCTGATGGTAGTTTGTATTTCTGTGGGATCAGTGGTGATATCCCCTTTATCATTTTTTATTGCATCTATTTGATTCTTCTCTCTTTTTTTCTTTATTAGTCTTGCTAGCAGTCTATCAATTTTGTTGATCCTTTCAAAAAACCAGCTCCTGGATTCATTAATTTTTTGAAGCGTTTTTTGTGTCTCTATTTCCTTCAGTTCTGCTCTGATTTTAGTTATTTCTTGCCTTCTGCTAGCTTTTGAATGTGTTTGCTCTTGCTTTTCTAGTTCTTTTAATTGTGATGTTAGGGTGTCAATTTTGGATCTTTCCTGCTTTCTCTTGTGGGCACTTCGTGCTATGAATTTCCCTCTACACACTGCTTTGAATGCATCCCAGAGATTCTGGTATGTTGTGTCTTTGTTCTCGTTGGTTTCAAAGAACATCTTTATTTCTGCCTTCATTTTGTTATGTACCCAGTAGTCATTCAGGAGCAGGTTGTTCAGTTTCCATGTAGTTGAGCGGTTTTGAGTGAGATTCTTAATCCTGAGTTCTAGTTTGATTGCACTGTGGTCTGAGAGATAGTCTATTATAATTTCTGTTCTTTTACATTTGCTGAGGAGAGCTTTACTTCCAACTATGCGGTCAATTTTGGAATAGGTGTGGTGTGGTGCTGAAAAAAATGTATATTCTGTTGATTTGGGGTGGAGAGTTCTGTAGATGTCTATTAGGTCCACTTGGTGCAGAGCTGAGTTCAATTCCTGGGTATCCTTGTTGACTTTCTGTCTCGTTGATCTGTCTAATGTTGACAGTGGGGTGTTAAAGTCTCCCATTATTAATGTGTGGGAGTCTAAGTCTCTTTGGAGGTCACTCAGGACTTGCTTTATGAATCTTGGTGCTCCTGTATTGGGTGCATATATATTTAGGATAGTTAGCTCTTCTTGTTGAATTGATCCCTTTACCATTATGTAATGGCCTTCTTTGTCTCTTTTGATCTTTGTTGGTTTAAAGTCTGTTTTATCAGAGACTAGGATTGCAACCCCTGCCTTTTTTCGTTTTCCATTGGCTTGGTAGATCTTCCTCCATCCTTTTATTTTGAGCCTATGTGTGTCTCTGCACATGAGATGGGTTTCCTGAATACAGCACACTGATGGGTCTTGACTCTTTATCCAATTTGCCAGTCTGTGTCTTTTAATTGGAGCATTTAGTCCATTTACATTTAAAGTTAATATTGTTATGTGTGAATTTGATCCTGTCATTATGATGTTAGCTGGTGATTTTGCTCGTTAGTTGATGCAGTTTCTTCCTAGTCTTGATGGTCTTTACATTTTGGCATGATTTTGCAGCAGCTGGTTCCGGTTGTTCCTTTCCATGTTTAGTGCTTCCTTCAGGAGCTCTTTTAGGGCAGGCCTAGTGGTGACAAAATCTCTCAGCATTTGCTTTTCTGTAAAGTATTTTATTTCTCCTTCGCTTATGAAGCTTAGTTTGGCTGGATATGAAATTCTGGGTTGAAAATTCTTTAAGAATGTTGAATATTGGCCCCCACTCTCTTCTGGCTTGTAGGGTTTCTGCCAAGAGATCTGCTGTTAGTCTGATGGGCTTCCCTTTGAGGGTAACCCGACTTTTCTCTCTGGCTGCCCTTATCATTTTTTCCTTCGTTTCAACTTTGGTGTATCTGACAATTATGTGTCTTGGAGTTGCTCTTCTCGAGGAGTATCTTTGTGGCATTCTCTGTATTTCCTGAATCTGAACGTTGGCCTGCCTTGCTAGATTGGGGAAGTTCTCCTGGATAATATCCTGCAGAGTGTTTTCCAACTTGGTTCCATTCTCCCTGTCACTTTCAGGTACACCAATCAGACGTAGATTTGGTCTTTTCACATAGTCCCATATTTCTTGGAGGCTTTGCTCATTTCTTTTTATTCTTTTTTCTCTAAACTTCCCTTCTCACTTCATTTCATTCATTTCATCTTCCATCGTTGATACCCTTTCTTCCAGTTGATCGCATCGGCTCCTGAGGCTTCTGCATTCTTCACGTAGTTCTCGAGCCTTGGTTTTCAGCTCCATCAGCTCCTTTAAGCACTTCTCTGTATTGGTTATTCTAGTTATACATTCTTCTAAATTTTTTTCAAAGTTTTCAACTTCTTTGCCTTTGGTTTGAATGTCCTCCCGTAGCTCAGAGTAATTTGATCGTCTGAAGCCTTCTTCTCTCAGCTTGTCAAAGTCATTCTCCATCCAGCTTTGTTCAGTTGCTGGTGAGGAACTGCGTTCCTTTGGAGGAGGAGAGGCGCTCTGCTTTTTAGAGTTTCCAGTTTTTCTGTTCTGTTTTTTCCCCATCTTTGTGGTTTTATCTACTTTTGGTCTTTGATGATGGTGATGTACAGATGGGTTTTTGGTGTGGATGTCCTTTCTGTTTGTTAGTTTTCCTTCTAACAGACAGGACCCTCAGCTGCAGGTCTGTTGGAATACCCTGCCGTGTGAGGTGTCAGTGTGCCCCTGCTGGGGGGTGCCTCCCAGTTAGGCTGCTCGGGGGTCAGGGGTCAGGGACCCACTTGAGGAGGCAGTCTGCCCGTTCTCAGATCTCCAGCTGCGTGCTGGGAGAACCACTGCTCTCTTCAAAGCTGTCAGACAGGGATATTTAAGTCTGCAGAGGTTACTGCTGTCTTTTTGTTTGTCTGTGCCCTGCCCCCAGAGGTGGAGCCTACAGAGGCAGGCAGGCCTCCTTCAGCTGTGTTGGGCTCCACCCAGTTCGAGCTTCCCGGCTGCTTTGTTTACCTAAGCAAGCCTGGGCAATGGCGGGCGCCACTCCCCCAGCCTCGCTGCCGCCTTGCAGTTTGATCTCAGACTGCTGTGCTAGCAATCAGCGAGACTCCGTGGGCGTAGGACCCTCCGAGCCAGGTGCCGGATATAATCTCGTGGTGCGCCGTTTTTTAAGCCGGTTGGAAAAGCGCAGAATTCGGGTGGGAGTGACCCAATTTTCCAGGTGTGTCTGTCACCCCTTTCTTTGACTCAGAAAGGGAACTCCCTGACCCCTTGCGCTTCCCAAGTGAGGCAATGCCTCGCCCTGCTTCGGCTCGCACACGGTGCGCGCACCCACTGACCTGCGCCCACTGTCTGGGACTCCCTAGTGAGATGAACCCGGTACCTCAGATGGAAATGCAGAAATCACCTTCTTCTGCGTTGCTCACGCTGGGAGCTGTAGACCGGGGCTGTTCCTATTCGGCCATCTTGGCTCCTCCCTCGACTTTGTCTGTTTTTATACTTTTCGTCTTGATATTTATTTTGTCTGATGTAAGCATAGCTACTCTTACTCTCTTTTGGCTTTCATTTGTATAGAGTGTCATTTTCCATCTCTTTATTTTCATTCTATGTGTGTCTTTAGAGGTGAAGTGTGTTGCTTGTAAGCAATAGATCATTGGGTCTTATTGTTTAATCCATTCTGAATCTTTGGACTGGAAACTTTGGTTCATTTATATTTAGTGTTATTATTGATAAGTAAGGACTTACTCCTGCCATTTTGTCATTTGTTTTCTGGTCTTCCTTCTTTTGTTCTTTCCTGTCTTCCTTTTAGTAAAGATAATTTTCTCAAGTTGTATGTTTTAAATTCTTGCTTTTGATTTTTTTGTATATCTGTTGTATGGTTTTTGATTTGAGGTTATCATGAGGCTTGCAAATAATATCTTATAGTTCAGTATTTTAAACTGATGACAACTTAACACTAATTGCATAAACCAGCAAAAATAAAACTAATAAAAACTGTACATTTTAACCTCATCTCTCCACTTTTTAACTTTTTGTTGTTTATATTTATATCTTATTATACTATGTCTTGAAAAGTTGTTGTAGTTATTATTTTTCAAAGGTTCATCTTTTAGTCTTTCTATGCCTTGCATAGAAAGTTTACATACTACAGTTATAGTATTATAATATTCTGTGTTTTTTTTTTGTTTACTTACTATTACCCCTGAATTGTGTACCTTCGGATTATTTCTTATTGCTCATTAACATCCTTCTTTTTAAGATTGAAGAAATCCATTTAGCATTTTTTATAGGACAGGTTTGGTGCTTATGTAATCCCACAGCTTTTGTTTGTCTGGGAAAGTCTTTATTTCTCCATGTTTGAAGGGCATTTTCCCTAGATATACTATTCTAGGATAATCTTTTTTCCTTCAGCACTTTAAATATGTCACGCTACTCTCTCCTGGTCTTTAAGATTTCCACTGAGAAGTGTGCTGCCAGACATATTGGAGCTCCTTTGTATGTTGTTTCTTTTTTCTTGTTGCTTTTAGGATCCTGTCTTTATCCTTGTTCTTTCAGATATTGATTACTAAATGCCTTGAGGTAGTCTTATTTGGGTTAAATCTGCTTGGTGTTTTATAACCTTCTTGTACTTGATATCTTTCTCTAGGTTTGGGAAGTTCTCTGTTATTATCCATTTGAATAAACTTTCCACTCTAATCTCTCTCTCTCTCTACCTTCTCTTTACAGTCAATAACTCTTTCATTTACCCTTTTGAGGTTATTTTCTAGATCTTGTACGTATGCTTTTCTCTTTTTTCTCCTCTGACTGTGTATTTTCAAATAGCTTGTCTTCAAACTCACTATTTCTTCAGCTTGATCAATTGTGCTGTTAAGAGACTCTGATGCATTCTTCAGCATGTCAATTGCATTTTTTAGTTTCAGAATGTTTGCTTGATTCCACGTAATTATTTCAATGTCTTTGTTACATTTATTTGATAGGATTCTGAATTCCTTCTCCATGTTATCCTGGATTTTGATGAGCTTCCTCAAAATAGCAATTTTAAATTCTTTGTCTGAAAGGTCACATATCTCTGTCTCTCCAGGATTGGTTTATGGTGCTTTATTTAGTTTGTTTGGTGAAGTAGTGTTTTTCTGGTTGATCCTGATGCTTACAGATGTTCATCAGTGTCTGGGCATTGAAGAGTTAGGTATTTATCATAGTCTTTTTAGTCTGGACTTGTTTGTACCTGTCCTTTTTGGGAAGGCTTTCCAGGTATTCCAAGCAACTTGGTTGTTATGATCTAAGTCTTTGGTCACAGCAGCCATATGTGCTTTAGGGGGCACCCCAAGCCCAGTAAACCTGTGGCTCTTGTAGACCCACAGATGTACCAGCTTGGTAGTCTTAGGTAAGATCTAGAGGAATTCCCTGGATTACCAGGCAGAGACTCTTCTTCTCTTTCCTGACTTCCCCCCCACCCCCCTACCCACCAAATTGAGTCTTTCTCTCTCTCTCTCTCTCTCTTCCTCCATGAGAGCTGACTGAATTCTGCCTGGTGTTGCAACACTAATGACAGGGCAACACTAAGTTCCAATGCAAAGTCTCACAATCACTGTACACTCCCTCTTCCCCTAGTGCAGATTCTCTCTTCATGCCATATGATCACTGCAGGGGGATAGGAGAGGGCTGGTGTAGGTCATTCAAGACTGTCTTTCCTACCCTTTTCAGTGCCTCTTTCCTTAATATGATGTTAAAACCAGGTAGTGTGATTGCTCACCCGATTTTGGGTTCTTATGGAGTTGCTTTTTTGTGTGAATAGTTGTTCAATTTTATGTTCTTGCGGGGGTGTGAGGACAACTATTGGAAGCTTCTATTCAACTATCTTGCTCTGCTTCCCCTGAAGACTATTTGTAATAGCCCCAAATTGGAAACTACTTATATGTCCTTCAACATAGACTGGAGGGATAAATTGTGGGAAATTATTCACTCAATGGAAACTCTACAGCAAAGAGAATAAATGATCAAAAATTACATAAAAATATATTGATGAATCTCATAAATATAATGTTGAGTGACAGAAGTCAGATACTAAGGTATATAATGTATAATTCCATTTATTTTAAGTACTGAAAGAGATAAAGCTAATCTATGGTATTAGATTAGAAGTTAGGATAGTGGTTACCCTTAGAAAGCTTAGTACCTGGAGAAGGGATTTGGGGATACTGGCAATTTTCTTTTGTGTGCTGGTTACTTGGTTGTGTTGTGAAGAATCATCAGCTATATACTTATGATACATGGCTTTTCTGTATTCATATTATATGTTGATAAAAGTTACCTTTTTAAAATATATATACTAAATCTCACTCTACTGCCCAGGCTGGAGTGCAGTGGCGTGATCTTGGTTCATTACAACCTTCACCTCCTGGGTTCAAGTGATTCTTGTGACTCAGCCTCCCAAGTAGCTGGGATTACAGGTGCCTGCCACCACACCCGGCTAATTTGTGTATTTTTTGTTAGTAGAGATGGGGTTTCATCATGTTGGCCAGGCTGGTCTTGAACTCCTGACCTCAAGTGATCTATCTGCCTCAGCTTCCCAAAGTGCTGGGATTACAGGCGTGAGGCACTGTGCCCAGCCACTTTATTTTTTATACTAAGTTTAAGTGTCTGTTTTCTTTAATATGTGACAGTGTTGCCATGTACATGTAAGGATGATACAGTTTTACGCTGTTTTTTCTTTGTTGAAACTGAGGGCTGTTATTGTCTTGGGTGGATTGAGATATGCATCCCATATGTGCAGCTGCTCAGGTTAAAGTCAGAGTCTTGGACTCTAGTAAAAAGCTTTTTTCTGTGAAAACCTAAGGATGACCTTGATTGACAACCCTTAGTACTTGCTTAAAACTAACTTGTATAAGTTCATGAAGCAATATATTCTAGCTAACATAGAATATGTTCAGATTGAAGTTAAATAAGATTGTATTTCTATGTCTCTGCCTTGTGTTACCAAGAGACTGAAATAAAATACTGAAATACCTGGTTTCTTAGAAAAGAACATATTTTGGGCTCATTAAAAATACTTTTTATTTTCTGTTTGGTGATAGTCAACCATCTTTCTGCACTTGAACCAGATGTTAGCTTTCAGGAGAGTCAAAATTTGCTTCATTTTAGGATTACATTCATACTGCCTTCTTCTACAAAAGAAATAGAAAAAACCTAGAAATAAAAGAAACTAGATAATGATTTTTCACATGAACTCTCGAAAATATCATATTTTTGTGTACACAGTTTACTGTCTTATCTATGTAACACTAAATGTGTAATTTTATGATAGTGAAATGAGGAAATTGAATGGTCTTTACCTTTATTTTTCAAAACAGGTCAATTTTTTTTACTAATTCCGGGGAGGTCATCAATGATTTTGGGATAACCTGCATCCACGGACTGCATATTTTCATCATACCTGGTAACAAAAAATAACTAAAAATATCACATTGTGGTTAATATAAAAACAATAAAGAAACACTTAACTTTCATGTAGAACTTTCCATGTACTAATCACTGTCCTAAGTGCTTTTCATATGAAGATTCATTTAATTCTCACAACAAATCTGAGAGGTAGGTACTGTCTGTGCCTCAATTTTGCAAAACCCCGATGGCTGCTTTTAAAAATTATGGGTGGGTACATTGTTGGCATGAAACTATTAAGAAATTTTAACTGGGAGGGAGAGTGGGGCAAACTAGACAAACTCTAAGATATTCTCAAGCATAAAAATCTGATTCAAATTTTCCCTTGGGCTCCATGTTCTGTCCTATCAAGGAGAAATGCTTCATTTTCTCCTTTTTGGATGCCTCTAGTTCCCTTTGTGTGTTCTGCTCTTTATCTCCTTTTCAAATGCAAGCCAACAAGTTCCTTGCCTTGCTAGGCAGCAGTGTGATAACAGGTAGGGGACTGAATGGCTGTGGGCCTGGCTGCATTCATTCTCAGAAAAAAGGAAAGTTTCAGTGAAATTTGAGAAAAATTTTAAAAGGCAACTCTCCTTCCACCAGAGTGATCTGATTTCCCAAGGTTTCTGAGGGTAGGTCTTTACCTCCAATACTCATTGGCAACAAAGAAATGTGTCTTTCCAGTGTCCTTCTCATAAATGGCAGCATCAATTTTCTTCACCCTTTCAGGGAAGACAAAGGAGCTGTAGACGTCCCTGGGGTAGCCACTCAGCAGTTGATCCTCCTGAACGACCCAGTGCTTACTGCCTGTCAACAAAAAATCGGCCATGAAAAGATTTGCCTGGAGTCTAATAGATATTAGACAGAATTTCCTCCAGACATTTACTTCACGAGAAGTGGATGGAGAGTTTTATTCCAATGTAAGGTGCACTCGAGAAGACCTTTCTTCTTAGTATAATTGGGTCACTTCTCAAGCTGCACAGGTGTGTGTGTGTTTGGTAGGCACCCTGCAGGACTACAAGGGTGGGAGGCAGATGGACACCTTCTGCAGAAGACATATCTGAGCTTTCGACCAGGCTGACTCCAGACAAAGGATTCTGTATTTGTTCATTTGGTTACTCCAGAATGTCAGTTCGTCTTACATCATGAAGCCAGAGTATCTCTGCACAAATAGAAGTTACCACCTCATAGAAAGGCAGTTTGAAACTTCATATATTTAAAAATCCTCCTTATTGGCAAGATATACACCTTATGCTAGTATGCTTCAAGATTCTTTGCTTATTTAAACCAGTTTTTAATTTTTTTTTAAATTTTCTTGAGATAGAGTCTCACTCTGTCCCCTAGGCTGGAGTGCAGTGGTGCGATCTTGGCTCACTGCAATGTCTGCCTCCTGGTTCAAGTGATTTTCGTGCCTCAGCCTCCCAAGTTGAGTAGCTGGGACCACAGTCACACGCCACCATGCCCAGCTAATTTTGTATTTTTAGTAGAGACAGGGTTTCACCATGTTGGCCAGGCTGGGCTTGAACTCCTGGCCTAAAAGTGATCCACCCACCTCGGCCTCTCAAATAAACTCCTTTAAGTTACTCATTTTGCACTGTGATAGGGTCTAGTGTCCTTACATTTTATGCATGCAAAATCCAAAAACCTGAATATTTTCAAAGCACTGAATATTTGACAAATGTACATAATGATATGATATTAAACATTCTAGTAAAAATTTTAGAGTAATGTATTTTTGTCAGTAAAATTACACAGCTTGAAGAAATATTATTCTCTTACATTTTTATGAAATGAGACAAAATAGTTACCTTTTTAAAGTAATTTATAGTATCAACAGTTTATATTTATTAAAGTATTTATACTAATAAAGTCAAAATTTATTCATTTTACTGAAAGCATTCTTTTAGATAAAACAAAAAAATTCTATAAGCTATGGGAAGGAAAAATAAAAGAGGCAATGAAGGAATTAGCTGACTCACTTCTGAAATCCTTGGTCCTTGTTTCATCATTATCAAAATGAACATCTCCTCCGATACCTGGTCCAGGTGGGAATGCATGAGCAAGACAACCATCATGTCCATAAAAGGGAGAATTGTCATGGAGATCTGCAAGAAAAAGAATTCAACAAAGATATACCCTTGTTTTATTCAGCCTTACCCAGACGAGACAAAAGAGCTATAGCAAGGAGCCAAAAGACACTCTTCATCTGTGAGGCTTTCCTCCATCAGCAATTCTGATGGAGCAGATCCCAGGGTAGCAGGAGGGAACGTTCAGAATGGTTTTGGGAGAGAAGAGCTTACCTCCTCACACAAAGGATGACATTATGTCCCCTTCACTCTCAAAGTCCCTGGTGAAGGTCAGGGCCGAGGCATTACTCCAGAGTTCAAAGGCTTTCCCAGTGGCACGGTCCACATCCTCTTGAGGCAGATTTGGCATGTAGTTTTGATCCTTAAAATGATAAAGGAGAGAACAGAGACACAGGGAACCTCATTTCTTCCCACTGTGGTGGGAAACAGCTCTCTCTCACTCTGGTGCGCAGTCTTATTACCTGTGGGTCAGATTTGTTTGCTCCCAACAAGGGCTCTCTTGAGTGAGGATGAGGGAAGCCACATCTGGGCTGCTTCATCAAATTCGATCTGGCTTCCCAGTTACCTTCAGCCCAAAGAAATTCTGCATTTGCTTCAGCTTCTCAAGCACTGGGCTACTGTCTCTCTGCCTTCCAATTTGATTGATTTCACTCTTCAAGTTGTAGCAGCAGTTTTCTAGGTATTTCTTATAAAGAAAAGAATACTAAAATAGTAGAAGTAAAGTCTTTCTCAGTTTTCTGAAAAATTGCAGCATTTCACTATTGTAACAATATAGCCCTTTTCCTTAATAATTGAATGAGAAGAGGGAAAAAATCTGTCTGCTTCTGTAATGATCTCATAGCCCTTATTACGTTTAGCAGTGGTGCAGAAATGTTACTGTGGTAGAAGAACCCATGCCATTGTTAAGTCTAGCTTTACTCTTGAGGTCAGAATCACAGTTAGTACAGCCAGTCTATGTGTTGCTTGCTCCTTTGGTTCCCTCTAACTTTACCTTCTTTTTTCTTTTTTTCTTTTTTTGATACAGTGTCTTGCTCAGTTGCCCAGGCTGGTGTCCAGTGGTGCAATCATAGCTCACTGCAACCTCAAACCCTGGACTCAAGCGATCCACCTCAGCCTTCCAAAGTGCTGTGATTACTGGTATAAGCCACTGCACCCAGTGATATATTTTTGTTTTTTTTTTTTAAATGAGGGGACCTGTTCCTGACAAACTACTTGTTTCCTAAATGAATCCCAAACTTGCTTGAATTCCTACCTCTTGACCTTTGAAAAATGGGAACACGCTGCTCTTGCATTACTGGCAGCTGCAATGCAGCATTTACCTGGACTATCTCTGCATCTTGTTCTTGTGTTTCTGGAGTCGCTGGGAAGCTGTGCAACCCCACACCCCAGAGCAGCACCAGCAGCAAAAAAAAAAAAAAAAAAAAAAAGCCTGGACATGCTGGCCTTTGTCTTCCTTCTCAGTGCAAGGCAAGTGATGGCTCCCTACCTGACTGCTGTTCTAGTGTCTCAGCCCGCAGGCTCCCTCTTTATGTAGGGTCCTGGCACTCCCAGAAAACAACAAAATGCTATTTGATTCACCTAGGGAGACATCCTCTTCATTCGCAATGTGCAGTCTCAATATTCATCAGAAATTGTGACATAATGGAAGTTAACCAGTTGCTTTTGCAAACTCATGATTATCATCGATAAGGCCATCAACAATGAAACACACCCCATCGTACACAGTTAAGCAAAGCTGTAAAGCATGGCTAAGTCAGCCATAAAAATATCTGGGGGAAAAGTGCTCCTGTCCAAGGAAACGACTTGTGCAAAGTGTTGGGGAGTAAACGAGCACACATTCAAGAAATAGCACACCAAGACCAATGTGGCTGGAGCAGAGTGGGCAAAGGGAAGAATAGTAGGGGACAAGGTGAGTGATTGCAAAGACAGAGGCAGATGAGAGGGAGAGCTTGTAGAGCATTGCAGGGATTCTAGTTTTGCTAGGAGTGATATAGAGAGTTATTGTGCTGACATCCCCTGGTCTCTTGCTTCTTGTTAGGACTACTACCTTCCAGGACTGCCACTTAGGCAGGGTCCTATGGCAACACAAGAGAGAGAAAAAGGGCAAAAGTAAAATGTGCTTCCCAAAGCCCGTCGCCAGTCAAAGGAACCTGGGTCTCCTCCATAAGATGTTATTTCCTGCACTGCACTGGTTGGGTCTGCTGAAACACACAATACACTACAATACTGCAATATTTTCTTTGTTAAGATCATCTTGGCTTTTGTTAGTGTGCATCACAAAGCTAAATAAAACGAAACAAACTTATTAGCTGAATCATTTTTCAGTGAAAGTTAATGACTGTGAAAGTTCTACATGAGAAGCATATTTCTGAGAGGACATTGACAGCAATCAGTTGTTCTGTTATGAAGCTGGGTCAGTACCTACTCATCTTTGTGACCACTGAACCCTTTGAAATGTGGCTAATCTGTATAAGGTGTGCCACAAGTGTAAACTATGCACCAAATTTTGAAAACTAAGTATTTTTTTAAAATGAAAAATATCTCATTTATGATTTTTAAATATTGGTAGCCCGTGCTAAAATGATATTTTAAATATATTAGGTTGCATAAAATATATTATTAAAATTAGTCGGTCTTGTTTTCTTTTTACTTTTAAAAATGTGGCAACTAGAAAACTTAAATTTCTACATGAGGCTCTTTCCTCCTCTCCTCTCCCCTCCCCTCCTCTCCTCTCCTCTCCTCTCCTCTCCTCTCCTCCCCTCTCCTCTCCTTTCTGTCTCCCTCTGCCACCCAGCCTGGAATTAATGGCATGATCACAGCTCACTGCTGCCTTGAACTCCTGAGCACAAGTGATCCTTCTGCCTCTGTCTCCCAAGTAGTTAGGGCTATAGGTGCACACCACCAAGCCCAGCTAACTTTTTTTTTGTAGAGATGGAGTCTTACTATGTTGCCCAGGCTAGTCTTGAACTCCTGGGCTCAAGTGATCCTCCAGCCTCGGCCTCCCAAAGGGTTGGGATTACAGGCGTGAGCCATTACACTCAGTCTTTTTATTACATTTCTATTGGACACTGTTGACCTAATGATCTACATGATTAAAAGATGGGTCAGTTAGCCAGACATTTCATCAGCTATTGATTACTTGGGGCCTACTAATTACAGAACACTGTACTAGGCATTGCAAATGATTAAAGCAGCTATGCCCCACACAAGAACATGGCCTCTGCTGTCATCTCGACATCATCTATGTGGAAGATGAAACATACGCGTCCAGTAATTTAGCAGCAGGTATCTCAAAGAAGAAGGTGTGGAGATGAGTCTTTGTTCTGGTGCCCCCAAGAGACTTCCTTTTGATATTACTCTAAGTTTTCTTTTCCCTCTTTTTTTTTTTTTTTTTTTTTTTTTTTTTTGAGGCAGAGTCTCGCTCTGTGGTCAGGCTGGAGTGCAGTGGTGTGATCTTGGCTCATTGCAACCTCCTCCACCTCCTGGGTTTAAGCGATTCTCCTGCCTCAGCCTCCCGAGTAGCTGGGACTACAGCTGTGCACCACCATGCCCAGCTAATTTTTGTACTTTTAGTAGAGATGGGGTTTCACCATGTTGGCCAGGATTTTCCCTCTTTTTGACTATCTGCAAGTGGTAACTGATACTAATGTATCTGCAGGAAAAATGAATTCTGTTGCCCTAAGTGACCCAATTGTTTTTTTTCCATTATGTTTTTTCTGTGTGTGTGTGAGTGCCATAATAAAGATCTCTGCCGTTCTTTCTGTTAAGGATGAGCTTCATTTCATTTTCCCGGAAGTGGTGGGAAAGGTCTTCCATGTAGATTCTACGCATCGTATCGATCCTGCTTAGCCTTCTACCTTGTGGGATATTATTTGTTCTTTGCTTACTTGGTTGCCTCTCCTGTATATATTTAGCTTATAACAAACCACTGCAGATTTAGTGTCTCAAAACAATAATAATTAACAGGATTCTATTACTGGATCTCAGCTGAACAATTTGGTTGTTTGGAATCTCTTTTTTGGCAGCAGTCAGATCGTGACTGGGGCTAGAACACCCAAGATGTTCTGGCTTCATCACAGGTCTGGTGCTTTGGTGGAGAAGATTGGAAGGCTGGGATCAGCAGGGACACCAGGGTCTCCCTCTCTCTCTCTCTCTTCATGAAGTCTCAGAGCTTCCTCCTCTTCAGTAGAGTAGCCAGAGTTTTTTCTTTACTACATTTAGTAATACTTTCTCCATGAATGCTTGAACACATTTAATCCAGGGGGCTAGGCTGTATTTATCCATTCATATATATCTTCCTCCATTCAACAAATATTTTCTTAATATTTCCAGTCACTTAGGCTGGAGAAAGGAAAAATAGGCCAGTAAATTATTCATGCATGGTACCTTTAATTTGTGCTGTAAGAGATTCATACAAAGTGCTGCAATTACACAGAAGACAGTGACCTTATGTACAATAGAGATGTGTGTACGAACTTCCAACACATGATGGATAAGAACACATTCTCCTCTCTCAATTTAATTTTTAACCACAACTTCCCCATCTAAATGGAGTATCACACGAATGCAAACAGAAAAGGGGAAGTGAATGAATTTCTCAGGAAAACCCAAATTCTCTCTTTCCCACAGGACTTCTGATGCCTGCAGAGGCAAGGGAAATCAGAAAAGGAGGCATTTTCTAGGACAAATGGAATATAGGTCATCTTTTCCCAGCCAAAATGAGGCTGGAACTCCCCGACCACCATAGGGTGCATGCACTAGCTGTGGAGAAGCCATCCCCTCAGTGCTCCTGGTGCTTCCTGCCAGGAATCCCCTAGTTCACTCAGTAGCCTCAGAAACAGGAAAGGGGAACTCCTGAAAAACTGAGGAAACCACCATTGTGATAACTGGGATTGAGCAAGAAATTACACATGATGTCATCTTCATGAAGACTCATACAAAAAGAAATCTGGTGGTTATTCAGTACAGTGCTTGACAACAATTATGTCATAATACTGAATGCTTTACTGAAACAGCAATCTGTGTGTATGTCCAGCAAACAGATCAAATTTGCAAACAGATAAAAAAGCAAAGCACGATAGTAGTGCTTAAAGTAGAAGCACTGAACTCTAGAGACTCACCTTCATCCTACTACCTCTCTCTTTGTCCCCTCTAACATAACCCCCAAATACCATGGAAGAATGGAGCAAGTTTAAAAATCACCAATCTAATAGAAACCTCTCACTTGTCAAATGAGAAAACTTAGAGACATGGGCCTTCCATCACTTGTTCCAGATCATGCATCTAGTGAAGAGCACTAGAATTAGAGCTGCTGCTTTCTATTTCCAAGTCTAAGCCTACTACACTAAGAATTTCATTTCATGTCAATGAATCTAACATGGATTAGACTTTGTTTTCTGTCAAATATCATATTGTTTAACTTATTGGAATTCTGTGGTATTTTGTAGCTTTCTTAAAGGACTTCTCATATTTTGCCTTATGCTTGACTATTTGTCTTCCTTTATGTATGAAATTTTTTTTATAGGGTAGAGATATACTGTTATAGACATGTGTTTTATAAATTGCACTAATACAACAGTAATCATTATTTCCCTGACATCAAAAACTTACACTGTGATCAGGTATTATATGGAATAAAAGGTAAACAGAGATACTCAGAGAAATGCAGCCCATGTCCTTGGTGTGTGAGAGGGGAGAATGTGTTCTTATCCATCATGTGTTGGAGGTCTATACACGCATCGCTATTGTACACAAGGTAATGTTTGGGTCACTGGTTGGAGAACAGAGACTTCTTGCTCTAAAAGAAAGAATATAAAGAAAGCTATTAAAAATATAAAACAGCATGTTGCAAACTCCAAATGGCTGGCATTCTAAATTGCTACCCTGAAAATTCTTAAAAACTGTATAATCATGGTCTTATGGAATGTTGAATGGGAGACAGAACTTGAAGGTATGATTCTGGGTATGAGGTAGATAGAGATTTAGCAGGTAGAGATTGGAAATCCAACCCTACTTCTAACTGGGTATGAAGACTCAAGTTAGTTCTGTTCTCTTGACTAGAAAATTATAATAATAGTAATAAAATTCCCCCCAATCCCAAAATGGTTTTCAGAAGAATTAAACAAAATTATATATATAACATATATCTACTTTGGTGTTTGTTACAGAGTATTTCATGATTGCCATTTTTTTCTTAGAGTTAAAAGATACCTTTAAAAATCTCTAATTATGGCCAGGCATGGTGGCTTACACCTGTAATCCCAGCACTTTGGGAGGCTGAGGCGGGTGGATCACGAGGTCAGATCAAGACCATCCTGGCTAATACGGTGAAACCCTGTCTCTACTAAAAAAAAAAAAAAAAAAAAAAAAAAATCAGCCAGGCATGGTGGTGGGCACATGTAGTCCCAGCTACTCGGGAGGCTGAGGCAGGAGAACGGCGTGAACCCGGGAGGCAGAGCTGGCAGTGAGCCAAGATGGAGCCACTGCACTCCAGCCTGGGTGACAGAGCGAGACTTGGTCTCAAAAAAAAAAAAAAACTCTAATTATAATTGTTGTAAAGATACGGTTAGAAGGAATAAGATCTAGTTTTTGATAGTACAGTAGGATGACTATGATTGACAATAATTTGTGGTATAGTTCAAAATAGCTAGAAGAGAAGAATTAGAATGTTCACAACATAAAGAAGGGGTGAATGTTTGGAGTGATGAATATCCCAATTGCCCTGGTATAATAAACATTACACATTGTATCCATGTGTCAAAATATCACATATACCCCCAAAATATGGCCCACTGTTCTGTAACAGTAAAACAAACAAACAAATCACAAAACCTAATTAAACCCCCTTCCATTGCAAATGAGGAAACTGAGATCTTGAAATTCTCAGTTGTTTTATTTCTTAGAAAGCAAAACAGTGTGACTATGATTCAAGGGACAGGGTTAGTTCATTTTAAGGGGAT
This sequence comes from Pan paniscus, assembly GCF_029289425.2. Classification (NCBI taxonomy): domain Eukaryota; kingdom Metazoa; phylum Chordata; class Mammalia; order Primates; family Hominidae; genus Pan; species Pan paniscus. The sequence goes on from NC_073258.2 coordinate 103,553,561, forward strand.
TTAAACTTACCACAGGAAATGACTCTTGAGGAAATTGTTGCTGTGCAGTTAAATAAAGCAAGGAAAAAACAAGTAATATCTGCTGAATCTCCACAATAAACCAAGTTGAATCATCTGCTTTAGAGATTTGGGAGCATTGCTCAAGAAGCAGCTGTGTTACTAGGTATTGCATCATTGTATAATCATCATTGTTATCATCGCCATCATCATATCTGTGAGCCAAATACGAATTTAAGAACAATTGTGGAGGTGGCAAATTTCCAAGCTAGATAACTTACGCTCTAAATTCACTTATCATGCTTTTGTCACCTTTTAGTTGTAGCTAATGGTGATCCAGTGACATTCCATTAATTTGATTGGGAAGGTCTTACTAGTATGTATAGTTATAAATCTGCTTCTAAATATAAGTAGGTCAATGATTCACCATGTCTTTGTTCTAGGGAAGAAATTAAAGGGTTGGATTTCCTACTGACTTTGCAGGGATTAAGAAGGTTGTATATATCTTCAACTACCTCCTTTGATTTAATCCTTAAGAAACCAAGCAGGCTGGGAGCAGTGGCTCTCGCCTGTAATCCCAGCACTTTGGGTGGCCTAGGTGGGAGGATCGCTTGAGGCCAGGAGTTCGAGACCAGCCTGGCCAACATGGTGAAACCCCATCTCTACTAAAAAAAAAAATAAAAAAAAAATTAGCTGGGCATGGTGGTGGGCCAGCTACTCAGAAAGCTGAGGCATAAGAATCGCTTGAACCTCGGAGGTGGAGGTTGCAGTGAGCTGAGATCGTGCCACTGCATTCTAGCCTGGGTGACAGAGTGAGACTCAGTCTCAAAAAAAAAAAAAAAAGAAAGAGAGAGAGAGAGAAAGAAACCAGGGCATTTTTTTAGTGCGTGCTTGTTTAATTGATGAAGTAATTTTTCTTTCCTATTTTATTGCTGCTGAGAAAATATACTACACATATAGTGGTAACGTGTGTTACTTAGCTAAGTGAGTGGGCAATTTATTTCTTATTTATGTTTCCTACTTCAAAAACAGATTTGATGGATGCAATGGAATGATTATTAAATGAGCAAATGTGCTAAATGAGTGACTAAATGAAAAACAATGAGTTACAAACTTTGGGAGAAATTTTACTGTTTCATTTACTGAAATGTTTCATTAATTTTATACTCAATCACATGTTAGAAAGCTGATGCTTCATATATTTTCTCTAAAACATAAATTAATGTGACTCCCTTTCTTTGACTCTCTCAGATGTTCCCTTGAGATTCCTCAAACATGTTTTTTAATATGTCCATGCCATTGTGCATGCAGCTTGCTTCCCTTGGAATGCCCTTCCTCTCCAGACATCTCCAGATGCCTGTCATTCTTCACATTCTAAAATTGACATTACTTTCTTCCTAGTTCAAGGGAGTTATGCATGCTTTCATTTAACAAACAGTGATTTACGGAGTAGCTACCATGTATACCATTCTCTGAATTGCAGTGGAATATAACCGAAGGAAGTCACAGTCCAATGTAGGATGAATTTGAGGGGACAGTTAAATAAAGAGTGGTAAGTGCTGTGATTGGAGAGTATTTTGGGAATGTACAAGAGGTATGTGCAACACAGCTCAGGAGGGCCAGAGAGTGCATCTCAGCAAAGAAAACTTCTGCAGCCAGTCCTGAGAAACAAGGCGGTAGCCAGGCAAGCAGACGCAGATGGATGTGTGGGAAAGCTTTTGCAGTTGTGGAAGTTTTTTTGTTGTTTATTTGCTTGGTTGCTTGTTTTTTATTATTATCATTTTTTGTTGTTGTTGTTTCTCCCCCCCCCTTTTAACCAGAAACCATTGAATTGGAAGGGGTGTTTATTTTACAGAGTCAGAGGATTCTTAGAAACTAACAAAAGCTTTGAAGCTGGAGTGGGAAGGGGAAGTTGATTATCCCTAATTCCTTCTTCAGCTTCCTCTAAAACCCTCTGTTTCGCTGATTGTGTCCCACTTTCCACCGAATTAACTAATGTTAGACACTGGGTGTGGTGAGAATTCAATGGTTGCAATTCAGACGGATGCATGATGACTCTCTGGCCACAGGTTTCTGCAGTCTGAATGCTACCTACACCCAGAAAGAGCTTCTGGTAACAGCTCACTGATTCTTCTTTTCCTTGTCTGTTTCATCCAGAATCCTCTAGACTGTAATTTTTCTCTTTTTCCTGTATGCTATAGGCAAGCGCTCCTTAAAGTGTGGTCTGTGAATCAGGGATGATTCATGAACTGTAATTGGTGTGTGATAAGCTCAGCAATCGAACATGCTTTTACAACAATTTGATAAAGTAGTTTTATGTCTATTGGATCTAGTCTAATAATTTAAAAACTGAACATTTAAAAATGTCTTTGTCATCTCATTTTCATAGTAATTCCCTTTCGCTGTATTTTACAAAAGTATCCATGGTGAACTGGAAATGTAAGGAACTGGTCCTTCACTACGGATGGCTTGAGAAGCAATGCTTTGGGCCAGAGAAGTAATCGACACTCTCCAGTACTCTTATCTCTCTCTGCCTGGACCACCTCCCTTCTTCTTACCTCTTAAGTTCTTGCCCTTTGGCTCTCCATATAGATGCCTACTCCTCTTGGAAGCCTCCCTAATCTCTCAGCATTGGGGGCAGAGCCCCTCCTTGGTGATCCCACAGCTCTGTGTGCTTCCCCCATTATGGCCATCACGCTTGGTAGTGTATCACATAGACTGCTCACTTCTCCATCTCCCTCTGGAGAATATATGCTCTGTAAGAGTGTGGCCATGTTTGTGAAACTCTGTGCCCCATATGTTGCCTACTATACAGTAGACATTCAGTGGGTATCTGTTAAATGAGTGAATGAATCAATGAATGATGGAGTGGAGGAGGTAGAACAGCAATTCAACCTCCCAAAACCCACTTCATGCAAGCACTCCCTTCCCCACTTAGATAGAGAGCGGTTAGGTGGACCAGCTTGAACTCTCTCTGCTCCTGGTCCTTGAGGCATGAAGGCCCACCTGCAAGGTTGTTTGCTACACCCCAAGGCTTAGCATGAAACTGCTCTCCAGGTTACTCTCCCCTCCCTGATCTCAAGACTGCCCCTTAGGTGGCTGGTCCCAGTGGAATTTCCTAATGCAGTCCTACATTATATCACCTTAACCCTTTCCTTCTTCACTCCCTTTGCTCCTCCTCCCTCCACTGATTCACAGATTTTTGCTTCTCGGCCTTCTCATACCTGAATCATCTTCCTGCAATTCAAATACAGTTCATGTATTCCTCCCTACACTTGTCTTATCACCATCGTGTCACCCTTTCCCTCCTCTCTGTCTCTGTTTGTCTGCCTGTCTGTCTTTCTGTGTGTGTGTTTTGCTCTAACTCTACTACTTCTCTGTCTCTTAAAACATGCATATTTACCGTATGTCCTAATGCTAGTCAATAGCAAGAAAGGAACATTTATAACTCACACACTCTAAACTTGTTATCATGCATATTTTATTAATGACTGCAAATTCTGTGTTCTAGTGCTGCTTGGTGCCTGGAAAAAGAGGTGGGTAAAATACAGAAAGATAAGAGAAAGATACCCCAAATAAAGTGAGAGCATTAATGGCTGTTTATTTCCACTTTAAAATTTTGCCTTAAAGCCCACCCTAGACACAGTCATTTGTCTCTCTATGTCAGGGGTATCATTGCTGGTTATGAGCTCCAAAAGGGGGTGGGATATTTCTGCCTCCAGACTTTCTGTAGCAGAAATGGATTTTGGCCTGAATCATCTGGATAATTGCTATGTGGCTGTGGCTCCAAATAAGGCAGTCACTCAACATATTAGATATCTATTGCTGAGTAGAAAATAACCACTAATTTTAAAACAACACACATTTATTATTTCAGTTTCTGTGGGTGATGAGTCTGGGTATAGCTTAGCTGGGTCCTCTTCATAGGTTCTCGAGGTATTGGCTAGGTCGCATTATCATCTGGAGGATTGATTGGGGAAAAAACGTGCTTCCAAGCTCATTCAGGTTATATTCACTTACTTTCTTTTCTGTCTGGTTACCACCATTCTGTGGCTACTTATTGGTAACTCCCAGCCTGTTCTCAGCATCCCTCTCAATCTCTGCAAATCTGAAGTCACTTGTTCCCTTCCTGAAGGTGCAGGCATACTCCCAGTTTTCTGAACAAAACCTGTTTGGAGGTAGGAAGCATTGAAACATTCACCTTATCTCTTTCTGGGAATCCTAATGAATTTGCCATTAGTGCATCCTCCCAATTTTCTGAACAAAAACTGTTCAGAGGTAGGAAGCATTGAAATATTCACCTTATCTCTTTCTGGGAATCCTAATGAATTTGCCATTAGTGCTGTTCTTGTCTTAATGTAGGGGTCTTTGAAATAATAAGAAATACATATGTTGGTTTCTTCTCTAGTTCCTGACACAGAGCTCCTAATCCATTGGAATTTTCTGAGTAATAGGAGTTCTAGGAGAAACTTTTGTTCTAATGTTTGCTCTCTGCCCTTGCTTCTGAGACAGAGCTCCTAATACCCTTATAGATAGGGGTGGTAGGCATATCTTTTGTTCCAATATTTGGTCTTCGACCCTGGTTCTTGACACAGAGCTCCTAATCATTTAGAATTTCCTGGGTGATGAGAACATCTTTTGTTCTAATGAGGGGACTCTTGGTGGGACCTTGGAAGGAGGCTGGTCATCAGAAAGACCAAACCATGATTAGAAGCTTGGAGTTTTCAGCCCAATAAATTTAAGTAAATGTTTCCCTGAGTTTTACGACCTGTTCTAGCAAATTATTGACCATGAGGAGTGGTTTGTAGAAAGCTCTCATTTATAGCTGGTCTGTGGGACGTTCAGGAGGCCCAGACATGTGATTAGCATTGGAAGTAAGCAGAGTGGTCTTATGGGATTGTTTCCTTAACCTGTGGGGTCTGCACTAACTTCAGGTATTTAGTGTGATAATTGAATTACATGACACCCAGTGTTGGGAAAGTTAAAGAATTGGTTGGAGTGAAAAAAACCCCCACATATCTGGTGTCAGAAGTGTTGTGAGTACAGAGAAGAAAACAGTGAGTTTCCTATACAGATTCTAAGTCTGTTCTGGAGTGGAATTTCAGTGCTGCTGCTTACTAGTTGCTCATCATGAGAAAATTCATCCTTCTAAGCCTAAAAGTCTATAATCTAAAGACATTACTGTTTGCCATGGTTAACATGAGGACCGAAAGAATTGCACACATCTAGCACCTTTTACAGTGTCTATAAATTGAAGTTCCTTTTTTTCCTTACCCTCCCCCAAATAAAGGCATTCACTGGAACCATTAATAAAATCTGTAAACACAAGAGAAAATATTTCCTATAATTACTTTCTTTGCCAACATTTTACCTAGATTGCCTCGGCATACTGTTTCTACTTTCTCATCTCACAGTTCTTGGTGGAAAATATTGATGCCAATTCTTTCTTCGCCCACTGATCAACATGATTAGGGTGAGATTAAGCACAGCCCCACCTCCAGGAGTTTAAGCCAGTCATGGATGATCCCAACAATAGCAGTGTGGAATCAATGAATTGCTTTTCCAGTTCTTCCTCTACCTAGCCCTTAAGCAAGATAGTTTTTTAACGGATTCACTCCACATTTGTGAAGTAACATGTGTAAAAGATTATTAATTACAGTATTTCTTTGTGAAGTAACATATGTAAAAGGTTTATTACATTATTTCTTTTGAAAAGCAAAATATCGAAAACAAACCCAAATTTGCCCTAATAAGGGATTGTTAAATAAATGATGAATTCGTATACTGGGTTACTATGTAGCTATTAATTAGAATAATGCAGCTCTTTGTCACTGATACAGAGCAGTCTCCAAGATATATTAAGTGAGAAAAAATGAATTGTGGAATAGGACATAAAGTATGCCACCCTTTGGGTTAGAAAGTAAAGGCTTAATAGACATGCTTATTAATGCATAAAGTAGATTAAAGGATTCATAAGAAATTAGTAGCACTGTTTACCTCTGGAAAAGACTCTGGTTGGCTGAGACGAGATGAGAGGGAGAAAAACTTGTTACTAATGAAAGTGGTATTTCCTTCTCTTTGGATTTTGGTTCATTTGTACATATTTCTCTGTCAAAAATCTAATGTAAAATACTGAAAATATAGGAATGTTACTTTTTTTTTCTGTCTCCAGAAGTTTTGTTGAATCTAAGTAGCATGAACTTTAGGGACAACAATCATGAAAACAAATTCACTCCAGAAAGCTGCCAGGTCTCTCCACTTGCCCACATCTCTTTATTTTATGTTCCTGATGTTGTCGGTGAGGCCAAAGAACCCACTGATGTGAACTGGGAGGCCTGTTCTGCTTTCCCCACCCTGCAGTAAAGAAAACAAAATGCTATTCTTGAGACATCTGACATTGCTCCTTTTGCTTCACCATCTTTGCTTGACAAAGACATGGCTATTCCAATGATTAGGACAAATTTCAATCCATCCACTAAAGACTGAAGATTACTGCAAATCCCTTGGCCACCCACACCATTACACACCAACCAAGATGGCTTTTGTACATCTTCAGTACTCTTGTCTTCTAAAACTGACCCAATCATGGCTAACTGCATAAATCCCTGCAATCTGGGACAACTCAGTGAAGAAAGGCTCTAATACCAGCATGGTATGTTATACAGTTGATGCCATTGCTTGGAGTCCTTTCACAATTGTTACTTAGTGCAGTTCCTAGGATCTTTATAGAATTCAGACGTTCACGTTTCAGTGCCGTCTAAATAGAGTGCCCTTGAAGTCACTCTAAATACCGGTTTCTCCATTCCACCAGCCTCTCGGACATTATAAGGAGACGTCCTGCACACTTTTTAGAAAGAGCAGCACTGTGTCTACATCTGCCCTAAAAGATGGACAGCTGGAGAACCTTCTGCTTACTGTAGAGGTTACTACTAAGCTGTCGAGGATGCAGGCAAAAAGGAAAAGGAAAAAATGTTTCTGGAAAATTGACATTTATGAATGTTTCCTTGGTGCTTCCAAAAATGCCAACAAATGGCAGAAATTGGTCCAAAAGTTCACGAATTTAAATGCTGTCATCTTTGACATTCCAACACTGGCCTCACTCACGTGGGCCAAAAAGTGTTTGATGAGGCTCGAACATCCCAATCCAGTCACCACTAAAGATACAGGGAACATCTCTATGGTAGCCAGACTTAAACTCAATTCCAAATCTTCCAACCTTCAAAGGCTCATACTTTGTCTTACTTACTTCTTGCCATTTCTGAATGCCGCGCCAGTCGTCCAGGCTGAAAACCGTGTTGTACACCCGGAGATCTGACCCCATCATTCACCGTAGCTGCTTTAAAACCGCATCTAGAAGGCAGTGTCTGCTTCTGCCTGTTCCAAATGTCCATTAAAAAGGCCTTAAGAATCTGACCTCCTGGACGTCTTCGCAAAATATCTTTGAGAAAATCAATGGGTAGTGGAGTTGTTTAACCAAATCAACCTGTCCCCCGTCGCGGGTGTCGTTAGCCGCTGGGCTGTTGTGCAGCCCCAAAGCCAGCGTCTGGTCCCTGCAGCTCCTGGGCTCTGGGAGGCTCCCAGCCGCCGAAGGGCGGGATGCTCACTGCGCAGGCGCGAGCCTCGGCGGCAACCCGGGTACACATGTTACTTTTTTTTTGTTTTTGTGAGAAAGCCCTTTGTGTTTATGATTAGTGTCCTCTATTAAATATTTCTGATTCTCCTCCCAGGCGTGTGACAGTATATTATTTTCCTATCTTTAGTGTCAGATGAGGCAATGTAATTTTCTTTGGCCAATGAAGTATGGGCAGAATGATGTTTATTGTATCCACACAGACTTCTAGGAGTCAGCACGAAATTTACCAATAACTCTTTCCCTCCGCCGCAGTGAAGGCTGGCGTTCAACGTGGTGCCCGTTCCATCAGCCCGAGTCTTGAAGTGAGGACAACTTGGAGTAGAGACCCCAGTGGAATACTACGATGCACTTTTAGTTCTAAGCCACTGAAAATCGGGAAGTGCTCATTACCACAGCATATCCTGGCCTGGTCTGAGTGATACTGCATTTTACAAGGTTCAGTCCTGAACCATCTTCTTTTATCTTTGCAATCTTCCCATATAAACTTACCTATTCCCATGGCTTGACTGATGCCGCCAAACACCCACAGTTTTATCTACTTTGTTTTGAGCTCCAGATTCCTCCATCTAATGGCCTACTAATGCCTTTAGTTGGTTAACTTACAAGAATTTCTATGTTTAAAAGGTGAGGTGATTCCTACTGAATCTTAACTTTCTCCCACAAAACTGCTTCTCTTTCAGCCTTCCCCTGACTCTGTTGAAGCTGCTGTGATCCAAGAATTTGTTCAAGCCAGTAATCTAGGAATTATTTTTAATACCTTCCTTTTTCTCAGAACTCTATCTAGTTTATCATGAAATCTGAATGATGTTGAAATATATATCAGGGCTGGGTATGGTGGCTCAACCTGTAGTCCCAGCACATTGGGAGGTTGAGGTAGGTGGATTGCTTGAGCCCTGGAGTTCCCAATCATCCTGGGCAACATGGCAAAAGCCTGTCTCTACCAAAAATACAAAAATTAGTTGGGAGTGGTGGTGCACACCTGCAGTCCCAGCTACCCAGGAGGCTGAGGTGGGAGGATTTCCTAAGCCTGGGAGGTCAAGGCTTCAGTGAGCTGTGGTTGTTGCACCACTGCACTCCAGCCTGGGTGACAGGGCCAAAAATAAAATAAAAATAAAAATAAATATAATAAAAATCCAGTCATGTCTCTCAATCTACCCAGAGGTCCCCCGTCCCTACCACCCTTCCCTGTCATTTTTAACCTGTTCCAACTTTTGTCGTCACTTCCTTCCAACTCTCTCCAGCTAAAGTAATCATTCAAAAATATAATGGCTGGCATAACTTATCTGTTTAAGACTCACTCGATGAATCTACAATGCACTAAAAGTGAAATACAACTCTTAAGTATACTGTAAAGACATTGGATGATTTGATTGTGTCTACCTGTCTAATATCTTATTCCACCCCTACTCTCCAACATGCCAATAGGCACTCATCTTTCAGTTCCTTGAACATGCCAAGGACTTTAATTTTTTTAAACCCACTGGGCCTCAACACTAATTTGCATTTTCTTTCCTTAGAGTAGTCTAAATCCTCCTACCCATTCACCCACCTGGCCATTTGGATTTAGATGCTTTGTTTTTAACATTATTTTCCCAGAGAGACTTTCTCTAATAACCAAACTTTAACAGATAACCCTTCCTCCAACAGTACTCTTCTTTACAGCTTTGTCGTTTCTCTAATAACAGCTTTATAATTTGTAGTTATACATTAATTTTTGTTCTTTCATTTGATTTCTTTCTCTCACTAGACAAAACTCAATGAAATTGAGTTAAATGTATTTTCTTCACTGTTTCATACTTTGCAACTATGACAAAGTCTGGCATTAAAATTAGTCAATAAAAGAAGGAACAAGTTTCTATAGTGTTGTCAGTATGGTGTAAGCATGTAACTTCGTGATGGTAAATCTGTCACAAAATTGGCATGTGCACATGCACTGTTATCACTCAGGGGTTTCCATGTACAAAATGGTAGCAAGAGAGTATTCTAACAGGAGGGTGAGGGTGAGGGGGAGATGAGAAATTTAGTCTCTAGAGCAGGAAAGGAATCCCACTGAAGAAAGATTTGGGTTAAAACAAGAGGTGAGTGGACTCCAAACTAGTTTTATTTCCCCACCTGTAAAATTGGAAAGTCTATTAAATAATATGCAGGTTCCCAGGCTCTAACATTCTAGAGTTCCATTTCTCCATTTTGTTTTGATCCTGCCTAGATACAGGACAACTGTTGATTTACCTCTTTCTTTGTTAGGTGTGTAAGGAACACTTACAATATCTGTGAGATGAAAAGAAAGATCCTGTTGGTGCAGAGAATAGGAGAGGGTATGTGACAGCCACATGACTAATTTATAGAGTGTGTGTTCCTACCACACCTACTGGCAGACTATCTGTCAAATAATCAGTCCCCAGTATGATCAGGGTATTGAACATGAATTGTTCTAGAAAGTAAGGAACAGGCCCAAAATAAAACTTTTTATTGAGGAAGTAATAACACATCTATGAAAATACATTCTCTCACCTATTGCACATGAGTATTTCTTAATTCTGTTCAGTGCAATTCAAAAGCAAGTGAAGAATTCCAGAAACATTCTTCATGACACATGCAGATATCTGCAAGGCTCATCTTCTTCAGCCACAGAACATGCAGGAAAAATTAACCATTTTGGCTCATAATACATTAGATGAGTAATTATTAGATTTATTAAAAACACCCATATCTGTCTTCCCCCTATCTCGCCTAGCAATGTAACCAGCTGTTACTCTTTAATATGTGTGTCACCATCCTGGCATTGGGGTCAAACTCAAACTGTGATGATCCACTGAAGAAGTAGAAAAATCCTGTAAATATAGATAAGGAAAATGATGAGACATCTTCAAATATGTCATTTTGCAACACGTATAACTTAGATTAAGTACAAGTTAATAATGGAGGGCATTTATTAAGTGATTAATCTATGCCAAGCACTGAGCTAAGTGCTTTACATGCTTTATCTCAATTACCCTTACAAAAAACTGTGATGTGTTATTAATGAGAACAAAACTAAAAATTAAGACGGTTTTGTAATTTTAACAAGGTAGCATCTGTAAGGAAGGATGGAGGGAGGACTTCATCTCATCTGACTCCAAAGAAAGTGCTCTAAAACATTATGTCATACTGGTTCTAAATAGATAAAATTCTATAATATTTTAAAACCTTGTTTTCCTTTCTTTCCAACCTCTCCTCTTCTGCTAGGTTCTAAATTACAATTTAGGAGACAACTAGACCCAAGAGAATCAGACAAATGATAAATGAGCCAGAGGTCCATTTCCTGCTTTGCATCCATCATGGTTAAGTCATTTTAGTAACAAGATCATCAGCCTCATGAGCATTGGATTTTCAAGCACTGGCAGCTCCCTCCAAAATTCCTTCAGAGTAATCAAGAACAAGTTTTGCTTTCCTATTTGCCCATTACCAGGAATCACATTTGACCTATTTTGAGCATATGGGAGAACTAGTATTTTATTTACAAATGACTAACGCAGGCAATCGCAGACTGCAACAGAAGCCCAGACAAGGCTCCCCTGGGGTGGGATAGAAGAAAAGGGACAACAGGATGGGATAGAGTAGAATGACAACCAGCTGTTAGTAAGCCTGGCTCACACAGATTGTATTTTTATACCAACATAGTGACCTGAAAGATAATGGCTTCTGTGTGAGGAGGTATCCTTTGATTTTATGTGCAGGTATGAAACAGAGACTAGGAAGTTATTCAGGAAAACACACACACACACACACACACACAAACTTAAACCCACTTTGCATAAATTGGAAAGTTAAGATTTTCAGGAATTTGGAGTAAAAAAGATATCAGACTGAATGATTTAAAAACTTTTGATTCTGCACTTTATTTTGAAATCATAAAAATGCCTGGAGATTCCTGCATTGACAATGAAATAAGGGTCTTCTTACCAAATGCCTGTAATACAGCATCAACCTTAGGCTCAACTCCTGGAAAGTCATCAGCTATTAGTCTAGGGAAGCCTTGCTCCATGGACTGGCTATTTTCATCAAATCTAAACCAAATGAAAGAAATACAGTTCAATGATGTGCAGTAGTCCCGTTACACACAATAGTATAATGTGATGTTAATTTTCCAGTGTGGAGTCCTAGACAAACTTTTTAAGTTGTGTAAAAAAGTGTTAAACATTTTTAGAGCTACAAGAATAGGTTACTTTCCTGGGCTTACAAGTTTAACACATAAAACAATATTTTCCAGAAACAGGAACATTATGCCATTTTACAGAGGTTCCATACATATGTCTGAGGTAAATTTTCTTTTTTTTTTTTTTTTTTTTTTGAGACGGAGTCTCGCTCTGTCGCCCAGGCTGGAGTGCAGTGGCGCGATCTCGGCTCACTGCAAGCTCCGCCTCCCGGGTTCACGCCATTCTCCTGCCTCAGCCTCCCGAGTAGCTGGGATTACAGGCGCCCACCACCACGCCCGGCTAATTTTTGTATTTTTAGTAGAGACAGGGTTTCACCGTGTTAGCCAGGATGGTCTCGATCTCCTGACCTCGTGATCCACCCGCCTCGGCCTCCCAAAGTGCTGGGATTACAGGCGTGAGCCATCGCGCCCGGCCTGAGGTAAATTTTCTAAGCCTGGACACACAGAAACCAAATTTCCCTGTGTCTACTATAGATACATAAAGACTGTGTAGACATAATGAATTCATAATGCAAAATGAATTAAATCACTTAGCTAAAAATAAACCTCTGGTTCTCAGTCACTCTGGGACCCTGTAGATCCTGTCTCCAAAGCCTGCCACACCTGGGCTTCCTATGGCAGCCACATGGTGACTGGAAATGGAATAAGAGGTGAATGCCTTTGGACCTCAGCTGGCCTCTCCTGATGTCTTTTAGTGTCTGAGTATATGGCCCAGTGATCACCATTCTGAGAGCCCTTTGTATCCGGAAGGTAGAACAATAAGCTGTCTTCCTCATAATCATAAATTTTGAAGTTAGAGAAAGTTAGAGGGTGGGTGTAGGGTAGGGAAATATCCTTAAAGAAAGAAAATAATTTTCTTAATCAGGCTTCATAGAATGTCATTTCTCTTGCCTCTCACCTCCAGTATTTGTCCTCTGCAAAGAAGTATGTTTTCTTCTTTTCCTTGTCAGAAACAGCTGCATCAATTTTCCTTATGGTTGAAGGAAAACCCAGGGTATGGATGCCTCTTGGATAACCTGCTTGTACCTCATTTCCTCTGATGGCCCAGAACTCATTTCCTATTGAAAAAATAAATCCAAGACATTTTACAAGAAGCCATTGATTTTAAAAATAATTATAGTGCATTGTTGTGGTAAAGAGGAAGTCTTGGTTTTAATTCCAACCTAATAATGTCCAGTTCACAGCCAGTCCTTAATAAATACTCCCTCAATGAGTGAGTGAATGAATGAATGAATAAATGAGTAGATAACTCTGATTCACTGCCCTTTCTGTGTCTTATATATTTGTATCTATACGTTATAGTTTATTTATAGATCAGTTTTAGTTATTTCTTATAATTGTTGGTAACCTTTTAACCTGAATTTCTCACCTAGACCTCTCTCTCTTAAGTTTCATACCAATAGATCAGTTGCTTATTGGACACTTCCTTTGAGATATTTCACAATCACCAATTCCAATCTGTGCTTCTTGTGAACACTATCGGAATTCATTCAAATTCTAGTGAGTTAGGACAATAAAATCCCATCAATCTCTCTGCATTTACTTTGTTACATCACTCTCCCAGACCCCAAGCCTGAATTCCTTCTTCACACTCACTGCCAGATTCACTAATCTAAAATGTCCATCTGTTGTTTATCTCTCTTGCTTCGTCTGAACTGAATGACTTGTATCTGTCTGAGCAGTTCCAGATATGCTCTTACTTGGTAAAAACAATTTCTTCTTTCTTAAAGACCTTTCTACTTTCTGTACACCCAGCCCATCTCTGCACAACAAAAGAGAACTTTAAGACCCATCCTAACATCACCTCCCCTAAGGGATATTTGCTGAGTCCTGGGTATGAGTCAGGTGCTCCCATGGCACCCTTCCTTCTCTCAGTCCCAGCACTTGTCATATGTAGGCTGCCAAAGGCTTCATCTCTGCTGCCCCTTCTAGAATATGAGCCCTTTTCAGTCCTGACCTCCACCAATGAGCATGGCGTCTGACACAGTGCAAGTGATATGTAAATGTGAGATACATTACTTGATAACAATACGTTAGAGTTATGTAATCCTTTACAATTTCTACTGTAATTTCACATTCATTTGATCTTCACATAAGTGAGATTGCCAGAAATAAATATTTTTAAAATCTCCATAAAGCTTGACATTTAAAAATATTCCATTATCACCTATGAGTCTAGGGAAAAAATAAAAATGAGAAATTAAAGAATTAAAATTGAACAAAATGAAAATACTGCATATCGAAATTTGCTGGATGAAACAGAAGAAATGGTTATTTATAGGTATAAATGCTTGTATTAGAAAAGAAAAAAGTTACAAGTTAATAAGGTAAGTATCAAACTTAAGCTATAACAATAATAACAGGATCAATTCAAAGTAAACAAAAATTAAGGCAACAATAAAGATATGAACAGAAACTAATTAAATGGGAAATCAAAATATAATATAGAGAGTAAATAAAGCCAAAAGTCAGTCCTTTGAAAAGATCAGTAAAATTATTACATATATTATGAGATTGATGAAGAAAAAAGAGAAAGGCAAAAGGATTCAGTATTAGGCATGAAAAAGAAAACAAAACTTCAGCAATAATTCAAATTACAACAAAATAATTTTCCAAAAACTTTTTCTGATGGATTTGAAAACAGACAAAATTGGCAAATTTTTATAAAAACATGTTAACAAAACTGACTCAAGAAGTAATAGAAACTCTAATAGCATATTGCCAATAAAACAAATTGAAACAGTAGTTTAAAAGTCTGATAAAGAAGCCTCTATACCTGAATATCTCCATTAGTTAATTTATCTCTCCCTGCACTGATACTACATCTTACCGATTAAAGTTTTATAACACAGGGCTTTTCTCCTCATCTAATAAGATGGGTTCACCAGGAGCATCCTGGCTATTCTTGGCCTTTCCTCTGCCATATAAATTGTAAAACTAATTTGTCAAGTTCCATGAAAAATCTTTTGGCATTTGGTATTTGAAATGAAAATGTCTTGTATCTATAGATAAATTGACATTTTTACTATCTTGCATTTTTTATGAATATGGAATGCCACCTATTTTCTTAAGAGGTCTCTAAAATAAAGTTTATAATGTTCTTTGTACAAATTTTATTTAAGTGTTAGCACAAGGTCTTTCAGTAATCTAAACTTTAATATAATGGAAAAAACTCATGTCAATAAAATTTTTGCAATAGGATTTATTCCAGCAAGTTGAAATTCTTATGTAGTACTCACCTTTAAAAATAAAAACGGTGTCCCTGCTGTTAACTTCATATGCAGCATCCAAATATGATGGAAGAGAGGGCCAAAATGCAGATATCAAATGAAATTCAGGTTCAGGGTTCCAGTGGGATCTTCGCCAAAAATATCTGTAATACATAAAATTACTTGCAATTGTCTTTCTCTTTTAGATATGTGAAAAAAAATTCTTTTTTTTAAAATCCATGCTAATTCACCCATTCATAGAAGTCTGTATTAAACCATCCTCCTGCATGTGATTCCAGGGTAATGAAATCGATGGCAGGACTTGTGACTGGTTCCAGTACAATTATTTAGCTTGGTTCCATTCTAAAAGTCCATAAACAGTGTGCATATTATGTCCTAATATTTTAAAAAATATTATGTGTATATTGATGCTTGTATATGAATAGAACATTTTTGTAAAGAGTCAAAGGAAATTGGTAGCAGTGGTTGCACATATGAAGGGAGCTGGAGGACTGTAGGCCAAAGACTGGAGAGAGATTTTTTAACTCCGTATCATTTGGTAGTGTTTAAATATTGTGCCACAAGCACATATCACTTTTTTCCAAAAGTAATTAATTTAAATAGTAGCATATATTAGTAAATGGAAGGATACCACCCTGCTTCTAAGGATCCACCAGTGCTTTCTGAAGAAGTTCCATGATATATGATATTTTAAAAAAATGAACAAAACAGATATAACTCCCTGCCTTAATCAAACTTACAGTCTAGGGACCAAGAATCATCCCTTATAAGTCTGTAAAAAATGATCTGGACAATTCTAAGAAGATGTTAAAAATTCAACAAGAACTAGATCTGAATGATTTTAAAATGTAGAGGAAATTTTATATTTTAAAAAATCTCTGTCAAGCAGAAAAAGTAACTACTGGGTACTAGGATTAGTACTGGGGTGACAAAATTATCTGTACAACAAACCCCTGTGACACGAGTTTATCTGTATAACAAACCTGCACATGTACCCCTGAACCTAAAATAAAAGTTAAAAAAAAAAGCTCTGTCAAGTTTCTGTTTTTCTTTCTAAGCACTGTACATCAAAAGAATAGATAGGAAAATATAATTTTCTGGTCTGACCTGTCTTTAAAGAACAGATATTCTCCCCTCAGAGTGCTGATGGCATCGAAGGACGAAGCAGGATCACACTTGGCTGGCACCTCAGATCCCGAAGGAACAGATTTTGTGGGCACCAGGGGTTCCTCAGTAGAGGCAGGGGGAGGTCCTAAAGGAAACAGATTTGGGGATGCAAACATTAAAAAAAAAGTGATGCATCTGTCAATTTGTGTGCCTTTCAAACATTCTCAAAGTGCTTCAAGCCAAATCAGAAATACTTTAGGTAGCACTGGAAAGCTTTCTTGAGGACTGTCATTGTAGAGCTGCAATGCCTAATTTTTCCAACATCACTCACCGTAGAGAGACTGAATGCCATTCACATCATCTTGCGAAAGGCGGAACTGGGCGAGCTCCGTGAATGAGTTGTAGAGTGGGTACATCAAAGCTTCAGTGTTGGCTGAGTGAAAGAGCCCCAGGGAGTGGCCAAGTTCATGAGCAGCAACGAGGAATAAATTGGTGCCTGTATGAAAATCATAAATGTTCAGAATCCACCAGCTCTTTCTTCCGTAAATACACATACAGAACATATGCCAGCTGTACAGGCCATCCTTGAAACCACAATGTCTTTTCAGTATTTGTGGATTGGTTCATTGATTGGCACATTCCATACTTTATAGAAATTAATGTGTTTTTCAAGGTTGACTTTAAGTCAATATATAAGACAGTTTTTCACCGTATCCCTCCCTAGATCCCTCCTTGGTCAGGAAAACTAAGACACTTTTCCTATATTGACAAATGAGAAGCATTATTTTCAAAAGATTTTTTTTTGAAAGGACAAGACTAATAGCATGTCAGTAAATATAACTCTTCGTTGTCTAAAAATAAAAAGTCATTGTTCAAATTTAGGAACACTTGCCAGTTGCAACCTCGGTTAAAATTAATCATATAACATTTACGTTCAAACTTTTAAGCCAGAAGACTGTGGTTATTTCTTGTGGGGTTTAGTCTGATTTTCTCTTCCTCCTCTTCATCATACTCAAGTAATTTTTTTTTTTTTTGAGACAGAGTCTCACTCTGTCGCCCAGGCTGGACTATGTGTTCGAGCGATTCTCGTGCCTCAGCCTCCTGAGTAGCTGGGATTACAGGCACGTGTTACCATGCCCGGCTAATTTTTGTATTTTTGTTGAGATAAGGTTTCACCATGTTGGCTAGGCTGGTCTCAAACTCCTGGCCTCAAGTGATTCACTCAACTTGGCCTCCCAAAATGCTGGGATTACAGGCATTAGCCACTGGTGCCTGGCCATAATCAAATAATTTTTGATTGTCAAAAATCTTCCCAGTAATAGGTGCCATTGGATGTGTACAATCTTTAGTTTAAAACAGAAATATGCCCAATAACAGTTTTCTGCAGCACAAACACAGCTAGATTCAGCTTTTTAAAAATATTATAAAAAGAGTTTTATTGAATTTAGTAGTAGATATTATTTAACCAAGGCTCCAAGAATTGTGCAGAAAAGAACAGTTGTTCAAATAAAAGGCAATCATTTAATGCAACACAAACTTCAGTCTCGTGAGACAGAGTCTCACTCTGTTGCCCAGGCTGGAGTACAGTGGTACAATCTCGGCTCACTGCAGCCTCCATCTCCTGGGTTCAGTGATTCTCGTGCCTCAGCCTCCTGAGTCTTGTACTCAGGAAAGATGTTCTTTGCATTTACATTAAAAATCCCAGGTACTGTCAGAAATAGTGATTATTTCAACAGTGTGTTTCTAAACTTCAGAAGCCATTTTAAAAATTAAATAGCATACAGTTAATTTTAGTCATTATGTTTAGATGTAAAGTGTTTCCAAGCCAATTTAGGGCGAAAAAAAACCCATCTAAGCTAGAGACAGTGACATGTTTATTTAAAAAGATGACCTAACAGTTTTTTTTCAGTTCCTGGTATTTTCTCCTGATCTCTACTTTTAAGTAAAAAGGAGGCCAATGAGAAGAAAGAAAGAAAACCTGAGGGCAAATGTTAGGATTGGAACTGATTTAATGGAATTCATTCTACCCTAATCATCTATCATTAAAGTGATGAAAAACATTATTAATTATGCTGATCCTCAAACCCCCACAAGATCCTGAGTTGTGGAGATGAGATTGAATGGTTTTTACAATATTGTACTTGGTGGGGGCAAACATGAAAATACAGACATTTTATAAAATTCTTCAATAATGATTGAAACAAACAGTACTTCTGTTTAAAACTGAGGTAATAAAAAAATTCAGTTACTAGTATATTCCATTTATTGCTCATTCTAGATAATCCAATTATTTTTGGGTAGGATTAGACATTATTCCTGAAATGTTCCCGAGAGGTTTACGACCCACCTGATGCATCTTCTGTCCATTTTTCATCATCATCAAAGTGAATATCTCCATAAAGCCCAGGTCCAGGTGGGTAGGCATGAGCCAAACTCTGTCCTGGGCCATCAAAAGAGTAAAAGTCTCCATGTTCTGATAGGGAACAAATTAATGGAAATATAAGTGTTCAGAATTTCTTTTTACCCTGTTCCAATAAAACAACAGTAGATTCTATAGTCTGAATGTTGGTGTCTGCTGCAAATTCATATGTTGAAACTCAATGCCCAATGAGATATAGTATTAAGAGGTTAGGTCTTTAGGAAGTGATTATGTCATAAGTGCTCTGCCCTCATGAATGAGATTAGTGCTTTTATGAAAGAAGCTTGAGGGAACCTCCTGGCCCTTTCTATCGTGTGAGGACACAGAAGCTACTATCTATGAGGAATAGGCTCTCATCAGACACTAAATGTGCTGGCACCTTAATCTTGGACTTCCCAGCCTCCAGAATTGTGAGCAATAAATTTCTGTTGTTTATAAATTACCCAGTCTAAGGTATCTTGCTATAGCAGTCTGAACAGACTAATACACCAGATAAATGGATGCTTTATTTGATTACCTTTAACTGCAAAAGAGATCATTATATCAGCCTCTCCTTCATACAGCCTGGAGAATGTGAGTGGAGTCACCTCTTCCCAGACTTTCAGAGCTTTCTCAATGGCAGAATCAACAGCATCTCTTGGCAAATCTGGTGTATAATTCACAATCCTGGAGGAGAAAAATTGAAGAGGATGTTATTTTCTCCTGCCTTTATGAAAAATTGTTAAAGAAAACTTTATGTTA
The DNA here is from genome assembly GCF_029289425.2 of Pan paniscus. Classification (NCBI taxonomy): domain Eukaryota; kingdom Metazoa; phylum Chordata; class Mammalia; order Primates; family Hominidae; genus Pan; species Pan paniscus. The sequence goes on from NC_073258.2 coordinate 103,572,883, forward strand.
CTTATCCAAATATGACGAGTAACTTATAAGGTTTCAATATTATGTGAAAACTACTCTGAACCATTACCTGTATGTAAGGTGGGTTTTCCTCCACTTCGGCATGCCAGGAAAGGAGCTGAAGTGACCAACGTCAGGAACTCCACACCTGGGCTTGCGCATCACCTCCAGAGTGTCAGTGTCTAGCTTTCCTGTCACCTCCAACCCAAGGAACTTCTGCATTCCTTGGATTTTTTTAACAATGAGATTACTGTCCTTTCTTCTAAACTGTTTCACATCCTTTTCGAGGTTGTAATACTTTTCTAGGTATTGCTAATGGAAAATAGAATTTTTAGGTCATTTTTGTGATTTTCCATCATTTATCCAACTTTTATAATCCATCGTAATTTTCCTCTAGTTTCTTAAAACAAAAGAGGCTATCACATTTAATTTGATTTTTCATTAAGGCTCCCCATTTCATACAAATTTTTAAATTTTATTGCAGTGTTAGTTTGCTAGTCAAGTAAGGAATTGGGGATTGAAAATTCAAGTCTAGCGTTATTTTTGTTAGTTTTTAAAGAAACCCTCTTTTAACATAGTTTTGTGAAAAGTTAGAATACTAACCTTTTCTACTTACATTGTTATTATAGACCTGGTTTAAGACTGAAATGTGGTAAACTCTTTTGTCCAAATATGACAAGTAAAAATATAAAAACTATTACCTGATATGATTTAAAGATCAAACTTAGCATGCTCCCCTCCCCAATAATTTTAACTAAATAAATTCTAAAGCCAGAGGAGTTTCATATATTCTCCATATGTTCTTTTCGCTTAGCCACAAATATACTGCTACTATTTTATTGTAACCTTGAGCAGTTATATTCCCTTTCTGAACCTTTCTTTTCTTCTCTGTTAACATAAAAATAATTTCCACCTCCAGCCTGTTAATTATTCTCTGATGCTACAGTTTTCTAACAAAGTGATCTCTAGTCTAATCATTCTGCTTTGTATTGGAAGACCAAGGAGACACAATTGAGCTGGCCAGTAGCTGCAATAGATGCCACCATTAATTACCTGGGCAAGATCCCTGTTGGAGTCCTCTTCTTTTGCTGCCCCACTCAGAGGATAGGCAGAGCAGACTGGCAGACACAACAGCACAAGGAATGCAAGATGCATCATTCTCACTGCCCTTACCTTCTTTGTCTACTGGGCTTCTAGCTCTACCCCCTAGTGGCCTTTTATACAGAGACAATGCTGAGATCACCAACAGTATGATTCATGCATGTGTTTTTTAAGTCTGAATGTTCACAAACATTTAATGTAATGGTGATACAGCCTACATCAGTATTTTCCTTCAACTTTCTAAACTTGAAAGAATGATTAATCCCCAGGAAATGATTTCTGTGTTTGTAAAGACGAAAAAGAATTGGCTAGATAATTCACGTCTCTGTATTTACTTAAAGAGAGCTGACAAGCTTGGTAAAATGCCAAATGTTTTGACATTTTAAAATCAGTGCAATTTTCTTTTAAGAAGACTATGTTTTAAACTTAAATATAAGGAGGTAAGAATTAAGTAGGTCAACAGAAATAAATTCCAAATATAGTCGTGGTCTAAATGTGGGAGTTGTTATTTACAAAGATATTAAAACAAATATTTCACTTCTTGAGTCCTTGTTTACAACAGCTATTATTGATTTTCAGATGGATTTACTGGCCATGGAGTAGGGGTATTGTGAGAAGGACGTGGAGCATGTAGAGAAAAGAATCCAAAGAGAGAAGCTTTGGTGTTCACTCATTCTCCATTTCCCAGTGTATAATTATGTTCAAAGTAACTGCTCCATAAAACTTGTTAAATGGAAAAAATTAAATTGCATGTTAGACTGAAATGGTCCTCCTACCCTCTTCCTCTTCTTTGCTTTTAAAAATTCTTTTCCCCCTTTCTTTCTCCTCTTAAGGTACAAAGGAGGAGATGGATTGAGATCTGTAATGGGAAATGATTTCAAATCCTCCCTTTCTTTCACATGTCTAACGATCCACCCCTGCCCACAAATAGTATTTTCTTTCTTGTTTTCTCAGCCAAATAAAGTGCTTTTTACGCAGTAACACAGTAAGTCTGCAATAACTGTTTTGTCAAATTAACCTGTTAATATAAAGAACCCTGAAATTCTTATAGTAAAGAACTATATTTTTCTCTCACTAAAGATAAATTAACTCTACCATGTCTGAAGTATATAATTGCAAAGTGATGAGAGATTAAAATAATAAGTGTGTAGGAATGATCTTTTCAGTATCACCCACCATCCCCACCCTACTTAAGGTAGCCTGGACAGGTGAGACTTCCATGAACCAAGAGGCTCTGAGACTTCCAAGCCAGAGTTGGAGAGAAACTGGGATATACACTGAGCCAGCCAAGTCAACTTGTGACTTACTGTTGCCAAAGAGTTTGCTCTACAGTGTGGTGACATCAGCTTGAATATCAGAGGGAGAAGGACTGACAACTAGACTCAAATAAAGTCAGCTGGACATTGAGCAAGTACAGTCAGGCACTGTATAATGTTTCAGTCAACAATGGACCACATAGATGATGGTGGTCCCATATGATTATAATGGAGCTTGATATGGTTTGGATCTGTGTCCCTGCCCAAATCTCATGTCGAATTGTCATTCCCAGTGTTGGAGGTGAAGCCTGGTGGGAGGTGATTGGATCACGGGGGCGGATTTCTCATGCCCATTTAGCACCATCCCATTGGTGATGTTCTTGTCCTAGTGAGTGAGTGAGTTATCATGAGATCTGGATGTTTAAAAGTGTGTAGCACCTCCCCCCTCTCTTTCTTCTCCTGCTCTGGCCATGTAAAGTGCAGGCTCCTCTTTTGCCTTCCGCCATGATTGTAAGTTTCCTGAGGCCTCCCCAGAAGAAGGTGCCACCATGGTTCTCATATAGCCTGCAGAACCGTGAACCAATTAAATCTCTTTGCTTTATAAGTTACCCAGTTTCAGGTATTTTTGATAGCAATGCAAGAACAAACTAATACAGAGCTGATAAGCACCCATCAGCTATTGTCATTGTAGCCAACATAATGTCATAGTACAATACATTACCCATGTGTTTGTGATGATGCTGGTGTAAACAAACCTACTGTGCTGCCATACGAAAGTCTAGCACATGCAATTGTGTACAGTACATAATTCTTGAAAATAGTAATAAATGACTGTTTATGCATTTACTATACATTTTATCATTTATTTTAGAGTGTACTTTTAAAAAAAAAGTTAACTGTAAAACTGCTTCAGCAAGGTCCTTCAGAAGGCATTCCCTGGTTACTGCCCTATGCAGGCATTATTATCGTAGGAAACGACAGCTGCATCAGCGTTATTGCCCTGAAAGACCTTCTAGTGGAACTCGATGTGAAGGTAGAAAACAGTGATATTGATGATCCTGATCCTGTGTAGGCCTGGGCTAATGTGTGTTTTGTGTCTTCATTCTCAACAAAAAAGTTTAAAAAATAAAAAAATTAAAGATAGTAGAAAGCTTATAGGATAAGGATATCAAGAAAAAAATATTTTTGTACCTCTGTGAAACGTTTGTGTTTAACCTAAGTGTTATTACAAAAGAGTCAAAAAAATTTTTAAATTAAAAAGTTTATAAAGTAAAAAAGTTACTACAGTAAGCTAAGGTTAATTTATATTGATGAAAGAAAAATGCTTTTATAAATTTAGTGTAGTCTAGGTATACAATGTTCATAAAGTCTACATAGTGTACAGATTCACTCACCACTCACTCACTGACTCACTTAGAGCAACTTCCAGTCTGGCAAGCTTCATTCATGGTTAGTGCCCTATATAGTTGTACCACTTTTTATCTTTAATACCATCTTTTTATTGTATTTTTTAATGTTAAAATATGTGTAGATACAGTAATACTTATTACTATGTTACGATTGCCTCCAGTATTCAGTAGAATTTCATGCTGTATAGGTTTGTAGCCTAGGAGTAATAGGCTTGCTGGGCATGGTGGCTGACACCTCTACTCTCAGCTACTTGGAAGGCTGAGATGGGAGGATAACTTTCCCCAAGAAATTTTTAAAAGGCTATACCACATAGTCTAGGCATGTAGTAGGCTGTACCATAGAGGTTTGTGTAAGTTTAATCCACGGTGTTTGCACAATGGATAAATTGCCTAAGGACATGTTTCTTAGAATGTGTCCCCATTGTTAAGTCACACATGACTGTGTATAATTAATTCAGGCCATTATTTTGTCATCTGTAAAATGGGATGGATATAACCACACTCACAAGGTTATTTTGTATGCTTTATGCTGGGGAACAAATCTCTTCTTATTTCACTCCAACACCTTTAACAGACAAAGCTTGTTGGCCTGACAAATCTGTGACAATGCCCTTAGGCACTGATTTGACAAGCTGTGAGATGCCCATTTTCGCTTGAGTCATAACTTTATTAGTGTTGACACATCCTGTTAATGGATTTTATTATGTGGTAATGATACAATGAAAGTTTACATTGTAGTAATAGCTACTACTATAATTGGGAGCCTGTAGGGTAGCACATGCCTCACAGAAATGATGTTAGTGTTTAAACTTGTCCTGCATTAAACCCTGACACCTGGAAGAAATTAATGACCTGGAGCAGGTGAGTCCTATGTTTGTCTTTAAATAATTCATTACTTGTTAAACCTACTGAAGTATGTATAGGGTCAGGCGAGGAAGCATACAGAGCTCATACTTAAAGAAAGGTGAAACGCCTGGTATTGAGCTTCCACTGTAGTCAGTTCTTAAATGTGAGTTATTTTTAAACTTCAGAACAACCCAACAAAGTTGAGATTAGAAAAATTGAATAATAAGCTCATGATCAAAAGCTAACAAGTGGGAAGAGATTATTCAGAACTGCCAGAAGAAACCTTCATGACTACAACTTGGATGTTTATCAAAAACTTCTTGGCTTCGTTCCATATCTTTGCTATTGTGAAAACTGCTGCGATTAACATACAAGTACAGGTATCTTTTTGACATAATGATTTCTTTTCCTTTGGGTGGATATCCAGTAGTGGGATTGCTGGGTTGAATGGTAGTTCTATTTTTTTGGTCTTTGAGAAATCCCCATACTGTTTGGAATACTATGCAGCCATAAAAAGAATGACGTAATGTCTTTAGCAGTAACATGGATGGAAGTGGAGGCCATTACGTTATGTGAAATAACTTAGAAACAGAAAGTCAAATACTGCATGTTCTGATTTACAAGTGGGAGCTAAATAATGTGTACACATGGATATACTGTGTGGAATAATAGACACTGGGCACTCAAGAGGGTGGGAGGGAAAAGAGGGATGAGAAATTATCTAATGGGGGCACAATGTCTTCTGTTCCAGTGAGAGTTACACTAAAAGCTCAGACTTCAACACTATGCAATATATCCATGTGACAAAACTGCACTTGTACCCCCCAAATATATTTAAAATAATAGTAATAACAAAAGTTTTAAAACAACCTCTTGGCTTGGACCTTGGTTCTTCCCCAACTTTTTTTCTTTTATGTCTTGACACTGTTCTTTATCTCTCTTTTTTTTTTTTTTTTTTTTTTGAGATGGAGTCTCACTCTGTCGCCCAGGCTGGAGTGCAGTGGTGCAATTTCAGCTCACTGCAAGCTCCGCCTCCTGGGTTCACACCATTCTCCTGCCTCAGCCTCCCGAGTAGCTGGGACTACAGGCGCCCGCCACCACACCCGGCTAATTTTTTGTATTTCTAGTAGAGATAGGGTTTCACCGTGTTAGCCAGGATGGTCTCGATCTCCTGATCTCGTGATCCGCCCGCCTCGGCCTCCCAAAGTGCTGGGATTACAGGCATGAGCCACCATGCCGGGCCTATCTCTCATTCTTGAACTCACCCCTGAACATGCCTTCAATTTATCTCCTTAGCTTTTGTTCTTTTCTCCCAACTCTCTGATCATCCTGCTAACACAGCTACTTCATTTGATCTATGTTTATCTGTTCTGTCACTTGCAGTTCCTCTTGGCCTGTGCTGCACTGATGTGATCCAGACAGAACGCAGGTCTACAATCCATTGCAATTTCAGTAACTAAGACTGAGAAATGCCTAACGGTTTCTCACTTCCAGTTTATCCAATTCTTGGGAAAACTGGTTAGCTATTAATTTTCAATACCCAAAGACCTCTGATTTTAAGGTTGTACACATAAACATATAATCCTGCGTCAACCATGGCATGACACTGACTTCAGTATTTTGCAACTTCTTCTTTTGTTGGAAATTACTGGTTTTTACACAGACTCATAACAAGTGAAAAGTTGATCTCTTTCCCATGCTTTTAGTTCCAATTTGACTGCTTCACAATGGGAACGCAGTTTATTGTTAGATTTATATTCATTTTTTTCTCTATTCTGATAGTTTAGTCAAATATTGCAGGTCACTTGTGCTTGCTATAGAAAATACTATCAATGGAAGGAGGCAAAGTATCAAAGTAGGGGTTAGACAGACCTCAGAATCATGAATTCAGTGTTGTGAATATTAGACAGCATAATTTTATGTTGTGTCCTATAATGGCCATTATTATTTTAACAATACCTAAACACATAAAATAATGCTCTATGAATGTAGTTACTGTATTTCCAATGTGTAGGAGATACAGTAACGATGTGTTAGGTTAGTTGCTCTGTTGATTCCTTGGTGCAGTGGGCTTTTCTGGTGGGAAGACCCTCATTGGGGAGGAAAGAAGCACTGAAGAAAAATTCTGGCTGTAGGGGAATATGCGAAAGAAAACGGCAATTATCATTTGTTGAATATTTTCAACATGACAGGCACTGTGCTAGGTGATCTAACCTCTTCTATCTTTACGACAATCCTGGAAGTTAGTATTATTTTCCCTTTACCATAGAAAGGAAACGAAAATTCAGAATGGTCAAGATCACAAAGAGTTGAGTGGCAGAGCAGATCTTGCAGCTTTGCACTGCAATTCATTGGCCAGAACACTGCCCCTTTAAGACATATGGGCTAGGTCTGGAAAAAAGCTACTACTTCCCCTTAGAGTGGTGTTTGGGGTTAAATTCTCTAAAAGGATTCAAACTGGAAGGCTAGAGCCTCGTTTAAAACCCAAACAAAACCCAAACAAGCAAAACCCCTACTTTCTGGTGCATTTGTGGGCTCAAAGACAGCAGGGGAAATCTCTAAACACTCCTCTTGAATCACTCTGTATCATGTTTCTGAGGCTGTGTTAATTTGCTCTAGTAAAGAAATCATGTCTGAAATAGTAGCTGTAATGGTAATTACCCACTAGGTAAGTTACCTGCTAGGTAGTTACCCACTAGGTAAGTCCACCGTCATGATGTATTTGGTTTATGCAAGGGCTCCAAGGATTCATTGAGTGAGGCTGTGAGAGGATTACCCTCCTTGTTGCTTTTAAAACTCTGATAGTGTAACCAGTCTGTGCAATCCTCCCAGGATGTGACACTGGTTTTTTGCTGCTTTTGGTTTACTATTTTGGCTGGAGTTTAGGAGGAGCAGTTTCAGGGGCTACTAGTTGGCCCTTCCTACCATAAAGATCTTATTCCAGAAGTCAGGGAACAACCACAAGATGGTCTGTGGGCCCACTGGGCCCACTGTGAGATGACCTTGAGTCAGAACCCTATTTATCACTTTCCCTCATATACCTCCTTTCTAAACTGGGAGGCCTTAATATCATGTTGGGACCTCTGATACCAGGACAGTTCAGATCTGGTATTCAACTGTCCTTGCAAAATCTGAGTACTCTTCTTCCTCAGTGCACGGTTACCCTGGTGGATGGCCATAGGTACCTTTATGAGGATAATTTAAAAGACATATGTAATCCTTGGTATGTAGTGGCATCACAGTTACTAAGATGTGTGTGTGTGTGTGTGTGTGAGAGAGAGAGAGAGAGAGATAGAGAGAGGGAGAGAGAGAGAGACTAGGTCCCCTTGAAGGAGGATTTCTGTCTCCATATATACACATACATATATATATACACACACACATACATATATGTATGTTTTGTATGATTTTTGTATACATATTATAATGTATACATATTATGCATGTTTTATATTATTTGTACATACATATGATAAGTATGATTTGTATATACATATGTATATGTATATATAGTATATGTGTGTATATAAATGGAGAGATATATGTATGCATGTGTACATACATATGTATATATATGTATATGGATATGGATGTGTATGTATATACATGTATATACATATACGTCTGTATGTATGCACTTTTACCATTCTGCTATCCCATCATCTTTAATGATACTAGAGAGGCCAATTCCCCAGAAACACCTCATATTCTTAACCCACCTCACAGAGAACAACCACCACCAGGTATCTCTGAGACACCAGTGTGCACCCTCACCAGTGTGGTCCTTATGGCTTCAATGAAAGCCAATGAAAAGAGTGCCCTCTGGGCCTTCCCAGGCAACAAAGTATGATGGTGGGTTCTTCAATTTCATGTAATAGATTCATTTTAAGGTTCAAATCTCTCTGTGCCTTCTGACTTCTTCCTCAAAATCATGCCACAGAAATTCTGGCCTCTCCACCTCATATGCCACAGGACATCATTGTGTCCAAGATTTGAGAATCCATGTCAGCAGAGTATTAGACAAGCTCCTGGTTTCCTTTCTAGGAAATTGATTCCCAAGTCAAGAATGTGTGTATCGATGTCAATAAATTCTTCTCTCTTCAGCCTTACATCCCCCAACTTAATCCGATGCCTTCCAGATTTACTCCCATATGTGTTTCCTTGATTTCTGATGATACTTAATGCCCAGGTCCTATAATTCTTTTGGTTAGTAACCTATATTTCCTACCATAGCTAGGATCTGAACTATGCTGAGACCTGATCTTAGTCATTTGCCTGAAAATAATGAGCAGAGGGAAGAGGAATCTGGGATGAGGGCAAGCACTATCTTGTGAGGTTTTTGTCTCAAATGAGGTCTTTATCAATTCTCCATGCAAGCATAGTTTGTGCTCCTCTGGCAAGAGGGAGGTACTACTTCTGCCTGTGTAGAGCTTGCTTCTGCCTGTGTAAAGCTACTTGCAAGACTCCTGCCTACATAAACTTTCCTCCCAAATTAGTCATGACAAACTAGTGATTATCTTGACAAACTATATTATGCAGCATTAACCAAATAGAAAATCTTAGTGGCTTAGGAAATAAAAGTTGTATATATGTTTAGAGACAAGAATCTCATTCTGTAACCCAGGCTGGAGTGCAGCGGTGATATGGTTTGGCTCTGTGTCCCGAGGCAAATCTTGTGTGGAATTGTAATTCCTCAGCGTTGGAGGAGGGATCTGGTGGGAGGTAACTGAATCATGTGAGTGGATTTCCTCTTTGCTGTTCTTGTGATAGTGAGTGAGTTCTCACAAGATCTGGTTGTTTGAAAGTGTGTAGCACTTCCACCTACTCTCTCTCTTCCTCTTGCTCCAGCCATGTAGGACATGCCGGCTTCTCTTTCACCTTCTGTCATGATTATAAGTTTCCTGAGGTCTTTCCAGCCATGCTCCCTGTACAGCCGGTGAAACCGTGAGCCAATTAAACCTCTTTTCTTTATAAATTATCCAGTCTGAGGTAATTCTTTATAGCAATGTGAGAACGGACTAATAAAGTGGTGCGATTATGACTCACTGAAGCCTCCAACTCCTGGGCTCAAGTGATCCTCTCATCTCAGCCCTCTGAGTAGCTGGGACTACAGGTGTGTACCACTATACTCAGCTATTTTTAAAATTTTTTTTGTAGACGTAGAGCCTTACTATGTTGCCCAGGCTGGTCTCGAACTCCTAGTCTCAAGCAATCCTCCAGTCTCAGCCACCCAAAATGCTAGGATTATAGGTGTGAGCCACCATGGCCAGCCTAAAATTTGATTTCCTGCTTAAGCAAAGTCTACTGAGGTTTGTGTAACTATTTGGAGCAGTTACCTCCAGCAATTCAGCTTGTTCTGTCTTGTGGCAACTCTCTCATGATGTACTTCTACCACAGGACAGAAGGAGTAGACTACTAGAGAAATTTCCACCAGCAATTAAATGTTCCAGTCTGAAAATGATATTTGTCACTTCTTCACTCAACCCTCTGGCTAGAAGTAGTCAGATGCCCCACTGCCCACCACCCAACTCTGCAAGGAGTTGGACTGTGGGAAAATGGAACCCTCCCATATGTTCAGAAGAGAGAAAATGACATACACCTAGAACGCTCTACCATGATGTCACTGATTTTACCTAAAACCACTTTTGGAATCCATAAATGGGGCAAGGGAAATGGATTCCCCTCCCCCACCCCAGTTTATATGGTATAAATTCCATGTGAACAGAGAATATTTGAGTTTTTTATATATCCTCATTTCCCACATGAATATTTTTTATATTGTCTACTTCCCATTTCAAATTTGAAAAGCAGTCTCTGTAAGTGTGGCGTTGTCATCAGAAAGTAACAATAATAAATACAGAAAGTGTATAAAACAGTAGAAACAAGGTTGACTTTATTCCAAACATAAAACACTTATTTTGTGTTAGAAGAGTTATCCCTTGCCTATCCAGGGTGACACCAGTGACTGCACATGTGTTCTTGAGCTGCTTTTCCTCCGGCAAAGACTCATGTCTCCTGTCTCTTTCTGTCTTGAAAGGATATGTTTGTCACTGAAGCTGCTCTCTGGGATCAACGTCAGAGTTGCATACTCTGGAAAAGATCTTTGCAACTCTGGCCTATATGAATCCATAAGCCACAAACTTGACTTTTCGTACCCACCATTTGTGGAACTAAATTATATCAGTACAAAAAGGGCTACATTCTAAATAGTAAAAAAATATGCAAAATGAGGTATAAATAAGATTATATTCTGTGTATCAGTGACTCTAGAGGTTAAAAATGACTGAGAAAATAGACAGTTCTTCAGGAAAACACCTTCTTTGGACTCACACCATGTGTTTTCCATTCAAATTAGTAATGTTCAATTTTTCCTGCAGTTGAACCAGCTATTAGCTTTCTGGAGAGTCAAAATTCTCTTCGTTTTAGGATCAAATTTGTATTGTCTTGTTCCATGAAAGAAATAGAAAAATCCTAGAAACAAAACAAAAGAGACTTACTACATTATACAAGTAGTTTCTAGGTTTAACTTGAATTCTTGAGAAACCAATTCATCTGTGAGCACAGATATTTTTGGCATTTGCTGCTCCAACTAACAATAATGATGTTATTGCTATGGCAATGAAATGGAGGAAATACATGTATATTCACTTACCATCTTTCATGAAAACTGCATCAACTTTGTGGCCAATTCCAGGAAAGTCATGTGCTATCATTTTGGGATAACCTGGATCCATAGATCGTTTATATTCATCATACCTGGTCAGAAAACAGTTAAGAGTGTCAGACCTTTTGCTAAACATGTGCACTCTCAAAATCATTACAGAAAATACACAATGAGGAATTTAACCAGAATATTTCATTTTATAGATCATTTGTGAAATGGGGAGTGGATGGGATAAGGTGGAATGTCGGGTGAACTAAAAGGCCTTTAAGGCCCCTCTGAAATCCAACATCGAATTCTCCAGTAGGTTCTATGCTATGTCCTATCGAGGTAACACACTATGGAAGATAAGTAACTTTTGGCCGAAGTAGCTCTGTTAAGATGAATGTCCTCAATTCTACATCCTTTTAAAATTCATCCCCCTACATTCTCTGGATTCCCAGTGCAGGCATTGTGTGATGATTATTGGTCAATAGACTAAATAGATGATAGATTGGCACCAGCCATCTGAAGGAAAGGATGCTGGCCAAGGCAGTTTGAGACTCACTTTGAAATGGGCTATTCTAGAACTTTTTATGTAGAAAGAACTGAGGCCCTAACATTCTCTGCACTTAAACTTACCTCCAGTATTTGTTAGCAACAAAGAAGTAGGTTTTTCCAGTGTTTTCCTCAGAAAGAGCAGCATCGATATGCTTCACAGTTCTAGGGAAGCCAAAGGAGCTGTAGATGTCCTTGGGGTATCCGTGTAGCACATTCTGTCCCTGAACAGCCCAGTACTTATTCCCTGCCAATCAAGAAAGAGTGATGAAAACACTTGCCTAAGACTTCAATAGGCAGTAAGTGAATTTTCAGCTAAGTTCTTAGTTTCACATGCTAGTGCAGTACCCTAGCTGCAGATTAGAATCATCTAGGGAGATTTTTGAAAATACTGATGCCAGGACCCTATCCCAGACCAATTAAATGTGTCTATCTTTGGAAGCTTCTTAGTTGATTCTAATCTGCAGCAAGCTTTGAGAATGACTTGTTTATGGGGTTGGGGGCTTCTTTCCACAGTCAGATGTTCAAATGACTAAAGAGTTAGTTATGCCACCTTGGTGATATAAACTTCGGTTCTCCAGGTTTGCTCATGGACTGTGGAAGTTCAAACCATTTGTATCATAAAGGGTGAAGTGCTGTAGTGACTCATAACCTGTAAGGGTTTGCAATCCTGGATTCAAATCACTGCATTTGACTAGAAGATAGTTCCAAATACTTGAATTAATGCTGTGTCCAGATTCCGTGTTTATACTCAGTAAGCCCCTCATCACATAAAGCTGGTCTCATATACTAAAGCCAAGATTTCTCTTACTGTACACACGTGCTATTTACCCCTCATGAAAAAGGAATTTGAAACTTTCTGTCTCTAACATCCATTTAATTTCATAATTTAAAGGCTAGAAATCCTGTTTCAAAGCGTTTGGCCCATCTGACCTGCATTTAATTCTTTGCCTTGAGTGTATGGCTGAGTCAAATGTCTTACTCATTGTACTACGTTAAACACATGTTTGCAAAAATACTGGTGCGTGGCATAGTGTCTTCAAAGTCCAGGAGCTGATCATTGGATTGTATTTCATTCTGACAGAATCGAAGAAGTTTCTCCCATTCAATTCACAGTATTCAGAACTTCTCATAATTTGATGTGCATATGTGCATATGAATTGCCCAGGAAACTTGTTAAAATTCAGATTCTATTAAAGAAGATCTGAAGTGGGACCTGAGATTCTGAATTTGTAACAGACTGTCAAGTGATGCCAATGATGCTGGTCTGAGGACCACACTCTTATAGCAAGGTTGAGGCATCCCCTATCATGGCTGTGGCATCCCCTATCTTAGCTGCCTACTTGAGCCTCCCCCATTCTCAAGAGGGTAGTTTGTATTGAAATAGAGTCTAGGAAATCATACAAACAAAATCTTTCTGTTCCATCCTCTGTAGGATTGGCCCAAGTCTCGAGTTTTACTTTGAGTATTCCCAGGAATATGGAGGGGGTTTTAAATACATAGTTTGTGCAAAAAATATTTTTGTAAATCTAGATTCATTAAAAAGGCCAGAACATTCTATCTCCAGTCATTTGCCTTTTGTTTAAAATGACTCCAAAATGAGCTACGCACTGTTTAGTTGATGGACTTTCATTGATTTGGTTGGTGAGACTGAGATTTTCAAAAGTCCCTGGAGAGAATGTAGCTAGTAACCTTATATCTCAGCCCCAAAGGGAATGAAAAATTGATTTATTAAAGCAGTGAAAAATAATTAGAAAGATTACCTTTGAAAAACCGGACTTCATCTCTGTCGGCAAATTCGTAAGCAGCTTCAAGCCCATTTGGCAGTTGTGGCCAGAAAACAGAAATGAAATTGAGCTCAACTTCCGGGTAGAAGGGATTTGTGCGCATGTAGAATCTGATTAGAAAAAAAGCAAGAAAAGTTTCCATCTAATTTCTGGTAATCTCTGGCAGATATCCAGCTCCAGCTCCTTCTTGTTGCTGGCACTAGTGGTGTGCTGGTAAATGTATAACATTCAGCTCTCCAAAGAAGGGTTGGTTTATAGCATTTGCTGATTTCACTAGCTTGAAATACTCCCATTATGATGAATTTCAAGAGTCTCAGTGGAGCACCATTGTATAGCATACAAATAAAATCGGCATAAGTAACTTTAAGAACATAAATAAGTAGAAAAATGCAGTAAAAATTACGACAAACTGATGATTTTTGATTATTTTTATTACCTTTTATTTTAATGTAATTTAATTTTGTTTATATAATTTAAGTTTTATCTCTTTTTTATTTATTTACTTTTTTGAGACAGAGTCTCACTCTGTCACCCAGGCTGGAGTGTAGTGGCACAATCTTGGCTCAGTGCAACCTCTGCCTCCCAGATTCAAGGATTCTCCTGCCTCAGCCTCCTGAGTAGCTGGGATTACAGGTACAGGCCAACACGCCCAGCTAATTTTTGTACTTTTAGTAGAGACAGGGTTTCACCATATTGGCCAGGCTGGTCTTGAACTCCTGATCTCAAATGATTCCCCCGCCTCAGCCTCCCAAAGTGCTGCGATTACAAGTGTGAGCCACTGCACCTGGCCTATAATTTAATTTTTAATAATGGCTATGGTTCACAGCTAGCTTGCAAAATTCTTCAAAATTTAACAGTCAGCTTTGGTGAGCCATTAGGGATCGGCTGTGCACATTACCAGCTGGACCATGACTCTAATATCATATTATTTAGCGGTTACTTACAACACACCAGGCCCATTCCTTACATGAGACCTTATCACAAGGACACTACAAGAGAGTATTTGAGGATGAGAAATTGAGGTCGGGGAGACTAAGGGAGGTGTCTAAGGCCACCCAGCTGGTAAGAGGCTAAGGTTGATTTTTAAACTCCGCTCTGGCAGCCACTCCCTTTGTTGTCCCTTGGTTAGTAGTATTTACACAAAGTGGATTATAGAGCTTATAGGGACTAGGGTAACAGCACAGCATAGACTGTTATGTGGGCTGACACAGAAGAGCTCCAGATTCCAGGCCACAGGGAAGCCTATGGCCTTGGCTGTCGGAAACCTGACTTCTAGGTCCAGTCCTGCCTCTGCCTGGCTGTGATGCCTTAGGCAAATCAGTTACTATCTCTATCTCTAGCCTTTCATGTCTCCTCGACATGGCGACATTTAAATGATCTCTGTGTCCTTTCAATTCTGGCAAATCCTCAAATTGGTCCTGTTCCATCTAGTAATATTTGGTTTGATAGGTGTGTCCTGCTGTACTGAGAGGTTTCCTTTAAAACCATGTGTTTTCTTAACTTGTCCCAGCATTGAACCACACCCTGTATAGTTTACCCTCAGCCTTATCTTTTACACTTAAAAAGTAAAGAGAGGGCAGAAAGAATTATGAGCCAGTGCCCTGAATTCTAGGAGAGATGCGACTACAGAGTAGTAAAACGGTGCCACAGCACTTGAGAGGCTGCAGAGAATGAGCCTTTCAGGCCACCCTGAATTTCTATGTGTTGGTCTTTCTGTGGACTGCATCATTCACCAAATGCAGTGTGCAATAACACACCAAAAGAGTGTGTTATTATTTTGCCTGATCCTTTAGGAATCACTATAGTACAGAGAGCAGGCCTCCTCCTTGCATGTGAGATGACCCCAACTTTTTGAGTCCACATGCTGCAGAGGGAGTTCTAGGATTCTTCTTTGAAGAGGGAAGCACCACATTGTGGCTGCCCCTATCTGTCCCAGGAGGGAGTTCATCAGTTCTTGGGGACTTTCCCAGCATTGGTGCCCTCTCTTCTCTTCTTCTCTGGGCCTCCAGGGGGCAACAGAGACCCTTCAAGATAATAGGCTTTGGGAGGGCCATTTTTCCAGGATGGCAGGGGAGATAATTAAAGGATGGCTATGCAACCCTCATCAGTGAGATGTTGCTATGGAAAGGACCACTTTCTCCTAAGAAAGTCCAATGATACTTATCACCATAAAGAGTGGCATAATGAAAAGAGATCTGAAATAGGGAACAGAAGACCAATAACTGCTCTGCTACCAATGAGCTCTATGCCCCCGAAAGATCTCTTTCCTTCTCTCTGACTTACTTTGCTAATCTGTAAAAAAAGATCATACATACTGATTTTCTAAATCAACTATATTTTCTGAGAATCAGTTGACCTAATATATGTAGAAAAACAAAGTTGTTACAAGTACATTATGTTGTACAAATGCATGCGATCGCTACCATATGATTATAGATGTAAATCAGCATGAAATAAGTAACATGTGAAGCATAATAGTTAATCATAGTGGTGAATGTTGTTATTATTACAAATGCAGATCACAAAGAAGAACTGACATCTTACCTGTCTTTAAAGAACATCACTTCTCCCCGAATCGTAGTTATGGCATCAAAGGTTAGCTTACTGTCACACACTTTTGGGGTTTGTGGGCCGATGGGCTGGACAGGATTTTGGGAACGTCCTAAGGAAAATAAAATATCTGGAGTTAGTTTTGCCTAGTATTAGAAAACTACATAAACAATGAAGACAGCTTCTTCAAGGATATCGCTAATGGCTGTTTTATTTGAAATACATATAAAGACCACCAGGCCCTTGTCTGTAATGTTTCTCTCCATACTCACCATATATAGCTTGGATGCCATCAATGTCATCCTGAGCTAGCTGAACATCACCACTGAAGGTGTAGCTAGGGTACATCAAAGCCCCGATATCAGTAGAATGGGAGAGTCCAAGAGAATGGCCGAGTTCATGAGCCGCAACACGATATAAGTTGTACTCTAAAAAGGCCAATAAATCAATTTGTAATTATTTGAAAGGTATTCAGTTTTGAGGCATTTAACTAATAAATAATTTACAACTATAAGGACTCATGTTACTATTTTATCAGTGACTTTTGAAATATATGCATGTATATATTTTTTCTGAAGGCAGAAGGCATGCATTTATTAATAACGAAGAGACATGTTGAAACCTAAACTCTATGATTACACTCATACAATTAAAAGACAAACTCAGCTGACTGAAAGCGCACCACAGATTAATCCATATTATCAATGATTAAATGACATGTATTATTTCACACAGAAGCAAAATATTCTATTAACATTTAATATTTTTCTTTTTCTTTTTTTCTTTCTTGAGACGGAGTCTCACTCTGTCACCCAGGCTGGAGGGCAGTGGCATGATCTTGGCTCACTGCAACCTCTGCCTCCTGGGTTCAGGCGGTTCTCCTGCCTCAGCCTCCTGAGTAGCTGAGATTACAGACGTGTGCCACCATGCCTGTCTAATTTTTATATTTTTAGAAGAGACGGGGTTTCACCATATTGGTCAGGTGGGTCTCGAACTCCTGACCTTGTGATCTGCCTGCCTTGGCCTCCCAAAGTGCTGGGATTACAGGCATGAGCCACTGCGCCCAGCCTAATATTTAATATTTTTCTTATTTACAAAACTGATAAATGTTGACTGCTGGAAATTTTGGAAAACACAAAAAGCCTTCCTTTTCTTTAATTTCCACATAAGTTTATGACCACTGTTAAATTTCACTGTTTTCTTCTAATGAAAAAGTTTCAATGTTGATGCCCACAATTAAAACATCAAAGTTTTCAACAATTTTCTTAATAAAAATTTTAGAGTGGCCTAGTTGTCACTGCTAAGATGTTGTTAGCTAGCAGAAAAGACCACTCTTTCACTTTTCTAAGTGTATCACTAATTTTCTGAGTGGTAATAGAAAAATATATACTTCTACGAATGCATTCTTTCAACTAAATCAACCAATATTACAATGAAACATGAAGGGGTGGGAGAATTGAGAGAGGCAAATTTGATTGGCTTACCTCTGAAATTGTTGGTCCACCTTTCATCTTCATCAAAATGAGCATCCCCTCCAATACCTGGGCCTGGTTGAAAAGCATGAGCAAGATTTCCTCCAGGTCCATCAAAAGGAGAGTTGTCCCGATGATCTGAAAGAAACAATTCAACAAAGATTCCTTGCGGTTCTTATGTAAGCTAAGCCAGAAGGGCAAGCATTAGCTTTGTTAAGAGGCCAACAGACTTCCATCAACTGTGATGCAGTTTCCCTCTTCGAGCCCATAAAATCAACATTCATTTTAAACAATCAATTCCAGTTGCAAAGCTACGAGATCTAGGGGCAAGGTGAGGTTAAGGTGCTATAAGGAGAGCTTACCTCCCCTGACAAAAGATATCATGATGTCTGCTTGACCCTCAGAGACCTTGGTGAATGTCAGAGGTGTGACATTACTCCAGAGTTGGAAGGCTTTCGCAATGGCATGGTCCACATCTGCTCTTGGCAAATCTGGCGTGTAATTTTCAATCCTTAGAATGAAACAAAATAGAGACACATTGGACGTGACTTCTTACCACTGTCATGGGAAATAGCTCTCTCACTCTGGCCCTCAGTCTGCCTACCTGTAGGTCAGATGTGTTTGCTCCCAGCGAGGGTTCCCCTCAGTGAGGACAAACTGAGCCACATCAGGCACTCCACATCTGGGCTGCTTCATCACCTTCAGGGTTTCAGCATCTGGTTTCCCAGTCACTTTCAGCCCAAAGAATTCCTGCATTTGCTTCAATTTTTCAACCACTGGGCCACTATTTCTCCGCTTTTCAACTTGCCTCCCATCATTCTTCAGGTTGTAGTATTTTTCCAGGTATTTCTGACAAAAGAAAATTTTCAAAACACTGCATGGGAAATCTTTCTCATTATTCTAAAAATTGATGGCATTAAGTTTTAGCCAAAACAGAGAACTGCTTTTAAACCTTGTGTTTAGATTTCGCAGTTGCTTTTATCCTTATTTTTGGTGAGAAATGAAATTTCAGAGTAGAAATGTCCCTACTATTAGTTATTGTGAAGTAAGAACTTCATAGTAGAGCAATTTTTGTAGAGCAAGATTTGCATACTGTTACAAGTCTACAATTTGTGGAGACAGGTTTGGATGCTGTTCCTTTAGTTCACTCCCACCTCCAACTGGAAAAAGAGAGCCTATGCATGGCTAGATACATTTGGGTGGAGGGTGCTGTTTCTAGCAAAAAAAAAAATCTCTTTCTAGGAAACCTATCCTTAAAAAACTCTATTACATTACTGCAGAAAAATACAAACTAAAAATTTGCATTATTGTCACATGCAATGCAGTATTTACCTGGACTAAGTCCACATCTTGCTCTTGTGTTTCTAGAGTCGCTGGGAAGCTGTGAGACACCACACCCCAGAACAGCAGCAGCAGCAGTGGAGGAAAGCTGTGCATACTGGCCTTTGTCTTCTTTCTCAGTGCAAGGTAAGTGGTGCCTTCCCAGCTTCTTGCTGCTCCAATATCCCAGCTAGGAAGCTCCCTCTGTATATATAGAGTCCTTGCCCTTCCAGAAAGCCAGAGGCTGTCTGACTCATGTTTTATAACATCCTCTTGATTAGCTATGAATAGACTAGGCAATCATTAGAAATGGTGACTCCTAGCAGATTATTTGGAATCACTTGGTGTTGCAATGTCATGATTAACTTCAAACAAGATGTGTGTGAAGGAGACACACTCTGCCAAGTAAACAGTGGTTTTCTCCAATTCATTTCTTTCCTATTTGAGAAAGGCTCTTGTTATATACACAGGTCAAAGAGTACTCCATGGTCTTTTTGAAAAAGACTGATTCTGATGGTCATAAAGTGCTACAGGTTTCTCCACACACCTTGCTCCCAGGGCAGAGGGTGGAATTACTAACACTGTGCACCTTATGGCTGTTCAGCACCTGTACTGACTGAAGTTCAGCTCCTCCGGCACTCACTTTATGGTGGCTCTTCGGGTTCTCTGAGGTTCCCTTCTGCCTTTGTTAAGCTGCCTGGTACCCTATTGCGATAGCACCATGGCTTCCCTTAATCTTTACTCAGAGCCAGGCATGGTGGCTCAAGCCTATAATCCCAGAATTTCAGGAGGCCGAGGCAGGAGAATCACTTGAGCCCAGGAGTTCAAGATCAGCCTGGGCAACATGGTGAAACCCCATCTCTGTAAAAAACAAACAAACAAACAAACATTTTTTAAAGTTAGCCAAGCATGGAGGCATGCACCTGTAGTCCTAGTCACTGAAGAGGCTGAGGTGGGAGGATCACTTGGGCCTGGGAGGTTGAGGCTGCATCGAGCTGTGATTGTGCCGCTGCACTCCAGCCTAGGCAAGAGAGAGAGACCCTGTCTAAAATAAAATTTGAAAAAATTTACTCAGGCCTAGGATTTAAGAGCCTTACCTGAGAAGACCCCTCATCCACAGGTGGAGTATGAGATAACTCCCCACCCCTTGCCCATCATTATCATGGGACAAATAGGATCCTTCCCTGAAACTTGTCTGAATGTACCAGATGATGAAAAGGCTGGAAAGAGACCGAGCATGACTCTGGGGTCTTATTTTTAATCATACTTGTTTCCCTTGATATGAGTCTATCTTTGCTCCTTGGTGCTAGGCAGCATTTATTTATTCTTTCATGTATGCATTCATTCATATATTTATGCATTCCTCCATTCAAAAGATCTTATTTAGCATCTCCTGCCCATTAAAATAAATACATGGCTCTGTAATGAAAGATGTGTATTCCTGTACTTATGTTCCACATTAAATTGTCTTGGGTACTGGTGACTGGTGTCACCAGTGCTATCTGTAGCATTCCTGGTAAGAAAAGTTGGTTTATCTCTGTAGCTCCCCTACTCATGCCCCACTCTCCTTCCTTGGAAGCATTTATTGAAAACATACAGTGGAGAAACACTGGCCTGTTTTATCACTTCAGCACCTTATGGTGTCTCCCACCTTTCCCACTGTATCAGGTTTGCTTTTCAAGACTTTCCTCACCTTATGGATTCCTGTTTCCTTACAGCGTCAAGACTGATATCTTACTCATAAACAATACTTCAGTATATCTTGGACTGATCTGAGATAAGTCATATCCTTTCTAATTATTTAACTACAACTTCCTCATCTAAGTGGCATAACATGTGAGTTCAAGAGGGTAAGAAGAATGGGAAGACATTCTCACGAAAATGAAATCCTCTTCTCAGAGGCATCAGAGGGAGGGTGGGGCAGAGACCAAAGAACACTTGCCACTGAAGTGACTCCAGCACAGACAAAGAAAATAGTGAAAGGGGCTCTTCATATTAGAGGGTGAACATAGACTATGTTTTAAAAGTCAAGGAGTGGCAGATATACTCGACTGTGAGGGAATCTAGTCACTGTGAAGACGTGACAAGCCTAGCTCCACTGAGGCCTGGGAAACAAGGGTGAGTTAATAGGTTAACTCAGGAAAGCAGCATGTGACCATCTGTGATTGGACAGGAAATTGCCTAAGACGTCACCCTGGAAGAGTCTCATACACTGTCCCATCTGGCAAGAGCCTGCACATCCTGCAATGTAGAAGTTTTCAAACTTTTATAAACCTCTGTATCCTTTACTTAAACAAAATCCCTTTTGGAAAGCAAATTTGAAAACCAGGTGAAAACAGAAGTTCTCTGGTGGAAGTTGGAAATAGAGCCTTGGAGTCCCCCACAACCCGCCACATCATGCCTGCTTTTTCCTCCCTTCTCTAGCAAAGCTCCCTGCATCTGAGTCCAGAGCTCTCATGCTAAATGCTCACAGTGTTTCATTAAATGTCATAGTTGCTGACGTGGATTGGAAACCGGTTGCTTGAAACATCTTTTCGTTAATTTTTTTTTCCTAAAATAAACAAAAAAAAATTAAATTAAGTTTTGGTTAAGCAGCCAGCCTAGATTCACATGGCCCTGAATCTTGGAATTTCCGGTTAGGTATTCATGGAAGATCGTCTAATACAACATATGTAACTTTGCAGCTGGTGCTAGCATATGATTTATTTGAGAGTAAAAAAGAAAACAAAAATTTAGAACAGAAAGCTGGGGATTAAATCATATCAAATCCTAGCAATGCCTAAACTTAGCATAGTTTCCAAGAAGTTCAAAACATGTTAAAGTTGTATTTGCTCTTCACATCCATACTATTTGTTTCCTCTGGGAGCATCTTCTTCCCCCATAATTCTCTTTTAAATGTAATTTTCTGAAATTATTCCTTTACCCCTTATGACAAGCATAAGAGGGCTCTCGTGTGGCTGTGTCAGCTGACTCCGGACTATTTCCAGGCAGGCAAATTATTTCCATGGTTTTCTTGGTTGCTTCATGCTGGCTGCTCTGTGAAAGGCCTCAAACATATTTGTATTTTTCCATATTAAACTTAGTCTTGAAATTTCAATCTTGCTTCATATTTTTTTATGCTGGGGAATTCAGCCTTTTTAATTTTGTAACTCCATTTGAGTGTCAGATATTTTTTCTATTTTTTGTCCTACAAGTCTTGAAATGGTCTTTAGCCAGAAACATTAAGTATTTAGTGCTATTTTGTTATGAGAGTTACACGTGGGAAAAATTTGCCCCACCGTCTGTATTCTTCCTACATATGGCCATGCAGTAGCTTTATGGATAACCATTGACCAGACACTTAACAGACACTTGGTACACACTGGTTCCGTCAGTCCTCATAGTTACCTTCCGGGTAGAAATGATTGATCAATTAACCCCAAGTCCCAGGGCACACAGCAGAGTGGTAGTCACTCATTGAACACAGCTCTGTGCCACTGCAGTCCAGACATGACACATACATACTCTGGGATAGAAATCTTGCTTCCCTAACAGAGAGAAAGTGTCTGGAGACACGAGGACTGTCACATTAACTCCCTCAAGTCCACAATAATGTCTCCATGCCACCACCCGGTCCCACAGGCCTGAAAGAATCGTCCCCTTCAAGCTGTCACTCAATCTCTCTTATTTGTCTTATTAAACTTGTTGAATTTGTAGTTTATACTACCTCAACATAGTAGGTGTCTGCAAATGATTGTTACTTGAGTTAATAAATGAATAGATCAATGAAGAAATAGATACTTAAATGACACTTAAATAAAGGTTCTACTTCTCATTAGGCTGAGTTGTTTATAAGAAGTCTTATGTCCATGACTTTTACTCTCCTAAGACTAAAGTTTTTACAATTACCATGGGAAGAATTTGGATATATCAACTGACTGGACATTCAATTAACTAATTTATTTATTTAGAGACAAGGTCTCCCTCTGTCGCTTAGGCTGGAGTGTAGGGACCTCAAACTCCTGGGCTTAAGCAATCCTCCTGCCTCAGACTCCCAAGTATGTAGAACTACAGATGTGCACCACCATGTCCCACTGATTTTTAAGATTTTTTGTAGAGATGAGGTCTCACTATGTTGGCCAGGCTAGTCTCAAACTCCTGGCCTCAAGTAGTTCTCTCACCTCGGCCTCCCAGAGTGTTGGGATTATAGGCGTGAGCCACCACACCCAGCCTTACAGGAGATTTTATATGAAGCATAGCACATTTATTTTTGGTGATTTGCATGCCATGCTAGAAGCATTTAGTATCAGATTATTTTGAGCATTTTATTAATTTGTTGGTCAATAATATTTTCTTATCTGCATGGTTTATTAAACACTGTGGAAAATGCTTATAGTTAGCACATTTGTGAAACAGATTTTTGCAGCTATAGCTCCTTTTAAAGGAAATTCAAACCAAGAGACTTTCTGGGGATGAGTGTTACTCGTACCATAGCTCAGTTCAGCCCTGTCAAAACCATCCTTTTCCAGCTCTTACATCTGTGAATATGAATTTGAGATGGATTTGAAATATGTGAGGAAGCTTCCTGTGAGATTTTGATCATGTGCCCAGACTATGACTTGCTTGTTTGGAGTCTGTGACATACACACGTGTGTGGCCTGCAGAGCTTTTAGTCCATGATTCAGAATTCAAACTATATTCCATTGTTTCAGAATTTTTCTGTTTTTCACAAAGTGAAATGTTCTCTAAGCCTGCTACCCAGTTCTTTTTAATTACTCTTAACTACTTATGCCTCAGCCATAATTCTTTCTTTATTTTTTTATTATCATACTTTTCAAGGCAGAGTCTTGCTCTGTTGCCCAGGCTGGAATGCAGTGGCATAACCATGGCTCATTGCAGCCTCCACCTCCTGGGCTCAAGTGATCCTCCCACATCAGCCTCTCAAGTAGCTGGGACTACAGCTCTCATACAGCAACTGGGGAACTACAGGTGTATGCCACCACACCCAGCTAATTGTTATTATTATTATTTTTGTAGAGACAGGGTCTTGCTATGCTGTTCAGGCTGGTCTCAAACTCCTAGCCTCAAGTGATCCTCCCTCATCAGCCTCCTAAAGTTATAATCATTTATGATGACCATTGGGCTGGTCAGTTGGTTTTCCTTGAATCAGTCAATTCTTTTTCTTTTTTTTTTTCTATTGAGACAGAGCGTCACTCTGTCGCCCAGGCTAGAGTGCAGTGGCATGATCTTGGCTCATTGCAACCTCCACTTCCCGGGCTCAAGCAATTCTCCTGCCTCAGCTTCTCAAGTGGCTGGGATTACAGGCATGTGCCACCATGCCTGACTAAGAATCAGTCAATTCTTATGAGTTCTCACTGAAAGAAATAACATTTAACCTTTACTGGACTCTCTATACCTTTAACATACAAAACTATTTTATCCTCACAATAATCCTGTGGAATAGTTAGGGTGGATACTATTATTTCCATTTCATAGGTGAAGAAACTGGGACAACTTTCCATGACTAAATCCTTTGTCCAAGACAGTTCCTCTAGCAAGTAGTAGAGACAGAAACTTGAAAAAGGTCTTTGGCAGCAAAACCAGGTAATTCAGCTCTTAAGACAAAAGATAAATCCCTGCAGACATCTTTTTATACTTGTCACTGAGACGCATTTTTAGTTCTAATAGAAAATTATTGATGAAACCACCAATAAGACTGCACAGTCCCTTTTTGCTTAAACTGACATCTTCTCCTGTGAATTATACCCTTCTCTCTCAAGGGTGTTTCTTGCCCTTGGCACAGATTCTTTCCCTCATCCTGTGAACATGGCTGCTCTGTGAAATACATGAAGGAGCACAACCCTAACAATTGTTGCAACCCATAACTCCTTGAGCATCACTTTTCTCTTTATCATCAGCCTTATTACCTAACTTGGATCTTGACCTTGACCTCACCCCCTTGTTGTACATTTTCAAACATTACTATTAACATCCAACATTTAAAAAAAAAAGTCAAATGGCTTTTCTTCAGTTCACATTTTCATCAGTCCTTTTTAGCGTTCAATGCTCAGTCTTGGAAACCCTCAGCTTGGAGTTTCTGCACTTTATTTTTCTCCCTGTACCTTTCTGATTACTTCCCCTCCTTTGCTGGTGTCTCCTTCCTTCCCTTCCTCTTGAATTTTGCCATTCACCAATGTCCTGTTTTGAGTCTTCACTTTTAATCTCTGGCCACTATTTCTCCAGGACAGTCTCATCTATTCCCACAACTTCACCCAACATCCCCACAAAAATGTCTTCCTAAACTTTAGCCCTACTGTTTTCCTGAACTCCTGTCTCATAGTTTCCACTGCCACCAGGACACTT
This sequence comes from Pan paniscus, assembly GCF_029289425.2. NCBI lineage: Eukaryota > Metazoa > Chordata > Mammalia > Primates > Hominidae > Pan > Pan paniscus. Next base: position 103,598,161 of record NC_073258.2, read on the forward strand.
CAATCTGGATAGATCTGGTTTCATTTTCTTTTAAACCAAGACTCCTATTCCTCCTTATATACTTCTTACCTAGCACAGCTTGCTAAATCACAGACCTGGGTTCAAATGCCAACTCTGCCAATTACTAGCTAAATGACCAATTATTCAACCTTTTTATTTTCTCATCTAAAAAATGGAAATAATAACAGCACCTGCCTTAGATGGTTGTTTGGAGGCTAAAATAATACATATAAAATATATTAGTACAATGACTGGCACACAGTGAACACACACAAAATATTTGTAATTATTTTTATGAATAAAATGCTTCAGCAGTATCCATTGCCTAGCACAGCAAAAGGAACAACCAGCAGAGTAAACAGACAACCCACAGAGTGGGAGAAAATCCTCACAATTGATATATCTGACAAAGGACTAATATCCAGAATCTGCAACAAACTCAAATAAATTAGCCAGAATAAAACAAACAATGTCATCAAAAAGTGGGCTAAGGACATGAACAGACAATTCTCAAAAGAAGATATACAAATGGCCAACAAACATATGAAAATATGCTCAACATCACTTATGATCAGGGAAATGCAAACCAAAACCACAATGCGATACCACCTTAATCCTGCAAGAATGCCCATAATCAAAAAATCAAAAAACAGTAGATGTTGGCATGGATGCAGTGAAAGGGAACACTTCTACACTGCTGGTGGGAATGTAAACTAGCACAGCCGCTATGGAAAACAGTGTGGGGGTTCCTTAAATAACTAAAAGTAGAACTACCATTTGATCCAGCAATTCCACTACTGAGTATCTACCCAGAGGAAAAGAAGTAAATTATACAAAAAAGATACTTGCATATGCATGTTTATACCAGCACAATTCGCAGTTGCAAAAATGTGGAACCAACCCAAATGCCCATGAATCAACAAGTGGATAAAGAAACTGTGATATATATTTTATCATATATATATTTTATCATATATCATATATATACATTTTATATATATATAAAATATAACAGAATACTATATATGATATATATAATACTCTGTATATTATAGTATATATATACTATATACAGAGTATATATGTTATATATGATGGAATACTATTATATGTGATAGAATACTACTCAGCCATAAAAAGGAATGAATTAATGGCATTTGCAGCAACCTGGATGAGATTAGAGACTGTTCTTCTAAGTGAAGTAAATCAGGAATGGAAAGTCAAACATCTTATGTTCTCACTCATAAGTGGGAGCTAAGCTGTGAAGGTGCAAAGGCATAAAAATGACACAATGGACTCTGGGGACTCAGGAGGAAAGGGTGGGAAGGGGGTCAGGTTTGGATAAAAGACTACAAATTGAGTATATACTGCTCAGGTAATGGGTGCACTAAAATCTCACAAATCATCACTAAAGAACTTACACATGTAACCAAACACCACCTGTTCCCCAATAACCTATAGAAATAAAAAATTAATTTTAAAAATAAGCAAAACAGATATAAACTAACTTTAGCACTTAAGACCTTCCATGCTCAGGTCTAAAAATGACTTACCGGTCCCACTTCCCTCCCATCCTACCCCCTTACAAACAAAGTGAATTATATTTTTTCCCAAATGTGCCTTGTACCTGTCCTGCTTTTTTATATTTTTTATTCTCCTCTATTTCTACTTAATACAAGTCTACCCATTCTGCAAGACTTAGTATAAATGTTACTTCACTGATAATTTCCTCCATTACCTTTCTCCCTTTGTGAGATAGGTTTTTTTTACAGAAAGTTTTTACTTTTCAATGAACTTGTAAACAAAAAAAGTTCCCATTTCAAAATAAAAACAAAATCCCAGATCATGCAGATGTTTACAGTGATTATATTTATCTAAGCAACATAGATACATGTTTAGTTGTAAGATGTTAACTAAATTTCTGTGACAAATATGCTTTTTTAAATAACAAGAATATTATAAAATTAATGCAGAGTCCTAAGAATAACCTAGTAGTTACTAAGTTTTTCTTACATCTTCATTTTGGATGCTGTTATTTCTAGCACGAATGAGCAGGCAGAGTCTTTCATATGCTCAAACAATGGAATATTTGGTTGCTATCATATCAATTGGCTTTCAAGCAACAAGACAACCATTTTAAGAATGTTTTAAGTGAAGAACTTGCAAACCCCAGGGATGGAAAAATGCTAAGAATGCACAATTGCGAGCACTTACAACCATCACAACTGTGGCTGAAGACTTTATCTCCTTCTTCTTAAATGACATCTCAAAGTAGTATAGTTTAAAACAAAAGGTTTTAACAAAAAAATTGGCATTTGCCCAATTTCTCCACTAATTTGTGTGAGTCAAACATTTAATTTTTTCACTTGAAAAAAATGCAATAGAAAACCGGACATCATGTTTCACTATCTCAGTTAATATTCACGATTACAGCAGCTGCAATTCAGGATGCAGCATTACCAGTGCTGCCCAGAGTCAGTTCATACTGAAATTAAGTTCCTCACACCAAGTAGATGGTTGCAACTACCATTGGCTAGTGTACCTATGAAATAAAATTTCTAGCAGCAACAAATGCGAGATCAAAAGCAACAGATCATCTGCTCTGCTTCTTCTGTTACTCAGCTCGTGCTTAGAAACCAGTGGGGGTTTGGGCCTGCTGACCCTGCCCACTGGAAGAGGCTGTCTGCTGCGCTACTTTCAACTTTCACATTGTCCAATAAAATGTTTAGTCCTATTGGTGGTTCAGGGTCCTCGAAAGAATGCGGAATAGCTGTCTGAGATACACCTCATCCGGGACTTCCTCAAAGTGTAGCCCGCGATTATAGTTTAAGCACATGGCAAATTCTGCAGGAAACCCCTTACATAAAACTTCAACAGGAGTGGGCATCTTCTTTTCACTAATCTTTTCATATTTTTGTTTCTTTGTTGCGGACCTAAGTCCTTGCCATGGCAAGCTGGTTCTGTTAAAACACATCAAAACAGCCTAAGGATTCCATATCATCTCTGTGACTCTGCTCAATACCAAGATGTGCATTGATGCTGGCACGTCGGGCAGTGCTAGTGAGATTTTTATATTACCTGCACAGTATGCGTTGCCTTGTCCTGCTGTTGCTGTATTTTTTGACCAAACCAGAATCAATACGGAATAACTTACTACAGTGGTGTCCAATACCTTTAGGGAGTTATCTGGTTTAACGTCTCTGTGTATAAAATTGTTTGTATGCACATACTCAATTTTATTGATTGTCTGGTCAGCTAACATAAGCACAGTTTTCATTGTGAACCTTCTTGAAGAGAAATTGAAGAGGTCTTCGAGGCTAGGTCCCGGAAGGTGTGTGACTGGTACATTGCAGTCTTTTTCCTGATCATGCCACGGTATGTGGGGGATGCCAAGCCTACCTTGAAGAATCTCACAGAGTTTGCTTTCCTACAGCAACTGGGGATGCCTGGCCTTTTGAGATTCTAGCTTCACTGCCACTTGCTCGCCATTGGTGATATCGATGGCCAGATAAAGGTCCCAGAAGGAGCCAGACCTGATCTTCCTTACTAGTTTATATTTCCCTCAAACAATAAATTCGGCCTTGGATCCGCTGCTGCTCGCCATCCTAAGAGATGAAGACGGAGGCTGAGGCCAAGTCCAGACGCCTCTGAGAGGAGGACGGAGGCCTCTGGGGCTCCTCCACGGCGGAAGGTGGCAGGAAACGGGACATGGAACACGGAGGCCTCCCTCATATTCGCGGCCCAGAATCAGCTGACGGGGAACCTGATCACCGCTGCTCAGTCAGGTTTCTTGTTGCCAGGCTGCAGTTTGTGAAAGGGTTCTTGCAGTTACAAGGCTGGGCCACTTGTTTCTGGGCGGCGCCACTGCCTTGCTGTCTCAGCTATGTGCAGGCTGGAAAAAGGGGTGCGGTGAGCTAGAGCAGGGATACCATTGCCACCACTGCCGGCGTCTCCAGCCCGGAAGGACCCCTGTCCCTCTGCCGACGCTGCCGTCTTGTTACTCCAGCTCCAGCCCAATAGTTTCACTCTGAATTTTCTTAGCGCATTACACTTTCTTAAAGCCCTTTTCATATTTTCCTTATCTTCACCTCATTCTCTTAATGGAAGGTAATTTGTTGAAAAAAGGCTGATGTTTTCATTGTGTCCCTGCCCATTCTCCAAGGTTTACCAGTTGTTTTGTAGAAACTTGCTCAACAGGGGAAATGTTAGGTTACATGCAATAGAATAGAAAAAGTGGCACTTAGTACTTTTGAGGGTAAGTGTCCCTTTGAGGGTAAGTGTCCCTTCTTTCAGTAAGAGTTCTTTCACTTTGCAAGTCTGAGGGAAAGCCTAGTGACTATGTATGCTGAAGTGGTTTGATACGGTTTTGCTGTGTCCCCACCCAAATCTCATCTTGAATTGTAGGTCCCATAATTCTCACATGTCTTGGGAGTGGTCCCGTGGGAAGTAATTAAACATGCGGGCGGGTCTTTTCCCGTGCTATTCTTGTGATAGTGAATAAGTCTCACAAGATGTGATGGTTTTAAAAAGGGGGAGTTCCCCTGCACATGCTCTCTTACCTAGTACCATGTAAGACCCTGACTTTGCTCCTCCTTCGCCTTCTGCCAGGATTGTGAGGCCTCCCCAGCCATGTGGAACCATGAATCAATTAAATCTCTTTCCTTTTTAAATTACCTGGTCTCAGGTATGTCTTTATTAGCAGCGTGAGAACAGACTAATACATGGTTAAACCCAAGAAACCACAGTGAACTCTCAAAGAAAATATATTTATCAGACTGTCTCAGTATATGTGGACAACATGTTAGTTTAAGTATCCCCTAGACTTTTGTATGAACAAATTGAAAGCAAGTAGACTGAACTCACTCCCACTTAGTAAGCACGTCTGATCTACAAGGCTAGAAATTGCAAAAATAATCAGACACCAATTTAGCTCTTAGAAGTTAATTTGCTCATGAAGTGGATGCAGCCTAATTATTGCATAAATTATTATTTCTTCAAGTAGCTGTTAAAATCTTAGGTGTAATTCCTATTATGCCAATGAATATTTATGTGGTATATATCTCTAAAAATATTATGAAAGACAGGGAAAATAAGATTCAAAATGCAAGTGTGTGCTTTCTAGGCAATTTATCCAGAAATACAAATTTAATCAAAGTCCTTTTTTACTACTCTTTAAGTTCTGGCACTTCTTACTACTGATAATAGATCTTGTCATATTGGCATAACTAATATCTGTTGGGCATTCTTGGAGAGGTAAGTGGAGAGGGACTTAAAGGATTTGTGTGGTTAGACAGCTGTCTGGACTATTTCAATAAGCCCTGCCTGCGAGGGTCCTTTGTTGGGTCTTGGGGAGCTGATAAAAGTGAATGATTCTTAAGCCATTTAATACACCAAAACATGAGTAGGTATTTGTTGGGATTTGGCTTAAGGCTGAGGACATGCAACTAGTCAGTTTCAGAATCACATACTGCATTGTGGAGAATTTTGGAGATTCGTTCTATTTCGGAAAGGAGACCAAATTACCTACTCTCCAAATTGTCTCATAAAAAAATTTAATCCTAGAGATCAATTGAAAAGGAAATCAACTTCTGCTTCCCTGTTTCATATTAGTGGTCCTTGAAGTTAGGGTAATATAAATGTATTATTTCCCATTTAAATCACATGCAATGAAAAGAGTTTCTGACACAGAATAGCAGAATACATGCTAAATAAGAGTTAGATTTATTATTTTTATTTTTGTGTGTGCTTTCTCAACTAAATTCAATTTCAGGTAAAATGCAGAGATAGCCTCAGCCTATCACCCTGCAACTAGACTCTGTGCGTTCTGCAGCGAAGCTGATAAAAGACAGTGCCCTATCTTTAGGCACAGCCTAGTTCTCCTCTGTGGTCTTGGGAAAGAAAACTAGGTTTCCAGGCCACACAGCTTTCAAAAGTAGAATGCCTATGGTGGTGTAGAAGAATGTATATAGATAGAATGCATGGGACAAAATAGTTTTTATAGAAGTCTTCTCTGAGGATTATAGCCAGAACCCCTCAGAAAACTCTTAAAAGCTACACAACTAGAGCTTCTGTTTGTTTTCTTCCATGGCTTTAAGGCTCAGCTTGAGGTCACAAGCCCCCATCAGGTCCCCCAGTGTCTTCTGTTACTGAGCTCTTCTAGCGCCCTGCTGTCTACATTGTAAGAGCAAATCTACATACTATTTACATGGAAGGTTAGCGCAGTCTTTCTATAAAAAGGTACCAGTGCATGTTACATATTTTACCTACACACACTTGGATCTTTATGACTCAATATCTGTAAATATACCCGTCTATGTAACTATACATACATAGGTGTATTTAACACAGTCCCAGCAAAATAATATATACATATAATTCTATAGACAGAGTATGTCATAGGATAATATATTGAGATATAAAATTATATTTTCCTCTATATTTTTCCCTGACTTTGCCAAGAACTGTGTATCTCCTAGTCTCAGAGGTGTCTTCAGGACTTCAGTTCAAACCTACATGAAGGCAATATCTCTTTCCAACTTTTGGAAAAGCCTGAGCTCATAGGAAGAGGTTGTCAGATGTCTTCAACTAAGAGGGGAAAGGAAAAAGGTTTCAGGGAGGCATGAGAGAGGGAGAGGTTTCCTTAAACTGGAAAGAGAGACATCTGGGCTGTTTCCACCAGGCATAAAGACCCATGCTCTACTTCTAGGTCCTTGGAAACTCCTGGGGTAGTTGTGAGGTGGGCCTAGGGTGGCAGGATCCCGCAGATCTGGATCCTTAGAGTGTGTGAGTGAGGAAAAATGGAAACTCACACCTTGTCTTCTCCAAAACTCCAGTAGGTGGCAGAATGGAAATTTAAACCCAGGGCTCATTCCAAAGTCAATGCACGTTCCAATCTCAGTGCTTTTTAGTTGTAGTAAGTGAAGATAGTTATCTCGTATGTGGAAGGGGGATGTGTAGGGGATGTATATTTCAAGTATTCTCCAAAGGATGTGATAGACAAAGTGCAGAATTTGGAATTAAATGATACAGGTTTGAATCACAGCAGAGCAATCTTGGGTGTTATCTGCAAAAAGGAAATAATAATGCTTACACGATTTATTTATGATGTAATTGAACTGATAAGTACTTTGCAAATTGAATGACTACATATGTTGTTTTTACTACCTTCTGACCTTTAAGACTGTTTCCCATGATCAGGTACTACACAGCAATAAAAGGTAAACAGGAATTCACAGACATATAACTCATTTCCTTAGTCTATGGCATTTTCTTGAACTAAAAAAAGAAATTTGTCTCTAGAATATTAATCAAAATACTACCTGTATACATGTATTACAAATTCTATATACTCCCATTCACTAGTACTCCAAGCAGCTTGATTACAAATGTTGAATTACCAGATGTACACAGAAACAGAATATAGAACTGGAAACAGCATTCTTGTGTGAAAAAAAAAACTGATTTTTGTGTAAGGCAGATTTGGATTCAAAAACTGAGTTTGCAACTTTTGAGACTTACATTCTTGGGTATGTTAACCTCTCTAATACTGTTTTCTCACCTATACAGTGGAAATAATAACATTAATATCCACCATGACAGTTTTGAGGATAATTAAATCCCCAAATGCAACGTACATCATGCTTGTCACATAATAGCAGCTCAATAAATATTAATTTCTCTTAGAGTGGAAAGACACCTAAAATCACCTACTTTATTACTCTTACATTGCAGATGAGGAAATTGAGCCCCTAAATTTTCATTTGTTTTTATTTCATTGGGAGCAAAACTTTTGGAACTATGGCTCAAGTGTCTTGATTAGAATATTTCAACATACTAAATATTTATACTAAATGATTTTCTAGGATGTAAATTAAGTATGATTCTTGAGGAAATTGTTATAATGCAATGAGGTAAAACAAGTCCATTGGAATATAATTTTCCATTAAATGTACATCATGAAGAAACACAATGAGTTACCTTCTTTAATAATTTTGGAATCTTGCCTGAGAGGCAGCCATATGATAAAGTGTTATATTATCATCATCACTTTCATTGGCATGAGCTAAATGTGATTCTAAGAATAAATGCAAAGGCAGCAGATTCCTTAGTTGCATAAATCATGGCCAGGAAGTCATGCATCATAATTCCCACCTTTAGTTTTATCTTAGGAAAGTGAAAATGTTCCCTTAATCATGAGGATTCTTGATGAATATAGTTATATTAAGAATCAGCTTCCTGTTATGCTGTGATCTGTCACTTATGAGGACTATACCCCAGGGTGGAATCTTCCCCAGAGCAGCTCTTTTTTCTACTGACCTACAGGGATTATGTGACTTATGTGGATCCTCACGTACCTCTCTTTGGTAAATTCTTGAAAGGCCAGGGTGTTTATAGCCATATATTTTTTGCCCCTTTATGAAGCACCTTTAATCTATTTCAGAAATGCTTTAGACATTTACTTTTTGTGCAGGGTAAATTAGCCAAGTATGTTAACAGTTTAATTTTTTGTTGATAGCCTGGCTACTTTCAAAATAGATTTGCTGCTGCAACTGAATAATTATTCACTGACTGAATTAATTGATTAATGGGCTTTGAGGATAATTTTCACAATTGTTACATTTATTTAAAGAAATTTAATGTTCATAATTAGAAAATTACTTCATATTCTTCCCTCTACACTATAACTCAGAAAAGACCATCTTTCCGACTATAGTCAAACCCTGTAATTTCCTAGATATGACATGTTCTCTCATATCTTAATGCCATTGCCTATGCTCTTCCTTTCCTCTTCACACTTGGCCTGATAGACTCCTACTACTTCTTCACACCCAGGATCAAGCATTGCTGCCTTGCCAAACTTATTCATTCATTCAACAAAAGTTTAATAAGCATTGACTAAGTCAGGGGCTTGATGCTGGGCATCGTCCAATGTGCCCATGTGGGTGCATTCGAGTGGACAGCTACAGTGGGCTGTGTGTGAATGGAGGCATATAAGAGGAGGAATGAACCCAGCCAGTAGGCAGAGTTGGCAAGGTCTCAGAATGTCCCCAAAGATGGTAACCCCTGAGCTGGGTCTTCAAGTGCAAGACAAATAGGAGAACAGTGTGATCATTTTCATCAGGAACTATTTGATTGGAAGGCAATCCTTCCATTTGGTTGGAATGCCAAACTGAATTAAAGGGAGGATTATTTTAAAGAACCAGAGGAATCTGATGGAATCCATTAATGAGAAGCACTTTGAAGGGAGGCACTGGGCAAGTGGAATTAGATTTCTTAGAACCCTCCACCAGCTTTCCTCACTGGTCTCTAACTCATTTCTCACCACTCAGAACACTATCATTCCTGTTACCATCTGGGTGGGGCAGAGCATTCAACTGTTGCAATTCAGCCAGGTACATGACTAATTTCTAGACACATCTTGGGTAGTCTGAACGTGAATAACAGATTGTAGGCCTTTCTTTTCTTTTCTCTTTTCTTTTCCCTCCCTCTCTCCCTCTCTCTCTCTTTCTCTCTTTCTTTCTTTCTCTCTTTCTTCTTTCCTTCTTTCTTTCCTCCCTTCCTTTCTTCCTTCTTTCTACCTTTCTAATTATAGTTTAAGTTCTAAGATACATGTGCAGAACATGCAGGTTTGTTACATAGGTATACATGTGCCATGGTGGTTTGCTGTACCCATCAACCCATCATCTACATTAGATATTTCTCCTAATGTTATCCCTTCCCTTGCCCCCAACTCCCCGACAGGCCCTGGTGTGTGATGTCCCCCTCCCTGTGCTGATATGTTCTCATTGTTCAATTCCCACTTATGAATGAGAGCATGAGGTGTTTGGTTTTCTGTTCCTGTGTTAGTCTATGGAAAATGGTGGTTTCCAGCTTCATCCATATCCCTGCAAAGGACATGAACTCATTCTTTTTTATGACTGCATAGTATTCCATGGTGTATATGTGTCACATTTTCTTTATCTAGTCTATCATTGATGGGCATTTGGGTTGGTTCCAAGTCTTTGCCATTGTGAATGCACTGCAATATACATACGTGTGCATGTGTCTTTATAGCAGAATGATTTATAATCCTTTGGGTATATACCCAGCAATGGGATTGCTGGGTCAAATGGTATTTCAGGTTCTGGAACCCTGAGGAATTGCCACACTGTCTTCCACAATGGTTGAACTAATTTACACTCCCACCAACAGTGTAAAAGTGTTCCTATTTCTCCACATCCTCTCCAGCATCTGTTGTTTCCTGACTTTGTAATGATTGCCATTCCAACTGGTGTGAGATGGTATCTCATTGTGGTTTTGATTTGCATTTCTATAATGACCAATGATGACGAGCTTTTTTTCATATGTTTATTGGCCACATTAATGTCTTCTTTTGAGAAATGTCTATTCATATCCTTTGCCCACTTTTCGATGGGGTTTTTTTTTCTTGTAAATTTAAGTTCCTTGTAGATGCTGGATATTAGCCCTTTGTCAGATGGATAGACTGCAAAAACTTTCTCCCATTCTGTAGGTTGCCTGTTCACTCTAATGATAGTTTCTTTAGCTGTGCAGGAGTGCTTTAATTAGATCCTGTTTGTCAATTTTGGCTTTTGTTGCCATTGCTTTTGGTGTTTTAGTCATGAAGTCTTTGTCCATGCCTGTGTCCTGAATGGTATTGCCTAGGTTTTCTTCTAGGGTTTTTTTTATGGTTTTAGGTCTTTTATTTAAGTCTTTAATCCATCTTGAGTTAATTTTTGTATAAGGTGAAGGAAGGGGTCTAGTTTCAGTTTTCTGCATATGGCTAGCCAGTTTTCCCAACATCATTTATTAAATAGGGAATTCTTTTCCCATTGCTTGTTTTTGTCAGGTTTGTCAAAGATCAGATGGTTGTAGATGTGTGATGTTACTTCTGAGGCCTCTGTTCTGTTCCATTGGCCTATACATCTGTTTTGGTATCAGTACCAAGCTGTTTTGGTTACTGTAACCTTGTAGTATAGTTTGAAGTCAGGTAACGTGATTCCTCTAGCTTTGTTCTTTTTGCTTAGGATTGTCTTGGCTATTTTTGGTTCCATATGAAATTTAAAGTAGTTTTTTTCTAATTCTGTTGAGAAAGTCAATGGTAGCTTGATGGGGATGGCATTGAATCTATATATTACTTTGGGCAGTATGGCCATTTTCGTGATATTGATTCTTCTTATCCATGAGCATGGAATGTTTTTTCATTTGTTTGTGTCCTCTCATTTCCTTGAGCAGTGGTTTGTAGTTCTCCTTGAAGAGGTCCTTCACATCCCTTGTAAGTTGGATTCCTAGGTATTTTATTCTCTTTGTAGCAATTGTGAACAGGTGTTCACTCATGATTTGGCTCTCTGTTTGTCTATTATTGGTGTATAGGAATGCTCCTGATTTTTGCACACTGATTTTGTATCCTGAAACTTTGCTGAAGTTTCTTATCAGCTTAAGGAGTTTTTGGGCTGAGATGATGGGTTTTCTAAATACACAATCACGTCATCTGCAAACAGACAATTTGACTTCCTCTCTTCCTATTTGAATATGCTTTATTTCTTTCTCTTGCATGATTGCCCTGCTATCTTTCAATATTGCCCTGCAATAACTTTCAACACTATGTTGAATAGGACTGGTGAGAGAGTGTATCCTTTGTCTTGTGCTGGTTTTCAAAGAGAATGCTTCCAGCTTTTGCCCATTCAGTATTATATTGGCTGTGGGTTTGTCATAAATAGCTCTTATTATTTTGAGATACGTTCCATCAATACCTACTTTATTTAGTGTTTTTAGCATGAAAGGGTGTTGAATTTTATCAAAAGTCTTCTCTGCATCTATTGAAATAATCATGTGGTTTTTGCCATTGGTTCTGTTTATGTGATGGATTACATTTATTGATTTGCGTATGTTGAACCAGCCTTGCATCCCAGGGATGAAGCTGACTTGATCATTGTGGATAAGGTTTTTAATGTGCTGCTGGATTTGGTTTGCCAGTATTTTATTGAGGATTTTTGCATCGATGTTCATCATGGATATTGGCCTAAAATTTTCTTTTTTTGTTGTGTCTCTGCCAGGTTTTGGTATCAGAGTGATGCTGATCTCATAAAATGAGTTAGGGAGGAGTCCCTCCTTTTCTATTGAAATAGTTTCAGAAGGAATGGTACCAGCTCCTTTTTGTACCTCTGGTAGAATCCGGCTGTGAATTTGTCTGATCCTGGGCTTTTTATGGTTGGTAGGCTATTAATTACTGCCTCAATTTCAGAGCTTGTTATTCATCTATTCAGGGATTCGACTTCTTCCTGGTTTAGTCTTGGGTGGGTGTATGTGTCCAGGAATGTATCCATTTCTTCCAGATTTTCTAGTTTATTTGCATAGAGGTATTTATAGTATTCTCTGATGGTAGTTTGCATTTCTGTGGGATCAGTGGTATTCTCCCTTTATCATTTTTTATTGTGCCTATTTGATTCTTCTCTTTTCTTCTTTATTAGTCTTGCTAGTCGTCGATCTCTTTTGTTAATCTTTTCAAAAAACCAGCTCCTGGATTCTTTGATTTTTTGAAGGATTTTTTTGTGTCTCTATCTCCTGCAGGTCTGCTCTAATCTTAGTTATTTACTGTCTTCTGCTAACTTTTGAATTTTTTGCTCTTGCTTCTCTAGCTCTTTTAATTGAGATGTTAGGGTGTCGATTTTAGATCTTCCTGGTTTTCTCGTGTGGGCACTTAGTGCTATAAATTTCCCTCTTAACACTGCTTTAGCTGTGCCCCAGAGATTCTGGTACATTGTGTCTTGTTTTCTTCATTTGTTTCAAAGAACTTATTTATTCCTACCTTAATTTCGTTATTTACCCAGTAGTCATTCAGGAACAGGTTGTTCAGTTTCCATGTAGTTGTTTGGCTTTGAGTGAGTTTCTTAATCCTGAATCCTAATTTGATTGCACTGTGGTCTGAGAGACTGTTTTTTATTATTTCCATTATTTTGCATTTGCTGAGGAGTGTTTTACTTTGAATTATGTGGTCAATTTTAGAAAAAGTGCTATGTGGTGCTGAGAAGAATGTATATTCTGTTGATTTGGGGTGGAAAGTTCTGTATATGTCTATTAGGTCCACTTGGTCCAGAGTTGAGTTCAAGTCCTGAATATCCTTGTTAATTTTCTGTCTCCTTGATCTAATGTTGACAGTGGGCTGTTAAATTTTCCTGCCATTATTGTGTCTAAGTCTCTTTGTAGGTCTCTAAGAAGTTGCTTTATGAATCTGGGTGCTCCTGTTTTGGCTGTATATATATTTAGGATAGTTAGTTCTTCATGTTGTATTGATACCTTTACCATTATGTAATGCCCTTGTTTGTCTTTTTTGATCTTTGTTAGTTTAAAGTCTGTTTTATCAGAGACTAGGATTGCAACTCCTGCTTTTTTTTTTTTTTCTTTCCATTTACTTGGTAAATATTTCTCTATCCCTTTATTTTGAGCCTATGTGTGTATTTGCATGTGAGATGGGTCTTCTGAATACAGTGCACCAATGGGCCTTGACTCTTTATCTAATTTGCCAGTCTGTGTCTTTTAATTGGGGCATTTAGCTCATTTACATTTAAGGTTAATATTGTTATGTGTGAATTTGATCCTGTCATTATGATGCTAGCTGGTTATTTTGCCCGTTAGTTGATGCAGTTTCTTCATAGTGTAGGTGGTCTTTACAATTTGGTATGCTTTTGCAGTGGCTAGTACCGGTTTTTCCTTTCCATATTTAGTACTTCCTTCTGGAGCTCTTGTAAGGCAGGCCTGATAGTGACAAAATCCCTCAGCATTTGCTTGTCTGTAAAGGATTTTATTTCTCCTTTACTTATGAAGCTTAGTTTGGCTGGATATGAAATTCTGGGTTGAAAATTCTTTTCTTTAAGAATGTTGAATATTGGCCCCCATTCTCTTCTGGCTTGTAGGGTTTCTGCAGAGAGATCCACTGTTAGTGTAATGAGCTTCCCTTTGTGGGTAACCCGACCTTTCTCTCTGGCTGCCCTTAACATTTTTTCCTCCATTTCATCTTGGTGAATCTGATGATTATGTGTCTTGAGGTTGCTCTTCTCAGGGAGTATCTTTGTAGTGTTCTCTGTATTTCCTGAATTTGAATGTTGGCCTGTCTTACTAGGTTGAGGAAGTTCTCTTGCATAATATCATGAAGTGTGTTTTCCAACTTGATTCCATTCCCCCGTCACTTTCAGGTACACCAATCAAACGTAGGTTTGGTCTTTTCACATAGTCCCATATTTCTTGGAGGCTTTGTTCATTCCTTTTTATTATTTCTTCTCTAATCTTATCTTCATGTTTTATTTCATTAAGTTGATCTTCAATCTCTGATATCCTTTCTTCCACTTGATTGATTTAGCTATTGATACTTGTATATGCTTCACAAAGTTCTTGTGCTGTGTTTTTCAACTCTATCAGGTCATTTATGTTCTTCTCTAAACTGGTTATTCTAGTTAGCAGTTTCTGTAACCTTTTATCAAGGTTCTTAGCTTCCTTGCATTGGGTTGGAACATGCTCCTTTAGCTTGGTGGAGTCTGTTATTACCCACCATCTGAAGACTACTTCTGTCAATTCATGAAACTTGTTCTCCGTCCAGTTTTGTTCCCTTGCTGGCGAAGAGTTGTGATCCTTTGGAGGAGAAGAGGCATTCTGGTTTTTGGTATTTTCAGCCTTTTTGTGCTGTTTTTTCCTCATCTTCGTGGATTTATCTACCTTTGGTCTTTGACGTTGGTGACCTTTGGATGGGGTTTTTATGTGGGTGTCCTTTTTGTTGATGTTGATGCTATTGCTTTCTGTTTGTTAGTTTTTATTCTGACATTGAGGGCTCTCTTCGGCAGGTCTGCTGGAGTTTGCTGGAGGTCCACTCCAGACCCTGTTTGCCTGGCTATCACCAGCAGAGGCTGCAGAACAGCAAAGATTGCTGTCTGCTCCTTCCTCTGGAAGCTTCGTCACAGAGGGGCACCTGCCAGATGCCAGCAGGAGCTCTCCTGTATGAGGTGTCTGTTGACCCCTGCTAGGAGATGTTTCCCAGTCAGGAGGCATGAGGGTCAGGGACCCACTTGAGGAGGCAGTTTGTCCCTTAGCAGAGCTCAAGCACTGTGCCGGGAGATCTGCTGCTCTCTTCAGAGCTGACAGGCAGGAATGTTTAAGTTTGCTGAAGCTGTGCCCACAGCTGCTCCTTCCCCCAGGTGCTCTGTCCCAGGGAGATGAGAGTTTTAATCTATAAGCCCCTGACTGGGGCTTCTGCCTTTCTTTCAGAGATGCCCTGCCCAGAGAGGAGGAATCTAGAGAGGCAATCTGGCTACAGTGGCTTCACCACACTGGTTTCACACCCAGTTCAAACTTCCTGGTGGCTTTGTTTACACTATGAGGGGAAAACAGCCTACTGGAGCCTCACTAATGGTGGATGCCCCTCCCTGCACCAAGCTTGGGAGTCCCAGGTCGACTTCGGACTACTGTGCTGGCAGTGAGAATTTCAAACCAGTGGGTCTTAGCTTGTTGGGCTCCGTGAGGGTGGGATCCGCTGAGAAGACCACTCGGCTCTCTGGCTTCAGCCCCCTTTTCAGGGGAGTGCATGGTTCTGTCCCGCTGGTGTTCCAGGCACCACTGGGGTACAAAAAACAAAAAAAACCAAAAAAACTCCTGCAGCTAGCTTTGTGTCTGCTCAAACGGCCACCTAGTTTTGTGCTTGAAACCTAGGGCCCTGGTGGTGTAGGCACCTGAGGAATTTCCTGGTCTGCGGTTTACAAAGACCATGGAAAAGTGTAGTGTCTGCTCTGGAGTGCACTGTTCCTCATGGTACAGTCCCTGACGGCACAGTCCCTTATGGCTTCCCTTGGCTAGGGGAAGGAGTTCCCCAACCGCTTGTACTTCCCAGGTGAGGTGACGCCCCACCCTGCTCCTGCTTACCCTCCGTGGGCTGCATCCATTGTCTAACCAGTCCCAATGAGATGAACTACGTACCTCAGTTGCAAATACAGAAATCACCTAGCTTCTGCATTGGTCTCACTAGGAGCTGCAGACTAGAGCTGTTCTTACTCGGCCATCTTGCCTCTAAGTCTCAGGCCTTCTTTATTTTTTGACTTATTTTACTTACTTACTCATTTTCTGTAAGGAAATCTGGATTATAACATGTTCCTTTCATTATAGACTTTAGATGATGAGGAATAATCAACACCTTCAAATACATTTACTTTTTATCCAAAGACCTTAAAACTTCACCCTCAGGAAGCCCATGGCTTGGGTTCCAGGACACAGTTTAATACAGATGGCAGGTAATCAGCTGATTTTTCCCCCTCCTCAAGTACTGGCTTCACTTTGACATGGTATTTTACGCTGCCCTCCTGGGACCCCCACCACCAATTCCGCATATCCTCTGAGGGTCTGTAGCTTGCCAACCCACTTTTAACTTATGTCTAAGCCTAAAATCTTTTTGTTGGGAGATCATTTACAGGGGATTTATAGTAAGGAACTTGAGGATTCTCATGGAATCTAATCTCAGGACAGCCTTCTTGAGAAATGGAAAGATTATAAGCTCTGTCTCTGTCTCTCTCATTCTCTCCCCCATCCCTCTGCCTTCTCTGTGTTTCTCTCTTTTTCTTACATAGACTTAACCTGAATGTTTGCTATTTTTTCTTTCTGTAGTCCCCTTCAAACTGATGCTCCCCCTCCGTAACATCAGCCTGTGCGTGACTAGGACTTGCTATGGTTCTAATTCTGGTTCCAATCCTAGTTCATCTTATGAATTTGATCATGGACATGTGTTCTGGGTCTATCATTTCTAATTCTGGGAAAGAGCACATGACAGGCTCTGCTTTATTCTTGTGTTCATCTCTAATCCAATCAACTAGAGCCATAGTGGTGAGGTTGCTGGTACAAACATTATTGTCTAGGTCTGCCATATCCATGGGGATTTGGAGGACATGTCAGAGAAGGAAAAACAAATAGGCATGCATAACAAACATATCATTCACAATATTCCAGGCAGTGGGTACAGCGACCTTGAGGGCTGGAGAAAGAAGAGAGCTTGGTACATATAGGGAACTTCAAGTGGTTCAGAATGGCTGGAGTGTAGCATTTGGGGTAGGAGATAATAAGAGATGAGATGGATCAGTAACCAGGGCTGGAATTATGAAGGGCTTTGATACCCTGCTAAGGAGTCGAAGTAGATAAAAAGTCAGGTTTTCTCTCCTTTCTTGGCTTTTACATCCTATACCATCTATTTGGAAGAGATACCACCCCTCCTTTCCTTGACTTACTAAGCATTTGCCCTTTGGGTCTCAGCTTAAATGTACCTTTTCGAAAATCCTTCCCTGATCTCTGAAGCCTGGTTACTTGCTATGTGTTTCCCCAGCTCTGTGTGCCTGCACTAAATAGTACTCATATCCTGTAACCTGCTTGCCTGTTCACTTTTCTGTCTCTCCTGCTAGAGTATAAGCAGGAATCCTGTCTGAATATATCTTTTATCCATAGCGCAGTGCCTGGCAATCACAGACATTCTGTAAATGTCCTGTTTAAGGAATGAATACATCAATGAATGAATGAGATGGACACAAATCAAGCAACCTCAAGTATCCCTTTCCTTGCTTGAGGTTAAGCCTGGCCTTGCTTCTTAGTTAGACTGACTGAAGCCCTCTCAGCCTCTAATCCTTGAGGAATGAAGACCCCCCTGCAGATTCTCTGGTCCCAACCTGGGGACTCTGAATATTGTCCCCAGACACCACTCTCTTCCCTGCTCCTTCCTCTGGAAGCTTCATCCCAGAGGGGTGAGAAGGGTTTTAAAAAGGGGTTTCCCTGCACAGGCTCTCTTTGCCTGCTCCCATCCATGTAAGACATGACTGCTCCTCCTTGCCTTCTGCCATGATTGTGCCAGATGCCAGCCGGAGCTCTCCTGTATGAGGTGTCCCATACACCTGCCCACTTCCTACATGATCAATCTAGATTAGTTTCCTAATGTCATTCTGTATTTTACCATCTTAATCCTTTCTCTTTTCCAATCACTTCTCCCTCATTTCCTTCCTTGAGAAAGGAAATAAACTTAAATAGTCCTCCACTCATCAGCTGCGCATCCTAGGAGCATCTATGAAGAGTTTACACTTTTCTGTCCCAAACTGTCCATCTTACCAGCACATCACATGTATATAAACATTGAATATATGTATATAAATGTATATATATATAAATATTATGATTCCTACTGTTGACTCTCACAAATATCAACAAGCAGCAACCTATAATTATAGATTATACACATACAATCTATATATAGGTTATATAGATTATATATAATATATGCTATCCTGCTTTATTCCATTAATGATTGTGGTGTTGCATTCTATTACAAAGGAAGAGTGGCAAAATATGAACTTATATTGTAGATGTTTTCTAATTCAATATTGAAATGCCTCAAGACTCAGTCCTTGGATCTCTTCACTTCTTTGTTCTTACTACATTGTTAAACTCATCCATTCTCAAGTCTTAAAATCATCTATGTGCTGATAACTCCCAAATTTATGTCTCCAATCCAGACCTTTTCCCTAAACTGCATACTCCTATATCCAACATCTCTACTTGGATGTCAAATAGACCTCTCAGACACACAATGTGTCCAAAATGGAACCTCTAATCTTGCCCCAACTCCCTGCTCCACCCACAGCCTTCCACGTTTCAGGTGATGGCAACTTGGCAGCTTCATCCTTTCAGTTGCTCAGTCCAAAAGACTTGAAGTCATCCTAAACTCCTCTCTCTTTCTCACACTTCCCAGCCAGTCTGTCATTAAATCCTGCTGGTTCCACCCTCTAATATATCCTTCTCTCCATTTCCACTGTTCCCATCCTGATTGGAGTCACCATTCTCTCTTGGCCGGAATACTGCAGTAACTTCCTCATAGGTCTCTGTGAATCTACCCTTTCTCCCATACAATCTAACCTAGCAGAGCACCAGAGGCTCTTCTGCTCCACACCTTCCAATGCCCACCCCCATTTCACTCACAGTGAAAGCCCGTGTTTATATTGGCCCAATACCCCCACACACTTTGCCTTCCACCTCAACCCTTATCCCTGGGACTTTATCTTCTAGCACTTCCACTCCCCTCCCACCTATTTGATTGTTGTAAGTAGTCCTCTTGCTGTCCTTTGACCATCATGATCACACTCCATCTTAGGATCCTCCACTCTAGCTGTTATTCAGGCTGGAGTGCTTTTTTCCTAGATTCACTTGGCAAGCTCTCTCGCCTTCTCCCAGTCTTTGTTCAGATATCATCTTCTCCACGAGGCTTACTTTGAGCACCCTACTGCAACCGTCACCACCCCAAGCCCTCTTTGCTTGCAATCCCAACCTCACTCTACTTTTTCTATTTTCCATAGTACTTATCTCCTTCTAATATATGACATAAGGTATTTATTTGCTATTATCTGTCTCTCTTGTTTGAATGCAAGTTCTAAGAAGACAAAGATCTTTGTTTTTTTCACTGATTGATATGGTTTGGCTGTGTTCCCTGACAAATCTCATCTTGAATTCCCACGTTATGGGAGAGATCCAGTGGGAGGTAATTGAATCATGAGGGCAGGTCTTTCTTGTGCTGTTCTCATGCTAGTGAATAAGTCTCACAAGATCTGATGGTTTTAAAAAGGGGAGTTTCCCTGCACAAGCTCTCTTTGCCTGCTGCCATCCATATAAGACATGACTGCTCCTCCTAAGCTTCTGCCATGATTGTGAGGTCTCCTCAGCCATGTGCAACTGTAAGTCCATTAAATCTCTTTCTTTTGTAAATTGCCCAGTCTTGGGTATGTCTTTATCAGCAGCATGAATATGAACTAATATACTGATTTATCAAAGCTCTTAGAAGTGCTTGGCATATAATGAGTGGTTAGTGAATATTGTTGAAAGAATGAATGAATGAAAAAGCAAATTAATATCTCCTACCCTGTCTGCTCTTTATGTATCTCCATATCAGTGGTATAATTCTCAAATTGTGAGCTCCCGAAAGGTAGAAAGCATTTTTGTACTTTCTTAGCAGAGCAGGATTTTGACCTAAATTTCTGCAAACTATAGTCTTATGGTTATGACTCTTTTTGTAAGTTGATCACTCATTCACAAGGATGTAATTTGCATCTGATTAATCACAAGACTGATGTGGTCTCAGAACATTGAGAAAAAGACTACTTCATCTACCTGACAGTCAAAGGGTAACATATTAGGACTTGAGAGATAATAAATTCAAAGGAAGTTCACACACAGAAAAATTTAAGATTAAATTGTCATTTTCAGATAAATTTGTTAGGGATATTGGTTCAGTATTCTGCAGCAGATGCATAAAATATTTCCATGCCTTTAAGAATCCATTTGTAGTCTCAGATACCACATGTTGTTCCAGGAGTGTAGATGTCCTACACAGTACTCTTTTATAAGTCACTCAAGCTTCTCCTGTGGCATCAGATTTTGCAGTGATTTTATAATGGACATTTCCTAATTGAGAAATTATCAGCTATTTTTGAATTATGAAATGGCTACATTACTTAGAAATAGGCCCTTGGGTGCACATGAGATATTTCATTACCAGGCTTAAGATTTATTTTATTAATAGAAAAATAATATAAAATGGCACTTAAAGGATCTTATCAAAATTATGAACCTTCCACTTCTGAATGTCTGTATTATACATCCATTCCTAGGTCACCTAAACTTACCCCTTTGACTCAACCTGCTACAAAGAGCCAACCACTTCCTCTACTCCAGCTGTTTCTTTATTCCAACTCTTGCCCTATTATGTCACTCAGTCTGTTCTTTGCTCTATCTCTTTTGCTATTAATCACATTTATAGGCTGTATTAGTTCATTCTTATGCTGCTAATAAAGACATACCCAAGACTGGGAAATTTATAAAGGAAAGAGTTTTAATGGACTCACAATTCCATATGGCTGAGGAGGATTTACAATCATGGCAGAGGGCAAAGGAGGGGCAAAGGCTTGTCTTACATGGTGGCAAGCAAGAGGGCATGTGTAAGGGAAGTACTCTTTATAAAACCATCAGATCTCATGAGACTTATGCACTGTCGTGAGAATAGCATGGGAAAAACTCACCTCCATGATTCAATTACCTCCCAGTGAGTCCCTCTCACAACATATGTGGATTATGGGAGCTACAATTCAAGTTGAGATTTGGGTGGGGACACAGCCATACCATATCATTCCACCCCTGGCCCCTCCCAAATCTCATGTCCTCACATTTCAAAACTAATCATGCCTTCCCAACAGTCCCCCAAAGTCTGAACTCATTTCAGCATTAACTCAAAAGTCCACAGTCCAAAGTCTCATCTAAGACAGGCAAGTCCCTTCTGCCAAAAGCAAGTTAGTTACTTCCCAGATACAATGTGGGTACCAGGCATTGGGTAAATATACCTGCTCCAAATGGGAAAAATTGGCTAAAACAAAGGGGCTACAGTCCCCTGGAAATTCCAAAATCCAACAGGGCAGTCATTAAACCTTAAAGTTACAAAATGATCTCCTTTGACTCCATGTCTCACATCCAGGTCATGCTGATGCAAGAGGTGGGCTCCCACAGCCTTGGGCAGCTCTGCCTCTGTGGCTTTGCAGGGTATGGCCCCCATTTTGGCTGCTTTCACTGGCTGGCATTGAGTGTGGCTTTTCCAGGTGCACAGTGCAAGCTGTCATTGGATCTACCATTCTGGGGTCTTCAGGACAGTGGGCCTCTTCTCACAGCTCCACTAAGCAGTGCCCCAGTGGGGACTCTTTGTGGGTGCTCCAACCCCACATTTCACTTCCACACTGCCCTAGAGAGTTTCTCCATGAGGGCTCCACCCCTGCAGCAAACTTCTTGCCTGGACATCCAGGCATTTCCATGCATCTTCTGAAATCTAGGCAGAGATTCCCAAATCTCAATTCTTGACTTCTCTGTACCCACAGGCCCAACACTACGTGGAAGTTTCCAAGGCTTGGGGCTTGCACCCTCTGAAGCAATTGACTGAGCTGTATGTTGGCCCATTTTAGCTACAGCTGGAGTGGCTGGGACGCACGGCACCAAGTCCCAAGGCTGTGCACAGCAAAGGGGGGGTCCTGGCCCTGGCCCGCAGAACCATTTTTCCCTCCCAGGCCTCTGGGCCTGTGATGGGAAGGACTGCCATGAAGGTCTCTGACATGCTCTGGAGACATTTTGCCCATTGTCTTGGTGATTAACATTTGGCTCCTCGTTTTATATAAGTTTCTGCAACAGGTATGAATTTCTCCTCAGAAAAAAAAGTTTTTCTCTCCTATCTCATTGTCAGACTGCAAATTTTCAAAACTTTTATATTCCATCACCTCTTGAATGCTTAGCCACTTAGAAATTTGTTCCCCTAGATACCCTAAATCATCTCTCCTAAGTTCAAAATTCCACACACCTCTAGGGCAAGGGCAAAATGCCACCAGTCTCTTTGCAAAGCAAGAGTGACCTGGCCAGGTGCAGTGGCTCATGCCTGTAATCCCAGCACTTTGGGAGGCCAAGGCAGGCGGATCACGAGGTCAGGAGATCGAGACCATCTTGGCTAACAAGGTGAAACCCCGTCTCTACTAAAAATACAAAAAATTAGCTAGGCACGGTGGCAGGTGCCTGTAGTCCCAGCTACTTGGGAGGCTGAGGCAGGAGAATGGCATGAACCCGGGAGGCGGAGCTTGCAGTGAGCCGAGATTGCGCCACTGCAGTCCAGCCTGGGTGACAGAGCTAGACTCCATCTCAGAAAAATAAATAAAAGAGTGACCTCCAGTTCCCAACAGGATCCTCATCTCTATCTGAGACAACCTCAGCATGGACCTTTTTGTCCAAATCACTGCCAGCATTTTGGTCAAAGCCATTCAACAAGTCTCTAGGAAGTTCCAAATTTCCCACATCTTCCTGTCTTCTGAGCCCTCTGAGTCTCTAGGAAGTTTCAAACTTTTCCACATTTTCATATCTTCTGAGCCCTCCAAACTGTTCCAACCTAGCCTGTTACCCAGTTCCAAAGTCACTTCCACATTTTCGGGTATCTTTACAGTAGCACCCCACTCTACTGATACCAATTTACTGTATTAGTCTGTTCTCACACTGCTAATAAAGACATACCCAAGACTGGGTAATTTATAAAGGAAAGAAGTTTGATAGACTGACAGTTCCACATGACTGAGGAGGCCTCACAATCATGGCAGAAGGCAAAGGAGGAGCAAAGGCACATGTTACATGGTGGCAGGCAAGAGAGCGTGCATAAGGGAATTGCTCTTTGTAAAACCATCAGATCTTGTGAGCCTTACTCACTCTCATGTGAACAACACGGGAAAAACTCAGCCCCATGATTCAGTTACCTCCCAACAGGTCCTTTCCATGATACATGTGGATTATGGGAGCAACAACTCAAGATGAGATTTGGGTGGGGATACAGCCACACCATATCATAGGTTAATTCATGTTAACTTAAAGAATAGAGAGGCAGCAAAGTGGATGTAACATAAGCTTGGTGTCAGACTAGATGCATTAGATATCTGGCTCTGCCATTTACTATCTGTATGACCTTGAGGATGTTGTGCAATCTCTCTATACATCCCTATATTTGTAAAAAAGTTTAATAATATCTTCTTCATAGGTGAGAATTAAATGAGATAGTATATACAAAGTATTTGTTTCCCTTCTGTGTAAAGATAGCAATAGTAATATACGTTAGCCTTTCAGTTGGATTTGCTAATGTCTAAGGGGGCCTTTTTTGCCTGCCTATTAATACTTAGAGTTTTACTTTTATTATAATAATACTCCATCTATTGAAGAGTTAAATCCTAAGTTTTCTTAATATTTTAAGTTCAGCTTTCCAATCTTGTTTATTAATCTAGTATATTCATATAAAAATAAGTACAATCATTTTCACTAGCTTTGATTAATATTTATTAATTTGTACAGTAAAAATAATAAATTATCCTTAATCATTTAATGCTATTTGAATTCATAAGTAATATTTTCATCAACACTTCAAATCATAATTACAATTTCAATGTAGGTAATTTTTTCAGATAATGCAAGTCTATTATGCAGACTTAAAACCCAACAAGCCAGATATTTCTAAACACTTAAGTAATGCTTAGTAATCTAATAAATCAATCAATTGACTCACTTAACTCAAATTCTCATACACTTTGCAAACAACTTAAAAACAGAAAACATTCAAAATAGCAGTGACTGCAAAACATAACACAGCATAATAACATTCCTTAAACAAAAGTCTCACTTGTATTCATTCTCTATTAAATATATATTATACATAACATACATTATATATGATCTACATTGTATAAATATGTAATACACATAAATGTTATATAGTATATATACATTATATACAATATACATTGTGTATAATAAACATGTACATTATGCATAATATACATTATGTACATTATGCATAATATACATTTATACAAGTATATATATACATTTATACACGTATATATGTATATATACATTTTTATACACGTATATATGTATATATACATTTTTATACACATATATACATTTTTATACACGTATATATGTATATACACATTTTTATACACGTATATATGTATATACACGTATATATGTATATACACGTTTTTATACACGTATATATACATGTATATATAATATACATACATAATATAATGTATATTATGCATAATGTAATAGAGTTTCATGTATTATATTAGATTACATTGTATAATATAATATATTATGTATAATATACATTACATACATTATGTATAATATACATTATATATAATGTACATACATATATTCCTTCCAGAAGTAGCTAATTTGCTCCCAACCAAAGAAAAGATAATTACTATTTTAGGTCCGCTACAGCCACTAAAGTTTTACACACAGATTATTATCAGTGATTATAAACCAAGGCAAAGGGTGTTTGTGCTGCTTCCAGAATGATTCTACCCAAATCCCAGGTGGTTAGCAAGCTGGACTTTTTCTCATAATTAAACCCTGCCAACTTCTTCAATTTTACAGAAAATTGCTTTCACAAGTTATTCCTGCCAGATCTGAGTAGCTTCAATGCACTCTTCCCACTGTGCTCCTTCACAATAGGATCACGGCTAATCTCCATATTGCTTGATTTGCGATAATAGGCTTCTTAAATGCTTCTGTCATGATAACCCATCTGCTCACTAACTGGTGAGATTCTGTACTTTATCGTTTATGAACGTTCTCATTTGTGTCAAACCCATATTTCTGTTGGTTTATTGCTGAGTCCAAACCAGATTCCCAGCTTCTGCTTTCCTCCCCTGTCCCCCAGTCTAGTGTCCCTCCCCCAGTCTAGTGTCCCTCCCCCAGTCTAGTGTCACTGCATGATTTCCTGTAAATGCAAACGTACTCCAATAAGCCTGCCTGAAGCAAGAGGAATTGAGCCAGCTATCAAACATCATTCTGGGATTCAGCATCAGTCACCATTAGGGCTGGTCTTGTCCCGACATGGGCTACATGTCTGGTCCCTGGGGCTTAGCCTCTGGTCGGTGTCAAATTCAGGTGAAAGCCTTGTCAGCACAAAAATACATACCTGGAACAAACAAACATTTCTGGAACAAGATTGCTTGGGGAAATTTACAGACGAGTAGCTGGTGTGAGGTTCTCCATTGTTCATTACAATTTAGGACAGCACAAAGAAATTTAGCAGGGCTAGATATCAGACTCAAAAGAACCCCGGCCCTTGGGCTGTGGGGATTTTAAACTGCAGAATTGAGGAAGAACCAGTCCCAATGTGGTCATGCCATATGACACTACAGAACCCCTAGTTCGGAATGGAGTCAAAACTAAAAAGATAAGGCAACCAGGCTGATTTATTGTCTGGGTCCCTAGACAAAATAAGAACATGATCTTTGAATCTAGAAGGATATGAAATTGGATCCTGGCTATGTACTTGCTATGTGATTATGACAATGCTACTGAATTACTCTAAACTTATATTTCTGCATTATTGAGATCAACCACCAGCCTAACAGTTAAGACATGCATAAGAACTATGAATCAGGTCTGATAGCACAGAGAAAGTATTTTCCACTTCCTTCTCAGCACAACATTTCCTAAGAATTATTTGCATCTGTTATTTCGACTTTCTCACATTCCAGTTTCTCTTTGTAGTAGATGGACAGAGATTGGTGACTCAATGTCTTTCCTTCACCTCACTGTGTAACAAAAACATGACTGCAGTGAAATTGATTGATCCTCCTTGCCATGGTGATTGGTCTAGGATGACCATATGGTAAGAGATGGTCCAAACAGGAGGACACTCAGAACTGTCCTTTCGTGTTTGAAGGTGGTGATTTAAGAAGGTGCGTTGCCTGGACACTAACAACATAGCTGTGTTGCTGCCGTGAGGAAAGCCAGCCTCAAGGTAAAACTGACACAAGGACAGAATCAAGATAACCGCAAAGTGATGGAGCCAGAACTCTGATCGCACCGAAACTAAAACCTGTCTTAGTGCTGTACTTTTATGTAATATGAACCAGAAAATTCCTTATTTTTAAATCAGTTGAGATTTTCTGCTACCTATAGCCAAAAACACCCTAACTTGCCAACTTTTCTACCAGCTTCAATCAGAATTCAGCTCCATCACTTCACCAACGCTGCTGTTGTAAAGAGCATCAGTGGCCCTCATGTTGGAGAATCCAACAAATAGTTTTCCTGCTCCTGTATCTCTGCTCAGCCTTTGAAGATTAGACTTTCCATCCAATATGCAAGTGTGCTTGAGGATATTCATTGTAGCGTTGGATATCACAGCAAAATATTAAAAAACAGGCTACTGATACACTGAATACTGAAAATAATCTACTGATGCACACAATTTTATTTCATTTATGTTTTATTATTTTTATCTTAAATATATTTTAATTTTAAATATTATATAAATATATTCAAATGTTATAAAATTATTTTCTCTTAATATTTACACTTATTTCAAATTAATTTTATTTTTTGTTATTTTAACATTTTATTTATTTGGTTTTTGCATGTATTTAATGTATAAATGTATTTACTGAATCACCAATAGGGGACTGAATAAGCTGCGTATTTCTTCCTTTGAGCGCAGCTGGTGCAATAAACAGAAGCTCGCAGAGTCCCGTGGCCGCGGAGGGGCGCCAGACTCCGGGGAAGAGCCAGGGCGAGGTCCGACGAATCGGGCTCTGCTGGCGACCTGCCCCCTTCCTTTCCTCCCTGGTGGGGCTGGCGGTGGGTGACCACGGCCGCATCTGGGAGGCGACTCTTCGGATTCAAGATGACCAACAAAAAACCCTCTTCCCCAAAGGGTTAGACTGAGCGAAACTTCAAACAGATGGCAGGAGATGAATGAATTCTAAAATGGAAACAATATGAAACACATGCGCAAGCTTTGGAGGCAAGAACGCTGACCTTAACCTCAGTGAAAACTAAAGCAAGAGCAGCAAGAGTCTGCGCGGGAAAAACGTCCTTGCGATGCGACTAGCAGACAAGAGGCAGGAGATGCGAGGCGTCCTACCCGAATTTAGTACCTCCAGCAAACCTGTGGCCCAGCGTGGCCTGATCAACAATGGTAGACCGAGCCATCAACCTGTTTTCCTAAAAATGAAAGGTGATCTGGCCCTGACTGAAGACAAACGGGAACAAGCCCAAAATGAACAGAGTGCCTGGAAGTTTACGCCTGGTAGGTAAACTCTCCAGTCATATTCTCAGTCAAGGCTTCCCTGACAGTCCCACTACTAGAAAGTCACTGGGGGGACAGCCAAGGACTCGTTTCTACACCAACACTCAGACTTTTTGAGAGGAAAGGAAAAAAGCCGCATTCTTATACTCCCCAGCTCCTAATGGTTAATGTGAAACTTACCAATGAACCTTGCACTTCAGTTCTTTCCCTCCCCATCCGCTTTGCTTCAGAAGCCTGGTAGACTTGCACTATCCCAAAGAAGCGGCCACCTCTGAAGAATTCCTCTTTGGGAACATGTGGATACTTGAGAAATGTTTCTGTTTGAAGAAAATAGAGGGAGAAACAAGGTCCTAAGGCACACAATGTCTTTGGACAGTTCGGAGAAATGAAAACCTGGAGACTTTAAATCATGAATTGAACATAAATTCCAGTAAAATGGAAAATGGACTATGCATTGCTCTTACCCTTGAGCATAGTGACTTAGAAACTCTAAAGAGCAGGTCTTCAAATAACATGGATTAGTTATGACGTCGAAGAGAAAAAAAATCCATTTCTGGTCAGGGCCATGGTCTGTGTGGAGTTTTCAGGTTCTCCCTGTGTCTTTGTGGATTTTCTCTGGGTACTTGGTTTCCTCCCACATCCCACAGCTGTGCACATGAGGCTCGCTGGCTTGTCTACATGGTCGCAAACTGGTGAGTGTGAGTGAGTATGAGTGCGCCCGGCGATGATGGAATGGAGTCCTATCCAGGGCTGGCCTGAGCTGCCAGGATGGGCTCCAGCCACTCAACACTCTGAACTGGAACAAGAAGGTAAATAAATATCTTACTTGCTTTTTATTAATTTTTCTTAAATGTGTGCATAACTCGCATTTATTTCAATGTTTACTTTTCCTTTTTTTTTTTTTTTTTTTTGAGACGGAGTCTCACTTTGTCGCCCAGGCTGGAGTGCAGTGGCGCGATCTCGGCTCACTGCAGCCTCTGCCTCCCTGGTTCAAACGATTTTCCTGCCTCAGCCTCCTGAGTAGCTGGGATTAGAGGCATATGCCACCACGTCTTGCTGATTTTTGTATTTTTAGTAGAGACAGGGTTTCACCATGTTGGCCAGGCTTGTCTTGAACTCCTGACCTCAAGTGATCTGCCCGTCTTGACCTCCCAAAGTGCTGAGATTCCAGGTGTCAGCCACTGTGCTGGGCCTACAGTGTTTACTATTTAGAAGTGTTTTGGTCTTTAGTTAGAAGTTTGGTGATGTTTTTGTGACTTAGAAATATGCCATAGAAATTTAACTCTTGTTTATATCAATTAGCCTATGGTAAAAATGGTTTCCTTATGCATCCCTTTGCTTAAAATCAGTTTCCAAGAACTTATCCAGACGTTAAATGAGGACTTTTCAACATATTGGTTTTGCCAGTAAGACTGTGAACTTCATCATTGTTGTTGAACTGCTGGGTCAAAACTCAAATGAGGTGAATTTTGCCTTTAAAGGGATTATTTGCTAACTACCAACCTTAAATAGTCACAGAAAATCAAATATTAGTTGTCAGTATAAGTAGTTCATATATTTAACCATTTAGTTTGAGGCTCTATATTACTTGATTCTTTTTTATTGATACATAATAATTGTACATATTCATGGGAATTATTGAGTCTTAAATGAATGTGGTTTTAATCAATGGTTTACCTTTGAATGGTTGTAAATACCGTAGATAATCTTATTGAGAACTGTGCAAACGTGAAGGTGTGGTATCAAACTTCAGGTTTAAGCTGTTTGAAGCATTATAAACATTCATTTCACAACCAGATTGCTTAAGGATGTTGGCTGTGGTGAGGCTCACTGGGTTATTTTTTTCAGGAGTGAGCTTTATTAAATCCCCATTCCATTCGGCAGGCATGTGCTGAAAGAGCATTATCACTGGTGTTAATGGACAAATGTGTTTTTTCATTGTATTTGGGCCTTTTGTATTGTGTTCTTGATATTAAATTAAGTGCACCTAAAGAAAAAAAATTGAATAAAGCAATTCTACATGTACTAATGTGGAATAGCTGCCAAGATACATTAAGTGAAAGAAATCAAAGAGCAAGACAGTGTAATTTTGCATAGTACCATTTTTATTTTGAAAGATTATATTAATGCTTGGTATGCATAAAATAGCTCTGGAAGGATTCAAGAAAGATCTGCTTGGTTACCTCTGAGAAAAGGAGTTAGATGTTGGAAACAGGGGTGGGAGGAAAATTGTTTATATTGCATAATGTCTTTTAACTTTTGGATTTTGTGTTGTGGCTAAGGTAGTACCTATTAGAAATAAATAAAATTAGGTAATTTTAAAAATAAAGAAATGCTGTAAATTTTGACTAAATGTTGCTATTCATTAGTTTTATCTTAAACTCTCCCCATATGATCTCTCCCATACTTCTGGCTTTAAGAATAATCTCAATGTTGAAACCTTCCATATACATATATGTTTCATATATATGTGTGTGTCTCTTTTGCATTTCAGATTCCTTTAGCTCTTGGGTGCTTGAATTTCTCCAACACATTTCAAAAATGGGCAAACATAAAAAATTCATCCTAACTCTTGCCCTTCCTTCACAAACCTTCTTCTCTCCAAGTCTTTCCCCATCTCAGTAAATGCCGTCACCATCAGCTCTTATGCTCAAGCAAGCTACTTAGGATTTACTCGGAACATTTCCTTTTCTCTCAAATTGCATATCTAATCCATCACTAAGTTCTGTTATCTATCTCATATCTATAGAGTCTACTCTCATTCCTAACTCTCCCGTGTGCCCATGTGGTCCAAGCCGTCATCTCCCCTCTTAGTCTCCACACCTCCTTTCAAAACCTCCTTCAATGCCATTCCCTCAAAAGTTCTTCTAAAACCATCTGGTTCAAAATAGATCCTCCTATTACTTTTTTCCCTTTATAACTCTTATGAAATTTACAATTGTGTATTTATATTTGTGGTTATCTACACGTGTTCTTTTCGCTGGATTATAATCTCGATGAGGGCAGGGGCCTGTGTCTATTATTTTCAAATTCTTATGCCTGCAACCTAGCATAATGCCTGGAATATGGAATATGATTTGTAAATTACTCTCAGATGAATGGATAAGTTAAAAACGGCTCTTACCATGTACGAGGCATTGTGCTAGAGACATTAGTTATGGATGATAAACCGGTGTTAGAATCATCATTTGCCAATGGGCATTTACCTCCAGGCACAGGCAGATACAAAATGAATACAAGAGTATATTTTACCATGTGAATAGGGTAGATATGAGGAAGTTTGCTTGCTAGGTCAGGGGAGGGACCTGCACTGAGGGAATTTATAAGTAAAAGGAAAAGATGAAAAACAAGTCTGATTTCCTCACCCTGTAAAATGAGACGTGCCAACGAGGCAATTTGCTATGATTATAGGATTCCCTTCACAGTTTTTCCTACAGCCTGCTCTACAATGTCACAACCCCTCTAGATTTTTTGCCTTAGGTATGTCAGGACACATAAAATGTCTGGGTGGTAGAAATAAGCATCCTGTTTGCAGGGCTCATGAGGAGGGCAAGTGTTAGATTCTCTGCAGTTCTGGAACCCATTGTGAACCCCAAGCCATGGAGACTCTAGTCTACTGGCTGAGCATGTTCAGCCCATAAAGTGCCCAAATTATGAGAACAACTTGCCCTTGAAACAAACAAACACAACAATAAGATAAAATAACTGACAAATCGTCTTTATTAAATAAGCAAATAGTCTACATAGATACAGTCACTTGTCTGTTGCACACGAGTGCTTCCCCTTCTCTTGGGAAAGATCACTCTATGTGACAAGGTGCAAGCTAAGCAGCAGCCCATTTGAATGCCCTGTAATAACATAAAAATGACCGGCAAGATACAGATTCACGCTCAAGTTCCCTTGAGTGTGACTCGAGTCACAGCACAGGCAGGAGAAAACGAACATTTCAATTCACAGAGACTTAGGTGAAGAATTATTAGCTTCATTTAAAGTGC
Source organism: Pan paniscus (assembly GCF_029289425.2). Classification (NCBI taxonomy): domain Eukaryota; kingdom Metazoa; phylum Chordata; class Mammalia; order Primates; family Hominidae; genus Pan; species Pan paniscus. Next base: position 103,629,829 of record NC_073258.2, read on the forward strand.
CCATATTGTGCCTTCTACATATCTCTTTCAACAATTAAGCCAGCTGTTACTCTTCAAAGTGTGTGTCACTTTCTTTGCATTTGGGTCAAACTCCAACTGTGAAGATCCAGTAAAGAAATAAAAGAACCCTGCAAATACAGACAAGGTAAATAGTAAGATATTTTTCCAAATAAAGACATTTGACAATATACAAAACTCAGAATCATAGAGAACTAAACATAGAAAGTGTTTATAGAGCTTTACTTTATGTCAGGGACTATGCCAAGCTTGTTACATGAATTTATGTTCATTTATTTCTGCAACAACCCTATGAGGTTGTATGTCTAACTCCATTTACAGATTGAGCAAGTTGAGATTTAGACAGATTTCAATGCTTCCTCAAGGTTACTCAGCAAGGAAGAATGGAGACAGCACTCGGTGCCAGCTCTGTCTGACAACACAGCCAGGTTCCAGGTTACAAGGTTATTCTGCTTCCGATCAGATAAATTCTCCACTTGCTTGGAAACTCTAATCACCTATTTCTTTCTTCCCCAAAAATCCTCCTCCCTTTTCCCTGCATTGCAGCCTAGGAAGCACAGCAACTATTTCAAAACACCAGAGGACCCTTTAGTGCTCTGCAAACATGGTGATCAGGTTACCTTTCAATAAAGATCATCAGCCTCCACTTCCTTACCTTGAGTAGAAAACAAAATCTTTTCTTTTTTATACTTTGGGCACATGGAAAGGTAAGTATTTGCAAATGACTGGCATGGGCAATGACTGACAACTCAGGAAAGACAGGCAAAAAATCTCCCTGGGAGTTAGTAGCAGCAATAAGATAGGGTGGAGGAGAAGGCCAGCTAACCAACATTAAACCTGGCCACACCACTCGATGGGATTTTTATGCTAACATGGTAATCTGAAAGTCGAGCTTGACTTCACATGTTAGCTCGAGATGTAAGTGACACTGGAGCACTTTGATTTGATATGCATGTATAAGATAAAGTAGTGAGATTTGTGTAATTATCTTTATGGTTCCAAACAAGTTATTTTGTGAAGTAGTTCTATAATGAGTACAAATGTAGGCGAATGAAAATTTTGAGGAGGGAACTGGCCCTAAGAAACACTTGTTATTAAAAAGTTTCAATGCTCCTCTTCCCTCTGATATCATAAAATGTTTCAAGTGCTCTATGGCCAACACAGTAAGTATCCTCTTACCAAATTCTTCAAAAACAGCATCAATCTTTGAGTCAATCCCTGGAAAGTCTTCAGCTATTCGCTTGGGAAAGCCTGGCTCCATGGAATTTCTCTTCTCATCAAATCTGTACCAAGTAAAAGAAACAGCTCAGCATTGCATAGAGGCCATGTTACCGAACATCTTAGATCATGTTAGGTTTAATGTGGAATTTTACTAAACTTTATAAATACTGCAAATAAATGCCAGGCATATTTGGGACTATAGAAATATGTGACTTTAATGGTACTGTAAAGAGTTCTGAAAGCCATATCTCCATCCGGAACAGAGGCAGCATCCTGCTGTATGTAGCACATGCTGTTTGTCATCATATTTCTTAAGCCTGGACAGAAAGAACCTTAATCATCTTTCTGTCACAAAGACATGAAAGTGTGAACAAATATATAAAGTGAATTGAATCAACATCTAAAATGCAGTTTTAATTCCCTACCACAATTGGCCCATATATACCTGCTGTCCCCTCCCCTGCACATCTAAGTCTTCTACGGTGGCCTCCTGGGAAAAGGGATTAGGATTAGAAGCAAAGCACAGTAAGTGTGTTTTTAGCCCATTGGCTGGATATCAGATGGTCAGCCTCGATGTCTCAAAGTCTGGCCAAATGACCCAGGAATCAACCTGTCTGTGAGTGTTGGGTTGTATCCATAAACTGGACTGCTATTGATCATCATCTCTTAAATGTGCCATCATTATCAGGTAGAGGTAACAAATGGGTGAGGTTAGAGGTAGCCCTTGAAAATCATATGGTAGTGTTAGGAAGACAAAACAAACACACAATGAGACAGTGACAAACACACAGTGAGACAGTGAGCCAAACTAAAAGACAATGGGAAGGGAATGCTAAATTGCGGTCTGGGTTCTCAGAACATTTTCCCAATGGGTCTAAAGTCCACGAGGGAAAGCTGCATGGAGGTGATGAGACTTGAGCCAGGACTTGAAGGATGGGCAAGATTTGAATAGGTTGAGGAGAGAAGAGGGGGCGCCAGGCAGGTGGGGCGACAGCACCAAGGGAAGCACCAGCCAGCTGCACTTGGGACTGAAAGCAGGAGAGCCTAAGGTGCTGCTGTTTTAAAGTAAGAACTTTTCCACAGTTGTCTGAAGTCCCATCCTTCCTACTAAGAGAGAGGCAGGCCTAAGGTTGGGGTGGGGTATTTCCTTAGTAAAAGAAACTAATTTCCCTAATGAGGCTCCATACAAAGTCGTTTCTCTTGCATCTCACCTCCAGTATTTGTCCTCTACAAAGAAATATGTTTTGTTCTTTTCCTTATCAGAAATGGCTGCATCGATTTTCCTCACGGTTGGAGGGAAACCTAGGGTGTGGATGCCTCTTGGGTATCCAGCTTGTACCTCATTTCCTCTGATGGCCCAGAATTGATTTCCTGTTAAATATAAATAATTCAGAATCATATTGAATTATAACAGTTAAGCCCTTTCGCTTTAGAAATACACTTTAGCATCTTTGATTTTCATGGTAAAGTAGTAGCCCAAATTTTAGATTTAGTCACCAGCTTACAGTGGGCTTTTCACAAAAATTTGCAGACTGAATGAATGAACTAAGGTCAAATGAGAGAATTTACAACTCTGGGTAATTTATCTTCTTGTCTTTATTTTTATCATCTATGAAATATAAATACAATATCAGCCCTGGTTATTTCTTCATTACCGTTGACTACTGTACTAGCCAGAACTTGTAGTAAGGAAAATTAAAGTGTTGTTCAATTTCTTATGAGAGGGTTTACTTTGGCAAGTTAAACAAATGATGATATAATAATTACCTTTAAAAATGAAAACAAGGTCCTTGCTAGTAACTTCATATGCGGCATCCACGCCTGAAGGAAGAGATGGCCAAAATGAAGAGATCAAATACAATTCAGGTTCAAGCTTCCTGAGGGATTTGCGCCAAAAGTGCCTAAAATATATGTAAAAAGAAATGTAAATTGAAAAACAGTCTTTCACCTTTAGAATATTTTCCTCACCGTCTTGCCTCACCCAGCTTTCCCCATTCTCTCATCTTCTAGGCTGGATGACAGATAGAAATCAGGTATATTGCCATTAGAAAATTTCTTTCCTTTTTCTTCAGAAGACTGCAGTGAGTCTCCTGTCACAGGTTTCCAGAGTAATGTCTTCTATGAAAGAAAAATTATTCTATCGTGCAAATGAATTAGCCCAGCATAAGCTTTAATTACCTGCAATGTATGCAAAACAGTGCGTGTGTTATACCCTCTTCCAAAAGCTAGGCAGTGTTTGTATACGTGTATGTGCTGTATAAATATATTCTTGTATATGTGTAGAAAGATTCTGGAAGGATGCACAAAATGTCTTGACTCTGGATGAATACAGGGAGAACTGGGAACTAAAATTTTTAGTTTTCTTCTCATTTGTGTTCTTTGAATGTTTGTCATGTGCATATTGATCCATCAGTAAGTAAATTACTTGATTAAATGTAATGTTGATCCTGATGTCATTTTTAAAGGAAGTAAAAATAAAATTATTATTCGAAAGATCTACTCATGCCTTTTGAAAAGTAACCGTGACTTAAGACATTTGGAAACAGCAATTAGAAGCTAAGAACCAGATCAGCCTGTGCCTTCAAAAATGAACCTGACAATTTTTGGAAAATGTGGGAAAAGGCAGCACCAGATCTAAACGATTCCAAGCTCAGAAGATTCCAAGCTCAGAACGTTTTTGTTTTAAATGTTTAAGACTCTCTATCAAGTTTCTGCGTGTTTTCCTTTCTAAGCATTGTGGATTAAAATGGTAGGAAAATATAATTTTTCAGCCTGACCTGTCTTTAAAGATCAGGATTTCTCCCCTCAGAGTGCTGACGGCATCAAAGGACAAAGCAGGATCACACTTGGCTGGCGTCCCAGGTTCTGGAGGGACAGGTTCCGTGGGTACCAGAGGGGTCTCAGGGGAGTCAGGGGGAGGTCCTAAAGGGAACATTAGGGGAAATGTGATACGTTTCAATATATGCCCATTTGTATGCTTTCCAAACATTCTCACGGTGCTTTGAACTAAATCATAAATACTTTATGTAGCATTTGAAAGCTCTTCTGAAGACCATCGTTGCAAAACTACAATGGCTGATTTTCCCAGTGTCACTCACCATAGAGGGACTGAATGCCATTTATATCATCCTGAGACAGGCGGAACCGAGTCAGGTCTGTGAGTGAGTGGTAGAGTGGGTACATCAAAGCTTCAGTGTTGGCTGAGTGAAAGAGACCCAGGGAGTGGCCAATTTCATGAGCAGCAACGAGGAATAAATTGGTCCCTATTTAAGAAATTGAGAACAATAGTTACTTATTTTTTAAATACATGTGCATTATACAGGTCTGCTGTGCATTGTATTGGTTTTTACTTCTTGGAACCACACAGGGCTTTTTATACCTTGTTTGTTGGTTAAATGAACAATTGACTAATTACACACTTAATGGAAAGCTAAGTGTATTTTAAAACTCATACCTGAAATCAATCTTTGAGATTGATTTCCCAGTTACATCCACTTGCCCCCCATGGCCCCAAACCCACCCCCAGCCTCACAAGCATATTAACTCCAGAAGAACCAGATCCCTTTTCTTGTACTCAGGAATGGAATGAACCCACTTGCTTAGCATATCAGATATTTACCTTCATTTGTCAATGCAAAGCTAAACACTGTTTTAATATATTTACATTTGCCATTTGCAGTCTCAGTTAAAGGAAACTATATTCATATTAATTGATAATGTCTCAGCCTCATCATCATGAAGTACATATTGAGACTAAAAACATGAATAATGATAGATGTCATAGGATTTGCAAAATTGGTTTAAAACACAGTATGCCCAATCATGTCTAGCATTTGTCACACAACAGATTTAGAATACATAAACACTGGCTTTATTCAAAATTTTTTCCTTCATATTTTTAAAAACACCCATAATGCTAAAATTGGGAGGCATTGGGTAATTATGATCAATATAGTAAGTAAATCTACCTTACTTTTGCTAGTATTACTTGTGTAACTTGTGATGCTAGGAACAATCTCATTTGAGAGTTTGCAGGAAGGTTTCTTTACAAGAATTCGTTAACTCAACCAATCAAGAATTCTATCCAGGACTAAACTCACATTTGTACATCCTACAGAGGTTTACATTTTCATTATAAATCCCAGTTAAACCTCAGACATAGTATTAATTGTTTTCCTATTTTTTTAGAAGTAGTGTTAATTGTTTTAGCTGATTTTCTTGAAAACTTTGCATGTCATTCCCCAAAACATACAGTTATGAACTGAGAAACATTCTTCTACCTAAACAGTTTGAACGTTGTATTTGGGAGTTAGTCTTTTCCTTCAGAACGAGGCCATAAAAATTCTTTTAACCTAAAAGTACTAAAATAATGCCTCAGCCAGAAAAAAAAAAAGAGAATCTCAGTTTCTGAAATTTAATTCTTATTTCTGGTTTGAAGAGTAAAGAAGTAGAGGAAATTACATAAGTAACATCCAGAGCACATTTTAATGTAGATTCAGTGCAATATACTATCCCTTGAATGTTTGTATTTTGATATGAGAAATTTTTCTTAATAATAGTTACCCCTAGATCACAAAGATCCAGTCATTAAAGAAATACTTAATGATATTTCCTATATTGTGCTTACCAATATAGGAAAACTGTTAAAGCATCTGAAAATATTTTCAATAATAATTAAAACAAAAATATATTCTGCTGATCTCTGATCCACTGGAAAATCCAGAACATCTCATTTCTTGAGCATTCTTGGTTATTAACAGATTTCTACATATAAAAAAATTAATGCCAAAATCATTCTGAGAGATGTGTAACTAACCTGTTGTATCCTTTGTCCATTGTTCATCATCATCAAAGTGGGCATCTCCATTAATCCCTGGCCCAGGGGCATAGGCATGGGCCAAAACATTTCCAGGTCCATCAAAAGGGTAAAAGTCTCCATGTTCTAGTAGGAAAAAAATTTATTGGAAAGATATGTAATAAGGATCCCTTTTGAGCCTTTTCCAGTACAACAACACCAAATAGATGAATGGATACATTTCATGTGTTTTTTGTTTTGTTTTGTCTTGCTTTTTTTTTTTTTTTTTTTTTTTTTTTTTACCTCTAACTGCAAAAGAGATCATTATATCAGCCTCTCCTTCATACAGCCTGGAGAAGGTGAGTGGAGTCACCTCTTCCCAGACTTTCAGAGCTTTCTCAACAGCAGAATCAACAGCATCTTTTGGCAAATCTGGTGTATAATTCACAATCCTGTAGGAGAAAAATTGAAGCAGATGCTATTTTCTCCTATGATATAGTTTATAAAATTCCAATCTTATGTGAAAACCCCTCTGAACCATTACCTGTATGTAAGGTGGGTTTTCCTCCACTTCGGGATGCCAGGAAAGGTTCTGAAGTGACCAACGTCAGGAACTCCACACCTGGGTTTGCGCATCACCTCCAGAGTGTCAGAGTCCAGCTTCCCCGTCACCTCCAACCCAAGGAACTTCTGCATTTCTCGGATTTTTTTAACAACAGGACCACTGTCCTTTCTCCTAACAAACTGTTTCACGTCTTTTTCGAGGTCGTAGTAGTTTTCTAGATATTTCTAACAGAGTAAGTATAGTTTTTAGGTCACTCTTACAATTTTTACTATAGCTATCTATTTATAGTAAGTTTTTGCAGTTGCTCACTTTTCTTAATCTATTTGGAGTATTTCTCTAGTTTGCTGAAATAATGCCAAATTTTATAATATGATACTAGCAACATAAATATTTAGCTAAAATTATGTTGCATTAAAAAAAAAAAAACTGAAGCTGTTCCAAAGCAAGATATGGTTCATCCACTCTCCACTTGTTATTCATGTGCCTTAAGCCCCAGTGCTGCTACTGCTATGGTGTTGTGTGATCTTAAGAAAACACCTAACATTTCTGGCCTTTGTTTCTTCCTCCATAAGAGGAGAAGCCCAAATGGTGTGATAATGAGACCCTTTCCACTTTCAACACTCTATAGCTCTCTATTCTTGAACTGTTCCTACACAGTAAGCTCAAGCATTCTATGTGGGTTTTAAGACACACAGAATGGTTTCAGCTTACTCTGGCAGCTCCCCACCTGGCCAGGTCAGTTAGTGTTAATTACCTGAACAAGGTTCATGCTGGTGTCCTCACTCCTTGCAGCTCCATCCAATGGATAGGCTGAGCAAACTGCCACGCACAGCAACAGTAGGATTGGAAGACTCTTCATTTCCACTGGCTTTACTTAGCTCTATGTTGTCTCTATGCCTTGCTGTCTTGCCTGCCTCCTTGTAGGTCCAACCTCGGGAGCGCAGCTTTTAAAGAGTGACAGTGTTTGTTTGGATCACCCGCAGCTTGACTCATCCTTGCTTTCATCCAAATGGCAGCAGGACCATTTCCAAACATTCCAAATTCAAAGTAGGATGATACAACCTACTTTACTAATTTCTCTCAACCTTCCCAATTTTGCAAGGCAACACAGTGATTAATCTCCAGGAAGTGCTTCCTGTCTTGATAGAGGAGAAAACTGGAGCATTTTTTTTTCTTCTGGAAAAATTGACTGGAATTCACTAGACAATTTATGTTTGTCCTTTTGAGAGAAGAAGTAGGTTGACTTGGTAAAAATCAGAATTGTGCAGAACTTCTAAAAGCAGTTTTATTTTAAGAAAGACATTATAAAAGCAAATAAAAGATGTAAGTGGAAAGTGTACATACATAGCTATAGTCTATACTATATACAATTATACTCAAAACATAGAAGATAATATCTAGAAGAAGTTTAGAAGGGGTGATTTATTTTTCTGAATCTGATTTGTAATGCCTGCTATTGACTGTCGTTGGATTTGCTGGTTCTTGAGGAGGAAAACCTCATGGGCAGAATAGAACAAAGAGGGTCTGTGAAAAAGAAGGAAGTATATTCCCTTTGGGTTGGTTTTAATTCTGTAACCAATTTATTAATGGGTGATGGGCCCACGTAGCTGCTCCATAAATAGTTGTAGAATTGAAATGAATTACATTGCTTACTGGACTGAAATTCTCTCTGTCCCTGTCTTCTACACGTGTCTTATTCTCTTTCAATTTTTTCCCCTCCTCCCTAAATTTAAATTAGCAGATGATTTGAAGTTGAAGAACAGAATCCATTCTAAATTTTCTCTTCATGCTCTTCTGTTTTCTTCCTTTCCTTTCTTTTCTGTTTCTTTGTCAAGTAAAGTGTTGCTCACATTATTGGTGTATAATAAATGCTTGAACGCAAGACTCTAAACATATTCAGAGGAAGACATTTTGTAAAACTTTTATAGTCCTCTTGCCACCTGCCACCATCCATCTCCTCAATGCTTCCCTGATCACCACATTTTGTTTGTTCTTTCTTTCTTTGCTGACTTGCTTATTTGTTTGCTAAAGGGAAGAACATCTTGGGAGTAAGAACTCAGTAGAATGATGGATACAAATGTGCATTTATTAGACCTTTAATAAGTGCCCATTTTGCTTCCTCTCATTTATAACTCTTTTGCATTTTCTTCTTTGCTTTATTTTTTGAGTGTTTCTTAATAAACATTGGAGAGATTTTACCCAATAAGTTTAAAGGGATTTCTCTGTGGCAATAAGATCCCTATGACTGAAGATGCCCACACAGGAGATAGCCACTTGGCAGGGGGCTATACATCACATTTAAGCCTTCATTTTTAGACTAGATTATATCTAAAGACTTTTTCAAATTTTATTTAAAAAATAGAGACAGAGGTTTCACTATGTTGCCCAGGCTGGTTTCGAGCTCTGGGCTCAAGTAATTCTCCTGCCTCAACCTCTCAAAGTGCTGGGATTACAGACATGGGTCACGGCACCTGGCCTAAAGACATTTTAAAACTAGTATTCTATGGTTCTCCATTCCTTTGAGGGGAGGAAAAAAACCATGTCTTGTCCTGATTGAAATACAGGGAAAATATTTGGCCACATTGATATGAGGACAAGGAGAACAGAGTGGTAGCAGTGATGTGAATTCCAGGAAGAAACAGTGGAGCCCAACAGATAAAATATTGAGAGGTTAAAAGTGTAGAAGCTGTGGCAGCTCTAATTCCTTCTATATTAAGGTTTATCCTTTGTAAATTTTCTCTGGAGTTATAACTTATAACACATATTTAAAGTTTAGAGGAAAGCCTGATAGATAATATGTTTGCTTTTCCAACTGTTAAGATGTGATTGGCAAAATGGGCCATGCTGTTCCTGAACTAAATACAAAAGTTTGCCATATTTTAAAACAGCTTCGACGACTTCCCTGGAAGATGTTTCCCAAGTCCCAGGAAGAGTCATTAATTATTGTTCAATGGTACCTTGTACCTGCCTCTGCTACTCTATTTTCCACACTGAACTGTAGTGAAATGGTTTATCTGTCTCTCTCATTCTAATGTAAGCTACTTGAGGGTATGGACCATGCCTCATTTGATTCTGTATTCCTAGTACTTAGCATGGTATCTGATATGTAGTAGGTAACCAAAAATTACTTAGAGAACTAAATAATATATTAGTTATGAGTGAAAGGCTCATAGCAAATGTCAAACAGGTAAATTAAAAGTCAAAAAATCCAAAAATCATGCAGACATTTCTAGATTTGCAGATTCTACATGTCATATATACTAAATACTCTAAAAACTAAATTTTTTAGAAGTTGTATTTCCACAAGAAAAGATCAAGGTATCATCTAAAATCTCTCTAATATATAATTGAAGTCCTCATTCATATGTCTGCAGAACACTCAAACTAATCTTGTAGAACCAGGAGTTTTCTAACCGTGCATGAGATAGTCAAATTGCATTTTGTAGAGTATGTTTTAAAAATCAATGCAGTAATGAGAAGGAATAGGTAAAATTAAAGAGCAACTGAGTGTAAGAAGGAACAGAGGGAGAAGGAGGGAGAAGAGAAAGGGGGAGGAAGATGAGGGGAGGGGAGGAGGAGAGCAAACACTCCAGGTGTAGAGGGAGGAACTGAATACCAGCGGAAAAAAAGTGGGCATTTCCAGCAAGAAATCAAAATGACTGTTCCACAGAACAATCATTTGTTGTATGGTTAAATAAATACAAGGGTCAGATAATGGCTAGTTTTATAAATCTGACCTCCCAGGGATCAGAGGCTTAGAATTAAATTTACATTCAATCTAATCCTTGGATTTAAAAACTGGCAGTGATCCCAGGTAACATTCTATCTCGTAACTTTTCACATTTGTCTTCCTATTTGTCACACTTCTCCATGACTAATCAGACATGATTGTGCAGGATCCTTTCTACCTCTAGCTGATAACTGATATAATCATTATTTCAGCTATACATTCATTTATCAAGTATCTGAGTCTCAAGGGCTTCAGAATACCCAAACTAAGAGTATAGATTTGGAGATAAAGTTTAGAAAATTTTAGTAAAAAAAATAAGTGAACAAACTAGCTGTTTAAAAGCAGGAAAGAAAGAAGAAAGGAAGGAAGGGAAGGAGGTAGAGGAAGGAAGGAAGGGAAGGAGGTAGAGGAAGGAAGAAAGGAAGGGAGGAAGAAAGGAAGGAAGGAAGGAAAGACGGAGGGAGGGAGGGAAGGAGGGAGGGAGGGAAGGAAGGAGGGAAGGAGAGAATATAACCTAGCCAAGGAAAGAATCCCCTATATAATTAATTCTATAAGAAATAAGCCTGGTATGGTGGCTCCTGCCTATAACCTCAGCACTTTGGGAGACTGAGATAGGAGGATTGCTTGAGCCCAGAAGTTGAAGACCCATCTAGGCAACATAGGGAGACCTCAGCTCCACGAAAAAATAAAAATAATTAGCCACTTGTGGCAGTGCACACCTGTAGTCCCAGCTATTTGGGAAGCTGAGGCAGGAGGATCACTTGAGCCCTGGAAGTGAGCTGTGATGGTGCCACTGCACTCTAGCCTGGGCAAGAGAGCAAGACCCTGTCTCAAAAAAAAAAAAAAAAAAGTAAAAAGTTGTACATGAATTAAGCAGAAGGTGCTTGCTTACTTTAGGTGCTTCCTTTAGAAAAAACTCATAGATAAAGTAGCAGATAAAGTGAGCCTGGAATGATCTGGAAATGGAGGAAAATTGCTTCTTGGCCTTTTGGCTAAGAACAAGGGTGGAAATGGAGGAAAATTCAGTAACAGAGTATACAAGTATGCAGAGTCAAGAAAGACTCTATATGGAAAACGTCAAAGAGTTACTTTTTATTGAAATAAAAGGTATGTGAAGGGTAATAATGAAAAATAAAAAATAAAGTTGTGAAAAGATAGGTTGGAGTCCAGTCATAGAAGACCATTAGTCTGTAGCTAAGGTGCTTAGAGTTTATTCCATTGTTGGTGGAAAGCCATGTGATATGGTCTGGCTGTGTCCCCAACCAAATCTCATCTTGAATTGTAACTCCAACAATTCCCACGTGTCGTGGGAAGAACCCAGTGGGAGGTGATTGAATTATGGGGGTGGGTCTTCCCTGCGCTGTTCTCATGATAGTGAATGAGTCTCATGAGATCTGATGGTTTTAAAAATGGTAGTTTCCCTGCACAAGCACTTTTTTTGCCTGCTGCCTTCCACGTAAGACATGACTTGCTCCTCGTTACCTTCTGCCATGATTGTGAGGCTTTCCCAGCCACGTGGAACTGTAAGTCCATATTAAACCTCTTTTTCTTCCCAGTCTCTGGTATGTCTTTATCAGCAGTGTGAAAACAAAATAATACACTAGTTTCTACAAAACATTTTAAATAAATTTTACATACTTAAATAAAATGATAAATGTTTATTATAGAAAATTTAGAATATATAAAAAAGTACAAAGAAGAAAATATATCTTTTATAGTCATGACCCAAAAAGAAAAACACTACTAACACTATTAACTATGTATTTCCTCTAATTTTTTTATACCTGTGTATTCTTTTTCACATCGTGCTGGTCATGGGAGTTTATAAAATTTCATCTATATTTTCCACAATTTTGAATATCACTAGCTGGACAGAAGTACTAATAAGGCAACATATTCCATCTGAATTATAGGGCCATGTTGCTCAGACTGGTTTCAAATTCCTAGGCCTGAGTGATTTGCCCACCTTGGCCCCGCAAAGTGCTAAGATTACAGACATGAGCCACTATGCCTAACAATAAAATATTTTGATACTGGTATGCAATGTGTAGCAATCACATTGGGGTAAATGGGGGTATTCATCACCTCAAACATTGATCACTTCTTTGTGTTACAAACATTCCAATTTATTGTTTAGTTATTTTAAAATATACAATAAATTGTTGTTGACTGTAGTCACCCTGTTGTGCTATCAAATACTATATAATATTCATTCTAACTATATTTTTGTACCCATTAACCATACACACTCCCACTACCCCCCACTACACTTCTCAGCTACTGGTAACCCTCATTCTACTCTCTATCTCCATGAATTTAATTGTTTTAATTTTTAGATCCCACAAATAAGTGAAAACATGTGAAGTTTGTCTTTTTGTGCCTTGCTTATTTCACTTAATGTAATGTCCTCCAGTTCTATCAATGTTGTTGCAAATGACAGGTCTCATTCTTTTTCATGGTTGAATGGGACTCCACTGTGTATATGTACTGTATTTTCTTTATCAATTCATCTGTTGATGGACACACGTTGCTTCCAAATCTTGGCTATTGTGAATAGTGCTGCAGTTAACATGGAAGTGTAAATATCTCTTTGACATGTTGATTTCATTTCCTTTAGATAAATATTCAGTAGTGGAATTGCTGGATCATATGGTAGGTCTATTTTTAGTTTTTTGAGAAACTTCCGTACTGTTCTCCATGGTGGTTGCACTAATTTACATCCTCACCAAGGATGTATGAGGGTTCCCGTTTCTCCACATCCTTGCCAGAATTTGTTATTGCCTGTTTTTTGGGAAAAAAGCCATTTTTACTGGGGTAAGATGATATCTCATTGTAGTTTTGATTTGCATTTCTCTGATAATCAGTGATGTTGAGCACTTTTTCATATCACATAGGTTTTCATAGTTGAAATCAGACTATATATTCTGATTTTTATGCCTATTTGCCATAGAAACTTTCAAACATTCTAGTTGGAAGGGGAATTAGAATAGAAAAGGGATGAGGCACAGGTAATTTCTGCACGTGATGGCTCAGTCTTTTTTCATTTTTAAAAGCATAATGACTCAGATCACTCCACATGAGTGGTAAAAATGTTGAAATCTATCACTTAAATTCTTTGAGAATGACAATAGCTTTTATGTGGCTCTAGGCAACTCTGTTTTTATGGAGGGAAAGAGCATTTTGTAATACTCTTGGCACAAATATTTCAGTTATGTAAAACAGAGTAACATAAAGTTTTCAGTGGTTCTCCAACAGGCAGTATATTTCATCTGGTTGTAGGGTAAAGTAATGATGCTTGATAAACAATTTTTCTCATATGAGGATTAGAGTGGAAGCAGGAGAACAGGTATGAAAAACATTATGGATAAAGCTTAACTCCAGGCTGTCAAATCCACCTGAAAAGACACTTTTCAATCAGAAAACTGACTTTTTCAAACAAGTTCAGTAAACGTAGCTCCATTAAGCTTTTCATAGCCTGACCTATGCATTCTGGAAATGTTCGCTTTTAGCCAGTTGGCAGTTGTGTGTCTTTACGTAAACTTTTTCCAAAGGTGGTTCAGGAGTGAAATTTACTGATTCCAGCATGTCTGAGCATGTCTTTTGTTAAAATATCCTATGGGAAATATCTTAGGTGAATACAACACTCAGTTCACAATCGTTTTTCTCTCTTCCAAAATCAAAACCTGTTCAGTAGAGATACAGCTTCAGTGTTTTCTATTCTAGTTGATAGAAAAATATATGTCCTGGACCCTGAGAACAAATATCTTTCTAGATCTTTCAGATGACAAGAGGTTCTTCAGGTTTCGTAAGACAAACATAGACAGGCTTCTGAATATTTTTTCTAATATAACTTCACTGTTTTTATAAAAACTGGAAAAATCATTCTGAAAAAAAGCTTTTCATTTTATGTGCTCTAGTGCAAGTTTGGGAAAGGCTGCTTCAGTGGCTGCTAAGGAATTGTCCTCTTAGACTGAAAATTTTCTATGTATTGCTCTTGATCAGATAAGTGACATCAGAACTGTGTTTCTGTGAGATTTATCTGGTGGCAGTGATGGAGATGGATTAGAATGTGAAGCAAATGAAGTTGACTATTTCAGAGGCTGTTATAATCTTCCAAGTGAGGCGCAAGGGCAACCCGAAGGACTGCAGATATAAGTAAAAAGAATTAAGAAAGGAAAGTGATATTACAGACAGAAAAAAGACAGGCAAGATGAGAAAGGCGTGGCTTGGCATTGAGGCTTGTCAATTGGGAAGAATTGGAATGAGCTAGTCTGTAGTTAAGGTTGGGGTCCTTTCTTTATGACTTGGCAGATCTTTGTCTGGTGTGGAAATAAACAAAGACCAACTAAATAGGAAGAAGCAAAGGCTGTTTATTCAGAGCTTGCCATAGCAAGGGTGTCAGCTACTGTTGCTTGTGTTTTAGCAGAGACTCAAAGACAGGTGAAGGAGGAAGGAAAGCTTTATAGTGGAAAAAACTGGGGATAAACTGGAGGCTTTGGAATGGGGATGCTATAGGGAGGCTAACTAGCTGTAGGCATCCTGTGTGATTGGTTAGGAAGGCATATCTTTCTCTAAGTTGGCAGCAGGGACAAAAATTAGGGATCCTGTCAGTTATTAATCAACTCTTGGTCATTTGGGGCCAATTGTGATAGAAGTTATTGTTTAGCTTCCTGGATTGTCACTAGAGGTAACAATCTGGCAGTGTGCAAATCTGACTTGCAGCAGGCTGGCCTGTTTATTGTAGACAATAAATTCGCCTATTTATTGTAGACAAGAGGATTGGTTTCCTGGGCAGTTTGCCGCAGGTTGTGGGTCAAAGTTATATATATATGATCTGGCAGTTGTCCATTTGTACATTCAGTTTCTCACTGTAAAATTGTCTCTTAATTCCATGGCTTAAGCATCTCTGTAATGGATGAGTCCTGGGTATTTCCTTGGCTCAATGACCTCTTCTTTTGCTACTCACATAATTTTTGCTTAAACTCCGGAATTCATAAGTGCTTCATTCCAGAGGTTTCTTCAAATAGTTTTAACCAGTAATGCTCGTTGCCCTGACAAATCTGTGGTAATGGTCCTAGGCGCTGCTTCACCTCAGCTCTGACACAGCTCATCGTCTTCTGAGTCATGACTTCATGAATGCTGACACATCCTTTGAATGGGTCACATTATGTAAGAATGACAGAATGAAAGTTTGTGTTGTAGTAACAGCTAAAATTAAGGTTGGATATACACCAAGGCAGAGCTCACTCATACAACTCCATAGAGCTGCTGTTGGTGAGCCAGCTTATTCCACATTAACCCATGTGGTGGAAAGAATGGAACCAGGGTTGGGGGGAGGAGCCAAGATGGCGGAATAGGAACAGCTCCGGTCTACAGCTCCCAGCGTGAGCGACGCAGAAGACGGTGATTTCTGCATTTCCATCTGAGGTACTGGGTTCATCTCACTAGGGAGTGCCAGACAGTGGGCGCAGGCCAGTGGGTGCGCGCACCGTGCGTGAGCCGAAGCAGGGCGAGGCATTGCCTCACCTGGGAAGCGCAAGGGGTCAGGGAGTTCCCTTTCCGAGTCAAAGAAAGGGGTGACGGACGCACCTGGAAAATCGGGTCACTCCCACCCGAATATTGCGCGTTTCAGACCGGCTTAAAAAACAGCGCACCACGAGACTATATCCCACACCTGGCTCGGAGGCTCCCACGCCCACGGAATCTCGCTGATTGCTAGCACAGCAGTCTGAGATCAAACTGCAAGGCGGCAGCGAGGCTGGGGGAGGGGCGCCCGCCATTGCCCAGACTTGATTAGGTAAACAAAGCAGCCAGGAAGCTCGAACTGGGTGGAGCCCACCACAGCTCAAGGAGGCCTGCCTGCCTCTGTAGGCTCCACCTCTGGGGGCAGGGCACAGACAAACAAAAAGACAGCAGTAACCTCTGCAGACTTAAATGTCCCCGTCTGACAGCTTTGAAGAGAGCAGTGGTTCTCCCAGCACGCAGCTGGAGATCTGAGAACGGGCAGACTGCCTCCTCAAGTGGGTCCCTGACCCCTGACCCCCGAGCAGCCTAACTGGGAGGCACCCCCCAGCAGGGGCACACTGACACCTCACACGGCAGGGTATTCCAACAGACCTGCAGCTGAGGGTCCTGTCTGTTAGAAGGAAAACTAACAAACAGAAAGGACATCCACACCGAAAACCCATCTGTACATCACCATCATCAAAGACCAAAAGTAGATAAAACCACAAAGATGGGGAAAAAACAGAACAGAAAAACGGGAAACTCTAAAATGCAGAGCGCCTCTCCTCCACCAAAGGAACGCAGTTCCTCACCAGCAATGGAACAAAGCTGGATGGAGAATGATTTTGACGAGCTGAGAGAAGAAGGCTTCAGACGATCAAATTACTCTGAGCTATGGGAGGACATTCAAACCAAAGGCAAAGAAGTTGAAAACTTTGAAAAAAATTTAGAAGAATGTATAACTAGAATAACCAATACAGAGAAGTGCTTAAAGGAGCTGATGGAGCTGAAAACCAAGGCTCGAGAACTACGTGAAGAATGCAGAAGCCTCAGGAGCCGATGCGATCAACTGGAAGAAAGGATATCAGCAATGGAAGATGAAATGAATGAAACGAAGCGAGAAGGGAAGTCTAGAGAAAAAAGAATAAAAAGAAATGAGCAAAGCCTCCAAGAAATATGGGACTATGTGAAAAGACCAAATCTACGTCTGATTGGTGTACCTGAAAGTGATGCGGAGAATGAAACCAAGTTGGAAAACACTCTGCAGGATATTATCCAGGAGAACTTCCTCAATCTAGCAAGGCAGGCCAACGTTCAGATTCAGGAAATACAGAGAACGCCACAAAGATACTCCTCGAGAAGAGCAACTCCAAGACACATAATTGTCAGATTCACCAAAGTTGAAATGAAGGAAAAAATGTTAAGGGCAGCCAGACAGAAAGGTCGGGTTACCCTCAAAGGGAAGCCCATCAGACTAACAGCGGATCTCTCAGCAGAAACCCTACAAGCCAGAAGAGAGTGGGGGCCAATATTCAACATTCTTAAAGAAAAGAATTTTCAACCCAGAATTTCATATCCAGCCAAACTAAGCTTCATAAGTGAAGGAGAAATAAAATACTTTACAGACAAGCAAATGCTGACCGATTTTGTCACCACCAGGCCTGCCCTAAAAGAGCTCCTGAAGGAAGCGCTAAACATGGAAAGGAACAACCGGTACCAGCCGCTGCAAAATCATGCCAAAATGTAAAGACCATCAAGACTAGGAAGAAACTGCATCAACTAATGAGCAAAATCACCAGCTAACATCATAATGACAGGATCAAATTCACACATAACAATATTAACTTTAAATGTAAATGGACTAAATTCTCCAATTAAAAGACACAGACTGGCAAATTGGATAAAGAGTCAAGACCCATCAGTGTGCTGTATTCAGGAAACCCATCTCACGTGCAGAGACACACATAGGCTCAAAATAAAAGGATGGAGGAAGATCTACCAAGCAAATGGAAAACAAAAAAAGGCAGGGGTTGCAATCCTAGTCTCTGATAAAACAGACTTTAAACCAACAAAGATCAAAAGAGACAAAGAAGGCCATTACATAATGGTAAAGGGATCAATTCAACAAGAGGAGCTAACTATCCTAAATATTTATGCACCCAATACAGGAGCACCCAGATTCATAAAGCAAGTCCTGAGTGACCTCCAAAGAGACTCAGACTCCCACACATTAATAATGGGAGACTTTAACACCCCACTGTCAACATTAGACAGATCAACGAGACAGAAAGTCAACAAGGATACCCGGGAATTGAACTCAGCTCTGCACCAAGCGGACCTAATAGACATCTACAGAACTCTCCACCCCAAATCAACAGAATATACATTTTTTTCAGCACCACACCACACCTATTCCAAAATTGACCACATAGTTGGAAGTAAAGCTCTCCTCAGCAAATGTAAAAGAACAGAAATTATAACAAACTATCTCTCAGACCACAGTGCAATCAAACTAGAACTCAGGACTGAGAATCTCACTCAAAGCCGCTCAACTACATGGAAACTGAACAACCTGCTCCTGAATGACTGCTGGGTACATAACGAAATGAAGGCAGAAATAAAGATGTTCTTTGAAACCAACGAGAACAAAGACACAACATACCAGAATCTCTGGGACACATTCAAAGCAGTGTGCAGAGGGAAATTTATAGCACTAAATGCCCACAAGAGAAAGCAGGAAAGATCCAAAATTGACACCCTAACATCACAATTCAAAGAACTAGAAAAGCAAGAGCAAACACATTCAAAAGCTAGCAGAAGGCAAGAAATAACTAAAATCAGAGCAGAACTGAAGGAAATAGAGACACAAAAAACCCTTCAAAAAATTAATGAATCCAGGAGCTGGTTTTTTGAAAGGATCAACAAAATTGATAGACCGCTAGCAAGACTAATAAAGAAAAAAAGAGAGAAGAATCAAATAGACGCAATAAAAAATGATAAAGGGGATATCACCACCGATCCCACAGAAATACAAACTACCATCAGAGAATACTACAAACACCTCTACGCAAATAAACTAGAAAATCTACAAGAAATGGATACATTCCTCGACACATACACTCTCCCAAGACTAAACCAGGAAGAAGTTGAATCTCTGAATAGACCAATAACAGGAGCTGAAATTGTGGCAATAATCAATAGTTTACCAACCAAAAAGAGTCCAGGACCAGATGGATTCACAGCCGAATTCTACCAGAGGTACAAGGAGGAACTGGTACCATTCCTTCTGAAACTATTCCAATCAATAGAAAAAGAGGGAATCCTCCCTAACTCATTTTATGAGGCCAGCATCATTCTGATACCAAAGCCTGGCAGAGACACAACCAAAAAAGAGAATTTTAGACCAATATCCTTGATGAACATTGATGCAAAAATCCTCAATAAAATACTGGCAAACCGAATCCAGCAGCACATCAAAAAGCTTATCCACCATGATCAAGTGGGCTTCATCCCTGGGATGCAAGGCTGGTTCAACATACGCAAATCAATAAATGTAATCCAGCATATAAACAGAGCCAAAGACAAAAACCACATGATTATCTCAATAGATGCAGAAAAAGCCTTTGACAAAATTCAACAACCCTTCATGCTAAAAACTCTCAATAAATTAGGTATTGATGGGACATATTTCAAAATAATAAGAGCTATCTATGACAAACCCACAGCCAATATCATACTGAATGGGCAAAAACTGGAAGCATTCCCTTTGAAAACTGGCACAAGACAGGGATGCCCTCTCTCACCGCTCCTATTCAACATAGTGTTGGAAGTTCTGGCCAGGGCAATCAGGCAGGAGAAGGAAATAAAGGGTATTCAATTAGGAAAAGAGGAAGTCAAATTGTCCCTGTTTGCAGACGACATGATTGTTTATCTAGAAAACCCCATCGTCTCAGCCCAAAATCTCCTTAAGCTGATAAGCAACTTCAGCAAAGTCTCAGGATACAAAATCAATGTACAAAAATCACAAGCATTCTTATACACCAACAACAGACAAACAGAGAGCCAAATCATGAGTGAACTCCCATTCACAATTGCTTCAAAGAGAATAAAATACCTAGGAATCCAACTTACAAGGGATGTGAAGCACCTCTTCAAGGAGAACTACAAACCACTGCTCAAGGAAATAAAAGAGGATACAAACAAATGGAAGAACATTCCATGCTCATGGGTAGGAAGAATCAATATCGTGAAAATGGCCATACTGCCCAAGGTAATTTACAGATTCAATGCCATCCCCATCAAGCTACCAATGACTTTCTTCACAGAATTGGAAAAAACTACTTTAAAGTTCATATGGAACCAAAAGAGAGCCCGCAACGCCAAGTCAATCCTAAGCCAAAAGAACAAAGCTGGAGGCATCACACTACCTGACTTCAAACTATACTACAAGGCTACAGTAACCAAAACAGCATGGTACTGGTACCAAAACAGAAATATAGATCAATGGAACAGAACAGAGCCCTCAGAAATAACGCCGCTTACCTACAACTATCTGATCTTTGACAAACCTGAGAAAAACAAGCAATGGGAAAGGATTCCCTATTTAATAAATGGTGCTGGGAAAACTGGCTAGCCATATGTAGAAAGCTGAAACTGGATCCCTTCCTTACACCTTATACAAAAATCAATTCAAGATGGATTAAAGATTTAAACGTTAGACCTAAAACCATAAAAACCCTAGAAGAAAACCTAGGCATTACCATTCAGGACATAGGCGTGGGCAAGGACTTCATGTCCAAAACACCAAAAGCAATGGCAACAAAAGCCAAAATTGAAAAATGGGATCTAATTAAACTAAAGAGCTTCTGCACAGCAAAAGAAACTACCATCAGAGTGAATAGGCAACCTACAACATGGGAGAAAATTTTCGCAACCTACGCATCTGACAAAGGGCTAATATCCAGAATCTACAGTGAACTCAAACAAATTTACAAGAAAAAAACAAACAACCCCATCAAAAAGTGGGCAAAGGACATGAACAGGCACTTCTCAAAAGAAGACATTTATGCAGCCAAAAAACACATGAAAAAATGCTTATCATCACTGGCCATCAGAGAAATGCAAATCAAAACCACTATGAGATATCATCTCACACCAGTTAGAATGGCAATCATTCAAAAGTCAGGAAACAACAGGTGCTGGAGAGGATGTGGAGAAATAGGAACACTTTTACACTGTTGGTGGGACTGTAAACTAGTTCAACCATTGTGGAAGTCAGTGTGGCGATTCCTCAGGGATCTAGAACTAGAAATACCATTTGACCCAGCCATCCCATTACTGGGTATATACCCAAATGACTATAAATCATGCTGCTATAAAGACACATGCACACGTATGTTTATTGCGGCATTATTCACAATAGCAAAGACTTGGAACCAACCCAAATGTCCAACAATGATAGACTGGATTAAGAAAATGTGGCACATATACACCATGGAATACTATGCAGCCATAAAAAATGATGAGTTCATATCCTTTGTAGGGACATGGATTAAATTGGAAACCATCATTCTCAGTAAACTATCGCAAGAACAAAAAACCAAACACCGCATATTCTCACTCATAGGTGGGAATTGAACAATGAGATCACATGGACACAGGAAGGGGAATATCATACTCTGGGGACTGTGGTGGGGAGGGGGGAGGGGGGAGGGATAGCATTGGGAGATATACCTAATGCTAGATGACGAGTTAGTGGGTGCAGCGCACCAGCATGGCACATGTATACATATGTAACTAACCTGCACAATGTGCACATGTACCCTAAAACTTAAAGTATAATAAAAAAAAAAAAGAAAAAAAAAAAAAAAAAGAATGGAACCAGGGTTCTAAACTTTCATTATATTTTATAGTTTTTGGTAATTAATGACTTTGAATCTTCTCAGAGTGTGTAATGTGGTCAAACAGACATATATACGTTTATATACACACATATATGTGTGTATATGTCTACATATGTGTACGCATACATGTACACATATATACATGATAGTTTTCTCCTTTCTTAAAGGACAAAATATATATATATATCTAAGCATTGTCATTACTTTTAAAATTCAAGTTTCTCAAAGTTTTGTTTTTTACTTAATACAAAAGTAAACTGGTTCACACTATTATATATATGTACACACTATATATATTATATATATATACACACACACACTATATATATACTCACCTGGTTCACATTATAAATATATATATACACACACACACACACAAGTTATATATATATAACTTGTCCTTTAAGAACATAAATATATATATAACTTTTTATTTCATTTTATTTTATTTTTTTGAAACAGAGTCTCGCACTGTTGTCCAGGCAGGAGTGCAGTGGCATGATCTCGGCTCACTGCAACCTCCACCTCCTGGGTTCAAGCGATTCTCATGCCTCAGCCTCCTGAGTAGCTGAGGTTACAGGCATGTGCCACTACGCCAGGCTAATTTTTTGTATTTTTAGTAGAGACAGGGTTTCACTATGTTGTCCAGGCTGGTCTTGAACTCCTGGCCTCAAGCAATCCACCCGCTTCAGCCTCCCAAAGTGCTGAGATCACAGGCATGAGCCACCATGCCCAACATATATATATATATATATATATATATATATAACACACACACACACATATATGTTATATGTATATACAACTGTCCTTTAAGAAAGAGGAAAACCACCGTATACTGATCATCAGTTATGTACCCAACACGTTACATATATTATGTCTAATCTTTACACCTACATTGCAAGGTAAAGATTAATATCTCCATTTCACAGATAAATAAATTGATCAGAAAAAGTCAAAAGGTTTATTCAAGTTAACGTGGACAGTAAGCAGCAGAGATGTACAAACATTGTCCAATCAAAACCAGAACAAACAGAAATAAGAGTTTGCAGTCTTTAGACTTATCTCAACTCCTGCTTCTTATCTGTTTATAACACTTTCTTGGCCTGGACTTGACCATTTCTATAAACTTTATCTTTCAAATTTTCATATTCTTGAAAACTGAAACCTGGAAGTGTCTCTTAACTCAGTGTCTAATGGATAATTAGCATCAATTTTTGGGGTACCTCTCATCATTTTTCTAACTTCCTTCCCCTCTCTTTAAGCTTGGTCTTCTCTGCCCATCATCTTCCACTGGTGCTGCCCGAATGTGACCCAGTTAGGACCCAAGTCTATGTGCAGTCATTATGTGTCGCTATGATTCAAAAATACAAAGCCTCCTCATTCACGAAGATTAGTAAATGTTCCAAATCCTGGGAAAAGAACAAAATCTTTCTGGCTGTGAATTTGTAAGCACTCATCAACGTCAACAAAATCCAACTCTAAGGTTCTGAGCATACACATCCAATCCAGTACCTTTGTAGTTTGATACACATTTCACAATCCTTTTTTGTTTTGAAAGTCATATTTTATTCAATTATAAGATGGGAACATGCTGTTCAAGATCATGAATTTAGAGAATAAGTGGAAAAACCTCTCCTCAAACCTCACTTACGTTCACATCTTTCTTAGTATTTTCATGGTAACTTGACTGCTCCAAAAATTACAGAGGATGTTGATAATTTACCAACTTTTACATTTTGTACCTAATAATTGGGCCAAATAGTATCAAAACATATTCCTTGTTAACTACAAGATTATCAGCCAAAAGAATCTAAGTGCTATAGTAGAAAAAGCATGGGTTTTGGGGTTAAACAGCCCCCAGTTAGAATCCTAATTTCTGTACTCAGTAGCTCTGACACCAAACAAATTGCTTATCTTCTCTGTGCCCCTTTTTCCTCACTCTTAAAAATGGCAATTTAAATGTCTATTTTATGGGCTTGATATAGGTAACAGAAATTATGTAAGAACTTCTCAGAAAATAATAAACATGATTATTCATAGCAATCAGATAGCTAGAATGAGGGCAAAAAAAAATGAGGTATGTCTAACTTTGGATGGGCTTAAGCAGTTGGGAATGAGGGCAATATGGGGAAAACGAAGAGTGACCACATGAGTTCTCTTCCTTCTCGACAAGTCAGAGTGGTTATTAGGGGATGAATGTACTTAGTGAGGAGGAGAGCAGCAAAACTGGGAAATTCTGGGTCCAGAAGAAGTTGAGATGTGAAGAAATAAGTTTCTTTCCTTATTTAGTTCAGCCTACTAAGTGTCAGAGGCTTTACCTACTTAATTCTCAGAACAAATCTAAAAGGCAGGTATTGTTTTCCCTGAGAGTCAAAGAGGTCAATAACTTGTCTAAGATCACACAGTGAGTCACAGAGCAGATTTTCTAACTTATCAAAATTGTGGACTTTGTATAACCAGTCACTGCCCGGAACTCTGCCTTTCAAGATATTTGCAACAGGTTGAGACAAGCCACACCTTCACTTCCTGCAATATAGCAGACGATATATTCTGAAGGACTATTTCACCATGAAACAACTACAATCTTTTTTTTTAATTAGGTAAGCACTCAAATTACTTTTATCTAATAAAATAAGCAGGAATTTTAAGCGTTTGCTGTTTCATCTTATACGTTATTTTTCCTGGGCCTTCATTTACAGGGTATAAAACTTTAAGGAAACATTCTCAACTAACATTCTTATTAGATGTAAATGATTCAAATTACAAATAATACTAACGTAAGCATTGTCATTACTTTTAAAATTCAAGTTTCTCAAAGTTTTATTTTTTACTTAATACAAAAATGACCTGGTTCACACTATTAGCTGCCCAACAAACTGTTTAAAAAAAAATTCTTTGTTAAAGAGCAGATTACAAGAAATGCTTTCCATCTCTTATTTAAAAAAAAGAAGATTCTGATACACATAATGAATCTAAATCAAAATTCATAAGTGGTGGCTGAAATCCTGTCAACTTTCAGTCCAATACTATAGAAATCCACAGTTATAATGCATAAACAATTCAAAATTAAAGTTTATAATGGAAATGTCAACAAGTCATAACTAGTACACATTATTACTGATGAGTTCCACTATACTTCAAGCACAGTAGATGTGCATATCTGATAGACTGCTTAGAAAATTAAAGCTATCAGAGCTATAAAAAAGGAATACACAAATATGAACATAGCAATGCCAAAGGATTTGAGCCGTTAAAAAAAAGTGAATAATGAGGTCAAGAGATCAAGAGCATACTGGCCAACATGGTGAAACCCCGTCTCTACTAAAAATACAAAAATTAGCCAGGTGTGGTGGCTGGCACCTGTAATCCCAGCTACTCAGGAGGCTGAGGCAGGAGAATCACTTGACCTGAGAGGTGAAGTTTGCAGTGAGCTGAGATCGTGCCACTGCACTCCAGCCTGGTGACAGAGTGAGACTCTGTCTCAAAAAAAAAAAAAAAAAAAAAAAAGTGGATAAGATGTGATGTAAACACATCTGATAGATCTCTCTGTAAGCCACTGTCCACTGATTTATAAAGCTATGGTTTTATAATTCTTTTAAAAAGGAATTTTTTTCTACACTGATGCATACAGTAATTTCATTGTACATTGTTGACTACAACACAATCTTCAAATCCTCTTGCAGAGCTTGTATGTATCATCAGAATTTCTCCAGAAAGTCAGCTTGCCATATTTTCAGCAGCCTGTGACAGAAAAGAACTTCTTAAACATGGCACCGTAGAATAATAGGCTGATTAATTTAAGTACATCAAAATTAATTTCAAATGATGTCAGCTGGGATGGTAGAGTAAGGACCTTTAAAATGTCCTTTTCCATAAAAACAAGAACATTGGCAGAAACAAAAAGTCAAAATCAACTTTTTCAGAATCCTGAAAATGAATCAACTGCATACAACAATCTTGGCAGCAAAAAAGTGGCTGAATGTTCAGAGAGCTGCTCAACGGTGGTCTTGTAAATGAACAACCCACAATTACAATGAAAACAAGCAACCTAGCAGCTGCTGGTGTCCAAATAAGGTAAGAGCTCTTTCAAAGCCCTATCCGAAGAATTGTCATTATTTGACCTGTCTGCCGGTTTCCTGGAAAACACCACTCACAAGGCTTGTTTTTATTTAACCTGACTCAGAACACACCCAGTGCAATCAACATTTTCCCAGGTCATTTGTCAAAAACAATCAGCAGTAGTTGTTTAACATCATAGCTGCCCGAGCAGTTAAACATTTGATAATTCCAAAATGTAGTCATTCCACATTTAGGAATATACCATAGAGAAACTCTTGCATTTATGTTTTGTAAGTTGGACGGAAATCTACCGCCTCATCTGTAATAGCAAAAGACAAGAAATAACCCAGATGGTCATTGGACAGTAGAGTGGATAAATTGTAGTATATTCATATAATGTTTTATAACTTTATTAAGCATTCAAACATATAAAATGCTACAACTATACTTAGTATTATCAAATATTACAAAAATAAAGTATATATGAATTTTTTAAAGGGAGGAACTATTATCTACTTAAGAACCAAAATATGAGATATAAAAAGTACATCTGGGGAGACGAAGACCAGTGAAGTCTGGACTTGCTTGTTACTAGAAAGGTAGTTAGGATTTGTATATAAGACCAAGAGTGCGGCAGTTAAGGAAAAAAGACATGAGGAGCAAATGTGCAGAGGGGGCCATTGGTATGACAGGAGAGATTCAGTATGAACCTATCAAATCATTGCACAACTCTAACAGTACATTTATCAGTCACTGTTTTATGTATGTGTCAGTGGTATAGATACATACATATATTATATGAAATCTCTAGCATTTAATAGCCACACTTCACAGATGAGTAAACCAAGATTCAGCAGATTAAGTGACCTTCACAAAGTGATGTAGTCAGATGAGTAGCAGCACTGGTATCCAAATTCATCTTGGATACTTGGGTCTTTTTAAATAATTGATACATTTATAATTATGAAATGCTCCTCTGTATACAGTGAGTCTCAAACTGTAGCATGAATCAAAGTCACTCGGAGGGCTTGCTTGATGAAACAGACTTCTGGACTTCAATTTTAAATTGATTCAGTAAGTCTAAAATGGGACCTGAAATTTGCATTTCTAATAAGTTCCTGATTTATTGATGCTCCTGGATAAGGAACCACATTAGGAAAACCAGTTTCGTATCTAATTTAGCTGTTATTAATGTACCCATTCCATCTTTCTTATGATTAGTGTTTGCATGGTATATTATTTTCATCCTTTTACTTTTAAAATAAATGTCGTTATATTTAAAGTGGTTTTCTTAGAGACAGGAAATAGTTTCAGTCTGACAATCTCTTTTCATTAGAGTGTTTGGACAATTTATAATTAATGTAATTACAGATATGATTGGACTTAGATCTACTCGCTTGCTATTTGTTCCTATTTTGTCCCATCTGTTCTTTCTTCCCTTTTCCTCTTTTCATATCTTCTTTTGGATTAATAGAATAATTTTCAGTATTCCATTATATCAACATTATTGGCTTATTAGTTATACCTATTTGTCTATTTTTAGTGGATGTTTTTAGAATTAAAATTTTTATCTCTATCTTTTCAGAGTTTACCTTCATATAGAATTATACCACTTCAATTATACCTATAAGAATCTCGCATCTATATTTTTCCTCACATCCTTTGTGCTATTGTTGTCATACATTTATTTTACTTGTATATATCCTGTCAACTCCATAACACATTTTTATTTCTTTGCTTCACATAGTTATTTTTAATAATTAAACGTAGAAAACTGCCTTTTATATTTACCTATATATTTACTCATTATGATGCTCTTCGTTTCTTTGTATTGATACGTTACCAGTCATTATCATTTTCCTTCTACTTGAAGAACTTCCCTTAACATTTCCTGTAGTGCTTTGTCTTCTGACAGTCAATTCTCTCAATTATTGCCTTGTCTGAAAAAGTCTGCACCATTTTTTATTTTTGGAAGTTATTTTCACTAGATATTGAATTCTAAATTGATAATGCCTTTTTTCTTTCAACATATTAAATGTGTCACTCCATTGTCTTCTCTCGATATGTAAATATATATATATATTTAGAGAGATTTATTTATGTAAATATAAATGTTTATATAAATTTTATAATGTTTAATAATATAAGATTATGTTTATATAAGGTTACATTTTATAAATATAAATAAATCTCTATAAGTACATATTATTTCTCTACATATATAGAAAAAAGTCAATAAATGTTTCTAAAATATATATATTTTAGAAATATATTTATATATATATATATATTTATATATATGTAAGACAGGGTCTTGCCCCATCACCCAGGCTGGAGTGCAGTGGTATGATCATGGCTCACCCTGACCTCCCAGGCTCAAGCAATCCTCTCAACTCAGCCTCCCAAGTAGCGGGGACCACAGGTGTGTGCCACTGGTATTGGCTAATTTTTTGTAGAGACAAGGTCTCCCTGTGTTGCTCAGGCTGGTGTCAAACTCCTGGGCTCAAGCCATCCTCCAACCTCAGCCTCCCAAAGTGTTGGGATTAGTCAAGTGATTTACAGATCAGTTTGATCTTTTCAAAGTTTGATTTTAAGTTTTGTTTAGGGTGGGTCTAGTGTACCCTTATCTGTAGGACTAACTGAGTCCTACTATTAAAGTGGCTTCACTGATTTCCCCAGGTGTTAAAAGACATCTTGCCATTCAGGCTGGATGAAATTCAAACCTCTGCTAGCCCTATGTAATCTCTGAGAATTGTTCAGTCTACAGTTCCTTGGTGGTGCATATGCAGTTCAGTATTCATCAGCAGACTCGAGGGGTCTTCTCTCCCAATTTCTGGAGTGCATTCTCTATGTAACTTCCTCCTCTTCCTTACTTTTCCCTGAAAATTATAGCCACCTCTAACTCCCTGAACTTTAATCTCTATCTCTCAACTCAGTGAGACCACTGCATTCTACTTGGTTCCTTTCCCCTGTGCTGTGTCCTGGAAATTACCTAAAGGGAGAAAGCAGGCAAGACTTGGGGGCTTGCACCATCCATTTTCTTCCTTCCTGGACTATTTCCTACACTACCTAGTGCTCAACGAATGAAACCATCTTTTTCATACATTTTGTTCAGTTTTATAGTTGATCACAGCAAGAAGCAAAATCCAGTACTAGTTACTGCAATATGACCAGAAACAAAAGTGATCCTGGGATATTATATTTATATACTAACAAAAAGAGACAAGAGCTTAGATTTTAATCCTCATGGACTGGGAGCTGTCTTGCATAAATCAGCAAATCCTTTTTCTATGGTATATTATGACCTCCTTAAAATGTTTTGGTGTTCTTATACCATAATGCTATAATCTAGAAAATCACCCCAGAGATGATACATATTGGAAAGACTATTACTTATGGTCCTCCTAAGATATCCCATTAACTTCCAAGTTGCGACCTTCTACCTACACACTAACCACTTCAACATTTTAATTTCTGGTTCAGACACCTTTATTGGGCCTTGACCCCATCCCGTTATCTACTAGACATCTCCCCTTGGCTCCCCAGTTTCAACAGGCCTAGTTATTTCCTTTCCATCAATCACACCACCATCTCTTCTGCAACCAGATTTTCCTTCCCTATTCAAAGTCACTTCTTAAACCAGATGCTTAAAAAAATCACCCTATACTATTCCTTTTCAGCCATACTCCATATGCAAAGCAGTCACCAAACCTTATGATTTCTCCCTTCTAGCTGTTGCTCACATGTCTTCCCCACGTCTATAATTTAGGTTTCTAGTATTTTTTGCATGGACTAGTACAGTACTATGGTAGCTGTTCTTCTCTGCACATTGCCTTAATTACTTCTGACCTATCTTCTATATTTCCATTCAAAAGATATTCTAAGATGCAATTTGGTCTTTATCCCTATTAAAAT
Source organism: Pan paniscus (assembly GCF_029289425.2). Lineage (NCBI taxonomy): Eukaryota > Metazoa > Chordata > Mammalia > Primates > Hominidae > Pan > Pan paniscus. The sequence goes on from NC_073258.2 coordinate 103,659,543, forward strand.
CCCTTCACTAAAGCCATATCATTTATGAGATAAACATAAAGTTTCATGACAATAAATTTTGTTAATGACCTGGTATCTCCTTCTCATCTTTTCCCTTTTTGTTTTATGCTCCAATTTTACAAAAATATTATTTTAGTGAGTCTTTGAGGAGGCTCCATTTCCACCTGGAATCCCTTTAGCTACGTCTCCACCTAACAAATCCCTCTCATATTTTAAAAACACATCTCAAATGTTGTTTCCCATAGGAAATGTTCTGTGGCCCCCAAATCTTTTTGCAGAGATATAATTACCCCTCTATTTTGTAAATGCTTCTATTGATCTACTTATTACATTGCATTATAATTTGTTTATATGTCTTGTTTGTCTTTACCATATTTTGTGCCTTTGAAGACATAGATTCCTAGTCATCTTTGAAACCCTCATGCCTATCACAGGGACTCAAATCTAGTATCAACATCAAAAATGTGAATCTGGGAAACTTTATGCAGCCCAAACATGGTACATCCTTTCCTTTCTTCTGTAAAGGCACAGGATTCCTCACTGTCCTATTACAGTATAAGGGTAGAAGCAGAATCAGAAAGACGAAACTACAGTTCTGGCAGGCTTGAGAAATTGTCTACTAATTTAAGGTTTTTTCTACTTGTAGTCCACAAGGTAGACAGTCCTGTTCTCTTCCTTGTTGACTAATTTGTGCTGAAGTATAATTTTTAAAGGCTAAAAATATGATTTTATGCAAATATGAAATGAACTTGTTAAAGATATTCTTTAACTCACTAGCTAATGAGGGAATCAGTTCAAAGAAGGGCCTGAAGAACAGACATATATACAGTAAGGAATGTGAAAGAAATTTCTTAATGATATAAATAGGTAATATCTTTATAGGACGGTAAAATGTAATGTTTGAGAGCATCTCTTCTATCTGGCACAAATGAATTTTATCCCTAAGAGGTAAGATTTATTTGCATTGATATAGAAAAAACCTTTCGTGTAACTGTCAGTTCTCTACTATTTCTACCCTTACAGATTTATAAATTAGTCTACCCAATAAAAAGTCAAAGATGCATACCCTCATAAAATCAGTTACTCCAGAATATTAGTTACATAATGTGCAGCCCTCAATTGTAAAGACACCTGTAATTTCCAAGTCTTGAACATTTTCTTTCCTGACATCAATGAAATAATACTCCTCCATTTCCCAGAGAAAAAGTGATATTCCCCAGGCGGGACATACATGCAACTCTTAAGACATTTTGAAGAGTTTTAATTGAAAAGTAAAAATGCAAAGCTTTATAGAGTGAAATGCCAGAAGTTTTAGCTTTAACTTTTTCCACTTTATAAATCTAAAAGGCACAATCTTGTGGTAGTTAATAGCATAGATTCTGGTGTCAGGCTGCCTGACTGTGCATCAAGCTCCAAGGCTACCTGACCTAGAGCAAGGTAAAAACTCTTGATGCTTTAGTTATCTCATCTGAAAAATGAGAATGACGGTACTTACCTCATGTTTGTAATCAGGATTAAATGAGCTATTTTCATTTTATATTTTGTGTATATACAGCCTTGGAACAGTGCCTGGCACATGGTTAACATTATAAGGATTTGTTTAACAAAATTTGAAAGTACGCCACGGATAGAAGAAAAGGAAGAAAGGTTCACATTTAAGTCTTTGAAGGCATCTTTATGAACATTCATGATAGCGACTCTGGACTTTTATTCCTATTCAGTTGTCATTTAAGAGAAATGCCTCCCTCCTGAGTTACCTAAGGCCAAAGACAATTCATGCAGATACCATTCAATTTTTTTTGATGATGATTCTGAAGGGAATTTTCTTCTTTTGAGGGAAATCCAGCATTTAGTAACCTGTGGGGAATAACATTTCTTATAGTGGTGAATCGATTCTACTCTTTGCAAAGACAACTCTAATAATACTGAAGGAGCACATACTTGAGTTAAGAATGGATCTGAGCACAGCGGCTCATGCCTGTAATCCCAGCACTTTGGGAGGCCTAGGTTGGGGGTATCACTTGAGGTCAGAAGTTCAAGACCAGCATGGCCAACATGGTAAGACCCCCGTCTCTACTAAAAATACAAAAATTAGCTGGGCGTGGTGGCTGGCACGTGTAATCCCAGCTAATCTGGAGGCTGAGTTGGGAGAATCTCTTGAACCCAGGAGGCGGTGGTTGCAGTGAGCCGAGATTGTGCCACTGCACTCCAGCCTGGGCGGCAGAGTGAGACTCTGTTTCAAAAAAAAAAGAAAAAATATCTGAGACATGAAGGACAAAGAGCTCTATCTCCCTCTAGGTACTTTCTGAGCCTCATATTTCCCCTGATTTCAGTTCATTTCACTAGCCAAAAATGATCATCCAGCTTGAAATGGACTTGGCCATTTCTGCAAACTTAAGTACATCAATCAGCAATGATTTACTAATAAATTGAAAACTAAAAGCATTCCACAAACCCGTAAGCTATAAGTGAGAGCTCTACAATGTATGCAACCCAGAAGATAGGGGAACTATGTGTCAGGGTAGTGGAGAAAATGGACACAGGACAGGCCACACTGCCAGAATGATGTGCTTACCATGCATTGTGTGGTTTTTCACAATAAACCTATGAGGTGGGTACCTCCTAAGTTTATTTCCTCCTAAATTTAAGGAAGCTTAGATTTAATTGCTTGTTAAGGTCACACAGCAATTACACTGTGAGACTTGACTGTGGATTTTACCAGAACGGGAAATTCCCATTTCATCCCTTCTCTCCAGTCTTGTGGCTGTACTCTGTAAGTACTCCTTGGGGTTGTGTGTAGCCTAGAGGATGTTTTCTTGCCTTGAGACCAAGGACACAAGTGGTGTTACCCAAGTGACCAAAAGAAATCTAAGCTTTTATTTCTACTTGCCATATTTCTATTCATCTCTTGATACAGTCAGAGAGACTTGTTTTTATTTAGGAGTAGGTTCAGAGTTATTTTCAAAATACACATTCTGTTTCTCGAGAAAAATATATTAAAAACCAAATGATTTTTTTTTCAATTTTATTTGAGCCAAAATATATATACTTAATTTTAGTTATGCCAGAAGTAAGTATAATTTCTCAGTCCAAGGATGTTAGGAACCAACTTACAGAGCATGCTTCAAATAGAATTCTCTTGGCCTTTGAAGGTAACTATTTTCAAACTTAATAGTAGAGTCAAGCAAGAATGGACAATTAGAGTTTTCAAAATTGAAAAATATTATGTATTTTATATAATCATTACCTATGGTTTACAGATTTTATTTTTATGATACATATCTCTAAGTAGTGGTACACTGAGGACATAGCAAATATGCAATAAATACTTATTAAGCTGAAGTGAACTAACAAAAACCATTAATTACACCATTTCTAACAACCAAACCAGCTATTGCTTTTCAGTGTTTTGGTGATACGTTGGAGTAGGAAGTCATATTCAAATTGGTTAGATCCTTGGAAGAAATAGTAGTATTCTGAAAATGAAAACAAATTAAATAGTTTAATTCCCTCCCTGTATTTCTTTACAACAACAACAACAACAACACAAATCTCTTCTCATAGATTATCTAGAATAGATGACCTATGGGCTGTGGTTCATGCCCTTAACTACACACTTTGAGAGGCTGAGATGGGAAGACTGCTTGAGGCCAGGAGTTTGAGATCAGCCTGGCCATCATCACAAGACCCCATCTCTATTTTTTCATCAAAAAATAACAAATAAAAAATAAGATGAGATGTGATTTGAGGATATAAATGTTGAGGGCCCTTGGTATCATGCCCCCAAAACGTCTACCAACAGCCAGTCATACTCCAAGTGGAGGACTCATGAGACAGGATATTGGACCCAGCTAGGGCACACAGGGGCTTTGATGGAGGAAACAACACTGGGGAGGGGAGGGAATACAAACAAAAAATCTTGGCCCCATGAACAGTTGCCTAGGCTGGTCTTGTTTGAAGACATACAATACAAACTCAAGCTTTTCTTAACCCACCCGCAGTCCCCAGTCCATGAGGGCCTATCAGGGCAGAAGGGACTATAGGAAAGGTCAAGAGTGCAAGGTGTAGGAAAGGGTGAGACTCCAGACTGCCTGAGTCTTGGCTGCCATGTGCTCGCTTGCACATACTGTGTGGCTGATGTGGTAAAAGGAAATTCCAGAGACTCAGGTACATGAGAAATAGGAACAATCACATTCCCTCTGCCTGCTAGACAACCCTGGGAATATACCACTTGTGCCACCAGCCCCTGCTCATTCTAGCTCTCCTATTCAGAGCCACGTACAGTGTGAGTTTTTCCTTGCGGCCCTATGGGGAACTGCAGAGACCTGTCCCTTTCCAATTTGGAGCCCTATTCTCTAATCTTAGAGGATTTATAGCTTTGAAATGTTATTTCCAGTATCTTCATGGTTTCCTCATCTACTTACTGTTTTTAGAGTAGAAGACTGCATCAATTTTAGGCCCGATTCCTTGGAAGTTCTTGGTAATCAGTTTGGGATAACCAGGGTCCATCATCTGTCTCCTTTCATCATACCTGAGCAAAGAAGTAACCAGCAGGAACTCAATCAGAAAGTGGCTTTCCTGACATGCACCACAAACCCACCTTCTCTACTGAAGAGCTCTTCCCCAAAGGACTTAAGTTGCTCTGATGAAGAAAACCAAGGACCTAAACAGTTCACTGATTTCCTCTAAGTCCCTATAGGACTCAAACCTATGCTTCCTGACTCTGGTTAAATCTTTTTCCCACTACCCCATAATACTTCCTCTAGTGCTTGGTCCTGCTTTATAGAGTCTGGCATAGAAGGTGATTTGGCTACAGCATAGGCCCCAGTGACCGATTCTTCAGTTGCCTGTCATTGCCTTCTTTTCAAAGCTATTCACTGAGACAAAAATACCCATTTCCCCCGAGAAGATAATAAACAGGTCAAGGGGCTAAGAGCCAGGGAACCAAAGGGTTTTATACACACGTTTGAGAGAAATTGAAAATAAACACTTTTGTTTCCAGGCTGTATGGTCATATCCTGGTTTCTCTCTTAAATTCTCTTTTACCAGCAAGTGAAAAGAGCTTTGTGTCTCTCTAGACTTCCAAGTGGCAACTGAATCTAACTGTTATCTTGTGTTTATCAATTTGGTTCTCTAAGTATTTATGGCTTGCTTAGCACTCTCTCAATGGCCTTTAAGGGAAAAATCCTGGGCCAAGTAGGAGCGGAAAACTAAACAGAAACACTGTTCAGAGTTGAAATGCCAATGTTCATAATAACAGGCTACAGCAAACTACGCCCATTTGTGAGCTCTTTGGAAAGTGTTATTTGCTAAAATCAAGTTTTGTTTCTCAAACAGAGCTAAGGGCTGGTGGACAAATTCAAGTCATAAGCACCCGGTATTCAATTGGAATTAGATGTTGTGTTTTAAATGCTTAAGAATAAATAACAGTTGTAAATGTAAGCTTAACATATATGTTATGTCTCATGTCAACCAAGCAAGCAATCTAGGAAATGACTGGCTTACTCAGAAGAAGGAATAGAGAATCCTCTCCTCCTTCAAAATGTAGACAATTGAGACAACAGAGACAGACACTCAAATGAGCTCCTATCCTCACTTGACCATATGACTTTCTTTTAAGGAAGATCTTGCAGGACCTCCTGACCTCCTGTCATTTAGAGGATCGTTGTCTCATTTTGTCTTTTGAATCCAGTGATTACAGAAAGGAATCTGGAAATCCATAACCCTCGAAACTGACTGTAGATTAAATACTTGGTCTTCTACATCTATGACACTATTTTCCAATGTGTTTCCACTATGATTAATAAGATGACATTTTATTTAGAGTGTTTTTTTAAAAAAAAAAAAACACACATTATCTACTGTTTCACATATCAGAAACCAAAAACACAAAGAACTAAGTTGACAATAACTATTTCAGTCCTATATTCTCTTAATCTCTCTCCCTGGAAGGTCAAGGAGCTTTGGGAACTTGCACAGAAAATGTGCCTTCTAGAAAACCTCATTCCATACCTGTTTCACAATCTGAGGGGTCGAATGACCAACCATTAAAACTCACCTCCAATACTGGTTATCTACAAAGAAGTAGGTCCTATAAAAACGTGGGTTAAAAACAGCTGCATCAATTTTTTTCACAAAGTTAGGAAAACCAAAAGAATGTATGCTCTTGGGATAATTTGGCTCTGGTCTTAAATTTCTAATTAACCAGTATTTGTCATCTGTGAAGACAAAGAAATAGGGTAAATTTGAATTATACAGAAAGAGTAATAAGAAAATATTGATTTACTATAAACAACATAATTCCTTTCCAACAGTTATAATATTTATTGCTTATTGATCTTAAACATAGTCTCTTTTCTATGGTTCCCATGGTTTTTTTCACAAGTATTACTATTTTGTAGTTTACAAACTTTTCCCAGAAGTTGTATATATTACTTAGGTATTTAGGCTATTTTAGTTTACACTTCAGAGCGAGCCACTATTAATAAAATCAAGAGTGCTTTCTTGGTCTATATCTATTAAAAAGTAGTAGTCTCTTCTCAATTTATTCTCTTCCTTGAAGTAAACTCAATGGCAAAACTAAAGATTAGAATTACCTTTAAAAAGAAAAACTTGATTTCTGGCTTCAATTTCATAAGCAGCTTCAATGCCAGATGGCAAGGTTGGCCATAAGGAAGAAATTAAATTAACACTGGTCTTTGGTCTCTCAGAAGCCTTCAGCCAGAAGAACCTGACATGAAAGACATTTGACACATGTTAAAAGACAATGTAGACTCAAGAACCATGGCACGTGAATGGGAGGGAACTGTGAAAAGACCCAATATTTCTTTCCATTGTCTTCACATTCTGTTCCATGGATGTCTGATGTTCATGGATCCACAAGAAAAGGATATCAATCAACTCTGTGATAATAACAATGACTTTAACAAGCAATCTGGTATACAGAAATACCCTGGAGCTTGGAATCCAGGGATCTAAGCTTCTGGTTTGACCCTACAATCCACTCACCAGTTTTGTAACCTCAAGGAAGTCACTATCCTCAAGTGTCTCAGTCTTATAATCTCAAAAATGGGAAATATTTGTCCTACTTGACAAATGTTAGTCTTCCCAACTGCCCCTCCTTACCACCAATATCTGCTTCAGTCTGTGTTCTAAGAAAGAAACCATAAGTTATCCTGGAATTCTCTCCTCCATAACCAGGAAATCAAGTCTCTTGCATAGGTACTGTTTTACAGTCTTGGTTTCAGACTTCACCATTTTTATCTATGATTAAAATAGTCTGGCTTCTGTTTCTTATCTTCTAAATCCCCATCCCAGATTCCTACTGCAAATCGTTTTTTACACACCAGTTTTCTAGTTAAAACACAAATGTAATTACACCTGTCTCCTGCTTCAAAACCTTTAAGATCTCCTCACTGCCTACAGAATCGAGTCCAAGTTCCTGCTTACAAGTTTCATCTACTTCATTTTCAATTATTTTCCACTGTTTTCTGACAAAAAAAATTTAAAGGCAGAAACTTTAATATTGGTTAGATATGAAAATGATCCTACCTGTCTTTGAAGAAAAAGATCTTATTTCCCACGGTAGTGACAGCATCAAAACTCAAATTGGGGTCACAGAGAGCTGGTTCTGAATTGGCAGGATTTGGCAAGCGTTGGTTCTCTTTTGGGTCTCCTGAAAATACATTTCGAGAAGCATTAGTAAACAAAATCTGCATTTTAGTTCAGAGGAGGAACAGTTATGTTTTAAATACTCAATTTTCTTAATGAACATTGCATCAAAATCATTTTAAGCTTTCTATAACATTCACAGGAAGTATAAAGTAAGGTTTTTTTTCCATACGGTTGCAATATCATGGAGGAAGAAAATCTGATTATCTTTACTTTCCTTTTCCAGTTATAATAGATTGTTTAATGTGTGGGCCTTCATCAGTAAGGCAATGGTATCTTGGATAGAAAGAACACCAGACTTGAGGCCTCTGGTTCTGCCTCTGGCTCTGACGTTAACATACTAGATCTCTTGTCCTCATCTGTATAATGAAGATAATACCTGTGTCACCTGCCACACAGGGTTCTTATGCGGCTTAAAAAAAAGACAGATATTAACGTTTTATCCAAATATAGATATTGTTAGACTACTCATAAAAGCGAGTATCTTTATATGGCAAAATGATAAAGAAATTCAACTCACCATACAGGGACTGAATGCCACGTATGTCATCAGCAGAGAGGCGAAATGTGTTGATGTCAACATATTTGTAGGTGGGGAACATTACGGCCTTTGGATCACTGGAATGGCCGAGACCTAAGGAATGGCCAATCTCGTGAACAGCAGTGAGGAACAAGTTTGTGCCTAAGAAGAAACCAACCAAAAGACAGAAAGCTGTGAAATGCATTATCATCTTGGACAATAACACAATATCTGACACAGTGAAAAAGAAAGATTTGAGAATCTTTTACTTATTTCTTTACTCTTTTGAGTTGGGTTTCTCAATCTCAGCACTTCTGACATTACAGGCCAGTAGTCTGGGCTGTTCTGTGCATTATAGTTGTTTAGAAATCTCAGGTTTTACCCCTAAATGCAAGTAGCAAATCCTTTTTGTTTTGACAACCAAAAAATGTCTCCAGACATTGTCAGATATCTCCTTGGGGACAAAATTGCCTAGGGTTAGGGACCTCTGTACTAGTAGACAAATGAAATATATTCTGTTGTAAAAATTCCTAGAATAACTCACAGCTGCGTTCAACAGTTTTCATTGCTTCTAAATAATTCTCAACTCTCACGACTCAAATCTATTTTTAGTCTTCATGAAGCTTTACTAGATATAGAAAAAAATGTCTTTAGCAACCGTCTTTTCGTAAACCCAAATATAAGGCTATCATTAAGTTTCAGGTACTGTGAGTCACTGAGAAATGTAACACATTATGTCTAATTCTCATACAAATGAAAGGAAGCCACTGTGCTCTCCATTACAGATGAGGAAACAGTATTTATAAGATTAAATCAAATTAAGTGCTTGAGCCAAGATTAATGTTTCTGCTTTTACTACACATGATTCTAAATAAAATTAGAGTCTATATGACTCAAGGAAAGAATATAAAAAACAAAAAAGAGAAAAAATAAATAATTCTTAAAAGAGTCTATACTTATAATTTAGACATATTTGGACTACCAAGTTACAGTGTTTTCTGTCTTTTTTTTTGAGCCCCATTCAGACTTCACCATTTTTATCTATGATTAAAATAGTCTGGCTTTATATCTGGCTTTTCTTTTGAGTGCCATAAGAAATCCTTGTTCATTTTTGTGTTATGTCCTAGAGAATGCACCTTTGTAGGTAAGAGAGAAGGGTATGTCCCTTCTCTCAAATTGCTCAATTTGCAGAATATTTGAAAATTCCTGACTAACATTCTTGTCCCCTAGTCCAATGCCTTCATTTTTGTCTTTTTCTATGACAAAATTATAGTTCAGAAGAACTGACTTGCCCAGAGTCACACGTCACTTAGCTGCAGAGCCTGGCCTTGGAATACTCTCCCATACCCAAGTGCAAAGAGTCTACACCTCTCTCGGGGAGTGTCTAGACACAAATCCTTCAAGAATTTTCTGTATCATGGGTCCAGTAACCTTCCCAGCAAGACTGGGAAGAGTAAGCAAAGTTTTTACAATTTATTCTAAACCTGAACTATTCTCAATTCTTATAATATGCCTATGAGCCACCACCACTGATCCTCATCTGGAAATAATGGGTTTATGTTTGTATTCTGTTTCTCACTAGATTGTGCGCTCAGGGGTTGGATTGTGTACTTTTCATCTCTGTACTCAAGTAACCTCATCACCCAATACCATAATAGAATAGGTCAGCAAACATTGACCTATTTGTTTATTTGATTTACTGGGTAAAAGAAAACAGGCTGAGGCTGGATGCGGTGACTCACACCTGTAATCCCAGCACTATGGGAGGCCAAGGCAGGCGGATCACCTGAGGTCAGGAGTTCGAGAGCAGCCTGGCCAACATGGTGAAACCCCATCTCTACCAAAAAAAAAAAAAAAAAATTAGCAGGGTGTGGTGGCTAGTACCTGTAATGTAATCCCAGCTAGTCAGGAGGCTGAAGTAGGAGAATTGCTTGAACCCTGGAGGCGAAGGTTGCAGTGAGCTGAGATTGCACCACTGCACTCCAGCCTGGGCAACAGAGCAAGACTCCATCTCAAAAAAAGCAAATAACAGCAACAACAACAACAACAACAACAAAAACGGCTGAAAATAAGCATTTTAAGTTATAATTGTCATAAATAACTTCACTTTTTGAAAGCATTGAATCAATCCAATTAAAAAATAAGGCAATATGGACAGATAGAAAATACTGGGTTGAGAGGTAGGAATGCATATTCTGGCCCAGCTTTTCCACAAACTAGCCACTAACCTTCTCTTTGTCTTAATTTCCTCTACCTACAGAAAGCTGTATTAAATTACTCTTCTAAGGTCCATTAGAATTCCAAAACTTTTTTTGAGGCTAACTAGCACACATATCCCATTTTAGATGAAGGAATTACAATCCCCCAAATAACCTTGGATAAAATTTAGGCACATATAACATGTCTGGCTGAGGATTTGCAGTTTAGCAACTACCTAATCCTACATGATCTGTCTTTTGACAATACAAAAGTCCTCTTCTCATCAAAAACTTTTTAAGCCTTAGGCTATGTGTTAGACTAAAACAAATAGTCTTTCTGGTGGACATAGTATTTATAAAAGTATTGCCATCCAACTTGTGCAATATCAGCTAGAGAGGAGGATGCTGAGTAGAGAATATTATTGATGACTTTCTCCTCCTTTACTTTCCACATGAGGGAGTCATAGAATCTAAAATTTCCAATAGAAAAATTAAGAAGGCTTCTGTCATGATGGTTAGGGTTTTCCCATGCTAGTGATTCCTCTAAATAACAGGGGAGTTTAATTAACCCCATGTCAACTATCTGAGGAGGATGGTAAGTTACAGTCCTTATGTAAATGCCCCCAAGGTATTAAATGTTCAGTTGGGCATTCTGAAATTTTTATCCCAAGACCACATGAAAGTACATGACTGTATAATCTTGTGTTTCTCTATAGGGATATTTAGATTCTCTGTAACTTTTTCTTTCTTGCTCACTATGAATCTAAGAAATTGTCAGCATATTATGAATCATACAGATGACCATCTTATCCTCTAATTGTTGGCACACACAGAATTAGTATGTGTTTGCTTTTGAGTTTATGGATTTCACTAGGTCAAAAACTTATCACCTAGGCTGCCTGCAATCCTAACACTTTGGGAGGCTGGGACAGGAGGATCTCGAGGCAACATAGCAAGATCCTGTCCCTATAAAAAATTAAAAAATTAGCCGGGCGGGTAGCGCACACCTGTGGTCCTAGCTACTAGGGAGGTTGAAGTGGGAGGTTTGCTTGAGCACAGAAGTTCCGGGCTGTAGTAAGTTAGCATCATGATACATCATGCCAGCCTAAGTGACAGAGCAAGACCTTGTCTCAAAAAAAAAAACTTACCACCTAATTAACAGCTTTTACCTTTTCATATTACGCTTCTTAAGGTTCCTCTGAGCTTATGCTAATGAACTAGCTCATAGTTCATAGCATCCTCATAGATTGTTAGAGCTGATCTTCAAGATGATCTAGTTTAATATCCTCAATTTACAGAGGGTAAAATTGAGACCCATACAAAGTGTTAAATTTGATTTAGAGGCAAAATTATAATCAGAACAAGATTTTCCATCATATAATCATTTGTCAGAATGTAGTCTCTCGAAACCAGAATTTTGAATTTGTTAGGGTTTTTGTTGTTTTCCTTTCCTGTTTGCTTAGTTTTTTGTTTGTTTGTTTGTTTGTTTTGCCCACCTCCTGAATGTGTAGTCCAGAATTCGTCCTCATCGAAATGTGCATCCCCTCCAATGCCAGATCCAGGTCCAAAAGCATGGGCTAGGATTCCACCTTTGCCATCAAAAGCATGGAAGTCTCCATGAGCTTTTGGAAAAGGAAAGAAAATTAGTCCTTCTATACATCCTATAGATCATGCCAAATGACAAAGATGAAATACAAGTTCCCTACCTCCACGGGCAAAAACCACCAAAATGTCAGCCATGCCTGTGTTAATCTTGCTGAATTTCAAGGGGGTAACATTACTCCATACTTGGAAAGCTTTCCGGATTGCGTAGTCAACATCCTCACGGTTCATGTCAGGTGTGTAATTATTGATTCTTTATCAGCAAAAAGAGAGAGAAAAATGTATGGAAGGCAGTGTTAATTTTGTCTTACCACAGTACTTCATTTTTGCTAGCACAATTGGAAAATGGATCATTTCATAAATCAAGAGTCCAGATTTTAAAACTTGCTTCATTAACTACAGAAACATTTTTTCTTGGACAGCCTCCTCCTTAACCAAAATCTAACTTAATTTCTTCCTATTTAAAACTCACAGATCATCACTGTGAAGGATTTGCTTTCATAGAAGGTTATGCTTTTTGCTCCTGCTCCCAGGTTCTGCATTTATCCATCTTGACTACTCTATAAACTTCCCTGTCTCTTCTTTATAGTAAATTATCTTATTTATAGTAAATTTAGCTTCATTCTCCTTTTATTTGCAGATTTTTTTTTTCTTTTTTTTTGAGATGGAGTCTCACTTTGTTACTTAGGCTGGAGTGCAGTGGCACGATCTCGGCTCACTGCAAGCTCCGCCTCCTGGGTTCACGCCATTCTCCTGCCTCAGCCTCCCAAGTAGCTGGGACTACAGGTGTGCACCACCACGCCCAGCTAATTTTTTTGTGTGTTTAGTAAAGACGAGGTTTCACCATGTTGGCCAGGATGGTCTCCATCTCCTGACCTCGTGATCCACCCACCTTGGCCTCCCAAAGTGCTGGGATTACAGGCGTGAGCCACCGTGCCTGGCCTATTTGCAGCTTTTAAAATCTGCTTTGGACTGGCAAGCCAAACAATTCTCCCCTGAGTGAACAATTCTTCCTTCTAGAGAAAATGAATTTTAGCAGAGATAGCATTAACAATGGAGGGAGGTTACTTTATCTACTTCCAGATTTAGGGCTGTCTAACTGGTTCAGGTTAGAAGTCAGACCTATGGGAAAGTAGAAAAATACAGGGCGACATACACCAACGTTACCTGTAGGTGATATAATGTTTCCTCCATACGGGCCCCCCTGGCATTTCCCTGAAATGTTGGACATCGGGGACTCCACATCGAGGTGCGTGCATCATCTCCAGGGTAGATGTGTCCAGTTGCCCGGTCACTTTCAGACCCAAGAAGTGCTGCATTTCTTGGATTTTTTCCTTCATTAAGTTTCCACTATATTTCATTTTTGTCACTGGAAGTTTGTTTATCTCAAGGCCATAAAATTTTTCTAAGTATCTCTGGAAAAAAAAAATACATTCAGCAATGTGTAAGTACACACAGAAAAGTTTCTGTTGGGAGCTCCACATATATGATTCAATTGCACACTGATGCTTTTGGACCAGGAATTTTGCACATCTTACTCACAGGTTAGATTATTGTTATTTGGACAATTAATTATAATCAGGGAAAAAAACCTTAATTTTTTGTGCTATCAAAGACATGTCAGCCAGGAGCAGTAGCTCAGGCCTGTAATCCCAGCATTTTGGGAGGGTGAGGCAGGAGGATTGCTTGAGCCCAGGAGTTCAAGACTAGCCTGGACAACATGGCGAAACCTCCTCTGTACAAAAAACACAAAAATTATCCCAGAGCGTTGGTGCATGCCTGTAGTCCCAGCTACTCAGGAGGCTGAGGTGAGAGGATCACTTGAGCTTGGGAGGTAGAAGCTGCAGTGAGCCGTGATTGTACTACTGCACTCCAGCCTGGATGACAGACACAGACCCTGTCTCAAAAAAAAGAAAAAGAAAAACAAAAAAAACACAAAGACATGTCATAAACTATTAGCTAGATTTATTCCCGGAATCCCAGTGGAAGTATCTTTTTTAAAACGTCATTTATTCATTTTTAAGACAGAGGAGTTTCTCTTGGTCACCCAGGCTGGCCACAGTGGTGCATACCTGTAATCCCAGCACTTTGAGGGGCCAGGGTGGAAGGATTGCTTGAGCCCCAGAGTTTGAGACCAGCTTGGGCAACAGGGTGAAACCCTGTCTCTACTAAAAATACAAAAATTAGCCAGGAGTGGTGGCACATGCCTGTAGTCCCAGCTACTTGGGAAGATGAGGCAGTAGGATCACCTGAACCCAGGAGACGGAGGTTGCAGTGAGCTAAGATGGTGCCACTGCACTGTAGCCTGGGTGTCAGAGTAAAACCCTGTCTCAAAAAAAAAAAAAAGAAAAAGAAAAGAAAACAAAAGGATACATGAATTATTAATGTTATTAATATAAGTTGGGACACAAATTTCTTGCTTAAAAACTCAAAGCTAAACAAAATGGATAACTATGATAAATTCAATGTTAAAATCATCTTAGAAAATAGGGAGACCAAACTCTTTTAATTAAGGAAAAGAATTTAAGAATTGAAAAAAAAATCCATAAAAAATGCTATAAAGATGGGGCCTGGCATGGTGGCTCCCGCCTGTAATCCTATCACTTTGGGAGGCTGAGGCGGGGGATTGCTTGAGCCCAGAAGTTACAGACGAGCCTGGGCAACACAGTGGAACCCCATCTCCATAAAAAAGAAAAAGAAAAGCTGTAGAGATATAACTGAGATGACTGAGGGTAAAGGGAATATGCTTAAATTATCATGGCAGCCTGAAGTGGTTATATTAATCCTGCCATTGTTCAGATCTCAGATTATTAACTGGCATTTAATGATTAGTGTAAAATACCATAACAGAAGTGAACTCCAATTATATTGAATGGAAATTTCTTGGCCAAAGGTTTTTAGAAGAAGAAACAAGTTCACTTGCCAATTTCATAACAGTCCTTCAAAACCAATACCTCTTTTTTATATTCCTCTTTGACAAAGTAAAACTTAATACTGAAAGCAGACAGCCTCCTAGACCAATTTTCAGCTGATACGTAAAAGCAAACAAACAAACAAACTGGTTAATGCAATTAAATCTTAAAGACAAACATCAAGCTTGATAAATACTGTAGTGTCCATACTTACTTCACCAAATAGCACATTATTTTTTTCCAGGCTTGTAGAGCTGTTCAGGGGAAGAGCTCCAGAAGCAGTGGCCTGCAGGAGCAGTATTAGAAGAAACTTCATTGTAAACTTCTAAATGGATCAATTCAGTTTACTGTGTTCCTTTCTAGCCTAAGTTCCTGAACTGTTCCTCTTTATATAGCCCTTAGTCCGGGTTCTGTGAATATGAATCCTATGAGTGACTCATAGTTGATATCATCCCTTGATCTATCTCAAAAACATGCAAACAAAAGCATGACTTTATTCAGATGACAATGGATCAATTAGCATCTAGTCCATCTCTCAAGCAATTCAGAGTATGTACCTTCAAAATGATAAATAAGCCCCTACTTCCACCTATCCTACGAAATAAGCCCTTGTAAAAGAAATATCAAGCAACTAAAAGAGGAGAACTTAAAATATATTTTCTTAAAGCCTGATATTCTCGATTTTCATTATAATACTTTCCTTATATTCATTATAAATAAAAAAAGTTTTTAAAGTAAATGTTGAAAGATTAGATAAAATGCTTTTCCTGGAGTAAATGAGTGCTTTCTAAACGGAAGCCAGCTCCCTAGAGAAATGTGATACAGAGATTTTACATGTAGCAAAAAAAAATTTGTAATATCGACTTCATTGTTTATTCCACGTGTTGTACCGGCTCAGATCCTGATTCTATAACTTAACATCTTCAGACATCTAAGCTGAAGCTCAGTCCCAACTGGGTACCTGGATAGATTCCAGAGACAAACTTTCCCTACATCCTAGATTGTCTAGCGTTGGTAGGATGTGGGTTAACTCTTTTCAACTTTAGCAGATGGGAAAAGTTTGCCTCTGGAATCTATCTGCCTATCACCTCAGCTTCTTTCCCTCTTGACCTAATTGTCCCATTGCACAGAATCTGTCTCTTACTCAATAGAGAATATTTAAGCACTAAAAACTTTTACAAGTCAGGGAATAAAATTCCAAAGGTAGAATTGCAAGCAGTGGTGCTGCGGTGTGAGGATAGACTCTACTCAACACCCCTTCAAATCACACCATAAGTTCGCTGCCTCCTGATTGTATGGGGACGGTCTGGATGGTGGGGTAGGGTGCACGTAAGAGTGTGTTAAGATTTAGCCATTGCTCTTACCCACCTCAGTGGCCTGGGAAACAGTCTGCTGGCTGCTTGAGTGAGGCTTAAAGAAAAGGAGAAAAATATAGAAAAAAATAATTTTCCAATTTAAAAATTATCTTGCCTCACTCTTGCAGAGAACTATGCAGATTCTTGCTGATCTGTTCTCCTCTCTCTAGCCATTGATTTGTTTTCTCTGTGTCTATCTAACCTACAAATACAGCTGGTTATTCTGCTGTGAGAATGTCACTTTTTAATGACACAAAGTTTAACAGACTTGCCTTCTGTGATCTAAATAGTATCTCTAAATCCAGATCACTTGGCTTTATAAATGTTTTCCAGAAAATTGTTATCAATCCTGTGGTGAGATGCCACATCAGACCAGGTGACACTGGTGTCATGGGTCACTTACTGATCTTGTGGTGTAGATTACAGGCTACTCCATTAAGATGTCCTTCCTCAATGGGGGCGATATCACCCCCAACTGGGTGAAAAATTGGTCATCAAAGGCAAAAAATATATATTTGTGTGTATAAAAGACAGATATGCATACAGCACATGAGCAGATACACAATTTATCTCTGCTATTAAATTTGTATGGGGGGAAATCTCTAAAGTGTCTACATAGCCTCTTTATCAGGAATAGTAATAAATGTTGAGAAACCCTGATCTATGTATTATAAAGGAAACAGAACTAAAATTTATGGAGAGGCTTTAACAGCTGCCAGCAGTTTCATGCACCATCTTATTTAATCCTCACAGTAGTCATTTATGGATGAGGAAACTGAACTTAACTTACCCAAAGCCACACAACTAGTAGGTGGCATAGCTGAGGTTTGAGGCCAAGTCTGTTTCCAAAGCCTTTCTGCTTCCATTAAACCAGGCTGCAAAGTCAAAGTCAGTTCAAAGATGCTTGAGTCATTCTCTCTGTCCCCAGATATTTACCTTGTTGTTGGAGAGTAAGAACAGGAAAATAATCAAATCACTAACAGTACATATGTATATGTCATCACATTGTCTCTACCTTATGATGTACACATAGGACTAGTTAATTTGTCTATGTGAACACAACTGGCTAAGATGGCTCCAAACATTATGCTCCTCAGAGGTGCTCTGGGCCAATTCCTGGGGAGCCCTAGCAGCTGAAGGCACCTTAGCAGCAGGGCACTGCTCAGGCCATGGCAGGGGAGGAGATGGCAGAAGTTTATCCTCCAGAGAACAGACGAGAACTGCTACCACCCTGGGGAACCCAGATCCACCTACAATATTGCTAGGACTGTCTGCTTATTCCTGGCACCTGCAAGAGCAAAGGGGATAGCATGGCTTTAACTAAAAAGCAGGAAAGTATGTATCACAGTATTATTTTTGTAGTGTTTGCAGTAATAAGATACTCATAGAACTTGGAAGGGTGGCTTACAACTGGAGTCCCAGCTACTCAGGAGGCTGAGGTGGGAGGATCTCTTGGGCCTGGAGTTCGAGGCCAGCCTGGGCAACACAGCAAGACCCTGTCTTTAAAAAAAAGAGATATTCATAAGAAGACCCAAATTTGAAAAAAAATCAAAATGACAAAATGAAATGTGTTGTAGCAACAAGTCAGGACAGGGTCAGGAGACCTCCCAGATGTCTCCTTAAGCAATTCACTTCCCTTTTCTGAATTTCCATTTCTTCATCCATAAAAGGAAAGGTGAACTAGCTGAAGTTTTCTTCCTCCATGGACAGACTCTTGGCGTGTGAAAGAGATTTCTTTGTATATCTTGGAAGAATTCTTCCCTTCTGGTCCTTGCTGATGACGTACTTAGATTTGCCTCTGGATTCCTGGGGATGATACCACAAATGACTTCAGGTGATTGTATCAGGGATATACCCTGGAATGTCCTGGTGTCTGGCTAAAGAAGGAAAAACATAATAGATGCTTTTGGAAGGTTGGTGCTACAAAATCTGCCTTATGATAAGGAAACTGCTCTCAGCACTTTCTTACGAGCAACTCCGAAGTCAGCTACTTTCTACACTTTCATAAACGTGCTCTTCTTCACACAGAGCATTGACAATGATCCCTTGATTCTTGCTTTCCTCAGTGTGGCCCCTGGAAGCCATGTCTTTGCTGGGACCCCCAGCTTCCAGTCTGGGCCTATGTCAGAATCATCTCATAGCTCCTTTCTACCACAGGAGAGAGATCTGGGCAGATAGTTGATCTCCCTTCTCATTCCCTTTACCAACCTCTTTTAGAGGCTTACCTAAGAGTGCAGTAAAGGAAGATAGCAATCATTGACCCCTCAGTGTGTCAGGCCGTAGACTAAATACTTTTCCCTATTATTTAATGGAATTATTGTAACAACTCTGTTCCAGTAGCTACCATTATTATTCCAGTTTTACGAATGAAGAAATTAAGTGAGAAAGAGCTTGAAGTGATTGCCCAAGGTCATAAAATGTCAGAGCTAAGATTCCAAGGCAAGTCATCTTGAGCATAGCTTTATTAAGCAAGTCACTTGAGCATAGCTTTATCAAATCGAAGTGGAATTCTTTTTTGCCCAAAGTGGTCATCTTGACTCTACGACCTTAGTTTGTAACGACCTCAGTGTTCCATGGCTGCCCAAGGGGTCTTGATCGCCTCATACTTGACCTATCTGGGACACTTGGTGAGTCAAGGCCTAGAGAGAATCAAAATCTGAGTGCAATATCCTATTTTTATTTCCAGTGAGGACATGCTTTCACTTCTTTGTATCTTTAGCAGCTTTTTTTCTGTATCTTACATCCTACAACTCTCTCAAGAGACTTCCCGCCAATCTTCCAAGAACAGGTTCCTTCCTGCTGTGGTTAAGGCCAGTTCTTGCTTTCAGTGAGTCTTGGGAACACATCCTCCCTGTAATGACTATTCCACAAGGGAAGTTCACTCCTGATGTCCTTTGGGCCCTATTGTCTTGCTAGATTCATTCATGCATGTTTACCGAGCACCTACTAACTTCAAGGTAGTTCTAGGCACCAGGAATACAGTGGTGGAGAACCAGAATCTCATCTGGCTGCAGACTTAGATGCACGATGTTCTCCTCTCGGGCTAAGGGGAAGAGAATAAATATTAGTGAGCAGAGATAGTATGTCCCAGTATTTATAATACATTGCCTCATTTAATCATCACTGAAGCATAAAGAGGCAAACGTTGTTTATTTATTTTTTTAGAGATGAGGTCTCACTCTATTGCTGAGGCTGGAGTACAGTGGCACGATCATAGCTCACTACAACTCCTAGGCTCAAGTGATCCCCCCAACTCGGCCTCCAAGTAGCTGGAACTATAGGTGTGCATCAGCACAGGCAAAAGTTATTATCCTCATTTTTTTAAAAGATGGAGTTTCCCTCTGTTGCCCAGGCTGGAGTGCAGTGACGTGATCTCGGCTCACTGCAACCTCTGCCTCCCAGGTTCAAGCGATACTCCTGCCTCAGCCTCCTGAGTAGCTGGGATTACAGGTGCACACCACCACGCCCAGATAACTTTTGTATTTTTAGTAGAGACGGGGTTTTACCATGTTGGCCAGGCTGGTCTTGAACTTCTGAGCTCAGGTAATCCACTCGCCTTGGCCTCCCAATGCTGGGATTAGAGGTGTGAGCCACCGCACCCAGCCATTATCCTCATTTTCAAAGGAAACACCAGAGGGTCCTAGAGGTCAGATCACAGAACTTAAAAAAGGTAGGGTTTGCAGGTGGATGCCAGGGACTATGCAGAGGGCCTCTTTTTCTTCTACCTCAGAAGAGAATTATTCTCCTGGAGTCCCAGCCTCAGAGAAATGCTGGGGAGAAGCCACATTGCTTGCCTCGGCATTTATGACCCTGAGCACGTTATTCACATTCTTACTTCTTTCCAAGAGCCTAAATCCACTAAAGTGAATACAGTTTAAGAAGAGAGTAATTTCTCCTGAAGTGAGTTAATACTGAGAGTGGTGGGAGAGTCCGTGGGTTCTGGGTGCCAGAAAGAACTGAGCCCCACTCTATGGCAGCGCTGTAAGGATGCGGTGGGACCACAGAAGGAATCATCACAGGATGCTGCAGGGAAGTGAGATGCAGGGCCTGGTGCCTCTAACTTCCCTGAAGCAAGCATGCCACAAAAGCAGCAGTGAGCAGAACTGAGAAGATATGCAGGCTGGGTGGACCAATAGGGAGGAGATGGAACTCCAGATGATTACGGCTGAATTTCCTTCCAGCCGAAAGGGATGGAGGCTCAGAATAGAAGTTAAATTTTCGGGAAATGGCTGGGCATGGTGGCTCACTCTTGTAATCCGAACACTTTGGGAGGGAGAGGTGGGATGATTGCTTGAGGCCAGAAGTTCAAGACCAGCCTGGGCAACAAAGCGAGACCCTATCTTTATTTTTAAAAATGAAAATAAAATTTGGCCAGGTTTGGTGGCTCATGCCTATAATCACAGCACTTTGGGAGGCCAAGGAGGGAGGATTGCTTGAGCCCAGGGGTTTGACACCAGCCTGAGCAACATAATGAGACTTTGTCTGTATTTAAAAATGTAGATATCAGCCAGACATTGTGGCATGAAGCCCGGCCGCGGCAGCACCTCTGCTCTGCGGGATCCGCTATGTCCATAGGATATTTGCCTCCCAGAATGAAAGGGAGCTCAAAGTGACCCAAATTCTCAAAGAAAAGTTTCCTTGTGCTACAGTGATCAAAGTCACTGACATTTCAGGAGGTTGAAATTAAATAGAAATTTAATTGAATTAATTAATTTAAATTGAATTTAAAATGAAATTAAAATTGAATCAGAAGAATTTAAGCAGAAGAGAACTGTTCAGCAGTACCACATGGTTAATCAGGCACTAAAAGAAGAAATCAAAGGGATGCATGGATTACAGATATTTACCTCTGTCCCCAAACGCTGACCATGCCCTTGCTGCATGGATGCTGCTACTTTAAACCTTGGATGAACTTCACTGATACCGTTCTTCCCTAGACATTCACCAAAAAATGTGTATATTTTGTTCATATACATTTCCATGTTATAATTATGGAAGATGTGTAATCCACTTGCATGTTAATTAAAGGAAACAAACAACTGAAGTTTTGAAGGGTCAAAAAAAAATGTAAAAAAAATGAAAATAAAACTATAAAAAAAAATGTTAGGGAAGAAAATGCAATATATGTGGCACAGCTGGACTGAGATTCACACATACTACATACACAGGAGAGATACTTAACATGGTACTTTCTACATAGTAGGTGTGCTGTATTATCATTAATATTATTCTTACTATTGTTACTATTAGTATATTTTAAGCATAGTATGTTTTGCCTCATTTTTCAAGAAAGTATATAAACTTCATGGATTGTAGACCCTTTTTTAGCCTTCAAAGACCACAAAAAACAATCGTACTGCTAGACAGTTAATATAGAGCAATAGACTTTAAATAAACTGAAACAAAAGCCTGGAGATGTTATCACTGGCTAGTACAGGCACATGCTCACTTTTCTCCAGCAGGTAGTCCACTTTCCAAATAAATCAGGGTTCTCAGAAGCCTCTTTTGCTCTCAGCTGACTTTTTTTTTTTTTTTGAAACAGAGTCTTGCTCTGTTGCCCAGGCTGGAATGCAGTGGTGCGATCTCAGCTCACTGCAACTTCCACCTCTGGGATTCAAGTGATTCTCCTGCCTCAGCCTCCCAAGTACCTGGGACTACAGGCACCCGCAGCTGCCACCACACCCAGCTAATTTTTTGTATTTTTAGTAGAGACAGGATTTCACCATGTTGGCCAAGGTGGTCTTGAACTCCTAACCTCAAGTGATCCGCCTGCCTTGGCCTCCCAAAGTGGTGGGATTATAGGCGGGAGCCACCATGCCCTGTCTCAGGTACCTTTCAGTCAATCCTTACACAAGGTATTGTTCGATGGCTCCTTAAAGAGCTACCCATATTGTGGGCATCTTCATTGTCATAGACAACTCTGAAAGGCATAACTTCAAAATATTGAAGTAAGACCCTCTACTGGAAAAATGTGGAGAGCCATGCATGGACTCTCTGCTGGAGGTCTTGGGGGCATCATGGCTAGTTTGCAAGGGAGATAGTTCTTGAGGCCAGGCGCAGTGGCTCACACCTGTAATCCCAGCACTTTGGGAGGCCAAGGTTGGTGGATTGCCTGTGCTCTGGAGTTCAAGACCAGCCTGGGCAACATGGCGAAACTCCATCTCTACAGAAAATACCAAAAAATTAGCTGGGCATGGTGGCACTCACTTGTAGTCCCAAGTATGCGGGAGGATCACTTGAGCCTGGGAGGTGGAGGTTGCAGTGAGCCACTGCACTCCAGCCTGGGTGACAGAGCTGGAACCCATCTCAAAAAAAAAAAAAAAAAAAAAAAAAAAAGAAGTAACCACTAACTTAAAAAAAAAAAAGAAAAAAGAAAGAAAAGAATGGAATGGAGATTTTAAAAAAGATTTTTGAGCAAGGACTCTCGCACTGGAAGCCCTGTTATTATCCCAGGTTGCCTGCTTTTGCTAGTGTCTTGACCAAAAATAAACCATGCATGTTCTGCTGGCGAATCAGATGAGTCCATACAGAGGAACAGAAGGAGGGTGATTCAGGGAAGGGAAAGAGAAAAGTAAAAGAAACACACACACACACACACAGAGAGAGAGAGAGAGAGGAACAGAATGAGGTCACTTGAGCATAGCTTTATCAAATCGAAGTGGAATTCTTTTTTGCCCAAAGTGGTCATCTAACATATCTTAGACAAATACAGATGAAAAAGAGAGGTCCTTCCTTAGCACCAGGGAATTTCATGAGCTCAAGTTCCACATCCTAGTTTCATTATGAACAACAAATCTCTTGGGATTTTCCAACCCAAGTCAGCTCTGAGAACATCCACACTGTGGAGAGAGCAAGGAACTTCCTTGTTTCTAATACCAAGTCCATCAGATGATTAGTAAGCCCTGCAAAGAAGAGTGAATCATTCTTAGAATTCATTTTGTAAATGCAAAATATCTCATGGTGAGTGACAAATATGTCTAAACAACTGTGTTTTTGGCATAGTTCAAGAAGTTCAAGAAAGTGTTTCATGTCTTTAGCCATGCTCATGTCTGTTTCTGGAAGGACTTTGATTCTGTTTCTCATTAATCAAAGTGTAGTCTGTCTTCCCAGGCCCAGATGTGGTATGGTAACTCCCATGAAGCCTTATCTCATGGCCCACTCCTTCACTTGAAGCCCCATTCAAGTTGCTAGTGGGCTCTGTGCTTCTTGCCTCAGCATTTGTGACCCTAAACAGATATTCACATTCTGACCTTTTTCCCAGAGCCTAAATCCACTGAACTGAATTTAGTGGGTCTGTTTCCTCCCAACTACTAGGCTACTCCATTGGTGCGACTCACATTGGCACCTACCCACATGCCACATCCTTGCCAAATCTGCTCAACTAGGGTGCATGATATAGAAATCACGACTTATGTACTTTCCATGTCTCATATCTGAAAATAATGAACGTCAACAGAGAATGAAAAATGAATGCCACCTGAAATAAAAATAATTTTTATCACCATCAAATTTTAAGTTTTCTCTAATTATATAAATAATACATATCAGTCATATAATACTTGAATTACAAAAAAAGAAGAAAAAGAGTAAAGAATCAACCTCAGGGGACAGGCATGGTGGCTCATGTCTGTAATTCCAGCACTTTGGGAGGCCGAGGTGGGAGGATCACTTGAGGCCAGGAGTCCAAGACCAACCTGGCCAACATAGTGAGACCCTCATCTCTATTTATTTTTTAAAAATTTATAAAAAATAAACGAATCATCTTCAGAAAATATGAGAAATAGAATAAAATATCAATAGCTATTCTCTTTCTGAGATAACCACCATTTGAATCATCATTCTTCCATGCCTCTCCTTATGCATATACGTACATATATTTAATTTTATATAACTGTGTTCATATGATGTCTGCAGCTCCTATTATAGGCCTTCCTTTTTCAATATAGTGGGTCTTTTTGCTGTTATTTATTTGTTCACTTGTTTGTTCATTTGTTTTATACACATCCCGCTTCTCCTTTACTCCCTTAACTGAATAACTCACCCTCACCTGCTCTTGGTTTCTCTTCATTAACAATCTGATATCTGGTCTTCTAGATTTTTTCTCCTTGTTCATATTGTATGTACACACACATACACACACACACATACATATACACATATGTAAGGGGAAAGGAAGCTTGTCATGATTTATTCTATAAAAATGGAATTACATTACAAAGACTTCTCTGATTCTTGCTCTTCTCACTTTTGATCACAGCATGGAAAATCCTGCAAATCAACTGGTATAGAATAAATGTCTTCATCCTCATAAAATATCTTTATTATTAATCTCATAGTTTTAATATACCATAAAATTTAAGGCTTTTTGCATTGATGAGCATATACTGTTTCCAGTTTTTTACCTCCACAATAGAAAGGAAATCTTAAGTCCACTCTACTGTAGCAATTTTCTTTCTTTTTTTTTTTTTTTTTTTTTTTTTGAGACGGAGTCTTGCTCTGTCTCCCAGGTTGGAGTGCAGTGGCGCGATCTCGGCTCACTGCAAGCTCCGCCTCCCGGGTTCACGCCATTCTCCTGCCTCAGCCTCCCAAGTAGCTGGGACTACAGGCGCCCGCCAACACGCCCGGCTAATTTTTTGTATTTTTAGTAGAAACGGGGTTTCACCGTGTTAGCCAAGATGGTCTCGATCTCCTGACCTCGTGATCCGCCCGTCTCGGCCTCCCAAAGTGCTAGGATTACAGGCGTGAGCCACCGCGCCCGGCCATACTGTAGCAATTTTCTTATCTCACTTTTGAAGATTTGCCAAGGTAATTTTCTGTTTCTTCTCTGTCCCACTGTCAAGTGACTTGACTGGAGCCATGGTTCAAAATCTTTTGGAGATCATGAGTCCCTTTGAAAATTTCATGAAAGTGATCAAACCTCTCCCCAAAAATGTACTGACATTTTTAAGAACTGCATGTAATTTTAGTGGCCTTGAACCTAGGTGACAACTTCCTGAATTTGAGAAAAATTTTGCACAACAAAGAAGATTCTTTTATGGTTGTAATCATCCCCCAAATTTCCAAAACTCTTCCTCCTGATGATGACCCATAACAGATTATGGACTCAGCATGGTAAAGGCAGGCAGCTGAGAAGGTGAAACCAGGCCACACTTGTCCACACCCTTCTCTGTAGAAAGGACAAGACACTTCACAGGCCACTGAACACATTCCTTCTTTACCTCCTCACTTGGGTGAGTTTGAGGGCCAATATGGAAGTGATTGTCAACCTACATGTCACATAATTATCAAGTGCTTATCATTCATATATCACTTGACTTATAAACTTGCCATTTGCCGTTGTTAATGTTGCAGTGGTTCTCTTTTTTTTTTTTTTTTGAGACAAAGTCTTGCTGTGTTGTCCAGGCTGGAGTGCAGTGGCACACGATCTCAGCACACTGCAACTTCTCCCTCCCGGGTTTAAGTTATTCTCCTGCGTCAGCCTCCCAAGAACCAGTATTACAGGTGCGCACCATCATGCCTGGCTAAGTTTTGTATTTTTAGTAGAGAAGGGGTTTCACCATGTTGGCCAGGCTGGTCTCAGACTCCTGACCTCAGGTAATCCACCTGCCTCGGCCTCCCAAAGTGCTGAGATTACAGGCATGAGCCACTGTGCCCGGCCGGCCAGTTCTCATTCTTATAGAGATAATGGGTGTAATCATTCCTTGGATGATGCATGCTGTCTTAACTCCCTACACCCCTTATGCTTGCCTGTGAGCCTATGTTTCAAGGGCAGAAATCAGTCCCAAACTCTAGCCAAGAGCAGTCTTCACCTGTCTGTTCCCACCTTCATAGGGTAGGAAGAGCAGTTGTGTCATATGCTCAGACTGAGGGGCGAGAGACTAGAAACCTTTTTAAGTGCCACACCTGTTTCTGTAGTAATAATAATGAAATGGGCTGGAGATGCTGAGGTTAGGGACTCAAACTCCATATATCACTGCTCCTACATCTGTGTCTCATTTGTCACTGTCCCCTGAAAGTCAGAGGGAAGCCCAAGACCATAAGACATCAGGACCAGACAAGATCAGATGTTCTGCTGAACCAAGGCTGGAACCTTGTCACCCAACCACACATATGCTATCACATTTGGAGCAAGTAGCTTTTTGTTTAATATGTAGTTTTAAACAATAAATGTCCTCTTATTTAAGTGACAGGTGGATGGAATTGTTACTTTACATTTAAGAAACCTCACAAAGAACAACTGGGCGCTGGTGGCTCACACCTGAAATCCCAGCACTTTGAGAGACTGAGGCAGGGGGATTGCTTGAGCCTGGGAGACCAATCTGGGCAACATAGAAAGATCTTATCTCTACGAAATATACCAAAATTCTTTGGGAGGCTGAGGTGGGCAGATCACTTGAGGTTGAGAGTTCGAGAACAGCCTGGCCAACATGGTGAAACCCCATCTCTACTAAAAATACAAAAATTGGCTGGGCATGGTGGTGGGTGCCTGTATTCCCAGCTACTCAGGAGGCTGAGGCAGGAGAGTCATTTGAACCCGAGAGGCGGAGGTTGCAATGAGCCAGGATTGTGCCACAGCACTCCAGCCTGAGCAACAGAGCAAGACTCTGTCTTAAAAAAAAAAAAAAAAAAAAAAATTAGCCAGGCATGGTGGTGTGCACCTGAGGTCCCAGCTACTAAGGAGACTAAGGTGGGAGGATAACTTGAGCCCAGGAGGTTGAGGCTTCAGTGAGCCATGATTGAAACACTGCACTGCAGCCTGGGGGACAGAATGAGACCCTGTGTCAAAAAGAAGAAAAGAAAACAAAAGAAAAGGAAAAGAAAAATAGAAATCTGCAAAGAACAAAATACAACCCACATGTGTCTAAGGTGGCATGGTATGCATGGAAACCAGAACCTCCTACCCTAAGGAGATGGGATGTTAATGGGGGAACACTGAATCAATGATGTGTGATGTGGAGGGAATTCTTACGGTAACCATGTTAGCAACACACAGTGCCACCTCAGGCACCCAAGGGCAGAGGTGAATGAACAGGTGGGTTCCTGAGCCGCAGAGGGAGTAACCCAGGGGAAGTTTTAGAGCATAGAGATTCTCTTGCTAGGTGAGCATTGATAGACCAGGTTACCTTCGGTGGCACCAAACTAGGGAGAATAGAAAACTCAGAATAGAAACTTTGTTAAGAAAAGCAAGTTAATACCACATGCTGCTGACAGCAGAATATGTCCATTTCCCCAAATCCTGTGTCAGAAGATGGCACACATGAAAATAGCCATTGATTGGATTTTAATGAGTCAACCAAACATTCCTGTAAGACTGGTACCAAAAAGTAAACCCAAATTCCCTGCTATAATCATCCCTGGGAAAACCCACTGTTTTGATATTTCATATTGCCGTCTGTTTGACTTACCCCTCTATGTTTCTGTGGGGAAAATCTGCACAGTGAGCAAATCCTGTAATTTCAGCTGCCCATCGTTGTATTATCATTGGCACCTCAGCAGCAGTGTTTGGCTGCGTTTCAATTATGACAGGGATACTTTCGCATTTTCCCTATTACTCAGGAGTCCCAGGGCCTGGCTGGCACTGGCTTCTCCTGAAGGCACAGATGTTCTGTCTTCTGCTCTTCAGCCTTTGGTGCATCGGGTCCAGCAGTATATCCCTTTGACTTTATTAGGAACTCAGACCTGGAAAGCTAGTGAAAGGCCAGGCGCAGTGGCTCATACCTGTAGTTCTAGCACTTTGGGAGGCCGAGGTGGGCAGATTGTTGGAGCCCAAGAGTTCGAGACCAGCCTGGGCAATGGGCAAAACCCCATCTCTACAAAAAATACAAAAATTAGCCAGGTGTGGTGGTTCGTGCCTGTAGTCCCAGCTACTCGGAAGCGGAGCCCAGGAGGTCAAGGCTGAGGCTGCCGTGAGCTGTGATCCTGCCACTGCACCCCAGCCTGGACAACAGAGTGAGACCTAGTCTCAAAAAAAAAAAAAAAAAAATCTGGTGAAGTGTAAAATAAGGAAATTGGAGAAGATAAATACCTCACATGAATGAGGGCATTTTGTATGGCAAGAAGTAGGCCAGACACTTTATACACATTATTTCTTCAAGCTCATAATGACCCTGAAGTGTTGGTATTAGGGAACACAAAGTTCAAAGCACCCTAATAACTGCCTGTGGCCAACCAGCTAGTTAAGGAACTGGAATGCTTTTAGGTAAAATTTTTATTGATGTATTATATATATATATATATATATATATATGTATATATATATACAAACATAGAAAAATGTACAAATAGGCCAGGCATGGTGGCTTACGCCTATAATCCCAGCACTTTGGGAGGCCAAGATGGGCGGATCATGAGGTCAGGAGTTCGAGACCAGCCTGACCAACATGATGAAACTGCATCTCTACTAAAAATACAAAAATTAACCAGGTGTGGTGGCTCACGCCTGTAATCCCAGCTACTCAGGAGGCTGAGGCAGGAGAATCGCTTGAACCGGGAGGCAGAGGTTACAGTGAGCCAAGATTGTGCCACTGCACTCCAGCCTGGGCAACAGAGCGAAACTCCATCTCAAAAAAAAAGAAAAGAAAAGAAAAGAAAAATGTACAAATAATAAATGCTGATCTCAATGAATTTTCACAAAATGAATATGGCCATAAAATAATAATCAGGCCATTTTGTTTATTTAGTGTTTAGTTTTTCTTTTTCTTTTTGAAACAAGGTATTAGTCGTTCTCACACTGCTAATAAAGACATACCTGAGACCAGGTAATTTCTAAAGGAAAGAGGTCTAATTGATTCACAGTTCCACATGGCTGGGGAGGCCTCACAATTACGGCAGAAGGCAAAGGAGGAGCAAAGTCACGTCTTGCACAGAGGCAGGCAAGGAGAGCTTGTGCAGGGCACCTCTCATTTATAAAACCATCAGATCTCGTGAGACATTCACTACCTCGAGTATGGTATCAGGAAACTGCACCTTTGATTCAATTACCTCCCACTCGGTCCCTCCCACAACATGGGGATTATGGGAGCTACAATTCAAAGTGAGATTTGGGTGGGAACACAGCCAAACTATATCACAAGGTCTCACTCAGTTGCCCAGGCTGGAGTGCAGTGGCATGGTCATGGCTCACTGCAGCCTCTACCTCCCAGGCTCAAGTGATCCTCCCACCTCAGCCTCTCAAGTAGCTGGGACTACTGGTGTGTGCCATCACACCTGGCTGATTTTTTAAATTTCTGTAGACATAGGATCTCACTGTGTTGCCCAGGATGGTCTCAAATTCCTGGGCTCGAGCAATCCTCTCACCTTGTTCTCCCAAAGTGCTGGGATTATGGGGGTGAGCCACTGTGCCTGGCCTTATTTAGTGTTTTTCTTCATGAGTTTCTTAAATTTTTTGTGGCTTTTCCAACTATGGACTGTTAATAAAATGTTTTATTAGGGGATTTCTTTTCAGAAATACACTAATTTCAGTTTTTGTCCAGAAGGAATTCCACCCATATCCACATCTGGCACCGACCTAACAACAGCCATTGCATAATTAGGGATTTCTACTCCCCTCTCTCCAGCAACCTGTCTTCTCTCTTTGCTGCACAGAAAGATCCCATCTCATTACGGTGTGGCAGCTCTGAATATGCTTTACCCATGTCAGTCTACACATATGTTCAGGGAATTAAAGGAAGACACGGGCTCTTTCAAAACGCTTTAAAGAACTGTTTAAATTTATCTCCCAGTCTAAATCTGCCTATTTCTCTAACTGGTACCATAATTTTCACCACCATAACTGAAACTCCAGGAGGGTTATGGGTTGTGCTGTTTTGTTCATCGATGTATCCCAGTACCTAGACCAGTGCCTAGATG
The DNA here is from genome assembly GCF_029289425.2 of Pan paniscus. Classification (NCBI taxonomy): domain Eukaryota; kingdom Metazoa; phylum Chordata; class Mammalia; order Primates; family Hominidae; genus Pan; species Pan paniscus. Next base: position 103,689,649 of record NC_073258.2, read on the forward strand.
CAGTATGTGCCCAGTAGACATTTGATAGAGAGAGTGAAGAATACTTCCACTCATCCAATCTCCAACTCTCTCATGTACTTAACAAACATTTTGTTAACTTTTAGGGTCACCTGATACTCTTCCTTTACTCTATTCCCCTCCCACCACCACTTTTAATCAATTTTGAAGTCTTGTTATTTCATGTACTACTTATCACACTCATCTTCGTTCTTTTTCTAATCCCATCTAGTCCATAAGTTTAACATCTCATACCTTGAGTCTTAAATGTCCTAATTAGTCTTTTAATTCCATTCTCTGTGAGACACACAGTTGTCAGAATTTTTTTCCTATGTTCCATTTTTTACATAGTGTTCCTTTTCTCAAAAATTCTCAAAATAAACTGAAAGGGGTTATCTCAGAGCAGAGCAATTACAAGGGATTTTTACTTCCTCCTTTGTATTTTTCTGTATTTTCTGAATTTATAGATTAATTTTTATTTCAAAATTCCAATACATTTTTTTAAAAAATAATATCATTGTTTCAAAGTTAATTCCACAAATATTTCCCGCCTGTGTGTCAGGCATTGTTTTAGGTGCTAGGGATGCAATTCTTGTTTTCAGGGTGCTCACAGTGTAAGAGGGGAGACAGAGAATGAAACAGATAATGACAGTCAACTGATAAAGATGTATCCTCTGTTTGCTGCACAAGGGGCTTTACATGAATGACCATGCAGAGTTATGGATCCCAGAAGGGACACACGTGGGGAACACACCCTTTTCTTTTTTTCTTTTCTTTTTGGAGACAGGGCTCACTGTGTTGCCTAGGCTGGAGTGCAGTGGTGTGACCATAGCTCATGCAGCCTCAACCTTCTGGGCTCATGTAATCCTCCCACCTCAGCCTCTTGAGTAGCTGGGACCACAGGCGAGCCCTACCACACCCGGCTACACCCTTCTTCTGAATCCTAGAATAAGTCAAAGAGAATCTTAAATCAGGTGAGAGTGTGAGGGAAGGCAGAGGGTGAGGAAGTTGAAGCCCACAGAAGTGAGAGAGTGTGCAACGCCCAGGAGGATTAGGGTGACACAACTGAAGCGCAGAGGTGTTTGTGTGTGTGTGAGAGAGAGAGAGAGATATGGGTCAAGGATGTTTCTGGAGTGGGAACTGCAGAGGAATGCAGGAGCCCAGATTCTGCTAAGGAGTTCCAATTCAGTCTTGACAGCACTGGGAACCACTGAAGAATTTAAGTAGAGGCAAGGCATGGTCATATTTGCGTTTAGAAACGTCATTCTGGTCACCTTGCGGAGACTGTGTAAGATACAGTCAGAACCCAATTTATCAAGGTCAAATTTCTTCACTTGTCAAAGTCCTTACTATCTGCCCCCTTCCTCCTTTTCTTGCCTCTTCTCCCACAGTTCCCTGCAACCAACACTGCCAGCCTTCTATTCCTATCCCTCTGACTTTGCTGCTGTAGTTACTTCTTCCTGACAAAGAACTTTTTCTTCCTCTGTGCCCCTTGATCTCTCCAGATCTTAACCTCCCTCCACCTCTCAGATACTCCCAGCCACAGTCCCATCTCCCAGCCACAGTCCCATCTCCCTGCTTTTCATGCTCCTAGGAATTGTGACTTTGCTTTATATCTGCCTGTGGTCCCAGCTATCACCACACACCTACAAAAAGCAAAACTCAAGATGTGCTGTTTCAAATGATAGTGACTTAAAATTATGATCCAGGCAGGGTTTTAATACCTTAATACCTACCCTGAGATGGATGTATCCCCAAGTGGTGGATGTGGGTTGGATTGTGTAATTTCCTGTGGGCAAAGCTTCTTTTTCACCTAGATAAACTCTGAAGCTCTCTTCCTGGAGTTCCATTGTATTAGCTTATACAAGTGTACTCCCTGTTTTTAAAAAATGTTATAGTTTTACATTTTATTTTTTATAGAAGTGGAGTCTCACTATATTGCCCAGGCTGATCTCAAACTCCTGGGCTCAAGCGATCCTCCAGTCTTAGGCTCCCAAAGGGATTTGGGATTACAGGTGCAAGTTACTATGCCTGGCCTGTACTCCCTTTTAAAGGTTGATTTTTTGATGTAAAAGAAAGCTTTACCATTTATTTTTACTTCAATATGAAACCTTCTCATGTGCTTTTTCTTTTTGGTGTTTGAAAGCAACCTAGCTAAAGAACAATGATAATGTGGGGCTGAGAGGAAACATCAGAAATCTGAGGTTGGAGAGGAAATGTACATGATAGGAATGGAAGCCACCAAGTCAGAAGACAAGCTTCCCAAACTTCTTCATGGTATAGGGCAGTAGTAGAGCTCAGGTTCTAGAGCACTGTTTCTCAAAGTGTGGTCCCAGACCAGCAGCATCAGCCTTTCCTAGGAATTTGTTAGGAATGCAAAATGTTGGTTTCTTTCCCAGACTTCTTGAATCAGAAACTCTAGAGGTGGAGTCCAGCAATGGCAGTTTGAGGACCACTGCTCTAGCGTTTAAAGGAAGGATCTACAGAGGATTTGCGCTACAGCCTGCCTTTAGTTTTTTTTCCCTTTTTCCCTCTTTCCCTGCTCCTAGGCAACAAAGATAAAAATATAGTAAAAACTAAGTGCTTCTCTGAATGGCTGGATTTGAAGAAGTTCTATTTTAAAACTGCATTTTAAAAAAAGGGCCAGGTGGTTCACACCTGTAATCCTAACACTTTGGGAGGCCGAGGCTGGTGGATCACTTGAGCCCAGGAGTTTGAGACCACCCTTAACAACATAGTGAAACCCCATCTCTACAAAAAGCTGAGTGTGGTGGCATGTCCCTGTAGTCCCAGCTACTCAGGAGGCTGAGGTGGGAGAATCACTTGAGCCCAGGAGGTGGAGGTTGTAGTGAGCTGAGATTATGCCACTGCACTCCAGCCTGGGTAATAGAGTGAGACACCACCTCAAAAAAAAAAAAAAAAAAAAAAACCAACCAAAAAAACTCATTGAGTACCTGCAGTGCACCAGCCACTGTCTGAGGCACAGTAAACAGAAAGAGAGCAACTATCCCTGCACTAGAGGAGGCCTGCTCAAGGCAGTATGTGTGTGTGTGTGTTTGTATCCGTGTTGGGATGGGGATGAAGTGGAAAGTGGGAAAGGCTTTTTGGAAACGATGAATCCCAAATTGCGTTTTGAAAAGTCGATTGGAGCACGAGGTCAAAGGTAAGAAGATGCACTTTAGCCAAAGGACCAGTTGTAGAAATGCTCAGTAATTCCCTTGTGAATATTTTGATCCAGAAAGATATACTAGAGCATTGCAGAAACGCAGCTGCACAGGAGTTTGGTTTTTACTGCCTGACTTCACTTTGATTTCATGGCTTGGATGAAAAAGAGACATCTACTTCCTAGTTTCTCTCTACCTTAAAGTTCAATATTGAATCCAACTCTATTTTCTGGCTGTCTTTCAAGGATTTTCCTGAGTCTTCTGTTCCCACTGTTTCTGCCTAGATCTTCCACATACTAGAAGCACCAATCTCCTCCCACCATCTACAGCTCCCTGTGACCAAGATCATCATGGGCAAAACTGATTCTTCTAATTAACATTTATCACACTTGCTTTTCACCAATGAACTTGGTCTTTAGAGCATTTACAAACAAGTATGAGGTGCCTTCCCTCAGAAAACTCACAACCCAATTAAAGACACAAGACCTAGATATAAAAAATAACAATTTAGACTGCAAATGACTTAGTAAATAATTATATGAACTGTAAACCCCATAGAAGGACATGGCTTGACAAGTTATGGGCCACAGACCAAATCCAGCCTGCAAGCTAAAAATGGTCCTTCCTTCCACTTTTATTTTATTTTGTTGTTGTTGTTGTTGTTGTTGTTGTTTTTTTTTTAAGACAAGGTCTCACCATATTGCCTAAGCTGGTCTCAAACTATTGGGCTCAAGTGATCTTCATGCCTCAGTTTCTTGAGTACTGGGATGACAGCACATGTCACTGACCCAGGTTCCATTTTTAAATGGTTGAAAAATGAAATAAAAGTAATACACAGAGACACATGAAAACTATATGAAATTCAAATATCAGTATCTACAAATAAAATTTTATTGAAACACAGTCATATGCATTCAATTATATATCATCTATGGCTGCTTTCTTTCTCCAAGGGCAGAGTTGATTTTTTTTTCTTTTTTTGAGACAGAGTCTCACTGTGTGATATGGTTTAGCTGTGTCCCCACCCAAATCTCATCTTGAATTGTAACTCTCACAATTCCCATGTGTCATGGGAGGAACCCGGTGGGAGGTGATTGAATTATGGGGGTGAGTCTTTCCTGCACTGGTCTCCTGATAGTGAATGTGTCTCACAAGATCTGATGGTTTTAAAAAGGGGAGTTTCCCTCCACAAGTTCTTCTTCTTTTGTCTGCTGCCATATGAGACGTGACTTTCACCTTCCACCATATTTATGAGGTCTCCCCAGCCAACTGGAACTATAAGTCCACGTCTTTATCAGCAGTGGGAAAATTGACTAATATACTCTGTTGCCTCAGCTGGAGTGCAGTGGCATGATCTTGGTCACTGCAGCCTCCACCTCCAAGTTCAAGAGATTCTCCTGCCTCAGCCTCCTGAGTAGCTGAGACTACAGGTGCACGCCACCATACCTGGCTAATCTGTGTATTTTTTTTTAGTAGAGTGGGGGTTTCACTATGTTGGCGAGGCTGGTCTTGAACTCCTGATCTCAAGTGATCCTCTCGCCTCGGCCTCCCAAAGCACTGGGATTACAGGTGTGAGCCATCACACCCAGCCCCCAGTGGCAGAGTTGAGTAGTTGCAACAAAGACCATATAGCCTATTTTCCAAACTGTGATGCTCTGCTTCCCTTTTAAACATAAGTTCCAATTACAAATCTTTCTTTGTAAATACATAAAACTGAATGCTTTTAACAGCACCCATCCCCTCTTGAATGCTTGCCTGCTTAGAAATTTCTTCTACCAGATGCCCTAAATCATCTCCTTCAAGTTCAAAGTTCCACAAATCTCCAGAGCTGGGACAAAATGTTCCCATTCTCTTGGCTAAAACATAGCAAGAGTCACCTTTATTCCAGTTCCCACATGTTCCTCACCTCCGTCTGAGACCACCTCAACCTGGACTTCATTATCCATATCACTATCAGCATTTTGGTCAAAGCCATTGAACAAGTCTCTGGAAAATTCCAAACTTTCCCACATCTTTCTGTCCTCTTCTGAGCCCTCCAAACTATTCCAATCTCTGCCTGTTACCCAATTCCAAAGTTGCTTCCAGATTTTCAGGTATCTTTACAGCAGCACCTCACTCTACCAGTACCAATTTACTATATTAGTCTGTTCTCATTCTGCTAATAAAGACATACCTGAGCCAGGTGTGATGGCTCATGCCCATAATCCCAGCACTTTGGGAGGCTGAGGCATGTGGATCACTTGAGGTCAGGAGTTTGAGACCAGCCTGGCCAACATGGTGAAACCCTGTCTCTACTAAAAATACAGAAAAATTAGCTGGGCATGGTGGTAAGCGCTGTAATCACAGCTACTTGGGTGGTGAGGCAGGAGAATCACTTGAGCCCAGGAGGTAGAGGGTGCAGTGAGCCAAGATTGTGCCACTGCACTCCAGCCTGGGTGACAGAGCAAGACTCAATCTCAATAATAATAATAATAATAATAATAACAACAACACATACCAGAGACTGGGTAATTTATAAACAAAAGAGGTTTAATTGACTCACAGTTCCACATGGCTGGGGAGGCCTCACAATCATGGTGGAAGGCAAATGAGGAGCAAAGTCACATCTTACATGGTGGCAGGCAAGAGAGTTTGTGCAAAGGAACTCCCATTTATAAAATCATCAGATCTTGTGAGATTTATTCACTGCTACAAGAACAGTATGTGGGAAACTGCCCCAAAGATTCAATTTTCTCCAGATGGCCCCACCCTTGACATGTGGGGATTATTACAATTCCGTGTGAGATTTGGGTGGGGACACAGCTAAGCCATATCAGTATTCCATAATGTATATATATCACATTTTCTTTATCCAGTCTACCATTGATGGGCATTTAGGTTGATTACATGTCTTTGCTAGAGATCTACTTTCTAAGGTCCCATATGTGAGTGAGAACACGCAATATTTCAGTTAATGTAATGACCTCCAGTTCCATCCATTTTTCTGCAAATGACAGGATTTCATTCTTTTTTTTTAAACATAACCAAACATGGTCAAAGGATTTAATTTTTTTGGCTGAATAATATTCCATTCTGTATACATACCATATTTTCTTTATCTATTCATCTATTGATGGACACTTAAGTAGATTCCACATTGTCAATATTGTGAATAGTGCCACAGTAAACATGGGTGATATGGTTTGGCTCTGTGTCCCTACCCAAATCTCATCATGTAGCTCCCATAATTCCCATGTGTTGTGTGAGGGATCTGGTGGGAGACGACTGAATTATGGGGGTGGGTCTTTCCCATGCTGTTCTCATGATAGTGAATGGGTCTCATGAGATCTGATGGTTTTAAAAAATGGGAGTTGCAGTACACAAGCTCTCTCTTTGCCTGCTGCCATCCACATAAGATGTGATTTGCTCCTCCTTGCCTTCAGCCATGATTGTGAGGCCTACCCAGCCATCTGGAACTGTAAGCCCAATGAACCTCTTTCTTTTGTAAATTGCCCAGTCTTGGGTATGTCTTTATCAGCAGTGTAAAAATGGACTAATAGAATGAGAGTGTAGATGTCTTTTTGATATGTTGATTTTCTTTCTTTTGAATATATACCCAGTGGTGGAATTGCTGCATCATATGCTACCTCTGTTTTTAGTTTTTTGAGGAATCTCTATACTGTTCTTCCTAGTGTCTGTACTCTATATTGTTCTTCCTAGCAGTGTACAAGAGTTTCCCTCTTCCCACATCCTCTCCAGCATTCGTTATTGCCTGTGTTTTTGTTAAGAGTTATTTTAACTGGGATGAGGTGATATCTCATTGTAGTTTGATTTGCATTTCTCTGATGATTGAGCATTTTTTTAATGTAACTGTTGGTCATTTGTATATCTTCTTTTGAGAAATGTCTATTTGGATCTTTTGCCCATTTTTAAATTGAATTATTTGTGGTTTTTTGCAATTGAGTTGTTTGAGCTCCTTACATATTTTGGCATTATTCTCTTGTCAAATGGGTAGTTAGCAAATATTTTTGCCAATCCTTTACAGATACAGTTTTCTGACTCCTGCTATAGGACAGGGGTTTCCAAATTATTTTACAAGAAAAGCAATATATATAAAAAAAAATGGGCTGGGCATGGTGGCTCACGCCTGTAATCCCAGCACTTTGGGAGGATGAGGTTGGTGGATCTTGAGGTCAGGAGATCGAGACCATCCTGGCTAACACGGTGAAACCCCATCTCTACTAAAAATACACAAAAAAAATTAGCTGGGTGTGGTTGCGGGTGCCTGTAGTCCCAGGTACTTGGGAGGCTGAGGCAGGAGAATGGCATGAACCTGGAAGGTGGAGCTTGCAGTGAGCCGAGACCGCACCACTGCACTCCAGCCTGGGCAACAGAGTGAGACTCCACCTAAAAAAAAAAAAAAAAGGAGTTTAAGACCAGCCTGGCCAACATGGTGAAACCTTGTCTCTACTAAAAATACAAAAATTAGCCAGGCGTGGTGGCAGGCACCTGTAATCCCAGCTACTCAGGAGGCTGAGGCAGGAGAATTGCTTGAACCTGGGTGGTGGAGGTTGCAGTGAGCCCAGATCGTGCCATTGCACTCCAGCCTGGGCGACAAGAGCAAAACTCCATCTCAAAAAGCAAAACAAAACCAAAAAACAAACAAACAAAAAGAAACCTAGGTCCCATTTGGTCAACCATCACTACCTCTTTTCCCTCACTTTTCATGTTTCTTCCTTCCCTAACTTCCCTGACACCTTCAAGAAACCCTAGGATGCCTAGTTGAAAAAATTACTATAGGAGTTCAGTGCAGGAAGAGATCATCTGGAGGAGTTAAGCAAGTTTTCTTTGGGAAAATGAGCATTGACAAGAATTACCACTAAAGAACTTATCCATGTAACCAAACACCACCTGTTCCCCAAAAACCTTCCAAAATTAAAAAAATATATATGCATTGGGAAAAAAATGAGCATTGTTATAGTTTGGCTATGTCCCCACCCAAATCTAATCTTGAATTGTAGCTCCCATAATTCCCATGTGTTGTGGGAAGGACCTGGTGGGAGATAATTGAATCATGGGGGCAGTTTCCCCCATACTGTTCTCATGGCAGTAAGTCTCATGAGATCTGATGGTTTGATAAGGGTTTTCCCCTTTTGCTTGGCTCTCATTCTCTCTTGTCTGCTGCCATGTAAGATGTACCTTTCACCTTCCACCATGATTGTGAGGCCTCCCCAGCCATGTGGAACTGTGGGTCCATTAAACCTCTTTTTCTTTATAAACTACCCAGTTTCAGGTGTGTCTTTATCAACAGTGTTAAAATGGACTAATACAAGCATTGAGCTGGGCTTTGAAGATTGGGTAAAATTTTCAAAAGAGAGTGCCAAAATATCTTTTCTTTTTTTAATTTTTAATTTTTTTTTAATTGAGACAAGATCTGGCTCTGTCGTTCAGGCTAGACTGCAGTGGCACAATCTTGGCTCATTGCAACCTCTGTCTCCCGTACTCAAACCATCCTCCTACCTCAGCCTCCCAACTAGCTGGGACTACAGGTGCATGTTAACACACCTGGCTAATTTTTGTATTTTTGGTAGAGACAGGGTTTCACCATGTTGGCCAGGCTGGTCTCGAACTCTGGGCTCAAGGGATCCTCCTGCCTCAGCTTCTCAAAGTGCTGGGATTACAGGCATGAGCCACTGTGCCTAGCCAAAGGACATTTTCAAAAATGTCAAAACATGGCTTATATGAGGATTTGTTCAATTTATTAATGAGAGAACTAGCATGATGATAAAGCTGGTCCGAAGAATATTTGAGAAACTCAGTATATATAAGAATTTGAAAAAGAATGTTAGAATAAGTTTAGGTTAGGTTTAAACATTGGTTAATATCCTACAGGACAATAAAACCATAATCATTAGGGTTATCTTTTCTATTGAACACAAATCATTTTGCTAACAGGCAAAAACTTATAAATTAATATGTAACTTCACAAAGTTTAGACCTTTAATAAATAGTGAATAGCAAGTCAAATAATAATACTTTCCCCTAAATGATCAATCCTTGGGTGAACCAGTTACACAATCAAAAGGACATGCTGGCCGAGTGCGGGGGTTCACACCTCAATCCCAGCATTTTGGGAGGCCGAGGCAGGCAGATTACTTGAGGCCAGGGGCTCGAGATAAGCCTGGCCAACATGGTGAAACCCTGTCTCCACTAAAAATACAAAAATTAGCCGGGCATGGTGGTGGGCTCCTGTAATACCAGCTACTTGGGAAGGTGAGGAGGGAGGGAGCATAGCTTCACTGCAGGAGGCGGAGGTTGCAGTGAGCGGAGATGGTGCCACTGCACCCCAGCCTGGGCTGTGACAAAGCGAGACCCTGTCTCAAATAAATAATAAAAATAAAAACATAAACGTTAAAAACAGAACATGCTATCTTCTCTTTGCCTTAGTTACAAGCTTTGTCGACTTTTACTTAATAAGTGGTAAATAAAAACATTCCTTTAAGATTTTGTTCCCAGCAAATATTGGGAGGCAAGAATGTATGGAGGTTGTGGAGGCAGGGCATTTAAAAGCAGAATCTCAAAGTGGGTTTCATCCGGTAAGCTAGCAGTAGGAGAGAGACTGAGGCATTGCATTTATATTTTTAAGCAGCTGCCTTTCTTTTTTGTCATGTTTCTAACCTGTGCTACTTATTTGAAGTTTTCAACCATTAGTCCTCCAATTCTCAGAGGAAATATTAAATTCCAGTTTACTCCTCCAAAGACATTTATTATTATTATTATTTTATTATTATTATTATTTGAGATGGAGTTTCACTCTGTTACCCAGGCTGGAGTGCAGTGGCACAATCTTGGCTCATTGCAGCCTCCACCTCCTAGGTTCAAGCGATCCTCCCGCCTTAGCCTCCGAGTAGCTGGGACCACAGGTGGGCACCACCACGCCTGACTAATTTTTGTATTTTTAGTAGAGATGGGGTTTCACCATGTTGGCCAAGCTGGTCTCGAACTCCTGACTTCAACTAATCAGCCTGCCTTGGCCTCCCAAAGTGCTGGGATTACTGGTGTGAGCCACCATGCCTGGCCTCTTCCAAAGGCGTTTAATGAGTATGTCCAAAAAGCCCTATAGAACCAAGAAAATAAAAAAACAAATTGTTGTTGCCAATTATTGATAAAATAATGGCATCTTATTGTTTTAATTTGTATTTTTATGACTGCTAGGGAGATTTAACATTTTTACTTACACGCTTTTCTTTGAATTTTCTGTTCATATATTTAGCACATTTTTCTCTTAGGTTATTTTCTTTCTTTCTTATCAATCTTTAAAAGCTTTTATATTTACAAGGAAAATTGACTCTTTGTTATATTCACCCCATACCTGTTCATCTTTTCTCTTCTGGCTTTTAGATTTCCTATAATGCTTAAAGCATGTGTCTCCCATACTCTTAAATATATAAGTATGTTCTCCTGAATATTTTTTAAATATTTTCTTTCTTACATTTGGATATTTAATCTATCCAGAATTTAATTTTATACAAGGCACGAATAAGAGGCTAACTTACTTTCGGCATAACCAATTATCCCAGTATTATTTTTCAAACTAACTAACAAGTTCCCAACAGAATTTAAAATACCACTTTTGTCTTATATCAACTTTTTGTATATATTTCACTCTTCCTCTTCACTCTCTTTCTTTTTATAGATTAATTGCTGAACTCTTGTTAAAATCCTTGTTTTGATTAAAGCCAAAGTTCCTGCATACAGGAACATATACATATTCCTGTAACTACGCATATGATTCAACTGCTCAGCTGTCTAGACATGTTCACTGAAAATGTGCTGTGGTGTTCCCTGAAGCCCTGGGAACTGCACATCACCACGCAGCTCCTCTCAGAATAATGCCAGTGTGGTTTTCCGTCTCACCTCTACGTGGGCTCTTTCTACAGACTAATCCTTTCTAAATGTGATTTAATTAACCAGGAAGATGTTTGAAGGAAAGCAGATAAAACAGAAAAGTCTGGTTGTGCCTAACAGTGGGTGCTATTTCAATAAGGACACCGAGCAGGCACACATGCATTAACATGTCAATTCATTCAATACTGAGCACCTACTATATAACAGGTACTACCCTAGACATTGGGTATACAATCATAGTCAGAAGTCCTGGCCCTCATGAGGCAAGAAGGAGGAGACAGAAAATAAACACATTATTTTCTTTTTTGAGACAGAGTGTCACTTTTTCACCCAGGCTGGAGTACAGTGGTGTGATCACAGCTCACTGCAGCCTTGACCTCCCAGGCTCAAGTGATTCTCGAGACCTCAGTCCCAGGCCTGAGTAGCTGGGACTACAATCTTGCACTACCATGCCCAGATAATTTTTGTATTTTTTGTAGAGATGGGATTTCACCATGTTGGCCAGGCTGGTCTTGAACTCCTGGGCTCAAGCAATCCACCTACCTCAGCAGACTGGTGATCTCTAAGTGGTGGGATTATAGGCGTGAGCCACAGTACCTGACATATATATATATAAACATTCCTTAAAAACTTTATTTTTAACTGGGATATAACCAATACAAACTTAAGAACAGTTTAATTAACTTTTACGTATTTGTAACCGATACCCATATCAAGATAGAGAAAGGATATTTTCAGCCTTTCAGAAGGTTTCCTTGTTTCCCTTCTAAAAGTAATAAGCCTCCAAAGATAACTATTATTCTGATTTGTATCAGTATATATTAGTTTTCTGAGTGAAAGAGCCAGACACAAAACACTACATTCCATACAATTAATGAAATTATATATAAGAAAACCAGTAATGGTATTATATGGGAAGTACTGTTTTGTGTTGGCTTCTTTCACTCAAAATTTTACCTGCGATTCGCCATGTAGTTGCACATAACTGAAATTTATTTTTCGTTGTATTATATTCTGTATTATAAATATGCCATAATTTTTTTATTGTTCTCCTGGACATTTTATTGCTTCCAGTTTGGGGATATTGGGAATAAAGTTGCTATGAACATTCTTATACATATATATAACTGATCACATTACTAATTTCTCTGAACTCAGGAGTGAATTGGCTGAGTCAATTATATATTTTTTATATAGAAATTTACATTTTTTATTAGAAATTAAGAGTGAATTGGCTGAGTCAATTTTAAATATACATATACATTCTTGTGTATAGAAAGAATTCATATAGAAAATATATAAAGAACTTCCATAGATCAATAAGAAAATGATAGACAACACAACTTCTTAAAAATGTAGGCAAAACGCTTGAACACAATAATGTCTTCACAATACAGGCTATACAAATGGCCACAAAGCACATGAAAAGGTGCTAATTGAAATGTGCACATTAAAACCACAGTTGAATACCACTACCCCAGATCACCAGAATGGCTAGAATTAAAAATGACTTGTCAGTTTCAAGGGTTGGCAATGATTTGGAGCAGTTTGGAATCTCATACATTGCTGGTAGGATTGTAAATTGGCACAACCATTTTGGAAAATTGTCCTATCTATTAAAGCCAAAATAAGCATGTCTTACAGCCACGTAGTAAAAAAAAATTTTTAATTAAAAAACAAATAGTATATTAGAGGTCTAAGTACTGTGAAAAATAAAGGAAAGAAGGAAAATAAAGAGTGTGGAGAAAGGGTAGTGATATATCTTCAGTTAATTGGCATTTGCTACTTGCCAGGTCTAGTATAAGTAGTGGAGGATATAAAAGAGGAATAAGATAAGATGTCTCCCCTTAAAGAGTCCCCCCAAAAAGATGGGCATGTAACCAACTAAATGTGTATCATAAGATGAGTGCTCTTGTCTCTACTAGGGGCATGCTATGAGAAGACACTAGGAAGGACTGGAAAATTATGACTGGGTCAGTCCATCTCAACTCTGAAACTGAGCGGTGGAGCACATGAGGAAGATAGGAAGACGGCAGAGCTTCAAGAAGGGAAATTGGGGCCAGGCACAGTGGCACACACCTGAAGTCCCAGCACTTTGGGAGACCGAGTCAGGCAGATTAGTTGAGGTCACAAGTTCGAAACCAGCCTGGGCAACATGGTTAACCCTGTTTCTACTAAAAATACAAAAAGTAGCTGGATGTGGTGGTAGGCGCCTGTAATCCCAACTACTCAGGAGGCTGAGGCAGGGGAATCACTTGAACCCAGGAGGCAGAGGTTGCAGTGAGCCAAGATCACGCCACTGCCACTCCAGCCTGGGTGACAGAGCAAGACTCCTGGGGTTGGGAGTGGTGGCTCTCACCTGTACTTTAGGAGGTGAGGCAGAGACAGGAGGATCACTTAAGCCCAGGAGTTAGAGACTAGCCTGGGCAACATGGCGAGACCATGTCTCTAAAAAAAAATTAAAAAAAAAAAGCCCTGCGTGGTGGCACGCCTGTAGTCCCAGCTACTCAGAAAGCTAAGTGGGAAGATGGTTTGAGCCTAGGAGGTTGAGGCTGCAGTGAGCCATGATTGCACCACTGCACTCCAGCGTGGGTGACAGAGCAAGACTCTGTATCAAAAATAAAATAAAATAAAATTTTAAAAAGGGAAATTGAAGGCATGAAGCCAGAGATAAAGTAGCTGAGTCTATGGGACCATGAGGGCTCGTATATCTTAGTGGTTAAGAGCTCAGACAGGATGCAGACTACTTGAGCTAACATCCTGGCTGTGCCACTTACTGTGTGACCTTCAGTACATACCTCAACCTCTCTGTGCCTGTTTCCTCCTTTATAAATGTAGTACCCCCTTCACAGGGTTGTTCTGAGGAGTACACGAATTAACACCTGTAAAACAAATGGCAACTGGCACATAGGAAAGGCATTATTACTACATTGAAGATGAATGTGCTTCCTGGGTTACATAGCATGCTTCTTATACAAATTCAACTTTATAGCAATTGATCCATACTCACATGCAATACTTATTTTAAAAGGCCGGAATTCTGTATTAATAATGAGAACACAAAAGCAGCAAGTATGCAGCAAGACCAGGGTGCTGTCAACAGGAAGCCATTTTATTTTCAGTCTTCAGTTGTCTCAGTTACCACTTGAATCTGGATCAGTCAGTACATGGGATATCAGTTTAATTTGTGCTTTTCCATTCTTTGTTGCCATCTAATAATGTCTAGAAAGGGACTCAAGCAAAGGTCAGTGATAAAAGGTAGCCCACACTTTTTGGGGGCAGTCTAGTTTTCACCAGAAAACCCACTAGGCAAATTCTAAAAGAGCCTTGACTGTGGAAGCTGAGGCTTTGATGGCTTAATTTGGATGCCAAGAGTTTTGTTTCATTCATGTCCGTGTGAAGAGACCACCAAACAGGCTTTGTGTGAGCAATAAAGCTTTTAATCACCTGGGTGCAGGCGGACTGAGTCCGAAAAGAGAGTCAGCGAAAGGAGATAGGGGTGGGGCCGTTTTAGGGGCTTTTGAGCCAGGGTGAGCCAGGAGAAGGAATTTCACAAGAGAATGTCATCAGTTAAGGCAGGAACAGGCCATTTTCACTTCTTTTGTGGTGGAATGTCATCAGTAAGGCAGGAACCAGCCATCTGGATGTGTACGTGCAAGTCACAGGGGATATGATGGCTTAGCTTGGGCTCAGAGGCCTGACATTTCTGTATTCTTATATTAATAAGAAAAATAAAACAAAATAGTAAAGTGTTGGGGCGGCGAAAATTTTTAGATGTAGTATGGAGAGATAATGGGTGATGTTTCTCAGGGCTGCTTCGAGCGGGATTACGGGTAGCGTGGGAACCTAGAGTGGGAGAGATTAAGCTGAAGGAAGATTTTGTGGTAAGGGGTGATATTGTGGGGTTGTTAGAAGAAACATTTGTTGTGTAGAATTATTAGTGATGGCCTGGATACGGTTTTGAATGAATTGAAAAAACTAAACAGAATAAGAGAAGGAGAAAAACAGGTATTAAAGGACTAAGAATTGGGAGGACCTAGGACATCTAATTAGAGAGTGCCTAAGGAGGTTCAGCATAGCCTTGCCAGCAAAGATTATTTATTTACTTTAAGAGTGGCGGTTTGGGTATAGCACCAGGAGATATCAGCTGTGATTGGAGAAACAGTGTAAACTGGCAGTGTAAACAAGAGCAGGGC
Organism: Pan paniscus; assembly: GCF_029289425.2. Taxonomy (NCBI): domain Eukaryota; kingdom Metazoa; phylum Chordata; class Mammalia; order Primates; family Hominidae; genus Pan; species Pan paniscus. Next base: position 103,704,893 of record NC_073258.2, read on the forward strand.
ATTTATGAGTAGTTGAGAACGGTGAATAGGAGTATGACTAGACAGAAAATAGTAGGGATGACAAGTTTTTTGGGGGCACAGTCTAAGTTGGTCTGGTGTCTGGGATGAGACTGGGGCCTAATAAAAAGGAGCATCTCTTCAGGAGCTCAAATGGGCTGTACCTTGTAGCATTCTGAGGACAGGCCTGAATTCTGAGAAGGGAAAGTGGTAAAAGTATTGTCCATTCCTTTTTAAATTGGTGGCTGAGCTTGGTGAGGTGTGTTTTTAAAAGACCTTTAGTCCATTCTACTTTTCCTGAAGACTGAGGACTGTAAGGGATATAAAGGTTTCACTGAATACCAAGAGCCTGAAAAACTGCTTGGCTGATTTGACTAATAAAGGCTGGTCTGTTATCAGACTGTATAGAGGTGGGAAGGCTAAATTGAGGAATTACGTCTGATAGAAGGGAAGAAATGACTGTGGTGGCCTTCTCAGACCCTGTAGGAAAGGCCTCTACTTATCCAGTGAAAGTGTCTACTTAGACTAACAGGTATTTTTGTTTTCTGACTCAGGGCATGTTGAGTAAAGCCAATTTGCCAGTCCTGGGCGGGGGCAAATCTTCGAGCTTGATGTGTAGGGAAGGGAGGGTGCCTGAATAATCCCTGAGGAGTAGTAGAATAGCAGATGGAACACTGAGAAATTGTTTCCTTGAGGATAGATTTCCACGATGGAAAGGAAATGAGAGGTTCTAAGAGGCGGGCTAGTGGCTTCTACTATAGCATAGCCTGCCTTTGCTGGTGTGTGGCCATTAGGCCTGGTGGAACTGCCATCAATAAACTAAGTGTGATCAGGGTAAGGAACAGGAAAGAAGGAAATATGGGGAAATGCGGTGAATGTCAGGTGGATCAGAGATAGAGTCATGGGGGTCAGGTGTGGTATCAGGAATAACGTGGGAGGCTGGATTGAAGTATGGGCCGGGAACAATGGTAATTGTGGGAGACTCAACAAAGAGTGAGTACAGCTGAAGGAGCCAGGGAGCAGAAAGTATATGCGTCAGGTGTGAGGAAGAAAATAGATTTTGGAAGTTATGAGAACTGTAGAGAGTGAGTTGAGCACAGTTTGTGATTTTAAGGGCCTCTAAAAGTACTAGGGCAGTGGTGGCTGCCACACACAGACTTGAGGGCTAGGCAAAACAGTAAGGTCAAGTTGTTTGGATAAAAAGGCTACAGGGCGCGGTCCCAGTTCTTGTGTAAGAATTCCAACTGCACAGCTCTGCACTTCGGCTGTGGGTAATGAAAAGGGTTGGGGTGAGTCAGAGCTAGGGTGGGGGCAGTCTCTAAAGCTGTCTTCAAGGAATGGAAAGAGGAGTGGGGAAAGGATTTAGGATCTATGGGTCCAGCTAGGTTTCTTTTTGCGAGTTTATATAATGGTTTTGTTAGGATGGCAAAACCAGGTATCTAAAGTCGAAAGTATCTAACCATGCCTAGGAAGGAAAGGAGTTATTGTTTTGTAGAAGGTGTTGGGGTTTGAGAGATCAGCTGGACATGATCGGCAGGGAGAGCATGTGTGTTTTTATGAGAATTATGCTGAGATAGGTAACAGATGAGGAAGAAATTTGGGCTTGACTGAAGTAATGGGGGCTGTCTGTGAAGACTTGTGGCAGTACAGCCCAGGTAATTTGCTGAGCCTGATGGGTGTCAGGGTCAGTCCAAGTGAAAGCAAAGAGAGGCTGGGATGAAGAGTGCAAAGGAATAGTAAAGAAAGCATATTTGAGATCTAGAACAGAATAATGGGTTGTCGAGGGAGGTATTGAGGATAGGAGAGTATATGGGTTTGGCACCACGGGGTGGAGAGGCAAAACAATTTTGTTGATAAGGCGCAGATCCTGAACTAACCTGTAAGCCTTGTCTGGTTCTAGGACAGGTAAAATGGGGGAATTGTAAGGAGAGTTTATAGGCTTTAAAAAGCCATGCTTTAGCAGGCGAGTGATAACAGGCTGCTACCTTAAATCCTTTTAAAGTGTGCTATGGGATGGGATATTGGCATTGAGCGAGGTAAGGGTGATTAGGTTTTAATGAGATGGTAAGGGGTGCATGATCGGTCGCCAAGGAGGGAGTAGAGGTATCTTATACTTGTGGGTTAAGGTGGGGGAATACAAGAAGAGGACGCAAAGGAGGCTTTGGATTGGGAAGAAGGGCGGCAATGAGATGTAGCTGTAGTCCAGGAATAGTCAGGGAAGCAGATCACTTAGTTAAAGTGTCTCGGCCTAATAAGGGAACTGGGCAGGTGGGGATAACTAAAAAGGAGTGCTTAAAAGAGTATCGTCTAAGTTGGCACCAGATTTGGGGAGTTTTAAGAGGTTTAGAAGCCTGGCCATCAATACCCACAACAGTTATGGAGGCAAGGGAAACAGGCCCTTGAAAAGAAGGTAATGTGGAGTGCATAGCCTCCGTATTGATTAAGAAGGGGACGGACTTACACTCCACTGTGAGAGTTACCTAAAGCTCGGCGTCCGTGATGGTCTACGGGGCTTCTGAGGTGATCGGGCAGCGTCAGTCTTCAGCCGCTAAGCCGAGAAGATCTGGGAAGGAGTCAGAGAGCCCTGGGCCAGAGTTCCAGAGGCTCTGGGAGTGGCTGCCAGGTGAGTTGAACAGTGCGATTTTCACTGGGGTCCCACACAGATGGGACGCGGCTTAGGAGGAATCCTGGGCTGCGGGCATTCCTTGGCCTAGTGGCCAGATTTCTGGCACTTGTAGCAAGCTCCTGGGGGAGGCGGGCCTGGAGGAACGCCTGGCCACTGCGGTTTAGGTGTTTGGAAGTTCTTGTGTGCTCGAAATGTGGCTGGGGTTTGTCTCATGGTGGAGGCAAGGAATTGCAACTCAGAAATGTGTTGCTACTTGGCTGCCTCTACTCTGTTATTGTACACCTAGTAGGCGAGGTTAATTAAGTCCTGTTGTTGTGTTTGAGAGCCAGAATTTAATTTTTGGAGTTTTACTTAATGTCGGGAGCAGATTGGGTAATAAAATGTATATTGAGAATAAGATGGCCTTTTGACCTTTTAGGGTCTAGGGCTGTAAAGCATCTCAGGGTTGCTGCCAAATGAGCCATGAACTGGGCTGGGTTTTTATATTTGATGAAAAAGAGCCTAAACGCTATCTGATTTGGGATAAAGAAAAAGGAGCATTAACTTTAACTATGCCTTTAGCTCCAGCCGCCTTTTTAAGAGTAAATTGCTGGGCAGGTGGGGGAGGGCTAGTCACGGAACGAAACTGTAAGCCGGACCAGGTGTGAGGAAGGGAGGTGATAAAAGGATTATAGGGTGGAGGAGCGGAGGCTGAGGAAGAATTGGGACCTAGCTCAGCCTGGCAAGGAGGGGAGAGGTCAGATGGGTCTGTAGAAAAGGAAGATTAGAAAGACTCAGCGACGCTTGGGGTTGGGACTGAGGGGACAGGCGGGAGGGAAAGAAGGAAGATTTGGGATGAGTTGCGTCGGGAACAGAGACTAGGGAGGGACCAATGTGTAAAAGAATGCCTGGACGTCAGGCACTTCAGACCATTTGCCCATTTTATGATAAGAATTATTTAGATCTTGTAGGATGGAAAAATTGAAAGTGCCATTTTCTGGCTATTTGGAACTACTGTCGAGTTTGTATTGGGGTCAAGAGGCATTTCAGAAGAAAATAAGATGCTTAGATTTTAGGTCAGGCGAGAGTTGAAGAGGTTTTAAGTTCTTAGGAACACAGGCTAAGGGAGAAGAAGGAGGAATGGAAGGTGGAAGTTTGCCTATAGTGAAGGAGGCAAGTTTAAAGAGAAGCGTAGAGACATGGAGGGAAGGGGCTCGGGGGTTCTTACCCTCCAGAAAAGCAGGAAAGGGGTCAGGGCACGGAAATAAGGGGTTGGGGTGCAGAGATAAGAGGTCGGGATGTGGAAATAAGGGATTGGGGCACAGAGATAAGAGATCGGGGTGTGGAAATGAGGGATTGGGGCACAGAGATAAGAGGTTGGGTCATGGAAATAAGGGATTGGGGTGCAGAGATAAGAGGTCAGGGCATAGAAATAAGGGATTGGGGCACAGAGATAAGAGGTCAGGGCGCGGAAATAAGGGATTGGGAATTCTTGCCCCCTAGAAAAGCGGGACTTGCCGCTAAGGGTGAAGGAGAAGGTGTTGAGGGGTTCTTGCCTCTCCAGAAAAGCAGAGAAAGGGTAGAGACATGGAGAGAAGGGGTTGGGGTACTTGCCCCTCTCCCAGAAAAGTGGAACTTGCCACTAAAGGTGAAGGACCAAGGCAGGCGTCCCTGCATGGTCTGACACCTCTGAAACGTGGATGAATAATCAGAGAGGTGTCCCTGAAATGATTAAACACCAAGGGAAGGCTGCGTTCCCAGTCCGTGACTGGTGCTGGAGTTTTGGGTCCATGGATAAAACGTGTCTCCTTTGTCTCTACCAGAAAATGAAAGGAATTGAAATTAAGAGAAGGGAGAGATTGAAGTGTGGCGCCAAGATTGAAAGGAGAAAGAGGGTGAGGGATAGTGAGGGAGGTTGCAGAAGAGAGTAAAAAGAGGCCGCTTACTGGATTTGACATTGGTGAGATGTTTCTTGGGCTGGTTGGTCTGAGGACCTGAGGTCGTAGGTGGATCTTTCTCACAGAGCAAAGAGCAGGAGGACAGGGGATTGATCTCCCAAGGGAGGTCCCCCAATCTGAGTCACGGCACCAAATTTCATGCACGTTTGTGTGAAGAGACCACCAAACAGGTTTTGTGTGAGCAATAAAGCTTTTAATCACCTGGGTGCAGGTGGGCTGAGTCTGAAAAGAGAGTCAGCGAAAGGAGATAGAGGTGGGGCCATTTTATAGGATTTGGGTAGGTAAAGGAAAATTACAGTCAAAGGGGTTGTTCTCTGGCGGGTAGGAGTGGGGGTCACAAGGTGCTCAGTAGGGGAGTTTTTGAGCCAGGATGAGCCAGGAGAAGGAATTTCACAAGAGAATGTCATCAGTTAAGGCAGGAACAGACCATTTTCACTTCTTTTGTGGTGGAATGTCATCAGTTAAGGCAGGAACCGGCCATCTGGATGTGTACGTGCAGGTCACAGGGGATATGATGGCTTAGCTTGGGCTTAGAGGCCTGACATTTTGTTTTTGAGCACAGGTTAAAATATTTTAAGGGAATTATAATGATCCCACTGCAATGTGTAACCCATAGTTATGACAATAATATCCGGAAGCTTACAGAGGTTCAGTTTGTTACACAAAAGAGAATCTTATGTTATGCATTTATGCATAGACCTGGAGTATTGGGATTGGTATAAAATAGTGGTTCTCATAATGTGGTCCCCAGACCAGCAACACCAGTGTCCCCTGGAAATTTGTTAGAAATTTTAATTCTCCAGTGGCCCTAGGCCTAAGACTTCAGAAACTCTGGTGATGGGACTCAACAATCTATATTTTCTGATACAGATTAAAGCTTGAGAGCCATTGCTTTAAAATAGTCCTTCCACAGTGTGGCGATTCCTCAAGGATCTAGAACTAGAAATACCCTTTGACCCAGCCATCCCATTACTAGTTATATACCCAAAGGATTATAAATCATGCTGCTTTAAAGACACATGCACACATATGTTTATTGCGTCACTATTCACAATAGCAAAGACTTGGAACCAACCCAAATGTCCAACAATGATAGACTGGATTAAGAAAATGTGGCACATATACACCATGGAATACTATGCAGCCATAAAAAAGGATGAGTTCATGTCCTTTGTAGGGACACAGATGAAGCTGGAAACCATCATTCTTAGCAAACTATCACAAGGACAGAAAACCAAACACCGCATGTTCTCACTCATAGGTGGGAATTGAACAATGAGAACACTTGGACGCAGGAAGGGGAACATCACACACCGGGGCCTATTATGGGGTGGTGGGAGTGGGGAGGGATAGCATTAGGAGATATACCTAATGTAAATGACGAGTTAATGGGTGCAGCACAACAACATGGCACATGGATACATATGTAACAAACCTGCACGTTGTGCACATGTACCCTAGAACTTAAAGTACAATAAAAAAAAAATGGTCCTTCCATTTTCCTATCACCTTTCTGTCTGGAGTGGAATGTGCTTCAGAAGGGATAGCCTCAGACCCCTTCCATTTCTTAGGGTCTTTTTTCCATCCCCTCCTGCCTGCATCAATTCCTGCTCAGCCCTAACTCTACTGGAAATGAAGTGTCAGGTCTCTCCAGAATTAGCTTCCTATTCAGATGGAGGGTCTACAAGATCAAGAAAGCTTTCTGTTGCTAATTTTGACTTCATCTCAAGGCAAAACTAATGTAATATTTTGCTATAAAACAAACAAATAAAAATATGCTTTTCCTAAAAGGGGAAGAATGAAAAAGAAGGAAATTGGTTCTGTCACAAAAGTTTATGGTTCAGTAAAGCTAAATCATCTGCCTGCTTTTATCGTATAGAAGTGAGTGTCAGTCTCCAGGTCTTGTTGAAGAGCAGCAGAAATGCATTCTGAAGCTTTGTTGATTTATGCCAATTTTGAGTTGCATTAAGTGAGGATAATTAGAGTAGGAGTAAAACTGTAAGTAATTCTCATAGTGTGGCCCCCTACCAGAAGCTTCTGGTAGGCATGCTTCAAAAAAAAGAGAGAAGAGAAGGACTCCTAAGCTGATCTCATCACCACACTCTTTAGGAGCTACTTAAATTTTACCAAGTAATTTTCAGTCACACATGCATCACTCTAAAACAATGAGCAAAGTTTTAGTTCAAAAAGAAAACTTTTAGATTCATAGGGAAGGGGGAGCTTCAACACTATCTGTAATATGGTCTTTCTGTGATAAGTATATTAAATATTTGCCAAAGAAATAAATTAAATTATTATAGAAATATTATAAATTACTATATATAAAGGAGACAGCCAAGTATAAAGGGGCCACCAGAGCATCTCCAACCAGCCTGCGCACTGGGAGAACGGGGTGGAGCCACGGAAGTTTACGCCATTTGTAGTCAGAAGGAGCCTGGCCCCTCCTGTTCCTGTGTGGAAACCTGGGATTCAATTGGTGAGGTGGAGAGCCTGTTAGCAGGGCTTCATCGCATTTTGCTGTGTTGTTTTTCCCTTTCAGCCAATACATTCTGTTCCTCTTCACCCTTTAAAGTGTCTGCAAGCCTAATCTTTGTCAGGCCTCTGAGCCCGAGCTAAGCCATCATATCCCCTGTGACCTGCACGAACACATCCAGATGGCCTGAAGCAATTGAAAAACCACAAAAGAAGTGAAAACAGCCAGTTCCTGCCCTAACTGATGACATTCCACCATAGTGATTTGTTCCTGCCCCACCCTAATGATCAATTGACCTTGTGACATTCCTTCTCCTGGACAATGAATCTCAGGAGCTCCCCACTGAGCACCTTGTGACCCCTGCCCACAAGAGAACAATCCCCTTTAACTGTAATTTTCCACTACCTACCCAAATCCTGTAAAGCTGCCCCACACCTGTCTCCCTTTGCTGACTCCTTTTTCGGACTCAGTCCGCCCGTACCCAGGTGATTAAAAAGCTTTATTGCTCACACAAAGCCTGTTTGGCAGTCTCTTCACACAGACACGCATAACAATCTTTCTTGGTTGTGTGACAAGAACCCAGTTTTTTCTACAACATAAATATATTTAATAATATACTGTACATACATATATAATAAGTTATTGTTAATAGAAATAAAACAACAGCTTGAAGCAAATATAACAAACACTGTCAACGTCTGGGCCTGCAGGATATCAACTGTTGCTTTTCTTTCATGACAGTGGATGGTGGGTGAGGCATGGAGGAGAAAGATATCCTATGATTCATCAGTAATAGTGGTTGTAAGGAGAGCTAAGGTGAGGAGCCCAAGAGAACAGAGCCAGAGGCTAAAGCCTCCTGGAAACTAGAACTGGAGAAACAAGAGGAAATCAGACCAGAAGCCCGCTAGGGTCAGGCTTGTGAACAGGAAAGCAAGTGGAATGAGATAGGAATAGATGAGATGAGGTGGCTCCACTCTAATATAGTTCTTGTGCCAAGTGAAGAACTTTGAGAAAATGAAACACAGTGGGTATAAATATGTGAATAAGGAACATGACATTTATTGAAGGCATAGTTTATGTTGGTCATTTGCTAGGTTCTATCAACTGCTAAAAGTGGAAATGAGTAATGTAATTATATTTGAGAGTAAAAGTAAAATGCTGTAAAGAAACAGTTTTGTTGGCATTTCAAGTCTCCTCAAAATTGATTGGAATGAACACAGATTGCTAGTAATCAGCCAATTAAGAAAATGTGTAGGAAAGAATTGATGAGAAATTATTATTTGAATAACAACACTTAGACAAGGGAAGTGTGTCATTTGTTAAGCTCTCATTAAGCCAAGCACTTTCCATGTGACATAAGCATTATTATTATCCCCTTTTGCAAACAGAGGTAATGAGCCTCAGACTACCCAAGGCCACACAGCTTCTAACTGGCAAAGTCAAGATTCAAAAACGGGAGCTAACTCTGAAGCCTAATTTTCTTAACCACTTTGACAGTGAATTGTCAAAGGACATTCTATTCATTTATATTTTTTTAAATTGCTGAACGTTATTATGTACCAGACATTTTTCAGGCACTGAGAATGCAGTGATGAATGTAGAATGAAATTTACTTTTTATTTAGAAATGATGAACCCTGTATGATATCTTCTCCATGGTACTGAAAATTTTAGAATTTGGTTAAAATCATACTTGAGAATAGAAAGAAAAAAAATTTAAACCAGAGGTAAGCACAGACCATACATTCGAAAATTTTGGCCTATTTTAGTGGCTCATGCCTGTAATCTCAACACTTTGGGAAGCCGAGGTGAACAGATTGCTTGAGTCCAAGAGTACAAGACCAGCCTGGCTAACATGGCGAAGATCCTATCTCTACCAAAAAAATATAAAGAAAAGAAAATTTTATCGATACAAAGCTGTGTTCTAAATGGAACTTAATGATACATAAATTGCTGGGTATCAAGGGAGAATATCCAGGACAGTTTAGGTTATATCGTTGTTTGGATTTTTTTAAACTTTTTGTTACATTAATTTTTTAATTTTATTTTAAGTCATATTCACTGAAGTATAATTTACATACATAATTATGTATAATTTTCATACAGTAAAATATGTATAATTTTCATACAGTAAAATTTATACTTTGCTGAGTGTTGGCAAATTAAGATGCAAACCACAAAATATAAACCATCTAAGGGGTTATGTCAGCAAGATAGCAGAATAGGAAGCGCCAGACTCTACTTCCCTGCGGGGAGATACTGAATCAACAAGAATACATAAATCAATTCCCTTTATAAGAAAACCAGAAACAAGTTAGGAGGTTCCTGCACTTCAAGGGAAGGCAAAACCAGCCTCACTAAAGCCAGTAGAAAAACTCATGGCACTCACGCACCATAGTCCTTTCTCCCATTTCAGTGTGAATGATCAAAAGAAAACTTCCAGCTACTGTCTTCTGCTTGGGGAGGGAAAGAGAAGGCTAGACAGTACATCCAACATTCAGACTCTTTAGGGGGCTGGTCAAGGGACTGGTTTCTGTCTTGCCTGAATCTAAGTGCAGACAGAAAAGAGTGTCAGGTTGAAGGCTGCTAAGAACAAAGGTGAAGGTTTGCAGCACTCACTTGATGTACTTGCTCCTCCTGGCTCATTGTAAAATAAGTAGGAGAAAACCACCAACTCCTGGCTTTTCCCTGGGGAGGAAAATTATTGGAGCATGTGTTCAATGTTCTGTTTTTTCAGGGAGCTGCCAAGGGATTGGTTTCTGTCTCACCTGTCTCAGAGCACTGACAGGACCTGACAATATAGAGATGTAGGGACCACTGACAACAAAAGAATTGGGCAGCTTGATACTGCTTAGGAGGACCTGTGGTATAGCAGACAGAGGGCAACACAGCTCCATAGCCTCCTCGTTGGGGTAGAAAGAGAAGAATTCCGTGTATGTCCATGTTCCAACTATTCTGGGAGCTGCCCAAGACACTGGTTTCTGTATCCCTAGTCTCACAGCACTGACAGGACCTGGAATATGCTAGAAGCCTGGAGGTTGCTAAAACCAAAAGAGAATGGGGCAGCTTGAAGCAGCTCCAGAAAATCTTCAGTGTTGCAGACAGACACCAGAGGGAGCAAGAGATTGTGAGCTCCTCCAAAAATAAACTGGCAAATCCCTCTAATTCAGAATTTATGTGCTCAAATACAGAGATAATGCACCCACAGAAAAAGTTTGGGAGACCCCCAGAATCTCTAGCTGGGATAATTGGTGAGGGTATTTTCCTGTTCAAAGTCAGCCCATGAAGACTGGGAGAGGTGGCTGTTTTTTCAAATGTGTAGATCCCAACACAGTTACAAGGCATACAAAGAAACAGAAAGCCTGGCCCAATCAAAGGAACAAAATAAACCTCCAAAAAATGATCCTAAAGAAACAGAGGTATATGAATTGCCTGAAAAAAGTCCAGATGTTATAAAGATGCTTAAAGAGCTCAAGAAAGTGATACATGAACAAAATGAGAATGTCAACAAAGAGAAAATATAAAAAAGATCCAAACAAAAATTCTGGATCTGCAGAATGCAATGTGAAGTTACAGTGGAAAGATCTTCCTCTATGAAGGAAGTGGGCCCTCACCAGGCACCAAATCTGCTGGCACCTTGATGTTGGACTTCCCGATTTCCAGAACTTTGAGAAACAAATTTCTGTTGTTTATGAGCAACACAGTCTAAGGTGTTTTGTTATAGTAGCCCAACAAATTAAGATAAGGGGTTCGACAGCAGACTTAGTCAAGCAGAAGAAAGAATCAGTGAACTCAAAGACAGATAAAATAGACTTTAAGTCAAAAATCATGACAAACGACAAAGAAGGACATTATTTATTGATAAAAAGGTGAATTCACCAGCAAGATAAACAGCTATAAACATATATGCAACCAACATCCAAGGACCCAATTATATGAAGCAAACATTGATAGAAGTGAATAGGGAAATAGCAGTACAATAACAGTGGGAGATTTCAATACTCAACTTTTAAAAATGAGAAAACGTTATTCACATGCAAAAAATGTAATTAGACCCTTATCTTATACCATACACAAAAATCAACTCAAAATGGATTAAAGACTTATATATATATATATATGACCTGAAACTACAAAAACTCTAGAAGAAGACATAGGGGAAAACCTTGATAACATTGGTCTTGACATTGATTTCTTGGATATGACCCTAAAACCACAGGCAACAAAAGTAAAAATAGACGAGTGAGACACCATCAAACTAAAATGCTTCTGTGTAGCAAAGGAAGCCATCAACAGAGTCAACCTGTGGAATGGGAGAAAATATTTGCAAACCATATATCTGATAAGGGATTAATATCCAAAATATATAAGAGACTCTTACAACTCAATAGCAAAAATAACTGATAACCCATTTTTTAAAAAAATTGGGCAAAGGACAGAATAACCATTTCTCCAAAGAAGACATACAAATGGCCAACAGGTATATGAAAAGATGTTCAACATCACTAATTATCAGAGAAATGCAAATCAAATCTACAATGAGATATTACTGCACACCTGTTAGGATAGCATCATTAAATAAAACGGAAAATAACAAGTGTTGACAAGGATGTGAAGAAGTTAGAACTTTAATATACTGTTTGTGGGGATGTAAAATTGCGCAGCCACTGTGGACAAGAGTTTGAAGATTCCTCAAAAATTAAAAATAGAACTACCAAGTGATCCAGCAATACCACTTTTGAATGTTTATTCAAAACAACTGAAAATAGGATGTATTTGCACTCCCATGTTCAATGAAGCATTATTCATAACAGCCAAGATGTAGAAATACCCTAAATGTCCATCGACAGATGGATGGTTAGAGAAGATGTATTAGCCAGGTGCGGTGACTCACGCCTGTAATCTCAGCACTTTGGGAGGCTCAGGTGGGCAGATCGCTTGAGGCCAGGAGTTTGAGACCAGCCTGGCCAATATGGTGAAATCCCATCTCTACTAAAAATACAAAATATAGCCAGGCATGGGGGCACGCGCCTGTAATCCCAGCTACTCAGGAGGCTGTGGTACCAGAATCGCTTGAATCTGGAAGGCGGAGGTTGCAGTGAGCTGAGACTGAGATTGTACCACTGCACTCCAGCTTGGGTGACAGAACAAGACTCTGGAAAAAAAAAAAAAAAGAGAGAAAAGAAAAAGAAAGAAAGAAGGAAGGAAGGAAGGAAAAATGTATTATAGGCTGGGTGTGATGGCTCACGCCTGTAATCCAAGCAATTTGGGAGGACAAGACAGGCAGATTACCTGAGGTCAGGGGTTCGAGACCAGCCTGGCCAACATGATGAAACCCCATCTCTGCTAAAAATATGAAAATTAGCTGGGCGTGGCGGCAGGCGCCTGTAATCCTAGCTACTTGGGAGGCTGAGGCAGGAGAATTGCTTGACCCCGGGAGGCAGAGGTTGTAGTGATAGTGAGCAGAGATGGTGCCCCTGTACTCTAGCCTGGGCAACAGAGTGAGACCCTGTCTCAAAAAAAGTGAAAATGTAGTATATAGGGGTGTGTGTGTGTGCGTGTGTGTATATATATATATATACACATAAAGATATATTATTCAGCCTTAAGAAATAAGGAAATCCTGTTAGAAATCCTAACCTTGAGGAAATCATGCTAAATAAAATCAAACTTTAGGCACCTTGAGGAGATCATACTAAATAAAATAAACCAGTATTAGCGGACAAATATTAAATACCACATGATTCCACTCAGATGAGGTATCTAAAATAGTCAAACTCACAGAAGCAGAAAATATAACAATGGTTGTGCCAGGGTCTCAGAGGAAGGAAAAAATGCAAAGTTGCATTTCAGTGTGCCATGGTCTGAATGTTTGTGTCCCACCCCCAAAATTTCTTTGTTGAAATCCTAATCCCCAAGATGATAATATTGGGGATTAGGAGGTGATTCGGTCTTGAAAGCAGGGCCCTCATGATTGGGGTTAGTGCCCTTATATGAGAGACCCTCTTCCCCTCTGTGAGGACATAGCAAGAAGGTGTTATCCATGAACCAGAAACTGGGCCATCACCAAACACCAAATCTGTCAGCACCATGATCTTGAACTTAGCCTCCAGAACTGTGAGAAATACATTTCTATTGTTTATAAGCCACCCTAAGATATTTTGTTGTAGTAGCCTAAACAAATTAAGATAAGGGGTTCAACAGTAGACTTGATCAAGCAGAAGAAAGAATACAGTTTAACCCAGCATCGAAACTTCATGTGACACCCAAGCATTGCTTCAACAACCTAGGCCATATTGTCCTCCGGTAAACATCATGTGCTAGATTAAAGGAAGACATAGCCATTTCCATTATCTCAGAAAATTCCTTTCGCCCTTTTGCATCAGTCCCTGTCTCCCACTCCCAGCCCCTGGAGACCATTGATGTGGACATTTGTACTTTCTAGAATGTCACATAAGTAAATTAGACAGTATATAACATGTTATGTCTGAATTCTTACCAGTAATATGTTTTTAAGATTCTTTCCTATGGTTGCATGTACGTGGTTTGTTTCTTTTAATTGCTGAGTAGTATTCCAGTTTGTTTTGACTTTCTCAAGAATTCGATTGAAGTCCAATATGTAACGCTATACCAAACATCTGTAATTCATGTTCCCGCAAAACAAACACGATACCTAAGAAACAGAAGTGATATGGAAACACAAGAATTTCTGATGGAAGTAAATATCCAAAGTCAGGCTGCTTTGTTGTTGGATGATTCTGTTTTGTTGATTCTGCACACTTTTCTTTCAAGGGCTGTGGTGGATTGAGGAGGTTACTCTTGAAAACCAACTTTTCTCCTTCCAAGGCAGGGATAGCACCAATGTGTGCTGTCTATTGTTTAGTGAAATAAAACTCTAGCTTACTAATGGAGGAGGGAAAAGAGCAAATTATAAACCTCTCATCCAAGTTACTGGTTCTCGAACCTGCCTAAGTATCAATTTCCCATTAGAAACTTAAAATATAAACACATGCCAATCTCCACCCTTGACTTTGACATTGGAATCCTCAGGTTGGCACTAAAGTGTGAGTGTTTGAGATGTAGTTCTGGCCGAGCATGGTGACACTCACATGTAGTCCCAGCTACTCAGGAGCTGAGGCAGGAGGATCACTTGAGCCCGGGAGTTTGAGTCTGTAGTGTACCATAATCAGGCCTGTGAATATCCACTGCATTCCAGCCTAGGCAACACAGAAACACTCTGTCTCTAAAAATATATATAAATAAAAAGAAAAAAAGAAAACATAGACCTCTGGTGATTGGTTCCAATGAATAATCAAAGTTGAGAAATCCAATATTTGAAGCTTTTCTTGATTCTGACAACTTGAATTCTCTAGTTAGAACAAATTCAAGCTTCAATTTTTCTCATCTCTTTTCTGCTCTTTTCCCAAGGTGGAACAAAGACTGAGATAGGTCATTTTAGAGAAGCCTTTGATGCCACATCCACATTTTGTAGAACTAGGTTCAGGAAGGTGGGACCCAGAACTCAAAAGAGTCCTGGGAAATCCCTCTGCTGCATCCTTTCAGAGGAAAGGTGAGTAAGGAGCCAATAGTAGGCATGAAAGAAAGATTGAGGTCAACCTACTGGTTCACTTTTTTTTTTTTTTTTTTGAGACAGAGTCTCACTCCAACATACAGGCTGGAGTGAAAAGGCAAAAATCTTGGCTCACTCTGCAACCTCTCCCTCCCAGGTTCAAGTGATTCTCGTGTCTCAGCCTCCTGAGTTGCTGGGATTACAGGTATGCACCACCGCATCTGGCTAATTTTTGTATTTTTAATAGAGACAAGATTTTGCCGTGTTGACCAGGTTGGTCTTGAACTCCTGACCTCAAGCGATCCAGCTGCCTCGGCCTCCCAAAGTGTTGGGGTTTCAGGCGTGAGCCACTGCGCCCAGTCTGGTTTACTTTTGAGCATAGCACACCACTCAGAGCGGTAGGTACCACGTAACATTATGAAGTATAACTAAGGCTGTATGACCAAACTGCTGGACTAAAAAATGACCAATTCAGTATTTAGGTCAGCTTAAGGACATGATGATAGAAGCTCTATAACTAACCTTCTTTATTTCTCTATAGATTATACAAAGATAGTCACTAAACTTGTCTGAACTATTATGCAATGAAAAGGAGTTTATGTGTTGTCTACAAATAGACACAGCTTATTTTTCCACTGTCTTAATTTTATTACGAAGAATTTCGATCATTGTAGAGGAAATGAAACCCAGACACATAATGTATTACTGTAAGCGTAGTAAATTCACAGTAAAATAAGCTGACCGCATCTTCCTAAATAATGTGAAAAGCTCTAAGTCATACACTGAAGTAGGAAGAGTTCTTATTTTTTTCTTCCTCTTTTGCAAAAGTCAGAATGGTTTAGATTACATTCTCACACATTTTCACAGCTGGCGTATTTTAGGTGGGAATGACAATAATTGCTCAAACGACTGTTTAAAAAAAATTAGTGCAAAAGTTGCATCCGGTGGCCAAGATAGGGGTATGGGATGGGGGAAAGAGCACGTACAGGGCATGGAGCTGAGCGCCTCCTCTGCTTGCAGTCTCTTCAGAGCTGCTGCTCAAAGTGGTTTCCCGAGCAAAAGTCACCATGCTGATATAGACGTGTGACCTGCCATTGCGACCACAGATGACTAGCTCAAAGAGTGATCCCTCACCCAAGGCACTCGTGGTGGGAAAATAGTCTCTGGAACATGATCACGAAAGGTCTGCCCAACAGAGAGGCTCCACACTGAATAGTGACTGGTCAACCAATTGGATTCTCTCTCAGAGAAAGCTTGAACATGGGCATGTTGGTAAATCAATAGAGACAGAAATAGGATCAGTACAAGTCCACCTTAAAAGTTTGGTTACTCCTGGCCAGATGCTGTGGCTCATGCCTGTAATCCCAGTACTTTGGGAGGCCAAGGCAGGCAGATCACTTGAGGTCAGTAGTTTGAGACCAGCCTGACCAACATGGTAAAACCTGAACTCTACTGAAAATACAAAAATTAGCCAGGTGTAGTGGTGGGCACCTGTAGTCCCAGGTACTTGGGAGGCTGAGGGGTGAGAACCACTTGAACCCAGAAGGCAGGGGTTGCAGTGAGCTGAGGTGGCACCACTGCACTCCAGCCTGGGCAACAGAGCAAGACTCTATCACACAAAAAAAGTTAAGTCACTCCCACTAGGTATATGCCCAAAGGAAATGAAATTTGGATTTTGAAGAAGTATCTCCACTCCCATGTTCTTTGCAGCATTATTCACAATTGCCAAAATATAGAAACAACTTAAATGTCCAACAATGAATAAATGGATAAAGAAAATGTGCTAGGCAGGGCGTGGTGGCTCACGCCTGTAATCCCAGCACTTTGGGAGGCTGAGGCAGCCGGATCATCTGAGGTCGGGAGTTCGAGACTAGCCTGACCAACATGGAGAAACGCTGTCTCTACTAAAAATACAAAATTAACCAGGCATGGCGGTGCATGCCTGTAATCCCAGCTACTCAGGAGGCTGAGGCAGGAGAATCACTTGAACCCAGGAGGCAGAGGTTGTGGTGAGCCAAGATCAGGCCATTGAACTCCAGCCTGGGCAATGAGAGTGAAACTCTGTCTCAAAAATTAAAAATGTGAGATATATATATATATATATATGTATGTATATACACACACAGAAAGAGACACAACAGAATAGTACTCATCCATAAAAAAGCTTGCAACGACATGAATAAACCTGGAAGACATTGTGCTAAGTGAAATAAGTCAGACACAGAAAGACAAATACTGCATTATCTCACTTATATGTGGAATCTAAAAAGTCAGGTTCAGGGAAGCAGACAGTAGAATGGAGGCTGCCAGGAACTGGGGGATGGGGAATTGGGGAGATGTGGGGCAAAGGGTACAAACCTTTGGTTATGCAAGATGAATGAGTTTTTGAAATCTAATGTATAGCATCGTGACTACAGTTAATGATGCTGAATTGTCTACTTGAAATTTGCTAGGAGGGTAGGTCTAAAGTATTCTCACCACAGAAGAAAAGGAAGGAAAGAAGGAGGGAAATAGTAACTACAGGATGTGATAAATCAAGCTAATTAGCTTGAATGTGGTGATCATTTTTCAATATACACTCGTAGGAAACATCAAGTTGTACACCTTAAATATATACAATTCCTACTTTTAATTATACCTTTTATGGAAAAGAAGTTAAATCACTCCTTGAATAGAAAGTTAAAGTAGAAAGTAATGAGGCCCACTTATAGGAAGTCAATTAGCACAGGAAATTTTGATTATGAAGCAAGGCTGGGTGGAGGACGACTGCAAATATTGGAGGGGAGTAAAGGGTAAGAATGCGAGTGGAAACCTACTGACTATATGTCTAAATATTTAGAAGTTACGCATCAACTCATGCCCATGGCTCAGCTCTTATTCCCAACCGACAACCTGCAGCTTATTCCTCAGATGTGGCCCTCACAGACTAGAGGCCAAAGTTGTGTGAACTCCTCTGTCCCCACTTCCACTTTATCCCATCCCTTCACTACCTCTCACCTCCAGCCCCCAACCTCCAGGCCAGCAGCCTGTCAGTCCGAGTGTTAGTGTGGCTCTCTGAGGGCAAGACAGGCTGGAAGCTGTGCTCTGACACCACGGCATAACTAGACCTGCCCAAGCCTAGAATGGGAACTGACTAGTTCAAGTGCCCTATAGTGCATAGATGACCTTCCCCAATGCCTCGCTTTTCTGACATAAGATTTTCAGGTGGTTCTAAGCACCTGCCCAAACTACATGACCCCAGCAGGGAGGAGCAAGGGAACAAAGATATCTGGGTGAGCTCATCTGCATAGATGCCCACTTCATGTGATCTGAGGCAGACAATTTTAAACTTGATCCCCGCCAACCCCACCATCCATGTACACATATTGCCGCACTCTCAGCCTTGTCTGTACTGACTCTGTGGGCCAATGCAGCTTGTGCCTCCTTCTCCCATAATGCCATTCACTCAAAGGGGGAGCAAAATTTCAAAAACCTTCTTATGATACCAAATTTAAAAAGTGTTTTTTTTTTAATGTGTAAGACACTCTATAAAGTATGGGGCCCAGTCTGGGGGTCCTTCTTGCCCTGCTCCAAGGATGGCATGGCTGTGAGCCCACAGAGTTTCCACCGATCTTCCTCATATCTACAAGCATCCTCACCATGAACTCCCACTTTCCAGGTAACCCGGGGTTTCCCTGTGCCCAGCACTCGAAAATACCTAACTCCAGGACACTAGATCATGAGAAGGGAGACAAATCTCTCTACCTGTCTCCTACTCATTTTATTATATATACATGTATGTATACATGAAGCTTACACAGATATGTACAAATACACATATATGAATATACTTTTCATGATCCCCGCCATACACTGAGTTTCCAGTGAGAATACAGAAAAGATAATAGGCAATTTTAAGGCCAAAAAAAAAAAGGGTTGGGGGAGGCCATGCCCCTAACTCAAACCTGGAGCCAGGGAATACTTCTGAGATGAAGTGACATTTAAAATGAGACTTAAAGGTTGAAGAGGGAGTTAGCTGGGATGGGAGGAATGTCCTATACCAAGGCCAGAAAGGATAGAGAGCATCACATCTTCAAGGAACTGAAAGAATGACTGAAGCTGAGGCTGCAATGGGGTGGGGAGGTATGGAGGTGGGGGAGAGGAGAACGCGGGGCCACAGAGTGAGAGGCAGATGGGGTGCATGGCATCAGGACAGGTGGATGTTTATAAGCCATTCTGAAGAGTCTCAGTTGAATTCTGAAAGCCAAGTAGAACCATTGATGGGTTTTATTTTATTTATTTATTTTGAGATGGAGTCTTACTCTGTCCTGCCCAGACTGGCATGCAGTAGTGCGATCTCGGCTCACTGCAACCTCTGCCTGTCAGGTTCAAGCTGTTCTCCTGTCTCAGCCTCCCGACTAGCTGGCACTACAGGCGTGGGTCACCATGCCCGGCTAATTTTGTATTTTTAGTAGAGACGGGGTTTCACCATGTTGGCCAGGCTGGTCTCGAACTCCTGACCTCAGGTGATCCACTCGCTTTGGCCTCCCAAAGTGCTGGGATTACAGGCATGAGCCACTGACCCCAGCCATTGATGGGTTTTAAACAAGGGAGTGACATATTGTTCAATAAGGAGGAATTTACTAGATCCTTTTTTCTCTTTCCTGAAAAAATGATTAAGACTACTGGGTGACTTTGGCCTCTGGTGTATGTTTGCACTTTTGTCTAATGGGGAACTAATTTGGAATTATTTTTGATTAATAATAAAGGAAAACAATAGATCTGTCCTAAGTATAGAGTGAGAGGAAATGATATTTTGACCCCATGTAGATAATGTTCTAAATAAAATGAACTGATGAAAAACAACTTCTTGAAAACAAAAATATTTTAACATTCCATATTTCCTTTTTTTCATGTGTTTTGAGTCATCCATATAAATTTGTACTGAAAAACTTTATGCATTTCTTATCTGATTGATTGGTTCTTTCTACCTAGAAGGCGATTCTTTCTTGTTCAAACCCAGCCCAGATACTCGCACACTGCATAGGGATGGAGGAACAGTTTCTGTTTGCTTTTGGTCAATCATGAACTCCTACGTATCTTGTAAACATGTGAGATGTAACTTCAGGTATACTGGAGAATGAAAAGATCCATCCAGGTCTCAAAGACTTATGATCTAATTAGATCACAGGCAGAGGAGATAAAAAGACAGAGATGCTCGAGAGGTTAACAAAGCAGCTTTGAAGCAGATGTGAAATAACATCTCGAGCAAACTGGGAGTTAGAATTAGCATGTCTCAGTGTGTGTTTATCAGCAAAAGCTGCTAAAAAGTGCTGCAGAAAATGAAAAGGAAGGAATGAAGATTTTATTTCCCTATTATCCAAAGAGCCTGAAGGCAGATGGAAGTTATGGTCAGAACACGGGTTAAATGAGTCACAGTGTGGAGGAAGCCACGAACTTCCATGTAACCCACTCCCGTCCCTCAATTGTCGTCTTTTCTAAATCTGGGTAACCCTGCCATGGGATACACCCTCAGCTGAGATCCCCTGGATGGGACCCAGAAAGGGGAACAACCATGATTCTTTGTTGTAAAGTCAGTGCACAGAGCACGGCCACCTGAGCCACAAAAGCCTTCGGATACCATTCATTTCAGCTCAGTTTTGCCCATGCTGTCTTTTGTCCCTCCTGAGGCCTGCATTCTAGGAACACAAGTGACTCACATGAGATCTCCTTGAAGCAAATTTGTCCTTGCAGTGCTAACGTCCAGCAGTAGCCTAAAAATCCTGACAGTTTTACTTCTCTGGCAGCTAGAGGCGGAAAGTCACATTCTAAGAATATGAAGATTGAGGAAGTGAAGCAAGCTCAAATTGCCTCCAGGCCCCTCAGCAGGATCAGGGTGGTGGAGAGCTCCATTAACTTCAACCGGCAAAAGTAGTGGCGGCCTGAGAGAGCCTTAACCTTCATGTGAACTATAACTTTATTTAAAACTTGTTAGTTTTACTTACATTTTGATGTGTTCTATGTGTTAGAGTAAAAATAACCATGTTCTCTCAGTCTACAAAAGGTCCTCATAGGCAGTCTCTTTTATTTTATTTTATTTTATTTTTATTTATTTATTTGAGACAGAGTCTCGCTCTGTTTCCCAGGCTGGAGTGCAGCGGCCCGATCTCCACTCACTGCACCCTCCGCCTCCCAGGTTCAAGTGATTCTCGTGCCTCAGCCTCCCGAATAGCTGGGATTACAGGCACGTACAACTATACCCGGCTAAATTTTGTATTTTCAGTAGAGACAGAGTTTCACCCTGTTGCCCAAGTTGGTCTCGAACTCCTGGCCTCAGGTAATCTGCCCGCTTTGGTCTCCCAAAGTGCTGGGATTACAGGCGTGAGCCACTGCACCCAGGCAGTCTCATTTATTTTCAACAACCTGGATGTCTCTTTGTCCATGATCACTGGGGTTCACTTGACCATGTACTTTGGGGTTTTTCACACTGAGGATCATAATTTTCTTTCAGGCTTTCTTTCCTCAGTGATTTCTCTGCTATTTTGCTATTTCTCCTTAGCTTTTCTCTGAGTCTTCGCTAACTCTGTTAAGTTGTAGATATGTGCAGGACTACATGAAGTTTTAAAATAGTTTTTGAACAAGCAAGGAAAACACTCTTATTAGAAATATATATCAGTCATCTCCTATACCATGGAGTCAGTACATCAGAGTGGTTAAGAACATGAACTTTAGGATCACACAAAAGTCCACACCCTGATTCTATTTCTTACTGGCTGTGTTTCAAAGAAAATTCTTAACCTCTTCAAGCCATGGTTTTTTTCTCCTATAAAGTGAGCTTAATAATAGAATTACTATATCTGTCTGTTGAGAAGATCAGATGATATAGACATAACACACTCAGCACAGTGCATGGCGCATTGTGTGTGTTCCACAAATGTTAGCCATTAGTAATAAGACTGTAATTATTGAGGAATCAAAGAAAAGTAAAGAATGGATCCTTCTCTCAAGGGGAAAATGTTTTACTCGCCTCCATTAAGGTGGAGAAAAAGACAATTCTGCAAATAATCATAAAATATGAAGGGTATGTACTGCAAATCTGTTTTGCTTTGTTTGCCTGCAGAATATTCTCTCTTTTAGTAAAAGCACCCAATTTCTGTTCTGAGGACCTTTCCCTTCCTTGTCCCCCAGGATCATTGTGCTATGGGCTGTAAGTCTAGTCAGCCCTATGCTGCCCCACCAAGAGTGGCTGATGGCCTTAAGCCAAGAGAACACAGCTCTCTCTTCCTGGAGTTTCCCTCTTGGGTAGACTAGTATAAGATGGAAGCAGGAGAGCAGAATCATCTCAGTGGAGTGCCAGAGGAAGTCTGGGTTCCTGCTCCAATATATCAGGACTCTGTTGGATCCTGTCCTTCCTGATATCTAGGAGTTGAGCTTTACTTTCAATTCTGTGAACTCCCCAGCATCCTTAGCTAGAATTCAGTTCTACTACTTGCATTCAAAGAACCCCAAAAGATACAAAATGGAATTAAAACCAAAATAGAAGAGTTAAGTGCTGTGTTTAGAAGGCAGATGACATTGGTCTAGTGTGACAAAGGGTGGCTTTGTGGAGAAAGTAGCGTATACGACATGTGTCCATCCATACGGGTCAGCCACTCTCTATCTCCATTTCCGCTTCTGTTCTTGCTGGCAAAGAACTCCCTCTGCTCCCGTCTCTGCGTGATGGTTTCTCACCCACTCATGACTTCTCCTGGCTCATAGCTTCTTCCGACTCATCTTCTTTCTGTATCTTTTTACTCTGTTGTACCCTAATGTCTGTGGATTCCCTCAAATCTTGCATTTAAATTTTCTGTGAGAGAGCAGCTGATTAGTCAATTGACTGCCATCCAATATAGAACATCTGTTAGGCAAAGTTCTTTTGCCGGGTTGCCTTAGAGGTCATTGTCCAGACTGTATATGTCTAGCCAGATGCTTTGGCCAGGACAGTGGGATCCTGTGGGAGAGAACATGGTGACCCCTGTGTATGGGACTGTGAGGAGAGGGCTGTGGATATGGTAGGTATAGACTGTGCTTTGTCTAGGACAGGATCCTGGATAAGTCATCTAGATTCACTGTATAGGCAATAAAAAGCCACTGAAGGTTTTAAACAAAAACTACTAGAATATTGTTTAGAAAGATGAATTAGTAACTGTGTGGGAAAGGATGACCAGCACAGGAGGCAGGGAGGACAGTATGCAGGCTATTGCAATGGTCTGGGTAAGAAGTTATCAGATCCTGACCCAGGGCTTAGGCAGTGGGAATAAAAATAAGAAACTGATGAGGAAGGCGTTTAGGAGAATTGGGCAACCAGCTGGGTGGAGGAGGGGAGGAACAGGAATCTGTCAAAAACAACTCTGAAGTTTTGAATTTGTGTGACAAAACCAAAAATAGTACTAGGAAATTCAAATTGGCTTGTGGGAGGACAGGAAAGGTGCTTTGGATAGAGTCATAATTCAAGATGAAAAAGGCCTAATAATGATCAGAATCAGTGATTTTAAAATTTATATGTTTAATTTTAATGTAGGTATCTTTCTGCGCATGAAATTTTAAATGGGAGTCCAATACGTGTAGCAAAATAAAAGGAAAATGATTCTTGTTGGGGTAAGATTGGGTGGGAGGGTCCCACATACTTCCTACTCAGGCCTCCTCTCATTACTTCCCCAACCCCAACACACACCTAAGGGGGGCTCTTAGACGGTGCATGGAAAGTGGTTTAAAAATCAGAGCTCCATCTTTTTACAGAAGAGAAAACGGTTGTCTGAGGAGGCAAAGTGAATTGCCCAAGGGTACACAGCTGGTCAGTAACAGATCTAGGACTAAAACCCAGGTTTTCTTAATGCAGAATTCAGTAATGTAATGTCTAATGGGTGCTAGGTGCTAAGGCTACAATGTGACCGAGACTCAGTCTCATAAAACTTGCATTTAAACAAACAGGTAACAGATCCACACTGAGAGAGTGATAAACCCTATGGAGGAAGTAGAACAGAGTTCCATGAAAGACAGCAGCTGCCCCCAGGCTGCCTAAGAGTAAGGAGCCAGCGGTGTGGAGAACCAGGGGAGGTGGGTCCCAAAGTGGAAGAGCAATTGCAAAGACCCTGGGGCAGGAATGAGCTTGATAGGTGGAAAGAACAGAAAGGCACCAATGTGGTCAAAGAACAGGGAAAAAATTAGGAGATAAGTAACAAGAGGTGAGTGACATCGGTGATGCAAATTGGGACCAATCAGGCACTGTCTTGCTTTGTGAAGTTCAGTGTCACCACCAAGAACTTCAAATGGAGAGTTGCAACCACCACTCAAAATTCAGATCAAGATTGGGCTAGAGATACAGCCTTAAGAGGCAGTGTCTTCTCAGGAAAGAGCCATTGGAAATGCCAGAAGTGCATTAAGCAGGAAAAGGCACGATGACAAGGAGAAAGAAAAGGCCTGAAGAGAGAAACTTAGAGAACATTTATGGGAAAGCAGAAGAAAAAAATCTCAGAACTAAGAGAACTAAGCAAAACACCAATTAAGTGTGACCTTACAGAAGCCATGGATGCCAGGACCTTTGAAAAGTGGGCAGATGTCAGCAGCGTCAAAAGCTTCCACCCCTAACAATTCCCTGATGTCCAAAAATAGTCAAAGACATGAGGAATAAAGCCTCTTATGCTTGACAATTAAAGAAACACAGCTATTCAGAAAACCTTGGAAAGCACAGTCTCAGTAGGATAGTAGGGCTTTGGGTTGAAGCCGCATAACAAGGATTGGATGAATTAATTACGTGTCAGAAGTAGACTCAGTGCAGTTCATGAACTATGCATCCAGCACTGACATGTGCTATAACAGCATTTGACATTGGGGTAGAGAGATAGGAAAAGAATCATCAACAATAGGAGACAATTAGTGCCTCCACCCTCAAGTAATATATTATCTAGAAGAGAGAGGGAGAGGAAAGCTGAGGACAGTGTGAGAGTCTGTCAGAATCAAATGCATTCGCTACTTATGCCCCCAGAAGTTTACTGTTTAATGTGACAATGATGAACCTGTTCAGGTTACCATTTCTGTGGCGGCTTTGAGTCCTTTAGAAACATTGGCGCCATCATTGTGTTGTAAAAGTTGTGTGTTATGTGGAGCCTCATAGTTCCATATCAGGGTCAAGCTTCAATCCAATTTGGTTCAGAACGTTCTATGTAAAAGGCAGAGCTGTAGGCACAAGATGTGATCCCACAATGCTTCTGCAAGCTAATGGGAGATACAAATGCTGGAAGAAAAGTAAAAGCAATGTGCTTTGTAGAAAAGGAAAAGAGAATTCTATCTGAACGTGTAAGGTCGGCTAGGCCTTTAGTAAGCACTCTTCTCTAGTCAGTAAAATTGATAGAGCGCAATTTTATAATTGGTAATAGAATAGAGGGGTCCCCGCCTATCTTGCTCATTCAACTAGGCTTAAGGACAACCTAGGGGTTACTCAAATGTTTGCCCACTGAAATAGCAGTGTCTTAGAGTCACACTAGACTAGGGGTCTATACGCTTCATCATCCTCTCCTTCTCAGTCCTCTGGATTGTATTACATTTACTGGAACTGGAGCTTCATGGCCAAACAGATTTTCCAAAATGGTTAATAAATTACATATATTACCACATGAAAGGCAAGGAAGGCTGTGAGTGAGTAATAATGTCTAGGTTACTAATTAAACATGTGCTTGCTTTAAAGCTCTTCTCTGTAATAAGGTTTATTACAGTATAATTGATTTTCCTTTCCCACAAGTTAATCATTTTAAAACCACAAATGAACTACAAGATTCAGCTTGTTCCAGGGCTGTATTTTCCCTGTCTAGTTTGTACTGGCTTAGACATCATGTAATGACAGAAGTCTTTTTCTAAATTTATTGGTACAACACCTTAAAGATCCTAATTCCAAAGTCAAAAGGTTTTGAAGGAACAGATTTTAAAGAACTACCAAAAACTGAAGAAAGGGACAAAATATTTATTAGTCTAGAAAATCTGAAAGATGCTTTTCTATATAATAAATGAGCTCTAAATATGCCCTATGAACTTGCTGTGCCTCTATTCCTTCCTGTTAGTGTTTGTTACTTTATGATTCCTTCGGTTTAAATGTGAGGAGGTATAAGTGAATTCATTCAGAGATGATTTGAACAATAACTTCCAGTGATGCAAGCCAAACTCCCCATTGCTTAGCACTTAGCCTTTGGAGATCTTAGAAGATAGTAGGAATGTAAGAAGGAAGGAAGGAAGGAAGGAAGGAAGGAAAGAAACGGAGGGAGGGGAGGAAAGAAGGAAAAAAGGGAAGGAGGGAGAGGGAGCTGGGATCTAGGAATAACCAATAATACTTCATGTTAATACATACTTTATCATTTACATGTTTCAAGGATGCTATTTTATATGATCTTTAGAGCAACCTTGTGAGGTAGGCAAGGCAAGTATTTCTATCTTCATTTTAATGCACAAGAATGTGAAATACAGAGGTGCTTGAAAGTGCTAGAGCTCAAATTCAAACTTTGATATTTTATTTTTTTGGCATTACTGTGCTGCATTATCACATTTGACAGCTGTGCTGCTGTGGCCAGAACACCAAAAGAAATTCTGGGTATCTCCAGAGAGGGAATTTAAATGTGTATCTTTGGGTCTGCAGAGGCTGTGGGACCACCTCTAGTCTTGGGCTGTCGATCTTCCAGTCACTGTGCTCTAGGGCTCATGTGCTCTTATTGTGGTCCATGCTGCAGGAAAATAGGACTAGGTGGGTGTAATAGCTCCCCTGATGAGCACACACATACACACACACTCCAGACAGCATATTCCACTTCTGCACTGTTTAATGTGTACTCATTTGGGGTGGGAGGCACATCTCCCAAGTGCCCTTTGGGCACAGCAGTTTGTAGCAGGGTGACTAGCTGCAGAATATGCAGTCTTTTCTTTCTCTTATTCCATTCCAAGGCCCCTTATTTCCTCCCATTTCTCTTCCCTTTCTCCTTGCACACTGTAATCAGCTTCTGTTGTCTAAACCCTCCTCTAAGCCAGTGACCAGCATTTCATACACAGGGGTGTTTCTAAGTCAGAATAAGACCATGAACCTGGGAAGCTTTGTAGCCAACATGACTCTCACCAAAGCAGAAAACCTGCTAGATTCATTCAAGGTCCTACAGCCAGCCCTGGCGTGCGGGTGATCATCACAGTCACCTCGTCACCATGGCTCAGGTACAGGAACCATCACAATGGGGACTACCAGCCTGGGAGGGCATGCCAAAGTCACTATCCTTTGTCACAGGTGAAAGATGAAACTACTCAGTGCCACACAGATAAAATGAGTCTCTGTCTTAACAGAGTGTTTGTCTAGGGATTGCAGTAGAACTATACTACCTCGGAGAGAAGTTACACGGGGAGTCACTGGAATACTGGAAGTTTTTGCACTTTCATTGAGGGTAAGAAGGGAGACCCAATTAATTTCAGGGACCTGTTATTCCCCAAACTACTCTGCCCTTGGTCACCAAGTATGTTGCCAGTGGTCAGCAACCATGAGAATGTACCTACTTTGCCATGGGAATGATGTGTAACCCTAGGTGGTAAAATTATATAGATCAAATAATCTGATATCTTGCAACTCTAACCTGCCAGTCAATTTATATGATGAACTAAATATGTCCTGCTACTTTTAATTTTTTTTTCTTTTGAAGTGTCTTTTGTATGTTATTCTGGCACTTTTTACTTAAACTTCTCACATGAGTGGCTTGGCTCAGTTTTAAACCTAAACCTAATTTTAGTTCCTCCCTGAGAAATATACCAACAACCTCAGTAATCAGAATTGACTTGCTATATACACAGTATTGCTATCCCTAGTGAATTAGGAAGGAATGAACAAAAACTCAGAGTTAAATTTTATTTTAAGAAATTTGGACGACAGTTTTATTAATGGTAGCTTGCCCACCTCCTGAGAGCTCCAGCTATGGGAATTAGCCTAGAGGGGATATACAGAGAGCCTTCTCAAACTTGACTCAATTCTGATGATTGTGATTTCATGTTCAGTAACATGCAATCAGCTGGTATAAAACTATGCTTCTACAGGGTGTGTTTTTACCCCCAGGTCCAAAGTCTTAATCCTTCTTCACTAAGTAAAGAATCATTAATGACTATACCACTGAAGGGAACACCTTAAACTATCTTCTTCCTTTTCTCAAGGAGGAATTGGGAGTTGATAGCATCAACTGTCAGTTACTACTGGAGTTGGCAGAGAGATATGAACATATCCTCCGGGTAGCGTGAGACACGTTTCAGTGATCAAAGGGTGTGGCCACGTCGACGTGCTGTCTGTGGAATGACTACATACACTCCACGTGGTTTTAAAACAATGGGTTAAGGCTCAAGAGGATTTGGTGTTTTCAGCAACTCTATGAGTCCTCAGAGTTGATTCAATTACTGATGTAGAAATAAAGGCAGGCATATGTTTGGAAAAAATGACTACCTTGTACTTCAGCTGACTGGGTCATATGGCATGGCCAAGTTGTGTAAGTATGGGAGTAAATAGGTTCAGGGAAGCGTTGGATGTCAACACTTTTTGTCTGTGCCCACTTGAGGATCCAGCAAGATTTTAGTCTCAGATGTTTTATGTCCCAAATACAGTGCTTCCATCATCCCATCTGGTCTTCACCTTTCCCTGAGAGAAATTCCTGATGACTGGCTAATATTCTTTGTATTTTAGAAACCACTGGGTCGTTCCCCCTTGGCTTTGTATATGCTCAGGAAATACAGATGAATTTTAAAACTAGCCTAACTAAGATATCTAGTAAAAGAAAAACTGTTTCCTCAAACAAAGCTTAAACTTTATTCTGTGGACCAATAATAATGCATCTTTTCTTGGGCATTTGTTCCTGTTTCCTAAGCCACCATATTCCCATGCCAATAATCACCATTAGTGTGGACAGTTCAGTAGTTGGCTAAAAGGTTGAATGGTCTTCACAAAGGGCAGAAGGGTCTTCTGATTCCACCACCCATTGAGGAAGGACCCTCTGTTTGTCCAGAACCAAATGAAGGGAGGCAAGACTTATTAGTTGCAAATTAAAAAAACCCTGATTCATGTTTTTCGTTTTAATTCTAGATATATTTTTTTGAATTTTTAAAACAGAACTTTATATCCTCAAAAATACACAGTAGATATACAAACACTTAATTATTTGACTAAACTGAGAAGTGGCCCTGAGGTTGTACAGACAGAGGAAGTACTTGAGGACCACTGCTGTAAACCTGAAAGAAAGACTTCAGATACTGGTGTTGAGGGTGAGGTTTGTGTGTGATTTCGTTAGACCTCTCACCCATACCTCTACCACCCATGACCCACTTTTACCGCCATCTTCAGGATGGAGGAAGTAGCAGCTATGACTTACTGAGCACTTGCTATGTGCCAAGGAGTCTGCTAAGTGCTGTAGATCCATTCTTTCAGTTTAGTGCATAGTTCTAGAGGTAGAATGGCTGGGTTCAAATCCCAGTTCTTCCACATACTGGTTGTGTGACCTAGCGCAAGTCTCTTCACCTCTCTGTGCTTTCTTCCTCACTCATAAGAACAAAAATAGAACTTTTGTGACAATAAGTTAATTAATATATGTGAAGCATGTAAACATCCCTGGCACATAGAAAAGTATACATGTTTGTTACTATGATCAGCCATATTTTAGAAACTGAGACTTTTGGGGGCTACTTAGTTTCTTCAGTGTTTCACATCATTCTTCTGGGAGCAGGTTAAGAACTGCCTTGAGGCTGATTTACACAATGTTTTATAGATAATTTCTTGTCTGTATTATCACATTGGCTCCAGTTTCTTTACTGCAGCCACCCAGGAGCATCCTCATCATCAAACCAATACTCCTGGCTAGGTGTGGTGGCTCACACCTGTAATCTCAGCACTTTGGGAGGCTGAGGCGGGTGGATCACTTGAGCTCAGGAGTTCAAGACAAACCTGACCAAAATGGTGAAACCCCATTTCTACTAAAAAGACAAAAATTAGCCGGTCACAGTGGCGTGCGCCTGTAGTCCCAGCTACTCGGGAGGCTGAGGCAGGAGAATGCTTGAACCTGGAAGGCGGAGGTTGCAGTGAGCCGAGATCGCGCCACTGCACTCCAGCGTGGGTGACAGAGCGAGACTCCATCCCCACCCCCAAAAAATAAAAATAAAGAATAAAAAAATAAAATCCAATACTCCTGAAGGTGGAGACTTCAGATTCCAACAGCTTTGTGTTTTCCTCCGACAACTCCTCCACGTTCCTCATTTTGAAAGGAAATAGAAGTGTTGGTAGGCTGGAGTGGTGAAAAGGGCAAAGGAGCAGGATTGTTGTCGAGAGGTCTGGGGTAGATTCAGAATACAGTGAGACAAAAGGAGGCTATTAGATTTAGAAAAGGTGACAGCGCCACCCTGTATTTGGGCCTGCTTTGCTCTCCCCAGGCTGCAGCTCTCTGCAGGTTCAGAGATGTGCCTTCAGATGCCTGTACCCACCCATTTCCTATACTGTCCCTTTCTGTAGCTGCAGGTAGCGACTGAGCACTGGAAATGTGGCTGGTCAGAATTGAGATATGCTGTTAAGGATGAAACACACACCAGATTTTGAAGACTTTATGTGAGAAACAGGAGGTAAAACCATCTTTTTAAAAAATCTTCATTAGCTGAGCATGGTGGCTCACGCCTGTAATCCCAGGACTTTGGGAGGCCGAGGCAGGTGGATCACCTGAGGTCAGGAGTTCGAGGCCAGCCTGGCCAACATGGTGAAACCCCATCTCTACTAAAAATACAAAAATTAGCTGGGCGTGATAGTGCACACCTGTAATCCCAGCTATTCGGGAGGCTGAGGCAGAAGAATCGCTTGAACCCAGGAGGCGGAGGTTGCAGTGAGCCGAGATCATGCCACTGTACTCCAGCCTGGGTGACAGAATGAGACTCTGTCTCAAAAAAAAAAAAAAAAAAAAAAAAAAAAGATAAAATATATCATTTAAGTTCATTTTACCTATTCCTTTTTACTGCTTTTAATGTGGTCACTAGAAAATGTAGACTTCTGCATGTGACTTGTGCTATAGTTCTCTTAGACAGGGCTGCTCTAGACCACAGGTCCCCTGAATTTCGTACTTCCAAGGCCTCAGTGGGCCTCTTCCACAGGCTCATTCTCCCAAGGGTGGGACCCCTCAATGATGTGCACACCCCTAGTGGTGGCCAATGGACTACTGGGTCAGCAGATGTGGAGGGACCTATAAGGTGGCATGTCCATACCCTTGCACCTAAAGTCCCTTGCAATGCAGAGCAAAGCCAGGGATCGGAAGAGAAGAACCAGCCCAGAGGAGGGGCCTCATAAGTGTCAGGGACAGGCCTGGACTCTGGTAAAGGTGGACTTGAGGAGGTCAAAGAACACGTATTGTTGCAGGAGATGACAGTGAGGGAGCTGGAAGAATAAAGGTTGGGATTGGCATTTATTCTGACAATGTCTCAAGCAACGCTATAGGGTGTGCACTCATGTGAGTGGGGGTGCAGGTCTTTGCAGTTGACAGCTATTTTTTCGGGGGGGGAAGAGGGAGATGGAGTCTCGCTCTTGTCAGCCAGGCTGGAGTACAATGACACAATCTCAGCTCACTGCAACCTCTGCCTCCTTGGTTCAAGTGATTCTCCCGCCTCAGCCTCCAGAGCAGCTGGGATTACAGGCGCCACCATCATTCCCAGCTTATTTTTGTATTTTTATTAGAGACAGGGTTTCTACTAAACCCATGTTGGCCAGACTGGTCTCAAACTCCTGCAGGCAATCCACCTGCCTCAGCCTTTCAAAGGTCTGGGATTATAGGCATGAACCACCATGGCTGGCTGACAGCTATTTTCTTTCTGAAGAAAGAAGTCAACTTTATGGCTAAAGGCAAAAGAGAGAGGAAAAATATAAGCTGTGTGAAATAGAGTAAAATGTAAGATTGTTGTATGTATTTGTCTCAATATTTATGTCTTCACTAAAGGCAGAGGCCAGCCTCTCATTCACAAATAGTGGGACACAACCTCTGGCAGGAACCAGAACTTGAGCCCCTCGAGTCAACCAAATGGAAAGAAGGTAGACACAATAGCAGGTGCCTGTAGTCCCAGCTACTCAAGAGACTGAGGGCAGGAGGTTCGCTTGAGCCCAGGTGTTCGAGGCTGTAGTGCATAATGATTGCATCTGTGAATAGCCATGACACTCTAGCCTGGGCAACATAGCAAGATTCCTGTCTGTAAAAAAAAAGTATCCACTGGGAAAAGAGTATTTAAAAAGCAGAGACTCTAATATCCCACATCTATAAGGAACATAAACCAATTTACAAGCAAAAACCAAACAACCCCATTAAAAGGTGAGCAAAGAACATGAACACTTTTGAAAAGAAGACATGTATGCAGGCAAGAAGTATATGAAAATAGCTCAATATCTCTAATCATTAGAGAAATGCAAATCAAACCACAGTGAGATACCATCTCACATCAGTAAGAATCGCTATCAGCAAAATGTCAGAAAATAACAGATGCTGGCAAGGTTGTGGAGAAAAGGAAATACTTATACACTGTGGGTGGGAGTGCAAATTCATTCAACCATTGTGGAAAGCAGTTTGGCAATTCTCAGAGAATTAAAAACAGAACTACCGTTTGACCCCAAAATCTCATTACTGGGTATATACCCAAATGAATATAAATCATTCTACCACAAAGACAAAGGCACACATTATGTTCATTGCAGCACCAGTCACTATTGCAAAGACATGAAATCAACCTAAATGCCCAGCAGTGGTAGATTGGATAAAGAAAATGTGGTACGTATACACCATGGAATACTATGCAGCCATAAAAAAGAACAAAATCATGTCCTTTGCAGGAATATGGTTGGAGTTGGAGGCCATTATCCTTAGCAAATGAATGAACACAGGAACCAAAAACCAAATACCACATGTTCTCCTTATAAGTGGGAGCTAAATGATGAGAACACACAGACACAAAAAGGGGAACAACAGACACTGGGGCCTACTTGAGGGAGGAGGGTGGGAAGAGGGAGAGGATCAGAAAAGGTAACTATTGGGTACTAAGCTTAGTACCCAGGTGACTAAATAATCTGAACAAACCCCCGTGAGACAAGTTTACCTATACAACAAACCTGCACATGTACCCTTGAATCTAAGATAAGAGTTAAAAATAAAATAAAAATAAAAAGCCGAGACTTTGGCATAGAGGATAATGGAGAGATCCAGTTTTCTATGCTGTAGCAAAAGTGGGGACTCAGTCTTGGGGAAAACACAGAAACCCAGTTTTCAAAACTAGATACAAAGTCAAAGTTGTTCTGGCAAGGATTTTTCATTGAGCTGCAGACAGCTGAGTTTCAACTCCCTCAATCTCTTTTGACTAAGGTCAGTCATGGTCAAGCAGCCTCAGCAGTGGGGAGAAGGTGGTCAGCAAAGGCTGAGCATCCAAGATAATATAGAGACATCAGCTCAGCTTTCCTTGACTCTGGGACATGGATGCCATCAGGCTAGTGGTATCATTCCAGTAGAATTACATTTCATGCCCCCTGATAGACAATCTATGCCCTGGCCTGTGGAAGAGAGTAGAGGAGTTAACAAGATAGAAGGAGAAAAGTGGATGATGTTTATGGCCTAGTCTTCAGCATTATTGTATGCTCTTGAAAGGATCATTTCCTCTCTCTTGGCCCCAGATTTTTATTTGTAAACTGAAGGAATTGAAATCAGATGATCTAATATGTTTCTCTAAATTTTTGTATCTTATGTAAACACAGGACACACAATATTGCCATATTTCTCTAGTCCCCAAAGCTGCCCCATTGAAAGATTTCAGGAAATGTTTTAAAAGTAAATACCAAGTAGAAGCATATTTCATATACAGAGTGTACAGTGCATTTCTCATAAAATAGCTCTGAGCGCTTAATTCATATTCCAGTTAATCCCACGTAATGCCTGGGTAATTTTTGTTGCCAAGTATCTGACTTCCATTACGATGACTGCAAAATATTGTCCATTATTTCACTTCGTTGAGATTCTGCTTCCTTAACCTGTATCTTATCTTGCTGTTATTCAAACCATATAACAATTTAGGTGTTTCCTATGAAATTAGGAATGCAAGTATTTAGGAGATATCTTATTTATTAAGGGATAAAGCCTTATAAATGGGTTCAGAAAAGGATGTGGCTGGAGGCACAGTTGATGCTGTGTCCCAGACCTCTGCTCAGCTCAAAATACTCAGAACTAGAGTTGGCCAAAAACTGAGCCAGCACTAGTGTACACATTGTACCCCATGTGCTCAGAAACACAACTCAGACTTCTTTTTCCTTGCGTTGTTTTGGAAGCAAAGCCACAAGGCCCTGAGCACTCACTGAGCCGAGGCACGAGCTGGCCAAAGGATACAACCCAGAAAGGCAGATGCTCTCAACTCCAGAATACAACACTCCTTTTTAGATAGAATTGGAAGGGCCACGTGAATGGTTTTGCTTGTGACCTGTACAGGCTTTTAGTGCCCAGTCTAATAAAGGAAAGAGAAGATTGTCCAGAAAAGGAAGGCTACTGGTATATGTAACCATTTAAAAACAAGTAAACAAAAAATAAATAAACAAACCTTTTTAGTTGCTAATTTTACATATTTTTGGCGCAAGAGATCGGACACAGATAAGCGCAAAAGATGGAACACAGATAAGGATGCTTGTGCAATGTCCTTTAATCCAGCATTAATTATGAAAAAAGAGCATCACTATCTTCACTTATAAAAAACTGTAAGGTGTAACAGGTGGATTTGGATAGTAAGTCCAGTTCCATTGCAATCAAAATTTAAGAGACAGAATTCTCTGGATATCACATACTTACAATTGTTCCTTGCCCAGTTGATGTGTGATGACATTATTGAATGAGTAATTCTAGAGTGGGTTACAATGAATTTTGCATATACTTGTGTGTGTTTCTCCATGTGTGTACAACTCAGATAGCATTTATGCAATAGAATTTTACCTATTCGGGCTCA
The DNA here is from genome assembly GCF_029289425.2 of Pan paniscus. Taxonomy (NCBI): domain Eukaryota; kingdom Metazoa; phylum Chordata; class Mammalia; order Primates; family Hominidae; genus Pan; species Pan paniscus. The sequence continues at coordinate 103,739,496 of NC_073258.2, forward strand.
TGTATGAAAGAGAAATTTTCCTTCTCACAGAACCTAATTTTAGAGTATAGTTTTGTTACAGGAAAGGGGCCCCGATCTAGACACCAAGAGAGGGTGCTTGGATCTCATGCAAGAAAGAATTCAGGGTGAGTCTGCAGTGCAAAGTAAAAGCAAGTTTATTAAGAAAGTAAAGGAATAAAAGAATGGCTACTCCATAGAGCAGTCCCAAGGGCTTCTGGTTGCCCATTTATATGGTTATTTCTTGCTGATATGCTAAACAAGGGGTGGATTATTCATGTCTCCCCTTTTTAGACCACATAGGGTAACTTCCTGATGTTGCCATGGCATTTGTAAACTGTCACAGTGCTGGTGGGAATGTAGCAGTGAGGATGACCAGAGGTCACTCTCATCGCCATTTTGGTTTTGGTGGGTTTTAGCCAGCTCCTTTACTGCAATCTGTTTTATCAGCAAGGTCTTTATGACCTGTATTTTGTGCCGACCTCCTATCTCATCCTGTGACGTAGAAGGCCTTAACGGTCTGGGAATGCAGCCCAGTAGATTTCAGCCTTGTTTTACCCAGCTCCTATTTAAGATGGAATTGCTCTGGTTCACACACCTTTGGCAGTTTTGGCAATTCAGGTCAATTAAGACATCATGATAAACTCTTACAAAAATAGCCACGCTGTTGCTATTAACTCAGCACATTTTTTATTTTCCAGAGATCATTATTAGCTGCAGTTCAATTTGAGTGTCTTGTAAGCAGTGAGGTAGAACAAAATCGAGGAATCTTAAATCAGCATTTCACATACTTCAATATACCAGGCAGTTATAAAAGTCCCAAAAAATTAGAAAAACTAAACCATGTGAGAAAGAAACTTCGGAAACTGTAAAGCCTTTCTTCCTCTAAACTCGCCATTGTCCTCAGGTAATAAGCAATTGTTCACTTTTTTGGTTGGTAATCTCAACCTCCTGGATTCAAGGGATTCTCCTGCCTCAGCCTCCCAAGTAGCTGGGATTACAGGTGCCCGCCACCACGCCTGGCTGATTTTTGTATTTTTAGTAGAGACGGGGTTTTACCATGTTGGTCAGGCTGGTCTCCAAATCCTGACCTCAGGTGATCCACCCGTCTCAGCCTCCAGAAGTGCTGGGATTACACACGTGAGCCACCGTGCCCAGCCCACTTTTTTATTTAGAAAACAAAATTTATCATGCCTGGTAGTTTGGGTTTTCCTCCCTCTTGGTGCCAGAACAGTGCTGGTTTCTTTTCTCTTTGGAGTGCTGATTCTATTGGTTGTGTAGATTGTGCATTTTGTAGTTCACGTTGGAGTCTGTCACCCAGGGGCCTGTGATGACTCACAAGCCCTAGCTCTAAGGGGTGCATGCTTCAGGTCTTGGTGGCTTCATCAAGCCACCAAGTCAGGATGACACAGAATTCCGACTCACCTCTGAGAGATCAGTGAGGGGAACTCATATACAAAAACTAAGAAACCTGGAGCAAGCTGTTCTTGAATTCCATAGCTATTAAATCTTACTTGAAAGTCAGTAATGTAAAGTCAGGAGTTAAACAATCAGCGATGTGGCTAAGTTGCTCAACCTTATGTTACAGAACAAAGCACTGGTTTTGTGACTTAATTGAATTCTCTGACCAGTTCCACCTTTTTAAAAAGGGTGTTGCTGGTGCCACCTAGTGGAAGTATTGTAAATCTCACAGCGTCGTGATGAATCCGTAAATCAAGGTGTTTTCTGTGACCAGGGCTTAATCCACTCCTGTTGGCTCCGAGAAAACTGTGCGTGCAGAGAGCTGCACTTTTTTTTCTAAACGGGAAGTGAGTTAAACTTGGTAGCTTTTATGGTGGCTATCTTTCTGTTATATATGTTTTCGTGTTTTTATTCTGACATGAGGATATGGAAATCCAGGACAATATTTTTGCTTTAATACAAAAGTTCTCCCAGGATAATTCCAAGAGCAAAATTTGTTACACCAATATAAGATCTTGTCAGTTTCTCCTATTCCAAATACAAGTATGCTATTGGTTCACTTTGAGGAGTTTTTCAAACCTTTTACCCTTATTATCTGATGAAGAGGCCATTACTAGCTGCAATTCAATTTTAAGACAGTGCATTTGCCTAGTACATTAGCTCTAGGTAAATGCACTCTCACTTTAATTTGTGAATATAATATTACTTCTCATAAAACATTCATCTGGTCTTCTCAACCCCATTCGTGAATATCTATACAAACTGGCTATCTGTATTTTACCTGTAACCTATTTCATAGAAGATTCTATTAGGACCATCTGCTCAGTTCATAATCAGCTCTCTTTAATGCTACCCCTATCACCAGTGGTAAACTCCAAATAGACATTTGCTATAATTTGAATTCGATGCTTTGATTACTGTGGAAGGACACTCATCAAGGCAACACCAATTGGATTTGGAATTTTGAATTGAGACTGGAGTAAAGGTGGAAATCAGGAAACAATCCTGACTATATATATTTTCTATATACCTTTATGTATATCTTTATATCTATATATCTTTATGTATATCTGTCTGTCTGTCTTTCTATCCACGAGAGAGAAGTATCATGAAAGAAAATGGTTAAACATAGGGAAAATGTTTCTGAAATCAAGTGAAACATCTTTTCTATTTTTGTTTGTTTATTTTTTGAGACGGGGTCTCACTCTATCACCCAGGATGGAGTGCAGTGGTGTAAGCATAGCTCACTGCAGCCTCAACCTCCTGGGCTCAGGTGATCCTCTTGCCTCAGCCTACTGAGTAGCTGGGACCTGGCTTCTTCTCCTTCTCCTTCTTCTTCGACTAGGTCTTGCTCTGTCACCCAGGCTGGAGTGCAGTGGTGTGATCACATTTCACTGCAGCCTTGACTTCTCCCTGCCTCATGTAGTCCTCCCACCTTAGCCTCCCTAGTAGCTGAGACTACAGGCACATACCACCACCCCCAGCTAATTTTTTTTTTTGTAGAGACTGTGTTTCACCATGGTGCCCAGGCTGATCTTGAAATCCTGGGCCCAAACAATTGGTCTCCCAAAGTGCTGGGAGTGTAAACATGAGCCACTGAACCTGGCCTAAATATCTTTTCTTAAAAAGAAAAAAAAACAAGGGTCCAGTGCAGTGGCCCACACCTGTAATCCCAGGACTTTGGGAGGCTGAGGCAGGCAGATCACCTGAGAACAGGAATTCAAGACTACCTGGCCAATATGGTGAAACCCCATCTCTATTAAAAATACAAAAACTAGCCGGGCATGGTGGCGCTCACCTGTAATCCCAGCTACTTGGGAGGCTGAGGCAGGAGAATTGCCTGAACTCGGGAAGTGGAGGTTGCAGTGAGCTGGAATCACACCACTGCATTCAAGCCTGGGCAACTGAGCGAGACTCTGTCTCCAAAAATAAAAATATTGGCAATGAACCCTCTTTGGGTGAGGAAAGATTGAAATTATACCTAAAGACAAAATGTACCATATAGCAATTGTCTGTTGAAAATATATTTTTATTATAAACAACATAAACACTTCCTAATACACTTTGCAAATATGCATTTCATTTTCTTTGCCTGAGTTTTTATCAACAGTGTCTCTGAGCACAATAGTTCTTCCCTTGATGGCCGATCATATATTCAATAAGTGCCAAGCACCCTCCCCAAGTATCAATAGGCACTGTGGGAAGTGCTGGGGGATTTTTTTTAATGCAGAGAAAAAAAGGCATCCTTCCATATCTCAAGGGATCACAATCTAGTAGACTGCTTTAAAAAAAATTTTTGGATGTCTCTTTTTTAATATACGTACTTCCACTTTATAAGATATATTTTATTTCATGCTATACAAGTCTTTAGAAAATAGCCTATATATCCAAGACAAACTGGACAATTAAATAATTAGCTAGGTAAAATAGGGTTAAAATGCAACGTTTAGTCTTAAATAATCAAATAATTTATGAAAAAGGGATGCCATGGCCTTAGACTATTTTGATAACGATTTTAACTTTGTAATGTGTGACTTCTGAAGAACCTGAAATATTTTAATAAAAAGACATCATCCTTCTTTATCCTTTATAATATGCAAAGGAATATTTGTCTTATATGAGAGCAGACTTTGAGTCATTGCCAAAAGTGAAAATTAAACAGAATTCAAAGGCCACTTCTACTATTCTTACCACTGCTCTTTTGTCTCCTGTCTTTAATGACTTTGATATTTTGTTAGTGTCTGTGTGAAGAAGGACACATACATGTGAATATCCTCAGTGCAAAATGAAAATTATTTATTTGGAAGTTACAGTCTATTATTACAGACATTTTCCTTTGGTTTATTTCTTTTATGTATGGCTCTCCCAAAGTTCCATTTTCATACTATTTTATACTTTTTAGTAAGAATGATTTATTCATTATATGAATGTATTTACTTTATGCCCTTGTAAAATTTCCTTATAAATATATTTTTAAATTATGCTCTCATTGACAGACCATGTGTCCCATTTGTGGTGTGGGAAGTATCATCAACCATTGCTTTTGTACAGCAACAAGAATCAGGTGCTCTTTAGAGATCCTCCATTTCATTACTCTAACATTCTTCAATGTGGTTCCAGCCACGCATAGTCATATAGATACTACGTATTCAAAGATAACTTACTGAAGCTTGTTCACAGAACCAAGCTTTCTCCTGATAGCTCTCCTTCCCCCACCCTGCACTTCTGGAAGTATTACCCCAAATGCTCTTCAGGATTTAAATAACAATTTTTAAAAAGACACTTAACACCACAATATGGAATTTGCTGGCATGACGCGAACAATACGGTTACTCCAGATGCTGTATTCAAACTGTATGGGTCCATTGAAAAAATAGATATAACCTATAAGAAAAAGCATAAAGACAATTTCAGAGTTTGAAAATAATAAGGTTTTAATCCAGTTAATGGTTCAATCTCTTAGATCCCATTTGTAGGAATTTCAAACTTTTTCTTTTTAAACTCTATTAGTGCTTTAATAGTTGTTCCTTTTTAAATTTTTTATTTTTTTATTTTTATTTTTTAGTTGTTCTTTTAAGGTGTGAATCTTCCTACACAGTTTTGCTACTTGGATTATCGATTTTTGTGTGTGTATATTAGACAGAGTCTCACTCTGTCATCCAGGCTGGAGTGCAGTGGCAGTGATCTTGGCTCACTGCAACCTCTGACTCCTAAGTTAAAGTGATTCTCCTGCCTCAGCCTCCTGACTAGCTGGGATTACAGGTGCATGCCACCACGCCCAGCTTTTTTTTTTTTTTTTTTTTTTTTGTATTTTTAGTAGAGATGGGGTTTCGCCATGTTGGTCAGGCTGGTCTTGAACTCCTGACCTCAAGTGATCCTCCCACCTCAGCTTCCCAAAGTGCTCAGATTACAGGCATGAGCCACCGCACCCAGCCTATTTGTTATAAGTTATCAATAATATCTCTTTTCATAGTTAAAGGAGGTCGGTGAGGTCAGGCCTGTAATCTGAGCACTTTGGGAGGCCGAGGTGGGTGAATCGCTTGAGGCCAGGAGGTCAAGACCAGCCTGGCCAACATGGCGAAACCCCATCTCTACTAAAAGTGCAAAAATCAGCCGGGCATGGTGGCAGGCACCTGTAATCCCAGCTACTCCTGAGGCTGAGGCAGGAGAATCTCTTGAACCCAGGAGGCGGAGGTTGCAGCGAGCTGAGATTGCGCCAATGAACTCCAGCCTGGGCGACAGAGTGAGACTCTGTCAAAAAAAAAAAAAAAAAGGTTGAGAACATAATTAAAGTAAAAAGTCACTATATAGTTATGGTAGTTATGAGTCTTTATATATAAATTACTTCCCACTCCACAGTCAGTTTGAATTCTGGCAATATCCTTGCATTTTGGCATCTTTAAGCATAGATTAAGGTAATGTTGAAGGTTTAGCATCTCGTATTTATAGAATTAGCAATCATTAAGTAAAATTCTTATTTATTCTAACCATGTTTTTTTTGGTTTGCTGTCTTTGTAGGTAGTCACACAGGAACGATTAATTCCTTAACTGCCATACATTTATTAACACATCTAGGTCCTATATAAACATGCTTTGTACAGAAAAGAGTTTTGAGGGGCTACAGAAGCTCCTCTTTAAAGTCAATGCAATGTAACTACTTACCATTTTTCTCGTAGACAGCATCTACTTTATCACCAATTCCTGGGAATTCTTCTTCTATTAGTCTCGGATAGTCTTTATCCATAATATGGTTAGTATCATCATATCTATTTAAAGAAAAAAAACTCCTAAGTCAGTTATATTTCTTAGAAAGTACCTTAGAAATAATACAATAGATACAATGGCATCTTTCAAAATTGACAAGAATTTTAAAATTTTCAGTCCATTTTAAACATCTGGTAGCTTTTTAAAATTAGGAATGAGAATACTGAGTGTACAGTGGATGCTTGATGAGTATTTGTTGACTTGCCCAAAGGCCATCTCTTTAAAGAGAGTTACAAGCTCATTTCCATTTCACAAATGATATATCTGTTATAAAAGTATGTCATTAGGAACATGTTCTTAAGCATGAAATAAATGCATGTTTGTGCATAGAACAATTAGCTGTTGATCTCTCACTATCTGTAAGACAACTTGCACTTACTTGCACTTACTTACTTAGTGTACAGTAATGGCTACAAAAATATTTAAGGTTTAATTTCTGTACTAAAAAGTTGTAGGGGCATATGGTAATACTAAAGGTAGGAAGGGAAGCATAGCTTTCCCCCTCCATAACTGCATATTTCAAGCTCCTTCTCCCCTGCCCACAGCCACACCCTAACCAGGCAAACATATCCTAAAATTAACCTAGGAAAACAGGCTCCCATAAGGTGCCACTACTGTTACTGATGAGAGCTTTTTGAATATCTTGGAGGTATGTTCCAACAAGTAAAAGATAAGAACCACTAAACTACCAATAAAGCTAAGGCATGTGTATACACATAACTGCAACGCCAGGCAATAGAAGTCAAGCATGAGAGAGTAATCATGAAATGTCATGGGAGTACAGGAAGCCGGGCAATAATCCCTGAATGGGGAAATCAAAAGAGGCTTTGTAGATGAAAAGATATTTCGAATGAACTTTAAACAATGGATAGAATTTCAAGAGGGAGAGATGCAGGGAAGGATCTTCTGGCAAAAAAAAAATTGCCTAAGAGAAGCTTAAGGGGATATAAAAAACAGCATATCTGAGATGCAGTAAGCAATTAATCCTGACTGAACCATATACTTCTTATGGAGGTAGGGAATGAAATGCGGTACCTGGTAGAAGCTGGCAGTGATTTCTAGAATGTTGTAAATGTCATTGTCAGAAATAAGTCAAAAGGCAAAGATGATATATACGGGTATGTGCGTGTGTGCGGGTATGCATGTGTGTGTGTGACTGTGTATATGTAGAGATGGAGGAAAGTTTCCACTTTAAACATTTAGAATATAGGGTACTGATGAGATATTCCCATTCCCAAATATAGACTTGAATCTGGACTCTTAAATGTTGTTGATGTCAATGCTGCCTAAATCTTTACATATGTTTTAAACATTCCAGCTTCACTCGCCCTTCAGAAAGTTTCACTTTAGAAACTATGGGCCTGTCAGCTTCCTGGTCAACCTCTTCAGTGGATCAGCTAACTCTGCAGATAGGAGGGCCTTCTCTAAACCAATCTTTTCCTGTACTCATGCTGGTATCCTCTTTGGCCACGGAAGATGGAGCTACATGTAAATTAGGAGAAAGTGACAAGAAAGAGAATACAGGAGAAAGATTAGAAAGAGAAGGTGCCAATCAGGTGTAGTGGCTCACGACTGTAATTCCACCATTTTGGGAGGCTGAGGCAGGTGGATTGCTGGAAGCCAGGAGCCTGACCAATGTGGCAAAACTCCATCTCTACTAAAAATACAAAAATTAGTTGGGTGTAGTGGCACATGCCTGTAATCCCAGCTTCTTGGGAGACTGAGACACAAGACACGAGAATTGCTTCAATACAGGAGGCAGAGGTTACAGTGAGCCAAGATCATGCCACTACACTCAAGCCTGGATAACAGAGCAAGACTCAGTCTCAAAAAAAAAGAAAGAAAGAGGGGGTGCCAAAGATGGTTGAGAGGCACAACAAATGGCTAAGAAAAGAGTGTTTGAGAAGAGGAATGTTTGAGTAGTGTGTGTGTGTGTGTGTGTGTGTGTGTGTGGTGTGTTCAAGAGAGCTTGAGACTTTTAAATACATGTCTGAGGGGCTGCCTGAAAGAGCTGACATGGAATGAAAATGAATGACTAGTATGACATTTACAGTAGTGTGTAGGAATAATGTATAGTAGTGACAGATGTTTGAGGCACTTTGCGGCTATGACACAGATGGGTCAGTACCTACTGCTGCCATACCTCCAGACCTGGTTTCCTGAGAACAGGAGAGTCTTGCCTGTATCCTCAAAGTGAACAGCTGCACTTATCTTCTTAACTTCTTTTGGAAGACCCAGTTCAGATATTTTTTTGGGATAACCTTCCAGAATGTCATAACCATTAAGAGCCCAAAATTTTCTACCTGGAATGAGTGAAATAACAGTTCTGTTATCCAAGGGAATCTATTAGGACTTACATATATAGACATGTGCTTAAAGACAGGCCCACTTTTACATTGAGAAATATTAATAAAATATTTAGTATTTACAGTCATCATGTTTATGAAACATAAAAATATAAGCATTCTTGAAACAAAAAAATAAAATTTAGGATCTTAACTTCCCAATTATGAATATAGCTAATCAAATATCACAATTAACTTGGCAATTTATTAGCTCTGAATATTAAGTTTAAAGCTAGGTGAAAAAAATACATTAAAATTTGTACATGAACAAACAACACAGTAGGAAGAGTAAATTAGACTGAAAACTCAAACGTTATACCAGTTTGAAAGTTATTTTATTCTCTAAAAAGTAGCTTTATTATAACATTAATATTATAAATAGTTGAACAATAGAAACAGTGTCAGCAGGAAGTTATGTAATCATTTTAAATTATGGTCATAAAGATAAAGTAGCAATTTGGAAATTGGTCATAATTTTATGTCAAGGAAAGCAGTAGAATATAAAAATGTATCTATACTATGAAAATAAATATGTAAAAATTTGTATTACATAATGAAAATGAGCAAATGAAATAAACTGAGTTTTCAGAAGGAAGAATGATTCATAATATTTTTTCCACTTTTTCAGAATATATTGGTATAATGTTTTCTCAATAAACAATTTTTAAGCAGAACTAAGAGAAAAAACTGACATGATTCATATGAAAGAAAGAGTGGATATGACAAGACTAATAATGTAGACCTTTTCTATGTTCAATTTGGAGATTCATGGTAGAATGGTTTCAGGTACTTTCTGGCTTCCGTTTTTTTAATACTTGGTCTTTAATTTAGGTATATTTTCAGTAGTGATCATTTTACTGAATCTCTAGTGGCATCAAATTCAGCACTGCCTCCCCTGGTCTTGTGCGAGGCCTCCTCTGTGGAAAGCTTACCTCTGAAGATGAAGATGAGGTCATGAGAAGGGTGCTCATATGCAGCATCAATACGGTTGGGAAGTTCTGGCCAAAATGATTTCGTTAAAAACAGCTCCGCATCAACCTGCTGAGGATGCAGGCGCCAGAAGAATCTAACACAAAAGTAAAATGGAGTTTTCTGTCACATTTTTAAATGCAATATTTCTATCCTGCTAGTCACCTCTCTCCACATCAACACAGACAAGTTAGATACAACCAATACCTCCCACCTGTGAAGGGAAAAAAAATTCCATTACCCTTTAAGCGCCAGTGACAAGTTGTGCTATCCTAACTAGCGTAAGGTATTCAACTTTGAAATCTCACAGAGCCTGTGTGAGGTCTCTGAGTTCTTTGCGGGTTGAAACTGTCTTGCTCAATTTTGGGTATCTTGCCAGGGGCAAGCAAATGTGCCAGGCACTTTGTTGGCCTCCAGAGAGAAGATATGAGTTATATGAACTATGTCTTCCATGGTCTCATGGCCTGGGAAAACATACATGAGAACCACCCCCCGCCCCACGAGTACAATGTAATTAGAGTTATAACAGAGGGGATAAACATGCTATTGGATCACAGATGAGGGATCAATAAATGAATGAATAAACAAGCATACTAGAACAGTGTAGAAATTAAAATTTTATATTGCATTTCTAGGTTCATTTCATTTCATCCCTCAAATTCCAACATGTATCTAGAATCAAAGTCTTTCCATACCAAAATGAATCCGTGTGGGCCTAACGAGTAACCATTTATTAATACAGCAGTTACTTTCAATGCTTGTCTGTTTTTAAAACAAATTGGATTTCTAGATTTTCTTGGTTATATTTATAAGAAAGACTGTAACTAGAGATGTAAAAGGAAGCTACACAATGTCAAGGTTATACGTTGAAAAGTAAAACATTTATCCATCAGTCATTTATTTGATCTGAAATATGTAAATAAACTGCCTGCCCATTTTTACTGCTAACTTCGCCTTTGGAAGTGTGACAGGATGTTTTGGCAATATGCAGAAGCAGCTTCACAGATGTTTGTCGCATACAGACTTTATGAAAGAATCTCAAGAGTACCTGTCTTTAAAGATCATTGTTTCTCCTCGGAGACTGGTAATGGCATCAAGGGATAAGGAAGGGTCACATTTGTCTGGCGTTTTTGGATGTTTAGGGTTGGGGTCTTCATCTCCTGGACCTGTAGTCGTGAAAGGCAAGAGAGAAGTTATGAGTGTGACATTACTGATAACCTGAGTCACAGCACAACAGGCTGATCTGCTGATGGACAGTGGGAGAGGGTTTCTCCGGGAAAAGCTGTAGGTCCTGGGGCTCCTACATCATGGTGCAAGTACCGTGTAATCTTACTTCCTTCCTCCCCTCCACTTCCATCCTTCAAGACCTCTCGAGATTCTTTAGAAGTATAAACTTAGGTTTCTTGAGGTTGATGATAAAAAGGAGGGGAAAAAGCCACAGAATTTGAGAAATTTTCCCTACACCTTGCACAATCTATTGACAGATTGCTCTTGAAAACTAGATTCCCCTTAAAGCCATTTTTGATGGCGTATTTTTCCTGCAAAAGCCCTCATCTTGCCTCCTCCTCTTGACTATTTTACCAGCTGTCAACATCAGCTAATGTTGCTTCACCAGTTTGCCATGGTGCAGCTGTATCTCAGCTGTGACAAGCCAGGCCTTCAGCACTTATGTGACTTGCCACATGTTGGTAAATTTCCAACTGTCTCCCATGAGTGCAGACAGGATGGGGGTGCAGTATATAATAATAATAATCCTACACTGTTTTTCTTTCTGTCTAGTTTTTATTAGTTCTTTCATCAGTCCCTGAGTCATAACAATGTAGAAATAATAATTGCAAAATAAATTTGCAAATTCCCTTTGCCATCTTCAAGTTCATGCCCATGGCTATGCTAGCTACTGTGATAGATTGAAATCTAGAGGGTAAAAGAATGGGTTGGAGGCTATGAGCAAGTTTTCTGAGCTATGTGCTCTAGAAGTGTTTACACTGATGACTGTGTACTGTGGCTTTAACTCTATAATAGGTCATCTATAAATAAATACTTGGGTTGAAGTTTAATAATTTTGTAAATATTATTGAAAACTTGGGGGGGGGGAAGTGAAAAGGAAGAATTTTTTTTTTACAATGGTTACTGTAGATGTTGATTAAAAACTACCACAGGCCACTTGAGAGGTTTCTACTGTGCCAGATTGGACTGGTTGAAAGAGTACTTGGAATTTCTAAAAGCCTTAGGATCTCACTTTCACCACCAACCTTGTTACTATAGGTATGCTACTTAAACTCTACAGGGCTTTGTTTCTTCATTGGTTAAATGGGGAATAAAATATTTTTCTTTCTTATTGCAGAGGTGTTTGGAGGATATCAAATGCACATTGCAATGTATAAAGTACAAATACGAGGAGTTATAGTCTGCAAAAATTTGGAGAATGAAATCTTTTCTATTTGAGTGGGTAGTTAGATTTGGAAAGAAAAAATGGGTATGTTTTCCTAGGTTTTAACAACAAAACCAAGAAAGCAGCATTGGCAGTGGTGAATTCAATTAGTAGAGTCATGTGTTGCTTAACAACAGGGATACATTCTGAAAAATGTGTTGTTAGGAGATTTTGTCATTGGGTGAACATCATAGCATGTACTTACACAAACCTAGATATATAACCTACTACAGATATAGGCTATATGGAACAGCCCATGGCTCCTAGGCTAGAAACCTGTCCAGCATATTACTGTACTGAGTACTGTAGGCACATATAACACAATGGTGAGTATTAAGTGTGTCTAAATATAAGAAAGGTACATTAAAAATACTGTATTACAGTATTATGAAATCTTTGTCATGCATCCGCTTCACTGTACCAAAACATCATTATGCAGCATGACTGCAATTTAGAAAATAAACGCATGGGTTTCTTCTGCTTTTATAACTGATACATTCTATTTCTATAACTGAGTTACCATAGAGAGACTGGATCCCTTGTACATCGTCATCAGGAAGCATAAAGTGGCTTTTGCCGGTGTAGGTGTAGATAGGAAACATGAGTGCTCCAGGGTCCTTGGAGTGGTCAAGACCTAAGGAGTGGCCGAACTCATGTGCAGCAACAAGAAACAAGTTGTAGCCTGTAAGAAAACAAAGAAACAATGAGGGAAAAAAGGAATTCCAGTAACCATGTAATGAAAGGAATATCATTTTATCTATTTGGTATGTTTCTTTCTTGGCTATATACTTTCTTTTCTCTTTCTTCAGTCTCTTACTTTTTAAAATCAATATTCAGTTGCTTGAAGGAAGATTCAAAGTATTGATTTAATCCTTATAAATAATTTAGTGTTCTTTTGATTATACCTGCCTACACAATTAGAATGTCAACAGATTACTCTCATGTAATTAGTAATTAATAAGGATTTACTGTGAATACACTAGAACTCCTGATTTGCGCTTAGTATTGTCAGGTCAGGTGAGGGAAGTGGACAGAGATTACCTTAAACGAGTGGGGAAATCACATAGGGTGGTACCTAGCTAGGGTGCTGCCCAGAACATCCTCCAATCAGGAGGCAGCATCCAAAGGGACGGTACCAAGGATGGAGGATGCACTAAATAGGTTCTCTGTGTATACTCTTGGGAGCAAATTCCAACCAAATGATTCTTTCCAGAACGTCTCTAGACTCTGGGTTCTGGAGAAACAGAAACTCTAGACATGATTAGCCATCTTTTCTCTACTCTAGAAGACTACTATGTCACTGTATTTACATTGTTCCCTCTAAGCATTCTGTCTGCCAATTTTGAGCTTCCTAATGCAGGTATTTCAAACTGGAAAAAAGAAAATAAAAAACTAAAAGAAAAATAAGAAGTGTAAGGCAATAGGATTGTTGTTACTTGTGCTTAGATTACCTGAAAACTAGAGCCAGTGGATTCCATTTGACCTTAAATACCCTTTGCTATTGTAGCCTCTGCATGAAGAAAATGAACCAACCTAGCAAATCTTGCAGACCATGAGAGCAATTAGAGGTCACATAATCTGAGTGTTAACTAATTCTTCATTGAATGACTAGTAATGGATACCGCTCTTGGCCTTCCACTGAAAAATGAATCCAGACTTGTTTGTGGATGTTTTTATTCACTTCAATTAAATATTTCAAACCCAGAATTTATAAAGGAACCTAAATTTGAGGCTTACTGTGATTCTGCCTTAACAATGCTGGATATTATTTCTTCTTCCTGAAACCATTCTTACCTGTGAAATACCCAGAACATAAATATATAAATTTTCACTTTTCCCTCCATAGACAGAATGGAGGTATTAGAGTTGAGACACTGATCATGTAAGGCCCAGTTTTATTCTTTGGAGAAATAATCTTTTTTATGTAAATGAAAAATAAAAATCAGCTGTCTTTGAAGACAACATCTACTTGTCATAACTAAGTCCTAGTTAGAACAATCTATGGCTTTTCTTCCTAAGTTAACATTCCCAATTATTTTGAGACTTGAAGATTTAACTACTAACTGATCTCATTCAACATTCAGTTTCATTTTGCTCTTGTAAATACAACCATCATCTTGTCTGTTTCATGCTGTTTGGAGTAAGAGTCTGTCTAGGTTTTTAAGAATAGTGTTTACAATATATAGACAAGACTGAATCAAGCAACTCATATAATGGGAAACAGAAATTTGATTGAACATATTTCTACCAAGCAAAAAACTATTTCAATTCACATCTAATTCATGTATGACCCATAGATCCAGCCCTGGTAGTTTTTAGTTAGATATTTATAATAAACTGTACTTCTTCAACATGCCAAAAGGTAATTTGCAGTAATAACATGTTGGCTGACAAACATAAACATTTTGGTCCTACTTCAAAGTTCATTAGTATCCCTCAAGCCACAGTGACAGATTAAGTAGATTTTGTTCATTTTTTAATGTTGATATCAATTTGTAGAAATGTCACTTGTAGAGACACTAATACATCTAAGATAAACTTTATTTAAGAAAATATAGTCAAATACCAAATATATTTAACTTTTATGTGTTTTAACTTCATACCAGTGTGTTCACTGTCTAATCTAATAACACATAAATGATATCTTTATAAGAAATATTACCTTTGGAACTACTTGTCCAGGTTTCATCGTCATCAAAATGGGCATCTCCTCCATAATTTGGCCCAGGAGGAAAAGCGTGAGCCAGCAGGCCAGAGGGCCCATCAAATGGGTAGAAGTCGCCATGCTCTACACACAAAAGCAAGGGTTAGGAGTCTTATCACATCCAGGAGTACTTAGCACAGGCGTTTGGTAAATTAGTGTTGAATGCTTTAAAAAGTAATGAATGACTGAAAGAAATAATTTTAAAATGGAACCAACTAAGAATTAGAATATAAAAATGTTTGTAAAATAAATGTGCATCATTACCCTTAATTCCAAAAGAGATCATGATGTCAGCAATGCCATCGTGAAGTCTGGTAAAATTCAGAGGAGTTACATCGGACCAAACTTTGAAGGCTTTTTTGAACGCCTTTTCAACTTCAGAATGAGTCATATCAGGGGTGTAATTCACAATTCTATTTAACAGAGAAAGTTTCAATGAACTTTTTGGAAAGTGACAGCTATTTTAGAATACATTTTCTTGGTATATTGCTTTTCAATTCAAAATGCGATAATTTCTTTGAAAGTTCTACTAGAGGTTTATTGTTTCAACTAATGTATTATTTATGATGCCATACAGGAATAAAAAGTCAAAAGTTCAGTCACATTTGAGTATCTCCAAATATCTGACCATATGGCATCTTAAATTTAAAATATTCCAATGTTTAATATAATTTATTTTGTATGCTAAAAGTTTAGATTACATTGATAAAGCCCAAATAAATGAAATAGCTCTGTAAAGTTTCTAGAAAGAGTGGAACTCTTCATCTTGAGCACTGTTGTAATAAATACACCTAATGTACTATGTTTGCAAATTTTCTTTAATCTACTTTTATTTCTCTTTTGATTTCATTTCTAAAAGAAATACTTCGAGATGCCCACTAAAAAATAATGCTGAGTTAATGTAACAATAATAGATGTTATGAGGCCTTCTCTGAAACCATATTAAAGCTATTCTGGAATTTAACTGCCAATTAAATAATAAGGCCTACTTAATATTAGACATTTAATACTACAAGAAAAGGCTAACAAATATGAAAGAAAGATAGCCTATGATTTACCTGTAGGTTAAATTCATTTTGGACCATTTAAGAGTTCGAGGGAAAACATTGTATTCACCCACATCAGGAACCCCGCATCTTGGCTTTTTCATGACATCTAAGGTGTTATCGTCAAGTTTGCCAGTCACCTCTAAGCCGAAAAAAGACTGCATTTCTCGGAGCCTCTCAGTCATGGAGCTTGCTGCATTCTCCTTCAGGATTCCCGCGAGATTTGTAGGATGGTAGTATGATCTCAGGTAGCGCTAGAAAAGACACCAAAATGAACTGCGTTTAAAAGAGAAGGACATTTCTGAGATGTACCAACCGCATCATCAGGATTGGCAAGATACTCTACCTCTGCAAACTGGAGGTCTTCCTCAGACAAATCATCTTCATCACCACCACTGGGAAGGGGCAGGGCCCGACAATGAGTCCAGCTCAAGAAGAGGAAGGCAGCCAGGACCCCTGGATGCATCTTGAATGGTGATGCCTGGGGACTGTTGTCTTTCCGCAGAGATTACCTTTACTTTTATAGGCCTGCAATGGTGAGTCATCACTTATGGATAGGTTTCCACTTCCTAGTCACTTGAAGGTAAACATGCTTACGTGGCGACTTTTTCTTTTCCCTCCCGAGTGTGGTTTGTGGTAGAATTTGAGGGAAATATAAATGAGAGCATCTCTTGTTTCAGCAGGGTCTCAAAACCCATCTGGCAAAATAAACGGCCTCAGCATATTTATGGATACTGTGGGAAGAAGCAGAGAGTAGTACATTTTTTACTTCACTTAGCAAAAAAAATTTTTTTTTGCCTTCTGTAAGAACGTATCTACTTTTGCTTCTTCGAATAATAAGTGTATCAAGATGGCATGTTTACTTCCATGAAGAGAAACTTAGTACTGCTTCTAGAATGTTTACTACAGCCTGGTAAATTATAAACTGCATTTTCTCTAGAATAACTACAGAGAGATGTCTTGTGTCTACCTGAAGTTCACGATATTGGACCAAAACCAGGCTTGATGACTTGGAAGTGCTACAGCACAACCGCAGGATTGAGCCCCACGGTTGGAATTTAAACACACTGGCATGACCTCTCGACAAATATGGAGTCCTGCATAAATTCCCTACAGATCCAGACAGAGGTAGAAGAATTACACTGGAACGGAACAACTGTAATGGCTAGCACAAACAGGGATTACTGCATTCTAGGTTTAAAAGGCATTATCTCATTTAATCCTTACAACAGCCACATAGGTGCTGTCAGAAAGCTTGTTTTCCATTTTACATATGAATAATCTGATACACTGAGAAGTTAAATACTTGTATACGGTCATATAGTTTATAAATGATACCAGGATTTGAACCTAGGCCAATAACTCAAAACTCAATGTTCTTGACCACCGTCCCTGTCTAATTATGACCTCCACCCTTTCCATTCTCAGATATTTTCTTAAAAGCTGAGCTGTTTGGTTCCTACATCTCAGGGAGTGCCCAAGAAAACTAGGGCTGCAGTAGGCCAATTTCAAGTTTCTCAATTTTTAAGTTTGAATAATAGAAGTAATCTTGGTCCAACCATCAGGAAAATAGTCCTAGGGGCCTCTACCCTATTATTCCTTTCAGAACATCACACATTCAGTACCGTGAAATCAAAGTGCCATCTTTGGTCCCCTGCAGAAGTAAATGGGTAGAGCAATATAGGCCATGATCTTTGGATTTATTGGACTTCTTTAAATAAATGATTGGAAATGCAGGTTAATTTGAGTGACTAAGAGTCAGAAAGAAAATGCTGCTCAGGTCAGGAACATAGTAAGACAAAGAGAAGGAGCATGAATACAGCTTTAGGGTGAGTACGAAATGGGTATCCTAACATATGAGTAAAATCCTATAATCTAGAGTAGCCAGTGCCTTAGAAAAAATCAGAAAAGCCTACAACATGTATGTGATCATTTGAGGGAAATTTACTATATGCCTTTATCCAAACAAAATACAGCCAAATATACCCTTTCAAATAGATTGTTTCCAGTGAGTTCAAGATTAGATTGGTGCTCAATCAGGAATGCAAAGCAATAATTTATTTTAAGTTGCTTCCATGTATCATAATATTTAATTTTGAGATTAAGTGAAAAATTATCCAAAAAAGTTTGATTCATTGACTAAGCTTATAAAAGTTAGTTTATTAGAAAGCATTTGTTTTTACAAATAAATTTTCATAATATATTAAAATCTCATTAGATAAGAAGTGCTTAAGAAGCTGGAAAACAAATAACATTTTATTAAACATTTGAAAGTGGAGAAAAAGAATCAAATAGGCTAACTGTTCTTATAGATTTTCACATATTTGTAGAAATGTTACTACTTCAAACTAGAAGAAAAGAAGCTTTTTTATCTATCAATTTAATGAATATATTAATTGAGCATCAACCATATAGGATACCATGCTAGTGTCTATGGAAATGAAATGAAGGCTAAAATGAGGGCCTTTTTCTGAGGATCATTACAATATTACCTCCCCCATTAAAAAAAACATTTTTAATAACAAATGAAAATAAATACATGCCACTATTTTTCAACTTTAAAAATAAAGTTTATTATCAAACAACTTTAGTATTTTACTAGTTTCTCATTCCATTTAAGAACATAATCAGCGCAAAAGAAAAAACACAGAAAGGTTAATGAGAACATATTATTATATGTTCTGTAGTTTTCTTAAGTAGAAATAAATAAAAATTCCTCCGAAGATTAAAATAAACATTAATTCATTAAGAAAATAATCAGACTGCTCGTTTATAGAATATTGTTCAGGGAAAAGTGTTTTTAGATGGTGATAGGGATGTGTCATCACATCATAATGTGTTGGCAAACTGCTTGTCAACACAAGTCCTTATATCAGGTTGTTAATTGTTAAAGTCAAGCCTTCTGGTTACCACTGTGAAATGATTTGTGGTTTCAGATGTCATCTTTAACACAATAGGGCTCAGCTGGTATTTAAAAATGGTTCTAACAAGTCTACCAAATCACTGGGAAATTTGAAAACCTGTAGAATGAACAAACAAAACTGGACTAAATTAGAATTATGTATTTACTGCTGATTCAGTCATTAGCAATATGGGACTTTTTAAAACATAGGTCATCATCAGTTTTCAAGTTCAAAACGTCACCCAAACGGGAACGAAAAATGTCTATGAACAGCCAGATACTAAAGCACAGAGGGGTCCCAGACTAGGAATAACATGAACAATTGGCCATTTGAGTTAGATTAAAATTATGAAAAATCTTTAAGTAAAAGAACGATTAAGATCAAGATTTTGGCTTCAGTTTAGAGTATAGTAAAAACTCATTGTCGATGGCACTTAGCGGTGTATTTATTTTTCTAAAATGTAAGTGATTTGACTCTGCAAGTGCACGAAGTAATAATTTTTTGTAAACACTCTCTGATGGTTGCTTTGTTCTACCTTCCGATTTCTCTTTTTTTTTCATAACCTCACGAGCTGGGCTTACATGGTCTTAAAAAGGAGAACTAGCTGGGCATAGGGCATGTCTATAGTCCCAGCTACTCAGGAGGCTGAGGTTGGAGGATTGCTTGAGCCCAGGGGTGAAGTTTGAGGACAGCCTAGGGCAGACAGGGAGGCCCATTAAAAAAAAAAAAAAAAAAAGGAAAGCTAGATTTCTTCTAAATTTGAATTTAAACACTACTTTTGTGCAGTCATGGCATCATCCACAGGTGTGGAACAAAACAAAGAAGAGCTCATTTTACATGCTGTAGCTACAAAGCAAAGGTTGGGTAACTTAGGAGGTCATTTACTTTTAACATTTGAATGATATGCTCTTCAGAGATGCCATACTCATACTGGGTTGATCCACAAAAGTTACTAAAATAATTTACAAGAAGTAAAATAAATTATTTTTGGTTCTTACTGGAGTATAACATCTGAAAGTCAAGTCCTAATTTCCTGGGCTCCCCTCCTAAAGAATTTTATTTTTTTGTGTGTTTGGTTAAAAAAGAGTGGTTACTGAATGTCCACCTTGGCCAGATTTAACCAAATACTCTAAGAGAAAACAACTGGGAATAGAACACACATTCTAGCCCAACCCTTCCCAAATGTCTTTGAAAAAGGAAAAATCTAGATTGCTTGGTAGTGAATAATAGAAATAAAAACAAGTTAGGAAAATGGAGAAATGCTTTAGTGGTTTTAACAACAAGCAATTTTATTACATTTAAAGATTCCTAATGTTTAAACAATGAGGCAAAGGTCTATTTTTAAACAACTTAGTCTCACCTTGTTACCTTAATTCACTAAAGTGGAAGCCATTACATATTTTTTAAAAAGCAGATTATCTGATAAAAAGCAATACACAAAAACAGAATGTAATGTTATTACATAATGTTTGGGAAATAAAAACTTTTCTCAGAAGAAAAAAATTATGTAACATCTCAAGATTTTTGAGATAATCTGCCTCCATACACACACACACACTACATACACATATATATAGTATGTGTGTGTGTATACATATTCCTTATCTTACAATGGAGTTACATCCAAATAAACCCATCATAAATTGAAAATATCATAAGTCAAAAATGCATTTGATTCAACTAACCTACCAAATATCATTGCTTAACTCAGACTACCTTAAATGTGCACGGAACACTTACATTAGCCTAAAATTGGGCAAGATCATCTAACACAAAGCCCATTTTATAATAAAGTTATTATAAAGAATTTTGAATCAAAATTCAAAATTTGAAGTACAGTTTCTACTCAATGCATATATCTTGTGCACCATTGTAAAGTCAAAAAATCATAAGCTGAAGCATCATGTTGTAATGGAATGCAAGCCCAGTCACTCACTGCTTGCAGAGTCCAATTAAAAGGAGCGAGGCCTGGTAGAAAGAAAGTGACCATATTTCAGAGCTAGCTGAGGGGAGGTAGTATAGGCTCCTGCCTTGAGGGCAGCATCTCAGTCTTCAGGCAGAAGACAGGGGCTTTTAAAAGGAGGGTTTGACATGAATGGCATGTAGGGGAGGAAACAATGAGGTGTGGGGGTCTACATGACTTGCTTTGTGACTCGCTTCGGGTGTCGTATCTATTGGGTGGTCTGGCTGGAGCCATCGCAGGCAGAGGTAAGCTGTAAATTGAAGCAATCTCCTGGTGGAAGAGAGTTCCAGAGACCTGATTTGCTTCAAGGTTTCTTCTGTGGAACTTCTAAGTAAACACATTGTTAGATAACCTTGCTGTGCCTGGTGGAGAGAAGGTAAAGGTTATAATTGCATTGCTAAAAAGCTAAGTAAAAGGGGCAGGGGCACGATGACTCATGCCTGTTTTCTTAGCACTTTGGGAGGCCGAAGCGGGCAGATCACCTGAGGTCAGGAGTTCTAGACCAGCCTGGCCAATGTGGTGAAACCCCGTCTCTACTAAAAATGCAAAAATTAATTGGTCATGGTGGCAGGTGCCTGTAATCCCAGCTACTCGGGAGGCTGAGGTAGGAGAATTGCTTGAACCCAGGAGACAGAGGGTTGCAGTGAGCCAAGATCGCACCACTGTACTCCAGCCTGGGCGACAGAGATACTTCATCTGGAAAAAAAAAAAAAAAAAAAAAAAAAAAAAAGGTTGGGGGGAAAAAGAAAAGAAATCCAAGAAATTCATTGTTTTCTCTTAAAAATAGGGTACTCATGTATAATATGTCAGGGACCGTCTCTCTCTCTCTGTCACACACACACACACACACACACACACACACACACACATACATACACTCACCTCTCTCCTTAAAGTTGATTTATTGATATAGTTAGCCTATAGTCTATCTTAACATGTGTAAGGCAAGAAACATCATAAACTAACTCTAAATTACAAAGAAATATTTTGAAGTATGGATGATGTTTGTTTCTTTTACCTCTCCAGTGATCCAGCCCTCAAATAAACCAATGGAGCCATGTAGGGATTAAGAGCACAGGCCAGGCCTTGGAGTCAGATGCACCAGCCAAAATCCCAACTCTGCCATTTATGAGCTCCCTGACTTTGGGCAGTTTGTTTCATTTTCGCAAACCTTCCCTTCCTCCTCTGTCAAGGAAGGGTCACATGAAGGCTTTCATGAGATGATGCAGGTAAAGAGCTAAACTCACTACATGGCTCCTGTGAAAGGGTTATTATATTCATTCATTTATTCGTTCATTCATTAGCTCACTCATTCACTGCCAGAAACTGTTCTTGGTTCTAGAGATAAGTATTTCTAACCAAAACAGACAAAAATTTCTGCTCTTGCAAAGCTGACATTCTGGTGCAAGGAATGACATATTCTTCTCCAGTATCTTTCAATCAATTTTCATCTCTCTTCTCTCACCTTGGTAATTCATCTCTACGTCATCACTGTCTCCTGTCCTGCCCTCTATTATCTCAGAACATTAGACTTAGCTGTCTTAACCTCACTACTGTACCACCAACCAAACTTTAAAACTTTAAAATCAGCCTTGTTCTTCTTGCAAATATTTGTAGTTATTATTATTTTGAGACAAGGTCTCACTCTTTCACCCAGGTTGGAGTGCAGTGGCACGATCTTGGCTCCCTAGAACCTTTGCTTCCTGGGTTCATGCAATCCTCCTACCTCAGCCCCCTGAATATCTGGGACCACAGGTGCATGCCACCACACCCAGCTAATTTTTTTTAACTTCTTGTAGAGATGGAGTTTCTCCATATTGCTCAGGCTGGTCTCAAATTCCTGAGCTGAAGCAATCCGCCTGCCTCGACCTCCCAAAGTGCTGGGATTACAGATGTGAGCCACCACACCTGGCCATATTTGTAATTGTTGAAAGGATAACAAGCCTCCAAGCTTCAAAGAACTAAATGTCTAATGATGGAATCCCAGACATGATGAAAGGCACCCTAACCGTGATGGAGAACATAGTTGGGGCTGCAGGGCTTCCATATATCCAGCAAACTTGAGACTAGCAGGAGCAGTATACTCCGACAGATGTGGAAAAGCCTGCATACATCCTGACAGAAGCCCTCCTTTCCCAACAGAAGTAGAAGGCATTCACCTCTGAAGAGGAATGTAAATCTTTCATAGGATCTTCATAAACGACATCAATGTGGTTGGGGAAATCAGCCCAAAATGAATGGATTAGCAATATCGCCTCTTCAGGGAACTGGAAAAGGTCAGACCAGAAAAATCTAATCTTTATAAAGCAAGATTATGTAATTAGATTGTATCAATTAGAGATGAGAGATCATCTCATAGAAGTCTGCAAGAGCAAAACTCTTTTTTAAAATTTTCTTAACGTCTATTAAATTTGGCACAAGAAAAGCCAAAATATAGGAATACTTGCACCATCATCAGGAGAAGTCTGCTGGGGTCTGGGAGATCCACAGCACCAGGCCTGAATAAGCATCTGTGGGGCAGTGCTTAACATAGTGAAAGAATGCACAGCCTTGGATCAGAGAGACATGGTTCAATTTCAGACTCCATCACTTAACAGGCTGAGTGGGCTTTCATCCATTCTTTCATCCAGTGAATATTTATTAAGAGCCAACCATATGCCTAGAACTGTTGTAGGCACTGAGGATATAGCAGAGAGCAAACCACATCAAGATCCTGGTTAACATGAGGCTAACACTCTAGCAGGGAGGGAGAGATACAATTACTAGAGAAATACATAGTATTTTCCTAAGGAGAAAACTAGAGTAAGAAAGAGGAGAGGGAGTAGGAAGATCAGGGTGGTCAGGGAAATGTTGCAATTTATATATGGAGGCCAGGGAGGACCTGGCTGAGGAAGTGATATTTGAGTAAAGACCTGAGGGAGGTGAAGGGGTGAGCTACGCAGCTGTCTGGAGGAGGAATGCTCTAGGCCCATCCCACTGGGCACTGCTATAAGCACAGGGGATATAGAGTGATCAATCTAGACAAGGACTCTTACGTCTTAGAAAGAAGATAAAAGAGACATTGAAAAAGGCAATTTTGGGAGAGTTGTAGGTGTCATTAAGAACATAAAGTTAAATGATTCTGTAGAGCGATTGGAGCCAGGGTGAGGAGGGTGAACACTTTCAATCAAATGTCAAAGAGGGCCTCTCTAATGAGAAATATTTAAGACTGGGACCTGAAGGAGAAGAAAGGTCCAGCCATGCAAATGTCCTGGAGAAAGGCGTTAGTCTAGGCAAAATGAGCACAGCACAAAGGAACAGGGTGAAAACAAGCTTCCTTTCTGGGAATGGAAACAAATTGTGCTGGAGCATACAGTATTAGGTCCAAAATTAGACATCTGTGTCCTAAAGATAACTTTTCCCCTTGTAACTGTGTGATGGTATCAAGTATAAAGTCTGGATCACATTTTTCTGGAATGTGACTGTTGGGTGATCTCTGTCTTGGACCTAAAAGTAAGAAAATAGTGACCCAACATAGCCTCTTGATTTGCTTCAAGCTGTCTCTGATTAATAATCATTAGCATTCTAGTTATAATGTCTAAATGAAATGTAAGAAGAAAAAGACTTCAGATCATATTTCAAGGAAGGATGGGAAATTTCTGTGATCAAATAAGTTTGGGAGATACTGGATTTAAAAACCATGAGGGAGTCTCTTTCCTGGGGGACTTCTGAGAGCTTCATGACATCCTGAGAATATAAGAGAGGTAGAGCTTGCAGTGATTCTCTTAAGTTATTTGAACCTGGAACAATTGTCAGGTTGCTTCTTGTCATACTGGAGTTTCACAGCACACAGACTGGGTAAACCTCTTTTAGGGAATTAGCAAGGCAAATGAATACTTCTAGAAAAAGAAGAAAAACAAACTTAAGCAAAGCATAGAGAATCTAGATGCCTTTGACATCATCCTCAGAGAGCATCATTTTCTCTTGCTAGGGTGGTTGTAGAATGGGGTACATCAGAGCCTCAGGGGCATTGGAGTGATGGAGGCCCAAGGCATGGCCAAATTCATGTGAAGCCACAGCAAACACATTAAAGTCTACAAGGAAAGATGTTGATGACTTAGGTAAATGCCCCCCAAAATCAGAGTTCTCCTAAAGGATTTTGTTAGATTGATTCTTCAAGGCTTATTAATTACATCCCTCCTCTATAGCATATTTAAGGAAGGACAAAGCCAAAACCTGTAGGGATACCATCCTCAGTGGCACGATGCCTAAGGGTGCATGTTGGAGCCACCGAGAGTCCATCATTGATTCTGCTTGCCCTTTGACTCCTCAGATGCTAGGCAGTAATGGATAAGAGAAAAATTATGATTATGGCCACTTTACTTTTAGGAAAACAAATACAATATATAGGTGATACGGACAGAAGGCAGGGAAATACTGGTTAGAAGAGGGTAGTGCCCAGCGAGGGCCCCACCCTCAAGCCTGGACCCATGGCCCAAAGTGAGAACTTTACATCCCTGTTTTCCCACTTGAATGTTGCCTTTTCCAAAACCACCCTGGCCCACCCCACCCCCAATCTTGTACCCATAAAAACCCCAGGCTCCGCTGACAGTGAAGTGGCAGAGAAGGAGAGAAAAGCAGCAGCTCAATCGGCGAGAATTAGCCTGACTTCAGAGAGACGGCTTGACTGCAGGACCTCGGAGAAGAGTTTGGCTCAGGATGGCTGAACTCCAGGGGAAGACCCGCTTTCCAGCTCTCCATCCCACTGAGAGCCACTTCCATTGGCAATAAAATCCCCCACATTTACGACCTTCAATTTGTTCATGCAACCTAAATCTTCCTGGATACCAGATAAGAGCTCGGGATACCGAGGGCTGCCATATTGAGTTGTTAAATACTTAAGCCATCCATGGATAGCAAAGCTAAAAGAGCACACTGGAACACACACCCTCTGGGGGTCGGGGGTTGCGGGTATTCCCCCGCCCCCATGCTACCGAGGGCCTGCACAGAGTTCTGCTACTGCCGGCGCCCAGAAGCAACTCATCCCGGCCCCTCCACCCACTCTGCGTGCTCCCCTTCCTGCAAGGGGTTGAGAGCTGCGGACTGAGTAAACAAGCCACCCCTTCCGTGAGTCGTGGGAAGGGGTGAGGGAAAATTTCCTGGTTCATAGGCACAACACAACTGTTACGTTATTTTTAATGGAAAAATCCACAGTTACTTTTGCACCAATCTAATATTATGTCTAAAATTCTAACTAGTTTGGGATGTGTAAAAGAAATAGCAGAACTGGTAATGAAATATAGGCCTTGAAACCAGACATACCTCTGTTTCCTCATGGTGAAGTGAGGATAAGAAAACTAGTCTTATAGGGTTAGTGTGGGAATACAATTGTGAAGCACTTGGCACATTATAAGAGCTCAGTAACTGCAGTAGCAATGAGCTTTTGTTGTTGTTTACATTATTCATATCAGAGCACCTGGAAAATGGGAAATGCTCAATGTGTGGTAGCTAAAAGGATTAAATTCTGAATTAATGATAACGGAGTTTGTTCAAAGTTTATTTTGGCACTGTGAAAACAGTTGCTGATTCTCCAGCAATAATAGATAGACACACAAGAGAAATTCAAATCTGAGGCTTTAGGTAGTTTCTAAGTATTTAGCAATATTCACATAAAAACAATAAAAATGTCAATTACAATAATCCTTATTGATTCAGCAAGCCATCAGGCAGAAAATATTTGGCAAACATAAGTATTATATGTAATTGATATACACACACACACACTCCTTCTTAATTCCACATTTGCCCGACTTTGGGGAATTTTTACAGAAAGCTTTTCTACTGTTCATTAGGTTACTATGAGAAACATTTTGTATGTCAGCTTATAGTCAGAATGACACTTTTGTCCCTAATAAAAAAGTAGAGACATTGTAGATAGATACTTAATGTCTGTGTTACCTACCTCTTAGTATAACATTTAGTCAAAATGTCAGTAAAGAATAGGAATATAAAATAAAGCAGTCAAACATGAAATAAAGACTATTGTCTTATATCTGAATGTATGACAATATGTTTTGTTTGTGAATCACTGTAAATAGTTTCACCACACAGCAATTTAAATGACTGACAATTGGTAAACTCTGTTACACTTTCTTCAACCACTGAGGGAAAAAAACTGGGTCAAGTCAAACCTTATAATGTTACCACACAATTCCCATGGTGTTAGCTTAACCCTCCAGGACCTCAAAAAGCATTTTGTTTGACTCTGTTTTGTTGCCTTAATTGCCATTTAGGGATATGAGCTAGAAATCCCAATATTTTGACCACTTATGTACATAAACTGGACAAAGCAATTTTCTCTGAAAAGGGAGATTTCTGTAACTTTGACCACTCTTCAAGTTCAATGACCACATTAAATCCTGAAGAATATTCATCTTTGCCTTTGGAATCATTTGTCCAGACTTCATCATCATCTAAGTAAACATCACCTTCAGACCCTTACCAGGAGAAAAGGCATGAGCTGGCTGTCTAAAAGGGCCCATCAAATGGGGAGAAATCACCATGTTCTAAAAGGGAAGGAACTCAGAAAATAACTGGGAAAATCATCAAGACAATAACAAAGCCTATCACTTCACAGAGAGGGTATTCAAAAATGGGAAATCTTCAATAAAGAAAATCGTTTCTTCGTTATTATCTCTGCTTCCAAAGAAGATCATGATGTCAGCAGTGTCCCAGAAAAGTCTATTGAAATGAAGTAGGGTCTCATCACTCCAAACCTTGAATGCTGCTTGGACGGTAAGGTCCACAGTTTCAGAGGGTAAATCTGGCATGTAATTCACTATTCTGACCGACATACATACACATGAGAGACATTTCAGTAAGCCTCAAATATGACATTTTAAATATTGTTGTATTTTAAAAAATAAATTCTTTTGATGATTATTTTTGTTCCTTAGGGAATCAGAAATCTAAGATACACCATGGTATATTAAAGTGTCTTTCGAGACAGCCTTATTTTTTATGTATTTATGAGTGTTCTTGGTTTAAAAAAAACTAAACTGTTCTAAAATCACCCAAGGTTGAAAAACTTAATGAGACATTAATAATTTTAAATAAGGTTGTAAAATTCCATTTATTATAAAATGTTTGTCTTTTAAATTATATTGAAGTACAAGGCAAGAGATAATTGAATACAACTAATAAATTAACATTCAGCCTGTGCTATAGACCAACTAGTGATATACTAAAAGGTTGAACTGGTGTTGCCAGAGTTCTTAGACACAACATTAAAAAAAAATTGTTATAAAAAATGTAAAAGGATCATTAAGTTCATAAACCCTTAGAAAGAATTAGCTTTCACTCTCTTTGATTTGCTTTTTGAGTAAAATTAAGCATTAACACAGAAAGACTTTGAAGTGTATCCTTTCTCCAACATTTTGCTAAATGAGTTTTACGCACACTATATAAAATATTCAAATCTATTAGCAGCCTTTAAATCAATAGATTTTTCTTTAAAAGATATTCACTAGTAGAGAAATATCTTTCAGATGTACTTGAAGTTGAGTGCAAAAATGTCTGTTATTCATCTGTATATCCCTAGAGATTAGCCCTAGGCCTGTTGCATATTAGGCACTGTATTAAAATGTGCTGAATGGATGAACAAATGAATAAATAAATGGAGACAAAGGAAAGGCTCAAGAAGATTATCTACAGATTTTTTTTGTTAGAATTAGCTCATGTCTTAATCCTTCACTTCATTTGAGTTGTTATTTAGAATCTCACTTGAGAAAGAATCAGCTCCACTCAATGATATGGGCTAATATTTGTTGATTCTGAACTTTCTAAATTTGGAAGATGATTTGTTGTACCAAGCTACCATAGTAAAGAGACAACTAATTTTAGCTTTTTCCTAAAGTTCAATTCTCATTGATAATTATTACACAATAAAATAAATAAAACCATTAGTACTTTATCATATTTTGTAATTTAAAATTTTTATTTTAGAGGTTTTTTTTTCATTATTGTACTTTAAGCTTTAGGGTACATGTGCACAATGTGCAGGTTTGTTACATATGTATACATGTGCCATGTTGGTGTGCTGCACCCATTAACTCATCATTTACATTAGGTGTATCTCCTAACGCTTTCCCTCCCCCTACCCCTACCCCACAACAGGCCCCGGTGTGTGATGTTCCCCTTCCTGTGTCCATGTGTTCTCATTGTTCCATTCCCACCTATGAGTGAGAACATGCAGTGTTTGGTTTTTTGTCCCTGTGATAGTTTGCTGAGAATGATGGTTTCCAGCTTAATCCATGTCCCTACAAAGGACATGAACTCGTCATTTTTCATGGCCACATAGTATTCCATGATGTAGATGTGCCACATTTTATTAATCCAGTCTATCATCATTGGACATTTGGGTTGGTTCCAAGTCTTTGCTATTGTGAATAGTGCCACAATAAACATACGTGTGCACGTGTCTTTATAGCAGCATGTTTTATAATCCTTTGGGTATATACCCAGTAATGGGATGGCTGGGTCAAATGGTATTTCTAGTTCTAGATCCCTGAGGAATTGCCACCCTGACTTCCACAATGGTTGAACTAGTTTACAGTCCCACTGACAGTGTAAAAGTGTTCCTATTTCTCCACATCCTCTCTAGCACCTGTTGTTTCCTGACTTTTTAATGATGACCATTCTAACTGGTGTGAGACGGTATCTCATTGTGGTTTTGATTTGCATTTCTCTGATGGCCAGTGATGATGAGCATTTTTTCATGTACCTTTTGGATGCATAAATGTCTTCTTTTGAGAAGTGTGTTCATATCCTTTGCCCACTTTTTGATGGGATTGTTTGTTTTTTTCTTGTAAATTTGTTTGAGTTCATTGTAGATTCTGGATATTAGCCCTTTGTCAGGTGAGTAGATTGCAAAAATTTACTCTCATTCTGTAGGTTGCCTGTTCACTCTGATGGTAGTTTCTTTTGCTGTGTAGAAGCTCTTTAGTTTAATTAGATCACACTTGTCAATTTTGGCTTTTGTTGCCATTGCTTTTGGTGTTTTAGACATGAAGTCGTTGCCCACACCTATGTCCTGAATGGTATTGCCTAGGTTTTCTTCTAGGGATTTTATGGTTTTCGGTCTAACATTTAAGTCTTTAATCCATCTCGAATTAATTTTTGTATAAGGTGTAAGGAATGGATCCAGTTTCAGCTTTCTACATATGGCTAGCCAGTTTTCCCAGCACCATTTATTAAATAGGGAATCCTTTCCCCATTTCTTGTTTTTGTCAGGTTTGTCAAGGATCAGATAGTTGTAGATATGCGGCATTATTTCTGAGGGCTCTGTTCTGTTCCATTGGTCTATATCTCTGTTTTGGTACGAGTACCACACTGTTTTGGTTACTGTAGCCTTGTAGTATAGTTTGAAGTCAGGTAGCGTGATGCCTCCATCTTTGTTATTTTGGCTTAGATTGACTTGGCAATGTGGGGTCTCTTTTGGTTCCATATGAACTTTACAGTAGTTCTTTCCAAATCTGTGAAGAAAGTCATTGGTAGCTTGATGGGGATGGCATTGAATCTATAAATTACCTTGGGCAGTATGGCCATTTTCACCATATTGATTCATGTAATCCAGCATATAAACAGAACCAAAGACAAAAACCACATGATTATCTCAATAGATGCAGAAAAGGCCTTTGACAAAATTCAACAACCCTTCATGCTAAAAACTCTCAATAAATTAGGTATTGATGGGACGTATCTTAAAATAATAAGAGTTATCTATGACAAACCCACAGCCAATGTCATACTGAATGGGCAAAAACTGGAAGCATTCCCTTTGAAAACTGGCACAAGACAGGGATGCCCTCTCTCACCACTCCTATTCAACATAGTGTTGGAAGTTCTGGCCAGGGCAATCAGGCAGGAGAAGGAAATAAAGGGTATTCAATTAGGAAAAGAGGAAGTCAAATTGTCCCTGTTTGCAGATGACATGATTGTATATCTAGAAAACCCCATCGTCTCAGCCCAAAATCTCCTTAAGCTGATAGGCAACTTCAGCAAAGTCTCAGGATACAAAATCAATGTGCAAAAATCACAAGCATTCTTATATACCAATAACAGACAAAGAGAGAGCCAAATCATGAGTGAACTCCCATTCACAATTGCTTCAAAGAGAATAAAATTTCTAGGAATCCAACTTACAAGGGATGTGAAGGACCTCTTCAAGGAGAACTACAAACCACTGCTCAATGAAATAAAAGAGGATACAAAGAAATTTAAAGGGTATTTTAAGCCACCTAGAAATGACTTAGTAACTCAGGATTCAAGTAAGAGAGATAAAGCCTGATATGGAATACGCAGAAGTGATTTGAGGATGATATAGACTTGTAGATCCTCCAAACACCTCCAGAGATCATCAAGCTTAATTCCTTTATATTACATTGAAAAACAGTTCAAAGACATTGAGAAGCTTCCTTAAAATTACACAAAGTGATAAACTTGGTGCTGGAATTAGAGCCTTAGCCACCTGGCTAGGATAGCCCAGAATACTCTGTATTATCCCAAACTACTTCTTAACACGTAAAGATGTGATCTGCAAAAGCGAACCCTGCCAGCTATAGCAACATTACACATTGCATAGAGAAAAAATTATGAGCGACACATTCACCTGTATGTCAGGATACCAGTTAGCTGCTTCATTTTCTTAGGGAAAAAAATTATACTCCACTGCGTCAGGAGTTTCACACTTTGGCTGCGTCACCAGGGCTAAAGTTTCAGCATCCAGTTGGCCATTTGATTCTAGACCAAAGAAGGCCTGCCATATGCTGGGGTCTGTTCTGCAGGAGCTTGGAGTTTCTCCTCTCCTCTGTGTTGATCTCAAAGGAAGTTGATAAAAGGCTTTCAAATACGCTAGAAAGATAGCACACAATCATCACCGTTAAATGAAAAAACTACATGCTCAATTAGGGAAACACCAATAGGAAGGACCTGTTAACTCTGCAAGATGGAATTTCACTCCGCCTTGGTTAGGATATCTCATTCTCTAGAAGTACATAAGGGAACTGGTAGCAGCCAGCAGACAATGAGATTCCAGAGCACAGAGGCAATTTTCTCTGCCACTCGGTGGTCTGCAGATACCTTCATTTGGAGATGAGTGTCTGGAGGGTGATAATTTGGGCATCTGCCTCACTGAGATGCTTTTATAGGGTCAAAGGGGTTGGCACAAGATTCATTTCTTATCCTTACTTTATTGGCACTACTTTTTGTTCAAGTACAGAGCAAGTATAGCATGCTCTTTTATCCAAAGTAAAAGTTTTTATAGGTAAAAACAAAGGCTTCATTCCTTGGTTAATGTCCTTAAATGTAGAATGTAAGTTTTGCCTTTTTGAGGATTTCATCTGTAAAATTGACTAGCAGCAGGCAGCTTGTAATTTGTCCCTTGACATGGAAGGAAGAAAGACAGGGAGGAAGAGAAGGGAGGAGGGAGGGAGAGAGGAATGGAGGAAGGGAGAGAGCAAAGGAGGGAGGGAGGGGAGGAATAGAAAAAGAAAGAGGAAGGGAGCAAGGGAGACGGGTTAGGAGGGAAGTGACATTTGTTAGGAAGTCACTGATGGGTCAGGCACTGTCCTTGTGTTTTCACTCTTATTTACTACAGTGAGTCTGTCCCAGACACCTAGATATGGATATGTGCAGAACTAGACAGGGCTATAAGACTAGGCAGAATTTCCCCCAAAGAGTCATGACCCAAGGGCCTTTGCTATGAGTTTGCCTCAGTGTGGGAACCCATCTAATTACCTTGCTGCCAGGACCATTTTAATCATTAGTCTCTTCCCAAATGGGATAATATAATCCAGATGTAGGAATTCAGTCATTGCCTGGTAAAGCATCATTGAGGATTTGTGTTAAAATTTTTCAAAACCAAAATTATTTCCCAACTTTCCAAAACATTGGCAAACAGAAATGATTAGGGAGATTGGACTCCCTCTTGTACAAATATGCAAGTTGATGAATCTGATCAAGCAAGGGGTAGAATTTGACCCATCCTTCCTTCAGGGGGAAATGCTTTACACATTTTGGAAAGTCCTACACCTGTCAGTTTGTGCTGACTTCAGAGTGCTTTCAGCTTGAAGATGTTAGAACATTGCATAACTGGTAGAAATTGAGACATTTATGTTAATTTTCATTTGCTCCCAGGGTATTTTGTCATATCCAAATTAAATTAATGACTTTGAATCTGTTTGCTCTACCATTACTCATTTTCTAGAAAATCCAGTCACTTGATGGGGTTTGAGGCACATCACAATCCAAAAACTAAAATGAAGCCCCTCGGAACTTAAGCACTAACTCAAGAAATGGGTCCCAGAAACCGCTGGTGACCAAAGATAGTTTCCCAATGAGATCTAAGTAAGCTTATTCATTTTCAACCTATTTTCTATTGTCCCAAGTGGTGGGACATGTGCACATGTCTTTGAACTGCACAGGGCACCAGCTGTCATTCTACCTCTTTCTCTCTAAGAAAACACTAGAAAGGAGCGAGAGTGACTTTATAAAAACAAAACAAAACAAAACAAAAAAACTAGAACCTGAAATGAATGTTAAAATGTAAATTACTAAGATAAGTCAGCACTTTGTTATTATTTATCATAACTAAACTTACACAATTAGTGGAGACACTTTATTGAATTATGATAGCAGAGTAGAAGATTTTCCGAAAACGTAAAGCATGAACATGGTAGTATTGAAATTAATACAGAAAACTCGATATACTAAATATTCATCTGTAGATGAACTAAAGACTACGAAAGTGAACATAAAGTACTTTCTTTGAAAGCAAAACTACAGTGAAAAAATTGCAATCCCAGCTGGGATAGGTTAATTTAAAAGATACCTGTGCCAGGCATGGTGGCTTATGCCTGTAATCACAGATAGCAATTTGAGACCAGCTTCAGCAACATAGCAAGACCCAGTCTCAACTAAAATAAATAAATAGAGATGTCTTCAAAGTTATGAAATAAATAGTGGTGTTATTTTAAGCTCAGAGTATCAGAGGAAACTATCTGGAGTCAGCTTACAGCTATCTCCTCAATTGCTCCCAAACTGGTCTAGAATCAGAAAGATCTGTTTCAGCACTGGAAAGTTTATCAGTTTTCATGACTCAGGAATAACATCTTTGAATTGATTTGTTTTTTAAAATAAGCATTTAAAAATAATCTAACAATATTATTTTAATTTTTTATAACCGATTCCATTTTCTTCATGTTATACTTTTCTTATTTTAATAATACCTTTTAACAACTAATTTTAAGAAATATATTACATATTTAACAAATGTAGAAAGATAGAAAGATAATACACATTTAACAAATTA
Source organism: Pan paniscus (assembly GCF_029289425.2). Lineage (NCBI taxonomy): Eukaryota > Metazoa > Chordata > Mammalia > Primates > Hominidae > Pan > Pan paniscus. The sequence continues at coordinate 103,773,427 of NC_073258.2, forward strand.
TTGAGAAAGATAATACATATTTAACAAATGTTTATAAATTTGATATTCTATAATGCACTCATATTTTTTATTTGCAATGCATTAACTACTGAATTTCAGTGATTTTTTTTTAATGTTATAAACCCTGAAAGTGTTTTTAAAAGTAAAAGACCAGGACACGGCGCAAAGGCGCATGCCTATAATCCTTGCACTTTGGGAGGCCAAGATGGGCAGATCACTTGAGGCCAGGAGTTCAAGACCAGTGTGTCCAACATTGTGAAACCCCATCTCTACTAAAACTTCAAAAATTAGCTGGGTGTCATGGTGGACGCCTGTAGTCCCAGCTACTCGGGAGACGGAGGCAGGAGAATCACTTGAACCTGGGAGGCAGAGGTTGCAATGAGCCGAGATCATGCCACTGCACTTCAGCCTGGGTGACAGAGCAAGACTGTGTCTCAAATAAATAAATAAATAAATAAATAAGTAAATAAATAAATAAATAAGACCAGTACTAAACACACATTTTTATGAAATAAACTCTGAAACATCAATATTATCATTTTGTTTATTTCAGAAAAGTATTGGAATCTCTCAATAATAATGAACTCTCTTATTATCTTGTTTTTTTTTTTGTAGGGTTTTATAATTTTTATTTTTTTTCTATAATTTAAGCAGACTAAGGATTGACATACAGACAAATTTGTCTGCAGCAATATCTAGCATGCTCTCCCTGGGTTATCTGGTCTGTAAAGGAGGAAAAAGTAACACAGCAGGCCTAAGAGAACCATCCTTTAAAATCACCCTAGCCCTTCACTCTGCCTTCAAATAAACTAAGAAAAGTCCTGCTCTTGATTATCATATATTTAATACATTTCTCTCAATGGCAAAGAATGTATAGATTATTGGATATGATTCTTTAATAATCATATTTTTGCCTAGCAGTGTGTTTTTCGATCCAAATGACCATTGGAGCACTGATTTGTCAGTTTCTTATAAATAGCTCTGGTCTATATTGAATTGCCATGATCTAAAGATGATATTTAGGGTAAAGGATATTAGAGTGCTAGAGATATAAGAGGACAAATGGTGCTAACCTAGTTGAGCTGTGTAACTTCTCTGCCATCCTAGACCAGACTAACCCCGATTACCTGTTACAAAGTGCTTTTATCTGCTCTTTGCTTCATAATATAAATGCAATTGCCTTTTTTGATACATACATATTTGAGTCCCAGGAAAAGGCATACAGCAGTATGACACAAGCAAGTCTCTAATCAGAATATATATAGAGGCAAACATATATAGAGGAGGCTCTAGAGATTTATTTTTAATTGTCTGTCTGAAGAGAATTCTCTGCAAACCTAACCTCCTTATAACTGTTTTTTCTGTGAGTCACATATTACTTACAATTATTTTTTAACTCTTGAATTTATGAAGTCAGTGCTCAAAGATTACTTGATTAATGGATGGATTAAACAGAAAATCACCTAGACCCAAATCCAGTTTAAACAGTAAGAAGCCTCATCCAATTAAAATATTAGTAAGCTAAATATTATTATACCATTAACATTAATACATACAATTTCAAGGAGCTGTTTACAATCTTTTTTACATTGATAAGATTTTAAGGTACAAAGAGTCACTGAATAATGTGAGTCATATTCTCTGGCTTCAACTCTAGACAATATTTGTGGCCTACATTAAATTAAAATATAAATGATAAGGAGAGTTTGTGAGTCATGCCCTTGAGGCAGGGCGGAGGGTGCTGCATACCTTTAATAAAAGCTTTGAAATTTATTTTGTATGTATGAATCACCACTGGATTTTCCACAACCACAAAATAAAAAAGAAAAAAAAACTATAGATAAAAAATAAATAAGTGACTTGTTTCCTTAAAAGTCATTTAAGGAAGAAAATTCTTAATTCAGATATGCAAAATATTTTCAAAATAATGTAGACTATTGTGAAAACTCATGTTTTAGGCTATAGGCAATACTAGTCCTTGAGATATTGAGTGTCCTCAGTAGAAGAGAATATCTAAAAATGTTAACCAGTGGTATAATGGAAAGAAACACTGAGTTTAATCTTGATGGCATGACTTAAAACCTGTGTGACTTTGGCAAATTGTTTAACCTTTTTCTGAGTTTCATTTTTCTCATCTGCAAACTAGGAATGAAAAATATTTACCTTTAATATCAATATGAGGAATAGAGATAATGTAAGTAAAGCAAAAATACCTCACCTGACACAGAGTACGTTCTCAATAATTTTCATTAGTGTCAGTACTTGCTGCTGGTGTTTATTACCGAAGATGAGTTAATATTTACTGTGCATTAATTATGCACAGAGTACTTAAAGTTTTAGAAGACATGCAAGAAATAGGAGACATAATCTTTTAGACACAAAACAAGGGAAAACAAATGATCAGAATCCTTTTTACCAAGCAGCGGTTCTGTTACACATTCTAATATAAGGCAACAGAAATAATCAAGAGCTAAGGGCAGATGAGGTAGAAATCAGTGAACTGGGAAACACTTCCTGGAGGTAGTAAATTTTGATTACTTCTGCAGGGATTTCATGAGTGTATAGAGCACCCTGGATATAAGTAGCTCTATCTTAGAAAAAGACTCAATTTTACATTTCAAAAGCATTATGCTAACAGGGATCAAAGGTTCACCTAATCAATAGAGACTGCACCCAACCAGAGAAGGATATAACTACACACATTCTTTACTATTAGTACTCACCAGAGGACTCTAGGGCTATTTAGAAAAAAACAGGACTTCACCAACTCAAGATGGCCATGTTAACAGACACTGTTTTGCTGTCACTCATGATCAAAACCCGGCCCGTGCTGCCAAAGGCTGTCACCAAATCAAAGATTCTTCCTTGCAAGATGCTGAGGACCATCTGGATCAGTCCAAGACACTCTTCTTTCTCATGTTACTTTCCTTGGGTTGGTTCATTAAACCCTTTTTCCTTTCCCTTTTTCTCTTTATGTTAAATATCACTTTGTTTAAGGTGAAATGTTTAATCTATAATATTTATATATAGATTAAATACACTACTATGTATAGTTTACAATGTTGACTGACTTGGTGGATTGGCTTGAGTGCCTGCAGCTCTAAGGAAAATTGCCTTCTTGGGAACTTCATGCAGCTCATGACTTTAATGATGAAAACAGCATCGATAAAAACTTGACCTTGTGAAAACACACAAACGTGCATGAACTTGATTACATCTGACATTGTGCCACTAACAACGGTGAGGGACTTGGACTAGCAGAGAAAGTGTGAATAACATCTGAGTAGAGAAAATGGCATATGTGGCAAATGTACAGAGATAAACAAGTTGCTTTCCAGTTGATAAATCATATTCTTCCTTGTTTTGACATATTCACAGGAGTCCTTTCTTTGACCTTTCTCCTCACCAGGCTTTACCTTTGAGTTCACAGTGCATTGAGGTTTTATGGTAAAGGCCAACCTGAAAGGTGCCTGAAGGTGTGACACATGTTTAAACTCTGAGTGCTGCTGGGATGCTCACGTACAGACACCACCAAGTGTTGGCAGGTTACCTGCCAGCCAAAGAGAAAGGAAGAAAAGGGAGAGAAAGAAGTCAGAATGTGAGGTGTAGGGTTCCCTGTAAGGGCCAGCTTATCCCAAAGATTGACCAAGTGGTCGCTATCTGGGAATACTTGAAGGGAGTTATGAAGGCCCCATTACCTTTAAAATATTTACATCATCTAAACAGTCCTTGTGGAGAATTAAAAGTTCTTTCTCAATGCCTTGGCAATTCTCATTGTCCAATCAGCTCTGGTTGATATTCCCACCAAGCCCAAGACTAGCCTGGGGTCACTGCTGCACGCATGCCTCTTCTGTTTCTTTGCTCCTGCTGAGCTCTCTACTGCCTGAATTGACCCTCCACTCTCCCAGTTTTCCTTCATTCTTGGTTTCTGTTTATTTATGGTTTCTATTGCTTCAAAGCGTCTGCTTATAAAACCTTTTTAGATACAGGTTTTTCAACCTTTCTATTTCTACCTACCCTGATATGTGTGTGTGTGTGTGTGTGTGTGTGTGTGTGTGTGTGTGTGTGTGTGATGTGCTCTAACACAGAGAATCTGATTAATTCAGTTTAGATGCTCTCCAATACAGAATTGTTCCTGCTGCATAAAGCTTTCTGGCAAGCCTATAACGGTCACCTTTGGGTCAGGGGTACTGGTTAAATTATGTGGCCAGGATGATGTTACAGTGGTCAACAGACACGTATAACCAGTGTGTAAGGAGTCACTCCTGGAAAGGGGGCTGCAGGCCTGGTATGTGCTGAGCAAATCATTAACTTCCCAAAAATACTCAGCTGCTTCACAGCCCCCACTAGGGTTGGCTAATACTCCTGTTAGAATATAAAAGATATTCCTAGGTATTTTATTCTCTTTGTAGCAATTGTGAATGGGAGTTCACTCATGATTTGGCTCTCTGTTTGTCTATTGTTGGTGTGTAGGAATGCTTGTGATTTTTGCACATTAGCTTTGTATCCTGAGACTTTGCTGAAGTTGCTTATCAGCTTAAGGAGATTTTAGGCTGAGACGATGGGATTTTCTGAATATACAGTCACATCATCTGCAAACAGAGACAATTTGACTTCCTCTCTTCCTATCTGAATACTTTCGTTTCTTTCTCTTGCCTGATTGCCCTGGCCAGAACTTCCAATACTATATTGAATAGGAGTGGTGAGAGAGGACATCCTTGTCTTGTGCCGGTTTTCAAAGGGAATGCTTCCAGCTTTTGCCCATTCAATATGACATTGGCTGTGGATTTGTCATAAATAGCTCTTATTACTTTGAGATATCAGTACCTAGTTTATTGAGTGGTTTTAGCATGAAGGGGTTGTCTGCATTCTATCAAAGGCCTTTTCCCTTTTCTGCATCTATTGAGATAATCATGTGGTTTTTGTCATTGGTTCTGTTTATGTGATGGATTACATTCATTGATTTGCATATGTTGAATCAGCCTTGCATCCCAAGGATGAAGCCATCTTGATCTGGATAAGCTTTTTGATGTGCTGCTGGATTCGGTTTGCCAGTATTTTATTGAGGATTTTCACATCTATATTCATCATGGATAGTGACCTGAAATTTTCTTTTTTTATTGTGTCTCTGCCAGGTTTTGGTATCAGGATGATGCTGGCCTAATAAAATGAGTTTGGGAGGATTCCCTCTTTTTCTATTGTTTGGAATAGTTTCAGAAGGAATTGTACCAACTCCTCTTTGTACCTCTGGTAGAATTCGGCTGTGAATCTGTCTGGTCCTGGGCATTTTTTGGTTGGTAGGCTATTAATTACTGCCTCAACTTCAGAACTTATTATTGGTCTATTCAGGGATTCGACTTCTTCCTGGTTTAGACTTGGGAGGGTGTATGTGTCCAGGAATTTATCCATTTCTTCTAGATTTTCTAATTTATTTGCAAAGAGGTGTTTATAGTATTCTCTGATGGTAGTTTGTATTTCTATGGGATCAGTGGTGATCTCCCCTTTATCATTTTTACTGTGTCTATTTGATTCTTCTCTCTTTTCATTATTAGTCTGGCTAGCAGTCTATCTGTTTTGTTAATCTTTTCAAAAAACCAACTCCTGGATAAACTTACAAGGAATGTGAAGGACCTCAAGGAAAACTACAAACCACTGCTCAAGGAAATAACAGAGGGCACAATCAAATGGAAAAACATTCCATGCTCATGGATAAGAAGAATCAATATCGTGAAAATGGCCAAATTGCCCAAAATAATTTATAGATTCAATTCTATTCCCATCAAGCTACCATTGACTTTCTTCACAGAATTAGCAAAAACTACTTTAAATTTCATATGGAACCAAAAAATAGACTGTATAGCCAAGAAAATCCTAAGCAAAAAGAACAAAGCTGGAGGCATCACACTATCTGACTTCAAACTATACTACAAGTCTACAGTAATAAAAACAGCATGGTACTAGTAGCAAAACAGATATATAGACCAATGGAACAAAACAGAGGCCTCAGAAATAACATCACACATCTACAACCATCTGATCTTTGACAAACCTGACAAAAACAAGCAATAGGGAAAGGATTCCTTATTTAATAAATGGTGTTGGGAAAACTGGCTAGCCATATGCAGAAAATTGAAACTGGACCCCTTCCTTACACCTTATACAAAAACTGACTCAAGATGGATTAAAAGCTTAAACGTAAGACTTAAAACTATAAAAACCCTAGAAGAAAACCTAGGCAATACCATTCAGGATATAGGCATGGGCAAAGACTTCATGACTAAAACACCAACAGCAATTGCGACAAAAGCTAAAATTGACAAATGGGATCTAATTAAACTAAGGAGCTTCTACACATCAAAAGAAACTATCATTAGAGTGAACAGGCAACCTGCAGAATAGGAGAAAATTTTTGCAATTTATCCATCTGACAAAGGGCTAATATCCAGAATCTACAAGGAACCTAAACAAATTTACAAGAAAAAAACAAACAACCCCATCAAAAAGTGGGCAAAGGACATGTACAGACAGATCTCAAAATAAGACATTTATGTGACCAACAAACATATGAAAAAAAGTTAATCATCCCTGGTCATTAGAGACATGCAAAATCAAAACCACAATGAGATACCATCTCATGCCAGTTAGAATGGTGATTATCAAAAAGTCAGTAAACAACAGTTGCTGGGGAGGATGTGGAGAAATAGGAATACTTTTACACGGTTGATGGGAGTGTAAATTAGTTCATCCATTGTGGAAGACAGTGTGGCGATTCCTCAAGGATCTAGAATCAGAAATACCATTTGACCCAGCAATCCCATTACTGGTATATAACCAAAGGATTGTAAATCATTCTACTATAAAGACACATGTACATACACGTTTATTGCAGCACTATTCACAGTAGCAAAGACTTGGAACCAACCCAAACGCCCATCAATGATAGACTGGATAAGGAAAATGTGGCACATATACACCATGGAATACTATGCAGCCATAAAAAATGATGAGTTCATGTCATTTGTAGGGACATGGATGAAATTGGAAATCATCATTCTCAGTAAACTATCTCAAGGACAAAAAACCAAACACCACATGTTCTCACTCATAAGTGGGAGGTGAACAATGAGAACACATGGACACAGGGAGGGGAACATCACACACCAGGGCCTGGTGGGGGATGGGGGGCAAGGGGAGGCATAGCATTAGGAGAAATACCTAATGTAGATGACGGGTTGATGGGTGCAGCAAACCACCATGGCACATGTATACCTACGTAACAAACCTGCATGTTCTGCACATGTATCACAGAACTTAAAGTATATTAAAAAAAGAATATAAAAGATAATGCAGGTTGGACAAAGAGGGAGAAAGCCAAAGTTAACAACTTCCAAATCACTTGGGTTGATTTCCTAAGTAAGGTGTTAGTCCAACACTTTTAACTTACTGAAACACACTAAAACATTTTACAATAATCACCAGTAGGCATCTTGAAAATAAAGTGTGCCTTGTATTACATATTTCTGAAACTGACCAAAAGAATAGTCCTTAAATCAATCACTTTTATACTAAGAAAGTTTCTTTTTGGCTAATTTGTCCCTCTACCACTATTCTGCATTATACACACTGACATAGAAATTAAATAAGAAGAATGGTGATAATAGCTAATGCTTATTTTGTGACTTGAATAACCTCATTTAATCATGTAATAATACTTAATGAGTATGAATATTTTATTATTATTTCCTTCTTACAGATCAGGAAACTGAAATTCAGAGTTTGAGGAGAAAAAGAGAGAGAGAGAGAGGCATATCCCCCAGAAAGAACATGAAACTGAAAGTCAAAAGGGAAAATATCAAGAAGTAAACACTCAAGACTGAAAGACTCAGATCTGTATATAACATTTGGTTGGTGCCCTTAACCCATCTGGGGACAAAAATCAGCCAAATCACTTTCTGCTTGTTGTTAACAATTCATACAGATAACTCAATGGAGTTGTTTGCTTAGAGAGTCCCAGGCAAATGTAGGGGAAAATGGGGCCCTGTAAGTTAGACTAGCAATTGACAGATTAGCAAGAGAAAAACAAGCAGAAGTTTGCTAGCATGTGCATTGTGTATACACAAAGGAGCAGTCAGTGATGAGTAACTCAAAGAGGTGATTAGAACTTGGGGTTAGATCACATCTTAACAAAAGAACAATTTGTAGAGAAGTGACAAAACAAAGGAAAAGTACTTTGAATTTCTGGGGTGGCAAATTGTGGGAGAGCAAATATGTAGGGAAATTAATTATAGATGAAGGCTGGTTAGTATTTGCTATGTAGACTACTCTGGGTGCAGTCTTCAGGATGATAAAGGTCTAGAGTGGTCTCTGGTGATTAACTTCTGTCTTTCCTGGTAGAGAGGGAAGGGGGAACACCTTGACAAATTTATATCCCACTTTTAGGCAGATAGGACGAAGGCAGAGACCTTTCTTGTGTCTGCTTCTTCTCAATTGCCTTTACCTAAAAATAATCTTTATGTCAAAGTGGCATATTTCGGTGTGGCATACCTTGCTTCCTTTCACCAGCAAATAACAAATGATCCCAAGGACCAAGCTAGGAGAAAAAGAAAGTTGTCCTGGGCTCAGGCGACTTCCTAAGTAAGGTGGTACTCCAATGCTTTTCACCTACTGATACACACTAAAACATTTTACAGTAATCACCAGTAGGCATCTTGAAAATAAAGTGTGGATTTCATTGTATTACATAGTTCTGAAATTGACCATGTCTTTACTACTAACTACCACTACTACTACTACTACTACTACTTCTACTACTACAGATTTTGTCTTATAGAGTAGCCAATTTGTTTAGATAAAAAGTAACATCCCAGGCCAGATGCAGTGGCTCATGCCTGTAATCCCAGCACTTTGGGAGGCTGAGGTGGGTAGATCATTTGAGGTCAGGAGTTCAAGAACAGCCTGACCAACATGGTGAAACCCCATCTCTACTAAAAATACAAAAATTAGCCAGGCGTGGTGGCAGGCACCTGTAGTCCCAGCTACTCAGGAGGCTGAGGCAGGAGAATCACTTGAACCCAGGAGGCAGAGGTTGCAGTGAGCTGAGATTGCACCACTGCATTCCAGCATGGGCAACAGCATGAGTCTCTGCTTCAAAATAAATTAAATAAATAAATAACATGCCAAAGTGGATACTTATTTATATTTGACATGTTATCTCCACACAACACTTCTAATCAACCTCTGGGTAAACTTATCCTAAATAATTACTGGGGCAGAGTTTCTCAAATCTTGGGCAGAAAAAAATTCCAAGTCAAAATAAAGATAGCTTGTTACCCAGATCTCATTCTCATAAAATAACCTGCAATAAGGCTGGCACAGTGGCTCAGGCCTGTAATCCCAGCACTTTGGGAGGCCAAGGTGGGCAGATCACCTGAGGTCAGGAGTTCAAGACCAGCCTGCCAACATGGTGAAACCCCATCTCTAGCAAAACAAAAAATTAGCTGGGTATGGTGGTGCACGCCTATAGTCCCAACTACTTGGAAGGCTGACGCAGGAGAATTGCTTGAACCTGGGAGGCAGAGGTTGACACTGCACTCCAGTCTGGACAAAAGTGAGACTCTGTCTTGAAAAAACAAAAAACAAAAACCCCGCAATAAGCCAATCAGGAGAAAAAAGAGAAAATAAGCAAAAATAATTAGAGAATAATTCTATAATAATTAAAGGTTCATCAAGATCCCATTATAAGGTCTAGAATATCATTACTGAGTCGAACATTTTATGCTTCTGTTCTGAAGTAAATGTGTCACATTAGGGAAACCATTTAAAATAATATTTTTATTTTTATTTAGATTCCTGGAAACCACAGTGGTGCTACCAACCGAAATTGGCACCACTCTACTGGGGAATAAGATGTCCTCCATTTATGGCTTTTCCTCTTTTACATATACCACACCATATAATTTTTCCATACAGACATTGAGCAATGCATTGGTCTGTACTTGTCTGGTGGGAAACGTGATGAAATCTCTGTATTTGCTAAATAGTTGGAGGGTTTCCCTGAACTCATAATTCCGGAAGAACTCATGAATTTAATGAAATAGGGATATAAACCACTCTTGAGTTCTTCACTCTAACAGATCATCCCCTATTCCAGCTCCCTTGAAGCTACTTTTTTTTGAACTTTTCTCAAGCCCAAAAGGTAAGACTCCAAGTCAGCTACTAAGCTGAACTTCTGACCTCATTTTAGTTTTGCTGTCTGCCATAAATAAACCACTCCTGACCTGAGTCTTCACCATTTTGACCCAGTTCCTGTTAGTGGCCACTCTGTCTCCTAACTGGAAAAAGCCACAGGATTCATCCGGCCACCAGGTAGGAAAGTCACCTAATTGAAAAGTCAAGATCTGAACCACTAATCTGGAGACAAAACTTGAGAGTGGCAAGTTATTTCCAGGAGACCGAATGTGGGGGTGGCAAATTGGTAGAACATTGTTCATTACAAGTCTGAAAAGCTGAAAAACAACTGTAATCTTGCATGTCTCAGGGCTAGCCCATTCCATTAGGATAGCAAATAACAGCTAATGAGCAAAATATTATGACTCACATCCTGGCATCAACATGCATCAACATTAAACAACACCGCAGGGTTAATTGAATTAAAACATAAGTATCAAGACAATATCAAAGTGTATTTTTAATTTGCCTTGGGTATTGGGCATATTCTCTTTTTTCAGCTCACAAATTACTATTTTTTTTTTTTTTTTTTTTTTTGAGACGGAGTCTCGCTCTGTCGCCCAGGCTGGAGTGCAGTGGTGCGATCTCGGCTCACTGCAAGCTCCACCTCTCGGGTCCACGCCAGTCTCCTGTCTCAGCCTCCCGAGTAACTGGGACTATGGACTACAGGCGCCTGTCACCACGCCCGGCTAATTTTTGTATTTTTAGTAGAGACGGGGTTTCACCATGTTAGCCGGGATGGTCTCGATCTCCTGACCTTGTGATCCGCCCGCCTCGGCCTCCCAAAGTGCTGAGATTACAGGCATGAGCCACTGAGCCCGGCCTGCAGCACCTATATGTCTTATTGCACTATCCATTATGTCTTAAAGTATGGGTGCTTCATATTTTAAACATCATGTGTAACTCAAAGAGGTGACATTCCTTACTTTTTTGCTACTGCCTATAATTCTTTACATACATATTAAGTCAAACCACGTGAAATTGCCATTTTTGTAGGTCAAAAATGACCAATATCAGCAATTTCTAATGGTTCTACCTAATATTTGTGTTTGAGTATATAATGTGTGTGTGTGTGAGGCAGAAGTGCTTTACATATTTTATTTCAATTAATGTTTATAATATCCTATAAAGGAGGTCGATTTCTTCAAGTTACACATGTAAAAGCAAGAGCTAAGAAAATATAAGAACTTGTCTATCTAAAGTCCTCCAGGATTCAAATTTAGATTTCCTTTCCATGCCACATACTCTCTCTAGTCTACCCATGATACAAACTATTTGATTGGCTGAATCATGTCAGCTTCAAAGCTGCCTTGGGAAGCAATCAGCTAAATGTTCTCAAGCTTAAAGATATCACTTCTCTCATCCTGCCCCAGGATGTGGCACTGCACAAAGGAATAAGTCAGCACATCCCATGTCTACTGATCCCATTAGCAAGCATTGGTGAAATTAACTTAGAATGTTTCAATGATTGTGATGCTTATTTCTACAAGAAACCTTGAATAAATTCTTAAAGTGTGTGGTGTTTTGTGTTTTTTTTTGGCCCAGGTTTGGGTAAAATCTGGTGTTTATTTTAGAGAAATGCTAGTTTTCCCAGAAATTTGAAGGGGGAAAAAGTGCTTATAGTATATTTGAGCAAAGGTGTCCAAATGCTGTGAAATCTAGTTCTCTCCTCTTCCAAATTATAGAGCATGAGAAGTGGTTTGCTGGCTTTCCGGTTCCTACCCTGGGTGTTTTGGGAAGTGAGACCACAGCAGTCTAGATTTACATTGTCGGGATTTTAAATTTTTTTCAGTAAATGCTTATATGAATTCATCTTTTCTTGTTGGTCTTTGACTGGTTTGTTTTCAGCTCACATTCTTGGCTGACCTGAAGTTATTATATTTATTTATTTATTTAAATAAGCCTTTGCATTAGGTCATGAGAACACTGTATTGAACCCTATTCACAGCTTAGGTGTTTACTGCCTGGTGGTGGCAAAAAAGCTGGCTTTGAGGAAGCAATGACAGCATCTTCAGAATTCTCTGAAAGGGAAGTAGGACTTCAAGTCATCAACCATAACACAGAAAAGCAAACCAGAGTGAGAACATGCAGGAAATCTCTCTGCCCCAATAATCCAGTTGATTAACTGAAAAGAAGAGTAGAGAGAGTGTTCCCAGGGTAAACCTCACCAAATGAAAGGGTCTCTCAGGATTGCACTTTTCCCAAATCAAGGTTTCTGAATGCTTGGTAATTTGTGTGTGTATTCTTAGGAGTCTGCAATATTCCCATGAGAATTTTTTATTTTGCATTTTCATTTTAATGATCAGCTAAAAGTAATCAACATGAGCATAACCTAAATTATTTGAATGAGCACCTTGTGACCAGGAACTATGGCATAATTTCAGGGTCCAAGTTTATTATTGTTAAGTTTTAAAATTATTGAGGATGACTGAAGAAAGAACAGAACAGAACTGACTAGGCCAAGTAAAAACTAAATGATGTGATAAGCATTGTGTGAAGGAAGATTCTGAGGTAGAGAAAGGGTGGGAGAATTGCATTACACCTGTATGCGAATAAGGAAAGTCAGGAACACATTCATATTGGGAGCCAAAATCTAGTTTCAGCAATTTGCACTGAACGTTATATCAACTTAATGGAGTTCATTTCAAACCTGGCTTTATGTATTTTGTAAATGTGCTTTGCTTTGATGCTGCAAAAGAATTATAGGTTCATGTATAACTAGTATTAGTTTGTGCATATGTAAGTGTATTAGTTTGCTAGGGCAGCTATAACAAAGTACCAAAAACAGGGTGGCTTAAACAATGTACATTTATTATCTCACAGTTTTATAGGCTAGAAGTCCGAGATTGACAGGGCCATGCATCCTCTGAGGAGCTAGGGAAGGATCTGTTCCAGGCCTCTCTCCTGGCTTCTGGTAGTTTCTTGGTTGTGGCAGCATAACTCTAATCTTCACATGGCATTCTCCCTGTGCATATGTCTGTGTCCAAATTTCCCCTTCTATAAGCACACCCATGAGTCATATTGAACAGAGGCCTATTCCAGTGTAAGCTCATCTTAACTAATTACCTCTGCAATGACCATATATCTAAATTAAAGACCACATTCCAAGATTCTGGGGGTTAGGACTTTAGCATAAAAATTGGGGGCAGACACAATTCAACCCATAATGGGAGTTTACATAATAATTTTTTTTTATCATTGAAGACTACCATATTCTTTTTTAAAAAGGGGTTTTCATATTGCTCAATTTTAAGAAACCATGCTCAAAATTATATTGTTCTCATAAAAACAAGAAATTAGAACTTCTCATCTGCCTGTAGAAAACCTTATAAAGAATTTTTGGGCCAGGCACGGTGGTTCATGCCTATAGTCCCAGCGCTTTGGGCAGCCGAGGTGGATGGATCATTTGAGGCCAGGAGTTCAAGACCAACATGGCCAACATGGTGAAACCCTGTCTCTACTAAAAATACAAAAATTAGCTGGGCGTGGTGGCGCACACCTCTAATCTCAGCTACTCGGGAGGCTGAGTCTTTTTTCTGAGACTGTCTCCAAAAAAAAAAGGGGGGGGAACCTTATAAAGAATTTTTTAACTATTAAAAATGAATTCCTGATGGATCAAACTATACAAAAGTTAGGGAAAAAAGCAATTAAATATTAACTAGACTTCTGGAAAAGGATGACTCTCTCAGCTTAGAGGTAAAAGAATAAATCACAATGAAAAAAGACAAATAGGAATGATGATACAAAAATGAAAAAAATATAGTTTGTAAAAAGGCAGACAGACTGAGGAAAAATATGTCCAACAAAGAGAACAGAAAAAGAGATATTATGTTTATTTTACAAAGGACATAGGAATTATAACAGAAGCATCAGACTTCAGTATAAAGAAGTAAAAGACAAAAAGAAACAATTTTTAGAAAAGTAAATGTGGCTGAGATACAAATAACCAACACATTTTTAACTGGAGTGTTATTTGCAAACAATACTGTTGGTATATAATTAAACTGGAATTCTTGTACCTTGCTGGCACTAGGATAAATTGCATTCTTTTACAAAGCACAAGTGAAAACACTACAACAAGGTTCTCAAAGTACAGAAATGCACAGACTGTCTTTAAACAACTTTTTTATTGAGGTGAAGTTCACATAAAATTAATCATTTTAAAGTTCTGGGGCATTTAGTGCATTTACAATGTTTACCATCTATACTGAATTACCACCTATATTGAATTCCAAAATCTTTTAATCTTCACCCCACAAAAAAATGTGTTATTCCCCATGCTTCCTCCCACCAGTCCCTGGTAACTACCAATCTGCTCTCTGTCTCTATGGATTTACCTGTTCTGGGTGGCTCATGCGAATAAAATTAAACAAGATGCGATTTTTTGTATCTGGCTTTCTTCACTTAGCATAATGTTTTGGAGGTGTATCATCTCATAGCATGTATTAATACTTCATTCATTTTTATGGCTGAATAATATTCCATTGTGTGCCTGTACTACAATTTGTTTATCTGTTCATTTTTTGATAGATATCTAGGTTGTTTTCATGTTTTGGCTACTGTGAATAGTGCTATTATAGGCTACATTTAAAGGGAAAAAATGATGATTTTTAAAAATTCAGTTAGCTTAATTCAGGAATTCTCTCTGAAGGTAATAACCTAAAATGTGAAAAATTACATTCCTATATTTATTGCAGTATTTGTGTAATCAGGAAAAAATACAGTCGTAGTAAATCCCAGGCTGAGTGTTGGCTATTCAATCATTTGTAATAACCTGATAACCAGTCCCTACTGACTCCACTTTTTTGCCATAAAATTTATTCTTGTAAGAATAAGTAGTGCAAGAAAATGTTTTTCTTTTCTTTCCTTTTTTTTTATTTTTATTTTTTTGTTTGCTTGCTTTTATTTCTTTTTGAGACAGTGTCTCACTCTGTCACCCAGGTTGGAGTGCAGTGGTGCAATCTTGGGTCACTGCAGCCTCAACTTCCTGGGCTCAAGCAATCCTCCCGCCTCAGCTCCCAAGCAGCTGGGACTATAGGTGTGCACCACCATGCCCAGCTAATTTACTTTATTTTTTGTTGAGATGGGGGCCCAGGCTGCTGTCAAATTCCTGGCCTCAAGTGATCCTCCAACCTTGGCCCCCGAAAGTGCTGGGATTAGAGGCATGAGCCACCACGCCCAGCCCAGAAAATGTTTTTCAATAGAAAACCAGATAATCTCACTCTCTCACTAAAATCCTCCAATTATTTCTCACCTCATTCAAAATAAAACTCCTCCCCCATCCCTGGCTAAAGATGCCCTGGGTAATCCTGCCCAGCGCCTTCTCCACCCACCCATCTTCCATGCTGCCCAGCCATATTGACTTCCCTGTGTTTCCAAGTGGGGACTTTTGCTATTCTCTTTAAGGTCCTGTCCCATTTCTCTCCTCAATTTTACTGCCTCCTTTTCCTCGCCACTCACTCGTTGCTGTGATCTGAGCTTTGCCACTGCCACTTGACCAAAACTGTGCTCTGGAAGAGACTTATATAAATACTGTTGGAGAAAACATCCATATGCACAAACCTCTGTGAGGATCTCCGAGGCTAGATATCCTTAAAAACAAATTGCAAATAAAAATTAGTTTTAAATATGTTTGAGCTTCCCTGCCAAACCAATTCTGGAAACTTTCATCAATTTGGTCTCTCTCACTGGTCATTGTCCCACTTCTTCCTCCTCCCCCTCACTGAGTGTACCCGTTTGCCAATGTTCACAGTCTTCTGGGCTCAGCTCTTCTCTCTATACTGCCTCCATAGGGACAAAATGCAGCATAGGACCAAACACTGCTGCATTCATTTGGCAACTCCAGGACTGAGAACTTTGGGAACGTCAGGAGTCAGCAGCCTCAACACCAATTCAGTTGTTTTCATGCAAGGCAGTGGCAGCAGAGAAAGTGGTTCAGGTGGCTACATCAAAAGCACACAAAGTGAGCTTATCCCTGAGTACAGGTGATATTCAACCACCTGGACAATATACAAGATAACGTGAAGAGCCTGGATCCCACGTGATCAGGTGGGGACCAGGGGCTGGTGAGATTTAAATAGCAATGTTAATTTGGCCTGTTATTGTCTCACAACTTGGTTATACTTGGGACCATCAGAGCCAGAGAACTGAACAATTCAACTGTCAGTGTGGACACCTGTACATCCCTGGGACCTTTGCTATTCTCCTCAAGATTTTGTCATATTTATCACACATGGACTACTTTAGAGTAATTCTCTGACTCAACAGTAAATAATGCCTAAAGCATACAAGAAATTACACAAAGAAATGCTGGTGCTCAATATGTTCAGGAAGACAACCCAGCATTTCTCTGCTTCAGCATAGTTTGAAGCTTCTCATTTGAACATTTCCTTAATTCGATCAAAAAAATATGTCACTGACCATGTGCTAGTCCTTGAGCTACAAGATGAATCTGACATGGCCTCAACCCTAAAAGATTAATAGATAAGGTAGAGAAAACAAGTTTGAAGGGGTCTAGGAAACTGGCATCATCTTCCCTATTAGAATTCTGGACAAATTGAGAAATAAGATAAAACACAGAAATAGATAAGTAATATATCAGTTTTATTACCAACAGAGACTCAGTTGAAGCATAAACATGTAAAAGCCAAATCGGGTTTCCTATTCCCAGTCTAGACCTTGGAACAGCCCAATAGAGGGAAAGATTTAAGTTTTCAAAGTAGACACACTTAACTCAGGTCTTACCTCCCACTGGTCAAAGTGGAGAGGGAACAAGAAAAGAGACCAAATATGTGATCACATGTCCACCAAGGGATTAATTCCACCCAGTTAAGAAACATGGACCAAAAGCTGTCATCCACCAAACAGGTGATTTCTCTGTGGGGAGAAGAGGGTGGAGGAACAAGAAGACAAGAAGGTTAAGGGAAAATGCTTCCTTGTGGAAGCCAGGAAAGAGACATTTGCCCCCAACGGGACACACACAGAGCTCTGACTGTAAGACCTGTTCTAAAGGGGGTACAAACAGCACCATTTGGAGACACAAAAGAGGAAAGAATTAACGCTAGTGTGAGAGAGCAGTAAAGTATGCATAGAAGAGGCAGCTGTTTACCTGGGTTTGAAGGATGAGTAGGAAAGCTCTAACAAGGAGTGGAATAGTGGGGCAGAATGGGGTGCAAGGTACCAGGAAAAACATGGCTCAAGGTAGCACTGTGAGCAATCACAGTGAGTTCAGGGAACAGCAAGTATCCTGCAGTGTAGACAGGTCATTTTATGCAACCAGTTTGATTTGGAGAACTTTTAGCTTGCCTTAAAAGGCAAACAACTTTCAACTTTTTAAATTGTCAAGCAGTGTGCAAATGCGCTTTATCATGGCTCAGGTTGGGGTAAAGTTCAAGACTAGGGTAGACACAATTAAGGATATGAGTGCCAAACATGGGAGCAGGGATGTCTGTTGTCCAGGTTACCCGGTTATTTAAAAATAGTGAGTGACATTCTGACATAACCATTTTGAAAACAGATTTGTTCAGAACACCCTGCTTTATATGTTGGGTAGTATGGAAGGCATAAAGAGGAGATAGCAATTTTCTAAAAAGCAGGTTGGGTAAAATTACAGAGCACTTGGAATAACGTTTAAGTGAGTTAGTATTTAGAAAATGGAAAACAAAAAAAGATTTTTGAATACAGTTATGTGACAGGTGCCATATTAGTCACTGGTATAAAGTGACACTAGCCTCCTAAGAGTTCACATTCTAGTCAAGAGCAACAGGTACACAGATAATTTCCATATAAGTAAATGGAGGCATAGGGTGATATAATCAGAGTGGTGTGTCAGAAATATACCTCTGGCAATAGTGTTAGCGCTGGTTGGACAGTAAACAGAGCCTGGAGGCAAGGAGCCCAGGCAGAAAGCAATTACATACAACAGTCCAGGCAAGGGATCAGAGGATGACGGAATGCCCAGGAGGAAATGGGATCAAGTGCACAGGTAGAAGCATTCATTTTGCAAAAATGAATGCTTCTTCTGAGACAGGCAAGAGAAACAAGTACAAGTAAAGATACAAATCATCATATTACCTTTTATGTATGCATGTTTTAAAAGTCATTTTCACATTTTGATTCAACAGGCTCTTCTCTCTCACTGGTTATGATGGAAAGTATTCAGACCAATTATTCAGATTCCAAACAAACAGCATACTTTTTTATTTATTTAACTCCAATATGGCCCCTCTGTGGAAAGATAAAGTAAACAAGAGTTAACCAGGATGTTTGTTTGTACACTTAGAAAACTATAGGTTAGATTTTCAGAGGTCTTGATTTTGCCGGGAATCAGAACCGCTGTCATTATAAGATTATGAAACTAAATAGGAAAGCAAGATGAAGAGCTCTTTTTGAGAGGAAAGGGGAGGAAGAAGCACATATCAAAGCAGATAAAAGGTGATACTTGCCAAGAAGTCACTATCTGTAGGCAGCTGTTCAGCTACCCCTGAACAACTCATAAATCAATTGCCTATATTCACTGACGTTTGTTCATTCATTTCTCAAATATATTTTGAGTGCCTACAATGAACCAGAGATTGTTCTAGGTACTGGGGGTATAGTAGTAAACATAATAGACCAAAAAACACTCATCCTCAAGGAGCTTACATTTTAGTAAGGGAAGGCAGATAACTAAAATATAATAAATATGTTAAATGGTGATAAGTGCTATGGGAAAAGCATGAACGGGTAGAGGGGATGGATGGTCATTGCTGGGGAGAGTAGTGTGCAGAGAAGACTTCACTGAAAAGTTGACATTTCAGTAAAGACCTTAAGGAAGTTAGACAGTGAATAATTAATATTTCTCTGTTACCTAAAACTCAGCAAGCTTAAAGTTATATTGATTATTCTTGTTCTTGGTGATGAGAATCAGGGAACCCTATAATCCCAGTGAAATGCCAGCACACGCTGGTCCCTCAAGTCATCTTGACCTTATCCTTCTTCATTAGCTCCCACATTCAGTTGATTACCAAGACCTGCCAGATTGACCTCCTTGGTATTCCTCTGTTTTACCCTTTAGTCCCTGCCCAATTGCATTATCCTCCAGAACTCTCTGCCCAATCTTGCTTCTCTCAAATCAATTCTCCACGTCAGAGATTCTGACTGAATCTGTTCTACCAAAATTATAAACCTGACTATGCCATTCTCTGGCTTAGAACACATCACTGTCCCTCCATTACCTGGAGGGTATTTTCCAGACCCTTTAGCATGACAAATGAAGCCCCCTAAGATCTGACACCTTCCAAATTCTTCAGCCATGCATTCTGAAATGGTTTGGCTCTGTGTCCCCACCCAAATCCCATGTTGAATTCTAATTCCCAGTATTGGAGGAGGGGGCTTGGCGGGAAATGACTGAATCATGGTCATTTCCCCCTTGCTGTTCTTGTGACAGAGTTCTCACAAGATCTAGTTGTTTGAAAGCTTGTAGCACATCCCCCTCTGCTCTCTCTCTCCTGCTCCAACATGTGAAGATGTGCTTGTTTCCCCTTCACCTTCTGCCATGATTGTAAGTTTTCTGAGGCCTCCCTGACATACTTCCTGCACAGCCTGCAGAACTGTGAGTCAATTAAACCTCTTTTCTTCATAAATTACTCAGTCTCATGTAATTTATAGTGTAAGAATGGACTAATAAGCCTTACTATACTTCTGAGCAGTTAATCATTCCTTTCCAACACACAATGTGTTAGTCTTTTACTCCGCCTTGCCTTTACTTATGCTGTTCCCTCTGTCTTGAATGTAATTCCCCATCGTTCTATGTCTGGCTAACTGCTAGGTATCTTTCGAGCTCAACTGGAGTACAATTTCTTACAAGAAGTCTGATCTACAAGGTAAAGTACACCTTCTCTTTGCATATTTCTATGTAGATCATAGTGTTATTATAAGTGCATGTGTCTATTTCCTCCCATAAGACTAGGCAGTTTAAGGGCAGAATGGGAACTTATTCATCTTTATATCCCCTAGTATATTCCCTGTTAAACTTTTCAAGTAAACTAATTTAAAGATGAGGGTCTCAGAATACAGGAAGTGATTATATTTTAAACCAAAGTCTAATGCTATTTTTCTACTTGTAACTCTAACTACAAACCAATAATCTTGGAGTTGTAGGGTGGTTTGTTCTTCCCGATGTAGGAAGAGGGAGAAAATGCTGTTCACCAACATTCCTCTTGGGGTCTAAGCATAAATCATTTTGTGGTCTGAGTGTGGGTGGTGCTGCTCTGTGCAGGACAAGGGAGAGATTCTTGTTGATCCCAGAATTAAGATTGGAGTGGGTAAGCATTTAAGATTGAAATAGGAAAGAGAACAAATGGAAGCCAGGAGTTTCAGAGGGATGTGGGTGTTCACTGTGAAACTCTTGCTGACTATTCAAATATTATTAAGCTCATAAAATCCTCAGTTTGTGCGCAAATGGATTTTGTTGTGTGTGTGCGTGTGCATGTGTATGCATGCATGTACAAGAGGAGTGTAATCTGGGAAAAGGGCACTGGTTTATGTTCAGTCATGAGGGGCAGAAAAGAGACAGCATACAAGGGTGCAGGACTGGAGACAGAGAAGACTGTAAGGAAGTAAGCTGTCATGAATTTGCTGTATTTGGTTTATTTTAAGCAATATAGGCCATATAATTTGAGGTAACGCATGAACCTTGGAGTTAGAATGAGGTGGGTTTCAATTCTTGGTCCAACTTTCATTGGGACCTTGGGCCCAATCATTTGACATGTCTAAGTCTGAGCCTTTACTTAGATAAAGGGGATAAATAATGCTGTCTTTGGGTTTATTTATAGATTAAATGCTCAATGCATTGTAACTGTTGTTAGTATAATTAGTGTTGTGTTTTAGGAAGATGTATCTGATAGTGGTTCTAGGGGTGGGCAGATGCCAGGAGAAATTAGAGATAAACTGACCAGAGAATATTCTAGCAACTCTTCAGGCAAAAGAATACGACAGCATGGATGCAGGAAATAGTGGTGGAAAGAGAAAGGAAAAAAGAAACTTTGAAGGATAGGGCTCAGCAGCTTATTGGATCAGCATATCTGAGAGAAGGGAGGGTCTAAGAGCAAAGCTTTGCACTATAGTAAGCGGAACATCAAATAGTGATGCCATTGTTTCCAGCCATGCTACTCTCCTCTGTGTTCTCAGAACATTCCACCCAGTACCCACTCTCCAAAATACCTGCTCTCTCCTCTACACCACCTGAGACCCTAGGCCTTGACTCAAGTGCTTTGTCACCAGGAGTCTTCCCTGATTTCTCAAGTCTAGGCTTAAATCTTCTTTCTCCAGCCAGCTACTGCACCTCAAGTCACTTCAGCATTGGGTGGTTAATTATACTTCATTTCTGGGGTTTTAAATCTGACTTGCCAACTAAATTTCTTGTTCTCCGAAGTCAAAAATCAAATGTCAGTCATTTTTCTATCATCTCAGCCAGATGGTCCACACCTACTCCCTACTTCTGTGGCTGATCCTTATATTGATGGCTTCCTTCGCTCTGGATCTTCATACAATAAGTGAAACTAGGAATGTAAATCACTTTTTATGAGAACCCTATAAGGAAGAGCATAAGTTTGAGAAAGATAGTGGAAGAACCAGGAGACCATTGAAAGAACAAACAAAATCAACCCACTACAAATATTATTTTACATTCACTGTTATATTTGTCATTATCAATACCACCATTAACATTTACTGAACATCTGACATATTCCAGGTACCTGGATCTTTTCAGTTAAGCCTCAGAGTGAATCCATGACATGGGTACTATCAATGTCCCCATTTCACAAATGAAGAAACTGAGACTAAGAGAGGTTTAGTAACTTCTGGGTATTAACAGATGGATGGAATGATGGAAGACAGAAACTTTAATATTATCCCAGGGCTAGTTGAGTTGTTCTAGTAACCAGATTAAAACAATTGGACAGGGGAAAGTAGAGGGAAGAGCATGGGGTGGTAGAAAGTACACTAGGCTTGGAGTCAGGAGACTGGAATTTTGGTCCTGAGAAAGTTAAGATCTCTAGACCAGTTTTCTTCATCTAGAAAACGAAGGGATTACACTAGATAAACTCTAAGATGTATTTCACTCCCAGATTCTGTGCTAGAAAATACAATCTACTTCTTGATGTGATAAGATGCTTAGTAGCATCACTTTTAATATAGACACATACATTCTAAGGGGTTATTGGAATTATTAGAGGCAGGACATCTGGGAAGGGCACATGGAGTTTTGAGGAGTATTTTGAAACAGTAAAGGAAATGGCATGACATAGAGACATAAGGGAAAAATTCAGGCTAGAATATGGTCAGGAAAATGACTAAAAGGAAGGAGTGGATGAGTCATGTGCATAACTAACTTGCCTGGCTGCAGGGGGAGGTGCCATCACAGCAGGAAATGGGTATCATTAGTCAGGAAAGGACCAGGTGGTGATCAATTTTGCAGGCAATGCGAAGATGTCTAAAAATTAGTAAGTGGGGGAAACTAACAAGTTTTTTTTTGAGTTTGTTCAGACAAAAAGGACTAGGTGAATTGATTTTTATCCATTAATTTATTATCCAGGTATAATAGTAACGTTTATAGCTACCTAACAAGAGCTTTTGAAAAGGAAACGTATGGAATAGGGAAGTTATTCTGGCATGACATTCTAAAAGCCGCCTAAGCCAAATAAAATATTTTGGGATTTGAGAGTTACACTTCCTCAGAGCATGCTTATGAGTGTGTGTGTGTGTGTGTGTGTGAGAGAGAGAGAGAGAGAGAGAGATTCAGATCTAAATGTGGTATGTACATAAATGTAAGAGAAAATTGTGGAGGTCTGTGTGCTATAGGGTTGGCCTTTTTTAAAGTGATGAAGTGATGGATGGCATATTTTCTTAATTTATTCCCAGAATGTAAAATGACCTAGCCTAACTTTCCAAATGTATTGTAAGTTTCTTAAACTTTGTTTCGCCTTTCTGGAATCTTAGTATTCAGGAAAGGGATATTTATCCAAGAGGAATAAAATTGATGAACGCTATAAAATTTGTTGGAAAACAGTTCTACTTCTGAGTCATTAGAAAAGAGTAGGACTGTTTCCATTTAAAACCTTAATAAAATTATTACCTTTGATAATAAACTAGATAGCATAGTTCTTACTAGATTCAAACATATTTTCTCAGAAAGTACATCATGAAAATATTTATTTTCTATTCTGTTTCTGAAACGCATTTTCCATCATTATAAAAGTGACAAAAGGCACACCTAAGATTTAAAATTTCTGCTGAGTTTTTAAGAAAGATTCCTAGGCAGGGCTGGAAGGCTGAATTGGAAAGGGAGAAAAGAGAGGGCACTAACTTGAGTGTATATTTGCTCTATGTCAGGCACTATGCTGGACACTTTATGCACCTTATTTTATGTAATCATCATAGCTCTCCAACACATGAAAACAAAGCATTTGAGTTCCTTGCCTGAGTCCCACATCTAGTTAATGAAAGCAGAAGGATGAAGGCTCCAGCGTACCTACCTCCAAAGCCTATGTCCATTCTACCAGCAGTAGACTCATACTATTGACTGTCCCTATTTTGCTTCTTAGGTAGAAGGAAAGGGGTTCCTATCTGTTACTAAAATCCCTTGGTGTTACACATTATTTCTTAGATCATCAGTATAATTTATAAGAACTATTTAGAATCAATTCCACTCAACTTTCTAATTTGCTGACTTGCTACCTTAGGGTAAGCAATTGGGACAATTAATCTTAAAATAGATATTCAGAATCAGATATCTTCTTATCACTGCCATTGCTTCTGTCCTGACCCATGCCTCCATCATCTCTCTTGCCTAGATGACTGCGATAGGTTTCTAACTCATTTACCAAATTTAGCCCTTGTCTCTTTTTCAATTTATTCACTCAATGCAGCAGCCCAGGTGGATCCTTAAAATTTTACATCATAAAACTCTTCTATTCAAAACTGTCCAATGGTTTGCTTTCCATATTGCCAGAGTAAAAGCCAAAGTATTTAAGGGCATAAAAGACTGTACTTGATTTGACCCATGGACAGCTCGTTAATCTAATATCCTGCAGTTTTCTCCACCATAATTTTTCCTCTTTGCCACACAGGTCTTCAATTTCTAAAACAGCAGTCATGCTTCTGCCTCATGGCCTTTGCTCGTGGTTTTCCCTCTTCCTAGAACATTCTTCTTCAAGATATCTGCATGCCTTGCTTCTTTAACTCTTTCAGATCTTACTCAAATGTTAGCAGCTAAATAAGACTTTCCTTATGACCCTGTTTTAAAATTGTAATCCCCCTCCCCATATGCATCCTAGCCATCCTTTCCAGATTTTTCCACATAAAACTATATTATTTACCTATTCTCTATCTCTCTGACTTGCATATGAGCTCCATATTGTTAGAGAATTTTCTATTTTATTCACTGACATATTTCTAGTACCTAGAACAGTGCTTGATGCTTGGTAGGAACTCAATAAATTGTTATGGTATGAAAAACTTTATTCAACAATCTTCACTGTGTGTTTACTAACCACCATGCACCATTTTAGTCTCATCCCTGCTCCTTAATAGCTATTTTTTTAATCACTTAACTTTTATTAGTCAATTTGTTACCATTTGCAAAAAAATGATATATAGTAGCATAATTTTAATTTGTCAATTTAACAATAAATACACTGAGCAAGTACTATTACACAGACAAAGAACTAAGCCTGTCCTGTTATAGATGAGACCAGTTAAAAAAAAAATGAAGGCACAATGCTTGGTCTTCAAAACATTTAATTCTAAAAGAAGGGTCAAAACAGAAGTACAAATGAAATATAAGGGGAGTTCAAAGAACATTACATTTTATTCGATAGGTTTAGGAAAGGCTTTGTGGTTTAGTTATTTCATGTAAGTCTTGAATGGTGGTTGAGATTTTGAAGAGGAATGTGTTCCTGATGAAGCAAAAATATAAAAAAGAAAAGAAATGGATAGAAAGCAATGGAAGACAAAAACATGTCTTGTTGGAAAGAAACAGAGCTCATAGAAGGGGAGCTCACACTGTACTTTAGGAAGGTAGACACATTCTCAGGAAAGTACAAAAGGTAATATGTCTGTATTAGCTAGAAGTCTTTCAATAGTAAGTCTCAAAAATTCAACGGAAGGAAGGAAGGAAGGAGCAAGAAACAGAGAAAGAGAGAGAGAGAGAGAATTCATACAGCTTACTGTCTCATGATGCCCAAGAATGGCTTATGAACAACTTGAACTCAGTTTTGAACACTGCCTGTCTCACTTCTACTTTTCTCCTCGGGATTCTCTTTGCGAGTTGGCTGTATTCTTTTTTTTTTTTTTTTTTTTTTTTTTTTTGAGACGGAGTCTCGCTTTGTCGCCCAGGCTGGAGTGCAGTGGCGCGATCTCGGCTCACTGCAAGCTCCGCCTCCCGGGTTGACGCCATTCTCCTGCCTCAGCTTCCCGAGTAGCTGGGACTACAGGCACCCGCCACCGCACCCAGCTAATTTTTTTCTATTTTTAGTAGAGACGGGTTTCACTGTGTTAGCCAGGATGGTCTCGATTTCCTGACCTCGTGATCCACCCGCCTCGGCCTCCCAAAGTGTTGGAATTACAGGCGTGAGCCACCACGACCGGCCCAGTTGGCCGTATTCTTTTTTGTTATGCATAGTTTATTCTGGTCTTCAATCCATGTGTCACATTCCTGCAAAATTATTTAACAGGTTACTAAATCTATGGCTTTTAAGCACTTGGGAAGAAATAAGGGTGGACTGGAAGATAAAAATGGTTCACAAACAAAAGTTATGCCAAATTCAGTACACTTCATTTTTTTGAAAGGTTTATTAAACTTAAAGATCACATAAATATCGTAGGGCACTGAAGTCTCTCAGGATATGAAAATACACCATGTTTAGTTTGCCTTGTTAGGCCTTTTGTGATCTGGCCCCTGAGGTAGCCCAAAGTCTCCTCCCACACCTCCCCTTGCCATACAGAATGTATATGTCTCCCCGGCTAAATAACTGAAATTGAGGGTAGAAAATATGTCATTTTTACCATTATAGTTCTATCACCTAGCAAATGTTCTAGCCTTTGGCAGGCATTTAATTAGTGCATCATTTGATCTATAGATTGATTACATTTTGTAGATTAAAATTTTGGTATGTGGTCTAAAGGAGACTAACAGAGATTTTGGTTGTTTGTCAGTAAACAACTTTATTAGAAGTGTGTGTAGGTTTATGTTTATTTGTATTTATCTTTAAACTGTAGAAAGGTCTTTAGGTGACGGCGATAATGTTTGAACCTAGCCACATGTTTTTCAACATTCCCATCAATGATTTAGATGGAGAAAATGGAGGAATGTTTATTACACCTCCAACAAAGTTCACAGGGATATATGTGGAATAAAAATAGCAGTAATAAAAAAGATCTTAACAGTCCATAGAGATTAAAAAAAATCAAGACTAAATTAAACAAAAAGAAATACAAATTTCTGCATTAGAGTTCAAAATCAACAGTAACAATGAAGATAATGATTTGACAATATTTCCAAAGGAGGAAGAGTCGGCAAATAGAAATGTATTTCAGTTCATTGCCTTCATTTGTAGTTGCTATGGTTTAAATGTCCCCTCCAAAATCCATGTGGAAATTTAATCCCCAATTTGGCCACATTGAGGGGTGGGGCCTTAAAAAGGTGATTGGATTATGAAGGCTCTGCCCTCACAAATGGATTAATCCATTCACAAATTAATGAATTCAAGGGTTAATGGATTAATGGGTTTTCATAGGAGTGGAACTGGTGTTTTTTTAAGTAGAGGAGAAGAGACCTGGGCATAGCATGCTAGCACATCTGCATGTCAGCAGGCTCAGCCCCCTTGCCATGTGATAGTCTGTGCAGCCTCAGGGCTCTTCAGAGAGTCCCCACCAAGAAGGCTCTCACCGGATGCAGCCTCTGGACCGTGGACTTCTCAGCCTTCATCATTGTTAAGAAATAAATTCTTTTTCTTTATGAATTACCCAGTTTCAGGTATTATGTTATAAGCAACAGAAAGCCAACTAAGATAGTAGTCCTATGCATTTTATTTTCAAATTTAAAAATATTCGAGAAGGGATTCAACACTAGGTTGCCAATGGAATTTATGGCACAAAATAGCAAATGATCCCTGGCCTACGGGCTCTGCTTTAAAAAAAAAAAAAAACAGTTTTATTGGGATATAATTCATGTACGAGAAAACTTGCCCTTTTAAAATGTAACATTAATTGGTTTCTAGTACATTAACAGGTTTTAAAATATTTTAATCATCCCAGAAAGAAAAACACAAACCATTAAGCAGTCATTCCCCAGTGCACCTTCCCCATCATTTGGAGACATTGATGTATTTTTGTCTCCCACAGATTTGCCTCTTCTGGACATTTCATATAAAAAGAATCATACAATATGTGATCTTTTGTGACTTGCTTTTCTGTATAATGTTTTCAAGGCTCATCGATATTGTGGAATGTATCAGTACCTCATTTTTTATAGCCATATAATATGCTATTGTATTGGCACACTATAATTGTTTATAGATTCATTAGTTCAGGGACATTTGGGTTGTTTCCATTTTTTGGCTATTATGAATAATGCTGCCTTAACACTCACGAACAGGTTTTTGTGTACATGTATATTTTTATTTCTCTTGGGAAAATACCTAAAAGCAAAATTACAGGGTCATATGGTAACTCTGTTTAAGTTTCTGAGGAACTACCAGATTGTTTTCCAAACTAGCTGCACCATTTCCAATAGCACTGTATGAGGGTTTCAGTTTCTTCACATCCTCTTTAACACTTGCTATTGTCTGTTTTGCTTGTTTAATTATTGGAATACTGGTGGATGTGAGGCGGTATTTCATAGTTTTGGTTTGCATTTCCTTAATGCCTAGTGCTGTTGAGCATATTTTTATGTGCTTATTTACCATCCATATGTTCTCTTGGGCTAAATGTCTGCTAAAATCTTTTGTCTATTTTTAAAATTGAGTTATTTATTTATTATTGAGTTGCACATATTCTTTATATATTCTAGATAAATTCCCTTATCAGATATACTGATTGTAAATATTTTTTTTCCAATCTATGGGTTGCTTTTTTACTTTTACTGACTCTTCTTGACTGTGAAATGAAATTGAGACTTTTGACAATGTTGCTGTTATAATAAATATACAGTCTGGATCAAAATATATCTATTCTCTGCTAGTCTGGCCACCCTGGAATGTTGAAATCAGTTCAAAGCACCACTGTGTAGAAAGGACGCACAAAAAATTAGGTATAAACTTCCAGGGTTGAGCAAGAGTTCTGAAAACCATTCCACATTTCATATGAGGAAGAGACAAGCTAGCAGAATATATTTAGCACAGAATAAGGACTCTCCAGTTACTAATGGATTCCCAGGTAATCCCTTGGAAAACAAAAGTGAAATAAATAAATGCCAAAGAAAGAGACATGTTGGCATCTATATAATAAAGGAATTACAAGAGTCACACAATGCCAAGTGCCTATGGGGCATTTAATAAATGTTATTTAAATTAATCAAAGAAGAAATGGATTAGACTTACCCAAAAGTTTAGCAGGATGTTTCAACAACGAGTAGACTCCCACTAATAAGATGTTCAAGAAAGTGAAAGAGCATCCGCTGTTTTTGTGGCAGAAAATTTTCCCACATTGGTTAAAAAAATGGATAAGATAACTTCCAAAATCCTTTCCAAGTCTAAGATTCTATCGCTTTAAAAACCCAGATTAGGCAGCTATTGGAGATTACACATTTTTAATTAATTTTGAATTGGTAATATACTCACAAGGGAAAATTCAAGATACAAAGAGACATTTGCACCTTTCTCAAACTGTATTCCAGCCACCCAGAGTCCCTCCCCGGAAATAATCCTCTTAATTTTTTTATTCAGAGATATTCTATTATATGAAAATATGTATTATGTTTTTATACAAATGGTAGCTTGTTATACATAATGTTTTTGCATTTTGCCATGTATTCACTTTAAAATTTATTTTACAGATTACAGTTTTATATCGGTAGGGAGATCAATTTTATTCTTAGGGAAGGTTGTACAGTATTCCATAGTATGAGAACTACTGTAATTTATTCAACCAGATCCTTGTTAATGGATACTTATATTGTTTTCTATATTTTGCTATTACAAAAAAATGCTACAGTGAATATACTTATGCATTTCTCATTTTGCATATGTGAAAATAATTGTAGTTTTTGGAACAAATTACCCACGTAAAATTGCTTGAATCAAAGAGGTTTGCATTAACTATACTACAGGGCTAGAGTAAAAAAACAAAACAGCATGGTATTGGTACAAAAACAGACATATTGACCAATGGAACAGAATTGAGAGCCCAGAAATAAGGCCGCATACCTACAACCATCTGATCTTTGACAAAGCTGGCAAAAACAAGTAATGGGGAAAGGATCCCCTATTCAACAAATGGTGCTGAGATAACTGGCTAGCCACATGCAGAAGATTGAAGCTGGACCCCTTCCTTACACCATATACAAAAATCAACTCAAGATGGATGAAAGACTTAAGAGTAAAACCCTAAACTATAAAAACCATGGAAGACAATCTAGGCAATACCATCCTGGACATAGGAATGGGCAAAGCAATTGCAACAAAGCAAAAACTGACAAATGGGATCTAATTAAACTAAAGAGCTTCTGCACAGCAAAAGAAATTATCAACAGAGTAAACAGAAAACCTACAGAATGGCAGAAAATCCTTGCAAACTACGCATCTGACAAAAGTCTAATATCCACCGTCTGTAAGGAACTTCAACAAATTTACAAGAAAACAGCCAAACAACCCCATTAAAAAGTGGGCAAAGGTCATAAACAGATACTTTTTTTTTTTTTTTTTTTTTTGAGACAGAGTCTCGCTCTATTGCCAGGCTGGAGTGCAGTGGCATGATCTCAGCTCACTACAACCTCCACCTCCCAGGTTTAAGCGATTCTCCTGCCTCAGCCTCCCGAGTAGCTGGGACTACAGGCGTGCACCACCACACCCAGCTAATTTTTGTATTTTTAATAGAGACAGGGTTTCACCAAGTTGGCCAAGATGGTCTCGATCTCTTTACGTCATGATCCACCCGCCTCAACCTCCCAAAAGTGCCGGGATTACAGGAGTGAGCCACTGTGCCTGGCCTGAGCAGACACTTTTTAAAAGAAGGCATACATACAGCAAACAAGCATATGAAAAAAAGTTCAGCATCACTGATCATTAGAGAAATGCAAATCAAAAGCACAATGAGACACCATCTCACACCAGTCAGAATGGCTTTTACTAAAAAGTCAAAAAATAACAAGTGCTGGTGAGGTTGCAGAGAAAAAGGAACACTGTTGGTGGAAGTGTAAATTCATTCAACCATTGTGGAAGTCAGTGTGGTTATTCCTTAAAGACCTAAAAACAGAACTACCATTTGACCCAGCAATCCTGTTACTGGGTATATAGCCAAAGCAATATAAATTGTTCTATCATAAAGACACATGCACGCATATGTTCATTGCAGCACTATTCACAATAGCGAACACATGAAATCAACCTAAATGCCCATCAATGATAGAGTGGATAAAGAAAATGTGGTACATACACATAAAATACTATGCAGCCATGATAAAGAACAAGATTATGTCTTTTGCAGGAACATAGATGGAGGTGGAGGCCATTATCTTTAGCAAACTAATGCAGGAACAGAAAACAAAATACCACATGTTCTCACTTATAAGTGGGAGCTAAATTATCAGAACACATGGACACATGGGGGAAACAACACACACTGGGACCTATTGGAGGGTGGAGAGTGAGAGGAGGAATAAGATCAGGAAAAATAATTAATTGGTACTTGACTTAATACCTGGGTGATGAAATAATCTGTACAACAGACCCTCATGACATGAGTTTACTTATATAACAGACCTGCACATGTACCCCTGAATTTAAAATAAAAATTAAAAAAAAAACAAAAGGGTTTCCATTTTTATTTTTGATAAATTTTTTAAATTGCTTTCTACAGGAGTTGTATCAATTTACCCTTTCACCAAAAATGTTTGAGAGTATCTATTTCCCCTCACTCTCAATCCCTAACTTAACTGTGTTTTTATTTATTATCTTTACCAATAGAATAGGCAAAAAACGGCATTCACTGTCACTTAATTTGCATTTCTCTTATTATGAATGAGGCTGACCATCTTTTCATGGTAAACAGCCACTTGCATAAGTTTAAAAATATATATCTTTAGCAGTTGGGCATGATGGCTTACGCCTGTAATCCCAGCACTCTAAGAGGCCAAGGCAGGAAGACCTTTTGAGGCCACAAGTTTGAGTCCAGCCTGGGCAATATAGTGAGACTCTGTCTCTAAAAAAAATTTTTTTTAATTAGCCAGATTGGTAGTGCACATTTATACTCCTAGCTACTTGAGAGGCTGAGGCAGGAGGATCACTTTAGCCCAAGAGTTTAAGGTGCAGTGAGCTATGATCATGTCACTGCCCTCCAGCCTGAGAAACAGAGAGAAACCTTGCCTCTAAAAAATAAAGAAAAAGAAAAAAATCATTAGCTAGTTAGCTACTAGGTTATTGGTCTTTTCCTTAGTGATTAATTTAGACTCTTTATGTATTGTAGTATTAAGGAAATTAGCCATTTATCTGAATGGGTTGCAATTTTTACCCAGATTGTAATTGTATTGACTTTATGTTTTTCTCTCATGGAGACTTCTAAAATTTTATGTCGTTGAACAAAATATTCATTTTTAATGGATTCTGAGATGAGTTTCAACTTAGAAGAACCTTCCCTATTCCAGGGTAGTAATAAAAATCATCCCATGTGTCCATGTGTCTTCTAGTGTTTTTATGATTTTGTTTTTCACATTCAAATCTTTCTACCACCTGGAATTTACTTTAAGTAGAGTTAGGAATTCCAGTTATGTTTTTCAAGATAACTACCTAATACGTGTTTGGTTTTTGTTTTTTTGTGTTTTTTTTTTTTGTTTTTTTTTTTGAGATGGAGTCTCACTCTGTTGCCCAGGCTGGAGTGCAGTGGTACGATCTTGGCTCACTGCAACCTCTGCCTCCTGGGTTGGAGCAATTCTCCTGCCTCAGCCTCCCAAGTAGCTGGGATTTGTGTGCCACCACACCTGGCTAATTTTTGTATTTTTATTAGAGACGGAGTTTCCCGTGTTGGCCAGGCCGGTCTTGAACTCCTGACCTCAGGTGATCCACCCACCTCGGCCTCCCAGAGTGCTGGGATTACAGGCATGAGCCACTGTGCCTGGCCCTAAAATGTTTTGTTAAACACAGATAATAGATGAATTTCATAGTCTTGAGTATAGTGTTATAAGGTATGACAGTACCTATAAGAGTAGCAAATACATAGAGGTTTAATAGCAGTATTAAAAATAGTAACAACAACAACAATAATAATAGTTATACTTACATGGTGCTTAGCATGTGGCAGGCATAGTTCTAAGCATTTTATGCAAATATTACTGGATAATTATCTCTAATTTCAGGAATTGGTTAGGTTCACAAAATGATGCAAGAATCCAGATCTTTCCTGGACTCTAAGATGATGTGGCTAGAATATGGGTAAAAACAGCAAAATCTCTCATAGTTATAGTTGGTTAGAGTTCCAGGAATAAAATACTTTATTCATTTGCCTGCTCAATAGTTCAGTTAGTATTTGTCGAGTACAAGGCTTTTCAGTAGGGGAATGGGATAAAGACCAGATCTGATCAGGCAAGACACCACAATTATAGTTTGCATGTGCCAAACATCATGTATATTTAGCCACCACACACCAGAACAACCAGTTGGCTCCACTCTTATGGTCATGCATACATTCTGATTGGTCAATGCCAAAGCTATATTGGTTGTTAAATAATTTAAATGGCGCTATAGTGCCAACTACTAAGGTAATTCTTTACATGTATTGAAAGTGTATTTACATGTATTGAATATATGTATTGAAAATACATCTTTATATGTATAGAAAATGCTTTTCTGTATGTTTTCTTCATGGCATTTACTACAATTACATATGTTTATATAATTAGATTATCTTTCTGCAACATTAGACTGTAAGCTACATGAAAGCTGGAGCACAAAACTATTTGCTCAACATTGAGCCTCAGTATCTAGCACATAATAGATGTTTAATAAATATTTGTCAAATGAATGAATTCATAAATAGTCCTAAAATCAAATAGATCTAATTTCTAATTCTTTCTCTGCCTCTCCTTGCTGTGTGACTGTGGGCATGTTTCATAGCTTCTCGGTACTTTAGTTTTCTTCTGTAAATTGACATAATAAATATTACCTAATAGAGTTACAATCAGAATTAATTGAAATAATACATTATCATCATCATCATTATCACCACCATATTGAGTTCTTATTATATATCAAGATCCTCTCAGACCTAGAAAAATCTCCTTATGGAATGTGATCCATGCACACACTCATGCTTGAAAATCCAGTCCTGAGATTATGATCTGAGTGTGCAGGCTTTCCCATAATCTTGTGATTCAGACTCTGGCATCCAAAATCCACCAAGCACAGAGTCAGAAGACAGTGAGAGACCAATTATTTCTTTTATGTATGTCTTCTGATTTTGCCTAAGGTGTTTCTCTGAGACATTTAAAACCATGGGGATAGACACATATTGTATAGGATAAACATAAGGTAGCAGAGCACCCGCCAAGCAAGTATGAACTATTTTAGTGGTAAACTGTCCATTCTTCCCTGAGGGTCTGTCATCCAATACTCTTTGAAACTAGATGAGCAACTCATGGGATATAACCTTGCATCTGTACTTTAAATGCCCTAAGATTTACCAAGCAGAATTAGCAACCAGTTTTTCTCTTTTCTCTTCTACTATGAGCTTGATGCTGTCCTAAAGTGCCTTAAAATCTACATAGAATCTACTCTCACAACGGTAATGTAATAGTAGTCTTTATAATGTCTTTAGACAAAGCTATAAAGTGCAGTTTGGGGAGACAATACTCCAGAAAGGTCATAAAACAATTAAACTTATGGTAGTGTTTCTAGCTTGTTGTTACTATCTAGAACACTATCTCACAGCATAGTGCACATTAAAATAGTGTTATTCAAGTTCCCCACATAAATGAATTTTGAAAGGTAATCAGGAAAGATTTCATGAAACTGTACAGTAATTATCTGAACTCACTGCATGACCTCTGTGCACTACCTAAGTCTAAGAAGCTCTTTTCCATATCTTCTGACTACATTCTATTTGTTATTTCATTCATTCAAAAACTGTTTACCAAATAGGTATTTTCTATTATGAAGGAATCTAGTAAGTGGATATTTGATTAATGAGGCCTGGTTTCTTCCCCTAAGGGGTTTATAATTTGATGAAGAGCATATAAAGAAAAATCATTGATAATAGTAGAGTTGCTGTTTTAAAAGTTTTTCATCTGCCTTGTTCAGATTTTAGTACTCGTAAGATTCACTCTTAAATTTTCACTTGGATTCATGTATCATTTAACCATTTATTGAATGTCCACCATATATACAAAGAACTAAAGGGATACACTAGGAGATTTACCGGAAAAAGGAGCAGGACTCTTGAACATAGGTATCTTCTTCACTTAGAATCTAGTCCACATCTTACTCCTGGCTCCAAACTGTTTTATTCAACTATCTACCAGACGTCTCCATGTAGAGTTCCAGAGCAGGTCCCAAATGAAATTCATTATATTGAATGAATGTGTCCCCCTACATGTGTCCCTGTTCTGGTTAATGGCCCCATCACTTGCCCAGTTACCTACACCAGAAACCTGGAATAGGGTTTAGATTTCTCCTTCTCCTTCGTTGCCCCTACATAATTATTCAGAACTTCTGCCAATTTTGTCATCTATATATTTCCTTATTCTGTTCTTTCCTTACCCTCTCGACTGTGACTGCCTTAATTACTGCCCTGTATGAGGCTGTTCTTGCATTGCTATAAAGAAATATATGAGATTGGGTAACTTATAAGAAAAGAGGTTTAGGACTTGGGCAGCTCTACCCCTGTGTTCTGCAGGGTACATCTCCTGCAGCTGCTCTCAGAGGTTGTTGAGAGCCTGTGACATTTCCAGGTGCAGAGTGCAAGCTGCCAGTTGATCTACCATTTTGGGGTTTGGAAAACAGTGGCCCCTGTTCCCATGACTCCATTAGGTACTGCCCAGTGGTGACCCTGTGTGGGGCCTCCAACCCCATATTTCCCCTCTGACTGCCCAACCCAGGTTCTCTGAGGGCTCTGCTCCTGCAGCAAGCTTCTGCCTGGGCACCCAGGCTTTTCCAAACATCCTCTGAAATCTAGAGGAAGGCTGCCAAGCCTCCACCACTCTTGCACTACATGCCTATAGGCTTAACACCACATGAAAGCTGCCAAGGCTTATGACTTGTGCCCTTCCAAGCAGTGGCCCGAGCTCTACCTGGGGTCCTCTAAGCTGAAGCTGGAGGTAGAGTGGGCTGGATGCGGGAAGCAGTGTCCTGAGACTGCACAGGGCAGTAAGACCCTAGGCCTGGTCCCCAGAACCATTCTTCCGTTGTCTTGGTCTGTGATGGGAGGGACTGCTGTGAAGGTCTCTGAAATGCCTTCAAGGCCTTCTCCCTGTTTTCTTCTATATTAGCACTTGGCTCCCTTTTCATTTTACAAATATCTCTAGCAAGTAGTTGCTCTGCAGCCTGCTTGAATTCTTCTCCCAGAAAAACATTTTTTTTTCTCTGCCACATGGCCAGCCTGCACATTTTTCAAATTTTTATTCTCTGCTTTCTGTTTAAATATAAATGCCAAATTTAAGTCATTTCTTTGCTCCCACATTTTATCAAATGGTTAGAAGCAGCCAGGCCACATCTTGAATGCTTGGCTGCTTAGAAATTTCTTCTGCCAGATACGCTAAGTCACCATTCTCAAATTCAAACTTCCACAGATCTCTAGGGCATGGAAACAATGCAGCCAAGTTCTTTGCTAAGGCATAATACTTGTGGCCTTTGCTCCAGTTCCCAGTAAGATCCACATTTCCATCTGAGACTTCAGCAGGCTGGACTTCACTGTCCATATCACTATCAGCATTTCGGTCACAACCATTTAACTAGTCTCTAAGAACTTCCAAAGTTTCCCTCATTTTCCTGTCTTTTTTTGAGCCCTCCAAATTCTTCCAGCCTCTACCTGTTACCCAATTCTAAAGCTGCTTCCACATTTTCAGGTATCCTTATGGAAAAGCCCCACTCCTTGGTACCAATTCTCTGTATTAGGCTGTTCTTTCATTGCTATAAATACCTGATACTGGGTAATTTATAAGAAAAGAGGGTTTATTGGCTCATAGTTCTGCAGGCTGTACAGGAAGCATAGCACTGGCATCTTGCTTCTGAGGAGACCTAAGGAAGCATTTACTTACGGCAGAAGGTGAAGCAGGAGTTTGCATATCATTTGGCAAAAGCAAGAGCAAGAGAGATAGAGTTGGGGTGGGGGAGGTGCCACACATGTTTAAATGACCAGATTTCATGCAAACTCAGAGGGAGAGCTCACTTATCACCAAGAGGATGGCCCAAGCCATTCATGAGGGATTTGCCACCATGATGAAAACACCTGCCATGAGGCCCCACCTCCAACATTGGGGATTACATTTCTACAAGAGAGGTGAGTGGGGACAAATATCCAAACTATATCATGTCATCATCATATTTAACCTAGACCAACATAAGAGCCTCCTCAGCTGGTCTCCCTGGATCCAGTCAATTCTTCCTCTAACCCATTCTCTTCATTGATACTGAAGTGATGATTGCAAATGCAAATGTTATCATGACCCTCTGCTGTCCCAGATTCTTTAATGACTCTCCAACCACACAGAATAAAATCAAAAGTCCTTCTGGATATGTACATTAATCCTTGTCCCATTATTTTTGTCACTGCCTCACCCTTGTACACTACATATCAGTCACATTTAAATATTCAGAATTTCCCGAGCACGCTATGATGTATCCCTCTGTATCTTTGCCAGTGCCCTTTCCTCTGCCTGGAATATAATGTCCTTTCCTGTTCCATCTATCTAATGCCTAATCATCTTCAAAGACCCTGTTCAAGTGCCTCCTCCTCTGTGAGGTCTTCTCTGATTTATCTGAACTATAGTTGATGACTCCCTCCTTTGTTCCACTGATGAAATTTGTATGTGTCTTTTTCTGCCATTTCTCACTATGTGGCCTTTTTAAAAATGTCAGTGTCTGTAGCCACACTCAGTTTCTTGAAACTATTTTTTAAACTCTTAAATGCATCTGGTTTTCTCTATACCCCTCACCACCACACTTGCCAAAACCATCATCATCTCTTGTCAGAACTACAGTAGTCCTCCCTAATCTAAGGTTTTACCTTCCATGGTTTCAATGGCTTATGGTCAAATGAGGTCCAGAAATATTAAGTGAAATATTCCAGAAATAAACAATTCATAAGTTTTAAGTTTTGTGCCACTTTGATTATCATAATGAAATATCTTGCCTTTCCATTCCATCCTGCCCAGGACATGAATCATCCCTGTGTCCAGCGTATCCATGCTGTATACATTACCCATCCACTAGTCACTTAATAGCCATCTCAATTATCATATTTAAAAAACATAGTATATATAGGGCTTTGTACAGTCTAAGGTTTCAGGCATCCTCTTGGAGTCTCAAAATATAGTCTCCATGGATAAGGGGAGGACTACAATATCGCAATAGATTCCTAACTGGTCGTTTTGCTTCCACTACTGTCACCTTAAAACCCATTCTTCATTTTGCAATTGTTGTTGTTGTTGTTCATTTGTTTTTGTTTTATTTTGTTTTTGAGACGGAGTCTCGCTCTGTCACCCAGGCTGGAGTGCAATAGCCTGATCTCAGCTCACTGCAACCTCTGCCTCCCCGGTTCAAGCGATTCTCCTGCCTCAGGCTCCCAAGTAGCTGGGATTACAGGTGCACACCACCACACCCTGCTAATTTTTTTGTATTTTTATTGGAGACAGGATTTCACTATGTTGGCCAGGCTTGTTTTGAACTCCTGACCTCAAGCAATCTGCCTGCCTCAGCCTCCCAAATTGATGGGATTACAGGCATGAGCCACCACATCCAGCTGGTGTTTTTTTTTTTAATGCACACTGATCATGTTACATATATACCCTTCATTTCTTAACATATGTTACAGACTCCCCATTTATGTTAAGGTAGAAACCATAATCTTTAATATGTGCCTTATAGCCCTCAAGACCTCCCTGGCCTCATCTTGTGCATATGTTCCCTCTCCATCCCTCTCTCTAATTTTAC
Source organism: Pan paniscus (assembly GCF_029289425.2). Taxonomy (NCBI): domain Eukaryota; kingdom Metazoa; phylum Chordata; class Mammalia; order Primates; family Hominidae; genus Pan; species Pan paniscus. The sequence continues at coordinate 103,811,991 of NC_073258.2, forward strand.
TAAAACAACCACTTCTAGTCCCTGGAACTTACCACACAGAGGATTTAGATTGTTCTATTGAATGAAAATAAGGCCAGTAAAAATATTTGATAAGGTGGGTACCATGATACAAGCATACTGGAAAGAAGGAGACCAGATATATTGACTGATCAGATAAATTCTGTGTGACCAAACAGAAAATTGGTGCAATAATCCATTGTGTCACTTGTGTGATGGTGGTGCACACAAAAGAGGCAGAAAGAGATATAATAGACATTTCAAAGAAAAAAGTCTGCAGAATTGAATGTCTAGCTGGTTATGAGGAATGAAGGATAATGCTGCAGAAGAATGTTTCCCTGATGAGAACAAACTGGAAGGGAACTTAGTTTAGGGGTTAAGACAATGAGTTTTGCTTTACACTTGTTAAGTTGAAGGAGAACTGATCAAGGAAAATGTCCTGTGAAGGCATGGACTGTATAGCAATATAAATTCAGAAGCATCCACATAGCAGGGAAGGAAGAGCAGAGGCTTGAGTGGATGAGCTCTCATGGGAAGGATATAAAGAGAAGAGGCCAGAAGTCAAAACTGAGCCCAAGGAATTGCTCACAGTAATGAGCTGAGGAACTATCAAGGAGGTAGGCAGTCTAGAGTAGTGATGTCTTGAAAATTGGAAAAGAGGAGAGTTCAAGAAGAAGAAGGTGGTTCTACAAGATCATGGGAAACAAAAACCAAAAAAGGGCTCTTGGGTTTAATTTAAAAAAAAAAAAAAAAAGGGTATCATTCTTGACATTTGAAAAGTCTCTTTAGAGGATAAGAATAGAAATCAGAGAAGAGAATACTAAGGAATAGGTCTTTATTGATGTCCAAAAACAAAAATGGTTTTGTGATCAGTTTAATTTACATATTTTAAAAAGTCAAGAAGGCAAACCACTATTCAATTACCAGACATCCTGAAACACCTCTTTTTGTTCAAGAATAGGCTGCCATATTTTGTAAGCAGAGACCAAAGACCACATTAAATATTTCTCTTAAAACCTCCAAGGTTGGGAAAGTTGTGAAAAGTCCCAGTATGAAATGTTTTCAGAAGCTTTCCCCAGCATCCAGTCTTCCTTATTCGGAAGACTGATTTGCAGTCAGTTGTTTTTCTAAGCATGTCTGAATTCTGTCATTGCAACATGCAAAAAGGCAGCTAGCTGCTTTCTTCCTGTTTATGTTTTGCTCTTAAGTAACTTAGACCTGAAATAGCCCAACTCTCCAGCTTTGTCTTCACAAGCATAGAAAACACCTAAACTCTTATCTATTTATTATAAGCCTTCACATAAACTACTTAAACTACTTATTACTCAGTGATGCCTATCTTTGGCTTTCATTAAAGGAAATGTAGTAGCTGTATCCACAAAAACTCTTAAAATTAAGTCATCTTTTCATTCATTATTTAATGTATTCTATATATGCCAAACACTATGCTGGTTTCTGAAAAGATGAATGAGTTCCTTGCCTGAAAGAGTTCACACTATTTGGGAGGACATGTGCCCTTTTTCCTCTGGGAGAAGGAGTATAGTCCCAGAAGATCGATTTGAAGGTGGGCTAAAGAGATCCAGCTCAGCTAATCACAGGATAGAGAGTGGGGAGAACTCATGGATCTGCCACACCAGAAGACACTCAGAATTATTTTTACTTTGCCCTCCCAGTCTTTAAGTGGGATATGGACCAGGGCAGGAGCCAAGGGCTCTGTAAAGAGCCCCTATTCACCTGAATAGGGGCAAGGCTTATCCTCTGTTCTTTTCAGTTTGTAGTGGACATTAATGATCTTTTTCTCCTGTTTATTGAGAAACCAATTACGGTTTACTCTAAAGAAGCTAACGTGAAGTGATTTGAATGCCTTTACCTAAATGAGTGAAAGCATTCCTGCTTTTAAACAAAAGAATCCAGCTCAGTCTTTCAATCATAGCAATGACTTTATTTTTCTTACCCTCTGAGGAGAAATTTCAAACTAGGGAAATCTGCTAAATCTACAAAACATGTGTTTGAAGTTTTCAGCAGCAAATCCCAAAGGCTGCCAAGAAATTAGTTCAGAATCTGAATTTACTGTATATATCACTTTATTATATAATACTTAGGTCATTTTGAGATGTCTACATAGATAGTTTTTCTTCTGACTATATCCCTTCCTCCCTAGAGTATGAATTAGGTCATTCAGTATTTGGATATCAATAATGACCATGATGATGCCATGGCAAATTTCCAAAGTTATGCTTTTTACGATGTTGGTATTGATTTTTAAAGGTTAAATTTCATTCATCCACTGTCCATTTTTAATGTACGAGTATTTGCAACCTCATGCCTCTAAATTTCTCCAATTTTTCTGCTCTCAATTAGTAGGCACCATACAGGCCAACAGCTTTTACAGCGGTCAAAGGCAGGGAAAGAAATTATATCTCAGCTTTTTGGTAGAAAAATGCTAGAAAAGTCAAAGTACACTAGGAATTACCCTAAAATGAAATATTGACTTCACCTGGGGCTACCGTGCCTTTACTTACATCCTAGAAATTTGCCATGAAAATTTGGGTCAGTGGCTGTTTTGCCATTCTCTAGTTAAATGACCCTAGAAAACTTACATAATATCCTAAATCTTAGTTTTCTCATCAATTTTATAAAACTTATAGTATCATTCCCACCCACTTCACAGAGTTGCCAAGGAAATCAAATGACTTTGTGTAAGTGCCCTGCGTACACTGTCAAGTGCTTCACAAATCTAAGTCCGCTAGGTATTAGGCTGCTGCAAAAGTTATTGCAGTTTTTGCCATCAAAAGTCATGGCAAAAACTGCAATGACTTTTGCAGCAAACTAATACTAAATTGGTCATGTAGCATCTCTGTTAGTGGTGCCCTTGGGGGTGGGGCTCACAGCCATTTACTCAGGCCTCTCAGCACATTGTCGTGTGTCTGTGTCTGTGTGTGTTTTATGTTTATATATTTAGGGTATACAAGTGCAGATTTCTTGCATGCATATATTGCATGGTGGTGAAGCCTGGGCTTTTAGTGCACCTGTCACCCGAATAGTGAGCATTGTACCCAACAGGTAATTTTTCAGCTCTCACTCCGCTCCCACCTTTCATAGTCTCCAGGGTCTATTATCCACTCTGTATGTCCATGTGTACCCACTGTTTGGCTCCCACTTATAAGTGAGAACATGCAGTATTTGACTACCCATTTCTACCTCTCAGCACATTGTACTTGCATCTCTTGCTAAGCAATAGGGAAAGCCCCCTGTGGGTGGGGTCTGAGGAGCAGGGCACAGGAAACCCAAAAACTCTTATAATGCGTCATTCATTCTAGCTAATTAAGACCTGAGCTTAGTAATACTCCAGGGGAAACAAAACTTATTTCCCTAGATTACAAATTTATAACCTATAATTGGAGATTAAAAATTAAGTTTCTAGTTACAAAAGAGATTCAGTGATTACTTAAGAAGAAAAAATGTACAAAACTAATCATTGGCAGGAAGTGGACATAACATTAGTAAGTGGACATAACATTAGTTAGTGGACATAACATTGCCCGGAAAGTGAGGAGACCTGTGTGATCTTTTCCTCTCATTCCCTGGCCCCCCAGGCTTCAAGATCCTCAGCTGTAAAAAAACCAGGTTGGCTTGAGTGAGCCTCATGTTTCCTTACAACTTGGCAGTTCCTTGATCCCAAATGACCCAGCATCTAACACTCCTGTCTGGCATTGCCTAAATGTTCCTGGGAACTAACAGAGCATGAAGTGGTTTCATGCTCAGTTGGGAAATATAAAGATGGGTCTGTTAATTGTGGCCAGGAAAACACATCACTTCTAACACAGAAAGAAGGCAGAGGGTATGGAATTAATCCAGAGCAGTGAGTCTGAATTACCAAACCAAAATGATTTTCCTTTTTGAGGTCAGAAGCCAAGCAGTTTGAGAAAGACTTACATAAATGGTTGTCACTCTACTCTCTGGTTTTTGCTTTGTTGTAGTGATTGCTTCTCCTAGACCATCTGGAAAGTGAAGGTAAAGAGCCCTAACTCATAATTCAGGCACTTTCCAGAAATCTTTGCATAAGCCTAGGTAAGTCACTTATCCCCTATGGGCTTCTGTTTCTTCAATTATAAAATGATTGAGTTGAACAATGAATAGATTTGTTAATAATTAGGTGAAACTCAGGTGATCATTAATGGTAACAGTAAAGATTATGGATCATGTTATCAGGATGTGATTTATTCACTTATCATATTAGGGATTATTGTGGGTGCCATGGATATAGGAGCAAAAAGAAAAAAAATCAAGAAGATATATTTGCCTTCTTGGAGCTTAAATTATTGTTAAAGTGACAGCAAATAAACACAAAAAAAAGTAAAACACAGCATGTCAGATGGTGATGAGTGCTACAGAGAAAAAGGGCAAGAAAGGGACCTAGAGAGGCCAGGATGGAAGTGGAGATAGAATGGATGGCTGCAAATTCCTGAAGGAGGAGAGGTGAGCCAAGGCTATCAAAGAGAAGAGACTTCTCGCGGAGAGAACAGCAAGCACCAATAAGGCTGGAACTCTGTGGACTCTAGGTAGAGAGTAGGAAGTGAGGTCAGAGGTTTAACAGGGAACAGATCTTATAGAGCTTTGTAGGAGACTGGTTTTTACTTAGGGTGAGATAGGAGGACATTGGAGAATTTTGAGTAGTGAAATAACCAATTTATGTTTCAAAAAGAACATTCTGATGCACTATGGAAAACAGATAAAAAGTAAATCAGGGAGATCAATTAAGAGGTTATTAAAGCAAGATGATAATAGCTTGGATCATGATGTGATAACTGTGCAGGTGGGGAGAGTGGTCCAATTTCATATATTTTCAAGATCCAACAGGATTTGTTGATGGATTAGATGCAGAGAAAAAGGGGAGTCTTGAATGACTGTGAAGTTTCTTCGGCCTGAACAGCTGAAAGGATGGGTTGGCATTCACTGAAATGGGAAAGGCAGAAGGAAGAGAAGGTTTCAGGAGGAAGACAGGGAGTTTATTAAGTTTGAGATGATAGATATACAAATAGAGATGTTGAAAAGGCAGCTGGGTATCCTACAGTTTAGCAAAGAGAATGTCAGAACTGGAAATATATATTTGGGAGCCTTCAGTGTTTAGATGGTGTTTAAAGTGATGAGGGTGGAAGAGATCACTCCGAGAGAAAAAGGAGATAGAGAAGAGTTTTGAGGATTGAGATATGAAGCGCTCAAATATTTAGTGGTCAGCAAGTCAAGGAGGAATCAACAAAGAAACCTAAGACAGAGAGATGAGCAAGGTAAGAGAAAAACTGGGAGAGTATGATGTTCTAGAAACCAAGTTTAAAAAAAAAAAAAAAAGTCTTTAAAGGAAAAGGAATTAATCGACTGCATCCAGTGGTGTTGATAGGCCAGGTAGGACAGGAGTGATTATTGGATACAGCACTGTAGAAGTTATTATTTATTTATTTATTTTTGAGGTGAAGTCTTGCTCTGTTGCCCAGGCTGGAGTGCAGTGGCGTGATCTCGGCTCAGTGCAACCTCCACCTCCCAGGTTCAAGCGATTCTCCTGCCTCGGCATCCTGAGTAGCTGGAATTAGGGGCACACATCACCATACCCAGCTAACTTTATTTTTTATTTTTTATTTTTAGTAGAGACTGGTTTTTGCCATGTTGGCCAGGCTGATCTTAAATGCCTGACCTCAGGCGATCCACCCTCCTCAGCCTCCCAAAGTGCCAGGATTACAGGCATGAGCCATTGTGCCTGGCCAAGGTCATTATTAACTTAGACAAGAGCTGTGTCAGTAATACACTTACTGAATTCACTTCAAAAGAAAATTGGAGAAGAGAAATTGGAGATAGCTGGTATCGATGACTCAAGGAATTTTGCTATATAGTAGAGTAGAAAATCGGAGCAAGAGCTGGAAGGGAAATGATCAAGAGAGGGTTTTATTTTTTTATTTTTATTTTATTATACTTTAAGTTCTAGGGTACATGTGCACAACGTGCAGGTTTGTTACATATGTATACATGTGCCATGTTGGTGTGCTGCACCCATTAACTCATCATTTACATTAGGTATATCTCCTAATGCTTTCCCTCCCCCCTCCCCCTACCCCACAACAGGCCCCAGTGTGTGATGTTCCCCTTCCTGTGTCCAAGTGTTCTCATTGTTCAATTCCCACATATGAGTGAGAACATGTGGTGTTTGGTTTTTTGCTCTTGCAATAGTTTGCTGAGAATGATGGTTTCCAGCTTCATCCATGTCCCTACAAAACACATGAACTCATCTTTTTTTATGGCTGCATAGTATTCCATGGTGTATATGTGCCACATTTTCTTAATCCAGTCTATAGTTGGTGGACATTTGGGTTGGTTCCAAGTCTTTGCTATTGTGAATAATGCCGCAATAAACATATGTGTGCATGTGCCTTTATAGCAGCATGATTTATAATCCTTTGGGTATATACCCAGTAATGGGATGGCTGGGTCAAATGGTATTTCTAGTTCTAGATCCTTGAGGAATCGCCACACTGACTTCCACAATGGTTGAACTAGTTTACAGTCCCACCAACAATGTAAAAGTGTTCCTGTTTCTCCACATCCTCTCCAGCGCCTGTTGTTTCCTGACTTTTTAATGATTGCCATTCTAACTGGTGTGAGATGGTATCTCGTTGTGGTTTTGATTTGCATTTCTCTGATGGCCAGTGATGATGAGCATTTTTTCATGTGTCTGTTGGCTGCATAAATGTCTCCCTTTGAGAAGTGTCTGTTCGTATCTCCTAAGCCAAAAGAACAAAGGTGGAGGCATCATGCTACCTGACTGACCTCAAACTATACTACAAGGCTGCAGTAACCAAAACAGTATGGTACTGGTACCAAAACAGAGATATAGACCAATAGAACAGAACCGGGCCCTCAGAAATAATACCACACATCTACAACCATCTGATCTTTGACAAACCTGACAGAAACAAGAAATGGGCAAAGTATTCCCTATTTAGTAAATGGTGCTGGGAAAACTGGCTAGCCATATGTAGAAAGCTGAAACTGGATCCCTTCCTTACACCTTATACAAAAATTAATTCAAGATGGATTAAAGACTTAAATGTTAGACCTAAAACCATAAAAACCCTAGAAGAAAACCTAGGCTACACCATTCATGACATAGGCATGGGCAAGGACTTCATGTCTAAAACACCAAAAGAGAGGGTTTTATTTTTAAGGTGGGTGACTATACATCATGTTTCCCTTCTAATAGGAGTAATTTAGAAGCAGTAGAGAAAGCAGAGGAACAAGGAAGGAAAGAAGCAGAGGAGAATAAGAGGGTTTGTGGGGAGGGGAATGGGAAAGGACAGAAAGTGAGGAGACCTGTATGGGGTCTGAGGAGGAAGAAGAATAAAGGAAGAGGAATAAAGGTGAGTGAGAAGGAAGAAGGATAAGAAAAAAATGATACACTGAAAAAGAAAAAAGAAAGGAGATGCAAATATATAAAATAAAAAATGAAAGTGAGCATATTACCACCAACCATACAAAAAAAAAAAAAACTATTAGAGTGCCACAAACAATTGTACACCAACTAACTAGATAACCTAAATGAAGTGGGAAAATTCCTAGAGACATACAAATTACCTAAACTGATTCAAGAAAATGTAGAAAATTTCAACAGACCTAAAACAAGTAAATAGATTGAATCAGTAATCAAAACCTCCCAACAAAGAAAAGTCCAGGACAAGATGGCTTCACTGGTAAATTTTACCAAGCATGTAAAGAAGAATTAACACCAGTCTTTCTAAATTCTTTAAAAAACAAAACGCAGAAGCACCAACTCATTCTATAAAGCCAGAATTACCGTGATACCAAAGACAGATAAAGACATCATAAGAAAAGGAAATTACAGACCCAATATCCCTTATGAATGTAAATGCAAAGATCCTCAATGAAATACTAGGAAACTGAATCCAACAACATATTAAGAACATTACACACCATAACTGAGATTTATCCCAGGAATGCAAGGGGGGTTAGCATAATAAAACTAATCAATATACCACATTAATAGAATTGAGGGAGATGGGAAACTACATGATCATCTCAATTAAGAAAGAAATGGCATTTGACAAAATCCAACATCTTTTTATGACAAAATCTCTCAGAAATTTAGGTATAGAAGTAAATTTCCTCAATGTGATAAGAGGCATTTATGAAAAACCTCAGTTAACATCACAGTTAATGGTGAATGATAAAGTATCTCCCTTCTAAAGTCAGGAATAAAACAATGATGCCCACTTTCACCATCACTATTCAACAATTTACTGACTGTTCTAGCCAGAGAAATTAGATGAGAAAAACAAAGGTATTAAAATTGGAAAGGTAAAATTATCTGTGTTTACAGAGAACATAATCCTGTATGTAGAAAAACTCCAAAGAATACACAAGAAAGCTACTAGAGCTAATAATTGACTAATTAAGCAAAATTGCAGGGTGCAAGATCAACACAAAAATCAGTTGTTTGTGTACACCAGCAATGAATAATCTGAAAAGGAATAACAAAACGATTTCATTTATAATAACATCTTTTCTAATTTTTTTAAAATGGTACTTGGGGAATGTAGATAATAACATCTAAAAGAATAGAATACCTAGGAATAAAATTTAACCAAGAAGGTGAAAATTATATACACTGGAAACTATGAAACACTGCTGAAATAAATTTTAAAAGACCCAAATAAATGGAAAGGCATCCCATGTTCATGAGTATAAGACTTAATATTGTCAAGTCATAAGTACTATCCAAAGCAATCTACAGATTCAATGCAATACCTATCAAAATTCCAACAGATATTTTTGCATAAATGAAAGAGCCAATTCTCAAATTCATACGGTATTCTAGGAACCCCAATTAGCCAAAACAATTTTCAAAAAGAAGAATGAAGTTGGAGGACTCAAACTACCCAATTTCAAAACTTACTACAAAGCTACGGTAATCAAAACAGTGTGGTTATAGCATAAAGATAGACATATAGACCAATGGAAGAGAATTTAGAGTCCAAAAATAAACACATATATTTATGGTCAATTGATTTATGACAAACTTGTCAAATCTATCCAAGGGGGAAAAAGAGTACTCTCTTTAACAGATGATGCTGGGACAACTAGATTTCCATATGAAAAATAATGAAGTAGGACCCCTACTTCACACCATATACAAAAATTAACTCAAAATCAATGACCAAAATATTAGAACTGAAACTCACAAAACTCTTAGAAAAAGATGAGCGTAAATCCTCATGACCATGTATTTGGCAGTCTTAGATATGACACAAAAAGCAAGGGCAATGGAAGAAAAAAATAGATAAAATTTCATCAAAACTTAAAATTTTTGTGCATCTAAGGCATTATAATGAAAGCAAAAAACAACCTACAGAATGGGAGAAAATATTTGCGGGTCATATATCTGTTAAGAGTTTAATATCTCCAATATGTAAATAACTCATATTAACTAAACAACAAAAATATAAACAACCCAGTTTAAAAACGGGTTTAAGAGATTTCTCCAAAGAAAAGATACAAATGGGAAATAAGTACATGAAAAGATGGTTAATATCATTAATAACTAGGGAAATGTGAATCAAAACCATAATGAGATACCACCTCACATCTACTAAAATTACCAACATCAAGAAAACTAAACAACAAGTGTTAACAAGGTGTAGAAAAATTGGAATTCTCATATATTGCTGGTGAAAATGTAAAGTGGTGCAGCCCCTGTGGAAAACAGTTTGATGGTTCCTCAAAAAACTACATATAGAGTTACCATATGACCTGCAATTTCACTTCTAAGTATGTAGCCAAAAGAATTAAGGCAGAGACTTAAACAGATATTTGTACACTGGTGTTCATTGAAGCATTGTTCACAATAGCCAAAAGGTGGAAACAACCCAGTGCAACCTAAATGCAAAAATACTATAAATATAGGGAAAAAATTAACTATCATTTATATATGTTTAATTAATTCATTCATTTTTATTTTATTATTATTATTTCCTGAATCTCACTCTGTCACCCAGGCTGAAGTGCAGTGACATGATCTTAGCTCACTGCAACCTCTGCCTCCCAGGTTCAAGTGATTCTCCTGCCTCAGCCTCCCGAGTAGCTGGCACTACAGGCATGTGCCACCACGCCCAGCTGATTTTTTTGTATATTTAGAGGAGTCGAGGTTTCACTATGTTGGCCAGGCTAGTTGTGAATGCCTGATCTCGAGTGATCCATCTGCCTCAGCCTCCCTAAGTGCTGGGATTACAGGCGTGAGCCATCACACCCAACTGAGTCCTGTCTTTGAGTAAGCAAGAGAAGATGGGATCAACTACACATAAGAAGGGGCTGGGCTTTGATAGGATCATGGATAATTCATCCATACATGGTAACAATAATGAAAGTCAAGAGAATATGAACACAAATGCAGATAGTAGGTTTGGAGGGGAGGACAGATTTGTCTATCTTCATTGACTATAAGCCCTTGAACTTACACCTTTCTTACAGTGTTTATTTCATTCTTCCTAGTGGATTGTTGGTAATTCTTCCCCTTAACCATCATTTCACAATTGCAAGCTTCGTAAAGGTAAAGACAATGCCTTATTCATTTTGAATTTCCATAGAACCTGGCATAACATTCAGAATGAGTGAGTGGGTAAATTTATGGATACAATTGACAACTGGCTCCTATGTGTTGAGTTGATTTTTCTTCATCTTCAGTTTTGTTTATATTCTCTACTTCTGTGTTATACATGAATCAAATGTGCTTCGTGAGAAACTTCCTTAGCATCCATCCAACTGTACAGTTGTGTGATAGTCTTCTCATATTCCTTTTTTAGAAATTTCAGGATGTTCTATTTAATTTAATTTAATTTAATTTATTTTATTTTTTTTAGAGACAGAGTCTCATTCTCTTCCCCAGGCTGGAGTGGTGTGATCATGACCCACTGCAGCCTTGAATTCCTGGGCCCAAGCAGTCCTCTTGCCTTGGCCTCCTGAGTAGCTAGAGCCACAGGTACACACCACCACACCTGGTTAATTTTTAAAATTTTTTTGTAGAGATGAAGTCCCACCATGTTGCTCAGGCTGGTCTGAAATCCTGGCCTCAAGGGATACTCCCACCTCAGCCTCCCATTGCACTGGGATTACACATGTGAGCCACCACATTCAGACAGGATCTTTTATTCTTTATTTATTTTTTTTTTGAGATGGAGTCTTGCTCTGTTGCCCAGGCTGGAGTGCAGTGGCACAATCTTGGCTCACTGCAAGCTCCGCCTCCCGGGCTCATGCCATTCTGCTGCCTCAGCCTCCCGAGTAGCTGGGACTACAGGCGCCCGCCACCACACCCGGCTAATTTTTTGTATTTTTAGTAGAGACGGGGGTTTCACCGTGTTAGCCAGGATGGTCTCGATCTCCTGACCTCGTGATCCACCCGCCTTGGCCTCCCAAAGTGCTGGGATTGCAGGTGTGAGCCACCGCACTCTTAACAGAAATTTCATCCAGTATTGTGCATTGCAAAAAGTGTTGTGGAAAATTCTAAGAAAAAAAAATGACTCAGTCTCAGAGAACTGCATATCTAGTTTCATAGAGGAATTTATGGGATTGACTTAAAGTATTTACAAGAAAATAATGAAGATTGATGAAGGAAATGGTGAACAAATTCTAAATAATGTGACAACCAGTGCGAGGTCCAAAGAGTTTCTATTCTTTGGGTCTCTACGGTCAGTCAGGTGGAATCAATCAGAGAGTTTTTGGAGCAGCAGCATTTTGAACAAAACTTTAAAAGGTGATGAAATTAAGTTTAAGTGAAAGATGATAAAGAATTTTGACACCAGGATAAATGGTTAAAGCATGCCAATGCAATGAGAATGCCAGTGAGGGGAGACTGGCTAAAGGGAGATAAGTAAGAAGAAGATAAGTTTTCTTTTAATATGCCTGAAAATCTGACAACATTTCAAGCTTTAAGTTATGATCCTTGTGTAACATTTCATTTAAAGTGTAACATATCAAGAAAATTAATCCAAAAATGATTTACTAATTGAATGACACAATTCGGGAAATGTTTTGGTACAACCAAAGAAACATACTAAATTGTTATTATTCTGCTTTGTATTCTTATAAAATCTAAATGTCATCACATATTTTTCTGGAAATGGTATTACAGCTAACATTTACCAAGTGCCACTATATGCCACATACTATTCTTTATGTTCAACATGTGTTTCAGTTGCTCCTCGCACCCACTCTATGAAGTCAGCCTTATTAACTACTGTTGTTACAGCTGAGGAAATGAGGCACAGCAAGGGTCATTTAACTGTCTCAAGGTCACGTGGCAGGTCAGGGTTTGCATCTGTACTCTGTAAGTCATTAGTTCATATAATGTGTGGCACCTCTTTTTCAAAGCAACAACGGCAGTCAGGCAAATATTTTCCTCAACAGATTCATTTGATGGGAACAGATTTATACATCACAAATGAAGGGGGTAGGGTGGGGGAGAAGAATGAGAAGAATGAGATGGGGTAAATAGTCTATAATTTGAAAACATAGGATTACTGAGAAAGTATCATTAAAATAAATGAGCACTGACTATGCTAATACCAGATAATTCAATATGAATATATTCAATATTGAATATATGTTGAGTATTGAATATTAATATATTGAATATGTTCAGTATATATGTTCAGCATGTATATATAGGATATGTTCAGTATTGTTCAGTATATTCAGTGTGTGTGTATATATACACACACATATGGAACATGTGTATATATATACGTATACGTATATGTGTATATACATGTATATATACGTATATGTGTATATACATGTATATACGTATACGTGTATATACGTATATGTGTATATACATGTATATACGTATATGTGTATATACATGTATATACGTATATGTGTATATACATGTATATACGTATATGTGTATATATACGTACATATGTATATATACGTATATATACATATATACATGTATATATATGCACACACATACATACACTGTGAGAATGTTCCATATGTGTATATGTATATGTATGTTCAGTGTGTGTGTATATATACATATATACACACACATATACACACATATATACACACATATATACACGTATATATGTATATATATACACATACACCCATACATACACTCTGAGAATGTTCCATATGTGTATATATGTATGTTCAGTGTGTGTGTATATATACACATATATACATATATATGCACATATACATATATATACACACACATTGAACATACATATACATATATATATACACATATGGAACATTCTCACAGTGTATGTGTGTGTGTGTATATATATATTCTCACAGCCAACAGAATGTTTAGTAGTATGTATATACTGAACATTCTCACAGCCAACAGATTTACAGAGCACTTACCATGTAAGGTGGTAAAGGTAAGAAAAGAATGCATGAATATGTATTGCCTTTGAGGTGTCTATAATCCAATGGGGAAGCAACAATTATAACAATTATAAATAATGAACATTTATCCCAAGCTAATGTTATAAATTCTATTCTTGAGGCATAAGTATTATGAGAACACAAAGAAACGATTATTTCTAGTGGATAACGGATAGAATTTGAAAGAGGAGCTGGCCTTTGAGCTGAACTTTGGAGGATGAGTAGGAGTTTCCCCAGATGCAGCAGGAGGGGAAGCACAGTCTGGGCATCAGCAAAGGGTGGAAATGTGGAAGATCACAGAATAGTTTGATGTGAATACCATACGGATGGAGAAAGGTGTGGAAAAGAAGGCTGGAAAGGCCCTAGAAATCCTGACAATGGGAGTCCCTGAATGCCACCACACTGAGGTATAAGGGCTTAATATTTAGTCAATGGGATTTGGCTTATGTGTTGAGCTATAATTTGAGCTTTTTCAAAGCAAAAACAAGGTCCATGTGTCAATCATCCCTGAATTCCCTGTACTTTGTACAACATCTGGAACACAGTAGGTATACACAGGATGGATGGATGGATGGATACATGGATGGATGGATGGGGCATATTCAATACAAACCTTAGAAGTACCAATGACAGTCCAGGCATGGTGACTCATGCCTGTAATCCCAGCACTTTGGAAGGCTGAGGCAGGATCACTTGTGGCCAGGAGTTTGAGACCAGCCTGGACAACACAGTGAGACCTCCATCTCTACAAAAAATTAAAAATTAACAAAAAATTACTAATGACAGAATTTCATGAATAATTGGATATTTGAACAACCAGAAGGAGTCAAAGATGACTTGAAGTTCCTAGCACAGATTTTAAGGAATACAAAAGGATGAGCTGGTTTGAGGAGATGAGAGATATTTTAATAAATTTATATCCTGCATCTAAAAATGTGTAGAGGGGACGATCACATGGCACAGAGGAAACAGGAAGGCATCAAGGGGGCTGAACACAGCCTGGAGGGCCCTGTCTCTGCGGGTGGGAGTCAGGGGTACTCATCACTCTCCTGGACCCTGACAAGCTACTACTAGGGTTTGCTCGGGGATATCAGAGGGGTGCCGTGCCCTTGGACTTAGGAAGAAGTTGGGAAAGGTTGAATTCCCTTCAAAGCTTTTCCTAACCTGTCCTCAGGTTTACATCTTTACTCACCTTCTCTCTCCTTCATCAAAAAACAAAACCATGCCACTCTGTGAGCCTACATGCTCACAGGTTGCGGGTGTCGGGGGCTGAACATCCAATTGGTCAGAAATGTCATTTTAGATTATATAACTTCTCATAAATCTTATCATATTCAGTCTGGATTTTACTGGCATTTTAAAAGTCTGCAAGATCACTGTATTCTTTGAAGCAAAAGGATCAAGTACATATACACATGAATGAAAAGGTGGGATGCTTTACTCAGGAAAAAAAAAATGATTAGCAAAAAGAGTAGAAAGTGATATGCCTACAATACTCTGTGAAATTTAGCTCTATTAAAAACTGTTTACCCAGAAAAAAAATTTAACAAATGAAGGTTTATGTGCAACACGAAGTCCATATCTCCCCAAACAAACAATTGTGTTATTTTGGCAGAACTCGTTTGAATCTTGCCTCTGTTATTTGTTATCTGTATGACTGTAGGTAAGATAGTTAACTTTTCTGAGCTCCAGTTTTCTCATCTCTTAAATGGGTTTAATATCATTTCCCTCCCAGAGACTGTGAGGATTAAATGGGATGTCCTACATAAAATTTTCACTGCAGTATCTGGCACAAGTAGGAGTTAAGAAATGTTAGTTCACCCTTCCCCCTTATGAGCCGAATTATAGGAAGCTGAGTCAAATTGATACAAAGACAGAAACTAAAAGGATGCTTGCAATTTGTGGGTAAATTCAGACAATCAGAAAATGTAAAGGACTGAGAACACTGATGCAATTAGGGGAAACACTACTGGCTAGTGTTTACAGATTTCAAGCGTCTTTCAAGCTGCTCTCACCAGGCCTTCCTCTGGCTTTCCCCTTTGAGCCTTGATCACTAGTCACACTGTTCTAGACCTTTACAAAGAGGTAGGGAAGAAGAGAATTAAAACGAACAGGCACTGGCATGCACTGAATTGTTCATTTTAACTGGAATTTGGTGATAGGATGGCTAGGGTTTCCTAAGGACTTTGAAGATTTTTCCCCCAAACTTAAGAATACAATAATTATGTAAAATTGATGCCAATGGGAATACTATGCAGCCATAAAAAATGATGAGTTCATGTCCTTTGTAGGGACATGGATGAAATTGGAAATCATCATTCTCAGTAAACTATCACAAGAACAAAAAACCAAACACTGCATATTCTCACTCATAGGTGGGAATCGAACAATGAAAACATATGGACACAGGAAGGGGAACATCACACTCTGGGGACTGTTGTGGGGTGGGGGGAGAGGGGAGGGATAGCATTGGGAGATATACCTAATGCTAGATGACGAGTTAGTGGGTGCAGCGCACCAGCATGGCACATGTATACATATGTAACTAACCTGCACATTGTGCACACGTACCCTAAAACTTAAAGTATAATAATAAAAAAAAAATCGATGCCAATGGTGTGCATTTTAACCTCCACAACTACATTTTTGCTAATGGTGCCTTGCTGCATTTAATATGGAAAACATTAGTCTACTTTGTGGCAGAACAGGTTTTTTTAAAACTCTTTAATTTTAACCCATTCTCCACAACTCTCCTTACCCAGCTGTTTTCCCTTCACAACCTTTTTTTCTTCTCTCTTCTCTATGTAACCCAGCTAATAAGTGGTCACTCTTTTATTTAGTTATTCATTCATGTAACAAATATAAGTTCCTACTAGATTCCAGGCACTCTTCTAGGCTCTGAGGATATAGTAATGAGTAAGACTAAATCCCTGCTTCCATGCAGACAAATAGAGGGGACAAAGAATAAACAAATAAGCACATGAAAGTACAATTACTCATAATGATAAGTGCTACAGACGAAAATAAAGCAAGTGGTAAGAGTGACTGGGAGATGGCTATTTGCCTCATTTTTATAGACATCCAATGCCCCAGGCCACACACAAGATTACCCCAAGTTTAATTGCTTTGTCCAGAGACTGGAGCCAAGGTGTGTAAATGCATGCCGTGAGATACTCACTCTCCAGTGCCATCTGATAGTCCCATTAACTGATAGAAAGTCAAGAAATTTTTCCAATAAATAAATAGGTATTAGATTGATAATCAGAAAAAAATTCAACCTTATGTCAAAACATGAGAAGCTATTACCTCAAGATCTAAGAGAACATGTTCATGCTTTTGATGCTGAAGTGCTCTTGGTGACTGATGATAAAGGGAGACAGAAGTGACCTGGCTACAAAGATGAATGACCCAAGCCCTGAATACAAACAATTTTGACATGCATCTACATCAGATCTCGTACAGGACTGTCATGCATAAAATGAACTTTCCACAACAGAGATAGTCAAGATTTGGAAAAGGTAGCAGAGAGGAGCAAAGAAAGAGATTTAAATAATCCAGTAGATTAAGTAATTGGCAACCAAATAATTAATTGTAAATTAACTAATAACTGCTTCACGGATAACTGAGGCCGTATCAGAGGCCATATCAAAACATGAATCAAGGTTCAAATCCTATACCTCATCCTTTAGTGGTTGGGTGACAATAGGGAAGTTATTTAATCTTTCTTATTTAATCTTTCCACATAGGCATATAATGCTGTCTGTTATATAATGATGCCTATTTGATAGGGTTACTGTAAGGACAGTAAGGACTGTGAGGACATAGAAAGAATTTTGCAGTGTTTAGAACGTACCAACCATTAAATGAGTAGTAGTAATTAATAATAATATTGTTATTGTTATTATTATTATTTGAGACAGAGTCTCACTGTGTCACGCAGGGTGAAGTGCAGTGGTGTGATCACGGCTCACTGCAGCCTCTACTTCCTGGGTTCAAATGATTCTCCCACCTCAGCATCCTGAATAGCTGGGACTACGGACATGAGCCATGATGCCCAGCTTATTTTTTGTATATTTTTGTAGAGATGGGGTTTCGCCATATTGCCCAGGCTGATCTCAAACTCCTAGGGCTCAAGTGATCCTCCCACTTCCCAAAGTGCAGTTATTACAGGTGCGGGCCACCGTACCTACCCAATATTATTATTATTAAAAGTTTTCTGCCTGTGACTTCAATTTGACTCTACTAAAGTAGTCTTTTTAGATGAGGTTAACATTAATTTGACACATTTTTATAAATCTTCACATTGTTTAAATATATTGTAACAAAATAATTTCTCTACAGTTCACTGTAGAGAAATTAAAATACGCAAATAAATTATAAGTAAGAAATCTTAAATATCATAATTATGCCACTACTTAGAAACTAGTGAGATAGCTAGATACAATAGATAGATCTAATATTCTTTTAGATCTCTAAATTAATCAATTTATAAATATGGAGTCATATTATTCATACTGTGTTAAAATCAGCTTTTTTCATTTCATGACATAGAGCGAAGAATGTCCAATAACTATTTATCCAAAACATAATGGCTGACTGATATTCCACTGGATGAATGAATAACTTATACAGCCAATGTCCTATCAGTGAACATTTAGATTTCTACCAATTAGATATGATGAAAAATCTTGTAGGTACTCTTAAAGCACTGCCCTAATATTTTTAATTTAATATTTATTTTAATATTTTAAAGAATTTGGTATAAAATTTCCTTCCAAAATAATTATAAAATTTCAAGGTCTTGAAAACATTGCCAAATTATCTTTCGAAAAAAAGGTATCAGTTTATACTCTCATCAGCAGTGTGTGACAGTGGCCTCTTCTTTGACCCTCAATCATAAGTTATTATTTCTTTCTATAATCTTTGTCAGTTTGATAGGTAAAAACAATATGATGTTTTAATTCACAGTATTTTATTATTAGTTAGCTTAAATTTCCATGCTGATTGTATAATTATATTTTTCCTTCTGTAAATGATTAGTTTAAATCCTTTGGATATTTAGAGATTGTTGTATTCATCTTCTTCTAAGTTTGTAAAAGCTGTTATATATGAAATAACATTTTATCTGTTATTTAATCCTACAGATTAAAAATATTTTTGCCTAATTTTTCAATTGCCTTAAAAATTTTTTTTTCAGGTTAATAGAGATACAATTTAGAATCGCTTCTCGGCCTTTTGGCTAAGATCAACTGTGAGATACAATTTAGAGAAAGTAAAACTTACCCTTTTCTATGAATTTTAACAAAAGCATACAGTCATGTAACCGTCACCATATTCATCACTAAATTCAATAAAAATGTAGAATAATTTCATCACCCCTCAGAAGTTCCCTCATGCTCCCTCCTTCCGCAGCTCTTGCCCCCAAGTAACCACTGATGTTTTCTTTCTCTGTGGTTTTTGCCTTGCCCAAAATGTCATATAAATGAAATCATACAGTATGTAGCCTTTGGAATCTGGCTTCATTCACTGAGAATAATGCACTTAAAATTTATTGATATATTAGTAGCTTTTTTTTCCTTTGAATGTATTGCTGAGCAGTGTTTTCTGTACTCAAATGTCACATAGTTTCTTTATCTGTTCACTGGTTGATGCACATTTTCATCATTTCTAGTTTTGGGTGATTGTGAGTAAAATAAAATAAGTATTCATAAATATTCACGTACAAGTTTTTGTGTAGACATGTTTTTATTTCTTGTGGTTACATCCCTAGAAGCAGGGTAAACATATATTGAACTTTATAAGAAACTGCCAAACTGTTTTCCAAAGTGACTGTACCATTTTCTATTGCTACCAACCATGTATAAGAGTTCCAGTTGCAGCAGGGCGCGGTGGCTCACGCCTGTAATCCCAGCGCTTTGGGAGGCCGAGGCGGGCGGATCACGAGGTCAGGAGATCGAGACCATCTTGGCTAACACGGTGAAACCCCGTCTCTACTAAAAATACAAAAAATTAGCCAGGCGTGGTTGCGGGCACCTGTAGCCCCAGCTACCTGGGAGGGTGAGGCAGGAGAATGGCGTGAACCCGGGAGGCAGAGCTTGCAGTGAGCCGAGATTGCGCCACTGCACTCCAGCCTGGGCGACAGAGCGAGACTCCGTCTCAAAAGAAAAAAAAAAAAAAAAATGAGAGTTCCAGTTGCTTCACGTCCTTGCTCATACTTGATATTCTCAGGCTTGTTTTCTCTTTCTTGTTTTTTGTTTCTTTTTCATTTTAGTCATTCTACTAAGTATGTGATGTTATCTCACTCTGGTGTTAAGTTGCATTTCTGTGTTAACTAATGATGTTGAGCATTTTTCCTTGTGTTTATTTGCCATTCTTATTTCTTCTTTGGTACAATAGTTCTTTAAATCTTTTGCCTGTTTTAAAAATGAAGTTGGCCTGGTACAGTGGCTCACACCTGAAATCCCAACACTTTGGGAGGCTGAGGCAGAAGGATAGCTTGAGGCCAGACATTCAAGATCAGGCTAGGTAACATGGGGCAAACCTATCTCTAAAAAATTAATTAATTAAAATAAAATAAATAAAAATGAAGTTGTTTTGTTATTATTGAGTTGTGAGTGTCTTTACATATTGTAGGTAGCAGTTCTTTATCAGATATGTGTTTTGCAAATATTTTTCCCAGTGTGTGTCTCATCTTTTCATTCTCCTAATAGTATCTTTCCAAAAAACATGTCTTTACCAAGAGTATCTTTTCAAAGAGGAAATTTTTTATTAGGTCAAATTTATCAGTTGTTTCTTTTATGATTCCGACTTTCCTGTGTCTTATCTAAGAAATATTTGCCTATTTAAAGGAGAAAATTTTTCTCCTATGTTTTCTTTTAGAAGTTTTATGGTTTTAGGTTTCACATTTAGGCCTATAATCCCTCCTCAGTTAATTTTTTTTTTTTTTTTTTTTTTTTTTTTGAGACAGAGTCTCTGTCGCCCAGGCTGGAGTGCAGTGGTGCAATCTTGGCTCACTGCAAGCTCCGCCTCCCAGGTTCACGCCATTCTCCTGCCTCAGCCTCCCGAGTAGCTGGGACTACAGGCGACCGCCACCACACTCGGCTAATTTTTTTTGTATTTTTTTAGTAGAGACGGGGTTTCACCATGTTAGCCAGGATGGTCTCGATCTCCTGACCTCGTGATCCGCCCGCCTCGGCCTCCCAAAGTGCCGGGATTACAGGCATGAGCCACTGCGCCCCGCCCCTTCTCAGTTAATTTTTGCCTATGGTGCAAGAAATGGGTCAGAGTGTGTGTGTGTGTGTGTGTGTATATATATACACAATTGAATATTCATATAAATATATTTGTAATGTTATGTATGTAAATTTTTAATATTCATATACATATGTTTATATGAATATTCTGTTGTTCCATCACCACTTGTTAAAACAAACTACTTCTCCATTTAATTGCCTTCTCATCTTTGTAAAAAATACATTGGGTATAGGATAGGTGTGTAGATCTATTTCTGGACTCTCTATTTCTCCTTTTTTGTGTGTGGGTCTGTCCTTTTACCAATACCGTATTACCTTGATTATTCTCACTTTATAATAAGACAACATCAGGTAGTGAGAATACTTCAATCTGATTCTTTTTCAAAATTGTTTGGCTATTCAACTATTTTTGCTTTTTTCATATAAACTTTACAATCAGTTTATAAATTTCTACAAAAATATCATGCCAAGATTTTTTTGTGGCACTGAATTGCATCTGTAACCCAATCTGGGGAGAAAATTTATCTTAACAAAATTGTCTTCTCATCCATGAACACAGAATATCTCTTCATTTACATAGGTTTTTTTTTTTTTTAAGTCTCTCATTAGTGTTCTATGGTTTTCAGCACACATTTCTTAGATTTGTAGACAGGCATTTTATGTTTGTTTGTGCTGTTATGATACTCGGCTGGGCATGGTGGTTCATGCCTGTAATCCCAGCACTTTGGGAGGCTGAGGTGGGCGGGTCATTTGAGGACAAGAGTTTGAGACCAGCCTCGGCAACATGGTGAAACCCAATCTCTACTAAAAATACAGAAATTAGCCAGGCGTGGTGACGAGTGTTTGTAGTCCCAGCTACTCTGGAGGCTGAGGCATGAGAATCACCTGAGCCCAGGAGGTGGAGGTTGCAGTGAACCCAGATTGCACCACCGCACTCCAGCCTGGGTGACAGAGTGAGACTCTGTTTCAAGAAATAACAATAAGAAAATAAAAATAAATTAATTAATTAAAAAAATATAAATGATAGTTAATTTTTTTCTGTATTTATAGTATTTTTGCATTTAGGTATTTGTTGCAATGTCTGTATTTTATGTTTTAAATTACCCTTTGTCTGTCCTACCTGTCACCAATATTTGGCCTAACTTGCCATTTACCTTTTCATGTTGTTTATAGCCATATAGTTAAGTCTTTTTATTCATGCTTCTCCTTTTGTGTGAATTTATTATATTTTAAATTAATTACCTTTACCTATATTATTTTAATCTTAATGAAAACTATAATAACTATGAAAAGGACACTGTTATTCATCTTTTAAAGCTTATTACACTGACATCAAAAGATTAACTTTTTAACATTCACAAATTAGTAGGTTACATTAATTTTCCAAGGTTAGAGGCATTGTTGAGTCTGAGATACTTTGATTGTTTTACAAATACCTTTCACAGATCCTGCACTCAAGGAGGAAAAACTGATAAACAAATGAACTTAACAAAGCTTCAGAGGTATCTGACGGGAAGTACAGAACTTCACATCTGTGGAGTGATCAGGTCACTGCCTGATCACAGTGGTAGTAGTAGTAGTAGTAGACACAGTGGTACATCACCCATTAATTTAGTTACTGGTTGAGGTAGAACTCACAGGGCTGCAATTAAAGACTCTCTTAATTTTTTGGATTTTATGATTCACACATTTTTTTCTATTAATTGAAGACTCAGAGATTACATCTTGTCCTGTGAAAAACATCAGAAGAAGTAAGCCAATTTTCTAAGTGTAAATTCATACATTTCTTAACTGGAAAAAGAAAAAGCAGCACCCCAAATATAAAAGATATTATAATTTTGGATAAACTATTAGAAAGGCTGGCATGTGGAGCAAAACATGACATACTATTAATGGTACCCTTGGACTGACAGACTTACGGTAAAGTTTATGAATTCATATGAAGAAATGCAGCTACTAATTACTTTCAGATGAAGATACCATTAAGCCATTGAATTAGTCAGCTTGAGCTGCCATAACAAAAGCCACAGACTTTGTGTCTTAAAACAACAAAAATTTATTTTTTCACAGTCTGCAGGCTGGAAGTCTGAGATCAGGGCGTTAGTTGGGTCCAGTTCTGAGGAGGACTCTCTTTCCAACTTGCAGATGGCCACATTGTCGCCTTGTCCTCACATGGTGGAGAGAGAACACTGGGTCTCTTCCTCTTCTTATTATAAGGACAACAATGCTATGAGACAGAGTTCCAACCTTAGGTGTCATCTTCAATACAGCCACATGGGGGAGTCATTCAACATATGATTTTTCAAGGACACACTTCCGTTCTTAACAGCCTTTAAGAGAATGACACATATTTTCCACTACGGAAGATATTACTAGTTAACAAAATACAGGAAATAGCTGAGGATTGTGTTTATGGTTTAAGCAAACAACATGATGACATTTCCTTAAGCTAAACATAAATGCTGATCAATGGCCTCATTTAACTCTACTACCAGAAAACCAGCCTAAGACAAACCTGCCCTCTCTTGTGACAAAACCCAAACTACGACTCAAGAATTAAATGCTGATGGTAAATACGATAGAGTTTGGAATGACTTAACAGAATGTTCTCATAAGCCTCCTGAGAAACACAGAAGACATAAAATATCACAAGTCATCATTATTCAGAAAGATCCCTACAGAGATCCCTGTTGCAATAAATTCTCTAGAAGGAAAAGGGTCTGCATTTGGGGATAACTGACCTACTCATTTGTCAATGGAATTTAAGTAAAATGTAATTTTATTAGTTGGAGAGATTTTGTGCTGCTTAGGTAGAGAGAAAATATGTTTCTTTCTGTGTGTTTTTTTTAATAAAATAAAATCTTGGAGCTCAAAATTTTATTCAACATACTTATACTTTTATTCAACTTTGGTACAAAAACAGGAAGAAGTAAGGTAGGAAAGCAACTGAATAAGAACAGGAGAACTAAAGATAAAGAGGAGCCTATTCTCAATAATGCATCTGAATAAACTGTTTAACTTAAAAAGATTGATTGAGCAGGGAAAGGAGCAAAATGGGAAGCAAAGAAGGAGAAGATGATGATGGAAGAGAGATACTTGCACAAATGTACATCCCATGGGGAGGAACACATGGTAATTAGGAGGTCATGAAGCAAACGTTTAGAGAAAGTAATTACATAAAAAGTATAGGAATAATCCAGGAAAGAAATAGGTGTTAAATATAAGTAAGTATGGATGATTTCACTAAAAACAAGTCATATTAGTGTATCTGCTTTTCTTCTATAATGGTTTTAAGTCAGTAGATCAAGGGAATGCTTCCAGAGATTTAGGACAAATATGACAAAATCTTAGTAAATATCCTTATGAAAATAAAAAAGAAAATGTAAGTTGGATGTTGGCTAAATTATATGAGCCACATATCTAGTTAAATAATCATGTTCAAAGCATATTAATTAATAGACATATGTCAGTTCATTCATTCATTCTTCAATTATAAACTCTTATTAAGCAGCAAATATTTGTCAGACACTATGTTAAGCCTTAGAGATACTAAGAAGATCAAACTGTGGTCTCACAATCTATTAGGAAGAAGCAGGGCTGTCACCAATAACTGTGATAGGCTGTTCATTAACTATGACAATAATAATCTAGCTTAAAGAAAAATTTTTGTGAGAAGAAAAGATACTTCCAAAGCCTTAATCTTATTCAACATTTTTATCAATAATGTGGCTAATGCCAGCAAGAACTTGCTTACTATTTTGCAGATGTCATAGAACTTGTAGAAATAGCTAGACATTGGTAGATCAAAATAAGAAGTCAAGAAAATCTCAATGGATGGGAATAATGGGCTAAAACCAGTAAGATGAATTAAATATAAATTAATGTGGTGATCTACATTGAGGTTAAAAGAACACAACCACGTGAATACAGTACTTGGAAGACGTAGCTTGACAGCAGCTAATATGAAAAAGACCTGACTCTCAGTCAAACACAAACTCGATATAGCTTAGCAGTGATATATAATGTCTAAAACCTTGAGGTTTCATGATCAAAACAGCAGATCCAGGCCAAGGACAGTTACGACACAAGTGTATTCTATGCTGGTAAGGATGATTCTGCGTCGTGGTCCAGTTCTGTGGGACGCTTCAAGGCAGTATTTGACATATTAGAGAGGATCTAGCAGGAGGCAATGAGGGGGAGTTTTTGTATGAAAACTTCTACTTTATATTTTTAAAACTTATAAGAAAAGAGGGCACTTTAGCCTAAAGAAAGAAGTTGTAATGAGTCCTGTCATTGTGTTTTTTTTAACACTGAGTAGAATTACTCTACGAAGTCCCAGAAGGTAAAATAGGAATAACTGACTTTTCTATTGGGATTTATTCTTTGCAAAGAGCTGTCTTATTAATTATATCATTTGGTTCTTATAATTACCTTGAGAGTTAGGCAATGCATACACTACCATTACCACCATTTTATAGGTTGGAAAACTAAAATTCAGAAAAGTTGAGGCTTACCCAAAGTGGAAAAGTTGAGGGCCCAAATCCCAATTTTTTGAGCCCAAACCTATGCTTGTCCCACAATGCCATGCCGTCCTTCCACTTGGAAGCAGATTTTATCTCAGTATAAAAAATAAAAACATTTTTAATAATAAAGAGCACACAAAAATGAAACAGATTAATGAAACAAATAAAGATTTCCTTTTCCTGAAAAAAAGCAAACATGGGCTGAGGATTTTGTGTCAGGCACTTCATAGGTGACTGCTTCTTATGGAGGAGGTTGGATCAGGTGATCTCCAAATACATTAGAATAAATATTTACTGTGGGTTGCCTGTTCACTCTGATGGTAGTTTCTTTTGCTGTGCAGAAGCTCTTTAGTTTAATTAGATCCCATTTGTCAATTTTGTCTTTTGTTGCCATTGCTTTTGGTGTTTTAGACATGAAGTCCTTGCCCATGCCTATGTCCTGAATGGTAATGCCTAGGTTTTCTTCTAGGGTTTTTATGGTTTTAGGTCTAACATTTAAGTCTTTAATCCATCTTGAATTGATTTTTGTATAAGGTGTAAGGAAGGGATCCAGTTTCAGCTTTCTACGTATGGCTAGCCAGTTTTCCCAGCACCATTTATTAAATAGGGAATCCTTTCCCCATTGCTTGTTTTTCTCAGGTTTGTCAAAGATCAGATAGTTGTAGATATGTGGCGTTATTTCTGAGGGCTCTGTTCTGTTCCATTGATCTATATCTCTGTTTTGGTACCAGTACCATGCTGTTTTTGGTTACTGTAGCCTTGTAGTATAGTTTGAAGTCAGGTAGCGTGATGCCTCCAGCTTTGTTCTTTTGGCTTAGGATTGACTTGGCAATGCGGGCTCTTTTTTGGTTCCATATGAACTTTAAAGTAGTTTTTTCCAATTCTGTGAAGAAAGGCATTGGTAGCTTGATGGGGATGGCATTAAATCTATAAATTACCTTGGGCAGTATGGCCATTTTCACGATATTGATTCTTCCTACCCATGAGCATGGAATGTTCTTCCATTTGTTTGTATCCTCTTTTATTTCCTTGAGCAGTGGTTTGTAGTTCTCCTTGAAGAGGTCCTTCACATCCCTTGTAAGTTGGATTCCTAGGTATTTTATTCTCTTTGAAGCAATTGTGAATGGGAGTTCACTCATGATTTGGCTCTCTGTTTGTCTGTTGTTGGTGTATAAGAATGCTTGTGATTTTTGTACATTGATTTTGTATTCTGAGACTTTGCTGAAGTTGCTTATCAGCTTAAGGAGATTTTGGGCTGAGACAATGGGGTTTTCTAGATATACAATCATGTCATCTGCAAACAGGGACAATTTGATTTCCTCTTTTCCTAATTGAATATAATGCTAGATGATGAGTTAGTGGGTGCAGCGCACCAGCATGGCACATGTATACGTATGTAACTAACCTGCACAACGTGCACATGTACCCTAAAACTTAAAGTATAATAAAAAAAAAAGAAAACTCTAAAAAAAAAAAGAATAAATATTTACTGTGAGAAAAAGAGAGTGAAAAAGAAAGAGATTCAAGTTGATATTCAGGAGACATCCATGGAGTTCATTCATTCACTTTGCAAAGATTCACTGACCACTTACTATGTAGTACATAGTCCTAGAATAGTGATAAACATACCAGACTTGAAAATAGAAATCCTGGTATTGAGTACGGGTTCACTCAGTTATCATCTGTGTGCTTTTTTGAGTATAAATTTTGCCATATATCAAGGTTTATAAAATCTATGTCAAGAATTACAAGGATTGGATGAAATAATATTTTAAAAGTAGTAAGCACATAGCAGGAGCTTAATAAATATTAGTTCCCTTCTCCCCTTTACATATGAAAGTTGCCATCAGTTCCCAAAAGACAGTTTGTATGAATTTAATACGACATTAAGACAGGACCAACATGTAAAGAAAGTGGAAGGGCAAGTGAAGACTTTCTCAGTGTTCACATTGCTTTGCTGGTTTGAAGGTGACCACTAAGGCTTAATTTTGTAAAAAGCCTGGGGCACAGCATGTTCTAGAACTTTATTTGATCTTGAATTCTCAGCCTAAGATTTCTTTCTTCTCACTGATCTTTGTACATTGTTGAGTAAATTGTACTGGTTTCTTATTCTCAGACAGAATTAGAGATAATAAGATATTTGTCTGCTGTATACTCATGGATGAAAAGGATATAAAGGCCCTGTTTTATAATAATTTTGTACTCCTGAACAATATGCATCTAAACATGCTTCAAATCAGAGAGAAAAAAATAATCACTTGCCTAAAAATGAGGAATTTTCCTTTTAGTGGATTTAACAGTTACACATTTCTGTTTTGGAAATCAAGCTTCTTGGTTGTAACTAGAGTAGTTTAGGATGTGATGTTTTGGATAATTTTGCCAACTTCATGTTCTGGTCAGAAATAAGAACATCAGGAGACAATGGCTCATGGGTTACCAAAGATTGTTGGTTTGTATGCAAGCTCACCAAGTATGGAAACCAGGTTTGTAAACAAAATCTTGCTTAGCCCTGCTGAGCCATTCTTCCAGAAAAAAAGACTAAGTATAGATTTGTTTTATTTTTTTTTCTGTTTTACCTTAATATATAAACCAAATATTTGTTCAGCTCTCACCTCAAGGAATTAATAAAAATTGTGAATGCCTATCAAATATAGAACTGGTTTATTCACATTCCTCTCTTACTATATATTCAAAAGGGTAAAAGATAACAAAGAATATAGGATTAATCTGTTTAGTTTCCTATGTTGAGAATGTACATTTAATATACATGAAGCAGTTTAATAGCAATATAAAATGTATTTAATGTTCGTAATAGTAAACATTTACCGTGTACCTAACCATGCACACCCTCCTTGAGGAACATAATCTGGTGGAAGTGGAAGATGTCAGATATAGAGAAATTTATAATAATAGTATAATGTAAGATGAGTTTCATTAGAGCTTAGGACCATGGTACTATCAGGGAGCTATTACAAAATAAGATGGTGTGTCTGTGTATACTGGAGTTGGGGGAGAGAGACAGACAGAGAGGGTCCTCACACTAAAAAAAAAGCGTCTTGTTAGGCCAAGCAATACCCTATTTAATAACTTGAAAATTACATAATGCAAAATTTACCAAGGAATGGAAAACAGCAATTCTCTTTCCAGCATATTAAGAACAAAATAATTCTCAACTCCCAAATATCTAAGAATTATCTGGAAGCATTAAAATGCAAATTTTCAGCTTCACACCAAGATATTCCGATGCAGCAGCTCTGAAATGGTGCATTGAAGTTTTCAGGTTACATAACCCAGGTGATTCTGATACAGACATTATGCAGATCTCATTTTGAATAATACCACCAAAAGAATAAAAATTAGATATAACTGGATATAGCTCTTTCAATCACAGACTCCAAAGACTTAAAACTCCTTGAACAAAAACATAAATCCCTTTAAAAAAGAATTAAGAAAATAACTGTATTAAAAATCAAAGTAATTAACCATGATAATTATCACAATTCCTTCTTTCGTTTCAACCAGATGGTACTATCAACTACAAAAGGAATGATTTAGGTTTGTCTCTAAGATAAACCTTCTGACAAAAAGAGAATCATTTGGATGGTAGAACAAATTTTTAGAGATGAGTAGAGAACTTCTTTTCCTTGGTACAACTTAGATGGTAACTCCATGATATCAAAACAACCATTTAAATGAGGTAGGGGGATTCAACTCATCAAGCATTTCCTAGGGAGAATCTATTAGGTGTATAACACTGTGGCAGATACTTGATGGTTTGGGGAGAAAGGATGGGATTTTCATCCCCATAAGCCTAAGTTCTTGAGGAAACAAAACTAGCACTTAAGAGAAAAATACAAAATCCCATGAAACATGCAACTGATTATATACAGGAAACTATAAATGCGTGGTGTAGATGGTAAGCACTGGATTAGTTCAGTGAATATCAGTGTACTCTGGACTGATCTGGGGAAAGAGCAAGGATTGGGGCCTGGAGGATAGAATGTGGATTGTAAGAAAGAAGAGGAAAACAGTATCAGCAAACAAATAGCACACTGTTTTGTCTCCCAGGCTGCTGGACAAGTGATTGAACAGGTTAAATTTTTGTTTTGGGGTCACCAAGCCACTACCTCAGATTTTCAATAATAAAAACCAATAAAGAAAGGCAGGAAGAGCAAGGAGAATAAGACAGAGAAAAATAAAGGGGAAAATAAACCCCAATATAGAAAGAATGACTTCTACTGTTAGGCAAGCAAAAGATTTCCTCACAAAATACCCCAGAGTTTATTTAAAGTAGTAATCAGAAGAAAATAGAAAACATTTATGAACATTTATCATATATCAGACACTATCACAAGCCCTTCCATGTATAAATTCCTTTAATCTCCCAACAACACTATGAGATAGGAACTTTCACTGTATCATCAGGATTCCTAACAGCCCATGAAGCCCTCTAAATCAGTGATTAGCTTGATGTGATCTTTCTACAATGTATACATAGATTAAAACATCATATTATACCCTACAAATTATACATAATTATTTATCGATTTAAGAAAATATTTTTAAACTGAAAGAAGATGAATTTCATTTGATCATTTTTAATACCTTCTGTTTTTATGTGTCTAAGAAG
The DNA here is from genome assembly GCF_029289425.2 of Pan paniscus. Classification (NCBI taxonomy): domain Eukaryota; kingdom Metazoa; phylum Chordata; class Mammalia; order Primates; family Hominidae; genus Pan; species Pan paniscus. The sequence goes on from NC_073258.2 coordinate 103,841,855, forward strand.
TCTGCTTTAGGAAAATATCCTTTATTTTCCATGGACAGTATATATTCAACCAGTTGAAATGTGAATTTTAAGAATTACAATAAGCAAATTCTGTTGAATGTTCAATACAGAGTTTATATAGATTTGCCTTATGCACGTATTTTTAAATTATTAGTATTGATGAGAAACAAAGAATGTAAACTTGTACCTCAGTCTAAGAGGATGAGAAGTCATTTAATGTGGAACAGAGAAAGCATGGAGGGCAATATCAGAAGAAAGCCACTTGAGAATTTAATAAGCAAACTTGGAGTAAATTGGTGACCTAAGGTAAAAAGACATCAACTGCAGTCTTGCATTTTTAGTATAGCTCAGTTTATCAGTAACCAGTCAAGTGGAGTTAAGAATTACAGCTACTACTGCCTAAACTTTCCAGCAGTTCAGAAAAATCAACAGATTTTTTTTTTCTTGCAACTAGATTTTTAGGGTAACTCTTTTGGATAATGTTTACAGTTTCAGACAACTCTGATTTTCTCCCAAATTTGCTGAGCAAAAACTAATGGCCTAAATGCAAATTCCACTCCTGTTTGGTAATTACAAGTTTCCCTCTAACATAAACAAGAATGCTTTTTGGAAAATTGATTTTCTCACATATACCAAGCAAGTAGTCTCTTCATTGAAAGAACAGGTATCAATCCACGGACTGGTTTTAAATGTTGGTTAAATGGTCAGTAGCTGTTAATCATAGTTGTAGAAATTTTTAAGGTAATATGTTCATTGGACTAGTTTCCAATCATATCTCACAATCAATACTTTTATAATTCTATAAATTCATAACTGATCACATGCATTTCACATATTCATCGCAGTATTGATGTTAACACTATTTGAAATTACTGAATAACGTCATAGAAGCAATAAAGTGATTTGCCATGCCTATCTTATTAGAATGTTGTAACAGCCCTGGAAATTATCCAGGCAAAACACCTGGTTTCTAATCCAGAGCTCTTTCCACTGCTAATAAACAAGGGTTATGAGAAGGCAAAGAGCACAGTGAACTCTCAGTTATTAACAGGAAAACTTTCTGGTTTTCTGGAAGCCAGTCTTATCCAGTTTGACTTTTGGAAGGCCAAGCAACCCCACAAAATGGATGTACAAATTCCCTTGTTATATTTATCTCATCCACTATAAAAACACGGGACAGACCATCCTCCTAGGAGTGTCTAGAATTTTATATTTAAAATAAGTAGTTACTGATTAAAATATTGATTCTGCTGAGCTCGCATTTACTTTAAGATATTATTGAGATTTTTTTGACCATTTCTATTTTTTAAGTGATTGAGTAATTTTCTAAATTTGCATATTAGGTAATTGAAGGTTGTGTCGTGGCTGGAATCTGGTTCATGACAAATTCCTCTTTCTAGTTGTCATTCTTTCCATTTAGTTACTCTCTGGGACTTCAGGAGAATGCACAATTTTCCAGTAAAGCCACGTGATAAGTATTTGTTTACACTTCTGAAGTACTTCCTGTTTTGTTTTTTCCCACTCTTGTCTACATACAGATATAAGAAGTCTGAAAAACTTGCCTACTTTTCCTTAGTCCCACTGGCTTTTCTTCATTATTTTCACCAAATAAATGAGGTAGAAAACTCATCTTTTCTTTTCTTTTTTTTTTTTTTTTTTTTTTTTGAGACTGAGTCTTGCTCTGTTGCCCAGGCTGAGTGCAGTGGCGCGATCTTGGCTCACTGCAAGCTCCGCCTCCAGGGTTCACGCCATTCTCCTGCCTCAGCCTCCCGAGCAGCTGGGACTACAGACGCCCACCACCACGACCGGCTAATTTTTTGTATTTTTAGTAGAGACGGGGTTTCACCGTGTTAGCCAGGATGGTCTCGATCTCCTGACTTTGTGATCCACCTGCCTTGGTCTCCCAAAGTGCTGAGATTACAGGCGTGAGCCACCGCGTCCGGCCGAAAACTCATCTTTTCTTATAGCAACTACACTTAGTATCATTTCCCTTTGCTTTTCTCTATTACTCATACACACAAACCTATGCTCTATATTCCTTTTTCGCTTGTATCTTGTTTCATTCAGTGACCACCACCTGAATCAATAGGCACAGCTCAGGGAGATTAGAAGATTTGGAAGGTATAGAAGCCATGGGCATTTTAGTAATCAGAAGGAAATAACATTCTAGCCTGTTTGGCCGGAACTGCCATCTTCCAGTAATTCACCAAAATAACGAATGCAAAAGGAAAGAGGAGAGGCACCCTATATATGTTCTCTAGGCCTTTTAGAAAACATGGAGTTGTTCCTGTGGCCACAAACATATGAATCTATAAGAAAGGTGATATTGTAGACATCAAGGGAATAGGTTGAAAAAGGAGTGCCCACAAGTGTTACCATGGCAAAACCGGAAGAGTCCCAGTGTTCCTCCGCATGCCGTTGGCATTGTTGTAAACATACAAGTTAAGGGCAAGATTCCTGGCAAGAGAATTAATGTGTGTATTGAGCACATTAAGCATGCTAAGAGCCAGGATAGCTTCCTGAAACGTGTGAAGGAAAATGATGGGAAAAAGAAGGAAGCCAAAGAGAGAAGTACCTGGGTTCAGGTGAAGCGCCAGCCTGCTCCACCCAGAGAAGTGCATTTTGTGAGAACCAACTGGAAGGAGCTTGAGCTGCTGAGACCCCTTCCCTATGGATTCATGGAATAATAGGTGTAGAAAAGTAAAAGGCCTCTGAACTGTAAAAATGTTTCTCTTCTTTGAGTAGAAGTGGGTGTCCTCTCCCCTAAAGAAATATTTAAAGCAAATTAAAATTTTGTCCTTATTCATTGTGTAATGTCTTTACTATTAATATTAAACTTAATGTTTTTCTTGCTGAAAGATGTGGCTTATTGTGCAACAAATTACTCAATTGGTTAGAAAACGGCCAGATATTACTTATAAAATATTTTTACTGGTTTGAAAATAGTCCCTCTAAATCATCATGTAAGAAATAAAATAATTTTGAAAAAAAATTCTAAGTAATTCTGGGCAAAGTATATAATTTATGCAATTGCATATAAATCTATGCCAGCAACTGCATCAAACCACAACTTTTATTTTTAAAGTTTATATTACTCTAAAAAAAATACAGAAGGTTTCCAAATGATCAGTTTTCTTCAAGTCTTACAGATAATTATTTTAAGAAAAGGCTTTTCATGAGTTTTAGCAGGATCTTTAAATAAAGTTACCACATTATAAGCACAAAAAAGTTTTTTTCTTTGTCTTTACATATAAAGACAAAAAGGGAAGCATGTTTTACATAGACAGCCATAAAAGACAAAAAAGCAAGAATGCCTCAGAGACCTAAGAGTAGAGCCAGAAGGCAAAAGCCCAGAATAAACTGTAGAACAGGGGTTCCCAATCCCAACCCTTGGCGGTTGATGGGTACCTGTCCATGGCCTGTTAGGAAATGCGCGACACAGGAGGTGAGCGGCGGGGACATTACCGCATGAGCTCTGCCTCCTGTCAGACCAGCAGCAGCATTAGATTCTCATAGGAGCGCAAATCCTATTGTGAACTGAGCATGCGAGAGATCCAGGCTATGGCTCCTTATGAGAATCTAATGTCTGATGACCTGATGTGGGACAATTTCATCCTGAAACCATCCACTCCCAACCCCCATGAAAAAACTGTCTTCCACAAAACTGGTCCCTGGTGCCAAAAAGTTTGGGGACCCACTGCTTTAGAAAGTGGAGGATGCTGAGGGCTTCTTTAGTTGTGTTCAGGGTAAGAGAATGGAGAAGACGTGAACACTGCTGGGGAGTATCACATTGAATAAAGAGAAACAGAACTACTCAGGTCCTAGTTTAATTTGTCTTTTTTGTTACTGTGGATGTCAGTCTGAAATTAAAGATAGCTTCCAGCATGTGTAAGATCCCCTACACTCTGCACTACACATGTAATCACATCTGTAGTTTTATGTTTGGTTCTAGGTTTAATATTTTAACAGGACTCAAAGGATACTTAAGTATCTTGAAGCAAATAGCATTTGTTCATGAACTCATTTTTTTCAATAAACACTTCTTAAGCATCAACTATATGCCAGGCTCCATATTATATGCTAGAAAGTAGACTCTCAGTCATTTAACTCATGCATGCCTGTCAGGTTCCCAGCATTATAAACAAGCCAGTTAAGTTCCTTGCTATCGCAGAGCACACAGATACATTAAAAACTTAAAATACAGTATAAAAATCACTGTAGTAAAAGGTGTGTAAAAGCAAAGTAAAGCATTTATGAAGCACAGAGGACAGAATAACTCATTTGGCTGGAAGACGAAAGGGTCCAAACTGGGCCTTGATGAATGAGTGACTCAGTATGGAGGAAGGGATGAAGCACACTGCAGGTGGAGGGTTGCATCTGCAGTCACTGAGGTGCAAAAGGACAGAGAGGCTGCATCAGGAATAAGGAGCAATTTGATCATATGAGAAGCAGTCAGAGAAACCAGAATTTTTTAACCTGGAAAATACAAGACTTATGGCTGGTGTACTATTGTTATTCTCAAATATCTGAAAGTCTGTCAAGTGATAAAGAGAAATTCCACTCTGTAGGGCAAAATCAGAATCAATCCATGGAGGTGACAGAGGGGGTATATCGGGGGTTGATGTCAGAAAAAAACTTGCAATGAGAGTTGTTTCAATGGAATGAGGTGTCTTTTATGGAAATAACATCAAACTACAGGAAATACTGAAGCAGAGCTCGAATATGTCACAGGATTAAAGAGGCAACTTCTACGTTGGGTTGAGTGCTGACCTGTAAAGTCCAATTCTTTAGGTTATTCAAAAGCTAAGATCAGCTCATAGTATTCTAAGAGAACACACTAGATAGAATTTAAGAGAATCTGGGAGAGGGAAGAGACCTTGGAGATTATTGAATCCAATACTTTCACTTTGCAGATGAGAAATTGAAGCGCTGGAAAGATAAATGGCTAGTTTAAGGTCATCTAGCAAATCAGTGGCTCCATCTGAACTGGAATCCTCTCTTCAGCTTCCTGTGTGTTGATCATTGCACAATATCACACTGCTACTATGAAATGAATTCCAATATCTCAACCTAGAATTCTCAGTGAATGTACAGATATTATAACCAAAACACAATCTATAATCTTAAAGGAAAAATGGGGAACAAGATGCTCAACTGCTAGAGAACTGGAGATGGGCATACATTATTCCTGATTTTTCAAAAATACAGAATTTTATAGTGATTTTTATCTCAATACAGGAGAATATAAACCAGATTAATGAATAATGATAAACAGAAAGAAGAGGTGATCACAAGGAACCAGCACGGAAGAATAATTGCAAAGTAACCTTTTTTTTTTAACGTGGTAAGGAAATTTGTTCATTCCATCCATTTCTTTATTCTATCAACAGAGATGTTTAAGTGCCTGTGATTGGTCCCACACTCACCTATGGACATATCAGGAAGATAAAAGACTAAGTCTCTGGCTTCAAGGAGTTCAGAATAATACGATGCAATATGCCCGATGACACTATAGGAGGTAAGAGAGGATGTTTGGGAGTGGGTGTGGGTAAGGAAATCATTCCCAGAAGAGGTGACATCTATGCTAGGATTAGGAATTTTGGAGGCTGAGTAAGAGCCAGGTGAGGACTTTCAAGGTGGAAAAAGTAGAATATAAAGGAATAGCTCATTTGAGAAACTGAAGGCAGTGTAGTGCTGTGCTGTGCTGTGCTGTGACTATAATGTATTTGTATTTCAGCAGTTGACAAAAATCTAAATGATACATAACTTTTGTGCATAATATACAAGGTACATGGATTACTGACTGGCTAAATGGGCCCTCCACATTGGAAAGAGGACCACATTGATGTAAATGGGAGGAAAGGTTTTAAGTGGCTTTGTCCAGTTTTATGTGGTTAAAAATAAAGCAAAAGTATGATTTGAGGGAGAAATAATTTAATGACTAATATAGAAAATTCACAGGTATGAAGCTTTAGTTAACAACATATTCTATGAGACAAAGTGAAGCAAATTAGGATTATTAAAGATATTGTAGAACAGATAAAAGCATCAAGGACAAGATTTCTTCTGACTTTAAGAATCTGTATTTGTGCAGATGATAGTTTTACAAAATGAGAGGCCCAAGTGACTAGAAAGAGCGCACAACTAGAAATATTTCTGAATTCAAGTCTAGGATGTGCCATTTATTATACATCCAATCGTAGGCAACCTCCTTGGGATCCATTTTCCCTGTCTCCAAAGAGAGAAGGTTAGCCTAGATACTCTTTATTAAATTTCCAGTTTTAAAAATAACTCCACAATACAATTAGCCTTTAAGAATTCAACACTTATTTCATATCCCAAGTTCCTAGACTATTGTAGGTCCTCAGCAAGTATTTCCTCAATGAATGAATCAATTACTTCTGTAGAGGCCTCCACTGTATCCTATGAGTTACAAAGGACAACGGGAAAAACAGGGAAAATGGTCTGCCACACTGGGGCCGGGTAAAAATTCATATTTTAAGGTTGGTCTCTCTTCTTTCATTGGAGGATATATATAATCAGCAAAGGAGAAAGTATGCCTTCTTTATAGAACCTTTATTGACTTTTTGTATTAAAACAGTAATACATACTCATCATATTATATAGAGTGACGTAAACTAAAAACCCCTGGTAATTCTATTACCAGTAAGTTGACATTTTTCATATTTTGGTACACAGCCTTTCAGGCTTTTCTCTCTCTCTCTCTCTCTCGCTCTCTCTGTCTCTCTCTGTCTCTCTGTCTCTCTCTCTCTCTCTCTCTCTCTCTCTCTCTCTATATATATATATATATATATTTTTTTTTTTTTTTTTTTTGAGACGGAGTTTTGCTCTTGTTGCCCAGGCTGGAGTGCAATGGCATGATCTCGGCTCACCGCAACCTCCGCCTCCCAGGTTCAAGCGATTCTCCTGCCTCAGCCTCCCGAGTAGCTGGGATTACAGGCATGTGGCACCACACCCGGCTAATTTTGTATTTTTAGTAGAGGCATGGTTTCACCATGTTGGTCAAGCTGGTCTCGAACTCCCGACCTCAGGTGATCCGCCCACTTTGGCCTCCTAAAGTGCTGGGATTTACAGGCGTGAGCCACTGTGCCAGACCTATACATACACATTTTTAAAACATAGTATCTATTGTGCCTATCTATATGCTGCTTTAAAGCCAGTCTTTTACTCCCTTTGAAAATACAGTGTGGATTTTTCAAGATGGCATAGTACTCTATTGCATAAATATGCTGTAATTTATTCAACAAATTTTCTATGCTTAAACATTTAGGTTATTTCATTTTTTCTATCAAATATGTTATGATAAAAATCTTTTGAAAGTTTTAAAATTTATTCTTTAAGATGATAGGCATAGAATTGTTGGGTGAGAAAATATGAAACTTACTAAGGCTTTTGGATGTATCTCCCTAAATGACTTCCAGAAAAGGCTATGCCAATGTATATTCCCTCCAGCAAAGTATAACAATTCCTGTCTCCTTGTGTCATCAAACATGGGCATTATCAATTTTTAAAATCTGTGCCAATTTGGAAGGCAAAAAAACCATAGTTGTTTTAATATGCATTTCTTGTCTTGGCTTACATTTGTTTAATTCCTTTAATAGTAGGTCAACATTATAAACAGGGTTGTACTAGAATGTGTGCCATACAGTGAATTAGAAAAATACACAAAAGATTACTGGACATCTTATACAAGCGAAATCATTTATTTATCTATTCATTTTCATTTGTTCCATTTATTGAGTGCTTTTCTATACTGTGGATAGTTCTGAGTACTGGTGAAATAAAAGCAAAAACACACGGTCCCTGCTCTCAAGGAGCTCACAGTTAAGAAAACAGATATGTAAGTATGCTACTGTAATATGGTGTTATCAGCACTCTAATAAAAGTATATACAAGGTTAGTAGTGTCTCCATGATGGGTAAGGAAAGGGTGTTTCTTTAAAAATAATCAGACCCAGAATAAGGGGGGAAACCCTCCATGTCTACAGGATGCAGTAGAGATCTTGGGCATTCCAGAGACAAAGAAAGGTGCTGCAACTTCTGGACATAAAGAAGTTCCAATAAATCCAATCTTACATCATAAAGACTAAGCTTACCATCACCAATTCATACATTGGAAGTTCAAGAACCAGATTTCCCTTATTCAGTTGGTGGTCTGTCATCTTTTTTCCAATTATTTTGTAACATTGGACTAGTCAACATACCATCTTATGACCAAATTTAAAACAAATTACTGGTTAAGGAAAAAAATGACTCATTAGTAAGTAAAGTGACAAGCAGAACAAATGAACCATCCATCCTTCAGGAAACTTTTTTAAAAAAAGATTTTCTGCATGGTTTATCTTGTGGTTTGCTTCTTCTGACAAGGCAGCAACCTTAGAAATGATATTAGCATGAAAAGTTCATGACTTATTCACCTCTGACATAACTTTGGAGTCTCATGGGAGTTCCAAAGTTTTTCTCCTGATCATGAGATTTGGTGGCTTCACATATTTACTTCCCCCCCGCCACCCCCGTGTTAACAGGTTTACTGGCAGATGCAGGGGGTGACATTCCAGTGGCTCCATTATTTTCATTAGTCAATATCATTTATTCTTTGTCATTAAACAAATATTTGGAACCCACTACATTCAAAGCATAGCATTAGGTTTTACTTAGCATTTTACAAAGACTTTTAAGTACAATATCAATATGCACATCAATCTTACCTCTACCTCACAGAAGAGGAAAAGGGAGCTCAAGTTATCTTCTCAAGGTCACATAGTCACTAAGAAGCAAAGGACTCTGAACACAGATCTCTGAACTCCAAACCCAGGGCTCTTTCCAGCCTTCCTTACTAGTCTCCCTGTCCTCAGATTTTCCTGCTGCCTAATTAATGTTCTTAAAACACCAAAGTAGCCCCAGCCTTCATCACGTCTCATCTGCTCTGAAAATCTACTTTGACTATTTCAGTCCACAGAACTCACTCTCCTCTGAACTCCTATAGCTTATTGTCATATTATTCAACTGGCACTAACTCAGAAAATGCTTAGTGAGATCTGTCTTTAATTATGAAATAATTTTAGTGTCTATTTAGAAGACACTGTGCCCGGTTATGTGAGACTGCTCCAGTACTACTTAAACGTTAAGTTTTATTCAGTTCTGCAAATGCTTTTGACAACCTACCATGAGTCAGGCACCATGCTGAGAGGTGAAGACATGGTTTCTGCCCTCAAGAATCTCAGTCTAATGGGAATGTGGATATGTAAACGTTTTACAGACATATGTGTACAATTGGTCATTCATTCATTAATTCAGTAAGCAAACTCAATTTGCAGGCCATGAGAGATAAGTAAAATACGGTCCATTTCTTTTAAGTAATTTGCAGTCTAGGATCAAAGAGAGACGTGAATTTTTTCATTCATTAAATACACACCTATTATGTGGTGGAAACAAGTGAGGAACACCTATGAATAACATGGTCTCTGTTCACAGAGCTGTTTCCTTTTTAAGGATCATAATCTTCAAAGGTAGAAACTAACAACTACACTGTTTTATCCTGTGTAATAAGAGGGCATAGCAAAGCCTGGGCCTATGGATATTTATTGGATATTGATTCATTCCTTCATTCTTGTATCTACTCCAAGTCTCTCTTGGTAGTTCTTACATATCATCCTTTTTTAGACCAGCTCTAGATAATGAATCTAAGATAGAATTATCATAAACCTTATAGTTCTAGTGTAAGTATTTCCAAAGATACTTGGAATATTTTTCATGTTATTCCAAACACCAACCACTTCTTGGCTTTTTATAGAGAGAATAAAATAGAAATTCCTAAATAGAAATTCAGTTTTCTCACTCTATTACTTTGTTCACATGTTTGATGTCAAGGTGCAAATGTGCAAGTAGTGGTTTTTAAAACCTGCTATTCAGAGAGCAAGGAGTTCCTTTGAGGTTTTTCAGAAATACTACTAGCAGCGAGGAAGACAGGGAGCTTCCCACTTAACCAGAGTATTTTAGCTTTCTGTTTTAAATACTGTGCTTCTAGGTAAAACTTATTTTGCAATAGGGTCCTGCTACTTAATTTAAAAAAAAACTGATTTAAGAGACTCAATGTAATAAGGTATCATAGTATTTTGGCTTTTTATTTTTTAATATTTCTCTTTTTTAAAAATAGAGTCCTTCCTATGAAGTCAAACCAATCCACTTTTAAAGACAGCCATAGTGGCTATGTTACTGAGCATTTATTACTTGGTGCCAACTACACTGTAAATTGATCATTTAGTCATATTTAGCATCCATTTAATGAACCATTTCACTATACTGCCTACAAAGAAAGCAAGTAATACAAATCAGTGTGCATCATTGACATTACAGATTAATTTCCTAAGAGATTTGCATTTCTAAATATGTCTATGTAGACAGAAGAAATAAGACCTGGTGTTCGATATATCAGTAGGATGACTGATCTATTAACACTAAACTATTGTACATTTCAAAATAGCTAAAGAGAATTCGAATGTTCCTAGTGTAAAGAAAACATAAATATTTAAGGTGATGGATATCCCAATTATCTTCATTTAATTATATGAATATATCATACTATCACATGTACCCCCCAAATAAATACATTATGTATCAATGAATTTTAATTATATGAATATATCATACTATCACATGTACCCCCAAATAAATACATCATGTATCAATGAATTTTAATTATATGAATATATCATATTATCACATGTACCCCCAAAATAAATACATCTATTATGTATCAATGAAAAAAAATGTATCTGAGTGGGTCAATTTTTCCATTTGACTCTACTATATATAACACTTATTGAACACAAGTCCATCCTATGAGGTTCAATTGATGTTTTTCCAGATAGCAAAGAGTAACTAATATTTACTGCCTGTATTTCATTTCATCCTCAAAATAATGCTATTAGATAAGGACTATTATTATCCTCATGTTACAGACAAGGAAATGAAAGAACTAGCACACAGAAATAGGGACCCTAAAAGGACTAGGGGTGCAAGAGGACCATGTATGGGAAAACTTTCCAGGTGAAAAGCGGGAAAAAGAACCTCATTCCAGAAGGTTCCATTTCATGTCAAACTTCTCAAACTGACGTAAGCCAGATAGAGAGAACCTCCCAATTTCCACATCTATGTCTCCTGTTTACTCCAATGACTAAAAAAGGCTTGACCTCCCACTCTCTATGGCTGCCAATAACTGCTCTTGAGGAATGGGGTTAAAGTCTGCTTGAAGAAGTAGTGGGAGCAAAGATAGAAGGTTAGAATTGTCTCCATAATCTTTAGACGTGTTAATAGGAAAAGCATCTCTCTAAGGGTAAAAATGTGAAAATAAGTTTTTTCAAAGGCCCCAATTCCCTGACCGTTTTCTTATTTTTCTCTCTCTCATTATTCACATGTTCAAACACTGTAAACTGAATTGTGTGATGGGCACTTGGAGGCACCAAAAATAAGTGAGTCAGGATTTCTATTATTGAAGGGAAAAAGACATTTAAATAGATACAGCACAAGATATTAAGTGCTGTAAGATGCTACAACAAAGCTTATTTAGGCAGGGACTATATTTTATTCATCTTTGTAGCCACGCTCATATAATAATACCCAGCACATAGTTAATTATTTCCTGAAAAAAATGTTTTCATGTCCAGGATTTCTTCTGACTGGCTTTAATATTCATATATGTGGTGGAAGACCCTCTATATCAAATCTGAGTATAATTAAGCTACACTTGAGTTTCCTTGGAAACTCCTTGGAATATAAATATACATTTATATTCAAATGTATATTAGCGTCAACTGCCAGTCCTAGATGTACTAAAATCAATTAGCCTTATTTTATGCTTTCCTAGCACTAGAAAAAAACATAGTAGATGGCAAACCTGTCACATAAGAAACAACTGCATTCATTAATTGAGATTGAATGTAGGTGCAGGTTGAATATCTCTTATCCAAAATGCTTGGGACCAGAAGTGTTTGATTTCTTTTTTTTGATCTTTGAATATTTGCATATTCATAATAAGATACCTTGGGGATGGGACCCAAGTCTAAACATGAAATTCATTTATGTTTCATATACACTTTTTACACATAGCCTGCAGCTAATTTTATTTTTCTCTTGGGAACAGAGTAAACTGTTGTACACCTGCATTTTGACTGTGACCCATCATATGAGGTCAGGTGTGGAATTTTCCACTTGTGGCATCATGTCAACACTCAAAAAGTTTTGGATTTTGAAGCATTTTGAATTTCAGATTTTCAAGTTAAGGATGTTCAACCTGCGCTGTTTGGCTATATTAATTCATGTAGAACTCTTCACAATCTAGAAGCAAGCCTGCCCTCTAGTGCTAAAACTGTCAAATTGAATTGGAATAGCAATTTCCAACAATGAGAAAAAGAAACTAGCACTCCAGATGTTGTTATTCTTAATATAAAAAACTGTATTACTTCAAAACAAAAACTTTATTCCAAGAATAAAGTGACACTCCCTCCTCAATTTAATTTGCCATTTGTTTATATATTTGGCAACTATTATCAATCTTGCTTTTTAAATCTTAGTGCTTCTACAACACTATAGAAAGTAATGGTTTGTATATGTGTGGTAGAAAATGTTAACATTTTATTTCTATTTGAAAAATCACAAAAGTTGGCCTTGAATTTCATCGATCATATGTCTTCAATTAAGTTCTATCCTCTGGCTACACTTACTCTCTAAGTGGTTTCATCCATGTCCTGACTTAAAATAAGATTACACACTGATGACTTCCAAATATATTTATCTCCAGCCCAGACCTCTACTTTTCCAGGTTCAAATATCCAACTGCCCACTCTACATTTTCCTTTGGACGTCTGACAGACAAGTCTACCATAACATATCCAAAAGTAAACTCTCAATCTACCCGCTTAAGCCTGCTCCTCTGAGTCTTCACCATCTTATTAATGCCCACTTCATTCTTCAAGCCAAAAACCTTGATCATTCTTTTTTTCATACCTCACATCATTCTATCAGCATATCCTTTTGGTGCTACCACCAAAATACATTCCGAATCTGACCACTTATTTCCATTACTCTTAATCTCAAATTGTACCATTTGTCACCTGGATTTACCATATTATCTTCCTACTACTACCTGCTTCCATCCTTGCTTTGATCTGAATCCTAATTGCTTGCTAGCTCACTCAGTAAAGTCCTACTCTTGAGAAAGGGCTATAATGCCCTACGTAATTACCTACAATCAGGCAGGATTATTACTCCCAATCTCTCTCAGTTCATTTTCTAATTCTCCCTAAAATGCTATTATTGTTCACTACAGTCACACTGATCTCTTTACTGTTTCTTTACACTCTGTACCAGCTCAGGGCCTTAGCATGTAATATTCCTTCTGCCTGGAATGCTCTCCTCCCAGATATCCACACTGCACAACCATTCACCTCCTCAGGCCTCTGCTCAATGTCACATATCAGTGTACATGCTACTTAATAGTAATCCTATCCTCACACACTCTCTGGGCCCCTTCCTCAACTTACTTTCCCCATATAACCTTGTCACAAAATGATAAACTATTTTACTAACCAATTAAAATAAAAATCCCATAAAGGTCAGAAATTACTGTCTTGCTTCGTGCCCTGCAATATATTCAGGCCTAGAATACTTCTTGGCATATAGTAGATGCTTGAGATTTGTTAAATTAATGATTTAGTCTAAGGAAAATATTAATAATTTTGTTTGATTATAAAAATGGCAGGATAACACAGGAAATCCTAGCTATTTCTTTTTATAAAAGACAGTAAATTTGTCAGAAAAAAATAAACTATCATAACTAACCACTTCTTGTTCAAGTAACAAGACGCATTCATTTAACACCTACTAAGTGCTGTGGCTAGGGCCTATTTGAACTTCGTAACAATACTGGTAGGTATCATTATCGCCATTTTACAGAAGAAACTGAAAATGACATAGGTTAAGTGGCTTGTTTAAAAGTGACATTAACAGGAATGTCACAAAAAGAAAATCAAACTCAGGTTTCTCAGATAATACTTCTATAAACTCTCTCTCAATATGCATAGTTTCAGGGAATAATGTAAATTTCAAATAGGTAAGATTTCTACATTTGTAGATAAAAGTAACTGTGTATGAACTTGCTCTAAGCCATTTTATTTGCATGACAGAATAGTAAAGTATATAAACTAACTTCACTTAAGTCAATACTCACAAGTTAATTCTGCTAAGTTTGACAAGTTAGTTTAAGTCTCAAATGACAAGTTGCTCAAATAAAGTTAGTTTTTCCTCTTTCATGGTTCAAAGGCAATTGTTAGCAACAGCAATTTTTTTTTTTGACCTTCAAAATATGTGAGGAGCTTTTATCTGTGATCTATTTTCTATGTGAAAAAGTTAATTATTTGCCAGGAGTGGTGGCTCACACCTGTAATCCCAGCACTTTGGGAGTCTGAGGTGGGTGGGATCACTTGAGGGCAGGAGTTTGAGACCAGCCTGGCCAACATGGTGAAATCCCATCTTTACTAAAACAAACAAACAAAAAATACAAAACTTAGCTGGGCATGGTGGCAGGCATCTGTAATCCCAGCTACTTGGGAGGTTGACGCACGAGAATCTCTTGAACCCAGGAGGTCGAGGCTGCAGTGAGCTGAGACCGCACCACTGCACTCCATCCTGGGTGACAGAGTAAGACCCTGTCTCCAAAAAAAAAAGGGAAAAGTTTATTATGGCTAATATTCTACACAAAACACACACAGCTCACAGAGTTTTGGGGAAATCTGGCTCTCTCTATATATTCACTTCAAGTATTTATTAGCTTTTTAAAATCCACAATTTTAACCTCATACTTAAAACCAAACCCATGAAGTATGTGGAAAAAATTCATTAATATCTTAAAGCTCAGAAAGCCAAAAACACCCCAGAAGGATAAAACTTCTAAAAAATGATATAATTTGGGGGAAAGCTAAGACATTTTTAATAAAACGTTTGCTATTAACTCCCATTTATGGACCATAGAGCCAAATAAATGCAACAAAGCTCCAATAAAATTGGCATTATAAGACAAGATTCAATACTTAGGTTAAAATCTAACCTTACTATAGTGTTACTAGATGTATTTTAAGGAATATTTAACACATGGTAAATCAGAAACCATGTAAAAATGAGCCATATTATAAGAGGTTCTAATACATGACACAGCATACACAGCAAAATGTTTCATCGATCCTAAAAAGAAAATGGTCACACCAATAACAACTGGTCAGGAAAAGGAGCAAAGGAAACACTATCTGTACTAATAGAATGTAAAAGATTGTAAGGTGGACACAGCAAATGTATGATCGATCAGTTTTAAGACTGTTTTTAAAAACATAAATTGTGCTTTAAAAGATCTAAAGATTTGTTCCAGTGAAGTACAAGTTCACTAGAAAAATCTCTACAATTAAATTAATGACAACTTATCCAAGGTTTGGGGCAGAAATTCATCTTTCCACAGTCTGTAAGTTTATCATAAAAATTAGACTGCTTTTTGGGCTTCCACCATACTAATCATAGGTCTATTAACAAAAAAGAACAAATCTTAAACAATAGGTTTACCTGGTTCTTACCAAATATTCCTGAAGTAATAAAACTATATCATTAAAAAAAGATATAATCCAGAATATTTAATAATTCAGACTAGCCTTTCCTATTGAGGAAGTTAATGAAATTGTTATTCCTCTTTCTCCTGAAAAGAAAATGATCCTTTCTTTGAAATGTTTCCTTGTGATGATTTCTAATGTCACTCAAAAAGTGGTATTTCCTCAAGAGGGAAGGATTCCTCCTTAGAGGTAAGAATTCTTCTTTAGGAGTAAGACTTTTGGGTTTTTTTGGGGGGGGTTTTAATTTTATTTTTTATTTTTGGCCTTTTGCTTTAACAAAGAAAGGCATTTAGTTTTCCTTTTTTGTTTTCATTAAAATGCCCTCAATTTATTTGATGCCTTAGACATTTAAAACATTAAGCTGTAAGAGCCTTGAAGGCCAGAACAAAGTTTTATCAGAGATGAATTATCACAATAGTTTTAAGTACACTTCTTCAAAAGAGGGCAGAAGAACACCACCTGGCATTCTTACCAATTACACCTCAAACTGAACATATATTTCAATAAATCCTTTCATAATTTCACATTAGCAAGTAGGCAGACAGGACATGTTTTGTTGAAGAAATACTTCAAAGTGAAATGTTTCATTTTATACGTATATATCATGTATTCTGAATCTGTGCTATTCCACATACCTTGTATGCCTTGAAAACTCTGGAGTTATCTCAGAATTTACTCCCACCCCGAACCCGAGTGATGGCATTCAATATTAAGATATAATTTTTGGTTTGCTAGATGAAAAGGCATTTGTATTTAAGAGAAATACTCCTCAATCTAACATTCCCAAAGAAGGCTTCAAATTGCAGTTCAAGAAACACTAATCTAGAGTGCTTCTGAGTAAAAACCAATAAAATCTATACATTATACATAAAAATGCTACTACTGTCAAAAATGTATTATATCAATAATTTTATCAGCAGCATTTAAGAAATAAGAAATCATTAGACAATAGAAGACAAACATGGTAATGCAGTCAGGCCAGCACACAATACACTGTTTTCATCACACACTGTCACCTGAATCCCTGGCAATTTCCTAGAGGTATTAACATCATACCTTATTAAGAATTATTGGCCCCGAGGAGTGGGGGGGTGGGGGGGGGTTGCAATCTGTCCAAATCAACATCTGGCTCTACTTTCTCCCAGTAGTATTACATTTGTATAATATTCTTATAGAAACAACTCAACTCCATGTTATAAAGCACCATACAGTATTTCATCCTGTACAAAGGAAGTAGTTCTGAAAATTTTACAACAGGGTTCGTGGGAAGGCACTTAAAGCTAACTAGTCAAAAAAGGAACCACAACAGTTAGACTTTTTTATACTGCAGGGTCCTTAATATTGTATTGTTTATATCACTTAACATTTTTGATCATAAATTTCCCAGTAAATTAAATGCTATTCAAAATTAACAAAGGAAAGACAGGAAGGGACACAGCCCACACCCTGACTGATGAATTAGGCAGAGTAAATTTGCCTTCAAAGTAGGCAAATGTTATAACTTTAAGAAGGTAAGAGAAATAGATGGAGCAATAGAGTAAAGCAAGCGTGGCCTCAGTGGTACTGGACTCCAAAGTATGGCTAGGGTAGGATAGGACAGTTGACTTAAAGGGAAAAAATAAAGTAAATTTCATTTTCAGACTCAAAAAGTCTTAAAGGTATCTTTGGATAAGTATGCAAAGTAAATACTGTTGACCCTTGAACAGCATGAGTTTGAACTGTGTGGGTCTGCTTATACGCGGATTTTTTTAAACCAAACATGGATTGAAAATACAGTATTCCCGGGATGCGACACCTACATACACGGGGAGGGCTGACTTTTTATACAGGCAGGTTCCACAGGGATGACTGTAGGACTTAAGTATGCACAGATTTGGGTATACACAAGGGTCCTGGTATCAATCTCCTGCGTATACCAAGGATGCCTGTGCTTTCATATATATACTTTTTAAAAAACATGTCATCTATAAGCTTTAAGTGTTCCCTATTTTACTCAAATACTGAAGATGAAAAAGATATTACCATTAGTTCAGGTTACAAATGGACAATTTATAAGCTTTTGCTTATATGTTTTGGAATTTAACAAAAGTGGATATGTTCTTCAGTTCAGATGTGCCTTGAAGAGTCAACTAAATTATAAATTTAAAGGTCTACAAATCTAAATGCTTTCCTTATAATAAATTTGATATTAAAACATCATTCATAATATGAAATCCTAATACCACTGGTATGCTCAGTTCATAACTCAGTGATTCTAATACTTAAGAGGAGCATTCTGTATTATCCTTTTCTATAAGACATTTAGGAAAACTGTCTCCCACTATTATGGGTGTTTTAGAAAACTGTACAAAGTAATCTTATTAAGAAGGCAAGTAAAACAGTGGCAATCATTTTTTTCCCAGCTGATTAACTAAAAAGCAAACAATAAAACACTTTAAAATGTCATTCTCTTAGGTAATCAATATGGAGAAATCATTCTTTAAACAAGTTCACCACTGAAAAATCAACCTTTACCTTAAATCCTAATAGAAACACTCCCTTATTATGGAAAAATAACCTCTTTACTTCTCTCTACTCAAACAATGACACTAGAAATGTTTCTGAAGTTGTGACTGGGCTATGAATATGAACAAAGTTTTCATATCACTGGGATACTGGATGGTTTGAAAAGGAATGTACAAACAGGCCTGCTGCTAGTACAAAAGTGCCTTTTACATGAATTAGGAAAGCTTTCCCTTTCCTCAAGACACTTGATTACCAACAGGCAGAAAATTGTGATAATTAGCAATCTGCAATACTACCAACGTAAATGGCTCTATTGAGTTGTGCACAATTATACCCAGAGTTCTCTCATGATTCCTTATTCTATTGTCTTCTTTTCCTATGTGTATCTTAATTAAATCCATATCACAGCTAACGTTCTCTTAAGGCAAAAAAAAAAAAAAGTGCTTTAAACAAAATTCCCTATATAATGACAGTTAAAAATATAAATATGCTATTATCAACAATAATAATGATGATACAACTTAATAATACAACTTTTTTAGAAAACAAAACAACTGGACATAATCTTTCCAATTCTAAGCTCTCTGAGATAAGACATCTGCATAAGACCTTGGCAGCTTTTATAGAAACCCAGAGCTAAAAGTAGGAGCATTTTTCCAATACCTAGAAATGTTTATTAGCTGCATCAGCAAATCATTATCCCAGAAGTCAAGGCCAACAGTCTTCCAAATTGTGCAGAGATGACTATAATGAGCCATACCATCAGCAGACTATGTTGCCAAATATTAAGACTGTTTAAAATCTTGAAAATTCTGTAAATTCACGGTGAATTGGAACCTCAAAAATCAAAAAATTCAAATTTACAAAAATAAATACCACTCTGACACTCAAGGGACATCTTCACTTTAAGGCCTTTGTCACAAATCTGAATCTTTATTGTTCTGAAATAAATGTTATAAACATAACTCAAAACAAAAACTTCAATATTCAGTCTAAGAAGAGGTGTGGCTCAATGCCCATCACATGTAACAAGAAAAACCTCCTTTAAAAAAAGGAAAAAAAAGTACTATGAGAAGTCTTTCATATGAATGAAAATGCACCCGTTGGATTGTTTTCCCCCTCATCACATTAGCTTGCATACACGTGGGAATTGAAAGGTTTGCATTTTCTTCACATAGTTCTTGCTATGATGTCTGACGGACTTTTTGCCACTCAACAAATTCATCAAGAAGAACAGGCCCTAGAAAAAAAGAAACCATTTTTGTCAGAATTCAGTGAACTCATCTCTCCAATTATAAAACAAACTCCCCACGAGCTCTGCAATGACAGAGGAATGACCCTTCCTTTCTTTGGGTGTTCTGCTTCTAGACACCTTATTCCATTTAATGGTGCTTTCTTATTAGCCTTTTCTTTTTTGCCCTTAAAGACACAAGGAACAATGGTATCTATAGCAACTTCCTTCTCAAGGTGTTTCATGAACCCTCCAGTAACTGAGTCAATACAAATCTCTCCCTTTTTCTAAGTGTCCATAGCATTCTGGCATTTAATTATGAAACAATCTGAAAAGTGTTGAAGGTAATATTTCTATGTTGCCTCCCCAAGAAGTGTACAAGCTTGTTGAGAGGGATCAGCCATAATAGAGACTTACTTTATTCCAATAACAGGATGTAGTACAAAGCTGAACACAAAGCAAGTGCCTAATGAATATCTAATTAATGAGCTAAGTACTATTCTAAAACATATATTTTTATAATGTAGGGGAGGTCCAAACTCATTTGCTGACAGAGCCAAGTAGGCAGTTTAAATGAGCTCAGTGTTTATTTTGTTTAAATGTAGGAAAAAAATCACTGCCACAAAGAAATATGCTTGCTTTATTCTTCTTAAAACACATAATCCTCTGGTGGTCTTTTTCCATTGCTTTTGACAGACATGTTTCTCTACCGTAAGAAAAGCAGCAGAGCACATATGATAATAAATGGCAACTGAAAAACAGCCTAGGTGTTGGCATACCATGAACTGTCAAACTGAAAAGCAAGTCCAACACAGTTAACACTTGACTCCAGCCTCTGACTCCTATAAAGGAGTACTATAAAGGTACAGTTTTGTCAGACTTTTTAAATTTTTCCAACAAATCTAAAAGTTGTATTTTAATACAAAATCTCCTAGTTTTAAATGCTGATACAAAATACATAAATATACACATCTACGGGCCATATACAGCCTTTGGGCTGCCAGGTTACTGCTGCTAGGTATTATTTCTTTAAAATAATACTAAATTTTATACCATCTTGTAGAGAGAGGACAAAATATATGTGGGAAGAAATAAAGTTATCCCTTCTTCTGTTATTTTTTCAGTGTCACAGAAAAAAGTGTATAATTTCAGTTTAAGTTTATAGGAATGTACCCTTCCTTGTAACCCTTCTGAACACTGAAAACACATGCAACCAACCAAAATGGTGGTTGGAACTGAAAAAAATTTATAGTTCTACAGAATTAACTTGGTTTATCTAATTAATTTATCATTATTTCAAAATCCTGTTTTATGGCATTCTAGCCTTTCCATGGAGGAGTATGGACAGATATTTTAACTTGAAGAATTGAAAAATTATAACTATTTCACTATCAGTTTGCTCAAAATCAATTTATAGTTTTCAGAGAGAAGTTATACTGACATTATTTGCCATATTGTTAATGGGTAGCATAATATTACAATAATGTTAAAGCTTTTTCTATTGTGGCTGATTGTTTTGCTGTTATATTTTTAAAATCATGACTGTACTTTTCTTCCATAGGCAAATGCCAGGAAAGACAGAAACAAAGCTGAATTTTAGCTTCTGGATGCAAAAATTATAATTTAAATTTAGCTAAAATGTTTGGTTGCCGAGGAACTGAAAACATTTCATTTACCAGCATAGATTTTATATAATACTGCTGAATCTAAGCTCTCTCTCTACTTCTCCCACAATCCCTCACACAGTTAAATAAGTTACTATTACAAAGTTTAAAACCTCTATGCTAATACTACACAAATGCATACTCTCATTTAATATTTTTGGAAATTTTGTTTTCAAAGGAACATGTTATGTTATACTTACAAGCACCATCTTCATCATAGTTACTAAGATCAGCATGGACTGTTCTGCTGAATTCTAATACATTGTACCATTGATCTTTGTTCATAACACGATACTTTGATTGCTGCAAAAATGATTTAAATATTTGTATTTAAATATTTAAACAAACATCATTTACTCAATTTAGTAAACTAAGTTTTAACTGTTTTTGTGATTTGGTTTTTTCTAAAACATTTACTATTTTTTTAATTATTTGTGTTTCTAAGAGATTCCTCATGGGCATTTACATATTAACATAATCTATTTTTTACTTTTATTTTCATTTTTGAGGAATAATAAGAGCACTGAGTACTAACAGTAAGGATAAAACTAACTTTTACATATGTATATACTTGTGTTACCACCAATGAGATCAAGATATATAACATTTCCTACATCCAGTATGTTCTATTGTGCTGCTTCCTAGTAAATCATTTCTTTGCTCAAGATTTACTGTTTAGCCACATTTTGAGTTTGGCATCTTTGGAAACAAGTGAAAGAGTATAGGCTTCGATTTAAATCCCATCCTTGCCACTTAATTGAGTGATTTTGGGAAAGTTACTTAAGAATAGAAACCACCTCCTCATTTGTTAAATGGGGATAGAATTTAATTCAAAATGGTATTATAAAGATTTTTAAAAATATATGCCAAACAACCTGCACATAACAAGTGTCTGAAAATATTTAGTTCTTCTCAGCTCCCCATAGAGCTGAATATTTTTACATTCGGTTAAATTTATTTTTGCCCAAAACTACTAATAGGAAGAAAATAGATACCATCCATCAAAAATAATTTATAGGACTTACAGATTGAATCATGCGTAAAACTCATTCATGTAAGACTTTTTCATATCATTGTCTCTTTTTTTTTTTTCTGAGACAGAGTCTCGTTCTGTCACCCAGGCTGGAGTGTAGTGGTGCAATCTCAGCTTACTGCAACCTCCACCTCCCTGGTTCAAGTAATTCTCGTGCCTCAGCCTCCCGAGTAGCTGGGACTACAGGCGCCAACCACCACACCCAGCTAATTTTTTTTTTGTATTTTTAGTAGAGACGGGGATTCACCATGTTGGCCAGGCTGGTCTCGAACTCCTGGCCTCAAGTGATCTGCCTGCCTTGGCCTCCCAAAGTGCTGGGATTACAGGCGTGTGCCACCACGCCCAGCTGATATCACTGTCTTGTATCACAACTTTTACTACTCTGGGAAAAGGGAAGCAGCTATAAGCAATGTGCTTTATGAGAAATTATTTCCAAAGGAAAAAGCATCTGTATTCAAGATATGGTGAGAACTATACCAATAACCCTAGAATTACAAAGGCACAAAAACATTAAAAAAAAAAAAAACTAGACAAAGCAATGGAAAAAAAGAATAGCATCTTCTTAGAATCACTGCCTATAGTAGTTGCTATGATAAACCTTCTAAAAGAACACGTCATCATTTCAGCTTACATTTTTTTAGTAACCAGCATATTTAAGTATACTATTATAGCCATTCTCATATTTGTGGACATAAAATATTAATAGCTTTATTCTGTTTCTTTAGATTGAGCCTAAGTAGAAAAGGAAAGTTTTATTACTAAATTGGTTCTCTTATGTACATTTCAGCTTAAGACCCTGTGTAACAAAAGAAGAAAATCAGATTTAGAAGCTTAAAGATTTGTGTACTAGCATTAACTCTCTCTTACGAAAACCCCGAGAAACTAATTCTGCAAGACAAATGTCTGTGATACAATGTATTTCTTGGAGGTTTCTTTTATTTGGGGGGCTGGGGGGTAGGATTGAAAGTATCTTAGGTACAAAATATATTAATAAACATGAACTTCTATCTAAAAATAACAACTGATATGTACATATTTTAGAATTTTTTCTCTAAAGTTTTTTTAAAGCATACTATTAAAAATCTACTTGTTCCTCAAAAGTATAACTTTCAGATTAAGTTTTAAAATAATATTTTCAAAATTCGAAAAAACATACGTACCTCCAGGTACTGGTAAAATACTGAAAACAGTGGCCATGTCCTCCCAAGCAGAAGAGCTAACATAGATTTAGCAGTATCAATATCAAGGCTTCTCTGATCTTTATCCTAAAATATAAGTGAAAAAGTTTTCCTAAGTGTGGTCTCAAGATGAAAAGCTATTAAAACAACAAAACAAGAAAATTGCACCTACCCTTGCAAAATCAAAGGCATATCTGTAGATATTCTTAAATGACGAAATATCATTCAACTGTGAGCGCAAAAAGTCAAATTTGTTTTGTAACTTTTCTGTGCAGTCACACCTTAAATAAAAGAAATATCAAACAAATTACATAATCAAGAAAATCAAATAAAAGTATCACTGGGGGTTAGACGTAATGCATTAAGAAAAAAGTGAGCGCATTTATGAAGTTAATTTAGTTTTAAAATTCTGAGTCACAAATTTAGAGTAATAAATTTCTTGCCTTGCATCTACCAATGCAATAAAAAAAGAAAAAAGGGGAAAAAAGAAAACCTGGGAATCAAAGAAAGTTCACTCCAATTACTTTGCTTAAAAACAAACAAACAACTCATTCAAAAATTCCAAATAAAATCGAAGTTAAAAAGAGATGTATTAAAACATGTTTTATCACATATACAGCTAAAAATGGCAGAGCAAATGAAACTAATCATGCCTTTGTCACATATTTCTTTAGAAAGTTCGTAGGTAACAGTTTGGTGAAAGACATTAGTCATGAGTAGTTTTAAAAGTTTAGGATATAACACAGTGCAAATTAATACATTATATTAAGTGGTCCAGTCATAAATCGAGATCCCTATATTTTTGTGAACAAAAAGTCAAAGTCAATCAGTAGAAGCACCTAACTTCAAATAAGTTATATATGCAAAAGCATGCAAACAACAAGTCATATGTGTTATTTTTAAAGACAAGACATTAAATATAAGCAGCTAAATATATGGAAGGCTCAAAAATCTTAACTGACTTTGTCTCAATGGGTTGATAAATTCCACTGTTTAGCAAGAAGCAAGGCAGTCAAGGCCTTTCACAATTTGGCACAAATCTCTAATTTCATCTCCTGCCACTTCCTGATAACCTTACCATGCTCTAATTATATCACTTACCATTCCCAAATGCCACTGCCATGCTTCAGCACCCATTATTTCCACTTGAAATCTCAAACATGCTGATAAAAATATTATTCATCAAGACCTAACTCACATTTTGCCACCTCTGAGAGACCATCTGACTCCCTTTAATCAAATTAATTGTGCCATCTACTGTGGTCCACAGTATTCCACTCAAAACTGAATTTTAGTTATTCAACATGCTCTCCAGCCACCTGGCATTCTCAGATTTAACTAAGACTATACTAAATCAATAACGCAAAGGCCTATAATGTGTAGTAACATAATTTCATTAATGTGTAAATATTTTGGACAATTTTCTAATATTAATTAAACCTTGCATTTCTAGAATAAGTCAAATTTGGTCATGTTATCTGTTTTATACATTGCTGGATTTTGGGGTTGTTTTGCTAGGTTCCTAAGTGAGACTAGCTTGTAAGTTTCATTCTTACTCTCCTTGCTAGTTTTTTTAACAAGATTGTAGTACATAAGACTCAGAAAATGAAAAGAGAATTGCTACTTTTCCACCCCCCCCCGTTTTTTGAAAAAGCTTATGTAACCCTGGAATTAGCATCTGTCCAAACTCAGGTGAGTATTGAGGGAAGGAAAACTTTTAACTAATAAACCAACATTTTTAATGGCCATAGGGCCATTCAGATTTTCTATTTCTTTTTGAATGTTTTGGTCCCATACTTTTCTCATAACTGATTATTTTACATATAAGTTTATTTAAATATGATTAAAATTTATAACATTTTCTAATTTGCATTAGCATTATTTATCTTCATCCCTTTTTTGTTGTTTTTCTTGACCAATCTTACCAGAATTTAATTAATTTAATATAGTATTTAAGGCTATAATTTCCCTCTTAATACAACTTTAGCTGCAACCACAAGTTTTGATAAGTATTGTTTGTAGAACTATCATTCGATCCAGCAATCCCATTATTGGATATATACCCAGAGGAATATAAATCATCCTACCATAAAGATATGCAGGTGAATGTTCATTGCAGCACTATTCACAATAGCAAAGACATGGAATCAACCTAAATGCCCATCAGTGATGGATTGGACAAAGAAAATACATATACACCATGGTATATGTACACTATGGAATACTAAGCAGCCATAAAAAAAGAACACGATCATATATTTTGCGGGAACATGGATGGTGCTAGAGGTCATTATCCTTAGCAAGCTAATGCTGGAAAACCAAATATCACATGTTCTCACTTATACGTGGGAGCTAAATGATGTGAACTTATGAACACAAAGAAGGAAACAACAGACACTGGGGTCTACTTGAAGGTGGAGGGTGGGAGAAGAGAGAGGGGCATAAAAGATAACTGTTGAGTACTAGGCTTAATACCTGGGTAATGAAATAATCTGCACAATCAACCCCTCTGACACTACTTTACCTATGTAACAAAGCTTCACATGTACCCCCAAACCTAAAAATTAAAAAAAAAAAGATCTTACAGTTCAAAAATACATGCATATTTTTGCTTTCAGTATTTACTTGTATATGACACCTTGACGAGAACTGTTTTGAAGGAGTGATAGGGATAGAAATTTTACTGGCACAGGTTTAAGAGAGAATGAAAAGAGTGGAACTGGAGAAAATAAGTATAGATGAATGCTTTCAAAGAGTTTGATTCTAAAGTGGTGCAGATAAAAGAGGCACTAACTTGAGTGGGATGCAGTCAATGAACTTTTCACACTCTCTCTCTCCTAGGTACAACTAAAATCCCTGAACATTATATAGAAAATAAACACAAGACCCTGAAAGGTGGAAACCTGAGGAACTACATGGTGGTGAGTTCTCTGGGTTTCTTTTTGCCTAATATATTCCAAACTTGGAGCTGAAGAGGCTAGTAACCAGAAACACCAATGGGGGCAGACAAAAAGCCCCAATAAAACCCTGCCTTTTCTCTAACCAAAAGACAAAGAAAGGAGGAGACTCACAAAACAGAAAACTCTTAGAAAACAAACACTCTACTCCAGTTAAAAACCACTGAAAAAACTATGGCCCAACTCCCACCAATGCCAGCAAAGACTGAATGGGGACCTAAAATGTCCACCCTTACCAGGATATAATAAAGCCTCTCTCTCAACTCCTACAATGCTGGTGGAAATCGAAACCACACAGGTAACATGAACTTCTTTCTGCTCTTGCCAGGTAGTAACAAGCAGCCAATCCTCTTCTGCCCTAGGTTGACATAGAGGAGGCCTAGTGAAGAGTCAGGGCTTTCACCATCACCCAGTGGTAACAAGGCACTCCTATCCCTTTCAGACAAGGAAGCATCAGTAAAAGCGTAGTGGGAACCCAGAACTCTCATCCCTGCCCAGCAGTCACAAGGGATATCCTTCCTTAGATGTTAATGGATGCAGAGTAGAAAATTCAATTTCTACCTGTACCTGGCAGTAATAAGGTGGCAGCCCTGATTTCTCTTGCCAGAATAGCATTAGAGTAAGCTAGCTAAAACTGAAGCTTTAAATACGATCCAGAGATCCAGAGTTTCATAATATACTACCCAAAATATCCAGGTTTCAATTTAAAAAATCACTTGTCAAACCAAGATCTCAAATGGAATGCAAAAGCACAATCAATACTTGCAACCACCAAAATGACAGAGATGTTCAGAATTATCTGACACATTTTAAATTAGCTATCACACAAATGCTTCAACAAGTAATTAAAAACGTAATAGAAAAATGAAAAAATATAAAGTCTCAGCAAAAAAAAAAGTCCAAGGACAAAGAAATATAAGATATAAAAAAAGAACCAAATGGAAATTTTTGAACTGTAAAATACAAGGTAGCCTTAAGCCCCAATATATCCATAATTACATGACAGTGAGTAGTCTAAATACACCAATAAGACAGAGTGGATTAAAAAAAGCATGACCCAAACATATGCTGTCTAGAAGAAACTTTAACTTCAAATAGTATACGCAGGTTGAAAGTGAAACAATGGAAAATAATATCTCACAGAAATATTAAAAGAAAGCAGGAAGTGGCTTTCTACATTAGATGATATTAAAATAGACTTAGAGCAACTTCAGAGCAAAGAAAATGATCAGAACAGAGTGGATAATCATATTATAATAAAAGGGTCAATCCATCAGAAAGACATAGCAATCCTAAACAATTCTAAGCAATCCTATACACATTAAACAATAGAGCTGCAAAATGTGTGAAGTAAAAACTAAATGTGTGAAGTAGCACTGAAAAGAGAAATAAATTCATAATTATAGTTGGATATTTCACCACCCCTTTTCCAGCAATTGATAGAAACACTAGATAGAATTCAACAAACACAGAGAATTTAACATCATCAACCAACAGGATCTAGCTGAACTTAGTAGACTACTCCATTCAAAGACAACAGAATACACATTCTTTTCAAGGGCCCACAAAACATAAAACAAGACAGACCAATCCGGAGACATAAACCCCTTAACAGAGTAAAAATAACTGAAATAAAAAAGAATGTGTTCTCTGACAACAATGGACTCAAACTAGAAATCAATAACAGAAAGTTAATGGCAAAATCTCCAAACACTTGGAAACTAAACAGCAAACACCTAAATAATCTATGGGAGAGTTGAGTCTCAAGGGAAAACAGAAAATACATTAAACTAAATGAAAATACAACACATCAAAATGTTAACATACAAATAAGGCAGTACTGAGAAGGAAATTTATAGTGCTAAATACACACATTAGAAAAAAAGAAAAAGCCTTAATCAACAATCTAAGCTTGTACCTCTAGAACCCAGAAAAAGAAAGGCAAAATAAACAAACCAAACAGGACAAAGTAAATAAGAGCAGAAACTGCTGAAATTGAAAACAGAAAAATCAATGCAACAAAGCACATTGAAAAGATCAATAAAATTGACAATTCTCTAACAAGACTGACAAAAAAAAGAGAGAAGACAAAAATTACCCATATCAGGAATGAAATGGGGTATTATTACAGACCCACAGCTATCAAAAGCATAGTAAGGGATACACAATGAACATATACAATATATGATAGTAAGGGATCACAATGAACAACTCTCTACACACACAAATTTTTCTACACATATAAAGATTTTTATACAGGTATAATCTATATCTATATAATTTTATATACTCTATATCTATATGATCTATAATCTATATATAGATATTTTATATCTATTGATTTATATAGATATAATCTATATCTATGTAAATATTTTATATAGAGATTTTATACAGATTTTTACATAGATATAAAAATTCTACATATATAACGATTTTTCTACATCAAAACTTGGATGAAATGGACCAATAAGTTCCTTGAAAAACACAAACTACCACAACACATACAATATACAGTAGTCTGAGTAGACCTGTTATTATTAACGAAATTGAACTCAAAATTTTTAAACTTTCAAAAAAGAAACTCCAGGAACAGATGGTTTCACTACAGAATTATACCAAACCTTTAAAGACTTATTCCACATAATCTCTCTCAAAACATAAAAGATTAAGAAAATTTAAAATATTTAAAAAAAGAAAAATTTGTTTAATAAAGCCAGTATTACCTTGATACCAAAACCAGGCAAATACAAAAAAAAAGCCACATAATTTTATCATTTAATACAGAAAAAGCACTTTAAAAATTTAACATCCATTCATGATAAAACTCAGAAAAAAAAAAAATAGAGGGGAGTGTCCTCAACTTCGTAGAGCATAAATAAGTAACTTACAGGTAACATAACAGTGAAAGCCAACGTTTTCTCTCTAAGATGGGGAACAAGGAAAAGATGCCTACTCTTTCCACTCTTATCGACATAGTGGTAGAAGTTCTAGCTCATGTAATAAGTCAAAAAAAAGAAATAGGAGAGGATGTGGAGAAATAGGAATGCTTTTACACTGTTGGTGGGACTGTAAACTAGTTCAACCATTGTGGAAGACAGTGTGGTGATTCCTCAAGGATCTAGAACTAGAAATACCATTTGACCCAGCCATCCCATTACTGGGCATATACCCAAAGGATTATAAATCATGCTGCTATAAAGACATATGCACACGTATGTTTACTGTGGCACTATTCACAATAGTAAAGACTTGGAACCATCCCAAATGTCCATCAATGATAGACTGGATTAAGAAAATGTGGCACATACACACCATGGAATACTATCCAGCCATAAAAAAGGATGAGTTCATGTCCTTTGTAGGGACAGGGATGAAGCTAGAAACCATCATTCTGAGCAAACTATCACAGGACAGAAAACCAAACACTGCATGTTCTCACTCATAGGTGGGAACTGAACAATGAGAACACTTGGACACAGGGTGGGGAACATCACACACCGGGGCCTGTCGGGGGGTGGGGGGAGGGATAGCATTAGGATATATACCTAACGTAAACGACGAGCTAACGGGTGCAGCACACCAACATGGCACATGTATACATATGTAACAAACCTGCACGTTGTGCACATGTACCCTAGAACTTGAAGTATAATAATAAATAAAAGATATATAGATCAGAAAAGAGAAATAAACTGTCCCTATTTCTAGATGACATGACTATGTAGAAAATCCAAGGTCTATACAGAAAACATCTTAGAACGAACAGGTGAGTTCAGCAAGGTCACAGGATACAAGATAAACATAAAAATCAATTGTATTTCTATATATTAGTAATGAACATGTGGACACTAAAATGTAAAATACCATTTACAACAGGTTGAAGTAAAAATAAAATACTTAGGTGTAATTCTAAAAAAAGATGTACAGGACGTATATGCTGAAAACTACACAAAACTGATGAAAAAAATCAAATACCTAAAAAAATGAAGAGACATTACTATCTTCCAGTATTCAAAGCAAGACTGACAAAAAAAGAGAGAAAACAAAAATTACCAATATCAGGAATATTAAGAGTATTCAAAGAATCAAAACAGTAAAAATGTCAATTGTCCCCAAATTTATATGCTGTTTAACCAAAATCTCAGCAAGATATTTTTGTAAAGAAAAGATTATTCTAAAATGTATATGGAAAAGCAAATACACTAGAATACCTAAAACAATTTTGAAACAGGATGCATAAGTCTACCTGATTTCAAGACTTACTATTTAGCTACAGTAATCCAGGCTGTGTGGTACTGGCAGAAGGTTAAGACACATCAGCGGAACAGAGAACCCAGAAATAAATGTACACAAATATGTCCAACATTTACATAGCTTTTACAGAAATTAATTCAAAATGCACTGACTTACATGTAAAATTTAATAATGGAAGGCTTCTAGAAAAATACATGAGAAAATTATCATGATATAAGGATAGGCAAATAATTCTTAGACTTGACATCAAAAGTACAATCAAAAGTACATCAAAACTGAGGCGGGGGCTCATGTCTGTAATCCCAACATTTTTGGAGGCTCAGGCGGGCAGATCACTTGAGGTCAGGATTTCAAGACCAGCCTGGCCAACATGGTGAAACCCTGTCACTACTAAAAAATAGAAAAATTAGCCAGGTATGGTGGCACATGCATGTGTGGCTACTCGGGGGGCTGATGTGGGAGGATCGCTTGAACCCAGGAGGTGAAGGTTGAAGTGAGCCAAGATCGCAGCACAGGTTGCAGTGCAACCTGTGAGTGAGACAACTCACTGGAGTGCAACAGAGTGAGATTCTCAAAAAAAAGTACACTCCATAAAAGGAAAAACTAATAAACTGGACATCATCAAAAACTTTTGCTCTGCAAAAGACCTTGTTACAGGAATGAAAGAAGTTATAGAATGTAAGAAAATGTTTGCAAAACACACATTCAACAAGACTAGTATCAGCAAACTCTGAAAATTCAACAGTAAAAAAATTTATCTTCCATGTTCCTTAGCATCTCTTTCACATTCCCCTTCTGCCTCTCTGCACTAATCTCCTTAGATATCGTAGATCACTGATCCTTACAGGTCAACTACATTATCTTCTTTCTATCTCATCTGCTGAGTGTTTGTTTGTTTGTTTGTTTTAAGATTGAGTCTCGCTCTGTCCCCAGGCTGGAGTGCAGTGGTGCAATCTCAGGTCACAACCTCCACCTCCCCGGTTCAAGCGATTCTCCTGCCTTAGCCTCCCTAGTAGCTGGGACTATGGGCGTGCATCACCACATCCAGCTAATTTTTGTATTTTTAGTAGAGACAGGGTTTCACCATGTTGGCCAGGATGGTCTCAATCTCTTGACCTCGTGATTGGCCCATCTCAGCCTCCCAAAGTGCTGGGATTACAGGCGTGAGCCACCACGCCCAGGAGTTTTTAATCTGCTGTTTTTCACTTTCAGAAATTTAATTATTCGGAGTCTGATATCTGAGACCATTCTCTTTTCTGTAACCACAGAGTTGTCTTATGCGGAAATTGTGATAATTCATAAATTAATCTTAAAGGGTCTGATTCTCAAGTTCATTTTTTAAGATTGATTTCTCAATGTTTAGTGATTTCTGATTATAAACTAGTGATCATGGAACCTTTTTCTGCAAAAATTGAGGTTTGTGTAAAATTTCTCTATGGAAGAACTGTTTCCATTACAAACAGGGGAGTCTTATTCTAAAACACATTTTTGGCTTGGGTCAGATAGTGAATTCCAGCCCCAAATCTGCAAGACAGAAGATGGAGGACTAGGAATTCTCTCAGGTAGAAGCCTTTACCTCTAATTGTATGTAAAACCAGGCCCAGGTTATCAAATTTCCATTTATTGCATAAGTTTGTCATCAATGTTTTTAATCTGATTCCCATCCTATTAAGGTCTTGCTTGAAATGTGTCCTCTGTTCTCAACATGCATGACATGTCAACAACCAGACCCTAGGTGACTAGGAATAGGTAGGTTTCTTCAGGGTAAATGTCAGCTCCATAGATCTCTATGTAATCACCATCACTCATCATTTCTGGCCTCTGATTATTTTCCTTATAGGCAAGTCCAAGTGTACTTTTAAAAAGTTTTTTTTTTTGAGATGGAGTCTCACTCTGTCGCCCAGGCTGGAGTGCAGAGGTGCAATCTCAGCTCACTGCAACCTACGCCTCCGGGGTTCAAGTGATTCTTCTGCCTCACCCTCCCGAGTAGCTGGGACTATAGGCGCATGCCACCATGCCCAGCTAATTTTTGTATTTTTAGTAGAGACGGGGTTTCACCAAGTCAGCAAGGCTAGTCTCAAACTCTTGACCTCATGATCTGCCCGCCTCAAACCCCAAAGTGCTGGGATTACAGGCGTGAGCCACCGGGCCTGGCCAAGATGTTTTTATATGTTATCCAGCATTTAAGCATTTTACATGAGAAATGGTTTCTCCACACATTTAGTAGCCATATTGCCAGAAATGGAAATCAAAATTTGGATAAGTTAACCAGAATTCCTTATATATGAATGAATGCACAATATGCTTGATGAGGAAACAAGAAAAATTTATTCTTACTTATTAGAAATTCATTACCTACTATTTCACTAAGTGGTTTCTGTTAGTG
The DNA here is from genome assembly GCF_029289425.2 of Pan paniscus. NCBI lineage: Eukaryota > Metazoa > Chordata > Mammalia > Primates > Hominidae > Pan > Pan paniscus. The sequence continues at coordinate 103,874,736 of NC_073258.2, forward strand.
CAAAAATTATTCATTATGTGAAAAATAATGCTTTAATGAAAGTTGACTTCTACCATGGGGATATGCAAAGCAAATTTCTCAGATTACATGCCACTATAATGTTTGAAAATATGGAGATGAAGTCTTCATAATGTGAGTCACATCTTTCATACAAAATCTCACACAGAATCTTAACAGGCTTGAGACTTAAGTGTTAAGGGGGCAAAGAAGATAAAGGATGCCTCCTGACATTCAAAGTTCTTTCTTTCCTTACCATCAGATTTAAAAAATCACTGTCATAGCATAACACAGGACCTGACATATAGCACTCCAAAAATATTTGTTAAATAAAAGTGTGACTACCAAAAATAAACCACAGGGTAGGTGATATATTTATTTAATTATATAATGTTTCAAAATTCCTATCTGGGAGAAACTTAGTGGTAAATGGTAGATCAAACAAAATCACAAAGCACATAGTGACTGAGAAGTCACTAAGGAGATAAGAATCCAAGAAATTATAATATTTTCCAAATATTTTACATTTCATGGGTACACAAAGTTACTATCTTACTTATGTAATTTCAATAAGCTTAAGAAATAAAGTGAAGGGAAGAACAAATTTTCAAGTCAAACAGATTGGTTAAAATTCTAGCTTCTCTATTTCTGGTCATGTGGCTTTCAGCAAGTTACTAAACCTTTTTCAGCCTGTTTCCTCATTTTTAAAATGACGATAATAATTTAATAGGACAACTATATGGCAAGTTACTTAACCTTTTTCAGCCTCAGTTATCTGATTTTTAAAATGGTAACAATAATAATTTCATAGGACAACCATAAAGATTAAATGAGAATCCATGTGTTAAATGCTTAGCACAGTCCTTGATATGCCTCTTTTGAGGCAAATGGATTAAAAATCACCTACACTACATACCTTGGTAGAAACTACGTCATACCATTCCTAATGGTCTACTGTAAATCTTGAGCAGAGAAAGAATCCAACAGACTTTTTTGTAGTAAAAAAACGAATAGGCCAGCACGGTGGCTCACGCCTGTAATCCCAGTACTTTGGGAGGTCGAGGCGGGTGCATCACGAGGTCAGGAGATCAAGACCATCCCGGCTAACATGGTGAAACCCCGTTTCTACTAAAAATACAAAAAAAATTTGCTGGGTGTGGTGGCGGGTGCCTGTAGTCCCAGCTACTCAGGAGTCTGAAGCAGGAGAATGGCGTGAATCCGGGAGGCGGAGCTTGCAGTGAGCCGAGATCGCGCCACTGCACTCCAGCCTGGGAGACTGAGCAAGACTCCGTCTCAAATAAAAAAAAAAGAGTAAGAGCACAAACCTCCATATTTATTAACAGTATCATGAAGACTGTGAACACATCTGGCAAAACCAACATACCGAAGCAGTTACTAACAGCAATACAATTTTTATATCGAATCTAGCTCCAAAATACTAACATCAATACCTCAGAAATTGGGAAGTTTAGAAAAAAGAATATTTCCTCCGAAATAAAAAGAAATGCATACTTAACTAGCGTACTATGGAAAGCAAGAGATAGTTTTCCAAATAACAACCAAATAAAACCACACAGATTTGAGGGAACACTGGCACAATACAATACACCATTCTCCAAGGCCACTGTAGTTAGAAAGAGAAGAAATGGGTATTAATTTCAACGTTAGGACTCGGAAATTAATTTCCTGGTATTGCTAAGCAACTGATTACAAAGGGAGGCTTTTGAACTTGTGTTTCATTAAAGACCTTTAAAGTGAGAAGAAAGTTTCATGCATGTATTAGATGTAAGTGAGGCTCTCTTCCTAATCCATAAGTCCCAGTGACTGTGCTGTGACACACTGATGTGTAACACGAAGAATTGTGTCACAAAGTTCTGGATTTAGAACTTCCTCTAAATAAGCTTTCTCAACCAGAACAATACCATCTACTTCTAGGGGTATTTGAAAATGTGCAGAGGGGCATTTTGAAATTGTCATAATGACCTTAAGAGAGAACAGAGGGAAAGGATGCTAATGGCAATTAGTAGTTGGGCCCCAAATGCTAAATGAATGACAGTCACATCACACACGATGGCATTTCATTTACTCTCCTCTTCCACCCCCACCAAAAAAAAAAATCATATAAATGTTCCCTATTCCCCTCTCTCTCAGACGGTCAAGCCATGCCATTCCTTTTACACTTCAAAGTCCGGGACTCAATAGAGACTAGATTAACAAACTGCAACCTACCGGCAGGCAGCTTAATTACTATCACTGTTGTCAGATGCTCTTGTCTTGTCCTTTTCATTATCATAATCAAGTACGGTCCTCTTCAAAGGTCTATATTCAGTTTTCTCCACTGGTATAGTATTTCACCCTTGCTCCAACACCAGACTTTCAGCTAGCAGATATGAGAAAAGACCTCCACTCTAGTACACTATGCCAGAACAAAAACTTGCCAAGTATCCTTGGAACCTCGTATCTATAGACGAAGGAAGAGAAATTCCATAACCTCCTGAGAGCACATCAAATTTTTGTGTCTAGCAGTACATGTGCCTCTTAATGGGAACGAGGTCCATAGTTCTCATAAGACTCTCAAAAGAGACTGTGACTTTAAAATATTAAAAACAATTGCTCATTGAAAATTATCCCCCAAATCTTTTAAGATTCCTGTGCTTTAAAATCTCTGATGGTTTCCCAATATCTGTAACACAGATTTAAACTCTCTCAACGTATTAGCTAAAGCACTCTACAGTGAAGCCATCACTCAAAATATTAGAATTCAAAACCTATCCTGGCAATTTTTTTATGTACTTTACAATTTTAAGAAATCAAACTACTTCCTTCAAACATATGCTTTCCTTCCTCAAGGTCCTGCTCACAATTTCCCTCTTCTGAAACATTTTCCTGTATCCTCAACAAACAAAATCCTAATCATTCTTCATGTTCTAGTTCACAGGCCACACCTACATTTACCTACCTACTCAGCTGAAATTAACCTTACTCATCTGTGCTTTCATAGTATCTTGTATTTCCACTCTAGCACATGTCACGTTCTCCTTGGTTTATGGTTACAGCAAGGTGCCCAATCTCTGGGCTGAGCATAATTACCAGCCTGTGGCCTGTTAGAAACCAGGCTGTATAGCAGGAGGCAAGCGGCAGGCGAGTGAGCCAGCATATCCACCTCCTGTCAGAACAGCAGCGACATTCGATTCTCACAGGAATGCGAACCCTATTGTGAGCTGTGCGTGAGAGGGATCTAGGTTGCATGCGCCTTATGAGAATCTAATGCCTGATAATCTGAGGTGAAACAGTTTCATCCCAAAGCCATCCTTCCCTTCTCCCCAGCCCCATCCGTGGTAAAACTGTCTTCTACGAAACTGATCCCTGGTGCCAAAAAGGTTGGCTGGGTTATAGTATTGTAATGTTTTCCCTGACCTAGTAGAATATGACTAAAGGACAAAAGCTGCATCTTATTCCTCGCTGTGATCACCAGTAAGTGATACTGTGCCTTACATAATATAGGTGTCTAATATAAATATCTACAAAATTAAATTAAAATTAATACTGGGCACAGTGGCTTACGCCTGTAATTGCAACACTTTGGGAGGCCAAGGCTAGAGGATCACTTGAGCCCAGGAGTTTGAGACCAGCCTGGGCAACATAGTGAGACAAGCTGGAGGATCACTTGAGCCCAGGAGTTTGAGACCAGCCTGGACAACATAGTGAGACCCTGTCTCTCAAAAAAAAAATAGCCAGGTGTGGTGGCATGTGCCTGTGGTCCCAATTACTTGAGAGGCTGAAGTGGGAGGATTACTTGAGCCCAGGAGATTAGGTTGCAGTGAGCCATGATTGTGTCACTGCTCTCCAGTCTGGGTAACAGAGCCAGACACTGTCTCAAAAAAAAAAAAAAATTAACACCTTAGATTTGCAAGGAAATTTGGCTATTATTAAACAAAGATGAAAACTACATGGAAGAATAGATGTGAAAAGCATATGGCAATTTCATCCCCTGAAACTTACAAAATGGCTAGTCTAGGCCAGTTATATCCAGTTCATATACCCACAAATTCTTTCACACAAAAAGGAAAGCCAATTCAGTTATAGAAAGCCTATATGAATAGAAAACAAACGAATGTTAACAAAGTAGTCTGCAAACTATAAAGCATTACACAATATAGATAACTAATCATGATTATTACAGTCTACTATCCTTTAACACAGTGTATGTTTTAAACTACCAGACTGTTTCTATTTTTTAACAGACCAACATAGTTATAAAGAGTTTTATGGGTTAAAATTAATTAATTGAAACAACTCATGACTATCTTAAGATGATTTAAGAGATCATTAGATGCCCAGGTGAAATCATAAAAGTATGAAAAATATCAGAGAGAACTGATAATAAAGTTTTATATTTTAAGATTATGTTTATTATATAGAACACAAAGTATACTAAGCAACAAATAATTTCTAAAGACACAGATTTTTTGTCTTCCTTGGTTTAAATTTCAAACTGTTTTATTCATAGCAAGTTTTTAATAAGAAAATTCAAGGAGTAATAAGACTTGGCCAATTGAAGAAAAACACTTTGTATTTCACATGGTAACCCAGATCATGAGGGGAAAAAATCAACGATTTTCCAGGTCAAGAATGCTCACTTCAAGCATTCCTCAGTAGCTTCAAGGCTCTACAGTATATTATTCTGGGCAAATGGGAAAGGAATAATAAATCAGTGAAAGAGAAACTTCTGGGACAAATTTAAGTGCTGAATAATTGCTTTTATTTTGTATACCCTGTGACCTTCCTACAGGAAAGGTGTGCTAATAAAAACCGTGCTTGGCCGGGCGCTGTGGCTCACACCTGCAATCCCAGGACTTTGGGAGGTCGAGGCAGGTGGATCACAAGGTCATGAGATTGAGACCATCCTGGCTAACATGGTGAAACCCTATCTCTACTTAAAATACACAAAATTAGCCGGGCGTGGAGGCACGCGCCCGTAGTCCCAGCTCGGGAGGCTGAGGCAGGAGAATCGCTTGAACCCAGGAGGCGGAGGTTGCAGTGAACCAAGATCGCGCCACTGTACTACAGCCTGGCGACAAAGCAAGACTCCGTCTAAAAAAAAAAAAAAAACATGCTCATGGGCTAGACAGTTTCTATTCTTGTACGCAAGACCATATGATGCTGATTATTCAGAAGTATATATTAGAAATGCTTTGTGCTTACACATTTTTGTTATAAAGACTTTTTATATTGTATCAACTTATGCAAAAACATAAATAAGAAACTTTTAGATTTAAAAATATACAGCCACTTGTTAGCTGAGATACTTCAAAAAGCAGTATTCAAAGAGGAGGAGGAGGAGGAGGAGGAGTCCAAAATGCACTTATAATGACAAATGTCTTACATTAATAAGCCATATTACAACATAAATTTTAGTAAAACACACTCCGTTGTATAAAACCTATATTATTTGCATATTCTTTTGTATATTTATTTAATCTTTCTCCAAAAAGCTAATTAAATGTTGAGAAATAATCCAAAGAATTTCAGAATCAATGTATTTAACTGGGCATATTATGACACCTAAATGTATGGCAGAATTCAGTCTTGGTAGCAAATGCTATAATTTAAAAATAATGGTCCTCTATTTTATAAGGAATGTTGATTTATATAGAAAGTAGGAATACAGTATTAGAGATTGGTAATCAGGAAATTTGAATTCTAGGTTCTAACTAAGCACTACTACTAAGGAACTGTGCCAAATATTTTCGTAACCTCTCTAGGTCTCAGACTATTAAAAAAATGGAAGTGGGAGGGTTGATTTTATATTCCATTCAAGAAATTATGATTTGGTTCATATGAGCAAAGGCTTTTACCCAAAAATAAATATATAAAATATCCACGTGTCTACATGTTAATGTCAGTTAAAAAAGAGAATTACAAACCATTAGGCACTGAAAATTCAAATTTAAAAATTTTAGTGCCTCATAAACAAATACTTTAAAAAAAAATTTAAGGCCAGGCAAAAAATAAAGAATAATTACATGTGTTAATGAAAGCATAATCACAACAGGAAACCAAACAGCTAATTAAGCCCCAGTTTTTGCCTCAAAAATATTATAAATTAATGCTTTCTCTATTTTAGAATGTTGATAACTAATACCCTGCAGAAACACTAGAAATGTGATGCTATACAATTAACACAAAATCACTAATTGATTCTGAAATTAAGCACACTTCATTCAGGAAAGCCAAAATCAAATTATTTTTATAAGATGCAATTCTATAACTTATGAAAATGTTCAAAGACAGGATCCTAAACTGAAAGTGTAGGACTATAAAATGGGTAAAGATTGCACGGGAGCGGTTACATTTCTACTTTTGTCCTTTATGAAATTCACTTGGCAATAAAGAAATCATAAAAGGGTTATGTAACTCTATCTTCAAATTTTTAAAGTCAAATATAAAAGTGAAGAAGGGAGAGGAGGCCCTAGAGCTTAGGGCTGCCCAACGAACATACTCCTTCGATAGTAGAATTCTGTATTGAGAGAGGAAAATCCTTATACTCAAACAACCTGTAAATAAATAGGTCTTTGATCATAGACTTTTAAGTCACTCACCAAGAGAATCAAGGAATTTTAATAGGACTGTACTAAGGTTCTTTCTTAGAGAATATAAAACATGGGGTACCTATATATTTGCCCAAGACCACAATATAATTTTTTCAATCCCCAAACTAATTGTTATAGATCAAACAGATTTGATTTAAGGTGAAACCTTACTCCTGAAAATTATGAAGCACAAAATATCAATTAAGATCTTCAAATAGGCCATCAAATTTGTTTTTTAAAAAAATTTCTTACTGTAATGAAGTCATTCCCTTTAACCATTCTTCCTTGGTAAAAAATCCCATGCTTTCAGCCTCCAATTTCCACGCTAAAACTAACATAATAATCTGGAAAGAACAGAACATAAAGGATAGGGGAAAAGTCAGCATAGAGATAATCATGTCTATATTTATCATGGAGAGCATTTTTACACAACTACTTCCATCCTTCAACTATTAAAGAGTACAACCTCTGGAATTATTAACTATATACAAAGAAATTGAGATGTGCCAATTTCTTAAAAGTAAAAAGTTCTAACAGTTTCTGAAGGTAGAATCTCTTATTCTATTACATATAACATTTGTATCAAGAAAGAACACATTTGCCCAACTTAAACTGATTAAAAATACCCTAAATGCAAATTTACAATATTAAACATGAAGAAATAAAATCTTCATACAAGATTAAAGTGTCTCGATTTTTAGTAATTTACGAATATGCTATACCCCACTTATATGCCATTCTACTTAGAAATAAAACATACATTTTCAGGTTCAACACCAATGTCTTCACAAAATTTTTCCATTCCTTCTGGCCCTACAACTTCATCAGGACCTTCAAAGACAAAAATAATTAACATATTTTGTTATAATATCAACATAAAACATAAATCGTCATGCTAAAGGTACCCATGAACACACCATAATATTTTGCAAATAATTAAATTTGAATTTTGGCATAGCTTTGATAAGTATAAATATTTGCTACAGGATTTAAAATTTAAAATTTGTGAAGTATTCTTTGAACACCAGATTACAATATGAAATTAAGAAAATTTAAAAAGCAGCAAAGAAATACTCCATTAGTATCAATCACGAGTTAGTACAAAAACTCAAACCAATCCATTAAAAAAAAAATTCACTGAGAGCCTACTCTGAATAAAATTTTTGACAATGCATGAATATGAAAAAACATAAGGCAGCTGGAGCTTCTTAATCTACTGGAATATCAGAACCAACACAAAGTTCAATACAGTAATCAGAAGGGGAATATATTTACCTATAAAACAGGCCATTTATTACCCTTTTGAAATATACTCAAATATAATTTAATTATTGAAAAAGACAAACGTATTTTGAAAATAATGACTTATGGAAATTACTACATTCCATTTCCAGAAAGAGCTATTTTCCTTATCATCTTGGTTCTAAAACAGACAGCAAGCATTGATGTCACCTTAATGTAGAAACAAAAGTTTAATCTTTCAATTAGCTAGTGTCTATCATTCATCCAAAAATTAATTACTGGCATTTAACTTGTTCCTTATTTTACACCCTTAGCAACATTAATAAATCAATACATCAATTATCATTTTTTCAAAATGTTATCAGATTCCCAAAATATAGTAATTACATCATCACTAGGTCTCTTTTGTGACTGGATAAGAATAAAACAAATTTTGTAATAATATGAGAAATGTGTTTACCACTATGGGATTTTGAAAATATAATCTTAAGATATTATTCTTAAGAGTCAAGAGAAGCCTCTATTTTCCTTTTTCAAGGATGAAAATCCTCCAGCTTTGTAAACCATAGACTAGACCAAGGCTGCTCAGGTAACTTTGACAGCACCATATTTAGGTTACTAGCACAACATAAAGTCAATACATTCTTGCTGCCTGAGATCCAAGCTGCTAAGATGACATTAATACTGGTCTGAAGCCAAAACCGTTTTTAATTTTTTTGTGTAACATGTTAAGTGTTATTAGGTTTAAATAAGTACTAACAATGCACTCGTGTTAAAAGGTGAAGTGGGTGATTAATTATAGGGCGCTTTCTCTTCCTTTACATATTTGGAGAATTGTTTAAATGAGAATGTGTTAATTTTATAACTTAAAAGGCATACATATACAATAAAGGTGTTAAAATGCATAAATGAGTATGTATTCTTATATATGATTGAAAGAAAACAAAAATCAGATTTGAAAATTTAAGAGGCCCAGGCGCGGTGGCTCATGCCTGTAATCTTGGCACTTTGGGAGGCCGAGGTGGGATTATCACTTGGGCCCAGGAGTTCCAGACAAACCTGGACAACACAAGGAGACCCCATCTCTAGGGGAAAAAAAAATAGCCTTGTGCGGTGGTGCCAGTCTGTGGTCCCAGCTACTCAGGAGACTGAGGTGGGAGCATTGCTTGAGGCCAGGAGTTTGAGGCTGCAATGAGCCATGATCACGCCATTGTACTCCAGCCTGGGAGAGAGCAAGGCCCTGTCTCAAAAAAAAATAAAAAATAAAAAATTAAGGGAAAAGACAAACGGTTTTTTTAAAAGCCACGATGTGAATATATTGTAAATTTTTCTAAAGCATCAAGAAAACATACTTGCTCTCAAAGTTGCCATTAGTGATTCAAAGAGAAAGCTTTAGAGGATGTCTAGAAACATCAGCATAAGCCAGGAGCAGTGGCTCACGCCTGTAATCTCAGCACTTTGGGAGGCCGAGGCAGATGGATTACGAGGTCAGGATTTCAAGACCAGCCTGGCCAAGATGGTGAAACCTTGTCTCTACTAAAACTACAAAAATTAGCCAGATGTGGTGGCAGGTGCCTGTAATCCCAGCTACGCAGGAGGCTGAGGCAGGAGAATCACTTAACCTAGGTGGCAGAGGTTGCAGTGAGCCGAGATTGCGCCACTGCACTCCAGCGTAGGTGACAGAGCGAGACTGTCTCAAAAAATATAAAAAATAAAAAAGAAATATCAGTATAGCCCCCCTAGAAACTGGAGGATTACTTGGTGATTACTAATTAAAATTTGGTTAGAAGCAAGTCAAATGAGATTACATAGAGATATAATACCTTATAACTTAGATAAGGTCTGTAAATGTTAACTGACTTTGCCAAAGTGATGTAAATAGTAACAGATCTAAGTCTAAAGCGAGGTCTGTAACTAATGTGCTTTCCCCGGACTGCAAAATGTTAATCCTTCCAATACCATTGCTTCCAATCTTTCTAATAAAACTACTCTCTGGGTAAAACCTCTGGAGCTAAATTTAATTAACTCTTTTGGACAACTAGGTTTCCACTCAATTGAAGAAGCTATGGAAATGATTTTGTTCATACTGAGTTCACTCTACTCCACCAGCTAGGTACTATATTAGGACTATGCAATTCCAACCTTATTTTTTGACTCTATGAGACTTTAAAACTGCCCTTTCACTTTCCATGTTTTCAATTACCATAGGCCAGTATACTACTGAATCATTAATTTAAATATCACTCAAGAATGAGGTCTTGTGAAAGAACAAAACCAACAGCCTTATCACACATGATACCATAGTAACAAGTTTAGTGATATTTTCAAAACTAAAAGAAAAACACCATCAATTTCCTGATTTCTTTATAACCATAAAGAAATGTTCCTAGCTATATCTGCAAGGCCTAAAACCATGCCAGCCATAACAGATGCTTAGGGGAAAAAAAAAAAAATGCTCAGTGACACAGCACCTTCAACATGAGCTACGTAAGAATCATTAATTTTGGAACACTGTAAAAAACACACAACCAGTAAATCTGATGCTGTAATGCTATTACTGTTTTAATAATAATAACATTTGAGTTCTGACTATATACCAGGTATTGTGCTAAGGGCTTTACATGTATTATTCTCAGTAGGCAAAATTATTGCCTTCATTTTAATACGGACATACCCATTTCAAGACAGAACAGTTACTGTTTATTTGGCAAACAAATGGTTCCTCCCTAATCAGGTCTCTGCACAAAGTGGTCTCCACAGAGAGGCCTTCCCTAACCACTCTATCTGAAAGTCCATCTAACCCTTCTTTATTCTCTATTCCTGAACCTCACCATATTTATTATCCTTATAACTCCCCACAATCTGTACTTATCTTGCCTACATACCTGTTTACTGACTGTCTTCCTCACCAGAAGGCAAGTCCCCCAAAGGCAGGGATCTTGTCTGACTTGCTCAGCACTATATATCCAGCACTCAGCACAGTGCCTGACTCAAAACAAGTGCTCAATATTTATTGAATGGATGACAGAAATTAACCAAGAGTACCAATATTTTCTTTGCAAAAGTGAAAATTAGCTTAAATAAAAAATAAACATAAAATGTCTATTATAATAAAATGTTTATAACTATATATAAACATTATAAAATTTAAATAAAAAATACATAAAAGCATAGTAGTTAAAAGCATGGACTTTAGAATCAGAAGGACCTGGGTTTGAATCCTGGCTCTTGTCACTATATGATCTTGGGCAAATTAATTAATCTAAGTCTCAGTTTTCTCATCTATAAAATGAGGGTATGGCCAAGCACAGCAGCTCATGCCTGTAATCCCACCACTCTGGGAAGCTGAGGCAGGTAGATCACTTGAGCCCAGGAGTTGGAGACCAGTCTGGGCAACATCGTGAAACCCCATTTCTTTTTTTCTTTTTCTTTTTTTTTTTTTTGAGGCAGAGTCTCACTCTGTCACCCAGGCTGGAGTGCAGTGGCGTTATCTCGGCTCACTGTGAGCTCCGCCTCCTGGGTTCACGCCATTCTCCTGCCCCAGCCTCCCAAGTAGCTGGGACTACAGGCGCACACCAACACGCCCGGCTAATTGTTTGTGTTTTTGGTAGAGACAGTGTTTCACCATGTTAACCAGGATGGTCTCGATCTCCTGACCTCGTGATATGCCTGCCTTGGCGTCCCAAAGTGCTGAGATTACAGGCGTGAGCCACCGCACCCGGCTGAAACCCCATTTCTACAAAAAATTTAAAAAATTAGCCAGGCGTGGTGGCACATGCCTATATTCCCACCTACTAGAAAGGCTGAGGTGGGAGGATGGCCTGAGCCCAGGAGCTCAAGGCTGCAGTGAGCCATGATCACAGCACTGCACTCCAGCGTGGGCGACACAGTGAGACCCTGTCTCAAAAAATAAAGTCGTAGTGGGGAGGTGGTGATAATACTACCTACTTAATAGAACAGTCACAAGAAAAAATAATATACCTAGGACAATTCCTGGAATAATGCAATTATTAGGTTGGCTATTAAAAATGCTAATATAGTAAACAAATGTTTAATTAGAATCTTATGCTACCTAGAAAAGTTCCTAGTTGAGGCAAATATTTTCTATTTCTATTGTATCTAGTAACCTTTATAAGTGAAATAAGATGGGTGACCTTTTGATTATATATCATTCATACCAGTAAAACTGGCATTTGGGATAATGGGTCAACATTTTAAATGGAGGTCAGTAAGAAATGAATTCCCTTCATTTAAATTGGGTTAGTGGTTGTCTTGGGATGCCAGTAATAGCATTTATTTCTGGTCTAGAAAGAATCTGTTCTGTTACTAAACAATTTTAAAATTGTACTTTGGGATCACTCAGCTGATTCCAACAGTAAAGTTACTGCCCCCCTTTCAAAATAGTCTCACATTCCATACAATTAGCCTAAACTTATACCTCAAGTTCAAAGTATACTACTTTAGATCTTAATGTGGATGAGCACTAAATATAAGGCAATAGCTACATATACACTTCCATTTTAAACAAACATTTTGAGAATGATGGTGATTAAAAGAAGGAGGAAAAAAAGTGAAGCAGGTTAAAAAAAAGGAAACAGGGAAAAGAAAAAAGCTTTAAAATCAATAACTCCAAAAAAACAAAACTATTCTAAGGGGAAAAAAATTCCATATATGTTTATGAGATAGTATAAGTGTTCTTTTGCATATATTTGCTTAACTCTTCAGCCCCATCTCTGGCTGGCTTTGACTTTCGCCTCTAAAACACAACCCCATCCTGGGCCTAGGGCTCTTCATCCACCAGTTACAAGATTTAGCTGAGGTTAAGTTAGCTCCTCTAGAAAACTCCCATGACACTTTAAAAGCTGGGTTATATATCCCTCCTATGAACTCTCACAGTGTATCTTCTGAATACAGTATTTATCACACTGTATTAATATCAGTCTATTTATTTTCTTACTATTGCATCTCTAGTAGAAGTGGATGGCTAAATGATAATTGTTAAAAAGTAAATGTGTTGTACAATTATAACTGAGGGGTTTAAATCTTTTACTATGTCTCCCCAAAAGTTTCAGAAAATGTTAGTTCAGAAAAATTTCAAAAAGAGAATATTGAATAGAAATGTTTTGTTATGTACTTTGTGTTTTCCACAATATCAAATACAAAAATGTTTTATTGTGTACCTTTTATTTTCCAGAATACTACTTTAGCCAATAGATGTAAATAAGTGAATCCGTCTTTGTTTACACGTTTTATTAATAATAAATGAGTTCTTCCCTCCCAGTAAATATATACCGAATATATATTTAAAGAAATATCAGCCTAAATTGGCAACAAATTTTTAGTCTACCCACAATCTTCAGTCCTGACCCTCATCCCAGTACACAGCACTAACACATAGCAGGCCTGTAACAGATAATTTGTTAAATGAATAAGCCAAATAAACTTTTTAAAGCATATGACTAATATCTTCTTATATTAATTTCATTACCTGCATATTCATAAAACCAAGCCAGGCACTTCTTGCTTGAAAAATGTTCCTCTCCACTTATTAGTCTAGCAGGGGGTTGGGATCTGCAATAGCTTAGAAAACACACAGACGCCTAAGATTTTTATCACATCTCAACTCTTAGAGAAAAACTAAGTTCAAAATTAACTACTTCCACTCACATTAAACAAAGGTTTTTTTTTTCTTCGGTTGGCATTGTTGGAAAAAAACTGAAGTTGTTAAGTAATTGCAACTTGAAACAGTAGTCTATACATAAGAATTATCGGCTAACAAAACCCAAATACCTTTTCACTCAGTATCAAAATCCAAAAATATCAGTAAGTTATTTCCGCACATTTTAAAAGACTACAAAGAAGTTCAACCTAGTAGGTGGGAAAGTATAAATATTTATTTTGATTCTATTGATTTGCATAGAAATTCTATTTGTGTGTAATAGATAAATATTTGAAAACAAACGCTTACAAAGTATATTTTGATACTTAATGAATCAATATTTCAAAATAAAATGTTATATTAAGAGTTGTTTTATCACCTAAGCTTAAATAGATTTTTAAAGATAAATGATGACTTAGGACCTAAGGGTATATTAAATTACACAGATTTAAAAAAAACAACAAAACACTAAAAGTTAACAATAGTCCAAATAATTGGGACAAGGCTATTTAATCCTAGGTTCTGTTCATTCTGTTTCATTTTTTTCATAAAATCATTTTCATTGTTTTTCATAAAATAACTAAAATTTGGTAAGTTCAAAATGGCCTCTAGAATTTAATGGCCTTCAGAGAAACTTTTTTCAAGGAACTCAAATAATTACCCTACCACAATGATATAGAAATGATAGAACTTCTGTAACTGAGTAATGTAAAGTAAGAGTATGATATTTAAAAATTTAAATTGATAGAGCAAAGTATCACCTGAGTTCTAATAATACTGCCTGCTCAGCTATCTTAATGTACTTAACTTAAATAATTTTAATACATTATATACTTAAGATGGCCATGAGATATAGTACAAAAATGAATAATAATTTGCCTATATCTTATAAAAATGTGAGCTACTAAAGTAACCATGTCAAATTCTAATGTTGACAAACAAGAGGTGTATGTATCATCGTTCACATTAATAGCCTAATACTCCATAGACTCCTTTACCAAAACACAGTAATGAGGGAAAAAAGTCGACCAATTACAAAAAAGAAGATGCAGACTATGTAAGTCATCTACCTCACAGTTTAAGCAGATCTCTCTTTAAGGAGAGCTCTATCATTATTTCCTTCTTATAATCCTGGCTACAGTCTTCTTTCAATAGTAGCATCTGAAGTTGTCATATCAAGTGCCAACCATTGATGAAAAGGCAGCTAATATGGTTATTTTTTTAAAAAAGCATTTCTCAGTCGGGCGAGGTGGCTCACTCCTGTAATCCCAGCACTTTGGGAGGCCGAGGCGGGCGGATCGCGAGGTCAGGAGTTCAAGACCAGCCTAGTCAACATAGTGAAACCCCGTCTCTACTAAAAATACAAAAAATTAGCAGGGCGTGGTGGCGGGCGCCTGTAATCCCAGCTACTCAGGAGGCTGAGGCAGGAGAATCGCTTGAACCCGGGAGGCGGAGGTTGCAGTAAGCGGAGATCGCGCCACTGCACTCCAGCCTGGACAACAGTGGAAGACTCCGTCTCAGAAAAACAAAACAAAACAAAACAAAAAAACAAAAAAACCATTTCTCACACCAAAATTGCAGTTTTTTTGTAGCATAAATTTTGCTGTGATGCCTCCATGATATGCTACAAGGGGATCAAAGAGCTACTACTATATAGTTCTGCCTTGTCTTCTTTCTTACCAGTAGGACAGAGTACAAGAGCTCACAAATTATTTAATTTATGCTGAGAGCTAACAGCGTCCTGAATGCTAGAAGACAAAAAGCATGCAGGGCCTTTCCAACTCTGCACACAGGGACTTGGCATAGGTGAGGCACTATACTTCCAGAAAATGGGGCTCCTGCAATTTAAAAGGCCTCCTGCTGGGACCTTCCGGGTTAGGCCACTCCAAATACTAAATATGGAGGCCAATTATAGCATACAAGTTTTCCTTTCTACCATTCCCAAGACAGTTGTCAAGATTCCTTATGTTCTGCTTTCTTCACACTCTACAAAGAAATTCTAGAAGTGACCCTTCTGCGGATATGTACTCACTTCTAAGTCTAGAAAAAGGCAGAGGAGCGATACGGGAGTAGGGGATCGAGGGTCGGTTGTGGGGTGGGGGTGGGGGGAAGCGCAATTTACATATGCATCTGTTCCCCACCCTGCAGGGCACGTAGACTCAACGTGGGCGGCTCTTCTAGTCTCTCCATAAACGCCAGCGTGCACACACTCGAACACGAGGTCGGGTCGGGCGCGGAGACTCGCGGTGTTCGGCACCTACAGCCTAGCTCGATCAAAGGGGCCTCACCTGTCTCCAGCCCCAGCCCGGCAGGCCGGGCCCGACTCCTTTTCCTCCAGTTGTCCAGCAAAGGAGGGAGGAGGGAAGCTTGAAGGGTGGGGGGAGATGGTACCTGGAGATTTTACACTTTTTGAGGCCTCCGTCTTCCGCTACTGCTGCTGCCACCCCAGGGGATTTTCTCTTCTTCTTCACCGGCATCTTCCGCCCTCCCCGGCAGGGTGGGCAGGGGAGCCGGGGAAGGGGGTCCCTGTCCGCTGGAAGCCCCTCAGCGCTGGCACCCAGTTCCCAGAGACAGCAGCAAGCGGAGGAGCAGAGTCGCCAGCCCGCACCGGCGCGGCCCAGCCCGGCCGCCGCCCGCTCCCAGGTATCCTCGTCGTCTTTCTCTGACCGGGACAGGGCTGGCTCCTCGCCGGTGGACACTGCGGTTCGTTCTCACCGGGAGGAGATAACGCGGACAGCGCGGCAGCTCCACCAGTCACAGCAAGCAAGAGGCTCAGCCTAACCCGGAGGCGAATCGCTGAGGCCCGGAAGTGACGCAATCGCGGAGCCGGTCCCGGGAAGGGGCGTGGTTCCGGTTAGCCTCTGCCACTCGTAGGTAGGCCAGGCAGAGCGAAGCTATCTGACCCGTCGACTGCGGCAGTCCGCGGAATTCTGTATCCTGTCCAGGGTATCCTGACCTTTCTCATGAAGCTTCTACCGCGCTCTGATGCTGGCAGTCACCGCCAAAAAGTGAAACTACTAATACTTTGCAGTTGACGTTAAAAACAACCTGGTAAAGTAGACCAAGTTCCACTTCTGAGCTCTTCCACACGATAACCTCACCTGAAGTGTTCCCACCCCGTAAATGCATTGTCACCCTGTGTCTTGCGTGGTTTTTTTATGGGCCTGTGATCAGCCACCCACTCCCCCTTCTCCCTACCTTTGCATATCACTTTGTCCTGTATTGAAACTTAGCTCTGCCATTATTTCCACAGAGCTCACCTCTCCGATAAGAGACAGTAGGTGACTGCGACTCAGTAGAGAGAAATTTGGGGGACAGTTCTAAGGAGCCTCCCCCTAGACCTTACTACCCAAAACACACTGTAATCTATTCATCTCCACTTAGGTGGAAATACTGTTTTTAAATAATGGTTATTGTATGTAAAGACATAGTAGAAAGTCGTTAGTAATTCTGTTGGTAAAATAAATTTATCTCTGCAAACCAACTGTGATGGGAGAAGACTAAAAGTCTTTGAGTAATAGTTGAAGTGGTTCCTGTGAAAACTACCCTCACAATGGCACCCTAATCTGGTCAATCCGAATATCATATTTCCTTAGTGTTATTAATTGGTTCAGGATGGACACATACTCAGGCCAGGCCAATGAGTGCCAATGACACAAAATTGAACCACCAGGAAGCAATTTTATTTCCTATGGATTTGAACCAGAGAAGGTATGGAGAATCAAGCCAAAACTCAGAAGAGACCAGTATCAAGCAGAAAAATAGAAAAACCAGGATGTGATTATATGATATGAGCCCAAAATCCATGATATGCCCTGGAATTTTCACTTATGTGAAGCAACAAATTTCACTATTTTGCATATTTAGTTCAATTCTCTGTTACTTAAAACCAAAAGAATGTCAAAGTATATGATCCTTCAACCCATTTAAAAATGCCTGAGGCCAAAAACAATCAAAACAGAATCAGATAAAGTCTCTAAATAGAACTACCATCTACAAAAAGTACAGGACAGAGGAACATGTTAAATACCCAATGCAATCAGCAATATCTAGACGTCAGAAAAGTCTACAGGACAATGACCCAAATTCTGCAACAAATTATTAGGACGAGAGGAGAGAGAAGGAAATTAAAAGACTTAAAGGATATGTCAATCATTTTCAGTATGCAGTTCTTATTTGAATTTGACTCACACAAACAGTTTAAACAATATTATAACATCTCTGTGGCAATTGGAGATGTTAATGCTGGCTGGATATTTGATGAAATTCTAGAACATGTAAAACTTATTTATAGCAATGGCATATCAGTGACACTTGGGGACAGGGATGGAGTAAGTCGGGGAAGACTGACTGCAAAGAAACACAAGGGAACTTTTTGGGTAATGAACATATTCTATGTCTTGATTGAAGTAATAGTATATATACTTGTCAAAATTCATTGAATTGTACACTTAAAAATTGATATTTTTATGCATATTCTTCCTAAATAAAATTTATATAAAATGTGTAAAACAAAACACAAAATAAACGATAATGACAAAACTATTAGAGATAGCCAAGCTTATTTCTTCAACTGGTGAGCTGCAAAAGCTAAACAGCCCCTTTTCCCAAGGAGGACCAAAGAAATGGAATAAAACCTAAAGGATAGAAAGAAAGATCTCAGAGGATGATGTTAAAGGGGTGTCCTTCCACAGAGTAGAATCAGGGCCTGATCAAAGAGTAGGGAATTTCATAATGCCTGTCTTGCAGGCTACCAGCATTGCTATAGACCAAAGACCACTGCACATCTCATCTTCTGTTCTTTTTTAAATAGGAATTTTTTTATTGTGATAATTGTGTCCCTTCTTCACCATTATTTATTGGGCGAGACTGGGAAGTAGATTATTGCTTCTTAGTTCATAGGCCATTGGACCATAAGGAATCACTTTCAAACTAAGGAAGACCCCACTATACCTGGAAATCCTGGACATTGAGCTGAATGCAGTGACTGGATAGGAGCCTACTCACACCCATAGAATACTCTGAGAAAAAGACAAAAGGCTGGATCTATGTGTGGTATTCATTTAGTCTATCTATTCAAAAAATATTTAATCATCACTTCAACCAGGAGCTTTACTGGGCTTAAGAATATAAAAGGCAGACATGACTCCTGCAATCATGGAGCTGCCAGTCTGGAGGGAGAAATACAGTCATGCACCATGTAATGACATTTTGGTCAAGATATGCATATGTGATGATAGTCCCTTAAGATTATAATACTGTATTTTTACTGTGCCTTTTCTATGTTGAGGTATGTTGAGATACACAAATACAATTGTGTTAAAATTGCCTACAGTATTCAGTACAGTACCATGCTGTACAGGTTTGTAGCCTAGGATCTATAGGCTGTACCATATAGCCTAGATGTGTAGTAAGCTATATCATCCAGGTTTGTATAAGTACACTCTATGATGTTCACACAATGATGAAACTGCCTAATGACACATTTCTCAGAATGTATTCCTGTCAATAAGCAATATATGACTCTATGTATGCTATCTGCATTTAAGAGAATTATATGAATAGGAATTAGGGTTCATAATCTATGCTTGTCAATGATATTAAAGGGATGGCAATTTCTGGGTCATGTAGACCATTCTCATCCATCTACCTCTTCATTCTCTTGTCTGGTCAGTACCTTCTGCTACTGCCAAAACTCCATTCCCAAAAGTTGGCTCTTCATCATCCCAGTTACTCTCACAAAGGGGCATATTGATAGCCTTGCTACCTATGAGAAGTATAGAAATGCCTAGTTATGTGGCTTTAATATTTTCCGCTGCTCACCAATGCATACATAGTGCATGGTTTTGCATCTAAAAGATGCCTCTAATACAGAAACAAACTATGACAGAGTACTGTGGCTCTCTGGCGTGCAGTAGAATTTTTTAAATGAAGGTAATGACAAGGAAAGGAGGGATGAAGTAGTTACCTCAAGCAGAAGCCTGTGTGTTCTGGTTTCAGATCCAAAGAAGACACTCAAGTGACTTTAGGAAAGGCAGATAATTTCCTTTATCTTTCATCTTATCCTACTATTATACAGAAGGATGTAGGAAAAAAACAACAAAAATAATACTTATGCTGAATAGGGAAGTAATTAAGCAAGAAGACTGAGACCCAGTTCTATTATCTATTTGGCATCTTGGTCACATATACATCCCTTAGCTTTTGGGAGTTATAAAACAAAGCCATGAAAAACATCTTTTAAAATAGTTATATCTCTGTCAAGGTATCCAAAAATAGTACTCTAAGATGTGTTAATTTATATATTCCGTACATAGTTTAGTTTTTCTTAACACCTCTTTAAAATAGGACTTTCCTACTTGGGAGAATAACAAGCAACACAGACATTAAGTGATTTATGGGATGCCGCGTTATTGTGGTCCTGGATCTGTGCAGATGCTCTCCCTTCCATATATTAATGTTGATTTTTAAAACAGCATTGTAGTTTAAAATTTTCTGAAATGTTTTCATGCACATAAATCTACAGAAAGATAACTCTAAGAGAATAGTAGAAATGGGATGTCAAGACAGGATTTTTTGTTTTGGCATTTCAGTATAGCCTACAAGAACTCCTTGTGTTTTAGAGAGGCCCAGAGGTGCAGAACTGTGTAACACATGACACTTACCCCCTACACCCTAAAGCGGTGTGCCAGACCACATCAATTTTAGCTTGGCTGTGACTGTGGTTCACTCTGGGATCTAGACTGAGGGAACAGTCACTACCTAGAACACTGCTTGTCATCATGACAGAGAGAAAGAACAACATGGTAAACCCCATGCTGCCTCTCGAGGATTCTGCCCCGAAGTGACACATTAATCCTGTTCAAGTCATATGGCTACACCTGAGGTCACGAAGGCAGGAATGTATAATCCTCCTGCAGAGAGAAACATCAAGTAAAGGTAAATACAGCCTACTACAGTAAGAGACTGGACTGAAATTTTGTTCAAAGCATAGGGAAAAATGAGTTCACAGTGCAGTTTTAAAGAGGCAGTAGGAAAAAGCATAAGATTGGTTTCGGCTTATACCTCACCGTGGCAGTTTATATTCTTCAAAGGTGGTCACAGCAATATCTCTCATCCCGCATATTCTAGAAACTTACCATTTTCTATCAAAAAGTGAAGTCTAGTTGAAAAAAAAATCAATATTGGTTCATTAATTGTGGGAAATGTACCATACCAATGTAAGACATTAGTAATAGGGGAAACTGGGTGTGGGATATATGAGCAGTTTCTGTAGTATCATTGCAATTTTTCCACAAAATTAAAACTCTTCTAAAATAAATTATTAAAAAGTCACAGTGAATGGGAAAAAATAAAATTTAGAAAATAGTAAAGTACAGGAAGAAAGAGTAATGATTCAAAGGAGCTGCCTAGGTTGGATGCTTTTGGAAAGGTAAGAATCTAAAAAATTCTGGATGTGGGATCATAGGTAGAAAGCAATGTCTTGTATATCAGCTGGCCAAGGACAGAGCAATTTCAACTTGAAACCTAACCAGGAAGACTAAGAACAAGTGCTCAGGTGGGAAATTGTATTAAGCAGTACACCTGATTTGCTTTCCCATATGTGAATATGTACCCCAAATGAAGAAAAGTAGTTCAGGCCAGGTGCCGTGGCTCATGCCTGTAATCCCAGGACTTTGGGAGGCCGAGGTGAGTGGATCACTTGAGGCACGGAGTTCGAGACCAGTCTGGCCAACATGGACAAAACTCTGTTCCTACTTAAGATACAAAAATTAGCCGGGCGTGGTGGCGCATGCCTGTAATCTCAGCTCTGCGGAGGCTGAGGCAGGAGAATCTCTTGAACCTGGGAGGTGGAGGTTGCAGTGAGCCAAGATCATGGCACTGCACTCCAGCCTAGGTGACAAAGCAAGACTCTGTCTTAAAAAAAGTAGTTCACAGAACCAAAATTACTGGCAGAGGTTGTATTGTTTTGATGACTTGCTGCAGAGAACTCTCTTTTTGTTTGGATGAGATGGTAGAGAAGACCAAAATTGAATGGAGACAGCTTGCACTGGGTATGTTCTTAAGTGTAGTTTCCTAATTTTGGTATTTGCTGAATAGGCATTTATCACACTATACACTTCCAAGACACAACATTGGAAAGTGGCATAGTGTAAAGGGTTTGTTAAAATAAGAACCACCATTAGACTGATGAATTTCCTTTTTAACTTTGCAAACTTGATAAAACATTTAACCATGTTGTGACTCAGTTTTGTTCTTTGTAAGATAAAATAATAATACTTGCCTTGTCTAGACATCACAGCATTGTGGTGTTGAAAAAAATGAGAAAATAAATGTTAAATAAATGTTTTGATAACAATGTTATCAAAATTGCTAAAGGGTACAAAACCACGTATCAGTTGAGGTCTTTAGAGTACATTAAAAAAAATCAAATTCTATATTTAGCAAGAGGATATATTTTGAAGTATTTTACAGAATCGAAGGCGTTGCAATGAAGGAGATATGTAAAAGGAGTGAGTTGTCTTGGTTTTTATCCTCACCCAAATTCTGATAATGGAGCTTTCTTATCTATATCACTACCACCTTTTTGATGACTTCATCTTTAGTTGCAGGGATATTAACAATAACCATGTTTTCAGCCATTGAAAATAGGGTCATCTACACTGGGCAGTTTGAATGGGATTCAGCAAATTCTTGGGCCATGGCTATGCATGACTTCTTTGGAAAATCCATAGGTAACATGTGAGCAGTTATGGAAAGCCACTGGTGAGGACCACTCAGCACAGAGAAGATCAGTTCACATGATTGCAGCAGAGGCAGTTATTCTTAGAAAGGCAGTTAATGGTCTGCAAAGAGTCGGACATTTATTTGGCACCCACCTTGCTCTCATCTCTGACAGTGATAGTGTTGGTGTCTCTTGATGCTGATGCTGTTCCTCATTATGTGTTCCTCAGAGGCCTATTCCCTCATCTCTAGTTTCACAACAAAGACCTCTTCCAAGTTCAAGCCCTATCCAACTTTTGAACTCTATTTCTAGCCAAGATGACCTTCAATTGTTATGGCATAGCATCTGTGATCTTCCTCTTTCAGGGCCTGAACTTGTAATTTGCAAAAGCCTTCTTGTTTATAAAGAAAACATAGCTTATGAGAATCAACAGTTTTTGGTTTAAATAGCATTTTTTAAAATATTGTGGTATTTCAAGAGTA
Organism: Pan paniscus; assembly: GCF_029289425.2. NCBI lineage: Eukaryota > Metazoa > Chordata > Mammalia > Primates > Hominidae > Pan > Pan paniscus. The sequence continues at coordinate 103,897,434 of NC_073258.2, forward strand.
TGTTTTTAAAGTAAATAGTAAGCCAACTGTATTTCTTTCCATTTCTGATTTACAGTTTATAATTTTCTTTTAGATAATGACACTGACTATAATGATCATGAGCAAGAATATAGAGAAAACAAAAATAGAACAAAATATAACAATTCTTTCAAGATATTATCTCTCTATAGGCTAAACAACTAGAGAATTCTTAGATAACTTCACTGAACTCTTTCACATTTCATATGCAGTTAAGGCTTCCACTGCACATCCTTCTGACACAACCTATACTTAGGACCAGATGCATAATTTGTGGGACTCAGAACAAAATGAAAATGCAGAGCCTCTTGTTAAAAAAATTATGTAGTGCTCTGTGAGGACCCATCATCAAACCAACTGAGAGGCCTTTTTAAGCATGATGCCCTGTGACATTGCACAAGTTGCATGTGCATAAAATCTGCCCTGCATACACTTTAAAAACAAGTCAAGGCCCGATTGACCTATAGGTTCATTCAATGGAACACCAGATTTGTAAAGCACACTTAGTCAGAGAATGATATGTGTTGATAAAGTCATTCTTTCCTATTCCAGGGTACAATAAAGATTACATTTCCCTCACTTGAACCCGGGAGGTGGAGGTTGCAATGAGCTGAGATTGCACCATTGCACTCCAACCTGGGTGACAGAGCAAGACTCTGACAAAAACAAAACAAAACAAAACAAAAAAAACATTTCCTATCCACCCTTGAAGTCAGGAATTGCCATATACATCTGCTGCATGAGACTTCACTCTTTACCTGTCAATCAACCAGATTTAAATAACCCAGGAGATAATTCCATAGTCCTAGGGGATAGTGGAGCTACAAAATGGAAGAGGTCTAGATTCCTGAATCATCACATGGAAGACTGCCTGCCAAGTACCACATTGAATTGTCAAAAGAAGGAGAAATAAAATTCTTATGTTAAGCCACTGAAATTTGGGGGTTGTTATAATAACATTTGCCATACCTTGATTGTATCTGTCAGGACTAGGCTATGTTACAGTAACAAACACTAAAATATCACTATGCTTATCGTAACAAAAGTTTATTTCTTGTTCGTGGTAGGTTACTGAGAAAACCCTACCCATCCAAGCTAGTCAGGGAGCTAAACTGATAAAAACACTGTCTTGATTTATGCTTCCATGATTACCATGACAGTGAGAAAGAACTATGGTAAATCACATTGGCGTTTAGTATTTTTGTGTATATGTGATATATTACTTCTACATAGATTTCAGAGATCAAAGCAAGTCATAAGATCATACCTATCTTTAAAAAGAGCGGAGAAGTGCCAAGAAAGAGGAAAGCCAGAAACATTTGTTAGATGACAGTAACAACTACCACATGAATATAGATGTTGGTGCTTAGAATGAAGATGCTGCATGCAGAAACTTAAAATATGTTGTATAGAATTAGTGGTCATGCAACAGGCAGCAAAGAAACAGATTAGTAGGTTGATTATCTAGAGATTTTTAACGTGCCTTGTTAAAATATTCAGTGATACTTCCCAATGAGAAGTAGAAGGGAGACCATTAACCTAGTAAGAATCTAACTCTATGGAAAATAGCTAGGGGCAGAGTGATAGTGTGTATTGGCTACAGTTGTCTGCCTTTAGCAAGATTTACAAGAAAAATATGAGCCCTGATGAGAGCTGGTTAATCTTCTAGAAAGAATAGAAGGATACTAAGGAATCCTAGAGATCAAGGGTCTCTCAGGTTTAGAGAGGCTGACTGCTCCTAGTTTCTAAGTAATGAGAGATAAGACTGAAAAAAAGTTGTAAATGATAAAGGCACTGAAAGATCTCTCAGTTAATAAAAGTGATAGAATCTTTGGGCAAAGCTCAGACTAAGGGTTTTAACCTTGCCATTTAAACCTATTGTTTCATATAGCCTCAGGATAACCATCAAGTTGAGAGAGGGGGACTTGGGTATGAGTAAGCAAAAAGATCATTCTTTGGAATCATATATAGGAAATAACTAGAATATGGAATTTAGAATATGGAACTAAAAGCAAATACATTCGAAAGCCTACTAAGTTTGGAAAATAATTTTATTGTTAAATAAACTATGTGCCTGGACCAAAAAACACTGATTTTTTGAGCCTTAAAACAACTATCAAGCTCCCAGAGTTTCCCCAGAAGGAAGCTCAAATAACTTAAATTTTTAGTTTGTAGGTTGCTGAACCATCAGGAGCTACATTTCAACCTGATGGAAACAACTGCATCACACGGATACCTTAGAGATCCCTCTCTTTTCTCTGACAAAGGACTTCCCCAAACGTGTCTTCATTGACTTCACAGGCCCATTCCTGACAAGAACACTAGACACAGGATAGGAATAATTTCCAGTAGTTTCAGTGAATGTGTTCCTTAAAGGTGTAAAATCTCAAATTTCGTATTTGATTAGATATCTTTAGGGATTAAAGGTGCCAAGCCAATGCTTGAAAAATGAGAATTGTAACCTGATCTCTTTTACTTTAAATTTATCCTGAGCTACCCTGCTGAGTAGGTTGACACTGCCTAATTTTTGATGTTCTATTCTCATAGCAACAAGCTGTGATGTCAGAGAGTTATTTTATCACAGAATCTATCCAAAAAGATGCCAGGCTGTGAAGCAGAAAGTTCTGATTTAATTGCATGTTATTCAACAATCATTTTATGTAAATAAAAATGGAGATGGAAAGAAAGACTCAAAATAACAATTTATGTGAACATCTTTATTAATAGTTGCCATGGTGTAAAAAGCTTTCCCTTCAGCATTTACATCAGTGGGTATGTATTTCTTTTTAAATGACATTAAAGGACATTCAGGCAAGACTACTTCCTGCAAATAACAGATAAGCTAGATAATGCACACAGTAAAGAAAGCAACTTCAAACCATCTAAAAGTATAACTAGCATCATCATAGAGGAAAAGATTAACTAGTAATGTGATTTGAAATTGTTTATATTAAGGGCCTTAACACAGTTTTACTAGCATACTTTTTTATCCTGAATGGCAAAATTAAAAGCAATATCTTTACCAGGCAAGTAATTATCACATAATCTGGTATAAGTGCAACAAATTTCATTAAGACAGCATTACATAAAGCAGCTTTACAAACCTGCAAGCCTTTTGGGCCTGGTAGACCATGTAAATTAGTGAAATGGCCTGGGTGTAAGACAACGGGGTAGGTGGGTACCATGGCTGAAGCCAAGTGCATGCCCTATCTGCAGAAGTCTGGATGGGTTAGATTAGGCCAGAGCAACAAAGAAGCCAAAGAAGCTCAGTTGTTTAGGACAATACAATTTTCTTGCTTGTTCATACTACCTGTTAAAGGTCAGCTGGAGACTCTGTTCTTTGTCATTAGTGCAGCCACTATCTAGAACACTATTGGTTACTGTGGCAGAGTAAAAAGAAAGAGCACAGCTTCTTTAGCTTAGTGAAGCAGTATTTGTTTTTGTTAATTTGAAAAACATTAGGCCAGGCACGGTGGCTCATGCCTATAATCTCTTCACTTTGGGAGGCCAAGGCAGGCAGATCATTTGAGGTCAGGAGTTCAAGACCAGCCTGGCCAACATGGTGAAACTGGTGTATTCTCTACTAAAAATACACAAAAAAAAAAAATTAGCTGGGTGTGGTGGCAGGTGCCTGTAATCCCAGCTACTCAGGAGGCTGAGGCAGGAGAATCACTTGAACCCGGGAGGTGGAGGTTGTGGTGAGTCAAGATCGTGCCACTGCACTCCAGCCTGGGGGACAGAGTGAGACTCCGTCTCAAAAAAAAAAAAAAAAAAAAGAAAAAGAAAAACATTAGAAAGTGTGGTAGTTACTAGGGTTACTCTCAAATATTCTATAACTCACCTTTTGTGTACAAGGTATGGTTTCACTTACCTACCCACTTGCAGTAAGATGTGACCATGTGGTTTGCTTGGCCAATGAAATGTAAATGGAAGTGATGTGCAGAAACTTTGGGAGCCAGTATCTACTTTTTCACATGTTCTCTTTTCCCTCAATACCAGTAAGATGTACGGTCAAAAAGCAATGTGACTACTTAAGAGAATTCTTACATAAGGTAACTATAACCACAGCTCAAGAACTAGAAACAATTTTTACTAAAAAGTACTTGTACAGCATGACAAAGCTATACTTTTAAGAATATATATATATATATATATATATATATATATTCCTCCCAAGACTGGTATTCTTTTTATTTTAAAAGATAACAGTTTTAATAACAGTTAGAATACAGTCTTTGCTGTATTTCCTGCAATCCTTGCTATTAATATTTAAATGTATTTAAAAGTGACTGATATGTAATTTTTAAAACATAATGAAGCACTAACATTCAAATAAATGATATTTATTATCTGATAGAAAAGTTAAGATTTAAACTATTTAAATATACTGTCTGGATGTTCTCATAATGAAACACAGAAATATTATTTGCAAGAAGGAATGCTACCCCTTGATTTTGTTATCTTCTAATGACTGTTTCTGGTTCTCTTGTTAGAGGAGACAGGTGAAAATCATGCCCACATTATCACATTTCTGGGTATTCTCCCACTTCTTCAATGATAACATCATAGGACATCATTGGGGGAGGGGGTGACAAGAGTGCAGATATAAGAAATATCTTCAGCTACATGTTAGAAACCAATGAAGATTAACACCCTTGCTTACATATCTCCTTCCTCTTTCCCTGTATATTTTCAGTGCAATTGACTGCAGGAAGAATTGGCTCCCTGCTAGACCCAGAAGGAACAGTTAGCAATTACTGACTGATTTAGAAAGAGAGTCAGAAGAAATAGAATTCCTTTTATTCCACAAAGAGTCATAAAAATGTGTAAAGGTAAATATATTTAAGTATTTGAGGTAAATATCAGATTTCAGTGTAGAGAATCATCTTTGTTTGTTTGGGCTGCTATAATAAAATATCTTGGACTGGGTAATTTGTAAATAATAGAAACTTATTGCTCACAGTTATGGAGGCTGGGAAATCCAAGATCAAAGCAACAGCAGATTTGGTATCTGGTGGGAGCCTGTTCCTCCTAGGTGATGCCTTCTATATGTCCTCATATAATGGAAGGGGTGAACAAGCTCTATGGGTCCTCTTTTACAGGGGCACTAATCTGATTCATGAGGGCTCCATCCTCAAGACCTCATCACCTTCCAAAGCCCTACCTTTGGATATCAATTACTCTTTTGGTTAGAGTAGCCTAAATTGCCATAAAAATAGCCCACACAGTTTAATGTACAATGCCTCAAACACAACAAAGGTTATTTCTTGCTTATTTAACAACTGCAGACATTATTCCACTCTGTGATTCAGGATCCTAGGGTCCTACTCTTGGAAAGTTTTGCCATCCCTGTTGCTTTATTGTTATCTGCAACCAGCTGGCAAAAGGTAAAGGTATTCTCACTTCTTTAAAACTTTGCCGTGAAGACGCACACATTACTTCTTCTCACATTTTATTGGTGAGAATTAGTCACATGACCGCACCTGGATGGTAGCCACTTCTTAGCTATGGAAGGGAAAAATAGATTTTGGCGGATATCTGGCTAACACTGTGATATGGTATATAGAGATTGGCTCAGAATTGGATTTTGGTAGGAATCTTGGTTCTACCACTTACCATCTCTGTGTTTTTGTGTAAGTTATTTAATCTGTGAGGTTCTTTCTTCTTTATTGTATGCTTGATACAATGAATAAAGTCCGTATCTGTCTTTTCTTCCCACTCTGTGCCTCATTTTTCGTATATAGTAGTGAAAAGGAAACACAAAACTTCTATTTCATGGGGTTTACATGTCAACGGGAGCTTCCATGTTTGAGATCGGTGTTAAACTTGATTCAAACACAATTTCATAGTTTGTGGAAGCCCTAAGTTTCCTCAAGAGTTCTAAAAATTCTTGGGAGGATCACATACTCATGATCTCATCTGCTTTCTAGACTCATCTTCCTACATGTGTTGCCTTTTTATTTACCATATTGTTATGGAAGCTCAATTCAGCCATTTCATACATTTCCACCAAAACAACTCACCAGACCGAGCACTTGTGGGTAATGGAGACTTTCCTGAAGACCTTGGTAAGAGTGATAATGCTCATTGCAGAGCAGGAAACTCTGTAACCATAGTGGTCACTTTGGCTTTCAAAATCTTTTTATTAGCTACACAGTCATCTTGGGTTCCTGTTAGGATTTTTTCCCTCACCCAGTGGTCAGCATCCCACCTCACTGTTTGGATGTTTTCCCATCCAGTGGCCAGACTCCCATCTCTCACTGTTTGGATATTTCATGAGAATTTACATTCATTTCCTTTTATAATTTAGAGCAGTTCAGCTTTTTTAAGTTCCCACTCCAAAATCTTAAGTTGCTCAGCAAATAAAAGGACTCTCTCCTTCCAATTCTCAAATAGTATAGTTTTAAGGGGAGGTTATGATTATTAAGTGCAAACAAAAAATCTGTATAAGTTTGTGTACCCTAGGATCTTGGGTCAAACCAGTGCTGAGGTGATGAATGACTACAGCAAAAACTTCCTGAGGGCAGGAACTGTGTCCCCAGGGCCTAGTTCGGTACTTGGCAAATTGTGTTAGATTGGTGCAAAAGTAATTACAGTTCTTGCCAAAAAACCGCAATTACGTTTGCACCAACCTAATAGCATGTAGTAAATATTTTTAGAAGAGAATTACTGAATTGAGAAAGTGTTTGACGAATGTTCGGATGAATGACCAGCAATTTAGTAGTTTATAGTAATGCCATGAAGTAGAAAATGACAAAGACTGTTTTCATATCTGTATTTTCACAGAATTTGGTTGCAGTTGTTATAAAATAAACTAAAAAGTATCATTTTACATTTTAGCTATTTTACAAATATGGTTGTGCTCGGGTAATGATTGCAATAAAAAATTGCTGGTTAAATTTTTCTAAAATTAATAATAGAAAAAACGATGTTGGGAAATGCAGCAGCACAGAAAGGAGCAGAGGGCGACTGAGAAAGTAAATTAACATTGTATTGAATTCCTAGTCTTTATAAGCTTCTCTAAAAAGCGATTTTTAAATAGTAATCTTTTACAATCCGCACTACACCCCTGGTTGTGAGATAGTATTTCCCCTTCTTAACAGATGTGTACCTTGACGCTGACAGACTGGTTTGCTACCAGGTGCACGTGGAGAGCGAGCACTGGAACCCAGCTCTCCTAAATCTAGATCACGCTGCTGTACTTGAAGGCTAGATGTCTCTCTTGTGATTATGCGTGATAAGAAATCAGTAAGAAGAATAAAAGACATGTTTGAGAGCCAACATAAACTTGTCCGAACCCCTTACAATCGATGACCGCAGGGAGACGCTGAAGAGCTCCGAGGCGGTCGATAGCCTCCGCGAGCTTTGCGTGCGCGTGCCCCGAGAGGGCAACGTCCACCGCGCGCCTCCAGCGACGCCGCCGTAGTGCTCCGTCGCCATAGCGACTACCCCTGGCAACCGCGAAGCTCTGCGGTCCCGCGGTCGGGCTACGGGTTTGAGCAAAGCTCCTCTCTTCCCTTCACTTCCCTCCGGACTGGTTTCTTCTTCCTTCCCCCTTCCCCCAACTTCCCTCCACCCCTTCCCCCAACTTCCCTCCACCCCTTCCAATCATGGCGAACGGGACTGCGGACGTTCGGAAGCTCTTCATCTTCACTACTACCCAGAATTACTTCGGGTTGATGTCTGAACTCTGGGATCAGCCACTGTTGTGCAACTGTCTTGAAATCAACAACTTCTTGGATGACGGCAACCAGATGCTCCTCAGGGTGCAGCGATCCGACGCAGGAATCTCCTTTTCCAACACGGTACGGTTCCTTGCACTCCTGCCTGACCCCTGACCACTCTTCAAGTCCCCAGGCCCAGCCAGAGGGACGTCGGATCACACTCTTTAGCTTTACCAACCAGATCCTTTTCAGGAACCCAAGGCTGTCTCCACTTCTCCTGCATTATTGGCTTAGATGCGTTGGCCTCGTGCTTAAGCAGGTAGTTTCCAAGCTTTGCATCCTACCTGACCGAAGCATGTTTCCCTTCCATACATCTGAATAGAAGCAATTAGATTGTGTTTTATTTTAAATTTTTATACGGAGTTTCGTTCTGTCGCTTAGGCTGGATGGAGTGTAGTGGCGCGATCTCTGCTCACTGCGTCCTCCACCTCCTGGGTTCAAGCGATTCTCGTGCCTCAGCCTCCCGAGTAGCAGGCGCGCGCCACCACGCCTGGCTAATTTTTGTATTTTCAGTAGAGACGGGGGTTCACCACGTTGGCCATGTGGGTCTCCATCTCCTGACCTCAAGTGATCCGGCCTCCCAAAGTGCTGGGATTACAAGCATGAGCCACCGCGCCCGGCCTATATTCTACTTTTTAAGAAAGACTGCAGATACGTTATAACTAAAAAGAAAACATTTACTTAGTTATTTTTATTTTTTTCTCTCCCCTTTTTGAGTTTTTTTTTTTGGTGGGGGAGGCAAATTCTAGTCTATCTTTTTTGGATCAGGCTCCGATTTTAACATTGCCCAAGGGAAAGATTAGTTAGGAATTTAAATTTTTGTGAAATGATATATTTCAAAATAAAGTTTGAATTCTTTTTTGGTGTACATCATGTGATATACTGATTTATTAATTGCACTGCTCCCTCCACTGGCAGGATTGCTTAAAAAATGGGTTGCATTTGCAATCAGGGCTTATATATATAAGCCTAAAAGAAAAACACAGAAGAAAATTGCCTGACACATTAAAGGGGACTCAGTAAATAGATTTACGTTAATAAAACAAAGACATATTTTAAACCTCTTCCTCTTGTGTTCACCCTTATCCCTAGGTCTAGCAGAGTTTTTGACACTCAGCAAAAACATTCAGTGCCTTTTTTTTTTTTTTAGACGCAGTTCGCAGTTCGCTCGTATTGCCCAGGCTGGAGTGCAATGGCACAATCTTGGCTCACTGCAACCTCTGCCTCCCGGGTTCAAGCGATTCTCCTGCCGCAGCCTCCCAAGTAGCTGGGATTACAGGGCATGTGCCACCACACCCGGCTAATTTTTTGCAGTTAGTAGAAACGGGGTTTCACCATGTTGGTCAGGCTGGTCTCGAACTCCTGACCTCAGGTGATCCACCCGCCTTGGCCTCCCAAAGTGCTGGGATTACAGGCGTGTGCCACCGTGCCTGGCTTCAGTGCATTTTTATAGGATGATTGAATCATTCACCCCATTCACTATCTTTATTCTTAGGTTTAATTCGATTGTATTTAATAAACATTTACTTTGAACTCAGTACATGCAAGGCACTTTGCCAGGCATGATGGATTTACAAAGATATAAAAAGGATGGATAATCATAGCTAACATTTATTTTCACTTTAGACTCTGTCAAGCACTGTTCTAAGTACTTTATATGTATTCGTTCATTTAATAGAGATAACAACACTGTAAGATAGGAACTATTCTTATTCTTATTTTATGGCTGAGGAAAGTAAGGGACAAAATTTACAACCTAAATGTTAACTCTTCTTTTTCTCCAATAGGTAGCGTAATTCAGGATAGAGCCCCCTGCTTTCTGCCTTTCCTAGACTCACTCCAGTGGCTTAGGATGACATATACTCAGCAAATGATAAAATCAGGACACACTGTTGTAAATGCCACTGAAAGTTCAGATAGAATGCAGTAGGAAAGATGGAAAGGGGTTTGGATTCGTGAAAGTGTATCTTGGCTTGGGTATTTGAAAGTTGAAGGTAGAACTTTTTTTTTTTTAAGTTAAAGCTATTACTAGCAAAGCCCAACGATGTATCTGTTATTTTTAGTTGTACACTTCACTACAGGTTTTTAGTCATATTTGAAAATATTTTGTTATGTCTTCAGTTGTACTTTAGTTGCCTGATAGTTAGCGTGATTCAATAAGTTAATAAGTCAGCAAATATTTATTGACTACCTATTGTACTGGGGACAAAGCCATGAACACAGAGTCCGTATCTTAAAGGAGTAACATTGGAATGGACAAAGGTAGGCTAAACGCATGCTACAGATATATGTAACATAATTTTGGGTATTGATAAGTGCCGTTAAGATAAAAATAATGTTATAGTAGTGATGGGGCGGCGTGGGGAACTAAAGATATATAGGGTGGGAGATAATCCCTCTCTGGATTAGTTATCTTTGAAGCGAGATTTGAATGATGAGTTGCAGGCAGACATAATCTGGGGGAAGAGTGTTCTAAGCAAAAGAAACTGTAAGTACCAAGGCTCTGAGCTGGGTTTTAACTTAGTTTCCAGGGGCAAGAAAAAAAATCCAGAGTGATTGCTGAAGTTTATGGTATGAAGGAACATTGTGGTAGATGGAAAGGAGAATAAGGCACAGGCTGATCATTTAGGACATTGTATACCATTTAAATTGAAATAGGAAGTTATTGGTAATCTTAAGCAAGAGAGAGCTGTGGTTTATGCTTTAGGACAGAGGTTGGCAAAAAGTTTTCTGTAATGGGTCAGATAATATTGCAGGCAACAAGGGGCTCCATTGCAGCTACAACTTGGCCTTTGTAGTGTGAAAGCAGACATGTAATACTTTGTAATAATACATGTAATTGAATGGGAATGGCTATGTTCTAATAAAACTTTATTTATGGACACTGACATGTGGATTTCATATACTTTTCATGTGTCATGAAATATTATAAGCATTTGAGCAGTAACAAAGTTTCAGCTCCTTTCCAGTGGCCAAAAATGTAATTATTTGGATAGAAATAAGTGGCATGAGACCCATAGCTGTTCTTCCTACACAGCAGTGACCTTGTTTGAAAGCTTTTTAATGTGTAGACTTCTTTTCCTGAAAAAAGAAATGAGAATAACTGAAAATGTGTGTATAATGCAAAAACTTCCTTTGACTAGTATACTTCTCAACTAATGAACTCATTACTATGAACTGACCTATTTTAAACAAGATTGCTGTAGTGAATTCCAATTGAGTTCATCTGGTTCCGATTTAAAATAATCTAGCTATATGACAATTTAACAAAGTTTTATGCTTTTAACTCTTTAAGGAAAAATTTTCAGTTAAGATAAAGTTAATTTCAGGAGATAGACAACTTAAGTTCATTTTGGTAGTTTTGAGTGCATGTATAATTTTAAAAGCACCTTTTAAAATGCTTTTTCTAAGTAAGAGGGTAATTAATTACATTTTGTTATAGACTTTCTGGGTTACTAGAGAAGCACACTACTCATTGTGTACCTGGAGCCTACAGCTTTCATCCGTACTATTACTGATTCTGGCTAGAATGGACTCTGGCTGGAATGGAATCTGGCTGGAATGGAATCTGACTGGAATGGAATAGTTAGCAGTCAACAACGTATATATTGTTTTATGTTTATAAATAACTTATCAAAGTGACTTTATGATCTAATGTAAGTGGGAATAAGTTTTTAAACTGAAGTATTCTTAAGGAAAGAAGAGATAAATTGGTTTTAATATATTTATTTTTAAAGTAACTATTTTTTTCCAAGAGGTATAATTATAGTGATAGAACTTTGTCTACATTTTTTTCAAATATTAAATTTTATGAAGATAACATTAAAAATCATTTATCACTTTAGATTGAGTTTGGTGACACAAAAGATAAAGTGCTGGTGTTTTTCAAGCTGCGACCTGAAGTAATTACTGATGAGAATCTACATGATAACATTCTTGTTTCATCTATGTTAGAGTCACCTATTAGTTCTCTTTACCAAGCAGTACGGCAAGTATTCGCACCAATGTTGTTAAAGGTGAGAAAAGAAGCTGTCATTTTTTTTAACTGAGGTATTTGGATAAATGTTTTCATATAAACATAAATATCTATTTTTTACTGTTAATGTTAGTAGTGTTTTAATTTTAATTAAAATATCTTTTCTTAACTTTTTTTAACTTAAATTTTAATGTAAGTTGTGGTAAAAAATAGAGAAATTGGAGAAAGGTATAAAATGCAATCCACATCAACTCAACATTTCTACATTAAATGCTTTTCATAGTTTTAACTGTTGAGAGGACTTTTTATTCTTCTTATGAAGTGGAGGTAGCGGCAGGCTTTAAGAAAAATGGGGTTTTGGACAGTGTTTTGGGAAGCCAATTTGATTAGCAAAATTTTGATCAATCTTGGTTGCTCTTGTCTGTTTTTATTTAGGATCAGGAATGGAGCAGAAACTTTGATCCCAAACTTCAGAATCTTTTGAGTGAACTAGAAGCTGGGTTGGGTATAGTTCTACGAAGATCAGACACTAACTTAACAAAATTGAAATTTAAGGAAGATGACACACGAGGTATATAACCATAGCTTAATAAAAGAGTACAAAATGATTGTCTCATTAGTACATTAGTAAATGAACATATTTCTTCATAGATTTCTTCAAATACTTTTGGAATTTCTCTGAGCATAGGTTTTAAAAAATGAGTAGATTTATGTGGATGTAGAGAAGAGGAAAATATAATTGTTAATAATGTGCAATCTAGCTTGAGCCTCCAGAGTAGCTAGAACTACAGGTGCATACCACTATCCGCTGGCTGATTTATTTTAGTTCTTGTAAAGATGGGGTCTTGCTCTATTGCCAAGGCTGGTGTCAAACTACTGGCCTCAAGGGATCCTCACTACTAGGCCTCCCAAAGTGCCGAGGCAGTAGTTGTGTTCTATAAAGTCACTGTAAACACTGTAAACACTGAATTAGTGAATATTGAACCTTTGTTCCTAGGAGCAATACAGGATTAGGTTCCTTTGAGCCCCTGGTCATAACATCTCATCAACTGATCAATACATAACCTTATTATTTTTTTTCTGTTTAAAGACACTTTAATTTGTGTATATTGTTGATTCATTAACATTGACTTCATGGCTAACAGCACTGTAACTCATGCCTGAATGAAGTTTATCTAGCATATGTATTTTTTCGGTAAGGTACATAACAACCTTCTTGTGCTTTGGAACACTAGACAGCAATTTAGCACTTTTTTGGGGGCCATTTTAAACAGCAAATCACTAACAAAAAGCACACAGATCTGAAAAATGTGGCACTAAGTAGACTTCAGGAAGGACACTTTGTTTATAGTATGAAATAGGAAACAATAAGGAAGTGTCACCTGTTTGACCTCAGCTAGGAGCATATGTGTTAGATGACTCAAATATTTTGCTGCTCTGCTGTTTTGTATTCATTTTTTTTCTCTGATATTCTATACCATTTTTTTCCCCTCTTGACTTTTATAGGTATCCTTACACCAAGCGATGAGTTCCAGTTTTGGATAGAACAAGCTCACCGTGGAAATAAACAGATTAGTAAAGAAAGAGCCAATTATTTTAAAGAATTATTTGAAACAGTTGCAAGAGTATGTGATTCATAAATGGTTATATATTGGGCTTCTTATAAAAGTACTTTGGGATTCAATTTTTACAGCCTCTCTTCTGTTTTAAAGTCTACTTGATGATTGTGAACAAAATAGATTCTTTATATGGAGAAAACTTTAAGTTGTATATGTAAAATGAATTGAGAAATCCAAAACTTAAATTCTAATCTCTATAAAATATTTTTCTCAAAAACAAAATTACGCCTGGGCATGGTGGCTCACACCTGTAATCCCAGCACTTTGGGAGGCCGAGGTGGGTGGATCACTTGAGGTCAGGAGTTCAAGACCAGCCTGGCCAACACGGTGAAACCTCGTCTCTACTAAAAGTACAAAAATTAGCTGGGCATGGTGGTGAGCACCTACCCGGGAGGCTGAGGCAGGATAATCACCTGAACCTGAGAGGTGGAGGTTGCAGTGAGCGGAGATCGTGCCATTGCACTCCAGCCTGGGCAAGAGTGCGAGACTCCATCTCAAGAAAAAAACAAAAAACAAAAAAAGCCCCAAAATTACTTTTCTGCAGGTATATAGTGAAAAACAAATATAACAGGTTTATCCATGCACAGGTAATACGTTCTTTTGAATGGGTGTTCACTTTGTTCAAATTAGCATTTTGAAGTAATCTGAAATATTAAAAGTTTTAGTTTTATGCTTATTTAACTGATTATTCCTTTATGTGTCTACATTGAAATTGAGTGACCATTTTAAGTATGAACATAAAAAGTCTACTCTTTTCAAAACAAATATATATTAATTTTCTACTCATTTCCACTATTATTTCAATAATATTTTAATAGACTGTTTTAAATGGTTTTAAGCTTTTTTTGGTAACGATGAAATATAGCATGACAAATCTGGACTGTGGTTGTGTTATTCTTAAACATAATATTATGAATTAATAATGAATGAATAAAGACATGCAAACTACAGTGGGTAGTGTATATGTGGAGTTGAGATCACCTTTACTGGGTAAATTTTAAAAAATCAAAATTTAAAGAAAATTAGGCCAATTGTGTAAATGAATGAGTAGACTTACAATTTTTATATTCTGTCTTTTCATGACATTGATGTTTGGGGGGAAATTATAGGGTATTTGCATATGGAAGTAGTTATAAGCTGTTAGAAAAAGGAGGAGAAAATAATATGGCAAATATTAGAGTTGTGGCAGTTGAAAAGGCCTGGGAACATTTTGATTATATTACCCAAGGTACAAATATAATTATGTTTAAAAATTAATGCATTTTTTTCTAGGAGTTTTATAACTTGGACAGTCTATCCTTACTAGAAGTTGTTGACTTGGTGGAGACTACTCAGGATGTTGTAGATGATGTGTGGAGACAAACAGAACATGATCAGTATCCTGAGTCACGAATGTTGCATCTCTTAGACATCATAGGTACTAGTAAAAAAATGAACTTTTGGAATTTTGAAAACCTGTCTTATTTTGTTATCTTTTTATCCTTTAAGTCCTTACTTAAAATGCTCCTTTATGTAATACTGTAACTCTTAAAGCAAATCATGTAGCATTATTTAAATAGATATTTGTATATAGTTGGGTGGTATAAATCATATGTGTCAAATTCTTTGAACCATTGATATAACCAAATTTACATAGATTTTTAGTATTTATATATATTTAAGCTATTTTGAAATAAACTGAAAAATTATTTAAAATATATAGGCTTATTTGTTAATATTAAATATTTTGACCTAGAAAATACCCTTGTCATTATTTTATAAGGAAATGTCAGATAAGTACATAAAGTTATATGTACAAATATATTTATTGCAGCATTGTTTGTGATGAGCAGAGGTAAATAGCAATTAGGGATTGTTTACATAATGCAGTATCCATACAGTAGGCTCTGCAGCCTTGAGGAAATTGTATATATATATATATATATATATATATATTTAATATATATATATTTTTATTATACTTTAAGTTCTAGGGTACATGTGCACAACGTGCAGGTTTGTTACATATATATACATGTGCCATGTTGGTGTGCTGCATATATATTTCTATACTTAAAAGGTGTAATGGTATATTGAAAATTGAAAGATGCAAAAATGCAAAGCAATATGTATGTGTGATTTTAAAAATATTTGTTACTGAGAGTGGTAGTCTAAGGACATGCATGTGGTATTTCATAGATCCTTAGTTGGCTAATTTGTATATTTTAAAAATATTGTCATAAGCATGTATTTTATAATTATTCTATAAAAATACATTTATTTCCCTTAAACTCTTTGCTTTATGTTTTTTTAGGTGGTTCATTTGGAAGGTTTGTTCAGAAAAAGTTGGGAACTTTGAACCTGTGGGAAGATCCTTATTATCTTGTGAAAGAAAGTCTGAAAGCTGGTATTTCAATTTGTGAACAGTGGGTGATAGTCTGTAATCATCTAACAGGTCAGGTGTGGCAGCGCTATGTTCCTCATCCATGGAAAAATGAAAAATATTTTCCAGAAACACTTGACAAACTTGGCAAACGCCTTGAAGAGGTATCAATTTGATTATCTAGATCTTTGTCTTCAAATATAAAGTGTATCTTCACTTGTTTGTAAATGTATTTTATAATCAATAAGCACTATACATCTGCTGGAAATTAGTTTTGTGAGATAATAGGAATTAAAGTTCTGTTGGACCAATTTCTACATCCTTTCTTTTTATTTGGTGTGAGACTGGTCAACTTGATAGTTGTGAGCTTATATTTTGTTTTTTATTGTAAAAAGATAATCAGCCCACTTGACCATGTATGGAAGCTTTCAGGGGGTCTTTTGGCTATTGCAATTGTTTTTAAGTTGGGACAACTTTTTAAGTGGTATTCAGTGGAAATATTTGAAACAATTGCTTAATTTACACAAGTTATGAGTTTCAGTAAAGAACATATATTCAGCTTACAGGGACAGGCAAAATGAGATTACTTAAAGATTGCAAAACTGACCATTCCTGCCTTGCTTAGAAGAACTATAGTTCTTTATTAGAGACTTTAAAAAAAAAAACAAAACTTTTTTTAAAAATGAAATATTTCAAACATATTAAAAAGTAAAATAGTATAATGAATGTCCATGTATCCACCATTCAATTTTAATAGTCATTGATATTTTTCAGTTCTTTTCTCATCTTTGTCTTCCCTGCCTTTCTCTTAACCTTTTTTTTTTAACTGGAATATTTATAAAGCAGAGATATTGTATACTTCCACCCTTAAAACATAACCACAATGCCATTATCACAGCCAACAAAATGACAATAATTTCTTAATATCATTTTATGTCTAGCCAGCATGTATTTATCCTGATTTTCTCAGAAATTTGTAAATAGTTGGTTTACTTGAATGAGGTTGCAGACAAGGTGCACCCATTGTATTTGGTTGATAGGTCTCCTGAAACATTTTTAATTTAAAAGTTTCCCCTTTTTTTATGCCATATGGCATTTCTCACCTTGCTATATCAGGACGTATGTGGTATCAGGTTTTCCCATTTTTAGTGCTGTTAAGTTTGATCTGTGAGGGTTCAGGTATGATCAGTCTGATGAATTTATTATAATGCTCTCCAACTTTTAAAAAATGCTTTTAGCAGTCATTAATCATGAAGAGTTACAAAATGGTGATTTTCTAATTCTGGTGTTTTTTCTGCTTTTATTAGTCATGACTTTTCTATAAGAAGAATTTTTTCTTCAACTTTTTGTTACTTTGAAATATAGTTTGCATAGAAACGGCAGTATAGATAATTGCTTATTTCTTTTTATCACTTTTTAGAACAATGAACATTAAGTAGATTAGTGTCATAGTAAGTTCCATTGGCAACCAATGAAATGTTTTTTGATAGTGTCATTATGAACCCATAAATTTTTGTATTTTATGTGTTTCAGTCCATTTTAGTTATTATTATTATTATACTCAATTTGTTCAGTTTTTGGGCAGAGAGTGCCCCTTCAAGTTGCCTCCTATGCCATTTTGACATGACTTCAGCGTTTCTTTCTTTCCTTTTTTTTTGAGATGGAATCTCGATATGTTGCCCAGGTTAGAGTACAGTGAGGTGATCTTGGCTCACTGCAACCTCTGCCTCCCAGGATCAAGCAGTTCTCCTGCTTCAGCCTCCTGAGTAGCTGGGACTACAGGTGCACGCCACCACACGTGGCTAATTTTTGTATTTTTAGTAGAGATGGAGTTTCGCCATGTTGGCCAGGCTGGTCTTGAACTCCTGACCTCAGGTTATCCGCCCACCTCGGCCTCTCAAAGTGCTGTGATTACAGGCGTGAGCCACCGCACCTGGCCAACTTCAGTATTTCTTTGATAGCTTTCAAGCCCCCAAAAATGTTCCAGCCCAGCCCATGTTGTACATTTTATGTCTCATACCTAGAATTAGTAATTTTTTTCAAGGAGCCTTGTTCTTTTTGGGGGCTATTTAACAACAGTCTGTAGGGGAAGTGCTGTTGCTTAGTTATCAATGCTGTTAGGCATTCTCAGTAGACAGAACTGCTAACAGGTAAATTTTTAGCAAGAGAAAAATAAATCATGAGTTTATACTGAGATTTACAACTAAAATAGAAGGAATTGTTTTCACTTAACCTTTTTGATTACCTTTTGATTGTTGGTGGAAATTTTTAGCTCAAAATACAATATGTGTTTCCCAGCTGTTTGTAAATAATAAAAAATAGGGCTGTTAACATGTCATTTCATTATTAGAGGTGCAATTTAATGCAGAATAATGAAAATCAGAAGTTATTACTATATTAAGGGTAGGCTCTAAAAATTTACTTAAATGAGCTGTAAGTATAGTTTAAACAGTTTTTTAAACTGTGTTAAACTTTAAACATAGTTTAAAAATGTTTAGGTCTTATATATTCACTAGATTTGAGCACACTTATTAATGTTAGTGTGAAGAAACAGTTATGTTTTTGAGCATCACTTTGTTGTTGTCACGTGGCAATTCTCAGGACTAGAGTTTCAGTTTTATTGTTTTTTTCTTTTTTTAGCAAACCTAATTTAAAGAAATTCTTGCCCAATATATCTAGATTTTAGACCTATTTATGCAAATGGTTGGATTTAAATAAATTCTGTTGTTTTAATACTTCATTTTAGGTCTTGGCTATTAGAACAATTCATGAGAAGTTTCTCTATTTTTTACCTGCCAGTGAAGAGAAAATCATATGCCTCACTCGAGTATTTGAACCTTTTACTGGCCTGAATCCTGTGCAATATAATCCATATACTGAGGTTGTATATATATTTGTTTATGTCTGTACAGTTTCCTGTTTATGTTGTTCTTTTTAAAGACAGATTTAAAAAATACTAAAGTCTAACAATGTTGTTAATGTATGTAGCCCTTGTGGAAAGCTGCGGTGTCTCAATATGAAAAGATTATTGCACCTGCGGAACAAAAAATAGCAGGAAAATTGAAAAATTATATTTCAGAAATTCAAGACAGTCCACAGCAGGTAAAACATTGAGATATTTCACTTTTAATATTTCTCTTAAGCTAATATATATATAAAAATATGTATATATTTACTGAGTTGATCCGTTGGGATGAACATATACTTATTTTATTTTATATTAGCTTCTTCAAGCATTCCTGAAATATAAAGAGTTGGTAAAGCGTCCAACTATAAGCAAAGAATTGATGTTAGAAAGAGAAACTTTACTGGCAAGACTTGTGGACTCAATTAAAGGTAAAAGTTTATGAGATTATAGTGTTTGCTTGAGAGAATATTTTTGTATATTACTTTTTGCTTCGTTGCATACCATTTAGGATTAAAGATACATTTTTCTGACATTTTCATGCTGAAGATTAATTTACTTATTCTGTTATAAATGACAGATTTTTTTGCATTAACAAGTTATTATAATTCGCTGTTTCATTTGATACATGGTACAGTCCTTGGGGGTAAGGACCAACTCATTATTTTTCTTTCTACAGCATTTGACATAGTGCTTGGTACGTGGAAGTTATTTAGGAAATCTTTGCTAATTCTTTGTAATCATTTATTTGATTTAAATTTTATAGATTTTCGATTAGACTTTGAGAATCGGTGCCGAGGAATTCCTGGTGATGCATCTGGACCACTTTCTGGCAAAAATCTTTCAGAAGTTGTCAACAATATAGTTTGGGTTCGCCAGTTGGAATTGAAGGTATTTATTTTAATAAAAGATGAAGAGTACTAATTATAAAATCTGCTAAATTAAGGCATGTAGAAGGTACTCTAGAGCTGTAGTAAATATATTCTCTGTTTTCCTTGGCATGTCTGTCTAATTTTCATACAAAATGCAGAACACTGAAAAAGTATGCAGAGGAGTCGTAATGGTTCTATTCCTTCTTTCTGTAGAGATAATGCATCATTTATTCCAATTGCAGTTGTTCCAAAGAAATACCTGTATTCAGGAGGAAAATATCCTTTACGCTGAGTAAAAAAAAGAAAAATTATTGTTTACAAAAATGAGCTGGACATGGTGGTGCACATCTGTAGTCCCAGCTACTCAGGAGGCTGAGGTGGGAGGATCACCTGAACCTGGGATATTGAGGCTGCAGTGAGCCATAATTGTGCCACAGTGCTCCATGGTGGACGACAGAAAGAGATGCTATCTCAAAAAAGAAATATTGTAAAATTTTAGTAGTTGCAAAGTCTTACCTGCAAGTATGTTTAATGTAACTAAATCACTTTAGGTTGGAAGGAAGTTAAAGGAAAGGTAAAAGGTAATTGTGGCATGGTCTAAGGTAGTGAGAGCAATTTATAGATTTAAGTGACTATTATTTTAATATTATTAAAATTGACCTAAGACTCTTATGGACTTACTAACTGGTATGTGGTTCAGTGTCTTGCATTAGACTTGTACAATAAATGTTAATTGATTATAGCCTGTGAGTAAGAGCAAGACCTCATGGAATATTACAAAAGCCAGCATATTCGACATTTCTGCTTATTCAGGTTTGTATTTTTGATGTTTTATTTTCTGATATATTCTGCCTAATGTTTTTGTCAGTCAGTTTTCCAGGGTGCTCTAATGTTCTCTGTACAGTTGTGGAGGAAAGGCATTTATGTCTCTTAATTGACATTCCCTTTGGCCTAATTACTATTTGAGCTTTTAATCGGAGCATGTTGCTAAGGGCCGAAATTATTACTGAACATGTTTAGCAGTAATGCTGAAGTTCTCAGAGTTTCCTCTGAAAATCACTGGGGCACAGATATTTTGAGGGCTGACTTTCCCTTTACCCTCCATTTTATTCTTGGAGTTATGCCTTGTATGGGTTATCCTCTTGTGTTTGCTATTCTGTGGCTGTATAATTCAGAAGCAAAGTCAGGGTTGATATTTTTATATTCTTTGGTGAATCTTCTGTTTCACTGTTTATAGATGAAAGGTAAAATAATTTCTGAATCACAGATCAGAGAAGGGGACTCCTTACTTTATGCTAATTTTTTTGGAATTTAAATAATGCACATGTCTGTAATTTGACTTTTTAAGGTAGATGATACTATCAAGATTGCAGAGGCTCTTTTATCTGACTTGTCAGGATTTCGATGTTTCCATCAAAGTGCCGAAGATCTCTTAGACCAGCTTAAACTATATGAACAGGAACAATTTGATGATTGGTCCAGGGATATTCAATCAGGTTTATCTGATTCCAGATCTGGTTTGTGGTAAGTATAGATATATTAAACTGTAAAATCCAAAACCATATGTTATTAATCCAAATACCCAGAGGGAATTAATTATCTTTTTCCTTTCTCCAAACTTGCTACTCCTCCTCTAATTTTTTTGTTTGTTTGTTTTTGATCATCAACTTTTAATTCATTAAGGCTGGAAACTTTGATGATTTAGTTAACTGCTTCCCTCTTGTTTCTCTTATCTGTTCCCCAGAATTATGGATTCCCATTTTAGGATTAGTCTTTCCCCATGTTTTTTTGTTATTGGTATTTATATGTTTTTCTACCTGTTTACATTAATATTATATGCACACACACACATACACTTTAAACAATGTTGCAGTTTTGTAAAATTGTATTATTTTTAAACTCCTTGAGACAGAGTATTTCTTCATGGTGCCCCACGTAGTATGGCTTTGGTAAATATTTATTGAGCTATATTGAATGTATTAATGAGTTAACCTTATTAATTCTAATGGGAATTTAAATCTGGAATTCTGGCTCTGGAGGAAAAATAGAGGAAACTGAACGGTGTTAGGGCATAGTGATTATAATTTTATGCCATTTAGCTCTTTTTCCTTCTACTTTGAGCCTAAAACATGAGAGAGACTCCAGGCAAGAAAAACAAAAAACAAAAAAAACCAGTGCTTTAGTCAACTAATTTTGGAAAATTTGCATACTTTATCATTAGAGCTTCAGTGGAGGTCCACTAGCATGGTAGCATACCAACGGTCTGAGATCTGCTGTTAGTAAGTTTGTTTAACTTTGTTCCTTCCACACAGCATTTCTCATTAGGCTTTGAAATCCCCTCCTCCTGCCCTTTTTTTTTTAGACCCATTTTTTGTCCCATAGAATCATCAGTGTGTTTTTGGACATATTTTGGGAAATGCTGGTATATACAAACTAACTTTGAAGATCAATCCTGAATAAAGGCAAAAAGAGTCACCATAATAGTTTACTGACATGATTTATTTGTATATAGGAAAATTTGGGCTAAATCATCATTTTAAGCCATTTTAAAGTGTTCTACTTTTTATTGTATTTTGTTTTATATGCTATTAAATAAGCTGAATACTTTTGTTCTTTGCTTTTCAGTAAGTTACCTTCTAATACCTGCAATTTTTCTTAATTGTGAGGGTGATTTGAAATAATGAGGCTGGGTGTGGTGGCTCATGCCTGTAATCCCAGTACTTTGGGAGGCCAAGGTGGGAGGATCACTTGAACCCAGGAGTTTGAGACCAGCCTGAGCAACATGGCGAAATCCTGTCTCTACAAAAGACAAAAAAATTAGCCGAACATGGTGGCTTGCCTGTTGTCCCAGTTACTCAGGAGACTGAGATGGGAGGAATCCTTGAGCTCAGGGAGGTCAAGGCTGTAGTGAGCCATGATCGCTGTACTGCACTCCAGCCTGGGTGTTGGAGCAATACCCTGTCTCAAAAAAAAAAAAAAAAAAAAAAAAAAGCAGCATTATATAAACCTAATCCTAAAGGAAGTTGATGAAAGCATAATACCTGTTGCTGAATTTAGT
This sequence comes from Pan paniscus, assembly GCF_029289425.2. Taxonomy (NCBI): domain Eukaryota; kingdom Metazoa; phylum Chordata; class Mammalia; order Primates; family Hominidae; genus Pan; species Pan paniscus. The sequence continues at coordinate 103,919,968 of NC_073258.2, forward strand.
TCAAGCATTTTTACAATCCATTCTGATTTGAGTTCCCCAAAGTAATATTTGCTATTATAGCCTTTACAAGAAACACAAAAAAGGACAATTATTAGGTAGTGAAACAGGGTAGAAGAATGAAACGTTTTAATATCTCTACTCCTACCATTTTGATATTCCTTATTATTGATGTTTTAATAAAAGTACTAAAGAAGCAAGTACACTGATTTTTTTAAAAATCAAAGATACCTTTAGAAAATGAATCAAAATTTTTTCTTTATGGTGGATATGATGTCAATTTTGAGTTTTAGCTGAAAGTTAAGAGATTGATTTTTCTTACTTTAAAACTGCTTGGTTGAAATATTAATGTGATGATGTATTTTGGATATTGCAGTTTGTTTCCAAAATCTGAATTGTGAAATAATATATGGAAAAAACCCACAACTTAAAAGCTATAATTAAAAAGTTTTTTTTTACTTTGAGCTAATACTAGATATACAGAAAAGTTGTAAAAAACTATTATGTTTATTAGTCAAAACAGTGAGAACATGAAACTTAACAGGTTATTTATTTTGTTTTATAGTATTGAGGCTAGTAGTCGAATTATGGAATTGGATACTAAAGATGGATCACTAAAAGTGCATTATTCAGATCGTTTGGTGATTCTTCTGAGAGAAGTTCGTCAGCTCTCTGCACTTGGCTTTGTTATTCCTGCCAAAATTCAGCAAGTTGCAAACATTGCACAGAAATTCTGCAAGCAAGCAATTATTCTTAAACAAGTATGAAATTACATTTTTTGAATACCTGCCTATTTGGAGTTCGTTACATTAAACTAGAATATGCTAAAGGCTTTTTTTTTTTTAGGCTCATAGAATAGCACTGCCAGCTGTGAAATTATGTTTTACTAAATGAGTCCATTACAAAATTTGCTTTGTAACCTATAAGGAATTTATTAAATTATTATTGTTTATTGCTTTTCACTCTAAAAAGCATTTAGAAAATAGTATGTTATTCTTCCTTCTTTTGTTTCATGTTGCTTGCATGGGTTTTAAAGGGCCTTCTAATTAAGGAGTCCTCTGCCTGCCTTCTAGGAGCAGAGTCATAAAGAATTATCAGGTTGATGAATGGTTTCTGTTTCTAGTATTTTCTCAGTCTACCTATGGGCACATTGCCATCATTTCACTTGTCTAAAAATCAACTATTATCAGCTCACAGTCTAGCTCCAAAACATGGCATACAAGTCCCTTCTTAATCATGACCCAACTAAACTGACTGGTTTAGGCCTTTACTACTTATGCACTTCCCTGTCACACTGTACCCTATGCTTCAGTAATATAAAACTTTGCTTTTATCTGAACATGTCTCCATGCATTGAAATCTGTTCTCTGATTGGAAAACTCAGTGTGATTGTTTAATTTCCAATTCACAAGTCACTTTCTCTGTTGTGTCTTTCTTTAGTTGATTTTTATTCTTTGGGCAGTGTGAAAATCACTGTTATAATACTGCTCATATTGTGTCTGATTTTTTTCATTTTTTTCTTTGACTTGATTATTATATTTTAGATGGCAGGAACAGTATCTTGTATATTTGGTCTTTCATTTATTCTTTTATTCAACAAGGATTCATTGAATATCTACCCTGTCAGGCATAGCATAGGATATAAAAATGAATACAGTACTATCATAGTCAGGCACAGAATTTCTTAGCCTCTTTACTTTTGATAGTTTGGATCAATTCTTTTTTTAGGGGGCTGTGCTTTGCTTTATATGCTTTTTATTGGCATTCCTGTCCTGCACCTAGTATATCCATTAGCATCTGCTTAGCACTGCCAATCAAAAATATCTCTAGATATTGCCAAATGTTCCCTGAGGTATACTCTGCTTTGGTTGAGAATCACTGGTCTAGTGGGAGAGAGTAAACTAAACATTGAGTGCTCATTAAATATCAGGCCTTGTGGTAGATGCTTTCATTATGTTATTTTTAATTAATTCCCCATTGTACCACTGATCTAACTGAGGATCAGATGTTTAACAAAGTTTTCCCAGTTTCACATAGATAGTAAGTTATGAAGCTGGGATTTGATATCAAGTTTCTCTGACTCTAGAACTCATATTTTTTTTTTTTTTTTTTTTTTTGAGACGGAGTCTCGCTCTGTTGCCCAGGCTGGAGTGCAGTGGTGCCATCTCAGCTCACTGCAAGCTCCGCCTCCCGGGTTCATGCCATTCTCCTGCCTCAGCCTCCCGAGTAGCTGGGACTATAGGGGCCCGCCACCACGCACGGCTAATTTTTTTTGTACTTTTAGTAGAGAGAGAGTTTCACCATGTTAGCCAGGATGGTCTCGATCTCCTGAACTTGTGATCCGCCCACCTTGGCCTCCCAAAGTGCTGGGATTACAGGCGTGAGCCACCACACCCGGCCTATTTGTTTCATTTCAAAATAGTGAACAAGTAGATCAATATTTAATGTATTATAAGTACTATATTACAGATGTTCAGGAAGTCTTGTGAAAGCATAGAGGTAGGCAGTTTCAATTCTTTTCCTAGGTAGGGATAGAAGTAGTAGCAGGTAAGTCTTTTCAGAGGAATGATTGATGTGAGTCTGGAAGAGTGTACATATATTTTTCTCAAGTACACAGAGGGTTGGGTGATCATTTCAGTCAGAGTGACTACTTAAAAGCAGAGAGGCTTGCTTACTTTAATATGGTAACTATTCAGTCTGACACAATAGGAGCTCAAAAAATGAATGGTCATAGGTATTTGTATTTACCCTGGAAGAACAACTGGGAAAATCTATTTATATATGCCTTTATTTCTGAGCAGAATTTAGCTGGAATAGGGTGTATAAAGCAGAATGTTGGATAGATAGCAGTATGGCTAGATTGTAACAGAATATATACTATTGTATTGCTTCTGGTTTTCTTGATTGTACTTTTTCTGGGCCTATTTTTGTGGTACAGAATAAGTAGAGTGGGTTTTCCCCACCAAATAAAGTATATTTTTACATGTATTAGTGGAAAGAAGAGGATCTCTATAAAATTAGTTAAGAAATATTTTTAAAGCATCTGCTATGTGCCAAGAATTTTGTGAGGTGCTGGAGACACAAAAATTAAGTTTCCTTAAATGCCTTAGACTCAGCCCAGGGTGTCCACTTGATCTTATTCCCTGAACCGCTCCTTTTTCCACCAACACAGTTAAGAGTGTCCTCCTTTGTCCAACACTGTTCCTTGTAGGATCTGTATTTATTAATTAATTCAACAAGCATTTATTGAGTCCTTGCTGTTTGCTTGGCTCTGTTCTTAGAGCTGTCATTCCAGTTGGAGAGACAGATAACAAACACATAAATATATAATGCAATGTTAGGCAGTGATAGTGATAAATGCCTTGAAGAAGAATAAAACAGAATAAAGATATTGTGACAAAGACTGCTATTTCATACTGACTGGTCAGGTTAGGTATGCCTTGATGAAGAGGTAACATTTGAGAAGAGACATGACATAAAGTAGGCAAAAGAACCATGCAAATGTCTAGAGGAAGACTATTCCAGGGAGAGGGAATGGCAGATGCAGAATTCTAGAAGGAAGCCTCACTTGTTAGGTGAGAATAATAGTAAAAAGGCCAGTTTGGCTCATTCTTTAGTATATTGGGAGACAATTTGAAAGTTTTTAGGTAATAGTTTTGGGATTTTTGGGTTTTATTCTCAGGTGTATTGGGAAGTCATTAGGTTTTGTGTAGGCAAGAGGTGTGATATATGTTTAAAGAAGACCACTCTGGCTGCTTTGAATAGATTATAGGAGGCCATGATTGGAAGCAGAGAGACCAGTTAGGAAATCTGTTGCAGTGGCCTTGCCAAGAGAGGAGAGTGTGTGGATTGGGATGCAATTGATGGGGGTTGGGGAAAGTGGTTGGATTCAAGATATATTTTGAGAGTATAGGCAATAGGCTTTTGCTGATGTGGAATATGAGAGAAGCATTAAGGATATCTCAAAGAATTTTTGGTCTGAGACATGAATAAATTATTGTGGCATATACTGAAAAAAGAAGGAGCAGATTTGGAGAAGTGCAGGAATTAAGAATTTAGTTTTTTAGCATTTAACATGCTTCAGTGAGTTCCTTCTTTCCTATGAGATTGTGAACTTCTTGATTCCAGGGACAACGTTTTATAGTCTATGTTTAATCAGACTTCAGGACATGACTTGGCAAATTGTAGGAACTCAACACTTACTTGTTGATTGTGTGTATTAATACATGAACAAATGCCCTATTGGAGATGAAAAACCAATTTTCTGTTTAAATTTTAGGATTGAGAAAAGTTAACATTTTCACTCAAACAATTAAAAATAAAAAATTAAAAATGAAGTTATTAATTATTACTAATTGGACTTTTACTTTGTAGGTGGCACATTTTTATAATTCTATTGATCAACAAATGATTCAAAGTCAGAGGCCAATGATGTTACAATCTGCCTTAGCATTTGAACAGATAATTAAGGTAAATGGGCTTTTAATTTTATTATAATTAGATTTTACATGTGAAGTGTTTAATTCTTACTTTTCCGGTGTTCCCTTCAGCTTAATATATCAAATGATCTAGATTTTGTTTCGCTTCCAGGGACTTCCTTCAATCTTAGCAAGTAAAATTATTTTTTCTAACTGTAGGTTTAAGTGGTTAGAATATTTCATATATTTTGGTACTGATTTCGATCAATTGCATTGATATAGATAGAAAATGATTTGTATGATGTTATGTTCATTTATCCTCTGAAGTTTGAGGTCCTTATACACAAGCTTCCTTAGACCTTTCCCACCACCTCCCAATTTTGTAATGTAATATTTTTTTCCTTTTTATTTGTGGTTATTTAAATGTCTGTATATAAGAAATTAGGAGGCTGGGTGCAGTGGCTTACGCCTGTCATCCCAGCACTTTCGAGGCCGAGGCGGGTGGATCACCTGACATCTGGGGTTTGAGACCAGCCTGGCCAACGTAGTGAAACTCCATCTCAACTAAAAATACAAAAAAATTAGCCAGGCATGGTGGTGGGTGCCTGTAATCCCAGCTACTCGGGAGGCTGAGGCAGGAGAATCACTTGAACCCAGGAGGTGGAGGTTGTAGTGCGTCGAGATCGTGCCACTGCACTCTAGCCTGGGAGACAGAGCGACTCCATCTCAAAAAAAAAGAAAAAAAAGAAAGAAAAAAAAATTAGGAAAACCCATAATAGTGTTTAAACTGAATGTTACTATGTGACTACTAACTTTTTGAAGTCTGTATTTTTAGTCTTCATAGACATGAAATGTTTGACAAAAATAAGCAGAAGAGGTATATACCATTTTATTTTTTTCTATTCGAAAGTGGATAACTAGTTGTGTCAGGATCCTCAGGACCACCCCAGATTCTTTGATTTGCTCAGAGGATCCACAGTACTCAGTGTATGGTCATACTCATAGCAGTATTTATTACAGTGAATGCATACAAAGCAAAATCAGCAAAGGGAAAGGTGCATGATGGGGTGAAGTCCCAAGAAAACAGGTACAAACTTCTAAGAGTCTTCTCCCAGTGGAATCACAGAGGGTGTACTTATTTTTTGCAGCAACAAATTGTAACACCTGAAATTTTGTGTTACTGGAGAAGATCATTAGAGACTCAAAACCTAGGTTTTTATCGGGGATGGCCACGTAGACACTTTCTGCCTAGTATGCACTGAAATTCCAAACTCCCAGAAGGACAGCAAATATTCAGCATAAACCAAATTATTTAGGTACAGTGAGCCACTCTTATCAGAGTGGTAGGAACTCTTCTGAAATCTAAGTTCCCAAATGCCAGCTAAGGGACATCTTTTAAGCAGGTCTTTTGAAGGATGGTAGTCAGACCTGCTATGTTAACTCTTTTCTGCACACTAGTTCTCAAGCTTGATAATTCTAGAAGTTACATCATTCATATTATAGATGTTATTAAAAGCACTTTTTTTCTTGTTGGCAGAGATTAACATGAGTTTATAATGCAAAGTTTAAAAACAGGTAAACAAAAAGAGATGTCGTATAATCATGCCATCAAGAAATGACCATTTTAAGAAGTCTGGTGTACATCCTTTCAAATATTTTTCTATGCAAATTTTTGAAAATGTATGCATATTTTAAAAATGTATGCATAGTTTTGGAAATGGAATCACACTTTATTATTTTTGACCTTTTCCCTCTAATGTATAGATCATTTTAGCTGTAAGTCCTTACAACTTTTTCTTCCCTAATAAATTTGTTTAAAACAAAGTCTGTTGATATTTCTGAGGAGGAAACTTATTTTGTAAAATTGTGTTGTGAGAAGTAAATATATTTAACAAGTTAAAGGAGACATAGTAGTGGTTATAAAACTAGGATAGGTGTAGAGAGAACATTAAGGTTCTGTATGATGCTCTACTTACTACATTGTAGAAAATCAGACTGTAATTTATTTATTTTCATATTCTCAAGCAATAGAACAGTAAGTGATATATAGTAATTATTCAGTAAACAATTTTTAATTCATCAGCTATTTATTGAGCATCTCCTATATTCCAGAGACTTACTATGCCTTCATTGACCCCTTCAAGTGAAGTATAGAAACTTTTCTTCTATTTAGGTTTCTTCAGTCTCTCTACTTCCATATATTAGTCTTAAATATTTTCCCTATATACATTGAAACCACTTCAGATGGTGTTATAATTTTTCCCCTAATCATCAAATATGATTTAAAGAACTCATGACAAAAAGGATAGTTTACTATATAGTTATATTTTTTACTTATCCCAATATTCTTTTTTTTTTGAGGTGGAGTCTAGCTCTGTCGCCCAGGCTGGAGTGCAGTGGCGCAATCTCGGCTCACTGCAAGCTCTCCCGGGTTCACCCATTCTCCTGCCTCAGCCTCAGAGTAGCTGGCACTACAGGTGCCCACCACCATGCCCGGCTAATTTTTTTTGTATTTTTTAGTAGAGATGGGGTTTCACCGTGTTAGCCAGGATGGTCTCCCCAGTATTCTTTTTTTTTTTCCTGAAGTTCTATGCTCCTTTTGATATTTTTTTTTCTTCTTTAAAGAAATAACTTCCTTCAGCCATGGTTTAAGATTAGGTGTGCTGGTGACAAATTTGCTTATCTTTCCTTTGTCTGATAATGTTTTCCTGTTTTCCTTTTCCCTCATTCCTGAAGGATATTTTAAATAGATATGAAATGCATATTTGACATTTTTTTTTAGCACTTTAAACACTTTCCACATCCTGCTGGCATCCATGATTTCAGCTGACAAACTACTGTCATTTTAATTTGTGTTCCTTTCTGAATAATGTATTGTTTCTCTTTGGCTCCATTCAAGATTTCAAAGAATCTTTGTCTTTAGTTTTCAGAAGTTTAATTATTGTCTAGGAAAGCATAGAATCCTTTTTTAACTTTATCCTATTTGGGGTTTACTCAGCTTCTTGAATCTGTAGGTTTATGTCTTTTGCCACATTTGTTAAGTTTTCAGCTACTGTTTTTTGAATTTATTGTTTTTCTCAGTTTTTCTCTCTTCTTCCTTTTAGGAAGCATGTATATATGTATACACATATAATGCTTAGGAAGCATGTATGTATATATATACAAAATCCTTGGAAGCTAATATATATATTAACTCTTTTGTCTCAAGAGCCTCTGTTCATTTTTCCCTTTATTTTCTCTTTGTTGTTCAAATTACATAAACTCTCTTGATTTTTTCTCAAATGTACTGATTGCATCCTCTGACATCTCCACTCTGCTATTGAGTCCATCCAGCCAGTTTTACATTTCTGTTACTGTATTTTTCAGTTCTATATATTCCACCTCATTTTTTTTATAATTCTATTTTTTCTTGAGATTTTCTGTTTTTCACTAGTTTCAAGAGAATTTGTAACTGCCTGTTGAAGCATTTTTATGATGGCTGCCTTAAAATCCTTGTCAGATAATTCTTATGTCAGATTCATTTCAGTGTTCACATCTGTTACCTTTTCTCATTCAAGTTGTGATTTTTTTTAGCTCTTGGTATCACAGGTGATTTTCCCTTATATTCTGGTCATTTTGGATATTATATTATGATGCATTGTATAATATTTAATTTTTATATTTTAGAAAACAGTCTCTTTGCTGAGAGGGTTGGGGGGGTGTGTGTGTGTATGTGTGTGTGTGTGTGTGTGTGTGTGTTGAGTTTCCTGCTGGACCCTACAGTACCAAAGTGGAGCATTTGTACACTGATTCATTGCAGATGACTGGAATGGAAGTTTAGTGCTCCATTTTAGTTTACTGATACCTTGTTGTGAAAGTGAGGCACCAACTTGGAGGCACCTTGTTGCCTCCAAGCTGGGGTGTAAGCTCAGCTTCCTACTGGGCCCTGTTGACGTTAGGGAGGAGGAGTAGAGGAGTGGAGGGCAGATTCACACCGCTGTGAGTGGGGGTGGGAGCTCAGCTCCTTGTTCAGCCTCATGAATATTACCTTGTCAGGGGGATTGGAACACTGCATGCTTTTGCCGAGGAGGTGATGGAAGATCAGCTTTTTACTTAGTCCCACTGAAACATTAGAAAGGGGTGATTTTCTCCTTGGTGTTAAGCTACAATAGGATGTGTATTGCTAAAAACGTTTTCTGTTGTTAGGCTGCTGTTTTCCTAGCCCTTTATAGGAGCTTTTTTAGTCTGTGCCTGTCAGTGGTTCCAGATTGGAAGCTTCTCCAGCGCCCTGTCCTGGATGTATAGGAGATAATAAGGAAACCCAGGTTTGTCGTGCCTTAATTCCTCAGGTTTCTAGGCTGTCTGCCTTCTTCATTCTTCCTTTCCGTCACCTTATGCTTGTTTGTTGTGTTATGTCTAGGGCTTTTTAGTTGTAAAAGGGAGAAGCTGGAAGAAATGGGCTACTCAATCTTTGCCAGACTGTCTTATCATTTATAAAATGGAAAATTATTATGTGCTTTCTTTGTTGCAGGTCAGAGTTGGGGATAGTTGAACTTTTGATATAGAATATTGAAACTTTTGGAAAAAAGAAATACTTATACATACTAAAGGTTATTCATTGTACCATAGAATTCAAAAACAGGAAGTGGAGGGAAATCACAGATAACTTGGGATAATCCTAAAGAATTAGAAGGCTATATCCAAAAACTCCAAAATGCTGCTGAACGGCTTGCCACTGAAAATAGAAAACTGAGAAAATGGCACACTACATTTTGTGAAAAGGTATATTTTGTTTATAAAATTGAATAAGCTATGAATGATATTATTTAAAAAGTCATTAAGATACAATTTTTAAAAACTTATTTTGAAATAATTTGAGACTTAAAGTTACCAAAATAGTACAGAGAAATCACAATTCCCATTTGCCCAAATTCCCTGTTGTTAACAACTTATATAACCGGAGTAGTTATCAAAACCAGGAAAAAGACTGTTTTGAATTTTACAATTTTCCACTAACATTCTTTTTTTTTTTTTCCAGGATACAATCTAGAATCCAACTCTGCACTTAGTTGTTGAGTCTCTTTAGCCTCCCCTCCTCAGTCTTTTCTTTGTTTTTCATGACTTTGATGAGTACTGATCAGTTATTTTGTAGAATCTCTCTTGATTTGGGTTTATATGATGTTTTCCCATATTAGATTGGGGCTATCTTATTTTGGCAGGAATAGCACAGAAGCGATGTTTTGCCCTTCTCAGTACTTTGGTCAAGTATTGATATGTCTTATATAGATTAAGTTAAACTTGATCACTTGGTTAAGGTGGTATCTGTCAGGTTTCTCCACTGAAAAGTTACTATTTTTCCAGCAATACTTTGAGGCTAGCATGCTCTAATTTTTCATAGGTGGTTGTTCTTATGAATATTGATCTGCTTCGGCAGCAACAGCGCTGGAAAGATGGATTACAAGAATTGAGAACTGGCTTAGCAACTGTAGAAGCACAGGTAGAGTATGTTTTATTTTGTGTGTATACTTTGAAATATGACCTTTTCAGAATGTTAAGTACAATATATGAATTGCCGAGAAGTTCATAAAAGTTATCTTTAAATCTTACTAATAAATACCTAATATATTTATAATTTTTGACTGAATTATATATAAAGACCACATATGAACAATCAATTTACATTTAAAAATATAAAAATAAGTTCCTGTAGTGTCTTATGGAATGCCAAATTCCTCAATTCAGAATTTGTAGGTTTTTGTCTTGGTATTTAAATATCTATCACTTGTTAGTTCTCTTCTAGGTGATTGTGATAGCCGTAAAAAACAAAGTTAAGTTTAGGTAGAATCCTAATGATTGAAATAATTTTATTCCAGATTTTTTTCCTTTTTGGAGGTAAAATTTGAGTTCTATTCATATTTTGATATAATAGTTGATGCATATAAAGGTGGCTAGCACAAAGCCTGCTACATAGTAGATGGTAATGGAATCTTAGCAGAATATGAGTTAGATGTCTCACACATTTACATATATTTAATATTTTTCAGTTTTTATAACTTCAAGAAAAGGCAAAAGTACTACTAGAATGGATATATTTATGGTTGTATAGAAGCAAAAAACTATGTAAATTCTTATGAGCAATCTACTATTTTAAATCTCATATGTTTTAAAATATGTAGTAGATTTACATTATGTAAGAAGTGGGAAGGGAAGAGAAGAGCTATACTTGATGGGAATTTTTGAAAAAGGACTAAGAAGTTCACAAAATAAACCAGTATTTGTGGTACTACATCATAAAATAAAGTCCAAATATAAAAGTCATTTAATATTTGCTTGGTTTTTAAATTTTGCTGATCTTTTAAAATAGTATTAATAAGTATGAAGATTAGATTTTCATATTTGTCTCTAAATAAACTTATACGGAGAGTGACAAGGATGTACCTGTTTTACATATTTGAAATGAGTTGGTTTTATTTTTGTGATTATAATTGTGCATTATGTGACATGAAAGTATTAAATGAAAAATCCATTCTACTGCCTAATTTTTAAATTAAAAATGTGAATGTAACATATTAGGGATTCCAAGCAAGTGACATGCATGCATGGAAACAACACTGGAATCATCAACTGTACAAAGCTCTGGAGCATCAGTACCAGATGGGCTTAGAAGCACTTAATGAGAATTTGCCAGAAATAAATATAGACTTAACTTACAAGTAAGATGTTTTTTCATCCCCAATTTAATGTTCATTGTATAATTTTCTAATAATTTATGTTTTAAAGTTATTTATTTACTTTTAGACAGGGACGATTACAATTCAGGCCACCTTTTGAAGAAATCCGGGCTAAATACTATAGAGAAATGAAGAGATTCATCGGCATTCCAAAGCAGTTTAAGGGAGTAGGTGAGGCAGGAGATGAATCTATTTTTTCTATTATGATTGATAGAAATGCAAGTGGATTTTTGACGATTTTCAGCAAAGCAGAAGATCTGTTTAGAAGATTGTCAGCTGTTTTACACCAACATAAGGTATAGAACATGTAATGTTCCATCCTTCCATCATAAAATTATTTCTGATTGATTGAATTTACATTAAATGTATACATTAATAGTTTATCTTGTGTGGCATAACATTAAAATATGGTAAAGCAGAGAGCTGGATTCGTAGATACTTATACAACCTAGATTTATACCGCAGAAGAGAAAAAAGTTATGGGAAAGTTTTTTTTTTTTTGTCTTTGATTATTTTGTGACAATTGAGAAACTTTTTTTTTGCTTTTTTAATTTTTAATTTTTAATTTATTATTTATTTATTTATTTTATTATTATTATACTTTAATTTTTAGGGTACATGTGCACAATGTGCAGGTTAGTTACCTATGTATACATGTGCCATGCTGGTGTGCTGCACCCATTAACTCATCATTTACCATTAGGTATATCTCCTAATACTATCCCTCCCCCCTCCCCCAACCCCACAACAGTCCCCAGAGTGTGATGTTCCCCTTCCTGTGTCCATGTGCTCTCATTGTTCAATTCCCACCTATGAGTGAGAACATGTGGTGTTTGGTTTTTTGTTCTTGCGATAGTTTACTGAGAATGATGATTTCCAATTTCATCCATGTCCCTACAAAGGACATGAACTCATCATTTTTTATGGCTGCATAGTATTCCATGGTGTAGATGTGCCACATTTTCTTAATCAAGTCTATCATTGTTGGACATTTGGATTGGTTCCAAGTCTTTGCTATTGTGAATAGTGCCGCAATAAACATACGTGTGCATGTGTCTTTATAGCAGCATGATTTATAATCCTTTGGGTATATACCCAGTAATGGGATGGCTGGGTCAAATGGTATTTCTAGTTCTAGATCCCCGAGGAATCGCCACACTGACTTCCACAATGGTTGAACTAGTTTACAGTCCCACCAACAGTGTAAAAGTGTTCCTATTTCTCCACATCCTCTCCAGCACCTGTTGTTTCCTGACTTTTTAATGATTGCCATTCTAACTGGTGTGAGATGGTATCTCACTGTGGTTTTGATTTGCATTTCTCTGATGGCCAGTGATGGTGAGCATTTTTTCATGTGTTTTTTGGCTGCATAAATGTCTTCTTTTGAGAAGTGTCTGTTCATGTCCTTTGCCCACTTTTTGATGGGGTGGTTTGTTTTTTTCTTGTAAATTTGTTTGAGTTCATTGTAGATTCTGGATATTAGCCCTTTGTCAGATGAGTAGGTTGCGAAAATTTTCTCCCATTTTGTAGGTTGCCTGTTCACTTTGATGGTAGTTTCTTCTGCTGTGCAGAAGCTCTTTAGTTTAATTAGATCCCATTTGTCAATTTTGGCTTTTGTTGCCATTGCTTTTGGTGTTTTAGACATGAAGTCCTTGCCCATGCCTATGTCCTGAATGGTAATGCCTAGGTTTTCTTCTAGGGTTTTTATGGTTTTAGGTCTAACGTTTAAGTCTTTAATCCATCTTGAATTAATTTTTGTATAAGGTGTAAGGAAGGGATCCAGTTTCAGCTTTCTACATATGGCTAGCCAGTTTTCCCAGCACCATTTATTAAATAGGGAATCCTTTCCCCATTGCTTGTTTTTCTCAGGTTTGTCAAAGATCAGATAGTTGTACATATGCGGCGTTATTTCTGAGGGCTCTGTTCTGTTCCATTGATCTATATCTCTGTTTTGGTACCAGTACCATGTTGTTTTGGTTACTGTAGCCTTGTCGTATAGTTTGAAGTCAGGTAGCATGATGCCTCCAGCTTTGTTCTTTTGGCTTAGGATTGACTTGGCAATGTGGGCTCTTTTTTGGTTCCATATGAACTTTAAAGTAGTTTTTTCCAATTCTGTGAAGAAAGTCACTGGTAGCTTGATGGGGATGGCATTGAATCTATAAATTACCTTGGGCAGTATGGCCATTTTCATGATGTTGATTCTTCCTACCCATGAGCATGGAATGTTCTTCCATTTGTTTGTATCCTCTTTTATTTCCTTGAGCAGTGGTTTGTAGTTCTCCTTGAAGAGGTCCTTCATGTCCCTTGTAAGTTGGATTCCTAGGTATTTTATTCTCTTTGAAGCAGTTGTGAATGGGAGTTCACTCATGATTTGGCTCTCTGTTTGTCTGTTATTGGTGTATAAGAATGCTTGTGATTTTTGTACATTGATTTTGTATCCTGAGACTTTGCTGAAGTTGCTTATCAGCTTAAGGAGATTTTGGGCTGAGATAATGGGGTTTTCTTGATATCCAATCACGTGATCTGCAAACAGGGACAATTTGACTTCTTCTTTCCCTAATTGAATACCCTTTATTTCCTTCTCCTGCCTAATTGCCCTGGGCAGAACTTCCCACATTATGTTGAATAGGAGCGGTGAGAGAGGGCATCCCTGTCTTGTGCCAGTTTTCAAAGGGAATGCTTCCAGTTTTTGCCCATTCAGTATGATATTGGCTGTGGGTTTGTCATAGATAGCTCTTATTATTTTGAGATACATCCCATCAAGAGTTTTTAGCATGAAGCGTTGTTGAATTTTGTCAAAGGCCTTTTCTGTATCTATTGAGATAATCATGTGGTTTTTGTCTTTGGTTCTGTTTATATGTTGGATTACATGTATTGATTTGTGTATATTGAACTAGCCTTGCATCCCAGGGATGAAGCCCACTTGATCATGGTGGATAAGCTTTTTGATGTGCTGCTGGATTTGGTTTGCCAGTATTTTATTGAGGATTTTTGCATCGATGTTCATCAAGGATATTGGTCTAAAATTCTCTTTTTTGGTTGTGTCTCTGCCCGGCTTTGGTATCAGGATGACGCTGGCCTCATAAAATGAGTTAGGGAGGATTCCCTCTTTTTCTATTGATTGGAATAGTTTCAGAAGGAATGGTACCAGTTCCTCCTTGTACCTCTGGTAGAATTCGGCTGTGAATCCATCTGGTCCTGGACTCTTTTTGGTTGGTAAGCTATTGATTATTGCCACAATTTCAGAGCCTGTTATTGGTCTCTTCAGAGATTCAACTTCTTCCTGGTTTAGTCTTGGGAGGGTGTATGTGTCGAGGAATTTATCCATTTCTTCTAGATTTTCTAGTTTATTTGCGTAGAGGTGTTTGTAGTATTCTCTGATGGTAGTTTGTATTTCTGTGGGATCGGTGGTGATATCCCCTTTTTCATTTTTTATTGCATCTATTTGATTCTTCTCTCTTTTTTTCTTTATTAGTCTTGCTAGCAGTCTATCAATTTTGTTGATCCTTTCAAAAAACCAGCTCCTGGATTCATTAATTTTTTGCAGGGTTTTTTTGTGTCTCTATTTCCTTCAGTTCTGCTCTGATTTTAGTTATTTCTTGCCTTCTGCTGGCTTTTGAATGTGTTTGCTCTTGCTTTTCTAGTTCTTTTAATTGTGATGTTAGGGTGTCAATTTTGGATCTTTCCTGCTTTCTCTTGTGGGTATTTAGTGCTATAAATTTCCCTCTGCACACTGCTTTGAATGCATCCCAGAGATTCTGGTATGTTGTGTCTTTGTTCTCGTTGGTTTCAAAGAACATCTTTATTTCTGCCTTCGTTTAGTTATGTACCCAGTAGTCATTCAGGAGCAGTTTGTTCAGTTTCCATGTAGTTGAGCGGTTTTGAGTGAGTTTCTTAATCCTGAGTTCTAGTTTGATTGCACTGTGGTCTGAGAGACAGTTTGTTATAATTTCTGTTCTTTTACATTTGCTGAGGAGAGCTTTACTTCCAAGTATGTGGTCAATTTTGGAATAGGTGTGGTGTGGTGCTGAAAAAAATGTATATTCTGTTGATTTGGGGTGGAGAGTTCTGTAGATGTCTATTAGGTCTGCTTGGTGCAGAGCTGAGTTCAATTCTTGGGTATCCTTGTTAACTTTCTGTCTCGTTGATCTGTCTAATGTTGACAGTGGGGTGTTAAAGTCTTCCATTATTATTGTGTGGGAGTCTATGTCTCTTTGTAGGTCACTCAGGACTTGCTTTATGAATCTGGGTGCTCCTGTATTGGGTGCATATATATTTAGGATGGTTAGCTCTTCTTGTTGAATTGATCCCTTTACCATTATGTAATGGGCTTCTTTGTCTCTTTTGATCTTTGTTGGTTTAAAGTCTGTTTTATCAGAGACTAGGATTGAAACCCCTGCCTTTTTTTGTTTTCCATTTGCTTGGTTAGATCTTCCTCCATCCTTTTATTTTGAGCCTATGTTGTCTCTGCACATGAGATGGGTTTCCTGAATACAGCACACTGATGGGTCTTGACTCTTTATCCAATTTGCCAGTCTGTGTCTTTTAATTGTGTCTTTAATATTTACATTTAAAGTTAATATTGTTATGTGTGAATTTGATCCTGTCATTATGATGTTAGCTGGTGATTTTGCTCGTTAGTTGATGCAGTTTCTTCCTAGTCTCGATGGTCTTTACATTTTGGCATGATTTTGCAGCGGCTGGTACCGGTTGTTCCTTTCCATGTTGAGTGCTTCCTTCAGGAACTCTTTTAGGGCAGGCCTGGTGGTGACAAAATCTCTCAGCATTTGCTTGTCTGTAAAGTATTTTTTTTCTCCTTCACTTATGAAGCTTAGTTTGGCTGGATATGAAAGTCTGGGTTGAAACTTCTTTTCTTTAAGAATGTTGAATATTGGCCCCCACTGTCTTCTGGCTTGTAGGGTTTCTGCTGAGAGATCCGCTGTTAGTCTGATGGGCTTCCCTTTGAGGGTAACCTGACCTTTCTCTCTGACTGCCCTTACCATTTTTTCCTTCATTTCAACTTTGGTGAATCTGACAATTATGTGTCTTGGAGTTGCTCTTCTCGAGGAGTATCTTTGTGACGTTCTCTGTATTTCCTGAATCTGAACGTTGGCCTGCCTTGCTAGATTGGGGAAGTTCTCCTGGATAATATCCTGCAGAGTGTTTTCCAGCTTGGTTCCATTCTCCCCATCACTTTCAGGTACACCAATCAGACGTAGATTTGGTCTTTTCACATAGTTCCATATTTCTTGGAGGCTTTGTTCGTTTCTTTTTATTCTTTTTTCTCTAAACTTCCCTTCTTGCTTCATTTCATTCATTTCATGTTCCATCACTGATACCCTTTCTTCCAGTTGATCGCATCGGCTCCTGAGGCTTCTGCATTCTTCATGTAGTTCTCTAGTCTTGGCTTTCAGCTCCATCAGCTCCTTTAAGCACTTCTCTGTATTGGTTATTCTAGTTATACATTCGTCTAAATTTTTTTCAAAGTTTTTAACTTCTTTGCCTTTGGTTTGAATTTCCTCCTGTAGCTCGGAGTAATTTGATCGTCTGAAGCCTTCTTCTCTCAACTCGTCAAAGTCATTCTCCGTCCAGCTTTGTTCCGTTGCTGGTGAGGAACTGCATTCCTTTGGAGGAGGAGTGGCACTCTGCTTTTTAGAGTTTCCAGTTTTACTGCTCTGTTTTTTTCCCCATCTTTGTGTTTTTATCTACTTTTGGTCTTCAATGATGGTGATGTACAGATGGGTTTTTGGTGTGGATGTCCTTTCTTTTTGTTAGTTTTCCTTCTACCAGACAGGACCCTCAACTGTAGGTCTGTTGGAGTTTGCTAGAGGTGCACTCCAGACCCTGTTTGCCTGGGTATCAGTAGCAGTGGCTACAGAACAGCAGATTTTCGTGAACCACGAATGCTGCTGTCTGATCCTTCCTCTGGAAGTTTTGTCTCAGAGGAGTGCCCGGCCGTGTGAGGTGTCAGTCTGCCCCTACTGGGGGGTGCCTCCCAGTTAGGCTGCTCACGGGTCAGGGGTGAGGGACCCACTTGAGGAGGCAGTCTGCCCGTTCTCAAATCTCCAGATGCATGCTGGGAGAACCATTGCTCTCTTCAAAGCTGTCAGACAGGGACATTTAATTCTGCAGAGGTTACTGCTGTCTTTTTGTTTGTCTGTGCCCTGCCCCCAGAGGTGGAGCCTACAGAGGCAGGCAGGCCTCCTTGAGCTGTGGTGGGCTCCACCCAGTTCAAGCTTCCCACCTGCTTTGTTTACCTAAGCAAGCCTGGGCAATGGCGGGCGCCCCTCCCCCAGCCTCGCTGCCGCCTTGCAGTTTGATCTCAGACTGCTGTGCTAGCAGTCAGCGAGACTCCGTGGGCATAGGACCCTCCAAGCCAGGTGCAGGATATAATCTCCTGGTGCGCCGTTTTTTAAGCCCATCGGAAAAGTGTAGTATTAGGGTGGGAGTGACCTGATTTTCCAGGTGCCATCTGTCACCCCTTTCTTTGACTAGGAAAGGGAGCTCCCTGACTCCTTGCACTTCGCGAATGAGGCAATGCCTCGCCCTGCTTCGGCTCGCGCACGATGCGCTGCACCCACTGTCCTGCACCCACTGTCTGGCACTCCCTAGTGAGATGAACCTGGTACCTCAGATGGAAATGCAGAAATCACCTGTCTTCTGCGTCGCTCATGCTGGGAACTGTAGATGGGAGCTGTTCCTATTCGGCCATCTTCGCTTTTTATTTTTTAAAATAGTTGTGTCATCTTGGCGGGTTGGGCGTGGTGGCTCATGCCTGTAATCCTGGCACTTTGGGATGCTGAGGCTAATGGATCATTTGAGGTCAGGAGTTTGAGACCAGCCTCGTCAACATGGCGAAACATCATCTTTATTAAAATACAAAAATTATCTGGGCATGGTGGTGGTCACCTGTAATCCCAATTACCATGGAGGCTGAAGTAGGAGAATCATTTAAACCAGGGAGGTGGAGGTTTCAGTGAGCTTAGATCGCACCACTGTACTCCAGGCTGGGTGGCAGAGCGAGACTCCATGTCAAGAAAAAAAGAAAATGTGTCAGTTTAGAATGTGATATGGTTCTGTTGTGTCAATTTGAATTCTTCTTCTGAAGCCCTCAAATGTTACTGAAATCAGGGCTATTTAACAGCTTATTTCCGTTTAAGTATATCATCCCAACTAACTTTAAGTGTAAACTAATTGTATTTCTCATTTGTATTGATCCTGAGACATATGACTGAAAATTTGACCAGTTTCTTAACTGCCACTGCAATACTTCTGTGTCTTAGATTTCTAGGATGAATCTGGACCCTTTCAGATTTGTAGCCTATAGTGACTCTTGATTTTGCAGAAATGATTCCACCTTTGAAGTTTTGTATTATTTAATTTGAGAAGAGAATCTAAACAGAGGGTTTATATAATTTTCTTTAAACGTTTATGATCACTGCATTTGCATATTAAATCTCTTTTTTCTGTTTATTCTTTAGGCTGTGCAGTAATGATTATATTACTTAAATTGACACTTGAATACCTCATATTTTCCTCTTTTTATTGGTTTTAATAGTTGAATCCTATTCTATTATATGTTAACGTATTGGTTCTGTGTCTTTAATAATACTCTTTTTCTTTCTTTAAATAGGAATGGATTGTAATTGGGCAAGTTGATATGGAAGCTCTGGTGGAAAAGCATCTTTTTACTGTACATGATTGGGAGAAAAATTTTAAAGCATTAAAAATAAAAGGGAAAGAAGTAGAACGACTTCCAAGGTATTGGAGGTTAATGTGGTACTTACGTACCATAATAATTTTTTGACATGGACAGTAAGGGAGCTCTCTACTTAGTGGCATTGAAGTCACATCAGCTTCTTGCCTCCTCCAGATCTCATTTATGACACTTGAGTATCATCTAGGTAGGGCATTACAGATAATAAAACAAGTTTTCCTTCTAGAAGCTCTGCTGGCGGAGACCTATTTAGGTAAAATAGACTGAAGAAACAGGCTTCTATCTTCATCTGGTATGAAGAGCTATGTTTGATATGCATTGGCACAATCTCAGTATGGTTAGAAGCTACTGGTGAGAGCATACTAGAGAATATAAAGCTAGTGACATTTCACTCTGCTTTTGTACTGCTCTGCTTCCTTTCAAGATGTCCTGGAAGGCACACAACATAGTGCTGCATCTAAGTATTGCCCTAAATGTGGACAAAAGCCTCTGAGGGGCAACTCAGCTACTTGAGAATATAGTCTCCTTGTATTTGAAATACTCACCACTAGAACCACTCTTAGTAATAAGTTCCATGAAAGGCCTTGTGTAATCATGCATATGTCACCTATAAAGGATAATATCACTTTTATTAATTTATGTTTTCATTCTTTCAATAAATACTTAGTGCGCATTTATAAAATGCAAAACTTTGTGCTTTAGGAGTACGAAGAGGAAGAAGACAGAGGACCTAAGATGAATTGCTTATTCTCTGGTAGTGCAATAAGACAAATATATTTGATGATTAAGTCAAGTACACACAGGGTTTAAGTAAGTGGGCTCTGGAGTTAGGCAGCTGTTACCAGCTGTATGACTGACAGTCATTGAAATTGTGAACCTAAATTTCTTTAGCTTTAAAATATTAGCAACAATAGTTATTAATCTCATAGTATTTTGAGATAAGTAAGTGTTTCCATATAAGTAACTGGCACAGGGTATATTTTCAATAAATGTTAGTTACTTTTAATTGTGATTAATATCAGGTGGTGGAATAGTCTATATTCCATATTAAAACTGAACTAAAACTATGGGGATTCAGAGGATGATGACATCCCCTCTGTCTGGGGCAAAATCAAGGAAAATCTTTGTTAGGATAGTAACACTGGAACTAGGATTTTGACAGGTGCAAATGAAAATGGGAGGGTAAAAAAGAACCTCTTAGCAAAAGGAATTGTGTGCTGAAAAGATGAAGTTGGTTAATTGAAAATGTTATTAGAGTTAATGTTTTATTAGGGACTAGAGGGAGATGATCCTGGAAAGGTGTAGATAAGGTATAGATCTGGGAGTCTTACATTCAAAAATAGAGAATTTGGATTTTATTCATTTTGGGATGATTAGGTTTTAAAGGGTTCTAAACAGGAGTGTGTCAGTACCAAAGCTGTTCATTAGGAAATTTAATCTGGAAACACAGATATATGGTGGGATAAAGAGATCCTGGAGGCAGACTGGCTAGTCTGTCAGTCATCCAGAAGACCAGTAATAATAATGATAATAATAATTATTATTTTTTGAGACAGAGTCTTGCTGTGTCACCCAGGCTGGAGTGTAGTGGCATGATATCTGCTCACTGCAACCTCCACCTCTTGGGTTTAAGTGATTCCCCTGCCTCAGCCTCCTGAGTAGCTGGGACTACAGGCACGTGCCACCACGCCTGGCTAATTTTTTGTATTTTTAGTAGAGGTGGGGTTTATTATGTTGGCCAGGCTGCTCTCCAACTCTTGACCTGAGGTGATCTGCCCACCTTGGCCTCCCAGAGTGCTGGGATTACAGGCATGAACCACCATGCCTGGCCATAATAATTAATTGAATTATCTTGCTGGTGCTCAAAATGAGGAGGAGGAAATAGTATGAGGAATTAAGTTTTATTTATTGGAGGAAGATGAGGGATTAGGAATAGGAAGAGACAAATGACTTGAGGGTTTGAGCGTGGGTGATTTGGATACTGGTAGTACCATTAATATTAGTTTAAAGTAAGGAAAAGATAGTGCTTTTGTAGTGCTTGCACATGGGGTTTTTCTTCTCTATTGGGCCTTGCCTTTGATCCCAATCTTGCCCATCTTCTTTGACTTAATGCTGTCACCTGACTGCCTAAGAACCTCTACTGCTTCCTCTACTATTTTTTTGTCCCTTACTATAGATAGCTTTCCTATTTATGATCCTTGCCAAAAGAAAAAAAAATAAAAACAACAATGCCTATCCCACACTGTATTTTTCATTTTGTCATTCTTGCTAACAAATTAACATGTATTCATCTAAGTGAATACATACATATGCACATACAAACATACACATTTATTTTATCGGTACTTTTTGGAAATGCTGTAAGATTAGAAAAGCTGTGTTCTAGTGATGTATTTTAGATAGTATCATAAGAAAATCATTTTTGAATATGCATCTTTGATATATAATGAGTCATCTTCCATTTCTATCTATGGCTGAACAGAATCTCAGTTTCATATTGTGAATATTTTCAAATGAAAGATGAATGTTAGCCTTGTCCACAGCACTCTGTAGTTAGTGAGTAAAACTTCTTTGCTGTAATTAGATCACTTTATGTTAATTCATTAGCAAAATACAGTATAATATAATCTTTTAGGTTTTCCAAAATCACATATCTTCATGTATCAAGTATCATAAATCATGAGTCTTTACGTGTCAGGATTTCAGAAATTTTATAACTTCATGTGTCAAGAAAATTGGCTGTTATATATAGCTTTTGGTTGTTAAGAACTGTAGTTTAAACTTCTCCAGCTAGTAGGTGATTGAGAATAAATAAGTAAAACTTTAAAAGAAAATTATATTTTCAAATAAAATGGTACGTAATTAAAACATATAATTTGCCTCTTAAGGATCTCACCTGGCTCTATGCTTTAAGAAAGGCAAATAGCTTTCCGAATAACCTTTTTGACCAAAGTTTTCAGATTTGTTTTAACTTTGTATAATTTAAGATAAATATGAGATTTTCCTCAGATGACTGAGTCTGGATCAGCTTCTCTTTGGTTAGGACATTACAATTTGCATTGGGGTACAATGGAAATAATTACTCATTTAAAAACTTTATACTTGTTTTCTGATTATTAAAATAGTACATTTGTTTTATAAATTGTTTTAAATGTAGTGAAGTACAGAGACAATTCATGTTAATATTTGATGTTTTGGACATATTAATACACTTATAAAATGTAGATTATATTATATCCTGCTATTTGTTTGTTTGTTTGTTTATTTTTTGAGACTGAATCTCACTCTGTCGCCCATGCTGGAGTGCAGTAGTGTGATCTCGGCTTACTGCAACCTCTGCCTTCTGGGTTCAAGCAATTCTCCTACCTCAGCCTCCTGAGTACCTGGGATTACAGGCGTGCGCCACCATGCCTGGCTAATTTTTATATTTTTAGTAGAGACAGGGGTCTCACCATGTGGGCCAGGCTGGTTCTGAACTCCTGACCTCAGGCGATCCACCTGCTTCTGCCTCCTAAAGTGCTAGGATTACAGGTCACTGTGCCTGGCCTATTCTGCTATTTTTATGGAATACTATTTCATCGGTATTTTGCCATGTTATCATCTGCACATCAAAAATGTGATTTTTAATTATAGGTATATATAAAAATTTATTTTGCCATTTCTATATTTATCTTGTTTCAAACTTTTCACTATTATAGTCAGTGCTTTCATGAAAATGCTTGTGTATAAATCTTGGAGCCTGCCTTGAAATGTGTCTTAGGATAAATTCTAAAGGTAGAGTTGTTAAGACAAAGGATATGCCAGTTTAAAATTATTTGACATGTACATTGCTCTTTACAAAGATTGCATTGTTTTATATTCTAACAGTTCTGGGAATTCTGTTTGCCCACAAAATTGAAGATTCAGAGTAACCATTCATTACATTTTTTTTCAATTTGATAAGTGTAAAATGGTGTCTTATCATTTTATTGTTTTAGTGCTTTAATAATCTAAATTCACTTTCTATCTATATTTAATTTTGCCTTATTTTTATTGTTTGTATTTTGGCTACAGGATAGTAAATTTATTTTATAAATATTTAAATAGGTGTGTTACATGCTGTGACAAGAGAAGCTCATTAATATTTAAATATATTCTTTTGACACTACTAATTCATAACGTACCACTTTTTTTGAAGCTGATATGCTGGATGATTAAACTTCTAGTATTATAACAAAATGATTGCTCAATGAAAAACTTCAAAATAGTATGTGTAAGGCATTTTTGCTAAATTAAATCTAAATGTGCTGAAAGATCACCATATTACTGCTGACATACATTTTTAAGTGTATTACATGAAATCATTATAATATTATATGAGACTCTTTTCCTCTAATTAGTCTTTTCCATGTCAAAATATGTCCATTGACATTTTTCAGTGCTGTCAAGGTAGATTGTTTAAATATTAATTGCAACCCTGTGAAGACTGTGATTGATGATCTCATCCAGAAGTTATTTGATCTGCTTGTTCTTTCTTTGAAGAAGTCCATACAGGGTAAATACACATTTTAATTTTTATTTTTACTTAATTTGATATGTAGAAGCATGTACTTTGATAGTTATAAAATTTGAATTTCGATGATCATTAAAAACCAAAACTGAACTAATTTTAAAAAAGCAGGAAAAGTCCATATTCAATCATTAGGAGGTCTAAAATGAAGACATCTTTATTATTTGCAGTCTGAGCTAGTATTAGATTGTTGCATTTGTAGCTGAGAAAGGTAGTAATTCTGATATAATGTATTTCTGCTTATCTCCTCAAATGACAAAGTATTTTTCAAAATACCACAGTTTCTTCTTTTTCTTTAAAACTGAGATGTTTTAGTATGTTGTTTAAAAGACGAAAATTGCAATAATGCATTTTAAGCTTTTCTTAAAATTTTTAAATACAACGTGAAACAACTAAACTTTCATGGGAAGAAATTTCTTTGCTTATTCCACATCTTGAAATTTTGTTTTATGAAAGCAAATGATAATTTAGAACTTATTGTATTCCATGTACTGATTACTTCTACCACCCCATGATTTAGAAATTATGTAATTTAGTATTTTTGATGGTAATAATTACATTTCTTGTATTTCAATGTTACCACTCAGCTCATTTACATGAAATTGATACATTTGTTACTGAGGCTATGGAAGTCTTAACAATTATGCCCCAGTCTGTGGAAGAAATTGGTGATGCAAATCTACGATATAGTAAGTTACAAGAACGGAAGCCAGAGGTGAGAATCACAAAGTAAAATTATTATTATTACTTTTTACTGCATGGAAAATGTTTAAATTAGGTAATTTTATGTCATTATTTACAAATATATAATCTCAACATTATAAGGAGGTCCACAATAGTCTGGCTTACCTGGTTAGCTCATGATTAGACTCTTGGCTGGGCATGGTGGCTCATGCCTGTAATCTCAGCACTTTGGGAGGCCAAGGCAGGCAGATCACGAGGTTGGGAGTTCGAGACCAGCCTGACCAACATGGTCAAACCCCGTATCTGTTAAAAATACAAAAATTAGCCGGTTGTGGTGGTGGGTGCCTGTAATCCCAGCTATTCAGGAGGCTGAGGCAGGAGAATCTCTTGAACCTGGGAGGCAGAGGTTGCAGTGAGCCAAGATCGCGCCACTGCACTCCAGCCTGGGTGACAGAGCGAGACTCTGTCTCAAAATAAATAAATAAGTAAATAAATAAATAAATAGACTTTTGATGCACTATTGGTGTAATGAAACAGTAATAGTATTGTTTTCAGATCTATTTGCAGTCTATTTTATGATGTGGCATATTAGAGTAAGAGTAAACTTAAATAATTCATACTATTACCTTTAGAGTTATAACTTTAGGATGCAAAAGTATGCAGTTAAGAGCTAAACTAGGAGTACACATATACACATACATACATAATGGAAGAGTTCATAATTAAATACAAAGGAGAATGGTAAAGATTCATAAAAAACTATCCAGAAGGCTAGAGCCCAGAATAGACAAGCCAAAGTTTTATAACATATTATAGAGATTTTAGTTATGTTTGGAGCAAGAAGGAGAAATAATTCAAATTAGTGTACAAACTTATGTGCCCCCACTTAAAATTATAAAGAGAGATTCAAGGTGAATAAAATAACATACCACTGCAGTGGAAAGAATTACAGACTTTTATGTGATAGACTTAAAGGTATTAAAGAGGGTTTAAAGGTGAATAAAATAATGTATCCATCTAGTAGAAGGAATTAACTAAAATAGGAATGGTTATGAGCTGTGGCAGTTAGCAGAGGCATTTGACTGATATGTATGGATCACTTGATGTATTCCAGGCATTGTACTAGGAGTTGGGGATGCAGCTGTGAACATATTCTATTCTCATGGAACATACACGTGTGTGCGTGTGTGTGTGTGAGAGAGAGAGCGAGCAAAAGAGGATAGAGAGGGAGGAGAGAAGTGAGGATGAGTATGCTCAACTAGGGGTTATTACTTAGGGTGGGTGATCATGGGATATCTTCTCAGAGAGATGACATTTGAGCTGAGACCTGAAAGATAAGAAAGAGCCAACCATTCTGAGATTTGGGGACAGATCATTCCTAAAACAATGAATAGCATGTACAAAGATCTTAAGGTAGAGAAGGCGCTTGGTATGCTTAAGGAACAGATAGATGTAAACAGTATCAAGAGAGTTAATTATTAAGAGAGCATAGTATTCAAGGAAGAGAATGGTATGAGGTGCAATTGGAAAGAGAGGCAAGGGCCAGATTACGAAGATGCTTTTAGAAATTGTAAGAAGTTCATATTTTATTCTGAGTGTAATAAGAAAGTCTTTAGAGGGCTTTAAGTGGGGGAGTGACACAATATCTCTGACATTTTGAAGTGATGACTCTAGATGCTCTGTGGAAAATGAATTGGAGGGAGACAATAGTGGTGGACAGGCCAGTTAGTAGGATATTACAATATGATAGACAAGAGATGATGGAAGCTTGTATCATGTAGTGGTAGTGGAGATAGAACTATATCTCCACTGATTGATGATGTATAGGGGTGGGTGTGGTTAGAGAAAGATAAATCAAAATGTGTCTTAGGAGTTTGGCTTGAGCAGCTGGGAAAATATTGGTGCCATTTCCTGAAATAGGGATGACTAGAGGAGCAACTGGAGTTTAGAAGTGGTGGAGATTGAGTTGTCTGGTAGAAATCAAATGAGGAATGTGGAATTTAGAGTAAAGGTAAGGACTACAAACACAAATTTTGAAGTCTTCTTTCTATCTATGATACTTAAGCCTTGGGATTGGCTTAGACCAACTGGTAGATAATAAACACAGGGTGTAAGACCAGGCTTGAACTTTGCAAAATTTAGACTTCAAGCATAGGATGAGGAGCAAAGGACATAAATGGAGTGGGAGGAAAGACAAGAGATTGTAGTGTCACAAAAGCTAAAGGAGAAATTGATGTTGTTTGCTGGGAACAGCAAGCAATTAGGTATTATAAGAGGTAATATGTGAGGTAGGAAGTGGCATGAGATAATAAAAGAACTAGGCAGAATCTTCATGTGAGCCATATCAGGGACCTTAGAATCTCATATTCTGTGGGCACTGGGGAGCTGTTGCTGGATTTTATATAGCAAAGTATTATATAATTCTCTTTTGGTATGTCTGTTTGTTGGTATGTGGATTTGAGTGGTAGGACTGGAGGTAGGTAGACTAGGAAACTATTGTGATATGTTTTACAGGCTAACTGGAGTTCTGTTCACGTGTAGAAAATTAAAATCCTGAGGTGTCCAATCATAGTTCACTGCAGCCTCAAACTCCTGGGCCCAAGCAGTCTTCCTGCTTCAGCCTCCTCAGTAGCTAGGAGTACAGGTGTGCACCACCATGCCCAGTGAATTTTTAAAATATATTTTTTAGAGATGCATTCTCACTATGTTGCTTAGGTTAATCTTAATCCCCTCACCTCGGCCTCCCAAAGTGCTAGAATTACAGGTGTGAGCTGCCAGGCCTGTCCAATTCAGTTATATTTGAATTTCCTTTGTTGTCTGTTTTATTATATATGCATACTGATATTTAAAAATGTTTAAATGGATTTTATTGCTTTATTGAATAGTAAAAGTACAGATATTAATTATAGGATACTGTTGTTTTACAGAGCTTTAAAAGCCTTAGAGGCAATTCCAGCAGTTTAGCACCCATTGACCTACACCCAAACTGTTTAACAAACTGTTAGCTATATACAACTTAGGGCACTTCAGTTAAAAACCCTGAATGCATGAGCTTAATTTCACTTCTTTAGTTGTCTGTTTCTTAAGTACCTTTTTTCATGACTTTCCTTCTCTATTAAGTCGGATAATTTAGTTAACTTATGCTCTTAGATAATCACTAATTTTAGCTCCTTTAGAAACCTCTTTAGCATTTTCTTGTGAATGGACCATTTATAATAAGAACTTTACTTTGATAAACTATGGTATTATCTTTATGGATTTCATTTAGTCTCATATTACTACTTTATCTTTTTTAACCTCTGATGTTAGAGTGCCTTAGTTGAATTTGTGTATAGTAAAAAATAACCATCAGAAAGTTTATATCCAGGAATTTTTTTCTGCCAAATCAGAATATATAGGAATTTAACAAACTGTTTAAATGCAAAAATCTTAATTTAAAAAATAAAGTTATGAAACAAAAATTAAAATAAATGAAATCTTAAGAGATTTGATAAAATAGGTTGTTATTCAATTTGTTTTTTTTTTTTTAACCTTTAGATTTTGCCCTTATTTCAAGAAGCTGAAGACAAAAACAGACTTTTACGAACTGTGGCTGGTGGAGGTTTAGAAACAATTAGTAATTTGAAAGCCAAGTGGGATAAATTTGAGTTAATGATGGAAAGTCACCAACTTATGATTAAAGACCAGGTTAGAATGTTTTAGTTATTTATTAAAATGGGAACTTTTTTCTTACTTAAGATTTCTTGCTTATCTTTTATTCCTTTATAGCCCAGGTTTATAATAATTTAATGTGGCTGTTGAAATTGACCTCCCTGACTACTTTTATAGTGAAATATATAAATGATGATTGTTTCACATGGTTTTTCTTTACTTCCTATCATACCAAGAAGAAACCAATGTCTTTGAAATGTAACATTATTTGTAGGCCTGTGAATGAATCTGTTGCTTACCTACTATGTATGGCTTATTGCTGAAACTCATGTTTTCTTTAATTACTAAATTTATTAGGATATCAGTTTAACTACTCTAATGGAGACCCCAAAAATTGTAGCTTATGTTTCTGTCTCACATTAGACTATAAGCTGCTATGGTGCCTCTGCTCCGTAACTTTGTCTGGGTCCTAGGTTTTGTCAATCTTTTTGTCTACCATCTCAAGCGTATTGTCCAGGATGGGTTATTCAGTTGCTGTGTAGTAGGGTTGGGAGAGAGAAAAGGAGAAAAAGGCAGCATCTGTCTTTTAAAGACACAACCTGGAAGTTGCACATATCTACTGCACTCATATTTTATCGACCAGAAGTTAGCCTTAGGGCCCAGTCCTTAGCTGCATGGGAGACTGGGCAATGCCTTCCTTAATTTAGCAGCTATATACTCAGGTAGAACAATCAGCAGTCATCAAACAAACATTTTTAAATTATCTTACCTTTGTTGTTAGTTGTACTAGGTGTGGTTAACCACATGAACGATTTTTAAATGATTTTATTTGAATGTTATCTCTTGTTATTATAAATTTATGGTCTAATTTATATGTTTGAATTATTTTATTGAACTTGGAATTAATAATTAAAATAACAACCATCCTTTGAAAAGTTGACATTGGTCATTGATATTTTTTCACTTTTAAATAGAAAATATTAGAAAGAAAAGTATGAACCCAAAATGAAATTTTACTCTGCATTAAATTATTTAAATTTTATTGGCTTATAGATTGAAGTGATGAAAGGAAATGTGAAATCACGTCTTCAGATCTATTATCAAGAACTGGAAAAATTTAAAGCTCGTTGGGACCAACTAAAGCCTGGTGATGATGTTATTGAAACTGGCCAACATAATACTCTTGATAAAAGTGCAAAGTTAATAAAAGAGAAAAAAATTGAGTTTGATGATCTTGAAGTCACAAGAAAAAAGCTGGTGTATGTTTTTTCTTTAAAATTGATGGTGCTCATTTTGAAAAAACAATTTATGTATCAAGCTAGTAATTTTCTTATGTCTGTTATCTTGATAACTTTCCTCATAAACTTCATCACTTTTTAAACTACAAATAATAAGCATTCATGTACTGTTGTCTTAGGAGTCATAGTTGTGTTATATAAGGATATTAAGAGAAAGCAAATTTCAAGAAAGGCCTAGAAGATAGATTTACCTAGAAGTTATATCAGGGTTAGAACTGTCACTTTCTTTGAACTTATCCTATTTAAAAATGAAATACATATAATTTTCAGAAAAATTACTTTTAGTGCCTCTGAGAAAAAAATAAATCTAGCATAATAAGTAATAATGAAAAACTTCAAAGAAAAAAATGAGTTGTTGGCATATGATAATATAAAGTATTAAATTTGAGCACTGCTTTAGGTTTGTTCTATTTAAGTAGATGCTTTCATAAATGAGTGGAGTGAGTCAGTTTTGTTACCGTAATTACTAAATGGCATTATACTGATTAGATTAAGGATATCTTATACTCTAGAAGCTTGCCCTTTCATCTGAGAAGAGTATTCTTTTCCCAGATTAATCTGTAGATTTATACAATCTTCAATATTTACATATATATAATATGTATTATGTACATATACATCTCTCTATATTACCAACTCAGTTTTGACTTCTTTGGAAAAAATGTATATTAATGAATTTATAGAGTTCATATATGAGTAGGTAAAGTAAAATTCTCATAGTAAATAGGTAGTTTCTTAATGTTCTTATTGTAGTTTCTTATTGTTTCTTATTGTATATCTATTAAACATACACAAGTGTGTGTGTACACACATACAAGGATTGCAGTTAAGTAACTTAATGATACTTAACAGTATCAATATTTCTGTTTTTAAAATTTAATATTTCAATATTTGTTTCTATAGTGATGATTGCCATCATTTTAGACTGGAAGAGCCTAATTTCTCCCTGGCAAGTAGCATCTCTAAAGATATCGAGAGCTGTGCACAAGTTTGGGCCTTTTATGAAGAGTTTCAACAAGGATTTCAGGAAATGGCCAATGAAGACTGGATCACTTTTCGGTTTGATTCAAAAACAATATTTAGACTAATAATTTGGTTGTTTTATTTTTGGATGTAATCTTTGCAATGTGTTTTTGGTATTTTATAGGACTAAGACATACCTGTTTGAGGAATTTTTGATGAACTGGCATGACAGATTAAGGAAGGTTGAAGAACATTCAGTGATGACAGTGAAATTACAATCAGAGGTTGACAAATATAAAGTAAGATTGTTTTATTATTTTGCCAATTAAAAACAATGTTTGGAGCTTTCATCTTTTTCTTATGTAGTGACTGAACTATATAATTTTACTTTATATGTTTTTCAATTAAATTATTTCATTTCATGAAGAAAATAGGAAATACAGAGTAAACCATAGAAATTATTGATATTTCTACTACCAATGAGAAAGAAGTTATAAGAAATTTATGTTAAAGTTAAAAAACAGAGTGCTTATACATTCCAGTCTGTCATGGGTCCTATCCTATAATAATAAAAATAGAAATAGTCTATGCCATGTTTTAAAATATATTAAACTACAAAGGGTAATTTGTGTGTGTCCATGGCAACATTTAATCAAAAGCTTTATACAATTCTGTTTAAGAATATGATTTTAAGATTATTAAACAAGAAAATGGAATAATTAAAATTTTGGTAACTAATAAGCATAAAAGTAAATACTAATTTGCATTTTGCTAATATATGTATATGTGTATACATATGATTTTTTCTTTTTTTTTTTTTGTAACAGATCGTAATTCCTATCTTGAAATATGTGAGAGGGGAGCATCTTTCTCCAGATCACTGGCTTGACCTTTTTCGTCTCCTTGGACTTCCTAGGGGGACTAGTCTAGAGAAACTACTGTTTGGTGATTTGCTCAGAGTAGCTGATACAATTGTAGCCAAAGCTGCCGACCTTAAAGTATGAATCACTTTTATAAATATCCCATAAGTCTGGCCTTTTTAAATATACAATATTGCTTCATATTTTGTTTAAATACAAAAAAAGTCTTCCTTTAAGAGAATCAGCTTTAATCAAAAAGTAAACAAACACCAATCATTTTACATAAAATACATAAAAAATTATGTGATATGTTACACATAAAAGCTAGAGGATACACAAATCCAGAGAGCTAAGCCAAGAATCAGTTTGCTAATCACTTTTAGAAAAGCTCTCAGGTAAAAGTAAAAGTTGTCACAATTTATTACAAGTGACAGACTTTTAGTGTTGCATTCTGGCCGTTCAAAATTATAAGGACTCTTGATATCAAATTGTTTTATTTCCTATCCCAGAAATAAACCTTTGTGTTTGTTAATAACCCTGGAATGTTTTTAAATAATCTTGAGAAGTTATGAAGCATGACTGTTGCAGAAGATAACTCTAGTGGATTGTTAATCATTTTAGATGTATCAGAATCTACAATAAGATTATAGTATAATTTCTGAATTTCTTTTGTTCCAAATATTGGCCTTTTGGTCTGTAAAACTTTAAATAAACCAAACTAGTTTTGTCTTTTGTGATGGATGCTTTAATTTTTTTGCTTTTCTTTTAGAGAGGTAAAAAGCATAAGGCAGAACTTTGTATATATTTTGACCATGTGAACCAGGATACTTAGTATCTTACATGCTTTGATAAAATAGCCAGTAATTTTCTTGAGTTGCATGTAAAATAGAGCCACTTAACTTTTTTTTTTTTTTGCCTTATGGTGAAAAGCCAGATAAAATATATTTTTCATAAAATACTTTTATTTACTTATGTGAAAATTAATGTTGAAGTAATAAACATGGATATTTTGTGTTAAATAGGATTTAAATAGTCGGGCACAAGGTGAAGTTACAATCAGAGAAGCTTTACGTGAACTTGATCTTTGGGGAGTTGGAGCAGTGTTTACATTAATTGATTATGAAGACAGCCAAAGTCGAACTATGAAGCTGATTAAAGACTGGAAAGATATAGTAAATCAGGTTGGAGATAATAGATGCCTTCTCCAATCCTTAAAGGATTCTCCTTATTATAAAGGATTTGAAGATAAAGTATCAATTTGGGAAAGAAAACTTGCAGAGTTAGATGAATACCTGCAGAATTTAAATCATATTCAGAGAAAGTGGGTGTATTTGGAACCCATTTTCGGCCGTGGAGCATTGCCAAAAGAACAGACACGCTTCAACAGAGTTGATGAAGATTTTAGGTCAGTACAATGATGTAAGACATAGACACATATGGTATTTTTTTTTAAATTAATTCATATTGTGAAGTGCTTAATACAGGCAAATTACTTTTACATGATTGGTATCCTCTGTGTATTCAAATTCTTTCCTAGTGGATCCTTTTGAGAAGCTATTCCTCTCATTCAAGCATTTACTTCTTGAACCATTATGGTGTGGTCTCTGTTATTACCACCCTACCTAATAATACATACTTCATAAAATCACCAATTACTTTCTCTTTTAAATTCAAAGGGCATTTTCAATTTTTATTTTACTTTATCTCTCATTAGTATTTAATAGAGTTGAGCATTTCTTCTTTCTTAGAAAGTCTCTTCCATTGGCTTCTGTGATTTCGTCCTCTCTTGGTTTTCTGACTGTCTCTCTAGTTCAACACATAGTTCCTAGTCCTTAGCTGTCTCCAAATCTTTAGATGTAGTCATTCTCCAGGCCTCAGCCTTCGATTTTTTTCTCACTGTATTCTCAGGTAATCTTAACCACTGCCAGCATCAGTTCTCTTTTATATGCTGAGGTCTCCTCAACTTACATGTACAGCCCATATTTCTCTTCTGAGCTCCAAATCTACCAAACATGCTCAAATAGTAGGCTTAAAGTGAATTCATGAGCTTAATTTACCAGTTCCTTTCCAACAAATCTTTTTTCTTTCTGATTCCTATTTCAATAAATGGCCCAACCTAATTGCTGAAAGCAGAGACATGATGGATAACTTTGATATCTCCCTCTTCCTCCACTTTTACATACATGAAGTTGCCAAATTTTGTTGATTCTAACCTGCTTAGTATATCTTGAACCAAACACCTGTACAGAAGTATATCTGTACTTCTATTCTAATGTTCTGTATCTCTTACTTGGACTACGCACATTAACCTTCTGACTTGCTCTTGTATAATATAAGTTTTTCACACAACAGCCAGAGTAATTGTTTAAAAATGCAGGTTCAGCACTTTCTTTTACTCCTGTAAATAAAACTTTAAAATAGTTTCCCATTGTGCTAGGGATAAAGCATGATCTGCTCCTTGTTCATTTCTCTATCCTTTTCTTGTGCTGCTCTCCATTTTGCTTTAGTGACTCTAGCTTTTAGTTTCTCAGTCATACCTATCTTCTTCCCAGAGTCTTTGCCAGAAATGTCTTCTACTCACTCACTTTTTCTTTTTATTCTTCATCTGCATATCAATTTAAATTACTTCCTTAAAGAAGTCCTAGGTTATGGGTTGCCCTGTTAGCCATTTTAACAATACTTTACTTTTCCTTTTTAACATTTATCACAATTTTATTTAAATATTTCTAGAAGTTATTTGATGTCTTTTGCTGTCACTGGACCATTAGCTCTATGAGGTAGGGCTTAAAATTAGCTTAGCAAGGCTGGGCATGGTGGCTCACGCCTGTAATCCCAGCACTTTGGGAGGCCGAGGCGGGCGGATCACGAGGTCAGGAGATCGAGACCATCCTGGCTAACACGGTGAAACCCCGTCTCTACTAAAATATACAAAAAAATTAGCTAGGCGCGGTGGCGGGTGCCTGTATTCCCAGCTACTTGGGAGGCTGAGGCAGGTGAATGTCAGGAACCCAGGAGGCGGAGTTTGCAGTGAGCAGAGATTGCGCCACTGCACTCCAGCCTGGGAGACAGAGCGAGACTCCATCTCAAAAAAAAAAAAAAATTAGCTTAGCAAATGAAATATATAAGATAATTTAAAATATAAGAAGTTAAAAATGATAGTGTGATATTAATATTTAACATTCCTAGAGGTGTAATACAGTTATAATAGTGTTACCTTTAGTTCATTTTAAGCAGGTAAAAAAAGTCTTAATCTGTTTTTCTTACCCCCCCAAATTGTTAAAATAGATGTGAAGATACTTTTTTTTTCTTTTGTAGATCAATAATGACTGATATCAAGAAAGACAATAGAGTCACAACATTAACTACTCATGCTGGAATAAGAAATTCTCTACTAACAATACTTGATCAGCTTCAAAGATGTCAGAAATCATTAAATGAATTTTTGGAGGCATGTTTTTTAAGAAAAAAATATATAATAAATTGTAAAGTACTTGATATCTTAATTATTTGAAAAAAAGAAAGGTATTTTTTGTTTCTGTTTTTATTAGGAAAAACGCTCAGCATTCCCAAGATTTTATTTTATTGGTGATGATGACTTATTAGAAATATTGGGCCAGTCTACCACCCCATCAGTGATTCAGTCTCACCTGAAGAAGCTTTTTGCTGGTAGGATTCAACATTTATTTAACAGATATTTATTGAGTTTCAACTGTCTGCCAGGCCTAATATTATGCTCTTAAGTAGACTACTGAATACAGTAGTCAGTTCATATACCCAAATAAAGTTCCTGTACCCAAAGAATGTACAGTTTAATGGGAGAGACAAGGTTGTAAGTTGACAAATATAATACAGTGTGACAATTCTGGTGATTGACATAAGTATGTGGTGCTATAGGTCCATCTGTGAGGGCATTTAGCTCAGTTTTAGGGCATCATGAAGTAAGTGACATCTAGGGCGATATCTGAAGAATGTATAGGCCTTAGTTAGAAAAAGGCAGGCAGGCAGTGGGTATAGGCTGTGCAAAGGCCTGTAGTGAAGGAGAATATGCCTCTTCCTTATAGAGTTTAAGGTGTCCTGAATGACATACAGGTGGAGATACTCCATGGGCAGTTATTGTCAGTGAAGAGACCTAGGTGAGAATGTAGGAGTCATCCATATAGAAATAATAGTAAGCTATGGGAACAGGTGAGATTACTTGGGGGAAAACTGTAATGTCAAATGCTTTGATGTTGTAGAGTCACTTTAATGGGATACTTATTAGTGGCAAATGGAATAGGTTTATTACCAAAATAATGACTATTATTTTCTTAAAATACTTAATTTACTTGGAAAGCACAAGCAAATGAATTCTTCTATAGAGCAAACAGCTCTATAGAAAACAGCTGTATTTTTCAAATTAAATTTATGAAGTAAAATAATTTTCATCATTTTAACTAATAATCAAGGATCAGCAAAATATAACCCATGGGCCAAAATCTGGCTCACTACTTGTTGTTTTTAAGTAAAGTTTTGTTGAAACATAATCCTGCACAGTAGTTTATGTATTGTTGTCTATACCTTTCATGCTATGAATGCAGAGTTGAGTAGTTGACACTGACCATATGGTCCATTAGACTTAAAATATTTACTCTCTGGTCCTGTACAGAAATATTCATCAATTCCTATGTATCTGAAGCTTTAGGATGCTTATATTTGTAACTATGATTTGGGCAATGGGAAGTAGTAGAAAACAAACTCTTGGAATCAGAACCCTTTTATTCAACCAATCTCTCTGTTGTTTATTAATTGGTTATCAAGTTACCTCTCTGAAATTTAGTTTTTTCTTTATATTGCAAATAATAATATAGTTTTTTTGTGAAGATCAAAATGACATAATATATTCAAGTTTTTTATATACTATAAAGTAATATGCAAATTTGGGGGAAAGGGAAGTCTTATTTGCCTTCAACACATTTACCTGTTCATGGGCATTTGGGTTATTTCCAGTTTTTGGCTATTATGAATAAAGCTGTTGTAAACAATCATACAAGTCTTTTTGTAGACATACATTTTTATTTGTATTGGATAAACACCTAGTTTTGGAATTGCTAAGTCATATAGTAAATATATGTTTAACTTTTTTAGAAACTGCCAAATAATTTTCCAAAGAGGTTATAACATTTTTCACTCCCCCAAGAATGTGAGTTAGGACAATTCTTACTGATTGGTACGTAGTAGTTGATTAGGTTGCCTAAATTTTTTTTTCTGGAAAATGGTAGGAATGAATAAACAAACATATATAGAAATATCTAAATAAACATTCACAAATTTGACCAGTGAATCATGTCACATATAGATAGCTATTGATAAGAAATATTTCAGATGAGTGATAAGAATATTGATTCAGAAAGTAATTTTTTTCCCTCAATAGGACATTTAAACACTAGGAGCACCATATATTATGTGGTATACATTATAATTTGATTATTATATATGTTTTAGGGTATATATTAACACTATGTGACACATATATTGTATCTAATAATTATGTCTTTAATCCTTTTGCCTTTCAATCATTGCTTTTATATTTCAGGTATTAACAGTGTTTGCTTTGATGAGGAATCAAAACATATAACTGCAATGAAATCTTTAGAGGGAGAAGTTGTACCTTTTAAAAATAAAGTTCCTCTATCAAATAATGTAGAGGTAAGCAATTCTTTTTCAAATATGAAAACAAAAAGAATTAACTATATATGAACTTTGTTTCTAAAATAATTTAGTCAATTTAGAGGGTAAAGTTGGTTAATTTAGGTATTTTAGGAAACTCAGCTCATATCTTAAAAATGATTTGTTTTGTTAGTTTTGGAGTATTTTGATATTAAAAAGAATATGGATTTGTAGTCTTTGGAAGGCAGCCTGTAATTATGAAAAGAACCTTGGCCTTGGAGTAAAAAATCTTAGATATTAATCTTAGCTCCACAACTTAATAGCTATGTGACTTAGAGTGTTGTTTTTCTAATCAGTAAAATGGTAATCTCAGTACAGGTGGAGTATGTCTTATCCAAAGTATTTGGGACCAGAAGTGTTTCAGATTTCAGATTTTGTTAGATTTTGGACTATTTGCATTATGTCAGTTCAGCATCCCTAATGTGAAAATCCAAAATGCTCCAATAAGCGTTTCCTTTGAGCATCATGTCAACCTCAAAAAGTTTTAGATTTTGGAGGATTTTGGATTTTGGATTTTTGGATTAGGGATGTTCAACCTGTAACTGTTGCAAAGACTTTCAATTAAAAATTAAATGAGATAATTGGCTTTAAGTACACTATTTAGTGCTTGGAACATGGTACTCAATACATTTTAGTTGTCTTTACTCTTTAAAATATGAATTTGTATAAGATGATTTGGGTGAACAAGTAAGCAAACAACTATTGATTAACTGGTTCTGCAGGACTGGAAGTAAACTGATCAAAGGCCTATTATAGGCATATAGCTAAAACTAACTAGCAATAGATTGCATCACATGGAATTGTAATTTTTCAATTTCAGTTATCTTCCAACTGGAAGCCAGGGCCCATGCCTTACCATGTGCATGTCCATACAGCCTAGCAAAATGTTTATTCCTGGTTAGGTTACAACATTTTATTGGATATTGAGTGCATAAATCAGTTGATTGAAAACCTGGGAGATTTGCTAATCATATTTGGTTAAGAGTTTTGTTTTTTTTCCTCTCTTGTAGTTTTGTTGGATATACACAGAGGGACAGAGCTTAAATTTTAGCAACTGGGCTAGAGCAGGTATACCAGCAAAGGAAAAGTTGAAACTCTGGAAGCTTTATGATTGTTAGCAGAGTAGGTGTCTCTGTTGCCATGCACTGAGAGGCAGATTCTCACTCTTTAGCTTCAGTGAATTTTGATGCTATTTTCAATACTGGAAAATGCTCTACAGATTGAAAAAAAAAGCTGGAACTCAGAGTAATTTAAGTACGCAATGATGAAAGGCTCAGATTGCAGCTTTTGCCTTTTTATTACAAATGACATATTTTTAAGGTTAAGAAGTGATTCATAAATATTCATTGTTGTTTCTATCAATCATTGTTATTTTAACTTTTTATTATTTTATATATAATCAAGTGAGTGGAAAAATACATTTTTTTCACTTTGAAACAAAATTAGTTTTGTTGGATGAAGCAATCTAAGCCCCCAAATAATACATTTCATCCTGATGAAGCAATCCCTTCCTATGGTTACGACTTTATGAATATAAGATCATCAGGATGGCATGAGCCAGGAACTTAGCCAGCCATTTTGACCCTGATTTATTGGCCAAACTATCTGGTTTGATTCATCATAATGATGAAGTGAATGGGTCAACTTTTAAATGCTCATATTATATTGGCTTGTGTAGATATAGTCATGGTAGTGTTAGCCACAAATTTATGAGTTTTCACACTCATCATTATCCTAAGAGGTGAAAAAATTGTTTTATTCAAATTATTTAAACTGTTCATTAAGAAAATAAAGAATTATATTCCCATAACACATTTTAGGAGTGTAATGATCAATAGGAAAGTATAATACCCCATCTTGAAATAACAGTATAGGGTTAGTAGATTGTATATTTATTTTATATCTTATATATATTATTTTCCAGCTTATTTTATGTCTTGTTTATATTACTTTCCAATTTCTTTTTCAGACATGGTTGAATGATTTGGCCTTGGAAATGAAGAAAACTTTGGAACAGTTGTTGAAGGAATGTGTTACTACTGGGCGAAGTTCTCAAGGTGCAGTTGACCCATCTCTGTTCCCTTCACAGGTAAGGGGGCTTACGTGTAGAAGCTACATAGGCATGGTACATGGAAAGATCCCTGACCTAGAAGCCAGGAGGCTCAGATAAATCGCATCTGTTTTCTCCCTTTATCTAACAGTTAACGGACAAATTGCTTAACTTCTGAGTCTCAGTTCCTTCAGCTGTAAAATGTGGGGGATGAATTGAGATCCAAGCAACCTAGGCCAGTGGTGAGTAGGATGGGGAGGAGGGAATCAGGCATCTAATAGCTTCCTGGTTCCAGATGATTAGTTCATCATTGATGGAGAATCACAGGATCTATAACACTGTTGTCCCCTACCCGTCCATCCCTCCCATGGGATCATCTAAGCATTGGAGCTGGCAGGAACTTAGCAGGTATTAGTGTAAATCTGAAATAGTCATAACACTAAACTGTAATATTGACAGTGAGAGTGAGGTCATATGGTGAATTACAGAGATGGCTGCAGCTCAGGGTTAATAGGAGTTCATCCTTGAACACTGGGTACTAGATATTTAGCTTACAAAATTTGTACCAGTCTATATCAAAATGTAGCACTAAGACTTGTGTTAAACATCCTGCGTTGTTTAATAGTTGGGCCAGACTGTTACAGGTGTAGGTCATCAGGAACTTTAGTTCTTAGGGACTGTGGATGGTAGACATTGGGATGTTTCATGATTTCTTACAGAAAAATCTACCAGCAGCTCTCAAAGTTATTTGCTTTTCAAATAAAAAAAATGTAGTGGCTATTGGAACAGGTTTTTATGTTGATTTTCTTTAAGTATGGAAGCTTGGAACAGTTTACATTCTGAACCATTTTCTCATACATGCCATTTGTATCTTTTTTCATTTTAAGGCAAACTGAAATGTTTCAAAAAAGCTCAAATTCTTAGAGAAAAATATAAGTAATCATCACTGAATAACCAAAGCCATTGTAGAACCAGAGTAGACTGCTTTATTACCACTGAAAATGTTGCCTAGTACTCTGTCAACTTCCAGATAGGATTTATAAATCAACTTAGAATAAAAGACACAGTATAAAAAAAGTCTACAAAAGCAATATTATATAATATTTGGGTTAGGGAAATGACAATTGTATTGGGAGATATAGTGGGAGGTAATAGGCTAGAGAAAGTTGTTGGATTTCAGCCTGCAACTTACCTCCAGGCCCTTGAGCAATCAGGTAAAAGTGTGAACTACTAAAAATGTAAATTGTTCATTATCTACTAAAATAAAGAATTCTAGTTTATTAGCAGTTAATGCTAAGAAATATTGATCTCAAGAGTATTTACATAAGGGAATTGAGTAGCATAATTGGTTATTGTGTACTGATAATTCGGTTACTTTTTTTATATAGACCAGAAATAACGGTAGAGAGGGTACTTTCTGGTATGGGAAGGAGGCAGTGTGGTAAAGTAGAAAGAATCTGACTTTGGTTTAAATATGAATCTTTGTTAGTTATCCTGAGTAGAACATTTTGACACATTATTTACCTGACCTTCAAGTACCTACGTTATCAAGTCATTTTGAAGGTTATTTCGTAATGTTTGCAGAGCACACTTAATTGTCATTACAGTTTAGGTAATTCATAATATTAGTTCCTATCCAGCTGTCTTTAACAGTAATGCGATTTTATAACCCAGGACTGTAACTTAACTATAACTTTTGTTAGCCATTCACAGAAATTACATAGCAGACTGTAAAAAATTAAGTTTATTGATATGTATTTATAATATAGAAATTCAGTAGTATTGCCTAGGATTAGGCTTGAAGGTAGCAAAGGAACATTTTTATATGAAAATGAAAGAGCAAAGTATTTTTCTCAAAAGCAGATTTGGTTCTCCGTAAATGCCTCATCATATACCTGATTAAAGAAACTGATGAGTTTCATACCACAAAGTTTGTTTGGGCGATGACTTTGCTTAGAAATGAGTTACTAATTGGCTTTCTCTTCCATAAAAGAACCATAATGTAATATTTACAGAATGTTTTAAATTGGAGTAAGACAGCAGCTTAGCCTGCTCTCATGTGGAATGCAGTGGTGTGATCTCGGCTCACTGCAACCTCCGCCTCTCAGGCTCAAGCGATTCTCGTGCTTCAGCCTCCTAAGTAGCTGGAATTACAGGCATGTGCCACCATACCTGGCTAATTTTTGTATTTTTCAGTAGAGACGG
Organism: Pan paniscus; assembly: GCF_029289425.2. NCBI lineage: Eukaryota > Metazoa > Chordata > Mammalia > Primates > Hominidae > Pan > Pan paniscus. The sequence goes on from NC_073258.2 coordinate 103,960,776, forward strand.
GGTTTCTCCTTGTTAACCAGGCTGGTCTTGAACTCCTGGCCTCAAGTGATCCACCCACCTCAGCCTTCCAAAGTGCTGGGATTACAGGCATGAGCCACTGCACCTGGCCAAGGCAGATCTCAGTTTAGGAGAACACTGGAATTTTGCTATTGTAGACTTCAGTAGTATACTAAGAAATTATTTTGAAATGCTAAAGATTGCCCTTTTATTAATTAGAATGCATCATACTTTGATATCTTTGTAGTTTACTGGTTGAAAAGAAGCCATTTCTGAAGAGAGGGGAAGAAAATACAAAGGCTTTGAGGTTACAATAAACATAGTGGGTTATAGGACCAGAAAAATAGGCTTGTAGTAGAGTATAGTATGAAATGAGTTCTGTGAAGTAGGCTTGGCTGCATCACACAATAGTTTTTCTACTACTGTATTACTCTATTAATATTTAAGGTTCCAGTATGACATTAAGATGGAGAGATCCAATATACAATTGGCTATTTGAAAAAAGGTGTCTTTCTTTAAATTTATAAAATATTTCTAAGTAAATTCACCTTTTAAAAATAATTTTTCTCTTTATTCAATAGATTTTATGCTTGGCGGAGCAGATTAAATTCACTGAAGATGTAGAAAATGCTATTAAAGATCATAGTCTTCATCAGATTGAAACACAACTGGTGAATAAGTTAGAGCAATATACTAACATTGATACAAGTTCTGAGGATCCAGGGAATACTGGTATGGAAAAGACATTCCCTTTTCTGCCTGGTTTTGGGTTATTTTTTGGTATTCTATCCTAATTTACCTATTGTGTTTTTGACTGTATATCTGTGTTGGCGATTACTCGAGGAATTACAACATATATACTTAAATTTTTATAATGTACTTTGAATCAGTAATTTACTAATTTAAATAGAATATAGAAACCTTACTACCATATAGGCTTCTTTATCCTCTCCTTTTAATATTGTAGTTGTCTTAATATTTTACATTTACATACGCTGAAAACTCCATGAGATTATGTTATAAATTTTGCTTTTAACCATCAAAGTTATTTGAAAAAACTCGAGGAGAACAATCTTTTCTATATACCTAGATGTTTACCATTTGTTGCCCTTCCTTTATTCCTGATGTTCCAGGTTTCCTTCTGGTGTCATTTTCCTTCTGTCTAAAGAACTTCTTTTAGTGTTTCTTTTGGAGAAGGTGTGCTGACTGTGAATTCACATAGATTTCCTTCATCCAAGAATGTCTTATTTTACCTTTATTTCTGAAGAATTTTTCACTGGCTATCCTGGGTTAACAATTCTTTTCTTTTCGCATTTAAAGTGTTCTGCTTCCATCTGAGCTATATGTTTTCTGATGAGGAATCCACAGTCATTTGAGTTGTTATTCTATAAGTAATACATTACTTTTTTTTTCTGGCAGCATTCAAGATTTTCTCATATTCTTTAGTTTTCAGTAGTTTGATTATGATATAGAGACATCTTTGCATTTATTCTCTTTGGGGTTATCTCAGCTTCAATCTGTACATTTGTTTTTCACCAAAATCTGGGAAGTTTTTAGCTCTTATTTCTTCAAACATTCTTCCTGTATTATACTCTTTCTCCTATCCTTCTGAGTTTCTCATGACATGGATGTTAGACCTTTTGGCATGGGCTTGGATCTCTGAGGCGCTGCCTTTTTTTTTTTTTTAATTTTTCCTCTTTATTAGCCTGCATAATTTCTACTGCTCTGTCTTCACGTTCACTGCCTCTTTCCTTTATTATTTCCATTTCAATATTGAGTCCATTCAGTGATTTTCAAAGAATTTTTCAGCTTTAAAATTTCTATTTATTTTTTTTTTATTCCTTTGCTGAGATATTCTGTCTTTCCACTTGTTTCAAAAGTCTTCACCTTTTACTTCTTGTACTTCTTAGAGCACTTTTATAATAGCGCTTTAAAGTATTTTTTTTTTTTTTTTTTTTGGAGGACGGGGACAGGTTCTTGCTCTGTTATCCAGGCTGGAATGCAGTGGTGAGACTGTGGCTCACTGCAGCCTTGACCTCCTGAGCTCAAGCAATTTTCCCACCTCAGCCTCCTGGGTAGCTGGGATTACAGACACGTGTCATCATGGCTGGCTGACTTTTTTATTTTTTGTAGAGACATGGTTTTGCCATGTTGCCCGGGCTGGTTTCAAACACCTGGGCTCAAGCAGTCCTCCTGCCTCGGCCTCCCAAAGTGTTGGGATTACAGGCATGAGCCTCTTTGCCTGGCAATAATAGTACTTTAAAGTCTTTTGCAGATAACCTCAACAGGTATGTCATCTAGATACTGGTACTTATTATTGTCTTTTCTTGTGTGAATTGAGATTTTCTTGGTTCTTTGCATGTTGAATAATTTTGGATGATATCATGGATATTTTGAGTATTATGTTATGAGGGTTTGGGTTTTGTTTAAATCCTCTGGAGAACATTGATATTTTGGTTTTAGCAACTGATCCTGTTGGGTTCAGATTGCAAGTTCTAGGCAGCTTTCTGTGGGTTATGGTTCTGGTGTCAGTCTGTTTTCAAATCTTTGCAGTGCTATTTCAGTCTGTCCCACATGTGTTCCCTCGTAGCCAATTCCAGTCTTTGGTTTCTGATTAGGATGAGATCTATTCATGTACCACACCTTGGGAATGAGTCCAGGAGTTCCTAAAGAAGTTTATGGGGTTATTTTTTCAATCTCCTTCTTCTCCATGATCTTCCCAGCATTTTATGGTTCCCTCAGCCTTCTGTTTTGTTTCTCTGGCCAGAAAGCTGGGGTTCATGTACTTTATTTTCTTGCACACTTTTGTGCAATTTGGGTTTGCCTACTCTCTTGGGATCACAGCTCCTCTGGAGTTTTAGGGACTTCTGGGTCCCAGCTGCCAGTGGGATAGCTAGCAGAAGACCCCTTTCCTTCTAAAGCCTGAGCTAGAGGTGGTTTTCTAGAGCTCTGTCTACACCAGTTTGGGTTTCTGGCTGCATTGGGTATGGTCCTAGCGTTGCCAGAAGCGGGGAAAAATACAATGGTAAATCCACCACTGGTTTGGTGTCTCTTCTAATTCTGGTCTTCCTCAACCTGCCTGCTACTCTTTTCAGAGTTCTAAATAGCAGTTCAATGTGTGTTGTCCAACAGGTTTTTATGCCTGCATTCAGAGGGAGAAGCAGAGTGGAGTGTGCTTACTCCCTTGAATAAGGAACAGAAACTCTTTTCTCTTGGAATTTTGATATCTTAATTTTTATACTCAAAATTCTTATTTTTTACTTACCGGTAGATTTGACTTTTTTAGCTTATGTGATTTGTATTACTATACCATTCATATGTGTCATGAAATTACCATTTAAATTCATGGAGAAATCACCTGTACACATAATCATAAATTATATAAATCACAGGCTAACATTTTCTCCAACTGTCAATATTTTTATTTCTGCCTAGAATCGGGCATCCTGGAGCTTAAACTTAAAGCCCTAATTCTTGACATTATCCATAATATTGATGTGGTAAAGCAATTAAACCAAATTCAGGTTCATACAACTGAGGACTGGGCTTGGAAAAAACAACTTAGATTCTATATGAAAAGTGATCATACATGTTGTGTTCAAATGGTGGATTCTGAATTTCAGTATACTTATGAATATCAGGTATGAGTTGTGGCAGTGTTTTATATTTCCAATTAGAAATTATTTACTTTAAAGAAAATTTGTTATTGGTAGAAATACTTTTTTATTTAAGTAGTAATTTTTCCATAATATTTTTAGTATTGTCTTGTTTAATCAGAATTAGAAAGGTGTCACATAAGAAAAAAGTGAAACTTCATTCTATATACAAAAAAGTTAAAATATTGCTAGTATTGTACTGAATTCTCAAAAATGTACCTTTTCTTGGAGTTGCATGTATATACAATTTGAAATATATCTTCATCTAAGGAGAACTGAATATAGACAACCTCAGTCAAAGCAATTTGGTTTGCGTCTCCTTATACAAGGCAAAAATTAGTGTAATTTTAAATATGCTAAAATGTTTGCTAAATATTTTTTAGTTTGTAAGATGAAAAAATTTTCAGACAAATAACCTAGTTAATGTAAACATGTTCTCAAAAATTCCACCTGTTGCCTCTGCCTTTTTCTATCATAATGAATGAATCATCAAAATATATTTGAAAATATTGTTAATAAACCTATGTTAGGAGAGCTGCCAAATGGCTTTTTCAAAAGGGAAATGTATTTGAGACCCAAATCTATCTACCTCAATTGAGGAAAAACACACTGTAAATTGTAGCTGGAATGGGAGTCTGTTTTCCCTACAGTTTAGTAGAAACTTTGAGAATTATTTGATAAATTACATGATTAATTTCTTAAGGAATTTTTCAAATTCATTACACTTTGTGATCTCCAAAATAGTTCTGACTTGTGGATATCATAAGAGTCAAGGAAATAGTTTATATAAATTTTAAAATATGAAATGGGATGATTACTGTATAATAATTTTGGATTTCCTTAGAAGTATATCTTTGTGCCATTAACAAGAACTTGAGAAACAATTTTGAAACCTAACAATGTATTGAGTATAGTATGAAATACTTTCTTGAAAAATAAGTTTGATTTCAGCTTGTGTTTAGAAAGCTTCTTTCACTAGAAAAAATTTTGGATATTTTTCTGTGTTAAAAACTTTAACCTGTTTGTTGCATTTTTATCTTTTTAACTACAATCTCATGCTGTAAAAATATTTGTAAATGTTGAATAGAACATGAATACTCTGACTTTGTGTTGTTCTTGTATAGGGTAATGCTTCCAAACTGGTTTATACTCCATTGACAGACAAGTGCTACTTAACTCTCACTCAAGCCATGAAGATGGGACTTGGAGGAAATCCTTATGGACCAGCTGGAACTGGGAAAACGGAGTCAGTAAAGGCTTTAGGTGGACTTCTTGGAAGACAAGTTTTAGTCTTTAATTGTGATGAGGTAGGATAAATAATTATCAAAATATGTAACAATGGGTTAATCATATTTAGATTAGTTTCTATTAGTATATGAAATACTCTACTTAAAAATCACTACATTTAAATTAGTTGAAGACAGAATTTGTTTAAATTGAAATGTAAAATGGACAGAGGTTGTACATAGTATAGTCCAAAACTTTCTAAGAATTATGGCAAAGAAATAATTTTAAATACAGAATGAAGATTTATATTACATTGCAGAAAAATGTTTTTAGTAAAGAGAATAATACAAAAGGAAAAATCTTCTGTTCATTTCAGATGACAGTTTTAAAAACATTTTGTATGTAATTTGTATTTTGACTTAAAGAGTAACTAACACAAATTTTGTATTTTTTCTGCAAGCTTTTTAGAACACTTTCACATGCATTATTTTGTTTATCCCTTGAAATCAACCTGGGTTTTGAAAGAGTAGCTACTTAATCCGTATTTTAAAATGAGCAAAAGAGGCATAGATGGGATAAATTATCACCTTATCAATAAGTAACATTAAATATTAAGTAGTTATGGAGATTTTGATTATTTTTTAATGACTATAATTTTTATTGTTGTTTTTAAGGGCATCGATGTGAAGTCAATGGGACGAATATTTGTTGGTTTGGTGAAGTGTGGGGCCTGGGGTTGTTTTGATGAATTTAATAGGCTGGAAGAATCTGTACTGTCAGCAGTTTCTATGCAAATCCAGACAATTCAAGATGCTTTGAAGAATCATAGAACTGTATGTGAACTGCTTGGCAAGGAGGTATAGAATATGTTGGGAATTTAAAGAATTAAAATATTTTGTAAGACTTGATATTACTCATACTTAAGCAATATTCTCTTTTTATTTCTCCTGACATCCGTGTTTCTAATCTGTAACCTGTGTTGTAAGATTTTTTTAGCTATAAAATGTTTCTGAGGTTTCTTACCCTTTTTTGGTCCTACTTTCATTATTCTTTTTTTTTTTGAGACAGAGTTTTGCTCTTGTTGCCCAGGCTGGAGTGCAGTGGTGTGATCTTGGCTCACTGCCACCTCCGCCTCCCAGGTTCAAGCGATTCTCCTGCCTTAGCCTCCTGAATAGCTGGGATTACAGGTGCCCGCCACCACGCCCAGCTAATTTTTGTATTTTTAGTAGAGATAGGGTTTGATCATGTTGGCTAGGCTGGTATTGAACTCCTGACCTCAGGTGATCCACCCCCCTCGGCCTCCCAAAATGCTGGGATTACTGGTGTGAGCCCCACACCCAGCCCATTATTCATTTTTAAACTTTCCATTTTGGATAATTCAGTTATAATAATATTTATATTGTTGTATTATATATTATTCTATTATCTGTGCTGACATTGTTCACAGTGCCTTAATGTATTGTCTCATTTAATAATTACCACAACCCTTTGAAGTAGGTGCTATTATTTTTTTCCCTGCTTTGTGGCTGAAGAAACTAGGACTTGATAAGTAAGAGTAAGAAGTGGAGCTAGGAATTGAACCCAGGTCTGTCTAATTCTGAAGCACATTTTTTTTTTTGTTTAACCTTCAAGCATAGGAGCAGAATGAAGCACATGTTTTTGATCATTATTCTATATGAATGTTAAAACAACAAACACTTAGCTATTTTGTTCCTCACTTCTCCAAATAGGAGATATACATTAATGTCACTAGAATATAAATTTGTTTGTAAAGAAAACGTAAACTTTTTTATATAATGTGGATTGCTGAATACAGAAAGTTGTAAGAACTAAGAAATTATCATGTTATATAAAATAACATTTTCACAGTACATAGTTTTCTAGGTAGCCCAAGAATGTAAGACCAGTTCTAAATTGTTAACATGTTGTTTATGTGATGTTTAAACTCTTCACAAAGAAAAAGAGAAGAAACTATTAAGTGAGAATTACCTGCCTTCAAGATTTAGTTTCTTCTACATTCACTATTTTTTCTTCTCTTACAAAGAAAGAATTGTCTTTTCTCCCAACCAGTACTAATCTTTTCACTTGTGCTTTGGAATCCTCTTCCCTGGGACCTTATTATCCCTTGTGCTATAGCTTCAGTCTTCCCTCCTCTACCAATTCCTCATTAGGTTTTAAACATAATCACATCTTTTTCATCTTAATAATAACTAAAACATAAACAAACCTTCCCTGATTTATATTTCTTCTTTCTCTCTTGGTTTTTCTACTCTAGATACTTCTACTTACTAATTGCCCATTCATTGTTTACACATTCTAATTTAGCTTCTATTCTTAGGATTTTGCTGAAAATCCTCCTACTAAGTGCTGTTATCACATTCAGTTCTTCCCTGTCATAATATTTATTACATTATGATTGCCTGTCTGTAATACCAGATAGACTCTGAGCTCCAGAGTGGCTTAAAGTATTATTTAGTTCAGTTGTCTCTGTGTACTTAACAAAGTGTTTAGTACTAAGAAGGCTTTCAGTAAACATATATTTAATGTATAAATAGATAATGAAATTAGTATCTCTTAAACATTCAGCCTGAAAAAACTGATTATAAATAAACTCTGCAAAGCAGTGTAGGTCTTAAGGAATTTATCATATATTGAGTAAGGAGATGGTTAGTACATTGGAGGTTACATTTAGCTAAGGTATAAGATTTATGTGTAGTAATATGTCACAATAAAATTTCTGTTGGCAGCATATTTTATGTTTATAGTTTCAAATATAAACGATGCCTATATGTTAAATATTTTATTTAACTTAATATTTAATATTTAAATTAATATTTTTAATTAATATTTCAGGTAGAAGTAAATTCTAATTCTGGAATTTTTATCACTATGAATCCTGCTGGAAAAGGTTATGGAGGAAGACAAAAACTGCCTGATAATCTTAAACAGCTTTTCAGGCCCGTAGCTATGTCTCGTCCAGACAATGAGCTTATTGCAGAAGTTATTCTCTATTCGGAAGGATTTAAAGACGCTAAAGTATTGGGCAGAAAATTGGTAGCTATTTTCAATCTATCTAGGTGAGTTTTCTTGTTCTAAATATTTTTATATTTTGCATTTCTAATGATTGATTATGGTTATTAGTGATCATTTTCATATTTTCTCAATTCACCTATGGCATGATTTTTATTCTGATGATTTTATTGTACTTATAGTGTAGATATGAAAGGCTTTAGCATGCACATAAAAATATTGGTTCAAAACTACTTGCTTTTCTTAAATATTATTAATTTGATCAGTTTTTTTTCTTCAAAATGTTTATATTAGAGTGCTTCAGCTAAATGATTCTTATTGAACTAATTTATCAGCTGACCACTCACAAACTACTGTTCTTTGGAAAGAATCCTTCACAATTTTTCTTATGTCTTATTTCTAGTAATAGAAATTGACATTTAGCTTCTTTGGGACAATGTACAATTCTCTTCCATATCACTTAAGAGATAATGGTGAACTAGACAGTGTCAGAGATTGAGAGCAAGATGGATTGATTAAAGGCTTTAGGCATTAGGGTAACAGGTAATTGTCATTCGGTGTCTTCATTAAGATAATTAGCTTGTTCATAAAAGCTTTATCCTACCCTTGAGAACCGTCCATCTTTAACAGCTTACTTGAATGATTATTTTGTGTGGTCGCTTCCCTTATATAAATTAATGGGATATCAACATTCATTTCTATGTGTCAGTAGTTATATTCTGTATTTCTTTGGATGTTATGATGAAAGTAATTTCTTCTAGCTATTTGATGCGTTGATTTCCATGTCTCTACTTCAGGGAACTTTTGACACCTCAGCAACATTATGATTGGGGTTTGAGAGCTTTGAAGACAGTTCTGAGAGGAAGTGGAAATCTCCTTAGACAGCTAAAGAAAAGTGGCACTACACAGAATGGTATGATTGATTATTCCAAATACATTAACTTATTTTTAAAAACATAAGCGTTAATTTAGAATAGTTTGAGATTTACAGAAAAGTTGTAGATACAATATTAAGGATTATTGTATGCCCTGCCCCAATTTCTACTGTTGTTAACATCTTTCATTAGTGTGGTATATTTGTCACAACTAATGAATCAACTTTGATACATTGTTTTTAAACTAAATTTCCTACTTTATTCAGGTCTTCTCCAGTTTTTACCTGATGTCTTATAAGTTTTAATGTGTGTTAAATATTAAATAGTTGTAATATGTAAAGTCCACTTGTTCTTTAACTTCAATGTCCATTGGAATCACCTAGTGGCTTGTTAAAACAGATTATTAGACCCCACCCCAAAAGGTCCTGATTCAGTAGGTGTAGAGTAGAGCCTGATAATTTGTCTTGTCTTGAAACAAGAACAGAAACCTTAGAAACACATGTAGGATTTTCTCTTTCTAAAGTTAGTATATTATGATTAGACTAGGTTATAAATGTTTGGAAAGAATACCGCAGAGGTGGAGTGTCTTTCTTACCGCGTCATATCAGTGGGTATATAACAACCATATGACATCACTAGTTATGTTAACCTTCATCACCTGGCTATGGTAGTGTTGCCAGGTTTCTCCAATGTGAAGTTATTTTCTACCCTCCTGGCTTTATTCTTTGGAATCATGTTAATAAATCTAGCTTACTCTCAGAGTGGCAAGGAAAGGATTAAGCTCCACTCCTTGCGGGGTTTGGGGGGGTGGGGTGGGGTGGGGGGTAGTATCTTCATATATTATTTGAAATTCTTCTATAATGAAGATTTGTCTTTTCTGCCTCATTTATGTATTCATTAACTCATTTATTTAGCTCAATACAGACTCATATATATGTGCTATACTTTCCTCATATAAAAAAATGGTTTTTTATTCACATAAAAATAACGATTTCCCCCACCTGTGGAGGTATACGTTCATGAAAGGCTGAATAATCAGTTTCTTCAGGTTGCTATTGAAAACTAAGTTAAAACACTATGAAAGTAGAGACAACATAGAAAAAAGGACCACATGAAATTACCTCTTTGGACTTTAAATGATCAAAGTGTGTCTCTTAAAAATGGCATCTACATTAGCTGTATTATTAGGTTGGCATATGCCTGGGTAGATATAGTTATTTTGTGAGTGTTTACGTTACTATTTTTTAATTGTCTATATTTGGTGATTTTTAAGGAATATTTAAACCATACCTGTAATAAGTAAAGATGGCTTATGAGTTCAGTGCTTGAAATAAGCTTTAGAGAAGTCCAGACTTTTTATGTGTACTTAAACATGGAAATATTAAGCAATTATAGAGGAAATGCCAGGCAAATAGTTTCTTTGATTTTATGTATCTTACCAATCAGCAGCTAATATCTGTGAAAATAAGAGTCTGGCAGTGGTATCAGTATTTGCATTTGGCTTAAGAATGGGTTTGTGAACCAAATTTGAACAAGGCTGATCAAAGATTGTTGCGCAGTTTGTTAGTTGTTTATCTTAGGACATAAACTGTGAGACGATATTGGTATATTTGGAGAGGCACCTGAATTTAGAATTAGTTTATCTGGAATTGAATCTTAGCTGTAATACTGCTGTGCCTTTTCAGAAAGTCACTTAAACCTTCAGAGACTTAACATTCTCATGTGTAAAATTAGAATAACAATAGTAATACTTTTTAACCTACTTTATAGGGTTGTTAAAAGGATTACATCATATAATATAAAAGGTGAAGTACTATGCAAATATAAGTGATAATGATTTTTATTATTAATTAAAGTCTTGGTACCCTGTGATTTGAATTCTATGGAAAAGAGTTTATAACTGTACTTAGTGATATTTACTTTTTAGCAGTCAAAAGATATTAAAGTAAGCTTGCCAATTCATGTGATGTAATGTCTTTAAATGTTACTAAATTCTAGTGCATTTAATGCTTAATAATGCATATCAAGGCTATAGAATATTTAAAAACTTTTTTCATCATTAAAGTAATAATAAATAATTTTAAAATGAAACTTTTTTCTAGCTAATGAAAGTCATATTGTGGTACAAGCACTGAGGCTTAATACAATGTCAAAGTTTACGTTTACTGATTGCACCCGGTTTGATGCACTGATAAAAGATGTCTTTCCGGGAATTGAATTGAAAGAAGTGGAATATGATGAACTAAGTGCTGCATTAAAGCAGGTCTTTGAAGAGGCCAATTATGAAATTATACCCAATCAGGTAACTGTCAAGAATATTTTATAATAGATTGATCCCTTTTCCTAGTTGATTCCTTATTAACTATCCTTGTCCTTCATCTTTCAACTTATCTTTTATCTTTCAACTTAGATCTCACTTGCTCAGGGAAGTCTTCCCAGATCTTCAAGTCCTGATTTGATCTTCTTGCTGTGTGCTCTTATCAAATATTCTTGTTTCATGTTTGTGTGTTTAATATTGATTCTCCTCCACCATATAGTAATCTCCGTGAAAGGCAGGATCCATGTATATATATTTTTTATTTTTATTTTTTGAGACAGAGTCTTGCTTTGTCGCCCAGGCTGGAGTGCAGTGGTGTAATCTCGGCCCACAGCAACCTCTGCCTCCCAGGTTCAAACAATTCTCCTGCCTCAGCCTCCTGAATAGCTGGGATTACAGGTGCACACCACCACACCTGGCTAATTTTTATATTTTTAGTAGAGATGGCATTTCACCATGTTGGCCAGGCTGGTCTCGAACTCTTGACCTCAGGTGATCTGCCCACCTTGGTCTCCCAAAGCTCTGGGATTACAGGCCTGAGCCACCGCATCTGGCCATCCATATATATTTTTGCTCACCATTTCATTTCTATTGCCTGTTATAGTACCTAATGTGTAATGGATTCATCATTTTTTTATAATTGATTATATATATGATTTGGTTTCATTTTGATAATTTATTAGGATTTTAAGTGGGTCTCTTTATGCAGTGCAAATAATTGTCCAAAATTAGCACTTTGCCCTCAGTTTTGGAGAGAAGTAAGATAAGAATGAATGAATGAATGAATAAGTGAATAAAATAATGAATATATTTGAATGAGTGAATGAGTGGAGCAAGTAACGAACATAATTGTTCATACAAGTTTTTTGAACTTGGAAACCTGGAAAGCACCTTTGTTTCTTTTAAAGAAATATTGAAGTATTTAAAGATTATATTGTAAATATGTTCAGATTTATTTAGGTATTCTATTACATTTTAGGCAATATCTTCCACTGAAGAAATCAAAGGCTTAATTTACACATTGGAACAAGTGTTATAGAAAAAAAGCAGAACTAAGTATGATTGAATATTATAAATAATATATGAACGTATTTCTTTCCTACTAGATCAAAAAGGCTTTAGAATTGTATGAACAGTTATGCCAGAGGATGGGAGTTGTTATTGTTGGTCCAAGTGGTGCTGGAAAATCAACGCTTTGGAGAATGTTAAGGGCTGCGCTTTGTAAAACTGGCAAAGTAGTGAAACAATATACTATGAATCCCAAAGCTATGCCTCGATATCAATTATTAGGCCATATTGACATGGACACAAGAGAATGGTCTGATGGTGTTTTGACAAATAGTGCTCGTCAAGTGGTTCGGGAACCTCAAGGTTAGTCTCTATGTATACTTCTTTGCTTTACTTAGTAATTCTTAGATAATGATATAATTTGTCTATAATGCTGTCTTTGTCAAGACTTCTACATGACCATAAAGTCATAATTAAGTTAAAATGAAGTACATTTGATATTTTACTTTGGAGGGGGCCAAGACATGCTATCATTTTCAGTTAAACTCTGTAACTATTTTTAATATAATAGAAACTTAGAGTAAGTTGGGTGAATTGTAATTCACAACTAGATTAATTTACTGAAGGAATATAAAATCTTTGCTGAGTTGATATTATACTGCCTCAGAAATAAACAAGATGACAGATTTTTGTTTGGGGTTAAAATTGGTGTGTATGAACAGTATTAACTCATTAGTTTGAATAAAGTATTTTGAATACTTTTGAAAATTTAAGTGGTAAAACTGTGGATTTCCTGGTCTAAATTTGTTGACTTGGTTTTTTAAGAGAATTTTTGGCTGGAATCAGAGGAGACTCCCTACTTTTTGCCAGGTTATAATTTAATTAATAATTATTTTTCTAAGGCAGTAAGTGAAAGCATTGGAAGGGATTTTCAATGTCGTCTTTTCTTTTTCTATATAATACCACATTAAGTAAAGGCCAGTTATTACCTTCATGTATTTCTAACACTTTTATCAGTGAAATTTTCCTCTTTGAATTGTTTCAAAGGTCCAAGTACAGTATTAACCACTCCCATTTTAGGAAAGATGGATAAAAAAGGTTTTATCCTGGAAAGACTATGTATACAATTGGTCACTATTTTTCCCCCTTTGAGGTCACCTTTTTATATGTCAAGAAAATTTGACAGTGGTGAATTTTTTATTTCTCATGCAGGGAACTGGAAATTGGATTTTCTGTATTTTCTAAAAGATATACAACAGAGCAAGCTTTCGTACATTCTCATAACATAGTAGAAGACAAAAATCTGAAGAATATCTTGTGGGAATAAAAATACCTAAGCCTTGCATTTTTTTTAGTGGAATTGCCTATTTTGTATGTTTATAGATAAAGTGTTATTACATGATATATATCTGAGTCTTTGGCCAGCTGAGCCAGGATTGCGCATGGGTTCTCCAGCATATTTGTAGTACAAATTCATATGAAAATTAAGAATTGTTTTAGTCCTTATTTTTAATTATTATCACTGCATATATTTTTATTTTATCTCCACTGTTTTGATTTGAAAATAGATGTCAGCTCATGGATAATCTGTGATGGTGATATTGACCCTGAATGGATAGAATCTCTGAATTCTGTTCTGGATGATAATCGACTGCTGACTATGCCCAGTGGAGAAAGGATTCAGTTTGGCCCAAATGTTAACTTTGTATTTGAAACTCATGATTTAAGTTGTGCATCACCAGCCACAATATCTAGAATGGGAATGATCTTTCTTAGGTAAGCCATAGATTATTTATATACATTATATTAGAATATTCTTTTACTGTCCTGGTTTCATATTAAGTAAAATAAGTGTAGTGTGAATCATGAATACATATTTTTCCCATTTATGATTAACTTCTTTTTTGTTAGGTTTTAATTAATTCAGAGAGTTCCTGTTTTATTAAAAAATTGAATTATTTTAGCAGTTTTAGTTGTATCACAATTATGAAATAATTATTATTTTTGTTTCAATGAAACAGCAAGAAAATTTGGTCTCTTTATTATTTTGTTGAAATATTGTGACTGATTTCAGAGAAGTGAACATATTAATTATGAGCTAATATGAGCTAATAATTTAAAGCTGAGTAGCAATATTTTAATTATAGAATTTAATTAATTAAATCTATTTAATTTTAGATTCACAGAATTTTAGGGCTAATTCAGGTTTATTAGGTCCTATGACCCAGTCTTTTCATTTTACAAATTGAACACCTCTTTACTTAATATTTTTTTTCTTCTTCAGTATATTTGGAAGAGGCTTAAAGACTGAAAGTGAATAATAAACCAATTTTAGATATCATGTAAAATAGTCACATACCAGAGCATGGACATTTGCACCAATTTCATTTTTGAAAATTAGTAATATTTTGGCATAAGTAAGAAACTTTTATTTTACTTTTCCAATTTTTATTTATCATCCTGTAGCATTTTATTTTTTTTAGGACCATTTAAAGTCACTGTATGTGTTGTATGACATATGACAATGTAATAAAGTTGATTCAAATCATGTTTTGAAATTATTTAGTTGTTTACTTTTTTGACAGTATTGTAGGAAACATTTACTTTAAATTAGCCAGAAACTTCAATTGATATTTTGAGGTATTATTAAAAGATAATATAATTTTGGGTTTACTGCTTTCATAGCAGCATTCACACACAATTTATCATATTTATTAATTGTGTTATAATCTTGTGAGCAAAATAGAATAAAGGTAAGTTTTTAGTTAAATTTTAAAGTACTTGTTAAATATTATATATATGGTATTAAATTACGCATCTGAGGAGAGAGAGAGCTAGAAAGGAGTAAAACTGTTTGTAGAGAGCTTATCTTTTTGGAAAATACTTTCACATAGAGGAGGCAAATTTATACAAGTGGAATATAAGTGAACTAAGCAGTAAGTAGAATACTATTCATATTTAGCAGAAAATAAGACATTGCTTTAGAGGAGGTGAAAATTGTTGGTGAATCAGGTATTGTTTGTGAAAGGCATAATGAATGTATATGATTTCATGTAAAATACAAATACATATTAACTTTTTTTGTTGCTATGTGTTCAGCTTATATCTTAGTTTTAGGTTTCATTTATTCCTTTAGCAGATATTTTTTGAGCACTTGCTATGTAATAGGCCAAATGTGGACCTTTTAATACTGAAATAAATGTCATTATTAATGATGCTGGGACAACTGGTATGAAGCAGTGTTGTATTGGATAAACCAAGACATGTAGTCTCATAGACATTGAGAAAATACCATTGGTAAGAAACTCTTTATTCTGAAGGAGCTTAGCATCTTTGGTTGGCCTACTTTGGGCTAATCTAATGTTATTTAATTATTAACCTCTTTGATATTTCAATTTTTTTCATATTAGACTGGATAGAAAATGTGAGAGCAGAGATTCAAGGCATCAGTGTCATTTATTAATTTGCTATGAAACAATAGTGGAAGATAGGAAAAAATGACAAAAATCGTGAGGTCTTGTCAATTCTAAAATAATATGAATTATTTTTACTATAGTTTTTTATAATTATATAAGGTATAATTTTGAATAAGATGTGAATCTCTATTATTTCACCAATTGGATTTTGGTGAAATAATTGAATTTTACCCAGATAATTATGTACTTTGCTAAAGGAATTATAGTTTGCTTTAGGAAGATCTTTAAATTTTAATAGTGGCATGGGAATTTAGGTAGTTGGATTTTTATAGGATAGAGAAAAAATGTTTATAAAGATCTGTATTACAATTTAGATCAGTGCATTTTAAACTTTAATGTGCATTTGAATCATCAAGGGATCTTATTAAAATGAAGATTTTTGCTTTAGTATGTCTGGAGAGGGATTTGGGATTTTACATTTCTAACAGACCACTCTGAGTAGGAATGGTTGAGACCACTTTAGGCTATGTAGAGCCTATGTAGAGTAGGTTGTGTAGATATATAATTCTCGTTTAGTTTATATTTATAATAAAATAGATGAAATTTATTTGTCTTGTAGAAAATGACATATATATGTATATATACCTATATGCATGTGTGTTTGTATATATTATGTGTATGTATACACACACACAGATGTAATTGTATTATTCACACATACTCATAGTAAAGTAACTAAAGCCACCTTTTGTATGCTAGCAGACAAAATATGTGCGTAGAATAATGTTTATTGGAGAAGAAATTTATTTTAATGTAAATTGATAATT
This sequence comes from Pan paniscus, assembly GCF_029289425.2. Classification (NCBI taxonomy): domain Eukaryota; kingdom Metazoa; phylum Chordata; class Mammalia; order Primates; family Hominidae; genus Pan; species Pan paniscus. The sequence continues at coordinate 103,977,129 of NC_073258.2, forward strand.
TCTTCCTAAGTAATTTTTTATTTGTCTAAACTTTCAGTGATGAAGAGACAGATCTTAATTCTCTGATAAAATCTTGGTTGAGGAATCAGCCTGCTGAATATAGAAATAATCTTGAAAATTGGATTGGAGATTATTTTGAAAAGGCTTTACAATGGGTTCTAAAGCAGGTAAATTAACCATAATATTTCATAATTAATCGAGGTGAGAAGTATGATTAAGAGTGATGCTTATTTTAAGTGCCTTGTGGTAGAACTCTGCTGGAATGTGGGTGTGAGGTGAGAGGTGGATTTTGTCACTGCTACTCCTCTGTATCTCTTAGCATAACTGTTATATCTCTTAGCATAACTTTTTATTTTGTTAATCTTAAAACATTTTACTTCTTTCATTCATAATACTTTACACTGCTTACCTAACAATCTTGATTACTAGAATGTCTTTCTAATTTTTACTAGCAAAAACCATCTTGCTGCCACTTTTTACTGCCAGTAAATACCTATATATATGACATATGTATATATAATATATAATATATAGGTATTTATATACCTATATATACACCTATATATACACACCTATATATACCAATAAATACCTATATATATAATCACATATATATGATATATATAAGGTTAAAAACAATATGAAGTTAGCACTAAACTAGAAAAGGGATGGTGAGTTATTTGCAATAATGAAAACGTGTTTATATTTAACAAAAACATTGAATATCTAATATACGTGAAGCAAAATACAAGAGAGACTTTGAGAGGTGAAGATTAACAAGATAATTCCTTTCCTTGAGAAGGGTTTATCTAATGGAGAAAAATGACATGCAAACAGATAACCACAATTTAGCAGGATGAAGAGAATATTGCTGTCATTTAGAAGAGGTTTAAAAGGAGATCACATTTGATTTTGGATTTGAAATGTGAAAAAAGTTTAGCATGCAAAGAAGACCGTGGAGGGTGTTCAGATATTCTACATGTTTATGCCATTGCTTTTATGAAAAATGAAAACATATACAAAATAGAGGATATAAATAGCAGTGAGTTTTTTGAAAGTATCTGATTGTGAATCTGAACTTGATTTAGAGGTCAACACTTTAGGATTGAACAAGATATAGAGAAATGAAGATTTGTTTTCGTTTTCTCAAACTTTTTCTTTTCTGACTTTGTAAGAATGAAAAATGGAGGAATAGGGATTTGTGAGGATAGCGATGCAAGTGAGGTAGGTTTTCCTGGAGGCCTAGGAAAGGGAACACTCCCATTAGCTCCTAGACTGACTGAGCTGTCTCCTCCTTTGTGCTTCTGTAGCAACATACAGCATCTACCAACTATGTTATAATTGTCTGTTTACATTAAACTATAAGCACCTTGAAGGCAAGGACCAAGCTTATCACACTCTTCGTTGTGTCCCCAGAACCAAGTATGATATTAAGTGATAGCAAATGGATGATAGTATTGTGCTTAATTACATACCTGATGCCTACATTGTGACACCTTTTCAGTAGATATGTTATTTCATTAGTACAAAACATTCAGAGCCTAACAAGGCTTTCCAATGCAGATACTTTGAGGTAATCTGCTCGTAGATGTGTGAATGTTATAATAGGAGTATGATATTAGATGGAATATATTTATGTATATATAGGGGTTTGTGACTGTAGAAATGACGACAGGATAAGATTATTAAACAATAGAGTGAATACCAAAGATTCAGTTAGGAAAAAAAATGGTTTATGTTTTGAGGTCACACCGCTGTTTGTTTGTTTGTTTTATTTAATGTGTTAAGGGTTCTTTTCTTTTTATCCTGTATTTTTTTCACCATGCACAGGTTCTGAGGTATACCACAATGAATTCTCTAGTCAAATGCTGAAATTGTATTTATAACTAGAACTTTGCTTTCTTCTTTTTTCTCTTCCTCAGCCTATGGGATAAATCTTTGCTTTCTTGTATGAATTCAGCAAATAAGAAAATATAGAAGAAAATATGTACGTTTCCTTTATCTCACCTTTAAAATCTGGAACTCTCAGTATGAGTCTATCTAGATTTCTTTCTTTCTTCTCCTTTCTTCCTGCTCTTCCTCCTATTTCTTCTTTCTCACAAAAATATTAATTTTTTTAAGCACAGCGATGTTTTTAAAATGTAAACTGGGTAATTTTACTCTATTATAAAAAACATGTTAAAGACAAGGAAAATAAGGATTGTATTCCTTACCATGTCTGATAAATTCTGCACTCTGGCCCTTGCTTATTTCTCTGACTTAAAACACTGTTTCCTTGCTTACTTAGGCATAACTTCTTTTAATTCCTTAACAGTGCTAAGTTTTTCTTTGCATGTGCTATATTCTCTGCATAAGCAGATAGATCTCATCCTTCAGTCTTAGCTTAAATGTCACCTTTTTTTTAAAGAAGCCGTGAGCCCTCAATCTAAGTTACTGTTTCCCACAACATTCTGTACTGCTGTAGCTCTTACCACAATTTGTTAACCATTTCCTCTGCGATGCTTGAGCTCCATGAAGACAGGGACCCTGTTTATTCCAGCTTTTAACAAAACAAAGCAAAAACAAACCTGGCACCACATACAGATCCTAATGCATGATTGGTTCTCAGTAAATATTTATAGAAAGACTGAGAGCCATTTTTTCTTTAACTCTCTGGCACTTACCAGGGACCCCAGGGAGGCTTACAGATCAAAGCATCTACACAGCACTGAAGTCCAGAAGTTTCATTTAAAAATTCTTTCAGAGAAAGCTCCACGTGGTTTGTCATTTATGCCTGCTTTTTCTGACGTTTCTTTTCTAGTGCCATCAATCTAGCTCTTGCCTCTTGTTTTCTTTTTATCAGCAAGAGGAAATGAACATGTATTCTTTTTGGAACAATGCTCACTAACTTACCTTTTCTTTTATATTCTTCAGGTTTAGGAAGTAAATAAACTATCTATTTGAGGACTGTAGCACTGAAAGCTAGAAATATATGATTGTACTTTCATGATTATTTTTATTTTCAAAGTATATATAAAAATTGAATGAAATCCAAACTTTCTACAGTTTGAATAGAGGAGTGAGTTTAAAAATGGTTCTTGAAAAGGTATGTGAACATCAGTCTGTATGGTTCTATGTTTACTGGTTAATACTTGCCTTTTGTCTGTTTGTATCATGGATTTTAATCAACAGAATGACTATGTGGTAGAAACAAGTTTGGTTGGGACTGTGATGAATGGTTTGTCACATCTACATGGTTGCAGAGATCATGACGAATTCATTATTAATCTCATAAGGGGACTTGGTGGAAATCTGAATATGAAGTCACGTTTGGAATTTACCAAAGAGGTAATGCATATTTATAGCCTATATTTAGTCAAAACTTTAACTTTTCATTAACTCTTAACTGCCAAAATACAATGATTTGTTACTGTAAGATATGGAACTTTTAAAATTTGAAATTATGTATTCAATTGAGTAATAATGTATTTATGTATGTGTATATATATTTTCTCCTTTGAGTTATTTTATGATGTTTGATAATATTATTAACATTTTATAAAATAATGTTTTATAAGTTAAAGTTTGGACCATATCTTTTTTAAGTTAGACATTTTTGAACCTACTTGTCTACATTAATAATTATTTCATTCATTTAAAAATCTTAGAATAGTTTAGTTTTTATCATCCTTTTAACTAGAGCAGTTTTAGGAATTGGGAATATTAGGATGAATTAATTATTAATAAATATTTTCTTTAATATATGTTAAAGTTGTATTACAGTCAAGTTGTTTATAAAGCTGAATTCTAAATAATAAGTGATTTTTTTTCCAATTGACCTCTACTGAAATTATTGGACATTTATTCCTTTGGGTTGGCTCTAACATTAACAGCTTTTTTTCTCATTTTGCTGCTTCTTTGATAGTGTCATTTACTGCTTTCTCTATTCCGTCTCCCTTTCCATGGCTGTCCTGTTGCCTCTGTTGCCAGATGCTTCTCATTGTTACCACTCAGTGACATACTATATGCTGCTTTTAAGCACATACTCTCTTGTCAAAGTTCCGAATAAATGTATTGAAGAATAGTATTAAGGGCTAACTCTGCTTTATATCTGCATAGATAACAGTTTTCAGTATTAAAAAGAAGAATAACAGGTGGAGAGCAGTGGTAGTGACACTGTGATGGACAGTACCAGGATATGGTAGAAATGAAGGGCTTTAGGATTTCTGCATTCTGCACTTTGTGATTTAATGTTAATAAGAACTCCATTAAGATGGAATATATTTATACCTTAGTATATAAATAAATATCCACTATGTCGTTATCTCCTATATATACTTTAATTTACTTGCATAAATGATCATTTAGAGAAAAATATTTGAGATAAAATGTTACGTTAATGATAAAATAGGTTTAGTTTATGTAAAGTTTTCTTGGAACTAAGATGATTTACTTTTGGGATATTTACTTGGAAGAATTTTAAAATGTCACACACTCTGGAGTATGTGAAAACTTATCACAATTTTTTCCTCTTAAGGTTTTTCATTGGGCACGAGAATCTCCTCCAGACTTTCACAAACCTATGGATACCTACTATGACTCTACTAGGGGTCGATTAGCAACATATGTGCTTAAGAAGCCAGAAAACTTGACTGCTGATGATTTCAGTAACGGCTTAACTCTTCCAGTCATTCAGACTCCTGACATGCAACGAGGTCTAGATTATTTCAAACCATGGTTAAGTTCTGATACTAAACAGCCCTTTATTCTGGTAGGACCAGAAGGATGTGGCAAAGGGTAAGAAAAATATTGGCAAAGGTATATGTTGTGGATTTATTCCTGCCACCCCTAATTGATTTAATGGCTTTTGTTATGTTTCTTTTGGTTAAAGTAGCATTTACATTTTCATGGAAGATTCATTTTATTTTCATTACTTATAAAAATAAGAACTATGGGGAATAGTGTGTCCTTTTCTTTGCCAGGTTGTGTGATTTCTACTGGAAAGACAGCAATCTGAGAAGATACTCTTAAAAATTATCCATCCATATAATACAGCAAAAAAAAAAAAAAAAAGAATGCCTTATATATACTCACACAGCATTTGCTTTAGTTATAAACTTTAAAATTTGAAGTTAGATCTCTATTTAAAAGTAGCTTTTAATTCAGTGGAATTCAGCCTAGTTTTAGTTCATATGGAGCATAGTCTCCTGAAATATAGGAATCATGGTTTATTATTTTCATATTTCTAGTAGGGGAGTAGTAATTTTAAAAATTGTATAAAATCATAGCAATTTTTTTAAACTCATGGAACTTAAAATCCTAAAATCCTTCAACTGTGGGGAAACAGGGTTGGTATATTTAACATGTACATTATCAAACTAGATTAATTCTGAGAACTTTGATTTTTTTGGCTGAAAACAGTCCTCACAATGCCTTAAAACATGAATTTATGTTTTTCTAGTCTAAAAGTTAGAAAGTTGCTTTGATAGTTATGGAAGCCATATCTGTATTTACCATTTTTCCTATCATCATATACATTTTAGAAACTGAAATATTTATGAGATAGAAATTTCTTATTGAGTATAAAATGTATTTTGTTGATTGCATTTTTATCAAAGTCAGATGTCATGCATTTTTCGTAGGATGCTGCTCAGGTACGCATTTTCACAACTCCGGTCCACTCAAATTGCTACAGTTCATTGTAGTGCACAAACCACTTCTCGACATCTCCTGCAGAAACTGAGCCAGACTTGCATGGTAATCAGTACTAATACTGGTCGTGTATACAGACCAAAAGACTGTGAAAGACTTGTTCTGTATTTAAAAGATATCAACCTACCTAAACTTGATAAATGGGGGACCAGTACTTTGGTAGCGTTCCTACAACAGGTAAGTCATATCGCTTGAAGTGTTTTAATCTAATTGGAAACAATTTAATTTCATTAACTTTTCTTAGAAAATATTCATTCTTCATTTGGAGCCAGTTGTATCTAGCATTTGTCATGGAAATTAAACTCCTGAAACACTTCAGTCTTGTTCCAGTTCTTCTATGATTTTCCTTTCTTTAGAAGTTAGTATTACGTCAGGATAATACATGACAGGGAGAATAGAAACAGCCTTCACTTTACATCTATTACTTGTCCTTTATTCGTAAAACAAGGAGGAAAACAAAAGCTGGACATGGTGGTGGAGGTGGAGAAATTTTGCTTCATGTTTTAAAGTATGCATTCTTCTCACAGCAGTTAGACTTGGTCATTTTTTTTTCTGGCTGCTTTAACCCATTATTCTCCATTTTTGCCTGTATAAGGATTTGAGATCACATATCCTGAATCAGTGTGGAATATATTTTTTCTTTATGTTATTTACATCACATTAGAAGCTATAAATTCTTAGAGTTTATTACGGTATAGGTCCAAATTTAGGCTTATTATGTAACTGCAGAATATGATAAAATATTTACAGAAAAAAACAAAAATATTTTTCTCATATTTTTCCTGATACTTTCATTTTCTAGGCTAATTGTACTCAATTTATAATATCATTGCATTTTAGTGTTTATTAGAGAGAAAAGCATTTTAAACAGTAGGATAATTTAGCTAACATTCATAGAACACAGAGATTTGAACAGTATTATTTTTCAGTGATATAATAATTTAAGATACCCTTTAATTTAAAATTCTTGAGTTAGATAGATGATGATTGCATTTAGAAATAATTGAAACTTAGGCAAAAATATCCTTTATCATGATTAGGAAATCTTAGATAAAAAACGTTTAAAATATATTTATTTTCAAATAGATATTGACATATCAAGGATTTTATGATGAAAATTTGGAATGGGTTGGTCTAGAAAACATTCAAATTGTGGCTTCTATGTCAGCTGGAGGAAGACTGGGAAGACATAAACTTACTACCAGATTTACTTCCATCGTTCGTCTTTGTTCTATAGAGTATGTATCTTTGTGTTTCAGATTTTTTAATTTGGGAAGATATCATATATAAATGAATTTTATTTAAAGTATTTATGATAATACTTTAAAATTTAGAATATAAAAATGGTCAAACTTAACCTCTGATATTTTTTCCTACCCTTCTCAAAATATAGGCAATAATTTAGGATGATAAAAGCTTTAATCAAAGCATCTTATTTATGATATGTTTAACAGGAAATAAAACGAAACTGTTTTGTGTAGTCTGTGTTCCAAAATGTCAATCTCAGGAGTCTGAATGGTGGATTTTAGATTTAAATGTTTTATGCAGTTCATGAAACAAAAATACCATCAAATTTATGAAGATAACAAAAAGAGAATTTCAATCTGAACAAGGGAGAATTAGGGTCATTTTAATGGCTGGTGGCATCAATGCTTATCATCTCCATGGGCCATAATTACAGAGACTATGGCAATATCTCCTCTGTTTATATTTAATATACATTATATTACATTACAAATATTGAATATTACAAAACCTTATTTGTATACTTTTGTGCTAATTGTACTCCATCAATTAACCTTTTTTTTTTCTGGAAATATTCCTGCTGCCAGTTAAACCATATTGAAATACATTTTGGTTTGGGAGAAAGGGGTTGATTTTATTTGTTGTATTAGTTTTACTTTTATAGTTCTGAGGTGGATTACTGCCCTGTGTACAGACCTTATGTAACTCAAAAATGCTTTTCAAAAGTAAAATTTTCCTTTTGGTCTTTTCTGAAGATCAGTGATATGTTTTAACATAATTTCTTGGGGTTCTCTAACACCTTCTGGTATTTGACAATAGATATTTCGGGATCGAATTTGGTTGAAATGAGAATGGATCGGGGCGATGAGCCTAGTCTTAGCCCCCTGGGTAAGCTTTGGAGATATGTAGGTCTTAGAGCAGCACAGTTTCAAAACCACTGTTGTAACTTAACATTGAAATATTAATTTGGAATACTGATTTATTTCAGCTTTCTTCTTATATGCCATTTTTTTTAGTTACCCAGAAAGAGAGCAGTTACAAACGATTTATGGAGCATATTTGGAACCAGTTCTACATAAAAATCTGAAGAATCATTCTATTTGGGGTTCTTCATCAAAAATTTATCTTTTAGCAGGATCTATGGTACAAGTGTATGAACAGGTAGATATGCATCTAAATTGTAGCTTTCATGTCTATTAGTATCATTTCTAAAGGTCTACTTTTAATTCTGACCTCTGTGTTGACACCCAGGCTTTACTTTCCTGTTTATTAGACTTTTCTAGTAGAGAGTAACTGTGAAGACAGGTGCTGTGTGTGCCTTATTCACTGTTGTATCCATGGCACAGTTTCTAATAGGCACTCGATATTTGTTGAATGAATGCATTTGTGGTAGATGGTTATTCTGCTGTCAGCTCAAATTTGGCATATTTAGAATTGAGTTTATCTTCTTTCCCAAAACGATCTTTTTCCTGACTTCTATCAGTTTGTGTCTTCCAGGCTTCAAACCTGCAAGAAGTCTTTGATGTTTCTTTCTTTCTTCCTGACTGTGAGGAAATGTCTAAAGTATTCTTCCTAGATAAAATGGGGAAGATACTTGAAAGTAGGCATTGAGGATGCACAAAACATTTGTTGAGCACCTTTTCTTGCCAGTAGTAGTCCTAGGGATGTAAAGATGACTTAGTTTATTTTCACTGAATGTTCGCAGTCTAATGAGGGGCTGAGTCATATAAATAAAGTATTAATGCAGTGTAATAAATGTAGCAATAACAGTATGTCTAACTTACAGAGATAGCACAGAGGAGGAGTAAATAACTTTGTTGTATATGGTAGTTGTTAAGGAGGAGGTAAAGTTTGATCTGAGTTTTGAAAAATTAATAGAAATTCCCCAAGTTGCTGGAGGTGAAAGAATGTCTTCTTAGATAAAGGGAATAGCGTGTACAAGTTATAGACATGTTTGTGGAAGATGCTTTTTATAATATTGGAGTCGAAGTGGGGATAGGTAAGTTTAAAAGCAAGAAATTCCTTTTTTTAAAAAAATAAAGATGTTAAGCAATCAAGATCAGAATAAGAGTAATGGCTCTGTCCATAGAGAGGAAGGGACAGGCATTTTACCGGTTGGTTGTATGTTGAAGAGAGATACTTTGATTTGTTCAGTGACTTCTTGAACATAAATTGTTTTAATGGTTCCCAGCATTAAAAAATGGGTCTTACCTAGACCTGTGAGTACCTTGGAATTGCAACCATCATATTTAAAGGTTAGGTTTGTTTTTATTGAATTCTTCTGTTCAGCAGGGCTTTTTAGCCTTTTTTTTTTTTTTTTTTTGGCCATCTGTTGAAGCCTATGAACCCTTCTTAGAATATAAGTATATATATATTTTTTTCTTTTTCTTTTTTTTTTTTTTTTTTGAGATGGAGTCTCGCTTTGTCACCCAGGTTGTAGTGCAGTGGCACGATCTCAGCTCACTGCAACCTCTGCCTCCTTGGTTCAAGTGATTCTTCTGCCTTAGCCTCCCAAGTAGCTGGGACTACAAGCATGTGCCACCATGCCCAGCCAATTTTTATATTTTTTGTAGAGACGGGGTTTTGCCATATTGGCCAGGCTGGTCTTGAACTGCTGACCTCGTGATCTGCCCCCACTCAGCCTCTGAAAGTGCTGGGATTATAGGCATGAGCAACTGCGCCCGACCAGAATGTTTTTAAGTGCATAAAATATAGTATAAAGATAATGAAGTCAATTATATTGAAATCCAGTTCCATCTACAGGTAGAAATTGGTATTCCTCTGAGTCTAAGGAGACTGAAAAATTTATAACATGATTATTATTTAAGGCAGTAGAAAGATTGTTTACTGTATTTTCTTTTTCAGGTGCAAGCCAAATTTACAGTTGATGATTATAGTCACTATTTCTTTACTCCTTGCATTCTTACCCAATGGGTTCTTGGCTTATTTAGATATGATTTAGAAGGAGGTGAGTTTTGCTAGTGTGTATCTTGTGTGTGTGTGTGTGTGTGCACATTTATTCTCTAGATTGTATTTGTAATAGATAAGTTAAATGAGTATTATATCACAAGTTATATTATTAAATAGAAATATTTTTATTAAAATTATTATATTTCTTCTTCCAAACTGTGTATGATTGTCCCTATTAAAACTTCCTTTTGGGAAAAATGAAATCATTATATTTGAGGCAAAGCGTATTTAGTATACTTTCTGGAATTATTTTTGTTGAACAACTAGAGATGATAGTATTTAATGTCATCTTTAAGTAATCACAAACGTACCAACTTATTAACAAAATGAATTTTAACTTTTTTTCCTTTCTTCCATTTATCTGATGCCAAAATTATGGTATGTAGACACCTGCTATTTCTTTCTAATTTTATGTTAAACATATTATTTAAAAATCATTATATTACAATTAAATAAAATTTTGCCTTTTCTAGGATCCTCAAACCATCCACTAGATTATGTGTTAGAAATTGTAGCATATGAAGCACGGCGCTTATTTCGTGACAAAATTGTTGGTGCAAAGGAACTTCATTTATTTGACATCATTTTAACATCAGTGTTTCAAGGAGATTGGGGCTCAGACATATTAGACAATATGTCAGGTAATGTAATAGAGCTTATGCAAATACATAACTATTACAAGGATTTCAGAAATATTTTTCTTACCCAGAGCATGATTTTATAGGTCTAAACAAATAAAAACTTTGAATAATTTTAATATTATTTTTCCATAAGGTACAGCTTAGTCTTTTTTGCTGGATTTCAGTAATCATGTTTCAATCAAAATATAATGGCAATTATTTTTTTCTTAGAAAAAAGTTCAGGCCATACTGTTTTACATTGGCAATGCAAGATTATTTTAATAAAAGTTTTTTTTTGAAAAACAGTTACATGTATATAAAACATGAAGATCATTGGGAAAATTCATATTTGATTGTCATGACCTTTTGCCTAAGAGCAATGGCTATTCTTATTCCTGTCACTACCTATAATGTCATTAGCATAGAACTTACATATGCTTGTTACCATCTTCATCTATTGTTATTGTAAAGAAAGCATAACACCAGTCAAAGGTGCTGTGTTGCATTTGCAACTATTACTGCTTAATAACCAATTTGCATTTTGAAAACTATTGTGGGAGTAATGTATGTAATATGAAAGTCATCCTTGCGAGAGGGCCTTTCATTAAAAGAAGATTGCAATATGGAAATATTTCCTAATAAAACTGCTGTCAGGCCACAAAAGGTGCTTATTTTTTCAGAGGATAAAGCTAGGCTTCAAAAATATTTTATATAATAAATACATTTTATACAATTACTTTTAATGGCAAAACCACAATTACTTCTGCACCAACATATACATTTAGTATATTGTACATTTCTAGATTTGATATTGGTCTGAGATCCATGAGTACCTATCCTAAAGGGAACTTCGAGGGTGGGAAAGATGTTTAGATTGACAGAAAGAATTTTCTAGGTGCTCCTGAGTTTTTGAATCAGGAAATGGGTTCAAGAGAAACTTCAAGAAGGATGAAATGCTGAGAGAAGCCTGATCATATTAATAGTTCAGAGTTTGCTTGACTTGGAGTGAGGGTTTATGTCATTATGACCTGTAGCTTGCATGGCTTAGTGTGGAGAAGCTTAGGTTCTTAAATGATGCTATCTTTCTCAGTCTGAAAATTGAGTCAGTAGTGTCTCTTTTTGCAAAGAGTGGCATATCCTTTGGGCATAAGACAGTATTGGCACCTAATTGGGTGTCTGAATCCTCTGAAGAGTTTGGTATCTTTCACAGTCTCCTGTCTAAGACTCAATAAATAAAATATGTCTTTTTTTGTTATTTTTCTCTTCAGTGAAAGGTTTTCTTTTTCTTTTCTTTTTTCTTTTTCTTTTTTTTTTTATTTTGAGACAGGTTTCATTCTTGTTGCCCAGGCTGGAGCGCAAAGGTGCAATCTCGGCCCACCGCAACCTCCGCCTCCCGGGTTTAACTGATTTTCCTGCCTCAGCCTCCCGAGTAGCTGGTATTACAGGCATGTGCCACCACGCCCGACTAATTTTGTATTTTTTTTTTTAGTAGAGACAGGGCTTCTCCATGTTGGTCAGGCTGGTCTCAAACTCCTGAACTCAGGTGATCTGCCCGCCTTGGCCTCCCAAGGTGCTGGGATTAGCTGTAAGCCACCACACCCAGCCAGATTTTCTTTTTTAAAAATACAGTTTTGACATATGTTAGATCTAGGCATATAGGATTTTCACATATTGAAAGATAAGCTTATTAAGAAAAATTTAATCTTGGAGACATAAAAATAAACTAGATACATTCTTGTCCTTAAGAAGATTGTAATCTAATGACAGAAACAGATATAAAAATCTTTGCTTACAATGATAACTATTGCTAGTGTGGTTAGATGCCACAAATGTTATAGCAGTTATAGCACCACAGGATCTATAATGTTACCCTTTTGTAGCCATACTCACTTCTCTCCCATCTCCTGGAAACTACTAATCTGTTGTTTCTTTAATTTTGTCATTTCAAGAAAGTTATCTTGACTCAACCTGTTTCTCTGGAGATACATGCCGATTGTTTTGTTTCGATAGCTCGTTTCTTTTTATTGCTTTTTATTCCATCATATGAATATACCACTCTTTTTTTTAACCCTTTATCTACTGAAAGACATCTGGGTTGTTTTCAGTTTTTGGCTGTTAGGAATGAAGCTGCTATGAATACTCTTGTACAGGTTTTTGTGTGAACATACATTTTTGTTTTCTGTAATAAATGCTCAGGAATGCAATTGCAGGGTTGTGTGGTGCTTGCATGCTTACTTTTTTAAGCAACTAACAGGCTGTTTTTTATAGCGGTATTGTTCCTCATCATTGTCAGCATTTGGTGTTGTTACTATTTTGTATTTTAGCCATTCATGTAAGTGTATATAGATATGTCATTGTGGCTTTAATTTGCATTTTGCTAAGGGCTAGTGAACTTGAACATCTTTTTATGTAATATTTGCTGTCTGTATGTCCTCTTTGGTGGAATGTCTTCATTTCTTTTATCCATTTTCTAATCAGATTTTTTTTTTTAAATTTGAGACGTAGTCTCACTCTGTTTCCCAGGCTGGAGTGCAGTGGTGTAATCTCTGCTTACTGCAACCTCTACCTCCTGGGCTCAAGCGATTCTTCTGCCTCAGCCTCCCGAGTAGCTGGGATTACAGGCGTGCACCACCTCGCCCAGCTAATTTTTGTATTTTTAGTAGAGACGCGGTTTCATCATGTTGGGTAGGCTGGTTTTGAACTCCTGACCTGAAATGATCCACCTGCCTCAGCCTCCCAAAGTGCTGGGATTACAGGCATGAGCCACTGCAGCCAGCAATTGGTTTGTTACTGTTGAGTTTTGAGAATATGTGTATATTAGAGATACCAATCCTTTGTTGGATATATGGTTTGCAAATATATTCTCCCTCTCAGTAGGCTTGTCTCTTCATCCCCTTAACAGGGTCTTTCACAGATAAAAAGTTTTTATATAATTTTGTGAAGCCTAACCTATCATTTTTCATCATAAGGATCTGTTGATGTCGAGTTTAAGGAGTCTGTCTAGTTGTAGATCCTGAAGATTTTCTCCTATATTTTCCTTAAAAGTTTATAGTTTTATGTTTTACATTTGAGTCAGTGGTCCATTGTGAGTCAATTTCTGTGTAGTGAATGAGACTTAGGTCAAGGTTTATTTTTCTGCCTATGGACGTTTATTTACTCCAGCATCGTTTGTTGAAAAGGCTATCTTTCTGCCTGAATTGCTTTTGCAGCTTTGTCAAAAATTGGTAACATGGTTCTATTTCTGGGTTCTCCATTGATGTATGTATCTGTCCTTCTGCCAGTACCACACTGTCTTGATTAGCTACTATGTAAGTTGTGAAATTGGTTTAGACTGATTCTGCCTACTTTAGACTTCTTTCTCAAAATTGTTTTAGCTATTTCTGCTTCTTTGTCTTTTCATATAGATTTTAGAATAATCGTTTCTGAATCCATAAACAATGTTGCTGAGATTCTGATAGGAATTGCTTAAATCAGTATGTGGGTTTGGGGAGAATTGACATCTTTTCTCTGTTGAGTCTGCCCATTTTCTCCATTTATCTAATCCCTCTATTTATTTAGGTCTTTGCTTTATTTCATTAGTGTTGTGTAGTTTTTAGCATTCAAGTATTATACATGTTATGTTAGATTTATACCTAACTTATACCTAAGTTTTAAATTTGTTAAAACAATTGTAAGTGCTCAAACTGTGTTTTGAAGGATGAATATAGTAAGCGAAGGATATTCCAGACAAGGGAAAAACAATGTGCAAAGAAACAGAGGCTTGAGAAAACTAGAGTATATAGTGCAGAGAGAGTTAGAAGATTCAAGCAATCAGTGAAGCCAGATTATAGAGGGCCATCATTAGGAGTTTGGTGTTTTGTTTTGTTTTAGGAAGTGGAAAGCTATATGTGACATTGCAGTGGTGTGGCACAATCAGGTTTTGTTTTTGTATGTGTTATGCTAGTAGTAGTGAGGATGTACTTGAGGAGGCAGAAACTTATAGCAGGGATACAAGGTAAGAGCCTACTGCAATAGTCCAAGTGAGAAATGATGAGATGTGAGGATAATAGTTCAGTTTTGTACATGTGCTTTGAATGTTTGCAATCTTTCTTCATGTCTTTTGGAAGTCTACATAGAGTTGATCATTTATGAGGGTAGGAATCATGTTTGTCTTACTCAATACTTATCTCAGGCAGAAAGTACCTTGTTTAAACACAGGTGCTCAATAGGTAAGTATTGAGCCAATGAATGCATGAATTATATGTGTGTTAAGCAATTGGAAATACAGGACTAGCCCAGAACATAGGAGTTTTGCCTAAAGATAAGTAGTAGGTGAGTTTTTGGTATATAAATTGTTGATAATTTAACTGACAAAAAAAGATTAAATGATTCGGAGAGAATTTTGGAATTAAAAGACTAGAAGGCTGAAATTGGACCCCAGGGAATGTCAGTATATAAGGGATAAAGCAGAAAACTGAAAAGGACTGGTAGTTGTGGCGTGATAAGTAGGGTTATAGAGATGCAAGTGCAAAAGAAGAGATGCACAAAGGTCATGTTGGGATAATGATTGCAAAGAAGATTTAGATTTGGAGATTATGACTATATTATTGTTCCCAAATAAGAGTTTTAGTATAGTAGCCTGTACAGATAGAAAATAATGTAAAAAAATGTGATGGTGAAAGTAGGGAGAACATGACGTAACTTGGGTCTAGGGAAGGTAAGGTTGTTATTTTAGGGGAGTGTAGAACTGAGCATGTGACAAGGATGCTTGGTGGAACAGTCTCCCAGAAGAGTTGGGAAGGAAAAAGTTCAATAGAATGGTGAATAGACTTTCCTTGTATGGTAACAGGAACATTGCTATAGGTAGATTTAAGGGAAGTTTGGGGGATTTTTGTTTTCTAATTAAAATTTGGTCAGTTTTTTTTTTTAAACATTAGGGCTGTTTTTGGTGTTAATACATCCATGTCCTTTCTCAAGGAGAGTTTTGAGATTGTTTTATTTGCTAATTTTATGCGAACTACTTTTAACTTACAAATTTTATGGAGATTCTGAAGAAGAAGGAAAATGGGACAAACTGAGAATAGACAGTGGGGAGTAGTAGGAGAAAAGTAGAAGGAATCCAGTTCATTTCAGGAGAAAGAAGTGAGGGGGCAGAATATAGACTAGTGGTGCCATCAGTCACTTTTCAGGTAGAGTTTGATATTGCAATTGAAGGTCTTTGTATTTCTTTTCTATTTATTTATTTTTTTGAGATAGATCTCACTCTCTTGTCCAGGCTGGAGTGCAGTGGTGCAATCATGGCTCACGGCAGCCTTAAACTCCTGGGCTCAAGTGATCCTCTTGCCTTAGCTTCCCAAGTAGCTAGGACCACAGGTGCATGCCACCACACCTGGCTAATTTTTAAATTTTTTATAGAGATGGACTTGCTATGTTGCCTAAGCTGGCCTTGACCTCCTGGGCTGAAGTAATCCTCCTGCCTTGGCCTCCAAAAGTGCTGGTATTATAGGCGTGGGCCACCTTGCCTGGCTCAGTCATTGTATTTCACCTGATTTTATTGACCTTACAATGTACACTTTAAAGTATTTTGCCTTTGCCTTTCTGGAGATGATCTTATTTGGATTATTAACTTAAAAATTGTTTAGTAAGCAATGTATTTGTTGAACTCTCATTACGAGTAATGCATATAAAACAAAAATATCATTTATTTCCACAGATAGTTTCTATGTTACATGGGGAGCTCGGCATAATTCAGGAGCAAGGGCAGCCCCAGGACAACCATTACCTCCACATGGAAAACCACTTGGAAAACTAAACTCTACTGATCTCAAGGATGTTATTAAAAAGGTATAATATGAATCAGTAATTGGAACTGGGATTTGGTCATTATAGTCTTTTAAAAATATTTATTGTAAAGATTTAGAGGGCATGAATATGATAGATTGTAGAATAGGCAAAGCTGGCTCTTATCTTTTGGAGTTTAGTCCATTGTGGCAGATGTAACGAGATGCACCTATACTTACATAGATATGTGTAAAATTGCTAAGACACATTTTGGGCAAAGGTATGTTGGAAATATTAATGAGGTTTAATATTAATCAGGAAATTACTCTGAAGCAGTGGTTGTCAAACTTTAGAGAGCATTAGAGTCATGTAGAGATTAGAAAATATGCAGATTCCTGGGTCTCATCCTCTTAAGTGTCAGATTCATTAGGTGACCCAGGTAGTCCAGATGTCTAACAGGCTCCCAGATGATGTTGATGCTGCTGGTCCGCTGAAACTTTGAGTAGCGCTATCCTAGAGAGTTTCTTTCTCTTTTAAAGTTTAGTTATAATCAAGAAGAAGAAACGGTATTGCAAATGATTGCTTTAAAAATTAATATTTATATTGAATGTTAGTGTGGATTTTATGTCAGGAAACATTTTTTCATGGTCTGGTAAACTGATTCGCCTGGAATGGATGTTGCAAAGTTTTGAAGCGTTGAAAGTTGTTAAGTATGTAAAGTCTAATTTTCTTTCTCCCTTCCTGCACTCCATCAGGTAGTCCCTGGCAGAGCATGGTACCTGTGTTAGCTTTTGATTCATTCCCAAGCAATGCGAAAGAACAAACATTCACAAAAGATTTTTTAGGCACTAGGTTTCTAGAGTTTGGGGATTTTTTTCATGGTCTATGCACACTGATTCATAACAACTAATAAAATTTGAGCAATTTTAAAGTTTTATAATTAACCTGCTATCTCATGCTGCTTTTTATTAGTGTAGCAGTGACCAAAAGTAACTGATTTTCACGGACCCTTGAACTTATTTGACATGAGTTTTTCCTTAGAGAATGCCAATATATTTATCCAGGATGACCGGACATGTAAAATATTGAGTGTGAGATGATATGTAGTCACTTTACTTTTTTTCTTGAATGTATCAAAAATATAATATTTTAACCTAGGTAAGTAACATTTTTATTATGTAATTAGGGCTTATATTAATTATAAAATATTCTGCTTTTTTTAAAAGGGTCTTATTCATTATGGACGAGATAACCAGAATTTAGACATTTTACTTTTCCACGAAGTCTTGGAGTATATGTCTAGGATAGATAGAGTGCTGAGTTTCCCTGGAGGTTCACTTCTATTAGCAGGACGCAGTGGTGTAGGTCGTCGGACCATCACTTCTTTAGTCAGTCACATGCATGGAGCGGTCCTGTTTTCTCCAAAGATTTCCAGAGGATATGAACTGAAGCAGTTCAAAAATGATCTCAAACATGTGAGTTGCCCACTCTCTTTTGCTTTATTTGGTTTTAAATTACATTGGTTATTACTCTAAACATCTTTAAAGACCTTTAGTTCTCTGTTATACAATGTAGTCTTTATTTTAATTTAGATTATTTTTTCCATGATTATTAGAAAATTACATTTTTATCTATAGACAGGAAAGAGAATACTATTAGAATTTCTAGGAAGCAGATACTCCAGGTCATGGGATGTTAGACAGACATGAATGGTAAACAGAAGGATGGAATTTACATAGGAAATATATGGGTAGTGATAAAAATGATCTGCTTGTTTTAATTTTAATGGCCTAGCTGTAAAATAATTAGTATTTACTTAGGGGTTGGATTTACTTTCCAAATTATGTGGCTAAAGTTTGATTTTTAATTATTAAAATGGAAATAAATGAATAAATAAACACATGATACTGGCATACTTTACATACAAATACAAAATGTTAATTTTTAACTGTACCAAAAATACTTAAAGGGCACTAAAAAATATTTTCTGATTTTGCAGGTGCTGCAACTTGCAGGAATTGAAGCACAACAGGTAGTTTTACTTCTTGAGGATTACCAGTTTGTACATCCTACATTTTTGGAGATGATCAATAGCCTTTTGTCTTCAGGCAAGTGAACAGTTTCTTTTAGAAGAAAATAAAAATAATGGCATAAAAATTATCCAAGTAAAATTATCTTGTGCAAAATTTATTTGTTTTGGAGAACTTTTGGCATAGTTCTTACTTAGGAGACATGGTGTTAAACATGCTCATGGCAGGAGAATTGAGAGACTCCATTTTTATAAAACCAATAATTTAAGACATATAAAAATTGTTAATATTGAGTATTGGTGAATATTCAGTAAAATTGACTTTTACATATACTTTTGCTGGGTTATTATCTGTTATAACCTTTGGGAAAATTATCATCTAGGACTTATTAAAAGCTGTGCCATACTCTTTGATGTACCATTCTATTATCTGTAGGAATTTAACCCACAGAAATAAAAGTAGTATGTAAGAAAATAGGTAGTATAATTTATAATCACAAACATTTGATAGAACCTTCCTATCAGTAGTGGCATGGTTGTATAACTATATAATAGTATGGCCTTAGTATGGATATATGAATATACATATACTCCAGATATATGAAATTCCACATAATGCTACACATTAGTGCCCACATTTCATGTGTCTGGAATATAGTTGCATTCATTAACCTGGAAAAATGCACATTCTCCTTCTTCAGTTGGATATTACAAATCAAGTAATAAGTAATCTTGTTTGCTTGCTTGTTTGTTTATTTATTTATTTTGAGGCAGAGTCTTGTTCTGTCGCCAGGCTGGAGTGCAGTGACATGATCTCGGCTCACTGCAACCTCCCCCTCCCAGGTTCAAGTGATTCTCCTGCCTCAGCCTCCTGAGTAGCTGGGATTACAGGCATGCGCCACCATGCCTGGCTAATTTTTGTAATTTTAGTAGAAACAGGGTTTCACCATGTTGGCCAGGATGGTCTCGAACTCCTGACTTCAGGTGATCCTCCCGCCTTGGCCTCCCAAAGTGCTGGGATTACAGATGTGAGCCACCGCATCTGGCCAGTAATCTTGTTTTTTAAAAGAAGAAATTAAAATTATTTTTAAGGAAAAAAGGAACTTATATGTACTTTATGCATCTGTATAATAGAAAAATACCACTTGAAAGAGGACTGTCTTAATACAAATACTCTCTAGAAATTTATGGCTAAGTGGGCTCTCTATGTATCTGGAATTCTATGGATTGTAGAGATATTTATTGTTTTATGTTTTCAAGATTTCTATGGTTTGAAAATCATTACTTGCATTTTGCCTCTGAGATAAGTTCGAGTCTTGTTTTTCCTCTGAGATATAACATGAAGCACTGTCCATTTATATTCCTCAGCATTTCTCACCCCTAATTGCACGTTAGAATCACTAGGATAATTAAAAACAACAACAACAACAACTAAAAACAAATCCTTTGCTACTACCCTAAATCCATTGAATTAAAATCTCTGGGGTATGGTGGGAGTATCATTTGGCTATTGTGACTCCCTAATTGAGTCTCTGCAACCTGAACTAAGAACTGTTGCTACTCTTCTGTGGCTCTGTCCCCAGCAAACTGTGGTACTCTCCTGCTGTCTGTGATGTTACCTGACCTTTTTGGTGTCTTCCTGGGGAGGACGCTTGCGAATTCCTGTATTTCTTCCTTTTTTTTGAAGAATTTATGAAGTTTGTTAGAATATTTCTATGAGTAATCACTGTTAGTGATTGGGAGGAAGTAGCTTAGTTTTAAACTTGGATCAAGAGTGTTTTGTTATTTAAGTACAAAATAAACCTTAAAAACTAGTTTCAATTGTATGGGTGGTATCACTGTGGGGATCAAAGGACAAAGTTATATGAACTCATTTTCAACTCAGTTTTCAATAAATACTTGCTTTGTATCATGCTAGTGCTCTGAGGAGAAATTTTCTTCAGAATTTAACAGCTTTGGTTAAATAATATGTAATATTTAAACATTAGTGCCCAGATGAGAAATACAGACCAGGATGCTCTAATTAGACAAGTGGTAGATCCATTTCTGTTAAAGAGTTGAGGGATAATGGCTTAGTGAAAGTGGTAGTACTTGAGTGGACTTAGAGCGTTCCATCTTTTGATATTTAAGGAATACATTCCTGCGTATTGCTTCAGTTGTCACTAGATGGAGACATTGTTCATTTTGGCTGATGAGACCAGAAACACAGATTTTTTTTTTTTTTTTTTTTGGAAAGCAAACATTCAGATAAGCACTAACCTAATAATCATTATTTTAAGACAAATTGGTCTTTATTATCAAGACATAATTGTAAAAATGAGAAGTCAAATCTTGGCATTTTATTTTCAGAGGAAGTATTCAGTAGGCTTGGTTTCTTTTTTCTATTTCAAATTCTTATTCCCTAATGTGTATAATATATAGATAGAGCTGACATTTTTTGCTAAATTTAAGGAATCAAAAATATCTTGGTATGTCTAAAATTTGAAGAAAAACATATGCAGATTTATGTGTGCATGTGTTCAAGTACGTACAAGCTTGTGGGGTGGGGGTGGTCTGGTGCCTCTTAGTTGAACCTAAAGAAAAGTAGGGATCAGACTGTGATGGGCCTTATATGAATGCATTATTTTGGATATGTAGCAAAGGACTTTTCACTTAATGTTATAGTTTCTTGTGAATTGTAAACATATTGGCTTAACAAATATTTATTAAATGCCTCTTATATGCAGGACCAAGTTTTAAATACTGTTACAATTTGTTGAAGTGAACAAGATGTGCTCCAGGCCCTCTATCTTTAAGTCTGTCTTTAAGACTAAAGTTGTAGTCTGAATCAACTTTGATTTTCCTTTCATCATTCTATTCATCATCATCATTTGGCCTGCATAGTAGCAGGCCATGGACCAGTTCTTCTGATTTCTAGTACAAGTTCATCTTTTCATTCATTCATTTATGTAAAACATATTTTTGTTCTAGATACTTAGGTAAGAATATTCTAGGGTTAAATGTTGAACATTGTCAAATATTTGTCCTCAGAAATTTAAAGTCTAATTGGAGATAAGAAGGAAGTAATTCATTATTAAATGATGTGATAAGTGCTAAAAAGTGATATATTTGAATAGTACGTGAAAGAGAAAGAGTGTTTAATTAGCATATGGGCAGTCAAGAAAGGCTTATGGGCATAGCAGTTAGGGAAGTAGCATCTTGAAGGATAAGAATTTATTGGGTATCAAGATAAGGGGCAGAGGATGACTGTAAGTATACATTCCAAGAAGAGAGAATATTTTGTTGTGTTTATGGAACACAAGTTTATTGAGGCTAGAGTACAAGGTCTTATGGAGGAAGATGGAAAAATAACCTGTAAAGGTAGACAGATGGCTAGTGTATGACTAGTTTGAGTGGTTTGCTTAGGTGTTTGAATTTTATCAAATGAGGGCTATAGATAAAGATTTGTGAGTCACGTAGAGGTAATAAAGTTTGTATATTTTTGGAAATAAAGATTGAATAAGAGCAGATTTTTAAATACAAAAATTGAAAAAGCATTATTCATTAAAATGTTTTCAATTAGTCTAATATTTTTCTGTAGGTGAAGTACCTGGACTCTATACTCTTGAAGAATTAGAGCCCTTGCTGTTACCACTTAAAGATCAAGCTTCACAAGATGGTTTTTTTGGACCAGTCTTCAATTACTTCACATATAGTAAGTGACATAGAATTCATTAATCAAATCAAACTGGTTTGTATGAAATATATATCATTTAATTTGCCTTATTTTCTCATTAGATTGCAAAGGTATCTTAAATCTTTTTTCTGGAGCTTTTAGAAAGTAACACGTAACTAGTGGATAGGCTAGCCTATAATAAAAACACCTGTATTAGTCTGTTTTTCCACTACTGATAAAGACTTACCTGACACTGAGCAATTTACAAAAGAAGGAGGTTTATTGGACTCACAGTTCCCACATGGCTGGGGAGGCCTCACAATCATGGTGGAAGGGAAGGAGGAGCAAGTCATATTTTACATGGATGGCAGCAAGCAAAGAGAGGGCTTGTGCAGAAAAACTCCTGTTTTTAAAACCATGAGATCTCATGAGAGCCATTCACTATCATGAGAATAGCATGGGAAATACCTGCCCCGCTCCATGATTCAATCATGTCCCACCAGGTTCCTCCCGCAACACGTGGGGATTATGGGAGCTACAAAATGAGATTTGGGTAGGGACACAGAGCCAAACCATATCAATACCTTAGCAAAATTTTAGCAAACAGGAATGATGAAAGTATGGTAATGTTCTTTGGAATATTTACCTTGCCTCCTTTGTTTCATGTGGTGAAATTAGTGCTGCTTTAGTACCTCCTGTCTTAAAGAACTATTGAACCATTTAGATTGTGCCAGACTTCATAGTTTTAAAAAACTAGCCTTTTATTCATATAGAAACAGTTTTATATGCACTGTAGAAATCCAAAATTGAAATAAGTAAAAAATGAGGCAATAATCACACCACCCGGACATTATGACACTTACATTTTTCATGGACATTTTTCTGAGTCTTTTTTCTTAACATGCACATACACAAATTTATAAGTGTTCTTTTAACTAAAATAAAAATCATAACATAATATTGTTTTATATTGTGCTCGTTTTAAGAAACAACTCCTACTATTTCATTTGAGAAAATTTTGATCCCTTTAACCCAGACCACGTATAGATTGCCTGATTCTATTATTATTCTTATATATTTCTTAGGAATTCAGCAAAACTTGCATATTGTCTTGATAATGGATTCTGCAAATTCAAACTTCATGATAAACTGTGAGAGTAATCCAGCTTTGCATAAGAAATGCCAGGTGTTGTGGATGGAGGGTTGGTCCAATAGCAGTATGAAGAAAGTAAGTTTAACAAATATTAAAAAATTTAAAAGCACATTTTATTTTTGAAGTTATTGATTTTCACAACTTCTCTTTGGTGTTGGTTATAACATCACCTTAATTATGGCACCAAACATCTCTTATGTTTGGAAATGTCTGTTTTCTTCGTACCCTTGCATCGTAATTTAGTTGAATGTAGAATTTTAGATTGAGGATCATGTTCTTAATTAAGGACCCCAGAGACAACTATACTTCAAAGTTTTATGGCTTTAATTAACTAGCCTATTACAGGCTGTCCTATATTTTTAAAAAATCATAGCAAGTATTTAACAATTAAAGAATTTTTAAATCCTTAAAAAATATCATCATTATGCTGTGTGTTTGGAGGGGGATGAGTTAAATTGTGAACTCATAACACTGTCTTAACTGGAAACCTCTTATTTTACCTCATTTGAATAAGTAATAGTTTCAACATTGTTTGTTTAAATGATATTCATATTCTCAATCACTAATTTCTTTATTTTTCTATAAGAGAAGTATAGTTTAATGCCTGCCATGATTCAGAGTAAGGAGTGTAATTTGAGATAAAAGACATGGTTTACAGATGAGGTAATATTTTAGTTACTGAAAGATATTTTAGCTTGAGGAGGCCACGTGAATAAGAGGCATTCATTAAGAAGTAATTATTGGGTGCTTAGTAAGTACCACTGTTCTATATATGTTGAGGACATAGCAGAGGAAAAAAAACCAGAGAGAAGTCCCTGCCCTCATGGTGTTTACATTCTTCTCAGGTATATCTGCGGGGAAAGCTTTCTAGGTGAAGATCCTGGGTAGAGAGCATGTCTGATGATTTTGAGGATCAGTAAGAGGCCACTTTACCTGGAGCAGAGTGATTGAGGGGAGAGTTGGTGAAGATGATGTCAGAGAACTAAGAGGAAACCAGTTAGGATGGGGCTTTGTAAGCTACTACACTCTATAGGATTTCAGCTTTTCCTGAGAACTAACTTACTTTTGGATGCTTTCGAACAGAAATATTCTGACTCGTTTTTTAATGGGATTACTGTGGTTTCTGTGCTGAAAGTAGACTATAGAGGGCAATGGTTGGAGCAGTTACAAATGATTGCAGTAATCCAGAGAGAAAAGGATAGGTTGAGCTAAGGATGTAGTGGTAAGGTGGTGAGAAGTGGTTGCATTCTGCATATGTTTTGCAGTAGAAACAACAGGATTTGCTGACAGATTGTAATAAGGTGTAACAGAAAGTGAGGGGTCAATGATCCTTCTGAGTATTTTGGCTTGAGCAACTAGAAGGATGAAATGACTATCATTTGAGACAGAGGATACTGTGAAAAGAACATATTAAGATGAGACTATGAGGCCTTCAGTTTTAGATGTGTTTAATATGAGATACCAGACATTGAACTTATAAGTTTGAGAAGGCATTTGGAAATATAAGCCTGGAGCTCCAGGGGTCAGGCATACAGAAAAAAATTTGAGGAATTATCAGAGTGCAGGTGATATTTAAAGCTATAAGAATGAATGATATCACCAAGAGAGTAAGAATAAACAAAAGAGAGCAGCAATCCAAGACTGAACCCTAGGGCACTTCAACATTAAGAAACTGGAGAGATGAAGAGGAAGAACCAACGGACACTGAGAAGAAGCTGCTAGGAAAATAAGAAGAAAACCAGACAAACATTATATTTTAAAAACCAAAAGAAGATAGCATGTCAAAGGAAGAAAGTATGATGAACAATGAAAGTAGATAAGGACTAGGAATTGATCATTGGATTTAGCAATGTGGAAATCGTTGGTGACTTTGACAGAGCAGTTGCAGTTAGTAATGGAAAAAGCCGTATTGGAATATGTTTCAGAAAGAATGAGAAGATTGGAGACAATGAATGTGGGTACACTCTTTTAAGGCATTTTGTTTAAAGGATGAGAGAAATGGGTCAGTAACTGGAGGAAGGAGGGGTACAAAATAGTTTTGTTTTTTTTTTCCAAGACAGAGTCTTGCTCTGTCACCCAGGCTGGAGTGTGGTTGTGCAATCTCAGCTCACTGCAACTTCTGCCTCCTGGCTTCATGCGATTCTTCTGCCTCAGCCTCTCGAGTAGCTGAGATTACAGGTGCCTGCCACCATACCTGGCTAATTTTTGTATTTTTAGTAGAGACGGGTTTCACCATGTTGGCTAGGCTGGTCTCGAACTCCTGACCTCAAGTGATCCACCTGCCTCGGCCTCCCAAAGTGCTAGGATTATAGGCGTGAGCTACCGTGCCTGGGCCTGTTTTTTGTTTTTTGTTTTTTTAAAAAGATGGGACACACTATAGTATGATCATATGCTGTTGAGAATGATTTAATAGGGAAGCAAAAAGTATGTGATGCAAAACAGGGAAAAATTGCTAGAATAATATCATTGAGTAAGTGCACAGCAAATGGATCTAGTGTACAAATGGAAGAATTAAGGATCGGCATTTCCTCTGAGAATGGAGGAATCATTTGTGATAACAGGAAAGAAAGCAGAATAGAGGGGGATAGATCCAGGTAGGTGGGCAGGTATGGTACTGGGAAGTTTGGGATACTCTTTTCTAATTGTTCCTATTTTCTTAGCGAAATAGGAAGATTATCCCCTGCGGGAAAGAATGAGGGAGGAGGCTTTGGAGGCTTAAAGAGACACAAGAAGACATGGAAAACAGTAGTTTGGGAGAGTGAAAGAGGGAAAGGATTAGGAGAATGGAGTATGATAGGATTCACTTGAGGTTAGTGATCATGGAGTTCAGTAGAGGCCAAACAACATAGTTGTGTGTTTTTTTCTCAAGCCATAGGTGCTCTGATGGGTGCACACCTTGAGTAGGTAGTGACTTAGATTTGATCAGAATTGGGACTTTGGTGCTTGAGTATGACAAAACAATTGAAGGCAAGAGAGTTGAGAATATTTATAAGAATATAATTATTTTGATTTACCATGGTATTTAAGTTGGTAAGGTGGTAAATTAGGATAGGAAGATGGTGAATGACAGTGAAGAGGTGGTCAAATTGGTAGATAGTAGGTTTCAGTGGAGTTTCAGGATTTTGATGTTGGAAGGGAGTAAGCTGGGAAGACAGGAGTATAGTGATAGAAGAATGGGATGTTTGAAAGTGAGATTATGGAAGGATTTCACTTAGTGATAATTACAAAATCTCATGATTTGACTGTGTAGGTGAGTGGCTGACAAAAGGGTGGTGGCTAAGAGGAGAAGAGGCAACCAAGGAATTGAGAGATGAGGGTATTAGAGGGATTATCTATAATGGATATTGAAATTGAAAATAATTAAGAAGGTAAGACAAGGATTGTGTTGGAAAGAGTGACAGTGAGCCAAGAGCTAAAATTATTTGTGGAATGAAGAAATGATTGGACTGGTAGATGTCTGCACCATGGAGGGTTAGTGGTTACCCCAGCCTGATAATATGAAAACTGAATTTAGGGAGCTTAGTGAGGATGATTTTGAATTAGTGATGAAGTACAAGAGGGCACTGCCTTGACCTTGCACTTGCAGGCCCAGTGGTTCAAGGACATGATATTGCATGGTGTGCTTGGGAAATAGAGAGTTAATGTGGCTGCTGCACAGGGTATGTGGAACATTGTAGTGGGAAATATCATTAAAAGCCAGATTGGGGACAGATAAGGAGGGGAAGTGTTTAAGTGCCATAACTTTGAATTTTATTTAATAAGCAACTAGAAGCAATTGAAAGTTAGTGTGAAGGGGTTGATAGGATCCATCAGTTTTGGATATGTTAATGTATGAAAATGTTAATATATGTTATATATTATGTTATGAATATGTTAATATATGAAATATATGAGAATATGTAATAGATGAAAATAAAGCAAATTAATAGGCTTACTATGCCCATTCAACTCTTTAAAAAGTACCATTTTTACTTCAAGGGAAGGAACAGGGGCAAATCAGGCCAGCAGACTTTGCTAATGTAGGATATTGTTTGAGGATAGACCATTTTAAAGAAAACGAGTTCCCAAAGAAACAAATTAACGTTGATTTAAAAATATAAGTTTAAAATATTCTCGCATAAGTTTAAGTGTTTTGTCAGAAATCAGTGAAGGCATACTCTCTGTCACAAGAATTATGGTACGTTCAAATTCTGCATTAATGAAGACATCTTTTGGCTTACATTTTTTTTTCAGTCTGAGAAATTTAAAAAATGATTTTTTGACCTAATTACTAAGATCACTTGTGTTTTCCTCTTGCTGGTAATTTCAGCTCTATCAGGTGAAAGAAATTGAAGCTATTTGGCTTAATTTAAAATTTCAAAATTGTTACTTTAATTTTTTTTCAGGACACTAAACTTTCTTTTGTATATTCTAAAGTAGCATTCTTATAAGGTTATCTTTACTTTAATAATAATGATATCTGCTTATGAAACTGTATTTGCTTATTTACAGTAGTGGCAAAATTCCAGTCACAGTGAGAATATACTTTTTAGAATGATCAGTTATGAAATTATTGATTATAAAATTATTTTTATTTAATTTTAGTTTTTATTTGAAAAAGCTGAGAATCCTTGCTACCCCACTATGTCATGAAGGCATTTTACTAGTTTTATGCCAAATAAAATATTTTTATTATTGTATGTTTTTAAATGGCATTGTGATTATTTTCTAATTCAATCCAAATTGTAATTTCCTTTACTTCATATAGTCTCACCATTTCAAGTGAGCTTCTCCCAGTGTGCCATTGCAATCAGTTAATGGTTGATGTGTGTCAAAATGTTGTCTTGGAAATCATTTCTTCTAAAGATTTCTGTGTTATTTTTGTCTCTTAGTCTGGAATGAATCCTAGAAGAAAAGTACAATCAATACTGACTTTTTTTGTATTAAAGGTTTTTAACTTATGATATGGGACTTATACTTTTTCATAGTGATATTCTTTTTATGTTTTAGATACCTGAAATGTTATTCAGTGAAACAGGTGGTGGAGAAAAATACAATGATAAAAAACGAAAAGAAGAAAAGAAAAAAAATTCAGGTAGTATTTTGATGAAATCAGTTTGATCTGGTTTTTATTTATGAAATAATTGCCATTTTTAATACTACAGATCCATTAAAGATTCATGATTATAAATTTGAATAATGCTAAATGTAACAAAATTAGATTTCTTCTGATGCAAACAAAATTTTGAAGCCCTTTTTATTTTTAAATTAATGGTATGTCATTTGACCTAGAACCCAACAGAATATCTACTGTGTGAGTTCAAGAAGCTTAAAACTTATTTTTCTGACCTGAGTGATTTGAAGGACCTACTTAAATTGTTTAGAGTCTTTGGCAAGCACCCTAAGCTTTTCATATTAGCTTATCACTTAGATATGGCACAGAACTCTATAATTTATATATGAAAAAGTTTTATGACATTCTTTGAATATGGGCTTAATCTTCTTAACTATAATATTCTCATTATTTTATCTTCAAATTAATTTTGATTATGGTCTTTATTTTTATACCATAGCTTATTAACTTATTTATTTATTTAACCATCTAATAATCAAATATTTATTGAACTTGTTTTATACTGTACTGGGCTGTATATTAGAGATCACTTAGTAGCTCATAGTCCAGTGATAGTGAGAATTGTGTTATATATAAACATAAATTTCTGATATAGCAAGATAAGTGATGGTAGAACTTTATATGAAATAATTGGAAAGTAAAACTTCAGACTAGCAGATATTATAGGAAATAGACATTGCCCAGATGGGCAGCTTGAGAAAGTCATTCTGGTTAGAGTGAGTAACATGGGAAAGGTTTGGAAAAGTGAAACAGGCATCTTATGAAACTATAAATAGCCTAAAGGGCTGAAACATAAGATGTATAAATAAGTACTAGATGAAGAGGGAGGAAAAGGTTGGCATGGTCAGGTAATGAAGAGCTTTCTGCATTATGCTAAGGAGTTTGGATTCTAACTTGCAGGTGATAGGGCATTATTGAGAGATTTAAAAGGAGATTTTACCAGAATTTCGTTTTAGAAACAAATATCTTTATATATCCCTTTCTTCAGTTATTGGAAAATAGATTGGTAATAGGAGAAACCAAAAGCAATTACATCACTTTAGAAGTTTGTTGTAGTAATCTAAGAGAGACAAGATGAAGGCCTAAACCAAAGAAGAGGTAATAAGAATGGAGGAAGGAATGGACTTGGTGGATATTAGGAGGTAATCTAAATGAGACTTGATGATTATGTAATGGCTGTGGCACACAAGGAGAAGAAGGAGTCGAGGATGTTTTTTTGGGTTCTGTCTTGGAATATTCATTACAAATTGATTTCATTCACTGGGGCAAGGAATACGGATGCAAATTGTGTCGGTGAGAGGAATATAATGTGTTTGATCATGGATATATTGAATCTAGTGTGAACTTATTCTTAACTTTTTGGCTTTTGAAGTCTTGTTTCTCCCTGTATCAAATGGGAGTGGATAGGTATTTTGTGTATTGCTTTTCTGTTCAGCAGATTGTATTTAGCTCACTTTTGGATTACTGTACATGTGTTATATAGTCCCAATTAATTTATATGTTATGACAACATGTAGATTTATTTTTCTTGCAACAATAAAGATGTTCAGGGGAAATATATAACAATATATAGATGCTACGAAAACTAGAGAACTCAAAATTCCTAAGGAAGATGGGAGCTGTGAATAGTTGTCTAGGAATGCCTGTGCATCTTTAAGCAAAGATGCTATCTCATATTTATAACTATATAGCATGGAAGTATCTTGTATAACATAACTATCATTAGGATATTTTCTCTTATTTTTAATGAATCATACATATAATAAGTTATTTTTATTTTCTATTTTTTTCTAGTTGATCCTGATTTTCTAAAATCATTTTTATTAATCCATGAATCTTGTAAAGCATATGGTGCTACACCAAGCCGATACATGACCTTTTTACATGTGTATTCTGCCATTAGTAGTAGCAAGAAAAAGGAATTATTAAAAAGACAAAGTCATTTGCAGGTATAGTATTGGTAATCTTGAATTATTTTATCTATATATAGGAAACAAGAGTTTTGTAAATCACAATGCTATGTTGCGGGTGGCATATATCTGGTATTAATAAATGTACTGTATTAAAAGCCTTGGAAAACAGTCTCACTTTCCTACCTATATTGCCCTGTAGGTTTTAGTGATGATTTGTATTTTTTTTAAAATTCAGTGGTTATTTCTTTTCTTCGCTGGTTGGCATTTATGGATTTTTGATAGCTTATGGTACTCTCTTTAAGAGTCTCTTTCACATGAAAACATTTTTAGAAATTAAGAAAACTCTGTTATTCAGCATAAGATGATACAGTGGACTTTGGGGACTTGGGGGTGAGAGTGGGGTGGGGAGGGATAAAAGGCAACAAATATGGTGCAGTGTATACTGCCCTGGTGATGGGTGCACCAGTATCTCACAATTCACCACTAAAGAACTTATGTAAGCAAATACCACCTGTACCCCAATAACTAATGGCAAAATAAAATAATAATAAAGAAAAAAGAAAACCCTGTTATTAACTGAAACATAATATCCAAGATTATATTTTATAATAACCTTTAAAATTAAGATTATATTTTATAAAGTAATGTTTTCATCCATGTCACCTCACTTAGTACATTCTGAACAGTTTTCTTTCCGTATTTCTTTAACTATAGAGCTTTAACTTAAATGTGACATTAGAATGTAAGCCTCTGAAGTTGTTAGAGAACATTTCCTCTCTAAAGTTTTAGTTTCCCTTTGTTAGGGTAATAAAGTAGGCTCCATCTTAATTGACATAATTATCTTAATCATTTCTAATGATTCACTTTCATTTATATTAAGGTACTAACTATACGGGCTTTGGGGAGGGTTAATTTCCTGATTTAGTTCTCTATGGTACTTTGGATAAATCACTTTAACTTACTGTTTTGCAGCTTAATTGGGTCAATGGTAGTTGTATGTGAGTGTATTAGATAAAATTCATATGGAAAAAACTTAGCTTAATACCTGTACTTTATGATGGGTGCTCAATAGTTATTAATTACATTCCTTTTTTGCCATTACTCTTTCCCCAAATCTTCTGATTTGTTAGGTGACAAAAACATGATAGAAGGTAAAGAATTTTTTTCATGTACATCCCTGGGTTCATTATTCTGCTGTTTGCACAGTAGGATGGGGTACCATAATGGCCAGGCCAGGGTGAAATGCCTACTCAAAATGCAGGTAAGGCAAGTGAATGACAGCCCACCAGAACCATATGTGAGAAAGTCTCTTACAAGAAAAATGAATATTAGACAGACAAAACCAAGTCATGTCTACTATAAAAAACAGTGACTCTTGAGTCCTTTTTCCCAATCAGTGAGACTAAAATTAGAAAAGGTTTAGTGAGTTACCCCTTGCTTGCTATTTTCTCTCCCATCTAATGTAATGGTAAAAAGTGTTTTTTATTAAGTTCAGTGTTTAAACTATCAAATATGTATTTATCTGTTTAGCTTTTCTATGATGCTTTTTTTTAAGTCTTATGGATTTATTTTAAAATGTTATATATAATGATAATTTTATTGATATTTATGGGGTACATGTGATATTTTGATTCATACAAGAATGTGTAATGATCGAAGGGTGATTAGTGATGTTGAACATTTTTTCATATACCGTTGGCCATTTGTGTGTCTTTTTTAAAAAAAAATTCTATTCAGATCCTTTGCCTGCTTTTTAATGGAATTCTTTGTTGTTGTTGTTCAGTTGTTTGAATTTCTTGTATAATCTACATATTAAGCCTCTTGTCAGATGAACAGTTTGCAAATATTTTCTCCCATTTAACAGGTTGTTTCTTCACTCTGTTAATTGTTTCCTTTGCTGTGAAGAAGCTTTTTACTTTAATATAGTCTCATTTTTCTATTTTCATTTTTGTTGCCTATGCTTTTGAGGTCTTAACCATAAAATATTTGCCTAAACCAATGTCCTGGAGCATTTCCTCAATGTTTTATTCTAGAAGTTTTATAGTTCCAGGTCTTTTGTTTAAGTCTTTAATTCATTTTGAGTTGATTTTTTGTATATGATGACAGAGGGAGGTCTAGTTTCATTCTTTTGCATGTGGATATCCAATTTTCCCACCACCATTTAATGAAGAGGGTGTCCTTTTCCCAATATATACTTCGCTGAAAATCAGTGGACTGTAAATACATGAATTTATTTCTGGGTTCTTTATTCTGTTCCATTGGTCTGTGTGTCTGTTTTATACAAATACCGTGCCGTTTTGGTTATTGTAGCTTTGTAGTATATTTTGGAGTCAGGTAGTGTGATGCCTCTAGCTTTGTTCTTTTTGCTCAGGATTGCTTTGGCTATTCAGGCTCTTTTGTGGTTTCAAACAAATTTTTGGATTTTTAAAAAAATTTCTGTGAAGAATGTAATTAGTATTTTCATAGATATTACATTGAATCTGTAGATTGCTCTGAGTAGTATGGCCATTTTAACAATACTAGTACTTCTTCTTCTTCTTTTTTTTTTTTTTTTTTGAGTGGGAGTCTTGCTCTGTTGTCCAGGCTGGCATGTAATAGTGCGGTCTTGGCTCACTGCAGCCTCCAACTCCTGGGTTCAAGCGATTCTTATGCCTCAGCCTCCCGAGTAGCTGCGATACAGGCAGGTGCCACCATGCCTGGCTAATTTTTTATTTTCAGTAGAGATGGGGTTTCATCATGTTGGCCAGGCTGGTCTGGAACTCCTGACCTCAAGTGATCCACTCACCTCAGCCTCCCAAAGTGCTGGGATTAGAGGTGTGAGCCACTGCACCCAGCCACAACAATGCTAATACTTTTGATCCATGAGCGTGAGATGTCTTTCCCTTTTTTTTTTTTTTTTCTATCTTTTTCAATTTCTTTCATTGGTATGCTGTAGTTTGCCTTGTAGAGGTCTTTCCTCTCCTTGGTTCACTTTATTCCTAGGTGTTATTTATTTTTTTGTAGCTGCTGTAAATAGGATTGCCTTCTTAATTTCTTTTTCGGTGAGTTCATTATTGATGTATAGAAACATTGCTGATTTTTCTGTGTTGATTTTGTATCCTGCAGCTTTACCGAATTTGCTTATTACTTCTAACAGTTTTTTGGTGGAGTCTTGAGGTTTTTCTAGATATAAAATCATGCCCAGCTATAAAGAGGGACAATTTGACTTCCTCTTTTCCAATTTGGATGTCTTTTGTTTCTTTCTCTTGCCCAATTGATGTGGCTTGGACTTCTGGTACTATGTTGAATAGGAGTGGTGAAAGTGGGCATCCTTGTCTTGTTCAGTTCTTAGAAAAGGCTTCCAGCTGTTCCCCATTCAGTGTGATGTGGGCAGAGGGTTTGTCATTTTTGGCCTTTATTATGTTGAGGTATGTTCCTCCAATGCCTAATTTTTTGAGAGTTCTTGCCTTGAAGTATGTTGAATTTTATCAGATGTGTTTTCTGTGTCTATTTTGATGATTATCTGGTTTTTCTCCTTTGTTCTGTTGATGTGATATATTATGTTAGCTGATTTCCACATGTGGAACCATTCTCTGCGATGCTTTAAAATTTGTTTTTCTTTAAAACCTCTGTGGGATCTTTAACTACATCTTAATGAGTATCATGTGAAATAAATTGTTATAATTAGCAATAAGAAAAAAACTTAAGTCTACTTGCAACTGTTTTGTATATACACGCTTAACATGTTTGCTTGATTCTTTTCTATAGGGCTTTATTTACCGTGTGTATGTAAAATTCCTTTTTTAAAATATTGCCGATCAATATTTTATTGATGTAGGCTGGTGTATCTAAACTAAATGAAGCTAAAGCTCTTGTGGATGAACTGAACAGAAAAGCTGGAGAACAAAGTGTGTTACTTAAAACGAAGCAAGATGAAGCAGATGCTGCCCTTCAAATGATCACAGTGTCAATGCAGGTAATGTTTAGAGTGACCACAAAAATGAAAACAATAGGGAGAGCATTTATGCCTGATAGTCAGTGAAAAATAACATTTTCACTTAGGTGGATTTAAAAAATATTGCTTATTCATACTGAGTCAGACTGATATTATGTCCTTAAGCTTTTGTGGAAGGGCAATGGTATTTTCCTATATTGTTTAGACTGATCACTCGGTGCACTCAGTTGACCATGTGCAACTTATGTAAACTCTTTTTATATTTTAAATTGGCATGGATCTGTCTGTAACTGATTTTATTTCTTATACTCTGCCATTTAGGTTGGTATTTCCTTTTATTTTTCTTAGAATTCTCTCCTTCAGGCTTTGAGAGTTTTCCTTGCTTTTAATTTTCTCAAGATTTATGAAATGTTTTTATTCTTTCAGTACTTTCATGATGTTTTGTATTTTGATTATATATTTTTTGGGCTGTTGCCTTTGTTTTGTTGAACCCTTTCAAGGGAGATTTCTCTGAGTTCCTTCTTTGCCCCAGTATTTTATGTCTGCATGCTCTTTCAGGATGATCTTGTTCATTATATTGCTCTTACTACCAGCTACATATAACTGTTTTCAAATTTATCTTTTTTATTCTTTATCCTAACTCCTCTTATTAGCTTCAGACTTACTCAATCACTGGCAGGGCATGGTCACTCATGCTGTAATCCTAGCTCTTTGGGGAGCCGAGCGGGAAGATTGCTTGAGCCCATGAGTTTAAGGACCAGCCTGGGCAATATAGTGAGACCTTATCTCTACAAAAAAAGTAAAAATTAGCTGAGTGTGGTGGCACGTGCCTGTAGTCCCAGCTACTCAGGAGGCTGAGGTAGGAGGATTGCTTGAGTTTGAGAGGCAGAAGTTGCACAATGAGCTGAAATCATGCCACTGCTCTCCAGCCTGAGTGACAGAGCAAGACTCTCAAAAAAAAAAAAAAAAATTCAATTTTATCTGTTAAACATGTCTCCTTGGAAGTCTCTTGGGCATTACAATTTGAAACAGGTTCAAAACTGAACTTATGAGTTTTCTTTCCTGTATTTCTTTCCTCAGATTATGGTACTATAATATACACTAATTATTGAAGACAGAACCTATAAATTATATTATACTGAGACTTTTGTTACCTTATCCCTTAATGTAATGAGTCATTAAATTCTGTCAATTTTATTTCCCTGACTATGCCTCAAATATGTTTCCCCATCTCCATCTTGGTAACTGTTACCTTGTCAACTAGGCACTAATCTAATGCCTCTTTTATGAAAATTAACTTTAATATTCATCAGACTAATGTATATATCTCAATTAAAAAGTAAGTGGCATGAAAAATCAACAAAGTTATGGGACTTAGGATTTCAAGAGTCACTTTTCAGTAATCATAAGGCAATCTGATATTAGTGTAATATTAGGCATAGAGATCACTGGAATGTGGTCAGTTGATTTTACACAAAAATGCCAAATAAATGGGGAAAGATAGTCTTTTTAAAAAATGGTGCTGGATATTTAGATATCCAGGTAGAGTGAGAAAAAGCCCAGAACCTTTACCTTTTAACTTACACAAAAATTTACACAGTGTAGATGATGGATCTTAGTGTAGAACATGAAATTATAAAACTTAGAAGAAAACACAGGAGAACATCTTTATGACCTTGGTGAGGCAAAGACTTGTTCAATGTGATATCAAAATAGAAAAAGAAAATTGATAAATGGAATTTCATCAAAATGAAAACTTCTGCTCTTTGAAATAAATTCCGAAATGAAAAGTCAAGTCACAGACTGGGAGAAAATATTTACAAAACATATATTTGATAAAGAACTTCTATTCAGAATTTTAAAAATACTGCAACTCAATAATAGCAAAACAAAAATCCAGTTTAACATGAACAAAAGATTTGAGCAGACCATTTATGAAAGAAGACATATAAAGGGACAGTAAACACATGAAAAGATGCTTAATTTCATTATCATCAAGTAAGTGTTAGCTAAAGTCCCAGTGATATGCTGCTACATATCCACTAGAATGGGTAAAATAAAAAGACTGAAAACCCCTCAGTCTAGTATGGCAAGGCCGTGTGGAGCGTCTGGAACTCTTATAATTGCTGGAGGAAATGAATAATGCTACAGTTACTTTTCAAAAGTTTGACACAGTCTCATAAAGTTAAACATAGCTTAGTACATCAGCCAGCAGTCCCACTTTCAGATTTTTAGCTAAGAGAAATGAAAACGTGATAAATCTTAGAAGCATTACACTTAAGTGAAAACAGCCAGACACGAAAGACTGTATACTGTATGATTCCTTTGTAAGAAATTATAGAAACAGCCAAACTATGATAGAAATCAAATTAGTGAGTACCTGACCTGGTAAGTAATACATCAGAAAATGTAAATATAATTTTTATACTGGAAAACTTTAACATATTTTTTCTCAAGGTATTTTGGAACAAAATTAATATAAATATTTACTTAATGAAGACAGCCATTTTATTGTTAAAAAATCTGTCAATTATTTTGACCTTAAAAGAGTTATTTGAAATATCAAAAAGTAAACACTATGTAAAGGATAACACTGTTGATTACCATGTGTTTATAAAGGAAAATATTCGGCACTATGTGTGCTTTGTGTACTCTCTGGCTAGTGACATTAGTAATACACATTGATTATGTGCTACTTTTTTCTCTGCGCTGTTCTGAGAAGCGATATTTCTAAGACTGTAGCTAATTTTATTATCCAGCAGAGACCCAGGAGAATAACTGTGCATCTCATAAGTTAATAATTTTGCTTAATTATAAATAGCAGATATTTCTGTTTGGTATTTTGTAGAAAGCACTGTCTGAAGAGATAGCTTAAATACCAAATTGTGTAACTTCTAAGGCTTGCAATTCTAGGTTTATGGCATAAAGAAAGTGCAAATTAAATGCTATACAAACTCAGAATAGAGATACCTTCCAATTGGAACAGGAGGTTAATAAAAGAAGGAATCCATGAGCTGTGCCTGGGCTGTTTAAGTGTTTAATATGTTTTATTATTATTATTTAAGAAATTATGCATTTCAGGATCTGGGCATGGCAATACATGCCTTTAATGTCAGCTATTTGGGAAGCTGAAGTTGGGGAGACCCCTTGAGTCTGGGAGCCTAATTAACATAGTGAGACCCTGTCTCAAAAAGAAAAAAAGGAAAAAAAAAAAACTCAGAATGACAAATATATACAAAGATGTTCAACCTCATCAATAATCAAGGAAATACAAATTAAAATCATACCTTGAAAATTGTGTATTTCTGCTGGGCGCAGTGGCTCACGCCAGTAATCCCAGCATTTTGGGAGGCTGAGGTGGGGGGGTCACAAGGTCAGGAGTTCGAGACCAGCCTGGCCAACATGGCGAAACCCCGTCTGTACTAAAAATATAAAAATTAGCTGGGCATGGTGGTGGGCACCTGTAATCCCAGCTACTTGGGAGGCTGAGGTAGGAGAATCACTTGAACCCAGGAGGTGGAGGTTGAAGTGAGCTGAGACTGTGCTCTTACACTCCAGCCTGGGCGACAAGAGCAAGACTCCATCTCAAAAAAAATTAAAAAGGAGAAAATCACGTTTTTCTATCTTGTTTAAATTTTATATAAAAAGCATTTATTGCTTTGCTAAGTAGAAAAAAATTAAAGCACTGAAACCTTTCTGATAGAAAATATGGAGTAAAATATATCATTGGTTTCCCAGGCATTTTGGAAACTCTTGTCATAGATTCAAAACTAATATTAGGAAACATTTAATAGGAAATGTTATTTTGAAATGTTATATTTTGGATTTCATGCTTTTAAATATCAAGCATTAAAATTGATTGGAATGCCACTTAAATATTCTTATAGGATGCTAGTGAGCAAAAAACAGAACTTGAAAGACTGAAGCACAGAATAGCAGAAGAAGTTGTTAAAATTGAAGAAAGAAAAAATAAAATTGATGATGAATTAAAAGAAGTACAAGTAAGTTAAAAGACATTCTAAGATCCATTTACATTTTTGCTTACCAGTTATATGTAGGAATTTAAACATTATTTGTAACTCAAGTTGTTTTCTCATAGTATTATAAAATGTGGTTTTCAACCAAAATATTACTTGTAAAAGAGAACAAGAAGGAAAGCCTTCCAGGAAAAGTATAAATTAATGGATGATAATTAAAAATAATCTTTGTTTTCCATGAGCCATATGGTTTTGATTGTAGAGGGAAAAAATGTGTTAGATAAATTAAGATATATTGTTAAGCTATTTTTCTCCAGTTGATTAAATTAGTCAGCTAGTCCTAAGATGTAAAGAGCCTCTTGAAAATGACAAATTGTCTCAAAACAAGTTAGATTTTCCAAATTAGATTATTGCAGTTGTGGTGGCAAGACGTCTTACTATCTCAAGTTGAACATTTTTTACACCTTGT
Source organism: Pan paniscus (assembly GCF_029289425.2). Classification (NCBI taxonomy): domain Eukaryota; kingdom Metazoa; phylum Chordata; class Mammalia; order Primates; family Hominidae; genus Pan; species Pan paniscus. The sequence goes on from NC_073258.2 coordinate 104,015,658, forward strand.
ATGATTGAAAGCATTTTGATATTTTAAGAGAGAGGACATTAGTAACTATAGTCATTTTGCATAAATGACAATAAAACATAATTTTTCAAGAGTTAATGATTTAAAGAAATATATAATTTGAAGATAAAAATGGCCTTTTTCTCTTTTAGCCTTTAGTCAATGAAGCTAAACTAGCAGTTGGAAACATTAAGCCCGAATCACTTTCAGAAATTCGCTCACTACGCATGCCACCTGATGTAATTAGAGACATTCTTGAAGGAGTTTTAAGGTTGATGGGTATCTTTGATACATCTTGGGTGAGCATGAAAAGGTACATTTTTCAATTTGTGAAAAATATTATTTCAGCAATGAATGACACATTCTTTCGTAGTTTTAAATATTTCTTATATTGTTTCTCAAAGTGCACTTCATCTAAATACATGGGTGTACATTTTGGCTTGAAATTTCAAGGTATTCTATGTAATCATATATCAAGATCTATATATTCCTTTCTCTATAAGTGATTGTTAAAAGTGTCAAAAGAGGAGAAAAGGAATACCTTAGAATGTTTAAGAAATTTCTCAATAAATATAATAATATATTTGGTCCATACATAGTATAGAGGACTGTGATTTCACCGTGATTTACTGTTGAAGAAAATATAGTCACTATCCTTAAGAGTCTTGTACTACCAAGAGAGGGAAAGAGACAGAGACAGAAACAGAAAGAGGGAGACCCTTAAATAATAAAAGGGAGCTGCAAACTAGAAGAGAATAAGGTATTAACAAAATATGAAACCATGCAGGTTCAGGTTTCATGTTATAATAGTTGTGTTATGGTTTGTGCCGATATTAAGTTCCTTGTTAGTATTTAGGTTGATAGTAAAGAGTTCGTTTTATATCTGGAGATGGAGGAGGACATAGGTTGACAGAGCACTTTAAGTTACCTTAAAAGGAGTCAGACAATTTTCTTGCATATCCTAGAACATATGAGTACCTAACAGTTCACAAATAAGGATTTGAGTAGAACAAGATTGTGATTCTTTCATATCATTTCTTGTTCTAGTTTATTCACAGAACATTAGAAAGACTGTCCTACATCTCTCTAGAGTTTTTGTTGTCTACGAAAAGTCGATAATACAGCTGGGCACACCCGTAATCCCAGCACTTTGGGAGGCCAAGGCACTTTAGGCCAGGAGTTTGAGACCAGCCTGGGCCACATGGTTAAACCCCATCTCTGCCAAAAATACAAAAATTAGCCTGGTGTAGTGGCACACACCTGTGGTCCCAGCTACTTGGGAGGCTGAGCTGGGAGGATCGCTTGAGCCCAGGAGGTGGAGATTGCAGTGAGCTGAGATTGTACCACAGCACTCCTGCCTGGGTGACAGAGCGAGACTCTGTCTCAAAACAAACAAACAAAAATAAGGATAATACATTAGAAGCTTAAAGGTTTTAATACCATATTTTTGTTAACTAATGGATTAAAAGTATTGCATACACCATTTTGTTAAACTGATTTTTTTTCAGAAACAGCAAATTTTATTTAGCCTCATTTAAGGAAATATGCTTTAATTTTAGTTTCCTTGCAAAAAGAGGTGTAAGAGAAGACATAGCAACCTTTGATGCCCGAAATATTTCAAAGGAAATAAGAGAGAGTGTTGAAGAACTTCTTTTTAAAAATAAAGGATCTTTTGATCCAAAGGTAATTTTTAAGTTATACCATAAATTTGTTTTTCCATACCATATAATATTCTGCTTTTTAAAATGTGGTGCTTTGTCATTGCCAATTGTTTAGATCACTTAAAAATGAAAATAAAAAATAAGCTTATAGGAATTACATTTGGGAAGCATTAACCATCAGAATCAGGTAAATTAGAATCTAGGTAGCAGGGGAGATTTATTATCTTGAGTGGTTTTAATAGTTTTGTATCTGCTGTTAATGTTCTCAGCTTTTTTTTTTTAAGCTTTCAACTGTCCTGGTGTGCTTTTATTTTTTCTTGTGTACTTGTCAGATAACAACAGGTATCTGTTTTAGGACAGTGGTATCTAATTTCAGTGAACAATTTAGATTTCATGATTCTGGTATTTTTTTAGATCCCTTAATCAAAATGTTATGTACATCTTCTTTAACACCAACTACAATAGTTTTAAAGCTGCTCTTATCTAATAAAGATAAATCACATGTATAGAAGAAAAAGAATTGATGCTCGAACATTGTTGTGGATGACACATGTATTCATTAGAAATGTGACTAATAGAAAATTATGTTGATAAAACATCTTTATTTTAAAGATTCTGTGTGGTTCAAAAAATTTATTTTTAAGTGAAAATAGAGTTCATGTATATTTCTCTTAATCAAAATAGAAGTTCATTGTATTTTTATTTTAGCTATAAGCCAAAAAACTACTTTATTTGGGTCAAGTTAATAAGTGCCCAAATAAAGTGTGTTAGAATTAACTTTGCTTTCATTTGAAATTAAGTAAGGATGTTGAATCACTTCTCATGGATTTTTCAGAATGCTAAGCGAGCCAGTACTGCAGCTGCACCTTTGGCTGCCTGGGTGAAAGCCAATATTCAGTATTCCCATGTCTTGGAACGAATTCATCCTTTGGAAACTGAACAGGCAGGATTAGAGTCGTAAGTGAAATATAAAATATAAGCAATTCTAACCTTTATTTTCATCAGTTTGATGAGGTTTTAATAATTATTATTTTTATTTTTTCTCTATTTGTAAAATGGCCGTTGACAATACTAAAATATATGAAATGAGTCAATTAAAGACAAATTTAAAAACAGATCAAAAAAAGAAAGCAATTAGAAGGAGAGAGAAGAACCAACTCACTTTTTCTTTACCATTATTATATTGTTGGAAGGCTAGGTAAAAGTTCCTTTAGAAGGAGCCAAAGTTTCATAAAGGAATTTTTGTTTTTGTTTTTGTTTTTGTTTTTTTGTTTTTGAGACAGAGTTTCACTCTTGTTGCCCAGGCTGGATTGCAGTGGTGTGATCTCGGCTCACCAAAACCTCCACCTCCCAGGTTCAAGCGATTCTCCTGTCTCAGCCTCCCGAGTAGCTGGGATTACAGGCATGTGCCACCACGCCCGGTTAATTTTGTTATTTTTAGTAGAGACGGAATTTCTCCATGTTGGTCAGGCTGGTCTTGAACTCCTGACCTCAGGTGATTCGCCTGCCTTGGCCTCCCAAAGTGCTGGGATTACAGGTGTGGACCACCACGCCTGGCCAAGGAATAACGTTAAAGTACGAAAGGAAAGCTTTGGAAATTTAAGGCTTTTATGTTTATTTATTGATTTATTTATTTTTTTGAGACAGAGTCTTGCTCTGTCGCCAGGCTGGAGTGCAGTGGCGCGATCTCAGCTCACTTCAACCTCCTCCTCCCGGGTTCAAGTGATTCCCCTGCTTCAGCCTCCCAAGTAGCTGGGATTACAGGCATGTGCCACCATACCTGGCTAATTTTTTGTATTTTAGTAGAGAAGGGGTTTCACCATGTTGGCCAAGATGGTCTCGATCTCCTGACCTAGGGATCCACCCACCTCCGCCTCCCAAAGTGCTGGGATTACAGGCATAAGCCACTGTGCCCGGCTGGAAATTTAAGGCTTTTATATTTGTTTTTACCTTCTAAGTTCTAGGAAATGCTTAGCATATATTTTCCAAAACAGTGTGTGAGCAGGTAGGAGGAAGATTTAACCACTTACTATTAGAGCTGTGGTTCTAATTTGCTATCGTTACTAAGTCAGAAATATATTTTATCTCTTTTGTTCTAAATGCAGACCAAAAGGTTTATGTTCTTTTTAAAAAAATTTTTTTTCATTAGGTTTTTGGGGAACAAGTGGTGTTTGGTTACATGAATGAAATCTTTAGTGATGATTTCTGAGATTTTGGTGCAGCCATCATCTGAGCAGTGTTACACTATACCCAATGTGTAGTCTTTTATCTCTTGCCACCCTCTGCCCTTTCCCCTGAGTCTTCAAAGTCCAATGCTTCATTCTTATGCCTTTGAGTCCTTATAGCTTAGCTCCTATGTGAGTGAGAATGTACAATGTTTGGTTTTCCATTCCTGAGATACTTTACTTAGAATATTAGTCTCCAATTCCATCCAGATTGTTGCAAATGCCATTATTTTGTTTCTTTTTGTGGCTGAGTAGTATTCCGTGGGGTATATATATACCACATTCTCTTTATCCACTCACTGAATGATGGGCATTGGGTTGGTTCCATATTTTTGCCATTGCAATTTGTGCTGCTACAAACATGCGTGTGCAAGTGTCTTTTCCATATAATGCCTTCTTTTCCTCTGGGTAGATACCTAGTAGTAGAATTGCTGGATCAAAGAGTAGATCTACTTTTAGTTCTTTAAGCAATCTCCACACTGTTTTCCACAGTGGTTGTACTGGTTTACATTCCTACCAAAAGTGTAAAAGTGTTCCCTTTTCACTGCATCCCTGCCAACATCTATTATTTTTTGGTTTTTTTATTATGGCCATTCTTGCAAGAGTGAGGTGGTACTGGATTGTGGTTTTGATTTGCATTTCTCTGATAATTAATGATGTTGAGCATTTTTCCATATGCTTGTTGGCCATTTGTGTATCTTCTTTTGAGAACTGTCTATTCATGTTCTTAGCCCATTTTTTGATGGAGTCGTTTGTTTTTTTTCTTGCTGAATTGTAAGAGTTTGTTGTAGATTCTGGATATTAGTCCTTTGTTGGATGTATAGATTGTGAAGATTTTCTCCTACTCTGTGGGTTGTCTGTTAACTCCGCTGATTATTTCTTTTGCTATGCAGAAGGATTTTAGTTTAATTAAGTCCCGTCTGTTTATCTTTGTATTTGTTGCATTTGCTTTTGGGTTCTTGGTCATGAAGTCTTTACCTAAGCCAATGTCTATAAGGGTATTTCTGATGTTATCTTCTAGAATGGTTATGGTTTCAGGTCTTATATTTAGGTCTATGATCCATCTTGAGTTAATTTTTGTATAGGGTGAGAGACGAGGATCCAGTTTCATTCTTCTACATGGGGCTTTCCGATTACCCCAGCACCATTGGTTGAATAGGGCATCCTTTCCCTACTCTATGTTTTTGTTTACTTTGTGAAAGATCAGTTGGCTGTAAGTATTTGGGTTTATTTCTGGATTTTCTCTTCTGTTCCATTGGTCTATGTGCCTATTTTTATACCAGTGCAATGCTGTTTTGGTGACTGTGGCCTTATAGTGTAGTTTGAGGTTGGGTAATGTGATGCCTCCAGATTTGTTTGTTTGCTTCCTCTTGCTTTGGCTATGCAGGTTCTTTTTTGGTTCCATATGAATTTTAGGATTGTTTTTTCTACTTCTGTGAAGAATGATGGTGGTATTGTGATGGGAATCACATTGAGTTTGTAGATTGCTTTTGGCAGTATGGTCATTTTCACAATATCGATTCTGCCCATCTGTGAGCATGGGATATGTTTCCATTTGTTTGTATCATTTGTTTGTAACCATATCCTTGGTTAGGTGTATTCCTAAGTATTTTTTTTTTTTTTTTGCAGCTACTGTAAAAGGAGCTGAGTTCTTGATTTGATTCTTAGTGTGGTTGCAGTTGGTGTATAGCAGAGCTACTGATTTGTGTACATGAATTTTATGCTCTGAAACTTTGCTGTATTCATTTACCAGTTCTAGGAGCTTTTTGGATGAGTCTTTAGGGGTTCCTAGGTATATAATAGTATCATCAGCAAACAGTGGCAGTTTAGCTTCCGCTTTACCAATTTGGATGCCCTTTATTTCTTTCTCTTGTCTGATTGTTCTGGCTAGAACTTATAGTGCTATGTTGAATAGAAGTGGTGAAAGTGGGCATCCTTGTCTCTTGTTCCAGTTCTCATGGGGAATGCATTCCACTTTTCCCCATTCAGTATAATGTTGGCTGTGGGTTTGCCATAGATGGCTTTTATTACCTTAAGGTATGTCCCTTCTGTGCCAATTTTGCTGAAGATTTTAATCATAAAGGGACACTGGATTTTGTTAAATGCTTTTTCTGTGTCTATTGAGATGATTATGTGATATTTGTTTTTAATTCTGTTTATGTGGTATATCACATTTATTGACTTAACGTATGTTAAACCTGCATCCCTGGTATGAAACCCAGTTGATCATGGTGGATTATCTTTTTGATATGCTATTGGATTTGGTTCACTAGTGTTTTGTGGAGGATTTTTGCATCTGTGTTCATCAGGGATATTGGTCTATAGTTTTCTTTTTTTGTTATGTCCTTTCCTGGTTTTGATATTAGGGTGATACTGGCTTCATAGATTGATTTAGGGAGGATTCCCATCTTCTCTATGTTTTTGAATAGTGTCAATAGGATTGGTACCAATTCTTCTTTGAATGTCTTATAGAATTAAGCTGTGAATCCGTCAAGATTTTAAAATTACCATTTCAATCCTGCTGCTTGTTATTGGTCTGTTCAGAGGTTCTGTATCTTCCTGCTTTAATCTAGGCGGGTTGTATATTTCCAGAAATTTATCCATCTCCTCTGGGTTTTCTAGTTTATGTGCATAAAGGTGTTCATAGTAGCCTTGAATAATCTTTTGTATTTCTGTGGTGTCAGTTGTAACATCTCCCATTTCTTTCTAATTGAGCTAATTTGTATCTTCTCTCTTCTTTTCTTGGTTAATCTTGCAAATGGTCTATCAATTTTATTTTTTCAAAGAGTGAACTTTTTGTTTCATTTATCTTTTGTATTTTTTTTGTTTCAATTTCATTTAGTTCTGCTCTAATCTTCGTTATTTTTTTTTTCTTTTGGGTTTGGGTTTGGATTGTTCTTGTTTCTTCAGTTCCATGAGGTGTGACCTTAGATTGTCTATTTATACTCTTTCATACTTTTTGATATAGGCATTTAATGCTATGAGCTTTCCTCTTGGCACCATCTTTGCTGTATTTTAGAGGTTTTGATAGGTTGTATTACTATTATAATTCAGTTCAAACAATTTTTCAACTTCCATTTTGATTTCATTGTTGACCCAACAATCATTCAGGATCAGGTTATTTAATTTCCACATATTTGCATTGTTTTGAAGGTCCCTTTTGGAGTTGATTTCCAGTTTTATTCCACAGTGGTCTGAGAGAGTACTTGATATAATTTCGATTTTCTTAAATGTACTGAGACTTGTTTTGTGGCCTGTCATATGGTCTATCTTGGAGAATGTTCCATGTGCTAATGAATAGAATGTATATTCTGCTGTCATTGGCTAGAATGCTCTGTAAATATCTGTTAAGTCCATTTGTTGTAGGGTATAATTTAAGTCCATTATTTCTTTGTTGACTTTCTGTCTTGATGACTTGTCTCGTGCTGTCAGTGGAGTATTAAAGTTTCTCACTATTATTGTGTTGATGTTTATCTCATTTCTTAGGTCTAGTAGTAATTGTTTCATAAATTTGGGACTTCCATTGTTAGGTGCATATATGTTTAGGATTGTGATATTTTCCTGTTGGACTAGTCCTTTTATCGTTATATAATGTCCCTCTTTGTCTTTTTTAATTGCTGTTGCTTTAAAGTTTGTTATGTCTGATATAAGAATAGCTACTCTTGCTTACTTTTGGTGTCCATTTGCATGGAATATGTTTTTCCACCCCTTTACCTTAAGTTTATGTGAGTCCTTATTGTGTCAGGTGAGTCTCTTTTAGACAGCAGAAACTTGGTTGGTGAATTCTTATCCATTCTGCCATTGTGTATCTTTTAAGTGGAGCATTTACGCCATTTACATTCAGTGTTAGTATTGAGATGGGAGGTTTGGGTCCATTACTGATGAGCTGGTATAATCCTTTGGGGGTGTTAAAGAACCTTGTTTTGTCATATTACCACAATTGTTTTTCTGGTTCCTTCTCATTTGGGTAGACTATGTCAGAGGGAAGATCTGGGATTCAAGTGCAGCTGATCAGATTCTTTTGCCTCATGGGGCGCTCCCTTGCTGTGATGGTCTTTCCCTTCCCCTAGGAATGGGTAGTTCTGAGATCTGAACTGTAGTGATTGTTTTTGCGCTTCCGGGTCTAGCTACCCAGCAGAGCTACTGGGCTCTGGGCTGGTGTTGAGGAGTGTCTGCACAGAGTCCTGTGATGTGATCTGTCTTCAGGTATCTTAGCTGTGGATACCAGCACCTGCTCCACTGGAGGTAGCAGGGGAATGAAGTGAACTCTGTGATGGTCTTTGGTTGCGTTTTTGTTTAGTGTGCTGGTTTTGTGTTGGTTGGCCTCCAGCCAGGAGGTGGCGCTTTCAAGAGTGCATCAGCTGTGGTCCTATAGGGAGGATGCAAACTTGCCCTAGGGACACCTGGTTAAATCTTCAGGTTTCTCAGGCGGTAGGCAGGGCCTTAGAGCTTTCAAGATATTATGACCTTTGTTTTTGGCTACCAGGGTGGGTAGAGAAAGAACACCTGGTGGGGGCAGGGATAGATGTGTCTGAGCTCAGCCTCTCCTTTGGTGGGGCTTGTTGTGGCTGCTGTGGGGGATGGGGGTGTGGTTTCCAGTCCAATGTAATTATATTCCCAGGGGGATTATGGCTACCTCTGCTGAGTCATGCAGGTCACCCAGGGTAGTGGGGGAAAGCCAGCAGGCACAGGCCTCACCGGCCTCCTATGTAGTCTGCAGTCCTAAAGGCTGGTCTCACTCCCACCATGCCCCAACAGCACCAAATGTATTTCCAGGCAGCCAGTGACCAGGGCTGAGAACTTGCCCCAGACCATGAGCCTTCCGTTGAGAAAGCAAGCAGACTTAAGTTTTTTGGTATCTCAGGGAGCCTGCAGTGGTGACCCAGTTCCTTCAAAGGGTCTGTGGATTCTTTTGGCTTTCCTAGTATGTTCCTGCAGTAGTTCTTGCAGCGAAAGTTCACCATGTACGTCTCCACATGCTCCTCTGTCTGTCTGAGTGGGAGCTGCAAGCTAGTCCTGCCTGCTATCTGTCATCTTAATCCTAATTGACCTATATTCTTGATTTTCAATTTTTGACATTATCTATTAATTTCATACTGTGTATTAAAATTTATTCATCTTATTTCCTTTCATGTACACTTTTTGGTTCTTAATATAAGAATTGCCTCCTTTTTTTAGTTGATTATATTTACGTATCACAAATTTATCCACAGTTTCTCTGTCAGAGCCCTGAAACATCTTCATTGATCTGTGTGTTCTATTTATTTTTTCTTAGCTTTAGGCCTGCTGCTTAAGGCTGTTGTCTTGGGGCTTCTCTTCAGCATTGTTCTAGAGATTACCTATTGTATTCTTTTATTATGAATTCCTGTCTTTCTCTTCCTTCTTTTAGTTCTTCAGATTTCTAGAACACATCTTCCATGGTAGAAAGAGTATATGGGCTGTAACATATTTTGAGATTTGCATGTCTAAAAGTGTCTATAATATATTATTGTATGTGATCAATAATTGGGTTGTGTTTAAATACTAGACTAGAAATAGTTTTAGCTCACAATTTTGAAGGCCTTATTCTATTGCAGTAATTCTCAAAATTTGGTTCCTAGACCGGCAGCATCAGCATCACTTTGGAACTTGTTAAAAGTACAGATTTTTAAACTCCACCCAAACTAACTGATTCTGATTCAGATATATTGAGGGGGAGGGGACAGTAAGGCCTCGCAATCTCTGTTTTGACGGGTAATTTTGGTGTACACTGAAGTTTGAGAACCCCTGCTGTACTCTCCTCTAGAGTTCAGTGTTGCTTTTAAAAAGTCTAAGGCTACTTTGATTCCCAGTGTTTTGTATGTTACCCCATATTTTTAGGGAGTTAGGAAGCTTTCTTGACCTGTCTGATCTTTGGTTGTTAGTTATTAATCATGAGTTTTAGAAGTATGACTGGAAGCCCTGTGTGTGTGGCCTGGGCTCCTTGGCTGCTGAGCATCACTGTAAGGCGATCAAATATGGACTGGCCATTTTATGGCAACCCCTTAATATTTGTGGGTATTTTGAGAGGATAAGGTGTCAGTCATTTTACTGTAAAAGAATCTTTTTATCTTTCACCTAGGATGTGTGCATAGAGGTTGATGGAGATGAGTAAGGGCATAAGCTAGACTTGCAGCATTCTGGGTTATGTTAGAGGTAGTCAGCTCTCAATAGAGGATGGATTCTGAGGTCCAACTCTTTGTAATATCAATTATTAAATAATCTTCTGTATTTAGCTTTATTGTTACCTTCATAAGTATCTGTTTACATTTTCTGAACATTTTAGGATTCTGCTTTTTTTGGCTCCTCTTTGTATAGGTATTTTAGCTTTTGGCTTTTTGCGTTCCGGTATGTTAGTTATTACTTTTTAAAATTTTATTGAACTTTGAGGGTGCAGGAGGCTGAGGTGGGAAGATTGCTTAAGCCTAGGAGTTTGAGGCTGCAGTGGGCTCTGATCGCACCACTGCTCTCTAGCCTGAGAAACAGAGTTAGACTCTGTCTCTTAAACAAAGAAAATTATTTTTGAAATTTCTCCTATTTCATACTTTCCTCTTTGATCTCTGTGCATATGTATCTTTCTTATTTTCTTGGCTTCATTTTAGTAGGGTTCTAGAAGGGATAGAAGATAAATACATATGTTTACCATTTTTATCCAGAAATTTACATGTATGAGTGTTTTTAAATATAAATTCCTAGAAGTGGTATAGTTGGGTCAGAGGAAACACTTCTAATTTTAGCGTTGCTTTTCAAATTAAATTCTAAGTAAAGGTGTTATAATACTGAGTTACTGACAGTTTTAATTGTCATATGATTACATTTTAAGGTGCTGCTGCTGCTTTATAGTTGATATCTAAAATAGAATGACTTGTATAATATTGAGTTATATTTTAGGAATCTGAAGAAAACTGAAGACAGAAAAAGGAAACTAGAGGAGCTTCTTAGTTCTGTTGGTCAAAAGGTATCAGAACTCAAAGAAAAGTAAGTTATATTTTGAAGTGTATTTTGGATAATGCTGAGAGTGTTTACATTTGACATCTTGATTTCTTTCTTGTTTTGACTTTTAAGATTTAGACTCTTACGTCAGATGATGCTGTGGGACCCAGTAGTCTATAATCTTTTTAAGGGTACATTATTATGTTTAAAAATTCTATCCTTTTAACTTTTTTCTCTTTTGTGTTAAAAAAAATTTCTTCATGCAAATATTATACTCAAGTTAAGGATCATTTTTGAATATTATTAGTCTTAAAGCCTTTCATGTATCCCATTTAGTACAGGGTAGAAAATATTGGTATGGGAATTAGAAATGTTAGAACATTTTCTTTTAAAACTTGTGAAGATTGAAAAGCTGAATAATATCTGATTTAATACAGTGTATGTTGAAGTGATGTATCATACTTCCTTTTTTAATGGAAGCAAAACTAATTATTTTACCAAGAAATTATTCAGATTAAAACTATGAATTTTTTCTCTATGTTCAGGAAACAATTTTCTCTGTCTCTCTGTGTGTTTCTCTCTCCCCCTCTCTCTCTTCTTCCATTTCTCTTTCTGTCTCACCAATATATACTTATAGAGAAATACTTATAGAAAAAAAGCAAACCGAAAAGAAAACCCCAAACCCATAAACCCAGTGTTTTCAATATTCCTGAACAATTATTATGTTAGAAATATAGGAAATAATTCACATCATTTTTTTCCCAGGTATTATTAGAGAAGTATAAGAAAAATAAGTATAATGTATTATTTTCACTGTCATGTGCTCACAATCAGTACTTAATATTCAGCGAATTCTCAAATATTTATTGAATAATTAGCTTGTTATAGCAATGTTTTGACTTCATTTATTAGTCACTTGCTGTGTTAGGTGTTATACTGGGTAATTTATGTATTTATTTCTTGAATCCTTAAAACAATGATGAGAAGTAAATCTATTTCTATTTAGCAGATTAGGAAGATTAGAATTATATAGTCTTTTTTGTCTGAAGTTGAGCAGCTAGTAAAATACTAAGCCATGTTAGATACTAGAATTGTCTAATTCCGTAAAGTTTCTGCTCTTAACCATTGCACCATACTACCATTATTTTGGAAGGATTATTATAAGAACTTTTGGAATTAACTTTTAATTTTAAATAAAACAGAATGACATTTTTCATTATAGAGTCATTGTCAAGAATGAATTAATGTTGGTTACCATGCTGTTACTTATACTGATCCTTAATTAAGGTTTAATTGACTCTAGGCGATGAGTAACAGTCTTATTTTCTTATACATCAACAAAGAATAAAGGACTTGAAAATTAAGCATGATCTATCAATTTTTAAATTCTAATTTTACAAAATTAAAGAGATGCTTTCCATTTCTAATACAACTTATACAGAGATATGAGAGTTGATTTAATGCAACAAATATTCATTGCAAAACCATGTTCAAGGTGTAATATGAAATGTTGTGGTCAATAAAGATGCAGCTTTCCATTTCCAGGTTTTAGAACAGTGCTGTTTAATGGAACTTCATGAGATTATGGAAACGTTCTGTGCTCTGTGTTATCCAGTATGGTAGCCAATAGTCATATGCGGTTACTGAGTATTTGCAGTGTTTGTAATATGACTGAGGAATTGAATTTAAAATTTTATTTATCTTTAATAATTTAAATTTAAATAGCCGTAAGGTGGCTAGTGGCTATTTGTCCATATTGGACAAATTGGTTCTAGAGTCTTATGTCTAGGGAAAGAAGGAAGAAGGCACTTAGAAAGACAATGAAATATACTGTAAAGTACATGCAACTTAATGCCAGTCACATCTGTATATGAATTTTAGATCCTCTGCTGATTATTGATGAGAACCTGAGAAATAATTTATTTGGGTTTAAGTTTACATATGTATAGCATAAGATTTATAATACTTAACTGGAACTGTTCTGGAGAATTAAATGCTGTTTTTTTTTTTTTTTTTTTTTGATGCTTGGCACCACCCTGGGCATATTATAAGCACTTACACATATTTGTTGAATGACTAAATAATCATGTCAAATATTACTATTACATTTAATAAAATCACACACATATTTTTCAAGGAAAATAATTTAAAAAGAAAATTATAAAGATCAATGAATATAGGGAGAGATTATATATAATGTACTAAAATGAATTTTGAAATTTTATTTGTATTTTTAGTGGTAGATGTTAGAGGGCGTTGGGCTGTGGGGTGAGGAAGGGTGTGGTTGGAAGATACTCTAGCAAATGGAACATTCTGAAGAACACTGGAGATAAAGGATAGGATATTTACTGATAATGTAAAATTCTTCCGATATTGACATATATTAATGGTTTTGCTGATCAGTAATATAATGAAATAAAACTAGAAAGGCAGATGGGATGTTTAGGACAGTGCCTTGAATGCCGTATTGGCAAATTTTTATATAATGCAGTACAGCACGGAGGCCCTGTCAAGTTTTTTAAGGTAGAGAATGCTACACTTTATGTGTGTGTGTGTGTGTGTGTGTGTGTGTGTGTGTGTGTATTGGTTTGTCTCTTCTATTAATGATACTTTGTATGCAAACATTAATAGTATTATCATTAATTAAATTATGGCATAAAAGTTTACTTTATTACCTATGGATAATTTCATTAAATCTCTCCCAAATCCTTTTTGCTTTTAATTAAATTTTAATGTTTACATAGATTTCAGAGCAGGACTTCAGAAGCTGCCAAACTTGAGGCTGAAGTAAGCAAAGCACAAGAAACAATCAAAGCTGCAGAAGTCTTAATTAATCAGCTTGATAGAGAACATAAGAGATGGAATGCACAGGTTTGTTTGAGAGAGGGGCTGTGAGGAGGCTACCTTTAAAATGCAGGAAATCTATAATGTAATGTATGTTAAGAAAAAGGAGAGAAAGATCCATTAATTTGCACCTGGCTCAGGATAAATAATCTAGATATAAATGGCCATTATGTGAATTACTCTTTAAACAAAGTGTCTTTATATGAATAGATTTTTAGGCAAAGCAGCCTATTTTCCTTTCAGTTCCGTATGTTATGAGAGATGGGCAGGATGAAAATGAGTGGATGGAAAACTTAGTACTCCTTAGAATTTTCTTTGAATTAACCTTCACCAGGACAGTAATTTTAGGATTTGACACTGTTGGCTATTTATTTTTTGTTGAGATATTTTATTATTTTGACTTTTTAGTGTTGTCTCTTGTTTTTTCTTGGTTTATTTCTGAAATCAGTTAAGCTTTCTTTCCTTTCCTGATCCTCCTCATCTGCTCATCCAGTAATGTTGATTGTCCTTGTTATTCTCTTCCACAGCAGCTTTTTCTGCAACTGCCTTGGGGGTTATCTCATCCCTTCACAATATCACCTACACCTTCATAATGACCAGAGCTACATTTCCAGACTACTGAGTTTTAAATGTGTATTTCCAACTATACATTAGACATTTGCATTTAATTGTCTCTGAGGAACTCAAACCCAACATGTCCAAATTATTTTCTTTTTCTTATTCCAAGTCTCCTTTATTTTCTATTTCACTGGAGGCATCTTTCTTTGGGCATCAATACTAAAAACATGTGGGTTGTCTTAGACTCTTCCCTGTTTACTTGTCATATCCATTTGCAAATATTCTTTATATTTGTCTTCTATCTTTAATGCCAATTTCTTTTCATTTCTCATCTGACTTTTTTAATGTCTTCCTCCTATCTGACCCTTTAATTAGTTCACCCTTCATTTGTCAGCTGAATTATCTTTATAAAACCCAATCTGATTACATTACTCATTGCTTGCTTAAATGCTTTCAATGGCTCACGTCACAGTTTAAAATAGAAATTCCTTTGCATGTCGTGGAAAACCTTTCACAATCTGCCTTTAATTAACTCTCTCTCTCTTCTTTCCTTTAATATAACTACTCTTTCTGCTGAATCTTGTGCTTTATTTACAATAACCTTTTTGCTAATGGGTCTTCATGCTGTACCTTTGTTTTGTCCCTTTGTTCATTCTCTGTGTCTTAATCTTAGTTTACAAAGTGGTGCAAACTCACATTTAACTGTGATTGGGATGAAAGTTCTGCTTTCTTTAAAATCATTAAGAACTTTCAATGACTAAATATGTTTGTTTCTACAAATATATTAGGATTTTATACTTTTAAAAAATATCACAGCAGAGTCTGAGATCTTTTTGATGGTTTTACATTTTGACCGTTACATTCAAAACGAGGAGTTATTACCTGTGATTTTCCCCCTCACAGTCAAAACCGTAAAACTGTCATTTTCTTTAATGTTAGAACATACTCATATATCTCCCTCTTTCTTCTCTCTCTTTTTTCCAGGTTGTAGAGATAACAGAGGAATTAGCTACTCTTCCTAAAAGAGCTCAACTTGCCGCTGCATTTATTACATATCTTTCTGCTGCTCCTGAATCTCTGAGAAAAACCTGTTTGGAAGAATGGACCAAGTCAGCTGGTCTTGAGAGTTTGTATTTAGTTATTCCTGATCTTGAGAGTTTGTATTTAGTTATTCCTGAATTTAAAATTTCAATATACTAAAAATAGACCCTTTGTTCTCTGTTATTTTACCTTTTTTAAACGGGGGAAATTTTATATGGGTTCCAAGGATACCCTAGCTACTTTAGATTTGCCGAATTCCACAAATGTTCTTGAATTTGCTTTATTAATAGGTTTTTCTATTCTTAAATCACTGTAAAAAAGTGAGATGACTGAATTATTTTTGATATTGCATAGATGCAATTAAACATTATGTTACTTTTATTTTTATAATAATTTTATTTCATAGGCTGAGATGCAAGAACTTTAAAATTCTTTGTGATGTTAGTGGTATTTTACAAAATTATTTTCGTTTGTGAAACAGTCACTCAAAGAAATAGGACTTCATGGAGTTCCATTCCTTTGCACTTTTTGTTTTTGTTTTAGACTTTTTTCTCCGTGGGTTTGGGTGTTAAATGTGGAAGAATGGGTTTCAAGTAAGGACTGTGATAGGACTTTTGTTTCGGAATAAATAGCTTTATTTCCTTCCCTTCATCAAGTACAAGATCATTGTAGTGAAGTATTATCAATATCTTCAACTTTTCAGAATTTGATCTGAGGAGATTTCTTTGTACTGAAAGTGAGCAGTTAATTTGGAAAAGTGAAGGCCTACCATCAGATGACCTTTCCATAGAAAATGCTCTTGTAATATTACAGGTAGTTAATTTATTTTAATTTTTTTATTAGAAATGTTTTATTGTCAAGCTTGCTGTAGAAATTGTGTTCTTCGTATTCTTAGTCTTTCACAGTTACCCTTTTCTTACTAAAATAAAAATATTTTGCTAATGAAAACCCATCAATGATTCAGTTACTGAGTGTATGACTTTCTGTATAATTTATTTTTTACCTTAATATAAAA
This sequence comes from Pan paniscus, assembly GCF_029289425.2. Lineage (NCBI taxonomy): Eukaryota > Metazoa > Chordata > Mammalia > Primates > Hominidae > Pan > Pan paniscus. The sequence goes on from NC_073258.2 coordinate 104,031,950, forward strand.
GTATAAAGTGACATTCTTTTGATGGCAAAATATTCTAAATTGTATTTCCTAATAGTAATAGAAATATTTTAGGGATACCCAATTCATTGGTTATATAGTTTCTTCATGAGTACAGACTAGAATATATGACTTCATAAATTTTATGTTTTTATTTCATTTAATTTTGCCAAACAAAATTAGCAAAAAGTGAAGATAAGTTTTGGCTTATCAATTAGAGATAATCATACACATATTTTGGAAATTTGTTTTGTCACATAGTGCACATTTTCCAAAGCTATTTAAAATGGAAAATAGCATAACCTTATTATCAGTGAATGTGAAAACCAAATTCAAAGCCATGTACACAAATAAATAATCACTTGAATAAAGTTTGGTTTTTCCCATTAACTTGGTTTACTTTTCTTGATATGGAAATTGGAAGATGATTTTTACTTCTTGATAATGTGATTTTTCTATTGTTTCTGTCAATAGTTTATATTTCATAATAAATATTAGTATTCCTTTTCCTCTCAGTAATCCTTCTCTCTGCCTACACTCTATTTCCTTATTCTTATTTTTTAACTCCATAGTCTCAAAGAAAGCGTGAACATTAAACATGCTCCTCTTTATGTAGCGTAAACTGTATTATAAGATTCATATTTTAGGTGCTGTTCATTACTTGATAATTTGTTCTGTTTTATTAGACCTATTAATCAGCTGACTATGCTTCAGCTCACTGTATTGGTAACTTAGCGGTAGAGAAGTTGCTGACCACTAATTGAATAGTTTTGCTTTCTATTAATTTGATTTTGCCTGTTTTTAAATTTACTTTAAAAAATTGTTTTATTATTTTCACAATGGAATCACAAATATGAAACTCTAAATGCTTATGTAAATAAATGTATTACATTATAGCAAACTATATGCTTTTTATTATATTTGTTATTCCCTCCCTAAGGTTACATAGCCACATCTTTTTCCTGTTTCAATAATCCAAGAAAGCAATTGATTGCAAATTAAAAAAAAAAAGTTTAAGAATTCTTTTTTATTCCATAAGAAACAAGGGGAGGGTGGTAAGTCTGTAGACAAAATATGTTTATCAGAATAATTTTTTTACCAATGTTAATTGAAAATGCTTAGTTTTGTATTCTGAATTGTCTTTCATGATGGATATGGGAAATTGCCTTTGAAATTAATAAGATTAAATTTACTTTGTATTTAACATTGCTAAGTTCCTTTTAGATAATTACTTGCATTTATATGACAAAACAAAAATCATTGGAAACATTTCTTAGGGTAATTAGTTATTTTGTTGAAATGAATTCGCTGTTATGGTCAACACTCCATCTCAGTTTTAAGGTGTACTAGATTTAAAATTAGTTGTAGTTTAAGGGTGTGATTGGATAGCACGTAATCTGTAACATCAACTCATTAACATCACCATGTATGTAAAATTAAATCTCTAAATATATATTAGTTGGGCTTCTTGGAAAAGATGGCTAGACATGGTAAATAATATGCATTTGTGATTCAGAGATATAATCTCCTCATTAACTATGCTAAAGCTGGCCTGGTGTAGTGGCTCATGCTTGTAATCCCAGCACTTTGGGAGGCAAGGCGGGTGGATCACTTGAGGTCAGAAGTTTGAGACCAGCCTGACCAACATGGTGACACCCTGTCTCTACTAGAAATATAAAAATTAGCTGGGCATTTTGGCATGCACCTGTAACTCCAGCTACTCAGGAGGCTGAGACAGGAGAATTGCATGAAACTGGGAGGCAGAAGTTGTAGTGAGCCGAGATCACACCACTGCATACTCCAGCCTGGGTGACAGAGTGAAACTTCTCAAAACACACACACATACACACACACACACACACACACACACACACACACACACACACCAATGCTAAAGCTTTTCTGAGGTTCTCCCTCTCAGTGGAGGAGGCTTTGCTAAGAAAGGCTTTTGTGTCTAAAACTATTCTTTTATTGGTCTTACAAAGTCTTACAAAGCATTACAAAATTACAAAATTCAAAATTACAAAATTACAACAGTCTTACAAAGCATTACAAAAATATGCTTAAAATTCTCATATTTAGGTTAAGCTAACTATTGAAGTGCATGTATTGCCGCAGAGAGTAATTAGTCAAATTCTTATATACCCTTGGTCTTACAACAGGAATTAGTTTTACTACGTTAGCAGAAAGCTCATGTGACCTATGTATTTGAGAGACAGGGAAAAATTTGGCCATAGTGACCATATGTCCTGGATTGCTTGGTCTATGGTTTGCATTTGTTGTCCTGATACAATTATTAATAGTTTTCCTTTCACTTTCAACAGTGTCCTGGCTTGGGTGATAAATTATATGATCTAATATTGGTCAACTCAGTGGATAATGGAAAGTATAATAAGGCTGTTAGAAACTATGGAGAAGATGTGAGTGAAAAGCATCAAGAAAGGAAGTGGAGAAGATGACTAATTAAAATATCAGATTTTATATGGGTTTTTCTTGTGATGACATCTATTGAATATTTGTGTTTTATTGTTATAGACAGTTCAGTGTCAAATTGGTTTTAACCACTCAAAATTTCTTAGATTTTTTTTTTCTTGCTGCCTTTTGGTATATGCTGAGGAAATGCAAACTAATGTGATACTAGTCTAAGAATATAAAATTATAATGGTAAAATTTACAACTTTAAAGTTAACTTCTCCACATAGGAAAAAGTTTTTCAATCCCCACATAAGTAATAACAATAATCAATACTTGCGTATTACTTACCATGTTGTGCATATATTACTGTTTAAGAATAAATAGGTAAAGCACTTAAACACATAACTCATGTAATTCTCAAATCAACCCAATCTGTTAGATACATGTGTTATCCCTTTTATAGATAAGGACATTGAGGCACAGAAGAGTTAATTCACTTGTCTAAGGTCACATGGCTATCAAGTGGTAGAGCCAGGATTCAAACCCAGGCCACCTAGCTCCTGTCTATACACTTCTCGTAGGAGAGAGAGTGTGTGTGTGTGTGTGTGTGTGTAACCTTATTTATTTTATATTCTTGTTAATGTAATTCTCCTTAGTGAATCAAGAGTTAGGCTTTAGTTTTATTTATAAAATGTTTTTGCATTTGTCCCATTTATAAGTATTGAAAATAGACATAACATTATAGGGTGTACTAGGTGTTTTAAAAATTATCTCTTTCAAAAATATCCTTTGACCAATCTTTTTTTCCCCCAAGGAGAGAAGAATTTAAATAGAGATTATGTATCTTTAGTTTTTAACCTGTTTTTTGAACTCTTGACCTATAGTTCTAACTACCTGTTAGATATTTTTACCCATGCTTTCTAGGCAGCTCAAAATTTATCAGCCTTTAACTAAATTCACCATTTTTTTAAGTCAAAAATCCTCCAGTGGCCAGTTATAGCACATTTAAGGGAAAAAACTAGCAATTTATGCTTTTAAATAGCTGAGATGTCTAAAAGGTTGGGGCAAGCTTCTGAATTAAAATAATTTTTACCAGGAGATCTCTGCCTCCATTTTATAAGATGGATTCATTCCCAGATGGGTTCTCTTTACCCTTTGTTAACCTTGTCCATTGGTGACTCCATGTTTACCATTATTAGAGTTTATGTTTCCAGACTAAAGATGTGTCATTCACTCCCTCTGCACCATAGATAATATGCCAGTCTCCCAAAAGGATTCTGATTGGTTAGCTTAGATCATCTAATCATATTGATAACCCATCAGAAATACATTTAGTGGGACATGCAGGGTAGGCAAGGTAGCTCTCTACTATAGAACTCATTTTTCTTCCTCTCACTCCCTATAACCTGCTTCTCTTATTTTCTACCACCAGAGATATCACAGTCTTTTCTCAGTAATGCAAGCTACAACCCTGCACGTCATTCTTACTATGTCTCTTTACTTTTTTATTCAGTTAATTATTCAACTAATCTTGTCAAATCTATTTCTCAAATGTCTCATGAATTCATCCTGTTTTAATCACTTCCACTGCCAGTGGCTTCATTTATGCCTTCATCATTTTGTATATGGATAAATATATCATTATACCAGCTGATTCCTTGTCTCCAGTACCACTTCCTTTACTGTTGTTGGAGTGATTTTTCTAAAACATTAATCTGATCATAATATTGCCTCAATTAATATATTTTAGTGATTTCCAATTGTCTGCAGTATAAAAATTTCATTATCCTTAGACATGGCATAAAAAGCTGATCATGATCAGACAGACTCCAGGTTACTCCTGCCATTTTATATGCATCACCTTTGCCCATATTTATTTTTCTTTAGCTATACCAGAGTACTCTAAGTTTTCCAAATACTCCAAACCTTTTTATTCCCCTCTATATCATGCTGTTGTTTTTGCCTGAAATGTTTTTCTTTCTTCACTTCTTTGCCTAGCTGATCTCTCTTGTCTTAGTTTGACTTGAACTGTTTTCTAGCCATAACTTCGCCTATCATCCTTCGGTAGCAACTTGTGCACCTCTTGATGATGAAATTTTTATTTTTGCATCTTTATTGCCTGTAAAGTTATTGAGGTTAAGGGAGGGAATGTATTTTATTAATTTCTGTACTCCTCATACTATCTTACTATAGTTGTTATCCAACATATAGTAGATGAAGTAATGAACAAATGAGTAAATAAATGAAAGCTCAACATTTTTGGATTGAGTATAGTTGTAGAATTTAACTATATTTAATCATGGAATACAGAGATAAAATGTACCATGGAAATCTTATCTAAATCTGTCTGGAGACGTAAAATAAGATGACAACAAACTTGTAAGTACCCTTTGAAAAACTTAAGCATGTTTTCTTTGCTAAAAACATTTTGAAACATTACCTTTCTTCTTTTCATTTAACTGCATCAGATCATTGGTTTGAAATCATGGGTAAGAACTTTTTAAAAATTAAAAATAATTACTTTTGTAGTTAGGCAAAATGCAGAATTGTGAAATGTGTGCTATTGAATGCTAGCATAAAATTAGATCAAAAACCTGGGTGCAGCACCAGCCTGTAACACTTCACAGGCTATTTACTAACCACATCATTGTGCTTCGAGTAGTACATTTACGTGATGGAGCAGTAAGTGAAACCTCTAGAAATAGATGCTGGGTGATGCTCATACAGTGTAACGTATCAGGAGGTATGATGGGAGTAGTCTACTGTGGATGCAAGTGAAAACAAGGTACCCTGTCTGTGGACCATTTTAAAATAATAATAAAGCTGTTTTAAAGTTGTTCATCTCTTTATTATCACCATGTGCTAGCAATTGTAAACAGCATTGGTGATATAAAACTATTCATCCACAGGGCAGATAATTCCCACTATCTGCCTCCCTCTTGGTGTGCCACTGAGATAACCTGTATGTTCTTATTAGATATGCAGTGTTCCCCCCTTTTCTCCTGGGCATGTGTTCCAAGACCCTCAATGGATGCCTGAAAGTTCAGGTAGTACTGAACCCCATATTTATATATGGGGTTATACATTTTTATATAACACATACATACTATTTTATACACACATACATACTATGATATACATGCATGCATATATATACATACGATGTTTTTTCTAAACATACATACTATAATAAAGTTCGATGTATAAGTTACACACAGTAAGAGATTAACAACAACAATAATAAAATAGAACAACTATAACAGTATACTGTAATAAAAATTAAGTGAATAGTTTTTCTTTCTGCCTGTCAGAATATCTTACTGTACTGTACTCACCTATTTTTGGACTGTGGTTGACCATGGGTAACTGAAACCATGAAAATAAATTGTTGATAAGGGGGACTGCTGTACCCCATTCTAAGTTTTCATCTTACTCTGACTTTCATATGTGTTCTCTTATTCTTATAGCACACAATTGCATTACATTTTTCAGATAAATGTGAAAACTTAAGAAAAATTAGATCGGTTTAAATTTTAGTAGGTAGCAATGATTGTTAAATGACTTTTAAATTTATCATACATATGATATACATTTTATACATTTATAATTGGCTTTCTTCTGTCTACTAAGTGCCTTTGTGTGTGGAGGGCATTTTCACTGGTTTCTAACGCCCCTTTTTTTTTTGAGATGGAGTCTCTGTTGCCAGGCTGGAGTGCAGTGGTGTGATCTTGGCTCACTGCAGCCTCCGCCTCCAGGGTTCAAGCGATTCTCCTGCCTCAGCCTCCCAAGTAGCTGGGACTACAAGCGCCTGCCACCACGCCTGGCTAATTTTTGTATTTTTAGTAGAGATGGGGTTTCACCATGTTGGCTAGGATGGTCTTGATCTCTTGACCTCATGATCCATCCACCTCAGCCTCCCAAAGCCACCACACCGGGCCTGACTTCCTTTTCTTTAGAATTTAATTAGTGCAGGATGTTCTATAATGAATTTAGTTTTTAGTTCATTTCATTAGATCTTAACCTACAGCCCATGTAATTTTCTCTTCCAGGATACTCCTTGAGTAATATTGGATATATACTGCTTTAGAAGAATTAATGTCTTAAAATGTAAACAATTATATTGATAATTAGCAGTATTTTAATGATTTGCTCATACTTCTTTTTATGGCCTTTATAGTTTTTATTCAAACAAAGAAGATAGATAGATAGATAGATAGATAGGGAATAATTTGACTGTGTATTTTAAAAGCCAGAAAGAATGCTGCAAATGACATCAGCTTGAGACTAAAGCTCTTGCTTAGCATAATGTTAGTACAGATATTCTGTGTTATTTTGTGTTAAGTAGGACTGTACTCTCTATATTCTGGCTAAATGTAATTACCTAATATTAACTCCTGGTCACTGAAGATTTGTTAATATGGCTTGTGATGCAGCTAAAAACTGTATTTTTGTTTCTTTTTCATGGTTGTATATTTGTGTTCTCCAAAGCTTGAGAGAAAAGATCATTTAGTAATTGATTTATAATTTCTAGAAAACTATTTCCATTTAAATGAAAGCTTATAATCATTAAAAAACATTACTTTTCCTTTTTTTTTGTACTAGAGTCGAGTGTGCCCATTTCTTATAGATCCTTCTTCCCAAGCTACAGAGTGGTTAAAAACACATTTGAAAGACTCATGTTTAGAAGTTATCAATCAGCAGGTATGTATTATTTATAATTTACATACCAATTAGGAATGACCTCTTATAGTGAAAAGATCTTGGAGTCTATAATCAGAAAACATAAATTCAACACTGGGTCCTATTGTATGGGACCTGGGGCGAGAGATAAAACTCTTAGCTTCAGTTTTCTAATTTGTAAAAAATAGATAAGAATATTTATTTGATTCTGGGTATTGATCTAAGCCCTGGGAATTTAATAGTGAGTTCCTTCCCTTATGAAGATGACAGTCTAGTAGGATAGAGAAACAATTAAAGAAGCTTTGCACTAAGTTATGACTAATGACACAAGTATAAGCTGCTGTAGAAGTAGGAGCTTTTAAGTTAGCTTGGAGAATCAGAAAAGCCTTCTAGCCTTTTAGCATATTTACAGTTTCTCTGAATGCCTCTCATAATTTCCAATTTCTTTAACTCATTGACAGACATCTTTAATGTATCCCAAGATTTGATAATTGTTCAGTGAAATGTAATCATAGTCTTTTTGGTAGTGACTTCTCAGTTTCATGTTTACCTTGCAGAGGAAATTATTTTTGGTTAGGTTATTATTTTTTTAAAGGAAGACCTAATATATGATTAATTTTCATAGATAATTTTCAGGTGTTTCAAAAATTACCTCTAAAAGTTATTTTACTTGTAAAATGGGGTTATCTACCTTATTTTTTGTGTGATAAGAATAATTATAAATTAAATAATATGTAAAATACTTTAATAATCATTTATGGTTTGCATATATGCAAATCATTTATGGTTTGCAATATTATATATAACTATATATGCAAATCATTTATGGTTTGCAACATTATGTATGACTACATATAAGTATACTGTATATCTCTATAGTTATATACATTATAAGTACTATATATCTATGGTTATAGTTATATACATATATCACTATACTATATATCTTATATACATATAAGTATATAAATATACTATATATCTATAGTTACAGTTATATACATATAAGTACTGTATATATAGTCATAGTTATAGACATATAAGTAACTATATAGTTACTTTTATATATATGTACACACACACATATATATACACACACACATACCACACATACACACACAGACACACGCCTGGGGTGATGTTTAAAACTACTCCTTCCCTATCTAGAAAGCCTTAAAATTCTTGATTATTGAATTTTGCCTAAAGGTTCTTTTCAGAATTATCAGACCTATCCACCAAGAAAATGTTACTAGAATTCATCATCTTGCCTTTTTTCCCCCATTCAATGTGTGATTCTGAACATAAGCAGAGTAGGGTTCTTATTAATACATGGGTGAGTAATTTATTACTTATAGAATTTGAAATTGTGTTTCTATAACATTTTGAAATTACTGTAGAAAATCGAAGAAAGGCTTTTGTATTTTGGGGGAAATAGAGAGTTACTATTCAGTGGTTACAGTCATGCAAGATGGAAAAGTTCTAGAGATCTGTTTTGCAACATTGTGCTCACAGTTAACAATTCTGTACTATACACCTAAATACTGGTAAAGAGGTTAGATCTCAGGTTATGTGCATTTCTTTTTTAACCACAATTTTTAAAAATGTTAAAGTTCTTATTTTTCTTATTTGTGTATTTAAATTGTGAAATTTTTTGATAATTTATTCAACTAAAATAATTACCAAATACTTATGAGTAGAAAAACAATGATGAATAATTTGAATTATTAACATGAATATTAAATTTTTAAATATTCATATTATTTGTGTTAATATTTTCATTCATAATCTTTAAGGATGTTTGTAAATATTAAAGTAATTAAATAATTAATACGTATTCTTTTTTATTCAATTAGGATAGTAACTTTATCACAGCTCTTGAATTAGCAGTACGTTTTGGGAAAACCCTTATTATACAAGAGATGGATGGTGTAGAACCTGTTCTGTATCCATTATTGAGACGAGATCTGGTTGCTCAAGGTAAATAATTGACACTTTCCAGAGTGTAAATATTTTTTAAATTTCCAAAGTAAGTAATTAAACCAGGTGCAAGCTTTCAAGAGTCCTCTTCCAGTGGAGTCACACATGATGGGCTTACTTCCTTCAGCAATATGTGTAAAGTTGTGACAATATGTGTAAAACGTTGTTTATCAGGGAAGCTCAGTAGAGACCTAGCACCCATAGTTTACTGGGGGTTGATTACGTAAGCACACTCTCCCTAGCACATTACAAAATTCTAGACTCCCTGAAGGAAAGCAGGTGTAGCATAAACTATATTGTTTGTACAAACAGTTTAGGCACAGTGAGCCACTTTTTTGAGTTCTGAGGATGGTGAGAACTCTCCCAAAATCTAAGTTCCCAGGTGCTGGTTATGGGCCAACTTTACAAGCAGCCCTTCCTAAAGAGTCTCAGATTGCTATGTTAATTCTTTTCTGCATAGGAACCTAGCCCAGTCTTGGATGATTAGAAAGCTATGCCTTGAAACTTAAAGAGCATATCATGCAAAGTGTATACACATACATATGTAGACATGTACATATACGTACGTGAATGTATGCCACATACGTTGCTAGCATAGCAAACTTTAAATAGAAAATTGATGTTATTGGGGCAAGGCAGAGAAATAGCAAAGCATGCACTATTCTTTGATAATCTATTGTCCCTCACATAGATATGTTTGGCCTAGTACTGGTTGATATGTTATGAGAACTCAAGTAGTGGGGCCTTTGTAACATTATCCTCTTAATATATTTTATAGGCATAAAGGGCAGGGAATATCTAAGCTACTATATAACAACAGAAGCTTGTAATCAAGAAAGTGACCTTGCTAGAATGGAGTTGTCTTCCAGAGCTCTGTTTCTGGTCCTTCTTTTGGGGGTAACTCAGATCTGCTGAGCTAGTTTCTTGCTATGGCATCTTAAGGAGGAGGAAATGAACCTTTAGGGCCATCTCAATTTGACATTCTTCATTCTATACTGTGGTCCTGAAGGACTCATTAAATATAAATCTTCATGAGTTCTGGTTAGTGTTAGGTTTTAATGGTATATGTGGCATTGTCTGAGTGTAGAGTGTTGACTAGATCCCCTGAAAAAAGTGATAAATTTTATATCATGATTGGTTCACATTTTGAACTGCTCTAGGTAGTTATGCAAGGCTGTTAGGTCAATTTGTTTATGTCAGAATTAGGAAAACAGAGTTAACCATTGACCCTATCTTACTTTTTCCATCTTCTCCCCAGGGTTGGATGTATTCATGTCACACTAGTCTGTTATCCCCTTTGTGTATATTCCAGATATTGTCCTTTTCAAGAGTGATAAGTTCCTCATGAGTTGCCATTTTTTCGTCATACATTAACTCTGGGGACAGAGGATGGTAGTCCTAGAATCACATAAAACAAAGTTTGTGCTAAGTTTGTTTACATCCCAATGTCCTTAATCTAAGATATACAAATTACTTTTCTACTTACTGTGTTTAAAGCAGACGTAAATATAGGAATAGAATGTACTTCTCTCCTACAAATTTATGCTCTTCAAAAATCTTATTTATTGATCTTAGAAGAGCAAGGTATACTTCTTCAAATTCTCTTTTTTTTCTCTCTCTCTCTCTCTCTCTTTTTTTTTTTTTTACTTTGTTTCCTGTGTGCTTAGGAGCTCAGCCAAGGCAGAAGGAAGATGTGGCAGTTTGCAGATGGTAAATAGTTGAAGACAATTGGACCAGCTAACTGTATAGAAGTTGTTGAGGGAGAGGCTAGTGTAGTTGGCTAATAGTTTTACATTTTACGAACCACAGACATCAAAAGTATCTTCTATTAAGCATTCTAATCCTTTATGGTTGTTTTATTTCCATGTTGAGTTTGAGTATGGAACCAGGAATTATACTAGAGATGACAGCTAAACATTTGTGGTTGGTTCTTTTAGTCCAGATGCCTCCTTTTAGGCATGGTTCCTACAGAGACAGGCATACGTATATGCAACATAAAGGTTAAATTTGTGATTAATTGTTGTCTCTGTTTTCAAAAGGTATATCTCCCTATGGATGTGTCTTTCGTAGTCCAGTTGCTTCTGGGTGACCCAATGGCACGAAGACTGGTAGATCAGTGTTCTTCTATTAGAAGCAGTTTTGTCTCCCAGAGAATATTTGGCAATGTCAGGAGACATTTTTGGTTGTCACAGCTGGAGTGGAGGGCCACTATGCTAGAGACATCTTAAAATGGACAGGACAACTACCTACAACAAATAATTTCTCAGAACAAATTGTTAATACTGCTAAGGTTGAGAGACCTTAAGCTAGTTCACTAGTTCCAACCCATGAGTTTCTGGACAGGTATATTTTAGTTGGTCTCAGAGTGGCATATTTTCTAGCCAGGAACACTACTTGAAGTGAGCTCATTGTCCAGAATATCTAGTGCTATAGATTGCCAGAAATTGTACCTGTGGTTAGTTGATGGGTATAGCATTGCATTGGATTTGCTCATCTGTAAGATTATTTGTAGATATCTGTAATTTGGTGTACCTGAAGAATATAGGGACCGAAGACAAGGATTGATTTACAGTTGCCTCAATTACTTCCAAAGCTGTCTCTTGCAAGGGCTGTGATTTAAACCTAGCCACGTTTGTTGACAAGATATAGGGGCTATGGTAAAATTTCCAGGTATGGAACATGCTGCTTTTTATAGGCCAAGAGGGTATTCAGATGTTGGTTATCTTTCTTTCTTTGTATTTAGTGGCTGTAAAGCAAGCAGTTGGTCTATAATGGGCTGTGGGATATCTCCTTGTGAAATGTTTATTTCCTTCTTTGGGTGCCAGAGTTTTAGATTTGCCTTTAATTAAGTCCCATTCATCTTGAGTTGTGCCCGAGTGGTATACAATACAATGTGAAAAGTTTTCCCACTGGAGACCATTATCAAAATTTTATCTACATAATGGAATGGAATTTGGACCTATATGGAGATTCTCATGGTACTTGAATTCATCTAACTCAGTTGATAATATGTTTCTGAAGTGATTGGACCTATAAAGGTATCCTGCATAAAATAGCTGAACTGATTTTGGTCTTCTTTCCAAAAGAATATAAAAAAGAAATAATTAATAATAATTAGCAATATCCCAGTCTGCATACTAAGTATCAGTTATGACAGCAGTTTTTATATTCATTGTTATGTCAGGTACTATGGAATCTATGGTGGCCACTGCCTGGTTTAAATTTGAATGGTCGTAGTAAACCTTCAGCAGCATTAGTTTCCAAAATTCAGACAGATAAAATTGTGGAGCACCCCTGCCTGGTGTAAAAATATAGATTCCTTTTCACTTTCTGTCATAATACATTTCTTTCAGCTGTAAATATTGATAGGATTTGGGTATACCTTATAGGTTGATCTTGCCTGAATCTTTATCTGATTGTTATAGAAGTAACCAAAGATATCACAGTGAGTGCATCTAAATATATCCATGTATCCAAGCACCCCAAATGTTCATTCTGTTGTACACGTTGACTGAAAAAAACAAACAAAAAAACAAAATATCCAAGCCTTATGTTGGTTCAGAAAACAATAGCCATGTAAATTGGCACTTTCCCTGGAAAGGACCCAGAGACCAACTCTTGTACCTGTGCCCAATCGTGCTGTCTTTAGTTATCTAAAGTACAACACAGATTCTGTGTTCAGAGGAAAAAAGTAGTCAAAATTAACTGCATCACAGGTTAATTCCAATGTAAATTAAGAATTCATACAGTTAAGACTGTGTTGGACTCTATAGTTCTACATTTGATATTTTCTATGAGTAAGAGATGAGACAACACTGAAGAGTCTTTTTTAGACAATAAAATATTTATTTTAAAATATTTTCAAAAATGTTTTATCAAAGTAGTACATGCATGGGTTATAAAGTCAAATGATACAGAAGTGCAACAGCATTCTGTTCCTCCCCTCCCATGACTAGTTCTACTCACCAAAGAAAAACATTTTTTATTTTAACTTTTTATTTAAAAATAAATATGCATAAAGAATACCTAAATTTATAGCTAATGAATTTTTACAAATTGAATACACCTGTATAAACACCCAGATCAAGACATAAGAGCTTTATTAGCACTCCAGAAGCCCACTTACTTACTACACCTCTTCTCCACAAGGATAACCACATTCTTAACTTACAACAGCATAGAGAAGTTTTGCTTCTTTTTGTACTTTGAGTAAATGAGAAAGAAAAAAAGCAGCGCCTGACTACTCTAGACTGAGATCTGGCCAGATTCTAATAGCTTGGACTTTGTGTACTCCTGTTGAACATAAATCATTTCATAAAACACCAACATCAGAGAGGTCACTCTGACTGCAGTCATGTTTGAGCACAAAAAACAGGAACACTTTCCGTAACACAAAAATAACCAAACATTCTCTTCTCCCAGTTAATATGAGTGACTCCTGCTTCTTTACCAATGATAGTTTAGTCCCACTCCGTTTCTCTTATATATACATAAAAATTAAGATACCAAACCATTGTTTGCTCTTTCTGATCACACCCAATTCCCAGGAAAAGTACATTTTTCTTGAATTATTTATAAATCGCCTAACACAAGCCAAAATCCTCTAACAAGCCTCTATTAAGTCCTTTTTACTGACATAATGCACAATTTCCCATGATGTTCTATCTTTCATTGTAAAGAGCTGGTAAACGTGAGCTATGGCTCTTTAAACACTGGGATTATTTTGTTTTGTTTGTATTGTGTTTTTTGTGTGTCTGTCAGCTTTGGTTAAGTCGTATTTTTTTAGGCGATTGTTTTATCTAAATTATCACATAGTATATATTTTAAATAATATTCTCATATTTTCAATGTCTGTTGGCTTTGTAATGATGTTTCATTTTTCCTGATATTGATAATTTTTATTATCCTTTTCATTGATTAGTCTTGATAGGGATTTATCAATATTACTAATCTTTTCAAAATACCAACTTTCAATTTTAAAAATTTTACTTTTAGATTCACATGGGGACATATGCAGGTTTGTTTAACAAGCGTATATTGCATGATGCTGTGTTTGGACTTCTATTGATCACGTCACCCAGATAGTGGACATAGTATCCAAGAAGAAGTTTTTTAGTCTGTGATCCCCCCTCACTTTTGGAATCCCACTATCTAATGTTACCATATTTCCCAAGTCTGTGCGTAGCCAACCAACTTTTAATGTTGATTTTCTGAACTGTATTTTAAAATTGATGTTGCTCTTTGTTATTTCATTCCTATCACTTTCTCCAAATTTTATTTGGTCTTTTCTAGATTTTTGAAATGGAAAATCAAAATATTGATTGTCTTTTCTTTTTTCTAATATATGCATTTATGTCTATCAATTTTCCTTTAAGCCCTTCTTCAGCTTCCTACCCAAGTTTCAGTTTCTTTTTTCAACTTATAAATTCCTTAGCATTTTGTTGTTTAATTTTCAGGTGGTTGGAGATTTTCTAGTTACATATTTGTTATTGATATGTAGCTTATCTCCATTTAGTCATAGAACTTATTGTAAAGTATTTTAATTTTTTGAATTCCATTGAGCCTTCTTTCTGATCTGGCATTTGGTTATTTTTTATAAATGTTCTATGGAACTTGAAAATTTTATGAATTTTGCTCTTGCTTGGTTTAATTTTCTGTACAGGTTAATTAATTTTCTGTACAGTGTCAAGTTTGTTAATTGTGATGTTCAAATCTATGCCCTAATTTATTTTTTTCTTTGCTTTATCATGTATTGAGATAAATATCCTAAAGTTTCTGTGATTTTGAATTTGTCTTTTAGTTCTGTCAGTTCTTGTTTTAAATATTTTGAAAGCTATGTTATTAGATGCATACATTTTTGGAAATGTGACATCTTTCTATTCAGTTGTCTTATTTATCATTATGAAATGTTCTTCTTTATCTCTATAAATGTTTCAAGCTTTAAAGTCTGATATTAGAGTGGTTACACTAACTTTTTGGACTAGTATTTACATGGTATATACTTTTCCATTCTTTAACTTTCAACTTTTTTGTTGGGTTTTTAAAAAAATATTTTATTGTGCATATTTAAGATTTACAGCATTATATTATGGGATTCATATAGATCATAAAATGCTTTTCTGTTGTAAAGCAAATTAACATATCTATCAATTTACACAGCTAGCCCCCTTTTTGTGTGTCAAGAGCAGCTAAACTCTACTCCTTTAGCACAACATCCCAAATGCAATAGTTTTGTTACCTACAGTCCTCACGTTGTACATTGGATTTCTAGACTTAATCATCCTACATATCTGCTATTTTGTATTCTTTGACTACATCTCCCATCCCCTCCTTCATTCCCCTGCTACCTGCCCCTGGTAAATACCGTTTTATTCTCTGTCTCTATATATTTGAGATCAAGCAGTAATTTTCTGTGTCTGGCCTACTTTACTTTGTATAATGTTTTCCAGGTTTATACATGTTATGGCAAATGGCAGGATCTACTTTTTTATAACCGAACATTATTCCATTGTGTGCATGTGGGTGTTTGTGTATACACATCATGTTTTCTTTTCTTTTCCTTTCTTTTTTTTAGAACATGGTCTGACTCTGTTGCCCAGGCTTGAGTACAGTGGTGTGATCATAGTTCACTGTAACCTCAAACTCCTGGGCTCAAATAATCCTCTGGCCTCAGCCTCCTGAGTATGTTGGACTATAGGCACATACCATCATGCCCAGCTAATTAAAAAAATTTTTTTTTTGCAAAGACGAGGTCTCAGTATGTTTCCCAGATGGATCTTGAACTTCTGGTCTCAAGTGGTACGTCCGTCTCAACCTCCCAAAATGATGCGATTACAGGCATGAGCAACCATGTCTGACCCACATTTTCTTTATCCGATCTGTTGATGGACATTCAGGTTGTTTCCATGTCTTGGCTGTTGTGAATAATGCTGTGAAGAAATGAGAGTGCAGATATCTTTATGAGGTGTTGACTTATTTTCTTTGGGCATATACCCAGAAAAAAGATTGCTGGGTCATATGGTAGTTCTGTTTTTAATTTCTTTAGGAACCTTCCTACCATTTTTCGTAATGGCTGCCCTGGTCTTCGTTCCCACCAACAATTCCCTGTTCTCCATATCTTCATCAACATTTGTTATCTCTTGTCTTTTTGATAATACCCATCCTAACAGGTGTGAGTTGATATCTAATAGTGGTTTTGATTTGCATTTCCTCATGATAAGTGATGTTGAGCATCGTTTCATATAGCTGTTGGCCATATTTGTATCTTCTTTGGAGAAATGTCTATTCAGGTCCTTTGCCCGCTTTTTAATCAGGTTATTCGTCTTTCTGCTATTGAATTGTATGAGTTTTTTCTTTATACATTTTGGATATTAACCCCTTATCTGATATATGGTTTATAAATAACTCTTTCCAAGTTTGTAGGTTGTTCTTTCATTTTGTTGATAATGTGTAGTTTTCACTTACTCATGTGATAATCTGTTTTTTTAACCATCATTCTGTTTTCAAATACTGTATCTTAAATACTAGTGCAATAAACACTTTTAAAATGATGAATTTAGAAGTAAAGAAAAAATATAATTGAGGATTTCTGTTTTTGTCATCTATAATCAGCCATTTCAGAGCAATTTGGAATATGAAACATATTAATGTTAAAACCATACTGAATGCGAATAGATATTCCTTGGGTGCTTCAGTATCCCAGGATCTTCTTAGTGAATATTATTTATCATTGCTTGCACAAGTGCTGATAAATAGAACATTCTGCTAATAGTATCTCAGGTAACCCAACTTTTGCTGTCTTAGACTCTGTCGAAAAGCCTATATTTAGAAGTACTTAAAAATTATATTTTCAAATATTGTATAGTGAAATACAGAAGATTCAGACCAACCAATTGTGTTTTTTTTTTTAAATAGGACCACGTTATGTGGTACAAATAGGTGACAAAATTATTGACTACAATGAAGAATTCCGCCTCTTTTTGTCAACAAGAAACCCAAATCCTTTTATTCCACCGGATGCAGCTTCCATTGTTACTGAGGTTAACTTTACTACAACAAGAAGTGGATTACGAGGGCAGGTATACATAGATAATAATAATTTACCTTGGAATCTTTTCGAGCTTTATATACCTATTAGACATTGTGAGTGAGAAGCTATTTTGTTAGACTAATTAGTATTTACATTTATGATTTTGAAAATAATACTTGTATGTTGGAGTGAAGCATTCTGGCTTATTTCATTTACCATATGTATTAGACCTGTACATTTGATGCTAATGTCAAATTGCTGCTCCTTTTAATATAACTCTAATTTTAAAGTTTATTTCTGTTATATGTGGTAGAATTTGAGAGATTGATGGATCATAGAGATTAAGATTATCTGCATTATATTTTTGGTTTGAAAACTGAAATTTAATTGTGAAAAGTGTAGCTAATTGACTTGTTCAGCTAGTTAAGAGTCTTTGATTCCTGAGCCAGCATTTTTTTTTAACCATTAGAACACATGGCATCTTTGAAGTCAATTTATCTTCATATGGCTCATTACAGTTTAGAATTATTACATAAATTTCAAAATGATTTTTCATGTCCATACTCACATGTTTCCTAACTCATTTTTTCCCCTTTAAAGATATAATGCCAGTTGACTTTTGGAGTATCATCCTATTTTTTACTCATCTAACAATAGTAGATTTTTTTCATCTTTTGATTTATATGATAGCATACATATTTGCTGCAATTTTTACTTGATTGTAATTTTTAAAATTGTCCTTTCAAAATATTTCTTTGTATACCATATGACTCATCAAGTATATTTTAATGAACAATATCTTTTGATTGAATTGATGATACTTCTTTTAAATAAAACAATGTGACAATCACTCAAAACTTGGCAGAATTAATTGACAGAATTGCTCCTGCTATGTAAAAGATCTCCACAGCAGTTGCAAAAAAGGAGCTATGTAGGTCTTACTTAGCAAGAACTAAATGAAGATGCTTATACAGCAGATTTTGAATTACATATTTTATACCAATGTCTTTCTCTATTTTAGTATTCAGAGTTAACAATTTGACATAGCATTTTTCAACAGCTTCACAGATAACAGCTTTAACAAATACAATGTACATACCATACAACTTGCTGATTTAAAATGTATAATTCAATGGTTTTTTTAGTGGAATTGCTGGGTCTTATGGTTACTTTATATTTGGCAATTTGAGAAACAAATCTTTCCAAAGTGGCTGCACTATTTACTTTCCCACCAGAAATATAGGAGGGTTCCGCTTTTTTCCATATCCTTGCCAACTCTGGTTGTTATGTATCTTTTTAATTGTAGTCATTCTAGTGGGAGTGAAGTGGTATCTTATTGTGGTTTTGATGACATAGTATTTTATCTTTTTATTTGTTTATTTTATTTTATTTTTTTGAGACGGAGTCTGGCACTGTTGCCCAGGCTGGAGTGCAATGGCGCGATCTCGGCTCACTGTAACTTCTGCCTCCTAGGTTTAAGCTATTCTCCTGCCTCAGCCTCCCGAGTAGCTGGGATTACAGGCGCCCACCACCACGCCCGGCTAATTTTTTGTATTTTTAGTAGAGATGGACTTTCACTATGTTAGCCAGGCTGGTCTCAAACTCCTTACCTCGTGATCCACCCACCTCGGCCTCCCAAAGTGCTGGGATTACAGGCGTGAGCTACCGTGCCTGGCCCTTTTTATTTGTTAATGTGAATACTTACTATTAAAAAAATAGTAATCTCATAATTTAGTATATTTAATTTAAAACTAAATATTACACATTGATATGTTAAGTAATGTACTTTCTTACAGCTTTTCTACAGTAGTTAATATTTTACTGATCAGCTTAACTGTTTTGTCTCTTTTTCATCAGATGTAATTGTTGAAGGTGTCTTATGTTTAATTAGAAAGAATGAAATGAGATAACATAGTATCATATTTGTAATAGTCTGTCAAACACAAGGCCTGTTTGCAGGAAGTTTTTGTTTTGTTGTAAGCCTTATTGCTAGAATTACCTTGTCTTTTTGTTTTCCCAAGCTTTTAGCTTTAACCATTCAGCATGAGAAACCTGATTTAGAAGAACAGAAAACAAAACTATTACAACAGGAAGAAGATAAGAAAATACAGCTAGCCAAGCTCGAAGAATCTCTTCTAGAGGTAAAAGTCTAGCTATTTAGGTTACTTTTTTGGTATTACTTTTTTTTTAATGAATACAAATAACAGTGTTTAGAAAATTAATAGTATCTTCAGATTTTTTTTTCCAAAGACATATTAGTGTATATCTTACAGTCAAAATTCTAACAAAAAGGGGAGCTATCTTTTGGAATACAAGATCTTAATGAGCAATGTTTAAGACAAGCAATTTTTAACTAATTTGTATTGTTTCATTATTTAATTATATGCTCATAATTTCAAGAAGCATTAAAAGCAAGAAATTATAACAATCTGTAACTTTAAGTAGTTTTTATTTTTTATTAAATCGACAAAATTAATACCTTGCTATGTTTGATAATGATATAGTTTCATAAAATAATTTATTAATTCATTTGATATAAGAAGGCTATAATAAAAACAGAATAAAACTTTAAGAGGGCTATAAAATGTTGAAATTCTTCTAAAATAACATAAGTTGCCATAAACATCAAATGAATGACGGTTAATATGGGTTTGCTTTAATTGGTTATTTTTATATGTATAATAATATTCATATTGTTAACTTTCCCTACAGACACTTGCCACATCTCAAGGCAATATTTTGGAAAATAAGGATTTGATTGAGTCTTTGAATCAGACAAAAGCAAGCAGTGCACTTATTCAAGAGTCACTTAAAGAATCTTACAAACTCCAAATTTCCCTTGATCAAGTAATTATTTCCTTCTTTGTAATTTCATATTATGTTTTCTTGAACATTTAGGTTAATATGATAGAAAATGTAGAATCAGGTCCTCAGGGGAAAGATGATGTAAAAAAAAAAAAAGCTATTCAAAAACATCAGAACGTTGGGTTTGATTCTAGTTATTGTAGAGAGGGAATTCAGATGTTGGCACATTGAGGATAAGGAGTGTTTGTCAATATACCCTGCTGCCTTCTACTGATTTCTGGCATAATGTTATCTAAGGTAGAGCTGCAGTTTTGTACTGAAATTGGAAATGAGTGTATTGAAAATGAGTATTAGAGAATATCTTTGCCGTTCTTAGAACTTTTCTTAAGTTAAGGCAAGTTAAATATACTAATTAAAAGGGTTATAAGCTCTAAGTTACAGTTATTGGCTCTTTTCATGCTTATAATGAACAGTGCTGGGTACTTTATTATCCTAATGTGGACACCTGTTAGAGTTGTCTTCTCTACCTCTAGTTCCATCAGTGTTCTTATTGTCACCAATCCTATACTCATAGTTCAAACTTTTCTTCACATCAGAGATAGCCTAGTAGTGCTGTGCTGTCTTGCGTTACCTTAACTGATTCTCTTTTGAAATGTAAAATTGGATCATCTATTCTCTGATCACAAATATTTACCATTTCATCTTACCCACTTTCCCCTAATACTAGTGCTGTTGATCCTCATTAAGACCAATCTGTGAACCACTTCTAGCTCTGTCAACTGAGAGGTAGAAAGGTGTTTAAAATATATTGCTATAGTCTGAATATTTGTGTGTCCTCATCACCCCCAAAATTCATATGTGGAAATGTAATCCCCAGTGTAATAGTATTAAGAGGTGGAGGTTTTAGAAGGTGACTAGGTCAGGAGGGTGGAGCTCTCATGAGTGGGATTAGTAACCTTATAAAAGAAGGCCAAGGGAGTTTGTTAGCCCCTTCCAGCATGGGAGAACACAGCAAGAAGCAGTTCTTTCTCTGAACCAGGAAACAAGCTCTCACGAGATACCAAATCTGTTGGCACCTTGATCTTGGACTTCCCAGCTTCCAGAACTGGGCGAAATAAATTTCTGTTATATAAAAGCAGAATGAGTTTAGTGTATTTTGTTATAGGTAGCCTTAATAGACTAAGACATATATTCTTTGCAGTTTTATAAAAATGAGGAAGAAAAACTAGATTTTGCTATCTTTTTTAGTTAGAAACCATGATTCATCATCTTCATTTGTTTTATGTGCATAGAAAAAGTAAGGTTTTTTTATTACTTGGGTAGATATGTGTATTGTAGTCTTTAGGTGGCAGTAAAGCACTAATTCTCAGGTGTTTCCACCCTATCCCCTACTGATCTCTTGATCCATAGGAACGGGATGCCTATCTCCCCCTGGCTGAGAGTGCCAGCAAGATGTACTTCATTATTTCTGATTTGTCCAAAATTAATAACATGTACCGTTTTAGTTTGGCTGCTTTTCTCCGACTTTTCCAACGAGCTCTACAAAACAAACAGGTAAGCTGTTGGATACCCTGTACCTGAGATTGAATTACAGGGATTACTTTACTAGGGATAGTACTTAATTTATAATAAAAGTTATTAAGCAAACTTTCATAGAATTATGTTCCAAAAGACCACATGTAACACTTTTAAGCTATATAAAGAAACTACTTAATTTCTTTTTATATTGTTAACAAGGTGTCCCAATGTGACAATCTTTTTAATGAAAACAGTTTATGTTCTGAGTATAAATTAATAAGTAATATATAATCATTTAAAAAACCCAGTGATTCTGAAAGGTATAAAAATAAGAATTATCCCCATAATATCATTACCTGGGGAAAACAACATTTAACATTTTATTATATATCCTTGTTGTTTAAGGCGGTAACTTTCCAGATAATGGAGCTACAAGTGTCCACTGCCTTATCAAGCATGTATTCTAATGGAGGGAAGTATGTATTAAAGGATAACAAATTGTTTTAACTAAAAGATACAATACTGTGCTTTAAAAAGTGTATTAGTGTATTATGGACAGCTTTCCTACCAGTGAATATAAACTTAATGTTTTTAAGAGATGGTGAGGCTATACCATACTTTGTTTAACCACCTCCCATATATGCGCATTGTTCTAATTATTTCTGTTGAGTATCGTATTAATCCGAAACTTGGCCAATTAAAACTATTTTCTTATGCTTATTGATTCTATTGGAAATTTAGTCAGGACTCAGCAGGGATGACTTTGTTTGTTTCACAATGTCTAGGACCTCAGCTGGGAGGACTTGAGAGTTGAGGGGCTAAGGCAGGTGCTTCACTTGCCCGTCTGGTGCTGTGGGTGGGAGGACTTGACGACAGGACTGCCAACTGCAGCACCTCTGCAGGAGGCTTGGCTTTTTCACAGCACTGAGTAGATGGATGGACTTCTTATTTTTTAGCTCAAGGCACTAAGTATGTGTTTCAGTGAATAAGGCTGAAACTGAATAGCCTTTTAAAACGCAGCCTTAGGTCTGTGTCATTTCTGCTGTATTGTACTGGCTGAAGCAGTCACAAATCTATGTAGAGTACAAAACTTTCTTTCTGCTGTTTAAAAAATCTACTGGATCTTGTAGATACAATACTGTGTCTTATGATAGAGTGACTTTTAGGAAATCCAAGTCTCAATTTCATATGTGATCTTTGTTAACATATAGTGAAATGAATACAAGTATTTGCTATCTAAAGTAATGATTAGTTGTCTTGGTTAGAACATGCTACTACAAGGCTAGAAGCCTAGGATTAATGCATCTGAGTTCCAGTTCATAATGTTTTCTTTATACCAATTTCACACATTCTTTGCTGATCCTGGATGTATTTTTCTAAGCATTAAAATTGTTTTACTAGGTTTTTTTCTTGGTATTAATTTATAAATCACAAGGAAGCAAGCAAATTTAGTCTAATTGTTATACCAGAATTGATCTTCCTAAGACATGTATTCTCCAAATGCTCTGAGATGTAAAACTTACATCACACTAAGGGAAAAGGACAGGTTGACAACCTTCCCTTCCTCCATTTCTATGCCAAACAATTTTTCTTTAATCAAAGGAAATAGACACTAATAACATGTTTTTCAATTATTACAATCTTGCAAAATGGAATTATTATATCAGATCAAAAACTAAAATTTTATGTGAGTTTTTACAGCATCAATTTCAAAGTTATTGTTCATCCTTATTCATCCTGCAGCACATGATTTAAGATCATTGAGGTTCCCATATTGAGAATGAGAAAATTCTTTATAAGGTATTCTTGTCATATTGTTTTGGGGCTGGATTGATAATTATAATATAAATAATTAAAATGGCCTTAACCTAGATTGATGTAGATAGTATTTTAATGCCAATAGGAGACTGATATGATAAAATTCAACTTATATTGTATTATTGGGAATTGATTGTAATTTTCATTTGTTGAAAGCTTTAACTCTATACATTAAAGAAAGATGCGTCATTTTTTAATATTATATTAGTATACAAGTTTAATGCACTTGTTTAGTCCCTTGAATTTGGTGGTTAAAGATACTTGTTTCAGAATCAGCTTTGAATCTGGAGGAACAATTTATAGGCGTACTTTTTAAATGTTTATAAATTTCCTAATGAATTTCCAATTATAATCTACAGGATTCTGAAAATACAGAACAGAGAATCCAGTCACTTATCAGCTCATTACAACATATGGTATATGAATATATATGTCGTTGTCTATTTAAGGTAAGAAGCATCATATTTTTCAAATATAAAATGCTACTTGTTCTGTGATTTAACGTAATATTTATAGTTATAGTATAACTCTTTCCCTACTGGAAAGGTATTAAAAATGGTATTTCTGGTATTTTTCCAGAACATTTAACTGGAATGCCTTATAGCATTCTTGGTTGTAGTGGGGAAAAAAGTGACAAGTGAAGAAGGGACAGCAAACACTGGGTTAGCTGACTTAGTTCTAAATATTCCAGTGGTCACCGAAAGAGATAATGACAGTGGATTATGTATCTCATTATATAGCTAGACTTTCTCATCCTCAGCAACTGACGTTTTGGGCTACATAATTCTTTGTGTGTGGGATGTTGTTCTGTGCATTTTAGGATGTTTAGCAGCATCTCTGCCTTCCAGCATTCCTTCCCATCAATTGTGAGAATAAAAAATGTCTGCGGACATTGTCCAATGTCTCTGGGGTTGAGGAACAAAATTATTTTGCATTGTTAGCATTAGGAAGTAAACTAGTGTTTGATCCTGAGTTATGAAAGAAATTTTTTATAGAAGTCTTCATATTACATGTGTTCCAGAAGAGAACACACATTGGACAATATTTTAGAAATTTTAGATATTAGAAAATGCAGAGGCCTTTTTGTACTTAGAATTTTTTTTTTTTTTTTTTTTTTTTTTTTTTTTTTTTTTTTTTTTTGGAGACAGAGTCTCTCTCTGTTGCCCAGGCTGGAGTGCAGTGGCGAAGTCTTGGCTCACTGCAAGCTCTGCCTCCTGGGTTCAAGTCATTCTCCTGCTTCAGCCTCCCAAGTAACTGGGACTACTGGCATGCACCACCATGCCTGGCTAACTTTTGTATTTTTAGTAGAGAGAGGGATTCACCATGTTGACCAGGGTGTCTCGAACTCCTGGCCTCATGTGATCTGCCCTCCTCAGCCTCCCAAAGTGCTGGGATTACAGATATGAGCCTCCATGCCCGGCCAGAATTTTTTTTTTTTTAAATAGCAATCTATGGGTATAGCTTAAGACATAATGTAGAAGAATAGCTTTGTAAAGGCAATTAATTGAGAGAAATAGAATTATTATGGTTCAATTATATAGGCTTCTTAGAAAGTGTTGAAAAATATACAGTTAATATATTTTTAGAATAGGATAGTAATTTTTGTGATTTTGTTGAGGATCTTTATTTGAGATACAGAATAAATCCTTCAGAAGCTCTCTGGGCAGGGCATCTCTGAAAGAAAGGCAACACCCCCAGTCAGGGGCTTATAGATAAAACTCCCATCTCCCTGAGACAGAGCAGCTGGGGGAAGGGGCAGCTGTGGGCGCAGCATCAGCAGACTTAAACATTCCCGCCTGCTGGCTCTGAAGAGAGCATTGGATCTCCAACACAGAGCTTGAGCTCTGCTAAGGGACAGATTGCCTTCTCAAGTGGGTCCCTGACCCCTGTGCCTCCTGAGGACTGGGAGACACCTCCCAGCAGGGGTCGACAGACATCTCATACAGGAGCACTCCAGCTGGCATCTGGTGCGTGCTCCTCTAGGACGAAGCTTCCAGAGGAAAGAACAGGCAGCAATCTTTGCTGTTCTGCAGACTCTGCTGGTGATACCCAGGCAAACAGGGTCAGGAGTGGACCTCCTGCAAAGTCCAGCAGACCTGCAGCAGAGGGGCCTGACTGTTAGAAGGAAAACTAACAAACAGAAAGGAATAGCATCAACATCAACAAAAAGGACATCTATACAAAAACCCCATCCGAAGGTCACCAAGATCAAAGACCAAAGGTAGATAAATCCACGAAGATGAGGAAAAACCAGCGCAAAAAGACTGAAAATTCCAAAAACCAGAATGCCTCTTTTTCTCCAAAGGATCACAACTCCTTGCCAGCAAGGGAACAAAACTGGACGGAGAATGAGTTTGATGAATTGACAGAAGTAGGCTTCAGAAGGTGGGTGATAACAGACTCCTCCAAGCTAAAGGAGCATGTTCCAACCCAATGCAAGGAAGCTAAGAACCTTGAAAAAAGGTTAGAGGAATTGCTAACTAGAATAACCAGTTTAGAGAAGAACATAAATGACCTGATGGAGCTGAAAAACACAGCACAAGAACTTCGTGAAGTATACACAAGTATCAATAGCTGAATTGATTAAGCAGAAGAAAGGATATCAGAGATTGAAGATCAACTTAATGAAATAAAGCATGAAGACAAGATTAGAGAAAAAAGAATGAAAAGGAACAAACAAAGCCTCCAAGAATTATGGGACTATGTGAAAAGACTAAATCTGCATTTGATTGGTGTACCTGAAAGTGACGGGGAGAATGGAACCAAGTTAGAAAACAGTCTTCAGGATATTATCCAGGAGAACTTCCCCAGCCTGGCAAGACAGGTTAACATTCAAATTCAGGAAGTACAGAGAACACCACAAAGATATTCCTTGAGAAGAGCAACCCCAAGACACATAATCATCAGATTCACCAAGGTTGAAATGAAGGAAAAAATGTTAAGGGCAGCCAGAGAGAAAAGTTGGGTTACTCACAAAGGGAAGCCCATCAGACTAACAGGGGATCTCTCTGCAGAAACCCTACAAGCCAGAAGAGAGTAGGGGCCAATATTCAACATTTCTAAAGAAAAGAATTTTCAACCCAGAATTTCATATCTCACCAAACTAAGCTTCATAAGTGAAGGAGAAATAAAATCCTTTACAGACAAGCAAATGCTGAGAAATTTTGTCACCACCAGGCCTGCCTTACAAGAGCTCCTGAAGGAAGCACTAAATACGGAAAGGAAAAATCAGTACCAGCCACTGCAAAAACATACCAAATTGTAAAGACCATCAACACTATGAAGAAACGCATCAACTAACAGTCAAAATAACCAGCATCATAATGACAGGATCAAATTCACACATAACAATATTAACCTTAAATGTAAATGGAGTAAATGCTCCAATTAAAAGACACAGACTGGCAAATAGGATAGAGTCAACACCCATCGGTGTGCTGCATTCAGGAGACCCATCTCACATGCAGAGATACACATAGGCCCAAAATAAAGGGATGGAGGAATATTTACCAAGCAAATGGAAAGCAAAAAAAAAAAAAAAAAAAAAAAAAAAAAGCAGGGGTTGCAATCCTAGTCTCTGATAAAACAGACTTTAAATGAACAAAGATCAAAAAAGACAAGGGCATTGCATATGGTAAAGGGATCAATGCAACGAGAAGCGCTAACTATGCTAAATATATATGCACCCAGTACAGGAGCACCCAGATTCATAAAGCAAGTTCTTAGAGACCTACAAAGAGACTTAGACTCCCATACAGTAATAATGAGAGAGTTTAACACCCCACTGTCAATATTAGACAGATTAATGAGACAGAAAATTAACAAGGATATTCAGGAGTCGAACTCAGCTCTGGACCAAGCGGACCTAACTCCACCCCATCTACAGAACTCTCCACTCCAAATCAACAGAATATACATTTTTCTCAGCACCACATTGCACTTACTCTAAAACTGACCACATAATTGGAAGTAAAACACTCCTCAGCAAATGGAAAAGAACGGAAATCATAACAAATAGTCTCTCATAACACAGTGCAATCAAATTAGAACTAAGGATTAAGAAACTCACTCAAAACTGCACAACTACATGGAAACTGAACAACCTGCTTCTGAATGACTAGTGGGTAAATAACAAAATTAAGGCAGAAATAGATAAGTTATTTGAAACCAACGAGAACAAAGACACAATGTACCAGAATCTCTGGAACACAGCTAGAGCAGTGTTTAGAGGGAAAGTTATAGCACTAAATGCCAACAGGAGAAAGTAGGAAAGATCTAAAATCAACCCCCTAACATCACAATTAAAAGAACTAGAGAAGCAAGAGCAAACACATTCAAAAGCTAGCAGAAGACAAGAAACAGCTATCAGAGCAGAACTGAAGGAGATAGAGACACGAAAAACTCTTAAAAAAATCAATGAATCCAGGAGCTAGTTTTATGAAAAGATAACAAAGTAGACCGCTAGCAAGACTAATAAAGAAGAAAAGAGAGAAGAATCAAATAGACACAATAAAAAATGATAAAGGGGATATCACCACCGATCCCACAGAAATACAAACTACCATCAGAGAATACTGTAAACACCTCTACGCAAATAAACTAGAAAATCTAGAAGAAATGGATAAATTCCTGGACACATACACCCTCCCAAGACTAAACCAGGAAGAAGTCGAATCCCTGAATAGACCAATAACAAGTTCTGAAATTGAGGCAGTAATTAATAGCCTACCAATCAAAAAAAGCCCAGGGTCAGATGGATTCACAGCCAAATTCTACCAGAGGTACAAAGAGGAGTTGGTACCATTCCTTCTGAAACTATTCCATGCAATAGGAAAAGAGGGACCCCTACCTAACTCATTTTATGAGACCAGGATCATCGTGATACCACAACCTGGCAGAAACACAACACAAAAATAAAATTTCAGGCCAATATCGCTGATGAACATTGATTAGAAAATCCTCAATAAAATATTGGCAAACCGAATCCAGCAGCACATCAAAAAGCTTATCCACCACAATCAAGTTGGCTTCATCCCTGGTTCAACATATGCAAATCAATAAATATAATCCATGACATGAACAGAACCAGTGACAAAAACCACATGATTATCTCAATAGATGCAGAAAAGACCTCCAATAAAATTCAACACACCTTCATGCTGAAAACTTCATAAACTAGGTATTGATGGAACGTATCTCAAAATAATAAGAGCTATTTATGACAGACCCACAGCCAATGTCATACCGAATGTGAATCAATATCAGTATCATACTGAATGGGCAAAAGCTGGAAGCATTCCCTTTGAAAACCAGCACATGATAAGGATGCCCTCTCTCACAACTCCTATTCAACATAGTACTGGAAGTTCTGGCCAGGGCAAAGAGGCAAGAGAAAGAAATAAAGGGTATTCGGATAGGAAGAGAGAAAGTCAAATTGTCTCTGTTTGGAGATGACATGATTGTATATTTAGAAAACCCCATCGTCTCAGCCCAAAAGCTCCTTAAGCTAATAAGCAACTTCAGCAAAGTCTCAGGATACAAAAAAAGGATGAATTCATGTCCTTTGCAGGGACGTGGATGAAGCTGGAAACCATCATTCTCAGCAAACTAACACAGGAACAGAAAACCAAACACCACATGTTCTCACACGTAGGTAGGAGTTGAACAATGAGAACACATGGACGCAGAGAGGGGAACATCACACACTGGAGCCTGTTGGGGGGTGGGGTAAAAAGTGAGTGAGAACATTAGGACAAATACCTAATGCAGGTAGGGCTTAAAACCTAGATGATGGGTTGATCGGTGCAGCAAACCACCACGGCACATGTATAACTATGTAATAAACCTGCACGTTCAGCACAAGTATCCCAGAACTTAAGTAAAATTTTAAAAAAACAGAAAAGAAAGATAGTCTTCAAGCTCTCAGATTCTTTCCTCCACTTCATCTATTCTGCCCTTAATAATTTAGATTCCTTATAAAATTCTTGTAGTTAAGTTTTTCAGCTGTATCAGATCAGTTATATTCTTCTCTATACTGACTAGGTTGTCTGTCAGTCCCTGCGTTGTTTTATCATGATTTTTAGCTTTCTTGGATTGCCTTTCAATGTATTCCTGTAGCTCAATGATCTTTATTTTGAATTCTATTATCTTCTTTATCCATATTATGAATTCTATTTCTGTCATTTCAGCCATCTCAATGTGGTTGCTTGCTGGAAAGGTGATGAAGTTGTTTGGAGGAAAGAAGGCACTCTGGCCTTTTGAGCTTTCAGGTTTCTTGGGCTGGTTCTTTCTCACCTTTTTGGGCCTACCTATCTTCAGTCTTTGAGGTTGCTCACCTTTCGATGGTTTTTTTGTTTTTCCTTTTATTCTGTTTAATGACATTGAATGTTTGATTGAGGTTTAAGGTGGATTTAGTTAGCTGCTTTTGTTTCTGGAAGATTTTAGTGGGCCAGCGCTCATCTCCCATTTCCTGGACTGTGTGCCCTAACTCTGGGGGACTCGTATTGGGCCCTAACTTTGATCTCTGGCTCCTTGGGGTTAGGAATCCACTGTGGTTGGGAATCCACACGTAGGGCAGTCGGGTGGGTGGGGTGGGAGGGGCAAGGCGCTCTGTGACCGCTGGTCACTACACTGCGATAGGTGGTGTTACCTAAAGTGTTTCATAGTGCGGTTACAGTGGGATTCATCCCTGTTTGCATGTGCCAGCAGCAGTGGTAGCAGCAGCTGTGTCAGGGTACTAAATGGTCCCAGAGTGCCTACCTTTCTCCTTGCATTAACCAAGGTGGGGGAGGCAGCACAGCTGCGGGGAGGGCATGTGGGGCCCCTGCTGATGACTGTGTGCATGATCACACTGCAGGTGGTGTTGGCTCGAGGGCAGGGCCCCTGTGGGTGCAGGTGGGTGCCTTCTCTGTGCCCCTGCAAGCAGGAGTGGTCACTCAGGTCTGGGGAGCATCTTCTCTTCTCTGCACTTAGTTCCATTCCAGTGGCAGTCTTAGCACAAAAGTCAGCCACTAGCGGGGGTGGGGCCAGCTGGTTCTCTGCCTGCCAAGGCTCTTTTTGCAATGGTGGTGGGTGGTGGGAGGTTGGGCAGACTGCACTTTCACATGCTGGTATGGCAAGGAAAGCAAAAACTGGCTATGCATACATGCACCGCAAAGATGTGTAGAGTTGCTGTGGATCGTAGGGGAGCTGGAGTGTGGGGAGGGAGCGCATGGGTTGGTGCATAGCTGTGGAGACAGCTCTGCTGGAGTTTCTGCCAGTCAGGCACAGTCTGCCAATGCAGGTCCCCTGGGCACCTGAGGCTGCCCTGCAAGCAGGCGTGGCCAGATTGGGGTTTCCGGAGATGCCAGCAGACCAAGGGGTGCTCAGGTTAAAACAGCTAGTCTAATGGGCAAGACTGCCCTGCAGAGTTCAGGACAAACAGTTCCCTTAGAGCTGAAGTCTCCAATGGGAGCAAGTTGAGCCGGGAATGGCCATCCCTGGCCAGCTCTGCTGCACATACTCCGGTACCAAACCCCCTGGGCTCCACATCAGCTGGCTTGCTGCCCCTACCACTTCTCTAAGCCCCTCTCCCTGCCAACTCAAGTGTCTGTGGTGGTCGAGGGGTCTTTTCCTGCCTGGGTTCCAGAGGCCTGTGGCGAGAAAAGGTTGCATCTTGCCAGTTCAACTCAGTCCCTGGAGCCACTGAGGGCCAGGAACAAGTCCAGGTGTGCAGTAGCTCTGGGTGGGGTTCCCAGCTTTCTCCTCCTTCAACCGAGCTTCTGTGTCTTCCCTGTATCACTCTTGGTGCTTTCCCTCTGAAGATCTGTTAGGGCCCGCCAGTCTTCTTGGCCCCTCAGTGGGAGCTGTTCCACCAGGTTGCATCTAGTAGGTCATCTTGCCTTCCACGCTGTATATTTTCCTTGTAAAGATTTTGCACTTGACTATAATCCAAACCTCACTTTTTAAGCCTCAATTTTACCTTGTGTAAAATGGGAAATTATAAGCAAATGATCTCAAAGCCATTTTGTTACTAAAATGTTATGATCCTAATTATGAAGATAACCTTCATAGTGATAGTTTCATTAGTTATAGATATCCTGTTTTGTCTAACATTGTATAATGTATTATCTCATGCAATACTTAAAACATTTTCATTATACAAACAAAACTTTAAAATATTTTTAGAGTTTCAAGCTTAATGGAACTATATAGAAAGGAAACCTTAAAGATCCATTTAACTATTTCCATCCCTTATTCCTTCATCAGAGTAAACCAGTTCAAGGTTTGATTTGTTCCTTATCATCCATTTCCTATCTCTTTATATTCATAAGTACAAATATATAGATATAGTCTTTAAATTTTTCTTGCTATATATTTTGTTCCATAGTTTCTCTCTTCTTTTTGTAGTAAGGCCTGAAGATCTTTCCATGAGTATAAACATGTTAACTTCATTATTTTTAGTGACTGTGTGGCATTTTATAATATGACCATGTACTACTTTATCTACTACTCTCAGTGAATATTACATTGTTTATACACTTTTTGTTCTTATACATGACTATAGTGAGTATCCTATATGGTACACTTATTTTTATGTATAGTGTAAGTATTTCTATTCAGTAAATTTCTGTAAGTATAATTGCTGGTCCAAGGATTGCTTTATAAATCTTATTGAATATTAGCAGATTGCTTTATGAAAAGCTTTTTACCAGTTAATATCTCTACCCACATAATAATAAAGGTATATCTTTATCTCCTTTGTTGCACCTTATCAACCCAGGATGTTATCAGTCCTTTAAATTTTTACCAAGCTCTGGTTTATAAATATTGTCTTATTGTTTTTAAAGTTGTTTATTTCTACCTTCCTCCCTTACCTTATCATATTCATCTGTTTTCTTGATATTTTAAGTAAGCTTTTGCTTTATATAGAACAAGTCTATTTTGCTGTAATTATTATCTTCTATTTTTTAATCATTGGATTTACTTAATTTATATTTCTAGGTTGTTAGATTTGTATGAGTAGTTTTTTTAAATGTAGTTTTAATCTGTTTTATTTTCTAGGCAATATATTAAGCCTACGAAGTTTCATTATTGGTCAGTCTTGTAATAATGTGTTTAATGGTTTTTAAATTTTTATTTCTAAGACCTTTACACTGAAATGGGCTGTGATTTATGAAAATGTTATGGAGCTACACTTATTTTAAGCTGCCCCAAATCTTTTTTGAAAGTGGATATGTTATAAATAAATATTATTCTTAAAAATTGTTTATGGCAAAAGAGAATATAAACTTCCTTCTTGTTCATTTCAAATATTAGTAGCTTTTCTTATTAGGAGTTAGTTGCTTGTTTCTAAGCTATGTGTCTTATCTCAGTTTATATATTCTCATTTTATCATTAGTAATACAGTATATTCACTGATGAAATTTGAACCCCTGTATCATATTTTATAATGTAATTTGGGAAGGATAAAATGATTTAATATATTAGTGGACTATATAGTGGACTATAGTGACTGCAGTGAGATTATTTCTTTGAAGTTACTTTAACTTTTAAAAATGCATATATTAGGCAAAAGGCAGCATTTTGTTCACTAGGACAGACGTTGAGAGGCTTAAGCTTATTAATATTTTAGTTAGTACTCAACTGGGATTTTTCATTGCTTACTTTGAATAATACTTTTCTATTGTGAACATGTGAAAATCATTTTTAAAAAGCTATTTTTAAGACATGTTTTAATTGATGATGGAATATCTGTTTTGGAAAATTCATATTTCTGTTTGAGTAATATTAAATTCAACATTCCATAGAGTTTCAGTGATTAATAAAAATTCAGAAAGCACATTAATCATATAGCAATGAGATACATTTCTCAAATTTATCACTATAACCTTACTTAGGGTGGAACCAATTTTATATTTAATGAAAGCTTTTAGGGTTTTTAGCAGTCAGCATAACATTAAACTACCTGCTAGGTTTCTCTCATGCTGAATTTGCTCTTGTGTTGGTGACAGCAGTATGGCAACAGTAGACTCTTGAAATAGAGAGAGACTAGGATTATTAATATTCACATCACATTGAACTGAAAGCAAGTTGACCTGGAACAGAAACATGATTGACTTATTTTGTAGCAGGAAATTTAGACGGTTAATAAACTAAAACACATAAAGAAAGCTGTCTAGCCCTTTCAGTTTATATTATTAGCTATTCCATTGTTTTTTCTTCAAGAGATCAAAAGTTTTTATTTCAGTTACCTATTTCAGACAATTATAGGATAAATTGTATATTTTGTTCCCTAAAACTTATGATTATAATAAAACAATTTTTATATCTAAGTACCTTTATGTATTGTTTCTTCATTTACTTTATAATTTAGAATAGGTACAAAATAATGGAAGTTGTTGGAGTATTCATTTTCAACTATATAGGGTGAGTATACAGAAAATGGTTGGAGCTGGGCACGGTGGCTCACACCTGTAATCCCAGCACTTTGGGAGTCAAGGCAGGCGGATCACCTGAGGTCAGGATTTGAGATCAGTCTGACCAACATGGTGAAACCCCATCTCTACTGAAAATATAAAAATTAGCTGGGCATGGTGGGGTGTGCCTGTAATCCCACCTACTCTGGAGACTGAGGCACGAGAATTGCTTGAACCCAGGAGGTGGAGGTTGCAGTGAGCTGAGATTGCGCCACTGCATTCCAGATTGGGTGACAGAGCAAGATTCCATCTCAAAAAAAAAAAATAAATAAATAATAATAATAATAAAAGAAAGAAAATGGTTGGAAGGAAGGATTGGGAGCGTGTGCAGTAGTCATCTCTTATCTATGGGGGATACAATCCAAGACACCCCGCATGGGTGCCTAGGACTGTAGATAGTACCAAACCCTATAGGAAAAAACAATATATGTAGGCTTTGGTGTTATCCTATACATATCTATATCTACAGATATATATCTGTGATAAAGTTTAATTTATAAATTAGGCACAGTAAGAGATGAACAATAATAACTAACAGTAAAATAGAACAATTGTAACAATAGTGAAATAGAACAGTTGTAACAATTGTAAAATAGAACAATTGTAACAATATATAGTAATGAAAATTATATGATGTGGTACCTCTCTCTCTCTCTCTCTCTCTCTCTCGAACTATCTTATTGTACTGTACTCACCCTTCTTGTGATCTGTTGATCTGATAACTGAGATGGCTACTAAGTGATTAACGGACAGGTAGCATATATGGCATGGATCTACTAGACAAAGGGACAGTTGATGACCCAGACAGGATGGAGCCAGACAGCACATGATCTCATCATGTTACTCAGAATGGCTTGCAATTTAATATCTATGAGTTCTTTGTTTTTGGGGTTTTCCATTTAATATTTTCAGACCACTGTTGACTGTAGGTAACTGAATCCACAGGAATTAGAATACTATATTCTTACTGTTTCCCTTACTTCTTGGAATTAATATCTTAGATTTGAAATGGCATAGAAAAATGGTGGAATATGAGGAGAAATTGTTTTCATGCAAACTTCTTGAAAGTTAGCGTCTGTGCCGCTCACCTTGCCTCCATTTCCATATGAATTTGTTTGTTGATGGAGTAAAATTCAGATATATATTATGTTTTAAAGTATAATATTACTAACCTCACATGATTGTATTTCGTGTGCAAATAATTTAATTTGGATTCTGCTATTTTTTCTACTAAGATTAATTTTTCTTATATGAAAAAGTGGAAGTTCTGTGGTTGGATGTTTAGAAATTTTATAACTTGTGGCTACTACAGTGAATCTTAATAAGTGAGATAATTTTCTTCTGCTTAAATAACTTTGAAACTCCTAGAATTGTATCTAATCCTTTGAGTTTTCTGAAAATACAGTTGAATGTGCATAAAATTATTCATGAAAATGAGTGATTTAGTCTCAAGCAATATGTGAGTGCCCAAGTTCAATGTTATATAAACTGCTTTGAGCTTAAAGCATGACTTCTCTTCACAAGGTAACATTTCTTTTATACTTTTCATTGAACATATTTGAAAGCAATAAATATAGTAGAGTAGAAGTAAAAGGAATGAATTACTTAGATTTTTTACTGCTTCCTTAGTCTCTTTGAGGATCATGGGGTTTATGGAATGTTTTGGAAGTAAATTTGATATGACTATTATATAGTATATCAGTTTACTGTATATCAGGTAGTTATTTTACTGATCACCTTTTGTTAAGTGCCTTACAGATACTGCCATTTAATGTTTACAACAATTCTGTTATACAGAGGAATAAACTAAGATTTACAGCTAATAATCTTTAACTTAGATCTAGAGGATAAAAGAAGACATTTATGCAGCCAACAGACACATGAAAAAATGCTCATCATCACTGGCCATCAGAGAAATGCAAATCAAAACCACAATGAGATACCATCTCACACCAGTTAGAATGGCGATCATTAAAAAGTCAGGAAACAACAGGTGCTGGAGAGGATGTGGAGAAATAGGAACACTTTTACACTGTTGGTGGGACTGTAAACTAGTTCAACCATGGTGGAAGTAAGTGTGGCGATTCCTCAGGGATCTAGAACTAGAAATACCATTTGACCCAGACATCCCATTACTGGGTATATACCCAAAGGACTATAAATCATGCTGCTGTAAAGACACATGCACACATATGTTAATTGCGGCACTACTCACAATAGCAAAGACTTGGAACCAACCCAAATGTCCATCAATGATAGACTGGATTAAGAAAATGTGGCACATATACACTATGGAATACTATGCAGCTATAAAAAATGATGAGTTCATGTCCTTTGTAGGGACATGGATCAAGCTGGAAACCATCATTCTGGGCAAACTATCGTAGGGACAAAAAACCGAACACCGCATGTTCTCACTCATAGGTGGGAATTGAACAATGAGAACACTTGGACACAAGAAGGGGAACATCACACACCAGGGCCTGTCGTGGGGTGAGGGGATGTGGGAGGGATAGCATCAGGAGATATATCTAATGTAAATGACGAGTTAATGGGTGCAGCATACCAACATGGTACATGTATACATATGTAGCAAACCTGCACGTTGTGCACATATACCCTAGAACTTAAAGTATAATTAAAGAAAGAAATAAATAAGAAATTCTAGTGCATCCTGCTTGATGCTGAAGATGTCTTGCTGATAAGATGCAGTTGAAACAAACCACTATGCCTGGAAATGTGGACTTGATCTCAACTATAAGATTCACTTTAAGATGTCCTAATGTCATATTAATCCTGATCTAGTAGTTTCACTCTAATTATAATTTATTTACTAGAGTGTATGGGATTTAATGTATGGGATTTTGGTTGACTTAAACCATCTAATGGCCTACTGTCATTTATTAATTTTTCTTCATTAGGTAGTTATTCATTTAGAGAGTTATTCACTTGAGATTTTGCTTGTTATATATCCCCTTGATATTAAAATATTTTAAACAAAACTCAAGTATATTGAAATAAATTGTCATTGAATTAAAGTGACCAAATTTCTTGATCTGATAAAGCAAAAATAGATGAAGGATTTTAAAGATACCAAAATATTTGCTCAATTTTGGATTTTGACAGTTTTTTAAAAAAAAAACTATTCAGAAAGCCTTAATTTATTCATTTTTTTCTCCCTTCCCTTCCCTCCCATCCCCTTTTCTTTTCTTTTTCTTTTCTTTTCCCTTCTCTTCTCTTCTCTTTTCTTTTCTTTTCTTTTCTTCTTTCTTTTTTTGATAGAGACTTGCTCTATTGCCCAGGCTGGAGTGCAGTAGTGTGATCTCGGCTCACTGCAAACTCTGCCTCCTGAGCTAAAGCCATCCTCCCACCTCAGCCTCCCAAATACTGGGACTACAGGCACACACCACCATGGGCGGCTACTTTTTGTACTTTTTGTAGAGATGGGATTTCACCATTTTTCCCAGGCTGGTCTCGAACTTGTGAGCTCAAGTCATCTGCCCGCCTCTCCCTCCCAGGATGTTGGGATTACAGGCGTAAGCCATGGCACCCAGCCCCTTAATTTTTTTATTCTTAATTTTAATTCAGTTTAACTGGAAATAATGCAACCATGCACTTGTGCTCATGTTCTTTTTCTCTTTTTCTGTAAATTGTGTTTTTAGTTTTATTCTTGAATCATTATTGTTCTGCTTTATAATGTTATTGTTAAATACTTATGGCCGAAGGGATTTATTGGTACAGGTAGGCAACCAGATATAGGGCCAAAAGAGCTTTCTTTGCCATTTCCAGCTTAGAAAATTAAGGAAGAAGATCCTGGTTGGCCTGTCTTAGGTCACATGGAAACCCTTGTATCAATGTCTATGGAGTGCTGCAATGTGATTGAGCAACACCGTAATTATATGCTCATTCTTAAGGTCAGGATATCTTCTGTAACCAGGTAACAGGAGAAGGGTAACCACCATTACCCACTTATTGTCCACATATTATGTGCCTATTTTTTGACAACATTTTGGAGTTTTGGGCTCAGTAATAATTAGCAATTAGTTTACTGACTCCAGTGGATAATCTGAGGATCATAGACTGACAGGGGCTTTGCTTCTGTTCCTTGAACCTAGAGACTACATTGTTCTTCCTCAGTACAAGTGAAGAAATGGCTAAAATAAATGTAGTAGTACTGTGTGTACATTTGTTTGTGTGTGTGTGTGTGTGTATATATATATATATACACGCACATATATATGTATCTGTGTGTGTCACAGATATATATATATCTGTCATAAAGAATTAACTAGGCCAGGCATGGTGACTCATACATGTAATCTCAGCACTTTGCATGGTCAAGCTGGAAGGATCACTTGAGTCCAGGAGTTTGAGGCTGTAGTAAGCTATGATCACACTACTGCACTCCAGCCTGGGCAACAGAGTGAGACCGTGTCTGTAAAAACAAACATCAAAACAAATGAAAAGAATTTGCTATATCATTAAATTATAAGTATTGAACAATATCATTAAAGGATAAAGTTTTTGAATTAATACATTTATTGTCTTATTTATCTTTATCGATAATTATATATTTCTTTACCTTAAACTATATGTTATTATAATCATTTTAAAGATTCATTAATTTATAAAATATTCATCTTAGTAGCTTCTCCAGCTCATCATTATTTAACTACAAATCTGAATTTTAACCTAATACCTAAGAATACTACGCTACACATCTCCCCAAAAGACACACCTTGCTTTTTATAGTATTTTAATTCTCACGGTAGTTGTTTCATATACATATTAGTTGGTTGTAACTGTTTTTGGGGGTTTTTCAGCCACACTTGAACAATGGCCAATTGCTTAGATCTGTTATGTTTTGAGGGTTTTAAAATTTATTTATGTAGGCTGGGCGTGGTGGCTCATGCCTGTAATCCCAACACTTTGGGAGGCTGAGGCGGGCGGAAGACCTGATGTCAGGAGTTGGAGACCAACCTGGCCAACATGGCGAAACCCCGTCTCTACTAAAAATACAAAAATTAGCCAGGTGTGGTGGCGGGCACCTATAATCCCAACTACTGGGGAGGCTGAGGCGGGAGAATCACTTGAACCTGGGAGGTGGAGGTTGCAGTGAGCTGAGATTGCGCCACTGCACTCCAGCCTGGGCGACAGTGAGAGACTCCGTCTCAAAAATAAATAAATAAATAAAATAAAATTTATCTATGTAATATTCATTGGCTATGTTATAGTTGTGAATGCATTTTTTTTAAAGTAGGGTTTATTTTTTAGAGCAGTTGTAGGTTCATGGCAAAATTAAGCAGAAAGTATAGAGATTTCCCATACATTCCTTGCCTCTGCATACTGTACAGCCTCTTTCACTACCAAAATCATGCACCAGAGTGGTACACTTGTTAAAACTATTCAACCTACATTGACACATCCTAATCACCTGAAGTTCATAGTTTACATTAAAGTTCACTCTTGGTATTGTACCTTATATGGATTTTGAGAAATTTAAATGACATGTGTTCACCATTCTAGAATCTTACAGAGTAGTTTCACTGCTCTTAAAATATTCTCTGCCTTATCATTCCTGCTCACTTAACCCCTGGCAAACGCTGATCCTTTTACTGCCTATAGTTTTGCCTGTTCCAAATTATATTCTAATTATATTTGTCATATAATTGGAATCATACAGTATGTCAGTATGTAGCCTTTGTAGATTGTCTTCTTTCACTTACTATTGTATGTTTAAGGTTCTTTCATGTTTTTTTTCATGGCGTAATATCTCATTTCTTTTTAATGTTGATTAAAATTCCTTTATCTGGAGGACCACAGTTTATCCATTCGGCATCTACTGAAGGAAATCTTGGTTGCTTCCAAGTTTTGACAATTATGAATAAAGCAGCTATAAACATCCATATACAGGTTTTTGTGTAGACATAACATTTCAACACATTTAGGTAGATACCAAGGAAGGCAATTTCTGGATCATATGGTAAGAATATGTTTTGTTTTGTAAGAAACCGCTAACCTGCCTTCCAAAGTGGCTGTACCCTTTTGCATTCCTGCCAGCAATTAATGAGGGTTTCTGTTGCTCAACATCCTTACCATTATTTGGTGCTGTCAGTGTTTTGGATTTTGGCCTTTCTCATAGGTGTATAGTAGTGACTTATTTTAATTTGCCTTTTTCTGATGACATATGATGTGGAACTTTGTTTTACATGGCCACGTGTTTGTTTTTGTTAATTCACTTAATCAAGAAATAGTTATTGAGTACTACACACACACACACACACACACACACGCACATCCCCAATATATACTTTTATAAAAGAAATTTTATGTATGTAGGTGTGATTTTCTTGTAGGCAAGGAAATAACTTGCTTGTAGTATTTACAGGAAGGTCTTTTCATTGTATGTATGTTTTGTATAAATTGTGACTTAATCTCATATTTATCCCAACCTGTAGGTTTATAATTACACATACATATAATACTGGATGTAAAGTATTAAAATATGGGAAAAGCTATGTAAATTATCTGTTAAAACTTGGTAGGAAGGTTTGTGCTTAATAGATGGCTTCTTTTTGTTAATAAACATTTACTGGGTTTTTTAAAAAACGCAAATGATACAAGCTTATTTTTAGAAAATTTGCAAAATACACATAAGAATAAAGAAAACAAAAAGGAACTATAATCTTAAAATTAAATCACCGATTAAAATTTTGCTATCTATTTTAATATGTTTTTGCAGATGTTTATCCATATATGTATGTTTTTATAAACATCTTCCTTCTCCTTCTACAAAATGGATTATGCTATATATATTTTGTTTTGATTATTATTTATGATAGACTTTTGGATATTGTTATTTAAGTTTTCCCTCTGTTATAAACAATCTTTCAATGACTGTCCTTATTTCTTATTAGGAGCACATACGTGATCCCTTTGCTTAAATTTCTACAAGTGAAATTTCTTTATATAAGGACATGTAGAATGTTAAGGAACACATAAAATGCCCTCCAAAAAAGACAGCATCAATTTCATTCTCAATAGCAATCTATTCGAGTTTTAAATCTCTAAACCTTATTTATACCAGGTATTTTATAAAGTACTTGGCCTTACAATTCTTATTTTAACGTATGCCACTTAATTTTTTAAATTACAAATTATTCATGCTCTTTGTAACAGCCAAATAATGTATACATATAAATAAAGAAAAAAAGTCTCCTTTTCAGTCTCTCCCCAACTTGTTACCCCCTTTTAGACCTTATATAACAGGTGTTAAAAATTTGGTTTTATTCTTCACAAATTTATTTGTGCTTATATAGTTATACAAAGTGTGTGTTCAAATTTTAACATGTATGGCTTTTTGTATTCAATTTTTTAAAAATTTAGCTCCAATTTTATTTTAATGTGGGTAATTTCCTTTGGTTTTTCTTTCATTTTACTTATATTTTCCAAATTTTTCTTCATCTGGGTCTAATTTAAACAATTATAAAGTTCTCTCCCCCTCCTTCATCTGCCTTTTTCAGAAGCGCTGTATACTTCTGGGATGTTTAGTCCCTTCTTACATTCTTGAGTATTTAATGATACTTGTATTAGAGTCTCTTTCAGATTGTTCTATTATCTGAAATTCTTAACATTTTAGTCTTCTTTTCTGATGTGTCTAATGACCCTTGCTTATAGTGGATTGTTTTCTCTTGCTGATAATTTTGGACCGTGAACTCATCTTCAGTGATACTTTATCTTTTGGAGTTCTTTGAGATCAGAGTTAGGGGAGTAGTTCTCTAAAGCAAGCTTGCCTCGACTCTTACCAGGAACCTAGTGACATCATGATTAGTTCTGTTGTTTAGGGACTCCCTGTCAGTCCATTGTTAAAATTTATGCCTTAAATCTGTGCTTGGCACAAGTATGATGTTTAATTTTTTCAGAGGACGCTTTTCTTTTCCCCAGATTCCAGGTATATTTGTTGCTTCTTGTGAGCATGGGCACTTTTTTCTGGTTCATATTTTTGCTGATAATGTAATTCTTTAAGGGCCCAAGTTTTAGAAAGAAAGAAATCTCATTGTTAATATTTCTCCTTATGTTGGCTCTGGTAGGTTGTGCCCTAGGTTACCATGACTGTTTTCCTCTAAGGCAGCCATAGCTGGTTTTAATGCCACTCTGGTTTTCAATTCCCTCTCTTTTTCTGATGCTTGAGGACCTTTTATCCAAGATTTTAGATATTTGTAGCTGGAATGTTTTGCAAATTAGTCTTTCATCTTCCATTTTGCTAGAACTGAGTCACCAATTGCTGATTTTCTATCTTAATTTCCTGCAAGTTGGTAATTGTGTTCCATAGACAAAAAGATTAATAATGATTAAATAAAATGTAGGATCTGTTTTATTCATTATTAGTACTAATAAAATGATAATAACTAATGTTTATTGGGCTTTTAGAGTGTGCTAGGTACCATGCTAAGTGCTTCAGATACATTATCTAATCTAATTATTAAAATAATGCAGTGAGGTAGATAGTATTTAATATTATTGTCCCCTGTTACAGAGAAGGAAACTGAGGTCAAGAGAGATGATGTAATTTGTTTCTGGCTAAGGTCACCTGGCTAGTAAAATAGGAGGGATGGAATTTGTATCCAGTTTCTTGATTCTGGACCTGTGTGGGTTCTTTTTTTCTTTTTTTTGACACGGAGTTTCACTCTTGCTGCCAAGGCTGGAGTATGCAATGGGGAGATCTTGGCTCACTGCAACCTCTGCCTCCAGAGTTGAAGTGATTCTCCTGCCTCAGCCTCCTGAGTAGCTGGAACTATAGGTGCATGCCATCACACCCAGCTAATTTTTGTATTTTTAGTAGAGACAGATTTTCACCATGTTGGCCAGGCTGGTCTCGAACTCCTGACCTCAGGTGATCCGCCTGCCTTGGCCTCCCAAATTGCTGGGATTACAGGCATGAGCCACCATGCCCGGCCCTGTGTGGGTTCTTAATGCCCATGTAATGAGACTGTTCTTATAAGAAATACTTGTTATCCACCTGCCTATTGTAGGCAATAGGGTTGCAGTGGAGAACAAGGCCTACCCAGTCTCATGGAGAGTAGAGTTAGTATACTGTGTGGATTAAAAACATTCTTCCCATAAATGGAAACAAGTTTGTTTATTTCCACAACATTTAAAAGATGAAAACATCAAATCTTATTTTGCATAGGTACCCTGTATTTAAGAGTGGTGTTTTTGATACATCATGTTACAATTATATCTTATCCATTTCCATACTATATGTCTGACACAGTATTGTTTTACCAGAAAGATGTTTTATTATATTTTAATAAAGACATAATTTTATTTACTCAATTTTGTATGCCATATATAAACTTGTGGCTCTTATTTAATTTAATGTGTTCTTAAAAATTGGACCAATTCTTACTTATGGAAAATAATTAGTTTTCAGTTCTTCGTAAATATATTATTTAATTTCAAAGAGTTGAAGTCAAAGAGTATGATCCTCCTAAGACTACCGGCAGTAGAATGTATGCGGCGTATTATTGAATTCACTTCCTACATTCTTTGACTTTGTTTCTTCCTTCTTTCTTTTTATTTTGTCTTTTAGATTGCTCCTGAAAGTCTGAATCTTAATTTCTACCTTATTTTTCTATCTTCCCTTCTTTTTTTCCTCCTTCCTTTACTGAGAAATTTCTGAGCATAATCTGTGTTGTAGTTTTCTGATAAAGTAGATATGACCTTCTCCTTTGATAACTCTCATTCTATGTGATTTGGTGTCTTTTTGATACCTATTTATTGACAGCCTGTTTTTGGTTCTGCTTTTGTTTTACCTGTGAAGTACTGGGTTATCTGATAGTTTTTTCTGTATTATCTAACCTCAGTTAGTTACTGATGTTTTAACTTTCTAAGTGATAACACATTGAAGGAATTATTTGTTGTTTGGGCTTATTTGGTATAACTTTTCTTCTTGTGTGGAAAATGAAGAGTTCATTACAGTTTCCTGTTTGATTTAGGAAATTAATCTATCTAGTAAGGAGAAAATAGTTGTCATAATTGCATGTAGTCACCCATATGTTTAAACCTACACAGTGACAAACTGAAGATTGCTAATGCATGGAGTGGATTTGGTGGATAATGACTAATCAAATTTCACAATTGTATTAATGTTTCACCTGGCTAAGTTATTTTTGTTTTGTTTTTTAATGACATGGGCCCACTGCATAATTGTTAGTGCTTTGTCCAAAAATTTGATCACTTACTTACTCTGACCCCACCCCTGACTTGAAGTGTTTCTAAGATGTAGAAAGCAATCTGAATAGTAATTTCTTACATCGATAAAAAAGTAGGTCATATGAAGACAGAATAGAGATTTTTGTGTGCCAAATTTTAACGACTATGCTTTTCCAAAGACACAAATTTTTAAAAGGCAAGATAATATCTGTTATTCTTTGCAGGCTGATCAGTTGATGTTCGCTTTGCATTTTGTTCGAGGCATGCATCCTGAACTTTTTCAAGAAAATGT
This sequence comes from Pan paniscus, assembly GCF_029289425.2. NCBI lineage: Eukaryota > Metazoa > Chordata > Mammalia > Primates > Hominidae > Pan > Pan paniscus. The sequence goes on from NC_073258.2 coordinate 104,076,153, forward strand.
AAGTCAAATTAAAGGAGAGAAATTTTACAGTAACATAGAAATTTGTTAATGGGTGGATTTATGTTTAGATTAGAAATTATTTAGGCTAGAAATTATATATCAACCTATTAATCTTTTACTAAGTTAGAAATGTAGTATAAAATGGTGATTTCTAGTTCTACTTCCCTGTGGATGAGCCTAACATTCCAGAATGATGGTAAGGCAGGGAAAGAAATCTACCAAGCTGCCTACATTTTTCTGAACCCAAGTTCACTTACTTAGGGCAACAGAAGAGTCAGTCTTCTTATTTTCCTGGCCTAGGTAGTAGAGCTCATAAATAGAAAAAGTGAGACAATATTGGTACAAAACTACATTATTTATTGCTTCCACTGAACTGTCAAGAGGCAGCAGGTGAGGCATGAGGATGGGCAGTTCTCAGAAGTTTTCCTGAACCTACAGGTTTATGTTAATCTTTTTATGTATAATTTGTCTTCCTTGTTTATTATCTCATTTCTAGTCTGCCATGTAACCCCTTCTCAAACTTTAAAAGGACCTCCCTTGAGCTGGAGCTAACGAGACCATTTCTTGTCTGCTTACAATTTAAAAAAAAAAGTTATTTGCAAGTAATTTTTCTCATTATGATGCTGTTATCATAAAGTGAGATTCCAGTAGCCAGGGTGTCAAGGGATGGTATATGGACAGTGCAACTTTGACTTACTTTACTCTACTTGGTCAAATTTTAACTATTTTCTGGTTCCCTTCATTTGAATATAATAGTTAAAATAATGCAGACCATTCACAGTTCTCCATATGTTCTCCCTTTGTTTTTCTCTGACTCCACATGCACTGGCTAACTTGGATAGTTTCTGCTGAATTTATTAATTTGGTCCCGTTTATTCCTGCTGTTAACTTTGATGTCTTTTCCTCCTCTTATCTAATGTTTTCCACTATGATCAGTATGTTCCATGAAATATATATATTCCTTATTTTTCTCTCCTAAAGTATAAACAAATTGTCATTGGGGAAGGAGAACACTTTTCTCTGACTCACATAATGTGTAGTAATCATTCATATTTTACTTATTTGTGGCTGCATAATTCTAATAGGAAGAGTGTGTGGCCAGGGTGAGCGAAGGCAGAAAATATGTTGCTTTGGTAGTTTTTCCACATTGCTCTCAAATTTTCATATATTTTGCTTATTTACTGGCCTGTGTGTGACAGTAGTCACACAAATAGTACCTGTTGTTGTCTAACTTGGGGATGCCATGGGGAAGGTGTAGATTTTCTTGGCACTGGATTCTGCAACACTTGATTAATCTTAATTCTATGGCAAAAAAAAAAAAGATTAATGGCATCTTCTCCCAATCAGTGAGAAAAAAATGCGTTAATGGAATTACTTTTCTCAATATTTCCTACCAGATACCATTTTTAAATTTTTGGGTGCACCTTACTTCTTACTTATTAGCAACAAATAGCCTGTGGAAAAACAATTAACAGGTAGTGACAAATGTTAAGTGAACATGACATTTAAATTTTTAGACATTGAGTCTCATATATATAATGGAGTTGTTTTGTTTTAATAAAATTATTCTTAGTAGATTTCATATTAATATTTTATGTTGTCACATTAATTCATTCTTGATAATGTTAACATACTAGAAGAAGTGGTAAGATGGAAATGAGTATCTGCTTAGAAAAATGCATTTTAAGCAATCTTATAAGGAAAGTTAGACAATTTTGTTGACTGGTTATCATTTTATATTTTTGTGTTCCTATATTTTTATTCAATAGGAATGGGATACGTTTACAGGTGTGGTTGTTGGAGACATGTTACGGAAAGCTGTAAGTTAAAATAACGAAATCTATTTTGCTCTTAAAGAAAATATTTCTGGCTTTTTGTTCATGAGGTATAATTTGCTTCAGAGGTGTTCTAAATTATTGTTGAAGTTATAGTTTGATTAGAAGAATATATTCTGGCCTCTTAAGTATTTCCTATAAAATAGACAAGTATATTTGTTTACTTTGAAGACGTATATTCTGAGAATAATATGTCACACTAATGAATTAATGCAGTTTCTTTTTCTCAGTATATGTATTTTATTCCAAGGATAATTTTATAATCTTTAAGAAAATCAAATCTTATAACTTGAAAATTTTTCTTATATACTTGGAGTTTAAAAATTACATTTTAGAACTTTTAATAACTTCATTCAAATTTAGCTTTTTTTCTAGTAATTTCCTATTTGAATAATGAATAATAGTCTTCCAGCAGTACACCCAAAATATAACACGGAACCTAGATCATGTCTGAAATGTAAGATATAATTTTTAAAAATGTAACTTTTATGACAGTTCCTCATGACATTTGAGTTTTTCTGAAGTTTCATGAAAGATTAAGCACAATGAAAAAATGATTGCAACATTTTCCTAAATGGTTCTCAGTCCCTTATATTACATAGAATTTTACCATGGTGACTTGTAAAATACATAAAAATATAAAGAAATAATGCATAGAATGAATTTTTTTTCAAAATAATAAAATAGCTAATCAATTGCTATTTTTTAAACTCTGAATTTTACCAAGTATACTAAGGAAAATAATTGCTTTTATTAAAGGACTCTCAACAAAAAATACGTGATCAGCTTCCGTCTTGGATAGATCAGGAACGAAGCTGGGCCGTGGCAACATTAAAGGTATTCCTTTTCTACTATGAGACATGTTTTAATTTCTTCTGTATTTGCATTGTTTCTGTTGATACTTTGTGCTCCTTATTCGTAATCAGTGTTAACATTTTTAATAGGATGTAAGTTCCCCCAGTAAAAAGTTACCAAAGAATTATTGTGATTAGTCCTTTAACCAGTAATTATTAAACCTTTCATTTATGAAATAGCATGCCTTCCAAATACAGTATTTTCTTTCTCTCCCTTCCCACCCCAGCCACCATGGTAAGTTAGGCTATGAGAATGGTGACATGGGGGAAGAAAAAGCAATTTAGAAGCTTAACTCTCAACAATTCTGTGTTCTTCAACTACTCAGGCTAAAATGTTGTTTTTGTGGGGAATGAAAGACAAGCCTATGCATATATGTTTCCATCCTTCCGTTCCTTCCCCTGCTTTTCTTCACAACTGTTGTATCATTATAACAGCACCTGATAAAAACGGTAAGAATAGCTAGCATTTACTGATGGCTTACTATGTTCAAGGCATTATACAGAATTTTAAAATGTATTGTCTCACTAAATATTTTCAATAACATCATGAGGTAGCTATTGTAATTTTCCTTGTGTCACAGATGAGGAAATTAAGGCACATAGAGATATAGTAACTTGTTTATGGTCACTTAGGAAGTAGAGCCAGGATTTAAAACTGTTTCTTGTTGCACAGTCTGGGCTCTTCACCACTACTGTTTACTGCCTTCACTTCATAAACATTGGTTGAGTAAAAGAAATGAAAAAAAGGGGGGGGAAATTCTGCTATATATCCTCCATTTTTTTTTCATTAATCATTTATTTGGTGCTTACTACCAGTTGGCATAATGCTAGTGACAGTCTTTACTTGATCAAACTTTAGTCAGGCTCTTGAACCTTCTTCTAGGCCCACCTGTGCACTTCCTTGTAAAAGCTGCTTTTAACAGGAACCCTGCAAAGTTGGTTTAGTGAGAATTTCTTAATCTTCCGTATCTGATTACCCTTGATATCTAATCAGATTCCTCATTCCCCACCATTCCCCAGGTGATTCTGATGACTTTGGCCTGTCTTCAGGAAGAATCCCATTAGGTTGGTTTAGCCAGAAATCCCTGTACCCCTGATATTTCCTCTTAGTAATTTCCATCCACTGACCTCACTTTGCTCCTTGGCTATAAATTTCCACTTGCCCATGCTATATTCAAAAGTGAGCCCTGCTCTGTACTGAAGTTTCTTTTCGCCTATTGCTTCCTCTATTGTAATAGTCCTGAAAAAAATCTGTTTTTAATGCTTTAACTACTGACAAGCTCTGGTTTTTTGTTTATACCAGTGGAATGACAGGTGTATGTTTTGTAATATTAAGAGACTCTGCCATGAACAAACTTACATTGTAGAGAGCATATCAAATAATTACCTTGTCATAATGGTTGACAGTATACAAGGTAGCCAAATACATGATGATAATATAATGTGTAGCACACCTACATTAGCAATGATGGGGCCTTGTATACTAAATGTCAATTAAGTTAACAGACCACCATCAAGCATTACTTTAATAGGCTTAGATCATTTATTAAAAAGTAATTAAATTGAAATGTAATTTATTTTCTGCTATTTAATTTAAGTTACATAATGAAATTTGAGCAATATAATGGATTATTTTTATATGAATATAGATGTTTGGATAATGCATTTTTATATACTTGATTTATGTTCATATTATATGAAGTTCTATACTGAAGATATAGGTCTTCTAAATTTCTCATTTGTTTTCAATGAAAATTCTTCACCTTTACAGATTTACATTTCTGATCTTACACCCCACTCTTGAAAAATTTGGGAAAAGAGAACACTGTTTGAGGTAGAGGGATTAATGTGTTTGGGAAAGCCTCTGAAAGATGATATTGTTTAAAGTGAATATTGAACGTGGAATAGAAATTTGTGAGGTAGCAAAGAGGGTTAGAACATTTAGAGACAAATAGAGGCATTTACAAATAGAGGCATAAACAAATAGGGTTTAGAAAAACATTCTTTGTTTTTGGATTTGATACTGTTTTAGAAAAACAGAGCTTGACAGAATTTAAAACTGAAGATAAGTTTTATTGCCATAGGGGAAAAGAGATGTCAGTATAGTACTGGGCTCAATTCTGAATATAGCATGGACAAGTGGGAATTTGTACCCAAGAAGCAGGGTAAGGATTAGTGCTGGGGGTCAGTGAATAGAAAACTATTAAGTGGAAATGTCAGTGGCAAGTGGGGATTCTGGCTAAACTGATTTAGCTGGTGAAGGCAGATCAAGATGATCAGACACCAACAGATAACAAGGGTGGGAGAGGAGGAATTTTTCTTTTTTTCTTTTTTCTTTTTTTTTTTTTTTTCGAGACAGAGTCTCGCTCTGTTACCCAGGCTGGAGTGCAGTGGTGTGATCTCGGCTCACTGCAACTTCTGCCTCCCGAGTTCAAGTGATTCTCCTGCCTCAGCCTCCCAAGTAGCTGTGATTACAGGCGCCCACCACCAGCCTGACTAATTTTTTTTGTATTTTTAGTAGAGATAGGGTTTCACCATGTTGGCCAGGCTGGTGTCAAACTCCTGACCTCAGGTGATCTGCCCGCCTCAGCCTCCCACAGTGCTGGGATTACAGGCGTGAGCCACTGTGCCCGGCTGAGAGGAGGAATTTGATTGGATATTCAAGGTAGGGATTCTTGCTAAAGTTACTTAGCAAAATTCTTATTAAAATAGGATACTTACAAGGCAGGACACAAAGCCCCTGATTGAGGCCTAGTCAAAGAGAGCTCAGAGGAGCCTGACCAAAGTTTTGACAAAGAGAGTCTTTGTTAATATTAATATGAAATTTGACATACTTAACTTGACAATCCTTAAAATTTGCACTTGATCTTAATGACAGCATTTGTTTCCTTCACAAGGTGGAGATAGCTAGGTACAAATGGTTTTACATAGAGAAAAGATTAACTCATGAGTACTGATTTAGTACTACTTTGGAAGTGTATTTTAATTCTGGCTTTAATATTAGGTGAGTTTACCATAGAGTTGCCAACCTAGAAATAATTAGACAAGGCAACACAAAGTAGAAGAGTAATAAACATCAACCAATAATTGGTTCTCACTTTTAGTTTTTTTAAAAATAAATATATGTGCTTATATTTGCTTATAGCTCACTGTATATGGCCATTTTTATTTTTTAGATTGCTCTCCCCAGTCTTTATCAGACCCTCTGCTTTGAAGATGCAGCTCTGTGGCGTACTTATTATAATAATTCAATGTGTGAGCAAGAGTTTCCATCTATCCTTGCAAAGAAAGTTTCCTTATTTCAGCAGGTAAAATTTAGTGTTATCTAAATGCAAAAAAGTGTTTAATGTTTCTCTTATTATTCAGAAGCCATTTAAAGGAAAGCTTTGCTTTTAGAGTGTTACTTTACCTTTAATGGCGTATTTGGGGAAGGGCTTGATGCTTTTGCCACCTTATTGACAATTAAATCACGCCAAAGTTTCTGGGTCTGGTTTCTCTCTCACTGTGGCTTTTTTTATTCCTTTTGTCTCAGACCCGAGGGGGATTTTGTAATAGGAAAAATGTATTTCAGAAAGAAACTAAGGTACAAATTGTACAAGTTTTACAATCATTTCCCAGAGTTATTTTTAAGGAAAAGACCTAATAGTGAGTAACAGGGGATTTTTCCCATTCTATTTTAAAATAGAATGTTGAAACCTACTGGCAGGTTCCGCTCAAACTTTTTTGCTAGTCAAAAAGCTTAGAGTGGGAGAGCTCTTCAGAAGTTGATGCTCCAGAAAATGACCTTTCCATTTATCTCTTCTCTGGATCTAACCCCTTTGTGTCTCCATATACAGTGAATTCTATTTCCCCAAAAGTGCTTAAACAAAAAGGAAAATGACTAAGAAAAAATTGATTTGAAAACTTAAACATCTAGGAATATCATAGATATGCATGAATCAGTAGTCCCAGCTACTTGGGAAGCTGAGGTGGAAGGATCACATGAGCTCAGGATTCGAGGCAGCAGTGAGATGTGATTGCACCACTGCACTCCAGCCTGGGTGAAAGGGCAAGATGCTATTTCTATTTTTTTTTAAAGGTAAAAATAGTGATTTGAAAATTTTAGGGAGGATTTCTGGTTTCTGGGCCTCTGTTTGCTGTCAACAGAAATGCCTCATCTACATACCATGATTTTCACCTGCCATTTAGCCTTTTATTAGATCCAGAAGATGTTTCTAACCCTATGTTTACTTTTGATGATAGGTTTGAGGAAGTAAATGGATTTCAGTAATATTTTTGATATATACTTGCTATATACTTATTGTGACAGTTTAAAGCACAGTAAATAATATGGAACAATGATAAGTGTTCCCATATTTAGTAAACATTTGTTTAATTAGTTAACATTAATTATTGTTTAGTTAAAGTAGTTGCAGCAACTTTATTCTTTAAAAATATTCTGCATTTTATTTTAAGATTCTTGTAGTACAGGCGCTAAGACCGGACAGATTGCAAAGTGCCATGGCTCTTTTTGCATGTAAAACTCTGGGTAAGTGTGATGCTTTTCAAGAACTAGACCACTGACCTGAATTATTTGTTTTTAATTTACCTTTCATTTTATGTTAGCCTGAGTTTAGAAATGTTATAATGTCTCTTTTATTCATTCTGTTTATTTATCTTCCAATCTCTACCTGTTTTAGAAAAATAATTCTCGGCTGGGCATGGTGGCTCATTCTGTAACTGCCCAACAGGTTCACCTTGCCTGCTGCCTAGACAGAGCTGATTTAGCAAGACAGAATTGCCATGGAGAAAGAGTAATTCACACAGAGCCGGCTGTGCGGGAGACCAGAGTTTTATTATTACTCAAATCAGTCTCCCTGAGCATTGGGGGTTACTATTTAAAGATGATTTGGTGGGTAGGGGCTTGGGAAGTGGGAAGTGCTGATTGGTCAGATTGGAGATGGAATCATAGGGGTTTTCAAGCGAGGTTTTCTTGCTGTCTTCTGTTTCTAGGTGGGATCACAGAAATGGTTAGGTTTTACAGTAGTGGTGTTATCCCCAGGAGCCATTTGGAGACGTTCAGACTCTTGCAGCCACAGGCTGCATTGCCCCTAAACCATAATTTCTGATTTTGTAGCTAATTTGTTAGTCTGCAAAGGCAGACTAGCCCCCAGGCAAGAAGGGGGTCTTTTTGAAAAAGGGCTGTTAAGAATTTTGTTTCAGAGTCGAATCGAAACCACCTTTGCAAAAATTAAAACTGAGGAAATTATGACAGTGAAAGAGCTCAGGCCAAACTGACTCCATCTTGCTTCTAACCTATAAACTATCCTTGTTCATTCTTGGGCACAGGCAGAACTAACCTTGGGAAGGAATTTAGTTTATGGTTTAACTCTGAAACAATATTGATAATAGCCCTTTCCCAAAAAGACCCACTTCTTGCCTGGGGATAAGTCTGCCTTTGTAGGACTAGTAGGTTCGCTATGAGATTATAAATTATGGTTTAGGTACTGGGTGTGGTGGCTCATGCCTGTAATCCCAGCACTTTGGGAGGCCAAAACGGGCAGATCACTCGAGGTCAGGAGTTCAAGACCAACCTGCCCTACATGGTGAAACCCCGTCTCTACTAAAAAAAAAAAAAAAAAAAAAGAGAAAGAAAAGAAAGTAAAAGAAAGATTAGCCAGGCGTGGTGGCGAGTGCCTGTAATCCCAGCTCCTCGGGAGGCTGAGGCAGGAGAAATGCTGGAACCCAGGAGGCGGAGGTTGCAATAAGGAGATATCATACCACTGCACTCCAGCCTGGGCAACAGAGCAAGACTCAATCTCAAAAAAAAAAAAAAAAAAAGAAAATTATGGTTTAGGGGTCATGCAGCCTCGGGCTGCAAGAGTCTGAACGTCTTCAAATGGCTCCTGGGGATAACATCACTATTGTAAAACCTAAGATCAGTAGTTGAGATATTTTGCAGACCCTGCACAAGATGGATCAGCTGACACAACCTAGTCCGGTAATCTGGCTCAACCAATTCTGTGATCCCACCCAGGAATAGAAGACAGCAAGAAAACCTCACTTCACCCCCACTGTGATTCCATCTCCAATGTGACCAATCAGCACTCCCCACTTCCTAAGCCCCTACTCACCAAATCGTCTTTAAAAACTCTGATCCTGAATGCTCAGGGAGGCTGATTTAAGTAATAATAAAACCCCAGTCTCCTGCACAGCCGGCTCTGTCTTGGTAAATCAACTCTGTCTAGGCAATGGGCAAGGTGAACCCATTGGGCACTAAAAAACCATAAGCTAAATTCCTTCCCAAGGATAGTTCAGCCTACATGCAGGAATGAACAAGGTCAGCTTAAAGGCTAGAAGCAAGATGGAGTCGGTTAGGTCTGATCTCTTTCACTGTCATAATTTCCTCAGTTATAATATTAGCAAAGGTGGTTTCAGTACCTGTAATCCCAGCACATTTGGAGGCTGACAGGGGAGGATTGCTTGAGCCCAGTAGTTTGAGACCAGCCTGGGCAGGATAGTGAGACCTTGTCTTTAGTAAATATTGAAAAATGAGCCAGGCACGGTGGCATGTGCCTGTAGTTCCAGCTACTCAGGAGGCTGAAGTGGGAGGATTTCTTGAACTCAGGAGTTCAAGGTTGCAGTGAGCTATGATTCTGTCACCACATCCCAGCGTGGACAGCAGAGCAAGACCTCATCTCAAAGAAAAAAAGAAAAATGATTATCTTTGTTGGATATAACCCATATATAATGTTGAATTAAATTTGACATCCTATATTTAGTAACGATATTTGGACTAGAGTGTTCCTCAATCCAATATGATTGGTGTCCTTACAAGAAGACATCCATGTAAAGACAGACACGCAAGGAGAGTATAATGTGATTATGAAGGCACAGATTCAAGTTGTGCAACTGCAAGCCAAGGAACACTGAAGATTTTTAGGCAACCACGAGAACCTAGGAAGAGATATGGATGTGTTCTTGTAGGGACACCAGTCATATTGGATTGAGGCACACTCTTGTCCAGTATGACCTCATTTGAAGTTAACTAATTCTATTTGCAATGGCCCTATTTTCAAAAAGGTGAACCTTTTGAGGGACAGGGGTTAGACTTCAACCTATCTTTTTTTTTGGGTTGGGGGGAGACACAATTTAACCCATAACACCTACCAACCAAGCTTTTCACATAATGCCTATCTTCTGCCTCACCCATATGCACACAAATATTTTGAGTCACTATTTAGACTGGTCACCTGGTTGGTTAATGATGAGTATATGGAAATAAGTCTGGATATGTTCTGTGCTTTTGCTTACTTATGCAGGGGGAGGAAATGTCACTATTTATTCACCTCTGATAGAATGTTTATGTACCAGATAACTTTTACTCATGTTTGGCAGAGTAATTATCCACCTTTCTTTTGGTTGCAAGTGACAGATACCCATATTAAACTCGCTTAAATGAATAAAGGGAATTTATTAGTTTAAGTATTCAGTACTCAGGAAAGAAGAGATAGGGCTGGCCTTTGGGTTAACTGGACTTAGACAACATCATGACTCAGACAATATCAGGAAACTCTGTCTTTGTCTCAGTCTTGCAGTTTGTCTCTGTGTTTCTCTGCCCCCCACTCCTATCTCTCTCTTTCTCCCTTTTTCTTTGTGTCTTTGTCTCTCTCTTCCTGTCGTGTTGCTTTTAGACTCTCATTTTAATTTCTGCATGTGTGTTGTCCTTAGTCTCAAGGGTTCATAATATTCTGGTTGATAAGACCACTAACTTGCTGAGTTATATTTTAAAGCTTATGATGAAAGGAGAAAGATAACTTTTCCTTCCCAACTTCACCATCAAAAATCCTAGAGAAGGACTCTGATTTACTGAATTTAGGTTACATATCCACCTCTGCAACTAATCACATCAGAAATATGTGGAATTACATTTCTCCAAAAGCAGCCATGGATGGGGGAGTGGTTATTACCAGAAGTGAAGGAGGGGATGCTGGTACAAAACAATAGATATGCATGATAATCAGGCTACATATAACCTGTTTTAATGTTTATATTTATTGATAGTTTGATAGCTGACCTATTAATTTGTAAAGTGCAGCTGGGCATGGTGGCTCATGCCTATAATTCCAGCACTTTGGGAGGCCAAGGTGGGCAGATCACCTGAGGTCGGGAGTTTGAGACCAGCCTGGACAACATGGTGAAACCCTGTCACTACTAAAAATACAAAAATTATCCGGGTGTGTTGGCAGGCGCCTGTAATCCCAGCTACTCAGGAGGCTGAGGTGGGACAATTGCTTGACCCACAAGGCAAAGGGTTGCTGTGAGCTGAGATCGTGTCACTGCACTCCAGCCTGGGCTACAGAGCAAGCCTCCATCTCAATAAATAAATAAATAAATAAATAAATAAATAAATAATTTTTTAAAGTGCATTTTGGTAGTCTAACTCCTTTAAGAGTTATAAGTATACAACTTGATTCTGTAGCTGTTGGAGAAAATGTTCTGTAAATGTCTGTTATGTCTATTTGGTCTATAGTACAGATTAAGTCTAACGTTTCTTTGTTGATTTTCTATCTGGATGATCTGTCTAATGCTTATAGTGGAGTGTTGAAGTGCCCTGCTATTATTGTATTAGAGTCTATCTCTCTCTTTAGCTCTAATAATATTTACTTTATATCTGGATACTCCAGTGTTGGGTGTATAGATACTTACAATTCTTAAGTTCTCCTGCTGAATTGACTTCTTTATCATTATACAATGACTTTGTTGGTCTCTTTCTATACTTTTTGTCTTGAAATCTCTTTTATCTGATATAAGTATAGCTACTTCTACTCTTTTTTTGGTTTCCATTTGCATGGAATATCTTTTTCCATCTCTTCATTTTCAGTCTATATGAGTCTTTATATGTGAACTGAGTTTCTTGTAGGCAGCATAAAGTTGGGTCTTATTTTTAATCTATTCAACCACTGTTTCTCTTTTACTTGGAGAATTTAGTCCATTTGTATTCAGAGTTATTATTGATAGGAAAGGACTCTGGCTATTACAGGAAAGGACTAACTACGGCTATTTTTTTTTTTGTTTTCTGGTTGTTTTGTGTCTTCTTCTTCTTCTTTTTTTTTTTTTCCTTTCTTCCTGTCTTCCTTTGTGTATAAGTGATCTTCTCTGGTAGTATATTTTAACTTCTTGCTTTTTTTTATGTGTGTATACATTATAAGTTTTTCCTTTGTGGTTACTGTGAGGCTTGAGGAAAACATAACCAGTGGATTTTAAACTGATGACAACTTAACGCTGATTACAAAGAAAAGAAAAGAAAAACAAACCAAGCAAAAAGAAAAAATTTACACTTAAACTCAATTCCCTTTCCCCCATTTTGGGGATTTTTTTGGTCTCAATTTATATCTTTCTATATTGTCTATCTCTTAACAATTTATTGTAGTTAGTATTTTTGATAGGTATCTTTCAGACTTCATAATAAAGATATGAGTGGTGATATACTTCGAATATACGTCCCTAGCAAATCTCATGTTGAATTGTAATCCCCAGTGTTGGAGGTGGGGCCTGGTGGGAGGTATTTGAGTCATGGGGGCAGATCCCTTGTGGCTTGGTGCTGTCCTCACAATAGTGAGTGAGTTCTCTCAAGACCTGGTTGTTTAAGCATGTGGCACCACCCTCCCTACTCTCTCTTGCTCCTGCTTTTGCCATGTAACATGCAAGCTGCTGTTCTCACCATGTGAGATGCCTGCTTCTCCTTTGCCTTCTGCCATCAGTAACAGCTCTCTTGAGGCCCCCACAGAAGCTTAGCATGTGCTGGTACCATGCTGGCAGAATCATGAGTCAATCAAATCTCTTGTCTTTTTAAATTAGCCCATCTCAGGTATTTCTTTATAGCAACACAAGAATGCCTAACACAAGTGACTTACACACCGCAATTACAGTGTTAGCATTTTCTGTATTTGTCTGTATACTTACTTTTACCAGTGACTTTTATACCTTCAGATGATTTCTTGTTACTTGAGAATCCTTTTCTTTTAAATTGAAGAATTCCCTTTAAAGTTCTGGTGTTGGTGACATTTTTTAGCTTTTGTTTGCCTGGGAAAGTTTTTATTTCTTTTTTATGTTTGAAGAATGATGTTGCTGGATATAATATTCTAAGTTGGAAGCTTTTTTTGCCTTTAGCACTCTGGATATGTCATCCCCCTCCCTCCTGGCATGTGAGGGTTCCACTGAGAAATGTGCTGCCAGACATATGGAGCTTCTTTATATGTTATTTGCTTCTTTTGTCTTGCTGCTTTTAGAATCTTTTCTTTGTCCTTGGCCTTTAAGAGTGATTATTATATGCCTTGAAGAAGTCTTATTTAGATAGAATCTGTTAGTGATTTTGGCTGTCTTGTACCTGGATATTCTTATCTTTCTCTATGCTAGGCAAGCTCTCTGTTATTATTTCTTTGAATAAACTTTATATCCTGATCTCTTTCTTTACATCTTCTTCAAGGCCAATAACTTATAGATTTGTCCTTTTGAAGTTATTTTTTAGATCTTGTAGGCATACTTCATCCTTTTTATTCTTCTTTTTCCTCCTCTGTATTTTCATGTTTTCAAACTCACTAATTTATTCTTCTGCTTGATAAATTCTGTTATTGAGACACTGATGCATTTTTCAGTTTGTTAATTGTATTTTTCAGCTCTAGGAATTGATTGTTTTATAAAATTATTTGAATCTCTTTATTAAATTTCTCTGATATAGGCCAGGCGCAGTGGCTCACACCTGTAATCTCAGCACTTTGGGAGGCCGAGTTGGGCGGATCACTTGAGGTCAGGAATTCAACACCAGCCTGGCCAACATGGTGAAACCCCATCTGTACTAAAAACACAAAAATTAGCCAGGCATGGTGGCAGGCGCCTCTAATCCCAGCTACTTGGGAGGCTGAGGCAGGAGAATTGCTTGAATCTGGGAGAGGCAGAGGTTGCACTGAGCCAAGATTATACCACTGCACTCCAGCCTGGGCTAGTGAGAGTGTCTCAAAAAATTTTTTTCTCTGATATAATTCTGATTAATTCTCTGTGTTATCTTAAAGTTCATTGCATTTCCTCAAGACAGCTGTTTTGAATTTCTTGTCAGAGAGGTTACGTATCTCTGTTACTTCAAGATTGGTGACTGGTGCCTTATTTAGTTCATTTGCTGAGGTCATGTTTTCTTGGATGTTTCTGATGCTTGTGGACCTTCATCATTGTCTGGACATTGAAGAGCTAGATATTTATTCCAGTCTTCAGAGTCTGGACTTGTTTTTACCTATTCTTCTTGAGAGGGCTTTCTAGGAATCCAAAGGAGACTGAGTGTTTTTACCTAAGCCTGTTTTCACTAAAGCTGTTTTAGCACTATTGGGAACCCTAAGCCCAAGAACTCTATGACTCTTGCAGACTCCTAGAAACACAGCCTTGGTGGACCTTAGGAAGATAAGGGAGAATTCTCTGGGTTCCTAGACAAAATCTTTTGCTCTCTTTCCTCTCTTTTCCCCAAGCAAAAGGATTCTTTCTCTATGCTGGGTTGCCCAGAGTTTGGGGAGAGGCGATATGGGCTCTGCCTTGACCACCGCAGCTGGCACCATGCTGAGTCATACCTGAAGCCTCAAGCCTTCCACACCAGCACAGTACTGAGGCTTGCCCAAGGCCTGTGACCACTACTGCTTGGCTGTCACTGATGTTAATTCAAGGCCTGAGGCTACTTTAGTCAGCAGGTTATAAGCCAGCAGGTTCCCTTCTGGCCCAGAATGGATCTTGAAACATCAACTAAGGAGCAAAGGCCTGGAATCATAGGTTTCAGGAATCTTCCTGGTGCTTTATTTTCCTGTGACTGGGCTTGTTTCCAATTTGCAAGACATAATCCTCTGTACTCTTCCCTTGCCTTCCTCCAAAGAGAAGGAACGTGTCCACGTGCTGCATTGCCTGGAGTTGAGGGAGTGGTGATGCAAGTACTCTTGTGGGCTGCTGCAATTGGTGTTACACTGGGTCACACCCCAAGCCCACTGCTATGGACATCAGAATAGCACCAGGGCTTGCCCAAGGACTGCAGTCACTGTGTCCTGACTGCCACTCAGATTTATTTGGGCCCTCAGGCCATTTAATTAGCTAGTGGTGAAGATGACTGGGACTTGGTTTCCTCCTTCTGAAGCAGAGGACTTCCCTCTGGCCCAGGGCTGCTGTATATGCTCCTTCCATGGGCACTGGTAGAATTCTGCCTGGTAATGAGGAGGAAATTAAAGAAAGAAAAAGAAAAAGAAATAAGCTTTCCTGTATTAGGCTGACTTATCCTAGAAGCAGCAACAGGCACAGCCCAGACCCAGGAAAAGCCTCGATAAACAACTATCTGCAAAGCTAGGACACAAAGGAATGTTCTCCGGAGACTCTCCCAGCACTCCCTCAACATAGGGAGGAGAAAAACAAATTTTTCTTTCTCTTATGGTATGAGTTTATAGATTCCTGTTCTCTGTAAGTAATAACTTCAAGTGTTCTGTTTTATCTAAGTGGTACAATGAAGGTCATGAGCCATCTGAGAAGGCCTGAGCTACAGCCACCTGGGCACCATAGTGAAGGTTATGAAATAAGCCCGTGCAAGACACTAGAGCAAAACCTAGATAACAGCCATCTGTGCTGAATAGCAAGGGTCATGTGTAATTCTGAGTTATGCACCTGTCACAATTTGATCAACTGCCTTTGTTCTGCCTCTCTATCCTTGCTTTCACACCACTGTAATCCTGCTTCAAGTTAGCTCACTCCCTTTTTGAAGGGTGTATAAAGGTCAAGAGCTATCTTTGTTCTGGGCCCAGTCTCAGGATGTTAATCCACTGGGTCTGAGTGCCCTCGATAAAATCTTCCTGCTTTACTCCAAGGTCTCTCTGGTCCTCCTGATTCCTGTAACAGTATTGTGTTCCGCTCAGTGACAGGACCACACTGAGTTCCAATGCAAAGTCACACTCACTTCACTTTCCTCCCCTATGCACACAGATTCTCTCTGTGCTGTGCTGCCTGTGGTTGGGGTAGGAGTGGTATAGGCAATCCAAGACTGTTCTTCTCACTCTCTTCAATGCCTCTTTACTTGTGAGTCTATTGAAATCAGCTGCTGTGATCACTCACTAGATTTTTTGGTTTGTATGAAGGTATTTTCTTGCATGGATAGTTGTTCAATTTGATGTTCCTGCAGGGGACAATTGCTGGAGGATTCTATTTGGCCATCTTGCTCTGCCTCCTTCTTAACTGTTGAGTCTAAAGACTGAAGTAGTTGGAAAAAAAGATGCTGGTGTCCATGTTTGGAAATGCTTTTGAAAATACTTTATCTTGTTACTGGAACAATTAACATGTTCCCAAATTTGGATACACATGGTGAGTAATAACTGTATAATACACATCTAAGAATATGGAAAACAGTTGTCCCTGTATTTAGCACTAAAATTAGTTTATTGAAGTAGGCTTTTACTAGCATTTTTGAGAAAATAGAAGCAATAGGACTAAAATTCTTCATTTCCCATCAACACATCTGCCATTTGCCCTTAGTACTCATACTCATTCTGCTCTTACTATGAATGAATGTCTTTGCTGTAATCAAAGCTCAACTCATTTGCTGTTTTCTTCTTCATTTCTGCCATTATCATCTTCTCCCACATCACGAATTTCACCTTCTTTGCTGGATCTTTTTTTTTAGCATACAAATATATTTTACTATCTTCTGTCTTAAAAATACCTCCCTTGGTCTCAGACCCTTTTCTAGCCACTATCGTATTTTTTACTTCTTTCTAAACTCAAAATTGTCCATTTCTTTCTAGAACACATTCTTCTCTTGATTGTTATGTTTCTTTTTTCATTCCCCAACCCTCTTAGGCTGTTCCTTTTTACTTTCCTTTACTGGCTTCTTGTCTGCATGTCTTCTAAGTGTTAGAGTACTTTTCTTTTTTACTATAGTTTTACCCTGGGTTTTATCCTTTCATTATTACACATTCTCTCTGTAGGTGACCTTACCCAATCCCTGGATTTAAATATCATTCTTAAATTACTGATGCTTATATCTCTTATTTCCAGCCCTGGAATTCTAAGCTTGTGTATTTAATGCTTATTTGATGTTTTTATATGAAAAACATCAAAAATAAATGTCTCAAATTTAATGTGATCAGTACAGAACTTTTGATTTTTTTATACTAGCATCTACTCAGTTGTTTAATCCAAAACCCCAAAAGTACAGTCATGTGTTGTTAAACAGTTAACAGTTTAGCAGTGTTGTTTAACAAAAGTACAGTCATGTGTTGTTAAACAGTTGTTTAACAGTTTAACAGTGTTTAACAAAAGTACAGTCGTGTTGTTTAGCAGTGGGGATGCATTATAAGAAATGTGTCAGGCAGTTTCATTGTGTGAATATCATAGAGTGTACGTAAACCTTGATTGTACACCCTCAGACACACCTAGGCTATGTAGTATAACTTATTGCTCTTAGGCTACAAACCCGTGCAGCATGTTACTGTACTGAATGCTATAGGCAATTGTAATACAGTGGTAGGTATTTGTGTCTCTAAATATAGAAAAGATACAGTAAAAATACAGCATTATAATCTTATGGAACAACCATGGTATACATGGTCCATCATTGATTGAAAAGTCATTATGCAGCTCATGTAATTCTTTCCTCTCTTTTCTTTCTTTCTATACTCAATCTACCATCAAATTCTTTTGGTTTCAACCCTAAAACTTACTCTGAATTCATTTTGTTTGCTTTATTAGTACCAACCTAATACAAGCTATCATCAGCTCTCAATTGCTGCCATACCTTTTATTTGTTGTTTCTATCTTTAGAGTATATCCAGAATCCAGTCACTTCTCAGACCTTTAGGACTTTCTACCACTTTGTTTAAGCCACTTTTATATAAGCGAGATTATTACCATTCAGGCTTCTATCCTTCCCCCCTTTAAGTCTATCCTCAACATAGCTGCTAAGTGCCTTTTGAAATATAAATTAGATCATATCACTTCTCTGCTCCAACTCTTCTGATGGAATGTGACATCTCATCTTCTTCAGAATCCTTATAATGTCCTACAAGGTCTTACCCTCAGATCTTATCTCCTAACCACTCTTGACCCTTGCTCAGTTCTTTACCAATGTAATAGTCTTTTTCTTGTTTTTTTACTGCTCTAAGTATGTTTCTGGAATATCAGAACCTTTGCACTTGCTGTTCCTATTGCTCAAATGCATGTTAAAATAAAACAGGACACTTTTCAGAGAGGTTCTTAAGAGAGGTTTTTTTTTCCTACCCATTTAGTCTTTAATATACAGTTTTTGTGCCACATTGCACATAACCTTTCTTACTGATTTTATAGTTTGACTCCCCATCAACTCTTTGAAATACTTATGGTACTATTTCATCTCCAGGTCAAATGACATTCAAGGTTTAATGGCATTAATTAAAAACCTCATATTATTTGTATATTCAGATGCTTTGAAAGTTTAATACACTTTTAAAATCATACTATTTCTAAGCAAAAATTATGTTTACTATTGTATGCCTGTATGACTTTGTATTTGGTCAGGTAGCTTTATTAAATTGTTTTAATGTAAAATTGGAGTTTTTATTTCAGGAATACGTTTTAAAAATTCAAATTACTGGAGAACAACAGGCACTTCCCTCTTTTTAATCAAATTTTAGAGCTTTGATTTTAAATGTAATTTCTCAAGCATCATTCATATGGAAAGATCTTTATTAAGTTTTAGCAATTTTTTATAATCTGTAAACCTTAAAATAGTAAGTTAAAAAGATGTATTTATGAAAGTAGTCTTGATTTGAATATTTAAATTAGCATAGCAGTCCTCAAAGCTTTTAGGGATGCCTGTTTAATATGATTCTACAAAGCAAGACTTACGTGCTGGCAAAATCTACTACATTACTTTTTAGAAATGGTAGTGACCAGATGCAAGTATTCTTACTTCTGTAATTCTGATATAATTTTGACTTAAAATGACTATCATGAGGAGTATATTATACTATGTGTATTGAGGTATTGGAAATGTAAAGAGACATGTCCCCATACGGTGCTACAATAACTACAGTAACCAGAAATTTTTAAAGGTTCTTCATCCAAAAGTTATTTTTGAACTATGCATCTTTCCTAGTTTTACAGTTCTGTACCTCTTATGGCATCATCCCATCCCATGCACCCTGCTTTCATAGCTCAATCTGTCTTATCAAGTTTGTGTCTAAAAGAAAGAAAGACATAAGGATATGTGCATTCATTTTCTGTTGCTGCTAGAAATTTATCAGGTTTAAACAATGCCCAGTTATCATCTTCTGCAGGTCAGAAACCTGATGGGCTCCCCAGGTTTCTTTGCTCCAAGTTTTGGAAGCCCTGGGGAAAATCCACTTCCAAACTCATTCAGGTTCAGCCCTATTCAGTTTTAGGAGTGAGGTCCCCATTTTCTTTCTGTCTTTTGGTGTCATTCTCAGCTTTTAGATGCCAGTTGGTATCTAGCCTTCCTCCATCCTTAAAGCCAGCATTAGCAGATCGATTCCTTTGCATGCTTCATATCACCCCTGTTTCTCTTTTCTGCTACACTTCTTTGACTCTAACAAGAGAAACTGCTCCGCTTTTAAGGGGTCAATTGATTAGCTTGGCCCACCTGAATAACACAGGATAATCTTCTTACTTTTAGGTTCATGACCTTAGTTACATTTGCAAAGTCCCTTCACAGCAGTACTTAGTTTAGTTTTTGATTGAATAACCAGGGCTTAGGATTCTTGAAAGAGGTATCTTTAGAATTCTGCCTACCACAATATATTTGACATTTTTACTTGTTTCTAGGGTTCAGTACTATTCCATTTCTAAAGTGCAGTTTCCCATTTAATTGGTTCATATATATTGGGTTAGGTAGTGGCTGTTGATTTTCCTCTTTTTATTGATGTTTGTGGTACATTTTTACAATTTTTTTCTCATAAAAGAAAGGTAATTTTATACATCTGATACTTATCAGCTCTTTGTTATGGAGGATGAGAGGAATGAAAAAGAATGAATCTATTATACTTACTGTGTATAATAGTTTTGATAATTTGCCACTTTCTTTACTCAGGTACCTGCAAAGTACGGGAGTCAATTTGTTCCTTTTTGAACTGCAAGTTGTTTCTTTTTTATTATCTCAGTATTGTATTTGCATAAAATAAAAAACAATAAAGGTTTAAGTTATTCGTTTGTCTTATTCTTATTTTTTTGAAGGAAGTGCTGTATTTATTTTTTAAATTATGGTCAGAATATAAAGTTCCAGTGATTTCCAAATAGTTTTACATGATAATTCACAGTGCAATTATTATTTTTGGCTCTCTAACTATATTAGTTTTGAATGATTCATATTGATGTTTCTGATGGTATCATGAATCAGAATTATTTGGATTGATAAAACCAGTATACTCAGTTCACTTAAAGTGCAACAGAAATTTTGCTGGAGTTTTGTGGGCAGGATGGCTAACATATAATTCCAAGTGACATGAATGTCACCTGTGTTATATTAAATGGCGAGGTATTTTTCATGATTTTTTTCTCCAACTCAAAATGTTTTATTGCTTTGAAATATTGTGTAAAATGAATTAATGGACATATATTTATATCCTGTGGGATTTTAAAATTAAAAGTTATAATTGAATTTACTAGGCTCTGGATAATAAAGTAGTGAAAGATTCAGTATGATTCTTGCCCTCATGAAGTTTACAGTGTACATTGGTTAAATAAGCAAGTGGTATGGTAATCTGCATTTTAGCTTTTTTAGACAGTTTTTGTATTGGCATATATTTTCCAAATAAAACACACTTAAGTCAGTAAGTAGTTATTTTAAATGTAAATATTTTATATATATTTTGACATTTTTATTGTATAATACATAGTAATTACAGGAGTATCAGAAAATGCATAGACATGAAAAGAAAATGAGAAACACCTGGTATTCCATCATTAGCACTAATCATTGTTAACGTTTCTATGTATGCCTTTGCTTTCTTTTTATGCACATAGAAGTGTATACATTACAATCTGGAATTATTGCCAAATCTCTTGAATGGTCTGATTTTTCTGTAAATTATCTTTTACCTCAACATGTTTGTAACTTCAGTTTTAATGTATGGCTATCAGAAATTACTCAGACTCCTGTTAGAAACTCAGTTTCTTTCTACCAGTTTTTAGCTAATATCAACAGCTACAATGAAAAGCCCTTGTACATGCTTCTGCGTCCATATCCTGAATTGTTTCTCAAGTTATTCTAATTTTAATTACTGATCAAGGCCATGTACATTTTTAAGACTTTTGATACACTTTCTTAAATCAGACAATATATTTAATTGGCCTAGATGTTTATTGAGTTAATGAATAAATAAGTGAATGCTTGAATCAATGGAAATATTTCTTACTGCATTGCAAGTACGTAAGAATTCTTTATTGCTAAATTTAAATTGCTAACAATTGAATAGTTGTTAGCAATTTAAACTTAGTTAAAAAGAAAATTTATAAAATATGCCTCTAAAAGCAATTCATCAATTTTAAGTGGCTCTTGGAGTAAATTTCACCTGTTATTAGGAATATTTCTGCCTTTGGAAATTCTTAGCATTATGGGTAGTTGTTGTGAAGAATAGACGAGGGTGCTGCTTTAGGCGTGAAATGTACCTTTTCAGGTTGGCTATCTAGAATTGTCTCTTTTGACTCATCATGATAACACAGAATTTATATTTTAAAGTGTTTACTATTCTTAATTCTTTAAGGATGTCCATATCTGAGGTGCAGTCTTGTCTATTCACTTCTATTTTTGAGAATATATGGAAGCCCTTCTTGCCCATGTACTCATTCAGTTACATTCTCCTAATTTTTCATTTATTTTTAAACTCCTGTGTAACACTCATTTTAGCTCAATTCAAACAAATATATTTTAAATTATTAATTGACATGAGCCTTTTCAGTTTGGCCTTTATGAAATATATTAATAATGGAAACTTTCAAGTTTTAGCAGAAGAGATTTAAATATAATAGCAAAATTATAATATCTTATCTGAATAGGACTTTATAGTTTGTGAAGGGCTACAGAGCAGAAAAATCACAGATGAATTGTTTAAATATAGTTAATGGTGGCAGCTGGGTGCCCTTTGGCAAGATAATCAATTTCTTTGAGTATTAGTTTTCTTACCTATAAAATTAATATAGTGATATTTGTTCCTCAGGATCATTGTATGGTTTATATATCATTTAAATAAACTACCCAGTATAATGCTTAGTATTCAGTAGGTGATGAATAAATAGAATTTGTTACAATTATTTTACTTATTTTGCTTCCAGAGTACCTGTGGATTGCTTTATCCTTGTTTTGCAATTGAGGAAACTGAGGCACAGTGCATTTTAATGATTTGCATAGAGTCATTTGGCTAACAAATATAAACTGACAGCTGTGTACTTCTGTCTTAAATGAAGCATTCTTTTCACTCTCCATACAACTTTTTTTCCCCATAACACATGGGCATAAGAAATAACTTTTTGGCCTATATCATGCCAGTGAAATCATTTACTCAGATCATGAGAAATCTGATTCCCTATAAGCGTGATACAGAGTAGGCACTCAACTATCATATCAGTTAATGAATTGTATTGTACTAATGAGATATATAGATTGATGGTTGGGTTCAGTCTTCTCTTGCATTGTGGTCTCAATTTACAGTACAGCTACAGGCCTGTATTGTGGTCTCAATTTACAATACAGATGTTAAATGTGGTAATCAGGGTACCTACCTCCTAGCATTGTAATAAGAAGATGATATCGTACGTGGAAAACATTTAGAAAAATGCCCGGCACCTTAAGCATAAAACAGATGTTGGCTATTACTAGTATATTATTTTAGAGTAGAAAAACTTTAATGTATTATGAGATTACAACTCACCTGGGTATTCTCTATTATATATCGTATAATTAGATTTAATAAACTTTTTAATAATGCATACTGCTTTTATTTTTAATTTTTAAAATATATATTTTAGGACTGAAAGAGGTGTCCCCACTGCCTCTAAATCTCAAACGTTTATACAAAGAGACACTGGAAATTGAACCCATCTTGATAATTATTTCTCCGGGTGCTGATCCTTCTCAGGAACTTCAAGAACTAGCTAATGCTGAAAGAAGCGGAGAGTGTTATCACCAGGTAAGTACATATTGTCCCGCTGTTTTTGTTTTTGCTATTGCTGTTCCCACACTTGATGATATTGGTCAAATGGACACTTTTTGTTGTGATAAGCCAAATAATGCCCCCAAAAGTGTCTATGTCCTAATCCTCAGAACTGTGGATATGTTATTTTCCATGGCAAAATGAACTTTGCTGATGTAATTGAGGATCTTCAGATGGGAAGAGTAGCCTGGATTAGCCAGGTGGACCCAATATAAAATCACAAAGGTTTTTTATAAGAGGGAGGCAGGTGAGTCGAGAGTGCAGCTAGGAGATATGTTGATGTAAGTAGAGGTCAGAGGAGTGAGAAGGTGCTGTGCTACTGGCTTTGAAGATGGAGGAACGGGCCATAAGGAAAGAAATGTAGGTGGCTTTCAGAAACTGGAAAAAACAAGGGAAGAATTATCTTTTAGAGCCTTTAGAAAGAACGTAGCCCTATAGTAGTACCTTTGTTTTCAAACTCAGACCCTTGACTTTAGACCAGTGAAACTTCTGGCCGCCAGAAGTCTGATGGTAATTTAAGGTACTAAATCTGTTGTAATTTCTTAAAGCAGTTATAGGAAATTCATACATTTGCTACCATTTTGAGAATTATTTTTAAAATTTTACTTGGATGCTTTTATAATAAATCACAGTAATGTTTATTTACACTTTATTTACCTGACCTGAAAGAAATACAGAAAATCTTGAGTAAAATGTATTCATTGTAATGCCATTTTTTTTTCCCTGAGGTAGGAACTTTTGTTTGTTCAGGGTGCCTTTTTTTCAATTTGCATGTAAATTTGAAAATGAAATGTATTAATTCACTCTCAATTTTTAAGAAGTGAATACATCTTTTTCACAGGGAAAATAATTAATAATGATTTTTTAAACAACTGAATACTTCATAGCAACCAAAAATTGAAAAGTAAAAATTCTACGAAGAAAAATATAAATGAAAGATAGCAAAATAGCAGCGCTGTTAGGCTCAGGTGTGCAGGTTTTGCACTAAGTCTAGAGAGTTCCAGTCAATCATAGTTAGAGTAGATTAGTTTATACATTAGGTCAATATTCAGTTATCAGTGAGGGATCTTAGGAAGGGGAGCTCTACAGATTGTACCTGTTACTAGTGATTTTGGCAGGAAGGTTAAACTATTCATATAAGCTTTTAATTATTTAACGAAGATTAATTTCTGGTATTAGTTTGATTCTTCTTCCAAATTTATTATTAAAGCCAGTTAGGAAGGTTTAGGGATTACTATTATTGAATCTCATACTGTTATATTACAACATGTTAGCAGATCTGTTTTTTAAATTTTGTTTGTTTTTTTGCTTTTGTAGGTTGCCATGGGTCAAGGTCAAGCTGATTTAGCAATTCAAATGCTAAAAGAATGTGCCCGCAACGGAGACTGGCTCTGTTTGAAGAACTTACATCTTGTGGTATCTTGGCTGCCAGTTCTGGAAAAGGTAGATTCAGATAAATGTGGTACAAATAATATCTATTATACTCAACTTAGTAATCTCCAAGGGACATCAGTATTAAAATGTCATGCATTATTTATGATGATTTAAAAAGTAATATTTGAGAAATTTTAAATTTAAATATTTCATAAATATGTACAATTCTGCAAAATAAGACATTAATAGGAAGTCTATAAAAATCTTTTTTTAAAGGCATATAAGAGAAGCCAAGACATTTTTAATGAAGATTGACAGGGAAACTTAGAAGACATATTTATACCATGAGTTTCTTTTTTTGCTCTTATTCTGTTGATCTGTATTGGGAGAAGAGACATAGTGGGGTGTCAGAGGGAACTGCCTAACTTCCTAGGTGCTAAGGAAGCTAGAGAATAAACTGAAGCAAATGTTTCATTTATCTCAAATGGACTCAGGAGAAAAATAATCTTAAGACAGGACAAGTCACTGGATAGGCTTTACATGCAAACCTGGATTTTATTCTAGTGCTTATTTAAGAAAGATGAGTAGGGTCTTGGGTAGTTAAAGATGATTCTGAAGAGATATTCCTTGAAAGTCAAATAGGATTTTGCTAAGTATAGGCAAAGAAAGGATATCATGATTTTAATTCCATCAGCACAAGTAGAGATAGTGTTGGGGATGTCCACCCCTAGTACAAGGAATGAAGAGATGTCCTTGATAGTACTAGATGGGCCAGGCAGGGAAGCGTGGGGAAATTGAATTAGATGACTAGGAAAGAGCTAGGTTATGGAATACCCTGAGAACCATGCAGAACATTTTGGAATTTTTGTCCTGGGACTTAGAGAGCCAAAGGAGGTCCTTAACAGAGAAGTTAGTAATTAATTAATTAATTTATTTTTTCTGGCAGTGTTATATAGAATAGAAACAAACAGAATAGAGTAAATTGAGGGAGGTCCTGCCCTAGGTGTGAGGTATTAAAAATCTCTGCAGTCCTAATTAATTGGCAACTACAGACTTCCACAAATAGAGTCAGTAAATTTTTGATGAGTAAGTTAATGAGTGAGTGAATGAGTTGATGGACCATGGTGATTCATGATTCATTACTTGTAATCAAGAGAAGATACAGATTTCGGACTATGAATATTCATGTAATTCTATTATGGCTTTCTGTAAAAATTACTAATGTGTAAAAATATAAAATTTATGTCTGATAAATCATATATGTTTTGTTTTGGGTTTTTTTTTGAGACAGAATCTTGCTCTATTACCCAGGCTGGAGTGCAGTGGCACAATTTTGGCTCACTGCAACCTCCACCTCCCAAGTTCAAATGATTCTCGTGCCTCAGCCTCCCAAGTAGCTGCAATTACAGGCATGCATCACCACGCCTGGCTGATTTTTGTATTTTTATTAGAGACAGGGTTTTGCCATGTTGGCCAGGCTGGTCTCGAACTCCTGGCCTCAAGTGATCCGCCTGCCTCAGCTTCCCAAAGTGCTGGGATTGCAGGCGTGAGCCATCACGCCTAGCCTGATAAATCATGTATGTTTTAAGATATGTAAAAAAGACTGGCAAATACTTGTACTTCTTTCTGTGTCAAACAGTTGATTGATAGCTACTAATCTATGTAAAATGTAATTAGAGTTATTATCTTGAAAGCACATCTTAATTGGAACTCGTAGAAACAGTACATAATATTATATAATTTTTTAAATAACATTATCATTTGCTTTTCTATTAGTTTGGATGGATTGATTGGATATAAACTTATAAATTTACTGTAAATCCAACTATATCCAGCTATAAATCCAACTATATCACAATGTATTGTTTCTTTTACCTTTTAAATTTTTTTAGATTTGCTAACCCAAAGCAAAGTTTTATATAAACTTTACATTTTAAAGTTATGAGGTGTAAATACATTTTATCCTTTATAATTTTAAGCAAGCACAATGTTTTTAGGGCCATTCTTTTGTCATTTTTTTGTCATCTTTACATTTCACGTGATATTAAATGAATGTTAGTGTTAAACATCAATTATATTAAAATAATTTTTAGACTTCATTCTCTTTTAGAGCTATCAAAACTTCTTCTGTCATTTATTTATTCATTTATTAAATTTACAAATACTTGCTGAGTACAAGAAAAAGCCAGAAATTGTGCCAGGTTCTGGTTACCTACAGAATTTGTACCTGCTCTCTGGGAACTTAATTTAGAAGAGACAGATCACATTAATAACTATATTGTGGGATGAGGAATACTATGGGAAAAATTTACAAAATGACATGGGTCATTAAATCTGGTTGGGATTGTGGTAGTGAAGAGTTGGAGAAGATATTCCACTAAGACATAATATTTAAATTATATTTTGACAGATAAGTAATAATTTGTCAGATTACAAAGAGAATAATAGGCAGAGGAAATATGATGAGTAAAGATAGTCATAAGAGTCTGGATAAATGACTAAAGCCCACAGTATGAGAAGCATGGGCAGATGAATTTGTATGGTGAAGTTTTGAATTTATATTATATGCCATAAGGTGCTACTAAAAATTGTAAATAAGGGAATTAATATCATTATATAACTCTGTAGAAGCATGAATTAAAGCAGTGAGAATCTAAAGACCTTAAGAAGGCTGGTAGTTTAGGCATAGCAATTATAGCTAACACTTACTTTGAACCTACTATGTATTAGGCACTGTTTTAGTGTCTTACACAATTCTATGTGATAGGTACTATTTTTATCCTTGTTTAGAGATGGAATAAGTCAAAGAGACCAAGGTCACATAGCAGATTAGTGGCAAAGTATGAATTTCAAGCCAGTCAACATGACTTTAGATGGTGATTCTTATTCATTACACTGAGCTAGTAATAGAAAAGAAAAAAATTTAAAGGAAATATAACCAGAGCATTAAGAAATATATCAGAATGTCACAAAAGTTTTAATTAAAAATAGTTACTAATAATGTAATGTAAAAGAGAAATTTTCGTATGTATTTAAGTAAATTTTTATCATTGGTTTTGTAAACAAGGAATTGAATACTCTTCAACCTAAAGATACCTTTCGTCTTTGGCTCACTGCAGAAGTTCATCCCAACTTTACTCCTATTTTACTACAGTCAAGTCTGAAGATAACATATGAGGTAAGAAGATTTAAAACTTGGATCACCAGTTGTATGAAAGCAGTAATCTATACATGACTTCTAAAACTTTGTAAACAACTATTATACAGAACACACAACTTCTTTTTACATTTAGATGAGGTATACATAGGTAATAGCATAAGATGATATAAAATACATTTAAATCTTTTCCAATTTTATTTCATACTTATGTTTTTTGTTTTTATTGTGGTAAGAAACACATAACATGACATTTACTATCGTAACCATTTTTAAGTGTATAGTGCAATATGCACCTTGTTGTGCAGTAGATCTGTAGAACTTTTTTTATCTTGCAAAATTGAAACTCTATGACCATTGAAGAGCAACTCTTCATTTTGCCCTATCCTCTGGCAACCACCATTTTACTTTCTAAGAGTTTGACTGCTTTAGCTACCTCATTTAGTAAAATCATGGATTATCTTTTTGTTATTTCACTTAACATAATGTCCTCAAGGTTCATCCATGTTTTAGCATATGGCAGGATTTCCTTTCTTAAGATAGAATAATATTTCATTGTATATATATACCACATTTTCTTTATCCATTAATCCATCAGTGGACATTTAGGTCTTTGACTTCTTGGCTGTTGTGAATAATACAGTGAACACTGGTGAGCACATATCTCTTCAAGATTCTGCTTTCAGTTATTTTGGATATGTAGCCAGAAGTGGGATTGCTGCATCATATGGTGATTCTATTTTTAAGTTTTTGATGGAACTTCATACTGTTTTTCATAGTGGCTACATCATTTTACATTCCCACTAGCACTGAACAATTTGTCCACATCCTCACCAACACTTTTCTCCGAGTGTGTGTGTTTAATAGTGGTCGTCTGAGTGGGTGTGAGGTGATGTCTGTTTGTGGTTTTGATTTGCATTTCCCTGGTAATGAGTAATGTTGAGCATCTTTCATATGTTTGGACATTTATATATCTTATTCGGAGAAATGTCTTTTCAAATTCTTTGCCCATTTTTAAAATTATTTAATTTTTTGCTGTTGAGTTGTATTAATAGTTCATTATATATTCTGGATACTAATTGCTTAGTATCTTATCAGATGTATGGTTTGCAAATATTCTCTCCCATTCTATAGATTGCTTTTCACTCTGTTGATTGTTCCCAACCTGCCTGCCTGCCTGCCTTCTATCCTTATGTCCATCCATCCTTGTATCTCTCTAATATGTAATGCTAGGTAGATCCAACCCAAACCTTATATAGCTAAAATTGTGTTTGTAATGATATTTTGTGATTTGTCAAAGTCATAAATGAAATAGCAAACTATTAAAACTTTCATTTTATTAGTGTTTGTAACTGCATGCTATTTTTTTTTTTTTTTTTGAGATAGGGTCTCGCTCTGTTACCCAGGCTGGAGTGCAGTGATGCTATCACAGCTCACTGCAGTCTCGACCTGCTGGGCTCAAGCAATCCTCCCACCTCAGCTTTCTGAGTAGGTGGAACTACAGCTGCTTCACCACACCCAGCTAATTTTTTTATTTCTTTTCTTTTTTTTTTCTTTTTTTGAGAGACGAGGCCTAACTATGTTGCCGAGGCTGGTCCTGAACTCCTTAGGCTCAAGCAATTCTCTTGTCTTGGCTTCCCAAAATGCTGGGATTACAGGCATGAGCCACCATGCCTGGTCCTACCTGTTATTTTAGATCAGTACTGCTCTTTTTCATCTGAAGGTGTTAGTTTCATTTAAGGAAAAAAAGAAGGATAAGCATTAATCCAGAAATGCAAAGATGATTTAATATTAGAAATATTTTAATTGAATGATTATAAGGTCTAGTAAGAAAGAACTTTCCCAGAATCTTCTCCAGCTACAATCCCACTATACAATTCTACTAATCTATATTCTAGGACTGGATTGCATGAGCCATGAGGGTAGGGGGTATTTTTTTTTTGCTTGCATTTTTGAACTTAGCATGTAATTCAAGGCCAAGTAAGAGGAATTCAGTAAATATTTCGATAAGGGGGTATTATTATACCAGGTAAACTGTTCCTTGAATGTTTTAATGTGTAACCTTTTCTGGGATCTTGTTAAGAGGTAATTTGATTATATTTTTATGGGAATTTTCAATTTGATTTCAATTATTAGTGAATTTTTTTATTTCTTGAATCTCTATAGGAAATTTTAACTATCTTAGCTTAGACTATCTGTGTAGTTCATTGAGATGTTCAAAATGATTATATGTATGTGCATATATATAATATGGGCATATATTATTTTTTAAAATTGTTAAATTCACTTCATTATTTTTTTCTTTTTCGATTAGTTGTCAGAGTTGTTTAAAAAATTGTTTTTCCAAGTAACTGTTGCTATACTTACGAATTTGCTTTTTCTTATTCTTTTCATTTCACCCAATTTTCTTCTTTTTTCTGTTTTTCTTTCTAATGCTGTCTTTAGATTTTTTCTCGTTTTCTTCTTCCTGATTTCTTGAGTTGAATGGTTGTTTTGTATTTGCTTGTATTCATACTGAAATTGTTCTAAGTCTGAATTTGCAGCTTAATATGTCTTTGGCTTTATTTCATAATTTTGGCATATTAGTGTTTTTGTTTCATTTATTTTTCAGTCTGTACTTATATGTGATTTTCTATGTAACTGTACAGGATTTATTAATTTGTATGATCTTTAGTGTAGTGCCTTTTTAAAAACTCTAAGTGGTTGGTTTCCTATTAATGTCATGTTTTATTGCGTAGTGTGCAGAAATTTGGCCTTATCTATGGTAGTTTTTGTAAATGTTTCATAAACATAAAAGCTTTCATTTAAAAAGTGTAAATTTGATAGGTACTTAATACTTCAGCAGTGTATTTTCTTTTTTTTTTTTTTTGGGACGGAGTCTTGCTCTGTGCCCAGGCTGGAGAACAATGGTGTAATCCTTGTAATCTTGGCTCACTGCAACCTCTGCCTCCTGGGTTCAGGCAATTATCCTGCCTCATCCTGCTGAGCAGCTGCGATTACAAGTGTGCACCACCACACCTGGCTAATTTTTTATTTATTTTTTGTATTTTTAGTAGAGGCGGGTTTCACCATGTTGGCCAGGCTGGTCTCGAACTCCTGACCTCAAGTGATCCACCCGCCTCAGCTTCCCTAAGTGCTGGGATTACAAGCGTGAGCCACCATACCCAGCCACTTTTTAAAGAAGAAAGTCGTTTTACTTAAGAAATAACAATGAAAAGGATTTCAAAGGGGATGACTAATTTTTGTAGTAGGCATTCTTAAAGTATTGCCCTGAATTTATTATTTTTATGTTAGAAACCATTTTGGAAGAAATATTTTATTTTTAAAACAAGCTAATTAGAATAACTTGGACAGAAAAACCCACATTGTATATTTTTTAATATTAGAATTCTTTTCGAGGGGGTTGTTTTGCTATTTTTCCATGAACTTGAAAAGTTATCATTTTGATAATTTAAAAAATAATGACAGATATGATACATATGGATGAACATTTTTAAAGATTTTATACTAGTCTGATATATAATTTCACTTCCTGGATTTTTGTGTCTATGAACCTAGCAATGTTAGGTAATACTTTAAATCTGGACTAATGCACAAGGAACATTAGTTGACATTCTATGTAAATGGTATGTTGAATTCCTCATGGAAATTCAAATAGCAACTAGTAAGGGAAAGCTGGTGTAATAAACTCAAATACCTGTCCCATAACAATCAATATCACATTAGTATTATAAGTAGTGATTTAGTGTCAGTGGGAAAAAAAAAAAACCTCTCAATCATCCTATAAAACTTATTTGGTTATTTTGAATATTATTGTATAGATTTTTAAATTTGAATAATTATTCTGTATTTATATTTGAGATGAACTGTTAGATATAAGCAATTTAAAACTAGTTTTATGTACATTTTGAAGTAACATAATAATTTAACTCAAACCTGGTAAGCAGTGAAAAATTTTCTTTAAATTATGTTCTTAAATATGTTAAAATCTAATATATTTTACTTGTAGGATTTTAGCAATAGGATGTCTGTTGATTTTTTTCTAGTCACCTCCAGGTTTAAAGAAGAATTTAATGCGTACTTATGAGTCTTGGACTCCTGAGCAAATTAGCAAAAAAGATAATATACATCGAGCTCATGCTCTCTTCAGTCTTGCATGGTTTCATGCTGCATGTCAAGAAAGAAGAAACTTTATTCCTCAGGTAAGTAAGAACATGTCTTGAGTACATTCTAAGCTTTATATTTTTGTATGTTAAAATATTTTTGTGGCCAGGCATGGTGGCTCATGCCTGTAATCCCAGTACTGTGGGAGGCCAAGGTGGGCGGATCACCTGAGGTCCGGAGTTTGAGACCAGCCTGACCAACATGGGGAAACCCCATCTCTACTAAAAATACAAAATTAGCTGGGCATGGTGGCGCATGCCTATAAGTCCAGCTACTCTGGAGGCTGAGGCAGGAGAATCGCTTGAACCCAGGAGGCGGAGGTTGTGGTGAGCTGAGATTGTGCCATTGCACTCCAGCCTGGGCAACAAGAGCAAAACTCCATCTCAAAAAAAAAAAAAAAAAGTGGTGGCACACACCTGTAGTTCCAGCTACTTGGGAGGCTGAGGTAGAAGAATTGCTTGAACCCAGGAGGCAGAGGTTGCAGTGAGCTGAGATCACGCCATTGCATTCCAGCCTGGGCGACAGAGAGAGACTCTGCCTCAAAAAAAAAAAAAAAAAAAAAAAAAAAAAATTGTAGTATAAATAGCTAGGTTTACATATTTACGTATTTACATAATAATTTGGCTCATGACTTAAATTTATATCCTTAATTTGATCTTTTCTGCTAATCTTCTAGACTGTATATAGCTAACTACTTCACATCTCATTGTATTAAAGTATTAAGAACAATTTGTGACCCATTATAAGCCCTCAATGAGTGTTAGGTATCATTTTTATAGTTTATATTGCCTAGATGTCTCAAACTTCAAAACTTGTATTCCCCATACCAGTCAGTTCTTCCCAATAAAAGCCATTGGTATCTGTCTACTTCCTCAGTCTATAAACTCAGGAGCTGTTCTTGATATGTTGTGTTTCTTAGCTTCCCTATCCAATCCATCATCAAGTATTGTTAATTCTACTTCCAAAATATAATTTAAATATGTGTAGTTCACCATCTTAAGCCTCACCACCTCTCACCTGTACTACTTTCTGAATTTGTCTTCCAACTGTTCTTCCTACTTTTTGCATTTAGCAACCAGAATTATCTTTCTAATATATGAGTTTGGTTATTACTTTGCTTAAAATTTATCAAGTGGCTTTTTATTGTACTTAGGGAAAAGATATGCCTTACCATAGTCCAGAAGAAAAGACCCACCTATCTCTTCAGCCTCCTCTCAGGCCCTTTGTGTCACTTGCATTCCATACTTCAGTCATGCTGGGCTTTTTTAAGGTCTTGAATCTATCTACTCTTTCTCACCAAAGGCTCTCTATCTGTTATCGTCATCACAATCAATAAACTGCATTTTTTCCATTGCCATGGCAGTCATATCTGGTACTAATGGTCAATTCTTCTTGCCAAATGCTTCTCTCAGCTGTAAATTGCATCACTCTTCCATCTTTAAATTTTTCCCATCCTCTTTTTTCAACTTGGTCCACTTCTGTTGAGGAAAATCTCTCCTCAAACTTCCCCCCTCATGCTGCTCCCCTTTTAACCTCTCTGTTTCAGTGCCATGTCAAAACAAGAGCATAGGTTCTGGAGCTAGACAGACTTGCATTTGAGTCCTGACTCGAGAGTTTCCTTGCAGTGATAACTTGGGTAAACTGTTTTAACCCCCAAAAGCGTCAGTTTCCTCAACTGTAGAACGAGAGTAACAATCATATTTACCTTTATTGTGGGCATCAAATGAAATAGTGTATGTTTAATGCTTAACACAGTGTCTGATTTGTAGCCTGCCAATAAACATTTGTCAAACAGATGAAATAGTAAACAATAATAGCATTGTGTTGTTTCTTATAATATGTATACCACACTTATGGGGAGGACTCATTGATCATAGTTAACTTGCTCAAAGAATCACACCTAAAAAGTAGAGTTCCAAAATGGGTAGGTACATCTTCCTGTAAATCTTTTTTTTCCTGACTTCTCTGACCTCTGTCCTTAGCCTAATATATCAATTAATCCTGAATGATAGATGAACAATACTGATGGTGATTTACATTTATTGAGAAAAGTTACATTAAAAATTTAGATTTTATTGTTTATTAAGTTATATAGGCACATGGTATAAATAAAAAAGGTATAAAATGGTTTGTAATGAAAAGTTAGGTTCCTCCCTACTTACTTCCCTGCCACCCACTTTCTATTCTGAGAGGGTCCACTATTAACCATTTCTTGTTTGTGCTTCAAAGAGAATGTATAAATATACAAACATATTTTATTTATATATGCATTTATGTTCTTTATAACTCAAACAGTAGGTAGCATATTACAAGCACAGCTCTGTACCTTGCTTTTTAAAACAATATATTTGACATTGTTAAGTATCAGTGTCTATTTAATGCCTAATTTAAACATATTATTTGTATTACATAATATTGCTATAATTTTTTAGCAGTTTTGGATTGTTGGATGGGCATATATATTCTTTTCAACTTTTGCAAATATAAAAAAATGTTGCAATGGAGATCCCTATGCATGCTTCATTTAACACCTATTTATAGCTGTCAATTTTTAAATGTGGAATATTTGGGTCAAAGAATATATGTATTTTTAGAAATCTGTAAATATTACCAAATTGTTATCCATAGGGGATACAGCAATTCACTTTCCCACAAAAAGAAGTTGGAGAATGTCACTTTTTTTCATACCATACTTTTGTTCTCATAAAAATCATAACACTGGAGGTAAATGTAGACAAAATATATATACCTATGACATGGTCACTAACAATAGAATTGTTAGAGACAATTTTTATTAGAGACCATGTCATAGGTATATATATTAAGCAATATTGACAGCAACAGTTTTATAATTTGGGGGTTTTAAAAATACTGATCTTCAAGGTATTAAACATTTTTTAAAAATAAACTTTTTCACATACGGTCTAACAGAATGATATAAGAAATTTTATTAAGACTTTTGAATTGTTAGAAAGTTTAGATAAATATTAGAGGAATTTTGTTAATTGTTGATGGGTACATATCCTTTAGAGATCTTTAATTCTTAAATCTGCTAACAGCAAACTTTAAATCTTTTGTTTTCATAATATCCATAATATTCTTTTTTTTTTTTAAAGTATCCAAATGCTATTGACCCCAAATTTACACATACAGCTCAGATCAACTTTCTAGGCTGTATGTTTGCATATCTAACAGTTGACATATCCAGTTGGATGTCTCAAACATGTCTGAAAATTCACGTATTCTGGATCAAGCACTAGAATTTAAGCTTCCCAAGTGCACAGATATTTGTCTCTTGTTCATTGCTGTGTTTTAATTGACCAAAACATGGCCTGGTATATAGCAGTCCAAAACTTACGTTTTTGTTTAATGTGTTTGTTTAAATGCTTTGTTAAGCTTTTGTTTGGTGATCTCATGATATTCCTTCCCAAACCTTGTATTCTTTCAGTGTTTCACTTATTAAGAATGACATCATGCATCATCAATTTGAATGAGCAATAAGCTTAGAAGTCATTCTTAACAGCCCTCTTTTTCGTGTCTTCATACTCCGTTACAATCCAATACAACAATTCTGTTAGTTTTATTTTCCTAACGAGTTCTTAAATCTGTCTATTTTTATCTTTGTATGTCACCCCTCTCCCCATTAGGGTGACTTTCCCTCTCCTCTAGATTAGGTCAGATCTCTTTCATATGTGTGAAACATACTAAATGTTTCTCTCCGTCAAAGTTATTATCATTTTACAGTTGCATATGTATTTGAGTGATTGTCTCCAGCCCACTCTTTCCCACATTTTACTGAAAGCTACATGAGGGCAGGGATAATTTTTTTGTTCATTCTTATATTCCCAGAGCCTGACATATAATACATATTTTTAAAATATTTTTTGAGTGTTCAATGAATGAATGAAATTTGTATCAGTATTCCTAAATAATATCCAAGTCTAAATATATTTTAATTTGAACTTATTTTATTACTTAGAACTAGTCAATAGAAGCCATATAGAAATTATTTTATGTTTCAATTTATTGTCTACACAATATAGAGCTCTATGAATATTCATTTTATACAAACATTGTAGCTATTAGTTATAGGTATATAATTTTATTTAGTTCTGATATGCATGCTTTATGGGTTCAATATGAATGAATATACCGCTATAAGCTTTTGGGCCTTTTTTTGTGCAGTATTTTTTTTTGTATGTTTGTGGAGAAAATCCACAATTCTGGAGGATAAAATTTTAGGAAATATCCCAATGTATATATAGCAATTAGAATAAAAAATTTAGTATACCAGTTTGTTCTCTAGGACTATGTTGCCATATAAATAACTAAAATTAGTATGGTATTATAAAGTACTTTTCATGCTATGGCCAGTAAATTTTTTTTTAAGTTTACTGTTATTTTAGATTTATTATGTGTTGGTTTTATTAAAAATTCTCAGGAGTTATATATTTTTAAGTCTATATTGATCATTTCATTTAAAGATAGTGATACATACATAAATATCTGACTACTGCTTAGTTGTTTACTTAAAAAAATTGTTTTTTGACAGGGTTGGACAAAGTTTTATGAATTTTCTTTATCAGATCTTCGGGCTGGGTACAACATTATTGACAGACTTTTTGATGGTAAGTTCTAACAAAAATTTTAATCTCATATTAATAAAATATTTTATCTGAGGTCTTATTAACTATGTTTTCTTCAGAAGTGGCTTAACTTCGTATCACAAAATTTGCTTTTGCTTTTTATTTTATTTTTTATTTGACTTCTAAACCTGTGTTATCTCAGAGTTCTTATATAGATCTGTTTTTACATGGATTATTCTTTGTGGAAGCAGAAGGCTAGAAAGACCTTGTTGTCACTTTGTGGCTTTCAAAAGTTTCAGGCACTAACTGAATTTTTCAGATGTCTTTCAAGGGAACTGTTAAAATTCAGGAGTATAGCAGACTAAGATTAGTACCAAGGATCTGTGGAGTCATAATTGAATTACTAAGTAGGATTCAGGAAACAAGGTACAAATAATAGATTGAAACAGCAGCAAATAAAGCCATGTAATCTGATCCCCTAAGGCCATCTAGCTATCAGCCTCCTTGAAAACAGGAACAGTCTAATCTCTAAAGTTTATTGTGCAGGGCGAAGGGAGGGGGACACTAGAGTTTAGACCAATGATGGATTAGAGAATAGAGTATGTTGATAGTAATCTCAAACTTAAAAATATCACAAACAAATCTCTCAATTTCTGTCTCCTCCCCACCGCCAACCCTGCAACCCTGCCAAATACTTTTTCCTGATTCTGCCTCCGTTTCAGTAGATGGCCCACCATTCCTGTATTAATAGTTGTTCAAGGCTAAAGCTTGTGAGTCACCCTGGATTCTTTTTTTTTTCTCATCCTCAGACATCCAGTGCTTTGGCAATTTCTATCCTTTGCAAATCACATGATGATTCTATTCGCTTATTTTCCAATGTGTTGGCAGTCCAAGCAATAATTTCTTAACCTGGTCTTCTTCCACTTTAGCACCCTTGCAAACATTCTTCATACCATAAACAACTTTAGTTTTTAGAAATGCAAACCAAAACATATAATTTTCCTGTTTAAAACCTATATCCACATTTGGCATCTTTGTGTTCCTCAAACAAGCCAGACTTGTTCTTACTTGAAGGTTTTAATAGGTGTTCTTCCTTCGGTCTGAAATGCTTTCCTCTCAAACCTTCATATGGCCTTCTTCTTCCTATTGTTCACTTCTCAGCTTAGATGTATCCTCTTGAGAAGAGAATTGCTTCTGGAGATTGATTTCTTACTGCTGAATCTGAAGTAATCTAATCATTCTCTATCCCTTTGTCTTGTCATATTGTCTTAATACATTAGTACTACCTCGATATCTTGTTTATTCATTTATTTTCTTATTTTGTTTCTCTTCCCACTAGAGCATTATCTATTTTAAAGTAAGATCTTTGTCTCGTTAACTGTGTATATCCTTGAGGTTTATAACAGTGCCTAGCCCATCATAGTTACTCAATTATTATTTCAGTTAATAGCATCAGAAATTTTTTCTATAACTTGTCTTTGGCAAAAGGATAAGGATGGACAGCTAGGATGTGGCCAAGTCCCATTTTAATTTATATATTTTTAAAGTTTAAAAAAACCTATTTAATGAAGTGTATCGACAAAAAGTACTTACAAGATTATGGCTCACTGAAATTTCCACAAACTGAATTCCCCCACGTAGCCAGCACCTTAATCAAGAAACAGAACATTATAAGTACCACTGAATCTACTCATGTAATGTTGCCTTTCAGCCTCTACCATCCCCCAACTTTATCTTTCCCTGTTCCTGAGGTAGACACCAGACACCTAACTATATAGATTGCTTTTGCCTGTTTTTGTAAAACTGGAAACATACAGCATATATGCTCTAGTGTTTGGGTTCCTGTAGTTAACATTATATTTGAGCGATTCAGCTATGTGTTTGCATTTAGTTGTAGTCCATTTATTCTCAATGCTATACAGTATACCTTTGTGTAATTATATGTATTTCTGTTGATGGACATGTTGGTAGTTTTGAGTTTGGGATGATTATGGGTAATGCTGCTATACCTTTAGGTGAATATATAGATATATTTCTGTTGAGTATATATGTAGGAGTAGAATTGCTAGGCCACAGGTTATGCATTTGTTCACCATTACTAGTTAATGCCAAATAGTATTCCAAGAGAATTTTCTGTTTGTTTAAAAGATTTTTTTAAAATTCTACATCAGAAAAGTACACATAAATGTACAATTCAATAAATTTTCCATAAATTGAACCTATGTAACTTGCCCAAAATAAAAAATAAAATAAGAACAGCATTATCAGTGTTTTAGAAGTGGCTTCCTCCTACTCCTTTCTACGTATGACCCAACATTCCCCACCTCATACATGGGTAACTACTTTCCTGCACCATGTGAACTGTTGTTTTTAATATTTGACACAGATTTTTTTTTGGAGGATATAAACTAATACTTTTTTCAGCTTGCCTAAAAACTTGGTAATTTTCCAAAATGCTTTTGAATATTTATTTGACTTTTACAATACCACTATGAGGCTATTAGTGTTAGTGCCTTTTCACAAAAGAGAAAAGCGAAACAGAATTTGAATGATTTATCATTGTGTTTCATGTTTGTGATAGAATTAATTAATAGCATTGTAAGACATAGATATATAAATAGATATCTTACACCATTATGTTTTGAATAAAAGGCAGATGCTCTAAAATGATATTGAATCTGAGTAAAAATCTGTTAAATCTTGATTACAGAATTTTCTGACATGAAGGAACTTCCACATGTATAGAATTAAATGCCAAAAAAGAGAAAAAGGTCTAACTCTTGGGAACAATTGGTATTGAGACTAATAGCCATGCGACCTAGAGCAAGTTTCCTAATCTTTAAGCCTGAGTTTCCTGATCTTTAAATTAGGAATAATAGTAGACACTATCTCAGTTTTTTTGAATATCCAGAAGTTTAAATTACAAAAGCCACATGAAGCATTTAACATTTAGTACATTTAATATATGGAGTTAAGCTATCAGTAATTGTTGGCTGTTATTATTGCTATTGTTATAATTTAAGTTCTATTCATTTTATTTTATCCTGAACAACATAAAATTTGTTTTGAGAAAAATAGGTAGAAAAAAATGAGATTTTCTTATAAAAATTCGATAAAATATTTCACATAATGGCTGCTGTTTCTGTTTTATAAGTTGAAAGATACACTAATATGTCTGTATTCCTTAATGACTTATCAATGACTGGCTAACTTATCAGTGACTGTCTAAATGATAAAGATATTATTTAGTGAGTATCAGGACAACTAGAAATTTGAGTCCTGGTGAAGTCCTTTGTTTAGTCACTGTTGACAATAAGATGTAGGCAGATAACAACTTTATTCTTCCACTATATAGGTCCCCTTATCCTGCAGGAGGCAACCTAAATCCCTTATGTTCCAAGGCATGTAGATAATCAATTTTTGTCATATCTCTAAATTTTATAGTAATGAAATGGAACTATGCTAGTAATGCTAACAATAAAGTTTATTAGCTAGTTTAAATGTAGTTATGTGTCTCCTGTATTTACTGTAGATCTGAGATTTAATTCTTATATTTTAACATTACCACAAAATTGTGATGACAAGGATATTTCTGTTGCAAAATGAAATAATATACAAGAAGTTCCTCCTGACCAACATGGTGAAATCCTGTCTCTACTAAAAATACAAAAATTAGCGGCGTGGTGGCATGCGCCTGTAATCCCAGCTACTCAGGAGGCTGAGGCAGGAGAATCGCTTGAACCTGGGAGGTGGAGGAAGCAGTGAGCTGAGATCGCGTCATTGCACTCCAGCCTGGGCGACAGAGTGAGACACCGTCTCAAAAAAACAAAAAACAAAAACAAAAAGTTCCATTGTGGCTTTTTAATATTACATTTCTCTTCTATTAAAATAGAAAGTGGATAGTTGACTATATAAAATCATGACGTTTAGAAGAGTGTAATGTGTGAAGGTGTTTTGTAGAGTTTCCCTGTTAATCAGATTATTTTATAAACTGACAGTTTCATCAAATGTGTAAAATTATGTTTTGGATAGGTTCTCTTAAGCAATTTCCAATTTAAGTAGCCAGGATTGTGTGGCAGATAATTCAGATAATCTGACTGGATTCAGAGTACCTCATTTCTATTTCAGATCTTCGAGATTGTATAACTTTCTCATTTTGGTGCCTCAGCCTCCCTATCCCTTAGGAAGGTTTCTCCATATGTATAATTGTATAATATTAATACTTCTATCTTTGCTATAAGGATTAAGTGAATTTATACATGTACAATATTTGGAAAATTTTACTTGATTAAAAAATCTCAAATATTTACTACTATTAATAGTCATTTGAATAAATGATTTAGTTGTATTAAATACATTTTGCTACATGTTATAAATATAACTCAAGGCAGGAATTTAGTTAATATTTTAGAAATGAAATTAATGAGT
This sequence comes from Pan paniscus, assembly GCF_029289425.2. NCBI lineage: Eukaryota > Metazoa > Chordata > Mammalia > Primates > Hominidae > Pan > Pan paniscus. Next base: position 104,116,743 of record NC_073258.2, read on the forward strand.
GTTTTTTAAAAATTATAGGTGCCAAAGATGTACAATGGGAATTTGTACATGGTTTACTTGAAAATGCTATTTATGGAGGACGTATAGACAACTATTTTGACCTTAGAGTTCTTCAGTCATACCTGAAGCAGTTTTTTAATTCTTCAGTTATTGATGTATTCAACCAAAGGAACAAGAAAAGCATTTTTCCATATTCCGTATCTCTACCACAATCCTGCAGCATTTTGGTAGGTAAAATGAATGATTTTCAATCTACTTCCAGGTAGATACGTGAATCATTTCTAACATTGTTAAATACACGTTACTTCTTTTCAAATGCACAAGTAATTATTCACAGTTTGGATTATTTGTTATGACAATATATGGCTTGATTCTTTCAACTTTAGTAAGGCATCCTAAAAACTTTTGAGTACTTACTGAAAGTTGGGTGGTTGATCATAATAATAGGCTGGTATGTAGACAGATCTTGAAGGGAATGGCCAAAGAAAATTCAAATAAGGTAGGACTGCTGTGAAAAGCTGAAGTGGGAGAATATGCACTTCATAGTAGGCATGAGTATACTGTCATATATTGAAAAATATGAAAGAAGACAAATATTATTTAATAAATATGTGTCTTCAGTTTCTGGCTTGTACACTTAAAGCTTGTCTAAATATGTAAAAGGAATTTACTTTGTTTTTCACAGCAACATTTTGTGTATTTATTTCAGCCAGCTGTAGCTTTTTGCCTTGAGCCATCACGTGAAAGCCTCCTAGAATGTACTCATCTTTTCCAGAAAATAGTAATAAGTATGGCCGAAAGATTTCAATTCTGATTTATTTTGCCATAAACCTATCTGTGTATAAGTGTGCAAATAATTCTTTATTAGAGTACTATAATTATACATTTCTTCATGAATTACAAAGGCATATATCTATTCAATTATGTAGTTCTCTCAGTTTTGTGCTGTTTCCTTTCATCCAAATTTTTTTCAAGAAAAATCCTTCATTTGGCACATAATTGTCAAAAAATAAAAGTTTAAAAATCACTATTAAATATATTACTTTTACTGACTATCTTACTTATTACCTTAAGTATCCTGTTTTGTTTCTAGTATCTTTAATTTACTCATTCATTCAATAATATGCATTGAACATCTGCTCAGTGATAGTTCTGTTCTAGGTATTGTGGATATAGTAATGCACCTGTGGAGTTTACCTTCTAGCAGAACCTTAGAGTGAAGGAATAAATAGAGAATATCGCATAATTATTATACATTTAACTCAGATAGTGTACCCCAACAAGTTTTCCAACTCTATTTTTAGAAGCTTACATTGAAAAATACAATTCATACAGAAATGTATACATCATAAGTGCACGATTCCATGAATTTTCATACATAGACCACATGAGTGTAGCTAGTTCTGGGGTCAAGAAACAGAGTATTATTAGCTTCCCAGAATTTCTCCTTATGTTCCCTTCTAGTTACTACCTCTCCCAAAAAGGGTACATTATACTTAACTCTAACAGCCTAGTTTTCTTGTTTTTGTGCTGTTTATATAAATTATATCACATGTATATTTTTATGTACAAGTAAGGGTAAATCAGTCTGAATATGTAACTGCCAGTTACTAGTCAGCATATCACTGTATAGTTCTAGATAGACAGAAGACTCTAGCCAGTCTAGACAAGATTTCATAGCTATTTTGAAATAAGCAAAGTGTATAACTCTACAAAGAGTAAATATTTTTAAATTTATAGGATGACTTATGACAATCACTGTTTAGCTTTCTAATTGAGTTAGATGAAAGACACTGAATGTTTCCCACGATAATACTTGCACACATATATGCAAACATACACTCATATACATGTACATATACATTTATACGTATATATTGTGATTGAATACCTTGAGGAAGTTTACAAATGCTAAGCTAAAGGATTGGAAGAATTTCAAAGAACAGCATGACTTTCCAAAATGTGACATATTTACAGGCCCCGGACTTCCTGGAGTCCAACTGTCTCCTTGGAAATACTTCAGGGTCAGCTGCCAAGGATAAGAACGGATGAGGGGAAGTCAGAGGCCAAGTCTCCCATGCCTACTTCAGCAAACACGGTTTAGATGCACGTGCAGTACTTGCCTTAAAATAACTTCTCTTCATGAAAACAAAACAGTTTCCATGTTTAGGCCAAACTGAATAAGTGTTTTTGCCTGCACTTAGTTTTTGATTTAAAGTCATGAGTGAGTAACTGTTGAAATGAATGCTCAACAAGCCAAGCTTATTCAATGTGTAGGGTAATTCTTAGGATGAAATGATAGGATTATCAATGCATTTTATTACACCTCATCAGCAAACTGAAGACTAACTGGAATTGCTCTATTATAAAGCAATTTACAAAGCAGTGCTTGCATACTAGTGTGTGTCTACACGTTTACAAGGTTTCTCTAAGTTAAAAAGAAACAAAAGTAGATTGCCTGAATATGTAAATATATATATATATATATATAACTGCTTAATTTAACATGAGCAGAACTGCACTCTGCAGATTGGTCTTTGGTAAGTTATAGGAAAAAAATTACAGAGCTATCCTAAAAACATCTAACATGGTAGCTTACATATAGTAGGCATAATCACTCAAATATGTTGTAAATAATTCGGAGTCCCTTTGTATGTGGGAGTTATGATAAGAAAATATAATATCAAATAATTGAAGTGTGAAGAAGTATTAATGACAGAATACTTCCCACAGATAACTGAGTTAATATCATACAAAGTGAGATTTATCTAGAAAATAAAAATACAAATAATAATTTAACATTTCAAAGTATTCTTTCTTATTTCAATGATTGTAAGTTCAATCTTTATTTTTTAAAAAAACTGTTTTTCACTTCTTTATATTTAGGACTATCGTGCTGTCATTGAGAAAATTCCAGAGGACGACAAACCTAGTTTCTTTGGTCTGCCTGCCAATATCGCTCGCTCATCTCAGCGCATGATCAGTTCTCAGGTAACCTAAAAAAAAGATCTACCTTCAAAAAAAGTTGCTAGTGAGCCTGAAGGAGACAAAATTAAACTTGATTTAGTACTGTAGACCCCACAAGCTTTATTTAAACATTTTATTTTCACAACACATTCCAGTTTTACTTTAAATATATTTTTTAAAATATTTGATTTTCTGATTTTTTTTCTTTTTAAACTTTTATTTTAGATTCAGGGGAAATGTGCAGATTTGTTACATAGGTAAATTGTGTGTCGTGAGGGTTTGGTGTACAGATTATTTTATCACGTAGGTAATAAGTATAGTGCCCAACAGGTAATTTTTCGATCCTCCCTCTCCTCTCACCCTCCACCCTCAAGTAGGCCCTGGTGTCTGTTGTTCCCTTCTTTGTATCCATGTATACTCAGTGTTTAGATCTCACCTATAAGTGAGAACATGTGGTATTTGGTTATCTGTTCCTATGTTAGTTTGCTTATGAAAATGATCTCCAGCTCCATCCATCCTTGCTGTGAAGGACATGGTCTTGCACCAGCTCCTTCACTTCCTTGCTGCAAAGGACATGGTCTTGTTCTTTTCTTATGTTGCATATTCCATGTTGTCTATGTATCACATTTTCTTTATTCAGTCTACCATTGATGGCCATTTAGGTTGACTCCATATCTTTGCTATTGTGGGTAGTGCTGCAGTGAACATTCATGTGCATATGTCTTTATGGTAGAACCATTTATATTCCTTTGAGTATATACCCAATAGTGGGATTGCTGGGTCAAATGGTGGTTCTGTTTTAAGTTCTTTGAGAAATCGCCAAACTATTTTCCACAATGGTTGATCTAATTTGCATTCCCACCAGTGGTGTATAAGCATTCCCTTTTCTCTGCAACCTTGCCAGCACCTGTTATTTTTTGACTTTTTAATAATAGCCAGTCTGATGGGCATGAGATGGTATCTCATTGTGGTTTTGATTTGCATTTTTCTAATGATCACAATGTCAAATATTTTTTCATATGTTTATTGGCCTTATGTATGTCTGCTTTTGAGAAGCATCTCTTCATGTTTTTTGCCCACTTTTTAATGGGCTTGTTTGTTTTTTGCTTGTTAATTTCTTTAAGTTCCTTATAGATTCTGGACATTGGACCTTTGTTGAGTACTTAGTTTGCAAACGTTTTCTCCTATTCTGTAGGTTGTCTGTTTACTCTGTTGATAGTCTCTTTTGCTCTGCAGAAGCTCTTTAGTTAGGTCTCATTTGACAATTTTTGTTTGGGTTGCAATTGCTGTTGGCATCTTCGTCATGAAATTTTTGGGCCAGGGCCAATGTTCAGAATTGTATTTCCTAGGTTGTCTCCCATGGTTTTTATAGTTTTAGCTTTTACATTTAAGTCTTTAATCCATCTTGAGTTGATTTTTGTATATGGTGGAAGGAGTGGGTCTAGTTTCCATCTTCTTCACATGGCTAGGTAGTTAACCCAGCACCATTTATTGAATAGGAAGTTCTTTCCCCACTGCTTGTTTTATTGACTTGTCAAAGATCGTCAGATTGTTGTAGGTGTGTAGCTTTATTTCTAGGCCCTCTATTCTGTTCTGTTGGTTTATGTGTCTGTTTCTATAGTTCTCTTTGTGGAGATCTTTCACCTGTATACTGCTGTTAATACTTCTGATTGTATTATGAAATTCTTGTAGTGAATTTTTCCATTCCAGAAGTTCAGTTTGGTTCTTCCTTAAAATGCCTGTTTCATTTTTGAGCTCTTGGATTGATTTACTGGATACCTTGGATTCTTTGGATTGGATTTCAACTTTCTCCTGAATTTTGTTGAGCTTTTTTGCCACATTCTGCATTCTACGTCATTTCAGACATTTCAGTCTCATTAGGGACCGTTGCTGGTGGGCGGGGGATGGGCGTATAGTGGGCTCCTTTGAAGGTAAGGGGACACTGGCTTTTTGAATTGCCAGAGTTTTTTCTCTGATTCTCATCTGGTGGGGCTGGCGTTCCTTTAACTCTGATGCAAGTTGGGTGCACTCAGTTGGGTTGGGTTTGGGGCGCTTTCAGAGGGCCAAGGCTCTGTGCAGTGTCTTTATTTGTGGGTGAATTCTTGCTCTTGGTTTCCGGCATCTATTAGCAGAATAATGTTTAGTGTTGTAGTTTGGGCTTCAGTCCAATAGATGGCGCTTAGGAGTAGTGGCTGGTAGATAGGCTCTTACTTAGCCCTGTGGTTTTTTTGCATTTCCTTGTTTTCGCAGGCACGTTCTTGGGAGTAGAGGGAGGGGCAGGGAATAAAATCATCTCACCAGGGCCCTGTCCTTGGCTTTGAGTGAGCCTCTTCTGATCATTGGCTCCTTCCCCGGGTTTCTTTTGCTATGTGTTCGGGGTGGTGGGGCTCCCTCTGACAGGCTGCATCCGGGAGATAGACCGGCCATACGCTTTCTGGACCAGCCCTGTGGAGGGACGTACGAACCGCCTCTGTGCTGGCCCACAAACCTGCACGTCCCACCCCTCTCAGTGATCTGAGGGTGGGCGCTTCTCCCCAGCTCCAGTGTTGGCCGCAGATCTGGGCTCGGTACTCCTGAGCTGCAGACCGCATTCCGGGGACACTGGAACAGCCCTTGGCTTGGGGTCAGACTCTGGCAGCACTGGGGGATCTGAAGTGCCCCTAGGTTACTTGGAAAATACTCAGATAGTGCGGAGCAGTCAGGCAGGGCTGTGGAGGCTGCGTTGTGCACACGATCCTGCGGGGTGGCTATGGAGGGGCTCGGCAGTGGGAAGGCCTGCAGAACAGATGTGCCCCAATCCTGTGGGGGAAGCCAGCCTGCTGTCTCTTGGCCTGGCAGTCAGCTGATGCTAGAGCCTCTAGGAGGGTGATGAGGACCCCTGGGGGAATGGGCACTTAGGGCCTTACTCTACTACAGCTGTCCTGCACACAAAAGCTCCTGAGCTCCACACCAGCTGAAGCACTGTTTCTGCCTAGTCTCCAGGCAGATCCTCCACCAGCTCACACATCCATGGGGGATGCGGGGTCCGCTGAGCTAGGATTCCATAGGTCCAAGGTGAGGGTGAGATGTCCCTCAGTCTCCTCACTCATCACTTCCTCAGGAGTTGCTTGGGGCCGGGAACAGCCCCGAGCATTATGTTAAGGCACACAGGGTTCCAGCTTCCTCCCTCTTCACCCTGAGCATCAGCGTCACTTCTCCATCCACTCTCGGTAGTGTTTTCTTCCCCAAGATCTGCCCAAATTTTGTTGGATTACTTGATAATTTGGTATCTCTCAGTGGGAATGGTTCTTCCTGGCTGCATCTAGTTAGCCATCTTGTTCCAGCCCTCTCTATTTTAATGTTTAAACTCAAGTTCTACCCAAATACATACGTGTGTGTGTGTATAATACATATATTTGAATACTCACATAAAATTTTACAATACTTAAGCAAATAAGGTTAATATAATTAACAGGTTATTAAAAGAATAAAAAGTTATTTCATAGACTCCAATAGAGGATTTGCTTTGGGAACCTTATCAATAGAAGTTCAAAACCTTCTCTTGAAAGTTCTATTATTAACAGAACATGGCTTCTGCAACTGCTAGTCTCAGTATCATTCAGGTTCTAGGGGAATCTGATTTAGCATAGTTTGGATCAATTATCTAATGAAGGTAATAGGGTAAGATAGAGCAGATACAGCCTTAGAGACTTAGAGATACAGGAGAAGAAATACAGAATGTTCAGCATCTTCATCTTACAGGGAGGCCAAGCAAAGCAGCTACCTATATACAGAACTTATTTTGCTCCTGGGCCATTGACAAGAGCCAAGGATGTGAGGGTCATCTTGGTACTGCGAAGCTGTAGCCTTAGTTTCCCACCAATCTTCTATTTCATGTCAGCTACAAAAGTCCAGTGCTTGTATACCAACACACAGCTCCCCAGGCTAAGTGGAGTCCCAAGGAACAGGGGTTTCATGACAAACTAGGAAGATAAAACATTCCACCCTTATCTTAACTACTTAGTTTCTAAGGAAATAGTACTATGAGAATATAGACGCCCATGTTGTTTACCCAGATTGTCCTGATTCAACCCAGACTTCATTTTACTTTTTACTCACTCGAATATAGCAAAAAATTATCCCAAATTTATCGTAATATGATCTAATTTCTACTAGTTTGTCTTGCCTTAGTATTCCAATTTTTATGAATACTTTTGGGATGAAACGAAGATAAAATTCTTCCTAAGGTTTTTTGGTTAACACTTATTTTCTTATTTGTATTTTAACTGTCAGTCTGTTTCACTGCTTATTTACTTGAGTACTTATTTTTTTAATTACCATTTTTTACTTAAAAGGGTTTCACAGTGCTTCAATCATTTTAACGTTTTATTTTTCAAATTATAAAGATGTATATGCAACTGAACTAATAGAATTTATATATTTAGAGATTTTTTTCATTCCAAGCCACATTTAAACACCCTTATTTGAAAGTGAATATTCAGATACTACAAAGTTTGATTTGACACCATGCCTGTCAATGTACTTAACAAAAAGTAGATTAGAAAACATTATTTATCATGCACAAATTCAGGGATATAAGAACTGATATTGCATCAGGTATTTGATGATTTGGGCTTTTAAGGACAGGCTAATGCCAAAGTTGTATAATCAATTTTGTACAAATATGAAGGCCAAAAATGAGTACATACATTCAAGGCAATGACCACAAGTTGTATCTATCTACTGCAAATTGTTGATGATACTTATGTACAGATGCTGTGTGTCAGTAGTTAGCAGTTTTTTTGTTTTTGTAACCTGCTGCAGTATACACACCACATGGCATTCTCAACCACATCAGCTAATACACTCTTTTCCTCAATTTTTCCACTGTTATAATTACTGTAGGGATGTTACATTAACCAAAATGTGAAAGTCAAAAGCAAGAGACTTTGGGTTTTGTTTTTGATGGTGAGGAGGGGGAGAGATAAATTTGATATGTTAGTTCGAATTGCCCATGCAATAATGTTTATTTGAGTTGCCATAAAATATCTATTTGGAAATGTCTAGTTAGGAACATAGACTAAATAAACGTAGGACAGACTTCAGATGTAGATATGATAAAAAAAGATTTGACAAAAAAGCAGTACATCTGTGACAGAGGAAGCTGTGGGAATTAGAGATTGATTGCTAGGAAGGATGAAACAGAAAAGAAAGATGCCTGAAGGTAGTATCCTGGGAAATATCTACGATTAACACATACTTGAAGATGGGAAAATCTTTGAAAGAATTTTAGCAAGAGTGATCTGCATTCAGAAAACAAGACAAGCAGAAGAGCTTTAAAAGAGAGTCTTCAGGTGATGGGAGGGAGTGATGCTGGTTGTTCAGGGAGTGGAAGAGGAGGGCTAAGTTATAAGGAATCGGGCATTATTCAGTATTTCAAAATCTTTTCTAGAATCATCTCTGTAGAATGTTGGAGGATAGAAATCTAATTGCAGTAGTTTGGGAGGGAAAGTGGGTGAAAAAGTGATGCAAATGAATATAGGTGATTAATTTAGGAAGTTTGACACTGACCAGAACCTCTGTCTCTGCCAATAAAAGTTAAAGGCAAAATGTAAGTAATCTAATGTGAATACAAGATTCAGGGAGAAATTGTTATTACTGATGTTGGAAGAAACTGAAGCATGTTTTTTTCTGTACTCTCCTACAGGATTCTGAGTTATTCAAGGGTAGAGCATGTATTTTTCTTCTCCTTTTCTTTTTTTTGTTGTGGGGTGGTGTACCAGTACCTGTTTACTGATTGTACCCTTAGTGTTCTTGGTACTTTCTATTAATGAATATTGCTTTTGTTTTAAAGATGTATTTTACATTTAAAGCAACTATAAATATTGTTTGAGTTGATTGAAAAAATATCTTAAAATATTTTTGCTATTAGTGTTTTTGGCTATAGGTATTTCAGTATTTCTTTATATCTTTTCTAGAATTACTCTTGCCACTGCTTTTGCTTATTTAAATTCTTCGTTCAATACCCAGTCCAAAGCTTATCCTCTCCTGAAGTATTTGTATTGATCCTCTGGTATTTTTTACTTTTATTTATCTCAGCTATCCAACATTATTTGCCTCTAATATAATATTAGAATAGGTTTTGGAATGTAAAGGTGAATAAAAATAGTCCCTGTTTTGAAGGAATTCAGTTTAGTGGGGAGAGAAATGTGTAGAAAAAGTCCCACTGCCACGTAAGTGGTAAAATAGAAACATGTATTCTACTAAGTTTGTATCTTGTGAATTTATATCTGAATAAATATATGTACTTTTCATTTCATTGCTGAAGAAAAACTTTTTGCATGAATTAGATCATTTGTGTTATGTTTGTATGAATTTGTGCAATCAAGACAGTTTGAGTAAATGAGAAACACTTTAAAATTAAGCTAAATTAAGTTCTGAAGAAATCTTTAAAGCAGAAATTATACTTCTCTTATAACTTCAGACTTAGTAATGTTTGAAATTTTGCTTCTTTTAGATTAAAAACGTAATTGTAGTTTCTTCAGCTTTTTGTTTGGTTAAAACAGACTTGTTTCAGAAAATGAAAACTAAACAATAAATTTTTTAAATAACTAAAGCTCTAACCTATTTTCATTAATATATATCTTTATTTACCCAGATAGGACAATATCTTCTGTGTGTTATGTATATTAACTTTTGTCTCCCCAAATAAATAAAACATTAAAATAGCACTTAGTAAATAGTAGGTCCCTTTATGACAATGCTATTCTCTTCATCTCCTTCATGTCCCTCCTCCTCTTGTACTGAAACTGGCCGGTCACAGTACTTTTATCTTTCTAATTAAGCAGCATGTGGCACCAGCAGAGTCAGACACTGAGACAAAAACTATACTTCTTTCACTGGATTTCATACATTGGAATATTAGTAGTCTTTACTTGCTGGTGATCATACTTGGAGTGGAAGAAGGAAGGCAGTTGTAGTCAATAATAAGTAAACCTCAATGATTTAGAGAGCTTGAAAGAGCATTGTTTCTACTCTTTTGACAATAGAAGCCAGACAAACTGCAAATTTATAACTTTCTTTGAACCTCTCAGAGATGAAATTGCAGGGCAAAACTATGAAATCTAAGGAGATGCAGTTGCCTAAAAAGAAGTGACACAACACAAACATTTGCTTACCTGGGGCATATGGCATACCTAGGCACTGTTAAGAATTCAGCTAGAATTCTTAATAGTTAATAAATAGTTAAAAAATAAATTCTTAATAGTTAATAAATTGGTCAAGGCCAAGTGTAGGCTGCTAGCCTGTAAGGGCAACTGATATAGGTGTTCTTACCCCCTTACAGGCTTTTTCTCCATGGCTCTTACCTGATGAGAGTACTCAGGAGCTTTTTTTGTGCCAGAAACCTTGGGGAGAGAAACACAGCTATTTTGTGGGGAGGGGTCCATAAAACTCTGCCCCTACCCTAAGTAAAAGGAATCTGTAGACCCCTGCTTTATATAAAAGTTATCTTCAGAGGAATTTGAAACCTGCACTGCAAAAATCACCCTCAAATCCAGCCCAACTCCTCATTTAACACAAATCCCTAAAGGCCTATCAGAAAGAAAGTTATATGCATTTGTAAGCTTTAAAACTTCCTTAGTCTTTACTGCTCTGGACAAAATGTTCAGCTTTCAAGAAAACATTACAAAGTATATGAAAATGCAAGAAAAGTTACCACTCCAAGAGACAGAACAATCCAGAGAACCAGAATAAGATAAGACACAGATGTTGGAACTACCTAACAGAAAATTTAAAATAGTTACAATTTTTATGTTAAAAGTTCTGATGAGGCCAGGCGCAGTGGCTCACGCCTGTAATCCCAACACTTGGGGAGGCTGAGGTGGGCAGATCACAAGGTCAGGAGATGGAGACCATCCTGGCTAACACGGTGAAAGCCGGCTCTACTAAAAATACAAAAAATTAGCCAGGCGTGGTGGCACGTGCCTGTAGTCGCAGCTACTCGGGAAGGTGAGGCCGGAGAATTGCTTGAACCCGGGAGGCAGAGCTTGCAGTGAGCCGAGATCGTGCCACTGCACTCCAGCCTTCCAGCCGGGGTGACAAAGCGAGACTCTATCTCAAAAAAAAAAAGTTTTGATGAAAAAGCATAATATGCAAGATTAGATGTTTAATTTTAGCAGAGATATGGAAACTATAAGAATTAATAAAATGAAAGTGCTAGAAATAAAAAGCAAAGTAACAGAGATGAAGAGTGTCTTCAACAAGTTTATAGACTTGATATAACCAAGGAAAGAATCAGTGAAATTGAAGATAGAGCAATAGAAGTTACCCAAACTGAAACATAAGGAGAAAAAAAGTGGAAAAAAAAAAATAGAACAAAGCATCCAGGAATTGGGAGACAAAATCAAACAATCTAACCATTGTATAATTAGTACTCACAAATCCACAAAGCTTAAAGGACACCATGCTGGATAAATTTCCACCACCTCACCCTCTCTTAAAAAACAAACACACACAGGCATAAAATATTAAAACTGAAAAAGACTGAAATACTGACGCTAGCAGCAGGGTAGAGAAAGTATTGTGGGGGAAACACACACCACATACAAGAAACAAATATTAGAGCAGCTTTTTCCTCAGAAGCCATTCAAGTCAGAAGATAATGGAATCATGGTAACTTTAAAGTGCCAAATGAAAAAACTGGAAACCACAAATTCTAACTCAGCAAAATAACTTTCAAAATGAAGTCAAGTCTTTCTTGGCTGGGCACAGTGGCTCACGCCTGCTATTCCAGCACTTTGGGAGGGCACGGCGGTCAGATCACTTGAGGTCAGGAGTTCGAGACCCCCCTGGCCAACATGGTGAAACCCTGTTTCTACCAAAAATATAAAAAATTAGCCAGGTGTGGTGGCACACACCTGTAATCGCAGCTACTCAGGAGGCTGAGGCAGGAGAATCGCTTGAACCTGGTAGGCAGAGGTTACAGTGAGCTGAGATCGTGCCACTGTACTCCAGCCCGGGCGACAGAGCAAGACTCCAACTCAAAAAAAAAAAATCTTTCTTAAATAAAACAGAATTTATTGCCAGCAGACTTACTCTATAAGATTGTTACAGGAAGTTCTTCAAACAGAAGAGCTATAATTACATATTAACACACATTTGAATGTTTACAAGCCAAATAACTTTCTGTTTATAATTTTAATACATAGCAATTATAAAAGTATTTCCATATTTTTGAATTCAAAGTTGAATTGTTATAAAATTGTGTGTGTAAAAAAAATAGAATTATTATGAGGTTTATGTGTTGTTTGTTTGTTTGTTTTTTGAGACGGAGTCTCACTCTGTTGCCCAGGCTGGAGTGCAGTGGCACAATCTCAGCTCACTGCAATCTCCGCCTCCTGGGTTCATGCCATTCTCCTGCCTCAGCCTCCCGAGTAGCTGGGACTTACAGGTACCCACCACTTCGCCAGGCTAACTTTTTGTATTTTTAGTAGAGACAGGGGTTTCACCGTGTTAGCCAGGATGGTCTCGATCTCCTGACCTTGTGATCCTCCCACCTCAGCCTCCTTATGTGTTTTTGAAAAGGAGGCTTCTGAAAACCTTAAATGTGTCATTGAAACTCAGTTCTACTATACTGGCCTTCCCAACAGGAAAGCCTATATTCATGGGAAGGAGTGCATGCATGGTTGTGGATATGGGTGCACATGACTGTTTTTTAATGGGATATGGATTTGGTGGATTTTACCAATAAGTTGTTTCTAAGGATATATTTTAATTCTAATGTATCTTATCTGTCAAAAATCCAATAAATAGAAGAAAGTTAATAGAAAATTTTATCACAATCATTTAAGGACCATAGAAAATTAACTTTAATGTAGAAATTTCTTTTTCTCTTTTAGTGGAAATTAGATGTTGAAAACATCTGTAATAAGTTCAACTCTAGGAGGTTTCTTTTATTCAGTAATATCATGGTTTTATTTAGCTGTTTTATCTCTTTCTTTTAAACTCTTATTTTTACTTTAAATGTTTGCATTTGTTAATAATGATTCAGTGATGGCACATTCTCTAGGCTAAGAACACTTGCAGCATGTTGCCTGGAAAGAAATGGTGTAAAATGTTATTTTTGAACAAAAGTCAGAAAAATATGGGCCAACTTTACCTTTGAAAATATCCTTACTAATTTAATGATTTGAATGAAATCGAGCTACAATAAAATCTTAATTTAAAATTTTTCCATCTCTGTTAATTCCTGAGGCAAACACAATAATCTATTCTAGTCTCTTCACCAGGTAGCTGTGTGACTAGTAAAACATTGAGGATTCTACTGGTAAAGAAAAAAAGCAAGCAAGGATGGTGGGGTAAATTTAGGTATTTCTGGCATGGATAGGGTAGAACAGAATTTGGCTACAAGGAATATCTGTTGTAAATCAATTATAAATTGTAAATCAATTGTAAATTGGATAAATCAGTTTGCAAATTATAAATATCAAATGTAAAATTTGGTTTCATTCTAACAATTCCATGTAATGAAGTTTTTTTAAATTACAAAAACCGTTTTTATTACCAAAAACAGTTTTAGTTGGCATTTTATTACTTTGTAAAATAAATTCAAAGTTCAGTATTGGTATCTAATATGTAACGTCAATATAAATAGCATATAAATACGTGTCTTAAATTTGAAGATTTTTATATACTCCAGCAATTGAACACATTAAGTACCCAAGAAATGCCCATTTAAATTTGAAAATGTTCTGGTAAGCAAATTTCTTAATAATTAAGGTAGAGAGGATTTTTGTTTCATGATAGAATTGGCTGCTTGTAGAACAAAGACCACAGTAGACTACTACAGTATGATAGTTTTGCAGAATACAAAGATTGCTGTGGAATAATCTTTCCACATGCTGCAGAGAGAAGGGTATTTTCTAGTAATCTTCTCTGCAACTTTCAGCTGTAAAATGAACCTTTTTAAACAAATAAAAAACACCAGAGAAACCAAATGTTCCTTAATTATTCACCTTGAAGAATTTGGAACTATTTCTTCAGTTTAGCAAAATATATTGCCCATAATTACCATATGTATTAGGGCTTTCATGGATTAAAATACCATCTTTGGAAAATGACTTCAAGAGGTATTTTTCAATGTCCCTTATTTTGTCATGGCATTACTTTGATTTAGCATCCAATAGTGCATTTTAAAAGCATCTATCAGCATTTTAAAATTTGTTTCTGTAGGTCAGTGTTGACATTTCCCTTTGAAAAAAAGAAGAAATGAGGGAATGGGAGGAATAGGCAACATGCAAGGTGATAGAGTAATAAACATATATTTCTAACCTCTTTAATGACTATACAGTTCTTGGTCCCTTAAGTTTTTACATAACAGAGCTGCCTGCCCTGGTTTATATGGAATGTTTCAATCAGAAGCTTCTACTAGTTTCAAAAGTAGAAATATGGAAAAGTTAGAAGCTGTTAGAAATTTCTGATCTAGGAATGAAGGAGAAAAATAGGATATTTGGTTGGGGGAAAACATAGCTTCTGGCCATGAGATTAGCAGAGAGGAGAAAAATATGCTTTTGAGAATTGTTTTTTTAAATGGGAACCTGTGCAAGGAATCTCTTTAAGTCTAAGTACAGTGATACAATTTTTATATTGCTAGAATTATATGAAATACCATTACTAACCCAGCCATCATTTATTACAAACCAAACTCTTCCAGATAGCTTCACTTAAATCTCTTTTAAAATTGTGATTTTATCTTTTCCCATATACAGTTCATTAGTTTTTAGTGTATATGTGGTGTTATCCTTTTAACCTGTGTTTATGATGATGATAATGATTTTTATACTTCTTGTGCTCCCTGTAATAGGTTTTATGGTAAACATTTTATGTGAATTATCTCACTTAACTCTCAGAATAAGAGAGGTTACTGTCAAACTCATTCTATACGTGAGGATATTGAGGCCCAGGGAGGTTTTTATTTTTCCCAAGATCACATCTTTAGAAAGTTACTAAACTAGAACTTAAATGTGTTACTGAATACTGGTTCATGCCTGTATGACACACTCAGAGAGCAAGGGTAAATAACTTGTGTTATGAGATTCAGTCGCTTTTCTCCATAAAGGTTTCACTTACCACATAACCTTCTTATATGGGGAAAGAAAAAAGATCTCTTGCTAGGCAAAAGTAATTGGCAAAGTATTCTTCTCTTGTTTTGTATTTTTTATGGCTACATAGTAGTTGTACATATTTATGGGGTACGTATAATATTTGTTAAAAGCATACACTGTGTAATGATCAAATCAGGAGAATTGCAGTATCCATCACCTCAAACATTTGTCACTTTTTTGCATTGAGAACATTCCAAATCCACTTCTCTAGTTATTTTGAAATAGACGATAAATTATTATTAACTATAGTTTCCCTGTTGTGCCACCAAACACTAGGTCTTATTACTACTATCTAACTGTATTTTTGTACCCATTAACCAACCCCTTTTTATCCTACCCTCCCTCCCAACCCCTATACACACCCTTCCTATCCTCTGGTAACTGTTATTCTACTCTCCTACCTCCATGAGATCAACTTTTTTAGCTCCCACGTATGAGTGAGAACATGCAGTGTTTGTCTTTCTGTACCTGGCTTATTTCACTTAATATAATGCCTTCTAGTACTATCCATGTTGTTGCAAGTGACAAGATTTTATTCTTTGTTATGGTGAAATAATATTCCATTGTTTATGTGTACCATAGTTTTTCTTTATCCATTCATCTGTTGATGGGCACTTAGGTCAATGCCATATCTTGACTATTGTGAATAGTGCTGTAATAAACACTGGAGTACAGATACCTTTCCAATATACTGATTTCCTTTCTTTTGGGTATATACCCAGCAGTGAGATTGCTGGTAATAAACACAGGAGTGCAGATACCTTTCCAATATACTGATTTCCTTTTTTTTGGATATATACCCAGATTGCTGGACTGTTGGGAACAGGCCCCCAAATCTGGCCCCAAAACTGGCCATAAACAAAATCTCTGCAGCACTGTGATATGTTCGTGATGGCCATGACGCCCACGCTGAAGGTCATGGGTTTACCAGAAGGAGGGCAAGGAAAACCTGGCCCACCCAGGGCAGAAAATGGCTTAAAGGCATTCCTAAGCCACAAACAATAGGGTGAGGGATCTATGCCTTAAGGACATGTTTCTGCTGCAGATAACTAGCCAGAGCCTATCCCTTTATTTTGGCCCATCCCATTGTTCCCCTAAGAATACTTTTAGTTAATCTGAAATCTATAGAAACAATGCTTATCACTGGCTTGCTGTCAATAAATATGTGGGTAAATCTCTGTTCGAGGCTCTCAGCTCTGAAGGCTGTGAGACCCCCGATTTCCTACTCCACATGCCATATTTCTGTGTGTGTGTCTTTAATTCCTCTAGCACAGCTGGGTTAGGGTCTCCATGACCAAGCTGGTCTTGGCACTGGACAATATAGTATTTCTATTTTTGGTTTTTTGGGGAACATCCATACTGTTTTCCATAGTAGCTTACTAATTTACCTTCTAACTGTGTATGAATATTCTCCTTTCTCCACATCCTCCCCAGCATCCATTATTTTTTGTCTTTTTGATAAAAGCTATTTTAACTGGGGTGAGATGATTTCTCACTGTGGTTTTGATTTCTATTTCTCTGATGAGTAGTGATGTTGAGGATTGTTTTCTATACCCGTTGGTCATTTGCATGTCTTCTTTTGAGAAATGTCTGTTAAGATCTTTTGCCTGTTTTTTAATCCAATTATTTGTTACTTTGCTATTGAATTGTTTGAATTGCTTATATATTCTTGTCATTAATCTCTTGTCAGTTGAATAGTGTGCATATATTTTCTCCTGTTCTTCAGATTGTCTCTTTGTTGATTGTTTTCTTTGCTGTACAGAAGCTTTTTAGCTTGACATGATCCCATTTGTCCATTTTTGCTTTGGTTTCTTGTGCTTTTGAAGTCTTATTCAAGAAATCTTTGTCCAGATTAGTGTCCTGAAGCATTTCCCCAATATTTTCTTCTAGTAGTTTCACAGTTTCAGGTATTATATTTAAGTCTTTAATCCATTTTGATTTTTGTATATGTTGAGAGACAGCTGTCTAGTTTAATTCTTCTGCATAAGGTTATCCAGTTTTCCCAGCACCATTTGTAGACGACACTGTTCTTTCCTCAGTGTTTGTTCTTGGCACTTATTGAAGCTGAGTTGGTTGTAAATGTGTGGATTTATACCTGGGTTCCTTGTTCTCTTTAATTGCTCTATGTGTCTGTTTTTATGCCCCTACCATGGTATTTTGGTTACTATAGGTTTCTAGTATACTTTGGAGTCAGGAAGTATGATTCCTCTAGTTTTGTTCTTTTTGCTCATGATTGCTTTAGGTATTCTGGATCTTTTGTGGTTCCATATAAATGTTAGGAGTTTTTTTTCTATTTCTGTGAAGAATGTCATTGATATTTTGGTAGGGATTGCACTGAATGTGGGTGATGTGGTCATTTTTACAATAATTCCTTCAAGCCATGAACATAGGATATCTTTCCATGTTTTTGTGTACTCTTCAGTTTCTCTGTGTATGTTCATATAGCCTCTTTTCAAGCTCACCAGTTCTTCTTCTGCTTGATCAGTTCTGCTGTTGAGACACTCATGTATTTTTCAGTTTGTCAATTGAATTTTTTAACCAGGAATTCTGTTTCATTTATTTTAAAAATTATATGAATCTCTTTCTTAAAGTTGTCTGATAGAATTCCTTCTCTGTGTTATCTTGAAGTTTGTTGAGCTTCATGAAGACAGCTGTTTTGAATTTCCTGTCTGAGGTCACATGTCTTCATCACTCCAGGATTGGTCACTGGTGCCCTATTTAGTCTGTTTGGTGAGGTCATGTTTTCCTAGTTGTTCTTGATGCTTATGGACATTCATCATTGTCTGGGCATTTAAGTGTTAGATATTTATTTCTGTCTTTGTGTTATGGTCTTGTTTGTACCTGTCCTTCTTGAGTGGACTTTGAAGATTTCAAATATAATTGAGTGTTGTTACCAAAGCCTGTAGCTACTACAGCCATTTTAGCATTACCAGGTGCTCTAACCCAGGTATGCTGTGACCCCTACAGACCCTTAGATATATAGCCTTGGTGGAGTTGGGCAAGGTAAGACAGAATTCCCTGAGTTCCCAGGCAGAGTCTCTTGCTCTTCCCACTCTTTCCCCCAAGTGGAAGGGGTCTTTATGCTTGGCTGCCTTGAGTTGGGGGAGGGGTGATACCTGCAGTCCTGTGGTCGGCACAGTTGACTGCGTTAGAACACCATGAAAGCCTGAGGCCTCCCAGATCAGTGCAGCTTCCACCAGGGGTCACCCAAGGCCCATGGCCACCACCATGTGGCTGCTGCTGATGTTTATTCAAGGCTGGAGGCCACATATCAAGTGGTGAGTTCTGCTGGGAGTCAGTTTATCCCACCAGGGTTGTAGATTCCCTTCTGGCCCTGGGTGGGTCAAGAAACACCATTCAAGAGCAAAGACCTGCAATTGAAGGCTTTAGGATTCTCCTTGTTTTTTGGGTTTTTGGATTTTACTGTGGCTGAGCTTGTATTCAGTTGCAAGACAAAGTCTTCTGTATTCTTTCCTCTCTTTCCCACAAGTGGAAGGAGTCTCTGCACTGTGTTGCCTGGAGTTGGGGGAGAGGCGATGCATGTACTCTTGTCATCACTGGAGCCAGCGTCGTGCTGGATTGCATTCCAAGCCCAGTCTCTGATGCCAGTGCAGCACTGGGGCTTGCCCAAGTACTATAGTTGCTGTGGCCCAACTGCCACTCAAATTTATTAGAGGCCCAGGCCACTTTATTCCATAGATGCTGAAGTAGGCTGAGACCTGGCTTTCTCCTCCTGGTGATGGATGCTTTCCCTCTGGCCCGGGGATGGTCTGTTTGCCCCCTCTGTGAGCACTGGCAGAATTCTGCCCAGTGTTGTGTTCCACTGTGATAGGGCAGCACTGAGTTCCAATGCAGTATCCCACACTCACTTCACTCTTGCTCTTCCAAACACATAGATTCTCAGTGCTATGCCGCCTGGGTTTGAGGGAGGAATGTTGTAGGTAATGCAAGGTTACCTAGGTTATCCTTCCTACCCTTTTAAATGCCTCTCCCTTTGTTATGTTAAAGTTCGATACTGTGATTGCATACCTGATTTTTTTGTTTTTATAATAGTGTTTTCTTGTGTTGATAGTTGTTTAATTTGGTGTTCCTGCATGGGGGATGATTGCTGGAGGGTTCTATTTGGTCATCTTGCTTTGCCCTTGTCTAAAGTCAAATCTTAATTACAAACATGTATTTTTTTTTCTTTGCATTCTACAGATAGGGAAGCCTGAATGATAGATAAATATATTAATAAAAGATTTGCAGAATTAAGAAAATGTGACATTTCGACATTGAGAAAATCTTGACATTAAAATCAATATTTTACAGTTACGTCATCTGCCTATGAAGCCTTATCTTTAGCTTCTATCCTCAGTAATTCTTCACAGCAGTAAACTTTCTTTATTGCTAGACTAAACTATTTATGTGCAAGTAAAATATTGGGTAAAAATAATTAGGTAATTTGGTATTTAATGAAGTTGTTCATTTCTTCAGTATTATTCAAAGGCCTGTCACATTTTATGGTAAATGTTGATTAAAAGACTAAGTAGAATTTGTGTTCGTTGCTCATCTTAATACCTTGGTACCTGGATATCTGAAACTCATGGTAGTATATTAAACTCTTGGATTCTGAGGCCGTGTTTTAGTACAGCTTTCGTAACTATTGTCTGGCCAGCAGTTTCAAAATGTAATAGCTGCATTGGCCATTGATGCTGGTGGAGGTGAGGTAGTTGCTAGAACAGTTGATTCACTCTGCCAAGAACAAACAAATAATGGCATAAAAAACAAATTATAGTTGTAAAGAAGTGAATATGACCATATGAATGGTTAAGAAAGCTTATAATAGTTACAAAGGTTAGAGATTTAAAACTCCAAGCAGAATTTGGGCATTAACTATATAAAATCAATGAGGAACACAAAGCTTTAACATGATTGGTGGAACCTTTTTTTAAAGCCAGAGTGATACAGTCAAAGAAGTGACAAGGCTGTCTACTTGATTATTTTGAAAGCTGCTGTGTCCCATAACTATGCTGTTAAATTTAACTGTAGCACCCAGCTGCTATCTGTATACTTCACTTCTTTATGGAATCGATTCATTCAAAATCTTGGCAGGAGATCCATAAGTGCTAAACTATTCAAATAATTCTCTTGCTTTCTATTTCTCTTTCCTAGAATTTGTTTCCATAAGATTGTAAAAGCAAAACTCAGATCACTTAACAGCTTTTTTTTCTTCCCCCCCCTTTTAAAATTTAACAGTTATTAAATCCTCAGTTGCAGATTGAGATTATTTAAAGTAATCCTTAAACTGTCATAATTGCCTTTCCAGTTAAATTAAAATCTGGGCAATTTCTCTCAGTGTGGGTGGTTGGCCACTTAGTATTATCTGGGAAGTTAGTTTACAAGGTAGATTCCTAAGTTCTATCCCAGGTCTGTAAAATTAGACTATCTCAAAGTGGGGCTCTGGAATCTATATTTTTTTACAAACTTTTGGGGCAATTCTTAGGCACCCTTAATTTTGGGAGTATCTGTACTTAGAAGAAACTGTAAAGAATTGCTAATTTTGGTATCCTAAATGTCATCAAATCTGTATATCTGATTCTTTTCTAAAATCTGGCCCAAATAGAGTCACATTTCTCATTTGACTATAGGTTCAGAATTTAACAAACTTAGTAAAGTACTCCTGGAACGAACTTTAGAAATAATTGATTCCAAACTTAGATACTGAGTTCCTAATGTTGTGCACTTGTAAACAATAAGCTCTGCAGTATATCTCAAGGTTTCTTCAATTATTTCAGTTCTCCCCATTGTAGGCTATTTCCAGAAATTCAGTTCTTTGAAACATTTTTATTTCAACCTGGGCAACATAGTGAGACCCCTTCTCTACAAAAAATTAAAAAACTAGCTGTGTGTGGTGGCATGTGCCTATAGTCTCAGATGCTTGGGAGGCTGAGGTGGGAGGATCACTTGAGCCTGGGAGGTCAAGGCTGAAGTGATCCGTGATCATGCTGAGAGGTGAAGCCAGCTGGACTTCCTGGGTTGAGTGGGGCCTTGGAAAACTTTTCTGTCTTACAAGAGGTTTGTAAAATGCACCAATCAGTGCTGTGTAAAAAGGCACCAATTGGCACTCTGTAGCTAGCTAGAGGTTGGTAAAATGCACCAATCAGCACCCTGTAAAATGGACCAATCAGCACCCTGTAAAATGGACCAATCTGCACCCTGTAAAATGGACCAATCAGCACTCTGTAAAATGGACCAATCAGCAGGACATGGGCGGGGACAAATAAGGGAATAAAAGCTGGCCACCCCAGCCAGCAGCAGCAAGCTGCTCCAGTCGCCTTCCATGCTGTGGAACCTTTGTTCTTTTGCTCTTCGCAATAAATCTTGCTGCAGCTCACTCTTTGGGTCTGTGCCACCTTTTTTTTTTTGAGATGGAGGCTCGCTCTGTCGCCCAGGCTGGAGTGCAGTGGCGTGATCTCGGCTCACTGCAAGCTCTGCCTCCCAGGTTCAAGTGATTCTCCTGCCTCAGCCTCCTGAGTAGCTGGGACTACAGGTGCCCGCCACCACACCCGGCTAATTTTTTTTGTATTTTTAGTAGAGACGGGGTTTCACCATGTTAGCCAGGATGGTCTCGACCTCCTGACCTCGTGATCCACCCGCCTTGGCCTCCCAAAGCCACTGCACCCGGCCAGGTCTGTGCCACATTTAAGAGCTGTAACATTGCAAAGTTCCACAGCTTCATTCTTGAAGTCAGAGAGACCAGGAACCCACCGGAAAGAACCAACTCCAGACATATCTTGGGGGCTTGTCTGGGATATTACCAAGTGGTGAGTACTATGGGACGGACCCCTTTTGCTTGCTATTCTGTCCTATTTTTCCTTAGAATTTGGGGGCTAAACACTGGGCACCCGTCGGCCAGTTAAAAGTGACTAGCACGGCCACCGGACTAAAGACATGGATATCAGGCTTTCTGGGAAAAGGCTAACAACCCCTGACTCTTTGGAGTTGGGAGCATTGGTTTGCCTGGAATTAGCTTCTGCTTTTCCTGTACTTCCGGGCTGAGCCAAGGGTCGACAGAGAGGAAAGCCATTCAGCTCTGAGGTCCCGACAAAAGTTTCGTTCACCCTGCAGCCATGAGCAGAGTTCTCAAAGTTAAGTCGCCCAAGTGCAACTCGACCATCTATCCTATATATCCTGACCCTTGCGTCCTGGGTCCTAACGCCTGTGAGACAAACTTCCTCGCACCTCTCTTCTCCAAGGCTAGTCCCGCTTCTAAAAACCACTCCCTGTCTCTGGTTCTTTTCTAGTTTCTCCTATAAGAATGATTTCTAGTATAAATTTCAGGACTCTGTTCCTTTCTTTAGGCACCCAGGCCCACCAATCAGAAAGACATAATTTTTGCCCAAAGCCCCGTCGGGGATGGGGAGACTATCTGGAATTTTAGGATCCCCCCTCAGGCAAGCAGGCCTAACAAAAGCTATTCCTGAAGCTAGAATGTGGGGAGCCTCAGAAATTATATCCTTCCTATTCATATGAGGAGAAGTGAGGACAAAAGGCGTCACTCTTCCAAAACCACCTCTGGACACAATGCCACTGCATTCCTGTCTGGACAACAGAACAAGACCTTGTCAATAAATAAAATAAAATAAAACTTTGTTTTCCTCAAATGAGTGTTTTGAACTTAGGACTTTCTGGAATTGGTAACTGCCAGTTGTGTGCTTCCATTTAGACAAACAAATCTCCCCAAAAAGTGCTTTTCCTATATTGAGTTTGTGATTTGGTTTCATGGCTATAAGAGAAGTGTCATATTATTGCATATCTTATTTAAGACTGTACACTTCAACAATTTCTACCTGTGATTTATGGAATTAATAAATTCAGGGAAATGATAAAGTACAGTTCTTAGAACAGTCTTCAGCAAAACTACTCCGTCACTTTTAGGAGTCAGTGAATCTCTAGAGCAATTTGAGATAAACACTGTGAAACTTTGGTGCAGACCCTTTTGACTTTGGTGCATCTTTTCAGTACCGTATGTGACTCAGAAAAATGTTTTAACAGTCATTTGAATCAACATTTACATAAACACGAAATCTTTATGTAGAGATTTTAGATGGAGGCAAATAAGACTGAGTCTCTGGGCTGACTTCCTCATAGTCTTAAACCAGTGCAACTCTATCCATGAAATAAAATATTCTAATAATAGGATAGACATTTTCGTATTCTATAGACAGTAACAGAAATAGTCGTTTTTCCTCCAGTCACTCCCCATCTAATTCAGAATAAATGCATTCATTACAGAGGCTTATGAGATCCTCCAGGCTCAGGCCTTCTGCTCCCTCATTGCCTTTGTCCTCTGATCTTCCTCTTGCTCACTTTGTTGCAGCCACACCTGCTACACTTCCCTTGAGCTTCTGCCTTGGAGCCTTCATACCTTCTGTTCCTTTTGTCTGGAACATTCATACCCTAAGTATCTGAATGGCTTAGTCTATTACTCCCTTCTGGTCTCTGAATGTTACCTTACCAAACAGACGGTTTTTGAGCATTTGTATAATATAGCAACCTCCCCCAACACTTAGTTCCACTTATTCTCCTTAACCTGCTTTGTTTTTGTAAGACTTCTTAGTATATTTATGTGTATTCTTCTGATTTTGAATTTTTACTATCATTTCAAAATATAACACTTAATATATATAAAAGAATATATGTAACTTTAATATATTAATGAGTAATTAAAACATTACAAGTGTGAGGATAAGATATTACCATAACTTGCATCGACTTATGTGATTTTCTTCTATCCAGTCCCCCTCCCATTCTGCTGAAGTCCCCACCATTCTGTTTTGTTTAAAACTCTTTTTGTGGTTTTACATATTTTTTAGTAGTTCTATTACATGCATGCATTCTTTCAATCTCTCACACATGCATTCATGCCTAAAAACATATTGTTTTGCTTATTTTTCAAACATTATAAAGCAGTGTTGCAAGGGATGTCCTAGGTTTTGCTTTTTTCCTTCAGCTTTGTCTGAGATTCATTATTGTGGTTGGTTTGGCTGCTGTTTCATTCTTTATTGTTATTGTACAATATTTCATTATGTAAATATAACACAATTTGTGTATCCATTCTCCTATTGATGGACATTTGGGTTACTCCAGTTTTTTTTTTTTTTTTGGCTATTGAAACAGTGCCACTAGGAACGTTTGTGGCTATATCTCCTTACTGCATAAGCTCCAGAGTTTCTCTAGAGTATATGCTTAGGAATAGAATTGTTATGTCAAATTGTTTTTAGTGGTTGTACTAATTCACTATTGTGCGAACAGTATGTAATGTCTGCATCCTTTTAATCCTACTAGTACTTGGTATTTTGGGATGCCTTTATTGTTGCCAGTCTGGTGGGTTAAAATGGTACTTCATTGTGATCTTGATTCACATTTTTTATTGCTGTGGAGACAGTATGCATCTTTCCATGTGTTCTTCAGCCACTCCTGCTTTTTCTATTGGAAAAACAGCAATAAGGCTGATGTGGCTGAAGCACAGTGAGGGAGAAGGGGAGTGGTGGGACATGAGGATGGGAGGTAGCTGGGGTGGAGGTGGACTAGGTCATAAGTCTTGTGAGCCATGAAAGTAAATAGATTACTCTGGCAGAGTATGTTTTCTAGAAAATAGACTACTGGGGAGTAAGACTTAAAGCAAAGAGAGATGTTAGAAAACAGTTGCAGTAGCTAATGCTGTTGCTCAAAATGGTAGCAGGTTTGGGGAGGCAATTGTTATTAATAAAATTTCTGATTAGCTTTAGTTCTGTAAAAGTTATATATGTTTTTGTATAAGAGCTACGTGTTTCTACGTGCTAGCTACATATTCACTTATTTTCTTCTAAACATACTTTGAAGTTCCAGAATTGTATTATTTTTTCATAGTTTCAATAGCAATTTCATGGCAAAATTTTAAAAACCTGTTAGATTTATTCTTAAAATGTAATGATGACTTTTCTATTGCCAAAGATTTGAAGATTAATTGCTAGTGTAATAATTTTAGCATAATTGCATCGAATGGCTTTTATGAACCCAGCAGCTGTGGTTACTCATATTCAGCAGCTGTGGTTATCCTGACTCAAATGGTTTTTCATCAGTTATTAGAAAAGTCACAAGTTCTTGGTAAATTCATTTCTGAAATTGGAAAGCTTAAGTTTCCATTTTTTCTCAGATATACTCTATTTGAATATATTATCCCATATTTCAAGAGCATATTTTTAGCCACAACTTAGCCAATGGCAACATCAGCAAAAAGAGATAATGTATTTGTACTTTTATACACAGTGTAATAACTTCTGATTTCTAATTGTAGGCAAATCTGAATTTGAATACTTTTCATATTTTGAGTTCTAAGACCGTTAGACAAAAGCAAGTTGACTGAAGGATATCACCAGCCTATTTCATTTTGTAATGTACATAATGATGTTACATTTTTCCTTTTTAATATTTATGTAGAAATAATGTATTTACTAATATCATAGACTTGATTTTCAAACTTTTATTACGTTATTATTTAGTAAGATATGAAAGTGTCTTTTTGAAAATGCAGTTAAAGGGAAAGAACTATGTACTTATCTTTCCTTTGTGAATTATATTTCAAGATAACAAAAGAAAAGTTGATAAAACTCTTCCTTATTGAATAATTCTAGATAATAAATATGGCAGGAATGATGGAATTTGAAAAATCATTATTTCACAAACTCTAATAAAATAATTGGTTCAGACAATTATTATCAAAGGTTGAATCCATTAGATGGAAGGTTGATGGGGGTGTTTGCAAGAGAAGGATAAGCTGTCACCACCTGTACCCTGTGATCAATCTTTGCATCACAAAGAGGAGGCATTCAGACACTATGTGCCTCCTAATGTGATGAAATATGAAGAACAATTTCCAAAAGTATTCTTTCAAAAAGAGTAAACCTGAACCTAATCAAGTTTTAGAACTAATTTACCATTAACAGGAAACACAGGTATAAAAGAACAAGTTAAATGACAACACCAGAACCAGAATGTGGGACAGTTTGCAAGATAACGAACTCAGTTTAATCAATAGGTTAATGGCAGGCAAAAGAGGCAAGCGAGAAGGGCTTCTCTATATTAATAAGACTTATAATACATAACAATTTATGACCTTTCTGTGAATCCTGATTTAAATAATTCAATTAAAACAAATTTTGAGACTGTCAGAGAAATTTAAATATGGACTGGATATTATGTGATGCCAATTAATTTTTGCTTCTTGGGAGAAGTAATGGCATTATAGTAGTTATATCATTTTTTTTTCTTTAGAGATACATACTGAGTATGTAGGAATTAAATAACACGTTGTCTGGGATTTGTTTTAAAACGCTTAAGGAATAAAAACAAGAGGGAGATGAATGAAGCAAGTGCTGGAAAGTGTTGACAGTTGTTGAATCTACATTATGGGTATCTGGGTTTCTTTGAAAATGTTCATAATAAAAATCAGTTTTTGTGTATCTTTGAAAATGTTCATAGTAAAATTAATATTTAAAAGTTTTTAAAATGTCGTGGATATTTACATGTATGTTCTTGACCTTGTCACCCACCTTTTAGTACTTTCTTTTACACAGCTATTAGCACTTTTCTCCAAAAAAGTCTTGAGTGGGAGGCAGCATCCCCTATTACTGCAGTGTTGAAAATGGCAACCACTTTTCAAGTCCCCCTCACAGTTAGAGAACAGTCATGCCAGGCACCAACCCCAGTTTCTGAATAGGGAACTAGTGAATCAAAGAGGCAGTTTCTTTGCTCTCTTGAAAGGCAGTGGCAAACTAACCTACACTGAGAAAAAGGAAGTCAGTGATTGCCTAGTGATGGGGGAGGAAAGATTAGACGGGGGAGGGATTGCGAAGTACTAAGAGGTAATTTTCGAGGTGATGAAAAATGTTTATTATTTAACACTAATTAGCAAATTCTAATTCCTGGTAACATCCAGAGCTGAAGGCAAAGGTGATAGAAACGCCATAGCTTCTGTGTTCAGTGGCACTATCAGGTTTTCCTTTCCTTTTTCCACCAGAGTAACCAGTGTTTAACTGACCCTAGCCCAATTTTTAACTTTCCTGATAATTCTGTAAACTACCTAACATTGTTTTAGTAATTATCTTTTTTTACTTTTTACAGCTTTATTGGGGTTAATTAGCATTCAATAAACAGCACATATTTAGTGTGTATATTTTGGTAATTTTTGAAATATGCATATATTTTTGAGGCTATCACCACAACAAGATGGTGAACATCCCCATTACCCCCAAAAGTTTTCTCTCAGCACTCCCTCCTCTTTCTTCTCCCCTATTCCCAGGCAACCACTGATTTCTTTTTTATCAGTATAGATTAGTTTGCATTGTCTAGAGTTTTATATAAAAGGACAATACAGTTAAGTGTACCGTTTTCTTTACGGCTTCTTTCTCACTCAGTGTAATTATCATAAGATTCATCTATGTTATGTATATTAGGAGCTTTTCCTTTTTATTGCTAAATAGTATTCCATTTTATGAATATACCACAATTTGTTTATTCATTTAGTCATTGAAGATATTAGTTTGTTTCCATTTTGGGGCTCTGATATGGTTTGGCTGTGCCCTCACCCAAATCTCATCTTGAATTCTAGTTCCCATATCCCCCATGTGTCAAGGGAGGGACCTCATGGGAGGTGATTAGATTATGGGAGGCAGTTTCCCCCAGGCTGTTCTCATGATAGTGAGTTCTCACGAGATCTGATGGTTTTATAAGGGGCTTTCCCCCCACATTGCTCTGCACTTCTCTCTCCTGCTCCATGTGAAGAAGGACATGTTTGCTTCCCCTTCCACCATGATTGTAAGTTTCCTGAGGCCTCCTCAGTCATGCAGAACTGTGAGGCAGTTAAATCTCTTTCGTTTATAAATTACCCAGTCTCGGGTATTTCTTTATAGCAGCATGAGAATGGATTAATGCAGGCTTCTACATTAAGCTGCTGTGAATATTTAAACATTGATTTTATATCTTCATATGAACATATTCTTTTATTTCCCTTGACCAAATACCTAGTAGTGGAATGGCTAGATTATATGACAGGCATATGTTTAATCTTTTAATTAACTGCAAAACTGTTTTCAGATGTGATATATAATAGATATTATTTTAAAAAATAAATAGATGAATGTATTAGGAAAGATGAGGTCTTACATGTATTTCGTTGTGTATATACATGATATAGTGCATTTATATGTTCCGTGTGTCTTATTTGTATTTTGATAAATAACAAAAGTATATTTTTACTATCAGTAGGTAGGATTGTTAGATCCACTAATTATTCAGAGTGCGACAAAGTATCATCTCAAGGCAGATACAGCATTTCATATAGTAATTAATACCAGATCTTATTTAGTATTAACCAGTTATGCACAAAACATGAATATATATGATTTATAATGAAGTGTCAGCCTAGTACTCCAAATAATATAGCTCAGTATTTGAAAACTGATATATTCACTGTGTGAATATGAATTTATAATAAATATCCTTCGGTGACAGGTTCATTCTCAATTTGCTTATGTTAAAATTGCACTAACTAGCAGATCCTCTGAGATTTATTTCCAGGCTTTTAATGTCATATTACCTTGAAAAATGATGATGTGAGTTCTTAACATGGTAGGGTGCCTGTACATTTCACTTTTGATCTTGAGTGAAATCTCATCTCACAAATCACCAACATAAATTACAATTTGGTCTTGTGTGTGACTGGCATAAATATATTTTAGAGACATGAGAAATACAAAGAAAAGTTTTCCCGCCTCCCCCTTTATCCTGCATGTGTTAACATTAGAAAGATAAACCACTGCATATTCTCCTGTCTCATTTTAACATGTTGGTATGTAGTTTTGGGGGGGTATGCATTCTTATGTATGCAGGGAAATTTTATATGGTTTGATACATCTTGATGTGTTTGGTGACACAGTTGAACATCATCATTGTACATGGCCAAGCATGCACAGGGAGCATGAAACTATTAAGGGGTGATGAGAATATTGCCTAAGTATATTTTTGAGGCCCCCAAATCATTAAAATAGAATATTTGGGCTGAAGTTAAAAATATAATATTGTTTAATGAATTTCTATTCATTTCAAAAACAGAAGATACATATTGTAAATATAAAAAGTATTATAAATTGTTTTTTTCTGCAAATATCTGAGAAAACTGATGATTTCGTGTTTTTCCTTTATAATTCTTAGACATTTAATTGTCTTTATTTGTCTTCTTGGGATAGGTAGATCCTTATGTGCAGTGTTGAATAAACGTAGTGATAGTTGGCATCCTTACCTTGCTGTGAGTTTAAAGGGAATGGTTTTTAACATTTTATTATTATGATATTTGCTTCATTTTATAGATACCATTTATCAGGTTGTATTAGTTGGTTTGGCCTGCTATAACAAAATACCACAAATTGAGTGGCTTAAACAACAGAAATTTATTTTCTCACAGTTTTGGGGGCTAGAAGTCTGAAATCAGGGTACAGCATACTCAGTTTCTGGTGAGGCTGCTCTTCCAGGCTTGTAGACAGCTGCCTTCTTTCTGGGTCCTCACATGTCCTTTCCTTTGTACATGTGCACAGAGAGTGAATGAGTGAGGTCTCCAGTGTCTCTTCTTCCAGGGACTCAAATCCTATCAGATCAGGCCCCGAACCCCTATGACCTCATTTACCCTTAATTACCTCCTTGGAGGCCACTTCTCCAAACACAGCCATAATGGGAGTTAGGGCCTCAACAGATGGATTTTAGTCCATAAATTAAGTCCATATTTATGGACATTTAGTCCATAAATTAAAGAAGTTTTCTAATATTCCCAGTGCTTCCCTTAGTCTTCACTTTACAGCAAACTATCCCAAAACTTAGTGACTTGAAGTAATAATGTTTTCTGATTTTTAAATGATTCTGTGGGTTGGCTGGATTATTCCTTTTTAGTTTCACTTAAGCTTACATGTAAGGTTGCCTTTATTTGGAGGGTTGACTGGGCTGGAAGGTTCAAAATGTCCTTACTCATGTTTGTAGATGGTGCTGGCTATTAGCTAGGGTGACTTGATTCTTGATTGGCCTTTTGTCTACCAGATGCTAGCATGGTATATCAGGGTTAAGTCCGGAAAGTAAACTGCATGTCCTTTTGAAGTCTAGGCTTTGTAAATTACATATTGTTTTTGCCGTATTCTGTTAGTCAAAGCAAATCCAGTCCAGATTCAAGATGGTGGAGAAGTAGGTATCTCTTGATATGGGAGGAGAAGAACATTACATTGCAAAGGATGTGATTGCAGGAACGCATCATTTATCGAAGGCTATTATTATAACAATCTCCCAAATCTTTGCTAAGTTTGCTAGGGGTAATTTGTTACGAATTTATTGATGAATTTTATTGTCCGTGTTTCCTCTAAATATTGAGAAGATTATATGTTTTTTCTCATTAATTTATGTGATGAAATATAGTTTCTATGATTGAACCATATATTCAGTGTCATCCTGTATATCTTTTTTAAAATGTTTGATGTTTATTTCTTTACTTGAATCTGTGTTCAGGAGTAAGACTGGTCTTTGAATTTACATTTTCTTTGGTATTAAATTTTTACTAGCCTTTGTAACATTATTTGGAAAATGTTGCCTCATTTTTCTAGTCTCTGAAAAAATTATTTGTTGTAAAGAATGCTAATAGAACTTAACATGTAAACTATTGGTGCCTGAGATTTACTTTGAGACAGTATTTTTAACTTCTAATTTAATTTTTTGACCAACTATAGCCCCACTTAGAAAAACTCCACCATTCTTGAGATTGTTTTAATTTACATATTATTAAGAATTTCTCTATTAGCCAAATTTGCAACTTTTTATGGTATAAAGTTTAAAATAATCTCATGGCATCTTTTAGTATTTTCTATATCTGTAATTTCCTTTAAAAGTAGAATTTTAAAATAAAATTTTTCCATTTTTAATTTTATCATTAGCTATCTACCATTCAATCTGGTAAGAAATCTCTTAATTTTATTAGTCTTTTCAGTGAACCAACTTTTGGCTTTTTAAAAACTCTGATCTCTTTTGTATCTGTTTTCTATTTAAATTTTGTTTGCTCTTATTGTTATATATAACCTTCATCTATATTCTTAACTGT
Organism: Pan paniscus; assembly: GCF_029289425.2. NCBI lineage: Eukaryota > Metazoa > Chordata > Mammalia > Primates > Hominidae > Pan > Pan paniscus. The sequence continues at coordinate 104,148,006 of NC_073258.2, forward strand.
GTAATTTATAAGTTTTACTCAATTTTTAGCATTGCTTCTTTTTAACATAAGATTTGCTGCTATAATTTTCCTCCAGAATCTCATTAACTGCCCATTCACTATTCTATAAATTTTGATATGTGGGTTTTTCATGAACACAGTATTTTAAATTTTTATTAAAATTACTTAATTGACCTTGAGTTATTTAGAAATGTGTTTTCATATTTCCAAGTGTAGGGGGTTAATTTTGGTAACATTTTACCAATTTCTAACAATTACATTGTTGTCAGATATGATCTGTGTGATATCAACTCTTAAATTTGCTAAGACTAGCTTTATGGCCTAATATGTGGCTGATGTTCTTAAATGTTCTCTGTGTGCTTGAAAGAATGTTCTTGCTTTTACACTGTTGGTGAAAATGTAAATTAGTTTGACCCTTGTGGAAGACAGTGTGGCGATTTCTCAAAGATCTAGCACCAGAAATACCATTCGACCTAGCAATCCCATAACTGGGTATATACCCAAAGGATAATAAATCATTCCATTATAAAGATACATGCATGCATATATTTACTGTAGCACTGTTCACAATAGCAGAGACATGGAATCAACCCAATGCCCATCAATGATAGACTGGATAAAGAAAATGTTGTACATGTACGCCATGGAATACTATACAGCCATAAAAAGAAATGAGATCATGTCCTTTGCAGGGACATGGATGAAACTAGAAGTCATCATCCTCAGCAAACTAACACAGGAACAGAGAACCAAATACCATATGTTCTCCTTCATAAGTGGGAGTTGATCAATGAGAACACATGGACACAGGGAGAGGAACAACACACACAGGGCCTGTCAGGACTGGGGGAAAGGAGAGCATCAGGATAAATGGCTAATGCATCCGGGCTTAATACCTAGGTAATGCGTTGATAGGTGCAGCAAACCACCATGGCACACATTTTCCTATGTAACAAACCTGCATGTTCTGCACATGTATCCCAAAACTTAAATTTTTTTTACAAAAAATGATTGTCTGTTCTCCAGATATTGGATGTATTATATGTCCCTTAGGTCATGCTTGTTGATTGTGTTCAAATTTTCTATATGTGTTCTGTATGTGATCTACCAATTGCTGAGAAACCCACATTAAGTGTCCTACATAACACTAGATTTCTATTTCTCTGTATCTTCTGGTAATTTTATTATCTACAACATCTGTGTTTTTAAGTATTAGGTTGGTGCAAAAGTAATTGCGGTTTTTGCCATTACTTTTAATGACAAAGTATCTATATATCTATATATAAAGATACTTAGAATTATGTCAATAGATAGTGATGCTTTTTCCCCTGTAATACTTTTTGCTTTAAATTTTGTTGAGGTTTACTAAAAAAGGGTTACCTTTTTCATTCTATTACCTTTTAACTTTGAATGTCCTTATGTTTTAGGTGCCCACTTTTAAATATATATACATATATTTAACTATTAACATATAAACATATTTTTAGCTGTTGTTTTTAAGTAATGTTTAAGCAGTTGTTTTAAAGTAATCAATTACTGCAATTATTGATTTATTTGGATTCATTAATATCATTTTTAAAAAATCTCTTTGGGCCGGGTGCGGTGGCTCACACCTGTAATCCCAGCACTTTGGGAGGCCGAGGCAGGCGGATCACGAGGTCAGGGGATCAAGACCATCCTGGCCAACATGAGGAAACCCTGTCCCTATTAAAAATACAAAAATTACCTGGGCATGGTGGCGCATGACTGTAATTCCAGCCACTCGGGAGGCTGAGGCAGGAGAATCACTTGAACCAGGGAGTTGGAGGTTGCGATGAGCTGAGATCACGCCACCGTACTCCAGCCTGGGTGACAGAGCCAGGCTCCGTCTCAAAAAAAAAAAAAAAAAATCTCCTGTTTAGCCTGCTGTTTGGCCTGCTGTTTTTTGTGACCAAGGGCCTTCTACTCTACCCTTGTTTGCATTCTTTTAGATTCATTTTCCCTTTTTTAAAAAAATTCTGGGTTTTTTTCTGTTTTGGAAAATGTATTCTATACTTATTTTTTCCCTCAATGGTTATACTAAATTTTAATGTGCCATCCTTCCATACAATACAGTGATTTAGAATGCTGTAACTCTGGTCACTTTATCCCAACTTCAATATGATTGTTTTTCAGTGTTTTATTTCTGCTGTATATTGGGATCATACTTCAATAGATTTATAAATTTCTTAAACATTTTCTTTGCTTACCATTCCTTTTTACTTATTAGACTTTTTTTTTGATGATTTTCTTCTAGCTAATGTCCATGGTTTAAATAGTGAAGCTCTATTGATAGTGCACTCTCAGTTTTGTCTCAAAAAAACTCATATTTTATATTTTCTCAAAAAATAATTTTGCTAAATTTATAACAATGCTAGGTTGACAGTCTTTTTGTCAACATGTTTTGCCTTCCATTGTTGCAGTTGGGAAGTGTTTGTTTGGAGTAATCTATTATTTCTAGCTTCTTGTAAGATCTTTTTTTTTTTCCTCAATGTTCTCCAATTACATTGTGCAGTACCAGATGATTTCATTTATTCTGGTTGGGATTCTTTGACTTTTCTGAATATGAGAAGTATTGTCTTTCATCAGTTCTGGAAAATTCACAGAAAGTTTCTTTTTAAAAATTGCCTCTGTCTCCTTTTATTAGCTCTTCATATAGTAATAACTCTGAATAGGCATATATTAGGAGTTTTACTTTTCTTCTTCATGTTTTAAAACTCTTATTTATTATTTTATGTCTTCGTATTTTTTCTCTTTTGGCTTTAGCATTTAAGATTTTCCTTATTTTCCTTGACAATTCTGTCATAAATTTTAAGTCATTAGTTGATGATGTTCTTGCTTATTCATAATTTTGAAATGTGCTTTATCATAAAATTTTCTCCAGAAATCTAGTCTGCCATATTCCCTGTAACAAAAATGTAAATTATTTAATTTCTTTGACATCTATAAAATGAGAATGAGTGTTTATATTCCTTCTTATTCCAAAAAAGAATTACTGGCAGTGACTAACAAAAATGTAAATAATCTACTAGGATAAAATCAGTAGTTGAGGAAATTAGTGTAAGAGAAAATTAGGATGGGAAAATAAAATAAAACTAAGGAAACAGTTTATGCCAAATAGGACAAAACAGAAAAGCTTGTACTTTCTGTTTCTATAAAGTTGGTATTGTTTGATCAGAAATCATTTGGGGTGCTTCATGATATCCAAAGGAAAATACAATTATGTATAAGATTTAGTGTCTTAAAATAAAACATACCAATTGCTCAGGAAACATAGGTGTTCCTGAAATGTCTCTCACTGGTCTTTGAAATGAGAACAGATGAAGTAGGAGTGGGTTTCCTACAATTTCTTCATTTTAAAAGTTTGTTTTCTAAATTATTTTTTATTTTTTAGAGATGGGGTCTTGCTTTGTCAAGTAGACTTGAGTACAGTGGCATGATGATAGCACACTGCAGCTTGGAATTCCTGGGCTCAAGCAGTCCTTCCAACTCAGCCTCCCCAGTAGTTACAGGTGCACACCACCATACCTGACTAATGTATTTTTAAAATTTTTTAAGAGAAGAGGTCCCAATATGTTGCCCAGGTTATTCTCAAACTCTTAGCCTCAAGTGATCCCCCCACCTCAGCCTCCTGAGTTGCTAGGATTGCAGGTGTGAACCACTGTGCCTGGCTCCTTTGCAATTCTTATAGATCTCCCAAAGCATGCCAGTAGCATAATTCATGCTGTTAATTATGGGTAGAAAGTGGAAGAATTGATGTAAATATGTTGTTAATGAATTAAATTTTATCCCTTTTGATACCATTTTAAAGTAGTATTCTGAAAAAATTATATTTAACTGGTTTAAAATATGAAAAATAGATATTTTATTATCTATGCTTTATAAAAAGATAAATATATGTGGTCGATTTTATAAAAACAGACAGTTCATTGATACAAGTTATAGCCCTGTCCTCATTAATAAAAATGTTTTTATTATATGTTTGAACTCCCTTTCTTATTACTGCCTGTTCTTTAAAAATTATGATAGTATTATTTAAAAAGAAATCCTCACATGTTATTTTTCTTGGACAGAAGACATCTTTTTTTGGTTGGTGTACATTTTATTCTTAAAACAGATTTTAACATCATGCACAAAAAAATTTGCACTCTTTTTCCTTTAGACATCTCTTTGCATTCTTATTTGTTTTCTGTCATGTTTGACAAATTTAAAACACGAATAAGTGACAGCAAAACTTGAGTTAAAATAGCACTTCTGACTACCAACTAGTTGTGTTTTGTAGTGTAGCAAAGCTGATAAATTAGGTGCTATTGTAGGGTTCAGCTAGAGCAAATGAAAATAATTTATCAGAAAAACAAAAAAAAATCAAACACTGAATCACAGTTTTTTAAGACTAGAGAATCAGTCAAACACTCTGGAAGTAACTTGAGTTTAACAGCATGATTATTGATGTTTAACAGTTAAATCCTACATTCATTCTGAAAGATTTATGGCCCTGATTTTGTTATGAACTTTACTAATGTAAGAACCTAACAAAATATGAAATATAGTTCAATATGTTACAAAAGGAAAAACAAATCACATTTCTCCCAAAGTAAAAACAGAAGTAGTCAACATGCTGCAAATGTTGAAGTTTAAAATACTGACTTAGGAAGATATATCTGGTTTTTTGGATTTATTTTATTTTAGACAAACAGTGAGATAGCACAATTTTAATATTTAGGTATAATATGAAAAACAATATATACATCATTGATTTTATATATATAAACACACATATATCACATTATCTGTAACCTAATATTTAGCATAGTTTGTAATATTCTCGATCATTAACAAATGATTAATAAGATTCATTAATGTTCTTAAAATGGGAATCATTAAGTATTATTTTAGAAAAAAAGTGAGTGAATTGGTTTTGATGAGAATAATGATAAAGAAACTGATAATAAGGACATTATAGAAGTGAAAGCCCTAAATAGGGAATATTTACCTTGCCTTGTTTGAATTGATTGACCCATACTTTTTTCATTGGAGCCTTGTATGTAGAGGAAACATTGAAATTACAACTTAAAGTTAATGTAGAGCATTAAAACATTTATAAATAACTTATCAACCAGTAATTATCATTGCTTTACCATTTTATAGGGTTTATTATGCTATTCTTTTTCCAGTCATTTCATATTTTTAAGGAAACTATCTTTGTCAGCATTTTGAGATTATGAAATTTAAATCAAAACAATTCCAGATTTCAGAAATGAACAAATAGAGAGACACTGAGCAGTTATTAATTATGAGTAATTGGAGCTTTCTGGATAAAGAGGCAGCTTTATGCCAGGACTGGTGGCTCACGCCTATAATCCCAGCATTTTGGGAGGCCGAAGTGGGAGGATCGCTTGAGCCCAGGAGTTCAAGACTAGCCTGGACAACATACTGAGACATGGTCTCTACCAAAAATAAAATTAGGTGGGCATGGTGGCACACACCTGTAATCCCAGCTAGTAGGGAGGCTGAGATGGGAGGATCGCTTGAGCCCAGGGATTTGAAGCTGCAGTGAGCTATCATTGCGCTATTGCACTCTAGCCTGGGTGTCTGAGCGAGACCCTGTCTCAAAAAAATCCAAATAGCAACAACAAATGAAGCATCTTTCAAATACAAGCCATTATAGTATACAATTTAAAAATCGGTTTTCCCCAACTTTGAGTTCTCTTGTTTTTTAAACTGCTTAAATAAAACAGTAAAATATTAAGCCAATTGAAGAGAGATAATAAGATTATAAACTGTTGACAACATTTTTGGTCTCTATTTTTATAAAACAAAATGTCTGTTTTTGTACCTATGTTCTTTCTTCCTGTTCGGCTGAAGTTCTTTTTATTTGTTGATACTTATTATTTTTTTATTCAGGTTATTTCACAGTTGAGGATTTTGGGCAGATCCATAACAGCTGGTTCCAAATTTGATAGAGAAATCTGGTCAAATGAACTTTCTCCTGTCCTCAATCTCTGGAAGAAACTAAACCAGGTTAGTAGTGGAATATTCTTCTGATTCTTTTGCTTTTTCTCCCACACCGTAACCATGTGCTCCCCATTTCTGCCTGAGTCATACAAGCAATCACATTGCACAGGTTCCTAACTGTGAAGTCATGGCCCATGACCTCCTTTCTTCATACAAATGCACATCAAAGTTAGTATTTTTTACTCTCTCTTTTATGAAATAGATCTTTCCTTATCTTTAAATAAGTAATCAAATTCACATAATTTCAGTTCTTCCCTTTAGCAGTTCATTCCTTGTCTTGATGTTTGATAATTTTCTTCCTCTCAGGGCTATGCTTCTTGTAACAGTTTCTGAGCCCAGTTTCCAACTTTTTTTTAAGTGACATTGGCAGTTTTGTATTTTCTAATGATTTTCCCAATTCATGCAGTTCTTAAAATGTATATACATAGTACAACCATGTAGGTATTCATATGTATATATATTATTATGTAATATAGCTATTTATTCTGAGAATAATGTGTGATTGTTTTCAGTTTTTACTTAGTAATAATATGAAAATGGAATAATTTGCATAATTGACTAAGTTCACCTCTTATTAAACAGAAAACCAATGGCAAAAGTAACCTTAATTATTGCAAAGATCTCATCTTACATTTTGGAGACATAATCCAGGTATTTGTTGGAAAGTTTCCTTCTCTGTGAAATACAGGTTAACTTGTTTGACTCAATTTCCAGAGTTTGGGGGAAGATTAGAGTCTACTCTGTAGTTTTGGCACCTTAGTCCCCTATAATTTTCTCTGCCTACTTCTGAATTTGCAAAGTCCATGTTGTTGTTTTTTTTTTTCAAAGAAAAAAATTTAATTATAGCTCAACAGTGAGATGTTTAACAAAGTTATTATACTGTAAACAATGAACACTGATCTAACAAAAAATTACGATCAAACTGAAAATTACGACATGGGAAAATGGAACAAGGAGAGTATATTGAAAATATTTTCTTCCAATCTATGTTTTGCATTTTCATTTTCCTAACAGTATTATTCATACTACGTATATATATATTTTTTACCACCATGTGTTCAAGTTTTTAATCTCAATTTTTTCTTCAAAGTTTGTGCTTTTTTTTTTTTTTTTTCTTTTTTTTTTAATTATACTTTAAGTTTTAGGGTACATGTGCACATTGTGCAGGTTAGTTACATATGTATACATGTGCCATGCTGGTGCGCTGCACCCACTAACTCGTCATCTAGCATTAGGTATATCTCCCAATGCTATCCCTCCCCCCTCCCCCCTCCCCACCACAGTCCCCAGAGTGTGATATTCCCCTTCCTGTGTCCATGTGATCTCATTGTTCAATTCCCACCTATGAGTGAGAATATGCGGTGTTTGGTTTTTTGTTCTTGCGATAGTTTACTGAGAATGATGGTTTCCAGTTTCATCCATGTCCCTACAAAGGACATGAACTCATCATTTTTTATGGCTGCATAGTATTCCATGGTGTAGATGTGCCACATTTTCTTAATCCAGTCTATCATTGTTGGACATTTGGGTTGGTTCCAAGTCTTTGCTATTGTGAATAATGCCGCAATAAACATACGTGTGCATGTGTCTTTATAGCAGCATGATTTATGGTCATTTGGGTATATACCCAGTAATGGGATGGCTGGGTCAAACGGTATTTCTAGTTCTAGATCCCTGAGGAATCGCCACACTGACTTCCACAATGGTTGAAGTAGTTTACAGTCCCACCAACAGTGTAAAAGTGTTCCTATTTCTCCACATCCTCTCCAGCACCTGTTGTTTCCTGACTTTTTAATGATTGCCATTCTAACTGGTGTGAGATGATATCTCATTGTGGTTTTGATTTGCATTTCTCTGATGGCCAGTGATGATGAGCATTTTTTCATGTGTTTTTTGGCTGCATAAATGTCTTCTTTTGAGAAGTGTCTGTTCATGTCCCTCGCCCACTTTTTGATGGGGTTGTTTGTTTTTTTCTTGTAAATTTGTTTGAGTTCATTGTAGATTCTGGATATTAGCCCTTTGTCAGATGAGTAGGTTGCGAAAATTTTCTCCCATGTTGTAGGTTGCCTGTTCACTCTGATGGTAGTTTCTTTTGCTGTGCAGAAGCTCTTTAGTTTAATTAGATCCCATTTGTCAATTTTGTCTTTTGTTGCCATTGCTTTTGGTGTTTTGGACATGAAGTCCTTGCCCACGCCTATGTCCTGAATGGTAATGCCTAGGTTTTCTTCTAGGGTTTTTATGGTTTTAGGTCTAACGTTTAAATCTTTAATCCATCTTGAATTGATTTTTGTATAAGGTGTAAGGAACGGATCCAGTTTCAGCTTTCTACATATGGCTAGCCAGTTTTCCCAGCACCATTTATTAAATAGGGAATCCTTTCCCCATTGCTTGTTTTTCTCAGGTTTGTCAAAGATCAGATAGTTGTAGGTAAGTGGCGTTATTTCTGAGGGCTCTGTTCTGTTCCATTGATCTATATCTCTGTTTTGGTACCAGTACCATGCTGTTTTGGTTACTGTAGCCTTGTAGTATAGTTTGAAGTCAGGTAGTGTGATGCCTCCAGCTTTGTTCTTTTGGCTTAGGATTGACTTGGCGATGCGGGCTCTCTTTTGGTTCCATATGAACTTTAAAGTAGTTTTTTCCAATTCTGTGAAGAAAGTCATTGGTAGCTTGATGGGGATGGCATTGAATCTGTAAATTACCTTGGGCAGTATGGCCATTTTCACGATATTGATTCTTCCTACCCATGAGCATGGAATGTTCTTCCATTTGTTTGTATCCTCTTTTATTTCCTTGAGCAGTGGTTTGTAGTTCTCCTTGAAGAGGTCCTTCACATCCCTTGTAAGTTGGATTCCTAGGTATTTTATTCTCTTTGAAGCAATTGTGAATGGGACTTCACTCATGATTTGGCTCTCTGTTTGTCTGTTGTTGGTGTATAGGAATGCTTGTGATTTTTGTACATTGATTTTATATCCTGAGACTTTGCTGAAGTTGCTTATCAGCTTAAGGAGATTTTGGGCTGAGACACTGAGGTTTTCTAGATATACAATCATGTCGTCTGCAAACAGGGACAATTTGACTTCCTCTTTTCCTAATTGAATACCCTTTATTTCCTTCTCCTGCCTGATTGCCCTGGCCAGAACTTCCAACACTATGTTGAATAGGAGCGGTGAGAGAGGGCATCCCTGTCTTGTGCCAGTTTTCAAAGGGAATGCTTCCAGTTTTTGCCCATTCAGTATGATATTGGCTGTGGGTTTGTCATAGATAGCTCTTATTATTTTGAAATACGTCCCATCAATACCTAATTTATTGAGAGTTTTTAGCATGAAGGGTTGTTGAATTTTGTCAAAGGCTTTTTCTGCATCTATTGAGATAATCATGTGGTTTTTGTCTTTGGCTCTGTTTATATGCTGGATTACATTTATTGATTTGCATATATTGAACCAGCCTTGCATCCCAGGGATGAAGCCCACTTGATCATGGTGGATAAGCTTTTTGATGTGCTGCTGGATTCGGTTTGCCAGTATTTTATTGAGGATTTTTGCATCAATGTTCATCAAGGATATTGGTCTAAAATTCTCTTTTTTGGTTGTGTCTCTGCCTGGCTTTGGTATCAGAATGATGCTGGCCTCATTAAATGAGTTAGGGAGGATTCCCTCTTTTTCTATTGATTGCAATAGTTTCAGAAGGAATGGTACCAGTCCCTCCTTGTACCTCTGGTAGAATTCGGCTGTGAATCCATCTGGTCCTGGACTCTTTTTGGTTGGTAAACTATTGATTATTGCCACAATTTCAGCTCCTGTTATTGGTCTATTCAGAGATTCAACTTCTTCCTGGTTTAGTCTTGGGAGAGTGTATGTGTCGAGGAATGTATCCATTTCTTCTAGATTTTCTAGTTTATTTGCGTAGAGGTGTTTGTAGTATTCTCTGATGGTAGTTTGTATTTCTGTGGGATCGGTGGTGATATCCCCTTTATCATTTTTTATTGTTTCTATTTGATTCTTCTCTCTTTTTTTCTTTATTAGTCTTGCTAGCGGTCTATCAATTTTGTTGATCCTTTCAAAAAACCAGCTCCTGGATTCATTGATTTTTTGAAGGGTTTTTTGTGTCTCTATTTCCTTCAGTTCTGCTTGGATTTTAGTTATTTCTTGCCTTCTGCTAGCTTTTGAATGTGTTTGCTCTTGCTTTTCTAGTTCTTTTAATTGTGATGTTAGGGTGTCAATTTTGGATCTTTCCTGCTTTCTCTTGTGGGCATTTAGTGCTATAAATTTCCCTCTACACACTGCTTTGAATGCGTCCCAGACATTCTGGTATGTTGTGTCTTTGTTCTCGTTGGTTTCAAAGAACATCTTTATTTCTGCCTTCATTTCGTTATGTACCCAGTAGTCATTCAGGAGCAGGTTGTTCAGTTTCCATGTAGTTGAGCGGCTTTGAGTGAGATTCTTAATCCTGAGTTCTAGTTTGATTGCACTGTGGTCTGAGAGATAGTTTGTTATAATTTCTGTTCTTTTACATTTGCTGGGGAGAGCTTTACTTCCAACTATGTGGTCAATTTTGGAATAGGTGTGGTGTGGTGCTGAAAAAAATGTATATTCTGTTGATTTGGGGTGGAGAGTTCTGTAGATGTCTATTAGGTCCGCTTGGTGCAGAGCTGAGTTCAATTCCTGGGTATCCTTGTTGACTTTCTGTCTCGTTGATCTGTCTAATGTTGACAGTGGGGTGTTAAAGTCTCCCATTATTAATGTGTGGGAGTCTAAGTCTCTTTGTAGGTCACTCAGGACTTGCTTTATGAATCTGGGTGCTCCTGTATTGGGTGCATATATATTTAGGATAGTTAGCTCCTCTTGTTGAATGGATCCCTTTACCATTATGTAATGGCCTTCTTTGTCTCTTTTGATCTTTGTTGGTTTAAAGTCTGTTTTATCAGAGACTAGGATTGCAACCCCTGCCTTTTTTTGTTTTCCATTGGCTTGGTAGATCTTCCTCCATCCTTTTATTTTGAGCCTATGTGTGTCTCTGCACGTGAGATGGGTTTCCTGAATACAGCACACTGATGGGTCTTGACTCTTTATCCAACTTGCCAGTCTGTGTCTTTTAATTGGAGAATTTAGTCCATTTACATTTAAAGTTAATATTGTTATGTGTGAATTTGATCGTGTCATTATGATGTTAGCTGGTGATTTTGCTCGTTAGTTGATGCAGTTTCTTCCTAGTCTCGATGCTCTTTACATTTTGTCATGATTTTGCAGCGGCTGGTACTGGTTGTTCCTTTCCATGTTTAGCGCTTCCTTCAGGAGCTCTTTTAGGGCAGGCCTAGTGGTGACAAAATCGTTCTGCATTTGCTTGTCTGTAAAGTATTTTATTTCTCCTTCACTTATGAAGCTTAGTTTGGCTGGATATGAAATTCTGGGTTGAAAATTCTTTTCTTTAAGAATGTTGAATATTGGCCCCCACTCTCTTCTGGCTTGTAGGGTTTCTGCTGAGAGATCCGCTGTTAGTCTGATGGGCTTCCCTTTGAGGGTAACTCGACCTTTCTCTCTGGCTGCCCTTAACATTTTTTCCTTCATTTCAACTTTGGTGAATCTGACAATTATGTGTCTTGGAGTTGCTCTTCTCGAGGAGTATCTTTGTGGCGTTCTCTGTATTTCCTGAATCTGAACGTTGGCCTGCCTTGCTAGATTGGGGAAGTTCTCCTGGATAATATCCTGCAGAGTGTTTTCCAACTTGGCTCCATTCTCCGCATCACTTTCAGGTACACCAATCAGACGTAGATTTGGTCTTTTCACATAGTCCCATATTTCTTGGAGACTTTGCTCGTTTCTTTTTATTCTTTTTTCTCTAAACTTCCCTTCTCGCTTCATTTCATTCATTTCATCTTCCATCGCTGATACCCTTTCTTCCAGTTGATCGCATCGGCTCCTGAGGCTTCTGCATTCTTCACGTAGTTCTCGAGCCTTGGTTTTCAGCTCCATCAGCTCCTTTAAGCACTTCTCTGTATTGGTTATTCTAGTTATACATTCGTCTAAATTTTTTTCAAGTTTTCAACTTCTTTGCCTTTGGTTTGAATATCCTCCCGTAGCTCAGAGTAATTTGATCGTTTGAAGCCTTCTTCTCTCAGCTCGTCAAAATCATTCTCCATCCAGCTTTGTTCCGTTGCTGGTGAGGAACTGCGTTCCTTTGGAGGAGGAGAGGCGCTCTGCATTTTAGAGTTTCCAGTTTTTCTGTTCTGTTTTTTCCCCATCTTTGTGGTTTTTATCTACTTTTGGTCTTTGATGATGGTGATGTACAGATGGGTTTTCGTTGTGGATGTCCTTTCTGTTTGTTAGTTTTCCTTCTAACAGACAGGACCCTCAGCTGCAGGTCTGTTGGAATACCCTGCCGTGTGAGGTGTCAGTGTGCCCCTGCTGGGGGGTGCCTCCCAGTTAGGCTGCTCGGGGGTCAGGGGTCAGGGACCCACTTGAGGAGGCAGTCTGCCTGTTCTCAGATCTCCAGCTGCGTGCTGGGAGAACCACTGCTCTCTTCAAAGCTGTCAGACAGGGACATTTAATTCTGCAGAGGTTACTGCTGTCTTTTTGTTTGTCTGTGCCCTGCCCCCAGAGGTGGAGCCTACAGAGGCAGGCAGGCCTCCTTGAGCTGTGGTGGGCTCCACCCAGTTCGAGCTTCCCGGCTGCTTTGTTTACCTAAGCAAGCCTGGGCAATGGCGGGCGCCCCTCCCCCAGCCTCGCTGCCGCCTTGCAGCTTGATCCCAGACCGCTGTGCTAGCAATCAGCGAGACTCCGAGGGCGTAGGACCCTCCGAGCCAGGTGTGGGATATAGTATCGTGGTGCGCCGTTTTTTAAGCCGGTCTGAAAAGCGCAATATTCGGGTGGGAGTGACCCGATTTTCCAGGTGCGTCCGTCACCCCTTTCTTTGACTGGGAAAGGGAACTCCCTGACCCCTTGCGCTTCCCAGGTGAGGCAATGCCTCGCCCTGCTTCGGCTCGCGCAGGGTGCGTGCACCCACTGGCCTGCGCCCACTGTCTGGCACTCCCTAGTGAGATAAACCCGGTACCTCAGATGGAAATGCAGAAATCACCCGTCTTCTGCCTCGCTCACGCAGTACTTACTATCATTACTTACTATCATCACCAGCAATGATAGTACTCATGAGGATTAAATGCATTAATATATGTAAAGCTTTTATAATAGTGTCTGGCATATGTAAGCACTCTCTTTTAACTATTCATTTAACATTTATTGAAGGTACTTTTATTATGAATGGTCATTTATAATATATGATCATTCATTTTACCCTTTTTCAAGCAAATTATTATTATTTATATCATAATATTATTGGTCTGTCATTCATTTGGAATATTTTAATGAGTATGTAATGTGTTTCAGTTATTTTTGTGCTAGGGACTATGTAGAGATACTTGTGGACAGAATAGTCATGGTACCTACCTTGTGGAGTTTACAGTTAGTTCGTAAGATATTAAAAGATGAAGCAAGTAAATAAATAAAATATATTATTACAAATTATTGCAGATGCTGTGGGTGGAAAGCACAAGTGGTGTTATAATAAGGGAGAAGACCTATTTTGGCCTGGATAGTTAGGGAGTATCTTGTTTGAGAAGTGAAATTGAATCCAAGATATGAGCAATGAGAAGCTAGCCAGACAGAGTTGGAGGGGAAGACTATTTCAAGCCAAGGTGACAGCATACACAAATTCCCAGAGAAGAGAAAATGTTTGGCGCATTCAGTAAAACTGAAAGGATGTCAGTGTGATTGGAGTATAGAGACTAAAGGATAGAGTAGATGAGGTAAGGGGATGCTATGATCTGAATGTTTGTTTCCCTCTTGAAATTCATATGTTGAAGTCTTAACTCTCAAAGTGATGGTATTTGTAGATGGGGTCTTTGGGAGGTATGATTAGGGCATAAGAATAGAGCCCTCACAAATGGGATTAGTGCTCTTATTAAAGAGGTTCCAGAGAGATCCCTTACCCCTTCCTCCACGTGAGGACACATCAAAAAGACGGCCATCTGTGAATCAGGAAGCAGGTGCTCACCAAATACAGAATCTGCTGGTGTCTTGATCTTAGACTTCTCAGACTCCAGAACTGTGAGAAATACATTTCTGTTGTTTATAAGCCACCTAGTTTATGGTGTTTTGTTATAGCAACCAGAACAGACTAAGACAGGGGAAGGAATTTTATTCCAAGTGCAATGGGAAACCATGGAAGTTATAGGTAGAGTGGGTATGATCTAGTTTACAATTTCAAAAAGTTTTTGAAGAAAGCTGTTGTGTAGAAGATGGTGAGAAAGTAAGGAGAACATTCAGGAAGCTCCTGCAGTAGTCCAGGTAAGAGCAGATGGCAGCTTACATTACGGTGGCAGAGCAGATGAAGAGCAGTGGGTGCCCTTGAGTAATGTCAAAATTTAGAGTTATTATGAGAAAAAAATTTAGAGTTATTATAGGGAAACAAACAAACAAAAACAAAAAACGAAAAAAGAACTGAAGACCGTGTTACCATAGAAACCTTGAGGAATCTTTAGTTAGGAATGAAATTGTTAACTAGGCCGAATAGCTTCTGAGAGGTTAAACAAAACGAGGACAGAATTGAACACTGGATATTCAGAATAGAAGTGGTCACTGGTGACCTTGACAAGAAAAGTTTAGGTGGAATAAGGAGACTGGAAGTTAGATTTAAAGGCTGACTAGAGATATGAGATGAGGAGGTAGAGTCAATGTATCTAGACAATTCTTTTTGAAAATGTGCTTATAAAGGAGAGTAGTAAAATAAGGTGATCAAGATACAGGGCCCAATGTGTTTTTTTCTTAGAGAGGGAAAGTAAGTATTAGGTTGGTTTTAGGCTAATGAGAAAGATCCAGTTGAGGAAGTAGTTGAAGATGCTGAAAAATTGAAGCTCTTAAACCATTTAGGAAAACAAAAACAATGATTTTTGCTAAATGAGGGATCAATAATAAATATAGACATTCCTGCTTCTTAAATATATTAAATTTTTTTTTTTTTTTTTTTTTTTTTAGCTATAGGATCTTGATGTAACCACTTCTCTCAATGTGAAACCACCGAAGTTTAATCTTGCCTTGCTTTTCTGTCCTTGCTTCTGGCCATATAGAATTCCATTGTTTCAGTATTTACAAGACTATTTGGTTTGTGTGTTTGTTTTTAATTATTAGCTCAATCAGGATATATGAAATATTTTTCCCACTTTTTACAACTGTTGATATAATCCCAGATATTCCTTTTAGCTCTTCTCAATGTCACGTTTCAAACCAATTCAATTAATCAAGTTTCAGCTTTCTGTCCCTTCGTTTTCTTTGACTTGGCTTAGTTGACCAAATAGAGCGCTACAAAGTTGCTAAACATCCTTGTTCCCAATTTAATCTTTGTATATCTACTCTTTAAATGATATAATAGGTGGCTGGGCACAGTGGCTCACGCTTATAATCCCAGCACTTTGGGAGGCCGAAGTGGGAGGATCACCTGAGGTCAGGAGTTCAAGACCAGCCTGGCCAACATGGTGAAACCCCATCTCTACTAAAAATACAAAAATTAGCCAGGCATAGTGGCGCACACCTGTAGTCCCAGCTACTTGGGAGGCTGAGACAGGAGAATCACCCGAACCCGGGAGACAGAGGTTGCAGTGAGCCAAGATTGTACCACTGCACTCCAGCCTGGGCGACAGAGCAAGACTCTGTCTCAAAATAAATAATATAATATAATATAATATAATATAATATAATATAATATAATATAATAGGCATTTCATTTAAGTATACTGACAGCTGGTCTAGGTTTAGCTTGATTTTTATCCTGTTATTTTGCACGAGATGCCTTAGTAATACTACAGTTCCAAGAAACTTCCAACCTGTTTTTCTTAACACATCAGTGGTAAATGTGCAAGAATACTTTAATTATTTTGAAGTAGTTTTCTCCAAAACTCAGCTTCTCTCGTCTCTCCACTGCTTTTTTTCTTAATTAGAACTATTAGTTTATGAGAAAATCAGTTTATTTTAGATATGTTTATAAGTGAGCTGGAGAGGAGATCTACTAGTGTGTTATTTCAACTGAGAGAGAATGTTTATCCAGCCGCTCTAAAGATTCTGGAATTTAGCAATTTCAAAATTGCTATTAGGGGTTTAGATTAATACTCAATTTAAAATCTTACCACAAGGCAAACTCTTATTGTAAAAAAAATGTTTTCCGAGTTTGTTCTTTCCCAAACTTGAGCTCCTTTAAGGGAAATAGTGATAGATATGGAATTAATGTGTTTATCTTTTAACAGCTAGAATTTTAGAATTTTCCTGTTAGGGATCATTAGGAAAAACTACCATCATGTTGAAACTGGAATATGGAGATCCTGAAGTGTTTCTAGTGATTAAAGGGATTGGAAAATATAAATTAAGTCTACATTACTGATTGTGACTAATAATTTAAGGCATCCAAAAGTGTTATTGTAGCTGATTTAGTATGCATTCTCTGCTGCTTTATGGTTAAGGGGAGAAAACACTATTATATAAAAGGTAAACACCAGCTAGGCTTATTTTGACAGTAGACACTATTTTATTTTCATAGAGCCAAGGACTCACAAAAACTCATGACAGATAGCATTATGACTTCCCAATGTAATAGGAGTCCTTTTTCCATATGAGGACCTTGAAGCTCCATAAGGCAGGCAAGAAATGCCATTAATAAAAAATATGCAAATGTCTGGCTATTCTAGATATTTGACAGAGAATGATGAAAAGGAAATGACTAAAGAAAACCAAAGATATAGTTAAGTTTTACTAAAATATTAACATTTTACATAATGCGAATACTATTAACATTATATGTAAAGAATCTAACGCAGTACATACATTTGACTTTTAAAATATCAAAATATTAACTTCAGTAGATTCTAAGAATTTAAGAATCTTAATAAATTATGAGCAAAAGGGCTAAATAAAACAGAAGGGTTCTACTGACAAAGGAGATAGGAGGCTTTCGTGAGAAGCAGTTTCCTTTTGATGATTTTTTTTTTTAAGGGCTGGTATTTGATTTGATTCCTGAGTTTATTTGTTAGAATAGTTTCGTAATTGGTCCTTGACACATTTTTATGATGGCTGCTTTACAGTCCTTGGTCAAGAATCCCAACTTCTGTGTCATGTTGGTGTTTGCATCTGTTGATAATCTTTCTTTTTAAATTTAAATTGAAGTTTTAGTGGTTCTTGGTATAATGAATAACTTTGTACTATATCCTGAACATTTTAAATATTTGTAAGACTCTGGTTCGTATTTAAATCTTTTTTTTTTTTTTAAGCAGGTAGTCAACCTATTTAAGTTCAGAATGCATGTCTTGATTCACTTCTATAGGTTGTGGTTCCAACATCAATTTGGTTTATAAAATCTCTGCAGTGCTATTCTGGTCTGCCTCACTTGTGTCTTACATGACAGGACTTTACCACCACCACTGCCATCACTACCTCCTCCCCACAGTCTCCACAGAGCCAGCTGTGAGAGGGAGGGCATGCCCTCTTGTTACTTCAGTAGTGAAGTGGAGCCCAGAATTCCACCCACAGGCACTGCAGGGGAGGAGCAATATGCTTCTTACTTCAGGGAGCAGGCAGAAGTCGGAGTACTGCCCAGCATCTCCGCCTGGCATCTCTCCTTCTACTGCAGGCCAAGGATGACTCATGACTTTTAATAAAATAATTATTGATTTCTTCTTCTTTTTTAATTTGTAGAATATTTTACATTGGTAAGTTAGAAATGTGCATTGGTGCCCAGGCGCGGTGGCTCATGCCTGTAATCCCAGCATTTTGGGAGGCCAAGGCGGGTGGATAATCTGAGGCCAGGAGTTCGAAACCAGCCTGACAAACATGGAGAAACCCTGTCTCTACTGAAAATACAAAATTAGCTGGGCATGGTGGCGCATTCCTGTAATTCTGTCTACTGAGGAGGCTGAGGCAGGAGAAGCACTTGAACCCGGGAGGCGGAGGTTGCAGTGAGCCAAGATCGCACCATTGCACTCCAGCCTGGGCAACAAGAGCGAAATTCCGGCTCAGGAAAAAAAAAAAAAAAGAAATGTGTATTGGCCTTTTGTAATTAAATTAGTAATAGAAGGTTGCTGGAGATTCTAAAAATAAATTATGTAAAGCCCAGAAATTGTAACTTTAATTCCTATTGGGCTGAATAAGTTAGGAACTCCCAGGAATACCTAAGTACTTATATTCAGGCAAGGGTCCAAAATACATTTTTTGATCAGATTGAAATAGGGAAAAGGTGTCAGTTTAACTCATTGTTTAGATCTGGGCTGTTTCTAACCTTCAAACTTGTTGAATAGCCAAAGGAGAGAACTGAGATGGCAAAGCTAAGTAGATATAGCACTATAATTCTTGTACAGGGAAATTTTTCTCTCTTTCCCCTTCAAAAGGTTTGAACATGCAAAGAAATTATATTTTGCAATTTTTAAAACCTACATCTTTGGCTTTATGTGTTTGAGCTATGTTCAGATTGGTTGAAACTAAAGGAAGAAGTGGAGCTTATGAATTTTGGACTAATCTGTAGCTTTTGTGAATCATGAACTAGTTCGATCATCTTTAATAGACACAGATAAGAACAAATGCTCCTTTTTTGTGAAGTAGTTTTGAATGCAGGACAATAGAACTGGGAAATGAATTTATATCTTAAGAGAGAAAAATATTTAAAATTGTATAGGCATTAAACATGTTTAAACTTCCCTTTCTGTAAAACGTAGTCATGGAACCGAGGATAATTGAATAGCTAGTGTCTCCTTAGGTGGTACAACAAAAATGATGGATTTGGAAGAAGTGACGCAACTCTGGGTTTCATCTTTTGGTTGGAACATTTCCTTAATGTCTTGTTGGATTGAATGTAACAGTCACTTTTCATTGCTAATACAGAAGTAAAGCAGTATGTCAGGCATTTACAATGGCAAATGCCAAGTTCTTGAGCACATGTGTGCATATATGAATGTGTGTGTCATGTGTGTGAGAGGGAAAGCAAGAGAGTCAAAGTCTTTGTAGTCTATTATATTCGTGCATTTTAAGGTAAAACACTAGATAATAAAGCAAAAGGGATAAGGACTCAAATCAAAGTTTATTTATAAATGAACCTTTAATAAGAAAAAATGTTTTTCATATAATTTTTAGTTTAATATAGTTTATCATTATTTTTTATAAAATCTTATTGGTAAGATAATATAAAATGTTAAAATAGGACTGAAATAAGATATTTTTACCATTCATTCTTAATGCAGTTTAATGACGTAAAGCATGGAGCATGGAACTTCACTGGTTTGTTTAAAATTCCAGATCTGCCGCTTACAGATGTAATTCTGCCCATTTTCTTTACTTGCTTTGCCTAGTTGACTCCTCTGTGAAATGGGGATAATAGATTGTCATAATGACTAGATTAGTTAATACTTGTAAAGGACTTAGAACTGCACCTAGCCCAATGTTAAGTGTCCAATAAATATAAACTATTACTAATACAGATTTTAAAGATAATATTAGGAATGAAATTGCTCTGTAATCTCTCTGTATCCTTGAAATTTGATATCCCTTTGATAACTAAACAATTTAGAAGAGTGGCATAATTTTTCTTGCATTTATTTTAAAGATGTAATTAACAGAGAAGCTTATCCTAATAACGTAACAAAAAATAGGTCTGTAGAAAAATGTAGCTTAGTTTAATATCATGGGTCATTTTAGAATCCTAATTAAATTGCATATTAAGCAAGTTTTCAATCAACTACTAATGAAATTGTTCTAAATGAATTACTTCTCTGGGAAGAATAATAATCATTTTTAATGAATAATATATGAGTTGTGGCTAAATGTTATTCAGTTGTACACATTTGTATGTGTCTGAGTGTGGGTGTGTGTATACTGCTTTATCAGATGAGTTTTTTAAAAATGTATTTTATTGTTCCAATAGTTATTGCTAGAATGCTTTTTCATCATTTTTCCACTAAATCAAAGATTCTGAAAAGAAATCTTAAATAATTCTTTATACATAATTATGAAAAGTTTTAAAATCATCTAGGACACCTACTCCCATTTTTATCAGGTCACTTTTGTCTTATTTATAAAGTAGAAACCCAGGTTTTTCTTTAGTTTTCAAAATTTGTTGTTACCTTTATACTCCACACATTGTAATTGTACATATTTTGGGGGTGCAATTTGATGTTTAAATACATATATGTTGTATAGTGATCAAATTAGGGTATTTAGCATATCCATCAACTAATGCATTTATCATTTCTTTGTGGTGAGAATGTGGAAAGCCTCTCTTCTAGCTATTTTGTGCTATGCTTTACTCACCCTATAGCTGTAGGGTACTGTAGCTATAGTCACCCTGCTGGGCAGTAGAACACCAAAACTTATTCCTTATATCTAATTATAACTTTGTACTTGTTGAACAACCTCTTTTTATCTTCCCTTTATGTATCCCCTCCACAGTTTCTAGTAACCGCTGTTCTACTCTCTGCTCCTATGTTACCAACGTTTTCCCTAAGATTCCACATGAGTAAGACTATGTGGTATTTGACTTTCTGTGTTTGGCTTATTTCACTTAATATAATTTCTTCCAGGTTCCTCCGTGTTGTCACAACTGACAGGATTTCATTCTTTTTTTTCCTATAGCTGAACAGTATTCCATGGTGTATATATACCATGTTTTCTTTATCCATTCATTGTTGCACATTTAGGTTAGTTCTGTATCTTGTCTCTTGTAAATAGTGCTACAGTAAACGTCGGAGTTCAAATGCCTTTTATACTGATTTCATTTCCTTTGGATATATACTCAGTAGTGAGAGTGTGGGTAGTTCTATTTTTAGTTTTTTGAGAAACCTCCGTACTTTTAAAATAATAGCTATACTAATTTACAATTCCACCAGTAGTATGTAAGTGTTCCCTTTTCTCAATATCTTTGCTAACACTTGTTTTCTTTTGCCTTCTTGATAATAGCTTTTCTAACTGGAATGAGACAACATCTCGTTGTGGTTTTGATTTGCATTTCTCTGATTAATGATGTACATTTTTTCATACATCTGTTGGTCATTTGTGTGTCTTCAGAAATGCTGGCTAAGGTCTTTTACCAATTTTTGAATCACATTTGGGTTTTTTTTTTTTAACCATTGAGGTAATTTCCTTTTACATTCTGGATATTAACCCCTAATTAGATGTATTGTTTGCAAATATTTTCTCCCATTCTGTAGGTTAACTCTTCACTCTGTTAATTGTTTCCTTTGCTGTGCAAAAGCTTTCTAGTTTGATATAATCCCATTTGTCTCTTTCTGCTTTTGTTGCTTGTGCATTTGAAGCCTTATTTAAAAAATCCTTGCCCAGCCCAATGTACTGAAGTTCTTCCTGCATATTTTCTTCTAGTAGTTTCATAGTTTGAAGTCTTTAATTTATTTTGATTTTATTTTTGTATATAATGAAAGGTAGGGGTCTAGTCTCATTCTTCTGCATGTGGATATCTAATTTTTCTAGCACCATTTATTGACAATACTGTCATTCCCCAATGTGTGTTCTTGGGACCTTTGTCAAAAAATCAGTTGGCTGACTTTGGGCTGGAATAAGATGGCAGAATAGAAGGCTCCACCAGTCACCCTCCCCTCTACCAACCCTGCAAGGATACCAATTTAACTATCTGCACACATAAAAACCACCTTTATAAGCACTAAAAATCAGGTAAGCACTCACAATAACTGGTTTTAACTTCTTATTGCTGAAAGAGGCATTGAAGAGGTAGGAAAAACAGTTTTGAATTGCAGACACCATCCCTCCCCTGTCTCCAAGCAGCAGTGGCATGGCATGGAGAGCGTTTTGGTGCACTGGGGAGAGGGAGATTGCAGCATTTGTGAGGCACTGAACCCAGTGCTGCCCCATTATAACAGAAAACAAAATGGCTGACACCCACCCTCAGAAGGATAATTTAAACCAGCCCTAACCAGAGAGGATTCCCAGATGCTGGCGGCAGGAACCTGAGTTCTTGCAAGCCTCACCAAAGCAGGCTGAAGTACTCTGGGGCTCTAAATAATCTTGAAAAGCAGTCCAGGCCACAAGGATTTCAATTCCTATGTGAGTAATGCTGCTGAACTAGGCCCAGAGACAGTGAACTGGAAGGGACACGTGACCTACTGAGGCACCTGCTGGGGCAGCTAAGGGAATGCTGGCATCACCCCTCTCCTAACTTCAGGATACACAGCTCACATCTCCAAAACAGACTCTTTCCTTCTGTTTGAGGAGAGGAGGGTAAAAAGTGGGGAGGATTTTGTCTTGCATCTTGCATACCAGCTCAGCCACAACAGGATAGGGAACCAGTCAAAGTTGTGAGCCCTTTTTCTAGGCCCTAGCTCCCGGGCAACATTCGTAGACACTCACTGCATCAGAAAGCAACCTGCTGCCTTGAAGGGAAGGACCCAATCCTGGCAAGATTCATCACCTGCTAACTGAAGATCCCTTGTGCCCTGCATAACCAGCAGCAATACCCATGTGTACTACATTGAGGGCCTTGGGTAAGATTCTGAGGCTTACTGGCTTCAGGTGAGACTCAGCACATTCCCAGCTGTGGTGGTTGTGGAGCAAGACTCCTTCCACTTGCGAAAAGCAGAGAGAAATGCAAAGGGGACATTGTCTTGCACATTAGGTAGAAGCTTGGCTACAGAGATAGGACACCAAAGAGGCTCTTAGAGCCCCAATTTCAGGACTTGGCTCTTAGACGGCATTGCTGGACCTGCCCTGGGCCAGAGGTGAGCCCACTGCCCTGAAGGGTGAGTCCCCGGTCAGGCAGCATTCACTACAAGTGGACCGAAGAACCTTTGGGCCTTAAGGGAATATCAGTGGTAGTTTTAGAGGCTCCTTATGAGCCTGTTGTGGCAGTGGCCACGAGTGAGGCTCCTCTGCCTTTGGAAAGGGGAAGGAAGAAAGGAGAAGGACTGAATTTTGTGGTTTGAGTGGCACAATACTCAGCTGCAATACAATAAAATACCAGATAGAGTTCTAAGATTTTTGCCTCTAGTTCCTAGCTGCCAGACAGTACCTCTGGACACACCCATGGCTTGGGGAAGTTCACCAATCTGAAGGGAAGGACACAGGCCTGGCTGACTTTGCCACCTGCTGATTGTAAAACCCCAGGGCCTTGAGTGATCATAGGCCATAGCCGAGGAGTGGTTACTGCAGGCCTTGGCAAGACCTAGTGCTGTGCTGGCTTCAGATCTGACACAGTACAGTACTAGTGGTGGTAGCCACAGGAGTGCTTGTGACACACCATCCCCAGCTCCAGGTGACTCAGAACAGAGAGAGGTTCCTTTCATTGGGGTGAAAGTAAGGGAAGAGAACAAGAGTCCCTGCCTGATAATCCAGAAAATTCTTCCAGATCTAGTCCAAGACCATCAAGGTGGCACCTCTATGAAGATGCAAGAACCACAATATTACTGGGCTTGGAGTACACCCTAAAGCAGGTAGAGCTTAGATCACAACACCCAAGTCCTTTAAAATATCTGGAAAGCCTTCCTAAGAAGGTACAAACAATCCCAGACTGAGAAAACTACAATAACTAACTAACTCTTCAATGCCGAGACACCAAAGAACACCTGCAAGCATTAACACCATCCAGGAAAACATGACGTCACAAAATTAACTAAGGCACCAGGGACCAATCCTGGAGACACAGAAATATGGGACCTTTCAGACAGAGAATGCAAAATAGCTACTTTGAGAAAACTCAAAGAAACTCAACACAGAGAAGGAGCTCAGAATTCTATCAGGTAAATTTTAACAAAGAGATTGAAATAATTAAAAAGAATCAGGCAGAAATTCTTGAGTTGAAAAGTGCAACTGGCATACTGAAGAATGCATTCAAGCCTTTTGATAACAGAATTCATCCAGCAGAAGAAAGTGAGCTTGAAGACAGACTATTTGGAAATATAGTCAGAGAAGACAAAAGAAAAAAGAATTAAAAACAAGCACACCTACAGGTTCTAGAAAGTAGACTGAAAAGGGCACATCTAAGAGTTATTGGCCTTAAAGAGGAGGTAGAGAAAGAGATAGAGGTAGAAAGTTTATTCAAAAGGATAATAACGAGAGCTTCTCAAATCTAGAGAAAGATATCAATATTCACATACAAGAAGATTGTAGAATACCAAGCAGATTTAATTGAAAGAAGAGTACTTCAAGGCACTTACTAATCAGACTCCCAAAGATCAAGGAAAAAGAAAGGATCCTAAAAGCAGTAAGAGAAAAGAAACAAGTAACATACAATGGAGCTCCAATACATCTGGCAGCAGACTTTTCAGTGGAAGCCTTACAGGAGAGAGTGGCATGACATTTAAAGTACTGAATGAAAAAAATATTTTACCCTAGAATAGTATATCCAGTGAAAATATCCTTCAAACATGAAGTAGAAATTTTCTTGATTTTATTTGCAGATAGCTCACTATTAGTGGATAGTAACACTACTGGTTTTTGTATGTTAATTTTGTATCATGAAACTATACTGAATTTGTTTCTTCTCACAGTTTTTGGTGGAGTCTTTAGAGTTTTCTGTGTATAAGATCATGTTGTCAGCAAATAGGAACAATTTGGTTTCTTCCTTTCCCATTTGGGTTTTTTTTTTTTTTTTGTCTTGCCTAATTGTTCTGGCTAGAACTTTCATTCCTATGTTGAATAAAAGTAGTGAAAGTAGGCAACTTTGTCTTGTTCTTTTTTTTTTTTTTTTTTTTTTTTTGAGGCAGAATCTCACTCTGTCACCCAGGCTGGAGTGCAGTGGCACGATCTTGCTCACTGCAACCTCCGCCTCCCAGGCTCAAGCAATTCTCATGCTTCAGCCTCCGAGTAGCTGGGATGCACCACCATGCCCGGCTAATTTTTGTATTTCTAGTTTGACCATGTTGTCTAGGCTGGTCTCGAACTCCTGAGCTCAAGTGATCTGCCTGCCTAGGCCTCCCAAAGTGGTGGGATTACAGGCGTGAGCCTCCGCGCCCAGCCTTTATCTCATTCTTGATCTTAACATTCAGTATGATGTTATCTGTGCATTTGTCAAGTGTGGCCTTTAATTGTGTTGAGGTAGATAACTTCTGTTTCAATTTGTTGATAGTTTTTTTGTCAGGAAGAGATGTTGAATTTTGTCAAATGCCTTTTTTGTGTCTGTTGAAATGATCATGTGGCTTTTGTCCTTCTGTTAATGTGTGTCATTTTTATTCATTGGTATATGTTGAACCATCCTTGCATCCCTGGGGTGAATCCCACTTTAGTATACTGAATGATCTTTTTAATTTATTTTTGAATTTGGTTTGCTAGTATCTTTTTGAGAGTTTTCACATCTATGTTTCAGGGATATTGGCCTGTAGTTTGCTTTTTCTTTGCTGTGTTTTTTCTTTGCTGTGTCCTTCTCTGGTTTTGGAATCACAATCATGCTGGCTTTGTAAAATGAGTTTAGAATTGTTTCTTCCTCTTTATTTTTTTGGAATAGTTTGAAGAACATTGGTATTAGTTCTTTAAATGTTTATGGTAGAGTGCAGCAGTGAAGTCATCAGGTCCTGAGCTGTTCTTTGAAGACTTCTATTACAGATTCAGTTTCCACACTTGTTATTGGTTTGTTCAATTGTGTGTGTGTGTGCATGTGTATGTGTGTTTAGAGATAGGGTCTTGCTCTGTCACTCAGGCTGGAGTGCAGTGGTGTGATCTTGACTCACTGCAGCCCCGACTTCCTGGGCTCAGGCAATCCCCATGCCTCAGCCCCCCAAGTAGCTGGGACTACAGTCATGCGCCACCATATTAGGCTAATTTTTGTAGAGATAGGGTTTTTCCATGTTGTCCAGGCTGATCTCAAACTCCTGAGCTCAGGCAGTCTGCCCATTTTGGCCTCCCAAAGTGCTGGGTTTACAGGCATGAGTGACCATGCCTGACCCCATTTTTTAATTGATAATTTATCTTGGTAGATTGTATGTGTCTAGGAATTTATCCACTTTTTTCTGCTCTCAATTTGTTGGCATATAGTTGCTCATAAAAGTCTCTTATGATACTTTGTATTTCTGTGATATCAGTAGTAATGTCCTCTTTTTTGACTCTGATTTTGAGTCTTCTTTTTTTCTTAGTCTAACTAAAAATGCTTGTTGATTTTCATTGACCCATTGGTTATTAGGAGCATGTTGTTTTGTTTCCATGTATTTTTACAATTTCCCAAATTTTTCTTGTTGATTTCTAGTTTTATATGATTGTGGCCATAAAAGTTACTTGATATGATCTCTCTCTTCCTAAATCTCTTAAAACTTATTTTGTGGCCTAACATATCCTTGAGAATGTTGCATGTGCAGTTGAGAAGAATGTGTATTCTGTAGCTGTTGGATAGAATGTTCTATAAATGTCTGTTAGGTCCACTTGGTCTATGGTGCAACCTTAGCCCAATGGTTTTTTATTTTTTGTCTAGATGATCTGTCCATTGTTGAAAGTGGGGTCTTGGAATCCCCTACTATTACTATATTTCAGTGTCTGTTTCCTTGTAGATCTAATAATATGTGCTTTTTATATTTTGGTGCTCTTCTGTTGGGTGCATCTATATTTACAGTTGCTACATCCTCTTTTTGAATTTACTCCTTTAGTGTTAATATAATGAGCTCCATAGTCTTTTAAAATTATTTGTGACTAAAAATCTGTTCTATTTTATATAATATGTTTATTCCTGTTCACTTTTGGTTTTTATTTATAAGGAATATCTTTTTCCATCTCTTTTCAGTCCATTTGTCTTTAATGAGTAGGCAACATATAGTAGGGTCTTGTTTATCGATTCAGCCACACTATATCTTTTAATTGGAGAATGATATGGTTTGACCATGTCCCCACACAAATCTTATCTTGAATTGTAATCCCCATAATCGCCGTGTGTCATGGGAGGGACCCAGTGAGAGGTGATTGAATCATGGGGGGTGGTTTTCTCATGCTGTTCTCATGATAGCGAGTGAGTTCTCATGAGATCTGATGATTTTATAAGCTACTGGCATTTCCCCTGCTGGCACTTATTCTCTCCCTTTTCTTTATAAATTACCCAGTCTGAGGTGTTTTCTCATAGCAATGTGAGAACAGACTAATACAGTAAGTTGGTACCAGGAGTGGGGCATTGCTATAAGATACCCAAGAACGTGGAAAGCAACTTTGAAACTGGGTAATGGGCAGAGGTTGGAACAGTTTGGAGGACTCAGAAGACAGGAAGGTGTGGGAAAGTTTGGACCTTCTTAGAGACTTGTTGAATGGCTTTGACCAAAATGCTGATAGTGATATGGGCAATGAAGTCCAGGCTGAGGTGGTCTCAGATGGAGATGAAAAACTTGTTGGGAACTGAAGTAAAGGTCACTCTGGCTATGCTTTAGTAGAGAGCTTTTTGCCCCTGCCCTAGAGAACTGTGGAACTTTGAACTTGAGAGAGGTGATTTAGGGTATCTGGCAGGAGAAATTTCTAAACAGCAAAGCATTCAAGAGGAAGCAGAGCATAAAAGTTTGGAACATTTGCAGTCTGACGATGCAGTAGAAAACAAAAACCCATTTTCTGGGAGAAATTCAAACCAGCTATAGAAATTTGTATAATGAAGAGCCAAACACTAATTGCCAAGACAATGGGGAAAATATCTCGAGGGCATGTCAGAGAGACCTTCATGGCAGCCCCTCCCTTCACAGGCCAGGAGGCCTAGGAGAGAAAAATGGTTTCTTGGGCCAGGTCTAAGGCCCCCTTGCTGTGTGCAGCCTTGGGACTTGGTGCCCTGCATTCCACCTGCTCCAGCCATGGCTAAAAGGGGTCAAGGTACAGCTCAGACTGTTGCTTCAGAGGGTACAAGCCTCAAGCCTTGGCAACTTCCACATGGTGTTGGGCCTGTGGGTGCACAGAAAACAAGAATTGAGGCTTGGAGACCTCTGCCTAGATTTCAGAGGGTGTATGGTAATAGATGGATGTCCAAGAAGTCTGCTGTAGGGTTGGAGCCCTCTTGGAGAACCTCTGCTAGGGCAGTGTGGAAGGGAAATATGGGGTCGTAGCCCCCACACAGAGTCCCTACTGGGGCACTGCCTAGTGGAGCTGTGAAAAGAAGGCCACCATCCTCCAGACCCCAGAATGGTAGATCCACCAACAGCTTGCACCATGCTTCTGGAAAAGCCACAGACACACAAAACCAGCTGTGAAAGCAGCCAGGAGAGGGGAGCTGTACCCTGCAAAGCCACAGAGGCAGAGCTGCCCAGGGCCATGGGAGCCTGTCTCTTGCATCAGCATGGCTTAGATTTGAGACATGGAGTCAAAGGAGATTGTTTTGGAACTTTAATGACTGCCCTATTGCATTTTGGACTTGCATGGGGCCTATAGCCCCTTTGTTTTGGCCAATTTCTCCCATTTACAATGGGTGTAGTAGCCAGTGTCTGTACCTCCATTGTATCTAGGAAGTAATTAACTTGCTTTTGGTTTTAAATGCTCATAGGTGGAAGGGACTTGCCTTGTCTCACATGAGACTTTGGTCTTGGACTTTTGGGTAGTGCTGGAATAAGACTTTGGGGGACTGTTGAGAAGGCATGATTGTGTTTTGAAATGTGAGGACATGAGATTTTGGAGGGGCCGGGGACAGAATGATATGGTTTAGCAGTGTCTTTACACAAATCTCATCTTGATTTGTAATCCCCATAATCCCCATGTGTTGTTTGAGGGACCCAGTTGGAGGCAATTGAATAATGGGGGCAGTTTTCCCCATGCTGTTCTGATGATAGTGAGTGAGTTCTCATATGATCTGATGGTTTTATAAGCGTCTGGCATTTCCCCTGCTGGCACTCATTCTCTCTTCTGCTGTCCTGTGAAGAGGTGCCTTCGGCCATGATTGTAAGTTTCCTGAGGCCTCCCCAGCCAGGCAGAGATGTGAGTCAATTAAAACTCTTTTCTTTGTAAATTACCCAGTCGCAGGTAATTCCTTATAGCAATGTGAGAACAGACTAATACAGAGAATTTAACCCATTAATATTTAAGGTTATTAATAGGTAAAGAC
Organism: Pan paniscus; assembly: GCF_029289425.2. NCBI lineage: Eukaryota > Metazoa > Chordata > Mammalia > Primates > Hominidae > Pan > Pan paniscus. Next base: position 104,177,064 of record NC_073258.2, read on the forward strand.
TTCAGCCATTTTGCTAAACGTTTTCTGGTTGTTTTTTAGATCTTTGGTCCTTTCTTCTTGTTTAAATCTGGTTTGGTTGTTTCAACAGTGTTGCTAAGCCTTGTTTACTCTTTTTTCTTACTTGTGTATCTGTTGTAATTTCTCTCTTTGTTTTCACCATAGGGCTAACATAAAGAATCCTGTAGTTGTAATAGAGTATTTTAAGCTGATAATGTAACTTTGGTTGCATAACACTGCTACATGCCTTTCTCTCTCCCATTTATATTTGTGTTATCTTGATTTACATCTTTGTGTATGATGGGTTCCTTAGCCACTATTTGTAGCTGCTGTTTTTTCACCATTTTGACTTTAAATCTTAATACTAAAGGATTGAAAGATTTACATAGCACTATTAGAGCAATTCAGTATTCTTTGTTATAAATTAACATCTACTGTTGGGTTTTATACTTTCATGTGGTTTTATCATTTTTTGTAAGGCCACTCTAGTAGTGACGAATTACCTCAGCTTTTAATTATCTGGAAAGGTCTTTATTTCTCCTTCATTTCTGGAGGATAGCTTTTGCTGGATATTACATTGTTGACTGATTTTTTTCTCAGTACTTTCTCTTCCTATTCTCTCCTGACCTGCAAGGTTTCTGCTGTGAAATCTGACTGTCTAGTGGGGATTCCCTTATATGTGACTTCACATTTTTCTCTTGCAGCTTTTAGAATTATTCGTCCTTGACTTTTGACAGTTGGATTGAAATGTGGAACTTTTGGGGTTGAATATAATCGGGGCCTTTTGAGCTTCTTGCATCTGGATGTTCATATCTCTCCCAAGACTTGGGAAGTTTTCAGCTATTATTATGTGAAATAGATTTTCTGTGACCTTCTCTGTCTCTTCTCCCTCTTGCACTCATGTAGTGCAAATATTTTTTCACTTAATGGTGTACCATAAGACCCATAGGCTTTCTTCATTCTTTTGCTCTTCTTTTTTCCCCCTTGGACTGGGTTATTTCAAAAGACCTTTCTTCAAGTTCAGAGACTCTTTTTTTCTGCTTGTTCTGGTCTGTTTTTGAAGCACTCAATTGTATTTTTCAGTTTATTTTCAATAAAGTAACATCATAGAGAGATTAGACTATCGTACATAATATTTACTAAAATTTAATATTCTTATTAAATAAGCACTTTTTAATCTTTTGATTATAATTATAGATATTGGTGGAAAACTAACCATTTAGTTATATAATTCTGTTTTTAAATGTCTAAACTAAAAATGAAACTAATCTTTTACATTCTTATACATTTATTTCTAGTATGAATATGCAAAATACAAATAATTTTTTCTTCTCCATATCTTGGTGGAAGAGTTACTTTGATAGACTTTGAAGTTACTTTTTACATTTACATAGGGTGAATATTGCTTCTTTTGAGACAGTCTTGCTCTGTTGCCCAGGCTGGAGTGCAGCCAGTGGCACAATCTCTGCTCATTATATCCTCCACCTCCCAGGTTCAAGCAATTCTCATGCCTCAGCCTCCCAATTAGCTGGGATTACAGGCATGTGCCATCACACCCGGCTAATTTTTGTATTTTTAGTAGAGACAGGGTTTCACCATGTTGGCCCAGCTGGTCTCGAACTCCTGGCCTCATGTGATTCCTCCAGCCTTGGCCTCCCAAAGCAATGGGATTACAGGTGTGAGCTACCATGCCAGGCTGAAGGCTACTTTTTACATTTTCTTGCAAAGATGTGCACATGCAGTCCAAAAAGTTAATTTAACATCATTAATACTGAGCATAAACAGGGATAAAAAATTTATGATCCAAATATTTATAATTATTAAGAATTGTACATCTCTATCCCCATTTTACCCTACTCTCTCCCAAATCCCTTCCTTTCACACAGGCAACAGAGTATATTTATGAGCCTTATTTGTTAATGTCATGCTAGAAGTCACTTTGCTCTTTCATTTTCTTGTGATAATTTATCATATATATTTTAAGTTCTCTGCTTTAAGTTATAACATTGTAGGACTGGCTGCCTTACTTTGCTCTGATTAAGAAAAGAGCTCTTACCATTTGTTTAAAGAGAAATCAATACACTTACTCAAAATGAGCTAATTAGGGTAAGCCTTTGGGAGACTGCAAATGGAGAGTAGATTTTCAGGCCACTGTGATGGCTAGGACTGCGTAGATACTTCAGGTTTTTAATTTCAGGGGGTTAAAATCAAATATAGTTTAGAGATTGCTTATAATGCTTAAATTTGGATCTCATTGAAATGAAAATAATCAGTGGTGTCTGGCTCAAGAGAGTAACCTCTAATTCCAAGGCAATTCCAAAATATTATTTAAAAATGTTTCTCTTTGTGCAATAAACATTTCTGAGGATTTTTACATCTGAAAATATCTTTATTTCATCTTCACATTTCTCTGGTAGACTGATAGTGTAGCTGCAGATCAATTTTTAGCTTTCCAATTCTTTTTCTACAACTCTTAGAAAATATTAATTATTGGTCTTTTATTGAAAAAATTAATCTGATTCTTATTTCTTTGAAAGTGACTATTTCTTTCCTTCAGAGTATTCTTTGTCTCTGATATTAAGTTCCACCATAATATGTTTAAGTGTATGTTTTTTGTTTCCATCTATTCTGTTTGATACTCTAAAGCCAACCTTTCCACCTATTCCTGGTAACTGAAACCAGCTGGATTGCATGCTATGGTATATTAGGTTCGCTGCTGCCTATGGCTAGTTGTTGATATTGCTCTTTTTTTAGCTCTGAAATAGTGACACAGTGGATAATGATGCAATCAAGACAATGTGAAAAGAAAAGTTTGCAGCCAAAATCTCTCCCTAGTCTGGTTTGCCCCAGCCATGGCAGTTACCACATTCTCTCCTCCCGCTTAAAGTGCCCCAACACTTTCTTTCTGCCAGATGTTTCCCATTCCTGTTGTGCCATCTTCTGTGTTCAGTATCCTTTTATTTTGTCAAACACAAGATTTGGAAGTGGGAGATAGTTTTTCATTTTGAGTATAAACCAGGGTAACTTTTAAAACTCCATTTTAATTCTTGTTTGTAAAATAAAGTTTTCCAAAATTTTTATATTACATTCATAATAGCCAAATTTATCAAATATTTTCCTCTTCATTCTGCTATAGTTTTACCCCTCCCATTTTCTTCCCAAAGCCATTACCATGACTGAGGCTTCTATTCTTTATGGACTAAGGCAGAAAACTCCAAATTTTGACTCTTACTTCCTTTCAAATCATCCTTTATTAATATAACATTTATTTTTCTAAGGAAAACCTTTTTTCCCCTCCATAACTTGGTTCTGTAGCCAACCTTACGTCTAAGCTTCTTCTATAGTAAAGCAGATCTTATTGTTGCATGAACAAACCGTGACAGATTCTGTGAGGACTTTCTAAATGCTCTTTCCTTCTCCTGGAATCTCCTAGCTATGCTTAACCAATAAAAATCAGATAATGCTCCAGCATGCTCCAGAAGCCCTCTCAGTTGTTACTTATTTCCCCTTCTGTGTTTCTAGTACAATATATTACTTAAATAATAATTTCCATAAAAGTTATGTTTTAAACTAGGCAAGTTCAGATATGGCACTTGAATAAACAGGAATTATCTTATTTGGGGAGAATTTTAAAGTGTATACATATAAATGATTCAAATGAAAGAACTTAAGACCAAATTTTAGTTTTACAGTTTATCATTTTTATCAGGTTATAGTTAATTACTAGCTAAACTTAATAGAATAATTACACTTTAAAAAAAATAAGTCAATTTTTGTTGAAAAGTAAAGAGCAGCGAGTCATCCAGGTTCTCATCTTTTCCCATTAAGTATTTACAGGAATTTAGCTGACTGTAAACTTCTGTAACTGACTGTAAACAGTCGAGATAACTCACTACCTTTGTACTGGTCTGAATCACTTCTGAAGTTTTTCTTAGGTTTCTCATGTGTAAAAGAACGTAATAACCACTTCCCTCTCCAGTCATTTGTTTTCTCATTTGTTTATTTATTTATTAAATATCTATTGAGGAACTAATATGCAATAGGTACTATATTAGATGCTAGTGATTTACACTAGAAATTATGCTAAAGATTATACCAATACACACACAAAAAAAGAGTACGGGTATTACAGTCTTCTTTGGGAGCCCAGATGAGGGAATGATTAATTCTGCTGATAGGAAAGTCAGGGAAGACTTTTTTTTAGGAGGTTACGTGATGAGGAATTTTTTTTTGTTTTTTTGAGATGGGGTCTCCCTCTGTCACCCAGGGTGGAGTACAGTGGTGCGATCTCAGCTCACTGGAACCTCTGCCTCTTAGGCTCAAGCAATCTTTCCAACCTCAGCCTCTCTAGTAGCTGGGACCACAGGTGCACGGCACCAGCCTGGCTAATCTTTTGTATTTTTGGTAGAGATGGGGTTTCGCCTTGTTACCCAGTCTGGTCTCAAACTCCTGAGCTCAGGCGATCCACCTGCCTCAGCCTCCCAAAATGCTGGGATTCCAGACCTGAGCCAACATGCCTGGCCGAGGAATTCTTTAGACAAAAAAAGGTGGAATGGTATACCAGGGAAAAGGAAATACCTGCCATGTTTGTTATTCTAACCTAACTGTTGCCAATAGAACTAGGTTGGAAAGGGGTTAATATCATGCTGGAGTGCTTATGCTTTATCCTTTAGACAAGGAGGATATACAGAACTTATAAGAAGGGAGCATGGAGGTGATATAAAAGGTTTGTGTTTTATAAAGGCAAAATTGATGAGGATGTAAATAGTAGATTAGATTAAGAAGACTGAGACCTGAAAACCAATTAAGAAGTTATAATGTTCTGAGAGCAAGGTGGGTGGGGACTTCAGTATTGTGGCAGTGTGAATATAAAGTAAGAAGAGTCAAAACATGTTTCAAAAGTAGAATCAACCTTCACAGAGATCCTATATGGATCTAATAACAAATAGATGTGATCACAGTTTTTGAAACGTGTGGACTTTTCATAGATTAAACATTATCATCATTCTTATTTTAAGGATTTGTGCATTTATAAAAGCCTGGCATAACAAGCACTAGTAATGTTTGTGACATTGCCATATTCAATATCTTTTATTTATTTTATTTTATTTATTTATGTATTTGAGATGGAGTCTCGCTTTGTCGCCCAGGCTGGAGTACAGTGGCGCGATCTCGGCTCACTGCAACCTCCACCTCCCGCGTTCAAGCAGTTCTCTGCCTCAACCTCCCACGTAGCTGGGATTACAGGCACCTGCCACCACGCCCGGCTAATTTTTGTATTTTTAGTAGAGATGGTGTTTCATCATCTTGGCCAGGCTGGTCTTGAACTCCTGACCTTGTGATCCATCGGCCTTGGCCTCCCAAAGTGTTGGGATTACAGGCATGAGCCACCATGCCCGATCTTTTATTAATTTAGACGTTCATGCTTGAAGATTAAGACTGTGTCTTCAAATTTTTAGTGATGTTAGTGACTATATTTTTTGGTAAAATATATATTTAAGTATATAACTTTTAACATTACTTTGTGTTAATGGTTAACTCATTGTGTAAACTGTTCAAATACACATTTTAACATCTTATTTTTGTGTAATTTTTCCTGGTATTCTGAAAAATTCAGTACATTTGAAAACAACAATTTGAAAAGCAAAATACTGAAAAGTATAACACCCAAAGAATCTAATCTTCTTTAGTATTCTACATGTATGCCTCTGAAAGGTCAGTTCTTGTTTTAAAATTTTTATTACATACCAGCTACCACCCAGCAATTTTTAATACCTGGTTGATGGTGATAACTATTGAGAATTACTGACATTCTAACCAATTTACGTCTACTTTATATAGCTTCAGAACTCCCATTAATTCTCATTTAAATTACCCATATGATAAGAGGTGCATGTAAAACAATCTCTTTTGGGCTGGTAGAATCTGTTGAGAGAAAAATAGGTGATAGACTTTTTTTCTGAACAAGAGTTGAACCAGTAACTATATTTTTGTCCAGAATGTTCCCTAGATTTATGTATCTGCCAAATTAAACTTGTAGACTTGGAATAGCTTAATTTCTAAAGAATATGCTAAAGTTAAATAAAATTAAGACAGTAACAAAAATAGTACTTTCTTAGGTTGCTGAACTAAAAATATCTTTAAAATTGATAATTTCTTCCTCTCAGAGTCTTGTCCAATTTTCTTTCCTATTAATCAAGGTGAGTCATAAAATGATTGCTATATACTATTTTTCAAAACTTTGTGGTATGATACTTATTTGTAATACATACCTTGGTTGGATGAAAGCATTTCTCAGTTGTGCTTAGAGCTTTCTTTTTGCTAACACTTCTGAAACTCCACAAACTAATTCACAGTTCTGTATGTCCCAGGTGAAAGATTTCCCTTTGAATTTAGTTCTTAGTAAAACTTTATCTATGCCCCTCCTCCTAAACTGATATGTTTCATTCCTTTTGATAATAAAAATTATGTCATTTACTTATAGTGTTTCAGTCAGCAAAGTAGAACAAATACTAGGTATTTTAATGGATAATTTAATATAGAGAATTGCTAACACATGTTGGAGAGCTCAAAGAGCAAAAAGGCAACAGTGGAATAACTGAGATATTGGCAGGAAGCAGCTGCCTCCCCTAGAGCTAGAGGAACAAAGGGAATCAAAGATTCTGAGCTAATCTGAATGTAGAATTGGAGAAAGACCCCTCGGAGCCAGACTTAGACCTCTGAGGAAGGAGTGCTGCTCTTCAGAAGTACTGATGTGTTTGAGGGGGGGATTCTTTGGCTGAGGCTGAGGGTGCCAAATTAAGCTGGATACTGGAGCCAACTGCTGTTGTTGAAAGGATACTGAAAAGAATCTCAAATGAACAGGAAGAAGGAAGTTCCTTTTCCTCTATTCCTGCTTCACGTTCTTCTATAGAAATTCCACTGGCAGAACCTAATAGGACATCATCTGTAAAGAAGAACTTCAGTTTGCAGAGTTAGCCCCAGCTTCACAAACATATATGCTGAGAGATAACACCTCCTACATAATAGAATATGCCTTTTCATTTGCACGTCCTTTATTGGTTTTTTTCTCTAATGTTATGCTTCTTGATTTGTGTGGTTAGTTTGGTAATTCTTTCTCCTTTTAAATCTTTTTTTTTTTTTTTTTTTGAGATGGAGTCTCGCTCTATTGCCCAGGCTGGAGTGCAGTGGCGCAATCTTGGCTCACTGCAAGCTCCGCCTCCCGGGTTCACGCCATTCTCCTGCCTCAGCCTCCCGAGTAGCTGAGACCACAGGTGCCCGCCACCACACCCAGCTAATTTTTTTGTATTTTTAGTAGGGATGGGGTTTCACCATGTTAGCCAGGATGGTCTCCATCTGCTGACCTCATGATCTGCCCGCCTCAGCCTCCCAAAGTGCTGGGATTACAGACATGAACCACCACGCCCAGCCTCTCCTTTTAAAAATCTTAATAAAAGCACTGAAGGCTATGTTACTGAGCACTATTTTAACTATAACCCACAGCTTGATAGGTATGTTTTCATTATTGTTCACTTTTAAATATTTTCTAAATTTCATTGTAACTTCAACTTCTATGCTCCATTTTTTACTCATTCTTTACTGTCTTGATTACCTTTTAGGTATAGATGTCTATTATGTATAACTACATTATGACTAGAGAATATGGTCTTATGACAGTAATCTTTTGAAATTTGTTGGGATTTGCTTTATGGCCCACTATGCAATAACATTTTGTTATGTTTGAAAAGAATGAATATTCTGCTATTGTTGACTGCTGTCCTCCCATTTTATCCTTTAGTGTAAAATGTTTTAATTCAAAGCTTATACTACTACACATACACAAAATGGCATTTTGTTCATTTGTTTTATTTATACACGTTCAGAATGTTATCTCTTCTTGATATATTGAACATTTATCATCGTAAAGTGATTCTCTTTAGCGCTTATGTTTTTCCTATTTTTCTGATATTAATATATGTATATCAGTTTTCTTTTGGTTATTTTTTGCTAGGTATATCCTAATTTATACTTTTAACGTTAACTTTCTCAAGTTTTTCTATGGGTGCCTGTTATAAAGAGCCTATAGCTGGATTATGCCTGATCTATAACTGGAATATTTAGTCTGTTTACATTAATTTGGATTAATTATACATTTTATATTTTTTCTACTTTTTTTTACTTATCTTCCTTTGGACTGATTATTTTCTAATGTTTCTTTTTCCTAGTTTACAACTTATATGCATTTTTTACTTTTTAGTTGGTATTCTACATGTTTTTTGTACATACATAGCTTATCAAAGTTAAACTCAGTATATTTGCATAACTCCCAGACACTTCAAGAAGCTTAGTATATTGTACTCAATTCCAACTTTATATGCAGTTATGATTTTATATTTTTGTCTGTCTTTCTTGTTGTAGTCATGTACATAATGCTTATTTGGATTTGCCCCATGTTTATCACTTGTATTGTTCTTTGTTTCTTCCTGTATCTCAGACATTGTTTGGTTTCACTTTGCATTTGCTTATAGTGTAGAAAGTATCTTTTGGTTGTGAACTCTTGAGTTCTTATTTATCTGAAAATGCATTTAATTTGCCCTCTGTCTTAAAGGGTATGTTATTCTGTATTAACATCTAATGTCTCATTATACTGAAGGTAGATTTGAGATAGAATTCTGTCTTTTCTGGTTTCTGTTGTTGAGAAGTCAATTTTTGCTTCTTTGATCTATCTTTTCTTGCTGCTTTTAAGATCTCTTTACCTTGATTTTCTGCAGTTATACTGTTGAGATTGGGTATGGAATTGTGTTCTTTTTCTCTTTAATTCATTTTTTTAAAAAATTGGGTAAGATTTAATGGGCTTTTTGAATTTTCGTTAGTGGTGTTGATCAGTACTATCAACATCTGAGTTACTCTTTAAATTTTTACTACTTCACTATCTCCCTTTTCTGGAACTCTGATATTGGATATATATTAGACCTTTCTCTCTCTATTCATCATGTGTCTTATTTCTCATAATTTCCATCTTTTTTTCTACATGATGCATTCTGAATAAATTCTACAGAACTGTCTTCTGGTTCACTGTTTTTTTTCAGCTGAATCTGATCTGTCAGCGTGTTACATTCTCAGTGTTTCTGTGTAAAAAACCCTAGTCTTATGACTCTTCATCTACCATAGAATTAAATTTGTAGCCATTGCCTAGTTTATTGGTCTGATCAGAAAGGATAATAAAACTTATATTAGCTTCCAGAAAAAGGCCAAAGGGCCTAAAATCCTATATTAAATCCAGAGTCCTGGAGGGACTATAGCATTATCTCCTTAAATATTTACATATCAAAAGGAATAAAGCTCTAAAACTTGGAATCATCTCTAGGTCATCTGGCTCCTGGAGAGATTTTATTTATGTACCACAGTGTTCTTTAAAATTCAGTCACATTACATTTCCTAGACATCCCCTTTCAAAGGAAAGAGGACAGCTGCTTTCTTTCTCTTTATAAGCAGAGAAAAACCATTTTTCTCTACCCCTTGTACCTAGCCAATGGAAGATCTGTCTACTTGAATAGGATAATTGATCTGGTTTTCATGTGGCTGCCCCAGAAATAAGGCCTGGGGCAAGAAGGTAGGGGCAACACACTTAGTTACTATGAGAGAATTAATAAGCAATCTGATCTAGAATACCTCTGTTCACATTCAACATGAGGTAAATAAAGATGAAGATTAAAAAGTCAACACTTAGCTTTCTGAATAATCATGCCTTACTTCTGAACTCATAGTTACATTTGGGTGCATTTAAGAATATGCTTTAATATGTTATTCAACATTTTTGGTTGTTTTCAGCAGCAGCTAGCCCTACTTGAAATAGAAGCTGAAATAATCTTTTTATTTTGAGCAACTGTGAAATAAGTTATATATGTGTATTAAATGATTATGCTTTGTTTGTAGACTTCCTTTTTTTGTTCACTGGTGATGTTATGTGGTACTGGAATTATTTTTTGTTTTCTCATTGAGTCTGTACAGTAGCTGTTGAAATGCTAACTCTTCCTTTTAGCCATAAAGTTATTGAACCAATTAGCTTACTCTTTGAGAGCAGTTGGGCTCTCCTCATACTTTAAAACACACCACACACACACACACAAAAGTATTTTGGGCTATCTTATTGGCTTTCTTTTTTTTATTATTATTATACTTTAAGTTTTAGAGTACATGTGCACAGCGTGCATGTTTGTTACATATGTATACATGTGCCATGTTGGTGTGCTGCACCCATTAACTCATCATGTAACGTTAGGTATATCTCCTAATGCTATCCCTCCCCACTCCCCCCACCCCACAACAGGCCCCAGTGTGTGATGTTCCCCTTCCTGTGTACATGTGTTCTCATTGTTCAATTCCCACCTATGAGTGAGAACATGTGGTGTTTGTTTTTTTGTCATTGCAATAGTTTGCTGAGAATGATGGTTTCCAGCTTCATCCATGTCCCTACAAAGGACATGAACTCATCATTTTTTGTGGCACATAGTATTCCATGGTGTGTATGTGCCACATTTTCTTAATCCAGTCTATCGTTATTGGACATTTGGGTTGGTTCCAAGTCTTTGCTATTGTGAATAGTGCCGCAATAAACATACGTGTGCATGTGTCTTTATAGCAGCATGATTTATAATCCTTTGGGTATATACCCAGTAATGGGATGGCTGGGTCAAATGGTATTTCTAGTTCTAGATCCCTGAGGAATCGCCACACTGACTTCCACAATGGTTGAACTAGTTTACAGTCCCACCAACAGTGTAAAAGTGCTCCTATTTCTCCACATCCTCTCCAGCACCTGTTGTTTCCTGACTTTTTAATGATTGCCATTCTAACTGGTGTGAGATGGTATCTCATTGTGGTTTTGATTTGTATTTCTCTGATGGCCAGTGATGATGAGCATTTTTTCATGTGTCTTTTGGCTGCATAGATGTCTTCTTTTGAGAAGTGTCTGTTCATATCCTTCACCAACTTGTTGATGGGGTTGTTTGTTTTTCTCTTGCAAATTTGTTTGAGTTCATTGTAGATTCTAGATATTAGCCCTTTGTCAGATGAGTAGATTGCAAAAATTTTCTCCCATTCTGTCAGTTGCCTGTTCACTCTGATGGTAGTTTCTTTTGCTGTACAGAAGCTCTTTAGTTTAATTAGATCCCATTTGTCAATTTTGGCTTTTGTTGCCATTGCTTTTGGTGTTTTAGACATGCAGTCCTTGCCCATGCCTAGGTCCTGAATGGTATTGCCTAGGTTTTCTTCTAGGGTTTTTATGGTTTGAGGTCTAACATTTAAGTCTTTAATCCATCTTGAATTAATTTTTATATAAGGTGTAAGGAAGGGATCCAGTTTCAGCTTTCTATATATGGCTAGCCAGTTTTCCCAGCACCATTTATTAAATAGGGAATCCTTTCCCCATTTCTTGTTTTTGTCACGTTTGTCAAAGATCAGATAGTTGTAGATATGTGGCATTATTTCTGAGGGTTCTGTTCTGTTCCATTGGTCTATATCTCTGTTTTGGTATCAGTACCATGCTGTTTTGGTTACTGTAGCCTTGTAGTATAGTTTGAAGTCAGGTAGTGTGATGCCTCCAGCTTTGTTTTTTGGCTTGGGATTGACTTGGCAATGCAGGCTCTTTTTTGGTTCCATATGAACTTTAAAGTAGTTTTTTTCCAATTCTGTGAAGAAAGTCATTGGTAGCTTGATGGGGATGGCATTGAATCTGTAAATTACCTTGGGATGTATGGCCATTTTCATGATAATGATTCTTCCTACCCATGAGCATGGAATATTCTTCCATTTGTTTGTATCCTCTTTTATTTCCTTGAGCAGTGGTTTGTAGTTCTCCTTGAAGAGGTCCTTCACATCGCTTGTAAGTTGGATTCCTAGGTATTTTATTCTCTTTGAAGCAGTTGTGAATGGGAGTTCACTCATGATTTGGCTCTCTGTTTGTCTGTTATTGGTGTATAAGAATGCCTGTGATTTTTGCACATTGATTTTGTATCCTGAGACTTTGCTGAAGTTGCTTATCAGCTTAAGGAGATTCTGGGCTGAGACACTGAGGTTTTCTAGATATACAATCATGTCATCTGCAAACAGGGACAATTTGACTTCCTCTTTTCCTAACTGAATATCCTTTATTTCCTTCTCCTGCCTGATTGCCCTGGCCAGAACTTCCAACATTATGTTGAATAGGAATGGTGAGAGAGGGCATCCCTGTCTTGTGCCAGTTTTCAAAGTGAATGCTTCCAGTTTTTGCCCATTCAGTATGATATTGGCTGTGGGTTTGTCATAGATAGCTCTTATTATTTTGAGATATGTCCCATCAATACCTAATTTATTGAGAGTTTTTAGCATGAAGCGTTGTTGAATTTTGTCAAAGGCCTTTTCTGTATCTATTGAGATGATAATCATGTGGTTTTTGTCATTGGTTCTGTTTATATGCTGGATTACATTTATTGATTTGCGTATGTTGTACCAGCCTTGCATCCCAGGGTTGAAGCCCACTTCATCATGGTGGATAAGATTTTTGATGTGCTGCTGGATTCGGTTTGCCAGTATTTTATTGAGGATTTTTGCATTGATGTTCATCAGGGATATTGTCTAAAATTCCCTTTTTTTGTTGTGTCTCTGCCAGGCTTTGTTATGAGTATGATGCTGGCCTCTTAAAATGAGTTAGGAAGGATTCCCTCTTTTTCTATTGATTGGAATAGTTTCAGAAGGAATGGTACCAGCTCCTCCTTGTACCTCTGGTAGAATTCAGCTGTGAATCCATCTGGTCCTGGACTTTTTTTGGTTGGCAAGCTATTAACTATTGCCTCAATTTCAGAGGCTGTTATTGATCTATTCAGAGATTCAACTTCTCCTGGTTTAGTCTTGGGAGGGTGTATGTGTTGAGGAATTTATCCATTTCTTCTAGATTTTCTAGTTTATTTGTGTAGAGGTGTTTATAGTATTCTCTGATGGTAGTTTGTATTTCTGTGGGATCGGTGGTGATACCCCCTTTAACGTTTTTTATTGCATCTATTTGACTCTTCTCTCTTTTCTTATTAGTGTTGCTAGCAGTCTATCAATTTTGTTGATCTTTTCAAAAAACCAGCTCCTGGATTCATTGATTTTTTGAAGGGTTTTTTCTGTCTCTATTTCCTTCATTTCTGCTCTGATCTTAGTTATTTCTTGCTTTCAGCTAGCTGTTGAATGTGTTTGCTCTTGCTACTCTAGTTTTTTAATTGTGATGTTAGGGTGTCAATTTTAGATCTTTCCTGCTTTCTCTTGTGGGCATTTAGTGCTATAAGTTTCCCTCTACACACTGCTTTGAATGTGTCCCAGAGATTCTGGTATGTTGTGTCTTTGTTCTCGTTGTTTTCAAAGAACATCTTTATTTCTGCCTTCATTTTGTTATGTACCCAGTAGTCATTCAGGAGCAGGTTGTTCAGTTTCCATGTAATTGAGCGGTTTTGAGTGAGTTTCTTAATCCTGAGTTCTAGTTTGATTGCTCTGTGGTCTGAGAGACAGTTTGTTATAATTTCTGTTCTTTTACATTTGCTGAGGAGTGCTTTACCTCCAACTATGTGGTCAATTTTGGAATAGGTGTGGTGTGGTGCTGAGAAGAATGTATATTCTGTTGATTTTGGGTGGAGAGTTCTGTAGATGTCTATTAGGTCCACTTGGTGCAGAGCTGAGTTCAATTCCTGGATATCCTTGTGCAATTTCTGTCTCGTGGATCTGTCTAATGTTGACAGTGTGGTGTTAAAGTCTCCCATTATTATTGTGTGGGAGTCTAAGTCTCTTTGTAGGTCTCTAAGGACTTCCTTTATGAATCTGGGTGGTGCTGTATTGGGTGCATATATATTTAGGATAGTTAGCTCTTCTTGTTGAATGGATCCCTTTACCATTATGTAATGGCCTTCTTTGTCTCTTTTGATCTTTGCTGGTTTAAAGTCTGTTTTATCAGAGACTAGGATTGCAACCCCTGCCTTTTTTTGTTTTCCATTTGCTTGATAGATCTTCCTCCATCCCTTTATTTTGAGCCTATATGTGTCTCTGCACGTGAGATGGGTTTCCTGAATACAGCACACTGATGGGTCTTGACTCTTTATCCAATTTACCAGTCTGTGTCTTTTAATTGGAGCATTTAGCCCATTTACATTTAAGGTTAGTATTGTTATGTGTGAATTTGATCGTGTCATTATGATGTTAGCTGGTTATTTTGCTCGTTAGTTGATGCAGTTTCTTCCTGGCCTTGATGGGCTTTACAATTTGGCATGTTTTTGCAGTGGCTGGTACCAGTTGTTCCTTTCCATGTTGAGTGCTTCCTTCAGGAGCTCTTGTAGGGCAGGCCCGGTGGTGACAAAATCTCTCAGCATTTGCTTGTCTATAAAGTATTTTATTTCTCCTTCACTTATGAAGTTTAGTTTGGCTGGATATGAAATTCTGGGTTGAAAATTGTTTTCTTTAAAAATGTTGAATATTGGCCCCCACTCTCTTCTGGCTTGTAGAGTTTCTGCCGAGAGATCCCCTGTTAGTCTGATGGGCTTCCCTTTGTGGGTAACCCGATCTTTCTCTCTGGCTGCCTTTACCATTTTTTCCTTCATTTCAACTTTGGTGAATCTGACAATTATGTGTTTTGGAGTTGCTCTTCTCGAGGAGTATCTTTGTGGCATTCTCTGTATTTCCTGAATCTGAATGTTGGCCTGTCTTGCTAGATTGGGGAAATTCTCCCTGATAATATCCTGCAGAGTGTTTTCCAACTTGGTTCCTTTCTCCCCATCAGTTTCAGGTACACCAATCAGACGTAGATTTGGTCTTTTCACATAGTCCCATATTTCTTGGAGGCTTTGTTCATTTCTTTTTACTCTTTTTTCTCTAAACTTCTCTTCTCGCTTCATTTCATTCTTTTGATCTTCAATCACTGATACCCTTTCTTCCAGTTGATTGAATTGGCTACTGAAGCTTGTGCATTCATCACGTAGTTCTCATGCCCTGGTTTTCAGCTCCATGAGGTCATTTAAGGACTTCTCTACACTGGTTATTTTAGTTAGCCATTCGTCTAATCTTTTTTCAAGGTTTTTAGCTTCTTTGCGATGGGTTCAGACTTCCTCCTTTAGCTCGGAGAAGTTTGATTGTCTGAAGCCTACTTCTCTCAACTCGTCAAAGTCATTCTCTGTCCAGCTTTGTTCCGTTGCTGGTAAGGAGCTGCGTTCCTTTGGAAGGGAAGAGGCACTCTGATTTTTAGAATTTTCAGCTTTTCTGCTCTGTTTTTTCCCCATCTTTGTGATTTTATCTACCTTTGGTCTTTGATGATGGTGATGTACAGATGGGGTTTTGGTGTGGATGTCCCTTCTGTTTGTTAGTTTTCCTTCTAACAGTAAAGACCCTCAGCTGCAGGTCTGTTAGAGTTTGCTGGAGGTCCGCTCCAGACCCTGTTTGCCTGGGTATCAGCAGCAGAGGCTGTAGAACAGCCAATATTGCTGAACAGCAAATGTTGCTGCCTGATCCTTCCTCTGGAAGCTTTGTCTCAGAGGGGTACCTAGCCGTGTGAGGTGTCATTGTGCCCCTACTGGGGGGTGCCTCCCAGTTAGGCTACTCGGGGGTCAGGGACCCACTTGAGGAGGCAGTCTGTCCGTTCTCAGATCTCAAACTCTGCCCTGCTTCGGCTCACACTCGGTGCGCTGCACCCACTGTCCGACAATCCGCAGTGAGATGAACCCGGTACCTCAGCTGGAAATGCAGAAATCTTTCGTCTTCTGCGTTGCTCACGCTGGGAGCTTTAGACTGGAGCTGTTCCTATTCAGCCATCTTGGCTCCACCCCTATCTTATTGGCTTTCTAAGAATCAGTCATGCACATAAAGCACACCAAAAGGCATTTCATGGAAAAATATACATCATTTGATTTTTAGGGGGGTATGGAGGCAAAGATAAACTTTTCAGTGTAAGTCAATTTTGGAAAAAAAAAAAAAGTCTTCCTGTTGGTTTCCTTTAAGCAAGTACAAAAATCTCAAATGTATGATATTCTGTGTTATTCTTCATAACCCACCCTTCTCTCACACTCTTATATTCCTGAAACTTTTTTTTTTTTGAAACGGAGTTTCGCTCTTGTCACCCAGGCTGGAGTGCAATGGTGTGATCTCAGCTCACTGCAACCTCCGCCTCCCAGGTTCAAGCGATTCTCCTGCCTCAGCCTCCCTAGTAGCTGGGATTACAGGTGTGCACCACCATGCCCAGCTAATTTTTGTGTTTTTAGTAGAGACGGGGTTTCACCATGTTGGCCAGGCTGTTCTTGAACTCCTGACCTCAGGTGATCCACACACCTCAGCCTCCCAAAGTGCTGGGATTACAGGTGTGAGCCACGGCACCCAGCCAGAACTTAAAATGTAACAAAATAACTTTGTACTGAAAGGCATACGCCTGACACATAATCAGTACTCCATGAAAATTAGCTATTCTTCCTCTTAAATATCATGGTCTGTGTTAGGCCTCTTAATGTGAGATTGTATTGTTACTCTATTATTCTACTGTTTACCTGTTTACTTGATAGCTTCACAGAGCAGAATCATTCCTCAGGCCAAATTATGGAGAAGATATCATATTAAAGATACTTTCCTAGAAATAAAAATTTTTATTAATGTGCCATCTTTTCTATTAATAGCCTACTTTAAAAAATAATTTGCTTTAAAATTATTTACTCATTTCATATGCCTTGAAAGTTTCATAGTTTTTATTAAAATGGCAAAATCACAATTACTTTTGCACCAATCTTATTTCAAACAAAGGCTCCTTTGTATTAGTGTTCTGTAGGTTTCTCCTGATTTTTCTTTTAGAAATATGTAATAGCATTAGCTTCCATGCCTCAGATCTTTCAGAATACTCCTGTATTAGTCCATTTCATGCACTGATAATGACACACCGGGACTGGGCAATTTATAAAAGAAAGAGGTTTAATGGACTTATAGTTCCATATGGCTGGGGAGGCCTCACAGTCATGGCGGAAGGCGAGGAGGAGTTAAGTCACTTATTACGTGGATGCGGGCAGGCAAAGAGAGAGAGCTTTTGCAGGAGAACTCCTCTTTATAAGACTATCAGATTTCGTGAGACTTATTCACTATCACGAGTACAGCATGGGAAAGACCTACCCCTATTATTCAATTACCTCCCACTGGGTCCCTCCCACAACATATGGGAATTCAAGATGAGATTTGGGTGGGGACACAGCCAAACCATATCAATTCCCCTTCTCTTTCAGCCTTGGCTTTACTTGATCTACTAGTTTCCTGTGTTTTTGCCCTTTATTTCAGCTCTTCAACACTTCTGATTTAAACAATTTATTGGGTATTTATTACTTACCCTGGTTGAATTCTGCTTGCTCAATTAAATAACATATCTTTAATTGCAATTAAAACATGACTGTTTGGGTTTTATTTGATCCACTTGACAATTTGCTATGAAAAGGAATACGGATCTCCGAATCTGTAGGTTCCACATCTGCAAATTCAACCAACCATAGATTGAAAATATCCTGAAATAAAAAACACAATACAGTATAACAACTACTTACGTAATGCTTACTTACATTGTATTAGGTGCTATAAGTAACCCAGAGATTATTTAAAGTATACAGAATTATGTGTGCAGTTTATGTGCAAATACTACCGCATTTTATGTAAGAAATTTGAGCATCCATAGATTTTGGTGTTGAGGGAGGCTCAATACCAAGAGGAGGGTAGGGAAGGGAATAAAAAAGGAAAGAAAATAGCATTATGAGTTTGGTGAGTTCAAAGAGTTGAAAGATTATAGA
The DNA here is from genome assembly GCF_029289425.2 of Pan paniscus. Taxonomy (NCBI): domain Eukaryota; kingdom Metazoa; phylum Chordata; class Mammalia; order Primates; family Hominidae; genus Pan; species Pan paniscus. Next base: position 104,194,868 of record NC_073258.2, read on the forward strand.
ATTTCTAGCTACCCATTTTATAGGATAGCCATCTGCCTTACTGTACCAAAAGCCAATTATTAGTGGACAAACAGAGCTAATACAAAGGAGCTTTTGTTTGAAATAAGGTTGGTGCAAAAGTAATTGCGATGTGGATACCCTGTGCTATGGGAGGGGAGGGGATCCAATCCCCTGAGGTATGACTATAGTTGTTACTAGGTATAAAAGGTTTAGAAATCCAAGCTCTGTCCACTAATAACTGGCTTTTGGTACAGTAAGGCAGCCAGCTATCCTATGAAATGGGTGGCAAGAAATTCTATAATCTTTGAATTCCTTGAACTCACCAAACTCAAAATGCTGTTTTCTTTCCTTTTTTATTCCCTTCCCTACCCTCCTCTTTCCACAGTTTTGCCAGAAATCCACTTGTGGATTTAATTTAATGCAGATATGTACATAATATACAGACATGCAGATATGGGCATAATTTAATCCAGATATGTAATATTTTGACCTTTCTGATCGTAGATGCTTGGGAAAGTTGTCTGTTGAACTTGCATTAGTCAGTTATGACATTTTAGATGGCAAGTAATTGGAAAATTCAGCTCAAACTGACTTATGTGAAAAATGGAAATTTATGGTGTATATGATTGAAAAGGTGTTAAAATGTTTTTTTCATAGCTTGTTTCAAGAAACTTGCAAGAATGTCATGAGGACCCAGTGATTTCTATATACATATATATTTCTTATTATGTATTATGTATATCCTCATATATAATATATATTCTGAAAGATCTGATGTGCTGGAATATATACATGCATATGATCATGTATATTACATATGATCATTGTATCACTGATATACATATATATCATATATATATTTATGTATATGTACACACACACACACACACACACCCTTCTCTGTATTGGCACAATTTTTCATACAGCATCTCTTTATTATCACAGAATTATTGCAGCTATTCTCTAATTTATGATCCCTCAGGTTCAAGTCTAGTAGAAAGAAACAGTTTCCTATTTTTCAGAATACCCAGCAGAATTCTTACCACATTTCATTGTCTCTGTTTGGTCATGCTGCCATCCCTGAACCAGTCACTGTGGTCAAGAGAATGGAACACTCTCATTAGTTAAGCCCCAATTCAAGTTGCAAATTAATTTGTGGAACTGAGTTGAATCAACTCTTCCAGAACTCTGTGGACTAAGACTTGGGAAAGGCTTCTGCCCAGACGATAGGAAATGATTATCTAAAGAGGAATGAAGGGTTACTTGAGGGCAAAGGTAGAATTTCCATTACATGGAAGTGAAGGTATTTTTCCCTTTTCTTTAACCCTTACAGATCCACTCCAACTTTGTTTTTACTTCTAATTTCCTTTTTTGCTTTTTAAGGTGACTGTTCATCGAGTCTTTTGTTATCTTTATCTTCCTTATCATAGAAAACATACATTGAACCAAGACATGATCATATAATCTGGAAAAAAATACCTTTGTCCATTTGTTGATTACTGTTTTATAAGCTATGGATAAATACAGCAGAGGCTACATTTTACATCTTATGAATTTCACTGAGTCACATATCTAAGAAGGACTCTGATGTTACCTAGACTCTATATCAATCCCCATAACACCTTGTACAAGTGATAATCTAGTTGAGAGGTTGGCAAACTGCAGCTCAGGAATAGGCCAAATCTAGCCTGCTGCTAGTTTTTGTAAATACAGTTCTATTAAAACCCAGTCATGCCTATTTGTTTATATTGTCTGTGACTATTTTCATCCTACAACAGCAGAATTGAGTAGTTACAACAGAGACCTTACAGCCCACAAAGTCTGACGTGTTTACTGTCTGGACTTTTACAGATAAACACGCTAAACTCTGGTCTACCCATTGCTTGAGTGTACTCTGCTGACAAAAATTCTTTCTGAGGGAGAATCATTTCTAAAAGCTCAATTATCAACAAACAAAAAGAATGCTACTTTCATGTGTCATCCATTCACTTAGGTCTAAAATAGTATCCCACCTAGGAAATTATTTCAGTTAAAACACAGACAACCTGGTTTCACACCTAAATTGTACCAAATTAGACAAATTTTTCTTGCCTAAATGTGTTTCCTTGCTTAATAGCTAAGTTTTAAATATTGATAACCTGTATACACACACACAGCATGGAGTACCACTCAGCCATAAAAAGAATGAAATTATGTCTTCTGTAGCAATATGGATGGAGCTGAAGGCCATTATCCTCAGTGAAATAACTCAGAAACAAAGTCAAATACCACATGCTCTGACTTATAAATGGGAGCTAAACAATGGGTACACATGGACATACAAAGTGGAATAATAGATATGGGGCACTGTAAAAGGTGGGAGGGTGGGTAAGGGTTGAAAAAATACCTAAATAGTGAACATTGTACTTCATAGGTGATGAGTACTTTAAAAGTGTGGACTTCACCACTATGCATTATATACATGTAAGAAACCTGCACTTGTATCTAAATCAATAAAAATAAATAGAGACAGAATGAGAGAAAGAAAGGAATTAAGAAAACCTTATTCCCTCCTAGCAGCTCCATGATCAGATAATGATTTTGCCTGTATACACTGAGCTTTTTAAGGACAAGATGAACTTTAAAATGTCAAAAGCAATCCTTCAAAAATATACAATTCAATCAATTGTATTTACTCAATTAAAAAAAAACCCCTAGTAATCAATTGAGTAAACATATGGCTGTCACTTGCTAGTTTCATCAAAAAGCATACTGCATAGTTGTTGCAACATACTCATTTTGTGATTGTTAGCTATATTTGAAATATAAATGTTTTTATTTTCAAGACTATGTAACATACAATTTAACATGTTGCTATTGCATAAATATGCTCCATTCATCTTTTGAGAATGTTTAAAGCAGCCGTATTTATTTTTAGAATTGAGTTAGTTTCAGCTTGGATATTGTGGGGATTGCTAAATCAACCTTTTAAAAAGTTTAGGCTGGACATGGTGGCTCATGCCTGTAATCCTAGCATTTTGGGAGGCCAAGACAGGTTGATCACTTGAGTCCTGGAGTTTGAGACCAGCCTGGGCAATATGGCAAACACCTGTCTCTACAAAAAATACAAAAATTAGCTGGACGTGGTGACGGGTGCCTGTATTCCTAGCTACTCAGGAGGCTGAGGTGGGAGGATCACCTGAGCCCAGGAGGTCGAGGCTGCAGTGAGCCACTCCAGCCTTGGTGACAGACAGAGTAAGACCCTGTCAAGAAAAAGTTAATAAATAAAAAATAAAATGTTTAGTACATTTAGCTACCTATTTTCTTGGATTGTAGATAAATGGAATCTTGCTTCAATGATCTAAGTTTGAGTGTTTTTGTTCTATTAAGTGACAGTGCAAACAATGCTATCAACTTAATAAAATGGATTAAAATCCACAAAATATACTTTGAAACAAACTAAATTAGTACTTGTTAATCTTGCTTGGTATATGATTGATAAATATTTAAATACCACATATTATTTACTTCCAGGAACCCTGTTTTAATATAAAGGATTACAGAAGGTCTATAACTCAAATTTTATTTGAATTTTATTACTTAGTTGATTTAGGATGGAGATGTGCTAAATATTATTTATTGCATGCTCTGACAAGTAGTTAATTCTAATTAATTTTTTATAATATTAGACATTTTCCCCCTCTGGATTCAGTATGTATGTATCTCAAAAATGATTTCAGAGTATTAATATTGTAAATGTAGCAGTGATAGGGATAAAATTGTCAACATTTAAGCTCATAGCCTGAATCTGCTTTTAGGAATGATTTTATGCTAATAAAATTTACTTAATGTTGATTTATTTAATGGCAGCAACCATGGTAGGTTAAATTACTTACTATGCTAAATAGATGAAAAAGCAACAGTGCCACCATAGACTCGTCAATGTGGCAACTAGTAGAATGAGGAGAAGGGATCCTTAATGAAGACTGTAAGCAGAATAGATAGAGAAAATTAAGATAATGAGTAGTAGGTAAGAGAATAGCACTTTCCAAAATTATTTCTTGGCAGTTCTTTGACACTTTTAGAATATTATTGAAAGTGATCTTTTTCTTTTAATTATTGAAAGTGATTTTTTTTTCTCTTAATAAGCTGTTTGGAAACAAATGGGATTCCTTCAGTTTTTCTTTAGAAACCCCAGAACTGTCATATATCACAGGCCTTGTTAAAGCATATATATAGAAATAAATACTAAGATATAATGTTCACTGATCTTGAGCACAAGATTTCGTTTTTGGTTTTACTGTGGTTTTGTGTTGTAATTTTCAAATTGAAAAAAATGCCCATTCACATTTTATTTTAAAACCATGATCTCTTCTCTCTTTGTAGTGGTCGAGTAGTATTGCAGTTGTTCTGATCTCTTTGCATTGACTTACGGGATGCCATTTTTTCTACTTTCTTTTCTTACCATACTATTACTTAATGTGGTTTCCCTTTCACTATTCTTAATTCTCATTTCCCACACCGTTTTTTTTTTTTTTTTTTTTTTTTTGAGATGGAGTCTCACTGTCGCCCAGGCTGGAGGGCAGTGGCACAATCTTGGCTCACTGCAACCTCCATCTCCGGGGTTCAAGCAATTCTCCTGCCTCAACCTCTTGAGTGGCTGTGGTTACAGGTGCACACCACCATATTCGGCTAATTTTTTTTTTTTTTTTTTTGGTATTTTTAGTAGAGGCGGGGTTTCACCGTGTTGGCCAGACTGGTCTCAAACTCCTTACCTCAAATGCTCCACCTGCGTTGGCCCCCCAGAGTGCTGGGATTACAGATGGGAGCCACCGTGCCTGGCCCACACACCGCTTTAAATGTTGAGGAACTCCAGAATTCCCTTCCTGTGTATTTGCTGACTTAATACATTTGACCGTTTATAAAATAAAAGCATTTCAAAATAGTTTTTAAAACAGAATAGAACAAAAGGTTTAAATAAGTTTCAAAGCGTTTTATATATCAGTGATCTGTGTTACTATTCGGTAAATATTATGACATTTTTCTTTTAGAATTCAAACCTGATACATCAGAAAGTGCCTCCTCCTAATGATCGACAAGGATCTCCAATACTGTCATTCATCATTCTTGAACAATTTAATGCTATTCGTTTAGTACAAAGTGTCCACCAGTCTCTTGCTGCTCTCAGCAAAGTCATCAGAGGAACTACTTTACTGAGTTCAGAAGTACAAAAATTGGCAAGTGCTTTATTAAACCAAAAGGTAAGCAAGTACTAACTGTATGTATTTTTATTTCATTGTTATAAGTGACTCCTCCATCACACATATATTTGTCAGGAATCATATAGTTAATAGCAGAAGACCTGAGTCACACTGGCTTAAGCCATATAAAAATTAATTGACTGATGTAACTGAAGAATCCAGTGGTATCTAGCATTATGCCAGCTTGATGTAGGAACTTAAATTGTCATTAGCATGTCAGTTTATGTTAGCTATCTAGTGTTACATATATAATGAAATCTATGTTGATTTCACTTTGGGGCAGGTCCCCTATACATGAGCTTGAGTTTTATATTCCGAGCTCTAAGTCCAACAGAAAGAACACGTGTTTTCTAGTAACACACACAAAAATCTTAGGATTTGCTTTGATTAAAACCAGTTGGCTCATGCGTTATGCCTATTCCCATACTAGTTCAGTGGGCAGTGTGTGCAAAGCTCTCACTGACCAAAGCTTCAGCCAAATGCCTCTTCCTGGAGCTGGGGATGGATTTATCTTTGCCTTTAACACATATACTGAGAGTAAGGAAATGATGATTACCAGTGAAAAGTCTAGATAGTTTTAGAAGAAAGGGAAATCAACACTTCTTGTGCTGAAAAATTGGACCATTTTAAATGATAATAAAATCCATGTATTTTATATCTATTTGATAGAAACAAAAATATGGGATGTTCTGCACAGATTTATTTTAGCTGTTTGGAGAATAGAAACTTTGCAGAAGTTGGTATCTGGAAAATATTTCACTGGAGTGCTATAGGAATTAAGTTTTCTTTTTTTTTTTTCACCCCCCCCCCTTGCTGTTTGTACTCAATATAGGGAAACCTCTGATAGTCAACCTAACAGTCCTCTCTGTTTGAATATAAAATAATAGCCTTCCTAGAACTTCCTACATTCACATATACTAGCATTAAAATATCCAGTGCTTTTCTACATATACAGAAAGGTCTACTCTGGCATCCTTGTCTTCTTTTTTATTTTACCTTGAAAAAGAATCTGTTTTGCATTGTTTTTTCTTTGTACATACATTGCCATCTCTGTTAATCAACCATGATTATCAAAATACTATAGTTTTGATTTGTACCACAGATTGTAACTAAGTTGTTTTTAATTTGGAGTAGATATATTGTCAGTCATGAAAGATTCTTGGCACAGTGAAGGAACCAGTTGGAAAGGATTTTAAACTTTCTAAAAACTTTATTTAATTAACTCGTTTAATCATCACAGTAACATCCTGAGTGACACACTGTTGTCTCCATTTTACTGTGATGAATTTGAGGCAGTGGGGTATTACATAACCAGAATCACACAGCAAAGAGTTCCAGAATCAGGATTTGAATCTGGGTATGTCCTGTTGTCATAATAAACGTAAATGCTTCAAATTTATATATCAAAATATAAATGCTCTTGAGAGTATATATCTTTATCCAACTATATGCCATACTGAGTAAAATGTATCATTAAGACGAATTGCTGTTGAATTAGAAGAGAATAATAATATAGGAAGATGACATGTAGAAGAGAAGAGTAAGTCTAGTAGGACAGGTACACAATGAAGTATAATTAGGATTGGATCAGATTTTGAGGTCTCTAAAGCCAAAGAAAGGAACTTGGATTAAATGCTGTAGGCAATAATGATATTTATATGTAGAAATAATAGCGCAAAATGGCTAAGAATGTGACCGCTGGAATATGTCTGCCTGTTTGAGTTCTATTCTACCACATAGCAACTGTGTAACCTTGGGTAGGTTAATTAAGCATCTCTAAACTTCACTTTTCTCATTTGTAAAATGAGGGTAGTAATGGTACCTACCTCATGGGATTATTACGAGAATTAAAACATCATTAAAGTGCTTGGCACATAGCAAGCACCCTACAAATGCTGTTCTTGTTATTGTTATTTTAGGATAATTTTATTATGAAAAGCTCTTCAAGCATTTATCTGGTATCATTGTGCAAAATAAGTTTATAGAAATAGGAATACCATGTAGATTACTGTAATTCTCATCTCAGGAAGAGGTAGTTAAGTTAGGGCCTGGAATAAGATATTTCAAGATGGTTCTATGTGATATTAATAAAAAATGTAAGAGGTAATTGGTAACCCATCAGAGACAGTGAAGAGGTAAGAGGTAACCCATCAGAGATAATGAAGGAGGTTTCAAAATATTCTGAGATTTATAGGAGGGTGAAGTAAATACCTAAAGTAATAATGTTGGATAGTGCTTGAATTATCTGTTTTTGACTACCTTCTATTAGGCTGTGGTGAGCTCAAGTAATTGAAACCCCTGATGCAAGTAATACAGATGTATTCAGGAGGGATACTTCTAAGGGGTTGAGGGGAAAAATGCCTGTTGAGGGTCAACGTCTCCCTAATTCTGATGTAGGAGCTAGACTAGAGTGGTAAAATGCCCTGAAGAAACCAGCAAAAAAGAATACTTCTGAGATAATAAATAGGATTATTCCATATTGGAGGCCTTTTTGGACAATTGTTGTATGGTGGCCTTGAAATGTGCTTTCTTGGATAATATCACGTCATCATTGGTATATAGTTAGTGTATTGGTTAGTGGGCCTAGGGTTAAAAGAGTCATAGAGTTGAAGTGAAATCACATGGCCAGGCCAGATGTTATTAGAAGAGCTGAGAGAGCCCCTGTTAATGGTCAGGGACTGGGGTTGACTATATGGTAGGCATGTGTTTGGTGGGTCGTTATGTGTTGTCATGTAGATAGAGGCTTACTAGTAGTGCAAAGACATAAGCCTGAATAAGGGCTATGGCGAATTCGAGAATGGTTAGTAGGATTAAAATAATGAAAGCAATTGAAGCTGTGGGAAGACTAATAGTTGATAGTACTAGTGTGGCTCCTCTGATTAAGTGTATTAGTAGGTGGCCAGCTGTAATGTTGGCTGTTAGTCACTCAACTAGTGCTATTGGTTGGATGAATAGGCTAATAGTCTCAATGATTACCAATACAGGAATAAGTGGTATGGGTCTGCCTTGTGGTAAAAAAGTGGGCTAAGGAGATTTTCATTTTAAACTGGAAGCCTGTAATGACTGTGCATGCTCACAAGGGGATTGCTATACCTAGATTTATTGATAATTGGGTAGTTGGTATAAATGAATAGGGTAGAAGCCCGAGGAGATTGGTTGAGGCAATGAAGAAAATTAGGGATATCAGTATTAGGGATCAGGTTTGTCCTTTAATGTTATGGGTAATTATTATTTTAGTAAAGTTGAACTATTCATTGTTGAATGGAGATCAGTAGATGACTAATTAGATGATTGGAGGTTAGAAATAGTATGGTGGGAAATAAAATGGTTAATACTACTGCGGGTAGACCTAGAAATGTCGGGGTAATAAAAGAGGTGAATAAATTTTCATTCATTTTAATTCTCAAGAGGTTAAATGTTCTTGCATTTTGATTATTTTTTGTGTAGGGGGTGTGTAATAAATGAAATTTGGTAGTTTTAACTGAATAATTAGAATAAAGTTATGATTATTGACAAGATAACAATAGATCATGTGGAAATATCTAGTCGAGGCATTCACTGCAGAGAGGTGTAGACCCCTCTGTCCTTAACTTAAAAGGTTAAAGCTAAGTAGCTTTACAGTGATATTATAGTGTGGTTGTGGATCAGGTTTTGAAATTTTTTAAGGGAATTGATTCTAGGACAATAGGTATAAAACTGTGGTTAGACCCACACATTTTTGAGCACTGTCTGTAGTAAAGGCCTGGTCATGTAGCATTCAAGGTAGTTTAAGCATTCAGGAATTGCATCTGTTTTGATGCCTAATGAGGGAGTAGTTCATGAGTGTAGGACGTCTTTGGATGAGACTAATATACAGATGGGTATATCTATTGGGAGAACTGTTCAGTTATCAACTTCAAAGAGTTAAAGCTCTCCTGGCTTTAAGTCTGCTGTTGGGGTTATATAAGAATCAAAGCCTAACTCTTCATGTTCTGTATACTCATAGCTTCAATATCATTGGTGACCAGTTGTTTTGATGGTAATAGAAGGGTTGTGAACCTCATCTGTTATAGAATACGTAGGGATGGGAGGGCAATTAAAATTAAGATAATGGCAGGTGAGATAGTTCAGACAGTCTCGATTTCTTGGGCATCTATGCTGTTAGTATGAACTAATTTGTTGTGAGTATTAGAGAAATAATATATAGGACCAGGGAACTAATTAGGAAAATAATTATAAGAGTATGGTCATGGAAAGTGAGTAATTCTTCCATAATAGGGGATGTAGCACCTTGAAAGCCTAACTAAACTGCATGAGCCATTAAGACATACAGGGTTTAACCTATAACTTAACTTTGACAAAGTTATGGAATGATTTTACTAGTATCTTATCAAGAAAGTCATAGAGGTTATGGGATTGGCTAGAAACCAGTTTCAGGAGGTTCGATTCCTTCCTTTTTTGCTTAGGTTTTCATGCAGGTTGGTTCTTCGAATGTGTGGTAAGGTGGTGGACAGCCGTAAAGTCACTCTAAATTAGTAGATGATTGTTCAGTTGTTAGAACTTTTCATTTTAAAGCAAAGGCTTCCCAGTTCATAAAAATTATTAGTATAACTGCTGCTAGTGAGATAAGTGAGCCTACTGATGAGATAATATTTCATATGGTGTGCGCATCAGGATAATCAGAGTAATGTTGGGGCATACCAGATAGGCTGAGGAAGTGCTGTGGGGAAAAGATTAAATTAACACCTATAAATATAATGGTGAAGTGGATTTTAGCCTGTCTGATTAATTGTATAACCTGAAAATAAGGGGAATCAGTGGACAAAGCACCCTATCATGGCAAATACCACTCCTACTGATAGGATGTAGTGGAAATGGGCTACAACATAATATGTGTCATGTAAGATAATGTCTAGTGATGAATTAGCTAGTACAATGCTGTTTAGACCTCCTACTGTGAATAGGAAAATGAATCCTAGGGCTCAGAATATTGCAGGAGATCATTTGATGTTACCGCCATGCACTGTAGCTTATCAGCTAAAGACCTTGATGCCAGTAGGGATAGCAATAATTATAGTAGTGGCAGTGAAGTATGCCCATGTGTCTACATCTGTTCCTACTGTAAATATATGGTGAGCTCATACGATAAACCCTAGGAAGCCAATTGATGTTATAGCTCATACTATGCCCATATACCCAAATGGTTCCTTTTTTTCAGAATAATATGTTGCGATATGGGAGATTATTCCGAAGCCTGGTAGAATAAGGATATAGACTTCAGGGTGACCAAAGAATCAGAATAAATGTTGATACAAGATAGGGTTGCCTCCCCTAGCAGGGTCAAAAAAAGTAGTATTGAGGTTACGGTCAGTTAATAGTATGGTAATGCCAGGGGCTAGAACTGGGAGAGAGAGGAGGAGAAGGACTGCTGTAATGAGGGCTGATCAGATGAAAAGGGATGTTTGATATTGGGAAGAGGGTTTTATATTAAATTGTGGTAATAAAGTTAATGGCTCCTAAAATAGAAGAAACACCTGCCAAGTGGAATGAGAAGATGGTTATACCTACAGAGTTTCCTGCATGAATTAAGTTCCCTGCTAAAGTGGGATAAACAGTTCAGCCATTTCCAGCACTGGCTTCTACCATTGAGGATGCAAGCAGGAAAGAGGGAAGGAGAAGTCAGAAGTTCATATTATTTATCCGGGGAAATGCCATGTCAGGTGCCCCAATTATCAGAGGGACTAGCCAGTTACCAAAAGCCCCAATTATGATTGGTATGACCATAAAGAAGATTAATACAAATGTGTGGGTTGTAACAATAACATTATAAATCTGACCATCTCCTAGCAGAGTTCCTGGTTGGCCTAATTCTGCTCGAATTAGAAGGCTTAAGGTGATGCCCCCTATTCCCACTCATGCGCCAAATAACAGATATAGTATTCTGATGTCTTTGTGGGTAGTTGAAAACAATCAATGATTGATGAATGTAAGTGAAAAAAAGGTAAAATGGCTGAGTAAGCATTAGACTATAAATCTAAAGACAGAGGTCAAGGCCTCTTTTTACCAGCCCTGAGGTGATTTCTCATGTTGAATTGCAAATTCAAAGGGGCAGCTTCAATCCGCCTTTCCCCCAACAACGGCAGGAGAAGTAGATTGAAGCCAGTTGATTAGGGTGTTTAGCTGTTAACTAAATTATCCTGGGTTTGAATTCCACCAATCTAGCAAGGGCTTAGGTTAATTAAAGTGATTGATTTGCATTCAATTGATGCAGAATAGTCTTGCAGTCCTTAGATCTGTTACAGAAATTAAGTGTAATTTACTTACTAAGGGCTTTGAAGGCTTTTGGTCTTATTTAACCTAAATTTCTAAGTTATGATTAGTATTATTGGAGAGATGGGTAAAAGGAGGGTAGAAGAAATAAGTGAGAGGAGGAGGAGTATGAGTTTTGTGCTTTCGAATTGTCATTTTATTTTCATATTATTAGATGTGGGGAATATTGTTACTGAGATAGAATAAATTAGGCGTATATAAAAGTACAGGTAGAGTAGGGTTATGATAGCTATAATAGTTGGGGTAATAAGACTTGTTTTTTGTAAATTCTTGAATGATGGCTCATTTGGGCAGAAATCCTATTAGTGGAGGTAAATCTCCTAGGGATAATAGAATTAGTGGGATTACAGGTGTTAACCATGTTAGTTTGTTTCAGGCATGAAATAGTGACAGGGTTGTAGTGCTTATACTCAGGTTGAGTGAGTGCTAGGAATGCGGTGACTGTTAAAGCAAATAATCAGGTTTAGAATAGTAATGCTTGGGTTATAAATTAGTACTGCTATCATTCAACCTATATGATTGAGGAGTAGGCTAGGATTTTGTGTAGCTGTGTTTGATTAAGTCCTCCTCCACCACCCACCATAATGGATAAAATTGTGATAGCATATTTGTGTGTTTATTGATGGGAAAATTTGAAATATAATTAAGATAGGGGCTAGTTTTTGTCATGTGAGGAGAAGTATGCCAGACATTAGAGAGCTTCCTTGGGTCACTTTTGGGACTCAGAAATGAAAGAGGACTCTTTCTAGTTTTATTACTAGGGCTATTATTAAGGATGAAAATCGATTAGTAGTATTTATTGTTCATCGTCCAGAGTACAGGTTATTGGAAAGGATACCTATCATACGAATTATAGATGTGGTTGCTTGTGTAAGGAAGTATTTGGTGGCTGCTTCTCCAGGCGGGGATTTATTATTATTATTTTTTAATTAAGATTGGAGTAAGAGCTAATATGTTTATTTCTAGGCCTGTCCAGATGAGAAATTAGTATGAGCCTAGTATTGTGATAAGAGTTCCTGTGAAAATAGTTAAATAAATAATAAGTTGGGCTGGTGGATTAATTAGTACAGGAAGGATATAACCAGAATTCTCAGGGTATGGGCCTGATAGCTTATTTATCTGACCTTACTTTAGGACATCGCGTAATAGGTAGCACAGACAATTTTGGATTCTCAGGGGTAGGTTCAATTCCTATAGTTCTAGAGATAAGAGGATTTAAACCTCTATTGTTTACTCTATCAAAGTCATTCTTTTATCAGACATATTTATGTTTGGGGTAGAATGCTGGAAATTAGAATAGGCATTGAGACATACGCAGAATGCTAGCGTAAGTGGTAGAAAATTTTTTCGTGGAAGATATGAATTGGTCATAGCAGAAATGGGAGTATGCTGTTGGAATTCGTAAAAACAGGTAGTTACAAGGAGTGTCTTGATAATGAAATTTGTGGTATAGAGTTCTGGTGAATGTATGGTATGTAGTGCTCGTAGAAAAATAGTAGTTAGGGCATTTATTACGATAATATTCATATATTATGCTATAAAGAAGAGGGCAAATGAACCTGCAGCATATTTGATGTTGAAGCCTGAGGCTCTGATTCTCCTTCTGTTAGCTCAAAAGGGCCCCAGTTAGTTTCTGTTAGTGTGGAGATAAATCAGATTATGGCTAGGGGCCATGATGGTAGGAGTAGTCAGAGGAATTCTTGCTTTGTGATGAGTGCATATAAGTTAAATGAGCCACTTATCAGAACTGATAATAGGATAATAGCTAGGGTGACTCCATATCAAATTTGTCTGGGCTACAGCTCGTAATGCACTGATTCGTACATAATTTGAATTAGATGCTCATCCTGATCATAGAATAGATGGCTAGGCTTGATGTGGCTAGTATAAATAGGAGGCCTTTATTTAAAATTAATAAGAGGATCCGGTATAGGGAGGTGAGTTCACAAGAGGAGAGCGATAGAAAGGGCCAGGGTTGGAGCAGTAATATAAAGGGTAACAGTAGATGTTGAGGGTCATAAGGGTTCTTTGGTGAAAAGTTTTATTGCATCAGCAAATGGTTGAAGCGGTCTGTAGGGGCCTACAATGTTAGATCCTTTGCGTAGTTGTATATAGCCTAAGATTTTTCGTTCAATGAATGTAAGGAATGCTATAGCAATTATAGTGGGAATAATAAACAGGAGGTGGTTAATTACAGGCATATTGTTAAGAAGAGGAGTTGAACCTCTGATTTATAAAGTTGTATGCAATTACCGGGCTCTACCATCTTAAACCCTGTTCTCGGGTTGGATGTGTGATGATTTGTTTGATTGAGATAGTATCATCTATGAGGCGAGGTTGCTTTATGAAGTAGGCCCTATTTCTGTTGTCCTTTCGTACTAGCAGAAATATTAAATAGATAGAAACCGACCTGGATTACTCCAGTCTAAACTCAGATCACGTAGGACTTTAATTGTTGAACAAATGAACCCTTAATAGCAGCTACATTAGGATGTCCTGATCCAACATTGAGGTCATAAACCCTATTGTCTATATGGACTCTAGAATAGGATTATGCTGTTATCCGTAGGGTAACTTGTTCAGTTAAATTATTGGGTCAATATATGTTAACTCGCTTAGACTAGTGCCATTTTAGTTTAGGTTGTTCGGAGGTTAAATTATGCTCCAAGGTCACCCCAGCCAAAATTTTTAATGCAATGGTAATGGGTTAGGGCGAGTTTCTATTTGCCTTAATGAATTAAAGCTCCATAGGGTCTTCTCATCTTGTTTATATCCCGCCGGATAGGTCAGTTTCACTGATTAAAAGTAAGAGACAGCTGAAGCCTCGTGTGGCCATTTATACAAGTCCCTATTTAGAGAACAAGTGATTATGCTACCTTTGCACAGTCAGGATACCACAGCTGTTGAACATATGTCACTGGGGACATGTCTAATACTGGTAATGCTAGAGGTAATGTTTTTGGTAAACAGGCAGGGCAAGATTTGCCGAGTTCCTTTTACTTTTTGTAATCTTTCCTTCAAGAATACCTGTGTTGGATTAACAGTATAAATAATAAGGTGCTTATTGTATCACTTATTAATATTAGGCTGTTAACTGTCAGTGGGTTATTCCAGTCTGATGTAAGCTTATGTGATGGAGGATATCTTCATGTTACTTATATTAACATTATTGCTTCTATTAAGTAATAGATTAGTCCAACGTAATGTTAGGAGTTCAGTGGAGTGATTAGGATTTAAAATAGTTAGATGTTGAGCTTGAATGCTTTCTTAATTGGTGGCTGCTTTTGGGCCAACTATGGTGGTAATAATGTTTACTCTCTGGAGGAAGGTTATTTCCTAGGGTCTAAAGATCTGTCCGTCTTTAGACTAGCAGTTAAACTTACAGGGGACTAAGTAATTCTGTGGGTACGTAGACGGCTAGGCTTGATGTGGCTAGTATAAATAGCAGGCCTTTATTAAAATTAATTAGAGGATCTGGTATAGGGAGTTGTCTAAGATTCTGTCTTGGACAACCAGCTATCACCAGGCTCGGTAGGTTTGTCACTGCTACTCATGAATCTTCCCACTATTTTGCCACATAGGTAGGTGTGCTCTTCAGCTGTTCTTGGGCAGCTTGTCTGGTTTCAGGGGACTTGGCTATGGGTCTTTGTGTAAAGTTATTTCTAGTTAATACATTATGCAGAAGGTATAAGGGTTTGTCTTTGCTTTTTAATGCTTGATTCAGTTCTTTCATCTTTCCCTTATGGTACTATGTCTATTGTGCCAGGATAAAATTTCCATCGCCTATACCTTTATATAAGATAAATGGTTTAAGATTATTTGATAATGTCTTTAGTGAGGTTTGGAGTGAGATTTGGCTCAAAGTGATCAGGTCATGATGAAATCTTCCAGGGGTAAGCTGGGTACTTTGGATTAAGCTACACTTTGGTTTGTCCAAATGCACTTTCCAGTATGCTTACCATGTTACAACTTATCTCCTCTATACGTGTGTAGAGAGATTTTAGTAATAAGGATTTCTAGAATAGTATTTGGAAAGGTGACAGGCAGTGTGTGTGTGCTTCATGGCCTTATTCAACCAAGCACTCTACTCTTGGTTTACTGCTAAATCCCGCTTGAGTCTTTAGATTTCATAAAGGTTCTCGTGAGATTTTCTGGGTATAGAAAATGTAGCCTATTTCTTCCCACCTCATGAGCTACACCTTGACCTAATGTTTTTATGTGTATTACTTGTGCTTACTCTATAACCTTTTTAGGGTTTGCTGAAGATGGCGGTATATAGGCTGGGGGCAAGAGGTGGTGAGGTAGATCAGGGTTTATAGATTATAGAACAGGCTCCCCTAGAGGGATATAAAGCACCGCCAAGTCCTTTGAGTTTTAAGCTATTGCTTCTAGTATTCTGGCGAATGGTTTTGTTAATATAACTATTATAGTTTAGGGCTAAGCATAGTGGGGTATCTAACCCCAGTTTGGATCTTAGCTGTCGTGTCTTCAGGATATTAAAGCCACATTCGTAGTATGTTTTATTTCAGCCTAAGTTTTTTACAACTTAAATGGAGTTTAGCTTTATTGAGGGCAGATCTTAAACACTCTTTACGCCGAGTTCTGTTAGCTTGGGTTAATTGTATGGCCACGGTGGTTGGCACGAAATTGACCAACCCTATATATCAGCATAGCTTAAACGTTCGTTTATTACTAAATATTTATCACTGCTGTTTCCCATGGGGGTGTGGATGAGCAAAGTATTTTGAGCTGCATTTGTGCATGCTTGATACTTGCTCCTTTTGATCCAGGTGATGTAGAGGGCATTTTTCACTGGGGTGGGGATGCTTGCATGTGTAAAGACCAGGACCAAACCTATCTGTTTATGGGGTTGTGCAAACCCATCTAGACATTTTCAGTGTCTTGCTTTAAATAATTAAGCTACATTAACTGCATAAATACTTCAGTGTAAAGTTAGAATATGAGGAAAGAAGAAATAAGTATAAACCGTCATTTACAGTTCTAGAAATCCAGTGGTTTAAAGTTGAGTTGGCAGAGGTTTAGTTGGGGGTTACTCATAATTAGGGTATAATTGATTTAGGCTATGATTGATATATAAGGTAGCGCTTTCAGAAGGGTATATTCAAGGTATCATATCAGTATTAGGGTGGGAAATTGGTTGTTGTGCTTATTGTATAAAATGGAGGCTTTGTTTAGTAGGGTTTTAAGATTGTTAGGAAAATTATATCAATCGAGGGGTAGCCGTTGAGGTACTCATGATTAAAATATGATTTCTGGGCAAATTTGGTTTCTTGTTTTGTTTCTGCTGTTAATTATCTCGGTGACCTGTGGCATAAACACTTGGAAAAAAAAAAGGATAATTTAACTTTAAATCATTTTCTATGATTGATTATAATATAATGTGGCTTAGGTTATGTTAAAAGATAAAGAACAAAAAGGGCTTAATTATATGAAACAATTTTTTTATTAAAGACCAAAATATTTTAGACAGGGGTCATACATTTTTAATTTTTATATTTTTTCTTTCTTTGAACCGAGATCTTCTAAGTATTTCATTATTTCACACAGCAACAAAACTGGATGGCTTATTTCTTAATTAACATGTATTTATGTAGGATGCAGATAATTTCAATATATAAAGTATTCTATATTATACTTTGAATTAAGAAATGCAGCTTCAGAAAAATCACTATTTTTGAAATATTTGTATTATTTGCATGAAAATGAATTTGTTAAAATTATTTCAAAGTATGAAAAATGTGTTTTACAAAGCATGTTTAAATTCTGTCACAGGTGGTATTCTTAGAAATCGTTTAGGCTATTTGATGAAATGCAAATGAGACTAGTCTGACTTTCACTAAGATCAGATCAGTAAAACACTTTCTGACATTTACTTTCTAATGAGTTTTAACAAAAACTGAGAATTCAGTACTACCCCATTTATTTCAAAATAAAAGTTAAATTTTTCTTACATTTGAATGTGACAAGTTATGTATGATGCCATATGATTTAATGTGCTTTAGGAAAGAGTTCAGTACTTGACATTTTCTTTACTATGTGTGACACGATTGGAGTAGGAAATTTCCTAGAGAGAATAATGACTTTTATTTCTTTGATAACTTAGGATGATCTGCTAAAACTTTTTTAAATACACAATATTTATAATTTGCTTTTTAAAGAAAACAATATTGTAAAATAGTTATCTTCTACATGTTAGAACATAGACTTTAAAACATAATTTAAAATATATGGCAAAAATTGCAAAGGTGCAAATGCCAAATTGCTTTATCTTACTGAATAATCACTAAGAGAATGTACCATTTTAGTAGAAATTAATAGGTTGTATTGATTAATTGAACCCCTTTTAAAGCCAACATATCTATTGGTTATACATTTCTGTGTATTCTAACATGCAAGCTGGTAACACTAAATGGCCCTTCAATTTTTTAAACCAGGGAGTCCTTCAACAATATGGCAAAAATGCTAGTGGATCCTGTGTCTTTTAATAATTTTCAAAACTGTTTAATCATTTTGAAATCATTTTTTGATCACTGACCACCTTAAAAATTGAAGGATGTGCTTTCTTAAAATATGTTCATACATATACATATAGAACTTTATAATTTTGAGATGTATAAAGTTAAGATCTTCTGTGCTATCCTGGTTATTCCTTTCACTTTCACTCCTTTCTCTACCATGGCCCTCTTTGTAGGAGTGGTTCTCAAAGTGTGGTCTCCAGACCAGTATCATTAGCATCACCTGAGACCTTGGCAGAAATATGAATTCTTGTACCATCCCCCCACCTACCCTCCAGACTACTGAATCAGAAACTCTGTGTGTTTCCTTGCAATTTGTTTCATCAAGCTCTTGAGATGCATGTCAACTTTGTGGAAATACTACAGTCAGAATTCACATCCAAAAAGGCAGTACCTGCCATGTCACCTTTCCATCTATCTCCACTCCACTTTGTAAGCAAACATTTATGACTACATCCACCATGGATCTTTATAAAATGGTAGGGGACCTTATTTTTTGTTAAAATCCTATTTTTATTGTTTACTTGCCTGCAAATTAGTTCTTAGGAAAGTTCTACTCCAACTATTTTAACAAATAATTATAAACGTTGAATAATTTGTATTTTTTTTCATTTAAGGTAATACCTCATGTTTTAAAACATAATATTTATGTTAAATAACACTTTACTATTTATGCAGAACTTTTGTTGCCCTAATGAAATTTGCTACTCTCATCCTGCATTTACTTAAGAAGACTGTGAAAGAGTTACATCCTGGTAGAGCATTAAAGCCTATACTGTAATTGTGATGTTGTGATTCCTAGATCAGAGTTCTTTCCACCTTACTGCTCATTAAATATTTTGCTAGATCAAGCAGCGAAATTATAGTGTTTGTTATAAGATGCAGTTATCAGCTTTGTTTGAACTGAACTGCATATACTGATCTTCAAAGGCCTGTCAAATACTGGGATGGAACTCTGCCTACTCCTTCATCTATAGCTTTACTTAGCAACATTTTATTATATGTACTTATAATGTAAATCAATTTTTATTGATTTAAGGGAAAAAAGGGGCCTGCATATAACAAGAATCTTTAATCTTTTGGAATTTTCCTTTAGTATCCCTAACTTAATATTATCATCATCCCAAGATAATAGAATACACTTTCTCTTTTTTAGCAAGAGATTTTAACTTGCAGAGCTTGTCCTTTTGTTTGTCCTTTTTCATTCATTTAGCAAATGAAAACAGAAGTACATTATTGTAAGGACTTTATGCCATGCTAAAAGTTTTATCATTATTATTTGAAAGTAAACTGTGGTAAGTTAAAGATGTGTACATAAGTCATAACACAATGATAAAAATGAAAGTACCAAAGAGGTCTGCATAATGAGCCAAAACAGGACATAAGATGGAAACATAACCTGTATCAATTAATACAAAAGCAAGATCAGGAAATAAAAAGTCAGAAATTACAAGTATCAGGAATTAGAGACAGGACATCACTACATTTCCTACAGACATTAAAAGGATATTAAGGGAATGTTATTAATAATTTTATGCCTACAAATTCAACAACTTAGGTGAAATATACAAATTCCTTGAAATAAATTCACCACTGCTGGGCGCAGTGGCTCACGCCTGTAATCCCAGCACTTTGGGAGGCCGAGGCACGTGGATCACGAGGTCAGGAGTTCAAGACCAGCCTGACCAACATGGTGAAACCCTGTCTCTACTAAAAATACAAAAACTAGCTGGGCTTGGTGGCACGTGCCTGTAATCCCAGCTACTTGGGAGGCTGAGGCAGAAGAATTGTTTGAACCCAGGAGAAAGAAATAAAGGATATTCAGATAGTAAGAGAGAAGTCACATTGTCTCTGTTTGCAGATGACATGGTTGTATATTTAGAAAACCCCATCATCTCAGCCCAAAAACTCCTTAAGCTAATAAGCAACTTCAGCAAAATTTCAGGATTCAAAATCAGTGTGCAAAAATCACAAGCATTCCTGTACATCAATAATAGACAAGCAAAGAGCCAAATCATGAGTGAACTCCCATTCACAATTGCTGCAAAGAGTAAAATACCTAAGAATACAACTTACAAGAATGCGAAGGACCACTTCAATAAGAACTATAAAACCACTGCTCAAGGAAATAAGACAGGACACAAACAAATGGAAAAAAAATTCCATGCTTATGTACCACCATAGAATCAATATCATGAAAATGGCAGTACTGCCCAAAGTAATTTATAGATTCAGTGTTATTCCCATCAAGCTACCATTGACTTTCTTCACAGAATTAGAAAAAACTTTGACAAACCTGACAAAAACAAGCAATGGGGAAAGGATTCCCTATTTAATAAGTGGTGCTGGGAAAACTGGCTAGCCATATGTAGAAAGCTGAAACTGGATCCCTACCTTACACAAAAATTAATTCGAGATGGATTAAAGAGTTAAATGTTAGACCTCAAACCATAAAAACCCTAGAAGAAAACCTAGGCAATACCATTCAGGACATAGGCATGGGCAAGGACTTCATGACTAAAACACCAAAAGCAATGGCATGCAACAAAAGCCAAAATTGACAAATGGGATCTAATTAAACTAAAGAGCTTCTGCACAGCAAAAGAAACTACCATCAGAGTGAACAGGCAACCTACAGAATGGGAGAAAATTTTTGCAATCTACTCATCTGACAAAGGGCTAATATCCAGAATCTACAAAGAACTCGTTAAAAACCCCATCAAAAAGTGGGCAAAGGATATGAACAGACACTTCTCAAAAGAAGACGTCTATGCAGCCAACAGACACATGAAAAAACGCTCATCATCACTGGTCATCAGAGAAATGCAAATCAAAACCACAATGAGATACCATCTCATGCCAGTTAGAAGGGCGATCATTAAAAAGTCAGGAAACAACCAATGCTAGAAAGGATGTGGAGAAATAGGAACACTTTTACACTGTTGGTGGGACTGTAAACTAGTTCAACCATTGTGGAAGACAGTGTGGTGATTCCTCAAGGATCTGGAACTAGAATTACCATTTGACCCAGCCATCCCATTACTGGGTATATATCCAAAGGATTATAAATCATGCTACTATAAAGACACATGTGCACATATGTTTATTGCTGCACTATTCACAATAGCAAAGACTTGGAACAAACCCAAATGTCTATCAGTGATAGACTGGATTAAGAAAATGTGGTACATATACACCATGGAATACTATGCAGCCATAAAAAGGATGAGTTCATGTCCTCTGCAGGGACATGGAATGAAGCTAGAAACCATCATTCTCAGCAAATGATCACAAGGACAGAAAACCAAACACCACATGTTCTCACTCATAGGTGGGAACTGAACATTGAAATCACTTGGACACAGGAAGGGAAACATCACACACCAGGGCCTGTCCCGGGCTGGGGGGCTGAGGGAGAGATAGCATTAGAAGAAATGCCCAGTGTAAATGATGAGTTGATGGGTGCAGCAAACCAACATGGCACATGTATACCTATGTATCAAACCTGCACTTTGTGCACATGTACCTTAGAACTTAAACTATAATAATAAAAATTAATCATAAAAAAGAAAAAACTACTTTTAAGTTTCATATGGAACCAAAATAGAGCCTGTATAGCCAAGACAATCCTAAGCAAAAAGAACAAAGCTGGAGGCATCAGCTACCTGGCTTCAAACTATACTACAAGGCTACAGTAACCAAAACAGATTATAGACCAATGGAACAGAACAGAGACCTCAAAAATAATGCCACATATCTACAACCATCTGATGTTTGACAAACCTGACAAAAGACGAGCAATGGGGAAAGGATTTCCTTTTTAATAAATGGTGCTGGGAAAACTGGCTAGCCATATATAGAAAACAAACTGGACCCCTTCCTTACACCTTATACAAAAATTAACTCAATATGGGTTAAAAACTTCAATGTAAAACCCAAAACCTAGGCAATACCATTCAGGACATAGGCACTGGCAAAGACTTCAGACTAAAACACCAAAAGCAAGGCAACAAAAGCCAAAATTGACAAATGGGATCTAATTAAACTAAACAGCTGCTGCACAGCAAAAGAAACTATCATCAGAGTGAACAGGCAACCTATAGAATGGGCGGAAATTTTTGCAATCTACCCATCTGACAAAGGGCTAATATCCAGAATCTACAAGGAACTTAAACAAATTTACAAGAAAAAAACAACCCCATCAAAAAGTGGGCAAAGGATATGAACAGACACTTCTCAAAAGAAGACCTTTATGTGGCCAACAAACTTATGAAAAAAAGCTCATCATCACTGGTCATTAAGGAAATGCAAAACCACAATGAGATACCATCTCACACCAGTTAGAATGATGGAGTCTTTCTTTGTCGCCAGGCTGGAGTACAGTGGCACAATCTGGGCTCACTGCAACATCCGCCTCCTGGGTTCAAGCCATTCTCCTACCTCAGCCTCCCAAGTAGCTGAGACTACAGGCGCATGCCACCACACCCAGCTAATTTTTATATTTTTAGTTGAGACGGGGTTTCACCATGTTGTTCAGGAGGGTCTCGATCTCTTGACCTCATGATCTGCCTGCCTCAGCCTCCCAAAGTGCTGGGATTACAGGCGTGAGCCATCACACCTGGCCCAATAAAGTGATTTTTAAAAAGCCAACAAAGACATTATAGGTGAAAACCCTTCACCAAGTTGCTTCATGCACATAATCACAAACACTAAACTTCTTACAAGATATTAGTAAATTGAATCCAACAAAATGTAAAATGGATAATGCATCATCCCCACAATACTAGTTTAGGCTAACATTTTAAAAATTGATCCGTGTTGGCCAGGCGCGGTGGTTCACGCCTGTAATCCCAAAACTTTGGGAGATCAAGGCAGGCAGATCACGAGGTCAGGATTTCGAGACCAGTCTGACCAACATGGTGAAACCGTGTCTCTACTAAAAATACAAAAATTAGCTGGGCATGATGGCACGTGCCTGTAATTCCAGCTACACAAGAGGCGGAGGCAGGAGAATTGCTTGAACCCGGGAGGCAAAGGTTGCAGTGAGCCAAGATTGCACCACTGCAGTCCAGCCTGGACAACAGAGCGAGACTCCATCTCAAAAAAAAAAATTGATCAATGTTATTTACCATAATAGACTCATAAAGAAAAATTGTTACATTATCTCAATACAGAAAAATCATTAGAAAAATTTAACAGCTAGTCGTGATAAAAAAAAAAAAAAAACTTTAGCAAACTAAGATTAGAAGTGAACCTCTACAGCCAGATGAAAGGGCATCTATGAAAAAGATACAACTAATATGACAGTAAAAGACTATATGCTTTCCTTTTATGATCAGGAATGAGGCATTAAGCTCCACTTCTATTCAATGTTGCACCACATATCCTAGCTAGTAAAAATATTAAGAAAAATAAATAAAAGTCATGCAGATTAGAAAGAAAGAAGGAAGCCTGCCTTTATTTGCAGAGGATACTATCATCTATTTACAAAATCTTAAGGAATCTACAAAAAAGATTTAGAGCTAGTAAGAGTTTGTTTAGCAAGATTGTGGGATATAAGGTAAATATATAAAAACTTAATTGTAGCTCTATATGTGAAAACAAATTATCGAAAATTGAAATTTAAAAATATTATGTGCATTACCTTTCTACACACTGAAAACTATAAAATGTTGACTAGTGAAATTGAAGAAGACCTAAATATATGGAAAGATGCATTGAAAGATGTACTGTGCTTGTGGATCAAGAGACCTAGTGTTAAAATGTTAGTTCTAAGATGGCCAATTAGAAGCAGCTGCAGTCTGTGGCACTATGGAGAGGAATGAAAGGGCAAGTGAATTCAGCACCTTCAACTGAAATATCCATGTTCTCGCATTGGAAATGACAAGGCAAAGAACTCACAGAGAACAAAGAAAAGCAGGGTGGGGTAATGGCCCACCTGGGAGTGGCATGGAGCCAAAGGAACCCCCATCCCCAGCCAAGTGAAGCAGTGAGTGATTGTTCGACCCCACCTGGGAAACCACATTTCTCCCACACATCTTTGCAACCCATAGATGAGGATATCCCCTCATGAGCCCACACCACCAGGGCCTTGGGTCCAAAACACAGAGCTGTGTGGAGTCTGCACAGCAGCTGCTCAGGCACACACACAGAGGCCCAGGAGTTTTACATACTCCAGTCCTGTGCTACCCAGCAAGGAAAGAGTCCACCTGTATATATCCCTAAAGAAGGGGGCTGAATTCAGGGAGCCAAGCAGCGTCATTCTGCAGGGCCCACTTCCATGGCACTTCACAAGGTAAGACCCACTGGCCTGGAATTCTGGCCAGCCCACAGCAACAGGCTGGAGTCTGCCTGAGGCAGGAACAAGTTTCTTGGGGTAGGGGTGGCGGCCGTCTCTGCGATTTGGTAGACTTAGCCATTCCAGCCTGCTGGCTTTGGAGAATACAAACAGTCCAGATGAAGAAGGGTCCCCCCTCAATGCAGCACACTTGCTCTACAAAAATGAGCCAGACTGATTATTTAAGTGGTTCCGTGATCCCATTCCTCCTGACTGGATGAGACCTCCCAACAGGAGTCTCCAGATACCTCCTACAGGCACATTTGGGCTGACAACCAGTCATTATCCCGCTGGGACAGAGCTTCCAGAGGAAGGAGCAGGCTGCCATCTCTGCTGTTTCACAGCCTTCACCGGTGATGCCTCCAGATACAGGAAAAATCAAGGCAGCTAGGGTCTAGAGTGGACCCCCAGCAAACCACAGCAGCCTTGTGGAAGGGTGGCCTGACTGGTTAAAAAAAACAAAAACCACACAGAAAACAATATTTAAAATAAAAGACCCTACAAAAACCCCAAAGGTCAGCAACCTCAAAGATCAAAGATAGATGAGCCCACAAAGATGAGAAAGAATCAATGCAACAACACCAAAAACTGAAAAGCCAGAGTGCCTCTTCTCCAAATGACTGCAACACCTCTACTGCAAGGGCACAGAACTGGGCTGAGGCTGAGATGGCGGAATTGACAGAAGTAGGCTTCAGAAGGTGTGTAATAACGAAATTTGCTGAGCTAAAGGAGCATGTTATAATCCAATGCAAAGAAGCTAAGAATCATGGTAAAACCATTCAGGAGCCGAGAGCCAGAATAGCCAGTTTAGAGAGGAACATAGCCAACCTGATGAAGATGAAAAACACAACACGAGAACTTCACAATGCAATCAGAAATATCAGTAGCAGAATAGACCAAGCAGAGGAAAGAATCTCAGAGCTTGAAGACTGTCTTTCTGAAACAAGACAGGCAGACAAGAATAGAGAAAAAAGAATGGAAAGGAATGAATAAAACCTCCGAGAAATATGGGGCTATGTAAAGAGACCTAACCTCTGACTGACTAGGATATCTGGAAGAGATCCATTCTGGGGAG
The DNA here is from genome assembly GCF_029289425.2 of Pan paniscus. Taxonomy (NCBI): domain Eukaryota; kingdom Metazoa; phylum Chordata; class Mammalia; order Primates; family Hominidae; genus Pan; species Pan paniscus. The sequence goes on from NC_073258.2 coordinate 104,220,365, forward strand.
AATGGAACCAACTTGGAAAACATATTTCAGGATATCATCCAGGAGAACTTCCCCAACCTAGCAAGACAGGCCAACATTCAAATTCAAGAAATGTAGAGAACCTTAGTAAGATACTTAACAAGAAGATCAACCCCAAGATGCATAGCAAGGCAGGCCAACATTCAAATTCAGGAAATGCAGAGAACCCTAGTAAGATACTCTACAAGAAGATCAACCCTGAGACACATAATCATCAGATTCTCCAAGGTTGAAATAAAAGAAAAAGTGTTAAGGGCAGTCACAGAGAAAGGACACGTCACCCACAAAGGGAAGCCCAACAGACTAACAATAGATCTCTCAGCGGAAACCCTACAAGCCATAAGAGATTGGGGGCCAATATTCAACATTCTTAAAGAAAAGAATATTTAACCCAGAATTTCATATCTGGCCAACCAAGCTTCATAAGCAAAGGAGAAATAAGATCCTTTTCAGACAAGTAAATGCTGAGGGAATTGGTCATCACCAGGCCTGCCTTACAAAAAAGCTCCTGCAGGAAGCACTAAATATAGAAATGAAAACCTGTTACCAGCCACTACAAAAACACACTGAGGAACACAGACCAGTGACACTATGGAGAAACCACATAAACAAGTATGCAAAATAACCAGCTAACATCATGGTAACAGGATGAAAGTCACACATAAGAGTACTAATCTTAAAAGTAAGTGGGCTAAATGCTCCAATTAAAAGACACAGAGTGGCAAGCTGTATGAAGAACTAAGGCCCATTGGTATGCTGTCCTCGAGAGATGCACCTCACATGCAAAGACACACATAGGCTCAAAATAAAGGCAGGGAGGAAAATTTACCAAGCAAATGGAAAACAGAAAAATGCAGGGGTTGCAATCCTAGTTTCTGACAAAACAGACTTCAAACCAACAAAGATTAAAAAAAGACAAAGAAGGACATTACATAATGGTAAAGGGCTCAATTCAACATGAAGAACTAACTATCTCAAATAGATATGCACCCAGATTAATAAAGCAAGTTCTTAGAAACCTACAAAGAGACTTAGACTCCCACACAATAGTGGGAGACTTTAACCATTGACAATATTAGACCACCGAGGTAGAAAATTAACAAAGATATTCAGGACCTGAACTCAGCTAAGGATCAGGTGGATGTGATTGATAGATATCTATAGGACTCTCCACCCAAAAACAACAGAATATACATTCTTCTCATTGCCACATGGTACATACTATAAAATTGATCACATAATTAATTGAAATTAAAACTCTCCTCAGCAAATGCAAAAGAACTGAAATCATAACAAACGGTCTCTCAGACCACAATGCAATCAAATTAGAACTCAAGATTAAGAAATTAACTCAAAACACCACAACTACATGGGAATTGAACAACTTGCTCCTGAATGGCTCTTGGGTAAATAATGAAATTAAGGCGGAAATCAAGAAATTCTTTGAAACTAATGAGAATAAAGAGACAATGTACCAGAATCTCTGGGATGCAGCTAAAGCAGTGTTAAGCAGGAAATTTATAGTACTAAATGCCCACATCAAAAAGCTAGAAAGATCTCAAGTTAACAACCTAACATGCCAACTAAAAGAATCAGAGAACCAAGAGCAAACAAACCCCAAAGCTAGCAGAAGACAAGAAATTACCGAGATCAGAGCTGAACTTAAGGAGATAGAGACATGAAAAGCCTTTAAAAAAAATCAAAGAATCCAAGAACTGTTTTTTTTTAATAACAAAATAGACCACTAGCTAGAATAATAAAGAAGAAAAGAGAGAAGAATCTAATAAACAATCAGAAATGATAAGGGAGATATCACCACTGATGCCACAGGAAAACACAAACAACTATCACAGAATACTATAAACACGTCTATACACAAACCAGACCATCTAGAAGAAATGGATAAATTCCTGGACAGATACACCCTCCCAAGACTGAAGCAGGAAGAAATTGAATCCCTGAATAGACCAATAATGAATTCTGAAATTGAGGCTGTAATAAATAGCCTACCACCAAAAGAGGCCCAGGACCAGATGGATTCACAGCTGAATTCTACCAGAGGTACAAAGAAGAGCTGGTACCATTTCTACTGCAACTATTCCAAAAAATTGAAAAGGAAAGACTCTTCCCTAACTTATTCTATAAAGCCAACATCATGCTGACACCAAAACTTGGCAGAGACACAACAAAAAAAGAAAATTTTAGGCCAATATCCTTGATGAACATCCATGTAAAAATTCTCAATAAAATACTGGCAAACCAAATCCCACAGCACATCAAAAAGCTTATCCACCGTGATCAAGTTGGCTTCATCCCTGGGATGCAAGATTTGTTCAACATATGCGAATCAATAGATGTGTTTCATTGCATAAACAGAATGAAAGACAAAAAACACATGATTATCTCAATAGATGCACAGAAGGCCTTCTGTAAAATTCAGCATCCTTTTATGTTAAAAACTCTCAATAAACTAGGTATTGAAGGAACATTATCTCAAGATAGAGAGCCATATATGACAAACCCATAGTGATGTAATAATGAATGGGCAAAAGTGGGAAGTATTCCCCTTGAAAACTGGCAGAAGACAAGGATGCCCTCCGTCACCACTCCTATTCAACATAGTATTGAAAGTTCTGGCCAGGGCAATTGGGAAAGAGAAAGAGATAAATGGTACTCAAATAGGAAGAGAGGAAGTCAAATTATTTTTGTTTGCAGATGACATGATCCTATATCTAGAAAACTCCATAATCTCAACCCAAAAGCTAGGAATACCTCTGCAGGATTTTTTTTGTAAGTATTGGCAATTTGAGTCTATTTTTTTTTTCTTTTTGCAAAAATGCAAAGGGTCTACTGTGGACCGTTTTATGAAAACAAGAGAAAAAAATGGAAGGTCTTACACTTTGTGATTTCAAACATTATGAAGATATTGTCATCAAAATACTGTGGCATTGGCATAAAGCCAGATACAGAGATCAATGAAATGGAAATCAATGGAATGAAGATCAGTGGAATGGAATCCATTAATCAATGGATTGGAATGGATCAATGGAATGGAAGGAATCAGTGGAGATCAGTGGAATGGAATAAGAATCCAAATAGACCCCGAAATATATAATCAATTGATTTTCACCAATAGGCTAAGGTAATTAAATAAGATAAGGAAAATCTCTTTAACAAATGGTACTAGAGTAATTAAATAGCCAAAAGCCAAAAAAGTAAAAAAACAAAACAAAACAAAAAAAAACCCCTGCAACTATGTCTCCAAAGATATACAAAAATTATCCCCAAAGTAATCATAAGCATTAATAAAACTTCACTAAAATTTTTTAGTGACTTTGTGTTTGACAGTGATTTCTTAAATAGGACACCAAAAATGAACTATAAAAAGGAAAAATGATACATTGGACTTTACCAAAATTTTAACCTTCTCTTTAAAAGACACTTATAAAAATGAAAAGCAAGCCACAGAATAGGAGAAAATAATTTCAAGACATATACCTAACAAAGGAACCTACATCTAGATTTTTTCAAAAAACTCAATAAACATCTCAATTATAAAAATGCAAAAAAAATTGTATAGATATTTTATTAAGACTTGTGGATGGGAAAGAAGCACATAAAAATGTAGGTGTCATTAGGAATATCAGAACTGCAATGAGAATATCAATATATAAAGATCAGTTGTATTTCTGTATAATAGCAATGAATCCTAGTATATGGCACTCACAGTACCCAAAATGAAATTAAGAACTTAATTCCACTTATAATAGCATTGAAAATAATGAAGTAGATGGGAATAAATTTAACAAAAGGAGATCAAGACTTGTGCACTGAGAGCTACACAACATCATTGAAAGAAATTAAAGACTACTTAAGTAAATGGAAAACCATCCTTTGTTTAGGGGGAAATGGAGAATGACTGCATGGATCCAGAGTATTTTGGGGGATTGATAAAAATATTCTGGAATTAGTGGTTATGCTTGTACAACCTTGTGAATATATTAAAACCCACTAAATCATACACTCTAGAGAGGTGACTTGGATGGTATATGAATTATATATCAGTAAAAACAAATTTTTTAAATCACAATGAGACAGCCCTGCACACTAGCTTGATTGGTTTATAGCTTAAATTAAAAAGCCAAATGGTACCAAGTGTTGATATGGATCAGGAACAACTTGAATTTTCAGATATTGCTGATAGTTTAGCTTTTTCTTATAAGGTTAAACATATACTTAACATATTTGCCCACTATATCACTCGTGAATATTGACCCCAGAGAAACGAAAGCATATACCATACAAATACTTATTTGTGAATGTTCAAAGCAACTTAATTTTTAAGAGTCAAAAACTAGAAACAGCTCAACATTCAAGAGGTGAAATGATAAATTTTTGTTATATCCATAAAATTGGAATGCTACTCAGAAATTCAAACAATGACTATCTGATTTATGCAACTACATGGATACACCCAGTGTTCTGCTGGCAAATGTTTAAAAACTGGCTCTCCAAAAAAAAAAAAAAAAAGAGGAGAGGAGGAAGCTTTGATCTATATAGCATTTTCTCATTTCCATGGTACAAATGCTCCTGCCATGACTGATTTCAAGTTACCAATATAAGGTCAATGAATGTGGAGTTAGGAAGAGATGCCTAGTAGAAAACTATTTTATAGTATTTCTTCTATCCATGTCTTCTATCCAGTATTTCTTCTGTCTTATATCCAATAGACATAATCTTGAACACAGATTTTTTGTTTTGTTTTGTAGAGACAGGGTCTCACTCTGTCACCTAGGCAGGAGTACAGTGGTACATTCCTAGGTCACTGCAACCTCCAACTCCTGAGCTCAATAGATCCTCCCACCTCAGCCTCCTGAGTAGCTAGGAGTACAGGCACGTGCCCTCACACGAGGCTAATTTTTTTACTTTCTGTAGAGATGATAGGTTCTCACTATGTTGGCCAGGCTGTTTTTGAACCCCTGTGGTCAAGCGATCCTCTTGCCTCAGCCTCTCAAAGTGCTGGGATTACAGGTGTGCGCCACCTGGCCCAGCTTAAATAAACATCATTCTTTATTCAGGTTGCTGTTACAAATTTTGATAGACTGGGTGGCTTAAACATTTATTTCTTACAGTTCTGAAGGCTGAGAAATCTAAGATCGGGTGCCAGCATGGTTGGGTTCTGATGACGGCCGCCTTCCACATTGCAGGCAGCCACCTTTTCCTTGTATCCTCATATGGTGGAAAGAGTGCAGGCTAGCTCTCTAACCTCTTATTATAAGAGCATTAATCCCATTTATGAGGGTGAAGCCTCATAACCTTCACCCTCATAACCTATTTCCTTCCAGAGGCCCCACTTCCAAATACCATTAGTGATTAGCTTTCAACAAGACGTCTGAGGGGACACAACATAAAAAAAATTGTAAAATAATATGAAAAGATGAGGTTTGAATATTTGTTAACTGTTTTAAAATAACATTTAATTTATAACTTTTAAAATAATGGCTATTTAACAACGGATTTAAATAATTTATAAAATTTAAGACTTGGCTCTCACTAGCCTTTGTGAGCTGGTTCAATCACATTACTGGATAAATCTCAAAATAATTATACATAACAAAAAAAAGAAGGTTAAAAGTTTAATATTTAAAAGTTTAATATTTATAAATACTATATATATAAATTTCATTATATACATAATTCTAGAAAATTCAAATAAGTATGTTGTTGGGAACAGGCCCCCCAAATCTGGCCATAAACTGGCCATAAACAAAATCTCTGCAGCACTGTGACATGTACATGATGGCCATGATGCCCACGCTGAAGGTTGTGGGTTTACCAGAATGAGGGCAAGGAACACCTGGCCCACCCAGGACAGAAAATGGCTTAAGGCGTTCCTAAACCACAAACAATAGTATAAGCAATCTGTGCCTTAAAGACATGTTCCTGCTGCAGATAACTAGTCAAAGCCCATCCCTTTGTTTTGGCCCATCCCTTTGTTTCCCATAAGGAATACTTTTAGTTAATCTATAATCTATAGAAACAATGCTTATCACTGGCTTGCTGTCAGTAAATATGTGGGTAAAACTCTGTTCGAGGCTCTCAGCTCTGAAGGCTGTCAGCCCCCTGATTTCCTACTCCACACTTTATATTTCTGTGTGTGTGTCTTTAATTCCTCTAGCCTTGCTGGATTAGGATCTCCACAACCAAGCTGGTCTCAGCAGTGTGTATTAACATACTAGCAATTGTCTGTTAATTAGTTGGTGGGGGTAGGACTGATGGATTACAAATGTAAACAAACTTTTGAGAGTGAAAATATTGTCAATAATTTTTAGTTATATTTTTATTTTACCCTATACAAGTTTAAATACTATTTAGACCCTAAAATTCCATTTAATTTACTGAACATTTATGTTAGCTTGGAAGACTATATGTAAGATTTTTCAACATCCATGCACATAAACACACAAAATCTATGGCTAAACTGATGATTGTTATCTAGTTTGTGCTTCAATTAATAGCTGGCTTATTTAGTATCAAAGATATAACAAACTAATGGGCTTGAACCCAAGTTTGTTTCACCTCAAGCATCTGATTGATTGGTCGCATTAATGCGCAGAAATTAGTGCGACTGCCTCAGTAATTGTTTTATGATCTAATTTATATTAATAGCCACCATACCAAGTGAAATGAACAATTACTATTGAAATATTTTTGTGCCATTTTGCATTAGTAGTCATTTTTAAATAAATTCTATATAAAAATTCATAAATGTGCTGTTTCTTGTTACAGCTCATTTAACTTGGTTGGTGTGCTAAATTGTGGAAATCAAAACTCAATACTATTAGCTTTACAATGTTTATAGATCAAATGTTAACGTAAACCCACAGAGCCCATTTAACTCTACTCTTGATGTATGTTTGGTTAAAATTTTTGAGAAAATATTAACAGAAATTATAACCCCAACATGCCTGCATACATACATACTTTTAACTATAGCAACATGATATTGGCCTAAATGAATGTATCACAGAAAACAATGTAGAAATAATCCACAATTTTTTAAACTCTCAAGGAATGTAATAGCATGAAGACATCTCAGTAAATATTATTTCAATAAATTTCATGGAAGTAAATATACATTCAATGTAGTTTTACTAGATGAAAGAAATGTTACAGATTATCATTTTACTTGCTGAACATACTTAATGATAAACTTACCTTCGTCTTTCCCAGAGCTAAGCTTCACTATAAGTATTCTTAATGTGTACCATGCTGTAGATAGTATAATCTGTTCATATTTTAAAAGACAAATACTGTCTTAGGCAAATTGTCACAACAAAATACTGTAGACTAGGTAGCTTAAATAACAGACATTTCTCACAGTTCTGAAAGCTGGGAAGTCCAAGATCAAAGGGCTGGCAGATCTGGTGGTATCTGATAAAAGTTTACAGATAGCCATCTTCTCCTTGTATCTTTACACTGTGGAGGGAAGAAAGAGAAAGCAAGCCCTCTCATATCTTTTTACAAGGGCACTAATCCCACCACGAGGGGCTGCTCCATTCTCATGAGCTTATTACTTCTTAAAGGCCTTGCCTCCTAATATTATCACATTGGGGCTTAAGATTTCAACATATGCATCTTGTGGGGACACACACATTCAGTCCATAGCAAATATTAACTAAATCGCTTTTTTAAAACTGTACACATTTTGAGAATTTATCATTCTCCACTGTACTAGAGTTCTTCCAAGAAACAGAACCAGATTATAATATGAATATATATAAAAATAAAAAGTATACAGAAATATATATATGTGTATATATATATAATTCAGTCTCAAATACTAATCTTTTCTGTAAACACCCTCACAGACACACCCAGAAATAACCTTTAATCTGAGGACCCTGTTAGAGTAAAACAGTTTGCTACCTGAATGGAACTCTGGGACAACAGGCATCATTAGTCAAATGGATATATGGTCTCTCTATAACATGAGCTTTTTTTTTTCAGAATATCTGAAAGAGAGGAGGAAGGAGGAGTGTGGATAAGAAAAAGCTTGCAGTTGGATGATGTAATAAGTAACACTGAGCAAATATTTATTGCCCACCTACCATGGGTTCTCTATATCATGCGAGGCTCTGGAGATAGGAAAAATGAATAGTACATAGTCTATATTCAATGAGCTCAATATAAATAACAAAAACTATCTAACATACAGTGATGGCTAGCAAAACTTCACAGAAGGAAATTAGTAGTCTTTCTTAACCTTTTCCCAATGAAGTTTTTATTTTACTGTGACAAAATATACATGACACAAAATTTACTGTGTTAACCATTTTTAAGTATACAGTTCAGTAGTGCAAAGTACATTGACATTGCTGTACAGCTAATTTCCAGAACGCTTCATCTTGAAAAACTGAAACTCTGTCCTATTAAACAACAGCTCCCATTCACCCCTTCCCCAGCCCTTGGCAACCACCATCTACTTTCTGTCTCTGTGAATCCTGGTATTTTGAGTACCTCATTTAAGTGGAATCATAACAGTATTTGTCTTTGTGTCCCTGGCTTATCTCACTATGTATAACGTCCTCAAGGAACATCCATGCTGTAGCATATGTCAATTTTTTTTTCTTTTTTAAGGTGAATAATATTCCATTGTATGTATATGCCACATTTTGTTTATCCATTCATCCATTGATGGATGTGGGTTGTTTCCACCTTCCTAACTTTTTATAACAGTGTAATCTCTTAAGATAACAAGCATTCTATTTTTTTAATTGAAAAAACCTGGCTGGGCGCAGTGGCTCATGCCTGTAATCCTAGCACTTTGGGAGGCCAAGGCGGGCAGATCACTTGAGCCTAGGAGTTCAAGACCAGCCTGGGCAACATGGCAAAACTCCATCTCTACAAAAAATACAAAATTTAGCCAGGTATGGTCGTGGGTGCCTGTAGTTCCAGCTACTCGGGAGACTCAGGTAGGAGGATCACCTGAGCCTGGGAAGTCTAAGCTGCAGTGAGCCATGATCATGCCACTGTACTCCAGCCTGGGTTAATAATAATAAAGATTCTAGAGTGGAAATTAAAACATCCAAGATTGTACCAGAGTGTTTTTTTTGTGCAAGTCACTTAACCTTTCTCTACATCAGTTTCCAGATATTTGAAATGGTGATAATTATACCCACTTCCGAGGGTTGTCGTAAGATGTAAAAGTCTTAATGTAGATAAAATGCGTATAACAGTGCCTGTACATATAAGTGCTATACAAGTGTTTGCTATCGTTATCCTTCTTTTTCTCATTTTCACATAGTTCTTCATTGACTCACGTTTAGAATATTACCGTACATTTTTAACTTACCTCCCTGATTGCAGTTTCGTCTTCCTAATGTTGTTCTTCCCATTTCTACTAGGGTAATCCTTAAAAAAAATCCAAATTGTTGTGTCACTTCCTCGCTTAAAGGTTGATTTAGTTTTACCATTGTTTTCCAGATAAAATTTAAATTCCTTAGTATAAACCACCACAAATTTTATGATGTCATCCTTAATTCATCAGCCCATTTCTGTCATGTCTTATTAATGCTTCTTCCTTTCCCTGCTGTCTTTACCTATTATAGATACTCAGGAAAAGACTATTCATTTACCTTCTGAGACTCATATCAAGCATGATCTCCACCAGAAAGCCTTTCCTAACTCTTGCCATTCTACGCAGTTTGAATTTGATATACTCTACCTTCGTGTTCACAATCACAGTGCTTATCGCTATTAGGGAGCTCAATTTATTGTCCATAGCCATCTCTTTTATTGTCGATTTCCCTTTCTATCATAAGCTTTTGTAGACAAGAAATGTGTTATGACTTCCTATCTTCAGCAGTTAACAAATGATTGGCAAATAGCAGCTATTTACTCATACTTGCTGCATAATCACTTAATTGATATTTGAGAGAGAGTGAGTTAACAAATGAACACCCTGCTTACAACCGGTTCTGCTTTTGTGACATCTTTCATGAAATGCATGGGATGGTGAAAAGAGGTTACATTTAGGGTTAGACCTGGATTCAACTTCTCTATCATTTAGTTTAAAAAAAAAAAAAAAAAACTAAAAAACTTTAAGATTAAACTTACTGTAAGCCTTAATGTCTCCATGATTATAAATTTAATTCCCAATACCTAATTATCTTACATTGAATCTCAAATGGTTTAATATGTATAAATCATTATAGAAATATTAGATCTATTAAAGACAGTATTGGTGCTGATATGGACTCTAGAGCCAAGTTACCTGGGGGTTTACATCCTGGATCTGCCATTTGCCAGCTCTGTGATTTTTGATGCTCTTTGTGTCTACATTTTCTCTTCTGTAAAATGGAAATTATAATATTAAGTTGGTGCAAAAGTAATTGCAGTTTTGGACCATGAATTTTAAGTTATTATATTAATAACTAGGCTCAAAGACATCTTTATTAATCAAAATAGGAACCATTACAATCAACACATTTTGCCAATAAGAAATACGTTGGTTTATTCCTGTAACATAATCTGTCCTTTGGGATTCGAGAAACTCTTGGAAAGCATTTTCTGCATCCTGTTGATTGTGGAAGTGTTTTCCCTGCAAAATGTTGTTGAGATGCTTAAAGAAATGGTAGTCACCTGGTGAGAGGTCAGGTGAATATGGTGAATGAGGCAAAACTTCGTAGCCCAATTCATTCAACTTTTGAAGTATTGGTTGTGCAACTTGTGGTGGGGCACTGTCGTAGAGAAGAATTGGGCCCTTTCTGTTGACGAATGCTGGCTGCAGGTATTGCAGTTTTTGATGCATCTCAGCTATTTGCTGAGCATACTTCTCAGATGTAATAGTTAAGCCAGGGTTCAGAACGCTGTAGTGGATCAGACCAGCCACAGAGCACCAAACAGCAACCATGACCTTTTTTTGGTGGAAGTTGGCTTTGGGAGGTGTTTTGAAGCTTCTTCTTGATCCAGCCACTGAGCTCATCATCGCTGGTTGTCATATAAAATCCACTTTTGATTGTATATCACAATCCAATTGACAAATAGTTCATCGTTGTTACGTAGAATAAGAGAAGACAACACTTCAAAACAACGATTTTTGGTTAGCTCATGAGGCATCCTCTTATCAAGCTTTTATCACCTCTCCAATTTGATTCAAATGCTGAATGACTATAGAATGGCCGATGTTGAGTTCTTCTGCAGCTTCTCCTGTAGTTGTAAGAGGATCAGCTTGGATGATTGCTCTCAGCTGGTTGTTGTCAACTTCCGATAACTGGCCACTATGTCCTCATCTTCAAGGATCTCCTTTGCAAAACTTCTTGAACCACCACTGCACTGTATGTTCGTTAGTAGTTCCTAGGCCAAATGTGTTGTTGATGGTGCCAGTTGTCTTCACTGATTTACGGCCCATTGTGAACTCAAATAAGAAAATCACTCGAATTTGCTTTTTGCCTAACATCATTTCCATGGTCTAAAATAACCATAAACAGCAAGCAATAAGTCATCAGCAAAAAAAAAAATTAAGAGAGAAATGCTCATTAAAATGATGTATAACATAACTACATTTATTTAAGAATGTATTTCAATATCAAACAGCAAATTCTAACAATGTAAAAACTGCAGTTACTTTTGCACTTACCTAATAGTACACTTCTGAGGATTATTTTGAGGACTATTTGAGGTGGTGTGTATCAAGCACTCACCATAGTTACTAACACATAGTAAGCACCCAATAAATATTAGCTTAAAAAAATTTCCTGCAACTCTTTTTACCTTTGTGCAAATCTAAGACAACTTTCAAGGCATAGCTTAATAGCTACCTCTTTTTTAAAGACTTCCTTGATTGAATTGTTTTTTCCCTCTAAACTCCAATAACATGATATATAATTTATTCATAAAGCACCACAAGGAACTTCAGCTTTGTATCTCCTTTATTGGTTTTTAATTTTCTTTAAATACTATATTTATTGTATTCATCTCATGTATCACTATCATTATCATTTCTATTATGTCACCTATTATGTTTTAATTCTCTACATATTTAACACTATGAAATATTTTTTATATAGGTAAGTATTATCTATCTCGCTATAAAATGTAAGCTCCATAATAGCAAGGACCTTATGTTAATAGTATCTGCACATTGTAGATAGTAAATAATTGCTGAATGAATAATGACTTAAACATCTATTGAATTAATGTATTACACTTGGCAATAATATTGGTAACTCTCTTAACCATCTGTAGATGAATAATAAATTGCCCTAAGTCTTAGTGGCATAAAACAATAGAAATTTATTATATCACAGTTTTTGTGGGTCTAGAATCCAAGTGTGGTTTAGCTGAGTATTCTGGCTCAGGGTTTCTCACAAGGCTCAGCTTCCAAGGTTACTCATGGGCTGGCTGTTAGTCAACTGTGAGTGAGAGGAGTGTCAAATAATTTAAGAGTCATGTTTAAAAACTGCTACAGTCTGCCCTCTAGGCAGAAATTATTTACATTTCCCCACATGCAAAATACAACCGTCTCCTCCCAGACTCCTCCACATGTTTCATTTCATTACAGGATCAGGCTAAGGCTAAAGGGATAAAATTGTCATTTAAATCAGGGGAAAGTATGGATGAGGTTTTTGGGTTTGATTCCTCAAAAATAACCGCATAAATATTGTTCCCATCTAAAGACCAGTGAACTACAGTGACAAGTTACCCGTTCCCTTTAAAACCAATATAAAATGGTAGGACAGGCATAGGGTAACTGCAAAGACATTCCTATTCAAAAAGGGAAGATGGAAAGGCTAACATGTCCTTAGCAATTCTGAAATCCAAGGAAGTTCATGTTTCCCGTTCCTTTATTAGAATTTTGTATTGTTTCCTAGGAATGATTAATTGCTCTTGGCTTTACCCTCTGAGCTCTGGATTCTAACCTCTGAATTATCCATACATTTCAATAAGATGTAGCTCATGTTTGCAGCTGAGTGGTTTTTTCAGTCTGTTTCCTGCCCATAGAAGCCCTGGAGCCAAGTTCTCTTTGAATTGCATCCTCTCCTAACCCTGTAATCCTAAACTGATAGTTTACACCCGAACAGTTCTTCTGAAACTGGGAGTTTGCTATTAATCTCACTGAGATTCACTCCATTAGACAAAAACCACAAACACAAATCTTTTCAAGATAAGCCTTTCTATCTTAGGCTTCTTTTGCATCAGCTGTGGGACAACACCCTTAAGATTTATTGAAGCCCTATTGTTTAACAGAGGGTTGTCTGAGATTTTTCCTTCCTTTTTTTTTTTTTTAAGTCCTCTAAGCTCCATAAGCTTCCTCTAGTACTCTTCTAGAAGTCCTTTTAAGTTTTCCCTTACATTCTCCTAAAGATCCCTCCAGCTTCAGCCCAGCACCTAGTCTCAAGTCCAATGCCATATGATTGAGGATTTTGTTAAGGCAGCACCCTGCCTCTGGTGTATCAAAATCATTATCGGTTGTCTTGCTGCAGAACAAATCTCACCAAAACTTACTGGCTTAAAATAATGTTTTTTAAAAATCATTTATTTTTAGCTTAAAAGTTTGAAATTTACTAGGGCTTGGTAGAGAAAGCTTGTCTCCTTCACACAGCTCACTCATGGTTAGCAAGTTGGTGCCGGCTGAGAGCTGGGGGTCTCTGTTCATCTCCACATGGGCCTCTCCAAAGACAGTTTGGGCTCCACAGCATGGTAACTGGCTCCTAAGATTAAAAGTCTCAAAAGGCAGGAAATATAAGCAACCAATTTTTTATAGCCTAGACTTGGAAACTGGCATAGTATCACTTTCTCTGTATTGGAAGACAGGAGCACAGACCTCAAGTCTCAAGAGGCAAAGTGTCAAAGGATTTGCAGTTGTGTTTCAAAATCACTACACCTGTTTTAGATCCAAGCACAGTTCTGGCACTTATCTATCACATTCCTAAGAAGGCTTACTTTATTCCTGTAAAGTAAAGGGATTCGATGTTTTCTAAGGTTCTTTCTACTCTAAATTTGGTCAACTTACAATTCCCATTTTCTATACATTGTTGATATATTCTAGCCCATAGCAGCTTCTTACCTATGTAATCAGACAGTGTTTGGGGGTATAAAATTGACGTTCTCTCCTTATTACCACACTTCAGAAAAATAATATGTTGAGAAGTTTGTGTGATATTTATAAAATATTTAGAAAATCCAGAAAACCTTCACCAAAAAGGTATATTATAATGAACATGACCTTACAAGAATACTTGTGAAGAGTCTGCATTAATGGATAATGCCTTTATTGGAAGGTCAAATATTAGATAACTTTTGTAAGGCAGCTGTTCTTAGAGGGGTTTTATTTATTTTTAATTTCATGTACTCCTTTTTATTTTTTTCTGTTTGTTTCATATGTCTCCATGTGGTTTGGGGAATAAAGTTTCCATTATACTGCTCTATTTATAGTTTAAAAAAATTCCGTAGGGACCAAAGCTGGTTGTTTTTTAATCTTTACCACTTATAAAATGAATTTGTCAAATTTAATTTGAGATTCATTTGCAGTAATTATTGTTTAAGAAAACATGGTTGACTATTTTTTATATGCCAGTTTAAGTTCATCTTGTTATTCTTTCAGGAACTTGTACTTTCCTTCCTTTTAGAGAAACATTAATTCATGCTGTCTCTACTGTTCAATTTAATGAGATCAAACTTAATGAATTTCATATGTATATGTGAATTATGCCAAAATTTTTCTCCATCACACTAGTGTTAGTAGTCTTCTACATGTAGTATCATATACACAAACTTAATTTTGACCCTTTTTAAATTGCAGTGTCCTCTCGCGTGGCAGAGCAAGTGGGAAGGCCCAGAAGATCCCTTACAATACCTGAGAGGTCTTGTTGCCCGTGCCCTTGCAATACAGGTATGCCTAAATTATTTACTAAGTGGGTTGTCTGACTGTGTGACTATTGTATTATAGAGATAACTATTGTGCTAATCACTAGTGAGAATTACATTATGATTTTGCACATAAAACATCATATATTCATTATTCTACCATTTGTTATTTTTGTATAGCACTGTTCTTTTTTTTTTTTTTTTTTTTTACAAAATATGTGCTTTCTGCTTTACTGTGGCATTTCATCATTTTTGAGAATTTAGAGAAAAATTTACAATTTTAGTACAGATGGATCACATAGACGGTAACTGACACTGAATCATCACTATGACTAGTTTGCCTTAGGGAGCTCTCTATGGGGAGCTGCTTTAAAAAAGTTTTCTTCAAATTGATCAAATTTTTTCAGAATAAACCAGTCAGGTAACTTCAGGAAAACAGAAGAATAATATAGACAGAGAAAGAGTGTATTTTTAAGGAATAGTAAATGATACAGGTTAGTTGATGCAAACAAGGTACCTTTGTGGATTTTCCACCGTCTTCCTCTGCTTGTTGCAACAGCTTCACAAAAGAGCCTTTTGTTTTAACCACATTAACTTCTACTATCACATGAATAACTTGATCTTCTCAATGCAGCACTCTTCATCCATGTTTTTTAAAATAATGCTCTACAAGTCTGTTCACATTTGTTATCACTCATCCCTGCTCCACCTTTGAACCCCTAAGCATACATGTTATTCTTTGACAACAGCCACATTTCATTCTCAATTTTGTATTCTCTAGACTTTCCAGTCTCTTCCTGTTCAGTTCTCTCTCAGTCTATCACTTTCTTTCCTGATTCTGGTCGATTCAGCCTTCTATTTGTGGCACATAACTATATTCTCTTTCTAGCACCTTCAGTATCCTAACTCACTTTTCTTTATGCTTCATCCTTTCCAAAAACCATTTAACTTGGATTAGTATCTGTCCATATGCAGGCTGCTGAGCGCTGCTACCGAAACTTCAGATACAGTGTACAGTGTACTCTTCAGATACAGTGGATGGGCCCTGAGCACTGCTCCTGTATTCCATAGTGATGTTCTTCACTCTTTCTTGAAGACTCCATTCTGTCACTGACTCCCCTTTTCCTTAGCAGAGCACCTTATGTTTTACTTCATAGAGAAAATTCAAGCTGTGAGATATGACCACTTGAAAATTCCTGTCCTTCTCTCTCATCTACAAATTTGTTTGAAGCCATCTTCGTCATCTTTGTTCTAATATAAAAGTTGACCTTATGAAATTGAAAGCTCACCCCTAGACCTGTGTACTGATTCTGTCTGTTCTCCTCTCTTTAGAGACCTCCTCCAGGGGGTCTTCCCTTGTTCTTCTGTCTTTTCATCTTTTCATCTCTTCTTACTCTGTTTGCCAGCCTACAATTGGGACTCCTTTGAAGGCACCAGGACTGATCTGAGCAATTGTTTGGCTCCTATTATAACCAGTTCTCTGGATTGTAGGATTGTTAAAGGAAAAAAAAGTACTAGATCTGGAAATGAGGTTAAAATTAGCAGGTAGAGAAGAATCTGGCAGGGACTCTGATTTAGTCATCTTTCTATCTGCTGTGTATATACTTGGACATAATTTATCACTAAATGCTGGAAGGAAGAAAGGGAGAAAGTCTATTAGTGATCTTAGAACAGTATAGAAATGCTCTGAAGTTTGTTGTATAATTGCATGGCTGTGATAATTTACCACTTCATGTACTTTTCAGTACTGTTTCCTTTAAATTGTTTTTAAAAGGATAGGGACTTTAAACTTGCCATGAATGGTAGCCTATATTACACTATGTAAGTACACTTAATAACTATGCTGTGAGTTTATAATGATAAATATGTCAGTGGTACTATAATTAATACTCTTTAAAACAATTTTACATGAATTATTGCAATTTTCTTGCATGGTTATTCATATATTAATAACTGGTCATAAAAACTGATGAAAAACTGGTCATCAAAACTGAACACTTTTCTACTGTGTAATTTTCTTAAAAGCTTTATAAGGCATTTAACCTTAATTGTAGTGATAAAATACCCTCCTAACCCTCAAGATAATGTTCAGGACTGACCATAGCTTACCTTTCATCCTTCCAACCAGGGAATATGCACTATTTCTTCCACAACCACTTGGGGATACTTTTTATATTGTTTTATTTTCCTGGCTTAATATTTTTTTAAATTATAAATATATATAGATATCCATCTCCCTGAGGTAACCTTTAATATTTGGGATTTGCTTTTCATCTATTCAAGGGCCCGATAGATCCCTTGTTTTCATCCGTGCCTTCTCTGTTTCACAAGTACATATCCAGAGCAGCTTGTGATACTTGGAGAGCAATGTAACTACCTATTTGGAAAACAAAGGATGGGAAACTGGGTGGGCAGGGAAAATTAGAAGCACTATTTGCAAGGATCTGTGAAAATGGCACCTTTTGGTTTCTTAAGAAAGCATAATGATCAGACTCAATCCAAACAGGTATACAGCAGGTTGAGCCCAGATCCAGCTATAGTTTAAGATTTTAGGGTCTTGCATTTTGAGGCATAGTTTATGGGAAAAGAGAACAAACTATTGAGGGTGTCATATATCATGCCAGTTTATTACAGGGGTTCTGTGCAAATAAGGTAAGACTGACTTGGGTCAAAGGTAGCATTCATTTATTCAGTCATTCATTCAGTCAAAAATATAATAAGCAGCTACTTTATTCTAGACCCTGTGTGAAGTACTGGAGATATCATGATTAGTAAGTAGATACAATAACTGCTTCACAGATCTTATCTTCATTCATTTATCATTTTATCAATAAAAGTTCTATAAATGTAAGCTGGGCACAGTGGCATGTGTCTATAGTTCCAGTGACTCAGGAGACTGAGGCAAGAGGATCGCTTGAGCCCAAGAGTTCAAGTCCAGCCTGGGCAACAATGAGACCTCGCCTCTTAAAAAAAGATAATTCCGCAAATGTGATTAATACTTTCCTGGTGCCAAACACTGTGTGAGGTTGCTGAATATAGAGTGGTAAACAAAATAGACATACATCTTGTTCTCCAGGAACTATCCTTACAACTTATCAGAAAGATAGAACTGAATAAACAACAGTAAGAGAAGAGTGATAAAGGAAGTACAGTATTATGGAAGCAAATAGCACTATTTAACCTAGAAGGGGTCAGAGAAGTGCTGCCTAAGCTGGGAAATTAGTAGGAATAAACCAGATGAGGATGAGACGAAAGAATGTATCAGACAGAAGGCAGACCAGAGTCTGATATCAAGAGTAAGTATTGTGTTATACTAAAGTTATTGAAATTTTGTAAAAAAAAATTAATAAAAAGTAAGCATTGTGGTTTTCAAGTAACTAAAAGCAGAGCATAGATTGCAAGGAGGGGTGTTCAGGCTGGAGGGCAAGAGGGGCCAAATCATGATAATGTATTAAGGAATTATATTTTATCCTAAGGACAAAAGGTAACCATTGCAGGATTTTAAGAAGGAAAGTCAGATTATGTTTTAAAGGGACTGTTTTAGCTGCAGTATGGAGAGAGTCTTAGTTTACTTTGTGGCAAAAGGTTTAAGACTCCTCTGAATACTCTTAATTTAGAGCTATAGATCCCCTAGGTATCCAAGGAACCTGAGCCACAGAGAGTCTTGCAGGCAGCCTTGCATTCACTCTCTGGTTTCTGTAAGATCCTTTAGAGCAAAGATCTTAAAAAAAAAAATCCACTATATTTCCAATACCTATATACTGTCTGCTGAATGAATGAATGAACAAAGGAATTAACAAATGAATGGACTGGACAGATTACTCTCTTTGGGGAACTTAGAATTAATTATTTCCTTGGCTTCAAATTTTTCTGTCTTTTCTTCAGAAATAACATCTTCAAAGAGTTTCTTGTGTTCCTGATTTCCACTCTGTGTTTTCCCTTTGGCTTGTAGCGTATCCCTTACAGCAGTATATTCTGATTCTTCTGTGATGATCATTCTAAATTCTAGCGTGTTCTCTACCCTCTTTGTAAATCTTACATTGTCAGCCTTGGTTTGGTTCCTTTATCCTAGTTTTCTCAACTACTCATAGTTGGATCCCTTGACTGTACACCTGCAATTTTTATTCCAGCCTTGCTCATGTGTTGATTTCTATATCCAAGCCAGGATATAGAGAGAGATCTTTATCACCATCAGCTAGTTATACTTGGTTATGCTAAATAGACCCAATATTCTAAGAAATGTTTAATGGACTCCTAAATATCTCCCCCATTATGCTTCCATTGAAAAGCAAACTTGGAGTGCTGTGTGTTAAATTAGCATTAAGGTTTGCCATTAATACTTACAGTTCATTTTAAACTTCTGCTTCAGTTTCATGTCTTTAGTTTTAAGATCCACAGTGACGACTTGAACTCCACTCAGTTTTTTTGCTGAACTCAAGCCAGTGGCTGGTACGTTGCTCTACTACCAAATCCTGCCACCCTTCATTCTTATGACAGAATTTTGTTGTTTATATCAACTATTAAGCACCTTGAAGTTTGGGGAGATCTAAGCAATAAATAGCATTAATTATTGTTATTAGTAAATACCACTTAGCATGACATATAGACTATCATTAAAGCTTATCAGGAAAATAGACAACTAAATACGCAATAACAACAAATCATTAAAGGAAGTATTTGAGCAAATAGCAGAAGTACTACAATCTAGAACCACTTAGTGTTATCCTCTGTTCCCCAGCGGGTAGTTCAGTCTAAAATTTTTGGAATCATTGTTTACTTCTCTCCTCTCACACTTTATATCCAGTCTACCAGAAAGTCATATTTTCTCTGCATTCAAAATACATTCAGAGGTACCTTTTACTATCTGTACTACCACTACCTTGATTGAAGTCATTGTGAATGCAGCTACTATCTAACTAGAGTCCTGCTTCCACCCTTGTTCCCATTCTTATTGGTTCTCAACCACACAATCTCAAATGTTCTGATGTTAAAGCACAGCTCAGATTACATCACTCTTCTCTTGGAAATATCCCCATGACTAGTCATCTTGAGTATCAAAATCCTTACACATCCTACAAGTTTCTTTAAGGTGAAGCCCCATTATCTCTCTGCTTTTCGTTCCTAGTTTTCTACCTCATTTACTCTGTTCTAGCCATACTGGTCTTGCTTTTCAGTGAACAAACCCAGCTTGCTCCCTCTCATGGCCTTTACCCTTGCTGCTTCCTCTCCTTGGAATGCTCTCCCCCGGATATGTGCAAGGAAGCTTCCTTACCTCCTTCAGGTCTTTGCTCAAATGTCACTTTTTCAGTGAGGCCTTCCCTGACCATCCTGTTTCAAATTGTAACCCCCGCACTCCCCCCTCCAATACTTCTTACTCTCTTTTCCATCTTTATTTTTCTCTGTGGCCTATATCTTAGTCTAATACTCTGTATATTATAATCTATTTATTTTTAAAAGTTTCTATGTATTCTTCCACTAAAAAGGAAGCTTCATAAGGGCAGAGATTTTTGTCTGTTTACTGCCCCATCCAAGCATGTAGACAGTAACTTGTACAAATAGGCTTTTCAGTAAATATTTGTTGAATAAATAAATGACTCCAATCATAAGGTTATTTACTCTCAAGCAAATTGGCATAAATCTCTTTTTTCCAATCATCAAGATTTAGCTTCCTGAGATATATTCTTTAGTATTTCATTATCTATTTTGAGATTTTTGGCTTCTATCTAAATCTACCCATAAATGTTATGGTTTAACTTTATATTTCCACAATCTATCATTTGAAGTGTTTTATTTTTCTTAAGATCTCAAATGTAAAAAGCAATTTATTATAATTACATTGTTAGGTTTTCACTCATTTTTTGAGGTGTCTTACTGTATTTTGGAAGGTTCTTCTACCATATTCTGCATTTCTGGAAGAGTGTATTATTTTCCTAACTCATCTTAGTAACTTTCCTAGTCCTTGGTACGGTGTTTCACACACAGCAAGTACTCAGTAAAATTATTCATAGAAGACTTATATAAATAAACAAAGTAGAAAAAGTCTATATGTGGCTTTAAAACCTCCAGCATCCCCATTTTTGTATATTATACCCAGAAGAGAAACCTGTGGATGTTTTTTATTCATATATATGAATAAGTATATATTTATCAGTTTATTCATTCGGTGAATATTTATTGAGCTTCTATTATATGCCAGCCACTGTTGTTAAGTCGTAGAAATACACTGTAGTGAGAAAACATGAAATTCCTGTGAACAGGAATTACTGCATTTTAGTGAAGGAGATAGATAGCAAACAAATAAATATGTTAATATTAGAATTACATCAAAATCTTGAAATTAAAGATTAATATATGGCCAAGCTTTAAGTTGGGTTATCACCATCACAGTATGAACTTAGGGTATATATCTGAAATTGTATTCAGAAAAATAAAGCTTTTACTGTAGCAATAGTATTACAAAATGTTGAGTCAAATTTTGCACAGGGACAGTAATTTCTCAGCAGTAACAGCTGATAAATCCTTCGTATGGCCAACTATCTTGCACATTTGGAATACTAAACAGTACTCTATGGTCTACAATGATATGCAGTTTTACAGAAGCAATCTTACAAAACATGCTATTTGTACTGCTTGCAAAAGATAAATCTTGGTTCTAGAAATTTGACGGTATAGCAACATAATTGGCTTTGAAGATAACAAAATCTTTCCCGAATTTCTATCTGCATTGCACCTTTCATCACATGCATACCAATTTTAGCAGCTTCCTGGAGTAGAATAAGAGTATCTTTACAGCAGAAAACATGCAGAGAATAAACTCTTATGACAAATTTGGTTTCTTGAAGAATCAGCAAGGTCCAGCAAACAATTTTTCCCTGCATGTAACCAGTGATTGTTAGTAATATCTCCTATGCTGGTACCCTTACTTGCAAAATATCGTTTCAATGCTTCCCTTGATTTATGAGCCCTTTTTTTTTTTTTTTTTTTTTTTTGCCATTTAAAGGCTTCTCTTAATCTTGTTTGAACATACGTTATTAATATATAACAAAAGAGTTGCTAAATGTCTTGTATGCCATATACTTTTATTTTTGGTAAAGAAGAAGAAATGATTGACAGTTTTTCTGCTGTTGTCAATAAATCCCACCTATCAAAATTTTTTATTATTTCTGAAGATACAATGGAAGGTTGTGAACAAAACATTGTGTACTTGTGATTCCTAAATCAATCATAGCCTTCACCACATTTGTTCCACTGTCAATAATTGCATTATGCTTTATTTGCTGATTTTCCATTCTATATTATCTATCAGCTTTACTTTGTTGTTAGCTATTTGCAACTGGAAATCTCTTCACAAGCAAGGAAAGTAGTGATTGGTTTTATTGTTAATTTATATGTTATCACACTTTAAAAGGACTTTGGGCTGTATATTATATTATTTATCTATTTGTCTGTTATACATAATATTGAAGTAGACTATTGAGTGTTTGGCTTAATACTACCAATAATACTAACTGTTGTATACAATAAAAATAATTTAAGAAAATATTTTTTAGGAATATATATTCTAGAAAGAATCTTGAACATAAGATTTATAGCTTAGCAAGCCTCAGAACTCCTTTGACTTCATCTCCTGAAAATTATTGGTAATCTATGTCAGTGATTTTGACGTTTTTTTTAACCTCCATAGATTCAAAACCTCAATAAGAAATTGTTCCTAAATATTATTTTTGATGTCTACAGTTCTGAAATTTGATAAGTGAGAAAATATTATGTGTACCTAGTTTTTATTTTTTTCTCTCCTTTGTCTTTTATTTTTATGTCTGGATTGAAGATGATTTATATTGGATATTTTTTAAATATTTGACTTTTTCTCCTTGAGAAATTTTGAGATAGCAAAGTTGTTATTCCATTATTATTTGGTCCTCACAAAATGGGAAATATTTCCACATAACTCTTCCTCTTAAAAGACTCATGGAACAAAGTAACTTACGATTAAATTTTGTTACATGTTATTTAATTTTGAAAATGTCAGTATATTGAATAATTCCACAAAGATCTGGATTTCAGGACTGTCTTGATACATATGTTTTTGTATTAGTTAAATTTTTATTAATATTTCTTGACTAAAATGTTTCCAGCTTTTTTATATTTATCTTGCTATTATAATCTAATATTTATATTAATTAGCAATCTATTTCTTGAACCATAAGTTCTGAAATCTTTAACATAAAAATAACAATTTTTATAATAATTATTCTTTAAATTCTTCTCTTGCTATACTAAACACATAGTAATGATTCAGACTAAGATAATTTCAACCCATAGAGCACATAAGGGGTTTTCATTCAAGTAGCATATAGTGAATATTTTTAAATAAATCTAAATGTCATGCCTTGTTGACATTACTAACATTGTTACACTTATTAAATAGGGTGGTAACATCTGTCCTTATACAAATATTAATATTATATATTTCCGGGATGTCAGAGCAGTGTTAAAGTAAGCATCTGTTTGTTAAGCCTACCAGAAGGTAAAAGGCAAATAACAGATCCTGGCCAAATATTGAAAATGAATTAAACTTTATTTCTAATACATATAAGGATGCTGTAAAGCAAAATGATGTAGATTAAGGGGGCTAGAGACAAGTGGGTTGGGGAAGGTAAGACTTTAGTATGAATGGTCAGGGAAAGCCTCTCTTTGGAGGTGATATTTAAACAGAGACTTGAATAAAGTAAGAGAGCAAACCTTAAAATGTATCTGAGGGAAAAACAAATCCAGGCAGAGAGATCAGTAAGTACAGAATCTCTGAGACAGGAATGTGCTTTGCTTGTTCAAGGAATGAAAGTTTCACTGAAAATAAGGTTGAATGGGTGGCCAAGGACCATTATGTATGAGTCCATGTAGGCTTGGTAAGAAATTTAAATTTAGTCTGAGTACATGGGAGGTCAGTAGAAGATTGAGAGCAAAAGATTAAAAGGTGATTCCGCTGGTATATGAATAAGCTATAGGGAGGAAAAATAGGAGCAGCCTGACCAGTTAAGAGGTTACTGCTTTCAAAAAGCATACAAGTAGTTGCATCTCTTCTCAAATACCGAATGAATAAATACATTTTGTACATTCAAATAAATAATGCCAGTAAAATTCACTTTCTGCTTTCATATATCTTGATGGAATGTAATGATTTCATAAAAATGAACTAGTTGAGGAAATTGTCTTCAAGATTATAGACAGTCACATAAATATTTGAAAGACTTTTTATTTTTCATTCTGCAGATGTTTCAGCATTTAGTATATGAAACTATCTTTGTATAGACCTATATTTGCTATTATCTATGGACATTTGGGGCTTCTTTCTATGCCCATCTTAAAGTATGATTTTATTTTGGGATTATCTTTATATATTCTTTTTAATCTCTTTTTACTTATGTAGAGATTTGAATATTAATGTGAGTAAACAACTGACTTGCTTCGGAAAAAAAGAGGTTATTGCAGTAATCCAAGTGAGGTTATGATGGACTAGGGTGGTAGCTGTGTATTATGGACTAGGGTGGTGGCTGTGGAGGTGGAGGCTTCTTAAAGAAGTGGTCATATTTTCATATTAAACTTGTGGATTTGGCTATGGGGCATGGGAGAGAGATATCAAACGTGATTTCAAAGTTTTGTTGTTGTTGTTTTTTGAGATGGAGTCTCGCTCTGTCGCCCAGGCTGGGGTGCAGTGGCTCGATCTCAGCTCACTGCAAGCTCTGCCTACTGGGTTCACGCCATTCTCCTGCCTCAGCCTCCCTAGCAGGCGCACACCACCACGCCCGGCTAATTTTTTTGTATTTTTAGTAGAGACGGGGTTTCACCATGTTAGCCAGGATGGTCTCAATCTCCTGACCTCGTGATCCGCCCGCCTTGGCCTTCCAAACTGCTGGGATTACAGGTGTGAGCCACCATGCCTGGCCTTGATTTCAAAGTTTTGACCTAAGCAGTTGGTTAAGTGGTTTAGTGAATTGAAGGATACTGATAATATGGTAATAGAGCAGAGTTTTGTTGTTGTTGTTGTTTAGGGAGGAGTGGTCTTGCAAATTAAAAGTTCTAATTTGAACATGATAAGTTTAGATGTCTTTTAGACATCTTGGTGGAAATGTCAGAGAAGTAATTGATGAGAAAGCTGCTGGAATTGGAAATAGAAAATTAGCAATTATCAGCATATCAACATAGTGTTTAAAACCATAGGAATGGCCAAGTATCTGGCACTGGTGCACTTCAATATTGAGATGTTGAGAAAAGGAAAAGTTGTCCATCATTAAAACCAAGAAATAGTAGTTAGGTATATAGAAGAAAGCCTGGGAGGCTGTAGTGATCAAGAAGCCAAGAGAATAAAGTGTTCTTAAAGGTCAGAATTATCAACTATGTCAAATGCTGTAAGTGAGGTTAGAGAAAAATCATGTTTGGCAACATGGAAGACATTGGTGATCTTGAGGAGATGTTTTGTGAAGTTCTAAAGAATGAAAGCCTGGTCATATGAGTTTAAAAAAGAATAAGGGGTGAAGTTGAGACAGCAAATATAGACAGTTTTTTCAGGGAGTTGTGTTATGAAGTAACACAGATGAATAGAGTGAGACTGATAGGGAGAAAAGCCAAAGGAATTTTTTTGGTTTGGTTTTGTTTTTTAATATAGGGGATTTTTGACCATATCTGTGTTCACTATAAATTTTTAAATGGATGGTACAAGAAAAAGGAAATGATTTTAGGAGTAAAGTTCTTAAAAAGGCAAGAGGAAATAGGGCCCAATGCACATGTGGAAAGATAGGCCTTAAATAGGAGCTTGAACTATTCACAAAATAAGTTATAGTTATAAATTATTATTAATAATTAAGAGGAGACCTTTAAGTAGGTGGACATTATAAATTCCTGTTTTGCCACACTAAAAATTAAATACTGTGCCAAAAAGTAATTTTTAATAATCTTGTTTCCCACAGTGGTTCAGGTTCTGCATGAACACCATCAGGGTTTTTAGCCCATGTAACTCAACTCATTTCTCTATTTAGAAAAGTCAGGGAAATGATAAATAAAAAACAAAGAATGAAATTTTATTACCTGAGATTTCCTCCACAAAGTGATAAAAATATATCACAAAGTTCTACTGAAAAATGGTACTTTTTTATATCAAATATTGAGCCTAGAAACCCAGGTTTGTAAGTTTAATTTAAAAAATACCAAATCTATGGATGGAAACTCCAGTACTCTAATAGGTGGCTATATTAAGGATGGGGAAGAGTAAGATTTCCTTTTTTAACAGTAAGGTAGGGTATATTCTCTTTCTAGACAAGACTATGTCTATTAACTTAATAAAGTTAAACAAGGTAGCAAAATCAACCCAGGGGAGATAGAGCTGTGGGGCCTAAAATCTTCCTCAAATCCTTTGTACAGCTTGAGACTTTTCAGTACGCTACACAATGTGGGAAACCATTAACATAACCCAGTCAAAAAGTGGTTACGATTTTAAAAGTTAGAGTCATTGACTTCAATTTACAGACTTGGAAGAAGCAAGCCTTCCAAGTATCCATCATGCCATTACCACATTCATCGAATTCATAGAAGTTACTTTGTCCCAGAATCTGCATCCATCACTAGACAGCATGGCTAAACTTTGTTCTTTTTGAGAGGTTTATTATAACTAAGTTTTTTAAGGCATTGGAAATGTGTAACATGCTTTAAATTTTATAAGCACTTGGGTTTACTACTAATGTTTTGTTTCTTGTGGGTGTCTCATTAATTCGGGTAAAGTTGTTTTGTTTCTTCTCTGTTTTGTTAATTCAAGATTTGAATTTTGGGGTTTTTTAATGTTTTGTCCAATATTCTTACCAGATATTGTTGACATCCAAATAATAACCAACAAGGTGGGACCCAAAATACTAGGATTTTTTTTATGTTATTTGCAACTCTCTGATAAATATTGAAAGAAAAAGGCTTAGTCTTTTAAAATACCTAAGACATAATTATAAAGGATGATTAACAAGTGGCAGGTCACTTTTAGCATTTGAAAACTCTTCAGAAATTTTTTCCACCTTATTGGATGC
This sequence comes from Pan paniscus, assembly GCF_029289425.2. Lineage (NCBI taxonomy): Eukaryota > Metazoa > Chordata > Mammalia > Primates > Hominidae > Pan > Pan paniscus. The sequence continues at coordinate 104,247,319 of NC_073258.2, forward strand.
AGGTTCTATGCTTACTATGCCAAGGGTTAAAGGGGGAAGAAAATAATAACTTTCTGTAGAAAAATTAGGATATTAAGTTTACGGATAATAGTAAGCAAATCCGGGGAGGTTGGGGAGGAGCTTACTACATTATCTACAGTGCTTTTTACTGGAATGAATGTGGGTGATCATGTGTGTGTATGTTCTTCCACAATACTGTTTAACAACATCATGTTCTGTGTATAAATTAGTGTGTGGAGAGATTTCCTATTTAACTTAAAACTGTTTCTAAAAAGATACCTCTTCCACAGGAAAATCTTATCCCATTTCTCTGTGGCTCCAGATCTGCTAGTTCTGACATTTATATTCTACAAAATGGTTAGAATCTTCAGGGAAATTTAGAATAAGTAAAGGTTAAAATACCATAAAAACAAAGTCCTAAGTCAAACTATTTCTGTGCCTTAGGAGGGGAAATGCAAATAGTTAAGAAGTGTTATCCAGCCTACAAGGGAACTCAATCCACAGTAGAAGAGGGTAGGGCAGAGAGAGATTTCTTATAGTCAGCTTTCAGCAGTATCTTTAAATCTGGAGATAAGAAATGCCAGAAACATCAGAAATTTCTTTATAAGTTTATCATGTGAAAGCCCTTCTCAAAGCCAGTACTTACCTGTTTCTTGGTTAAGGTTACTTAAAAACATGAACATGGGGACATGAAAATTTAAGTTTCTTAGAAGTTTTACTTTGAAAAACTCTCAGAAAAGCAACACAATGAAGTCATTACTTTAGGAAAATGTTAGCCAAATTCCAGGTATAAAACTATAGGTATTGATTTAAATTGATCAAAGATTCTTTTTTTCCCTTTGTTTCTTAATTCCTACTAGTAGCATGTAGAGCTGTAGATATAAAGGTAAAATATTTAAAAATTTGTTGTGTTAAAACTGGTAGAAATAGGAAAGACGTTTCTGATATGGTGGCATGTGAACAGAGACCTAAAGGAGGTAAGGGAATAGCCTATACAGGTAAATGTCTGGTAGAAGAGAGTTTCAGGCAGAGGGAACAGCAAGTGCCATGGCCTGAGGCAAAAAGGGTTTTTTGAGAAAGGGCGGCAAGTGTGCCTGAAGGAAACAAGACAGAAAAAGGTGTCTAGAGAAGTCAGAAGTTAGGTAGTAAGGGGCAATGGGTTTAGAATTCAGGCAGGAACAGACAATGCAGGCTTTGTCTGCTATCAAAAGGACACTGACTTCTGTGAGTGAGATGGGATAACTCTGGGCAACTTTTGAAGACTAGACTGTATGCAGGAAGGAAGGCCAACAGTTAGGATTTATATTTGTGCTTGCCTTTGGATCTTCAAAATATCTTCCTCAAATTATTTTTAACACATGTATTAATTGTATTTAACTATTCATGGAAGCTCAGCAATGCCATCTAGTTTTCAAATTGATCCATTGTTTAAAGAATGAGGTCAAGAATTGTCTTACACTCAACCACGTAATCAATAAGCCAAGAGTGTTATTCATACCAAGTCACACATTGAACTTTATATTAATCAAATCTTCTCTATACATGTGGTAATTATTAAGTTTAGAAATTATTCATTGTCATTGTCATTATTCTTAATTAGAATATTGTTTAATTAAAAAATAATGATCTTACTGAAAGCATGTTAGAGCCATAATTTTACTCATTGAATTCCATTTTGCTCAGCCTAAAACACTGAAATGTTTACCTACAAAATATGGCAATTTATAAGCTAATTTTCTTCTACCTAATACATATAATTAGGTAGCATTTTTACAAATTGATAGCTATTTTAAAGTCACCAATTAAAAGGCAGAACTTGTCAGATTGGATAAAACAAGACCCAACTATGATGTCCATAAGGCATCATGGCATTGCACTTTAAATATAAATACACAAATAAGTTAAAAGGAAAATGATAGAAAAAGATGTATCATGCTAACACTAGCCAAAAGAAAACTGGTGTAGCTATATTAAATATTGAGCAAAATAGGTGTCCCAGCAAAGTTACTAACCAGAGATAACAAAGATTATTTTATACTGATACAGAGATCAAGTCATCAAAAGAACATAACAAAACCAAACTTTTACACACCCAATAACAGAGTTTGAAAATAAATGAAGCAAAAAACTGAGAACTGCAAAGAGAAATAGATAAATCCAGAATTAAAGTTGGAGATTTCAACATACGCCTCTCAATAACTGAAAGGATAAATAGATAGCAGATCAGTAAAGATATAAAAGACTTGAGTAACACTATTAGCCAGATTAATATTTATAGGACATTAACAAAAGCAGAACGCGCATTCTTTTCAAGTGCGCACAGGGTGTTTACAGTGGTGGGTCACATTCTGTGCCATACAGCTAGTCTAAATAAATCTAACAGAATTCAAACCACACAAAGTATGCTTTCTCACCACAATGGAATTAAGTTAGAAACCGGTAACAAAGATTTATTGAAAATCCTAAAATATTTGGAAATAAAATACATACTTGTAAATAACCCATGGGTCAAAGAAGATATCAGAAATAAAGTTGGAAATTAATTTAATTGAATAAAAATTAAAACACAATACATTAAAATGTGGACATGGCACATTGAGAAGAATGATCGCTTAAATTACTTATTTGCATTAAACACTTTTGCCAAGGAACACAGTGCATTAAAACAAAGTAAAATGGCATCAGTTTATAAATAACATTTTCTTTTACATTATAGAATTGCAATTATATGTGAATGAAGATATTCATTAATAGGCTATAGGCTAGACAGACCCACTGGAATATTTTGATATTTTCCCCATATTTTTCTATGTATTTAAATAATGTTTTTATATAATTAGGTTCATACTGTGTATACATTTTTGCATTCTGATAAATACGTTAGGTCCTAAACAGTTTCCAATGATATCAAATATTTTTCCAATACCAGTTATTGGCTGTGTAATTTTGTAGTGATATGCCATAATTTAATCAGCTAATTTCCTAAACATTTTCCAATTATATTAAATATTTTTCCAATACCAGTTTTTATTGGCTGTGTAATTTTGTAGTGATATAGAGATAGGTTTTTAGCCCAACAGAATAGCAGGAGAAATGTAGTGATATGCCATAATTTAATCAGCTAATTTCTAATTATGCTTCTAATTTGTTATAATTTTGAATGAGCAAGCCATGTATAATAATGTCTTCATAATTCCCTTAATTTGCATTCCAAGAAATGAATTACTGAGTAAAAGGGCTTTTTTTTTTTTTTTTGAGATGGAGTCTTGCTCTATCACCAGGCTGGGCTGGAGTGCACTGGCACAATCTCGGCTCACTGCAACCTCCGCCTCCCAGGTTCAAGCGATTCTCCTGCCTCAGTCTCCCAAGTAGCTGGGGCTACAAGCAATTCTCCTGCCTCAGTCTCCCAAGTAGCTGGGGCTACAGGTGCATGCCACCACGCCTGGCTAATTTTTGTATTTTTAGTAGAGACGGGGTTTCACCATGTTGGCCAGGATGGTCTCGATCTCTTGACCTCATGATCCCCAAACCTCAGCTTCCCAAAGTGCTGGGATTACAGGCATGAGCCACGGTGCCCAGCCAAGGCTTGTATATTTTTAAAGCCTTGACACATTTTATCACATTGTTTTATCACAGTGTACCAGTATATACTCCTACCAAAATTTTGTCCATGTTGCAACCCTTAGCAACATTTAATCGTTATCATTTCTCCTGCTATTCTGTTGGGCTAAAAACCTATCTCAGTTTTACATGACTTTTGAAGATGATATCTTGTTTCTATAATTATGTAAACAATTTGCCACTTTGTTAATGTTATTAACTCATTTTCATATTTGTGGTAAATGCGTTTTTCCAATTTAGTTTTAATGGTATATATATAGATATAAAATCTTGTATAATATAACCTGTATTTCTTTTATCTTTTTACTGAAAGTCCACCATTCTCTAATCAGATGTATAATCTCACCCCTTTTTTTCCTCATGTGAATTTTTTTTCTTCCATTAATTTATGGAATGAAATTTTACTCTGAATGGTAAGTAGCACAGTTTTAGGTTAGAATGTGAATTGAAGATTGAAGTTTTTTCCAAACAATAGTTTTTCCCCAGCATAATTTGATTGAATAATGTTTTTATTCCTCAGTGACCTTATAATAGGTTAAATTCTAACATTTTTACTTGATTATGATCAGAGGCTCAGTTTCTTCCTGGTGTGTGGATACGCATTTCATAAATGTTTGCAAAAACTTTAAAGGAATTTTTCCTCCATAGGGTATCACTGATACATTTGAATCACTTAATTTTTTTTTTTTTTGATCTCATGCTTTTGGCCCTTTGGGATTTTCATAAAGTTGTTTTCATGCACATTTAATTTTGTCACAATAATTATATAGATTTAATTCTATGTTTAACTGATTTCATTGCTTACAGCCAATAGGATTAGCCTCTGACTTCTATATCCCTAAAAATATTAGTGTTAATTAATATGTAAAAGATATGGAAAACTTTTTTTTTTTAGAAAGAGATACAGACATGTATGTTTTCTGAACTCTCGCCTATGTAAAAATGATACCTGCTTGTATTACAATTTACTGATAAGTTACCTAGATAATATTCTAGGATAGCCTTTTACCTTCAAAATTCTGTATATTTTGGTCCATAAAGGAGTGGAACTCTTATGACATACTATTTATTTCTTACATAGTTTTCCACTTACTATCATTTTTCACAGTTATTTTTGTATGTCTCATCTCCTCTAACTAAATAAGCTGTTTGCATTCAGTAAATGCTTCTGAGTAAATGAATGTAATTTGAATTCATAAATCCTACTACATAATCAACATTTTAAAAATAAAATATTGCAATATCATATCACTTTTGAAAATCATTTATGTTATAATAATGGAGGTAAACTCGATAATCTTTATCATTCATTCCAGTTTAGAAGTTTTACTGCCTGTGATTCTAAGTGTTTGTGCATGTATAATATTTGAGAAATTGCCTAGCCCATTTAGCTATTCGATTCTATTAGCTATTTATTCACTTACTTCCATGTTATATCCGTTATATGCTATTGGAAGAATTATGAGTATATAGTCTCATAGTCATAGAAGGGACTAGAGGTTTTATGTTTAATCTCAAACCTAATCCTTTAAAAGGGGCATAGCCCATAACTTAGAGTGAAGTAAAGAACATTTATGAAAAATATTTGCCAGTTAGTATGCCTACGACTTTGTTCAAAGCCCAATTTATGTGTGCATATTTCTGGTTATTAAAGATAATGCTACTTACTTCTTTATTTTCATGCTTATCAGTATAAATGTGGTTAAGAGAAAAAAATGTGCTTATCGTTTCTGCACTGTGACATTTGCTGTTCAAAGATATTATGCATGCTAAAATAATCTTTGTTATTTATTTATCTCATTAAATAACACATTTGCATTAGTCTACCTTTAAGCTTAATAGCTTAACAAGTTATTTTTTCCATAGATTAATAACATTTTTACTGAAAGAGCTTTCCCTTCTTGACAAATTATATTATTCAAACAAGTGAAAATCTGATTATCAGCCATGTTAGTTTAAACATATATATATATATATATATATATATATATATATATATATACACATTCATTACTGGCAACAACTCTTCAGGACATTTGAATTCAAAATTAATTTTACAGCATTAATGAAATAGTAGTATAGTTGGAAATACTTATTAAATGACTGTTTTAAAATAACTGTTATAAAATAACAGGAATAAATATTAACTATAATAAAGATAAAGTTAAGTATAATTTGTTAATTATGTTTAGCTAGCGAAAGAAATTAGCAGATAATTTAATAAAAATTATTTGATAGCAAATATGCTATGTATAATATTATTTAATTGAAAATAGATACTTTATGAAGCGCTATCATTGTAAAAGGATATAGCCAAGAGAAATAATTATGCTTCACTAAGAAGATCTTTTAAAAGTCTTTTCGGTTTATACAAAACATATTATTCATTAGTAGAGGAACATAGGAACATTTCTGAGTACTATTCAAATGCATTAAGATGTTAATGCAAACACAGCTTTAGAGGTTTTAATTTCTTCTATTCTAGACCTGGCTAAGAGATGTAAATGCTTGGGTAAATAATAGGGTGTTACAGTACATGAAACACATCCTTTCTGTGACAGTAATAAATTAAATGAACACATATTTTTCTAGGCTGTTTATAAATCATGCAAAATGAATTACTGAGTAAATGAGGATTCTGTACGTTTTTAATCGCTGACATTACTATAGTACCATCTCTGTGCACCAGCTGAACTAATAGCTTACTGATGATTTCTGAATCAATCAGTCTATCTCTTAAAGGATATTATCACCTGCAGGAAATACTACAGAGAAACAAGTCACTTAAAACTACCTGAGTTTACTTCCTGGTTCCAGCAGCTTATTTGACCTTGGGCAAGACCCTTAACCTCACTGGGCCTCCACTTCCTCATTTGTAAAGTGGGGATACTAATACTAACTTGCAGGGTCATGGTAAGTGTAAATTTGGTTAATACATGGAAAGCATATAGTAAGTGTTACACAGACTTTCTGTTGTTTTTGTTATCTGTTCCAAATGGCAATTTTTAAAAAATGCTTATGAAATATACTTTATATTGATATGTATTTCTCCAAATGGAATATGAGTTGATTATTTAAAAACACCTTTTAACACAAAATTATTTCTTCTTGGACATTGCCCTCCACTGTTGTAAGATGGCAAATTCACCATCAAATCTGGAACTGGAACCCTTATTCAGTTTACATTGCCAAGAGAACTTTTTAGTTAGGCCTGGATGCTCAGTATTTCGTCAGCACACTACAAGTGCTGGCCCAAAATGGGGTGCTGTACATTAGGTTAATTTTCACCTTTTGGACTTTTTATTTTGAGCAGATTTTTACCAACAAACAATTGTGCAAGGAATCGTATTTAAGATGGATGGATATTATGCCAAATTGCAATGCCAGACTTTACAATGTAAAATGGAAATGTTATATATATATTTTCTAGATACCATTTCAGAGCATTTGGAAGCTGAATTACTTTCTTGTTGAAAATGATTTAAGTCTTTAATTGACTTATAAGTGTGTGTGTATTTATATGTTCGTATTTCCCCCCTCCTCTAGAACTGGGTAGATAAAGCTGAAAAACAGGCTCTTCTCTCTGAAACGCTTGACCTATCAGAACTTTTCCATCCAGACACATTTCTTAATGCTCTTCGCCAGGAAACTGCAAGGTAATTAAAATGAAATACTTTACCTATTTGTCCCTGACGGTAATTAATTTTGCTTTATTGACTTCCTATTACACTGCCCTTGATTGTCAAGAAATAAATTTATTATTGAAACACAGTTATGTTATTTTCTTATTCTCTACTTTAAATCATACAGTTAACCTTTAGCTTAAAAAAGCATTGCTTTTAATGATGATATGTTTTATTCAAATTTAAAAAGATAAAATGTAACTTTTATAATTTTGATCATTTATCTAAACTTGTGCTGTCCACTATGGTAGCCAGAAGTCACATGGACCTATGTAAATGAATTAAAGTAAAAATCAGATTTGAAATTCAGTTTTTCAGTAACTCTAACCACATTTAAAGTGCTCAATATCCACATGGCTTGTGGCTACCATTTTGGACTGCATGAAAATATTTTTATCTTTGCAGAAAATTCTGCTGGACAGTGCTGACTAGGCTCCTTGGTGGAGAACAGGACTTGATGATTAAGATCAAGCTCCTTTTCTTACCACACTCAGATTATCATATCATATATAATTTTTAACAAGTTGGAATGTAATAAAAGGGACATTACTAAAAATATCCTCAACAAAATTTAGTTGTTTAGTAACTCTCAGGGGTATTTCAATTTGTATTGCTTCAGGATATTATAAACATCAAATTTCAGTTCGGCTAATAAACATTTATTGAACACCCATCGTGTGCCTGCATTTGTGAGGGTCATGGTCAAAACAGGATTTAAAAATGAAAAAAAGAAAGGCCTTATCCTTGAGGAACTTACAGCATCGAAGAGGAGACTGACAGTTAACTTTGAAAATTTAGTGTGAACTCTGACATATTATGCATAGTTTAATGGTATTATTATTTACACATGGTAAATATTTTAATTTTAAATAAATAGGACTATATCTTCAGTTACTCTTCATATTTTAATTCCTAAGGATTATTGATTTGTGACTTTGATGCTTTACCTTTACAGGGCAGTGGGTCGTTCTGTGGATAGCCTTAAATTTGTAGCCTCATGGAAAGGTCGACTGCAAGAAGCAAAGCTGCAAATTAAGGTACTAGACTAATTTTAGATCTTGGAATCTCAGCCTTATCACCAACTGATATAAGAGATTCTGAAATTTTGATCTCAAAGTGACCTATCTTTATAGTGTAAGATCAGTAGAGTTAGATTGTATTATCTATGTGAAAAATCAAAATAAGATTTGGCATGAAACAACTTGTAATAGAAAATACAGACTCTTCTTATGCAAACATAAGAATCTTAGGGATACAATATTTGAAAGTGTAACTTTAGCACAAATTTATACAAACCATGCAGTTCTTTTACCTTACCTGTTCTAAAATTGAACCTAATATTTACTGTACAGTAAACTACATACAGGTTGAGCATCCATCCAAACATCCCTAATCCAAAAATCCAAAACACCCCCAAATCTGAACCTTTTTGATTGCCAATATGATACCACATATTGTCGTATTTTGGTCCACATGGGTGGCCAAGATAGTGACACCTTTGCTTTCTGATGGTTCAGTGTGCGCAAACATTGTTTCATGCACAAAATTCTTTAAAATATTATATAAAATTACCTTTGGGGTATATGTATAAAATGTATATGAAACATAAGTGAATTTGGTGTTTAGACTTGGGTCCCATCCCCAAGATAGTTCATTTGTGTATGTGCAAATAGTCATGCATTGCATAACGATGTTTGTCAATGACAGGTTGCACATACTACAGTGGTTCCATAAAATTATAATGAAGCTGAAAAATTCATATTGCCCGGTGACGTCTTTTGTTCATTGTAACATTTTGGTGCACACATTAGTCCTGCGTTTGCAGTGATGCTAGTGTAAATAAATCTGCGCTGCCAGTTATATAAAAGTAAAGCACATATAATTATGTATAGCACATAATACTTGATAACTGTTCATGCTTTATGTATTTACTATATAATACCTTTTATCATTATTTTAGAGTGTACTCCTTCTAATTATATTCTTCAAAAAGTTAACTGTAAGACAGCCTCAGGCAGGTCCTTCAGGAGGTATTCCAGAAGAAGGCATTGTAACCATAGGAGATGACAGCTTCATGCCTGTTACTGCCCCTAAAGACCTTCCAGTGCTGTAAGATGTGAAGGTGGAAGACTAATAATAATGATCCTGACCCTGTGGGAGGCCTAGGCTAATGTGTGCGTCTGTGTCTTCATTTTTAACAAAAAAGTTTAAATAGTAAAAATTAAATTTTAAAAAGAAAAACTTAAAAAATAATGATATAAAACTATTTTTATACTTTTTGACTCTTGTAAATAACACTTAGCTTAAAACATAAACACATTGTACAGATATGCAAAAAATCAAAAGTATAAAGTAAAAAGTGTTTGTGTTTAAAACGCCTGGGTTCAAGTGATCCTTCTGCCTTGGCCTCCCAGAGTGCTAGGATTACAGGCATGAGCTATTGCACTTGGCCTGACTATAGTTCTTTAATGCAGTTAACTTTATGCAACTAGCTTTTCAGAAATTCCATTCATATAGTTCTAGTTTCCTGCTCAAAACACTTTTTACTTTATACTTTTAATTTTTTTAACTTTTTGACTTTTATAAATAACACTTAGCTTAAAACATAAACACGAGATGTGTAAAAAATTAAAAATATAAAGTAAAAAGTTACAGTAAGCTAAGGTTATTGAAGAAAATTATTTTTAACAAATTATTGAAGCCTAAGTGTACAGTGTTTATAAAGTCTACAGTAATATATAGTAGTGTCCTAGGCCTTCACATCATTCACCACTTATTCACTGACTCACCCAGAGCAACTTGCATTCTTTTAAACTCCATTCATGGTAAGTGCCCTCAATGGGTATAGGATTTTTTTTATCTTTTATACTCTCTTTACTGTATATTTTCTATGCATAGATACACTTACCATGTGTTCCAGTTGCCTACAGTATTCAGCACAATTACATGCTGTACAGATTTGTTTCCTAGGAGCAATAGGCTATAGCATCTAGCCTAGGTATGTAGTAGGCTATAGCATCTAGCCTAGGTATGCAGTAGGCTATACCATCTAGGTTTGTTTAAGTACACTCTCATGTTCACACAGTGATGAAGTCACCTAATGATGCATTTCTCAGAATGTATTCCCATCATTAAGTGATGCATGACTGTATTCCAAAATTCAAAAAAAAATTCAAAATCAAAAACACTTTGTTCCCGAGCATTTCAGATAAGGGATACTCAACCTGTATATAGTATATAAAAATTAGTATATAAAAAATCTTGTCCTCAGGGAGTTTATAATTTGTGAGTACATTAGTTAACGGTTTAAAAAAAAAGCCACTTATGATGATCTATTTCTTTCGTAGTACAAATTTTTCTTAGCTCTTTTTCCTGTTAAAATCCATTATTTTTACAATAACAGGTAATCATTTAAACATTAACAAAAATAATTTAAAAGTCTGTGATGGAAACTTTTTCCCCAGCAACCCCAACCTTTTTTTGTATCACTAGCCCCTCTTACACTATCATTCCTTGCCATTCCTCTTTCCCATTTTTTACATAGAATTGCCCACTTAACATTTTTTTCCACTTAAAAACTTTAAGCTGGTCTCAAACTTCTGGGCTCAAGCGATCCACCTTCCTCGGCCTCCCAAAGTGACCAGATTACAGGCGTTAGCCATTGCATATGGCCTGGCTATAGTTCTTTAATGCAGTTAACTTTATACAACTAACTTATTAGAAATGCCATTCATATAGTTCATTTCCTGCTCAAAAAATTTGTATTCATATTACTACTATTTTCTAACATACTGTCATTTATTTATATTTGTTGTCTTATTCTAGTAGAATGTAAGTCCCCTGAGAGTAGTAACAATAGCCGTTACATAATAAGCATTCGATCAAACCCTTTCTGAATGGTTGAGCGCCTATAATAGGAGAGGCACTGTAGTAGGTGTTCCTAGCATCGGCTACAATGGTATAGTGTGCCACAAATTTGATCATTACCAACAAGCTAGATCTTTCCCTTTTGGCTCTATAGACTGCCATAAAATTCTCACTTAAAGCTGAAGGAGTTAGAAAAGTTTTCTTTCATTTAATTTTGTCGTTTTGTTTTGTTGAGATGGGGTTTTGCTATGTGGCCCAGGGTGAATTTGAACTCCTGGGCTCAAGCAATCCTCCTGCCTCAGCTTCTTGAGTAGCTGGGATTACAGGCACACACCACCACACCCAGCTTCTTGACATTTTATTTTAACCTTAGCCCCTAGCTCATGAGAAGTACCTTGGCTATTACTGGTGGGTCATACACTGCTGTCCAATTGTCAGGAGAGGGAAGGAACACAAAACATGTATATTTAGTCTCTGGCAGCTGTGAACCATGCATGTAATTATAGCATCATTTTTTAATTTAGGAGTATAATAAGCAAGGGAAACCAGTTTTATTGTGTCAAAATGTGTTCATATTTCCCAAAGCATGTTGACCGTTCTTTCAAAATGGGAATAAAGTCATGCACAATCAGAAAATCCCAAGCTTATATAATTGTTTTGTACATTGGGGCAGTGGGTGGGGCGGGGGGGTGGGCTGCGCTGACAGTAAAATAAGATTATAATATTAGTATCTAAAAAAGAGCTATGTGACATTTTTAAGCAATTAATGGGGCAGTCTGAGCCTTGGCTGTCACAGTTATGAGTAGATTTCAATAATAACTTCATTGACATGTTTATTATGAGGATCTCTGAATATATATGTATAATCTGTATATATATAATGTATATTTTATATATACAGTGAATATATATTTTTATATATATTCAGATTACATATATGATTAAGATTTATATAGTAGGAAATATTTGTTTCTTAGTTAGAAAACCAAGTATGTTTTTCATATAAAGTTCTGTATATCCAGTCAGCAAAATTCTTTTATTTTTCATTTGGGATTCATTAAAAGATATTTTATTGTTAAGAATTAAAATATTCACTTGTAAATATTTAGTAACATAAATAAGCATGGTATAATGACTAGAAAATAATTGTCATTTTTGTTAGTAATGTATTTCCACATATACTTACAACTTTAATTTTAAAAGCCATCTCTACATATGAGATTTAAGATAACTCGACAGAACTTTTCCTCTCTCTGGTCCATTCATGTGAGCTATAAAAGCACATTTTCTAACTTTCTCACCTGCAGTTTCCAATAATGTTATCAGGGAAGAAGTTTTTGTAAGGCTTTCACTGTTAGCACTTGGCAAAATTAGTAAGTTCATTTGTCCATTTAGGCTCCTTTTAATTATGCTTTTCAGCAGAAGGGATTGTTTCAATAGGAGAACTTTGGATTTGAATTATACTTGAATTTTACTATCACTATAATTTTATTAGTTTTTTTAAAATCTCTATCACCATAGACTGAATTAAACAGTGAGGCTGTAGTTCTCCAAACCAATCAATATCTTAAACCCTCTAGACCTACTTGAGAGAACATATTTATGTATTGATTTTCAGTTCCTGAGCATGGCCCTCTAAAATTCCTGCCATTATTGATCTATTATGTGTTAAATAGTACTTGAAAACTTGATATTGCAAAATACATAAATCAAGCTCCTGTTCAGCCTACATGTTACATCTTCCTCCAAGGCTGAGAGAGGATTGCCCTAGCAACACTTCGAGTGCTCAGTAGCCATATGCGGTATAGTATATACAGTAACCACACATGGCTGCTGAGCACATACAGGTACTATATTGTAGTTCTGCATGAAACAGTCAATTCCCTAGGAAAATGTAAACATCCTTTGGTCTTCAAGGTTTTTTTTTTTCAATAATGTTTAATACTTTCTATTATTAAACATTTTAAACAAATACAGAAGAGAGAGTAGTAAAATGAGTCTGCATATTCCAAGGTTTTAAGATTTAGAAACATTCCACCTTTTTCTCTTTTTTTTCTTGCTAAAACACATTTCAGACATCATTTTATTTTACCCCTCTATGGTTCTGAATGTGTTTCTTTAAAAATATTTTTTTTCTTAAATATAATGTATTATCACAAATATCAAAATTAAAATTCCTTGGAATCATTTAATATTCAGTCCAAAACAATATTGACCAGTCTCCAAAAGAACTCTTTCCAGTGGTTTGTTTGAATCAGTGTCAAAATAATGAAATGAGATGCTAACATGGCATTTGGTGATGTGCCTTAAGTCTTTTTATATCTAAATCAGGTTCCACCTTTCATTTATTACGACTGTTTGTTACAGGAGTGGGGTCATTTCTCCTATAGAATGATGTACATTCTGTATTCATCTGCTTGCTTCCTTATGTTAGTAAACTTTTGTTCCTCTGTCTCTCATTCCTTATAAATATAAATTAATTCCAAAGATCTAATTACATTGATTTTTTGTGTGTGGAGGGGCAACAAAAATACGTCATAAGTGGCACTGTGTTCTTCATTTTACATTGTATCATGAGGCACACACGTGTTGTTTTCTTGTTTTTAGTGATGCTAAAATTGATTCATGTGTACAGGCAGTGACAGCCTCATTCCTCATGTAAAGTTTCTCATCAGTATTTCATCTAATAGATCATTGCTTGGATAACTAGGGTTGCACACTGATTTTTCTAATTTTGTTATTCCTTCCACATTTATTAGCTAAAATTCTTCTGTAAAGAGGCTTCAATTAGGTCTATGTAGTTACTTGGATACTATGAAATACATTTTTTGTTGAAAATAAAGAATACCTAATTTTTTCATTTAAACTGGGAATATTCAAAAGATGCTGTTGATAGTTTCCAGCAGTGTCCAGTGACATTTTCTCTTTAAGTATCATTGTGAGCTTCTTGTATATCTAATGTTTCAGTAAATTGCATTTATTTTATTTTTCATGTGCAGTTGTCTCTGGTCTTTGGCATATATGTGACGCCTCTTAATGTTGACCTGTATATCTTTCTTTTTTCTTTTTTGAGGAGGGGGTAAACCGTAATAGTGAAGTGTAGTGTCATACACAAAAATGTACAAATTTCAGAGTACAGCTTTATGAATTTTCAGTAAGTGAATAAACCTATGAAACAATCATGCAGATCAGTATAATATTTTATGGTGATTCTTTCTCAAAAATTATGTTTGCAATTAAATGGACCTAACACATATAGTACAAACCTTATTTTTCTTTCAATATATTGTAAACAACTGAGAACCGCTGAAGATGGCCCAGGGAGATTGTGATTCATCCACTTTTATCTAAATATATACTAATGATGGTAAAATATAAAAAAAGGAAATCACAAACCTTAGCTGGCTTGAAATACAAGATAAGTATTACGTTGTGTCAGAAACAGGACAGAAAATAAAATTATAAGTAGGGCTGGAAGTACAGATAGACTGAGCTATAAGTCCAGAATTAGGAAGCAATGAAGCATGGCTTTTTTAGAGTAAAAGGAATTAGTAGTGCTAAATGTTACATAGGACTATAACCAGGCTTGTTGCTGGTCGAATCCAGTTCTGAGGTTAGGCTCTCCATCTCCCCAATAAAAGGAGACTGGATAAAGCTGTTGCAGGCCTGGAGCAGCGGCTCATGCCTGTAATCCCAGCACTTTGGGAGGCTGAGGCAAGCAGATCGCTTGAGCCCAGGTGTTTAAGAGCAACATGGAAGAACCCTGTTTCTACTACAAATACAAAAAATTAGCCAGGCCTGGTGGTGCATGCCTGTCATCCCAGCTACTCAAGAGGCTGAGGTGGGAGAATCACCTGAGTCTAGGAGATCAAGGCTGCAGTGAGTCATGATCATGCCACTGTATTCCAGCCTGGGCAATGGGAGTGAGACCCTGCCTCAAATAACCAAACAAACAAAATAAAGCTGTTGCAGAATCACTGATTGAGTTTATGGCATTATAGAAATCTGTAGGCTTAAGAAAGCTGAAAGACAAAGAAATAGCCTGACTCCTTAGATGCTGAATCTCACTACCTATCCACGAGATCTGCAGTATCCCAACATCGCCAGAACAGAACCCCCAAACTGGCATTATAAATATTGTATATATGTAGATATGGAAGGGACAGTAAAGAGGTCTATGGAGGGAAAATACTGCTCAAGATGAACCTAGAATCCAAAATCCAAAGTAAATGGGAAAAAAAATCTAATCCAAAAAGGAAAACTAACAAAATCATCAGATGAAACAGCTAGTCAATTAGTTTGTTGTTAATTTTACAGAAAAATCTGACAAAAAAGTAAACTATTTTAGTTTCCTTGAACAGATACATGAAGGAATAACTTGCAGTACAAAATAACAAGAACTTCTGGAGGAGAAACAGGGAAAGATAATACAGTTATAGTTGAAAGTAATGTCAGAAATGAAAAATGTAGTCTTTAAATGAAAAAATTGATAGACAAACTATACATTAGATATGATTTAAGAAGACATGATAAATTGGTTATGTTATGAGACAAAGACAATAGTTTCAGATACTCCAACCTATTTCTAAAAGGATTTCTAGAAGTATAAAACAGAGAGAATGACAGAGAAGAGAAACTTGAAAAACTAATTCAGGAATTTTCCAGAATTGGAGAATGATGAGTTCTTGGATGAAAAGCATCTGCAAAGTACCAAAAATAATAAACAAAGCAAATTAAAGAGGAAAATCTTCAAAGTTACCAGATAAAACATCAGATTTTCTACCAAAATAATCACCATGTTGACAGCGGACTTCTCATTCACAACACTAGATGTCAGAAGACAGTAAAATAATATATTCAAATTGATGAGGAAAAATAATTGTTAAACTTTATTGCCATCTAAAATAATTCAATAATGAAAGCAATAAGAGACTTTAGGAACCCAAAGACCACAAGAATTCACCACTCACATACAGCCTCAATGAAAGCAATATTGAAACATGTACTTCTGCAAAAAGTAAAGCCAGAGAGAAAGTAATGAATATCTAAAACAACAGTGAACCCCAAATTAACAAAATAATTTTAGTGTGTAATTTAACTTAAATTTAAGTAGCTTAAATATTGACTGTAAAATATGTTATGCTTAAGCTGAAAATCTAAACAGCAATAACTCAATTAGATATAATGTGTTAAAATTCATACTATGTTCAGTACTGAATACTTTAAGAATTTACTAGAAAGTTTTACACTTAATTACGCATTTAAAAGTAGATGGTAAAACACTAAAATGGATATACAATCCATAGCAGAAAAGGAGAAAAAGCAAAAAAAGGTAAAGAGAAAAAAATATAAAATAGGAATAATACCAAATATATGACTATTGTAAACATATTAATCCTACCAATTAAGAGAGATTATCAGACTGGGGAAAAAATAAAATCCAGTTAAATGTTACTTAAAGATGTACATTTCAGTCATGATCACGCAGATAATTTGAGAAGTGGAAAAATACAAGAAAGAAGAACTTAATGGTGAAAATGTCCTGTTTACATATCACAAGAGTAAATACTTAAAAAATGTCAGACTTTCCAAAATCAAATTTTAAAATTTCATGCAATTTCAACCAGTATCCCAAAGTGTGTTTTGGTTTTTTTTTAATCCGTGGCACATGAGTTTGAGTTAGCATTTGCTCAAACTAGCTCAAAACTTAGTGGCTTAGAATACCAATTTATTATTTTCTCACAATTCTGTGGGTTGCCTAGTAGATCCTTTGCTGATTTACTCAGACCCACTCTGCATCTGCATTCGGCTAGATCAGTTAGAAGGGAAGGTCCATGCTGGCCTCATTCATATATATGGCAACTGGTGCTAGCTCAGTCCTTCACATGCCCCCTCATACTTGTAGGTACCTCATACTGAGGTACCTCAGTCCTTCACATGCCCTCTCATACTGCAGTAGACTAGGAGAGCTTCCTTATATGGTGGTTTCAGTGCAGCATTTCTAGAAGGCAGAGCCTTTTAAAGCCTAGCTTCAGAAGTTGCTTAAAGTCCTACCACATTCTATTGGTCAAAGCAATTTAAAAGACCAGCCCAAGTTCAAGGGGTAGAAAAGAAACTCCACGTTCTGAAGGAAGCAGCAGCCAAGCTTACTTGGCAAAGGGGTGCATATTAGGAGGAGAGGAATGTTTGACCATATTTTGCACTGTGTCACACTATTATTATTGTTATCATTATTAAGTGATGGCAGTTGAGACAGTATGGTGCTGGTTTAGGGAACGACAGACTAATGTAACACAAAAAACAGTCCAGAAACAAACTTATGCCAGTATGGAAACTTGACACATGACAAAAGTGGGGTTGGTTACAAATTAGGGGCTTGGAAGGACTATTTGATAAATAATTCTGAAAAAATTGCTCACTCATTTAGAAAATGATAAAATTTGATCCATACTTTATATTACAAATAAAAATTGACTCTGAAGGTTTAAAAAGTTACAGAAATAAAACTGAAAGAGAAGACTTTTAGAAACACAGGAAAATATCTACTCAGGATTTCTTTAGACACAAAAGAAGTAAAAGTCTTAAAGGAAAAAGCTGATAAATTTGCTACCCTGAAATTAAAGATACCACAGAAAGTGAAAACACAGGCCACAGACTAGGAAAAGATATTAGTATCTTGTATAACTGACAAAGGATTAGTACTTAAAACAGATAAAGGATGTTTATAGATCAATCTTTTAAAGAAAATGTCCATAGTAAGGAAAAGGTGGAAGTGGGCAAAAGATTTTAATAGGCAACTTACATGAAGAGGAAACCTGAATGGCTAATAAACATAAGGAAAAGTACTTGTTCTTACTAGTAACTAGGAAATGAAGTTAAGACCAAAATTTGATTCCATTTCATGCTCATCAGATTGGCAGAATTTTTAAGTCTCAACAGACCAAGTATTGGCAAGATTGTAGCATAATGTAAATTCTTATATATGACAAGTAAGAGTATAGATTGATAGAGTTACTTTGGGGAATAATTTGCCAATATTAGGTAAAATTGAGATTGACCACACTCTTCAACCTATCTAGAGAAATTCATGCAAATGTGTATAAGGAAGTACACAGCATGGTTATTGCAGTTTTTTTTAATAATGGTAAATGGTTAGAAATATTCACCAGCAGAAAAATGGATAAATTGTTGTATATTAACAAAATGAAATGTTGTGCAGCTGTTGGAAATGAAAGAACAAAATGGATGCACCTTAAAACCAATAATGAAGGAAAAGAGTAGGTTGCATGTTACCCTTTACATAGAGATTGGAAACATGAAAAACAATACTATTTATTGTTTATAGATACAGACAAAACTAAATTCAGGCCAGAATATTTTTGAAACTCTTGAAGTGACCTGTATATCACATTAGTCATATAGCAGAAAGAATATTTAAGTATTAAATAATTATATTATCATCCCAGCTCTTTTACTAACAACAAAGTTACTTATCTTTTCCTTGCAACAGCAACCTTACTGTAAAATTCAAGTAATGAAATCATTCAAAACAATTGGTTAAGGGATCCTCTCCTAGCACCTAAACCATTCCCTGAGTGTATGTTGCTGAAAATTATCTTCACTCTTCCAATTTAGTGTTCCCTTCATTCTAAATTCTATAGTTCTTTCATTTAGTATGTTAAAATTTGAAGGCACTGTTTTTTTGTTTTGTTTTGTTTTGTTTTGAGGCGGAGTCTCGCTCTGTCGCCCAGGCCGGAGTGTGGTGGCGCGATCTTGGCTCACTGCAAGCTCCGCTTCCCGGATTCACGCCATTCTCCTGCCTCAGCCTCCAGAGTAGCTGGGACTACAGGTGCCCGCCACCACGCCCAGCTAATTTTTTGTATTTTTAGTACAGACGGGGTTTCACCATGTTAGCCAGGATGGTCTCGATCTCCTGACCTTGTGATCCGCCCGCCTCAGCCTCCCAAAGTGTTGGGATTACAGGTGTGAGCCACCGCACCCGGCCGGCACTGTATACTTTAAGTTTGTTTATATTTTGTACCAAGTTCAAATTATGATAATATAGATGTGGCTCTTAGGGCAAAGTGCCAGAAGAGCTATAAATGCCAAATACTGACTCTACATTTGTTACCTTTAGATAGTCAGGCTAGATTAACTGCAGAAACTAAAAGAATGAAGAGTTTCAAAGAAGAAATATGGAGCTAATAGTACCAAAAGAACCGTGTTTTCATTTTCAGGATTTCTTATATTTACACCAAGGTTACCTTAAAGACATGAATTCTTTCTTCTCTTTAATTCTTCTTTCATATTCATATCGCATGTCGTTTTTTTCATTACACTTTCTGAACTTTATTCTATTCCTTAAAAGGTGTCAGAATTCAGGTTGGGAATACAGCGTTTGCTCTCTAATTATGCTTTTGTCCCTTCCCTCATGGAGAAAGAATAACTTTTTGGCTTTTGCCACTGTGATTCTATTACACTAATGTCAAGACACCCACAGTTGTATAACAGATGAGATTTATATGTAATTCTAAAAATATATTTGCTAAAAATGAGAAATCAGTCTCAAAGAAGTTGACAGTGAACACTAGTCCAGGCCTTACTGACTTTATTCTCAAAGTACTATAATCTTTGTTTTCATATATTTGGAATCGGTGAACACAATGGAAAGCATTGCTCTTAAGATAGAGTAACTCTGACATTTGAGACTTTAATGCATATGTTCATGACGTATTTGTTTCCATGGCAGATCAGTGGCTTGTTACTAGAAGGATGTAGTTTTGATGGAAATCAACTTTCTGAAAATCAGCTTGATTCTCCCAGTGTGTCATCAGTGCTCCCTTGTTTTATGGGCTGGATTCCACAGGTAATACATTTTTAACAAGCACAAGTTTTAATTATATCAGTTCTCTCTTAGATTTTATCTTTTCAAGAAGACATTCTTGGCCTGTGTATTTTTGTTTGCTTTCTAATCTCACCTGCATTTGAACAAATTTGCAGTCAAAAGTACTTTATCCTTTATCATGTTTAAGATGCACAAGACATTTGAAAACCTTGATTTTGTTATAGAAAGAATAACATAGTATTAATTTCTGGAGAGTTTATAGCCTGGTAATAAAAAAGCCTTTAATGATAATAAGAACTACCATGTGTTGCATTCCTCTTATTTTCAGCAATGTGTGCTAGGTACTTTATATGCTTTACCTAAAATCCTCCTCAGAGCAGCCATGCAAGGCAGATATTATTATTCCCACTTTCAAATGAGGAAACGTGCTCACGCAGGTTAAATGACTTCTCGTAGTTAGCTACACAGAAAGTGATAGAATTAAGGTGTTAATAGATGTATGGCTTTGTATCACACAATGTCATTATGCAGCTGATAGGTGGATGAAGAAAACAATCTTAAAGACTTATTTAGTTAACTTTTTTCCTTTCAAAACCATTATTGAAAAACTTTCAACAGTAGAACTTGGGGTATACATGTCTTTCAAATAGGACATAGTTGTAAAGAAGCACATAACTTTTTCTTAATAAAGTTAAGAATGCACATATGACTACATGTGAATAAACTTTAAAGTTCTGATTCTGTATCTAATGAGCAACAAAACTATTTCATGTATTGCTTACTACAAGAAAAATGAGCTTTCTCATTGGGAAATAATGCATTGAATTTTCGAGTTATTGTCATTCTCCTTATAAAATAAAAATCAAATGCACCAGAGTATTTATTTAAGGAAAATCTTAAAAAGTGATAGCAGTTAGCAACATTGCCAAGACAGCTATAAGAGTATCCTCTGACCTAAAAGAGCATATGTTTCTGTCAAAATTCCCTATTTTTCCCCCATATCAGCTTCATTTTCTCCAAAATTAGAGTGACTATAAGATAAAGGAGAGAGAAGAGACTGAAAGAATCAATGTTTACTTCAATCTTGCTGTTAATTCCTATAAGAATTTTCTACAAAAATTTGGTAAATTATGAATGACACATTTTTCTCTTAGGTGTGTAAATTAAATTGAAACTTATATACAAAAGTTAAGGTTGGAATTTGTCAAGTGTTGTGAATATAATATACAAAATTGTTTAGGATGGCAGAGATAAATTCCAATGAATTTAAATTATATAAACTACTAATTCTCTGGAAAATAAAATCCATATAATGATCATGAGGAGGAGAAAAAAAAAGTAGGGCGAGTATAAACACGTTCACTTGAGGAAAAACCCAAACAATAAAAATAGAGCTTGAAGAGCAACTAAGAATAAATATAGGAGAAAATGACCTGGAGTCATACCCACGTACTGAACGCAAATCAGGAATGCAGTGCTGTCATGGACAAAGCCAATCTGTTACCAGGTTGTATGAAAAGCAATGTGACTTTACAAGACTAGGAATTGATAGCTTGGCAATATTTTACTTTGTGTATTATTTCTATCCAGTTTTATTTGTCATACTTCTGAAAAGTCAGGATTGGAATAAAAAGCTAATTTAATTTGAAAAATAGCTCATATAAAGAGAGGTAAAATAAATAGAGCATTTATCCTATAGAAGAGATGACTAAAAGTTAATATGAACTTTTTACTCTTTTTCTTCTTATTATTATTATACTTTAAGTTTTAGGGTACATGCGCACAACGTGCAGGTTTGTTACGTATGTATACATGTGCCATGTTGGCGTGCTGCACTCATTAACTCGTCATTTAGCATTAGGTATATCTCCCAATGCTATCCCTCCCCCGACCCCACAACAGTCCCTAGAGTGTGATATTCCCCTTCCTGTGTCCATGTGTTCTCATTGTTCAATTCCCACCTATGAGTGACAACATGCGGTGTTTGGTTTTATGTCCTTGCGATAGTTTGCTGAGAATGATGGTTTCCAGCTTCATCCATGTCCCTACAAAGGACATGAACTCATCATTTTTTATGGCTGCATAGTATTCCATGGTGTATATGTGCCACATTTTCTTTTTTTTTTTTTTTTTTTTTGAGACGGAGTCTCGCTCTGTCGCCCAGGCTGGAGTGCAGTGGCGTGATCTCGGCTCACTGCAAGCTCCGCCTCCCGGGTTCACGCCATTCTCCTGCCTCAGCCTCCTGAGTAGCTGGGACTACAGGCGCCCGCTACCACGCCCAGCTAATTTTTTGTATTTTTAGTAGAGACGGGGTTTCACCGTGTTAGCCAGGATGGTCTCGATCTCCTGACCTCGTGATCCGCCCACCTCGGCCTCCCAAAGTGCTGGGATTACAGGCGTGAGCCACCGCGCCCGGCCTGTGCCACATTTTCTTAATCCAGTCTATCATTGTTGGACATTTAGGTTGGTTCCAAGTCTTTGCTATTGTCAATAGTGCCGCTATAAACATACATGTGCATGTGTCTTTATAGCAGCATGATTTATAATCCTTTGGGTATATACCCAGTAATGGGATGGCTGGGTCAAATGGTATTTCTAGTTCTAGATCCCTGAGGAATCGCCACACTGACTTCCACAATGGTTGAACTAGTTTACAGTCCCACCAACAGTGTAAAAGTGTTCCTATTTCTCCACATCCTCTCCAGCACCTGTTGTTTCCTGACTTTTTAATGATTGCCATTCTAACTGGTGTGAGATGGTATCTCATTGTGGTTTTGATTTGCATTTCTCTGATGGCCAGTGATGATATTTTTCTGTAAGATTTTCTCCTGGGCTTTTACACTTGTACATGACATGTAATGGAAGAATTTGTTAGTGCTTCCCCACCTCCTTTTTCCCCTTCTTTCTTTACAGTGAGCCTCCTCCTTTTCCTGTAATCATACTACTTTCAGAATGTCTGTCCCATATCAGCTAAGAAGGAAAGAACATGAGATCTACTGCTAAGTGTTTCAGTACACAAAATTCTCTAGTTCAGCAGACCTAAATTGTAGTCCAAGTTTCCAAGCTTATGAATTAGGTGATTTAGATAAGGTACCTAACTTCACTGAGCCAGTTTCCTCATTTGAAAATGGACATAATAATGTTTCTGTAGGATCATGCTGAGGATTAAATATGTTTGTGTGTGTGTAAAGTACCTAGCACAGTGCTTCATACATGGTAAGTCAAATTTATCCTGTTGTCAATAATTTAAACTTTTATAATGCTATAATGTTTTATCTTATTTCATATGGTACTTTTTAGTTTACCAGTACTTTCACTCATTATTAAGTTATTGTTGAGTTTTTATATACCAGATGTTATGCTGAACCCTGGGGTTACGAAGATAAACAGATTTCTCCTGCAGAGTCTTCCACCAACTGGGGAAGCAAATAAGCAAAGAGAGTACTACAGTTCAGAATCATTAGTGCAATTAGAGAGGTTTATATAAAGCGCTTTGACAGATGAGGGAGGCTTCAACTCTACCATGTGTGAACAATGAGGGAAAGTCAGATGACCTCGCTGAGAGAGGTGGCAGCTTCTCTTGAACTGTTACTTGAACTTTAGTAATAACAGTTTAAGGACAAATTCAAAAAAGATAGGGTAACAAGGCATTCCAGACAGAAGTAGCAGCATATGTAAATATATGCAGATAGAAAAGAGCTTAGGATATTCTGGGAACAGCAAGTATTGTACATCTGGAGCATAAAGTTCATATGGAAGAATGGTGGGGGATGCGGCCAGAAAGGAAGGCCAAGACCAAGTATGAGAAGCTGAGTAGCCATGCCAGAGTTTAGACCACCTTATGGTCAGTAGGAAGCCATCAAGAATTTAGAACAGGGCCAGGCATGGTGGCTCACACCTGTAATCCCAACACTTTGGGAGGCCAAGGCAGGAGAATCACTTGAGCCCAGGAGTTAGAGCCTGGCTTGGGCAACATAGCAAGACCCCATCTTTATTAAATAAAAAAAGAATTAAAAAAAATTTTTTTTAAAGAATTGAGAACAGGAGTATGGTAAGATCAGATTTGTAGTTTTAGAAAATCGGTCTAGCAGTGAGTGGTTGGATAATAGATTGGCACACTGTGAGATACAATTATACCGGCATCTCATAACAATCCTATGGGTTTGGTACAGCAAATTTTCTATTTTTCTGATGAAAGGACTGAGAATCAGGTAAGTTAAATGACTTATGAGTTCCACAATGGTAGCATTAGTGTCCAGACAATCATAGTGAACAATTATTTGCACTGATTACATACCAAGCACTATGCAAGGTGTTTCAAATACAAGATATTAAGCTTTTATAAAAATTTTGAAATAGGAATTGTAATCTCCATTTTAAAGTAGAAAATGGAGGTTTAAAAGATTATGTTTTATTATATGATAATAATATAACTCAGAACTTTGGTAACTAAACATTTTTTTACACCAGAAGGAGGTTATTTCACAAATTATTTTCACAATATTATCTGACACCCAGTATCCCTGAGGAGCTTCGTTTCAACAGAAACTTGCCCACTAACCCAGTCATTTGCACAACACTGCTTTGAGTTAGGCTGCAGCTCCATTTTTCAAAGAACATTTTAGGTTGCAAAAGATTGAAGAACTTCAACATTGTTTCAGTATGTGGTGATACTTAAAAAAGGGTATCATCAATAAATTCTAAGACTTCTACTGGGGCATGAAGAGGAAGCTCTATCATTGCCTCTATTTGAAATGCAGTGTACTTTGTGAATTAACAAGATTGGAATGATGAATTCAAGGAAAAATGAAAATAAATAAAATACTGATGAAATATTTTTCTAGTATTTCTGTTTACCATTATCTATGTACTAAGATAATATAACTGACATTCACACTATTTATTCATTCATGAAACAGATTTTTTTTTTTTTTGAGATGGAGTCTCACTCTGTCTCCCAGGCTGGAGTGCAGTGGCTCCATGATACAGATTCTTAAAGTTACTCCAGTTCCAGTTCAGTGCAGTATTTTTGGTTAAATTAATATTGGTTCAAATTAAGATATAGCTAGAGGATTTTACCCAGAAAGCATTAGCTTTTTCCAGTGCATTTCTTAACATGTTTCTATATATCATAATAATTCTCTATGAAAAATGATTCAGTAAACAAACTTAATAAACACAATATTCCCTCCCTTGGAAAGTCTTATATTAACAGCTCTGAGAAGTCCCAAAGATTACTTACCACACAACCTTCTCATGCACCTACACCCTATGCTCCATCAGGATCTAATATTCCACATAGTATGATTTGGTCAACACTGCTTTATGATGAAGACCAGTCTCAGTGATGCCCTTCTGGCATTCCACAGGAAGTCAGTTTGCCTTTGCTCTATCTTCCTGTAAATAATGCTCCTGAGAGTTTATCAGCCCCACAGTAACATAGTAGTCCTGAGCCAGCCTGAACCCATGAGGCTGGATCTTCTGATAGGCACAATTGACAATTCAGCTTCAGAAAAAAATTTATTCTCAGAGAAAATAGAACGATAAAATATTTACACAAGCTACTCAGGAAAACAATCATTACTTTATATTTTGTATAGATGTTAAAATATCACATATATCAGAAGATATGTGTTGAAAGTTCTGCCTTCTATACACTCTGGTTTGAAAATAACAAATATTTGACTAACATATTTTGTATGTTATTTTTTTTCTTCAAGGACTTATTATGAAAGTAATGATGTTATCACTATATTGTTGAAAAATCAGGGAAGTATATCTTTACCAATATACATTTTGAAACCTAGCTAGACATTCTTAACAGAACAAAGTCAGAGTATTCATTGGTAGCAAGCTGTTTTGTTTCCTATTTTGAGATTTGTTTTCCCCAGAATTGCATCACTAAATTGTGCTACTTGTACATACATTAGAACTCCGATTTCCTATCATTTCCTCTTCTAAAAAAGAACTGTTCATTGACTTGATTATAAACATTCAGAAAGCATGTGTTAAAATAAGTTGGACTGTGCATAGACTGATGAATATATTTTGTTTTGTCTTCATATGTGTTTTGTTATGAAATTTAATTGAAATTGACCAAATAGCTAATATGAGTAACCTAATAATTTTGTTTTCATTGTTTGGTTTTGCTTTTCCTTGCTTTCTTTGGTTTGCAAACTAAGTGATATCTAATATGGTAGTCCCTCTGTATCTGCAATTTCAGTTACCCACAGTCAGCAAATAAATGAATATAGTACAATAGGTATTTTGAGAGAGAGAGACCATATTTGCATAACTTTATTATTATGGTATTGTTACAATTATTCTATTTTATTATTATTTATGTTAATATCTTACTATACCTAATGTATAAATTAAACCTTATCCTAGATATGTATGTTTAGGAAGAAACATAGTATATATAGGGTTTGGCACCATCCGCAGTCTCAGGCATCCATTGGGGCCTTGGAATGTATTCCCCACGAATAAGAGGGGACTACTGAGTCACCATTTTGCCTTTGAAAATTGCATTGTCTTCTTTCAAATAGTAGTGTATTGCTTGCTATTGGTAGAATGTATGTTTTTAAGTCATTTTGCCCAAGGCATGGGCAAATTTTGTTGTGAGACATTCAGGCTTTTCTTGGACACTTTAAGAAAGCAGAAAAATTATGCAAGATGTTTATTCACATAAAACAATTTTTATTTATGAAAAGCTAATTGATTCAAATGAGTGTAAAATTTCAAATTTTAGCCTCATTATTGAACAGAACTGGACCAGTTTGTTTTAATAAAGATATGGTTTATGAACACATCAACCATTTTAGAGTAATCAATCACAATTTATAGATTTTGAATTACTATAATTGCACAAAACTTTGGAGGAAATATAATGTGAATTATTTGAAGTCTTCCTAATATATCTCCTTTTCTGCATTAATTGAACACAGGGTGTTTGTTCATAGTTATTAATAAAATTTTAGTTTCATCCAAATACTTCAGCCCAACAGTGTCTTATGTTTTGCCTGTTAAACATATTAAAGAGGGAATTAGGTCATAATAATTTAATTCAGTTAAGGAGTATTCAAAGAACTTCTATATACACAAAACATTGTGCTAATATAATAGTGAGAATGCCAAAAATACTTGTCCCTGCTTCTACTGTGAGCATTTATTTATTGGAGACTTAAGAGCAAGTGTATTTAACTTTTTTACAGAAGTAACATTTACCACTGAAGAGATTTTGAGAAGTGACAAAATATCAAGAAGCCACTGTATTGCTTTGCTTTAAAACACTAGGTTTTGAAAGAAAGATTTGTACCCTGGCTGTAAGACAAACAAAGCCTACAACTAAAAGATTTGGAAGAATTTGGAAATATATACAAAAACTAGTAAACTGTTAGTGAATATGCAAAAAATCAACTTTAAGTTGATAATAATCAGCATTATTAAGTTCCTAATTTAAAGAGAAATAGTCTTTACATCGATATAGAGAAAATCTCCTGACTAGAAAGGAATAAAATTGTAAAACATTTCATTGTGGTGTTTCTATTTCAGTTTTGATCATAGAAGTAATGGAAAACAAAGCAAATATCAGGTGTTGGAAAAAGATAATTTAAGACCTTTCCCAGGATTAAAAATAGGCAATCATAGATTCAGATCACTTCAGTCTAACAAATATGTGATCTTTGTCTGCTCTTTGCCAAAGAATGTAAAGGAATGCTTGCACTAGGCTTTACCTTTTAAGATCGGCTAAGGAGTCATGACAATTACAGGTTTTTATTCCTAAAGCTTTGCCATCTAAGCAGAATTGAACAAGAGGGAAGAGATTAGTCAGTGACTGATAAAAGTTGAAAATTCTCTTTATCCCAAATCCCACATTTTTTTTTCTGAAGTTCAACTGAGGATTTACTCTCTCCATGAATCACTGTTAGGTTAACATATCCCAGAGTAGCATTTTCCTTATTTTGATTTTCTGAAGTATATATTTTCCGAAAACTTATATTCTAGATATTTGATATGTGTGTATTTTGTTTCCTAAAGTAAAAATTCAAAGGAGATTATTTTCTCTATTTGTCTATGTACTGAAATGCTTAGCCTTTACAATTCTAGGCACAATATTAGCATATAAAGTGCTGTTAAATGAATAGCTGAATAACTGACAAGCTCATCAGTGCAAACAGATAATTAGAAAAATTTAGGACAGATGGTGTTTTTATCTATTTGGGAATGATTTTACCTAGAGAATATGTCTTGTTATATGTAAATATATGTAAATCAGGTTAAGTTTTAAGAATGTTAGGAATGAATAATTTTTTGGGGGACATACTGATTTATATCAAGGGCCAGAAGAGTCAGAGCAGTTGTTGGTGTGTGGGTATGTGTGTGGGCGGCGGAGGGAGAGAGACAGAGAGAGGAGCAGGATTGGAAAAGATAATGTAAAGTTCATATAATGCCCATTTAGGCTTAAAAGTAGAATGTCTTAATTTTCTATGAAAGAAAATTATTTTATTGCTATCATAACACCATTTAAGAGATGTAGTAGCTGCCAAAAAGCTGATTGTTTTCTAGTCGATTTGAGAATTAGCAGGGAATAAGGAAAAGGCAGTCCAAAATTAGAGACATGTGGATAAATAATACTTATATCTGGAGCTCTTTAATATGACATCTGATTCTTTCCACATCCTGTGAGGTGGGCAAGTGTCATTTGTCTTTCTATAATAGTGAAACTGATGTTCAGAGAGTAACCTCTACAGGGTCAGGAGCTCCTAGACAAGTACTCCAGAGCCTGAAAATAATTTATTTCCATAAATGATATTGTGTTCTATTTTGCAAAGTAACAGAATAAGAGACATTAGTTGCTAACATTCATATACTAGAGTGTTTTGTCAACTGTAGTATCTGTGACGACTTTGCCACTTCCTAACTAGGCTACCATGGGTAAATTCTCTGTGGGCTTCTGATGTGTCACTTTTGTAATATTTTAAAATGGGTCTAGCTTGTCTCTTAAGTTCCATTCCAACTCTGCAAAGTAATAATTAATTGAATAAAATCATATAAATTCAGTAAAAATGCTAATCCTATATTTGAATTGGAAATACAATTATGAACTCATGATGTTTTTCTTTTAAAAATACATGATTTCTAAGCTCCAGTCACTAAAACATCCTAGAATTAAAATTATCAATTGGCCGGATGCAGTGGCTCACGCCTGTAATCCCAGCACTTTGGGAGGCCGAGGCACACGGATCACGAGGTCAGGAGATGGAGACCATCCTGGCTAACACAGTGAAACCCTGTCTCTACTAAAAATACAAAAAAGTGGCCAGGCGTGGTGGCAGGTGCCTGTAGTCCCAGCTACTTGGGAGGCTGAGGCAGGAGAATGGCGTGAACCCGGGAGGCGGAGCTTGCAGTGAGCCGAGATTATGCCACTGCACTCCAGCCGGGGTGACAGAGCAAGACTCCATCTCAAAAAAAAAAAAAAAAAAAGATCAATTATTCCTAGCACCCAAATTATGGTCTCTAATACCATTTCTCTTGAAAGAAACTAGGAATCATCAGATTAATGACTAATTTCTAGGGCAGGAAATACAAAAGATGAACTTGTATAATAATACTTGTCATACTAGAAAGGCAGTGAAACTATTGAAGAGACAACTGGGGACGTATCAAAACTCAGGAGCCAACTTAAAAAGTTCCCCCTGAGCAAAGACTGACAATTTGAACACCAATGCAGTAGCGATTGCGTTGCATTAAAGCACATCATATATGTTTAAACCCACCAGTTCATAATACCATTTTTTAAAAAGAAGGGGTGGTCATTGATCACCTTTGGAGTGTGCTAGGAAACATTCACTGTTTTGAAAACACATAAAGGGAAATAGGCATTTATCTAGTTTTTCTTATATGAACTGCACCTCATGGTAATAAAAAAATTGATAAGTGGAAGTTTCTCTTTATAGACATATTTCTGCTTGGAATAAGGAATGATAGATTACCCCTTGTGTAACCTTGAATGAAAAGTGATTATCAGTGGCCTCTAATAGCCAAAAGAGAGAGACAACCAGACATATGCTGCTTGATGGAAACATCTAGTACCACCTATGCGGTATTTTCCAAACATTGAGTCTGAGCTCACCTCTAGATCCAGTTTATAGGAATACAAGGAACAGACAGAGCAACGTGATACCATGGGAACGTAACCCAAAAAAGAATGTGGGAAACTATTTGGTATAGTTTCTTCTGCAAACAAATTGCTAGGAAAAGAGGAGGAAAAGCTTACAGATTTAGGAGACTTAAGAGACATTTCAACAAACTGCAAAGCATAGGCTTCATTTAAATTATGATTCTAACAGAAAAACTCCTTAAAACAGGAGATGAGATAATGGATGTGTGATGATATTAAGGAATTATTGGTAGTTTTCTACTGTGTGATAATACATGGTTCTATTTTATTTATAGAGATATATATGTAAATATTTATAGGTGAAATTTTGTAATTGTAAGGTGCTGTTCAAAATACTCCAATGTTTGGGGCTAGGGAGAGGTTGTAAATAAAACACGATAGGCCATGTGTTTCATTTTGTTGCAGGGGGATGATAGGGGTTTATCATATTAATTTGAAACATTTCATAATATAATATTAATATGTTTGTTTCCTTGGTTATCTAATAATCTGTTTCCAAATAGTGTATTGCTTTATTTTAAAACAAGTTATTTTTTAAACAGGATGCATGTGGTCCATATTCTCCAGATGAGTGCATCTCTTTGCCTGTTTACACAAGTGCTGAAAGGGATCGTGTGGTTACCAATATTGATGTTCCATGTGGGGGCAACCAAGACCAGTGGATTCAGTGTGGAGCAGCTCTATTCCTAAAAAATCAGTAGAATCTAATGACAACAAAAGCCATCTTCACAAAAGGGAACATTGATTCTTTAAGCTTTAAATTAAACATGTGGTCAGTCTACATTTGAAATGTTAGTTCAAAATATTAACATATAGTTACCTTACGTTGTTGATGTCATTGAAATTTTAATGTGTAAAAGCAGCACTGTGCATCTTTTAAAGTAATAAATTAATGGAGTTATTGTTAAAACAGAGTATTCTTTTGACAACATTAAATATTTCTGTGAGGAAGTTCACTTTTCCAGTGGCTCAAAAATTTGTTTTAGGTCAGAGATTTTAAGTGGTATATTAATCAATAATAAGTATTTTGGCTGTCATTTGTGTCATAATTATTTAATAAAAGAGCATTCATAATTTTTGCAGTCTTCCCATGACTCTTTTTACATACTGAAGAATGTATTATAAAGTTATAATGAATGTATAAAAGTATCAACATGAATATAATTATACTATGCTAATTATAATATACAAATATATAATTATTGTCATTATAATTATATACTTATAACTAATATCTTAAGGTAATTCAAATAGGAATAATTCAGGTGACATAATAATGGAGGATAAATTCTGGTTATTAAACATTCAGCTTTTTTGTGTTTTTGTTGTTTTTTGAGACAGGGTCTCACTCTGTTGCCCAGGATAGAGTGCCGTGATGCAATCACGGCTCACTGCAGCCTCAACTTCATAGACTCAATCTATCCTCCTATCTCAGCCTCCTGGTACCTGGGACTACAGGATACACCACCCTGCCTGGCTAATTTCTTTATTTTTTTGTAGAGATGGGGTTTCGTCATGTTTCCCAGGCTGGTCTCAAACTCCTGCACTCAAGCGATCCACCTGCCTTAGCCTCCCAAAGTGCTAAGATTACAAGTGTGAGCCACCACACCTGGCCTGTATTTTTTATAGGAGCTATTATTTTAGCTCTGCAAGATTCCCCGAAATCTAAGGAACCAAAAATACTGTTCAGTTGAGTGATAGACATTTTAGTATCCTATGAAGTTTTTTGCAGCTCTATCCTTGCAGCAAACAAATTCTAAGAGCTGAGGCTTATATTTTTGATAGTTATTTAAAACAAGTCGTATTAATGAAAAGTTATATACTTAGAGGAGAAACTAAAGATAAAATGGAAAACATTTTTAGAAGAATATATTTAAATATATACTTTAAAGGAATATATTTAAATGTATATATTTAAATATATTCTTTTAAAAATATGTTTTTCAGGGCTTGCTGTTGACATTACAAGATCAGCTAGGAAGGGAAAAGCATGGACGAATACACATGGAACATTTTTGTGGGCCGTGTCTGGAAATGTCACACATCATTATGTTTACATTCCATTAGAGAGAACTTAATTACATGGGTATACATAATTTCTAGGGTGGCTGGGAAATGTAGTCAGCTGGGTGCTCAAAAAGAGAAGAGGATGGAGGGCTAGCTAGCTCTTTCTACCACATCCCCATCCAGTGAAAAATTTTAATTCATTACAGAAATGCATTCAGTACAATGACATAAAATTACTTAATAAAACAGCATAGGTCTTTAATATGATGCAAACCTCATGCTTATGAATTTTTGCATTAATATTCAGCAAAATAAGCCAGATACTGGCCAGATTCCAGAAATATGAAGATAGATAATACAGTCTCTGCTCTTGAGAGATGTAAAAGCTGATCGGACAGTGAAATATGTAAAAACAGTCTCCACACTGGAAATGTTTTAATCTGATATTAATATTGCTATACCACCAGCTTTTTTGGTTAAATTTGGGAAACAATACGTTAAAAATGCCCATATAGAGAAAAATCATAGCACAATGAAATAAGAGTTACGTGGCACGGTAGCAAAGGGCTGTGGGATTCCAGGGGAAGGAGTAACTAATCAAAAATTATTAGTAACAGTAGGCTTCTTTTTCTCTTTTTTAAAAAAACTTACTTTGAAAATATTTTACAAAGAATAAATAAATTAATTGCCTTCCTCAAATGAACAAATAGTAGATGTTACGGTGTTTGCTTTAGACTTTTTTTTAAATATCAAATTTTAAAAATTGTTTCAAAATCAGAGTCCTTCACATTCCCTTCAGCAGAACTTACATTTCTTCCTCCAAAGAGACACCCACTAACCTGTATTTGTTACCTACACAGTACATGTTTTTAATATATAACCAAAAATAATGGGAATTTTTTTTTAATTAATGGGAGCTGCAAGGAGCCTCTCTAAAGCTTCAGAAGGACACAGTATGTGAGGTTCTTAATCCATTAGAAGCAACGAACGACAGTTTTCAGTCCTCAGAGACCACAGATGTTGGAATGGCCCCAAACAAAATACATCATAGCCATGTATTTGGTAAATTCAATATGACAATTTGCAAAATAAAAATCTTGGCTAGCCAGGAATTGAAGGGACTTTTCACAAATAATGGATATCTATGAAAAACCTATAGTAAAGATCATTTTTAATGAGGAAACAGGGTATTCACTTTAAAATGAACAAGACAAAGCTCATCACTTCTATTCTACACTGTTTGGAGGTCCTAGACAGCACAGAATGACAAGAAAAAGGCAGAATTGAAAAGGCAAAGACAAATACAAAAAAATACGTTCAAGGAGAAGAAAATATCAGCATTCACATACTTCTTCCCATCAGCCCTTTGTGCAGCTTTCGGTTTTGGCAAGCTCACACATGTATACATCAAAATAAAAATTTTAAAGGGAAGGAGTTGAAATTTAACTCCCTGTGTTAAATATTCCTAACCAATAATTATTTGGGGGTGTTATTCGTTATTCTGAGACCTTCTGCTATAATTTCTGAAAAAGATATGAAGACTAAAGAAAATAAAATTCACTCCAGTTACTTGGGGGCATCTTCTTCCATGTTATTTCTATGTATTTACTTCCATTGTGTCAAAGTCTGGATGAGTTATCATTTCCCACCTATCTTAGGAAGCTGTGAGCACAAAAGAGCCCTGTCAGGAAGGCGGCTACAGAGCACGCGAAGTGTGAGACTGCATTTGACCTTTGGGAGACACAAAAAGATAGAAAACAAAGTACTACAATACGAAGAATATTTAATTCAAGAAAAATCAGTCATTTCACCTCAATGTTGACCCTCTTGCACACTAAGCATCTTAAGAGCAGGAAGTATACGTTTCATGTTTTTGTTTATGGCACTTGCTTTTACTGGAGCTCAACACACATTTATTGAGTCAGTGACTAAAAATTGTTTCCAGACAACTTATTCATCAGATTTGTCTCCCAATGATTTTAGATTGCTCCCAGAATCAAACCCATCCTTAAAGAATGAGTACATTTTCATCATTGAGGATAGTTGGAGAAGGCTTTCTTCAAAGGTTCTCATGGAAACTTGTAAAAGAAATTTCAAACATCTCAGCAAGGTTGACATCATTGGACTGCGCCTCCATGTGATCACTTTGAAGAAAACAAATCCTTTGGTTGTATAGTCCTTCAATCAAAAAATCTTTGGGGGCCTGGCACGGTGGCTCACGCCTGTAATCCCAGCACTTTGGGAGGCCGAGATGGGTGGATCACGAGGTCAGGAGATCGAGACCGTACTAGCTAACACGGTGAAACCCAGTCTCTACTAAAAATACAAAAACATTAGCCGGGTGTGGTGGCTGGCGCCTATAGTCCCAGCTACTCGGGAGGCTGAGGCAGGAGAATTGCTTGAACCCAGGAGGCAGAGGTTGCAGTGAGCCAAGATCATGCCACTGCACTCCAACCTGGGCGACAGGGCGAGACTCTGTCTCAAAAAAAAAAAAAAAAAAAAAAAAATCTTTGGAAATGAAAAGGATCTTAGAGATTGGCTGGGTTTCTGTTTTATTTTTACTTTACAATCATGCCTTCCTAAATGCTCACAAGTCATGCCTTGTAAACTTAACATTTTAACTAGGAGAAAAATCAATTATCAGAGAAAGTTTCATGGAAGAGGTGGACTTCATGCTGGACCATCAGGGAATCTATAAGGAGTGGACGTGTACCTACCAGGGTCCAAAAGCTCAAACCAGTCCACCTCAGTACATCTGCTACCATATATTAAGACTGCAAATTTCACACTGAAAAATAAATGTGCTCCAATAGTTAAGTTATCAATGGAAGGACAGGAAAAATAAACCCAATCTAAGGGGAGATAAAAAGTAAGCTTACTGAGAACAACTGTATACCTACAGTGATATTGTCCATGTATGTAAACATGGCTATCAGCTATTTTTTTTTTCAAAAATAAAGAGAAAAACAAGTGTCAACCAAAATATTATGCATAACCATTATAAATTCTGATTATATTGTGCCTAAATTTTCCTTCCCCTTTTTTAGTTCCTGAACACCGTTTCCGAAGGGATTAAGGCAATAGAAACCTAATAAGATAAAAGCAGAGACAAGAAGGTGGAATGTGTTAAGAATCAACACAATAGATAGAAAGATGGTCTTCAATTTCTCCCTGTTTTCGAAAGTGTATTACTTATTGTTTAGCAAAGTAAGAATAAAGAATAAAACCATGTTTAAGTTTTATGGGAAAATTACAAAGTAATGAACATACCAACTTAAACCACATAGAAAAAAAAAATGGAATCAAATTATAGCCTAAATGCAAAATTTGATTATTAAAGTCAGTGACACCTGACTTTTAGAAGTTAGCTTCGTTTCTATTTGAAATTAATCATTATTAAAATAGGAATTTATGCGAACGTAACTGATTCTACTAGCAATGGCGATATGCTTAACAATGGGGTGGCTGCTCACTGATTTTTAATTTAAAGATGCTTCCCTGCATGTAAAGCACAACTCTATGTTAGTCACTGCTGCTTGTCTCCCAGTGCCCATTCTCCCCTCCCACCACAGTCAGAAAACTTATAATGTTTAACTGAACAAATGCATACTCAGAATAAAAACTGAAATTCCTTATCTCCCTTACATTCAAGTGTGGCCATGTGACTCATTCTGCCAAAGAATGCGAGCACAAATATCCTATGGCAGCTTCCAGGGTCATTCTTTATAGGATGTGGCCCATATACCATTTTCCTTCATCTTCATCTCCTCTACTCTGCTGCCTGCAACACCACCATCTTGGACCTCAGTCTCCGAGGACTTTGTCAAACAGATACCACCCTGGACTATTTAACTCTGAATTTCATTTATACAAGAGAGATTTTCCAACCTTAGATGGGGTGGATAAATGCTAGCTGGCTGGTGGTGTGGACAGACAAGATCTACAGCCCTCAGACAGTCCCTCCAAAGCCAAGGATGAGACCCAAATATTTCAACTGAACTAGGAACCCAAAGTTAGAGGCACTTTCAACCTGTGCTCTCTAATACAAGTCCCACTTGGCAAGGGAAAGCAATAATTGTAAACAAAACGGTCTCTCCAGGAACACCGTGTGCACCTTTGGGATGGTACTTTTTACATGGAAGCCAGTCATTAACCTGCCTCCCTCCCAAAACACTTCCACCTAATAGATGGTCACAGGAGAGCTGCAAGTGTTTAAAGTATCACCAGGAGGTCATTTCTCCCTTAGACCATTTCAGAGATCTCTCCAAAATGAATCTACCATTGGTTACTTGGTAGAGGTTCGCAAAATAACTGCTTCATTATTTATGTGCCCCTTGTGAGCAGCTTTCCCTGTAACTAAGTCATCCAATTCAAATAGATGGTATGAAATTTGTTCTTGATTTCAGCTGAAGTGATCAATGACACCACCTCAGCCCTGGAAGGCACTCAGTTCAGCTCCAACTCACTGTCTGTGGTTGTTTTGCTATATTTGTGATTCTGGGATAAGCATCTCTGAGATAAATTCTATTTGGTCTTAATATGATAATTTAGGCCAGGCGTGGTGGCTCACACCTGTAATCCTAGCACTTTGGGAGGCCAAGGCGGGCGGATCACGAGGTCAGGAGATCGAGACCATCCTGGCTAACATGGTGAAACCCTGTCTCTACTAAAAATACAAAAAATTAGCCAGGCGCAGTGGTGGGTGCCCGTGGCCCCAACTACTCGGGAGGCCGAGGAAGGAGAATGGTGTGAACCCAGGAGACAGAGCTTGCAGTGAGCCAAGATCGTGCCACTGCACTCCAGCCTGGGCGACAGAACGAGACTCCGTCTCAAAAAAAAAAAAAAAAAAAAAAAAGATAATTTAAAAAGAAAATGTTTATAACAAAATGTTAGAAAAAATATTTTGTACTATGTAATACAATATTACTATGTATTACTATGTAATACAAATATTATATTTGTGAATATATGTATGTATGTAGTATGTATCTCAAATTAGAAAGTGGTACTTTAAAATATTAAATGTTCATTATTTCTGAGTAGAGAGATGATAGGTAATTTTTTATTTTGGGCAAATTTTTAAATTTTTCAAATGCTGTAATGAGGATGCATTGCTTTTATAACCCAAACAAAACACTAGTTTTTAAAAATTAAAGTAAATATAAGCTTAAAAAGAGTCCATCAAAGTTAGCTTTTCACATTTCAAGACACTTCCCTTCAGAGTTTCTTTATTTGCAAACTTTTCAACGTATTTGTAGCTTGAATTGCTATTGAAGATGTTAATATACCTCAGCTCTTTGTAACTTCCAGTAAGGGTTTATTGGCATTTATACATAAGAGACATTTGATACAATTATCTTAGACCCAAAAGCAAACATGGCACTTCTAACTTGGCACATAGCTGCAATCAGAAATGTTTGCAATTTCACAGTTTAATATCTATAATAATGAGGAAACTGGTGAGTCAGCTCTTATATTGAGGCAAGAACCCTAGACTTGGAGTTAGGTCAGCAGCCTGCCAGTCTTAAGCTAGGCCCATCACTTTTGTTGTTCCTTCTGCATTTAGTTTTGTTTATGTATAAAATGTGGATTATAATTCTCATTTCCAAGTGCGATTTGAAGATCAAATGAAATTTAAGGTAGTGTTATATCTTCTTCATGGGACTGATGCAAATTTAAAAGCTAAGATTTAAAAAAATTATAAATCACAATTTTGTATAAAATACTATTTAGAAATAAAAATTTAAGTTGAGAACTTTTAAATTACCATGTTCTCAAAGCCTTACATTATCTAGTTTATGATTATGTTTCTAGTGTTAAAGATCCACTTTGTTTTCATAAGATGAACTACAGTTTATTCAAATAGCTGCCATTTGTAGAATTTTCAAAATCAATACTCTGTATATGACCAATAATAATGATGATGGCTTATATAGTTCTTACTTCATGCTGACATTGGCATTGCTGCAAGCAACTGATAGGTAGATACATACATGTTTATCACCACTCACCTCGTTATGTCCATTCCATTGATGAGAAAACTAAGACAGATTACGTAGCTAATAAATTGGCAAAGTGGCAAGAAAGAAAACTCTCTTTCAGCCCCCCCGCCCCACCCCCAGGAAAGAGCAAAGCGAGCAAAACGGAATTCTCTAACATATATCATTTGGAAGTTAGTATGCTAAAAGGAATGAGCAGGATTATTCCAGAACCACAAGTTGATCAATTCTTCATCTTGACAAATATTTACTACAGCGGTGCTTCTGGCAAGAAGATAAAATGAATTGACAGTGCTAGTCAAAATACTTGTTACATTACATATTTTCATTGAAGAGTCACCTCTATAAAACTTAGGAAGAGAATATGGGGGAGGAATGCTTTGAATTGTGAACTTAGCTCTCAGAACTATCAACTTAGCTTCCTTCACTGCAAACACGCAGCGCTCTCTGCATGCACAGGACTATCCCAGGGGCCTTGAGGGCTCTCAGATACCCTCATTCTTCACTGTATTATTTATAAAGAACACTGTAAAATATTTCAAACAGACAGATATGTGTAGTGGATATATATACTATAAAGAGTAATATAATGAACACTTGTACCTAGCATGCCGCTGAAGAGAGCTTTACCAACAAATACCGTTTAAACTGCCTGATGTATTTTCAGTATCTCATTTCCCATTCTCCACCCAGAGGCAACCATTACCCTGAATTTGGTTTGCTTAATTCCCATGGTTTGATGGTTATTTTTATGTGTCAACTCAACTGGGCTAATGGCTACCCAGATAGCTGGTAAAACATCATTTCTGGGTTTGTCTGTGAGGGTGTGTCTGGAAGAGATTTACATTTGAATCAGTAAACTGAATAAAGATCTGCCTCTACCAGCATGAGTGGGCCTCATTTAATTTGTTAAGGGCCCAAGCAGTATAGGAAGGCAGAGGAAGGGTGAATTTTCTTTCTTTGCTGGAGCTGGGCCATTCATCTTTTCCTGCCCTTGAACACTGGAGCTTCCTTGGTTCTCAGGCCTTCACACTCCAGGACTTAAACTAGTCTGTTCTTCCTCTTCCCCTAGTTTTTGGTCTTGGACTGAATTATACCACTGGCTTTCCTGGTTCTCCAACTTGCAGATGGCATATTGTGGGACTTCTTGGGGTCCATAATGTCATGAGCCAATTCCCATAATAATCCTCTCTTACATCTCTCTCTCTCTCTCTCTCTCTCTCTATATATATATATATATATATCCTATTGGTTCTGTTTCTCTAGAGAACCCTAATACACCTGGGGAGTGGGTTCTTCCTAGTTTTTCTGAATATGAATGAATCCCTAGACCATATTCTTCTACTTGACAAATATTTGCTTTTAATCTTAGACAGGCCCCATTGAGACAAGAATAATACAGGGTGTTTGTGCCTAGAATATTCTAGACAGCAGTTTCACATAACTAGCAAAAAGGAAACTGTTGAAATAGCTGCATAAGATAGGAACTAATAAGACCCTGAAAAACAGGATGTGGGTCAAGCTGGCTAAGACCAACTGGGCCCAACATGGCATTGGATTTGAGCTAGGTTTCACCTAGGACCTCATTATACACAAATTAACATACTCAACCACACACCCATCAGCACCATGACAGTTTCAGGAACACCCATATTTGGTGTAAAAATGTGGGACACCACAGCTCTGAGAAATCTTTACCTTCTTCCAGAAATCTTCATGAATATTCCATTCCTTGGTTAAAGCAACCCATAGACAGAAACCTCAAACCCCATTGTGCATGACTCACTCTCCTGAGTACACCTACAATCCCCTTTCTTGAGTATGTACTTTAACTTGCCAATAAATCTCCATACTTTCACCATTTTCTGACTAGTCCTTAAATTCCTTCTTGAGACAGTGTCAAGATCCTGGACACTGGCCAGGGTTGAGGTCCTACCAGCATCTGGGGACCTTGTCTAGCCCGCTGGTATCACCATCATGTTTGTATGGTTTTTATTTTTATGTAAATTATGTCTTGCTGTACATATTTTATGACTCTTTTTTTCTGTATGCACATATGAATTAACCACAATTTATCCAGTTTTCTCTTGAT
This sequence comes from Pan paniscus, assembly GCF_029289425.2. Taxonomy (NCBI): domain Eukaryota; kingdom Metazoa; phylum Chordata; class Mammalia; order Primates; family Hominidae; genus Pan; species Pan paniscus. Next base: position 104,287,616 of record NC_073258.2, read on the forward strand.
GAACATTTGAATTGTTCTAGTTTCTTACTACTACAAACTATGTGGCTGTAAACAGTAAGTTTCCTGACGTGCATTTACAAGACTTCCTGCAGGGGTCCCCAACTCACAGACCATGGACACATACAGGTCTATTAGGAGCCGGGCTACACAGCAAGAGGTGAGCAGCAGGTGAGTGAGCATTACCAGCTGAGCTCTGCCTCCTGTCAGATCAGCTGCAACATTAGGTTCTCACAGGAGCGTGAACCCTACTGTGAACTGCACCTCTGAGGGGTCTAGGTTGTGTGTTCCTTATGAGAATCTAATTCCTGATGATCTGAGGTGGAACAGTTTCATCTGAAAACCACCATTCCGTCCCCCACCCCTTAGCCCCAATCCATGGAAAAATTATCTTCCACGAAACTGGTTCCTGGTGCCAAAAAGTTTGGGGACCACTGCTCTATGGTATATACCTAATAGTGGAATCGTGGAATCTCCTGTAGGAAAACTGTCAACTTAATTAGATTACAATAAAAATTTTCTGTGTGGTTAAATGAGTTAACATATATAAAGTACTTGAAAGAGTACCTAGCACTGGTAAGCACTGTAATCATAACAAGATTTGAGTATGAACCAATACATAGTCCCACCAACAGTTTATATGAGTTCTTATCATTCTGCATCCTCATCAATACTTATATTTCTGCAAATCTGGGGTATAAAATGGCATCACATTTAATTTGCATTTTCCCAATTAAAGATAAGCAGTTTTTAATGTTTATTGTCCATTTGTGACTTTGTAACCACCCAATGGGTTCTTCCTGTCCACTGCACAGATGAAACCAATTCACTGTGACCATGGCATTGCAATAAAGAAAGAGTTAATTGACATGAGGCTGGACATGCCACATGGAAGATGGTATTATTAATCAAATTAGTCTCCCCCAAAATTCAAAGGCTAGGGTTTTTCAAGAATAGTTTGATAGGCCAGGGAGTCCACTTCTGGGTGGGGCCACAGGACTGATTTGGGGGTCCGGGTGGAGCCATTGTTCACTGGAAGTGTAAAATCCTGAAAAGACATCTCAAAAGGCCAATCTTAGGTCCCACAGTAACAATGTCATCTGTAGGAGTAATTGGGGAAGATACATATCTTGTGACCTCCAAAATAATGACTAGTGATTATTTATGTCTACAGCTTAGCAGAATTCAAGCTCCTCCTCTCTCTAAACTTGTCATCTTTCATTAGCTTTACAAAGGCAGTTTAGTTTGGGAAACGTCTATTATTTAAACTATAAACTAAATGTATCTTAAAGTTAGCTTGGCCTAAGCCCAGTGATGATTAAAGAAAGTTTGAAGGTTAAAGGCAAGATTGGGGTTGATTAGATCAGATCTCTTTCACTGTCATAATTTTCTCACTGTCATAATTTTTGCAAACGTGGTTTTAATTTTTGTCTGTGAAGTGCTATTACCTTTTGCCCTATTTTTTCTGTTATCTTTTTCTGATTTTTAGGAATTAATCATCCTTATATATTTGTAGAGTAGTGCACTGTCAATTATATGTTTTATAAAATACACATTCCCAGTTTGGGGCTTGTCTTTTTTTATGTTGTCTTCTGATGAATAAAAGCTTTAAACTCAAATGCAGAATGTGCCAACCTTTCCTTTTTGGCTTGTGTTTTCCCAACAAAAGTTCATTACGATATACATGTTTTTTCTTACAGATTTAAAGTTTTAGAATGATTCTAAAAAGTAACCTTAAGTCAGATAAAGCCACATGTAAATCTAAAATTCAGTTGCGTGTCATTTTTGATATCTGTAAAAGTTACACAGTTCAAGAAAATGAAAGAATGGACACAGGATTATTTGGTGCTGCTTCACTAGCTGGAGACTTCCACAACTGGCAATGTCCTTGCCTGGGCCTTGTTTGGCCCTGGGGTTGCCACTGGAAATACCCCACCCACTGAGCCCAACGGGCTGCCCTTGGCTTGTGCTCCATCCCAGATCCTGCTCTCACCATGGGATTTGCACTCAGCCTCCAGCTAGGTTGGGTGTGCTGTGACCTGCTTCTGCTTTGGGTACCAACATCTGGATGAGGGGAACATGGTGGCTATCAAAAAACTTGGAGACACCAGCAACTCTGAAGCCCCAAAGGGGGTGTTACAGTGTGTTAACAGCTCTTTCAGTCCCACTGTCTGCAGCCTGATGAATGGGGGCATGTGGCGCCCAGTGGCTCCCTCTCCCATTGCTTGGCAAGTGGGAGAGACGTGCTACAGGGTTACAGCTCTGTTCACACTCGCCATTCTGTGGGTCTCGAGTTCTTGTCCCATTTCTAAGAAGAATGAGGTTAACTGGCAGCTGGCGGGTGAGCAAGGCAAATAATTTTGAGTGATGAAACAGCTCTCAGTAGAAAGGGGGACCCAAGTTTGGCAGTTCCCTACCCGAAGTTGGGTATTCTCCTCCTCCCAAAGGTGAGCAGTCCCAAAGTGTGGCTGAGTTTGGGGCTTTTATGGGCTCAGAATGGGGGAGTGCATGCTGACTGGTTTGTGAGTATGCAAAAAAGGCTAAAAAAAAAAAAAGGCACCACTGAAAGATGGGCACAACAGTGTTAAAAACCAATTAGGGAAGGGTAGGTCTATGTAAAATAGGTGAAGGGTGGGGATCAATCAGAGGAAAGCATGCCAAATGGGAAGAGAACTTCTCAATCTGGTCTGTGGATTTATCTGAGACTTGTGGCTTGGTTTTCAGGCTTTAAACTGTCTTTGGCTTGAAGGTCAGGTTTCACTGGGGACCTTCATCAGAATGAAGAGTCCATTTTTGAGGGAAAACAAGTTTTTTCTTCCTACTCTCACATTCAGCACAGGACTCTTCTTTGGCCAGATGTGTCGGGGGGTTTTCTTCCCACACCAAGTAATTCTTTGTGGACATCAAATAGTTGTGCCCTATACTTTATTTCAATTCAATTCGATTCTGATACCGTCTACCTAGAGATAGTTACAGGTTGTAACCTGTGCATCTGACTAACCTGCTATAAATTGGGGTTTCCATGACCCCCTCCTGCCCCTTGACCTTAATAATGTGCTAGGGTGGCTCCCAGAACTTGGGAACACTTTACTTATAATCACCAGTTTATTATAAAGGATACAGATGAACAGCCAGATGAAACGATGGATAAGTCAAGGTATGGGGGGAGGGTGCAGAGCTTCCCTGCCCTCTTTCTGTGCCACCCTCCCAGCACCTCCACATGCTCAGCAACCTAAAGGCTTGCCAAATCATGTTGAAGAGTTTTTATAGAGCTTGTTTTTCAGTGCTGACCAACCCCCACTGGGTGGTGCTGAAAGTTTCAAGCCTCTAATCCTCCAATCACTGTCTTTCTAGTGACTGGATTCTTCCTGAGGCTATCTAGGAATGCCACCCTAAGTCATGTCATTAACATCAGCTCCAGTGTGATCTGAAAGAAGCTCATTCTGAATAACAAAAGACATTCCTATCACTCAGGAAATTCTAAGGGTTTTAGGTACTTTGTGACAGGAACCTCAGACAAAGACCAAATATATTTCATATTATACTACACCATTAATTTCTGTTAAAGTAGGAAAACTCTAATGAGCTCTAAGCAGAATTTTAAATGCCAAGCAGGAAAATTCATACTGAAGGGGAGAAAATATAATTTCTTTTTCAACCCTCATAAATTCTTAGTTGAGACTCTCTCCTGAAAATTCAGATTAACAAAAGAAAAACCAGCAGAAGTTTACTGATGTGTGCTGTACACACAACATGGGAGAGGCCTCAGTTCAAAAGTATCTCTCAAGGTTTAAGAGACTTGCTTAAATAGTATTTTAACAAAGAACCATAAATCCTATGAAAACAAAACAAAGGAGAATGCAGTTCCAGACTTGTAAAAGGTGGGAAAATGTGGGAAGGTAGTAGAATCTGTTCCAGTGTTAAAAAGTTTAGCCTAAAGCTGCCTCTTTATGAAACTGCCATTGCAAAACTGTAACTGAGATAGTCAAAGAGATCTGACCTACCAGCTCCATGTTACTTCTAACTTTCAAGCTGTCCTTGTTCATTCCTGGGTGTAGGCTGAACTAACTTTGGGAGAAACTTAGTTTATAGTTTAAAATGTAACCTCCCAATGGGCTCACCTTGCCTGCTGCCTAGACAGAATTGATTTATCAAGACAGGGGAATTGCAATAAAGAAAGAGTAATTTATGCAGAGCTGGCTGTGCGGGATACTGGAGTTTTATTATTACTCAAATCAGTCTTCCCGAGCATTCGGGGATCAGAGTTTTTAAAGATAATTTGGTGGGTAGGGGCTTGGTAAGTGAGGAGTGCTGTTTGATCAGGTTGAAGATGGAATCACAGGGGGTCAAAGTTAGGTTCTCTTAATGTCTCCTGTTCCTGGGCATGATGGCGGAACTGGTTAGGCCAGATTACCGGTCTGGGTATCAGCTGATCCATCAAGTACAGGGTCTGCAAAATATCTCAAGCACTGATCTTAGGTTTTACAAAGGTGATGCTATCCTCAGGAGCAATTGAGGTGGTTCAGACTCTTGGAGCTAGAGGCTGCATGACCCCTAAACAGTAATTTCCAAACTTGTAGCTAATTTGTTAGTCCTGCAAAGGCAGACTGGACCCCAGGTAAGAAGGTGGTCTTTTCGGGACTAAATTTGTTTCAGAGTCAAACAATGAACTGAATTCCTTCCCAAAGTTAGTTCGGCCTATGCCCAGGAATAAACAAGGACAGCTTAAGGGTTAGAAGATAGAGTCGGTTAGGTCTGATTTCTTTCATTGTCATAATTTCCTGAGTTACAATTTTGCAAAGTCGGTTTCAAAAATAAAGAGGACAACAGCCCTTTCCCATAACAAACCCCCTCTTGCCTGGGGACTAGACTGCCTTTGTGGAACAAAGTAGCCAAAAGATTAGAAATTATGGTTTAGGAGTCATGAAGCTGGAGGCTAAAAGATTCTGATTGCACCACTCCCCACCCCTTCCTACCCCCCCAAATTGCTCCTGGGGATAAAAGCACTATTGTAAAACTGAAGATCAGTGCTTGAAATATTTCGCAGACCCTGCACTTCATGGATCAGCTGGCACCACCTAGATCATAAACTGGCTTATCTGATCCTGTGGCCCCCACCCAGGAATTGACTCAGCACAAGAAGACAACTTTAACTTCCTATGATTTCATCTCTGACCCAACCAATCAGCACTCTCGACTCACTGGTCTTCCTTCACCCACCAAATTATCCTTAAAAACTGATCCCCAAATGCTCAGGGAGACTGATTTGAGTAATAGTAAAACTCTGGTCTCCTGTACAGCCAGCTCTGTATGAATTACGCTTTCTCTATTGCAATTCTCCTGTCTTGATAAATCGGCTGTCTAGGTAGTGGGCGTGGTAAACCCACTGGGTAGTTATACTTACAAATTTTAGGTTTGGCCTAAAGGTTTCTCCCTACGTAATAAACTGTTACCTAACTGGGTGAGGAAACAGATTGTAACCTACTGTTGGGCCAGTCACTAAGTTTTGTCCCATCAAAGGTGGCCAACTGTTCAAACCATTTTCATATAAGGCAAACATCTAGCTGTAACCAATCTGGCAATTTCTATATCTTACTTTTGAGGCAGGGTTTTACTGTGTCACTCAGGCTGGCGTGCAATGGCACATATTCGGCTCACTGCAGCCTCGACTTTCTGGGCTCAAGTGATCCTCCCACCTCAGCCTGCCGAGTAGCTGGGACTGCTCGGTGTGAGCCACCATGCCTGGCCTTACTTTTGTTTTCCGTACCTTCTTTTTCTGCTCATAAATATTCCACTATGTGGATGCGCTGGAACCTCTCTGACCCTATTCTGGTTTGGGGGGATACCCAATTTGCAAATTTTTCATTGCTCAATTAAACTTTGCTGAATTTAATACGTCTAAGGTTTTTCTCTTATCACCAGATTCTTCTGGTGCCTGCTCATGCCTTCTCTGGGCCAATAAGCAAGTGTCATTTTCCAGTAAGGAAGGATTATATCCTGCTATTGCTACAGAAGGGCTGGGCTCCCTGCTAAACTCCACCCTCAAGCCTGGAACCTTGGCCCTAAGTGAAAACAGCTGACCCTGATACAGAAGGGCTGGGCTCCTGCCTAAACTCCACCCTTCAGCCTGGAACCTTGGCCCTAACTGAAAACAACTGATCCCAGTTTTCCACCCAAATTATTGCCTTTTTGGCCTGCCATGCCCCTATCCTGTGCCCATAAAAAGACTTCAGCTAGCAGCTGATGCAAATGATTGGGGTTACCAGCTGCTGAATGTCGGGGCTGCGTGCTGCTGAGCAGCTAGCAGAGAAGCAGCACTGAGTGTCAGAGAACACAGACATGGCTAACTTCACATCATGTGGCTTCAAGGAAAGATCACCTTCTTCCTGCACACCATCCCCTTTCCAACTCCCATCCCACTGAGAACCGTCACCCAATAAAATCCTCTGGATATACTACCCTTCAATCCGTTTGTGTGACTTAATTCTTCCTGGACGCCAGACAAGAACCTGAGTGCCGAGAGGGCAGGGGCTTGGATGCTTTGGGGCCTGCCCAGAGCCTGCTCCCACCAGAGAAGAGTGACTGGCCAGTTCCAGCATTCATTCCCTCTTGTTCCCACACTCACTTGTATGCACAAACCCTCTTGAGAGGAGTGGCCAGTGGCAGGCTGAGTGAAATGAGCCACTCCAGTTCCTGCCCATGAAGGGGGTCAAGGGAACAATCCCATCTCACTATCAGGCATATTGAGGCAGAGCGTTCTCCTGTGTTTTCAGTGTCATTGACATAACAATCCTCAATATTTTGGGGAGAAATATTTTGGTTTTCTTTAATACAAACACACTTGGGATGTTCCTATGTGGGTAGGCTTTGGGGGAAGATCACCGGGGCATGGCTTGCAAAGCAAAAATCACAAATGCATTTAAGCTCAAATTAGGCTTAGAATAAAGGACTATGTGTAGAAGGTATAGTGAAGTCACAGGCTTTGCATAACCATAAATGTACTAAGTTTGTTTTGCTACTAGTCACTCCTCTATGAAATGATTGATTTCTGACTGCTAGCAATCTTGACAAATCTCATATGTTACCTGTCTGTAGATGCTTTTTCTTTTTGTTAAACACAAGATTTGTCAGTCAGTAACCGAGTACTCCACTTTTAAATTTTTCTTTCTACCTTCCTTTTCCCTCCTTACTTAATAACAAAATTATAGCCTCTTCCCACTAGGCACCTCACCCCCTGCAGAATGTTTCCCTTATCTAATTATATGCTTGCTTAGAAGTTCCAGGAACTGAACCTTCAAACAATCTGGCACCAACAGAATTCTCATCCACCAGGAGATTACCTCAAGGCTGCAGTTAATTAACCTGATTGTGCCTGGGATGGCATCAGCTCATTCATCAAATGAGACAATAATGCGTAAGTCGTTGGAACAAGTCACATAGACCAGCACCTCCTTGGCCCTCCTGCATGCCCCGCATTCCAAGCTCCCCTTTTTAAGCCTTTGTGTTTTTTTGTCCAAAATTTAAAATGATTTAAGACAGGAGCCTGGACCATTTCCCCATTGCTAGCTTTCAAAAAATGAAGTTACTTTCCTTCCACTGTTCCTCCTTGTTATTTAGTTCTGCAAGCAGTGATCGGTTGGACCTGCATTCAGTTACAAGTTAAAAGGTCATTGTTTAGCAAAGATATGAAATCAACCTAAATGCCTGTCAATGGTAGACTGGATAAAGAAAATGTGGTACATATACCTCATGGAATACTACACAGCCATAAGAAAGCACAAGATTATGTCCTCTGCAGGAACACTGATAGAGCTGGAGGCCATCATCTTTAGCAAACTAACGCAGAAACAGGAAATCAAATACTCCCATAAGTGGGAGCTAAATGATGAGTACACTTGGACACAAAGGGAACAGCAGACACTGGGGCCTACTTGAGAGTGGAGGGTGAGAGGAGGGAGAGGATCAGAAAAAAATAACTATTAGACCCCAGGCTTAGTAGCTGGGTGATGAAATAATCTTTTCAACAAACCCCCATGACATGAGTTTACCTATGTAACAAACCTGCACATGTACCCCCAAACCTCAAATAAAAGTTTTTTAAAAGACAAAAATGATTAGTTGGAGAAGAAAATGGGGGGGAAAGGTCATTGTTGTTATTCATAGAAAAGTATTTGCATTTTTTTAGGAATTCACCAATTTCAACTGACATTCATTTTTAATAAAAAATGTACATGTCCTGAGAGACAGAGCAAGATGGCAGAATAGAAGCCTATACCATTTGTCCCCTCTGCTGGAACATCAAATTTTAACAACTCTCTGCACACAGAAAAGCACCATCATAAGAACCAAAAATCAGGTGAGTAATCACACTACCTGGTTTTAACTTCATATCACTGAAAAAGGCATTGAGGAAGGCAGGAGAGACCGTTTTGAATCTCCAAAGTCACGCACACCCCCGATTCCCCTATAGCAGCTGTGTGGCACAGAGAGAATCTGTGCACTTTGGAGAGTGAGAGCTCAGTAACAGCATCAGTTGAACTCATTGCTGCCCGTCACAGTGGAGAATAAAGCCGTGCTGGGCTCAACCAGCACCCACGCATGGAGGGAGCATTTGGACCAGCCTTAGCCAGAGGAAAATTGCCCATCCCAGTGGTTAGAGCTTGAGTTCCTTGGGAAGCCTCCCTACCATTTGTCGAAGTGCTCTGGGGTGCAAGGGAAACTTGAAAGACAGTATAGGACACAGGACTGCAATTCCTAGGCAACTCCTAGTGCTAGGCTGGGCTTAGAGACAGTGAACTAAAGTGACATGTGACTTAGAGAAACACCAGCTGGCATAGCTAAGGGAGTGTTTGCACCACCCCTTCCCAAACTCCAGGCAGTGCAGCTTGCAGCAATGAAAATGACTCCTTCTTTCTGCTTAAGGAGAGGAGAACAAAGAGTAAAGAGGATTTTGTCTTGCATCTTGGATACCAGGTCAGCCACAGTAGGATGGCAAACCAGTCAGAGTCATGAGGCCTCCATTTCAGCCCCTAGCTCCTAAATTACATTTCTACACACCCCCTGTGCCAAAAGGAAACCTACTTACTTGAAGGGAAGGACTCACTCCTGGCAAGATTCATCACCTGCTAACTACAGGAACCTTGGGCCCTTAATAACCAGCAGTAATACCTAGGGAGTACACCATGAAACTTGGGCTCTGAGATGTGCTGGCTTCAGGGGTGATCCAGCACAATCCCAGCTGTGGTAGCTATTGTGAAAGACTCCTGTTTGGGAAAAGCAGAGGGAAAAGTAAAGGGGACTTTGTCTTGTATCTTAGGTACCAGCTCAGCCACAGTGGAGCAGAGAAACAAGCAGATTCTTGTGGTCCCTGAGTCCAGGCCTAGGCTCCTGGAAAGAACTTCTGGAAATTCCCTGGGTGAGAGGGGAGTGCACTGCCCTGAAGGGTGAGTCCGAGGCCTGGCAGCATTTACCATCAGCTGATGGAAGAGACCTTGGGCTTTAAGTGAACATTGGTGGTAGACTGACAGAATCCCCCACAGACCAGTAGTGGCGGTGGCCACAGGGTGAGGCTCCTCTGCTTGTGGAAAGGTGAGGGAAGAATGTGAAGGACTTTGTATTGTGGCTTGAGTTCCAGCTTAGCCACAGTAGACTAGAATATTAGGAAAATTGCTAAGGTTTTTTATTCCAGTTCCTGGCTCCCAGACAGCATCCTGGACATACCTGGCTTCTGGGGGAACTTGCTGCCCTGAAGCAAAGAGTCTTGGGTAAGGTATAGTACTGTGCTGGCTTCAGGTCTGACCCAGTGCAGTCCCAGTGTTGGTGGCCACAGGGGTGTGTGTATCACCACACCCCCAGTTCCTGGTGGCTCAACACAGACAGACTTTGTTTGAGAGAAAGTAAAGGGAAAGAACAAAATTTCTGCCTTGTTATCCAGAGAAATTTTTCAGATCTTATCCAAGACCACCATGGTGTATCTCTATAAGCATACAAAAACACAGCATTATTGGGCTTGGGGCCCAAGTTTTTTTGAATACCTGGAAAGCTTCTCAAGAAGGACAGGGACAAATAAGCTCAGACTATGAAGACTACAATAAATACCTAGTTCTTCGATGCTCAGATACCAGCAATTATCTACAAACATCAACACCATCCAGGAAAGCATGACCCCACCAAATGAACTAAACAAGGCACCAGGAATCAATCTTTCAAAAACAGAGATGTAAGACCTATCAGACAGAGAATTTTAAATAGTTTTTTTTTAGATAGCTCAAAGAAATTCGAGATAACACAGAAGGAATTCTGAATTCTATCAAATTCAATAAGGAGATTGAAATAATCAAAAATAATCAAGCAGGAATTTTGGAGCTAAAAATGCAACTGGCATAATGAATAATACACCAGAGACTCTTAATAGCAGAACTGATCAAACAGAAGAAAGGATTAGTGAGCTTGAAGACAGGCTATTTGAAAATACACAGTCAGAGGAGACAAAAGAAAACAGGTGAAAAAACAATGAAGCAGGCCTACCAGGTCTAGAAAATAGCCTCAAAAGGGCAAATCTAAGAGTTACTAGCCTTAAAGAGGTGATAAAGATAGGGTAGAAAGTTTATTCAAAGGTTAATAACAGAGAAATTCCCAAACCTAAAGAAAAAGGTCAGTATCCAAGTACAAGGTTGTAGAACACCAAACAGATTTAACCCAAAGAAGATTACCTCAAGACATTTAATAATCAAACTCCCAAAGGTCAAGGATAAAGTATCCTAAAAGCAGGAAGAGAAAAGGGACAAATAACAAACAATGGTGCTCCAATACATCTGGCAGCAGGCTATTCAGTGGAAACCTTAAAGGCTAGGAGAGAGTGGCATGACATATTTAAAGTGCTGAAGGAAAAAAATACCTTTTACCTAGAATAGTATATCCGGTGAAAATATCCTTCAAACATGAAGTAGAAATAAAGACTTTCCCAGACAAAGAAAAGAGGAGAGCTTTCATTAATACCAGACCTGTTCTACAAGAAATGCTAAAGTCAAGTTTTGAATTTGAAAGAAAAAGATGTTAATGAGCATGAATAAATCATCTGACGGTACAAAACTCACTGGTATTAATAAGCACACAGAAAAACACAGAATAGGATAACACTGTAATTGTGGTGTGTAAACTACTCTTGTCTTAAGTAGAAAGACTGAATGATAAGCCAATCAAATATAATAACTACCACAACTATTTGAGGCATAGACAGTACAATAAAACATAAAGAAGCCAGGTGTGGTGGCTCATCCCTGTAATCCCAGCACTCTGAGAGGCCAAGGTGGGTAGATTGTTTGAGCCCAGGAGTTCAAGACCACCCTGAGCAACAGAAATCCTGTCTCTTTAAGAAATACAATAATAATAATAATAAATTAACCAGGTGTGATATTGTGTGCCTAGAGTCCCAGCTACTTGGGAGGCTGAGGTGGGAGTGTCACTTGAGCCCTGGAGGGAGAGGCTGCAGTGAGCTGTGATCATGCTGCTGCTCTCCAGCCTGGATGACAAAGCAAGACCTTGTCATTAAATAAATAAATAAATACATCGGACATAAAGAGAAAGTTAAAAAGCAGGAGGATGAAGTTTAAGTGTAAAGTTTTTATTAGTTTTCTTTTTGCACATTTTTGTGTGTTTATGTAATTGGCAATGTCATCTGTCTAAAATAATGGATTATAATATTTGCAAGCCTCTTGATAACCTCAAATCAAAAAACAAATACACAAAAAATAAAAAGGAAGAAATTAAATCATATCACCAGAGAAAATCACCTTCACTGAAAGAAAGACAGGAAGGAAGGAAAGAAGAAAGAGAAGACCACAAAGCAATCAGAAACAAATTTTTAAAATGGCAGGAGATAGTCTCTACTTATCAATAATAACATTGCATGTAAATGTACTAAACCTTCCAATAATATGACATAGAATAGCTGAATGGATGAAAAAAACAAGACCCAGTGATCTTTTGCCTATAAGAAACACACTTCACCTATAAAGATACATATACACTGAAAATAAATAGACAGAAAAAGATATCCCATGACAATGGAACCAAAAAAAGCAAGAGTAGCTACACTTACATTAGACAAAATAGATTTCAAGAAAAATATTGTAAGAAGAGACAAAGAAGCCATTATATTAATGATATAGGAGTCAATTCAGTAAGAAAATATAACAATTGTAAATATATATGCACCCAACAATGAAGCACCCAGATATATAAAGCAAATATTGGAGCTAAAGACAGTGACAGACCCCAATACAGTAATAGCCACACTACTTCAACGCACTACTTTGAGCATTGGACTAACCTCTCAGACAGATAAATCAACAAAGAAACATCAGACTTAATCTGCACTGTACAAATGGACCTAATAAATATTTATAGAACATTTCATTCAATAGCTGCAGAATACACATTCTTCTCCTTAGTATATGGATCATTCTCAAGGAAAGACCTATGTTAGGTCACAAGACAAGTCTTAAAACATTCTAAAAATCTGGAATAATATTAAGCACTTTCTCTGACCACAACGGAATAAAACTAGGAATCAATAACGAGAAATTTTGGAAACTATACAAATACACAGAAATTAAATATGCTCCTAAATGACTAGTGAGTGAATGAGGAAATTAAGAAGGAAATTGAAAAACCTTTTGCAACAAATAATAACGGAAACACAACATTCTAAAACCTATGGAATATAGTGAAAGTAGTAATAAGAGGAAAATTTATAGCTATAAGTGCTTACGTCAGAAAAGAAGAAAAACTTCAAATAACAGAAATGAGTAGTATCAACATGAACAAAAAGGATGTCCACCCAGAGACCCCATCTGAAGGTCACCAACTCCAAAGACCAAAGGTAGGTAAATCCACAAAAATGAGGAGAAACCAGCACAAAAAGATGGAAAATTCCAAAAACCAGAATGCTGCTTCTCCTACAAAGGATCACAACTCCTTGCCAGCAAGGAAACAAAACTGGACGGAGAATGAGTTTAACAAATTGACAGAAGTAGGCTTCAGAAGGTGGGTAATAACAAACTCCTCTGAGATAAAGGAGCATGTTCTAACCCAATGCAAGGAAGCTAAGAACCTTGAAAAAAGGTTACATGAATTGCTAACTAGAGTAACCAGTTTAGAGAGGAATATAAATGACCTGAGGGAGCTGAAAAAAAATCATGAGAACTTCATGAAGCATACACAAGTATCAATAGCTGATGGATCACGTGGAAGAAAAGATATCAGAGATTGAAAATCAACTCAATGAAATAAAGCAAGAAGACAACGTTAGAGAAAAAAGAGTAAAAAGAAATGAACAAAGCCTCCGAGAAATATGGGACTACATGTAAAGACCAAATCTACTTTTCATTGGTGTACCTGAAAGTGATGGGGAGAATGGAACCAAGTTGGAAAACACTCTTCAGGATATTATCCAGGAGAACTTCCCCAACCTAGCAAGACAGGCCAACATTCAAATTCAGAAAATACGGAGACCACCACAAAGATACTCCTTGAGAAGAGCAACCCAAAGACACATAATAATCAGATTCACCAGGGGTGAAATGAAAGAAAAAATGTTAAGGGCAGCCAGAGAGAAAGGTCAGGTTACCCACAAAGGGAAGCCCATCAGACTAACAGCAGATCTCTTGGCAGAAACCCTAACAAGCCAGAAGACAGTGGGGGCCAATATTCCACATTCTTAAAGAAAAGAATTTTCAACCCAGAATTTCATATCCAGCCAAACTGAGCTTCATAAGTGAAGGAGAAATAAAATCCTTTACAGACAAGCAAATGCTGAGAGATTTTATCACCACCAGGCCTGCCTTATAAGAGCTCCTAAGGGAAGCACTAAACATGGAAAGGAACAACTGGAACCAGCCACTGCAAAAACATACCAAATTGTTCCATGGATGCTATGAGGCAAACGCATCAACTAATGGGCAAAATAACCAGCTAGCATCATAATGGCAGGATCGAATTTGCACATAACAATATTAACCTTAAATGTAAATGGGCTAAATGCCCCAATTAAAAGACACAGACTGGCAAATTGGATAAAAAGTCAAGACCCATCAGTGTGCTGTATTCATGAGACCCATTTCATGTGCAAAGACATACATAGGCTCAAAATAAAGAGATGGAGGAATATTTACCAAGCAAATGGAAAGCAAAAAAAAAAAAAGCAGGGTTTGCAATCCTAGACTTTAAACCAACAAAGATCAAAAGAGGCAAAGAAGGGCATTGCATAATGATAAAGGGATCAATGCAACAAGAAGAGCTAACTATCCTAAATGTATATGCACCCAATACAGGAGTACCCAGATTCATAAAACAAGTTCTTAGAGATCTACAAAGAGATTTAGACTCCCACACAATAATAGTGGGAGACTTTAACACCCCACTGTCAATATTAGACAGATCAGTGAGACAGAAAATTAACAAGGATATGCAGGACTTGAACTTAGCTCTGGACCAAGTGGACCTAATAGACATCTACAGAACTCTCCACCCCAAATCAACAGAACATACATTCTTCTTACCACCACATTGCACTTATTCTAAAATTGACCACATAATTGGAAGTAAAACACTCCTCAGCAAGTGCAAGAGAACGGAAATCATAACAGTCTCTCAGACCACAGTGCAATCAAACTACAACTCAGGATTAAGAAACTCACTCTAAAGCACACAACTACATGGAAACTGAACAACTTGCTCCTGAATGACTACTGGGTATATAACAAAATTAAGGCAGAAATAAAGATGTTATTCGAAACCAATGAGAACAAAGACACAATGTACCAGAATCTCTGGGACACATTTAAAGCCGTATGTAGAGGGAAATTTATAGCTCTAAATGCCCACAAGTGAAAGCAGGAAAGATCTAATATCAACACCCTAACATCACAATTAGAAGAACTAGAGAAGCAAGAGAAAACAAATTCAAAAGCTAGCAGAAGACAAGAAATAACTAAGATCAGAGCAGAAATTAAGGAGATAGAGACATAAAAAACCCTTAAAATAAATCAATGAATCCAGAAGCTGGTTTTTTTGAAAAGATCAACAAAATAGATAGACCACTAGCTAGACTAATAAAGATGAAAAGAGAGAAGAATCAAATAGATGCAATAAAAGATGATAAAGGGGATATCACCACCGATCCCACAGAAACAGAAACTACCATCAGAGAATACTATAAACGCCCCTACACAAATAAACTAGAAAACTTAGAAGAAATGGATAAATTCCTGGACACATACACCCTCCTAAGACTAAACCAGGAAGAAATCAAATCCCTGAATAGACCAATAACAAGTTCTGAAATTAATGCTATAATTAATAGCCTACCAACCAAAAAAAGTCCAGGACCACACAGATTCACAGCTGAATTCTACCAGAGGTACAAAAAGGAGCTGGCACCATTCCTTCTGAAACTATTCCAAACAATAGAAAAAGAAGGAATCCTCCCTAACTCATTTTATGAGGCCAGTATCATCCTGATACCAAAACCTGGCAGAGACACAACAAAAAAAGAAAATTTCCAGCCAATATCCCTGATGAACATCAATGCGAAAATCCTCAATGAAATACTGGCAATCCAAATCCAGCAGCACATCAAAAAGCTTACCCAACATGATCAAGTTGGCTTCATCCCTGGGATGCAAGGCTGGTTCAACATATGCAAATCAATAAACGTAAACCATCACATAAACAGAACCAATGACAAACACCACATGATTATCTCAATAGATGCAGAAAAGACCTTCGATAAAATTCAACAGCCCTTCATGCTAAAATCTCTCAATAAACCAGGCACTGATAAAATGTATCTCAAAATAATAAGTGGTATTTATGACAAACCCACAGCCAATGTACTGAATGGGCAAAAACTGGAAGCATTACCTTTGAAAACTGGCACAAGACAAGGATGCCCTCTCTCACCACTCCTATTCAACATAGTATTGGAAGTTCTGGCCAGGGCAATCAGGTGAGAGAAAGAAATGAAGGGTATTCAATTAGGAAAAGAGGAAGTCAAATTGTCTCTGTTTGCAGATGACATGATTGTATATTAAGAAAACCCCATCGTCTCAGCCCAAAAATTCCTTAAGCTGATAAGCAACCTCAGCAAAGTCTCTGGATACAAAATAAACGTGCAAAAATCACAAGCATTCCTATACACCATATAACAGAGAGCCAAATCATGAGTGAACTCTCACTCACGATTGCCAAAAAGAGAATAAAATACGTAGGAATGCAACTAACGAGGGATGTGAAGGACCTCTTCAAGGACAACTACAAACCACTGCTCAAGGAAATAAGAGAGGACACAAACAAATGCAGACATTCCATGCTCATGAACAGGAAGAGTCAATATCATGAAAATGGCCATACTGCCCAAAGTAATTTATAGATTCAATACTATTCCCATCAATCTACCAGTGACTTTCTTCACAGAATTGGAAAAAACTACTTTAAATTTCATATGGAACCAAAAAGGAGCCCACATAGCCAAGACAATCCTAAGCCAAAAGAACAAAGCTGGAGGCATCATGCTACCTGACTTCAACCTATACTACAAGGCTACAGTAACAAAAACAGCATGGTAGTGGTAGAAAAACAAATACATAGACCAATGGAACAGAACACAGGCTCAGAAATAACACCACACATCTACAACCATTTGATCTTTGACAAACCTGACAAAAACAAGCAATGGAGAAAGGATTCCCTATTTAATAAATGGTGTTGGGAAAACTGGCTAGCCGTATGCGGAACGCCTAAACTGGATCTCTTCCTTAGACCTTATACAAAAATTAACTCAAGATGGATTAAAGACTTAAATGTAAGACCTAAAACCATAAAACCCTAGAAGAAAACCTAGCCAATACCATTCAGGACATAGGCATTGGCAAAGATTTCATGACTAAAACACCAAAAGCAACAGCAACAAAATCCAAAATAGACAAATGGGATCTAATTAAACTAAAGAGCTTCTGCACAGCCAAAGAAACTATCATCAGAGTGAACAGGCAACCTACAGAACGAGAGAAAAATTTTGAAATCTATCCACCTGACAAAGGGCTAATATCCAGAATCTACAAAGAACTTAAACAAACTTACAAGAAAAAAACCACCCCATCAAAAAGTGGGTGAAGGATATGAACAGACACTTCTTAAAAGAAGACACTTATGCAGCCAACAAACATATGAAAAAATGCTCATCATCACTGGTCATTAGAGAAATGCAAATCAAAACCACAATGAGATACCATCTCACACCAGTTAGAATGACAATCATTAAAAAGTCAGGAAACAACAGATACTGAAGAGGATGTGGAGAAATGGGAACGCTTTTACACTGGTGGTGGGAGTATAAATTAGTTCAGCCATTGTGGAAGACAGTGTGGCAATTCCTCAAGGATCTAGAACTAGAAATACCATTTGACCCAGTGATCCCATTACTGGGTATATACCCAAAGGATTATAAATAATTCTACTATAAAGACACATGCACATGTATTTTTATTGTGGCACTGTTCACAATAGCAAAGACTTGGAACCAACCCAAATGTCCATCAATGATAGACTGGATAAAGAAAATGTGGCACATATACACCAAGGAATACTATGCAGTCATAAAAAAGGATGAGTTCATGTCCTTTGCAGGGACATGGATAATGCTGGAAACCATCATTCTCAGCAAACTAACACAAGAACAGAAAACCAAACACCACATGTTCTCATTCACAAGTGGGAGTTGAACAATGAGAACACATGGACACAGGGACGGGAACATCACACACCAGAGCCTCTCATGGGGTTGGGGGGCCAGGGGAGGGATAGCATTAGGAGAAATACCTAATGTAGATGACAGGTTGATGGGTGCAGCAAACCACCATGGTACTTGTATACCTATGTAACAAACCTGCACATTCTGCACATGCACCCCAGAACTTAAAGTATAATAAAAATAAATAATATAATGATGCATCTTAAAAACTAGATAAGCAAGAACAACTGAACCCAAAATTAGTAGAAGAAATAATAAAGATCAGGGCAGAAATAAATAAATTTGAACTTAATACAAAAAAACCAATTAAACAAAAATTTAGTTTCTTGAAAAGATAAACAAAACTGTGACTAACAAAGAAAAAAAAGAAGAGGACCCAAGTAAATAAAATTAGAGATGATAAAGGAGACATTACAACTGATACTACCCAAATTCAAAGGATCATTAGTGGATACTGTGAGCAACTATATGACAATAAATTGGAAAGTCTAGTAGAAATGGATAAATTCCTAGACCCATACATACTACTAAGATTGAACCATGAAGAAATCAAAACCCCAACAGACCAATGACAAGTAATTACATCAAAGCTGTTATGTTTCCCAGTAAAGAAAAACCCAAGACTTGATGGCTTCACTGCTGAATTCTACCAAACATTTATAGAACTACTACCGACTCTACTCAAACTCTTCCAACAAATATAGGAGAAGAGAATACTTCTAAACTAATTCTATGAGGCCAATATTACCCTGATACCAAACCCATACCAAGTCACATCAAAAAAACAAAACAAAACAAAAAATACAGGCCAATGTATCGGATGAATGCTAATTTAACAATCCTCAACAAAATAATAGCAAATAGAATTTAAGAATACATTAAAAAGATTGTTCATCCTGACCAAGTGGGATTTATCCCGGGGAAGCAAAGATGGTTCAACATATGCAAATCAATGTGATATATTAACAGAATGAAGGACAAAAACTATATCATCATTTCAATTGATACTGAAAAAGCATTTGATAAAATTCAACATCCCTTTATATAAAAGCCCTCAGAAAACATCATAAAAGCCATATATGACAGACCCACAGCTCATCTCATACTGAATGGGGTAAACCTGAAAGCCTTTCCCCTTAGATCTGGAGATTTAAGGATATCTGCTTTTGCCACTATTATTCAACATAGTACTGGAAGTTCTAGCTAGAGCAATCCGACAAGAGAAAGAAATAAAGGACATCCAAATTGGAAAGAAAGAAGTCAAATTATCCTTGTTTGCAGATGATATGATCTTATATTTGTATAAACCTAATGACTCCACCAAAAACTATTAGAACTGGTAAACAAATTTAGTAAAGTTACAGGATACTAAATCGACACTAAAAAAATAAAATCAGTAACGTTACTATATGCCAGTAGTGAACAATCTGAAAAAATTCAAAAAAGTAATCTCATTTACAATATCCACATATAAAATTAAATACCTAGGATTAACTTAACCGAAGAAGTGAAAGATTTCTATATGGCAACTATGAAACACTGAGGAAAGAAGTTGAAGACACAAAAAAAGAAAAGTTACTCCACGCTCAAGGATTGGGAGAATCAATATTGTTAAAATGTGCATATTATGCAAAGCAATCAATAGATTCAATGCAATCCAAATCAAAATACAAAAGACATTCTTTAAATAGAAAAAAAATCCTAAAATTTCTATGAAACCACAGAAGTCCCAGAATAGCCAAACTTACCCTAAGCAAAAGTAAAAGAATCACATCACCTGATTTCAATTACACTATAGAGCCATAGTAACAAAATCAGCATGGTATTGGCATGTAAACACATACATAGACCAATAGAACAGAACGGATAACCCAGAAATAAATCCACACACCTACTGTGAACTCGTTTTTGACAAAGGTGCCAAGAACATATACTGGGGAAAAGACAATCCGTTCAATAAATGGTGCTGGGAAAACTGGATATCCATATGCAGAAAAACGAAACTTGACCCCTATCTCTTACCTTGAAAATCAAATAAGAATGGATTAAATACTTAAGTAAGGTCTCAATCTATGAAAGTACTATAAGAAAAACATTACAGAAACTCTCTAGGGCACTGGATCAGGGAAAAATTTCTTGAGTAATACCCAACAAGTACAAGCAAACAAACCGAAAATGGGCAAATGGAATCACATCAAGTTAAAAAGCTTCTGCACAGCAAAGGACACAGTCAACAAAGTGAAGAGATAACCCACAGAATGGGGAAAAAATTGCAATCTACCCATCTGACAAGGGATGAATAACCAGAATATATAAAGAGCTCAAACACTGTAGAAAAAAATCTAATAAGTTAATTTAAAAATGGGCAAAAGCTTTGAATAGAAATTTTTCAAAAGAAGACATTAGGGTGGTAAACAGGCATATGAAAAAGTGCTCAACATCATTGATCAGAGAAATGCAAATCAAAACTACAATGAGATATCTGCTCAGCCCAGTTAATATGGCTTATATTCAAAAGACAGACAATAACAAATGCTGGTGAGGATGTGGAGAAAAGGGAACACTCATACACTGTTGGTAGGAATGTAAATTAGTACAACCACTATGGAGAAGAGTTTGGAGGTTCCTCAAAAAACTAAAAATACATCTACCATATGATCCCGCAATCCCACTGTTGGGTATATGGCCAGAAGAATCTGCACTCCCAAATTTGTTGCAGTACTGTTCACAATAGCCAAGATTTGGAAGCAATCTAAGTATCTATCACCAGAGAAATGGATAAAGAAAACATGGTATATTACACAATGGAAGACTATTCAGCCATTTAAAAAAGGAGGAGATCCTATCATTTTCAACAACATAGATGAAATTGGAAATCATTATGTTAAGTGAAATAAGCTTGGCACAGAAAGACAAATATCGCATGTCTTCACTTATTTGTGGGATCTAAAAATCAAAACAATTGAACTCATGGACATAGAGGATGGAAGGATGGTTTCCAGAAGCTGGGAAGGATAGTGGAGGTGCGACAGGGAAGGTGGGGATGGTTAATGGGTACAGAAAAAATTAGTTAGAATGAATAAGATCTAGTATTTGATAGCACAATAGGGTGACAACAGTCAATCGTAATTTAATTATGCATTTAAACATAACTAAAAGAGCATAACTTGTTTGTAACACAAAGGATAAATGCTCAAGGGGGTGCATATCCAATTTTTATTATGTAATTATACAATGCATGCCTGTACCAAAATATCTCATATAGCCCATAAACATACCTGTTACATACCCACACAAATTTTAAAAAAGAAAATTTATATATTTTGTGATATCGAGTTCAAATGTCTTTAGAGTTATACTGAAAAATACATATAGCTTTCTATCTCAGAGCCAAAGTAATAAAAAATCAAATTAAGTCGAAGAGGTGAATTGGAGACTATTTTGAGTAGGTAATAAAGCAGATAATATGTATAACCTACACTCCTGAACAAGGGCTCTTTATTTAAAAGTTTTGAAGCTCATGATACAGTGACATTAAAAAAGGGCTTGGTATGACAGAAAAGTCAGGGAGAGGGACCTTCTGATATCTACAGTCTACGCTATCTGTGGCCCAAATCTACTGTCATCCAAAACTTCAAGGAGCTAGATGTGACTATTTTCCCCGGCATACACATATTTAACTCTGGGAAGATTTGAGGTTATGCATAGAAAGTTTAAGTTTTATATTTACATAGTTGGTATTTTATGTATTTATAATTTTAAGTACAATTAGGCTTATCAGAGCATATAGTTCAAATTTAAAATGTAAAATAGAATAAATCGATTCAAATTTATGATCTTAAAGTAAAATCTAAGTTTATAAACAATTTTGAAACACCTAAGAGAACTTCCACTCAACATATTCCTAACTTTGATATTAGCTTGTGAGAGTTAACTTCAGGTCTAGGAAAATTTTGGTTGAACTCAGATAACTAATTTAGGAAGAAAATTAAAAATGATAGATGTATAAATGTAAATGCTTAAAATATTTGAAGGTGTTTACTTAGCCAAGCTTTTAACAGACCAAACATTTTCTAATGACAACTTAAAAACATTGCTAACATTGGCTAGATGTAAACATTGAATAATAAGATTTTTAGGTTTAAGGAATACATGGAGTTTTAATTCATTATTTTAATGATTTGAATATCAATTTTTAACTCCAAATGAATCTCAGAAGAAATCTTTCCTGGATTTAAAAGCCAATGTTAAAAGGCTATTCTACCAAAAACTATTCACAGTTAAACCTTGAATCTACATGATATTTATCCCTCTGTATTGTGTAAAATAGAGATCCAAGTTCATTTTTCATGTATGGATAAACAATTGTCTCAAAACTATTAAGTAGTAGTCTATCCTTTCTTCAATGTCTGCTTCCCCATTTGGCCAGTGTTGAAACAATGCCTGGCTGACATAATTACTTCAGTGTCATATAAAGTTTATATATACGATGTAGCAAATTCTACACTTTTAAGTTTTGTCATTTTGCTATTCCTCATCAAATTTAGAATCAACTTGTTAGGCTCTAAGGAAAATCCTATTGTAATTGCATTGAATTATAAAATATGGGATAAGATTGACATCTCTACAACATTAATAGCACATTATATGTCTTTATTTAGGTCTTCTTAAATGCCTCTCAGAATGTTTCTATAATTTTCTTCATTAAAGATGGAAACTTGTTTGTTAGATTTGGTCCCAGGGGCTATTTTGTTATTGTTGTTGGTGCTGCTATAATAGTTTACGGAAATTAGTTTCTAACTATCTGATATGTGTAAATCAAAACAAATGATTTTTTTTTTACTGATTTCTTTTTTTTATGATTTCAGTTATTTTATTTTATTTTATTTTTTTAATTTTATTATTATTATACTTTAAGTTTTAGGGTACATGTGCACAATGTGCAGGTTAGTTACATATGTATACGTGTGCCATGTTGGTGTGCTGCACCCATTAACTTGTCATTTAGCATTAGGTATATCTCCAAATGCTATCCCTCCCCCCTCCCCCCACCCCACAACAGTCCCCAGAGTGTGATGTTCCCCTTCTTGTGTCCATGTGTTCTCATTGTTCAGTTCCCACTTATGAGTGAGAACATGTGGTGTTTGGTTTTTTGTCCTTGCGATAGTTTGCTGAGAATGATGGTTTCCAGCTTCATCCATGTCCCTACAAAGGACGTGAACTCATCATTTTTTATGGCTGCATAGTATTCCATGGTGTATATGTGCCACATTTTCTTAATCCAGTCTATCACTGTTGGACATTTGGGTTGGTTCCAAGTCTTTGCTATTGTGAATAGTGCTGCAATAAACATATGTGTGCATGTGTCTTTATAGCAGCATGATTTATAATCCTTTGGGTATATACCCAGTAATGGAATGGCTGGGTCAAATGGTATTTCTAGTTCTAGATCCCTGAGGAATCACCACACTGTCTTCCACAATGGTTGAACTAGTTTACAGTCCCACCAACAGTGTAAAAGTGTTCCTATTTCTCCACATCCTCTCCAGCACCTGTTGTTTCCTGACTTTTTAATGATTGCCATTCTAACTGGTGTGAGATGGTATCTCATTGTGGTTTTGATTTGCATTTCTTTGATGGCCAGTGATGATGAGCATTTTTTCATGTGTTTTTTGGCTGCATAAATGTCTTCTTTTGAGAAGTGTCTGTTCATGTCCTTTGCCCACTTTTTGATGGGGTTGTTTTTTTCTTGTAAATTTGTTTGAGTTCATTGTAGATTCTGGATATTAGCCCTTTGTCAGATTTTCATATATTAATATTATGTTTGAAAATTTTGCAACTCTTCTTAAAAGTTTTTATTTTAAAATAAACTTTATTAAGGAATAATTTATACATGATAAAAGGCATCTATTTCAGTATAGAGTTCTATGAGTTTGGAAAAATGTATATAGTCTTGTTACCACCATCATAATCAAGATATAGAACATTTCTATCATCCCAAACAATTTTTCACCTCTTTATCAGTTAGTATCACCCCACTCTTTGGCCCAGAAAACCACAAATCTGCTTTCTGTAATTAAAGATTATGCTGTGTGTTCTAGAATTTCTCAAACATGAAATCATCCACGTTGTTCCAATAATATCGTTAACCTTTGTGTCCCCGCCAAATCTCAGCTTGAATTGTAAGCCCCATTATCCCCATAAGTACTACATAGACTGGAGAGCCTCAGCAGGGTAAGCGCCAAATCCTAAAGATGACCTGTTCTCAAGAGGCTGTTGTATGGGGAGCCAAAGAAAGAGTGAGAAGCCACCAGTGAAGTAGGCAGAAGACTAATAAAGCTTGTTTCTCAAAGGTGTCTGCAGGTTCAGATGTACTCGAGATGAGTTGCTTACTGGATTCCTGGGCTCCAGCCCAGACCTTCAGAATCAACCTTTGGAAGTGAGACCTGAGAATCTAATTTTTTGAAAAAGTTGTCAGGTTATTCTTATGACTATCCCTACAGTACAGGTTTGAGTATCCCTTATCTGAAATGCTTGGAACCAGAAGTGTTTCAGATTTCAGATTTTGGAATATTTGCATATATATGCAATTATGTATATATAATATGTGGTTATATATATTAATATATATTAAAATATATTTATATATTATATGAAATATATAAAAATATATGTAAAATGAGATATCTTGGGGACAGGACCCAAGTCGAAACACAAAATTCATTAATGTTTGATATACACTTTATACACATAGTCTGAAGGTCATTTTATACAATTTTAAATAATTTTTTTACGTAAAAAGTGTTTTAACTGTGTTTTGACTTCGACCCTTCACATGAAATCAGGTGTGGAATGTTCCACTTCTGGTATCATATCAGCACTTAAAAATGTTCAGATCTTGTGGATTAAAGACTTAAATGTAAAACCTGAAACTATGAAACTACGAGATGAAAACATCAGGGAAATGCTTCAGAACATTGGTCTGGGCAAAGATTTTATGGGCAAAAGTCAGAAGCAACAAAAGCAAAAACAAATGGGGTTACATCAAGCTAAAAATCTTCTGCACAGGAAGGAAACAATCAGAGTGAAGAGACAACTTACAGAATGAGAGTAAATATTTGCAAACTATCCATTTGACAATGGATTACTAACCAGGATATATATGGGACTCAAACGACTCAATAGCAAAATAACAATCTGACTTTTAAAATGGGCAAATGATCTGAATAGATGTTTCTCAAAGAAGACATACAGAGGGCCAACAGGTATATGAAAAAAACTTCAACATAATTAATTATCAGAGAAATGCACATCAAGACCACAGTGACATATCATCTCACCTCAGTTAATATGGCTATTATCAAATAGACAAAAAATAACAAATGCTGTTGAGAATGTGGAGCAAATGGAACTCTCATACACTGTTGGTGGGAATGCAAATTAGCATAGCTATCATGGAAAACATTATGGAGATTCCTCAAAAAACTAAACATAGAGCTACCATATGATCCAGCAATTCCCACTGCTGGGTATATAGCCAAAAAAAGAAAAAAGAAAGAAAAGAAAAGGTATCAGTATGTCAAAGAGATGTCTGCATTCCCATGTTCATTGCAGAACTATTCTCAATAGCCAAGGTATGGAATAAACCTAAGTGTATATCAACAAGTGAATGAATAAAGAAAATGTGCCATATATACACAATGGAATACTATTCAGCCATTAAAAAACCAAAATCCTGTTATTTGCAGTAACATGGATGAGCCTGGAAGACATTATGTTAACTGAAATAAACCAGGCACAGAGAGACAAATATTGCATGTTCTCACTCATGTGTGGGAACTAAAACAGTTGACCTTATAGAGGTAGAGAGTAGAATGCTAGTTACCATTCTGGTATGTACCAGAGGCTGGGGAGGGTAAAGGGGATGGGAGGATGAAGGAAGGTTAGTTAATGGGTACAAAAATACAGTTAGATGGAAGGAATAAGTTCTAGTAGCACAGTAGGTGACTGTAGTTAACCATAATTTATTGTATATTTCAAAATAGCTCAAAGAAAAGATTTGGAATGTTTGCAACACAAAGAAATGATAAATGTTTGAGTTTCTGGATATCCCAATTGCCCTGATTTGATGATTATATATTATATGCATGTATTAAAATGTCACATGTATCCCATAAATATGTACAATTATTATGTATGAATTAAAAAATTCAAACTTTGGAGCATTTCAGATTTTTAATTTTCAAGTTAGAGATGCTCAACCCACAGAGGGAAATGATGCCGAAACCAAGGCAGAAAATGTTTTCAATGGAGAAGTGGGTAATATTTTTATTTCTATAGAAAGTTCAAAGTCCACAGCATAGTCAAATAAAATCTGTAGTGAAAACTGACCACTGGACTTTGCAACTAGATTATGTGTAGTCCCTAGTGAGAACAAACATTATAAAGCAGTGGAGGGCAATGCAGGTAAACCAGAGATTTCTTTCTAGATTGCAACCTCCCTTTTTCTGCAAAAAGAGAAATTGATGGTAAAAATTTGAGACTTTACAAATGTAGGTCTTTCTGCCAATTTTCAATATGATTCATGATTTTTATTTCTATAGAACTATGTGTCCTTCTCTCCCCTAAGAAATCAGTAATGCCAAACCTGGTTCTTCTAGCCATTTATATATCTTAAGGTACCCTTTAAAAAAAATTACTTTCGCAAACATGTCTTTTTTTTTTCTTCTAGTTCAAATATAAGGATATTTTTTCTCTTGATGATTAAATGTCACTAGAATGTATTCTGATGCTGAAGTCTGCTTATTATTTTTCTTCTGGAAGCTAAGTATCAATTTTTTGTTTTTAGCCTTTAAGTTCTGGAAAGTTTTCTTCAATTACACTCTTGATAAATTTCTACCTTTTGTTACACATCCTCCTTTTGGAAATCTGATTAATCTTGGGTTGCTTCTTCATGTTCTGTCTTCTATAATTTTGCTATTCTCTCTTGAATTGTCATTTTTTATTATTTTCTTTTGCAGCTTGTATATGTATAGAGTCTGTTTTCTGTTTCATTAATCTGTTTTTGAAACATTAATTCTACTACTCATGATTCCAATGAGTATTTGTCACAGAATTTGTCCTGATCTCGTTTCACAATTGCTGCTACTGTCTATCCCCCTGAAAATAGATTACAGATATTTCCAGAAGATTTGATGTTTCATTCTTCCTTTCTATGAGGAAAACCAAGCTCACGGATTAGAACTGGTGAAATAGAATTGCTCTTCCATTTTCTGTTTCTTTTGCATTGACACTTCCTTATGGAAGTCAGATCGTTTTCCTTTCTTGCCCACACTTTCTTTAGCTTACTTTGATAATTCTTAGTGATGTGGTAGGGCCATTGCCAATAAATACTCGAAATCTCACAGTCCTACCAGTTGCTCTGGTTGGCCGTAGGAAAAGCTGCTTTAAAATCTCATTCTAGTAATTTGCTTTCAGTGGAAAACTCTACACACCCGAGGTTGGGCTTACTTGTAAGCACTGTAGAAGATCAATGACTGTGAATGACAGCAGAGAGCCTTGTTCACTTCCAACCACTTGATCTACTCAACTGTCAATCAAGTGCTTCCTTGCAGACTTCAAATTACAGGCTACTTTGAGGCCTCCTTTGTTTTTCACTGTGATCATCCATTTTAAGAAATTTGAAGGCATTAAAAAAAAACATTGGCTGCTTCGTTAAATCTCCTTGAGATCAGCCTTGAAGATGGACATAATGACGCAGCTGTGAGTTATATGGTTGTGATCACTCCTGTCCCATCTGTTGCCAGGACTGATTTGAGGAATCTGACCATCTAAGCAGGTTATTCTTTCTCTTATTTCTCTTGTCTGGCTCCATGTGTTCCATAGACTCAGCATAATTACTTGAGGGATGACTTAAATTATTAAGGAGAAAAATATAATACTGATTTTGTAAAAGGGAGTTTGGGTTAGATTATTTTAATAATATCCCGTAACAAATTTGCTTCTTGGTGTCCAAGCCCTTTTGCAACATGACTGATGCCCCTTCCAACAGGAGGTGAAAGCTATTTTCTCAGACCTTGAATCTGGCCTGGCCTCATGACTTGTTTTGACCAATAGAATGCAACAGAAGCAATGTCATGCGTCCTCAAGGCTAAGCCTTCAGAGAACTTGCCTTGACTTTCACTCTTTTAAGTCACCGCTGGCTTCTAAACAAACCTGGCTAGTTGGTTTTCTCTGCAGAGAGGAAAAGAAATCACAGGGAGAGAAAGACCCAGTAGAGAGAGTATCAGCTGTTTCAGTGCAACTACGGCCATGTGTCACTTAATGACAATACATTCTGAGATGGGACCTGGCCGGGGCTCTGGTGGAGGAATGAGGAGGGAGAACATCAGGAAGAACAGCTAATGGATGCTGGGCTTAATACCAAGGTGATGGGCTGACCTGTGCAGCAAACCACCGTGGCACACATTTACCTATGTAACAAAACTGCACATCCCTCACATGTACCCCAGAACTTAGAATAAAAGTTGAAGGAAAAAAAATACATTCTGAGAAAGGTGTCATTAGTTAACTTCATCATTGTGCAAACCTAGATGATACAGCCTACCATATACACCTAGGCTGTATGGTAGCCCATTATCCTAGGCCATAAACATGTATACTATGTTACTGTACTGAATACTAGAAGCAATTGGAACACAATGATAAGTATTTGTAAGTCTAACCATATCTAAACATAGAAAAGGTGCCATAAAATACAATATAATAATCCTATGGGACAACCACTGTATAAATGGTTCATACTCGACCAAAACATTGTTATACAGCACATGTCTTAGTTGGATCCAGTTTATCAGCTGAACGTAACCTCATGGCTGGACCACCCAGCCAACCAGCAGAATCCTGAGATATAATTGTTGTTTTAGGAATAGTTTCTGACAAAAACACAGGAAACTAGAAACGGATTTAGCCTGGAGTTTCCCAGAAAGCAGAGCCTGAGGCAAAAGCTTATTCGTACCTACTTTTCCAGGGAAAGCAGGGAAGGAGAGAAAGAGACAATACAGGGGTGTGTTACTAAGAAAGTGATCGATTGGTTACCTCATTTTGGGAAAGCATCTTCTAAGAGGCCATTTGAATTGCTACATCACAGGACAGTCCACCCGGAGGAGAGGCAAAGGAGAAGGATTTACCTGCTGGCTCCTGTCTTCCATTAACAAATTAATTTAAAATGTATACCTTATAAAATGTAAACTGCTTCATTCTCCTAGTTTCCCATTTGCAAGAACTGAGCGGGTCCTGGAGAGTTTCACCCTTGGGTCCAACAGAGATATCTCAATGTGAGGGGAATTGCTCACTGCAAACTGCTATACAGTTGTGCCATTTAAAATGAGTTGCAGCCTATTCAGAGTTGGTTCCTGTAGCAGAATCTGAGAATGTGGGACAAGCAGCCAGAGCCCCAGGGTTAAGTAAGGCCAAATAGATCAGAGGTGGTGCATGTGTCTGACATAGGATGCAACAGGTATTTGGTAGATTAATGCTGATTGAACCCATAATCAATCAGCAGTTCCTACCTGTATTAGTTTGTTCTCACATTGCTATAAAGGAATACCTAAGACTGGGTAATTTATACAGAAAAGAGGTTCAATTGGCTCATGGTTCCACAGGTTATACAGGAAGCATGGAGGCATCTACTCAGCTTCTGGGGAGGCCTCAGTGTGCTTTTACCCATGGCAGAAGGCAAAGCCAGAGCAGGCGTCTTACATGGCAGGAGCAGGACCAAGAAAAAGAGGGAGAAGGTGCTACACACTTTTAAAACAACCAGATCTCATGATAACTCACTTACTCACTATCACAAGAACAGCACTGAGGGAATGGTGTTGAATCATTCATGAGAACTCTGCCCCCATGATTCAATTACCTCCTATCAGGCTCCATCTCTAACAATGAGGATTACAATGTGACATGAGATTTAGGTGGGGACACAGATCCAAACCATATCACTACCTAATATAATCTAATATAAACCTATTGTATTATTCTCAACTTCTATAAAGACATACCTTAGACTGGGTAATTTATGAAGAAAAGAGTTTTAACCAGCTCATGGTTCTGCAGGCTGTACAGGCTTCTGCTTCTGGAGAGCCCTCAGGAAAGTTACAGTCATGGTGGAAGGTGAAGGGGAAGCAGCAACATCTTACATGGCCAGAGCAGGAGGAAGAGAGGGAGAGATGGGGAGAGGGAGAGATGGGGAGAGGGAGAGATGGGGAGAGGGAGAGATGGGGAGAGGGAGAGATGGGGAGAGGGAGAGACAGACAGAGAAAGGGAGAAACAGAGAAAGGGAGAGACAGAGAAAGGGAGAGGGAGAGACAGAGAAAGAGGGAGAGAGACAAGGAGAGAGAGAGAGAGCATGGAGGTACTACACACTTTCAACCAGATCTTGTGAGAACTCTATCATGAAAACAGCAAGGGGGAAGTCCACCCCCATGATTCAGTCACCTCCCACCAGGTCCCTTCTCCAACACTGAAGATTACAATTCAACATGAGATTTGGGTGGAGACACAGAGCCAAACCATATCACCTATCTGATATAAGACTGTAGAAGCCTATAACAAATCTACACACATGCATACCCTATACACAAAACTCTTAGATTACAATGATATGACTTTCATCAATCTGTATTTAGATAATTTTTAAAGATGTTTTTCTCCTTCAAAAAGTATGAGGTTTCTATTTCATTGTAGAAGTGATGTCAGAAGACAAGATTACAACAAACGTAAAGATCAAATTGGCTTTTATTGTGGTTCTAGAATGAGGCAACACCTCATTCTATAAAATTGAATGTTCTGTTGAGTTGAGAAGAGGCTGGCTTTATAGGCAGGAAAAGGCTGGAAAAAGCAGAAACAGAACAAAAGGTGGATTGGTTATTTCAAAGTTACTTTTCTTAGAAGGCTAAAATAGAACTTTCTTCTTATGCTGACGGATTAAGTAGAATTTTCTATTTTTGTTTTGTTTTTAAACTGGCTTGTTTCAAAGTTTGATATGCTCATGTGGCCCTTAGCACAAGACTTCTGGTTTGGTCTGGTCTCCTGGGGCCTGGTGCAGAAGGCTAGTCCAAAACAATGGCCTTCCATGTACTTTATTTAATAGTAATATATGCCCATTGTAACAATTTAAACCAGAGATATGTCACATCTCTTGATATAATTAACATTAACAGTATGGTCAAATAACTTATGTTTCCCAAGCTTTGTATATGTGTAGATTGATAGATACATGCATAAACCCACATGCACATGTGGTTTTAAAAATTTTTAAACAGGCCGGGCATGGTGGCTCATGCCTGTAATTCCAGCACTTTGGGAGGCCGAGGCGAGCGGATCACAAGGTCAGGAGATCGAGACCATCCTGGCAAACACAGTGAAACCCTGTCTCTACTAAAAAAATACAAAAAAAATTAGCTAGGCGTGGTGGCGGGTGCCTGTAGTCCCAGCTACTCGGGAGGCTGAGGCAGGAGAATGGTGTGAACCCGGGAGGTGGAGCTTGCAGTGAGCCAAGATGGTGCCACTGCACTCCAGCTTGGGCGACAGAGCGAGACTCCGTCTCAAAAAAAAATTTTTTTAAACAAAAATAGGGTTTGACTACTTATACAGTAACTTGCTTAATTCCATTAAAAAATGTATCAAGATGAAGCCACTTTGGAAATCAGTGTGACAGTGATATGACTCGGTTACTCTACTCCTAATATATACCCAAGAGAAATGAAAACAAATGTTCACATAAAAATTTGTACACAAATGTTCATGGCAGCATTATTCATAACTGCCAAAAAGTATTAACAACTTAATTTCCCATCAGCTATGAATGGATTTTTTAAAATGCGGAGTATTCATACAATGAAATATTATTTGTCAATATAAAGGAACCAAGTACTGAAACATGCTACACTGGTGAACCTTGAAGACATTATATGAACGAAAAGAAGCCAGTCACAAAAGACCACATATAATTCCATTTATATAACATGTCCAGAACTAGCAAACTCACATGTTATAGACTGGATGTTTGCATTCCCCAGAATTCAGATGTTGAAATCTAACCCCCAGTTTAAGGTGGGAATTTGGAGAGGTGATTAGGTCGTGATGGCAGAGCCCTCATGAATGGGATTAGAGCCCCAGTAACAGAGGCCCCAGAGAGCTCCCTTGCCTCTTCTACCATGAGAGGATGCAAGGCAAAGACCATTTATGAACCAGGAAGTGGACCCTCACCAGACACCAAATCTGCCAATATCTTGATCTCAGACTTCCAGTCCTAAAAAGCCATGAGAAATACATTTCTGCTGTTTATAAGCCACCAATCCAAGGTATTTTTTTTTTATAGCAGAATGGACTAAGACACCATGAGAGACAGAAAGCAGACTCATGTTTGCCTGGGGCTTGGTAGTGTTGGGAGAGTGAGAAAATGAAGAGTTTCTGCTAATGGATACAGGGCTTGTTCTTGAGGTGATGAAAATATTCTGAGAGTAGTACACAGGTCTGTGAATATACTAAAAACCACTGAACTGTATACCTTAAAGGAATGGATTTTATGATATGTGAATTATATATCAATTAAGCTGTTAAAGATGTATCATGGACATTTCACAGCTCATTACATGCAAAACGAGTGCATTCTTTTACGTAGTTGCAAATCAATACTCTGTATTCTGCATCTGGTGCAATTTATTTTAGCATTTTTATGTTAATTGCATTCAATTTTGTTTTTCCAGTTTTTTGCTATTAACAACGCTCCAATAAAATACTACTGTAGGTAAATGTTTTTGCCTAAGTTAGATAAGTACAACCAAAATCGTTGAATTAAATTGTATGTACCTATTTAATTTTAATAGATGCTGCTAGATTGATTTACAAAATGAAAAGAGCAATTCACCCTGATACCAACAGTAAATGAGACAGTCCATTTTCTTATACCCTAAACCAACACTGAATGTAATCAATCTTTTTAACTGTTGCAAATAGGCCAATAACAATGAGTCTTTGTTGTTTTAATTTGCATTAAAAGAACTTTAGTAAGATTAGATATGTTTTAATATATTAGGTATTTGCATTTTTTCTTTCATACATTTCCTTTTATAATATTTAGTCAGGTTTTACTAGATTTTCTTTGGTACCTTTACTAATATGAAGGGTTTTCTAGTGTAGTCATGCTGTGAACCCTTTGCCTGCGATGTTTTC
Source organism: Pan paniscus (assembly GCF_029289425.2). Classification (NCBI taxonomy): domain Eukaryota; kingdom Metazoa; phylum Chordata; class Mammalia; order Primates; family Hominidae; genus Pan; species Pan paniscus. The sequence goes on from NC_073258.2 coordinate 104,320,659, forward strand.
CAAATGCTTTTTCCCCAATCTATCTTTTGGTTTTGGCTTTGCTCAGTATCTTTTGCCATATGAAAAGTTTTATTTTTTATTTATTTATTTTTGAGATGGAGTTTTTGCTCTTGTTGCCCAGGCTGGAGTGCAGTGGCATGATCTCAGTTCACTGCAACCTCTGCCTCCCAGGTTCAAGCGATTCTCCTGCCTCAGCCTCCTGAGTAGCTGGGATTAGAGGCATGTGCCACCATGCCCGGCTAAAAACGTTTTATTTTTTATGAGGTAAGGCTATCATTTTTAAAATGCCTTTTGTGTTACCTTTCTTGCTTAAAAATTACTCTCCCTCTCCACCTCAAACCTTGCTAGGCTTTAAATGTGTCCCCGAAATTTTCATTTGCTGGAAAGATAATTATCAAATTCATATGTTGATCAGAAGTGGGACCTTTGGGTGGTAATTAGGGTAAGATAAGGATGTCAGGGTAGAATCCCTGTGAAGAGACTGGTGGCTTTATAAGAAGAGAGAGAAATCTGAGTTGATATGCACGCTTTTGCCCTCTTGCCACTTGATACCCTTCTGATATGTTCTGAAGCAGCAGGAAGGCCCTCACTGAAAGTTGAGCAGATGTCAGCACATTGCTCTTGGGCTTCGCAGTCTCAAGAACCATAAGCAAAATAAACTGATTTTCTTTATAAACTACCCAGTCTCTGCTATTCTGGTATAGCAAAAGAAAATGAACTAATACAACCCCCAAGGTTATATTAATAAAAAAAAGTATATGGTATTTTAGTTTCATTTTGAACAATCAGATCTTTAAATCAATTTTTTAATAAGATGTAGAATAGATGTCATTTTGAAATTTTCCAGTGAAGAGACAATTGTGCCCAGAAAATCTATTGAATAATCTATTCCTAAACTTTAACTATGTCTTAATCCCATTCCTTCTTGCCTACTCAAGGAATTTTTTCTTGTAATTTTTTGTTTTGTCATTAGTCATTTTTTCTTCCCTAATGGATTATTTCCACTAGCTTATGAATATGCTATAATATCTCCCATATTAAAACAAAACGATCCACTTGGACTGCAAATCTGCCTCTAGCTATCATTTTGTTAGAGCAAAACTCCTAGAAATAATTGTCTGTTTTCATAGCCAACACTTCTTTACCCCATTCTCTCTAGAATCCACTCCAATTGGTTTCCTGCCCACCACTCCACTGAAACTCCTCTCATCAATGTCATTTACTTTACATTGCTGAGAGCCAACCTAGCCTCAACATGTATCTTGAACACTGAAAACCAAAACCATCCATCCCCCACAGCTTACTATGTTAACATGACTTTACTGTGCTATTGTCTTAATTAACATAGTTTTATCAGGTGACAGTTGCCCAGCAAATAACTTTATTAATTACAAGAATTTCCCCCAAAGACCCATCAACTCTTCAACAGTAAACATTAACCTGACTCTTCACACTTCTTACCTCAAAATCCTCATCTTGCTATTTCCACAAATCCTAAACTGTTATCTCATGATCCTCACTCACACCTAATCTGGCAGTTCCTGCATTGAAAGAACTGCCCTAAATCAAACTTCAAACTCTTAATAAAATTTGATACTGCTTTCCCTATTTTACCAGTCCCCCTCTTCCAATGCCTAAGATGTGGTGGTGGAAGACAGGAATATTGATCATCCTTGTCCCATGTAGTCCTAGGCTAATATGTATGTTTATGTCTTAGTTTTTAAACAAAAAAGTATAAAAAGTAAACAATTTTTTTAAAAAAGATAAAGGCTTATAGAATAAGAATATAAAAACATTTTCAAATTCTTAATAAAATTTGATCCTGCTTTCCCTGTTTTACCAATTCCCCTCTTCGAATGCATAAGATGTGGAGGTGGAAGACAGCAATATTGATAATCCTTGTCCCATGTAGTCCTAGGCTAACATGTATGGTTATGTCCTAGTTTTAAACAAAAGAGTAAAAAAATTTTTTTAAAAAGATAAAGGCTTATAGAAAATATAAAAACATTTTTGTATAGTTGTACAATGTGTTTTAAGCTAAGTGTTATTACAAGAGCCAAAAAGTTAAAAACATTAAAAAGTAGAAAGTAGAAAATTACAGTAAGCTAATTATTGAAGAATTTCCAAAAATAAATTTAGTGTAGCTGAAACATTCAATGTTTATAAAGCTTATAGTAGTGTAATGTTCCAGGCCTTCACATTTACTCACCATTCTCACTGACTTACCCAGAGCAACTTCTAGGACTACGAACTTTATTCACATTAAGTGCTGCCCTATATAGATACAACATTTTTTTTCAATCTTTCATAGCATGTTTTTACTGTATTTTTTCTACGTTTAGATATGTTTAGATATACAAATACTTATCATTGTGTTATAATCGCCTACAGTATTGAGTAGTCACAAACCATACAGGTTTGTAGCCTAGGAGCGATAGGCTATACCACATAGTCTAGGTGTGCAGTAGGCTATACCATTTAGGTTTGTGTAAGTACACTATGATGTTCACACAATAAAATCACCTAATGACACATTTCTCAGAACGTATCCCCACAGATAAGCAACTTGTGACCGTCTTCGTATATTGTCTTTCTCATCTACTAAAATGAGCATTTCCTGAGGACAGACTTACCTTGTCTTGTTCTCTATTGTATTCTAGTACCTGGCACTTAGTGTGCACTCTACAAATATTTTTTGAATTGACTCATTAATTAGTCAATTTTTGGATTGACTAATTAGCTATTTAACTGAAATTTCATCTTTTTCATCCAATAAGTTACTTAGATCTGTTTTTAGACATTCTGATCTGTTCTACTGATCTAATTTTATCTATTTCTGGGTCATTTTTTTCATTACTGGAAGTTACAAGTTTTAATATTTTCAAAACTGTCAATTCTTCCATGTGGCTTATCAACTCTAATCTTTATTATCATTTTGTATAGTTATATAAGATACCCTTTTGAAATTAAATTTATATATTAATTGGAAAGGCTTAATCTTTTTTTATTAAATCTTACTCAGGAACATGCCATGATACCTCAAATATTCAGGTCTTTCCAGTTTTAGAGGTTTCATAATTTTTATTGGATATTTTGTAGTTCTTATCACTATTATGTATTCTTTTGATTTTTATTTTATTGCTAATATTAATAAAAACTCTAGGTTTTTATATGTTCTACTTACCTGTGTATCCAGCAGCCTTAGCAGAGTTTTTAAAAAACATTTCAAATAGGTTTGCTAAAAATAAAGTTCATTTTGGAATAATTTTAGATTTATAGAAAATATACCCCACACCCAGTTTCTCCTTTTGTGAATCTTACATATTTGTTGTAACTCAGAAACTAACACTGGTACATTACTATTAACCAAAGTACAGACTTTTTGTAGCATTCACTAGTTTTTCCACTTATGTCTTTTTCTGTTCCAGGACAGAATCCAAGAAAATACATTTAGTGTCCACGTTTTCTTAATCTTCTCTGGTCTATGACAGTTTCTCAATCTTTCATTGTTTTGAGGAGTCTATGATTAGATATTTTATAGAACATTCTTCAGTTTCTATTTGTCCAGCGTTTTCCCCATGATAAGGTTGTGGTTAGTGTTCTTTTTAGTGCCTTATATCAGGAAGTGCATGCCATTAACATGATTTATTACTGATGTTAACCTCAATCATCTGGCCAAGGTAGTGTTTGCCGGGTTTCTCCATTGTCCAGTGACTTTTTTCTTTCTTTCTATACTCTATTACTCAGAAGGGGGTCACTAAGTTCAGCCCCCACTCAAAGTGGGGGAAGAGAATAAGCTCCAACTCTTAACAGAGAGAATATCTACGAGTCACTTTTGGAATTGTTCTATAAGGAATACTGCCCTCTTCTATTTGATTATAGTTATTCAATTAATCATTTCCTTATATATGTACTCATGGATATTTAAGACTTGGTTGTAATACAATGTTATGCTACTTATTTTGTTGCTTGAATTGTTCTGTTTTGGCCATTGGGAGCTCTTTCAAGTTGGCTCCTGTCTCCCTTTGATATATCGTCTCTAAGAGGTTTTTAGATGAACTGCTTGAATTTTGTTACACATACAGTCACATAAACAAGTAAAACTTGCCTTTTCTGGTTCTGATTTTAATGACTACTTCTGTCCTCGGCTGTCTAAAGTCTACATGTTCAATGCACTGTAGTTTCCTGTGTTGTAGAAGAGAATTTTGATGCTACTTGAATCCTCTTACCTTTATAAGTAGTCAGTTCTCTTTGATTGGAAACTTGTAAAATATGCCTTTTATCTTTGGAGTTCAGGAATTTCACTAGCATATCTAGGTATGTGTCTTCTTTCATTAATTTTGCCTACGATTTAGGAGTCTGAAACCTCACATTTTTTCAGGTCCAGAAGTTTCCCTTGAAACAGGGTCTCGCTCTGTTGCCCGGTCTGGAATACAGTGGTGTGTGATCATAGTTCCCTGCAGCCTCAAACTCCTGAGCTCAGGTGATCTCCTTGCCTTAGCCTTCTGAGTAGCTGGGACAACAGGCACACACCACCACGTTTAGCTTTGTGTGTGTGTGTGTGTGTGTGTGTGTGTGTGTGTGTAGAAACAGTCTCATTAGGTTGCCCAGGCTGGTCTCAAACTCCAGGGTTCAAGTGATCCTCCTGCCTTGGCCTCCCAAAGTGCTGGGACTGTAGGTGTGAGCCACTGTGCCTGAAGTTTTCTTGTATTTATTCTTCAAATATAACTTACATATGGTGTGTTTTTGTACCTTAAAACTTAGTTTTTCATATTGACTTTCTGAATCTATCTTTTACAGCCCTTATCTTTTTACTCATGCTATGATTTTATATTTATTCTCTCTTATGGTATATTTCTTCTGTTTTCCAGAACAATAAGGCAGTTTTCAGTTGTGACCGTTCCCCTATCTCTAGATTTTTTTTTTTTTTTTTTTTTTTTTTTTTTTTTTTTTTTTTTTTTTTTTGAGACGGAGTCTTGCTCTGTCACCCAGGCTGGAGTGCAGTGGCACGATCTCAGCCCACTGCAAGCTCCGCCTCCTGGGTTCACGCCATTCTCCTGCCTCAGCCTCCTTGGTAGCTGGGACTACAGGCGCCTGCCACCACGCCCGGCTCATTTTTTGTATTTTTAGTAGAGACGGGGTTTCACCGTGTTAGCCAGGATGGTGTCGATCTCCTGAGCTCGTGATCTGCCCGCCTCGGCCTCCCAAAGTGCTGGGATTACAGGCATGAGCCACCACGCCCGGCCCTCTTGATTTTTTATATCCAAAAATATGTTGAAACTTCAGAGAAACGATTTTATGTACTCTATTTGTATCACATTAAAGGTTTTTTTTTTTTAACATTTTTGTTATATTTATTCTTTTAATTCTGATATCACAGGAACCACTTACCCTCACTGGCTTAGTGTCCCTTGTGTTCATATTTAAGCTATTGTCTCCAGACTGTCTTAGTTCATTTGTACTGCTATAAGAGAAATACCATAGGCTGGATGGCTTATAAATAATGAGTTTCTCACTGTTCTGGAGGCTGAAAAGTAAAAGACGAAGATGCCTACAGAATTGGTGTATAACAAGCACCCATCTCCTGATTCGTAGAGCACCATCTTCTTGCTGTGTCCTCAACATGGCGGAAAGGGTAAGGAAGCTTTCTAGGGTCTCTTTTATAAGAGAGTTGAATTAAAAAAAAAATCCACTAGATCCATTTATAAGGGCTCCACCCCAATAACCTACTCACCTGCCAAAGGCCCCACCTCTTAATACCATCATCTTGGGTGGTAGGATTTTAAAAACAAATTTTGTGAGTGGAGGGACATGAACATTCAGTCTATAGCAGGCTTCAGGCCCACCCTTCTATTTTCTGCTTATTGAAGCTGGACTTGAGCTTCTGCAAAGCTTTTTCTGCTTTTCCAGGAGGGTCTCTACTCAGTTTTACAAATGAAAGGACACAGAGGGAGACATAAGAGACACACATGTTCCTGTTTGCTTCCTGTTGTGTCAACTCATCAGTGCTTCTGTTTTCTGGCAGCGACAGTTGACTTCGGATCTCCCTTTTATATTCATACTCCTGGAATCATTCTCAGGGACCCCACGGCACTAGCTAGCCAGCATCCTTCTCCTAGCATTTTGAGCTTCAGTTCCACACAACCCCTCTATAACCTTTTATTATTTACCATATAACATTGCTGGTAGTTGAACATCTTGATCTAAAAACAGAGACATTTCATATGATTCAAACCAGAACCAGTTCCATAACGGTGTGAAATGAAAAATGAGGGTCCCTTGTTCAAAAATTGTTCATCAGACAGTGAAAGCAGAACATAAGCCAGACCCTTCTGTGCACAGGGTGCCATGTGACTGCATAGGTTGCGCACCCATGAAGCTGGCCCTGGCTCAAACTAATAGGTGTAGGTTCAAATAAGGCCAACCTCTTCCCTTAGTTCCCCTGGCTCTATGGAATGGTAGCTGCCTTTGGTAGTCACTGTTTCTGTTCTGTCTTTTTTTTTCTTTTTTTAACTGTTTCAGTTCTCCAATATCTGTTTAATCCATTTTTTATTGTTATTTTTATTACAATAACTAATGTGATTTCTTTTTTTCCTGAGTGATCCCTCCTAGATGCTTATGATATTTATTTGACTTCTCACGTCAGCCACTGTGCAAACAGGGACCCTTTATGTTAAAATGGGGTGGTGTGGGTTTTCAGGAGTATCAGGAAAGTCCAGTTTTTCAGTAAGAGGGTGTCAAAACATTTAAGCCAGAAACTTAAATATGGAGACATGTTCAAAACAGAACAAAACAAAACACAAAACAGGTTAAACGTATTTCTTTGCTCTTAACCTAAGTTCAGATTTTGGTATTCTGTTACCATGTCTTTCCTACAGAAATTGTTCTACCCAGATGAAGATTTGATGTTAAGTGGTACCGACATTAAATTCCAGCGTATGTAAAGGACTAGCAATACTGCAAACTTTTTAAAGACCTTGCTGAAAATCCAGACTCCCCTAACCAAAAGTCTTTGTATATTAAACCAGCACAGTTATTCTAGAGGACAACAGTAGTACCTGCGGACTGTTAGATGCCTGTGGTCTGCAGAGCCAGAATACAATATTTGATTTGGCTCTTAAAGAGAGTGCTAATTTCCAGAGCATTAAATGGGGGCCTATGTTTGTTGCTAAACAATTAGACACACGTTGGCTTGCATTCTCATGCAAGCCCTGCATTAATCAAAGCCTGCTGTAATCTAACTGCTGATTGTTTTGAAAGATGAGGAGAGTGCATCTGTGTTCCAGTGAATCCCATGCATTCAAATTGCCCTTAAAACAATGAAAGTCAAGTCATGGCAGCTGAAATGAAGCAGCTTTGTACCTGGGAACACTAATATGCATAAGCATACCCCTCATATGGATGTGCTTGGTGGGGAAATGTTTTTATCTTGTTAGGGAAAATGCATTAATGCAAATTTGAGAATAAGAAGTTATAATCATTAAAGGCAATTCCATTTCTGAGCTACTTACAGAGACAGAAAATATTGCATAGTTTTTATAAAACTGCAAATTACATCTGATTTGAACTTCATTTAAAACTCCAGAGTGAGAGAACTGTGAGTTTCCCGTTAAATACAAAAGCTTAAATGAGAATTCAGCACTCAGGAGACAGCTGACTGACAACAACCAATCTCACTGATGCTTGAGTGGGTACACACCAGTACAGTTAATCAAAACTCCACTCAGCTGCCAGCTCTTTTGGCATTCTTCTGAGCCCAGCAGAGAGTATCCAGGACAGGAGATTCACCCGTCAAAGCTTCAGCTCTGCTTTCCTTGACATTCCAAGCAGATTAGTAAATGACAGATTTCTGCAGCCTAGTAACGGGGCTAGCATGACTCAATGGCAGAGACGACAAGCAAATCTGTAGGATCAAGTGTTCATGGCCTCTTGTTCCATCAGAACTGGCAAAGCTGCCACCAAGGTTATTGGAGTCATATGTTTGGGGGAGAAACATTTTGTTTCAAACAATGTGACAGGAAAGGAGAATGAGTCTACTCCTCACTGACACGTATAGCAGAAAATCTATCAAGCCTTCACCACCCAGCACCATCTATCCCTCCCCTGACACGTCATACAAAGATTTGTGTGTGTGTGTGTGTGTGTGTGTGTGTATTTTGGGAAAACAGCAAAAATCATGGTCTGATTAAAGTTTACCCTAGGTAAAACTTTACTTACAAAAATGGTACACATAGACATTCCTGATAATCTTGTCTAATATTTGCAAATATTTCATCTTCCTCATAAAGTAAATGCATATTACCCTGTAAACATAGTCCCCACAACGCTTTTTCAATTGCTTAAACATAATCCAACCAAAATTTAAAGTTATGATTGAATATAGAAGGACTCAGATGAGGTGTACATGGATTCACCAGTAGAGTTTTACCCAGAAACTTTTGCTTTGCTTTGTAACCCACTTCTGAACAAGTCCTGAGTGTCTTGACTGATGATAAACTTACCAAGGCTTTGTTTGTTTCAGATTCTCTGTCCTGCTAATGCCTTCCTGGGTTTTAAAGAATTGCCTTCTTAGCCTCATTCCAAATTGATTTTCTGAGCACCTATTGTAGAAAAGGAGCCTGAAAACTACTGAAGAACACATCAGTGAAAGTGCTCATGCTCTTTCTACTCGGATAGCAGATATTAAATAGCAGCTTTAAAGTACTATTTCCACAGCAGGAAAACTATTTGAGAAAAGAGCCTAGGAGGCAAATACTAAGGTACCTGAGATTGCTTTTGCCAAAGATGGCTTTATACAAGGAAAGTCCTCTCGAAATGTCTCCACTTCTCATATCTACTAGGAAATGTGAAAATGTGTGTAGCGTCTCCTCAGGATGTGAGCGTGTCATCATATGCCCATGTGAGCTTGTGCTAGTTAGTTCTTACTCAGTCCTTTAACATCCATCCACTCTCTGCATCCCAGTTTGTGGAAACAATGATGCCTGATTTGAATAGCATTTTACAGGTTTCAGTGGTAGACCCACTCTCCAGGTAAGCAATCTGGATTCAAGTCCCGGCTCTGTCCCTTATCAGCTTGTCACTTTGTACAAGTTACTGATCCTCTATGTACCTCAGTTTTCTTATCTACAAAATGGGGATAATAATAGTACCTATATGATAGGATTGTTTAAGGATCCAATTATTTATATATAAAGCACTTAGAACAGAGCCTGGCACAGAATAAGTTCTATATACATGTTCTATTGGTATTATTTTCTTAATAAACCTAGGATGCATGATCAATTACCCCCTTTAAAACCAGGAGACTGAGGTTTGAAGATGTTAAATAAATGATTCCAAGCCAATTTCTAGAAAGCATCAGATGAGGACCAGAATCTAGGCCCTCTCCCAGTCAAATGCTCATTTTACTTTTCCACTAGCATAGGACTTTTGTAAGCTTTTCAAAGGCAGAGCCTGTGTGGTCCCTGTCAATGCTTTCCTCCAAAAGCACTGAGGTGGAGCCTCAATGCTAAGAATCCAGTCCCTGTGGTTGGGAGCTTGCCTCAGGTATGGGGGAGGCATAATCTCTGAGGTAGGGGATCTGGTCATCAGAACCAGAAGAAAACAGGAGAGGATGTGGGGTGAGAAGCTAATGCAGCAAGGGCCATGTTTTCAGCACATCATTCCATATCTCCTTCTCTCCTTCTCTGTCTATAACCCTTTGATCAAAAATGACTTGGTGCAAAAAACTGAGGTCCCATTTATGGAAAAGTGTAGGTACTGCACTGGATACCTGAGCTACAAGGCACAAGCCCAAATTTTTAGAAAGAGGTTTAAATGTCAAATCTGTGGGACTTCAGTTTCACACGAGCATCATCCTCAGATCACTCACAGTCACCCAAGAGTGGGTAAGAGTCTTTCCTGTCCTAGGGCTCAGGAACCCTCTGGTGTCTCCCTCCTGCTCTAAGCCAGCTCTCCATCCCTCCAAGCTTCGTACTTTCATCTCCTATCATGGCTGTAGCAGTCTTGGATCATCACTTTTGTCTTCCCAGGAAATCGTGCCTGCAGGTTTGTGAGAACATAGCTATTCATTCTGGTTGCCAGCCCCCTTCCTCTCTGCTGAGCCCTCCTGGGCTCACCCAGGGCATCAGGATCAGGACCAGAAAGAGGTCCTGGATTATTATCAGGACCAGAAAGAGGTCCTAGATTATTCTTGGGAAGAATAATCTAGTTGTCTCTCTGCTCCTGGTGATTTTCTTTTGAGGGGAAGCCATTCTCAGCGAATCTGTCCTCTTTGACCCTGCAATTCTAGGAATAAAATATTCTTAATATTACATCAAAACTGCAATACCCCTATAAATCTCTTTGAGCCTCACATCCTCTTTCTATTTAAAAGAGATTAGACTCAGGAAAATGGACTCTACGGTAACCACAGGAGGGATAACTGTAGGGTACTCTTAGGATTTTTAAATTTTTATATTTTATTTTGTTTTAGTTATTAAAGTCTTGTACTAAAGCAATTGTAAGACATTCTCTTGCCCCATGTTACACTATATTCAGAGGGGTGGGAGAGTGTGGTGATACAATAGAATGGCAGCAAAACTAAAGGTCTACCTATCTTAGGGGATAAAGTTTATAAGAAAAATAATAATCAGAGCCATTAAGCATTTTTACTTACTATAAAGCTTTTTAAAATGTAGAATGGGAAGATAACAGCACCTAACCGAGGATCATGAGTCAGCATATGGACAACACGGAACAAGGCCTGGTGTGGGGAACGATATTGGAAGTCTTGGTCATCTCACTTGTTTCCCTTACAGCATCATTCTATTCTGTTCTCACAACAACTCTGCAAGGCAGGGGTTATTTCCATTTTATAGAGGAGGAAAATAAGTAATTTATTCATGCTTGCAAAACTACAAAAGTATAGAATTGAAGTTCTAGGTCTTTCCTTTTTTATAATTCTGCAATCTGAGTGGCACTGGCTGGTAAATTCCATAGGAAAAATAATTCCTTTTTCTCTGAAGGTTTGGTCTTGGAATTTGGACAGGAAATAAAATTGGTGAATGTTGCATTCCAAGATTAGGAGTAAGTGGCTCTAACATCATCTTTGAAAAATGCAGTAGATGCCAATGCAGAGTTTATAGGGATGATTTTGGAGTCACCATTTACAAGTTTTCATTCGCTAGTTATTACAAACCAATTTCTGCATTCAGTGCACTTGTGTGCACACACAGAAACGCACACATTTTAAACATGGATTGATGCAAGAAATTGCATGAACATTTTCTTCCCTAGCATGTAGAAAAACTTCCACCCTAATTTTGAATTGTCCCATGTAACAGTTCACCACACATCTTACTACTTCTAGATATTATTTTTTCATTTTTTTCCCCTCTTTTCCTCTTTTCGTCATTCAACAAACATTTGTTAAATACCTACTATTTCCCCAGCCATCGACACATTCAGACAAATTGGCAGGATCTTTGCCCTCAGGCAGCCCTGGTTCCACTCATTCCTCCAGAGCTTTATTCCCCTTCTCTATCCCCACATTTTTCACTTTGGTTCAGACCTCTTTTCTATTTTTCTAGATTCTTGCAATAACCTCCTAAATGGTCACTGGACTTAACTTTCTGATCATGGCTTTTATCATGTTCTTTTCCCACTTAGAAACTATTCATGACTTCCTACTGTCTAATGAGTTAAGTACAGACCTCTTTTTGTGGCATTCAAAGCCCTCCTCATTCTGGCTTCTGACTTTTCTTATGTATCAACTTCTACAACTGCCCTCTTTCATCCCTTTGCTGGATTCCAATAGAAATACTATCCCACCAAGCACATTTCCTTCCTCCCCTCTATGTGTGGTTGCATCTCAAGTGTTACTTTTTTGTTTTTTTGTGTTTTTTTTTTTTTGAGATAGAGTGAGACTCTGTCACCCAAGCTGGAGAGCAGTGGTGTGATCTTGGCTGACTGCAACCTCTGCATCCCGGGTTCAAGCCATTCTCATGCCTCAGCCTTCCAAGTAGTTGGGATTACAGGCATGCACCACCACGCCTGGCTAGTTTTTGTATTTTACATAGAGACAGGTTATCACCATGTTGGCCAGGCTGGTCTCGAACTCTTAGCCTCAAGTGATCCACCTGCCTCAGCCTCCCACAGTGCACAAGCATGAGCCACTGTACCTGGCCAAATGTTACATTTTATCTCAGTCACATATCCATACCCACCTTTCTAGCCTTATTATGTATGTATCAACCAACAGAACAAAAACAGCCCAGAAATGAACCTACATATGTATGCATGGTCCACAGATTTTCAACAAGGGTACCAAGAATACACACTGAGAAAATAATAGTCTCTCCAGTAAATAGTGCTTGGAAAACTGGATATCCATGTGCAGAATCAAACTGGATCCTTATCTCACTCCCTATACAAAAAATCAACTCAAAATTTATTAAAGAGTTAAACAGATGACCTGAAACTGTCAAACTATATGAAAAAAAAATCAGAGGGAAAAATGTATACATTAGTTAACGAATTTTTAGATTTGACACCAAAAGCACAGGCAATAAAAGCAAAAATAGGCAAATGAGATTACATCAAAATAAAAAGCTTCTGCAGAAAGGAAACAACCAACCTAACAGATTGGGGGGAAATATTTTTAAGCCATAGCTCTGATAAGGAATTATTATCCAAAACATATAAGGAACTCAAGTTTTTTCTATAGAAAAATAATTTGATTAAAACATTGGCAAAGGACTGAATACACATTTCTCAAAAGAAGACATCTAAATGACCAAAAGATATATTTAAAAAATGCTCAACATCACTAGTCATTAGGGAAATGTGAATTAAAGCCATAAGATATCATCTCACACCTGTCAGATGGTTATTATCAAAAAGAGGAAGATAACAAGTGTTAGTGAGGGTGTGAATAAAAGGGAGCCCTTGTACACTGTTGCTGGAAATGTCAATTAGTACAGCTATAATGGAAAACTGTATAGAGGTTCCTCAAAAAAAAAAAAAAACCTAAAAAACAAAAGTGCCTTAGGATCCAGCAATCCCACCAAATTCTACTCAACAACTATAAAGAAATTTTGTCATTTGTGAAAACATGGATGAAATTGGAGAACATGATGCTAAGTGAAATAAGCCACATGTAGAAAGATAAACACATGTTCCCACTCATATGTGGAATCTAAATCAAACTCAAAGCAGCACAGAGTAGAATGGTGGTTACAGAGGCTGAGGGGGTGGAGGTAATGGGGAAATGATGGTCAAAGGGTACAAAGCCTCAGACTGGAGGAGTAGGTTTTTCTTTGAGCTATATTTTACAGCATGGTAAGGATAGTAAATAATAATGTCCTGAACATTTCAAAATCACTAAAATTGTAAATTTCCAACGTTCTCATCACAAAAAAATGGTAAGTATTTGAGGTGATGGATATGTTAATTAGCTTGATTTAATTATTCTACATCGTACTTATAAAACATAACACCATACATATATGCAACTATAATACATATATACAATTATCCTTTGTCAACTTACAATTAGAAAATAAAAATTTAAAAATAACGAATGGATAAACAAATTGTGGTATACCTACACAATGGAATTATACTCAGCAGTAAACAGGAATGAACTACTGATACCTGCAGCAACATGGATGATTCTTAAAATAATTATACTGATTGAAAAAAGCTGGACTAAAGAAGGATACATATTTAGCTAGTATGATTCTATTTATATAACATTCTAGAAAATGCAAAGGAATCTACAGTTACATAAAGCAGACACACTGGTTGCCCTTCAGTGGAGGTGGATGTACCACATATGTTCATTACTTTGATTGTTGATGGTTCCATCAAGTACTCCTACGTCAAAACTTATCGGGTTATAAACTTTAAACATGTGAAATTTATTGAAGCTCAATTGTTCCTAAATATAGCTTTAAATTTGTTTTAAAAAATCAGAAAAATTTATTATAATCATATATCTTAGATGTAACCATGATGCTTGGGTGTACATTTGGCTTATACATATTTTCTGAGCCTTTTAAAAACCAAATTTGCATTTACATAATATATTAGCATATTTTTCATTTGTCTCTAACACTATAAGACACTCCTAGTATTATTAGGTCTTTATAAACATTTACACTGAAAGATTCATACTGTGATAAACTGTATCAGTCATGTGCCATCATTGATACCAGTCTTGACAATGTAGCTTGGTCTGGCTAATGAAATATGACTTCGCATATTTCAAAATTGCTAGAAGAGTAGCTTTTAAATGTTTTTACCACAAAAAGAAATAAGTATGTGAGGTGATAAACTTTTAAATAGCCTGAATTATTCCATATTGTGAACATATATCATATTATACCCCTCTAAGTATGTTATTTGTCAATTAAGAATGGAAAAGAAATATGACTGGAAGGGTTATGTTATATCCAACAGGATTTAAAAGCATGGTGTATACTTTGTCATCCTGATGTCTGTCTATAACATTCTTTAAATTATGGTTACTTAATAATATGTTTAATATCTGGTAGTGTTTGTCCCAATCAAGCACTTTATGCTACTGTCATGAAATAAAGATGGGAACTGGGGTGAGGTTCAACATAGAGCATGCTTCTCACAATAATCTCTGTAGCTGTCTGTTGTAATTTTTATTGTTAAGCTCTCTTTCTAATTTAGTCTTGAGGCCTCTCTGTTGGGAGTTGCCATAAGACAAGGTAACCACTCTCTAGCAGAGTCCTGGCCAGGAAAAAAATTAGCTTTGGGTATGCCGGTCAAGTGAGGTGCACCGAGGAGGTGAAGCCAAGATGCACGAAACAAAAAAAGAAGTTTGTCTTACTTACAGATTCCAGAGAGGCTAGGGGTGCTGACGGGAAGCTGGGAAGTCCGGAATCAGCAGGCGTCTCAGCCAGCAGGGTGGGAGCCAGAGAGAGCCAGAGGACCTGTGGGACCATGCTTTATTAAGGCCCAAGGGCATTATCCCTTAGGCTTTGCTGGGGAAGGAGGAGGCGGGGTAGTTGTGGATTGGCTAGTTTAACAAAAAACACAAAAACCTGTGTTGTGGCTCTGGTGTTAACCATCAGATTTGATCCTGGCCAGCAGCTATTGGGCGTGCTGGGTTTGGGTCGGTGGGATGAGAAACAAATGAGCTTATATTGAAAACAGCTGGCTAGGTGGGGTGGCTCAAGCCTGTAATCTCAGCTACTCCGGAGGTTGAGGCAGGAGAATCGCTTGAACCCGGGAGGCAGAGGTTGCAGTGAGCCGAGATTGCGCCACTGCACTCCAGCCAGGGCGACAGAGTGACTCCGTATCAAAACAAAAACAAAAAGCAACTTCTTAGGGAGAGGAAGTTTTAACTAGGCCAAAGGTGACGAGGTACTACTCGGTTTCAAATAACTTATGTCAAGCCTAAAAATGGATGCCGAGACAGCAACTATATTACGTAAATTATTGACACTGCCCATTTTTGTTTCACTCTATCTCCTCTCAGACTCCAGCTCCTTCCACACAGGAAGAGGCCAAATATTCCTGCGCCCTTCACAAGACTCTGGGCTGAAGCCCTGCTGTTTGCCTTTCTGTCTCAGCCCGGGTGAGCTGGCCCATCTCAGACTGGCAACTCTGTTCTGTGAACAGGTTGTTAGAGCCCAAGTGCAACAGGAAATGTACAGAAGGTTTCAAATCATTATGTATACCTACAGGGAGGGAGAAGCAGATGCCATTTGAAAGGGGCCTGATTAGAGAACATGCTTGCCGACAGTGTATCTGATTGGCATCTGTGGCTTTGCAGCCAGACCATCTGTTTTTGCTAATGCAGCTTCAAGTGCGGTGCATAATGAGGTTAGGGTCAGGACTGTATTGTTCGTCTATGGCTTATGTGTGCCTCCTCCAGCTATGTGAAAATTAAAGGGGCACTGCCAGGACCATGCAAGTGGAGAACACTTCTCTGCCAAAATGTGTCCGGAAAAAAAAGGGATAATGGACTCCCTTTGTGTCTCTCTAGGGAGATCTTCAGTATGGAGGAACACAGAGCTAGAGTGCTATGTTAATAGAGAGAAAGGACAATGGGTGTAAGATGTAGTGGTTAAAAATGGATGGTATCACAAGTAGGAAAATAACTTTAAAAATAAGACAAAAATCAAGAGGGACTGGCAGGTAAAGAGAAAGAGACATAAACATTTATGTCCCTGGGGTAATGTTTCAGCATTTACAAAATAGAGTCTCCCCAACTCTCAACCCACTCCCAGCTCATGCGCACTTTGTTTAGAGTGCACCACAACTGTACACCATTAGTCTAAAAATAATCAAAGCACCTATCAATTTGATAATGATTTCTTCTCATCTTTGTGCCTTCTGAAATTCTGTCCTCATTCCAAAGCCCAGGGAGGATTCCTGGTACATTTAAAAATCTCTCTACTTAAGCTTGGGGACAGACAGCTTTAAAGTAGATTATTTGACAAATTACATGTTATACTTGCTTTTATGCAGTGTATTGTATAAAATTTGCCTACACCGTTTTTAGGGAACTCAGTAGCACCCCCTAAGGGTCACTGTTTGACAACAGAGATTTACATGGGAGTAGTGCAGTGTCTCTCTCAACAGTTCTTAATTTATAATTTCTTTTGACAAACATAAATAAAATAGACTATGGTGTTACTTGAAGTTCATAAATCAATCTAAATCAATTAGATATTGTGACTAAAAACAGCAAAGTAAAGCAAACTTTAGAATTTACATTCTCAAATCACATCCTTGTGTTTTTGGAATGTTTCACTGAGTGGGTACCCTTGATACCCACTTAGTGGGCCCAAAGCTCCTGACCTGAGAATCTATAGATTAACAAGTAAGGCATCAAATAACAGGTGCTTTAAAAAAATTATTTGTTAGGATTCCATACTATGTCAAACCTTTCTATTCTCTGTTTTAATAAATACAGTTTTGATAACTATATTATATGTACAGCTTTGAGCTTATGCTTAAAGTATGTGCTTGTCATTCAGAATAATGGCTGGGGGAGGTTTTCACTATTGAAATGAAAATACCCAAAGTCCTCTGAATACTCCCCCAACAGCAGAGATAAATACCTTATAGACTGATCTGTTGAAGTAAGAATGTGATGGTGGAGTGGTTCTCTCGTTCCTCCCTGTATTAAGCTATTCCTGCACTGCTATAAAGAAATACCTGAGACTGGGAAGCTTATAAAGAAAAGAGGTTTAATTGGTTCATAGTTCTGCAGGCTGTACAGGAATCATGGAAGCATCTGCTTCTGGAGAAGTCTCTGGAAGCTTACAATCATGGCAGAAGGCGAAGCAGGAGCTTTCATGTCGCATGGCAAGAGAAAGACCAAGACAGAGAAGGTGCCACACACTTTTAAACAGCTAGATCACCTGAGAACTCACTCACTATGATGAGAACAGTACCAAGGGGATGATGATAAACCATTCATGAGAAATGTGTCTCTACCCATGATCCAGTCACCTTCCACCAGGCTGTACCTCCAACATTGGGGATTACATTTCAACATGAGATTTGGGCAGGGTACAAATCCAAACTGTATCACTCCCTAATATAGACTTTTGAACACCTGCCCTTTCACACACTGTATATTGATACTCTACTGCCTTTTGTCAAAATTCAAACTTTGGTCCTCAGCTGATAAGCATTTTGAGCTATCACATGGCTGGGCATATTTATTTAGCAGTGTTTGTATAATTATCTGGATATTTCAATGACTTTTGCTCTTAAAATTTTACAAAAATAAGTAGATTGTATAATAGGAGCTATAAAAGTGCTAGCCTCAGCACTTAACAGCACATTTGTTATAAACTCAACTTAATTGAGATCATCAATAGATGAGCTGAAGCAGTGACTTTTTAGCCTCAATTAGATGCTTAATGAATTAAACTGGCTGACTATATTAATTATGAAGAAAAGGAACAAAATTAAAATTTAGGAAGAAGTCAGATTCTGGAAATATGCATTGAAGATTATTTTCAAAAGGCAAGATTTTATTAAGACTTTATAATGTTTTTGTTTCATGGGAATACCTCCCCACACACACGTCTCTGCACACAGTGACACATAAAGTTAGTTCTTTGACTTTCAAAAAGTCACTTCTTATATACATTTTAAAGACACATAATATAACAAAAATGAGAATCATTGCATACCTTCCTCTTTAAAAGGGAGTATAAAAGTCACAACATATCGGTGTGGTTGGTATGGGGCATTATTTGCATGACACATTATAAATGAATAGATAATGTCCCCACTAGTGTTTTTCCACATGCCAAACATGATATTCAGATCATTTAACAACTGATATAGGCATACCAGTGCTATTGGTCCTATTGAATTGGAGAAAAGAAATTCCTTGAGAAATAATATGATGGTGTGTGAGTAACTTACAAATCTCCTTAAAGCAACAATATAATTTTTACATTAGGCAAATGCTCGATGAAGGCTGTAAGAGGATGCCAAGTTTCTTGTGTTTGGATCTTCACCAGTATATTTCTATACTACAGGAATTTGTAATTCCTAATCTTGTCTCTGTCAATGTAATTGTGGCTATAGAACTTGAAAAGATTATCTTCCCTTTGGGTAATTTGGCTTGTTTGAGGAGTTGATGATACTGCAATAATTTCCTCTTTTTCTGGGGTCCTGGACTCCCTCTTCTGCTTGTCTCTCCATTGCCATAGACTTTTGCATGTCTCTAAGTCCTGGGCTCTTAGCTCTTCCTAATTACAATATTGATGCTGACAGTTTGCTACACCAATTCTAATCACAAATCAGATTTACAGAGGGCTTGCAATGGAAGAATTGCAGCCATGGCATTGACTAGACTGAAGAGCTTAGTTACCAGAAGTCACTTATCAAATGGAAAGGCTAGCTGGGATGGTTAATTTTATGTGTCAATTTGACAGAGCTGTGGGGTGTCTAGATAGCTGGTCAAACATTATTCTAGGTATGTCTGTGAGGGTGTTTGTGGATGAGTTTAACACTGAATAGACTGAGTAAAGCAGATTGTCCTCTCTAATGTGAATGGGCTTCATCCAATCAGTCGAAGGCCTGCATAGAACAAAAAGGCAGATCCTCCCCTGAATAAGAGGGAATTTCCTCCTGAGTGACTTTCATGAGCTGGAAGTTACTGGTTTTTTTCCTTCCTTCAGACTGCAACTGAAATACCAGCTCTCTTGGGATTCCAGCTTACCCACTGCAGATCTTTGGACTTGGCAACATTCATAATCATGTGAGCCAATTCCTTATAATGCATCTTTCACATCAAGTGTCAGGTTCTAGCCCAAGCTGAGGTCCACGGGGAGTGGGTGGCAGATAGCTGGAAAAACACTAGAGGAATCACAGGCAGTTTTGACATGGCTTTATTCTCTCTCTGGTAGCAAGCCTGGGCATGAGCTGCATGTACAGTGTTAGCAGTGTAATTATACCTTTCACAGACAATAGTGGTTCTGAGCCAAGCACGAGCTCACATGAGTAGTTACCTAATGTGCCTCATATAATGTGTGGGGTTGTGCACCTGAGCTCCAAACCTGCTGAGTCATGCTGTGCTGGAAGGCCACCTCTGCCTACTCCTGACTGAAGTGCAGCTATTTCCCTTACACTCCAACCCCTAGGCTGAGGGCATCTTCTGGGTAGGGACATGTGCCCATAGGGCAGAGCCCTGAATCCATAACCCACAACAACAATACAGAGAGCAATACCTCACTACTAGGATCTCAGCTATGCTACTTATGACTATTAGGGCCCAGCATAGGCCAGGGCCCAGGGATGCCCACCATCTCTGCAGGGGGTTGTCAGTAATGCTCTCGACTACCTTAATCTCCCATGAGACCCCTTGCAGGGCTGCTGTTGTGTTCTGCTGATTGTCAGGGATAAAGGTACAACATTGTGTTCCTTAAAGGGCATAGATGCCTCCTTGGGCAGCAGTTACTATGTCTATGGCCATCCAGTTTTGCAACACCACCTTTCTGATCTGATCAGCCTCATCTGTTAACAAGAGGAGGGCCACTTGGGTGTAATTCAGAGCCCGAGTGGTGTGCTCTGCTCGAGCAGTAACCTGTGCTTCTACAATTATGACACCTGCTCCAGGGATAGTCACTGCCAAAGGGTAGAACTGCTGGGGGCTCATTGCACTCACACAAACTAAGAGTGTAGCATCTCCCAGTTATGCGGGCATCAGGGCAACATGGGGAGAACAGTGGCAGGCACATAAGGCCACCCCCAGGTACAATGTCCAGTGCAGTTCGCGGGTAGGTAAATCTACTCTGTGTCCCCACAGACCCATAGACTCCCAGGGGGCACAAAGTCAATCAGGGCCTGACCTTGGTAGTGACATGTGTTATGTTTGCAAAGGCTGTGACAGGTACCCATCCCACAGTGGTGTTACCCCAATGTTGCTCTATGCACTGTGGCACTTGGGCCGGGAGTACTACATGTTCCCCACTAGCCAGCCCCATCGTAAATGCTATGGGCCAGCCAGGGGGTGGGCACACCATGTGTCTTGCAGCATCCTTTGTCCAAAGCTGCCATGTTGCATTCCAGGCATCAGCCATGGGACCCCCAAGTCTCCAACCATGTCCAGTTCTCTGCAGACCCAAGATGTATGTGCCAAGGCAAGCCATCCGCAGCCCTGCTGGAAGGGCAGTGCATATCCAATAGTTGGAAACATTGGTCACCTAGTGTAGGTGGGGGCCCAGTCCACAATGCAATTGGAGTATGTTAACCTCTGGTCAAAATGACAGAGCAGGCACAGGTACTAACAGGAGTAAATCACACCCCTCAGGCAAAATACAAGCTAACCTTTTATCCCTAGATAACAATGCAGCTGCCAAGGGCTTCTGCCCTCGGTGATGGTACCATAACTTCTCAGCTCCCCATGGTTCCTTTGGGTCCTGTATCCATGCCAAAGTCATGGGGGAGCTCATAATAGGCCACATAGACAGTACATATGTTCCCTAAAGGAGGATTCCTTCCCTGGTCGTTCCCCTACAAACAGTCAACTGCAGGGGCCATGTATTGAACACCCAAGAAGTTACATGCAAGTCATACTGTAGGCCCTCCCTCCAGGGAGCTATGATGGCCAACCACCGGCAGTCAGGGGCCCGGAGGGTCCATGGCCACAGCCAGGTTTTCTGTTCCCCTGCCTTCAGGGGCACTGGGGCAGGCAACAACATGTTACCATTTGTCCTCATACCTGGTCAAAGGAGGTCATCCTTGTTGTGTATCTGCAACTGAATAGGGGTGGTGGCCCACTGTAACAAAGCCTTCACTGGGGCCAGGCTGCCTTTCCATGGCCGTTCATTCAAGTTTTGGAGCACCAGGTCGAGACTTGAACTCCAGCCTCACAAAGATGGGGGTGTAACATGAAAGTGTAACCCATTCTTCAGTAGCCTGTTATATTGCTCAATTATACCTGCAGCTTGCAGGTTGTATAGCACATGGAATCCCTACTTTATATCCATTTGTTGTGCCCATTATTGTACCTGTTATCCGGTGAAATGTGTTTCCCTATCACTCTCAACGACCAGAGGGCAACCATCCAGGGCACATGAGTGTTGCAAGGTCCAGATGGTGTGCTGTTGTTTGGCCACCCTGCAAGCGTAGGTGAACAACAGGCCTGTGGCCATGTCCACAGCTGTTAGCACACGTATATTCCCTTGCAACTTTGTCAGTGGCCTGATGTAGTCTAATTGCCACCTGGTCAAGGGCACTCACCGTATCATCACTTGTTGTGTAACACTGGGCAGCTGCCTCCATTTGGGGTATGCCTGAGCACGTGCCAGGCATTTCTGACCAGCCTTGCAAATATCTTGTGTGGGCAGGGAGAGACCCAAATGCATCTGCCTCATCATTACCAGGGGTAGCCAAAGACATATGGCCTCACACATGATAAATAGTTACATCTTTCTGATGACCCATTTCTTAGAGGTCTTGCCACATGGCTTGGCCCCAAATGGGTTGGTGGCCAACTAGCCAATTCTGTATTTTCCAAGTAGTTAACCAAGAGGTTAAGCCTTGATAGACCATCCAGCTGTCGGTACAGATTACCATAGGTGTCACTTCCTTTGTGATCACCATCCATACTGCTTTAAGTTCAGCCCATTGGCTGCTTTGCCCACACCCAGTTTCAAACCGTATGGTGTCAGTACCAACCAACAGCAGTCCAGGCAGCAGTAGTACCTCAGCTACAGCCATCTGTGTACCAGGCCTCTCTGGGAATGAGGGGAACCCATTCCTTAAACAGTGATGGTTTGGGGTCTAGGGGTGCATCAGACCCCATGGTCTTCTCTTGCATTAGGACTACAGGTCCCAAGACCTCTTTCAGCTCTGCTAAGGGGCTTGTACTCAGATTACTCCACTGGTCTAAGTAGGCACCCCACTTTGCTAAAGTAGATGTCTGTGCCATCCCAGTCCAGGGGTCATTACCCATGAATACACCCATCCCGCTATTGGGTAAGTCATTTGCATGATGACTATAGCCCATCCTGTCACACTCTCACAAGGCTGAAAGGCAGCATTTCCAGCTGCTAGCTGTTTTTCTGTCAAGGAATACCAAAACTCAGCTCCCTTCCATATTCAGGACCAAAAGCCTCCTGGCATTCTCAAGTGCTCTGTGCACTGCCACAGGCCCCAGTTGAAACCATCTGTGGTCAGATGCATATCCTGCTCAAACGGGCACCCCTGGTCAACTACCCATAGGGCTTGTGTCTGCTGAATAGCCCGCTTTGCTGCCAGGAAGGTGGTCTCAGCTGCATCATCCCAATCCCAGGTAGCTCCCTTCTTTGTTAACCGATATAATGGTTTTATCATTTGAGCTAAATGGGGGCACAAATGCCCACCAATATCCCAAGGGGCCCACAAAAGTTTGCAGCTCCTTCACCATGGTGGGCTGGGGATATGCCTGAATTTTGTCAATGATCTATCAAATCCATGATTGACAGTGCAGCTGCATACAAAGGGAGTGTTACTTTATTCAGTTCCTGATAGTCAACCATCAACCACCAAGTTCCATCAGGCTTTCTAACTGTCCACATTGGAGAATTGTAGGGGCTGTGGGTGCCATGCACTATCTGCACTTCATGCAGCTTTTTAATTGTCTCGGTTATCTCCACATGCCCAGCCGGCAAATGGTCAGGGTTGTGCGGGACCTGAGGCTGGTGATGCATATGTCCAAGCAGCACCAGCTTCACCACAGGCACTCAGAGTCTGAATTCCCCAGCTGCGGTTTGTAACGGCAGGCCATGTAAAATGTCCACCCCCAGAATGTATTCCAGGATGGCAGAGACATACACAGTATATAAGCAGGGAGCCAAGCGGACCTCCTGACTGAATTGCAGTCATTTCCCTTACGACATCTTTCTCTCTCTCTCTTCTCTCCCTCTTTTCTCTCTCCTCTCCCTCTTTTCTCTCTCTCTCTTCTCTCCCTCTTTTCTCTGTCTCTCTCTCCTCCCCCTCACCTCTCTTTTTCTTATCTGTATTGGTTCTATTTCTCTAGAGAATCCTAATACTCTAACATTGACATTTTTGTGTGTGTGTCAGAAACTGTCCACAAATCCACAGGGCGGACAACTTGAAAACAATGAAAATTATTTTATTTGCATTAAAGGTTCTTTTTAAAGGGTTGATTGCACCTATTATGCCAGCTACTCAGGAGGCCAAGGAGGGGATGATCACTTGAGGCCAGGATTTCAAGACCAGTCTGGGCAACATCTCTAAAAATAAATATATATTTTTAAAAGGTGTGTTTAGTTCCCCAGCCATTGCAGCCACCACTCTGGGTATGGCTACATGCCTCAATCTTTTATGCCACAAAAATAACTATGAGCCTTCTACATGTGCAGAAGTTCCATACTTGTTTTATCATGATGTCACAGAGGTCAATGCAATACAGAAGTGTAGCTAAATTTAGTTGCTCTCATCTTTAAATCAGAAAGCCACATTCCTTGTCCTGATGGTGAGTCTGCTGGGTTCCAGGCTGGAGCTATCCTGGGAGCAATGGTGAAATCCATCATGAATTTCTTTCCCTACACCTGGTAACCCTCAGCTGGTTGTCATGACATTAATGCTACCGTTTTAGCAGAAAAGGAAGTTGGAACTGTGTGAGAGAGAGACAAATGTAGACAGCTGGAATTTTCAATGGGGAAGGATTGAATACATCAAATTTTAAGGTTCTAAGATGAAGTTCATATTCTTCAAATGTGTTGACCCTCCTATTTATATTTCCAGCTGCCCAACTTATACATTTTGTGTAACTATTGTGAGAGAATATGTTACAGATTTATAATACTCATGAACTATATTCTTCCCTAGCTTTTTAGGTCACACTTATAAATAAATGTCACAGTGTTTAAGCTCAGCTTGAAAACTTCAGCTTCATCCTTCATTCATCCTTTTCTTAATCCCTCAGATTATCAGTTCAATTAATTTGTGTTTTCTTCTAAAGAACTCATGCAGGTATCCCTTGCTCTATTTGACTAATGAGTAATGATGGTGAAGTGGCTTAAAAACATATCTGGACCAGCAGATCCTGAGGTTAGAATGGCGAGGCCAAACAAAAACCACGATGTGTGTGTGTATGTGTGCATGTGTTTCCCTGGTATCTCTCATTCCACATTGATGATTAATCATGCAATAAATACTGTTTAAAAATTATTTTAGGGACTTATTGAAATAGCCAATAGACTCCCAATTATCTTAATGCTTTATGTAAGCATTAAGCTCAGATCTAATGAATCTGAAGTGAGGCCAGACTGATTCTGAAGCAGGTGGCCTAAAAACCACGTGGAGAAACACCTGGTACACCCTCTAATTTGTACAGATTAGGCTCAATCAAGCTAACTATTTTACATCTATAAGTTAATGATAATAAGTTATGGTCACTTTAAGATCACAAAGCACCTCTTAAGTAATTAAAAATGGATAAATTGTATTTAATAGAGTTTTAGATTTAATTTCATGTTTTATGAATTATAATTCTTATGAAATTAGAAACTGACAGCTTGCATGGAATCGCTCTGAAAAAGGAATATTCATGAGTATCCCATTCTTAAAACTCTGAATACAATGAGGTTTATTGCAATTGGTAAGTTTTTATGCTTATCTGCATCCTCTAGATTCTTATTAGTAAATAAGAACAAAGCTTAAAAATGGCAAGTTCTGTTTTGCCTGCACCATCAAGGACAGGTGTTGTGTCTCAGAACTCGGTGGCTCATGGATGATCCCAGAGAGGTGAGATGGTCAGGCAGAGGAATTCACCTTCTTGTGTGAGGGTGATGGGTGCTGGTGAAGCTGTCCCAGCATCACAGGCTGCCAGTAGAGGCAGCAGGTGACATTAACAAGTTGTCAGGCAGATAACACGAGAAGCATATCCAAAAGGCAGAGACTGCCAAAAAAGGGTAGGCCCTGGGTCTTATCAAGGAGTTGGGGAACCAAGCATATACTTGAAGAGGAAATAACTTGAGATTGGAAGTAGAAACCCAATTATAGAACCAAGGCCCATTGATGGGGGGCCAGTGACAAGCCTCAACTAAGGCTCAGGTATGATTAGAGAGCTGCTAATAACAGTTACCATCTGTTGTGCAGTTACCATGTACTAGGTACAGTGCTAAGCATTTTATGCATATTAACCTCTCTAGCCCTTGCAAAAAGTCCATTATGGAGATGAGTAAACTGAGCTTCTGTGTGCTTAGCTTACCTGCCTAACTGAGGTCATATTAAGTAGATGACTTGAAGTTGGATCAAGAAGCTTATGCTTCCAGAGCCCTGCAGGAGGGTGGGATGTGAGCACACACATGTGTTTGCGGGTATGTGTGAGTGCATGTGTGTGAACTGGGTGAGCATGCATGCATGAGTGTGTGTGTTTGAGGGAGAGTGTGTGCAAATATGTGTACAGGGCAGAATGGGAAAGGAACCCAGTATTTCCGTTCTGGTCACTGTGGCACTGAAATTCAGGAACAGAGTGGGGACCCATTGGCCACTTCGTCTCAGGTCAGACTAAGGGCAAGAGTGGCCCAGTGCCCAGTGGGTTGGGGTGATGAGGGGGAGCAGAGGACACAACTATGCTTTACATCCTGTTTTAAGTCAGATGGACGTGGGAGGTGAAGGATAGTGGGCCTAGCTGGCAATAGCTACATCCAGTCGCCTAGGCAGTTTCTCATTCTAGAATAATATAAATAGGAAAACTAAAAGATTATAGCTTTTAGACTAATAATCAACACTGATTTTGTGTTTTCCCAAGTCACCTTCATCTCTCAGGGCTTCCTGAAATCCTAAAAATAGAAATCTAAAAGTGAAATGAAATCAAACATAAAAGTGCCATAATCTTATTTAAACCTAAAGATTTCTAGGGACTGAAATCACATATGTCCAATACAACGTCAAGCACAGGGTGGGACACACTTAAGACTCACTGTAAACTCTTTGTGTGTGCAGTTTTATATTCACCCTGTTTTCATTTTAGAGTGATGTAGGTCTGAGATTTTGTGCTCATGATTTTACAGAACCCACTTCCAGGACTGATTTGTATTTTTTATGGAATTAAACTAAAAACATGAATATTCAACTGATTTAAAAAAGAGACAGCTCACAAACAGCCCTTTGATGTAAATTAGAAATTTATTCTTAAACCATGAAAATGTCACTTGAGCTCTATATATGATTGCAATGAAGTCCAAAGCTCTATCAGGCACCCAAAGTTAACTTATTAATATCTGAAACTGATAATGTGCCAAATATGCAGATTAGCCTAATTTTGCAAGCCAGGCTTGGACTATGAGTGATTCTCTTTGACAATCTCTGTAAAGATTGCAAAAGGAAGCCTAGCTTTGTGACCTACCCTGTGTCCGAAGAGGTCCAGGTGAAACCCATTTTAATTGTGGTAGTGTGCACTCTCCCCCATCCCACTGAATTCTTCAAATTTACTCAGACAGAAATGGAATTTAGAAATGTTCAGGATCTATATATTCTTTATTCTTATTCTTTCTCCTCTTGTTTGTACTTCAGATAATTCAAAACACTGAATTTAATTAAAAGTTTGACACAGGTTTGGTCATCGCTAGACAATGCAAATATCAATCATATGGAAATGGAATTTTCTCTGATGAATAAATAAGGCTAATACTTAAGCATTTGATGACTTTGCAAATTACAGGGCTGGAGTTTTGCAGTGATCCATTCCCAAGTGGTACAAATTCAATATCTTCAATTAAATACTAAGATAATGTGTATTAAAACAAACAGAAGAGCTAGAGATGGCTGATGGAATCATTTCTTTTGTCACCTATGTACTTTGAGAGAATTGTGGAAACTTCAGAGACCAGAGAGCTTTCTAAGCTGGATGGAAGGAATTGCATACTTCATCTTAGCATATAATCTGGCTATATTCCTAGAGTCTGGAGGTGGAAGCATTACTGTAATTAAAATATGGGATTTTACTTAGGTGATATTGTTTCAAAAAGCAATTACATTAGCATTTTTCCTACCACTGCTCTCAATGGGACTCTGTTCATCAGTAATTACACCAGCATTATCAACTGCTCCATGAGCCCTGGGTTCCAGTGTATCTCTCTCTGAGAAGTTATATGAAACAACACTTGTTTCTCCATACATAGCTACATATAAGCCCATACAGGGAAGCATTAAGCCCCCTGTTCTTCAGTATCTCTCTGATGTGAATTTTATATTCTGCATCTTTACTTACACTAAAAATGTGTGGACTTTTCAAGTTATCCAGAAAATTTACATAAACCATTCACTCTTCTTTGCCTTCTTTATTTCCCAAAGAAAAGAGGAAGACTCTGATTGCAAAATCCAAGGCAATGAATATTAGGTGAAGTATTCTTTTATGTTTTGCTGCAAAAGAAACTGGGGAGAAGATGTCAGGGGAAGCAGGAAACAGAATAGCAGAAAATAGTTTGGGGAAGGATGGTGGTGGTGGTTGGGTAGTTGTTAGAAACATGGCTTCCCTTAGGAATATAGAATTGTCCTTTAGGGAAAATAAGACATTTGCTAGCACTGGTCCATGTCATCACAGAAAGATGACTTGTCCTTTCTCTGAGTCATTGTTTTTACCAGGAGACTTGAGAGGTGAGGGTGAAAGGAGGAGGGAATAGGTGAATGCTCCTCACTGGTAGCAAAGTTTGATGGTGGATGCAAGAATCCTTCTCCTCCTCTGTGTGACCTGGGGATGCAGGAGCCTGACAGTTGGACTCATGGAAAGGAGGTGACTCCTGTGATTTTTTTTTTCTAGAAAAGGGTCATGGATTAGAAAGAAAATAAGCCAGGTTAATTATTGAGGTATAAACTCCCTGTCTGGTTCATGGTGACTTAGGATAAACAGAAAAAGGGTTCTTTTCTCTCTGGGGACTATTTGGTGTCTGTTTCTGCCCTAGGAAAGCTACCATCAGCCACCTGCATTGTTGTTGATCCCACCTACCCCCTCTGGTGATGGGGAGAATGGGGTCCTCCTAAGCCCATTAATTTTTAAAGTTTGCTTTATAGTCATGTTATGGGATAACATAAAAGCCACTCCCCAAATCAGATTTTCAAAAGAGAACATAATTAAATCACTTGCCTCTCCACATTCTGCACATCAAAGGAGGCAGGGTTTGGGGGAGGGCTGGCTGTGGCCAAGAATAACAAATGACATTAGAAAATTGGTACCACATACTAATGACCAAGAGGCAATATGCAAGTAGAGAGCAAAGCTGTGGGGTGTTCAAGGATTTTTATCTGTGCACTGTCCTATGAAAATATCCAGGAGTTCAAAAATGAGAAAAAGATGTTTTCTCTAGTCTGCTAATTTCAAAATAAGAACTTAGAAAAAGAAAAGAAGGAAGGAAGGAAGAAAGGAGAGGGAGAAAGAAAGAAAGGGGAAGATAAACAAAAGTAAATAAACAAAAGCTGTTCTTTCCTTAGCTGGTCTATATCATAGTCTCTAACCTTACATCTTTAGACAAAACCCCAAAGAGAAGTTAGAAACCACAGCTCCTCTGATTATAATCATTTCTCCATCTAAAATAAGTAGTATTTCTCTATTTCCTACCACACTCAACAATAATTGTACCATGCTGCTAGTGAGGCTTACTCCTGCAGCCCCAGCATCACACAGCAGGACCCATAATTCTGACATGATGAGTAAGACCAGCTCACAGGAAGACTTTCTGGGGGAGATTTTTTATATGCAAAAAAATCTTTCATAGTCGGGGCGTGGGGCTTCAGGCCCAGGCAGCTATTTATTTAACAATCTTCATTCAATCAACATTTATTTTGAGCCAGCCTGACAAATTTAGGGGAAAACAATATTTTTGTGTGGTTGACCTTCATGGAGGAGGAAGGTAGAGAAGAGATTGTCAAAGGAGATGAGGCAGGCTCTTATATGCTATGGTAAGGAGTTTGGATATAATCTATAATCTTTCTTTCCACCTACCCATCCACGCTTACTTCCATAAATTGCTTTCTGATACCCCATTACTGTGCCACCAAGATAACATGGCTCACAGGTGGAGCTACTAAAGGATTAAACCATGGAGTTGACAGGATCCTGTAGTGATTTACAAAATAATATTCTGGAAACAGTGTGGTGATAAATAAGAGGAAGCAAGGATAGAATCAGCAAAACTAGAAAGTCAGTGGTGACAACGGCCAGATGGTCAAGAAGGGCCTGAAGGCAGTTGATAAAGTGTGTGTGTGTGTGTGTGTGCTCGTGTGCATGCATGTGTGTGTGAGAGAGAGAGTTGGACACTTAGATTGAAGGGAAGAAAAAAGTCAATAACAATTCTGAAGTTTCTAATCTAAGAGTGTTCTCTCAGACTACCATTTTCACTAAACATCTTCCTCATTATCACCCATTCACTGGCCAATAAAAGCAAATTTAAGGGCCATTTAAGACACCTATGGACTCTCCTCACTCTTCCCCAACCTGCTCTGGAACGAACCCCCTTCTTTCCAAACAGGAGGTCCTCTTGAGTGTATGCCTTCATTTGGATGCTCTCTCCAGCCATATGGACTAGGCCTTAAGACCTGCCTGACTGAGAAGTGTTTCTCAGTCCTCCCTAAGGGCTGCAACTTAGGTGTGCTTCCCACCCCACCTTACTTTAGGTGGATTCCCTGCTCCAGCTGGATCTTCTTGGAACCCGATTAACACTCCAAGAGGGAGTCTGGTGCCCTCTCCCTAAAAGGGAGTTTGGGTAGAGAAAAGAGAAAGAACACTTGAAGGAAAGGCGACCACGAGTTTCTTTTAGGTACATTGGGTTTGACATGCTTTCTGGGCTACTCCGCAGGAGAGAGTTGAATTGGGGACACTGGTTTGGGAATAGTTGACACCGTGGGAGTAGATGATGTCAGCTTGGGAGTGTGTGTGGCGTGAGAGGGGAAGCAGGCCCAGGAGGAAAGCTGGGAATGCTGACAGAAGAGGAAATAGTAAAGAATAGACAGAAGCAGCAGCTGGAAAGAGAAAGGAAGCCAAAGGAGAAGAAAATTGTGAGAAGAGAGTGATTTGTGAACTAACAATAAAATCCTAAGCCCCCACTGACTGAATGTGCCCTGTCTTGACCAAGGGGACCCCAGAAAAACCTTAAAAATGGAATTCCCAGCTATGACAGGAAGGGGGCTTGGACACACCTTAATACACTCCCTCTCTTTTGGAGTTTAGGCACAACTGACCAGTATTAACGTTAAAATAGAGATCATAAGACTAACAACACGGAATTTATCTCAATAAAATACCAAATTATAAATAATACCTAAGGCCATGTCTGACAAGGGTTAAGTCACACACCCCTGCAGGTCACTCTGACCCAGTGTGTTGGTTAATAGACTTCCTTATGGTAAAACCTTTCCTTCTGCTGACTCCAAATTTTTAGACAGAGCTTTACTTCTTTAACTAATTGCAGACTAAAGAATCTCTGAATCCACCTGTAACCTGTAAGTCCCGGCTTCAAGATATCCCATCTTTTTGGGCCAAACCAAGGTAAACCTTTGATGTATTGATTTATGTCTTTGCCTGTAACTCTTGTCTCCCTGAAATGTATAAAACTAAACTTTAGTCAGACTGCTGCGGGCACATTTTCTCAGGATCTCTTGAGACCACTCCCCAGGACATGGGCACTCATATTGGCCCAGCATAAACCTCTTTAAAATATTTTACTGAGTCTGGTTTTTCCATTAACAGATCATTTGTGTTAAGTATCAAAGAGGTTTTTGTGGGAAAAGACCAGATAAAGTCTTGTATTGGGTGTTGAACTCTAAAGCAGACAAGCAGTGGTCCCTGGAGGAAATTTTAATATCCCTCCTTCTAAATCCAAATACTGAATTGTCTCACCTTTCACAGCAAGCTCAAGCCAAAGATCAAATTAAATTGAAACAGAGGGATCATGCTGATGAGCATGGCTTAGAGAAGCTGCCAGATGATGCTTAAACAAGACCACGTGGCCCTCTCAGCTTTCAGCACATGGTTAAGGGCCAAAGAGAATTTTACTAAATAGGCAGTATGACTGCAATTAAGCCAAGATCCAGCTATCAATTAGTATACCTACAGTCAAATTTCAGGTATTAATTTACTTTTAAATTTCCCATTTATTAGAAATAACTATAAACCCCAACTACGAAGAAGTAGTTTTGAGTAATCCATTGATTTGCATTCTTTTTGTTAGCATAACCAATCATCATTCCGAGGCTCATTCTATAACTGAATACAAGCTCAGCTGCTCACTGCTTGCAAAATCAAATGAACAAAGATGAGACGCAGTGAAAGGACCGTGACTTTAATTGCAAAAGCTAGCAATTGAGGAAATGGCCAGGCTCATACCTTGAATAAACCGTTTCAACTTTTGGGCTGAGTATAGAGGATAAGAAAGGAAAACTTGGCTTGAGGGGCATGCAGGAGTGGCCAAGGAGGTGCTGGTCTATGTGACTTGTTCTGACGACCATCTTGAGTTTTTGTTCCATCTGGTGAATGGGCTGGCAAAATCTTCGTTACAGCTGGGTTGTAAATTAACTCTAGCCTTGAGGTAATTTCCAGGTAGGGGAGAAATCCACAATCAACTGGTTTGTTTCAAGATTTATTCCCTGGAACTTGTAAGCAATCACATAATTAGATAAAAAAGAA
Organism: Pan paniscus; assembly: GCF_029289425.2. Classification (NCBI taxonomy): domain Eukaryota; kingdom Metazoa; phylum Chordata; class Mammalia; order Primates; family Hominidae; genus Pan; species Pan paniscus. The sequence continues at coordinate 104,352,781 of NC_073258.2, forward strand.
ACAGTGTGCAAGGGAGTGACTGGTGGAAAGACAGGAGCAAAGGTTATTACATTATTAAGAACAAAACAGGAAAGAAAAGAAAAGGATTTTAAATGGGCTACTCAGTTACAATCCTATCTGGTAGCCTTTATTAGTTTGAGTGTTTATTGTTACACTATCATATGTTCAGATATAGGTTAATTTTTTTTCTGCTCAAGTCTTTGCATGTTCCTTTAAGTATTCATGTTTTCCCATTAATTTTAGAAGTTTTTATGAACTTATGTCTTAGAATATCAACCTTGTTTCATTTTCTCTATTTTTTTTTTTAACTTCTATTTTAAGTTCAAGGGTATATGTGCAGGTTTGTTACATAGGTAAACTTGTGTCAGGGGGGTTTGTTGTACAGATTATTTCATCACCCATTAGTTATTTTTCCTGAACCTCTCTCTCATCCCACCCTCTACACTCCGATAGGTCTCAGTGTGTGTTGTTTCCCTCTAAGTTTCCTTGTGTTCTCATCATTTAGCTCCTACTTATAAGTGAGAATATGCGGTATTTGGTTTTCTGTTCCTGTATTAGTTTGCTAAGGATAATGGCCTCTAGCTCCATCTATGTTTCTGCAAAAGACATGATCTCAGGTTTTTTTTATGGCTGCATAGTCTTCCATGGTGTATGTACCACATTTTCTTTATCCAGTCTACCACTGATGGGCACTTAGGTTGATTCCATGTTTTTGCTATTGTGAATAGTGCTGCAATGAACATATGGGTGTGTGTGCCTTTATAGTAGAATGACTTCTATTCCTTTGGGTATATACCCAGTAATGGAATTGCTTGGTCGAATGGTATTTCTGTCTTTGGGTCTTTGAGGAATCATCACACTGTCTTCCACAATGGGCAGGCTAATTTACACTCCTACCAACAGTGTATAAGTGTTCCTTTTTCTCTGCAACCTCACCAGCAACTGTTCTTTTTTGACTTTTTAATAACAGCTATTCTGACTAGCGTGAGATGCTATCTCATTGTGGTTTTGATTTGCATTTCTCTAATCATCAGTGATCTTGAACTTATTTTCATGTGATTGTTGGCTGCATGTCATGTATGTTTTCTTTTGAAAAGTGTTCATGTCTGTTGCCCCCTTTTAAAATGGTTTTTCTTTTAAATTTAAGTTCTTTGTATTAGGTTGGTGTAAAACTAATTGTGTTTTTTTTTAAAAAGTAATTACTTCTAATGGCAAAAACTGCAATCATTTCTGCACCAACCTAATAGATGCTAGATATTAGACCTTTATTAGATGCATTGTTTGCAAACATTTTCTCTCATTCTATAGGGTGGTCTGTTTACTCTGTTGATAGTTTCTTCTGCTGTGCAGAAGCTCTTTAGTTTAATCGGGTCTCATTTGTCAATTTTTGCTTTTGTTGCAATTGCTTTTGACATCTTTGTCATGAAATCTTTGCCCATGCCTATGTCCTGAATGGTATCACCTAGGTCTCATTTTCTCTATTTTCTTCTTCAGTTACTCCAATATATACATGTATGTGCTTTTGTGTGTTGGAGGGGGGAGTGGGTGTGTGTGTGTGTGTGCATATGAATATAAGTACAGCTACACATATCTTTTCCTTACATTTTCTCGATTTTTTAACTCTTCTTTCATCTTTTCCATCTTTATCTTATGCTGGACTCATATTCTTCTTTAATTCTCTTGAATGGTATCACTGTAATTACCACTTGAGGGTTGTTATTTTTGATTTATAAAACTTCTCTTTTGTTATTTTTTTAATACTGCCTTCTCCTTTCATATATTTTTATTTCTCCCTTTGTCTGTAAGGACATTTCAAGTATTTATATTTTAGTCTCTTTCACATAGTTTTACTATCTTCAAGTCTTGTTGTGATATTGCAATATAATAAGAAATATATACTTAGTCTTCATCTCCAGTTCCTGGCACAGAGCTCCTAAAACTCTTGGAATTTCCTGAGTGATTGGGGTGAGAGAAGCATTTTTTGTTATTTATAATAAGCCCCTTTCAACCACACTGGGGTTTATGCTATCTTGGAGGATAGGAACTGAGGTACCAACCATGTGATTAGAGGGTTGGAAATTTAAGCCCCATTCCCTGATCTTCCGGGAAGGGAGAGATGATAAAGATTGACCTAATTAGCAAGGGCGGTGATGTAATCAATCATGACTACATAATAAAACCTCCATAAAAGTTCTAAACAACAGTATTAGGAGAGCCTTTGAGTTGATGAACGTATCAAGGTGCTGGGAGGGTAGCATGCCCACAGAGGGCATGGAGGATCCACCCCCTTATACCTTGACCTACTCTTCTCTTCCACGTGGCTTTTCTTGAGTTGTATCCTGGATAATAAACTGGTAAATATGTGATTTTCTGAGTTCTGTGAGCTGTTCTAGCAAATTATTAAACCTGAGAAGGGGTTGAGGGAACCCCTGAATTACAGGCAGTCATTCAAAGTACAGGTGGAATCCTGGGAGTTGGGACTGCCATCTGAAGTGAGGGAAGTCTTATGGGACTGAGTCTTTAACCCCAAGGGACTCCCCTAACTCTGGGCAGTCAGTATCTGAATTGAGTTCAACTGTGGGACACCCGGTTGGCATCTAGAGAGTTGGATAATTGCTTAATGTGAGGGAAAAACCCACATATTTGGTGTCAGAAATGTGCTGTTGAGAGTGTAGAGAAATAGTGTTTTTGTTTTCCTATGAGGTACAAATTCCTGTATCATGATAGTTCATTTATTTGTGTTTCATAACTTTTTATTTTAATCTTTGATCTTCTGTTTAGACTGATCATCTTCTCTGGAGTTGTGGCTTTGTAGGCGTGTGCTCACAAAATGTTTTGGGTTTGCCTCAAACCCAGAGTCTATAACTATACCTGGCCTGGATCATGCTTTGATTTTGTATCATAACAGGCTTGTTAATTCAGACTTCCTATTCATGTATACTGATGCTGGGAAAGTCAGGCCTAAGCAGAATGCCTAAATTCATAAGCTCACCTTTCCAAAGATATATTTTACAATATCTCAGGGGTAATTATTTTCTCTAGCAGGGCCCTGATTTGATAGCAAGTGTCTGAGCTCCTTTCTAGGCTGGCAAATAGCAGTCTTCTAAAATCCATTTCACATATGGACCAGCCCTATAGAATTGCTGGACACAGATATTTCAGTTCCATGGCTCTACTTGGGTAGGCATTAGAGCTGTTTAGGCCAAAACCCTTTGTTAGTGTCTCAGATTTTATGCTACTTCTCTGGCTCTGAGTTTCTTCTTCATTTCTGGTACCTGCAAATTCTCATTTTTTTGGTTGTGACCTCAGTACTATATTTAGGGAGTGGGTTATATTTTATTAAGAATTATATGTTTTCATATAACGTCAGCCTCCCAAATTGACCTCTAATGATAGAATCCTTAGATACTAAAATATTGAAAATAAAATTGATGGCTGCTTTTATTTACCGGAGAGGCCTATGCACAATGTAAATAGACTAGTTAAGCATCTGAACCCTCACGGACACTTCCCTCAATATTATGCTTCCACTTATCATCAGGGAAAAAAAATAACCGAAAGTACCTGCATATGAATGAAGAATCTGTGTTCCTTACATGATAGTCCATAAATTGCTTTACTTAATTTGAGTCACTTTCAAAACCATTATTTCTTTGATTCTTAGAAAAATCCGATCATGGAGATTGGGTGGGTAGTTTTACTCCCATCTGAATGGAAATGAAAATGGGACAGGGGCTGGGGGGCAGTGTGCAGAGTGAGAAAATGTGGATGGTGGAAATTGGGTACTGTCAACATCTACAGGATAAGAGAAGGACATCATGAGGATATTGAAGAAAGGCATTTCAGGAGGCGGGAGCAGAACTGTCAGAGAGCGGCTGCTTAGAATACAGGGAGGAGTGGTCAATGAGGCCAATGGCTGAAAGGGCGAAAAAGGATGAAATATTAATTTTTATCCACTCTAAAGCCATTGGTGACTTTGGAAGAACAATTGTAGCAGAATATTGGGGTCTTTTCAAACAAACTACATTTAAGGATGAATGAAAAGTAAGAATGTGTATCTAGTGAACACAAAGACTAGTGTTAGGGATCATTTCGATAGTTTATTACTGCACAGTGGCTCATGTCTATAATCCCAGCACTTTGGGAGGCTGAGGAAAGAGAATCGCTTGAGGCCAGGAGTTTGGGACCAGTCTGGGCAACACAGTGAGACTCCTCTCCACAAACACAAAAAATTACCTGGGTGTGGTGGTGCACACCTGCAGTCCCAGCTACTCAGGAGGCATGAGGATTGCTTGAACAAGACCCTGTCTCAAATAAATGAAAGAAAAAAATAAAGAAGATAGAAGAGACCTTGGTGTCAGTGTTTGTGGATAAAACAAAATTGTTTTCTTTACTCCTTATTAGAGTTTTGAATTAATACTTGTGAATTGGACAAATGGAGGTCAAATTTTAGCGTTAGCACTGAGAGTGCTATTGTGGAATGTGCCTTCATTGAGTGACAATCATAGGCTTCACATGATTGAACACCTGATAAAACGACCTTACCACCATTTGCTGGGCAAGCCCTGTGTGTGCCCCAGGGGCAGTTGCTTCCCAAATAAATAAAGCAGAGCAGAATGTCCCATTATTTTGTAATTTCCAAAATTAATTTGGTTGGAGAAAATAACCATACCATATTCAAAGCATATGCAATATCTTACACTTAAAATATAATTGAAATATTTAGTTACTTTGTATTTCAGTATATTAATATTTCTGAAAACATATTTGATTATTAAAACCTCCACTTCTAAGCAGAGTAAACACATTTAAAATCACTTCTGCATATCCTCAGTTTGAGTGCCAACAACAAGCAGATTAAATTTGGAGAGGCTCTCTTTCTTTGCTTTAACTGAATCTTTTTTTTTGTCCTGTTCACAGAATTGAAAGTGAAGACTGATGAATCATGCCTTCTGATCAAGACCCATGTTGGAGATTGTTGCCCCCACCTTGGGAAAGTCTGTGTCCATGTAAATTCAGATCTTAATGAAACAAAAATAAATGTAAAGCATTTTCTGGGAAACAGAAAAGTTTTGCTTAATGAAATCTAGGATACCAGCCATCAAAAAGACAACTTTCAAATGCTTGATTTACAAACTTTTCTGCAAAGAATTTTAAATATGTTTTTCTTGTGGTAAGTAAAGAACATTAAAAATTCCCAGCTTTTTCTGGTGACACTAAGTGTATAGAAAGCATATAAAGTTTCCTGATAAATGCTGATGTGAATACGCTTTGAGACCATCTGCATCTCTCCCATGGAACCTGATGACATTAGAGCTTATGGCTTGAGAGTAAACAGAAAGGTTAATTTTCTTTTTTATAAAGCTCTTAGCTTCAGATACATGGGATAGAGATTGATGGTAGGACTTGGCACCAGAATACCAATTGAACAGTGCTCACTGCTCATTTGGGAATCAGGTCTCCCTAAGAAAAGCTGGGTTCTGATCTCACTTCTGACACCTTAAGAAAAAGCCATTTCGTTCAGTTCAAGCCCCAAATTCCCATTGCCAGCCTGAGTTAACAATTTAACATATAGGGAAGATCCTATAATTAAAAAGTGGTAACGTTAATAATAAACATGTACTGAGTGATTATCATGTGCAAGCCACTGTTCTAGTGCTTTCCATTTATGAACTCAATTACTTCTCACAATGACCAAAGCCATGATTTAAAAACTACACACCCACCAGAAAGACCTTAACATCCTAATACTTGTAGTATGTTGAGTGCCTACCATGTGCTTAGTTTACACTTTAGGTAACATGCTTTATACACAATATGCCATTTAATCCTCACTGTATCAATCTAGTGTTTAGTTGCAAACTAAAGCATGTTAGTTGCTAATATCTAGTTGACTTATCAGAAAAGAAGCTAAGTACAAATAGGTCTGTCTCTTTAGATAGACCACAGAGACATTTGGAGGGCTGGAGAATCAGGCCCAAGACTGTGCTACCTAGAGCAATACCTATACCACACAAACTGGTCTAATGAGAAAAATGAACACTGCTGCCCCCATACTAGGTTTTAGTATATCACTGGCAACTTCTATGTTAAAAAATAAACTTTAAAGCAGCCATTTGCATCATTAATGTGACTGCCATTTCTTCTCCAAGAAATTTCATCCACTGCTACTACTGCTGCATCACTAGGTCCGGAGAGAATGGCAAGGCGTTGGAGGGCTGATGTCTTTTGGCTCTACCCTAAGATGTTTAGAGAAATAACTAGCATTTTCAGTTCTGACCTGGGGAGACCATTTTTTTCCCCTACTGATTTCTTAAATCTGGAAAGGAGTTCAGAGGAATGACAAATTTCTCCTCAGTGATTTTGTAAGAAAGGGTTTATTATCTCAATTTTAATGTATCATGGGACTAAGATCCAGAGAGGCTAGATTGGGTTCTTGCAAACAAACTGTAAGATGGCAAATATTGTGCAGGTTTATTAAAGAGTGCTCTCAGGACATACATCGCTAGGAAATGAAGAGAAAAGAATTGGGCAGAGGGACAAACTAACCTTCACTGCTATCACAAATGAGGCCTCAGACAATCCTATAGGACAACAGAATTGTCCCAAATTAAAGCTAGGGGACTAAGCCTTGTATCTCTGCAAAAAGCCAGTTTTTGATCACAAGATGCCCTTTGGATGGGGCAAAACCTTGAATGAGGCAGTTTTCTGTAGTTGAAAGAGAACGAGTTCCTGTTGTTTTGGTAATGGCAATGAATTCATCAATTTAATATAGACGAATTCCCAAAGAAATATTGATAGAATAGCAGTGGTATCCATCTCTCTTCCTATGATAGAATCTACATGAACCATATTTAAGTATTGTAAAAATATGACATTCAAAACTAAAGATGGACAACATCAAGTGTTACTAAAGATTTAGTGAAATTGGAACCCTCATACTTTGCTGGTGGGAATGTGCAATGATGCAGTAGCTTTGGAAAACAGTGTGCTCATTTCTCCAATATGAATCCCAGTGGTGTCTCTGTCACCCATTCCTTATCATCTGTAATGTTTTTGTATTATGTAAGTCCTTTCTATCTAAAATATCTAGGGTGATTTTAGTTTTATAATATTTAGTATTATACACTGATACCTGACTGGTGTAACCTGTAATAACTAGAAGAAAGGTGGTATTATTCCTTCTTCACCTAGATCACTTCATTTAGTCCTGGGTTGAGGACTAAATTCCCACCAGCAATGTATGATGATTCCAATTTCACCAAATCCTTAGCAACACTTAATGTTGTTCATCTTTAGTTTTAATGTCATATTTTTAAAATATTTAAAAATGGTTCATATAGATTCTACTATGGGAAGAGAGACGGATGCCACTGCTATTCTACCAACATTTCTGTGGGAATTAGTCTATATTAAATTGATGAATTCATTGCCATTACCAAAACAGAACTAAATGAAGTTATACACTGAGGAAAACAGATTACTGAATCCATCCTGATAAGAGTGTAATCAAGAAGGTGAGAAACTTGAAACAAAGAGAGTTGTGCAAAGATCAAAGGTACCAGACAAAACTTATGAGGAACATAATGGCTGCTTTTAAATATCTTGAGCACCCTATGTGAAAGAATTCAAGTACATAGGAAGAAGTAGGACAATTTTTAGGGACAAGTATGTGAAGAAAAGTTTCAGTGGTCAACTTGCCTTGTCAGGCATTAAGATTCCCATCACAGGAGGAGTTAAAGCAGAAGATGGGTGGCCACTTAGTGAAAAAGTCACAGGGGCAATCCAAGGATTCTGAAGCAGGAAGTATGCAAGAGTCGAGGCAGATGATCTTAAAGTGGAGGTAGCAAACCAGCAGTTCATGGCCAAATACAGTCTACGAGATGCCATAACACAGGTGGATTAGTTATCAACATGTATGAATCAATAGATTCCCATAAACATCTGAAATTTCTTTTTTCTCAGGGAAAAATATGAAAATATGGTAGCACTGCATTCCCTTTTGGCAACAATTGGTGATGCTAAAAATAGATTGTTTCTTTTAAACAGATCAAGCAGCCTATAGTTCACCACAGTCCCAATATTCCCACCCATTTAGGCTCTAGCTCACAGCTTTTATCCTATGCTACCTGTCTGGGATCTCAGTTTGCTACCACTGGATCCCCAAACCTAAGATTCTCTGATTCTTTGATGCCATGACTCAAAGTCCAGTTCAAATGTTATCTCTGCTGGGAAGCTTTTCCTACTCATTCCAGCTAAATGTTCTTATTCTCCTCCCTGAATACCTCCGGCGCATAAAATATTTACCACAACTTATTTAAGTTTATTCTTGCAGCTTTCCAATAAGGTAGATGTTTGAGGTCAGGGATCTCACATATAGGAGATATCCTTCGATATTTTAGCAACAGATATCCCGCATTGACTTTTAATGATGCTCTTTAACAAGCTGATTAATTTCACTGTAACTTAGAAATAGCTTTTTCTACACAAGGGAAAGGCTTACCTGATTTCCTTTTGACTGTAAAGTTTATTTTTGAAATTGAGTTCTATTTCCCCCTTGGAATTCAGGAATCTTAAAACAAATATGAAGGAATAATTTAACTTTTAGACTATGCAACTTCCTAGTTTTTAGTCATTGTACTAGGCACCAGTCAGAATGTGCCTTTGCCATATAAACCTATAAATTTCCTTCTTTCCTTCACTGAGAAATTAAGATGTAAGACTAATTCATTCCATGATGCCTAGAGTTTACATTTGAGTTTATAATTGCAAATTAGTTTCATTGTTATTGTTCTAGACATTATTTTTTCAAACCACAATAATTTTTTTTTTTGAGACAGTCTGGCTCTGTTGCCCAGGCTGGAGTATAGTGGCACCTTCTCAGCTCACTGCAACCTCTGCCTCCTAGGTTTAAGTGATTCTCATGCCTCAGCCTCTGGAGCAGCTGGGATTACAGGCGCATTTCACCATGCCTAGCTAATTTTTGTATTTTTAGTTGAGATGGGCTTTTACCATGTTGGCCAGGCTAGTCTCGAACTCCTGGCATCGAGTGATTTGCCTCCCAAAGTGCTGGGATTACAGGCGTGAGGCATCATGCCTGGCCTGAAATCACAATCATTTTTGTTGGGAGGGAGTAGGTGAACAGTTTGCTACATTTGATCTAATCTGGACTACTGAGAATAACAGTATAATTTAATGCTTGGTAATTGTTTTTATATGTAATTAATAATTACATATTACATATATCAGCTTTTTCTAAAATATATTCTATATAATACTGTTCAAAATGTTTCCCCAAATGCCTCATTTAATAAATAGGTTGCAAACTTATTAGATATCATATCCAACATAGACTGAATCATGATATTTTTTGAAGATACAGATAGTTCCAAAAAAAGTTACCAGAATTTTGCTTCCAATATAGACTATCCCATTTATTCTGGAACAAATAAAAGAATAAATCATACCAGTGCTTTCACAAACTCTTCTGGAAAATAAAAGAAAAATTTCCCAACTCATTCTCCAAGGCCAGTGTTACCCTGATAACAAAGCCAAACAGGACATCACAAGAGACCAATATCACTGATAAATATAGGTTAAAAATATTTAACAAAATATTAGTAAGTTGAATCCAGAAACATAGTGAAAACATTGTACTCAGGACGGGCAAGGTGGCTTATGCCTGCAATCCCAGCACTTTGGGACACTGAGGCAGGCATATTGCTTGAGCCCAGGAGCTCCAAATGAGCCTGGGTAACATGGCAAAACCCTATCTCTACTAAAAATACAAAAGTTAGCTGGGCATTGTGGTGCATGCCTCTAGTCCCAGCTACTCAGGAGGCTTAGGTGGGAGGATTGCTTGAGGCTGGGAGGCAAAGGTTGTGATGAGCCAAGATCACATCACTGCACTCCAACCTGGGCAACAGAATGAGACCCTGTTTCAAAAAAAAAAAAAGAGAGAGAGAGATTATACTCCATGATTAAGTATGATTTATTTCAAGAAGGTAAGATTGGTGTTTAGATATCTAATACTGTGTAATGATATTAACATTATTTACAAATTTAGCAACTTAAAACAATATGCAGCTATCCCACAGATTTTGTAGGTCAGGAATCAACGCATAGCTTAATTGGGTCTTCAAGTTAGTATTGTACAAGGTTGCAATCAAGATGTCATTTGGGGCTGCAGTTTCATCTGAGGCTCAACTGAGGCTGGATAGTCCTGTAAACTCACTCAGGTTTTTGGTAGTTTCTTATGATTATAGGGCTGAGAGCTTCACTTACTGGTTGTTGGCTAGAGGCCACCTTCAGCTCCTAGAGGTTGCATGTATTTCCTTGCCACTTGAAATTTCTCAACATGGGCAGTTGTTTCTTCAAAGGCAATGGAGAGAGAGATTCCAGCAAAATATCCCCCCTCCTTTTTTTTTTTTTTTTTTGGAGATGGAGTTTTGCTCTGTTGCCCAGGCTGGAGTACCATGGTATGATCTCAGTTCACTGTAAACTCCACCTCCCAGGTTCAAGCAATTCTCCTGCCTCAGCCTCCCAAGTAGCTAGGATTACAGGTGCCCACCACCATGTACCATGCCTGGCAAATTTTTCTATTTTTAGTACAGATGAGGTTTTACCATGTTGGCCAGGCTGGTCTTGAACTCCTGACCTCAGGTGATCCACCTACCTCGACCTCCCAAAGCAGGTGTGAGCCACTGTGCCCGGTCCAAAACACCTCTTTCCATCTTCTATAATGTATATAATGTAATCATGTAATCTTAGACATTGAGTCATATTTGCTGTGTTTGTTTTATTAGAGCAAGTCCCAGGTTCTGACCATACTCAAGGGAAGGGAATCACACAGGCCACTTAAATGGGTTTACTCTTTAAGTAGGTTTCCCAGAAGTCTTGTCCAGTGACTACCACTTATTTCCCTTGGACAAACCTGGGCTACATGGTTATTCTAGCAACAAAGGGAGCTGGGAAATGTAGTTTCTAGATGGGCATATTGTCCACTAGAGTGTAATTGGGTTCTGTAAGAAAAGTGGAGAATAACTATTGGGTGGGCAAATAGCAATATTTCATTCAGGTGGAACCATATCACTGAGCCAGGAATATCAACTAGTGAGTCATACTGCGAATATCGAAAGCCAAAATGATTCTTTTTAGGACAAAATGAATCCATTGGCATTTCATTAATGGAACATGAAAATTATTGTTCTATTTGTTTCTATTTGTTTAAATGAAATACTTGTCTTCAATTCCAGTTTTAGAATGTGGGTCTTGAAATGCTTCAAATTAGCCAATTTAAAATGAATTCTGCTTTAGTAACATTTCATAAAAATGATTATAAATCAGAACAAAAACCTGTAGGGTATAGCAAGTTTCACAATTTCTTTACAAAAACAGCAATGCACCAGTAACCACAGAACAATAAAGAAAAATTAGAGGGGTATATCACAAGGGAAGAAATAATGGAAACCATTAGAGACTCAAAGAGCAGAAAGCCACCAAGAGAAGATGGATGGCTCCATAAACGTTATCAGTTTTTCAAAAAAAAAAATACAACAATCTACCAGGTAGTGAAACCATCAAGTGAAATTATTGGTATAGACCAATTATGTCTCCCAAGAAATGAGATAATCATTTCCCTCTTACTGGATAAAAAAAAAAAAAGCAGTAGGAACAGAGACACATCCTGCCAATGAAAACTTTAAGTGGTGATTATAAAATATTCTCCAGAATGGAGTAATGAGTATAATGAAGGTTGTACACAACAAAGTAAAACTGTACTGAGATTGCAGCTTTAGAAAATCACTACAGTCACTGTGACTGTGGACATTCTCTGTGCTTCGATTCAGTAAAACCAGTTGATGGAGTGATGAATTGCTTCTTCAGCTTCTCATGGGTAGATTTAGGGAGAGAAAATGACAATTAGTGCCAATATTATAGAGATATTATTGGACAAATTCATAGGCTATCATCAGAAGCCCTCATGGTAAGGAGGGGAAGGTAGACTGGGTGAGTGATATTATTTCTGTGTTTATAGACAAATATCCCAAACAAAACCCTAATCAGCATATCCAATTGTGGGGTGAGGAGTATCATTAGTGATCTTAAAGAGGTGCCTGTGAAGGGTAAGGGGCCGGACTCTCCAGTTGCAACATAGAGGATGTATTGCTGCTTCTCCATCAGACCAACTCATTTTCCTATGAGTGTTTCCTCTGCCTGGAACACATCTCCTCAACTCATACATAACTAATGTGAAGTGTGGGCAGATGTGGTATGTGTTGATGTATTGCTTCTAGGTGGAAGTATTTACTTGCCAGAACTTTGACACTCTTTCTTCTTGGCAAGGTAATTGTGGAGTTTGGAGATAGCGTCTCTCCCAGCCTGTCGCTGGGTGACCACATGAGCAGAGCTCCCAAGCTAACCCACAATGTCCAAGTAACATGAGAAATAAACCTCTTTCTTTTGGGTAGGGGGAGGGGGTTGTTTGTTACTGTAATATAATCTCCTAGCCTGTTCTGATACTTCATATCAAATCATCTTAATTACTTATTTATAGCACTGTTCATGATCCATACACTCTTAATGTGTTTCTTTATTCTTTTTGTCTGGCCTTGAAATGTAAACTGTATGTGGGCAGGGACCTTATCTGTCTTGTTCACTGATACATTCCCCAGAAAATGCATAATATGGAAAATAATAAATGTTCAGTAATATTTATTCAATAAATAGTCTTTAAATAAGAAGTACAATTCTCTTTAGCCAAAGAATGAAGCAACATTTCTTAAATGCCTTTCCTAGGCATTTAAGAAGTAAGAACCCTACATCCAAATTTCTAGCATTTATCAGCTGTGAGACCTTAGGGACATTACTTCATTTTTTGTGTCTGATGCCTAAGTGTCTTCATCTGCAAAAACAGAAATAATCATATAAGGTTGTTGTGAGCATTAAATGAGTAATACAAATAACATAATAAAGCATAATAATATATATTTATTACTAAAAGTGATACAAAGCAGATATCCAGGGCAATGTGCCTGAATGGCAAGCTATATTTTCCATCTTTCCTTGTGGCTAATTAGGGATATTGTATTCTAGCTAATGAGATGTAAATTGAAATGTTGAGTGGGATATTTGGGAAGATGCCTTTCAAAGAAGGAAGCAAAACCCTCTTCTTCCTGCTGGTTAGAATGTGGATATAATGGATGATGTTCTAGCCCCTATCACATGAGATGAAGTGGAGGCTAGAAAACCATGCACAGTAGAACAAAAAATAGAAAAAGCCTAGGTCACTGATGACTTGGTAGAACTGCTACATTAGCCATGAACAGTCTGTCTTCAAACTGCATTTTTTTGGAAGAATAAACTTTTACTTGTTTAGGCCACAAAGTACTCATAGCTAGCACAAATTAAGTTTCTAACTGATATGCTCCCATCATATGTTGATCATCTATTTGATTTGTTTTTCCCAATTAAGAGTCTATTTATACGGGTGTGTGTGTGTGTGTGCATGCATGTGCACCTGCGAAAATGTGTGTGTGTGTGTGTGTGTATATATATATATACACACACATATATGTCTACCTTCATGGTGAAACTTTTACAACAACATCCTTTTTTCACTATTGTGCCAAGTTCTCTGGTGAGTGAAATGGCAATAGATCAGATGGCAATGAGTAATGTAAACCTGGATATCTTCTTAATGCATTCTTTAAATTTTTGTATTTCAATAGGTTTTTGGGGAACAGGTGGTGTTTGCTTACATGAGTAAGTTCTTTAATGGTGATTTCTGAGATTTTAGCACACCCATCACCTGAGCAGTGTACACTGTATGCAGTGTGTAGTCTTTTATCCCTCACCACCCCCTACCCTTTCCCTGAGTCCCCAAAGTCCAATGTATTATCCTTATGCCTCTGTGTCCTCATAGCTTAGCTCCCACATTTGAGTGAGAACATATGATGTTTGGTTTTCCATTCCTGAGTTACTTCACTTAGAATAATAGTCTTCAATTCCATCCAGGTTGCTGCAAATGTCATTATTTCATTCCTTTTTATGGCTGAGTAGTATTCCATGGTGTGTGTGTATGTGTGTGTGTGTGTGTGTGTGTATATATATATATATATGTTATATATATATATATGTTATATATATATATATGTTATATATATATATCACATTTTTAATCCACTTGTTGATTGATGGGCATTTGGGCTTGTTCCATATTTCTGCAACCGCAAATTTTGCTGCTATAAACATGCCTGTGCACGTATCTTTTTCATATAATGACTTATTTTCCTCTGGGTAAATACCTAGTAGTGGGTTTGCTGGATCAAATGGTGAATCTACTTTTAGTCCTTTAAGGAATATCTACACGGTTTTCCATAGTGGTTGACTAGTTTACATTCCAACCAACAGTGTAAAAGTGTTCCCTTTTGATTGTATCTGCGCCAACATCTATTTTTTTATTTTTTGATTATGGCCATTGTTGCAGGTGGTATCACATTGTGATTTTGATTTGCATTTCCCTCATCATTAATGATGTTGAGCATTTTTCCATGTGCTTGTTGGCCATTTGTATATCTTCTTTTGAGAATTGTCTATTCATGTCCTTAGCCCACTTTTTTGATGGGATTGTTTGTTTTGTTCTTGCTGATTTGTTTGAGTTCTTTGTAGATTCTGGGTATTAGTCCTTTGTCAGATGTATAGATTGTGAAGATTTTCTCCCACTCTGTGGAATGTCTGTTAACTCTGCTAATTATTTCTTTTGCTGTGCAGAAGCTTTTTAGTTCAATTAGGTACCATCTATTTATCTTTGTTTTTTTTGCATTTGCTTTTGGCTTCTTGGTCATGAAGTCTTTACCTAAGCCAATGTCTAGAAGGGTTTTCTCAGTGTTATCTTACACAATTGTCATGGTTTCGGGTGGCACTGCTATAAAAATTGGCTCATAGAGAGAATAGAGAACCCAAAAATAAAACCAAAATACTTACAAAATAATCTTCGACAAAGCAAACAAATGCAAAGTGGGGAAAGGATGCCCTATTCAACAAACGGTGCTGGGATAATTGGCAAGCCACATGTAGAGGAATAAAACTGCATCCTCATCTCTCACTTTATTAAAAAATCAACTCAAGATGGATCAAAGTCTTCAATCTATGACCTCAAACATCCCTATTTATCATTCTTAATGTTTGGATTAATGATTTAATCCAAAAACTCAGGCAAAGTCCAGGGATAGGTTAATATCTGCTAGAGGGAACCATAATAAACATATTCATGAACTAACTGTTATGTACAAGTCAAACAAACAAGTTAATTGTTTGTTAGCAGAAGAGATTATGAGTTTATTTTAGGCCATTAGTGTATATTACTCAGTTAAATTGTGTTTATATTCTGTAAATCTTTAATATTTCACCACAGGAAAGAAATTCAGCCCATATTTCTACTGGAAACTCCAAAAGAAGACTTAGAGCATGACTTAAACAAATTAAAAATTAAAATTAAGCATAAGCAGTGGATCAAGTAATGAATTATTTGACGTTTAAAGCTTTGGTTATTAGTCAGAATTAAGTCTTTAGTGATATAATGGGCTGGTTGGTTTGGTGGACTTTACAATTGTTTTTAAATAAAGAAGGTTTCATTCGAAAGTTGCCAACCTCATCTTTTGGGTACTGTTTCTAGAGTCATAAGCAGGGTCCTCTTCGTTATGCAAATATGAGATAAATAGGCTCTTCTTTCTAATACTCTTACTAAATTCTTGGATAGGGAATAGGCAAACTGATATAGGTCCTTGAAACTTCCTGGAAGTTTTCTGAGAAATGCATTTAAGACCCCAAACTTTTTTTACTTTAAAAATATTTGAAATTTAAGGTTAAAAGAAACTCTCTGTAAAGTGTAGACGCTGCTGATGAGATTCAACAGCAGAAAAACGAGTCCTACAAGAAAATTCTTCAGGGCACTAGGGCTAAATTTGGCCTTGGCATCTTGGCTGATACTGCGATCACAGGAGACTTGGTTTTGACATTTGGTGACTGTACCTAAGAGCACTTTGGGCCTAGCCATTCTAGTACAGTGGCTGCCTTTGAGAAATGGATCTGAACATGTAAATGTAAACTAAATAGCTAAAGTGGAGAGAGCCAGCAAGAGCCTAGCTGTGGACAGGTATGGAATTACTAAAATTTCATGACTGAGTTTTACCAGCAACAACATGTGAAAGTGGTAGAAGTAAAAGCAACTGGAAATAGTAGAACAGTTAGATTCTTTATTTCCCTGAAGAATTTGGAAGGTGACACAAAGATTAAGAAACTGTATTATTCAGGATTCTCTAGAGGAATAGAACAGGATATGTATACTGGAGGCCAAGAAGTCCCACTGTATGCCATTTGCAATCTGAAGAACTAGGAAAGCTGGTGGTGTAATTCAGTCTGTAGTTGAAAGGACTGAGAACTGGGAGAGCCTATGGTATAACTCCCGCTCAGAGGCCCAAAGGCCTGAGAACCTGGAGTGAGGGCTGGTGTAAGTCCTGGAGTCTAAAGGACTGAGAAACAGGAGCTCTAATATTTGAGTGCAAGGAGAAGATGAATGTTTCAGCTCAAGAAGAGAATTTGCCCTTCTTCTGCCTTTTTGTTCTTTCTAGGCCCTCAAAAGATTGAATGATGCCCACACCTCCATTGGTGAGGGCAGATCTTTTTTACTTAGTTTACTGATTTAAATGCTAATCTCCAGGAATAAATGTTTTACCAGCTGTCTGGACATCCCTTAGTCCTGTCAAGTTGACACATAAAATTAACCATCACAGAGACCAAAGATTAAGCACTGAATAGAAAGGTATCTATTGTCCTAGTGGGAGTCCAATCCTGCATAGAATCTAAGTGAATAGAAGATGAAGTTGGGGAGAAACAATTGGGTAGATCTTTTAAAGTCAAAAGATCATCAATCATCTTCCATGTGGTTGGGTTCCCCAGAAAACAGACTCCGAGATGAAGATTTGTTTTCTAGTGGGTTACTGGGGAGTGTACTCAGGAATAACACCCATTAAGGAGTAAGGCTAACAGGAAGAGAGTGACCACAATAACTCTACTGCCTTTGGATCCATGGCTCCATTGGTCAGATAACCCACACATTTGACGTATCTCTTTCCTACCATTTGGGAATGCTAGGAGACTTGCTGTCACACAGTGTCAAGATGATTCAGAAAGACTCATGGAATTGAGGAGATGCCTGTAAATTAGCTTTTGAGTCTTAAAAAATAGCCTTAAGCACATCATATAATTAATGTATAATATTTGATGTGACTCCGTTAATTTCCCAAGATATTTACTCTTTCCTTGTCAGTTCCATTATCTTGCCAGGCACTGAAGTCTAATTACATGTTAGTAGTTTTATCTAATCAGTATCTCATAGCAACTTTTAAATATGTGTTCTGGGTTCCAATTTCCTGACACTTTTGGGGTTTGCCCAGATATCCCTACCCTCCTATGTTTCTCAGACTAAATACTTCACAGTTGACAAGGTGCTTTTATAAATTTCTCAGATTGTAAATTTACCTACCACTTTCAAATATGCAAAGAAAGCACAGCTTATGTATTTTTCATAATTTACCTAATCATCTTAAGAAGTCCCCTCCTTATTGGGTAGCATGGGAAGAGGACACTATAATTAGTCCAATTCAGTAAACTCAGTTGAATCCTATAATTTAAAGACCATCTGATGTATAGTTTAGTCTCTTGGATAAGTCTTTGTTTTTATGCTTCCTGCATTTCTGATTCTCTCCAATATCAATCCAAGAATATAGGGAAGAGGCTTATGTGACCTCATGGCAGCAGGGAAGAGGAACAGCCCCTCAGCTATGTGTCCATGTTTTTTGAGCATCTTCTTGTATCTTCTAGACCCAGGCAATGCCACTTTTCCTCTGGTCAGTGGGTTTCCTGTTGGTACCTAATGGCTCAGTCTGTTGTTTATGACATTGGGAGATTTTCTTTCTTGGTTCCATTAAATCCTGGTGGAGTCAGAGCCTTAGGATTCAGTCCTTGACCTTGACCCTTGCTTTTAAGGGAGGAGACCACCCCTTATATTGTCTTATGCCCAATTTCTGCCTCCAAAGAAAGAAGAAGTAACAACTAAAAGGCAGAAATGAAATCCACAGGCAGACAGCCTGGCTCCATGCCCTGGGCCTGGTAGTTAAAGATCGACCCCTGACCTAAACGGTTATGTTATCTATAGATTCCAGACATTGTATGGAAAAACATTGTGAAAATCCCTGTCCTGTTTTGCTCCATTCTGATTACCCATGCATGCAGCCCCCAGTCACATACCCCCTGCTTGCTCAGTCAATCATGACCTTCTCATGCGGACCCCCTTAGAGTTGTAAGCCCTTAAAAAGGACAGGAATTGCTCACTCGGGGAACTTGGCTTTTGAGATGCAAGTCTGCCAAAGTTCCTGGCCGAATAAAGCTCCTTCCTTCTTTAACCTAGTGTCTGAGGAGTTTTGTCTGTGGCTCATCCTGCTACATTTCTTGGTTCCCTGGTTCCCTGACTGGGAAGTGAGGTGATTGGTGGACAGTTGAGGCAGCCCCTTAGGTGACTTAGGCCTGCCCCATGGAGCATCCTTGCAGGGGACTCCAACCAGCCTGAGTGACATGGATCCTGACACCACTCCCAGGTAGGCAATTGCCCGGTGGGATGCCTCACCAAAGCAGCATGTGGCAGGCCCCCATGGAGGATCAGCACAGTGGCTGAATGCTGGGAAGGAACTAGCTCTTGGAGTCTGGACATCTGAAACTTGGTAAGACTGGTCTTTGGAACTTGCCCACTCCATTTGAGTGGAAAGGCGTGCCTGCACTGGCATTTGGTTTTTGTTTTTGACTTGATTTGGATTGCTTGATACTTTGGTTTTGGTTTTGACCTGGCTTGGATATCTTGATACTCTGATTTTGGTTTTGATTCTGGTTTGGTATAAACTGTAAAAGTGTGTGTATGCCCTTTTTACCCATTCTTTGTTTTGTGGTGTGCATGTGGTGTGAGCGTGGCGTTTTGTCTCAAGGAAGCGTGGGTCAGGCACAAAGTAAGCCCACCCCACTAGGAACTATGTTGAAAAATTTCAAGAAAGGATTTAAGGGAGATTACGGTGTTACTATGACACCAGGAAAACTTAGAACTTTGTGTGAAATAGACTGGCAAGCATTTGAGGTGGGTTGGCCCATCAGAAGGAAGCCTGGAAAGGTCCCTTGTTTCAAAGGTATGGCACAAGGTAACCTGTAAGCCAGGCACCCAGACCAGTTCCCATACATAGACACTTGGTTACAGCTGGTTTTAGACACCCCACCTCTGGCCCCCGCCACAGTGGTTAAGAGAACAGCAGCATAAGCTGCTGGCAGAGGCAAGGAAAGACCAGCCGAAGGAGAGAGAGGAAAGAGATAGAGAAAACAAGGGAAAGTGAGAGGAAGAGACAGAGAGACAGAGAGTCAAGGAGAGAGAGAGAGAAAGAGAGAGGCAGAGAGACAGGAAGAGATAGAGGCAAAAGGAAAGTCAAAGACAGAGAGAAAGAGAAAGAGATATATACAAGTAGTTAAGAAAATAAAAACACAGTGTACCCTATTCCTTTAAAAGCCAAGGTAAATTTAAAACCTATAATAGATAATTAAAGGTATTCTCTGTAACACTCCAATACCACTTTGTTGTCAGTTAAACAAGGGCATATCCCGAAAGCACTGAGGACTTCCTATCAAAAATCCTTAACCCAGTAACCTGCGGATGGCCCAAATGCATTCAATCTGTAGCGGCAACTGCTTTGCTAACAGAAGAAAGTAGAAAAATAACTTTTAGAGGAAACCTCATTGTGAGCACACCTCACCAGTTCAGAAGTATCCTAAGAAAAAAAAAAGATGATTTAACATTAACCACTGAAAATTCCCTTAACCCAGCAGGTTTCCTAATAGGGGATCTAAGTCTTAATTACCATACAAAGGTCCAACCAGACCTAGGAGGAACTCCCTTCAGGACAGGATGATAGATGGTTCCTCTCGCATAATTGAGGGGAAAAAAAAAAGCCAATACCAATTCTAAGTTAATTTGGACTAAACAACATCTATTAATAGCAACAGATAATTAAAATCCCAAACTTAAAAGGTTTTCAACAAAAGTAAAGTTTGCTAAAAGTTAACAGTGTAACATGTATTAGAGTAACTTCTAATCTTGTGGCCTTAGACAGTCTAGTTCACAGATATAAAGGAAGTTCGCTTTGGAAAAAAATGGTTATCACCTTCAAAAAAAGGGAGAAAAAAGGGAAAAAAAATTGGGGGGCAGAATTTATGTAAAAAGAATGTTATATGGTAAATTCTTGTTCTGAAATAAATTAACTGGTTGTTTAAAGAAAGAAATGTTTGCAATAGAAAATTGAGGCATAGCATAGAATTGTCTGCGAAAGTCATGAAAGAGAAAAAAAGTTATAAAAAAAAGAATTTATGCAAGAAATGCTGTATAATTTAAAAGTAATTAGGCCTCCTGAATGTAAAACAATTGAAACAGTTTATGTGCAAGGTGTATAAGGAAAGTAAAATATACCTCTGGTAAAAAGATTATAGGGAGGCATAAGAAAGTGGATTCTTATCTATATTAAAAGGTTAAAAAATTGTTTTAAAGGTTTAAGCAAGTTTTAAAACAATAATTGTAAAGGAAATTCTGTGTGTAAACATATTGGCTAAAGTTAAAGGAGTATCATCCAGTTTTTCTGTGAACTGGACATTAAAATAAAAGCACAACAGGTTTTTCTTAAAGTACTAACCTGCTCTTTAACAAAAATTATAAAAAAGGTTAAAAAGAGTCTATAAAAATCTTACCTTATGTCAGACATTAAAAATTGGATAAACATGTCTACAAGGTTTTATTAAAATTAAATTTAACATTAATAACACACTAATATAAAGGTAAAATTTAGCCTATCTGGTGTAAAAATCATACAAGAAGCATTATTAAATATAAAATGGTGTTTGGCTTTCTTTGGTCTAGTCTAAAAACTAATAAAAATAAGTGCTAAAGGAAATTTCTCAGTAAGAAGGCACCAAAGACTATAAAGTCCACTGTTGATGCTCTCACATTTAAAACCAAAGGTCATTTTCTTAGAAACTATATACTTGGTTTATCTTCCTCTTTCCTTCCCCTCAAAACTAAAAGTCTTTTAGCACAGGTACCACCCCTAGAATTTCCAGTAAACTAGCATCAGCCTAAAGATCACCTTCCCATCAAAGGGTGGAAAGAAGGAAAACTTGAGCCAGCCTAGGAAGGACCCTACCTTGTGCTGCTAACCACCAAGACTGCTGTTCGTACAGTGAAAAAGGGATGCACTCATCACACCTGAGTCAAAGTGCCACCCCCTCCAGAGTTGTGGGCCACAGTCCCAGGGGAAAACCCTACCAAACTAAAGCTAAGAAAAATTTAACTCTTTCATCTATTCTATTACTCTTCTTCTTTCCTTGCTCTATTGCTGACCATCTAGTTATTAACATAACCAAGTCAATTTCATCTCAAACTATTGCATTTAATGCTTGTCTTGTTATACCCTGTGGGGACTTGCCAAGTCAAGACAGCTCTCTACTTCAGAAAAGTACCTGTGTCCCTCCTGACTCTCCTCAGAATGGGCCTTAGTAAATTGGGATCATTTAATCCAGGGAGATTTCAATAAAGACCCCAGTGACAACCAGGAGTCTTGCCCCCCGATGTAGAGCTTTTATGCCATAGTCAGTCCAACGTTCTGTGGACCACTAAAGAGCAAGGATGGACTGCCCCAACTGGTTTTTGTAATTTCCTAAAATCATACATTCATTTTACTAGAGGATTATAGAAGTTAAAGACTTAAACTTTGGCCATTAAGACAGGATACCAAGGTGCAAATGCCTGGTTGGAATGGATCAAATATTCTGTCCACATGTTAAACAAAAGCAATTGTTATGCTTGTGCACATGGCAGGCAAGAGGTCCAGATTGTCCCCCTTTCCACTAAGGTGGTCCTCCAGTTGACCAGGCGTGGGCTGCATGGTAGCTTTTTTCCAGGATTCTACAGCCTGGAGTAATAAGTCATGCCAAGCTCTCTCTGCTATATCCCAAAGTCTGGCACCCTGAGGGTCAGACCCCGAGGGCCATCCAGCTTCCATCTCCCAACACTAAGTTCACTTCGTGTCTCTCATGACAGGGAGGAAACTTAGTGTTCCTTGGAGATCTGAAGGGATGCAGTGAGCTTAAGAATTCTCAAGAGCTTATCAATCAGTCAGCCCTTGTTCATCCCCGAGTGGATGTGTGGTGGTATTGTGGTGGACCTTTACTGGGCACTCTGCCAAATAACTGGAGTGGCACTTCTGCTTTAGTCTGATTGGCTATCCCTTTCACCCTGGCATTTCATCAACCAGAGGGAGGAAAAATAAGACATCATAAAGCAAGTGAAGCCCCTTATGGGTCTTTGGACTCTCATGTCTATTTAGACACAATTGAAGTCCCATGGGGAAAACCGGATCAATTTGAAGCCTGAAATCAAATAGCTGCAAGATTTGAGTCAATATTTTGGTAGGTGACAGTTAATAAAAATGTAGATTGGATAAACTACATCTATTACAACCAACAGCAATGAGCTTTTCATGAGATAAAAGAAAAACTCAGGTTGGCCCCAGCCCTGGGGCTAACTGACCTGACAAAACCTTTTACACTATATGTATCAGAGAGAGAGAGAGAAAAAAAAAATGGCAGTTAGAGTTTTGACCCAGACCATGGGGCCCTGGCCAAGGCTGATGGCCTACCTCTGTAAACAACTAGACAGGGTTTCTAAGAGTTGGCCCCAATGTTTGAGGGCCTTGGCAGCAACAGCCCTGCCAGCACAAGAAGCGGATAAGCTAACTCTTGGGCAAAACCTAAACATAAAGGCCCTCCATGTTGTGCTGACTTTAATAAATACCAAAGGACATCATTGGCTAACGAATGCTAGACTAACTAAATACCAAAGCTTGCTCTGTGAAAACTCCCGCATAACTATGGAAGTTTGCAACACCCTGAATCCCACAGCCTTGCTCCCGGTATCAGAGAGCCCAGTTGAACATAACTGTGTAGAGGTGTTAGACTCAATTTATTCTAGCAGGCCCAACCTCTGAGACCATCCTTGAACATCAGTAGACTGGGAGCTGTACTTGGACGGGAGCAGCTTCGCCAACCCTTGCAAAGTGACTCTGAAGACGACGACAAGCCCTGCTTCAGTCACACCGGAAGCTGACTGGTCCATGCACAGCCAAAGCATGAGGAACTCATTGCGGGACTCATTTTCCTTAAAATTTGGACTTGTACAGTAAGGACTTCAACTGACCTTCCGCACACTGAGGATTGTTCCCAGTATATACATCAAGTTACTGAGGTAGGACAAAAGGTTGCTACAGTCCTATTATTTTATGGTTATTATAAGTGTACCAGGACTCTAAAAGGAACTTATTTGTATAATGCCATATAAGGTATGTAGCCCAGGAAGTGACCAGACTGATGTGTGCTATAACCCATCTGAGCCCCCTATGACTCCCGTTTTTAAAATAAGATTAAAGACTGGCAACTTCTGCGTTCTGAAAAACCTCAGTTATTAGACAATATTGTATAGCAAGGGTGAGGAAGGACTTCACCCTTCCTGTGGGAAGACTCAGCTGCCTTGGGCAAAAACTGTATAATAGTACTACAAAAACAGCCACCTGGTGGAGTTCAAACCACACTGAAAGAAATCTGTTTAGTAAATTTCCAAAGTTGCAAACCGTGTGGACCCACCTGGAGTCCCATGGGGACTAGACAGCCCCCACTGGATTATACAGGATAAGTGGGCATAGAGCCTATGCCAAGTTACCTGACCAATGGGCAGGTAGTTCTGTTACTGGCACCATTAAACCATCCTTTTTTCTACTGCCCATAAAAACAGGCGAGCTCCTAGGCTTCCCTGTCTATGCTTCCCAAGAAAAGAGAAGCATAGCTATAGGCGACTGGAAAGATGATGAGTGGTGCCCTGAAAGAATCATACATTACTATGGGCCTGCCACTTGGGCACAGGATGGCTCATAGGGATACCGAACCCCTATTTATATACTCAACTGAATCATATGGTTACAAGCTTAGAAATAATCACTAATAGAACTGTCAGAGCTTTAACTGTTTTAGCCCGGCAAGAAACCCAGATGAGAAATGCTATCTATAAAATAGACTAGACCTAGACTACTTGCTAGCAGCTGAAGGAGAGGTCTGTGGAAAGTTTAACCTGACCAATTGCTGTCTGCACATAGATGACCAAGGGCAAGTAGTTGAAGATATAAAGATATAACAAAGCTGGCACATGTGCCCTTGCAGGTGTGGCATGGGTTTAATCCTAGGTCCATGTTTGGAAAATGGTTTCCAGCACTAGGAGGATTTAAAACTCCTATAATAAGAATTATAATAGTAATAGGAACCTGCTTGTTGCTTCCCTGTGTGCTGCCTTTGCTCCTTCAAGTAATGAGAAGTTTTGTTACTACCTTAGTCCATCAAAATACTTCAGCACAAGTGTACTATATGAATCACTATCAATCTGTCTTGCAAGAAGACATGGGTAGTGAGGATGAAAGTGAGAACTCCCTCTAATGGGTGAGGTTCTCAAAGAGGGGGAATGAGGGAGGAGACCACCCCTCATATTGTCTTATGCCCAATTTCTGCCTCCAAATAAAGTAGAAGTAAAAACTAAAAGGCAGAAGTGAAATCCACAGGCAGACAGCCCAGCACCATGTCCTGGGCCTGGTAGTTAAAGATCGATCCCTGATCTAACCAGTTATGTTGTCTCTATGAATCTGTAGATTCCAGACACTATGGAAAAGCACTGTGAAAATCCCTGTCCTGTTCTCTTCCGTTCTGATTACCAGTGCATGCAGCCCCCAGTCACATACCCCCTGCTTGCTCAGTCAATCACGACCCTCTCACATGGACCCCTGTAGAGTTGTAAGCCCTTAAAAGGGACAGGAATTGCTCACTCAGGGAGCTTGGCTTTTGAGATGCAAGTCCACTGAAGTTCCTGGCTGAATAAAGCTCCTTCCTTCTTTAACCAGGTGTCTGAGGAGTTTTGTCTGTGGCTCATCCTGCTACACTTTGACTGGCTATCTCCTTGGTACCTGGTCATAGCTCTTAACTGGGGACCACATTGTTCCCAATGCAGTTACCTCCCCTTACAGAATCACCAGTCAGCATCATCAACTACTCTCCATGTCTGCTCCACAGGATGCAGAAATTCTGGAACCGTTTCCACACCACATAGGATTTAGGGAGGTTTTAATTATATTATACTTTTTTTTTTATTTTGCTTTGGCTGCTTAACAAAGTTTGAGTCCTCGAACTTCTCTTGCTATTCTCCATTCACTCCTTAGGTTATCTTATTCAGTACTACAGCTTTAAATATCATCTATAAATGAATGACTCCCAAACCTAGATTCATATCGCAGACCTTTCTGCTAAACGCTAGACTCAGATACCAACTGCCTACTCAACAGCCCTGCTTAGGTGTCTAACAGGCCTCTCAAACATAAATGTCTAAAATGGAATGCCTTATCTTCTCCACAAATCTACTTCTTTTCCAGTCTTCTACAACTCAGGAAGTGGTGCCTGTGCTTTTTTAGATACAGGAGCCCTAATACCTGATCATTATCCATGACTTTCTCACACCCACATTCAATCCATTAGAAAATCCTTGTGGCTTTCTGACACGATTTTGCTGTGTCCCCAACCAAATCTCATCTTGAATTGTATCTCCTTTAATTCCCATGTATTGTGAGAGGGACCTGGTGAGAGATAACTGAGCCATGGGGGCGGTTTTCCCCATGCTGCTCTTGTGGTAGAGAATAAGTCTCATGAGATCTGATGGTTTTATAAGGGGTTTCCCATTTGCTTGGCTTTCATTTTCTCTCTTGCCTGCTGCCATATAAAATGTGCCTTTTACCTTCCACCATGATTGTGAGTCCTCCCCAGCCACATGGAACTATGAGTCCATGAAACCTCTTTTCCTTTATAAATTACCCAGTCTTGGGTATGGCTTTATCAGTAGTGTGAAAACGGACTAACACACTCTCTTTCAAAATTCATCCAGATTCTGTATTTCTTACCACCTTTCTCACCCTGGGCCACGACACCATCCCCTCTCTTCTGGATTAGCTTCCTTATCTCAACCCTTGACATAAAATCTACCTTCAACATAGCCTCCAAAGGGATTTTTAAAAATGCACGATTATCTTCTGTTAAACATTTTCCAAAGGCATTTGCTATTTCCTATGCCTGATACCCTCTTCCCTCAGATATCCACATGGCTCGTCCCTCATTCCTTTAGCTCTCTACTCAAGTATCGCCTTTCAGTGGGGCTTTCCCTGACCTTTTAATAGTCATCTTAAAAGGCAATACCTGGGCAGGGCAGTGGTGGCTCATGCCTGGAATCCCAGCACTTTTGGAGGCCAAGGGGGGCGGATCACAAGGTCAGGAGATTGAGACCATCCTGGCTAACACAGTGAAAACCCGTCTCTACTAAAAATGCAAAAAATTAGCCGGGCGTGGTGGCGGGTACCTGTAGTCCCAGCTAATTGAGAGGCTGAGGCAGGAGAATCACTTGAACCCAGGAGGCAGAGGTTGCAGTGAGCCGAGATTGTGCCATTGCACTTCAGCCTGAGCTACAGAGCGAGACTTCATCTCAAACAAACAAACAAAAATATGCAACACCCACCCCCAACAATGGAAACTCCCTGCCCCATTTTCCTGCTTTACTTCTCTGTAGCACTTGTATTCCCACATGTATGCATTTATATATTTGTTATCCCATTTTCTCAATTGGAAAGAAAAGCTTATAAGTTTAGTAACTTGATTCTGCTAATTACTTTATCCCCCGTGTCTAGAAAGGTTCCTGGCATGTAGTGGGTACTCCATTAATTTGGGATATAATGTCTATTATATAGCTTACATCAGAATATAAGAAAAGTTCAAGAACCTTTTCAGCATAGCTTTGCTTCAGTTCCCTAATCTGGTTTCTCTGTTTGACGGCACCAGCAAAATTATTTTATGTCTCCCAGTGATCTGTTGGGGGATTCTGTCCTTCTGTCTTCTACCTTATGGTCTATGGGTTTATTTGTTTACCATCTAATTTGTGAGGGAAGTAGGATGGTACCTTAATGTGGAAAATCCAGCATTATGAAATTTGGTATTATTATAAAGATTTGACTAAAATTTATGTTTCGGACAATTCTCAATTTTTTTTTACAAAGATACTCAGCTATAACTGAGGTGTAAGAGGACATAGTTTGTTACATGTAGGCACAGATTTTGGGGAAAGAAATGGGAGGTAATTATACTACCAATAATGTTAAAAGCCACTATTTATTTAGTGTCAAACTTGTGCCAAAAACTATGTATACTACCTTCACAACAGCCCTAGAAAATAGATATTGCTACTTCCGGTTTACAAATGAGAAAACCAGAGACTGTCATTAATAACTTGATCCAAAGTCATGAGTTTAATGAGGGGCTGAGCTAGGGTTGTTGACTCTAAATTCTTTCCACTATACTATGCTGCATTCACAGTAGTCTCCGAAAAGATACTGGCAGCCTACTTGTTTTTGAAAACTCTTTGAAATGCTGTTTTAAAATGATCTTAAGTGCCTTTTAAAGAAACATAGCAGGATAGCTTCTTATATTGTAAACTAACGAGCCCACAATTTTTATGACTATGCATGTCATCAAGCTTATTTGTTTAAGATTACATGCTGGCTAATGATTATATTGCTTTGCCAGTTTCCATGATTATAGAGAGATCTTTCATCTGGAACAGTGGAGGTGGCCTTTGACAGTGCAGAGGAGTGAGAGTGGACAACACAGTACATCACAATGGTAAGTATGTGACCTGCCTCCACCCTGAGCTTCTGCAGAAGCAGCAGGACGATGAAAGGAGAAGAAAGGTAATTACCTACGTATGAGTGATGACTGCTGAAAACCATCCTCCCCACAGTGGTTAGACCCTGGGTTTTATGGCCTTAACATTAGCACAGCAGGACCTAATGCTGATAGCCTGGAGCGGGGAAAGCTACATCTTTCACTTTGGTGCTCTGCCTCTATGGTGTTTCTCATCGCCCTGCTGTGTTTCTTAAAGGTCTCAGGGCAGTCGTCCATCAGGGGTGACATGGATCATGCCCACTCATAACTTAGGCTTGTTACCTCAAGTCACATTGCATTGCTTCTCTGAAAGCACATAAATCCTTTATCCCTTTTTCAGGAATTCTGTTCGCCTACTTCTGTGATTTCGTACACGGCAACACTTTGGTAAAGGTAGGCTGCTCTTTCCTAAGGCTGCAGGTTCATGTCTGTCAAACCTGGGCTAGAAAGAAAATATGCCCTGTAAATCGCTCTGTGCAGTGATTTGAAAATAATGATGTGACTCATTAGTATTCACAGGTAGAAAATGGAACCTGCTGTTTGTGTTCAGTTATTAAACAGTGTAGATGTCTTCCTGTAAGAAAGGTGGAAGTGGCCTCTACAATCATTTTCAGGTGTAAAATTCCTGCACACTACATCCTTTCCTAATTAATGTCAGTTGTACATTCTGCATTATATTCCCCTAGCACTTCTGGGCTGTGGATGTATTTATTATCATATCGTTTGAGAAGGAGGGCAGTGATTGACAACGATTCTCTTTACAAATCCCAAGTGGTGTGTAATTTGGTTTTCTAACTGTGCATGTTTGCACAATCTGCTTCCTACTCCAGCTAGATTACTATGAGTTGAAAAAGCTCATCAGTGTGGAATTATATTTCTCAATAATATCTTGAGTCTGTTGTATGACTAGAGTGAGGACAAAATTTGAACATTCTAAGTATTAGGGGGCTCCCAAGTGTATCAACAGGTGATCAGAATGCACTATCATAGCTGCTACAGTAGCTATACCAAGGAGGGAAGTGGAAGCACAGGTGCAAGCCAATAGAAGCTTCACTGAGAAAAATAACACTTGAGTCGGGTCCTGAAGGATGGACAGGAGTTTGACAAGCAACAGGGAGAAGGACATTTTAGACATCATAAATATGGAAAATCTTGGAACAGCAAGGCCTACTTGAAAAATGGCAGTTACGGCAATTAAATTATCTTTCTTATGTTATTCCCTCCCTAGTTGAAGCCTTTTGTTCCTTGAGTTATATGGAATTTTATATGTCTACTTAAATCCTAATGATAGGTTCACGGTCTTATGGTAGGGTGAGTACTAGGACAGAGGGAGCCATGAGGCTTACAAAGTGCAAGAGGTTTGAGTTTTAGGAAGGCTTCTCTCCTTGCTTTGTGACTCAGTTTCCTCATTTACAAAACAAAGACATCAACT
Source organism: Pan paniscus (assembly GCF_029289425.2). Lineage (NCBI taxonomy): Eukaryota > Metazoa > Chordata > Mammalia > Primates > Hominidae > Pan > Pan paniscus. The sequence continues at coordinate 104,382,143 of NC_073258.2, forward strand.
GCCCCTGGTCTAAAGGTAACTGAGTGAAATATGACAGGCATCCACAGTCAGTAGATGAATTCTCCTCCTTGGGGGCTCATGAATGTTTCTGGTAGAGGCAGACAGAGGTGATGTGGAGCCCCTCTGAGATGTACAAGTCCAACATCACCAGTGTGCACTTTGGAGTTATACTCACATGGGTACCTCAAGGCGTTGGGAAACTAAAACGTACCTCTCACAAAAATGTTGGGCACCCCCACATATGGAAAATGCTTGAAGTCTCTCGTTAGTCTAGGATATGCATATTATTCCTTACATATACTATCAGAGGATTTGGGGTGACTAATTTTAGGGAAAAAAAACTACCAGGAAAATACACTCAGAAGTCTTCAGAGCATCTTTCAAACTAATAATCTGTGAGCTGTCATTGGTAAATTTTATATTCAAGAATAAGAACAATTCTCTAGAGGGGAAGAACAAGCCCTCACTGCAGTGGCAGAAGAGGAAGCTGAGCAGAAAGAAGAAAACTGTGAAGGCTTCTTTCCTGGGATCCAGCTGTGAGTTTAGCTTTTCCCTGGATTTTCTATGACACTGGTATAGAGACTGACATTTTCCATGCCATAAGTAATTTAAGTATTCCAAAAGCTCTTAAAAGGTAACTCATAGAGACCCATGGGTCCTCAACAATGCTCCTGAACACAGACTCTAAGGAAACAAGGAGCCTGAAGCCCCTTCATTAAACCAGGAAGATAGGACAGAAAAGAATCCTTCCTTCTTCCCTTCTCCTTAAACATTTCAAAGTGCTGAGCTTTGCATGTCACACAAGAAGACAGCCTAAGGCTCACTCTCGAAGGAAAGACTCATTTCTTTTCTGGCTCCCGTGGTGCTGTGGATAGTTCTCAACCTGGACAAAGGGAGGTGTTAAGTGGGCTGAGCTCTCTGCCTTCCTTTTCTCTGCAAAGAGAAGGCAAGGCCTTACTTTCTTTCTTGGATGAGAGGCAACATAAATTGATCACACAACTATTGAAGAAGAAAAAATAGTAAGAAAAAAATAACCAATTTACCTGATTTATGAAGGTCATTAACAACCTACTAGGATGTTCTGATTCAGTTGAGACAGTAAATTTTATGTGACAAAGATGACAATTGAGAAAAAGTGACTGAGAGAATGCAAACGAAGAAACATTTTGTTTTTCCCTTGCCTCACATTACATCTTCCTTACTTCTTACTATGAAAATTCCTACCCTTTTCTATCACATATACCCGGACTCTTTTCCAGATTGAACCTAAGTCATGCTATCTTGTCCTTCATTTGGACTGATGGGCCTAACTCAGTGCTCTTGGCCGTCTTGTGGTTTGGATTTTCAATTTTCTCACTGTAGCTAATGGTCTCTTTTATAGGCTGGCCAAAGCATTCACTTTGAGATTCGATAGAATCTTCCAAATTGGAAGACAACAGTATGCTTGGTGTTGGCTCCTTTAACTGAAAATGAGAAAAATCATGCAGACATTGCAAGGCTAAAGGTTGTTTATCTCCATATTATAATTTCATTCTTTCTTTTTTTTTCAGATACAGCATGACTAAGCCTGCAAATTGTAAGGGATCTCAGTGATCATCTATTCTAATGTTTCACAGAGTACACAGTATGATTCTAGACTGTACAGGAAATAATTATTTTTTAACCTTAAAAATTATAAATAGGCAAACATTTATTTTTGTATGCATTACAAAAAATGTTGAATAGTCCAAGAAAAGCATGTTTTCAAGGATATTATTATAAAGGGTGAATATACACATGGATATGGCAATAGTTGTAAGGGTTTTATGGGTGGCTAAAGCTTGGAAAGCACTGACCTATCTACATTTTTCTTTCAACAGCTGGGACAACTGAGACCCAGGAGACAAATGATTAGGTCAAAGTCATTCAGTGAATCTCTTGTAAATCTGGGGCTTAAGCCAGGATTTGGGACTCTTAATTCATTCATCGTATTTTCTTTTTTCACAAATGTGTAACATTGTTCTTTGCATACTCACATATCAACAGTTTTTTTATATTGCTAAATCATGCATTTAATTTCTACGTATTAGATATAAAATTTTAATTTGGGAAAAAACATTTAACAGGACAGTTAATGAATACAGAAAAGTGGTTTTAAAGGTAGTGCCTGTTGGGCTTGGCTGTAAAATCTGAGATTGTATATCAGCTGTCAGCCTTTCATGTCTTCAGCATGCAAAGCATGCCTGCCATTCTCTTTGGATTGTATTCCATAGTTAAGCAAGAGCAGGAAACTTTAAAGACCTAATTGAGATACCACAATGGGATCTATTTTCGATGAAATCATATCTGTCATCCACTTATTCTGACTATTCAGTCTTTTTCTTCCATAATTTTGAAACTTATGTCCCTGCTACAATGGACCACCGTATTAGTTCATTCTCACACAGCTATAAAAAACTACCTGAGAATGGGTATTAAGAAAAGAGGTTGAATTGACTCACAGTTCCACAGGCTATATGGGAAGCATGGTTGGAATGACTCAGGAAACTTACAGTCATGGCAGAAGGGTGAAGGGGAAGCAAGCACCTTCTCCACGTGGCGGAGCAGGAGGAAGACAGACCGCGAAGGGGGAGGTGCTACGTACTTTTTAACAACCAGATCTCATGAGAACTTACTCACTATCATGAGACCAGCAAGGGGGAAATTTGCCCCATGATCCAATCACCTCCCATCAGGTCCCTCCCCCAACACTGGGGATTAAAGTTCAACATGAGATTTGGGTGGGCACACAGTGCCAAACCACATTAACCACTAACAACAGTAATCATAGCTACCACTCATTAAATTCTATTTGCCAAGTGCTATTCTAAGTACTTTTTACTTATCTAAGCCTCATAAGAACCCCATAAGATAGGTCCTATTATTATATCCAATTTAAAAATCAGAAAACTGAGGCACACAGAGGTTAATCAACTTGTACAATGTTAGAGAACTAGTCAGAGAGTTTTATCCCAGGGAGTCTGCTCCAAGGTTGTTGCAGCAACCTTGTCTCAAGTCTTTTTAAGATTTCTCTATAATTTTTTATTAGCTTGTATACTGTGATAGCACTGAAAACTCATTGTAGTATGTGTATAATTGGATGATAAAACTTGTTTAAAAACAGCTTTGTTTTTCTAATCTTCATGTTGTGTATAAAAATACTGTCACACATAATTTGACAAAATCCCTTAAAGAGGATTATAGAGGGCTGGAAATTGGCAGGATAATTAAAATGAATTTTAGGCAAATTAATTTGAAAACTAGAGAAAGTAGAAAAGATGAGGTAAGGAAGTGCAATGAGAATGGCGATTCAGAATGAAGATAACAATAATAGCATAATAGCATTTAACAATGGTAATAATAATTGTATCAGCTACAATGAGTTGAGAACTTAATATATACCTAACACTGTGTTACATACTTATTTGTATATTGTCTAAATTCTTAGAACAACTCTTTGAGGTATTTATCATCACTCTAATTTTACAGGTGAAGAAACAGACTCAAAGAGGTTACATTATGTGTTGCTGTGATCTAGCAAGTGATAGCAGAGCTGCGGTTTAAACTCAGGCCCAGCTGTGACATTCTATACCTTTCCATTCCTGAGAGCTCATAGAACTCAGAGACCTGATATGTAATGCAATGTTTTTTGTTCTATTTTTAGCTTGAGTTATGAGTGAAGAACACACTGAATATTTTTCCTGCTTGGATGACCCTCCATTCTCCAAGTTAGTTAGCAGGGTTAAAGAGAAGTTTGGGGGCATCTCAGCAAGAATTGCTTTCAAAAACCTCTTAAGCAGCTCCATCTCAACATTTATAGTAACACTTTAATTTTGATTTTGACTTTCTGATCCCTCAAAAGTATCCATCTACCTCTATTAATCACATTATTTATGAGAGAGATATAGGTCTGGGTATCCGTTGACCTATTCAAGAATCTAGTATTGTGGATTTGCCATTACAGAGGCATCCCAGGAGAAAATGGTCCATAGGCTACAAAGGCTCTTCTCAAAAGGGTGTTCTAAAACTGTCAAGGGCAGCCTTTATGGAATGAGTTTATAACCTTCTAGGGTGACAATTTTGAAAGCAACATACTAATTCGGATATCTGACTCATTTGGTCAAAAAAAGTCCACAAATTTAATGTACAAAACTTCATACACACACACACAAAGTCCAACTTTCCAAAAAAACAATCCTGTTGGTTAAAAAAATTCTACCTTAGATTGGGTTGAGATCTGTCTCTGTAATTCTGAAATTTCAGCCCACATCTTCCAACATGTCCTTTCAGAACAATAAAGATCAAGTGTGTTCCCTCTTCCAGATGAAAGCCCCACACATATTTGAAGACAGTTTTCTGGTTTTCCTTGAATTGTCTCTTCATGAAGTTAATCAAATTATCCTTGAAACTTCCCTCCTCCATGAAAGACTAATAAGAGGATACTTCCTCTAGAGAGTTTTAGTGCCAGAGATAAGCACAGCCTAGTTCATTTCTACTTTAAGAAATGGGATATGTGCAATGATAAAATGCCACTCAGCCTGTTTTCTCTTTGCAAGGCAGGCTTTAGGATGATGATAAATATTTGTCTAGATTGTGCAGCTGAGCCATATGTAAATTTGCATAATGGGACTCCAGGTGATGTGCTGCATGGTAATTACTTGTTACTTGTAACTTGATAAAGCTGGAATTTAGCAACACACTTATGACTGAATGCACTGTCAACAAACCAAGAGCCCTCAGCTTGTCTCCTTGTCACCTTAAATGGTGTTAAGGAAGAGGGAAGAGGTAGTAAGAGTCAGTGGAAGACTGATTTGTTAGACTTCTCCAAGGTCACAAACAATTTCTAAGAATAGCGCAAGATGTTTGTTAACAGTGCAAATGTTCTGATTTGATTGGTCCACCATTTCAGTCTTTGTCAAGACCAATTCGGCCAGACGGATGAGTGAATTAGAGGAACAATGGGTATTAAACACACATTATGTTTCATATCCTGCAGTGGTTGCATGAAAGAGGAATCCAGGCTGCAGTATTCATACTTCTTGCTCTTCTCAAGAGCATTTGTCTCCCTGGATAAACACTTCCTCTTAGGCAAAGATCCTGCACTGTCCTATAAAGATCTAAGGAAGTCAAATCAAATCAACAGATTTAACAATTCAAGTAAAAAACATTGGGTTAGGTGCTCGGAAAAAGGAAATGAGTAACACATTCCTTGCTTTTGCTTTTTTTGATAACTTTTTTTATTTTGAAATGATTGCATTGCCTTGATATAAATAATAATTACTTAAATCTAGGTGATATGGCAATTGTTGATGATGCAGTGTCAAATATAAAAATAACAGATTACAAAGATTGGCTTGTGAAGATGTGTAGTGCAGTGAGTAATAAAGCACATCTTTAGCATCTGAATTCCTACCCCCACTTGACATATTATATAACCTACCTGATCCCAGGTCTCTTATCTTGGACATAGAAATGATGATGCATAGCTCTTACACCTCATTACTAATGAGATAATGACTGTAAAATGCTTTGGGGAATGCCTGGCCCATAGCTGAAGTTCAATAAATATCAGCTATTAATGTGATATCTGCACTGTGCTAGAACATTGTGAAATTATGAAAACAGAGTGAACTTAGAAAGGCCAATGGAAAATACACAGTGGATTAATCAATATGAGGGGACTTGAGGGACATATATTTTGATTTATCTTGAAAGAATGTATGACAAGAACAGATTCTAAAATAAAAACTAAAATTATTAAATGGAAATAATTTTAAGCAGTAATTGAAGACTCAGCCTCTCCTATCAGAGACCTCATAGTCTAGTGGTGGAGACACAATTGTGGGGACACACTTTAAGTATAATTAGTAAATGCTAGAACAAAGCAGGGGAAGATGAACCCTGTGAGGGCAGAAAGCAAATGTTTAGAAATACTTCTTGGAGTCAGTAATGTCTGAGATGTAGATGGAGGGAGCAACAATGGTGGCATGGTCAGTAGAACAGGAAAAGAGGGCAACTATTTTGTGCAAATCCTCATGGCAGGTTCCAAAAGGTATAGATATGGATTAGTGTGATACATGATGGTGATGAATCATGGAGGGTCTTAAACATCAAGTCAAGAAGTTAGGGCTTGGCTATTTATTCTGAGTTCATTGCCTAAATACTTTTTATATGGCATGAGAATGCATTAGATCCTGCCATTTTCTTCCAATGATTAGCTTTTCAGCATATTAAAAAACGGAGAGTGATAATGATATGGACAGGAGACAGGAGGGTGGGATCCCTGCAAAGGGCTCCACCCTCAAGCCTGGACCCACAGTTCTAAATGAGAACAGGCATTCCTGTTTTTGCACCTAAATGTTGACTTTTGGCCCACTATGCCCCTCTAGCCTGTGCCCATATAACCCCTAAACCCCAGGCTCCATAAGCAGAAGAGTAGCAGAGTGGCAGAGCAGCATGGCAGAGAAGAAGAAGAGAGAAGTGTCTGAATGTTGAGAGGAGTTTGGCTGGGGGAAGTTGTGGTGGAGATCAGCCATGGGATGGCCAAATCCCAGGGGAAGATTATCTTCCTACTCCATCCCCTCTCCAGCTCCTCATCCCACTGAGAACCAGCTCCATCACTCAATAAAATCCCCGCATTCACCATCCTTCAAGTCTGTGTGACCTGATTCTTCCTGGATGCTGGACAAGAATTTGGGACACACTGGGTGTGGTAACCCAAAAAGGCTGTCACACTGACTTCACAGAGCTGTTTAACACTCAAACCATCCCTGGACAGCAGGGCTAAAAGAGCACTGTAAGACCCCTAGACAGTGCTGTGGGGCTGGAGCCCAAAAGTGCTCGTCCCAGCTCCTGCACCTGCTCACCTGCACACTTCCCTTCCTGTAAGGGATTTGAGCACATGGTGGCCGAATAAATGAGCCACACCATCCCATAAGGGGATCAGGGAATTCTCCCATTTCAATAATGTTTTAATTGAGATGATTTGGGGATAAAAAGACAATCAAAAATATGCCACCCAGGAATGGTGGTGTCTGGGCCACTAAAAGGCATGCATTTTACCCATTTTATAGGGATTCTGGGAGTGAAAACAAGAAGCCATGATCTTCCTCAGCATCCCTTTCTACAGCATCCTCATGTGAAAATTGGCATAACTAGACAACTTTCAAACTTCTGGATAAAGTTGAGAATAAATATATGGCATTTGAAAACAGAGTTAAGTTTCTACCTCCAAAACAAATCAATCTGCTTGTACTTTTTGATGTAAAAATGGATCCAGGAGCCAAGTAGAAGAAACCCTTCCTTTTGGAATGATTGACCTGGCTATGAATCCTGGCTCTGCCATTACAGTTCTGTGTTACATTAGGTGGAGTCACGGGACTCTCTGAGCCTCAGCTTCACAGACATAAAAGAGGATTGAAATAAGGCCTCCTCAACAAGGAAATTCTAGGAGACTGATGGAGAATTCCCCTGCTCCATGCTTTTAGAGATTAAGCTGGGGTCATTTATTGGGCCTGGACCCAATCTGCCTCTTTCAGGATCATGAATATTGTTTATGCAGTGAACATCACACAGGAAGATTTTTCAGTTTTCCAAAGTAATATGCTTTCTTCTCCATGAAACACACACAGGGTTCTCTTGGTTCATCTTTTATTTTTTCATCAGAAGTGCATGATACTCCATGCCTGATATTGCTTCAAACACTTTATATATATATTAACTCATTTGATAAATCACAATTTTTTTTTTTTTTTGAGATGGAGCCTTGCTCTGTCACCCAGGCTGGAGTGCAGTGGCATGATTTCGGCTCACTGCAACTTCTGCCTACCACGTTCAAGGCATTCTCCTGCCTCAGCCTCCCAAGTAGCTGGGATTACAGGCGTGCCCCACCATGCCTGGCTAATTTTTGTATTTTTAGTAGATACGGGGTTTTACCATGTTGGTCAGGCTGGTCTCCAACTCCTGACCTCGTGATCCGCCCACCTTGGCCTCCTAAAGTGCTGGGATTGCAGTGTAAGCCACCGAGCCCAGCCAATCATAAAAAATTTTGAGTGGATTTTATCGTTACTCCCATTTTAAAAATGAGGTAACTAAGGCATAGAGAGATAAAGTATCTTCTCACGATCATACAACTAGTAAATGTTTGATTTGGAGTTTAAATTTAAGCAGTCACCTCCTGAATCAATGGGCATAACCACTGTATTATATTGACTGTCTTAGATAGAGATGTGGGTTCTTTCATTTACCATAGTCAAAGCAATAGCATAAGCTCTTAGTCTAAGTGTTGGAAAGTAATAGACAGTAAAGGAAACTGGCAAACAAAAGAACGCATGACTCATCTGAAGGTAACAGCTCTACTCACATCCAATGTCGGTTGCCATGGATGTCCTTGGACTAGTACTGCCAGCATAAATATTCTGATTTTTCAATAAAGGCCAGAGTTCAGAATTTTAAAATGTATTCTACTGATTGTTAGTTGTTTCAGACTAATTACAAAATTTTAAGAACTCAACACAAGCCATCCGTGGTTCACAGGACAATAGTTTGTGTTGTCAGTTGAGCACATTAATAGCTTCATGGTTATAAGAAAGTCTCTGAAGCCAGACTTCTAGTTCAAATGCCCACCCCATTAACAATGAGAAAGTCATTAACCTTTTTTGCCTTAGTCACCTTGTCTCTAAAATAGGCCTCATGACATAAGTGAGGATGCATCCTTCAAATTATTGGCATAAGGATTAAATGAGTTAATATTAAGATTCCCGCACAGTGTCTAGCACATGGTAAGCATTATGTTAGTACTTATTATTATATCTTCTTACAATTCTGCTCCATGACATGAAATCAATCATTCACAATGAATGTAGAACTTGCATAGCTCTGGGTGGTAAGTAAAGTAGCTTTTCTTGGAAAAGAATGTTCTGTGCAGACATCAAATAACTGACATCGAAAAACTATTGATTTTATAATATTTTCCCTATTTCAACCTCAGTCTATATTCTACCTAAATTTCCATCAAGGGGGGCCCAGAAAAAATTATGAAAAAATTATTTCCTCATAAAAATAAGAACTGATTTCTCACTTCTATTTTTCCATCTTATTTGTTGTTGCTGTTTTTAATAATATTTCCTCTTGCCCCTTTTTCTGGGAATAATATGAGCAGAAGAGGAAATAACACAACCCTATAACAGCATTTACAGGGTTCCCACAGTGCACAAAGAGAAGTGCTTAATCCTATAGGGAGTAATAAGAAACTAGATGACTTTTGCTGAAAAGAAATTTAAGGAAAAGAGAAAAAAATTGATCAGTTTTTTAATATAACAGTAATTAAACAACTCCATTAAACATCTGCCCAAGAACAATATTCTCTATAGATGGCATGAGGATGTGAATTTGAATCAGATGAGGTCCCAAGGACTTCTGCAATGTGCTAAAGGATCACTTGGGGAGATTGTTAAAATGCAAGTTCCTGAACATTACTGTAGGGGGTCTGTTAATTTAGGTCTGAGTAGGGTCCAGGTATATGTTTATGTTCATCAGAATACTAGCACTATACATGGACCACACTTTAAGAAACACTGTTCAAAAATAAGCGTTTGGGGGATTAGAAAATGGGATTACCGACTCAATAACCTCCTCTCCCCAACTGACTTTTTAACTAAAAGATTCTTGAATATTATGTATTATGAGCCCACCCCAGTTCAAGGGGATGAATGTTGATTTGATTAAATCATTAGCTGTAATGCCAATCACTTGACAGGCATTGGCATGAGAAGTTACACAGGCCAGTAAGAGAACATGATGGGTGTTTAGGGAAACTTTCTCACTCTGATTGGAAAGGGCAATGCACCAAACCACTGCTAATTTTTTTTCTTTGCCCCTCGATGAAGCTGTGTGGGAAGACAGTGTCTGGAGTTGGCAAAGCCATATCCTAGCATAGGCAGAGTAGCCAGTATACTAAAGATGATGGAGAGGAAAGAGGGAAGAAATGTAGGTTCTTGATGACATTGCTAATGATTAAAAATAACCTTTGAAATACCTTGCCACTGGACTTAAATACGAAAATAAGCCCTATATAATTTGAACTACTTTAAGTTAGATATCCTGCTATTTGAAACTTATAGCATCTTATGATAGTTTTATTCCAGAATGCTCTAAGGAACAGACCATAACATGTTGAACATGTAAGTGCAGCAGATAGAATGGAAGACAGTGGCAACTGGACCACTCCAGGCTGGGAAGTTGGAGATACCCATTATGCAGGTATTTGATCCAACTGCCACTTGTTTCTTGTGATGCAGATTATATTCTGATTTGGCTCTGAGTTAGAGGAAATGAGAGGAAAAATTCAGTATATGAGGGATTTGTGACTGTTTATAGATTCCTTCATAAGATTCTGCAAGAGACACATCCCCTGAATGTGGCCCATGTGAGAACAAAGTTAAAGAAAACAAACTGCTAAGAGAGGTATTTTATACCCAGAGGCTGAAAACTGTGTTGACTGAGAATCTTTTAATTTGAAGTCTTGCAGTGTTGAAAAAGCCTTGCAGTGTTAACTGCCCCCCAAGCTAAAGCTAGTTTATGAAGCAGCAGGGAAACAGAGACTTATCAGAAGATAAAATTAAGCAGTTTGGTGCTTCGGGCCTCTTGCAAATACCCCATTATTAATTACTTCTAAATGAAAGAGAGGCAAGTCTGTCTGTGAAGACTGAATAAAGATGGGAACTTTCTCAACAAAGGCCACACCTTTCAAAGGTCTTAAGGAAGGGGCCATTAAACCAGTGGAGAGGGAGAAGGTCAGGTTTCCAAGATCAAGGGACAGACAGTGGGTAGGAAACAAGAATTTTGGAATTAGTGACCATGTCCAGTCAAAAATTTTAGCTGTGTTTAGTAGCCCATGAAATTGGAAGTAAATAGACTGCATGTATGCCAAGTTTGTATGATTACTGTGTTGAAAAGAAACACTGATCCTGGCCCAGAACAGCTTATGAATTATAACCCCTGAGGCAAATTGCAGGCCTCTACACCTGAACAAATATGCAGGGGGTAGCTACTGCTGTGCCTCCTACAGGAATGCAGTCTCACATTGCTCATCTCAGAGGTAGCCAGGGAGGATCAGCCAATCCGAGAGCAGAACCAGGTTTATGGAGGAGAGGACACAAAGGGAGATCTCCCTAGAGTGCAGAACCAGGTATTCAGAGGACTGTGGACAAAAGCTATCTCCACCAGATGGCAGAACCAGGTCTACTGAGGACAGGGGACAAGGGCCATCTTCTTAAACGGCAGAACTTAGGCTTCCAGACTGGCTGTCCTGAGAGGTGACTGCACTGCCTGGGCTTAGAATCCTCATGATTCCTGTCCAGCTGGGTAGGGTTGAGTATACACCAGGGCCTCTGCATTGTTTCTTATTCTATTGCTGTTCAAATGTAAGTTTTCATGGCAGTGAAAACTGCTTTGCAGTGTTAACTCCCCCACCCCCCCTCCCCCATGCTAAAGCTAGTTTATGAAGCAGCAGAGAAACAAACTTATAAGATAAAATTAAGCAGTTTGGTGCCTTGGGCCTCTTGCAAATACCCCATTATTACTTACTTCTAAACGAAAGAGAGGCAAGTCTGTCTGTGAAGACTGAATAAAGATGGTCACTTTCTCAACAAAGGCCACACTTTTCAAAGGTCTTAAGGAAGAGGCCATTAAACCAATGGAGAGGGAGAAGGTCAGGATTCCAAGGTCAAGGTACAGACAGTGGGTAGCAAACAAGAATTTTGGAATTAGCTTCTTCTGTTTCTCAGTGTATATTTGTGTGTAATTAGTAAATTATTTGTCTTATATCCATAGGGTTGTACATAGGGGATAAATGAAGAAAACACTGCATCACCCAGATGTCCAGAACTTGGAGCCAGGTGCTCCCTTTAGAAAGGAAAAAAATGAGTGTCATTTAGATATAGACATGAATGGCATCTCTGAGTATCATGCAGCCAAAGAAGTAGAAGGTGGTAAACCATTGCTGAATACCCAAAGTCTCTTTCCACCTCCTACCACTGTGGACTGCCATGTTAAAAGGCTTGAATTTTCTTCTGGTATTAGGAAACCACGTGCTTCATGGGGCCTCTCCCCAGCCTGGGGGTGAGAAAATTTGATAAGTCTAAGGCAATCATGGCAAAGTCATGATCAGCAACAGTCATTGGTTTAAGTATGGGCTGTGACTACACCCTGGCCATTTAGCAAAAGAACTTTCTTAGAGATTTCTGGAACAGGTGTGCCTTCCTGTAAAAAAGGGGTGTGTGGGAAAACCCTCCCCATACCTCTGTTAGATGCTGTGAAAGAAAAGCCTCAGCTGCAGCAGTCATCTGGTGACTCCCTTGGAGTATGACATAATGACAGAGCAGAAACATGGATGCAACCTGGGTCCCAGTTGACATGGTGCAGCCTCTGAATGAACTTGGATCTGCTTGGCACCTGACTTCTTGTGAAGTGAGATAATGAAGGCCTGGTGTTGAAACAGTTAATTGGATCCTGTTACTTGCAGCATTAAACATCCTAAATGATTGATATAGACAAGTCTTCCTTAAATACTACGTACAGGGTCTGTATAACATTCATTTAGCACTTAGGTTTCTGAGTCGAATGAGCATCTGAATTTGAGGCCAGACTCTGCCACTTAGTAGCTTAAACAAGTTGCTTCACCTCCTTACCTCAGTTTCTTGGTCTATAAAAATAAAGATAATAGAAACCTATTTGATAAGATTACCGTGAGGCATGAGATAATGTACAAGCAGTAAGCATTTAATAAATGTTAACTGCTTGTCATGATTACGGTATTGATAAACAATATTTTAGTTTTACCCTGCAGTAGAAGCTATTGTTAGTGTAGCATAACAGCACTCTGATTTGAAGCGTATTCTCCTTCATTTTAAGTAAAACAAAAATGCCACTTATTCCTGGCTTCACTGCATCAGAATTAGGCTGCTAAAGAAAAACAGAAGCAAGTTTATTTTGCTGCAGTGGAACATTTCAGCCCTTTCCTTCTTAGTAGATTCGCTGGATTAAACAAGCATAGATGCGTTCCACAATTATCCAGGTGGCTCAGTTGGAATGTGTGATTCATGCTGATCGGGTAATTGATGGTAAGCAGGAGATGTCTGAATAGGGATGCTAAATTACTTTCACCATGGGAATAGATTGTGTTGGCACTACTGTTGCTATATTTATTTAAACCACACAATCATTGTTGCCATTCTCTCTGCTCCTGGAAATTGGATGTGGCTATTTATCCAGGATGGTAATTCATACATTCATGGACCACACTGGAAATTCGAGTCCAATCAAGCACCAGTGATGAAATGAACGTACAGAATGGCCCAAGCTGAGATAGAAGGAAAGGGTAACATTCTCATAGTATACAATTTCTCAAAAATTAGATTATAAAATCACACAGTATATTTTTATGAGGAAGATTCCCATGAATTCAGTAGAAGTTAATTCGTTCAACACAGTTCTCTGACGCTGCCCTGTACCAGATGATGATGATGACATTTTATTTCAACCAGTACTTCCAGTCATGTTGCAAAAGTCAGCCTTCAACTAGCTTAGAATTGCCAGCTTCTTATCATAGACCTATATCTAATCCTGGAAATGACAAACCCAATTTCTGCTTCAATTTCTATTTCAACTATGACCCTAAGCTTAGGGGATGCATTGGAGGGTACTGGTGGTGGGAGTAGGGGAAGAAAACTGATTTTATTCACAAGAATCCCAGGGCATTACTTTGGACAAGTTGTTTAATCTTGCTGAACTATTGTTTCCTCCTTGGTAAAATGGGGATATCGGTGCTTTACCATGGGCTTGTTGTTAGAATCAAAACGACATGAAGAAAATGAAGCTTGTGTCAGTTGATCTGTTACCACATCATGTAAAACCAGTTAGGGAGATTGTATCCAAAGATGGAGGGTATGTTCAGAAAATGTGTCCTCAATGTATAAACCATATGGAATGTGCAAAATTCACATTGACAGATCCAAGGAATTGACTTTGAAGATACAGTTTTCTTTCAAAGTAGCTAAAACAGGTACACTGAGAGGCATATATATATAATAAATTAGCAGCCTAATCACCTGTTTCCTTCTGTCTACTCTGCTTAAACATATATATTTAAAGAAGTAAAACAGGTGACAGAAGGAAACAGGTGATTTCAAATAGGAGCCCACATTGCAAATCTCAGGGACAGATGTTCTATTTCTGAGGTTCTATTTCTGGGACACATATTCGCTTTAAAAAAACCTACGGTGAAACTTTCAAACATACACTAAAGAAGAATATAATGAAACACCATATATACATAATCCAAATTCAACAATGATAAAGATAAAAGTTGTGCCATATTTGCTTCATCTTTCCTCTTCTGTAGTTTTTTGCAAAGCCCAAATCTCATTTTTTTTACACTTGAATATTTAGAATACATCTCTAAAAACAGGGCCATATTCTTGTTTAACCATGATGCCCTTATCACATTTAACAAAACATAATCAACAAAAATTTTTTGTGTAATTATTGCCTAGTCAGGATCCAGATTTACCTGATTTTCTCAACTGTGAGCTTTTATGATTGATTATTCCAATTAGGGGAAAAATAACCCACTTATCATTTGGTTGTTATGGTTTAAATTTCCTCCCATCACCTCTTTTGTTTCATGCTGTTGTCTTATTGAAGAACTAGATTTATTTTCCTGGATATTGTCCCATAATTTGGATTTGTCTGTTTCTCTGGAGTGTCATTTAATTTGTTCCTTTAGCCCCATATTTCCTAGAAATTGAAAGTTAGCTCTAATAAGGTTCAGATTCAACTATGTTTGGCAAGAATATTTCACAGGTGGTTCTGTGTACTTCATGTTATATCATATCAGGAAGCACACCATGTTTGAATGTCCCATAGCAGCATTTTGTGCAGATACCATGCTTATTCAACTAGTCCTCTATCGGTAGATGTTTATGGGTTTTTTCCAATTGTTTATCACAAATAATGCCACAATGAATAGCCTTGTGCATAAGATGTATTTTGCTCACAGTGCATCTTTTATATGATTTCTGAGGAAAGAGATTGTTACTTCTTTGATGCTCATTTATATTTTTTTTCCATGGCTGCTTAGAAGTTTTTTCTATTTTTGTTTCAGCAATTTTACCATGATATGCCTTGATGTGTTTAATTTGCTTGTGTTCATACTGCTCGGGGATAGAAATGCTTCTTGAATTTGTGATTTGATGGCGTTTGTTGGTTTGGAGAATTGTCCATATCACATATTCAAGTATTGCTATGCTCATTCTATCCTATCTGGATCTCTAATTACCTTTATGTTTGACCGCACTGTATCCCCTATATCTCTTATGCCCTTTTTTTTGCGTTTTCATTCATCGATTTCTCCGTGCTTCATTCAGGATACTTACATCTGACCCACATTCTAGTTCATTAAATCTCTATTCAACCATGTCTAATATCCTTTTAAATCCACCCACTGTGTTTTTAATTTCAGTTATTGCATTTTTTTAGTTTAAAAATTTCCAATGAATATTTTTTAATAATCTCTGGTTGGCTGTCCCAATTCTTAATTTTTCTCTCATTTCCTTGAATAGATTAAGGATAGTTGTTTTAAAATGATGCTCAATAACTCTAAAATTTGGAGTTCCTGATGTGTTTCTGCTACTTATTATCCTGGATTTTATTTACAATATCTTTTCTCTGTGTGATTTGTTATTTGATAGAGTGCTATTCATTTTCCATGGAAAAATATAGACATATTTTGAGATTCTGGGTGACACCATTGTATTAGTCCATTTTCACACTGCTATGAAGATACTACCTGAGACTGGGCAATTTATAAACAATAGAGGTTTAATTGACTCATAATTCCACATGTCTGGGGAGGCCTCAGGAAACTTACAATCTTGGCAGGAGGGGAAGTGGAAGCAGGCGTCTCCTTCACACGGCTGTGGGGGAAGAGAGAGAGAACGAGAGTGAGAGCGAGAGAGAGTGAGCGAGCATGCCAGCGAGCGCGCAAGCAAAGGAAGAACTGCCAAACACTTAAAGCCACCACCTCTCATGAGAACTGACTCAATATCACAAGAACAGCATGGCGGAAACTGTCCCTGTGATCCATTCACCTCCCACCAGGTCCCTCCTTTGACACGTGAGGATTACAATTTGAGATGAGATTTGGGTGGGAATACAGAGCCAAACCATATCAACCGTCTTTCTCTATGTGGGATGTACATTTCCTTTGGTCAGGTAACTAGGGGTAGGTGTAAACTTGGATCACCTTAATATAACCTCAGGGCTCGGAGATGATTCAAAACCAGGTTTCAGTCACAACAGAGATTTATGTTTTTTTCTTACTCTGAGGTAAAGCCCTTCTGGTCTAAACCTAAATCCTGAAGAGTTTACCAGAATCCTTTCTACCTGGTGGACTGGGACTCCAAATTTACCACATGCCCCCTTGGGTCATTGTAAGTACTACTATGTTTTTCAGTCTCTCAGCTACTTCCCATGGAACTGACAGCACCCTCAATTGTAGGGCTTCCTTCTCCACATTTCCTTCTCTTCCCTAATCTTGCTACTGTCATTTTTGTCTGCTTTGCTATTCTCACTGTGCCAAAAATTTAAAAACATTTTCTCCATATATTTCAGTTGTTCTTGGTGGCAGGATTGGTCTAGCCTGCCATTAAGGAGAGCAGATGTGCTCTGACTTTTAAAAAAGAAAATACTCTAATTTGTGAAATTCTAACTGTAGTTTTGATATTCATTTCTTAAAGTTTTGATTTTTTATATCTGCCATCCCTACAGTGAAATTGCCCACTTCTCAAAGAAGTCTCCTGGAAGACTTTCTCATCAGTTCTAAGTGGCTCTGTGAGTTAAAAGCTTTGCTGTTTCGCTGAGGAGAAGTTGGTTGGAAGTCCTTTGTAGGTCTGTATTTGAAGACACATTTTAAGAATCTAGTGCCAAGCTACACAGGTAAAATTTTTCTACCACTGTAAATGAAGCGTCTCATAATTAACTTATTGAAATTTTCTTCTATTTTAAATAAATGCAGATGAACCTGTCACTGTGACATACTTGATTAGTAGCTTTGTGAAGCTTTAAAAATTCTCATACATACCAAAGTTCCTCCAAAGGACATACCCATTACATTACCCGTACATCTGTGAATGGAACCATGCCCTACCTTACTTTATTAGGTATTCTGTAATTGTGGAGGTAGCCAATTTTTCTACTTCTGTGTTACGTCTAAGCTAATTATTGTTTTTATGCTTGAGAAATATTGTCTGGGCCATGCATTCATTCAACACAAGAGAATGAAATTGCTCAAGGCAAAGGGTAGAGAAATGCTAAGTCCCTCAGACTGTATCCTGGCAAGGCTGTGGCTGGAGTTGGCTTCCAAGGTTGGATTGTTAACCTAAGCATTCCCACTGTCTCCCTTCTGTGCTCTGCATTCTTGATCTCTCTCTTTCTTTTAACGTCCATTAATGTCTAGTGAAGATTTTATGTCTTAGAATAAGAATGGCATAAACTCCCAACTCTACTTCCAGCCAATTGAAGATGGCATTGACTAAATCAATTGTGAAGACTATGATGCCCCAAAGAGCAGAGCATGATATCTCATCAATGGTTCATCTGCTTATACAGAGCTCTGCTGATATGCACCCTGTTTCCCTTTGAACAGAGGAAAAAAGACTTGGAGAAAGTTGGCAGGCTGGGAGAAAGGGCATCAGCGGGGCAATCTGCTCACCCTCTTACCATTTTGTGTGTAATAGGGTACCTGGAGAAGAAGCTTTTTGCCAATAGCCCATCCAAGAGATCTGACCTCGGGGCAAGAAGACTCCAAGAGCCAAAGGCTGAAGATTGAGCTCTAGTGGTATTAAGAGGGAATTAGGAGGTTTGGAAGAGGTTAGGCTGAAATCAACTCTTCCACTTCTCTCTATATAGCAGGGAGGTCAGCTGAAGGGACTCTTCTTCCATATATATGCCTTCTCCAGTCATGCCATTGGGTTGCCTGCCACCTAGAGGACATCAATGGCCAGTGCAGGAGAGAAAAGATTCTTTTCTCACTTATCACTAGATTCATGGCAAGAGAAACAAGATAAAAGCATAAAAAATTCATTTCATATAAATTTTATGTGATATGGAAGCCTTCAGAATTGAAGACCCCCCAAAACAAGGAAGCCTACGTATTTTTGATAGTCATCCAGAAGTATGATTGGAAAACAGAAGATTATGACTTAATGATAATAAACTGGGAAGAACTTAGTAATGCATGATTTTTTTTCAGATGCTTTTGGCATTTCTGTATATTAATTCATTTCCTCCAGGTATAGGGAGGATCACTCTGGAATGGGAGTTTTATGATATACTTTAGAGGAAGGTCAGATAATTATTTTATGATCTAGAACAGGGGAGAACAGCAGGAAAAAGTCAGAAAGACCTTCCTGTTTCTGCTGTTTTCTCAAATACCAAGGTGCCAAATTGTAAGGTAGTGTGTCCTAAACCCTATCACCAGTCAGTGTGAACATAGAGGACAATATCAGTATCTTGTGAAATAATGAACACATGCTCTTTTTTTCCTCATCTTTAAAATTTTGTATGAGACCAGAAAGGAGCCAAGTAAGGATGTTTTTTTAAAAGTCTTTGCTCATGCTAATGAGCAGCTAGGGTTGAGAACTTCCAAAATTCTATAAAAAGGGGTAAAAGAAGTATTCCAGAAGCAGACTAAAATCTTTCCTGTACTTCAAGGTAGAGGTGAACAGGGAGAAATAAAGAACCATGCCATGTCCCTTCACCAAGTCAGGTCCCTCAAACCACAGGTCTGGCCAAGTCAGGGAATGTTTTAATCAGTCATATTTTAAATTGAACCTAAAATAACTTGGAAGTCAATGTTTTCCGTACAAGGTATTATTGGGAGATCTACCACCAAGCCAGGAAGAGGGATTCGACACAGTACTAGTGGGGACACTGATTAGAGAAAAACGTAATAGCTCTATGTTTGAATACCTCTGAGAACAAACCAGATATGGTAACCTAACCTCTAGCACAGAGGAAAATTCCATAATGAAATGCTGACAAATTTTAATAGCTCAACTTGGGGAGCTTTATATGTTGTTTCCTCTGGAGTACCTTTCTCTCATCCCTGAAATATAAACTAATGAGTAACAGGAAAAAAAAATTCAGGGACCTTCATACATTTTGCTTTGGGCATAATCTCTATAATGGGATTTAGTAAGATCTAATGATGTCAGATACCTCCTAAGAATGGGGTTCATTAACTTTGCTGGAAGCCTTCCTTTATTTCCCAATGCCTCCTTTTACATTTGTAAAATTTTGTACATCATCTGCCTTCCCTGTTCCACTACCATTTTTCTTTGGTTTTTGCATTCAGGTGAGGTACTTACAGTTCACAAATGTCTTTCTCAAGACAGGATAAGAACAAAACATTAACTCCCAGAGATTCCTTTATCAGCAGAACACTTGGCACCCTTTGTCTAAAGAAAGCCTATCTTCTAGATGAGAGATATGTAATTATTCTTGCTCTAAATCCTTCACTCTTCTAAGATTACTTCTTAAACCTCAACTGTCTCAGCGTGGTTATGCATATTCACAATGGACTTTATAACCACTTGGGAATTTAAATTTCCTTTGCTAAGCCTCAATTTTTGTAAGCAGATCCTCAGTTTTACATCATTGCCAGGTTCTGTCTAAGGGTAATACTTCATTTTAATAAACTTTAATTGCTACATTAATCCAGTTCATTATCCATGTGAATTGCCATTTACTGCTCTTTTAAAAATCTTTCCATCGGACTTTGTGTACACAGCCTGTACACAAAGGCAGCTGCTGAATTTGTTCAGATTATTACCATTTGGGATGTGCCATCCACCTTTTGTTCCCAAATTAATTAGGGAAGATGAAACTGCCACTTCACAATTGACAGAACTGGCATCTATGCAGGAGATGCCTTTACAGAAAGTAGATCATTTACTCCCAGAATCGCCAATCTAACGCAACGTCCTGTGTTTTCCAGGTCTGGTAGCGATCAATTATTCAAAGCCAATTGTTTATAGGGGATTATAGATCAACTCTCGATGATATTGCTCACACTATAAATTCTCTTTCTCCTCTGTATAGTAACTTTAATCAGACACTGGGGATGGGGAATGTCAGGCAATTCTACCCGATTTGAAACATCCAAACTAAAAGCAGCTACACATCTGCCTACTGAAGGGGATGGCAAATTTGTCCACTGAAAGTCATTAAAGACAACCAGATCTCTGAATGGGATTGTAAATTGCATTTTGGACAGCAATCCTTACGAGAATGAGAATATTCTGTTTAATGAAATTGATTAAAAATAAAGGTATCCAGAAATAAAATAATGGAGAATAATAAAAGCTCCAGAGTAACAATTTTTTTCTTGAGTCATGTTTAAGGGATAGCCTTAATCAGAAACAATCAGAATCAGTATTCAGAGAGCATTTTTCTCTTTAAAGACCAATAACCTCCTTAACCATCACAGTACTCTATTATCACTCAGGGTTTTAATAAGATGTCAGAGGATTCTAACCATGGTTCCTTAGGTTACTATGGCTAGCTCTTAAAATGTGTATGAAAATGTCATTTTATTGGCTCATAGCTTAGTTATAGAGATGAAATGCTAATCTCCTTTTCTCTTTCCTTCTCCTATTAAAAAAAAATCAGATCCAACCATGGGGGCTTGATGGATTATAATAGAAGGAGGACTGTAAGCATGTGGAGGACAAGAAACAATACAAAAAGCAGGATAAGGCTATTGAAAAGAAAACAACTATTTTCCTATTTTTATTACATTGACTGTATCATTCTAAAATCGAAAGCTTTCTTGATGGAGAAGCAGTAATACATGATGATTCTAAAACTTTCACCCAGCTCCTGAGGAGGCAGCCTAAAGCTCAACTGGTAATGTATGATCCTCTTTTTTTCTTTACATTTTTTATCACGATTGACTTTCTTTCTCCTTTTCTCTTTCTGGTTGTAATATATTGTGCAATATCATCACCTAGCAATAAAGAACACCAAAGAAATCTAAGTGTTATGTAACTGGCTGGTTGGCATTATGTTGCCAGAACTCAGCTCATTGTTACATATGGTAGAAGTTACATACATTTTATCTGCAAAAGACATGAAAGGGGGACACTCAGTTTTTAATAAGTGCCGGGAACCCTGGGAAATGCATCAGCACTTGAAAACTGGGTAATAGCAAGAAAAGGCTTTGGACCAAAAAAGCAAAAACTCTTCATGGTGGCCTCATTCCAGGAGAAATGACTAATAGCTTGTTATTTACTATCTATTTGGAATGACAAAAAGTTTTTCCCTCTTTTCTCTGTCCAGGCAGTTGGTCATGGCTGTCTGAGTGCTGCTTTAAGAAAGGTGCTTGGGGAGGCCAGGGCTTAGCAAGGAATACTATCATAATTGGTTAGTGATGTTTGTGATTGGCATCTGAAGAGAAGTAAGAAGTGTGTGTCAAGTGACTGCTACTAATAGATATCATGGCCTTAGCTTTCTTTCGTTTACCCATTCATCAACTTTATAATTCTTAGTCCTAGCCCCTCCTGAGAGCAAAATGAATCCCTTATGTGTCTTAAGTCTCCCTGAAGCTCTACAAAGCATAAACATCCCAGATACTGCAAAGGGAATATTCTAGAACATTGATAGGACTTGGAAGGCAGACCTAGGTTGAAAATCTTTTGGACATATGTAAACAGCTCATGGGAACAGTACAATTGTAAAACTTGGGAGATGCACTAAAATGTAAAGAACAGAACCAAAAAGGATAGGGTATAGAAAAATGAGTATAGATGTTGGAAAGAAGTGAATAATTTTGCTTAGGGTTGATGCTAATAAACATGGAAAGGAGGAGAAAAAAAATAAGGAAAAAATTCCATGTTAAGTCTATTCTTTTTATGAGAACAAGAATAACAAATGTCCAGGCGTGGTGGCTCACGCCTGTAATCCCAGCACTTTGGAAGGCTGAGGCGGGCAGATCATGAGGTTAGGAGATTGAGACTATCCTGGCTAACACGGTGAAACGCCATCTCTACTAAAAATACAAAAAAAAATTAGCTGGGCATGGTGGTGGGTGCCTGTAGTCCCAGCTACTTGGGAGGCAGAGGCAGGAGAATGGCGTGAATCTGGGAGGCGGAGCTTGCAGTGAGCGGAGATGGCACCACTGCACTCCAGCCTGGGCAACAGAGTGAGACTCCGTCTCAAAAAAAAGAAAAAAAACATTAACAAATAAGTGGACATACGTGAAAAAGGGTTGGTTTATTAAGAATTCACAGTGCAGTGTCAGAAAATGAAATTACATTAGGTTAGAGGCAAAGCACATTTCTAATTGGATTCTGTCCACATCAAATGTCATCTAAACCTTAAGGGTTATTTATTAAATTCCTGACAGCTTGCACGTATCACATGGTTCTATTATTACTCTAGAAGATGATAAAATTCTGGAAGTTTCTAATATTAAAACAAATCAATTTTCATAGTTTTTAAATCCTAGAAATTTCAGAATTTGTTTTCCTCTCATATAGTATTAGTTTATACTTTTTATATCTATATCTATTTGATTATCTATATGAAGAGTAAGACCACTACAGAAGAAAATAATGTGTTTAATAACAATCATTATTTGTCCAAACTGTACTCAATTGGTTTTGAATAAAAAATAAGCTCTAATGCCTTAAGGTGACCATTATATGTAGTACAATGCACCTTGAATGACACTCTTTCTGCTTACCTTTGCTAACAACAAACCACTTGAAAACTTAGTAGCTTAAGACATGAACATGTATTTCATCCATGAGTTTGCATTTGGCTAGTGCTCAGTGGAAACAACTTGTTCCTGCTCTACTCAGTCAGCTAGGGTAGCTCCAAGGGTGGAGGATAGAATAATCTTAAAGCCTCACTAGGTACTGGCTGGGATCTCAGCTGGCGCTATGGCCAGATACATACACATGATTTTTTCATGTCTCCCTCACAGCATGGTGATTGAGTTCTAAGGGCAAACTTCCATGAGGACCAGGAAGTGAACTGGAGAATGTTGAAGAATTTTTTAACGACTTAGCCTTGGGAGATCACATAGCGTCACTTCTGCTGTAGACACAGAGCCACCCAGATTCAAGTGGAGGGAATGTAATCCCCATCTCTCAATGGAGGAATGCCAATGTCACATTGAAAGAAAAGCTAGTTGTGTGGGATATATAGGTACCTCTATCTTTAGAAAATAAAATATGCTATAGTACTAATTATGTACCACCTTTGGGAAGATGGATAAAATAATCACTCAAAAAAAATTTTTTTTTAATTTTATGGCTCATACGAGGAATCCAAACTGAGAAAGGCTAAACCAAGTGATTTGGATATTGGCTAAAAGTGATAACACAATGCCTAACACTTAGCAGGGACTCAATAAATTCTTCTCCTCCCAGTTAATAAAGTCCTATCATTTCTATGGTCTTACCAAGGATTTTGTGAAACCAAAGAACTGAAATTAAATTTTAGTTATGTTTTAGCCTTACATTAATTTCCTCAAAAATCTTTTTTAATGTGCTAACGTTGTTATGTCTGGGAAATAGTTCATTTATCATAGAATCTGACCTTATGGAATATGAAGTAGCATGGAGACATTGGCTTGTGTTTTACAACTGAAAAATTGAATTGTCTCTTGGTGTATTAAGGCATAAGGCATTAGTTGGGAGATAATAGGGGAGAAAGAGCTGCATAGTAATTTTAAAAAACCTAACATTTCCAAGTTCTCATAGTTTATCAAGATGATATAACTGAATCTATATGGTGTTTATAGTCAAAATTACCTGGATTCAAAACTTGACTGGCATTTTGTAGTTATGACATTAAAAATAATCACAATAATAGTAATAATAGTTAACATTTATAGAGTGTTCATTCCTAGCTAGATATTTTGCTAAGAACCTCGCATGTAAAATCTAATTTATTTCTTTTAGTAATTCTAAGGTAGAAACTATGGTTATTCTCACTTATAGATGTTACATAGTAATGGAATTGGTATTTGAACCTATTCTGTTTCATAAAAACTTACCTGCCATGCAAGTTCCTCAAATTTCTTGAGTGTCCTTACCTATACAATAAGGATATCATTATTAAAGAAATATAAATAAGATCATGTATATGAAAATTATAGTACATAGTAAACACTTTATTGTTAATTTTATTTTCTCTTTAGGGACAAAGGAGTCAGTCATAGCCTGGGTGGCCTAGGTACTAACTCTAGCTACTTAATTTATGTTTGTGTCTTATATAGTTATAGATAGCCAGGGTTGAGAGAGGCCTTAGATATCACTTTTTACCACCTGTTTTGAAGCTGAAGAAACCTGAGGTTTGGATGGTCAAATGAATTAACCAGAGTCATAGAGCTAGCACATGGCAGAGCTGAGCTCTAACTCTAACATTAGTGCTCTGGTAGTATATAATGCTGCCCTCTCATTTCTTTGACAAGTAATTATATTGTAAGAACACAAAAAAAAGCTAATAAAACATGAAACTTGCCAATACTTTGTTTTATATTGATGCTTTTATAATTAAATTTAGTGTTTTATTAAATGCTTATTAGTAATGCATATTTATAAATATTTCCAAATGCCTAAAACTGAAATTTCATGCCATCCTCAATGATTGTCAAGTTACTAGGCAGTAACTCACCCCGCTAGGGTTAATTATTACACCTAGTAACATTCATGCTGGAAACTCCTGCTTAGACTAATTACTCTCATAAATCTCTTTAGAGAAGTGTAAAATTCTCATTACTTAAATGATAAAACAACTAATCTACTAATCTTTGCTCCTTGTCCCTTCGAGATAATAAGATTGCCAAGACTGCTAGAGTTGAATGATGTTTTAAGGTAATTAAAAATGTTGAAAGAACCGAGGGCCTAAAGAGCTCACAATGATGTCTGGAAACTGAGGGAGAGCAGAAATTGTAGAATAAAAAGGAATGTGGAAAGTTCACCCTTAAATTTATAAAGGGATTCTTTTCCATTTTAACCTGATTTTTAAACTTTTATTGCGGAAGGAGGTCCTTGAATATGTGGTTAAATTTGCTATCATCTAAAACTACACTAAATGCTTAAATTTTTCATTCATTTATTTACTTATTCAACAAGTACACATTGAAACTGAAGATAAAACTATCAACAGGACATCATCATTCACCTCATAGAGCTTGCATTCCAGTAGTTATGGGTAAGTAAACAATTCAAATATTGTATGACTTGAAAGGCTTTTCTAAGGTGGTGTGACTCCATTTCACTGTAGCATTTTTTAGCCACTGCCACTGCTGGTGACTCACAAGTACCACATGGCTTAGCAGAATCACCCAGCTCCAAAAAATGAGTTATTAACGTTTGGTACATCCCATGTATCTATTATTTGTTCATTGAAACGACCATTTCAGAGGTACATCAGTCTGGGTCCAAGCAGGAGACAGAAACCACACTTGTTATTAGAACAAAGAATGGATCTGGGCAACACAGTAAGACCCTGTCTCTACAAAAAGTTAAAAAAAATTTAGCTGCACATGGTGGCATGCACTTGTAGTGCTAGCTACTCCAGAGGCTGAGATGGGAGGATCTCTTGAGCTCAGGAGTTCCATGTGGCAGTGAACTATGATTGTACCACTGTACTCTCTCAGCCTGGTTTGGCAGAGAGAGAGAGAGAGAGAGACCCTGTCTCAAAAAAAAAAAAAAAAAAAGAAAAAGAAAAAGAAAAAAAGAAAAGGAATGCCCTAAGTAGGTTGTAAGTAAGTTGTCAATACGTAACTAAAGTGGTGAAAAGTTAGGTGCTATAGAGTTGGCTACTGCAGGAAGCAGCTATGCTACCACCCCTGGGGCTGAAAGAACACAGGTAACAGGTTAGAACTATGAACACTTTCAAACTTGAAGGAGGGACCCTGTGGGGTCCCAGATCTCCAAAGAGAGGGTATGGCTTTGTTGGTACTGGAGGTTTTGTGGGGAGGCATGATGAAGCTGGTTCTGTAAGTGTGGAAAAAGGAAACACCAATTCAGTTATTACTAGAAACTGTTGCTGCTGAGATGAAGAACATTCCTGAGGTGTTACTCACAGTAATGGGAAGACCACAGGAAACCAGGAGCACACAGAAAAGAACATGTTCTCTTTCCTTCTCCAGCCTTGCAGTCCTCCCCAGTCCCCCTACTGGCAGAGTCTAACAGGACTAGCTGGCAAAACAGAAATGTGGTTTTCTGAGTCCCAGCCCGCATTGTGAAGCAAAGTAGTAGTCTTGAATGAGTTTGGAACCAAAAGGTGATGATTTAATAACTAAGGCAAATGGGAAGCCAACAGAGTGGGCCCTGGACTCTGCTATCCTCAAAACCTCTTATCCAATGCCTGAGAAATACACCTTAAACTCCCTTCTGTGTAGTTCTGTGAGGATGAGTTCCCCTCCTATGTGGGGAAAAAGGCCACTAACAGGGAATCTATGTGAACATGTTTATCCTCTAGCCTTCATTATTCCCTCTCTGTTATGCAATAATACACACAATTATCTTAATATCTACAGATGCATTTAAGATATCCTTCCTTTCTGGCCTCTTGGCCAATATCTCTTCATGGAAAAATTGTATAATGTTTGGAGATGTTTCCAGACTCTACTGACTCCTTTCATTTTGCCAACAGCATGGTAAGAGTTATTGTAGGTGATATGGTTTGAATCTGTGTCCCTGCCCAAATCTAAAGTTTAACTGTAATCCCCAATGTTGGAGGTGGAGCCTGATGGGAAGTGATTGGATCATGGGGGCAGAGTTCTCACGAATGGTGTAGCACTATCCCCTTGGTGCTGTTCTTATGATAGTGAGTGAGTTATCATAAGATCTCATTGTTTTAAAAGTGTGTAGCATCTCCCCTCGCCTTTCTCTTGCTCCAGCCATGTGAAGTGCTTGCTCCCCCTTCACCCTCTGCCATGATTGAAAGTTCCCTGAGGCCTCACCAGACGCTGATACTGCCAGGCTTCCGGTACAGCCTGTGGAACCATAATCCAATTAAACATCTTTACTTTATAAATTACCCAGTCT
Source organism: Pan paniscus (assembly GCF_029289425.2). Classification (NCBI taxonomy): domain Eukaryota; kingdom Metazoa; phylum Chordata; class Mammalia; order Primates; family Hominidae; genus Pan; species Pan paniscus. Next base: position 104,409,289 of record NC_073258.2, read on the forward strand.
CAGGTATTTATTTATAGGAATGTGAGAATAGACTAATATGTTAGGGATACATAGTACCTTTCCTTTCTACTAAGGGAGCCTCCAAAATGACTTTTTGCACAGTATTGAGTAAGAAATTGGTCAGCTGCTGGCTGTTTTCTTTGGGAGAGATACAGTTCTGGGAATTAACTGGGATAGCTAAGAATGTAATTTTTAGAAGGAAGGATGAAAATAATGAATTAGGCTCAGAGAATGGCATAGAATGGTTCTTTAGGGGAAAATACAGACATTGTAGAGCAATGGTTTGCATTCATCTTTTTAAACTTTTATTTTTAATACTAAAATGTTGGTGGGTATGCTCAAGAGATAAAAATATTAAAGTACTCCAATACCACACATCGATAATCACAACTCTACAACTTCATAGCAGTGTTTCAAAATGTTTACAAAAGCATTTATAGTAAACCCGCTAGTTATGAATTGGCCCTTCAGCATCATGTAACTATTTAGGTAAAATTATTTACTGCCTTGAGCACACTCTATGATATTTTCCTGTATACTTCAGATAACTCGCCACCTTCCCTTGGTGCCAGCTGGCTGCTATGCCACACTTCTAATCTAGTCATGTTAGGTTGTACCTTGTGTTACCTGCATTGCAGGTGGCATTCAGGTTAATGCTCCAGCTCACAGGCATCACCATTAGAGTTGTTTCCAAACATAAGACATTGTCCAAGATGGCCGAATAGGAACAGCTCTGGTCCGCAGCTCCCAGCGAGATTGACACAGAAGACGGGTGATTTCTGCATTTCCAACTGAGGTACCTGGTTCATCTCATTGGGACTGGTTGGACAGTGGGTGAAACTCACAGAGGCCAAGCCAAAGCAGGGCAGGGTGTAGCCTCACCCAGGAAGTGCAAGGGGTCAGGGTATTTCCTGTTCCTAGACAAGGGAAGCCATGACAAAATATACCTGGAGGAATGGTACACCTCTGCCCAAATACTGCACTTTTCCCACAGTCTTAGCAACTGGCAGACCAGGGGATTCCCTCCCGTGCCTGGCTCAGTGAGTCCCATGCCCACGGAGCCTTGCTCACTGCTAGCGCAGCAGTCTGAGACTGACCTGTGAGGCTGCAGCCTGGTGCAGGGAGGGGTCTCCTCCATTGCTGAGGCTTGAGTAGGTAAACAAAGTGGCCAGGAAGCTCGAACTGGGTGGAGCCCATTACAGCTCAGCAAGGCCTACTGCCTGTATAGACTCCACCTCTGAGGGCAGGGCATCGCTGAACAAAGGCAGCAGACAACTTCTGCAGACTTAAATGTTGCTGTCTGACAGCTCTGAAGAGAACAGTGGTTCTCCCAGCATGGTGTTCAAGCTCTGAGAATGGACAGACTGCCTCCTCAAGTAGGTCCCTGACCCCTGTGTGGCCTGACTGGGAGACACCTCCCAGTAGGGGCCGATAGACACCTCATACAGTCGGGTGCCCCTCTGGGACGAAGCTTCTAGAGGAAGGGTCAGGCAGCAATATTTGCTGTTCTGTAATATTTGCTGTTCTGCAGCCTCTGCTGGTGATACCCAGGCAAACAGGGTCTGGAGTGGACCTCCAGCAAACTCCAACAGAACTGCAGCTGAGGGGCCTGAGTGTTAGAAGGAAAACTAACAAAGAGAAAGGAATAGCATCAACATCAACAAAAAAGGACATCCACACCAAACCCCCATCTGTAGGTCACCAAAATCAAAGACCAAAGGTAGATAAAACCACAAAGATGGGGAGAAACCAGAGCAGAAAAGCTGAAAATTCCAAAAAACCAGAATGCCTCTTCTCCTCCAAAAGATCGCAGCTCCTCGCTGGCAACGGAACAAAACTGGACGGAGAATGAGTTTGACGAGTTGACAGAAGTAGGCTTCAGAAGATCAGTAATAACAAACGTCTCCGAGCTAAAGGAGCATGTTCTAACCCATTGCAAGGAAGCAAAAAACCTTGAAAAAAGGTTAGACGAATGGCTAACTAGAATAAACAGTGTAGAGAGGTTGTTAAATGAACTGATGGAGCTGAAAACCATAGCAAGAGAACTACATGATGCATGTACAAGCTTCAGTAGCCAATTCGATCAAGTGGAAGAAAGAATATCAGCAACTGAAGATCAAATTAATGAAATAAAGCAAGAAGACAAGATTAGAGAAAAAAAAGGGTGAAAAGAAATGAACAAAGCCTCTAAAAAATATGGGACTATGAAAAGACCAAATCTACATTTGATTGGTGTACCTAAAAGTGGCAGGGAGAATGGAACCAAGTTAGAAAACACTGTTCAGGATATTATCCAGGAGAACTTCCCCAACCTAACAAAGCAGGCCAACATTCAAATTCAGGAAATACATAGAACACCACAAAGATACTCCTCGAGAAGAGCAACCCCAAGACACATAATCGTCAGATTCACCAAGGTTGAAATTAAGGAAAAAATGTTAAGGGTAGCCAGAGAGAAAGGTCTGGTTACCCACAAAGGGAAGCCCATCAGACTAACAGCTGATCTCTCAGCAGAAACCCTACAAGCCAGAAGAGAGTGGGGGTCAATATTCAACATTCTTAAAGAAAAGAATTTTCAACCAGAATTTCATATTCAGCCAAACTAAGCTTCATAAGTGAAGGAGAAATAAAATCCTTTACAGACAAGCAAATGCTGAGAGATTTTATCACCACCAGGCTTGCCTTACAAGAGCTCCTGAAGGAAGCACTAAACATGGAAAGGAACAACCAGTACTAGCCACTGTAAAAACATACCAAATTGTAAAGACCATTGATGCTATGAAGAAACTGCATCAACTAACGGGCAAAATAACCAGCTAACATCATAATGACAGGATCAAATTCACACATAACAATATTAACCTTAAATGTAAATGGTCTAAATGCCCCAATTAAAAGACACAGACTGGCGAATTGGATAGAGTCACAACCCATCAGTTTGCTGTATTCAGGAGACCTATCTCATGTGCAGAGACACACACGGGCTCAAAATAAATGGATGGAGGAAGATCTATCAAGCAAATGGAAGGCAAAAAAAAGCAGGGGTTGCAATCCTAGTCTCTGATAAAACAGGCTTTAAACCAACAAAGATCAAAAGAGACCAAGAAGGGCATTACATAATGGTAAAGGGATCAACTCAACCAGAACAACTAACTATCCTAAATACATATGCACCCAATACAGGAGCACCCAGATTTATAAAGCAAGTCCTTAGAGACCTATAAAGAGACTTAGACTCCCACACAATAATGGGAGACTTTAACACACCACTGTCAATATTAGACAGATCAATGAGACAGAAGGATAACAAGGATATCCAGGACTTGAACTCAGCTCTGCACCAAGCAGACCTAATAGACATCTACAGAACTCTCCACCCAAAATCAACAGAATATACATTCTTCTCAGCACCACATCATGCTTATTCTAAAATTGACCACGTAATTAAAACACTCCTCAACAAATGTAAAAGAACAGAAATTATAACAAACTGTCTCTCAGACCACAGTGCAATCAATTTAGAACTCAAGATTAAGAAACTCACTCAAAACCGCTCAACTACATGAACACTGAACAACCTGCTTCTGAATGACTACTGGGTAAATAACAAAATGAAGGCAGAAATAAAGATGTTCTTTGAAACCAATAAGAACAAAGACACAACGTACCAGAATCTCTGGGACACATTTAAAGCAGTGTGTAGAGGGAAATTTATAGCACTAAATGCCCACAAGAGAAAGCAGGAAAGATCTAAAATTGACACCTTAACATCACAATTAGAAGAACTAGAGAAGCAAGAGCAAAAAAATTCAAAAGCTAGCAGAAGGCAAGAAATAACTAAGATCAGAGAATAACTGAAGGAGATAGAGACACAAAACACCCTTCAAAAAAAAAAATCAATGAATCCAGGAGCTGGTTTTTTGAAGAGATCAACAAAATAGATAAACCGCTGGCCAGACTAATAAAGAAGAAAAGAGAGAAGAATCAAACAGACACAGTAAAAAATGATAAAGGGGATATCACCACCAATCCCACAGAAACACAGACTACCGTCAGAGAATATTATAAATGCCTCTATGGAAATAAACTACAAAATCTAGAAGAAGTGGATAAATTCCTGGACACATATACCTTCCCAAGACTAAACCAGGAAGAAGTTGAGTTGCTGAATAGACCAATAACAGGCTCTGAAATTGAGGCAATAATTAATAGCCTACCAACCAAAAAAAGTCCAGGACCAGATGGATTCACTGCCACATTCTACCAGAGGTACAAAGAGGAGCTGGTACCATTCCTTCTGAAACTATTCCAATCAACAGAAAAAGAGGGAATCCTCCCTAACTCATTTTATGAGGTATCCTGATACCAAAGCGTGGCAGAGACACAACAAAAAAAGAGGATTTTAGACAATATCCGTGATGAACATTGATGCAAAATCCTCAATTAAATACTGGCAAACCAAATTCAGCAGCACATCAAAAAGCTTATCCACCACGATCAAATCGGCTTCATCCCTGGGATGCAAGGCTGGTTCAACATATGCAAATCAATAAATGTAAACCATCACATAAACAGAGCCAGTGACAAAAACCACATGATTATCTCAATAGATGCAGAAAAGGCCTTGGTCAAAATTCAGCAGTGCTTCATGCTAAAAACTCTCAGTAAACTAGGTATTGATAGAACATATCTCAAAATAATAAGAGCTATTTATGACAAACCCACAGCCAGTATCATACTGAATGGGCAAAAACTGGAAGCACTCCCTTTGAAAACTGGCACAAGAAAAGGATGCCCCTCTCTCACCACTCCTATTCAACATAGTGTTGGAAGTTCTGGCCAGGGAAATCAGGCAAGAGAAAGAAATAAAGGGTATTCAATTAGGAAAAGAGGAAGTCAAATTGTCCCTGTTTGCAGATGACATTACTGTATATTTAGAAAACTGGATCCTTTCTTTACACCTTATACAAAAATTAACTCAAGATGGATTAAAGACTTAAATTATAAGACCTAAAACCATAAAAACCCTGGCAATACCATTCAGGACATAGACATTGGCAAGGACTTCATGACTAAAACACCAAAAGCAATGGCAACAAAAGCCAAAATAGACAAATAGGATCAATGAAACTAAAGAGCTTCTGCACAGCAAAAGAAACTACCATCATAGTGAACAGGCAACCTACAGAATGGGAGAAAATTTTTGCAATCTATCCATCTGACAAATGGCTAATATCCAGAATCCACAAAGAACTTCAATTTACGAGAAAAAAAAAACCCCATCAAAAAGTGGGCAAAGGATATGAACAGACACTTCTCAAAAGAAGACATTTATGCAGTCAAAAGACACATGAAAAAATGGTCATCATCACTGGTGATCAGAGAAATGCAAATCAAAACCACAATGAGATACCATCTCATGCCAGTTAGAATGGTGATCATTAAAAAAGGAAACAACAGATGCTGGAGAGGATGTGGAGAAATAGGAATGCTTTTACAATGTTGGTGGGAGTGTAAATTAGTTCAACCATTGTGGAAGACAGTGTGGTGATTCCTCCAGAATCTAGAACTAGAAATACCATTTGACCCAGCCATCCCATTACTGGGTATATATCTAAAGGATAATAAATCATACTACTATAAAGACACATGCACACATATGTTTATTGCAGCACTATTCACAATAGCAAAGACTTGGAACCAACCCAAATGTCCATCAATGATAGACTGGATTAAGAAAATGTGGCACATATACACCATGGAATACTATGCCGCCATAAAAAAGGATGAGTTCATGTCCTTTGCAGGGACATGGATGATGCTGGAAACCATCATTCTGAGCAAATTATCATAAGGACAGAAAACCAAACACCACATGTTCTCACTCATAGGTGGGAGATGAACAATGAGAACACATGGACACAGGGTGGGGAACATCACACACTGGGGCCTATCGGGGTGGGGGGCTGGGGGAGGGATAGCATTAGGAGAAATATCTAATGTAAATGAGTTGACGGGTACAGCAAACCAACATGTCACATGTATACCTATGTAACAAACCTGCTTGTTGTGCACATGTACCCTATAACTTAAAGTGTGTATATATATATATAAAAGAGTTGTTTCCTCAGTCATAGCAAAAATACACTTTTACATATCAGTAAAAATTTCAGTGTATTCTTGTGTGCTCTCTCTTCCAACATGAATATGGGTAGACAAGGCATTTGTTTTAGAATAGTGTCTTATCTTATAAGTACTATATATGTGTTAGCTTAATAAAATATTGAGATAGTGAGTTATGGTTTAAGAAAAGACAATGGTAGTTGCAGTGTGTCAGGAAATGGAAGAAGAGTAAGAATATATAACCCTCTTTCCAATTCAGTTCCTTAGGCTCAGTGGTCTAAATATTAGTTGCTCCTATCAGCTAACATTTCCATTTGGAAGTGACTATACTGAAATGATTCTAATAAGTTTGGCTTTGAAATATTCATGACAAATATAACAAAAATGGCACAATGATATGATCCTATTGGGATATCGATTATTAGAAATATGGCAATTGTACTAAATAACTATATTTTATAAACCCTTGAGGGCCAGCTACTTGGGAGACCATTTAATAAGTAAAAGTAGAAGCAATATATGGATTCTCTCTCAGTGTCATCTGTATTTCCTTTAGGTTTTCAATCATATATATGAAAATAAACCCAATCTACAGCCCTAACCTAAACTGTCCAACACAGTAGACGTCAGCCACACATGGCTATGTAAATTAAAAAAAATTTAGTTCTTAATTGCACTTGCCACATTTCACATGTCAACAGTCACATATGGTGGTACCATATTGGGCAGCACGGGTATTAGAACATTCCAACATTGCAGAAAAATCTATTGAATAGTGACAGACTGTACCTACAGTTAGGAACTCTATTAGGGCTCAGTTTGGGATTAATTATATCTAAACTTCTTCTAACAAAGGCGTGTAAATGCTAAACCAAAGAAGATAGGAAACAGAGGCAGTAATTATTTTCTCTATTGCCACATTTAAAAGAGATAAATTCTGCCATGAGGTTCTCCATTATCATTAGTTTGGTGGGGTGAGATGAGAAGCTCATCCCAAATGCCTTTTGAATATGTAAGACCCTTAGAGTAGGACGGATTCCAAGAGATCCACCCAGAGTCATTTTATCTGAAGTTTATATAACTTTAAAAAGGGGTATTGAGAGTGAGTTACAAAGATTTTGCAGGATTCATGACTCATTTATGTGTAGCATCTACTTGGGTAACCTTCATTTTGCAGGAGTTAAACACTCAGCAGGAATGTACTTGTTAGAGACAATAACCACTGCTGCATCTTCAGGCAATGTGGAAACAGTTAACCTGATCTGCGGATAACAGAACTGGCAGTCGCTTCTTTTGCCATGTCCACCACAGATGGTTCTCAGGAGCTGGTTATTTGGTACTGATGATGCAGTTTGTGAGAGGAAGGCAACAGTTATCTAATGAACACCTCAAATGTCACAACATTTAAGACACAATAAGAAAAGTTAGTAATCTTTTTCCTATTTTACAGGTGGGAAACTGAGACTCACAAATTTTCAGTAACACGGCCAGGGTGTCATAAGTAGAAAGTGATTGCAAAATTTGGGGGAAAAAAAAAAAGAGGCAGGGGTATGTTGCAGTGCCTCATGCCTGTAATCCCAGTGCTTTGAGAGGCTGAGGCAGGAGGATTGTTTGAGGCCAAGGGTTTAAGACTAGCCCGGGCAACATAGTGAGACCCCCCGTCTACAAAAAATTTAAAAACTAGCCAGGCATAATGATGCATGCCTGTATTCCCAGACACAAACTGAGGCAGGAGGATTGCTTGAACCCAGGAGGTCAAGGCTGCAGTGAGCTATAATTGCACCACTGCACTCCAGCCTGGATGACAGAGCTAGACTCAGACACACACACACAAACACACACACCCCAAAAAAAGAAAAGAAAAAAAAAAGGAAAAAAGGGAGGAGTAGGGGAGGCTTTTTTTTCCCCTCCATATCACACTATCTCCCAGAGGGAGAGAAGGGGCAGATCCTGATCCTGGGGAATTTTTCCTTAAGGATTCAGACCTCCTCATTCTGTCATCAGTTATGCTATTTTGGAGCATCTTGTGTCAATAGAGTGAGGATAAGCACCTTTCAAAAGCTGAAGAGATAATACACATAAAAATGTTTTTCTGCACCATCCTATCCCCTGTCAACACTTGGCTCTAAACGGCAGAGGGTGCCAAACTGAAGCAGCTGTGTCACTGTTGTTTGGCTTGTTCACAGACACCTGTGTAAAAAAAAACAACTTGGAGAAACATTACTTCTCATTCCACCTGCCTTTCCTAACCTACCTTTTGTTGTATTCATTATTTTATGATTTTTTAATGTTTAATTGACAAAGAATAATTGTATATGTTTATGGGGTGCAATGTGATGTTTCAATACACGAAAAGATCAAATCAGGCTAATTAGCATATTCATCACCTTTTCTTCTCTAAATTACAAATTAGTGTCCAAGGTCAATGCTCAGAGGCTTTCTGCTCTTCCTCGGAGGGCAAGCATCACATCTGTGGCTGAGTTAGAGAAACGGCTAACTAGGGCGGCACAAAATCACAGAGATACAAGAAACAGAGGTGAACACAGTGACCTCATTTATGATGCTCACGAGCTCCACAAATGCTCACATAGAGCAACCACTATAGACATCACAGGAACAGAGGCTGCCTCCTCTTTGAAGCTTATTTTTTTAATCTCCTGTGGCAAGGATAATTTGACAAGCCTAACAGCAAGCACCAGCTCCTTTGTGTACTGTTCTATGCCTTTGTAACACACATTCTACCTCCAGATACTGAAGTCATTTTTATTTGAACCAGAATAAGACACCAAACAGTTAGGCACGAGGCTGTCGTAAATGTCAAAATTCGATAAAGATTCTCAGAAATTTTTTTATAAGCTTAATTTTTGTCTCCTAGAGTCTGAGCCCAGAACTCTAGATATATATTTCATAAAACATGATTTTCCTTTCTGATTTGCTTTTGAAAGTTTGCTTTTAATGAACTCCTGTACAATTGCACGGTTCAGTATTACCCATGCGGCATATGTTTGAAAAATTTCTGCTGAGCTGTAGCATGAGAAGATGTTGTATTATTCAGCAGCCAGTTGTTATAATTCAGGCAGCTTTGTGTAGTGAAAAATAGGAAGAGAGAAGTAATGAAATGCTTAAGTAAAACAATAAATTATAATCTGTGCAAAAGCTAATTTGCTAATTTGCTATACAGTAAACGTAATATGTCTGGATCCTATTGAAGCATATTATGCAGTGTCTTGTGAAATCTTATTTGCAAAATTAATTTAAATGGTCTTGGAACAGAGATGAAGGACTGTAAACAAGGGTAGCAATAAATGGCAAAACTGTAAGAAGCAGCATTCAGCCAGTTGAGAGGGAAGGCTGTCAGTCCTGGCAGAGTGGAGAAGGTAGTGGGTGAGGAAATAGGTGGGAAGGGAGGGTTTGAGAGTTAACTGGAGGTCACCAAGAAGCCAACAGTGAGGTAGATTCTCAGCATTTCATTCTTTCCTATTCCCAAACACAACTGCCATCACTTTTTTGTTTCTTTTTAGAACAGGGAGAATGAAAACCCTTTCTCTCTTTGCCTTTCTCAAGCATACTCTATATAGGCTTCCTCTGGCTGTCCTTCAGTCACTGGATCTCAGCCTTACCCAGAACCCAGGGTAGGGGTTTGGTACACAATTCCTTTGGTAATCACACAGCCCTGCTAAGGATTTTTTTTTTTTTTGCTTAGGATTGGGATTGTGATGGTTGTGATGGTTAATACTGAGTATCAACTGGATTGGATTGAGGGATACAAAGTATTAATCCTGGGTGTGTCTCTGTGGGTGTTGCCAAAAGAGATTAACATTTGAGTCAGTGAGCTGGGGAAGGCAGATCCACACTTAATCTGATGGGCACAATCCAATCAGCTTCCAGCTAATATAAAGCAGGCAGAAAAAGGTGAAAAGGAGAGATGGGCCTAGCCTCCCAGCCTGCATCTTTCTCCCATGCTGGATGCTTCCTGCCCTCCAACATTGGACTCCAAGTTCTTCAGTTTGGGGACACAGATTGGCTCTCCTTGCTGTGCAGCTTGCAGACAGCCTATTGTGGGACCTTGTGGTCATTTAATACTTAATAAACTCATTTATATCTATCCTATTAGTTCTGTCCCTCTAAGAGAACCCTAATATAGGTGTTAACTGGGACACTGGTTTTGTGCTTTGGTTTGACAAATATTTATGAGTATAAATTTATACAAAACTTTTATTTAAAAATGTATACAAAACTGTATATGTGTTAGGCACTGTCTAGAGTCTAGGTTTACAACTGTCAACACAACACTGTCCCTATTCCCCAGTGTAGGGGGAATACAGGTGTTTACAATATACTCTAGGTTCCCTAGCCAAAGACAATCACTCTGTCCAGTCAGTCATCTTGCAAATTCATGCTTTCAGAATGAAAGGTGAAACACAGAGTTTCAAGAGTCTTTTATTGTGTGTGTGATTATGCCTCTGAGGGCAACAGGTAACCCAAGGGTGATACCTGGGGCCACTGCCATCCCGAGTTAGGCAAACCCAACATCACAGAATTAAGTAGATAGAGTCTCTGTATTTGATAAGTGGAGACTTAGAAAACTGAGACATCTTCAAGCCATGAAAATTAATAAAAATATTTATTTTGTATCCCAAGAGGTCTAGACCCCAAATGTCCTCTATCTGTCCTGAAATGGTGGTCACACATGTGACCATCTTCCTCTACCGGATCTGCTAAAGGTTGGCTGTGGTGCATTCTAGAGCTCCAGGAAGGGGGACACACCAGAAATTCCAGACATCTAAGCAGCATGCAAATTGAGAGCACACTGGCATTAACAATTATCAAGCTTCATTACAGAACTCTTGTTTTAAGCTCACTCTACTCCAGTCATTTTGTAGCCAGAGCAGGGCCTCATGCCTTGTAAAAACATAACCCAAGAGACACAATCACCTCAGGCAATATTTTGAATTAAATTACTGGAGATCACACAGCTCTAATTTGCCATAAACCATATGCCCTCTGTGCAGGAATTTTATGTGGTAAGGATTACGCCTATCATTTACAAAGACAGTTTATGGATTTTTTTTAACCTAATTGACATATAGTTCAGCCACTCTGTAATCTACATTTTAATTTTTTGTAGTCAAAGCTAGTGAACAGCTAAAATAGCCAAGGTCCATTCACGAGCAATTGTTAAATAAATAAATCCATCACTTTCTCAGCAAATGCTTAAATGAGCACAAGCTAAGTAGTGTATACACATGCTTTTGGCATCAGGTAGAGATCCCTTGAAAGATCTATCTAAGCAGTAGGACTGCATTTTCTTTTTTTTGTGGTGTCTTGGAAGGTAGAAGGCTTTCATTAAGGGTTCATGTAACAAGTTTATTCTCCAGTCTTCATCAAAGAACTTCTCAGCAGCTACTAATGCTTCAGCACTTATGACTAGGTTCTCCTGAATGGAGAAGGTTGAGGTGGGCACAGGCTGAAGCAGAATCTTCATCATTGTCCCCCTTACTTTGGTATCATCTCCTAAATAACCTTTACCTGGGATGACAGCCCCAGAGAAAGCTGCACAAGCTGGACAACAGGCAACCGGATGGCTAATGTGGTGGGCTGCTCTGCTCCTGGACTAGGGAAATGGGCAAGGAGGCGAGCTTGAAATTCTTCCATTCCTCACCTAATCTCTGAGGGAATGCTTCAGGTCGATGTATAAGAATTGTGGAGATAAGGGAAACTTTGTACATGGTTGGTGGGAATGTAAATTCATACAGCCACCATGGAAAACACTATGGCAGTGACTCAAAAATTAAAAACAGAACTACTATATGATCTAGCAACCCTGCTTCTGGGTGTTTATACAAAATACTTGAAATTGATATGTCAAAAAATATCTGTGCTCCCATGTTCATTGCAGCACTATTCATAATATCCAAGTTGGAATATTGAAACTTGGAACATTGGAACAATATATGGAACCAACCTAAGTGTCTGTCAACAGATAGAGAAAATGTGGTATATACACACAAGGAAATACTATTCAGCTTTAAAAGTGAAGGAAAATCTGTCATTCGTGACAACATAAATGGAATTGGAGAACATTATGCTGACTAAAATAAGCCAAGGCATAGAAAGACAAATACACTTTCTCATATATGAAATGTAAAACAATCAAACTCAAAGAAGCAGAGAGTAGAATGGTGGTTATAGAAGCTGAGGGGATGAGGGCAACGGGGAGGTGATGGTCAGAAGGTAAAAAGCCTCAGAAAGGAGAAATAAGTTTTTTTCTTTGTGACATATTACACAGTATGGTGAATGTAGTAAATAATATACATTTTGAAATTGCTAAGAAAAAATTGCAAATGTTCTCACCACAGGAAATATTTGAGGTGATAGATATGTTAATTAGCTTGATTTAATTATTTTACATTCTATTCATAAATTGTAACCTCACTTTGTATCCCATAAATATATACAACTATAATTTGTCAATTTACAACTAAGAATGAAAATTTTAAAAATAATTAAAAACTCCTGTTGCTTTTTACAAAGTTTCAGTTACACAAGATGAGTAAGTTCTAGAGAGCTAATGCACAGCGTGGTGACTACGGTTAACACTGTATTTTATACTTGAAATATGCTAAGAGGGTAGAGCTTAAGAGTTCTGATCCCCCACCTCCCCACACAGAGAGAAAGGAAAGATGGTAACTATGTGAGTTGATTGATACTGTAATTAGCTTGACTGTGGTTTTAATTTCACAATTTATACATATACAAAACATCAAGTTGTATACCTTAAATGCAATTTCTATTTGTCAATTATACCTCAATAAAACTGAAAAAATATTACTCTTGTTCATGCAGTAAATAAAAAGACTCAGTGACACATCACTTTCATATCCGTGTTCTCCATCTCTAAATTTGTTGTTGTCATTATAAAATAGAAGACTAAAAGAAGGGGCCAGGCACAGTGGCTCACGCCTGTAATCCCAGCACTTTGGGAGGCTCAGGCAGGTGGATCATTTAAGGTCAGGGGTTCGTGACCAGCCTGGCCAGCATGGCGAAACCCCATCTCTACTACAAATACAAAAATTAGCCAGGCCTGTGCCTATAGTCCCGCTACTCAGGAATTTGAGGCAGGAGAATCACTTGACCCTGGGAGGCGGAGTTTGCAGTTAGCCAAAATCACGCTACTGCACTCCAACCTGGGCAAAACAGAGTGAGACTCCACCTCAAAAAAAAAAAAAAAAAAAGAAGAAGATGATTATTAAAAGAAGGGGAAATCAGAACAGAATTTCCACATGATTAAATACTATTTTTTCTGGTCAAAAACATTTTCTGTATAGGAAATACAGTTTCTCTATTATGTCAATCTTACCCAATCTATGATCAATCTTAGTGCTGGAAACCCCCTACACATGCGGAATACCTTCTACAGACTTTTCACACAGAAAATACAATACTGAACTATTAATAGAAAGGAATTACAGTTTTAGCTGTAATATGTAAAAAACTTGGAAGTTGTATTAAAGAAAAAATTATTCAGTGATATTTGCTAAAGCATATTAAAGAAGACCTTATTTAAGACCATTGAGATAGGCACGGGGCCACTGCAACAGGGTCTTGCAGTGGAGGAAAGAGATTGGACTCAACTGTGAACACAGCATGGGCAAAGCAGAAATTTATAGGCGGGGAGCAGGGTAGGGGCTAGTGGATGGAAATTACTAATAGGAAACATCTGTGATAAGGGGGACTCTGGCCAAATCAACTGAAAGTATCCTTACAGGGTTAACAAGAATTACACACCAGGGTCTGGACAGAAATATATTTATAATTAAGCATTAATCAGGCTGCACTTTGGCCCACTTCCTTGTAACTGAATCATGTAGCACTAGATACTGACCACTTACAACCCCATTGTTCCTATACATAGGAATTCTGATGTTAGAGTCATAGGCTTTTGTGTAAGAATTGCTTAAGATGTTCTTTAGATCTGGAATTCCAACGGAATGACTGATGTCAACCAGTTTGAGGACCTCCACGGAGAAACTGAATCAGCATGACAATGTAGTTTTTTCATCTCTCAACCCATGACTTCACCCTGCACTCTGCAAACTGTATCACTCTGCCACACTTTGGCCCACCTAAAATTCCTATCCCAAATTTTTTTAGGGAGGCAGTTTTGAGGTTTCCTACTGTTTCTTCATTTGGCTGCCCTATGATTATTAAACTCTTTCTCTGCTGCAGTCCCCAGTGTCTCAGTATATTCACTTGCTGTGCATCAGGCAAATGAACCTATTATATGACCTAATAGGATTCTTGCTGAAGATATCCAGGATGATCAGATATTGGAGATAGGGGATTCTTGTTAAATTGACTTAGCAAGGATGGCTAAAACTGGATTTTACCAGGAAGTGCACAGATGGGCAAAGGTTCAGATGGCCAAGTAAATTTGGCCATCTAGGATTAAAGAATCATTGCCAGTTGTCAACTCATCCTTACTACAAGAAAAAGCTGGACAAATTAAAAACAAATGACTTACCTTGGACACATCAGAGAACTGAATTTGCAGAGAAGACGGCCACCCTGAAATCTGTTGAGACAGGCATATCCAGAACATCACAGGAGAGGTCTGCTTACCTGGGGTAGAAGCGGCTAGAGGTGAAAACAGGTGGATGCACTTTAAATGGTAATTTTGGTGAATTGCTAAAGGCTGAGCATGGATTACCTTGAGAGTAAGAAACACTTGGACGCTTCAGTCTCACATTTATAGGCTTGCCCTTCAGGAAACCCACCAGGTTCTCCTAATAATGATTTGAGAAAATTCCCCTGCAGACCCTGCAAGGGGAGGGGAAGAGTAACCCTTGTGAAAAAAGCCCAGAGTGTTCTTATAATGAAGTCCTACTCTCCCGGGGAAAGGACTTCAGTCAGATCTCTTTCTCTGTGATGACTCTCCCAGTTCTGCTCTTCTCAGTATATTGGCTTCATTATCAAGCCAGCTCTTTTCATAATGGCAAAGTAACTGCTGCAGTTCCAGCATTCACATCTACATCCTATGCAGACCAGAGGAAGAGTGCCTTCTCCACTAGCTCTCAAAGAGCAACAGAGTCTCTCCCTAATTAGCCCCCTGAAACTCTCCCTTATGTTTTATTGCAACAAATTGGGTCATAGTCCCATTTGGAACCAATCCTTCTGCCTGAGGGAATGTCATGTGTTGAGTTTCTTAGTTCAGGCTTCTGGGAGTTAGGCTAGAGTTGGGGAATTACTTTCAAGGTGAGGGAAATATCTGAGAAAGTGTTCAGAAGCTTGCTCAAACTATTTCCCTCACCTTGAAAGTAACTCCCCAACTCTGGATGGGTGCGGTGGCTCACGCCTGTAATCCCAGCAGTTTGGGAGGCTGAAGCAGGTGGATCACCTGAGGTAAGTAGGTCAAGACCAGCCAGGCCAACATGGTGAAACCCCATTTCTACTAATAATACAAAAAATTAGCCAGGCATGATGGCAGGCACCTATAATCTCAGCTACTGGGGAGGATGAGGCAGGAGAATCACTTGAGCCCGGGAGGTGAAGCTTGCAGTGAGCTGAGATCACACTACTGCACTCCAGCCTGGGCAACAGAGGGAGACTCAGTGTCAAAAAAAAAAAAAAGTAATTCCCCAACTCCTTCACTCACCTCTTCTCTCCATCACCACATTCTCTCACTCTCTTTTTTTTTTTTAGGTTTTTCCAAGAATATGTAAAATGAGACTTGGAGTTTAATTAAAATCAGAACAGGGATACATTAAACAAACAAACAAAAAATACTTTTCTGATTATCAATTCTTGAGACTCAAAGCATCCCCCAAAACATTGGATATCCACCTTATTCCTGAGAGACATCAACCATCACAAAATGTTTTCACTCTGAACTATTCATATTTTTGTAGCAGAAAACAGAACAAAGTTCTGCAGACATCCTTTCTCTCTTCTTTCTAAAATGTATTCACAAACAGGGTCTTTTCATAGTTCAAAAGAAAAACAGGTTTCTTTCTTGGCCAAATGGCCTGCTACTCTCACCCTGGGATCTGATTTCTTAATAAGAAAGTTCAGGGCACCAAATCCAGCCAGAAATTCCCAGGACACCATTGGCTACTTAACTATGAGGGGATGGATGCTTTAGTCTTTCTATGAGGGGAGTCATTCTCCCGGGATTATTATGTCAGTCAATGGTCCCTGGAGAGGTAGGTGGGAAGGAGGGTGAATGCAAAAGCTAAAGGGTCAGAGAAAAGAATGAGGCTTTTATGAACAACTCATAGCAAGGCAGAATGGTCCAGTTTTACAAACCACCCACTGCAGACTCCAAACATGCACACCCAAAAACTAGAGGGGAAAGGAAAGAGTTCCTGGGGGACGAGGGGATACAAAACATGGTGACATAGAACAGCAGGCTCGCCTATGAACATTTCTCACCTTGCTAACACTGGAAGATGTTTAACTAAAAGGTTGCTGTTCAAAATTGTACTGAAAACATATCTAAAAGTAGGTCTGTCATCATCTTAAAAATAAAAGGTCACTTCTCAGATAAGAGGAGTGACAGATGTTCTCAGATACCAACACTTGAGGTATATTTGATGTAAATTTGAAAAATGGCCTGGTAGAGAGAAAGGAAAGGAAGGAAAGAGGAAGACAGTGAGGGAGGTAGGGAGGGAAATTCAGAGTACAATAGGAAAGGCAAGAAAACTGGGAGGAACACATTTTTTAAGCCCATGCTTATCTATCCCAGCAGCCAAACAAAGCAGATCCACAAAGGAAAAAAATGCAGTTTTTTTTCTAAGAACATTCTGAAAATCAACTTCAAACTCGAAACACAAGAAACTGCAATCTGAGAACAACTATAACAAGGCTCACTGGACTTAAACATGACGACTGAGACTGGGCACTCAAATGGGTCGATGCTCTTCAGAGGTCATTCTTAGGCGTTATCTGACACAATACTATGATCAGGCCTTACCCACCAAGTAAAGGCTAAAGTGACTCTATTACTTGGTATGGACCTGCTCTAGAAGCAGACAAAATCACTTCGCTTTCTTGAAGTACAAGAGGACTCTGCCAGCAACAAGATGCAAGCAAGAAAGAGTGGCAGAAGAACAAAACTGGTTACCAAGGGCTCTCTTCTGATGTACAGTGTTAAACATACATGCACAAATGCTCTAAGTAAAAGAATGGGAAGATGAACTATAATACCAAAGACAGAAGACATTCCTCCTAGAGGATAGAAGGGAAGGGGACCTCAAAACAGTGTCACAGGGTAATGCTACCAGAGTTGGCCAAACTGTACTCTGTTCCGAGGGACAAATACCTCAAGGTGAAAGGGAAAGCAGCTCTCTTTTTACCATTTCCTCTTGCTGGTTTTAAAGACCCCAAGCCCAGACTGAACCATAGGTGGGATGCAGGGAGGAGAGACAGAGGGTAAGGAACATGAATGGTGTTAGGCCCACAAAGCTTCTGTATCCCTTCCCCAGACTTCCCAGCCAGGCAGTTGTTGGTCGTTGATATTTGATTTGGGACAAAATTGCAAGGTATGAGGGTGGCTCTCAAAAAAACAACTAGGAAAGCCAGAGTTTAACTGTTTTCCTCTAAACTGAGCTCTACAGAAATACACCAAGAGCCTTCAATCTAACCTGTTTAAGTGGGAAGGGGAACAGGAGACATTTAAAGGCTTAGCTCTAGAATCACCTTCAGGATCATTTCCCCTACACACAGATTGCTTCAGGTGCTCTTCTCCTTCCTGTTCCTCCATTGTAGCACTTGACAGTGTGACATGGTTGGTGGTTTGTGTGTCTCTTTTTCTCCTAGTTGCTGAGATTGTTTATGCTACTGAATCAGCAGCATGTAGTGCAGCCACACTTAGTAAATGCTCCACATGTATGTGTTGAAGATAATTGGTGAAATGAAATAACTTTAGCTTTAATGGTGGAAGCCTTGCTTGAGGCTTACTGGAATTATTGTGTCTGATCAGAAGTAGCCATTGACTCAGAATTGTTTTATATAAATCCTTCCCATTCCTCTCTTTCTCTTATCTTCCACCTCCCCTTCCTCCTCTATTACACGCAATGTATATCGGAAAATTCTAAGCACATCTGACTACTGATATTCAAGAGATTTGACCATAGAATTTTGCAAATAAGTTGCTTCATTTTGGAGTCACATTGAATGTGAAAACCTGAGAATGCATATTTTTGGGCTGGCATCTAATCATTAATAGCTGTGCCTTTTCTCAAGCACTTCAGATTTCTGAATTAATACATGATTTATATATATTTGAATTGTAACTAGTGTAAAAGAGCCTCATCTTCTTTGGTTCAAATTGCAGCCCTAACTCTCATCAGTTGTATGAATATGAGCAATTTACTTAACTTCTTAATGCTGTTTCTTCATCTGTAACAGAGCTGTTGTAAAGATTTAATGAGATAATAAAAATAGAGCATTGGGAATGATGCTATGTGTAATAAGTGCTCAATAAACCTGAACTTTTAATTCTATTATTATAAAGTAAAATAATGAATTCCACCATAGACTCAAGGTGTCATGATTTTTAAGTGATGTTTGTATATTAATTTGTTATGTATCCTAAAGCTTGAATCATTTATGCCTTCATGCTTTTTAAAATTCATATCATTTTCATCTTGGTCTTTTCTCCATACATTCACCTATTAGATATTTTTAAATTTTATTTTTTCATTCATTTATTCATCCATGGCAAGGCTACATACCAAAGTCTTCACTCTTAAATTTTCTGTAAGTCTCTCTCCCTCTCTGCTATCTCACTGGTATCCCGAGGGCTGTTGGTCACTACCACCTTCCCAGCTCCCACAAAACAGAAAAAAATAAAACAGATTCAAAGGAGCCCTGGTTCAAAGAATAAGACAGAAAAATTTGGAGGTTTGCCAGCAAAGTTGGATACATATAAGCTCATTTGATCCATTCAATAATCCTATGAATTAGACCCCCAACTTTACATATAAGGAAACTGAGTCAAAGAGCAGTTAGGTAGCTTGACCAAAGCCAAACAGAAAGTGGAAGAGAGAGAAATGAAATCCAGATTGTCTAGCTCCTCAGTTGGACAAAAATCATCTCATCCTTATTCTGGAATGACTCATTATTCAGTTCAAGGGAGAGGCAGAAAAATAGATATAACATAGGTAAGTATTAAAAATATGGATTAATGAAAAATGCTCAGAAAGCAGAGAGGAGGGAATGGCCAACTATCAGGGACATCCAGTCCTATCCTGAAGGATAAACGGATTTTCCAGGTGGAAAGGGGTGTGCAAACACTGTAGGCTACAGGAACAATGTGTGCAAAGACCAGGGAGGTAGAAGAGCCTGATTCAGTTTAAGGAATGCCAGAGGGCTGTTTGGATATCTACACAGAAGGAGACATTGGACACATGACAGTGGACACATACCCCAAAATATGGCACATTGGCATTTAAGAAAACAGCAGAATTAGGAAGGTCATCCCCAATTTACCCTCACCCTTCTTTTCTGAAGTAGGTCAGAAGTCCATTATTGAGGTGCCCTCCTTAAACTCAGAATAAAGAAACATTCTTATCTCTGAAGACACAGGGACACAGAGAAGCTGAACAAACAAGTCTTGCTAATGTTGGGACTCAGAAAATAATACCCCAAAAGTTTGGTGCTTTGACATGCTGAATACTTTACTTATTTATGTATTTGTTTTTGAGACAGAGTCTCACTCTGTTGCCCAGGCTGGAGATAAGTGGCATGATCCCAGCTTACCACAACCTCCGCCTCCTGGGTTCAAGCAATTCTCATGCCTCAGCCTCCCAAATAGCTGGGATTACAGGTGTGTGCCACCACACCTGGCTAATTTCTTGTATTTTTAGGAGAGATGGGGTTTTTTAGGAGAGATAGGGCCTGTTATCTGTCATGTGATGTTATACCAGAGTTAGGCTGGACTTGGTATCTTATTGCTACAAAGAGTTTATTCTGTGAGTCTAAGGATCTCTATTTTAATGTTAATGCTGTCTCAAAAAAAAAAAAAGACATTTACTATCTACTCTTTCTGAAGCCTGCTTACCTGGAGACTTCATCTATATAACAAGAACTTTGGCTTCCATAAGCCCTCTATTTTAACCCCAAGCATTTCTTTTTGCTGATTTTAACTCTCTAGGCAAAGCTTAACTCATTCAAGCAATTGCAAATCAGGAAATCTTTAAATCCACCTAAGACCTGGAAGCTCCTGCTTTGAGATGTTCCAGCTTTCTGGGCCAAACCAATGTATTATTTACATTTATTGATGTATGTCTTTGCCTGTAACTTCTGTTTGCCTAAAATGTATAAAATCAAGCCATAACCCAACCACTTGGGGCCCATGTTCTCAGGGCCCCCTGAGGCTGTGTCACAGGTCATGGCCCTTACATTTGGCTCAGAATAAACCTTTTCAAATATTTTACAGAGTTGGGCTTTTTTCATCAACATTGGGGCAAAGGCTAAATATACTTTATATTGTACCACGAGGGCTATAAATCCTGATGAGTAATCTATTGTCTGAAGAGGGAGCTGGTTGTGCAGTCCGTTGTTCAGATAAATGTATTTTTAGGAAGTTTCTTTGTCAACCAATAACATTATTTGTAACTTAACCTCACTGGGTGAGAATTTCCCAAAATAGTAAAGTGATGTTACTATAGACATTTCTAATTCTTAATCCTATTAAGCTGTGTGGTTGATACAGGTTAATATAGGAAGTGTCCCTCCTACCCCCAGATTTTTTTTTTTAACTAAGAAAATATATTTAAAGCATTAGCAAAAAGTAAAAATTCTAACACTTAGCAATGTAAACCTATGTAAGTTTAAAATAGGTAAAGGTAAAAATTAAGAAACAATTGCTTGGGTCCAGGTAAAATTTAGTACATTCAAGAACAAGGTTCATGGCAATGGGAATGGATAGGAAAGATATAGTCAAGTATTGTTCAGAATATAAAACTTAGAGGACATTATAGATTGAATGGGGAGGGTGAGGAGAGGGAAAGTGTGACCACCACAGCCATTTGGATGAATGATAAAGCTGCTTACTAAGATACAGAATGGAGAAGATGAAGCAGATTTTGAGGAATGAACTTAATTTTGGATACACTGCTGTTATTTGAAGGGACAGAAATGAAAAGGCACTGTCTCTCTCTCATTTTCTCTCTCTGTCTCTCGCTCTCTCTCTCTCTCTCTCTCTCTCTATATATATATATATATATACTTTTTTTTTTTTTTTGAGATGGAGTTTTGCTCTTGTTGCCCAGGGTGGAGTGCAATGGTGTGCAATCTTGGCTCACCGCAAGCTCTGCCTCCCTGATTCAAGCTGTTCTCCTGCCTCAGCCTCCCGAGCAGCTGGGAATACAGGCATGTGCCACACCTGGCTAATTTTGTATTTTTAGTAGAGACGGGGTTTCTCCATGTTGGTCAGACTGGTCTCAAACTCCTGACCTCAGGTGATCCACCTGCCTCGGCCTCCCAAAGTACTGGGATTATAGGCCTGAGCCACTGTGCTCGGCCTATATTTCTTACATTAATAAAAAATTAAGTGTAGTCTTTGCTGGGACACATTTAATTGAGGAGGCAGTTGGGAACACATGTCTGGAGCTCAGGATAGTAGTAAAGCCTGGTGGTCAAAGCAGAATAAAGATCAATGCTATGGCTCAGTGGATGGTAGCATCTGTCCTTGCCCTGCCCTTGTGGGATTGTAATGTATTGTGTGTGTATTACAGTTGCTAAAGCATTGAGACTTGTTCATTTTATTAATTCAATGAAACTAATCAGGCATCACCATGGTTAATAACCCTCCTTGTAAACCACAGCAGGAAATTTTCTGATTCTAGGCAGAACACAATGGCCATAAATTTTGCACTATGAATTATAGAAGAATGCAGAAATCCTATGCCAGTCCTTAACTGAGCAACCACAGGAGGCCTAATTGTCTGCAATCCTCTCTCTTCCTCATGCTCAAGGTCTGGGAACTAATTTCAATTGCTGATTAAAATGGTCATTTCCTCCCTTGTATTTCAGTGTTCATAACTACATCCTTAGAATTCCGCAAATTCCATCAAGTGTTAGGAGTGATGGAGCTGCATAGTAAGGATAAGTCTTTCACCCAGTACTGAGGACACAGAGCTAATAATGAATAGGAAAGGATGCAAGGGGCATGCTGAAAAGTTAGAGGCTACAGTGGCTAGGCCAGTTTCACCATGACATAGTAACTGTTGGAGTTCAGAAAGTAATACCCCGAAGGATGACGCTATGGCATGCTGAACACTTTGAACTACAGTGAATTATAAGAACTTAGAAGTAGCCCCAGAACCAAGGACTTTTCAACATTCTCCTGTGTTTCCCCCTAAGTACAGGGTGGAAATCTCTCTCTCTGAAGTTCCAGTATCTGAAGTTTGGAATACAATTGCCTTCAGTCCCCTCCCTGAAATTGTATTAACCAGAGAATATTAGATTCATATCTCGGAAAGGAAGACTGAGGAATGTCACCACACCTAGACACTTTGACACAGGCTATTGTTTTCCAGTCCCATTCAATTTCCAAAGAGAGTTACTTACAAACTATCATTTATTCTTTGGGCTCAAACAACTCTCCTGAAAATAATTTACTGCCATTCAAAATTGCTTATATTCCCCCATTTCCCTATCTCCTGTAAAGAGAGTATTTAAGCATCAACCATTTGGCCCTTCTTTGAGTATCATACCTTGCTTGGCTCTTGTGCACACTTGCACATTAATACATTTATGTGTCCTTTCTCCTGTTAATCTATTGCCAGTCTATTGCAGCAGACTTGAAACTTCAGACAAAGGAAAAAGTTTCCTTTGCCTCTAACATAACCAATATTCTAGCCAAGGGAAAAAATTTCTTCATTTTTCTTTAATGCTTACTCTAAGATAAAAGCCAGGAAGCTCCTAACACTTTTATGAACCTTAGAATCAAGTAAAAGAAGATCTTAAATTAAAGACTTCTGAAAAACTGAGGTTAAGTCCAGATGACTTATTCAACTCAGAGTCTTGAATAAAGCAACTAGCGGCAACCTCCAAAATTCAGACTCTTTCTGAATACTCTTACACATCCAAGGTCAAAGGAAAGGGCTTTAGTATGGATTTTCATTTCTTTCTGTCTATGAAACTGGATTTGTTACCTGTGATCAAAGTTAAAGAGGTATTTACACTTGAAGGCCTAGAAGCCTTCTAAAAATATTGTCTGCAAAATTTTTATTTAACTCATTTTTAAACGTATTCGTTATTGTTAAAATAGTAGAAAACGGATTAGAGTTGAAGGCAGATAAACTGAATTCTAATTTTAGCATTTATTCATTCATCTAAGCAACATGTTTGCAAATCTATGTAACACTGGGCAAGTGATGGAACTTCCAGTATGCCTCGACTCTTTCTTCACAAAATGAGTGAGTGAGATTAGATGATGTCTAAGTTCATTCTAGCACCAATATTCTTTTATAAAATTAAAGATGAGTTCTATTGGGAAAAGAATAATCCTACTGAATTGTATTTATCTCTTAAAAAAAACAAATGTCACATAAATAAATAAAAAATGGTGTAATGGTAAAACATTAATAAAGATACCAAGTCAGAAAGAACTGAGCTTGTCAATAAAACCTAAAAAGTGGCAGATGCCATGTCTGTAATCCCAGCACTTTAAGAAGCTGAGGTGGGTGGATCATTTGAAGTGAGGAGTTTGAGACCAGCCTGGCCAACATGATGAAACCCTATCTCTACTAAAAATACAAAAAATTAGCCCGGCGTTGTGGCGCACATCTGTAATTCCAGCTACTCAGGAAGCTGAGGCAGGAGAATTGCTTGAACCCAGGAGGCAGAGGTTGCAGTGAGCCAAGATCGCGCCATTGCACTTTAGCTTGGGTAACAGAGTGAGACTCGGTCTCAAAAAATAATAATAATAATAATAAATAAATAAATGGCAGACTCAAGGTAGTGCCATCAGAATTCCAAAGCTTTGAGTCTGAAAGATGCTTAATTTATATGTCTTACAGTTGGAATTCTATTAGGAAAATAGTGGGGAATTTTGTCTAGATTTTGTAACCCTACGAAATTCTTAATTCTTAATAATAAAACAGAGGAGAAAATTAAAACAGAGCCAGAGCTGAAACAAACATCAGAAATACTGTTTTGCTTAACCATGTATTTTCTTTTCTCAACCATATTTCTATTCCACTGCAAGGTATATAGTCGTCTAGGTTATAACAATAACAAAAATCACAAACACTGTTAAGCACAGCTATGTGCCGAAGAGTCTGTTAAATGCTGTACACAGTTTCACACTGGATTTTCACAGAAATTCTATAAAATAACCATTACAATTACCCCCCACTTAACAGTGCAAGAAATGGAGATTTTGAAGTCCCTTTTTGTTTTTTTCGTTTTTTTAGACGGAGTCTGGCTCCATCACCCAGGCTGGAGTGCAGTGGCACGATCTCGGCTCACCGCAAGCTCCGCCTCCCGGGTTCACGCCATTCGCCTGCCTCAGCCTCCCCAGTAGCTGGGACTACAGGCGCCCGCCACCACGCCTGGCTAATTTTTTTTTGTATTTTTTTAGTAGAGATGGGGTTTCACCGTGTTAGCCAGGATGGTCTTGATCTCCTGACCTCGTGATCCGCCCGCCTCAGCCTCCTAAAGTGCTGGGATTACAAGTGTGAGCCACCGTGCCCAGCCTGAAGTCCTTTTAAGTAACTTGCCTAGGGACACACTACATAGCTAGGAAGCATCAGAGTTATAATTCAAATCCAAGCCTCTCTGTGCTTAAAGTCAGAGTTCTTGTTTCTATGTCATATTTCTTACTTTCTTTTCCTCGTCTCTATAGAACAGTGGATGCCATAATGATCAGTGCTGACTCAAAGGGAAAAGAGAGCTGTTCTAGGTGTGAATTATAGGCACATGGTGTCCTTAAGAGAACCTGGTGGCAGGGCACAGTGGCTCACGCCTGTAATTCCCAGCACTTTGGGAGGCCGAGGTGGGCGGATCACGAGGTCAGGAGATCAAGACTATCCTGGCTAACACAGTGAAACCCAATCTCTACTGAAAATATAAAGAGTTAGCCTAGAGAAGTGGTGGGCTGCTGTAGTCCCAGCTACTCGGGAGGCTGAGGCAGGAGAATGACCTGAACCTGGAAGGCGGAGCTTGCAGTGAGCCGAGATGGTGCAAGTGCACTCCAGCCTGGGCGACAGAGCGAGACTCCATCTCAAAAAAAAAAAAAAAAAAAAAAAGACAACCTCGTAAATAGTTGTCGGCTTGTCTGTGTAAATTGACTTCACCACAGAACAATTCTGGAGATAAATTTACTGACTAGAATTTTACCAGTTATTTAATCCAATATAAAATATAACATCATTTCACATAATGAACAACACATGGGTAATGAGGTTCAGAACATACCACCCCAAAACATGACTATAGGAGACAAGAATATGCCACTGTAAAAATATGCCTCTTTGGCATATTGATTGTTTTGAGCTGGTTTGAGAAACTACAGACACATAAGCTCTGAAAGGCTATCCTTTTGTAAAGAAATGTACATTCATAGAGGAAATTTTCATTAGTAAAGTTATCTGTATCAGGAAGAGAGCTACTCTGAGACAACTTTTGTCACCTGAGAGATTTTTATCTGAATAACAAGGCAACTTTTATTCATTATATATTTCCCTCCTTTACCCTCCCGGAATTTGTCTCTATCAGCCCCTAGAGGCCACAAAATCCTATTCGTTTTTGCAGCTCAAAATGATATATAAAACTCAATCATCTGGGTGCTTCTTTGAACCTCATATTTCTGTGAAACTCCTGTGTGTACGTTTGCAATTAAAATCGTTTTTCTCCTGTTAATCTGTCTTTTGTCAACTTTATTTGTAGACCAGCCAAAGAACCTCAAGGTCTCATAGTGAGTCATTTGCAGAAACAAGGCAGAAATCTGGTCCATCATTTGGCCATATGGTCTTTTAGACCTATCATTGTTCTGGGAAAGTAAAAGGTGATTCATTTCTCACTATTATTTTTTTCTGTGTGATCCAGCCTTTCATGTGTAAATTAGGGGCTCCTTCTGCACGTGAATAGGAGTGGTGGGAAACAGACTGTTAGCTGTGTCTCCTGATCTGTAAGATTTGGATAACTTTTCCATAAACCACCATTTGAGAATATAATTCCATGCTTACTACTACAAAAATCTGGAAAGTCTTGAGGTACTCACAGCCTTATGGTCACTCATAGCTCTGAACCTCAGCGTCCAGGGACTTAGAGGTGCTCATGGGTTTATCTTAACATCATGCTTCTCCTGGCTTTGTTTTATACCTTATTAGCCAAAAACATCAACTTCAGACCTTTCTTCACATTCAACTTTAAAAAAGATCTTCTCTTAAGGGCTTTATGTAAAGCTGATTATGCTAAAAATTTGGACTGGTGCTGATGACAGAGGAAGGATTTACATCTCAGCAACATAAGCAACCAAAAGTTAAACATTAGATATTCGTGTTCATAAAATTTCATCAGCCACTTTGCTGCAGGGGATGTGAATTCACTGTTTTAAAATGCATAGTTCCTGCTTGGGTGGTTTCTCCATTTCTCCATTCCAGTTTTTTATCCTTCTCTCCTCTGATCCTGAAATCCCTATTCTTTTCTCATATACATACCATATTAGTGCATGCAGTCCTGAACTCAACCATAGCACCTGTGTCTCTTTGCCTGAGTGTTTTGTCTGGTCATCTCAGTCAGCCCCATGCATATGATTATGTATGTCTTAGGCCAAAATTACTGGACAATATCCCCTCCTCAGATAATTCTTAACCAATAATTGATGGATACCCATGCGTAGATACCCCAGGTCCCCTACCCTTGGTTTAGGTGACTCTGAGCCTATGTTCTAAAGGGAGTCTTAGAATCCTTCGGCATGTTTAAGCTCTCGTTGCTAATACATGTTTGACTGGTTTATTTCTCTTCTCAGTCTCTCCTACCAGTGTTTTACGAGTTCACCTCCCATATAAGCCAACTGTTCTCAGATCTTTGTTTCAGGGTCTGCTTCTGGGTGAATCAAAAATAAGAAATGCCCACTTGAAAGATTTGTTAGTTAATTCCCTAAACATGGTTTTCTCCCTAAAAGGAATTATGATGCAAATTGTTAAGATAAAATATTTATTTTTCCCTTCTGCTCTAAGTATACTTGTCAGAAAGGTTTCCTAATATAATCAACATGCTATTTGGGGGGTTAAAACAGCAGTGACTCTGAAAGTGTGAGGTAACCAAGGCATGCTGATTTATCCTGATCTTCCCATAAAAATGGCATTTTATTTAGAGCATCGATACTCTTATGCTGAAGAATCACATGTCAAGAGATATCAAGGCTTAAGTTGAAAATGCCAGTAAGAGTATACCTCATATGTGCTTCTCAAGGAAATCCATTTTAATTCCAAGGTGAAGTTTGAGAATCACGATTCTTCTCAGCTTTATGATAATTTAGGAAATAGTAATTCAGCATTTACTATGTGTTCAACACCATGCGAGACCTAGGAAATATAGAGATAAAAGTAACATATTAGGTGCCCTGCAGGTGTTCATATTCTAATGGAGCAGACAGGCTTTAATCAGCTACGTTAATTCAGTGTGGTAAGGGCTCTACTGGAAGGATGCATAAACACCATTTTAGCAGGGTGTTTAGTCTTTGCATGAAACACATACTTAACAATGGCTTACTGGATAAATGGAAGAACAAAATGAAGCCTTTCTAGGTGAGGAATGGAGTTTCTGTACTCTCTTAGATACTTCTGAAATTGTCCTGGAAAACTTGTGTCAATAATCTTTGTGCACAGACATAAAAATTCAGGTTTCAACTTTAATCAAGGATGTTTTAGAGTGTCAGAACCAGGAATGACTTAGAGATTATCTAATTCATTTAGTGAAAAAAATATAAAAGCTAATGGAATATTCCAAGGTCAAATAGAAAAATCATCCAGTTCTATCCTATCACCTTTTACGTAAAGACTTTTCCATATCACACACACACACACACACACACACACACACACACAGAGACACGCCCACACAGAGAGTCATACTCCTCTACTCAAACAAGTAAAAATTTGAATTAGAAAAAATAAAGCACCACATTTAGCTAAAGTTTTCTCCAATGTTTTCCAGGGAAAGAGGAAAGTAGTACAATTGAACCATTTCAAATATTACCAGACCAGTGTATGACACAATGGAATTGGATTTAGAATAATAGGCTAGGTTGCTTACAAAAGTCCACAGATTACTGTTTTGAGGACAACCTCAACATTGCCTTTATGTTGAAGAAGATCCTGGTTTATATCTTCAGTTTTTCAGGAAATGTACTGTTTATCTCTCTATTTTTCAGGGAATTTCCCATCATTAAATCTCTAAAAGAGAAAACAAACCCTTCTGGAATTTTATTTTGCTGTTAATTTAAAAGGGAGAGAAAGAGAATGTAGTAAAAATTTTAATTAAAACTGTAGCATTTGGAAGTGCATGGGTTAAGGTTACACGGCATTTATAGGAAAGCTCTTTCCGGCTTTGAAAAAGGAGAAATAATTGCATTGCCAGATTGTGAAGATATGTATTGATGGTAGTGTGAGATGCTCTTGATATAGATTGTCATCTACTTGAATAACTGGCATTTTGCTTAAAAAATTTGATGGAGCATTGACCAGACAAATGCAGGAAGAAAAATGGGGCTAGAGAAATGGTTTAATCATGTTTTAAAAACATGATTAGCAGGTTGAAGAAGAAGCAAAAGTTTTTCTTCATTTATGCAGCAAGAAGACAAGAGTTAGAGTTTCTTAAGATGGCCCAAAAGTTTTTGTATTAAATCATTTGAATGATATACATAGGTCTAGAAAAGAATGCTCTTTTCAGAAGTTTTACAAATGGAATGGAAGTGACTGGCCTGACGAGCATTAGGTGAAAGATGAATGTATGAGTCTGACAGTAGAGAAGCCACAGGGTTCATATACTAATGAAGTATCTGATTTTAGTGGAGAGGAAGAAGCATTTTTTTTCTTTTTTGTCTAGAAGTAGTTGTGAATGATGGCTTAAAAGGTTTCGCTTGCTAATTTGAAGTGATATCAGTTTAATAAATCACATCTCCCCAAATCAGAATTATATTGAGCAATCAAATAGCAAATCTTGAGTTTGAAAGTTCATGCAACCAAGTAGATGTCAATACATAGATACAGAATACAAATACCCAGAAAGTCAGAATCAGACCTTAACTATCCTTTTATTTTCACTAAGCTGGGCCTGTATAAGTAGGCAATAGCCATTTTGCTAAATCCATATTGAGTGCCAACCACGTTCTAGACTCTGTGCTGGGCTGAGGGTACAAGAGAGTTTATATTCTGGTAAAGGAAGACATTTAAGATGAACTAATACATTAGATGCAGTGAAAAAGTGCAATATCGAGGTACTATGACTGGTGCAACTAGAAAGAATATTAGTAAAAGAATGATCTGAACAGGTGGATCAGAGAAGCCTTCACAGAAAAGAAAATGGTGGATTAGTTTCTTGAAGAAACAGTAGGAGATCACTAGGTGAATGAGTAGTGTCAGGGCCAGCCAGGCAGAAAGAACAGGCTTTGTAAAGCCACAGTGGCATGATGTAGTATCTTATATTCAGAGAATTACAAGAAATTCTATATTGCCGAAGAGAAGGATGCAAGGGCAGGAGAGTGGGTAGGGGAGTAATTTTGACAAGAGATATGGCTGGAAAGTTAGGTAGGAGCTAGATCACCGAATTTCCTTGCTAGACAAAGTTTGTTGCTAAACTTTAACAAACTAACTTGCTTTGCTGCACTGTGAAAGTCTCAATACAATTTATATGGCTGGCTGTGTTTTGATGGGTCATTTTAAGAATGTGGAGATATCAGGTTGTCTAGAAAACAATTCTGATGGTGGAAATAAAGGAGTGATGAGCTCTGGGCTACAGAGCTCTTGAAGGAGACCTTCACACATAATGAACTTATTTGAAGTCAAAAAAATTGACAGTGGGAACCGTGCTTGACATTATGAAATAGAGGGAAGTGATGTTAGGCCAGTAAGTATGTTTTGGTATGACACAATGTATATTTGTCTCTCTGGGTTACATGGGAGCTTTATCTTCAGGAGAAAGCTCAAGGTGGTTGTAAAGGATTGAACGGTGTTCCCCCAAAATTCATGTCCACCTGGAAGCTCAGAATGTGACATTTGGAAATAGCTTTTGCTGATATATTTAGTTAAGTTAAAATGAAGTCATTTTTTGCTAGATAAATAGAGAAAACAAGATGAGATCACACTGGATTAGGGTGGACTTTAAATCTAATAATTGGTTTCTTTATAAGAAGAGGAAAGGACACACAGAGACAGACAGAACTATATAAAGACAAAGGCAAAGATTGGAGTGAAGTAACACCAAGCAACACGAAAGATTGTCAGGGGTCACCATAAGCTAGAGGAGAGATGGGACTAATTTTTCCCTTGGCGTTTCTAGAAGGAACCAACCCTGCTCATGGCTTGATTTCGAACTTCTAGCCTCCTGAACTATCAGGGTATAAATTTCTGTTGTTTTAAGCTAAGTTCATGATGACGTATTATTAAAACCCTAGGAAACTAATAAGATAGCAAAATATTTTGCTAAGTTGAGAAGTTAATAATTAGTCATCAGGGACTCCAGCAGATTTGGCATTTCATGAATTCTGCCTGAGATTTTGTCATGAAATCTAGATTATAATTCAAATTCCAGATAATGGTTTTGGGAAACAAAAGGGCTTAGAAAAATATTTAAAGTTTGAACCAGTCATATTTAGGTTTCCTTGCTGTCTGTTTCTAGTGTATCACAGTCTGATATGCTAAACAACATAGTCACTGATAACAACTAAAAATGGGTAACATATTAAAACTATGCATTAGTGAGCTAACAACATGGTAAGGCATCCTGAGAGTCCAATGATGTGAACATGGGGCTCCAGAAAGATGAGCCAGTTCTGATGTCAGCTTTTGCCCATCTACTGGGCCTTCATGACCTTCACTTCCTAGTTTGAAGGCTATGCAGGGAACAGGTGAGCAGGAGAAAACATATAGAGCCCAACCAAGGTAATGAGTCTAAATATGACCCTTTCTTGACACTGGGACTGAAGGGCACAATTACAGCGCAAGGGTGAAAAATAAATTACTCCCAGAAGGAACTATTAAGAAAACTTATCTGTTACCATCTTGGTTTTGAGTAGAAGTGGGAAAAAAATATCTCTAGTGAAATGTCTTAGCTATGAGCCTATTTTCTGGCCACTTTGTAGCCTAAGTTTATATTACTTGTGCAGGTTCAAAAAACTTCAAGTCAAGGTTTAATTTTAAAGTGACTCCAGATTGAGACAAAGGCAAGTCCCCTCTAAATCACCTTCAAGCAGGCCTTGAAAAATTTGGACTGATAAAGTTCATCAGCATAACAAAGCCGGACAAATACACATGATGCCAGAGAGTATGAGCAGATGTGAAGTATCTGCAGATACTGGAATGACCAAGTGAAGAATATAAACTTTGTATGTTTAACTTGTTACAATAAATAAAATATAAGATTAACATAAGTTTAGATGACAATAAAATATGATAAAAATGCCTGAAAATAAATCAAACAGATCTTTGAGATATAAATAAGTAAACTGAATTTAAAACCATAATAAATGGTTAAAGAGCAAATAGTATACAGATGAAAAAAGTTAATGAACTGAAAAATAGATATGAAAAAATTACCCAAAAGCTACACAAACAGATACAGAGGTAGACAATTTCAAAGAGGAGAGTTTTAACATGTTAGAATGAGAATGTCTAACATGCATCTAATTGGAATTATTAGGAATTATTTAGAATTCCAAAATAAAATAATGGAATGTGTGAGAGGCAAAATTAGAAGTAATTATGCCTGAGTGTTAAAAAAATAATAATTTGAGATAAATAATTTAAAAATATAAAAAATCTTAAAGACTTAATGAATTCTTAATTTCAGAAACCCAAAAACGTTTCCAAGCAGCTTAAATAAAAATAAATATACCTCTAGATATTTGTTAGTGGAATTGCAGAAAACCAAAGAAAAAGAGATGATCATAAATGCAGTCAGAGAGAAAAGACAGATTATCTGAAAAAGAATAACAGGTAGACTAACAGCAAACTTCTCAACAGCAGAGAAAGAAGGGAGAAGCCAGTGAAATATGTTTTAAAGTAACTGAGAGAAAATAGCTGCTAACCTAGAATTTTAAATCCAAATAAACCTATATTTCAAGGATAAATATAAAACTATTTTTCAGGTAAAAACAGAAGCATTTTGCCAAAAACAGATCTTTACCAAAGGAACTATTTCAAGTAGAAAGAAAAAAAATCCCAGATGAAAGGTCTTAAGTGAAAGATGTGTTGATGAGCAGAGGAAGAGTTTAATATGATGCTACATCTGAACAAACACTATATAAAAACAATCACAGTGTCTTGTAGGCTTAAAAGAAGACGGAATTAAAATACATAGAAATATGAATGTATATTTTGGGAGGCGGTGACTAGAGTCAACTTTGATTAATTTTTTAAATTATGTCTATTAAAATTGCTGGCAAAACCACTAAAAGACTAGAAAATCACTTATATAAGCTGCATGTTATTTGAGGGCAAAAGAGAATGATTCAAATAAAAAATTCAATTAATAGAAGTCAAAGTAAAGAAAAGAAGTTAGCAAAAAACAGCACATAGCATAAGATACAGTGGCGACAACAGCTTTAAAAATATTACAAATCACAATAAATGCAAAGGGCTAAACTCTTTGAGACAAAGATAGTGAATGCAATGTGGTATCCTGAATTAGATGCTGGAACAGAAAAGGAACATTAGTGAAAAGGCTAATGAAATACAAAAAGTCTGTAGTTTACTTAGTTGCACTCTATTAATGTTGATTTTTCAGTTTTGACAAATGTATTGTTACCGGCGGGTCTTTGTTCTTAGAACTCCCAAGGTATTGGCAGGCTGCTCCCAAGATGGCAGCAAGCCTTTGTTCTCTGACCTGGGGTTCTTGGCCTCACGGATTCCAAGGAATGGAGCCTTGGGCCGTGAGGTGAGTGTTATAGCACTATTAGAAGCCGTGGGTCATGGAAGAGAACCGTGGAACCCAGCGACTAGCATTCAGCTCGATTAGGACCAACCTGAGCATTTAGTCGCGCAATGGTGAGCCTCTAACCCTATCGGAGCGGCAATGGGTGCCTCGCTGGATCAGAAGCTAAACAGACACCCTGCCGGATCTGGAGGGGTGGAAGTCAATGGCGGGTCTGCGACGGCGGCGTTCAGCAGTGGTGGACGGTGAACAAAAGCTCAGCCTGAGCCGGAACAAACACGGTCCAGAAGAGTGTGCAGTTGCAAGATTTAATAGAGTGAAAACAGAGCTTCCATACGATGGGAGGGGACCCAAAGGGGGTTGCCACTGCTGGCTCAAATGCCCTGGGTTTATATCGCTATCATTGTCCCTCCTCCTGTGCTCTCAGGCAATAGATCATTTGATTATTACTTTACCTCCTGCTTTTAGCCTAATTTGTATTTTAGTGAGCCCTCTTACTACCTGATCGGTCGGGTGTGAGCTGAGTTACAAGCCCTGTATTCAAAGGTGAGTGAGGTCACCTTCCCCAGCTAGCCTTAGGAATTCTTAGTTGGCCTAGGAAATTCAGCTAGTCCTGTCTCTCAGTATCAAGGTTATATAATATGTTAATATGAGAGGAAGCTAGGTAAAGGGTATATAGAAACTATTATACTTGCAACTTTTCTGTAAATATAAAATTATTTCAAAAAAGTTTATTTAAAAAGTCAAAGGTAGTTCTAATGGACTTTTTAAAAAATATAACTCATTTATGAGAGATATAATTAAAATGAAGAATCAGACTAGTTGAAAGTGAGAGAATAAAAATTATATGTCATCAAATCCCAATAAACAGAAATATGGGTGCTGGGCATGGTGGCTCACATCCGTAATCCCAGCACTTCGGAAGGCCAAGGTGTGAAGACCACTTGAGGCCAGGAGAGCAAGACTAGTCTAGGCAACACAGTGAGACCCTGCCTCTACAAAAAATAATGAAAAAAATTAGCCAGTTGTGATGGTGGCGAACACCTATAGTCCAAGCTACTTGGGAGGCTGAGATGGGAGGATTTCTTGAGCCCAGGAGTTCGAGGCTGCAGTGAGCTATAATCATGCCACTGCACTCCAGCCTGGATGACAGAGCAAGACCCTATCTCAGGAAAATGGAACAAAACATACATATGGTATTGCTGTTATAACACATCAGACAAAATATGCTTTAAAGAGGAAAGGTGGATACACATAAACATAGAGATGGAAAAAAGTCTGGGTCTAGTGGCTCATGCCTGTAATCCCACACTTTGGGAGGCTGAGACAGGTGGATCAATTGAGGCCAGGAGTTTGAGACCACCCTGGACAACATGGCAAAACCCTGTCTCTATCAAAAATACAAAAATTAGCCAGGTGTGGTGGCACACATCTGTAATCTCAGCTATTCGGGAGGCTGAGGCAAGGGAATTGCTGGAACTGGGGAGGCGGAGGTTGCAGTGAGTCGAAATCATGCCACTGCACTCCAGCCTGGGTGACAAAGCAAGACTCCATCTCAAAAAAAAGAAAAGAAAATGATAGACAATGGGGACTGCAAAAGAGGGGAAGGTGGGAAGGGAACAGGAATTGAAAAATTGCCTATCAGGTACAATGTTCACTGTTTGGGTGATGAGTACACTAAAAACTCAATCCCCACCAGTAAGCGATATATCCATGTAATAAATAAGCACAGGTACCCCTTGAGTCTAAAATTTAAAAAAATGATACTTCAGCAGCTTTCTGTGGGGGGGAAAAAAAGAGTAGTGGTAAGCATGTCATGGCTTGTGTGACCTAATGTTTAGCTTCTGGGAAGGCTTCTTACCCCATCCCTACCTCACAATCCAAAGGATCACATTATATACTCCCATCAACTTAAAATACCATGTTTGATGTAGAAAAAAAGTACTTGCTCATCTTAGACGAATGAGTTTTCTTTATTAAAAGCAATATTTGATAGGTGAAGAGAGAGCAATTTCTGTATAACATCGCTGGCTACCTGAGGGGGCTATGAAGGTACTGAATAAAGAGACAGAGAATTCCTAACCCAAAGTTTACTTGGCATAAGACAACATTTTTTCAGAGTATATATTTGGAAAACATTTGGTCTTAGACACGTTTATCAAAATGAAAAAGGTTTATAATCAATTGAGTTTAGAAAATAAACTCAGGGAGCATTACTAGAAATAAAGAGGGTTACTTCATATTTATAAGACAATCAACTCTCAACGTTGATAAAACAATTAAAAATATAGGTATGTCGTATTAGTCTGTTCTTACATTGCTGTAAAGAACTACCTGAGACTGGGCAATTTATAAAGAAAATAGGTTTAATTGATTCACAGTTCTGCAGGCTGTACAGGAAGCATGGCAAGGGAACCTCAGGAAACTTACAATCATGGTGGAAAGGTGAAGGAGAAGCAAGCACATCTTACCATGGTGGAGCAATAGAGAGAGAGTGAAGCGGGAAGTGCTATACACTTTTAAATAACCAGATCTCGTGATAACTCACTCACTATCACAAGAACAGCAAGGGGAAATCCACCCTCATGATCCAGTCACTTCCTGCCAGGTCCCTCCCCCAACATTGAGAATTACAATTTGACATGAGATTTGGGTGGGAACACAGAGCCAAACCATATCATCTGTAGTAACATAGCCTCAAAATATATCAATAAAAGATTGACAAAACTATTAGGGGAAAAAAGAACATACCCATCCTCACAGTTGGAAATTTTAATATTTCCCTCTCAGTACTTGATCGATAAAGCAGACAACAGTCAGAACAAATATTGATTATTTGGTCAATTCAATAGCAACCTTGATCTAATGATCTGCTCTATATAGGACGTTATGTTTAGCAACTGGAGAATACACATGAGTATTTTAGAAATTTTGAAATATTAGAAGTTGTTCTAATGACCTATTATTGATTTCTACCTTAATTGTATAATGGTTAAAAATGAAGTCTTTCTACTAAACTCTGGTGAATTTCAAACTTGGTGATTTTCAAAGTCAATTTTCATGTCCTGCGTAAGCTTGAAAAGAAGGTCAATATAGAATATTTATAGCCAGCTTTGTGAGAAATGTATAGTTAGAAACTTTTATATTAGAAGCAAAGGATGAATGTTACCATGCTAACATCCATTTTAAGGGGCTAGAAAAAGAAGAGTAGAATAAACTTAGGCATTTTTCTTTCCCTTAATGTCAGTGATTAGAGAATCACTGTAATTCTTTGTTGAAATGTCATAAGACGAAAGACCCTGAAAATATGATGTGATATTATGACCCACTCCAAAAAAAGTCCCCCAGTGAGCTATGGTGGTTTCAATAATACTGCTTATTCTTTCAGAAGGCTGTGGGAATGTAAGGGTGGGCAGGACTAAGCTAGGCTAGAGGCTGGGGAAAAGAGCTCTCTGAAGAAAAAGGATTTAAACTGAACTCTCAAGGGCAAGCAGGATTAATCTAGCAAAGAACCCTTACTGTACAACTCTGAAGAAGACAATCTTTCTGCTGAGAAGTTTGGTTCCTCTTTTCTGGATTCAATAAAGTCTGACACAGAGCTCAGAGAGAACCTTGCCTGGCAGGGACATGGAAAAGCTGACCAGCACTAACCTCTCTTTCTCAGGAACAAGGTCTTTTCTGCCTCTTAACTGCTCAGAATTCATGAGCCAAAGATGTTTGTCTCATTAACCTCATGTTAGGGAGAAGAGGATGAAAATGAGTTGATCAATCAGGACTTTATTTCCTAGTAGCTGATTATAATCATCCAGATACATATGCCTGATTGAAATTGTTCATGATTGAAGATTGGATAGTTGAAGCAGGCTGGTCTCATGGAAGTTTAATCAAATGTTTGATGCAGTGAAAAATGTACTGGACTGGGAGGCAGGGGACTCCAGTTCTTGTTTCTAGTTCATCTACAACCAGCTATGCGATTTGGAGAATTTCCTGTTATCTCTGTATTGCCAGTCTACTAATTTGAAATGAAGGGGTGGGGTTTCATAATCTATGAGACACTGTTGAGCTGACTAACATCTCTACTTATCTTCACTAGAGGGTGAACAAGACCTCCTGTGCTTTGGGTATTGGGTTTTGGGCAATCGAATGGCAGCGGTGATAATGATAATAGCACTAAAAATAGCTAACCACATTCTGAGGGCTACACATTTCACATGCCTGACTTCATTTAGTACTCACAATAACCCTATGAGGTAAAAAATACTCTTGGCCTCATCTTACAGTCAGGAACCTGAAACAAAAGGAAGTAAAGTAACGTGCCCAAGGTCATGTGCTCATAAAGCATGGAGTCAGGGGTGGACCAATCACACAGGCTGACTGCACATAGCAACCACATACACACTACCTTGCCATCTGAGAAGGTGCTTGGGGAGGGAGGAAGCGGGGACATGAGAGAGACCACCACCAAGTGAAAGAAGGAAATGGAGTAAAAGATAGGTTGGGGCTATGACACACTTCATCTGTTTCCCAATTTGGTTTAAGACAGGCCATGACAAGCCAGCCACATTGCACACCTCCAAGGGCATTAGCCACATCCACACAGAGTGTGTTCTTCAGTGGGCAGGTATGTGCAAACCTACCCCCAAAGTCCCAGGAAGCTGAGAGGCTGAAGAAAGAGGCTGGCATATTTAGTGTGGCATATTTCTCAAAAAGAAACATTTAATAGGGACTTACAAACAGAAGCCATGTTTGTGTCTCAGGTGTAGGTGAGACAAGATGGTGGATCCCATGCCGTTACTCTCCAGACCCAGGGCTTATATACCATAGAGAAAGGTGACTCAGAATGGATGTCTAGGATGACTGAAGTATAAAAGCATTAAGACTGTTTGACCTGAGGGCAGAATTTATGGTAAGTACCTGCTCTTACACAAGGAACAATAGATAAACTGGAAGTCTTAGAGGCCTTCCCAGAACAGGCTTAATTGAAGTCAGTGTGGTAGATCAGCATCCAAGATGGAGTTGCTTTGGCCTCCAAAGAGTGCAGTGTGAATGGCGCACTCTGGAGTTGTCCAACATGCAGCCCTGGGCCAGGTAAAGTAAAATAAGAGGGGCAGCATCTACCTCACCATCTCAAAATCGCTTCAGTCCTTTCTTCTCACTGCTGGGGTGAGACTCAACCTACTCTAAATTTATGTGAGGTAGATGTAGGAGGTGGGAGGTGGAAATCAGCCTTCAAAAAGATAAAAGTTTAATATGCTTAATATAAACCAGAAAGTTTTCTAAATTTAAAGCTCATTTATTCAAGAAAAGATATTGATATTAATACACAAAGATACATATGAATCTGATTGTTTCAGATCTACTAGCAGAGAGAATCTTCTTTCTGACCCTTTCTTCTTTTCTGTAGCTCAGGATATTTGGAAGATGTATACAAACTCTTGGCTTTATTTGGCTTCTTTCCCCAAGAAAATGTTGATCTTAAACTCTTATAGGACCATAGACCTTTCCCTTTGTAGTTTAGGCAGTTTGCTGTCTGAGTAGATGATAGAAATGGACGTAGAAATTCTAAATTAGTATATAAAGGGGATTTGAGTTGAAGGAGAGGTGATTAATAACGGGATCCTGGAGTTCTGAGATGATTGTTCTCTTGTCAAGAAGAGTATTTATTTCTTGCTTCTGCTCAAAAACAGGAGAGACCTATTACTAGAATCTTTGAGGCCCTTGAGAAACCAATGGGCTTTGACAAGCTACGCTGGTTTAATTGGAGTCAATATTCTTGTGGTTATGTTGATTTGATTATATTATCATGCCTGTTACATCATGATCCTGTTGAAGGAACAGCCTTATGCAGTTAACTTTGTAACAGGAAAAAATAAATGTAATTTACAAAATTAGGCTTTCATAAGAATCATGTCATTAAAAAAAGAGAATCAAACATGTCAGAATTTTTCATTCGTTCTTTTACAAAATGGTGGATAGGAGGCAGGACTAACTTGTAGCTCCCACTTGGATGGACAGAGCAGTGTGTGGAGACTCACATAGTGAATTTTTGCTCCAAGAACTACTGCAGGAACATACTAGGAAAGCCGAGAGAATCCACAAACCCTTTGAAAGAAGCAGGTTGCTGTTGCAGGCCTCTGGAGACAGCTGAAAAACTGTCCAAAGTGTGAAAGTGTGAAAGGGGAATTGTCTGCCCTCAAACACACACCCTCACTGGGGAACTTGGAGGTCCAGATCATGGGAGGATTTGATCTTACCTGGAGCTGAGACAAATTTAGTGAGCTGAGCAAAGTACAGGGGTAGAAGAAGCAGAGGGATGAGCCCTGTGGGGTCTTTATGTCCCAAGGGAAGCCGTTTCTGAGTTTGTCTCACAGAGGTCCTTGGGGAGGGCTGCCAGCGGAACTGAGAAAAGACCACAGGGAGAAGGAAACTTCTAGCTGAATTTGTAACAGTTTTCACCGAACACAAAGTTTCCTGGAGAGAATCTGAGGGTGTGTGGAGGGGTGTGAATTTGGAATGCAGACATAGCACAGAACCTGTAGCAGGTGGGGAGACGCTAAACTTGAAAACCCTGCGTGCTTTCTCAGCCGTGAGACTGGTAGCCCGGGGCAAGTTCTCAGCCCTGTTCACCTTCTGCCTGGAAATAAACTTGGTGCTGTTGGGGTGGGGGCACAATGGGAGTGAGATCAGCCTTTTGGGCTGCAAGGGAGCTGCGTGAAGCCTGTAACTGCTGGCTTTCCCCTTTTCCCTGGTGACCTGGATGATGCAGCAGAGGCAGCCATAATCTTCCCGAGAACATAACTCCATTGGCGTGAGAACCACACCCGTACCCCACAGTAGCTGCAGCAAGCCCCACCTAAGGAGAGTCTGAGCTCATGTGTTTATTTATTCATTTGTTGATAGTTCTACCAGTAGAGTGCAGTGATTAAAGGTATTAAGTTTGGAATTTAACAGCTGGACTTAAATCCCAGCCTTCAACTTTCTAGCTGTGTGTTCTTGGGCAAATGATTTAATCTCTTGAGTTCAGATTTTCTTAATTGTAAATGGGATTAGTAGTAGTACCTATCCGAACCCCCCTTTGCAAAGACATAACGGCGGGAGAAGTCTAATGTGGCTGACTCCATCTTACCTCCAGCATCACAAGCTAGCTGTCTTCACTCATTCCTGGGCATAGACCAAGCTATCCATGGGAGGAATTTAGTTTATAGTTTAACTTGGAAGAAGGGTGATAATAGTCCCTTTCTAAAACTCACCCCCTCCTTGCTCAGGGACCAAAAACTAATGAAAAAGCCATGAGATTAGGATTAGGGGAGGAGCCTGAACTCTGCTAAAATGTAGGCATAGTTTCTATAATCCCTTACTGCTCAGGAGTCATGTGGCCAGAGTTTACAAGATTTATGACTTCCCCAATTGCTTCTATAGATAACATCACTATTGTAGAACCTAAGGTTGGTCTTTTGAGATGTTTTTTAGATTTTTGCATTCTGGGAACAGGCCTAGACCTGTGACTCATGACTCATAACTTACCCAGTCCTGTGGCCCATACTCAGAGGTAGACTTAGTGTATGAGGATCACTTTTCACACCCCTATGATTTTATCCTCAACCAATCAGCAGTACTCATTCCCTAGCCCCTACTCACCAATTATCCATAAAAACCCTAGCCTCTGAATTCTTAGGGAGACTGATTTGAGTGATAACTTCCGTCTTTCTGCTTGGCTGCCTTGTGTTAATTAAATTCTTTCTTTACTGCAGTATCATAGTTTCAGTGAATTTTTTTTTTTTCTGTGCAACAGGCAGGGAGAACCCATTGGGTGATTACTTATCTCCTAGATCCATTATGAGGATCAAATCAGATAATGATATAGTAAAAACTCAATAAGTGTAATCAATTCATATTAACAAAATAATAACTTTATCTAACCCAGATAAAAAAGCTCAGTGAATAATATAGAATTTCAAAAATAAAATAAATATGTTTTATTTCTATCAAGGTTTATTTCTTACTTGTTTGGGATTCTGACAAGATTACGGCTTTGAAGCTTAAAAGTAAACATAAACACACACACACACACACACACATATATACACACATATGTATAATACACCACCCCTAAATAAAATTTACTTTTTCACCACAAATGAAATATTTTCCACTTCTGCCTAAAAGAATACTGAATGATCCATTTTGTTCTACAGAAGAGAGAATATATACTTTTCAACCACCTTCACTATTGAATATCCTTCTAGAAGAACTAAAAGCTTCTCTTTGTTATTGACCTAGGTATAGTGTGTCAAGAGGTCAGATGACAGCGTGTGTCTGCCCCCTTATTTGATTGTCTACTCATGCTGAAAAGATGTACAAAAAGCAGCATCTTCCAAAGTTGTAGAGATGGGAAGAGAGATTAAAGGAGACTCTCACTGATTCATACCCAGGCTTCCATATTGGTTTCAATTTTGAGTAGTGATTTTTTTCAGTTCATATTGAATCCTGCCTTAAACACAAGCACGTGCACCAATATTAACAATAAACACTAGCTTAGATAAATTGAGTTCTTATTGTGTTCTGTGCACTATTCCAATATCTCTACAGGGGTTTCCTTATTTAATCCTCATATAGAGACACCAAGAAAACACTATTATTATCCCTATTTAATGGATAAGAAACAGACTTAGTGGAGTTAATGACTTGTTTAAATCACACTGCTGATTGTCCTATTCATCAAATTTATTGAGCACCTAATCTGTGAAGGGCTCTGTGGAATCTGAAGATAGGAGAGGTCCCCTTGGAGCTTGTAATCTAATGGCAAGAAGTGAGGCACTTTTTGTCCCCTTGGAGCTTGTAATCTAATGACAAGAAGTGAGGCACACAAAGTATACGCCCTATGTGACAGATGGATGCCATGGAAAGAAAGCTTATTCTTTCTTATTCTTTTTCTCTTTCTATAAGTTTTAAGTCTCCAAATAAAACATCGTCTTTCATGTGCATGTACCTGTAAATATGTCATTGCCTCTACTTAGACTGTGTCTTCCACTAGTCCTCTTCTCCCTTCCCCCTGCTTTTTTCCTTTAGTAACCCCTACATGTGCTTTGAGACTCAGCTCAGAGGTTATGTCTTTCAGGGAGGCACTCTTCAATCTGGATTGGTTGCTCCTTTCTGCATTCTTAAAATGGTTTTGGAAACCCTACAAAGTAAAAGTGCTGGGCGTTCACCCAGGGTGACGCAAGTACCAAGACCTTTCAGGGTTAGACCATCTTGTAGATAGGCTTTGAGTGGCCTTGAGGTATGATAGAGTGCCCTATTGGAAGAAGTGAGGGTTAAACACTAAGCCCAGTTTTACCACTAGAACCAACTTTGTAACCTTGAACTAATTTCATTTAACTTCTTTGGACATTATAAATGGGAACAAAAATGGTAACCTTATCTTTAGGTATTTTAAAATACAGCTGTAATTTTCAAATGAGATAATATATACATGGCTTGTTAGTATAACTTTTTAAGAAAATTTTAAGATAATTGGGAGCCATTCCCGATTATCATGACTATTATTTTCAGATCTTGACTTTGAAGGGATGAATCTAAATTATAAAGTAGGCAGCCGCAGATGAACAAAAGAACAAATAGAATACTCTTCACATTCCGCTCTACCTGTCATGTCTTCCTTTATTATAAATTATTTCAGAAGTGCTCTGTGCAATCTTGTTTCAAATATCTCAGATAATAATTCCCCCATCACTTGTGTGTGAGGGTCATCTCAGAGGCATATTAACTGCATGGAGGAGGACATCACTTTTATATTTTTGTTTTGTGAACAAATCCAGTGAAGTTGACAAAATCCTCCCCTTTTCCTTTTACATATTTGTGAAGGACAGTGCACAGGAGATGTGACAATTTTGGAGGCACAGAGTGAGGTTCCAAAATGAATAATCACCTCTTAGCCCTCTGTGAACACTGCTGCATCAGGAACCTGTGTAAACAGATACACTTGGGGAAACACTGCCTTTTCTCTGCCAGTTAATAGCATTGTTACTGACTTAACTGGCATCCAAGTTTTTTCTTCGTTGTTCATTGAACCATTTTTTTTCTGTAAGATTTTCTAAAGAAAATGAAATGGAAAATAATAAGGTAAGATTCCCAAGTGAAAATGACTTTAACTTTAATAATATTTTCATATCATAAATCAGTGCAGATGAAGAAATAAAATAGTCAGTCTTTTATATAAAAGTGCTTTCTATAATCATCACCTGAGATGCCAAAATTGTTAAACTCTCAAAGTGTGCAAATAGCCACTACAATGACCTATATTTGAAAATTTGGGGATCTTTGAACAATTCAACCAACATTCTCTGCTTGGCTATTACTATATCAATAAAAATAATGCATTGCATGGATTATAAGTTTGTGTTTAAAACCTTTGCCTTCATAAATTTCAGGAGGTGAATGAATTTGCCTAAAACGTTCTGTGTTTATCACAGAGAACATGCAGTGTGAATCCCACATTTTGTAAAAGAGAAAACGACAAACTCTTTCACAGCACAGAATAAAAATGAAGAAAATGATACAAAAGTGTGGCTGCAGGTAACCCCGTTTTCCTGGGAAACTACTGTGATTCTCTCATATTTATAAGCCATCTCCTAGGAGGAGATATGCAGGATGAAATAGTTATTAATTCTTATGGTCTAACAAAGAGAGGAAAAATGTCTCATAGGGCTTGAAAGAAATATCCTAGTAACTTACTGTGGAATTGGATTTGAGATAAGGTGAGTATGTCTCAGATCCCATGCACAGGTATTATTATTATTTTTTCTGAACTACTAAAATAATTTTTTATAAGTTGGTCTTGAAGCACAGAGTCCAAAGAAAGCATTAGATTTAACCCCTGTGTATAAAGAAGGGGTTGTGCCAAAGACATTGTGATGACTTTGAAAATACACAAAATATCATGTTATCTCCCTTGTCTTTCACCAGACAAGGTTCTATTTCTCAATCTTGTCTGTCCACATCCAACTAGACAACTTACATGAAATGCTAATGAGATCCTGAAAGAAATAAACAGAGCAATTTCATATTCAGTGCCAAAAATTGGTGAATTTTAAATTCTCTCCTTATCATATTGAACAATGACCTTGGATAAATTGCTCACTGCATCTCACGGTTCATTTTTGAAACACAATATAATGTGGAGCCGAGATTTCAAAGGTGCACACCTCATTCTCCTCCATCGCATGGCTCTCTTCTCAGAGAGAGAAATGGAAACATTGCTTATCAACAAAATGGACTGGAGTTGGCACAGGCGTCAGGCCTTATTTTCTATTCATGATATACAGTAAAGAAAATGTGCTTTGAACCAAGACAGAGTCTTAGGTTCAAATTCCTACAGTTTACTGGCTGTTTACTCCAGGCAAGGTGCCCAACTTCTTTGAGTATCGGTTTCTGATTTAGGAAACAATAATTCCTGATCTGCAGAGTTATTATAAGAATATGAAACAGTGTACATAAAATGTCAATGATTAGAGTCACTCAAAAAAATGACAGCCGTTCTTGTTTCTATCTATGAAAGTGA
The DNA here is from genome assembly GCF_029289425.2 of Pan paniscus. Taxonomy (NCBI): domain Eukaryota; kingdom Metazoa; phylum Chordata; class Mammalia; order Primates; family Hominidae; genus Pan; species Pan paniscus. The sequence continues at coordinate 104,454,080 of NC_073258.2, forward strand.
TTTTGTCTAACAAATATTCATTGTGTGCCTACTCTGTACAAGGCACTGGGGCAGGCACTGAAGCTAGTAACATTCGAATAGAACATAATCACCATCCATGGCCTAGGAAAGGAAAAGTTTCATAGGGTACATCTCCTCCTACCTTATGATATGTGCCATGGTGGTTAATATTACGTGTCAACTTGGCTATGCCACGGTACTAAGATATTTGGTCAAACATTCTTCTACATGTTTCTGTGAGGGTATTTTTAGATGAAATTAACATTTAAATCAGTAGACTGTGTGTAAAGCAGATTATTCACCATAATGTGGGTGGGCCTTATCTAATCAGTTGAAGGTCTTAATAGACAGAAGACTGACTGTCCTTGGGCAAGAAGAAATTTTGCCAGAAGACTGCAACATCAACTCTTCCCCAAGTCTGTGGCCTATCCTGCAAATCTTGGACTTGCCAGCCTCTATAGTCACATGAGCCAGTTCCTTAAAATGAATCTCTATCTATCCATTTATCCAGAGATAGATACGTATTTCCATATATCCATATCTATGTGTGTGTGACTTATACATGTACTTTGATATTTTCTATTCTAATTTATTAGATTAAATCTTTTCTTGAAAAATAATTGTTGATTGAGATCCACTAAATTTGGGTTTTATGATCCACTAATAGGTTGTGACTTGCAGTGTGGCAAAACACTTTGAAAAATGATGCGTTTCCATTTAAATATTGCACCTACTTCCCACCCAAATTTTGTTGCATTTTATTCTTAGTGCCATAAAAAACAGTTTTAATCTACTACTTTTGAATAAATTATTCTAGAAAAATGTGCAACTTATCCTCAGAAGTTTTATTATAACTTTGTCCCAATTTGAATAATTACCACAGATAAAATATCCAAGGGTTCATTTGACCCTGCTTATTAATTATGGAAACATAAAGCTAAAAAATAAATTACCCTGGTTTTATCTGTTGGTCATGATGACTCCATAAGTTGCATTTCCAATAAAGCAAAAATGTTCCATTTTTTTGTTACTCCTAAAAATGAAACATTGGGACTTTTCTAGCCTTCAAAGTATTTGTTAACAGAAATGTACATTTGAAAAGTAAAGTGAGTACAGTTAGCTTTCTGTATGTATGGGTTCCACATCCATGGATTCAATAAACCATGGATCAAAAATTTTCAGGAAAAAAAAGGGACAGTTTCATCTGTACTGAACATGTATATAGAACTTTTTTTGGTCATTATTTCCTAAACAATGCAATATAACAACTACTTACATACCATTTACATTGTAGTAGGTATTATAAGTAATCTAAAGGTGGTTTAGATTTTACAGGATAATGTGTGTAAGTTATATAGAAATACCACACCATTTTATATAAGGATTTGAGCATTCATGGATTTTGGTATCTGCGGTGGTCCTAGAACCAATTCCTTGTGGGTATTGAGGGATGCGTGTACTCCCAATAGCCAAAGCTGGAATGATTTTAGCAACAAAGTAAGTATATTGGACTATAATTTAAAGCACAAAATAGATAGCCACAAGTCCATGATGCTATAAAAATGATTGGATAAATACATAAATGAGAGAGAAGAGATTAATCTTCTTTACAAATGAATTCCAAATAATTTATGTATAATAATTTATCAGGAACTAGAGCTTAGTTCCTCTGCACCTCTTCTTACCCCTCACTTCAGCCCCCATTGAGTGTGGGCTGCACTTACTAACTTGCTTTCAAAGAGTAGAATATGGGAAGAGCTAGGGCATAGGGTAAAATCACAGTAGGGAGACCTGGCAAATACTGTCTCATCAAGGCGATGGAAGTTATCATCAGCAATTAGTCATATTGATAGTGTGCATTCTTGACCTGCTATACTGAGAATGGCACTTCATTTCTGTGTTTTTTCTCCCAAAACTCATGACTCCAGGATAGCCATGAGAAAGATATTGATCAAACCCAAATTGAGTGACATTCTGCAAAAACTTTGATCAGTGCTCCTTAAAACTGTTAGGTCATCAATAACAAGGAAACTTGTTGTTTCTGAGAAACTGTCACAGATCAGAGGAGGCTAGGGAGATACTGACTCAATGTAACCTGGTACTTTGGATAAGAACCTGGACCATAAAAAAAATATCATTGAGGAAAAAAATTGATGACACCTGAATAAACTGTTAGGTTGATATTATTATGACATCTGAATAAACTGTTAAGTTAATAGTAACGTACCAATGTTGATTTCTTACTTGTGACAAAGGGGTCCTGGTGGCATAGAACAATAACAGTAGGGGAAACTGTGTAGGGCTATATATAAATACTTTGTACAAACGTTGCCACTTTTCTGTAAATTTAAAACACTTCTAAAATAAAAAAGTGTTCTTAAAATAAAATAAATACAGTTACATGAGTCACAGGGAAATGTACTAAATGCAAATAAAAGAATGTAATTTGAAAGTGTCAGAAAGTAGTGGTTGAATATATTTGAATTTCTCTTGTTCTCCTTGTGCTCCTAGGGGAGCAATTCTTTGAGGTTTAATTGCCTTTAAACACTTATGAATTATATATTTAAAGACTATTGCATATCTGATTTTATGCCACAGAAACATTTTATTGAGTAAAATTGCTTATTCTATTAAAATTAAATCATTTTATGGATGATATTTTTCAAAATCTTTTTTGAGATAAAAGGAAAATTCAAAAAGCAATGATGATGTGTTATTCCAAAAAAAGTACCTGTGATTTTTGTTTCAAAATATCAGGTGTTAATTGTCATCATATTTTAAATTTCATTTGAATATTACTTTTCTATTGTAAACTTGTGCTGAATTCCTGTTGCATTTTTTTCTAGGAGAGGGAAAAGGAAGAGTTAGCTTTGGGATAGGAGATCAACACTGTCTTACATACTTAAAGACTCTGCTTAATGACATCCTGAGAGTCATCAAGAAGGCTTGATAGAGATAACCAAGATTTATATATTTGATTTAGTTACATTCAATGTAAAATTATCTTGCTCTTCTGAGGCATTGAGTCTAGACACTTCTCATAATAGAAAAATCCTTATTACTCTATTAGACATGAATTACTTTAGACAGTTTTTTCCAAAGTTCCATTATTAGTGTTGTTGCTAACTGACTGCATTAGTCTAAGGATGCTAATTGCTATAATGTAATCTCCAAGCTTTTATGGCTAAATATAATAATGATTTATATCTCATTCAGGTCACAGCCAGTGCAGGTCATTGGGGGCAGAAGGTTTGCTCCATGTAGTCATCAAGAGTGAGGCTTCTCCCACCTAGTGTTCTGCCCACTATTACATTGGCAAAAATAGACACATGGGAGAGACCAGGAGTGTTTGTCCAGGCCTCCATTGCAGAGTCCAGGGGTATGCTGGTAAGTGTTTAATAATCAGCAGTCAGGGAGGAAAAATTTTTAAAGCCTTGATTTGTAGCAATTACAAATTTCCATGGTGCATATATATCTCCCATGGTCTATCAGAAGCTATTCACAAAGTATCAGGGAACATGAAACTGGGAAAAGAGGTGCATGTTCGGCACAAGCCACTTTGAGTTGGCTCCAACCCACCACCAAATAGTCCCTCCCTTCTGCAAATAGACACTGAAGAGAAATTTGGATTAAAGCTTCTCACATTACACATGTATTGTTGTTGTATGGGATGGTTGCCATAATCAGTTCTGAAGACAGTACTTTGCATAAGTTTAGACTAAGGTGCCGTTTATATCATATCTGTGTGACCCATGTCCCAATTTGCATAGCAGTCTGTGGCAGATCTACTATGGAATAATGCTGCTTGATCAAATACCAAAAGAGCAAAAAGAGGAAAAAAGAAAGAGAAAAAATGTTTTCTTTCCTCATGAAGTAATAACATCTAAAATGAAGATGAATGCCACTCAAATTAGGTGCCATTTTTGCAAATTTTGATGGCAGTTTATATGGCCACTAGAATGGCCATTAAAGCACATTGCAAATTATATCACTGTATATAATGCTCCATAAAATAAATTTCTATGGATTAAGTCCAAAATTTCAGTCATTTGCTTGCAAAAATGGCCACTCAGTTTAAGATACCATACAAATTATGTTCAGGCATTAGGAGCAAGTGGTTATAGCAGCCGTGTCATTAAGCCCATCCACAACTTTATAACTCAGTTTACATGCTGCATAACACCTTGTTTATAAATTAGTTTCCTGGCAAGAATTTGTAGACTTCAGGATGACCTTAAAATTTATATACTGATTAGGAAATAATTACATACCATATGTTGCAGGGAACATGAAAATGAAAGAAATCACACATAAGCTTAGGTTAGGACAAGTTCTAGAATATTTGATACTGTTCTTTTTGTTCACATCAACATAGCTAAGGAGTTGATCCTTCACCTTAAAAATAGGAATGACTCTTTTGATACCCTACATACCTCCTTTCCAATCCAGTCATTTAAGAATATCAGGAATAAGGGATTGGAATTGGTTGGCTCATGCTTGACAGAAAAGTTGAGAAAAATAATTGCTAGAAGCTAAATGTAATACTTTCTTCTCCAGAGTCCCTTGACTCTAAAAAGTTTGAATACCAATAAAGCAAATTAAAAGGTGTAAATTATTCCTATAGTTCAATGTTTATGTAATGAAATTTCTTAATATTATTCTTTATAGTATTTTGTATATATCTAAACTTAAAAGGCCTGAGAATACCAAGAAATAGAGGAATATTCATCTATATTAATTCTTTTGTGTTCTACTTTCCTTTTTACTTTCAAATCTTTAATTAACCTGGAATTCATGTTGAAAATTATGAAGGTTAATTTTATGTGTCAACCTGACTGACCACAAAGTGCCCAAATACTTGGTCAAAGATTATCTTAGGTATGTATGTGAGGGTGTTTTGGATGAGATTAACATTTGAATCTGTAGACTGAGTAAAACAGGCTGTCCTTCCTAATGTGAGTAGGCCTCATCCCATCAGTGGAGGGCCTGAATAGAACAAAAAGTCTGAATCTCCCTTACATGAGAGGGAATTTCCTCTTACTTGATTGCCTTATGGCTGGGACATTGGTTTATCCTGCCTTTGGACTCCAACTGAAACATCAGCTTTTCCTGGGTCCACTGACCTTTGGACTGAAACTGCACCATTGGCTCTCATAGGTCTTCAGCTTGCCAACTGCAGATCTTGGGACTTGTTAGCCTCCACAATTGTGTGAGCCAATTCCTTATCATCTCTCTCTCTCTCATGCTGTGTGTGTGTGTATAATAATTAATAGATATCTAATTGTGCACCCCACCCCATGATTTAGTCAATTGTTTCAACATTATGAAAATCTTTTTTTTTTTGAGACAGTGTCTCACTCTGCCACCCAGGCTAGAGTGCAGTAGCACGATCTTGGCTCACTGCAACCTCTGCCTCGCAGGTTCAAACAATTCTCGTGCTTCAGCCTCCTGAGTGGTTGGGATTACAGGTGCATGCCACCACTCCCAGCTAATTTTTGTAATTTTAGTAGAGATAGGTTTTCACCATGTTGGCCAGGCTGGTCTCCAACTCCTGACCTCAGGTGATCTGCCTGCCTTAGCCTCCCAAAGTGCTGGGATTGCAGGTGTGAGCCACCATACCCAGCCTAAAATCCTCTTTCAATATTGACTAAATACTCACATGTGTTTTGACTTGATTCACAGATTCATATTCTCTTCTATTAATATGTGTCTATCTATAACTTTATCAGTAATACATTATTTAATTATGGTCATTTGATAGATGTTTAATATCTAGTAGTGCTTGTCCAAATCAGTTTGAATATGTTTATGCTACTACAATGAAATAAAGATGGGAACTGGGCTGAAGTTAGACAAATAGTATGCTTTTCAACCTGAAAGTCAAAGACAAAGAGACAGCTTTTCAATCTTTTCCTTTCTTTTTTCTCTTCTTCCTGCCTACCTACTTGTTTGCCTTGACTACAACAACACTCCCCCAACTAACAGCTTAGACGTTTATGCTCCTGGAAGCCCTGTTGGAAAACCATCTTCTTAGACTTTTATTTGCCGTCCCAAGGTATGTTTTTATTCTTTGTGTTTTCACAAATCTTGGCAACAATTTAAATGGCATTGTTAATATCACAACTTACCTAATGCATTTTCAATGTCCTCTTTAATTCTCCCAAACCAGTGGAAAGGCAAGATGAAAAGAGATTCATAAAATTGCTGTGTATTATGTCACTTCCTAACTGAGTGGTTTATTTGCTTACTAAATGGTCCTACATTTATAGTCAATCATCATTAACAGATAACACATCAAAAATAAACTTCAATTTCACATTACAGAGGAGGTGATTCCAATTTGAATGTTATTTATCATAAAGAATATGTTACTAAACCCAGTTTATGGAAAGATTATGCCATTTAATTTACTTTTAGAGAGAGGAATATGCTTTCACGAGAAACCGCATTAGCTATTAGAAAAGTAATGTAGCTGTTGGTCTGCACCATTTCCAGCAAGCATGGGTACATTGTGTTGACAAAAACAGCTGGATTTTTTTCTAGTGTGATCTGATAGAAGGAGCACTGGGCTGGTAGTCAGGGTTAGGTCAAGGCAAGGTTCTAACTAGCTGGGTGACTGTAAAGAGATAGTTACACAACCTCTCAGGGCCTCAAGTGTTTTATTTATAATATGAAGTGTCCAGATGAAACCTGGGATACTTATATGACCCTATGATCAAGAGGAGATGCTTTTATTGTCCCAGCTTCTCTAATATCACCAGGGAAAGTGGAAGTGGCTACAGTAAAGTCATTATATAAAGAACAGGAGGAAGTAGAGCTTCCCCCTCGGCCAACCGCAGAGATGTGAGTGTATGTGTGTGTGGTTGGGTGCAGGGAGGGAGACAGTGGTACCAGTTTGAAGACTTACCAACTAAGACTTCGTGATATTTAGAGTAGATGATAACATAGTTAAAGCTCAATTCAGTTTATAGGAATGTTACATTATTCAGTTTACTTTTAGAATGAGAATTATCCTGAAGCTGTAAATTCCTTGGGTGCAGGGACTGTGCTTTGACCACTCTTGAATAGTGACTGCGCATGGCTGAACTTGTGAATTTTGACTGACGATGGCTTACAGATTATCCTGAGCAGTCTCCATTTTAACTGTTTTATCCTATTAACAATTACACAAAGTCATATTCGGTCTAAGTAACAGAGACATGAAGGGAGGCTTTTGCTTTTATGTTTGAACCATTTCCACTGTTCATATCTCCTCAACTTGAATGTATAAACCTTTAATGTCTGGTTGGTGGGATTATGAGCCATTTTAGCTTTTCTCTTTCTGGGGCTCAGAAAATGATACTGCAAAGTATGACACTTTGGCACGCTGAGTACTTTGAACAAAAGGAGATTGGAAGGCCCAGAAGCAGCCTTAGAAACAAAGTCTCTCTCTGACCTTCTCTGGCCCTCCATTTTCCCGTCCCTCCATCTCCCCTAAAGTGAGTCATAGAAACCAGAATTCCTCTCCTCCAAGGCAGGTCACAGATACTAGAACCCCTCTCCCCTAAAGCAAGACATAAAACCTAGCAAGGTCATTCTCTCCCTTCTCCCTTGAAGACCCTCATTCCACAGGGGTTCTGCCCTATACCTAGGAGGAAGGAATGTTATGCAGAGAGACCGAGAAGAATCTGGACATACAAGCCTTGCTGGGTTTCTCAGTCTATTACCATTAGATCAGACCCTTTTGTCAATCACATTGCTACATGGTTGTCCATTCTTCATTGAAACTAAGCATAAAAGCAGACAGTTTTCTCTAGGTCTTTGGATCTTCATTTCTGAAGGCTCCTGTATCACACAAAACTTTGGTTAAATAAATTTGTTATGTTTCTCTCTTGTTAACCTGTCTTTTATGATAGGAGTGCCAGCTCTGACCCTTATGATGGACGAGAAAAGTACCACACCTTTCTACCCATATACTCTATTTCTTTATATTCAAAATAATAACTATTAATATTATATTATAAAAATTTCATTCTGTTGTCAAATCATGGGTCAACACTAAGTCTTGATTTTAGTTCTGAGAACCTGATTGCCCTTTTAAGTTCATTACTGAATATAAAGTTCTATGCATTTAAATAAAGGGCACCACTGGAAGCAGCAATTACTGCATACTACCTTAAACAGGTTTTGGGAGATTTAGGAGGGACAATGCCGATTACATCTGATTAATTCTGGCCCAGAGGAAAGTTTATGTTTTTATCCAAGAATAATTCAAGACCTCATTCACACTCATCAATCATGAGCCAAGTATTATACCAGGTGCCAGGTATATAGAAACTAAGATAAATGTAGTCAAGAACTTCATTCTCAGGAAAGTCTGTTCCCATTAATTATTCTTTTTCCAAATTGTGGGGAGTCAAAATTTGTGCATCTTCATGTATCTGCCTGCCATTTCAAGCTGGATCAATTTGAAAGTGGGCTTTAAGGAGCCTGTCATACTTTGATTCCCTTTCCCCACCTACAGGCACCCCATTCTGGCCTGCTATCTGAAAAACGACCTATCTCTGAAGGTCTCTTCATTACCGTCTGATATGGTTTGGATCTGTGTCTCCACTCAGATCTCATGTTCAATTGTAATCCTCAATGTTGGAGGTGCGGCCTGGTGGGAGGTGATTGGATTGTGGGGGTGGTTTCTCATGAATGGCTTAGCAACATCTCCTTGATGCTGTCCTCAGGATGGTGAGTGAGTTCTTATGAGTTCTGGTAATTTAAAAGCAAATTTCTTCTGCTAGCTTTGGAGTTGGCTTGCCCTTTTTTTTTTTTTTTTTTTTTTTGTAGTTCCTGTAAGTGTGATGTTATAATAGTTCAGTAAGTTGAGATCTTTCTGACATTTTGATGCAAGCATTTAGTATTGTAAGCTTTTCTCTTACCACTGCTTCAGCTGTGTTCCAGAGATTCTGATATGTTGTATCTTTGTTTTCATTAGTTTCAAGTAATTTTTTGATTTCTGCCTTAATCTCATTGTTTACCCAAAAGTCGTTCAGGAGTAGATTTTTTTTTTTTTTTTGAGACAAAGTTCCGCTCTGTCACCCAGCTTGGAATGCAGTGGCACGATCTCAGCTCACTGCAACCTCCACCTCCTGGGTTCAAGCGATTCTCCTGCCTCAGCCTCCTGAGTAGCTGGGATTACAGGCTGTACCACACCAGGTTAATTTTTGTATTTTTAGTAGAGGCGAGGTTTCACCATGTTGGCCAGGCTGGTCTTGAACTCCTGACCTCAGGTGATCCACCCTCCTCAGACTCCCAAAGTGCTGGGATTACAGGCGTGAGCCACTGTGCCCGGCCAGGAGTAGGTTGTTTAATTTCCTTGTAATTGTATGGTTTTGAGCAATCTTCTTATCATTGATTTCCATTTTTATTGTGCTGTAGTCCAAGACTGTGGTTGGTATGACTTCAGTTTTTATTTTTTTTATTGTTTTTTTTTTTAAATTTGAATTTGCCGGGAAGTTCTTTACGGTCGAATGTGCAGTCAATGTTAGAGTATGTGTCATGTGCACATGAGAAGAATGTATATTGTTTTTGTTGGGTGGAGTGTCCTGTAGATGTCTCTTAGGTCCTTTTGGTCAAGTGTTAAGTTTAGGTACAGAATATATTTGTCAGTTTTCTGCCTTGATGATCTGTCTAATACTATCAGTGCGGTGTTAAGTCTCCCACTATTATTGTGGTTATCTAAGTTACTTCGTAAGTCTCTGAGAACTTGTTTTATGAATTTGGATGCTCTAACACTAGGTGCATATATATTTAGGATAGCTAGATCTTTTTGTTGAATTGCACCCTTTATCATTATGTAATGTCTTTTTTTTTATCAGTAAGGAATTTAAGGACAAAAGGGAAACTAGTGGCTATGATCTATGGCAGTTCTGACTCCCTTTAAAAGATTCCTGGAGTGTCACAACTTGGAGATACCTTGGTCTATACCTTTTCTTTTACAGGTGCTAAATCCGAGTCTCACTGTGGTAAAATGACCTGCCTAAAGTTCTTTTTCTCAGGGGAGATCCCCTGCTCACTCTGCCTCTCTTGCAGAATTCTCCTTCTCTCCTTTGTGCTCCTGCAGCACCTTTTACGCCAAATGCTGGACCTGGGATCCCTCTGTGGCTTAACATGACACTTAGGTATTTGTGTTACCCACCTAACTATAGACTGTCTGCTCACAGAAACCACATCTGAAAACCTGTGTTTGCCATAGCACATGAATCCCCATATTTCTATAGCCAAGAAAGTTTATTTTATGGTTATTTAGGAAGTCTTTGGAAAGCCTAAAATAATGCTATCTTAATTTAGAGAATTGCTTGGAAAAGTGGCATAGGCAGTTTCTAGGTAGAGAATTGCATGTAACCCTTTATGAGGCAGGTGACTCCAGAAGAAGACATCTGTTACCCTCTATCCTCTGTCCTTGTGCTGTTTTTTCTCAACTTGCAGATTTTCTCCCTCAAGGAACTATTCAGGTAATGATAATGTGAATAATACCTTATAATTGAACAGACATTTTTCATAAAGAGACAAAAAACTTGCAATGGTTATTGAGAATGGATGAAATAAGTCACCCCATCATGTTTGCTGCTTTACAATTTCAATAGCTCCGAGCAAGCAAAGCTCTTTGTTGAAATATAATACAAATTGCAAACAAGCAGCAGCAGCAGCAGCAGCACAAAAATCCCCCCCATGTCAGAGGGACGCTGGCACTTCCAGGAAAAAAAAATGCAGTTTCTCAAGCTATTAATCTAAATGACAACTACAATCTCTGTTGAAAATCCTTACCCAAATAAGGATTGTTTTAATGCTTAAAACATTAAGCAAAGCACTCTTCATATTTATATATGTTCTGAATCCTATAGGTCTACTCTCAATGGACATTCCATTAAAATAATAAATCAGTTTTAAGATTATATATAGCATGTTTATACAATTAGCATTAGTAGTAATAATAATTAACCCTTATTGAGAAATTACCATGTGCCAGGCCCTAACTGACTTAACCATTACAACTAATTACATATGTACTGATGTTATGCCCCATTTCATAGACTTAAGAGATAGATGCAAAAAAAAGGTAAAGCTTGCCATAACTTGCTAAGGCACATGACTTATATGTGGTAAAGTTAGGAGTTGAATCTCGGCCAGTATTAGCCAATCATGTTGTTTTAAATTTTGCAGTATCCACATTAAATGAAAAAGAAATGGGAGGTGTTATTAATTGTGATATTTTGTTTAAGTCAATATAACCAAAATATTATTAATTTAACATATAAACAATAAAAATTATTAACAAGATATTTTACTTTCCTTTTTTTTTTTTTGAGACAGAGTCTCCCTCTGTCACCCAGGATGGCGTGCAGTGGTGTGATCTTGGCTCACTGCAACTTCCGTCTCACGGGTTCAAGTGATTCTCCTGCCTCAGCCTCCCAAGCAGCTGGGATTACAAGTGCACGCCACCATGCCTGGCTAATTTTTGTATTTTTAGTAGAGATGGGATTTCACCATATTGGCCAGGCTGGTCTCAAACTCTTGACCTCAGGTGATCCACCTGCCTTGGCCTCCCAAAGTGCTGGGATTACAAGCATGAGCCACTGCGCCCAGGCTTACTTTCCTTTTTTTGTAATGAGTCTTTGAAATCTGGTACGTATTTTGCACTTATTGGATATCTCAATGTGGGCACTCAATTATCCTTTGAAATACTTGATATATTTTGATGTTGTAAAATTTATTATTGAAGATGTAGATTCACATACCCCAATTTTTTCAAACATACTTGAAAAAATCCTGTGAGCACCAATAATTTAGGATTGCTGAATTTTCTAATAATTGAATTGAGTATCTTTAAAAATTTATGTGTAATTAAATTAAATAAAATTAAAAATTCAGCTCCCCAGTTAACACTAGCTATAATTTAAGTGTTCAACAGTCCCATTTGGTAGTAGCTTCCATATTAGACAGCACAGACACAAGTTGTCTTCATCGAGAACCCCTGCTCCTCCAGCCTTGGCAACATAACAAGACTCCATCTCTTCCAAACAATTGAAAAAATTAATTGGGCATGATGGAACACACCTGTTGTCCTATTTACTCAGGAAACTGAGGCAGAAGGATCTCTTAAGCCAAGGAGATTGAGGCTGCAGTGACCTAGGATTGTGCCACTACACTTAGCCTGAGAAACAGAGTGAGAGCTTGTCTCAAAAAAAAGAACCCTTGCTCTTATCTAATAAATAAACAGTTAATAAATAGCTACTGAATTAATATTGAACCACTATGCTATGCTGTCTCAAAGGAGACAATGAGAAGGCACCATTTAATTGCATTCAGTGTTCATTTGACATTTATTTGTCAGAACTAATATCACCTGATATTAACGGTTAAAAGTATAGGTTCTAGAGTCAGACTGGGCTGGGTTCAAGTCTTGGTTTTATTACTTATTAGTTAAGGAGTCTTAGGCAAGATAAAGAAGAAGGCGTATATCTTGCTAACCAAAAGGAACAGTCCAGTGAGCCTCCCAGAAGAAGTTCTGATCCGGGTGACTATTTCACAAAATGTATGAATAAAACCAGAGGATGACTCTTTAAAAACACCATCTCTTTCCTCAAATCTCATGCCCTTAGCATTTGCTACCCTGATGTATATTTATCAGCAGGACTTGCAGGTTCAACACTATCATTGGCAGAATGGTCTTAGAGTAGGCATATAAAACAGAAAAGCAGGCGGACTCTGCTCCTTGCTTAGCTCTGCTATTGAGACATAAACCTGTACAACTTCTCAGAGTCCTTGACCTGCTTTCTCCTTTCTGTCTCTTCACTGTATGCAGATTGTGTGAGTATGCAAATGACTCTCAGTCCCAATTCTAGCCACAGCCCTTATCAACCCTTCTTATGTAGACTGCCCAGGTCTCAAAGAAAGCCACCATATCCTGTGAGCACCAATAATTTAGGATTGCTGAATTTCTCCTAAAACCTACAGATAGATGGATGGAATAGCAAAGCTCTCATGTGCATGAATCATATATGGGCTGAACCTATGGGAGGAGACTCACTGGCATATAGACTATCCTAGCAAGGGTGTGCATCAAATACCTCTAAGGATACCAATCTAGAAAACGAGTTTCCCCTATGGAGAACAAGAACCTGAATGTTCATAGCTCAATGGTATTGGCTTCCACTGATGTAGTGCATGCTGTTTCTTGGATCTCCTCATGTTTGAAGGTAGAATCTTTCGCTTGGTTGCTTGGATCTTGCTTTAATAAGATCCTTATACTAGATCTAGTCCACAGAGACTGCCTAGATAGCCTACAAGAAGAAAGAGAGAAGGAGGAGAGAGAGAGAGAGAGAGAGAGAGAGGGAGAGAGAGAGATTGATTCTGTACCTACCGGATGATAAATGTAACATCATAGGTAGCCGCCTAGAGGTACAGTAGTCCTTTATTCAAAGGAATGCATTTTGAGGTAGAGTGTGTGTATGTGTGTGACACATGTGGCATATGGAAGGTATGATGTCATATTAATAGATAGGTTTAGTCTATATGAGCCTATATAATTGTTTCTCGTATATAATCCTATTAGCAATATAAGCAATTTGAAAGGGTACTTCTGATAGGTTTCAAGCCAGTGGAAATAATCTTAAGTGATACACTGTTAGTCTTTGACCCCTCCATACTTTTGGTTGCTTCTCATCAATGCCAAGTAACTTTTGGACTTGAATAAAATGCCATAGTGGGGTCACTGTACACTGACTCTGATATCCTGGGGGCCAGATGATGCAACTCAGAAGCTCTGGCAAGTTAACCCCTCCTGTGGGGAATCTTGATCAAAGGAAAACAGGAGATGAGAGGAGCTCGGGCAGATAAACTCCCTTCCCTCCTCTCTTTCATGGACCAATACAATGTGTATTTCTTCTCTGCATATCTTGCATGCCAAGAATACATACCTGCAGAGTGGCTGGCTATGTCAGCAGCTTGTTGTAAAGCAGTAGCCAGTGTGGTCACGTGGCACATTGCATTGCTTTGCATCTTTGCTTCCCTCACTTCTGGTTTTCCCTCATCCTCAGTGCCTGTGGCTTGGTTCTCCAACATAAAGAGTTATTGCCTTAACCATGCCTCAGGCTCTGTCTTCTAGAGGACCTGAGCTAAGACCTAATATAATGTTCTGCTCCCAGTAAAGGTGGCACTTGGAGTTTTCTCCTCTATACTATGAGCCATTCCAAACATGCCCTCATTTTCTTCACAAGCTTTTGGCAGAGCTTTGGTATACTGTGATCTTAGATCACATAAAAGGGTGGAGATGGGTAACAACCTAGGCTGTTTTGTGGGAACCTGCAGTGGCTATGGGGAGAGAGAGGACATTCTGATTTTTCTGTTCATTCATTCCATTTGGCTTCAATATAATCTGGCTGCAACGACATTAGGGAAAAGCAAGATGGAAAGGAACATCCATAACGAGGTACAAAGAATATGAGGCACACTGTGTCCCTAAGTAACCTCACACCACACTTCAGAGCTGCTAGGTCCAGCTTTTTCTAATAAAAGTGGAAAGAGAATACCCAAAGCCATATTTTTGTGCTCTGTTATGAAAGCTCCCCTAGAGGCGTCACAATCAGACTGTGATTGTCTTAACCACTGTGAGTGACCTTAATCACTATGAGTGACCTATGATTGTCTTAACCACTACGAGTTTTCATGGTCCAGGCACTTTTAAAATATATTGCCACATTTATTCTTCATAACAATACTATAAGGTAGACCCTAACATTGTTCTATTTTCCAGAGAAGGTAATAAAGTCAGAGTGCGCTTAGGTAACTTACCTACGTTTATTCAGCTAGCACAACTGATATAGCCAGGATTCGAACCCAGGTCTTCAGATTAACAGGGTGGGAGTGGATAACCACCAGGCTGTGTCCTCTATATTATATTGCTATGAAAGTGTTGTTCCCAAAATGGTGCAGCTGCTTTGTGTTTCTCTAACTTATGTAAACTGATGTTCTCTTTCTCTGAAACACTTCTTTTTGAAGACCTGGCACAGTCAACACCTGCTCTGGGAAGGCTGATGCACTTCCCAGTGTCTGGCCTTTGCCCCATTGTATGAACCCCCTCTCCCCACAATCCCCTGAGTATCACCAACTCCAGTCTGTGTGTAAAGAAATATTTATATAGATGGTTTGGGACCATAAAGGAATTTGTGCACTTGTAGAGGTGGCAAAAGGTATTGCAGCATAGCCAGAAACGAATATTAGCTACAACTGTCCTTAAAAGTGTCTTGGCCATTCCTGATCTTATGCTCCCTTTGCACACAGCTCAGGCAATACTCTATGGTATTTCTCAACTCCAGCAACCACCCGGTAAATAGTGTTTCTTTCTTCCACGTGGAAATGTCATATGGAAGCTCAAAATTTGTCCTTCTTCATTGTGCAAAGCATTGTGGTTCTTGTGGCTAACACGAGGCCCATATCAGGACTATTTTCCTTCAACCAAAATGGCCCAACATACTGTATTTTTCTAAATAAAGTTCATTTGCTTTTCCTTTAAAAGGAAATCTGTTTTTGGTTTTTAAAGCAACTTTTATTTTTCTGCATGCTATGGATGAATGAATGAAAGCATACGTGAATGATCAAATGTGTAACAAGGTAGATATTATTACTTATTGAAAATTCTCCATGAGGATTTCTGGTAGAAAAGTGGTCAGCTTGAGAGAACTAGACTGCTGAGGCTGTTCAGAGGTCTTCTGTCTGTGAGGAGTCAGTGGGGACCGGGCTTGGAGCTTCCAGAGGGACCCAGCATGGCTGGTGAGTAACAGCAGAATTGCAAGGGGCCACTTCCAGTAGGAAAGTGGCTATAGACTAGGGAAGGTGGAAAAACGATACCTGCTGTGCAGAGTGTGAGAACTGAGGAAGAGGAAAGTTAGGGAGAAAACTGGAGTGTGAGAGAATTGGTTAGAAGGGGAAAGAGCTTTATATTTTAGTAGTGTCTCCATGAGTCATAAATTAGATTTCCTTTAATATTATTTAAGTGAACAGAGGCTGGAATTTTATTTAATTTCTGTATTTGCTAGAGTGTGTATGCATGTGTTTTAAGGAAACACAGGCTTGAAACTGAATCCTGTTGGGCTAAATGATTTATTTCATTTACAAAGGAAATGGTAGCCAGGAAAACTGGGTATATCATATATACACCTTATAATTTTGTGCAAATTGCATTACTTCTCATCACATCTGTAAAATGTGTCTGGTGCCTACTTTACAGAATTACATGAGGATTAAATGGACCACTCTGCAAAGTACAGATTATCAAAATAGTCCGACACTGGTATACTTGGGAAAAAACTCTCTCTCAGACTGTGCAGAAGTATTAGGCACTTTAATATGTGTGTATATATTTATATGTATGTATGTGTATATATGTATTTTTGTATGTGTTACAGGTATGTGTGTGTTTAGTGTGTGTGTTTTATGTGTGTATATACACACACACATATATAAACACACACAAAACACACATATACACACACATATATATACATACACTCACACATATATGTAAGGTCCTCTGAGCTGGCCGCACCACAATCAAGCCATCGTGACGTTCCTGCGCCCTTGTGAATGTACTGTGTAGCATTCCTCCCCACCCTTGTGACAATACACCCTCCCTGCCCTTGTGAATGTAGTTTGTAACATCCTCCCTGCCCTTGAGAATGTACTTTGTAACATCCATCCCCTGCCCACAAAAAAAAATTGTTTCTAACTCCACCACCTATCCCAAACCTGTAAGAACCAATGATAATCCCACCACCCTTCGATGACTCCTTTCTCGGACTCAGCCCACTTGCACCCAAGTGAATAAACAGCCTTGTTGCTCACACTAAGCCTTCTCAGGTGGTCTCTTATACATAACAACATATATATACACACACACATACATACATATATATGTGTAACAACATATATATATACACACATACGTAACAACATAAATATATACATGCATACACACATATATATATACACACACACATATACATGCAGTATATTACTTTCCCAAGCCCAGAAGTTCTGTTCCTTGACCCTGAACTCCGTAAATGTAGCCAACTGATTATGTCAATGCTCTGGGGTGCAGTGTACAATCCCACAGGGCAAATCTCACTCTAATCCAGCTCATAGGGCATGGACATATAAATAAGAACGACAATTAGTTAATTCACAATGCCAGTGGTAGAAAATCCTATCTTACTCTGAGAACAGTATTGTCTTCTGCAGATAAATTAATATGAGAAGTTGATTTATGACGGGATTTATGATGTATTTATTGGGTACAGAGTGTGGCTCAAGTCTTTAATGATGTCAGGCTAAGATGGCTAAATGCTCAGCTCTACCTTAGGGATATACCAGCTATCAGGACTGAATGGCTGGATTCCTTGGTCCCATTATGGAACAAACACTAATATTTACCCATTGACTTCCATGGTTCTATGCCCCAGAGACAGTAACCCTCTTTTTGATGATCACATAGTTTTCTTTTTTTTTTTAAAAAAAAATGTATTTCATTTTTAAATGACCTCAATTACACGCTAATAGAATGTGTGTATCTGTTGGATACCGTGCACTTTCTCAAACCTCAGAATCAGATTGGACACTGCCACTCTCATTTTCTGTCCCACAGTGATTTTCACAAAGCAATTGTTTTTTATCAGAGCTACTGCATAAAAACCAAGTTTGCAAAGATATGACATCATCAAAAAGAATGTAGCAATGTTTATTGTTGAAAGTGTGGATCTCCAGGAACTAGCAGTTGACATTGTTTCTGACAAATTGCTGGTTTCCTCTAAAATTTAAAATACCCCTCTTGCACCCATATGAGTTTGCTGTGCCTTCCCAGGGTGCCATGGCACACACTGTCTGGGAATTGTATCACATTCTTTTTTTGAAATAATGTTGAAATTACTAATTAGGTTTTAGCCAAGTTCTTTTCTCTTCTTCTGAAATTTTGCTTTAAATTGCTTTTATCATATCTCTCTTATCAATTCTGGCATTTCAGGATTTTCTTTACTTCCAAGTTGGGAATAGAGGCATCTACTCTATATTGTCACATAGGTGGAAATGAAAAGGTCATAGAATGGGCTGGACTTAGGAGACCCGAGACCCATAGCCTAGGAGCCTACACAGGGATAGCAGAGCCATATGCGGTGGTGGTGGTTTGGGCTTGGGGTTAGATATATGATGATTTGTTAAGAGGAGGCAGCTGTTAAAGGTGTGTGATCAATTATTGTTTCATTGATTTCTCATTAATGAGCCTTCACTTTGTTTTTGTTTTGAGACAAAATGAACAGGCACAGAAAAAGTAGGTAAGATCTTACATATCCACTTAGTTCATACTGGGGGTCGAATAGGGCAAGGATATTGCAGACAGTTCAAACTTAGTTGATCAAGGAGGACTAATGGGCAGCCCTTTCTCAAGTTTGAGAGATGAAGAAGGAATTTGTGGGCTTCATTCCTTAACTTCCTTCCCCTATTCTATCAGCAGAGACTGACAACTCGGCATATAGAAATAGTCCTCACTTAATGTCATTGATAGGTTCTTGGAAGCTGCGATTGTAAGTGAAACGATGTAAAAGGAAATCAACTTAACATAGGCTAATTGAAATAAACTAGAGTTAAGTTCCTACAGCATATTTCTGGTCACAAAATCATCACCCAACCTTCAAAATAAAGACCAAAACACTTCCAATATTAAACAATGAAATAAATGTGAGCTACACTTTTAAGAAAGATTAATACAAACAAGTCAGATAATTACTTGCCCAACTGTTCCAGTTCAAGATTGTAGGTGGTGACCTACTGTGGAGCCTATCCTGGAGGTTCAGGTAAGAACCAGTCCCGAAGAGGCTGCCATCTCATCCCAGAGAACCCTCACACACACCCACACCACTCATACTGGGACAATTCAGACATGCCAATGGGATGCCAGTGGCACGGCTTTGGGATGTGGGAGGAAACCAATGCAGACATGAAGAGAACACGCAAACTTCACACAGAAAATGGCCATGGCTGGGGAATTGATTTTTTTTTCTCATCGAGGTTATAGCAAAACATCATTGAACAGAACAATCTTATATACCTGATGTATAAGTGCTTTTGTTTATCCACATTTTTTGCACTAATTTTCTCTATTGGATCACTCCCATCAGCAGGCAAACATTCCAGTTTTCTATTTTAAAATTAACTTCTCTTATGAGTCCACTTTTTCCTTTAGTTATGGAACCAACCCAAATGCCCATCAATGATAGACCGGATAAAGAAAATGTGGCACAGATACACCATGGAATACTATGCAGCCATAAATAGGAATGAGTTCATGTCCTTTGCAGGGACATGGATGAAGCAGGAAACCATCATTCTCAGCAAACTAACACAGGAACAGAAAACCAAACACTGCATGTTCTCACTCATAAGTGGGAGTTGAACAGTGAGAACACATGGACACAGGGAGGGGAATATCACACACCGGGGCCTGTTGCGGGGTGAGGGACAAGGGGAGGGATAGCATCAGGATAAATAGCTAATAATGTGGGGCTTAAAACCTAGATGACGGGTTGATAGGTGCAGAAACCATCATGGCACCTGTATACCTATGTAACAAACCTGCACATTCTGCATATGTATCCCAGAACTTAAAGTAAAAAAAAAATTCCCAAACTTTTCACAATAATCATCTTGACCTTTCCCTGAATAACCATCATACCACCAATCCAATGTGAATTACATCTTTTCTTAATCTCTCAGTGTCATTTGGTCCAGTTGATCACTCCATCCTTGAAATGCTTTCGTAACTTAGTTGCTCTTGGTCTACCTTGTCTACCTTCTCCCTCAGCAGCCACTTCTGGATCCAGATTCAGTCTGTTCCCAAGGAGACCATGGTTGGGGCAATAAAATCTAAGGACTTATGGAAATAAAGAAGAAAATTTAAAGAGCCAGGTTTCTCATGTGCTTTGTTTTCTTATTTCTCCAAATTAAATATAAGTTCCAGTCATGCAGGGACCTTGGTTTACTTGTTCTTCTCAAGTTACTCCACCCCCTAAGGACTGTGCTCAGCACACTCTAGGCATTTGAGAAATACGGTTGAGTTAATGAATGTGCAGCTCTCCCAAGAAATTACTGTCTTTGACTCAAAAGACCAGAAGAGTTTCTTCACCAAAAGTCCCTTGGAATCTTTTATCACTCTTCCTTTGGCATATTCGTTTGCTGGTCTGGAGATGCTGCTGATCTTGGTTCCTTTGGTCTTTCCGTGACTGCTACTGGATTACAATGTAATGCTTTTGGCCAGATGTGCATTTTAAGCAGCCCCAGTAATACATATTTGATGTTGGATTAACTTGTTCTGACTTGTAGTCATAGTGGCAGGAGCTTTTCTGCTGTTGCCTGCCTTCTGAATATGAATAAAGTGTCTGCACTTTTATTAACTTATAGCAGAGTTATGTTTAACCACAAGAGGAAAGGAACACACCAATTATTCTCTTGTGCAACATTAAGGAAGCATGAATAGAAAACAGCTTTGTGGCATGAGTGACTTGAATCCCTGAATCGGTCTCTGCACACAATGTTTGAAAGAAAGTCATAACTATGTATTCATTAGAGGGACTATAAAATAGCAGAGTGTTAAATTTGTGACCAAAAGGCTTTGTTACCAGTGATGTGGGGTTTATTATCTATCATAGCTAGTCTTATTAATTGGGAAGCTCTTTGCAGAAAAAGAAATGGATTCCATTTCTAAAACTTGCAATTATGAATTCCGTTAATGCTTTCAGCCATCCAGATATTTATTTATACATGTCACTCAATGGGGCAATTTGCAATTCTGGGTAGATTTTGTGACTTAAAGCAGAGTGCTTGTTCTCTACAGTTCAGTAATTCTCCACTTCTCAAAATGGGACAACCACAGGTTTATCCATCTGCTTTTTGTTAAATGAGTCCGAGATGAGGAGACAAATGCTGTATGCTTTTGATAAGACAGGCATGGTTCCATTAAAAATAATCTTTTGAACTCCTATTGAGTGGAAGACACCTGAAATAGAGCTTTTAGGGGAAGGGGAGGAGGATGAGTAAGGTAATTCTTGCTATCAAAGTTTGGAGTGACCACAATGATGTAGATAGTAAGTTCTTTGGGGGAATTCTTGAACTGATTTCATGAAGTAAGATTTGTGAACCGATGGCATAGGTCTGGAGTAGACTCTAAGGCCTTCCCCGCCATACCACTCTCTCAGGGTCTGCTTTTGTGGGTGGCCCACTCACTGTGCAAAGCTGCATCTGCTGCAGCAGTTCTGGTGCCACATAACATAACCCAAGCACAACCCAAGGAATTGTGTCCTCAGCCCTTTCTGTTCTACTGACTAATCTTTAGCATATTGTAGACCTTTTTAAAAAAATTGCTATTCATAACATATGTTTAGTTTATAAATTTCTTTAATAGAACATTTTAACATTGTTTGAATGGCCACAGGGTCTCATATTACATACTTTTGTTTCATTTCATTTTTCCTTTTATTTTCTCCCGAAAAGAAACAGAACATTGAAGTCTACTTAGAGCCAAAGATTTGGTCCTGGGCATTGTGGTTGCAGATACTACCTTTATCAAATGGCTCCCTGATATTGGCCTCCCACTTTTAGACTTGTATGAAATAACAAACTCTCCAAATTATTTGAAAATAGCCACAATTTCTTTTACAGACATTTATTGGCAATTGGGCTCTCTCCGTGAAAAGGGAATATTGAGAAATGAACTTCAATGCTTCATTTTATTATTTACTTCAAGGTAAATAACTCCATTTGGAAATTACAATGGTACAAATATAGTGAAGTTAAGCTATGGGTCTTACTCTGACCAGGGTTACGTTGACAAAAAATTATGCTTTTAAAAGCATTGCTGTTGAAAAGAAGGCCACAGTAGCAGAGGAGTCTGCTTTTATATAAAGAAGAGAACATTAGATTTGGAGTCAGATGACCTAACATCTTTGTTCGGGACCTTCAATTAGTAACTTATTTTTTCCAAGTTTCAGTTTCCAGTGTATAGGATTGGTGTGAAATAAAATTTAAAAAGTATTTTAACATATTCTGTGAAGTTCTATGCTAGTATGGAGTTATACATGGGCTATCTTAATTGGTTTAAATATATCTCTCTAATATATGGCTTCAAAAACTTCAGCCAACTGAGATTGATTTCATATGATTTTTTAAACATACAATTTTATTGAGGTGTAGTTAACATACAGTAAACCATACATATTTGCTGTAAAGTATACAATTTGCTAACTTTTGAGACATAGACACGTCCATTAAATCATTGCACCATCACTACACATCCGTTACCCCCAAAGTTTCCCATGCCCATTTATAGCAGGGATCTCCTTTTTAGCACCTCCCTCATATTCTTAGATTTGGAAAGTTTGTATTGTATGCTGGTTCCAGCACCTTTGATTTTCTAAATTATGTTACTTTGTCCTGTGTTTTTTAATTTGCCACAGATCAAATAATGACACTGTTATTCATAATGTCATAATAATTTGTCTCTCTCTGCCATAGAAGTTCCAGACAATGAGTTTTATCCTTTTCAGTGTTGACAGGGTTCCTATGGTAATTATGCAGGTGACTTCTCTCAAAGGACATTTAATAGAAAATGGGATGATGCTGAGCATGTGAAGATAGAATTGACAGAGACCTTAGTACATCCTCTCATGTTTTACTCTCTAGATGTAAAGATGCTTCTTTATGTTAGAAGCAAAGAATGATGGTTGATTATAATTTCTAAAATCACCCTGCTAATTTTAAGAGGGAATAATAACTACTAACTGGAAAAGCCTTATTTTTTTTTTTTTAATTTTTTTGAGACAGAGTCTTGCTCTGTCGCCCAGGCTGGAGTGCCACTGGAGTGCAGTGGCGCAATCTCGGCTCACTGCAACCTCTGCCTCCTGAGTTCAAGCGATTCTTCTGCCTCAGCCTCCCGAGTAGCTGGGACTACAGGCGTGTGCCACCATGCCCGGCTAATTTTTGTATCTTTTTTAGTAGAGAAGGGATTTCACCATATTGGCCAGGCTTGTCTAGAGCTCCTGATCTCGTGATCCACCCACCTTGGCCTCCCAAAGTGCTGGGTTTACAGGCATGAGCCACCGTGCCCAGTCTTATCTTTAAAAAAATGTCAATTTGAGCATTATGAAGGTAAATACAAATTCAGCAATAAGATCATATTTATTAAGTTATGAATCCTAATGTTTTATGGGAGTTTCCTTAATTCATAGGCTACTTATGTTAGAGTAGTCAGGAACCTGGGCTTTGGAATCACATAGATCTGAGTCTTACTAGTGCTAGTGCAAGCCTGGACCAGTGACTTAATTTTGGTGAGCCTCGATCTGTTCACCTGTAAGATGAGGATACTGATAGCACCTATGTCATAGAACTGTTGCGAAAATTAAATTGGTTGATGTGTGCAGGCCTAGCTCAGGACGCAGAGCAATCATTTCATACATGTCATGAAGATGAAGATGATTATCTCACCGTAAAATGTATATCAGCATACAGCAAATATATACGAGATTTTAGTCTAAAGGACTTTCATTAATTAATCAAATATTTATTGGTACCTACTATGTCCCAGTTCCTTTCTAGTCATGGATGATTAAAAGCACTCAGATTCTTTCATCTCAGGGCTATGCTCTGGTGCTACAAAGCCCTCAGAATTTGTCCTCGTTCCCTATAAGACCATAAGTGGTTTCCCATGGGGAACTTTTTGGGCAGTGTATAGATAGCTCAGAGGAAACAGAGTCTTCATGCTTTAGCCTGAATTTGTTTTATCTATCATCCCTTTCCCTGTGTAGTCTATGTATTATTTATTCCAAATAGGAATTTCATCAATACCAATCACATTTAGAGGCAATTTTCATACCTAAGCTGGGCCATTCTGTATGAATGAAGGAATGCAATTAAAAGTCCAGAGCCAAAACTCACCTAAAATAGCTGTTGAAGTAGTGTAAAGTGTTGTAAATCTTTCAAGCCCCTGCTCCTGGATGGTTTGGGGGACACAGGGAGGAAGAACCAACTGAGCACTTGATCTGATCTTTGGAGAGAAGACAATTATTGCTTATGGTTAAAAGAGATGATATGAGTGTGAAAAGGGACCCCAAAAACCACACCCACACATTGGATGGGCAGTTTTAGTCTTATCCTACATCTTCAAGGTCAGGCTGCCCCAGAACCTGGGTTTTTGGAGGACATTTGTGGCTCATGTGTACTGAACCCCAAGCAATTGAATAATAATGATCTCACAACCCCCAAGCAAGGCACTTAAAAATTATTATTTACTTATTTTTAGAGAAAAGGTTTTGTTCTGCTGTCCAGGCTGGAGTGCAATGGTGCGGTCATAGCTCACTGATCAAACTCCTGGGCTCAAGTAGTACTCTTGGCTCAGCCTCCCGAGCAGCTAGGACTACAAGTGCATGCCACCATGCCCTACTCTAAGTTTTTAGTCCTGAGGTAGCAGCTCTTAAGCTTAGCTGCTGCAGATTAGAAAGCTGAAAATAACCAGAGAGGAAGAGTGTTTGAGTCTAGACTGTGTTTTCTTTTCAACCTCTAGTTAGAGATGTCTTTCCTTCCCTTTCCTCATTCCCTGCTAAGCAGGAGACTTTCAGTGGGATTCAGAGATTCATTCAGCTAAAATAACTGACAAGTATTTACTGGCCACCTAATAGAGGTTGGGCTCCAGAGATACAGTAATAGGAAAAAACAGAGCTGGCAATGTAGAGTGAGGAGACATCTGTGAAACTACAGATCTAAGTTGAGATTATATCAATGCTTTAAAAGAAAGGCAGACGTCTTCAAAGAACACACAATAAAGGAAGCTAAACTTAGCCAAGGATCAGAGGAGGCTTCCAGGAGGAAATGACATGTGAACTGATATATAAAGAATAAATAATAATAGCTGACATTTATTCAGCTTTACTATGTGTCCGATATCATTCCAAGTAGTTTATAGGTATTGCCATGTAATCCTCACACAGCATCTTGAGGTGATACACATATGTACATCATGTGTGCATGGGTATGTGTATGTATATACGTTTACATGTGTGTGTGTATAAATGAATAGATAGATGACCTCTCCAAACCCCCAGGTCTGGTCCTTGACTCTGAAGGTGTAGCCAATCAACTATGTCCATGCTCTGAGCTGGGTGGGTCCCATCCCTCAGGGAAAATCTGGTAGTTCTAGTTAGGAGTTCCACATTTTGTACTTTCTGTGCTGTGAGTCTTTGCGCAACTGGAATTAGAAACAGAGATAAGAGTAACAGTGGAAAACAGAAATTACCTTTTCAGCTCTGTTTATTTCAGGCTAGAAGCAACCAGAGACTCTTTACAATTTGCGTATTAAGAATCTCAGCAAACAGCCACATTAATGTAAGAAATAGACAAAGAAAACTTGAATCAAGACATAAAACCAGTATGGCAAAGAGATTCTGGAATAATACCAGGATGAAGACATTACCAAGACATTCCTAGCTAAGGCAACTCCCAGTACTCAAGTGAGGGGAAACTGGTGGTTAAAACTAGGCCTAGACCCTGGTGCTAATTTTCTACCCAAACCTTTAGCTTGACATATAGACAGATGTATGACCTAGTGACGTTTAGTAAATGGCCTCAAGTTTATTTTTTAGATGGGATTAATT
Organism: Pan paniscus; assembly: GCF_029289425.2. Lineage (NCBI taxonomy): Eukaryota > Metazoa > Chordata > Mammalia > Primates > Hominidae > Pan > Pan paniscus. The sequence goes on from NC_073258.2 coordinate 104,479,795, forward strand.
CATCTCAATCAATATTTTCAGCAGCATGAGTGAGGCCTGAGAGGCACACACAGTCATTAGGACTGTGACCACCCCACCAGATGCTCCAACAGGCAGCCTGGAAGATACCACCCGTCATGCGCTCACATGTGTCTTTTTCAGCACGAGTAGCACAGTACTGAGCACTAAGCATTTGGTGGTTCTTTATATTTAGACCACCAAATCGTGGGAAATGACTGTAACATGGAAAGAGCCTTTCTAATGGCATTGCACCATACAAATGTTCAGTGTGATTATTATAATCTCCATCAACAGAGTTGCTGTGTAATGCTGAAATGATTGTAGAACATTCCTATAGAAAAACCCTCTTACCTCTGAGCCTCTTTTCACCCCTCCTCCATCCCTGGCAGGCTATTTATGTGGTAATGCTATCTTTTGAAACTCTAATGCGCAGCAGTCCAGGTCGATCAAGCCACCTTTTAGCTTTTGCCGATTTGCTTTGAAGTTGACACCAAGGTCAGATATTATTGTTATTGCACAGACTCAACACCAGGGGGTGATCACAGCACATCACACTAATGACCTATGCCAGACAAAGCTGAGTGCTAACCTCAGGCAGTGCACCCTGAGCAAGAAGCACGGAAGGAGCTGGGCTCACAGAAACTCTGGTCAGTAGAAGGCACAACATGCAAAGAGGCTTTTTAGTGGCACCGCATGGTACAAACGTTCACTACGATTATTATAACCTCAGTGGAGCTGCTGTTTAATGCAAAAGGAGAGAACATGCCATCTCATGACTAAATAATTGCATAGGAAGCAGAATGCAGAGAGTTGTCCTGCCTGTTGCCCCACAGTGCTGGGTGATTTAAAGGTGCCATTGAAACCCGATGGATGTTCCTGTCTTGGTAGCATGCAGCCTCACACACCAACTTCTGTGCTCAACTAATGTATAAATCCCTACAGCTCCTCAAGTGCCAAGAATTCTTCAGGCCAATGGTATTTGTAACTATTGTGACTCTCCAATTCCTGGAAATACTCTCATGGCAAAGCACCTCTTAAAAGAAATGTGAGAGGAGAAAATTCAGTTCAATTCTCCAGAAACTGCTCAGTGGCTGCATGAAGCACTGTTTGTGATTGCTTTTTAATGTTCAAGATGCAAGTGGCTGCTCCTTTGGGGCTGTATTTTTCCGTTAGAAAACACTAATCTCCCTCCTCCTACTCCTCTGAGAGTCTGAAACAAATGTGTTTTAGCTCGTTTTCTGTTTCTTCTTCATCTGCAAACCATTGAGAACATCACATGTTCTAGGATCATATGATAGTGTTAGAGGCAAAGATATATGGCTCAATATTTTCAGTGAAAGTTCATGAAAGTTGATTTCTTTTTATATTAGGTTAAAGAAGCCCTAAATAAAGCATACATATGTCTCGAAAAGCACTTCATTAAGGGGGCTACTGGGATGGAAATGAACCATACATTCCTTTTTTTTCTTTTTTATTTAAACTTTTTGTTCAATTTTGATACATATTGAAATGTGTACAAATCATGAGTGTACATCTCTGAAATTTCATAAAGTGAACACACCCATATAACCACCACCTACATTAAGAAACAGACCAGCACCCCAGCAGTCTTGGGCTGCAGTGTAAATTTACAATTCACTTATTATTTATGGGAAAATGTTGCATTCTTCAGTCTATATCATACTATGATTTGAACACATTTCCTTAGTACAGTCATATGTTATTTCTAGAGGTGTGGGACTGTGAACAAGAGTATCAGCATCACTGGAGACTCCATCAAAACTGTGAATTCTCGGATCTCACCCCTAACCTATTGAATCACATATTCTGGTGGCAGGGCTCAGCTATTGGTGTTTTCACAAGGCTTTCTGGTGACTCAGATATATACTAGAGCTTTAGAAACTTTTTTCTTAGTGTCCACTGTTTAGCCTCAAAATTGCAACTGTGTTCTATGTTTCCTGGGTTGTAACATGTTACATTAGAATAGTGGTGATAAGACCTAATTGCTTATTTCCTTTATCCCTAACCTATAAAATATACGTATCAGCTGTATTGAGGTATGATTCACATACAACGAAAGACCATTTTCAACGTGAAATTCAATGGGTTGTGACAAATGTTTACCATTGCTTCCCTTTCTACCCATTTCCATCTCATAGTCTCCCCAAACTTTATCAAAATTGTTGGCCTACTTATGTCCCTCCTATAACCTGCGAGAAGAATTCTCGAGGACAAAACTGCTCTATTCATCATTGGGTTCCTATCCCTTGAATGGACACAAATAAGAGGCTTCACAAATATTTGCTGAACCAATGAGTGAATAAAACTATGTACATAAAAATAACCCATCAAGAAGACTAGCTGGGTTGTAGGATGTGGGGAATAGGTGAGTCTACAAATCCTGCATAAATTTGAGGTCTAAAGTGGAGATAATTAGACGAGTGGTGTAATAACATGCTGACAGCAGTGGATTTTCCTCTTGGACCACCTGCATGTGTGGCAGACACGTTCGCTGCCCTGTCCGCATTTCCGCAGTCCATCCTGGAGGTCACCTCTGGTCAGTTCCCTTTCAGGCTGAAATGTTTCCTGTGTCTTTCTGCTTCAGGGAATTTTATGGACATCTAGTGTCTTAGTCCACAAGTGGGACAGGTCAGAAGCGTGGAAAAGTTAAAACTACAGAAGGAACTCCTGACCAACGAGGGTCGTTTTTGGTGGATAACTGCCTCGCTTCCTCATCCATGTGGGGGACAGTTCTGAGGTGTGCTCCACACACTTTCTCAGCAGTTCCTACTGGGTTGCAGCCCCAGTTACTTACACATTAAATCCTCTTCTTTGGCTTTCCTTCCTTCCAGCCTCTCCCCTCTGCTTCTTCATAGTACTGCCTGGGTTCTCCTCCTCAAAAACCTGCTTGTACTCAAATCTTTGATGCAGGGTCTGCTTTTGAGAGAACCTAAACTAAGGATCTGCTTTTGAGAGAATCTAAACCCAAACCCTTAAATTTGCCTCTTTCTCACTTTGTGACCTTGAGTAATTTAGTTCCATTTCTGGCATTGTCTATTTGTTCATTTATAAGATAGGGATAATATTACTTATATTTTAGGATTGTTGTATAAAATCCTATTCAGTACCTGTAATATTATAGGTATTTAGGAGTTAACAACTATTTTAGCTATCATACACATCTGACTTCCCTAACTAAGATTTTCCAAAAGAGATGACCCCACGGAGTTAACCCTATAACAGTGCAATTCTTAAAGCATTAGAGGGTTACATGGATGAAAGAACGTCTGAGAGCCAGCTCCTCCACTTTCTCTGATAGTACTCTGGGCTCTGCATGCTCTGAAATTCCTATTTCCCTTCTGGGAAAATCTGGAATTTCACAGAGACAGAGAAAGTCTTTCACTGTCTTACATGGGCTCTCAGGGAATTAGTTCAACAAATACTTACTGAATGCCATTATAGGGGAAGTGCTGTTTTAAGTAGTAAGAAACAGCAGTGCATAAATCAAGTCCCTGCTTTCAAGGAGCTTATATTCCAGGGGTGAGAATTTGGATCATTAAGAAATAATGAAACAAATATATGATAATGAGAAAAAACCCAGGAAATGCAGAATAAAGAGGATAGTTATGAAGCAAGTATCATTCTAATACCCAAACTAGGAAAGGACATAACCAAAAGAGAAAACTACAGACCAATATCCCTGATGAGCATAGATGCAAAAATCCTCAACAAAATACTAGCTAACTGAATCCAACAGCATCTCAAAAAGATAATCCACCATGATCAAGTGGGTTTCATACCAGGCATGCAGGGATGGTTTAACATATGCAAGTCAATAAATGTGATACACCACATAAACAGATTTGAAAACAAAAATCACACAATCATCTCAATAGATGCAGAAAAAGAATTTGGCAAAATCCAAATCTCTTTATGAGTAAAACCCTCAGTAAAATCAACATAGAAGGGACACACCTTAAGATAATAAAAGCCATCTATGACAAACTCACATTATACTGAATGGGGAAAAGTTGAAAGCATTCCCCCTGAGAACTGGAACAATACAAGGAGGCCCACTTTTACCACTTCTGTTCAATATAGTACTGGAAGTCCTAGCCAGAGCAATCACACAAGAGAAAGAGGGCATCCAAATCGGTAAAGAGGAAGTCAAACTGTCACTCTTTGCTGATCACATTATCTTATACCTAGAGAACCCTAAAGACTTATCCAAAAAGCTCCTAGAACTGATAAATGAATACAGTAATAAGTTTCAGGATATAAAATCAATGTACACAAATCAGTAGCACTGCCATACGCCAACCCATTTTACAATAGTTGCAAAAAAATAATAAAATACTTAGGATTATACCTAACCAAAGAGGTGAAAGACCCCTAGAAGGAAAACTACAGAACACTGCTGTAGAAATTATAGATGACACAAACAGATGGAAACACATCCCATGCTCATGGATGGGTAGAATCAATATTGTGAAAATGATCACACTGCCAAAGTCAATCTACAAATTCAATATAATTCCCATCAATATACTACCATAATTAGTCACAGAACTAGAAAAAACAATTCTAAAATTCATATGAAGCCAAAAAACCACCTGCATAGCAAAAGCAAGACTAAGCAAAAAGAACAAATCTGGAGGGATCACATTACCTGACTTCAAACTATACTATAAGGCCATAGTCACCAAAACAGCATGGTACTGACAAAAAAATAGGGACATAGACCAGTGGAATGGCATAGAGAATCTAAAAATAAAGCCAAATAATTACAGTCAACTGATATTCAACAAAGCAAACAAAAAACATGTAGTCGGGAAAGGACACCCTATTGGACAAATGGTGCTGAGATAATTGGCAAGCAACATGTAGGAGAATGAAACTGGATCTTCATCTCTCACCTGATACAAAAATCAACTCAAGATGGTTCAAGGACTTAAATCCCAGACCTGAAACCATAAAAGACATAGAAGATTACATCAAAAAAACCTCCTAGACATTGGCTTAGGCAAAGAATTCATGATGAAGAACCCAAAAACAAACACAACAAAAACGAAGATAAAAAAATGAGACAATTAAACTAAAAGGCTTCTGCACAGCAAAAGAAACAATTAGAGTGAATGGGTAACCCATGGAGTGGGAGAAAATCTATACATCTGACAAAGGACTAATATCTAGAATCTACAAGGAGCTCAAACAAATTAGCAAGAGAAAAACAATCACATCAAAAGAGTGGGCTAAGGACATGAATAGACAATTCTCAAAAGAAGATACACAAATGGCCAACAAACATACAAAAAAATGCACAATGTCACTAATTATCAGGGAAATGCAAATCAAAACCACAGTGCGATACCACCTTATTCCTGCAAGATTGGCCATAATAAAAAAGTCAAAAGATAATAGATGTTGGCATGGATGCAGTGAAAAGGGAACACTTTTACACTGCTGGTGGAAATTTAAATGAATACAATCACTATGGAAAACAGTATGGAGATATCTTACAGAACTAAAAGTAAAACTACCATTCAATCCAGCAATCCTACTACTGAGTATCTACCAAGAAGAAAAGAAGTCATTATATGAAAAAGACACTTGCACACACGTGTTCATAGCAGCACAATTCACGACTGCAAAAATATGGAACCATCTCAAATGCCCATTAATTAGTGAGTGGAAATAGAAAATATGTGTGTGTGTATGTGTGTAAAAAAATATATATATATATATGGAATACTACCCAGTCATAAAAAGGAACAAAATAATGGCATACGCAGCAACCTGGATGGAACAGGAGACCATTATTCTAAGTGAAGTAACTAGGGAATGAAAAACCAAACATCATATGTACTCGCTTATAAGTGGGAGCTAAGCTATGAGGATGCAAAGGCATAAGAATGATACAATGGACTCTTGGGAGAGGAGTGATAAAAGACTAAACATTGGGTACAGTGTGCACTGCTCAGGTGACAGTAGCACCAAAATCTCAGATATCACCACTAAACAACTTATCCATGTAACCAAAAACCATCTGTTTCCGCAAAACCTATTGAAATAAAAGTAAAATAAAATAAGCAATAATGATAACAATAAAAATAGGGCATGAAGAAATTAATTTACATAGGATATCAGAAAGTGTTCTCTGAAAAGAGTATTTCTGAGTGAAGACACAAAGTTAGAAAGGGAACCAATCATAGGATAGCTTCGGGAAGAGCCAGACAGGCTAGAAGAAAAAGGCAGGTGCACATTTCGTGTGTTCCAGGAATATCAAGGAAGTCAGTGAGGGCAGAAGGGAGTAAGCAAAAGAAGAATGGAATGAGAGGCTTTTCCCATCTCTTAAGGCAGCAAGGACAAGATGGCCTGGGGCTGTGTAGATCACAGGATGGGCTTTGGATTTGATGTAGAGATGGAGAGTCTTGAGCAGAGGAGTAACATGATCTGAATTAGGTTTGAAAAGGATCATTCTGGCTGCTATATGGTGAACAGGCTGAAGAGGCAAGAGCGTAAATTTATAGGCCAGGTGGGAGATCAGAGGAGAGGTGACCATGACTTGGCCCAAGTAGCAATGGAGGTGGTTAGAAAACGTTGCATTCTCCCAGAAGGATGTGCTGATGGGTTGGATGTGGGTTACAAGAGAAAGAGAAGACCCAAGGATTATCTAATGCTTTTGGAATACATAACTGAAAGCCTGAAGATGTCCCTTAATGATATGGCAAAGATTAAGAAAGAAAGAGGTTTTAGGGATAATGCCAGTGTTGAGTTTTGGATATGTTAAGTTTGTAATGTCTATTCCTCATCTTAGCAGGCAATCACATAGTGTATTTATTCATTAAAAGCATGGATTGTAAAGCCCAAGTGCCTGTTTCAAATCCCAGTTTTATCACTAACTTGTATGACCTTGGGATACTTACTTTACCTGTCTGTTCTCAGTGTCTTTATCTGTAGAATAGGGATAATAATCAATCGCAATGAGGATTAAATAAGTTAATGCATGTAAAGTGCTTGGGACTGTGCATTGCACAAAGTAAGCACTACACTAAAACATGTTAAAATATTGAATAGATAGATATATGAGTTCAGAATTCAGAACAGAGGACTGGGCTGTATGTAGCAAGCTGGAGTCATCAGAGCATAGATGCTATTTCAGCCATGGGACTGGATGAGGTCATCTAGGGAGTGAGTGCAGATGGAGAAGGTAAAATCACCAGATATGGAGTCCTGGAGCATTCCAAGGTTTAGAGGTGAAAAAAAGATGAAGGAATTCAAATGTACAAGTTGTTAATTCATTTTTAGAACTTTACATTTCTTGTGAGCTTTCATATTACTACTTGAAAATTCAGCCGAATGATTCACAAAGAGCAGCATTCACTTGAAAATGTGTCTGCAGTGGGGCCTGCAGCAGAACCTATTTTGAAATAACACTTGTCATTCTAGGAAGGCGGCTGGAGTGTCAGAAATGGCCAGCCATGCATTACGCATTTTATTCCCATGAAAAGGAGGGGTAAAGTGGGGAGACGTGATAATTTTTTCAAGAAGAACAGGGTGGCTAAGAAGTGTTAGCCTTCAAAGTATCCTGCTTATGAGACAACATAGGTACTTACATACCACTGATTTCGGTATGTTGCTTTTTCATATATGATTTTATTAACAGTTATTAGAATGACTACAATTATAAAAGAAGACCAGTTTCTGTCTTTTATGGGTGACACCTGTTTTTTATTGTGGTAAAAATATATCTATAAAACATAAGATTTGTTATTTTACCATTTTAAAATGTATGATTCAATGGCATTAATTACATCCATGGAGTTGTTCAACTATCACCACTATCTAGCTCCAAAACATTTTCATCACCCCAAACAGAAACTCTGTAATGCATTAAACAATAGCTCACCATTCCCCTCTTACCCTATCCCTTGGTAACTTCTAACCTACTTTCTTTCTTTATGCGTTTGCCTGTTCCAGATATTTTATATAAGTGGCATATACAGTATTTGTCCTTTTTTATCTGGTTTATTTCACTTAGCAAAGTATACTTTCAACGTTCATCCATGTTGTAGCATGTAGTAGAACTATATTCCTTTTTATACCTGAATAATATTCCATTGTATGTACAACCACACCACCCAGATTTTGTTTAACTATTCATCTGATTTCTTTAAATGTTTGGTAGAATTCACTAGTGAAGTTATCAGGGCCTGGAATTTTCTTTGTTGAGAGGTTTTTGATTATTGATATGGAATTTTTCTTCTTTTTTATTGCAGGAATTTGTAGCTATAAATTTCCTCTGAACACTTCTTTTGCTGCATCCCATAAGTTTTGGTATGTTGTGATTTCATTTTCATTCATCTCAAAATATTTTCTAAATTTACTTGTGATTTCTTCTTTGACCCATTGGTTGTTTCTATATTGTTTAATTTCCACAAGATTGTGAATTTTCCAGCTTTCCTTCTGTTACTGATTTCTAGTTCCATTCCACTGTGGTCAGAGAAGATATTTTGCATAATTTTAATCTTTATAAATTTATTGAGACTTGTTTTGTGGCTTAACATATGGTCTAGTTTGATGACTGTTCCATGTGCACTTGAGAATAATGTGTGTTATGCTATTGTCAGTAGAGTGTTCCATATACAGTCAATCTTCATTATTCATAGATTGCATAATTCCCAATTAGCCCACCCACTAAAAATTGTTTGTAATTCTGAAATCACATAGCTTTTACATTCATTTGAGGACATGTTCGGAGCAGTGAAAAATATGAGTTGTCTGAGACACACATTCTCAACTCAGACTGAACAAGGCATTGCTCTGCCGTCTTTTTTAAGTTCCCATGCTATGAACAAGTGTCCTTTTGGTTATCTATGCAGTGCTATGCTTTTCATATTTTTGTTTATTATTAATGTTTTTTCTGTTTAACATGGTTCCTAAGCACACTATTGCAGTGCTGTCTGGTGTTTCTAAGTGCAAGAAGGTTGCGGCATGCCTTACAGATAAAATGTATGTTAGATAGTCGTTCTTAAGGAACAAGTTATAGTGCTATTGATTATGAGTTCAATGTTAATAAATAATATATATTGAATAAAGTGTCTTTAAACAGAAATACATATAAAACAAACTTATGTATTGATCAGTTGATGGAAATGTTACCAGAGTAACTCTGCATTTTGCCTAAGAGTAACAATTTAATATTTGTCCTAAAGTTCATGGTGACTTTATAGAACATTACTACCGGAAATAGCATAAATAAACTGTATTTCTATTAGGTTTAGTTTGTGTATATTGTTCAACTCTTATTCCCTTATTAATCTCTGTCTACATATTCTATCCATTATTGAAAATGGTATTAAAAACTCCAACTATTATTGTAGAACTGTTTCTCTCTTCAATTCTGCCAATATTTGCTGCATATATTTTGGGGTTCTGTTGTTTAGTGTATACATGTTTATAATTGTTATATCTTCTTGATGAACTCACCCTTTGTCACCATATAATGTCTGTCTTTGTCTCTTGTAACAGTTTTTGGCTTAGAATCTATTTTGTTGGATATTACCACAGCCACTCCAATTTTTTTGGTCGTAATTTGCATAAAATATCTTTTTCCATCCTGTACTTTCAAGCTATTTGTCTTTTTGAATCTAACATGAATCTCTTGTAGACAGCATGTCATTTAATCATGGTTTTGGTTTATTTTCTGATCCATTTTCCAATCTCTGCCTTTTTATTTGAAAGTTGAATCTATTTATATTTGAAGTAATTACTGATAAGGAAGGAACTGCTTCTATCATTTTGCTGTTTGTTTTTGTATGCCTCATAGTTTCTGTGGTTGGCATAAATATATTTATCAGCTCAAAAAAAAAAAAAAAGAAAAGAAAGGAATAAAAGAGAAACAAAATGAGACAAAGGCTTACAATTGTTCCAAATAAAAATTGTTATTTTTTTTATCTAACTATCTTTTCTCTAATGAGAAAACCATCTTTAACCTTTAAGTAAAACTAATTTAGTAGGATGCATATTCTGAGTTGAAGACTCATAGGGTTTCAGCACTGTGGCTCACGGCTCCTTAACTTATTGGTCCTAGAAGAAAAAGCTGAGAATGAAAGAGTAATTTTTACCACTGTAATTCAACAACATCCATCCAAGTAATTTTTTTTTTTTTTGAGACAGAATCTCACTCTGTCACCCAGGCTAGAGTACAGTGCTGTGATCTCAGCTCACTGCAACCTCTGCCTCCTGGGTTCAAGCAATTCTCCCACCTCAGCCTTGCCAATAGTTGGGACTACAGGCCTGTGCCACCACATCCAGCTAGTTTTTGTATTTTTAGAAGACACATGGTTTCACCATGTTGGCATGTAATTTTCAAATTTCCTATCTTTTAAGAAGAATAAAAAAATTCCTGACGTTTGTGGAGCTTCTAGCAGGCTGTGTGCTAGACCCTTTTACTTTCTCATTTTGATGAAGACTTGAATTAATCAAATAATATCCATTAACTACTGGTCTTGAGGGGCCTTAATACATTTCATTTTCGAATGAAGCCTTCAACCATTGCTCTTCATTTACATCTATAAGCAATCCAGCTTTTTGAAGGTTCAAGGGAGCTTTAATATTTCTGAGCAGGCATCTATCTATATTCCATCTCCAAGATCCTTTTTTCTTAAATCACTCCGCAGTGCTTGAGGATAGGGCAGAAGAGTTCCACTCTCTCCAATGCCTCTTAGAATAAAATAAAGCCAGCACTCAACTTTTAAACTTTATATTCAATTTTCCTAATCATTAAGAATAAAACAAACAAAATAAGCTGAAATGCTTTTATTTTTGATCATACGCATAAAACCATCCTGGAAAGGAAGAGTGAGTTATTAGCCTTCCTCAGTAGAATAGTGGTTTCCAAATTTTCTTTGAGGATTAAAAACAATAACCATTTTTCTTTAATAAAAAAGCTATAAACAGACTTCCAAAATAAAAACACAGAGAGGCAGAACTGCTCAGTTTGAAACTACAGGAAAGGGGAAGATGCGGAGTCTGAAGCTGTGGCCCTGCTCCCAGTCTTCACCCCACAATTCTGTTTACCAAGAGTTCTCAACTTTGGCTATACTATATTAGAATTGCCAGAGGATTTAAAAAACCCTGATACCTGGTTTTCCCCAGACCAACTAAATAAGAATATCTGGGGGATAAAACGGAGGTATCACTATGTTTTGAAATTCTACAGGTGAATCCAAAATTTAAGTGAGGTTGGAACCATTGCAAGAAAGGGAGAGAAACGGTCTATTTTTTATTTGACAGCAGTCATAAGCTTTTCCCCCCATTATCCAAAATACCCAGAAGTGACAGAGCTATCTGGATAGCTGGATTAATATAATTTCTTTCGCTTTGCTGTTGTTTCACACATGACTGGGTTAGAATAGAAAGTGAGCTTTTTTAGGGTATAACAATGTCATCAGATCTTTTACTTTATTGTTTAAAATAAAATAGCCCATATGCTTACAACCAAACAACTTGCTCTTTTGTAATTTGACCCCTGAAGAGAATATTTTTCAGAAGGAATTATGCCAGAGTCAAAAGAAAGAGAAAAATTAAAATCATCCCTACTTTGAAAAGTTAAGTGATTAGAGAAAAATCTATGGAGAATATCTCATTCTTATCATTATGTCTTCTCTCTATTGTATCAGGAGACAATAAAGGGAATTAATTAAGAGGCTCTCTCTAGCATCATTAACAGAGAACTCCTCTTTGTCTGATTATGATTTCAGGAGATCAAAATGTTTCTACCTCTGAAGATTAGAACTATAAGGACCTTTTCCCCCCACTTCACCTCAGGAAGCTCTCTTTGTCCTTACTGAAGGTATTTAAACAGAAACAACTTAATGGATTTGGATATTAAAAAATCAATTGAAGAATCAAAACACTATAAAAATTGCCAATGAAAAAGCTAGTAATAAACATATTTTGGAAAGAAAATTTTAAAATTCATGCAATAAAGGTATGATGAGACCAGGGAGTGAATGAATAAACAATAAAAATAAAGATAGCAATTTCCAAAAGAAACAGGCTTGGGGTTTTCTAATTCTAAGGCTTCTTTCATTTTGCTTTAAATGAATTTAATTCCTACAAGGCAATCCTAGTAAGGAAATCTCTTCTTATCATTTTATGCATGTTGAGAACAAGTAGAGAATGAAGTATGGGCTGTGTGTGTGGATTTTTGTTCTTATTCAGTGAAATCAACTGGCTAATGAATATTTACTCTCAAGTTCCCTCTCATTTCAGGGAAATCCAGCCATGCCCATACTGCAGAGCACACCATAAACTGCAGTGTTGATGAAGGGGGAAGGGGCAGACTCTCCTAGCTGTAATCCCAACACTTTCATATGGAGACTACCTATGAAAGTCCTTACATCTTCCTGGTTCCCTCATTTCTAGCTTTCAGATGTCACATTGTAAAAATTAAAATTGAATTGACATTATTTAAGCACATTGAAAGTTTTCTAGTATTTGAGATCTTTGCATGAGACTATTGCTTCCCAGAGAGATCTGGAACAACCACATTGGGCAAACGTCTGTCATATCCACAGATCTAGCTTGCACCATTAGGTTTCAGGCACAGAGAAGAAAGAGCATCTTTAACCAAAGCCAAAATTGCAAACTATATCATAAGAAAAGGAAAGGGGAACTAAGTAGAAATGGGAGGGGAAGAGGAAGAGAACTAACAATGGACTGAGCACTTTTTATATCCAAGGTATAATACAAGCCTCTTTATGTGATTATCATCAAATGAAGACAGAGAAGCTCAGATGGGTTAGTTGATTTGCTCAAACCTGCTTTGCTAGAAAGTGGGGAACCTGCAATTTTACCCTGCTTTCTTGGGTTCCAGATCACTTGTCACTCTGCCATTTCGCAGAAAAATTACAAAACAGATTAAACAAATAAGCAATACAAAAGGCAAAGTGCAAAACATAATACCTATTCGTTCTAACCCTTAAATGTAGCTCTTCTCATTGTCCAGATGGGCTATGATGTAAGGACACTTGCCTCAAATGGTCAAAGCACATTGGCAGACATTTCCATGCATCCCTCCGGCTGCCGCAGCCTGCCATGTGGGTGCAGACTCTCTGCAAGTGGAGCCTTCTGCTGTTGATGTTGCCTATGGGCCTCCTCATCTCCCTGAGCCTGGAAATCCAGCTCCATGATGTTGTAAGGGCTGCCGTCTTGCTGATAACCGCCAAATTTCCTTGATGTTCAAGGGCTTGGAAGAGCCCAACATTTGAGTAGCTCAGTGCACAGATGGATTCAGAATTTCAGGGTGCTGGAGCTGAAGATTCAGAAATGTGAGACATTCTAGGGAGATGTTGACTTAGCTCCAAGCATTAGGGCTCCTCAGATTAAAAACATCCAACCTATCTACAATACAAGAATTTTAAAGTGATCTGTGGATTTGAGTTGTTATAAGAACTATTTTGCTTACATTGTAAGAATGTTATTCATGACCATTTATTAAAGACTTCTAGTGCTTTTGTATATATAGCTTATCTGTTGTCTTCGTAATGACTCTATCGTAAAATCTTAGCCCCATGTTTAGCTGAAGAAATGAATGCTCAGACAAGGTAGGCCATTTGCCCAAATTCACACAGCAACTAAATTATAGAATGGGAATTCTAACCCAAGTCTGATTCCAGAGTAAGTGTTGTACAACTGCCCCCCTAATAATGGGTAAAGTCAATGTGTGTGGGCTAAGCTGGTAACCTAATAATCACTTAACTTCTATTTTTTAATCTATATTTTTCTAATCACAAATTTTAATTGAGAATTCCAGTTATGTAATTATCTACTAATGAATAATAACCACTTATTACCAAGGCATACTACTAAACATATTTACTCAAAAGTGCATTTCATTTTGAAAATTTTGTTTTTAATTGACACACAATATTATGCTTATTTATGAGGTACAGTGTGGTATTTTGATACATTCTGTAAAAAATCAAGTCAGGTTATTTAGCATATTCATCACCTCATACATTTATCTTTCCTTTGTGGTGAGAACATTCAAAATCCTCTCTTCTATGTATTTTGAAACATACGATGCAATATTGTTAACAATAGCCACCCTACTGTTCAAGAGAACATCAGAATTTATTCCTGCTATCTAACTGTAACTTTGTACCTATTGATCAATCTCTCCATATTCTCCCCTCCTCCCTCCCCTCCCCAGCTTCAGTGACAACTATTATCCTCTCTACTTTAATGAGATCAACTTCTTTAGATTCCACATATGAGTGAGATCATGTGGTATTTATCTTTCTGTGCCTGGCTTATTTCACAGAGTGCTGCACACACTGGTTTTTCTCAACATAACATATCTTAAAGCCTTTCCCATATCAGCACATACAGTTCTAGCTCATGTCTTAATGACTATATTTTTTCATTATATGGTTGTATTTAACAGAGCCAATGCTAATGAATGTCTAAGTGGCTACCAGTTTTTTTGTAATTGCAAAAATGGTTTCAGTGAATCTTTTTTGAACATAATTTTGGCATACTATACCAGTACATCTACTGGCTACATTTTTAACAGAATTGTGGAGTCAGTGTACAGGCAAAACATTGATAAATGTTGCCTAATTGTGTTTCAAAGGAGTTGAATCTGTTTACCTTACCAGACACAGTGTATGAAGGGGCTCATTTCCCTTTAAACTTGTGAATACTGGGCATTCTCAAATTTTAATTTTTGTGCTAATCTGATAGATAAATTATGAAACCTTTATTTTTGAGATAAAATTCATATAACACAAAATTGACCCTTTAAAAGTATATAATTCTGTGGCTTTTCGTATATTCATGTTGTGCAACCATTACCACAATCTAATTGTAGAATATTTTCATAACCCTAGAAAGAAACATCATACTTATTAGCAGTCACTCTCCATTCTCCCGTCCCTCAATCTAGTCCCTGGCTACCACTAATCCACTTTCTGCCTGTATAGATTTGCTTATTCTGAACATGTCACATAAATGGAATTATACAATATGTGAGCTTTTGTGTCTCAGTTCTTTCACTGAACATGTTTTTAAGATTTATCCATGATGCAGCCATGAATTAGTATTTTCTTTTTATGGCTGAATAACATTCTTTGTTTGGATATACTACAATTGGTTTAACTATTCATCAGTTGATGGATATTGAGATTGTTTACACTTTATGACTATTAACAATTTTGTTATAATTTATGTACAAATTTTTGCGTGAACATAGGTTTCAGTTCTCATTGGATATATACCTAAGAGTGGAATTCCTGGGTCACATGGTATCTCTATGTTTAACATTTTGTAGAACTGCCAAACTGTTTTTCCAAAATGGCTGTATCACTTTACATTCACCCCAAAATGCACGAGGGTTTTAATTTCTTTAATCCTCACCAATACTTATTATTGTCTATCTTTTTGATTGTAGCCATCTTCGTGGGTGATATGGTTTGGCTCTGTGTCCCCACCCAAATCTCATCCTAAATTTTAATCCCCATAATCCCCACATGTCGAGGGAGAGACCTGGTGGGAGGTGATTGGATCTTGGGGGTGGTTACCCCCATGCTGTTCGTGTGATAGTGAGTGAGTTCTCATGAGCTCTGATGGTTTTATAAGGGACTTTTCTCCCTTTGCTCTCTCTCACCTGCCGCCATGTAAGATGTGCCTGCTTCCCCTTCTGCCATGATCGTAAGTTTCCTGAGGCCTTTCTAGCCACGTGGAACTGTGAGTCAATTAAATCTCTTTTCTTTATAGATTACCGAGTCTTGGGCAGTTCTTTATAGCAGTGTGAAAACAGACTACATATCTTGAAGGCTTTCCCATATCAGGACATACAGTTCTAGCTCACGTTTTAATGACTATATTTTTTCATTATATGATTGTGTTTAACAGAGTCCATGATGATGAATGACTAAGTGGCTCCCAGTTTTTTTTGTTATTGCAAACGACGGGCTATAAAGTTGTATCTCTAGATGGTTTTGATTTGCATTTCCTTAATAATTATCTTGAGCATCTTTTCATGTGCTTATTGGCCATTTGAACTTTTTTTGTAGAAATATCTATTTAAGTTCTTTGTTCACCTTTATTATTGAATTATTTGTTCCAATTGTTGAGTTCTAAGAGTTGTTTCTATATTCTGGATACCATATTCCTATCAGATAAATGATTCGTAAATATTTTCTTCCATTCTAGAGGGTTGTCTTTTTACTTTCCTGAGAGTATGTTTTCTAGTACAACAGTCTTTAATTTTGATGAAGTCCAACTTATCTATTATTTTTCTTTGGTTTCTTGTGCTTTAGGTGTCATATCTAAGAAACCATTGTCTAATATAAATATTTATACTGACATTTTCTTCTAGGAGTTGTATAGTTGTCACTGTTACATTTAGATCTTTGATTCATTTTGAGTTAATTTTTTTATATGGTGAGAGTTAGGGTCCAACTTCATTCTTTTGCATGGAGCTGTCCATTTTTCACAACACCACTTACTGAAAAAACTATTCTTTATCGATTGAATTGTCTTGGCACTATTTTTGAAAATTAATTGCTTCCACATTTATTGCTTAATTTCTAGATTTTCAATTATATTCCATTGGTCTATATGTCTATCCTTATACCAGTACCACACAGTCTTGATTATTATTGTTTTGTAGCCAGTTTTGAAATTGGGAAGTGTGGGCTATCCAACTTTGTTCTTTTTCAAGATTTTTGGCCATCTTATGTCCCTTGCACTTTCATATGAACTTTAGAGTCAGCTTGTAAATTTCTGCAAAGAAGTCATCTGGGATTTTAATAAATATTACATTGAATTTGAATCTGTACATTGATTTGGGGACTATTGTCATCTTAACAATATTATCTTCTAATCTATGAGCATGAGATACACTTACATTTATTTAAGTAGTCTTTAATCATTCATAGTTTAATCACTCTTCTACTTCTTTTGATGCATTTATTATTTTCGATGCTACTGTAAGTAGATTTTCTTGATATTTCATTTTCAGAATGATTATTGCTATTGTACAGAAATCCCTGTATCCTGCAACTTTGCTGAACTTGATTACCAGCTTTCCTAATTTTTTTGTGGATTCATTAAGATTTTCTACAAATAAGATTATGGCAAATACAGATAGCTTTGCTTCTTCCTTTCTAATCTGAGTGCTTTTTTGTTGTGGTAAAAAACACATAACATGAGATCTACTCTCTTAACAAATTTTTAAGTGTACAATATACATTGTTAACGATAAACACAATGTTGTACAGCAGATGTCTGAGTCCAGCTAAATAATTGGTATTCCAGAATCCACCAGCAGGTCGCATAATGAAAATTCTCACGAATGAGGCTTTGAAGGTGCTCCAACCTCATTCTGCCCTCTCCACTGACTGCCAGGCTGCCGGTTTTCATCATGATTGTAGGATGTTGGCTTTTAAGCTCCCATGGAGCTGAGAGGAAAAGGTGGAAATATGTTGAGTTTAAATGCCACAAAGCATGCTGTTCTTATTAGTATTCTGCTCTATTTTTTCAATGAAATCTCTCTGGCTTGCAGAAAGCCTTTTGTTAATTTCCAGTGTAGATTCTTAGAATTTTTGTCATGTTTTTCCATTGCTTTTATGGAGGAGAAAAGTTTCAGAGGACCTCACTCGGCCTTTCCCTCCTTCTTTCCCTCCCTCCCTCCCTCCTTCCCTCCCTCCTTCCCTCCTTCCCTTCCTTCCTTCCTTCCTTCCTTCCTTCCTTCCTTCCTTCCTTCCTTCCTTCCTTCTTTTTTGGGAGACAGAGTCTCCTTACGTTGCCCAGGCTGGCTTTGAACTGCTTGTGCTCCTGAGTAGCTGGGACTACAGGTATGTGCTATGGTACCCAGTTTTTCACTCTGCCATTTTTACTGATATCATCCCACTAGCTTAACTTCTTTGTAAATACTCATTCTGAGTTCCAAGTAACCATTTTACAAATGTACTTTTGGATATTTTTCTTTGTCTTTTGGTGAGGGCCTAAATTAATCTCTCCCTCACCACTTCCAATAATACAGAGCTAGGCCACAGTCACAGAAGTTACCCCCGCCCCACCCCACCCTATGCTATATAATTTGAGAGATGTGACAGGTTCTGCCACCTTCAGATCTCTTTCATACCAGCTTACCTCCGTCGAACTTCCTCCCACTAGAGTCACTAAATGGTGAAAGCACAAAGATCTGGGCACTATCTGGGCTCCAGTTAAACATTCACGATACCAAGAAGCATTGCTAAAAATACTCCTTCCTTATGAGATGATAGATGCAGGAGCGAATAACACATAGCATGTCCAAGCCTTGGGTAGCCCCAGTGGTGAGGAGACAGAATAGAGGTAGCAAGGTGAGATGGAAAAACAGTGTATTAGTCTTGCAATTAAAAAACCTAATCTCAAATCTACCCCACATGGCTTTGTAATCTTAATTAAATTGCATATCTAATTTAGTTTCAGTTTTTAATTGGTAAAATGAATAAAATAATTCTTACCATGTGGAGTTGTCATGAGGATGAAATACATAAAGTGTTGACTGGTATAATACCTGGCATAGAGGAGATGAATCTAGAGATGCAGATCTGATGAGTTAATAGGTGCATAGTGGGCAGACTGAGGGCATGGATGCCTCTGTGACTAAGGAAAGACTGCAGTCCTGGAATGTGAGCTTTCTGTTGGCCAGAACTTTGCCTTCTAGTTCATGGCTGAATCACAGTGTCTAATGCAGGACTGTCACACACAGTAAATGCCTTATAAAATACTTGGCTATTCTTTTTGTTTCTTAAACCTCCAGAAAACAAGATTTCACAACCTCCATCAGTAATCATTTAGGCATTTAATAACCCTGCTGGGGAACATTTCTTGACAGCTTTCTAACTCCCTTTTGTTGCAGCTAGAAACCATTTCAGCTTAACTCAATTCTCAGTGCAGCATTTCAGCTCCTGTTGTACTTGAAAGTAGCACTTCTTCTGTCTTAGCTGTTGTTAATTTTGAGTCCCTTTAATAATTAATATCATATCTCACTCCAGCCAAGCTGAGAGACAGGCTCTTCTGCCTCTCCTCTGGCTTTTTAATTGGCACCTTGTGCACTGCAAACTGTACAGTGCAAATGAGTTAAATATCATTCTCTGGCTGACATTTTCTTGTTGTCAAAATTCAGCAAGCTCAGCCTTAGGAATGTTCCAGTAAGAACTGCAGAAATGGCTCTGACTGAAGGGATGCAAATGTTTCCATGATTTTTTTTCCCCCAAATGTCTTTGCAATTGCACGTTCACATAGCTACCATGCAGACAAGGGTAGGAGACACTGATTTCCCAGTGAAAAGATTGAGGTTTATTATTTGATGTTGTAAATCGTTGAGATTGCACATTTACACATCAGGCCAAGTTCTTGGCTAGCCTTCTCAGAACTGTGGCAAATGATGATAAAAATTAAGTCTGCGAGGAACAGCAGAACATTTATTTAGTATTAACCTGAGTACCTGGTCCAGCCATGCCACCTCCTGGAAGCAGAGTTGGGTGAAGAATGAATGAATGCACTGAGGAAAATCGTAGCAATTGTATGTCAACAACGAAATGCCATAGATGTAACCAAGAAGAATGTAGAGTATTAGAAGTAGAGAAAAAAGGTTTGGAAGCAGAAACCTGAATGTGTGTGTGTGTGTGTGTGTGTGTGTGTGTGTGTGTGTGCACATCTATCCATTACACAAAATTTCATCACCTGTATGCTGAGAGATCTAGATGGCTGCTCAGAAGATGGTAAACATTAAAGCTGAGTGCATACTTACATAAAATGTTTAAAAATTTGTTTGAATGTAATCTCACCTTTAGTTTTAAAAAATCATATTTTAGGTGATGGTCTTGATTAAACATGTGTTTTCAAAATAGAAAGATGTAGATTTTTTTCTTGTGGTCTGAGCTAAAAGTAAATAACAACTAGCCACTTAGGCTAATGATTCACATGTAACATAGGGCCTGTCATAAAGAAAGTATCTACAGAATACATATTTTTGATTAAACTGTATATTATGCAGCACATAAATTATTCCTGTGATGATTACCTATACAAAATTGAAAGGAATATGCTCCCACTGATGCCTCCTCCCCAAGAAAAGAACTGAATGAAATGTTTACCCTAAAATTGAAAGAAAAAATTAATTGTCCTATAGGTAAAATATTATAAGTAGAAAAACCTACAGACTTTGTGAGTTAAGGAAAACCTACTTTTACATTCATGTACTCGCAGCATATATATTTTCTTAGAAGTCATTCTTGGCATCTGTATCAGTAATTTTGCTGTGACAACACATGACTCCAAAACCTTTCAGTCCTAAGCATTCTTTTCTCTCATCATAAGTGCCACTGGTTGCAGGTCCATGTGCCTTTGTGTATTGAGGATTGAGACTGAAGGAGCAGTCCCTATTGGAGACATGCTATTTTGTGGCAGATAGCAACAGGGAGAGAGCTTCTAGAGCCTCTTGAACCTTCTGCTCAGAATTGGTGTATGTATGTTACATCCACTTCCATTCCTTTGTCCAAAGGGTGTCATATGTTTAAGTCCAAAGTCAATGAGGCAGCAACATATACTGCTCCCATGTCAGGAATAGTAAGTCTCAGGGCTGGGGGTATGGGTTAGGATTGCCAGATAAAATGCTGGACCTCCAGCTGAATTTGAATTTCAGTAACCAACAAATGAGTTTTTAGTATAAGTATGCCCCAAATATTGCATGGAGCACAAATGTTATTTGTTGTACATCAGAAATATAAGCATCCTGACTTTTTGTTTGCTAAATCTGGTGATCCTAGCAGGGGTGGATAATCTTCCTAGAGAAAATAAGGTAGTGAATAATTGGGAGCAACAATATATTCTATCATTGCACATTTGCGTTGCTACATTTTTAAAATTACATACTTCGGGGAGTCTGATTGCTTGCTACTGCTCTCTACACCATGAACTTTCTTCTGTTCTAAACGAATCTAATCTACTGCCACCTGGCTTCACATTTACGCAGAAATTATAATGCCCCCAGGCCTCTACTGAAGAACTGAGCTCCCATAGAAGCATTTATACTTATTCCCACCTGAGTTCACAAACACATTAGTCACTGTGGACACCAGGCAGCCCTCATCATATTCTTTTCCTCTTTTCCTGCAACTCCCACTTGCTGATCTACACTGTCCCAGAGCCACCTGAAAACACCTCTCCCCTGCTACTCTGCCAGTGCCTGTCCTGAGAACACCAAGTGCTTGGGTGCTGGGTGGCAGTGCCTCTAATACCACAATGTCTTGGGGCACCAGGCTGGGGCTGGGAGCCAGAGAAAGATGGGAGAGCCATCTTCTCCTAGGGCTCTGTTATTGCCACCAGGCCCAGGGCCAGCTATAATTATGCCCCCAGTTCCACAGAGCCTTTCATGGGAACATATTTGCCAGCTTCTGACCTTCACACTTCTAACCGTGTTGGCTCAAACTCAGTCCCAGAAACTTTATGCTTAAGCATCTGTAGTAGAACTATTGGGAATACAAAACAACTGGACATTTCGTAGGGGCCATTGTCCACTCACACGTGATGCCCTTGCTCTGCCTGTTTCCTGCACTGTGGAATGATAATATGCTAACTGCTTCCTCTTCCTTATACACCGTTTGCTTGTGTTTGTCTTTCTCATGCTCTCCTTTACCTCCAGGGGCTCGAAGATATCGATTCCTTTTCCTGGCATGTTTTATTTCACCTCCTACCTTGTGGTAGACTTTGTTGTGTTGGATTCTCCAATATAGATTCTATTTGTTCCTCAGTGAGAAGTAGCAGTGTGATGGGAGAACTGACCTAAGGGTAATTCAATCTATACTGCCTGTGGGTTGGTTTGTATGACACAATTCTGGGAAATGCAATACAGGGGAGGCTTGCCTGAAGCTTCCGGGAAAGGTCTTTCTTGCTGTTAAGAGAGAATGATGGGAAGCTATTATTTCTCTTTCTTCAATTTGAACAAAGAAGCACGTACTAGTAAATGCTCTGGCCACCATCCTACACCTATGAAGGAAGCCAGAGATAGGAAGAAACCAATGCCATAGATAGTGAAGCAGAGAAGGCAAAGACCCATGTCTTCAATGACATCACTTAACCTGCAGCTCATTCAACTCTGAGGTGCACCCTGCCTTCGGATTGACTTTGTGTCATCTAACAAATGTACTTGTCTGAGCCAGTTTGTGTTTTCTATTCCTTACAGCTGAAGGCATCTGACTGCTATATTCCCACCACTGTCTCCTCTTCTGATGACTGTTACTTCTGGATTGTGTTTAGGTGTAATTTTTTTGGGATTGCCTGAGTATGGGTTAGGTACCTTGTACTCTCCTCTCGTAGTCCTTAAGACACTTTGTCATTGCTTATGTAATAGTGTAATTGAACTGCTGGAATATAATTCCCAAAGGGCAGGAGCTATTTGATTCTTTTCCACTAGTATATCACTGTCCCAGTGTCAGCCACAGAGTAGGTGCTTAATAAAGTTTTGCTGAGAGAGGCTCCAAGGCCTTGTTGGATGATGTACCGTATCCTCACATATATCCACACAAGCTCTGCTCACCTTCACTGCCTGGTTCCTTCCTCCAGTTGGTTATGACAATGTTGCTTGACCTTTCAGTTTAATCCATTTTGGTTTCTGGCATCCTCCACTCCATCCATCCAGCTAGTCCTTCTAGGTTCCCAGGCTATGGAACTACTTTCCTTACCTTCTAATCTTCCCTGTAACAGCTGGTCAGCCTGCAGCGCATCCTGCAGCGCATCCTGCTTTTGGTTCCTTTCCTTCCCTGGCCTGTTTCAGCCTTCAGTGGTTTTCATTTTCCAGCCCCCATATAAGGGCCAAGGCAATTGCTGCATTTCATTCTTCTGAAATATTTGCAAAATATGAAATAAACAACAAAATATATGTGGGCGTTTTACTTCTTCCTTTAAACCTAATGGATGGACAGTAAACTAATGAGGTCAGCAAGGCTCAGATTCCAGGGGCTGGGGAGTTCTTTGAATATTTTATCAAGGAACAGTGGTATTTTTTGTACATGTAGCCCAAATGGCAAAGTTGAAGACATATTTGAAAACACAAAAACAAAAACTGGAAGTTATCCTGGATCTTTCTCTTACATATAAGGAATTAAAAGGTGGCAGCACTGTGACAGACTGTCAGACAAATTTGGTGACACAATGTGAAGAACTGCTCTCCATTTTATATGAGTTCACTCTAGGAGAGGTGAAATAGAGTTATTGGAATGGTATTGTGAGAACAAAGACCCACTGGATTCCACTTCTGCATCTATCTTAGAAGAAAATCATATGTGTAATAAATATTACAAATAAATATATTATAAATAAAAATATTTGTAATACCTGCAAAGTGCAGAGACTTAAGCAGTAAGCAATTTCCAGGGCTTGACTTTCAGGAGGAAAATGAAAGGCTTTTTTTTAAAATTACACATTCACTTAGGTCAATAATAATTCTTATCTTCTGTCCAATGCCTTCTATGTAACAGAGTTTAACCTACAGTATCATATATGTAATTTTTACAGTTTAACTTTATATTAGATAATTCAAATATGCACAAAAGTAGAGAGAGTCTCACTATGAACTTTCACACATCTATCACTTATCATCAACAACTAGCAAAATATGGTCAATCTTGTTTCATGAATATTGCTCTCTTATTTTCCCTTCACATTCTCTTATTTAATTCTCTGTGAGAGTTATTATCAATGGCCCATTTAGAATGGGAAAATGAGAATCTGAGAGATTGAGTGATGATCCCCATTATAAGGTCAATAAATAGCAAAGCCAAGATACGAGCAAAACCCTGAATTCCATCAGAGCCTTAGCCTATGCTGCTCATCAGCAGAAGCCCCTAAGATGCACATCAATTATGTGCTGATTTACCAATGTCTCAAACGAACTAAGAAATCAATCGACTAATATTTGTTGAGTCCTGATTTTATACCCACACTGTGCTAGCTACAAAAACATTCTTTTAAAACAGATTTCCAAGAAAGTGGACCCCATGATAGTAGTATTTTTTTAACAGCCTTATGGAAATATAATTTAAGTATCATAACATTCTCCATTGCCAGTATATGAATCAATAAATTTTAATGCATCTACAGGGCTGTACAACTGTCAAAGGCAGTTATTTGTGACTGTTTATATCTGCTTTGTCTCCAGTGCCAAGAAATCGTGCTTGGAATACTATGTGTTCAATAAGTATTTGCTGAATAAATGAATGAAAAATAAGATTTATGCCCTCAAGGAGCTTACTGTATAGTTGGTTAGAAGTGACATATACATATGAACAGTTAGAAAATAAGATAGTTTATAACAACACACTAAATTTATTTATTTACTTATTCATCAGAAGATATTTATTGAATGCCAGGTGTAACTGCTATTAAAAGGTTCACTCACATCTTGGAATTATCCCAGTAAATTAAAAATAGCAACTCGTAAGCTTTGTTATTATTGAATACACCTAGTCTTTTGATATCTATGTAAGGAATGCAAGTATTGTTTGACTTTATAAAAATTTCTTGCTTTTGACAGGATGCTACAGATGTGCTTTTGGATGCATATTTGTAGCATCTAGTCTGTAGTCCCCATTCTAAAATGAAAAGCACTGAGACACTATCTGTATCTTTTCTCAGTGTCGGGCCATGTGGAACAAAGCTTCTAGCAACAGGAGTCATTTGAAATGTAGGATCATGAGATAGGAATTCTCAGTCAGACTTAAAGCCAGAGTTGTCAAAATGTAACTTCAGCTTTAAAATAAAAAAGAATTCTTTCTTTTAGTAAATAGAATGTGTAGGCATTAGTTTTCAAACGTTACGATAATAATTTTAAGAAATCTAAGCCTATGTTAGAGTCACTGCTTTCCAAAAATATGAGTTAGTGATTGACAGTGGACTATTGCTTATGGTTTATTGAACTTTGGCATTTGGAAAAGTCTGATCGGTAACAAAACAGAGGTGTTCTAACTTTGTATTTTATCCCTATATTGTGGCATGGATGGCTGTGATACAAAATAGCTTCATCCAAAATAAGTAGAAGGAAAAAAACAGAAAGGAAACTATGTTTTCCTGATTTTATAAGCTTAACATTCATTTAGCCAAGACTTTGGGTGATGATTTGACTTTATGTTAATTGGAGAAAAACTAAGGTTGGCCACATTGTTTGTTCATCTATAAACAAAATGTCTCAGAATAGTCTCCTAATGATCAAAATGTACCTTTCTGTGACCTTTTAAGTGACTCTGTTTACTACAGAAACTATTAGGACTAGCATTTTTAGATCTTTCTGGGTTTCCAAAGAAGTATCAAATGTGTCTCTACGTTGTCTCTTTTCATCTGAGCCCACCAATTTGAATTTTGCAAGATCATATCCAAATCCTATTTGAGTTTTTGCAGTAGACAGAGTCCTGTTTTTAGCAAAGAGCAGAGAAATAAACTTTCACAGAGTTGAAGACTGCACTCTCTATTTGTGTGACAAAGCATGGCGACAGATGCTCTGAAAAGCCATGGTGATGGCAACAAGGAAGCTGTGCTGTGGTTGATTGATTATCTGGGTTCCTGGATTACTGGTCTTGGGAGTAACGCCTACAGCCAGGAAAGGTCAGGTGCCTAGGGAAGTTTTAGATGACACATATTGAAATTCCCAGGCTGTGAACATCCTTTTATTCCTAACTAATTCCCTACTAATTATGTGCACTTATTGAGTTGGTAGAACTCTGGGGACTAGCCATTTTCACCTGTAGCTTCTAACGTCTCACCAGCTAATTGAGAGTGAGTGTAGAACATTATAGGACAGAACACTGACTTGGAGTCAGACAGATCTGAATTTGAAATCTAGCTCAGCTCCACAGCTTACCAGCTTGGGCTTTTATGGAAGTTTTTCAATCCGTGTTAAGTAGGGATGATAACAGTACCTACACCCTCCAGTTGTTAAAAATCATAAGTGAGATAATACTAATGATGGTGCTAAGTGCATGGTCTAGTATCTGCTAAGCATACAAAAATGAAGGTGGTTATATCATTATCGTATTAGTGTCTTTCTCACAAAGATGAGTGACGAAATGGGATCTTCAATGTCCTAGTCAGCATTCAGGTGATGCCAATCAATTCAGTTCAATTCATTTTTTTAAAACACAGGAAAAAGGTCTTGAAAAGTGAATAAGACATATTTCTGACCTGAAAAAAAAAAAGCCTAAAAGATTGTATGGAAGACCAACATACTTGTATTTAGCTACATTGCTAATCAGGATACAATTAAGTGGTCTAATTCCTTGCTGGTTAAAGTATGCTCTGTGGATCAGTGGCATCAATATCATCTGGGAGCTGGAGAAAAATCAGACTCTCAAGTCCCATCTCAGCCTTCTGGGTGAGAATCTGTATTTTAACAACATACTTATTTGATTGATAGGCACATAGAAGTTTGAGAAGCAATAGTCTGAAATATTTCAAACAAAATTCTATGTTGGTAATTATTTCTGGTGGTGGGGGGTGGATTGAAGGACTTGCTGATGAAGTTTAGTTTATATTGGGTCTTTCAGGTTGATCGAGGTTTCAAAGAAGGATGGAAAGGACATTCTAGACTGAGGAAATAGTAAGAACAAAGGCAAGGAGGTGTGAAATTTTGTTTCTCCATAAACATGTATGATGTTTAGAGAGAAAGCATTAGTAGCTCATAAACTGGATTATAGAGAATATGCGATAAAGTGATAGATGAGGCTTAAAAGTTTGGTTGGCAACAAATGGTGACATGGCATCAATGCCATGTTACAAAGGATGACTATCCTATTAACATGTAAAATGAGACCTCAGATATTTTAGGGCAGAGGGATGTCGTCATGGTTTATTTAGATAGCACATGGGGAGATACATGGATGATTGATTTGAGCCTAAAGGACAAGTGGAAGAGGGGCTATCTAGGCAACTCTTGTAAGAAACTGTTGAATGAAGAGAGTTTACAATATAGGGACTAAAAAGAAAGAAAATGCGGCATCAAGAGACATTTCTGAGGTGAAAACTCTGGGAGTGTGTGAGTGGCACTAGCATTGAATCAAAGATGACTTATGTTTACCGCTGAGGTGACTGAGTGGAAGAGCAAGAGATCAACTAAGACTGGATCACAGAGAAGGGGTTGGATTAAAAGGAAGATACCTAGTGAGTTCTTGAACAGATCTGGCTTGCGGTGTCTAGGGACATCCATATGGAGATGCACAAAAGGTAGTTTGGGCTGTGTATTAGTCTGATCTCACACTGCTATAAAGAACTACCTGAGACTGGGTAATTTATGAAGAAAATAGGTTTAATTGACTCACAGATCCACAGGCTTAACAGAAAACATGACTGGTAGGCCTCAGGAAACTTATAATCATGGCAGAAAGTAAAAGGGAAGCAAGCATGTCTTACTATGGCAGAGCAGGGGAGAGAGAGAGACAGAGAAAGGGGAAGTGCCACAGACATTTAAACCATCAGATACCGTGAGAACTCATTCACTATGATGAGAACAGCAAGAGGGAAGTCCGCTCCATGATTTAGTCACCTCCCACCCAGCCTCTGCTTCAACATGTGGGGATTACAGTTTGACATGAGATTTGGGTGGGGACACAGAGCCAAATCATATCAGGCTGAAAGGCAAGCTCAGGGCAGAGATGTGGATTTTGGAAGCATCTCTATGCAGATAGCAGTCGAAATTTTGGCAATGCATGAAATAGACCAAATAGTAGGTACAGTGTGAAGAAGAAAAGAAACCAGGTATAAAAGACTGGTGATCATGTAAAACATGGGTGAAAAAGGAAATGATGGTAGGACATCTTTATGGACACTTAGGACACCCCTCCACCCCCACCTCCTGACCCTTGGCCATATTTCTTTTTCTCTTTAAAATTTCCTTTGCTATAAATGATGAGCTGCTTCAAAATCTCCAGGGATTGCCTAGGCCCTGAACCTTGCTAGGAATTGCTCTAAAACCCACCCAGCTCTGCCAGGAGGGGCACAAGGGTTGCATTACAGTCCAAATAGCCACAGTAGCTATCCAGAACTCCTGAGTGACCGGATACTACTTTTTGCAACAATAACAAACTGCCCAGAACCTCAGTACTTATGATTTGTTCATTATTTTCTGCTTGTGGTATAGATCTCACGTCCCGTAACTGTCTCCTGAAAGCTTAAGTACATCAATAATTTATATTTATATATAGTGATTTTTTGTTGTTCACATGATGATTTCTCATCAATTATCTCCTTTGTTTTTCAAAATCACCACCAAAGGGAAGCATTGTTTTTACTCTCATTTTACAGCTGAGGCAGCAGAGGCTCACAGTAATTTTTCCCAAGATCTCATAGTTAGAATATTGTCCAACCTAGGATTTTAGATATTAAACTCCAGGCTGTTTTCCCTACTTTCAGTTCTTGTCCCTAAACTGTTAACAGGTCATCCATACATGCAGGCTCAGTTAGATGTTTTTTTTCTTTCAGATCAGATATAATGGCCCACATGATCTCATTTATATGTGGAATCTAAAAACGTTGAACTCATAAAAGTAGAGGGTAGATTCCTGGTGGCTGCCAGGAGCTGGAGGCAGGGTGTGGGGCAAGGGCGATGGGAAAAGAAGATATTAGTCAAGGTTTCAAAGTTTCAATTAGGCAAAAGGAATAAGTTTTAAATATCTATTGCACAGCATGATGATTATAGTTAATAATATGTAACATATATTTAAAATTACTACGATGATAGATTTTAAATATTTGCACCACAAAATAATGGCATATTAGTCTGTTTTCTTACTGCTGATAAAGACATACCCAAGACTGGGCAATTTACAAAAGAAAGACATTTATTGAAATTATAGTTCCTTGTGGCCAGGGAGGCCTCACAATCATGGTGGAAGGTGAAAGGCAATGTCTCACATGGCGGCAGAAAAGAGAAGAGAGCTTGTGCAGGGAAACTCCCCTTTTTTAAAACCATCAGATCTCATGATACTTATTCACTATCACGAGAACAGCACAGGAAAGACCTGCCCCCATGATTCAGTTACCTCCCACCAGGTCCTTCACACAACATGTGAGAATTCAAGATGAGATTTGGGTGGGGACACAGCCAAACCATGTCAAATGGTAAGCATGTGAGGTGATGGACCTGTTAATTAGCTTGATTTAATTATTCTATAACATATTTATATATCAAAACATCACACTGTACTGCATAAATATTATTATTTGCTAATTAAAAAATAGAAAAATATATAATAGTTCAGTCATCTCATCAGCTAGAAACTTCCTAACACATATGTTAATTTCTCCCCTGGTTAGGGAGAAGATTGGCACCCTTTCGTTTAGATGCTACCACTGCTGTTAACTGTACTTTTGTCCTTGAGGCTACATCAAGGGCATCTTCTATTGATTAACATATGGTAACCACATAAGGTAAATTGCTAACTGGAATCAGCAGTGCATATAAAGTTATTTTTTTTACCCTGAAACAATACTGTAGTAAGAAACAAACAAATAAAACCTTTGATTAGTCAGGATGCTAGGGTGTGGCTTGCCCCTCATTAGAAGCCACACAGTTGTTGACTAAAAAACCACTGCAGCCTTGGGGTTGTCTGAAGAAGAAGAGTTGCATGATGTTCAAATATCTTTGGTGACAATGAAAGTCTTCATGCCAATGGTAAACTGGCCAAAAAATGTTTATTAAGAGAAAGAAAGTAATATCTTAACAGATGGTTTTGAAGCACACTGTGAGGTATAACTTTTTTATATTATCTTTTTAAAATCAAAACCTTTTTTCTACATCTTACTTTTTGATGATAGTATCACAATAAATTACTGTGTACAAAGCTGTATCTGTTTATATATTTCAGAAATGTAATACACACACAGATACACACATACATGTGGAATAAATTTTATAGGGTGGTATACAGTTTTATGTAAAATTACCATGGACTTTTTATACAAAGTGTTCCATAAGACTGATCCAGTGGTTGAGGTGAAATGGAACTGAACATACAGATTTTAAATACTTACTATGGTTCAAGAGTTAATTTTAATATTTTATTAAAAAATGCTTCCTTTGAGTGTTCACAATATCATTATAATATCCTATTACTACCTGGAATTATCACAGTAATGTTGTAGGGTAAGTATTATTATCCTTTCTTTGAAGAAACGCTCAGAGATACTGAGTAAGTCACCTAAGATCACAAAACTAGGAAATGGTCAAACCAGAATTAAAACTACAATTTGTCAGGCTCCTAAATTCTCCCTCATGATCACTATTCCTGCCTTGCTCAAGATTACATTGCACCAGCCAGAAGAAGCATGGGAATTCAGGTCTGCTAACTTCCTTCCTAGAGTTCTTTTCTTTGTTTTGTTCTGTTTTCAAATAGGTAAACTGACATGAGGCTCATGTTAGTTTAGATTCCAGATACCTAAAGAAATGGTTTCAAAGCTTCTTCTCACAAGCCACAGACTGGGACTCCTGAAAATTTTCTTCATGTGTTTCTTGGCATCATGGAGTTCTTCTCTTCCCATAATTCCAAATAGCACTGGACTTCCAGGATCAATGTCATGACAAGGTCAAGGTCAAGTTCACCCCAATAGATGCATGACAAAGTTGCTAAAGGGCAGCTGGACATAGTTCAGTGAGTGACAGAAAAACGCCCTTATGAGGGGAGATCTGGCAAGAGGACTAATGAAGCTGGTTAATGTCTCTCAATGTGCTTGCATTATTCAGTTTCAAAGAGCTGAACAAAGATACAGGGAAAACAGTTGCCTCAAATGGCCAACAATTAAATTCGCCCCCACAGACAAGCCAGACTCAGTTCAGCCATCTGCTAGTCATCCAAAGGAAGGAAGAGACATGACTGGAGAGTCACAGGAAATGGTTTTGTGACCTAGATAGCAGCTCTAGAATTAGGACCTTTGTTCTTAGTTTGGCCACATAGTAAATTGTAAATCCTAAAGGATGTGTATGTGATAAATTTTACATATGCATCATATATGAATATATGATACAAATATACACATATTTAAGCATGTATTTTTATTACAGACACTTTGCTGTTTTTGTTTTTTTTTTGAGACAGAGTCTCACTCTGTCGCCCAGGCTGGAGTGCAGTGGCGCGATCTCGGCTCACTGCAAGCTCCGCCTCCCGGGTTCACGCCATTCTCCTGCCTCAGCCTCCCAGGTAGCTGGGACTCCAGGCGCCCGCCACCACGCCCGGCTAATTTTTTGTATTTTTAGTAGAGATAGGGTTTCACCATGTTAGCCAGGATGGTCTCGATCTCCTGACCTCGTGATCCACCAGCCTCGGCCTCCCAAAGTTCTGGGATTACAGGCATGAGCCACCGCGCCCGGCCCAGACATTTTTCTGTTTTATACTTGTTTCATTTATGTAGGAATATGTATTGTAAATAAATGCACATGCATGCATAAATATAGACACAAACACACATATGGATACAGACACATACACACACTCATCATATAGTCAGAGTAGCAGAAATCTTAGAAATCAGCCTGCTTCTTTTGTTTCATTCATGAAGAAACAAGAACTCAAAAAAATATTTAATTCACCAAAGACACACAGTTAGATGTAGATGTTGCTAGAAGTTTATAGAGTTCTTACAAGTTCCTACCTAAATCTCTATCTATCTGATTCTAGGCTGTGGAATCAGGCAGAACTTAGGATAGAATGCCATATCCATCAATTACCAATTATTCTGAGATACCACTTTTTTATTTGTAAAATGAATACAATAATCTGTATTTTAAATGGGGTGACATAAAGGCTAAGTGAGGCCAACTGTGTGAGGCCTCCATCACTATACCTGTACATAGAGGCTGCTCAATAAACAGTCCTTTTCTCCCAATTTTCATTGTCTACAGCTATCAATATGCATTCTCCTATAAATTTACTATTGAGTTAATATGCTTGATTTAACCTTCATGTCCACTTAATTTTCAAAATTATTTTTAGCCACTGGTTGGTTGAATAGATAGAGATGGATTTAAAGTAATAGAAAAGCAGCAGTTGTAACTTAGAACAAACCATGACTTGGGTATGTCTATATCACTTTCGGTCTCACACACTCCACACAGGGCTGCATTCTGTGGAAGGGTCTTGTATTATCTATGAATATGCACTGTTTTTCCTAGTTCAGGCATACAAAGATCAGTACTGTAATGTGGAAAAAAAAACCCTTGAAGAATGCAATTCTCATTTGTTTCTTTGAAACTTTGTTTCTGAGAATTTCATTCCACTTAACTCAGGACTCTCAGCCTGCCCTGATAATTTATATCTACATTTCAAAGACTATGAATCATAAATGCATATTTCCGTCTATTGTACAATCTCTCAAAATTGCTTAAAGGAGAGTGGGTGGATTCTTTTTAAATCTAATCTTCCCAGTACTCATCCAGGAAATTTCAAATCCAACAACTTTTCATTCAGATGGGTGTATGTTGTTTCTTGTTCTTTTTTTCAGTACAAACTTCTGAAACCAGCAATAGCAAATATGTGTGCACATTGATTTACACTAACATGAATAACTGTTTTCCCCAGGGTGCAATTGAAAAATAAAATGAGTGAATGATGGAGAAAATTGAGTAGCTAGGGATTCTAAATGGCCTTTGGTTTGAATTAAGTATTGTACTCCACTTCTGAGTAGTTGAAATCTGTTATTCTACCCCTTGAATTTTCCTTATTTCTTTTGTCCTGTCTTTCTGCCTTTCAGGCAACTGCCATGCTTTGAATGTATGTGTCTCTTCAAAATTCTTATGTGGAAGCTTAATTGCCAATGTGATAGTATTAGGAGGTGAGGACTTTAGGGGGTAATTAAATCATGAGGGCAGAGCCATCCTGAATGGGATTAATGTTTTTAAAGAAGGGTGTAAGGGAGCTGTTCATCCCTTCTGCCATGTGGGAGCACACTAAGGGGGGCCATCTTGAAAACAGAGAGATGCCCTCACCAGACACCTAACCTGCCAGCACATTTATCTTGAAATTCCTTGCCTCCAGAACTGTGAGACAATACATTTCTGTTCCTTTTAAATGACCCAGTCTTGGGTATTTTGTTATAGCAGCATGAACAAATTAAGACAGCAACATACTTAAAAAAAAGTTAGCACTGACTATCTATATGTTAGGCACTGTGCTAGTCAATGCAGATATAGACATAGATGTCCTATGTTTTAAAGTGTCTGCAGGCTAGCAAGGGAGAGAGAAACACATAACCATAAACCAAAGTGGCAAATCCACTCTTGTCCCAGAAAGTGAGCTGCTGATGTAAATTTAGTCTCTCAGATAGAATTTCTGTTGCAAAGAGACTATAATGACTAGTTGACAAAAATGTTCCTTTCGGTTTCCTTAGTATAATTATGTTTCTCATATAAATGAATAAATTGACATGTTGGCTTCTAAGTAAATTTTTTGGACTGTGGCGAGTTATTTCTCAAGATCCAGTTGCCACAGGGTGAAATGACAAAACCACAGGACTGACTCCACCTTGCTGAGAAAGTGCTCCGAACACTCAGTAGTTCCAAAAAGATGGAGGCCCCCTCATGAGATTCAGCCTGAAGTGTCCACACCGAATATCCCATCCTAGCAGCTAGTAAGGAATGCGATAAGTTGTATTTGGGGCTGTCAAAAATGCTTTGAGGTAAATCTCTAGTCGAAGTAACAACTGGGCAGAGACAAAAGAGAGCAAATGTTTGTTGAGTTTCTAGTACATTGTTTTATGTGCTTAGCTTAGAGCAGCTGTTAATGATCTTAAATCACACATTCAGTAAGTAGTAGGTCTCAAATTTGAATCTAAATACACATTCTGCCTATTTTGCTTTTTCAAGAATATTATTAGAGACTATATCAAGAACTGTAAGGTATTTTATGCTTTTTAGAATAGCATTTTCCTAAAAAAGTATTCCTAGGAAATAATAAGAGATGCACAGAAAGGATATCAGGGGTGATCACATTGTGTAATTTATACTAAAAAATAAACTGGAAACAACCAAGAAAATCAGCAAGGTAAATGTGGATAAATGAATTACAATGTAGTCATATGATGGACCGTTATACACAAAATTAAAAGCAGCGTTTCATGACAGGAAACATTTTATGATGTAATGTTAAATATCAAAACAAGAATGCAAAATTTTGAAGTGTATGATTTCACCACGATTTTAACATGCACAGAAAAAAATTGTAAAGGAAATTAAGTGCTTATCTCTAGATGATGAACATACAAGTTAATTTAATTTCTTTTTACTTTTCAGTAATTTTCAAATTTTCTAATATTAAACATATTATTTTAAAGCAATGAAATATTTTATAGAATTATATTAATCAAGGTGCTTCATATAGTGATTGCAAGTTTTAGGCTGCTGCCACCTGTTTAGTGGATACAGGGATGCCACCACCCCACTCCTGCTGGTGACCCCTCCCAGATCATGTGTGTGCACCCTGTGGGGATGCTGTGGCTAGTCGTACATGCAAGTGAGCACAGATCCTGCTGCCACTGCCCTGGGTAAGTGCTTTGACTGCCTCCCCCACGTCAGAGTACTGTGGCCAGTGGGCCAAGAACACCTCAGTCCCTCAAGTACAACAGGTTCCTAATCTTGAGGGGCCAGAAAATGAAGCCCAGAGTAAGGACACACAGCCAAGGAGTGCTGAGTTGAGCCTTCCCCCCTTAAATCTTACAGAAACAAAGCCTGTCAACCTTATTCCACAATAAAATCCCCAAGGGCATCAAAGAAGATAAAAGCAAAAAGAAAAAAAAATCCAAAGGACAGCAACTTTAAAGATTGAAGGAACATCAGCACACCTAGGTGAGAAAGAAACAGAGAAAGAACTCTGGCAACTTAAATAGGCTTCCTACCTTCAAATGACTGCACTATTTCCCCAGCAATGGTTCTTAACCAGCCTGAAATGGCTAAAATGTCAGAAATAGAGTTCAGAATATGGATTAATGAAGATCACTGAGATTCAGGAGAAAGTCAAAACCCAATCCAAGGATACTAAGGAATACAATAAAATAATACAGGAACTGAAATTTGAAAAGGTTATTTTAAGAAAGAATCAGATTTGACAGAGCTGAAAAACTCACTTCAAGTATTTCATGATACAATCACAAGTATTAACAGCAGAATAGAGCAGCTGAGGAAAGAATCTCAGAGCTCGAAGATTCGTTCTGTAAAATAACTCAGTCAGACAATAAAGAAAAAAGAATAGAAAGGAAAGAACAAAACCTCTGAGGAATATGGAATTGTGAAGAGAGACCAAATCGATGACTTATTGGAATTCTTGAAAGAGAAGGAGAGAAAGCAAGCAACTTGAAAAACATATTTGAGGATATTGTCTATGAAAAATCCCCCAACCTTGCTAGAGAGGTCGAGATTCAATTTGAAGAAATGCAGTAACCCCTGTGAGATACTATCTGAAATGAACTACGCTAAGACACATAGTCATCAAATTTTCTAAGATCAAAATGAAAGAAAAAATGTTAAAGGCAATTAGAGAGAAGGGGCAGGTCACCTACAAAGGGAACCCAAGCAGGCTAACAGCAGATCTTTTAGAAGAAACCCTACAAGCCAGAAGAGATTGCGGGCCTATATTTAGCATTCATAAAGAAAAAAAATTTCAACCAAGAATTTCATATCCAGCCAAACTAAGCTTTGTAAATAGAAGAGAAATATGATCCTTTTCCAAAGAGCAAATGCTAAAAGAATTTATTACCACCATACCTGCCTTACAAGAAGTCTTTAAGGGAGAGATATATATGGAAAAGGAAGATGGTTACTGGCCACCAGAAAAACACATTAAAGTACATAGACCATTGCCAATGTAAAGGAGCTACACAATCAAGTATGCATAACAACCACCTAAAAAGATGATGACAGGATCCAATCCACACATATTAATATTAACCTTGAATGTAAATGGGCTAAGCCCCCTGTTAAGAGGCTCAGAGTGGCAAGTTGAATAAAGAAGCAAGGTCCAACTTCAAGAGACTCATCTCACATGCAATGACACTTGTAGGCTCAAAGTAAAGGGATGGAGAAAAATCTACCAAGCAAACAGAAAACGGATTCACAACTGAATTCTATCAGACATCTGGTCCTGGGCTATTTCTGGTTGGCAGGTTTTTTATTACTGATTCCATTTCAGACGTCATTATTGGTCTACTCAGGATTTCAATGTTTTCCTGGTTCAATATTGGGAAGTTGTATGTTTCCAGGAATATATCCATTTGTTCTATGTTTTGCACTTTGTGTGCATAGAGGGGTTAAAAATAGTCCCCAAAGGGCTTTTGTATTTATGTAAGGTTGGTTTTAATGTCACCCTTATTATTTCTGATTGTATTTACTTGGATCTTTTTGTTTTTTCTTTATTAGTCCAGCAAGGAGTCTATCAATCTTATTTATTGTATCAAAAAAAATCCTGGATCTGTTGATCTTTTATATGGTTTTTCACATCTCAATTTCATTCTGTACTCCTCTGATTTTGGTTATTTCTTGTCTTGTATTAGCTTTGGGTTTGGTTTGCTCTTTTTTTGTTGTTGTTGTTGTTTGTTCATTTAGTTCCTTTAGGTGTAATGCTAAGTTGTTAATTTGATATCTTTCTAACTTTTTGTTTTGGGTGTTTAGTGCTATAAACTTCCCTCTTAACATTGCTTTAGCTGTGTCTCAGAGATTCTAGTATGTTGTATCGGTGTTTTCATTACTTTTGAAGAATTTCTTGATTTCTGCCATAATTTCCTTGTTTACTCAAAAGTTATTCACAAGCAGGTTGTTTAATTTCCATATAATTCTATGGTTTTGAGAGATTTTCTCGGTATTGATTTCTATTTTTATTGTGCTGTGGTCCAAGAATGTGGTTGGTATGATTTAGGTTTTTTGAATGTGCTGAGGATTGTTTTACAGCCAATTTCATGGCCACTTTAGAGCATATGCCATATTCAGATAACAGAAATGTATATTCTATTATTCTGGGGTAGAGCTTGCTGTAGATACCTACTAGGTCCATTTAGTTAACTGTGGAATTCAGGTCCAAAATATCTTTGTTAATTTTCTGCCTTGATGGTCTGCCTAATACTTTCAGTGGGGTGTTGATGTCTTCCACTGTTATTGTGTGGTTATTTAAGTCACTTTGTAGGTCTCTAATAACCTGTTTTATGAATCTTGGTGCTCCCGCATTGGGTACACACATATTCAGGCTTGATAGGTCTTCTTGTTGAACTGAACCCTTTACCATTATGTCATGCTACATTAAGGGAGAATCCTGTGGGGCAAAAGAATCTGAACAGCAGACCTTGAGTTCCAGGTCTTCCCTCTGATATAGTCTACTGAAAAGAGAAGGAACCAGAAAAATAATTCTG
Source organism: Pan paniscus (assembly GCF_029289425.2). Lineage (NCBI taxonomy): Eukaryota > Metazoa > Chordata > Mammalia > Primates > Hominidae > Pan > Pan paniscus. The sequence continues at coordinate 104,517,226 of NC_073258.2, forward strand.
GTAATATGACAAAGGTTCTTTAACCCCCAAAAGATCACACTAGCTCACCAGCAATGGATCCAAACCAAGAACAAATCCCTGAATTGCCAGAAAAAGAATTCAGAAGGTCAATTTTTAAGCTAATCAAGGAGGCACCAGAGAAAGATGAAGTCCAAATTAATGAAATTTTAAAAAGGATGTTACAAGATATGAAGGGAAAAATCTTCAATGAAATAGACAGCATACATACAATGCTACTTCTGGAAATCAAGGACACATTTAGAGAAACATGAAGTGCACTGGAAAGTCTTAGAAATGAAATCGAACAAGCAGAAAAAAAAAAAAAAAACTTCAGAGCTCAAAGACAAGGTTTTCAAAGTAACCCAATCCAACAAAGAGTTTAAAGTAAACAGAATTTTAAGAAATGGTTAAAGTCTTCAAGAAATTTGGGATTATGTTAAACAGCGAAACCTAGGAATAATTGGTGTTCCTGAGGAAGAATAGAAATCGAAAAGTTTGGAAAACATATTTAAGGGAATAATTGAGGAAAACTTCCCCAGCCTTGCTAGAGATCTAGACATCCAAATACAAGAAGCTCAAAGAACACCTAGGAAATTTATCACAAAAAGATCATTGCTAGGCACATAGTCATCAGGTTATCTAAAGTCAAGACAAAGGAAAGAATCTTAAGGGCTGTGAGGCAAAAGCACCAGGTAACCTATAAAGGAAAACCTATCATATCAAGTGCAGGTTTCTCAGCAGAAACCCTACAAGCTAGAAGGGATTGGGGCTCTATCTCTGGCCTCCTTAAACAAAACAATGATCAGCCAAGAATTTTGTATCCAGTGAAACTAAGTTTCAGATATGAAGGAAAGATACAGTCTTTTTTCAGACACACAATTGCTGAGAGAATTCACCACTTCCAAGCCAGCACTGCAAGAACTGCTAAAAGGAGCTCTAAATCTCGAAACTATTCCTTGAAACACACCAAAATAGAACCCCTTTAAAGGATAAATCTCACAAAACCTAGAAAACAAAAACACAATAAATAATAATAATAAACCAAGGTATTCAGGCAACAACTACCACAATGAATACAATAGTACCTCACATCTCAATACTAACATTGAATGTAAATGGCCTAAATGTGCCACTTAAAAGATACGATGGCAGAATGGATAATAATTCACCAACCAAGTATATGCTGTCTTCAAGAAACTCGTCTAACACATTATGACACACATAAACTTAAGGCAAACTCATAGCGAAACAGTACTGTGGTGAACTGGGGACAGATTTGCTGCCACTGCTGCTGCTGCCGCTGCCACCACCTCTACCTTCTGTTGCTTGGATAAAGCTGAGGGATGTGGCACTGTTGTGGGAGTCTTACAAATTCCAGGCAGGTACTCCTAGCTGGGACCCGACCATTCAGTTTGCACCCCAAGGCTCTAAATCTCAGCTCCCCTAGGTCCTGGTACCATGTCTTTGGAAGACACACACAGAAAGGACTTAGATACCTTCTGAAAAGGATGGGACAAATAAAACTTATATTCCCTCCTCTCCTCTTGCTTGGAAGATCATTTAAGATTAGGAGAGGAAGTGACTTTTCCCACTGAAAGGGACACAGAGCAAACTATGATTAGGAGTTTCCAGACACCTGTGTTCCAGCCATGGTTTCCCTATGTCCTTGCCTTGGGACCCAGCACTACTTACTAAACCTTTTTGAGTATCAGTTTCCTTATCTATAAACAGGAATAATAATAGGACCAACTGCACAGAGCTGTTGTGAAGGAAAAAAATAATCCATGCAAATGAACACCCAAAATGAGCAGGACTGGCTATTCTTATATCAGACAAAACAAACTTCAAAGTGACAGCAGTTAAAAAAGACAAAGAGGGACATTATATAATGATAAAAGGATCAGTCCAACAGGAAAATGTCACAATCCAAAATACATATGCACCTACCACTAGAGCTCCCAAATTTATAAAACAATTACTACTACACCTAAGAAATGAGATAGACAGCAACATAATAATAGTGAAGGACTTCAGTGCTCTACTGACAGCACTAGACAGGTCATCAAGAAAGAAAGTCAACAAAGAAACAATGGATTTAAACTACACCCTAGAACAGATGGACTTAACAGATATTTACAGAATGTTCTGCCCAACAACAGCTGAATATACATTCTATTCATCAGCACATGAAACATTTTAGAAGATAGACCATATGATAGCTCACAAAACAAGTCTCAATAAGTTTAAGAAAATTGGAATTACATCAAGTACTCTGTCAGACCACAGTGGAATAAAATTGAAAATTAACATTAAAAGGACACTCAAAAGTGTGCAAATACATGAAAATTAAATAACCTGCTCCTGAATGATTGTTGGGTCAACAATGAAATCAAGATAAAAATTAAAAAATTCTTTGAGACTGGGTGCAGTGGCTCACACCTGTAATCCCAACACTTTGGGAGGCCAAGGTGGGTGGACCCCTTGAGCCCAGGAGTTCAAGACCAGCCTGGCCAATATGGTGAAACCCTGTCTCTACTAAAAATACAAAAATTAGCTAGGTGTGGTAGCACATGCTCGTAATCCCAGCTACTTGGGAGGCTGAGGCAGGAAAATCGCTTAAATCCGGGAGGTGGAGGTTGCAGTGAGCTGAGACTGTGCCACTGCACTCCAGCCTGGTTGACAGAGCAAGGCTCTATCTCAAAAACATAAAATAAAATATAAAATAAATTCTTTGAACTGAACAGTAATAGTGACACTTACTCTCCTCCTTTCCCAAACATTATAAAAACCCTGTTTCTCTAACTGTACAACTACAAAGTCACTAAAAAAAAACCCTCAAGATGTAAAACATGTTTTTCCTTAAAAAATAAAAAATAATACATGTATCCATTAATTAAATAACTGTCTTTGTTTCTCACTACTATAATATAGTTTCCCCTGCACAAATTTCCCCCCACCTCATGAAATACTTAAAAAATAACTTAACTCTTGGTTCAAAACTCAGTCCTTTAAATATTAATCCAACTAGACCAGTACACCTAAATAATAAATATCCTCCTAAACGCCATCAGTCTCTCTAATTCCTTAAAAATCCTATCAAAACCTATCAAAGTCTCTGGAATACAGCAAAGGCACTGCTAAGAGAAAAGCTCAAAGCCTTAAATGTCTACATCAAAAAGTCTGAAAGAGCAAAAATAGACAATCTATGGTCACACCTCAAGGAACTAGAGAAACAAGAACAAACCAGTCCCAAACCCAGCAGAAGAAAAGAAATAACAAAGACCAGAGAATAACTAAACTAAACTGATACAAATAAAACACAAACAAACAAAAAACAATACAAAAGATAAATGAAAAAAGCTGGGTCTTTGAAAAGGTAAGCAAAATTGATAGGCCCTTTAGTGAGGTTAACCAACAAAAGAAGAGAAAGATCCAAACAGGCTCGATTAGATATGAAACAGGAGATATTACAACCTATGCCACAGAAATACAAAAGATCATTTGAGGCTACTATGAATAACTTTATGCACATAAACTAGAAAACCTAGAGGAGATGGATAAACCCCTGGAAATATACAGTCTTTCTAGATTAAACCAGAAGGAAATAGAAACTCTGAACAGAGTAATAGCAAACGGTGACATTGAAATAGTAATTAAAAAGTTACCAACAAAAAAAGTCCAGAACTAGATGGATTCATAGCTGAATTCTATCAGATAATCAAAGAACAACTGGTATCAATCCTATCGACACTATTCCACAACAGAGAGAAAGAGGGAATCCTCCCTAAATCACTCAATGAAGCCAGTATCACTCTAATACCAAAACCAGGAAAGGACATAACATAAAAAGGAAACTACAGACCAATATCCCTGATGAATACAGATGCCAAAATCCTTAACAAAATACGAACTAACCAAATCCAACAGCATATCAAAAAGATAATGCATCATGATCAAGTGGGTTTCATATGAGGGATGCAGGGATGATTTAACATACACACGTTGTATTAGTCCATTCTCATGCTACTGTGATGAAAGACCTAAGACTGGGTAATTTATAAAAGAAAAATAGGTTTAATTGACTCACAGTTCTGCATGGCTGGAGAGGCCTCAGGAAATTTACAATCAAGGCAGAAGGCACCTCTTCACAGGGTGGCAGGAGAGAGAATAAGTACTGAGTGAAGGGGGAAACCCCTTATAAAACCATTGGATCTTGTGAGAGCTCACTCACTATCACAACATGGGGGAAACTGTCACCATGATTCAATTATCTCCATCTGGTCCTGCTCTAGATATGTGACGATTATTACAATTCATGGTGAGATTTGGGTGGGGACACAGAGCCAAACCATATCACTCTGCCCCTGGCCACTCGCAAATCTCATGTCCTCACAATTTGAAACAATCATAGCCTTTCAACAATCCCCCTAAGCCTTAACTCATTCCAGCATTAACCCAAAAGTCAAAATCCAAAGTCTTATCTGATACAAGGCAAGGACCTTCTTCCTACGAACCTGTAAAATCAAAAACAAGTTAGTCACTTCTTAGATACAACAGGGGTACAGGCATTGGATAAATACACCTGTTCCAAATGGGAGAAAATAGCTAAAACAAAGGGGCCACAGGTCCCATGCAAGTTCAAAATTCAATAGGGCAGTCATTAAACCTTAAAGTTCCAAAATGGTCTCCTCTGACTCCATGTCTCACATCCGGGTTACATTGATGCAAGAGGTGGGCTCCTATGGCCTTGGGCCACTCCAGCCCTGTGGCTTTGCAGGGTACAGACCCCCACCATGGGTACTTTAGTGGGCTGGCATTGAGTGTCTGTGGCTTTTCCAGGTGCATGGTGCAAGCTGTCAATGGATCTGCCATTTTGGGGTTTGGAGGACAGTGGCCCTCTTCTCACAGCTCCACTAGGCAGTGCCCTAATGGGGACTCTGTGTGGGGGTTTCAATCCCACATTTCCCTTCTGCACTGCCCTGGCAGAAGTTCTCCATGAGAGCCCTGCCCCTGCAGCAAACTTCTGCCTGGACATACAGGTGTTTCCATACATCCTCTGAAATCTAGGCAGAGGTTCCCAAACCAGAATTCTTGACTTCTGTGCATTCACGGACACAACACCATGTGGAATCTGCCAACGCTTGGGGCTTGCACCCTCTGAAGCAATGGCACAAGCTGTACCTTGACCCCTTTTAGCCATGGCTGGAGCTAAAGCAGCTGGAATGCAGGACCCCATATCCTGAGGCTGCACAGAGCAGAGGGGCCCTGGACCTGGCCCACTAAACCATTTTTTCCTTCTAGGCCTCTGGGCCTGTGATGGGAGGGACTGCCATGAAGGTCTCTGATATGCTCTGGAGATATTTTCCCCATTGTATTAGTGATTAACATTCAGTTCCTTATTACTTATGCAAATTTCTGCAGCAGGCTTGAATTTCTCTACAGAAAATGGGTTTTTATTTTCTACTTCATCATCAGGCTGCAAATTTTCCAAACTTTTATGCTCTGTCATATCTTGAATGCTTTGCTGCTTAGAAATTTCTTCCACCAGATATCCTAAATCATCTCTCTCAAGTTCAAAGTTCCACAGATCTCTAGGGTAGGGGCAAAAAGCTGCCAGTCTCTTTGCTAAAGCATAGCAAGAGTCACCTTTACTCCAGTTCCCGATAAGTTTCCCATCTCCATCTGAATTCACCTCAGCCAGGACTTCATTGTCCATATTACTATCAGCATTTTGATCAAAGCTATTCAACAAGTCTCTAGGAAGTTCCAAAGTTTCCCATATCTTCCTGTCTTCTGAGCCCTCCAAACTATTCCAAACACTGCCTGTTATCCAGTTAGAAAGTTGCTTGCACATTTTCAGGTATCTTTACAGCAGAACCCTACTTCTGGTACCAATTTACTGGTACCAGAAGTATTCGTTGATTCTCATGCTGCTGTGAAGAAATACCTGAGACTGAATAATTTATTAAAAAATGAGGTTTCATTGACTCACAGTTTCACATGGCTGGGGAGGCCTCAGGATACTTACAATCACGGCAGAAGGCACCTCTTCATATGGTGGCAAGAGAGAATGAGAGCCAAGTGAAAGGGAAAGCCCCTTATAAAACCCATGCTATAAAACCCAGATACCATGATAACTTACTCAATACCATGAGAACGACATGGGGGAAACTGACCCCATGATTGAATTATCTCCACCTGGTTCTGCCCTTGACACATGGGGATTATCACTTAAAACAGAGCTACCATTTGACCCAGCAATCCCCTTATTGGGTGTATACCCAAATAAATATAAATTGTTGTGCCATAAAGACACATGCATGCATATGTGTATCACAGCAGTATTCACAATAGTAGGGAATGGAATCAGTCCAAATGTCCATCAATGGTAGACTGGATAAAGAAAATGTAATTTAGTAGCAGGGAAACATTGAGTACACATGGACACAAAGAAGTGAACAACAGACACTGGGGCCTACTTAAGGGTGAAGGATGAGAGGAAGGTGAGGATAGAAAAGCTACCTATCATGTACTATGCTTATTACTGGGGTGATGAAATAATCTGTGCACCAAACCCCTGTGACATGCAGTTTGCCTATTTAACAAACCTGCACATATACTTTTAAGCCTAAAATAAAAGTTTAAGAAATGAAATTTAAAAAAGAAAGTTTTTAAAGGGCTGTCATACTTGTTATCTTTAACATCTGTATTAGTCTATTTTCATACTGCTGCTAATAGAGACATACCCGAGGCTGGGTAATTAACAAAGGAAAGGAGTTTTAATGGTCTCACAGTTGCACATTGCTGGGGAGGCCTCACAATCATGGTAGAAGGTGAAAGAGGAGCAAAGGCATGTCTTCCATGGTGGCAGGCAAGAAAGTATGTGCAGAACTGCCCTTTGTAAAACTATCAGATCTTGTGAGACGTATTCACTATTATGAGAACAGAACGGGAAAACCCGCCCCTATAATTCAATTACTTCCCACTGGGTCCCTCCCAGGACATGTGATATTATGGGAGCTACAATTTAAGATGAGATTTGGGTGGGGACACAGCCAAACCATATCATTTTGCCACAGTCCCTCTCAAATCTCATGTCCTCACAACTCAAAATGCAAGCATGCTTTTCCAACAGTCCCCCAAAGTCTTAACTCATTTCAGCATAACTTAAGAGTCCAACTCCAAAGTTTCATCTGAGACAAAGCAAGTCCTTTCTGCCTATGAACCTGCAAAATCAAAAGCAAGTTAGTTACTTTCTAGATAAAATGAGGGTACATGCATTGGATAAATACACCCATTCCAGACTGGAGACATTGGCCAAAACAAAGGGGCTACAGGCCCCATGTAAGTTCAAAATCCAGCAGAGCAGTCAAATCTTAAAGCTCCAAAATGATCTCCTCTGACTCCATGTCTCACATTCAGGTCACTCTGATGCAAGAGATGGGCTCCCACAGCCTTAGGCCACTCTTCCTTGTGGCTTTGTGAGGTATAGCCCCCCCTCCCAGCTGCTTTCACAGGCTGGCATTGAGTGTCTGTGGCTTTCCAAGGCACACGGGTGCAAGCTGTTGGTGGATCTACCATTCTGGGGTCTGGAGGATGGTAGCCCTCTTCTCATACCTCCACTACGCAGTGCCCTAGTGGGGACTCTGTGTAGGGGCTCCAACCCCACATTTCCCTTCTGCACTGCCCTGGCAGAGGTTCTCCATGGGGGCCCTGACCTTGCGGCAAGCTTCTGCCTGGATATCCAGGCATTTCCATACATCCTTTGAAACCTAGGTGAGGGTTCCCAAACCTCAATTCTTGACTTCTGTGCACTGCACCTGCAGGATCCTCACCACATGGAAGCTGCTAAGGCTTGGGGCTTCCACCCTCTGAAGCCATGGCCTGAGTTGTACCTTGACCCCTTTTAGCCATGGCTGGAGCAGCTGGGGTGCAGGGCACCAAGTTCCTAGGCTATGCACAGCAGGGAGGCCCTGGACCTGACCCAGAAAAACATTTTCTCCTCCTATGCCTCTGGACCTGTGATTGGAGTACTACAGCAAAGGTCTCTGACACACCCTGGAGACATTTTCTCGATTATCTTGGTGATTAACATTCGGCTCTTTGTTACTTATGCAAATTTCTGCAGCAGACTTGAATTTCTCCCCAGAAAATGGGTTTTTGTTTTCTGTTGCATCATCAGGCTGCAAATTTTCCAAACTTTTATGCTCTGCTTCCTCTTGAATGTTTTGCCGCTTAGAAATTTCTGCTAGATACCCTAAACCATCTCTTTCAAGTTCAAAGTTTCATAAATCTCTAAGGCAGGTGCAAAATGCCACCAGTCTCTTTTCTGAATTATAACAAGAGTCACCTTTGCTCCATTTCCCAACAAGTTCCTCATCTCCCTCTGAGACCACGTCAGCACTTCATTGTCCATATTACTATCAGCATTTTGGTCGAAGCCATGCAACAAGTCTCTAGAAAGTTCCAAACTTTTTCACATCTTTCTGTCTTCTGAGCCCTCCAAGTCTCTAGGAAGTTCCAAACTTTCCCATATTTTTCTATCTCCTTCTGAGCCCTCCAAACTGTTCCAACCTCTGCCTGTTACCCAGTTCCAAAGTTACTTCTACATTTTCAGGTATATTTAAAGCAGTGCCCCACTCTACCAGTACCAATTTGCTGTATTAGTCTGTCCTTATGCTGCTAATAATGACATACCTGGGTAATTCATAAAGGAAAGGAGGTTTAATGGACTCACAATTTCACATGGCTGGGGAGGCCTCACAATCACGGTGGAAGGTGAAGGAGGAGTAAACGCACATCTTAAATGGCAGCAGACAAGAGAGTATGTGCAGGGGAACTACCTTTTATAAAACCATCAGATCTCATGAGACTTATACACTAGCACATGAACAGCACAGAAAAACCCAATGCCATGATTCAATTGTTTCCCACTGGGTCCCTTCCATGACATGTGGGGGTTATGGGAGTTACAATTCAAAATGAGATTTGGGTGGGGACACAGTCAAACCTTATGTCAATGTCATAAGGTAGATTAGAGAGTTACCCATTATTCACCTTTATAGATGAGGCAATGGAGGCTCCCAAATAAATTACAAAGCAATTTGGCTGAGCTCACATAGTGACATTTGAGACATGAATTCTGGTCTTTAATGTTTCTTCCTGACCATTGCTCCATCTTTCTTTTATAACTCTGTATGATTGATGATTAATTCAGAATCTCCTGAAATTTCTCCTGAAACCTCTCCTTTGCCTGCCTCTTCACTTTTTCTGTGAAGAAATTCACAATGAATGATGAGAACTTGCTCCCCATGCCTATATGCACCCATTTATTTTCTCTACTGAAATATAATTTTCCAATATGTAGACCCATTTATGGACAAATAGTAAACAACTCTCCCTCTAGTTTTGGTAACTCAACCCTAAACTATTTGTAAACTTCAGAGATAAGTGTCTGAAACTTCAAAGTAAGATCTTTAGAGTGGAGGCCCATAAACATAACAGTCTTGTCTAATCTGAAAAGTCCAGAGAGCCCAGTTGATAGCTTGGATTGCTTTCTTTTTTAAATGATTATTTTATTATTTTGAAGTTAATCTATTTTAAAGAAGTATTTATATGAGCTAAGAGCCAAGACTTAATGTATCTAGATATCTTTCAATAAACTAGTTGAATATCCAGTCATTGTTCAATTGTTCAAAGGACTTAAGTGATTATTGGCCTGCAGGAAGGCTAGTAATTACTAGGAATTCTAGCTTACTCCTTTTCCCATCCAAGAGAAAGAAGTCCTAGAATTCCTTCAAATGATGGGAGATTAAACTAACCTAACTGATTAATGTCAATGGTAATAAAAATTTGATCTTTTATTACAGCATAGTATCTAAGTTGGCTTTACAATGATTAATTCAGCAACAGTATTTTTGTGGCTCCAAACTCTGCATTCACAGTAGAAAGCAAAACCCAGCAAAGAGGTGAATTTGGGGAAAATACTCTGCAATGCCTTTAATTTTTTTTCTCTCAATTCCTTGGGAGATTAAAACTTATGTGATGAAATAGACTATTACAAATGAAATCAGTATGCTCAGACATGTTGCTTTTGTGAAAAACACGGGAAAATGTGAAATATGAACTAGTTAATGTGTAACTAAAAATATGAGCCTTCAGCTGAAAGAATCTGAATTTTGGAAAGGACTCATGTCTTAATCAGCTCAGGCTGCTATCACAAAATATCATAGACTTAATATAAATTTATTGTTCAAAGTACTCGGGACTGAGAAGTCCAAGATCAAGGTTCTGACAGGGTTGAGTTCCTAGCAAGGGCTCTTTTTCTGGCTTGCAGATGGCTGCCTTCTTGCTGTATCCTCCCATGACCTTTCCTTTGTGCATACATGTAGTGGAGGGGGAGAGAGACAGAGGGAGGGAGGGAGGGGGAGGCGGAGAGGAAGAAGGGGGGTGGGGGGAGAGAGAGAGAGAAGGAATGCCCTCTTTTCTTATAAAACCAGTAATACATTGAGGGACCTACCTTCATGACCTAATCTAATCCTAATTAAGTCCCAAAAGCTCCATCTCCAAATACCATCACATTGGGGGATAGGGTTTCATTATATGAATTATGGGGGGACATAAACATTCAGTTCATAACACTGGCGTAGATTATAAAGAGCTAACCAGATTTCCAGGAAGCACGTTTCTCTCACTTGAATGGAGATGAGGGCAGCATCTGCTACTGCTCTCCTGCTGGCTAGAAGGAAATAGATTGTGCTCATTCTGCAAAGAAAGAGTTATGCTTGCTGCACCTCAGCTTTCCAGCTTAGAGATTTGCTTCCTGGAGCCAGATGAGCCCCATGGCCTTTAGTGCCTGTCAAAAGACAGTACCTAGATCCTGACAAAGGGGCAGGAAAGCAAGGGGAAGAAGGATACCACAAAGTGAATTGTCAAGAATAAATTAAGATCTGTTGTCAGTCCCAGAACTAATTCCTAGGCTTTCTTTATCCCTGAATAAATAATAAATGACATTGATTTGTATTCTATGTAGCAACAGTCATAGTTCTACAATTATAGCAACTTGGAAGAGCTCTCTAAAGTTTATTATTTTAACTTTTTAAAATTTTTAATCTTTTATTTTTCCAAAAGCAATTTAATACAATTGTAGTTAAACAGTTCTCCCATTTTCTACATGAAAAAAGCCAACAATAGCATATATACTAACTAAATTTAATTTCAACTATTTTTTCAGTATATCTTATTTATGAAGAAAGGCATTGTGTATTATCTTTAGTTAGGTGATTCATGCCTACGTCAGAGTAAATCTGTTAAAGGATGTTATATCCCCTTGCAGATGAATCTGCTTTGCTCTATTTTCCTCTAATGGAGCTGAGGATTCAGGTATGTTTTCCTCAGATAATACTAATTAGAAGGAAAGGTTGGAAAATAAGTATTAATCTCTCATGTTCCCAATATACTCCAGTAGATAATCTGCCTGTGATTACAAGATAAAATCACAATTTATTTCAAGTTCACAACTATATAAAGGATAAGGATGTAGCATAATTGCAGGGTAAAAATACTCAGCAGTGTTGGGAATCAGATCCGTATAGAATGGTATAGAGCAAGCTATCTGCCTTATGAGAGAAGAAAAAGGTACAGAGTCTATAAGCAATAATATTATTATCCACGAAAACTCTTCCTGAATCAGGCATTCTCAACTCTTGGCTGCATGTTAGAATTATCTGGAAAAATCCTAATGCCCCATGCCACACCCTATCAATTAAATCTGAATATCTGGAAGTTGGGCCCAAATATTTGAGGAGCTGATTCCAATGTGCAAGTAAAGCTGAGAAAGACTCTGCAATAGTTCCTCACTACAAGTTGCTTTTGCACCAATCTGGCCTATTGGCACTTTTATAAATACAAACAATGGTGGACACACTGATGCTCAAACTAAAAAGTCCCTCTGGTAAGTTTTCCTCTCAAGCTTAATCTTATGGCACAAAAGGTGAAAACGTGTTGGCGATTATCAGGGTAAGTCCACCCAAATCCTGGGATAAAGCAATTAGTTACTTTAGGCACAAATCATAACTTCTAATAATCTGTCTGAAGTTAGAAGAATATGAAAATAACACTTAATTTTAATTCTATAACATAGCTATCAAATTTTCTGTAGGTACTATATGGTTATTAGATTGACATTTCTGAAAATTTGTTGGAATAGCACATTTTTCTTCCAAGGAGATTTTACAGGACTTATTTATTCAACAGACATTTCATTGAGTTGCTATTATAATGTCAGCTCTTGTTCTAGGCCTTGGAAATGCCATAAGGAATAAGACTAAGTCTATGTATATGGAGCTGATATTCAAGTTGAGCAAGATAGCAAGTCATTAGCATCCCTTGGCTTCTGCTTGGCATCTTATTCAGCCTCTTGCACAATTATTCTCAAAGTTTACTGTGCACAAGAGCCACCTGGGGTACTAATTAAAATGTGGTTCTCTAGGTTCTACCCCTGAGATTCAGGCTCAGAAAGTCTAGGAGGGCATTCTAACAAGCGCCTTTGGTAATTCTCATGCAGGTGGTCCATTTATCACTTTGAGGAATACTAGTCTAGCATACTTGTCTGTTTCATTGACTTACAATGAACACTATGGAATGTCAGGAGGATTATTCAGGGCTTATCTAATAGTAGAAAGATGTAATCTTAAAAGGATAACGCTTGCAATGTAGGTGAATGGCAGCTGTTGGAAATTACTTTCTTGCTTTTAGAACAGAAAATGTAACCTCTACAAGTAGGCAATCTTAGGAGAAAGTTTGACTGGCTACAGATTTGCTCATATTTATCTCAAGAGAGTTATTTAATTTACCCAGATCACCTCAAAATGTGGCTCTTTTGAGTGCAAAGGAGTGTCCAGTAAAATGTAAATCCACAATATTTCCGTGGATTTATATTTTCTTCATTTAATATGAAAATGAAGAAATAACACTGCATGTAAATCCACAATATTTCTGTGTATTTATATTTTACTGGATGCTCCTTTGCACTCAAAAGAGCCACATTTTGAGGTGATCTGGGTAATTTAAATAACTATCTTGAGATAAATAAAATATAAATCATGAATTTATATTTTACTGGACACTCCTTTGCACTCAAAAGAGCCAGATTTTGGTGCTTTTGGATTTAAGTTTAAGTTTGGATTTAGCCCCAAAGCACACAATATGAGAAGGGCAGGAATTAGTATGGGCCTAGGAGGTTATACTTAAAAGCCTTTGTAATTTTAATGACAATTAGGTCAGTTCATCTTGCTAGACTTTACTCAATCAAAGTTTGATTAGATGATTTCCTAGGTTTCATATAAGTAAGAATGCCTTGTGAAGGGTCAACCCAAATCTGCAGATTATGTCTAGCTAAAAATTTTTTAAAAAAATGTTTTTCTCAGAGTTCCAATCTTGCATGTTTATCCATGTTTTCCGTATGCACACATATGGCAACAGAAGGAAGTTTGAAGTGACAACAGACATTACCAAAACAATCTACAGTCAATCATTAGTAGAACTTGTAAAATTGGTCACTTATTCAATTGAACAACCTATTCCCTACAAGGGTGGCCAACTGCCCTGGTTTGTCTGAAACTCAGGGATTATATGGAATGTGCTAAAACCAGGAAGAGCTGGTCACCCTGGTTATCCACCAGCAATTTAAGAGGTACCTGCTGTCTTAGTTTGTAGTCTAGTTTAGGAGATAAAAGTAGCAGACACACAAAAATAATTGAAAAAGAATTCTGTGCTAAACTGGGTGATATTGTCTCCAAGTACAATAGGAATTCCGAGAAAAAAAGGTCAGTGTGGGCTGTAGTTGCTGCAGTTTTATAAATTAGGTGGAACTGGATCCCAATTTTGTGGCTTGCAGTTCTGCTTCCTTCTTTACAAGAAATGTCATCATCCTTTTCGTGCTCAAGAAACATGAAAATGACCTAGGATAAATCTTGCATATCTGTCAGTCAGGGACAAGCAATAAGATTAGTTTAAAACTAAATTGACTTTAAAGCTTTGTCTCTTATTTAAATAATTAACATTTATTTATTCATACAATGATGAATGCCAGGAATACAAAAAATAAAATACAATACAATTTCTGCCCTTGATGTGTTTATTGTCTAGTGAGGCACATATACATTAGTGTGTAAAAAGGTAAGTTCAAGGATATGTGAGGAGACCTGCGATAGAAATATTTGGAGAGTTATGGATACCTTAAAGAGAGAAATATGTGAGAAAAGAAATTGGAGTTTAGTAAATAACCCTATCTTTTTCTGTGTTTAATATCAACATGTATTTCAGGACGTTCTTAGTTTTAGGTCAGCCAAATGAAATAGCTTGATTGTAGATACTTTGTAGTAAAATAGTCATTTAATATGAAAATGAAGAAATAACACTGCATATTCTAAAGTTCTAATTACTTGGGTTTAGTTGATCAGATGGGCTGACTGTGCTTACCTTGGTGTATACTTTAATAAAGTCAGACAAACTAATCAAAAAAACAACACAGAGGTGTGACTATAGTTAGTGCATTAGCAAATGCACAGGATGTACATTTGGCAAGACTCAGTGCTGTCCCAGGAACCTGAACTTTGGAATTTCCTGAATTTGTGGGGCTTACGGTATTTAAGTGGAAGTTAGGTGGATAGTAAGCTGGCTTTTATAGTTCATCAGTAAGTTAAAACACAGAAAGGAACTCTTAAAAGGAAGAGTGCTATGTCTTTATGAATTATAGTTGCAGTTGCTAAAAATTGCAGAGAGAGAGAGGGAGGAATTATTATCTATACACACTGTGCTAGGTGCTGAACCCTTATTAAAGGTGAATAAGATCTAATATCTGGTTGAGTCAAACATTGCTTGGTGTGAATGCCAGATATGAAAAACAAATACGATATTATTGAGAATAAAGAGAGGTAAGAAAGGGGAAGAAAAAGGATTAAATTAACATTGAGCTTGGAATCAACTAGCCTCATAATTCTAAATATAGAGTGGGCAATTAAATTTGGGAAGCAGAGCATACAGTGGATAGAAAGACCATAAACATTAAATCCCACCTCACTGACATGCACAATATTTGTAATAATAAATAGTTGTCATAGTGACATCTAGATAAATATCAAAACAAAACCAACAAAATACCAAACAAACAGAAAATCAGACCAGCCCAGGAAATACAAAAACATCCCAGAAGTAGCCAATAGACAATTCAAGGCAGCTGACTAGGAAGGGTGGAGGGAACTCAGCCCTCTCATCTTTGAGAGAGATTTACTTTCCTAGGGTGCTCATTGGATCCAAGATGGTGCCCTGATTCCATCTCCAGTGTAGAGTGCCCATTGGGCACTCAGGAATTTGTCTTACCCCTGTGAAGAGCCTGGACCATTGGCATTGTGGCAGAAGAACAAGGAGACAGACAGAAGGGATCACTTAACCCAGCTGCTCCAAAAGCCTGTGAAATAAGAATTTGCCTACCTCTCTTCAAGGAAATTTTAGGACATATGTCCTCCTGGTGTGAGTTGTGGGTTTCCTATCCAAAGGCCAAATGCATGGGCTGGCTTTTGTGCACCCAGTCACATGCATAAGATTAATAAGTGTTTGCAGTCTCCCAAGCCTGGTGTGAAAACCACAAAGTAGGACATTGTGCCTTAACAGGTTCTACATGTGAGTTTCAACTTTACATTGATCTTCTATGGATAACTTTAAAGCTTTTTTTTTTAAATTTGTGTTTCCAGTAGTCAACTTTGAAAAATATCATGATCAAAGGTAAGATGCTATTGCATGAAACATTTAAATTACATTTCTTGGAAACTGACTTTGGAGATTTGTTCCTTGATTCCAGTGTTTTAATCATCTTGCTCGGTGACCTGCTGCATGACTCATCCTGATCTCTAGAGGCTTTCTCTCTTCTTTCTACCTAGATGTTCAACTCTCTTCTTTCTACCTGGAAGTAGTATTTTGTTCATTGCACTTGGTAAGTTCGGACAGGGTCAAATCCTGCCTCTGCCAGTTACCAGGTCGTTCAATCTGGACAAATTATTTAGCCTTTCTGTCTTCTTTTGGGGATGTTAACAAGAATACACATCACAGAGGATTAAAGTAAGGATTGAAGAAGATTGTGTATGCAAAGCACTTAGCACTGTGCCTGACTCATAGTAGTACTCAATACATGCTATTTTTACATGCTTCTGGCACAGGCAGCCCTGACTTACAAATACTGTGCTCTGTACATGTGAAGAGGATGAAACCATTATGAAGGCACTCCAAGAGACTGCTGCCAACACCAGAAACCCCACTGTTCTAGCTAAACCCCTGACTGCTTCTAAACCAATTACTCAGCAGATGCACAATTCACAGTTTCAGAATCCATATACAGTTCACCAGTCCTCTGTCTGCCTAACTCAATCTCATACCATCACAGAACTAGAACACTTAGATTAGGGCTTCTGGGGTCTATGTTTTTGGCATTCTGCCTCAGAATGAGTGTCCTGATGTTGATACCAGGAGCCAAAAATGCAAATTAAGAAGGGTGATCATGGACCAGCTTGTGGCCTAATGGGGCAGAGGTAACTAACATGTGTGGTCCCAGACTATTATAAGGAACAATTCAATTAAGCCCCAATATGTGCTTTCCAAACCCAAAGGGTACTATACCAGGCAAAGTGTCTTGCCCTTAAATTTGAAGGGGAAAGAAAAATACCAAACTGTAAAATATCTTCATTGGGTTTGTTCCCCTAGCTCCCTGCATTTGCATAAACATGCTAGTCAGTTCAGAATCCTGTGTTTATACCTTTGATTTGGTCAGAAAGATAAAAGATATAAAGAAAGTTTCCCTATTTCTCTTCCCAACTGGCTCCCTGTGTCTGAGTTCCAAGCCACAGCATGTGACAATGGGAAATCTTATCTGTTCTAGTTATTTGCTCTTTGTAGATCTAAAACAGTTTAAGTTATAACAGCATTCCCTAGGCCTTCAGCACAAATAATTCACACTTGCAACCACACTCACAGTTACCGCAGTGTGGTATCATAAAGACTTCAGTTCTGCAAGAGACACTAAATTTAATACCAGCCTTCAGGAGCCAAAAGCCATTGCTCAGTCCTTTGCAGAGAAACCGATTTAATTAAGATGTTTTATGTCCACTTTTACACTTTTAAATGTAGAAATTTAAACATCTATAATATTAAATAATTCTGTCTTTAGAAGCACATTTTTCTCAAAAAAAAAAAAAAAAAAAAAACCAGACTGGCAGGTTTTCATTTACACAAAATATTCCAGCATCAAGAGCCTTCTCAATTAGTTGCCAGGCTTCACTTTGTCTCAGTAAATTAGCAGAATGTAAATGAGCCAAGGTCCATGAAAAATCTCCTCATTGATTGCTTCTCTTGGTTTTGCCTCAAACCCTTCAGGGCTCGAATATTTGACAGTACGCTTTAAACTTACACACTATTTGCATGAAACTGACAGAGCTTTAAAACTTTTTTTTTTTAGTCAGAGTGCCTAGAAATGCTCACAATGCATTTTAACAAGTGATAGGCCAGTCTTTCTTCAGGAATATTTGCTTTGAAAGGGTAAGAAATAATTAGACTAGCATGTGCTATCTTTGGTGAGGGTTGGCAACTTAGAACTTGGGAGCTGTTGGCAGACCCTGGCAGTCATTGTTGGTGTTGTGAGAAGCCTTTCTGGAAGTGTGTCCAAAAATTGTAAGTGGACTCGTTCTGACCTTTTCTGGCCCTGGTCCCACCCTGTTAAAACAAGGTTTTCAGGGTAGGATTCCAAAAGGCAGAGTTGAGGTAGGAAAGGGGGACAGGATGTCATGGAGTGGAAAAAAAATCACCAATAGTCTAGGGAATTGGGACCTCATTTGAGTCCCGGTTCTGTCACTATGTGACCTTGGACAAGCTACTATTCCTGACAACAGCTTCCCCTGGGCTATGGTACAGAGAGATTGCATGTTGGAGCAATTCCTAGCACCCACCAGCTATAGCACTGTTACTTCTACAAAAGAAAACATATAGAAATGCAAGTAAAGCTAGGTTCTTACAGAGATAACATGGAATGCACATACATTTCTTTTTAGAAAAAAATTACTGGCAAGTTTTGGTAGTTTATTATTAGTTATCCAATTATATATAACACCCCTGTAGCCCTGTGGCTGACAGCCAATGATGTTTCATTCTCCAAATGTAATACTTAATTATTGGAAGACTTTTCTGAGAGTTACCTTGATACAGAGGTTTAACTAAAAAAGCAAAAGTTGAACTCTCTCATCTGTAAGTGGGAATCAACAACAATGACTACTCCATCTTCTAGGGTTTGCTGTGAGGAGCTATAGAATGTTGCTGAATATAAAGGGCTTTGTGTAAGTGGAAAGGGGGTATCTGTGCAGAGATGCCTGGAATGCTCTGTGCAGGATTGGAGGCACCACAGAAAGAGCATGAAGGTATGCGGATTAATATCACAAGGCAGGATGGAAGAGACTCTTGTGGAGAGACCCAGGGCCCACAGTTGCTGGCAGAGTTCCCAGCAGAAACCTTGGCATGCAGTAAGAGATCTGTAGGTATCCACTGAATGAATGAATGAGTGAATGTTTCAATGAGTAAGTGAATGAATGGTGGAACAAAACTACACAATAGGTTCTGGATTATGAGTTCCAAAACAATGGATTACATTGAAACTCCTATTTCACCCTTGAGCTCTGGTGCATGTGCTAGGTCTGAGGGATGGTTCCAGTGACAGAGGTTTATGACCAGTCTCAGTAATAGGAAGCAGAGTGTAGAGATTAGGGCAGGGGCTTTTACATCAGATTGCCTGGGTCCAAATCCCAGATCTACCATGAGCTATTTGAGATGCTCATCATTATCTCTAACACTTCTGTGCCTTAGTTTCTGTAATATGGGGAAGAAGATGGTAATGAAGATGATGAAGATGATGGTGACTACCTCATAATATTCTCATAATGATTAAATGAGTCAGTACACACAAAGTGTTTAGACAGTACTTGAAGTTCTCAAAAAATTTTAGTTATTGCATTTGGACAATGAAGCATCATTGGGACCTAACTGTTTGCACTATACTTATAAATTTACATATATGCTACTTCTAAGCAGTTTCACTTGAACTTGAGTGGGAGTTCAGGCCCTGGGGAATAAAAAGGCTTAGTATTTGAAGTCAGGGAAACAAAGCCTGAAAACTTGCTCTGATTCTTACTGAGTAAACTTGGACAAATAAATCATTTTTCCTCTTTGAGGCCCAATTCCTAACATGCAAAATAGGGAAAGTAATGATGATACCTTATATGGCTGTCATGAGGAGTAAATTAAATAATATGTATGAAAGGGATTTATAAACCTTAAAGACTACTTAACACTTATTGTGGGAAGCAGCCAAGATGGCCAAAGAGGAACAGCTCCGGTCTACAGCTCCCAGCATGAGCAACACAGAAGATGGGTGATTTCTGCATTTCCATCCTAGGTACTGGGTGAATCTCACTAGGGAGTGCCGGACAGTGGGTGCAGGACAGTGGGTGCAGCGTACCGTGCACGAGCCAAAGCAGGGCGAGGCATTGCCTCACTCGGGAAGCGCAAGGGGTCAGGGAGTTCCCTTTCCTAGTCAAAGAAAGGGGTGACAGACAGCACCTGGAAAATCGGGTCACTCCCACCCTAATACTGCGCTTTTCCGACGGGCTTAAAAAACCGCACACCAGGAGATTATATCCCGCACATGGCTGGGAAGGTCCTGGCAGCGAGACGCCCACAGAGTCTCCTGATGGCTAGCACAGCAGTCTGAGATCAAACTGCAAGGCAGCAGCGAGGCTGGGGGAGGGGTGCCCGCCATTGCCCAGGCTTGTTTAGGTAAACAAAGCAGCCAGGAAGCTCAAACTGGGTGGAGCCCACTACAGCTCAAGGAGGCCTGCCTGCCTCTGTAGGCTCCACCTCTGGGGGCAGGGCACAGAGAAACAAAAAGACAGCAGTAACCTCTGCAGACTTAAATGTCCCTGTCTGACAGCTTTGAAGAGAGCAGTGGTTCTCCCAGAACACAGCTGGAGATCTGAGAATGGGCAGACTGCCTCTTCAAGTGGGTCCCTGACCCCCGACCCCCGAGCAGCCTAACTGGGAGGCACCCCACAGTAGGGGCAGACTGACACCTCACACGGCCGGGTAGTCCTCTGAGACAAAACTTCCAGAGGAATGCTCCAATTAAAAGACACAGACTGGCAAATTGGATAAAGAGTCAAGACCCATCAGTGTGCTGTATTCAGGAAACCCATCTCAGGTGCAGAGACACATATAGGCTCAAAATAAAAGGATGGAGGAAGATCTACCAAGCAAATGGAAAACAAAAAAAGGCAGGGGTTGCAATCCTAGTCTCTGATAAAACAGACTTTAAAACAACAAAGATCAAAAGAGACAAAGAAGGCCATTACATAATGGTAAAGGGATCAATTCAACAAGAAGAGCTAACTATCCTAAATATATATGCACCCAATACAGGAGCACCCAGATTCATAAAGCAAGTCCTAAGTGACCCACAAAGAGACTTAGACTGCCACACAATAATAATGGGAGACTTTAACACCCCACTGTCAATATTAGACAGATCAACGAGACAGAACGTTAACAAGGATACCCAGGAATTGAACTCAGCTCTGCACCAAGCAGACCTAATAGACATCTACAGAACTCTCCAGCCCAAATCAACAGAATATACATTTTTTTCAGCACCACACCACACCTATTCCAAAATTGACCACATACTTGGAAGTAAAGCTCTCCTCAGCAAATGTAAAAGAACAGAAATTATAACAAACTGTCTCTCAGACCACAGTGCAATCAAACTAGAACTCAGGATTAAGAAACTCACTCAAAACCGCTCAACTACATGGAAACTGAACAACCTGCTCCTGAATGACTACTCGGTACATAATGAATTGAAGGCAGAAATAAAGATGTTCTTTGAAACCAATGAGAACAAAGACACAACATACCAGAATCTCTGGGACACATTCAAAGCAGTGTGTAGAGGGAAATTTATAGCACTAAATGCCCATAAGAGAAAGCAGGAAAGATCCAAAATTGACACCCTAACATCACAATTAAAAGAACTAGAAAAGCAAGAGCAAACACATTCAAAAGCTAGCAGAAGGCAAGAAATAACTAAAATCTGAGCAGAACTGAAGGAAATAGAGACACAAAAAACCCTTCAAAAAATTAATGAATCCAGGAGCTGGTTTTTTGAAAGGATCAACAAAATTGATAGACCACTAGCAAGACTAATAAAGAAGAAGAGAGAGAAGAATCAAATAGATGCAATAAAAAATGATAAAGGGGATATCACCACCAATCCCACAGAAATACAAACTACCATCAGAGAATGCTACAAACACCTCTATGCAAATAAACTAGAAAATCTAGAAGAAATGGATAAATTCCTTGACACACACACCCTCCCAAGACTAAACCAGGAAGAAGTTGAATCTCTGAATAGACCAATAAACAGGCTCTGAAATTGTGGCAATAATCAATAGCTTACCAACAAAAAAGAGTCCAGGACCAGATGGATTCACAGTCGAATTGTACCTTAGGTACAAGGAGGAATTGGTACCATTCCTTCTGAAACTATTCCAATCAACAGAAAAAGAGGGAATCCTCCCTAACTCGTTTTATGAGGCCAGCATCATCCTGATACCAAAGCCGGGCAAAGACACAACCAAAAAAGAGAATTTTAGACCAATATCCTTGATGAACATTGATGCAAAAATCCTCAATAAAATACTGGCAAACCAAATCCAGCAGCACATCAAAAAGCTTATACACCATGATCAAGTGGGCTTCAACCCTGGGATGCAAGGCTGGTTCAATATACGCAAATCAATAAATGTAAACCAGCATATAAACAGAACCAAAGACAAAAACCACATGATTATCTCAATACATGCAGAAAAGGCCTTTGACAAAATTCAACAACCGTTCATGCTAAAAACTCTCAATAAATTAGGTATTGATGGGATGTATCTCAAAATAATAAGAGCTATCTATGACAAACCCACAGCCAATATCATACTGAATGGGCAAAAACTGGAAGCATTCCCTTTGAAAACTGGCACAAGACAGGGATGCCCTCTCTCACCACTCCTATTCAACATAGTGTTGGAAGTTCTGGCCAGGGCAATTAGGCAGGAGAAGGAAATAAAGGGTATTCAATTAGGAAAAGAGGAAGTCAAATTGTCCCTGTTTGCAGATGACATGATTGTATATCTAGAAAACCCCATTGTCTCAGCCCAAAATCTCCTTAAGCTGATAAGCAACTTCAGCAAAGTCTCAGGATACAAAATCAATGTACAAAAATCACAAGCACTCTTATACACCAATAACAGACACAGAGCCAAATAATGAGTGAACTCCCATTCACAATTGCTTCTAAGAGAATAAAATACCTAGAAATCCAACTTACAAGGGACACGAAGGACCTCTTCAAGGAGAACTATAAACCACTGCTCAATGAAATAAAAGAGGATACAAACAAATGGAAGAACATTCCATGCTCATGGGTAGGAAGAATCAATATTGTGAAAATGGCCATACTGCCCAAGGTAATTTATAGATTCAATGTCATCCCCATCAAGCTACCAATGACTTTCTTCACAGAATTGGAAAAAACTACTTTAAAGTTCATGTGGAACCAAAAAAGAGCCTGTATTGCCAAGTCAATCCTAAGCCAAAAGAACGAAGCTGGAGGCATCACACTACCTGACTTCAAACTATACTACAAGGCTACAGTAACCAAAACAGCATGGTACTGGTACCAAAACAGAGATATAGAGCAATGGAACAGAACAGAGCCCTCAGAAATAATGCAGCATATCTACAACTATCTGATCTTTGACAAACCTAAGAAAAATAAGCAATGGGAAAAGGATTCCCTATTTAATAAATGGTGCTGGGAAAACTGGCTAGCCATATGTAGAAAGCTGAAACTGGATCCCTTCCTTACACCTTATACAAAAATTAATTCAAGATGGATTAAAGACTTAAACGTTAGACCTAAAACCATAAAAACCCTAGAAGAAAACCTAGGCATTACCATTCAGGACATAGGCATGGGCAAGGACTTCATGTCTAAAACACCAAAAGCAATGGCAACAAAAGCCAAACTTGACAAATGGGATCTAATTAAACTAAAGAGCTTCTGCACAGCAAAAGAAACTACTGTCAGAGTGAACAGGCTACCTACAAAATGGGAGAAAATTTTCGCGACCTACTCATCTGACAAAGGGCTAATATCCAGAATCTACAATGAACTCAAACAAATTTACAAGAAAAAACCAAACAACCCCATCAAAAAGTGGGCGAAGGACATGAGCAGACACTTCTCAAAAGAAGACATTTATGCAGCCAAAAAACACATGAAAAAATGCTCGCCATCACTGGCCATCAGAGAAATGCAAATCAAAACCACAATGAGATACCATCTCACACCAGTTAGAATGGCAATCATTAAAAAGTCAGGAAACAACAGGTGCTGGAGAGGATGTGGAGAAATAGGAACACTTTTACACTGTTGGTGGGACTGTAAACTAGTTCAACCATTGTGGAAGTCAGTGTGGCGATTCCTCAGGGATCTACAACTAGAAATACCATTTGACCCAGCCATCCCATTACTGGGTATATACCCAAAGGATTATAAATCATGCTGCTATAAAGTCACATGCACACGTATGTTTATTGTGGCACTAGTCACAATAGCAAAGACTTGGAACCAACCCAAATGTCCAACAATGATAGACTGGATTAAGAAAATGTGGCACATATACACCATGGAATACTATGCAGCCGTAAAAAATGATGAGTTCATGTCCTTTGTAGGGACATGGATGAAATGGAAATCATCATTCTCAGTAAACTATCGCAAGAACAAAAAACCAAGCACTGCATATTCTCACTCATAGGTGGGAATTGAACAATGAGAACACATGGACACAGGAAGGGGAACATCACACTCTGGGGACTGTTGTGGGGTGTGGGGAGTGGGGAGGGATAGCATTAGGAGATATACCTAATGCTAAATGACGAGTTAATGGGTGCAGCATACCAGCATGGCACACGTATACATATGTAACTAACCTGCACATTGTGCACGTGTACCCTAAAACTTAAAGTATAATAATAATAAAATAAAAGAAAAGAAAAAGAAAAACAAGGAAAAAAACCAATTATTGTACTATTTTTCCAAATTTGCTTAACATTTGTATAATGGTGAAAAATTTTTAAGTGTTTTTACATACATTGTTTCAGATAGATAACTCGTTACTTTAGTGTTGTCGTAATTACGTATTATGTAACACAAAGTAATAAATTACCGTAATATAATTATATTTTAGGTGGACAGGCTCAGTTAGGCGGTTCTCATTTAGAGTCTCAAATAGGTACAGTTACAACTTGGCTGTGGCTTGAGGCATCTGAATATTCCACCAGACAATATTACCAAGGTGGCTTCTTAGGACACATTTTTTTTTTTCAATTCTTATTTTGGATTTACAGGGTACATGTGCAGGTTTGTCACATGAGTGTTTTGCATGATGCTGAGGTTTAGGGTGTGGATGATCCTGTCACCAAGGTATTGAGCACAGTTCCCAGTGGATAATTTTTCAGCACACACCCCCTTCTCTTCCTACCCCTTATAGTAGTCCCGAGTTTCTATAGTTCCCATCTTTATGTCCATGTGTACTCAGTGTTTAGCTCCCACTTATAAGTGAGAACATGTAGTATTTGGTTTTCTATTTCTGAGTTAATTTGCTGAGGATGTTACTGCACAGGACATGATTTTATTCCTTTTATGCCTGCGTAGTATTTCATGGTGTATACATACCACATTTTCTTTATCCAGTCCACCATTGATGTACACCTAAGTTGATTCCATGTCTTTGATATTGTGAATAGCACTGTGATGAACATATGAGCACATATGTCTTTTTGGTGGAACGATTTATTTTCCTTTGGGTATATAGCTAGTAATGGGATTGCTGGGGTGAATGATGGTTTTGTTTTAAGTTTTTTGAGAAATTTCCAACTGCTTTCCACAGTGGCTGAACTAATTTGCATTACCACCCACAGTGTAAAAGCATTCCCTCTTCAGAACCTTGCTGGCATCTGTTCCTTTTCGACTTTTTAATAATTTCCATTCTGACTGGTGTAAGGTGGTATCTCACTGTGGTTTCGATTTGCATATCTCTGATGATTGGTGATGTGGAACGTTTTTCTATATGCTTGTTGACTTCTTTTAAGAAGTATCTGTTCATGTCCTTTGTCCATTTTTGATTCAATTACTTTTTTTTCTTGTGGATGTGTTTAAGTTTCTTGTAGATTCTGGATAATAGACTTTTGTCAGATACACAGTTTGTGAATATTTTCTTATACTCTGTGTTGTCTGTGTAGGTTGTCTGCTTACTCTGTTGACAGTTTCTTTTGCTGTGCAGAAGCTCTTTAGTTTAAGTAGATCCTACTTGTTGATTTTCATTTTTGCTGCAATTGCTTTTGGGGACTTAGCCATAAATTCTTTGCTAAAACTCATGTTCAGGAAGGTATTTCCTAGGTTTTCTTTAGGATTTTTATACTTTAAGGTCTTACATTGAAATCTTCAGCCCATCTTGCGTTAATTTTTGTACATGGTGAAAGGCAAAGTTTCAGTTTCACTCTTCTGCATATGGCTAGCCAGTTATCCCAGCACCATTTATTGAATATGGAGTATTTTCTTCATTGCTTATTTTTGTCAACTTTGCTGAAGATCAGATGGTTGTAGATATGTGGCTTTATTTTTGGGTTTTCTATTCTGTTCCATTTGTCTATGTGTTTGTCTTTGTACAAGTGCTATGCTGTTTTGGTTATTGTAGCCTTATAGTACAGTTCAAAGTTGGCTAATGTGATGCCTCTGGCTTCGTTCTTTTTGCTTAGGATTGCTTTGGCTATTTGGGCTCTTTATTGACTCCATACACATTTGAGAATATTTTTTTCCAATTCTGTGAAAAATGACATTTGTATTTTGATAGGAATGGCAGTAAATCTGTAAATTGCTTTGGAAAGTATGGTTGTCTTAATGATGTTAATTCTTCCACTCCATGAGCATAAAATATTTTTTTATTTGTGTTGTCTCTGATTTCTTTCAGCAATGTTCTGTAGTTCTCTTTATAGAGATTTTTCACCTCTTTTGTTGTATTCCTAGTTACTTTAATTTTTTGGTGGTTATTGTGAATGGAATTGTGTTTTTGATTTCACTCTCAGCTAGGATGTTATTGGTGTATAAAAATGTTACTGATTTTTGTACATTGCTTTTGTATCCTGCACATTTACTGAAGTCGTTTATCAGTTCTAGGACCCTTTTTCACAGAATTTTTAGAATTTTTTAAGTATAGAATCATATTGTCAGCAAGAAGAGAGAGTTTTACTTTTTGTTTTCCTATTTGGATACCTTTTATTTCTTTATCTTGTCTGATTTCTCTGGCTAGGACTTTCAGTGATATGTTGAAGAGAAGTGGTGAGAACAGTAATCCTTGTCTCATTCTAGTTTTCAAGGGGAATTGTTCCAGGTTTTGGCCATTTAGTATGATGTTGGCTATGAGTTTTCATAGATGGCTCTAATTATTCTGAAGTATGTTCTTTTGATGCCTAGTCTGTTGAGGGCTTTATCCTGAAGGGATTTTGGATTTTATCAAAGGCTTTCTTTACATCTATTGAAATGATCATATAGTTTTTTTTTTTTTTGGGTTCTGTTTATTTGAATCACAATTATTGATTTGTATAGGCTGAACTACCTTTGCCTACCAAGAATAAGAGCCTATTTGATCATAGTGAATTAACTTTTTGATGTGCTGCTGGATTTAGTTTGCTAGTATTTTGTTGAAGATTTTTGTGTCTATGATCATAAGGGATATTGGCCTGAAGTTTTCTTTTTTCTCTGTGTCTCTTCCAGATTTTGGTATTAGGCTGATGCTAACCTAATAGAATGAGTGAGGGAAGAGCAATTTCTTTTTTATTTTTCTGAAATAGTTTCAGTAGAATTGGTACTAGGTCTTTTATATCTGGAAAACTTTGTCTTTGAATCCATCTGGCCCAGGGCTTTTTTGGTTGGTAGGTTTTTAATTACTGACTCAATATCAGAACTTGTTATTGGTCTACTTACATTTTCACTTGCAGATTGTGTTTCCAGGAATTATCTATTTCCTCCAGATTTTCTAATTTGTGTGCATAGAGGTATGCATAATGGTCTCTAAGAATATTTTGTATTTCTATAGCACCAGTTCTAACGTTATTTGCTGTTGTGCTTATTTGAATCTTCTTCTTTTTTTTCTTTGTTAATCTAGCCATTGGTCTATCAATCTTGTTTATTCTTTTGAAAAACCAACTCTTGGTTTTATTGATCTCTTATATGGATTTTTAAATCTCAATTTCATTCAGTTATTCTCTCATTTTAGGTATTAGTTATTTCTTTTTTTCTGCTAGGTTTGGGGTTGCTTTGTTCTTTTTTTTTTTTTTTTTTTTTGTAGTTTCTCTAGGTATGATCAATTGGATCTAATAGACATCTCCAGGATACTCCACCCAACAAACACAGAATATACATTCTTCTCAACTACATACAGAACATATTTTAAGATTGACCACATGCTCAGTCATAAAGCAAGTCTCGATACATTAAAAAATCAAAATCATACCATGCAAACTCTTGGACCACAGTGCAATAAAAATAGAGATCAATACTAAGATCTCTTAAAACTACACAAAACAGGAAAATTAAACAATTTGGTCCTGAATAATTCTTGGGTGAAAAATGAAATTAAGGCAGAAATAAAAAATTCTTTGATATTAATGAAATAGAGACACAACTTACTAAAATATTTGGGATGCAGATAATGCAGTGTAAGAGGAAAGTTCATAGCACCTGATGCCTTCATGAAGAAGTTAGAAAAATCTAAAATTATTAATGTGGGTTCTTAGTCAACCTATCTGGCACCTGGGCCAGGAGGGCAGGAGTAAGCGGGTGGCTGGCCAGACCTCCTTCTCTATGCTCCCTCTCTACATAACTAGCTTGGATTTCCTATGAGCAGAACAGCTTCAAGGTAGTCAGGCTTTTTACACAGGGGCTGGCTCTGTCCAAAATGATTGTTCTAAGATATCAAAGGAGAAATCATAAGGCTTTTTATGACCATTCCTCAATATCATTTTTCCTGAATTCTGTTGGTTACCAGCGAGTTGTAATCCACATTCACAAAAAGGAGACCTATAAAATCATGGCAGAAAGCATGGTTCATTAAGGAGCCATCTTTGGAGATTAGCTATTATTTATTATACAAGTAATAGTCATTTAGCATATGACTCCCAAACTCAGGAGCTCATTCTACACAAGGAGCATCTTTTCTTGAATTTTAATTTGTTGGTAAGACTTGACAGCCAGCTCACATACATAACTCTTCAAAAAATTATGGAAATGCTAAAAATTAAGTTCCTTTTAACAACTCTTAACTTTAAGAGACGTTACTGTGTACAAAACATAATATATAAGAAAAACAACCCAGTCAAACCTGATTTCTTTATGATGAAGAGAAACTCAGATAAGTTTCAGACATCATGTTCCTAATGCTGCCCAATAGCCTCAATCAGTGCTCCAGACTCTGGAGTTGCCCTTCCTTGGATCCATAAGGTACTGTGAAGCATTGGGATGCAGCAACTGTTCAAGGAATTTCATTATATATAATCCCACCTGAAGAAACTGTTCTAGTGATTGCCACTGCATTGTCATCAGTTATAAATATCATTAAACCATTGACTTATTCATTCCTTTTTTAACACGTAAATTCTTTTTTAAAATTTAATTTTTAATTGACAAAAATTGTCTATATCTAAGGAGTACAATGGGATGTTATGACATCTTTATATATTGTAGAATGATTAAATCAGGCTATTTACCTCATGTATTTATTCTCTGTAGTGAGAATGTTTAAAATATCCTCTTTAAGTAATTTTGAAATATAGTACAAGGTTTTAATTAGACAGGAGAAATAGGTTAATCTTTATTTCTTCTTTTATTCAGATCAATAGCTTTCATATCTGAGACACTGGTTTAGCATCATGTACCATTAGCCTCTGTGTTTGTGCATGCACAAAGGCACATATATGTTAAAGTAAATATCTTGAGAATGGTTTCCAGAAAGAAAATAAGCTTAAGAGATGGATTAATTTTTTTAACCTCCTAATGTTTGTACTGTGAAAATTTTTCTACTTACTGTTCACATAACAGTTTCTGCTCTCCAGCTTCTAAGTCACTGTGCATGTCATACTTCAAAAGTCTAGCTCACTTCTTTAGTGGATTGTTCCTGATTATTGTAATTTGCAGTGATCTCACTTACCTCTTACACTTGTAGGATCATTTGTCTGTTCTATTCCCTGACACTTGCATAGTGCTTCATGTCATACCTTGAGTTCCCACATTTACTAAACTATCTATTAATACCTAAAGAACCTCCTCTATCACTCTTTACTTTTTATCTTGCTTTATTTTTATGTACTGGATTTATTGATGCCAAACATGTGTTATATATTTATGTACTTATTTGGGTTTTATGTATTTTGTTCAATGGTATATAAATACCATCAAAGCAGGAATTTTGTCTGTTTTATTCATTGTTGTATCTTTAGCACCAATGAAAGTGTCTGATACAGTAGATAATAAATCTTTTGAGAATGAATAATTGTGTGGTGACTGAGTCTTCTAGGCCTGTGCATGCCCTTGGCATATTCATACCCGGAATTTGCTGGTGGATAAACAGGCACGTTGCTCATGCTTCAGCTTTTCAGTGAGCCAAATGGACAGTATGTCACTTCTATCCTATCTTGTAGAGAGGCTGTGAGTATGACACTTGGGCTAGGAGGGCTGGAGTAGCTGGGGCTGGCCAGGCCTCCTTCTCTATGCTAAAAAGTGATATTGAGTGGTGTCCTAATTCATTGATTAATAATAGCTCAAGTGTTCCTGGGGTATAGTCACAGTTTCAGCTTGTAAATTGTTCTGTGGTTACTTCAATTAAAAAGAAAATGCATTAATCATAAGCTACTTCATTCGAATGTAACACTGTGAACTATGTCAGATTAATTATCCCCTGTAACAGACAGAACAAATTACCCTTCACTGTTATCATCCCCCAGTGATCCTATTCCTTCCTGCTTTATACTGCTCTATATAATCTTGTAAAAATCTGTGAGCCTGGACAACATGGGGTACCCCAAATTCAACCAAGGCCACAGGTGTTGATTTTCTTGTCATTCTGTTCCTGCAGTATGGCATTATCACTCAGCTTTGAACTTCAGGAAGGGCAAGAGCAGTGTGATGCTGAGCAGGTGCTACAGTGTGGGCCAGATGCACCATTTGCAGCATCTGTGGAGCCCTAGCCCCCCTAGGCCATGGATTTCTGCAGACATAACAGGCTGCCTACATTGAAATAATTTCATCCAGGTATTTTGTGTAAATTCTAAGCAGCAGGGCTCACTTTCTAAGATGTAACACTGGACTTTTCCCATCAGCTTTATGGTGAACCTGGGAAGGAACATTAAAAAACTGGGAGGCAGAGGAAATTAATTTTTGGAGGACTACCTTACCCTTTATAGCCTCATGCTCATTTTCACCCTTGGGGTTCCCTTCTGGTACTTATCTACCTCTATTTTTCATATTTATCTAGTCCTCTTTTATTCATTCATTCATTCACTCATTCATTCCTTCACTCAGCATACATTGATCAGATGCCTAACATGTGCCAGGCACCAGGTACATGAAAGCACATAAGGATCAACAACTAAGACACAGCTCATGCCCTCAAGAGTTCAAAGTACAAGAAGGAGGAAATCTGTAGTGCTTCACTTTTCAAGGGACAACTTTCAACCAGTACTAAGCCACTCAGCTCATTCAGCTTGCCGCATGTGAACATACATGGTCTGATCTGAGCACTAGGTCTGAGCAGAGTCAGGGTAAGATGGTGACATGGGTGTAGGGAGCAGGAACAAAACAGCATGTCTTGTTTCTCAAGAAACTCATGGTCTAGAGGAGAAAAAAAGGGCTGTTAACAAAAACGGGTATAATGGAAGGGAGAGCAAGGTTAAGGTCAGCAAGAGAAAATTTTAAAATGCTATGGACATTCAGAAGAAGGAGAGTTTACATTCAGGGGCTGAGAGCAGAGAAGAAAGGCCAGGGAATGCTGCGTGAAGGAGGCGCTAGTTCATTTGGAGTTTGAAGGATGGCTGGAATTTCTTCAGGCTGTTGGGGAGGACTTCCAGACCTAGAAAAAAGTGTGGCAGAGAGAGAGCATATAATTTTTTTAGCAAAGATGGCTTTACATGCCCAAGTGAGAGACTAGAGTTTCACTAACTTACAGAGAGGAGTCCCTTGAGACTTTTGAACAATTGACTTATGACTGATTGCTCAGAGCTGTTCTTTAAGATGAGCAGTTTTCAGTCTTGGGTGGGATAGGCTTGAACCAGATGAGTCTGGGCACCAGTGAGCAGACTACTCTGGGAGAGATAATGAGGTGATGGTAATGGGACCCCTGCAAAGAGACAGTACTCAAGTGATGCTTATGTAGCTAGCATTTTCAACTCAATGAATGTGGGGATAGAAGAGGTGAGGAGTTAAAGACAGAGCTGCAGAAAAGGTTTTCTGGTAACACCAAAGGGCTTGCCCTGCCCACCTTGATGACATTGCATCTTAAGGAAGTCCTCACTTCAGTCTGTTAACCTTAGTTAACTCCTCATTGTGACCTTTGGCATTTTTAGTAACAGTTCTGATATCAAAACATGTGAAACATTATTCAATGGCTTAGATTTATTCACTGCTTGGACTCTACCAAAGCCTCTTTGAGTGATTTTGTCGTTGTTGTTTTGGACCTTTCATACTACTACTTGTACATTTGCAATGATCTTGTAGGTCCAGGAGATGCAGCCTAATTGTGTGGTGCCATCACTCACAGACCCTGGGATTCATTTCCCTCAGCAATGCATATGAGAGCAATCACTATTTCCATGCCATTCTCCTGTATCCTACATCAGGAAAGTGCTGTCAAGTAGATTTCTAGCAGAAGTTAGATGCTTTCCCATTGGTCCCCCTGCTCCTTTTGTGTTGTCCTTCCTGTGATCACAAATGTGCATGTAGGTCTGGCGAAACAGGACCGGAGGCCCCATGAATCCACAGAATATGGAAATTACTCTGGATGGGCCACCACATCATTTGCAGGTGAAGTAGGCAGGCTCTTCGTGGTCTTATCTGAAGGGCAATTATACATCTTTATATCCTAAAATATCTCCCCAATAAACTTTTTATATGAGAACAACTCCATTATTCGTGTATTCATTCATTAATCCATTCATCCATTCAACAAATAAGTGTCTCCTTTCAGCCTGATACTGACCTAGCATACACAATGCCAACATCTTAGCTGTTAAAACATACAAATACACAAATTCTTCATTACTAGTTTGTAAACAGCCATAACTCAGATCCCTCTGAGTGCCCACTGTTTTCTTCAGACAGTTCCAGGAGCCCCAGCCCTTCCTTGGGAATTCCCTACACCAACACACACACATATTTCCACAGAATCCCACAGCTAAAAGCTCAACCCCTCTTACTCGGTGGCTGAGGTGAAAGAATCACA
Source organism: Pan paniscus (assembly GCF_029289425.2). Lineage (NCBI taxonomy): Eukaryota > Metazoa > Chordata > Mammalia > Primates > Hominidae > Pan > Pan paniscus. Next base: position 104,549,922 of record NC_073258.2, read on the forward strand.
CGAGCCCAGGAGTTTGAGGCTGCAGTGAGCTATGATTGCACAACTACATTTCAGCCTGGGTGACAGAATGAGACTCCATCTCTCTAAAACAAGGAATAATGAATGAATGAATGAAGTACTTTTTAAAAGTCTTAATCCCTGTACATCCTTGCAGCCAGCATCTTTTCTGATTGGTTGGTAAACACTCTGCACCTATTGTTATATACTAAAAATAACACTCCTGATTTTATCCACTACCAGATACCAGATGAAAGATGAAATCCTAGAACCTTTGGAAGAACTAGGCTATGATCTTGACTTCATGTAGCTTCCAGTCTCTGTGGTATATTTGAGCAAGTGCATAATCAATTGGAATATATGTAGGAAAGGTGTGGTAGGCTAAATAATGGACTCCAGAGATTGTTCATGACCTAATCCTTGGAATCTTGAATGTTATCTTAAATAGCAAAGACTTTGAATGTGCTTAATCTTGATATGGAGGGATTATCCTGAATTAATCAGGTCCACCCTAAATACAATGATGTTTAGAGAGTGGCAGCCGAAGCTACAAACAAACAGAAGAGATGAGGCTATGGACCACAGAGCAGAGATTGGCAGCTACAAGACAGGGAATGCTGGCAGCTGCCAGAAGCTGGGGGAGGCAAGAATGCCTTCTCCCATAGAGCCTCTGCAGTAAATGTGGCCATGCTGACACCTCGATTTCAACTTAATGATACTCAGTTTGGACTTCTGGTCTCAAGAATTGTGAGATAATGAATCTCTGTTGTTTCATACCACATAGTTTGTGACAATTTGTAGCAGTAGCCACAGGAAACTCATATAGAAGAGTTAAGTGGACCTCAAATAGAAGCAGAAGGTTCTATGGGTGGTAGAGAAGGGAGAGCTTAGTTCTCTTGGGGCCATCTAAAAAGGCTTCAGAGAGGTAATGGCAATGGATCTTGGCCTTGAAAAATGAGCAGGAATTGTGTGTGCAGAGGTGTCTGACAGAAGTAACAGTGTGAGGAACCAGCAGTCCTTCCATTTGTCTGGAGTGCAGCTTCTAAGGGGGACAAAAGAAAGCAGAACAGAGTAAAACAATAGGGAGTGGTGGGGCCATATTGAAAAGAAGAGCACATGTCCTACATCTAGGGGTTAAAATTCAGTTAAAAACACAGCCCCAACTCTGTACTAACCAGAGTTATTACTCCTGGATGGACAAAGGGGTTAGTTGGGGATGAAATTTACACAAGGAGAACGCAGAACACAGAAGCCATGTAGGATAGGCTGAGCAATTTGGCTAGGTCATGCACAGTGGTGGAATTAATTATCCAGATAGTGAAATGAAAAGAACTAGTCTTCAGGCAAGTCACTTCTATCTAGAAAAATATGTAGATGTGTGATTTCTAGGTCACTTTTGAAGAGTGTGTATTGGCTAGAAAAGAAAGAAGACTTTAGGAAAGAGAGCTTTCCATATAAGCACAGATTGGCTTAATGATTGGCAAATAGTCACCTTGAAAGTCCCAAGGGCTAGGTTTAAGAGTGGGAGAGAGTTGACAAGTGTCAATGAGGAAGAGGCAGGATCTTAAATACGATTTTCTGTGAAAAGGCCATATGATCACATGGGGAGGAAAGGTGACAATAATAAATCAAGGACGCTAAACTTTACCCACAACAGCTGGGGAGGGCTGCTGACCATGCAGAGCCTTGGTTTTGGCCTCATGAGCACCTTATTACACTCCCCTGAGTTAAGCCCTAGAGACTCCATCCTTGGTATTTCCCCTATGCTTGTCCAAGGTCAGTAGATGTTTATCACAGTCAGTTAGAAATTTGTGTAGATGTCTCTATTTTCCAAAACAATGAGAAGGAAAATGGGGCTGACCCTATATATCTAAGTAAATTTTTTATTTATTTTAGAGTCCTGTCTAAAAAATTACATCTTACCCAAACAATTAAAATTAGCATGCTTGCTTATCATTGCCTTTCTCACCCACTTCAGATTGCAATGATGATTTTTATTAGTTGAATTTGGATGCTCTTAGAACTCATAATTGACTTTTAATTAAGTGCCAAACTATTTCCAACTGTTTTACATACCCTGAGGATTTCTGTCCCACTTCTAATTTACTTCAGATGCCTCCCAGCACATGAAGGGATGCAGAAATGCACTTGAATGCAGAGCTGTGAGAAGAAATCATGGTATGCTTTTAACAAAATTGTTAAAGAAAACCAATGCCTTCTTTTTAAAAGAATTGCTATGTCTTGTGCTGATGTGCATTATGTTCACAGCTACCCAGTAATTACTTTGGAGTCCTAGCTAAAGGTTTGATTCAAAAGTCAGATCTTAAAACAAAAATCATGTGTAGACAAAATTACCCTTGGCGTTCCTTGATATTGTCTTGAACAACAAGTAATAGTGACATGTAAGCATATAACACATATTTAAATCAACAGCATATAATCAAATGTCATTAGGCAAAATATAATTCTGTAGTAAGTTTATGGTTACAAGAAGAAAGGTTCACCACTAGCTGGACAAGACACCAAACCATGAGAACTAAGGCAACGGAAGGAGCACAGATTAGCATCGTTATGTCTTCGAGGACACTAAGCACACTCCTAACTTAAGGCCATTGTGCTGGAAAGGCCCTACCTGGAGAGCTTTTGCCTCCTCTGTGGCATTCTCCTGTTTAATCTTTCACATTTCCAGACAAATGTCATCTTATCAGAGAGGTGTTCTCTGGCCACTCTATACAGAAAAAGCTGCTTTATTTTTCTTCATTAGTTGGGATGATTAATAACTGGAGTGAATATAGAATGAATAAGTGATCTTTTCTAAGAGCATAATTAAAATTAGCATGTATCAGTAAAGGTACTTGCTAAGTTCTGAGTACAGTGAACCCAAATTTACTATTCCTTTGACTCATTCACTTCCTTGTTCCTCCATTCACTCAACAAGTATTTATCAAATACCCACTCTGTCCCAAGCGCTGTTCTCAGCAAAGGGAATGCAATGAAATAAACAAACAAATAAACAAGGTTCTTGCCTCCTGAAAGTCACTTTCAATGAGGAAGACAAAAAGCAAACAAGAAAGAAAACAAGTAAATTATATAATGTCAAGTAGGGGCATTGTTTAAAAAAAAAAAGCAGAGTAAGAGTGTAGAGATGGGATGCTTGTCTGTTGGATGCCAGTATCTGTTTGGGGGTACAGAGAGCATCTATCTGCCTGTCTTGGGTACAGTGGAGCAGATACCTGAATGAAGGATCTAAGTGAAGGGTCCAGTCGTGGACCTATCTGCAGGAAGAGTACTAGAGGCCAAAGGAGCAGAAAATGCAAAGCATGGTCAGTGTGACTAGAGCAGCATGATTTTATAGGGAAATGATAGATAAGGCTGAAGAGGGCCAAGTGGTGAGGGGTTTGTAGACCATAATGAGGACTCTGTACTTTTTTAAATGAGATGGGAAAACATTGGAAGGCTTGGTACAGAAGTAATGTGATCTTATTTACAATTGTGAAGGATCACGTAGTTTCAGTGTGAGGAATAGACTCTTCAATGAGGAGCCACCAATGAGGAGGTCAGCACTTCCCAGGAGAGATAATGGTGGCTTTGACTAGACTGGGAGGAATGAAGATGGTGAAAGTGGTTGGGCTGGGGCTCTATCTTGAGGACAAATCTCATAGGACTTTCTGTAAGGGTTCGCTTATATGTGAGAGAAAAAAAGGGAAATTAAAAATGACCCCGAGATTTCAAGCCTAAGGACCTAAATGAATGGTATTGCAAATAATGAGTGGGAAAGGCCTAGGCCTAGATAAGTGCGGCAGGGAGGGGAGAAGTTAGAAATCAATAGTTTCATTTTTGATTAGCTATATTTGACATGTCAATGAACATCCAAGTGAAAGGCTGAGTAGACAGATGGAGAAACAATTTCCAAGCTTACATCAGTGAGATTTATCTTCCTCAAATCTAAGTATTCTTTAATTATGCTTCTCAATTGCATATATAATTCTATAGCTAGAATTATAAATACATTTGATGGATCACCAATGCCTATGAATAAAGAATAAAATAACACTTGCGTCCAAATAAAATATAGGGACATTTACATTTTCAGTCTTATCCCCTACTGGGCCCTGCTGTGGATCACATATTCTATGGTACCTATGTGCCTTTTCTGTACCTTTCAGCTTTTTTGAATTAAGTTGTTCCTTTAGAGGCTCTTCCCCTCAGTGGCATCTATCAAATCAGATGCTACTTTCAATCTTCTTTCTATGTATCTCAAATGCCATCTCTTTCATTAAGCATTTTTGATTATCTCAAATGTCTATGACCTCTCATTCTCTTAATTTCTAGTGAACATCATTTTTTTTAATGTCCAGTGGCCCTTTTCTCCATATGGATTTTTATTATAGTTACTTGTGTTTGTAACATTCACCTCCCCTATCAAATGCCTCATCTTTGCAACTGCACCGAACAGTCCCACTGCAGTCTTGGCTGCCAACAGCTCCTATATCATATGTCACATATATGTATTTCAGATATAGAATACTAACCTGTTAGGAGACTCCTTTAGTCATCTGGAACCCTTAAAATGGCTTTTCCAATAGATGTCAATCAGTGTTTAAATAGTTCCTGTTTGTAGGGTGCTTACTGTTCATCAAACCTATGCTGAATCTTTTACTTGTATCATCTTCTTTAAACCTTGTGGTTCCACGTAACAAATATATTTGCATACCCCTGAGGATAACCTATAATAAAAGTGCTTTAATGGTGTAACAAAACTGAATTCTCTTTCACAATGATCCTATGAGCAAATGTATAATCTGGGGGCTGCCAAATGGCAAACCGTTTTTATTCAAATTTCTGAAAATATTTACTTATTAGAAAATTGTTATTTATAATTACTACAGTTATTAGGAAAGAAAGGAGGAGAAACTATCAGTTTTATGAATCTTTCATAGACTGCCTTTGTCACATTTGGCACTCTTGGTATGGGAAGCATGGTGAGGTTAACAATATTTGTGGAGTTTTAGCTTGTAACAATTTTAAAATTAGGAAAGTTTGGCTGTATTTCTCTGCATTTTTCTGCTTTTAGTCTACTCTAGACAGAACAACAACAGTTTGGCCAGGTGAATGTTACAAAGCTTGTTTGTGCTTTACAATGTACATTTAAACTTTAACCTGCACTTATGCTTTTAAAGTGCTGTAGAATTCGCCAAGTGTTTTTAAAGTACCGTTAATTACTTCAAATCATCTCATTTTTCCTGAGATTTGAACATTATTTTTATAATTTTACTTATGAAGAACTGTCAGAGAGATTAAATGTACTCATCCACAGCGCCATGGCTTGCAAATCAGGACTGGATCAATGTTCTCTTATTCCAAGCCCAGTACTGTTTCTACTGCAACATACCTGTCAATGTACCTACCAGGTGCATGAGAAGTGATGTATTTATCTAGGATTTCTTTTTAGTTTACGTTTTAAATTTCTCCTATATTTACATTTTACAGTAATTTTTAAAAGGCAATTCATGAACCTGGTTAAAGAAAATCCTGTTACAAATGATACACAGTGAAAAAGAAGTCTCTGAATTTGAGAATGCCACAAAGATAATCCTCCAGAAGAGCAACTCCAAGACACATAATTGTCAGATTCACCAAAGTTGAAATGAAGGAAAAAATGTTAAGGGCAGCCAGAGAGAAAGGTTGGGTTACCCACAAAGGGAAGCCCATCAGACTAACAGCTGATCTCTCAGCAGAAACTCTACAAGCCAGAAGAGAGTGGGGGCCGATATTCCACATTCTTAAAGAAAAGAATTTTCAACCCAGAATTTCATATCCAGCCAAACTAAGCTTCAGAAGTGAAGGAGAAATAAAATCCTTTACAGAGAAGCAAATGCTGAGAGTTTTTGTCACCACCAGACCTGCCCTACAAGAGCTCCTGAAGGAAGGACTCAACATGGAAAGGAATAACCGGTACCAGCCACTGCAAAAACATGCCAAATTGTAAAGACCATCGATGCTAGGAAGCAACAGCATCAACTAACAAGCAAAATAACCAGCTAACATCATAATGACAGGATCAAATTCAAACATAACAATATTAACCTTAAATGTAAATGGGCTAAATGCTCCAATTAAAAGACACAGACTGGCAAATTGGATAAAGAGTCAAGACCCATCGGTGTGCTGTATTCAGAAAACCCATCTCACATGCAGAGACACACATAGGCTCAAAATAAAGGGATGGAGGAAGATCTATCAAGCAAATGGAAAACAAAAAAAGGCAGGGGTTGCAATCCTAGTCTCTGATAAAACAGACTTTAAACCAACAAAGATCAAAAGAGACAAAGAAGGCCATTGCATAATGGTAAAGGGATCAATTCAACAAGAAGAGCTAACTATCCTAAATATATATGCACCCAATACAGGAGCACCCAGATTCATAAAGCAAGTCCTGAGTGACCTACAAGGAGACTTAGACTCCCACACAATAATAGTGGGAGACTTTAACACCCCACTGTCAACATTAAACAGATCAATGAGACAAAAAGTTAACAAGGATATCCAGGAATTGAACTCAGCTCTGCACCAAGCAGACCTAATAGACATCTACAGAACTCTCCACCCCAAATCAACAGAATATACACTCTTCTCAGCACCACACCACACTTATTCCAACATTGACCACATAGTTGGAAGTAAAGCACTCCTCAGCAAATTTAAAAGAACAGAAATTATAACAAACTGTCTCTCAGACCACAGTGCAATCAAACTAGAACTCAGAATTAAGAAACTCACTCAAAACCGCTCAACTACATGGAAACTGAACAACCTGCTCCTGAATGACTACTGGGTACATAATGAAATGAAGGCAGAAATAAAGATGTTCTTTGAAACCAATGAGAACAAAGATACAACATACCAGAATCTCTGGGACACATTTAAAGCAGTGTGCAGAGGAAAATTTATAGCACTAAATGCTCACAAGAGAAAGCAGGAAAGATCTAAAATTGACACCCTAACTTCACAATTAAAAGAACTACAGAAGCAAGAGCAAACACATTCAAAAGCTAGCAGAAGGCAAGAAATAACTAAGATCAGAGCAGAACTGAAGGAAATCGAGACACAAAAAACCCTTCAAAAAAGCAATGAATCCAGGAGCTGGTTTCTTGAAAAGATCAACAAAATTGATAGACCACTAGCAAGACTAATAAAGAAGAAAAGAGAGAAGAATCAAATAGATGCAATAAAAAATGATAAAGGGGATGTCACCACCGATCCCACAGAAATACAAACTACCATCGGAGAATACTATAAACACCTCTACGCAAATGAACTAGAAAATCTAGAAGAAATGGATAAATTCCTTGACACATACACCCTCCCAAGACTAAACCAGGAAGAAGTTGAATCTCTGAATAGACCAATAACAGGCTCTGAAATTGAGGTAATAATTAATAGCTTACCATCCAAAAAAAGTCCAGGACCAGACGGATTCACAGCTGAATTCTACCAGAGGTACAAGGAGGAGCTGCTGCCATTCCTTCTGAAACTACTCCAATCAATAGAAAAAGAGGGAATCGGCCGGGTGCAGTGGCTCACGCCTGTAATCCCAGCACTTTGGGAGGCCGAGGTGGGTGGATCATGAGGTCAGGAGATCGAGACCATCCTGGCTAACACGGTGAAACCCTGTCTCTACTAAAAAATACAAAAAATTAGCCAGGCGTGGTGGTGGGCGCCTGTAGTCCCAAGTACTCGGGAGGCTGAGGCAGGAGAATGGTGTGAACCCGGGAGGCGGAGCTTGCAGGGAGCCGAGATTGCGCCACTGCACTCCAGCCTGGGCAACAGAGTGAGACTCCATCTCAAAAAAAAAAAAAGAAAAAAAAAAAGAGAAAAAGAGGGAATCCTCCCTAACTCATTTTCTGAGGACAGCTTCACCCTGATGCCAAAGCCTGGCAGAGACACAACAAAAAAAGAGAATTTTAGACTAATATCCTTGATGAACCATCAACGCAAAAATCCTCAATAAAATACTGGCAAACAGAATCCAGCAGCACATCAAAAAGCTTATACACCATGATCAAGTGGGCTTCATCCCTGGGATGCAAGGCTGGTTCAACATATGCAAATCAATAAATGTAATCCAGCATATAAATGCAACCAAAGACAAAAACCACATGATTATCTCAATACATGCAGAAAAGGCCTTTTACAAAATTCAACAGCTCTTCATGCTAAAAACTCTAAATAAATTAGGTATTGATGGGACGTATCTCAAAATAATAAGAGCTATTTATGACAAACCCACAGCCAATATCATACTGAATGGGCAAAAACTGGAAGCATCCCCTTTGAAAACTGGCACAAGACAGGGATGCCCTCTCTCACCACTCCTATTCAACATAGTGTTGGAAGTTCTGGCCAGGGCAATCAGGCAGGAGGAAGAAATAAAGGGTATTCAATTAGGAAAAGAGGAAGTCAAATTGTCCCTGTTTGCAGATGACATGATTGTATATCTAGAAAACCCCATCGTCTCAGCCCAAAATCTCCTTAAGCTGATAAGCAACTTCAGCAAAGTCTCAGGATACAAAATCAATGTCCAAAAATCACAAGCATTCTCATACACCAATAACAGACAAACAGAGAGCCAAATCATGAGTGAACTCCCATTCACAATTGCTTCAAAGAGAATAAAATACCTAGGAATCCAACTTACAAGGGATGTGAAGGACCTCTTCAAGAACTACAAACCACTGCTCAACAAAATAAAAGAGGATACAAACAAATGGAAGAATACTCCGTGCTCATGGATAGGAAGAATCAATATCGTGAAAATGGCTATACTCCCCAAGATAATTTATAGATTCAATGCCATCCCCATCAAGCTACTGATGATTTTCTTCACAGAATTGGAAAAAACTACTTTAAAGTTCATATGGAACCAAAAAAGAGCCTGCATTGCCAAGTAAATACTAAGCCAAAAGAACAAAGCTGGAGGCATCACACTACCTGACTTCAAACTATACTACAAGGCTACAGTAACCAAAACAGCATGGTACTGGTATCAAAACAGAGATATAGACCAATGGAACAGGACAGAGCCCTTAGAAATAATACCACACCTCTACAACCATCTGATCTTTGACAAACCTGAAAAAAATAAGAAATAGGTAAACTATTCCCTATTTAACAAATGGTGCTGGGAAAACTGCTTAGTCATATGTAGAAGGCTGAAACTGGATCCCTTCCTTATACCTTATACAAAAATTAATTCAAGATGGATTAAAGACTTAAATCTTAGACCTAAAACCATAAAAACCCTAGAAGATAACCTAGGCAATACCATTCAGGACATAGGCATGGGCAAGGACTTCATGTCTAAAACACCAAAAGCAATGGCAACAAAAGCCAAACTTGACAAATGGGATCTAATTAAACTAAAGAGCTTCTGCACAGCAGAAGAAACTACCATCAGAGTGAACAGGCAACCTACAGAATGGGAGAAAATTTTCCAATCTACTCATCCGACAAAGGGCTAATATCCAGAATCTACAATGAACTCAAACAAATTTACAAGAAAAAAAAACAAACAACTCCATCAAAAATTGGGGAAGGATATGAACAGACACTTCTCAAAAGAAGACATTTATGCAGCCAACAGACACATGAAAAAATGCTCATCATCACTGGCCATCAGAGAAATGCAAATCAAAACCACAATGAGATACCATCTCACACCAGTTAGAATGGCAATCATTAAAAAGTCAGGAAACAACAGGTGCTGGAGAGGATGTGGAGAAACAGGAACACTTTTACACTGTTGGTGGGACTGTAAACTAGTTCAACCATTGTGGAAGTCAGTGTGGCGATTCCTCAGGGATCTAGAACTGGAAATACCATTTGATCCAGCCATCCCATTACTGGGTATATACCCAAAGGACTATAAATCATGCTGCTATAAAGTCATATGCACACGTATATTTATTGTGGCACTATTCACAATAGCAAAGACTTGGAACCAACCCAAATGTCCAACAATGATAGACTGGATTAAGAAAATGTGGCACATATACACCATGGAATACTATGCAGCCATAAAAATGATGAGTTCATGTCCTTTGTAGGGACATGGATGAAGCTGGAAACCATCATTCTCAGCAAACTATCGCAAGGACAAAAAACCAAACACCACATGTTCTCACTCACAGGTGGGAATTGAACAATGAGAACACTTGGACACAGGAAGGGGAACATCACACATTGGGGCCTGTTGTGGGGTGGGGGTAGAGGGGCGGGATAGCATTAGGAGACATACCTAATGTAAATGACGGGTTAATGGGTGCAGCACACCAACGTGGCACATGTGTACATATGTAACAAACCTGCACGTTGTGCACATGTACCCTAGAACTTAGAGTATAATAAAAATATATATATATAAAATAAATAAATGAAAAGAAAAAAAAAAAGAAAAAGAAGTCTCTTCCTTCCCAGGCCCTATCCTCTTAATTCCTCTTCCTGGGAAAGACTACTTTGGTACCAGATTTTTGGGTATTTTTAATAAATATTTTATATATTTATAAATATGTGAAAATGTTTTATTATTTTTCATATCAAAGTGATTTTTTAAAATATTAAGTGTGCATACTTTAAGACACTTGTTATAATTCAAATACTATATAAGTTATCATTGGAAGTCCCAATAACTTTCATAAATATCCCTTGCTGAAATGGGGGAACCTTTAGTTACCAGATAGGAAAGTACCAGCAAGGACAGCTCAGAATGTGACACCACAAGTATACCTGGAACTTTCCTTGTCTACTCTGGGACTGGGCTTCTTATTGAAATATATAGTATCTTTTGGTTTAAGTTTAAAATTTTTTATTATATAGGCACATAAAGTGTCAATTCACTCTACAAGATTGTTTAAAAAAAGAAAATAGCACAACTGTCTTTCCCCTACTTACCTCTTCCCAGGAGCAACCACTTTCTTCTCTTTTAGTTGATTAGGTCTCTTGAAAAGATGTTTGCATTGCTACTTCGCTAACACCTTTAATCTTCCCTTTAGTTAACAATTTTTTGCCCGTTTTGTTTATTTTTGCTTATTTTCCCACAGACAAGTTACTTATCCACTCCCCTACTCCTTGCTAAGCTCCTCTCAAAATATTTAGAGATGTTGATTAAATTTTCCTTCCCAGAACAGTTTCTCCCGACCTGCTCCATCCTGGCTTTGTCTTTGGGCTTGAGGCTGAGCTGCCATTCTGGGAATTCTCATGATAATCCAGAAGATTCTCTGCCTTCTTGCCTATGTTGTATTTTTTCTTTTCTATATCCTATGTCTCCCACTTATTGTCTTTCCACTTTATTTCCTGGGATGGAACACATTCTCTATTAACTTTCTGAGAAAGGATTCAGGAAGGCAATTTTGTTGGAGACTTTGCATTCCTCAAAAATTATGTATTCTACTCATCAACTTGATTAAAAATTTGGCTGGCTATAGAATTCTAGTTTAAAAATAATTTTCTTTCAGAATTTGAAGGCATTTACCTACTGCCTTCTAATATTTGAGTGTGCTATTAAGAAGTCTGAAGTCATTTTAATTCCTGATCATTTGTCTGGGGCCTATTTTTTGCTCTTTGAAAGAGTTTTCTTCTTTTCCCTGTTGTTTGGAAACTTCATGATGATGTGGCTCAGTATGGGTTTATGTTTATTCATTGAGTTGAGCAAACAATGGGTTCCTTAAATCTGGAAATTCTTGTCCTGTAATTTGGGAAAATATTCCCTTTAAATTTTTATTTTACATAGTATAAAATATTTATTTTATGATTTCTTATCCTCTGACATTATTTTTTCTTTTATAGTCATTTTAGTGAGATTTTAGAGGGCAAAGTTAACGCTATAGTCAAACTGTCTTCTTTATCCAGAAGTTGCAATTCTACTTTTATGAATTTTTTCTCTTTAGTAATAATTTTTTACTAAAATGTATTAGTTATAAAATTTTTGTAGTAATAATTTAGTAATAATTTTTTCTCTTTAGTAATAATTTTTGTATGAACAAATAATTCCAAAATATCTTGGCCAATGTTATACCTACTTACAGTATTGCTTTATGTTATAGAGTTTCCAGTAAAGACATAAAATTTGAGGTAAAATTGTAAACGTGATACTAAAAGATGGTATCTTGACATGGCATTAACACAGTGATAGAAAGAAGACTCAGGAATACCCAAGTCTTGCCTTGTTTTAATCTTCCTTCCTGTATAAGAGGTTCCTGAAGGAGATTCGTGCCCAGGGGAGAAAAAGAAAGTAAAGGTGATATTTTGATATTAATTAGAGATTTGGTCCCAGATCTTTAAGTTGAACTTTAATAAGAGAGGCTAGAATACAGGAAAGACACATTCTTCCTTATCTAACTAGGGTGAACTACCTAGAACCAAAGAAGGCCATGGTTTCCAACTTGATTAATTATAAGATCACACAGGAATCTTAAATTTCACTATTGATGTATGGAAAAAAAGACAAATCCAGAACACTCCCAGAATAGCACAGAAAAGGCCAAAACAGATAAATGTTGAGAGAAAAAGTTTGTCCAGGACCTACAGCATAGCTAGTTATGGGAATAGTCCCAGAAGAGGTGCATTGTGAAAGTACAACAAAGAATGAAATGGAAAGGTGAAGAAGTTGCTTCCAGTGTCCCTGGCTACCATTTGCACCATTTTGCTTTACTGGGAGGGAAGAGACAGAGAATGGAAAAGATAATTTTTAAAATATCTTGTTTTGTCAAGTAAGAGTGAATCCCTGAGAGAGAGGCAGATGCCATCACTGGCACTGTCACCTAATCATTGCCCTTCAACTTCCCAAATCCTTACTTCTGATAGAGATCCATGCTTGCAGGACTTAGGATGGTGGCTAGGAGCACAGGCCTTTGGTTTTGTCCCTAGTTGCCAATATTTTAAGCACAGTTATGATTTAGTAAGAAGCAGTTTTCAACCTAATTATTTCCCTTTTCTCTATTTCTTCCTCCAGATCTAAATATGGCTTCACCTCTCTCTGGTCAGGGGCAATTAACATTAGGTTAATTCTACTTTTTTGAATTTTTTCTCTTCAGTAATAATTTTTTACTAAAATGTATTAGTTATAAAATTTTTGTAGTAATAATTTAGTAATAATTTTTTCTCTTTAGTAATAATTTTTGTATGAATAAACAATTCCAAAATATCTTGGCCAATGTTATACCTACTTACAGTATTGCTTAACTGTAAGTTAACAATGACAAATGACAAATGAACTTATTGTGTATAGCAATCATGATAATATTTATATTTTAGAAATGACCTCAAATGCGAGGGAGAAAGAAACAAGGTAGAAGAAAGGAAGGAAAGAAGAGAGGAAGGAAGGAAGGAAGACAGGCATGCCAGTAAACATGTATTGGGCACTTGCTATACACCAGGCACTGTGCATCTTGGTTTCACAAATCTCTCAATTAATCCTGACAACATTAATGAAAAAATAATAGCCATATATATATATATTTATATATATAAATATATAAATAAATATATATAAATATATTGTCACCCAGGTACTAAGCAAAGCACCTGACAGTTATTTTTCCTGATCCTCTCCCTCCTGCCATCCTCCTCCCTCAAGTAGGCTCCAGTGTCTGTTGTTCTCTTCTTTGTGCCCATTGGTTCTCATTATTTAGCTCCTGCTTATAAATGAGAGCATGTGATATTTGGTTTTTCTGTTCCTACACTAGTTTGCTAAGGATAATGGCCTCTGGCTTCATCCATATTCCTGCAGGGGACATGATCTTGTTCTTTTTTTATGGCTGCATAATATTTCATAATGTATATGTACCGCATTTCTTTATCCAGTCTACTGTTGATGGGCATTTAGGTTGATTCTGTGTCTTTGCTCTTGTGAATAGTGCTCCAGTGAACATACGTGTGCATGTATCTTGATTGTAGAATGATTTATATTTCTTTGGGTATGTAACCAGTAATGGGATTTCTGGGCCAAGTGATAGTTCTGTTTTTAGTTCTTTAAGGAATCACTACACTGCTTTCCAAAATAGTGGAACTAATTTACATTCCCATCAGCAGTGTATAAACGTTCCCTTTTCTCTGCAATGTCACCATCATCTGTTATTTTTTGACTTTTTAAAAATAGCCATTCTGACAGGTGTGAGATGGTATTTCATTGCAGTTTTGATTTGCATTTCTCTAGTGATATTGAGTGATTTTCGTATGTTTGTTGGCTGCATGTATGTCTTCTTTTGAAAAGTCTCTGTTCATGTCCTTTGTCTACTTTTTAATGGGGTTGTTTGATTTTTGCTTGTAAATGTGTTTAAGTTCCTTACAGATTCTGGATATTAGACCTTTGTCAGACGTATAGTTTGCCAATATCTTCTCCCATTCTGTAGGTTGTCTGTTTACTCTGTTAATAGTTTCTTTTGCTCTGCAGAAGCTTTTTATAATTAGATCTCATTTGTCAATTTTTGCTTTTGCTATAATTGCTTTTGGAAAAATAATAGCCATTTTTATGAGTGAGGCAATTTACCATCTGGTGAGGATCAAGGGATTTGCTTAAGGCCTCATGGTGAATCTTGATACCAAAAGGGGAAACTGAAGCAGGTGTTCTTATATGTGAACAAGATCAAAATAGTAAAGGCTATTATTGGAAATTCTGCTTTACTCGTGATTGTGTCTGCCATGACTCTGTAATAGAACCCTCCAAGTCACAGACCTGTCTCCAGGCATTCAGCATCTTGGGTCTAGACCAAAACAACTCATTCCATTCATAGGTGGAATGAAGGCTCCTAGTCACAGGTCAGGATTAGACCAGGAATGGGTGGGTCTAAACCAAATCAATTTAAAAGTCTCAAAGATGACTGCTAAGTGAAACTAGAGAGTCAAGTCTAGTAAGTGAAATTTTTTCAGTTGAAGAATTTAAAGATGGCATATTTCCAAGGAATGAAAAGATACAGGCTGTGGTCATGTTACTAGATTTCTAAACTGAAGAGGGCAAAATGAAAAATAAAATCAATGGATTGTGAGCTTAGGGTTCTTCTGGTTACATCATTCATTTCCCCAACTCAGTTGAGTTCAACACACATTTAGTGAGTCCCTGCCGTGCAATAGAATTGTGTCCTGTCCTAAATAGCCATTTCTGGCTATTATTATTACATCTGAAGATACAAAGGTAAAGTAGCGTTCCTGCCCTTTATGGGTTTGGCCTAGTCTATTGGTTTCCAAGCCTGCGTGTGGGGCAGAATTATCTAGAGAGCATCTTTTAAATCTCCATCCCAAAAGATTCTTTCAGAATGTTTGGGGTGAATCAAGGGATTTTGAATTTTTAACAACTTTCATGGGTGAGTCTTATGTACCTCGTGCATTTCTAGCCCATAGCAAGAATTCGGGCATAAGTGATCTCATTCAGTTGAACACTGACATAATATAGGATGATGGAGAAGAAGACTGACTTCTTCAAACGTGTAATTCTTGAATACATAGAGAGAGTGAGCAGTAGGTTAGAAGGGGGCTTGGAACAAAAATGGGTAGGGGGATCACTGGTTGATCTCACAATGAGGGTGAAGGTGAAGGAGTGTGGAAAGCAATGGTCTAGAAGTCACAGTGAGATTCCAGTAGGACAGACACCCCCAACACACAGGGAGTATGGAAACTGAAGCCATAGCCATGGAAAAGGCTGTAAGGAAAGCACCATCATCAGAGACGCCAGCTTCCTGGTGAGGCATGGAAGTTGTAGGGGGAAGTAGCAATGTGGGGAATAACTTTGGAAAAGCAGTCAAGAAGGGCAGCAAGAGGAAAGTGTGAGGAGTGCAAATTAACAGGCACAAGATAGGCCAGAGAAGGTGATAGCCTGATTAGCCAGGAAATGAGTTTGGGAAAGAATGGGTGTGCACTTTGTGTCATGACTGTGGAGGACTGAGCTAAGGGAGGACAGGGTCTACAGGTAGACAACATAATTTGCTTGTACTCTGTGTACTGCCACCCTTCCTCATTAAGCACATAGTTTACAGGCCACCTTATTTTTTATGAATCCCTAAGAAGTGAAATGCTTTTCCCAGATGTCCCAGCAAATTTATTCCAAGATACTGAAGAAACAAGACAATTCTCCTTTATAGAACCAAGCCTACGTCCTCCTCGAGTCCTTTTATTATTATTTTTTGAGATGGAGCCTTACTCTGTCACCCAGGCTGCATGAACTCGGCTCACTCAACCTCCACCTCTCAGGTTCAAGTGATTCTCCTGCCTCAGCCTCCTGAGTAGCTGGGATTATGGGCATGCGCCACCAGGCCCAGCTAATTTTTGTATTTTTAGTAGAGATGGGGTTTCAACATGTTGGCTAGGCTGGTCTTGAACTCCTGGCCTCAAGTCGTCTGCCCATTTAGGCCTCCGAAAATGCTGGGATTGTAGGTGTGAGCCACCATGCCCTGCCTCTCTCTCCAGTCTTCTAAGGGGTTTGATAACTTGACATTAAGAGAAATAATAAAGCTGTCTAACGCCTTGATATGCTGTGCTTTTCTTGGTAAAAATTAAAGGGAGGCTGGAAAACCTTTACTAAAAGAAGACAACTTTGCCTAAGGTTGTTTGGCTGGCAACAACCCCAGGACTTACATAGAAAGGACAGACAGTCAGCAGGCTCATGGAGAATTCATTGTAATTAGTTCTTAAGCAGCCTTCAAGCAGCCTGATCCCTTGGTAAATTCTGGAGTGAACTCAGTTCAGGAGAAACTGCAACAGCAAATTAGGAGTTAATTGAATGTCATTCATTTCCTCTTTCTCAGCTGCTCCAGGGCTATTTATGCAAACTTTTCCTGGGGGAGCCTACCTCTATTCTCTATAAAGTGTTAATGACAACTTTCTTTGAAGAGCTCTTGCTATTTGCTTGTTCAGTCCATGCTTTGTTATTCTTTCCATAGGGTGATTAGCAGATAAGTGGCATCTCTGTTCCCTCCCCAGGCAGTAGCAATAAAATCTCCTATCCCATATTAACATCATGATTTATCATTGATATTCATATCACAGACATGAATTTGGAGTCAGAGACACGAGCTTGTATTTGAGGTCTGCCACTTCTAGCTATGTTACTAGATTAAGTTACATAACCACTCTGAGCTTTATATTTGTTCAGTGGTTATATGGAAGCATAATTGGACCTACTGTTTGGTTGTTGTGTGGATTGAGTGACATGACGCATGCAAAATGCTTAGCAAAATGCATTAGTCTCATTAGTGTCCTAAAAGTGGTAGCATACTTCAGCTTTACCATCATTATCTTATATAACTATTATTTAATTATTATCTAAATCAGCCTTATAATAATCTCATGAGGTAGGCATGATCGTTCTCATTCTGGCATCATTCGTAGCAAAGGCAGGGGATGTATAGGAAAAGGAAAGCACATGAATAGATAAATGTAAACATCTTATTTCCTACCTTATTTCAGTTGGAGGAGGTGTAGAACTAAGGAACCCAAGTAAGGTCTCCGACAACTGTTTCACCCTGCCAAATCTCTGTATGCCTAAACCCTGACATTCTTCTTCTGTCCCCTAAGCCAGGACCCACCTACACCCTCTACCACTGGCTTGGAAATTTAGGCTCCTGCCTAGTTTTTGCCAGCATCGTTTTTTGGAAATAGATTCTACTCTGTACTAGCAGCACACAGGGTCCCCATTCTAGCTGTTGCTGGATTAGGAATATTAGTGTTACACACCTGGTTATTGCATGTAGAAGTTTAAGACTGGATGCATAATTTGTGGGGCCCAGTGCCCAAGGAAAACATGGGACTCCTTGTTCAAAAAGTATTAAACATTTCAAGACAGGGACGGCAGAGTATTAAACCATGCACGAGGCCCTTCTGACTGCAGGGCCCTCTGTGACTGCCCAGGTTGCTCACCCAGGAAGCTGATCTTCAATTTAGCTGAAGATCTGCAATTTCACTTGTAAAGTGTTCCTTTGAAATTGCTTACTTCATTCATTAATCAAGTTATTCTTTTAACAAATATGTTTCTGAGCTGCTGCTATATCTATGTCACACATCAGTCTAAGTCTGAAGATATACCATTAAAAAAATAAGCAAGGTTCCAACTTTCATGATATTTAATATTATAGGTCACAAGTTGGAAAACTATAACTCATGGGCCAAATCTGGCTTGCCACCTGTTTTTGTACCTCCCACAAACTAGGATTTTTTTTTTTTCATTTTTAAGTACTTAAAGGAATTTTTAAGCTAGGCTTGATGGCTCACGCCTGTAATCCCAGCAGTTTTGGAGGCTGAGACAGGCAGGTTACTTGAGGTCAGGAATTCAAAATCAGCCTGGCCAACATAGCAAAACCCCATCTCTGGTAAAATACAAAAATTAGCTGGATGTGGTGCTGTGCACCTGTAATCCTAGCTATTGGGGAGGCTGAGGCAGGAGAATCGCTTGAACCCAGGAGGCAGAGGTTGCAGTGTGCCCAGATTGTGCCACTGCACTCCAGCCTGGGTGACAGAGTGAGACTCCTTCTCAAAATAAATTAATTAATTAATTTTTAAAAATAATACTTTGTGATGTGAAATTTACATGAAATTCAAGTTTTATAAAATTTGATTAAATTTTATAAAAATTGTTCATAAAGTTTTATTGGAACAGAGCTACACCCATTTGTTTAAATATTGTCTGTGGCTGCTTTTGCAAAACAGTGGCAGAATTTAGCAGTTCTGACAGAGACTGTTTGGCCTGCAAAGTCTAAAATATTTACCATCTGGTCTTTACAAAAAAAAATGTTTTCCAGTTACTATTGTAGGGGTGCGAGAGACTACAGACAAGTGATAAATTAAACAAGATAATTATGAATTCTGATGAGGACTCTGAAGGAAATATATGGGTGATGAAATCTCATTCCTGCCTTTGAACAGGGCAGGAAGACCCTTTGGAGGAGCCGATAATTGAATTGAGTCCTGAAGGACAAAAATGTGCCAGCCATTCAGAGTGCCAGAAAAAAAAGCCTTCCAGGTAGAGGCAACAGTGAGATCGATGGCCTAGGGGTGGGAAAAGTCCTGGTTTATCCTATGGATAGAATGAGGTCAACATGGCTGCAGCATCTTGAGAAGGTGGGGAGGGTACAAAGTGAGACAGAGAGGTAGGCAGGATGTATGGCTCAGGATCTGAGGCCTTGGTAAGGAGTTAGGGCTTTACTCTGAGGGCAAATAAAAGCTATTAAAGGATTTTAAATAGGGAAGTGGTTCAATCTGATATAAATATTTTTTTGGAAGTCTTCTCTGGCTGTTGTGTGGAGAATGTGTTTTAGGGAGGACAAGAATGAAAGAAAAGAGACAAAATTGGACACTACTAGAGTCCAGGAAAGAGATGAAAGTGGTTTGGATTCAGGTGGCACTGGATTTGGAGAAATGTAGAAGTCTTTGGGATATATTTTGAAGGTGGCACCTACCCAGCTTGGTGATAAACTGGCCTAGGAACTGAAGAAAAGGGAGGTTTAAAGACTGTTTCCTAAGCTTCTAACTTGATCAACCGAAGGCTTATGGTGGCACCATTAACTAAGATTAATTGATTCAGTAAATATTTACTGACTGCCTACTACATTATAGTCACTCATCTAGGATATAGTAAATAGCAGTGAACATAACAAAAGAGGCCAATAATCAAATATACACATAACTATACAAAATTTGAAAGGATGACAAATGCAATGGAGAAAACTGAAGGAGAGATAGAGGGAGGTGAAGGCCATGGGAGATTTTAGAGGTAAGAGAAGGTGCCTGAGTATAAAGCAACTCCAAATAGAACTCGACTCCAAGTAAAAGATGATGTTTCTATTTTCCCAGTTAGAATAACCACTCCCTACAAAAGTTGTTTTTGGCTAATTCATACTATTTAATTTAGTTAAACACATATCTTTAAAATCACATATTACATAAACTAATATAAATATAAAAGTATACCTTTAAAATAAATTACATTAAATTTACCATTTTCTTCACTATGTCCATGTCTGTTTTTTAAATTTTACAGAATCAAAAAATTTAATGTATAGTAGCAATATTAATCATCATTACAGATTTGGCTTGAGAAGTATTTCTCAAAATCTGTAAAGACCTGAATGTAAAGTGATTTTTTTTATTTTTCTAAAATATGATTTGGGATAATAGCTAACTAAATGAACGAATGAATGAACCAACCAACCAATCAATCAATCAGTCCTTACCATGTTCAGACTCATGCAATGCTCATCCAGGAGAGTGGAAAAGCACTTACTGGCAGAGCAGAGGAGGAGGCCAGGTAGCAGACAGCGCAAGCATTCCCCTTCAGATGTCAGAATACATAAAGGAGATAGAATGTTATCATTTCTATTCTATCTATTCATTTTCTTTACTTAAAAGATCAAGAAGCAGAGAGAGAGAAATGGGAGGTAGGGAGAGAATTTAAAAATACATTGGAAACCCCAGGCGTGGTAACTCACGCCTGTAATCCCAGCACTTTCGGGAAGTCGAGGTGGATGGATCGCTTGAGTCCAGGAGTTTGAGACCTGCCAGGACAACATGATGAAACCCCATCTCTACAAAAAATACAAAAATTAGACAGGCACAGTGGCATGCGTCTGCAGTCCCAGCTACCTGGGAGGGTGTGGTGGGAGGATTGCTTGAGCCTGGGAGGTCACGGCTGCAGTAAGCCATATTCGTGCCACTGCACACCAGCCTGGGTGAAAAAGTAAGACCCTGTCTCAAAAAAAAAAAAAAAAAAAATGCATTGGAAAACTTAAAAATGTACAAGGAAGATGACATATATTTCCTTTAACTCTTTTCCCGTTTAGAAAAAAAGTGCAGCTCACTGCCGGCGCGCACTTAGTTTTACATGAACACTCTCGTCGAGGCTGAAGCAAATCTGACTGATTTTCAATGTGAAAATAAAATATTGTTCTTGGAGTTACTTTTAAACAGAACTAACATAAGAATCATCTGAATCATCAGAATCATCTATTTCAGAAAAATTGGATTCATCACATGAATCTTCAGCCAACAACTGTTCGAGAACAATGTTGACATCACTTGTAGGAATGCTATGTTCTCCAGGATTTGACATTTTTAGTGATAGAGAACCACGATGTTTTGTAAGAGGAAGCAGCCACTACTAAAAACAGAATGCTATAAATAGAATGATGTCTTTTGTTTCCAAAGTCAATATACTAGAGGGATGAGAAAATAGTAACAAAAGCAAGATATTTTGTGGCAAAGTTATCTGGAAGCAAATGATAAAGCCTCAAGCACTGCCAGTGAGTATTCGCAGGGCAAGTGGGAAAGGGGTTTTAAGCCATTTTTCTATTTTTTCTCTTTTTTCCCTAAATCAACTTTAAATGCTACTTTTTAACTTAACATTTAAAAAATATGTTATTTTTAGTGGCTGCATAGTTTTTCATCTTATTATTTATTTATTTATTTATTTATTTATTTATTAAAACAGAGTCTGATTCTGTCACCCAGGTTGGAGTGCAGCCGCCATCTCCGGTCACCACAACCTCTGCCTCCCCGGTTCAAGTGGTTGGCCTGCCTCAGCCTCCGCGGTAGCTGGGATTCCAGGCACCCGCCACCACGCTTGACTGATTTTTTTGTTTGTTTGTTTGTTTGTTTTTTGAGACAGAGTCTCGCTCTGTGACCCAGGCTGGAGAGCAGTGACGCGATCTCAGCTCACTGCAACCTCTGCCTCCTGGGTTCAAGCAGTTCTCCTGTCTCAGCCTGCGGAGTAGCTGGGACTACAGGGACCTGCCGCCACGCCTGGCTAATTTTTGTATTTTTAGTAGAGATAGGGTTGCACCACATTGGTCAGGCTGGCCTTGAACTCCTGACCTCAGGTTATCCACCCACCTCGGCTTCCCAAAGTGCTGGGGTTACAGGCGTGAGCCACCTCTCACTGACATTCGATAACATTCTATATCTTGTATGTATTCTGACATCTGAATGGGAAAGGAAAGCTGTGAATAATGCTTCCAAGGACCGCTACTGTGTGGGACCCGTATATTTCCTTTACAGAAGTGCTGTGACAATGAAGAAATGTACATATATGACTTTATGGTGTGATATGGTCCAGCTGTGTCTCCACTCAGATCTCATCTTCAGTTGTAGCTCCCATGATTCCCACATGTGGGAGGGACCTGGTGGGAGATAATTGAATCATGGGGGTGGTTTTCCCCACACTGTTCTCGTGAATAAGTCTCATGAGATATAATGGTTTTATAAGGGGTTTCCCCTTTTGCTTGGCTCTCGTTCTGTCTTGCCTGCTGCCATGTAAGACATGCCTTTTGCCTTCTGCCATTATTGTGAGGCTTCCCCAGCCATGTGGAACTGTGAGCTCATTAAGCCACTTTTTCTTTATAAATTACCCAGTCTGGGTCATGTCTTTATTAGCAGTGTGAGAACAAACTAATACATGGTGTCTGGCTCATAGTTGGTTCTCCATACTTGGTAGCTAGGATCACAGGAGGTTGTGTGGCAGACAGAAAAGAGTAGGCCTTTAAGTCACCACCAGAGCTTGGCTCAAACCCAACCCTACTTCTGCTTGTCACATGATCTTGGTCAATTTAGTTAACTTCTCTGCTTTTTGTGAAAATTACATGGCACCTATGTAGAGTTGACACTTAGTCAATGATAGCTATTATTACTGTCATTATTCTAAAAAATGATGACTATACTGATAATTATTTTAAAGTACAAACACCAAACATGGTTTCTGTTCTTGGGCAGAGTGTGTGTGGGGGGACATGGGGAGGAAGAGGTACCAGGAGGAGATTGGTGAATAAACTTCAAATGCCCAGTTGTACCTTGTGTAGAAATAGGCTACAGAGGGAGAGAAGAAAACAAATACTTTCACTCAGCCATTTTTATCTGAGAAGATTGCAGTTATTCTTCAGAGAAGATAAACAGCTGGGAGAATTTGAGTTGGGGGATAGGGCCCAAGATAGGGATGGAATAGGCCAGGAAACCAGAGTAACAGGCATGGAGGGTTAGAAGAGGGGAAGCAGAAATGTGCCTATTTTCCCTCTCTGTTCACCCAAGACCTGTGGTCTGTGGTCTCCTTCCTGATGAAACAATTGCCTTATTAATTTCCAGGTTCTGTTTGGTGGAGGCAGCAGTCAGCAATATTGGTTTGTTTTATATTTATAGCCGTCATCAATCCTTTGATGCCTTTAATCTTTGCTGGGCAATGCAATTCTTTCTGTTATTTCTCATCAAAGGCTAAAAAAAAAAAGCTAACTAAATTATGCCAACCCCTATGTAGGAAAGAGGCTGACATTTTACAAGCAGCAATAATTTTACCACATTACTACGGGCAATAATCCTTTTTAGGAGCAGATATTTATATTTGTCTAATCAGGGAGATGGTGTTACACTCCATTGACTGATATGTTAAAATTACCTACAATTTCTCCCTTTTCTACACAGAAATATAAGTACTGGATTAAGCCAGGTTTAGTGACAGTTTTACCAAATGAGTTATGTTTTACAATAAGAAGAAACAGACAAAACACACACACACACACACACACACACTTTAGCATTAGAAAAACCACTCTACACTGCTACATCATTTACTAACTTTGCAGACTTGTGCGATCTGTAACTCACTCAGTTTCTTATCTTTAAAATGGAATGATATTTATAGTCTCCATTAATCTATTGTGAAGATTAAAATAGATCATTATTTATAAAGCACTTAGCATAGTACCTGACACACTAATTGCTCAGTCAATGTTAACTTCCTGTTTCTCTCCTCCTTCCCTTCCTTTCTTGCAACAGTCTCTGTGCTCAAGGCCATTTGGCTACCAGACAGAATTGAGGAGAAACAAACTCAAAGTCAGGAGACACAGCTTTGCCATGTATTACTGGAGTCGGTTTAGGTAAATTAGTTCTCTTAACTCTCCTGTCTGTAAATAATGGGGGTAATACTTGTAGTGTCCAGCAACCTAGTTGGTGAGGCATCAGTGGCTCAAAAGAAGAAATGAATGAGAAAGTGGCTTTTAAATAAATAATAAGGCCAGATTCCTGTGACATTTTGAGTAATCATCCAGGAACTAGGAAAGTAACTGGTCTTTACTGTAACTACCTTTTAAGTTGCCGGTCATTGTAGGTAGAAATTATTTTGAAGGAGGTTCCCAATGGTGAAAAGTCTCCCAGATGCACCCTTTTACATTCCCACCAGCAGTACAAGATTCCAGTTTCTTCATATCCTCACCAACATATAATCTTTTTTTTTTTTGATAATTGTTATCCTAACAGGTGTAAGGAAATATTTCATTGTGGTTTTGATTTCCATTTCCCTGATGACTGGTGATATTGAACATCTTTCCACATACCTGTTGGCCATTTGTGTCTGCTTTGGATAAATGTCTGTTCAAGTCTTTTTCTCATCTGCTAATTGGGTTTTTGTCTTTTTGTTATTGAGTTGAAGAAGTTCCTTATATATTTTGCATATTACTTATTATAAGATGCATGGTTTTGAAACATTTTCTCCCACTTCTTGGGTTGCTTTTGTTTTTTCACTCTGTTGATTGTTTCCTTGCTGTGTAGACTTTTTTTTTTAGTTTTATGTGGTCTCCCACTTGTCTGTTTTTGCTTTTCTTGCCTTTGCTTTTGGTGTCATATTAAGAAGTCATTGCCAAGACCAATGTTATGAAACTTTTTCCCTATGTTTTTCTCTAGGAGTTTTACAGTTTAAACCTTAAGTTTTAGTCTGTAATCATTTTGACTTGATATTTTTTTGTGTGTAATATAACATAAGGTACGATAAAATGTTACAGCTACAATGGAAAACAGTATGGATGTTCCTCAAAAAATTAAACATAGAAATACCTCTTGGTCCAGCAGTCCTATTTATGGGTATATCTCTGAAAGATTGGCCAGGCGCAGTGGCTCAGGCCTGTAATCCCAGCACTTTGGGAGGCCAAGGCAGGCTGATCATGAGGTCAGGAGTTTGAGACTAGCCTGGCCAACAGAATGAAACCCTGTCTCTACTAAAAACACAAAAAATTAGCCAGGTGTGGTGGTGTCCGCCTGTAGTCCCAGTTACTTGGGAGGCTGAGGCAGGAGAATCGCTTGAACCTGGGAGGCAGACGTTGCGGTGAGCCGAGATCGTGCCATTGCCCTGCAGTCCAGGCGACAGTGCAAGACTCTGTCTCAAAAAAAAAAAAAAATCTGAAATCAGAATATTGAAGAGATATTTGCACTCCCATGTTCATTGCAGCATTAATCACAATAAACAAGATTTGAAAACAAACTCAATGTCCATCACGGTATATACATACAGTGGAATATAATTCTGCCTCGAAAAAATAGGGAATCCTGTCATATACAACAATATAAATGAAGCTTGAGGACATGATGCCAAATGAAATAAGCCAGTCACAGAGGAACAGGTACTGTATGATACCACTTATATGAGGTATATAGAATAGGCAAGCTCATAGAAACAGAGAGTAGAATGGTGGTTACGAGGAGCTGAGGGAGGGAGAAGTAAGAAGTTGCTATTAATCAAGTATAACGTTTCAGTTATGCCAGATGATTAAGTATACATATCAGCTGGACAACATTACACCTATAATTACCAATACAGTGTTGCACACTGAAATTATTTTTTAACAGGGTAAATTTCATGTTAAGTGTTCTTACCCTAATAATATGCATATAAATTATCTTGGTAAAATTCTGATTCTGATTATGAAATGTTTGCAGTGGAGACAAAGAGTCGAAATTTCTAGTAGGCTACCAGGTGATGCCAATGCTGCTGGTCTGTGGACCATACTTTGAGTCACAACTGTTTAGTAGGGGTTGACAAATTATGGCCCATGGGCCAAATCCATCCTGCCACCTGTTTTTGGATGACTCAAGAACTAAAAATGATTTTCACATTTTAAGATTATTTTTAAAAATCAAATGAAGAATAATATTTTCTACCACATAAGAAATATATGCAACTCAAACTTCAGCATCCATAAATAAAATTTCATTGGAACGTAGCAACATGCATTCCTTAAAGTTTTGTGTATGGCTGCTTTTGTGCTACAATAGTAGACTTAAGTAGTTGCAACGGGGGCTATATGATTTGCAAAATCTGACATATTTACTATCTGGCCTTTTACAGGAAAAATTTGCCAACTTCTGGAGTAGAGGGTAACTTGGATTGTCAAAGAAGTAAATATTATCCTCCAGGGTTTCATTTTATTTTTTTCATTGCTATCAGCTTCTCACAGCAGCAGCCTTCTGCCTACTGGCATTTCTCACCAGACTCAAAGAGTTTGACCCTCTCTTTTTTTTAAGGCACGATGCTGGGCACATCAAGTTTGCAATGTTATGTAAGTCAGAGTTTACAATGTTATGTAAGTCAGAGTTGCAACGTTATATAAGTCAAAGGCTCCTCTTGTGGGAATTACTGACTGGACTGTGTCATTTTCCCTTGCTCTTGTTCAGCCTCACTCCATCATACTACCAGATGTGCTCATACACATGGATGTTGTCTAATGTGCAGAGGAAAACTTTGCTTTAAAGTTTAGAAAACAAAAACAACTAATTCTATTTATTAACATTCTTTGAAAATGGACATTGAGATCTATGTATTTCTACCAAAAAACAGATTAATGTAACCTGTTTTAAATGAAATAATGAAATGGGTCTGTAGAACTTGCATCAGCATGAGAGCTTGCTATCCTCAGATAAGACCCTTAAATCCAATTCTTTATTCATCATGGAGTCCCAGTTTTACCCCTACCATAAGGGAAAATGACTTAAGGTTTCTGCCCACCTCTTTCACCAAAGTTTGCAAGTCTGAAGTGCTGAAAAACAAATTACAGCAACTAAATAAAATTTAAAACTCTGAAAAATGTGAGAAAAATTACTGCAAACCAGGCCCTGTAAGTCTGTTCTTCTGAGGTTACACAGGGCTGCCTGCAGGTACACTAAGATTCTTATTCCTTGTTCAAGGGGATGACAAAAGCTCTGTCATACATAGTGGTTATTTTGAAAATATGTCAAAAATTTAACTTATGAAAAGTCCTGAATCATATCTAAGTACATAAGCCTGGTTTAGTTATTCTTCCTAATGGCTTCAGGTCAAGACTAGTCAACATAATTTTCTCTGGTTTGGGAGATAGTCAGGAAACCATGGCTGCTGCCTTCAGTGGTGCGTTCTTTATTATTTTTGGCTCCTAACAACCATAACTGGTTCAGACATGTTGACCTAATCTAGCCATAATAGGGCAGCTTCCTACCAGCTCAGTCCTTGTAGAAATTAAGGTGTTAAGAAAGATTGAGTAACCCACATTTCTCTGTGAGCTCTTGTTTTCATAAGTATACACTGCTTTTTGTTTCAGGTACTTTCATGGTTAATGAAATTGTCATTTAAAAATAGAGTAAAAATAAATAAAAATTTAAAATTATTTATTAGGTAATTCAGGTACTCATTTGGTACAATAGCCCTATTAAATAAGTTGATTTTTCCATAATGGTTCAATACATTACTCAAAGTCATGCAATTATTTCATGGAAGAGACAAAATTCAAACCCCAGGCTCAATGACTCTGGAACTGATACCCTTTAATTTGAATGTATGTTTTTTCCTGACAGAGTAACTCTCAAATCCCATTGTTAGAGTCTGCTGTCACATAGACCTGGAAAATTCTACAGGCTGTCTCCCCTTCTTAAAGAGTCATAATGTATACCAGCTTATTAACAGCTCCAGGCTTATTAATGGCTTCCCTATATAAATCTATGTATATTTGTTTACTCCCACATTTCTCAAATTTATTTTCCCACTGACCCCATCCTCCTACCACTACCTTTCTTAACACTACGACTAGTAACAATCTGCAAAACACATTTTGGGAAATATGGCACTAAGTCATTCAGGTCCTGTTGTTGATACTGTAGGGATGTGAAATCAATTGAGAGAAAATATTCCAGGACAAAGATAGAGGGAGGAGAGGGAGAAGAAGGGAGAAGAAGGAGAAGAAGGAAGAGGAGGAGGAGGAAGAGGAGGAGGAGGAAGAGGAGGAGAAAGAAAATAAAGGAGAGAAAACAAGAAGAGAAAAAGAAAAAAAGAAAATGCTATATCGTGACTGAATTGAAACATGGAAAGAGGGAGGAAGGAAGGACATTCTTCTGGCAAATCACTCATTTATATTCACTAATATAAATTGAATTTTTAATACTTCAATATTTTGTAGCAATTAATAAAAAAGGTTTGGCAAGCAGCTAGAACATCTTTCAGCTTGTTTTAAGTTCCTGATGGAGGGACACCAAGATTCAGAAGACACAGCCTTTTTCCTCTATGGGATCATAATATATTATAACATAAAACACAAGGATACAGATAGTATCAATAGCACAGACTGCATGACAAGTGCCCCTGGAAATGTACAGGGTTCAAACTTGGGCTCTATAAATTCCTAGCTTGTGTCCTTCGGCAACCTACTTAAACTATCTGTGCCTCAGTTTCCTCATATGTAAAATGATAATAATAGGATAACCTACTTCATAGGGTTGTTGTGAATATTAAAGTACTCAGAACATTCCTGACATACAGTATGCTTTATAAGTGTCAATTATTATTATTATTGTTATTTTTTTTTTTGAGACAGAGTCTGGCCCTGTCGCCCAGGCTGGCGTGCAGTGGTGCGATCTCAGCTCACTGCAAGCTCCGCCTCCCGGGTTCACGCCATTCTCCTGCCTCAGCCTCCCGAGTAGCTGGGACTACAGGCGCCCGCCACCACGCCCGGCTGATTTTTTTGTGTTTTTAGTAGAGACAGGGTTTCACTGTGTTAGCCAGGATGAATTATTATGTTTTATATCACTATTTTGAAACAAATTCGTAAAAAAATCAGAAATCTGAGAAATAGAGAAAATCCCTAGGAATGCCATGAAAGAGTAAGATGGATGAAAGCAGAAGTGCATGACCTCTGAGTAACCAGTCTCACAGGTTTGTCACAAACTGTGTGTGAAGAGAAGGAAGGCTGGGCAGAATTCAGCATTTGAATGGCTGGAAGGAGCTGTCATTCTAGAATTGGGATTTGGCAGCATATAGGAAGTAACCAGGAAGACCAAATATCCCGAGGATTGTGGCTAGAGCTGTGAGCAGGCTGAGGTGGAA
This sequence comes from Pan paniscus, assembly GCF_029289425.2. Classification (NCBI taxonomy): domain Eukaryota; kingdom Metazoa; phylum Chordata; class Mammalia; order Primates; family Hominidae; genus Pan; species Pan paniscus. The sequence continues at coordinate 104,579,056 of NC_073258.2, forward strand.
GTGGAATGGAGGGAAATAGACCATGAAGAAACAGCATGCTTACAATGATCCAAGATATTGAACTCACCTACCCTTTACTGTCAATTCAGTAGTTTTGCACTGAATTGACATATCTGTATTGCTGCATATCTGTAAGGAGAGGAGGAGGAATGCAAAGCCAGAAGACCACTGTGCAGTACAAATGTGGAAGAGAATTCTCTAAGAATTAGAGGTTGGTCTTCTTTTCATCTGACAAAAACAAGAAATATATGCAGTCATACTGAAATTCTGTTTGTGTCTGTTGTTGGCAGCGGGTGGCTTATCATTGTTTGTCCCGCAGTTGTGTCTGGAAATTGCCAACCAATTAAAACGCACAAAGTTAGCAAAATTGGTTACTCATTTTCCCAAAAATGTATACTGAATGTGCTGTAAATGAACTTGCTTAAGAAAGTTCAGTGAAGTATACAGATTCCAGTTACTGGTAATGACTTAAAATAAGGCAATAAAAATGTCACAGCTGAGTATGGTTTTTACCCTTTAATTTTAGTTCTTGATGTGGCTCACTGAAAACTATAATTGAAATGACTGGTTGAATTATGACTGCCAAACTCTGTCTTTGTTAATGTCAAAGTAAAAGAAGGTATGAAGCTAGGGGTTGGGGAATGAGAGGAAGCTAGGGGAGGGAATGGCATGGGAGAGTCTGTTGTGGATCTGGATTTATTTTTTTTCTTTTTTTTTTTTTTTGATACAGAGTCTCACTCCGTTGCCTAGGCTGGAGTGCAGTGGAGCCATCCCGGCTCACTGCAACCTCCACCTCCCGGGTTCACGCAATTCTCCTGCCTTAGCCTCCTGAGTAGCTGGGATTACAGGCATGCGCCACCACGCCCAGCTAATTTTGTATATTTAGTAGAGACAGGGTTTCACCATGTTAGCTAGGCTGATCTTGAACTCCCGACCTCAGGTGATCCTCCCGCCTGGGTCTCCCAAAGTGCTGGGATTACAGTCGTGAGCCACCGCGCCCTGCCTGGATCTGGACTTCTTATCAGAATTAGTGGTGGGTAAATCCCTGAGGTTTCTTTATAACCTGCCTGGGATTAGATTCTCTGTAAAATCAGCTGATTCACAATATAACTGCTTTCTATTTTAAAATATCTTAACACTTAAACAATGTTACCACAGTTTGCAACATAAAATGTACAATAATTGTAAGAGAAATTTCACTGCTTCTCTACATTCACATGGGTTCATATATCAAGAAAATAAATTAAAGAGAAATTTATCCTGGGGGATTTTATAATAAATTACCAGAGAAAACTGAAACAGAATGCTAAAAGTAAAGCAATAGAAAACTCCAAAAAAGAAAAATAATACTTCATGAAAACAACTCTAAAAAATATGTAACCAGAGCACAAAAAGCAACGTCTCCAAAGGTCAATTCCTTTATCTTAGTGGTTCTTAACTGGGCTGATGTTAAACATACTGCAGTGTATAGGACAGCCCCTGACAACAAAGACTTATTCAGCCCCAAATGTCAGTTGTGACAACTTTGAGAATTCCTGCTTTATATTAAGCAGAATTTCTCCAAAATGTTTTTCTAGCTGGAGAAAATCATGCTGATATACTGTCTGGGCTCTTCACAAACTTAAAAACAAATTTTTAAACAGTATTGGTGGCATATTATTATAAAGAAATTGCATTAAAAATGAATGTACAGATTAATGAATTACTATATAGGGCATATTTACATAACCACCATCCAAGCAAGAAATAGAGCATTGTCAACCTAGACCCTCACCCTTTTCCCCCAGCACTTCTTGGGAATTGTGACTCCTTTTCTTCCCCTCATTCTCTTTACTTGGTTCATAGGTTTTCTTTGTAAATTACCATGCAATTATTCACCCCCATACACTTTAGTTTTACCTATTTTGGAACTTTATATAAATGGAATCATACAGTATGTATTCTTCTGTGGGTTTCTTCATTCATCATTTTGGTGAGTTCCATCCATGCAGGTAACAGTAATACATTCACTATCATTGCTCTGTGATATTCTGTTGTATTATCACAATTCATTAATTCTATTATATACGGGCATTTGCATTGTTTTCAGTTTGGGGCTATTGCAACTAATGTTGCTGTACACATTCTTGTATATACACTCTGATGCATACAAACTGTTCTATTGGGATTATATCTAGGAGTGGAACTACTAGGCCATAGGGTATGAGGATATTCAACATTAGTAGATAACATCAAATTATTTTCATAAGCAGTTGTAAAAACTTACGCTTCCACATTAAGTACTGGAGAGTACTAGTTGTTCCACATTTTTTCCAGCTCTTGGTATTGTCAGTCTTTTTCATTTTAGCCATTCTGATGTTATGCAGTAATATCGTGTTATGGCTTTAATATGCATTTTTTTCTGATTACTACAAGGGTTGAGTACCTTTTCATATGGTTATTGGCCATTTAGATATCTTCTTTTGTGAAGTGCCTCTTCAGTTCTCTTGCCCACTTTTTCATAGGGATGTCTCTTTCTGAATGGTTTGTTTTTCTTTATATATTCTCGGCATGAGCCCTTTGTTGTTCATTAAGATGCACATGTTTTCTGCCAATCTGTAGCTTGCTCTTACTCTCATAATCACATTTTTTAAACAAATAGAAGTTCCTAATCATAATATGGTCAGTGCAATGTATACATCTTTTTATAACCCATTTAAGATGAGCTGATTTTGATGGATTGTGTGGGACAGGAGTCTGCCTATATACCAATTTATCTATTTACTTGCACAGTCTCAATAATATTTATTGAAATAACTGTCCTATGTTAACTTCAGTGACATGGTTATCATAAATTAAATGTCTATAATTATGTAGAGGCTTTTTTGGCCTTCAATTCTGTTTCAGTGGTGTGTCAATTTTTGAAGGAATACCACACTGTCTTAATGACTAAAGCCTTATAGTAATCTTAGCATCTGTACAGCAAGACTTGACATCTTCCACAAGAATGTCTCAGTTCTTCTTGGCCCTTTTATTTTCATGTGTATTTTTAAAATTAGCTTTTCAATTTTTATATACATACATAAACTCACACAAATGCACATTTTAGAAACAATAGATTCCATTGTATTGAATCTATCACTTTTTAGTATTAAGTTTTCCAATCTATAAAATGATATATATCTTTCCATTTGGAAAGGTTTCATTTAATTTATCTCAACAATATTCTATAGTTTGCTGTATAGAGTTCTGAGATAACACATAGGGTAGAGTTGTCAACTCAAACTCACATGAATCAGATCTTATTTGATGGCAAACATTCCTAATAATTCCAAGGATACAAGACTCAGGCAAAGCATTCTTCCTTTGGAGAAATCCAAAACCATCAGCACAGCTCCCCAAAGATTCTTCCTCTTTTGTTTCAGGACATGGTCTGGTTCAGATTTAACATTTGATGTTACAATTGCAGCAATTCAGTCCCGTCTTCAGGCTGCACAGGTAATTCTTGTTCTTTTACTATTTGTGGTGACTTCCTCTATTGGAGTCTTGAATTCCACAAAGTCGTCCACTGAGGGTTGGAATCCACTTTTTCCAAAATCCAGCTAATGTTGATATTTTGACCTCCTCCCATGAATTAAATATTCTTAATGGCATCTAGAATGATAAAATATTTTTAGAGGTTTTTAATTTACTTTGATTAGGTCCATCAGAAGAATCATTATCTGTGGCAGCTATAGTTTAACAAAATGTATTCCTTAAATAACAAAACTTGAAAGTCAATATTACTGCTTGATCCACAAGCTACAGAATGGATATTATGTTAGCAGGCATACAAATAACATTCATATCTTTGTACATCTTCATTGGAGCTCTTTGTATGACTAGATGCATTGTAGATGAGCAGAAATATTTTTAAAGGAATCTTTTTTTTCTGAGCAGTGGGTCTCAAGAGTGGGCTTAAAATATTCAGTTAACCATACTGTAAACAGATATGCCATCATTCAGGCTTTGTTTTTCTATTTCTAGAACACAGGTAGAGTAGATATAGCATAATTTCTAGGGATTTTAGGATTTTTAAATCCCCTTTAAGTGATCTTAGGAATTTTAAAGGTATCTTTTTTTTCTGAGTGGTGGGTCTCAGCAGTGGGTTTAAAATATTCAGTTAACCATACTGTAAACAGATGTGCCATCATTCAGTCTTTCTTGTTCTATTTCTAGAACACAGGCAGAGTAGATATAGCATAATTTTTATGCATCTTAGGATTTTTAAATCCCCTTTTAGGGATCTTAGAATTTTTAAATCCCCTTTAAGTTGAGCATTGGTGTCAACTTAAAATCAACAGCTACATTAACCCCTAACAAAAGAGTCAGTTTGTCCTTCGAAGCTTTGAAGCCAGGCATTAATTTCTCTCTAGCTATGAAAATACTAGATGGCATCTTCTTTCAATAGAAGGCCATTTTAGCTACATTGGAAATCTGTTTTTTAGCATATCCACCTTCATCAATGATCTTAGCTAGATCTTCTGGATAACTTGCTGCAGCTTCTACATCAGCACATGTCGCTTCATCTTGTACTCTTATGTCATGGAGATGACTTCTTTCTTGAACCTCATGACCTACCTCTGCTAGCTTCAAGCTTTTCTTCTGTAGCTTCCTCATCTCTCTAAGGCTTCACAGAATTGAAGAGAGTTAGGGCCTTGATGTAGATTAGGTTTTGACTTAAGAGAATATTGTGGTTTGTTTGAACTTCCATCCAGAACGCTCAAACTTTCTCCATATCAGCAATAAGGCTGTTTTGCTTTCTTATTATTCATGTGTTTACTGGAGTAACGCTTCTAATTTTCTTCAAGAACTTTTCCTTTGAATTCATAACTTGGCTGTTTGGTACAAGAAGTCTTGATTTTGGCCTGTTTAGCTCTCAGCATGCCTTCCTCACTGAGCTTAATTATTTCTAGCTTTTGACTTAAAGGTGAGACATGTGAGTCTCCCCCTTTCACTTGAACACTTAGAGGCCATCATAGGGTTATTAATTGGTCTATTTTAATGATGTTGTGTCTCACGGAATAGGAAAGCCAGAGGAGAGGGAGAGAGATGGGAGAGTGGCCAGTTGGTGGAACAGTCAGCACACACACATTTATCAATTAAGTTTACTGTCTTACATGGGCATGGTTTATGGTGCCCCAAATAATTTCAATAGTGACTTCAAAGACCACCAGTCACAGGTCTCCATAACATATATAATAATAATGAAACAGTTCAAAATATTGTGAGAATTACCAAAATGTGATACTGAGACACAAAGTGAGCACAGGCTGTTGGAAAAATGGCACCAATAGACTTGCTGTACATGGGGTTGCCAGAAACCTTCAATTTGTGAAAAAGCACAATAAAGCAGGTGCAATAAAATGAATTATGCTTGTATTTGACTCATAATTATTTCCTGATCATTTATCTTTTTCTCTAAGCCTTTTTCTTATCATGAGCCTTTTATTTCAAAATATTCTCACTGAATATAAATTCTCACAATTGTGACTTTAAGTTGCACATAAGCTACAGATTCAGCTCAAATTTTTATTTCTTCATGAAACTTTTATAGATTGTCAGCTCCATGATCTCTTCTGTCTATACTATCCTTACTAGCCACAATAGCGGCCATATTATTCAATATTCTTCACATTTATGAGACTGCCAACACCAAACAGCAAGTATATGGTGGACATGGTTACAGCCCAAATTGTTTGACTCAGCCCAGCAGTCCTCCCAATAGAATCCTAGTGCTTCAGTGATATCCTTCACATTCATTAGATACAGGCCATCAACTGGCCCAATAGGAAGCTGATACTGACCTGAAGTTCAAGGGAAGCATGCACAGTGAGGAATGAGGAGAGAGGAATTCTTGCATTTGTGTATAAAAATTAAGCTTTATCTTCTAAGGCACAAACAAAAAGCCTGAGAATGAAGCAACTTTTCTTCTTCCAAACCTGAGGAATGCACTTTTCCACCTGGTCTGGGAAGAAAAGGGTTTATGATTTCCTCACTAGCGAGAAGAAAAGCCAGTCACTCATCAGAATTGAAGATAATCCTTTTCATTTTGATAAGCACCTGGTCTTTAGCTGCAGAATTCTGTCCTTTACTCTCCTATTAATTTTTAAATAAAATCACATTATCCTAATATGTGGGATTGTTTGGCTCTCCACCTTAAGCTCAATTCTGCAGCTTCCTTTTTAACAATCATGTCAGTGATTGATTGGAAAAGGAAGCAGGATACAGAAGCAGCTTATAGGCATGCTGATACAGCTCTCATAAATGGTGGAGTAATCAAGATTTAATCACAAAACATCTATAATGAGGGTTTTAGAAAGCCTATTCATAAGTATGAATCTTTCTTCAATAGACTGTCTTAACAAATGCTGCAGGAGCACTGAGGAGACTATATTTATGGCTCATTGATAAAGATTGTTTCTAAAATGCATGTATTTTACATAGTCATGAAGATGAGGGGATTTTTAAAGGAACTATATCATTGAAAACGATTGATGTGTCTGAACAGCAATGATTCCATTCTTAACTCAACTGAGATCTTATATTTGAATAATTCCTGCAAGTATATCTTCTCTGCAAATATATTTTTGATTGGTAATAAATAATACTAGATATTTAGTTTTCGGCTTACAGAATAATCTGATATGATCCTCTGTCCTTTATATATGGTCTTGATTGGCATTCCAAATATTCATCTTGAGAAATTACAAAAGAAATTGTCTGACATGCCACCTGAGGGGATAATGTGAAGAAACTGCAGACAGTGGATACAACAGCCACTCTAGCAGATAGGGAATGTGAGAAAAGTACACTTTTTCTCTGTGTTTGGGAGCAGTGACAGGAATTTCTTTTCTATTTTCTACATCCTTTATCAAAAACTGATCCAAAAACCCCTCAAAAATTTCTGTTTAACAGTTTGTAGAATGGTACTATTAAAAATTCTTTAACCAGCCAGGTGTGGTGACTTCGCCTATAATCCCAGCACTTCGGGAGGCTGAGGTAGGCAGATCACTTCACCCCAGGAGTTCAAGACCAGCTTGGGCAACGTGGCAAGACCCCCATCTATTAAAAATAAAAAAATCTTTACAAACATTTTCCAAAGCTGTGTGAATTCTGAAGAAGAATATTTCCAAGTTAAAAAAAAATCATTTATCTTGCTATTTGACTATCAGGCTATCAGGCTATTAATAATCCCTGTTACTTTTTTTACCATTCCTGTGATTACTACTGCTGTCATACTACCTATACGACAACTGCCAGCCGTCATCATTGGGGATTCAGCATGTTACCAATGTGCTTTACATGCATTATCTCATTTAATCCTTGTAATACAGGGAGTAGGCATATTATGGCCCATTGATATGTAAGAAATCAGAGATTTAGGTAATTTAACTAACTTACGTAATGTAAGCTAGGTAAAAAATGGCAGTGCCAGGGTTTGAACTAATGCATTCTAATTCAAAACCCTTACTCACTCATATATTCTGCTTCTAATCTGCTATGGGGTTGAAAGCCAAGTGGTCAAGCTTATTAGAATCGTGTCTAAATGTGAAGTATCTAGCATTAGGTTTAAGAGAGTCTCCTGAAAGGAACATTTCTTTTTTTTTTTTTTTTTTTTGTGGTTTGCTGTCCCCCAAATCAGGTTTTCTTTTTTTTTTTTTTTTATTATACTTTAAGTTTTAGGGTACATGTGCACATTGTGCAGGTTAGTTACATATGTATACATGTGCCATGCTGGTGCACTGCACCCACTAACTCGTCATCTAGCATTAGGTATATCTCCCAATGTTATCCCTCCCCCCTCCCCCCTCCCCACCACAGTCCCCAGAGTGTGATATTCCCCTTCCTGTGTCCATGTGATCTCATTGTTCAATTCCCACCTATGAGTGAGAATATGCGGTGTTTGGTTTTTTGTTCTTGCGATAGTTTACTGAGAATGACGGTTTCCAGTTTCATCCATGAACACTTTTACACTGTTGGTGGGACTGTAAACTAGTTCAACCATTGTGGAAGTCAGTGTGGCGATTCCTCAGGGATCTAGAACTAGAAATACCATTTGACCCAGCCATCCCATTACTGGGTATATACCCAAATGACTATAAATCATGCTGCTATAAAGACACATGCACACGTATGTTTATTGCGGCATTATTCACAATAGAAAGGAACATTTCTAATCTTTAGAGAACTGGTTTTCAGCCACTGTTGGGGAAGGCAGAATTATTAGAGCTATGAAACTATACACATTATATACATATATATATATTTTACAATACATAGATTACTATAAATGTGTGTATTTAAAGATACCAACTGATTTAAATGTGTGAAAGAATTTGTAATCTGTTTTATTTATTGTGGAAGAAAACACAGTTTAGCAATGTGGTTAAGTACAGAGACTCTGGAGCCCAGACTGCCTGGGTTCAAACCCTGGCTCTGTCACTTTCTAGCTGGGTGGTCTTGCTTAAGTTACCCAATCTCTCTGCCTCTCAGTTTTCTCATATGTAAGATGAATTCAACAATAGTAAAGATAAACTTATTTTATCTTCAATAACCTCTTGGAGCATTGGTGAAGTTAACATAAATTAAGATTTGTGTAACACTTAGAATACTTTGCAGTTTCCATAGTGAGCACTTCGTGGTTTCTTGGAAGCCAAATGCTAACTACAAACCATCTCTAGGAGGTCTGCAACTAATTTTTGGATTAGCTTGAAAATGGTGAGCACCACTGCTCTAGAACAGATGCACTGAGACATCTTGTTGGTTGTTTCAGAGACCCATTTGGCATCCTTCTAGATTATTACTTGTGCTTTTCATAAGTTCTCAGTGCTGGGCATATATCCTATATAAAAGTGAGATGCTATTCAACAGTGTGTTAGAAATTCAGAGGCATATAATTTGTATTTGGATGCTGAGTCAAAGTCAATAAAAATGATACCATCTCTGGAGATTAGCATTTAATGTAAAGGCAACATTATAGACATAGTTTAAACACCATGGACAAAGAGAAAATTTAAGGAAATATATTTTTCTGTTTTTACTGTTTTATTTTCATGTTTGGAGAAGCAGACTATTATTCTCATTTTCTTTTGTTTCATGAAAAAATGAAAAAACCCAGCTTATATAATGTAGTTATCCCCTGCTTATACATACATATAAAAATAATTCTCTCATCAAGTGAATTTTGAACTCAGACTCTCCATTAATTGCTATTTTTCTTCTCAGATGGAAACTGGTCTATGACTTGAATGCTTTTTGATAAGTCCTTGAATTTCTTTGTATTCAGAGATTCTGTTGCAGTCTGCTAAAAGCCATTTCTTGGCAGGCTTGGGTAATTGCAGATGAAAAGGCTCCAAGAATAATTTTTTCCCTACAGGAAAGTGAGAAGGGATACTGCTGACACTGGGTAGAAAGAGCCCAACCCAGGCAAATAAGAGAATAATTAAAGGCCCAAGAAACTATTTGACAATATCACATCTCATGCAAATTAGAGGAACCTAGGATTTTTTTTTTTTAAAAAACCCTCACTTTTACACACACACACACACACACACACACCAGTGCAAATTTGGAGCAGGAAAAAAAACTCAAGGCTGCACGTCACTCAGACATTAGCATCCCAAAGCCTGAGTACTGAGGTATCATTTTGTACAAACTTCATTTGGGTGAATTGAGTGTCCGATGGGATTCGTTCACGGAGCCTGAACAATAAGTGGGAACTCGGGGAGGTGAGACAAAGAAAATGCTAAACACTTTCTACTTTCATTTTTTCTCACATGAAAGAACAACACACTCGTCTTTGATACAGGAAAGGAAAACAAAAAATTGTGCATTTGATGTACATTATAAAAAGATGTCTCCTTGTGTGGGTGGGGGAGCACCAAAAGGGATAGTCCCAACATCACCATTGTGTCTTCTGTTATTCTTTACATTATGTTTTGTGGCTATAAGGATACCATCCTCAGTGTCAAAAACAATGGTGAAATACTTCCAAACAATTTCTTCAAGACATCACCAAAAAGCTTCCTTTCTATATTCTACACAATCTCTTTTACAAAACATAAAAGGAAGGAACACTTCTCAATTCATTTTATGAAACTATCTTTACTCTGATAGCAAAACCAGATAAAAACACCAAAAAGAAGCCAGATAAAAATGAAAGAAAACCAGGGATGAATATTTTGCATGTATATGGATGTGTTTAAATCCTTGACAAAATATTAGCAAACAGAATTCAGCAATATACAAAAACAATTATATACCATGACCAAATGGGGTTTATTCCAAGGATGAAAGGCTGGTTCAACATTTGTAAAAATCAACCTATGTAATCCCAGCACTTTGGGAAGCCAAGGCAAATTATATATTAGCAGGCTAAAGAAAAAAACTCACATAATTATATAAATGGATTCAGAAAAACATTTCAACAAAATTCAACACCCATTTATGATAAAAACTCTTAGAAAAATAGAAATAAAGGAAAACTTACTCAGCTTGATAATGAGCAAATATAAAACTCCTCAGTTAACATTATACATAATGGTGCAAAACTGAATGCCTTCCTCCTAAGATCAGGAACAAAGCAAGGATGTAGCTCTTACCACTCTTATTCAACATAATGCTAGCAGTTCTAGCCAATGCAATAAGGCAAGACAAGGAAATTAAAGGCATACAAATCAAATGGGAAGAAATAAACTGCTTCTATTTGTAGATGATACCATCATCTATATAAAAAAATCTCAAAGAGTCTATTAAAAAAAACTCAAGAACTAGTTAGTGAATAAAGCAAGGTTGCACTATAGATCAATATACAGAATCAAATGTAATTCTATATACTAGCAATTAACACATGGACACCAAAATGTTAAAAAAGTAACATTTACAATTGTTCAAAAAATGAAATACTTTAGTGTGTATTTGGAGAAAACATGCACAGGACATTTACACTGAAAACTGGAAAGTACTGAGGAAAAAAATTACAGAAGACCTATAAAGTAGGCAAACATACAATGCTGCTGGATTGAAAGACCCAACATAATAAATATGTTGACTTTTCCTGACTTGGTTTACAGATTTAACATAGTTCCCCTCAAATTCCCTGCAAGACTTTTTATAGGTATAAACAAGATTATTTTAAAACTTATGCAAAAAACCAAAAGAGCTGGAATAGTTTAAAAAATGATTAAGAAGAAAGTGGGATGAATTAGTCTACCTGATTTTAAGACGTTTCTTATAGCTACAGTAATCAAAACTGCACGATATTGGCAGAAAGATAAACATAGATCAATGGATCAGAGCAAGGAATCCAGAAATAAACCCACTCAATCTTTCCAACTATTTTTTTGACAAAAGTGGTAAAGCAATTGACTGGAGGAAAGATAGACTTATCAATAAATGGTACTTGAGCAATTAAACTTCCATAGGCAAAAAACAAAAAAACAAAAAACAAAAACACACGCACACACAAAACAAACAAACAAATGAAAAACCCAACAAACCCTCAAACCTCAAAAAAACCACCTCAACTTAAGTGCATAAAAAAATTACTCAAAATTGAGCATGAAATTAACTGTAAAATATAAAACTATAAAATTTTTAGAAGAAAATATAGGAGAAAATCTTTGGAATCTAGGGCTAGTCAAATAATTAGACTTGACACCAAAAGCATGATCCATAAAAGAAAAAAATGAATAAATTATACTTTTATCAAAGTTAAAAACTCTTGCCCTGTGAGACACTGCTAAGAGTATAAGAAGGCAAGCTACAGAGAAATATTTGAAAACTTCGTATCCAACAAGGACTCACGTCTCAAATATAAGGAACTCTTTGAACTCAACCACTGAAGGAACAAACAATACAATTTGAAAACAGATGAAAGCAATGAAGAGACGCTTCACCAGAATGCATATACAGATGGCAAATAAGCACATGAAAAGATGTAGAATATCATTAGTCATCAGAGGGTTGAAACTAAAATAACAATGAGATATCAATACACATCTATCAGAAGGGCTAACATAAAAAAATTAAAAATCTAGTGACAACACTAAATGCTGGTGAGGATACAGAGACACTGGACCACTCATACATTGATAGTGTGGATGTCAAATGGCACAGGCACTCTGGAAGAGTTTGGCATTTCTTAACAAACGAAATCTGCAAATACCATATAACCCAACAAGTTCACTTCTGGGCATTTATCTCCAAGAAATGAAGAATTACGTTCACACAAAAACTTGTGCATGAATGTTTATAGAAGCATTACTCATAGTAGTCCCATACTGGAAACAACCTCACATGTCTTTCAGCGGGTAAATGGTTAAACAAAGTGTGGTATGTCCATATGATAGAATATTACTTAATAATAAAAAGCAGTGAATCATTGGTACACATAACAACCTCTAGAGAATTGTGTGGAGTGCAAAAAAAGTCAAACTCAAAAGGTTACATATTGTGTAATTCTGTTTATATAACAGTCTGGAAATGACAAAATTATAGATATGGAGAAGAGTTTAATGGTTCAGGGTTTAGGAGATAGTGAAAGTGGGGAGGAGGGAGTGGGTGTGGCTATGAAAAGGAAAAATGAGTCCAAAATGATGAAAATGCTCTGCACCTTGACCTTTTCAATGTTGAAACCCTGGTTGTGCTATTGTACTCTACTTTTGCAATAAGTTACCACTGGCAACACCAGGTCAAGAGCACATGGAATTTTTCCATATTACTGTATTACTTCTTACAATTGCATGTGAATCTACAATGATCTCAAAATAAAAGGTTTAATTTAAAAAGGTTTTCTTTTTTTTTTTTTCTTTTTGACACAGAGTCTTGCTCTATCGCCCAGGCTAGAGTGCAGGGGCACGATCTCAGCTCACTGCAGCCTCCACCTCCAGGGTTCAAACGATTCTCCTGCCTCAGCCTCCCGAGTAGCTGGGACTACAGGCGCCTGCCACCATGGCTGGCTAATTTTTGTATTTTTAGTAGAGATAGGGTTTCACTATGTTGGGAAGGCTGGTCTTGAACTCCTGACCTCAAGTAATTTGCCTTGGCTTCCCAAAGTGCTGGGATTACAGGAATGAGCCACTATGCCCAGCCAAAAAAAAAAAAAAAAAGTTTTCATCCTTATAATAACACAGGGTTATGTTGTTGGCAAGCCCTCTGTATGGCCCAATGATTACATAGTAAGTAGTCTACTACATTTTCTTCCCTCCAGCAAAAATAAACTCTGGGAATTTCAAGTGACTTTGAGATGTTGTTTCTCCATTGTGTTTCCTACCCAACTATCCATTGTCTTAAATTTAAGGGGCCATGCCAGATATCATAAGATGAAATTGTCCAGGGTAGCGTTGTGATTATATTTGGACATAACTTTACCTAACACCGAGGAAAAAGCAACCAGTCATTTTATTTAGGAATCCTTTACCTCATTTTTTTGGCTTTTTATTTTCAATGTTGTATTGTGATATAATTATCAGATATTCTGAAGAAATTATAAGTAATAATGATATAATATTTAAACTTAAGAAAAATTATTTGAGCCAGAAAAGAGGTTGTGTTTTTAGAGAAAAGGAGTACAGTGGTTGTTTTGCTGATAGTTGTGGTTTTGGAAAGATTGTGGGTTGTCCAGATGACAGTGCTAGAACAGTGTTCTTAAGTCGAGTGTGAGAACTGGAAATTCATTCTGGGTCATTCAAAGTCACTGGAGAATTGTTATCAGACATTTTAAAATTGCTTCCAGACTAATCACCATTGCCATCATTTTTATTATCACACACTTAGGGAAAATTTCACAATCTGCGTGGCTTTCACAGCAGTGCAAGAAATATTTACAAGGCCAAGTGATCCTATTCACATGAGAAATTGTTAAATGAATTGTCTTCATTGATGAAATATCTGTTTAATCCATTAAAGGTACATAATCATAAATAGAAGATCATGTTAAAAGTGCCAGCAAGGCACCTCTACCACAACATAGGTTTGTTTTTTTTTAAGCCTATAAGAAAGGTTCATGGCCAAGAGACTTTCATAGTTTGTATATAGAAAAGTATTTTTAAAGTTATAATAATCAACATGGTAATTAAATTTAAATTAATGAAAGGCAGATCAATTTCTAGGGGTAAGTAAAGCAACATCTTGTTGGTAGTTAAAGGAAATATATGATACACATATTTTATACAATGATGGTGAAAAGCAACACAAAGATCTGAATAACACTGAATATAGCCACGATTCTGCTCTGGTTTATGAAAGGATGTTAACCTTGAGACTTTTAGAATTGGAAAAAATAAAATATACCCGGAAGAGCAGAGGACAAATAATAGGAATAAAAGTCTTTTTCTTGAGTTTCTTTAGTTTGTAAGATGTTCTTTATCATTTCTCACCTGGGTATTAAGTCTTATGTCAAGCTGAAGAGCTACTAGAAAGAAGAAAATGAAAAAAAAAAACAACCCAGCTTTTCAAAAGAGCAAGTTTATTGTGTACATCTGAACACTATTTTGTAGGTGTCAAATTACAACGACGATAGCATATGAAAGTAAACCTTCAGAAAATATGAACTTTTCCCAATCCTCAGAACTGAAGGAAAATTGATATGCTTTCACCTTGAGTACTGAAAACAAATTCCCATTCCCTCTTTTTCTGTCTCCCTCGCTCTCACGCACACACAGGTGCATACACACCACTGTGGATAATTCCTTCTCTTTTTAGCTTGCATTGTATCCTGTAGGCTACTGTTTCCTACTTGCTCATGATCAGAACACAGCTATAATTTTCACTTTACATTTTGCATTTACAGAGCATTTAATATATTTTAAAGGCTTCATAAGTGTATTTCCTTTAATGCCCATAATACATATCTTATAGGGCTGAAAATGTTGACCTAGTTCACAGTCAACAAAAGAGAAATAACTTGTGCCTCCCACAAGATGCAGGGTCCTCCGACAGATCATATAAGTGAAAGGAAAATTTGTACTTTGGGATTCATGTTTATGAGATGATTCTCAGATTTCTATTCGAAACCTCCTTCCTGGGCTCCCGGAGAGGCCCATCCTTAGAAATGTGTTCCATGTGTATGTTTCATTTGCACTTGACTCGTGTACCTAAACCTCAATGATTCTCTCTTCACCTCTGGTTTCCATGCTGGTTAATTTGTGGCACCTTTCTCCCTAGAATCCAGATAGAAACCTCAGATTCTTCTTGGTTCTTACTCTTCGTTCTTTTTCACATTTTATCCAATCAGTTGCCAAATCCTGCAGATGACATGTTTTCTTTACAAAACACCTTGACTTGATTTCCTCATTATCATTCCCACCACTCCCTCCTACCATCTAGGTGCTTGTTGCCTCTCCCAAAGGTTGCAGTAAGCAGTATCTTCAACATCTTTTCTCCTATTTCAGGACATCCACATGCTGCTGAACACTCTCCTAATCAATACCTTCAGCATCTCTCCATCAGTGACAGAGTTAAGCACATGGTCCTCATCCTCCTGATCAATACTCTAGCTTATCTTTTCTTCAGGCTGAACTATACGTACCCTAGCCATCTGTCAGACTGCAATCCTGGCTTTCCTAAAAACATACTCTCCTGTGTCTTTCTTGTCCTCTTTGCCCCTGCTCTGTGTGTGAATTAACCTGCCGAACTCCACTGCCCAACTTCTCCTGTGGAAATCGATTCCAGCCTCAGAAACCAGTTTTAAAGGCCAGGCCCTCCATGAAACCTCTGCCTATCCTCCACTGGACCCCTGCCACACTCTCTCAATTCCTCTCCAATTGTAAATTCCATCTTATTACACTTATTTGTGTGGATGTCTTCTCCTTCATTCTAGATTGCAAGCTTCTTATAAATTTGCCATTATATTTTCCCAGGCATCCAGGACTGAGAGTTCTATATAATGGAGATTGCATATTGATGTAATTAAAGTAAGTTGAATTAAAATAGAGGTAGCATTGAACATTTTATTTTTATTTTACTGAATGGAGTCACTTTTCTCTTTGCTTCCAAAAAGCGCTTCAGAAAGGGCTGCTTCACTGGTACTAATACACATCTTTTAGTTTCCACAGAAGATTATTGTGTTTGAGTATATATATAGAGTTGGGTGAAGCTGGGCTATCAGTTATGTCAACAAAGGGCAGGAAAACATTACAAATGTACATACCAGTTCCTATCATCAGCAAATATTCATTTGTTAACACTATTAATCCAAACATACTATTTAATGTAAACCATTAATTAGTTTTGAACTAGAACCAAATAGAAATAAAAGTAAAGCAATCATCAAATAGAAAATCTACAAATAGAAATAGAATTAAAGCAATCATCAAGGTATTTTTTCTGTTACTATGGCTAAAAGTTTCGTTTTTACCTATGGTAACAATTTGCTACTTTTAATGCTAGAGAGCAATTTTACAATAGTTTACATACCACTCATTTATTCATTCTTCTTATTATTTCAAATTTCTATATAATATTGGGCAGGGGAGGAGTTGGGCAGTAGAGTTTGGCAGGTAAACTCACCAACAGAGCAGGAGCAGAGAGTCAAGAAAGACACTTCAGAGTATATTAACTCTGTCATTGATGGAAATATTTATTGGGTAACTGGCTATAGGAGATGAAAAATGATCTCTATTTTTGCTTTTAAGTCTACTATAGCTTCATGGAGAGACATACTTCAAGGCCACAATAAGACATGTTAAATTCTCTGTGGATGCATAAGTACTCAAGGAACTGTGGTTTTATGGGGGAAGGAACATGTAGGTTTCCCCAGGAAAGACAGAAAACCTTTCAGAAATGCTGAAACATTTGAGTGAAGAACTAAAAAATTTCTAGTCTACCACATGGGCAAGGGAGGTAACAGAATTCTGAGGAGAGGGAATGCATTTGAAAAGGCATAGGGTGGTGAGGTGCCATGTATACTTGGAAGTGATGGCCCTGCATATCTGTTACCTGAGCGAGGAAGAAAGGCAGGACATGAATGTCAGCAGATAAACTGAGCCAGCTCGCAGAAAGCCTAGTACTCTCTGCTAAGACCTTTGGGTTTTATTCAGGCCTCAAGGTATGGAAAGATTCCAGCAAGAGGATGCTTTCAATTTTATTGTAGAATCAGCACTGTATGATATTCGGGCAACAGGGCAAAAAGCTGTGAATGAATGAGCTCACGTCTTAGCAGTACATCAATGAACAGTTCATTCCCATTACTGGTGGGTCAGTAGCATCAACAGATAACTCTTTACTCAGGATATAGAAAAGGATTTCCAGCAAAATCAAAGCTTTAAGGCAGAATGGAATAAGTTATATCAAAGTGACATTCAGTCATTTTTAAAAGTCTGAGAAGATTCAAGGATTTATCACAGCTGGACTATGTAGAATTCATCCAGATGGGTAAATGTCTGTCTGTCCCAGTTGAGGTCAGAGGAGGAAATGCCACAACCACGGGTTTGCAACATTACACAGACCTCAGTCTGGCAGTCCCTTTGGTCTAGCCTAAATTTATTTTCTTAAAGTTTAAGCTCATTTCCTCCTTTCCATCCTTGGGGAAGGTAAAGAACAGATGGTCATAAACCACCAGATAGTGACCCTTTATAGACTGGAGAAACATATTAAATCATCTCTCAGCCATCACTTTCCTGGGCAGAACAATAGAAACTCCCTATCAGTTCTAGTCTTAGATTTGTTGTTCTAAATCTGTATCTTTATGTGTGTGTGTGTGTGTGTGTGTGTGTGTGTGTGTGTGTGTGACTGGACAGCTCTTTCTCACTTTGCTTAGATGCTCATCCACAAACAGAATGTGAGCCTTCAATAAATATATAATTATTTCTAAGTGCATTGGAAGCATTTCTTCTGGGGTCACTGATCCTGTAAATATAGTTGAGTGTCATATTACATTTAAAAAAACAGCAGCAGCAGCATGTTACTGACTGCCATCTTGAGATGACTAAGAATTCTACATCCTTTTAGAATTCGTGTTGGACCAATCTTTCCATCTCATGACTGTCAATTCTAAACTGTTCTTCTGTGTAAATTGCAGTATTTTGCATCACTTCTTTGAATGCCTCTGGCCCTTGCATGTGAACCTTATTTTTCTCCATTTCTGGCCATTTTTCTACTTCGTTGACATTGCATGACAATTGTTATTTTACCTTATATTACAGCCAGAAGTAATTCAGATTTTCTGCAGCTCTGCACATCTAAAGATTTTACAACTCTTTGCCCTTTTGAAAGTATCTTGGATTTCTCTCTATATTAGGCTTCTTTGGAGCAGGCAGAGACATCTGGGGAAGGCTATCCCTGCCCCATCCAACATACTCACTTCCAAGCTCCGCAAAAGAAACAGGGATGATTGAATAATGGCATTTATTGAACACTTGCTTTGGGCTGGACAGAGCCATAACCTGAACAATCTCATGGCTGCTCTTCGGGAACTCACAGTTCTGGGCTGGAGGGACTTTACAGGGACTGGACACAGCTGGATATCTCTGCGATTTGAAAATTAGATGATTATGTAAGATGGGATATTATTCTCAAAGTTAATTGGGGAGCAATAAAATGTTAGATTTTTACCTATATTACCTCCCAATAGGTTTAAGTGCATGCCTCCTTACTGGGTTTGTTAAGAACCATAATTTAAAAATAATTTAAACTTTCTAAGTATTCTCTTCCCATAAAATCCGTGCTTAATAACGTATTTTAACTAGAGGCTAGTTCTGGGTGGAAATAGTTGAAATATGCTAAGAAATCTGAGAGCCCCTATTTGACTATTAACTAAGTGTTGAAAAAAAAAACCTAAACAAAAACAAAATGCATCCTTTTCTTTTAGTCCCTCATCCCTTAAAATCTCTCAGGATCCTTGTAGGTTCAAACATCTGAAAAGATGATTGGTCTGTGGGAAGAGAGCATTCACCCTGGTCTTTCATTCACATGACCATCATTTCCAAGTGGACAGTGAGATCTACTTTTCCTTTTCCTGAGAGCTTAGTATGAAATAGGCAGGCACTGTTCAACAAACTTGTACCTATAGCCAAAATTTGTGTCCAACAGAAACCCATTTACATGAGAGGCTGAGAAGTTTCTTAGCCAAGAACTCCTTCTAAGGAAAGATGAGTCGGACACCAGAGTTTTGATCTGATAATCAAGTATCGGGGCTGAAGGGAAGTGATAATTCTAACTACAGAGGAGTTGTCTTTGATCTGGAGCTGTTTCTAGTCTTATCTGATGAGGCCGTGTCTGGATTCTAGGAAAGGAGGGAACAGTAAATAAAATTCTAAAGCGTTAAGTCAGTAGAAAAATCTCCAAAAATTTAAGTGTAAGCAGACTTGAGTATTCTCCTAACAAAGCCTAACAAGAAGGGGAAAAAGACAACAAAACTATTACTGCAATCTCAATTAGACGAGAAGTTAGTGGGCCCCGGAGAAACTGGGTAATCCATAATCATGTCATTGACCTGTACTACAGAATCTGAGGCAGGTATAATTAACCTCATTTTATGGATGAGGTTTAGGAAGTGACCCTTAGCATGTATGCCACCCCAGGGGGACACCTTTCTTTGTATTCTATGAGAATGGTACCCCCTACATCACAACTGGGAGTGCTAGACTTGGCATCTAGGTCTGGACACTTCTGAGTTTATCCTGTTAAGCAGCCACCTGGATTTAAGCCACCCCATTCTTCAGGAGCGAACAGACCCAGAGAGCTGACCAGGACTTCGCAATCAATGGCTCTGTAGGATATTTGTCAAGTTGATTCTACTAAGGAAGTTCTCTATTTCCTGTGGTCCTGGTGAGATTTTTATCCTCCCCTAGGTGCTGGGCTTTTGTTCCAGGACATCTCAGCCTTGAGCTTTGTTTGCTTGTTTACTTCCTCTCCTGCATCGTTGTTGAGGTTCCCAGCCACATTTTCCCCCTCTGCTTATTTATTCCAGAGCAACTGCCTGTGTCATTTCCTTTATCTCTGGCATGTCCCTTGGTTAGTGCTGGTGTTTCTTTTCTTTTTTTCCCCATTGCCCAGGGCACTGTGAACAGTTGGCAGTGGTGTAGGATTTACAGACCTGTGCTATGAGATGTACAGACCTGTGCTCTGTACAGACCCAGGAAACGTTGGAGTACAGTGGGCTGACAACAGCGGGGCGCCAGCTGGGGAAGGCAACAGACGCTTAGTTCTTGAACAAAAATAGGCCAGAGATTCTGCTACAACTGGCCAAGATTCCGCCCATCTCAATGAAAGGAAACAGACATTCCCACATGCCCACGAGCTTTGAATGTGTATTTGGCTCCCTCAATAACTCCAGTGCACATTCCCACCCGGTCACTTTTCGCCCACGTTGTTATTGCTGTTGCTGGTTTTTTTTTTTCTTTTTAATAAAGGTCACATTTTATTAGAGATAAGAATAACTTAACAATGAAACTCTTGGTTCATCTATTCTTCCAGTGCTTTTGTGTTCAGCTTAACATCTTCTAAACAGACATTTAAAAATGATTATTTTCTTCTAGTAAAAATTATAACATGTTCATTTTAGAAATTTTGAAAAAAAGCCATAGAAAAGTATAATAAAAATTCTAATTCCACCATCAAACATAATAACCACCATTTGTATTTATATTTACATATGTCCAGTATTTTTTTAAAAGCACAGGCACATATAGTTGTAAAAAATGGAAGGAATAGTGTTCACCTCATTTTGTTTCAGTAGTTTACTTGTTTTAGCAGCTTAGAATTTAGGTATTTATACAAAAAAAATTTTCTAGATATTCATTTTTACATAGTTGAAAGAAAATATATTTTTAATTGAAGAATAATTTTCAGACAATACAATGTACCCACTTTAAGTTTTCAAATTATATGCCCATGTAACCACCATCAGGACCAAAATAAAAAGCATTCCCATCACTTCGAAAAGTTGCCTTGTGTCCAGTTCTAATGTCTACTTTGTATCAGGCAACCACTGTTCTTTTTTCCACTATAGATTGGATTTGTCATTTTTAGAGTTTTACATAAGTGGAGTCACACCATGTATACTCTTTTGTGTCTAGCATCTTTCATTCAGCATAAATTTTCACACACTTATAACCATATACAACCACACTTGCATATATTTTTTAATTTGCTTTTATTTTAAAAATATATTATGAACATTTTCCATATCATTAATTAGTCTCTTAAAATTAAATTTTCATTGACTAATTGTAACTTGTTTTAGGGATATACCACAATTTATCTCATAAATAAGATCTTATTGTTAATTGTTGGTGTTGTCTCAATGGTTTGCTTTCATAATCAAGAATAATTATTCTGGACTACACATGTTTGTGTGCATTACCTAATTTCTTTGGGATAAATTTCTATTTAAAAAAAGTTAAAAGTCTCACAAATTTTAATATGTACTGTGCCTATTTAATCTTCCACAAACATTATATACAAATTTATGAGGAACAATAGCATTTCAAAGGTGAAAGGGAACCTGGAGAAAAATATGGTTCAGTGGTCTTTAACCAGTGGGGTGGACATGCCTATGGAGCTCTTTTGAAATTCACCTGCATTTATTCTAACTTGGTATTTATGAAGCTCAAGTAGCTGCTCTTTTTGTTTTTAGTTCTGCAGATGATTCTGTTGCACACTACACTGTAAGAATCACCTCAGTTTCACAGATGAAGAAGCTGAGCCACGAAAGGCTAATTAACACCTCCTGATTCCTTATACTCTTGCCACTTTGCCAGGGAGAGCCTTTGTCTACATTGATTACCCATCATCTGGAAAATGACAATAATGACCACCACCACTCCCCTCAGAAATCACAACTAACCATCTAGGTCCTCCGTTGGTGGACCTGTAAGCTAGAACAGCACTTTAAGTGATGGAGTTAGGACCACTTCAGAAAAGTCTTCATGTGAAAGGGACCCCAGACAATTGAAGAGAGGCCTAATTCAGAAATCTACTTAGAAGGTCCTGCCAAAAACTGAAGCAGACCTTTGTTGTTGTTGTTTAACCAGGCCAGATCTTAGGGGTAAACAATAGATTTACAGTGACAATAAACAGACATGCAAACACACACACACACACACACACACACAGAGAAGTTCCTTGACTTTGTCCCCACTCACTCTATAGCCACTCCAGCCTATTCTCAACCCCCAACTCTATCTCTTCAAATTCCTCTCAGAGGAGACTGAGAAGGAAAGAACTGTTTCTCCTGAGTGAAGGAGGGCATCCTTTACCTACCCTATTGGGTCTGTTGTTTCTTTTTCTCTTCTGTGGTCCAGCTCCCAGAAGTGATGTTGGCTGTTTCTGCCATCTCCCACCATGGCTATGGAGAAGCTACTGAAGGAAAATATCTTCTACAGCTTCTGCTCCTTCCAGACCCAGACTGCCACAGCTTGCAGTTCAGTCTATTACATTCATTTCTTAACTTCTCCAGGTTCCCACAGTCACCCTGGGGTGGGGCAAATGCTTTCATATGATTACCATTGCAGGGGCTGCAAAGCAATGCTCCATTGAGCTGTCAATGTCTGATGGAAGCTTTAGTGAGTCAATTCTTCAAGATTTTTCCCACTCTTGATTGCAGTCCCTAATCTTGTGACTCAGACGTGAGTCCAGAGAGACATCTTGTTAATCTGTATTCTTTTCCTTTAGGATAAGTTCTTTCTCAGGAGTGCTGATGTAGATAATTCCCCATGGAAACAGACAGTTGGTCCACCCTTCTCAAGAGTTCCCAGGTATGCCTACCTCCTGGAGAGAACCCAGTGTGACTATCCAGATAGGATTCCTATTTAAGCCTACCTGGGCATCCTAAATATATTATTCAGAACACCATTAATTCCCCAAATCACGGTGTTTCACAGGGCAAGGAATCAAGATTCAGATGCAAATTATTACAAAGCCAAAGAAAAATAACTCTGGTGAGGGCCTTTAAGCTTTAGCAAATAAGAATTTATAGAAAGAAAAGTTCAAGTCAAATCATACAGGGCTCCTAAAGCACTTTTTAACACCTACAATGCAGTAATTTTTTTCACACACAAATCCCCAGAAGTTAGTTTAAAAGGAAATATCTTTATAAATTATGGAAGAAAGAAATGCAGCAGCAACACCTCAGAGGACAATTTCCCTTGGGAGGATACATTTGCCATTTCTTCCTGTGGCTCCCTCATTGCTGTTGACCCCCAGATCTCCAACTATTGGTATCTGCATACCCTTTTACAAATTAATACAGGAGAGGTTCTGATAATCTATCACTATTCTGCCTGATTAATTGCATTTTAGCTGAAACTCTTGTCTAGTTAACTCAAGACCATTTTTGTAGAATGACATACATGTCAGTAGTTACAAAAAACAACAAACAAAACTGAAGGCATCAGAAAAGAGATGTGAAAAACCCTGGGCTTTGTATGCCCAGGAAATTACACATGGCCACTTCACTGACCTTTGAAAGTAGGTTTGGGGGAGGCAACTTTCCCAACTCACAAATTCTTGTGTGCAAAAATGTTGCTCTCTCTGTTTTTCTAAAATTGGACTTAATTTCTACCTTGAATTCTATTTCTGCAGACTTCTCTAGGGTGATACACTACTCAGTGTTTTCTCAGTCATTTAAAATTTAAACTCAGCCAGATTAAATAACTCCTCCCTATCCCAGCAGCAGACTCAAACTAAAACATTATGGCATTGGTAGGAAGAGGAAGTAACCAGCTTCTGTAATATTTTATTCCAAATCCTTATAACTCCCACTTAGATCATAGCTTTTGAACTTACAATTAAGAATATACAGTTTTGGAGTTTGGAGTATCCTCGCCACCCCACCATGGGACAAAGTCATCCTTATGTCTCTTAGCTAAGTGCAGAGACTGTTGTAGGATTAAAGCAAACAGAGGATACATTCCATGTTTTTTGTGGTATTTCTGTCACGTATCACCCCACTAGATAGGCCAGATCAAGGCCATATGAAGGCAAAATGAGGAAGAGTAAGCAAGGCTATAAGCATTGGCCATGGCCTTTCCTGTAGCCACTCGTCCTGTGACCCCTTGGGGAAAAGATTGAGGTTTCTGCTGGCTCTCCCAGAGGTTCATATGGGTGGGAGACTCTGTGTTCTGCTGTCACTGGCTTCTTTCAGGAGCGGAGGCCTGCTTTGTCTAGTACACTTTCTCCCCACTGCACTTTCTCCTCCACAACTACACTACACTTTCTCCTCCACAACTCTCCCTGCTTCTTCTCTCATTGGCCACATCATGTTCCCTCATTATCTCTAACCTCAGTCCAACTCTTTGCTTCCCCTCCTTCTGCAACAAGATTCCCATATATCCAATTCTGTATTTTCTAAACGTTATTATTATTTAATAGGTTTTAATTCTATAACCCTCCTTCTGTCTGACTTTTGAGTATATTTCCATGTTTCCCACATTATTTCTTCTGTGTGTGGTCTCTCTGAGAAAGAATGATATTGGGATATATCCTGCAGTTGGCAGTCAATATATCTCTCTCTTCCATTAGATGATGAGTTCCTTAAAGGTAGGGACCATATATGACTCATCTCAGCACTCTCTACAGAGCTGAACACATAGTAGGTGTTCAATACACGTTTAGTGAATACTTAATGAATGCATCCTGTCTGCTAATAAAGAACTCCAAACATCCTCTGAAAACAATCACCTGGGCCAGGCACAGTGGCTCAGGCTCATGCCTCTAATCTCAGCACTTTGGGAGGCCGAGGCGGGAAGATCACGAGGTCAGGAGTTTGAGATCAGCCTGGCCAATATGGTGAAACCCCGTCTCTAGTAAAAATACAAAAATTAGCCAGGCGTGGTGGCACATGTCTGTAATCCCAGCTACTTGGGAGGGTGGGGCAAGAGAATTGCTTGAACCTGGGAGGCAGAGGTTGCAGTGAGCCGAGATCGCGCCACTGCACTCCAGCCTGGGTGACAGAGCAAGACTCCGTCTCAGAAACAACAACAACAACAACAACAACAACAACAACAACAAAAACCCAGTCATCTGCTTGTAGTGCATATACTCAAGGTGAAAACCACAGGCAATTTGCAGTCATCTAAATAATTTATCATTAATTCCTGATTTGCTAGTACAATAATATATTGTTTATTTTTTTTTCCTAAGCAATGATTTAAAGCCTGTAGATCAAGAGACTTTGGAGTCCTACACTAACAGTCAGCTTCCTTGCTCGAGTGTGTGAAAGGCTACTGATTTCCTAATATCACAATAAAGCCTCAACAATAATACTGTTTCCTAAGAGCCTCAACAACAATACTATTTCCTAAGCTACACTCCAGTTTTTTCCCTCTATTTTCTGGGATTGAACTACATAACAGGTATTATGAATTAAATTCACTGCTTGCTGTGCACCTATTACCATATACACAGAAGTCAAAATACAGAAAATAGTAGCATATGACAGTCTCTCAGTCCTATACCCAATGTTTACATTGTGATTTGATTGAAAGAATTCTAAGCACTTTGTGGGTTTATAGATCCCTTTAAAATTCTTTGAATTATGCATTAACCTTGACTTAAAGCTGAATAAACTAACATTTGTTTTCTGAGCAATTTATCCAGTGTTATATATGGTAGGTAGCACAGAAAGAAACAGTATCTAAATTCTTTTATTTGCAACCTATAACATTCTGTTTGTCTGATTATGTTGTGTTTTGAAAGGCACTTGTACTGATAAAGCTTGTAATAGTACTTACCAAAATGAATTAAAAATAGGCTTAAGCCAAAGTTCCAAATACAGTTTATTTTAGAAGACAGGACAACTAGACTCTCACCATCTCCAAAACTATAAAAAAAAACTATGAGTTATTGCAAATACTTAGAAGTCATGTTTTTCACTGTGTTTTGCTTTTCACATTTTAATATTCACTGAAACATTACTAGTTCACTTATTCTTACTCCTTGAAATAACAAAGAGCTGTGACTCAGTGCCAAACCGAAACTAATGTCAACATTAACTGATGCAGTCTTGTTAAGTAAGCTTAGCAAAATATCTGTATTCCAAATGTTAATAAATACCAACTGGCCTTTACTAGGGTAAAGTTAGAGATAATAATGTTACATATTAATGACTTTCTTCCACTAATGAATAGAAGCTATTCTCACTAACTAAATAGCATCACTCAGAACTGGAATTTTAGTTGCATGTTTAATAATTTTGAGATTAAGTCAAGAAAACGAACAGAAACAATTGATATTTGTGGGGCCATCGATAATTCTGAAGTTTTCCCAATAGTCAGCCCTCAAAAATGCAGTCTCATAATTCACAATATCTGACTTGACTGTCAGGACTTGTCTAATTTGGCCATGCCAGCTGGCAAGGATATTCAGCCTCTTCTCCCGGAACATCACAAGCCACTTGGATGTAGTAGAATTCAGTGGTTTGAAGCCCCAGCTTTAATTCTAGCTCATCATTTTATTATCTATGTGGTCCTCAGCAAGTTGCTTAATTTCTCTGAGCATCATTTTTCTAACTTGTAAAATGGGGTTCAGAATATTTGTACTTATATAAGAATTAATATAAATGAAGTGCTTAGTGTGGAAATAATTACTGCTCAATAAGTAATATTTAGTAAGCAGATTTTTATTGAGGATAAATACTCAGGATGTGATTCTCATTCTGTATTATTTAGAGTCAAATGTGACAATGTTTGGTGTCAGCATGTCAGCATGAAAAACCAAGAGTAATGTAAATATTCGGTGAATGATTTGACGATAGTCATGGTTGAGAAGACAAGATTAGCAGCAGAAGAGGGACAACAGACGTGGAAAGCTATAAAGAAAAAGTGTTTTTTTATATCTAAGAAGATTTTAATCTAGAAACCTTTATGAGGGGACAATCTTATTGTGCCAGAAGAACAAGTATTTATTGGGAACGTTTATATGCAAACCCAGATGCCATAAGAGACATAGTGAAATTTATTCAGTAAGTATTTATTGTGTGTCTACTATGTCTGGGACTGTTCTACATACTGAAGTAGGAGCAGTGAATAACCAAGTCAAATTCTCAGCCCCTGTGGAGTTTACATTCTAGTGTAGGAAATACAAACATAGTATTCCTTTTTTCAAGGCATTTACTATTTCTGTAAGGAGACATGAGCCTTTGCATTAAAAGAGTATAAAATAACAATAATAACAATAATTGCAACAAAAGACACAAAAATATCCCTAGGAGACTGAGTGGAGTAGTGGAAGGAATTCAGGTTTCAGCGACCAAGAAATCTGAGCTCTAATCTAAGTCCTGACGGCGCCTTTGGACCTTGGGACAGTATAGCATTTTATTCAAGTATCATACTCTCTTCTGTAAAATGAGCACAATAATAGTTACTTTATAAAGCTGTTCTGATGACTAAATGTGATTACATGTGTAAATCCCTTTATAGAGTAGCACAGATACATGAATATCCTTACTGAGAAGGACAGTTGATTGATGCCTCAAAAGACGGCAGGATTTGGCTAGACAGAGAAGAGAAAGAGCATTCTAGGCCAAGAAAAGAGCTTGATGAAGGACACAAATTTGGAGTTGCACACAGAGTATTTGGAAGAAAGTGAGTGGGATAATTTGGCTACAGTAGAGAGTTCACATAGATAAGTAGGTAGAGAAACAACTCAAATGATAGGTGGTTCTTAGATGACTCACAAAGGAATTTCTGAGAGTTAGAATAGCTCTCATGCATATGTAGACATTGAAACACAGTGTAATTAAGTGAATTACCCAAGGTTATATCATTAACAGTGAAAGTAGAATCCCAATATCCATCTGGCTCTTTGTCTCCTTGATGGCCTGGCCAGTGGTTAAGACCATGTATTATCAATCTCCTCATCAATTCATATTTGAACACTCATAGTCTGTTAGGCATTTTTTATAATATACAGCAAATATTCTAACCAGCCCTCTAGTTTAACTATTGCATTTATGGCAAGAAAAAGCAATTCTGAAACAACCAAGGGGAATGAAAAACAAGGGGCTATTTCTCAAAAATGAGATGGTGCTTTGCAAAAATGAACTAACTTTATGATGCCATCTGGAAAATGCTTTTGTATTCCCGATACAGTGCACTGAGCATAACTTAAAGTTGACTAACTAGCTCTGAAATGCTCTCTTCTGTTTCCTCACATATGGATGTAGCCTACAGGAATAAGCGTTATTAGTCCTTGGACAGGACATCTGGTGTGACTTCTCAGCAATAAGGTGTACAATTCTTGGGTGAATTTCAACAGAGCACATCAGCCTAACTTTGGAAACTTTTCAGGGTTGAGCCAGTCCATGGTAATTGACCTTTTTCAGAAAGAAACTAGGCTTCCAAACCAAACTCTAATCATGGAGATTCTGTCTTCCTTCTATCCCTCCTTTCCTCCTTCTCTTCCTTCCTTCTAACATTTAAAGTCTTAATTCTGACATTACACACAGTGTAATGCACAGTGGTATACTTAGACAGAATTAAGACTTTCAAATGAAATTGAACCCTAAGATGTTATATCATAGTCAGACCTCTTGCCGCTTAGGGTGGCAGATGTTCCTCACAGTTTCTTCCAAAGTAGCAACAGTCTTTTTGCATAATTTAATGTAATTGGATATTGGAATTATGAACAGAGAAGTTATTCTCTTCTTTAAAAATTAGTAATAGAACCTAATTTTAACACCAGTAGCTTTAGAATCTCTTAAAGGAAAAAAATCTTCATTAATTTGCTAAGAGATTAAGCTGAAGCTAACTTTGCTTTATAAAAAAGTTGCCAATAAAATAGCCTAATACTTGCATAGAGGAACATTTAATTTACTGAAAAGAACAAATTGCCTTCAAACAATTTAAAACACCAATTAATGGATAAACAACCAATATGTTAAATACAAATCATTCTTCTCTATTTATTGAAGTAGCTTCCCAACTCCTTTGCTTGACAACACTTAATTAGCCTAACTTGAGTTGCTTATTTAATTGAAATTAATAGAACTAGGTTTCCTTTAAAAATATTACTTTGTTAAGACTGATTCCCTCATTTAGTCTAAATAGTGATTATTAATAAAATCTGCTTTTAAAAATATTTTTGACATTTACAATAATAATCAACATTTTATATATTTACATGAGGACTGATTATTTGGTTGTTAGTTATGTGGATATTTTTGCCTCAGTTTAACTCTGACTGCCCTTTTAGGAGGTGGAAAAGTTTCCTTAGCCACTCTACAGACAAGACATAAAGTAAATCTAGGGAATTTGGCTAACAGTCAGCATCTCTTATAAAAATATTTCCTTGGAGAGAATGAAGGTTGAAATGCATACCTGAAATGATATATTGGTTTTCTATGCTGTGATACTATGGCCGGCAAAAATGATGGCTTGGTCATAAGTCAATTTATTCTTATTGTAAAGGGTCTAAATACAGGGAAAGTAGAAATACTACATCCTTTGGGATCAAACAAAGTTGTTTCAACCCTAGCTCTACCATGTGCTATACCTGAAAATAAACTTCCCCAAGCCCCATCTGAGTATAAGATTCAGATAATAATAGCTATTTAGCATCTGCTAGATCACATTTATTGGTGTGCTTACTATGTGCCAGAGACTGTTCTGGGGACTTTATGTATGTTAGTTCATTTAATCCAACCCTCAAGCTTATGAGGTAGATATTTATAACCCCATTTTATAGATGAGGAAACTGAGTCACAGGGAGGTTAATGAACGTGCTCATAGTCATACACTAGCAAGTGGGGATGCTTGGGTTCTAGCAGAGACACCCCAATGCCAGACTTCACTTTCTAAAGAGTTCTGGAATTTGAAGTGAAGATTAAAGTGGTTAACCTGTATAGCAGGCTGGCGTATGACCTCACACAGGGTAAAGTCTTATTAAGTGGATTTCTCTTAAAATTTCTGGCTACTTCTCAGCCTCCTTTCTGGCTCCTTTTCCTATTCTAGGCTTGAAAATATTGGAGTTCTTCAGGGGGTCTCTCCTGGCCCCTTCCCGTCTCTATCCACACTCTCTTCTGTGACCTCCTCCACTACCAAGCCTGTAAATACCATTGCTATGCTGATGGCTCCCAGTTCTCCATCTCCAACCCTAGCACTTCAGATTCATACTCTCTATAGCTTACCTGTCATTTACATTATATCTAACAGGCAACTCAAACTTTCACTGCCCTGAACATCATGTTCAACTTTTCTCCTTCAAATCTGCTTTTCCCTTCAGTCTTCCTCATACTCAGAATATGGCACCACCATCAGCTGTTTTGCTCATATCAAATCGAAGACTCATTCTCCCACATCAAATTCTTCTGCACGTCCTGCAGATTCTACCTCTACTTTTCTCCATTTGCACTTACACAGCCCACTCCAAACCACGACTCCTCTTGTTTAACTACTCTGAGAGCCTCCTAACAAGTCTCCCAGCTGCCTCTCTGGCCTTCCACATAAATCCACTATCTGCCCAGAAGCACTATGTTCATTTTTCAAATATAACTCAGATCAGGTTACTCCTCTCCTTAAAACCCACAGATATTCTCCCACTGTATTTAAATTAAACTCAAACTACTTATTACGGTTCACAAAGCCACGTAAGATCTGGCTTCTGCCAACGTTGCTAGCTTCATTCCAATCAATTCTTTTCTGCCCATTATCTCCAGCCACACTGAGCATCTGCCTGGGTCTCAGATATTCAGGCTCATTTCTGGTTTTGGGCCTTTGCCCAGCTTTTCCCCCTTCTGGAAACATGTTCTGTCTGATCATACAGTGGTTGGCTCTTTTATCTCTGTTTCCAATTCACATGTCACCTCCACAGAGGCTTCCCAATGGCCCAATTTAAACTAGTTCTATCACTTCACTCCTTTAAATTCTCTACACCGAGCTGTTTATAACCTGATACTGGTTTTTATTGTCTGCCCGCTATTTCTGTCAGCAGCAACACACATACACATGCATGTATGCACACATGAATGCCTAAAAAAGGAAAATTCCATGATAATGAGAATATTGTCTCTTTTTTGTTGTTGTTCTTGCTCTGACTCCAACACTTAGTTTGCAGTGGCCAATGAAAGATATTAATTGAATTAATGATTATATTAAATTGAAGTGGCTGTTATTAATGGTCCTTCTTAAAGCCAAGGATCAGTTTGTATCTTTTACAGCTCTTACCATATTTTACAACAGGACTAGGTTTGGCCCAGTTAACTACATCAGTTTTGGGAAGATAGAAGGGTGCAAAAGGAGAAACAATCTATTTTCAGAAGCTGAGCAGCCATCTAGATTGCTACACAGAATTCAGCATCTGGTGAGAGCAGCCCTAAAATGCAAGTGATACGAGGTAAGCAATTAGCATCTGTATTCCAACTTGAAGCAACGGTAGTCCTCAAACCAGTGACAAGAACTTAGTGATGGAAAATTCACATAGGAGACATTTAGAAGTGCATGTAGGGAAACATACATGATAGTCTTTGAGCAGAAACCCAGATGGCTGACTGGAGTTCAGAAGTCAGGTTTCAAAGCCCAGGCTGGAAATAGGAATAACAGACACTAAGGGTAGAGCCTCATTTCTACAAGAAATGGGAATTAAATTTGCTGACAAACTTGAGAAACTCAAGCTCAAAGAACAAAGCAGGTGCTACATATCAGCATAAAGCACAAAGTAGGAGGGTGGCCTTGAGGCAAGCTGAAACCCACCCTGCAGGTTGGACTGGCTGCAGGTGACTGCATGCTGAGCATCAGACTAAAGTGCAGGGAAGGAAGTCATAATGCCAGGCCATGTTCCCATAAACGGGCAGTTCAGTCAGATGGGAGGTCTCTATTGATCGCCCTTTACTGCATCATAACAGTGTCAGACATGAGACCTGAAAGCCCATCTTTCTGCCTCCTGCACTCGATCAATATGATAGATCTTTCCCTTAGAGGCCTGTCTGAATCCTATTTTCTGCCTACACGCATGTGGAGCTAAATTAATGATGATGACTCATGGGCTTCAGAGCATCTGTAAACTGTTATTATCACCATCCACACCAGCACTTTATTGATCTCCTCTATTAGGCATTGACTCATTTTATGACCACCCTTTTTTAGGAAGCCAATAGGTTAACCTCTTTCCTCTCTACCAATACTCAGGGTAAATGTAGACCCAGTCAAAGGTGGTCCGTTTCTGGTTACGCATGAGACTCATAACAGTTATTATTAGAGCCACGTGCATTTAAATATTTGTATTAAAACCAAAACCCTCATGATATTCTTTCCTTAAGGTTTAGGACAAAAAGGAGTTATCTTGGAGATAACTTCATCACACTGGTATATGAACTGAATTTACCAGTTAAATAAACATTACAACTAATTATGAATATACAAGAACAAACTTGGGTTTGACCACGGATTGCTCTTCATGCACAGATTGCTCAACATTCTCTAATCAAGGATGATTAGAAAAGTATTTTAGTCCTGCTATTTTAATCTGCTGTAACTTTTAGTTTGATGTTTTCTTATGGGGTCAGCAGGGGGCTGACTCCCTCTGTGGTGACTCAGTGCCTAGTTATTATAATTTCAATCAGGCTGCTGGTGTCCTCTCTGCAGACTTGCATATCTTCTTCATGTTGGCCTATTCAGCGTCTCCATTAATATCTGGCACACAGTGAGCACTCAAGAAATAAACATGAAAAGAGGGAATGAGTGCTCTCTCCTTGGGAGTATTAACTCTTTACTACTCATACACGTGAATTCTATAATCATAGTCCTGGCCTAGAGTTTTTTAAGCAATGTAGAATGGAAAAGGTCTGATTGCTGCAGCACCAGGAAACTTTGACAAGCAAATATTTAATAACCATTGAATAAAACCTGAGGTTATCAGTTCTGTGAGACCCATATGACACATGCATATATGTATATGCACAGATAGACATATAAGCATGGGTCTTTAGCAAATGTTTGCCTATGTGTACAGTGTATGTACTACAGGGTTCATCCAATTAGAGGGGTGATGTTCATTCCTACTGTTTTTATGTCTTCTCTTCTACACAGCAAAGAATTATTTCTTGTAATCCAGTTCATATGCAATGCTTTAGGGAAGGCAAAATAACTTTAACCTTGCTGCTCTTTTTACCTACATCTCACATTTTCACCTTTACAAACACCAGAACTCTGATGTATTCTGAAACATTCAACATTTGTGCAAACTTTTTTGGAAGAGAACAAGCTACAAGGATTAAAGCGTATTTGAATAAGAGAGAAAAATCTAGTGTTTCCCTATTAGGGTCAATAAAGCACTTGAAAAGCATGAACACCATTTTGGGGAGAGTAGCTGGGTTGAAGGCAATGCCATCAGCAAATAAAGGAATCCAAGCAGAGGAAGATCCAAAAATGGATTTTAACATAGACCTGTTGGATGGTCTTCATCTAGCCAATGTCCTACTTCATTAAAACATTATCTCTCTGTTTAACAGCTCATTTAAACATTTTCCACTTTCTTTAAAGAAAAACTCCTATGTATATGATGGACATAGAGATCACAACATTCAAAAAAGTGATTTTTCTCTGGAGACTTTTTTATGTTGTTAGATTTCAGTTGTGAATGATAAGTAGAGAACTTCAGATGTTACCTCTATTTAAACATCTGTTCAGCCAATATGTGATTTCATATTATAATCTGCTTCAGCTACATTTGCTTACCCGTTAATCAAAAACCACAAATTCTGCCTTGCACAATAGCTTTTTGGTGGTTGTTTGCATAGTTTGAATATAAGAATGCATATTTAAATGATTATCAGATGATAAGCCTTTATGAAAGTTTCTGCAATGGAATACCTATTTTATGAATTTTTATGATTAAAGGGTATTATTACAAAAGTAATCTGAGAAGCTAGGAAACTAATAGTAAATTACATAATTATTTTCCTCCTATTCAATATATTAAAAATGAAATTCCATTTTATGAGAGAAGGATGACCAGATAAAAAGAAACAGAAAACATTAAATCCTTTCTCTCTTTTCTTTCTGATTTTTCTTATAGTATATTGGATTGAAAGTATTTTCCTTAAATTTATGCACTTTTATAGTTTATCTTTCTATCCTGTGTTGTTTTGAAGAAAGTAAATCAGCAGTATCTAAATCCGTAGGATTTGCCTCCCTGGCTTACTAGTCATTATTGACATCAATAGGGTCTTGCAGATAAACCTAAATGAAAGTGTTCTACATCAAGATCTATCAGCTCTTTATCAGTTATCCATTTTGAGACATAGAAAGACATTTGTATTTCTGTCACTTGGGCTTGGTTCTTTGGTTAATTTCTGCAGAAATAATTAGAACTTTTCTTGTTACTCTGTAAATAGATTTTTCTAGGGTCTTCTTGCAGAAGAAAATTATTTTATGTTGGAATTCTCTGAGCAGTCACAGAAAGTCTGACAGTGAAATGGAGGTGACAGGAGTCTGTTTCAGGGAGAGGTATCTTTATGCTGATAGGTGAATTTTTTTTTTTTTTTTTTTTACTTTAAGTTCTAGGGTACATGTGCACAATGTGCAGGTTTGTTACATATGTATACATGTGCCATGTTGGTGTGCTGCACCCATTAACTCGTCATTTACATTAGGTATATCTCCTAATGATATCCCTCCTCCCTCCCCCCACCCCACGACAGGCCCTGGTGTGTGATGTTCCCCTTCCTGTGTCCAGGTGTTCTCATTGTTCAATTCCCACCTATGAGTGAGAACATGTGATGTTTGGTTTTTTGTCCTTGCGATAGTTTGCTAAGAATGATGGTTTCCAGCTTCATCCATGCCCCTACAAAGGACATGAACTCATCCTTTCTTATGGATGCATAGTATTCCATGGTGTGTATGTGCCACATTTTCTTAATCCAGTCTATCACATAAGGACATTTGGGTTGGTTCCAAGTCTTTGCTATTGTGAATAGTGCCGCAATAAACATACGTGTGCATGTGTCTTTATAGCAGCATGATTTATAATCCTTTGGGTATATACCCAGTAATGGGATGGCTGGGTCAAATGGTATTTCTAGTTCTAGATCCCTGAGGAATTGCCACACTGTCTTCTACAATGGTTGAACTAGTTTACAGTCCCATCAACAGTGTAAAAGTGTTCCTATTTCTCCACATCCTCTCCAGCACCTGCTGTTTCCTGACTTTTTAATGATCACCATTCTAACTGGTGTGAGATGGCATCTCATTGTGGTTTTGATTTGCATTTCTCTGATGGCCAGTGATGATGAGCATTTTTTCATGTGTCTGTGAGCTGCATAAATGTCTTCTTTTGAGAAGTGTCTGTTCATATCCTTCACCCACTTTTTGATGGGGTTGTTTGTTTTTTCTTATAAATTTGTTTGAGTTCTTTGTAGATTCTGGATATTAGCCTTTTGTCGGATGAGTAGATTGCAAACATTTTCTCCCATTCTGTCGGTTGCCTGTTTACTCTAATGTTAGTATCTTTTGCTGTGCAGAAGCTCTTTAGTTTAATTAGATCCCATTTGTCAATTTTGGCTTTTGTTGCCATTGTGTTTGGTGTTTTAGACGTGAAGTCCCTGCCCATGCCTATGTCCTGAATGATATTGCCTAGGTTTTCTTCTAGGGTTTTTATGGTTTTAGGTCTATGATTTAAATCTTTAATCCATCTCGAATTAATTTTTGTACAAGATGTAAGAAAGGGATCCAGTTTCAGCTTTCTACATATGGCTAGCCAGTTTTCCCAGCACCATTTATTAAATAGGGAATCCTTTCTCCATTGCTTGTTTTTCTCAGGTTTGTCAAAGATCAGATAGCTGTAGATATGTGGCATTATTTCTGAGGGCTCTGTTCTATTCCATTGATCTATATCTCTGTTTTGGTACCAGTACCATGCTGTTTTGGTTACTGTAGCCTTGTAGTATAGTTTGAAGTCAGGTAGCGTGATGCCTCCAGGTTTGTTCTTTTGGTTTAGGATTGACTTGGCAATGCAGGCTCTTTTTCAGTTCCACATGAACTTTAAAGCAGTTTTTTCCAATTCTGGGAAGAAAGTCATTGGTAGCTTGATGGGGATGACATTGAATCTATAAATTACCTTGGGCAGTATGGCCATTTTCACGATATTAATTCTTCCTATCCATGAGCATGGAATGTTCTTCCATTTGTTTGTGTCCTCTTTTATTTCGTTGAGAAGTGGTTTGTAGTTCTCCTTGAAGAGGTCCTTCACATCCCTTGTTAGTTGGATTCCTAGGTATTTTATTCTCTTTGAAGCAATTGTGAATGGGAGTTCACTCATGATTTGGCTCTCTCTTTGTCTGTTATTGGTGTATGAGAATGCTTGTGATTTTTGCACGTTGATTTTGTATCCTGAGACTTTGCTGAAGTTGCTTATCAGCTTAAGGAGATTTTGGGCTGAGATAATGGGGTTTTTTAAATATACAATCATGTCACTGCAAACAGGGACAATTTGACTTCCTCTTTTCCTAATTGAATACCCTTGATTTCTTCCTCCTGCCTGATTGCCCTGGCCAGAACTTCCAACACTATGTTGAATAGGAGTGGTGAGAGAGGGCATCCCTGTCTCTTGCAAGTTTTCTAAGGGAATGCTTCCAGTTTTTGCCCATTCAGTATGATATTGGCTGTGGGTTTGTAATAAATAGCTCTTATTATTTTGAGATATGTGCCATCAATACCTAATTTATTGAGAGTTTTTAGCATGAAGAGCTGTTGAATTTTGTCAAAGGCCTTTTCTGCATCTATTGAGATAATCATGTGGTTTTTGTCTTTGGCTGTGTTTATATGCTGGATTACATTTATTGATTTGCATATGTTGAACCAGCCTTGCATCCCAGGGATGAAGCAGATTTAACAGTGGTGGATAAACTTTTTATGTGCTGCTGGATTCGGTTTGCCACTATTTTATTGAGGATTTTTGCACTGATGCTTATCAGGGATATTGGTCTAACATTCTCTTTTTTTTGTTGTGCCTCTGCCAGGCTTTGGTATCTGGATGATGCTGGCCTCATAAAATGAGTTAGGGAGGATTCCCTCTTTTTCTATTGATTGGAATAGTTTCAGAAGGAATGGTACCAGCTCCTCCTTGTACCTCTGGTAGAATTCAGCTGTGAATCCGTCTGGTCCTGGACTTTCTTTAGTTAGTAGGCTATTAATTATTGCCTCAATTTCAGAGCTTATTATTGGTCTATTCAGGGATTGAACTTCTTCCTGGTTTAGTCTTGGGAGGGTGTATGTGTTGAGGAATTTATCCATTTCTTCTAGATTTTCTAGTTTATTTGCATAGAGGTGTTTATAGTATTCTCTGATGGTAGTTTGCATTTCTGTGGGATCGGTGGTGATATCCCCTTTATCATTTTTTATTGCATCTATTTGATTCTTCTCTCTTTTCTTCTTTATTAGTCTTGCTAGTGGTCTATCTATTTTGTTGATCTTTTCAAAAAACCGGCTCCAGGATTCATTGATTTTTTTGAAGGGTTTTTTGTGTCTCTATCTCCTTCAGTTCTGCTCTTATCTTAGTTATTTCTTGCCTTCTGCTAGCTTTTGAATGTGTTTGCTCTTGCTTTTCTAGTTCTTTTAATTGTGAGGTTAGAGTTTCAATTTTAGATCTTTCCTGCTTTCTCTTGTGGGCATTTAGTGCTATAAATTTCCCTCTGCACATGGCTTTAAATGTGTCCCAGAGATTCTGGTATGTTGTGTCTTTGTTCTCATTGGTTTCAAAGAACATCTTTATTTCTGCCTTCATTTCATTATTTACCCAGTAGTCATTCAGGAGCAGGTTGTTCAGTTTCCATGTAGTTGAGTGGTTTTGAGTGAGTTTCTTAATCCTGCGTTCTAGTTTGATTGCACTGTGGTCTGAGAGACAGTTTGTTATAATTTCTGTTCTTTTACATTTGCTGAGGAGTGCTTTTCGTTGGTCTGTCTAATGTTGACAGTGGGGTGTAAAAGTCTCCCATTATTATTGTGTGGGAATCTAAGTCTCTTTGTAGGTCTCTCAGAACTTGCTTTATGAATCTGGGTGCTCCTGTATTGGGTGGATATATATTTAGGATAGTTAGCTCTTCTTGTTGAATTGATCCCTTTACCATTATGTAATGGCCTTCTTTGTCTCTTTTGATCTTTGTTGGTTTAAAGTCTGTTTTATCAGAGACTAGGATTGTAACCCCTGCCTTTTTTTGTTTTCCATTTGCTTGATAGATCTTCCTCCATCCCTTTATTTTGAGCCAATGTGTGTCTCTGCATGTGAGGTGGGTCTCCTGAATACAGCACACTGATGGGTCTTGACTCTTTATCCAATTTGCCAGTCTGTGTCTTTTAACTGGAGCATTTAGCCCACTTACATTTAAGGTTAATATTGTTATGTGTGAATTTGATCTTGTCATTATGATGTTAGCTGGTTATTTTGCTCATTAGTTGATGCAGTTTCTTCCTAGCATTGATAGGGTTTACAATTTGGCATGTTTTTGCAGTGGCTGGTACTGGTTGTTCCTTTCCATGTTGAGTGCTTCCTTCAGAAGCTCTTGTGGGGCAGGCCTGGTGGTGACAAAATCTCTCCGCATTTGCTCGTCTGTAAAGAATTTTATTTCTCCTTCACTTATGAAGCTTAGTTTGGCTGGATATGAAATTCTGGGTTAAAATTTCTTTTCTTTAAGAATGTGGAATATCGGCCCCCACTCTCTTGTGGCTTGTAGAGTTTCTGCTGAGAGATCCCCTGTTAGTCTGATTGGCTTTCCTTTGTGGGTAACTCGAGCTTTCTCTCTGGCTGCCTTTAACATTTTTCCTTCATTTCAACTTTGGTGAATCTGACAATTCTTGTCTTGGAGTTGCTCTTCTCGAGGAATATCTTTGTGGCATTCTGTGTATTTCCTGAATTTGAATGTTGGCCTGCTTTGCTAGGTTGGGGAAGTTCTCCTGGATAATATCCTGCAGAGTGTTTTCCAACTTGGTTGCATTCTCCCTGTCACTTTCAGGTACACCAATCAGACGGAGATTTGGTCTTTTCACATAGTCCCATATTTCTTGGATGCTTTGTTCGTTTCTTTTTACTCTTTTTTCTCTAAACTTCTCTTCTCACTTCATTCATTTGATATTCAATCACTGATACACTTTCTTCCAGTTGATCGAATCGGCTACTGAAACTTGTGCATTCATCATGTAGTTCTCATGCCATGCTTTTCAGCTCCCATCAGGTCATTTAAGGACTTCTCTACACTGGTTATTCTAGTTAGCCATTCATCTAATCTTTTTTCAAGGTTTTTAGCTTCTTTGTGATGGGTTCAAACTTCCTCCTTTACCTTGGAGAAGTTTGATCATCTGAAGCCTACTTCTCCCAACTCATCAAAGTCATTCTCTGTCCAGCTTTGTTCTGTTGCTGGCGAGGAGCTGCATTCCTTTGGAGGGGCAGAGGTGCTCTGATTTTTAGAATTTTCAGCTTTTCTGCTCTGTTTTTTCCCCATCTTTGTGATTTTATATACCTTTGGTCTTTGATGATTGTGACGTACAGATGGGGTTTTGGTATGGATGTCCTTTCTGTTTGTTAGTTTTCCTTCTAACAGTAAAGACCCTCAGCTGCACATCTGTTGGAGTTTGCTGGAGGTACACTCCAGACCCTGGTTGCCTGGATATCAGCAGCGGAGGCTGCAGAAGAGCGAATATTGCTAAGCAGCAAATGTTGCTGCCTGATCCTTCCTCTGGAAGTTTTGTCTCACAGGGGTACCTGTCCGTGTGAGGTGTCACTCTGCCCCTACTGGGGGCTGCCTCCCAGTTAGGCTACTCAGGGGTCAGGGACCCACTTGAGGAGGCAGTCTGTCCATTCTCAGATCTCCAGCTGCATGCTGGGAGAACCACTACTCTCTTCAAAGCTGTCAGACAGGGACATTTAAGTCTGCAGAGGTTTCTGCTGCCTTTTGTTTGGCTATGCCCTGCCCCCAGAAGTGGAGTCTACAGAGGCAGGCAGGCCTCCTTGAGCTGTGGTGGGCTCCACCCAGTTCGAGCTTCCCGGAGGCTTTGTTTACCTACTCAAGCCTCAGCAATGGCAGGCACCCCTCCCCCAGTCTCGCTGCCACCTTGCAGTTCGATCTCAGACTGCTGTGCTAGCAATGAGCGAGGCTCCGTGGGAGTGGGACCCTCTGAGCCATGCAGGGGATATAATCTCCTGGTGTGCCGTTTGCTAAGACCATTGGAAAAGTGCAGCATTAGGATGGCAGTGACCTGATTTTCCAGGTGCCGTCTGTCACAGCTTCCCTTGGCTAGGAAAGGGAATTCCCTGACCCCTGCACTTCCTGGGTGAGGCAATGCCTTGCCCTGCTTTGGCACATGCTCAGTGGGCTACATCCACTGTCCTGCACCCACTGTCCGACAAGTCCCAGTGAGATGAACCCGGTACCTCAGTTGGAAATGCAGAAATCACCTGTCTTCTGCATCGCTCATGCTGGGAGCTGTAAACTGGAGCTGTTCCTATTTGGCCATCTTGGAACCCAGCCCGATAGTTGAATCTTATGGGATAAGGTAATCTAAGCTCTTCAAAAAACAAAGAAACCCAACAACTTACAAATATAAACATGAACATTTTAATCAAGCTTGCATGAAATGAAAGTATTTGTAGATCTGTTTGAAGCACATTTTTATGGTTAAAAAAAAAACAAGGATTTTATTTCCATTGAAGATTATTGAGGATTTCGGTTAAATCATCTTCAGCCTGAATCCCTTCTGCTCTTCCTTACCCATAATGCTCCTGTGTCATGAAGGGTCTTACTGCTTATTGAGCTCTGTTAAGTTTTCCACAATTAAAACTCAAATTATCCAGCATTTACTTTTAATCAACGCTCACTTTATTTTCTCATTTAAGGAATCATTTTCTCATAAGTGGAAAATAAATTACAGTGTTCCTCTCCCAAGCTCCTTCTTGTCTTTGGACTATATAGTTTCTCATGCATGATGTGGATTATTGATTAATTCCCACTAACACCAAGTGGAGAGAATAAGGACATTTATATCCTCACACAGATGTATACACAGTTACACACACATGCACACACACACACCTTGAATATACATACTAGTGAAGCAGTGATATTTTGGTGTGCATGTCTAACACATTTATTATTTGATAATCTAAACTTCCTTCAGATGCAAGCAGAGAACATGTATATTATTTTTCACAGCTTTTGATTTGAATCACTCAGTAGGCTCCTCTTTTCTCTGAATAAAATATAAGAATGTCCCCATAGCACTTTGAGCCATATTTAGATACCAACAAATTTTGTTTAAAACCAGATCATTTTAATATAGAGGGAGTATAGCTCCCTCTTTCTATATCCTCTGCTCCCTCTATATGAACTCTAGAAGTCCTCTTATTTTTAGACATGTTTTAGCATGAGCAACATATCCTTCTATCTTTAAACTCCAGGGAACGCATGTACACTAAGTGATTCTTTGGAGTTCCATTCTCTTGACTTGTGAGAAAAGGAAAGCATCCCTCTTCCTCATGGAGAGGGGTAAAAATATAATAATCCAACCTCTCTCTCTTTCTTCCCTGCTACCACCCAATCTTCTGCAACAGCCACAATGATGCTTAACTTCCTGTTCTATATGCTGGAGGTAGGTGATGGGTGATGTACTGGTGCTAGCAGAACCTGTCTTTGGCCACCTAGATTTGGAAGTCCTATATGTGGTGGGAAGAAGATGTTTAAGAATCAGGCTTCCAATTTCTTCTCTCCCTTTATGGTGGGTTTGGGGAGATGTTTTTGGGGAAAAAAAAGGTTCCCCAGTGGACAGACTTCTTAGAAAACAACAATATCTGCTTTCAGGAGACTCATCATTAATAGAAAGCTTTCAGCAAGATATATCTGATCTTTCTAGGATTATTTACAGAAAACAAACAAACAAAGCTGGAATCCATGGATTTATGAGGCATAGTTCTCCAGAAAATATCGTGTAAGCCAAATAATGATTTAAACATTAAATGGAGATTTTTCATGACCAAAACAATACCTTTCCATGTAAGTAATATGTCTCCATATACAAGATAAGTTAACCTGAACCAAAGTGCATCTGTCTGTAGTAAGAGAGGCCCTGGGAAGCTGCATGGGCAGTCCTGAACCTCTCTCTGCTTTGGCTCTGCCTCATGATTATTTGTGTCCTTCAAATTATTATGAAAGCTTGAATTTGCAGAACGTCTCTGATTCTTAAGCATCTGAACAAACAGACCAATTTTCTGTGTTATCTCAGATGGTCTAACCCTTTGCTTTAGAAGGTAGACTTACATTTCATTTTTTTTTTTAATGTTTGGCATCAAAAAGGATGTTTCTCTCTGAGATATCCTTACTTCATATGTAATAATAAAGGAACTTCTTAATTTTCTTTGGTTTTGTTTAGGGATCAAATCTAAAAAGTGCTCTTTGAATATTAGGTTTTTCCTGATTCTAATATACAGGATGCCACACCTTGAAGGTGGCCTCTGTAACTGACCTCCACTAGACGATGAACTTCTTAAGGGCAGGGACCACATAGGAGTCACCTTAGGATCTCTGGCATCTAGCACAGAACAGATGTTCAAAAAAATGAGTAGTGGTGATTTTAGTTGGTGTTTAGGACTTGTTGTTTGCTGGAGTTTATGAATGAGGAATGGGCCTGAAATAATATTTAATTGTGTCTCAGGGGCTTTATTTTTGGCTGTAGAATAGGTTGTGGCACAAGCCTAGGAGTAAAGAAGGTAGAAGGCACCAGAACATAACTGATATATACTCCCCCGCTGTATTACTCCATTCTCACACTGCTAATAAATACATACCCAAGACTGGGTAATTTATAAAGGAAAGGGGTTTAATTGACTCAGAGTTCCACATGGCTGGGGAGGCCTCACAATCATGGTGGTAGGCAAAGGAAGAGCAAAGAGAGAGAGATGTGCAAGGGAACTCCCTTTATAAAACTATCAGATCTCATGAGACGTATTCATTATCATGAGAACAGCACAGGACAGACCCACTTTCATGATTCAGTTACCTCCCACCGGGTACTTCCCATGACACATAGGAATTATGGGAGCTACAATTTGAGATTTGGGTGGGGAAACAGACAAACCATATCACCCGCTAAACATCATGCATAAATTTCAGCCTTATACAGTGAAGGGAGCCGTTTTCTGATTATACTGAGATTTGGGCATAAGTCATTTCGCTTTGGTTGCAAATCATGTGACAGATTATGGAAGAAGGGTATTAATATAGTTTGGCTCTGTGTCACTACCCAAATCTCACCTTGAATTATAATCCCCATAATCCTCACGTGTCAAGGGTGGGACCAGGTGGAGGTAACTGGATCATGGGGTGGTTTCCCCCATGCTGTTCTTGTGATAATGAGTGAGTCTCAAGAAATCTGATGGTTTTATAACTGGCATTTCCCCTGCTACACTCACTCTGTCCTGCCACCCTGTGAAGAAAGTGCCTGCTTCTCTTTTGCCTTCTTCCATGATTGCAAGTCTCCTGCAGCCCTCACAGCACAGTGGAATTGTGAGTTAATGAAATCTCTTGTCTTTATAAATTCCCCAGCCTTGGGTATTTCTTCACTGCAGCATGAGAACGAACTAATACGTGTATTCTCCCATTTATTCTTGGAGCAGTATTGTTCAGACAGTGTGATAACCAAGGGATCACACAGCATTGTACAGTCAGTTGAGCTTTTGGCTGTGGAAGTGCATGAAACCCCTGCCTTGTCAGGAATCAGTATTCTCATGTAGAAAGCATTAGTCATATGATAGATGTTATTCTCAAGTAGCATGGAAGACAGAGGCTATCAGTAAAAACTGCATACTAGAAAAACACAAAAAAATTGTTTATGACCAGGTAGAGGAAACATCTGTGGATTTACAATACAGACAAAGAAACTAGAGAAAGTTTCGATTTGGATGGCAGGGGGAGGAGGTTCAAAGTTCTACGTCAAGCAGGTTGGAATAGTGAAATAATGAAATACATGTATTCATGTCAAGGTGTTATTTGTTGTACCAAGAGTCTATTGGACTCTGGAGAAATATTGATTACAAAAATTGGCTGAGTGAATGGAAACATCCAAGTGTTTATTTTTCTAAGTCCAATATAATAAAAAAGTTCCAGATAATATTACACAAGAAAAATTTTAAATTGGGATTAAATAATAAAAGGAGATCAAAGAGGTCATAAACTTTGATGTGTCTGCTAGAGCAGAGTTAGGTTGAAGACAACAGTTTATTTCCAAATAGAGATATTATCATGTGTTGAGTGACTTACAAAATCACTGGAAAGGATGTGGAAGCAAGCTCTAGCCTGAGAGTCCAGGAATTTCTACCAGTGGTAGGGAAGCTTCCACCTGAGCTTTCAGCAAGCCATCACATTAGGAAATCACTAACCAGTTTGCACTGCTTCTCACAATTTACAACAGAATGAATGCCTTATGCTCTGCTCCTCTCCCCACTCAATTCAGTTTCAAATCCAAATCTCATACAAGTGCATCATGTTGGTAGAACCTTAACCAGAACTAGAACACCAGCAGC
The DNA here is from genome assembly GCF_029289425.2 of Pan paniscus. Classification (NCBI taxonomy): domain Eukaryota; kingdom Metazoa; phylum Chordata; class Mammalia; order Primates; family Hominidae; genus Pan; species Pan paniscus. Next base: position 104,623,513 of record NC_073258.2, read on the forward strand.
AGGGAAATCTGAGATATGCAGCTTTCAGCTTTCCAGCCTCTACAATTTGGAAAGACGCCGCAGAGTGTTGTTGGAATGGATGTGAAACTAGCCATTGCGCAGAACCCATCATGGTCTGGGTTTAGAAAATTTACTTCATCCCATACCTTACACTGTTTATTTATTCATATAATAAATATTTATTGAACGATTGTTAGGTTTTAGATCCCATTTCTTGGTTTTATCAATAAACATGATAGAAAGGTAGAGAAAAATAAGCTTGGGTTCTTTTTCTCTTTATTTTCATTTTATTTTATTCTACTTTGAAAGTAAAATTTGAGGTAGTATGATTTGAAGCTGGGTGTGTCTTCTGTAAGAGATGTCTTTGTCTCTGCAGAAGGAGAACAGGTCAGGGAGTGGTCAAGGGGAACAGGAGGCAGACTGCTGGCTAGTTAGAATTGGCTGTGTTCTCAGCCTTGAAGAGGAAGGATGATAGGAATTATAAGGCTTTAGAATTTCCTAGCTATATGCACCAGGGTAAAGAGTAGAAAGGTCAGGATAGAATTTATTTGGCTAGAATGTCCCTTTCATTTGATCTCAGAAACTAAGCCTGAATATAACAGCTGAAGGGAATAGGATGGAGCACTCAACTGAGAAGAAATGCAAACACAAAACCTTAGATAGCAGGGCACATACCTGCAGTAAAAGGATAGCAATTGTACAGAGGGACATGGACTTCAGCCTAAGCCCTTCAGAACTGCTGCGAGCAGAAGCGAGGAAAAGCATGGAGTGCAGGTAATTCCCTGATACAGTCAAATACAGAGTCTCAAAATGTAAAAGATGCCAATTATTTCATAAGATTCTTCCCTTAAGTGTTTCATTTTTCCAGTCATGGACTTGGACTGAAAATGCTGTGAGGAGAGCTAGATACCATATATGTCAAAATATGAGGAAAAATTATCAAAGAAATAGTCAAATTTGGTAGTATTTTAAAGTTTGAGTGAAATAAATTATTATTTAAAAATAACCACTCATCTATTAGTAACGAACTTGAATTTTCATGTTTTTGTCTGGATTCTTAAAGAACTCCGTTAAAAGGAATTGTCTGAAATGTCACCAAAGTGCTCAAGCTCATTTAGACATCTATAATTACCTTTACAGCCCATTTATGAGGTGAGTGGAGGAGGCAAAAAACAATTTTTATAAATCTGAAAATTATGAAGCAATAGTTATTAATGGGATGAATGTTACATAATGATAATTGCTACCATTTACTGAGAAGTTGCCATAGAGTAGGGGTTGAAAGTCGTTTGCTTTCATTATAGCTAATCCTCACAAGTCTGCATGGTAGATATGTTTGTTCCCCACTGACAAATTGGGAAGCCGAGGCTGAGAGAGGCTAAAGCAATCACTAGCATTTGCAAAGCCAAGAAGTATTAGAACCAGCATTTGAACCTAGGCTAATGTGATTCCAAAATCTATAGTTTTTTTTTCAGCACACCTCATGACTAATACCAAGACACTGTACAATCATCACCAAAACACCACAAAGCTGCCCCCTGTCCGCTACTCTGCTATCATCAGAAGTGCTAATAGAATCAAGATCTTCATACTCAGGTAAGTACTTTAGTGGCTTGAGCATAAACAAATAAATACATAAAAATCTTTGGGACTCCCAAAGATTTCTTGTACAATACAATATCTTGTATTTGCCCCTTGAAGCTTCCTCCCATGTTCTTTATCCTGTTTGTCTCAGTTATAAGGTTAGGTGCAAGGGTGTTCTTGCTTTGGAAAAATATTCTGTAGCCATTTGGTGCATGTGAGTGTTCTCTTAGGATACTGAACTGCCCTGTTTTCCATTAATGTTTATATAGTATCTTTTTGCCTGTAGCTTCTGCTGATCAAGATTTAGGCATGGGCCATGAACTCCAACATTCTAGCAAGACACAGGACAGCTTGAATAATCTAATAAGCAAAAAACAAGAGGCTGCTTATAGCTAGAGGCTGCCTCCCTAGTCCTACAAGTTTGTATCCACAAGATCATGTTTAAGTTGTATAATTGAAACTCAGAAATCATTAACTTTGTTTCAAACTGATATTCAAATGCTGCCAATGGCCAAGGGCAGGAATGGGAAAGAACAGCTCCTGGCAGTGCAGAGGAATCATTTAGGACTTATCCTGCCCTGTGGTCGTGTCCAATGTTCTGTCGGTGGGTCTTCCCAGACAGAAAATCTCCTTTGGAGGGGCCAGTGCTGTGGAGCAACAATTTGATCCACCCACTGAATTTTTCATTGGCCATTTCTACAGATGACATCTTTGTGGACAAAAAAGTCCATCCTTTATATGTAAGATGCCAAAAATCATGATATTAAAGATAGTTTTAGTTAGGTCAGGAGCTCTTAATGTGTGACCTACATATGGGCTTTCAAAGGGTTCAACAGTCCACTGAATTTTCAAGAAAGATAGTAGTGTTATTTGTGCAGATGTGAACATTTGTGTGGGTGGGAAAGTCCACAAGCAAGGTCTGAGATTTTTAAAAAAGGAGGAGGGAGTATAAAAAGGCAAGTATGTGCTAAATCAAAACAAACATGAACTGTGCAAAAATAATAGTAATAATGTTTGCTTTGCAGAGATAAAACTAAAACATAACTAAAATATTAGATAACAATCATATTCAAGGTAGAAGGAGAATAATAGAAGTTAAAGCAATCTAAGGTAGTTTTTGTGTACAGGAGGAGCATAAAAGTATTGATTAACTTTAGAGCTTGTAAAATTAAATGTGCATTTAAAGACCAGGTACAGTGGCTCATGCCTGTAATCTCAGCACTTTGGGAGGCCAAGGCAGATGGATCACTTGAGTCCAGGAGTTTGAGACCAGCCTGGGCAACATGGTGAGATTCTGTCTCTATAAAAAAAAAAAAAAAAAAAGTACGAAAAGTTAGCCAGGCATGGTAACACATGCCTGTAGTCTCAGCTGCTCGGGAGGCTGATATGAGTGGATCGCTTGAGCCCGGGAGGCAGAGTGACCTGAAATCGCACCACTGCATTCCACCCTGGGCAATAGAGCAAGATCCTGTCTCAAAAAAAAAATTTGTCTAAATATTTTAGCATAAACATTAAGACAGAGAAATAGAGTAATACCCAAACTATACATAATTAAGGAGGTAAAGCAAACAAACAGCTCAATAATACCAAAAGAACAAGAAAGGAAAAATTCCTGAAAATATTTTTAAAAGGTTAATAAGCACAAATATAAGGACATTTATGAATTTTTTAAAAATCTGTATTTATAAATAAAATGTAATAAATTCTCCAGGTGAACGATAAAACTTGGTTAGGCTGGACAAAAGAAACTACGTCTTACCATGTGCTCTTTCTAAAAAGCACATCTAAATCAGAAGAGCACAGAAAAGGTGAAAAAAACACACACAAGGGTAAGAGGTTGGATGTGTCTCCTAAAGTTCATGTGTTGGAAACTTAATCCCCAATGCAATAGTGTAGAGAGGTGAGGCCTTTAAGAGGTAGTTAGGACATAAGGGCTTTGCTCTAATTAATAGATTAATGCTATTATTCAGGAGTGGATCAGTTATCACGGGAGTGGGTTCCCGATAAAAGGATGAGTTTGCCCTGCTTCCTCTCCCTATCTGCAGCTCTTTTCTCCTTCCTCCTTTCACCATGTGATGACACAGCACAAAGGCCCTCACCAAATGCAGCCCCTTAAAGTTAGAACCATGTGTCAAATAAATTTCTGTTCATTATAAGTTATCCAGTCTCAAATATTCTGTTATAGCAGCACAAAACACACTAAATAAATTAGTGTTGAGAAGTGAGGCTATTGCTGGAACAAACACTTGAAAATGTGCAAGTGGCTTTGGAACTGGGTGATAGGTAGAAGCTGGAAAATTCTGTACACTCAGGAAAGAAAAAGCTTATATTGCCGCAGAACATTAAGAGCAATTCTAGTGAGGGCCCAGAAGGAGAAAAGAGCTGTAGCTAGAGCCTAAACCTTTGTAGGGATTACTTAAGTGGTTGTGATCAGAATGTTGGTAGAAATATGGAAACTGAAAGCTATTTTGATAAGTTCTCAGATGGAACAGAGGAACAAGGGAGTGAAATGTGGAATAAAGGCCATCTTTATTATACAGTTGCAAAAAACTTGGCAGAATTGTGTCCAGGTTCCAGGACTTTGTGGATGGCAGAACTTAAGAGGAATGAACTAAGATATCTGGAAGAATAAGTAACAAAGCAGCAAAGCATTCAAGGTGCTACATGGCTTCTTTTGGCCACTACAGTAACATAAGAGAAGAGAGAAATTATTTAACAGAGAAATTTATAATTAAAAGCAAAGCAGAACAGAAAGATTTGGAAAGCTTTCAGCTTGGTCATGTATAGAATAAAAAAGTATGTTAAGGGGCAAATACAAAGGGTGTGGCCAAGTGACCATTTGGTAAAGAGATTAATATGGATAGAATAAATCCAGGCTGTATTAATCAAGACAATGGAGAAAATTACCCCAAAGACATTTCAGTGATCAAGGCAAGCTAGGTCCTTGAGAGCAAGGTTTTCAGAGAAGTGCACATGGGACCTCAGTATTTGCTGCCTGGGGCCACCTCAAGACTCTGCTTTCTGCATCCCAGTGCAGTGCTCCTTGGCTGTCCCAGCCATAGCTCAAGCATGCCAGGTGCATCTCATGCCACAGCTCCAAAGGGTGCAAACAGTAAGCTTTGGTGGCATCCACATGATGCTGCAGTGCACGTCAAGTCTGCAGACAGACTGCATGAGCTGTGAGGCCATGGTGACCTCCACTGGATTTCAAAGGATGTATTGAACAGCCAGGGGCCCAGGCAGAAACTTGTCACAGGAACAGAGCCACCACAGTAAGCTGCTACTAGGGCAATGCCCAGCAAGGCCACAGGAGAGAAGCCCCTGCAGAGAGTGCCTATAGGTAATGTCTAGCAGAGCCATGGGAGTGGGGCAGCTCCCCCAAGACCCCAGAACTGTTGAGCCACCTGCATGCAATTCCAGTCTGGGAAAGCTGTAGGCATGAGACCTGTGAGAACTGCTGGGTGAACTGAGCCCAGCAAAGCCAAAGGAGCAGGGCTCCCTGAGGCACTGGGTATCCAGTCCCTGCCCCAGTGTGCCTAGGAGGCGAGACATGGAGTCAAAAGAGATTATACTGGAATCTTAAGATTTATTACTGTTTTCACTCTTGGATTTTGGACTTACTTGGGACCAGCTACTTCTTTCTTTTTGCCTGTTTCATCCTTTTGGAATGGGAATGTCTATCTCACTGTATTTTGGAAGAATGTACTTGTTTTGGTTTCAAGTGCTCATAGCTGGAGGGGAATTTGCCTCAGCATAGATCATGCCTTGAGTCTCACTCAATCTGATTTTGATGAGAATCTGGACTTTGGACTTTACAGTTGATGTTGGAACAACTTATGACTTTATTGGGGCTATTGGGATGGAATTAATATATTTCACATATGAGAAGAACATACATTTGAGGGGCAAAGGGTGAAATGCTATGATTTGAATGTGTTCCTGAAAGTTTATGGGCTGGGAATTTAGCCTCCAATGCAACAGTGTTGAGAGATGGGAGCTTTTAGGTTGTGAGGGTTCTGCCCTCATTAATGGATTAATGCCATTAAAGTGTAAGTAGGTTAGTTATTGCAGGAGTGAGTTCTTGATAAAAGAAGGAGTTTGACTCCATTTCTCTGTCTCTTGCATGCTCTCCTACCCTTCCACCTTCTGCCTTCTGCTGTGAGATGATACAGTAAGAAGGCCCTCACTAGATGCTGAGAAGATGCCAATGCCACTGCCATGCCCTTGGACTTCCCAGCCTCCAGAACCATGAGCCAAATAAATTTCTGTTCATTGTAAGTTATCCACATTGAAAATGAATGGAGGAAGGATAAAGATGTGAGCTGAAGGGAGAGGAAGCTGACAACCCTGCACCAGGCTACCTACCATCAGGACTTTTTCTTGGTTCCCAGGAACTCCTGGGGAAAAGGTGAGGTGGACAGGTGAGGAGTAGCCTGATCTCACCATGTACCTCTGGGCAACAGAAAACTCCACAACACCTATGGACACTTAAGGTGGCAGGAAGAGCTGCTTAGAGAAGTAGGAGGAGCAGGACCCAAGACTGCATGGGTTTGGTGCAGGAATATCTCTAGTGGGGCACAGCCAGGGATACCCTTCACCCAAGGCCTGCCAGATTCCTCTAGGAGACTTTAGATATTGGGGGACTGCTGAACCTGGAGAGAGTAGGGTGGTCTTGGCTTTGAGACGGGACCAGTCCAGTCTGAGCACACCCCTGTCCACTGGCCTCTCCTAGGGCCCCAGACCTGGCCATGCCCACTGGCGGGACAGCCTTAGATGCCCAACTAGGGTGCTTCACAGGGGCCCTCATCATAGCTTCTTTACCTGCAGACCACACCTGACAATCTAAGAGCTCCAGCAGATTGGTCCCAGCTGACATGCAGTGACTCACTCACACCCTCTCCCCATCTTTCCTATGCTGCTTTGCTGGCATGTCCTCACCCATGGCCAAGCCCATACTGCTTTGCTGGCATGCCTGCATGTGGGTGAGCTTCACCTTTGTCCTATGCCAGGGAGTATGTACATGATTACTCTGCTGTGCCACTTCTGCTGGTGTGAGTTCAACCTATTGCCACCCCAAACACCTATTCTGGCACACGGGCACCCAGCCACACTGCCAATGCCAGCATGAACACACAGACAGATGCCAGCAATCTTGCCCCCATCCCCTGAAGCCATTGCCACCAGAGTGAATAAGTGCATAGATGCCAGTGGCTCTGCTCCCCCCATGATGACACCACCACCCTTGTAAACACACACATGAACACCAGTAACCTTGCCCAACCCCGTGCTGTGACCACCGTGAATGTGCACATGGAGGCCAGTAATCCCCATGCCCACCAGTCCCCCCACTGCACTGCTGCTGTCAGTGTGAGTGCAAGCACAGACACCAGCAAACCTGCCCCTGACTGTGCCCCACAACCTCAAGGGACAAGAGAACAAAACCAGGGTCCTGGTACCAGGCCCTGTGTTAAAGAATGCAGACCAGGAGTGCTGAGCTGAGCTTTGGTCTCCTAAAATCTTTCAGACATCAGCTCAGTTGACCAAGCCCACCTTCTATGACAATCAAACTTCCAAGGGTATCAAAGAAGACAAAAGCAAGAAACCTCATCCAAAGGACAGTAACTTTAAAGTTTGAAGGAACATCTGCACACACAGGTAAGAAAGACCTAGGGCAAGAACTTTGGCAACTTGAAAAGCCAGAATGTCTTCTTACCTCCAAACACCGCAATAGTTCCCCAGCAATGGTGGTTCTTAACCAGGCTAAAATGGCTGAAATGACAGAAATATAATTCAGAAGATGAATAGAAATAAAGATCATCGACATAAAGGAGAAAGCTGAAACCCAGTCTAAGGAATACGATGAAATGATATAGGAGATAAAAGATAAAATGGCTGTTTTAAGAAAGAACGAAACTGATCTGGTAGAGCTAAAACACTCACTTCAAGAATTTTATAATATAATTGCAAGTACCAATAGCAGAATCGACCAAGTTGAGGAAAGAATCTCAGAGCTCAAAGACTAGTTTTCCAAAATAATTCAGTATGACAAAAAAAGAAAGAAAAGAAAGAAGAATAAACAAAACCTCTGAGAAATATGGGATTATGTAAAGAGACCAAATCTATGACTCATCAGCATCCCTGAAAGAGAGGGACAGAAACCAAGCAACTTGGAAAACATATTTGAGGATCTTGTCCACAAAAATTTCCCCAACCTCGCTAGTGAGACCAAGATTCAAGTTCAGAAAATGCAGAGAACTTCTGCAAGATACTATACAATATGAACATCCCCAAGAGACATAGTCATCAGACTCTCCAAGGTCAAAATAAAAGAAAAAAATATTAAAGCCATCTAGACAGAAGAGGCACATCACTTAAAAAGGGAATCCTATCAGCTAACAGCAAACTTTTCAGCAGAAATCCTACAAGCCAGAATAAATCAAGGACCCATATTCAGCATTCTTTAAGAAAAAAAAATTCCAACCAAGAATTTTATATCCATCTAAACTAAGCTTTATAAGCAAAGGAGAAATGAGATTCTTTCCAGATAAACAAATGCTAAGGGAATTTGTTACCACCAGACCTGCCTTACAAAAGGTCCAAGGGAATGCTAAATATGGAAAGTAAAGACCATTACCAGCCACTACATAAACACACTTAAGTATATAGACCATTGCCACTGTAAAGCAATCACACAATTAAGCCTGCTAAATAACCAGCTAACAACATGGTGACAGGATCAAATTTGCACATATCAACATTAACCTTGAAGGCAAATGGGCTAAATGCTCCAGTTAAAAGGCATAGAGTGGCAAGTTGGATAAAGAGGCAAGACTCAACTGCATGCTGTCTTCAAGAGAATCATCTCTCATACAATGACACCCATATGCTCAAAGTACAGGGATAGAAAAATCCTACCAAAGAAATAGAAAACAGAAAAAAGCAGGAGTTGCTATTCTAATTTCAAACAAAACAGACTTTAAACCAACAGCAATAAAAAAAAGAACAGCGTTTAATAATGGTAAAGGGCTCAATTCAACAAGAAAACCTAACTATCCTTAATATATATGCACCCAAAACAGAAGCACCCAGATTCATAAATCAAATTTTCAAGGACTTACACAGAGACTTAGATGGCCACACAATAACAGTGGGAGACTTTAACATCCTACTGAATGTATTAGAAAGATTGTCAAAGTAGAAAACTGACAAAGATATTCAGGACCTGACCTCAACACTTGACCAAATGAGCCTAACGGATATCTACAGCACTCTCCATCTCAAAACAACAGAATATACATTCTTCTCATCTGCACATGGCACACACTCTAAAATTAGCCACACAGTTGGTTATAATACAATTGTCAGCATGTTCACAAAGTCCATAATTATACCAACTACACTCCTGGACCACAGCCCCCCCCCGCCAGAAATAGAAATCAATACTAAGAAGATTGCTCAAAACCATAAAGTGATAGGAAAATTAAACAACCAGCTTCTGAATGACATTTGGGTAAATGATGACATTAAGGCAAAAGTCAAGAAGTTTTTGAAACAAATTAGAACAAAGCTAAAACATACCAGATTCTCTCAGACACAGCTAAAGCAATGTTAAGAGGAAAGTTTATAGGACTAAAAGCTTACATCAAAAATTTAGAAAAATATTAAATTAACAACCTAACATTACACCTAGAGTAACTAAAGAAAAATAAACAAGAGCAAACCAACCCCAAAGCTAGCAGAAGACAAGAAATAACCCAAATCAGAGCTGAACTGAATGAAGTTGAGATAAAAAAAAAAAAAACATACAAAACATCAACAAATCCAGGAGCTTGTTCTTTGAAAGCATAGGTAACAATGATAAACCACTGTCAAGACTAATAAAGAAAAAAGAGGGAATGTCCAAATAAACACAATCAGAAATGACAAATGGGACATGACCACTAACCCCACAGAAATACAAAAAAAACAAAAAAAAATCCATAGATACTATGAACACCTCTGTGCACACAAACTAGAAATCCTAAAAGAAATGGATAAATTCCTGGAAACATACAACCTCTCAATATTAAATCAGGAAAAAATGGAAACTAAACAGACCAACAATGAGTTTTAAAATTTAATTAGATATTAAAAAAAACCCTACCAACCAGAAAAAGCCCAGGATCAGATGTATTCATAGCCAAATTCTACCCCATGTACAAAGAAGAGCTGGTACCATTCCTACAGAAGCTATTCCAAAAAATTGAGGAGGGACTGGTCCTGAGCTCATTCTATGAGGTCAGCATCATCCTGATACCCAAACCTGGCAGAAATACAAAAAATAAAAATAAAACTTTAGGCCAATATTTCTGATGAAGATAATGGCAAAAATCCACAATAAAATACTAGCATTCTGAATCCAGCAGCTAATGTACTATGATCAACAAGTAGGCTTTATCCCTGGGATGCAAGGTTGGTTCAACATAAATAAATTGATAAATGTGATTCACCATCTAAACAGAACTAAAGCAAAACACACTGGATCATCTCAATAGATGCATAAAAGGCTTTTGATAATATTCAAAATTCCTTCATGTTAAAAATCCCTCAACAAAGTAGGCATCCTAGGAACATACCTCAAAATAATAAGATCCATCTATGACAAACCGACAGACAACATGATGATACTGAATAAACAAAAGCTGGAAGCATTTCCCTTGAGAACCTGAACAAGACAAGATGGCTTTCTCACCACTCCTATTCAATATAGTACTACAAGTCCTGGCAATCAGGCAAGAGAAGAAATTTAAAAAGGCATCCAAATAGAAAGAGAGGAAGTCAAAATATCCCTGTTTGCAGACAGTATGAGTCACATAGAAAACTCTGTGGTCTCTGCCCAAAAGTTCCTTGACCTGATAAACAACTTCAGGCAAGAGAAGAAATAAAAAAGACATCCAAATAAGATGAGAGGAAGTGAAACTATTCCTGTTTGCAGAAAATATGATTTTATACCTAAAAAACCCCATGGTCTCTGCCAAAAAGCTCCGTAATCTGATAAACAACTCAGCAAAGTTTCAGGATACAAAATCAATGCACAAAAATCAGTAGCATTTCGATACACCAACAACATCCAAGCTGAGAGCCAAATCAAGAACACAATCCCATTCACAATAGCCACAAATAAAATAAAATACCTAGGAATACAGCTAAGTAGGAGGCAAAAGGATCTGTATAACAAGAATTGCAAATCACTTCTCAAAGAAATCAGAGAAGACACCAACAAATGGAAAAACATTCCATGCTCATAAGGATAGGAAGAATCAATGTTGTTAAAATGGCCATACTGCACAAAGAAACTCATAGATATGATGCTCTTCCTGTCAAACTACCAATGACACTCTTCACAGAAATAGAAAAAACTCTTTTACTTTGGGAGGCCGAGGCGGGCAGATCACGAAGTCAGGAGATCAAGACCATCCTGGCTAACACAGTGAAACCTTGTCTCTACTAAAAAAAATAAATCAGCCGGGCGTGATGGTGGGTGCCTGTAGTCCCAGCTGCTAGGGAGGCTGAGGCAGGAGAATGGCGTGAATCCATGAGGCGGAGCTTGCAGTGAGCCGAGATTGCGCCACTGCACTCCAGCCTGGGTGACAGAGCAAGACTCTGTCTCCAAAAACAAAAAAAGAAAACAAAAAAGAAAAGAAAAAACTCTTTTAAAATTCATATGGAACCAAAAAAGAGCCTGAATATCAAAGGCAGTCCTAACCAAAAAGAACAAAGCAGGAGGCATCACATTACCTGACTTCAATCTATACCACAGGAGTACAGTAATAGAAATAGCATGGTACTGGTAAAAAAACAAATACACAGACCAGCGAAATAGAATACAGAGTCCACAAATAATGCCACACCCCTCATCTTCACAGATCCACAAATAATGTCACAACTATCTGATGTTCGACAAAGTTGACAAAAAACAAGAAATGGAGAAAAGACTCTGTATTAGTTCATTTTCACACTGCTATAAAGACATACCCAAGACTGCATAATTTATTTAAAAAGTAGGTTTAACTGACTCACAGTTCCTCATCGCTGGGGAGGCATCAGGAAATTTACAATCATGGTGGAAAGGGAAGAGGCACATCTTACATGGCAGCAGGCAAGAGAGCGAGTGTGTGAAGGAGGAACTGTCAGACACTTATAAAACCATCAGATCTCATGAGAACTCACTTGCTATCATGAGAACAGCATGGGGGACACCACCCCCATAATCTAATCACTTCCCACCAGGTCTCTCCCTTGACATATGGGGATTATGAGGATTACAATTCAAAATGAGATTTGGGTGAGGACACAAAGCCTAACCATATTAGACTATTCAATAGATGGTGCTGGGATAACTGGCTAACCATATGCAGAGATTAAAACTGGACCTCTTTCTTACACCATATATAAAAATCAACTCAAGATGGATTAAAGACTTAAATGTAAAACTCAAAACTATATAAACCCTGGAAGATAATCCAGGAGATACCATTCTGGACAGAGGTCCTGGCAAAGATTTCATGACAAAGATGACAAAACAAATTGCAACAAAACCAAAAATTGACAAATAGGACCTAATTAAACTAAAAAGCTTCTGCAAGCAAAGGAAACTATTAACAGAGTAAACAGACAACCTACAGAATGGAAGAAAATATTTGCAAACTGTATATTCTACAAAGGTCTAATATCCAGCATCTATAAGGAACTTAAACAAATGAAGAAGCAAAAACAAACAATCCCACTGAAAAGTGGGCAAAGGAGATATACCTAATGCTAGATGACCAGTTAGTGGGTGCAGTGCACCAGCATGGCACACGTATACATATGTAACTAACCTGCACATTGTGCACATGTACCCTAAAACTTAAATAATAAAAAAAAAAAGTGGGCAAAGGACATGAACAAACATTTTCAAAAGAAGATATATACATGGCCAATAAGCATAAAAAAAATGTTCAACATCATTTATCACAGAAATGGAAATCAAAACCAAAATGAGATACAATCTCACACCAGCCAGAATGGTTATTATTAAAAAGTCAAAAAAAAAAAAAACCCAGATGCTGGCAAGATTGTGTAGAAAAAGGCATGCTTATACACTGATGGTGGGAATATAAACTAGTTCAGCCACTGTGGAAAGTAGGGTAGCAGTTTTTCAGAGAGCTTAAAACAGAATTACTCTTCCACCCAGAAATCCCATTATTGGGTATATACCCAAAGGAATATAAATAATTCTGTTAATACCATAAGGACACACATATGTATATGTTCATCACAGCACTACTCATAAGAGCAAAGACACGGAATCAACCTAAATGCCCGTCAATGGTAGACTGGATACAGAAAATGTGGTACATATACACCATGGAATACTACACAGGCAGAGAAAAAGAATGAGATCATGTCCTTTGCAGCTGCATGGATGGATCTGGAGGCCATTATTCTATGTGAACTAACAGGGGAAGAGACAATAAAGTACTTCATGTTCTGAGTTATAAGTGGGAGTTAAACACTGAGCACACATGGACACAAACAGGGGAACAACAGACACCTGGGCCTGCTTGAGGATGTATGGTGGGAAGAGAGAGGAGGTAAAGAAACTAGTTATCAGGTACTATGCTTATTAAATGGGTGATGAAATAATGTATTTACCAAACCCCTGTGTCACACAATTTACCTATATAACATACCTGCACATATACCACTGAATCCAAAATAATTGTTTAAAAAATTATACATTCTGTGCTATCCTGTTATAGCAGCACAAAATAAATGAAGACAACTGGAAACCCTAAGCTAAAGAAAGCTTCTCTTGCTGGTCATAGACTTCAAGGTCAAAATAGTTACCAGATAAAAAGGGGGTGAGCACATATTGATGAAAATTACAATTTTCCAGGAAGATAAAGTAATTATAATGTTTAAGCTTATATGGGCACATATTAACATTTATTCAGCATATATAAAGCAAAAATCTATAGGCTACAATGAAATTGTAACAAATCTACCATTATAGTAAGAAATTTAAACAGACCTATCTCAGGTATTGACATGAAAAGCAGATAAAAACTAGCAATGTTATAGAAATTGTAAACACAATGAATATGAATGTCCTAATAAACATATTAAGAACATTTATCCAATTATTGGATAATTCTGGATAATTCTTTTTGACATGCAAGGAACATTTTCACAAATTTATCACATACTAGGCCAAAAAGTCTTTAAATATTTCCAAAAGTACCACAGACTACCTTCTCTCACAAGAAGGAAAATAATGTAGCTATTAGTAATAAAAGGAAAATTAAGACAATTTCATACATTTTACAGTTTAAAAGCAAACTTCTAAATACCTCCTAGGTCAAAGAATACTTTATAATAGAAAGTAAAAAAATACTTAGAACTAAATGATAATGAGAATATAAGATAAGTTACGTGGGCTGCAGTTAGAGTACCAGAAAACTTCAGTGCCCTACAACTACTTAAGAAGTCAAATCAATATTTTAAAAGCCTCCTCATAAATAGAACACCAAATACAAATAGTTCTATAAGAAAATATACCAAATGTTATCATCAAATTTTAATTGTATATAAACTTTTTCATAAGTATAACAAAGAGGAAACTTTCCTTAACTCTTTTAAAGCAGTCATTTTTAGCCTCGATAGCTAATGCAGATATGAGTATAAAAAAGGGGGAACTTTCCAAACAATTAGATGCAAAAATCTTAAACTATTTAGAAACTGATTACAACTTTGTATTTTAAAAAAGACATTATGACCAAGGCACATCAGTTCCAGGAATAGAATATATCCTTATGATCTTTATATCTTCCAGCTTCCATCATTTGTGTAGAAAATTCAGTTATTAGTCTTTTATTGCTATTATGAAAGCAATGTTGGTTTTTTTGGGTGCTTTAAATAATTGGTCCTTGTCCTTGGCTTTCAGCAGTTCACTATGAGCCAAAATGGGATTTATTTTGCATATATCTTTTCTAGTTTCTTCAGAATTTCTTGATTTTGTGGGTTAGTTTTAGAAAGTTTTTGGTTATTATCTCTTCAAATATTCCTTCTTCCCCTATTCCTTGTCTCCATTCTTTCTGATACTTCAATTACATGCATGTTACACATTTTAAAAACTATGTCTTATATGTATTTTATGCTCTTTTTTGCATTTATCTTTTCTTTTTTTGTGTGCTTCAGTTAGCATATTTACTCCTGGGAGGGGAATACCTGAAGGCTTGTGCCTTATTTCTCCTGAACTTCACCCCATGTGCCTTTTCTCTTTGTTTATTATGATCTGTGTCTTTTTGTTATAATAAACCGTGACCATCAATATAACCACTTCTAAGTCCTGAGAGTCCTTCTAGTAGGTCATCAAGCTTGAGGAGGTTCTCAGAGACTCCCAACATGACAATACTTACAAAAGCAACAAAACTAAAAAGTATCCTAGAATATATCTAAAAAAAAGATGTGTGATACCTCTAGACAAAAAATCATGAACTTTTCATAAAAACATTAAACAATAATAAAGATATTTCTTTATCTTTATTTTGCAGATAAAATAACACAGATATTTCACATTCATGGATAAGAAAACTCAGTCCTAACAACGTCAAACTGAAAAGTTTTTTATGGAAAATTTTGATCAAAATCCTAGCAGAATTTTAAATAAACTTCATGATTCTGAGTTTCATATAGAAAAACAAAGGGCTGAGAATAGAATAACTGAAAGGATTAATATGTTGGGGGAATTTGGCACACCAAATATCAAGAGTTATTATAATCCAATAGCAATTAAGGTGGGAAGATATTGATGTGAGGAAGGATAAATTGTTTAATGGAGCAAGAATTGAGGACTCACATATATATGGAAGATAATTCTAATTTGATTAATAATTTAAATGTAAAAGTCAAAACTTCAAAATTTTTAAAAGAAAATATTAGAATGTTTGTAGAGAAGGGTTTCTAAATAAACATCTAAAACATAATTCATAAAGAAAAAGTTGATAAGTCTACTTCATGAAAATGAAAAACTTGTGTTCATCACAGTACAGCAAGAGAGTAACAATGTGAACCATAATGCCACACCTATGATTAACAAAGAACCGGTTTCCAGAATGCATAAACAACCACTAGAACTATGTAAAATCAGTTAGAAGATAGCCATCCCAATAGATGAAATGGGCAACAAAAGAACAGACATTTCACAATGAACATATGAATTTATGACCAATCTCATTATTAACCAGAGAAATGCATGACAGTGAGATACCATTTCATAACAATGAAAAAATTAAATTACCTAAAATAAGATGTTCTAGAGAAGATGTAGATCAATAGGAACACATTTCTGGTGGAAGAGTAAATTGGAAAGCCACTCTGGAGAACAGTTTCATGATAATATGTCAGGTTGAACATTTGAATACTCTAACACTCAACAATTCCACTATTAGGTATATAGCCTATAGAATCCTTGTACTTGTGTACCAGGAGTCATATATGAGTCTTCCTTGCCAGACTGTGCATAATAATGAAAATTTGGATCAATGTAAATATTCATTGATTGGAAAATAGATATATAACTGGAGTTATAACTTGCAGTATCACATGATGGAATATCACAGAGCTATATCCACCAACATGGATGATTCTTAGAAAGCTAATTTTGCATGGAAAAAAAGGTTACATCCATGGTGACTACAAACAAATATAATAAAGCTCAAAACAAGCGAAATGAAACCATCTATTGTTTAGGCATAAATACACAAATGGATAAGCATTTCTAAAGGAAAGAATTGATAAACACAAAATATGCAATGATTGTTACCCCAGGTAAAGGGAGAAAAATGCATCTGGACACAAATACACAAGATCACCATTAAGGTTCTTTTCCTTTTGCTGGTTGGAAAATACGTAAGTGTTCATTATAACGTTATGTTCTAAATTGTACATGTGTTTTTATATATACTCTCTTTTTAGTTGGATATATTTAAAATAAATGAAGCAAAGTATTCTCATAACAACAATTAAAACGATTAAATGTAGCTAGTTTTTACAATAATGAACAAATCTCCATAACAAATAACTACATTATGAATTAGGGAAATGTCTATGTTTCTATTGTCTCATTTATTTTGTACCATTATGATATTCTGACTTATTTTTTTAAGTTTTATTTTTAATTTCTGTTTCTCCAATTCACCAATCCTTTCATGTTCTGACACTTATAATTATGGCCTAAGATGTATTTCATTTACAAACTATTATTCTTCCAGATAGAAATATATGTGCAAATTGCCTTCCAAATTACTGTTCAGACATTTTTCATAATCTGTTCACTAACTTTGAAGCTTGCATTATTTAAGTGCCTTAAGCCAAAGACTTTTTTTTGGCAAAGTCTTTTATAACAAAAGATAGCTTTATCAAGCAAAACAATTACAAGGATCCAAGGCTCAAAGACATAACCAGATAAGTCTGTTGATGTCATTGCCTGGCGCCCCCCGCAAGTGACAACAGACTTCACAAATGAGATAGTGGGTGGTTCCTAAGCACTACTTCCAAACTCCCTCCCACATGACAGGATTTAGTTATTTGCCGAGGAAGATATGCAGTAAAATATTAAAGTCACATGGGGCCAGGTGCGGTGGCTCATTCCTGTAATCCCAGCTCTTTGGGAGGCCAAGGCAGGCAGATCACTGAAGGTTAGAAATTTGAGACCAGCCTGGCTAACATGGTGAAAACCCATTTCTACTAAAAATACAAAATTAACCACGTGTGGTGGCAGGCTACTCGGGAAGCTGAGGCAGGAGAATCACTTGAACCCGGGAGGTGGAGATTGCAGTGAGCAGAGATCACGCCACTGCACTCCAGCCTGGGTGACAGAGCAAAACTCCATCTCAAAAAAAAAAAAGAAAAAAAAAGTCACACGGATACATTCATTTTTTTTAGAACACATACACATATCTAAGCTGACTCAGTGACTTCCCACTTTGCTACATAAGACAGGAAAAAATTTTAAGTAATACTCACAATAAGATCTCTTTGTGATTTGATGTTTCGCAAAAGATTCAGGGAAGGAAGCTATTATAAGAAGCTTTGTCTGAAGAGTGGTCACTGGGAGGCTCTGCAATTCACCAAGAACACCTGCTTCAGTGACCCTGATTCAATTTACTCACTGGCTCTCTAACTAGAAACAGATGCTGAGATTGCAGGAGTCACGCAGCAGATGCACTCGCTACTACTCTTAAGCTTTCTGAAAGAACAAGAGTTCAGACACTTGTCCTTCTTTGAATTACTGTCTTGTTTGGCATAATAATTATTTAGCAAAATCATCAGGGTAGTATAATATCCTAATATTTGGCTATTCAGCAAGATACATGGCAGTGTGCCAGGGATATAAAAACCCACAGAATAAACATAGCACATTATCCAGGAGTTTTAACTTCACGCCAAAATTTGGAGGTAAATATTTTCATAATTTAATCTGAAAGACATTTAAATTATTTTTGCAGTAAAACAAATACATTGTGGAAGGGTAGTCACAATTTGCATGCTTTTTAAAAGTGAACATTTCAGGTTTTAAACAAATTTCACATTTTTATCCAATCTCCTTGGTGATGTGTTTCTAGAACCCTTAAGACATCTTTTATGGTTACTTCTTGGGCTTTGATGGAAGAAGTTCAAGACTTGCTTCCCTAAATTATTCCAGGATTAGAAGAGACTAGAATTTTCTCAGGGATGTATCTGTCTCAGAACATAAAGGGAAGGGCCAGAGCACCCCAGAGGGTTGACCCTAATCGAGATCAACTTGCTACTTACTGTAAAATAAGTGTTAGGTTCTTTCTTTTTCTTCACTAGTAATCATTTCACTTCCAAAAGGCTGTGCACCTTTGCTGATGAAAAATTAGCAGGAGTTCAGAGAGAAGCTTTTTACTTGAGTGGGCATGGAGAAAAGGAAGTCTTTTTTATTCATTGAGGTCATGACATTAACAGCTCTTCTTAGCAACTGCATCATTCCACAGAGACGTGGGCCTTTGAGAGGTGGGCAAGGCAATCAGTGAAATATTCTGTGTGGAGAGAGGGGTGGTTGGTTTCAATAGGGTAGAGATAAGGAAAGAGTTTATTTGGGAGAATCAAAGGTTATCACATGGCAGAGAATAGGGAGATATGGTCAGTAATTGGTCAGTGTCAGGAACAGGTGACAAAGATGAATTGCAACCAACTATAGACCAATGGATAGAGAAGACTGGCATACTGAAAGAGGAGAACTAGCAAATTATTCAGGGCAAATAAAAATGGTTTGGGGCCAAGGTTGAAGTAGTGGTGCCTGTGTCTCAGTTTCCTCATCTATAAAAATGAATAATACCACCTTTCAGGACCAGGGCCATGTGGGTTTAAAGAGTTAATTCAAGTCATCTGAGACAGTGTCTGGTATCAAGGAGACACTCCATTAATGGCAGTGACTGTTATCATTATTGCTATTTACTTGTATTAAACCAATGTAGACCTCTATGTGGCAAAATAAACCCAAGTATTTACTGATTCATGCAGTCAAAAGTGTGGAAATTCAACATTCAATAAGACACTACCTGTGAGCCACTAGCGTGCTCTGTATAAAATCCTCTGCAGTAGGGACCAGTTTACCAAGTCTTGCACAGCATAGTCTGCAGCCACAAACACAAAAACCAGAAGATGGTTTCTTCTCCTTTCTTCTTCTCACCTGCTCAGTCTGTAAGAGACTTCCAGCAATCACCCCTACTCACCCCTAGGGCATTATATATATTATTCCTCATAATTTCCAAATACCTAACAATGATTTTATCTACAACAAAGTCTCCTATTTACTAAGTTACCTACCCATTAACTATACAGCCTTGTAATCTCCTTGCCGAGCTGAAGGGCTGCTGCATTTCTAATGGCTCACACCTGCTTTGCATTTGTTTCCAGTTTCAGATCATGTCACTCTTTCGATATTTTCCTCCAGTCACAAGGATGGCTTTCTAAGCCCAGATTTGTGAGCAAAATGTTCTTAGGCCAGTACTTCTTGAACTATAATGTGCATAATAATTACATGGAGATCTAGTTAAAATGCAAATTGTGATGCAATAGATCTAGAGTAGGGCCTGCAAGTCTGCAGTTCTAACAAGCTCTGTGGGGATGTTGATACTGCTGGTCCTCAGATGACAGTTTGAAGGACGAGGCCCTATACTATAAGAAAGCAGGGTGCACTGTGACTGCTTACTCACTTTTTGCATTTTACAACATCAGGGAGCAGCTCAGCAAAGCGCCTCCATTGGTCCCCCAAAAGAGTCCTAGCTAGTTGTAATGTTTAATGAGTATTTAAAGACCCCAAAGTCCCCGCAAACTCATGCTGCAGTGGTTTCTGGATGCACACTGGGTCGGTTCAATCAGTGTGTATGAGGATTTTGCTAATTGCTGAGGTCAGCTCTCATACCTGTTTACAGGGAAAATGGCATGTATATTTTATAAAAGCACATTGAATTATGTATCTGCAATTACAAAAGATTAAAGAGAAAGTCAACTCCAAAGAAAATTGTTTGTTAGCTGCTAAGAATTTAGTTGACTCCTATCCTCATTCTTCATCTCTTTTATCTTTCTGGAAAACTTGCCCAGCCAACCACAAAATGACCCTGTGATAATCAGCTCTCAACAGGGCAGGGAGACAAGCATTCCCCTCTGTACAAAAATATCCTTTGTTGCAAAGGTATTTATTTGAAATCTGTCTTTGCTGTTTTCACGTCAACCCTGAAGTTATCTTCCAGAAGAGTGTATGTACATTTTAATCAGCATTATCTCAAGAGGAAATGCTGTACTCTAATTAATGGTTCAAGCAATTGTGCTAAGCATAACAATTGCTTGACAGTCATAGCTTGTGTTAACTGTATAATTGCTGTTTGTGCCTTGCTTATTCTAAAGTCATATTATTATTATCTCCAGATAGTCAGCATTTACTTCCAGCATTCAGAGCATAAGCAAAGTGGTGCCATACAAGCCAGCAATATTTTTTAATATGCTGCATTGCAGCATCTCAACTACCAGTGCAGGGAGGGCGTGGTCATGCCTGCTTGGTGTTTGCTCTGTGTAACAGAGATTAAGATGATGACAGGTTTCATTTTTTGATGCTTTAGAGAATTGTAACATATTAAAGGAAAAACATGGAGTGTCCAATATATTCTGTAAGACACAAGATTTGCCCTATCTCCATTCTTATTCTCTTTATATTTCAGCCTCACCTGAGATAAACTACCTATAGCGTCTACTAAATATACATGCAGAAAGAATATTGAAACATAAAACATCAGAAGGAAATATTACTTTCCAGTGTTGTACTCAGCCCTATTGGAACTTGAGGCAAAAGGTTATTCAGTAACACTGACACTGTCTTTAAAATTGTGACTCCTTCCTCCCTCCTTTCCTCCCTCCCTCTCTTCCTTCCTCCCTCCCTCCTTCCCTCCTTCCCTCCCTCTCTCTTTCCCTCTCTCTTTCTTTCCTTCTTTCTTTTTTCTTTCTTTCTTTCTTTCCTTCTTTCTTTTTTCTTTCTCTTTCTTTCTTTTTCTTCTTTCTTTCTTTTTCTTTCTCTCTCTTTCTTCTTTCTTTCTCTTTCCCTTTCTTTCTTTCCTTCCTTACTTCCTTCCTTCTTCTTTCTTTCTTGACACACTTTCACTCTGTTGCCCAGGCTGGAGTGCAGTGACCTGACTTCAGCTCACTGCAAGCTCCGCCTCTCAGGTTCAAGCCATTCTACTGCCTCAGCCTCCTGAGTAGCTGGGATTACAGGTGCATGCCACCACACCCAGCTAATTTTTGTATATTTATTAAATATGGGGGTTTTGCCGTGTTGGCCAGGCTGGTCTTGAACTCCTGACCAAAAGTGATCCGCCCACCTCAGCCTCCGAAAGTGCTGGGATTACAGGCAGGAGCAAGCACGCCCAGCCTGTGATATTTTTCTATGGATTTTGATTTTTTAAAAATCACGTTAAAATATTATCTTGATCATTGAGTTTTTCCCCCTTAAATTTTGTGCTCAAGATGAGTGCCTCACCTGATTCTTGGCCTTGTCATGAGAGAGGTGATAATCTATTTAACAGCCAAGAAAAGAAGACTTCTGAAGAAAAGACTGAGTTAATGTCACTATGTATTGGGAAAAAAGAGAAAAACTGGCAGGTTGGGTTTCCATGAGTTGGAAATCAAAGCTAATAGGATGTGGATGTTTGTGCTGATTCTTGCAGCTGCAGTGAGCAGAGGAAATGTTCTGAGCACTTTCTCAAAAGGTTCTTCAGTATTTTAACTTAAAATCGTCTTACAAAAGAAAAGCCTTTGTTGTGTTTATTTGGGGTCTATTTCATTTAATACGTCTTCTGTATAGTGATTTGTAACTTTTATCAAAGTTGAACTTTTAATGCACATGTTACTTTCAGACCAAAGTCTTTATCCTGGAAGGTGTAGCCTCTTTTTTCATTTTTATCTTGAAATGCCCCTTGGCACAAGCTTAGTTAGGAAGTTGAGTTCAGTGGAGAAAGGACATATAGTTGATATTATACTGGTAAGCCAAGCTCTAAGTTCACCAAGTCTGTTTTTTTCATGTTAAATTGCAGGAGTAGTATTTGCCACATATACCTTATTGGATTGTTTTCAAAGTAATGCACAGGAAGTTGCTTTGTAAAAAATGACCACCATATTCATTATTATGAGTTGACTATGAATTTACTAAAGAGTACCTAGAAAGCACTCATCTAGATTAGTCCATATGTAGTAAATTGTAATTAAGGAATACATACAGTTGCAATAAATGTGTATGATTTTATGTACCATCTCTCACTACCTTCTAGTATAGCTAATTCATATCTGGCATCAGTTTAGTGACCAAGACACCCTCTCCCTTTGCTTGGATTATTGCAATGCCTTCCTGCCTGGTCTGCCTAGATCCACCCTTGATATAAACAGCCCCAGCCCCTTACCCCCAACCCCCACTCCTGCTTACATATATTCTCAACCTAGCCACCAAATTATTTTTTTTAATATAAGTCAAGTCATATTACTCTTCTGCCCAACCACCCCCAATGGTTTTCCTTCTCACTAACCATAAAAACCAAATGTCTTATAATGGGCTCTAAGACCCTTCAGAATTTTGCCTTCATCACGTCTCCATATTTATCTTCCATCATTGACTTGTTTCCTACATTCCTGCCACATCGGACTCTTCATTATTTCTTGTCCTGGCCTCCCCTTGAGCAAATTAAATTCTCAAAGCTTCAGCTTCCTTATCTGTAAAATAGGCATAAAAATAGTAATAACTATAGAGGATTTTTTTCAGGATTAAATTAGTTAAAATGCTTAGAACAATATTTATACATAGTGTTAAAATGTCAATATTATATTATCATGTTTTATTACCCTCATCTGATTTTTTGCAAAGTCTCTAATGATTTGACTCCTGAATTAACAATAATCTCTGAAAAGTGTCAGAGGCGTTTGAACCAGAGCAACTCCATCTTGAATAGAAGCTGGTTAAATATGGTTGAAACCTACTGGGCTGCATTCCCAGATGATTAAGGCATTCTAAGTCACAGGATGAGATAGGAGGTCGGCACAAGATAAAGGTCATAAAGACCTTGCTGATAAAACAGGTTGCAGTAAAGGAGATGGCTAAAACCCACCAAAACCAAGATGGCAATGAAAGTGTCCTCCGGTCGTCCTCACTGCTACACTCCCACCAGCGTCATGACAGTTTACAAATGCCATGGCAAGTTACCCCATATGGCCTAAAAAGGAAGGGCATGAATAATCCATCCCTTGTTTAGCATATCATCAAGAAATAACCATAAAAATGGGCAACCAGCAGCCGTCGTGGATGCTGTCTATGGAGTAGCCATTCTTTTATTTCTTTACTTTCTTAAGAAACTTGCTTTCACTTTACTCTACGGACTCGCCCTGAACTCTTTCTTGTGAGAGATCCAAGAACCTTCTCTTGGGGTCTGGATCCTGGATTGGGACCCCTTTCCTGTAGCTGAACGGTCACATTACTTTGTTGCTTATTCATATGTTTAAGCATCTTTAAGATCCTCACTGCAGAGAAATAAAGCTCAGAACTTCAAACACTATAAGTATTCCCAGGCCCTTGCTGCTATGTCTTAGATATTTACAGCTTCCCCTGAATTCTTTTTTCTTTATCCTTTGTTTTGGGGAAGGTTGTTTTATGTTTTTCTATTCTCACTTATGTTATTTCTCTCCATTTCAGTTTAATATTATTTTTCATTTTTCCTTAATATTCATAATTCAGTTTTCCCCCACACTTGGCACCCTACCCTCTACCCTCTGTCTTCAATTCTTTCCACAATTTTTGCTCCTTCCCTTTTTGCTGTCTCAAGTGAGAACATAGGCACATTTATTTAACCCCACTGGAAATCCTGTGTTTTTGTAGGAAAAGACTTGCTTTCTTGGCAGTGCTAAAAATAAAGTAATTACTGAAGGAATGCATGATGGGGCCAGTTAGTAACCTGATAAATGGAACTTGGATACAAAGCAGAGATGAATAAAAAGACTCACCTGGTCCAGGATACCAGATTAAAATGAGCCCTGCAGCAAGGCTGACTTGATTATGAGCTCCAAACCAGGAGGCTTTTCTTTCCTCAGTCTAGGAGGCAGGAGTAAGCCTGACAGTGGCAAGAAAGTATCCTCAAGAGTGGGCTAGGGAGGGATGGGGTAAGTTGTGCTGGTAAGGACACCGTGGGAGCAGTGAGCCAGTACATTCCATTCTTACATTTTTTGGCTTTAAAAAACGGGAGGACAGAGCTATATTACTCCATTTCTATTTTGTGAAAAAGTGTAAGCTTAATAATTTTAAAACTCAAGGCTACGTTTGATTTTTCCAAAGCACAATTAAATAAAAAATAGCTCCCTCAGTGGCTTATACCTATAAGAAGCCAAATGGTTTGGATAAAAATACTATTCCCAAGTCACCAGCATCAGCCTGTATAAATAAAATTATTAGGACAGGCAAAGCAATTCAGAGGAAAGAGCATCGCTTGGGGGTAAAATGTTTAAAGAATACTGTGAATTTCACTGTCACAAATTCAAATAAAGTGAGAGTGGAATTCACAGTATTTAAGGAATCAATCCTTGCTGCTTCTGTTTATGAAGCCGAGCTTCGGTTTTCTTGCTCTGACAATGGGCATAGTGATTACCTCAAGGGTTGCTGTAGGAGTTAGATGAGATATCTATAATGTAGGAAAGGTGTTTACTACAATGTAACTCATGGATAGGGGCCTATATTGGTTTTCCATTGCTGTGTAACAAATTTCCATAAACTTAGTGGCTTAAAACAACAGACATTTATTATCTTTCTTTTCTGTCAGAGGTCCAGGCAACTGAGTGGTTGATATCTCTGTTCAGGGTCTCACGAGGCTGAAATCAAGGTGTCAGTTAGCTGCATTCCCCTCTAGAGACTTGACTAGGGAAGGATTCTTTTCCAAATTCCTTCAAGTTGTTGGTAGAACTGTTTCTTGCTAGCTTCAATTAGGGATGGATCTCAGCAACTAGTGACCACTCTCAAGTCTTTATTATATGGCCCCTTTTATACTCAAAACCAGCAACAGAGAATTCCCCCTCACATCAAATCCCTCTCACACTTTCAATCTCTATGACTCAGAAACGGGCTCACCTGGCTAGGTCAGACCTACCAGAATATTCTCCATTTTGGCTAGCTCACAGTCGCCTGATGAGCAATGTAATCATAGCAGTGGTATCATACACACAGGTCTGCCTGCACTCAAAGGAGAGTGATTATCAAGGAATGCACACCAGGGGCGGCAGGAATCTGTCAGCTATCTTAGAATTCTGCCTGCCACCATTTCCATTAAGTGATTGTTGTCGTTTGTTACTGAGGCATAGATGAAGTAGCACTTATGCAGGAAAAAAACCACTAGTCAATCAGAATTTCAAGTTGTATGATGAGGTATTCCATAGAAATTAAACATGCGTATAACAGATTCTCATAGGTCAGGACACATGAAAAAGTTAAGGAAAGGATGAGGACTCCTTAATTTAGAGGGACGTCTGAAAGGTGACTTAATGATGACCCAACACTATATGTGAACTCATGTTTGGCTTCAAAAGCACTGTGGGCAGAAAAGGAGAAAACGTTTAATCTAGAGTACACAGTTATGGCATTATCTGGAGGGAAGGATAAAGCTACAAGATTGTTAAAACTAAAATTTGTTGCCAAGGGAACCATTCGAGCTCTGTCTGGAGATCTTCTAAATGAGAGTAAATTATTCTGTACTTGAGGTGGTTTGGGCACTGTCCTCCCTGAAGCCAATGTAGAGATAAAGTGTTGTTTTCACTCCTTCTAGTCCTGTGATTCTGCGTCTAAGGAGGCAAACCACCTATTGAATCAGTGCTCACCACAGGCTCCATTGCAGCATTGAACTGTGTCTGTGAGAAAGAATAAGGTTAAGTCAGGATTCCTTGATTAAGACGAGTTAATATAAACACTGAAAATCCAGTGTGCTGCCAGCATAGCTTTTGGCAGCATCAACACAGAGAAGAAAGAGCTGTAACAGAATAACAGCAAAATAACTTTGAGTCCTTCCCTCTCCTCCACCCACCAAATCCCATTTGGTGATATGAGAATCTAAATTGCTCAGTGCTTGGATGTTTGGCTGTCACATGTCATTGTTGTGTTGAACCTTCCCAGGCATGTACAGAGCTCACTGCTCAGGAGATTAATGTTCAAAAGCCAAAATGCTTGACCAAACTTGAAATCTATTTGTGGAATTTACTGTTTCATTATTGAACCATGAAAAAATAAATTCAGCAAATATAGTCCTAATACTCCAGCTCATCATGAAATGTCTCTTAATTTCTTGACGTGTCCATGAGTTAGAGACAGCTGAGAAAGGTTTCATTATCTTTGTCTACTTACATACATTCTTTCTCATTTCTTTTTCTTTTTAAAATCTAAGGCTTTTTTTACTTGAGAAAGGAGTTGTTCCGATTACCGTCAGTTTCTCTGGCTGATGTGATTTTCTCATCAGAAGCCTCGAACCCTTCTCCTTTTAACTTGATAGCAAAGAGAAATCATGATAGCTTCTTTTGACATCACTTTACACAAAAACAAACAAAACAAAACAAAATTATCATAAACTGGTAGAACAAGAAGACAGCATGTAGGGAACAAAACAACCATGTTCTTGATTCTAATGAGATACATGATTTACTCCTACCATGGAAAATTCAAATATCTACCCTTGAACTTCAACAAGCATTTATGACTTGTTGATCTACTTATAGAGCTAAATGATTATTTTGCAAAACATCATCTCTGTCTTTAAGTACTCCCTACAGAAGAAAGAAATGGAACATTAGTGTAAACATGATGGTCACTAAGAACTTGTGGACACTGAAGAAAGGCTGTGGATAAATGATCCAACAATAAGAGAAAGCTTCTGAGTATGCCTCAGACCAGTGACTGACTGGGTTTTCTGGGAATATATTTTTTGGACAATGGGTCCAGGAAGACAATAATAAATATTGGAAAAACTTCCTATAGTCTATAAAATCCCTTTTATTTAGATAATCTCACTGGGAGGAAGGTAAGGAGAGGGATATTTATTGAGAGTCTGTGATAGAGAGATACACTGTGAGGTACCTTTCAGGTTCCATCTCATTAATTTCTTAAATTGACTCTAAAGAGGAATGTTACCTCAATTTTATAGATGATCTCCAAAATCCTCAAAGCTTTTAAGTAGCTTGTCACTCTGCATAAGAATTTGCCTCCAAACTTAGGGATTTTAAAGAACTTTGTTTTTCTTTTTTCTATGTCACTCAGAGTATTTGGTCAGGAAAAGAACTTGCAGTTCTCACTCATAGTCTATTTGTTGGTAGTAGCCACTGGGTCTTCAGTCCTTGGAAGTCTAGACTGGGCTGGACTTTCAAGATGGTTCACTTAATGACCGGCAGATGTGACTGGCTGTCAACTGGGACCTCACAGGGGACTGTTGACCAGAATACCTACATGTAGCCTCTATAGCATGGTGGTCTTAAGATAGCCCTACTTCTTATATGATGGCCATCCTCTCCAGATAAAGTGTTGCACAAGATCAAGTAGAAATGACCTGACCCTTCTGAGCAGCATCAGGAATTACACAGCATCGCTTCCTCCATACTCTATCGGTTGAAGTAATTAGAAGCCCACCAAGACTTCAGGGAAAGGGACATAAAAGCTATCTTTTGATGAAAGGAATGTCAAAATATTTTGGGGCCATGTTTTAAAATTACCATACTTGCTCAAAATACAACAGCAAGTAAGTGTCCACTAAAATAAAATACAACTCATAATGTATGATGGACTTTTTTAAAATTTGTAAATGGTGGAAATTGACATCAGTGAGATTAAGGCTAGAAGAACGTATACGTTTGTAAATCAAATCACAGGAAAGGGAAGATGAATATGGCTTTAGTCACGTGTGGTTCTAGGCACCACTGCAGAAGCTTTTTCCATCAACTGCATTTGATTCGCTCTGTATGTTGGCTGCATTTTATCTATTGTAGACCACTATTTTCATAATGCTCCAGCAACAGCAAATGTCATCTAAAGGAAGGAACTCCTGCTCCTTGGTTCAAATTTGACATACTGCAGAGAACAATTTTGATACCTAGTTTTTGTCACATACAATCACCTGTTCAGTCCTTATAGCAGATCCTATTTGAGTCACGTGGTTAGAACAATCCTTGGTATTATAGAAGATTCCAAGGTGAAAGGAATAGAAGGAAAAATGGGTAAAATATGGCCACTCTATAGAAATCAAGAGAATTTACAGTGAATAGTGAACTAACTACCATCTCTTTTTGCTAAGAAATGCTTTGGGACAATTTTGTAAATTTTACAAAGGAAGGAATTGGTCTTTATCTCTCAGCAAACCTTTTGTTGACCAGAGGATCCTTGGAAAACCAAATGAGGGGCTATGTGATTTATCTGATAATGAGCTAGAAATCAGAGCATATACACACATCTTCATTTATGTACCACTTTTCAAGTATATTCACATGATTATTTCATTTACACACAATAGCTAAGTGTTATAGGACAAGTTTTATCTTCATTTTATAGCTAAGAAATCTGAGACCCAGAAAGTTTAAGTGACTTAATCCCAGTTACATAGGGAATAAATGGCAGAGTTAGGACTTCAACTCAGATTCCTCCTCCTAGTCCAGTATACTTTTCACCACACCACAGACTCGCCTAATGTAAAACTTAAGTTGCATTGATGACATGATACATGGGTAAAGGTTTTCTCTACTGGAGGTTCCAACCACTTGACTATCTCATCTTAGAGTAGCTGCCTGACAAAGCATTTTGGCTTCTATAGAGTAAATTAAACATGCCCTTTTATGAATGAAATTCATAAAAGTAAATTTCCTTTGCCAAGATTATCCTTCTTAAACATCCCCTTCCGTAGACACCACTTATGGTCTCCCATTACACACAAGCTATTTTTCCTGATGCTCTCCCTCCCCCAACCCCCTTCAACAGGCCCCAGTGTGTATTGTTCCCCTCCCTGTGTCCATGTGTTCTTATTGTTCAGCTCCCACTTATAAGCAAGAACATGTGGTGTTTGGTTTTCTGTTCCTGAATTAGTTTGCTGAGGATAATTCCTCAAAGGACATAATCCTGCATCCATCCATATTCCTGCAAAGGACATAATCTTTTTCCTTTTTATGGCTGCATAGTATCACATGGTGTATATGTAACACATTTTCTTTATCAAGTCTATCATTGATGGGAATTTGGGTTGATTCCATGTCTTTTCTATTGTGAATAGTGCTGCAATGAACATATACATGCATGTATCTTTATAATAGAATGACTTATATTTCTTTGGGTATATACCCAGTAATGGTATTCTTGGGTCAAATGATATTTCTGGTTCTAGGTCTTTGAGGTGTCACCACACTGTCTTACACAGTGGTTGAACTAATTTACATTCCCACCAATGGTGTAAAAGCATACCTATCTCTCTGCAGCTTTGTCAGCATCTGTTTTTTCTTGACTTTTTAATAATTGCCATTATGACTGGCATGAGATGGTATCTCACTGTGGCTTTAATTTGCATTTATCTAATGATAAGTGATGTTGAGCTTTCTTTCATATGTGTGTTGGCCATATAAATGTCTTCTTTTGAGAAGTGTCTGTGCAGGTCTTTTGCCCCAATTTTTTTTTTTTTTTTTTTTTTTTTGAGACAGAGTCTCACTCTCTTGCCCAGGCTGGAGTGCAGTGGCGCAATCTCAGCTCACTGCAAGCTCCACCTCCCGGGTTCATGCCATTCTCCTGCCTCAGCCTCCTGAATAGCTGGGACTACAGGCGTCTGCCACCACACCCGGCTAATTTTTTGTATTTTTAGTAGAGATGGGGTTTCACTGTGCTAGCCAGGATGGTCTCGATCTCCTGACCTCATGATCCACCCACCTCGGCCTCCCAAAGTGTTGGGATTACAGGCGTGAGCCACTGCACCCAGCCTGCCCCACTTTTTAATGGGGCAACATACCAGAATCTCTGGGATGCAGCTAAAGCAGTATTAATAGGGAAATTTATAGCATTAAATGCCCACATCAAAAAGCTAGAAAGATCTCAAGTTAACATCTTAACATCACAACTAAAATGACTAGAGAACCAAGAGCAAACAAACCCCAAAGCTAGCAGAAGACAGGAAATAACCAAGATCAGAGCTGAACTAAAGGAGATATTGATTAAAAATTCCTTCAAAAAATCTATGAATCCAGGAGCTGTTTTTTTGAAAAAAATTAATAAAATAGACTTCTAGCTAGACTAATAAAGAAGAAAATAGTGAGAAATCAGATAGACACAATTAAAAAAAGATAAAGGGGATATAACCACTGACCCCACAGAAATATAGACAACCATTTGAGAATACTATAAACAGCTCTACACAAATATACTAGAAAATCTAAAAGAAATGGGTAAATTCCTGAACACATACGCCCTCCCAAGACTGAACCGGGAAGAAGCTGAATCCTTGAATAGACCAATAATGAGTTCTGAAATCAAGGTAGTAATGAATAGCCTACCACCCAAAAAAGTTCAGGACCAGAGGGATTTACAGGTAAATTCCACCAGAAGTACAAAGAGGAGCTGGTAACAGTTCTTCTGAAACTATTCCCAACTGTAGAAAAGGAGGGACAATTCCCTAACTCATTTTATGAGGCCAGCATCATCCTAATACCAAAACCTGACAGTGATACCACAAAAAAAGAAAACCCCAGGCCAATATCCCTGATGAACATCGATGCAAAAATCCTCAATAAAACACTGGGAAATCGCATCCAGCAGCACATCAAAAAGCTTATCCACCACAATCAAGTCAGTTTCATCCTCAGGATGCAAGATTGGTTCAACATATGCAAATCAATAAATGTAATTTATTACATAAACAGAACTAAAGACAAAAACCACATGTTTATCTCAATAGATGCAGAAAAGGCCTTCAATAAAATTCAACATCCTCTCATGTTAAAAACTCTCAATAAACTAGGTATTGAAGGAACATACCTCAAAATTTATTATTTTGCCATTTATGACAAACCCAAAGCCAATATTATAGTGAATGGGCAAAAACTGTAAGCATTCCCTTTGAAAAATGGCACAGGACAAAGATGCCCTCTCTCACCACTCCTACTCAACATAGTATTGGAAGTTCTGGCCAGGGCAATCAGGCACGAGAAAAAAATAAAGGGTATTCAAATAGGAAGTAAGGAAGTCAAATTGCCTTTGTTTGCAGATGACATGATCCTATATCTAGAAAACTCTATCATCTCAGCCCAAAACCTTCTTAAGCTAATAAGCAACTTCAGCAAAGTCTCAGAATACAAAATCAAAGTGCAATAATCTCAAGCATTTCTATACACTAACAACAGACAAGCAAAGAGCTAAATCATAAATGAACTCCCATTCGCAATTGCTATAAAGAGAATAAAATACCTAGGAATACAGCTAACAAGGGAAGCGAAGGATCTCATCAAGGAGAATTGCAAACCACTGCTCAAGGAAATATGAGAGGACACAAACAAATGGAAAAATATTCCATGCTCATGGATAGGAAGAATCAATACCATGAAAATGGCCATACTGACCAAAGTAATTTACAGATTCAATGCTATTCCCATCAAACTACCATTGACATTCTTCACAGAAGTAGAAAAAACTATTTTAAAGTTCGTATGGTTTTTTTTTTTTTAAGTTCATAGGGAATAAAAAAGAGTCTTTATAGCCAAAACAATCCTAAGCAAAAAGAACAAAGCTGGAGGTATCACGCTACCTGACTTCAAACTATGCTACAAAGCTACAGTAACCAAAACAGCATGGTACTAGTACAAAAACAGACACATAAACCAATGGAACAGAATAGAGACCTCAGACATAAGACCTCACATCTACAACTATCTGATCTTTGACAAACCTGACAAAAACAAGCAATGGGGAAAGGATTCCTATTTAATAAATTCCTATTTAATAAATGGGGAAAGGAGAACCAGCTAGCCATATGCAGAAAATTGGAACTGGACCCCTTTTTCACATCTTATACAAAAATTAACTAAAGATGGATTAAAGATCTAAATGTAAAACCTAAAACTATAAAAACCCCAGAAGAAAATCTAGACAACACCATTCAGGACATAGGCATGGGCAAAAATTTCATGACAAAAACATCAAAAGCAATTACAACAAAAGCAAAAATTGACAAATGGGATCTAATTAAATGAAACAACTTCTGCATAGCAAAAGAAACTATCATCAGAGTAAACAGACAACCTACAGAATGGGAGATTTTTTTTGCAAGCTATCCTTCTGACAGAGGTCTCATATCCAGAGTCTATAAGGAAATTAAATAAATTTACAAGTTTTCTTTTTTTTAATTTTTGCTTTTCTTTTTGTTTTTGTTTAATCCATGGGTGCTTATAAGAGTTTTGATTTGGTTAACATAAGCCAGACCGATTATCTTATAAACTAGGAAGTATGAAATGTTTCTCTTTTGGTATTCCAAATCTCCCTTCCTGTACTTACTTTCCTTCTCCTGTTACTGCAAGTTTATCCCTCCACTGAGAAGAAATTGCTTCAATAAAATTTGTGGTAGAAAAAGAGGATGATGATGATAGTACCTACTATTTAATCAGTGCTTACCATTTACATGTTATTTACTCAGTGCTTATTATGGGGCTGAGTTTGGCTTTAATGCATTATTTTGTTTAATCCTATCTACCCTATGAAATTGATATTGCTATTTTCCCCATTTTTTCAAATGGTAAACCTGGCACTCCCAGATTGAAAAAACCTGCAAAAAGTCCCACAGCTGGTTAGTGGTAGAACTGAAATTCAATCCCTTATTTATTGGATTCCTAAATCTATTTCCTTTGTTATTCCAATAAACATAATAATGGACTACCAAATTAATTTATTACCTGCCTTTGCAATGCTTTCTTCTTAAAAGAGGAACATCTGTAGAAGCAGTGCTTAATAGAATATTAAGAATTAGAATTGGTGTGGTTCCTAGTGTAATAGGCTAGTACAGAAAATATTTTCAAGTTGCTGAGAAAAGGCTTCCCAGAATCTCTCAAATCACAAATCACACCACGTAGAGAAATATTCTCTGCTTTCTGTGACTGAAATGGGAATTAGGAGACCCAAATAATAGGACCAGTTATGCTATTACCTCTCTAGGCTTTAAGTCTGTAATCTGTAAAATGAGGAAGGAGGAAAAGATCATCTACAGGAATTGATCCAGGTTCAAACCCCCAATCTGTGAAAGATTGATTATATGTTGAAATGAGTATAATGAATGGATCTTAAGGCTATTTGGTAAACCTAAAATCTTAGCTTCTTCTCCTTTCTAAACTCCAGTTTCTTGGGCCTCATATAAGTCTTCTTTGAGGTGAAAGATATCCTGTAAAACACAGTGTAGTCAATTTTTCAGTGAATGTCATTACAACATTACAGCCTTGATGCTAATTCATCTCCTAACCTACTTTCCCAGGACTTGGTAGTAAAGACTTAATGCTGTTTTCAGCCCTTTTCATCTTCAAAGCTCTTACTAAAATGTCTAATTAATTTTCCAAATGTCACTAAGGTAGGCACAATCCAGTGCTGCCACTCCTCTCGGATTCTCTTCATCTTTTCTTGTCAATTGTGGAATTATGGCATTAGAGGAGACCCGGAAGGCTGTTTGGTTGAAAATCATATCTGATGCTTGATTTCCACATTCTTGCCAAGTGTTTATTCAGTGTAAGGGATAATTTGGGGGTGTTCTTTCAGCCCAAGGGCTGAGAATTGCTCACTTTATCTAGAAATCATCCCACCTAAGCAGAACTCCCAGGCAGCTAGGTGAATACAACATGACTCCCCATCCAACTGCTGTTGATTGAACACCTGCAGCAAACTGAGCCCATCAGAGTGCACTCCTCCATAACAGAGAATTGGAATGAAGCTACCACAGTCTCAGTCTAGACTATTTTTTGTGACACAATTAATAACCTTGGAAGTGCTGGTACATCAACCTTCTTTTATGTAAGCTGATCAGCAAATATAGAAGTATTAAGCAGATGTCCAACAAGGAACAGAAATCCAATATGGAGAAAAGAGGTCCCTCTGAATTTCCAATCACTTTCAGCTTACTGGTTACAATCTCTGGCTGAACCTCTGCATTTATGTCAAATTAGCATCCTCACTAATACTTCCAGCCTATTGTGGAACAAGTCCAGTAATAAACAATTAGCTAAACATATATCCATTTATATATACACATATGTACATATATGCATATGTATATACAAAATATATATGTATATGTGTGTATATAGTTTAAAATCATATATAATGTCATATCTTAAAATCATGTGTGTGTGTGTGTATATATATATATATATAAAATCTTACAACTCCCTATTCTTTTCTTTCCTTCTGGGACTCTTCAGGCCCAAAGAACAACATAGAATCATAGGAGTCATGATTTTTCTCCTTCCTAGAAATGAGACAGGTTTGAAGAAGAGATAAGGGGGAAATAGCTGAGTATTTTTCTCTACTATTGCTGGCTTCCTTTGAATCTATTTCTTTCTGATAGCGTGCTTTTTTTTGCTTTATTTTCAGGATGACTATAATTCTATTATAGTCATCCCCTGCATTATTGTAATGGGAATGGTAACTACATAAACCCACAGCCTAGTTGATTTGCAAGTATCCATATAAGTAGGAAGAATAAAAATTTTAGAATAGCAATGAATGCTAATATTTTCTCATGTTTCCAGATTTATGATTTGACCTTTCTACGCAACTGAATCAATTATTGAGATTTTTAAATTGCAACAAACCATGTCTTAAAATCATGGACTGTCAGGCTAAATCAAAAGAACGTTACTTAAACTGTATGTCACTGTAAATAACCCCTTTCCGAGTCCCCTGCCTGATGTGATTCAAAAAAGACTGTCAATAAAGTGTAAAGAGTGAGTTTTCAATTAGTAGCAATGACACCTTCATAGAGCCTGGAAATTGAGTACTTAACCCATGGTTAGGTTTTGAAATGTCCTTTTTCCTGACATGAAGTGAATTGTTGTCTCCTCTATATCTGCTCTGCCATCTCTACCCCAATCTTTTCTCCGAGTGTAGCCTAAGAGGCCACTTCCCTGAGTGTAGCCAGGTCTGGGTGGTAGCCAGTTCTGAGTGGTGTCAGTGTAGGAAAGGACTGAAGAGCACGTGGGTAAAAGATGTCATGAAAGGCAGGGATGAGTGGAAGGGAGCTCTAAAGAATAAAGGCCTCTGGCATCAAACTGCAATTCAAACCTCTGTCATGGTTCTGCCTTACCCTAGAGCACCAGGGTAGGGATCAGAGTTCTCTCTGCCTACCCCTGCTCTTCCAAGGCTGTCTAAAATATGTCACCTTGTACTGCATTGGGCAGTAGAGAGATGAGCCCATTCAGTGTGAATAATAAAGTTCTTCTTAAGAAGACGAGGGATCAGAAATTCACTTTCGATGTCCCACTCAGAATAAATACACTTCATAGCTGATCTTGGCATTATGCATTTCATTTACTCACTCAGCTTATCAGAAACTGTTTTTCTTTTGTTTTTTGTTTTGTTTTGTTTTGAGACGGAGTCTCGCTCTGTCACCCAGGCGGGAGTGCAGTGGGCGATCTCTGCTCACTGCAAGCTCTGCCTCTCGGGTTCATGCCATTCTCCTGCCTCAGCCTCCTGAGTAGCTGGGACTACAGGTGTACACCACCATGCCCGGCTAATTTTTTTTGTATTTTTAGTAGAGACGGGGTTTCACCGTGTTAGCCAGGGTGGTCTCAATCTCCTGACCTCATGATCCGCCCGCCTTGGCCTCCTGAGTAGCTGGGACTACAGGTGTACACCACCATGCCCGGCTAATTTTTTTTGTATTTTTAGTAGAGACGGGGTTTCACCGTGTTAGCCAGGGTGGTCTCAATCTCCTGACCTCATGATCCGCCCGCCTTGGCCTCCCAACGTGCTGGGATTACAGGCGTGAGCTACCGCGCCCGGCCATATTTTTTTTTTAATTGAGCTCCTACTTTGGGATTTACTGGCTAACTATTTATACAGCTGTCTCTACAGTGGTTCTTAAGTTGTGGCTCCTGCATGTCTTAGTCTGTTTGGGCTGCTATAACAAAATACCTTAGACTGGGTCATTTATAAAAAATAGAAACTTAATTTCTCACAGTTCTGGAAGCTGGAAAGTTCAAGATCAGGATACCAACAGATTCAGTGTCTGGTGGAGGCTCACTCTCTGCTTCACAGATGGTACCTCGTTCTGAGTCTTCACACATCAGAAGGGGCAAGGCAGCTTCCTTCAACTTCTTTTATAAGAGCACCAATCCCATTCACGAGGTCTCTGCCCTACTGACTTAAGCACCTCCTAAAGGCCCCACCTCTTAAAACTATTGTTGGGGGTTAGGTTTCAACATATGAATGTGGACGGGCACCAACATTCAGACCATAGCACTGCATCAGCAACAGCCTTATTGCCTAGAACTTGTTAGCAATGCAAATTCTTAGGCCCCATCTCATTTTCAATAAATCAAAATTCTAGGTTTGGGGTTGAGCTCTTGTCTTTTCACAAGCTTTCCAGGTGACTCTGGTGTACACTAAAGTTGTAGAGCCATTGCCCTAGAGGCCATCACTTAAGATAGAAAGTCCATTTAAGCCAATACCTTGAAATTATACTCTTCCCCTTCAGCAGTGCAGTAATGAACTAGGTTGGAACTTAAGGCAAAAGTTAAAATCAATAAATTGATTTTGTCTTTATTTAAAGTTTAGATATCTTGTTCATCATATTTTTTTTTTTTTTGCCTTACTTTTGACTTTCAAAAATATTTGTCAGGATTCCTGAGTGTTTTGGTGGCCACTTAAATTTAGCACCAGAGATGAGTGCTTCACTCACTGCACCCCTGCCCTGTAGGGAGCCATTCACATCAGGAAGAGAGAACAGACATTCAGAGCAGTCAGCTTCATATCACCTTGGATTCTGCAGACCAGCAGGACAGTCATTCTGAATGTGGGTTGGGAGGACTCACACCTCAGCTGTAAACAAACTTCAGCTTGCCCTCTGCTGTGGATGGTCACGGTAGAATTGCAGGGTCAAAAGATATTTTTTCTGTTTCAAGGATGTAAGCAATAATTTCCAGAGTGGCTGTAGCATCCCTCAGCCCTCCTTTCTTTTGAACGCAGTTTAAACTAGAGATGACTACTAATTTATTTGTTTCCGAGGGAAGCCATGTTAATCAGGATGAACTAACTTGATTTAATGTGAGTGTCATGTTTACCCGTAGTTACTTTCCATTTTATTCTGCAGTCACGGCTGATTAATCACCAAACTGTGACAAGAGGGAAGTAATTCACACTGCAAACCTGGTGCTTGTCTCCACCTTCAGTTTCATCTACAAAAGGGCAGAGTTGCCAAGGGTTAAGGCCTGACACCCGAGTGCTCAATAAACCAACGAACTTCCCTCCTTCTTTTCATTCCTCTTTCATTCCAAACTGCAGGAACAAAGGGAAGAATATAAAAGCCATGCCCATAAAAATGGTAATTTAATTAAATGAACTAAAATGACTCCTTTTCAATAAGTTTTTATTTTGGAATAGATGCAAGTGGTCAGTCCCTTCTATACTCAGCTAATCAATCTCCTTTGCAGGCACTGAAGACGTTAAACCTACTGGCCTGTTCTGGAATGAATTCTGATCCAGGCTAGGCGCATGTTAGTAGGATCTGGCTTACCAGCTGGTGGCATAGTAAATACTGTGGTGCTCCCCCAAGATCTTCTCTTTAGATCTCATTCGCCCAGTCCCTGACTTCTGGGACTATCAGCTATTGATGGCTCACAGCTGCATTCCTCATTGGATTCACCCTCAGTCTCTGGGATCGGCCTTGCCCAAAGTTACACCCCCTGGCAAAGGTGGCTCACAGCCAGTATGCTGAGGTAGGGAGAAAAAGGCCCAGCCTCCTTATGACTCAATTTGAGACACAGCGAAGGACATTTCAGCTCCAAAATTCTCCATAGGATTAGCTGAGGCCTCAGTTATAAATCAGTTTCTCTTTTACCCAATCCTGCCCTCCTCTCTTCCTTTAAATTATATCTCTGAGAGCCCACTCCTTCACCCCAACACTATTCATTTGGTATCTCTCGCCGGAGAACCAATGTAACTATCAGAAGTGGTTCTAGTAAGCAGCCTCTAAATGGGCTTCTGGAGACAGATCATTCATTGGCTGGCTGGCAATGAGGATCTCATCACTAGTGGGGATGGGATGGAGAACAAATGGCCCCAGGGATGCTGTGGCAGTGTAGTTAAAACTCTCACTGGTGGTGAACTTGAACAAAATTTTGGTGGAAGAAAATGAACTCGCTGATGCAATTTTTATAGTGCTAGAGACATATGAAGGAAATGACACCCATAAGAACCATGGGATTGGGTGGCTGATGCTGAGTACCAATGACTCATTGAAGAGATATAATAACAGGCTCTGGGTGGTAAGTCATCAATTCATGACGAAATGTGCAGGCATGAGATAACTCTTTGGCGGTACTTAAGGTATCTCCTGTGGCTGGAAGATCAGACTCAAGATCAGGCTCAGGCTTTAGATCCACTTAGTAGTGGAACTTAAGAGAAGATTAAATTCTCTAACACAGCCGGCTTTCTAGGCCCAAGTTCTACTAGGGAAAGAGTGAGACACTGCGAAATGGGATAGGGATAGGTATAGGTAGATGCATTTGAGAACCTTGAACTCTCAGATTCTCCTGAGTGCACTGGACATATAGAAATGACCCACTCACACTTGTTAGAAGATAGTGGCCCCTTCTTTATTTAAAGATAATGCAGAGGCCTCCAATTAGGTAGATGCTATACAAGATAACCTTCAGTTATGCTTTCCTGGAAACCAGACCAATAAAAAGGGTCAAATCCCAGCAAAGTCCAATTGGGCCATGTGTTGGGCCTGCTAGGGGAAGATAAGACTATACATTGAAGGGGCTGTAGAATTTGACCAGTACTTCCTGGCAGGAACTGGAAATATTGTAGAGAACTAGATCTTGAGGGTTGTAGGTCAAGCGAGATGGAATATAGGGTTGGATAAGAGAGAGTTTATTGATATGAGTGTAATCTCCTATAGTATTAAAGGACTTAACACCCTAGAAAGGCCCTTAGAGGTGGTGCTAACAGTGGCTAGAGTGGCTCTTGAAAGCTTAGAAAGAGTGATGGCACACACTAAGTGAAGTGAAAATGCCAGAACCGACATGGCCATATGACTATAGAATAAGTGAACAAAAGGCTCAGAAAAAAGAACATTCTAGAGTGGATTTATTAGTAAAGCTGGAAAACTCTCCAGTCAGATCAATTTCTCAGAGGGTCCCAGAAGATACTCTATTTATCTTAGCAGTGTGCATTAGAACACTGAATTAGGGTACTGAGAGATCACTTCCTAGCAGGGTGCTGTAAAACCTAGAGCATGTGGTGACTGTGGAGAGGGCCACAGTGAGGTAGCCACTAGGCTAGGGTAAGGAATGTCGGCTTGCAAGGACCTGCAAGCTCTGGACAAGCAGCTGCAGTGGAGCACCACTGGATTTTTTCCATGTCTACTTCTGGAAGCGCTGTGGTAGGAGCAGGAAGACTACAACATAGCAGCACCCCAGAAGCAATATCCCTCCACACCCTCTACTGATAAAGCTTATATCATAATGCTCACTGTGAAGGAGAAATATCTGGACCACTGGCTCCATTATTACACAGGAGATAATGCATAATTGATTATGAGATAAGCAATAAATTAATGTCATTGTTTATTCTTTTGACAACTCAGATTCCATACACCCTTTTGCACACATTTCAACTTTCATACAACAAGCAAATAACTCTGTATTTCCACCCTTATAAGATACAACTATCCTTCTTGCTGGTGAGGAATTCTCACTTTTCCCAACAGTAAGGAGATGTATATAGTTCCAACAGTCATTGTATCCAT
Source organism: Pan paniscus (assembly GCF_029289425.2). Taxonomy (NCBI): domain Eukaryota; kingdom Metazoa; phylum Chordata; class Mammalia; order Primates; family Hominidae; genus Pan; species Pan paniscus. Next base: position 104,663,670 of record NC_073258.2, read on the forward strand.
TGCTGGCTATGTCAATGACTCCCAAATTTCATTGTAGTCCCATTGAATGTTCTGTTACCTAAAGAGTAAAATTTAAAGTTAACCCACAACAGCTTGCATGTAAAATGAAAACAAATGGGTAAAGAAGAGAGAATAAAATGATTAGCATACAAATGAATGCATATAACAAGTAAAGATAAAACACAAAATTACTACAGTTCTTATTACTTTAATTGGTTACAGGATTTAGTTGATATTTAATTAGTCCTTCTTTCAATACCACTTTTATATTTCCCCATCTCAGCCAGAATCTCAGCTAGTTGGAGTTATTTACCTGGTGGAGGGACCGAAATGTTAATTTCCAAAGGATCTAAGTTGTCAATTAACCTGCCCTTTTTTTGTTGTTGCTGTAGTTTTCATTAACTTTTTTTTAAATTGAATATGGAAGTATAAAGAGGCACTCCAAAGAGTCCACTGTGTTCCAAACAAAATCTCCTTTGTCCTTGCTGTGCAGCAGTAACTCAATTTCCTCTTGGTATTCTGGATCAGTAACTCCAACAAGTAGAGTAATTTCTTTTTTCCTTGTTTGTTCAAGTGGCATAAGGAGCCCAAAATGGCCGTGTGAAAGTCTCATCTTCCAATTCAGTAGAAATACCATTGTGTCTCCCAGTGGAAATCTTACCTCCTTGGATACAAAGACCTCTAAACTCATAGAGCAAAAATTCTGTGAGTGAGTTATTAAGCAATCACAGTGAGAAGAGGCATCCTTACACCGTGAATCCTGGAGCCACACATTGTGGCTATGGGGGAAACAGTATCATACACTGGTCTGTGATTTGAAGAACATACTGCATCCTATACACAAAATATTATAATTTTAGGGTGTTGTTTCTCAACCTGTTCAGTAATTGAGTTGTACATAAGCAATTCAACATTTCAGTGAGCCCAGTTGCTTCCAGGTGATGTGATATGTAGGAAAATCAGTTATGCCATAGATGTAAGTCCATTGCTGCACTTACTTTGCTGTGAAATGAGTTCCTTCATCAGACTCAGTGCCATGCAGAATTCCTTGACAGTAGATAAAGCTTTCTTTAAGCCTATGGGTGATGATACTAACAGAAGCATTATGTGTAGAGAAATCAATTACAGACCATAAGTAATTTTGTGCCGTTTATGATATAAAAGATCAAATGTAATCAACCTGCCACCAGTTTGCTGCATGGTTACCCTGGGGAATGGTGCCATATTAGGAGCTCAATTTTGGTCTTTGCTATTGGCAAATTAGTCAGTAGCATTAAGCAGGTTAGTCTTAGTAAGGAGAAATCCATGTTGTTTAGTCCCTCTGGCCTTGCCACTATGGCTATTTTATTGTCCCATTGAACAAGAACTAGTATGACTAGAAAGAGGCTAATGAATATCATTAGAGCATGCCATTTTATCCACATTATTCTTAGGAGCTTCTACAGTGGATGCCCTTTGTTTGGTTTCACACGAAACACAAATATCTCCTGTCTGTGCCATTATGAGAGGTCCATTGACATAGCTCTTTCCTAGACCTCTTGTCACCAACTTTCCAATCCTGTTTCTTTTTAAATCCCTGACCATCCAGCCAAACTTAGCAACTGCCCAAGAGTTAGTGTGCATTTACAATTTGGGCCATCTTTCACTCCAAGCATAGCAGGCAACCAAATGTACTACTCAAAGTACTGCCCATTGTGAGAAGAAGATTCTCCTTCAGCACCACCCTTCTGAGCCATGCCTACGTGAGGCTATAGTGATGCAGCTGTCCTCTTTTTCTTAGTACCATCATATCTTACAGACTCGTCTGGCTTGACATTCTTCTTCCTCAGTAAATTGGATATTAAAAAATACTTCCAGAGGCCATAGGCATTGATCGAAATACAGAAGGCAATGCAACAAGAGTTGGTGTTAAATTAGTGTGACCAGTTTGCTTACTCTTACTTTTAAGACCTGCCTGAGCTCAGTCTTCTGTACGCCATTTTAGTTTCATGATAGATTGTTGCTGATGACATCTACTCTTATGAATAGATATGGCAAACAATACCCAGTTTATAAGGATAAGCTTGGATTCCATGGTCAACTAATATCTCATGTTTAGGCATTCAATTTCTACCAAGGCCCAACAACAAGTCAGAAGCTGTTTTTGTTTGTTTGTTTGTTTGTTTGTTTTTTGAAAGGAGAAAAGTTATTTGAAGGAGAGAGCAGAGATGTGCTCTCAAGTCTTAGAAATATCTGTTGTTTTTCTCCTACTAGAAGCTCCAAACAGCATCCCCATTTGTCATAGTCACTTCAAGTATCATTGGACTTGTTGGATCATAAGGACCAAGTAGTAGCTTGCCTTGTACTGCAGCCTAAACTTGCTTCTCTTGCTCTGGTCCCTACTTGAAAGTGGCAACCTTACAGGTGACTCTGAGTATGAGTTGAAGTAGCACACTGAAATGTGGTATAACTTGCCTTCCAAATACCAGAAGGCTTACTAAACAAAGTGCTTCTTTTTCATGGTAGGTGACATGGAGTGAATCAACTCTTCTTTCATCTTGGAAGTAATATCTTGACATGCTGCAAACCAATGAACCATCAGAAACTTCACCGAGGTTTCAAACACTTGTATGTTGTGGGGTTTATCTCCTACCCTTTATTTTGCATATGTCATACTAAAGTATCTAGAGTACTTGCGAATAAGATCTAATGAGCATAATGTCATTGATATAGTGGACAAGTGTGATATTTTATGGAATAAGATAGCCATGGTCTCTGCAGGCTACAATAACCCTTAGAGAAGAACTGATGGAACCCTGATGCAGGATTGTAAGAGAATACTGATTGTCCTCCCAGATAAAAGCAAAGGTCATCTTGTGTTCCTTACAAATTGGTTGCATAAAAAGGCATTAGTCAGATCAATAGCTGCATACCAAGTGCCAGAATTCATGTTGATTTGTTCTAGAAAAGATAATATATCTAGCATAGCAGCAGCAATTACAGCCACCATCTGATTAAGTTAACAATAGTCTCTGGTCATTCTCCAAGATCGACCTGACTTTATTAGAGGCTTAATTGGTGAGATAAATGGGGATGTGATGGGTATCACCACCTCTGCTATATTTAAATCTTTGATAGTAGCATTAATCTTTGCAATTTTTCTAGGGATGAGATACTGCTTGTAGTTTACTATCTTGATAGTGAAGAAATGTTCCAGGGGCTTTCATTTAGTCCTGACATAATCACCCTCACCCTATGGTCAGAGAGCCAGTGTGGGTACAAACTGAGCCAGCTGTGATACTATTTATTATTTGATCACTGTAAGCCCCACTTTGACTATCAGGCCATACTGGCATTTTGGGTCCCCAGGAATTGTCATTAATTCAGATGACTATCCAATAATTCCCCTCAAAGGTTTGGGTATTTCCTTCTCTCCAGCACATTCTCACTCTAATTAATGGCCACAGGATTCTGTTTACACCCCTTCAATTAAGGGCTGCTGAGTCTGTGAATTGACTAAGGTCTGGAAACTCAGGGAGAGGCCATGACTCTTCAATATGGGGACTCAAGTTTTTTGCTCTAGATTTAGAGTTTATTTGATCAGTCAAGAAACACTTTAGTAGGCTATGTATCTATTTAATTCCCTGGAAACCATGATCAGTTAACCTACTGACAAATATTCTTGTGTGTCCAAGCATTTTGATTATTGGTACCTCTCTGATATCTATTATGATAAATATTACCACCTTCCCTTTCTGGCTAAGTGCTGCCACTTGGTCTAACGCCTTTAGAATTCTCTCCTGAGCATGTTCCCTGAGTTTCTTTACATATGCAGTAGCAAAGTCTTGCAATTCTTTTGGTTGGTAAGCTACAATGTCATGAGTTATAGTGTGTCCTGGCCCCTTGGAGCATGGTGAAATTTCACCCTAGTTATGGGTCTAGTGGCGACAAAGTGTGGTTATCGTAAGTCTTGAGAGAAATGAGCATCCATTTTCAAGGCTCCTGCCCCAGGTGAGGTCATCACAGGATTTCCAAGCAAGGTAGACATCAAAGAGGAACCTAATTCCCTAGATAAGGAAGACTCAAAATCACATGGGAATTCCCAATTTTCAGCTTTCTCTGGATCCAACCAGATGCCGACATTCTAAGTTTAAGGATTTCATCCTTTTCTAATCAATGTCTTCAACTTCACATTGGGAAACTTGACAAGACTGTGGATTTAACTTTTGGAATTCAGCAGTCCATGCAACTAAATGGTTGCTTTTTATTTTCAGCAATATTAGCACTGTGGCTACAAGAAAAACGAAATCCTTTCAAAGCTGTCACGGAAGTTCTCTAGTTCTCAGATAGTCACTTAAGCTAAAAGTTAAAGAATCTGAGCATGTCATTTGCTCTTTTGTAAGTACTCAAGTGCATTTAAAAAATCAATCTCAAATCATAGTCCTTGTAGTCATCATTAGCCATAAAAGTAAAGTGCAGCAACCACTTGGGATCCTACGGTGCTTGTTTCAGTTGGCTCTTCATCACAGTAAGCCACAAGTTACAGCTTGATTAGTTACTATATCACTTTATACCATGGATTCCTAGTATCCTATTTCCCATAGTCAAGGAGCTCAGCCCTGCACTTCAACCCATGTGCGTGATCTAAACAATACAAGAAGGCCTACCAAACAAAGTGCCTCTTTTTTATGGTAGGTGACATGGAGTGAATCAACTCTTCTTTCATCTTGGAAGTAATATCTTGACAATTTCCGAATCCCATCTTTGTGAAACTAGTTCCACTACCAATTCTTTATCAGTTGACTTTCAGTTAGGAGACAGTAATCATACAGGAAAAGTTTAATATAGAGGATTATTTACTATAACAGAGGAGTAACTATGAGACGCTATAAATACATAAAAAGAACTCTAAAGAATACCCTAGGTCTGAGGGAGAGTACCTGAAGAAGACAAAATTTGGAAGGGAAGTCCCCTCCCTAAGCTGAGATTTAGGCCTCTTTTGAGGTACAGTTTCAATTCATTTGTTGGAGAAGATCTCTGAGCCACTCCAGTATAGCAGTCACTCCATGTCTACAGGGCATACTTTCCAAGACACCCAGTGGATACCCGAAACAGAAGGTAGTACCAGACCTGACTGCTGTCAATCCAAACATGTTTCTGTTCATGTTTTCCACTCACAAATTTAATGCCTTTTCCTTGGTAATTTAGTACTTAACATGCACTGTAGCTATAACTTTTGCAGTTTGAGGTGGGATAGCAACTAGCATGAGTTTCTTTTTCCTTCTTTCCAATTTCATGAATAGAAGAATTGTTCTTACCATACATCTTAGCAACCTCAACCTATAATTTTTTCTCATCTCTTATCAAGTTGAGAACTTTCACTTTTTCATACAAAGGAAGCATTTTACTGCTTCTCTTTGGCACATGTGAATTGCTAGTAACACTACTTTTGTACCCTGGGGCCATTGTAACACTACAACCTATAATTTTTTTATTTCTCATCAAGTTGAGAACTTTCACTTTTTCAAACAAAGGAAGCATTTTACTGCTTCCCTTTGGCATACCTGAATTGCTAGTAACATGACATTTGTGCTCTGGGCCCATCTAAGTAAAATAAGGGTGGCTAGAACACAAGCACTGCAATACTGAGACAGTTGATCTAATAACTGAGATGGCTCCTGAGCAACGAAAGGCGAGTGGCATGTACAGCGTGGACATGCTGGAAAAAGGGGTGATTCATATCCCGGGTGGGACAGAGCAGGACAGCACAAGATTTCATCACGCTTCTCAGAACAGCATGTGATTTAAAATTTATGAATTATTTCTGGAACTTTCCATTTAATGTTTTCAGAACACAGTTGAGCACTGAATCCCTGGAAAGTGGAAACACAGATGAAGCCAAGGGTGGGGACTACTGTACCAGGCAAGCAGAAGACAGCCTCTGGGGTGGGTCTGGCTAAGGCTGTTGTTGGGGCTGGGCAGACAGGAGTTGAGTGAGAGCTCACTCACGGGCAAGGCAACCTGAGGCCTGGGATGCATGTTGCCTACATTGAGAGGGCCATGGCAAGGGGATCTACTGGTCGGGGTCAGGGCTGCAAACTGGCCAAAGGACTGAAAGCTCCAAGAAAGTGTATATGCTAAAGATGCTCTGGAAGTTGGCAACAGACAGTTCAAGAAAGACAATGTAGGACACACAGGGTGTTGCACTGCTACTGACCTCTACCGGTGGTGAGACCCTCATGCCATTCACAGTTATAGGAGAGTGAGTCAGATTGGTTGAACTTAAGATTCCTTTTCTTGGTGAGAAGAGTACTTGTTCACTCAAAGGCTGCACATAACATGGGATTACTGAGATATCAGGTGCTAATAGGACTGAGGGATTAGATGGTAGACTGTCAAAAATTGACAGAGGTTCCTCAAACAGTTCCTGTTCATGATACCCCTTTTTGGGTGACTGAGAGATAAAGATTCCAGGTCTTGTTCCTTTAAGTTAAGGTATGCTATATGTGTGAAAGATCAGTTGGGTTTAAACAATTTCTAATCCTTCATTCAGCCAATCAATCAGTCATCTATTCACCAAACATGCATCCAATGTACATAAAGTACAAAATCCTGTTCTGGATCAATTAAATGCCCCTGCCAGGCATTCATGCCTTCTCCTTTCATCCCTCTCATTCCTGCTCTTAGACTTTTAAGAATTTATATAATGGAGCCCCCAAATCCTCAGTTATTCAATCCCTCATGTATGTCATTCAAGTTTTTTCCACCAACATCTTCCCCTCAGCCTTCCCTCCTGTTTCCCAGCCTTGGTCATTTGAGCATTGGTTTGAGTTTCCGTCCCAGGAAGGACAGGGAAGGAAAATGAGGTCAACCTGGACACATCTCATCTCCAAGACTATGTTTAACAGCTCTGGCAGGAGATTTTAACACAGGAAATTGCATAAAATATGTTTCAGGGATTATTTTTGGATTTCAGTGACCCATGTTCTTCCTGGCACTGATCATCATAGCTAATTGAAAACTAGTGTTGATAAAAAACAAAAAAAAGCCTGTAGGTTAAAACAGTAGCCACAAGCACTCCAGAAGGCAGCCATGGTGTGAAGAAGAGTACAAAGTATTAATTCAACTTCTGGCTTTCCTTCTTAGTAACTGCGTGAGCTGTTTTATTGCTTTTTGAAACACAGAAACATGCAATGTGCACATACAAATATTCACGTGCATGTACACACGAATACTTTGTAGGTACAAAAGCCGTAGAGGGTAGCAGCTAAGGCTGTGGGCTCTGGATCCAGATGGAGCTGGTGTTAAAATCTCGCCCTATCATTTCACTAGTTGCATAACTTTCAGCCACTTACCTTCTTTTAGCATTAATTTCTGCAGGTGCAAAATGGGACTAATTATAGTACTTATTTCATGAGGTTGTTGCAATAATTAAAAGAAATAATGCATGTAAGACTGTTAGTAAATGTTTGGCATGTAAAGAGCACCTAATAATAAGCAGTGGCTACTATTATATACACACACATATACATTATACATACATGCATAAGGCCATTTCAGTCAATGACAAACTGCATATACAATGATGATTCTGTATAATTATAATAGACCTGAAAAAATCCTATAGCCTAGTGACTACATAATATCCATCATAATGCTATTGCACAATGCATCACTCATGTGTTTGTGGTGATGTTGGTGTAAACAAACCTACTGCGCTGCCAGTCACATAAAAGTATAGGCTGGGCATGGTGGTGTAATCCTAGCACTTTGGGAGGTGGAATCAGGAGGATCACATGAGTCAGGAGTTTGACACCAGCCTGGTCAACATACCGAGACTCTATCTCTATCCCCTACAAAAAGAAAAAAGAAAATATAGCACATACAATTATGTACAGTACATGTACTTGATAATGATAATATATGAGTATATTACTGGTTTATGTATTTACTATCCTATGCTTTTTGTTGCTGTTTTAGAGTGTGTTCCTTCCATTTATTAAAAACAAAGTTAACTGTAAAGCAGTCTTAGCCATGTCTTTCAAAAGATATTACAGAAGAAAGTATTCTAATCACAGGAGATGACAGCTCCATGCATGTTACTGCCCCCTGAAGACCTTCCAGTGTGACAAAATGTGGAGATGGAAAATAGTGATATTGATGATCCTGACCCTGTGTACGCCTAGGCTCATGTGTGTGTTTGTGTCTTAGTTTACAACAAAAAAATTTAAAAAAGAAAAAGAAAAAAATAACATAAAAGCTTATATAATAAGGATATAGAGAAAGAAAATATTTTGTACAGCTGTAAAATGTATTTGTGTTTAAAGCTATTATTACAAAAGAGTAAAAAAATTATAAAATTAAAAACTTGAAACAGTAAAATGTTACAGTAAGCTAAGGTTAATTTATTATTAAAGAAAGACATTTTTAATAAATTTAATGCCATGTAAGCATACAGCATTTATATGCACATAACTTATTCAATTTCTTTATTTAATTGCATATAATTCTCAAAAGACATTTCCCCCTATGGGACATGAGCTCTAAACAGAAAAAGTCTGCCACTCTAACTTCTAAAATATTGTTTGACTAAGTTATTTTCTAAATTTCTAAAAAAAAACCAGAAAATTCACATCAATGCTAGTACCCTCAGCAATACAGAAACAAAGCTAGTGTTTTTTTTTTTTCCCCCTCGAAAGAAGCTCTCATTTTTCTAATGTTTTCCCTTAGGTACTATGTGCACTACACATAGTGTGACTACTGGCAGAAATGAACCCATGTGAGAATTCTGGGATCGAAGAGAACAAGGAGCTAAAGGAAGTCAGTTGGATGATGTAGGAGGGAGGCTCCTGTTTTTCTGACATCACTGCCAGATGAAGCACCAAATAATTAGAAAGCTTTCACTCCATTTGCTTTGGATAGATTTAAAGGCTAGGCACAGTCATTTGTGTTAGTTAAAATCTCTGAAACCTTAAAAATAAATAAATAAATAAAATCAAGTCTGTGGTAGTATACAGCAATGTCCTCGGCCTTCACATTCACTCACCAGTCACTCACTCACTCACCTAGAGCAACTTCTAGTCCTGACAGCACTGTACGTGCCCTCTATAGGTATACCATTTTTATCATTTATACTATATTTTTATTGTATCTTTTCAGTGTTTAGGTTTACAAATACTACTGTGCTACAATTGCCTACAGGATTCAGTACAGTAGCAATCTGCACAGGTTTGTAGCCTAGGAGCCATAGGCTATGCCATATAGCCCAGACGTGCCATAGGCAATATCCTCCAGGCTCTGTAAGTGCATGCTATGATGTTTGCACCACAACAAAATCACCTAACTATGCATTTATCAGAAGGTACTCCTGTCACTAAGCAAAGCATGACTATACCTATAACCTTGAATTACTAGCTGTGTGACCTTTATATATCCCTTAACCTCTCTGAGCTGCCTTTGCAATTTGACATCAATAACCAACTCCAGGTTTGCTGTCAGGATTAAAGAAGAAGAGTAGCTAACATTTACTGAGCTCTTACTACTGTATATAAAAGGTCCTCATACAATATACAGTACTATCAGGTATAAGATATTATTGTGCACAGCAGCTGGTTAAAGGATTCTCAACAGAAGAATGAAATTCACATTCACTTCACAATCACCCTCTGATTAAAATGCCACTTGGGAAGTACAGACCTTTCATTCTGAAATGATCCACATTCCAAACAAAAGGTTAAATAGAAAGTTACCACTTTGACTTCGCAATCAAAGGTAAGTTCAATCTGTCAGCCTGTATTTATGAGGCAGAGAGGGAGCAATGACAATACTCTGAAATGAAGTTCACCTTGTTCAAGAGATGCTTTTCTGTGGAACATTGAAAACCAATACTCTGAAGCCTCTGGCACAGTTGAACTCTCCTTCCAGGTGAAAGAGAGGGCACAGAACCAGTAGGATATATATGTACACACACACACACACACACAGAGAGAGAGAGAGAGAGAGAGAAAGAGAGAGAAAGAGGGATTTTAAGGAATCAGCCCCTGGTTTTGGGGCTAGTAAATCTGAAACTTGTAGGGCAGACTAGCAGACTGGTAACTCAGGCAGGATTTCTATGCTGCAGTCTTGAGGCAGAATACCTTCTTTTTCAGGAAACCTCAGTCTTTGCTTCTCCCCATCCCCCCTGCCGAGACGGAGGTTCGCTCTTGTTGCCCAGGCTGGAATGAAATGGCACGATCTCGGCTCACTGCAACCTCCGCCTCTGGGGTTCAGGTGATTCTCCTGCCTCAGCCTCCCGAGTAGCTGGGATTACAGACATGCATCACCATGCCTGGCTAATTTTGCATTTTTAGTAGAGACGGGGTTTCTCCATGTTGGTCAGGCTGGTCCGGAACTCCCGACCTCAGGTGATCCGCCCGCCTTGGCCTCCCCAGTCTTTGCTCTTAAGGCCTTCAACTGATTGTAGGAGGACCGCTCACACTAAGGAGAGTAATCTGCTTTACTTAAATATTGTAAATGTTAATTACATTCACAAATACCTTCACAGCAACATCTAGACTAGTATTTGACCAAACACCTAGGCACCTTAGCCTCACCAAGTTGACATATAAAGTTAATCATAACAATGAGGGAAAATAATGACTAATTTTGCTTGGGTGGTTAAGAAAACCCATAGAGAGGCAATATATGAGTTTTAGTCTTTAAGAAGTAGGAGGAAGTGGGGCAAGGCTTTTCTCTAAGGAAACAAAATATGCACAAAAACTTCTGTCAGAAGCAGCCACCAACCCACCAAGGCCTGACCAAGAGCGTGTGCTCCAGGAAGAGGCACTTTCTCAGTGCAGCTGAGCAGAGCAGCCCACAGGCCTGGGGAAAAGGAGGCCCGAAAGGCTGCCTGGCACACCTGTTTATGAGCTACCTAGAAGGCTGTTTTCACCAGTTAGAATTTGTTTTACAGACAACTGAAACCCATTTAAAGTCTTTAAGCATTAAAATGACATGGTGGAAAAACTAAGTTCTAAAATAATGGTTCTCAAACTTGAGAACACACAAGAATAGTTTATGAAAATGCCAATTCTCAGGATGTTCACCTAAATTTTACTATTCTATAGGGCCCATTGAGGACCATTGAACAGATTTTTTTTACCAGCACCTAATGAGTATTATGCAGATGTTTTGGAGACCATACTTTGAGAAGCAGTGTTCTAGAAAGGTAACTCTGGCAGCAGAGCATGAAATGAATGAAGGAAAGTAAGAAGGCAGGCTGGGCTCACCATCAATTGGCTTTGTCCATGGGCAGAACTTTTGCTCATATACCACGGTCGGTCATGTGGGGTGCAAGTGAGTGGCAGTATTCTCTAGAGACAGAAGGCATCATAGGCTCATAGATTTTCCTCTCCATATTTGCATGTTCTTCCATTAAAATGATAAAAACCAGTGTTTCATTTGCTTCAATGTCTTACAAAAAGCTTTGCTTTGATATTTTTACTCAGAACCTGTCCCCTCAGTCATAAGTCCTAAGAATGACAGGATGGGAAGCAAATCTGAGCAAATATTCCTATTTTCTTTATTTCTCTTTCCTTTTTTTTTTTTTTTCTTGTTTGTTTGTTTGTTGAGACAGGGTCTTGCTCTGTTGCCCAGGCTGGAGTGCAGTGGTGTGATCTCAGCTCACTGCAGCCTCAATGTCCCAGGCTCAAGTGATCCTCCTGCCTCAGCCTCCCAAGTAGCTGGGATTACAGGCACCCACCACCACACCCAGCTAATTTTTGTATTTTTAGTAGAAATGGGGTTTTGCCATGTTGCCCAGGCTGATCTTGAACTCCTGAGCTCAAGTGATCCTCCCACCTCGGCCTCCCAAAGTGCTGGGATTACAGGTTTGAGCCACTGTACCTGGCCCTGATTTTGATAGAATAAGTTTGCTCTCAGGTTTCTTGGCTCCTGATGCAAATACATTTCTGATGGTCTTTTTTCACCATTTCTTCCAAAATGACCAGATGTTTTTGAATTCCACTGGGGACCAGCTTAGGCTCTAATGGGAACCCCCAGCCCACATACATACCAGTAATTGTGTACAATGCATGATGAACAGATCTGTTTTCCTGTCTTCACCTATAGAGTTCCAGAGCTCATCTGGTCTAATTACAAATCTGAAGCCTTGGACTCACCACTGGAGTTGGTCTTGCTGCCAGTGTCCCTAGGTGGAGCCCTCAGTGCATGTTTACTGACCAAGTTGAGTTTTCCCTCATCCCTATCTACCACAGTCACCCAATTGTTGCTTGGGCCTTAGTTTGCTGATGGACAATCCAGATTTTTTTCCTTGGGACTGGAGCTCTTCCCTAAGCCACATCCTCTTACTCTGGGCCTTAATTCATGACCTAACTCTCTCCAGGTCCCTCCCTACCAGGCTGAATTCTGCTCCAAGCCAAGGGGGTCATGAGAGTCTCCATGTTGCAACCTGCCTCACTGTATGCCTGGTACCTGGCCTGGAACTATGCCAGATTAGAACTCTTGATGGTGATGTTGGTTTGATTAAACTATTTTTGTTTATTTCATTCCTTAGGGCACTATAGTTTTTCTTTCTGATCACCCTACTCCATAGTCATATTAGTTCCCAGGCCAAGCTCTGCCTTTTCCCAGCTCCATCCCTTACAAGGCTATGAAGAAGGAGCTAATGGATCATATTTCTAAGCCCAAAGAGACGTGCCATTACACGAAGTCAAAATGCTGTTGCACTTCACAGAAATTAAAGTTTGTTATATTTTAAGTCGACTCACGATGCAAATTCACATAAAATTTTGTTAAATGCCGTAAAGAAAATCCAAACTTGTCTATTACTTTTCTGGGAGGACCCAAGTAGAGCTATCTCCACTCTCACTTCTCGTCTCTAAAACTGGACAGGATCTGCTCTGCAAACGTGACTATCTTAAATTCAGGGGAGGAGAAATGAGAATTTCTCCTCAGACATCCTGAGATCATGTGCTCCAGCACAGATTTTATTAATGTTATTTTGCTTTCCATTTGGCAATTGTTTCTTGTGTGGCCAGCTCTACAGGTTAGGACCCCAGAGACAGATGGAGTCAGTAATAGAATTTGGGTACCAAACCCTGACTCTTAACTCTAAGATGAGATATGTGAATGTAATTTGTGAACTTCAGGACACTCTTCAAACTGTGATATCATAGTTATTTCAGACTTAACATAAACAAATTAAGAATGGTCAATATGTTGTTGACAACACAACCTACTCATTGCCTCTCTGCAAGGTTTTTGGATGTGCCTCTCAATCCTCAAAGGACAGAGAGGATCATTACTTTTGTCAGAGTCTTAGAGAGGGTTTGGACCAAGAGGACACTGTTAATAAATGCTATGAACTCTTTGTCAGGAAGCTACTATATGAACACTAAAATTCATTATTACCTTACAATGTGCAGAAAAGAACACCTTCCCATTGTCACCTTAGGGGCAGGAGAAAAGCAACAATTTTATCAGCACCTGTGATTCTCTGACACAGAACTCTCTCCAGGAAAGCTGTTGCATTTTGATAGACCATCAATCTCAGCTCTTGGGCAATTGGCTTCCACCTAGCTGATGTGGAAATCAATCTTGGTTCCCAGAAGGCAGAGCAACTGTTACCAAAGGTTACAAAACAATTGCAGTTCCTTTTCTTCAGAAGCCAGTATAAAAGGACTTCTACCAGTCTTGGATAAATTTATCTCTCTGCTCTGCTCTTAGCTCCTCTCCTGGCCAATTTAGGAGAAGGAATGATGGAATCCAAAACACTGATGGTAGGAAAGTCAAACGAAAGGACTGTCATTTTTAAAAAATATGATAACAGAGGTTAAACTGAACTTAGAAATATGGAAAATTATGCTATTTCAAGTTTCTCACATATCTGCCATGAATTCAGCCTAAGGCTAAATTCAACATATTCCCACTGTGTTACAATGCTGAATTCTGGCAATAGACAATAGCATCCCAACAGGACACTTATAATCAGCTGGGGCTCCATCTCCGTATTTCCTTTATTTAGTCTAATAGATTGCCAATTTCTGTCATTTTTTTTCCTCTTCTCTCTCATCTTATCTCTATTTTTCCTTTCTCCCTGGGAGAAATAAAACACAGAATTTCACCTAGATTATTAAGATAACTTTCTTAAGGAATTCCTACTTCAAGACTTTTTTCCTCCAATTCATTCATCAACTGATCATTGCAGGCCTGCTTTGTGGCAGGCATTTTTTTCCCACATCCTGAGAGGTGCATATTATATGTCCATTTAATGGATAATGTTGCTAAGGCCCAGAAAGGTGAATTGTATAGGACACTCAAAGTTACATACTTAACACTTGGCAGGTCAGAATTTGAATTTGGGTCTGTAGATGCCACATTTTACTGTTTGCCATTCCATTACATCATGTTCCTTCCACCTGACTTCCTTGTGGGCCTTCTCCAACAAAACGTTCACTATTTCACACCCCTCTCAAGTCTCCAATGGGTCACCCATTACCAAATTCCTATGTCTGCCATTAATATAACCTGATGCCAAAGTCTATGTAAGTCTGATTGGGCTGCTATAACAAAATATCACAGACTGGGTGGCTTAAACAACATACATTTATTTTCTCACTTTTCTGGATGCTGAGAAGTCCAAAATCAAGTTGGCAGCAGGGTTAGTGCCTGGTAAGGGTTCTCCCCTTGGGTTACAGTTACCTTTTTACTGTGTACTCACATGGCCCTCTCTCAGTGCTTACATGGAGAGAGAGAGAGGGAGAGAAAGAGAGAGAGAGAGAGAGAAGAGAGTGCATGAAAGAGAGCTCTCTGGTGTCTCTTCTTATAAAGACATTAAACCTATGGGATCACAGAACTGCCTTTATGACCTCATTTAAACTGAATTACTTTCTTAGTGGCCCAATCTCCAAATATAGCCACAATGGTTTTAATGCTTCAATATATAAATTTTGGGGTACATAAACATTCAGTACATAACACAAAGTATCCAAGTAACCCCGTATTTCTCTCCTCCTTCTTAGAAACTTTTCACCTGAAAAGCTGGTCTGTTATACAACTTTGCCAATCATCATGGACAGTTCATGTCTTTTGCCACTTCTGGACCATTGTTCTTATAATTTCTCCTATAATTTGGAAATGTTTTTCCAACTCCTTTCTACCTATTAAAATTATACTCATTTTTAAGCCAAACCTTATCCCACATCTTTCTAGAACTTTTAAAAATGATTTTCCTGACCCCTAATGACATTTTCTTACTCTGAACTCTGGAAGTACTTACTATCTGCACAGAAGGCTGTATACAGATTACTTGGTGTCACTGTTGATTTTTCCCAAGGTGCTTCTTGCTAACAGATTCACACTGTACATGGACACCTTAATGTTACTTGAGATAATGTGGACCAGTGATCAGCTAGGCCCCACTTCCTGCATTCCTACAACCTGCTCCTTTTCTCATGACATAGATTTCACTGTGTTGCATGAGGCTCACTCATACTGAGTCTTTTAAAATTTTCTTTCTCCTTTTTCCCATGTCCAATTTTTCTTTAAATAATTATACTTTATATCCTATGTTTCAGTCTACTTGCTCCTTTTCTCCTTTTCTAAAAAGCACCATCTTAAGTTCTTTTTACCTCACTTGCATAGAGCATCTGGCATTCACTTTCTCCCTATCTTAATTTACTTCCATATACCAGCCAGTCAGTCTCCCTCCATAATTACCTATTCTATTATGCTCCTTACTGCATTGTTCGGCTCTTTTTTCAGATCCTCTGGTTTACAAGTTTGGATGTAGTATGGAAGCCTCATTTGATACCACTAGATTATAAATTCTACATGACCTTTTGCTGCTGCTGTTATCACTTGGTTCATGCTTCATAGAAACTTGTTGCTTGGTTGAACACCATTCTCATTTCACTCCTCATCTCAAAGTCTTACGGTACACCCATTGCCCATTTTGGCATCACATTTCTACTTGCTCGGATGCATTGTTAAAACCTAAAATCAATTCTTTGTCTTCACGTCACTCAGTCATGCTTTGCTGATTGCCTTCCACATTTTCCTCTACCATAGTCTCACTGCTCCAAAAACGTGAATCTGACTAGACTCACTTACCCTTGCCTTACTTCTGACCTGAAGGATCCCACGCTGTCTTCTAACCTGGGTGTTTGAATCTCTTATGTTCCAGGCAGTTGTGTGCTTGTTGTCTCCAACACAAAGACAGAAATGATTGCAAACCATAGCAAAACATGACAATGCAACATAAGCCCACAAGAGCAAAAAAGAAAAAAAAAAGACAGAATTTTAATTTCTATGTATGATTCCTGATAGCTCAATTAGGAAATGTCTGAATTGAGATTTGGCTTATGAATCCAATCCTTAAACCAGGCAGAGTCACATTTGAAACAGGAGTTAGGGTTTAAAGACAACATGTAAGGTGGAAACTATGCAGAACATTTCTTAGAAAATGTTGGACTGACACATAATCCCTCCCTCAACAAGTTTGACATGGAAGTTTCTCCTGCTTTTTTTTTTAATTGGAAACTAAATGAAATAGTTGGCATGAGTTGAGGACACATGTTGTGCCAAAAAAAAATGTGACTTTAAATAACAAGCATCATTCAGCTCAGGAAAATGTTCACATTATGAAAGTCACATAAGATACGACACAGGCCTTGAGAAGAGCAGATTCATATTCATTTTAAAGTATAAATTCATTGTCAGAAATGGCAAGCTTTTCTACTTTTCATACTGCACAGAGACTTGGCTGCTACTTTTTCCAGTGCACAGAATAGCTTACGTAGCAGGTACTCAATAAGCACATGATTAAGTTTAATAGTGTCGCCCTTGCAGTTCAGAAATCAGACCCTCACAGGTGTCTCCCTCTTTTCCCCATTTCTCCACCTTTGCTCCATCAGGCACTTGAGTGCATCAGGGACCTCCCATTGCCACCGCTTGTACAGCATGGCAGAGCACTCAGGGCCAAGCCCAGCAGGAGTATTTCCTGTGTGGTCTGGCGTGATAGGAATATTTGCACAAATTTTCTTCATTTACAGCTAGAAAAAAGAACTGAAGGCTCCCCCAATTAGCCTCCATAAAAAAGTGCTAGTTAAGGAGACAGTAGTTTATGGAAATGTTGCCTGTAATAAAACTCTTTAATAATTTCACTATTTTGTAGGTCTTAGAGAAAGCACATTACCCTCACATGAGCAATAAAAGCCCATGAAATCTTTCAATTTCCTAACACTGAGCAGGATTCATGTAGTGATCATCCCCTTAAATTTTCATTAAGGTAGAAAGAAATGTATAGTCTTGTCATATCTATATAAGTTGTCTTGACTTTATAAATGGGGATGTCCCAAAAATTTACTTGTAAGTCCCTTCTTTGGAATTTGGAACTATTTCCCCATAGAAACAATGTAAACCATGGTATTCAAGTCTCGGGCCAGCCCACAACGGCCTTTCCAACCTGTGGTGTAGGTGAATTGGACAGATAAAATCCCTAAGCCTTGAATAGCACAAGACCTAGCCTCAGCTCTATGGGACAAAGACATGGGACCCAGGCCCTGAACTTCTGCTCCTATTCCATGAATCTTGAGAAGGATAAGATCAGAGACTGGAGGGTCCCTCAGTTAGAGCTCAAGGCAGAAGAGAAAAAGGCTCAAAAAGAAGCTGGAGACTCAAGAAGCATCTGGGGAGGATCTGGTATAATGTAAATGAAGTCTGTCGCATCAGGTGCTTAGAATTGCACAAAATCTCCCATCTTTGCTCTCTTCCTATCTTTCTATGTTGTTTTCTTCTCTTGAAAGAATAGGGGCTTTGAAACATTCCCTTTCCTACTGGGTGAACTTAGCTCCTTTTTGGATGCTTATGCTCTTTCATATATCATATGGAGATAATATCCAACTTGCAAGTGGTAGATATTAAATACAATTTAGTTGGTACATAGTAATATTGTAATACATAGTAATATTGTAGTACATAATAACTAATGTTATTATTACAATGCTGCTTTACCTAATAAATTATAGAAGAATTTGAAGACCAGGCAGTTTTTACAGGCAGGCAGCCTCACTATTGTAATAATTTTCAATGTTTAATGTATTAGGTACTAAACCAAAGGACAGGCAGGCATCCTCACTATTGTAATATTTTTCAATGTTTAATGTATTAGGTACTAAACCAAAGGACAGGCAGCCCCGGAGAGGAAAGAACAAAAATAATCACTTGGAATGCAAATATGCATGTTGCAGCACCCTAGCTGAAGACAACTCTGCTGATTTTGCTAATGATGGGCAGTCTCTTCAAATGAAATACACTGCCCTAGTCAAAGGATAGGCTTGAGCTGCTCCTCCGTTAGGTTCCTGGGTTGACCAGAATTCTCCATCCTCATGAAGTGGGCCCTGTCTCTAAGATCATATGTGAGATGAAGGTAGTGAACCCGTAACCTTGTCTCATTCATCCTTAACATGATCTCACCTTCTCCCATTGGCTGGTGGAGATGCTGACCAGGCCAGTCTTCTACATGGTAAATCTAGCCTCATGGAATTTTCAACTTAGCCTCTTTGTTTTATAGGCTTACAAAAACTCTCATATAAATAAAATCCTTTGTTTCTTATTGTCCTATGCCAGTAAGTCCTTGAAGCTACAACTATTTATTGTCTTGCACTATGCCTGCTGTTCAGAGTTCTTTTTCAGTCTGGATTCCCTAGTTCTCTGTCAACCTGGCCATTTCCACTAACCTCAGAGGTGAGGGCCATTGCAAAAACAGTAAGAGGCTTAGGAATTTAATCAGTAAAACTGAAGCAGCTGCTGGTGAATATCTTTCTAAGCTTTTACTGTTGATGACTGAAAACCCCATGTAGCACATGGATGACAGAGAGACCACAGGTCCAAGTCATAAGGTAGTGTATAGAAGCAGACAGCCTACTGCCCAGGGGCAAGGGCTTTGGGTTTCTCATTAGGAAAACTAAGGTCTAACTTAGCCACTACTTAAGATGTGACCTCTAGCAAGTACTTAATCTCATTGTACTTCAATTTCATTACCTGAAATAGATATCATAATACCTGCTCCAACTATCTGTATTGTTTTCTAGATCAAATTAGATAATAGGTAACATATTTTGAAAACATACAGTATATTACACTAAGCATATGCAAGGAATTATAACGTCAATCATGACCATTATTATAAAACTATTCCATAGCCTGTTAGCTTGCTCTGAAGACAAATGCCATGTTGACCTCCTCAGTATGCCAGCTATATTCCCAAAGGATACACTGACCTTTTTGATACAGTTTTCTATTTTTTGGTCTATTGCATTCTCTGTTTATTGGCCTGTGTCCTGCCTTGCCAGCAGTAATCAGCTTTCAGCTTTGTTTATAAACTCCTAATTGCACTTATTTTTCTTTTACTAGATATTGGCATCAATTAATAAATGTTCACTGAGCATCTGCTATATGAATTAGACAGTTTACTGGTTCCTAAAAATGCAAAGATGACTAAGGCACAGTCCCTAAACATAAGGAATTTATAATTGATCTCAGGATTTCACAGTAAGGGAAGAAAGAATAGGAGATACACAGGGATATTCTCAAGGGCTATGTTTGGGGATAGCTTTCATCCCTTCCATTTACACTCTATTGGACAGAAGACAGTACACAACCCTAACATAGCAACAAAGGAAGGTAGAAACTATACTCTTCTTGTGTGTCCAGAAAAAAAAATGATAAAACAGAATGTGCTGACCATTTAGCATTGCTTCTGTCATATGATCCAATACAAGATTGATTTTGGTATATACATGGCATTAAGGGAGCAGAGACAATGCAGTCATTACATTGCTGAAATGTTGGGGAAATTGATATTACAGTGGAGACTTGGAAGATGATTGTGCTTTGCCAACGACTGAAGTAGAAGAAGGGCACTTCAGAGGAAGAGTGTGGAACAATCGCTGAGGCATCAAGAAGCTCATGCTGTTTGCAAGAACTGATTTATTAAGTTGAATTCTATAGCTTCATGGAATATGATAAAATACAAAACTGAAAAGCTAGATTGGGAGTACATTTCTAAGGTCCTTGAATGCCAGGTTAGAATTTAAATTTATTTTGCCATGTGGTAGGAAGCTATTAAAGATTTTAAACACGGAACTTTGGTGTGATTTGAAGAGAAAAATCCTCTGATGGCAGAGTACGGAGGAAACTGTAGAGTGAAAGACTAACTAGGAGATGAACTATGTCAATGGTTTTCAAACAGAGCTGCATGCCAGAATTTCCTGAGGAACTTCACAAATACAGATATATAGGCCCATCACTGAACTAATTCAATCAGAATTTCTGGGACACATACTGTGTTTTTCAAAATGACTTAGGTGATTCTCATTTAGAACCAGTGTTGAGAGTCACTGATCTATACCAACAAAATTATAAAGGCTTCAAGAGCAGTTCTGTGTACTCGACATATTAACTTCTGTATTTGGCAAATAGTAAGAGACCACGATACTTTAATTCATTGACTGATGCATACTCCTGGTCACGAGTAAGGTTTTCCCAGTGCAGGTCTGTGTTAAACCTTGTTCGGGCTTTGTTCATAGGAATAAATGACTTTGGGTAGCAGTTTACACTGGTTGGGGGAAGCAAATGACTATGTCCAGACCTCGTGCTTGTCATTGTCAAATAATGTTTGTGTGTGCATGATTAGATGAGAGTAAGCGTAGGATTCATCAGCAATTATTGAAACACCTTCTAAAGTCTCATCTGTTTTAAAATATCTACTTCAATAACATAAAAAGGACTCATTAGTCTACCTCCAAATCTTTCTGATATTCATCAACTTCTTCATCCCCTCCCCCTTGATGAATTTCATGGGGCTGTTATTCACATCCCTTACCACTTCCTAAAGTTCTTGGATCTCCAGCCCTCCTGGCCACTATCTTCCTTTTTCTGGTAGCAGAACTGCTCCCCTCCTCCAGAGTGCTCCTGATCAAGAAGAGTGGGTATGCATCTTCCCTTTAAGAATGGGATCCTCTTGGCGTGGAGCTCTCTTTGGAAATCCCTTAGGCAGATGGGGTCTGGATGTTCTGGAAGTGTTCTTTATCACCTTGGATACCCACTAATATCTTAAACTTGTCTCCTTGAATGGCTCTTGCTACCCTCTCCTACTGGCTGTTCCATCACAGCCCCAGGGCTCACTTACATTTCAAAATAGTTCCCAATATTCACATTTACCATCTGGTCCTAGAAGGTCTCTCCTCAACAAATAGACCCATTTGCAATTAGATTGCAGTCTTATGCTCTCAAAAGCAGTGTCTCCAAGGAGTTCTCAGGGACAGCTGCAGCACCATATAGCTTTAAAATAATGAAATTCTCCTAAGCCTCCATAATTTCTTTAGAAAATCAAGCCTACATTATGCCACATGTTATAACACTCTAGACTGGCCCCTCATCACCAGGATGCTGTGCCCTGGTATGGTAGTAGAGAGTCCTTCACCTCTTTAGCATCTGTGGTCAGATGCAGCAAAGTACCACATTCCTTTTCACCTGCTCCCCACAGGTTGCAAGAAATATGTACACATTGGCTGCCTGGAACACAAATAGGCATCTCAAGGCTTCCCACAATAAATACACAAATTAAAATTTTATAATGCCCCTGGCTACAGTTATATTTCTCTATTATCACCTGAACCAGCCTTTTTCCCAAAGCAGTTGTATATTTTAGGTTTTGTACTATATTTACAAAGTATGGGGACTTAAGGAAATATGCCCTAAATAAAGCACTATCAGAAAATTTCTTACCCACATTTCTATCCATGATGCTCAGAGAACAGTATTCAGTTTATGAAAACAACAATCTCCTTATGAAAGATAGCACCAGATGCTGCTTAGGCTGCAGAATTTGCAGCTGTGTGTTAGTGTTCACTAGCTCGTGACTGGTTTGTCACTTCTCTATGGCTTTCCCCTCTCCTGGGAGCGTGAGAAGTGGGAGAGCATTGCAGCTGTTTTATCTCCAGGGCTCTGTGGAAGGAACTCAATGACTGCTGCTGCATTCAGAGGTTGCATATCAGCTGCACCGCTGAGCAGCTGGAAATGAAGCTGATGAAAATTTTGGCTATGGTTATTCTACACGTTACGGGTCTTCAAGACCTGAGTCTTTTCAGAAAACATGAGTGGAATACAAATAGTTGACATCACACATACACCTCTTGCAATCTTTCAACACTGCTTTCAAAGCAAAAAAATTCCACTTCACAGTAATATGAAGCTGCCAAGTGTGAAGCCTGGTGTTCTCATTTGCATATCAGTCCCAGAATGCTTTTCCAGCCTCAGCCTTTCTGAGCTTGAAGTTTTAGGCAGAATAAAAGAAAAGGCTCAGGTGTCCCTGTACTTTTCGAGTTTTGTGTAAATTGTATCTATGATAGACAAACAAGAGAAGTAGGGATTTTTCCCTTTGTCTCAAGCTTAGTGTGACTTCAAATGAAAAATGAGAGTTTGGAACAAGTAGAAATAGCATCATATTCACTCATCACCATTTGAAGTAACGTTTCAGTGGTTGGATTCTAGTTACCTCCAATCTGTTTTTATCTCTCATTTCAGTTGCATACATTATAGATTCAGAGATACTGAGAACTGGAAAGGTCTCTACAGATAATCTAATTTAAAGTGTTCCCCTGTCAGTGGGTCACCATCATCTGTGTAATCCTAAGCCAGTTACTGCCACCAGCTGTGCTCTCCAATGAGTATACTGTTAACATTTACCTCCAAAGACAGCTGGAGTGACAGTACAATCAGCAGGGGCTACATCTCACTGACAATGGTCATTGCTCAGTGACCAGGGAGTATTTTTGACCATTCCACCACAACCACCTGCTTCATGAATGTATAGCTTTAGAGCCATGCAATGTCTACATCTTCAAAAAAAATGAAAAGTACAATTTTCTTGATCTTGACTGTTACTTTGAAGGGAAGAAAACTGAGGCCAGAATGAGTAAGGTTTTCTCAAGGTTTTGTGGAAAGTTGGAAGCAGGGTCAAGATGTAAACCTAGGTCTCTGACTCTTAGTTAAGAGTTATTCTGCACTCCACACAAGGTGTGCCAGTCACTGCCTCAGGCCTTGAGACACAGCATTGACCAAGAAAAAATTGAGACTTCTACCTTCAGAGAGCTTATACTCTAGCAGCAAATAAAGACATTAGTTACAAGCAGTCACGATCAGTGGTGAATCACATTATCATAGTTGAAATAAGTTGTGCCTTTTTGTCCTCCAACTTCCAGGTAGGAAAGAAAAAATTCCCCTGCGTTTATTCTTCTTATGGACATCTAGATAAAGTGTCCAGTTAGTGAAATACAATCCTAGTGACTCAAGTGCCAAGACAGACAAGGATTTTTAGGGCATTTAATTGATTGCTCAATTAATGCAGTTGCTTAGGAACCTATTATTTGTCACACAATGTATTAGGCATCAGGAATTCAAAGATAAGAAAGATAAGATCTCTACCTTAGAAGGAACAGAGCACAGTGAGTCACATAAGTGAATGGATACTAAGGATGCCATGTCATGAATGCTGTAGGAAGTAAAGGTTTTTAGAGAATGCTATGACAGCACAAATGAAAGATCAATCCAGAAGGTGAGGGCAGAGAGGACAAAGAAGACTTTGTGAGTTAGTGACATTCAGCTGGACATTGGAAGACATGAAATGGAGTATTGTGTGTGAGCCAGACTACACATCAGAAAAAGAGCACAAACTGTGGCTGCATGAACATCATTCATGACTCTCAGTTTTGGTCTGCATTCTACTGTATTAAATCTAATTCTACATATTCCCCAAGCAAGCAACAGATACCAGAGGAATGACCTCTTCTCAAAGACCTACGCCATAGTCTAGCACAGTAGTTAGAGGAGTACACCCTGAAACCAGACATCCTGGGTTTCTACCTTTGAGTTTTTTTAGTTTTGTGACTTCAAATTTTTGTTTCCTATTTTCCTCATCTTTAAAATGGGCACAGTAAAAGAATAAGGTTTGTATTAAGGTTAAATGAATTGATGATATGAAGTACTTAGCTCCTAGCACATACTCAATACATGTTAGCTTTTATTGCTTGGAACCTTGGTGAGAATTACTAGTCTTGA
Source organism: Pan paniscus (assembly GCF_029289425.2). Lineage (NCBI taxonomy): Eukaryota > Metazoa > Chordata > Mammalia > Primates > Hominidae > Pan > Pan paniscus. The sequence continues at coordinate 104,687,769 of NC_073258.2, forward strand.
ATGCTTTTGGCTCCTGTTCACAGAGGTATGTACTGCAATGTCTTCTTTCAGGTGCCTTAAACGAAAAAGCACTATTGTGGAGATCTTGGGGCTGTCAGTCTATACTGTTGGGGAAATGGGATAAATTTTCCTTGTTTCTTAAAAACTGCATGCTTCTAGTTCCCTGGGATGGGGCCAGCGGGGATAGGAATGTGTTTTTCCTTTTCCACATTTCTAGTTGTGTTCACTGTTTTTACCAACATCTATTTACTGTGACTAAGATTTGTGGGCAGGTTGGAAAAGTCATCAGAGGGAAATCTGGTAAATGACAGGTGTCATATAGTACTTGTTAGCCCTGCTCAGTTTAAAGGCAGCATCGAGGCTTTCCCACATCCTTTCTTCCATCCCAACCCCTCCAAAATAAGTTTTTGTTTTGTTTAGTCTGTAGTATTCTTCTCACACATTTTACCATCTTCAGTCTATAGAAAGTAAGATGATTTCTTTCAGTCTATGAGAGCCCTGGATTCCTATTTGGCCACATAAACAGAAGTGTTGCTGTCCAAAGCCTAACTTGGGGCATGTCTTAGTCAGTTTTGGCTACTATAACAGAATACCATCAATTGGGTGACTTAAACAGGAAACATTTATTTCTCATGGTTCTGGAGACTGGGAAGTCCATGATGAACGTGCTAGTTGATTTGGTGTCTAGTGAGGGCTCTTGTCCTAGTTGGTAGAAGAATGCTTCTTTGCTGTATCCTCACATGGCAGAGGGGGAGAGATCATCTTTCTCATGTCTCTTATAAGGTGTCATGGACTGAATGACTGTGTCTCCCCCAAATTCATATGTTGAAGCCCAATACTCAATGTGATGGTATTTGGAGGTGCGGCCTTTTGGAGGTAATTAGGTCATGAGGGTGGGGCTCTCATAAGTGGGATTAGTGCTCTTATAAGGAGAGACAAGGAAGAGATAATCTCCATTTTTGCCATGTGAGGACACAGCAAGAAGGCATTTATCTATAAATCAGAAAGAAGCCTCCTACCAGGAACTAAATTGGTAACTAATCTTGGACTTTCCAGCTTCCAGAACTAGAATTGTGAGAAATAAATTTCTTTTAAGTCACCCAGTCTATGGTACTATTATTATAGCAAATCAAAATGACTAAGACATAAGGGCATGTATCCCATTCATGAGGGCTCCATAATCATGACCTAATCACCTCTCAAAGGGCCCACTTTCAAATATGATCACACTGGGGATTAGAACTTTAACATGTGAAATTTGGAGGAACACAAACACTCAGTCATCACAGGGCAGTTTTCCCGGACTGGCCTCTTCTACCTGGGCACCATACTCCTCACTCAGTTCCCTGTTTCATTCCCTTTCCTCAGAGCTCCTACTATTCTCCCTTCCATACTGTCCTCAATATTACCATCCAATATATACACCCAAGTTTTCAACTGACCAAAAAACATACATGCTATTAAATTATATTGACAATACCTACCTTACATAACATAATTTACATTAAATGAAGCTACATTTTACTTAATCATCAATTTTTGTTTCTCATAAGCCCATTTTTAACAGAAGTAATACAAACGCACTTTTTACCAACAATAGTTTCCAGACATGACAACTAAACCCCTGACAATACAACCTTGATAAGTTGCCAACTCCCCCACACCCTTGGTCTCTAGCCATTGTCTCTTCTCAGATAAACTTTAACACAACCATTAGCCTTGCTACAAATTAAATGCTTGGTCCTGGTCATTTGTGGAATTATTCCAAATAAGTATATAATGTCAACGATTGAATTTTTACTCTTTCATAAGCATTTTAAGCTATCTTCATTCAAGAAAGATTGGTTGACTATGAAAATACTGACAGCTTAACACATCTGCATTTCATCAGTAATACAGAGACACAATATTCCTAAGAATGTATTCTATCTGGAGAGATAACCTTGCTTTGTGCTTTAGCAAAAGGTGACTTGCTTCTTTTCCTTGAAATGGTGAGTGCTATCTCACAGAAAAATTGCAACTGTTCATACAAGATGAGTTTTGAAGAGGGAGCTTCTTTGAAACGGTGATGAATCACATAGCAGGTAGGAAAAATGATTAAAGGACTCAAAATAATTTTAAAACTCCTTAAACCTAGTAGTTCTCATAAGATGTTTGACACCATGTTTTGTTGGACAAATAAACAACTTCAGCATTCAATGTTGTTCTTCCATTTTTTAAAGATGACTTCGAACCTTTACCTTAATAACTTTTCCAAGTAGAGGATGAGACCCACTGTTGGCCTGTGAAGCCAGAGATCACACACACATGCAGACACACACACACACACACACACACACACACACACACACACACAAAGGGATATGGATACGTTTAAAAGAAAACCAGATGAAGCACTCCAGCACATAAGCCACTGGATTCCTGAGGCTTGATTTCTCCTACTCATCTTATTCTTATGTCTTGAGAGTTCCATTTTCTGACTTTCAGATCTATTGCTTCATGAAGTCCCTGGCACAGGATTTTTCAGAAGCTCTCTGACTTTTGTGCCTCCCAGTTCTGACATAAAATTACAATCAAGGTACATGTTCAGGCAATGGATTCACCTTATGAATTTTAAGACACGTCTGGAGAACAAAGATGTACAATAGCCACATGTCGAGGGTATGTACTGAGGAAGGGAACTGCACACAGGACCAGAACATGCACCCCCTGTGCCTCTGGGCCCACTCTGGGTTTTACTTCTTGTCTAACATTAGACTAGTTGATTCATGCCTTCATGGCAGGTGATTTTGTTCAATACAAAGAGGAAAAAATTCAGTGTCCTTCACTTCCAAGACCAGTTCCACCACAAAACAACTAGTGAGAACTTAACTTCTGAAAGTTGTTAAATATTGCAATGGGGTTGTCATTTATTGAGATGTGGTTAATTACATATACTTAGGTAGAGTCAGGAATTTTTTGATGAGTTTATAAACTTCATAAAGTATGGTTAGTTAACAGTTTGTTTTTATTTAATTCTCCCAATAAAAGTCCTTGCAACATGAAAAGGAAAAAAAAAGGCAGGAATTGTTTCACAAAATTTATGGATTTAGTCAAATTGAATCCTGAAGGCAATATATCTATATTAATATTTGACAGCACATTACTGAGAATTTCCAAAGTCTAAGGGTATGAGCTGGGTTTATCCACCCCTCTTTAATTTTTACGACTCCTATGTCATTACTAGCTCACTGAAATATTAATTAATCAGAGACCAATATATTGTTAACGTTCATTGAATTTTCCAGTTAATTGCAGGTTAACTAGAAAATGGTTTGTGTTTCAAACTTTACTGAAATTCTTACTACAATGCCCAATTTTATGACATAATACAGAACCCTTTATTCATTATTCAACAAATAGTGGTTGAGGGCTTGCTGTCCTGTGAATCAGTACTGAACACAAGAGACACAGACCCAAGAGACTTGGCCACCCAGGAGTCAGAAAGGATGACTCACCATTGCAATGAGTGGGCCACAGAGTCTGGGCTATGTGACCTGCAGTTTATGCCAGGGCATCCCAGAGGAGAGGCGTCCACACGGCCCGAAAACTAAGGGAGGGTGAGACTCGCAGGAATGAAGGACCTTCCAGAGATAGGAAAATGCCATGTGTGAGGCATAATTGTATTCAGGGACCTATGAATAATTCAGCATGCATGGAGTATGGTAAGAATGGGAAATAGTGAAAGGTGAGAGTGGAAGGTTATGCTAAAGACCATGGACAAGGATCCTTGTCTTGTAAGCAAGGAAATAATATAATACATTGTGTATCTCAGAAAGGTCTCTTAGGCAGGCTTGTAGGGGGCTGATTAGGAAGGGAGAGGGGAAAAGCTAAAAGCAGGGAGATGAATTGGAAGAATATGGTGGCAATTTAGGTAAATGTTATGAGGCTCTGTACTGGCTAGTGATAGAAAGGAAAGGTAAGATAGGAAAATACCTCTTTTAGATCAGTGATTTTCAGTGTGATCCCATGAACAGTAACATTAGCATCACCTGTGAACTTGTGAGACCTGCAAATTGGAGACCTACTGAATCAGATCTCCAGGGCTGGGGCCAAACACACTGGTTTAACAAGCCTTCCAGGTGATTCTTATTCTAAAGTTTATGAGCCACTGCAATACATTGATTTATAAGATTTTCTAACTCATTTGATGTTAGGAGAACAGGATGAAGGACGCCACGTAGATGTCTTGAGTATCTGGTTAAATGTTTAGCAAATTGTACCATGGATGACTCAGGGTCTCAGAGTCGTTGTTTGACACATTACTTAGGATTTTTATGGGAACAGGAATAATTTACAGATATATATATATATATACATCCTACTATTGCTTCTCAAATGAACCCCAACAGCTTTTGTCTGCAGTATTCTACTAATGACCTCTCCATGCTGAATCCAACAGTTATTTCTAAATGGCCAAATGTGCTTTTTAAAAATGTCTATTTATTTTCAGGACTTCTATATCAGTGACACAGATAGCTCAGTCAAATTAAGATAGTTCAAGGAGAGTCTATTTACAAAGAGACAACTTACCAAGGCGCAAGTGTGGCGTAGAGGAAGAACAGGTGATAGGGCAGGAATTTGGGGCCATCAGGAATAGAACTTTCACCACCTTTGAAAAGATGAGGGCAGGAAAAAAATTCCTCTGAATTTCCAGAGGAAATAGAGTCATACACTGCAGGACAACTGGGGAGGAGCAGTGGCTTTCTGGTCACAACCAGGCTGAGGCAATTGTACAGGGAAGGAATCGTGAATACATTCCCTAACCTAATAGTTCTCAAAATGTTGCCTCCAGACCAGCAACATCACCTGAGAACTTGTTAGAAATGCAAATCCACAAGTCTTATCCAATAATTAGATAATAATCAGAAACTGGGGGTGGGGCTTAGTACTTTAACAACCCTTGCAGGTGATTTTAAAGAGCCACTGATTTAATCTCATTCCTTTCTTTCTAATCTTCTATTGGGGCTCCTTCCCACTGGCCAAACCCAAGCAGACAATGGACGGAATGGAAATCAGTTTCATTAAGATCAGCCTTCTTGGAGACAGCCAGGTGGAAAATGCTGAAGAAAGCACCTGGCCAGGCAAATGCATGACACTTTAGCACAACCTCACATAAATCAGTTTTCTGCAACCTCACTGGCTGCTCCTGCTGGTTTCTTGCTATTCTCTGACCTTCTTTTTTTTTTTTTTTTTTGAGACGGAGTCTCGCTCTGTCGCTGGGCTGGAGTGCAGTGGCGCCATCTCTGCTCACTGCAACCTCCGCCTCCTAGGTTCAAGGTCTCTGACCTCTTAATGAAGGATGCCCCAGGGCTCAATCTTTGAGCCTCTTTTCTGTCTACTCTCACTCCCTTTGTGATTTCCTCCAATCGCTTGGCTTTAAATGCAATCTCTTATATACCAACAAACTTTCAAATCACATCTCCATACCCTGGACTGGTAAATCCAACTGTTGACTTGACTTTTCTACACACATGGTTAATAGGCACCTCTAACTTACCACGTCCAAAATTAAGCTCCAGATCTCCCCCTATAGCCAAACCTTGTCCTGCCACAATATTCTCCATTTTAATTAAAGGCAACTCTATCAAACTTCTCTCAACCCCAAAACCTTAGAGTCATCTTTGATTCCATCCTGTCTCTCCCATCCTGCCTATCCGTAAACAAAATTTGGCAGTTCTATTTTTAAAAATATGTCTAGGATTTGGTCACTTGTTACCTTCCCTGCTGCTACTACAGTGTTCCCAGCCACTATCATCTCTTGACAGCATTACTGTTGCAATAACCACCTTCCAGTTTGTCTCCTAGCCTCTGCCCCTACCCACTTCAGTCTATTCTCAACATAGCCAAAGTCGTTTACATATGAGACAAATCATGTCATTCCTTACCTCAAAATCGTATGGAGATTTCATGTATCAGTCAAACAACATTATGCTGCAGTATCAAAAATAGAAACAACGTTAGCTAACACCACAGATTTTTTCTTTCTTTCTCAGGCAATATGTTTAGTGTGGGTAATGAGGGGCTCTGCTCCACACAGTCACTCAGCGAACTAGGGTAGTAGAGGCTCTGCCTTGACATGTACTTCCATCCTCTCTGTAATAGGGAGAAGGGGACTAGGCAATATGCAGTGACTCTTAAAGATTTTACTCCCACCCAGACTTGACACATCTCACTTCCACTCTCATTTTAATGGCTAAAGTGAGGTGCCGTGCTGTGCAACAAACCACCACAAAATATCAGTGCATGCAACAATAAGCATTTGTTTGTCATGCCTCTCCAGGCTGGCTGGGGGTCAAGTGATTTAGACTGGGCTAGACTAGGTGGTCTGCTTGAAGCTGCATGTCCTCTGGGGCAGCTCTGCTCACCATGTTTCTCATCTTTCTCCTAGATTCAACAAGCTAGCCAAGACATGTTTTTTTGGGGGTGGTGGCAGAAATTCAAGAGAGAAAGCCCCACTGGGCAAGCATATCTCAAACCCTTGCTTGCATCATGTGTACTTATATCCTGTTGTCCAAAGCAAGCCCCATGGCCAAAACTACAACCAAGAGTCAGAGAACTATATTCTGTCTATAGTGAGGCCAGGCAAGGGTGTGAAAGCAAAGAAAGGGTGGAAAAATTGGAGCACTAACCCAGTCTCTCACACATAGTCACACCTAACTTTAAGGGTGCAGGAAAATATAATCCTCTATATGCATGGAAGGACAACTGAAAATATTTGTTGACCACCCCTTGAAATCTTTTGTGGTGAAAATCAAAGTCCTTACAATGGCCTAAAAGTTTCAATAAAATATGTCTCCCATTAACTGCCTAACTTTATCTCCTACCATTCAATCTAGCTCACACCATTCCAGCCCTTTACCAAGCAAGCTTCTACCTCAGGGCTTTTACACTTACTGCTCCCTCTGCTTGGAACACTCTCTCTTTTTTTAAATAAAGATATTTGCATGACTTTCACCTTATGTCTTTTGGGGCTTTTATTTCAGATGACCACCTTACAAAAATTGAATTATCCTCCTCTACTGATCCCCTTTCCCTGCTTTTATTTATCCATATCCTAAAAATATTTCCTTCTCACATACTATAGACATTTTACTTACTTGTATGCCTTCTGTCACTATAAGCTACACAAAGACTGGAATTTTGTTGTGTTTTGTTCACTATCCACAGCACCTATAATTGTGCCTGGCACATAGAGGAGTAGGCATTTAGTAACATTTTTGTTGAATAAATGAATACCCTGAAAATTGGTATTTTTCTCATCGGAAACAGTTATTGCCTTTATATTTTGAAAGTTGATTCTGATGCCTTCTAAATCCAATTCAGCCTATTCGGACTGGCTGGTCCCTCCACATTAACCTAGAACTTCTCATTTGGCAAAGGCACCTTTCTGGAATGAATGAGGAGATCTCAGAAAAAGACAGAATTGTATTGCTTTCACCATCCTCTAAAGTCAGTGGTTCTCACATAGGTACGAATTTTTCTCCCCAGGGGATATTTGGCAATGTAGGGAGACATTTTTTGATTGTCACTAATGAGGGGGAAAGAGTGCTACTGGCATCTAGTAAGAAAAGGCCAAGGATGCTGCTAAACATCCTGCAATGCACAGGACAGCCCCATAACAAAGACTTTTCCAGTCCAAAATGTCAACAGCTCTGAGCTTGAGAAATCTGTTCTAAGGGGAGTGCAGAGGTTCTGGTCTTGGCAGCTCTGAAAGTTGTTTCAGATAAATGTTTTATTACTATCAGTGTTACACTATAAGTACTACACAGGCAAGAAGTGAGATGGGTTTATTCATTGGTGTGTGCTGAGCACCTTGTACAGTGCCTGAAACATAATGGGGTCTCAAAAATAATTGTTGAATGCATTAATGAACAGAGATGTCCTATTAAAACACTAAATATTATGTTGCATTATGCTGATTATTAAGCCTTGCTTCACTTCCTTTACTCTATTTTAAGATCTGATTTAGACCTATAATAGTCACGGCCCTGTGGCTTTCAGTCTGTTTTTAATTTCTACGAGAACAGAGAGGAAAATCATATGAGTCTCAGTCTTGTGCAAAGGCTCATATATTCCACTAAAATGTCTGCAGGAGAAAAAAATGTTTCCTTCTATGGATAAAATAGGAAATGAGTTTGGTTCTTGTAGAAACTAATGTGGTGAAATTGAGGTATTGGAATTTAGAGAATTATTTTTAGTTTGTTTTTGAATCCATTTTGGGGTAAATAGTTGACCAAAATATTTCCTTTTTTTGTTTGTTTCTTCTTTTTTTTTTTTTTAAACTAATATACTTGCTGATTTCGTCTGGACTTTTTTTCATTGCAGGCTTTGGATGAGTGCAAGCTGTATTTCTTAGCAAAGCTAATTTGTTTATCGCTCCTTGTCAGGGTTTTCTGTAACTGTCAAGTGTCTTCATTTAGCCATGTTTGTACATGTGTGTATATAGGGACAGGCAAATTGTAACATAAGCCTTCAGTTTTTATTTATGTAATGAACAAGATTATATTTAGTGTTCAGATAAGGTTTAAATGGGGGTTTCAGTTAATACCCAAAGTTATTTATTCCTATGTGTCAAGGGCAATCTTTCCCAGGAGACCCAGAAATTAACTCTTTTTTTTTTTTTCTTTAAGAAAAAACCCAACCCTAGAACCTAGGATTTAGTAAAACACAGTGAAAGTCTGAAGAAAACTATGGATTCTCCTGTTCCTCAACTCTTTTCCTATCACTGTCTTCCCAATTAGCAAAAGACTCCAACAATCAATCACCTAGGAGTCTGGCCCAGATCCATGGAGACATTCCTGATTCCTCTCTTTCCCTCACACTCCACATTTAAAGCTTTGCTTTTCAAATATATTCTGAAACTACCTGCTTCTCACTTCCTCCACTGCTGACTCTCAGATGAAACCTGCTCTCCCTCCTGAGCCTATAAATGGTGTCTCAGCTTTTACTCTTGCTCTCCTGCAGGCCATTCTCTACACCAGGGATCTTGTACCAACTTGTCATATGACTTATTTTCCCTGCTCAAAACTCTCTAAGGACTTACTGACACATTTAGAATCCAAACTCCTTACCATGACTGCTAAGATCCCATATGAACTGGCACTGCCTAATTCTTTCACTTTTTGTCTTTCACTGAGTTCCTTGCCCCTTCCACCCTAGCCGTCTTGCTGTTCCTCACACCATCCGAAGCTTGTTTCGAATTCAGGGCCTTTGCACTTGCTGTTCCTTTTGCCTGGAGTGCTCTTCTTCAAGATATTTCTGCCTATAGTTTCCTCACTTCCTTTAGGTCTCAGCAAAAATGTTGCCTCCTCAGAGAGGCCTTCTGTCACCTATTACCATAGCATGGTCTAGATGCTCTCAGGAGACCCCAAAACCTGTGAAACTAACTTGTGCTTGCAGCTGTGCTTGCTTACAGATAAGAAAGCAGAATGCCAGAAACTGCGAGTTAGCCACAAGACCAACTAAGTGCAGAAGTGCTGCCTTGACTTGAACTCTTGCATAGGTGCGCTGAACTCATTTCTTGCTTCATTACCATACTAAAATCTCCACCCAGCAGGGAGAAATGTACCTTGTTAGGCACAAAAGGTGCTGGGTGCAAACAAAAAGACATGACTGCACACACTCTTTTCCCTCCTGGAAGAGCCCACGTTTTTCCAGGAATCCCTGCCCCAGTCTCCACCTACCTGTCCAGGGAGCCCTTTAAATCTCCCCCTACTTGACTTCCAGGGAGATGGTGCTTTGAGCACGAGCTCCCCTCCCCTTCATCATTCTTTGATCATGAGTAAAGTTTCTGTTCTGCTTTACTTAACCTGGTCTGGTTCTATTGGCACAAATGACACTGGGCAGGGAAAGAACCCATTAGGATCCAATAACCTCCTGGGAGGGTCAGTAACACTTCCTTTGCTCTTCTAACTTGCTTTGTTTTTCTTACCGCCCTTATCATTATATGAAATTATATATGTGTTTATTTCCTGTGTCTATCTTGATGCAAATTTTATGAAGGCAAAAACATCGTGCTGTTCATTATCTTGTTCTTTGTCCCTAGTGCCTAGAATTATGCTTACAACGTAGTAGATGCCCAATTTCTGTCAATTAAATGAATAAAGCTTGACCAGAATGTTCAATGATGACCTCAGGGTCCATGCTTGGAATTGCCCTGTAGATGAGAAGGCTTCTTAGAGCAAATTCTTTAGTTCTGCCTCCTATGCAATGGCTTAGACAGATGGTATTATAATATGATTAAGGATGTGGGTTACAGAAGAGTTATCTGGAGTTTACTACCTATTGACTTACTTTGGAGAAATCTCTGTCTTCATTTTTTTATACTTATGAAGCACAATAAATATCATTACATTGTTTCTAATAAAAAGCTTTACTATCCCAGCACTTTGGGAGGCTGAGGCAGGCAGATCACGAGGTCAGGAGATCAAGACCTTCCTGGCTAACATGGTGAAACCCCATCTCTACTAAAAATACAAAAAATTAGCTGGGCATGGTGGCCTGCACCTGTAGTCCCAGCTACTTGGGAGGCTGAGGCAGGAGAATGGTGTGAACCTGCAAGGTGGAGCTTGCAGTGAGCCAAGATCGCACTACTGAACTCCAGCCTGGGCGACAGAGTGAGACTCCGTCTCAAAAAAAAAAAAAAAAGCTTTAGTATATATTAATGTATTTCATTTTCATAAAAGTCATGTATTAGAGGGTTATGAAAATTAAACATATGTGAGCTTCAGAAAAATTCCTGGCACATTGTAAAATGGGCACTACCATTACAGTCCATTTCCATTATTCACACCTTCTGTATTTGCATATTTACCTACTCAAAATTTATGTGTATCCCCCAAATCCATGTGCGTGGTTTCTCGTAGTCATTTGAAGACATGAGCTGATATGGTTTGGCTCTGTGTCCCCACCAAAACCTCATCTTGTAGCTCCCATAATTCCCACGTGTTGAGGGAGGGACCTGGTGGGAGATGACTGATTCATGGGGCAGGTCCTTCCTGTGCTGTTCTAGTGATAGTGAATGGGTCTCATGAGATATGATGGTTTTAAAATCGGGAGTTTGCCTGCACAAACTCTCTTTGCCTGCTGCCATCCACATAAGATATGACTTGCTCCTCCATGCCTTCCTCCATGATTGTGAGGCCTCCCCAGCCACGTGGAATTGTAAATCCAATACACCTCTTTCTTTTGTAAATTGCCCAGTCTCAGGTATGTCTTTATCAGCAGCATGAAAACAGACTAATATATGAGCAGAGCTGTTAAAAAATTGAGTTACTCATGTTCCCAGCTGAGGAAGGACAAGGTGACACTGCCTTCTTGTTTCAGCTCTCATACTGTAAACGAGTGTCCTTTTCACAGTTGATTTACTGCCATGTTTTTAACACTTTTGTGCTTTTTGTTGAAGATTTTGCCATTTAAAATGGCTCCCAAGCATAGTTCTGAAGTGCTCTTTGGTGTTCCTAAATGCAATAAGGCTGTGATGTACCTTATGGAAAAAATATGTGTTAGGTAAGCTTGGTTCAGGCATGGGTTATAATGCTGTTGGCCATGAGTTCAATTTTAATGAATCAACAATATATATTAAATAAAGAATTCTTAACCAGAAACACACAATAACCAAGTAGACTGGTGGACTGTCTGAAAGTTGATGAAAATGTGACCAGAGGCTTGCACAACCCTAAGCCAGGATTTCTCTGAGCAGCAGTGAAAACAGTATTTGCTAATTCAGTGAATCTGGCAACTTCATAGAACACAAGTGCCACAAACAACAATAATTTAATGTACAGTTGTCCCTTGATATCCACAGGAGATTCGTTTCAGGACCCCTGAGGATACCAAAATCTGGGGATGCTCAAGTCCCTTATCTAAAATGGCGCAGCGTTTACTATAACCTATGCACATCCTCCCATACGATTTAAATCATCTCTGGATTACTTATAACACCTAGCACAATATAAATGCCATGTAAATAGTTGTTATACTGTGCTGTTTTAATTATTATTTAATTAAATTAATTAATTATTTTATTTATTTTCGAGATAGAGTCTTGCTCTGTCACCCAGGCTGTAGTGCAGTGGAGCAATCTTGCTCACTGCAGCCTCTGCTTCCTGGTTCAAGAGATTCTCGTGCCTCGCCCTCCTGAGTAGCTGGGGCTACAGGAGTGCACCACCATGCCTAATTTTTGTGTTTTTAGTAGAGACAGGGTTTCACTATGTTGGCCAGGCTGGTCTCAAACTTCTGACCTCAAGTGATCCGCCTGCCTTGGCCTCCCAAATTGTTGGGATTACAGGTGTGAGCCACTGAACTTGGCCAGTTTTTATTATTTTTATAGTTGTATTATATTTTTCATGTTTCCAAATATCTTTCATCTGCTGTTGGTTGAATCTATAGATGTGGAACCTGTGGATATAAAGGGCTAACTGCAGTTCTCTTTTCACTCACCTATCAACTCCTTGAGATAGTGGTTTTCACTCAGCATTTTCATTTAATCACAATTCCTCCCTCCAAATATCTTATCATCTGACTCACATTTCCACCATGTGACATTCTCAGAGAACCAGAGACGGGTTTGGCCAGACATCAGAACTAATGAGAAGGAGGGACTCCCTCAGGACTTTCTGTGTGTTTGTGTCTTTCTTCCTTCTTTTCCTTTATAGTTTAACTTTCTCTAGATATTTAGCCTACATGGCAGGGAGTATGGCTGCCAGTAGCCATTGATTTTCACATCCTACCATCCAAATAACCAAGGAGACTGTCTGAATCTCTCCTCAGGCCCATACATCCTGAGAAAGCTTGAGTCAGGTGCCCCTGGCTGTGACTAGAACGTGTGTGTGGTACTGTGAAGTGTGTAGTATTCTGGCTACAACTCTGGGTGATAATTAAATCTACAACTGCATAGCCTAATACAGTAGCCACTTGTCACATGTGGCAATTTATATTTAAATGTTAATTAAGTAAAATTAAATAAAATTTAAAAATCTTCAGCCACACTGGTCATGCTTCCAGTGCTCAGCAGCCAAGTGTGGCTATTAGCTGCTCTCTTAGAACAGATATAGAACATCTCCATCATCGCAAGAAGTTCTATTGGACAATACTGCTATAGATGAAGAGGAATCTCTCAGAAAAGAGGTTAGGGTTAGAAAGGAGTATTTCTTACCATTTGACCCAGCCATCCCATTACTGGGTATATACCCAAAGGATTATAAATCATGCTGCTATAAAGACACATCCACATGTATGTTTATTGCGGCACTATTCACAATAGCAAAGACTTGGAACCAACCTGAATGTCCAACAATGATGGACTGGATTAAGAAAATGTGGCACATATACACCATGGAATACTATGCAGCCATAAAAAACGATGAGTTCATGTCCTTTGTAGGGATATGGATGAAGCTGGAAACCATCATTCTCAGCAAACTATCGCAAGGACAAAACATCAAACACCGCATGTTCTCACTCATAGGTGGGAATTGAACAGTGAGAACACATGGACACAGGAAGGGGAACATCACACACTGGGGCCTGTTGTGGGGTGGGGGAAGGGGGGAGGGATAGCATTAGGAGATATACCTAATGTTAATGACGAGTTAATGGGTGCAGCACACCAACATGGCACATGTATACGTATGTAACAAACCTGCACGTTGTGCACATGTACCCTAAAACTTAAAGTATAATAAAAATAAAAATAAAAGAAAGGAGTATTTCTGAGCAGATAAATCTGTAGGTGTTTCTCATACCTTCTCTGCCATAGTCGATAAAACTGACCCAGACTCTTTGCAACAATTTCTTCCTCTGGCACTTAGAACATTTTTATATTCTCACAATTGCCCTGTGATTCTTCCCCTTTCAGTTTTCACCCTCCCCTAAGTATCTGGACTGTTCCTGTGTTTTGTAATACCACTGTATATTGCTGACTTCTAAATTTACATCTGTCTCAGACCCTTCTTCTTAGCTCCAGACCCACAGACCTAACTGCCTACTTAATATCTCCAACTGGATATATCAAATGTCACTTGGAATTAATACCTCACACTGAATTCTTAATCTATCCTAAATCTCCTTCTCTTTGCATGTCCCCCATCTCAATAAATGGCACCTCTATCTGCACAGTTTGTTATGCCAGAAGCCTTGGAAAAATCCTTGCTATCTTCTATCTTCTTTTGCCTCAGTCTAATATATCCCCAACTCTGATAAATTAAAGATTCAAACTATTTCTTTAATATAGCTAGATTTTTTTCATTTTTATTGCTACCATTTAATGTCACACTCTCCTTTCACTTTGCTTCTAACATTTATTCAACTTTCTGTTCCTGCTCTAATGTCATCTTCTCACAGAACCCTTCCTTGTCCTCTGATCTGGATTCCACCTTTTACTGTCATCACACATTATGCTTTTGCTTTTCACAAATGTATTGGGTTACATATGTAATTATTTGTTTAGTGTCTAGTCTTCTCTAGCCTCATGTAATGTCTTCTCTAGCTTGATAAAGGCAGGAAATACGTTTGTTTTATTTTCCTGTGAATCTGCTGTATTCAGCACAGGGCTGGACCTTTAGCCCTCAGTCAGTACTTAATACCTTTTCAGAACACATTTTTATGAGCTTTAGAAACTAGTCTTCTTCCCTCTTAATGGTTATGGAGGTCTTTCAGGTTCTGTCTATCTTCTTATGGTTTCAGCTTTGACCCTGAGAATGACTCCCTTTCAATGTTACAAGACCTGGCTCCTCTTCTTGGAGACATGCTTGCAAAATTCACCCCTCCTTCCTGCCTCCCTGGTTTTCCCACAAGAATTCTCTTGAACTCACATGACTTCTTCCTACAGGAGATCTCCAAGCCTGCACTTCCAGCCCATCCAACCACAAAGAACTTTGAAACCTCTTAACCTGTCTTGTCATCTTAGTTCATGCAAATAGCAACCCCTAGAGATTTGTAGTGCACAGCCTGAAAAACCACAGGGGCAAACTTCCCTTCCTGTCTCTGAAGTCTCGCTTTATCCTTATTGTCTCACCCCTAGAACTTCAAGGAGCCTCATAACTCATATCCCAATCCCTACTCTTTCTGTAGACCCATTTTCCAAAATGCAGAATTGCAGAATTGTTCTGCCGGAAGACACCTCCAGAACATCTTACATATCTGAGTGTGTAAATGAGGAAACATAGGTTTAGAAAGTGGCAGGCTAGTCACTACAACCAAGACCTTCTAACTTTCTGTCTGGTGCTCTATGACACATACAGCCCCCACTGTGCTCAGAGGTCCTCATGGAGCTTCCTTTCCTAAATGTAAAAGACTAAATTCATTTGCCTACAGTTTCCTTTTCTTTCCTTTCGATCACTTTATATTTTCCGAACTGCCCACACTTACCTTATGCATTTTTGCTGGGAGACCTTTGTTCTTCCTGTTGATCTTACCTAGAATATCTTTCTCTAGTTTTATCCTCTGTTGTGAATCTTGTGTTTCAAGCCTCAAAGCATGTCTGATACATAGCGGGCTTTAATGTATTTGCTGTTGAATGAATGAATGAAACATTTAATTTAGTCAATTTTCCCCATATTGACTGTGGCTAAATTTCTATTGACAGAAGTCAACAAATATCTACCACCATATCCTGAAGTTTGCACCAAAGTGGACAGTACTGAAAAATATGCACCTGATGTGTTTGACTCTCAAAAAGCGGTGATTTCTTAAAGCAGTTGGGAATTTTACCCTATTAATTGCTCACTTGGGTAACCATGCAGTTGATCTCCTCGACTGATCTATCTCCTGTCTTTCCCAAAGCAGATATTGATCCTGATTTTCTCTGATTTGAAGACTGACAAGTAGAGGCAGGTGAGAAAGGAAGCCTGTGGGAGACACAGGGAGAAAGGAAAGTCTAGAAAGACACTAGAAGGCCTGAAGAGGAGAAATTTATACTATGACCTCAACCAGAAACAGGTTAGAGACCTTAGTTCTTAAAAGGGAACTTGTATTGTAGGTATTATTTAAAATGTAAATTGAATCCAAGAATGATTTTAACATTTGGTTTCTGGTCACTAAACCTGGCAATAAGTATAAACAGTTTAAAATAATCACAAAGTCAAATGATTTTGTTAGAAAATGAAGATTTCTTGGTCCACAGCTTGTTGCACTGAGTATATTAACCTTTGTTAAGAAGTTAGCTCCACTCTCTTCTAATGTAGTCTGCTAAATAATTTTTAGACATCTCTATAGAAATGAAATTTATTCAAAAAAAGGACACAAATTAGTTTGCAAAATTCAGAAATATAACTGGAAAAGCAAGCATAAAGTCTTACATTAAGTGGTTAGTTGCTTATCCCTTGTTGATGCCTATTTTATTTGAGAGATATCCCAGTTGTGCTATGCTAAGTTTTGAAGGTCTGTGTAGTCTTTAACTTGATCTTTAAAAACAACAGAATTTGAGTGAATGTCAATAAAACCAGTGAATTAGAAATATTCTGTCTTCTAGCATGTTTGACTAGGGCTGTCAATAAACAAAATTATATTTCCTAGGACTTTGGGCATGAATACTAATCTATTGAATTTTAATTTAATATTCTATGAGGAACCTAGGAGAGTATCAACAATTTAGACATCTGTTGAGTTATTCTCAGAATAAAACTGGACATGCGAACATTTCAGGAAATGAAATAAAATTCTTAATGTCTTTGTATTAAAATGCAACATATATACATACATATATACACATATATTCACATATATATACATATATATATTACTATTATGACTTTTTACCTAAAAACCCCAGTTACTTGAATTAGCTATTAGGCACAGAATTATTCGACCCTGTCCCCATCCCTCTCCCATGCTCACACACTAGCTAGTATTTCTGATGGTAAAATTAATTCTTGCCACAGAATACAGGTCTTTACTCCCATTCCCCAAATGACCTAAAACCACTAAAATGGCAGAGTTTCATTCAACACTGCAGCTGCTATTTTGTTTCCAGCAGGATGATATAAAGATTAGGCTATAATCAAAAGCAAAAATTCTTGCATGTGCATTGCAGCTAGAAGAGCTCTCTTTATGCTATGTGCCTCTTCACAAATTACAAAGCAAATGATATAGGAGTGTAGCTCCTAAACTGGTCTGTCTGAACTGATAACACTGAATCACTAGTTGGCTGGGGTGTCCACCCAGATGGGAAAAGGAGGTGGATAAAAGGGAAATGAGGTTGTAATGTTGTTGACTTCAGGCCTCAAGGAAGAGACGGCTGTGGATTTTCTTAGGTGAGGAACAATGTCAGAGGAGAACATAATTCATTATAAGACTCATGGGGAAATAGTCAAACGAAGAAACAACAAAGCAGCAACAAAACCAAACCCAAGTCTTGCCCCACTGTGCAGCTGCAGGACAAAGACAGAACAGAAGCCTGTAATTGGGGAACAAAGTGTTGTTCTTTCAGGCATTATAAAATGAAGCCTTCAGAAATCACTCAATCTTGTCATTCCAAACAGTTTGATGCATTTGTGAAAAAAAGTTTTCCTTTTTTTTTTTTGAAAGGAGTCTTGTTCTGTAGCCCAGGCTGGAGTGCAGTGGCGTGATCTCGGCTTACTGCAACCTCTGCCTCCCGGTTCAAGTGATTCTCCTGCCTCCATCTTCTGAGTAGCTGGGACTAAAGGCGCCCACCACCACACCTGGCTCATTTTTGTATTTTTAGTAGAGACAGGGTTTCACCATGTTGACCAGGATGGTCTCGATCTCCGTGTGATCCACCCCCCTCGGCCTCCCAAAGTGCTAGGATTGCAGGCTTGAGCCACCGCGTCCGGCTGGAAGTTTTCTTTTCTTTTTTTTCTTTTTTAGCAGTGTACACCTTTTAAAACTGCAATTGAGTACTAAATAATGGAGTAGTTTTGTTCAAAAGCAATATTTATTTTTCATGAAGATAAGAGGCATATTACATTTGCTATAGAAAATGCTATGAGAGGAAAAAGCTGCATGTTACCGATATGACAAAAAACATAAAAAACTCTACTTATGAAAGTGTTTTGCCCTATAAGAACATATTCAATAAAAGGCATTATTCCAGGTGAATGAGCCATGCGGAAATGTGGATTTATTAGGGTTTGTTTTGAAATGTAATTTGTACGGCCAGCTTTTTATTCCTTTGATGGCTATCAAATAGATTTATTGGCTACATGTTAGAAGTGCAAAAGATAACAGGTAACCAAGGGAGAAGTTTTAATAAAACTCTCAGGAAAGGCAAAGAAAAGTGAGTGAATATGCCTGCTTACATTTCAGCTAATAAATAAAAAGTGCAGATAGGGCTTTAATTGAAAACCTTGCTGGTTATTGCAGCCTGGAAGGTTTATTGAAAACTGGGTAGAACACTCTCATTTTTTATATTTACAGCTACATTGTGAGCTGTTCAGGTTAGAGTGATGTAACGTTCATTTTGACTTTGGTACAGGAAACTGATGTTTTCACAGGAAACTTGCAAAGCGGTTATGAAGAGGAAGAGCGTTCTTAATTATTAGTGTCTGCCTGAGCTATTTCTGATTGTGTTCTGGGATTTTAGAGAATTGAACAATAGAGTATTTAATTTTACCACTCCCCTCTTGAGTAAAAACATCAGACACTTTTAGGAAAGTTTTAGAAGGTACATCTTCAATAAGCAGAGATCTTTCATCTCAAATAACTGGGAAGAATTGCACTGTTTAAGAATAGTTGAACTTGGACCTGAGAGCACCATACTTAGAAATCTAAGTATATTTAGGTCACTCATCTAACACTGGGACTTTACCAGCCCTGTCACCCAAACTGGTTGTAGTTAGTAGGACCACAAAGTCACTGAAGAAATCTGCTTTCCTTTTAACTTTCAAGGCAATAAGAAAAATGTAGTTCTCTGTTAGCAGTCCCTGAGCTATCTGAATTTTGGTGTTTCTCTCTTAAGCCTCTTGCTTTGGAGAATGATGAATCATTTCCTACTCCTGGAGTTAGTCTCCTTTAAAACAGACACGAAGGAGGCAGAGAGAAAAAATTACTCTAAATACCATTAACCAATGTAAAACAGTTTTCTATTAAACAGTAGGACAGCAGGGCCAAACTTGTGTTACCACAATTGACAACTGGCTTCTTAAAGCAAGCTCCATAGATTAAGAACCATAGCCTCTAGGACTGATTTTACTTGGTTCAGAAACAGGAAATCAGAACAGTGAGCAAGTATACCATTAGAAATTTACATTAATAAAATGTGATTTTTTTGATACACAAAAGCTTTTAGGTTGTAAATAATCTATGATGGCCTGCCAAATATAAAATGCCATTATAAATCCATGTCTATATTTCAAAAAGACGGGAACACAAAAGCAAGATACATTAAATTAATTGGTGTAGTTTGGAGAGTTCGAATCCATGATTAGATATGGATCCTATCAAATATCCCACCTAATTTCCAGTTACGTCGATGTTTCAATGTTCACTTTTTAAGTTCTCAACTACCCGCATCTTTCACTGAACACCATCTGGAAAGGTTCATACAGAATGCCCATGCCATTCTTGAAAGGATTTGCTTTTGTGGAGGGGTTTTGCAAAGAAAAACAATTCAAAATTCTGTTACAGCTTATACATTGTCTTTTGTAGGACTATAATAAAAAACCTTCTAAGTAAGTTTTTGAGATAGGTGTTACATGAATAAGCATGCCTCAGCAAAATGCATAAAAAACACAATGATTTAATTTCTAAAGCACTTATATTATTATGGCATGGTTTTGGAGACAGGTTATTATAGTCCACATAGGTAAGTATGCAGTGCTTCTCATGGAAAAAATGCTTAGGTATTGGCCTTTTCTCTGGAAACCATATTTTTCCTTTTTTAATAATCAACTAAGATGTATATGTAAGAAAGCCTCATCTTTTGATTTTTAATATACAAGATGCTTTCTTTAAGAGAGCAAGATTCAAAATTGTTTTGTGTTTCCAAATTTAAAAATAAATTTATCTCCTAAATTTTCTAAAGACATGTTTCATATATTTGACCATCCCTTATTTTGGCAAAGGATTTTAAGAGTCTAACTCAAACATATGTAAGCTCTGGTGTACCTGGTTATATATACCAAAAAAAAATTTGATCTATATACACATAGACATGAATATATTTCTGTGTGTGTTTGTGCATATATAACCTCAAACACTATTATTAAATGCAATCCTATATTCTTAGGTATAGAAGTTGATGATATACCTTTCTACTTGCCATGGCATTAACAAAGCAAGGCTGAGACTCAGCAACCACTTGTGTTCATTGCATTGCAGGCTAGTAGTAAGTTTGGTTGCTAGTAGGAAAAGGGTCTCTTATCTCACCCTCCTTAAACTAAAGGTTCTTTCAGGCTTAATGTAAGGATGTGCACATTCTCTTATCGAGGTGGTCTTGAGCTGCAGATACAATCGCATCGTTCATGGTGATCCAACTGGATGTCAACTAGAGCCATGGTCTTAGCTCTACCCCTCCTCTTGATGTGGCCAGGCTCAAACTGTAATACCTAGGACAAGAAGCACATCTCCTGTTAGAAAGCCTTTGGAGTTCAACTCAGTCAGATGCCACTTACTTATTACCTTTTTGACAACTAGTTCTTAGCCCTTTGAGAACCCAACAGAAGCTATGGGCTTGCTATTAGAATGCACACATTGCTATTAGAATGCACACATTTTTCAAATAATTGACTCCCTGAAGTGGAGGAATCAATTGATCCCAGAGTAATGCCCAGCATTACTTACCTGAAGTACCCAGATGATTTCATGTGTCTTAGCAGGTATTTATTAATAGCTTTCTAAGGGCCTGCTTTGGGCCAAGTGCTGTTCCAAATATTATCGTAAAGATCCTTCTGACCAAGGCATGTGTTATAGATGAATACAATACTTGAGCATATTATTAGCATGGAGAGGAAAATGAATACAACCATGAATAAAATATGCGGTATATCTAAATCTTTGGTTGAAGTAAAACATGTTGCCCTGGAGTTGCTGGCAAGATGGCCGAATAGGAACAGCTCTGGTCTGCAGTTCCCAGCGAGATCAATGCAGAAGGCGGGTGATTTCTCCATTTCCAACTGAGGTACCCAGTTCATCTCACTGGGACTGGTTAGACATTGGGTGCAGCCCACGGAAGGTGAGCTGAAGCAGGGTGGGGTGTCCCCTCAGCCGCGAAGTGCAAGGGGTTGGGGGATCTCCTTCCCCCAGCCAAGGGAAGCCATGAGAGACTGTACCAGGAGGAATGGTGCACTCTAGTCCAGATACTGCACTTTTCCCATAGTCTTTGCAACTGGCAGACCAGGAGATTTCCCCCAGTGCCTATGCCACCAGGGCCCTGGGTTTCAAGCACAAAACTGGGCGGTCATTTGGACAGACACCGAGCTAGCCGCAGCAGTTTATTTTTCATACCCCAGTGGCGCCTGGAATGCCAGCAAGACAGAACCATTCACTCCCCTGGAAAGGGGCTGAAGCCAGGGAGCCAAGTGGTCTGGCTCAGTGGGTCCCACCCCCATGGAGCCCAGCTAGCTAAGATCCACTGGCTTGAAATTCTCCTGCCAGCCCAGCAGTCTGAGATTGACCTGGGATGCTTGAGCTTGGTGAGGGGAGGGGCGTCTGCCATTGCTGAGGCTTGAGTAGGCGGTTTTACC
This sequence comes from Pan paniscus, assembly GCF_029289425.2. Lineage (NCBI taxonomy): Eukaryota > Metazoa > Chordata > Mammalia > Primates > Hominidae > Pan > Pan paniscus. The sequence goes on from NC_073258.2 coordinate 104,709,452, forward strand.
CTCACAGTGTAAACAAAGCTACTGGGAAGTTTGAATGGGGCGGAGCCCACCGCAGCTCAGCAAGGCCGCTGTGGCCAAACTGCCTCTCTAGATTCCTCCTCTTTGGGCAGGTCATCTCTGAAAGAAAGGCAGCAGCCCCAGTCAGGGACTTATAGATAAAACCCCCATCTCCCTGGGACAGAGAACCTGGGGGAAGGGGTGGCTGTGGGCGCAGCTTCTCAGACTTAAACATTCCTGCCTGGAGGCTCTGAAGAGAGCAGCGGATCTCCCAGCACAGCATTTGAGCTCTGATAAGGGACAGGCTGCCTCCTCAAGTGGGTCCCTGACCCCCATGTATCCTGACTGGGAGACATCTCCCATTAGGGGCCAATAGACATTTCATACAGGAGACAGGGTCTGGAGTGGACCTCCAGCAAACTCCAGCAGACCTGCAGCAGAGCGGCCTGACTGTTAGAAGGAAAAGTAACAAACAGAAAGGAATAGTATCAACATTAACAAAAAGGACATCCACTCACAGACCCCATCAGAAGGTCAACAACATCAAAGACCAAAGGTAAATAAAACCAAAAAGATGGGGAAAAACCAGTGCAGAAACACTGAAAATTCCAAAAACCAGAACTCCTCTTCTCAACCAAAGGATCACAACTCCTCGCCAGCAAGGGAACAAAACCAGATGGAGAATGAGTTTGAGGAATTGACAGAAGTAGGCTTCAGAAGGTGGGTAATAACAAACTCCTCCGAGCTAAAGGAGCATGTTCTAACCCAATGCAAGGAAGCTAAGAACCTTGAAAAAAGGTTAGATGAATTGCTAACTAGAATAATCAGTGTAGAGAAGAACATAAATGACCTGATGGAGCTGAAAAACGCAAGACAAGAACTTCATGAAGCATACACAAGCTTCAATAGCCAAATCGATCAAGCAGAAGAAAGGATATCAGTGATTGAAGATCAAATTAATAAAATAAAGTGAGAAGAAAAGATTACAGAAAAAAGAGTGAAAAGAAACAAACAAAGCCTCCAAGAAATTGGGACTATGTGAAAAGACCAAATCTACGTTTGATTGGTGTACCCGAAAGTGATGGGGAGAATGGAACCAAGTTGGAAAACACTCTTCAGGGTATTATCCAGGAGAATTTCCCCATCTATCAAGGCAGGCCAACATTCAAATTTAGGAAATATGGAGAACACCATAAAGATACTCCTCGAGAAGAGCAATCCCAAGACACATAATCTTCAGATTCACCAAGGTTGAAATGAAGGAAAAAATGTTAAGGGCAGCCAGAGAGAAAGGTTGGGTTACCCACAAAGGGAAGACAATCAGACTAACAGCAGATCTCCCGGCAGAAACCCTACAAGCCAGAAGAGAGTGAGGGCCAATATTCCACATTCTTAAAGAAAATAATTTTCAACCCAGAATTTCATATCCAGCCAAACCAAGCTTCCTAAGTGAAGGAGAAATAAAATCCTTTACAGAGAAGCAAATGCTGACAGATTTTTGTCACCACCAGGCCTGCCTTACAAGAGCTCCTGAAGGAAGCACCAACATGGAAAGGAACAACTGGTACCAGCCACTGCAAAAACATCCCAAATTGTAAAGACCATTGACGCTATGAAGAAAGTGCATCAACTAACGGGCAAAATAACCAGCTAGCGTCATAATGGCAGGATCAAATTCACACATAATAATATTAACCTTAAATGTAAATGGGCTAAATTCCCCAATTAAAAGACACAGACTGGCAAATTGGATAAAGAGTCAAGACCCATCAGTGTGCTGTATTCAGGAGGCCCATCTCACATGAAAAGACACACATAGGCTCAAAATAAAGGGATGGAGGAAGATTTACCAAGTAAATGGAAAACAAAAAAAAAAAAAGCAGGGGTTGCAATCCTAGTCTCTGATAAAACAGACTTTAAACCAACAAAGATCAAAAGAGACAAAGAAGGCCATTACATAATGGTAAAGGCATCAATGGAACAAGAAGAGCTAACTATCCTAAATATACATGCACCCAATACAGGAGCACCCAGATTCATAAAGCAAGTTCTTAGAGACCTACAAAGAGACTTTGACTCCCACACAATAATAGTGGGAGTCTAAATAATAAATAGACACTTTAACACCCCACTGTCAATATTAGGCAGATCAATGAGACAGAAAATTAACAAGGATATCCAGGAGTTGAACTGAGCTCTGGACCAAGCGGACCTAATAGATATCTACAGAACTCCCCACCCCAAATCAACAGAATATACACTCTTCTCAGCATCACATTGCACCTATTTTTAAATTGACCATGTAATTTTAAGTAAAACACTCCTCAGCAAATGCAAAAGAACAGAAATCCTAACAAACAGTCTCTCAGACTACAGTGCAATCTATTTAGAACTCAGAATTAAGAAACTCACTCAAAATCACACAACTACATGGAAACTGAACAACCTGCTCCTGAATGACTACTGGGTAAATAACAAAATGAAGGCAAAATTAAAGATGTTCTTTGAAACCAATGAGAACAAAGACACAACGTACCAGAATCTCTGGGGCATATTTAAAGCAGTGTGTAGAGGGAAATTTATAGCACTAGATGCCTACAAGAGAAAGCAGGAAATATCTAAAATAGACACCCTAACATCACGATTAAAAGAACTAGAGAAGAAAGAGCAAACAAATTCAAAAGCTAGCAGAAGACAAGAAATAACTAAGATCAGAGCAGAACTGAAGGAGATAGAGACACAAAAAGCCCTTCAAATAAATCAATGAATCCAGGAGCTGGTTTTTTGAAAAGATCAGCAAAATAGACCACTAGACAGACTAATAAAGAAGAAAAGAGAGAAGAATCAAAGAGATGCAATAAAAAATGATAAAGGGGATATTACCACTGATCCCACAGAAATACAAACTATTATCAGAGAATATTATAAACACCTCTATGCAAATAAACTAGAAAATCTAGAAGAAATGGATAAATTCCTGGACACATATGTAGCCTGTATGGACCTTGGGGGACAGAACAAAAGGGGGCGAATGCAGAAATAAAAGACAAAGACAAAAGAGTATGTTTGGAAGTAGGGGTCAGGGGGCAACTTGCCTCTAATGGACAAGGGCCCTGAGCTTTACACCACCCTCTGTATTTATTAGGCAAAAGAGATAGCGAGAAGGTGAGTTGGAAGAAGAGGTCAGCTGTTAGGTCCAGAGTAGGCTTGCAAGACTGCATTCCTCAAACAATAGGCTCTAGATGTCCCAGTAGATAACCTCAAGGAGCCAGTGCCAGGGAGTGATGGCCCTCAGCAAACCTTCTAGGGCAGGCACAGAAGTAAGTTTGCCCACATTCTGTATTCACGATAAACAGTTTGCTGTTTGATCAAGTAGCCTCCAGTGGAATGCTGAGTTGGTCATGATCCCTTTGGCCTTTTTGGCTCCCAAAACACATACACCCTCTCAAGACTAAACCAGGAAGAAGTCAAATCCCTGAATAGACCAGTAACAAGTTCTAAAATTGAAGCAGTAATTGATAGCCTACCAACCAAAAAAGGTCCAGGACCAGACGGATTCACAGCCAAATTCTACCAGAGGTACAAAGAGAAGCTGGTACCATTCCTTCTGAAACTATTCCAAAAAATAGAAAAAAGTGGGAATCCTCCCTAACTCATTTTATGAGGCCAGCATCATCCTGATACCAAAACCTAGCAGTGACACAACAAAAAGAGGAAATTTCAGGCCAATATCCCTGATGAACATTGATGTGAAAATCCTCAATAAAATACTGGCAAACCAAATCCAGCAGCACATCAAAAAGCTTATCTACCATGATCAAGTTGGCTTCATCCCTGGGATGCAAGGCTGGTTCAAAATATGCAAATCAATAAATGTAGGCCATCACATAAACAGAACCAATGACAAAAACCATATGATTATCTCAATAGATGCAGAAAAGGCCTTCGTCAAAATTCAACAGCCCTTCATGCTAAAAATTCTCAGTAAACTAGGTATCGATGGAATGGATCTCAAAATAATAAGAGCTATTTATACAAACCCACAGCCAATATCATACTGAATGGGCAAAAACTGGAAGCATTCCCTTTGAAAACTGGCACAAGACAAGGATGCCCTCTCTCACCACTCCTATTCAACATACTATTGGAAGTTCTGGCCAGGGCAATCAGGCAATAGAAAGAAATAAAGGGTATTCAAATAGAAAGAGAGGAAGTCATATTGTCTCTGTTTGCAGATGACATGTTTGTATATTTAGAAAACCCCATCGTCTCAGGCCAAAAACTCCTTAAGCTGATAAGCAACTTCAGCAAAGTCTCAGGACACAAAATCAATGTGCAAAAATCACAAGCATTCTTATACACCAATAATAGACAAACAGAGAGCCAAATCATGAGTGAACTCTCATTCACAATTGCTACAAAGAGAATAAAATACCTAGGAATACAACTTACAAGGGACATGTAGGAACTCTTCAAGGAGAACTACAAACCACTGCTCAAGGAAATAAGAGAGGACACAAACAAATGGAAAAACATTCCATGCTCACAGATAGTAAGAATCATGAAAATGGCCATACTGCCCAAAGTAAATTATAGATTCAGTGCTACCCCCATCAAGCTACCATTGACTTTCTTCACAGAATTGGAAAAAACGACTTTAAATTTCATATGGAACCAAAAAAAGAGCCCACAGAGCCAAGACAATGTTAAGCAAAAAGAACAAAGCTGGAGGTATCATACTACCTGACTTAAAACTATACTATAAGGCTACAGTAACCAAAACTGCATGGTACTGGTACCAAAACAGATATACAGACCAATGGAACAGAACAGAGGCCTCAGAAATTACACTGCAATCTACATCCATCTGATCTTTGACAAACCTGACAAAAACAAGCAATGGAAAAAGGATTTCCCTATTTAATAAATGGTGTTGGAAAAACTGGCTAGCCATATGCAGAAAGCTGAAACTGGATCCCTTCCTTACACCTTATACAAAAGTTAACTCAAGATGAATTAAAGACTTAAATATAAGACACAAAACCATAAAAACCCAGAAGAAAACCTAGGCAATACCATTCAGGACATGGACATGGGCAAAGACTTCATGACTAAAACACCAAAAGCAATGGCAACAAAAGCCAAAATAGACAAGTGGGATCTGATTAAACTATAGAGCTTCTGCACAGCAAAAAAAACTGTCATCAGAGTGAACAGGCAACCTACAGAATGGGAGAAAATTTTTGCAATCTATCGATCTGACAAAGGCTAATATCCAGAAACTACGAAGAACTTAAACAAATTTACAAGAAAAAAACAACCCCGTCAAAATATGGGCAAAGGATATGAGCAGACACTTCTCAAAAGAAGACATTTATGCAGCCAACAAACATATGAAAAAAACCTCATCATCATTGGTCGTTAGAGAAATGCAAAACAAAACCACAGTGACATACCATCTCATGCTAGTTAGAATGGTGATCACTAAAAAGTCAGGAAACAACAAATGCTGGAGAGGATGTGGAGAAATAGGAACACTTTTCCACTGTTGGTGGGAGTGTAAATTAGTTCAACCATTGTGGAAGACAGTGTGGAGATTCCTTAAGGATCTAGAACCAGAAATACCATTTGACCCAGCAATCCCATTACTGAGTATATACCCAAAGGAATATAAATCATTCTACTATAAAGACACATGCACACATATGTTTATTGCAGCACTGATCACAATAGCAAAGACTTGGAACCAACCCAAATGTCCATCAGTGATAGACTGGATAAAGAAAACATGGCACATATACACCATGAAATACTATGCAGCCATAAAAAGGATGAGTTCATGTCCTTTGCAGAGATATGGATGAAGCTGGAAACCATCATTCTCAGCAAACTAACACAAGAACAGAAAACCAAACACCACATGTTCTCACTTGTAAGTGGGAGTTGAACAATGAGAAGACATGGACACAGGGAGGGGAACATCACACACCAGGTCCTGTTGGTGGGTGCGGGACTAGGGAAGGGATAGCATTAGGAGAAATACCTAATGTAGATGACGGGTTGATGGGTGCAGCAAGCCACCATGGCACATGTATACCTATGTAACAAACCTGCACATTCTGCTCATGTACCCCACAACTTAAAGTATTAAAAAAAAAACACACAACATGTTGCCCTGATGAAGGTCATTAGTGGCCATAAATAAGTAAAATGTGTTTTATGTTTTTATATATTTGTTAACATATAATATCCTTTACCATTTAAAACAAATCAGGTTCCACTAAAATCTTTGTATATTAATACCTGTGTATCAATACAGCATTTCTTAAATCAATAAGTATATCATTAATTTTTTTTTTTTTTTTTTTTTTTTTTTTTTTTTTTTTTTTTTTTTTGAGACGGAGTCTTGCTCTGTCGCCCAGGCTGGAGTGCAGTGGCGCGATCTCGGCTCACTGCAAGCTCCGCCTCCCGGGTTCACGCCATTCTCCTGCCTCAGCCTCCCGAGTAGCTGGGACTACAGGCGCCCGCTACCACGCCCGGCTAATTTTTTGTATTTTTAGTAGAGACGGGGTTTCACCGTGTTAGCCAGGATGGTCTCGATCTCCTGACCTCGTGATCCACCCGCCTCGGCCTCCCAAAGTGCTGGGATTACAGGCGTGAGCCACCGCGCCCGGCTATATCATTAATTTTTAAATTCATAAGTTTAAACATAATTTCTTAAATTAGTAGTTAAATAGAAGCCAACCCTTCTTCCCTGCAGTGGCCTTCATTTAGTGAAATATTAGCTATTACATAGACATATACTTGGTAAAATTCCATTCTTGTTTTCTAATATACATAGTCAGATTAATATATTATTTACTTTATGTTCTTAGATCCTGGTTAGCCTTTATTTTTGATTTTGTCCCATTTTCCTTTTAGATTCTAAACTTGGTCATGGCACCATTAAACAATTCTATAGCATTTTACAGTTTTTGAATAATTTGCACAGGCACTATTTTTTTTTCTTTTTACCCTCAGACAAATCTTTCACATGGTGGAAAAGGTATCATTATGCCCACTTTATACTGAGATTCTAAAGGAGGATAAGTACCTTGTCCAGGGTCTTCCCCTGACTTGGACCTGGGACCAGGACCTGGGATCAGGACATTTAAGCTCCTAGCATATTCTGACTTGAGGCCTCTCTAACATGCCTTCAATTTCCTTTTATGTCTCAAGGGTGTGTCTGGCTCCCCATGTGAACCGGCAGGGAGACCTGTGATGCTTTGCTTGAACTTTTGTCCTAGGTGAAAGTTAGATGCCTGGAGTCCCCTGCACTCATGCATCACGGTCTGCACATTCCTTTCATTTAGAATTTTGCCATGCTGTTCCATAGACGGTCCAGTGAGGCAGGGAATAAATCACTGCATTTGTTTAATGTTCAATCAAGTTAGGGCACTCTGCTGATGCAGAATGGAAGATGGAGGTCTGTTTGTAGAAAAACTTCAAAAGACTTGTGAGTACAAAGTTGGCAGGGGGTGGAGGAAGGAATACCCTAAGAAAGTTCTTTAGGGAGACAAAGGGTCAGAAATTTTGATATTGGTAAAGCTAGTCCAAAGGCCAGTTTTGATAGTTGATTCTTTTATCATCTCCTGCAATTCTATTGCACTTACAATAGGTACCTTGGAAGGGGTTGGGGTTTGGACTCCCATAGCTTTGCCAAGAATTTCTCCAAGATGAATTAATTGCTATTTTCCAAGACTATCTGGCCTGTAAAAGAGATTTGAGAACTAGGGGATGCAGGAGAGGGAAATTATTCCTAAGAAGTTGAGCATATGATAAATATTCCTTGTTTAAAGAAGACTGTTATCAAGGCCTAATAATTTGTGATGACTGGCACCTGTAAAATCAGAGCTTTGTCGATTTGCTTTCTCATTTGACGGCAAACAAAAGTGTGTGCTTTGGGATAAGAGCAAGAGCCTGGGCAGTTTTTCTAACTGGTCTTCTGATTGTTCAGGGATTTTCTCTGTGTTTTATATTAAGCAACGTGAGCACGGTATATATGCGTTTTGCTGATAAGAAGAGAAAAATGAATTGGCAGACACCTTTTCCCAGACAAGACAGGAGAGCACTATTTGAACAAAGTGGAAATTGGACTGCCTTACTGGATGATCACAGCACTGATGTTCAAAGCTTTCAGTTCATATAATAGTCTTAGGTTCAGGTACACAGCATTGAAAGAAGGAAGAAAGCAAGGCTGATTTGAGGGCATGTAGAAAAATGAAAAGCCTTTATCTGAGAAAGCAAACTGGCTGGTTATAGGTTATCTGGTCACCTTTAAAGGGAAGGAACACTGAATTAATTATAGGAGCTGAAGGGCACTTGTTAATAGGTACCCTCACACAACACTTTCTTATTTTCTGAGCCATGATTCACAGCTGGAAGCACACAACCAGAAATAACAAATCCACTGGCGGGCAACCAGCGTTTCTTAACACCTATGGGTGCAAATGGGGATCTTGACTCCTCTCCACTCTGGAAAACCACACAAAGCCAGGGAAACTTGACGTCTACTAAATGGAGTGTGACTGAGCCAATTGGTGGGTTTCATACCACCATACAAAATCAAAGATGCTCAGTTTTGCAAATTACCTCATCACAAAAGATATTTAACTACAGTTACTCACCTTGTTGCCAATAAACCTCTGAATAAATCTTCACCATAAAGCTATTTACACTAATAAAACAATACCAGGCAGAAAAGCTATCTGCTGAGTCTGGTTCTTGTTTATTGAGAATATAAAAAAAAGGCTGTTAAGGCCTTGTAACAGTTCTCAAATTAATGGCTGACATAGGAACACAAGTACGTATTTCAGGACAAATGCATTATATAAACCCAAATCATTAAGAGTTTATTTAAGATTCTTCCTTTTTTTTTTTTTTTTTTTTTTGAGATGGAGTTTCAGTCTTCTTGCCCAGGCTAGAGTGCAATGGTGTGATCCCGGGTGACTGCAACCTCCACCTCCCGGGTTCAAGTGATTCTCCTGCCTCAGCCTCCCAAGTAGCTGGGACTACAGGCACGTGCCACCACGCCTGGCTAATTTTTGTATTTTTAGTAGAGATGGGGTTTCCCCATGTTGGCCAGGCTGGTCTTGAACTCCTGACCTCAGGTGATCTGCCTGCCTCAGCCTCCCAAAATGCTGGGATTACAGGCATGAGCCACTGCGCCCAGTCTCTTCCTAACTTCTAAACCAGGCTGTTTTCAGCACACACAGTTTCTCAAGGAAAAAAAAAAAAGCTTCTCTTTTGATCTCTTTCATGCTTATAGCCTTTATAAAAAATGTACACAGAGTCAATATTTTTAAGGGATGCTAGTGAATTATTCTGAAACCTAAGTGACTACAAGCAAAAATATCTTGAGAAGGGATAACATGTTATTTCCTCCCTGAGTAATTACTCAACCTGCAGGCAATAATCACAGCAGTGGCTGGCATTGTAACAGAAGGACTGATATCAAGTCCCAAGACATAGTACTCAGTTAAAAAGACATAAATGACAAACAGCTCAACAGTGTTATACTAAGAAGTTAAGCTTGAAGGTGACAAAAAGCTGGGTTATAGTGGGAGTTTATAACATGCTCATGAATTTTGAAAATGCAATCATGACATCTGTGCATATTTACTTCAAATAGATGCGTTCTGTGAGACTCTAGGGTTACTATGAGGTGTGCTCAGTTGCAGTTTTAACTTTACAGAACTAAATAGTTAAATGATTTTGACAGCACCTTAGAGGATTATTGACTACATGTTCAGCCTACCAATTGCAGAAAACATAATGGAAAGCCTGGGTGGGCACTACATTTCAGAGCATGGCATTAGCATTGGGTATCATTCATGACACAGATGGGCCTTGTCTGCTTGGGGAGTACTTTGCCCCATGTGGCAAGTTTGCCGCTTTGGCAGGAAGGCCTGATGTGAAGCTAGATTGAGAAGGGAAAGGGTGTGCAGTTTGTAATACTTAAACAAGGAGTTCACTAACTTGTAAGTGAGTCATCAGGGAAGAAATGTAATCAGAACTGAGAAAGCCAGACCAGGCTCTCATCTAATTCCACCCACATCTGTCTTGTACTTTATAGTCTTCAGATGCCTTCATTCACCCAGTATCCCCAGGTGGTAAGAAGCACACGTGTTATCATTGCCATTGTCAAGATGAGTGAATTAACTTTTTTATAAGCAGTCTATAAACATTTACTGTTCTGGATCATATCTTTATTCTTTTTGCATTTACCTAGCATTTCAACCACCAATTTGTTTTTATTCCTTACACAATTTCAATAAGATTTTGGGGGCAGGATAAAGTGTAACAACAGATAATGAATATGATGTAATTTCAGGTTTGCCTGGGAACTCAAAATTGTAGGTTATTATGGGGATTAAGTGAGGAAACCTGAGGCCCTGGGAAGTTTTAAGCGGCTGGTCCTCAGTTGCCCCTCCATGTGGCAGAGCTGGAACCAGAACCCACGTCTTTTCTAGTCCTGCAAGTTTTCTGCTCTATTGCCCTCTCTTGGTAGGAAAACATCACAGACCATGAGGCTTCACTCAAAGGTGGAGAAAGGACAAGAGGCAGAGAGACTCCACAAGTTCTAGCTATGAGGTTTCCAAAAAAATAATAGAAAAGAGATTTTCTTGGCTTTTGTTACGGTTAGGTATAATCATGACCCAAAAACTCCCTCCCTATTGCTAGAGAAGGAAAACTCCTTGCGCGAAATTTATTTTCTGTTTCTTTGGTCTCAATTAGAAAATTTAGGTACATTTTTTTCAATAACAGATGTTTCAAACATGTAAAAACAAAGTACTATTCTTTTACCTCAAATCTGAAGGTCAACAGTGTATTACTCTAACCTCATATTTCATGTATAAATACAGATGCTCGTTGACTTATGATGGGGCTATATCCTGATAAATCCATTGGAGGTTAAAAATATTTTAAGTTGAAAATGCATTAATACCCCCCATAAACCCACTGAAAAGTAAAAAAAAAAAATCTAAATCTAACCATCATTGAGGATAATCTGTACCAATTTATTAATACATCTCCTAACTCTTAAACTGTGATAAAATGCAAATGTTTAATACAAAATTCTACCTTAGAACAAGAAGAAGTCATTTTTTTTTCATTTTGTCTAGATGTCTAAGTGATTCTAGATGCTATAAATGTGCCAGAATCAGAGATAGGTCTAGGCTTGTGCCATTCAACAAGGTAGTCATGGCCTTGTGTGGTAATTTAAATTTCAATTAGTTAAAACTAAATAAAATTAAAAATTTAGTTTCTATTTGTGCTACACACATTTCAAGTGCCCAACAGCCACATGTTGCTAGTGACTACCATATGGAACATTGCAAATATAGGTTATTCCTATCACTACAGGAAGATCTATTAGACAGCGCAGGTGGTTAGGTCAAGCATCCTGAGAAAATTATGAGAGGAAGAACAGAGGAAATTAACATCTATCTTTATCTCTTTGATGCTTCCTATGTTTTTGGCTGTTGACTAAATGCATACAGCCAGGGCACCAAATCATGAAAAACAGTTGAGTAATAATTTAATAGGTTACTATACTTTTAGGAAATATCCTGTTCCTTCATTATACACTATCAAGAGAAGAGAACTGAAATAATAGTTTCTTCTAATTGTCTACACAATATGTTTTTCTGGAATCCTCCCTTTAACAAAAATCACTACCCAAATTATCTTTTATATTCGATGATGGGGTTCAGGACACTGTACTCCCAAATGTTTTAAGCTGAAGGAATTTGAGAAAACAAGAAAAGCAGAAAGATCACTCTGACCTTCCCCTCACCCTTCATCCTGAAGGAAGTCATAAAACCTAGGATTTTCTGACCTTCCCATGTAGCAAGTCATAAGACCCTCATGTGAGAGGTGCCCCTGTTATACCTAGAAGAAAGAAGAATTCCCCCCCACCTTTTTGTTTGAGATGTGGTCTTACTCTGTCACCCAGGTTAGAGTGCAGTTGCATGATCATGATTTGCTGCAACCTTGAACTCCTGGGCTCAAGCAATTCTCCTGCCTCAGCCTCCCAAGTAGCTCAGACCACAGACACATCCTCCACAGTTGGCTACTTAAAAATAATTCCTTTTTTTATTATTTATTTATTTTTTGTAGAGATGGGGGTCTCGCTATGTTGACCCAGTTGATCTTGAACTCATAGCCTCAAGGGATCATCCCACCTTGGCCTCTCAAAGTGCTGAGATTACAGGCATGAGCCACTGCTCCTGGCCTAAGAATCCTTATCTCCAAAGACAAAGGTAGAACAAAGAAGAATCTGAACAAACAGGCCTTGCTAATTTTCCCCAGTTTATTACCCTTAGATCATACTCTGCCCTATCATATTTCTCCACAACTATCCACACTTTATCAAACTTACTGTAAAAAATTATCAGGTTGAACCACTTTTTTGGGTCTTCCTTACCAAGGCCTCTGTGTCATGTAAAACATATTCAATAAATGAGTACACTTTTCCTTTGTTATTCTGTCTTTTGTTATAGTGGCCTCAGCCATGAACCTAGGAAGGGTAGAAGAAAAGGTATTTTTCCTACTCTATATTTAGTATATTCCAAGAAGCATAGAATGATTGTTTAGAAAGAGGAAAAATACTTCAACAGGGTACCTACAAACTTTTGAGAGCAAGAAATAATAAAGACAGTCACATTTTACTGCACAGTGAAAACCGCTCAAAACCCTACAGGACAACTAATATGACCTGTGAAAAAAGCAATGATATTAGCTTCGTTAGAAGCTTTCCAGTTTCCCAGATTTAAATTCCTTAAGGTTGAGCACTGAAATATTTGTGGAGAATCACACAAGCCTGTTATGTGACAAGGTCTCATTACCCCCTTAAGGGTGCTCATCTTTCACAGAAACTCATTTCACATCTCATCAGTTGCAACCATGAGCTGGGGAAACTGGTTTCTCATTTCTCAGAGGTAAGAATACAGACACAGAATTCAGAATAAAGGACTAGAATTTTTCCCTAATGAGACTAGGCTCAAGCAACCCCCACTTCTGGAAATGGAATAAGCCTTTTGCTGTTTCCCACAGGGCACTTGACAGTGATAATTGTGACACATCTCAAAGGTATTTCAGGAGTCTCAGGGGCATATTACAGGAGTGTTTGTTCCAGGTAAGCAGTTACTCGCTGGTGATGGATGTTTATTTTTCCTTTTGTCCAGCACTTGACAGAGAGATTTTATAGAGCTTTGCACAGTTCTAGAAGTAAAAATATTAGGACACATGTCTTAAAGAGATGCTTTAGATACAGTTTCAAAGGATGCCAATGTTTCAAATCCACTCATGCGACTGAACAAAGAGATCAAGAGTTTTCCCCTCTACACATTAACTGAGAACAGAAATTTGCAAGTAATGGTTATTGTGTAGAGAGATAAGAAGGGAACTAAGAGGAGGAGGGTAGCCAGGCCTTCAGGGTTCTTCAAAACTAACTGGCTGGGAGGCAAGGGTCTTTGGGGGTCTATGGTTCACTCTGCTCTTCCCACAATAAGTAATTTTTTAAATCAAGCTAAAAATTCTATCTGAGCATACAGTCAAGATAAAAATAAAGCACTCCACAAATACATCAAAGTCCTGACCTTGAATGTTCTTCCTCACAGTTACTACTAGGTAGAGACCTCGTCACTTCCTAGATTATTTTAACTATAACCTGATTACTGCATTCTGCATTTATCCTTGGGGTATGATTAAAGGTTATAAAATTCAGGTTCTTAGAAGTGAAGGACAACATCCAATCTAGAGTTCATCAGTTCATACAAAAATAAAACACAATGAACATAGATGATAGCATTCTCTAGATATGAGAACATTTTTTTTCCTTTGAAAACAGTGGGGTGGATCAAGCAATTCTTATGACTAAGAAAATATGTTCCATGTAGGGCTAAAATAGTGTTTCCCTGTCTGAAGTAAGTACGGTCATGGTGGAACAATTTCCTACATTTTCCAAGTTGAAAATATCAATTATTACATACTCATTTTTGCTTAATCCAGAAGTTACCTCCTAACTTACTACGATTTTTGTGTTGTTTTCAGAATACAAATCAAAACCAAAACACCACCACCACCACAAAAGCCTCCAAAAAACAGTTTTACAAAGCTGGAGATTTTGTTTAGAGAGAACTACCTATTCCTTTGTTGTGGTGGACACTTTTTAAAAATTATTATTATACTTTAAGTTGTGGGATACTTGTGCAGAACGTGCAGGTTTGTTACGTAGGTATACACGTGCCATGGTGGTTTGCTGCACCCTTTAACCCATCACCTACATTAGGTATTTCTCCTAATGCTATCCCTCCCCCCACCCCCAACCCACCGACAGCCCCCAGTGTGTGATGTTCCCTTCCCTGTGTCCCTGTGTTCAACTCTCACTTATGAGTGAGAACATGTGGTGGTTGGTTTTCTGTTCCTGTGTTAGTTTGCTGAGACTGATGGTTTCTAGCTTCATCCGTGTCTCTGCAAAGGACATGAACTCATCCTTTTTTAAGGCTGCAAAGTATTCCATGGTGTATATGTGCCACATTTTCTTTATCCAGTCTATCATTGATGGGCATTTGGGTTGGTTCCAAGTCTTTGCTATTGTGAATAGTGCTGCAATAAACATATGTGTGCATGTGTCTTTATAGCAGAATGATCTATAATCATTTGGGTATATACCCAGTAATGGGATTGCTGTGGACACTGATGGAGAGCAACTCAAACAGTAATTCCTAACAATGATGTTTGCTTCATATTTTAGTTTATATTTTAAAACATATTTCTGCATGATGTTTAACATCTTGCAAAATATATTTCATATGCATTATTTTATTTGACCCTCAGAGCAACTCTGGAAGGGGTTATCTGATATATTAATTTCTCAGTCCCATTTAAATATGTGAAAACTGAGTCTAAACTTTAGTGACTTGCATGTGTTTCCACAATAATAATTAGAGATGCTGCCTATGTCACGGAACAGCTCTAACTCCTCTTCAGTCTACTCTCTCTCTCTCTCTCTATGTGTGTGTCTGTGTGTATATATATATATATATATATATATACACACACACACACACACAGACACACATATATATATATATATATATATATATATATGTAATTTTTTTTTTGAGATGGAGTTTCTTTTACCCAGGCTGGAGTGCAATGGCGTGATCTCAGCTCACTGCAACCTCCGCCTCCCGGGTTCAAGTGATTCTCCCGCCTCAGCCTCCTGAGTAGCTGGGATTACAGGTGCCTGCCACCACGCCTGGCTAATTTTTGTATTTTTAGTAGAGACGGGGTTTTGCCATGTTGGCCACGCTGTTCTTGAACTCCTGACCTCAGGTGATCCACCCACCTCGGCCTCCCAAAGTGCTAGGATTACAGGCATGAGCCACCGCGCCCGGCCTATCTTTTATGCTCAATAAAGTGCTATATATTACTAGTGATAAGAAAAACCATAGACCCTGGAACCAGTGGATTGGAGTTGGAGTCCTGGCTCTGTGATTTACTGACCAGGCCATGCTGGCCAACTTACTGATCCTCTTAGGGCTCAGTTTACTCACCTATAAAAAAAGAATAAAAATAGCGACATTTTTACAATATTGTTGATGGGGTGCTAAATGAGCTAATGATTACTTATAATAGTTTTTGTCAAGCAATAAATGCCATTGTTACTATTATTAAGGTTATTGTGCTCTTTAAGTTTTTGTTCCTCCTATATTCTTTTACTTTTGTCTATTTTTGCATAATCCAAGAGCTGATTCCCTGAGTAGCACTTAATAATAGTTAAAATAAACTGAGCATTTCCAGTTGAAACATACTTCATATTTAGAAAATAAAAAGATCTTTGACAATTTATATTTTGCTATCTTTATTGTGCCAAATTTATTAAATGATATAATTGAATTAAGGTTTTGCTTATGAGATTGTGCCGTCATATCCTATAAATGAATAACATCATATTTCTTTTTTTTCTGTCTTTCTGCAAGTAGGTCAAGCTCTGAAATTACTATATCACATATTTGATTATATATTCTAACAAGGTTGATGTTGATCCACATGGTGTATTGTTCAAATTAGAAAAAACAGTGCCTTCGTCAGGATAGGATTAACCTGTCATCAGGACACTTGGCTTGGCAAACCTAGTGTGGGTAGAATTTCTGCTCCTAATCAAACCCTGGCTGGGTGCCCTTGTGCAATGAACAACCTGAACAACTGTATGCAATGGCCCTGTCTTCCTGAATCCTATAGATTAAGCATTGCAACAAGAAATCTAAGAATGACATACCTCATGATACTTTTTCACGGTTTTCCCTGAATTGCATGTGCAGGACCTCCAGTTGACAGTTCCACAGCCACAATTTCCTCCACAGCGCTGCACGAGGAGGCAACGTGGAAAGAAGACCACATTGGCCAACTTCAGCTCTTCTCTTATATTGACCGAGTAATTCCTGGGAGTGCAACTGTAACGCTTGGCATCATCATTGAGCCTATCCAGGTCAACTGTAAGCAAATACATGCACTGTGTAAGCAAACGCAACAGTAAGCACAATTGCTCAGCATGTGTTTTGGGGAATAGAGTGGGAAGATTCTGTGAGGACAACTTTAATCCTGGGATTAAATCCATCCTCAGGCTCTCAATTACTGGGAACCTAAAGTAAAAGACCTAATTTCTGTCTTGATCCCATCTATCCTTTGAAAATAACAACAAAAACAAAACAAAACAAAACAAAAATCTTGGCTAAAATTCATGTCTTGGTTCAAATTTCCTTGCATCTTTTTTATGCAAAAAAAGTTCAGAGGAAAGAAAATGAAACATTTGGCAAATTAAAATCATTGCCTTTATCTTCAAAAAGACAAAATAAATTGCTTCTTCATTCTAAATAAATCCTGACTCTAAGCCATCACTTAAATAAAATTTAAATTATATCTAGGACACATTAGAGACAACCACTGTATTATGTCTACCTGGCAGTGAAATTTCACACATAAATGTAATAAAGAAAAGGGTTTTAGTTTTATTTTTAACTTCAAAGTTAATCAACATGTTAGAGAAAATGATTTTTTTGTGTGTGAATATGGTGCATATTTGTGCACTGGGTCCTAGATGGCAGTATAGCATAGTGGTTAAGTGCTTTGGAGCCGCAGTAAAGTTACAACTGCCTTCAATCACATCATGGCTATGTTTCCTTTTAGTTGGAAAGTTATTTAATGGCTCTGAACTTCTGCTTCCTCATCTATAACACGTAATCATTTGAAGAATTGAATGTAACATGCCTGGCACTCAATGCCAGCTATTCTTACTAATCTTGATTCATTTGAATCTCCCCCTCTCACATTCTTTTCCTTTAAAGTCAAATGGACAAAATTTAAAAATATACTACGTCTTTCTCCCTCTTTATGTTTTCTTCTTTGGACATTATATAAATGATTATCAAGGGATATGGTCAGTGGGACTTCTATGAACTAAAAGCACCACAATATTTTCAAAGCTAAGTCATAAATATTTACTTGAATTCAATTCGCATTATTGTGTTACATAAATTAGATTTGATTTCGTGTTCTCCAAGTCCATCCAATTATCCATCCATTTGGCAGCCAAATCCTCTTATTGGTGCATACATACATGAGTATCTTCTCACAAGAACACAGTTAGAAGCAAGTCCTTTTGTCTGCACAGAACCCACCACCCTTTCCCAATGCACGCCCTTGTGTGCACCAGGCCACCACAGAAGGAATCCCATGAATGTTAGGAAGTTATCACCATGTTCATTCTAAACTCTAGCCCTGGTAAATGTCTTAGGCTTAAACCGAAACTGCTTAAGGAGAAGGAAGAAAAAAAGCCTTTGGGAGCAGAGGTCAAAAGTCAAGGACAGTGTCAGTAGAATGCATCTAAGGAAAATTGCAGGAACAAGTGTGGACCATGAGTCCACTAACCGCATCCCTGTTTGTCTTTTTATATCTACAACTGTGCTTTGATTCTCAAGGGCAGGGATTTATCCCCAATTGTCATACGCTGAGCCCAGGATACTGTGGGAACTAAATAAATGCCAAATAATCACAGTGCATAATTTATTGCTGTTTTTTTATTCCTTTGTAAAGACATGTCATAACTTTAGCTATAATCAATCCAGATTTAAATTGAATGAACTCTGTCTTGGGAAAGGAACCATTTTATTGCTGCTAAAGCCCTGAAAATAACTGCAAGCAAAGCAGAAAGGATTACAGAAATGGATTAAGAAGTGCAGCAATCATCCATTACAAGTGTCACCTTGAGATAAATACTGATGCTGGCCTGTGCATTCCTGGGCTTGTGAACAGGGCTGATGCAGAGGGCCAAATCTGCTGCTTGTGATAATGGGAAGATATTTGTCTAACACGGAGGACTAAAGAGGTACAATTAGCAGGAAGGGATCGTGATGTATGAGAAGGCAGAGAGGGACAGGACGCAAGCGGCAACACTGAGTCTCTGCTTTCGTTCAGCCCTCTGCTGAACTATGTCATAACCTTACAGATATGACTACATTTAGTTGTTCCCCACCCATTTGAAGTGAGTATTATTTGCTAAGAGTTAACAGTGAATGGTAAAACTGGAATTGAAGCCTTTCCCCCTTTTGCTCCATAGTCTCTGTCACTTTAAGCACAATAGAGGGATGGTCAGTAAGCCATTAGTTGAAAGAAGAAGACCAATGTTATGAGGGCTGTACTGGACTTTCCTGTCTGATGTTGAACCGGGGTTGGGTGGTGAATGGCCACATCCTTATCTTCAGAAGACACCCAAGCCAAAGTACAGCATGTCCCTATGGGAATTCCAATAAACTCCAAAGTGCCCTCCACAAACCAGGAGAAGGCATGTAAGCCTCATTCTATTTGAAACCAAACTCCTCACATTGTATAACTCTTTGACTAGCATTGGTTACTTCCATTTCTTACTCACCATGAGGAGATTCACAATTCTGTCAGTTTTATGCATCAATTCACTAATGTCACTAAGAACTGTGACCCAGTGTGACTGCTGTAGAATCCACCTGCCCTACATATCAGGCGATTGAAACCACCGAGGCACTCAATTTAGAATTAGAACTGAAAGGTTGTTCTGACTGGATGCAAATAACTTCAAAGCGTGATTGCAGACTTTCTGCAGGGGATATTGAGTTTCCAGTCAAAGAAGACTGATGAGCCAGTGCAGCAGAGCAGGGAGCCAGACAGAGGCTGAGCAGCAATTAAGGTTTCTGGTGCTTGGGTTAGAAGGAGAATTCTGGAGTGAGACTTCTGGGAGGGAGACAGGCCAAGTGGTGTCAACCAAGAGAGAGGGGCTGCCCTTTCCGTTCCTGCATCAGTCTCCATAGCTGAACATTTCAGAGCATCAAGGGTGTTCCAAATTTAATTCAAGGGCCCGCTAATTTCAGCTAACGTCCCTTATTTCATCCCAGTCTACATCATGGAATAATCCCTCTTTTTCTGTCATTCTGAATTTTAGTTTTGCTTTATCAAAGCTCTTTGACATCAATTAAGTTTTTTGGGCCTCATACAGGCAGTTTTCTGGAAAGGCTGGGAAAGGCTCCCCTGTCCTCAAAAACTTCCTTTGGACATACTGGTAAAGTGTGGGGTGCTGCACAGTGCACAGGGGAGCACTTTTCCTTCTGCAGCCCCTGCCTCTAGATGCAGCCTAATCACAGAGGTGCTTTGAGATGTAGTAAGAATGCTGGGATCTGAGCTCTAGGATGGGGACGTGAATGCACACCCTTTTATAGTTTCTAATATTACGTGTGGGAGGAAGGAGAGTCAACCTGTTCTTTTTGATCCTGGCCATCTAGACTACTAAGTGCTGTGTTCATCATGAGTGCACGAAATACTCATAAATGCTATGAATTACATACAATCATTACTCTTACTTTTGCAGTTGAGGAAACTGAGCCTTTCAAAAGTTAAGAAAAAAAAAAAAACTTGTCCACAGCCATACAACCAGTCAGTGGTAGAGCCAGAGTTTGAATCCAGGCCTCTTCATGCCTTTTGTACATTATGAGCCCAGTGTAAAGATTTGAAGGAGGGTTCAGAGAGCAGCTTCCACAAGCGATGCTGAAGTCTTCCCACCAGAGGACCACTTGCTGTGCAAATGACCTGGCTTCCTAGGTGCACCCATAGGCACTAACCTGTCATTTTCACAATGTCATTAATACACATACCCAAGCACGAGCAGCTGTGTATCCTCATCCATCTATTCAGTTCTGACTAATAAACCAGGCAGCTATTCAGAGTCCACTTTTGTCTTTGGTATTGTGATAAAACATTTCGTCCTTTTATCTGAACCGAGTGGACTTTGGCCAATGCACACTCTTCCTTTTGTCCTCATTTCTCCTTGAACCCTTTCTTGCCTCATCTAGGAGCTGAATGGATTGATAGCAATGATTTGTCCTCAGTGGGAACAAATGCCAGGATCCTAAAGATTCTAGTTTCTGTAGGACAGATAAAACCAATATAAGATTTCACATACTTGGCAAGCACAACATGGGTGGTGATCAGCTTAAGATAAAAATTTAAAAATCTATTCCTTATTAAAGTGAAACATATTTATTATTTTATACAAGTTACGTGTTCTGGTGGACAGAAGTCCAAAATGTGCCTTACTGGGTCAAAATCAAGGTATGTAAAGGTAAGTCTGTTTTTTTGAATACAAAAATTCATTATGAAACAAAATAATCTCCTCACTTTGAACATGGGAAAGCACCTTTGTTCTCCACATGCACAATAATTTACTGCTTGTTTTGGTCAACAAGAGGATGGTTTCCTTGAGTCAGTCTCTAAACATTAAGTTATCAGTTGGCTTTCATTGTGCTGGTCATTCATCAATCTTTATTCTGATAGTAGAATCACATGCTTTTTTCTCTTGATCATCCACAGACTGTCAGAGAATCCAATTAAACTGCTGCATGTCCTTGAAGATAGCCAGTAATCTTTTTCTTTTTCTTTTCTTTTCTTTTTTTTTTTTTGAGACAGAGTCTTGCTCTGTTGCCCAGGCTGGAGTGCAGTGGCATGATCTCAGCTCACCATAACTTCCGCCTCCCACGTTGAAGCAATTCTCCCGCCTCAGCCTTCCAAGTAGCTGGGACTACCGGTGTGTGCCACATGCCCAGCTAATTTTTGTATTTTCATTAGAGATAGAATTTCACAATGTTGGCACCAGTAATCATTTTATTGTTGTTGTTACAAGGTCTAGCCTTTATAATGCTAAAGTTCTTTATAAACTCTTAGCAGGCATGTAGCAGCAGCCTACATACTAGTGCATATTTACCACATGGTGATGGCATGTGGAGAATGAGCACTCAAAGTAGGGCCATGATGTTTTTGAAAACCATGCTCTTGTTCTTCTGTTTTGCTTTCTCTGGCATCTCAGCTTGCTATATTATTTTAATCTTCTAGAGCTCAAGTCAAAAGGCATATTCACTCTACATCTCCTATGACTCCTTCTGTATGTACTCACCACACTTTTTCTGCCCTCTATTATAGCATTTACTTCATAGACCTTGTTTTGTTTTCTTTACAGATAGTCCAACTTACAATGGTTCAACATGATTTTTTTTTTTTTACTTTTTGATGGTGCTTTCAGCTGTGTATGTTAATGGTGAGCACCCATAAAACCATTCTGTTTTTCACTTTCAGTAAAGTATTCAATAAATTATATGAGCTATTAAACCTCTATTATAAAATAGGCTTTGTGGTAGATAATATTGACCAACTATAGGCTGATATATGTGTTCTGAACATGTTTAAGGTAGGCTAGGCTTAGCTATGAAGTTCAGTAGGCTATGTGTATTGAATGTGGTTTGACTTAACTATATTTTCCAATTACAATGTGTTTATTGGGATGTAAACCCATCAAAAGTTAAGAAGCATCCATATTCAGGTGCTTCTTTTCTATTGAACTAAAAAAGTTGTTGGAGGTAGAGAGCTAATCATCTTTTTATCCCTTCTCTTCTAGTACTTTGTCCCTAATGTAAGGACCAAATGCAGCTCATTCAAGCTCACTTCTAAAACCATTTGACTTCAACGATTAGGAGCAAGGTGCTGCTGAAGGAAGCACAACATCGTCTTTGTGCCAGATTCCCTTTGCAAGAAATAGACACTCAATAATTACTACCTGAATGAATCAGATAAACCATGGATTTTTTTCAGTTTAATTTTTTATCACAAAGGTGAAACAATTCCAACTATCTTTCAGGAATGCATAGAGTATTATTAATACTTTATATGTTGAATGTTTGGATCTTATCTCAAGACTAGTCTAGGATGTGGTGTAGTGCGAAAGTGTTAGGTTAGAATTAAGAAACTAGGATTTAGAACCATCTCTGCCAAGGATAAACCAAGATGCATGAGATGACTGGCACCAAGATCCGTGAAATATAGAAGGAGTGGCACACATGGTAGAGCATGGTCTTGAGAAGACTGGTTCTCAGATGCAAACATCAAGGTGCTAAGGAACATTGCCTTTGTCAAATGGGAGACAGTGCCATAATCTGTTATGAAAAGTGCTAAACATTTCCCTTTAATGTTGCAGCACCAGGTTTATGATGCTTTGGGGTGGGGTGGGAGGTGAGGGGACTATAGGAATAATTGTATTATTTTTGTTAAACAACCAGGGGCTCTCAGCCTTTCTCAAGGTTCATAAATTCACCAGGAGTCTTCATCCTTATGAATATTACAACCTCACTGTGATTTTCAGATTCCCTCTTCTATAAATCAGCACATAATTATGAAAACTGTTTTCACATTTCAATCCCAATGCAGAAGTGCAAATAAATCTGGAAAGGACAATTATTTTATAAGTTTTAATGAGGGACTATCAGGATACTTTAACTTAAAATTATGAAAGACACTGAATTTTGTGACTCCACATGTGGGTTTAACATCTAAAGAATAAAAACATTTACCACTTGTTTTTACACAAATTAACCTAAATCACAGCAAAAGATTCTTAATCAGACAATTCCTGATTTTCAAGGTTTAGAAGCATTGTGAAGCAATTTGTGAATGCAAACTTACTGAGCAACTACTATGTATCCAGCACTTTGTGAGATGCATTCACAAAATCAAATTTCCTTTAATTCTCACAGCAAACCCTCATCTTAGATATTACAATTCCCATTGGATGGATGTAGAAACTGAGTTGCAGAGGACTTAAGTGACTTGCCTAAAGCCACTGGACGTAAGTAGATATTCAGCACATATGTACTGGAAAATCAATGGATGACTGAATGAATATCTGGAAGGCACTGAATTAGCCATGAAAGCAGTAACACCATCATAAAGCAATTCTCTAAACCCTGGGAATTCATGACCTGGGTGATGTATAAAGCATATCTATGAAATGAAAAATTTTTAAAAAAACAAGTTAGGAGATGAAGGTCTTAAAATTTCTTGTTCTCATTTACTAGACTATGAATCCCTGAGCTTTAAACACCATTGAGTTGCTCACAGCATGAGCTTTGCAGCCAACAAGGCCAAGTTCATGTCATGATTCTCTATTTTCTAGCTCTCACAGAAACTTTCTGAATTTTTTTCTTTTACTATGCAAAATGGGAACCACAGTAGCTCCTGCCAAGGAACTTGTTAAGATTAAATGAGTTTTGAGTGTTTGAAGCACAGGTCTAAATCCTACCTCTCAGTAGGTATGCCCACATTATTACTGAAGTGAGTAACACAGATCAAAGAAGGAAGTTTAAATCAGAAGCACCTAAAACTAGAAGGAGCTGAGATTCTGTAATTGGTGATTACTAAGGAATGGAAGGCCATGCCCACCTTGAACTAAATACAAAAAGCCAATGATCAGGTGTGTTCAGTTTGATTACATCAGACGTAACACTATCCTTTGCAAGTGTATTAGTCCATTCTCATACTGAGATAAAGAAACACCCAAGACTGGGTAGTTTATAAAGAGGTTTAATGGCCTCACAGTTATGCATTGCCTGGGAGGCCTAAGGAAACTTACAATCATGGCAGAAGGCGAAGGAGAAGCAAAGGCACGTCTTACATGGTGGCAGGAGGGAGAGCATGTGTGCAAGTGTAGGGGAACTGCCCTTTATAAAATCATCAGATCTTGTGCCACTCACTCACTATCACAAGAATAGCATGGGGAAAACCATCCCCATGATTCAATTATCTCCATCTTGTTTCTCCCTTGACATGTGGGGATTATGGGGATTATGGGGATTGCAATTCAAGATGAGATTTGGGTGGGGACACAATGCATAACTATATTAGCAAGTAGAGACACTCAGTGAGTTGGATCTCTCAGCACCAGCAGTGCCTACAAGCATATATGCTCTAGGAGCAGTGTAGTGTCTCCTTAAGTCTAGTGGGGCATAAAGGAAAACAATCCCATAATCATTTTCCAATGCTTCACAGAAAAAAATTAGCACAGCAAACACAAGGAACACACATTTCTCTTTAACAAGAGTAATTGCAGTGGAAAATGCACATTTGTTCATCCGACGCTAAAAGTTACCTATGGCTTTCCACTGTCAAATGGATTTTTCCTATTGATTTGCATTTGAATGACATGCCTAGATGAGGGGAATAACTTTGATAATGAGGGTGGGGTTAGGATATCCACAAAGACGGACAACTGCGTCTAGGATGAAAGCAGAGGTGGCACAGGCACCAGGAGGAAAAACAACTGAAAGTTGTCCCACTGCTGAGATTTTCTTAAAATATTTCATGTGTGTGCCCTCATAGACACACAACATGATAAACAACAATATGGTTTTTATGAATGCTTGCTGGCAAACAGAGTAAGTGAGGCAGCTAGATACTTACAAATCATACGAGTCATAAACAGTGGCAAAAGTCTCTAAAAGGAAAGCTTAGCAGAAAAAACATCCAATAAGCAAAATAGTGTCAGAAAATTTCTGGATAAATAGTATCAGAAAAGTTTAGTACTTGGAGATAATTTTGTAAACTTTTAATGAGTACACTGATTATACAGATAATTAAATATGACAATATTTGCCAAATACTATCTGTGAGGCTCTCCAGATTACTGATGGTTATCTTAGAGCCTTATAGGGAAGACAGCAGAGCAATTAATAGAAATATCTTGGTTCTGTGCAGAGTTTTGCAAGCAATTCAAATAATAACAGTAGCTATCATTTATTGAGGGTGTTAGATACTCTTTCATTACCTAATCCTAACACAAATTTGCAAAGTGCTTATAATTAGAGCCATTTTACAAAGAGAAGAAAATAGAGAATCAGGGGTCTGTAATTGACTTCTCCAAGGCCACTGCTACTGATTTTAGGATTTGAGTTAGAGTTTTATTACAAGTTAGTTTGACTCTCAAGTCCATGCTCTTTCCATTGCAACATCCTTCTTTCTTTTGCTCTATTTCTATTAAATTTATGTCAAACAATTTTAATATTGATAAATAAAACTTTCACTTGGTAAAGGTACCAAATATACCACATGGTTCAGGAAACTCAATGAAGCTAACCATCTTTCAATAATAGAAACTATTATTAACAATAATGTAATATTAATAAGCAACACAAATTATTATTAATGTCTATTATCTACTGATGTCACCAGTACCTCCTTAATTTACAGAGATGTAGTTACAGATATCTGAAGACTGACTGATCTGACTCATCACTGGTGTCGGCCAACAGCTTTTGGCAAATTCTTAACCCAGGTATCAAATAGGCAGACAGAGAAAATTGCAAGCACTCAGTTTCTAAAATATGTTCATATGTTAATGCTCTCTGAATAATTTCCTACATTTGAAATCATTTTTGAAAAATCAAAACTTGTGTCCTCCTGTTTAGCATGCAGTGGCATGACAAAGAAACAGCAATAAATGATAACTTTTTTTAAAGAACCTATTCTGACTTAAGAGAACTCAGAACGAATGAAAACATACTGATATAAAACATTTATTTCATTTATTTCTCAGTTTCTTATGCTAGTTATTTACCTGTAAATAATTTGCAAATTAGAGTCAAATGTTTTAGATTTTAGAGCAAAATGTCATGGAGAAAATAATAGAATTGGTATTAGATCCTTGGAAATGGGTTGGTAACTGTTCCACAGTTGTAACATCTAACCATTTAGAGTCTGTAAAAATCACATATTTCAAACGTCATCATTTGGAACTAATTTAGTATCAAGATGTTTACTGCACTCAATATTAAAATACTGTTTTTTGTTTGTTTGTTGTTTTTTTTTTAAAGCAGGGTCTTCACTCTGTTGACCAGGCTGGAGTGCAGTGGTGCAATGACAGCCCATGGTAGCCTTGAACTACCCGGGCTCAAGTGATCCTCCCACCTCAGCCTCCTGAGTAGCTGGAACTACAGGTATATGCTTCACGCGTGGCCAACTTTTGTATTTTTTGTAGAGACAGGTTCTCACCATGTTGCCCAGGCTGGTCTCTCACTCCTGGGCTCAAGCGATCTGCCTACCTCGGCCTCCCAAAGTGTTGGGATCACAGGAGTGAGCCACTGTGTCGAGTCTAAAACACTTTTTAAAAGAGGAGTGGATTTGAATTTTAGCATGCGTATCTAAAAATGATTACTTTTTGGAGAACAATATATTTCAATTATTAGTTTAAAACTATTAATTTGGAACACCCCAATAATTTTGTTCATATTTTAATCACAACACAAGCTTTGAAAACAGGTTTCCCTCCTTGCCATTATGTCTTGGATTTTTCTTTGGTGAACACACTATCATTCTAGAAAGTCAAGTTCTCCTGGAATAAGAAAAAGAACAGATCTTACTTATATTGTTTATCTCCATAAATCACCTCTCCGTTAATGTCCAGTCAGGGCTGATCCTTTCTTAATTTAGAAATGTTGCATTTTATGCTATGAACTTGAATAAATATACATTGTCCTTAAATTCATAGGTATATGTTTTTTCTGTTTTGTTTTGTTTTGTTTTTTAATTTTATGATTATTATACTTTAAGTTTTAGAGTACATATGCACAATGTGCAGGTTTGTTACATATGTATACATGTGCCATGTTGGTGTGCTGCACCCATTAACTCGTCATTTAACATTAGGTATATCTCCTAATGCTACCCTCCCCCCTCCCCCCACCCCACCCCACAACAGTCCTCAGTGTGTGATGTTCCCCTTCCTGTGTCCATGTGTTCTCATTGTTCAATTCCCACCTATGAGTGAGAACATGTGGTGTTTGGTTTTTTGTCCTTGTGATAGTTTCTGAGAATGATGGTTTCCAGCTTCATCCATGTCCCTACAAAGGACATGAACTCATCATTTTTTATGGCTGCATAGTATTCCATGGTGTATATGTGCCACATTTTCTTAATCCAGTCTATCGTTGTTGGACATTTAGGTTGGTTCCAAGTCTTTGCTATTCTGAATAGTGCTGCTATAAACATACCTGTGCTTGTGTCTTTATAGCAGCATGATTTATAATCCTTTGGGTATATACCCAGTAATGGGATGGCTGGGTCAAATGGTATTTCTAGTTCTAGATCCCTGAGGAATCACCACACTGACTTCCACAATGGTTGAACTAGTTCACAGTCCCACCAACAGTGTAAAAGTGTTCCTATTTCTCCACATTCTCTCCAGCACCTGTTGTTTCCTGACTTTTTAATGATTGCCATTCTAACTGGTGTGAGATGGTATCTCATTGTGGTTTTGATTTGCATTTCTCTGATGGCCAGTGATGATGAGTATTTTTTCATGTGTTTTTTGGCTGCATAAATGCCTTCTTTTGAGAAGTGTCTGTTCATATCCTTCACCCACTTTTTGATGGGGTTCTTTTTTTTTCTTGTAAATTTGTTTGAGTTCATTGTAGATTCTGGATATTAGCCCTTTGTCAAATGAGTAGGTTGCAAAAATTTTCTCCCATTCTGTAAGTTGCCTGTTCACTCTGATGGTAGTTTCTTTTGCTGTGCAGAAGCTCTTTAGTTTAATTAGATCCCATTTGTCAATTTTGGCTTTTGTTGCCATTGCTTTTGGTGTTTTAGACATGAAGTCCTTGCCCATGCCTATGTCCTGAATGGTAATGCCTAGGTTTTCTTCTAGGGATTTTATGGTTTTAGGTCTAACATTTAAGTCTTTAATCCATCTTGAATTAATTTTTGTATAAGGTGTAAGGAAGGGATCCAGTTTCAGCTTTCTACATAGGGCTAGCCAGTTTTCTCAGCACCATTTATTAAATAGGGAATCCTTTCCCCATTGCTTGTTTTTCTCAGGTTTGTCAAAGATCAGATAGTTGTAGATATGCAGCATTATTTCTGAGGGCTCTGTTCTGTTCCATTGGTCGATATCTCTGTTTTGGTACCAGTACCATGTTGTTTTGGTTACTGTAGCCTTGTAGTGTAGTTTGAAGTCAGGTAGCGTGATGCCTCCAGCTTTGTTCTTTTGGCTTAGGATTGACTTGGCGATGCGGGCTCTTTTTTGGTTCCACATGAACTTTAAAGTAGTTTTTTCCAATTCTGTGAAGAAAATCATTGGTAGCTTGATGGGGATGACATTGAATCTATAAATTACCTTGGGCAGTATGGCGATTTTCACGATGTTGATTCTTCCTACCCATGAGCATGGAATGTTCTTCCATTTCTTTGTATCCTCTTTTATTTCATTGAGCAGTGGTTTGTAGTTCTCCTTGAAGAGGTCCTTCATGTCCCTTGTAAGTTGGATTCCTAGGTATTTTATTCTCTTTGAAGCAATTGTGAATGGGAGTTCACTCGTGATTTGGCTCTCTGTTTGTCTGTTATTGGTGTATAGGAATGCTTGTGATTTTTGTACATTGATTTTGTATCCTGAGACTTTGCTGAAATTGCTTATCAGCTTGAGGAGATTTTGGGCTGAGATGATGGGGTTTTCTGGATATACAATCATGTCATCTGCAAACAGGGACAATTTGGCTTCCTCTTTTCCTAATTGAATACCCTTTATTTCCTTCTCCTGCCTGATTGCCCTGGAGGCATATGTTTTCAATGAATTGTAGTTTAGTTTTAGTTAAACTGCAGTGGTAATGCAGCAATTTAAGGAGTATTTATGTAGCTTACAGAAAGAACACCCATATAATTTCACTTAATTTTATGCACACTTCCGATACTCATTATTAGTATATCTACCATAAAAAGTAAATGCAATTTGAACTTAAAATACTAATTTTTTAAAAATTAACTTCTGGGCAGCTTTGAGGTTAAAGCATGAGGCTGAAACTACTGGCAAAAATTAGGTTTGAAACTACAGTTATCTACAGATTTCAATTATATATGCTACCCTTTTCTCCATTACCCCCTAGGAAACTGAAAGTTGAATATATTAACTTGTTATATTATCTTCACTCCAGAAGCTTTTACAGACAAGTTTGAGCTTATCTATTACTTGTGAATTTTAAAAATGTAGACATTATTGCGTTGACATCCTGGTTTCAATACTTGGTAATTTTATCTGTTTCCTCTCTCTCTCTTTCCTCACCAAAACTTTACTGTTCTTTTGCATTCGCCATTTTCAACTCTTCTTGAAGAGAACAAAAAGCTCACTTACCACCTCACCTCCCTTCTACTAAATAAAAAGAAGCAAAACACATCATTTAATTGTAAAATATGAACCTTCATATTTTAAATATTCCTGATTCATTATAAGTTCTTTACTCAGTGTGTCTGCATTCTATTTCAGAGTTCATAAAACTCTGTGTTTTGTATATTCACATTCAAATGTCATCTTAGAATCCTGCTCTTTGCAATCATGAAAAATGCCACTTTCCATCTGTCTGGACAAATCAGAAGAATGGATGCTCAAAAGATATTCATAAATGATGAGCTTGCTTCTGCACAACATCATTAAGAAATTATTATACTGATAGAAGGAGACTTTTTGGAGATCCTGAAAAGGCAAAGTTTTATTTGACACCTAATGGACTTCCATTATCCATCGCTATTTTCCTGTTTTCACTGTTTATTCACTGCTCCCCTCCTCATACATTGGCATACAAGCCATGAATTTGTATTTTTAAGTTCTCAAAGCAGAAAATACCAGCTGAAATATTAAACCTGACTTCCCCTGTTTTTGTGATACATGCAGGTGATTCAGCATCAATGGAATGATAAATAATTAAATCAGCACATTTATACAAGAGCAGAGACAGTGGTGACTTGCCAGGGTTAAATTAAATGGTACAAAAATGCCTTAGGGCCATTTTAAACAAGAGATTAAGAAATGCAACCTAAGCCAGCAGGGGAGAGAGACGATGTTTACTTTGTCACAAACATCAAGTAGTATGTCCCCTTGAATGCTCTTGCAAGGTTATTTCGGTAACCAAAGACATTTTTAATAAAGCTACCCTCTCCAGTCTATGGGGTGGTTTCTATAAACTTTAGAAATAGGCTAACACTGGATTAGTAATATATTCCATCCCACAAACATTAATTGAGCATCTAAAATATGTCAGAGACTGTTCCAAGTACTGCAGATACAGGATGAACAATCTCTAAAGTAGTGCTTCTTGACACTGGCTGTCTCTAAGGATCACTCTCCTAGGAACCATAAATAATATCAATATATATCCCAGTCTCACCCCACTGAGATTCTGAGTCAATGTATCTGGGGTGGGACTAGGCATCTGAAGGTTTTCAAAGCTCCCTCAGTTATTAAATATTCAGCCAGAGTGGAGAACCATAGGAGGTGCTGGGATCCCAGATCCTCTTAGAGGAAACAACAGTACAATAACAGTGCAGCAGTAGGACATACAAAGTGAGGTGGTGTCTTAAGTGCTCCTACTTTACCAAGTTAGGGGGTGGGTAGACATCACAGGGACTACATCACAGAACAAGGGACAAGGTAGGCTTCACCAAGGACGTAATGCAAACATATTTCAGAATTCTAAGTCATTATAGCTAGCTGACAATTTTTGAACACGTATGAAGTGTCAGGTGCTCTTGATGGCACCAGAAGCAGTCCCCAGAAGTAGGTGTTATTGCACACACATTGCCAATAAGAAAACTGAGATCAGGGTACCTGCTAAAAAAAAAAAAAATCACAAAACTTGTAAGTGGCAAGGTTAGAATTTGAAACCAGGCCTCCTGCCTCCAACTCAACACAATTTCTAGGGGGAAAAAAAGTAATGGATTTAGGTGATTTCAAAATTTTAATATTTCCAGGAAAAAGATGCCAAGAAGGGCTGTCCCTTGAATTGCTGAAGACAGAGTCAGCTTTTATTGCTCATTTGTCCAATACTATTTTTATATAAAATTTCCTCTGGGGTTTTCAAAACATGTGCATATTTTACTTTCTTTTAAGTTGACCTAGTAGAGATCCAAACACAGCAATGTCTTACAGAAAAGCAATTTTTTCTTTAAATTGAATCCAATCTGTGCCCTGGAGAGATTCAGGGCTATAGTGATCTGCACATGGCGTATCTCCGTAACACCAGGGCCACCAGGGACTTTCTTGTCCCCCTCTTAGCTAAGCCATAAGCAGAAGGCCCAGGCAGGAGTTAACTAATTAGTCATTTTGTCCCAAATGTTATAAATGGTTGTGCTAAAGCAGCCCAGGTTCACAGCTCTTAAAAGTATTCTTAATATTTCAAAGTGCAGGAAACAAGCTGTATCTTGGTGAAATACCTTTATATCTACAACGCAAACCAGCCTTTCGAGACCTTTTAGGGAACATTTCAATTATAACAAACCTTATCAAATAAGGAAAGGACATAACAGACTAGAAGTAATTGTTTTATTCAATAAGAGGCAACTATATTTCATATCTTTATTAATTGGAGTTTTACATGCCAATAAACATTCTCATCCTAAGATCATATCACTCAGATGTAAGACCTGGATATTTATTTTTTTAGTTTAAGCATTGTTTTAACTCATGATGTTCTCTCTGCCTTAATGTTCCTCTCAGTTCTCCCCTTATTGTACTTTCCTGAAGCTTCTAATTGAATATGTGCTCTCACACATCTCCAAACTATTCCAGACCTTCTTTTCCTCTGCCTTGAGACATTTATATCTCGAGCACATAAACCACCCAGGCACCAAGCAGATATCAGATCTAGAAGGTAGAATTGAAATTTTCCAACAAAGTTTTGGCTGTTGCTTTAACAGGGTTCTCTCTTGCCAACACTGACATCCCTGGACTAAACCAATCTTCACACCTATCAGAGAGGCAAAACTATCAATTACACAAGCACTGTTCTTGTAGGAAAGAGACCAGGATCCTCATTCTTCTTCATTGCTAACTAACCACACAGACATTGGCAAATTACTTACTTCCTCTGACTTGGCTTTCTCCACTGTAAAATTGGGGCTAATAATGCCTTGCTTGCCAAAAAATAAGAAGCTGGTTCAGATAATTTTTATAAGATCTCATCCAGCTCCAAACTATGACCTATATATCTTTCACGGGACCAAACCCTTCTTAGTCTGATGCAAAATAAACACAGTTTGGGCAAAATGCAGAACTTCATTTGAAAGTGCTGTGAAACATGACAATGGACTGATAGTAACCACCTGATCTAAGTGAGTTAAATATATTGTACTGCTAATCCTTACTCATTATTACAGGTTATGTCCCTAGTCCAAAAATCTAAACTCTGAAATGATCCAAAATCCAAAACTTTTTGAGCACCAACATGATTCTCAAAGGGAATGCTCACTGGAACATTTTGGAGTTCAGATTTTTGGATTAGGGATACTGAACCAGCAAGTATAAATGTAAATCTTCCAAAATCCAAAAAGCATCCAAAATCCAAAAGACTTCTGGTTTCAAATACTTTGGATAAGGGATACTCAGCTTGTACTGCTAAGATTTCTATGTGCTTATGAAGAATGTAAAAGTGTCTGTCTCTTACCTTTTGACTTCCGGTCATGGTATGACCTGCCTCGATAACGAGGGGTGTCCAGATACATATTCTCAAGATCTTCTTGCCATGACTCTGGATTGAAGTACTTGAGCAGATCTTCCACTGTATCAAATTCTGCAATTTTTTTGTCCAGAGCATCCGCAATCAGAGTGGGATCCGTTACTGATGGAGAGTTATAGGATACCCCCTAAGAGTGACATACAGCTCAGTGTACTCAGAATAAGTCCATTGCTGTGAAATACAACAGTCATTCAACTATACGGAAGGAACATAAACAGGCTTCTGAGTATAAGACATCATACGTTTGAATGCTATGTAAAAACAACATGGTATTGTCTTGCCATATTCTTGGATAAAAATCAATTAATTACTAAAAAGATAACATTCGCTTTTTTGTAAATCAAATCCAAGTGATCAGAAAACTTCCAGTTTATCTTAAGTGTAATCATCTAAAAATATAGACGAGATAGAAATACATAAAATTAAGTCATCCAGTTTCTTGGTTCATGGTCCCAAATCATCCACATAACAACAAATAGTGGGAATCAAAATTTCAAACTCCTTCCACATTAGTTTTGATAATTAATTCCACTCTCCCACTGTTAAGTTCCACATCCCCCCTTTACAGGTCACCTGGCATTGCAGATGATGTGTGAGCAATGTACAAATCTACTCTGGAGACATTTTCATAAAATCTAACACTTTCACCAACTTATTTACTGTCAACAAACATAATTAGCCATGAAATTGGCTCTCTTGACTTAAAAGGAGAGGATTCACATGGGGAACATATTTTTTTAAAGTGCTATAGTTTGCTAGTGATCCCAGTTGCCATTAAAACTTCTCAGGAAGACACTTTAAATGAGAAACACAACATCATTGAAAGCCTGGAAAGGATTATGTATTTTGCCATGGAATACATGGCACATGAGGTTTCCAAGCACTTACTTCACTAACCCTTGTACAATCTAGAGGTAAATGAGCCATGATTCAAACATCTCTGTTAAAATTCATGACCCAAAATTCATGACCCATTAACAAGGAAATAGAGAGCATACAGCCTCAAATGATTTTTAAATGTCTTTAAAGAAACTACCAAACAAATAAGATTCCCCAAAGGCAAATATCTCCTATCATAAGGGAAAATAGGAATTAATGAAAACTTGCTTTCCTAAGATTTGACTGTAGTATCTAATCAAGAAAAATTATGTGCTATTGAGTCCCAGACAGCCAAGCCCACAATTTATAACTTTACTCTCAGGCAATGTTGTCTCTCTTTAACCAATCAAGGTCCAAAGGTTGCTAAGTGATTTGATGATCATCTGCTCTCAGAGTAACAGTCCCTCTTCACACAAGTAAGAGGCTTTAAAGCATTAATCTACCATTGGTATAACTCAGGAGCAGTTTTCAAATATTCCCTGTAGGGAAAAGGGAGTCAAGGGAGTTGGGTGAGAGGGTGAAATAGACCGATGAATGTGTCAGGCCAGCTCCATTTTTTTTTTTCTTTTACAAGAAACCATACATCTAATTTTCAGTCATCCTTGTTAAAATAAGTTCTGAACAAACCTTTCCTGCCATGCTACATTCATTACCTTATGAGTCCACTCTGTATTCTGTTCAGGTATATCCAGGTAATAATGATCATTTATCTGGAGGCACGGTCTTTGTCATACATTATGGAAGAATCCAGAGATTTAATCACAGTTCAAGCCATGTGAAAGATGTCCTCTACAGTCATATTGTTGATATTATATAGCTCTCATCTGGGTGCAGCCATATTTGTTCCTTCTGTTTCTGATAGGTTGTCTCTTTAATCTAGGTGAGTGTGTGTGGGTGTCTGTGTGTGTGTGTGTGTCTGCTTGATACGAGCTGAACCCTGACTGACACACATCATTTCTGTCTTTCACATCTCTCTTGAGGTCACATGCTAGAGGTGGAAGACTTATAATTCAGGACTATAATTCCAAATCCCCATTAACTTGTACTGTCGGATAATCTACAGTCTATCTGGCTAATATGCACCAGATGGTTTACAAGCAGCCTTGTGTCACAATAGTGTGGGTCTAAGAACCACAAAACTCAGAATGAGCTGACGAAATTAGAAGCATGGCAGCACATAAAAAATCTTTGAAATTAAAATGCTTCCCTCATTTTTGAAATAAAAACAGGGACACCGATCAAGTCATTCCCACGCAAGTGAAAGCTTCTTGTGACAGCTCTGGGGAAAGTGGCTTCATGGAGTTCTCCAGGGTGGCTCCCAGCAGTGCCTAGAATGTAGTGTGTACACAGACATCTCTCTCAGAGAAAGCTGTGGGGAACTCTCAGTCCCTTAGAAGGGAGGGGGAAATTTAATCTCTTCTAACATGAGGCTGAAGAGTCAATCCAAACCATAGGTAAAATGCAAACATGTCCCTATGTATGAGCTTTACTACTGTTTTCAAGTTTTGATTTAGGGCAGTTGACAGAAACAACAACGACGGCTGAGGAAATATTTATGAATGATGAGGTGACCTAATAAGACTACAAGAACATTTTGGTTTCTGAGGTAAATATTTTAAATTTTTTTTGAGAAAAAGAACTAATTTAATGTGTCTCCTTCAGCTGAACAGTAAATATGATTTTATTCAGCTTTTGTCACGTATTTATAAAAATCAATTCTGAAGTTAACTGCATTAATTTAAAATAACAATTTGTGAAAAAGAAATGCTCTGAAAATGCAAAATCACTTTCAACAAAAACAAAGTATGGTTTAAACAGAAGTCAATGGTAGGTCCAATGACCCCTGCTCCTGCTCCAGAAAGTTCTTGAACAATGGAGTGCTGAGTAAAGAAACTAGCTTGGTCTTACAAGAGAGTTAAGCAACACCTAGACTTGAAACCCAAACGAGAAGCTTTTGCAGTGGATCTGGACCCAGGGAACTTCCCCAGATACTCCAAAAGGATGAGACAATGCCTCTCTTTTAAAGGACCTGGGTTATTCTTAATTTGTTGAAGGTCCTTTAAGGCTTGTAATTCTGTGGTTGGAGCAAGAATCATTGGACAACCCTTAGCTATCATGTCGAAGGTGCCTGAGAAGCTGCAGCATCCCATGACCCTCAGTCAAGGATGCAAAAACTGCTGGTGTCTGCCTTGAGTTATCAGCCTCTACTGTGACCCTCCTGCTTAGCCTGAGCACCTCTTCAGCATATCTGCCTTGTGTTGACTTTCATCTAATTGATAATGATTGTCTACACCAAGTTAGGTTCAGAGCATGTATTCTGGACTGTCGAAAGCACACAAAACACTTATTATCACTGTCAAAGATCTCTCCAATCTTTTGATCAGATGAGGTTCTAGTCCAGCATCCATACCAGGTGAATTAAATAGTCACATAATTCATAGTGGAGGGAATCCTGCCATATGAAAGAGTTTTTAAAAAATCCTCCAGAGAGCAAAAGATAACATACCAATTTTAGGAAAAAAAACAACAACCCTGACTCAGCCACACAGACCTACTCAGAACCATGGGCAAGCTTTCTCTATGTTCTTGACCTTTTAGTAAACAATTGCATTTATTATCTTGTATTTTATTGCTACATAAGTGCCACACATAGGACTGGTGAAAACAAGGTCTGTTCTTTCTGTGCAAAGTAGACAAGGAGACTGAATACTGAGAAATGACTAAGTTTAGAGAAAAACTGGAGCATGAACGATTTTACAGCTTCAGGGTGAGTTATGTTTTATATCCAAGTAAAATAGAATACATGCCTGATTTGCACTTAAGTTATCTTACTGTAAACATTGGGATTTTTCAAGTCTGAAAAGACCCTTGAAAATGCAAAGGTTAACATCTTCCCCAGGAATATTCGAAAGCTATTTTGAAATTCCCCACTTGAGTGTGGGCCATGAACTAGTTTGATACGTTTGATATGTTTGGACAGACCTTTAATTGGAATGCTCTGCTCTGAAAATGAAAAATATTTAAGTTATTGCCTAGTGTGAGTTCCTACCATGCTATACTGGCAGTTCCTGGAAACCTTTCTGACAGACAGGGAAAAGGGTTTCTGACATAATCCATTGTAACCTGAATGAAATGGAGAAACACATCCTGTTTAAGATCTAGCTTTTGGTCAAGCCACAGGTCCTTAATGCAGGTGAAGTCCTTTTGGGGTTGACCTTAGCTGTTCCATCCATTTCTTTTGCTGGCAACAGAGTAATAAATTACTTACTGAAATAGAGCTTGTGACAGATTCCCAGTTGGTCTCTGAAGCTGCTGCGGGTTGAAAATCTTCCTGGAAGGCAAAGAAACCTCTATGTGAGTCAGTCAAACCTCTGTTCAATTCATTATGTGCACAGTTTCAACATCTCAGCCTTCTGAATCTTTTTCCAACTAAGTGACAACAGACATAGGGCTATATTCCTGCTGAACAGGTCACCATTTGTCTTAAGCACATCTCCTCAAGAACCCTTCTCATTCAAGACATGGACATTTTCTTGTAAGTACTGGTGAAATGGAAAAGGCACAGGCAGGAATGCAAATTTTAACTTGGCCATCTACTGGCTGTGTGACCACAGACAACTGACAACCCCTCCAGTCCTTCCTTTCCTCAGCTGTAAGTGGCTAGTATGGAATCCTTACATTACAGGGCTGTTTTAAGAATTGAATGCATTAATTATGTAATTACCAATGGCACTGAATAAAGTGTTTGATAAAGAATAATAATAATTATCATTATTGACATATAGTTGGTTTAAACTAGGTTACGCATTATGTTCAATCTTGCCTGCTGACCTGGTCCAAAATATTGGTGATCTTTTCAATGATACACTAACTTCCAAGGGGTTGTTCCTGACTATATCAACAAATATAAGGAAGGATGGCAGGGGAAGAAAATGACTGGTAGTGACTAAGTACTGCCCATTTGGGGAAGGAAGGTCAAGTGCAGACTTGAAAACATTAGTTATCTCAGATAAGCCTTAGTGGATGTGTGATAGCAATAGATCACACAGAAAAAACTTCTCTTAAAAGGCAAACTTGTCTCCCATTTGTATGTGACCTCCATGTTAATTACTACAGCACCAGGAAGTTTAAAAAACACTAAGGGAAGGAAAACTAATTCTGTCATTTTTACAATCCACAGATGGCTTTCTGACCTTGCTAAAATAAATCACTTTAGCAAATATCTTCCAGCCTTACCGAGGAGTGGGAGGTGTTTTGAGAGGATGCTGAGAAATGTTCAGCCACTCTAGTCTGACAGCTTATTTATCCAAGTATACCTACTGAATGAGAGCTTAGTATCAGGTGTAAATTTCATTAACATTTTGAGGAGCTGGAAGTACATTTGTTAATTGGTTATGATGAGGCTGGTTTATATATAAATTTCCTGTGTTTAATAAAATTTCAGCTGATTACTGAGAGAGAACCGAGTCAAATGTGGGGTTCAAAGAATGAACAAATATTAGAAACTGACTAGATGATGGGTTGATAGGTGCAGCAAACCACCATGTATCCCAGAACTTAAAGTAAAAAAAGAAAGAAATAAAGAAAGAAACTGACTAGACATCATTATTTTAGTCCCTTTTTTTTTTTTTTTTGAGACCGAGTGTCACTCTGTCACCCAGGCTGGTGTGCAGTGGTGTGATCTTGGCTTACTGCAACCTCTGCCTCCCAGGTTCAAGCAATTCTCCTGCCTCAGCCTTCCTAGTAGCTGAGATTACAGGTGTGCACCACCACACCCAGCTAATTTTTGTATTTTTAGTGGAGATGGAGTTTCACCATGTTGGCCAGACTGGTCTTGAACTATTGACCTCAGGTGATCTACCCACCTTGGCCCCCCAAAGTGCTGGGATTACAGGCATGAGCCACTGGGCCCGGCCTCGTTATTCTAATCTTAATCCTAGGGAAGACAGAAAAGAAGCAGGAAATGTGGTATCTGCACTCTGCAAAACAGAATAGACACTAAAAGGACACTGAATTCCCACAGCGGGAAGATGTGTATAATCAAATGAAGGCTGGCATTTATATGAGTCTTCATAAGTCGGTGAGCACATAAGACTAGGCAAGAAGCCAGAGAGCCAGTGGCTTCTCCATTCCTTGATGAGACTATTGGTGGAGGACATATGCCAGGTATGGTAATGACAGGAGCAATCCTCACATTACAGAATTTTCATTTTCCCTTGTTCATTCAATATTTGTTAATCACCTGCTATTAATACTTTCTGAGCTGTGGGTAGGATCATGAGGAAATA
This sequence comes from Pan paniscus, assembly GCF_029289425.2. Taxonomy (NCBI): domain Eukaryota; kingdom Metazoa; phylum Chordata; class Mammalia; order Primates; family Hominidae; genus Pan; species Pan paniscus. The sequence continues at coordinate 104,748,561 of NC_073258.2, forward strand.
AAAACTATCCCTACCCTCAAGGAATTCGAAACGTAAGCACACAAATAAACACGTGCAGTAAACGCATGTGGGTGCTCTGATACCAGTCTACTCAGCATGCCATGGAAGGTAGTAGTAGGTGGTTGTACCTGGGGAGAAAGTGGGCTTGAAAAAATTTCACATAGGAAGCTGATTTGTTAGTAGAGTCTTGGAAGATAAATAGTTGCTTCTTGCAGAAAACGCGGGTAGAGGACTCAAAGGGAAAGCAATGCTTAGACAAGGTGAGGAAAGTATACAGAAAAATATACAACTTACTGGGGAAACTATGAGTCATGTTGGGCATAGTGCGTTTGAGAAGCCTACACTATATACAGATGGAGATGTTCAGGGGGAAGTTTGCTACATGAGAATGGACTGCATGAGAGAGAATGGACCGCATGTGACCTTCAGATATAGATTTGGGAAGTAACAACACAAAAATGCAATTCAACAAAGTAAAGGGTTATTTGACCATGTGTTAAAATCAGAAGGACAGTATTAAAATCTTGGAACTGGAAATAGTTTTAGCATTATCTAGTCCAATCTCCTTATTTAAACAATAAGGAAACTGGCCAGGAGCAGTGGCTCACGCTTGTAATCCCAGCACTTTGGGAGGCCAAGGCAGGTGGATCACCTGAGGTCAGGAGTTCAAGACCAGCCTGGCCAACATGGTGAAAACTCATCTCTACTAATAATACAAAAAAAAAAAAAATTAGCCAGGTGTGGTGGCATGTACCTGTAATCCCAGTTACTCAGGAGGCTGAGGCAGGAGAATTTTTTAAACCTGGGAGGCGGAGGTTGCAGTGGGCCAAGATTGCACCATTGCACTCCAGCCTTGGCAACAAGAGCGAAACTCTGTCTCAAAAGAAAAAATAAATAAATAAATAAATAAATAAATAAGAAAACGAATGCTTAGAGAGATAGATGATGTGTTCTGTATCATGTACCCATTTTCTGGCAAAGCTAAGGCCACCAAAGCTCATTTCTAAGTAGAAACTGTGTGGTTGGTGACCTTCCACAGTGTTACAGCTGCCTTGGATAATGTGTGTATGGGGAGAAAAACGATGAAACAGTTTCCAAAAGGGGAATCAACAGAGCAGGAAACGCATGCGGTTGAAGCTGAGTGCTGGTGGGTGGTTCTATGAGGACACCCTTTGAAGTAGCCTTAGTTATTTAGATTTCATATCTATCCTTAGTAAATTCTGTGATTTCAGTTCATTTCCTTGCATAGACACATGGTAAAAATATTTTGCTAAGATTTTTTTAAGCAGAAAGGGACTTTGGTGCACAAGCCCCTAAACAAATGTTACACAAGAACTTTTAGCTTCTTCACTGTCTGGGCTACAGGATTCCAGTTGGAAATTTTAATAAGAGCAAATGATAAAAGATTTCATTAAGTCCCAGATAAAACATAACTTTATCTTCTCTTAGCAATACAAATGTTAGACATTGAAAAGAAACCAACTTTTGTGTTACTTCAGAAGTTTACCATTACTTATAGATGACATATTTAAATTAAGCTTATAAAAAGGAATGACATCCCTTATAAAAATAAAACACCGAACCTCCAAGGTTTTAGCCCTGAAAGGAGAATCTTGGCAATAGGGAGGATTCACCTGCTAAATCCACAATACGATTATTTCTCATCTCTTCCGCCATAACCTCCTAAGTCCACTTAGAAACCAGCAAGTTTCCCAACTGCCTGTTAGCTCTTCCCCTAGGGTCAGAATTATCTCTTTTAATGGTAAATCAAATCACTTCTGTCGTCTGCTTAAAACCTTCCAATAGCTTTCCATTGCTCTTAGAATTTGGCAAAATTAGATCTGACTACCATTTGCCTCTATGAACTTCTTTCCTCTTTGATATCCTACCTTTCCCACTACCTCCACTCCTGCTACACTGGCCTTCTTTCAGTCCTGCAAATAACACGACAAGCCTCTTCTCCCCTCAGGTTTAATTCACTGCTGTTCCCTGCCTGGATGCACTTTTCCCAAATGCTCCAATGGCTGGCTCCTCATCATTCAGTTCTCTGCTTCTCTGCTCAAATATCTAACATCTTTGAGCATTCTATTTAAAATACTCCCACTCTTGGTCACTCTATCTACTTAACCTGCTTAATTTTCTTTACAGCATTTATGGTTATCTGAAATAATTTTATGTTTGTTTTATTGTTGATTGTCTCTTTCCTCAAGTGAAATTACACTCCGGAATGGCAAAGATGCTGTTTATTTGTTCTTTACTCTATTCCAAGTTTCTAGCTGAGTTTTTAGTATATATTCCAATTTCTCTGGCTCCCAGTGTATACATAAGGATAATGATCAGCTGCTACTTGCTAGTAGCAAGCCAGTAGTTTACAGCCAGTGTCCATTCTGACTGGTTGGTCCCTATGCCATACTATTTGTTATATACCCTTAATATTATCCTGAGCAGACTGCTTGATTTTCAACCTCCAGACAAATGCAAAACAAACTCCTTTTTGTGGGTGCTTTCAGCAGAACAGTGCCCTTACCATTACTTTAAGAAATGCTAAAATAGAACAAACAGTGAATAATCATTTAAAATTATATTAACAGTTTAGTTTACAAAGAAAACATTTCTGTTCTTTGGTATAGAAAACTTACATAAGTGCTTTTCAAGCAATGTCTTATTATTCTAAGAGGAGATAACTCTTTACTAGCTCCTAGAGGCTGGTACACAGCTTTTGACTTCCTCACCTCCTGCTCCTGAACTGTAGTATCTTCCATCCTAAAATAAAGGAGCTGATGTTTTAGTTACTTTGGTCCTATAGTCCATGTAGGGAATCTAGCACTGTGACGCTGTGTGTACCTTACTGTACCTTATAGAGACCATCTGGGGGTCTGATATGAGCAAACTGAAGTTCAGAGAGCCAAATGAGTTGTCCAGCATCTCCCAACTAATTATGACTACAGTTAGGACTAGGACCCAATTAGCTATTGTGCATCTCTTAGTTACATGCTCTTTCCAACCCACCAAATAATGTTATATATCATTCTATAATTATAAACATCTCAATCTGCATTGCCTTAATTAATAAAATTAATTTATACCATTAAAATAATTTATCCTCAGCTTAACTCCTCACATTAAAATAGTTCATAATTATATTTTGGAAGTGAAACTAATCATTTGGCATTTTGAAACAAAGCTCCCTCATTCTCTGCATTTTACTATTAAGCTTTGGAACATAGATATGATTCTCAAATCTTCACTTTCTAAATAGTTTAGGATGCACAGTTTGGTTTCTATGAGAAAAGTGTTACAGATCGAAAGTTAGGGAGATGTGTACAAATAAAATCTTAAAGTGCTACATGAAAACACAGATAAATATTTATGTAAGTGTAGTGTGGAAGAGATATTTCTAAGCATAAATGCTAAAGTCAGAAAGCATAAAAATCGATACACCTTATATAACATTTTGTATATATACAAGATGTGTACATACAAGATGTATATATACAAAATGTATATGTACAAAATGTATATATACAAAATGTTATATAAATCTAAAAGAGATCAAAAACAAAAGTAAAACCATAAGGACAAGCTAGTAAACACACTTGTAACAGATATAACAGGTAAACAGTTAACATCCTTAAAATAAAATGAACTCATAAATCAAAAGCTTATACAAGAGTATGTTCCATATCATACAATATTGCTAGAAAAAAATGTACAGATATATGAATGAAGCAGGACTGAAAAAGTATTCACAAAAAGTTGATATTGGTTAGCACTGACATATTCTTATTTTCTTCTTTTTGTACACATGTTTTAAAATGTCATAGTAAACATCTAGTTTTAGTAAAACAGTAAATTTCTAAAACTACAATGGAAAAGAAAAAATGGACTGGATGTGTGTACACATATTACATATTAATATGACAGACAAGACTATAGGGGTAAATGATCACAAATCATTTATCTGTACTTAGCACAAATCAAGAAGGTTTATTTATCTCATAAAGAGGATTCTTTATAAATGAAAAGAGGAATTATTCAACATTTATGATATCATTTATTGAATGGTGTCACCCATGTATTCCCTGGTAGGAAATAAAAGCATTCTTGTAGATACATTTCTCACCAATTGCTAAAAGAGAATTGTTCAAAGACTGGACTACAAAGAGTTCTAGCATGGTCACATTTGGCTCTACTAAAACGTGGCTAACACAACACAAACTTTTAATGTATTTAAAAGCAGCTATGAAAACATGCAATGAACCATCAGCTCAGGGTCAGTCAGGCATTTGTCAGGCTCAATTTGAGAACAATTTACCCACTGAATTGTGCTATATGGCTGAAAGCAAATATAGCTGGGGCTATAATAACATTACAGGTAATAAATGTTGTCAACAACAATCCTTGCTATTAAAGAATAAGATATGAGTAGGAATTTCCATTTTTCAGAAAGGGTTTCTCCAGAGAAACTTTCTTTTCAGATTCCTTACCATTGGATATCTTGGGCCCATGCCAGAGAGGACAGTTGATATATTACAAGCTAACAAACAATCCACTCATTCATTCAGCAGAGCAAGCCTGCACATATTCAACCACTTACTGAGCACGAGCAATGGATGTCCAAAGAAATCCCTCTCCTGTCCCTTGATAGTGGAGCTAGGGACTCTTGTCCCTTACGTCTTTGCAGACAGCTGTTCCCAGACCAATACTTCAAACATTTGGGATGATTAGTTGTACCACCTGTTCCTGGATCTCACGGAGGGTGGCTGTTCATTTTTATCCTAGGTGATTATGCTTTATTTGAGTAGATAAGCCATAAACTATTCATGGCTAGAGGGATGTGTTTCACCGGCAATTAAAACATATGCAGTTACTTGGGAGTTTTTAAAAAGCTTTCAAATAAAACAATCTTTAACTTACTAAGGATGACTTATTTGGGGAACGTTTTAAAAGACATTTGTCAGTGTATTTTCTGTCATTCTGAAAAATTTTATTCTATTTGCTGTTTTATATTCACTTCTCAGAGGCAGAAAATAAAGAAATCCCTCTCCTAATTGTATCTGTGCTTCTTGATTGAGTTAATGCTTAGAGCTTTTGAATTTCTAAATGCTTAATGCTTTTGAATTTCAAAAGAAACACCTCTAAGCATTCAAAAGAAAGACAAAGGGGTTTGTTAAGATTCATAAAACAGTAATGAACAAACACATGATCAACATCCATTCTTTCAACAAATTCTAAGTTTGTTCATGACACTCTGCTGTGTTCATAACCCACTGAGGGAAATCTAAATAAAGCCAAACTTGGAGGCCTGTGTCCTGGGATTACTCTACAGGGAGATCCTTTTGAATAAAGGCTTTTGATGCTTCAGTACCTGAATTTCTGGCATGCAGACCCAACAATGTTTGTGGAAATGATATTACACTAATGTCTTAACGTCTACAGGAATAGAATAAAGCAAAAATTAAAAACCCTTAGAATCAATAAAACTCTGTAGCCCAACCAAAACTTAACAAGTATACTTTCTTTACAGACTCATCATCAAACTAGCTCTTCTACACATGATATGGTAAAGGCCTTGGCAGGAGGCCAGATTTTATTGGCAAGAATATTTAATACAAGGATATCAAGAGTCTAAGAATCAATAATTAACAAGAAGCAAAGAGTATCTCTCAAAGTTAGAGAATTTGCCTGTGAAATTTAATAATATATGTTTCTTAGAGTTACAAGAAGCCCTGGATAGGAGCTTTCTGTTATAGTAAAAATATCTTTAATTAAATAAATAAATTTTAATAAGAAATATAGATAAGACACGCAGATTTTCACTGATTTAAGAGTTAATTTTATAACATTTTCATTTATCATTATTGACAATAAAGTACAATGTTTTAATTTAGAACTGCTAGGATTCATTAACCAATCATCCATGTAATCTTGGTGCTAGTGTCAAAATAGTTTTAACAGTTCATTTTTCTTCCTACATTATGAGAAAAGGAACTTTTTATACTTGTTAGTTTCTGATTTCTTCAGACTGAACTTAGTTTGGGAATTTTTTTTTTTTTTAAGTTTTAGGGTACATGTGGACAATGTGCAGGTTAGTTACATATGTATACATGTGCCATGCTGGTGTGCTGCACCCATTAACTCGTCATTTAGCATTAGGTATATCTCCTAATGCTATCCCTCCCCCCTCCCCCCACCCCACAACAGTCCCCAGAGTGTGATGTTCCCCTTCCTGTGTCCATGTGTTCTCATTGTTCAATTCCCATCTATGAGTGAGAACATGTGGTGTTTGGTTTTTTGTCTTTGCGATAGTTTACTGAGAATGATGATTTCCAATTTCATCCATGTCCCTACAAAGGACATGAACTCATCATTTTTTATGGCTGCATAGTATTCCATGGTGTATATGTGCCACATTTTCTTAATCCAGTCTATCATTGTTGGACATTTGGGTTGGTTCCAAGTCTTTGCTATTGTGAATAGTACCGCAATAAACATACGTGTGCATGTGTCTTTATAGCAGCATGATTTATAGTCATTTGGGTATATACCCAGTAATGGGATGGCTGGGTCAAATGGTATTTCTAGTTGTAGATCCCTGAGGAATCGCCACACTGACTTCCACAACGGTTGAACTAGTTTACAGTCCCACCAACAGTGTAAAAGTATTCCTATTTCTCCACATCCTCCCCAGCACCTCTTGTTTCCTGACTTTTTAATGATTGCCATTCTAACTGGTGTGAGATAGTATCTCATTGTGGTTTTGATTTGCATTTCTCTGATGGCCAGTGATGGTGAGCATTTTTTCATGTGTCTTTTGGCTGCATAAATGTCTTCTTTTGAGAAGTGTCTGTTCATATCCTTCGCCCACTTTTTGATGGGGTTGTTTTTTTCTTGTAAATTTGTTTGAGTTCATTGTAGATTCTGGATATTAGCCCTTTGTCAGATGAGTAGGTTGCAAAAATTTTCTCCCATTTTATAGGTTGCCTCTTCACTCTGATGGTAGTTTCTTTTGCTGTGCAGAAGCTCTTTAGTTTAATTAGATCCCATTTGTCAATTTTGGCTTTTGTTGCCATTGCTTTTGGTGTTTTAGACATGAAGTCCTTGCCCATGCCTATGTCCTGAATGGTAATGCCTAGGTTTTCTTCTAGGGTTTTTATGGTTTTAGGTCTAACGTTTAAGTCTTTAATCCATCTTGAATTAATTTCTGTATAAGGTGTAAGGAAGGGATCCAGTTGAATCAATATCATGAAAATGGCCATACTGCCCAAGGTAATTTATAGATTCAATGCCATCCCCATCAAGCTACCAATGACTTTCTTCACAGAATTGGAAAAAACTACTTTAAAGTTCATGTGGACCCAAAAAAGAGCCTGCATCGCCAAGTCAATCCTAAGCCAAAAGAACAAAGCTGGAGGCATCACGCTACCTGACTTCAAACTATACTACAAGGCTACAGTAACCAAAGCAGCATGGTACTGGTACCAAAACAGAGATATAGATCAATGGAACAGAACAGAGCCCTCAGAAGTAATGCCGCATATCTACAACTATCTGATCTTTGACAAACCTGAGAAAAACAAGCAATGGTGAAAGGATTCCCTATTTAACAAATGGTGCTGGGAAAACTGGCTAGTTTGGGAATTTTTTCTCGATATAGTAAGGAAAGATTAGAGCAAATCCCAGTCCAGCAAGCTGAGAAGAGAAGGGGTCATTGATTTAAAAGGGGTCATGAGAATGATATTCAAGAACTAGAGAGGATCAGTGTGTTTGCAGATAGAGAGAGGGGTGCCGCATATCAAGGGGCTGCACAGAAAATTGCAAATTGCAAAATACTACTTTGTTAATAGCTTCCATGGTGTTTGGTCATACCATGGTGTTTGGTGTATGGTGTTGGTTCACCATACTTCCATGGTGTTTGGTAAGTGAACATTTAATTTACACCTAGAGAAATACTACAGTATTTCTACAATCTGTTGCCGAAGAGCTAGGTTCAGATTTAAATTTTGTGACTAGTTGTTTAGCATTAAAAAAAAAAAACTCTGTGATTAATTATTTTGCAGTAACGCCTGCCACTTATGGAGCATAGATTTTATGCCAGTGACTATATGAAATACTTTCCATAAATTATCTCATTCATCATTTCTACAGTAGCTTTAAAAGATGAGGAAGCAGAGAGACAGGATGCAAGCCCTATTATTAAGGAAGTGCCACAGACACCTGAAACCGTGGCTGAGTCTCCGTACTCTTTCATCTTTGTTGAATAATTCCTCTTTTCTTTTATAAATAATCCTTTTTATAAAATAAATGAATCTTGTTGATTTGTGCTAAGTTCAGGTTTTCATAAATTCCTTAAATGCATTTCAAAGAGAACATCTGATTCAATTCACCAGTGGTCTGAAATTTATTAAAGATTGTACTTTTGATATTGCTAAGCTAATCTTAAAGATTGTTTATACCAAGCTAAAATGAATGACTTAGGAAATTATTCCTGTACCTTAGGAAAATTACAAGTTTGAAATGAAGAAATATTGACCTGATTCATATTTTCATTTTCTTGCAAGCACAGTGCCTGGTACATAGTGAGCACTCTTTTTTGTTTGTTTGGTTTGTTTTTATTATTGTGGTTAAGAGAGGAAATATTGTTTCATGCTCAGAATTCAACAAACCATTTCACGCCTCTGTGCTGAAATTCACACTCCCAATAACTGCTAAATTTCTCTGTACTTGACTGACGTTATATAAATAGATTTTCTTCATGGTGGCCAAAAGCTAGTTACATTATTAAAACCAGTAATTAGAGAAAATGGGAATTACAAACAGTATGAAGATTAAGGCCATGTCACCAAAATCCCTTAGCTAAAATCATTATCTCTAAAAACTCAAATTATTCCATTACTAATTAAAACTCCTCAGATCTGACTTTAGGGAGAAAATACCATTTGACGTCTAAAAGCCAAAGCCACAGTTAACACAGCTGGTACGGTTCCATGAAAAAGAGCACTCATGAAATGTTACTCAGCAAGTGATGGGATTATAATGTAAACGGGAACATTTTCTAAGAGAATCAGGAGTGTCAGTCGTAAAGTATTAAAAAAGCTGTCCATTCTTTTTAAAAATATGGGTATTTCCTAGTGAGGTGACTTTGCGTTGTGACACCTTTTCCCTCTACACATTCATCCTTATCCTTACACTGGACCCGTGTTCATTCATCAGAGCTGCCACCCATCATAATTATCATTTGGCACTATGGGCCATACTGAATATAAAATATTTAAGAGTCATGTTACTACTATACAGCTATGTAAATGAAAACAAGTAATTCAAAGTACCTTTTTCTTGACCTGACTTCTTTCTAAGGGGATTTCCAGAGTCATTTATGTGGTTAAACTAGAGAGATGGTTAATGTAAAGTCTGAAACAAAAGCATAGGACTCATACCCTTGCAAATCACTCTTCTCACAAAAGGGGAGATTTGTATATTCTTGACTTTGTACTTCCTCTTTCCACTCCCCACTCAACCAGCAACTAACTAAGGCAGCTGGCACATTTTGGATCTCAAAAGCAGGCTTGCTATCTGGGCCCATTAGGTGAACTTGTTGGAACTGAGTGCCAAGCACACAGGTCGTGAGTTTCAGACTGTGCTAAGTACAGGTTTTCATAAATTCCTAAGAATTTATGACAGAGCTGATAAAACTTTACAAAGAGAAAAAATACTGTTGCCAAACACCATGGTTAACATCAGTGAAAGAGACCTCCTGGGGGCAACTGCCTGACTCAGTCCATAGGACTTCATCCCTCCAAGTAAACAGCTTGAAGTCTTCTCCTCCAGGCTGGGAGGATCATTTTGGAATAGGATAAATGGTAATTAAATGAGAGATCCTGCAATTTAATTTCTATTAGTTCATGCATATGGGCATTAAAAATTCCTTTTTACTTTTGGTTATCATCAGTTAACAGGAACATCTTTTACTTTGACCAGTTATTACACTAGCAATGTTCATCAGCAGTTTTATGAATGAAAACACTAGGCTTTGCACAGCAAAATTTTAATCCCAGATTGGTTCTTCTTTGCATCTTGCTATAATTTTTTGTACCATTACATCTGTGTACTTAGAGAATGCAAATTTACTGCCATATTCATCCAAACCAAATACAATTACAAAGGTATTTTTGGTGCCAAAAAAAGGATAAACTGCATTCCAGAGTGAAAGGAAAAATAGGGATTGGGTGAACTATTGCTTCTCCTCTACTGGACTGGGAAAATTCAGAGCTGACTAGGTTATTGCCCACGCCCAAGGATTAGCTGAGATATTCTTTGGACATGGATTTTTTTTGGCAGGCCTCATGCCTCACACTTACACTTTAAACTGTTATTTACTTATGTATTTATTTTTTATTCTTACCAGTTTGGAAGTTGCAAGGGATCTCATAGACTACTGAGTTCAAAGTTTTATTCACTATTTGACTGAGATTTTTGAATGACCAAAGTATGTAAGTCATTGAGCAAGGTGTTGGCTAATGCATGGATGCACAGGAAGCAAAATTGACCTTAAGAAATGTGTTGTCTAGATTAATTCTAATGTCCTACTCTTGTCATTCCTTTTTGTATCAGCAACTTTAAGTTTTTTAATGGCTTACCATTATCTCGAATTATCTTGTGTCTTAGTCAGTTGGAGCAGCTAGAACAAATTCCCACAGGATATGTAACTTGTAAAGAACAGAACTTTATTTCTGACAGTTCTAGAGGATGGGAAGTCCAAGACCAGAGTGCTGACATGGTTGGGCTCAGGTTTGCAAATGGATGTCTTCTTGCTGTGCCCATACATGGTAGAGAGAGAGAGAGATCTTTTCTCTCATGTCTCTTCTTACAAGGGCACTAATCACATCAAGATGGCTCCACCTTCATGTCTTATTTACCTCCCAAAGGCCCCACTTGTCAATACCAACAGAGTGGAGATTAGGATTTCACTCACATTCAATCCATAGCATCTTATTCACTTATTTCTGTACTTGTTTCCAAGTTTGTGTCTCTCCATTAGGGTGTAAGCTCCTTAAGGGTGGAAATGTTTTCTAACTTTCTCATTGCTCTCCCACCAAGTACCTACAACAGGGCCTGTTAACCTTTTACATTCAATAAATAGTGTTGCAATGGAAGAATGACTAGTCATTGAATTGCTGTGAGATTCAAATGAGATGAGTAATGTAAAGTCATAGCATATTGGCTGTTACATAGCAGATGTTAATAAATATTTGTAGAATGAATAAATGAATAATCCAATCTATAGAAATAAATGCTCTACTGGGGCCATAAGCAAAGACCCATAGTTCTACAGGAGAAAGAATGATTTAAGTACATTTAGGAAGGCTGGAGGAAGGTCTCAGAAGAAGTGGCCTTGGAATTGACTTTTGTATGATAATTAAGTATTTTGATAGGGAAGCAGGCAGGTGAAGGAGAAAGCATGCACTAAGGCAGAGACTGGCATCATCTGGGATCTGTGAGTATGCCATGTGCCCAAAGTAACAGACAGGAAATTAGACTGACAAAGAAGGTACAAGACAAATCAGAGGATCCTGAAGACCACACTTGGGATTTTTTCTTAATCATCTATTCAGCGATTCATTTAATCATTTGTTCAACAGGTATTTATGGCTTCCACTACTGCTGACTACACAGTTCAAGGTACTGGAGAAAAAGAAACAAAAAGAACTTCAACGTCACTGCTCTCACAGAGCTGTCATCCTGATCACCCTTTTCCTACATACAGGAAACAGCCCCAAAGGGTTAAGTGTCAGCGTCACTTGCCAATTAGTGCCTGCAGCCCAGGTCTCTTGACATACTGTACTGCATTACACTAAGTTGTAGGAAACTGGTTGTTAATATAGCCACATCTTCACCTCCTCTGCTCACATGCCTCCTTTTCAGTGCATATGAAAAATACAAAGAACATTTTTTTATAATCTGGAATTCAGTGAACTTAAGTAACATAATGGGGTTCCTAGGAAACAAACAAGAAACAACAGATAGCTATTCAGGGAAATGAGGGTGGTGGAAAAAAATTGAAGACAAGGAATTCGGTGCCGTTGGTTTGGAAAAACTTTTTGAAATGTCCATAATACTTTAAGGCAATCTTAGAATTAGGAGTCATTCCTTATTTTGGTAATCAAACCCCTCAAATGATAATAGCATTTTCCACTCAAATACAATTTAGTCCTATCTTATCCCTCAGCAGAGTACAAAATTACCTTTCTTTTTCAAAGAAGAGTTAGAATGTTTTCCTGATCAGAGGATTCAATAGATGAGAATCCCTTAAGTACTTTATGATGACCCTTGAGGTTGGTCAGCAGGAATTGATTTGGAGGAATTACTAAAAGCTATGTCTAAACCCAGCAGGGATCACAAAGATGCTTGAATACAAATGGCCCTGGATGGCTTTCATCAAAGGATCTCTGAGTACAAACAAAATAAAAGCAAACTCCATGCCTGTAAATGAAGAGGAGGCAAGTTGAGAAACTCTTTTGCTACTTATCTTGCTAATATGAAATATGCTGCACTGTTTTGGATGGTAGAAAAGATTTGATAATCACCATGTGAAAACATTTTTAAAAACTGATGTTGGAGACAGAGCACTCAATTGAATTACATATGGAACACCGACTGTGTGACCTTAGGCAAGGTAAAGCCTCTATGCTTTAGATTCCTGATTGTAAACTGGGAAAAATATCTTCTTTCCTCCATAGGGTTAGTTTGAGGAGTAAATTAGATAATTCACATGAAACTATCTGGCCCAGGTAGACATTCATTACATTCTTTCCAAAATGAGTATAATCTTTCTAATATATTATTTTTTTGATTTGAAAGATGGCTATATTAATACCTCCACAGAGATGGAAATCACCTGTTAACAAATTCTAGAGTCAGACTCTCTGCATGCAAATTCCAACTTCTCCACTTACCAGCTAGAGACCTTGTACCAATTACTTAATTTCTCTGTACCTCAATATTCTTATCTGAAAATGGAAATAATTCCTACATCAGGGGGCTGTTTTGAAGATTAAACACTTCGTGCTACCTGTAAAGCTATTAGAAAAGTGCCTGTCACATAGAAAGTCCTTAGCCTTCACACATTTTCACATTTTTTCCTTGGAAAAAATGTTGGTTGGTGCATCAAACTTACAATGGCCTAATGTACTATCACCTAGAATGTGCACTAAGATTTTGAAATTTTCTGAAAGCTTTAACATCTCCTATCTCATTTCACTCTCCCTATCAGTATATGAGCCGGGTATAGGCACAGATACATTAGATAAAATAGTTTGGGTCTTGTCAAAGAGGAGATTTTTCAGGTTTCCTGGCTGGTCATTTCTATCATCATTAGATAAAAGAATGTGTAATTTCTTCTTGAGTTTTTTTCCCTGGCGAAAAAGGAAATGGCAAACAGTCCTTCACCACCCCATAATTATCTATGATATCGTTCGTACAAAAGTAGTTCCTCACCATCCCCAGAAAAGTATTGAGTGCCTACCCATTGCTAGTACTGTTTTAGGCATTGGGCATACATGGGAAACAAACCAAACAGCCGATCTGGCATGTGAAATGGGAACAGGCATATATAACAGTACTTTACAGGCTGTAAATTACCATCTATATATCTAAAGTACTGTTTTATTTAATATAGTCTTCAAAATGTCAAATAAAACATCTTAAGAGGACAAGACCTTTCTTTAGAAATAAAGAAATTTAAAGATAAAAACGATCTATGCATATGCTAGCTAATTTATGCAGGAATTTAGCTTGTTCTTGGACTGAGTCATCTTTTATCCAGCCTCCTATCTCTCGGTAAAATATTTCTACATCCCAATTAATTACTGCTGTTTCTAACTCATGAATTAAAATTTGTAATTTGGGGGCTATAAGACACTTTACAAATCATTTACCAATGCTTTCGACTTAGAGGTACTGTGTCGCCCATCTCTATGACATTTAGCCTTCCAGAGCTTCTCCCTAGTGCCCTCCCTCTGGGAGGGGTTTACTTCTTGCTCCCATGATGGCAGGCTTGGTCATGTGATTTGCTTTGACCAACACAATGTAAGTAGAAGTGATCAATGTCACATTTGACCAGAAGCTTTAAAACATATTGTATGTACTATTATTGCTCTTTTTTTCTCTGTTATAATAATAGCTTGTCCCAGAAGGGAACTGATTCTTCAGCCTGGATTCCCAACTGAAGAAGCTACATGCGGCTCAGCTACAGGTGATTAGCAGCTGATACGTAACATGAATGAGAAACAGACCTTTGTTTCTATAAGTCACTGACATTTCAGGGTTGTTAATGCAGCATAACCTAGCAAACTATTGCTATTTCCGAAATCAGTGTCCAGAGCCATTTTCCAATGAGGCTGCTTCTAACTCATGAGAGAGCCAGGACTAGATCCCATGTCTCTTGCCTTAGTCCAGATTTTGTGCACTCTAGCATATGCTTTAAGAAAAGCAGGTCCTTTTCTTGGTCACACATTTTCTTTTCCTTCCCATATCCCCTAGTGGCAAAATGTGAACACTGCCCTACCTACCCTGTGGCACCCTTCTAATCTCTATCCAACCCTTATAAAAGGAAAACCACTTTGGTTCCAGAGACAATGGATCATTTGGGAGGGCTGAGGTGCTGTCCTCTGTGAGGTGCACAGGGAGCAGGTGAGGTCCACACAGAAGACAGAAGAAACAGTAGTACTACTGGTCCAGGTAGGAGTAAGGTACTCATTTACTTTGAATCCAAGTGCTACTTCAAAAGGCATCAAAATATTTGTGCTCTGAGCTATTAGATAGTTGAAGTACAGGTTAAACTTTTCATAATATTCCAGTCAGTATCATTTCAGGTGATATTTATATTTACATTTTAAAAAGATGGAAGTAGTCCACAAGGTAGTGGAGTGGGGAAAGGGTAATCACATACTAGATGTATTTGATAAACAGTAATTCTTCTTCCAACATAAGATAAATAGCATGAGTATAGGTTCCCTCAAGAAACACTCTTGACATTTAAAATAAATCCTCTGAAAAGGAAAACTTTTTATGTGAAATGATATGTAGACCTTGATATACAGACACTGAACAACATTCACTCTGCTCTCTCTGCATTTGACGTGAGAAGCCAGGGGAAACTTATCAGTTAAGACGGCTCTTCAATAGCCATCTTTTCAAGTACTATTTTGAAGCTACAGTAAACGTATACTACATAACCGTAGGATCTTTCCTTTTACATAATGGATTCATTTAGAGAAGATGTTAAGGGACTTAAGTGAGAGAAGACGTTCATAGTTGTACAAAATGCAACAATTGTTTATCATCATCAAAAGTGGTCAGCCAGGTGCTGTATCTTTATTTTCAGCTGCCAAAGCTCTATTTTAAAGTAAATCCAGCAGCTGTAAAAATTCCCCCTTGACATTTGAATTAGATGCAAAGTTCTGCACAATATAGTGTGCACTGCTATGTTAACAGGATATGTATGGGTAGAAAGAATACAATTGATATTCAAAGCTCTTGTTTACATGCAGAAAAGAGCACAGTACTCAAGGCAAGGGCAGCAGAGGGTTGGGGTTGGGTAGAGTTCATGGTCCAGCTCACAACGTCTATCACATTCACATACTGACCATGGTAGTCTTGATCTGAATGTGCAATTCATTACCCTTGAGAGGTCCTATCATTCTGACTGGCAGGTTTAGAGGAGGCCTCCTCAACAACAGGAACACCTGCACTGAGCAAAATGGAAAACCCTGACACTTCGACAGCCTCTTGATATCCAGGTTGTGGGAAAGAAAAGCCTCTTCCATGAAGCAGATGAGCGAGGAAGCAGTGGTGGCACATGTCCCTGGTCTAGGGCTTTCTCTTCCAGGCCCAGATTCAGCAAGTTGACAGTACTAGGGGCCCCTGCCTTTGCCATTTACCTATTTCCAAATAGGACAAGGAAAAGTTGTTGTGGGGAGAGAACTGTGTAATAACATTTAATATATAAAAGCCAAAAACTATTTGGGTCAGGCAAAAAACATCTAATTAGAATCACTCTATTCCCAGTATGTTTCAGATGTTTCCTGATTAGTTATGGAGGACAGAATGTGGGTGGAGGAGGAGGGAAGAGGGACTGTTCAAAACACAAGAATACTGCATTTAATCACAGTGTCAGATAATGCTGGGTTAAGAAAGCTAGCTATTTGCTTTACTGATACTTTCTGTGGCTCCATTCATATTTTCTCATTTCTCCTCAAAAATGACAGTCAATTTCTACAGTTATTATTCAGCCAATGCATATATTAGATTTCATCAAGATAAATAAAAGAAAAACATCCCCAATAGTCCTGTGTGGAGAGAGGAAGATACTATCTTTTTTAAGAGCAGCAACAACAAAAAGCACCACAAACTTTTATAGAAGATAAGAATATAAGGTAACAAGAATCTCTGCTCTCAAGAGAGCGCTGCATTATCCTCTGTCAACTTCTTAGTTTACTGATGGGATCGAAAGCTGATGATTTATTGTAAACAGTAAAGAGTATTGCTTTTGGGAGCTGTTTTAGCCTGGACTCCATATTCTCTTCACAAATAAAAAGGAAACTTTAAATTGGATTTCTGACATTGGTTGAGTGTTTTCAGCCCAAAATCTATTAAGTAGATTAATTTTAAAATGGGGCACCATGGGCACAATATCACTTCCAAGAGGCTATTGCTTTGTGATGCCTTCTAGACAGACCCCTGAATCGCTGCAGGCACAATCCTGATACCCTTGATGCTTTCACTGACCACTCACTCTTCTCTCCTGTAATCAAAGCTTTATTCTCCCCAGAAAACAGTGCTTCCCCTGAGGCCTACCAAATGAGAGCTCACACTCTGAAAACCCGGCTAGGCTGAGGAAAAGTGAGGGCGCGGTGCCTCTCTTCTGGCTTCATTCTAGCACTTTCAAACCATTGATATTTTTAGTCTAATACTTTCATATAACCCCAAATATAAAAGTTATGAAAGGGATGCCACTCAGAGGCAATCAACATTATTGGTTCCTTACATGTTCGTTAAAAGATATTGTAGGCATATAAAGGTGAACTCATACACAGATACTTCCTCTCAAACTCAGGCCACTCAACTATTATTCCCTGCTTTCACTCTGTATATTGCTTCCTTTCCTGAAGTCCTGGTCATTTCCCCACATTCACTAAGGACCATGTCAACTGGGTTCCTGTATTTGTCTCCACCCCTTGTTACCATCATTCTGGATAATGTCAGTGTCCTTGGTTTGCAGCCCTTTGAATCTTTGAACTCAAATAACCCTTCTTATGTACCCCAACTTCTGCAACTCCCTCTGAATCTGAAGTCTTAGATGCAAAATGCATTCTGTGACTCTGCTCTCCATATCATTGTGTATCTCTCTTGCTAATATCTCTCTCTTCAATCTCACTGAGCCCTCCAGACTTCGCCCTATATTCCCACAAGTTATCAGCCTTCTATTGATCTTAGAGGCCCCCAAATTCATCACTTTGGCTTCTCTTATTAATACTCCCTTGCCACCTGGCTGTTCAGTGGCATTCACCCTTCAAAACCCCTTCTCTAGAACAATCAAGTCATCAACATCTGGACTCCTCCATCTGGATTTCTGCAGGAGAAAAATTACAAACCCAATAAACTGTGTTGCCTTTCTTCCGCCCATATCTTTATTCTCTTCTTTTTTGTCCCTTGCAATCTCTTTAAAACTGTTTGTCTCTACCATCTTAAAATATTTCCTTGATTCTAACCTTCTCTCTAGGTATCAATTATTTAAATCCTTGTCCCTTTACACTCAAGCTTCTTGAAACAGTTTGAAACTGCAATTTTGATTACTCTTCATCCCATGGCAGCCTGGTTCTTGCTCCACCACTGAGATGTAAAGACTCTTACTAATATTTGTAATAGCTTCTGAATTGCCAAAGCCAATGCAACTTCTAGCCTCTGTTTTACGTGACGTCTTTCTTGCGTTAACATTGTTGATGACTCCCTCCTTAATGCCCCTCTCCCTTGGCTTCTGTACTATTATGCTCTGGTGTTCTCCTTTTATCTCTCTATGTCTTCTCTTGAGTGCCTTCTTTTAATGTCTTCTCGAATTGTCAGCATTTCCCAGCACTCTGTTACTCAATACTTGGAACCTGAGTAAACTCACTGACTTTTCTGGCTTCAGCAATAATTTATACATGAATGATGTCTGTCTCCATATCCCAGGTCAAGAAATCTTTACTGAGATCAGATCGTTTTCCCAAATTCCCTCTGGCCATCTCCTACGGGACATCCGATAAGCTCCTTAAACTCAACAGGTCCAAAGTATTATTATCAAATTTTCCATAAAACCTACTCATCGTCATCCTGTGTTCCCTTTCACAGAAAAATATCTTACTCTCTTCACCGAATTGTGTATATCCTACACCTGAATATCAAAGTAAAATATTCCCAAATTAATCTCTAAATCCTTCAGGTTATAATTTCTTATCCTTCAAAGCCATATCTTCTAGTCTATGCTTCAATTCAAGGGTTCGTCATGTCTCTTTTGGATTGCTATGACAGCCTCCTAAATAAACAGTCTTTCTCAATTCTTGCAGAGCCGTAGTCTGTCTTCCATTGGCCTGCCATATTGGTCTTCAAAAGCAAAATCGAAACATACAGCATTATACTACCCATGTAACTTCCGAGCCCCACATCTTTCAGAGATTTGCAACCCTTTGATAAGCATGTAAAACCCTCATGATCTGGCTCCTGTATTCCTCTCCAACATCATTTCCAGCCAGTGGCTCATGTTTCTCCAGGCTTTCAGAATTACTTTATGCTTTGTCAGCTCTCTTAAATTTGCATAGGCTATACTCTTTGCATGGGAAGTCCTCCCAACTCTTTCCCATTTATCTAATTCCACTTCATCATTTAGAATACAAATGAAACCACATCCTTTGAGAAATATCTTTAGGTCTGATGTAGATTATCCCTTCTCTGTGTCTCCACAGTATACACAGACTTTCACAGTACACTTTTTCATCAACTTTCATGCTTACGCAGCTGCCAGTATAGTGCCTGGTAAATATTGGGCTCTTGATAAAGAATGAATGAGCTCCTAGGGCATGTTGTGACACATTCTCAAATTCTTAATGAAGATCTATTATTAGCTAGAAATTTAATTATTATATTCAAATACCATATTTTCAGGTGGTGAACTCACCTCTTTTTAAAATCATCTTTATTCATATAGGTGGCTTAAAGTGAAATGTTGGCTTAAGGGTTACTATTATTTCTATTCTTATACATTTCTAAGTGTGTGACAACTCAAGGTTCTATAAAACTACTTCCTTGGCAGAAAGAGAGAAGTTACTATTTAGTTTTACAACAAGCCTGGTTGTTTTTTGTTTTTTTTTTTCTTTCCTGGAAGTGGTTGAGGTATCACCCTTAACATGAATGCTAAAAAGTCCTGGGTATCAGGCAACTTATTTATTTTAGGGCTGTGTGAAAATAATATTTTCTCTATATTTTTGTCCTGTGATATGTTAGAGCTACTCCTTCAGGGGACTTTAATATTAAAATTCAAGATATTGCAATGATTTTCATGCATTCAACTCTGCTAACAGAGTTCTTGTCTTTTAAAATTTATTCACTACCCATATTTGGCTTAATTTAGGGATGAAAAATACAGATTCTAGTAGCAATAAAATACCCAGACAATGAAAACAAAACAAAAACAGTGGTTTTTATAATAACATTAATTATGGACCTGGAGAATACTAAAATTTTTGTGGGAAAACAAAAGATCATCTTAGAAGACAGAAAATACTCATATTTAAAAATAAAGACTTAGAAATTTAAAAGAATACAGAGTTTCCCTACCATAGATCTCCATGCCTAATCAACTTGAAAGACACAGAGATGTCTGTGCTAATTATACACACTATACATTTAAGAGAGGGGTTAAATTATTTACCTGGCAAAGGTCCTTCAGTAACTTTAATAACTTGTGTAATGTACAAGTATAGGGCCCTGGTTAGGGCAGATTTAGTGGAGTATTTTAGACATCCTTTCTATGGAAATGATGGTATTACATTAGATATACATCCTCTTAGAGTTGAGAGAACATATAAATTAGTGAAAAAATTTCTCTAAATATCAATAATTGATGCAAGGTGGCTATTACAGCATATCACATACAATAGGGAGTAAATAAGTTTTAATAAAAAGTTGCCATGACTTCTTTGTTATCACTGAATCTAGAAATGTAACTGCTTTACCTGAAATTTCGAACGAGAAAGTTCTTCTATGAAATATAGCAAGTGATAAAAAACTATGAGGCAACTGTTAAGATACTTCAAAGGTGCCAATAAGAGTGCTACAGCCTAGGAATCAATCGTGGATCTGTCCAGTGCATTGATAAGACAGAAATCAGATTACCAAATCATTTTGCAAGTACTTTAATATAAGATGTTGACAAACTTGAGGGAGCTTAGAGAAAAGCTGATTGATTAAGAGGCTGGGAAAATGACTTAAGAGACAAGATTATAAAAACTAAATATATTGTTCATTGACTAAGGAATTAAGTACTTGATGTACAGTACATATAACATTTTTCAGAGAGTGACTTGGGGGGATATGACACAAATTTCCAAGAGTTCAAAATGCATCACCATGAAGGGAAAGAATTGTTTATGATGCTCCCTGGGGGCATAACTAGAAGTCAGGGCATGAAATTGAATAAGAGAACAGAATATGTAGGCTCTGTATCTACAAAGTTTTCCCAATAGTGATATCTATTAAATTGTAGAATGGCCTCACAATGGAAGCAGTGGAAAAGCCATCCTGTAAGTCATTTCACACAAGAGTGGACAAAGTATTCAAAGATATACCTCTGGAAAGAAATCTACCCCATTGCTGTGACAGAGAGTATAATGAATGATTCACTTGAGCTTTCCACTTCTGCTTTTAGGAGAGTCATGTGTTTTAAATGAGTATCTGTCTTCCACTGTGAATATATGTGTCATAATTTTGACTTTATGTTTATTCTTTCAATTATGTTTTGCTTTTATTTTTCTAAAAGTCATTTAGTTTTTTTATCTTTCTATTTGCCTGGAATATATTTTATGAAAATCACATTTGTAGTTAATATTCTGGGCTTGCTATAGGTAATGGCTCTAAGAAAAAGCAATAAAAGCAGTTAGTATTTTAGTGCATTTTACAATGTATTTTGAAATGTATACATCCAATCCTAAACTATCAGCCCTTGAAAGCTGATGAGTGAACAGGAACTTTCATATTTATTGCTATAAATCTCATATTAGAAGTCTTCTCTTTTAACCACTCATAAATATGTAATTTCTCCATATTTTATTGAAAACCACTTTTTTGCTTACGGACATTTATTAATACTAAATTTTCTCTTACATGATAATTTGTGAGAAATGGATTAACAGCAATGTGTATACAGAGAAGAACTATCTGAGATTTTCTGTACATTGAAAAGAGCTACTAATTATTTAGTCTATGCGGTATATATACTTACATCTCATAAAATAAAACACTTAGCAAATTTATTATAGATTTCAAACGATTGCCACAAAACAAGAACCTAGGACATTATGTTGTTTATTCCATCTCACGTATAAGATCCATTTGAACTTAATAAGTTCTCCCACTGTAAAGCCGTTTCTTATTTCACAATTATTATATCAGCGAAGAACACTTCAGTTGTAATATTGACTACATCCTCAGGTACTTTGTTAATTATATCAATTTCAAATTGCCCACTTCGGGAATACTCACCACATGATTACACAGCATAAAGCATCCTTACAGTGAATCCTGAGGGAGGATTATAGAAGAAAATGGTGAAGGGAGGTTTTGGTTTGTGCAAATTTCCCTTAACTTTCTCTTACATTACATAATCCTGACCCTTCCCTCCTTGTTGTTTAAGTCCTAATAGGTCCTGTTGCTCCTAATTCTCTTCAAACCTCTGTCTCTTAAAATGTTCCAGAAAATCACCAGGGTAACTCTGAATGGTAAAATGTGTACAAATGGCTTAGAGGAGGTTTTCTCAAACTCAGCATTATTTACACTTCGGGTTGAATAAGTATTTGCTAGAGTTGGGGATGGGTGGCCTGTGTATTGTAGAATATTCACCAGCATTCCTGTCCTCCGCCCACCAGATGCCAGTAGCTCATCCATCCTTACCCCCACATTGTGACAACCAAAACTGTTTCCAGATATTGCCCAATATCTTGGGGGTTGCGGGGTATGCCAAACCACCCCTGGCTGAGAACCACTGCTAGAGCAAGGTGGCACAGGGTAAGAAGAGCTACCTGTCTGATTCTCCTTTTTATTCTTCCTCTTTTTCATCTCCAGCATTCTATGGAGAAGGCAGCTGCAAGAAAGTTGGGCTGGTGTTGGTTGCTGGAAACGTTAGCCAGTCACTATCCTGGCTTCATGACATTACAGAGTAAGATTTTGAAGCTCAGTTTTGTGAGCTTCAACAAGAAACATAGAGAGGCTGATGCATAGCGTCCCCCAGATGAGACACACTGTTCCCCCTATTGAGAATATATTAATGATAGGTTCACACTTACTTCTCTGAGCTAATGATGGGAGGTGCAAATGTCCATACTGCTAATACTAATAAGAAAAACATTTACCTGGAATTTCACTTTCTAGCAGCACAAACGTGAGTAGAACTCATTTTACAGGCTACAACGTTCTCAACTGCAACATGGGGATATTGTATGGAGAATTCTATAGGTTATTTCCAGTTTTTGTCTTTCTAGTTTCAATGAACTGACCAATAGCATAAGAAACTTCTCAGAAAGTCCAGTAACAGTAATTCATTCATTTCATCAATACATATACTGTGAGTGTCAACTATGTGCAAGGAACTTCACCAGGGTCTAACAATGCAGAAATGAGTAATACAGGAACCTTGCTCTTGTGGAATTTTAGGGGTAGACTAACATGTAAACAAGTGAGTGTCAAAAGATGCATAGTATAAGAAGGCATTAATGATATAACGAAGAAGAAAGTGGTCACTTTTTTTTTTTTTTTTGAGATGGAGTCTCACTCTGTCACCCAGGCTGCAGTGCAGTGGCACGATCTTGGCTCACTGCAAGCTCCACCTCCCGGGTTCACAACATTTTCCTGCCTCAGCCTCCCAAGTAACTGGGACCACAGGCGCCTGCCACCATGCCCGGCCAATTTTTTTTTTTTTGTATTTTTAGTAGAGACGAGGTTTCACCGTGTTAGCCAGGATGGTCTCGATCTCCCGACCCCATGATCCGCCCATCTTGGCCTCCCAAAGTGCTGGGAATACAGGCGTGAGAAAAGTGGTCACTTTTAATTGAAGGATTAGAAGAAGCCCCAACTTAAGAGGTAATGCTTGGAGTTTGGAAGGATCAGAAGTAATTGATAATCCTGCACACCTATGATGTACCAGCCTTTGTGCTAGGATACGTTATTTCTAGTCCTGATAAGGTCTCTGCAATTCATTCTTTATTGAGGTTTAACTATGAGAAAACTCAGGCTTGGATAGCTGAAGGGTCTGGCTGATGGCTCTACACTGAGTAAGCAGCAGAGGCTGGATTTAAATTCCAGAACCATCGTGGAGACTCCTCTAAGCAAAGGAAGTGACATTAATTTGCAGAGCCTATGAACATGCCCCACATAATATTAGAAATATGTTATGCTCAGGGTGTCTGGAGACAGAGTAAAACATGGGCTGGGGTAAGAGAGAGAGAGCTAAGGAGCAGAGAGGAACAAACCACAAAATATCCTGGTGCCATGCTAGTTTTGGGGTTTTATCATAGGGAATAGAGAGTTACTGAAGGGTTTTAAGCAGAAGAATGGCAGCAGTTTGGATGGAGCCTTAGAAATATCTCTTAGGCTGCTGTGGGGAAGAGGAGCTGAATTACAATCCTGCAGGCAGAGAGACAAAGGAGAAGGAGATTCTTGTTTACTGTGTAGAAAAGAAATTATGGTGGTCATATCCAGACCACTAGAAGAAGAAAGAGGAAAAAGGGCTCATAGGGGAAGATATTAAGGAGTTAGAGAGGCAAGAAAGGAGTTGCTCATTAATGAAGAAAAAAATCTCAGTACTTCTTCCAATGGGAAGAGAAGAGACAATGCCTATACCTTCATTCCCAAGTTTTCTTCTACTGCCCAAACTTCATCAAGATGGGATGGGGACTAACATTGGTGGAGCATCAAACTCCTGTGAAGCAGCTCTCTCTTCTCCCCATGTGCAGTCACCTCCTATGAAGCAAATTCTGTCCAACCCTAAGAGCTACTCTATAGCACCTTCCTGTACTTCAATCATAGCCCTTGTCCCATCCTTAGCTGTTCACACTTTTATTTATTTATTTATAATTATATTTTAAGTTCTAGGATACATGTGCAGAATGTGCAGGTTTGTTTCATAGGTATACACGTGCCATGGTGGTTTGTTGCACCCATCAACTCATCATCTAGGTTTTAAGCCCCGCGTGCAGTAGGTATTTGTCCTAATGCTCTCCCTCCCCTTGCCCCCCACCTCCTCACAGGCCCTGGTGTGTGATGTTCCTCTCCCTATGTCCATGTGTTCTCACTGTTCTCCAACTTATGAATGAGAACTCCCACTTATGAGTGAGAATATGCGGTGTTTGGTTTTCTGTTCTTGTGTTAGTTTGCTGAGAATGATGGTTTCCAGCTTCATCCATGTTGCTGCAAAAGACATGAACACATTAATTTTTACGGCTGCATAGTACTCCATGGTGTATATTTGCCACATTATCTTTATCCAGTCTATCATTGATGGGCATTTGGGTTGGTTCCATGTCTTTTCTATTGTCCATAGTGCTGAAATACACATACATGTGCATGTGTCTTTATAGTAAAATGATTTATAATTCTTTGGGTATATACCCAGTAATGGGATTCCTAGGTCAAGTGGTATTTCTGGTTCTAGACCCTTGAGGAATCGCCACACTGTCTTCCACATTGGTTGAACTAATTTACACTCTCACCAACAGTGGAAAAGTGTTCCTATTTCTCCACATCCTCTCCAGCATGTTTCCTGACTTTTTAGCAATCACCATTCTAACTAGCATGAGGTGGTATGTCACTGTGGTTTTGCTTTGCATTTCTCTAATAACCAATGATGATGAGCTTTTTTTCATATGTTTGTTGGCCGCATAAATGTCTTCATTTGAGAAGTGTCCGTTCATATCATTGCCCACTTTTTGATGGGGTTGTTTGTTTTTTTCCTTGTAAATTTGTTTAAGTTCCTTGTAGATTCTGGACATTAGACCTTTGTTAGATGGATAAATTGCAAAATTTTTCTCCCATTCTGTAGGTTGCCTGTTCACTCTGATGATAGTTTCTTTTGCTGTGCAGAAGCTCTTTAGTTTAATTAGATCCCATTTGTCAATTTTGGCTTTTCTTCCAATTGCTTTTGGTGTTTTAGTCATGAAGTCTTTGCCCATGCCCATGTCCTGAATGGTATTGCCTAGGTTTTCTTCTAGGGTTTTTATGGTTTTAGGTTTATGTTTAGGTCTTTAACCCATCTTGAGTTAATTTTGTATAAGGTATATGGAAGGGGTCCAGTTTCTTTTTTTCTGCATATGGCTAGTCACTTTTCCCAGCACCATTTATTAAATAGGGAATCCTTTCCCCATTGCTTGTTTTTGTCAGGTTTGTCGAAGATCAGATTGTTGTAGAGGTGTGGTGTTTTTTCTGGGGCCTCTGTTCTGTTCCGTTGGTATATATATCTGTTTTAATACCAGTATCATGCTGTTTTGGTTACTCTAGCCTTGTAGTATAGTTTGAAGCCAGGTAGCATGATGCCTCCAGCTTTGTTCTTTTTGCTTAGGATTGTCTTGGCTATATGGGCTCTTTTTTGGTTCCATATGAAATTTAAAGTAGTTTTTTTCTAGTTCTGTGAAGAAAGTCAATGATAGCTTGATGGGAATAGCATTGAAGTTATAAATTGCTTTGGGCATTATGGCCATTTTCATGATATTGACTCTTCCTATCCATGAATATGGAATGTTTTTCCATCTGTTTGTGTCTTCTCTTATTTCCTTAAGCAGTGGTTTGTAGTTGTCCTGGAAGAGGTCCTTCACATCCATTGTAAGTTGCTATTGTCAATAGTGGCTATTGTCAATAGTAAGTTGTATTCCTAGGTATTTTATTCTCTTTGTAGCGATTGTGAATGGGAGTTCACTCATGATTTGGCTCTTTGTTTGTCTATTATTGGTGTATAGGAATGTTTGTGATTTTTGCACATTGATTTTGTATCCTGAGACTTTGCTGAAGTTGCTTATCAGCTTCAGGAGTTTTTGGGCTGAGACGATGGGGTTTTCTAAATATACAATCATGTCATCTGCAAAAAGAGACAATTTGACTTTCTCTCTTCCTATCTGAATACCCTTTCTTTCTTTCTCTTGCCTGATTGCCCTGGCCAGAACTTCCAATAGTATGTTGAATAGGAGTGGTAAGAGAGGGCATCCTTGTCTTGTGCCAGTTTTCAAATGGAATGCTTCCAGCTTTTGTCAGTTCAGTACGATATTGGCTATGGGTTTCTCATAAATAACTCTTATTATTGAGATACGTTCTACTGAATAGTTTATCTCAATAAACTATTAAGATAGTTTATTGAGAGTTTTTAGCATGATGGGCTGAATTTTATCAAAGGCCTTTTCGGCATCTATTGAGAAAATCATGTGGTTTTTTGTCATTGGTTCTGTTTATGTCATGGATTATGTTTATTGATTTGAGTAAGTTGAACCAGCCTTGCATCCCAGGGATGAAGCCAGGAGCTGTATTTTTGAAAAGATTAACAAAATAGATAGACCACTAGTCAGAATAATAAAGAAGAAAAGAGAGAAGAATCAAATAAACAGAATAAAAAATGATAAATGGGATATCACCACTGATCCCACAGAAATACAAACTACCATCAGAGAACACTAAAAACACCTCTACGCAAATAAACTAGAAAAATTTAGAAGAAATGGTTAGATTTCTAGACATACACCCTCCCGAGACTAAACCAGGAAGAAGTCAAATCCCTGAATAGACCAATAACAAGTTCTGAAATTGAGGCAGTAATTAATAGCCTATCAACCAAGAAAAAGCCCAGGACCAGATGGATTCACAGTAAAATTCTACCAGAGGTACAAAGAGGAGCTGGTACCATTCCTTCTGAAACTATCCCAAACAATTGAAAAAGAGGGACTCCTCCCTAACTCATTTTATGAGACCAGCATCATCCTGATACCAAAACCTGGCAGAGACACAACAAAAAAAGAAAATCTCAGGCCAATATCCCCGATGAACATCGATGCAAAAATCCTCAATAAAATACTGGCAAACCAAATCCAGCAGTACGTCAAAAAGCTTGTCCACCATGATCAACTGTTCATGCATTTAGTATTGGTTTAACTCTTCTTTAAAAACTGAGCTAGATTCCTTGAATCCCCCCAGTACCAAGCATAAAATAGGTCCCGGTAATTATTTGTTGAATCAGCCACTCTAAATCCCTCTTGACAGTGATAATATATTAGTATAAAAAGATAGATGAAGTAATGCATATGTTTCTTTGTTTTGATTATATTTTGATTAAAACATACCATGTGTGTCTAGGATGACCATTTTTCACCCATAAAAGGAGTGGGGATGGGGGACACTTGCCACTTATTATGTATTTGAGGGTAATGGGATCTAATATGTACAGAGATGCTTTTTCTTTAGAAATATGGTTGCTAAGGCCAGCAGTCCAAATGATAAGATGAGGTTGTTGTCATACAAACTGAAATGTGGTGAGGAACCAGTAAAGTAGAGATTATAGAATTGTTAGAAAAGGGTTAAAGAAGGCTGATATACTGTGTAATAAGTGCTCAGAAAACAAACTTGCACAACCACACAGCACAGGAGAGATTAGGATATGAGATTGCTGCAGCTTCATCATCCGGCTCCATCATCATAAAGAGTGTCATTTCCATTGCTAACAGCTGGGAAAACAGGCACCAGTAGTGTCGTTGTTGGTTTCTTTTCTGTGTAAACAAACATTTTTCAATAGCAAAATTGAAGGGATTTTCTCTTAATTTATAATAGGAACAATGATATCTTCAGAATGAAACCCAGTTTGCTGAGGGAAGAAAATGGACAATCGATAGGGATGGTGTTCTTAAGGTTGCAGGGCTGTTTTCTTTTTTTATGAAAATTTCAAAACATGAATATTGTCTTTCAAAATGGCCACCTGGGTACTCTTTCTCTCCTAATGTCCCCACACAGAAAATTAACTAACGAAACATGTAAGCTAGAATGCTGTTTGTTTGAAGGGTAGTATGGAATTATGAAAACAAATTAATTAAGATGTCTCTTTTTATGGGACTTAAATATGTTTATATTGATATGCAAGTGTGAATTGAGAGAAACACTCCAGCCTACTGAGTTTTTTTTAATGGAATTAAGAAGCTCCCAGTAGTTTGTTACAATACCTCAAGACCATGTGGGTCACTTACATTTTAGAAAGTGCTTTCCCATATGTGATCTCATTTAATCCTATGGCATGCTTGTAACATACAAAGTGTTTTAGAAATGTTTGTAGATTTGGCAAAAGATAGCTGAACTGAAAATTTAATTCTTTTAGAAAGATATACTAACTGTCTTGTACCCCTGTACTAAGTGACGTCATTGTCTTTGAAGTGTTTCCAGTCTAGTGAAAAAACATAAATCCTGTAAAACAGGTACAGTGAGCTCAATGCTATTAAAATGGTAAAATGAGTAGCAAACGTGAACTTGGGGATGGTATTGTCAGAGAAAGGGATGAATTCTGGGGCTCTGCTTCATACGTTAAGGATTCATATTAAGAGAAATAATTCTTAACAAGGCAGCACATCAGAATCAGCTCAGGAGCTTTATAAATGGAGCTTTGCAGATGCTTTCCCCATGAGATACTGATTCACTGAGTCAGGCATCAGTTCTGGACATGTATGTTTAAAAGAAAATTCTAATGCAAACCATTGGTCATTTTCCTGGAATTGTGGTACTTTCTTTCTGCAGTCTAAATTATACTCTATAGCTAAAGCCTGAAGTCTTTGGCCAAATTTCTTTCTTTCCTTTAGCTTTAGGTTCTGTTGCTTTTAAAAGCAAATAATTTGGGAAGGATGAGGCTTTAAACTGTTACCAGTTGGTAACTCATTTTGTTCCCTCTACTTGGATTAATGATTCCCCACTCCTTCCTTGGGTCAGCTTTCTTCCTATGTGAATCACTTCCAGATCACCTTCTCTTTCCCTTGGACAGAATTTATTTTCTCTCTTCTCCCATCCTACAAACCCTCAGTTGTATTTCAGCTATCACTGATCTTACCACAATTGACTCAGGCAACTGTCTGGCAGGGAGGTTTCATATTTTATTTGTATCCCTAGGTCTTTGCTTGGGACCTGCCATGGCGATTGAGAGGCAAAGAAATGTTTGTAGAAAGAATGAGTTACATAATTCATTAGAAAATTAGCTTTCAGCCTGGTCTACAAGAAAGATTTGCTAGTTGTTGTGATTTGTGAGGAAATAACTTTTGGGCATTTGGTAAGGATGGAACACAGAGATGGGGTGAGTCAGGTTTGTAGATAATTCTAAGAGAAAACAGGCCACAAAACATAAGATCTGCTTTGCCATTCTGCCTATAGCTGGCTGAGAAATAACCATTCTATTTTTATATTGAAAATAGCATATATACATTTTTTTGTTACACAAGGGATGCTCTTACAAAAGGTTCAGAAGAAAATGGAATCATTTGCAATTGTTTATTCTAACTAATTGTAACTTCAAATCAAAATTAGGCACTGGCCCGCAATCTTAAATTAGAGCTCTGCCTTTATAACACTGATTTTCCTTCATAAATGCTTTCTTAGTTAAGACTTTGTATGCGTATTTATATATTTTTTAACTAATTAAAATCCACTTCCCTATCTAGGTTATCTCCTATGGCTAAATGAAATAATTTTGTATTAGTTATGCATATTTCTTTTTTATCTGTTACAGAGATAGTATAGAGATTAAAATAGTAGGGGTTTTATTGTCTTTTTCTTTAAAAAATCTGTTTTTAGCATTTCAGGAAAAAAGAAAATGCCAGAAAATCATACGGAGTGCTTCTGGCCTTGAATAGCTATGCATTTTAGACACTTGGCTTGTGTTTGAGCCAAAGGAATACATTATGTTTTGCAGAATTCTATGAGAAATGAAGGCCTTTCCGTAGTAGTGACATCAAGAAACTTCAAGTCCAAATTTACTATTAAGGTTGGAATTTTAATGTCAAAGGTATATTTCAGCATTTTCATGAGTAATTCAAAAGGGACTGACCAAGAAAGGTACATCTAATGTGTCATTGCTGAATACAGCTAGTTACAATTTTTGGCTTCTTGTCCTGCCAACACTGCCAGGGTTGTGGGTGTCGAACTGGGAAGTGGAATCTCACTGCACTAGGTATTCTCTTACTTTATGGGATTCTCTAGTGTTTTTCTTGTGCCAAGGCCTCTTAAAGGACCTTGAATACTGTTGTGGACTGAATATTTGTGTCCCCCCCAAAATTGATACCTTGAAATTTAAATGCCCAATATCACAGTATGTGGAGGTAGGGCCTTAGGATGTAGGAATGGGATTAGCAACCTTATGAAAGCAACCCCAGAGAGCTTTCATCCTCTTTCCATCATATGTCACGTGAAGCTACAGAAGAATTTGGCAATCTACAACCCACAAGAGAGCCCTCACCAAAACCCTACCATGCTGGCACCTTGATCTCAGACTCTCAGCCTCCAGTACCATGAGAAATAAATTTCTGTTGCCTATAAGCCACGAAGTCTAAGGTACTTTGTTATAACAGCCTGAATTGACTAAGGAAAATGCTTATTTTGATTCTAACCCTCTGCTATGTTTCGAATGACTGTCCTCTCCAAAACTCATGTTGGAACGTAATCCCCAATGTAACAATATTGAGAGGTGGTGCCTATAAGTGATTAATTCATTTATTGGTTAATGGATTAATGGGTTAATGGATTAATGAGTTAGCATGGGAGTGGGTTAGTTATCATAAAGTCAGGTTGGCTCTTTCTTGCAAACTCCCTTACCGTGTAATGCTCTATGCCATCTTGGGACTCTGCAGAGAATCCATACCAGCAAGAAGGCCTAGAAGACCCTCAGCATATACAGCCCCTAGACCTTGGAGTTTCCTAGCCTCCAAAACTGTAAGAAATAAATTTCTTTTTTAAAAAAATTACCCAGTCTCAAGTACTCATTTATAGCAACAGAAAAGGGACTCAGACACTCTCCGAAGACATTTAATGGTAATAGTAATAATAACAGCTGTATCTGTTGTACACAGACTGTGTACCAAACCCATATATTTTAAAGATAATCTTCAAGCAGCTTTATAATGCAGATGAATCCTTCCCATTTTACAAATGATGAAACAGCAGCTTGGACAGTTTAATTGACACTCCAGATCTCATAGATAATACACAGATTTGAACTTGAGTGTTTCTGATTCATATATCCTGTACTCTTTACATAAAAGCTAAAAAACAAAAAAATCAAATGAATGGTTTTGGAGTGTTTGAAAACCTGGAAAGCTCTTGAGGCCTTAGTTAATATCTGCTAGAATGAGACTATCAGGATTCCAGAGACCTGTGACAATTATTAAGAAGCCCTAAGTCTCTTAAGGCTGCTGCTGCTGTCCATGAGGAAGGCCAGCTCAGCAGTCTCATCAACAGAAGACCCAAATCTTGCCTGCTATGGTGTTACAGTTACACAGTCTCATGTAAGGTCAGGCTAGTATTGGTGCAACTATATGCCTCTTAGAGTTTAAAATGTTGCAGAGACTGACTTCAGAATCAGAATACCTGGTTATATGCTTCATTTCTATTCCACAGTTTCCCTAACATTTGACCCTTACAATTCCCCTCCAACCTTGATCCTACTCTGAACCCAAGCCTCACCCCCATTCCTCCAATGCCCAGTAAGCCCTGGAACAAAGCAGCTAAAGGCCCTTGGTATGCTGGTATGATTGCGACATCGGAGTAGGAGACAGCAAGTCTTTCAGATTCCTATAAACATAAATGATGGTCTCTTTATATACTGTCACTTAATATGTCGTTGGGGACAGATTTTTTTGCTTTTACTCCAAAATATCAAACACATCTTAGGTATTCAATGAATGCTTGTTGGTTCAGCCCAGTTAAATATTTTGAGGCCTGCTGAGCGCAATGCACAGTAATAGACGCTGCAGGTGTGAGCCACTCCCTACCTACAAGGAGCTTTTGCTCTAGTAGAGATAGTGAGGCATGTATGTGGGTTTTTATGGATTAAAAAGACTAGAAAGAAATGTACTTTGAAAAGCAGCACAAGACAAGGATGCCCTCTCTCATCACTCCTATTCAATATAGTATTGAAATTCTGGCCAGGGCAATCAGGAAAGAGAAAGAAATAAAGG
Organism: Pan paniscus; assembly: GCF_029289425.2. Taxonomy (NCBI): domain Eukaryota; kingdom Metazoa; phylum Chordata; class Mammalia; order Primates; family Hominidae; genus Pan; species Pan paniscus. The sequence continues at coordinate 104,781,038 of NC_073258.2, forward strand.
GCATCCGAATAGGAAGAGAGAAAGTCAGATTATCCCTGTTTGCAGATAACATGATCCTATACCTAGAAAACCCCATCATCTCAGCCCAAAAGCTTTTTACATTGATAAACACCTTCAAGAAAGTCTCAAGACACAAAATCAATGTGCAAAAATCACTAGCATTCTTAGACACCAACAACAGGCAAGCTGAGAGCCAAATCAGGAACAAATTCCCATTCACAATTGCCACAAAAAGAATAAAACATACTTAGCAATACAACTAAGTGGGAAGGTGAAAGATCCCTACAAGGAGAACTACAAACACTGCTCAAAGAAATTAGAGATGACACAAACAAATGGAAAAACATTCCATGCTCATGGATAGAGAGAAGCAGTATCATGAAAATGGCCATACTGCCCAAAGAAATTTATAGATTCAATGCTATTCCCATTAAATTACCACTGACATTCTTCACAGAATTAGAAAAAAACTATTTTAAAATTCACATGGAATCAAAAAAGACCCCAAACAGCCAAGACAATCCTAAGCAAAAATGACAAAGCTGGAGGCATCACACAACCTGACTTCAAACTATACTTACAGGGTTACAGTAACCAAAACAGTGTGGCACTGGTACAAAAACAGATACCTAGACCAATGGAATAGAATAGAGAACCACAAAATAAGACCACTCACCTACAACTATCTGATCTTTGACAAACCTGACAAAAATAGGCAATGGGGAAAGGATTCTCTATTCAGTAAATGGTGCTGTGAGAACTGGCTAGCCATATGCAGAAGATTGAAACTGGACCTCTTTCTTACACCATATACAAAAATTAACTCACGATGGATTAATGACTAAAATATAAAACTTAAAACTAAAAAAATCCTGAAGACAACTTAGGCAATACCATTCAGGACATGGGCATGGGCAAAGATTTCATGACAAATATGCCAAAAACAATTGCAACAAATGCAAACATTGGCAAATGGGATTTAATAAAACTAAAGAGCTTCTGCACAGCAAAAGAAACTATCAGCAGAGTAAACAGACAACCTACAGAATGGGAGAAAATTTTTGCAAACTATGCATCTGACAAAAGTCTAATATCCAGACTGTATAAGGAACTTAGATAAATTTACAAGAAAAAAATAACCCCATAAAAAAGTGGGCAAAGGATGTGAACAGACACTTTTCAAAAGAAGACATACATGTGGCTGACAATCATATGAAAAAACCGATCATTAGAGAGATGCAAATCAAAACCACAATGAGATACCATCTTACACCAGTCAGAATGGTTATTAGTAAAAAGTCAAAAAATAACAGATGCTGGCAAGGTCGTGGAGAAAAACGAATGCTTATACACTGTCGGTGGAAGTGTAAATCAGTTCAGCCACGGCAGAAGACAGTGTGATGACTCCTCAATGGCCTAAAGACAGAAATATTAATCCCACTCAACTCAACAATCCATTATTGGGTATATACCCAAAGGAATATAAATCATTCTATTATAAAGACATATGCATGCATATGTTCATTGCAGCACTATTTACAATAGCAAATACGTGGAATCAAGGCATATGGTCATCAATGTTAGATTGGACAAACAAAATGTGGTATATATACACTATGGAATACGATGCAGCCATAAAAAAGAATGACACCACATCCTTTGCAGGGACATGGATGGACCTGGAGGCCATTATCCTTAGCAAACTAATGCAGGATCAGAAAACCAAATACAGCATGTTCTCACTTGAAAGTGGGAACTAAATGATGAGAATACATGGACACATACAGGGGAACAAGACACACTGGGGCCTTTCAAAGGGTGGAGTGGTGGAGAAGGGAGAGGATAAGGAAAAATAACTAATGGATACTAGGCTTAATACCTGGGTGATGAAATAATCTGTACAACAAACCCCCATGACACAATTTTACCTATGTAACAAACCTGCACATGTGCCCCTGAACATAAAAGTTAAAAAAAAGAAATGCGCCAAAATATTCATAGTAGTTGTGTTTAAGTGATGGGACCTATGGGTGTTTACTTTTTGTTTACATTTCTACATAAATCAAATACATGTTGTATAGGTGTACTTTATTCCTTGAATAGCCATAATGTTGATTTAAAAAAACAGTAATTTGAGTACTTGATGGAGAGGAAGTTCATGTGGCTGAGGCGCTAAAAACTAGTTAAATATATTAATTATATTTAATATATTTATATTTATTTAATATATAATATATTAATTTATTTAATATATAATATATATTAATACACACACATATTTTTTGAGACAAGGTCTTGCCTTATCACCAAGGCTGGAGTCCAGTGGTGAAATCATAGCTCATTGTAACCTCAAACTTGGGCTCAAGTGATCCTCTTACCTCAGCTGCCCAAGTAGCTGGGACTACAGGCGTGCACCACCATGCCTAAATAATTGTCAAGTTTTTTGAAGAGATGGGGGTCTCACTATATATGACTAGTTGGTCTTGAACTCCTGGCCTCAAGTAATCCTCCTGCATCAGCCTCCCAAAGTGCTGGGATTACAGGTGTGAGCTACTGTGCCTGCCCAAGGGCTAGTGATATTTTTGACACGAACATGACTTTGACAGGCAGAAGAGAGCTTGAATTCTTGAGGAAATATACATGAGAAATGTAATAGCCAGGAATGAGAGATGAGGAATCCTGAGGTGACTAGGTTATCAGGGAATAGTTCTGTTTGTCTGGACTAAAGAATATGTGTAAGGAAAAAGGAGAATTGAAACTAGAATGTTAGGCTGTGGTCAGAACATGGAAGACTCTCAGTATCAGAGTGAAGTATCTGGATGTTTTTCCATAGAAAACTGGGAGTCAGTCACAATTTTTCAACTGGAAAATATGATCACAGCTCTACAGTAGCAGGTAGCCAGGTGCAGCACAGATTGGAGATGGGGGAGACAGGAGGGAGGGAGACCAATCAGGAAGTGATTAGCTGGGCCCAGCCAAGAAGCAATGATTACTTGATTATTTATTCATGTATCTCTCTTTCACAGAGGTGGCTCCATGACTTTTCAATTTTTCTTTTTAATGTTTTGCCTGTCTGGCTCCAATTTTCAATTGCAAAATAAGAAAAGATTCACTTTGAATCCATAGCTCAATTTGCTCTCAGGTGAAAGGCACAATCTTGAGTGGAGGTTAGCCTTTATCTGTCACATTTCCACTGATAAAGGGAACATTTAGGACAGTTGTTTTCAAGGCTGGATGAGTCCTGTCTCTTTGATTGATTTCTAATTCCTTCATTCACCTAGGAGAGGAGACTGGGGTCTCTGAAGTTCATGGGATCTTTAACTTCCCAGTTAGAATGGCTGAATCTTACAGCAAATAGAGCAGGTCAGCTAGGTCTCCTTAGAGCCAGAGTGAGTACAAGAGTAGAACAGAGTTCCAAAGGACCGTTACCAAAGATACCTGATTGAAAAACTTAAAACATAAAACTCACTGTGGGCTCCCACCCTTTATGGGCACACAGCCCCTTGCTCTTTTGTAGGGGGGAACTCTTCTTTCCATATTACTGCCCCAGCCCACAGATATGGAGATATCAACAAGTATTTTTCCTTTCATCACTTGGAAAGGGCCTTTGCAAAGATTATAACTGAGAAAATTATGATGGTGAAAGAGATCTGACCGACTCCATCTTGCTTTTAACCTCCAAGCTGTCCTTATTCATTCCTGAGTATAGGCCAAACTAACTTTGGGAGGAGCTTAGTTTTTAGTTTAACTAGGAAACAAAGACGGTAACAGCTCTTTCTCAAAACAAACCCCCTTCCTGACTGGGGACTAAACTGTCTTCACAGGACTAAGAAATTAGCCACAAGATTAGAAATTATGGTTTAGGAGTCATGCAGCTGGAGGCTGCAAGATTCTCAACCTCCCAAATTGCTCCTCGGGATAACATCACTATTGTAAAATCTAAGATCAGTACTTAAGATATTTTGCAGAACCTGCACTGGATGGATCAGCTGGCACCACTCAGATCGATAAACTGGTTCATCTGGCCTTGTAGTCCACAACCAGGAACTGACTGAGCACAAGAGGAGAGCTTCAACTCCCTATAATTTCATCTCCATCCTGACCAATCAGCACTCCCCACTTTCCAACACCCCCACCCCCTACCAAACAAATTATCCTTAAAAACTCCAATCCTTGAGTTTTTGCAGAGACTGATTTGAGTAATAATAAAACTCTGGTCTTCCATACAGCTGGCTCTGTGTGAATTAAGCTCTTTCTCTATTACAATTCCCCTGTCTTGATAAATTGGCTCTGTCAAAGCAGCGGGTGAGGTGAACCCGTCAGCTGGTTAAAACTTCTTCCATCCTCCTTCCTTTCCCACCCCATTTCTCTTTTGGGTTGCTGCTTCTAGGATCAATCACCGGGAAAGGTCTCGGCTCTCCTCCTCTTCCTGAGTCCACCTGCTAAGCACAATGTACCTCCTTGCTGGCTATCCCACCTGATTGTGACTGTTTATGACCATTTGTAACCAGACTTGTGATCTTCCATGCAGTAGGAAGACTGTGTAAGTGTACCCATGTTTGTTTATCAACCTTGAGCCCTCCCAAGCATCCTTGAGTCTGAATTTGCATCATAGTTGTTGTACACTTACCCTGTGGCTTTTCATTCCACCCAAGTTCTCCATTCTAGTTTTACTAGAAAGACTTAAGCTTTAGTATTTCTTGGACTCACATTAATGAAACTGCTACTTTTGAGTCCTTTTGGCTTCTTGTATCTTTTGCCTAGTAGCTAAAATAAAGAAAGGCTAGTAAGTGATTAGCACCATTAACCTGCAACACTCTGAATTAACTCTTCAGGATACTCTGAAATGCCTGCTTTTTCAGGCCTTTATGCAGGCAACGCCCTCTTCCCGGGATGCTGTTGCCTCCCTGACACAGCCCAGCAATTCGCTCCTTTGTGAGGTTAAATGCCTGTCTTTCTTGTGTGCCCCAAATACTCCACACACATTTTATCACTGCAATTCTCCCTGCCTTATAATTGTGTACCTTTCTCTCCCTCAGGACTATCATTTTCTTATTATCCACAGTAAGTCTTCAGACATATTTGTTGAATTTATAAGTGAACGATAGGTGGAGACATTTTTTTAATACCAAGGTTTCACTTCATCACTAAGTAACACTGCTTTGTTTTTGACATATCTTAAATATGCAAGCCATTTTCTAAAATAGCTTGAATAGCTTTTTCCTACTTCGTTTTCCTCATTTTCTTAATCTATCAAAATATTAGTACACCAAAGACCACAGATATACAGGAAAGGTTACATGCATATAAAGAGGCACATTTTTCTAAAAATCACTACATTTTTTCTGGTTTTCAAGGATAAAAGTTTACTTGTTGCATGCCCATATAATTAGATACTAGATAAACAGGATACCGAACTTTCCAAGTGTCATTACACAGCATCCCTCTCAAGCTGAAAATGTGTTTACTCAGCACATCGGGGAGTCATCTGCTCATATGATCAGCAACCAGGGCTTATGAGAAAATTACAGCAGTAAAGTATTATTTCAAACACTGCTTGTGTCAGGACTAGTCAACATGCAAAACATTCTCAAAGTCAGATAACACACAAAGGCAGCAAGTGTGGGGTGCTTAACCGCGCCCGTGGATACAGAGCATGTTATGGATGAGATTCAGGGGCCTCCCTGCAACTTTATGCACAACTTCGGATATATTTACTTTTCTGTGGAGTGGGTCCACAGCTTTCATATCTCAGGGATAGCAGCACATATGTATGAGCTCTGTGACCACAGGCATGCTCCTAATCTCTGTGTTTTCACTGACTCATTTGTAAAGTTACCTAACCTGTGTTTATTGAATCACTTGTAAAATAACAGGATTAGCATAAGCATTAGATCTCTAAGATAATGCAGCTTTAAATTCTATATTTTCCCTAATCCATGCTTCATGGAGATGCATTCATGCAAGACTTAGTAGTAACAGAATATTTACGACATGTCAGGCATTGTATTAAATACTTCACATACAATGCCTCATATGTGAAATCCTCAAAGTAATCAAAAAAGGTTAGATACTATTATTAATCTTATTATTATTATTTTAGTATATTTAACATATTATTATCATCATCAGGACTGTCCCACCAAATTATAATTTCTATAAGGGCAGGAACCTTGTCTGTTTTATCATATTCTTCACTGTCCTATGAACTCTATCAAAGTTCTCATATGTACTGTATTTAGGTTTTAGGAATACAATTTGATTAACATAACCTTCCCAAAGAAAACACTAGTTCATCAAAATGATCTCTGTAATTGGTGAAATTTTAGAATATTTGTGAAATAGTGAATAAGAACACCTATATAACCCTGCCTATAACATCCTGCAACAGCAAGAATCTGTTCTTAAAGAATGTGTGCTTCAACCAGTATCCATGGAAGTGCCTTCATTTTCTCTGTGGCCTAGGCTTTCCAGCCCAGGACAGCAGCATTCACCCAGGGGTTCTGGTACATACATTTGTCCCTCTTGCTCTGCTATCCTCCTGACCACATCCCTGGCTTGCTTTGTGTCCAGACAGACAGATCCTAAATGCAGTACATAATGAAAACTTTAATAGAGTTCATGGGACAGTGAAGAATGAAATTTAATATAATCCTGAAGCAAAGGAAAATTTGACAAAGGATATGGCTGGGTCTATAAGCAAATGGTAATGGGTGAGGGGAATAAAGGGAAAATTGGGCTCTTCAGGGGTTGGGAAGCAGAAGAGGAACAGGTAGGTAAGAAGGAATGGGAGGACACAGAAAGTGAGGTGAAATGAAGTCCCATTATAATATTGTTTGGCTCTTTCTAGTCATGCATGTGTTTCAATGCATTTTTGAACAGACTTTTTATTGAGCACCTTTTATGTGCCATGCACTATGATAAACAAAACATACAAGGTTCCTTCCCCTATAGAAATTATAATTTGGTAGGACAGTCCTGATGATGATAATAATGATTAATATACTATAGAATAATAATAATAAAAAGATAAATAATAGTATCTAACCCTTTGGATTATCTTGGTTTAGTGTCTTATTGATACTTTTGTAGCATCTCACCTTAGCTAACCCTCTGGTTTTAGCTACCTTATCCCATCTAAGTGCTGAAAGACTTGAGAGATATCCTCAGTAGGATGGTCTGAGATAAAGATAAGAAACCTTCCTCATCTTTGACTGAGAGAGGAGTGACCTACTGGGTTGCTTCCCTCTCTTGTCTTTGCTTCCTTTCAGCAGCCTGAATGCTAAGGCACCAAGAAAATCATCACTCCAAGGGAAAGGTGCCTTCTCTTTTCTATTTTAGGGTCTTAGCAATTGCTCTCCTTTTGTTTAGTGCACTCTTCTTCCATAGCTTTGCATCATTGCTTCCTAATATTTCAGGTCTCCATTGAAATTTTACATCCACAGATCATCCTTGACTCCCTAGCTGGAATGGGCTCCATACTAGTCACTCTCCAACACACTATTTTCTTTTATCTGCCTTTATTGAGGTTTGAATGTTTCTACGTACGCATGTACTTCGCTGCTTACATGCTTATGATCTATTTCCTCCCACTGCTATGAGTATTCCTGACAGCAGAGGTTCTGCCTGTCTTCCTCACTGCTGTATCTCCAGGGCACTGGATATGCCTTGTCTGGCTTACAGTAGGCATTTATGAAACTATATTGCAGCTCTTGCAGCTCCGAAATCTCCAGTGGGATATATTTGAGGGAAAGAAACTGAGGTAAACAGAATCTGCTGTAGGGATTACTGTCCTCACTCTGACAGTCCTTGGCTATATATATATAGTCCTGGCTGAAGTGCCTAAAATACCATGGGTGTTCTGAATGGTCAATTCCGAAGGTCAATGGTCCTTTACTCTCTAGCTTTGTTTAAGAATTCAGCTTAGGGCCAGGCGCGGTGGTTCACACCTGTAATCCTAGCACTTTGGGAGGCTGAGGCGGGCGGATCAAGAGGTCAGGAGGTCGAGACCATCCTGGCTAACATGGTGAAACCCCGTCTCTACTAAAAATACAAAAAATTAGCCGGGCGTGGTGGCGGGTGCCTGTAGTCCCAGCTACTCAGGAGGCTGAGGCAGGAGAATGGCAGGAACCCAGGAGACGGAGCTTGCAGTGAGCCGAGATTGCACCACTGCACTCCAGCCTAGGCGACAGAAAGAGACTCCAACTCAAAAAAAAAAAAAAATTCAGCTTAGGAGGATGATGCTCACCTTTATTTTGCTGTTGATAATATTGCTTTTGTTTTACCAATTGGTAAATTTTAGGTGAGCATAATTAGAGTCTGCAAAAGTTATTATAATTGATAATCTTGTCTTTTTCAACCCCTGGGCTGTTCTCCTCCTCTCTTCCTTCTCCTCCCTTCTCCATCTTCTTCCTTTTCTTCTTTTTCTATTTTAAATAATCATTTTTATGTAAAACCATTCTTCATTTGAGTTTTATTCCCAATGGAAATAACGGCATCACTTTAATTAACTACAGAGATATACACAGCTAAGCAACTGATATGACAAAACAGGTTTTTTATTTTAGAAAGTGTTATAATGGGTATTAGCAAATTTCAATGTATAAAATAAAGTAGATTTTATTAATAAAACAAGAAAGTTTTTGAGTAGCTTTCCAAGCTTTCAAATGACTTGACTTTTTATTTTTGAATTTTAAAAAATGTACCTCACATTAACACAGACACACATGCAAGTGGGCTATTTATACAGGATTGTCTGTTACCTGATATATTAATAATATGGCCAGTGATAATAATAACAATAATAGCCGCAGACAGTTGAGTAATTAATAAGTTCCAGGCAAAGTAGTTTATAAAAGTTATCTAATTTAATCCTCAAAACAACCTAATGTCACGCAGTATTATCACCATTTTGCAGACGATGAAACTGAGCCATTAGTCAGTATGCAGCAGAGCTGAAATTCATACCCTTGTTTGTTCAGTTCTCTGTACACCATCTACCGGGGGGAGCCTTGTAATTGAATACCTTTCCAATAATCTACTCAGTAGTCTTCTCAGAAAGATTCCTAACCATCCAACCATTCATTTGTTCTCCAGCAAAGTAGATTTGTGGCAGGAGATCCTAATTTATTTAGATAATCATATCTCGCTACCAAATATTTGACAACATTATCCATTCTGCTTAATTATGCTTTCTGAAGGTATCTGTTATCTTTAATGGGGTAGAATCAGAAAAGAAGGCTGAACAGGAGAGCAATAAAATGAAATCAGGCAAATTTTATGAATCATATTTTCCCAAGAAAGGGTCACTTCAACAAACACACGGTCTAGCCATGTATAAGGCACTGTATAGAATTATGCATAGGAATGAGATACACATCCCAACTTCAACAAGCAGATAAGCGTGTATCTGGAGGAGACAGATATATACATAATTTGTGATGGTAAAAGGTAGAATTATTGTCATCATTTATTGAACACTTAATACATCCTAGGCATTGTGCTAAGTAATTATCATTTTAAAATTTTATACCAATTCCAATTATTACTCCCATTTAAAAGATGTAAAAGCAAAGGATAAGAAAGCTGCTTAATATTGCACCATTCCTAATGAGTGAATCCTGCCTTCAATCTAAGGTATGCTTTATGGTAAGGCACTGGTCCCACATGGCTATGCTGCCATGCCCTGGGTGGGCACTGTGATAGGTGCTAAAAGAAGGTAGAAGGTTGAATTCCACGCATCAAACAAAACTGTGATATAAGCATCATTCCCAACCAAAACTAAGTTATCTTGATGTTATCCATTAGTCTCCACAGTTTGCTAGAGTAAAAAACTGACTAAAAATGTACATTGCACTTTTCCAAAAACATTATGAGCATGAACCATGTAGATGTGATTCCAGTGTAATAGGCTCTTGCAGTCCTGGATACCTACTACTTGTAGCTTTAGGAAATGTCCAGGTACACCTGGAGAGTCACTGAGGCAGGAAGAGCAGAGATGTTCCATGGGAGGTATGCAGGTAGAGAGGTAGAGATGAGAAGGGAGGTGAACTTGACCTATGACCTATCCTAACAGCTACTCTTCATTTTCCAAGAGCACCTTGACTCCTCGTGTGCTGTTTTTTTTGTTTGTTTGTTTGTTTGTTTTTAGACAGGGTCTCACTCTGACACAGGCAGGAATGCAGTGGTGGCATCAACGCTCACTGCAGCCTTGACCTTCTGGGCTCACACAGTCCTCCAGCTTCAGCCTCTGGAGTAGGTGAGGTTACAGGCATGTGCCATCATGCCTGTTTTTTTTTTGTTGTTTTTGTTTTTTTTTCACTTTTTGTAGAGACAGGGTCCCACTATGTTGCCCAGGCTGGACTTCTTAAACTTCTGGGCTCAAGGGGTCCTCCTGCCTCGGCCTCCCAAAATGCTGGGATTATAGGCCTTAGCCACCACACCCGGCCACGAACTAATCTTAAGGCTCATATTTTTCTTGCACCTAGTATTCCTTAAAGTAGGGATTGCAAAACAGCCGACTCTAGCTCCTAAATGTGTTTAGCATTCTAAAATTTATTATTTAAACACACTTGAAGAGGGATTGCCATTTTTAATCCCACTGTCTCCCTATTAATTTACACCTGGCCTACTTCCAGTTTCAAGCCTGGTCTCTTAAGTTTATAAACCCTGCTTTAAAGCCTCTCCAAGTAAAATTTAAACATGAATAAAGTGATCTTCCCAGTACAGTGGTCAAACCATATGTGATCTATCCCTGCTGAGCCAAGAATCAAACAGAAGAGTTTTGTCAAAAAGCCACATGATCTAGAATCTCTACATACCTGGAGGTTAAGCTCATTCTATCTCTTAAAATTTGTTTGTCAAAATACTTTGGCTTTAGTGGGCCATATTTAAGGCCAGAAGCCTATTAGGAGGCAAAAGAGTCTGTAGCTATTCTCAATGGACACAGACCAACAGACCAGTAGAAAAATACACAAGAATGTTGTAACATCATCATTTCAAAAAAGAAAAAAACACAAAATTGAATATACTGGTGGAGGTAAATAAGCCAGGACAGTGATGCCAAACAGTTTACATCCAAACTATAGAGGCAGCCCAATATTCCACTTAAAATTGACCAAGAAATGAGTTATGAGACTGCACCATAACCCAAAACACATCAAACAAAAGTGTCCATTCTCCCTTACACCTGTATTCCTACTGCTTTCTACAAAAGTGGTTATTTTGCCTTAAAGACATTATGTTGTAGTTATGGTGTTTCTAACTGACTTATGGAACATTCAACTTACTCATAACAAAACATTAGCACTAATAGTGCTTGGTATTTTAAGGCAAAAAATAATTCTTCTCTAAGCCTATCCATCACCATTCTCACATGCCAAGCCTGCTGCATCCATGAATAATTGAGAACAGATGCATCACTGAACACATTAAAAGGCAAATAAATGTAGAAACCAAAGGTTCACACTTCAATTTTAATACTTAGCAGAACTGCATGAGTTTGCAATAATGTAAATCATGCTTGATGGATTATTTTCACATTTAAACTGCAACCAGTGTTACCACATGTTATTTTTTCATTTACAATGTTCTGATGTAGAATTCACTTAGTGTTTAATAATTCACCATAATGCAAAGAAAACCAATTAGATTTTTTAAAAAGCAAGTTTTTTTTTCTTTTCTAAAACTTTAATTCTTAAGATAAAAAATAAAAAAATAAATTGATGCTATTTATAGTACTGTGTTCTATTTTGGCATTCACACTTGGAAAAGGGACAGAGACAAACCGAAAGAAAGTGAAAATTGATCCTAAAAGGCAATATGCTACAAACAACTGAAGGATTCTGGGATATTTATGTTAATGTATAGAAAAAATTATCCAAATGTCTCTGTGGGCCTAACGTACAGCACTCAGTTATTGTGTCTTGTTATGCATCATTCTCAGTTGTTGCTATTTTTTTTTTTTTTTGAGATAGGGTCTTGCTTTGTTACCCAGGCTAGACTGCAGTGGTGTAGTCATGGTTCACTGTAGCTTCAAACTCCTGGGCTCAACAATTCTCCTGTCTCAGCCTTCCCAGTAGCTGGGACTGTAAGCACACACCACTAAACCAAGCAAATTTTTAAATTTTTTTTGTAGAGATAGGGTCTTGCTTTGTTGCCCAGGCTGGTCTCGAGTTCCTGGCTTCAAGAGATCCTCCCACCTCAGCTTCCTAAAGTGTAGGGATTACAGGCATGAGCCACCACACCTGGCCTGTTGCTGCTTTTTAGTTTTTGGCATCTCTACCCGACTTTAAGCTCCAGACGGTTCAAGGACCCTGTCTGTCCTGCTTACCTTTGTATCTACTACATCTACCAGAGTGCCTGACAAAGAACAGGAACTTACTATTGTTTTATTAATGTATGAATGAGTAAAGATTGTGTGTGACCCATGACTGTGTGTGACCCAACGACTAAAATTAACTACAATGTAGATTTTGGCTCATTATAAGGTTGAACATTTTCTATCAGTCAGAACCATTTACAGTTGAGAATGGCTGCTGAGGTGTTTAAGTAGAGAAAAGACTACAAATAAGCATGAGTGTAGCAAACAGGATTCATACTCTTGGGTCCTCTATTGGACCTTTTGATTTCATAGAGCCCTGAGGCTCTATGATTATAACACAGACCCTTCCTAAATCTGGGTCATAACTGAAATTATAATCATCAGGACTTTCTTCTGTGATAGAACTTATACACAAATTTTCAAACCAAAAGAGGAAATTATTTTCTTTAGCTTTAATTCTGAAAACCTGTTTAACTCTCACATACCTTCTATTTGGCTGTATGTTTACCTTGCATCAGTTGAATCAAAAGGCAATTTAGTATTGGCTTTACCTTAAAGATTTCCCTTTTTCTATTTACTATGCTCTCTTTCAAAATGCATGGCACAAAGGTTGACTTAATAGATCCAAAATGGTATTTCTTACTAAGAAGGATTTTAACATTTTGACCATAAGGTAGGAACAAACCATGTTATAAGGAACTAATAAAGTTCACTCACCCTCACTGAATTTGATCATAGAAAATTGATCTCTACACTTCATGAAACCAGTGTCTGCTTTTAATCATAAAGTGGTTAAGTACTCACCAGCAAAGAATAATAAATCTTGAATCCAGGTTTAGCCACAAAGTAGTCATCGGACTTGAATGTGATTTTAATTTGGTTCGTTCTTGATTTTATCCTTGGAGGAACTTCCTTGTGTCCACACCATCGTCCTCTAATAATGGTACTGGTTTCAGATATATCTTCAACTTCCACAAAATCATACCTAGAATCAATTGCACATAATGAACATGTTTTGATTAAAGTAGATTTTGAAATTCATACTTTCACTGAGAAATTAAAACTAGCATATGTGATTTGTCATGACCACAATCTGAAATGAAAATTATAATGTACAGAAATGTTAAAAGGAAAACTGGTTTTTGGATTAGGTTTGCAAATTCAAGCTTCAGTAATCTATTCTGAGAAAATCTTTCATACATTTAGTCATGACTGTTCCTAAATCTTCAATAATCAAAATGGGTCATTTTCTGAGCATCTGGTTTTAGAAAGTTTTCTTGGAAAAACTAATATCTGTAATTGTTGGCATATTTTAGGAGATGTAACTCTAGTTATAGGCCCAAATATTAACTATATAAAATTTTTAAAACAAATACCCACTCTGAATTAATTTACCGCATTCGGTGCTTTCTTGAGAAAGTAAATGATCTATATCTATATAGCTTACAAAATCAGTAATGCCATTACAGAAAATAAATGAATACACAGGACTTGCTATATTCTCTTTTTGGAAACGATCTTTTGGAATGATCACGTCATAAAACATGAAACTTATCATGAAGGAAAGCATGTAACTTTAAGGAGAGATGTGTGCTAACCAATATTGGAAAAATCTGAGCTGGTTAAACCAGGGTGTGAATGAGCTTAAGACCATAAGTTCACCTCTGGCATTGCTCGGAGAAACTAGAATCCTGGGATCGAAGAAGACAGCAAAAGCTGCTTTAGTTATCCTTGTGGGCATTTGGTCTTCAAAGCACCTCCAGAGTGTTCCATCATTCTATCACATAGTAGGAGATCCTCAGTAACATAGTTTACATCTTCTAGGGAGCACTTATTCTATTTTCAGCCCCCTAAGATGTTGGAACATTCTACTTGATAAGCTGAACTATTTCTTTCAGTTTTGGTCATCAGTATCTCGCTCCTACAATCTACTTTTTCACAGTGACTTCAGATGCTGAGGTCACAGGCAAATGATGGGCATTCAGGGTGAACAGTGGCAGAAATCTCACATCCATATTATAGTTTTCTGTTACAATCATCAGAAGGAATCATCATAAGAAACATTATTTCTGAATACATAGAGAAACCAATATGGCCTTCCTGCACCTCAGAGCGCTACTGGATTGGGCAAGGTAATGTAAAAAGAAAGTAAAAAATAATGATATTGTGACTAAATTTCTCTAACAGTGATTTACAAGGCCCTTATGTCCGTTGCCTCAGTTTCCTTATGGATAAAATAAGAAGGCTTATATAATTTTACCAGCTCCATATCTCTTGGGTGCTGTGTAAATTAATTACTTAATGTTTATATGGTGCTTGGAAGGTAAAAAGCACTAACAAAGTATCATTATGCAAGCAACAAAATATTACAATGTAAACATCAAGGAGGCTTTGGAACAGATGGTAGGAAATCAATTCCATTTCATTTTGTATACAATACATGTAAATCATATTTACTGCACAAAGCATGACTATAATTGAAACTTTTAATAACACCATAGGTCACTTTTGTTTAAAGAACACATCATTGTATCTTTAACTCTGAACCTGAAGTCAAGAGAGGGCTGTTTTATCTCTTAGGGAGGGTTCTGAGACAAGTCTCTGGTCTGTCTCTTTCCCGTCTTTCTCTCCTCTTTTCTACCTGCTATCCTTCTACTTCCTTCCATAAATTTTGAGGAGCAACTAGATTTGATTAATGGTTCAGAAAGGAAACCATCCTCACTCTTCCTCCCTTAATTTCAAGGCCAGGATGTCAAAAGGACTCACTGCTAGGATCAAAACTCCAGCTCAGTAGTGGAGACCTGGCTTCCCTTCTGTGATATTGTAATAATAAGAAATATATATATTTGGTCTTTGTTCCTGGCACAGGCTCCTAAAACTCTTGGAATTTCTGAGTGCTGGGGTTAGAGGAGCATCTTTTTTTATCCATAATAAGCCCCCTTCCAACCATACCAGAATTTATCCTAATGAATAAATTCATTGCCTTTTGGAAGTACCTGTTGGGAGGCCCCTAGATAGCTTCAGAATGGAGGCTCATCACCAGAAAGAACAAGACATGATTAGAGAGTTGTAAATTTTGGCACCACCCCTAGACCTCTGGGGAGGGAGAGGGCCTGGAGATGGAGTTCAATCACCAATGATTTAATTAATCGTGCCTTCACAATGAGACTTCCATCAATACTCTTCCAGGCTGGTGAATACATCCAGGTGTTTGGAAGGTTGCAAACCCAGAGAAAGCACTCTTTCCATACATCTTGCCTATGTATCTCTTTCACTTGGCTGTTCCTGAGTTGCATCCTCTATAATAAACTGGTAATAGCAAGGAGACTGTTTCCTTGAGTTTTGTGAGCTGTTCTGGCAAATTATTCAACCCAAGAAGAGGGTTATGGAACCCCTATTTACAGCTGGTTGATCAGAAGTAGGAGAGGCTTGGAAGCTGCAACTGACATAGAACATGGAGGCAGTCTCGTGGGACTGAGCCTTAACTTGTGGGATCTGACACTGATTCCAGGTAGTGTCTGAATTGAATTGAATAGGACAAAACAAGCTGGTGTTGGAGGATTAACTGCTGTGGGAAAAAACCCTCACCTCACAGATTTGGTATTGGAAGTGTTCTATGGGCAGAAACAGATCATGGTACCCTCCACATCATCACCTTTAATAATCTTTTAATAGCGTCTTTTTCCCATGATTTTTTAGGCACAGAATATTAGTTCTTTTTTTTTTGAGATGGAAAAGACGCAAGATCAGCATTAGTTTATTCTCTTTGTAAATATTAACTGGCTCTTCCTTAATGTATTCATCTCTGCTTTCTGGCATACATTACCCTCTATGGTCCTAGAAAGTAATAGTCAGTGCTGTTATTCTCAGCAAAATAGCAACATAATAAAAGCTGTCAGCATAATAAACATGCAACAGAGGACAACCAAATTTGAGGCCCCTCTTTTTATTACTCAAAGGAAAATAAACCTGCTGAAAGGATTTAGCAGTTCAGTAGTTCATTGGCAATGCAGAACAAGTGTGTGCAGTAAAGTACAAAAAAGAAAAAAAAATCTTCCTCAAGTCTTATACATGCTAATTAAGCGAGTAAAATGCTGTGAGCGGACATTCAAAGAACAACAGTCCAGGCTTTCTTTGATAAATATGCTAAGAAGAGAGAAGATTATCAGACACAGCTTTCATCTTCTACTTGTGACCCAGAAACTGCAAGAAACAGACCCTTCTGAGGAGCACAGGGAATCTGGGGTGAGCTTTCTCTTCCTTCCCACCCGTATCTGAGGCCTTAACACTATGAATTCGGGGTCAGGCCCTGATAGCTTCCCCAACCATCATCTCCCAGTGCTGGCGTAATTCATTATGGGTAGGAAGGCCTGGGTCAGCGGGAGCCGGGCAGGGGTTTATGCTCCCTAAGCCCATGGCAGGCTTTGACCACACATGATGCAGCTGCCCGTAACCTGGGATGCTGGATACCTGTGCATAAATGCTGCTCTGTGCCTGGAAAAGGAGAGGACCTCCGGATTTCACCCTTCTTTGGAGGTCACACAGTCCTGACAGTTGCACAAGTGAGTTTCTGTGAGTACTGCCAGGTTATTCGGCTCTCTGCCTCAGCAGTCTACGCTATCTTGTCTGTTAGGGTTGACATACAGGCTTTTTGAAAAAGAAGCAACACATGTTGGGTCCATTTAAAAGGCTCAAAAGGAATGTTTGATACGATGCTTTAAATTCATCTTTTTCTTTTTTCACCTTGAAATAGCACCCTAAAATTTTTTTTCCCAACTTACCTACAGATATCATTTTCTGCTTCCTCTAATCCAAACTGATTGTCAAACACTAGCTGTATCCGTGTATTCTCCTGAGAGTGAAGCCGCCATGTCAGGAGCAGGTTCCTGGGGTAGCTGTTCGGGAATCTAGGACTCTGCACGTAGCCGTTTCCTTTCACCTGGATGGTCTCATCTCTTCGGTACAAGTCTGTGAGGTGATTGCTCTCTGTTAGTAGTCACAACTTGTAGAAATTAGTATGTTGCTCCAATTACAGGAAAGTAAAAAAAAGAGAACAGTTTACAACACATCATACTTCAAAACACTTCTTTATTTTGCTTCAGAACATTAAGTCTAAATGCAAATAAACAAACTTTTTTTCTCACACTGACGGCGTAGCAATCTATGTCCAGTGACTAGCATCTGAGATACTCAATAAAGACTGCTGAGTGAATGAATGAGTGAAAAACAAAAGACTCTAGTGATGTTTAATGACCCTTTATTTTGTATTCAATTGATATTTTCCGATGGGTAACCTTCTGGTTAAACAAACAACACATCTTTCTTCTAGTATCCCCCACCTCCCTAAATTCTTCACAAATCCACCCTTGATGTCTGTCTAACTTTGTACTTTGGGCGCTCTCTTAATATCATTCTTGACAAGCAAAGACTAACAACAATCTCAGAACTCCAGTTCATTTAGTGTGGATTAGAATCAGCAAATAATTTCATCCATCCTTCCGCCACGAAAAATCATAATTTTGTGTCTCGCGTTTTCTATGAGTTAAAATAGGTCCAATTCTTACTGTATTTTCTCTATGCTGTTAGCCAGATAAAAAGAATTTATCTGGTTTTTGTACTGGGTTCTTGGAAGAGAGTTTCCAAACCCTTGGAATTTCTCACATCATAGAAATATTTTTGTTATTCATGATATGGCCCCCAGGACCACGTCTGATTTTATGCTAATGAAGTGACTCACTGTGGGCCCACAGATAACTTTAGGATGGGGGTTGGCCATGCCAGATAGACCAACCATGTGATTAAGGGTTAGGGTTTGGAGCCATTATGACATTCAACCTGATCTCTCTCCCAACCTCTGGGGATGAAAGACGGATTGAAGATTGAGTCCACTCATGTTGATAATGATTCCATCAATCATGACTGCATAATGAAACTCCAGTGAAAACTCTAGACACCAAGACTTGGGTGAGTTTCCCAGGTGGGGATACACATTGATGTACCAGCAGGCTGATGTGTCCCGAGGACACAGAAGCTTCATGCTCGAGACCCTCTCAGACCTTACCCTATGTGCTTCTTTATTTAGCTGGTCCTAATTTATATCCTTTATAGGAGGACTTTAATTTTAAATACAGTGCTTTTCTGAGTTCTGTGAGTTGTTCTAGCAAATATCAAACCTGGGGGTTTATAGGGACTCCCAAATTTATAACCAATTGGTCAGAAGTGCAAGTGAGCTGGGGTCCCCCAAACTTGCAGCTGATGTCTGAAGTGAGTACCATATTGTGGTGCTTGTAATTTTAACCTGTGAAATTTGGCCTAACTCTCGGTAGTTTTCATCAGAATTGCATCATACAGTGGATCCCCTTTTCATCTCTCTCAATATTCAGAGTTCATTGCAGTTTGGATTTTGGCTTTTTAGGCCCCACCATAAACAGACCTCCAGCCACAGTCTATTTATGTTATCCTGCAGAGAGTTTACTTTGAGGACTATAATTCAGTAAGCCTGGTCAGGGAAGCTATGCTTGCTGGTGGAAACCACTGTAAGGTAGGGTTTCTGAGGGTGGCTGTTAGAGCTTCCAAAAATAAGACAAAGAGGATAAGAATTGGCATGTGAAGTACAAAAGTCTCTTTTGCAAGTGATTTTGCATATGGGAATTTAAACTTTTTTTGGACTCATTTAATGTTAATGTGTTGCAGCTTGTTCAGCTAGACTTTGTGTGGGAGACAGAGTCGTAGGAAAAGCAACGGGTAGTTGAGGGATGTCCCCACTCCCTGCCTCCAGATGACTCCAGTGGCCTGCAGTCATGGCAGCACTTCCAACAAGGACAGCAAGCAGACAACTTCCTAGGAGACGAAAATCATTTCTGCTCGTTGAGTCTTTTCCCTTCCCTTGATCTTATGCTTAAAGATCAGCTGCGAAAACTGGTGTCTGCTCATTTTGTCATAAGGGGGTTTTAGGCAATGGGTCTTGATATGGTTTGGCTCTGTGTTCCCACCCAAATCTCATCTCTAATTGTAATCCTCACATGTCAGGGGAGGGACTTGGTGGGAGATGACTGGATCACGGGGTGGTTCCCCCATGCTGTTCTCGTGATAATGAGTGAGTTCTCATGAAATCTGATGGCTTAAAAGTGTGGCGGTCCCCTGCAACCCCTGCCTCCTGCTGCCATGTAAAAGGTGCCTTGCTTCCCCTTCACCTTCTGCTATGATTGTAAGTTTCCCAAGGGCTCCTATGCCATATGGAACTGTGAGCCAATTAAACCTCTGTTCTTAACAAATTACCCAGTCTCAGGTAGTTCTTTATAACAGTGTGAAAAATGACTAACACAGGTCTGAACACTGTTTTCTAGGTTGACTGATTCGAGCTATAAGTCAGTCAACAATTATGTATTAAGCATAGATTAACCATATTGTATTATAGTATTTTCAAGACTTCTATCACTTGAGTATTACCCTTACAATTTTTGCCACATTTTTGTACCTCTAGCGCTATTAATTATTTATTAGTTTCTCTCTAAATTAATATTTTAATCAAAAGCAAATTTATTCTAAAATAAAACTTTATGCCAATAATGTAAATGGCAAGCAGCCATCATTTGCCATGAATAGAAGGTAACCATGAGTCTAAATATATTACTATTAAATTTTAAAATATCTATCTCAGGTATTCAGATTCCTCATTTGTATAAGTGAATTCAGCATCACGTTTTCTCTTTGGTCTCTTTCATGGGTATTATATATTCTTTCTTTACAGTTTCAGATGCTATGTTAGATGTGGATAGAATTTAAAAATGTTTAAAGAATGGTTCTTGTCTTCGTACACTTGGAAAAAAAAGTTGATGCATACTGCACAAATGTAAACAGGCAAAAGGGAATATTAAGTGCTGAGTGTAAATGCTGTGGTTGCTCAAAGGCCAGGTGAGCGGCAAGGGCTAATGTGGAGAATGTGTTCATATGATCCTTGCAAGAGGCCTGCCCAGAACAGAGCCCAAGTGAGACATAAGAGGCTAGAAGCTTTAAAGGAACTATGGAAATATTTGAAAGCCAGGCAGAAATATCTCCACTTGATATGGGTACAAACAGAACAGCCCTGGTGTGGGTGAATAGTTTGTTAAAAGGAAGATTAGCCTGTTGGTGATACAATAGACAAACTGGAGGGAAAATGCCTGGAGCATCAAGGTCTCCTAGGAACTAGAGGTGAGGGTAACAAGGTCCTATTCTGGAAGGGCAGGTGGCAGTGATGCCACTTTGGGGGAAAAATAGAAAGGAATGTAAAAATATTGGTCAGAGGTAGCAGCAGCATGCTAAGCCTAGAGCCTGGGCTCAGTGTGGTATTATTGATACTCAAGGATGCTGCCAGGGGAAACATTTTTAGAGGAATGTAAGTTTGGTTTTGAAGTGGTGATGAGTAATTCAAGTGGAAACTTAGCAGGCTTTGGGGTTACAGAGCTAGCTGAGAGAACAGATTAGACACAAGGCCTCAGCTTAGAGAGGGGAGAGGAGGCCTTGGGAATCAGTGATCCCTCTCAAGAAGTGTCCTGAGAAGGGAAGGTGAAGCTTGGTGCTGGCAGACATGCCCTGGGAGTGGCAGATGACAGAAAGAGTGCCCACCTGGAGCAATGGCTGGGAAGGAAGGTGTGTGTAAGTCAGGCTGCCCAGAAAAGGGACAATTTCAAGGACAGAGTGGTCAATAAAGTCACATGCAAAACGAGACCAGGGGACAATAGACGGAGAAAAGACCACAGAACTTGGTAATAACAAAGTCAATGATATCCTTTCAAAGTACACTTTTAGAACTTTTCTAAGTATAAAAGGGGACTCTTTTTTCTAAAACATCATTAAAGTCTACACTGTCTGAAAGGTATTAACTCTGGTTATAAATGAATGCCAATTACATTTTTATGAACCTGTAGAAGGGGTGGGGAGAGGGGCTTTCCTTCTTATGTAGTTTGATTAAGACAGTACAGTCAGCCCTCCATATGCATGGGTTCCACATTCATGGATTCATAAACATCAAATTGAAAATATTTATTAAAAACAGGATGCTTGTGTCTGTGCTGAACACATACAGACTTTTTTTCTTGGCATTATTCCCTAAACAATACAGTATAACAACTGTTTACATAGCATTTATACTGTTTCTAGAGGTGATTTCAAAATATAGAAGAGGATGTCCATAGATTATATGCAAACAGTACATCATTTTATATAATGGGTTTTGGTATCCTTGTGGTATGTGGAGCGGGAAGGGGTTCTGGAATCAATCCCTCATTAATACTGAGGGATGACTATATTCGTTTTCAATTTCACAAATTTGTCAGAGACCTATGCTGCAGTATTTTGAACTATAGGGGAAAAATAACAATATTTCAGATTTATTTTTCCTTAAAAAATTCTGCCAAAAAATACACCTGAACAAACAAAATATGAACAACAGCAAACACTGCTAATTATGCTTATTTTGTGCCTGGCATTGTTCTAAGCAATTTGCATACTTCATTTGTAGGGTCTAATCACTTTATACAGATGATCTCTTGTGTGTGTATGCATGTCCATATATATTTATAACGACTTTGAGATAGGTATTATTACCACCTTTTTTTTTTTTTTTTTTTTTTTTTTTGAGACAGTGTCTCATTATGTCACCCAGGCTGGAGTGCAGTGGTGTGATCTTGGCACACTGCAACCTCCGCCTCCCGGGTTCAAGCAAGTCTCCTGCCCCAGCCTCCCGAGTAGCTGGGATTATAGGCACGCACCACCATGCCCAGCTAATTTTTGTATTTTTAATAGAGACAGGGCTTCACCATGTTGGCCAGGCTGGTCTTGAACGCCTGACCTCAAGTGATCTGCCCACCTTGGCCTCCCAAAGTGCTGGGATTACAGGCGTGAGCCACTGTGCCCAAGTCATTACCACCATTTGACAGATGAAAATTCTGGGGAAGAGAGAGGTCTAGTATCTTGCTCAAGGTCACAGAGCTAGTGAAAGGTAGAGTTAGAATACAAACCAGGCTATCTGGTTCCAGAGTAGATGCTTCTAACCGCTGTACTATAGAAAGTGTTCTTCCTTCTTAGTCTGAAATCTGCTTGAGGCAATTTTAGATTCTTTGCTACGTGTAATCCACTTCTAAGTCACACTGTTTACATATAATTTAACTTAATGCCAACTCAGGGCTATTCTTAGCAGAAGAGTTGTAGTGAATTATAGATACAAAGAACAACCTCTCAGGTTAAACCCGAGATAAGTACCAAAGTATTATACACAAAGTCACATTCCTAAACAAAGGTATTTACTTTGGTGTTCCAATAACAGCTAACATTTCTGGAGCAATTACTATTGCCAGGTACTCCAATAAGTGGTTTAAAGCCATTACTTCATTTAATCCTCACAACAACCCTATGCCATTGGTATTATCCCCACTTTACAAAGGAAGTTCTGAAAATTTAAGAAACTTGTGACCTCAAGGCACAAAGCTTGTGGTGGAATCAAGATATGACCTTAGGCAGTCTACTACTTTCAGAGCACACATGCTTAACCAGAGCACTGTACTAGCTGTTAAACTACAAAAATAGGAAAACAATCACTTTTCACAGAGAGGAAATAATTTTTATGTATGTTTGTATAACAACGACATAGTTTTATTTTGCATTTTAACACAGACAGATGTTCACATCCTCATAAACTCTGAGCTATGCATTTGACTTTAAAAAAGGCAATTAAAATTTTTAAAAAGCCAAAATGTTATATAATTGTCTATTTTATTCCCAATTGTTCACCAAACTCAGCTCACCCAACCAAGTACCCCAGGAGCTCATGAAAGTCACTGTAGGCACTATTACTTATCCCTGAAATCCATCTAGAACAATGGTTTGCTACATGTGGTCCCCAGAGCATCATTATTAACATCACCTAGGAGTCTGTTAGGAATGCAAATTCTCAGGTCCTACTCCAGACCTACAAAAGCAGAAATGCTGGGCACGGAGCCAAGCACTATACATATTAATAAGCCTCCAAGGTGATTCTGATGCACCCTAAGGTTTGAGAACCACTGACCATATCATGATTTCTATTTTGCTTCTTATTCCTGACTTTCCTGCCACCTCTTTGCTTTGACTCTGTAACTCAAGTCTGGTTTTTCATTTTGTGTCCTTGACTGACAACCTGTTGATATGGACAGGAGTCAGAGAAATACTGGGTAGAAGAGAGTAGTTCCCCGGCAAAGGCCCCACCCTCAAGCCTGGAAATCCACAGCCCTAAATGGGAACAGGCATTCCTGTTTTTGTTCCCAAAAGTTGCCTTTGGGTCTGCCACGCCACCCTATCCTGTACCCATAATAACTCCAGACCCCAGGCTCCAGAAGTAGATGAGGAGGAGATGAACAGAAGTGCAGAAGAATGGCCGAACAGAGTGGCAGAGAGAAGAGAAGGAGCATCTGAATATCAAGAGGAGTTCAGCTGGGGACGGCTAGAGAGGAGACCTGCTGCTGGACAGCCAAACCCCAGGGAAGAGCATATTCCCACTCCATCCCCCTTCCAGCTCCCTATCCATCCTGGTGAGAGCCGCCTCCACCATTCAATAAAACCCCCACATTCATCCTTCAAGTCCATATGGAACCCGATTCTTCCTGGATGCCAGACAAGGACCTGGGTACCAAGAGGGCATGGAGCTGGTTAATACTTAAGCTGTCTGTGGACAGCAAGGCTAAAAGTGCACACTGTATCACGTGCCCATTTGGGCTTTGGGAGTTGCAGATACCCACTCCTGGACGTTGCTATGGGAGTGGACCCCAGGGGTCTCATCTGCGTGCTCCCGCTCCTGTAAGGGGTTTGAGTGTGCATGACAGCTAAACAAGAGGAGCCACATGCCTGTTGCAAGTCCTATGCAGGGGATCAGGGAAGTATCCCATTTCACTGTCTCGGGCTCACTTTTCTATTTCCGACCTCGGAACCTCCTCTAGGATGTCATTTCCAGTATACAATGACTAGAGCAAGAGGCTACACACCTTGGTGTCTTTGACTGCCTTTGACAGTCTCACCCTTATCCAGCTTTCCCCATTCATGAAGAAGTCACCCCTGGCCCCAATAAATGTATGTGATAATCCATCATCATATATAATAATGCTTAAGGAGAAATGAAACTATGAATAATGGTAATGTGTTTTTCTTCTCATATCATAATATTATACATGACAACATAAGATGCAAAAGGAAAATAGTTGTTGAAGTAAAAATTAAAATATTTGATCAAACAGTGATATAGTTGCAGGCTGTGCCATCTCACACAAACTCAGGGGAACACTACAGACATGCCCTTTTTCTCTTGTCCCCATAAGACAGACAGGAACCAATAGCATGACTGATAGTGACAAACCCTTTTCAGCTACAAGCCAAAATACTTACAAAAAGATTTTTTTAACAAAATATCATTAATAAAAGTGCTGTTTCATGATCCTATAATATGTCATAGCAATAATGTTTGCCCAGAATGTAGCTGAATGATATGTAAACTATATAGTCCCACTTCTGTTGCTAAACAACCACAGTAACCTAAATTTGTGTGGGATGCAGTATAGTTTATAAACACCCATTTTGCAAGTCCATCATATAAATAAGTTGACAAAATAGGAAGCAAATATTATACTTTCATTCTGTTTTTTATAATAATTGTTTTGTTGTTACTTTAACAGGTAACAAAAGCAACAGAGAGAAGTGATTTGTTGCAAGCCCAAAGAATGGAAGCTTTCCATATTTAAGAGCTGAGTCTTAAAGTCAGCTCTACCTCTTTCAAGTCCTAGTAACTCTTCCCCTATATTACAAACAGCAGCATTATTCACACCATGTCATCCCTCTGGCTTCCGTTTCCCAACCTGATACATTAGGGGGCTGAATAATGTGGCAGATTCCTTTCAGGTACAAAATGACATGACACCTCAATAGTTTTCTTCCAAGGGGACAGAAATACCAGTGGTTGGACTATGGGTAATAGGTAAGATTAAACAATGCTTGGAAAATAAAATCTCAAATCTCAAATCTTCAATGGGTAAGTGGTCAAACACTTTTGCTAACTATATGTAACATTCTATTATATTAGTATTAGATATAATAGATATTATATATAGTTGTATGCCATCATCTGAAATAAGAATACAAGTTGTTCAAACACATATTGTTTGGAAAAATCTCTATTTCTTTTCAACTAGAAAAGTGTCCCAGGCACATAATTATCCACTTAGCACACTAATTTGTGTTGAAAACATTACGAAGGAATTAAAATAAATGTTTTAATGTAGAAACAATGTATTCTATCTTTTGCTCCCTTTAAAACTAAGTAAAGACTTCTTTCTGAGTCTATCTAGGTATAAGAGATAAAAACTGAAGATACTCAAAAGTGCTGTATAATTTCTTTAAAGTTTCAAAGGAAAGTAAAAAATAAATCATATTGGAGAAAATTAAACTCCTGAGGCAAAGGACTATGTCTTGTTAATCAATGTAACCCCAGTATATTGCCAGTCTGGGCATATGAGACACTCAAAATATATTTTTAAAAAACATACATGGATGAATGGTTACTATAAATAGTGCATATTATATATGCATATTATAATAATAATGCAAATTATTAATACAAACCTGAAAGACATTTAAAGATAACAAATAAAAGGCAATTTTATCAGAAATAAAATTGTAAAATGCCCCAAATATTTCACTTCTAAGAAATTCATATTAATGTAGCCAAGGGCCCTATATTTGTGAGAACACATTTAGCATGAACATTAAGGGATTATTTTTGGAAGAGATGCATTTAAATGATCCTGCTTACCATCTGGTTTATATATTAATTCTGAAATGACTACTTACTCTGTCCTATTTCCATTTCACAACCTACCAGTAGCACCAGAGCCAGGCCCTACCATACTTTAAGAAATTGTGACTCTGAAAGAAAAGAAGAAAAATGCTGGAACAAAAGTAAAATAGTTTGCTGTTATATATGGGGGCTGCTCTTGGATTTATTAAGCAATATACAAAATCGGTGACTGACTAGATTCCATAGGTTCTCATCCTATGCAACCATTTAATTTAGAGTGGCAAGCTCAGCAAAATGAATCAAAATCAGTCCTGTGTCTTGCAAATGCATTATTATTATTATTATTATTATTATTATCATTACTACTCAATGACCTCAAGTAATTTCTGCACTCTTCCTCAAAGAATCAAAACACAGTAAAGTGTCCTAGGATGCAAAACAGTACCTTAATTGATGAGACAATGTGCGGTGTTTTGTTGAAGCAGCAAAAAAGAAATGAAAGAGATGGAAGATAGAAAAGAGACTAGGGCAGGAAGTCCTAATTTAAAAATGAATAGATCAATTTGTACAACAGACCCTAAAATACGCAACTTGGATTAAATTGAATTTAATTAGATAATTTTCCATAAATTATCTCCTAACTTAAAAAGTACAGGGTTGGAGTCTCACCATGTGAACTGATAAAGGTGAAAATTAGACTCTAACGATGTTAGTTTAAAAATCAGCATGGAAGCTTTTTCAGCTTTTCCCCCCTAGTGTTTGCTAACGCACTGAAGCTTGCAATCAATGAGCTGAAGTCCTCCTGGGACTATTAATAGGACGGTCTTCATTAAGGAATTTTTGGTTAACACATGTTCCTAGTGAGAATTAGTCTTCCAATAGCTCACATTAGCTTTCCAAAGACAACATCCACCTGTGCTCAGTCTATGGCTTGCCATTAGGAAACTCAAGAGCAAAGCTGATTAAACATCAGACATTTATTTAGAACTCTCCAGCAGAGATTTTTCTAAGATCTCAGTAGTAATACAAAACCTTTCTGTTTATAAAGATTTGGGGAAGGAGATGGTTGTTTGCCAGTTACATATCTTTTTTTTTTTAAACATTACAGCTCTTTTTGGCACAAACCAAGATGTTAATGTTATATAAACAGCCATGCTCACAGTAACAATTTGGAGACAATGTTTTTTTGTAGAGTAATCACTTGATTATTCCCTGAACTCAAAATTATTCTTCTTCAAGAATCTGAGTCCACCAAAAAAGAATAAATGAAAAAGTACCATAAAGTCCTCTTGAATACTTGCCAGAAACACTCACCAGGAGTGTAATAATGCCCAAAGTATTATATTCATAATTATTATTCTTCACCTCACTAGAACTTTTAATGTACAAAAATTTGTTTTGTTATTGTACATTAGTGAGCGATCATATTCTTTCCTTCAAAATAGCTTGTATTTTATAGGTAATTACAGAAATGATGGTAAAATATTAAAATGGAAATAATTTAACTTTCTGAAATGACTTTTGGTCTAATTCTTAGAATATTTGAATCTGGATAAAGATTGACCCAAAATAACCATGCTAGATTTTATCACATTCATATTAATTAATTCTCTGATAATTCTCTTTTCTTCTATGGTAGACTGTTTGTGTTGTGATATTGCCATTTACATGTAAAGAATGTGAAAAAAATGAAATAATAAAATTCAGAACTGTGAGGGTGAAGGGAAATGTTGAATGGCATGGTAGAAAGTATTACAGTATCTAAGGCTCCTGAATAGAGAGATTCTTTCCATAATACTAACTTAACACCCAGAAAATAATAAGACAACCACAATGACAAAAATATCTGCTTTAACCACTGCCAACATAGCTCAGAGACACAGAAAGATAAGAGGGAAAATAGAAAAGTCATACCCAGGAGTAACAAGATTTAGCATTTTTTCTAGAGAACATTTGTTATAGAAAAACCAATATTTTTATAAATATTGTCAAGAATGAGGATTTTCTCAGAGTAACTTTAAGAAGTAACCAACCCAATAAAGTTGATGTGGAATTGAACAGTGTGGATCAGAGGTGGTGATCGTAAAATATCCTAATGCTTAAAGTGCTAGTCTGTACAGACAAAGATGAAAGCATTTTCTTAGTCACTTCTGACTAAAGGGCTCACAAATTCCCAGGAGAAAGCTGAGAGTTAGTTTGGTTTATCACTTGTGATGTATATAAACTTATGACTATATTTAATATGTACATTAGTTACATATCACATAATGAACACATTATGTATATTTATAATTATACTTAAAATAAATTTTTATTAAATTGTATGGCTTCAGTGCTATTTATGGATTAAATCACTTTTCAATACCAAAGTCATAGCATTTCAAAGTAATTTCTTCGCATGTTAACATTTTAAAATAGGGAACTATCTTATGATTACTGTTAAATGTAACTGTCCAGCTGTCAGGAAGAGGAGCAAGTTGGGACAGAGTTTTCATAGATTTTGTAAGCATAAATTTAGTCATGAGTAGGAGATAACTGTTCATCTGATTTCAACTTCAAATATTAACTTTGGTAGCATAATATATGGATGAATTATAATGTATTTGTATAGCTGTCACTTGTAAAACATTTATTAAGGTTGTACTATGATGCAGTATGAAAATTTTAAAAGTGTTTGTGAACATAAATGAGTATGGAAAAAGAAATGAAAATGTAAATATATTTAAAAAATGAAGAAATAATATCACATCCATATTCTCTGGTAAAAAAAAAAATTCAAGTGCTTTATGGGACCAAAGCTGGGAAGATGTATTAAAGTACAAACTATATTTTGATTTGTCACTGATGCTCAAGGAAATAAATTTCCTGCCTCTCTCAGAAAATGCAATTAAAAGCAGTAGAAATTATGAAATGTCTCAGAATAGGCCAAATAATTAGTAAACCTATGAAAGATCAATGCAAATGATTCCCGCATTATGATGATGCTAAATAGCTACCTATCAAAAGTTGGAGGCTTTCAAGAGAATTACTTAACATCTAGTGATACCTAACTCACGTAAGCAGAAAATGATACAATTAATGAAAATTCAGATGAATTCCTAGCATTCTTTGATATTTCTCAGAATTATATGGAGTCCTAAAAGTGCACTGTTGATCAAATCGTAATAACACACACTGGTTCTGAAAAAGGTCATGTTACTTTGAAGCTATGTATGAATACTGAATTACCGAAGTGATTTAAAAGACTTCCGTGATTCAATGCGAAAAAGGCTTGGATTTGGACTTCGAGATAATAAAAGACATTATACTTTTCTGGATAAATGCATGCTATTATCATTTTATTAAAAAGAGTACTGTGCGCTTTTAATGCAGATCTTTTATTCTCCCCCAAAGCTATTACTAAGTCAATGCTAGGTCATACAACGGATGGTGTTTTAGAATGAAACAAGCTTTTTGTTTTCTTGTTAAAGCTCATGCTAACAAATCTCTTCAAATATCTTCCTGTAGACCACTGTGTCTCCTCCAGGGACTCTTCCCTAACGGGACTCCAGTGGAGTAGCATTAGTTAGGAAAGGACAGATTATACTAGCCTAAATCTTAGTGGTTTTAAAGTTTATTTTTTGTTCATGCTACATGTCCACTTTGGGTTGGTGGGGCTCCACTTCATGTTTTCTCACTCCGAAATCTGGGAAAATGAACTTTTAGTACTGTAATATTTAGAGCTATGCAGGGGAAACCAGGAGACAAAGAATGGCCTAAGAAAACCACATGGCCATGTTATGGACAAGAGGCAGGGAAATACTGGGTAGAAGAGCGCGGTTCCCCTGCAAAGGCCTCACCCTCAAGCCTGGGCCTGCGGCCCTAAATGAGAACTTCACAACCCTGTTTTCATACCCAAATGTTGCTCTTTCTGAAACCACCCTGGCCCACTATGTCCCCCACCCTGTACCCATAAAAATCCCAAACTCCGCTGGCAGAGGAGCAGAGCAGTATGGCAGAGAAGGAGAAAAAACAATTGTCTGAATGTTGAAGTGTCTGAATGTGGAGAGGAGCTTGGCCTGGGACAGCAGAACTCCAGGGGAAGATTATCTTCCCAATCCATCTCTTTTCCTGCTCCCCATCCTGCTGAGAGCCAGCTCCATCACTCAATAAAACCTCCGCATTCACCATCCTTCAAGTCTCTGTGACCTGATTTCTCCTGCATACCAGACAAGAATCCAGGTACCAAGAGGGCAGGGTATAAAAGGCTGTCATCCTGACTCTCCACTGAGCTGGTTAACACTTAGCCATCCGTGGATGGCAACTACTAAAAGAGCATTAATTGTAACACACCCCTAGATGCTACTGTGTGGCTGGAGCCCAAAAGCACTCAACCCAGCCTGGCACCCGCTCGCCTGCGTGCTCCCTGTCCTGCAAGGGGTTTGAGTGCAGCAGCCAGTCAGTGAGCCATACAGGACTGTTGCAAGTCCTGTGAAGGGGTCCAGGGAACTCTTCTGTCTTAGCCAGACCTAACTTCCAATAGAGTGGATGCCTGGAAAAGTAAAGAAGAACTGCAAACTGATGAACAGTTTAATAGTGACTACTTCAATGGCATACTTACTTCCCATATATAAAAGCATCAGGCTTGACTTGTCTTTTTGTTTTTCAATAGGTAGCATGATCTAACCATACACTGAATAACATCTCATTGTTATTATTATAAATCATTGCAATTGTGGCAAAATAGATGGTCAGGATAGAAATGTATCTCCAAGCAGAAGATTCATAAAGATTTGATGACTACAGAGGAAGAAAAACGGTGCTGAGCTGCCAAAAAATACATTTGAGTAAGTGGTCTTGATCTTTGTCAGAATTCATTATCTTTCTAGAGATAGCAACTAGGTTTTATTCAGTAGATAAATTAGGATAGTGACAGTAACCTCCAGTATCCATCTTAAGAAGGATTCTGAGCCTGTGTCTATGTTAAATAGAAAAAATGGAAATGACAAATTAACAATGTCTCGCATGGGCCCAGAAACATAGAGACAGCAACATTTTTGCCATCCCTTTATATAGCTACTGAATAATATTCTATGTCTGTTTCTCTACATTTTTGCTTCCTTCATGCCTATTCCACAAGACCTGTACTGGTCTGCTTATGCCTGCAATCCCAGCATATTTGGGAGGCCAAGGTAGGAGGATAGCTTAGGCTAGGAGTTCGAGACTAGCCTGGGCAACACAGAGAGACCCCATGTCTACTAAAAATAAAAAGATTAGCTGGGTGTGGTGGCATGCACCTGCAGTACCAGCAACTTGGGGAGCTGAGGCTGGAGGACTGCTTAAGCTCAGGAGTTTGAGGCTATAGTGAGCTATGACTACACCACTGCACTCTAACTTGAATGACAGAGTGAGATCCTCTCTCCAAACAGACAAACAAACGAACAAACAAAAGATAAACATGCTTTCTTGTGGGACCTCCTACGGTAATCTAGAATCTTTTTTTCAGATGAGTTAGAAGTAGCCTTTAATAAAGAATAATACATACTAGCATTTAATACATCCTGAGAAAGATGGGATTGTGTGTGCCTACATTGCTAAAAGCAACCAATTTGTGAAGCCAAATAGGCATCTTTGAGGTCTACTGTGGTTTATGCTAGAAAATTGGTGAGCTTTATGGAAAAAATGACTAACAATATACTGGCATCTGTCTGGCTTCCCTGGGAGCCCATATATTAATAATAATCAAATAGTCTCTCACATGATCAGCAGAAAAGAAATTTGAAGTTATATTCTGGGACAAGAGTGAGTAGTTCCTCACTCTATCAGCATTTATTGAGATTTTACAGAGTGCCTGTTGGGAATTAGGAGCTGCATTTAGATGGTGAATAAATTCATGCTTTCATCCTAAGTATGATCCCACTAGGCAGAATGGTCAAGTTCTCAATTCCTCTGTTGCTGTTATTTTTGCAAAGGAAAAGATAGAACTTACTATTCCCATCATTTGAAGGCTTCAAAGATATTGCTGGTGAATCTCTTCCTCCAAACTCTTAATGTGCTACTTAAAAAAATTAATTCATAAAACATGAATACTTGCTTTTAAATCGTACTAGATTTTATTCTGAAGCACACTCAATAAAAATCTAAGTTTCAAATTGGGCTAGAGTTACTAATCTTCTGTGAGATTGCTACAAATGACATGCTATGAGAAGCCAGCAATTGAAACAAGATTCTCTTTTCTTCTTAGATTGACAGGGTACTGCTTGAAAAAGAAATGTAGATTTTGTTTGTTCTCAAGGGGTCTCAGGTGTGAACAAAGCTACATTTTAAATTAATCTGAGAAAAAAGACCAATTTTAGGGGCAAGAAGAACTACAGGTCATCTTTCTTGGTATTTCAGAAGAAAAAAGAAAAATAAACACAGCATTATCTTTGTATCTGGAATACAAAAAAGGATTTTAAAGCAAATGTGCACATAGGAAAATCATCTATTTAACTTTATCCTTAAAGAAAACAGTACATTCAAAAGCATGATTTTCTAGCCTACATATGTCTTTACATTAGATCTAGTAACTATGTACTGAATGAAATGGGTTTTAATAAGTTGAAAACTGAATAAATTAAAAAGCACTAGAGTATTAGTATGCACTGAACTCCAGAATGGCATATTTCACAAAGTTACAATATCATGTGAGAGTTTTGCATGGTTGTCCAATTTAGCCATTCACCCATTTTCCATTTCTGTTTTCATTTTTGGTTAAAAACAGAGACACAGACAGTCCCTTCATGCATATAAAGAGCTCACGTGGAAACAACATTGAATGACAGCTGGTTTTTACTATCAATTTCATGTTTGTGCTACAGAGTCCAAAACCCCAACAGAAACACATTCTCACAATTAATAAATTTTAAATAGTAGTAAGCTCTCAAAATCTACTTGTTGAATGAATCCCTCAAAATCCACTTGTTGAATGAATCCCTCTGAAATTTTACACATAGGCAGAGGTCTTTTTATTTGCACAGCATCACATGCTTAATGAATCTGCTGGTCTTATAAAAGCTAATTTCGGCTGCAAATTTTACAAATGACCAAACTAAAATTGACTAAGACAATAAGGAAAAGGTGTCATCTCTCACAGGAAATCAGGAGGTAGATACTTTCAGGTTTGATTACTTCATGGCTTTGCATGGTAGTCATGGGTTTTTCCACCTTTCTGTTCTGCCATCCTGAATGTGTTGGCTGCTCTCCTTAAAATGTGACAGCAGTGTCAGCTGTCTCTCCCTCGCAGGGTTGGATTCAAGGCCAAAGAAAAGGCCTTTCTTGACATATTTCTAAGTATCTTTTTAAGAAAGTGGAGCCTTTCTCAAACCCCCAAGCAAGCTTTCCCTCTGTCTCATTGGGCAAAATCTGGGCATATTCTCAGGCCTATGCCAGTCGTGGCAAGGGGAACAGACTTACCAAGACTGGCTTGGATCCACATAAAGTTCTCCCCGAGCTGAGGCCCATGTCCACCCATCAGGGTAAAAGTAAGAAATAAGGGGCAAGAGAGAAGTTGGAGTGGCAACCAATGAGCAGTAATTAGCAACTACTGGGTATGTCTGTGTTTATATCAAGCTTTAAAAGGCCCTTGAAATATGCACTCAACCGATATTTCCTGAGTGTACGAATGCTACTTTAACACGGAAAGGGCACCATGGCCACTGTTCGAATGAAAATATTAATACTACACGGTTGTTGCTCTGAACAAGGTGGTTATAATCTGTTTGGTGTAAAGATGGGATTGGCAGAAAAATCTTTTCTTCCACAATTTGCCATGTAGCACTATTTAAGAAATGTTGGTCACCTTGAAGCAGGTTTTGGGAAGAAATCTCTGACTTTTTCAGCCATGAAATATTTCTCTGCTATAGTCTGAATGTTTGTGTCCCCTCCAAATTCACATGTTGAAATTCTAACCCTCGAGGTGATGGTATTAGGAGGTGAGGCCTTTTGGGAGTGATTAGATCACAAGGCAGAGCCCTCATGAATGAGATTACGGATTTATAAAACAGGCTCCAGAGAGATTCCTAACCTGTCTACCATGTGAGGACATACAGAGAAGGTGCCATCTATACATCAGGTAACAGGCTTTACCAGACACCAAATCTGCTGGTGTCCTGATTTTGAACTTCCCAGCCTGTAGAAATGTGAGAAATAAATTTCTGTTGCTTAAGCCACCTGGTGTGCGGTATTTTATTATGGCAGCTTGAGCGGACTAAGGTACCCTCTTTACTTAGATCTATTAACATTCCTTGGGTGTTTTTCCGTTTTTTTTTTTTTTTAATTATCCAGTATATACAAACAAACACCAGGACATCAGATAGGAAGATTAAACCTCTATCCATTGCAGAATGAGTCACAGCCCATGTTTTAGTCTCTATCTACTTTCTCCAGTTCAAATTTCCAGTCTAACACTCAACATATTCTTCATCACTGTTCTGCCCGATCCAACATCCATCTCCATTACAGAAAATATGGTCTTTCCAATTAGTAATCCTCATAAATTACAAATGCCTAAACACGAAACCGTTCAACAAATAATAACAGAGATGTAGGAGTCTTGATCTTTTCCTCTACCTGTGGGATTATTTGTGGGTGTGTGACATATGCCTTAAAAGACTCAGTCAAGGGACATTGCTTATGTCTTTACCTTACTACATATGCTAGGGTGCTAACTTTTGTGAGGGAGACCTAAAGCCTTGTATATGTATACACATTAGAGACTTGCAGAAAGTAAGTACGCGATGTTTAATTTTTAAGAGCACCATCGATAAGATCCTTGGCATCTGCTAGAGTGGCTGTTTTGTAAAGTACCATAACTGCCATTTATATCTCCAGAAAGATTTGAAAATCTACTACAGTGACTACTGCGGTTCTCACAAGACAGAGATTTTCAGATTAAAAAAATACAGTACCTTATGCTATGATAAATGGGAATGGAGGAAGGGAAAGAACATTCTTTGGGTCAAGCATTGTGACAGAAAATTTAACATGTGCCATTTTATTGATTCCACCTGTAAAACTCACCCTTTACATTGTCCCCCAATTGCACCCCACCCCCCTCCACACACACACACCATTTCCCAGACTAAAAGCTTCTGGAAAATAAAGACTGGGACTCATTCAGTGTTGTATCCGAATCTAATGAGAAGTAATAGGAGGATTTCAATTAATATTTATTGAACAAATGAATGAAACTCAATATTCTTGAGGCAAGATGCTTCTGTGCACTTACATATCAGTAAACAGAACTGAAGAAGTTAACATTTTTGGACTTGGAGTTCAGAATTAAATATGTTTGATTTTCCATCTATATATCTCACTTCGTTAGATTTATGTCTTTTGTCTCCCTGGCCCTATCGTGTCTGCCATTGTCCATTCGTTAACTGAGTGGGTTCATCTGCAGTTTCGAAGTCAGAATTCACAAACCCTGCAGTCGAACCCATGACATGTGATCTTGTTAGATTGCTTCTGTATAGGAAGATGTCTTTTGGGGAATCTGCCCAACTCATATATCCCCTTCTCTGTTAGTTGTAATCCAGGTGGTCCCCAGATGGCCCTTTTCTTCAGGGAGGAGCCCTGGCCAGCAAGCTTTGCACCAGTCACTGTGCTCCTGGCACTCATACATGTCCTTTTCTGCCTCCCTCTCATGCCCCAAGTGTGGTTTACCACTTCTTCATCTGTTAAGCATTTCTAACCCTGCCTCTCTTTCACAAACTGTTTTGATTCTTTTTCTCATTTAACGTATTGTGTAGTATTAATGCTGTTGCCGATTTGTGCCTCTTTCCTTACTGGACTTTTTAGTTCTTTAGGGAAAGAGCTATGGCTCTGCTCCTTGATCCTTGTCTTCAGCCACAATGGCCTGGCATGTCGTCCTCAGCTCCAAGTACTTCCCTGCCTTGGGACCTCCTTAGAATGCAGAGGGTGTCCTCTGCAAAGAATGCTCACCCTCTATCTCCTCACCAGGAAAACTCTTCTTTTATTGGGCATCATTTCTATCATTGCAGACAACTCTTTTCCTTAAAAACACACACTCTACTTTGTATTATATGTGTGGATTTTATTGTTTCATATCTGGTTCTTCTAGCAAACAATGAGCTTTGAAAGGCTAAGGATTACATTTGTCTTGTTCAATACTGTATGTCCAGCACCTAGCACAGAGTTGGCATAGAGTAAAGGCTCAATAAATGTTCGCTGAATAAATTCATCCTTGAATCTCAAATGTATAAAATGCATTCTTTGGGTCAAGCATTGTGACAGAAAATTTAATATGTGCCATTTTATTGGCACAAATGAGGCCCATTAATGTCTGAGAAATAAATTATTCAAGGATAATAAAAGAAAAAAAACTATTCCTCTAGTCAACTAAATTCTGCCACATTATTACTTTTACACATTTAACCAAAAACTATTAACATATTTATTTAGCATGTATTATTTTGTGCAAAGTACAATGGCAGACACGATAGGGCCAGGGAGACAAAAGACATAAATCTAACAAAGTGAGATATATAGCTGGAAAATCAAACATATTTAATTCTGAGCGCCAGCTCCAAAAATGTTAAGATTCTTTCTGAAATATTGTGTTGAAAAGTTCTCTGAGGCTGTAGATATGATCTGGGGGAAAGATTATCATGTATAATTATTAGTTTCTGTCCTGAGCATGGAAGGGAGACAAATGGCTCCACACACGTTATATTTTCTGTGTCTATTATAGAAGGGCTGACATAAATGAACTTTTAAAAATAAAAATGTGTTTGGAGTGTTCCCTACTACTTTCTAGTTGTGTGTCTTCGGGAAAAAAATCACCTAATCTACATGTCACTTCCTTCATCTACAAAATAGTGATGACATTAACATCTCCATGGGGCTGCGATAAGCACCAAAAATAAAAAAATATGGAAATGTTTTACTAAATGTAAAACAGTCTACAAATGTCATTAAGCTAAACAGATGCACAGAAAAAATAATACCAATGAGTAAATAAACACCAAACAAATTTCTAGGCAGCAAACATTTTAGGAGTTCAAAAGATGGAGAGGCAGTTTCCTAGGCCGATTTATCACTTCAGAGAGTAGAAGCAACATATGTAATAAAATGTAGAGATGGAGACATATACTTAATGCTGTATTTTAAATTTGGACTTCCTTGACACTATTTCTAGAAATGTTAGACCCTGCAGCTATTTCATTAATTTTTTTTTCTAATAAGTTTGAGATGACTGTGACTGTGGACGTAATACTGAAAATATAAACTCTACAAAGTATGACCTGATTCTATCCATTTAATCTTTCCCAAAGCTATTACAAATGATTTATTGATAGGTTCTAAATGTAAGTAAAAAATGGAAGCTATGTTTCAATCCCTTAAGAATGAGATAATATGTATGATAAACCATATAAATATCAATAATAGCAATATATTTTTATTACATCACATATGCATTTTAAATAGGTAACTTGTACACATTAAGGAACATAATAAATGTTTTTAGAATATGATAGAAGAGGCAGTGGAAAACATACTTTTCTATTTAAGGCAATGACTATATTTTGGGAGTACTGGGTTTAGAAAACAGACATTTTATACTTCATTTTTCTTATGCATTTACATAATTGCCAAATTTCATATCTATCCTAATATTACATTATTCCCTGCATAGACCTATGCTACTGGTCAAGAATTCTGTTTGAATAGTTTCAAACAGAAAGGAACTATAATGCTAATATAAAAGTATCAAATTCATTATGTTTTAACTTCAGTTCTGAAAATGTGTATAATCTATAGTTAGTGAAAGAAACAAAATCCTGGATTAAGGAATACATTTTTCTAGACAAGCTCTTGGATAATGCTACTCAAAGTGCCTGTCTGCTATATGAAGAATACCTTGGGCCAAGTTGAAAATCAAAACATACTGCTTCCTTCATTGACAATTTCTTGCTCCATAAAAACAATTTCAGCAAACTGAGTAATGTACCTGGGGTCATAATTAACCTACATTTGGTATAACTGCTTTATCTTTTTGTGGATCAAAAGCAAAGGGTTCATGCAATGGTAGCTAGTCCATGGATCCCATCTGAGCTGCAGTGGTCTACGGAAAACTAGGAATGGATTGATTCTCTTCAGAATGACCTACTGAATAACTAGTCTTATTAGTCAGAGAATTATTCTAGAGCTGCCTTGCACAGCATTGTTTTGAGAGAGAAAAGAGGCCAATTTTAAGTGTATGATATGATAGATTGCATTATTGTTCGAGTTCTTCATCTTTCTATAGTTTCCACATTCTTTGTCATGTGACTTTGTAGTACTCCCTCTAATGTCAACCACTTTATTTTCCTGCCCCATTGATACTGAGGCTGGGAATGTGAATTGACTGAGACAACAGAATGCAGGCAGAAAGAAGTGCTGGGTACTAATTGTGATCCTAAGCCTTAGGAGTCATCCACTGTTTCTACTTGACCCGCTTATGCTTCTGCTGCTGCCATGAGAAGCACATGTATTGGGTAGCCTGTTATGCCAAAGATAAAAAACAAATAGAGCAGATCGATATCCAACCTGACTCTGGGAGCCAGCACCATCCAATCCTAGGGTAGGTCTGTCAAACTCGACTTGATCTCAAACACAAGAGAGAATAAATGATTTCTGTTTTAAGCCACTGAGTTTTGGGATGGTGGTTATACAGCTTATTATGCTGATAGCTAACCAATTCACATTAGAACAGCACCTTCCAAAGCTTGGGTGGAAAAGGGCTGCTGAGATGGATAGCATTGGTGGGGGAATACTAACACCTTGGGTACAGGCATAGAGGAAGGAGTATTAATGGCCAAGTTTATGAGTAGCACATTCAGGCAGGTGGTAAAAACCCATTAATTTCACAAGTACTAAGAATCCCATCAGGACTCTGATACAAGGAAACAACCATTCTTCCTTATTTTCTACCCCAGTTAATGTAGCAAAGGACAAAAAGAGAACATAAGCACAAAGACCAGTACTTCGTTAATGAAAGAAGAATGTTTCAAACTGGAATAGAGTAGAAATTTTAATCATTCACGAAAGAGTAGGGATTTTAACCTAATAATAGAATGCCAGCAGGATAAAATATATTGGGATCTACTCTTCAGTTTGCTTTCTTAAAATAGTTATGATAAAGTAAAAGTAGAGTTTGTATTTCACACTGTGGACTCAATTGATCTACAATCCTTCGTGTTCTTCCTTCAAGTTCTAACATAATGGATTCCACTGGGATACTGTTCAAGATTAATAGTTGGACTCAACAGCCTTAAAGAGACAACTGCATTAATTTACGTAGACTCTGTGCATTGACTGGACAAATAGGACTTCTTATAGGATAATGCTTTTGTAATTATTGTTTGGAAGTATGACATTACAGTAACATATAAAACCTGCAGCACAAATAAAGAATACATTTTACCCCCCTCCAATTTCCTAAGGTCAATTTCCAAAATACCTGACTGCAACCCCATTAGGGGAAAGGAAAAAAACTGACCTTACAATTTACAAAAATAAAAGTGATACAGTATTTTGTCTCAGTTTGTTTTTACTATGTTAAGCCAAAATTTAGTATATATATTTGAACCTTAACAAATATTAAGAAAATATTATATATGTATATCTCAATATATATACACACACTATAAACATATAATGTGTGTGTACATATATATGTGTATATTCATACAAAATTTAGTGTGTGTGTACATAGATATATATGTATATAAACACACATAGACACACACACTCTAAGTTTATAGGCTATTTTTGTTGGTAAGGTTTCCTGAACACTATGTGGGTAGTAACTATAAAAAATATAAAATTTGTTTTTTTTCCTGAAAGGTTTATTGTTTGCACTTCTAGATAGTGAGAAATGAAAACTATGGAAACAATGACTGCCCAAGGAACAAAACATATACACAAACCTTTGATTTAGTAACCATAGCCAAACTCTGTGGTAGCTCACTTAATAAAGTGGTTACAGTCATTTTGGGGGGCTCCCCAGGGTGAAATGTTCCACTTTTTATAGCTTTGTATATAATTAAAAATCTGCTATAACTATGACCTTGAGTATATCCCCAAAAAACATATAATTAAATAACCAGAATATCTAATAAACAACAGCTGCAAGGTAAGCAACAGAAAATGCCGTCTGAACAGTATTTTACTTACATCTTTCTGAACTACAAACTTCTTTGCTCTAATGCATTTCTAATAGAATGTCAGCCATCCTGGCTTTACAGGGAGCTCTTGATATCACAAGCTTCAATGGCCCTTTTGCAATTAAGGTGAGGTATCTGCCATTTCACTCAATCCACCAAAGACAGGTTTATATAATCATTCCAGAAATGTTCCTTCCTACTGGGTAAGATTTAAGAAGTGCTGATTTTGAGTAGAAGAGAAAAAAGATGTTTATTCTTTATATCCATGGTTCTGGCTTTAGTATATAAAAGCGCACTATCGATCCATTCTTAGTAAATTGTACAATTTTTCATACTGTCCAGTGTTACTATCATGTAAACACAATCTACTGTTAAGAAATGTCACATAACTTTTTCACGAAACACATTATGTAGCCATAGAATAAAGATTAAGTAAACATGATCTGGAGATTTGCTCAGCATTTTTCTTCCAATGATGAACTATTATAGCTACCAACTATCAGATGGAATTTTACAGGTTGGCAAGAAGTCTATCACAGCTTATGCATTTACTGAAGAACTTCTTCTAGGACCAATTTCCCTGTTATAGCTAAAAGTCTAATTCAGAGCAAAATGACCACAACATGTACTTGTATCATTCATTAGCCATATTTTAATATGCAAACATTGCTAATATAAGAAAAAAAGGTGGACAAACTTGGAACATACTGACTTGCATTAATATGATGCCAAGCATTTCCCCAACAGCTTTTCTTTAGGCAACCTCTTATAAACTTAAACATATGCCATACATGTAACATTAACTAAAGCTCTCAGGAAAAAATGTCACTTGACTGAAGAGGTGCTTTCCTTTGGGACTCTGGTAAATGAAAAGGTCTCATAAAATGTATAACTTGGCATTGAGTATCGAAAATAAGTTTTTATCTTGGGTTATAAATTAAGATAAAATAGGTAAATCAAAAGGATTAATATCTCCAAGTATAGACTTTAAGGATACATTTGAATATGAAGGTACCATGCAAAAAAAAAAAGAGGAGCTTTATTCATCAGTAACCATGCTGCTGCAGACATTCCACATGTAAAATAAATGGTCAGAGTACATGAATTTTCTTCAAGGAACCACAGTGAGTTGACTGAATTGCATATAAATAACTAATACTTAAGCTGGTGTATCTCTAATGTTTGCTAATACAATCACATAACACATAATGTTTCCCTCAATGACAAATTGCACATAAGACAGTAGTCCCATAAGATCATAACATTGTATTTTTACTGTACTTAGGTTTAGATACACAATACAATTGTGTTTCAGTTACCTACAGTATTCAGTACAGTAACACGTTGTACAGGTTTGAAGCCTAGAAGCCAAGGGCTATACCATACAGCGTTGTAGGTTATGTAGGTTTGGCTAAGTCCACTCTATGATGTTCACACAATGATGAAATCACCTAAAGATGCATTTCTCAAATGTATCCCTGTTATTAAGTGGTGCATGACTGTACTGTCAAAGCAATGAGATAGATACATAGGTCTCTGTCAAAAATGTGCATACAAATGACCTATTTGCACACGTAAGTGTCAAATCTGTATAATCTCTATTGAAGAATGGATCTCAAGAAGTTGTGGGAAGAATATGAAGCATGTCCTCCCAAGCTATATTTCTCAATTTAACTGAATATCATAAGTGATTGATACTTTAGAATAACCCCCAACTCAATGCTATGTGTATTTTTCAGGAGTCAACAGAATACCAACATTGAGATCCTTCTCTTAAACGTAAAGAAACTTTTGCACAGAACTAAAAGTGTCAAAGTGGAGACTCAAACCGTGGCACATCCAAAGCCCATGCCCTTAGGGCTTATGCCAAGCTGTCAGCCTATTACATTTTATTACGTATTGTAATTACCAACTGCATAAAAGTTTGAGATCTATTGACAGGCACTTTGAAATCTGAATCAGCCAATTTAGAGCAACAGTAGAGAACACTGTTATAGGACATGCAGAATAAAAGCTACACACCAAAATGGAACCTTGACCCAGGCACCAAGATTTTGACCAGATGGTATGGGGTGCAAATCCATTGTGTCTAGCTTTCCGTCAAATCTACATGAATTGTTTGACACTCTAGAAAAAATTACTTGAGAAAAACAAACACAACACAATGGATAAAATATAAAACCCTCCCACTCCTGCCAAATACAGTTCTGGTTTGTATCTCCCCAGAAGGTGACATTGAGACAAGGATGTAGATACAGGCAGTCTTTATTTGAGAGGTCATCCCAGGAAGTACATGTGAGAAAGTGGATAAACTGAGACCAGAATAAGACCCCAGAGTTTCCCCTAAGGGTATGAAAGCCTCAGCATTTCCTCACTGAGGTGGCCTAAGCAAATCTCCCAAGGGCAGAGAAACTAAGACCCAAGGGCACTGGAAAGCGGAAGGTGTCAGCATTTGTAGGAACACAAACATGAGCACAGGGAGATGAGGCAGGGCAGCAACAGTGTCTGCTTCAAAAGAACAAGCATCACAGAACCACAGTGCTGTTTGCTCACTCACCTGCCTGTCTAAAGAACTGATGAGCTTCCAGCCTCTAGGAAGCAAAGGTAACATCTTTCTAAACCTGCTGTCCTTATTTTGACCTTTTCTCTTGTGCACCCACATATCTGTTAGGCACCACATGGGCTCTCTACAAAGGCCCACAGATGGTCTTTGTGTTTCTGCACCCTGTACCGGGACAGGAAGGGTGGAAGCTAGGGTAGGTAGGGCTGTGTTCCTGCTGCTCCTGCCATTGCTGCTGTTGATCCCAACTCTGCAGCCATGGCTGTAACACTATCTTCTCCTGACCTCCACCTGATGAATACTGTATCAGGAGAGGCTAGTCTCTGCCCATGAAAGTGCCCATATGTGTGTTTTCTCTTCATTCTTCTCAGACTATGCTTTCCTTGCCTTCCTATTTTGATCCTAATCCATGCCTTCTGGAAAGGAAGCCTGACCCTTGGCCATTCACTCAAAGCAACAGGGAATTAATTGTCTACTAATAGTTTCAGAAGTGAGGTTTTTGCACCTTAAGATCTATTGGTGAGTAGAAGAAAATACTGGACATTTAATTTGTATATTTATCAACTAACCCGTTTATAATTTCCATCCATTTTATATCTTATGTTATACAATATGACACATAGTTTATAAATATACAAATATTGAGTGTGACCAAAAAACATTTTTTAAACCATGATGCACACCACTAAAAAAGTTTGAAGCACCTGCTTTGAGATAATTCATCTGTTATCCCATGACACAGATCAATGACCTCTGTCAAAATCCCATTTTAAAAAATTCCAGTTTTTAAAGGAACATTTGGATGCCTGCTATCATTTGTCTAGAGCAGTCCCCTAGGTTTGAAAACCTTATGGCCTCATGGTTACAATGTCCTGTCCAAATGACTCTGGGCATTCACTGTGAAATGTTTGATCTCCTTAACTCTGTAATTTGTTTTGGGGATTT
This sequence comes from Pan paniscus, assembly GCF_029289425.2. NCBI lineage: Eukaryota > Metazoa > Chordata > Mammalia > Primates > Hominidae > Pan > Pan paniscus. The sequence goes on from NC_073258.2 coordinate 104,824,849, forward strand.
GGTTTTTTAAAAAAACCTTTGAAGGAAGTGTCCTGTGGACTGAGACTCTTTCATTGTTCCATCCAACAAACAAACTTACCCAACAGTAATTCCAAATACTAACTTATTGGAAAGACCATACTTATATTCTTGATGTCAAGTTCAACAGTTTTGTTGCACACAAGGTAAGCCATATTAACCTGACTTAACATGCTACACTTTTTCACTATTAATTAGATGAACAGATTGTCTTTTCATTGTGTTGTGTCTGCTTAACAATTCTATAAGCACCTTATGAACAAAGACCTTGTCATCTACTTTCTTTAACCTCCAAGAACACTTTGCAGACTGCTATGGTTAAAAATGACATTCAAGAACATGATACAATCATATGCAATGAAAGGATGTATTTATTCAACCTTTGAAAGTTACTCCCTGGTGTTGAAACAGATTTGGTGATCAAGATTGTTATGAACATTCTGCGGCATCCTGGAATGAATGCAAGGTTGAAGGGAGCTGTGACAGTTCTGACAGCACCTGGTCCTAGTCAATAAGGAGTTAAAAATTAATCTACATGTGTTATTTAGCATTTATAAATTCCATCTTCTTGTCTGACTTTTCCAGGTTATTAATTATTGTTTTCACTCCTATGAGGAAAAAATGACATACTTTGGTAGAGTGCTTTTCTATTTACAAGACAAACTCAAATTATCCGTTAAGTCCACACCAAAATCCTATGGAAAAGAGATTATTGTCATCATCCCCATTTTACATAAGAGGATAATGAGGCTCAGATAAATTAATGCTTTGTCCAAGGACATTCAGATAAAAAGTGACAAATCCAGGGCACTTAAGCTCTACTTTTGTTACTTCAAAGCCCTAACAGGCTTTCTACGTCACCGACTTGCATCTTATCCAGTTCTTGTGTGTGTTTATGTGACTATTTTTCCAGAATTGCAGATATAGAATACTGTCCTTTTATAAAAAAAATAGAATAACATACATTGATTAAATTTTGATAGTTTTTTGCAGATGCCTGTATTTTGTTGACTCTTTTTGGTCACAAGGGCAGATTGAATTGATATTTTCAAAGAACAGATCTCCTGGCCTTCTTGGTAAGAAGTTATAGCTTAGAGCCTATTAGATTAAAAAGCATAGGCCGGGCACGGTGGCTCACGCTTGTAATCTCAGCACTTTGGGAGAACGAGGCAGGAGGATCAAGAGGTCAGGAGATCGAGACCATCCTGGCTAACATAGTGAAACCCCGTCTCTACTAAAAATACAAAAAATTAGCCGGGCGTGGTGACAGGCGCCTGTAGTCCCAGCTACTCTGGAGGCTGAGGCAGGAGAATGGCGTGAACCTGGGAGGCGGAGCTTGTAGTGAGCCGAGACCGTGCCACTGCACTCCAGCCTGGGCAACAGAGCGAGACTCCGTCAAAGAAAAAAAAAAAAAAAAGCATAGCATGGATTCCTTTTTCTTAGGAAGGCAACTTGTATTTAGGATAATCCTAGTTATTTTAGATTTAAAAATCCAATATCATAAAGGGGTGATCTTACCTAACACTAATACAGAGAAGGTACAGACCTGAGGCTAACTGCTAGATAAATTTGCTATATCCATCCCTATGAACACAAATTATGGCTCTTAGTTGAATTTGTCCTCTTTTCTGTTTTTGTTTTTGCTTTTTTTTTTTTTCAGGCTGGCTTGCTGCATATTGAGGAGCTGATGATCCTGTTTGCTTTAAATTTTCTATGAAGAAATGGTCTCAGAGCCCAATTTTAGTATCAGAAACCTCAACTACAGTGGGGCTTCATTTTTTTATGTCAGTTGAATGCCAGAATATTTCATTTGTGTAAACAGTAATTTACAAGTTATCCTTGGAACACTGGGTTTCTTGTCTCTTAACCACTGGCATGAAGGGGCCACCACAACCCTGCATTCTAGATTAAAAAAACAATGCAGTAAGAACATGAAATAAAACCAAGTCTTTGTTCACAGTTAATAGTGTTTTAAGTTGTTTTGAAGTAAAAAAAAAATGCAGAAAAATAAAAGACAAAAACAGTTTTTTTAGAGTTGCCTGAGAGATTTCAGTTCTATTTCATTTAAAGTTTGTAAAGGAAAAAAAAATCAATGACACTATCTTCTTTCTCTTCAGCATCATAAATTGGTTCCCTGATTTTGAAAGCTAGAGTACGTAGTTACTCTGATTAGTTCCTGTCCTCTGGAGGCCTCCAACGACTTCTGTGAATAAGCAGCACTGAAATATTTTACCAATACATAAGTAAACAAGAGCCTATCAGCAGTTAAGCACATTTTATGAGCTGAGTGAGATAGAATATTCATAAGTGTAATGGAACAGAGCATGGGCATGGGAGTGCCACATCTTTCAGAATAGAGAGACAACCTGCAGAGACATTAATGTTCCCAAACCATTTAAAAAATGAAATAGAACATTCTATGGACTAGATACCATTGGGATGGCATAAGAAGGAATTCTTCTATACAGGCTGCTAAATTTAATTTTTCTGAGAAAAATAGGTGAGTTGATTTATCTTTTATTTGTTATTTTTAAAAGTGAAGCTTTTGTTGATCAGTCTTTGTTTTTCATTTTCATGGTTGGAATACAATTAAATTCTATAGACAGATGGGCTTTAGCCATGCTAATTACTATGGTAATCAATTAACTCAGCTGCTGTTTAGAATAGAGAAAGCTACATAAACAACAATCTGAAGTTTTGTCTTTTATAAGACAGCTGTGGAAACATTACCTATCATGTACATAATTCATAAAATATCTAAATGACCATGTTGTTATGGTACATTTTTAAAAATTTCTTTGGAATCTCTCAATATACTCTGTCCTATTTGGAAGCTAACAAATTTCATTCTACAAAGACTGACCCAAAATGTCACCATAAATGAAGTGATGTGCCATATAAATACCTGTTGAGGTGTCTTGGCCAGTGGCTAGATCTTTCCTGTTTGGGTGGACTGCATGTTATTACTCTGTACACTAAGGTTAATAGTCTCATGTCACAGAGGTGAGTGTATGTGGATAACATGAAAAGTGGTCATTTTGAGAATTTTTATTGTATGATAGATAAGTGTGTAGTACCATCAACAAATTCTTAAACTATGATATCCACTAATTACAGGCCGAACATCCCTAAACCATAAATCTGACGTCCAAAAAGCTCAAAAATCTTAAACGTTTTGAGCTCTAACATGATGACACAAGTGGAAAATTCCACAACTGACCTCACGAGAGGGGTCTTAGTCAAAATGTAAGTTAAAACTTTGTTTTATGCACAAAATTATTGTATAAAATTACCTTCAGCCTACGTGAATAAGGTGCATTTGTAACATACATACATTTCGTGTTTATACTTAGGTCCCACTTTAAAGACATCTCATTATGTATAAGCAAATATTCCAAAACTTCAAAAAACTCTGAAATTTCAAACATTTCTGGTCTCATGCATTTCAGATAAGGGAAACTCAACCTGTATATACATTCACATTAAACCACCCATAAATAATTTTGGAGATCCCTGATGCAGACAACATCCACCTAGTTTCCAATAAAATATCTTAATAGGCTGGAGAATAATAAAGGTCAGGCTGAAGGGCAATGAAATGCCAAAGTCTTGAAGAAATCTTCACGAACTCTAAAGCAGATGAAGGTGAATTGAGAAGAAGGCCACTCAGATTTCAACTCAGGGCACTGCAGGCTTGTCCTCATGAAATAAAGACTACCTCTTCACTACCAAAAAGAAACACAGCATTCGTTATTTTTTGTCAGTGTGAAGAAATGTTAGGATGGGACAACCACTTTTTGAGAAGCCCAGACTACTATTCCTTTCCTATACCAATCCTACCATATTAATGCATCCATTTGGTTATAGATCCACCAGGAAAAAATATGAACAGAAAAATGTACGTTCATGTGAAGAGAAAGAGGTCAAGCAAGTGGTATGATACATCAAGGAAAGGATAGCTCTTTGGAACCCAGACAGGTACACTATAATCATGGTTAAATTTACCAAATCATTCTTCCAGGCCCACTTCAGTGACACTTCCTCTAGTGAGTATTCTGGACAGTCCCTTTCACTCCCTGCACCCAACCTTATCCCAAACAAATAACCTCTATCTCCTCCTCTAAGCAACCACAACATTTTATTTACACATTTCTCATAACTCATTAATTTATATTACATCTTATATGAAAATTAACTCATGATGGATTAAAGCCTTAAATGTAATACGCAAAACTATCAAAACCCTAGAAGAAAATCTAGGCAATACTATTTGGGACATAGGCATGGACAAAGATTTTATGATGAAATCTCCAAAAGCAATTGCAACAAAAGCAAAAATTGGCAAATGGGATCTAATTAAGCTAAAGAGCTTCTGCACAGAAAAATAAACTATCAACAGAGTGAATAGACAACCTATAGAATGGGAGAGAAATTTTGCAGTCTAAACATCTGACAAAGGTCTAATATCCAGGATCTAAAAGGAACTTAAACACCTTTACAAGAAAAAACAAACAACCCCATTAAAAAGTGGGCAAAGGACATGAACAGACACTTCTCAAAAGAAGATATACATGCGACCAAAAAACATACTTAAAAAAGCTCAAGCATCACTGATCATTAAAGAAATACAACACAAAACCATAATGAGATACAATCTATACCAGTCAGAATGGTGATTTTTAAAAAGTCAAGGAAACAACAGATGCTGGTGAGGTTGTTGAGAAATAGGAATGCTTTTACACTGTTGGTGGGACTTTAAATTAGTTGAACCATTGTGGAAGGCAATGTGGCGATTCCTCAAGGATCCAGAACCAGAAATACCATTTGACTCAGGAATCTCATTACTAAGTATATGCCCCAAGAAATATAAATCATTCTATTATAAAGATATATGCACACGTATGTTCATTGCAGCACTATTCGCAATAACAAAGACATGGAGTCAACCCAAATGCCCAACAATGATAGACTGGATAAAGGAAATGTGGTACATATACATCATGAAATACTATGCAGCCATAAAAAAGAATGAGATCATGTCCTTTGCAGGGACATGGATGAAGATGGAAGCCATTATCCTCAGCAAACTCATACAGGAACAGAAAGCCAAACGTCTCATGTTCTCGTTTATAAGTGGGAGCTGAACAATGAGAACACATGGACACAGGGAGGGAAACAACACTCACTGGGGTCTGTCGGGGGAGGGCAAGGGCAGGGGAGAGTATGAGGAAAAATAGTTAATGCATGCTGGGCTTAATACCTAGGTGATGTGTTGATAGGTGATGCAAACCACCATGGCACATGTTTACCCATGTAACAAACCTGCACATCCTGCACATGTACCCTAGAACTTAAAATAAATTAAAAAGAAATAAACACAGATATATACAACAACAACAACAAAAATAATGAATAAATAAATAAATAAATAACTATCCAAAGAAATACATGTTATTCACTCATGACTGTTCTGGCACAATTTATTGTATTACTGTAAAGCAAATAAAAGAATTATGAAAACATTAGTTATTTAACCTAAGTGTACAGCTTTTAAAATTCTGCATCTTTTCTAAATTGCACTGAAAATCTCAAGTTATGATTTAACTCTCTTAATAAGTCTTGATTACACGTTAAAGGTAATACAAGCACATACTTAAAGGAAGAAATCCCAATGTAGCAAGCAAATGTATTTATTTAACATAGTTTAATTACTGTATATGTTACATAGTGACACTTATGTAGGTATTCTATTTTTTTCACTAAAAAGACAATTATTTTGCTTAGTACAGCAAAAGATAGTAGTTTAAACATCAACTGACTATCATAACTGAAACCATCAGTTATGTGGATTTTTTTCTTTTTTTTTTTTGCTACATTAAGTTTTTAGAAACAGGCAAATTACAAAAGGTATTGTGGATTTATTAAAAAAAAAACTTTGGGGTTATTTACTTGGTTAGTATGAAATCAGTACCATCTCTTCTGTTTTCTGGGCATTTAGGCCATACAATTAGAATTGATTTCTGAGTGATAGCCTGGAGACTCTGCAGGAATCTCACTTACCAAAAAAAAATTTAATTATATTCTTATATTGTACTTACTAAGGGAGAAAAGTAAGGGAGTATACTTCACAAAGAATTCCTCAAGAAAAGTTTTGATAACCTCAGTTACTTAGATTTACACACCTCAATAATTCAGATAACCCATTTCTCAACAGACTGCATGATAGGGATTTACGGTATGACAACAGTTTATGTTTAGGGGTGTGTGTGTGTGTGTGTGTATAATATATTTTATATATATATATATTTCCAATTACCTCCAAGTTCATTATACAGTCAGAAGAGGTTTTCATTTAAAATTCTGAGTTGGGACAATTATACATATGATATTTGAATCACAAATCATGCTGGATAAAATGAAAGAATCAAATGATGTATACACAGAAGTACTAAACACAGGAGGCTGTGTTTACCTTTACAGATTCCAGGCTGTTTTGCAACAGATATAAGGGGTGGATGGGTGGCTGGACTATGGAATCCAAGGGATCCCTGCCAACCCTGACATCCTGTGACCTATGAAATGATGACAGCTCATTGGCCAGACCTTGAGGCTTTTTGCTTTCCAGTGTCTGTTCTCAGTAAAAGGTAAAATGCTGAAAAACAAATAAATGTAAAATGCCACCCAAAGTAAAAAAATTACAGTGAGATAATAAAACACATCACATAGAATTTAAATATGTTCAGTATGAAGGCAATGGTATAGAAAAAAAGATGTTAGTTTCTTTTCATGTGAACTCACAATTGTTGCTTTATGAAAAACAAAAGGAAGCTTATTCTACAAAAATAATTTCATTTGCTATTAAAAAAAACAAAAGCCCCAGTATAATCCTCCTCGCTATGGTTTTAAGAACAAATTGTACAAAGCTATTTGGGGAAAATAGATAAAGGAAAACTGAATTAAAGTCTTACTGGTTTCTCAATCTGTTCTTTAGCAGAGTAGTTTGCATGTGACATCTCACATGATAATTGTTTCCAAACTCGGGGGAAACCACTAGTAATCTCTGATAAACTTGTCAGGGTGCAAAGAACCATAACATAATATTATTGAGTCAAAGGGTCATTCATTCATCTGTAAAAATGGTGAAAATTACAATGCTAGATTTTTTTTCTTAAAATTAAAAAATAATCCTTATATGATGAAACACTGTCTTTCCAGTTGAAAGCTCTAAGTCAGGTCATCTTCCTTCTCGCCTTTGTGTCTCCACTCTGGCACACCCTGCATGGCTGACTCCTTGTCATCTTTCTAAACCCAGTTCTTTCAGGATGTCTTCTCTCCCCAACATCCCTCACCATCTTCTTCATCTCTTCTTCAGATATTATTAATTTCTCCTGAATACCACTACTGTGGTATTTTTTACCCCTCAATTTGTGTGCGTGCATGTGCTCTAATTTAGACTGTGAGTTCTTTTAAGAATACAGCCTATATTTAACATTATTCACGTCTGTTTCCCTAGAACTTAGCACATGCTTCACATACACTGGGCGTTCAGTCAACATTTCTAATATAAACAAATATGAGTATAGAAACATTATGATAATTAGAGCAGTGAGTGAGACATAGTCTTCCATCTGAGACAAATACATGAGAAACAGGAGCCAAAAAATAATTATTTAGGCTGATGTGACTTCCTTCTCTCCATAATGGAATAATGGTGTAACAGTGCAGGCCTTCTAACAACACTTCAAAGAAGCGGGGGAAACTAGGCAGAGGATATCGACTATCTTGGTTCATAAGTAGGTACACCTGGGAGTACCAAGCCAGGGAAACATGAGCTCTGCACAGTGCAAAACACTTTTTTTTTTTTTTTTTTTGAGATGGAGTCTCACTCTGTTGCCCAGGCTGGAGTGCAGTGGCGCAATCTCGGCTTACTGCAAGCTCCACCTCCCAGGTTCATGCCATTCTCCTGCCTCAGCCTCCTGAGTAGCTGGGACTACAGGCGCCCACCACAACGCCTGGCTAATTTTTTGTATTTTTAGTAGAGACAGGGTTTCACCATGTTAGCCAGGATGGTCTCGATCTCCTGACCTCTTGATCCGCCCACCCTGGCCTCCCAAACTGCTGGGATTACAGGCATGAGCCACCGCGCCCAGCAGCAAAACACTTATTAAACATAGAGAAAAATAACTGGCATGCAAGGATTTCTACCCAATCATCATTTGCCTTGAAGGACTTTTCACCCTTACCATGACAGCCTTGTATGTGTGTGTGTGTAAGTGGGGGTGGGGGAGAGTAGGGAGAAGGTGGCTGTGCCCAAGTGTCAGAGAGAGGCATATTGGCCTCTAGGGTGGCATCCTTAATGAATTTTCCTACAGAACTGATGTCAAATGGGTCACCTCAAAGGTTCATCTCACTCATTTATTCATTCCCCTTCAAGGCAATGGCCCGTCTACCCTATATCCCATTTTAGAGACCCTCTGTGTTATCCACACATTCCACTTTTTTACACTCCCCACCTCCAAGGGGTATGCACATTCTGTCCATTTTACTCAAGAAACATGTTTATTCTCTACTGCTTTGGCTTTGGGCCTCCTAACTTTCCACATTCTAGCAACAGCTCCCTCTTTGAACCACCGGAAAAGCCTCCTGACTGGCCCTCCTGCCACATTATGTCCTCCATGTGTTGCAAGAAGCCTCTTCCTTAAGTCAATTTAAAAAAAAAAAAAAAATCACAAACACCTGCTTCAAATCTTTTCCCTTTCCTTTCCTTCCTTCTTTTTCTTTCTTTATTTATTTTTTTTTTTTTTTGGAGGAGGAATTCTTGCTAATTGATAATATTTAATATTTAAACTCCTTAGATTCACATATGACTTCATAAATTGGCTCCAACTAATTTTTTTCCAGCTTCATATCCTGGTATTCAAAGTCATGTACAATTTTTTTTATTGCACAAAATGTCTCATCTTTCTCTAGAAATAACAGCCCTTGCCATAAATTCCTGCTTTTGTAACATGAAACTGCTTTCCTTTGGAGTGAGACCACTTTGCACCTGGAAGATGCTCATCCTTCAACATCCAGCTTGTCTCCTCCTTAGGAAAATATCCTCTGTTCTGTTGGTGATACTAAAGGCAGTACCCTGAACATGTCTTTGTAAAAGATTTTGCCTTTAGTATTGTGATTACCCATTCACCTGTCTATCCCTTTCCAGAAATGTGAGCTCCTCAAGGGCAGGCTCCAAATCTGACTTTCCTACTATGCACATAGAACGGTACTTGCCATGTAAGAAACAAATCCTTACTGTTTGGGGAAAAAACAAAAGTACAAAGAATACAACTCTAAAATGAACAAAACCAATGATAATATGCTGTTTAGAAAGTGTTGAAAAACTAGGTATGGTGGCTCACACCTGTAATTCCAGCACTTTGGGAGGCTGACGTGTGGTGGATTGCTTGAGCCCAGGAGTTGGAGGCCAGCCCGGGCAACACAGTGAGACCCCAAATCTATTAAAAAAAAATACAACAATTAGCCGGGCATGGTAGACTGTGCCTGTAGTTCCAGCTTTTCAGGAGGCTGAGAGAGGAGGACTGCTTGAGCCCACGAGGTCGAGGCTACAGTGAGCTGTGATTATGCCACTGCACTCCAGCCTGGGTGCCAGGATAAGATCCTGTCTCAAAAAAAAAAAAAAAAATGTGTTGAAATCATTTCTTTCATATCATGTGTTAAATAGGCTTTGAAGGGCTGGCCTTGAAACCTGACAGCTTTGAGCCATCGTGTATCCATGGGAGTAGGCATTCTAGGTTCCAAACAGCACACTTAGAAATGGACTTTGGAACACAACGTGCTACCTCAAGGCTCCACCTGGCCACACAGCAGGCACTGAGGCTGGGAGACAGCCCCTAGACAGATGAGTGTCCGCGCCTCTCTGAGAGGTGAATGAGCCCGGACGGTCCCTACCTACCAAATACTGAGGAGCAGCGGCACCAACGACGCAGGCCCGCCCCAGCCCGCCAGTGAGCCACCCATGCCCTCTGCTAGCCCGGCCTGCCCGGGCCCCCGCCATGCTGATCACCGTGTACTGCGTGCGGAGGGACCTCTCCGAGGTCGCCTTCTCTCTCCAGGTCAGCCCCGACTTTGAGCTCCGAAACTTCAAGGTCCTCTGCGAGGCGGAGTCCAGAGTCCCTGTCGAAGAGATCCAGATCATCCACATGGAGCGACTCCTCATCGACGACCACTGTTCCCTGGGCTCCTACGGCCTCAAAGATGGCGATATCGTGGTTTTACTGCAGAAGGACAATGTGGGACCTCGGGCTCCAGGGCGTGCCCCGAACCAGCCTCGTGTAGACTTCAGTGGCATTGCGGTGCCTGGGACGTCCAGCTCCCGTCCACAGCACCCTGGACAGCAGCAGCAGCGCACACCCGCTGCCCAGCGGTCACAGGGCTTGGCGTCAGGAGAGACGGTGGCCGGCCTGCAAGATCTGGGCAGCCCCGCCCTGATCCGCAGCATGCTGCTCTCCAACCCCCACGATCTGTCCCTGCTCAAGGAACGCAACCCTCCCTTGGCGGAAGCCCTGCTCAGCGGAAGCCTTGAGACCTTTTCTCAGGTGCTGATGGAGCAGCAAAAGGAAAAGGCCTTGAGAGAGCAAGAGAGGCTTCGTCTCTACACGGCCGACCCACTGGATCGGGAAGCTCAGGCCAAAATAGAAGAGGAAATCCGGCAGCAAAACATTGAAGAAAACATGAATATAGCGATAGAAGAGGCCCCCGAGAGTTTTGGACAAGTGACGATGCTCTACATTAACTGCAAAGTGAATGGGCATCCTTTGAAGGCTTTTGTTGACTCGGGCGCCCAGATGACCATTATGAGCCAGGCTTGTGCCGAGCGATGTAACATCATGAGGCTGGTGGACCGACGGTGGGCTGGGGTTGCTAAAGGAGTGGGCACACAGAGAATTGTTGGCCGTGTTCATCTAGCCCAGATTCAAATTGAAGGTGATTTCTTACAGTGCTCTTTCTCCATACTTGAGGATCAACCCATGGATATGCTTCTAGGCCTAGATATGCTCCGGAGACATCAATGTTCCATCGATTTGAAGAAAAATGTGCTGGTCATCGGCACCACTGGCACGCAGACTTATTTTCTTCCTGAGGGAGAGTTACCCTTATGCTCTAGGATGGTAAGTGGGCAAGATGAGTCTTCGGACAAGGAAATTACACATTCGGTCATGGATTCAGGATGAAACGAGCATTAAAGCACGTTATAAATATGTTACCACCTTGAGGGAGCCTCAGGTCCCCGGAAATTATATGTTAAGAGCTTACTGGCAATGTAATCATTAAAAAACATCAGTAACAACTAAACCTGGCCTTGGGACTACGTTCTCAGATGGGTAACTAACGTCAATCCTGATTCCTTGGTCTTGGTCCCTCTTCCATTTCCCTTGTCCAGAGATCACTGAAAGGCATCCTGGGAAGGCTCTGGAGGCTCCAGCTGATTTCCAGATAATCCATGAAAAAGAAAACCAGCTTCTTCCTTTAGAGACACTATCCTATCAGATTACAGGTGGCTTATCCAAATCATTGCTATTTTGCAGAATTCCCTGGAAAAAATGCTATGGCTGCAGACCTTACAAGGCATCCACATAAAACTATTTCACATCAGCACTAATAATTCTTTATACTGAGAGAAATATGCCCATTTTCACAGGTTTTGTTTTCTTTGGGAAAGGTATTAGAAACGGTAGGTCAGTTACACTATGATGTTAACTAATACTTATACATGTCTGTTTGGGGCAGCATAAAGACCAATTTCCTCATATTTACACCTTCCCTTCCCCTGGATCCCCTGCAGTCACCCTGCAATCCACAGCTAAAGACTATTTTTGCCATATTTGAGAAAGTGGATTTATCTCCAAGGATGCTATATTAATTTTCTATTTCTCCTGCATTCAAAGAAACTCTGGCTATAAAACAAAGGCAATAAATTAGATTTTTTAAAAAAGAAATTATGGTACTTCTTGGGAGTCAATTTGTACAGTGGTGGGAGTGAGAGGTGGGGACAGGCAGTGGTCCAGGTTCTCTAATAGTCATTGCAACTAGATCATCTCTCTCTCTTTTTCAAAGTAAAAATCTGCTTTATACATTAAGCTGCTGCTACATCAGTATTGTTTGAACAAAGGTCTTCACTGTTAAAATAACATTTGAAAACTTTTGAATGAGAAGATCTCTAAGGCCTCATTCAGAATTATCCATTCTGACAATGTTACTCTTTATTACAACTGACAGTGGGAAATGGAAGATCCTACACTTAATTACAACCCATGGCTAAAGCACCTGAGAGAAAAGTTTCAGCTTCCTGAGGCCATCAGATGCAGGGGAAATGTTTCAGGACAATAATTTATCAAAACTGATATTACAACAGTGGATTCAAAATCAAGATGTGTATGTTTTGATTACATTTAATTACTTAGACAAATTAGTGCACCTACTTTACAACTGAGATTCCTCACCTATGAATTTTTTTTTTCCTGGGAGGGGTCACTTTTCAAGCACTAAAACCTCATTATGATCTGGGATATCCTTTAAGTTATTCTATTTTCCCGACAAGATATAAAGCCACATAAAGCATTCCCAAAGGATACAGAAAAAAATAACTCTCCCTTATAATCCCCATATACTTTTTGTTTTGCTTCTTGGTAATACTAATCACCCTTTCTAAAGAGAGTCACCTCTTCCTTTCCAGCCACCATCAGTTCACCTCCCATTTTTCTTCTCTATAGGTGTTCCCATGCTCACATTTCCCAGTCTGGTCTACATTTGCACAAAGTTTTATACCCAGTAGAACTACTAAAAATGATCAAATGAACAGATTTCTTTCCTACTTTTGTTTGTAATTAAGAACTCAAAACAAATGCAATTAACAAAAAAAGACATTCAGAGTAAAGTCAGGGATAAGCAAAATGCTTATGAATAAATTTAAATTGACCTGATAAATTCATGGATTATCTCACTGACAAAAATATGCAAAGTCCTCAGCACCTTCTTCTGAATTCAATTTTAAGGTTCATTTATGAAAAAAAGGTCTTATTTGCATATATTACATGGGACTCCTCAGGGTGTCTGACCCATTAAAGTTAGCGACAGAATTTTTAAGATAAAAGACAGTTCACATGATACCAAATCTGACCATACCCACCCTACCTTCTCAGAGGAACACCCCTTCTGAGGTAGCTATAATGTTTTGAGACAAATCTCAGGTATAATTATTTGCTTCTTATTTTGAGCTGAAATCTACTGTCCCATAACTTCCAGTAAGTTGGTCTTCATTCTTCCTTCTGCCAAGACCACATTTAATCTTTCTGGCATGAGATAAACTTTTTAATATATGAAATGAGTATCAGCCCACATATTCATTTTTAGACTTCAGTAGGTTTTCACCAGATTCTTTAACTGTTCCTCATAGGACAAATTTGGATTCTCCTAAAAATTTCACGTTTCTTTGGCCATATTCCAAATCCTAAAAACATGATTTGAGTGAATGAATGAATGAAAATCATCTATACTGAATTGAAAAGCAATGACTTCAAAGAAAAATCATTAAACAAAATGAATTAATTAAGCAATGCCTTTATTGATTAACTTTTAAAAATCATTGTCTTTCAAATCGAAAAGTGTTTGAAAAGTTAGTTTCATTAATGTCTTCATGTAATTCTGTGTATACTTGAAAAGGTCCTAATCAATTAAATTTTAAATGGATTAGTTTTGGTAAAAGGCTATATCTTTTGCTTGTCTTCTACATAAATCAGGCACCATGCAAGGTACTTTGCATATTACTGCCCTTAATCCTCAGGATAAACTTAAAAATAATTATTTTTAAGCCCATTTTGCAGATGGAAAATTTGAGGCTCAGAATTATTAGAAACATTCAAATATTCAAAGTTCAGTGATTTTAAATTTTTTTTGACAACAAACTACATTTTACATTGTGACCCAATTTTACACACTATACACACACAAACACAGACATATATTTCTATCTCTCTATACATCACTATATAACTGAAACAAAAAGGATTCTTGAAATGAAATAATAGGATATGTTTTATCATTTCTTAGTCTTACTTTTTAAAATTATATTTTATGTATCCCACCAAGATATTCTGAAACACAATTTACAAAACATGGACTGACTCACCAGATTGCTCTATTCAGAGCTTTTTGATTTCAAATGCCAAGTTCCTTTGTAACTTCTTTATCTGACATATTTTAATGCTAGGTCAAAAACTGCAAAATTCTTACAAAATTTTATTATGTGGAAACTACCAAAATTATGCCAGTAGAAATGACAACAGAGTAGGCAGGACTCAGAATATATACAACAATTATTTATTGAATACACATAAAATAAGCTCCCAGACAGATTTTTATACATAGAGAAATGAGTAGGTTATAGTTTCAGACCTCAAGGTGATTAGTACCTTGTGGGGGTAGAAGACAGACTTGTAACCAACTAAGAGCAAAAGGAATGGACATGAAATTAATAATATGTTGGTACAAAAGAATACATTTTGTAATGGGGATTATTTTTAAAATAAGAAGCAAGCCAGTAAATGTACTTTTAATGTGTCTAAAATGTTCATCACTGATGCTGCAACAAAAATCCTCCTCTTAAATTTCAGGTTACTAATATACAACTTATAAATATCTACTTTTGGAAATTTACTACGTGAAAATGGATGAACAAATAATCATTTTCTGTTTTTTTTTCCTACTAAAAATGAGGATAAAGTAGGCTACATGATGAAATAGACCTTTCCTGTCTCAGGCCATTTAAAAAATCCTTGGCTTCACTTAATGCTCACTTAAATAACCATCTTACCTACAAGAAAATCACTAGTGTGATAGCCATGTATTTCAAGATTACCAGCAACAGATTCTGCTGCAGTTAAACCAGAAGATGGATGTTGTTTGAGATAAGCAGAACATATAATCTTAACCTCTTTCTTAAAATATTGGGTCATAAAAATTTTCTTGTTTCTAGGGGGAAATCTGTTCTGCAAAAAGAAAAAGATAAATCGATGTTTGCAGGTATAAATTCATCTTCACTGCAGGTATTAACTGTTATAATTTTAGTTAAGAGAACATTGTGCTTCTTTCAGAATGCCAGTTATAAAAGGGCCATTTTCTGACATCCAAGATTCCATAAGCACTTAAGTGATGAGAGTGATCTGGGATTCTCACTAGGAAATTGTATGCAATTATATTAATCAGTGCCAACATTCCTAGTTATTCTTTGAACTTGCAAAAGCCTGGAAAACAAAGAAGAGGAGCAAACATAAAGATGGGTAGAGAAAGAAGGAAAACAAACAAAACAATGCAAGTCTGGGTTGATTTTAACTGATTCTGTCTTAGGTACCGATTTATATGGTGGGAACTGGGCTATGATTATAGACTAGCTACCATTCCGCAATTTTTATCATTGGCAAATTATCTAAAAATAAAAATATTTTCAAGGGAAAGCCACAATTAAACTTGCTTTTGAATCCCAGCTTCTTTCCACACCTGGGTCCATCTGTTAGAATCTTTGAATTTCTAAGGATCTGTTATCAGAAAAAAATGGAGCTTGCAGTCTTGCTGTGCTTTCTGTGCCTTCCTCAGAGTGCCCAGTTAACAGGCTGTTGAGATGGGTGTACCTGGAGTGGCTTTGTCTCTTACTACAGCAATGAATGTTTTCTGATTGCTTTTTCTTATTAAGAAAGACTTTTATAAATCCAGTTTTTCTATATTTCAAATAAGTAAGGCTCATTTTCAGAGCATCACTATACAAATTACCAGATTATTTCCTCTTATGTTAAAGTCCCTAGGAGGCAATGTGGGCTATGCTTCACGCAAGGGTATTTTTTATGGGTATATTTTTCTACCGTTAATCAATGTATTGATGCCTTGTCCAAATAAAGCAGACAATTACCAAATAAGCATATTCCAGGTAAGCAACTACTTAAATCCATTAAATTCTTACCCTACACCATCAATCACCATTTTGAAACCTTACTTTATCAGGGCTTTACTATAAAGATCCCTTAAGACGCAGAGGAAAATTAATTTAAAATTACATTAATTCACATATTCTGCCTTTCAAACTTCTGTCATGTCTAAGGATTCAATTAGTCTATCAGTCAAAAAGTATTAGTGTTTTGCATTCATACATGTCACTAAAAATTTAATGCATTTTTTCAAAAGTTATGTCATTGGCCAATATCATGCAGAGAGATGAAGAAATTTAAAGTATAGCATTAACCTTTAAAGAACTTAAAAGTTCAGTTAGAGGAACTAGAAAAAAAGCAGAGTAAAATATTTAAAAATAATGTTTAACTCAGTACTGAATCACAAAATATAGAATACGGAGTAGAGGGAAATGGTTCCTGCTCCCCATTTGAGACACTAAATACAACAAGGCAGGATCTATTCACCAGAATCTTATTGACCACCTGCTGCATGTCAGGACCATTTTAGGTGATGGATTTCTTCACGCAGCCACCAACTTCTGGTGCTAAACTGGTGTTGAGAGCTGCAGCTCCCAGGCATATCTGAGGATTTATCACCGCCTCGAAGATAAGTCTTCCAAAGTCCCTTTCTGATGACTCAGCTTATCAACCTAGAGTAAGCATATGGCCGATTCTTAGGCTAAACTTCAAGGTGAAGCTTGTGATCTGTTTCTGCCTTGACCCAAGTGGCACTGTGTTCAACTCGCTACTATTAGGGGCTTAATCCTGGAGTACAGTTTGACAATTGTACTAGTTCATATTGTGTGGCTATAAAGGAATACCTGTGGCTGGGTAATTTTTAAAGTAAAGTTTATTTGGCTCATGGTTCTGCTTACTGTACAAGAAGCATGACACCAGCATCTGCTTCTGGTGAGAGCCTCGGGAAGCTTTCACTTATGGTGGAAGACAAAGAGGGAGCAGACATGTCATATGGTGAGACAGGCAGCAAGAGAGCCATGGGGGAGGTCATAGATTCTTTTTAACAAGCAGATCTTGCATAGGGGACTCAGTACTGCGGGGAGCACACTGAGCCATTCACAAGGCATCTGCCCCCATGACCCAAACACCTCCCACTAGGCCCCATCTCCAACATTGTGAATCACATTTCAACATGAGATTTGGAGAGGAAAAATATCTAAACCTTATCAGCAATTGTAAACAAATACTTCTCTTATAAAGTTAATGAAAAGGATTTGGGGCTTACACAATAGGCAAACAACCAGTGAAATAGTCACAAGGAATTGACTACCAACAATGAGTCGACTGGATGAAGCATTTGTCACATACTTTAATTCCAGGGAATAACAGAACAGGAATTCTCAAAGACAATGAGATACCAACCAGAGAGCAGTTATAGAAATGCTTGGGCATTTATAAAACTGAGAATGGAACCTAAAATTACTACCAAAAATCCAGTAAGTGCTAAGATTTTCTGAAGTAGTCATAATCTTATTAATAATTGTACCTTTAGTCTAACGATCATAAGTTTAGTGCTAGTATCTTTAGTGCTAGTAAAATAAAGCAATATGGTTGCCTTAGTGCTTTATGTGAAGGACAGTATCTGATTAATAAATATAGATAACATACATGAATAAATGGACAAAGTATCACATGTTATTAATAAGCCAACGTAGAAAAAAAGTGGCATTTTTTAACCTTGACTTAGCTATATAAAAAAAGGTAAAAGTAAATCATATATGGACAGTAAGAATATTTTAAATATTTAGAATATTTTCAATAATTAGAATAAATATGCTATGGGCTGACAATTTAATCAATATTTGCATGTATAAATGTACATGTAAGCTATCTACAAATAAACCATTAAAATGCTTTTAATCTGGCAAAGTTGCCAGTGGTTCCACTCCAAGGGCAATATACCAAGTGTCTGCAGTGCCATCTCATCCCAGTTTGCCTGGGACTGTCCTGGTTTTAAAACTGATATTCTTGGCCGGGTGTGGTGGCTCACCCCTGTAATCCCAGCACTTTGGGAGGCCAAGGTGAATGGATCACGAGGTCAGAAGATGGAGACCATCCTGGCTAAAATGGTGAAACCCCATCTCTACTAAAAATACAAAAAATTAGCTGGGCTTGGTGGCGGGTGCCTGTAGTCCCAGGTAGTCCGGAGGCTGAGGCAGGAGAATGGCTCGAACCCGGGGGGCGGAGCTTGCAGTGAGCCGAGATCGCACCACTGCACTCCAGCCTCGGCGACAGAGGGAGACTCTGTCTAAAAACAAACAAACAAACACCTGATATTCTTGTATCCCAGTATCCCTACATTCCTGGGGCAAACCAGAATGGCTGGTCACCATACTAGTGTTAGAAGCGGATTTTTAATTTTGTGCTCATGAGCATGTTGTGAACTTCTAAACAAGCTGAAAATAGGCCTGAATGATCAATGATCAGTATATGTCTAAATGTTGAAAGTAGAATGTCCTATTCTCTTTATATAGGAGATATTACCTTATTTAAACTCATTTATAAGATATTTCTGGACTGGAAAGTTAAGTATCTTAAAAATGATAAGAAACTCACATTAAAAATACTAAAATGATTTAATTAAATAATCCTACAAATTTTTTCAAGAAGATTCATACTACAGCTGAAATTGATCAAACTGCTTTAATTTTCAAGTCTCCTTAGAAATGGTACATGTTTATGCAACAAAAAAAGTGAGTACAAACTGACATCAGAAAATGAGAGCATGGGATACTCAAAATAAATATTTAAGTTATCTATCAACTTGGGTTATCCTGGAAAAGCATAGATGAAACAACATTTTACCATTTTTATACTAATAGGTAAGGATAGTGATAGACTGAATTTAAGTCTGAAAGTAAATCCTAGGTTTTTAGTTTTTTAAGAGAATATTTGAGCAAAGGAATAGAAACTTCAGAAGAAACACAAATAATGATGTTACTTTCACATTTATTTCAAGTTTTCATGGAGCTATTGAAGGTCAAGATGCAATGAACAGAATGTAAGGTAGGACTGCAAAAAGGGGTGAGGTAAAAGACAAGCAGGTTTTTGATAAAGAAATGTGCTTACGAACAGGACAAGATGCCTAGAAAAAGGTTTGCTGAGTGACTGGTTGAGGAGGGGAAGAAACATGGAGGGCTAGTGATTCTATGATAGGAACTGTAAAGAGTCCAGAAACTGGGGGGCAAGGAGAGGAAGATATTACCAGATTGTTATGTTGCCAGGGAAGCAGAAGCCTGAGCAGGCACTAAAGAAAAAGATCTGCCACTAACATCCAGTGTACAAAATAATGTGAAGGAAAGTAAAACGGCAAAGTGAGAACTTTACAATTGCCTCTGAAAGGTAAATAAAACAAGGGTATATCTGACAGAATTAAGGGAAAGGAGCACAAAGAAGTTGATGACATCAATTGGACATCAGAAGCAGATACAAGGCATCTTTTGTTACCTGTTGAACCAACCAGTTCTTCAATTCACTCTTTAATAACTTTACTTCTGGTGCATCTCATCAAGAGTTCAGAATTAAATGATATTAAGAAAAATTATATATGTAAGAGCCAATGCTACAGGCCTCATTCTATCAGAAATGACTGCATAAAGTTAAAGCAACAGATGGGTAGTTAGAATAAAACAGAAACAATGATATTCTCTGTTCACACATTGCTAACTGCCATCACTTGTACTCCAAAACAATAATTGACAGAAAACAACTTCATTGATATTCCATAGCCATATGAGTTTATGTCCCCATATGGCAAGGCCTCCACTGTCAAAGCCTCACTGCATAATGACTCCGAAGTATCTGGTTTGCAAATGTCTTCCTTAATACAGGAAACAGTGCTTGCTCTTTTTCAGTAAGTATTCAATAACAAATCTGTTTAAGTTGTATAAAAAATACAAAAATCTTCCCACACTATCTACTCTCAGTGATTCAGGTTAAATTATTATTATATTTTTATTATACTTTAAGTTCTGGGATACATGTATAGAACGTGCAGGTTTGTTACACAGGTATACGCATGCTATGGTGGTTTGCTGCACCCATCAACCTGTCATCTACATTAGGTATTTATCCTAATGCTATCCCTCCCCTAGCCCTCCACCCCTGACAGGCCCCAGTGTATGATGTTCCCCTCCCTGTGTCTATGTGTTCTCATTGTTCATCTCCCACTTATGAGTGAGAACATGAGGTGCTTGGTTTTCTGTTCCTGTGATAGTTTGCTGAGAATGATGGTTTCCAGCTTCATCCATGTCCCTGCAGAGGACATGAACTCATCCTTTTTTATGGCTGCATAGTATTCCATGGTATATATTTGCCACGTTTTCTTTGTCCAGTCTATCATTGATGGGCATTTGGGTTGGTTCCAAGTTTTTGCCATTGTGAACAGTGCTGCAATAAACATACGTGTGCATGTATCTTTATAGTAGAATAATTTATAATTCTTTGGGTATATACCCAGTAATGGGATTACTAGGTCAAATGGTATTTCTGGTTCTAGATCCTTGAGGAATCGCCACACTGTCTTCCACAATAGTTGAACTAACTTACACTCCCACCAACAGTGTAAATGCATTTCTATTTCTCCACATCCTCTCCAGCATCTGTGGTTTCCTGACTTTTTAATGATTGCCATTCTAACTGGCATGAGATGGTAACTCATTGTGGTTTTGATTTGCATTTCTCTAATGACCAGTGATGATGAGCTTTTTTTCATGTTTGTTGGCCGCATAAACACCTTCTTTTGATAAGTGTCTGTTCATATCCTTTGCCTACTTTTTGATGGGGTTGTTTGCAGGTTACATTATTTTTTAAAAAATTAAGGAAAAACTCCAAAGTAAGACTACTGATAACATACTTTTAAATTCTTTCTACTTTTGAAAAAATTATAAACATATTTTAGGTTGTGGCAATTGTGGAAGTTTCAAATTTCCATTACACTATAACTTTCCATGGTTTTATGAAGGTCTAAAACATGTGGCAGCCAACAAAATAGATGTGTTAACATCTTACATCAAGTTCTGAGAATAAGTTCTTGATTCAGCATCCTTTAGTCGAGCCACCATGGAGAATGGGGGAAGGTGACTGGTCATATTAAATGCATTACATTCATTCATAGTTGGCCAAATGATTATAGTACATAGCTAATGTAAATCTGCTATATCTTTGATAGTAACGAAAAAGCCACTGACTATTTCAGTCTCCCAAAATACAACCAAATAATCTAGTACACACTTTTGAGAGAACTATAGAGATTCCTGGATGCCATATTTAACATCTCATCAATGACAAGCTTTATTTCTCTCATAGAAGCATTTTTCTATATTATATTTGACTGCATTTTATTAACTTTTCTTATACTCTAAAAAGCACAGGCATTCAAAAGCTCTCAACTAGGAGACCATGTCTTCATCTTGAGGGTGACATACTGACCCAGACAAATCCAGCCAGCTAAGTAGAAATGAAAATTCAATTCCAAATATAAAATACTGAGAAATAATTTTTGCAACAATACTTAAATGATTATAGAAGCAACTAGATAGAGCGAAACATTCAAACCCCAGTTCTGATTCTGCCATTCATTTATTTTTCTACTCTCTTCTTTCTTGAATGAACAAAGCTACTTCTTTTAACTTATTAGTGTTCTGTCTCCTAGTTCACCTCAAACATTGTATATCTTCTTATTCTCTCTCCATGTGAATGAAAATGTCTTAACAGAAACCAACCTAATTGAAAGATTACCAAAACCCTATGGAGAGCTAGAGCAGATGGGGTTGTTTTATTTTACAAATATTCTAAGTCACCTCTTTTTCCTGACAGACTAACCTTTGCTACTGATACAGGCCATTCCCAAAGCTATCTTGTTTTTAAGACACAAGTACAAATTGAGAGTATGCTGAGACATAAGTCCAATTCGTGGTATGCCATTCATTTGCTCATTCAAAAAATAGACACTGAGAGTTATACAATGCATCTGGCACTGCTTCCAGAGTTAGAAAACTAGTGGTACACAAGAATGACACACTAGTCATCTTCTTGAAGCTTATTTCCAATGAAAGTTTCAAACAACATTTAAAATAATATAATGTATATAATTCACATAGCACTTGCCAAGTGAGTCATTTATTCTAAGCATGTTATATATGTTAATTCACTTTACAACAAAAAACCTGTAAGAATTAAACAACATCTCCACTGTAAAGATTAGGACACTGAGGAACACAGAGGTTGTGTCTTGTCAAGGTCACAGAGCTAGTCAGTGGCTGCATCCAGGACTCACAGAACTAGAATCTATGTGTTAAATCACTCTATCATATTACCTGTCATTAACAGCAAATAAATAAATATATCATTTCAGGGACAGATATCTTCTATGAATAAGGATAAAGCACTGTTCAGGAACATGGGGCAATGGAACGGGGATATAGTAGTTTAGACAACGGGGTCAGGGAAGGTTTCTGTGAGGAAGAGATATTTGAGGAAGAACCTGGATGATGAAAAAGGAGAACTTTCGAGAAAATCTGGGTAAAGCACATTTCAGGAAGAAAGAGCAAACACTTAAAGCAGGAAGAAACTAAGAGTGTTCAAGGAAGAACAACAAAGAGAATGGTTAGGGTGGCTGAAAGAGTAATCTAGAAGGGCTAGATTACGTAAGGCTTTGTAGTTCTAAATAAGGGGTTTGAATTTCATTGTAAGTGTTATGGCTTTTAGGGGTTTTTAAGCAAAGGAAAGACATTTGATTTATTTTTTTAAGCTTTTTTTTTTTTTTTTTTTTCTGGTTGTATTGTTAAAAATAGCAGGGCTAAGAACTAGGCTCCTGACAGGTTCAATATCTCAGGCTCAGCAGAGGAGGAGCAGCCTACAAAGAAGCCCAAGAAAGATAAACCAATGAGGTGAGAGGGAAATAAAGAAAATCATGCCTGGAAGGCCAAATTAATAAAATGTTTCATGAAGAACAGGGGGGTCACCCTGTCAAATCTGGCTGGGAGTTTAGGATGAGGTCTGAGAATTGATGGATTTGGCAAGGAGGAGGTTGTTGGTAACTTCGACAAGAGTGACTCTGTGAGGATGGTGAAGAAAGAAAACCTGGTTAGAAGGGGGTTGAGGAGCCAATTGGATTGGAGGAGGTGGGAGAGCAACTAACAATCTCTTAGGAGAGAATTCTTTCAGGGAAGCAGAGAAACATCATAATAATAGAGGTAGGGGCCATGAGAGAACACCTTTTACTATGAAGGTAGTTCAGTATGGTTATATGTTGATAGGACATATATGGGTAGTTCAGTATGGGTTATACGTTATATGTCCAGTGGGAGGGAGAGTTTGAAAAAGCAAGAGAGAACAAAGAGTAATTCATACAGCACAGTTCTTGTCTATGAGGGAGGAACTGGGCTCTCGGCAGGAGCAGGAAGAGTTCATTACTTGTAATAGGAAGAAAGACAGCACACGTGGGTGTAAATGCAGGTAGACTGCAGGATTGACAGTGTGAAGACCAGACTGTTCTACTCTATTTTCTCAGTGAAATAAGAATAAAAGAAGTGAAGGGAAGTAGGGAGTGATAGAGGATTGAGGAGGAAGGAGAAGGTATGAAACAAGTAAATCAAGTAGGAAAAGGTAGTTGAATTTCAGGCCAGTCCCGAGGGCCCACTTGAGATTCTACTCTAAAACATTTAAATGAAAAGAGCTTTGCTGATAGAAGCAGCACTGGCCCAGATAAGATAATTTTGGTTCTAATACCAGTTTTGCCACTTCCTGGACATACACCCTTGGGCAAGGCACCAAACCTTTCTGGACCTCAGTTTGCTCATCAAGTAAAGTGATAACGTGTGGGTCTGCTCCACTCGGAAACACCCAGAAATGTGTGGGGCACTTTGGGATGTCCTGGCAAATATCAGCATTCAGTACTGCAGGTCTGGGGTACTCAATGTCCTTTAGTGTACGGAAGGGTCTTGCAAGACAAATAACTGTCCCTCCCCCATCTCCAGCAGCACATACTCCTGTTGAGAAACACAGAGGCAGAGGATCATTCCAAGAGTCCTCTCAACTCCAAGACTGATTGTAATCTTAATTGTCCATATCATGGAAGCTAGCTCTTACACTGATGGATAAACCATACATCCATTTAACTCAACACTATCAATCCTCACTCTTGCCTCCTAGACTGATTACAGGCTGCTAGCCAGGCAAAATGAACAGAAGTTGAGTTTGCCCTTGTTATTTCCTCAGGCCTTAGAGGTACTAATGAGCAGCAAAACAATTTATAGATTATAGCCAAGAAAAGAAACAGGCAGCACAAGGTGATACAGGAAAAAAAAAATGCCCTCCATTATGATGAAAACCATTGTCATTAACTATCATAGCAATTAAACATAAATGCTGTCAGTGATAACACTCAATAGTAGCAAAGAAAGTTTGGTACCTAGGTTTCACCTGCATGGAATTAGGTAGCATCTCACTACCATAAAACGAGAAAAATTAATTTTAATGGTATTGACCACAAGGACCCCAACACGAACTGAAAATTAGTTGACAAGGACAGGGCAATTATCAAAGGCAATATATCAAATTCCACTCAGATGATCAGTGGGGTGCTGTAGGCATTGCTGCTAGTGACCTTTCTAGTTGACACCTTCATTAATGATGTGTAAGATGAAGACCAGCATGTAAACATATTCCAGAATGACTCCACTACGGGAGTCATACCAACTGCAAGCTTCCAACATCCCAGGAATTACTTAAATATAAATGAATACAGAGGTCCCTGGGAAGATTTAAAATTTAAGGTAGGCGATTGTATAGTGAGATAATACAGACAGATGGGTAAAAGCCTAGGTGAAAATCTCTAATAATAGCATGGTGATTCCTGAATGAAAAAAAAAAATCAGTAATTACACAGATCTCAAATAGTTTTTTCACTGACATTTATTGAATAAAATGCTGGCCAGATATTATAAACACTACTGTTTCATCTATAAAATGTAAACAAATACAGAAAACATATACAATTAACCACTGTGCTTTTTTTGACTTAAAAAATAAAAAAAATTATGGTACAATTTTTTAAATTGAGGTTAAATTTATATAACATAAAATCAACCATTTAAAAGTGAACAATTCAGCGGCAGTTAACACATTCACAACGTTTTGCAACCACTATTTCCATCTAGTTCCAAAACCTTTTCGTCACTCCAAAGGGAAACCCTATACACCTTACGCAATTGCTCCACATTCCCCATTCCTCCTTGCCCCTGGCAACCATCAGTCTGTGTTTTGTCTCTGTAGATTTAGGTACTCTGGGTATTTTATTTAAGCCGAGCCATACAACACATGACCTTCTGTGTTTGGCTTCTTCAATTAATATAATGTCTTCAAGACTTATCCATATTGTAGCATGTATCGGTACTTTACTCCTTTTGATGGCTGAAGCCAACATGCTTTTAAACTGCAATGTTAACTTTAAAGTATGACATGGACATTCATGCCAGTTCTGAGTGAAAACAGTAAGTAAAACCCAGTAGAAATCCAGCAAAACCTCAACTATCCTGATTAATAAAACTCTTTTAAAAAGAAGAGCAGTAAAAAGCTTATTTTATTAATTTTACTACTGGGAAGGCTTTATGAAATGAAAAATGTTACTGTTAGCCTTTTCTTTACTTTTAAGTGACATTTAGATATTCACTAATGAGATATAGTAAATATTTATTAATTATTGATGAGCTGGAAGGTTTGGGGTTCCCTGGCATGCTAGCTACCAGGGAAGGTGCTCAGTAAGTGTTTAATGAATTGCGATAAGCATAAAGAAGACTGTAGGGGTATTTTTTGGTGTGTGTTTGCTTCTGTCCAATTGGGGCTAATGTTGTATGGCTGACATGAGCAGAGGTAGTTGTTTCTGTTCTAGTGTTAATTTCATTGATTCCCAGAGTTATCACCAACCTGTTTCTAAACTGATACCCTCATCCACCCCAGGGCTTGTGGAACTGGTTGCTTTTGCATAACATTTCCTGAGTAGGCTATAGAAAAAAGTCAGAGAAGATTTTCCTTCTTCCTTTTAAAATCTCCAATGTAACTTCTTTCCCTCTCTCATGGTTCATTATCAGAAAGACTCTGTAGGATTTTTATTCTGTCTAGTACAGAATTTCTACATTTTTATTCACTGTCCAAGACACAGTAAAGTAGTTTTTTCAGTAGAATATTGGTGGTAACAGTGACTTTTCATCCTGTAATTTTAACCTAAAGTTTTCTAATTATTCAGTTTATATGCTCATGATTTAATTGAATAGATACTTTCTTATTATGAAAATTGGAATGGTGAACTCCTCTGAAGAACCTCAGTCTACTGAACTGAAGTGGGTTAGTGATCTAACTTGATTTCCTAATGATACCTTGGGGGAGGGGAAAAAAGGTCCTTTTTATATCACAAGAGTTTTTAGAGAGAATACTAAGAAGCTGAGAGTCCTTTTACAATGTATATATTTTTCTCCAAGGAGACATTATTTTGTTCTTTCTTGTGTTTTAGATAGTTGGGCAAAAGGCACCATGCAAAATAACTGAAATTTAACCCTTTGCATGTGTGTATCTTTTCATAAATGTGTATTTTTAAAACTGCAGTTATATTACTTACTCAGTTCAAGTGAGATGGCAATTAATTCCTGCAGAAATTAATAGTTTCACAAACAGCTTCTAGAATATATTTAGCTTCTTACTAAAATGCTTCAGATTGGGTTATTGCTTCTATGAAAATGTGTTAATTAGCTGTAATAACTATAAATTGCAGATAAACTATTTATATTCTTTAATGTAATTGCAGTCATATATAAAACCAAATTGCATTCACATAAAAATAAATTGGGAACATAGTTTGTTACAGAGGGTTCAGAACAAGAAGCGCATATATTCAACTGGGCAGGATATTACAAACACAGAGAAATCAAACCAGATACAGTGCTGAGACACAAAATAACACATGCTCTCTGCAAAATTTGATGAATCTATAAAATTGGATGGAACAATGCCCCAAACTACTGAGTCTTCCGAATTTCAGGCCAGTCTTGGTTATGATGGTACTTTGCCACAAAACAGAGATAAGAGAGATTTATAGTGTAGCAAGTGGCAGAACAGAGACATTTATGAAGGTAGAAGATTCATGACATATAGAAAGAACAAAAGAGGCCAGCAAACAAAGAGGCATGTCATTTTTTCCCAAGATAAACTTGCTGGAAGCCCACAGCGTCCACCATTCCAGCACAACACCATGAGGCACACAAGTCAGTCTCCAGAGACTTTTATACCAAATACTGCAGCAACAAACACTGGCATAACTGGATTACATGTTTATTTCATAACTGGATTTTGACTACTGGGAAACGATTTCTGCAAAGGAAGGGAAAAGCTCCACGTTGCTGGGAAATAAAGCTTTGGTAAAATGACAACTGCATATTTGCACAATATCCTTCATAGTTTGGCTGCTCAATGTTCTCATCCAGACACACCCTGCTGACCTTTATCAGTGATTGTATATTAACTTCTTAATTCTGATCTATGTTGCTCAAAGAGTGATGAAATAGTCTATTTCCTCCCTAAATATATGACAAAGTAAAAGAAATAAGGCAACCTCAATAAGAAAATAGGCAAAATACTGGAACAAGCAACAAAAACACATATGTGGGAAATGGGTAAGAAATGAGAAATAATGTTCAATCATATCAGAAATAAAAATCATCACATGGGTGATGAGATACCATTTTTAGCATCACGTCGGCAAAGCCTTTGGAAAGTGCAATTTGAGTAGAAGGGGAGAAAACAAATGAAGATGGTGGGGAATAGATAGGAGAGGAGAAAGTAATGACAGCAAACATAGAAAATGCTTTCAAATTGTTTTGCTTCAGAGCTGAAGGGGAATAGAAGGGTAAAGGGAAAACGTTGGCTAGTTTTTAGATGAGAGATACTTAAGCAAGTTGAAATGCCAAAAAGAAGCCACTTGTAAAAGGAAACAGGCTAGAGATAGGGGAGACGGTAATGGTGCCAGGATAATCAGCCTTGGAGAGGAGGAGATACAAACCAAGCACAGGTGGAGGGAACCAGCTTCAGGCGGAGCAATTACCTTAACCTTTCCAAGCCTAATGTCTTACCTTTAAGCTAAGAAAAACAATACTGATCACTTAGAACACATTATGCAAGTAGCATCTGGCATACAAAAGTTTATTTATTTTAATGTTAATGTTTTAAAACAAAATGTCCTTGGTTCCTACCAATGGCTTTTACACAAATGTCATGTATGTTCAAAAGCAAATTCCTTGGCAGGGACAAGGTCATGCTGCTCCATTGTACTACAAAACGCCAGTTCATGTCAAATAAAGTATTTATAAGGAATTAATAGTTTGGGAAACAGTCAGCAAGCATTTATTGGAAGGAGCACAGATGTGTTCCTTATTTGGAGTCACACGGATGTGAGTTTGAATTCTGGCCCTACCAGTTTCTCACTCAGTGTTTTTCATTGCTGTATGTTTGATACTTAGAAAGTGGCTGGCTTAATAAATATTTGTTGAAGGGGTAAATGATTAAAGCGCTCTTAACTTCTTGGTAACTTTGGCTCCAGGATCTGAAAATAAAACTAATAGTAATGATAACCCAGGTGTGTTACAGGAATAGAAAGAATGCATTGAAGCAGTAAATCAGTGTCTGGCACTTAGTTGGATCAATAAGGTAATTATCATTCTTTAGCAGTCATAGTAAAAAGAAGTAATTGTTTGAAGATTAAGAAAAAGTTTAAATAAATCATAACTCTATTATTTTAAAAACCTAAAACACACTATTAAGGTGACCAGTTTAAAATATTTTTTACTTGGAGATACCTTCCCAGAATTTGTGCTGAAGTGACATAATAGATATTGATGTGTTATTTCCCCAGTTTGAGTGCTTTGAAGCTGCCAACTATAGTGATCTAATGTGCTATAGAAATTACTACTGAAGTACAAGCATAATGGAACTGTTGCCATAGAAATGGTATTTTGCTACCCCGCTCTCCTCATTTAGATGTGCTTCCTTCATATAAGGGGAAAAACAAAAAACAAGAACAGAAATAAAACACTGAGGGTACTTTCTATTTCTGATTTAAGTATTTTTTTCCTTTTAAAATAACAGGCCTAATAAAAAACAAAAATCAATAATCAGAGCCAGAATATTCACCCCTACCTCAAAATTAAGTTTCTAATATGATATAAAATTGCTAAAAATCCTCTTACCCCAAAACCCATAGCTGTTTTAAGTTATATAAAATTTACCAAACAGTAAAGTTTTTTAAAAATGTAGAAATGGAAAAGAGGGACAGAATAATCCCTATGTATGTCAGATTATCTATAAACACAAATACATCACATGTCCAAGTTGTGTCGTTTTTATATTCTTTACATTGAACAATGATATAATACTTAATATGGAGCAATGTCTTTATTTTCACAGTTAATTTCTGTCTAGACATTTGTAGTGGATTGAATAGTGTCCCTTCCAAAACAAAAATATGGTCAAGTCTTAACCCCTGATAACTGTGGATGGGACCCTATTTGGAAATGGGGTTTCTGCAAATGTAATTAAATTTTAAATCTTAGGATGAGATAATTCTGGATTTAGGGTGGGCCCTAAATCTGGGGACTGGTGCTATTATAAGAGAAAGGAGACAGTGATTTGGGACACAGAGACACAACGGAGAAGGCCATGTGAGGACAGAAGCAGAGATTAGAGCAATGGAGCCCCAAGTCAAGGAACACCAAGGATTCCTGAGAGTTAGAAGCTGGGAGAGAGGCAAGGAACAGATTCTGCCTCAGAGCCTCCAAAACAACACAACCCTACCAACAGTTGCTTCTAAGATAGCTTGTTATCAAAAATTACATTTTAAAACAATTATTTTCATATTTATATTTTAATAAAACATTTAAAACAATTATTTCATACAAAAATAAACTGCATTTTTTTATATACTAGCAGTGAACCCTTGGAAATTAAATGTAAACATTTCCAATATCATAAAAAAACCAGCTGGGCATGGTGGCTCACGCCTGTAGTCCCAGCACTTTGGGAGGCCGAGGCGGGAGTATCAAGAGGTTAGGAGCTCGAGACCATCCTGGTCAACATGGTGAAACCCCGTGTCTACTAAAATACAAAAAATTAGCCAGGCGTAGTGGTGCACGCCTGCAGTCCCAGCTACTCGGGAGGCTGAGGCAGGGGAATCGCTTGAACCTAGGAGGCAGAGATTGCAGTGAGCCCAGATCGAGCCACTGCATGCCAGCCTGGCGACACAGCAAGACTTCGTCCCCTCCCCCCACAAAAAATAAACACCCCACAAGGTTCTTAAGAATGAGTTTGACAAAATATGTGGGAGACCTGAAGGTAGAAAACTACACAACATTGATAAGAAAAATTAAAGAATATTAAACTGAAAAACCCAATATTGCTATAATGTCAATCTCCCATAATTTGATGTATAGAATTAAAATAATCTCAATGAAAACCCAGCAGGACTTTTTGGTTTTGAAAAAATCCACAGTCTGATATCATAATTTATACAAAAAACAAAGGGCCAGACCATTCGTCTAAGCAAATTAACACAGGAACAGAAAAACAAATACCACATGCCCTCACTTAGAAGTGGGAGCTAAACACTGGATACTCATGGACACAAAGAAGCCAAAGACAGAAAATGAGGACTACTAGAGAGGAGAGAGGGAGGAGAGAAAGGGTTGAAAAACTGACCACCGGGCACTAGGCTCAGTACCTGGGCAATGGGATCATTCATAACCCAAACCTCAGCATCATGCAGTACACCCAGGTAATAAACCTGCACATGTACCCCCTGAATCTAAAATAAAAGTTGAAATTTAAAAAAAGTCCAGAAATAGCTAAAACAATTTAGAAAAAGTAAAACAAAATGGAAGTCTCATAATACCTGATTTCAAGACTTATTACAAAGCCACAGTAATAAAGATAATTTGATATTATCATAAAGATAGCCATATACATCCATAGAATACAATAAAGTCCGGAAAGAGACCCATACATATAGGGTCAATTGATTTGCAATAAAGATGTCAAGATAATTTAATGCGGAAAGATTAGTTTTCAATAAATTGTGCTAGAACAACAGAGAATCCATAAGCAAAAAACAAAAGAACTTGGGCTGTTACCTTGCACCATCCAAAACAATTAACTCAAAACGGATCATAGACCTAAATGTGAAGCCTGTAATATTTCTAAAAGAAAACATAAAAAAAATTGTGACAAAGATTAGTCAGTGATTTATTAG
Organism: Pan paniscus; assembly: GCF_029289425.2. Taxonomy (NCBI): domain Eukaryota; kingdom Metazoa; phylum Chordata; class Mammalia; order Primates; family Hominidae; genus Pan; species Pan paniscus. Next base: position 104,856,172 of record NC_073258.2, read on the forward strand.
AACACAAAAAGCATGAACCATAAAAGAAAACAAATTGATAAACTGGACTTCATTAAAATTAAAAACTCTTGGATAAACACTTTAAGAAACTGAAAAGATAAACCTCTGAGTGGGAGAAATTATTTGCAAAACACGTACATGATAAATGTTGAAATATGTATTTAAAACACGTTTTACATTCACCGATAAGAAGAAAAATAACTCAATACAACATGGGCAAAAGATATGAAGAGATAGTTCACTGAAGAAGAGGTTTGAATGGCACATGAGCACATAAAAAGATGCTCAGCATCATTAGTCATTAGGAAAAAGCAAATCAAACCCATAATGATATATCAAAACACATCCACTAAAAAGACTAAAATTACACAGCAACAAGGAGGACAACAGGCAACAGAGAATGCTGGCAAAGATCTGGAACTCTCATGTATTGTTGATGGGAATGCACAAAGGATCAGCCACTTTGGAAAATAGTTTGGAAGATCCATATAAAGTTAAACATACACTTACCACACTCATAGGTATTTATGCCAAGGAAATAACAACACAGAGCTATACACACATGTTCATAGTTCATGGTAGCTTTATCCATAATAATTAAAAACCAGAAAAATTTAAATGGGCAAATGCCCATTGAATGAATAAACCAAACTATAGGAGTTTCATATGATGGAAAACCTCTCACAATAAAAATGAGTGGACTATGGATACATTCAAAAACGTGAAGGAATATGTAAAGCATTATGCTAAGTGAAAGAAGCGAGACACAAAAGGCTGCACACTGCATGATTCCATTATATGATACTCACAAAAATGCAAAACTACAAGGGCAGAAAACAGCTCAGTATTGCCAGAGCATGAGGATAGGGGAGGGGATCAACTACAGGGAAGCACCATGGGACATGGGCCATTTTCAGGTGACAAAAATATTACAGATCTTGATTGTGGTGGTGGTGACACAACTGTTCATAATTGTCAAAACTCAACCTGTCCAACTAAAAATGGTGAATTTGACTCTGTGTAAATTATACTTCAATAAATCCATCTAAACAAATTTCAGTGGCAAAAAAGAGTATTTGGAGCTAGGGAGTTTCACAGTGGCTGTAAAATACTATTTGTGTTTTTGAAGTTGTGTGTTCTTCAAAATGTCTGACATTCCTAAGCAAATATAAATCCTAAACATTCCTAAATAAATACAATCTTCATATGTAACTTTTACTTAAAAATAAAAAACCTTTTTCTTAATAACTGTCAGCAATTTCATTAGGACATGATTCTTAAATATCTTTATACCTTTATCATCCATTATTTTGATAAACTAAATACAAAGTATCTTTTTACAAATGTAACATCCCTCTCTGCCCCAGGTGAACATTTTCCATAAATATTTAGCACTAGATTGTTACAGTATTGTTATTATTTTAAGATCAGTTAATTAAAATCCAACTCTAATTAATTTATTGACCTTTTCCAATTTACATTATAAAAACTCCCACTTTTAAGCATTTCTCAGGTGCCTTTTTCTTCTCTCTCTTCTGAGGTCTTGTCTGCCTAAGGAACAACTATCCTTCAAAACTGCTTGAACAGCCTTCCTCCCTGAAGACTCTGCTGTTGTTGATTCACCAATTTCTTCCCTGCATTTCAGGTCAACAATCCGTTTCCAAGATAGTACCCCTCTGATATTTATTTGTCTCTTCTACTAAAATGAGAACAGGATCTTAGCTTATATATCTTGATTTTCCTAACCTCTAGCAAACTGGCTAACACCTAGAAGGCTTAAACACAATTTTGCTTTGAAAACAAATCATTTTGAATATCAGTTGTCATTTCACTGTATGGGAGATTTAGCTTCTGCAACGGATTGGCCTAAATGGGTGATAGCCTGAGGAGAAACATCAGAATGAAATGGTATTTGAAGGACAATACACTAACTCCTAATTTGATTTTGCTTGCTTGCCATTTGTTTCTGTTTGATAAGGGCATTGTGTCATCTCAAAAGACCGACTAATGGGGGTTACATCAGAAACATTCACTATTACAGCAGCAAAGGATTGTACAGATCCACTGTGTTATGAATTACATTTTGACCGTGTCTTGGCATCTTCACTTCTAGATCTAGGTTTTGTCCAGATCAGCAACTCAGAGAGGTTCCAGGTGTCCACATATGCTTGGGTGTAATGTCTGACTCATGTGGCTTCCTCCTTCCTGGGCTAGGCTTTTCCACTGTCTTGGACAAGGTGAGCATGCTTCTCTGGACCAGGTAGCTGGCCCAGAGGCCTGGAGGAGTACAGTCCTATTTATACTGGGCCTGGGTACACATCTGGGTGGGATAAGCATAGAAGGTATCACTGTTTTCTCTCAATGCAGGGGTTGGGAAGGGTTGAAAGACTGCCCCTGGGTTGCTAATTCAGATTTAATTATAGTGCCCATTGTTAAATTCTGCACAAGTTTGTAGCCAAGGGGAATTCTGTCTGGCTCATTAGGAGACATTCCTGTGTATACTTCTGTTTGTCCAGCTTAGTAGCAGAGTGAAAAATGCTTGATATCTTTTTACTAATGAATGAACAAACCTATGATGTGCCAACCCTGTTTCAGGAGGTACGTTTCCCATATGGTGCTTCTGTGCGTGTATTTTTTAACAGCTTTATTGAAATACCATATAACTCATTCATTTAAAGTACAATTCAAATGTTTTTGTACAGTTCATTATTATTTTTTAAAAATTGGAGTAAAATATACATCACAAAATTTGCCATTTTAACCACTTTAAGTGTACAACTCAGTGGTATTAATTATATTTACAATGTTGTACAACCATCATCACCAACTATTTCTAGTTTTTCATCACTTCAAACAGAAACTCTACAACCACTAAGCAAAACCTCCCCATTTCCTCCTTCCCATAGGCCCTGGTAACCTCTAATCTACTTTCTCCGTCTATGAATTTGCATGGTGTCTGGCTCATTTCACTTATAATGTTTTCAAAGTTTATACATGTTGAAGTACATATCAGAACTTCATTCCTTTTTACAGCTAAATAATGGGTCAAAATATGAAATGTAAACTGTATAGTTTATAGAAAATAACAGAGTATATCTTTATGACACTAAGTAAGAAAATAATTCTTAGCCATGACATTAAAATGCTAGTCAAAAAGGAAAAAAAAAGTGTTAGAACTGTATCAATTAAGAATGTCTGTTCTTTAAAAGACACCAAAACATGTACTGAAAAAGCTAGTCACAGAGTAAGAGTAGATTTTGCAACCCATATAACCAATGATATGCCAGTATTCAGAGAAATATATTTGAATACCCATCTAAATCGGGAGGGAGCAGGCAAAAAAGACTTAACAGATGCCCTAATTTTAAAAGCGATCAAAAATCTGTTCCATTAACAGATGAATGGATAAACAAAATGTGATATATTCATCCAATGAAATACAGTGTGTGTATGTTTGATACATTGCAAATTCAGTGTTTTTCTTTCTGTTTTTTGTTTGTTTTCTGTTTCTTTGAGACAGTCTCTCTCTATTGTCCAGGCTGGAGTGCAGTGGCGTGATCTTGGCTCACTGCAACCTCGGCCTCCTAGGTTTAAGCCATGCCTGCCTCAGCCTCCTGAGTGGCTGGGATTATAGGTGCATGCCACCATGCCTGAGTAATTTTTGTATTTTTAGTAGAGACGGGGCTTGGCCATGTTGGCTAGGCTGGTCTTGAACGCCTGGCCTCAAGTGATCCACCCGCTTTGGCCTCCCAAAATGTTGAGATTACAGGCTTGAGCCACCATGCCTGGCCGTTTCTGGTGCTTTTGCCATTTCAAGTGGTTACAACTCGAAAACTAACTCGTTGAAGTTCAAGTAGGTACTGACCTCTGCTATCTTAGCATACTTTTGGCTTGTCTATGCCTCTAGTTTCTATTCTCGTTTTTCTCATGTTTCGTGGAATGTTTCATAATTGAGACACCATCCCCTCTAGTCAAGCCTAAGCTTTTCTGAGTGGGAGGGGAGAAGGAGGGACAGCTTTTCAATGACATTTTGTTTGCAATAGGAGATAAAGGGTAGCAACTGCTGACTCCATCTGCAACAGTGAACATCACCTGGTTCCCAGACAGCACCCAGTGTTTCTCTCTGTCACACAGAAACAGATACCTTCAACCAGCATTCCAGTTACAACCTTGGGCCAGTTCTTCATGGGATATTTCTCAACCCTGTTCTTGGCCACAGAAAAGGCAAATTCCTCCATCTGTTCTTTCTCTGTATGTCGTAAGATCTGGCTCTTCCTATCTTTCTTCCTTGACTCCGTCTAACAAAAAGACTTTTCTGAACTCGAAGTATGTGAAACTGCATAACTGGTGCTATCAATCTGATATAAAATGGCCCATTTAAGTTTTGAATTACAAGTTTTTTTGTTAGGCTGCAAAAATATCCAAATGGCAGCTCAATACCTCAGAATACGTTAGGAATAATTACTTATATTAATTCAATATATTTATTCTTCCACTTAAATCTTGAGTTTATTGCAGTAGTAACCAAATGAGAATTGACATACAAAGAGAATACATTATTATGCTACTACAAACATTGTCTGAATTGCTGCAGTTAAAAATAAGTAAATTCAAAGCTACTTCCTGGCGACAAACAGGGATGTTTGAAAATTCATGTTAAGGGAAGAAAACAAAAATGCCTTTAATCATATTAATCACCATTTTCCACAACAGATATGCTAATGAATTTGATGATCAGATATGCAGCCTTCTCTAGAGATACAAATATAGAGTAACTGTCAGTGCTATTAATTTTATCTCCCATGTATCCCTGTGAAACGTTGTGAACCTCTATCTTCTCTGAACCACAACAAAATAAAACAAAAAATCCTGTAATTTTGAACCTCCACAGTTTTGGGTTATATAAACACTGAGGAGCTTCTCCTGAGATCCAGTAAACTAGGGCAATTGCCCCAAGCTCCAAGCTTTGGAAAGAACTGGGAGACATGAATTCAATTATGCTGCTAAATAGTACAGAATGAGGACAGGCTTTTGAGGTAAGGAAGGTAGTTTTCTACTAAAACAAAAGATTTTGACGCCTTTCTACAAATACACATACTCAGGCAATACATACCAATATCATCATCAACATTAAGGTAAAACAGGAAATCTCTATAAGAGTCCTTTACTGATTCATCTTACCTTCTATGATGCTGTTTTAGACGTGTGTGTGTGTGAGAGAGAGAGGAGAGAGAGAGAGAGAGAGAGAGAGAATTTACTGTGATAAACAAGCAGAAGAGGAATTAATCTGGGTTCTGCAATAATTAGGTTATCCTGGGAACATCATTAAATCATAGACTTCTGAACTTTAAAATCAGAGTGGATTTTTAAAATCACTAAATCCAGCACCATCAAAAATTATGTTACCTGAAAGCAGTAGGTGTATACCTCAAGGGGATGTATTAGTCCGTTTTCACACTGCTATAAAGAACTACCGGAAACTGGGTAATTTATAAAGAAAAGAGGTTTAGTTGACCACAGTGCCACATGGCTGGGGAGGCCTCAGGAAACTTACAATCATGACAGAAGGTGAAGGGGAAGCAAGGCACATGTTACATGGCAGCACGGGAGAGAGAATGATGGGGGAGGTGCCACACTTTTAAACCATCAGATCTTGTGAGAACTCACTCACTATCATGAGAACACTGTGGGAACTCTGCCCTCATGATCCAGTCACCTCCCATCAGATGCCTCCCCTGACATATGGAGATTACAATTTGAGATGAGATTTGGGTGGGGACACAGAGCCAAACCATATCAGCAGAGGAGGAGAGTAGAGGACCACTGGAAAGCCAATGGAAGAAGGGAGAGGTTTCAGAAAACAGAAGTAACTCGTTCAGGTTTTATGGTAAGTGGTGGAGTCCATCAGGCTTCAAAGCCTTCACTCTGAACCTACTCCATGCAGACCCTGACTCTGTGATTTTCCACAAGATGTCAGTGATGTAAATACAAATACATTCATAGCGTCCAAAAATATAACCTTCACTGCTGATTTTACAATGTGTTTATACAGTAGAAAATAAAATACTGTTGCCTTTACAATGTGTTCTTTCTCATTGAGCTCAAACACTTCATAGCCATCACCTAAAACTGACTGTGTTGATGGGTTGGGCTTATCTATTAAATCACCCCATGTGATATATACATCGACTGGGCTTACAAGGAAATCCAGTGGAAGTGCTGATAAACATTCTATATAAATTGTATTTCCAAAGTATTCTTTATACAGATGCCAAATGCACTTCAGAAGCACATGGGAACAATTACATAACTATCCTTTCCGTGAGGCAGGCAGATGCATTCATAATACCCTTGCTCAGGCGGAGACGGAATCAGTTAAAATGTTCAAAAGTTGAACTCAGTACATAGATGACAGTCAAATCATATTTCATAACTGGGGTTTCATTTCCAAGAAAGCATTTTGGATTGTGATGAATTTAGAATATTGTGTTTATCAAGTAAAACTGGCAAAAAAATAATAAAAGAGAAGTGAAAAGGAGGAAGGAAGGGAAACCAAAGAAGAAGAGGGCACATCATTCTAAATAAAGACAGGTCTCTGGAACAATGGCCATGTTTTGGTCATACTCTACTTTCACATTTAATTCCATAAATGTCTCCTTTTATATTGCATATTCTGATTTTGCCTTCTAACTGAGGCAATATATAAATGTTTATGCTGCAAATTAACAATACATAGTTAATACAAAAATACAGTCACCAGACTACTGTGATGGTTAATATTGAGTGTCAACTTGATGGAATTGAAGTATACAAAGCATTGTTCCTGGGTGTATCTGTGAGGGTGTTGCCAAAGGAGATTAACATTTGAGTCAGTGGACTGGGAAAGGCAGACCCACCCTCAATCTAGGTAAGCACAATGTAATCAGCTGTCAGCATGGCCAGAATAAAAGGAGGCAGAAGAACGCTGAGAGAATCAACTGGCTTAGCCTCCAAGCCTACATCTTTCTCCTGTGCTGGATGCTTTCTGCCCTCAAACATCAGACTCCAAGTTCTTCAGCTTTGGGACTCAGTCTGGCCTTGCTCCTCAGCTTCCAGACAGCCTATTGTAGGACCTCACTTTGTGATCCTGTGAGTTAGTACTCCTTAATAAATGCCCCTTTATATATACATCTATCCTATTATTTCTGTCCCTTTAGAGAACCCTGACTAATATAACTACTATTTCTATTCTATTCTAGACTTCAAATATAATTTCTTTAAGTCATTCAGCTTCAACAAACTATCACTCTAACCACATGCCTTACTAAAGGTTTGGATTTTCTTGAAAAATTTTAGTCTTAAAATTTTTTTCATTAGGGAGCATGGGATTTTAAACTACTTATAAACATTTACTTCATATAAAGAATTGACCTAACAGTTACTGGCAAATAAATATAAATAAAATAAGAATGGAATATAAAACTTCTTAAAATAGAATTGGCTTTTAAAAAACTGTCAAAAAATTAACTGGCAATAGAAAATTCCGCATTGCTATTCAGTACTTCATCAAATTCAAAAATGATAATAAATATTCAAAATTCAACCTTTGGGTAATGTCATTTCTAATGTTTGTGTAATCTTTGTTCCACTTTCATCAAGGTGAAAAACTGCCCTTGAATCGTTTGAAAACACAGTATTTACTTCTCTGAATATTATGCCTTGTATGTATGCTACAGCAAAACTTTGCTAAAATGCTGAATACATTTTCTAGTCTGTTCTAAGGGATCTCTAGCATTATTTTTAAAATACTGATGGCATGAGGAAAATAAATTGCTCTGGCTAGTGAATGCAGGGTAGAAATACAATTACCTGGATGGTTCCAATCATTCTAGATCAAATATCTGGTTGATTAACTAAAATATTTTAATTTTTATTTGGAAAAATTGGTGTCATATATACAAATTGTCACATACTGACGAGATATAAAGTTGAAAGTATGTTTATTGTTGAAACATAAAGCAGCAGCAACATCAGGGCATAGTAAAAATGGAGGGAAATCACCAGCTTTTGTGGAGGAATGCCATACCTCTCTCATCTTCCAGAGCTTTTGATATATGCTGACCGGAATCATAAGCCATGATTTGTTAAAATCACCAAAAATTATTATTCTGGGGCTCTATAACAAAGACATAAAAATAAATTTTAAAAATACTGAAAAATCACTCAGTTGAATTAATTTGGATGGAATGTTTTGTCATATATATCCGTACAGTTTAGAAATGATCAGATATTTCAGTGGATAAAGAAGTGCTAACAATGTATTTCTTTCAGGGGTTTACCCTGGTCTGGCTTCATTACTGTAAAATCTGAAAAGTGGGAACTCGGTAAAATCCCCAAGTGAGATGACACAACACTGTCATAAAAGCTTTCAGACAAGTAATGAGAAATATCCTTTTATACAGTAGGGAATAAATTCCTTGACCTAACACCCAGAGGTAAGACTATATAAAGAAAGCATAACCTATTATAATTTATATAATTTAATACCTGTTATAATTTTAAGAATTTATAAAGTAATGTTGAGGCTATTTCAATAATATTCTTAAACATATCTTAGATGGTAGTGACATAAAATTCCCTGGTGTCACTGTTTAAAACTCTTGGCCCTATTGGCATCACTGATTGATCCCAGCTGGCACTGGCATAGTTCATACGATCAAATCACACTCGGCCTTTGAAAATTAGCTTCAATATTATTTTCTCTTGAAGACTTTAACCAAAAGTACTTATACAACCAAATTCTAGGAGAATTTGCTTTGTACATCTCCAAATACTTGCTCTTCCACCCTAAGTCATATATTTCAATTCTTCTAATAGTTATTGTGGACCAAATATGGTCCAAGCACTGTGTTAGGTGCTGGTGACGAAAGCTGACTGTTATATGAAGATGACCAGTCTCATCTCAACACTTTGTCATTCTTTTAGTTTTCTCCCCATAATATTTGCTGAATATATAAATGTATTGGGACTAAAATAAAATGTGTATATTAGTGGCATGTCAGTTCCCATGATTGTACACACAGTTTCAAACATCTGTCTAGAGACTAAAGCAGCCATTTCTGTATGTGGACATACTTGGGAGTGTGACAAATATTTTTTGAGGCAGGATCAAACAAGACCTTGAGGTATTTCCCAATTATAGTTTGAAACTCATTTCTTTTCAAACAGTAGATAACTGCTAAATCTTTATTAATGGATTGAAAAATTATTCTGACAGCATTAAACAGTTAAAAATATACCAAACAATTTTTTAAAATAGAAGTGAGCAATTTTTCTTGTTTCCTATATATTAAGAAAGAAGGAAAGTTACTTCAAATTTGAAAATCTTTCTATTAGAATTCAATCAAATAAAACACACACATAATTTCTCACACATATGTACCTTTCTATCCAAAGTATCAGCAAACATATCATAAAGAATCTCTTGATCTTCCATTAGTAAGATAACAAGACTGGAAGAAAACAAGGTCAGCCAAGTGCATCATTTCCCTTCTCAAGCCAGGATAATTCCGAAAAATATTAGATTCAGGCAGAAAAAGATAAATTTAAAGATATTTGGGAAGATAAATGGCATCTGCTCATGCCCACGGTCTAATGAGAACTAAATGAATTTCTAGTCTTGAATTTCCTGCAGACTGCTTTCTTTGATCAACTAAAAGATTCTGAGTACATAGAGCAGTTATGCTCATCTAGTATTTGTAGCAATGGCAGATAAGAAAAATGTATTAAACCTGAGTTAATTAAAACACTTTTGCTTTATTTCTTTGGTTGTTCCATGGGAATAATGCTAATAAGACTGCAGGGAAGAAAGAATTATATATGTGAAATTGCAGCGAAAATTTCAGTTAAGTGAAAAGGAATAGAGTGTTATCACACACTTGAAATGTTAACACATTAAAGAGTACGTTTCTTTCCCATGTAATTGTTTTTAACATATGAGATCAGAAAGTAGCTGTTTTGGCTATATCACCTTTCTATTCAGTAATAATAATGGCAACACTGTGCTTCCTTAGGTTATCTTGTTAAACCATACCCACACCTTATATGGTGGAAATCGATGTCTCCATTACAGAGTTTAAGTACAGCATCAGGATTTGAACCCAAATATGTCTGGCTCCAAAGTTCTCATAAAAAACCACCAAATTCCTTTGTTTCTTGAATACTTACTGCAGGAAGCAGGCACATACATGACCCCAAATGAGGTAATGTATTTCCATTCAAGTTACAATCAAACATTGATGATTATTCTCTTCTTTTGCTGTGACTACCTCTCCTCATGTAGCTTTTGTAATTTGTGATTAAAAGAGATGTCTCAAGATTTCATTGTGTTCAGCCAATTAAATATTGTTGTACACAATGAAATTTTGCGACATTTCTTTTAATCACAAATATAAATTACATAATTGCTACATAATCAGAAAGAGCTATCACAGCAATTATATAGTTTCTTTATTTCATATGGTATTAAATTGGAATTGGCCAATACTGATTAATTCATTAAAGATGTTAATGAGCAATGAGAAAATATCTATTTATATTTGCGGATCTATTACTTTATAACATATTTGGATGTAATTTTAAAATTGAAAGAATAGTGAAAAGAATTTATGAATACTCTTTATCAAGATTTTAACATTTTATGACATTTATTTTTATTCTTCTCTCTCTTTCCCTTTCTCACATATGCCTCTGCGTGTGTGTCTGCGTGTGTATTTTTTCTGAATTATTTCAGTGTAAGTTGCAGACATGATATCCCCTTACCCCTAAATATTTCAGTGTGCATTTTCTAAAAGCAAGCAATTCTTTTGCACACCATGGATTCAATCATTAAAATCAGGAAATTGATTATGATAAAATACTGTTACCTAATCTACAGATGTTACAATGTTACAAACCTTATTCCGTGTCTAAGTTTTCCCAATAATGTCTATAAGAGCAAACAAAAATCCATGATCAAGCATTGTATTCACAAGATGCAATGTCATTTCTCTTCAGGCTCTTTTAATCTGAAAGAGTTTCTGAGTCTTTCTCTTTCACGACACGGACACCTTTGAAGAGTACAGGTCAATTATTTTCTAGAATAATCATCAATTTAGGTTTGTCTGATGTTTCTTCATAATTAGATTCAGTATGTACACTTTTGGCAGGAATACCACAGAAGTACTGTTGTGTGCTTTTTAACACATTATTTTCAGCATCACATATTGTCTATTAGACTCATAAATGGCAAGGTTATTTTGACTATTTGGTTAAAGTGGTATCTTCCATATTTTTCCACTAAAATTATTTGACCTTTGGTAATTCATAAATATCTTGTTAAAAGATATTGTGAGACCATGTGAGTATACACTTCTTAAACTTTCACACATTTCTTTTAGCATTCATGAATGTTTCTTGTCTGAATCAATTATTAATATGATGGCTAAAAAATGATGCTGGCCGGGTACAGTGGTTCATGCCTGTAATCCCAGCACTTTGGGAGTTCGAGGCCAGCGGATCACGAGGTCAGGAGATCGAGACCATCCTGGCTAACACGGTGAAACCCCGTCTCTACTAAAAATACAAAAAATTAGCTGGGCGTGTTGGCCGGTGCCTGTAGTCCCAGCTACTCAGGAGGCTGAGGCAGGAGAATGGCGTGAACCCGGGAGGCGGAGCTTGCAGTGAGTCTAGCTCGTGCCACTGCACTCCAGCCTGGGTGACAGAGCGAGACTCCGTCTCAAAAGAAAAAAAAATTATGCTTTTATAATTCCATCATTCCGTCTACATTTATCAGATGGCTTTCTCCTGAAACAAGACCTTTCCCAGTATGGGCTTATGGATTCTAACTTTATCCTCCAGTATCATAATTGTTGATATTCTCCCAGATTTGGCCGGTGGAAGCCCCTACATGTTGGACTTCATGTTCTTTTGACATGTCCCCATCATTCTTTGAAGATATCCTTGCAATATGGAACACATAATTTCTCTTCATCTTTTAGCACACAAAATAATCTTGGACTTTCCTTGCCCCAGCCCTGGAATCAGCAATTTCTCCAAGAAGCTTTTTGGTCATTTTATCAGAGAATGGTATTTAGAACCCACAACCTGGGTACTAAGTGTGTTAATTCCTATTACAGTGTCATGTTCAGAGAACAGAGGTAGGGAACAAATTGTATCTAGCTATCTATATTTCAATGCATTAGTTCACGGTGATACATCAAATACAAATCCAACAGCACAGCGTTCATTCTAACTTTTTTCTTTCTGTATTTGTAACTATGTCTTCCAAAACTGAGAAACCCACCTCCTGTTATTCTAAAAAAATAGAGATATATTTGCTCAATCACATAAAGAATAGTTTCAGAATTGCTGACCCAAGCCTCTAAAATAATACAGGAGTTCAATATGTGTTTAAAGTTCTTTTTGTCATTAGACTAAGGGGAAATATGTTCAAAATTATTTGAGCTAGCTCCTTCTTTTCCCTCTGGTAAAATCATGCTACTCATTTGTAAAATAATATGACAGATACTCTTTTGCACCTTCATTTTTTTTAGCTAACAATATATTCTGAAAATCACTCCCCATCAGTTCATAGGCTTTTTCCTCATTCTTTCCTTTTACAGGTGAACAGAACTCTATGGACATGTCATAGTTTATTCAACCACTCTTTCATATGTGGACATTTTAGATCTTGCCAATGTTATAGAATTACAAACAATGATGAAATGAATACCTTGTGCATATACATTTTCATTACCGCTGGAGTTGCATGTTCAGAATAAATTTCTGACAAATAGACTGCGGTGTAAAAAGGTAAATGCCTATGTATAAAGGTCAGATATTACAAAATTCCCCTCTATAAGTTGTACCAATGAATATTTCTACCAGCAATGCATGAAAATGCCTGCTCCCTCACTGCCTCACTAGGGGAGTGTGATGTAAACAATATACATATTATTTTAATATATATAATGTTAAATCCCAGCATAATATGAGATCTACCCACTTACATAAATTTTAAGTGTATAGTACTACTAACTGTAAGCACAATATTGTGCATCAGATTTTTAATAACATTTTTTATCTTGCATAAACATTACACCAATATATAAAAATGGTATGTCATAATAACTTTAACTTAAATTTTTCTTTTCATGAGTTAAATTGAATATGTTTACTTATGTTTAAGACATAAATGTCAATATTGTAAATATATGTGTATATGTATTATATTTATATGTGTGTACATATTTGTGTGTGCATGTGTGTATATATATATTATATGGGTATATTTATATTTGAGTGTGTGTGTGTGTGTGTGTTATATATAAATTGTTTATGCTTGTTGGCCATATTTTTCTCAGGCTTTTAAAAATCTTTTCTCCTTCAATTTTTAAACATTCTTCATATGTAAGTAAAAGTATCCCTTTGTCTATTATAAATATTGTAAGTATTTTCTCCTAGTTGTTTTTTGTCAGTGGTCCTTTGACTTTATTTAAATTGCTTTTTCACATGCAGGCATTAAAACATTTTTACATTTAGGCAATAAAATTTTTCAGTTTTTCCATTTATTAAATCTGATTTTGAGTTGTAGTTATGAAACCTTTCCATACAAATTCAGATTAATAAGGAAGTCACCTATGTTTTTATCTAGTATTATATAGCTTAATTTATTTTTTACTTTGTCCAGTGGTTTCAACTTCATTTATTAAAAAGATTCATCTTCACTCTAGTGACTTGAGATGCAACCTTTATCATATATTCCACGTGTACTGAGTCTATTTCTAGACTTTCTATTCTATTCCACTAGTCTATTTATATATTCATGTGTCTGTGCCACAGTTTTAATTACAGAGGCTTTGTAATATATTTTAATGTCTGGTAGGGATAGTCCTCTTTTGTATATTATTCTATTTAGGTTTTTGGGTTTTGTTCTTTATTCCTGCATGCTTATTTTTCCATATGAAGTGCAATACCACGTTTAGTTTCATTAACTATGTTTAGTATTAATTTTGGAGATTCTTTACATTTATAAAATACAAAAACTGATGAATTAATTTTGTGTGAACTGACATCTGACTTTGAGTATCCTATCTCAAAACAAGGTATGTCTTTTCATTTATTTAAAACTACTCTATGTGTTTCAGTAGTGTATTACTTTTTCCACAAATAAATTTTGCACATTCTTTGTTAAATTTTTTCCTGCAGATTTTATTTTTCTGCTATTACAAATGGAGTGTTTCTGTTATTATACTGTCTAGGTATTGTGTATAATAAGATATTATTTTATGGTAATTCTATACTCCATTTTTTAAATTAAATTCATGTATTATTTGAGTTAGTTTTATCATTGCTTCTGTAAGGTTTTTCAGGTATACAATCATATCATCTACATATAGAAACAGTTTTACTTCAAGTTCTTATGCTTCCAAATCAATTTCTTTTCAAATTACATTAAAGGAAACCTCTACTACAATGTTGAAAGTTAACAGATACAATAGGCAGTCTTGACTTGTTTCTGGTATTAATGAAAATATTTCTAGTATTTCCCCACTAAGTAAAATTCTGGTTTTACTAATGTAGTGTACATATATTTTATAATATGGAGTTCCCACTAATTTCTATTTTGAGTTTCGTTTTCCTGAAATGGGTGTTAAATTTGTCAGAAGCTTTTTCAGAATCTCTGGAAGTTAGACATACACATTTGCTCTTTCAGAAATGTGTGGGTTTAGATGACATAATGTATATAAATGTCTAATAGTGAAACATCTTTGCAATTCACTTGATATTTTGCCCACAAGCTGGATAATACATGAAAATCTAAAAGTATATTAATTCCTTATCTTTTCTTTAAAGTTCCAACCTTCTTCTCAAATCAAGGAATAAATATGTATAGAAAAATCACAACATTGGCTTTTACAAACATTTGTACATTCTACATCTAAAATCATGTTTGGAGAAGCATAACTAGATGATATAATGTGATTATCTTATAATCCAGGATTAGTTTTATCCTCCAAAATTAGCATAAAAAAAGATTCAACTATATAAGCTGCAATTGAAGATAGTTCATGCTACCAATTTTCTAGACCTATCCTGAGTATTGCAGCTTAAACAAACAATGCAAGTGCCTGTAAATGGTAAATGGCTGTAATAATTGCAATTTAAAAACACTACATAAATTAATAGGATTTCAGTTAAGTTTTGTACATACGATCAAACTGAAGAATACCAGCAGAGAGTCTTCATGGTATTATTTCTTATTTTATTTAAAGGTTAAAACAAGAAACTCTCGTTTAAGGCAAGCATATTTGGAATTTTCTAGGACAGAAATGACAATTTCTAGACTAATTTGTAACTCAATTTCTTATGAGAAGAAGTAAGACACAGGATATTGTAAGGCTGTAAGAAAAAACAACTTTTTGTGTGTAAATAAAGTTTGTCCTCATACATTTTCCTGAGATATTTTACAATAATTGGTGTCATTCCTTAATGACTCTACTGAAGGTTTTGTATTACTCCATCAGGGATTACAAAGCACACCTCTAAACTGGGTGTTACTTTAGACATAAATGCTCATACACTTTTGGCTGAAATCATTCTAATCATTATGTACTGTTACCTGCAGATGTGAATCAAAACGTCATTAATGACATTGGCGAGTTTGCAGTTACATTGCTGAGGACTGCATATTTTTCTGTTTTGCTTATCTCCAGAATGTGAGTAAAGCTCTTTGCAAACGAGTTATTTTTAATTGACATATTCACAAGGTAAATTAGAACTAGTACTTGGTAAAAACTGTCTGGCAGATTGCATGCGTGACTGTAATTTTTAAAACCTCTCTGTAACCACACTTTCTTTTAGTACACCTATTTTCCAGTGACTTTTGCTTTGCCAGTGGAGCAATGGCAAACTTGATACAGCAGAGGCCATGAAAAAATGCTTGCCCATTTCTACTTCCTCTTTTTTCACCATGACAATAAGCCTGGGGATAGTCTGCTTAGACGATAAGCTGAGTAATGCAGGATGAGTAGATTCTAGACCAACCAATCCCAGGCAACCCATCCAGTGGACACAGACACTTGCCTGAGCCAGCTGAGAACAGTAAAGCCAGCACAGATTAGTAGAAGCACCCAGCTGGCCCATGAACTTGCGAGAACAGTACATCGTTGCTGTTTTAAGCCTTTACACTATACACTTTGAGGTAGTTTGTTTTGCAGTAGTATTGTGGCAATGGACAAGTGACACAAGTGCCTAGAATTTTCTTTAAGTTGGAACATCTTAAATGTTTCTGGGTGCCAAGATATCTAAAATGTTGTGCTATTTCCAACAGAGCTTTTTAAAATTGGAACTAGAAAATGTGATTTTTAAATTTAAATGAATGAATAGGAACCAAAAACATCTGTGAAGAAAAGCAGGCATCAAGGCTCATTAGGAAGCAGTGTGGTACTGGCTCAGGCACACACAACCAATGAAAGCAGAGTGGAAAAGTATAATGCAGTGTATTCATAGCAGCCAATATGAACACACTGCAACCAGCAACTCTATGGATGAATCTTAGCAAAATCACACTCAGTGAAAAAGTAAGTCCAGAGAGATTATCCACAGTGTGATACCCATTTTATGCACACAGTTTGCAACAAAATTCTTCAAAAAGGAAAGGAAAGCAATTGTGAGCATGAGAATTCAGGTGCTGATTGCCTGGGAGGGAGCAAGTAGGTAGATGGGGAAATTATGTGGTGAAACAAAGGTCACCGTAAAACTAGATTTTGTTTTGTGTGAGAGGTTTATAAATTATTTAATTAGATAAATAACTAAATAATTTAAAATAAACAACTAAGCAAAAGCAGTCCCATACATAGACTAAAAGAAAGTAAAATAATGCTTTGCTAAGTAAGAAAGCTGAGAAATGTGTTACAATATGCAACATATACTGACTGCCATCAAACTTTCTCCTAATGATCCAGGGTCATTATTCTGTAATGCCATAACATGAAAATGCAGCTTGAAAATAGGCTAAGATACAAATGTTCACTGGTCACAGGTGGGGACTATAATTTGCTCTCTTAAAAGAGTCCATATATCTTAGCTATTTTTTTCTCACACACAAATAATTAAATGAAGCATGTTATTGATGAATTTGCAAACCTCACTGCCTTAATGAACCATTAGCTGTATTTGGCTGTATAAGCAGAAGCCTTTGGCAAAATACAGGAAGTATATTTGAATTTGCCATTTGAATTTCTCAGTGTTTTTTTTTTTTCTTAAATCTACACTAAGTGTGAGGTACACATTTTCTCTTTCATCTCAGTTGTTAGCTAATAGAGACTGTACTTTGGTGATGGCATAATTTTGCTAGTATTTAAATTTTTTAAGTTTATTTTAGAGTTGGGGTCTTGCTCGGTCACCCAGACTGGAGTGCAGTGGCATGATCATGGCTCACTGCAACCTTGAACTCCTGGGATCAAGCAATCCTCCTACCTCAACCCCAAGTAGTTAGGACTACAGGTGTGACCCACCATGCCCAGCTAATTTGTATACCTTAATAACCTTGGTAGATACCTCCTAGTTATCTGCAACCTGTCTCTTTCACCAGTGCTGCCATTACCCCTGGTATCTGTCTCTCCCATGCTCACTGCCAGGTACTGTGATTGTCTCTCCTTTCCTAGACAAGCTCCAGAATGATTTCCCCAGGCCTTATCTGTCTTTATATAAGTAGCGCTGAACACCTGAATTATTGCAAAGGCCTCTTAATGGAACTTCCTCTTATTAGCTCTGCACTCTATGTATCTGATACAGTTAGGCTTTGTGTCTCCACCCAAATCTCATCTTGAATTGTAATCCCCATGATCTCTGTAATCCCTACCTGTCAAGGAAGAGACCAGGTGGAGGTAACAGAATCATGGGGCTGGTTCCTCCCGTGTTGTTCTTATAATAGTGAGTGAATTCTCAAGAGATCTGACGGATTTATAAGGGGCTCTTTCCTTATTGCTCAGCACTTCTCCTTCCTGCTGCCTTGTGAAGAAGGTTCCTTTTTTCCCCTTCACATTCCACCATGATTAGGTTTCCCGAAGCCTCCCCAGCCTAGCTGAACTGTTAGTTAATTAAACCTCTTTCCTTTATAAATTACCCAGTCTTGGGCAGTTCTTTATAGCAGTATGGAAATGAACTAATGCAGCATCTACCATTAAAACTGTCCCCAGGGTTGTTTATTAGTAGTAGTATTATTATTATCTAATGTGACCATATCACTCTTTAGTTTATGCACCTTCAAATGTCTTTCATTAGAGGACAGAGTAGTGTTTCTACACTTGTTGCAGGGGCAGGTCTCAGGGTTTGCAAGTTTCACATGAGAATTTTCGAATTTTGTAATTTCAGTTCTAATTTATCTTTTAAAAACAATATAAACTTATTGTGACCTATCTAACTCAGCTTTCTGAACCTTGAATCATACCTGAATCTCCCAGGAAGCTTTGAAAAAAATATCAATCCAAGGAGGCTCACATCCAGTAACTGTGACACATTCGTTCTGAAAGGCTAGTTAAAACACGTTAAGGTATTTGGACTACAATTGACCCTTGAACAACATAGGTTTGAAGTGCACCAGTCCACTTACACATGGATTTTCTCTGTCTCTGCCACCCTTAAGACAGCAAGACCAAGCCCTTCTCTTTCTTCTCTCTCCTTCTCCTTCCTCAGCATATTCAATGTGAGGATGAGGAGGATGAAGACCTTTATTATGATCCACTTCTACTTAACAATAGTAAATATATTTTCTCTTCATTATGGTATTCTTAATAACATTTTCTCTTCTCTAGCTGACTTTACAGTAAAAATACAATATATAATACATATAACATACAATATATGTGTTAATTGACTGTTTATAATATCAGTAAGGATTCCAGTCAATAGGAGGCTATTAGTAGTTGAGTTTTGGGGGAGTCAAAAGTTATGCATCGATTTCTGAGTGCACGAGGGTTTGGTTCCCCTAATCCACACACTGTTCAGTGTCACCTGCATTCTCTACACAGTGGATTGCTGGAGAAAAATTTTTAAGAAAGGAAAAAGACAAGGGTAGATCTCAATGCGAAAAAGCACTCACAATACCTCTGTAGACGACATGACAAGCCTGGAGACAGGGAGGTCAAGAAGATACTAAGGTCAACCAGGGTAGAGATGAAGAAGGAAGGATGTAAGGCAGCAGTGTAAGTAGAAATAGAGAGCAAATTCTGGAAGAGAAAGATGTTTAGGAGTTCAGGAAATAGAGTTAGAAGGACATTGGCTTGGGCAACTGGTAGTGTCATCTCTCCTCAAAAAGAACAGCAGGATAAGTGGGGACAGGGAGAGGTAAATGGGGATTTGTGAAGTACATAAAAGAAAATGAGTTCAATGCTCAGTGCAGGTTTTTGACATGGCTGCAGAATATCCATGTACAAAAGTCCAAAAGAGAATTAGCATTAAACATGTACAGAGGAAGAAAATTTTACTTCAGGTATGCAAAGTTGTGCAAAATATTGTAGCATTTTTACTTCTCTGTAACTGATCTAGATTTCTTCATGATCCTCCATCCCAAAGAATAGCACAGAAAAAAAAAACTATCTTGTAAATTAAACATATTTTAGTGTTTTGGGTGAGAGTGTTATTTTGTTCTAATCAATCTATTATAGGTAAATATTCAATCAATTCAAACTTCAGATTCTCCAACAATAGTTTTGTGTTGTTATTTTTTTCACCCTTTCCCTTCTCCTTCAAAAAATCATCTGAAGGGGAAAATGTACAGACCTCAGCAGGTGGGCTAGGGTGTGATCCATGCTGCCCTATGGTCTCTCCAGACATGTCCCAAGTCCGCTCTTGTCTCAGAGCACTGGGCACAGGAAATATGCTGGTTATGCCACTGGTCCTCAGCGGCCTTTGATGTAGGTTTGCATCTGCCACTGTGCACCTCGGACCTTGCCATTGTCTCTCAAATGCCTCATTCTCAGTGTCCTCTATTGACCACAGGTCTGCACTCATCAGCCAGTCCATAAAACACTTCTTTGGATCCATGGCTGTTGGGTGGGTTAAGGGTTGTGTAATGGGAAACTTCTCCATTAAATGCATGTCACGTGTGCACCATGCAACAGCGGCATTAACTCAGGCTGGTTATATGGACATCTTCCATGAGTGCTTCCCTACTGTTTTTGAGGCATGCTGGACAGGGTCTCTATATATACCCTATCAACACTATGTCTAAGGAAACCAGCCACTAGCTACCATCTTCTCAGATTTCTCCTTTTCTACTGCAGGCTACATCTTATCTGACAGTTTCCCCTACTTCCTCTTTCTTACTGACTCCCTTACCCTATCACTCTCTCCCTCTTTCCTTGATTCAGGCTTTCTTTTAATGACACGTTATATCTCATAGGGGCTCACCCATATTTGCCTCCTTCCCAAGGTGGTATTTTTCCTTCTCTCTCCCTGGGGCTATATTGCATGGGAGGTACAGGATGAAAGGCAAGCTTATCCATAAAGGGAGATATCTTGGGAGGTATTTCAAAATTTTTAAATATCTTTATCATACTTACAATAACTAGAAAGTATTTTATTCCTTATTTTACAAAAGAATAAAGTGAAGCTCAACATGATTAAGGGACTCCTTACTCTTGCTGAGCTATTGCTCAGAAATGAAACCAAGTATAACAGACTTCAAAGATGATTTATATGATTTATTTCCACTACCTGTAGAAATAAGGTAGTGGAAATAAATCTAAATGCTGTGTTTGGTGGGCCACTGAGGTAGGACATGGCTGGCTATATTGCTTTAGCTTCACGACTAAGCCATGCACAGCAGAAAATGGCACAACTTCAGGAGGATTTCATTATAGCACTCAACACTGTCCTCATGTGCCCAGTCATTGCCCACACACGGTAAAGATGGCTCTATGTCTTTGTGGCCTTAGCATTTTAGTGAATATTTGTTGTCTCTTTGGTCTATTACTTGCTACTTTGAAAGTGTCTATTTTTTATTATATTTTTTCGGATAATTTATTATGTGTTTCATGTGGTTTAGTTCCTTAACCTGAAAAATCCAATAAAATCTCATCCAAAAATGCTTATGAGTACATTAATTTCAGCCAGTCAGTATGAAATTCATGTTAATTTTGGAAGTGGTATATCAAAATATGATCTCATTTTAATGTTAGTTATATTTTTACCTAAAATGGTCTTTATAGTAATTATTCTCATTCTATAAAGTATTTAATGTTTAGGCATTCAGCTATTTACCAATGAGGGAAGAAAGATTATACCATATTATTTATTTACTTTATATACTTTATATATGTATCCTAAATCAATGCAAGACTTAACATTGTGTAGGCTTACCTGTATTAAAGAAAGCCTCCACTTAGCAATTGGGAAGGTTAACAAATGTATTTTTCCTTGTGATGCATCTTAAGGTCTACTGTGAATATTGCTTTAAAATATAACTGGTTAAATTGTTATTTTCACGTTAGCAGAGTAATTTAATTTTTGTCAATTCTGACAATATCAGAAACAGATTTGAAAATCTGAGAAAAACATATTTGGTGAATTCAAACAAAGTAGACATGTTAGCTACTCTGAATGATTCAGGCTCCACTACCAAGGCAGGTAAAAAAAAGAGTCTGTCACAGTGTCTTAATCACCTCACCACAATGTGTAGGTGATAGTATTTACTCAAGAAAGACTTATGAAAATGCAATAAGCCTCCTCTGCACCTCCCTTTTAAAATTATCAGGTTCTTACCCTGAATTTTTTAAACACATATGCTAATTCTAGACTAAGGGCCAATTTCTTTTCTTTCTTTTTCTTTTTTTCTTTTTCTTTTTTTTTTTTTTTTTTTTTTTTGAGACAGAGTCTCACACTGCTGCCTGGACTGGAGTGTAGTGGTAAGATCTCGGCTCACTGCAACCTCCGGCTCCCGGGTTCAAGTGATTCTCCTGCCTCGGCCTCCCAAGTAGCTGGAATTACAGGTGCCTGCTGCCACGCTCAGCTAATTTTTTGTATGTTTAGTAGAGATGGGGTTTCACTATGTTGGTCAGGCTGGTCTCAAACTCCCGACCTCATTATCCACCTGCCTCAGCCTCCCAAAGTGCTGGGATTATAGGCGTGAGCCACGGCGCCCGGCCAGAGCTACTTTCAATCTCTATTGGCAATGCCTTTTACAAATGTTCTGTCTAGTTTTACCAATACATCTATAGTGATACAGAATAGGTGAAAAATTAATCTTTGCATATATATATATATAACCACATCCATGAATGAATTATTAATGGTAAAGATATAAAGAAGGCTGAAAATATGATTTAATGGCATTTATGCATACTATAAACTTACATTTCTGAGCAGAGCAATGAAACTCTATAAATTTATACGTTTTGTACATGCTCTGAATTATATGCCATGCTCTTTGAATTAAAAGATAATGGTGCTGACGGTATTACTGTCTATGCATACCAATGTGGCTGAAAATCCCTATGAGTTACTCTTAGTCTTCCCCACTAATTCTACACTAACTGGGACTAAATGAAGTGAAAAGAGGATTGGTACAGTGTGTCCTCTACAGAGAGAAAAAAGAGGGCTTTTTATGTCTGAGTCATTAAAATCTGTTGTTAGCACTGCCCTGATCTAAAGGCAGAACTTTCAAAGACTGTAATTCATTATCTCTTTGGTCTTTTAACACTGCAGTCTTTCATTAGTCCCAACAGGTGAATAATATGTTATAATATATGTGATTATCAACAGTAAATAAATGATGCTAAGAAAAAAAATAAAACCTCCTAGTAGTATCAACCATTATCAGATTTCGACTAGAGACCAGAAATTCAAGTACTTTAAATATCATATGATTCTTTCTAGAAAACAAATAGATTTTGGTTTCATTTTGGTTAATATGCAAAATATACCAGCACAGGGTCTAAAATGTCTGACAACTGGGCTGAATTGGAGAGATCTGACATTCGCTGCATATCAGTTTCAATGCTGGAACATTTATTCATTCCATATTGGTATCACAATATTTTATGCATATACTCTGGCGTATGTTGGAGGAGCCACCATCCATTGTGTGCCGCCATCATGATCCTTGCTTACTTCTGTTGTGTAGCACCCTTATGCTTTGGTAACCTGTATAACCTGTTTGGTAAACTTTTGGTAACATGTATGGTAACCTTCAATGAATAGTGAAGAAGTTGACAGTGTGTGACTTCTGAGAAATGCCATAAAAGACATTGCAGTTTCCACCCTAGCCTCATGAACTGCTCACTCTGGTTGGAAACCAGCTGCCATGTCATGAGGACACTCAAGCACCCCTGAGGAGAAGACCATATGGGAAAAAACCGAGGCCTCCAGTCAATAATCAGTACCATCCTGCCAGCTATATGAATGAGTAAATGTGGAAACAGATCCTCCAGCTTCAGTTAAATCTGTGGACAACTGCAGCTCTAGCTGACATCTTAACTGCTATTTCATAAAACAATTAGTAGAGTCAGAACTGTCCAGCTAAGCCATCCTACATTCCTGACCTAGAAAAACTAAGAGATAATATATGTTTATTTTTGTTTTTTTTTAACTTCTTTCAGTAAATATCAAATGAGAGTCTAGTTTTCTTAAGCTACTAACATTTAGGGTATTTTGTTATATGCAATAGATAAATAATATGAAGGGGATACTGATACAGTAAATTATTTCTTACTTTTTTATGAAATATCTCAAGGCAATACCTGAAAAGATTTATGCATAATCCTAAAAAGAAGCTGATGGAGTTGCATTTTCAGGCTCTTATTGATAGAAAATGGATTGTTAATCTTCTTGGTAAGAGGTGAAGTTGCTTATTTTATGTGACAAACTGAAATATTTTCTGAATCATCTTTCAGTTTTTTTTTTTTTTTTTTTTTTTTTGAGACGGAGTCTCGCTCTGTCGCCCAGGCTGGAGTGCAGTGGCGCAATCTCGGCTCACTGCAAGCTCCGCCTCCCGGGTTCACGCCATTCTCCTGCCTCAGCCTCCCGAGTAGCTGGGACTACAGGCGCCCGCTACCACGCCCGGCTAATTTTTTGTATTTTTATTAGAGACGGGGTTTCATTGTGTTAGCCAGGATGGTCTCGATCTCCTGACCTCGTGATCCGCCCGCCTCGGCCTCCCAAAGTGCTGGGATTACAGGCGTGAGCCACCGCGCCCGGCCCAGTTTGTTTTTTAATGTCTTGAAAAATAAGTCATCAAAAGCTATTTTTCTTTCACCAAGAAACCCATAATGTCTATCAACTCTAAATGAGCTAAGAGCCACATAGTTTCTATGATCAACTGTCTTCATCAAACTATATGACTTTGTATTTATTATAGTAATTTGATATAAACAGTCAAAAACAGTTCAATTCTGCAATTACAGCTGTTGATAAGAATATTCAGCTATGAAAAATCTGCAAAATAAATCAAGTTTATGAGAACAATAAGATCAGCCATTTTTCCAGGTCATTGCCTTTGACATGATATCCAGTATTTTCCATTTTATGGAAAAACAATAATTCAAAACCACGTTTAAGCATTTTAACCCCCTTTCTTGCTCCAACATCTATATTCATAGAATAAGTTTTTGAACTCCTCTTGCAATTCACTAAACATTTGTCTAAAATGATAGGTATCTGAACCAGCTGATTTTATAAAACATTTGTATTTTTAATCATCCCATAGAAAATACTGAGAGAATTCTGGCTAAATTATTTAAAGCAGGAGATTTTTAATAAATAATGGACTTGGTGTAGGAGATTGAGCTCCCAAAGTTTTGTTCTTTATAGAGGTGCCAATTATTGCCAATTTCTTCCCAGTTGCTTGTCAACAGGCAATATGAAATTTAATATATTTTTGTTGATGTCCATATACATATATATATATGTATGAAAAACAAAGTTCATTAAAGTGATAACTTTGACATCACCCAAGTCATATAGATATATGGGCAAGAACTCAAGCTCTCAACAAGTTGCTTAGGTGTATATTTTCTGATGGTATTAGATAAGGGTGCCTTTCTCTCTGAGTGGCTACTCCTTCTTGATGCAGAAGAATTTCATTATTTCCCATGGGTTTCATCAAATTTTCTTCCATTATGTGAACCTCACTTTCAAAGGTCACTTTGAAATTGCCCTTGAAGAAAGCTACAAGAAAGATACCATTTTCTAGGTTTGGTTGTATTTTTCCACTATATAGGTTATAGTCATGATTTTTTTCTTTATAGTTGGCAAAAATTTTTGCAAATTGTGTTCAAAATTTGCATGACTGGATTTTTAGTTCACTCATTTCAAAGATTACTTCAAAAGACTAAGGCTTAGGCTTACTTGTATCATGACCATAGTTAATTAAAACACATAAATAAATTTGTTTTTTTGTTTTGTTTTTAGTGATGTGGTCTTGCTCTGTTGCCCAGGCTGGAGTGCAGTGGTGTGATCATAACTCACTGCAGCCTTGAACTTCTGGGCTCAAGCAATCTTTTTGCCTCAGCATCCCAAGTAGCTAGGGCTACAGATGCACACCACTACACCCAGCTAATATTTTAAATTTTTGTAGAGACAGGGTCCAGGCTAGTCTCCAACTCCTGTCTTAAAGTGATCCTCCCTCCTTGGTCTCCCAAACTGCTGGGATTACAGGCATGAGCCCCTACTTGTGGCCACAAATAAGTTTTAAGAACATCCTATCCTGTCTCTTACCACCACTATACTAGCTGTGGCCAAAGTACGGTCACCATCTTCCTTAATGTCAGGTTTACTGTGAAAATCTTCAAAATCTTCTTTTTGTTAGTCATGACCCCATATATTTTAGGTTGCTATAAATCACACACATAATGCACTGGTTTCATAACACATTGGTTTCATTTTGTTGCTAGTAGAAAATAAAATTTAAATCCATGAAATTGTTTAAAGTTATATATAGAATGCAATAAATATTACAAATACATCTCAGAATCCTGGTCACTTTCTAACTAACTGCAGGGAGAAGTGGAAAAACCAGTAGATGGTGGCTTACAAACAAAACTTTGATCTGTCCAAAGGTGGGAAGAAGCTAAAATGATATGTGGGAGCAATATTTTTAATATAAAGTTTAAAGAACCCGGCTTATAAGTGACAAAAACATTTAAAACTCTGTGAAGTTTTCTGAGGACATCATAAGAAATGACACATTCCACAATAGGAGGAAGTCTTCAGTATTTTTTATTCCTTTTTGGACCACTGATTACTCTATAGCTAGTGCTAGTACCACTAGGTTTCTTCACAACACGAAAGTATCAAATGTTCCCATTACTAATTGCACAGAAAATGTCTCTATTCTCTAAACTTTTAAAATGACCAACAAAAAAATTCTATTGTCCCAATACAAAAATAAACTGGATTATCTTGATTTAATTAGCCCATGATAATCTTGGAAGACTGAAAAAAATCTTAAAATGTATCCTCAGACTTCTAGCAGAACACTGATAGTGAAGGAAGATGCATCATAATGTTCTAAACTTAATGTATTTGCTGATATATTTCCACACTGGCAAGTCGGTGCATCCCATTTTGAGAAGAATGAGTGTAAAATAATCCGGTGTCTTCTAGGCAGCATTGCCAGATAGACAGAACACCCAGTTAAATTTGAATATCACATTATAAACAATACAAAAGTATATTGTCAATACTGAAGGTGCTAAAAAGTTTAAAATCCCATGTACAGGTTATGAAAAGCAGCCAAGTAACTGTAAACTGATTGACCAACTCCTTTGTAGATTTAAAGTTGCCTGTGAGTTACCATGCACTTTGATGTGATGTTGAGGAACAATATGTACGGATTAGTGCATTTGCTCAACAAATGTGGATTCAGCTCCTGCAACATCTCAAGTATGCGTCTATGCATTGGGGAACCACAGTGAATGGACAGAGAAGATGCCTGCACTTATGGAACTCCCAGCCTAGCTCACAGGTAACTCACAAATAGAGAAACAAGAAATATTAGCTGGTGGGAAGTGTTAGGGTGAAAACCAAACAGTAGAGAACATAGAGCATGACCAGGAAACTGCTCCATCCTGCATGGTCAGGAAAGCTCCTGAAGGAAATGCTGCTGAAACTGAGATGACATGATGGGACAGAATCAGCCTTAAAGAGATCTGGGGACAATATTTCCAGGAAGAAGAAAGGGCTGGTATAAATGGCCTGAGCT
This sequence comes from Pan paniscus, assembly GCF_029289425.2. Taxonomy (NCBI): domain Eukaryota; kingdom Metazoa; phylum Chordata; class Mammalia; order Primates; family Hominidae; genus Pan; species Pan paniscus. The sequence goes on from NC_073258.2 coordinate 104,883,395, forward strand.
CAGTATGTTGAAGAAACAGAAGAGAGAAAAGTGCAGTGGAAATGTAATTAGCAGAGGGAAGAAAAGCCTGAAAGGCATGCAGGTGGTAGATTTATGTAGGGCAACATTTCTCAAGCATTTTGTTCTCTAGGACCTTTACACACTCTTTTTTTAAAAATTAAATTATGGCCGGGCGCGGTGGCTCACGCCTGTAATCCCAGCACTTTGGGAGGCCGAGGCGGGCGGATCACGAGGTCAGGAGATCGAGACCATCCTGGCTAACACGGTGAAACCCCGTCTCTACTAAAAATACAAAAAATTAGCCGGGCGTGGTAGCGGGCGCCTGTAGTCCCAGCTACTCGGGAGGCTGAGGCAGGAGAATGGCGTGAACCCGGGAGGCGGAGCTTGCAGTGAGCCGAGATCGCGCCACTGCACTCCAGCCTGGGCGACAGAGCGAGACTCCGTCTCAAAAAAAAAAAAAAAAAAAAAATTAAATTATATATATATAAATATACATATATAATATATAATATACAACCAAATTTTGTAATTATATAAATTATGATAAAATAATTATATAGTGTATAATTTGATAATTAATAAACTATACACATATATAATACAGATATATGTAATATATATTATAGTTTATATATTTATAAAATTATACATAAAATAATATAAAATATAATATATATTTTATAAGTATTATAAAATATAAATATAAAACATATGTAATGTGTATATTTTAAAATATAATATATAAAATATATAATGTAATATAAAACATGTAATACAATGTATATATTTATCATATATATGAATTACATATACATATATCACTTATATAAATAAATAAAAATAAAAATATATATAGTGTGCCCTTACCCCAACTTCCCCCAATGATAATATCTTACATAACCATAGTATATTTCAAAACAAAAAAATTAATTTTGGTACAATACAACTTAGATACAGACCTTATTCAGATTTTATCAGTTTGTACTTTTTTGATATATATTAAATTTTATCACGTGTAGAATTGTGTCACCCCATCACCATTGTTACAGCACTATTCTGTCACCACAAAGAAACCCCCTTGTGTTATCTTTTAATAGCCATACCTTTCATCCAATTTTAACCTCTGGCAACCACTGATGGGTTCTCTATAATTTTCTCACTTTGAAAATGTTATATGAATGCTACATTGTTATATAAGTAGGCTGCTTTTTATCTCCCCTCAGCTAAACGTCCTTGAGGTCTATCCAAGTTGCTGGTGGATTAATAGTTACTCCTCTTGAATTGCTGAGCAGAATTCCAGGTATGAATGTACCAGTTTGTTTACCCATTCATTCACTGAAGGACATTTCTGTTCCCTTTACACTCCTAAATATTGATGACTTCAAATCGCTTCTGTTTAAATGTATTATATAGACATTTTCCACGTTAGAAATTCAAACAAAGGCATGTATTTACTTATTTATTCACTTAGAAATAGCAATAACAAACCCATTGCATGTTAATAGAAATAACATAATTTTATGAAAAATACTGATATTTTCAAAATGAAAGAAGGTAAAAAGAGGGGCATTGTTTTACATTTTTGCACATCTTTTCAATGTCCAGCTTAATAGAAAACTTCTGGTTCTCATATCTCCTTCTGCATTCAATGTGTTGGGATAGTGCATGTTGCATTACCTCTGGGAAAGCCCTCTGCGTACACATGGGAGAGTGAGAGAGAAAAAGTCAATAAGGTCTTTATATTATGATGAAAAGTGTTTAGATCTATTGGACCAATGTAAAGTTCTCAAGGACTCCCAGGAATTCTTGTGTCATTGCGATTCACTGAGTTAGGGGTTTGGACGATAAAGAGGTTGGATTTTAAGGGGAAGGAAGCCCAGTGTGGAATTTTAAGCCGAAAGTGACATGCCTTTACTACCTTTTGAAAGATAGCGCCTCTGACTTCTATGTGTGTAATGAATATCTAAGGTGGCTAGTGACAGCAAAGGAGGTCTCCCCTGGCAAGAGACTGTGGTGGTTTGGACTAGAGGAGTAGCAGCAAAAACAGCAATGATGTAGTACATCTTTAGTGAGTAGAGTCTATGAGTCTTGCTGATTGAAGAAGATGTGGGAGATGAGAAGGAAAGAGGGAAAACTGGGCTAATTTACATATTTTCTACCTGAGCATTCACTGGTCTATGTAAAAAGCCTGGAGGAACAGCAAGTTTTAGGGTGAATTTTGCAAAAAAGAAGAAAGTGTGTGCATTTAATGGGACATATAAGTTTTCTTCCCCCAGCTTCTTCCAAAGCTGCTATTAAATTGATGGTACATCTTATCATCAATGACATCTTATATTTAAGAGACTACACTTCTTCTCTATTCCAATATAGCCTAAAAACAGATTAGCACTAAGTATAGATTTTAAAGGCAGTTTTATAACCAGGAATGTATAAATGTTTAATGATTCCATTTTTCCTCTCCATGTTGCTGCTACCTTAGTTAGAAATAAACATAGTCTCAATATCACCCGGTTCAGACCAAAGGATATTAACTTTAGATAAACATATCACCCAAACATTGTCATAATACTTTTTTCCCAGGTCCTCATCTTGCTCAATTCCCTTAGAGCATAATATATAAACAAAATTATTTTACTGAAGTGAAAACCGAGGCAAATGTTTAAACTCTGATGTAAATAGAGATGGCTCAGTATCAGCAACAGATAATCAGTGTCCCCTGTGTGCCAAATAATGTCCTTATTACAGATTCCAAGCTGCAGGAAAATTAGAGTCTAAGTCTTTCAAGAATAAATTATAAACATCGTTAGAATCAGTGGTCTTTAGCTTACAATGCACTGTCCATAACTCAGTTGGCTGAAAGAAAGAACAGTTCCCTCTTGTACCTAGGCTCTTAGTCTTTTTTTTTTTTTTTTTTTTGACAGAGTCTAGCTCTGTTGCCAGGCTGGAGTGCAGTGGCGCAATCTCAGCTCCCTGCAACCTCTGCCTCCCAGGTTCAAGAAGTGATTCCCCTGCCTCAGCCTCCCGAGTAGCTAGGACTACAGGTGCAGGCCACCACAACTGGCTAATTTTTTTTTTTTTTTTTTTTGAGACAGAGTCTTGCTCTTGTCAACTAGGCTGAAGTGCAGTGGTGCAATCTCAGCTTACTGCAACCTCCACCTCCCGGGTTCAAGTGATTCTCCTGCCTCGGCCTCCTGCCTCAGCCTTCCGAGTAGCTGGGATTACAGGCACCTGCCACCACGCCTGCCTAATTTTTGTAGTTTTAGTAGAGACAGGGCTTCACCATGTTGGTCAGGCTGGTCTCAATCTCCTGGCCTCATGATCCACCCGCCTCAGTCTCCCAAAGTGCTGGGATTACAGGCATGAGCCACCGAGCCACCGTGCCCAACCAGTCCTATTTTTTATTCATCTTTTCAGTATATCTGACATGTCTAAAAAACAAAATCTATTTCTAAATTATCTTCTTACGATCACACAAAATCTAAAGTCAAGCGAATGTCCCACAGATTACTGTTTGCAAGCCAATTCCTTACATTTCCCTAAACAACTATTCGGAAAGATTTTAGGTTCAGGATGCCCAGAACAATTTCTGCAATATTTTCCCTCAAACATGAAGAAACCACTTCTGTTGAAGCGTTTGGTTCATGCCTTGGTGCTGTGCCGCAAGCAGATAAGTGTTAATTACTCGTTTTAAAAAGGCCTAGAGCATTTTCATTTGGCATAACTGGCAGAGAGGCCTAGACTAGTTTGTAATAATGTCCCATGATGTGACTTTTAACATACTCTGTGGCCAGTCATACTGAACAACTTATTATTCCCTAAATAAGCCATGACCTTTCACACCTTGCACTTGATCAGTGAAATCATACTTTTCCATTTGAAGGAAGCTGAAGGCTTTATATTCTTGGTGAAGTCTTCTCTGTCTTCCTTAGAATTAATCAGTTTTCTTCAATACTTCAATTTCATCATGCTAATAAATAGTTTCTTGACTATACACAAATGACTACAGTGAGTTCCTTTAATGCAGGGTTTATGTCTGGTTTCTCTCTGTGCCACCTGCAGCTACACAAGCCCTTGTGTATGGTGGTTGCTGAGTATATTCTTAGTTAAAATACACACACACAATTTTACTGACTCACAATTATAGTTAAACAAATAATTACAAGTTTATCTGTTTATTCTGCCTTACTGAAAGGTCTCCAGAGGTGAGAATTATGTAAACCAAGTGTCTATACATACCCTGTGGAGCTCAATACATCACTTTTTTTATTGAGTGCTTAACAATTTGCTTTTAAGCACTCAATTCATCCCTTCATTCTGAGAATTTTCATTACCTAGAATAACACAAAGGTTAAACTGATGGATACATAAACACACAACATAAAAGCTTCCTGGAATATAAGAGATACCATACTTTTTAAACATGACATACCAAAATTAAAATTCTTGAGTTTAGACTTCTTGTCTGGCTATTACAACTTGGGAGGAACTTTGCCTGAGTTAACAGATACCTCCTGGGAAGGCAGATGGCTCCAGCAAGGCAGGTAACTTTGGAAGGACTCGCAAGGAACAGTGAAGAAGAAGGCAAAGATCTTCTGAACCAACAAAGGTCAACTAGATCAGACTCGCGGATTCTTTAGGCTATAAGATATCAGAACAGCCAGATTATGTTCTCAGCTGGGTAAGCACTCTTAGAACTCACTGATCCAAAATTCTTCCCTCTATACCCAGGGAGGTTCTAATGGTGCACCTGTCCATTAGCTCCTCCACATAAGCATGAACAACAAAGTGGGATGGGGGAAAAAAAAAAACTACGGGAAAAAATCCATTGAGAAGGAAAACAAAAGAATTATACTGCTTTCATCTTTAAGGACCTCCAAAAGCTAAAGTTAGAAAGGTGAGACAAATTGCCTAATTAGAAAGTGATAAACATATGAATCGTAAGTGGTAAACTGGTAAATTATGAATCAGACACTGTCTTTAAACATGAAGCAGTCAATGAACTTCAGAGTCATCAGAGAGTATTTCATGAGGAGAATAGGTTTTGAACTGGATCCTGAAATATTGAAACAATTTGGATAGGTGATAAATATCAGGGTTCCTTTGGTAGTCAGAGAATTAATTTATACTGAATTTAGAACCACATGAATTAGGAAAAAGAAGAATCTAGAGTGTATCTTCTCTCTTCTGAGGAGCACACAGAGCTTGAACCCCTAGGAGGAGGCAGTTACTGCATTACCAGTGCTGAATTCTTAAAAATAACAGTGCTAAGAGCAATTAACAGGTGACCACACAGGCTTCATTTGCTATTTACAAAGGATTACACTATTGTTTTTTTTCATGTAGGTTTGATGTTGAAAATTCCAAGTTTATACATAGCAAAAAATTAATTGTAAGAATAAAATAATAGCATATAGTACTTTAATTGTATGGGCTAGAATTTAGAGTTTACCAACGCTAATACAAGAATTATATCAATTGATCTTGATCAGCCCTCATGGAAAGTTATGATATCCACTTTACAGGATGAGGAAGTGAGTATTGCCAAGTGTCTATGGTTGGTCAGCCAAGAAAAGCACCCAGACTTGAAATCGTCTGCATTTTCTGTCACAAGATGCAGCCTTCTTAACATTAAGAAAAAATTTACCAAAAGACTGCTTTAAATAAAAGCCTCCAAGCTACATGTCAAACATAATCAATTAGTCACAACAAATTGAACACTACTTATTGATAACATACTTAAGGAAGCACAAATTGTACAGATTCTATCGGTTGACCATTGCTCCCTAGATAAAGAGATTTGAGAGCCAGTTCCCTTGCCTCAAATCAAAATAGTATAGAGTAGAACATATAACTCTCTCTTACCCCTATCAATTAATGGAGATCAACAATTAGGAGCTATTGTCCCTATCAATCAAATCTATATCATAATTGTTATAAGAGTGATTACAGTGACCTCTCTTCCTCAAAAGACAGCAATGAAAGACAGAAAAGAAATATTAATTGTATTTTCTTTTTTTTTCTCAAAACAGTTTTCTTAGAATCATATTATGACAGCAACCACAATAAAAAGCTATGAATCTTACAGAAATAGATTTTCCAATTTTAACATTTGGATTTGTTTATTCCAAGCCTATACAAAACTTCCGACAAAAATTCAGCATATATAAGATCTCTTTTAGTGCTTGGTAAATGTTAAAAATGGATGTACAGGCGGGCACAGTGGCTCATGCCTATGATCCCCGCAACTTGGAAGGCTGAGGCAGGCAGATCACTTGAGGCCAGGAGTTCAAGACCAGCCTGGCCAACACAGTGATACCCTGTCTCTACCAAAAAAAAAAAAAATACAAAAAATCAGCCAGGTGTGGTGGTGGGTGCCTGTAGTCCCAGCTACTCAGGAGGCTGAGGCAGGAGAATCACTTGTACCCAAGAGGTGGAGGTTGCAGTGAGCCGACATCACACCACTGCATTCCAGCCTGAGTGACAGAGTGAGACCCTGTCTCAAACAAACAAACAAACAAACAAACAAACAAAAAAACAACATGTACAGCAGAACAAGGCACTGTGGAAAATTATGCCATTATTTGAAAAGAAACAGGCAATAATTTTTGAAAATATAATTTTTAAGAAACATTTTACTGCAATAGAGAAATATAGCAAAATGGAATAAATTACTCTTTCTTTTTGTGTCTCACATCTGAGGCAGGTCCAGCAGCTAAGTGCCTTCCCTCAATTCTGCCTGGAATGTGCCACATTATTGATCTCCTGGGTCTTTTCCAGGAGAAGTTCCAACAGATCCTGCAGTAGTCACGGTGCCTGTGATGAAGTTTCTACTATAGCTCTAAAACAGATGTAGCAACCTGGCCTGCAAACTCATTTCTCAAAAGCCCCCTATGCAAACTACGGAGTCTTAACACTGAAATCCTAAACCATTCCCAAGGGCCTCTAAGCCAGCTAAAACAGTGTGATTTACACAGCTATACAGCTGATGCCTTAGGTCTAAGAAGAAGCATGGTAAATTAAAATAGAGTCTCTGACAGTATTTGGCTAAAACCATGCTTGCTTACATGCGTATAGGCATACTATAGAAATAGTTTCACAAATGGCTTTTCTGTTGGACATATTTAAACATTAAAATCATGTTAGTAATTGGTTTTCCTTTCTTAAAAAAAAGAAATGTTTAATATTACAGAATCAGGAATTTTTTTTCTTTTATTTTATGGGACAGATACTATAAGGTCCCTAATTTGTATTTAAGGAAGGTATGCCCCCTTCGTTCAATACATTTCAGTCCTGCAGCCCTTCTCTCTACTTCTGCATTAACCAGATAGAGCTACTGGATCAGGAAAGACTTTACCCAATGTGACTGAGCTAAGAGCCTCTGGGGTATATATTCAAAAATTGATTTACATTGTATTAACTGCAGCAACAGTGTTCTTAGATATGGCACTGAGTATTTGCAGGGAAAGGCTGACAAGCTGTCTTTAATGAGTCAGTTTTCACAGCTTGCTGCAAAGGTTCCTTAACTATGCCCTTCAATGAGGCCTAAGTGAAGACTTACTCCTTAGGAATTAGGTTTTATGTACTTTTAGAACAGAGCCTACATTGTTCCTATAATAAATAATTATAATAGCCATTATATAACTAATGGCTTTATAATCTTGATTTTGACTTGTTCCAAAATCTACACCTCATTGCAAAAATGATCTAATGTTCAGGGACTTGTAAGTGTAACAGACCATGAGGATTGAGTAAGCTGTCAGAAATAACTACAGTCATATCTATCAGAATAGAAACAAATCTGGCTGGCAATAAAGGAGAAGCTGACATTATATAAACACCCCCAGCAAATGTTAAACAAACCTCATACATGTGCCTTTCTATACATTTTCTACACATGATCCCACGTAATTGTTACATCAGCCCTATGAAGTGAGGGTGACTATTTCTAGTTTAAAGACGAAGAAACTAAAGCTTTGAGAAAAAAAGGCCCCTAAGCCATGGCTCAGAGAGCAAGGTGATGTTCCTAAGATCACATAGCTAGTGTATATCAGTGCCAAAATCTGAACCTGTGGATATCTGACTCCAAAGACAAGGATTTTTCAGCTACATCATGTGGTCTCCCAATTTGTTCTGTAGCTTCTTCATATGCCTAAATTGGCTTATGATTACTGCTTACCAGGGAACAGCTATGTGTTCTGGGCTTATTAACTCATTAAATCCTCAGAAGAAATTCATGGAAGAGGTAATTTTATTATTCTTATTTTACAGAAGACAAAAGAAACGTGTCTGTGATCGCATCCAGCAGAACAACCGAGGACCCACTCCCTCACCCTCTGCGCTATCTCAAATCTCTACATACGACAATAGCAAAACAGACTGCAAATATGACCCACTGCTTTTACAATGTTAAAATCAACTGAAACGATATTCTGACAACAGCTTTTCTCACAGATTACTAGACATCTCTGCCAAAGGAAATTAAAACATGTCTCCAGAAAAAAATCAGGACTAATTCTGATCTTCTTGAAAGAAACTATTATATATTATATAGAGTCATATCATGGGCACGTGGATAAGTAATTATCATAATTTTGAGAAATATAAAGCCTCTTTTAAAAAAGGTGCACAAATGATGTGGCTTATCTGACATAGGAGTCAATGTGATGGACTTACATAAACAGAAGAAAATCAGTAGTGATTACCCAGAAGAAAATAGAATATGATCATCTTGGGATTTTCAACATTTGTCCTGCATGCTTATTCCATCTCATATTTTTATGATTGATCCAAGTAAAGAATGAGTCACTCCATAGGGGGGCTGAGAACATGCCAGGTCGAAGATTTTCCTGTGACATTAAACAATAGCTTAGAAAAAGCAAATAGATTCTACTACAAAATTATAAAGCAGCTAGAGTTTGCATGGTTCTTTTCCCACTCACTGAGTGACTCTTTTCACCACTTTGTGGTCCCCCAGCTCCTGGGTGCAGGCATTCATCTTGTTTTCAACTAGCTGAAACCTAAATGATTTTAAGTTTCACAAGCTAGCAGCCCTTCTAGGAGAATTTGATTTTTCACTGGGAATTCTGGATGGTTTCAAGATGAAAAGTTACATTTTACTGATCAAATTCTAGAGAAAAGTGATGGGGGGAGGTGATGGGAGATTTGAATCATCCTACATGGGGCAGCTCTGGAAGGGTCAGTGCACACACACACACACACGCACACACATACACACACACTATCACACCAATTGAGTGCTCTGTCTCTATTGAAAAGACACATTTTCCCCAGCTATGTGTTTTCAGATTGAATACCTTGGAGCCAAGGGGTTCCTCTAGGCCTACCCCTACAGTATAGAGAAAACTGAGTGGGCAAACTTCTGCTCCTCCTCGCTTGTCTTCAAACAGAACTTCTCTTCCTTTATTGGTTTGATTTATCAAAGTTCTGTGGAATAGTTCTCAAATGTGTACACTTCCCACAATTTCCTTCTAAGTTTGCTCTTTCCTCCCTCATACTTTTCAAACCCACTCACTCCCTCACTCCCTCACTTTTAGCCAATGACTCTAATTTTCTCTTTACTGAGAAAACAGAATCTATGCGGCTTTAACTCCCTCTTCAAATAACATCTCCAAAACACAGAATGTCATGGGCTCCACCCACCTTCTCCTTCTCCTTTCCTAACAAAGGCCATTCCCTCGCATGCTTCTGAATCCCACTCTTTGGCTTTGCAAGGTCTTTGATTTTCTGTTCATCCTCTCTCTTTCTGATCTAGTATCTCCAATCATTAAAAAAAAAAAATCCTCTTAACCTCACAACCTTCTCCAGCTATTGCCCAATATCTCAATTCCTTTTCAGAGAAAAAAGTCTTTAAAGACTTGCTTACATGTGCTGCCTGCCTTATCATTCCACATTCATTCTTCACCTGACTCTACTCTTGCTTCAGCCTCCGCCACTCCACCAACTTCTCTTATCTTAAACCTTAAACAATCTTCGTGTTGCTCCATCTGATTGAACATGCTTTGCCTCTTAAATTACCAGCCGTCTCAGCAGTGCTTGGCACAATAGCCACCTCTCTATCTTGATACCCTAGCTTTCGTGGCCATCGTATCAGCACATCTTCTTGATTTTCCTGCAGTCTTTCCTGGCCTCCTCCTACCCTCCTTCAGCAACAGCTGCTGGCCCTTCCTCCTCTAACTCGATCCTCAAAGTTGGAATTCCTTGGGGATCAATCCTGCCCCCAACCCCACTTCTTCTTTTCTCTTTGCATACAAGTCTCCACAGGTCTTCTCATCCATAAAATATAATTTATATGCCTCAAAATGCCAAAATGTATATCTGAGCATCAAAATCATATATCCAAAAACCTACTTGAGATGCAAGCATCTCAAACTTCACTTTTCTAAAATCAAACTCCCCACCTCCATCCTCAAAGTTTGTCTTCCTTTTCAGAAAATAGTATTATTATCTACCCAGCTGCCCAGGACAAAAAAAATTAGTGCTCAATCTTGAAGTACCCTTCATCTAATCATTTGACAAGTTCCATTCATTCTGTTATCTATAACTATACACGTATATACAAACACACATAGTCAGTTTTTTCTCCAACTGCCCTGCCAAAATGTTAGCCATGGCATCATCCCATACATTGACAAATGCAACAGTCTCCAAGCTAGTTTCCCCAAGCACTTTTTCTCCCTCCAACCCACATTGCCAAGTAAAATTCTTAAGACATGTATCAGGTCTTGATCCTCTCTTTTTTAAAAGCCTTGATGTCTTTCAACTCAATTCAAAGCAAAAACTCATAAAAATGCCCACAAAACTTTGCATGATGTGACCCCTGCTAGGTTTCCAACCCTGCTTCCAGTTCACGATGTAGCAATCACACTGGTCTCCTTCCAGTTACTCAAAGGCATCAAGATCTTTTCTGCCTAAACTTTTTTTTCCTGGTAGGTGCCTGTATATGGACGTATCTTCCCTTCTCTCTTACCTTATTCACCTCCACTTACCCTTCAGATCTCAGTTTAAATATTATATCTCAGATTCCTTCTCTGATCACCTACCAAACCTCAATTAGAATGCCCAGTATTCTTCCCTTATTGAAATATATTTATTTGTTTGTTTGTTTGTTCTCTCTTCACTCTTTAGTGTCACCCAACTAAACTATAATCTCCATAATGGAAAGAGTTTGACGTTTTTTTTTCAATACTGTATATGCAGCACTTAGCACAGTGCACACAATACACCTAAGAATTACATATAACTTAATAAACAAACAATATTTTGATTATTGAAAACCACTCATTCCACTGAAGTAGGCAGCTCTCTCAGCCCTAATCTGGGTTCCATAAGTAGGAGGCTGGAGGGAGACTAACAAGCTCCTGCTTTCAGTCACCACAAGACCCTGCCATCCACACCTAAAATTCTCCTCATAAAATCAGTTTCCTGTCACACAGTCCTTACTGTCTTAGAGACAAAAAAATGGTAAAAAGAAAATGAGAGAAGAAGGAGGAGGGAGGGAAAGGAAAGAGAAAGACTTATTTTTTGGAGATGAAGCACATTCGATATGTAAGAAGTATTCTTACCATTTTCCTTTAAGATTTAGTCTATAAAACATGCTCCATAGAAAAGTCTATCATCTCTGTAATGAACACTTGCGCATGCAATCTCCGTTACTGTTAGTGTTTGGAAAGGCCAAATATACAGCTCCAATCCTGAGAAGGATGCATCCTACAAACTCTAATATCCTATTTATCTTTTCATATATTTCACACTAGAAATGAAATCCCTCTTACTGATATATGAGGAGATAAAAATGTGAGTTAGCTATATTAGTTCTGAAGCAGATTATTCCACAGCCTGTACTTTGAAACAATAACTCACTCAATACTCCCCCAGTGGCAAGGAAGAATTAATACAATCTGCAGATGTGCCTAAACATATTCCCAAGGGAATTACTTAGGCACTTGGAGAATCTGGTATTAAGTTCTGAATCTCTTGTTATTATTGCAGTAAAATTTTCTGCAATGTCTTCATTGAAAGACATTAATTTTAATCTAAAAATATCAATTGAAGTTTATGAGCTGCAATTTTATTTTTCTCAAAGGAATTATTCAAGGATCCATATGTCCAATAGCTGTTTTATTTTCCTGCAAAAAAAAAAAAACTACAAAAAAGTAGCTCTCTTATGTATAGCTATTACAACATGGCTAACAATTATTTAGGTATTGGTCAAAATATTAGGAATTCTGGAAAAAAAACAGCAAATAGGAAGCATTGCATTCACTGTATAATTTAAAGCCAAGTATTAATGCAAAATAAGAGCTGTGTATGGTATATTTTATTCAACTCTTGATTTCATCCTAGAAGGAAGAAAGACAACGAACAAATTAGAATTATTAGTAATCCCCAAATTCCCTTTCTTCATTCAGCAAACATTTTTAGACTTCACTAAACACAAGGCACTCAGAGTGACAGAGGATGCACAGAAGATTTACAGGTTCCTTCATTCATTATGTAGTATACATACAATCATTCTAAGAGTATCTCTGTTACAGGTGTCTTATTACATAGGGGTTTCTGGAATAACTGACTAAGTTGCCTCATGAGTGGTCAATATTTGATAACTTGGACAACAAATCAGGGTATTATTTGTAACTAGGCACACAACTGTATAAAGGACTGGTGTAGAATGTAAATTTGAAAGAAGATATCAATGGTACAATTTTATCCAATGGTGTAAAGCTCCTTCTCCAAAGGGTATAAAACTGAAGTTGTGCTAAGGAGTAGTGATGTGGCCAGACTGGTTACAAGGAGATGGATTATATGGTTAGGCCTTGAATAATCACAAATTCACTTATGTGAGGTCACTATTTATTACCTCTTATCTCAACACAGCTTTTCATACTAAATAGTTTTATTCTTCAACAAGTCAGGCCTTATAGTACTTCTGGACATTATCACTCCACGACTGTTGAAAGAGAGAGTAAACGAGGTCAAGAGGTTTGCCCCAGACCTCTGCACGAATCCCCAGACCTTAGCAAGAGCTGCACACTCAACAGGGCAGTTGCTATTTTGCGCAGTGCTAACATGATAAACTCACATGCTTTCAAAATCAAGTAATAAGAATAGCAGGCCATGCACTCTACCAAACACTTCATATGTATTGGGACATTTATTAGGGTGTTCATATATCGATAGATTTTAGACCACAGAAATTACAAAGAAAATTTTATTTTTTCCAAGAAGCATGATTTGTCACATATACAAGGATTTCCAATCCTTTACAACGCAGTAGTCAGATATGAGCATTTTCATACTAACTAGAAACTGAACCTTTATATTCCTCTGTTCTTAAGGTTCATCTGTGACAAGGAAATAATAGCACCTACCAGTTGGGGTTGCTGATAAAAGAACATGAGCATCTAGAACAATGCCTGACATACATGAGGTGCTCCGTAAGTGGTTAGGATCCAGCCCTCAAATGGTTCCCAGATGCTAATGTTATACAGAGATTATATTGACACTTTAAGAGATAATAATAACTTATATTTGTAGTATATGAATTGCCTTCTGCAGTTGTGCTAAGTGCTTTACACAGATTTTTCTAACAATCCCCGCACCAACTCTATGAAGAAGATGCAGCTGTTATCCTCCTTTTACAAATGAAGAAATGGAGGCTTAGTGGTAATAATTAATCTGTCCAACTACTTAACAAATGGGCTTTGACATGTCCTGTCAGTCTGAATCCTGTTTTCACTTTAAACGCCAACTATACTGCTTCCCTTAAGCACAAATCATTTTTAGTGGGGCCTAAATTTTAATTCTACGGCAAATTTCAGATACTTAAAATGGTTGTTCTATTACCTTAAGAGGAAAACTGCAACTGTCCTCTCCAAAAGCCCTGAATACTTTGAATAAAAATCACTTTCAATCATTAGAAAAGAGGATTTCCTCCGTGAAATGCCACAACAAATAGTACTTTGCCTGAAAACATTTCAATAATTGTTGAGATGGGTTCTCAACTTCTACATGAAAACAGGCCATTTCAATCATATAATTTGTTTGAACTTGTAACAAATATGAAAGTATCCACATGGTGCCTACTATGTGTATGACTCAGGGCGAGGCATTTATTTGGTGAGAGAAAGGCAAAGATTAGACACCACAGCTACCCTGGTTCAACCCTCCTACCTATTTGCTGGGCTTGAGGCTCTGTAAGATGCCAAGAAACCTGGGCTTTCCAGAATAGATGAAAGCAAAAGGAAGAAGAGGAAGAGAAATACAAGGTGTCTGTGGTAAGGGGGATGTTTGCTTTACTTTACATTTGTAGTTGCTCCCATAAGAAGTATTTGCTAATCCAAAGCAGGCTAAGAGGTTTCAAATCATATATAGAGAGGGGAAATATTTTCCTTCTGTTTTTCTTTTTTTTTTGAGACAGGGTCTCCCTCTGTCACCCAGGCCATACAGCAGTGCTGCAATTATGGCACAATGCATGCAGCCTCAACCTCCCAGCCTCAAGTGATCCTCCTGCCTCAGCCTCCTGAGTAGCTTGGACCACAGGTATGTGCTGCCATGCCCAGCTAATTTTTAATTTTTAATTTTTTTTGTAGGGATGGGGTCTGGCTATGTTGCACAGGCTGGTCTCAAATTTCTTGGCTTAAGTGATATTACCACCTCGGTCTCCCAAAGTGTGAGTCACTACATCTAGCCTCTTCTGTTTTTCTTATTTGTATTCGCTAAATACAAAAAGGAAGAAAAATGCACAATGTTATACAGAACTGGGCAAGCCACAAAAAATACAAACTCTGTTCAGGGAGATCCTTGCCTTATCTTTGAGAAGGTAGGTGAAACTTCTTATATACATTGAGCAGGTTTTAAAAATCACCTTCTTAGTTAAAGCAGCAGGAAGACACTAACAATGAAATAAAAGAATAATATCTAACATTCACTGACTGCTTTCTCAGAGCCAGTTCTCATGATAACACTAGGAGGCGAATGTGTTAGTATGTTTATTTCACAGAAGAGACTGAGAAGGAGCTCTATCAATTTGAGCAAGCACTACCCAGCTAATCATCAGCAGAGCCAAAATTTGAATCCAGGCAGTCTTGACAGTAGGAAGGACCAGCATTGTGTTTTAGTTATGCAGTGCTCTAAAAATTTGTCCTTCATAATAAAAGTTTCAAAGTTTAGATATCTATCCTAAATAATTTCTAGTTTTTCCCAATAAATTACTAAATTACTGTTATGATGAAATATGAACATTTTCCTGTTGGGTGAGGTGGTTCACACTTGTAATCCCAGCATTTTGGGAGGACAAGGCAGGCGGATCGTTTGAGCCCAGTAGTACTAGACCAGCCTGGGCAACATGGTGAAATGCTGTCTCTACAAAAAATTAGCCAGGTGTGGTGGCACATGCCTGTAGTCCTAGCTACTCTGGAGGCTAAGGTGGGAGAATCACTTGATCCTAGGAGGCAGAGGTGGCAGTGAGCCCAGATTGCACCACTACACTGCAGCCTGGGCAACAGAGTGAAAACTGTTTCAAAAACAATAATAATAATAATAAATCAAACCAAAAAAATGGAATATATCTCATCTTCCTGCCTTGAAAAAAACTCAAATTGCTTCATTTACTATTCTAAAATTTTGGTTAAATCAAATTAAATCTTTATAATTATTAAAAAATGAAACTATTTGCAATTCTAGTATTTAATACTTATCCAATTGCTAATATAGATATCACCCTTCGTGCATGTTATGTCTAAGCTCGTACATGCATTTTTAAGAATAACACGGATTGCTTTAATCTGCAAAATGCTAATGGGTATATTTTGAATACCACACTAGTTCATTAATACCTCTCAACCCACAAATTGGAACATAAAGAGAAGCCAGAAAATACATGTTCACAATTAATGAAGAGCAATTTTTTTTTAATGCAAAAGTCGACTACATGCATGATGCCTAACAAAAAGGAATGGAAGGGTTAATCTTTTCCCTTAAGCATTTCCACCACTTGAATCCTCAGGAGCACTGTCCCTTTGCCAGAGGCAGCCCACACACCTCTGGTCATTGAACCTTTGCCAGAGGCAGCCTACACACCTCTGGTCATTGAAATGTGGATGCCCTGAAGAAGAATCAAATAGACGCAATAAAAAATGATAAAGGGGATATCACCACCAATCCCACAGAAATACAAACTACCATCAGAGAACACTATAAACACCTCTACGCAAATAAACTAGAAAATCTAGAAGAAATGGATAAATTACTCGATACATACACCCTCCCAAGACTAAATCAGGAAGAAGTTGAATCTCTGAATAGAACAATAACAGGCTCTGAAATTGAGGCAATAATTAATAGCTTACCAACCAAAAAAAGTCCAGGACCAGATGGATTCACAGCTGAATTCTACCAGAGGTACAAGGAGCAGCTGGTACCATTCCTTCTGAAACTATTCCAATCAATAGAAAAAGAGGGAATCCTCCCTAACTCATTTTATGAGGCCAGCATCATCCTGATACCAAAGCCTGGCAGAGACACAACAAAAAAAGAGAATCTTAGACCAATATCCCTGATGAACATCGATGCAAAAATCCTCAATAAAATACTGGCAAACCGAATCCAGCAGCACAACAAAAAGCTTATCCACCATGATCAAGTGGGCTTCATCCCTGGGATGCAAGGCTGGTTCAACATACGCAAATCAATAAACATTATCCAGCATATAAACACAACCAATGACAAAAACCACATGATTATCTCAATACATGCAGAAAAGGCTTTTGACAAAATTCAACAAACCTTCATGCTAAAAACTCTCAATAAATTAGGTATCGATGGGATGTATCTCAAAATAATAAGAGCTATCTATGACAAACCCACAGCCAATATCATACTGAATGGGCAAAAACTGGAAGCATTCCCTTTGAAAACTGGCACAAGACAGGGATGTCCTCTCTCACCACTCCTATTCAACATAGTGTCGGAAGTTCTGGCCAGGGAAATCAGGCAGGAGAAGGAAATAAAGGGTATTCAATTAGGAAAAGAGGAAGTCAAATTGTCCCTCTTTGCAGATGACATGATTGTATATCTAGAAAACCCCACTGTCTCACCCCAAAATCTCCTCAAGCTGATAGGCAACCTCAGGAAAGTCTCAGGATGCAAAAATCAATGTGCAAAAATCACAAGCATTTTTACACACCAATAATAGACACAGAGAGCCAAATCATGAGTGAACTTCCATTGACAATTGCTTCAAAGAGAATAAAATACCTAGGAATCCAACTTACAAGGGACGTGAAGGACCTCTTCAAGGAGAACTACAAACCACTGCTCAATGAAATAAAAGAGGATACAAACAAATGGAAGAATCGATATCATGAAAATGGCCATACTGCCCAAGGTAATTTATAGATTCAGTGCCATCCCCATCAAGCTACCAATGACTTTCTTCACAGAATTGGAAAAAACTACTTTAAAGTTCATATGGAAGCAAAAAAGAGCCCTCATCGCCAAATCAATCCTAAGCCAAAAGAACAAAGCTGGGGGCAGCATGCTACCTGACTTCAAACTATACTACAAGGCTACAGTAACCAAAACAGCATGGTACTGGTACCAAAACAGAGATATAGACCAATGGAACAGAACAGAGCCCTCAGAAATAATGCCGTGTATCTACAACTATCTGATCTTTGACAAACCTGAGAAAAACAAGAAATAGGGAAAGGATTCCCTATTTAATAAATGGTCCTGGGAAAACTGGCTAGCCATATGTAGAAAACTGAAACTGGATCCCTTCCTTACACCTTATACAAAAATTAATTCAAGATGGATTAAAGACTTAAATGTTAGACCTAAAACCATAAAAACCCTAGAAGAAAACCTAGGCAATACCATTCAGGACATAGGCATGGGCAAGGACTTCATGTCTAAAACACCAAAAGCAATGGCAACAAAAGCCAAAACTGACAAATGGGATCTAATTAAACTAAAGAGCTTCTGCATGGCAAAAGAAACTACCATAAGAGAGAACAGGCAACCTACAGAATGGGAAAACATTTTTGCAATCTACTCATCTGACAAAGGGCTAATATCTACAATTAACTCAAACAAATTTACAAGAAAAAAAACAAACAACCCCATCAAAAAGTGGGCAAAGGATATGAACAGACACTTCTCAAAAGAAGACATTTATGCAGCCAAAAAACACATGAAAATATGCTCATCATCACTGGCTATCAGAGAAATGCAAATCAAAACCACAATGAAATACCATCTCACACCAGTTAGAATGGTGATCATTAAAAAGTCAGGAAACAACAGGTGCTGGAGAGGATGTGGAGAAATAGGAACACTTTTACACTGTTGGTGGGACTGTAAACTAGTTCAACCATTGTGGAAGTCAGTGTGGCGATTCCTCAAGGATCTAGAACTAGAAATACCATTTGACCCAGCCATTCCATTACTGGGTATATACCCAAAGGATTATAAATCATGCTGCTATAAAGACACATGCACACGTATGTTTATTGCAGCACTATTCACAACAGCAAAGACTTGGAACCAAGCCAAATGTCCATCAGTGATAGACTGGATTAAGAAAATGTGGCACATGTACACCATGGAATACTATGCAGCCATAAAAAAGGATGATTTCATGTCCTTTGTAGGGACATGGATGAAGCTGGAAACCATCATGCTCAGCAAACTATTGCAAGGACAAAAAACCAAACACTGTGTGTTCTCAGTCATAGGTGGGAAATGAACAATGAGAATGGACACAGGAAGGGGAACATCACACACTGGGGCCTGTTGTGGGGTTGGGGGAGGGGGGAGGGATAGCATTAGGAGATATACCTAATGTTAAATGACGAGTTAATGGGGACAGCACACCAACAAGGCACATGTATACATATGTAACAAACCTGCACATTGTGCACATGTACCCTACACTACAAAGCTTCAAATCCCTATTCCCCCATATATTGGTCACATGGCCACAAACAAGTCACTTACCATTTCTGTGACTTAGTTTTCCCCATTTGTAAAGTGGCAATACTAATAATTTCCACCTCATAGAGTTGTTTTATGATGATTAAATGAGTTAATACGTGAAGTACTGAGGTGAGTTCTGGCTTACTACAAGGGCTATCTAAATGTTACCTTTTTATTTTTATAAGTATAACCAAAATCTCTTGTATGTTTTTTCCTCAGTCTCCTCTGTATGTCCATTATAACCCTATTTGTGTGTATCCACTTATACCTAAATCTTTCACCTGAACATATTTCTTTCCCCTTCTCAATGAGCAAAATATTCAAATAAAAACAGACAATTATGTGTGTGTATATATATATATATGTGAATATATGCTTATATCTAAATATATATGGAAGGATCTACCCAATATTGTGAAAATATTACATGCACACATATACAGTCATAAACTGCATAACAACCATTTGGTCAAGGATGGATGTCATACAGGATTGTGGCCCCATCAAATTATATTGGAGCTGAAAATATCCTATTGCCTAAAGATACTGCAGCCATCCTAACATCATAGTGCAATGCATTACTTACATGTTTGTGGTGAAGCTGGTGTAAGCAAACTTACTCTACTGCCAGTCATAAAAAAAGTATAGCACATACAATGGGGTGCATTACATAGTACTTGATAATAATTATAAATGACTATGTAACTGGTTTACTTATTTACTATATTATCATTATTTTAGAGTGTATTCCTTCTACTTATATTTTTTTTAAAGTTAACTGTAAAACAGCCTTAGGCAGGTCCTTCAAGGGGTATTCCAGAAAAAGATACGGAGATGACAGCTCTATGAGTGTTAGGGCCCCAAAGACCTTCCAGTGCAACAAGATGCAGAGGTGGAAGACACTGAATATTGATGATCCTGACCCTGTGCAGGCCTAAGCTAATATGTTCAATTGTGTCTTAGTTTTTAACAAAAAATAAATAAAAATGAAAGAAAAATTTAAAAATAGAAATAAAGCATATAGAATGAGGATCTAAAAAAGGAAATATTTTTGTACAGCTGTATAATGTGTTTGTGTTTTAAGCTATTTTAAGTTATTGCAAAAGGGTCAAAAAGTTTAAAAGATGACAAAAAGTTAGCATCAGCTAATTTTGATTTGTTATTGAAGTAAAAATATTTTTATAAATTTAGTATAGGCTAAGTGTACAGTGTTTATAAAGTCTATATAGTGTACAGTAATGTTCTAGACCTTCACTTTCACTTACCAATCACTTACTGACACCCAGGGCAACTTCCAGTCCTGCAAACTCTGCTCATGGTAAGTGTCTAATACAGGGGTAACCATTGTATATCTTTTACAATATATTTTTATTATACCTCTCCTATGTTTAGATACACAAATACATAACATTGTGTTACAACTGCCCACAGTATTTAGTAGAATAACTTGCTGTACAGGTTTGTAGCCTAGGACCAAAGCTACAAACCATCTATAGCTTAGGCATGTAGTAGGCTGCACCATCTAAGTTTGTGTGAGTAAATTCTATTATGTTCACACAATGACGAAACCACCTAATATTCTCACCGAGAAAATGCCTATATTTCTGACAACGTATCCCCATTGTTGAGTGATTCATGATTGTACACAGAAACTTCTCTGAAGAAGATTCTAAGTCTCTGAATACTACCTATCACCAGAAACAGGTGGTAATATTCACAACTACCTTGTGAAACAGCTGTTTGTTACCTCAAACACTGATACCATATGCAAATTTACACATATCTATGGGAACGCTACATAGGAGAACTCTTATTTTTCACCAATAAGGACTTTGTTCTTGTTGCTCACCATGTATACCAGCATCATAAAAGATGAAATGAAATGCAAATAGGTAACATTTAAGTGAAACTTATGTGCCACTGTGTTAAGCACTTTACAGACATTACTCATATAAGTAACCCCATTAATGGGGGATCCGTGATTATCATTTCACAGAATGAGGAGACAGATGAAGATCACCCAGACAGTAACTTGCCCAGGATCACACAGAGGTAACAGCTGGTATGGTTTTGACCTCAGGTCTCTGATTGGAATCTTCTGCTCCATTTGTAGCTGAGCAAGAAGGAGGGAAGAGCTAAAATTATGCCCCAAAATTCCAGTCTTTATTATAGTACACACAGTTCATTGTATCATGTTTTGTTAACAACTAGTGTTCTCAAATTACACGAACTAACCAAGTCGCAGGCACAAATAAAATGCCTGCTAGATAAAGTCACCTCACTTAGATGAAGGCATTAAAGTTGAGAGCAAACTATGGAGAAAAAAAAAATAAACCATGTTTACATGGGTAAGAAAAAGCATTTGGTCAGTTATTTATCTAACTCACATAAGACTAAAAGAAAAAAGGATATTTGTATCTCCAATTATTTAAACCGTCTGGTTGTATATGCTTTCATATTTTCCAAACGCTTATTCAGCTTTACGTGACATTTTTCTCGGTGTGGAGTTAGTAATATTCTGTATAGAGGTGATGGCTCATGTAGTTCAGCTGTGAAAGCCATAATTTCCAAAATGACAGTAGGAAAATAATGTCTCATGGAGATAAAGGAAACTGACAATAAAAATGGAAGAAGTACAAAAACTGCCATGTAAAATAATTCCTGGAAATTTTTGAAAGTTTTGCTGGAAAACTTTTTTTGAAAGTTTTGCTGGAAAAGACTACATACTTCTCCAAAAGAAAAGTAAACTTCTAGGTGTTATGTGTAAGTAGATATTAGTATTATCATGAATTATGAAGAAAAACCACTTGCATTTGAGACAGGTCTACAAAGAAATCCAGAATGGCATGTGTAGTTGTCCAAATAAGCATAGTGTTTACAAAAGAGTTACTTTAGAAGTATTGTTAAATCTTCATTTAAAAAAATTAAACCAGCACCACAGGGAGTTTAGGTAATACATATATTAGAAACTTATATTTCTGAACTGAGGAGCAGAGTAAATCATTGGTAGATGACTTAAAAGAATTCTAACCATAATTAATAAACTATGTAATCTCAAACCTCCATGCAGGACAGTTGTAAACAAGATGAGGTAATTCCAATTTTCAGCACTCTGGCAGTATTTGTTTGCAAAATTCCTCATGAACCCACTAATTGATAGCATATGTTCACATTTTTTTAGCTCTGAGGAATGATAACAACCACAAAGAAGTATAGCCAAACTAATACCATAAGACATAGTTAATTTTTTCAGAGACAAGATTACTACCTGTGCATCAGCATAACTTCCAAACAGTGATAGCAAAAACTTCTGTTTGTGTTTCTAAAAATAGGCATCATTGATATTAACACTGATCCTATGCCAAAACCATCTTGGGCGAGATGCTGGAACTGACGCACAAAGACAAAAAGTCCACATTCATTCAATTATTCAGAAAGCACAGATTGCCCATTCTGTGCAAGGAACTTTGTTGTATACAGGAAGCTAAACAAAGACTATTAGTTCCAGGCCTTTAGAAAACTTGAAGACTAGCAG
Source organism: Pan paniscus (assembly GCF_029289425.2). Taxonomy (NCBI): domain Eukaryota; kingdom Metazoa; phylum Chordata; class Mammalia; order Primates; family Hominidae; genus Pan; species Pan paniscus. The sequence goes on from NC_073258.2 coordinate 104,905,926, forward strand.
TAGAGATGAAGCAAGTCCTCCTCATTAGAAATTACGGTGGCCAGAATTCCATATGATCCTCAGTGACCCACGCCTTTGTATGATGCCTTTTTTTTTTTTTCAAGTCAGAATCTCACTCTGTTGCCCAGGTTGGAGTGCCGTGGCATGATCTCGGCTCATTGCAACCTCTGCTTCCCGAGTTCAAGCAATTTGCCCACCTTAGCCTCGCAAGTAGCTGGGACTACAGGTGTGTGCCACCACGCCTGGCTAATTTTTGTGTTTTCAGTAGAGATGGGGGTTTCACCATGTTGCCCAGGCTGGTCTTAAACTCCTGACCTCAAGTGATCCTTCTGCCTCAGGCTCCCAAAGTGCTGGGATTAGAGGCGTGAGCTACCACGCCCGGCCAATGCCCTCTTCTGAATGTAGGCAGGACTCTGAAGATGAGACCACTTCCATGATTAGAATATAAAATGTGACAAAGGTTAAAAAACATTGTGATGTAATTAAAGTCCCTAATCAATTGAGTTTGAGTTCATCAGAAGGGAGATTATCCCCAAAGAGACCGAATCACATGTGCCCTTTAAAAGAGGGTCGATCTATAGGTAATAAACAAGAAGCATCAAGGATACTCTCTTGTTAGTCTTAAAGAAGCAAACTGCCATGTTAGAGAGGAGGTTATATGGCACGCGATGCTGGATGACCTCTGAGAGCTGAGGACCTCATCCTGTAACCACAAAGAACTGAATCCAACAAACAGTGAGCTTAAAAGAGGACTTCAAGCCACAGATGGTGGCAGCTCCTGCTGACACCTTCATCAGAATTTGAGTAGAAGACCCCCTAAATTGTGCCTGGATTTCTGAGTCACCAAATCTGTGAGATAATAAATGTGTTGTTTTAAGCTGGTAAATTTGTGATATTAATATTTCTTAAAAACAGTAAATGAATACAAAAGTCAGTGTAAACTAAAATTCCATAGTAGAGATGAAGTCCTGTGAATTTTAGGGAGAATATGACACTGTTTTTCACCAATAACAAAATTCACTACTAGTGGAGTAAAGAACTCTGGAGTAAGACTTAGAGCTGTGTGACTTTTGGCAAGTAATTCAACCTCTTTTTGCCTCAGTTTCTTCACATACAAAATGGGAATGATTTTATTATTTGTGAGGGTTCAGTGAAAGAATACATTTCTAATGCTCAGTTCAGTTGCTGTCACATGGTAAGCTCCATATAATATTATTATTAATGTCATTGCTATTGCTAACATAATTACTACCATCATTAATTTAACTAAGAGAAACATGTCCGTATCATCAGCTACATACATAATGCTTTGCCTAGGCTGAAAAATAAATAAATAAATAAGATAGAAATATTAAATGGACTTACAGAGATTGCAGATGATTGCGAGTTTGCAATCAACAAGGCTTTTAAATCATTCACTCATTTTAAAAGACCCCTTCAAATAGTTTTCATTACAATGCCCAGGGCAGGTAATTCAAAGAAAGAGGTCTTGGTGCTTAAGATAAGACACCAAAAGCAATAGCAACAAAAGCCAAAATTGAAAAATGGGATCTAATTAAACTAAAGAGCTTCTGCACAGCAAAAGAAACTACCATCAGAGTGAATAGGCAACCTACAGAATGGGAAAACATTTTTGCAATCTACTCATCTGACAAAAGGCTAATATCCAGAATCTACAAAGAACTCAAACAAATTTATAAGAAAAAAAAAACCCATCAAAAAGTGGGCGAAGGATATGAACAGACACTTCTCAAAAGAAGACATTTATGCAGCCAAAAGACACATGAAAAAGTGCTCATCATCACTGGCTATCAGAGAAATGCAAATCAAAACCACAATGAGATACCATCTCACACCAGTTAGAATGGCGATCATTAAAAAGTCAGGAAACAACAGGTGCTGGAGAGGATGTGGAGAAATAGGAACACTTTTACACTGTTGGTGGGACTGTAAACTAGTTCAACCACTGTAGAAGACAGTGTGGTGATTCCTCAAGGATCTAGAACTAGAAATACCATTTGACCCAACCATTCCATTACTGGGTATATACCCAAAGGATTATAAATCATGCTGCTATAAAGGCACATGCACACGTGTGTTTATTGCAGCACTATTCACAACAGCAAAGACTTGGAACCAACCCAAATGTCCATCGATGATAGACTGGATTAAGAAAATGTAGCACATATACACCATGGAATACTATGCAGCTATAAGAAAGGATGAGTTCATGTCCTTTGTAGGGACATGGATGAAGCTGGAAAACATCATTCTCAGCAAACTATTGCAAGAACAAAAAAGCAAACACCGCATGTTCTCACTCACAGGTGGGAATTGAACAATGAGAACACTTGGACACAGGAAGGGGGACATCACACATCGGGGCCTGTTGTGGGGTGGAGGGAGGGGGAGGGATAGCATTAGGAGATATACCTAATGTAAATGACGAATTAATGGGTGCAGCACACCAACATGGCACATGTATACATATGTAACAAACCTGCACGATGTGCACATGCACCCTAGAACTTAAAGTATAATCAAAAAAAAAGAATGCATAACTAACATCATGTAGTACAAAGAACACAAGTGAAAGTTTAGAAAAATCAGGCTTGAGCCCTGTGTCAGACACCCACTTGCTGTGTGATTCGAGATGTTTCTTTACTTTTCTAAGCCTCAGTCTCTTCATCCATAAGTTAGGCACAATAATAGATACTTCATCGGGTTACTGAAGTGATCAAATGAGATGATGTGACCCTTGGACCATATTTTCCCATCAATAAATGCTATTGATGTATGCTAAAACAAAGTCTTTTTGGATCAAAATTTAGCAACATCTATTAAATTTTAATACTGTACGTAGGCTTTATCTCATCATTTTACTTCTAGGTGTATCTGTTAGAGATACTGCAATATTTGCACAAAGAATATACAAGAATATTTGTTGCAATTTGTAATAATGAAAGACTGGAATCCCCTAATGTCCATACACATGACAATGTCAAAATAAATTAGAATAGTCCATGCTGTGAACTATTAGCTACTAATTAAAATTAATGAGTTATGGTTATATAGAAAGCCATGGAGAACTATCTAAGCTACATCATTAAGTTAAAAAAAAAAAGAATGTTGCAAAGTAGTCCATTTGGTGTGGCCTTATTTTCAATATAGCAGAGTGCAGAGGTTAATAGAGTGTGCTCTGGATCCAGACTGCCTGGTATTCTGTGCTCAGTGCACCTCTCATCACCTTGAGCAGGTCATTTATTTTTCCTGGCCTTAACTTTCTCATTGGTAAGAGTGGCATAATAACAGCTCCTATCACATTATCAAACGAGCTAACCATATTGAGTGCTTAGAAAAAAATCTCAGGAATATTACAAGTGTTAGCTATCAATTTAATTAAAAATAAAGCATTATGAACCAAGATAAGATGATTCACTTACATATAAAATACATGTTTTCATAAATACAAAGAAGAAAGTATGGAGATTTTCATGAACTGTGAGATTTGGTAACCTCTGAGCAAGAAAGTGGGATTAGAAAGCTGGGGAAGTTGATTCTCACTTTGAATTGTTAGAAGTGCTGCCAATGAGGCTCTTTCTATACATTATTTGTACAAATAAAAATGCAATTGATGGTTTAAAAATTAAAAAAATTAAATTAAAGAATTGAGATTTTAAAAAAAAATTATTTGAACTGTATCTAACCCAATTTGAATTCGAAAGACTGTGAGTAGTAGTTATCTCAGACCTCCAAAAAAATGCCAGTAATATGAGGCATTTCTGTTTCTTAATACTATTTTATATGTTTTTACTAAAATATATGAAATAAAACTGCTTTCTCCTAAAAAAAAAAAAAGAAACTTACACAGGTCATACTACATACTAGAACTAGAGACAAGAAACTTAGGAATGCTTAAAAATTAAAAAGACCACACAGTAGTTTGGTTGTGGTTTGTATGGGCATAGGAAACTGTGAAAGAAATCCTCCATGCCGTGTCTTTTATCCAATCCCCTTATCTGCTACTTTTTAAAATTCACTGCAATGATGTTACTGAGCTCTGACCATGGCTTGGTGATGGTAGCACCTACGAGGTTAAGTGTTGGGTCTATTTGCATTTTTGTCCCTCCTTCTCAAGGAGATTATAAGAGTTCTAGGAAAGGGTTCAAAAATAACTGAAATCTCAGGATAAAATATTTTGAAGGCAACCAGAATAGAAGGAATAAAAACTAAAAAAATTCTCTTTAATCATTACATATGTTACCAAAAATGTTTTTTTGTCCTAGTGCAAACAGTTTCAATTCAAGAAATATATTGCTTTTGTTTATTGAGTAAAATTCTACAGGAAGAAAATGTTCTGACAGTGGTTATTATGTAAAAGTATAAGAAATTTAGGTATTCATTAATATAACAATAACACTGATTGTAACTACACAAACAGCAATGAGTCCTAACAGACTCATAGTTTATTACCTACGCTTATCCAATTCTTAAAATTTCCATGCAGAAGCAACTAAAATCTACACCTGAATAGCATTAGGAACAAATCTATCTTATATGATCTGTGTATTAATTATTAATTCTTTTTTTTTTTTTTTTTTTTTTAGATTTCACTCTGGTCACCCAGGCTAGGGTGTTGTGGGTGTGATCATGGCTCACTGCAACCTCCACCTCCCCAAGGCTCAAGTGATCCTCCCAACTCAGCCTCCAGAGAAGCTGGGATTACAGTTGCATGCCACCATGCCTAGGTAAATTTTTTCTGTAGGGACAGGGTCCTGCCATGTTGCTCAGACTGGTCTTGAACTCCTAGGCTCAAGCAATCCTTCTGCCTTGGCTTCCCAAAGTGCTGGGATTACAGGTGTGAGCCACCATGCCTGGCCCTGTATTGATTATTTTTCTATGAACAAGTAAACCCCATTCTATACCATTTTAGGTTCTGGACAACTTAGGCAATATTTCATTAACAGAAACCCAAACTACGAAAAAATAAAGTAATGCTGAAGATGACAAGGAAGAGGCAAATTTTAGGCACATGTTTCTTCTATACTTTAGATAAATTATCCATTTTAGGAGTCTAAGTAGAGTAAATAAATGACTTCTTGAAATGTAGAATTCATAATTAAGTGGGAATTATAAAATTAAGCACGGTTATAAGTCATGGTAAAACAGGTCAGATATTTAAACATCTACTATCACTGCATCTATGCCTGCTTCAAAAAGTAGCTTGTAACCTGTATTGCTTGCTAGAGAAATATACATCTGCAAATTTCAGGTCTTCAGAAAGAGGATTTTACTGGTAGTACCCTACTTACTATACTTCAGTCTCACATAAGAATGTAAAACCAATGTGTTTTTTTTCCAGACAATTTTGTCATTTGCATGATGGCTGTCATTTACTAAAATTATAAATGCAAAGATACTTATTATATTTCCTAATTCAATTAATTAAAGAAAATGTATGCAGAAATAGTAAGATTAAATCAACAATGTGTTTTTAAAAATTAAGAATAGGGCCTGTATTTTTTTTACTTTTTAATAATAGCCATTCTGATTGGTGTGGGATGGTATTTCATTGTGGTTTTGACTTGCATTTCTCTAATGATCAGTAATGTTGAGCTTTTTTTTTCATGCTTGTTGGTTGCATGTATGTCTTCTTTTAAAAAGTGTCTATTCATGTCCTTTGCCCACTTTTGAATGGGGTTGTTAGTTTTCTTGTGAGTTTAAAAGAAATGCTTATTCACTGTTGGTGGGAGTGTAAATTAGTTCAACCATTGTGGAAGTGTGGCAGCTCCTCAAAGACATCAAGACAGAAATACCATTTGACTAAGCAATCCCATTACTAGGTATATACCCAAAGGAATATAGATTCTTCTGTTATAAAGACACATGCATGCAAATGTTCATTGTAGCACTATTCACAATGGTAAAGACATGGAATCAACCTAAATGCCCATCGATGATAGACTGCGTAAAGAAAACATGGTACATATATGACATGGAATACTATCCAGCCATATAAAAGAATGAGATCATGTCCTTTGCAGGCACCTGAATGGAACTGGAGGCCATTATCCTTAGCAAACTAACACAGGAACAGGAAAACAAATAACACATGGTCTTATTTATAAGTAGGAGCTAAATGATGAGAATACATGGACACACATGCAGAAAAACGCACACTGGGGCTTTTCTGAGGGTAGAGGGTGGAAGGGTGGGAGAAGGGAGAAGATCAGGAAAAATAACCAATGGGTACTAGGTTTAATACCTGGGTAAAAAATAATCTGTACAGCAAACCTCCATGACACATGTTTACCTATGTAATAAACCTGCACATGTACTCCTGAACTTAAAAGTTAAAAAAAAGAATAGGACCTACAATACCAAAAGAGGATATTATTAAGTCAGAACATTGGGCTGGCATTGATATTTTTTAGAAGAGGCCATTCGAAAAATGTACTTCATGGAGAAAATTGCCTATACCAAAGATTACATAACTTCCTCAGAAATCTAGAAGGTACCATCAATTCATTTTTAATAATTAAGAAAACACATCATTGAACACCTCTTTTTAGCTAGACAGTATAGTGGGCACTAAGGATGTTGCCATGTCCAAATCAAAGCTCCTACCTACAGAGAGCTTACTCTGCATTGGCAAGGATGGGGGAGGGGAGGCAAACAAAAAACATATAGTCTAATAACAGAATAACTGATGCATGTAATGTGAAAAATAACTCAGAGTAGGAGGGTGGACAGTGAAAATAGCTCATTTCTTTTCAGCACTGAATAATATTCCATTGTTTGGATAGCACAGTTTATTTATCCATTCACCTATGTACACAAGGATATCTTGGTTGCTTCCAAGTTTTGGCAATTATGAACATAGCTGCTATAAACATCCAACTGCAGTTGTTTTTTTTTTTAATGAACATAAGCTTTCAACTCTTTAGAGTAAATACCACTGAGCAGGACTGCTAGATCATATGATAAGAGTATGCTTAGTCTTATAAGAAAAATGATCTTCCAATGTGGCTGTATCATGTTGCATTCCTACCAGCTATAATGAAAGTTCCTGTTGCTCCACATTCTTGCCAGCATTTGGTGTTATCACTGTTCTGGATTTTGGCCATTCTAATAGGTATGTAGTGGTATCTCACTTCTGTTTTAATTTGAATTTCCTTGATGACATGATTTCATATGCTTATTTTCCATCTGTATTTCTTCTTTGGTGAGGTGTCTGTTAAGGTTTTGGCCCAATTTTTAATTTGTTTTCTTATTTTTGAGTGTTAAGAGTTCTCTGCATATTTTAATAACAGTCCTTTAACAGATAGATATTTTACAAATATCTTCTCCCACTGTGTGACTTGTCTTTGCATTCTCTTTATGGTGTCTTTTACAAAGTAGAAAATTTTTAATTTTAATAAGGTATAGCTTATTAATTCTTTCTAAGATCATGCCTTTGGTATTACATCTAAAAAGTCATTGCCACATCTGAGGTCATCTAGATTTTCTCCAATGTTATCTTCTAGGAATTTTAGAATTTTGCATTTTACATTTAGGTCTGTGATCCATTTTGAGTTAATTTTTGTGAAAGGTGTGAAGTCTCTGTGTAGATTCATTTTTTTTTTTCTGCATGTGGATGCCTACTTGTTCTAGTAGCATGTATTGAAAAGACTCTCTTCTCTCCATTAGGTTGTCTTTGATCTGTTATAAATCACTTGACTATAATTATATGGGTCTATTTCTGTGCTCTCTATTCCGTTCCACTGATCTATTGGTATATTGTTTTAACAATACCACACCATCTTGATTACTATAGTTTTATAGGTAGTCTTTAAGTTGGGTAGTGTCAGTCCTCCAACTTTGTTTTCACATCCTTTAATATTGTATTATCTCTTCAAGGTCATTTATCTCTCCATATAAACTTTAGAATCAGTTTGCTGATGTCCAAAAATAACTTGTTGGGATTTTGATTGGGATTACAACTTGAATCTATGAATCAAGTTGGAAAGAACTAATATATTGACAATATTGAATCTTCCTATACATGACCATAGAATATCTCTCCATTTATTAAGTTCTTTGATTTCTTTCATCGGAGTTTTGTTGTTTTCCTCATATAGACCCCGTACATATTTCATTAGATGTATACTTAAATATTTCATTTTGGGAAGTGCTAATTTAAATCATAACATTTTTAGGTGTTTTTTGTTTGTTTGTTTTTTCAAATTTTTTATTTCCATAGGTTGTTGGGGAATAGGTGGTGTTTGGTTAAATGAGTAAGTTCTTTAGTGGTGATTTGTGAGATATTGGTGTACCCCTCACCCGAGCAGTATACACTGCACCTAATTTGTAGTCTTTTATCCCACACCCCCTCCCCACCCTCTTCCCTGAGACCCCAAAGTCCACTGTGTCATTCTTATGCTTTACATCATCATAGCTTAGCTCCCACTTATGAGTGATTACATGCAATGTTTGCTTTCCCATTCCTGAGTAACTTCACTTAGAGTAATAGTCTCCAATCTCATCCAGCTCACCGTGAATGCCATTAATTCATTCCTTATTATGGATGAGTAGTATTCCATCATATATATATATGTATGTATATACACATATATATGACTATATATGATGGAATACTACTATATATAGTCATATATGTGTATATAAATATACACATATATGATGGAATACTCATCTATAAAAAGGAATGAATTATTAATAAGTAATAGCATTAATTTATATACTATATATAATTGATGGACATTTGGGTTTGTTACATGATTTTGCAATTGCTAATTGTGCTGGTATAAACATGTGTATGCAAGCATCTTTTTCATATAATGACTTCTTTTCCTCTGTGTAGATACCCAGTAGTGGGATTGCCGGATCAAATGGTAGTTCTACTTTTAGTTCTTTAAGAAATCTCCACACTGTTTTCCACAGTGGTTGTAGTAGTTTACATTCCCACTAGCAGTATAGAAGTGTTCCCTGTCCACTGCATCCACACCAACACCTATTATTTTTGATTTTTTTATTATGGCCATTCTTGTGGTAGTAAGGTGGTATCACACTGTGGTTTTTATCTGCATTTCCCTGATCATTAGGGATGTTGAGCATTTTTTCATTTGTTTGTTGGCCATTTGTATATCTTCTTTTGAGAACTGTCTATTCATGTCCTTAGCCCACTTTTTGATGGGATTGTTGGGTTTTTTTCTTGCTAATTTGTTTGAGTTTGTCGTAGATTCTGGATATTAGTCCTATGTCAGATGTATAGATTGTGAAGGTTTTCTCTCACTCTGTGGGTTGTCTGCTTGCTCTGCTGACTGTTCCTTTTGTCATGCTCTTTAGTTTAATTAAGTCCCAGCTACTTATCTTTGTTTTTATTGCAACTACTTTTGGGTTCTTGGTCATGAAATCTTGGCTAAGCCAACATCTAGAAGGGTTTTCCAATGTTATCTTCTATAATTTTTATAGTTTCAGGTCTTAGATTTAAGCCCTTAATACATCCTGAGTTTATTTTTGTATAAAGTGAGAGATAAGGATCCAGTTTTATTCTACCACATGTGGCTTGCCAATTATCCCAGAACAATTTGTTGAATAGGGTGTCCTTTTCCACCCTATGCTTTTGTTTGCTTTGTCAAAGATCAGTTGACTGTATTTGGGTTTATTTCTGGGTTCTCTATTCTGTTCCATTGGTCTATGTGCCTATTTTTATACCAGTAGCATGCTGTTTTGGTGACGATGGCTTTACAGTATAGTTTGAAATCAGGTAATGTGATGCCTCCAAATTTGATTGACACTATTCCACAAGACAGAGAAAGAAGAAATCCTCCCTAAGTCATTCTATGAAGCCAGTATTACCCTAATACCAAAACCAAGAAAGGACATAACAAAAAAAGAAAACTACAGACCAATATCCCTGATGAACATAGATGCAAAAATCCTTAACAAAATACTAGTTAACTAAATCAGACAACACATCAAAAAGATAATTGATATAGTTTGGCTGTGGCCCCACCCAAATCTCAACTCCCAGAATTCCCATGCGTTGTGGGAGGGACCCAGGGGGAGGTAATTGAATCATAGGGGCCAGTCTTTCCCGTGGTATTTTCATGATAGTGAATAAGTCTCACGAGATCTGATGGGTTTATCAGGGGTTTCTGCTTTTGTTTCTTCCTCATTTTCTCTTGCTGCTGCCATGTAAGAAGTGCCTTTCACCACCCTCCATGATTCTGAGGCCTCCCCAGCCATGTGGAACTGTAAGTTCAATTAAACCTCTTTTTCTTCCCAGTCTCGAGTATGTCTTTATTAGCAGTGTGCAAAAGGACTAATATAATAATCCATGAGGATCAAGTAGGTTTCATACCAGGGATGAAGGGATGGTTTAACATATGCAAGTCAATCAATGTGATACACCACATAAACAGAATTAAAAACAAAAATCAAATGATCATCTCAATAGACAGAGAAAAAGCATTTGACAAAATCCACCATCCCTTTATGATTAAAACTCTCAGCAAAATCGACATACAAGGGACATACCTCAATGTAATAAATGCTATTTATGACAAACCCACAGTCAAAACAATACTGAATGAAGAAAAGTTGAAAGCATTCCCTCTGAGAACTGGAACAAGACAAGGATGCCCACCCTCACCACTTCTCTTCAACATAGTACTGGAAGTCCTAGCCACAGCAATCAGACAAGAGAAAGAAATAAAGGGCATTCAAATTGGTAAAGAGGAAGTTGAACTGTCACTGTTTGCTGATGATATGATTGTTTATGTAGAAAACCATAAAGATTCCTCCAGAAAGATCCTAGAATTGATAAAATAATTCAGCAAAGTTTCCAGATACAAAATTAGTGTACACAAATTAGTAGCTCTTCTATACACCAAAAAGCGACCAAGCAGAGAACCAAATCAAGAACTCAACCCCTTTTAAAATAACTGTAAAATAAATAAAATACTTAGGAATATATCTAACCAAGGAGATGAAAGACCTCTACAAGGAAAACCACAAAACACTGCTAAAAGAAACCATAGATGACACAAACAAATGGAAACACATCCCATGTTCATGGATGCGTACAATCAATATTGTGAAAATGGCCATACTGCCAAAAGCAATCTACAAATTCAACACAATTCTCATCAAAATACCACCATCATTCTTCACAGAAGTAGAAAAAACAATCCTAAAATTCATATGGAACCAAAAAAGAGCCTGCAGAGCCAAAGCAAGACTAAGCAAAAAGAACACTTTTAGTTTTAAGTTCCACTTGTTCATTGCTGGTTTATTGTAAAGTGACTAAATTTTGTATATTAAGATTGTATCCTACAACCTTACTATAACCATTTATTAATTCAAAGAGTGTTTTTGTCCATTCTTTCAGATTTTCTACATAGATAATCATGTCATCTGTGAACAAAGATAATTGCATTTCTTCCTGCTATGGACTGAATGTTTGTGCCCCTTCCAAGTTGGATTATGAAGCCTAATCCTCAATATAATGGCATTTGTAGATGGAGTCTTTGAGAGATAATTAGATCATGAGAGTGGAGCCCTCATGAATGGAATTAGTCCCCTTATAAGAAGAGACACAAGGGAGCTTGCTTCCCCTCTCTACTCTAGGCTATGTGAGGATACAATGAGAAGATGGCCATCTACAAACCAGAAAGTGGACTCTCACCAGAAACCTAATCAACCTAGCAAGTTCATCTTGGACTTCCCAGCATACAGCTGTGAGAAATAACTAACTATTGTTTAAGCCACCCAGTTTATGTTATCTTGTAACCTAAACTTAGACACTTCCCAATCAGTACAATTTTGTTTCATTTTCCTGTCCAATTGCATTAGCCAGGACTTCCAGTCCCATGTTAAAAAGGAGTAGTGAGAGGAGACATCCTTGCTTTGTTCTTCATTTTAGTAAGGAAGCGTCTGATCATTGATATCCCATTGCTAACTTGCTACAGTAGAGTATTTAATGCTATACTCACCTCCTCACCATCTCAATTCATATATTATATATATTAATATATTAATATATATTAATATATATAATATATAATATTATATATATTAATATATTAATATATATTAATATATATAATATATAATATATTATATATTATAATATATACAATATATTATATTATGATATATAATATATATTATAATATATAATATTATAATATATAATATAATATATTATGTATAATAATATATTATATTATAATATATAATATTATATTATAAAAATATATATAATATATAATATATGATATATTATATTATAATATATAATATATAATATAATATATATTATATATTTATATAATATATATTATATTATCATATCTATTATCATATATAATATATAATACAATATATATTATATTATTATATATTTATATATAATACATAATATTATGATAATATAATATATATTATATTATAATTATATAATATAATATGTATTATATTATAATTATATAATATAATATATATTATATAATATAATATATATTATATTATATTATATAATATAATATATATTATATTATATAATATATATTATATTATAATTATATAATATAATATTATATTATATAATATATATTATATTATATAATATATATTATATTATAATTATATAATATAATATATATTATATAATATAATATTATGTATTTATATATTATTATAATATATTATAATGATATATTAATATATTCATATTCATATAATATAATATATTAATATAATATAATAATGTAATAATAATATTATATTATATTAATATATAATATATAAATAGATATTATTTATAATATAATAGATAATAGATATTATATATTATATATAATTTATATATAATACATATATAATACATATTATATATCTATATATAACATAGTATCTATTAATATATAATATATATCTATTAATATATAATATATATCTATTAATATATAATATATATCTATTAATATATAATACAATATATATAATATCTATTAATATATATAACATATAATATATTATATATAATATAACATATAAATATAATAGAAATATACATTATATATATTTATATATAATAAAATATAATATATAATCAATTATATATTATATAATTAATTATATATGTTATATATTTGTATTACATATTATCATCTTATTAATTACATTAATTAATATATTAATATATATTATATATAAAAATTCCTTCTGAGAGCTGGAACATATATATATCCTATGATTTTTCAGACCATTTCTTTCCTAGTTGTAGAAAGTCAAGGCTGACTTATAGCACTTTCTTTCACTTTTTCTTCCAAAGGCATCCTTAAATTGCACTGATTATTTTTTCAGAAGGTATAGCATTGCCCCTTATATTGCCACTATCATCATCCCAATCAAAGGCTTTCATTACTTGATGCCTAAATTGTTGCAATTGGCATCTATCTGGTTTCCAATTATCCTTTCAGTCTAATTTTTCTTTACCATGCCACTGGATTAATATTTCCAAAATAGTATATTTTTATTTGTCATTCCTAGTTTAAAATCCTAGTTTAAAATTCCTAGTTAATCCTAGTTAAATTCCTAGTTTAAAATTGTCATTCCTAGTTTAAAAATCTTTAGTGTGACCCTATTACAGAATAGGATAAGCTCAAACTCTTGACCTGGCACCAACAGCCTTCAATCATTTATCCTGCTTGTTATTCAATATTATCTTTTAATATTTCCCCAACAAACCTTGGCAGCCATCAAACTATCTGCAAAGATCATTTTGTGTATGTTTACTATCTCGGGAATTTGATGGTATTCTTCTCTCCATGTGGCACAATATCTTCCCATTCTGTTTCTTTATTAATTATTTCTCTCAGTAAAGAGTCATCCCTGCAGGGGGCCCTCCATTCCTCTTGAAATGGTACTTCTGAACTCCTTAGGTTTTTCCCACTATCCTGTCACAAGGAGCCAACTATTGTGATTTTTTTCCCACTATCCTGTCACAAGGAGCCAACTATTGTGATTTTTTCCCCCTTTGTACATGCCCTACTCCCAAAGTAGATCAGAAGTCCTTTGAATGCAATAATTAATATTTGGTTCTGCTCTCTTCCACAGCTCAAATGTAAAACAGAGCCTTTTATGTAGCAGGCCCACAATAAAACTGCATTGACTAACCTGACCTCCCATGGCAGGACATTTAAATGACAGGAAGCGGTGTTTCTGAGAAGTAAATGATTTCCTATTTAATCCAACAAAAGCAATTGAAGATACAGAGTGACAGCACACATCACCATTGTTTTGTAGTCTCCCACTGCTTTCATTAAAAACAGATCTTTGAATCCAAACAAATTAGATTTTAAAGAAAAAATTGAAAGTTTAATTTGATTGTCAACAATGGAGACACATTATTCTTTTCCTCAGACACCTATAATGTCCTTTCTAATCCAGGTGGCACTGTGAATAAATATTAAGGTGTACATATTTGGAATTTTATTTCAGTGAAGTAATTTTCACTAAGAACATCTGTATTTGCTGTGAATACATTTCACCGTGCTCAGAAAAAAAGAAGTGTATCGTTTATCCAGAATTACAGACATTTAGAACTAGAAAGAATATCATAGAGGTCAACTGGTCCAGTGATACTAAACTACCTTTTAGTTAGTGAAAAATCAGCTTTTTCTTTCTAAGTTTTCAATGTACTATAGTCCAACAATTTTGTGGAACATAGTAAAAAATGAATTACTACAAAATGAAATAATAAAAAAGAAAAACCTACAAGAATACAAGTTCCAGTTTTTAATTTTTAGATTAAATAGACATAAAGTTAATCTTGCAAATTGTGTAAAATGTGTGTACACACTCTCAATTTCTGTACTTACTTCATTAAGGACCAGTTAGTTTACGGTGCATCACTGGTTTGCAAATTATACCTGGAGTAGCACTGATACAGTTTCATTATTTTATGGATGAGAAACCTGAAACTCATAATCATTTCAAACTTATTTTGAGCTCCAAATATGTACCAAATATTAATCTAGATTTTTCACATACATTATTCATTTCATTCTTCAAAAAATCCTTTTTGGAGGAATATTATCTAATTTCATAGTTGAAACTGATACCCATGAAATTAGACACATCTGATGATAATATAGTAGCAAACCTATGGATATCCAAGTGTTTTTATACTGGTCTTATTGATACAGGAGGTAGAAAGCAATTATTTAGGCAGATAGTGAGGGTAAAAGAGTCCTTAGCAGAGTTTCCCTTATAACAAAAAGCAGCCCCAAGAAATTATTTTTTTCTAACAAAGAGCAGCCTGAAAAATCAAACTGTAAACATAGATAAGCAAGCTGGAAGCTTGCACAGGGGAATGCTGGCAGCTATGCCAACGCAAAAGGGCTACCTTGGGGCCAGACATATCTAACATGAAGGCTCCATTTTTCCTCTTTTTTTTGTTATAGTAAAGGAATAAGCAACACGGTGCAGGTCAGGCAGAGAACCCATCTGCATAATAAAAGATTAGGGTTGGGGAGGCCAGAAATTTGTGTCCTGTGCAAATGGCACACTTAGTCCTAACCAGTTTTTCTTTATGCACCTTATGCAAATGGCACACCTGGTTCAACCAGTCTTTTGAACCCTATGCAAATCAGACACTGCCTCCTCATCAGGCATCTATAAACCCCCTTGCATTTCACAGCAGAACCAGCAACCCATTTCTCTGGGACCCCTCTCTCCAGCAGAGAGCTATTCTCTTTCTTTTGCCTATTAAACTTCTGCTCTTAACCTCACTCTTTATGTGTCCATGTCCTTAACTTCCTAGACCATGAGAAAAGGAACCTCAGGTATAACCCCAGACAATGAGGCCACTTCATTATGTAATACTGAAAATACAACTTATAATACATACAATTTTTTTAAAAATTTCCTTCAGGTAATCAAAAGTCTTGTGAAAGGAAAATACACATGCCTTTAATTTCAGTTTTTGGACTACCAGTTTTGGATTTGTACAACTTGTGTTGATCCTGATGACTCTCTATGTATAAAGGGAATAGGAAACAAAAAGATAGATAGAAAGAAATTTTATATCAGAAAAAAACAATTATTAGGTCCTAGACATGTAAGGACGAGGATTATTGATGGAGGACCCTGGATCTCCTATTCACTACACACAGCTGTGTTTACATTTTTGTCCCTACTAATGTTAATCCCAAGAATTAAAACCACTGGGGAGTTCAGGGAGTTTGTTTTTCCTCTCCTTTTAAAGAAAGAATGTTTTCCTAGGAATTTCCATGGTAGTGAAAATATAGTATCCTATCTGAGAAATAATCCACTTTTGTTTCAAAAAAATCAAAACCAAAAGCGAACACAAAAGTAAGAGACCAGCAGCATAGCATTTTAAAATCTTTGACCATAACAGAAGTTATTTGATAATTGGGAAGTAATGCTTAGGTCTTTATTATTAGCCAGAAAGCTGCTTTTAAACAATAATGTCATTTTTCTTTTTTTTCTATAACAGAGCCTTTAAAAAAGAAAAGAATACATTCTATTTCCTGGTTTGCATATGAAAAGCAAACAGGGTAGCAGGGCAATTGTCTAGACAATTCAAGGAAAAAGTTCTTGAAATATCTAGTTAATTTCTCACACCACTGCTTTATTAGTCTATGAAGACAAAAACTATAGTTGCCTACTGAATGTTAAATAATGAGTACAGGCATCTATTATTAATAAGTATTAGATCAATTTTTAAACATAGTAAATGATGAGTCAATAATATCCTGAAGCCATGAGTTTAGCCAATTAAATATGTTTAAAGTGGCATTCTTTTGCCTTTATTCTGAATTCATGAATTCAAAGGAAAAATAAATTACTTGTTAGCAAGGCTTACAATTTTAATGCAGACTCTGAAAGATTTTTCAAATGTCCTTTGTTCTGGACATACCTGTATTCCTTTGTGTTATATTCTTCATGGGATTTTAAATTTCTTTAATACTACTTACTTCTTTTTTCTGTTTTAGTATCTGCTGTAGTCATTGGGTGCTGACGCTAGCTAATTGAGGAAAATAATAAAAAACTTGCTTCTAACTGGCAAAGGCCCAACTATCTCAGTACTTCTGTAGTTAATTCACAAAGGTATGAAACACAGAAGGAAGAGCACATTTAACAGGAAAAAGTGATTATTTTTGGTCATATTGAGTTTATATGATATGAAGAAATATATATGATATTGGTGAAATATGGAAGTGAGATGTCTAATAAGCAGTGAGATGTCCATGTAAAAGTCCAGCTGAGGAGGAACACCTAGGAATCAATAACATACAGATGGTAATTGCAAGGATGAGTACAAATGAGATCACCCCTAAGAAAATGTACAGAGTGGAAAGAGAAAGGTCCTAAACAGAATTCTGAAGAAAAGTGACTTTAAATTTACCAAGCCAGATACGAGGGAGGAAAGGCTGCATATGCACTGTAGAAATAAAAGTCAGAGCAATTTGTGGGCATTTCTAGGAGGTATACTCCATTTAAGGCATAAAAGGACTTCCTTAATATTGAGCCACTAACTGTGAATGGGCTGTATAATATGGTGGTGAATTCCCTTTTACTGGAAGTCCTGTATCAACTTCCATTAGAGTGGTCTCAGAAGATATTCCTGTAAAGTACAAAACTAACAGACATTTAAGGCCCTCATCTTCACCAAGTGTAAATATTATAAATGCTGATATTCATTAAATTAGTCATGTTCACATTCATTTCTCATTTTTTCAGGATGGATTCATAAAACTTATTTTCCTTATCCAAGTGTCTAGAAAAAGTTTAGATGCTTTTTACTAGTTTATGGTGAAGCAAAGTTTTGACAAGCAAATGTGATTGTTTTAATAATTTAATGAGCTTTTTAAAATATTGCCTCTAGTCTAAACCCTACTGTTTCCTAAAGGCACTAAAAAAATGAGGGTTTCCTTCTCCAGCAAAGCTGCACTCCACATGCAGGCTTCCCTGTTCACAGAAATTATTAAAAGATTTAAGATAAAGAAATTTAAAGAGTCCAGACAAGTCAGTAAAATAACTTTTGTGACTATTCAAGGAGAATATTAAAAAAATGATCATTTAGCTAGTATTTCTTTTACGTCAGGTGAGTCAGAGACAATAATATTCAGAATTATCTCCTTTTACTGTTAAAACTGCTACAACAAAGGAGGACTCTGATAATGCCCATCTTTATAATTAAGCTTTTTGTGTTGACTAAAGAATTTCAACTTCTCCCTTGGGCAGTCTTGTTAAGTTTCAGGAATAGCCGACACTTAGTAGCTTATTGCACTAAGTCATAATGGAAGAGAAAGACTGATATGAAAGTAATATGTTAGTAATGAGCCTCACTGATGGTTAGAAAATGTGTCTCCTTCACAGCATGGCTCAGAGGTCAAGCAGCACATGCTCTGGAGTCTGAATTTCCTGCTTACCAGCTATTTGACCTTGAGTATATTACTTAACCTCTCTAAATTTAAGTATCTTTATCTGATAATAGGGCTAAATATATATTTCAAAGGGTTGGTTTGTGGATCAAAAGAAACAATACATATAAAGGGCTTCAAATAATTAAAAAAAGGACTCATGCACCTTTTTTCTGTCTATTTCTGTTTATTATTATTATTACTACATTATACTGAGAGAATTTCTACCTTAACGAAAATGCTTGTGAGAGATTTCAATTTCAGATTTTTAAACGGTTCATATGAAAATTGTCAGGGACATATTTACTCGAAAATAGCAGTTATGTATTATATGTACTCAGACCTAGGTTCAAATAAAACCACATGACACTATCCCAAGATGTTTCTTGTTTATAGGCTCTCCAGAATGTCCCACTACTGGGAACATTTTAGGAATCAAATTACATGCTATTACTTTACTGTGTATTTACCAATGACTTTTTTAGAGGACAAAATATCCTCATAACTTTATTTGCAAAATATCAAACTTCCTATAATTTTATTAGCAAATGCACGGCATGACCACTCCTGATGCTGAAGGTAGGCAATGGATAAAGTTGTTCATACTATGACCAACAGTAATGGTGTCACTGCACATTTATGGTACCAGATATTCAATTCAGAAAACTAGAATAACAGTGACATCGTTACATAGAACAAGCATTTGTAACCTCATACATATCATGCAATAAAGAGCACAGCTCTTAGGTTAAGGTTGCAGCAATGCAGAGCAACCAATGTGGTCACAGTAGCGGGGAAGGAGAGGGGAAAATCCTTTCCTGCCACTCCTGACATTTCCTTTCATGTGGAGAGAACTCCACTAGCCTCATATCCTTAGCCTATCACTGCTCCTTTACTCATTCCCACAAAAGAGAAACTTGGTCTACACGCAATGAATTTGGAATAAAAATCTGGCCATGCATAGTCCTTACTGCCCTTGCACTTGGGACAGAGCAGCCTGTAAGCTGGAGGCACAAACTCTCCTGTGCTCCTCCCTGCCTGGATTTCAGTGGAGCAGGACACAGGGACGCCCTCCTCCAGTCCAACAGGGCTAAGATCTAATACTGGGACCCCATAAGCAGTAAGAAACCTCATTTCTAAAAGACATCACCAATATCAGTTTTACCAGTTTATCTTGTCCTTTTGTTTGTACAAGGTGGGGAAGATATACACTATTCATTGGGTCTTTCTACACCCAAACAAATTCCAATTGTTTTAACAGTTTTTAAAGAGAAAAACAATCTTTGTTGATGACTTACTATGTGCTAGGCATTATGCTAGATGCTAAAGAAATAAACATAATTAGGATGCTATTTCTGTTCTTAAGGAGATTAAGGTCTAGTAAGAGAGGAACATATATGTAGAGCATATCTACATAATGTGACAGGTGCTATATAACTGACATGCTCACATCAATCATTGTAAAGTTCTCTGCTAGCAGAGGTTGAGAGATGTGCTCATCCTCAAGCATCATTTACAACTTTGCCCCTTTCTTTCCTATATAGCAGCATATACCTCAATGCAAGTAAAAATAGTTAATACAGGAATAGATGGAAAGCACTCTAATTTAGAAAAAAAAATCCTTTACAAGCGATGATACCCTCAGAGTAAAAAATTACATGAGCTCTCACAACTGCACAGGAAGCCTTGGTGATACAGCAGCAGAGTTTTAACCTCTCCTCTATGAAGTTTTTTGAGGGTAGAGGGGGAGTTCAGAAGGACCTTCAGGGATACAAGGCCCTCTAGCAGCACGAATCCCATGCCCATACCCACACTAGCTCGGCTTTTTCCTGTTTTACTCCACGAAAAGAGCTCTTCAAAGAGAAAAACTAAACAAAGGTAGAAAAACATCAAATAAGAACTTAAAGTGTGAGGTAGGAAGTGGCAAGATTTGAGGCTGAAGTGGGAGCTGGAGGCCAGGCAATGAAGCCAGTTGTCTTTTCAGTGAATGATTCCCACATTTTGCCGCACATTGGAATTGCCTGGACATCTTTTGAGATGTTGATGCCTAGATCCCACCCCTCGACCTTCTGATTATTATAATTAGTAGGAGGTGTGATCAGGACTTAGAGAGTTTTGAAAGTTTCCAGGTGATTCTAATATGCAACAAGTCAGAAAACCACTACTATAGACACAAGGGGAAAAAGTGATGAAGCCAGATTCACTTTTCGAAGGGAATTGTGCGGTGGGGAAATCTGGATTCTAACCTGGTTTGAACAAGCATTAACATCACACATGTATTACATTTTAAACTATCTATGCAGAGGTAACTGCAAAGAATAGCCTTTACCATCACATCCAGTCCTGATTCACTGCATACAAGCCAAGGTTTCATTTGTTGGTTTTGCAAGCAATGAAAATTATTACGACTTATTAAAAATATGTGTTTATGTATGTGCTAAACAGTGGTATGAATATGTGTGTGTGTGTGCGTGTCTGTGTGTGAAGGACACAAAGCTCAAAAAATAAAGATGAATAGGAACAACCAACCAATGCTAAGATGAATGATAAGTAAGATAACACCCAGGGCATCTCTGAGAACATCAGCACAGAAATGTATGGAACTTCTCTTAGCTGACAGCACTGCCATTTAGTTATTTAGCTATTAGCGTTAGTATTGGTATTTAGTGTTCTAATACATTTCATCTCTTTGCCTCTCTCCATTCCTGTTACAAATACTGAGGAGAAAGTGATTGGAGCAGCTTGGGTCATAAGAATTCCCATGGGTCAATGAGTCATGATCAGGAACTAATCCAGAAGAATTAGCACAAACATGGCAACACAGAGGGCTGCTGTCAAAGCTCTGCAGCATCCCAGCTTCCCCACCCACCCAGCCCCAGTTTCTGTATACTACATCTGATTAAGTGTTAAATCTACCCTGGACCACCTGAGAAGGAGAGACGAGTATAAAGGGACATTACCTGTGCCCACTGAAAAAAATGTGGAATAGGTGAGTCATACCTTAGTGAAGGATATGCCACCTTGAATAAGAAAAATGGAAGATTAAAAGCTGGTGTGCATAAAAATTGATTAATCTATCAAAAATGCCGCATAGTACACTTTGAAATTTGTGCCCAAACACAGCTCCACCTACTCCTTGGTTCATCTCCACTAAATGCTAGTGGTACCCTCCATTCATCAGAGCAAACAAAACACTGATTTTGCTTTCAAACATCTCTAGACTACAGTGGCATCCCCAGCTGAGACCCTCTAGACACATAAAAAGGCTGGCAAAAATAGATGGCTCCATGCATGATTGTGTGTGTATTTCTGCTTTCCTTTGCAAGTCTGTCAAAAACAATGAATAAAATATATTCGCCATAAAAAATACTGATTCAGAAGAAGCAGTATAGAATTGGTTCTGGAATAAGAAAACTCTGGTTTGGAATTCTGGCCTCTAACTTGGGAAATTTATTTTACCTCAATAAGTGTCAATTTATTGACCTTTAAAATGAGGGCAAGAATCATACCTACCTGGAAGATTTACTGTGAGGATTAAATGAAATAATGCACATTGATAATGCACATGAAGTTCTTGGCACTGTCCAACACATAAAAATGCCCAATAAATGGCAGTGATTGTTATTTTTGCTGTTACCATTATTATTGCTGCTCATAATTCTTAATTACAATATTGAATTCAGAAATTAAATTATCCTCATGGTGACCTAGAAATGCAAACTCCATACATCAGTGATAGAGCAGAGTTTCCAAATTAAGGCTGTGATCACCAGCCTTATAGTAAACATCGCACATGTTCTGCAGTTATATATTGAACATTTCGAAATAAACTGGAAATGCACATAGAATTTTAAAAATATAAGAGACACAGCAAATTGTAAGGAACCTGACAGAGCATAATACAGAGCTCTGCCTCAAACTGGAGCTTTATATTTACCCAAGAACTAACATCCCACTCTGTCACTGTCATCATCTTTTTTTTTTCTTTTTTCCTTTCAGCAACTCCAACCTTTTTTATCTTTGCAGGTAGCACTGTGTGGCAGCTATTTAGGCACCCTGGAGAGTGGTTTAATGATGAGGAAGCACTGACACATAACAGCCGCATGAAGATTTAACAGCACTTCTTGTCAACTTTCCCTTTAACCTGCAACGTTTCCTCCTGTGATCATCTTGAATCATGAGCCAACACACAGAAATAAATACATGCTTTTCCAGTCATGTCTCCAGAAGCGGTTCTCTGTTTCATTTGTAACACAGAGGAGAAGGAAAACATAGTAGAATACCACCTTGCTATAATGGTTGCAGGGAGCATTGTGCACCAGCATCAGATGCTTCCTTAAAGCAGCAGGGTGCAAAATTGCCAACTTAGAAGTTGGCACCTGAGATCCTCCTAAAGAAGAAACTTCAAGTTAAATACTGTAATCAGTGTTTTGGAGGTAGAGCGTGAGACACGAAGTCAAGAGTTAAAAGGAGATAACAGGCCGGGTGCAGTGGCTCACGCCTGTAATCCCAGCACTTTGGGAGGCTGAGGTGGGTGGATCACCTGAGGTCAGGAGTTCAAGACCAGCCTGGCCAATATGGTGAAACCGTGCTACTATTAAATACAAAAAAATTAGCCAGGCATGGTGGCGCATGCCTGTAATCCCAGCTACTTGGGAGGCTGAGGCAGGAGAATCGGTTGAACCAAGGAGGCGAAGGTTGCAGTGAGCCAAGATTGCACCATTGCACTCCAACCTGGGCAACAAGACATCCGAAAAAAAAAAAGGAGCTACCAAGATAGAAATAGGTAAACCACTCAGCATAGGGAATTAAAGGGGTTGACAGAGCATGAAAGATAGAGAATAAGAGAGTGGAGAGAAAGAACTAAGGGCCAAGTAGCACAATAGGAGGCTGCAATCTGCAGAAATTCAAGCAGATGGAAGAATACAAGGGGTATATGATGAGGCAGAATAACCCTCTACATTCTAAGGTCATTTGTAATCCCCCCCTTTTCTCTACCAAAACTTCAAGTGAAGTCTAATGCAACCACAGTTTCTTGTGAGATGAGGCGTTCAGGAGGCACTGGCCCCAAGGAAGAGCAGGGACATTGTAATGAGATGTTTGGTTCTCTAGGTGGTAATGTGCCTCAAAGTGAATGAACAGTGGCTGCAGCAGTGCTAACAGTGGTGCACAGAAGCAGCAGAAATGACTCCAGGTGGGCAAGAGATTAACCCACTTTTCTCCAAATGGCTAGATAGATGATATTAGCTCTGGAAAGGGCAGTATCTGAGCAACATAAATTAATGCCTCTGGCTGCTAAGATACAACAGAAGATGAAATGTCCTTACATCAGTCTTCCCTATACTCAACTATACTCGCCTTCTTTCTGTTCGAATAAACCATGTGTGTTCACCTTCAAGGCCTTTGACTTTGCTCTTCTTCTTGAATACCCTTCTTAGAGCATGGCTCACTTTTGTCATTCAAGCTTTGGCTCCAACATCCTCAGAGAGACCTTCTTAGACCACCTGTCTAAAGTTCCTCCCCTCCCCTTACTACAGCTATTTCCTATCACTTCATCATGTTTTATTCTTTTTACAGACCTTCTAACCTTCTGATATTTTTGGTTTATTAATTATATTTCATTGAATCAAAAAGGCCATCAATTATAAGATGCACATTATCTTCTGTATTCTAAGAAAGCTAAATGCTGCCAATTAAACTGACACAATATTTTCTTATCATTTTGAATTCTGATTATACACTTAATTATAAGTGCTCTTTTGGATTTATGTAGACAATGATTTTTATCATATGTCACCTTGTACAAACATAAATAAGAAAATATATTGTTTATTGTTTTGCAATAAAACATGAAGTTGTAGTCAGTCTTTCCTTCAAAACAATATTAGTTTTGTAAATATCAAATTTAGGTCTCACTGCTCTGTTTCTGTCCTTTCTGCAGCAACAATAACTTCTTGTTTTAATGTCAAATCAAAGTGCAATCTTTTCAAAATATTTTAAATGGCAATCAGACTTGTGTAATACTAATAGTGCATGTAACTTAACTGAAATGGCAACATTATGGCCCTCTTTGAAGTTTGGAAATGACAGCTACAACACTCCTGCTGCCTTGCCAGTGGTGAGAAAGACATCATTAATTGTTACCAGCATCTGACTTCAAAATTTCTAAAATGTGAAAAACAAATGTGTATCTTAGTATCAGTTAAATAAGCTAACTTTTTATTTGTTTACTATTTCCCCTACAGCACCTCCATCATTAAAATAGAAGATCTATGAGAAGAGAGACTTTGCCTACATATCCTTAGAGTCTACACCATAATAAGTATTCCAAAACGTATTCATTAAAAGAATGATAAGTGTTCTCTCTTAAATCCGGCGCTTTACCATTCAGGATGCAATGTCTCTGTCAACTTACAACGAGTGGCATTTCTGGTCTAGTAATTGTACCTTGAAGATTTGCTGCCACCAATGAGAAGAAATGCTATCTAATCTCCTTAGACAGAGACACTGTCCCAGAGTTTTCCTTTAAGTATCCTAAATGGCAATGAACTGTAAACCAAAAAAAAAAGGAGGGGGATGCTTGGTGATCTACCTTTCGATAAGATAACCTCTAGGCTGAAATTCTCATTTGCAGAAGGCTGGTAAAGAAGAGATAAAACTGACAAGTGGCACCAGATGAATCTTTGGATGTATGTTCCGAGAGGATCTGTTAAAAAACAAAAGAAAAGAAAAGAAAAAAAAAACACTATCCCCTTCAGGCTCAGGAAATCTTGAGATTTACATACCTTCTGACATGGTGAGCATGCCAAAAAACAGGTAAGTATCAGAAATTCTGATAGTGTTAGATAAAACTCTTTTTATTTAATTGTATGAAATTCATATCACTCATTCCAAGGTCAGTTTCTCATTGTTTTCCTTGATACTCTCTCTTTAAGTTACCTCCTTATACTTATCTAGGTAAAACTATACTGAATAGATAAAAGTTCTAATAAAAGTCACCTGAAACCATGCATATTTTAAAAAATTTGCACAAGTAGCACAGCCTTGACATGTGCATACCTATATGAATTCCAGATATTACTATAAAAATTCTTTTTTCTTTTTTTTCTGCTCTGTACAGAGATGTAACAAGGTAATTACCTACTTCTCTATAGTTGGAAACAAAGTTCTTAATGACCTCTCTTTGGGTTTCCTGTAAACTTTTTTGCAACCTCTTTAAGTGGGGGCTCTTCTTTCACAGTGATTTCTTCCTGGCATCTACTATTTGCATTATCTTTTCAAGTTACTTGTGTTCTTCATGCTCCATAACATGAGTAAGAGAGGCTTATAAGGCCATTCTAGAAAGGAAGTAGACTAATGAGCCAGATACTACAGATAATATACATCTTTATATCATTATTTCACATAATTATTTATGCTGAATATTGATGTTCTCATTAATACCATTATCTTTTTCTCATCTAACCCAGAATTCACTGTGGGACAGGAAATGGAGATTATGAGTACAATTAGTTGATTTTTCAAAATAAATCAACCTCCTTAATACTAAACCCACCTTTTCATAATGTTCTAAGAATATAACAAATGAACAATGTGACTGCAAAATATATTGTGCAGTGACTGTATTAGTTAGGATAGGATAGGTTATGCTGTAGTAACAAAATAATCTTGATATCTCAGCAGTTTAACTCAAAGTGTGTTTCTTGCTTACATAAAATTCAGAGACCCTCTTCATCATTTGAACTGTAAGGTTGTTATAGGAAGAGGCATACTGACTCTTAACTGCCTCAGGCCAGAGTTGACCAATGTCACTTCTGTTACGCCTCATAGGCTAGAATTAGTAATGTGGATTAAATGAATGTTAACTTCCTATGGTAAGTAGCACAGTACTTTGGTACTCAAATATTTGTTAAACAAGTGGAAGATTAAATGACTGCCAGCATCCAATAAAATGGCATGCAACAATGTCATCTTTCCTACTTTCGATTAATATACTGAGTCTTTAGAAATCATGAATAACAAATTTAAAATTAGGAACAATTTTCATCAAGAAGAGTTTGGCATGATTTTATAAGTTAAAGCAGTTTTTAAATGCTGTGGGAACTTCTGCAGCTGAACATCTTTTGGGCTGTTTTTAAAAAGTTACAGTGTTAAGCAGAGTTTTAAAGCTCTCATTATATTTCCAGCTTCTATACTAAGGAGAATACAATGAAGATATCCAACCATATTTACACACTTGGAGTTGTCTAGCACAAGAGATGAAGATGCCCCTCCATATTCAAGTATGGCAGTATGTGACAAATGCTCTAGTTCTCTGCAAATACTATCCTCCCTTAGGATCTTATTGACATGTTTCACTGTGCCATCCAATTTGTAATTCACAGCAACTAGTTCTCCTTGAATTAAACAAATAACAGTCACTAACGTTTACTGAAATGCTGCTATGTGTCATATAATGTAATAGACAAGGCTCGTGAGGGCAAGAGTATTTTATAAGTTCCAGTCTATCAATTAAAACAATAACAAGAAAACTGAGGCTCGAAGAGGCTCTGTAACATGCTATTATGTGGCAGAGCCCTGAGTCCTGGTGTATTCTGTATGCAGGGTTCATGCATATCATTTACCAGGGACATGATATGGTAAAAAAGAAGATACCTAGCAGCCAACAGAAAGAACATCTCTTAATTGCTGATATGGCCCCATGTCAAGACAGACACTTGTGCGATCTCCTTGTTTCACTGAATGAATCTCACAACTACATGCATTTTAGTAGCATTAATCATTCCTATCAGCCAATAATAAAGTAGGAATCATGAAAATAGAAACTATATTTTTGAAAAGTTATATTTCCATCACCCTTTTCAAGTATGAACCCAGCTGTGTGTATATTACCAAATATTTAGGGGTTACAAACACAGATATAAATGTACACTTGCACAAGTGCAATGCCATCTTTGAAGTACTATATACCACATAACTGCTGAAAACTCAGCAGTATTAATGGAATACTCACATTAAACACTAGCCTTAATTTTTTCCAGCTGCTAAGTGTCTCTAGAAAAGTACTTCCCATTAATCACAGTTAAAATATCCTAAGTATACTATTAAAGGAAATTATTGTGTTGGATTAGAAAATTGATCACATATACAAAATGGAATTCCAAACTGGGAGAATAAACCTCAAAAAAAAAAAGCTTAATTAATTCAAGTCATACAGCTTCAGAAACAACTGGGTATGAAGAGTCTTACCTGGCTTTGAGCATCAGATGGTACCCAGTCCACAGGACAGACTGATTCATCCACTCATGCACTCACTCATTCATTTATT
This sequence comes from Pan paniscus, assembly GCF_029289425.2. Lineage (NCBI taxonomy): Eukaryota > Metazoa > Chordata > Mammalia > Primates > Hominidae > Pan > Pan paniscus. Next base: position 104,933,715 of record NC_073258.2, read on the forward strand.
TATTAAGCACTTCCAATGTGTCAGGTCATGTGCTAAGCTCTGAGATCCTACACACACTGTATCTTCAAGAAGTGCAAAGTCAGTATTTCAGTTAAGAACACGAAGATATCTCCTGGAAGTTGAGGCAGTATGTTTATTCAGGTCTCAGGAGGGGCTGAAGCCTACACCTCAAATTCTGAAGCAGAGGTCTACCCTCCTGAGAAACCTGGGCTGCACATCTGCAGTCTCCTTTCTGACTGCCTCTTCCTTCTGGAGGCACAAACTGGAATGTAGCTATTCTTCCCAGCTTAGCTTTCATGACTTTCTGCCTCACTGACTCTCCGAGTTCAAATTCCAGCTACTTATCACAGGAAATCTGGCTAACCAAGGCTGAGTCATGTGTCTGCCCTTGTCCAGTGCCCTGAGGCCAGTGGGGAGGAGCAGGGCATCCACTGCCCTCTCAGTAGGGGCTACAGTTAGTCCCTCTGAGAATAACCACGGGTGGAAGGCAGGCAAAATGACTAAGATATCTGTTATATTAAATAGACAATCACACTTAGATGGTGTTAATATAATAACATTTAACATTTAACACAGTTTCTGGCACAAAATAAGTTCTAAATAGATAGTGGTTACCCTTTCAGTGGCTATTACAGCACCTGGTATTGGCTGTTATGTGGAAAGTAAGCCAAAAGGCCTGGGGTAGCCAAATGCAGGGGCACCTATCTCAATACTAAGGGAACATAGAAAGGCTTTCAAGATGAGATGGTGAAAGATGAGGAGGAACTAACAGATAGAGTTGACTGTTTGTGTGGCAGGGAGAAGAGAGTAGTCCAAAATGGTGCAATATGTATGAAATTCCAGAAATAAGAGAAGATGCTATTTTCCATAAATTCTATGTGACTTAGCATGCCAGAAGCTTAAGGTATAAGTTTGTGGAAAGACTGGGTGAGATGAGGCTTGGAGGGGTTGAAGAAGTCAGATCATCAGCCTTACTCAGAAGGCTATTTGGTGGTATTGAAGAATTTTAAGAAGAGGAGGGATCTGATCAAATTTCTACCCACTCCTTGCAGTGTGGAGGATGGTGGATTAGAGGATAATGGAGGGTGGGAAATCTCAGTTCATATGGGTGCCGTTCACCAAGATAGAATGCCAAAGTCAAAGCTACTTTAGAAAACACTGGGATGGGTTTGGTCCTGCACTTAATGAATCTGAGATGCCTGAAAGACAGCTATGAGCTGAGGTGTCTATAAGGGAACTGAATGTAAGGGTCTGAGCTCATGAGAGAGGTCTAGGAATGGGTGGAGAGCTAATGATAAAAAATATCACACACCAGCTCCAAGAGCTTTGGAAAGACAGAAGTGGAACCATTAACTCTCCGGAAGCCTGGGAAGGATTCTCAAAGAAGGTGACATCGGATTGGAGTCTGGAAGGAGAATGAGGGACCTCCAGCGAACAGGTGAGATGGGATGAGGAGGGAGAGAGGAGCATTCCTAGCACAGGGATTCCACACAGGGGCAACTCTGTAAACCCCAGCTTTGAAATCTGAAAAAGGAGGCCACTGGGCACCACTCAGCTTGCTTGTACACAGGAAAAGACATAATATTGTGTCTATGACTTAATCCTTAGAGACTAGACAGGCAAGAGAGTCAAGGCTACATATGACTGAATGCTTTAGCTACTGTCCTATAAACATTCTAAAGAAACAAAGTATTTCTAAAATCACATTCACAGGCCTCCAGTTAAACATGACAGATTGAACAAGAGTGTTTACCTTCCTTTCCTCAAAAAACCCAGCAATCCTCATCTCCCAGTGTAAAAAGATAATAAGTAATGTCTAAAGTTGACAAATCTAAAAACAACAGTATATGCCAAGAAATAACAAAACAAATGCCAATTAAAGAAAATAAGTGAAACTCTTCTGGGGATTGGGACTTGTGCATAAAAAGAGATTAGAAGGACCACTCTTCAATATTACAAATCCTGAGGGATTTCTGCTTGATTTTTCTAACTATACACACGTATTGCTCTGGAAAAATAAACATTTTATAAATTACAACATCAATGAGGTGTGAATGAGATTTAGTTTGGATGTAACTTTTCACAAATACACCTTTCCAATAGTAAATAACATGGAAAGCATGATTATTCCATACTAAATCTAAGTCAACACACTCTACCAGGCATGATCGCCTTGCACCATACCAATCTGTCATCACTTTTATATTTTATGAAGAATTTGTCCTGTCTGCTAGACTAGATGCTTTTAAGAAATAATCAAACATTTGGGTCAACTCCCTTGAACATTTTACAGTCACATTTTACTATCACACATCATAGGATTTTAGAGCTAGAAGGGTCTTTAGAATGTAACTAGTTCAATGTCCTCATTTTGTACATGGAAAAAATAAGCTGGAGGTCAAATGGCTTATCAGTGACTGTGCTCAGGAAACAATCCAGAGCCCCTCCTTCCTGGTCCATTGTTTGTTCCACAAAACCAGTATTTCCCAAGCTTGGGTCTACTGAACACTAGGTTTGTGATACCACGTGGCCTGAATAATACTAACAGTATTGTCAATAATAAGTCCATTTTTAAATCTTTCTGTTGTTCAGACTTTCAGTAACAAAAGAAGATCCTTTGTTTGATATGGGCCAATACAGAGCTGTATCCTAAATAAATAAAATGTTATGGCATCTCCTGATGAGCATAAACAAGAGAGATTCAATCCTTGCTCTTCCGGAGTTTATCAACATACATTCAATCTATGAGAAAGGGAGACTTAAACAGAAAAAAAAATGGAATAAAGTAGAATGACTGGCACACAAAAAACCTTCATGGGAACTGGGATATATTGACCAAAGCTGAAATCACAAGTATGCCTATGAATAGAAAATTTATCGTATTGTTTCTCGAATAAAAAATGTAAAAGATATTTGGTAAATTTTACAGTGATCCAAAAAGTACTGAGTCTCTTTAGTATTCCATACTTTACAATGTTACGGTCGAGTTGATAGATCTCACTTTGCCACAGACCACCCTATTGAAGAGACTGATAGTGGCATTTGACTTGCACATAACAAATTATCTGATGATTATAAACTTCCATTGTATCTAAAATTATTCTATAGTGATATAGATCACCACTTTTTTTTTTTTTCATTCTAACCTACTGGATATCTGGATTTCTCTGTCTGGAGTTCTGTCTGACGTTTGACACTCCTGCCTTTCCCAACAGGCCCACTTAATACCCAGATCAAGCTGTTTTTGCAACTTTTGCTGACAGGCACCTGATACCCTCCCAGACACACCCTTATATGTAATGCAGTAGCTTTGCAGAGAAATGTCAGAGTTTTCCATTGCTTGCTTACAAGGCTATCTCTGCAGCAGAAAATGAGCTCTTGAAAGCAGAAAACATACCTGCTCATCTTGTATCCTCCACTTTTAGCCAACACTTGCACCCCATAACTTGACCTATGTTATGAAGACAAATATTTTCTGAACACTTTTTTATTATAAACAAATGATGTAAATCCATAAGTTGTGATAGCTAATGTGCTGTAATAATTCTATGAATTAAACAAAGGAATGAAATGATAAATATTCTCCCCAAATTACATACTTATTAAATAGAGAAAAAATGACAACACATTCTAAATTATACATTAATTTTTTTACATTAAAAAACTCACTTTTATGAAAACCCAAAGAGGAAATCCACATTTACAAAGCAGTTATTCTAGACAAAAATTGGCATCACAAAAGATTTCACTATATAGCTCATTAAACAGCAACCTCCCTGGTTAGATTAATTTTGTTTCCCAGTTTTGAAAATGTATGATTCTCCATTCAGTTAAATAAAGGCTTATGTTTCCTCCTAGCCCTATGTGTATTATAGCAAAGCACAAGCTCTTTAAAAACGGTGGTCCACAAACCTGTAGCATGGACACAACCTGGGAGCTGTTTGATGCACAATCTCAGGCCCATCTTGGATGGCCTGACTCTGCAGGTGTTTGCATTTTAACAGGATCCCCAGGTGATTAATAAACACGATATGGTTTCAGATGCACATCTTCAGTTCATCTGACTTCCCTTCTTTGTGGTCCAAATATATTAACTCCAAATAAAATGACTTTATACTTATAGTATTAAACATAGGGTACAGTATGGAGTCTCATTTTTTTTTGAGATGGAGTCTCATTCTGTTGCCCAGGCTGGAGTGCAGAGGCATGATCTTGGTTCACTGAAACCTCCACCTCCCAGGTTCATGCAACTCTCCTGCATCAGTCTCCCCAGAAGATGGGACTACAGGCGCAAGTCACCACGTCCGGCTAATTTTTGTATTTTTAGTAGAGACGGGTTTTGGCCATGTTGGCCAAGCTGGTCTCGAACTCCTGACCTCAGGTGATCCACCTGCCTCAGACTCCCTAAGTACTGGGATTACAGGCATGGGCCACCATGCCTGGCTGGGTACAGTAAATATTATATGGTTTACGGTGCTTTGAATTTTTTCAGAGTCCTTTTACACACACATCTTCCCATTTGATAATTCATTTATCTGATCTAGCAATAATGTAGAATTGTATTATTTCCAATTTAAAGATGACTCAGAAGCATTATGGAGTAAGAAAGCTGGTAAGGAAGTGTAGAACAACTGATTCCTAATGCAGGAATCTGATGCTTCACACTGCATCCTCTCAGCATCCTGAGAGCTTCCTCAGAGCATAATGTATGGAGGCTGCCGGGGATATAACTTCTAATGAAACAGCTGAAAAGTAAAATGAGTAAAGATAACAGACAGTTAATGGGAAAAGCTGAGCACTAACTGCCCCAGTACAAATTAACTATCTGATAAACGGTGAAAGAACAGGCTTACATGGATCCAAACTGAACTAGAAATAGGCTTCTGGGACAACAATCCGATCACAAACACTAAAGACTAAAGACTAACACAAAAGTTACGTGTAGTAGCTACTGCTTTCAAGTAGATGCAGGGTAACCCAGTGATTTTTTACTTTAAACAACAAAAACTTTACTCACAACATCATTGAAATCAACTGCATATTTCCCTGATTCATAAAGAAAACTCTTCCCTAGAAACCAGCATTAACACTGCACACAATGACAACACCTTGGGTTCTTGTCATGTCTTAATAAATAACTCGTCTGTCTGAACAAGAAAAACCAAAGGAAATACCAGTATAGAGAACTATTCAGGCAAGTGTGCAAATTAAATCCTAATTAAACCATTTGAATATCAGAACAAATATAGCACAAAATTGTAATGCCAATTAGCATTTTGTTGATCAGTCATTACCATAAAATAAAGAGCAAATATAACCATGTTGCTTTAATAAGGTCCTAATTAAAGAAAAATTACTTTAGCACAAAATGCAAAGAAACAGCAGATTCACACATAAATATTCCAGCAGAGACAAGTTAAAGAGATTGAGCTCACATGCAATTACTTAGTGCATGAAAAACCCGTAAATCCAACAATCCTCTGTGGCCATCAACAATCCTCTGTTAAAACATGTTCAAAAGGTGCACTCTTTTAAACACAGGGAAACAGGAATGTTCTTTTTTTCTTTCACCTAACCTCTAATGGAAAGAGTCCCCCAACTTTCCTTCAGGAAAAGAGAGATTTTCTTTTTCCCCTTCTCTTTCTCCCTTTGGGAACCTCACCCTTCAATGTAGATCACTCCAATGCCAAACTCTCCCCAAAGGCCAACTAGACATTTCTAACTATATCCCCCCCGAACATTATCCTGGCAACTGAAGCAACATATCCAAACACAACAATCATTTCTATTTTACTATCTCCCTATTGCTAATGTCCTAGCCTTTTCCTAGTTATCCACACATTTAGAGTTTTCTTCATTAGGATATAAAGCCAGTCAATTGTTTATCAATTTTACTGCTGAAATCTCTCCCTTGCTATCTACTCTCACAGCTAATAGCTATATGTAAGCTTTTGTGAGGTCTTACCTTGGCTATGTTAATAGATTTGCTGTCTGATTTTCACTGGTTCTCCAATTCATTTAATGTTGCTGCCCAGCAGCAAAGGGCCTACATGGTCTGGACCATCCTATCTTTGCTAGCTTCTATCTCTCTTCTTCTCCAAACACAATTTACGGTGCTCACTGATAACAGGCCTCCTAGTTTGCTACCTAACATGACTTCTCTTTCCTGCCTTACCTCTCTGTTTAGCCTAGTTTCTAAGAAACTAAAACCAATGTAGTTAAAAAACCTGTTATATACTCCCCAGATTCAGCTTTTTAAAAGGTTTTCATTTATTGTAGGTTGAACGGTACCCATACTCCACAAAAAAAAGATGTCTACATTCTAATCTCTAGAACTTGTGAACATATCTTAGATGGCAAAAGATGAGATTTAATTTTTTTTTGTGCTTGCTTCGGCAGCACATATACTAAAATTGGAACGATACAGAGATTTAATTTATTATTATTATTTTTTTAGAGTCAGGATCTTGCCCTGTCACCCAGGCAGGAGTGCAGTGGTGAAATCTCTTAAGTGAGTTCTCTTATCTCTAAGTTTCCACTTATTAGCTCACTGTAAATTTGAACTCCTTAGCTCAAGAAATCCTCTTGCCTCAGCCTCCTGAGTATCTGAGACCACAGGCACATGCTACTGCACTGAACCGAAAAAAATGTGGTTGAGTTCAAGGTCTTGTGAGGAAGAGCTTATATATTATCCATGTGAGCCCTAAATGCAATCTCACATGTCCCTATATGAGTGAAGCTAGGGAGCATTTAACACACACAAAAGAGGAGAAGGCAATGTGACCACGAAGGCAGAAACTGGAGTGATGCAGCCAAAGAATGCCCGCAGCCAAGAGCAGGTGACAGGCCTCCCCTACGCCCTCCAGAAGGTGTGTGGCCTTACTGATACCCCTATTTCAACATTTTTATCTTCAGAAATTTAAGAAAATAAATTTCTGTTGTATTAAGCCACCACAGTTGTGCAATTTGATCCAGAACCCAAAGAAACTAATATACCATCTTTATAGCCTGGCTTGAACTCCATTTCCAATTGCACCAAAGGATGCCTTATTGTCTTGGGGTTGGTGAACTTCCCTAATAGAATTATTTCAGCATCTTGTTTTCACACTTACCATATTAATACTGCCATATTAATGATAATACATACATATATATCACACACACATCCTTATAATACACATAACAAACAATACACCTGAACATATGTGTGTACATGTTTGTGTGCCTGTACATACATATGTTAAATATTATCATGAATCTGGGTATATGTATTCATGTGTGAATATATGCTATATAAATATGTGTGTGTATATTTATACATACACACACAAACATGTATTTATAAAAGTAAATATATGTTTATATAAATATGTGTGTGTGGTGTATATATATACACACATATTTATATAACATATACTCACACACAAATACAAATGCCTGGATACATAATATTTAACATATATATGTACAGGAATGTGTGTGTGTGTATATATATATAGTATATGTACACATATCTATTAGAGATGATCTAATAGATTTTTAAAAATTTCCACCTTATCTACCTAGCATACTGCCTTACTAACAACAGATGCTCAATAATATTTAACAAGTAAACCAATGATTTTATTACAAGTCTTCTCTGAGTTCTCTTATCTCTAAGTTTCCAAATTCTTGATTTGGCTAAATGAGAATTGGAGATGTGATTGACTGTGCTGTAGAAAAACCGAAGGCCCTAAGAATTTCTTTGTGATTAGAACAAGGGAGAGGGTTTCCAGGAAGTGATGTTGCTGTGCTAAAACCTTCTCAAAAATGCAGACTGTTCATTCTGATATGGCCAAAGCCCTCCGTGGGATTAAATATTACGATGCATCCAGGGGCAATGATGTAGGCTGTGGTAGTGCACGTCGGCGAAGGTTTCAAAGCCGCCTGCATTCAGGGTGTCTGAGTGAGGCGAGTAAATCATTCCTGTAACTACAGGGAACGCTCCAGGGAACAGAGCTGCTCTCTGAAAGCACCATGCCTCTGAGATGTACTCTATGGTACTGCTCCCACAGCTCACTGAAAAATGGAGGTCTGGTTATTTTTAGGGAGCTATGCAGGTTTTCCTTATAGTGTGTATTTTCAATAACAATAGGATATTGTCGTTAATATTCTGTATGAAAAAATTTTCTTTATTGAGCATGCGATCTTAAAAGGTCTGCTGTGTTTTTAAATGTTTTTTGTTTGTTTAATTTTAATAGGAAGGCATAACTTCCTCTTTAGCATAAGGAAGACCTCTCTATAAGAAACTGTTTGCTGGGCCTGCTTTAGAAAATCATTGATTAGGTAGTAAGATTTATAATAAAACTGCTATCTAATATCTATGTCCAGCCTACTCATTTCTGAATATGCTAGAGGGGATCAAAAAAATTAGAAAGGGATCTTGAGCAAATGCTTGCAGAGTAAAGCAGAAACTCTTTACTTCTTGGAATTCTTATTGGATTTTGGCCTCCATGAGAACATAAAACCTGGCAGCCGAAGGTCTGGTTTAAGCATCCTTGGAGGTACCATTTACATTTTAGGGTAACCCAAGCTCTTTGGGGAAGCCTTAGTCCTTCTCCAGTTCTGGGATAGAAGCACCACCTAGTTGCTCGTATGGCCCTGTTCTCACAACACTTACTCTGGTGCATATAATCTACTAGCCTTGAGAGTCTCTGGACCAAATGGCTACATTAGGGTGGAGAATCATGCCTTTTACTAGTATACATCTAGCTGCCAAAGTGCCTGGCATATAGTGAGTATTAAGTAAAATACAGATGAATCAAGTGAAACTCACTTCCAAAGCACTGCTTAAAAACCAGGAAAGGATTTACATCTCTTTTCCTTAGTTATATTATAAAACCAATTTGTCTACTTTTCAAACGCAGTTAAGATTATTTAAGGCAGCTTAAATTTCTATCCTTTTTCTTAAAACTGGTTTGTTATTTGCATACATATTGCTTTTAGACATTAAAGAAAGCTTCGATTGGCAAGTCAGGAATGGATGTCATCTCATCTTGGCTTCCAACTTTATTTAGATTCATGTTTTTATAGGCAGCAGATTGCTAAAAAGTCAAACCTCCAGTGAACAGGCTGAAAACTTGCTTGATCTACAACTGTGACTTGAAGGTACTCCAGCAAGTGGAACACTGGAGGTTAAGACTATAAATAAAATAAAAAGCAACAACAAGAAAAGGAAAAACCTCAGAATCTCAATTCTTATCAACATTTTTTTATTCCAAATGCTGAAACAATTACAGCCATTATATTTACCATTTAAAAAGTCCAGAGGCCGAAGTGGGTGGGTCACTTGAGGTTAGGAGTTAGAGACTAGCTTGGTCAACATGGTGAAACCCTGTCTTACTAAAAACAGAAAAATTAGCCAGGCGCGGTGGCACACGCCTGTAATCCCAGCTACTCGGGAGGCTGAGGCAGAAGAATCGCTTGAACCCAGGAGGCAGAGGTTGCAGTGAGCTGAGATTGCGCCACTGCACTTTAGCCTGGGCAATAAGAGCAAAACTCCGTCACCAAAACAAACAAACAAACAAACAAACAAACCAAAAAAAAAAAACCCAACAAAACAAAACAAACAAACAGGCCAAACTGAACACAACTTGGCAGAGAAAAAGCAAGCAGATTTATGATACAACCAATTCAAAGTTGATGAAGCCATTTTAACTCTTTATCACCAATCTTACTGAAGCTGGCAATTGTCTTACCTAAAAATAGACAAGAGGTATCTGCAATACTTTGGAAAAAGCAGCAGATGATAGATCAGAAATTTTTATTTAAATCCTGACCCTGCCAGTGATCCACTGTATGACTTCAGGGAAGTTACTGCACCTTTCTCTGCCATGGTTTTGTCAACCATAAAGCAAGAAGATGGCCTAACCTACCTCTAAGAAGCCTTCCAGAGCTAAAATTTAGTGAAATCACTGTATTAACATATTGTAGACACAGGTGTTACTACTACTTGTAGTAAGATACAACTTTTACTATTTAAAGTATACTCTGAAAAAATGTGGAAAAGTGAAAATACCCTGCTTGCCTTACCATTTATTCAGTGCCATTTCCCTGATATTGTGCTAAATAACTATTTAATATTCACATTTACTTTATAATAAGTGGTGTTATTGTTATTGTTATTTAATCTCTGAGTACTGAGAGGGGTTGAGTAATCCCTACAAATACATAGCGAGCAAGTGGTAGGGGCTGGATTTCAGCTGAGGTCTTGTTACCCTTAATCATTATTCCATATGTCTCTCATCAGGCTAGATTTTCTTTTCAAATTAATGAATGTCATTAACCAGTGTTGGTATAAACCGAATGCTATGTTACGTCATGCAATACATGCATCTCTTTAATACATTATTTGTTTACTTACACACATTTGAAAGCCTATTATGTGACATAGTTGAAACAGTACTGGATTGATTATGCCAGTTAAAATGTAGGGTTTTAGATTTTTATTTAAGTTTAACACATGTAAATATGCATTTCTATACCCAATTTCTGATGAACTGCAAGAGTCTTTAAGTATGTCTCATACTGATAAAATTTTGTAATCATTCTTGCATAAGTTACATCCATAATTTATCTATAATTTCCAATTTATCTTTCTTGAAAGTAGAGAAAACCTTAAAGATATATGTGAAGCAATTTATATAGCGAGCTCTTTAGGCTTTTTAGACTTATTTTATTTTCATTCTTTGTGAAATAGTTCAGTTTTCTCACTTATATCAAACTGTAATGAACTGAAGTGTATCTTCCCAAAATGTATCTGTTGAAGTCCTGACCCCCAAGTGTGCTTGTATTTAGAAATAGGGCCTTCAGAGAGATAATTAAGGCTAAATGAGGTCACGGGGATAGGGCTCTAATAGTATAGGACAGGTGTTCTTTTAAGAAGATGAAGATATACCAGAGATCTCTTTCCTTCCACATACGCAAGGAGGAAAGAACATGTGAAGACACAGTAAGATGGCGACCATCTATCAGCCGGGAAGAGAAGTCTCACCAGAAATCAAATTTGCCAACACCTTGAATTTGGACCTTCCAGCCTCCAGGACTTGAGAAATAAAGTCTGTTATTTAAGACATTCAGTCTGTGGCATTTTGGTATGGCAGCCCAAGCAAACTAATAAACTCCACAACTTTATTTTTGAGCACTCACCATTAAAGTTTCGACAAACACTGAATTAACTATTTACAGACACAACTCTCTTTTTTGTATTCATGTTTGGCTGTGTCACACAACATTTAATTAAATTATGTAATTACATTAACATGTAGGACTGGAAGACATACGTTTGGGAACAAATACAACACACCTTTGGAATATATATATCTCAATGGTGAGAACAGAAGTGTGTTCCAGGGAAGTAACACAAAAGCATCACAATTGCCATGGACATCAGTCAGGATGTTTCATATTAGACTAGACAATGTGGTTAATCCTGCTCTTAGGGTACTGGAGCTCCTGCTGCACTAAATTTTTCATCTGATAGTTTCACTTGTTTCCACATTTCTTCAGAGCAAACCTCATATGTCAAGATAGGGATCTCAATTCCAGGGAATGATCCAGATTTTTGTAGTCTAACACTTGTATGATGTGGGATGTCCTCTTTAAGATAAAGAAGATCAAGTTATGCATATAAAATTAGGCAACAGGACCTTGAAAGGGGCCAATCAAGGGGATGGGCCTGAAGCGTAAGCCTCATTAGCATCAAAGTTAGTCCCCATCTGCTACCCAGACGTTTTCCTCCTGCTATGAGTTGGAGCTTCATCTGAATTGTACTTGGCTGGAGTTCATTCAATCATTCTGCAAATATTTACTGAGTACCTCTATATATCAGGTACTATTCCAGGAGCCAGAGGGGAATAAAAGAGACATAAAAAAGGATACAGTAGGGAATAAAACAGACAAAATCTTTATCCTTACAGAGCTTATATTCTTGAAGGAAGACAGAACATAAACAAATGAAAATAAATGATATAATTTCAGGTAGAAATAAGTGAGCTTGGTACACACCAGGCACCGGGGCATACTAAAAAAAAAAAAATAGTTGTTTTAAAAACCACTTCTTTGTTGAAAAATGAAAAGTGCCCTCTGAATAAAATGTTTTCAATAACACCAGAGTCACACTGTGACTTGACACATATAAGGTTGTTGAAGAGATTCTGATCTTGCGAAGTTGTTTCTTGCTTAGAACAAGCCTTTCCAATCTTGTGTGCTGGTTTTGAAAACTAAGTACACTGTGCTTGGTTTTTCACAGCATAAGATATCAAAATGGACAACTTAGGTCGAGTTCTCCACAAATAGAAGAAATAAATTTTGCAGCAATGAAAGTTTTACAGGACATCATTATATATGAGCCTGTCATGGGAACACAATCCAATAAGGTATTTCCAAAGTCAGGTAAGGAAACATAGGATACCCTTACAAGCCATTTTACTTGATAGAATATATTTTCTTGATCAAATTATATGCAAATTAATGGTCATGTCAACAATGATCCACCAATGGCTTGGTAGAGATACTCATTTAACAAAAGTAAGAATGATTTATATTGCTGTAATATTTTTTATTAATCACATTTAAATTCTAGGCCACATAGTCAGTGGCAGGACTGAAATTTTTTAATGCAAAAGGAGTTTTCATAATATTTTATTGTCCTAAAAAGTCATGCTCCAAATATATGCTGTCCAATGGCTCCAAATCTAAGGCCACTAACTCCAAGGAGATATGGGTGACATAGTAAAAATCTGTATCAAATACAGATTATACAAAATAATACAAATACAAATTAGACAAAATACAGACCTGATACAAAATCTGTATCAAATACAGATTACACATACAAATAATAGGTGAAATCCTCCAAACATATGGCGGGGTTCTCTTATTCACAAATCTTTTAAAATCAGCCAGAAAGAGTAATTTTTAAAAATGGTGAAGTGATAAATGAGAATATTATCATTGCCTAATGCAAATTAACTCATAAATGAAAAGAAGTATCAATGCTGATTAAACACAGTTTTTCCCATTCATGGCAGAGAAATGGAGTGCCAGCTGCTGTTTTTATTAGAAACTTTTCAAATATCAGAAATTTTGCACCTGGCATAAAAACTGAGTAGCATGGTTTACTGTTAGTTTATTAGATGACTATAAGTTTTTTTAACAGAATACATGAAAATAACTAGCAACATCAACTGTACCAGTGTTGATATAATAATAAAATATAAAACACATAAAACTTGCCCATGCTGAGTTATTCAGCTCCTTAAAGAGTGACTCAGTCGATTTCAACACACTGAAACGATGAGATACAAAAATAGCTCTCACAAATTAAATTTTTATGTTGGAAATAGACCAATGATAATATGTGTTGTTCCAAATAAATGATCTTAACATCCTAGAGCTATACTGTCCAAACTGGCAACAATTAGCCACATGTGGCTATGGAAGCTTTGAAATGTGACTACTCTGAAATAGGATGTATTGTAAGTATAAAATTCATATAAGATTTTGAAGATTTAGTATAAAATTTTAAAAGAAATTGCAATAATTAAAAAAATGAAACATTGAAATATTTACATATATAATGAGTTAAATAAAATATATTATTACATTTTTAACCTTTATTTTAAGTTCAGGGGTACAAGTTCAGGTTTGTTACACAGGTAAACTTGTGTCATGGGGGTTTGTTGTACAGATTATTTCATTACCTACGTATTAAGCCTTGTACCCATTATTTATTTTTCCTGATCCTCTCCCTCCTCCCACCCTTCATCCTCTGAAAGGCCCCAGTGTGTGTTGTTCCCCACCACATGTCCATGTGTTCTCATCACTTAGCTTCCACTTATAAGTAAGAACATATTGTATTTGGTTTTCTGTTTCTATTAGTTTGCTAAGGATAATGGCCTCCAGCTTTACCCATGTCTCTGCAAAGGACATGATCTTGTTTTTTTATGGCTCCATAGCATTCCATGGTATATATGTACCAAAATAACTTCATGTATTTATTTTTACTTTTTTATGTGGTTACTAAAAATCTTTAAATAACATTGTCTTATATTACATGTCTTTTGGACAACGATGGTTTAAAGTGGCAACAGTTTGGTTCAATTTCAGCTAAGAACCTTGGGCTCAGAAATTCACCTAGAATTCTCTGAGTCTGTCCTAAACTCCAAATTTCCAGTAATCTTAAAATTTGCAAATACCTCATCTAGGTACAGTAAGTTCTCACTTAATGTCATCTATAGGTTATTGGAAATTGCAACTTTAAGTGAAAGGATGTATAGAGAAACCAACTTTATTATAGGTTAGTTGGTATAAACAAGAATTAAATTCCTGTGGCGTAATTCTGGTCACAAAAACATCACCAAACTTCTAAATAAAGACCAAAACAGTTCCAATATTCAACACTGAAATAAATGTGAGCTATACATATATTCAAGAAGAAAATGAATAAAAACAAGTGAGATAATTATATACCCAAGTTCGGTGAATCAGTGAATGATGGCAGTGTTAGTAGTGGTAGGTTAAGTCAAGGAATAAATGTTTGCAAAGTGAACATTGGAAGGAGCAGCCCCTACCATCACACAGCTCAAACAAGAACAAATATGGCAGGCTCACGGAGTGCTTCCCTCCTGCTCCATTTGTTGTAGTGCACTTGTATGATTATTTTATACTTGATGAATTTGTATTTTACAATAATTTGCATTCATTTATTCATCCCAATTTCAACCCGTTTATTCCAGTTCCAGGGTCTCAGGTGGCCAGAGTATATTCCAGTAGCTCAGGGTACAAGGCAGGACCCAGCTGGAGTATCCAGAGAAAACCCATAAACTTCACACTGGACAGTGGCCCTAGCCGGAAATTGATTTTTTTTTTTCTCATCAATGTTACAATGAAATGATGGTGAAGAAATGACTTTATTCTAGGACCTGCTGTATATATCTTCTGTTCCCATCACTTAATATATACTGTGGTCATTGTACTTACATATATCACATGACATCAACATACCTAATGTAATGCTGAGACTAGTAAGTGCTCTGTGAATGGTAGCTATCATCATGTAATTATCACATCACTTTCAACACTTTGACCTCAGAACCTTGTATAGGAGCAGATATGCAGCGGACTTGCAACAAAATTTTATGGAATTAAAAATGAAAAAACATATGAGCCAACAAATGAATAAATGACACGAGGTTAATGAAAATTTTAAAGAATCATTTTATAATATAATGAAATAGGACACTGCCCTTATCATCCTCAATTTAATCTTATCTGAAAAGTCCATAAGATTTCAAGCCAAAAATCTCAATCTTTCTGATACGGAATTAGGGCAGAAGTGAGGCCTGTCTAAGAAATTCTCAGAAGCAGAGATTTAAATGCACCATTAAACTGTCAATATAGATTTACTGGCCAATGAACTTTATAATGGTTGGGAAACTGGGCTGAACAAACTATGCAGTTCAACTATTCCTTATTTATATCAAAGACCCTGTATTAGTTTCCTGTAGCAGCTGTAACAAATTGCACCAAATTTACAGGCTTAAAACAACACACATTATTCTCTTACAGTTCTGGAGACTGGAAGTCTGAAATCAATTTCAATGGACCCAAATTAAGGTGTTGGCAGGGCCATACTCCCTCTGGAGGCTCCAGGGAAAAGCCCATACCTTTCCTCTTCCAGCTCCTGTTTGCTGCTGGCATTCCTTGGCTTGTGGATGCATTACTCAAATCTCTGCCTCTGTGGTCACATAGCCATCTCTTCTGCCTTTGTCAAATCTCCCTCGGCATCTCTCTTATAAGGACACTTGTGACTGCATTTAGGGCCTACCCAAATAATTCAGGAAAATCTCCCATCTCAAGATCCTTAAGTAAATCATATCTGCAAAGTCTCTTGCATATAAAGTAACATTTAAAGTTTCCAGGATTAGGACATGATACCATTGGGGTCATTATTCAGCCACAGGACAAACCTCAACACATGATTTTCTAATCTGAAGCATTAATTAAAAATGGTCATTTTATATAACATTTTGCAATTTTTATTAAAGTTGGATGAATACAACCCAATTTTTATATGTGCAGCAATGATGTAGCTGTTGCACACCCATCATTGATTACTGTTTACCACATTGATAGAAAGCTCGCTCTCTCTCTCTCTTCTCCTCTTACTCTCCCTTTCTTTTCTTTCTTTTTTTCTTTTCCTTCTTTCTTATCTTTAGGAACTTCCTGCAAGTCAGAGTGGCCAACCAACTGGTCCTGTATCCATATTTTGTTCAAAAAATTATTTTCAATCAATCAATATTTCTAAATTGGATTTTCATGAACTTTTACACACGCATGCAAGCTGGATGCGTAAATAGTACAAAGCAGTAAAACAGTTATCTGAATTATTTCAACATATTTTAAGTATATTTAAAATTTATTGATATAATACAGAATAGAATTGTTGTATATTAATGATAGGTTCCCATTGTTCTTAGATTTTTCAAAAAATGTATGTGGAAAATATGAGACTTCGTTAGTTTAATTTACATTCCCAACAAAGAGAGAGGGAAAATAATATATCATGCTCAAAGTTGTCTTTGTTTACTGCCATCCAGTGGTCAAATAATTATATCGCACATCACACATTAAAAAATTAAGGCATACTGGGTAACTGAGCCTACAAATTTGCTTTTATGTTCAGAAATACATATCCTAAAATTTTAACACACAAAAGAAAACAATCAAGAAAGTAAGACTTCTGGTCCTAAAATTAAAAGTTGCTTTTCTGCTCAAGTTTTAATAACTTAATTATAAGGGGTTGGCCTTTCATTTTCAAATAATATTGTGCTCAACAGCAACTCGACCAATACAGATTTTTTTCTATTGAACCGAATATTAGGATAGATAATTTATGGCTATAGTTTGATCA
This sequence comes from Pan paniscus, assembly GCF_029289425.2. Lineage (NCBI taxonomy): Eukaryota > Metazoa > Chordata > Mammalia > Primates > Hominidae > Pan > Pan paniscus. The sequence continues at coordinate 104,950,669 of NC_073258.2, forward strand.
TCAAGACGGAATCTCGAAATTGAGAATCTTAAAAAAAAAAAAAAATCCCAGGTCACATAACGGTGGCACTCACATGGCACTGCCTTGCCCTATGTTTATTCACATACGTGTTTTCTCTCTTCAGCCAAAGTTAAGTTTTAACAGAGCAGAGACTGTGCCTTAGGTTTGACTATTTCTGCTCCATGGTGTCTCATCCAGAGCACTGCATGTAGTCTCTGCTCAACAAGTGGTTATGTTTTTTGTAGTTGGGTTTGGTGAAAAGTAGTAAACTAAAGAATAAAAACTATAAGGCCACAGTGGTTCTTCCTGATGTATTTAAATAATCCCAACATATACTGTACTTAAATTCCAAGTTGCTCTCACTTCATTCTAGCTTGTTTTTTAATTAACAAATGTTTACAAATCCTTTAATTACATATTTAGAAACTTTGTTGATGAAATTTCTATTACAGCAAATGTACTTTTATATCCTGTTCAGTAGCAATTCTTATTTTATCATCAGTAAAATAACATGCAGTGTAAACATATTTATCTATAAATTTATAAACCGAAGATGCATTAATTTTTTGTTAGTGTTCTATCATCTATCTTCTAGACTGACTCTTAAGACTTGTTTCCTCATCCTTAATTTATTTTTACCTCTTTTTTGAACCCTTTTATTAAGTAGCAGGAATTTTATGTAAATGTACTCAAATACTAATATTGGAAAGGTATGACAAAAAGGATTCATTCTAGTCAGTGTTATCTGGTTAGTGTTTTTTGTTTTTGTTTTTGGTTTGGCTTTTTTTTTAAAGACAATTGAAAATTCTCCACATTTCACTGATAATTCTCCAAAATTAACCCAAAATACGCTATGTCCAAGGTGGCAGTCTAAAAGTATGTGTAATTTGGGGTTTTCAACAAAATCTTTTGGAAACATATAACCTATTCTTCACTCACACCACTGTTCATAATAGATATTAAAGCACTTAACCATGTTAAAAGCACTTAGGAAATATCAGACATTATCATGCACCCATAATCATAAATGTTAATTATTTTAAAAACTTTATAATATATAGTCATTTACTTCAAGTTCACTGTGCACGCATTTCAGGCAAATATGTTTCTCTCTTACCTTCCTGCCTCTAGGTTTCTCCACATCAATGTTGCACAAGCTCCTAAAGCTTAAAGTGTTCACAAATTAAGTTTCTATCTTTATGACCTTATCTGCTCTTCCTGTGTTACTTCCTATCTTGTTCAACAATACAGCAACCAGCCACACAATTAAAGCAGAAACCTGACAGCCACTCCAGATTCTGAATTTAAACACTCTCTCTCTCTCATTTGCTTAAAATCTGACAGTGAGAGGGCTCATGTGGCCTAAAGATCTGTCATTAAAAAGGACACTGACTGGATGATTTACAGATTCATCAGACCTCATTGAGCTTCTGCAATGTGCCAGCCAATGAAACGGACAGTGAGGATGTTCAGCTGTATTAAATACAGTTAGTAAATCTATATCTGCAGATGTCAGATATGTAAATAAATGAGTAACATTGCAGGGCTTATGACAGAAATACAGGATAAATAAAGGACTAGCAAAATTTAACTGAGGAGGGTTGGGAGTCAGGGAAGCCTACAAAGAGTGGTGCAATTCCTCTATCTAAAATGTGATATAGGATCTTTACATTGACTCAACAGTTCATTCAAAAACAATTGTGATGTGCCTGGAAGAACAACAACAAAAAGGATTAATATGATTAAGGAATTCACCATTGGATGAATAACCCAATATGTTACAAACTAATTACTTCACACGATTATTTACTGAGTTGGAGAGTTTAATTACCAGTGTGATTACTCATTGTATACCTCAAATAGCAAAATAAAAAGACAGGTAAGGCTCAGTAACAAGGTAGAAGCTAAAAATATATTTTTGGGGGTCATTTGCACACAAGTAGCAATTGACACTAGATAAAGATCGATCCTCCAGAGAGAAGCAGTGAGAAAAGTGAGAAGAGAAATCTGAGGTCTGAACCCTAGAAAATGTGCCAGTATTTATAGGGCAGACAGGAAGACCCAGCCAAGGAGACAGTCAAGGAAACAATAAACAAAGGGTATCCAACAATATAAGGGAAACAAACCTATGTATGTGTTCAATGTCATATTTTATAGTGATAAATACCCCTTTATCCTCAAAAATGTTATGTTAATAGTTGTATAAATTGATAGGGTACAATATGACGTTGGTTTTATCTTTGAATGTTCTTTCTTTTCCTATTAACACCATCCCCCATTACATTCTAAAATTTTTCCTTCTTTCTTCATCATTCATCATGGTAACAGAGAAAGAGTAAAACATAAAACATGCTTTTTAAGGCTTTCTCTAATATTGCTTCTTCAAATAACCTAAAACGTGTCCTGCGTTAGTTTTGGCTTTATTTCTATCACCATTTGAAATTTGTCATTTAGGAGTAGTTAAGACAAAGGAGGGGCAGCGTCAAGGCAAAGGAAGAGAATTCTTCAAGAAGAGAAGGGCCAATCCCTGAAGAAACAGTAAATCACAGTGACTTCACCCAGAGCGTTTCCGTGGAGCAGTGGGGATGATTTCAAATCACAATGGGTACAGGGGAGGAGAGGAGGAAGAGACATTGAGTCGTGATGGTAAAGTGAAGAGAAACAGTAAAACAACTTTTGCATATTGTGGGACAGTGCAAAGAAACTAGAACATACCTGTTGGCTGAGGGAATGGAGCCAATAAGAAGGAAAAGTTTAAAGATAGAAGAGTAGTAAACTCTATGGAATTAGGTTAAAGGAATTATAAAAAGGTGGAATTGTGCAAAAAAGAGGTACCAAGAGCACAACATATTCAGACACAGACTGACCAGAACAGAGTCTAACTTTGCAGTTTCTATGGCTGCTTTTATGCTATAATGGCAGAGTTGAGTAGTTGTAACAGAGACCATATGGCCTGAAAAGTCTACAATATTTACTATTTGGCCCTTTACAAAAAAAGTCTGCCAACCTCTGCATCTGCTCCAAGCTATTAACTATTCTTTGTAGTGAAAATACGCAAGTTTGATAGATGTGTTTTCTATGTTTTCATTCAAGTTATTAAGGATTCTGAACCCAACAGAGTCTGATCCAAAGCGCCAATAAAATCCCTGTTCACCTCCCTCTTGACTAACACAAATCTATCAGTTATCAGTAGAAGAATGATAATAATACTTTACTGTCATCCAGGCTACAACCATTATTTTCTTCAAGGTTTCTGTAGTAAATGCTGTCAATTTCTGGTTGAAATACATACATACTTAAGGCAATACCATTTACAGTTTATGAACCTGGTAAACCTATCAGACATATAATCTGAACTTTCCTTTATGGCTCAAGGTCATTATTTTTAAAATCAATAACTTTACTGGGCTATAATATAGTTATTCCCCGGCAATATACGGAGACAGATTGGAGCTATTTTCACCTTATTTAATGAGAAGCCTCAGCCAGCTGGGCTTGCTTAGGTCTTATGAATGCTTTTCAAGACCTGGAAATATAAGAGGAGGCAGGAAAACTACTAGCTGTCATTTCTCAGTGCTAATAGTGTGAATAACTCAAACCAGTTCTCTTATCTATTCTAATACCCTACTCCTCTTCTGCTGTGGATATGAGAACCACATAAACCAAGGTGATGTAATTATATGGAAAGTAAAGACAAATGGGTGTTTAGTGTCTACCATACGATCCTTATGAACTCATTTACACATTCTGTGACACTGATTTTAGCTTTTAAGTGGATTTGTTGCATATTGGTTAGTTCATTTGGTTGCATTTTCCATAGCTGAGTCTGCTAAACAGCTACATTTTGTAAAAGCAGGTGGCTGCTGCATTGCTTATTAAATGTTTCAATGAAATGCAGGACTTGTCAGCATCTTCTCAGATTGGGTCTGAAAAGACTTTTTCAGAACCAACATAGCACATTCAACCCCTGCTTCACAGCTCACACCCAGCAACATCTCTGAGCTCTTCAGTCCAAATAAAGCATGCTACATTTCAAATCTTAAATATTCAGGATCCTAATATATACAACTTAGGGACTGCAGTTAATAACAATGTACTATATTCTTGAAAATTGCTAACAGAGTAGATTTTAAGTGTTATCATCACACAAAAAAGGTAAGTATGTGAGGTAAGGCATGTTAATTAGTTTGATTTAGTCAACACTGTATACATATTTCAAAACATGTTGTACATTATATATATATACAATTTTTATTTGTCAATTAAAAATAAATTAATAATAAGATATGACCAGGCATGGTGGCATTTGCCTGTGGTCCCAGCTACTTGTGGAAGGGTGAGGTGGTGGGATTGCGTGAGCCCAGGAGGTTGAAGCTGCAGTAAGCCTTGATTATGCCACTGCACTCCAGCTTGGGGGCTACAGCAAGACTCTGTCTCAAAAAATAGATAAAATAAAATAAAATAAAATAAAATTTTAAAAATGCATCCTAACATATAAGGCTTCAAATCATGTTTGACTTACTTTTATAGACAAAGCACTGCATCCAAAACTGTCTTCATGAACACACTCTACAAAAAAGTGCTCAAGGAAAAAATCTAAAATCTGAGAAAAGATGACTTCTCATAATGAAAGACAGCTCCCAGGCCTGGGCTATGATGCTTCCACAGACCTCTCCACCTCCTAATTATATAAAAACCACTAAACTGCATACCCCACAAATCAAAAAAACACACAGTATTAATCTGTCAATATTAAAGCTAATATAGAGATGTCAGCATACCAGAGGGAAGATGAAGGAAAAGACATATTATTATGTGCATTAGCAACAGTTATAAGAAACAAAGCATGCTTTATTCTTGCTCTGGAAAAAAGGCTCATCAGAAGAAACTATTTCTTCCTGTATGTGCACTTGTGCCCTTTGCTGTCCTGTGGGCTTCCGCCTTTAGTTCTGATTTACATTTGGTTCTGAAATACTGTATGAGGAGGCAGAACATTTCTGCTGCACCTTGGTCTTGGATTCTTTCCTTTTTGCTGTAATATTATATATTACCCCCTGTAGCTTTTTGCTGAAACCATCCCTCACACAGAAGTGTAAAAATGCTCCCTTTTAATTGCATTAATTCTGAAATGTAGCTATTTGAAAAAACTTAAAGTGTTGTCAAACACTAGACAGGTTACCTGCATAATTCACATTACCTTATTGAGACCTCAAATACAGTTACAAAATAATATCTGCTGTGCTGAGCTGCAGAGCGACAACCAGGGCGAGGGGGGACCTCAGGGATATCATGAGGGCACCAAGGATTTGGGGATTTCGGTTTAAGAAAGTCATTCATGTCCCCCACTATCATATTAAAAATGAAATGATTCCATCTGTATTCATGTCCCACAGGCAGCAGGGATATAGGAAGACTGGCCCTGATCACAGCCTCGGCCTGGCGGACTATTCAGGAACACTCCACCCAGCAGTCAAACACAGAATGGGCCACATCTCTGTCTAAATTACACCTTTCAATGGCTTACCACAGCTCTCAGCATAATGGCCAAGCTCCCTAACATTACTCCCCATGCCTTTCACTGGTGGACACTTGTTTACCTATATTCACACCTGGAAATCTTGGCAAGTGCTGTTCTCTCCCCCTTCTCCCTCTCACTGCACCCAATGTCTGAAATGACTTGTCCAGAATCAAGGCAGCACGGTCAACCCCTGCTCACAGCTTCCACCCAGCAATCATCCCTGAACTCCTTCAGTCCGGAGAAGGCATGCTGGATTTTAACATTTTAAAAATGAAGAATCCTAACATATACAATATGATTACTATAATAATCACAATGTATTGTCTTCTTGAAAACTGATAAGGAAGCAGACTTTAAGTGTTAGTGTTATCATCACAAAAATATGATAAATATATGAGGTAATGCATATGGTCATTAGCTTGATTCAGTCATTGGATACTGCATAGATATTTCAAAACAATATGCTCTACAGGATAAATTTATACAATCTTTATTTGTCAGTTAAAACTAAATAATAAAATGACACTCTTTTTAAAGAGTCCTAACACATAAGGCTTCAAATCATGTTTGCCTTACATTTACAGGCAAAGCAGCACACACTTCAGCCTCAGTTCAGACACCACTTCCTCCAGGAAGCCTTTCCCAATTCCTCAAGTCTATATTAGGTGCTCTTTGTGTATTCCTATCTCTCAAGTGCATTTCCTCCATTAAAGCGCATATCACACTCTTTAGAACTTCACACTTAAATTGCAAAATACATTTTCTCAAGTAAAACTCTTACGATGAACACACATATGTGAAGAAGAAGTGTGATAATACATGTGGAGCTATTCTGTTGAAGCAGGGGTGGAGAAGCTGAAGCTACACGTGTTCAGCCTCCTTGGTAGCTGTGCACTGACCTCCAAGGCACTTCTGGAGAATCCTGGTACTCTCCAGAATGCATCTGAAAGATATGTACAATACAATGGAACTGACAATTGTTTGTCTATATTGTCCACTAGGCAATACATTCCAAGAGGTCAGGAACCATGTGTGTTTCATTCATATTGTGCCAGATGCTCAGTTACTTAGTACAATATACAGGAGGCATTAGGGATGTTAGAAATAATCACTGAAGGCCGGGCGCACTGGCTTACGCCTGTAATCCCAGCACTTTGGGAGACCGAGGCCAGCGGATCACGAGGTCAGGAGATCAAGACCATACTGGCTAACACGGTGAAACCCCGTCTCTACTAAAAACACACAAAAAATTAACCGGTCGTGGTGGCAGGCACCTGTGGTCCCAGCTACTCAGGAGGCTCAGGAAGGAGAATGGCGTGAACCGGGAGGTGGAGCTTTCAGTTAGCCGAGATCTCGCCACAGCACTTCAGCCTTCATTGAATACATGAATAATAGTTACAGCAGGGGTTAGCAGTAGAAGTTATGATAAAGAACTATTTGGCAGGGCGCGGTGGCTCAAGCCTGTAATCCCACCACTTTGGGAGACCGAGGCGGGTAGATCACGAGGTCAGGAGTTCAAGACCAGCCTTACCCAGATGGTGAAACCCCGTCTCCACTAAAATTACAAAAATTAGCCCGAGGCGGTGGTAGGCGCCTGTAGTCCCAGCTATTCAGGAGGCTGAGGCAGGAGAATCGCTTGAACCTGGGAGGCGGAGGTTGCAGTGAGCCGAGATCATGCCACTGCACGCTAGCCTGGGTGACAAGAGGCAGACTCCATCTCAAAAAAAAAAAAAAAAAACTATTTGTCTGCTACCTTTCATCTTTAGAAGGCAGTTAAGATCAAGTAAAGAATGATCTGAAAAGAGAGAGCCTTGAAAGAGGCTAGGTAGCTCAGACACTAACTCACCTTCACTCTCAAGTCATCTTAATCCTTTTAGAAAGATCAATGTATTCCCTGAATGGCATGGCACAGATGAGGTAGACACATTCTACACCTGGTTCATCCATCTAAAAGATTTTCCTATTTTAATAAAGGGAAGGATTTTATTAAGGTGTTCCAGAACTGCCTTTTTACACTAACCTGACTTCAGCATAGAAAGTTCAAGAGTAATTTCCAGAAGGAAGATGATTTACATTATGACTCAGTTCTTAAGGACAGAGACAGAAATATGCATATCCTTCTAGACTCTTAGAATGATAGGGCTGTGAGACCACATATGCTCAGAGTCCTGCGTGACATCAAGCTTATGCTTATTACTAGTTTATATTACTAGTAATAATAACTATGCTTATTATTAGAGATCAGTGACTCTGTGGGCTGGGCTCCATTGTTTGACTCTTTTGTTCTGAAACAATACAGTTTTGCTTTCATTCACTGAAAGGGAAAATCCTGTAGCAAAAATCACTGTCATTTAATAAACTCATTATGGTCATTAATGTCACTCACAACCTAGTAGCATCCTCCACTACATAGTACACAGACACCTGGCTAAACCCTGCTCTTTAAAAAAGTTTCTATAAAATGATATTATCCATGGTGGCAAGTCAATGCCAGGTTACATTTAAAATATGTAATCACCACTATACTTTACAAGATTATAGACTTTAATATCCTCAGAGCTGAACAAAAAATACACAGAAGAGATTCTTTGCGTTCAGACTCTTTAAAAATAATTTATTGACATTGTTCTCTGTTGTGTTGCCTTCCCTTTAAGCTCTGATCTTTGCACTTAAGTCAATGTGCTATCATCAACGATGACAATAGAAACCACATTAAGAAACAAGCTTCACTACTTTAAAATCTAAGGCAGCACATTACTAAAACTGCAGGCCTATCACTAGATAATGATAATGTAATAGATGATTCAATACTATTATACTAACCAAAGATAACTAATTTCAGAATTGTTTACCACCAACACCTGTACTTTCTACACGCAACAAAAGGTCAAGAAAATGAAATGAAGAATGCATCTGTATTCTAAAGCCCCTAGGCAGGAAGTTCCATCTAGTTAGATTTTAAAATAAGTAAGTAATATTGTCAGTTAATTGCTACCTTTACACTTCTTAATCTGCACACTGAGCAACACTTAGTTTTGGCCAGTTATTATTACAAAAGCACCAACTGTGTAGGCACTAAAATTAGAATACATAGATGCTACTGCTAAATTAAGATTTTCTTTGTGACCAGAGGCAGAAATGGGTATCAAAAGTAAATCAGTTTGAGCGAGAATAATAAATACGATATAAGGAAATGTAAACATTCTATTAAGTACTGTAAATTATTATAGTTTAATCTTTCTTAGTTATAGAGCCTCATATTCTCCTGGAGACGGGCAACAAATTCAACTACCCTCCTTCATTGGGCCACATTTAGCCATTCTACAGGTAGAAAGGCTCTGCAGATATACCTTCAGAACAAGAATACCCTATGATGGAGAGTTCTGGAAGGCCAGGACACAGCAGCAGATCAGCTTCTTATAATGGGTAGAAGGAGACTATCATTCGGCAACCCTAACATTACGTATTTCCACATCATTTCTTAGCTACTCCAGGTATCTGGAGTTTTAGGCATAGTATACCAAGAAGTTGTGGGGTTTTACTGTATTAGGCTGGACAGGATAAAACACACCTCATGCCCTGAACAGGACACCTGGCTTTTTTGCTCCTTTCTTCATTCCAACATTAAGCAGCAACTAACAAGTCCAGCAGGAACAAATGAAAAGCCTTCAAGTATGTCCATCATCAGGTAATGGTTTCTAAAACTCCTATTCAAAGGTCACTTCTAATTTTTTGTTGTGATTTCCTATCATTTGCAATCTGAGAGCCAGGTCTTCTAAAGACCCTAAATTAATGTTTAGAAACTTTCACTTTCTATTTTTCTCCTGATTATATTCTATGTTCATGTCCTTCTCAAGCTTTTATCATGTCTTAATCTGATAGTCAAATGAGCAAGAATATTGTCATCTTCAATGAGTCATTAGAAAAATTTGGGAGAGCAGGTTGACAACGTCTGGAATCAGAACAAGGTTTTAATTTAATAAGTTATTACTTTCTCTCTGTCAGCTATGGCCATTAAGATTTTCCAAGTGTTGTCTAGAATTTTTCATAGCCCCATTATTCTTACTCTTTCACCAAAACTCTATGCCAATGTTTCTCAACCATTTTTTCACTATTGCTAACCTCCATCCCTTAAAGACTCTTTTTAGACTTTTTTTCTGATCACTCTCCCTCCTTGTGAATGGTAATACCACAGAAATGTATATATATTTATATCTGCTAGCCCTTTGAAGGAACACAGACCGTTGCAATATCTAAGATTGTGTTCACCCTCTAAGATCTAATTGCACCTCATTGGGGACAATATTGCCCCGCTTGAAGAATGCATGCTCATTTAGGAAAAAGCTGCCATTTGAAAATTTTCTAAACTAACAATCCATTATGAATATTAACAGTTTTTACTCTATATAAAACAAATTTTAATGTGTAACTATGTTTTTCTCCTTCCTAGTCTTGCTTGTAAGATGACATTGACATTGAGGAAAGTATTGAGCAATCAGAACTAATCAAAGAGAGAGTGTGTGTGTGTGTGTGTGTACTGTTAAAGTAACTGCAAAACAGTTTTAACTGAAATATGAAGAAATGAGAAATCCAGGGTAGTTTTTAAAGCTTTCATGAAACATAGCATTTCCCATGTAGACTGAAAGATGTATGGAGATGTATAGAGTTTTAACAATGGAAACTAAAATGAGATTATTCTCTTTCAAAAAAAAAAAACCTGCTGAGCTACATAACTTGGTTTTAGTCAGAATCTTGGGTTAATGGGCAATGGTTACATGCTTTTCATTTTCTGTCCTTGACTTCTTGTAACTGATACTTGGGAGGGTGAGGATTACAAAATTATAGCTATGAAGTCATGCAAATTATAAGTGGAATTTTACTCTATGTAGCTAAAAGGACATATGAAGTGCAACTAATAACAAACCTACAAGATCTGTCCCTAGTGGAAACATTAAAGAGTAAAGACAAAAAACCACAGAAGTTTGGTGTTGGGCCTAATCCTTAAGTGTAGTAAAAAAATAAATAAATAAATAAATTGCGTGCTTTTAACTAAGACAGAGAGTTACCAAAAATGCACGGCTGGAATCTTTTACATAAAAACACTATGAAAAAGTAAGATGACTCTGTGGCTTCCCCTGCTACAAATCTACACCACTTCAGGTGACGAGTATACTGATATCCATAGTCTACTCACCATCAGATAACATAATGAAATTTTGGTTTCCCTGCAAAGTTCAAAAGTCATTTAGTAAATTCCAAATTAAGGACATACCAAGAAAGAAACTAATAAGATGGCTAATAGGAATTTACCAAGACAGTCAAATACTGTCAGCTGAAACTGTGAAGCCATCAACAATTGCTTGATGGTCTCCTTGGGAGATGTGTCAGTACTTTAAGCAAGCAGGAGAGAAAGATAATGATGTAGGAAAAAACAAGATCCAAAAGCCTATGGGTCAGTTCAGGTACATGGCAGAACAGCTAAAATTTGCTGGGAACATCAGCTACAGTTAGGACCTGAAGGATAAATCAACTTCAGATTTAGGTGGAGGCCCCAGAAAGTAAATAAACTCAGCTTAGGGTCTCTGGAACCAGTGACCCAGGTGTCCTCTAGAGTAAAGGAAAACAAACAAGCTGGCTTGGGACCTTGCTTAGGACAGCTGTTTCGGGAGCTGTGCTCCTTGTAGATAATTGGAAGCCGCTTCTGCAAGGAAACTAGCAGCAGAAGCCTGGTGCCCCTGTGGTACTGATGAAACCCCAGAAGCCTTGGTCTCCTACACTCTGAGCTTCTGAGTCAGGGTGAACTTCAATAGGAAAGTCACTTAGGGGACCTAAAGGGCAATAGGCTGCACACTGCCATTTCCCGAAAATAAACAGTAAATTGTCACTGTTCCAGATATAACTGCTAGACTGAAACGCATGATTTCTCCTCTCACTCGTAAAAATAAATAAATAAATAAATAAATAAAATTTAAATAAACGTCTATCACCCAGGGAAAGCTACTCTAGAGTCCTTCCACCTATCAAAATTGCCTAAGAAAGGTTGAGTCTGACCAAGGGGCGGCGCAGCTTGCAACTTTCGCCAACTCCGGGATGAGGCACCGCATCCTGGTACCAGAGGCTTGGACACCAAAATGACTTCTCTAGGGTGCAGCAAGATGAACCACCTGGCTTATCCTATCCCCATCAGCACGCGTCCCACACCTCTCAGTCCCATTCCAGAAATGGAGCTCTCTCAGGACTGGAGACAGGCAGGAGACCTCCCTCCCCAAACAATGCATTCAGCCCGAGTGCACATTCAAGATTCAAAAAGAAAGGGGAAAAACATAGAAAGAACAATAACAATAGAAAACATGATTTTTTTTTTCAGTTAAAAAATAAAATGAGTCTCTTACCATCTCGCCTGAGGTTGGCGTTGCGCAAAGCTTTGATGGATGCGCTCTGCGGAGTTGCAGAAGTGTCCCGACAGCTGCAAAAGTTTGCGCAGATTAGAGTGTAGACAAAGATGAGCCGGTGCATTTGGGATCAGCGACTAGAGACAGCGTCGCTCCAAGAAAAAGCCGGGTTCCGCTCCCGGGACCGACGCCGCGCCGCCCTGCGCTCTCGTCGCCTGCGCTCGCCCTGCGCTGGCCCGGGCCGCTGTGCTAATCGCCGAGCTCTCCCCAAACTTCCTGCATGCTGAACTTTCCGAGCGCGTGTGGGTGCCGCACTTCCTTGTGGTGCTGAGCTGATAAATGGTGACGGGACAAACAACAGGTTGACGTTTGTTTGTTCGCCCCCTCCGGTGGCCGGCAGCTGCAGCACAGGCTGCAGGGGGCGGGCAGCGCCGAATCTAGCGGGGCAGGCGAGCGAAGCAGCAGCGTTCTCCAGCCCCGGCCGCGGCCCCTGAGAGGCGCGCACTCGGGCTCAGAGCGGCGGCGCGAGCACCTCAGCTCCCCAGTTTCCCAGGCCGGGCCTAAACCTGCTCTGCCACTGAGCATGCCCAGTTTAATCGCTGGCCGGGACTCTTCCCACCGCCCTGGGCTTTACCCTCCTGGTTGGACCTGTAAGGGCTCAGGAAACAAACTCGCCAGGAGGAAGTGGGAGAGGGTAGAATCCCAGCACTTCTTCAGTGGTGACTGGCACATCCACCCACAAGCCACAGCTCTCCGCCTTGATGGTGGTGGGATGTGGGGACAGGGACTGGAGTTGGGAGTGTTTATTTTACAATAACCAAAATGAGACTCTACTTAGTTAAAATTTCACTGTTTATAGTGAAAAAATACAATCACAAAGGAGCTTAATTCCGAGCTTTTCTTTGAGCTCCCATCGGTGTGACCTTTGGGTGAGTCAAGGGTACCTTTTCAGGGAATAAAATAAAAATAAAAGTATATCACCCAGAGAAAGCTACTCTTGAGTCCCTCCATCTATCAAAAATGCCCGAGAAAAGGTCAAGGCTGATGGAGGGATGGCGTAGCTTTCACTTTTCGCGAACTCCAGGATGAGGCAGGGCATCCTGGTACCAGAGAGTATTGGACACCAAAATACCTTTTCTAGGGTGCAGCAAGATGAACCACCTATCACACAGGGCTGTAGACGTGATGGGCCATGTGGTGCAGTGTACAATAAGGGCAAGAAGTCTTCACGAGCGTTTTTATATGCACTAGCTCCAGCCCTTCCACAGGAAAGGGCAACAGGACAGAGTGGGGTTGAGCAGGGACAGACTGAGCAAGGGGAAGAAGTTGCAGAACACTGTGCTCACTTGCCTTCACAGTGCATAGGAAGAGGCATGGGTCGTTGAGGCTTTTGGGATTCTCCCTACTCTGCGTCTGGAAGCTCAGCAGTTGAGAGGGGCTGCCTCTGGTTTTACATCGTGTGTCTTGTCTGCCCATGGGAGGGGACTGTATTTGGAAAAGGCGTGAGTCCAGACTCGCTGCTCACTGGCTTTGTCCCCTTGAGCAAATCATCTGATCTTTCGAAACTCAGTTTATTTATTTGCAAGAGTAGCAATTGTTAATTTGCATGGTTGTGGTGAGAATGATGTGAAAAAATGTTTAGCATATTGTTTTGTTTGTAGCTGAATCCAAATCCAAATTTATATGATTTCTCAATTTTCCGCTGATGAGATCTAGAAGAGAAAATTTTCAGTCTTTTTCAGGCCTTCCAGCTCCTGAAAGTCTGGCATATGGTAAGTGATATCCATACATAGGGAACTTTAAGTGGCTGAGAAGGGCAGGAAGTTCTGGAAAAGATAGCCTTGTCAAGTTATTATACCATCCAACAAGGACGAGGGTACATGTGTCCCTTCAACATAGTCAAAGATCAACATGTTTCATCTCTATTGGCTTTTTGGCCTAAAATGGTATTTTACAAAATTTAGGTTTGTGGGCCATGAAATCAACTTCAATACCAGAATAATTGTTTAAATAAATGGATTGGAATACAGTAGTTTAGAAATTTAATTATCAGGGTTCATTGGAGATAATAATATTGTTTTATGAATATTTTGTTTCAGATACACGAACACTATAACATAATAGTTATTTCTTTGGGTCATGATCAAAAAAGTTTGAAAGCCCCTGGAAAAAAGATCTAATTACATTGTTTCAGGATACAGTGAAACCCTGGGAGAGACACTAAGGATCATTTATTCATTCAACAGGTATTAATTAAGCATTAGTTTTTCCCCTTGTGTTATGCTCTGGTCTAAAAATCTTGGGGATTAAATTGTGAACAAGAAATAAAGCTCCTAATCTCTTTGAGTTTACATTATAATAGAGGAAAGGGAACATAAACAAGTAAGTATGTAACTGTGTTAATAAGTGAAAAGGGGTAGAGATAGATGGGATAGGAGTAGGGACTAACTGAAATATGTGATATCATTTTTTAGAAGTGGTTGGAAATGCTCATTCAATTTCATACTTAGCTTCTGATATGAGAATATAGAAAAACGGAGAAAATTTGCAAATGACTTATAATTATGTAATTATGACATGTATCAAGATACTGACTTATTACAAGTATCAAAATGCTAAAATTGTGTCTTAATATCTTATATAAAATAATGAATTTTAAATATTCAATGTAGTGTTTTCCAAGATACTAATACTTTGAGCTCCCAAGGCATTGTGAATTCATAATTTCAAATATTTTAGGTAAGAATAGTAAGGGATATCACATATAATCAACATGTTCTTGATCTTTAATGTCAGTAAATATCCAAAATCAACAATAAAACACAAATTAGGCACCTGAACCCAACCAATTATTCTGGACCTGGTTTTAAAATATCTACGAATTAATTCTTACTAATTAGTTTGATCATATCAACTGAGGTATCATTGTACACAGAATATTATTTAATAAAAATATTCTTTTAGTGGGAAAGGTCTGGTACAAAGATAGAAGATAAGATTGTTTCAATTTATTTTTTACATGTATCTCAGACTCACCAAAATAGTGAATTTACCACTACATTTTGAATGCTTATAGGTCAGTTAGAAGAACATGAGCCAACAAAATGAAGTCAGATTTATAAATATTTATTACTATTCAGACTAACATAAGTCAATTATTCTATATTTAGCCATTGTTCAATGACATTCATATAACTAAAACAAAAGTAAATCTATTGTGTAGAAGAATTTTTAAAAACATGAGATCAACTTTTAATAGGTCCATGTATAATGGCATTTATTTCGAACAAATATTCTGGTAATAAGGACTTGATAAAGGGTAGATTAGTATGTGACACTGTTTTTATCATGTGCTGTTTTCATTTCATTAATAGGACACAAGAGTAGTGTTTTCCATTACATTTTCAAATATCCTTGGCTTGTTTCACTACTCAATAAAAGCCCCAGTGGAAAAGAAATGAAATGTGGCATGATGTTTGAAGTCTTCTCATCTCTGCAAGTGGCTCACCCCAGTGCTATTTTTTTAACTAAACTTCTACCAGTCTTTAAATTGTAACTTTATTTTGACAATAGTAGTTATTTTTTGACGGCTACTTCATTCAAAAAGGACATTCCTCTGTTGTTCATCCTGCACTCACTAGATCTCAGAGAGAACAAAGCACTATGAAATGACATTCTAATTTTTGCTCTACCAGTAGACTATTGAGCTTAGTAAATATTGAACTTTCATGGGACTTTAATAACTCCTTGTAAAATGGGAGTGTTATGCTGGATCACCTTCAATAATTCTTTCAGAATTCTGACTATTTTGTTTTATATAAATCTTGATTTCACTCATAATTTTTTACCATGTGATAAATGTGTAGCTTGTCATGCTCAAGTACATTTCAAATAGTTGTTAGAAAGTTTGGTTATATATGAGAATTAAATGTTTCTACAGATTTTAATAAGGTGATGTTTGAAATGTTATTAACTAATATATACCTAAATGAAAGTCAAAATGTTAGTTTTCCATCTAATATTAATAGTTACTTTTGCTTTCAAACTTGTATTTTCTTTTAAAGAATCAATTATTCAAATGTATAAAAATCTAGATGATAACTTTTTTGTGGTAGAATTAACTAAATAAATGAAATACAGTTGATTAAAATTATGATGTAAGTTTAGAAAAAAGACAACATTGATGATTTAAGATAATTAGTAAAATGATTTTGACCAATGATTTGGCTAGGAAGATCTGCATTAAATTTTGCTTACTTTCAACATTAAAGAAGATAATGTATAAATATACTGGGTGCTAAAGAATGAAATTAAATATTCATAAAATGACAAACTATGTTAATTTTTCTCAACAGTGCCAAATGACTTTAACAGCCTACAATACCAGCATAGTTACAGAATGTTTTGTAACAAGCATGTGTAAAATACATTATTAAACTACATTGAGTCATCTGTAAGTAGCACACCCTTATCCAAGCCACCCAATGCTTTTCTATGAACAAAGTTACCCTTTTGTAAAACTCTTTTGTGTTTTAACTGACTTTTTTTGCCACATGTATCACATTTGTCCTTTTATTTTTATTATTATTAATCATAAAACAGTTCTAAAATACTTTGTAAGATCTTTTCTTAAAAGCATTACATTCTCTGTGTGTAAAGAGGCAGAAAATGAATCTGAAATTAAGTCTTTTGGGGGTACTGAAACTTATTATTTATTTCAAAGCAGCATTAATTGACTCTTCCTAAGTATTGGTGAAGAAATCCATTACCTGAGTATTGCCTTTCCTCAACAGGCCATGACACTGAGTTTCTTATTATTAGATATTTTTCTTTAAAACTGTAATTTTAGTGGCACACACTAAATGTCTACCATAAAAATACAAGACAATTAGTAGTGATGTTTCTTCCTGCTTGATAGACTCAAATGCAGGCCTATTTCTATTTCCGAGTCTTAACTTGAAGAACAATACCATAGTGCATGTCAATACAATCATAAGTCCAGGTGTTTTCACTTTATATTACTCTCTGTGGCTTATATACATAGTATATTTCAATAATGTATATATACAACCACCACATATTTCTAGCATCCTATATAGCAATGTTAAATACAATTTATCCAGTTACAGTGCTGACACATTTTGAGAAGTAACTTCTAGATTTAGTCATGAAATATTGGTTGTAGTTGAGGCTATCAGCTTGACCTTTTGACAAGAAATAGGTCCAATTTGTTAGTCAGATAATCTGTTCTGTCAAGCATTAGTTTTCCTTCACTTCATGGAATTAATTAGTAATTCAGTTTAACAGGATGAGTTACTTTGTTATTAGTTTGGCATGAAAAAAATCTGTATATCTATAATTTTTCTTCAGTTTAGTTGCATTTTTAATTTCCATTTACCCATCTTTGAGCTGCATTATCTAAACTTAAAATTTCAAAGATGGATATGTGCCTATTCTGCAGGATTTCTTCCTTAATTGATCTGGGATGGCTGCCAGTCTCCTTTAGAATTCTGCACTCTTTATGAGATTGGCTTATATCCAGTTACTCTCACACTTCAAGTTCTCCTCTTACTTTGCTGTTTTTTAAGCAAGAAATTGTTTTTTGAGTCTTTAGATGTTCCTTTCTATGTGTGAGAATTTTAATTCTATAAAGAAAATCTTTTCTTATATTTATGTCCCTTGAAATTCTACATTACACACTTATTCTCCTTTGGAGTGGAGCCAATGTTGAATTTATTGTCTTATTTGTAAGATAATATTTAAAACTTGAGGGAATATTTAAACCTTAATATTTATCTGATTCTTTTTTCTCTACCACTAATTTTACTCTTCTGATATGTATTTTCCTTCATAAAAAATTGCTTTTCTAACAGAATATTAATTTTAAAAATCTCAGGAAAGTTGTACGATTTTTGAGATTTAACGTAACTACAGAAAAATGAAAATACTAAGTCTGATGAAATCTCGTATAATTTTAAAAATATTGTCTCGAAAATAACTTATTCATCAATCCAAAGGACTATAGCAAAACTGAGGAGCATTTTCTGAGCAGCCAAACTAGATGTTCCAAAGATCATTGTGGAAAGTCTGTATACTTCATTCTGTGGAAAACCTTTAAGCCCTAATTCAGAGTCAGCTTTGTCATTTTGTACATAATTTTAATCAACTTTAATAGCTGGTTTCTCCAGTAAGTAGTAAGTAGTAAACTAGAGGGTGGAGCATACAGAATAATAAGGGAGAATTTAGAGTAAGGGAGGATTTTTTTTAAATGCAGAAAAAAAGAGGAACCAAAAATTCAACATGGTAATTTGAGGATTATTTAAGGCTTAAAACATCCTTGTATTATATATAGATATAGATATAATTATATATATGGCATGTAAACAGTTACATCTATATATACGTGTGTGTGTGTGTATCTTATAAACAGCCTTATTTATCTCTTTTGGACTCATGGATATTTATAGAATTTTCTACTAATTGAAACCTGTAATCAGTGTGCCAAATTACCATACATTTAAAATTCCTTTGGCTGTATTCTGTTTAATATGGCAAAGTTTTACATTGTCAAAATGGACATTCACTTTAAAAATATTTGAATGTTAACAATGTGACATAGATGTGTGTGTGTATAAGTTAGATCCAATATAAAATGTGTTAAAAAAACGGTTCAAAATCAACACTCTGGGAGTTGAGTGCTTAGTACCTCATATATCTTTATCTAAATATATACAAGATGACTGTTAATTTATATAAGCAATACTAGATATGATTGTTCATCAGTGTAATGAATGGTGTTAATATATGTGGTTGGTAAGAAGTCAAGCTTGCTGCTATTGGCTGCATGAGGTATAGGAATCAACACAGTCAACAGTTGGATGTCCTTGGTGTGGAGCCCAGTTGGACCTGTATCCCTCACTTCACAGAATACCTTGTCTCTCAACCCACTTATAAAGCCAGCTGGTCCTACTGCCAGGATACCACCATGTTCACCTCACCGTGAACCTATCATGCCAGGTGCTGGTTCAAGTGCCTAAGCAGACTTAAACTTGCTCCCAGGTGCCAGAGCAGCTGTAAGAACCATTGATTCTTTTATCCTTGTTTACTAATAATATTTATATGTGTGGCATATGTGCTTTCATTGTAATGTAACAACTGGTATTAAAGTTTTGGGAGAGAGAACGTTTAGCCGTAATCTACCTTGACTGTCAGAAATTACCAATATTTACCCCCAAAGCCTAGCATTTGCCTCATGGTCACATTGGTTTAGGTCATTTCACAACACCAACAAATGTATGTGATAGAAATGTAGTAACTACACTGTATAATCAAGGGCAAATATGTTTGTTCTTACATATTATTTCATTGTCTTAAAAATTAACATTATGACCATCTCTTTTTCTGTTAATCCTGTATAAATATGGAATTACCTGTATTGAAATTTTATTCGACTCTAAGTTTCCAGAAATTTAGAATGCCATAGCGCAAACACAAGAAATTAAAAAGAAATCATGTGTAAGATATATGTAAAAGTCTTTTTCAAAACTGTAAAAGTCGTTTTCAAAAAGATGTTCCTCAAAACACAAGTCTCTTAACATATTGTGTTTAAAAAGTTTGTATGACAAATAATTTTCAGAATTGCTACATAATTTGCCACTGTTCAACCATCACAATGTACATCAATATATTAAAGAATCTGAGAAAGTTGTATTAAAGAATCCTGCTAACTTTGCTTAATTCAACATTTCCCCAATATATTAGACATTAACTTGAGAAATTATGAATTAGAAAGACATTCAATTTGGACTCATTTGTAAATAGAATTCTATGGCCAGTATTTGGAGGGGTGCACTGAAAAACTAAACCTTATATTTAAGAAGACTACCAGAAAAGTGAGGGAGGTGAGAATACTGAAACACTACCAGATAATGTGGACTACATGTAAAAATAAACTTTTTGTATAGAAATTGTCTCAAGTGTATTTGGCAAATAGTATGCCATATATAATCAATTCTAAGATGCAGTTGTTTTCTAATTGTAAACAGCTCTGAAATCAGTGTAAATTTTATAGTTGATTGCATCTGTCAAACCCTTTTGGCCAAGTGGCAGTCATGACATAGTTAACATCACTTGATGCCTCAGGTATGATAAAGAAAGCCCACATATCAAAACAGATGGGATGATTGTTAATGGATAAGGAGAAAACTTCAAAGATAATAGTGGAGCATTTTAAAAATAAATGCTGTACAGCATTATCAACACTTTCAATGGACCGGAAAATAACATTATATGGAAAAACATGGAATTCAATGATTCTCAACCCAAACATGATTCAGGAGAGTTAGATTCCGAATGAGAAGAAGTTTCACTAATACTTAAGCCAATATATTGCATTAGTCTGTCCTCACATTGCTAATAAAGACATACCTGAGGCTGGGTAATTTATAAAGGAAAGAGGTTGAATTGATTCACAGTTCCACATGGCTTGGAGGCCTCACAGTCATGGCGGAAGGTGAATGAGGAGCAAAGTCATGCTTTACATGGCGGCAGGCAAGAGAGCATGTTCAGGGGAACTCCCCTTTATAAAACTATCAGATCTTGTGAGACTTATTCACTATCAGGAGAACAACCTGGGAAAAACCTGCCCCCATGATTGTATTACCTTCCACTGTAGTTCCCTCCCCTGACGTGGGGATTATTACAATTCGAGGTGAGATTTGAGTGGGAACACAGAGCCAAACCGTATCATATTTTCATTTTTATTTATGCATAAGGGTGATTTTTTAAAAGTACATATAAATAAATATGAAAGAGTTCTTTGAATAAGCACAACATTTCTAAAGATAACAAACCTTTGACTAGTTTGAAAGCTTCTTTTTCTTTCTCAAGGGTACACAAACTAATGACGTATCTTAAGACTGCATGTTAGCTATGTAAAACCATTTTAATTGCCTAATGGATGCTAGACTTCTAAAATATCTATACTTGTATCATATTTCTCAAAGGAATTCAATAACCCATTTATACTCAATAGTTTTTATTTTCTATGAGATAGATGTGTTTTCAAACTACTTTAATGAAGTCATAAAAAACTTGAACAGATTGAAAGATGTTTATAAAGTGACTAAAATATACTTTGCCTTAACTACTTGCAATCTAATTGATTTTTTTTCAGTATGTTGGTTGACACATGCTAGTGATGATAGTGAGAAAAATAAAGTTGAGAAAAATACATTAAAGAATTATTGCTGTAAGAATTGGAAATTATCTGATCAGCTGTTGGTTGAAAATCTGAGGCATGACTTTTATAACATCTGTGATGAGATTTTTGTCTATGTTGGAGTATTCATTGACTGAAGCTGCCTGCAGATTTTTCATTTCTTTTGTTCTTCCTCATCACTCGTTGTTGGTTGTGTTATAGTTCACTAGATTTGCTATTCCATAGCATAAAAAATTATAAACTCAAGAATATATATTCCTTTTAATTTATTATACGTTTTTCTCTTTTATAAATCAGCAGCTTTAACCTTTTTTTCTTTTCATAGGGAGTTATTAAACATAAGAATCCTACCATATATTAAGGAAGTTATACTTCAGTGAAATATGACTATAAAATCTATCTTCATCTGTAGGGAAGGTAATGAATTAGCATAAATGCCTTCATAATCCAGTCTCTCTCCCTCCCCTCTTTTCTAATAAAAATGCAGAGAGAACACTGTGAAGCTCAAGCTGCCTCTAAAGAAAGTAGAGATTTACAGAACATAACCTCACAAGATTTGTTGATGAATTATGAAGGAAGGACATTTATTTTGAGAATCATGAGCATTATAATATTTATTGAGGATTAGAATTTTGTTATGTGGAGGTGCTACTACCTCCTCATGAGCCACTTCTGAACTCAGTCAATCTCAGTAAGAAGAAAATGATTAATTTGTAAAATATTAAATTATCATGATTTTTTTCACTTTTCTGTCGGTTTTTTCTGTTAATGTCAGGTAGCTTATCTTTAGTCTTTATGATTAAAAATGGGAGAAAGATATCATATTAAAAATGCAGAGGCTGGGCACGGTGGCTCACACCTGTAATCCCAGCTTTGGGAGGCCGAGGTGGGCAGATCACCTGAGGTCAGGAGTTCAAGACCAGCCTGGCCAACACAGCCTAACACCATCTCTACTAAAAATACAGAAATTAGCCGGGCGTGGTGGCGCGTGACTGGAATCCCAGCTACTCGAGAGGCTGAGACAGGAGAATCGTTTGTACCTGAGAGGCGGAGGTTGCAGTGAACCGAGATCGCATCACTGCACTCCAGCCTGGGCGACAGAGCAAGACTCCATCTAAAAAAAAAAAAAAAAAAAAAAAAAAAGCAGATGTCAGTGTCCTTTAAAATTTGCCTGTCCTTAAAATTTTATCTCTATTGTATCATTCTAATAAATACATGTACCTAACAAAAAATTATGGGGAAATTCTTGGCACATATGTGAATCCCTTTTTTCACTATGCAAATAACCTCACCAGATTAATGAGCCAAAAATTCATTTGAAACAATGAGTTATCCAAATTTTATGCTGACATTGGCTATAAGTATTAACATTAGCTTATATGACACATTTTTTAAGTGGGATTGGAATTTTATGTTTGTTTAACTGTTGAGAGATCTAGGGGAGGGAAATATATAAAGCAAGAGAAAGAGAGGGAGAGATTTTTGAAGTCAAATGACATAAAAACTATGTAAATAAAGTCTTATCGACAAAGTGTTAAGAGAAGTGCAAATACAAGATGGGTTTTATGATACTACTATTAAATGAAAGAACAAAGGTGGATGCATATGAAGTAAATGTTGGGAGGACAATGTGTCATAATTAGGATATGAAAGTGTTTCAAAGATGCAGCAATTAATTGCATGTGAAGCAATGTGGTATGGTATTGGTATAATAGGGCAGAACATGATTGATGGATGAAGCTTGTCAGCTTTGGGGACAAACCAAGCAGAACCAAAAGATGGTCACTAAACATGACCTCAGGTAGCTTATTCAAAGATAACTTTCCTAATCTATAAAATGGGGAAATAACATTATATTAGAGGTTGGTTGTGAGTGTACTTGTCACACAGGAAGCACTAAAAAAAGTGAAGGCTACCATTTTAATAGTAAAAGTTGTTAACAGTAAATACATTTTTTTTTTTGAGACAGAGTTTTGCTCTTGTTGCCCAGGCTGGAGTGCAATGGCACAATCTCGGTTCACCGCAACCTCCTCCTCCTGGGTTCAAGCGATTCTCCTGCCTCAACCTCCCGAGTAACAGTAAATACAATATTAAGGTAAAAACAGAGCACTTTATTTGGTCACATAAAACTGACACGTGCTCATGTAAGCAAAAAAAGAGGTTGGAAAATGTGAAGGAGAGAACTGCAGAAAATATTAGAAGTAAATTGAGAGGATTGCGGGACCCCAGGAATTAAAAATACACTCATTAAATAACTAGCATGTCTTGAATGCCTGCTACGTGTCAGGTACTCTTCTAGATGCTAGGGATACAGTATCAAACAAAACACCTATGGAACTAGCATTCAAATATGGGCGACAAAGGTAGAATATCTGGCAGTTAAAATAAGGGCTAAGGCTAAAAAATGAAGCAGAGAAGGGATTATGAATTATGAAGTGCTAATAGCTAAGGTTGGGGAAGGGCATGTTAAGATTTTAGACAGGTTGGCCAGAAAAAGGTTCCCTGAGAGTGACTTTTAAGTAAAAGCTGAAGGATGTGGAGGAGTAAGCCATGTCAAGATCTGAGAGAAGAACATTATGGGCAGAGGAAAATGCACTTGCAAAGGCCCTGTGGTGGGAGTATTCCACCATGTTCTGGGAACGGTGAGGAGATCAGTGTGGCTACAGCAGAAGGAATAAGTGGGGCAGTAGCAGGATGATAGAGAGGCAACTAGTGGTTAGATTATTGTAGGACATTGAGGCACGTGCTGCGGACTTTGAGTTTTGCTCTGAATGAGATGAGAAGTCATTGGGTTTTGAGGAGTGACATGTTCTTTTATTTTAACAGCTACTTCAACAAGCATAGCTCAAAAAGGGAGGATGAGAGCAAGGAAGATGATCAGTGTAGAAGCTTTAAATCATGCATGTGAGAAATGGTAACGACTTGGAACTGAGTGGCAGAGTTGGGACACATAAAATGGGTTCGGATTATAAATAAAATTGTAAGTGCAGTCACTAGTATTTCTTAATGTATTGGATACAGTCTATAAGAAAAAGGGAAGGTAAAGATAATTCTAAGGATTTTGGTCTAAACAACTGGAAGGATGGAGGAGACTGAAGGAGAATTAGGTTTAGAGGGTTATCAGGTTCACAGTTTGTTGCCTGAAAAGTTTGAAATGCTTTTTAGACATCCATGTGGAGATGTCAAGAAGGCAGTTGGATATACAGGTCATGAGACAGAGAACATCACTTAGAAAGTGATTTTGGATAGAAAAGAGAAAATATACAAGGACAGAGCCCTGTGCATATTAACATGGAGAGTCTGAAGGAGATCAACAGCAACCAACAGAGCCTATGGTGAAGAAATGGCCTGAAGCGTGAGAGGAATAGCAGGGAAGTATGTGTTCTGAAAGCCAAGTGAAGATGTTTCATATTAACCATATGAATAAGAAAAGTGAAATGCCAGAGGAAAGAGATAGCTGAGACATGTAGCTGAGTTCATTTTACAAATTGAAGAAAATTAAAGTATATTTTCAGTGGAAAACAATAAAGAGAAAGATGACAAACTTGGATGAAGTCTTCACTGGAAAGAAGTAGCAAGAAAGAAAAAAACAGGACACCTGTGGTGTTTTCTCAAAATGTCCTAGTCCTGGCCATTTGTATCAGAAGCAATTGAGATGTTTGTTAAAACATGCAGATTCCTGAATCACAGTTGTTTATGACAGACCCAGGAATTTGTATATTTAGAAAGCTCCACAGGTGATTCTTATGTACATGACTAATGTTTAAAAAAAAGTAAAACAGGGAAATAGATTTCTAAGAATAAACGAGTGATAACGTAAGTGTGTAACTGCAGGGTGTAAACATGGAATAGGGTCAGCAGTTTGTGGTTCCCACTCTCATCATCTGTATTTTCATCAAATAACTGATTAGATTATAGCCATGCAGAAAAGGAATGAATTACTTTACACTCAAACTTAATTTCCCTTTCCCCCAAATATATTAGAAAGCTCAAATTGACATTTATTTTTCCATTTCACTTGCATGCTCAGTGGGGGAGGAATGGAAAATTGAAATTTGCAAGGCTTCCCGTGGGTTTGCCTCTGCCTCTAAGGCACACTTAGTCAATAAGTGCAGTAGGGCCCATCATTACATTGCTCATTATTCCACTGATTCAGTGAGTTTGCATGTCAAAAAGAATCCCCCTTTCTTTATGTAACCAGACCACACATACACATACACACAATTCTGATCTAGAACTGAGAGCTGCAGAAATCTATGGTAGGATTTCATGTCAGGCTTGTGGAAATCCATTCCAATGCTTCATGGGCAATTTCAGTTGTTCTCACATCAGCATGAGCTTTCACCTTCATCTTTAGGTTGTGAGAGATCTCCACTGTGTACAGTTGGTCAACAAGCACTGAAGGTACATGAAACTGCAGCTCTGCAGAAGGGACATTAAAACCGTAAGTGGGTTCTAGTTCAATGAACTCTAACTACATTTGGAAAGAATGGAAGGGATAAATGAGGGAAGCAATGTACACATTCAGAAGTAAGGAATACAGAGTCTTTAATATTTACCTTGTACCTTCTTATTTCAAATGCTGTACCTATCTCATTTTATCCCCTCAATTCTATTAGGTGGATGTTATTCCCTGTTTCATAGATGAAGAAGCTGAATCTAATTTGTCCAAGGTAAGTAAGTGATAAGATTAAATTTTCTATATTAGATGGTAGTTTCTATGTTTTTCTTCATTGTACCATCCAAACTGCCTTGGAATTCAGTGTTAATACTAGAATTGCTAAATTGAACTATAGATCTCGCATTACAATTCTATGTGTTATATCACTGAGAAACTAATATATCAAGCATGTAGGAAATATCTATGAAGTCTAATGATAATGATGATGAACTATCAAAGATTTTTAGATTGATAGCGGAAATAATGATGGTAAACTATCAATCTAAAGATTTGTAAGGTACAAAAACAGCCTATGGTTGCACAAGGAATTTCAGTATACAAAACCAGTGGGAAATTAGAAACGCAATATCCTTAGTGATGCACTTTCTCCACCTTAACACCTGTAACATCTTATCTGACCTCTACCACTCTAGGTTCTAGATCACTGAGTACTCTTTATCCAATGAATAAATGGTTTCTATTAGGTTGGTGAGGTTTTTGCCAAAAGTGCA
Source organism: Pan paniscus (assembly GCF_029289425.2). Lineage (NCBI taxonomy): Eukaryota > Metazoa > Chordata > Mammalia > Primates > Hominidae > Pan > Pan paniscus. Next base: position 104,976,971 of record NC_073258.2, read on the forward strand.
ATTACTTTTACACTAATCTAAACATTATGCCCCTGCAAGTACATTCTCTGGTTGAACTTGTTCACAAAAAACTAGATGCTCTGTGGGGCTGCTCCTCTAGCCTGCATGTCTCGACTCTTAATTATTCTTTTCTTCTTTTCTTTCATCTTGGCACTTAGTTCTGTCCAAAGACGGTCAGATTGCTAATTGATGGTCTTTTTGCTATTCTCATTTCTCCTTCACTAGGGGCCAATTTCTTCCTACACACTAGAAGTCTCTCCCAGTCATTTATTCTTCTTCTGACATATCCCTTTTACTCAGAATGTAGGTCATGTTGCTGTTTGGTTGGAGGAGGTGTTCTGTAATACTGGCAAATGGGCTGAGAAGAAAGAAAAGAAGTTGTAGTCCATTTCTCACCATAGACTCATTGTTGGGTTCTTGGCAAACCACATATCTTTCTTAGGTCTCAGTTTCCTTATCCATAAAACAAAGTATTTTGACTAAGTGCTCTCTATAGTCCTTACCCAATGTAACAATCCATAATTATTGAAATGATGATAGAAAACTGTGATGATTTTTTCAAAACTACATTCAGAGAACTACTGCATCTTTCTTACCTTAATTCTGTCTACAGTCAAACAAGCTGAACATACAAATCAATGTGAGTATAACCCATTATACATATTGTATATATTTTAAAGCAGTAAGTTTTTGGATGTAAACTTTCTTCTCTTAACAACATTTGTCTGTTTTTCAGATTATAAAACAGATACAATATCATCAGACAAAAATTGGAAAGCACAGAGCATATAAAAGAGGAAAGTTAAAATCACACACAATTTTTCATTCCAGTAATTATCATTACTTCCATTCTAATGTTCTTACTTGCTTGATTTTTTTCATTGTTTTTTAAAATAAAATGAAGGTTGTGTTTTTTATATCCTGCTTTTTATCCCTCAACATATTATCTTGGGTATTTTGTGTCTCATTAAAAATTCTGTGAAAGCATAATTTTTTTTTTTTTTTTTTTTGAGACTCACTGCAAGCTCCGCCTCCCGGGTTCACGCCATTCTCCTGCCTCAGCCTCCCTAGTAGCTGGGACTACAGGCGCCCGCTACCACGCCCGGCTAATTTTTTTTGTATTTTTAGTAGAGACGGGGTTTCACCGTGTTAGCCAGGATGGTCTCGATCTCCTGACCTCGTGATCCGCCCGCCTCGGCCTCCCAAAGTGCTGGGATTACAGGCGTGAGCCACCGCGCCCGGCCGAAAGCATAATTTTATTGCTGCTTATCGTTCTTTATTGTTGTGGTACTATGCTAATGCCATAATCTATGATTGTACATTTCACTTATTTTAATGTTGTATTATTTTCAGTGATAATGTATGGACATATGAATATCTGTGTACATATCTACATTTATTCAATTTTGTCAACATAAATTTCCAGAATTGAAATTCCATGGTCAAATATAAATATGTGTTAAACCTCTAGATGCAGTTATCAAATTGCTCCCCAGTAATGTGGTTCCCATTTTCATTTCTACTAGGAGATTCGAAAATATCAGTCACTCATTCTTTCCAACAATATGCGTTATCATTCAATCCTTGCCATTTTAATAGGTAAAATGATTTCTCATTATGTTTTTAATCTGCATGTATGTTATTATTTATGAGGTGAGGTCATTTTAAAAATATATGTATTGCCTCGTTGCCTTCTAGCCCTATATGATCAGGTCCTTCTTCCTTTCCAACCATCTTTCCAACATTACTCTACTCCAGCCACATGGTTCTTGCTGTTCCTAGGCTATGCTAACTTTGTTTTCACCTCAGGACCTTGATCGTGCTGTTGGTTTTTCTCTACCTGTCATGTATCCTTGCTTTCAAATCTTAGCAAGGCTCACTTTCACATTCCATTCTGTTCTGTCCAAATGCTGCCTCCTCAGAGAATCTTTCTATATGGCTTCCTCATCCTAAATAGCCTCTTCTTCTATTATTCTATAACCACCTCCCCTACTTTCCCATAACATTTGTTTGTCACCTAAGATTACATAATTTATTTATGTAATTTCCTCCTGTTTGCTTTTTTAATTGTCTCCTCATGAGAATAGAAGCTTCCTGAAAGGAGGGGACACGACTATCTTATTTATTTCAGTATTAACTCTCACCACTTAGAACGCCATCTAGCATATACTGGGTGCTTAATATTTGTGCAGCGAATTATCTGAATTTCACCTTTACCAGTCTTTTTATTTGGATATCTCTCTTTTTCTTATCGAAAAGATTCCAGTAGAATAACACCGTTAATCTTATTTATTTTTGGCTACTATATATACTACCCATATTTTTCCTAATTGAATTAGTCAGTTGTTTGTCTTTTAGGGGGATGAACGGGAAATGAAATATTTGAGTAAAAGTTTAAAATTTTCAGCAAGTCATGTTTGTTCAACTTTATTTTATGGTTCTCTTCTACAATATTATGTTCAAAAAGTCTTTCTGCAGACCAATAACTGATCAATATTCACATGTTGTTTCTTCAAGTTGCTTTGTTTTTATTGCTTAATTCTCAAATTCTGGGATTTATTTTGATGTTCAAATTCTGGGATTTATTTTGATGTATGTCATTTGTCTTATCTCTGTTCTTTAAACTGAATACAATAAAATCCAGAAATAATTTTAATAAATTATTTACCAACTTAGAGTTATTTACTCTGCACATGTCCCTGAGTAAATTAGGGGACAATACTATAGTTGAAAAGTTTCTTTTTCTGAAGCTTGGCATGTCTATCCCTGATTACAGACTCACTTTCTTCTCATTGATTATCCCTGGAACCATTCTGATATGTATGCAAGGACAGTTGTTATCTGTAAGATGTAACTCAAAAAGCACTGAAAACATATTTTTTAAAATGTGGGTACTGTTTCTACAACAGTGTTTGGATACCATTTTTTTTTCGACTTAAATGTGATCCAGTACATGTCAATAGTTTCGCATGTAGTATCTCCCTTAGTTCTCCCAGGAACAATGAAAATATTAATTCTATGTTACAAATGAAGAAACTGATACTTTAAGAAGTTAGAAACATTCCTAAGGCTGTCCAGCTAGGAAGTGGCAGAATTCTAGTATCTCAATGCCACTGATAAAAACTGCAGTAGAAATGTTGAGTGACTACTGTGTACCAGTACTGAGCCAGGTGTATTTCACAGCTTGTTTTGAAGAAACCTCTTACATCTATTTGACAGATACGGTAATGAAGATTTAGAGACTTGTTCAAGGTCATACAACTACTATGCTACACTGCTTCTAATAATACTGCTTCAAAATTTCCTTATTCTTTGGGTAAAAGTGGTTTTAGTTAATGATCTGTATAAACTAGCTTAAGCTAACTCTTGAAACATTGAGATGTAAAGATGTATAATGGCTCAAACTCAATTAAGGTGTTTTCGTAAAGACTAAACATATCTATTATAAAAACTCACCCATTCTATAAAATTGCACATTAAAAATAATAAGACCACTGGGAAAAAAAACAGAATTGGGACAGACCCCTCCCAATCTGTGGAATTTTGTAACCAGAACACTAAAAAACAAGAAAAAAGTACTAATACATTGAAAAAGACATGTTTCCAACTATATGATATTCTGGAGAAGGCAGAACTCTGGAATAAACAGTAGAAATATCAGTGATTTCTGGGTGTTACAGGGGCAAGATGGATGAATAGGCAGAGAACAGAGGATTTTTGTGGTAGTGAAATTATTCTGTATGATACTATAAGGTTTGAAACATGTCATTATATGTTTGCCAAAAGCCACAAAGTGAACCCAAGACAGAACCCTAATGCAAACTATGAACTTTGAGTGATGATGATGTGTCAATGCAGCTTCATAGATTGTAACAAATGTGCCACTGTGATAGGGAGTATCAATAGTTGGGACGCCTATACAGATGTGAAGTCAGGTTGTATATAAGAAGTTTCTGTACTCTCTGCTCAATTTTGCTGTGAATCTAAAACTGCTCTAGAAAATAAAGTCTCTTGGAAAATACACATTAAATTCCTAATAAGTAAGAATTACTTGGAAGCTACCTTTTTGAAAAAGTAGTAGAATAAGCCTGATGGAAAGGGTACAAAGAATGATTGATTTTCAGAGTTATTGCAACCACAGCCACCAGAGAAGACCACCCAAAGTTTGTGATGCAGAGCAAGTGACCAAACTCAGAACAAACCTGAAGTGAATGGGAAGTTACAATTCTGTATTCATCCATGACTCATCCTGTTAAGCTGTATCAGGAGAGTTGGTGCTCTGCTGCTGTTAATTTGTGGCATAAAACATTAACGTGCTGGGAAATATCAGATACAAAGGCACACCACTCTACATTATTCTAAATCATTCCCCTGTTTAGCAACCTTGTATGAGTTAATTCATTGTAGAAATTGTAGCAGAACAGACTTGAGTGGTCTATTTCTTTCTCAGCTCACAGTATTACTCCAGAGAACAGGTTGGCAGGATGCCTTACTCCGTGCTGTGTTGGAGTACAGGTTTATGGACACTTCCAAGGTGACCTGGGGGATCATTTCCATTTCATCCAGTCAGAAGGAAAATGATCTCTGAAGGTTTTCCTGGACCAGTCTTTGAAGAGGTGCTTATCACTTCCTCTCATATTCCATATTCTGGAATTCACTCTTATGGCCACACATAATGAGATAGAGCCAACGAATGATGTTAGTCTTCCAACTGTGTACCCATGAAGAGGAAAACATGTGTTTCATCCAGTGGTAATAGCCTATGCCACAAAATTATAACCAAATGCTGATTTTATTGCCAAGTTCAAATCTGGGTGGGCACACCAACTAGACGACTGAAACTGTAAACCTGCAAACACGGACTGCCCTAAAAGATCTATTACAGCACCACTTGTTTTATAAAGAGGTGATGATGAGGTTAAAGACTCATGTTTTTAGAGGGCAGTTATCAACATTTGTACTGTATATCAAATGCAGACATTTAATGCCTAATACCTGTTTAAAGGTAAGCACAAAGGTAAGCACATTGAATAGCTTACCTTTAATAGATTTTGTTCTTAAAGTTTTATAATATAATGCTTTTACTTTAGTTCTGTGACAGGAAAGATGAGGTGGCATGATAGATAGAAGAGCATGTGATTAGGTCAGATAACGTGGATTTCTAATTCTGATGCTAGCATAATCCACCTGTGACTTGGGGTAAAAAAAAAATTGATTGCTCTGAGCCTAAGCTTTCTTGTCTATAAAAAATGGAGAGGATGATACTGCATAGGGATGTTGTGCCAATTAAATGAAGTCTCCTTTAGAAATTCAGGACTCAATAAAAAGGCCAAGGGCTTTGGAATCAGAACAAATGAGGATTTAAATCATGGATGCACTTTATTACTCATGCGATCTTGAGCAAATTATCTAATCTCTCCCAGCTTTCAGTTTCCTAAACTAGAAAAAAGGAATTATGACATTATGGTATACTTACTCCTTGAATAGATGTATATCGCCTAATAATACACCTGGTGTTTTTATTCATTTAGCAAGTATTCATTAGTTATCTATAACGTGACCACTGGTGGTCATATTGTGTATTTGGGAGAGAGTTCCAAACACAACAAACAACATTCATGTCTTTCATGGAGTTTACTTTCTATTAGGGATTAGGGAAAGGAGAGATATAAGCAAAATAAGCAAATAAATGACTGAATAAGAAACTTTCCATTCGCAATTAACAATTTAAAAATAAACCAAATAATAAACTGGAGAAAGGCTTGGGGTAGAGTAGGGTTATGCTATTGTGTGTACGTTTGCGTGCCCCCCTCCCTCAAAATTCATATCTTGAAATCCTAAGCCCCAGTGTGATACTAGTAAGATGGGGCCTTTGGAGGTGTTTAGGCTCTTTTATAAGGGATTAGTGCCCTCATAAAAGAGGTTGGACGAAGATCCCTTGCCCCTTCCACTATGTGAGGACACAGTGAGAAGTTACCTTCTGTGAACCAGGAAATGCTCCTTCACCAGGCACTGAATCTGTTGGTGCCTTAATCATGAATTTTAGATTCTGGAATTTAAATTTTCAGAACTGTGATAAATACATTTTTGTAGTTTATAAGCTACCCAGTGTATGGTATTTAGTGATAGCAGCCCAAACAAATAAAGACAGGCTATTTTCCATAGAGTGGTATTAAAAATTATCTTCAAGGCGATGATTCTTGAGCTGAGAACTGAGTGATGTAAAGGAATAAAACAATTGACAATCAAAAGGGTTTCCCAGAAAGAGGCAACAGTCAAACAAAGACTGGTTGGAAGGAAAAGGCCAATATATTACACGTATATTTTAAGTATGGAAACAGAGAAATGAGAAAGGAGACTGCTTCTACAGTCCATGTGAAAGGAAATATTGTTTTGGAGCAGGAGAGTAGCAGTGGGGACTAGAAACACTGAACAGAGGCAGGAACATGTTTTGAAGCTATTGCCATTAAAATGTACACGAGAGTTAAGAGAAAGATAAATTGAGGATGACTATGAGGGTTTTTTTTTTTTGCCATGAATAGTGTGAAATGATAACAGATTATACATGGCAGATAAATTTTAAGTGGTAGCTATTATAATCACATATCAAAAATCTTCCATAAATTAAAACTTGGTTAATTAGATGATTCTTTTTCTTTTTAAGTAATTCTCCTCCCTCTCTTTCCCTACATTTTCCCCTTCACAGATTCAAGATCTTTAGAAGTTTAAGGGTTTAAATGTTTGATTATTCTTCTCCACTTCCTGTGGGGAACTGGGGACATTATGAAATAGACATAGAATATATAGAAGGCATTAAAATAAAATAAAAACACAAAAAGACTTCCAAAGAAGGTGGTGTTAGTATCATGAACTGTCAAATGTGAGTTCATCAGCCCTTTGCACCTGAAGCTAAAAATAAAGAAATTAAAGGTGTAGTCGTTCCTGGATTTGCTCTCAGTATCCTAAAAATTATGCCTCCACTATGTAGTCTAAATGCTTTCAAAACCTGAGAGACTATGGTGTTCTAGCAAAATTATTTCCCTACCCCCTTTTGGATAATTGGATGCCATTGAAGGACAAAAGAATTCCTCTGAATATGTAAGTAAGAAATACCGAGGGAAAAAAATAACTGCTAGATGCAGTAATTTTTCCTTCTGCAAATTTTTCATACTATTTTATGTTTGACAAAAGGAGAAATGTAGCTCCAAATGAGGAATATTAGAAAGCAACATTCAGGTCTCACAAAGTTTTAATTTGAAAAGTAGAATCTTTGACTTTTGCTGTGCATCTATTGCCGTGCTGTTTCCCTCAAAACAATTTTGTTATGCTAATATTTCTTCTCAAAAGAAATGTTCTAGTGGTCAGGCAAATACAATTATCATTGAGTATGAGATGGACCAAGGGAACTAAAGGTACTTAACTATGGAAAATAGAATTTCCTTATGACCTGATGTATCCTCCCTGCAGTCTACTAAGGATAAAACAATCATAAAACACACTAACACAATTCATTACTAATATAAATTTCCTTATAGCAAAATAATTAAGCTGACTTCTTTTAGCAAATTTAAGTGGAGAATGAGCAAGGCTATTGTAAGCAATCATGCAGAAATATCTACAGATAGATTCACCCACAAAAAAAAAATTACCCCAGAAAATGAAAATGAAGCACTTGTCTGGTCCTGATAATTGTAGCACTTAGCATGGTAGAGAGTCGGGCATTCAACTTAGATGAATATAAATTATTTATGTCTAACTCAGGGCCTCCAAACTACAAGTTTCATCTTTAAAATTGTAGTTTCTCAGTGGAGAGAAAAAAATGTATTAGCTTCAAAGCTGTGCACCTCATAATGCTTTCTAATAGACTTCCATGTCTGCATTTTGCATAAGCAGCACTGATGTTTTACCCTGAAGTAATTCTGTGGTCTTTCAGAGTTTACTATTAAGTTGCTAAGCATGAAGCTTGGCAATTGCTGTTTATTTTAGAGAAGTTTATTCTTCCATATCAAATCATAAAAACAAATGCATCTTTTGGGGGTTAGTAATACTACCATGTGTCATGCTTTTGATAAGTTCAAAATCCATTATAAATTATAAAAATATTAAGTACACAGTATCTATATTGATTATCAAAAGTGTATTGGGAAAATATTTTGACAAGCTTTTTTCCTGTGATTTCATTCTATTTCCTAAAATTTCTTTAAAAGCAGAGAGAAATTGTGATGAATGGATTCTCGGTTGCATAATCAACAAATAGCCAGTGAAAGCATGTGTGAGAAGACTGTCATTGGGAAATGTATGAAATACTTCTTGCCATTAAGGTCTCAGTAAATAACAATTACAACCACAGTTGATCAGGGCATTTCTTAACAGAATTTGTCTTTTTAACAGGTGAATGGCTCTCAGACATTTCTTCATTTCATTCTGAGCTGATATAACTAAGAACTCTTCAGTATGGCCACTATTGGGTAAAGTGATTCATTCATGACAATTGTGAAGGTAAAGAGTGGAATTGATAGCACTAGAAGTGCCAAATATAAGAAGAGTCCTAAAATTTATGAAATGATTCCTGGTATAAATATAAATAACTTCCTCTGAGCAACTCCCAGATAACCATTCTTCCACAAATAGCTTTATAGAAGGAAAATTTTGAGGATTTTTATTTGAAATCTAAAACCTTCAGTCCAGTTTTCTTGCTCATGTTGATATTATTTATTTGTCGTCATTTAGGTTCTTATTCAGATTTGGTGCTGCTTTCTACCTGTTTGTAAGCTCAGCATGCATACTAACAGTGGGGCCTGATGGGGAGGTGTTTGGTATATGAGGGCTCTGCTTTTTTGAATACATTAATGCCACTATTTAAAAAAGCCTTTAAAATTCACTTCCCTCTACTCTTCTGCCATGTGAGGAACAGGATTCCTCCCCTTGCAAGATGCAGCATTCAAGGCACCCACCTCCCAATACTGATCCATCGGTGATCAAGTTTCAACATGAGTTTTGGAGGAGACAAAAACATTCAAACCATAGCAATTTTAGAGCATTGTGTTTCTTTATTATTGTATATATAGACGGCATGATTGTCATTTTTTGATAGCAGATAAATTGCTGATCATTATATTTTAATAGACCATCAAAGGTCTCTCCTACTTTCTTTCTGAATGTCTCTCTCTCCTCCTTTGAAATTCTGATGAACTTTTAATAAAAATTCAAAACTGTTTGTTCTATGTTTTTATAGATGTAATAGATAACCTGAGGTTACCCCCATCAACACACACACACAGGAACACTCAGCTACTAAAATATAAGGTAGTCATTCCTGTTCTAGTTAGAATTTTTTTTTTCAGTTGCAAGAAACAGTGGCTCATTCAAGCTTACTCCTGAAAAGGGAAACTTATTGTAAGGAGTCAATGGAGGGCTTCATATCTATTCAAGATCAGGAGTGAAATGAGGTCAGGCCTCCCTAAGGTGGATTCCAGGACCTGGGAAGTGAAGGACAGAGGCTGCTTTTCTCTTGAAGGCAAAGGACTTCAATATCCTGCTTTTGCCTGGTTTTCAGCTCTCTGCTCATCTATCTCACAACCACTTCTCTGTGAGATTCTTATCTTGTATAACTTCAAAGGCTTGGGGCTTTTTCACTGCCTCGATAGACCAGTTCTATAAACTTTTCAGAGAAAGTGCTCATCATTGACTAGATCTCTTTCCATGTTATTACATGGTTCATATTGCTAAGTGATAGTCTGATTGGTTCACCTCATCTTGTAAGTTCAGTCTCACAAGCTATAGAATAGAGCTAATCTTTGTAGATCAGAACTATTTATTGTTTACCCAATCAGCTGCAGCAGAAATACTTAGGGTAGGGGATGGAGTGAAGGGAGATGGAGGAGACGTGGTGAGGATATTTGGCATAATTTCTGCTCAGCTGATACAATGGGCTGGGACTATTTCAGAAACATAAGGTAACAACAGGGAATGAATGGCATTTCTAAAAATTTTTAAACTTATGCACCCAAAAGTGCATCTATGGCAACTATGCCATTTCTTTACATTCCATTTCATAATAGAAAACACACATTAAATTCATGTTCTATTTCATATAGCCATTGATGATATAGGCTAATATATATCCATAAACACAGTTTTGGAAGGAGTGATAAACTACATTTTCCCCAAGTTTGCTTTGAGAATGATGCTGAGTTGGGTATATGACATCACAGCAGTTGCTGAGATTTACAAATAACATAATTCTTAGATCAATAAATGTCAGCACACAAAAAAATTAGATAAAACTTTTTCATATGCATGTTAGTTTGGAAAAACATGATGATATATGTTACATGCGTTGATGGATAAATAGATTATGTAAAGACATTCCATGCAGTATGAGACTAAATATTTATTTGATAAGGTGTATTATCATTACTATGAGAAAATAATGCCAGGGACTGTATTCATTAAAATTTGGCAGTCTGCACTCAGGCCATAGAATGCACGGAGCATTCTTCCATGTCATACATGTAGCTGGAGACCCATAATTGGGATTGTAGAAATAACCTCTAGATTTGAGCTTTGTCTTTTAACTTGTTAGCAGGGATGCTGTTGAACAAGTCAGTTAACCATTCTAAGCCTGTTTCTGTGTTTTTAAAATGTTGTGTCAAATAATTTAGTGTGTATGTAAGCACTTTGTAAACTATAAAGCACTACTGAAATATTCAATACTCTCACTCCCTTTCAGGATGTAGAAAGAGGAACAATGGTGAAGGAGACCATCTGTCTAGTCCAATTCCAATGCTTTTGTATGGAGATCATCTATAATGGATGACCAGTTATCTTAAAATCACTAGAAGGAACTAACACTACAATTAAATTCATGTCTTACTGTAAACTCATTTATTGTAGCATTTAATCTTGTGTTGTTCAACAGAAGGGATTGAAAATATATAGCTTGAGTTCACTTTCCAAAGCTAATGCAATTGTTCTCACATTGTTCTACAAGAAAAAGAACATCTAACAAGAAGGAAGGAAGGAAGGAAGGAAAGAAAGACAGAGAAAGAAAGAAAGAAAGAAAGAAAGAAAGAAAGAAAGAAAGAAAGAAAGAAAGAAAGAAAGAAAGAAAGAAAGGAAGAAAGAAAGAAAGAAAGAAAAGAAAGAAAGAAAAAGAAGGAAAGGATGATGTCTCCTCTAATCTAGCACTTTGTGCTCTCAAAGGCAAGTGTTCCTTGCCAGGTCAGTGAGATCAGGTAAGTGTGACACAGTGCTTTGGTTAGTTAGCATAGATTTAATCTTGTTTCCATAGAAACATGGCTTCATTTCTGAAATTGGTCAGACATTCTTATAAAATGATTGTGAGAACACTTTTCAGCTAGCATTTTTTTCTAGCTAGTACGAGATGCTATAACAACTCTGTCCTAACGCTATTTCTTTCCCTATATTTTGAGATGCATTAAGTGGTATATTTAAAAATGTAATTCAGGACATGGGACTTGGCAAATGCAAATTCACACTTCATGCTTTTACTTATCAGTTCAAAGTATTACTTCCATAAGCAATAGAAAATACAGTGCCAGGTGTTAGTAACTTTTCACTGTTTTAACTTGGGTTGGGTTACTGGGGTGGCTATGCCTGGCTGGCCATGGAAAGCGCGTAGATGGACATAAGTAAAACTCCTAGATTTTGCAGGGAGGACCTAGAGAAAGAGAGGTTGCCCTAATCCCAGCAGAGCAAAAAATTTGACTCATAACTTAAATATTCAGCCAATGGCAACAAGACTCGCTGAAACCAAAAAAATGTGGTCTTACATATTCTTTAAAAAATGTTTCTGGTGCTATTGTGACTTGGGGGTGTATAGGGCTGAGAGCTCAGGATTTCATGTGGCTTTAGCATGGTGGCTCTCCACTCTGTGATGGCTGCCATAGCCATTCAGCTTGGGATGCTCCTCTGTAAGGTACAAGAAGGCAACAGGAGCTATATTCTTCTACTCCTATCAGGGTCTCATAGCTTCCTTTGCATGACTTGTTGGCCACCTTGGAAGTAAAGCTTGAAGAGTCAAATTTTTCATTTTTATCCTTCTTCATCCCACTCCCAGACTCTGTTCTGGTCTGATACTGTTACTTATGTTTTATTCTATTAAAAGCAAGAAAGGAATTCTGGAAACATTTTCCTTCCATTTCATCTCTCTTCTGCTTTCAATAATTCTGTATGTCAGAGGTGAATCTATTTTTGTTTTGCCCTAGCATATATTATTTGCTTGAGATGGATTACTGAAGAAATACATTTTTTTCTATAGTGTATTTCTCTCCCTCTTTTTTTTTTTTTAACAAAAATAGAGGTATGGTCTTGCTTTGTTGCCAAGGCTGGTCTCCAACTCCTGGACTCAAGCTATCTTCTTGCCTAATTCTCTCAAATTATTGGGATTATAAGTGTGGGCTATTGTGCCTGGCCGAGAGTATATTTCTCTGAAAAGCAGAAAAGCTTCATTTCTGTAAAATAAACAGGGAATGTATGGGCTGAGAAAAAAATTATAGATGAATGTTTTATTTCATTTAGGCTAGGGATTTCCAAAAGTATGGACCTATGGCTGACCTTTTGATTTTAAATAGCATCATTGTTAGTTATTCAAAAATGTGAGATGGTGATGTGAATGGTAGAACAACATTTTTATTGGCAGAAACCTGACATAATTCTGGACCTGTTTAGCTTACCTCTATATTACTGTTTATTATTTCTGCATGGCATGTGCCCCCTGTGTAACAATAAAGACCCAATTAAGTGAAAAATGCCTTCTCTATTGGTAATGTTAAAAACAGTCCGTTTGACTCTAACTTTTATTCACTATCTAACATGTATGTTGCACAAGGATGAAAAAGACTGAAGATGTAAAAAGCATAGAAATCATGGTCTCAGAAAAATGCTTCAGTGTCTTCCCTTCTTTTAATGAAATTGAAATGTTTTAATGTATCCCAGGACACTGCAACATCTGGACCCGCCTTTCTCTCCTTTTTTGTTCTTTTCTTTGCTCTCAAACTCTAGTCACACTGGCTTCCATTTCTTTTCATGAACATGCCAAGCTCTTACACACCTGAGCCTTCTCACATGAGTGTGAACATTATTCCTGGCCTCTTTATTTAGCTGCTTCCAGTCCCTTTGGTCTTACGTTGCAATGAAGAGAAATTCCCCACTAGCATCAGAATAGATTCTAATCATTTTCTTCACTATTATCTTTGAATGTTATGCTATTTCAATTATAGCATTGTCATTTGTATTAATTTTATTATTTGCTTGTCTACTTTGTTGCTTGTTTCCCTTCTCTGAGAGGTAAGTACAATATAATAATTATGAGTGCAAGATAGGATTCATCTCAGTTTTACCACTTTGCAGCCATATAATCCTGGGAAAGTTATTTAATTTCTCTGTGCTTCAGTTTCCTTATCTGCAAAATGGAGGCAACAAATTACCTCATAGAATTGTGGAGACTAATGAGTTAACAAAGGCAAAGCCTTTAAAATAGTATTTCACATATTATAAAATCTCAATAAATGTAGCTATTATTATTAGATTATTAGCTAAAGTATTAGATAGATGTTTAAGATTAGATATTAGTTTATAATATCTTAAATAATGTCTGACACATATCAGTTATGCAATAAAATTCATAATTTTTTATTGAAAGAAAGAAATGAGTGAATATATAAGTAACAATCAAAGGGACAGGAGCAGTAGAAACACCTCTGACGTGACAATACAAACTTCTAGACACTAGGTTAATTTCTACCATTTTCTCTGTAACTTGGGGTAAAATATATAACCTTCTTTCATATCAGTTTCCTAATAAATAAATAATATATTTGGACTAGATAACCTCTTATAAATCTTCCAATGTAAATAGTATATGATTCTACACTAATCTAGGTCACTGTGAGTTTAGCATTTTGCTCTCCTTACAATTGTAGAATTATCTGTAAGGACTTACATCACCTGTTCTTTCCCAGTCTTACTGGGTATCTGAAGGATCTGTGATCATCTGGAGTCTTCCCCAGGTACTTAGAGGCCCCTATGATTAAATCCATTTGAAGAGCTTTCTTCTGGAGTCTTACAAGGATTGATTTGTAGTAAGATAACACACAATGAACAAAAATAACCAGTATTATTTTTCAAGTGACTGTTATATTTCAGTTTCTATCTCAGGTCCCTTGCATGTATTATATAATTAAATGCAACATCCCTAAAACACAGGCATTTTTATTCCCGTTTTACAGATGATAAAACAGATCTCCATTTTATAGATGAAAAAATGTTGCATTTTACAGACGCAACATCCCTACAACATAGGCATTTTTATCCCCATTTCACAGGTGATTAATACAGAAATGAATTAAGCAACTTGCTAAGGACAGTAAGTGAATTCAGCACTTTGGAATCTATGTTTTTGAATGAGCAAGTGATTGAGAAAAGGAAGAAATTTTAAAAAATGAACCAAATCTCTTCCAGTAAGAAAAGTAGTTGATGAAAGCATATTTTCAAAGCATAGAAAATTTATTTGCAGTGAATTTGAAGACTCTCTGGACCCCTATTCTTCACTTCAACCAAACCTATTCCTTAGAGATGATTCTTGCAACTCATACCAGATTTTCTACATCAGAATTCTAGGAGTGAAACACCAGTTTATTATTTTTAATGAACAGAGTAGGTGATTCTTATGCTCAATATAATTTGAGATCCATTAATCTAATCATTTTGTTTCTTATTCTTTTTATTTTTTCCTACACTTCTTTCCCCGATGCAGCTTGATTCCACTTCCCTGTTTACATGACTTGGAAGAAATACTTTATTATATTAAAAGATCTCTTGCCACTACACGTATTCAACATTTTGTCCATTCTCCTTTAGTTACATCATTTTACAAAAAGTTGAATCAATATCACCAGCCATGTCTTGTTCCTATGCCTGATCTCATAGATGTCATTACATTAATCATCAGTTGGAAGAGTGGACCCTATTAGTAAGCTGTGGTCACCAACTTACCTGTATTCTCAGAAATATTTTATGCATTCTTAATCTATTCTCTTCCACTGTTTATAAATTTTAATGCAAAATATTTTCCATTCTCTATAAGCCTTCTCTGTCTTTACCAGCCTATTTTTTTCCTCTGAAAGTGCTATGCTTGACCACGAACCTGAAACTCAGCCCACATTGCTCCCTCTGCCTGGAGTGCCCAGCTCTGCCCTTACTTTCGTAGATCATATCTACCTAAATTTTGTATTCATTTTAAATATTTCCTCCATATGAAATATTTCCTGACATCTTCAGGTAGACTTAACTTCTTTGTTCTTTGAAATCCCATTAAGATTTCTATCATAACACCATATTTATCATCCAACCTGGGGCACTTTAGAAAGTGAAAGTATGCTAGCAAAAATTACATTAATCCCGTAAGTTTAAATTGGAATTGTCCTGAGAAAATTGGAATGTGTGGTTCCTTTATTTGTAACTTTTATGTATGTGTTTACACGACTATCTTCTCCTATTAAGATCGGCATTGATAGTTGCCATATTTACCATTTTATCTCCAATTTCTAGCATACTTCCTGGTTGGTTGAGTGACGAGTAAATGCACATTGAGCTCATAACAAGCATCAAAAGGAAAAAGAAATTACAGGGGTCTAGGCTCACTGTGGATCAGGTTGGTGAGGTTTTGTTTTTGTTTTTGTTTTTTGCAGTTCCTATTCTGTTCATCCACTTTCTCGCCCTTTCCCTCCACTTTGGCATAGTACACATTCTGCTCATTCTTTCTCATTCTGTTTTGTTATTTGCTCTTGGGCTTAGATCAGGAGTTGAAAAAGATATAACCAGAGGTAACTCATAAATGTCAAATAAAAATGTTTTCTCTTGAGTGTTTTTATAACATTGAGTATTTTCTTACTTTTGTTCTACTTTGCCAAGTATTTTGGAAGATCAAAGATGTTTTCCTCAAAATTGCTTTACCTAAACGTCTTTGTTGCTTCAGTTGCTTTAAAGTAAAATTGTCTAAAATCTGCTATTAATCTTGGTCTCCTAATGCATTGACAGTCATGCCAAGCTCAGTGAATAATTATGAAATAACTTTAATTGCTGACGTTTTTCCCCTCTCTTTTCATGCTATGGTACCTTCCTCCATTCACCCATTTGGCATGCATTGAGTGCCCACTGAAGGTAGGAGGCTGTTATAGGTGCCAGGGATTCAGAGAGGAATGAGACATTGGCCTTGCCCTCAATTATTACAATCAAGCAAGTAGCTGCTCCTGATGGTTTAAGCCACTCACCCCAAAACACTGCTTTAATCTATTTTGGGCCTCACATTTCATGTGTTTCTCCTCCCACCCTCCCCACACATTAAAAACATACCCATCATCTGGACCATTTGTAAAAAATTTCCATAAGCGACAGTAAACTCATGGTAATTATGAAGAATGCATTCATTTAAAGGAAGGTAAGGTACTCTGACCAAAAGACTATATTAAACAATATAGTAGCTGTCTGGTGATTGGGGGCTAAGAGGAGAGACAGAAGGATGTGATTCCCAAGGGGTACAAGGAAGCTTTTAGGGATCATGAATATATTCATTATTGTGATTATGGTGATGTTTTCATAGGCATATACCTAAGTCAAAATATGATAAATTTTACAGTTTAAATACATCTAGGTTATTGTATGTCAATTTGGCATCAATAAAGCTGTCAGAATACCGTGGCTTAAATAAGATGGGTGTTCATTTTTCTCTCATATAAAAGTGTGTTTTGTAGTTTGTCATGGAAGTTCTCCTCCTGAGATCATTCATGGACCCAGATTCGTTCCATCTTTTTGATTCTTCATCTCCATAGGGTGTTGTCTTCATGTGCAGTCAATGTCAGTTATCGGCTATATCTTCTGGCATACTCCATGAGAAGGAGATAAAAACAAACTCCAGAATAAATGAGTGATCTTTAGTCATAGCTGATGTGGAAGTTGTATTTATCCCTTCTAGTCATATTATTTTTCCCAAATTTAATTATGTAGCCACACCCATCTGTAAAGAAAACTAGCAAATATAGACTCTAACCAGATGGTTTGTGTTCAATTAAAACTCCATTAGAAAATCAGAAAATAAGAATATAATTTTGGGAGACAAGTAGCAATCTGCCACAGTAACTTTATTTACTGAGTGCATAATCTGTGCTAGCCCCTGTGCTAATTGCTTTACCATATTACCTAATTAGCTCTTTTTAACCCTTCTATGAGAAAGAGGGTATCACTGGCTTTACTTAACAGATGTGTAAACCACATTGGGACACGAAGGTTGCATGTTGCATAATTTCATGGTCATTATTCATATAGACTATGTAATGCATTTTGCCCCTGGTGTTGTGCAATAGTTGGTCTTCACAACTGAGTTCTGTGGCCTTCTCTAGGGCTTAGCAAAATTTATGAACGTTCCTAAATTACTTGCACAACTGGTAAGTGGCAGAGCTGGGATTACAACCTGGAAGGCTGCAGAGCTTGTGCTCTTAGTAGCCATGCTAAATTGTGTGCTGACATATTAAGCAGTGACAGTGGCTTAATGTGTTAGCCCTCTCAGGTTAAAACATTGAGCCTTTATAGAGGAAAACTCTACTCACATGCTACATCAGTGGTTGGCAATTTTTTTCTGTAAAGAACCAGAGAGTAAATATTTTAGGTTTGTAGCCCATATGGTCTCTGTCACAGATATTCAACTCTACCATTGTAGCATGAAAGCATCCATAGACAATATGTAAATGAATGAGAATGGCTGCGTTCCCATGAAATTGTATTTTCAAAACAGGCACTGGGCCAAATTTGGCTCACAGGAAGTATTCTATTGACTCCAGATTAGAAAGGAATTTTAAGCCAATGCAGGGTATATTAGGGCAGGTTGGTATTTTGGGTGTTCCTCATGTACATTGCAAATGACTTTTATCTACATGTGCTGCCATCTGGATTTACTGCTAACCCATAGGGAAATAGAAGCCATAGGCTGGCATTTGAGCTGCTGCTCTGAGTCATTCTACTTTGTACTCAAAGAGCTTAACTCTTAAATTTTAATTTCTAGATTTTAAATATTACCATGCAGAAACTGTTTTCTTTCTCTAAATATCAAGAGACTAGTGAAAGAAATTAAAATTCCAAAGAGATTGAGATAATAGAAATTACTTTCCTATTTTTTTTAATCAGGTGCCATCCCTTCCCGCATACCCTGCACTCTATATCCTGAATTATTCATCATATCTTCAGCAGACCATGCTCTCTCATGCTTCCTCCAGGCCTTTGCATTGCCATTTCCTCAAATTAGACTCTTTCTCTCATCTCTTCTTGGTCAATACACAACCATCTTTTAAGGAGTAAGGCAAATAGTACTTCTACTCTGAAGCTTCTATTGCTCACCCTCTTCTTGCCCCTAACAGCAGATTACTTTTCCCTTATCTTCGCTTCTATAGAATTTTTAATTTTATCATTGAGTTAACCATGCATTTGTCTGTCCTCCTGATGAAGGGTTAACATCTTTGAGAAGTAGAAATATGATTGTTCATTTTCATCTCTTTTACACCTGGGATAGTGCCTGGCATATAATAAAAACAGCCAATGCTGCTGAATAAATGAATGAATAATTTGTACTTAGCAAAGTGCTGTTGTGTATTGGTGACATGGATGTAGTCATGATTGATAAATATTTATTAAATAACTTAGTTAAACCACATAGGGGCACAAATGTTGTTTCTATTCTAGATGAGATACTATTCTTTATTAAAAGGGATTGAAATTTTGAGGATTAATAAATGATATGGTGAGCTCATCACTTTTCCTTTTTTCAATAAAAATTCTATATAAGGGGTCAATTTGCTTTGCTTTGCTGTTTAAAACCCATGAGTGGTTGCTCATTTCCACTCAGATTAAGAGCCAAACTCTTTAGCACAGTGGTTCTCAACATGGCCGCACATTAGTACCACCTGGGGAGCTATTGGGAGATTCCCAGGTAATGCATGGGCACCAACTCAGACCAATTAAATCAGGAACTCTGGGAGGGGGATCCAAGCATCAGAATGGTTTGATGCTCCCTAGGTAATTACAATAGGCAGCAAAGGCTGAGAACCACTTAGCATAACCTGCAGTTATAGTTCTCACATGTGGTTGTTCCCCATGATAAAAACTTTAAATTTTAACTCTAATGTATTTGGAAGCAATCTTATCTGCTTATATCTCACAGGGATCACTGGATACTGCAAGGCAATATAGATGGTAGATGGGCAAGAGTGGAAGATAAGTGGACGAGTTAGGTGGCTTTTGATAGAGTAAGTTATAATTGTAACAGTCAATGAATCTAGGAAAAAAACATATTATATACTTAATTCCCAGTTACCCATATGATTCAGTTAATGAGACAAGGTCACTTTTAGAGCACTACAGTAAATTACAGTTTTATTGTACATATATGTCACATTCGTTATGCTATTTATTGCTTTTAAATGTTTGAAGGACCAGGTGTCAAAAGCTTTATGTAATTCTGTCTGACTTGCAAACATCTCACATATGTAATCTGAGATAGCCACTGACTTGTAAACTTTTATAGTGCATTTTAAAGCATATAAAATGTAATAGGATTTTGAATAATCACTTTCATTTAAAATTTCATAATTAATATGCACACAAATTAAAGTTTATTAAGAAGTAAATGCCTAATGAGCAGTGGGGCAAAATAAAGTGTTGCTGAATTAAGAAAGAAGCATTTTTATTACACATTTCATTATATTTCAGTGCTGTTGTGTGACTTTTGCACTTCAGTGCTTCCATCAGGTCCTCCAAATTCTTAAAAGCCTGCCAAGATGTGTCATGTAGCTGCTTCATGTTCTTCTGTCCAAACCTAAATGAAGCTTTGTTTAACTGAAATCCCATTATGGGACATTGAATGTACCACCCATTTATTCACCAAGGAAATATCTATTGATCACCTACTTTGTGTGCTACATTGTAGTAGGTCCTGCCATTGATAAAATTAGCATAACCTCTTCCTTAATGGAAAATGGAAGCTAAAGGATCTGCAATCTAGTAAATTCATGCATTCAACAAACATTTATTGAGCCTCTACAGTATTCAAAGCATTTTTCTAAGAGTTTGGAGACTTGGCATTGAATGTAACATGGGGAAAAAAGACTGGTCAAGTGACATGATGACAGAGTGAAAGCAAGTATGTGAATTAGTGGTCTATAAAGTCAAAAGTGTTATGTATCATAAGGCACCAGCAGATTAAGTGCTATGGGAGAACAGAGAAGGGAGAGATTACATCAACTGGAGGATTGCAAGGAACCAGGGACTTCATGAAGGGCAAGACATTGTATATGGACCCTGAAGCATGTGAAAGATTGTGTATTAAGTGAAAATATGTTTCTTTCTAAAGCACTTACATGAGCAAAGGCAAGAAGGTACAAAAGCACAGAATTAAAGTGTAACTGTGTATAACTCTAACAAAAATGTGTTACTCAAAATGCAGTTTTTCCTCACAGGCACAGTGCCTTTACTTGATTAATAAGTCCATGGTGAATGACAGTCTCTTGGAAAGTTTGGCACTTCAAGAAAACGGACTGTGATTACAAAATGGCCATCCTCCAAAACACAATATGTTCAGAATTAAGAAAAGCCTGCTCCATCTCTCCCAACTTGTCAATTGATAAGTCTAGGTTTGCTTCATTTTGAGTTGCTTACCATAACCTAATAATTATCTTGCAGTGAGTTGTTTTCCAATTTTGGATTCTTGCCCTTCTTTTCATTTTTGACTGTCCTTCAGTATTGCATTTATCCTTTAAGACAAGGCAGTCTTCTATTTGCTTTTGTACTGTATAGTTAGCCCTACCTGCAGCACTGAACTGGAGCACTGAATTGGTGTAATTGTGCGGCATTCCACACAGAGCTTATAGCTGGAACATGTTTCACCTCCAGGTAATCATAATAGCTACCTTCGCAGTATTTTCTATGTGCCAGGCACTCTATAGCAAACCTGACATCCATGACTTAACATATTTAATCCTCATCTCAGCCAGGTGAAGTAAATACTGCTATTTGTTTCATTTTACAAAGAAGAACATTAAGCCTCAGGCAGATTAAATGTCTTTGCCTTAGTCACACAATTATCAAAAGATTAAACTGGACTCCAAATCTAGGTCCATCAAAAGACAATGCTCAGATCCACGACATTATGCCATGTCTCATAAGACTGAAAACACTATTCAAAGCTCCACTCATTTGCCTCAGTCCATCTTCAGGTTTAGTGCTAATGGTGCCCAGCCTCCCTTATGGAAACAAGACTTTGATGACCTGCCATAGCTGTTCTATCTGGATTCAGCATCTCTTGAGCAGCAGAATTAAACAGACAGTCTTTAGGGCAACGGACAATTGGGAAGAAGTTTAAAATCTCATCAACAAATTGCTGGCCTGGTTGGGTACAAAGTGCAATATTCTGGCAAAATTCCACAGCAGCAATTGCATGAAGCTCTGGAACACAGCAATCTCAGCAAGGTGAAACCTGAGGTCTGAGGGAAGGGGCCCATTGTACACACCTAGAAACATGACAGCAGTGGACCCCTAGACAAATGACAGGTGGAACAAGTCCATAGATCCATGAAGGAAGAGGTTGTACGATACTAGCACTTTGCTTTTCTGAGCATAAAATAACAGTATTGCAAATAGAGGACTGATCAATACTTACAGAGAACACTAATAAGGAGCTATAAGAGGAAAAGAGACTAAGTCATGGTGATCATACTAAGAGGAAGACCTTGGCTTGGGATGGAGCATCCTGGGCCAGTGTGCAAAGGAAGGGCATTTGGTGAGCAATTCTGTTTTGCCATTTCCTCGGGTTCCACTCTGCTGGGTATCATGCAATCAGATTGCTCTATGTGGCAAACTGATTTCAAACAGCCCAGTCAGGGTTCTACCATTTCCAATCAATTTCTGAAGAAGCTTAAGTGGCTTTAGAGACAATACAGTTAAGGAAAGAAAAGTTATAGAAAACAAAAAAATAAAATGTTTCCTTGGGAACATATTTTAAGAGTCTGAGCAGTTAGAATAATCATGAAGACATCAGCATTTCCGTGTGAAAGAGGAATTCAGAGTTAATGAAGGAAATACTGGCCCATGTTTGCACTGCAATTATATTTAACTGAGCTAACAACTGTTTACGTATGAGTGCAGTGAGGTCAATCTTAATTTCATGTGAAATTTGGCTGGGAGCGGTGGCTCATGCCTGTAACCCCAGCAACTTGTGAGGTTGAGGTGGGCAGATCACCTGAGGTAAAGAGTTTGAGACCAACCTGACCAACATGGTGAAACCCTGTTTCCATGAAAAATTCAAAAATTAGCCGGGCATGGTGGTACACACCTGTAGTCCCAGCTGCTCAGGAGGCTGAGGCAGGAGAACAGCTTGAACCCAGGAGGTGGAGGTTGCAGTGAGCTTAGATGGTGCCACTGTACTCCAGCCTGGGCCACAGAGTGAGATCCTGTCTCAAAACAATAAATAAATAAATGATTTAAAAATTCATGTGAAATTCAAGGCTGAAGGAAAATAAAGACCTGGTAAAAGTGTTTTGTTTTTAATTCCTAGAAAACAATATTTTACACCCCCAAATTATTTTAATAAAGTATTAATGAATATATAATACCAACATATTCATATTCCATACCTAAATATAGGAAAAATTATGTGTTTAAGGATATAAATGGGTTACCACAAAATGCTGTTATTTTCTAATAGGATAATTGAAGACCACTTAAGTAGATAAATTTTTTAGGTAATGACTTGGACTGAAGTCTGATTATTTTTATGACTATCGCTAATGCAATACTATGTTTAATATAAAATAATTATTCTTTGATAACATCTCAATAAGTTCTAGGATGAGGTTATTCACATGTTATTAGGTCTTCATGCAGGTAAAATTCTGTCATTTTATTCTTTGTAAGAACACACAGGGTATCTTAAATGTATTCATTCTAGAAGTATAGAAATTTAGAACTTCAGGGATCTTAGAGAATGATAAAATAGTGAACAAGACACAGATTTGAGCCTCAGGGTTTAAAATATAGTGAAAAATATGGACAAGAAAAGAGAAAAGTCAGCACATGTTTTGGGCATCTAACGTTACTGAGACATCTAACTGAGTGAATGAGGTAGAGATGAGTATCAGATATATTTCAACATCGATGGGCTAGAAATTAGATTGATTTCGGTAGAAAAATGTGCTACAATTCTGGGTATGTACTAAATAGGAAAAATCTAGTTATTCATTCATTAATAATGGCTTTAGTTTTCTGACCAGCATCTCTCCAATTTGAAGAAGATGGCAAAATGTTGCCCTTGCATAACATCAGAAGATCCCTAATGTCTGCTTTGAAGAGCTCTCGACAGTAGCAGCAATGAACTACAGGCTAGTGGAAAGATATTAACCTACTACTTCCTTCTCCCTTCTGATCCTCCTTCTGTATTCTTTCCTATGTTAAATTATTTAGTTTGAGTTTTATCGTAATGAAATGGGGCATGTCAGGGTCATGAAAATCCTCAGCAGTTGTAGCATAAACATTGGTGAACCACTGTATTTACAATAATTTGATTCATATTTTCTATATATACATTGCCTATGGAAGGGTATTTGTGCATTTTAACTTCTAGCAAATGGGAATTACATATCACATTTGATTACTATTAGATGTGGTAATCAATCCATACATCAGAGAAATATATTCTACTCTCTTAATAGTTATCCCTTGGTCTTAGAAAGGAGCAAGCTAAAATATAAGATGCATGAATAAAAATAAATAGCATGAGGCTGGGCACGGTGGCTCATGTCTATAATCTTACCACTTTGGGAGCCCAAGGCAGGAGGATTGCTTGAGCCCAGGAGTTCGAGACCAACCTGGGCAACACAGTGAGACCCAGACTCTATTAAAAAAATAAATAAATAATTTTTTAAAAAAAGCAATTAGCCAGGCATGGTGACTCATTTCTATGGTCCCAGCTACTAGGGAGGCTGAGGTGGGAGGATAGCTAAAGCTGGGGAAATTTAAACTTCAGTGAGCTATGATCACACCACTGCTATCTAGTCTGGGAGACAGAGTGAGACCCTGTCTCAAAACAAAATAATAAATAAATAAATAAATAAATAAATAGCTAGCATGAAAGCAACAATATTGTTTGTTCCATCTGTGTTACTCATAATAACAATGAGAAATACCAGACACCAATAACGCATGCAAAGCTATTTTGATTTTGCATCCTAATTATTTTTAGTGCTGCATAACTCTTTAATAGTGGACAACTGGTATAAAACATTCAAAAGACTCTACCGTTGTTTATATTTGGATCATAAGCTCTAACAATCTTTGTGTTGGGATTAAACAAGAGAAAATTTATTTCTAAATGGTGTTCCTTTAAAAAAATGATCAAAAGGCATATATGCAAAATGAGCCCATGTAAGTAGCAGAGAATGTCAAAACATTTTTCTTCCAGGAAGAACAGGCATATATAAATTATTTGGCTGAATAGAAATCTACAAGTTATTATCTTTTAAGGCAAAGAAGTGAGGAAAAATGCAAAACCAGAGGACAGCACTTCGAATAAATTAATTCAATTTAATTCAAATTATATATTAAATATGTATTATGCACTCAGCACTGAGCTCATGTCAACACTTCTCTGTGTCATTTGTTTGGGTGGTTTGGTTTAAAAAGGTCCTACTTCTTCACAGCAGTCTCTCCTGCTTTACAAAAGCAGGAAAGATACTGAGAATAATTTATTGTTGAAGTTCATGGAGAAATTCAAAATAACTGTGAACAACTGTACTGAAAAATAGAAAAATATAATAATAAAACAAATTAGAATGTTCCCTAGTGATACAGTTTTCTATTGAGGTGAAACTATTGTGGACAGGGTAAATCCACTTAAATATTTCCACATCAAGAAAGCACAAGAACTTAAAAGAATTTAAGAGTCTACCACTGAAGCAAAATGACCTGGCATAGATCATTTTTTCCCCTCATTAGTTAATACATTCTGTTTAATTGGAGTAGCATGCTCTTTGATTTAGGCTGCATTTTGTGCATTAATGGGTATTAAAAATCTCAGGTGAATCTCTTCCAGAACTTAGCAGACACTCAAGAAGATTAAAAGCCGAATAGGAAGGAATGGGGCACAAAAGCAAGGATAGGGTAAAGAAAAATGGTTCAAGGCAATTGCTCCAGAAGCCTGAGTTTAATTTTATTGGAGATATTCCTTTTAGTGTGCTGGGAGCTAGCCTTCATCTAAAGGGCAGTCATTGAATGATGATTGGGCCACTTATTGCTATTCTTCCTTATGAAAGTCTTTTGCTGAAATTAGGGAAAACATTTGCTTTTCACAAGAGAGGTATGTTATTTCTTGAAACCTTTGCAGAAATAAAACATAAGTAGCCTGACATTAACAAACGGAGTTTCTTTCCTCTCTGAGCTTCTGCTTTACCATGGATGCCTTTAAAAATGGGCCCATGCTTTTAAATAAAACACACTCATTTTCTAGTATACCATGAACACCTTTAAAAATGGGCCAATGTTTTTAAATAACACACACACACATTTTCTTGTCACTTATTAATTAGTTTAACAAATACTTTAGTGCCCCTTCTGGGCCTGGCACTGAGTCAGGCCCTGAAATCAGGGGTGAGCAACTAGACTTGTGGCTCTGACGGAATGAAAATCTGCGACTGCACTCTGATTAAATGTTCTTGTCCCGGGTTACTCACAAGCCCACACTTGTATTTGTTTTCTTCCTATTCATGTTAAAATTTCCTTCTACATCAATCTGGTTCTTAGATAATCTATTTTAACATTGGTTGTCTGTCAACCAAGTTTCTTCAAAAAAATTTCGTTGGGAAAATGGAACTAATAGGGTATGGTTTAATTTCCCAAACCCCAGTAGAAAATTAAACTGAATGTACCCTGATTATACTCCTGAGTTTATTTCTCTGGCTGATCTATAAACTCTGCTGAAAGGTAGAATTACTTACTTATGGATCAATAATAAAGTTCAAGAAAGATGAATGTTAATGAAATGGCTGAATATAAAACACTCTGGAAACCTCAATAATGTTGTAAATGTGAATAAAAATATCATATTTTGTGGTGAAGTCTATAAGCAAAAGGAATTGATACAGAGTGCATTTTTAGGTGATCATTATAAGCTCTACATATTGCCAGACAGTGTTCAAAGTCAGTCAGTTCTTAGAAATATTCTCTCAGCATATTTTATTACTATTACAAAATAGAGTTTTAAAATCCTTAAGAGAAATTATACCTTTGCCTCTTGTTGGATACTATTAAAGCATCCTGACATGGATGGGTCTTGAAAATGCCCGAAGTATTAAAAAGCCCTTTGTGTATAAGTGAGGATATATTCAGACTGAGACTGATAAAGAAATGTGCATATCCCAATGAGGTGCGGCAGAGTGGTGCCAGGTCATTAATCCTTTCTCATTTCTTTGATTCCCAGTAACCTAAGCTCAGCTGTCCCCAAGAGCCTGTTCCAGAGCTAAAACCATGAGGAGTCCCAGGGATCACTGAGAGAGACTGTCTTAATTTCAGTTCTCTAAAAGCAGACCCTGAGAAAATGGTCTGGGTATAAGTAGTTTGTTTGGAAGGTGATTTCTGAAAGTACCAAAAGGGTAGTGGGCAAGTAAATCAGAGAATGGCACAAGGTCAGTAAAGTGGATGTTATCTAGTGGGTGGCCCCTGTGGGCAACTGGGCTCAAGTCTACTGGGGACTTATGGGAGATAGGACAGACCATGCCTCAGGGTTACCCAACCAAACGATGAAAAAGTTGGCATTTTTTTTTCTCTAACACCCCGACTGTCATTGATTTGATGGCTGTTTGTAGGACAACAATTTTCTGGCACTTCTGGCTTATATGCAAGCCAAGCATGCTCTCTCAGCCATAAAAATAGGAATAGTCCTTAAGTAACTGCAGTAGGAAGGCTTCATCCTTTAGAGGTGAATTCTGAGGGGGATATGAACAGTAATGTCTGCTATGGAGGCATCATGTAGCTATTTGTTCAGTAAGGTATAATGGAAAAAGAATGGATTAGAGCTGGATAGACCTGGGTTTAAATCTTGATTTATTTGCTTATTAGCTACGTGACCTTGGTAAAAGTTTTAAACTCCTTTTGCCTCAGTTTCTTTGTTTATAAACAAAGACAGTGCCTGCATTAAAGGGTAGTTGTAAAGATTAAATGGGACTATGGATACACAGGTTAACACAGAGTTAGGTACTCATTAGTGCCTAATTAATAGAAGCTTGTTGTTTATTTATTAATATAGTAAATATTTAATAAGTACCTACTAAGTTCCAGGTCTGTGGTAGATGTGAAAGACATAGAGGTGAATGAAAACTGTGTCAATCATGTAGGTTATGGTCCACTGCAGGAGATATACAATGGATAAACACATTAATATTTAACCTGCTATTATTCTAAAGAGCATTTTTTGTGCCCTTAGCAGAAAAAAATACTACTACTCACCCATACCTCTCTACACTTTTTAGGACACTTGTTTTTTTGTTTGTTTGTTTGTTTGTTTGTTTGTTTTCTGCTAGGCCCTTCCCTTACCTCTTGCTGGGGCTTGATGATGCCTCTCTGCTGCTCAAGGCCCCTCCAAAAGCCCACCCCTCACAGAGCAGTTCTTCCAGAGCAATGTCCCTAAAGTAGAGTTCTCTCTACCCTCCCTTCTCTCAAAATATGTACAATGGGATTTATTGTTTAGGAAAAAACTTTCAGCTTATTTATCCAACCAGAAAAGTTTGGAGATTCTAATTAAGGTGTCAATAGATGATACGAATTAATGCATTACCTTCTCTACAGAATATTTTGTCTTTAGAATTTCATGTTAGTAGTAGGGGCTATTTTTTAATTTTTTAAACTTTAAAATGATTTTTTTAATTTTTAATTTCTGTGGGTATATAATCATTGTATATATTTATGAGACACGAGATATTTTGATACAGAAATGTAATGTGTCATAACATCAGGGTAAATGGGGTATATATCAACTCAAGCATTTATCTTTTGCATTACAAAAAATCCAATTATGTTCTTTTAGTTATTTTAAAATGTATGATTAAAATATTATTGAATACATTTACCCTATTGTGTTCTCAAATACTAGGTCTTATCCATTTTTTCTATTTTTTGGTACCCTTTTACCATCCCCACCTCCTCCAAACCCTCCCACTACCCTTCACAGTCTCTGCTAACCATATTTCTACTCTCTATATCCCTGAGTTCATTTGTTTTAAATTTTAGCTGCCATAAATAAGTGAGAACATGTGAAGTTTGTTTTTATGTGTCTTGCTTATTTCACTTAATAGAATGACCTCCAGTTCCATCCATGTTTTTGCAAATGACAGAACCTCATTCTTTTTATGGTTAAATAGTACTCCACTGTGTATAAGTACCACATTTTCTTTATCCATACATCTATTGATGGATGCTTAGGTTGCTTCCAAATCTTGGCTATTGTGAATAGTGCTACAACAAACATGGGAGTGCAGATACCTTTTCAATATATTGATTTCCTTTCTTTGGGGTATATACCTAGTAGTGGGACTGCTGGTTCATATGATAGCTTTATTTTTACTCTTTTGAGAAACCTCCAAACTGTTCTCCATAGTGGTTGTACTAATTTCCATTCCCACCAACAGTGTCCACAAGTTTCCTTTCTCCACATCCTCATCAGTGTTTGTTACTGCCTGTCTTGTGGATATAATCCATTTTAATTTGGGTGAGATGACATCTCTTTGTAGTTTTGATTTGCCTTTCTCTGAAGATCAGTGTGATGTTGAGGACTTTTTCACAAACCGGTTTTGCCATTTGCATGCCTTCTTTTAATAAATGTCTACTCAGATGTTTTGCCAATTTTTAATCACATTATTAGATATTTTTCTATAGAGTTGTTTGAACTCCTTATATGTTCTAATTATTAATCCCTTGTCAGATGAGTAGTTTGTGATCATTTCCTCCTATTTTATGGGTTGTCTCTTCACTTTGTTGATTGTTTCCTTTGCTGTGCAGAAGCTTTTTAACTTGATGGGAACCCATTTGTTTGTTTTCACTTTGATGCCTGAACTTGTGGGGTATTACTTAATAAATCTTTACCTACTCCAATGTCCTGGAAATTTTCCAGGACATTTTCTGATAGTAGTTTTGTAGTTTGAGGTCTTAGATGTCTTTAATCCATTTTAATTTGATTTTTGTATATGGCAAGAGATAGGGCTCTAGTTTCATCCTTCTGCATATGGATATCTAGTTTTCCCAGCACCATTATTTATTGAAGAGACTACCTTTTAGTCAGTGTATTTTCTTGGAAACTTTGTCAAAAATGAGTTCACTCTAGGTGTGTGGATTTGTTACTGGGTTCTCTATTCTGTTCCATTGGTCTATGTATCTGTTTTTATTCCAGTACCATGCCGTTTTGGTTATTATAGCTCAATAGTATAATTTGAAGTCAGGTAATGTGTTTCCTCCAGTTTTGTTCTTTTTGCTCAGGATAGCTTTGGCTATTCTGGGTCTTTTGTGGTTCCATATACATTTAGGATTTTTTTTTCTATTTCTGTGAAGAATGTCATTGGTATTTTGATAGAGATTTCATTGAATCTGTAGATTGCTTTGGGAGGTATGGACATTTTAATAATATTGATTCTTCCAATCCATGAACATAAAATATCTCCACTTTTGTGTGTCCTCTTCAATTTCTTTCATCGGTGCTTTATAGTTATCATTATAGAGATCTTTCACTTCTTTGGTTGAGTTGATTCCTAGCTATTTAATTTTATTTTTGGCTATTGTAAATGGGATTACTTTTTTATTTCTTTTCAGTTTGTTCTATATCTATTGCTGGATACAGAAATGCTACTGATTTTTGAATGTTGACTTTTTTATTATATGTTAAGTTCTGGGGTACATGAGCACAGTGTGCAGGTTTGTTACACAGGTATACATGTGCTGTGTTGGTTTGCTGCAACCATCAACTCATCATTTACACTAAGTATTTCTCCTAATACTATCCCTCCCCGAGCCCCGAGCCCCCTGACAGGCCCTGGTGTGTGATGATCCCCTCCCTGTGTCTATGTGTTCTCATTGTTCAATTCCCACTTATGCGTGAGAACATGCAGTGTTTGATTTTCTCTTCTTGTGTTACACTCAAAACTGCACAACTACATGGAAACTGAACAACCTGCTCCTGAATGACTACTGGGTACATAACGAAATGAAGGCAGAAATAAAGATGTTCTTTGAAATCAATGAGAACAAAGACACAACATACCAGAATCTCTGGGACACATTTAAAGTAATGTGTAGAGGGAAATTTATAGCACTAAATGCCCACAAGAGAAAGCAGGAAAGATCTAAAATTGACACCCTAACATCGCAATTAAAAGAACTAGAGAAGTAAGAGCAAACAAATCAAAAGCTAGCAGAAGACAAGAAATAACTAAGATCAGAGCAGAACTGAAGGAGATAGAGACACAAAAAAACCTTTCAAAAAATCAACGAATCCAGGAGCTGGTTTTTTGAAAAGATCAGGAAAATCGATAGACTGCTAGCCAGACTAATAAAGAAGAAAAGAGACAAGAATCAAATAAACGCAATAAAAAATGATAAATGGGATGTCACCACTGATCCCACAGAAATACAAACTACCATCAGAGAATACTATAAACATCTCTATGCAAATAAACTAGAAAATCTAGAAGAAATGAATAAATTCCTGGACACATACACCCTCCCAAGACTAAACCAGGAAGAAGTCGAATCTCTGAATAGACTGATAACAGGTTCTGAAATTGAGGCAATAATTAATAGCCTACCAACCAAAATATGTCCAAGACCAGACGGATTCACAGCTGAATTCTACCAAAGGTACAAAGAGGAGCTGGTACCATTCCTCTGAAACTATTCCAATTAATAGAAAAAGAGGGAATCCTTCCTAACTCATTTTATGAGGACAGCATCATCTTGATACAAAAACTTGGCAGAGACACACACACAAAAGAAAATTTTAGGCCGGGCATGGTGGCTCACGCCTGTAATCCCAGCACTTTGGGAGGCCAAGGCGGGTGGATTACGAGGTTAGGAGATCGAGACCATCCTGGCTAACACGGCGAAACCCCGTCTCTACTAAAAATACAAAAAAGAGAAAAAAATTACCCCGGCATGGTGGTGGGCGCCTGTAGTCCCAGCTACTCGGGAGGCTGAGGAAGAAGAATGGCATGAACCCGGGAGGTGGAGCTTGCAGTGAGCAGAAATCGCGCCACTGCACTCCAGCCTGGGTGACAGAGCGAGACTCTGTCTCAAAAACAAAAACAAAAAAGAAAAGAAAATTTTAGGCCAATATCCCTGATGAACATCAGCGCGAAAATCCTCAATGAAACACTGGCAAACTGAATCCAGCAGCACGTCCAAAACTTACCCACCACAATCAAGTTGGCTTCATCCCTGGGATGCAAGGCTGGTTCAACATATGCAAATCAATAAATGTAATCCATCACATAAACAGAACCAACAACAAAAACCACATGATTTTCTCAATAGATGCAGAAAAGACCTTTGATAAAATTCAACAGCCCTTCATGCTAAAACCTCAGTAAACTAGGTATTGATGGAATGTATCTGAAATAATAAGAGCTATTTATGACAAACCCACAGGCAATATCATACTGAATGGGCAAAAATTGGAAGCATTCCCTTTGAAAACAGGTACAAGACAAGGATGCCGTTTCTCACCACTCCTATTCAACACAGTATTGGAAGTTTTGGCCAGGGCAATCAGGCAAGAGAAAGAAATAAAGGGTATTCAATTAGGAAAAGAGGAAGTCAAATTGTCTCTGTTTGCAGATGACATGATTGTATATTTAGAAAACCCCATCGTCTCAGCCCAAAAACTCCTTAAGCTGATAAGCAACTTCAGCAAAGTCTCAGGATACAAAATCAATGTGCAAAAATCACAAACATTCCTATATGCCAATACCAGACAAACAGAGAGCCAAATCATGAGTGAACTCCCATCCACAATTGCTACAAAGAGAATAAAATATATAGGAAACCAACTTACAAGGGATGTGAAGGACCTCTTCAAGGAGAACTACAAACTACTACTCAAGGAAATAAAAGAGGACAAAAACAAGTGGAAGAACATTCCATGCTCATGGATAGGAAGAATCAATATCATGAAAATGGCAATACTGCCCAAAGTAATTTATGGATTCAATGCTATCCCCATCAAGCTACCACTGACTTTCTTCACAGAATTGGAAAAAAACTACTATAAATTACATATGGAACCAAAAATGAGCCCTCAAAACCAAGACAATTGTGGGCAAGAAAAACAAAGCTGGAGGCATCACACTACCTGACTTCAAACTATAGTACAAGGCTACAGTAACCAAAACAGCTTGGTACTGGTACCAAAACAGATATATAGACCAATGGAACAGAACAGAGGTCTCAGAAATAACACCACACATCTGCAACCATCTGATCTTTGACAAACCTGACAAAAACAAGCAATGGGGAAAGGATTCCCTATTTAATAAATGGTGCTGGGAAAACTGGCTAGCCATATGCAGAAAGCTGAAACTGGATCTCTTCCTTACACCTTATACAAAAATTAACTCTAGATGGATTAAAGACATAAATGTATGACCTAAAACCATAAAAACCCTAGAAGAAAACCTAGCCAATACCATTTAGGGCATAGGCATGGGCAAAGACTTCATGACTAAAACACCAAAGCAATGGCTACAAAAGCCAAAATAGACAAATGGGATCTACTTGAATGTTGATTTTACATCCTGCAATTTTATTGAGTCCATTTATCAATTCTAATAGTTTTTTTGGTGGAGTCTTTAGTTTTTCCCAAATATAAATTATATTATCTGTAAACAACAATAACTTGATGTCTTTCTTTCCAATTTGGATGCCCTTCATATCTTTCTCTTGTCTGATTGTTGTATCTAGGACTTCCAGTACTATGTTAAATAACAGTGGTGAAAATGGGCATCCTCATTGTGTTCTAGAACTTACAGAAAAGGCTTTCAGGTTTTCCCCAGTCTTTTGATACTAACTTCAGGTCTGTCATATATGGTTTTTATTATGCTGGGTTATGTTCCCTTTGTACTCATTTTTTGTTATTTTGAGACAGGATCTTTCTCTGTCAGCCAGGCCCAAGTGCAGTGGTTCATCATGGCTCACTGCAGCCTCAACCTTCCACGCTCAGGTGATCATGCCACCTCCAACTGCTGAGTGGCTGAGACCACAGGCACGGGCTACCATGTCCAGCTAATTTATTTTTATTTTTAATTTTTTGGTAGAAACGGGGTCTTGCCATGTTGCCCAGGCTGGTCTCAACCTCCTGTGCTCAAGCAGTCCTCTCACTTCAGCCTCCCAAAGTGCTGAGACTACAGGCATATACCCAGTTTTCTTAGGGTTTTTATTGTGAAGGGATGTTGGCTTTCATCCAATGCTTCTTTAGCATCAATGGAAATGATAATATGTTTTTTTTTTTTGTCTTTTATATCGCTGAGAGGATATACCACATTGCTGATTTGTGTATGTTGAACTGTCCTTGCCATTTGGAGTAAATCCCATTTGGTCATGATGAAAGATCTTTATAATATGTTGATGAATTCAGTTTGCTAATATTTTGTTGAGGATTTTTGCATCAATATTTGTCAGTGATATTGGCCTGTCGTTTTCTTTTCTTTCCTTTCTTTTTTTTTTTTTTTTTTTTTTTTTTTGATGTGCCTTACTCTGGTTTAGGTATCAGGTAATACTGGCCTCGTAAGGTGAGTTTGGAAGTATTCCCTCCCCCTCTACTTTTTTGGAATAATTTCAGAAGGATTGGTATGAGTTCTTCTTTAAATATTTGATAGAAATCATTTCTGCTTTGATCTTTATTATTTCTTTTCTTCTCCTAATTTTGGATTTGGTTTGTTCTTGATTTTCTAGTTCTTTAAGATGCTTTTTTAGGTTTTTTATTGAGAATTTTTCTATGATGTAGCAACTTCTGGTGATAAACATTCCTCTTAGTACTGCTTTCATAGTATTTCATAGCTTTTGATATGTTGTAGTTCCCCTATCATTTGTTTCAATAAATTTTTCAATTTACTTCTTATTCATTGACTCTCTGGTCATTCAGGAGCATATCATTTAATTTTCATGTGTTTGTATAATTTCCAAAATTTCTCTTGTTATTGATTTCTAATTTTATTTCATTGTGGTCAGAGAAGATGCTTGATATTATTTAATTTTTTGGAGCATTTAAAGGCTTGTGGTGTGACCTAACAGATGTTCTATCCTTGAGAATGATCCATGTGCTAAGGAGAAAAATGTATATGTTTTCAGACATTGGATGAAATGTTCTGTAAGTAACTATTAGGTCCATTTGGTCTATACTCCAGATTAAGTCCAATATTTCATTGTTAATTTTCTGTCTGGATGCCCTGCCCAATGCTGAAAGTGGATGTCAAAGTCTCCATCTATTATTGTACTGAGGTTTATCTCTTTCTTTAGCTCTAATAATATTCGTTTTATATATCTGGGTGCTCAAGTGTTGGGTATGTATATTTTTACCATTGTTATATCCTCTTGCTGAATTGATCCCTTTATCATTATATACTGACCTTGTTTGTCTCTCCTTATAGTTTTTGTCTTGAAATCTATTTTATCTGACATAAATATAGCTATTTCTGCTCTTTTTTGGTTTCCATTGGCATGGAATATATTTTTGCATCCCTTTATTTTCAGTCTATGTATATCTTTATAGGTGAAGTGTGTATCTTGTAGGCAACAGATCATTGGGTTATTTTTAAATCCATTCAGCCACTCTATGTCTTTTGATTACAGAGATTAATCAATTTACATTGAATGTTATTACAGATAAGTAAGGATTTATTTCTGCCATTTTGTTATTTGTTTTCTGGTTGTTCTGTGGTCTTTCTTTTCATCCTGTCTTCTTTATAATGAAGGTGATATTCTCTGTTGATATGTTTTAATTTCTTTTTCTGTATTTTTTGTGTATCTGTTATATTTTTTTATTTGAGCTTACCATGATGCTTGCAAATACTATCTCATAACCCATTATTTTGAAGTGATGACAACTTAACACTGATTGCCTAAACAAACTAACAAACAAGCAAAAAGAAGACTAATAAAACTTCTACACCTTAACTTCATTTTCCTGCTTTTTAAGTTTTTGTTGTTTCTATTTCTATATTCTTGCACTGTCTACATCTTAAAAAGTTGTTGTAGTTATTTTTGATTGGTCCATTTTTTGTCTTTCTACTTAAGATATGAGTAGTTTACATATCACATTACAGTGTTATAATATTCTGCTTGTCTCTGTATTTATTATTGCCAGTGAGTTTTGTACCTTCAGATGATTTTTTATTGTTCATTAACAATCTTTTATTTTAGACTGAATAACTCTCTTTAGCATTACTTGTAAGATAGGTCTGATGTTGATAAAACCCTCAGCTTTTGCTTTTCTTGGAAAGTCTTTATGTCCCCTTCATGTTTAAAGGATATGTTAGGCAGATATACTCTGCTAGGGTAAATTTTTTTTTCCTTCTGCACTTTACATATGTCATGCCACTTTCTCCTGGCCTGTAAGATTTCCACTGAAGAGTCTACTGCCAGACGTATTGGAGCTCCATTGTGTTATTTGTTTCCATTTTCTTGCTGCTTTTAGGATTCTTTCTTTGTCCTTGACATTTGTGAGTTTAATTATTATATGTCTTGAGGTGGTTTTATTTGGGTTAAATCTGCTTTGTGTTCTATAACCTTCTTGTACTTGAATATTAATATTTTTCTCTATGTTGGGGAGTTCTCTGTTACTATCCTTTTGAATAAACTCTCTACCCCTATTTCTTTATGCATCTCATCTTTAATGCCAATAACTCTTAGATTTGCCCCTTTGAGTCTGTTTTCTAGATTTTGTAGACATGCTTCATTGTTTTCTATTCTTTTTCCTTTTGTCTTCTCTGACTGTGTATTTTCAAATAGCCTGTCTTCAAGCTCACTAACTCTTTTTTTCTGTGTGATCAATTCTGCTATTAAAAGACTCAATGGATTCTTCATTATGTCAATTGCATTTCCACTCTAGAATTTCTGCTTAATCCTTTCTAATTATTTCAATCTCTTAGTTAAATTTATTTGATAGATTTCTGAATTACTTCTCTGTCTTATCTTGAATTTCATTGCATTTCCTCAAAACAGCTATTTTAATTCTCCATCTGAAAGGTCACATATCTCTGTTTCTCCAGGATTGGTCGCTGAGGCCTTGT
Organism: Pan paniscus; assembly: GCF_029289425.2. Classification (NCBI taxonomy): domain Eukaryota; kingdom Metazoa; phylum Chordata; class Mammalia; order Primates; family Hominidae; genus Pan; species Pan paniscus. Next base: position 105,013,348 of record NC_073258.2, read on the forward strand.
TGAGATAGTTTTATCAGTCATGTTTTCCCGGATGGTCTTGATGCTTGTGGATATTCATCAGCTTCTGAGCTTTGAGGAATTAGGTATTTATTATACTGTTCTTAGTATGGGCTTTTTGTACCCATATTTCTTTGAAGGCTCTTTAGGTATTTGAAGGTATTTGGATGTTGTGATCTAATCCATATCTGCATTAGGGGAAACCTCAACCTTAGTAAGTCCGTGGTTCATGAAGACTCATAGAGGAGTCTTGGTGGTTTTGGCTAAGATCTAGGAGAATTCTTGAATTACCAGACAGAAACTCTTGTTCTGTTCCCTTACTCTCTCCCAAACGAAGTCCCTCTCTCTGTTCTGAGCCACGTGGAGTAGGGATTGGGTGACACAAACCTCCCTGTGGCCACCACCACTGGGACAGTGCTGGGTCATTCCTGAACCCAGCACAGCACTATTTCTCACCCAAGACCTGCTGTGACCACTACCTGTTTACCATGTATGTTCACTGATGGCCCTAGGGCTCTACAATAAGCAGGTGGTGAAGCGAGCCAGGCTTATGTTCTTCCCTTCAGGGTGGTGATTTCCCCCAGGCTCTGGGCAAAGATGTCATCTGGGGGAGGGACTGGAATCAAAAACTTAAGAAACCTACCTAGTATTCTATACTACTGTGGCTAAGCTAACACTCAAACCACAATACAAAGTCCTTCCTGCTCTTCTGTCCCCTTTCCACAAGCAGAGAAACCATCCCCTGGGCCAACACCCCCACAGGCCATTGGGGAGTACTGTCAGGCTATCACTGAGGTTCACATAGGCATGAGGGTTCTTCAGTTAGATTGTAGTGAAGAATGCTGGGCCTGGGACACATTCTTCAGGGTAGTGGGCCCCCCTTTGGCCCAAGGCAGGTCCAGAAATGCCTTCCAAGTGTTGAGGCCTGAAATCCAGGTCCCCAAGAGGCTACTTGGTTCTCTACACCACTGTGACTGAACTGGTACCTAAAGTGCAAGACAAAGTCCCCTTTACTTTTCCCTGTGCTTTTCTAAAGCAGAAGGAATCTCGCCCCATAGCCACCACATCTGGAACTGTGCTGGGTCTCACCTGAAGCCAGTATGTCTCAGAGTCTCACTGAAGGCCCACAAGGTATTATTGGGATATCAATGCTGATTATTCAGAGCCCATGGGCTCTTCAGTCAGCAGGTGATGAATTCTGCCAGGATTGGATCTTTCCCTTCAAGGCAAGGAGTTTCCTTCTCACCCCATGTGTGTCTAGAAATGTTGTCTGGGAACTGGGGCCTGGAATGGGGGCCTCGTGACTCTGCCCTGTGTTCTGTGCTATTGTGGCTGAGCTTGTATCCAAGATGAAAGACAAAGTCCTCTTTACTGTTCTCTCTCCTCTCCTCAAGCAGAAGAAGGAGTCGCTTTCATTGCTGTGAACTGTACTAACTGGGGTGTGAGGAGGGGTGGTGCAGGAACTCCTTTAGCAACTCCAGCTCATGTCTCATTAGGTCATATGCTTGCCAAGTCCACTGGCTCCCAGCTGAGTACAGCTCTAGGGCTTGCCTATGAGTTGCAGTCCTTGTAGCCTAGACTCCCTTTCAAGTTTATTTACAACTCCAGAGCACTTTAGCTCATGGTGTCAAGGCTTGCCAAAGCTCAAGATCTGATTGCTGGGATGAGCCATTCCCCTTTGGCTGTGGCTGGTCTAAATGCTCCCTCGTGGACAGGCATTGGCCGAGTTCAGCCAGGTTTTTCTTTCCGCTGTTACAGGGCTGCCCTGAGTTCAATGCACAGTCCACAGGCATTGTGTTCTCCCTCCTCCAAACCCTCAGAATCTCTTTTCATACCACCCAGTCACTGCCAGGAGATGGGGGAGAAGTGACATCAGTGATTCAAGACTGTTTTTCCTACCCTCTTCAGTGCCCTTTTCAGCAATATGAAGGTAAAACTGGGGCTACATTTTCTCAGCTGTTTTGGTTCTTATGAAGGTGCTTTTATGTGTAGATAGTTGTCAAATTTGTTGTTCATGTTGGGGAGACAATTGGTGGAAGCTTCTATTTGGCCATCTCCTCTGCCCCTCTCATAGGAGACATTATACAAATAAAGAAACTGGAATTTCTAGAGGTTTTGACTTGCTTAAGGTCACACTACCATAAAGAGTGAAGATTGGGATTCAAAATAAAGTCTAACTATGAGGCATGCATATTTTTCTAATGCATGCTACCATCCACCCAAATGTGCCTGAAAGAGCTTCTGGCTCAATTTAGCTACTCAAGTAAGATGATTACATAGCATACCTCAAAGCAGAGAACTGTGGGGAAAATGAGATATCTGGAATGAGTGCTGCATTAGTCTATTCTCACGCTGCTATAAAGAACTACCAGAGACTGGCTGTGATGGTTAATATTGCTTGTCAACTTGATTGGATTGAAGGATGCACAGTATTGTTCCTGGGTGTGTCTTTGAGGGTGTCGCCAAAAGAGATTAACATTTTAGTCAGTGTACTGGGAAAGGCAAACCCATCCTTAATCTGAGTGGGTACAATCTAATCAGCTGCCAGCATGGCCAGAATAAAAGCAGGTAGAAGAAGGTGGAAAACTAGACTGGCTAAGTCTTCTGGACTCCGTCTTTCTCCCATGCTAGATGCTTCCTGCCCTGGGACATCAGACTCCAGGTTCTTCAGATTTTGGACTCTTGCATTTATACCAGTGATTTGCCAGGGGCTCTCAGACCTTCGGCCACAAACTGAAGGCTGCACTATTGGTTTCCCTCCTTTTGTGGTTTTGGAACTCAGACTGGCTTCCTGGCTCCTCAGCTTGCAGACAGCCTATTGGACTTCGTGACTGTGAGAGTCAATTCTCCTAATGAACTCCCTTTTGTATATATATCTATCCTATTAGTTCTGTCCTTCTAGAGAACCCTGACTAATACACTGGGTGATTTACAAAGATAAGTGGTTTAATTGACTCATAGTTCCACAGGCTGTACCAGAAGGATGGCTGGGGAGGCCTCAGAAAACTTAAAATTATGGCATAAGGTGAAGGGGAAGCAGGTGCATCTTACATGGCCAGAGAATGAGGAAGAAAGAGAAGGGTGAGGTGCTACACACTTTTAAACAACCAGATCTCATGAGAACTCACTCTTATGAGAATAGCAAGAGGGAAGTCCACCCCAGTGATCCAATCCCCTCCCCACAGGCCCCTCTTCCAACACTGGGGAATACAATTCGACATGAGATTTGGGTAGGGACACAAATCCAAACCATATCAAGGACCCAAAGTGCTTTTTTAAAAATTTTTGGGTGGGCAGCAGGGGCAACACATCATTCCCTTTTTTAAGCCATTGTGATGCTTAAGAAAGAGCAAATTTTCGGCCAGGTGTGGTGGCTCACACCTGTAATCCCAGCACTTTGAGAGGCCGAGGCGGGCGGATCACGAGGTCAGGAGATGGAGACCATCCTGGCTAACACACTGAAACCCGTCTCTACTAAAAATACAAAAAAACAAAAAAAGTAAGCTGGGAGTAGTGGCGGGAACCTGTAGTCCCAGCTACTCAGGAGGCTGAGACAGGAGAATGGCGTGAACCCAGGAGGTGGAGCTTGCAATGAGCCGAGATCGCGCCACTGCACTCCAGCCTGGGCGACAGAGCGAGACTCCATCTCAAAAAAAAAAAAAAAGAAAGAAACAGCAAATTTTCAAAGGGCAAAGGCATTGTCCAACAGAGATTAATTGTTTTAGGTTGATTTAAGAAAACAGAAGCAAAAACAAAACAAGTTTAGATAGCATACATCTTTGTAGCTAGTGATTGCCTTGTTGTTCAGTTAAATTTGGAGAAGTAAAACTATTTGGCTGAAGACATACAAAGTTAAAAGAGAGACAATATTTCCTGTTAAACAGCAGAGATGTCATCTGGGCATGACTTCCAGACTATCTCACCAAACAGTCATAGAACATGCAAATTGCTGAAAATTGCAGCAGAGTTAGATTATCTCAATGCAGCTTGCTGGATAAGACTGAGAAGGCTCAGGAAATGGCTGGGCAAAAGGACATTTTCAAAGAAATGCAGTTTTTTTAGCTTCATGTGCATGTGATAGCTCTATCAACCCAACAGTAGGTGAGAGACAGAATGGGAGACATAGAGAAAAAAAAGTTCAGTCTAAAACCTTGCTCTTGTTTTACAAGTTTTGTGATTATGGGTATGTTTCTTTCACTATTTTCATCCTTAATTTTCTATGCCATCGAGACTATATTATATACTTCATAGAGTCATTACAAAGACTAAACTTGATCATGTAAGCAATTCAGATATTCTTCAACTTTGATTAAAAACAAAGTCAAATAAGCAGTTAATAGGACTTTCGTTTGCTAATACTTTGTTTCCTTGACAATTGTTTATAAATTCTTCAAGTCATGTCTTTCAAGCCATCATGAAATTGTCAAAGCTGTTTCATGCTGTTGGCTTCAGCCTTCTAAGGCTGTGAAGCTGCCTATGGCCTCAATTACTCTGAGACTACTCAACTCTTTAGATTTAATAATATTACTGAAGTGGTCAGAAAATGACAGTCACTTTAGGAATGAGCAGAAGGAACTCTCCTCTTCTCTGAGTTGGCTCAGTTAGAAAGGTCCAACATTGGGATGTCTTGGCTCCCAGACGTTAATTAATGTGTACCATCCATCACTGTTACACATTTCTCCAAAATCATACTTCTTAACTTCTTTTATATCTTACACTCAAAAGAATGCAGATCCAGGATTCAAAGTCCAGTGTTACTCATAGAACCAGAACTCCTAAACACTCATTTCCACTTGCTTAACAATTTGAATGGTCTCTCAGATGAGATATAGCACACAACCCAACCACAACCAAAAACTTGCCAGACCGTACGTCATGTTGGCATGTGATTGCAGGAGGACATGGCTCACTACTGGCCTCCAGTGTCATAGGTAGAACCTCACCTCAACCTCTGTTTATACTTCACGAGTGTCCAGCTTTTGTTAGCCATTGCTGGGGCTCCAACTCTCAATTCAAACCATTTCTTTTGCTATGTTCCTATTGTTTCCAGAAACATTTCCTGCTTCCATTCTTCAAATTAAAGTGACAAACTTCACTGTCTTTACTCATACCTCCTCCTTCCAAAGCTATAATTTTTGCCTTCTTTATTTCTCTACTTTGAGGAGTATTTTAAGTATTAAATTAAATATTAGATACATGAAAAGAGCAAAACTGAGGCTCTGCCAATTATTTTCTTTTCCAGAAACTAAAGCAAATTCCAGGATGAAGTTCAGACACAACGATGCATTTCTACTCTGAGGTAGAAATTCCTACAAAATCTGGGGATAGTTTTGCTGGGTGGAGTTAATTTTGGAGGCACAGGTCAATTCCTTCACACAACCCAGGCACCAGCCACAAGAACCACATACAATGTCAAGGCAGCTACCGTTTGGTCACCTTAGGGTAATTCTGTAGACACTACTTCTCAAGCTCAACTTTGAGATTTTGGTCTTTGTTCTTCCCTTGTTTCCTCTCTTGAATCTTTTAATTGTATGTCCCAACGACCTTCACATTAAGCCAATTTGGACTGATTGCTTAGATATTTGATTCACATCTTCTTAAATATACTGCATCTTTGATCAGTCCCCTAGCTCTCAATCACTATCTTGAGAGACTACCAGGGTAGTAATAGCTACTGTCATTTTTAAATAGTCATATGTGACTATATGCCATGGACTGTTTGACCCACCAATCTCCTTGCTTATATCAACTCCCCTCACTCAGCGACCCCTCTGGCTCTTCACTCATTTTTGCCTTATCTCCTTGTCTCTTATTTCTCAGTGTAAGTCAGGAGATGTGGCAACCAAGTATTGTAGAGGTACGCAAGTTTGCCTTTCAGTGAACATCTTGGAGTAGAAGACTTGAATTTTTAGACTTTCTTCACACTCTGACTACATCATCAGATAAAAGGTGCTAATGCCATCCTTCCCCACTCAAGGGTGGTATATACTTATTTTGGTACAGTTCACCCATCACAGTATATGTTTAAAGAAAAATTTTGATTTTCTAAATTAAGATTTTTTGTTCAGGAAATGGCTTACATTTTTTCTTTGTTTGTCTTTCTTAAACTGGAGGGAGCCATAACAACCTCTATCTCCCGATATCTCTCCCAGCTTCCATTTACAGGGCTAATGGCAAATTTGCCCCTCTTTAGGAAGACCACGGTGACTTTCAGATAGAAGGTATTGTCTTTGAGGCTATGGGAGAAGTTGGGAGAAGAACAAGAACAGTGGGACACAGTTCTAGCCATAGAGAAATTTTCAATCTAATGAGGACAAAGAGGGACAAAAGTTTCTGGGGTTCTAGGTAGCGTTAAGAGAGGAGTGTTCCTCCTCCACACTCCTAGTAGTGATAATGACAGAGGACATTTCAAATGATCCTTGAAAAATATGTAGGTAATGACAATTAATACAGATGATATGTTGCTCAGTAAAAATTTAATTCAAGAGATGTGAAATCTCATGCCAAGTTCTTAGCTATTATTCTCTAATTCCTTTGCATAGGACTTAATAAGCAAAAAGAAAAAGAAAATTCTTCCAAAAACAAATCAGTGAAGACTGATTCAGACCTCAGACCATACTCAATTTGAAATAGAAGATACAGCATTTGAAATAGCAAGAGATGGAACTAGAAAAAATATTTGGGACTGATTATCAAAATCTTTGACTGGCTTAACAAGAAATTTGCAAGTATTTTTACTTTATTCCATAAAATTTTTATTGAGCATATACTAAGCATGAGACCTGAAGAATGTGTTAGCGAATGACAGTGTTAAGCAATTAATTGAGCATGGTAAAGTTTGGGAATAATTTTGTTAGAAACAAAAAAAAAACAAAACAAATTTGAGTGGATTGAAGAAACTAAGTGGAGACAGTGACTTACTATTTTTTTAAAACATGAATAATGGTGGAAATTGTAGAGATAGAAGAGTAGCTTGAGGAGGCTGGAGTGAAGAAATTTGTGTGTAGGTGGGAATTTTGAGTGTGTGTTTGTAGACTAAGAAGTAAAAGAAACTGGGAGGAATAAATTGCATAAATTAGAGTGAGAAAAAATTAAGAAACAATTTTACGGAAGACGGTGAATAAATTGAAGATTATACAGATAGAGAAGGCTTAACCTTAGAACAGAGTAAAACTATTTCTTTACTGAGATTGGAAGGAAGGTGGTAAAGATAGATAAAACTAAAGTTATACTTTTAGGTAGAGGAGGGAAGTTGAGGACCTTTCTATTCAGTCGCTGCTGTTTTTTAAATGAATAAAGCAAGTCATTTGCTGAAACTGGGAAGAGAAAGAATAGCGTGAGATCCTGAGGACAGTTTATGACAATTTCTTTGGAGGCTAAAATTGGGGTTCAGCTAGGGATGTGCAAATGAACTGTTGAGACATATTCTGTGACCAGTTTCACAACTATAAGTAGGTGTGAAAATCTCACAAAGAGTTCCATGAATACCACACTGACTGTGATGATAACTGAAAGAAAATAAAATCTTAATGACTTGTGAGCATGTGGAGCATTAGCACAAGGTGGTAAGACAAGTTGAATATTTTTATCTTTCATAAGGGCTGCAGACAAGCCAATGTAGCCTGACAGCAAAAGAGAATGCAAGGTGTTATTTCCTTATTATGCACCTCGGAAAGTCAACGGTGCATAATAAGGATGGGTTTGATTTTTTCTGCCTTTGAATGCAGGGTATAGTTTTACAGGTTTGAGTTATGGAGTTTTATATCAACGCAATGCAAACTAGGAGGCTTTTCTGCAAATGACCTTAGGGTATTTCTTATTCAGCACTATTGACCAGTTGAAAACCACCAGAGTCATCAAGCTTTCAAAGCAATTGCCCTTGCATTAAATACCGCATCTTTTTCTCTTCCTAGTTTTCCTTCATTTCTCCTTCCTTCCTGCCTTTTTGCTCCTGCTAATACAGGAAAAAGTTCGTCTTTCATTTTAGTTATGGTATTTAGTAATTGCTTAACCCACTAATGCCTACTGGATTATCAGGAGACATTTATATAGCTCTGCTGCTTTGTATTGTGTAGCATCTCTAGATAGTAACATTCATAATCCATCAATAATTATAAAGTAAAAACTGAATGAAGAGCAATGCATACATTAAAGCACCGAAGTTTATACAACTACAACAAAACCAACCCCATTATGACAACTCTAATCCTAGTATATTGCTCATTGCTTATTCAAAGATGATTAAAAAATTAATGCTCAGCTCATATTTGGTGCACATTAGAAATATTCCAGAATTTCTAAAGGATTAATGTCATATAGCCTCTTTCTAGCAAGGATCTGGATTGATAAATCATCTGGTTGACATATAGAAAAAGACAGCAGAATTAAAATGTATTATTAAATGAAGTAGAGCTTGACTAACGACAGAGTAATAAAGAAAGGTGTTGAAGAACAATAATTGGGGTTATTGTGTTAAAGATTACAAGGAATCAATATCTTGCAAGGTGAAGGTTACAAAGTTTATGTTAAGAAGAAACATAGATTACTGGCCAGGAATTCCTTAAATTATATACAGTTAGATATTGATGTTTTCACATTGAATTGCTGAGCTGATACTTTAACACCCACCAAGTTGATTCAACATTCTTTCTGTATTTTAGATTTTTCTCTAGGCTAGCCTATTAGACTTAGTGCCCTTCTTTTATAATAATTACTTTCTATGCCGGCTTTACAATTCTGAAATTAATAAATAATAACCTACATATAAATTTTTTTTAAAAATCAATATGCTGCCATAACTGTATCCTAGAGTTGTCATTACTCAATATTTGAAGGGAAATTGGTGTTTTGTCTTATTGCAACAAGAGTTGTTTGTCATTTTGGAAAATCACAAAATCACATCACAATAGAAATGTTGTGTACGGTATTTGAAAATGCAAAACAACTGTAGCAGTCTGATTTTGAAGTCACAAATAGAATCAAGCATTGGACTGCTTCAATATGTCTTCAAGTGTAGTCATGCAAGAATATTTACATATTGAAATCATATTACATTATATTAAAATATTCCCTTTTATTCTCCTTTATATTATAGAGCATTTCATTAATAAATTTTTGAAAATTTTTGTGCAGATGGGTTATTATCTATTAATTTCAATTCATAATAGTAATGCAGGCCAGGAGTCCAGTCATCTGAAGAGTTAATTGGGACTGAATGATCTGCTTATATGATTATTCAAAGGATTCAATTTCTTGTGGACTGCTGGACTTATGGCCTTAGTTTCTGCAATGTTGGCATCTACATAGGATCAAGCACAACATGTCTGCTTGATTCCCCTAGAGCAATAATAAGACAGAGAGGAAGAAAGAGGAAATTAGAGTTGAGGTGGGGTGGATGGCAGGGGTGGGGGGAGTGGGAAGGAGGGAGGGAGGGAGGGAGAGAGAGAGAGAGAGAGACAGAGAGAGAGAGAATGCATGAGAAAGAACTGCCCACACCATGAAAGATCAAGGGAAAGTGCTAGAGATGGAAACTAAAGACTTTTTGTAATCTAATCTCACAAGTGACATCCCTTTCCCTCTGCCCCATTATTTTCACTAAATACAACTCACTAAAACCAGCCCACACTCAATGAAAGGAGATCACGTAAGGGCGAGAAGCAGAAGGTGGAGATCACTGGGGCCATCATAGGGCCTGCATGCTACTACATATGTCTTCTGAGTTTTTTCAAGGCCTTTCCAGAAAAGAAGAGAATGGGGTCCATATCTTCTTTATTCATCTTCTCAGTTACCTTGCACACCTCATGATCCCCTCTTTTTGTCATTATTTTCTTTCCTCACATTTCAGTTCAATTAACACCATCAAGCTCTTTTTAAAACGTGTTTCTTTTCTGCCTTTCTCTTTCAAGTCTTTCATAATAGCTAATAGCCTTAAAAATTATCTCTCCATTTTGTTCCCTTATTTTTCCATCTCTCCTCTAGATTTATAAAATATGTCACCGTTATGCTTTATATATGTTGAAAATAAGGAAAATAAAAGAATAACCTCATATTTTGAAGTCACATTCATATAAAGGAAATATAGCCACACTCCCATATTACCATTTCACAAATTCCTTGAAAATTCTCTGAAGACCCCTACAGAATCTGCAAATCGTCAATACTTTCCTCATCTTTATCCTATCCAGCATACTCTTCTCTAAGCATTCTCTTTAGAAATAGATATCAAACATCTTATTTGATCTGTTTTGTTTTGTTTAATTTAGTTACCAGAATTAGAATAATTTCTTACATCTTTCAAGGAAAATATTCAATACTTGCTAAAAGAGCCTTGGAGATATTAAGTAACTTAATCATATTTATAATATAACATTTTGTAGTGGAATTAGTATTGCTGTAGCAGCCAAAAATCGCGAGGCCTAACTTCAATGCTGCCTATTACTGCTTCAAAATGGGGCCACTCCTTTGCACCGGCTACCAACTTATCCAAATATGGTGAGATAGAACACCCAATGCAAGAATTTACATGAAGCAGGTTTATGAATTACAGATTGGCAATAAGGAACAATAGAAGCCTACTATTCATTGCTAGCTGGTCCCTCGAACCTCAGAAAAGCTTACCAGCATGGATGAAGTCCCAACTGTGTGTTTCTCATTTGCACCACAGCTGAGGGTCCCTGGAAAGATGCCCACATTGGATTTTATACTAAGGGGAAGATGACATGCTGGGCTAAAGCACTGACGAACATCCTATTTCTAGGGGAAAAACAAACAGAAGCCAGGGCTTTGCTGGCCAGTCTCTTCCTATCTTTGGATGTTGTGTTCTTAGTACTTTCTTTCTTTCTTTTGTTTTTTTTTCTCAGACGGAGTCTCGCTCTGTCGCCCAGGCTGGAGTGCAGTGGTGCGATCTTGGCTCACTGCAAGCTCCGACTCCCAGGTTCACGCCATTCTCCTGCCTCAGCCTCCTGAGTGGCTGGGGCTACAGGCGCCCTCCACCACGCCCGGCTAATTTTTTGTATTTTTAGTAGAGACAGGTTTTCAGCGTGTTAGCCAGGATGGTCTTGATCTCCTGACCTCATGATCCGCCCGCCTCGACTTCCCAAAGTGCTGGGATTACAGGGGTGAGCCACCGCGCCTGGCCGTTCTTAGTACTTTCTACAGTCATTCTGGAGAACGACAAGCAAGAATGGGAGAATTGGGTTGGTCCAAGGCCACCTGGAGAACTGTCCTGCACACATTACCTCGGACAAGTTACATTATCTTTGAGCCTGGATTTGATCACAAATATAAGGAAACCACAGTACCTACATAAACTCCTAAAGGGTTCTTTCCAAGATAGGTGAATAAACAGTTGTGAAGATACTTTGGAAACTGAAGCATGTTAGACAATCTTAAGGGGTTACTATTATTTGCACCATTGTTTCTACGGAGAAAGGTCTTCCAAGGTCAATATAACATTCATGTATATAAACCTGAGAAAAATCCATTTGCATATTGGGAATTTTCTATATTTAAAACTTATTTTGATATAGATACTATTGTCTGAGTAATTCACACATAAATCCTGATAAGGAAGTTGTCATGGAAATATTTTTACCCTAGTTACATTTAAAATTTTTTTGCCTGAATTACTTTTAAAATTAGATTTGTATGCCTTGGAAACAGAGACGAAAGAGAAGTGGATTTACAACAAATGTCAGTACAAAGGTTTGACTTCTGTATCACAAGGAATCTGCATAGTGCTGAGTATACAATAGGCAACTAATAAATGTCTTTCATGTAAGGCAGAAGAAGTATAAAGTCACAACTATATAGCATAGGAAATCTAATATGAAGTATAGGAGAGCTGCTGATTTCTTAGTGAGCTGAGCATCAACAACAAAATGCAGCGGTTAGGCACAGTGAGCTCTCAAGGTAGCCTCCAATATAAACAAATCAATGCCAGTATTTGTTATGCTTCACTCTTCTCATATTTTGAATCAAATCACTTTTGAATACTCATGCACATGATGTGCTCTGTGTATAATGGGGAGCTTTTATATGTTGTTCAGTACTGAGCTCCTCAAAATGCAACTTTACCAACAAAGTTAGCAGAAGAGATGTTGGTAATATATGGTGGTTCTGCAAAATCCAGCATGGTCTTTTGTAAAAACTAACGTGAACAACTTTTTAAAATCTGGGCTAAAATTTTAAATACTTTCGATGTTACATATAAAATGCAAGTCTGATTTACTACTCACTTCTGAAAATTCATATTCCAGATGGATGCATTCTACAGGTAGAGAGCAACGAATTAGAAATACTAGTCAAAATAGATGCTAAGAATTTGCCAGCATCATGCCCATTGATTACCACCATCATTATTGACCATCTAATCAATAAAACAGTACGTTGTTCTGGTCCACGCAAATAGGCCTATTACCTGAAAATAAAAAATCCAAAATTAGTTTACAGGCACATGATAAATATTGGAGATAAATAAACTTCTCTTTTAATAGATACATATTGAAGTGGGATTAAATCATCTGGAAGTTAACAGGCACAGGAAAGTTTTAAAATTTCTCTGTTTCCTAGAAGTGCTCTTCCTTAGTGTGTTTCTTTTACATTTTCAACTCTTTCCCTCCCTTTAGCCATACATTAAAAATTAATGTTTAAGTTCAATACCTAGCATTGTCTACTCTATATAATCTCTCAAATGCATTCCCATTGTTTAACTTCCATTTACATGTTGATAATACCAAAATTTCTACATCTATCTCAGGCATTTCTCCAGACCAGTATTTCATTGACTCTTACGACTCTTGGCCTAGATATTGCTTCAACCTATCATTCATGTATGTGGACTGAGCACACTTGCACCTACTGCCTTGCTATCTTAGAAATGACAGGGAAGGTACTTTAAAATATAATTAATCTATATTAATGTGGAAGCACAAGTAAATCAGATCATCAATAATATTTGAGAAATTTCTGAAAGGCTAAGCAGATGGTGTGAGATTGACAGAGCATACATTTTGATAGTGAATTCTTGAAAAAGGCCAGAGAAGGTTTTGAGGGTGAGCCAAGTTCAGAGACAAAGAATACAAAGGAGAGGAAGGGTCTAGGGGTAAGTTTGAAAAATTCATTTCAGAGAAGGTAGTAATATTTGGCCTTTTAATATCTTTATCCATATTACCAACTAATCATCCATCCCCCACCACTCAACTATGCTTGAGTCAAATGATGGGCTGTCGAGAGATTTACCATCACAGAGAAAAAGTGAGCATTGTCCCTGAGAAGAATGAGGAATCCTAAGGGCTGGAAGATGATCTACTGGCATCGGTGTGGTTTCAAATTCTAACCCTTCTACACACTAACTGGAGGCAATCTGTAGTAAACAGATACCTCCTCCTTTAAAGAATAGAGCATCCTAAGATTCACTAATTAATTACTTAAGGAAAAATCATGAAATAGATGCAATTCATTCAACAATAGAAAAACTAGTAACCAGAGACAGAGTTATTAGAACAAAGAGAGGAAGACTTGTCAAGAATAATTGCTATACTTAGATGTACAAATAAGACATATACATTGTGTTAGTTAGACATCTTTGGTGTGAAGCCTCAAAAACAAACAGTAGCTAATTTTAAAAAGAAATTTATCAGCAGTACATGAAGATGTTCATAGACTACATAGGAGCCTAGAGATCCAGGGTAAGAAATAGAACAGGAACCAGAACAAGGGCAGGTATGCAGCAGGAAGAACTATTCTTCTGCAGATTGCACCTTCAAGTAACTATGCTCCACACATCTTGTTTTCTTGATTTTCTTGGAAAAGCAAGTTCTAAAACACCGCCTAGTAGAAGTTGAAACACAGGACAGACAGATCAATGAAGAATAAATAATAATGATTGTTAGGTAATGTTTTTGTTTTTGTTATTTCAATGTATTTTCCAATGCATGTCCTTGACTACAGATAATTTGGGTGTTTCTCTAGTTAGAATCTTGTTATTCAATTTCTAGCTTAATTATATTGTGGTCAGAGTAGGTCCTCCGAATAGTTTCAATTCCTTTAAATGTATTGAGACTTGCGATGTTCCCCTTCCTGTGTCCAAGTGTTCTCATTATTCATTTCCCACCTATGAGAACATGCGGTGTTTGGTTTTTTGTCCTTGCGATAGTTTGCTGAGAATGATGGTTTCCAGCTTCATCCATGTCCCTACAAAGGATATGAACTCATCATTTTTTAGGGTATTCCATGGTGTATATGTGCCACATTTTCTTAATCCAGTCTATCATTGCTGGACATTTGGGTTGGTTCCAAGCCTTTGCTATTGTGAATCCTAAGGCCAGCTGAGAAATAGCCCTGAGAGCAGGACTAGCCATATATCTTGCGGGACCAGTGCATAATAAAAATGTCAGGCCCCTTATTAAAAAAGCAGGGAGTGGCAAGTGTGCAGCTAAACATACTAAAATATCAAGCTTTTTCTTTTAAAAATATTGTTTTAGGAAAAAATATTGTATTAATTACAAAACACAGTGGGGTGATAGTGATACCTGTATAACAACATAAATTTACAAATAGCACAAATATAATAAAAAAAAGTATTGAGACTTGCTGTATTGACTAGTATATGGACTAATACATTTTACGAATGTTCTAGATGTGTTTGAAAAAAAAATCTGTTCTGCAGTTGTTGAATGCAGTGTTCTATGTATGACCATGAGGAGTCTCATTTACTAATTGGGTGACTTAAATCTATACCCTTATTGATATTTTGGTGGTCAACTTTTATTTGCTAGTATATGTTAAAATTTTCTCATTATTATTTGTGGATTGTAGTTTTTCAGTGTACAGGTCATATACACATTGTATCAGATTTAGCTCCATAAGGTTGATGCTATTGTGAAAGATATTTTAATATTAATTTTGGATTGTTCATTGCTAGAATATAGAAAAACAGTTGATTTTTATACATTGATTTTGTATCATGCAAACTTGCTCAACTCATTTGTTAGTTCAATTAGCATTTCAGTTGATTCCATAGGTTTTTCCCAGTAGACAATCATATCTATGAATAGCAAATGTTGTTTCTTCTTTTCCAGTCTCCATTCATTTTATTTCTCTTTGTTATGTTTTTGCACTGAAAAGAACCTCCAGTACAATGTTGAATAGAAATAGAGAGAGTGGACATTGCTGCCTTGTTCCTGACTTTTGGAGGGAAGCACCTGGTCTTTTACCACTAAGTATTATATTAGCTGTTGATTTCTATAGATTCCCTTTATCCGATTGAGGAAGTTTCCAGCTTCCAGCTATCTGTAGTTTTCTGAGAGTTTTTATTAGGATTGATGTTGGATGTTTTTCCAATTATTCTTCTGAATCTATAAATATAATTGTATGTTTTTCTTTTTCAGTCTATTAATAATTAATTACATTGATTCATTTCAAATGTTAAAACCATCTTGAATTTCTGGGATAAATTCTACTAGAACATGACATATTGTCTTTGAATATGCTGTTACATTCTACTTGCTCACATTTTAAAACATTTTTATTTGTGTTCATGGGAAATATTGGTCTGTAGTTTCTTGTAATGCTTTTGCCTGGTTTTGGTATCAGAGTAACACTGGCCTTGTAAAATTAGGTGAAAAGTATTCCTTTGTTTTGTTTTTCTGAAAGTTTGTAAAAGTTGGTATTATTTTTTACTCAAATTCTTGATATAATTGGCAGTGAAGATCTCTGGGCCTGAAGGGCTTTGTTTATTTGTTTTCTTTTGTTTTGTTTTTGTAGGAACATCATTAACTACAAATTCAATTTCTTTAATAAGGCTATTCAGGTTACCCGTTTCTTCTTTAATAAGCTTTGTCCAAGAAATGTGTCCATTTGATACAAGTTGTCAAGTTTATTGGAATACATTGTTCATAACATTCCCTAATTGTTCTTTGAAAGCCTGTGGAAAGTGTAATAATGTCACTTATATCCTTTCTGATTTTGTTCCTCTGTTCTATCAATTATGGGAAAGTGGGATTGAAATATCCAATTATAACTGTGTATATGTCTATATTTCCTTGCACTACCATCAGTTTTCACTCCATTCTTGACCTCAGTAATTTGTATCTTCTTTTTTGACTGGAGCTTTATCAATTTTATTGATCTTCTGAAAGTTAACATTTTTAACTTCATTGATTTTTCTGTTAATTTTCTGTTTCCTATTTTATTGATTTTTACTTTGAGCTGCATTATTTTCTTTGTTTGACTTACTCAAGGTTTATTATTCTCTTATTTTTTAGTTTCATAAGTGAAAAGCTGAGGCCATTCATTTGAGAATTTTCTTCTTTTATAACGTAGGTATTAATTGCTATAGATTTTTTTCCTCCAAGACTGCTTTAGCTACATACCACAAATTTCAGATGTTGTATTGCTATGCTCATTAAGTACAAAATACTTTCTAACTTATCTTCTGATTTCTTCTTTATTTAGTAGTGTGTTATTTGGCATCAAAATATTTGGAAATTTTCAAGAGAACCTTCTGTTAATTTTTAATATAACTTGATTATGGTCAGATAAAACATTCTGTATGATTCTATTTTTTACAGATTTCTTGAGAATTGTGCTTTGACCCACAATACGTTCAATTTATATATTTATTTATATAAATTTAGGTGTATTCTGCTGTTGTTAGATGAAGTGCTATATAAATATCAGTGAGGTCCAGTTAACTGACAGTGTTGCTCAAACCTTCTATATCTCCAGTAATATTTTTCTCTCCACTTGTTTTATTATTTATTTAGAAAGATGAGTTGAAATTTTTATTTATGACTGTGTATATGTTCATATCCACAATTATATAAACTTCTATCAGTTTATGCTTCAGATATTTTGAAGCTGTGTTTTTAGGTGCATAAATATTTAGGATTGTTATGTCCTCTTAATTCATTGACCCATTCATCACTATGAAGTAAAAATCTTTATCCATAGTAGTATTGTTTGCAGTGAGATCTATTTTGTTTGATCTTAATACAGCCACCAGCTCTTTATGTTTATTAACATCAGCGTGGGATGTATTTTTCCTTCCTTAGGCTTTTTAACATGTTTGTGCCTTTATATTTAAAATAGATTTCTTGTAGTCAACATAGATTAATTCATTGCTTTTTAAATTTAATCTATCTCTGTCTTTTAATTAGGATGCTTATACCATTTACAATTAATATGATCATTTGTATAATTGTATTTAAATCATCTCATTATTTGTTTTTCATTTGTCCCATTTACTCTTTATGTTTTTTCCTCTTCTTGTTTCCTCTCTTGGATCACTAGAGTTCAACTCTTTGCTGTGTTTTCAGTGGTTGCTTTAGCATTTATTGTATATATTTATTGTATTACAAATTCCACAATATATTGTCATCATTTTGATTTAAAATAAATTATATTTCAAGAGATTTAAGTAAAAAATATTCATATTTACATATGCAGTTAGCATTTCTGGTGTGAAAATTCAAATTTCTATTTAGTATTTTTTTCTGCCTGAGGAGGTTTTGTAACAGATATCAATTTCTGCTGGTGATAAATATTTCCAACTTTCATATGTCTAAACATTTATTTTGCTTTTATTTTGAAAGATATTTCAAACTTTAAACAATTTTAGGTTGACAATTTTTTAATACTTTAAAATATTGTTTCAGTGTTTTCAAGGCTGCATTACTTTGAATGAGAAGTTTGCTTTTCAACCTTATCTTTGCACCTATCTATGTAACGTCTTCTACCCCTGGCTGCTTTTAAGACGTTCTCTTCAACACTGGTTTTAAGCAATGTGATTAGCATATGCCTTGGTGTTGTTTTCTTTATATTTCTTGGCTAGGGTTTGTCAAGATTTATGGATCCATGCGTTTATAATTTTCCTCAAATTTAGAAAATATTTGATTATTATTTATTTAATGTTTTGACTTTTCCACTTCTACACACTGCCCAGCCTTGAGGGATTCTAACTGTAAGTTGAAGTTGTCCCAAAGTTCATGAAAGTCTTTTCTGTTTTTTTTTTCATGTGTCTTTCTCAGTCCCTGTTTTTCTTTTGAGTGCTTTCTATTGTTAGCTTTTCAAATATGTTAATCTTTTCTTTCACAATCTATAACCTGCCTTTAATATCATCCAGTGCATTTTTTCATTTCCGATACTGTATCTTTAGCTCTAGAAGTTTACTTTGGGGCTTTTTATTCCTTCATGTCTTGATTAACATGTGTAATATTCCTTCTACTTTTTTGAATATTAAACATACAGTTGTAGTCATCGTTTTAGTCTCTTTGTCTACTAATTAAATCTTGTTATTTTTCTCCTCATCGTGGGCTGTATTTTCTTACTTATATGTCTTCTTGGTAATTTTTATTGAATGCTAGATGTTATGAATTTTACCTCGCTATGTGCTAGAATTATTACACTCCTGTAAATATTATCGAGATATTATTTTTGGACATGGTCAAATTGGTTGTAAAGAGGTTTTTTGTTTGTTTGTTTTTTTGGTTTTTTTTTTGTCTTTTGAACTTTCTTAGGTAAGACCAGACCTGTGCTTAGGCTAGGGCTAATTCTTATTATTAGTATTATTACTGAGGTGAGACATTTTTTACTATTGCAACTGTTCTCTGAATTATGAGATTTCCTACTCTGTTGGAAGAAAGCATTATATCCAGCTCTGTGTTTTTCAGGCATATGTCATTTATATTTTTTGGATGGTTCTGTCTCAGACCTCAGGTACTTTCATTACATATACAGTACTCATCTGAACACTTAAAGGGGACAATCTAGTTATCATAAGGTTCACCTCATTTGCTTCCTGACCCAGAGAGATTATTCTTCACATTATGCCCAATGTCTTGAGTGGAATTATTTCACATATTTTATTTCATTTTTTAGTTATTTCATGCAGTGTTGTAAATCTAAGTCCTGTTTCTCCATCTTGATCAGAAATGAATACACACACATACACATATATACATATTAGTTTTTGAGATATAATTTTTTATTTTCTGTGCATACTTTGGGGCTTATCTTTTGCATATTTTACATAGTAACCTTTTTTGTTTTAATATGAACCTGTTGCATTTTAGTATTGAAACCTTTTCAAATCTGTTACTGCTGTCTCTCCTTTCTTCCAGTTGTTGAGCATGGCATCCTTTTTTCTTGTATGTTTACTTAACTTTGACTATGAGTTTATCATTTTCCTTTTAATATTAACTTTGGTTTGTTTCATGTTTACAATCAAAGTGGATTCCTCCAGAGATAATGTGCTTTTGCTTCTGCTAGACATCTAGTAGGTAGTATCAATTTAGAACCTTTATAAGCCAAAAGGTTTTTGGATCCAGATAGGTAATATAGGTTTTATTTATTTGTTTATTTTCATTTTTGATGTCTTGCTGTGCTCGGTGGTGAGGTTTGCAGGAGATGGAGTTGGGGGCAGGTAGTTTGCTTCTGGCTTATCCTCACATTGAGGGTTCATCTTGTGGGAGTCCAAGATTTAAATGGAGAGGTTATTTTATTAGAAATCTCACACTGAAAACAGGCTCTGACATTTGGACTCTGCTCCCAGTGTCAAATGAGGCCATCAAGTCAGCTTTTACTAGTTTATCTCAAAATAATAGATAAAACAAACATCCCTATTTTACATCAGTATGAACTTGTTTCTCATTTACATTACATGCCAGGAACTGTGAAACTATAGTCGTCTTTACTCTGATATGCAGACTTAACAAGTAAATGCTATATGGAAACTGGCATTCCTATTAAAGAGGGATAGGTGAGATCCCTATCTCATCTTTCTGTTCATCTTTTATTGCCCATATAGAGTCACATGAATTTGCCTGTCATCAAGACAGCAGGGCTGTGTGTAACCCTCTCACCGAGAGAATAAATGTCCGTAAGATCAATTCTGTGATGTTTTTCATATGAATTTTTTTAATTCAGCACTTTTTGTTGATTAAAAAGAAAATTTAATCCAAACAACAAAATCTGCCATATTACTAAAGCAAGAATGCAGAATATATTTTAATTGTGATTATATTATATATATAAAGCATGAAGCTTACAATTTTAACTATTTTTAAATTTACAGTTCAGTAGCATTGATTTCATTCACATTATTGTGCAACCATCACCATGAAAAGTCTCTAGAACTTTTTTATCTTGGAAAACTGAAACTCTAAATCTATGAATAACTGCATTTCCCTCTTTCCCAGTCCCAGGAAATCACCATTCTACTTTGTTTCTATGAATTTGACTAATCTACGTATCACATATAAATGGAATATTACAGCCTTAGTTCTTTCATGACTGGTCTATTTAACTTAGCATGATGTCTTGAAATTTTAACCATGTTGTTATATGAATAGAATGTATCCAAATTTTATTTCTTTTAAAGGCTGAATAATATTCCATTGTATGTATTTCCTGCATCTTATTTATCTGTTCATCTATTGATGGACATTTAAGTTGCTTCTACCTTTTGGCTATTGTGAATAATGCTGTTATCAACATTATTGATAGTCTTGACTTCTTGAGCATCTATAGTACTAGTGCACATTAACTTTGTCATCAGTTGCACAAATGTCTGTTTGAGTCCTTGCTTTCAACACTTTTGGGTATAAATCCCAAAAAGGAATTTTAATTTGTTGAGGAAACTCTATACTGTTTTCCATAGTGGCTACACTACTTTATATTCTTCTGACAGTGCACATGTGTTCTAATTTCTCCCCATTCTTCTCAACATGTATCATTTTCTCTCCATATATATATTTTAGAGATGAGATCTCTCTATATTGCTTAGCCTGGACTTGAACTCCTGTGATTCTCCTGTCTTAGCCTCTTGAGTAGCTGAGACTACAGGTCGTGTTACCACACCTGGGTATTTTCTTTTTCTTTTTGTAATAGCCATCCTAATGGGTATGAAGTAGTATATCATTATGGTTTTGATTTGCATTTTCCTAATGATTAGTGATGTTGAACACCTTTTCATGTGCTTTTTGGCCTTTGATATCTTTTTTATTTGAGTAATATTTACTCAAGTTCTTTGCCCATTTTTAATTAGGTGGTTGGGGTTTTTCTTTGTTATCAAGTTGTGGGACTTCCTTCCTTCCTTCCTTCCTTCCTTCCTTCCTTCCTTCCTTCCTTCCTCCCTCCCTCCTCCCCTCCCTCCCTCCTTCTTTCCTTCCTCTCTCTCTCTCTCGATTTCTTTCTTTTTTTCTTTCTTGACAGAGTCTCACTCTATTGCCCAGGCTAGAGTGCAGTGGCATGATCTTGGCTCACTGCAACCTCCGCCTCCTGAGTTCAAGCAATTCTCCTGCCTCAGCCTCCCGAGTAGCTGGGACTACAGGCGCACACCACCGTGCCCGGCTAATTTCTTTTGTATTTTAGTAGACATGGGTTTTCACCGTGTTGCCTAGGCTGGTCTCTAACTCCTGAGCACAGGCAATCTGCCCGCCTTGGACTCCCAAAGTGCTAGGATTATAGGCGTGAGCCACCGTGCCCCGCCAGTACTTCTTTAAACATTCTACATATTAACCTCTTAGCAGACATATGATTTACAAATATTTTCTCCCATTCACTGGGTTGCCTCTTCACTTTATTGATAGTGTGCCCAATTTTTGATGCATAATTAAAACATTTTCTGATATAGTTCAATTTATCTATTTTTTCTGTTGTGAAAGCAGTTTTTTTCTAAGACAAAGGATTAAAGTGAATAAAATATATTTTATCCCAAGTTTATTAGACTCCTTTATATTCTGAAAAGTTTATCAAAATATTTTGATCTTGAACATAGACACATTAGGCATTTAGCGTGACTCAAAATGTGCCTTGACTTATCCATAATTTCTTTTTCATTTTTGATGATGTTTAAAACAATAAAAAAGAAAAATTGTATACTTCTTGTGATAGTTAATCTTATACGTCAGCTTGACTGGGCTAAGGGATGGCCAGACATGTGGTAAACATTATTTCTGGGTGCGTCTTTGAAGGAATTCCTGGAAGAGATTAGCATTTGAATCAGTATACTGAATAAAAAAGATCACTTTCACCTGGCATCTTCCAATGGTGATGACATTGGGTGAGCACCATTCAATACACTGAGGGCCTAAATCTAACAAAAAGGTGGAAGAAGGCCAAATTTACTCCCCTTGAACTGGAGCATCCATCTTCTCTCCTCAGGCTCTGGAGGCCCTGGTTTTTTGGCCTTTGGACTCGGACTTAACACCAGCATCACTTCACCTACCTCAGCTTCTCAGGCCATTGACTCACACTGAATTACACCATGAGCTTCTCTGGTTCTCCAGCTTTCAGATGATATTTTCCATCTCTCTCTCTCTCCTTTCTCTTTTATTCTTTCTTTCTTTTTTTTTTTTTTTTTTCTTGGTAGAGTCTCACACTGTTGTTGTTGTTGTGGAACTTGTCAGCCTCTATAATCATTCATAATCATGTGAACCAACTCCCAAACCTCTCTCTCTCTCTATATATATATATATATATGTGTGTGTGTGTGTGTGTGTGTGTGTATGTATATATGTATGTATGGAGGACATTATGTTATATGAAGCCAGAAACAGAAGGAAAAATATCACATGTATATATATACATAAACACACACACACACACACACATATATATATATATATATATATATATATATATCCTATTGGTTCTATTTTTCAGGAGAACCTTGACTAATACAATTCCTTTGGCATCCCACATTTAGATTGTTAGTGTTTCGAAAAGGCAGACAAACATCTTTGAATTTCAGTAAACCCACACATTTTTAGCAATTTGATTAGGAGAGCTTAATTTACTGAATCTTTTTCTTCATTTCCCTGATTGCAGTAGAAAATTGGGTTGACAGCTTATATTGTTGACGCTTCATTTTTAGTTGAGGCCGGGGACTCCCAATTCTTGCCCTTTCATTAAGGTTTATAGTACGTACTGTAGTTTCTTTAGAAATAAAGCAAAACAGGAAAATGTTTGGTTTTGTAATTGAATAAATTGAGAAGGTACTTAAACCTGATGTTTTCTGTGGCAAATTCATAAAACTGTAAATATTTTGGTGCCTTTTTCAAATTCATTTTTTTAAAAACTCTCCTTAGAAAAGTTTTTAGAAGACCCTAATATGAACAGACTATTTTGTACCTTAAGGATTTATAGTGAAAATTTTATTTTTGCTTAGAGCATACTTAACATTGTTCTTAAATGTAATCTCGCTTGCCCTTTTAAATGTGTTGCCCAAAATTTAAACAATAATGCCTGCTGAAGTGTTCTTGGTATTCTCTGACACACTGTATTTGCTCCTGAGACAAAGCTATAACATTCAAATGATATACTTTCTACTCTTCGAGCCAATATATCATTAAGCTAGTGAAGGATGGCAGGCTTAGAGTAATGGGCATGCCATGTGTACCAGTCAGAAGGTAAAATGCCAAGTGGGCTTTCTTGTTTCTCTCATATATCAAAATTCATGCATCAGAGGAGATTGGTTAGTTGGGAATGTAGGGCCCAAACAGCTTCAACTATTCCTTTCATTTCTGTGAGTATTCTCCTGTTTCACATTTTCTCTTCCTTATAAAGGCATTTTCACATATAATACATTTATAGTATTAATATGACTTTTTCTTCATTCCTTCAGGAAATAGATTTTGGACTTCAAGAGGTATATTCCATGAGAAAATTAGACTACTGACTTACAATCTGAAAGAAAAATGTTTGATTGAGTTCAGCAACAGGAGTGAACAATTCATCAATTATATTATGTCATAATTTTATTCCTAAAGTTATTAGCTTTTGGTTTTAGTAAAGTCTGTGCCTTGAAAATGACCTTCAATAAATTAACATTTTTAGCATTTTGTACGAATATTTATTTGAATTCCACAAATCTCATATTTCATTCTCAGACCAATGAATTTATGTAGTCTTGATTAGTATGGAAATATGTTATTTAGGTGTGAAAAGAACCATGCTCATTTTATTTGAAACACTCATTTCATCTGACAATATCTTCCTAAAGCAGAGAGTTGCTGTTGATAAGACAAAAGGTAACGGCTTTGTGGTGCAATGGATAGCACATTGAGCTCTAGCTGAGCCTGGTGTGGACATTGAAAGACAAAAGAAGAAGGGAGTGTAATTTCTAGATGAAGAATACTGTCTTTCCATCTTACACCCTTGGGAGAGAAGAAAAACAAATCATTTTCACCCCCACCACATAAATACCGAAAGTGTCATAAAGAAATTATAGTTGCGTAACTCCAGGTATATGTAAATTAACATTTTGTGAGTTTTCATTTTCAGTATTAGAGAAATCCATAATTAAAAACGATTACTGAGTATATATCCAAAGAAAATAAAATCATTATATTAAAGAGATATCTGCACTTCTATGTTTATTGCAGCACTATTCACAATAGCTAAGATATAGAATCAATCTAGGCATTTATCAATGGATGAATAAAGAAAATGTGGTATATACACACAATGGAACACTATCCATAAAAAAGCAAAATCCTGTCATTTCTGATAACATGGATGAACCTGGAGGACATTATGTTATATGAAGTAAGCCAGAAACAGAAGGTCGAGAGCTAAAAAAGTTGACCTCACAGAAGTAGAAGATATAATGTTGGTTACCAGAGGATGGGGTGGTTGGGAGGTAGAGGGGAATGGGGAGAGATTGGTCAAAAGACATACGATTAGAATTAGATAGGAGGAATAAATTCAAGAAATCTATTGTACAGCATGGCGAAAATAATTAATGATTATTGTATTCTTGGAAACTGTAGAGAGTTGCTGTTAAGTGTTCTCACCAAAATGATAGCTATGTGAGGTAACTCATTTGTTAATTATCTAGAATTAACCATTCCACAATACTTCAAACCATCAGGTTGTATGTGATAAATACAAACAATTTTATCAGTCAATTTGTTTTAAAAAAGGGGCATGTGAAAGCCTACACAGGTTTTTTGAAACAATTAAATACCATGGTTGAAGTTGTAGAGCATCTAATATTAACATTTCAAAATTTAGGAAAATGGAAAGTTGTAATTTATCCAATCAACCAATATATTATTTGATATTACTCAATTCAACATAATAATAGAGACACACGGTGCTTACTCTGTCCCAGGTAGGGTTTTGAGTGCCTCACATACCTAAGTCATTTATTCTTAATTACAACCTCATGGTAGAGGGGTTATTTTTATCTCCAGTTTGCAGAGGAAGCCGAGACAGAGAGCTTCAGTACTTTGCTCATGAGGAACCAGGCAGAGCTACCATCTGCAGCGGCATAAGCTGTGTGCCACATGCATCCAGAGTCATCATTCACATATATACAGTGGACACAAGATTCCACGTTCATGCCTTCAATTAGTACATTTTGCTGCCTCTTGTAAATGGCTTGTCAATAATTGGAAATCAATTCCATTGCTACTTATGACATATTACTTTTAGAAACATTATGGGTCAAACCTCCAAAGGTTTATTTGGTGCCTCACAAATTTCCTGGTATTTCAGTAAATAATTTCCTCCTTTCATGTGCCTGATGCTGTGAAGTTACAGTTATTCTGTTAAATACATAGGACATGACTATTAATAAGATAGCTGATTGTCACATATATGTCAGAATTTCTTCATATTTTTAACTTGTATACATTTTTCAGGCACGATTTGAAGTATCAAATATGATTTAAAATATTTATGGAAATGTGTTGATTTTATGTTCTAAATGCAATACATGACACATTTAATTTTGTTATCAAAAAAACTCATAATTTACTGCTGATGTTAATAAAAGCTTCACATAGAAGAAGACCCACTTCTGAAATTCAATTATTCTTATATAATCCTAAATGCTGTATTTTTTGGGTAGAATTTTATAACTAAAGTAATGAAGCTTTCCTGTCCAAAAGTAAATGGCTGATATTCTGTGATTATACATTCTAGCCAAAGCATCTTTATTAATTATTACATCATGCATTTCTGTTCACTTGCTTTCAAAACTGTTTATTAAAGAAGTCCCTAATAGTTCCCACTCAAAGCTTGTTCTCATCTACACATTGAGCTTTAGAACTATATCTCATATCTGTGTAAGCATTTTACAATAGGCCTGCTTGATTTTGACTTCTGGTATATTTCTAGTCCTTTTGGTTTCAGTGTTTTTTGCACCTTTCTTTATTATTGAAGCCCAAGGTGTGACAAATAATAAGTGCTGAGGCTCATGAACTGTGTCATTTTTACTTCTGAACATGTCTCCTCATTAATAAGAAGTAATCCCATTTACTTCACAGAGTTCCAGTGAGAATTGGTTGATATAACATGTTTAAAATATATACTTCAAGTAAGAAAGTGGTGTATTTCTTTCCTATGACTGCTCTAAAAATTACCACCAATTTCATTTCTTAAAACATCACGAATTAATTATCTTTTGGTTCTGGATGCCAGAAGTCCAAGATCACTTTCAATGGGCCAAAGTCAAGGTGTCAACAGGGTTGCTTTCTTCTGGAGGCTCCAGGGGACAATCCATTTCCTTACCTTTTCTAGCTTCTGGTGGCCACCTACATTCCTTGACCTGGGACCTTTTCCTGGCATCACTCTAACCCTGGCTACCTTTCTTGCATCTCCTGCTTTCTTGCCTGTAATCAAATTTCTGACTTTCTTTTATCACACTGTGATTACATCAAGGATTGCCATAAATATTCCTTGATAATAATACCTCCATCTCAAGATCCTTAACTTAATCACATCTGCAAAATCTCTGTGGCTGTATAAGTAACATCCACAGTTTCCCAGGATTAGGACTTGGGTATCTTTGGGGCCATTATTCACCTTATCACACAGTCTTTTCAAATTCTCTCTTTCTTATCCTTCCAAGTACACACATAGCTAGGCTGACTTTAAATTAGCATCAAGAAAGTCTCTGATAAGTATCCCAGAATATTCCAATACACCCCTTTAAAAAAACATTAAAATTAAATGCATGCTATCCTTTATATATTTTGTTCCATATTGCAAAAGTTAAGACTGTCTACCCTCCAAAAAATCCATGTTCATATCTTTAGATGCTATTCAACATATTTTGGATATTTCATATGATAGCACCATTGCAAGACATATCAAGGGCAAAAAAGCTGGGGAAGATTGTGTAGTGACCTATATTTTACTCTTTAAACCAGGATCCCTGAAAGAGTTAAAAAAGTATTAATAATTATGGTGGAATAACAAGTTTGAACTGCATTGAAAAAATGAGAATACATAGAGAGCTACCCAATCCGAAGGCTCTATCCCTTTGTGAATTTCTCCATTGGTGGCAAGAAGGAATGTACTTAGGAAAATCACTTTGCTAACAGAGATTGACAATTCTCTGTTCCTTTGACATATTTAGCAAAAATTTATTACATAGAATTATGAGAGCACTGTCTGTATGTGAAAATTAATTGGGCATCCTCAAAATTAAAAACCTCTGTTCTTCCAAAGGCACTGTTACGAAAATAATAAGGCAAATCACACACTGGAAGAAAAAACTTGTAGTATGTGACAAAGAGCTTGTAGCCATAATATTTTTTTTAAAGTTGCAACTTA
The DNA here is from genome assembly GCF_029289425.2 of Pan paniscus. Classification (NCBI taxonomy): domain Eukaryota; kingdom Metazoa; phylum Chordata; class Mammalia; order Primates; family Hominidae; genus Pan; species Pan paniscus. Next base: position 105,040,912 of record NC_073258.2, read on the forward strand.
ATATTTAAACAATGCAATTTAAGAAAGGTACGCAAGATTTTTAGACACATCACAAAATAAAATATCAGATATACAAAGGAATAATAAGCACATGAACAGAAGCCGAATATCATTAGTCATTAAATAAAATTATTAAAAATAATACACCATTACTCACCCATAAGAATAGTAAACATTGATAATATTGAAATACTAAGTTTGTCAAGCATGTGTTACAACTGCAACACTCATATGCTGCTGAGGAGAATATAAAATGGGATAGTAGTTTATCAGTTTCTTATAAACATACATATATATTATAACAGATTTCCAGTCTTTAGTATTTTTAAGACTGAAATTATTAAAACAACATGTCCACATAAAGACTTGCAAATAAATTTTTAAAGCAGCTTCATTCTCAATTGTATCAAATTGAGAATAATCCTAATGCCAATTGACATGTGACTGGATAAACATATTATGGCTTATTCACTCAATGGAATACTATCCAACAATAAGAAGAAATGAACTACTGCTACTTGCAATATGAATGAATGTTACAAACATTATATTGAGCACAAAGAAAGAACAAAACAAAACAAAACAGAGACAGAAACAAAAGGATACGTATGGTTAGATTGTATGATTCCATTTATCTAAAAGCTCTAGAATAGGGCAGTCTAATCACTAGTGACAAAAGTAAATTGGTGGTTGCTTGCAGTTGAGGGTGGAAGGTTATTGTTCTGGAAGACACACTAGGGGACTTTAGGGGTTGATATAACTATTCTATACTGGAAGTGTGGTAGTGGTCACAAGGGTGCAATAAACTCATCAAAACTTATTGATGTTCATAGAAATTTGTTGCATTTTATTGTATGGACATTATACCTCAACAAAGTTTATTTCAAAATATTTATAACTATCCTTGTTACAAAAGTTATGCATGTTTATTGTTCTTTGTGGAAAATTTAGAAAACGCAAAAAGTAAAGAGAGTGTGAGAAACAACCGATCCTTAGAATAAACACAAAGATGCAACCTGATAGTGTAAAACTACTATATGTTTTATATACCTAGTATGTGTTTAATACCTAACATTAAGCTTTTCCTTTAATCCTTACTTTTCATGTATTGGATCCTGAATTGTGTTAAATTTCAATCTCAACTTCCTAGGATTAGAGGCCTTCCCAAAGGCTCCTATAGATGTTCTAGAGATATTTTGCTCTAGGAAAACAAAGGCAAGACCTGTAATCTGGATTTCAAGTAATGAGACCCAGTTTGTGTAAGTCAATTTGAGTACATTCAGACTTATTCCCAGGGCAACTCTTGGAAGACTTCCTGTTCTATCTCCTCACCTTCCCATCTGCACCTAGACTTGCATCAATCTTGCTATGCTTTATATGAATTTTTGGACATGTATCTAGTCTCTTGGCATTGTTTCTTGAGTTCAGTCCTTGCCTTGCTCCCTTTAGTATCACACCCTAGTTTCCTCTATTTGTTTCAGACACTAAGAAAACTGCACTGAAAGTCTTCTCCTGGCCTGTGAGTGATTCCTGACCCACTCTTCCATTTTTACTCTGAGAGTGGAGTTCTATCCTTGGAGAATATCCTTTGAACTGCTTTTATCCTTGGAGAATTTTCTTTGAACTGCTTTTATCCTTGGAGAGTTTCCTTTGAACTGCTAATCTAGACTTTCAACACCTCTTTCTGCCTTCAGATCTCTCTCTACTTCTTTATTTCCCTCACTGACCTCCAACTATTAGAGTCAGGAAACTGTTGGAAGAAATCCTTCAGATCCTTTAATTCCTTGGTAGCTTGGACGGCAACTCTGACTTGATTTAATGACACCATTGCCAGGTACATTAACTTATTATCACTTTCACACCTTTAACTGCTTACTAGTTCTGAACTCTACTTTCATTGACAACTCTGTGGCTTCATTCACGGAAAGAAAGTGAATCATTTGCAGAGCAGTCTTTCCGATGCTTCACCTCATTTCCATGTTTCTTATCTCTGAGCTTATAGTAACATGGCAGTAGGAAACTTACACTACTTTTTAGATACATTATAGCTAATTGAAAGAAAAATTGCTTTAGCTAAATACATTTACTGTAAAGCTTTCTCTCCAATCATCTCATATATTAATAAATAGTAAATTCAAATAGAAATAGTCATCTTTCAATTAAAAAAGTTCAAGAAGTTTTATAACTACTGCTTCAAATTCAAATAGAAATAGCCATCTTTCAATTAAAAAAATGGTGCATGAGGTTTTATAACTACTGCTTCAAGATGAGAATATTTTTTTGTATCTCCAAAAGGCTGATATTTAAAACTAGTTTATTCTTTCATAATACATTAACATTTAGGGTCTATATGGACAGAGTAGCTTTTAAACAATGATTCACCACAGTTTTTCAGCGGGACCGAAAGAGAGCAGAAGAAATGTGAACAACCCATAGTGTGTCTATTTACATTTGTATTCGAGATAGCGTGATGGAAGTAGTGTTATGGAATTTATAGCTGGAGCTTGGCTTTAGTTGAGAAGAGTTAGTTTTATTCTCTGTTAAACAAAAAAAACAAAAGCCCACAAATAATTTTTCTCATCTTTCTGGATATTTTTCTTTGACTCTAATATTATAATATACTATTAATACGTGTAAAAACATCTGTAAGCACAAAAGTGCTATGAAAATGGCATCTTATTATATTTATTATGGCATATTGATCTTTGGACAGAACTAGATGGGAACAGTTTTACTTGTAATCTGAAATGACATCACAGAGTGAAAATTCACACAAATAATTAGAGAGCAATTAGACAATATTTCAATCGAAACTGAAAACGGGTAGGAATTTTAACTTGGCATTGCCAAAGCTACGAATTTACTCTATGTAAAACTTACACACACAGATGTATATCAATGCTTGTGGATGTCTATTAAAATACTTTTATAATAGCGATGGTGGAAACAATCAAAATGTTTATTTTAGGGGTTGAATAAATCCTCATAATATAGTCACATAATCTAACACTAGCACCCTTTAAAGAGAAGAAACTAGAAAGAGTGAAAAACGTCTACAATAAATTAGAAAATTGAAATAAAAAGAAAGTGAACGATTTGCACAGCAGTCTTTCTGATGCTTGACCTCATTTCCATGTTTCTTATCTCTGAGCTTAAAATAATGTGGCAGTAGGCAACTTACACCACTTTTTGGATACATTACAGCAAATTGAAATAAAAATTTATAGGTCAAAAAACTGACAATAAATTAGGTCAAAAAATTTGTAATATCAAAAGTAAGAATTATCCCATTTATTTTAATGATTGATAGAGAGATACATATACAGACTTTCACTCAAACACACGTGTAGGAAAAATTAAGAACATGTAACTTAACATTTACTACTGCAAAATGAAAATGTAGAGAAGGGTTTTCCTTTCATTGTTTTAAATTGCTTGGTTGTTTAGAATTGTACAATGTAGAAATAAATCTTTCGTAAATTAAATCTATACAATCAATACTTCTGTAAAGTACATCAGTAGCCAATTAAAAATAAAATGTCACTCTCAAATACCTAAACTATTAAAAGTTATGACAAAAACCACAATTACTTTTGTACCACCCTAATATATGGTGTTTAATCATAAACAAACCCATTAGGGATGACGAGAAGATACAATCTCAGCCTAGTGCATTGAACCTAATGACCTGGCCTCAATAGCCTCTTGCCCTGCTCCTGCCAAATCCTCTCTTGAGTTTTATGTTCCAGGCATTTCAAATACATTTAGACATGACAACAAACTACAAAATTGCATGCCTTTTTGTTTTTACTCTTCTGATACCATTTCAGAAGTTCCTTTTTCTTGTCTCTACTTGGATAACTACTAAGTTATTCAAGATTGTGCCTTAGTATCAACCTGTTAAGGAAGAAGTTATCACATCTGTCCCAGATCCTGAATTGGACAACCCTAATTAATAGTCCTATAGTGTCTTGGCATACAAGTATCACTGCATTTATCTCTGTAATGCCACTATTTATTTAATTGTTTCTACCGCAACTATTTATTTGTTTCTACCACAACTTGGCATACAAGTATCACTGCTTTTATCTCTGTAATGCCACTATTTATTTAATTGTTTCTACCACAAACTATATTGTTGGGAAGAGGAATTATATCTTTTAATACCATATCCCGGTACCAATCTCAGTAAGTGTTTTTAGATGATTTAATTAAAATCTCTATATATAGCTTAAATTTTGTATTTACTTTATTTACCAGTTATAAAATAATGTGCGAGAATCTTGATTTTCAAAATAAATTCTTCTATCAGATCCACACTTTTGAAAGATCATCTTCATAAAAATGTAACTGAAGGATGTGGAAAAGATCATGGAGGAACATGTGTTAAAGAGCCTAAGTTAGGCGGAATCTAAAAAAGTAAAACTCATAAAAGCAGAGAACAGAATGGTGGTTACTGGAGGCTGGGTGGGGTGGAGTAGGGTGGACTGGAAAGAGAAGATATTGGTCCGTGGAGACGGTTTTCATTAGACAGGAGGAATATCTTCTGGTGATATATTGCAAAGCACGGTGACTATACTTAATATATTTTATATTTCAAAAGAGCTAAAAGAATGGATTTAAAATATTCTCACCACAAAAAATTTATAAGTATTTGAGGTGATAGATATTTTAATTAGCCTGATTTTATCAGTTTGCAATGTATACGTGTATCAAAACAACACACTGTACTCCATACCTAAATATAATTATTAGTTCTTAATTAAAAATAAAATAAAAATAAAACAATAAAAAACAAGAACCTGGGTATTTATCTTGTTTATTCATATTAACTTCTGTGAAATTAAAACAATACAAATTATCTTTCAGAATTCTTGTGTGGGTGAAATAAAGTATTGAATATAGAAGCTCTATGTAGATTATTATGAAACATTATTGTATTTAATACTGATAAAATAAATTCAAATGAACTCAGTTATTTTTAAGGCATTTTTAGACAAAGGGCACTAAGCTATTTATTATTTAATGGAGGCCTTATTTCCTTATTTCCTGAATTCTATATTTGATAATTCATTTTCCATTTTTAAGATTTAATTTTTTAAATTGGCATTATTATAGCATCAGATATTGAAATGGAATTGTACAGGAAATTGGCAATAATTGCTAGAGAAATGAAGGCTAATTACTATACTTACTTTTAACACAATGTAAAAGCTCTGACAAAATAAATTAGGAGGTTTTCTCATCACCACAGCAACAATTTTCAACTTTGTTTTGCCTTTCTGAAAATATAACCAGTCAAGCAAGTTAATTTAACTTGAGCAGAGTGAAAAATTGATTTGTTTTTACGTGATGCAATTAGGCTTTAAAAAAAAGTCAAGTTAAATAATGATAAGCACAGTTTAATTTGTTTATAAGCCCTTTAGGAACTGTATTTTGAGTTATAGCTAACAAGAAATTGACTATAAAATAAGGAAAAAGATTTGACTGGTGGAATGTCTTATTTCTTTTTGTTTGTGTCATTTATTTGAAATTACATGGTTGGTATAAATTAGTAACAACATTTGCATGCATTATGACCTTCAAAAAGGCTTGTTGACTATTACCTATCTATTAAAGAGGGACACACTTAAAATGACTCATTTATTTAACTCAAAATAAATATGCCTCCTCTTAAAGAAATCTACATACTCCAAACACAAATGAGGGATATATGACAATATCCTTGAAATCAGGAATGTCTGAATTCTATCCATAACATAGCAACTATAAGCAAATAGCAAAGATTGAACACGAGATGATATTTGATCAAAAAAATTATTTTTACTGAAGATTTTTGTGGGTATCCTGGCACTTCAATCTTAAATAATATGAGAAAAAGTAAAACATCAATCATTTATTTCTGACTAGATTACTTACATTATCTGTGTTCACCAAGATTCCCTTGATTTTTCAAGTTTTGTATTTTTATTTAAGTTTTAAAAAGTTTTGCTAGGTAAGCCCATCTACTTTCTGACCTTTGCACTCTTCCCTGTTCCTGGAGTTTTCTTCTCTTAGCTTTTTACATGATTGCTTTGCTCATTCTCTTCCTTTAGCTTTGGGTTCAAATGTCTTCTCCCTTAGAGGGCTTTCCCAATGGCACTATCCCAAAAGGCTTTCCCCAGTAACCTTCTCTCATTAACTTCGACTTTTTCTTTTATTTATTTATTATTATACTTTAAGTTTTAGGGTACATGTGCATAATGTGCAGGTTTGTTACATATGTTTACATGTGCCATGCTGGTGTGCTGCACCCACTAACTCATCATCTAGCATTAGGTATATCTCCTAATGCTATCCCTCCACCCTCCCCCCACCCCACAACAGTCTCCAGAGTGTGATGTTCCCCTTCCTGTGTCCATGTGTTCTCATTGTTCAATTCCCACCTATGAGTGAGAATATGCAGTGTTTGGTTTTTTGTTCTTGCGATAGTTTACTGAAAATGATGATTTCCAGTTTCATCCATGTCCCTACAAAGGACACGAACTCATCATTTTTTATGGCTGCATAGTATTCCATGGTGTATATGTGCCACATTTTCTTAATCCAGTCTATCATTGTTGGACATTTGGGTTGGTTCCAAGTCTTTGCTATTGTGAATAGTGCCACAATAAACATACGTGTGCATGTGTCTTTATAGCAGCATGATTTATAGTCCTTTGGGTATATACCCAGTAATGGGATGGCTGGGTCAAATGGTATTTCTAGTTCTAGATCCCTGAGGAATCGCCACACTGACTTCCACAATGGTTGAACTAGTTTACAGCCTCACCAATAGTGTAAAAGTGTTCCTATTTCTCCACATCCTCTCCAGCACCTGTTGTTTCCTGACTTTTTAATGATTGCCATTCTAACTGGTGTGAGATGATATCTCATTGTGGTTTTGATTTGCATTTCTCTGATGGCCAGTGATGGTGAGCATTTTTTCATGTGTTTTTTGGCTGCATAAATGTCTTCTTTTGAGAAGTGTCTGTTCATGCCCTTCACCCACTTTTTGATGGGGTTGTTTGTTTTTTTCTTGTAAATTTGTTTGAGTTTATCGTAGATTCTGGATATTAGCCATTTGTCAGATGAGTAGGTTGTGAAGATTTTCTCCCATTTTGTGGGTTGCCTGTTCACTCTGATGGTAGTTTATTTTGCTGTGCAGAAGCTCCTTAGTTTAATTAGATCCCATTTGTCAATTTTGGCTTTTGTTGCCATTGCTTTTGGTGTTTTAGACATGAAGTCCTTGCCCATGCCTATGTCCTGAATGGTAATGCCTAGGTTTTCTTCTAGGGTTTTTATGGTTTTAGGTCTAATGTTTAAGTCTTTAATCCATCTTGAATTGATTTTTGTATAAGGTGTAAGGAAGGGATCCAGTTTCAGCTTTCTACATATGGCTAGCCAGTTTTCCCAGCACCATTTATTAAATAGGGAATCCTTTCCGCATTGCTTGTTTTTCTCAGGTTTGTCAAAGATCAGATAGTTGTAGATATACGGCGTTATTTCTGAGGGCTCTGTTCTGTTCCATTGATCTATATCTCTGTTTTGGTACCAGTACCATGCTGTTTTGGTTACTGTAGCCTTGTAGTATAGTTTGAAGTCAGGTAGTGTGATGCCTCCACCTTTGTTCTTTTGGCTTAGGATTGACTTGGCGATGCGGGCTCGCGCCCGATCTCGTCTGATCTCGGAAGCTAAGCAGGGTCGGACCTGGTTAGTACTTGGATGGGAAACTTTGACTTTTTCATCACACTTACCATAATCTGTCAGCATACAGCTCCGTTAGGGCAGGTGACATAAATTAATATGAGTTATAAAATAAATGAATGAACACATATAGTGACTTATAATTGTAGTCTGTGAGTACACATATACTCTCATCCCCTAAAAGAGGCAAACGACACATTACTGATATTTATTGAGAGCCTTCTCTGGGTTCGAGACAGTTGTAGAGATATACAGACTAAAAAGTATTTTATCTTTTATGTTCTGATTTTGAATGCATGGGTGAGACAAAATAAATTGTAGCAAGCAATATAAAATTGCATAATTTAAGTACTGTAATTTTAGTTTGAGAATTCAGAGAAAGAGAGAGAAATCAATGAGAGCTTGATGGGATTCTAGTCATCTTCAGTACCTTAAAGCATGAGTGTATTTTTGTCTTCTTGTATTTGAGTACTCAGAAATTTGAAGAGAATTGGGACTGTCACTCTATTTTAAGAAATAGTCTTATTTAATAGGCCAAGGTCCTTTACATGTATGTGTAAAGTAAATCCAAGAGATAGTTTAAGATACACAATCCACTACTATCATGTGCCTTGCTGAAGTAATTTGAAACCCATGTGGTTTAGTTTTGTGATGGTGCTGTCTTCACAGATGATACAAATGATAAGTTTTGATGCTGTCAGTCTATGTCCAGGCTTTACAATGGAAACTATGGTTACTACATGGTCCCTGCATTCGCAAAGGAGTGCTTAGCATTTGGTATATGACTAACAGCAAGTTCTAGATTTTAGCTCCTTTTAACCTTCTAGTCAAACTAAGCCTTTGATAACCCATTTTACTGAAATAACCAATGCCTACATTATCAATTTTAAATTATGAAAAAATACTTAGAGCAATAAGTTCAATGGCAGCTTTTGACCAATAACACATAAACTTTCTTTTACCTATATTGGAAATAATTTCTGTCTCAATAAAAAACAATATCAAAATATCTTGCCAGAATTATTCAATACTAGGTAGAGGTTTTTGGAACCAGTTATTTCTTGCAAATATATTATTTAAAATGTGGATATTTTTACATTCATGCTAAGTTAGAGTAGCCTCCAACTGAACCAAACTGACTTAAAATCAATTAATTATTCACTGCGAGCTATAATGTTTTAAAAAAGTCACAGACGCAAATTAGACAATTTGGTTCATGATAAAGTAAGATACTTCACTTGCTGAAAAACCTATTTCTTCATATAATTCTATGGATTTTGTATTTGATGTGCTTCCACATTTTTAACACTGCTTTGCCATGCCTTTGTGGACTGCGATGTTGTTTTCTCTCATTCAGAGACCTGAAAAACTAATTAACTCATTTGAACTGGATGACTAAAGTGCAAAAGTAATCTGTCACAACTAAAAACATAAATTCAATGTTTTTTCACATCACAGTCTAGTGCACTTTTTTCTGTAATGCAGTATAATCAAAAGATTATGAACTTTGAGGTCAGACCAGAGAGCAAATCCTGACTGTCACATATTTCCTATATGACCATCAAGTGACTTCACTTCTCTGAGTTTCAATTGCATTGTCTATACAACAACAAAGAGTTAAAAAAGAGTAAGACCTATTATGAAGGCTATATCGAGATTGTAAGAGCTTGGAACATATGAGGCACTCTTCCTGGAATGTTTCCCAGCCCCTCTCTTCTTCAAAATTAACTCCAGGATTATCTAACCACAATGATATAATGCAAAGGGTTTTCGGACTGGGAGCAGTTTTTGTCCCTGCTCTATCACTAACTCAGTCTTTAATCTCAAGCAAGTACATAAGTACATTCGGAATTTCAGTTGTTTAGTGCATCAGTAACAGCCCAGGCCTCTCAGCTCCATAGTCACCCTTCATTGTCCGGCTTCACCAATAGAGGGCGCTGGAAGGACACTGGAGGAGAGAGGGGCTCTTCTGGGTTTGGGGTGTGCTCACTACTAGCTGACTCCCGGAGGGCAGGCTGGCACCTTCCAGTGGAAGACTTCTCAGACCCGGGAGGATAGATTCCAGCGAGGTCCACCACGCAGAATCTCCACAGAAGTCCCTGTCATCCAAGGCCTACACCTACATCCTTTCCAACAATGTCTGGGCTCTTCCAGATTGGCGACTTCATTGAACACTCTGCTTTGGTCCTCGAGGTGCGACTGCTCCCTTTATTTCTTGCTTTCCTGTTCTTCAGAGTTCTGAATGCTATTCCCCCCACCCCAGTAGGTAATTCACTTATATTGTAAATATTTCTTTCTATTAAACATTGTTTAACTTCTATCTCTTGGTTAATACTCTTAGGAAATAATTAGGTTACATGGAATCATCAATAAGTTTTTAAAAAGTAATTTTAATCTCTGATATTCAATGAGATTTAATAGAATATGCTCTTGGCTGTTCTTGGAGAAGTGTGCCTCATGGATGTATCCTTAGGCATAAGTTATTTTGTTGTGTTGCCAGGGAGTAATGTGAGAAGTAATTAGTTACATCCCCAAGAACACTTACTATGGTAGGGATGCTACACTATAGATAAAAAAAAATATATCATTGGACCCAACATGCAGAGAACAATCCAAAAGGTGATACACCAATGTGTAATCTGTGCAAACAATAATCCAAATGTAAATTAACAGCAGGTTATTTGATCATTTCATGCAGAATCCAATTAAGAGTGAGGTATGGTATAAAGACCCAAAAACGAACGGAATGAGGTAAGAAGTAGAGATATATGGATTAGAATCAAAGATGGTTTTGCTTGAGAATCAGACCAGTTGACTTAGACCAATAGTTCTCAAACAATGATAGTTGTAATTATCATCTGAGGAATATCTGCATTAACAAATGTGTCCAAATTTTAACCCAGACTGACTGAACCATCATATCTGGGGTTGGGAATTAGCCTATGAATTTTCAGAAACTCTCTACATATTTCTGATGTATTATTTCCTCCTCATCCCCACGAGTTAATTAATAAATAAAAAACTGTTCATGGAGAACATATTATGTGCAAGAGACAGTGCTAGGTACTGAGCAGTATAACAAGCTCATAAAAAAGACTTTGTGCTCAAGGAATTTGTTGTCTATTGGAAAAGCAAGAAAAGTAGACTTTTAAGTAAAACACAACTCCTCCAAGTATGTGTCAGCCATTATGCTAAGAATTTTATTTACATATCTCCTTTAGTCTTGAAAATCCAGTAAGGTAGGTAAAATTACTAAAATTACTTATAGATAAGGAAACTGAAGCTCAGAGGTTAGGTGATATTTTTTCCTCTTAAAGAGACATACAAAGCATTATTAGAGTATAAATGAGGAAGAAAGAAAGTTCTTTATGAACAAGGGGCCACTGAGGCTTGAACACTAATATTTTTGAGTTCTCAAATTTTGTCTTCTAAGGAATGGAAAAATTATTTGAAACTGGGATTCTTGTTTATTTCTCTCTTTTTAACTAATTGAAGATTTTATTTTACTTAATTAGTATTCTGGAACTCCTCTTGATTTTTTTCTTTTCCTTAAATATAGACACAGACCAAAGATTAAAAACCTAAACGGAGTTTTGGCGGCATTGCAGATAATTTAAATGACTAAAGGAGGTTGGGTGTAAACCAGAGTGAGCGGGAGATGGGAATGGGATAGGACTCTGTGTAGAAAGTGTAGTCTTGGTTGAACAATCTTCATATTTAAATATATTTAAAAATGAATTTTAAATGGGACAAGGAGACTATACAAACTATCTAGTAGCATATCCCAAGTTCTCAAGCCTGTATAACTGCAAAGGGATGTTTACAGAGCTTCATTTAAGGTATCTGCTTTCCAACATTGAAATCAATTTTTGTTTTCACTTTAAATTCCGGTGGGTTTCTATTGTATTGCATGCTTCTGTGATAGACTCTGCAGTAGGGAGAGGGAGTGAGATGTAGCATTGGGGTGGGATGGAATCAGAACTGTATGAAGATCCATGAAACCTGAATTTGATCTGGGTGCTCCACTTTACGGAGGATTTTCTCATCTCAACTTATTCACACAACCACTAGGTGGGGAAGAAGATATTAAAACACAGTTCTTCATGACTCCACTCCTATATCCTTTACACTAAATGAAGATGAGGCAATTTATGAAAAGTTATTTGTAGATTGAAGAAAGTCAAACAAAAACAAGTGACAAATTAAAAAAATACCAATATGCTTAAGATAGAGGAAGCAAAAAGGCACAGAGAGCTGAGAGAAGGCATAATGACTGTGCAGAAATCAGGAGAAGCTTCAGGGAGCTTATGGCCTTTGAGATGGACCTTGATAAGTGAATACGCTCCGATAGGTGGAGTTTGGATGAAATTATAGGCAGAATAAACAGAATTAAAGGGATTAAAGAAGAGATATCTAGGCCATATTCAAGGAATAGAAATTGGTACACTTTATTTGAAACTTACAGTAGGTATCAGGAAGATAAGACAAAGACATATAGGTGACTTGGAGTCAAAATACGGATTGAGGAGTTTGTGAACAGGTGTACAAACATGGCTAGATCTACTCTTTCAGAAAGGCAATCAAGTAATGGTGTCACTATATTGGAGCATTGAGAGAGTGCCCTAGGTGTGAGTTGAGGGGTCTGATGGGTGTGTGTGCATGTGTGTGTAACAGTGGGGCTGAAGAGACCCTCCAATAGACACATGAGAGGCAAAATCCCTGAGATTTACCTGCAATATTTTGAGCTGCATAATTAAGAGCAAACTAAACTTCATTAACCAGAAGTCAAAAAACAAAACAAAACAAAAAACATCTATTTGAGGAGCCGAGGAGGAGACTGAGAGAGAGGAGTTGATGTGATATTTTTGCACACATTTCATTGGAAATACCCATTGTAGAGATTGTTTCAGGGAGCTGAAAATGTCTATCTGGGGTTTGGGGAGGGGTAAGGCTAGAGGAATGGATTTAGGAGTCTTTAGTACGAAGGAATTGACTACAATCCCCCATAGGCTGTGAAACTGTCAAATGAAAACTGTAAAAAAGAGGAGAAGGGCAATCATCAAACTTTGAGAATGAATATATTTAGAGATACAGAGGGGGCAGCAGAGCTGGAAAGGACAGCGAGATCAGTAGTCTTGGAGTAGGAGGCATGGACAGTGCGAAGTTAATGAAGATGAGGGAGGAGAGGGATTTGTGTTGAGACATAGGACCAGCTGTTTCATTCCCTGATATTTGAAAATGCAGTTTTAGCAATTGTGGAGGTGGAAACCAGACTGCAAGGGATTATGTTTTAATTGGATGGTGAGGAATCAAAGGCTGGGAGAAGAGCATGATCTTTTAATAATTCTGGGCATGAAATGTAGGGGGACAGAGCAAAATATTGCATCATTTGCAATTTCTAGGAAGATATTTTTAAGATAGGAGTGATACGGGTATGTTCAGGGACAGAAGGTGCTTGGTAATAAATATTTTGATGTGAAAATGGCTAATGCAAGAATTCCAGTGGGAGATATAATACTGGATTTAGAAAGGAGCTGTCTGCAGAGGGAGAAGTAAGCTTTGTGCTCAAATCACTTTTTTTTTTTTTTCTGACTCCGGAGAGCAGTTTGTGTCCACCTGGGCAACTTTATTTTTTAAATAGTTGGATTGTTTGGAGAACATTCTCTGTCTTTTTCTCATGCTCTTTCAACCTTTCAACTAAGAAAACACACACACACACACACACACACACAGTGAGGGAGTGGCTCAGAAAGTAAAATAATCCAGTATGTCCAAAAGATCCCACTATCCCCCCAGGTAGCTGGAACTTGGGGGCACCTTATGAGCTGATGTCTGATTCTCAGAAACGTTACAGCAGAGGGCATTCATTAGGAAATTGAGTTCAAGTAATAGCATGGTCACCTTACCCAGAGGACACTTGCCAGAAATTAAAGAAAAAAAATGCCTCGTGGGCAAACTCATTGCTAATTATATCTTGAAAGTGCTTGAAAATGCAACCTCAGTGGATGCAGAGCGATGAATCAGTGTTTTACTCAATATAGTTTGTCCTTCATCATCCAGGCTTCAGATAATTTAGAGAAAACACCAAAAATTCCTTCCCAATCATTCTGAACATGATGAACATGGTGTCCTATGGGGTACTTGATGTGGCCCTGGAATTATGACTGACAGTATACCTTTATACAGATCAAAGAAACATCCCTGATTATGATGGGAGACATGAAATTACAGCCAATTATCTTCAGGTCAGTATAGTGACACTAATTGTTGGGAATAGATAACAGAGTAAACTATTGCATTGTTTAAAATATTTGAGTTTCCTGGAGTTTGCCCTGTTAGCTAACTCTATGAGTAAAAGTAAAGTCTATGGTTAACTAGAGGTAGCTCTGTTCTAAGGACTTACCCTAGACCAGTGAGCGCTCTCTCACTCTCATTCATTCTCTCTCTCTCTCTCTCTCTCTGTGTGTGTGTGTGTGTGTGTGTGTGTGTGTGTGTGTGTGTGTGTGTGTGTAACATTTACTCGATTAAAATGTGGCATAAGTTTCTTTTGGTCTATGTTTCCAGTTTCCTTAAATGGGTCTCTGTTGTGGAGGTAATAAAAGATTGGCCTGTACAGCAGAGAAAAGGTGGTGGGCAATATTCCACAGAGAATTCCAGTGCATATTCCATCACTGTGTTTTTGTTTTGTTTTGTTTTGTTTTTTGTTTTTTCTTTTTTCTTTTTAGGAAATCACTCATCATACGGGCATGCTGTCATGAACTAGTGTCCACTGTCAACTTGAGTCTTCCTTTTCACTTGGGAATATTTGGATGATGCTTCCCAGATAAGGAAACTGGATGAAAGCCAATAATGAAGACTTCTAATCAGATCTGGAGTGTTCAGAGATGGGAGGAGTTGCAGAGCCAGCAACACAGACAAAGAGGGCAGTGCCTTTGTTGCATGTGTGTTATTGGCCGGACACATGTGACTTCTAATTCAAGAGATTTTATCTTCCTGTCCCATCCTGCCATGAATACCATTATTTGTCCACCTTTTATTTGTTTGTTTGTTTTGGTGTTATTAACCGTATCTTCCTTAAGAGAATCTTACAAAATTATTGAGTCTCTTTAAGTGCATTTTTAAAGTCTCAAGAATTATTTTTGCTTTGACCTTTCACCGGAGGCATTATTTTACAATTCCTTTGCTTGATCTATGTTGGACTTTTTAAAAGCTGCCACAACTCTAGTAGAATTTAAAAATGTAATTTAAAGGATCCCAAACTGCTTTAGGATTGAATTCAACTACAAGCTATGGAGTTTTGACTATGAGACTTAATAAAATAAGTTTTGTTGTTTCTCCTATAACAAGAAGTCCAGGGTTAGGCAGTTTAAGGTCACTGTAGCAATCCTGGAGCACTGGTGCTGCAGTTTCAAACATTTTTCAGGCTCCGTCTCTCTTTTCTGCTCTCTTTGGTGTGTGGATTTATTCTCATGATCACCTAATGACAACAAGATGGCAGTTATTTCCAATCTTGTTACCACCATCTATTTAGGGAAAAGATAGAAAAGTCACAAGGAGGAAGGGATGGTCTTATATTAGGAAAACTGTGTTTCCTCAGAAATCCTCCCACCTATCTTACTGGCTAGACTGTGTCACATGGATATTTCTCTACACAAGAGAGGCTACGAATGTGAGATTTCAGATGACTGTGCTGCTATTACTAACAAAATTAGAGTTTTTTCTTGTTTTTTTTTTAATAAGAAAGGGATCAGTGGTAGTAAACAACATGACCATTTTCTTTCCTAAGAACATCCCTCCCAAAAATGTTCTGTCCAAAATTAATAGATAAAATGAAGTTTCATAAGAACACAGGAAGAAATCATTGAACAAAAAGAAGTCAGGAGATTTGATTATAATAGATTAGCTTATTTTGAGCAAGAAACTGGATCAGACCCATCAAAAAGATCTGAAAACATAGTGGTAGTTATTAACCAAATTTATGGGACATCACTTTTTGGTAACGTTTTGGTCCCTAGCCTGAGGGACTTTCCAACTAGAGCTATTCTTTTGTCTTTGAACAGAATTTCCTCTGAATTCTTACTCATTTCCTTGACTTCTGGACACAGTAGTTTTCAGTAGTGGCATTTGTATGTAGAAGCCTTTTTATACGATTTAATTGAGATCAAAGTTTGTTCTATTATTTAAAATTGTTCTTTAAAATAAGAAATCATAAACATATATGATTAAAAACTTTTTAGTTTTGTTTCAATGTGGTAAATATATATAGCACAAAATGGATCATTTTTAACAATTCTCAGCATACAGCTAGGTGGCATTAAGTAGATTCATGTTGTTGTACAACCATTACCACTACCCATTTCCAGAAGTTTTAATTATCTTAAATAGGAAATCTGTTCATTTAAACAATCATTCCCCATTCTCTCCTTTTTCCAGCTCCTGGTAAATTCTATTCTACTTTACATTTTTATAAATTTGTCTATTCTTGGTATTTCTAAGTGGAATCATACAATGTTTGTCTTTTGTTTCCAGCTTATTTCGGTTACCAGGTTTTCAAAGCTCATCCATATTGTGTATGGATTAGAATTTAATCTATTTTTAAGGTTGGGTAATAATCCATTTCATACATTTACATGTATATATACATTGTATATATGAAATGTATATATATAAAACAAACAAATGTATATACGTAATATTTTTTTCATTCATCTGTTGACAGATGTTTCTGTTATTTACAACTTTTAGCTGTTGTGAATAATGCTTCTATGAACATGGATGTACATGTGTCTGTTTGAGTCCCTGCTTTCAATTATTTTAAGTATGTAGTATACTTAAAAGTGAAATTATGACAGGTATTGTGATTTGATGTTTAATTTTTTTGAGAAACTGCCAAACTGTTTAACTTCCACAGTGGCTGGGTCCTTTTACATTTCAACGAACAATTCACAAGAGTTGTGATTGCTTCATACTCTTGCCAACATTTGTTAATTTCCATTTTTTAAATGATAGCCATTTTAATGGATGTGGATTGATATATCATTGTGATTTTGATTGGCATTTCCCTAATGACTAGTTATATTGACCATGTTTTTATGTGTTTATTTGCCATTTGTATATATTTTTCAGAGAAATGTCAGTTCAAGTCCTTTGCCCATTTTTTAATTAGGTGGTTTGCTTCTTTATTATTGACTTGTGGTTCTACATTTCAGTAGATTACAGTATTGCTCCTCAAAGATCTGTAATGAATGACCATTTTGTTCTTCTTCAGCCCCTCTCTAACTGATGCTTTTGTTAAATGCAATAAAAATAAATTACTAGAAAAATGAAATAAAGTGCACAAATCTCAATTTTATTAGTAGATTCAACTGACATGAAATTATATTCCTATATATATAAACAAAACATATCTTAGACAAAAAGAAAATAATAAAAAATCTGTGCAAATCATTCATTAAAAGTGTGTATATAGATAACATATAGAATCACTATTATATTCATAACTTTTCATTTTCTGCAATTATAACTCAACAGAAAATGTAAAAGAAATGATATGTTAAATGCCTAGATCACCATTTGAATGAAGACTCTATAAATTAGTATTTAATTGGTGTGAAAAATGTTCATGACTCTTGTTTTGATATAATTTGGATTGATATTAATGTTATTCAAAGGGAATAACGTATATCTACAAAAGTTTCTATGTTTTCTTTTAAAACACAGTACACAGGAATAGAATAAGATTTTAGCAAACTCAAAATAGTAATTTTTAACTTTTTTCTGTAAAATGAAATTTTAACAATTATCTTCCTTTAGAAACATGGCTGGTTTAACTGAATAAGCCGGGTTCCAAAGCATATTTAACCAAAATGACGTATTTCAGGCTGAATTAAATATTAAAAGCCACTCATCTATACACATTCACCACTTGGATACTCAAGAATAATATTGATGTGATAGTAGCAAGGACATTTGTTTTTCTACTTAGTTACTATAGGGCCCAAAATAAAAGATGTGTTTAATCAGTAATAAAATATTAAATAATCTCTTCAATTTTGATTCATTTATTTTTCTTACTGCTTTTACTTTTAGATCCATCTCTAAATCATTTCTTTCCCTATTCCAATGCTATGTTATATTTTACTCCATTTCAAACTAACAGACATTATTGAATATCTTCCAGTATTATACAATAGTGTTAAAACGGTCTCCCAGGAACCAAGTAATTAATTTCTTAGCTATCATATTTACTACTCAGATTCTACGGCATTAAGTCAGACTTCTCTGAAGATAAATGCAAATTAATTTTCTCATTGCCTCACAATTTAGAATTCTGACTCTGATATAATCAAATAAGCTCCTATGGAGACACAGATTTTGTTGTTCAACTTGATTTTCTTTCAACAAAATAGCTTCATAAATACTACAAGCAACCGTTCAGTTCTCATATTTCAGTATCTTGTGGAAAAGTACTCTATTACTGAAAATGTGCAGACTTTACAAAATGAAGGAAAAAATGAAAAAATAAAATGATTTTCAATGGGTCAATTTAAGCCCAAAGTGCTTAAGGATACAGAGCAATTTATTTCAATTACTTCAAGCAGTGAGTAAAGGCATACCTGGTGCTGTCTCCAGGCCAATGCACTCCAGTTAACAGGTGTGAATTAATGTTTGCTAGCATTGATTTCTCAACGGGAGTCACTACTTCACTTTTTCTTTTTAGCTTCTTTACTAAATGAGTACAAATTCCTATTTCTATGAAAGTAACGAGCACTTCTTTCTATATTACAACTTGTTCAATTGAAGTGCACATGTTCTCAGCATCAGCTACTCCCTAAAACCTATACTAATTTTAAAAAGCACTTTGATTATCAAGTTCCTCTTTTAAGTCAGAATAAGCTACTAAAATTGTATATAATAATCCTGACCACTCAGTGGCTTTACAAGATCTACCCACCTAACTGTTCAACATTTACCAGTTGTTTTTTCAGTTTTTATGCCAATAAGAATCAGTTCATTGGGTGGTGATCTGAAATCACCAACTAATCTAACTGACTAAAAATTGGAGCTGTAATCCCTATCTCCAGGGTGTGGGATTGTGGGAAACTGAGGAATTATTTTTCCTTCACCCTGGCTCAAAAGGACTATAAAGCAAAAGTTCTTCACCTTCCCATGCTCCTAATTATCCATTGATAAATTGATATTAGATTAGTTGCAAGATGCACAATTAACCTTAAGGTTGTGATCTCTTAAAATAAGCACTGACTTAACTTCTTACCATAATCTGTCATGCAATGTATTGATGTTAAACATGACATTTTACACTGAGAGAAGAGTATAGCTTCATGTCTGAAAGCAGGAGAATGACAAGGATGCCACCTCACCAAAGGTAGATAATCAATTTTTCACTAAATCAGTTCTGCATTATATAATGAAGGAATAAATTGTTCAAACAAACCAAAGCTGCATAGAATGGAAAAAATGCAGACATTTTAAATTAATAATTCAACACAATATGATATAGAAAGCAATCAATGAAGAATTAATAGGAATATTTTTGACAGTTGCAAAATGATTTTGCTTAATGCTTTAAACCCTATAGACATCACATTTTTAATTTATCAATTTATTCAGCACATATTTTTGAGTATCTCTGATGTTCAAGATGCCATGCTGGTTACTGTGGAAAGTAAATCTGTGACCCAGTGAACAGCTCAGGCTTGCCATTTTTCTCATGCCTCTTTTTCTAAATTCCCAGTGGTTTAAATTCTCTTGGTTATTTTCACTTCAAGAACCTGTTTCTACAGCACTGCCACCATCAGTAGTTTTTAACTTCCAAAGAATTCCCTTCTTTTAGCTTCTCATTGATTCAGGTATGGAATGGAATTTCATACAAGCCATTTGTATGTCCTAGACTTTATGAAAATTTGGCATGATGGAGTTGTATCTCACGGGAAGGCAAACAACTTAACTTTTAGACAAATTTGATCATAATCATTCCCTATGTTTTGCAACTCATTTTCCTCCCCTCCACACTCTTCCTTCTTCCCTGCCTCTCTCATTAACAGTTCTCCCAAATCAGCTCCAAAATTCTCATTTGTTTCTTATACAGTGTCCATTATATATTTCTATTCAAACCAACCCAGGCTCTCAGAGTCTCATTTTTCACAATGTATAGCTTTACATGACCTCATAAAATTCTTTTGTATTCCTTTAAGAAAAAAACACTTTCAAGTTCAAGGGTATCTGTGCACGTGTGCTATATAGGTAAACTTGTGTCTTAGGAGTTTGATGCACAGATTGTTTCGTCACCCCGGGTTTAAGCCTAGTACCCATTAGTTATTTCTCCTGATCCTCTCCCTCCTCCCACCCTCCACCCTCCAACCTTCACCCTCCAAGAGGCCCCCATGTGTTTTGTTTTCCTTTATGTGTCCATGTATTCTCATTGTTTAGCTCCCACTTATAACTAAGACAATGTGGTATTTGTTCTCCTGTTTCTGTGTTAGTTTGCTGAGGATAATGGCCACCAGCTCCATTCATGTACCTGCAAAAGACATTATCCCATTGGTTTTTATGGCTGCAGAGTATTTCATGTAGTATATGTACCACATTTTCTTTATCTAGTGTATCACTGATGGACATTGAGGTTGATTCCATGTCTGCTATTGTGAATAGTGCTGCAATGAGCACACGTGTGCATGTGACTTTATAATATAATGATTTATATCCCTTTGGATATATGCCCAGTAATGAGATTGCTGGGTTGAATGGTATTTCTGGTTCCAAATCTTTGAGGAATCACCACACTATCTTCCACGTGATTGAACTAACTTACACTCCCACCAACAGTGTATAAGCATTCCTTTTTCTCCACAACCTCGCCAGCATCTGTTATTTTTTGACTTTTTACTAATAGCCATTCTGACTGGTGTGAGATGATATCTCATTGTGATTTTGATTTGTGTTTCTCTAATAATCAGTGATGTTTAGCTTTTTTTCATATGACTGTTGGCCGCATGTATGTCTTCTTTTGGAAAGTATCTTCTCAGGTCCTTTGCCCACTTTTAATGGCATTGTTTTTTTCTTGTTAATTTATTTAAGTTCCTTATAGATGCTGGATGTTAGACCTTTGTCAGATACTTAGAAAACTGCAGTCTCAGCCCAAAAACTCCTTAAACTTATAAACAACTTAAGCCAAGTCTCAGGGTACAAAATCATTGCGCAAAAATCATTAGTATTCCAATATGCCAACAAGAGGCAAGCCAAGAGTTAAATCAGGAATGTAATCCCATTCATAATTGCCTTAAAAATGATAAAATATATAGGAATACAGCTCTCCAGAGAGTGAAAGATCTCTATAAGAAGTACAAAACACTGCTCTAAGAAATCAGAGATAACACAAACAAATGGAAAAACATTCCATGCTCATGGATAGGAAGAATCAATATCATAAAAATGGCTACAATGGCCAAAGCACTTTAAATATTTAATGCAATTCCTATTAAACTACCATTTAGAGTCTTCACAGAACTACAAAAAAACTATTTTAAAATTCATATGGAACAAAAAAGCAGACCGAATAGCCAAGGAAATCCCAAGCAAAAAAGCAAAGCTGAAGGCATCATGCCACTTGACTTCAAACTATACTACAGGGATACAATAACCAAAACAGCATGGCACTAGTACAAAAACAGACACATAGACCAATGAAACAGAATAGAGAACCCAGAAATAAGGTGGCACACCTACAGTCATGTGATTTTCTCTTGTACTCCTTTACATTCTATCCCCACCACAAATTTCTGGACCCAGACGACCACTTTTCTAGTGTGTAGACTAGAATTCAAATTGAGTTTCATGTAAACAGAGTAACATATTATGTCAACTTTTGTTCCTGGCTTCTTTTGCTCAAACAGTGTTTTTTTTTAAATTATTATTATACTTTAACTTCTGGGATACATGTGCAGAACATGCACGTTTCTTACATAGGTATACACATCCCATAGTGGTTTGCTGCACTCACCAACCTGTCATCTACATTAGGTATTTCTCTTAATGCTATCCCTCCCCTAGCCCCTGATCCCTGACAGGACCTGGTGTGTGATGTTCCCCTCCCTGTGTCCATGTGTTCTCATTGTTCAACTCCCACTTACAAGTGAGAACATGTGGTGTTTGGTTTTCTGTTCCTATGTTAGTTTGCTGAGAATGATGGTTTCCAGCTTCATCCATGTCCCTGCAAAGGACATGAATTCAACATTTTTTATGGCTGCATAGTATTCCATGGTGTATCTGTGCCACATTTTCTTAATCCAGTCTATCATTGATGGCCATTTGAGTTGGTTCCAAGTCTTTGCTATTGCGCATAGTGCTGCAATAAACATACGTGTGTATATATCTTTATAGTAGAATGATTTAAAATCCTTTGGGTATATTCCTAGTAATGGGATTGCTGAGTCAAATGGTATTTCTCATTCTAGATCCTTGAGGATCTAGAACTGTCTTCCACAATGGTTGAACTAATTTATACTCCCACCAACAGTGAAAAAGCATTCCTATTTCTCCACATCCTCTCTAGCATCTGTTGTTTCCTGACTTTTTAATAATCACCATTCTAACTGGCATGAGATGGTATCTTGTTGTGGTTTTGATTTGCATTTCTCTAATGACCAGTGATGATGAGCTTTTTTCACATGTTTTTTGGCTACATAAATGTCTTATTTTAGAAGTATCTGTTCATATCCTTCACCCACTTTTTGATGGGGTTGTTTTTTTCTTGAGAATTTGTTAAGTTCCTTGTAGATTCTGTATATTAGCACTCTGTCAGATGGATAGATTTCAAAAATTTTCTCCCATTCTGTAGGTTGCCTGTTCACTATGATGATAGTTTCTTTTGCTATGCAGAAGCTCTTTAGTTTAATTAGGTCCCATTGATCGATTTTGGCTTTTGTTGCCATTGCCTTTGGTGTTGTAGTCATGAAGTCTTTGCTTATGCCTATGTCCTGCATGGTATTGCCTAGGTTTTCTTCTAGGGTTTTTATGGTTTTAGGTCTTAGTTTAAGTCTTTAATTCATCTTGAGTTAATTTTTGTATAAGGTGTAAGGAAGGGGTCCAGTTTCAGCTTTCTGCATATGGCTAGCCAGTTTTCCCACCATTTATTAGGTAGGGAATCCTTTCCCTATTGCTTGTTTTTTTCAAGTTTGTCAAAGATCAGATGGCTGTAGATGTATAGTATTACTTCTGAGGTCTCTGTTCTGTTCTATTGGTCTATATATCTGTTTTTGTACCAGTACCATGCTGTTTTGGTTACTGTAGGCTTGTAGTATAGTTTGAATTCAGGTAGCGGGATGCCTCCAGCTTTGTTCTGTTTGTTTAGGATTGTCTTGGCTATATGGGCTTTTTTTCTGGTTTCATATGAAATTTAAAGTAGTTTTTTTCTAATTCTGTGAAGAAAGTCAGTGGTAGCTTGATGAGGATAGCATTGAATCTATAAATCCCTTTGGGCAATATGGCCATTTTCAAGATATTGAGTTTTCCTATCCATGCCAATAACAAGTTCTGCAATTGCGGCAGTAATTAATAGCCTACCAACCAAAAAAAAAAAAATCCCAGGACCAGACGGATTTACAGCCAAATTCTGCCAGAGACACGAAGAAGAGCTGGTACCATTCCTTCTGAAACTATTGCAAAAAATAGAAAAAAGAGGGAATCCTCCCTAACTCATTTTATGATGTCAGCATCATCCTCATACCAAAACCTGGCAGAGACACAACAACAACAAAAAATTTCAGGCCAATATCCCTGATGAACATCGATGTGAAAACCCTCAATAAAATACTGGCAAACCGAATCCAGCAGCACATCAAAAAGCTTATCCACCACAATCAAGTTGGCTCCATCCCTGGGATGCAAGGCTGGTTCAACATACGCAAATCAAGAAACATAATCCATTACATAAACAGGACCAATGAAAAAAACCACACGATTATCTCAATAGTTGCAGAAAAGTCCTTTGATAAAATTCAACACCACTTCATGCAAAAAACTCTCAATAAACTAGGTATTGATGGAACATATCTTAAAATATAGGAAGAGCTATTTATGACAAACCCACAGCCAATATCTTACTGAATGGGCCAAAGCTGGAAGCATTCCCTTTGAAAACCGGCACAAGGCAGGGATACACTCTCTCACCACTCCTATTCAACATAGTATTGGGAGTTCTGGCCAGGGCAATCAGGCAAGAGAAAGAAATGAAGGATATTCAAATAGGAAGAGAGAAAGTCAAATTATCTCTGTTTGCAGATGACATGATTGTATATTTAGAAAACCCCATCGTCTCAGCCCGAAATCTCCTTAAGCTGATAAACAATTTCAGCAAAGTCTCAGGATACAAAATCAATGTGCAAAATCACAAGCATTCCTATACACCAATGATAGACAAACAGAGAGCCAAATCATGAGTGAATTCCAATTCACAATTTCTACAAAAAGAATAACATACCTAGGATTACAACTTACAAGGGATGTGAAGGACCTCTTTAAGAAGAACTAGAATCCACTGCTCAAGGAAATAAGAGATAACACAAACAAATGGAAAAACATTTAAATAGTGTTTTTTATATTCATTCATTGTGTTACATATATAGTAATTCATTCTTTTATTGGAGGCGTATGTTATGGATATACTATAATTTGTTCAAAAATTCATTCATCTGTTGTTGAACATTTAGGATATTTCTAGTTATTGGCTATTATGAATAAAGTTTCTACAAGTAGGCCCATCTTCCCATGCACATAAGTTGTCATTCCTGTTAGATAATAGCATGGAAATGAAATGGATAGGCTGTGTGGTCAGTGTATGTTTACATGTATAATAAACTGTCAAAGATTTTTCCAAATGGGTTGTGCACTTTTACCTTTGCAGCAGTGACGTATGAGAGTGTTGGTTCTTTTGCATCCTATTACCATGTAGTATTATCAGTCTTTACTATGTTATTTTAGCCACTAAACATGTAGTAGTATCTCATAATTTTAATTTGGATTTCTCAAATGACTAATGATATTGAATATCTTTTGCATGTCCTGACTCTTCATATTTTATCTTCTTTTGTAAAGTGTCTGCCTGAATTTTTACCAATATTTTAATTGGAGTCTTTGTCATCTTCCAGTCAATATGTACTACAAATACTTTCTGTATTGGGGCTTGGCTTTTCCTTTTCATAAAGATATCTTCAAACAGAAATAAAATTAGGATAAAAGTCTCTTTTGCCTTTTTTTTTTTTAACTTATGGTTTCTACATTTGATGTTCTATCTATGTTTCCTATCTCAAGGTCAAAAGATTTTTGTCTATATTTTGTCTGGAAGTTTCATAGTTTCAGCTTGTACATTAGGTCTAGGATGTATTTCAGTTTGGATTTGGGTATATGATGTGAAACAAGATTTGAGGCTTATTTTCTTCATATTAATAATTAGTTTAGCAGAATTTGTTTTTAAAAAAGTGTTCATTCACTATTGAAATACATTGGCATCTTTAAAAAATCAGTTGACCCTGTAACTGTGATTAGTATAGGCCTCTGTATTGCATTGCACTGATATTTATGCCTGTTCTTTTGCTAATATCACACTGTCTTGATTAGTAAATCTTAAAATATGTTAGTGTATCTTCCCTAACTTTGTTTTACTTAGTCAAAATTATTTGGCCATTCCATGTTCTTTGCATGTTTATATACATTTTAGAATCAGCTTATCAGTTTTTATGACAACATGGCTGGTATCTTGATTGTAATTGAGTTCAATCTATGAATTGTTATGTGGAAAATTGACATGTTAATGGTACTGAGCCTTCCAATCCGTGAATATAATACAGCTCTCAATTTACTTGTCTTTAATCATTTCTCTTGGTCATGTTTTATAGTTTTAATGTGCATGTCTTGATTTTTGTCAAATTTATTTTTGTCAAATGTTCACCTATTGAGATGATTGTATGTGTTTTATGCTTTATTTAGCTAATATGCTAAAGTACATTGATTTTTTTTTTTTTTTTTTGAGATGGAGCTTCATGCTTGTTGCCCAGGCTGGAGTGCAATGGCACAATCTCAGCTCACTGCAACCTCTGCCTCCCGGGTTCAAGCCATTCTCTTGCCTCAGCCTCCTGAGTAGCTGGGATTACAGGCACCCACCACCACGCCCAGCTAATTTTTTGTATTTTTAGTAAAGACGAGGTTTCACTATGCTTGCCAGGCTGGTCTCAAACTCCTGACCTCAGGCGATCCACCTGCCTCGGCCTCCCAAGGTGCTAGGGTTACAGGCATGAGCCACTGCACCTGGCTTGAAGTACATTGAGTTTTTAAGGTTAAAATGAACTTGCATTATTGGAAAAGATAGTATTTGTTCATGGTGCATTCTTGTCATATATAGTTGAAAATGATCATCTTACATTTAAAAAAATTGTTGTGTTTGTGTTCATTATTCAATGGAAGATATTGATCTGTAGTTTTCTTATAATGTCTTTGTTTTGGTATCAGAGTAATGCTTGCATCACAAAATGATTCAGAAAGCATTCTCAGTAAATATTTAACATCTATAGATATTTATACTGTCCTGAAAGCAAAGTGAGGTTTCCGGATAAGGACCAATCTATTATTTACAACAGATAATTGGGGCTGCATGCACAGAAAAGGAATATTTGCGCTACAAGATAAGAGCTCATAAATTATGAATCTGAGAATTTATATAGACTACAAACAGCCCAGTTACCACCTGTGTCTCCTAAGACACAAGACAAACCTAGAGAAAGTAGAGAAAATGAATCTTCATAATGTAAACAAATCTCTGAGAAATGAATAAGAAGGAGGTCCCAAGTTTACCGCTCTCTGTAATGTAAACAAATAACCCAGTGCCTCTTTCCTCTCTGAAATGTAAATCTTTTCTGTGGGTTTAATACTTTCAAAATGTGAAGAACTAATATGTCTGGGGAACAAAAGTAGGTATTCTCAGTCTTTGTACCTTGTCAAATTCTGTTGCTCAGAAGGCTGGGACCCTTCACTAAGAAATACTGAAAGGATTAGCTTCCACATTTCTTTTCCTATGTTTTCTGAAAGGATTTAGGTAGGATTGACATTATTTCTTCCTTAAACATTGGGTATAATTCACCACCAGTAAAGCCATTAAGACCTAATGTTCCTTTGTGGAACATTTTCAATTAAAAATTTAATTTTAGCTTATCAGTTGTATAATTTCATCTTTTTTTGAATTGAGATTATCATTTGCATGACTTAAAGTTTTCGTTTAAAGTGTACAATTCAATGTTTATTTAGCATATTTACATAGTATATGACTATCATCATAATCTAATTTTAGAACATTTTATTAATCCTCAAGGAAACCTTATACTCCTTAGTTCTCACTCTCAATTTTTTCCCCAACCTCCAAGCCTATGCAGCCCTAGTCTATTTTCTCTGTACAGATTCAATAACCATGGCCATTTCATATAAATGTGATAATATATGTATGGTCTTTTGTAACTGCTTTTAGAAATTCATCCATGTTATAGCGTATATTAGTATGCAAACTTCTATTCCACTGCATATTTTGTTTACCCATTCATCTGTTGGATATTGTGTTGCATTGGCCTTTTGGCTATTATAAATAATGCTGCTCTGCCATTCATGTACAGTTTTTGTGTGAACATATATTTTTATTTCTCCTGGCACAAAATTGTTGACTCATATGGTAATTTTATCTTTAACCTTTTGTGGAACTGCCAGACTGTTTTCCGAAGGGGTCACAGCATTTTACATTCTAACCAGTAAAGTATGAAGGCTCTTAATTTCTCCACATCGTCACCAACTCTTGTTATCAACTATCTTCTTTATTATATCCACCTTAGTGAGTGTAAAGTGGTAAGTCATTGTGGCATTTCTGTCAATGTAAATACAATGTAAATGCATTTCTGTCAATGTAAATGCAAAAGTTTTTATGTGTTGAGCAAATTTGCATGTGTTTTTTATTGATTGATTGATTGAGACGGAGTCTCTCTCTGTCGCCAGGTCAGAGTGCATTGACAGGATCTTGGCTCACTGCAACCTCCACCTCCTGGGTTCAAGCGATTCTCCTGCCTCTGCCTCTTGAGTAGCTGGGATTACAGGCACCCGCCACCATGCCCAGCTAAGTTTTGTATTTTTTTTTTTTTTTTTTTTGAGACGGAGTCTCGCTCAGTCGCCCAGGCTGGAGTGCAGTGGCGCGATCTCGGCTCACTGCAAGCTCCACCTCCCGGGTTCACGCCATTCTCCTGCCTCAGCCTCCCGAGTAGCTGGGACTACAGGCGCCCGCTACCACGCCCGGCTAATTTTTTGTATTTTTAGTAGAGTCAGGGTCTCACCATTTTGGCCAGGATTTTCTCGATCTCTTGACTTTGTGAGCCGCCAGCCCTAGCCTCCCAAAGTGCTGGGATTACAGGCGTGAGCCACTGGGCCGAGCCTATTAGTTATTTAAATATCTTCTTTGTTGAAATATCTATTCAAATCTTTGGCTCATTTTTAAATTGAGTTGCTTAAAAGTTACTGAGTTGTAACAATTCTTTATATATTCTGCAAACAGCTCCAGACTGGAAACAGTTCAGAACTCCACCAAAGAGACACAATGAGAAAGCTTATATAAAGTGAATGTGAAAGCAAGGCAAAGAAAATATTTTGTTGGTTAAAGTGGCTTTAAAAATTTTAAGCAAATTAAATTTAGCAGAGTTTATTTGAACAAAGAACAGTTCATGAATCAGACAGCACTCAGAACCAGAAGAGGTTCAGAGAGCTCTGCTGTAGCAGCATGAGCAGCAGGGTCTGATAGGCTGAACACAGAAGCAAAGTAAAGAAATTACTTGACTAGCTACAGCGAGGCATTTTCCTTATTTGGGTATGATCTAATGAAAAGTTCCTAGTTATATAACTAAAGGCCAGTTGACTGTGGTTGGTTAAGCTTCAGTTTCCTTTTACTGTTTACATCGAATTGAGTTTTTCTTTGCTTGTGGTGGAACCCATGGCACAGGAGCTGTCTTAGCCTAATGGCCTGCCACTTAATTATTGAAACACTTTATTTGAATGATCCTAGTAAAAAGTTCCTAGGTAGAGGTTGGTTGGCAGTTTCTGATGGGTTAAGATGAAGTTTTGCTTACCTAGAATGTGACTGTTTATACCGAGTTGGATCTCAGTTTGCTTATGCAGGAAACCAGGGCACTGGAGCTGCCTCTGTTTAATGGCCTCCCAATTAATTATTTCAACCAGCTGCCTCCTTTCACTTCACCCTTAGTCTGTGGGTGCCACCCTTCTGGTTCTAACCAATAATGTTCTCCAATACCCACTACACTTGATATGCCATGGACTCTAATTCCTGTCCTGAGCTCAAGGCTGTCAGTCTCTCAGAGTTTCAGGCAGTCCTTCTAGAAAAGGCAAAACTCATAGTTAGTTTACATCTCTGAGCTTATTTTTTTCCTCAGATACTGGCCAAATAATTGTGCACCACATTATTGGCATTTTGCTGCCTTCCTACTGATGATTTAAAAATTTTTCCCCAGTTTTACTAGTTGCTCTCAGTCAGAGTTTAATACAAAGTGTCTAGCCCATTGTTACTGGAAATTGACATTTCATCTACTTGAATTCACATTATCTTTGTGTGTTATATATGTCTTCCTAAGTGGTCTTATATCTTTTTCTTCCAGGTGGGTATAAGTAAATTAACAAGCGTGAGCTCCGAATCCAGATTGCTGTGCTATTGTCTTGGTTGTGCTACACTACAACTAGCTATATGACATTGCCCAAGCTGCTTAAATCTCTATGCCCCATTTTCTTCATGAGGTTGTTTAGAGAATTAAATAAATTAATACCAATTAAGCCCTGAGATTATTGCCTAGGACATTTTAAGTGCATGAAAATCATTAGGCCTTATTGTTCAGTACAATTTTATATTAAATTCAGCCTAACTTAAAGTAAAATCAATAGATGAGTTCCATGTAGTGTTCAAGGAAGCTCATTTTACTATCATTATTTGAAATAGCCTAGAGAAGAGTTAATTTTTAGGTTTTTACTAATTTATTTGTTAACTCTAACTATGCATCACCAAGAATTTCTAGATGCTAATGTTGTATATTATGCATTCTTTTAATTTCTCCAGGGAACTGAATGTATTACAAATAAGTGTTTTCATTTGTTCCAACTAACTCTGCTCCCATGGCTTGTAATATCTTGGTTGCAGGTGTCTAAATCTTCTAGCGCCCCTTCTTGAATAGTAAATGCTGAAGGTCAAAGCAAACCTTCATGATACAGAGTTTCTTTATGTGCCTGCTTTCTGCCATAGTAATTTATCAGGAAAAAATAATAATAAACCAACAACAACCTGTGTATTTTCTCCATTTTTCTTCTTCCATGTAGACAATGCATATCTCAAATTTGAGTTGAAACTCCTAATTCCTATCTGTAATGAGAAAAACTCCTATGCTTTTTTCTACCAACAATCACAAATAGGAGAATCAAAGATGACTGTTTAAGACAGTAGACATAACAGGACATGTCTCAAAATGTAGCAAATGGATCATAAAAACAGGAAAGATTAATGTCATTTTTCTTTCTTTTTTTTTCTAACAGATACTATGTAGACCAATGCAATGGACATATGTTGTTTATATGTTCCTTTTAGCAAATTTAATTAAGAGACTGAATTTTATTTAATAGTTTTATATTGAAAAAACTTCTTCCAAGGCAGCAAAAATTTTCACTCAGGAAGAGCCCATTTGCAAACTTCTAAATATCTTTAAATGATGAACGTTTCCTGAAATAAAGATAAAACCTGGTATGAATCCTATGTGCATTCCCAGGTCATCTGAACAAAAAATCCCTGGGCTTTGTTTTAAATTCTGTACAAAATATATCTCTTCAGAAAGGCTGTCCTGAATGATTATGGATGGAAAATATTTTTGCAGTCATGTGGAAGATTAAAAGCATATATGAAATTACAAAGATGAGAATGATCTGACATTTTCTTCAGGATATAACATCTTCCAAATAATTTTTTTATTACTGACCTGAGTTTGCAATAGCATGCATGTGCAGTAGCAATATTGAAAAATGCCAGTCAGAGCAATAGGTGCTACTCAAGTAATTTCAACTTTATATTTCTTCAAATTAATAGAAAATATTTTATTTTTTCTGAAATTGGCATTCATGAGATATCACTAGTGAAAAAGTACTCTATTTTGCCCCTAAAAATCTTTTTTTGTTGTTGAAAAAGTTCCAAATTCTGAGAGCGATTATTTAGGAGCTACTGGTTTTACATCTGAAATGTGTGACAATTTATTGTGCCAATCAGTGTCCTTCCAGTTGCATATGACAGATATATAACTAGGGAAAAAGACATAGTGTTTTTGTTTTGTTTTTTGCCCACTCCAGAAAGATGCAGGAAAATTATAGCTTTAGCCAGGTCTGGGATATGAATGGGAAGAGGGTGGGAAAAAACTCCAAGATACTCTCCTTCAATTTCTTATCTTCTGCTCTCTCTTGAAACATTCTTTTTTTTTCCCCCCTCTGTATAATGGCATCCACGTATGGCAAGTGGGAGTTCCAGACTCACATCTATTAATTTTTCCCTTCAGCAGACACTGACAACAACTTTCCTTGCTCTCACAGTCAAAAACCTAAGGTAAATGCTGCTTGATTCAGCTTGTTTCAGGAACCTAGCCTTACGCAATCACAGTTTCCTGGATGGGATGGCATCACTCCCCCTTGCCAGGTCATCTTAGGAAGAAGACATTTGTTATCATTCAACAGAAGAGACGTCCATTGTGACTAAGGGATTTTCTGGTTCTTCACTTATTTAAATTAACAGTATTAAGTGGGCATGCATTTCTTTTTGTTACCTACCTCTTGTATATTTTTACATGTTTTCATGATCTCAGTTTTAAAAAAGTGTTTAAGAGCTATGCAGATATTTGGCTATTTTGCTTTTCAAGGGACAATGTGGCGATCTATCTTTAATTGGGCAGCAGAAACTTGGGAAATACTAATGATAAAGCAGCAGGATGGCAGCTGTGAACTTGAATCTCACATCTTAAACTCCAGCATGGGAAGCTGCCTGTCTCTTAGAGTTAGCTGTGTATGGCTATGCTTTCCTCTCTCAGAGGAACTATCTAGATTTGCTTGTTGCTTCAGGCAGTGTTCTGAAACTTTTTAGATTATAAATAACAACTGGAAAGTTTGTTAAAAATATAGGTTCACTGGCCGTACCTCACGTCCACTGAAAAAAACGATCTATATTCTTATAATCAGACAAGTCAAGGGAACACTGCAGACGAAATATAGGATGTGTTAGGGGAGCTAGTGGATTACCTTGTCATTTTAACCCTTAGTGGGGGAAAACTGGTAAATGCAGAGCCCAGAGGGATTATACTGAACTAAAGGAAATGATTTCCTTTCTATGTGTTTAGCTATTTATTCCCTTATCTAAAGCTTTTTTTTTTCAGAGTAATCAACATTATTTTTAGTTTTTAAATTTTTTCATCAGTAGTCTTGTTAATAAAAAAATATATTCTCTGTATCAATGGAAATGTTAAGTGTACTAAAATAAATGTGATAAATATTATAGGGTAGGTTTTGTTTACATATTTCTTTACGTGTAGTAACTTATTTAATCTTTACCAAAACCCTGTAAGATTATTGGTATCAGTATCTTCTGATTTTAACATATGAGAAGGATGGAAGTTCAGAAGAATTATGTTATTGCTTAGGTTGACAACAGACCAGGTCCAAGCACAGAGCTCCCTCATCCACTGCCTACATCCCCAACTACCACCACAACCAATGACACAGTGCTTCCTTCTGCTGGCCCAATAGCAGCAGCTGTGCTGGCAAATTCCATCCAATGTATCCTTTCATATATGTTATGTGATAATATATTATAAGGTTGTTGACGAGATGAAATGTGAGATCAGATTTCATAGAACTTTTAAGAGTTTGAAACTATAAGCAAATTAGGTGGTATGATGATATGTTTCAGGGATATAGAAACCTATCTTTGCACACAGTTTATCATATCTCTATTTCTATTTATTTTATTTTAAATAGACTAAAAGACCATGACTTGTTTTGAAATTATAAGGTCATAAACAAATTAATATATAATAAAGTTCATTGAGATATGTGTATATACCTGAAAGAACCAGGAGACCAAGGTAACTAGGATTCAAATCTTGCTCTTCCAATAGCTTCTTACACAAATCTGAGCCACTAACTTTACCTTTTGGGCTCACTTCTATTTATGGAAAAAAACATTGACTAGCTTAATAGTTCATACACTTTTTATATTAAAGACAATTTTTATTAATTTTTTTCCATCTATATGACTTTATTTTATTTTATTTTTTTATTTGAGACAGAGTCTCGCTCTGTTGCCCAGGCTAGAGTGCAGTGGTGCAACCTCGGCTCACTGCAAGCTCCGCCTCCTGGGTTCACGCCATTTTCCTGTCTCAGCCTCCGGAGTAGCTGGGACTACAGGCGCCCGCCACCATGCACGGCTAATTTTTTGTGTTTTCAGTAGGACAGGGTTTCACCGTATGAACCAGGATCTCCTGACTTCGTGATCCGCCCACCTCGGCCTCCCAACGGGCTGGAATTACTGGTGTGAGTCACCATGCCTGGCCCCTATATGACCCATTTAAAAAAAACTTTCTCCGGTAGGAAAACTACATTTAGAAAATAGTTTTTAATTAATTTTCCATTTTCTAATCAATCACAACATACATAGTATATGTGAATATATATTACATATACCCTGTCAATCAGAATTTACTGGGATGAAATAATTAGTCACAACGCTTGGAAATTTTATCTCAGTTTGAAATGAAGCTGGTCTGTTATTTAGTCTGGGTGAAGGGCACAAATGTATCAAAGGTCGAGCAGATCACAAGCCTATTTCCATTTTGACTTTCACAGTCTTGTAGGCATCATCTCTGCTTGGTTTCAGTTGAACCAAATGATCTCTCCCAGGACCAGTTTATGAATCTATGAATTTTAATAGAAATCAGCAAACTGTACTTTGAGATAAAAACTGGAAATAGAGTATGTGGACAGACGGCAAGTGGGAGGTTATGTTAACTGGAAGGTATTAGAGAAAGAATTATGGAATCTAGAAAATGTTTTTCCCCTCTAGTGTAAAACTGCAAGCAGTTCCATATTCATGGAGTATTTTCAACATGAACATGCCCATCACGGTGAAAAAAAACTCCCTAACAAATAATTTTTTATATACATTCTTCTTTTAGTCTATGGGATTTAAAATTTCTTTTTAAAAATGCTTAACAAAGAATTTCAATTTTTAAAAGAATGATTTGGTTAAAAAAATCAGAGGGACAAAACCAATAACAGAATGGAAAAACTATCTACCTCATCTAGTAATACATATACAATGGTCTCAGAAGAGGAAAGAGCCTCCAAATCATACTGCCTCAGTTCTCATTCATTCATTTACTAAATACCTACTGAAGCATGACTATTTTAAGCAAATCCTTTCATAGGTATAAAGGACTTGCTTTGTCTCAGATAAGACATTGGACTGTAGACCTTTGAGTTAATGCTGAAATGAATTAAGACTCTGGGGGACTGTTGGGAAGACGTGAACGGTTTTAAAATGTGAGGACCTGAGCTTTGGGAGGGGCCAGGGGTGGAATGATATGGTTTGGTTGTGTCCACACCCAAATCTCACCTAGAATTCTAACTCCCACAATTCCCACCTGTCATGAGAGGAATCCAGTGAAAGGTGATTGAATTATGGCGGTGGGTCTTTCCTCCGCTGTTCTCATGACAGTGAATGAGTATTGAGATCTGATGGTTTTAAAAACTGGAGTTTCCCTGACCAAACTCTCTCTCTCTTTGCCTGCCACCAGTCATGTAAGACGTGACTTGCTCCTCCTTGTCTTCCGCCATGATCGTGAGGCCTCCCCAGCCATGTGGAACTTTAAGTCCATTATACCTCTTTTTCTTCCCAGTCTCGAATATGTCTTTATCAGTAGTGTGAAAACAGACTAATTATATATATATATATATCTCTTGATCATTGTGTATATATATATTTATATGTTGTACATATATATTTACATATATATTCATATATGTTGTGCAATAATCAAGTCATGGTAGTTAGCTATCCTCACCTCATGTCTTTATCTTTTTATTTTTGGTGGAAAGAACATTCAAAAGCCTCTCATTTATCTATCTTGTAATGTGCAATATCTTATTGTTAACTATCTGTCATCCTATTGTGCAATAGGATTCCAGAACTTATTCTTCCTGTTTGATTGTAACTTTGTACCCATTGACCAACCCTTCCCCATCCTCTCCTCTCTCCTCCCTTCCTAGTCTGTGGTAACCACTCTTCTACTCTCTGCTTCTATGATACCAAAACTTTTTAAAATTAAGATTCCACATATAAGTAAGATCATGTGGTATTCTCTTTTTTTTTCTTTTTTCTTTTGCAGACTGTTGTGGCTGTTCTAGGCAGTTTGTTTTTCCATATTGAAACAAAGAAACTTGCTGAGATTTTTATTGTAATTACTTTGTCTGCATATCGATTTGGAATTAACTCTGGAATAATATTGGATATTACAAGCCATGGGTAAGGTATATTTCTCTATTGGTGTATTGGTATTTCTCTATTTCTTTATTTGTTCAGTCTAGATTTTGTTTGATTTCATTTGTGTAGATTTCATTGATTTTCTTAATTGTTTACCAATTTTCTAGTTAATTAATTGCCACTATTATCTCTATTATCTCCTTTATTCTACCTACTGTTTTATAAAATTTGTTCTTTTTATAGCTTCTTAAAGCAGAAGCTTAGATGATTTATATTAAACCTTTTATATAATTCCTTTTTTTCTAAAATAAGAATTGTACTAAATAGTTTACTAGGCCTACCCTAACAAAATTTCACAAGCAGGTGTGTTAAACAACAGAAACTTATTGTGTCACAATTGGTTCTGGAGGCTAGAAGTTTGAGGTCTGGCAGGGTTAGTTTTTTTCTGAGGGCTTTGAGTTAAAGTCTATTCTGTCTCCCTCCTAGCTTCTAGTAGTTTGCTGAGAATCTACGGCATTATTTACTTCATAGCGGTATCACCCTAATGTCTCTTCGTGTTCACATGGCATTGTTCCTATGAATGTGCCTGTGTCCAAATTTCCACTTTTTATTATAAGCATACCAGTTATAATAAACAAGAACTCAATCTGTTCCAGTCTATTAACTGGTTACATCTATTAACTGATTACATCTGCAGGGCCCTATTTTCAAAAAGGTCGCACCCTGAGTACTGAGGTTTAGTATGTCAACATGTGAATCTGTTGGGGAAGCAACTCAACTCATAACAAGCATACAACTTCTCTTCTAAGCACTGCTATTGCTGCAAATGATTTGGATATGTTGTATACTCATTATTATTCAATTTAAAATATTGTTCTAATTTCCATGGTGATCTTTAAATAAACCCATGGATTTTTAAAGGCTTGAGTTTAATTCTTTAAAGTCACGTTTAAATAAATTTTTAAAGGCTTCAGTTTAAGGAATTCTTTAAACTTGACTTTAAAGAATTAAACTTAAGCCTTCAAAATTCCATGGGTTAATTTAAAAATCACGATGGAAATTAGAACAATATTTTAAATTAGATAATAATATTTATTATTTAAAGTTATATATATTACTCTTATTTCTAACTTATTTATATTATAGAACACATTATTTTTGGTTTATTTTTAATGGCTTTATTGAAGTCCAGTTAACATATGATACAATGCAGATAATAGAAATGTTGAATTTGATTAAGTTTTAAATATGTGCGCAGCTGTAAGTCTTCACTAAAATAAAAACAATGAAAATATGCATCAATTTCAAAATTAATGTCTCCTGAATCACTAGGCAAATAGTGATATATTTTCTGTAATTTGAGATTACTTTGCATTTTTTAGAATTTCATATCAATGTTATTATACAGAATGCACTACTTTTTGTCTGGCTTCTCTTACTCATTATAGTTATTTTGAGATCATCCATATTGTAGCATGAACAATGGATTCCCTTTATTGCTGAATAGTATTCCAATGTATGGTTATACCGCAATTTATTTATCCATTCACCTGTGGATATATATTTGGGTTGTTTCCAGTATTTGGTTATGACAAATAAAGCTGTTATAAAAATATGTACACAAGTCTTTGAATGGGCATGTGCTTTTATTTTGAATAAAGATCTTGAAGTGGACTGGCTAGAACACATGGTACATGAAATCAATATGCTAGATATATATTTAAGATGATAAGAAAATGCCAAATGGTTTTTTGAAGTGGTTATACAACTTAATTTTCCAACTAGTATGTGCGAATTACTGATGTTCTACATCCTTGTTGACACTTGGTGTGAGGAGTCTTTTCCATTTTAGCCTCAGGATTATGGTTGTGTGGTGGTATATTAGCTTATGGCTTGAATTTACATTTCCCAGATGATGGTGAGCATCTTTTCTTTTGCTTATTTGCAGCCTCTCTAGACTTTTTGGTGAAGTGCTTATTCACATCTTCTGCCCATTTTGTGAGGGAGGGAGTTTAGCCCCTGCATGAGTCAGCTGGTTTTTTTTTAAAGATCCTTACTTTTTAGAGCAATTTTAGATTCACAGCAAACGTACACAGTTCCCACATATCATCTGCCCTACACATGCACAGCCTCCTCCATTATCAACATCCCCCACCAGAGTGGTACGTTCTTACAATTGATGAGATTACAATTGACACATCATAATTACCAAAGTCCATAGTTGATATTAGGGTTCACTCTTGGAGTTGTACACTATATGGGATTGTACAAACTTATGCTATGTATCCACCATTATAGTATCATACAGAGTAGTCGCCCTACTACAAAAATCCTTTGTGCTCTGCCTATTCATCTTTCCCTTCCCCTAATTCTTAGCAAACACTAATTTTTTTTAAAAAGCTTTTTTAATGTTTTGAGAAATTTTAATTGTATACATTTATGAGATACAATGTGATTTTTTGATAAATGTATGCAATGTAGAATAATTAAGTCAAGTTAATTAACATATCTACCACCTTGCTGACATATCATTTTCTGATGAGACATTTTGAAATTTACTCTGTTATTTTGAAATATATAATACATTGTTATTGACTTTAGCCACCCTGCTATCAATAGATCTCAAAACTTACTTCCTCTGTAAATCTGAAACTTTGTACCCTTTGACCAACACCTCCTTATTCCCTCCATTACCCCTGCCATCCTCTGGTAACCATTATTCTTCTCTCTACATCTACTGGTTCAACTTTGTTAGATTCTAAATTTAAGTGAAATCATGAGGTATTTGTCTTTCTGTGCTTGGCTTATTTCATTTACCATACTGTCCAGCAGGTTCATCCATGTTGTTTCAAAGGACAATATTTCATTCTTTCTCCAAGATTGAAAAGATTTCCATTGTGTGTGTATATATACCACATTTTGAAATCATTTCATCTGTTATAAACATTTAGGTTGATTCCACATCTTGGCTCTTGTGAATAATGCTACAATGAACATGGGAGTAAACATAGCCCTTTGACATTATGATTTCAATTCCTTTGGACATACACCCAGAAGTGGAATTCCTGGATGACATGCTAGTTCTACTTTTAGTTTTTTGAAGAACCTTCATATCGTTTTTCACAATGGCTGTAGTACTCATGTTAATTAAATACATGAAGTTAGGCAGTGTCATCCTCCATGTTTATTCTTCTCCTTGAATATTGTGCTGACTATTCTCAATATTTTGTCTCTCCGTAAAGTTTAGAATTAGTTTGTCAAAACCCACAAATTATAATAACTTGCTGAAATTTTGATTGGGATTTCATTGAAAATATAGATAATGTTGATAAGAACTGATATCTTGACAGTATTGAGCTTTCCTTCCCATGAACATGGGATAGCTTTATGTTAATGTAGTTATTTGATTTCTTTCATCATCAGTGTTTCTTCCTTCTCAATATATATACCTTTTATTCCGCTTTCTTGTCCTTTTGTATTAGATATGCCTTCTAGAAAAATTTTGAAGAGCATTAGTAAGAGGAGACATTTTCCGTATTCTTAATTTTAGTGGGAAAGTGAAATTTCTCATCATTATGTATAATTTTTACTGTAGGTTTTTGTAGCTATTCTTTATCAAGTTGAGGTTTTTATTCCTAGTTTTATTCCTAGTTTATCTTCAGTTCTATTTTTTTTAAAATCATGAGTGGGTGTTGTATGGTCTCAAATGCTTTGACATGATCATGCAGTTTTTCTTCTGTGAGCTGTTGATGTGATGGATTACATAATTGACTTTCTGGTGTTGAACTAGCCTTGTATAACTGGGATAATTCCCATTTGGTCATCATGTATAATTCTTTGCAAAGATTGTTTGATTTCATTTGCTAATATTTTGTTGAAGGGTTTTGCATCTATGTTTATGAGAGGTATTAGTTTGCAGTTTCATTTTCTTGTAATATCTTTGCTTAGGTTTGAGTAATGCTGGCTGCATATGATGAGGAAGTATTTCTCATAGGACTAAGAATTATCCCCTTTGCTTCAAATCTCTGAGATTGTAGAGAATTAGCACATTTTTTTCCTTAAATATTTGGTAGTATTCAACAGTGAACCCATCTGGGGTTGGTGCTTTCTGTTTCAAAAGGTTATACTATAGACTCTACTTAATATATATAGGGCTATTTGGATTGTCTGTTTCTTCTTGTGAGAGTTTTGGCAGTTGGTGTCTTTCAAGGAATTGTTCTACTTTATCAAAATTATGAACTTTGTGAGCATAGGGTTGTCATTTTGCCTATTTGTATTGAATTATTTGAGTTTTATGTATTCTAGATACACATTGTATATCAGATACTTTTGAATATGTTCTATCTCTTGCTTATTAGCAGTGTCTTTGAAGAATAGCAGTTTCTAATTTTAATTAACCATAATTTATCTATTGTTTTTGTCTTACTGATAATGATTTTGCTGTTATAGTTAAGAAATCTTTGTTTAACCCAAGGTCACAAAGATTCCTCCTATATTTTATTCTAGAATTTTAATAATTTTAAGTTTTACATTTAGATCTAGGATCCATTTTAAATTACTTTTTCTATATGCTGTGAGAAATTAAAGTTAATATGTATATATCCAATTTTTTCTCACTTATTTTAAATACACTTATCTTCCTATATTGCAACAAATCTTTTAAAAGCTGCCTTACTTCTATTTTTGGATTTTTAAACAAGGATGTTAAGATCAGATAGGCAGATAGTTTACTTGAAGACAAACTGAATCTTTCTGAGGCTATTTTTTTTACCTGTGATAGAATAGATCTACGGTCAGATTTGCCATAAGTCT
Source organism: Pan paniscus (assembly GCF_029289425.2). Taxonomy (NCBI): domain Eukaryota; kingdom Metazoa; phylum Chordata; class Mammalia; order Primates; family Hominidae; genus Pan; species Pan paniscus. The sequence goes on from NC_073258.2 coordinate 105,081,053, forward strand.
AAATTAGACATTCTTCCAACGGTGCTTTTTGTGGTTTTTACTAAATGCTTGGATTGTTCAATAAAGCCTCTTCTGACTGTTTAGGACACAAACATCTGCCTGATCTGTGCAAACTTTTGTAGAATCTTATATTGTCTTTTGTGTTCTTTTTCAGGTAGTTGTTTTTTGCTTATTCTTAAGTCTTTCTTTTAGGATGTATATTTTAGTGTTTGACTAAAAACTCAAGGAGACATCCTGTGAAGATTCCCACAACTCATTTTCTACACAGCTCTCTTCTCTCTGGTACTCTGCCCCATAAATTCTAGGCCCTCCAAGATCCGAAAACTCTCATTTCTGTTGTATGAGGTCAATGAGACCACTACATTATATCTAAACTATCCTTCCCTAGATATTAGTGTGGAAAGTGGTTCCAGACAAAAAGCAGGAGCGATCATGGAACTGACTTTGATTTTCTTTTCCCCCCACTTCTTTCTAAGATTACCATTCTGCACTCTATGCTGTAAAACATCTGAAAATATTTATATACTTGGTCCGTTAGTATAATTGTTTATAGTTGGAGGAACAGTTACTTCATCATGGCTAATAGCAGAAGTGCAAAAGCAAGTTTTAAAGCAATCAAATTGTTCACAATTTATATCTTGAACCACTTATCTTGCACTTCCAGCCCCTTTAATTTCTTATTTTTTTACCCTTCCTATTGCTTCTTTTAACCTAAGTTATCAATTTTATAAAATTGACTTTTATTCCCCATTTCTTCTAAATCAAGATTCGCTCTTTGGCTATGTTGCCAACAGCTACCCTAAAGAAATACTTTGTTTGCTTGAGCAATTTCTGCAGATTCACATAGGTGACACCCTGTTCTGGTTTGAGCCTAGATAATAACAGTTGAACACAGTAATTTTAGAAAGAATTGTCTAGTTAGTTATTGTCTTTCAAAGATATTTGTCTTTGTAGTCTTTCTTTTTTAGTTAAAGCTTTGTCATGGTAAGATATAATAAGCAGCACAATTTGGCAATAAACATAAGAACTAACTAATAATTAAACTCACTTATATGGTTTGTGAGGAAAGGGAAAAAAGAAGGAAGAGGTCAACTGGAATTAGTCCTAGGTTGGTCTTGGCAGTGATTGTTTGGATTTGAAAACTACAGAGTTGCTAGAACAATCAATGGTCTTTAAAATGTGTGGATGTACACGGAATTAATGTTAGATCAGTTTTCCTGTGTTACTATCTGGGAACATATGGGTTTAATTAGACTAGTATTAAAAGAGTTTGCACTTAGCCTATAATGACCATTGTGATGTAGTCTGGTATAGTTTATCTACTTTGAGAATCAGGGTACACTTTTTAAGCTTACTTCTCCATTCCCCACAGCCCAGATGCTGGCTTGGTCTGTTCCATTTTATCCACATGCAAGAATTACACAACTGTATTCTAGGTATTGCATAATGGAATTTAATTCCAAAGCTCAGAAAGAAATGAAGTATAACCAAATTCAAAATCTTAGGAAAATGTCTTCATGATTAATAATATTAATTTTCTGAAAGCAATTCAAAGTTTTATTTCCAGCACCAGACGTTTATTGAATGGATGAATGAATGCAATTTTAAAAAGGTTATGAGACAAGAGACAGGAATTGATAATGTGCATAATCTTTTTTCCTTGTAGATATAATTAACAGAAACATATTACATATTCCTGAAATCGACCATGCAAGAAACAATATAAAATTAAGACACCTTGGATTGCTGCTCATGTGAGAGGGTTGAAGGTGCATTGAAAATGACTTACCTCTTTGTTACAAATCTGATGGAGTAGTGGACAAAGCAGGAGATGCGGAGTTATGTAGTTCTTGGTCATTACTCTGGTAGTTCTATTATTAGTTGTGAGACTTTGGGGAAGTAATGATCTTTCATAGTCTCAGTTCCTTCATCTGAAAAATGGGAAAATTATTGTGAAAGAATAAATATTAAATGATTAACTGTACATCCTAGGAATATTGTAGCTACCTATAAAATATTCAGCTTCTCCTTCCCTTTCTAATAATTGAAATAATATATTAAAATAATATTCTCGTGAATAAAGATTATTTATTAGTTCCTCTGCTTAAATGCAGATATTGGTACAAAAAGCTAAACTCTCGAGAACAAATAGAAAAGAGAGAAAGAGGAAGCAAAGGAAGAAGAAGAAAGCTGTGTGGATAGGTAAAGCTTCATCCTACATTCTAGTCACATATCATGCCCAAATTTCAATCTATGTGGAAATACAAAGTATTGGAGAGGTAAAGTAGGTTAGATTGTCCTTTTTGAGTGTGTGATATTCATTCAGTCAACTTATTCAACTATTATTTGCCAATCATCTACAAAGTACCAGGCACTGTACAAAAGACTAATGATACACAAAGAAATTGGAAATTAATCCTCTCTGTCCTCACAAAGGTTATAATCTGGCAAGACAGATGCATCTGATTTCTGAAGATTCAGGTTAAAAAGGAGAGGAGCGCTGGCCATGGAGACGTATAACCAGAACCCCCAACTTAATTGGAAGGGACATTGGGGAAACCTGTGTGGAAGGGGTATTTGAGACCTAAGCATGAGTAGAATTTTCTAGGTCACAGGGTGGGCTGAGAGGCAGCATTGGGATAGTGTGCTAAGAGGAGTAATCATCTCTGCAAAGCCAATGGGAAAGGAGGAAGGTTAGTTTACACAGGGACGGGAGCAAAGCCGGCATGAACAAGACTGAGCCTGCAAAGGAGGCTTAAGGTGAGGCTGGAGGAAGTTCAGGGCTAAATTATATAGAGTCTTATCTGTTAGGTTAAATATTTCGGACTTTAGGATCATTATGAAGCCACTGAAAGATCTGAATCAGAGGAAGGCAACTGATTTCTGTTATAAGACAATCTTTTTCACTATAGTGGGAGCAATGGGTTTAAAGAGGGAAAGAATGCTTAAGCAGAAATGAAGTAGAAAACTGGTCGATTCTTGCAAGGTAGAGAGGAAGGTGGTCTGCATTCAGGTGGAGGCAGTGGAGATTAATATACATGGATATCTTAGGGAGATAGTAAAAAGTTAGCATCAACCACATTTTACCCTGCAGGCTAACCCTGCTTCAAAAGCCCTCCAAACCTCCTCTGCCCACTTTCTTACCTAGAGAAGCTTTATGCATCCTTTAAATTTAAACTCAAGTTCTAACAATATTATTTATCTTCAACAGGAAACGTTAGTAGCTTACTATTAGAGCACCTGGCAAATGTATCCTTTAAGGTAGTGGTTTCCAGCCCTTGGCTACGCATTAAAATCTTCTGGGAAACTTTAAAACACTTCCAATGTTTGTCTTCCACCCCAGACAGACTCTGAGGAGTAGGAACAGAGCAAGAATATTATTTAGAAGCTCCATAGGTGGTTGTAACTTATTCAGGAATGGGAACCAGCACTAAAAGCATTTGCCATACTAGCATTTTTAGTTGTTGTCCTCTCCACTATAGTGTAAGCTCATTGTGGGCAGGACTGTTGACTCCTTTTACATCTTGAGGGCTTACAACCACAGTGATACATATCTATATGCTGCTATGAATTTAAATAAATAAAACATGCTAATTGATTACTTTTAGTTAGCCGGGGCTTTGCTGCCTGTGAAGAGGAGTGGGAATAACTCAGGAAGACTATGAGGAGCCGAAACTAATAACTTGCTTCACAAAGATAAAAACAGACATTTACAATTATATTAGAAATAATAGCGTAAGAAGAGTGTAACTGTTGCCAAAATGTAAATGTTGTTCATGGCAATATGTTCTGATTTGGGTTCTGCCAAAATGGTCAAAACTCAGCCCTTATTTTAGGAGTTTCTGCCCATGGGCACTATAGAAAAAGAAAAACTTTGTAAACAATGTTTATATTCCAATAAATGCACATTGTTCTAAAGTACACCAACTAATTGGCTACTTTGACCTTAAAGTCCAATCTATTCCCAGGCATAGAGGTAGTCCCTAGACTAATGGGAGTAGAAGATGTACAGACTAATTTCCTTTTCCTATTCCCACTTCATCTAGTTTTAGGGGACAAGCAGAGCTTGATTTCTCTGCAAACCTTATAATATTACTGATTTTGGAATGACATTGCAGCTTGCCTATTACCACAATTCATGGGAATGGTTTCTGCTGGCTTGTAATATAGCACCTGTTCAGTTTTTAAAGAAGCCATTTGATTCCATCATAAAGTGACCATCCAATTCAACATGAAGCAGAATCAGCTTAAATGAAGGCCAGGACAAGGCCTGGAGGGACCCTTTCGATCCTGACTATAAAACTCTGGCCCCATAGGGAAGTGTCTGAACATCTGCACAGATTGGTACTGAATTCAATCAGCATTGTCATTTTTGTTCTCATGTTAACACAATGTATGCTATCAGAAAAGGATATACCTATTATGGAAGAAATAAAAGGACCAAATCAGGGACCTTAGCTATACCAGCCTTGCTGTCTGGGAGGGCAGATCTGGGCAGGGACTCGTAAAATGAGGGCTGAGTTTTGACCAAGGCAAAGCTATACTGTACCCAATGGAAGATGAAGCCTCTGGCCTAGGAGTTAGGGAGAACTAAAAGGTGAAGATGAAATGGGTTAGAGAGGGGTGGGGGAAAATTATAGAGCTGGGACCAAATCCAAAGCACAGAATCTGAGACAGAGGACAGGCAAGGGGCTGAGAGGGGAGTCTGAGGGCAGAGTCTTGAGAGATATCCTAAGGTGAAGATCCTTAGGGTGGGGAAACCTCTAGCAGGTTCTTACCCCTGCAACTGCAAATGAGAATAGTATTTTCCATAGTTCTAAAATAATTTCACGAAACTTCCGGGTCTAAAATCTCAATTGTCTCACCCAGTTAACATTGCCTTTTGGAAACTTAGGTCCAAATGTCTGGCCTACCTCGGTGGGACTTCATGGCATGATATTTGGGCACTAATCTCACTCTTGGTTTCTATGGTAGTTATCTATCATCATGTAACAAATTACCACATTTAGTGGCTTAGACAGACACACATTTATTATTTCATAGTTTCTGTGGGTCATAAGTCTAGACATGGCTTACCTGTTTCTACTGCTCAGGGTCTCACTAGCTGTAACGAAGCTGGCAGCCAGGCTGCATTCTCATCTGGAGGCTTTCCTGAGGACGAATCCACTTCCAAGCTCATTCAGGTTGTCCACAGGATTTATTCCCCGTGGTTGTAGGACTGAGGTCCTCAACTTCTATAGGCCACCTGGAGTTCCTTTGCCACACGGTTCTCTTCGTAGACAGTTTACACAACATGGTTGTTTGCTATTTCAGCCAGTAGGAGAATCTTTGCTGCATCTGATCTTTCTCTTTTCTTCTAAGGAATCACCTGATTAGGTCAGCCTTGTCCAATATAATCTTCCCAAGTTAAATCAGCTGGTTAGGAGCTTTGATTATGCCAGAAAAAAGTCCCTTCAGAGCAGCGCCTTCAGCGTTACTCTGCCACATATGGGAGAAGGTATGTACTCCACGGGCTGACAATCTTGGAGCCACTGTGGAATTCTTCCTACTGTATTTCCATTTTACGTTCTTAAAATTCTTAATTGACCTTTGCTTCATTTTCTTACTTAATTTTTTTAATTTTTTTTTTAGGGTAGATTCTAGTAATCTTAAAGTTTTGAAATCGTTGCACTTAGCAAAGCTATATATAAATCTTGATAATGATTTATATTAATTAAAAATTTTAAAGATGTTTACTCCAAGTTTTGTAGCTTACTTCCTGTTCCCAGAGTATTTTAAGTTACCCTGACACATTAATCTTTTTTTTTTTTATTATACTTTAAGTTTTAGGGTACATGTGCACAACGTGCAGGTTTGTTACATACTTATTTTAAATATATTTATCTTATTACCTTGCATGCATCTTTTAAAACTGCCTCAATTCTATTTAGGAACAGGAAAGATTATAAATGAACATATTGTAGTAATGTATTCTTTGTAGAAACATAAACTGCATTTCAAACTTGGGAAGATCTGAATCTATACAGATTCAAAAAGATCAAAAGGAAAAATATGAAAACTTTGATGTCAAGGAGCTTAAAATTTCACAGATAGAAGAAATGTGTGCACAGTTACATGAAAATATGACAGCACAAAAAGAGATGTATATGCCAAGTTTGGGAGAGGATCCTTTCTTTTTGAAGGAATTACAAAAGCTTTCATTTAAGAGGTGAAATTCAAGCTGGACCAGAATGGGTGGGTAGAATGTGTGTATATGTAGGAAAAGATATGGGAGGAACACTGTCCTAGAACAAAGGAAACACCCAGGTAAATTCACATTGAAGAGAAAGTCTCCAAAGTGTAAGGCAAAAGTTTTATTTCAACTTGGGTCTCTAGCGGGCCTGTGTACAAGAAATGGAAAAAAGATAGATCCAGATTAGGATTGACATAAATTGATAGTATAAGGAGTTCTCTTATTAACTTTTCAATAATTTGAGTCATGGAAAATTTCTGGAAATGGACAGGATAAGTGTAGGTGGTGGGTAGTATGTATACTGGAAGTGAGAGAGCCTGGAGACATGAAGGCTAACTAATGGGCATCAGCAGCAATCAATCACCAGATGTTCTGGTTACTATTGTTGCATAACATATTATCCCAAAATGTAGTGACTCAAAACAAAAATCATTTTATTATCTCTCATAGTTTATGCGAATCGGGAATTTGGAAAGGCTTGCTTGGGTGGTTCTAGCTGGGATCTACTCGGACTGCTGCCAGGAGGTAGTGGGAGCTGAACTGAGGGGAGCAGGACCAGCTGGGCCTCTCTCTCTCCCTCTCTCTCTACTCCCTTTCTCCTTATGGCCTCAGGGATTCAGCACGTAGTCTATCTGTACAGGGTAGATTGGGCAACTTCATAGAATGACAGCTTCAGAGCAATTGAATGTTTATATCATGGCTCAGGGCTCCAGAAAGAGGGTTTTAGTGAGTAAAATGGAATCTGTGTCAACCTTTCTAATCTAGCTTAAGATATTGTCTAGTGTAACTTTTGCTGCATTCTGTTGATTACAAGTGAATCCCAAACCTTTCCTGATTCAAAGGGAGGGAAATTAGACTCTAGGAGTGTGACAAAATTATGAAAGAACATAGAGAATGAAAGATTACATCACTGCCATCTTCAGACAATGCAATCTGCTACAAGAGGGAAGTCTGCTTTGACGGTGAAATGTAAAATCCGTATCAAAGAATACATGCATATTTTACTAACAAAAATAGAAAAGTCATGATAAGATCCATTTTTAAGGAGCTCAATATCTTCATGAACATCACATTTATGGTTGTTTGCTTGCTTACATTCCCAAGCCTTCCAGTACAATGAGGCATACACAGGTTTCTATGGCTAGGACTTAAAACAATGTTAACTGAATACATTTAAATATGAATTAATATATTCTCTTAAAGATAGACTATCTAGATGCAAATATCTAGAAAAAGGTATAACAACAAGATTCTAAAATTTAGGAGAGACACCAGGATTAGAGATTTAGCTTTGGGAATCATTCTCACAGAGTGTCTTTGACCTTGCACAAGATGGCCAGTTCTCTTGTATGGGGAATGTTTAAATCAAGTTATCTGCATGAATGTGATTCAATTGATAGTCATTTTTTGTCTAGTTATGAGGATTATCTCTGCTCCAGTTAACTTATTTTTTTTTTTTCTGTCAAAAGTCACAGTGATTCTCTAAGAGGCTATGTTAATGTCTAGTGAGAAGCCTAACTCAGGCTCAAGCCCAGCTCCTCTTCATTCAGTCACCCTTTGAGGACAAAGAGGTAGCCATTTCATTGCTGCTGCCATACAAAGTAGGTTTTGGAAAAGAGCAAGCTTTATCCCCTACCCTGGCCCTGATAGATATTGTCTATGTGACCTTGGCCTGGTTATTTAATCTTTATGAAGCTGTGTTCTCACCTGTAAAATTGAGAAAATAATACCTGGCAGAAATTATATGAGATTGTGAATATTAAATGTAGCACTGTACTTGGTACATAGAAGTTAATCAATAAATAAGAGTGCAATTTTCTGGCACAGTCAGACTGTTAGGATGAAAGGGGAAAAACCACAAAATGGTTGATCTGAATATTTGGGCCATTGCAGCAGTGATATCTTGACAACTATGAGTTCATTCCTGAATTATGAAGCCTTGCCAAAAATACAAAGACATTTTCCAGATTTTACATTGAAATATTAGATTTCATGCCTGTGAGTAGCTACTACCCAAGTAAAATATTAAGTGACTTTAAGAAAATGGGGTGAGCATTTTGCTTTACTGAAGTTAATGCAGATCTGTAAAATAATTGATATAATCATTGATTATATAATTATTTTGATCCCTCAAAATTAAGGTAGAAATTTTTTAAGGGCTTTCTTTGGGTTTTAGCTCATCTTTAGTCCCTCATGATAAAGGTTATATGTACAGACTATTACATCATGTTCTCTTGTAATCTGATGCTGAGAGGGACTTAGGAAGCTTTTTGCGTCCACTTAAAAATAAAATGCTACTGTTTTCTTGCTATGTCTTGAGTCCCTTGATTAATATGAAGTGCTTTCACTGGTATAAATTCATTTCCCAGGCAGCTTTCATAAAACATCAATTTGTAGAAAATTCACCTTAAAAAAAAAACAGTTAAATAGTGCATTCTGCTCCTAAGCAAACTCAGAATATTAATTTGAAGTCGTAGGCCTTAGTTTACTCATTTAAAAAAGTTATTGAAGTATTTGATCTTTAAAAAGTTATGCTTTCTATTGTTCTAAGACTCTAATTTACTAGGAAACAAAGTTATAAGCAATAACATTTTCTTCCACTAAATAGACGCACAAATAAATTGAGGAGCGACATATTGCCTTCCAATTATGCCTGAATAATGCCTCAAATGGTATTACCCTGAGGCATATTTCTTCTGGTTTGCTGGGCCGGGCACCGCTTTATTCTTTTTCTGCTTCTCCTGTTCCTACATTTCCTAGCTCCTTGAAGCTAGATTCACTGCAAGTTTCATTGATCACTCAGACCAAGCTTATTTACAGCCAGATCTAGAAGCAACCTGCTCCCATCCTACGTTTGTCTTATTGAGGCATGGAATAAAATATTTAGCATGAAAAATAAATACAAAATTACAAGCTTACAAAGCTGATAAAAGCCACAAACCACACAATTCAAGTCTAATGAAATTATTGTTATACTAGTTAACTACCTGACAGGAAATTTTTACAACAAAATTTTTTTTGTACATTATTTGGCTCTCTCTATATATTTTTTTTTTCTGTTTTCAATGTTTTTTTTTTAAATTATACTTTAAGTTTTAGGGTACATGTGCACATTGTGCAGGTTAGTTACATATGTTTTTTGAATAACTATTCACAATAATATTGTGATACCATTTCTGTAGATAATAGAGAATTCAGTCTTTCCATAATTGAGTGAAATCTGTGTTTATTATTAATCATTTGGAAACATTTATTTCTTCATGGCTTATTATTAGTAATATACATATTTAGGATTATTGTCAAGTTTTAAAAACATTTATTCAGATATAGTCTCTGGCCATTTATCTTTGTGTCAGAATTTCAAGTACACTGGCCTGAAATGATAAGAATATTTCAAGAAGCCAAACCTACATGCGGCTATGAACCACTTCAGGGTAGAGACTGAAACCTGCATACTCCTCTCACTAAATCCTAATTAAATGTATACCTAACTTAACTTCCTTTTGGCAGGGTTACAAAATTACTCACAGTTTACTCCAAAGCCATTGGATATGAGTGACTTATAAAGAGGAAGGGGCATTACAAAGAGATAGTGGTCCCATCTGCAGAAACATCTTACTCTGGCAAATTTCACTAAACAACATGACAATGTGAACACCTTGCTTGGGCTCTCCAAGGGCATTGAAAGAAAAATCATGAACGTGAGGGTTCCTGAAGCAAAAGCTCAGTTAGTGTCATGGTAAAATTACCTCTGTTCCACCTTTTAGCTTTGACCAGGTAACTACTGATCCCTGAAAAAGTCCCCTGCTAGGACAGGAACTATTCCCAGAGGCTCAGAACAGAGCCTGGAGCCTGGGTACTGATTTTGTTTTTGTCATTCCTACTGCTTAGCCTAATTAGTCCCATATCTCAGCCAGCTGCTTTGGGGTCTCACCTCATAAACACAGATTCCCAAAACTGCACAATGAAATAACAGTCAAATTGACACACAGCAGCAGCTCCCTAGATGTCTACTTTCCTCCTTCTTGTTACGTTGTGCTTAATTTGTAAATCCTACTTGTGTCTGTATGATCATTTGGTTTTCTATATGGAGGCTATGCCAGCTTCCCAGGTGGGTTCTGGTCCCTTGTTAATCCCATGTTGTCAACACACTTTAAGTTGGAAACTAATAGTTGGAAAACTTCTGGATTAAAATTAATTTTAGTATTTCCAAAGCTAATTGACTTGTAATTCTCTCCACACATGATCAAAGGACATAATATTAGAAGTATATATATTACGTTGGTGCAAAAGTAATTGTGGTTTTGCAATTATTTTTGGACCGACTTAATATCTACATTAGTCTGTAGGCAATCACACAGGAGACTGTAGCCAGCATCCTACTTCCTGTAACGATGCTCCTGGCAGACAGCATTAATCAAACATTGCTCTTCTCCCAAGTGATCCTAAATGCAGGTTTAAAAGTGTAGCTCTTCAATTATATGCTTACTAATACCTTGAGGATAATAGTCTATATTCTAGGGAAGTTCAGAACAGTTTAAATTTTATCTTAATAATTTCATTTTGTAGTATGCATCTTCATCAGTATTATATAAATACTGTTCAGTATTATATAAATACGTGTTCAATGAGGAAACTGATCTTTTCAGAAGCTACAATAGTAAAAGACATATATGTACTCGTTCTCTATAAACAGCATTTCTTATCTGACATATAAACCAGGATTCTAAGCCAGGTCTTACTCCAGACTCAGTATATATCTGAGGCATTTCTTCTCTCAGTGCACATCTTCTTCCCTTCTCCTCTTCCCAGATTGCTTTGGAAAAATCACTCAATATCTCTATCTTTCCACATCTGTCTGTCTGTCCTATCTATCTATCTATCTATCTATCTATCTATCTATCTATCTATCTATCTATGTATGTATCTATCTGTCCTTACCTAATCTATCTATCTATCTATGTACCTATCTATCTATTGATTCTCATTATCATTATTTGTGGTAGTTATATCCTATAAACTCACTGCAAACATTGAATTAGTGAATACTAAACTATTGATCCTAGGGGAAATACAACATTAGGGTCCTGCAAGCCTCTAGTCATAACATGTTCATCAAATAATAAATATATAATTTTATGTGTGTTTATGTTTAAAGGTACTTTATTGTGTGTGTGTGTATATATATATATATATACATATACATATATTATTGATGTATTAATATTGAACTCATGGCCAACAGTGCTAGAACTCATTCCTGAATGAAGTTTATCTCACACATGTATTTTATTTTATTTTATTTATCTTTTCTTGAGACAGAGTCTTGCTCTGTCACCCAGGCTGGAGTGTAGTGGCAGGCGCAGCTCACTGCAACTTCTGCCTCTTGGATTCAAGCAATTCTCCTGCCTCAGCCTCCCAAGTAGCTGGGCAACAGGCATGTGCCATCACTCCCAGCTAATTTTTTTGTGCTTTTAGTAGAGACAGAGTTTCACCATGTTGGCCAGGCTGGTCTCGAACTCCTGACCCCAGGTAATCTGCCTGCCTTGGCTTCCCAAAGTGCTGGGATTACAGGTGTGAGCCACTGAGCCTGGCCTCACATATGTTTTGTTGTTGTTGTTGTTGAGACAGAGTCTCGCTCTGTCACCCAGGCTGGAGTGCACTGGTGCAATCTTGACTCACTGCAACCTTTACCTCCTGGGTTCAAGTGATTCTCATGCCTAGCCTACCAAGTAGCTGAGATTACAGGCACCCGCCATCATGCCTGGCTAATTTTTGTATTTTTAGTAGAGATTGGGTTTCATCATGTTGGCCAGGCTGGTCTTGAGCTCCTGACCTCAGGTGATCCACCCACCTCAGCCTCCTAAGGTACTGGGATTACAGGCATGAGCTACCATTCCTGGCCATAAGTATTTCTTAGTTCAGAACAGGTTCCACAAATTTCTCTCTTTTCTAAATTTCTAAAATGTTACTGTCTTATTCATCTAGTTATTAACATACTTGATTAGTAATTTCTCCTTTCATGTTCATTTTTCTCAGCTTAATCATCTCCATCCCCATCATCTGCACCATCATTGCCATTAACATATACTAAGACTTTTCTGTGTTTTACATGCATTACACCACTGAATTTTTACAACACTGTTTTTTGAAGTAGGTTGAAGTGATATTTAAAATATTTAACAACTTATCCATCATGAACATTGACCTTGATGAATAGATGCTGGCAATAAACAACCGTTATAATGATAATGATGGGCACTAGTGGAATATCTGCCAGAAGGTCATTACAATTATCATTTTAATTTTGTAGATCTGTTCCTGGAAAAAAAATCCAGAGTGATTAGTCTGAATCTGACAGAAGAATGTGAAAATAGACACATAAATGAGTACAGCGCGGTTCTCACTCCCATGGAGAATATACACTAGTTGAGAGGACGTAAATAAAAACTAGGTCCCTTATTTTTTCTTATTTCCAGAACTTGGTATAATGATGTCTGAATATTAAATAATGAAAAATCTTTTTGATTATAGTAATGATAATGACAGCATTGTTAGGCATTAGGCAGGTCAAAAAGCAGCCAGTTTCCATCTTAATAAGTGTTTTAAAAATGCACGTCTGACCCTGATATCTGCTGTACATCTATAAAAATAAAAAAAGAGAGAACAGTAAAGAGAAAGATCCAATGAATGGTGCGATTTGTTTTTTGTTTAGGTGGCTCCAATCTCTGATAAAGTAGCAAAAAGTGGAAATTGTATTAGAAAGAGCATGAAACCTTATTTTTCCAAATGGATTCTATTTACCATCCACATTATTAGATAGAACTACCTGCTGGGAAATAGTATTACTTCTTCAGCCTCTATTCACATTTGTTAAAATAATGATGCCATCTCAAATATTTATGTAAACCTGCTAGCTCATTTTTGAAATATTGACATAAATATTCATTAAATATTATTAGTAGGGATCTTTATTCTGATCCAAACAGAAGTGCTTGAAGTATTAATTAGGTGTTCAAAACCTAGTTAAACTAAATTAAAAATCCATTCCAAATTAAAACCTAGAGGTACTAAAAATATTGTGGAAGCAAACATGGTTGTGGAAATAGGACAGTGAGCTGCTTTCCAGGGCAGCGGCTTCAATGGAACGGATGTATTGTAGGGGGTGCATCTTCATTTATTTCTACATTGAATCGAGTTTCTTCCATCACAGAAACCTTATTATGCTAGGCTTGATGCTAGGCACTTCTAATCCTATATCTCATGTTCTATTTGTTTCCCTGCTCCTCCCTGAAATGTCCACTGTTCAGGACGGTGGTGACTGCAGATATGGTATGTTAGTCTCAACTTATGAATGTGGTTGTAACATCACAGAGCATGCTATATTTTAGAAAGATTTTCTACTCTTCTTCCTATTTGGAGAAGAAAGGGTCTATCTCAGCCCTGAGTGGCAGAGATCCTAGTATTTGGAATGAGAAGATATTAATTCAAGTCCGGACTTGGCAATTTATTAGCTCTCGAACAAAGTATTCATTTGAACTTTAGTTTATTTAACTGCTAAGTTGAGAAAGCAGTCCAATTTGTTTAGTGACATTTCAGAGGTGTTATGATGATGGAATGACATGTAATGTAATGCATGAAATGTAAAGGTGGATAAATTTATATCATTATGTAAATTGCATTATTATGTTGTTAAGTACAATGATTACATGTTATTCAATCACCTATAAACTCATTTAATTTTTATATATCTCTGAAGTAGGCATTATCACTCTTGTTCTGGAGATAATGGAAAGTGAAACTCAGATGAATCAATACAATTGTTCAAAGGTAGCAATAGAGCTATGGCTTGATATCAGATTTTTTAAATTGTACTTTAAGTTCTGGGGTACATGTGCAGAACGTGCAGGTTTGTTACATAGGTATACACATGCGATGGTGGTTTGCTGCACCTATCAACCCGTCATCTACATTAGGTATTTCTCCTAATGCCATCCCTCCCCTAGCCCCCCACCCCCTGACAGACTCCGGTGTGTGATGTTCCCCTCCTTGTGTCCAGGTGTTCTCATTGTTCAACTCCTACTTATGAGTGAGAACATGCAGTGTTTGGTTTTCTGTTCCTGTGTTCCTTTGCTGAGACTGATGGATTCCAGCTTCATCCATGTCCCTGCAAAGGGCATGAGCTCATCCATTTTTATGGCTGCTTAGCATTCCATAGTGTATATGTGCCACATTTTCTTAATCCAGTCTATCATTGATGGACATTTGGGTTGGTTCCAAGATTTTGCTATTGTGAACGGTGCTGCAATAAACATACGTGTACATGTGACTTTATAGTAGAATGATTTATAATCTTTTGGGCATGTACCTAGTAAAGGGATTGCTGGGTCAAATGGTATTTCTGGTTCTAGATCCTTGAGGAATCACCACACTGCCTTCCACAGTGAACGAATTTTTAATACCCAAATCAGTTCCACTGCACTACAGATGTGTGCTAGGCAAGGCACACTTGACCAAGGCATTTATAATCAAGTTAAGGGGCAGAAAGGCTGGTAGGTGGCGGGAGGCAGAGGCTATGCCAGTGAGACTTAAAGCCTTAGCATCAGCTTTGCTTTAATGTAAGTTAATTTATAAAAATCATACAATATGAAAAAATGTCATCTAAAGTTTGATAATATATTTGGTCTCAGAAGACTTTAGAAGAGGATACATGAGGGTATTTAAGAGGGTACTTTTCTGTTTTTCCTTTTTTCCCTTTCCTCCCTTCTTTTTATTGATGCATAATAGATATCCAGAGTTTTGGGACACATGCCATAATTTAATATATTCATATGATTTGTAAAGATCAGATCAGTGTACTTGGGAGCCTGTATAACCATCGCTGCTATGTTATACTCCTTTGTACATATCACACCACCATGGGGCTATGGCACTCAAATTTATTTCATTGTTGTGTACTAGTCCATCTATTCTCCTCTGAGGAAGGAAGATTCTTTCCTCCAAGTAGATCCTAGGTATTTTTTCCCAGATCTGAATACGGATGGTGAGTACAACATGAAAGGGTAGTTGTATTAGTCTTCTATTGTTGCTCTAACAAATTATCACATTCTTAGTGGCTTATAGCAATGCAGACTTATTTACTTTTTTAAAATTTAATTACAGTTCTGAAGGTTAGAAGTTTAAAATTGTTCTCACTAGTCTAAAGATGTGGTGTTAGCAGGGCTGATTCCCCTTGGAGGTCCTAGGAAAGAATCCATTGCCTTGTCATTTCCACCTTCTAGAGACCAGCGACATCCCTTGGGTCACAGTCCCTTCCTTCATCTTCAAAGCCAGCAACATAGCAGCTTCACATCTCCTCCCTTCTTTCCCATTACTTCGACTTTCATTTTGCCTTCCCTGCCTTTGACTTTGTCTCCTTTTTATAAAAATCCCTTGTGATTATATCATTAGGCCAATGTAGAAAATCCAGACTAACCTCCCCTCCCCATCTCAAAATACTTAATCACAGCTACAAAGTTTCTTTTGCCATATAAGGTATCATTTTTGTAGGTCCTGATCATTAGGATTTAATATTTTTGGGGGACAGGGCATTATTCATCCCACTATAATACAGTCATGTGTTGCATAAAGACATTTCATTACTGACAAACTGCATATTTGACAGTAGTCCCATACGAGCATATTACTATAGTTTACCTTTTCTATGTTAAATACATGAATACTTACCATTATGTTACAATTACCTACAGTATTCAGTGCAGTAACATGCTGTCTATGTTGGTTGCCTAGGAGCAATAGGTTATACCATGTAGCCTAGGTATATAGTAGGCAACACCATCTAGGTTTGTGTAAGTACACTTTATGATGTTAACACAATGATTTAATTATCTAATAATGCATTTATCAGAATGTAGCCCCATCATTAAGTGACACATGACTGTAGTTGATTTTTATTTTGAAATTATTTTCTATTTGTTAGTAGAATTTATGTTCCAACCAGATAACAATGTAAAATATCATGAGTTAATTATATTCCTTTTATTACTACCAGTGAAAAGAAGACACAGGGTTAGGTCTTTTTAAAGGTAAAAGGCAAGCCTCTGTTCTGTGGGTTCACAGTTTGAAAAAAATCTATTTTTGCTATTTGAGATACCATGTAGACAGTGATGGGTTCAATATAGTCATAACAGTCATGATGAGTTGTGTTCTATTAATGAGTTTTGAGCTTATTAAATTTATCTTTTCTAAATATGCTATGAAATTAGAGTTTTCATTTTTCACCATAGACTCCAAGTATCATGGATGATATAAAATTAACCACTCTAATGAATAAACAGCATGTTTTTTTTAACAAAATTATGATCAAAATACACTAGACTTTTTAAGCCTCCCTCAGAAGAGTGAAGGATTAAAGACAAGTTCAGAATTGTTAATCTATTTGTGTTTTAATAAGAGAAAGAGACAATAGAACTTAACATAATAGTGATAATCACTTTATAACTGTGCAATGCTTTATATTTTTAAATAATTCATTGTCCTTTATTTTATTTAATCCTCAGGTATAGCACATATTTTCAATTATGGTAAGGTTGTTTTGAGTAAGAAAAAAATAAGCATAATCTAATTTTCAAGGTGCGTTGGGAACACATTTTTCCACTAGAATTTGTAATACTACAGGGTAATATTTTTAAGCCTTAATTTTCTAGCTTGTCCTTTTATTTCTGACAGTGAAAAACTTAATGTATCTTCTAAAATAGCAGCACTCATTCTTCCCTTCCCTCTGGACTTTGGGTGGAGAGAATGACAGTGCAGGAATTCACATGGAATTCTGCCGACCTAGAGAAAAGGTGCTCCTTTATCAAAAAAAGACATTTCTTTCCTGGAATTTTTCTAACTCACAGTCTGAGATGCCCACATTTCCTAACTCATGTCATTTCCCCTTAGGTCTTCAACTGTGATTTCTGTGTGCAGTTATCCTTCATGAACATTGGGCTGTTTTATCTATATTACTCCTTTCCTAAATTCATCATCTTCAACTGCAAACAAGCTCTTACCATTGGCAAAAAAATTGCTTATGTTGGGAGGCTGAGGCAAGCGGATCACCTGAGATCAGGAGTTCGGGACCATACTGGGTAACATGGTGAAACCCCATCTCTACTAAAAATACAAAAATTAGCCAGGCGTGGTGGCAAGTGCCCGTAATCCCAGCTACTTGGGAGGCTGAGGCAGGAGAATCACTTAAACCTGGGAGGGGGAGGCTGCAGTGAGCTGAGATCACATCATTGCACTCCAGCCTGGGCGACAAGAGTGAGACTGCATCTTAAAAAAAAAAAAAAAAAAAAAAAAAAAAATTGTTGATGTTGCTCTAGTCATCACCCTTCACATTTTACAGCAACGACAAAATCTCTAGAACTTTCTTCCAAACACTGACCATTTGTCAGCATACATTTTCCTTAAAAAATGGGAGCCATCAGTTGCAAATCTTCCACAGTGAACCCAGGCACAACTGCTTCTTACTATCCATCTTTAGTCCTTCTACTTATAAACCATGCTTCCTTATTTTATTTTATTTTATTTATTTAGTTAGTTAGTTAGACAGAGTCTCACTCTGTCTCCCAGCTGGAGTATAGTGGCTTGATCTCAGCTCACTGCAACCTCTGCCTCCCAAGTTCAAGTGATTTTCCTGCCTCAGCATGCCAAGTAGCTGGGATTACAGGCGCCCGCCACCATGTCCGGCTAATTTTTGTATTTTTATTAGAGACAGGGTTTCACCATGTTGGCCAGGCTGGTCTCGACTCCTGACCTCAGGTAATCTGCCCACCTAGGCCTCCGAAAGTGCTGGGATTACAGGCGTGAGCCACCGCGCCCAGCCCCATGCTTCCTTATTTCTAGGCAATATTGTACTATTGATATTTTGTCTTTTTTCAGTGTGGTCATCATATTCCCATTACTTCCTTGTTCCTTATTATTTGGGTAAGTCAAGCCTCAACCATCTTAAAACCTAACAAAATAAAACATAACCAGAATGGAGAATAATAACAGGTACTCAGAAGTCAGAAAATCTAAGTTTATATCCAGGTTCCACAATTGGGCAATTGAACTGACCTTGACAATTTGCTGAGCCTATTTGTGCCTCTGTTTCCTCTTCTGTAAAATCAAATAATTATAGTATACTTTATAAGGAGTTTGAAAAAGATTAAATGGAATAACATATATAATGGGCATGTAATAGTGCCTGGCATGTAGGTAACACTCAGCAAGTTAGTTGTAGTTATTATTCTTATTATCCAGCACATAGTAAACTGTCGGTAAACGTTTGTCATGCTGTTGTCATCCTCCCGTGACCCAAATGGCCTCACACAGTCATAGTCATTTGGAAGTTAAAGTCTATCCATCCTCCCCTTTAATGGCTTCATATTGTCCATGAGATAAAGTTTCTGCTTGATCTGACACCTCACTACATTTCAACCTCATCCCATACCACTCTATGCACTTGGTCTCTATGCTCTGGTGATACTGAAGCTCATTTCAGCAGCTCATTTTAATATTTCTCAGGCATTTGAACAACAGTGGAGTAAGCACTCATTGCATGCAAGCTATTACTTGCAGTTTACTATTATTATTATTAGCAGGCTTAGCCACCTCACTCAGGTCCTCCCCATCAAACCCTTCTGTCTCTCAGAATGTGCAGGGTTAACTTTAAGATGATTTTAACATCTGATAGGCTCTCCTGCTGAAAAAGTCCTTTTATTTTATTTTTAAAAAATTAAAAGGGAAGCAATAAATGATGGTTCTTCAAGGAAATACATGTTCTCTTGCATATTTCTGGCTTTTCTTATTGCCCCTATGCCTGGAACACCCTTCTCTCCCTCATTTGCCTGATATATTGAATTATTACTTATCCCTTAAGGACTTGGCTTAGGTGTAAACTCCACCTGGAAACCTCTCTTTTCTCTCAATGGCTCTGAGATATCCCTCTTAGCGTACCTGTAACACACTGTTTAGCCCTGCCAAAGCATATATCATATCATATTGCCATCTGGATGTTTCCCTTACTAGACTTTCAGCACACTGGGGGCGGGG
Source organism: Pan paniscus (assembly GCF_029289425.2). Taxonomy (NCBI): domain Eukaryota; kingdom Metazoa; phylum Chordata; class Mammalia; order Primates; family Hominidae; genus Pan; species Pan paniscus. The sequence goes on from NC_073258.2 coordinate 105,100,368, forward strand.
AGGGGAATGCACGTGAGTCTTTCTTATCTTTGCACCCCTTGCCTGTGACACTCTTCTAGCCCAAAAGAGGCTGAGTATAGAACAAGGACAAAAAGAAAACAAATATTCTTCAATTTGCAAAGTTTTCATCCTCCTCTTACTGTGAATCAGCCTGTTTTTGACAGAGTCTCTTAGTGGCTTCCAAGCATTCCCATCAAATAAAATTCCCATTAGGGCACTCAGCGGTGTTCATGAAGGTTACTCCTGAATTCTCAGAACTTAGAAGTGGTAAAAAGTTTATGTTCCCAAGAGTAGCCTATGCTTTCTTTCCAGTGTAATAATCTCACTTTGTGGTTTGCCACTGGGGATTTTAAGTTGTCATGCGAATTCTTCATTCTCTTTTTTTCCTGCTTTAAGGCTCATAAGGACACCTATTTGCTGGGGAACATGAAATTGGGTAGAGTATAATTGCTTTCTCATTCTGTCAGATTCTCTCTAGGACCTTAAAACAAATCTATAATATTAACCTGAGGTGGAGAAAAGAAGCAATTATTCTGATAGTCCAGCCTAAGAAAGTGCAGTGGAAAACAAAGCCAGGTGTGAATTTTGAATTAACTCGAATTCCACTGCAGAGCTCAAAATAAGCAATAAGAAAGTGAAGTTTCCTGAGTGTATTGCTGTAGCTCCTATCTATTCTAACATTAATTAAGAAAATCTAGTCCTATGATGGCCTGAAAGATTGAATTATATTTGGGAAGCCAAAAATACCTTTCTCTTTTCCCTTCTCCTCTCCTCCTTCTCCTTTTTTTCATTATTTTTTCTTTTTTTCTGTCTTCTCTTTAAATATAGAAATCCCAAGAAAACCCTGGAAAAGGCCCATTAAACTAATAAAATATGACCATGGAGTATTATAAATTGTAACCAATGATTATCCCCTCATCCACTTCGTGCAAAGATTCCTGCAGGCATCAATTAGATAATGAGGCCACTGTAATGTTTGGCCAGTTCTGACTTTGACAGACTCTACTGGGGAGTTGAAAAAATAATGTATATATTTTAAACTTAAACGTTATTTTCAGTTAAAACTGATGGTAATGATGATCTAGTGAAGGAAGGCTTTGTGTGTGTGTATGGCAATTCTCTTTTGGGCTTAGAGTTGTGTCAAAGAAACCAGAAAAAGAAAATGACAATGAAGCTCCCAGGATAAAGGAATAAAATATTTTTTACATCTTGCAACAAATGAGAGCCCAGAACATGTGGCTGTGAAACTGTACTTGCTGAAGAATGAGCTCATTTTTTATTGATGGTGAACTCTGAGCTGTCTTTTAAGGGAGCTGGTTGCAGAACTTCTTTCCCATCATCTTCTTGTCCTAGATTATTGACGCTGTAATCTTTTCACTAGGAAACATTAATTTTGAACTAAGGCTAAACATTACTTATAGTTAAAAGTAAATTTTAAGCTTTACATCAATAATTCTTTAAAAATTATTGGGTAGAATTTGATTTTGCTCAGAAATCTGTTTTGTTTTTGGGTTATTTTTAATACCACTATTCATGGGCACTTGTTTATATATTAGTTTTTGCTAAGAGTGGGGCTAAATTCTAACATTCAATGGGCTAATTAAATAAGTTACATAATAATTTTTATATGTATGATGTTGAAAATGAAGTTAATTTAATATCTAATATATTGTTAGCCTATTGTTTCAAATTATCTAAAACTGTTTTCCAATATATGCATTAATAAAACATTTTATTCTATATTAGATTCTTAATTTCAAAAAAGCTAGAGTGATTATAATTTATTATTAAAAACTTAAGCAGTATGCTGCTTTAGGAATAAATAGGCTTGCGTGCAAATACCTGGGTGTTAACCCAGCTATGCCCTGTCACTAGTAACAAGTAACTTTGCTTTTAGAACCTTATTTTTCTTACTGTAAAATGGAAATAATACCTTCCAAACTTCAGCCTGTTTCACAACATGTGGTAACAACCAAATGCAGTCACGTGTAATAAACGCATGTTTGCATGGGTTTTTTTAAAAATAAATAACCCCATAATTATATAATAAAGATAAAACATAGAAGACCCTTATTTGGTTCAAATAATTTTGGTTATATTTTCAGGAAACAAAGTTAAACGAATCTGTAACAATTTAAGATCCTAAAACATGGCCAGGGAGGCTACCTGATATCCCAGAATTTTGAATCAGCGGCTGGTTCAATTTAATATAGTATATTTTAGGGAGAGATTATTTGTTCTTGATTTTATACCAGACACTAAAGAGATTACAATTCCTTTGCTCAAGAAGTTTACAACATTGGTGTTGCTGCAGAATGGTTTGTTTCCGTAAAACAATAAGAAAATCATGTAAGAAGATAAAAATGTAATAATATGCATATAATAACTGGTTTAAAATCAAACAGCCTCATGGTTTACTTTCTGCTCGCACCTATACTTCAGTAAATACAAGTCAAGCAAATACGAAAAATTGAATAGTAGCGGAAAGCTTTAGTAAAAGTCGCCTGTAGAATATCAGAGGAGATTTAATTAACCACTATTAGTAAAAGTTCTAGAAACCTTTCATTATCCATTCCTTTTTCAATTTCTCAGAATTTCCCTAATTACCCTCCTTCACTCTCAAACTTGTCAACCTAAAGAATTCTCTTCTGGCTTTTTGTGTGTGGGGTGGGGGGTGGGGGGTGGGGGGTGTCTCTAACTCTAACATTTTTATTATGAGCATTCATTTAGCATCTGTGGCTTCTTTGGTTTATTTTCCCCTTTTTCATTCTCTCTCTCTCTCCCTCCCTCCCTCCGTCCCTAGTCCCTCACTTCTTCGCTCCCTCTCTCTCCTTCTCTGGCAATTTCTTGCTGAATCAAATTGCTAGTGAACATACAAATGTTCTCAATGTTTTCTTGTGGATTCCTGAAGTTTTATAACTCTTTCATGATGGAATTAACTTATGGAAAATTTAAACTGAAGTGGCTGTATGATATTCCCCCCTGCCCTGCCCCACAAACTGCCATGAGTCACTGTGATTAACCTCCTGTCTGATAAATTTGGAATTGCCTTGGTACAAGTACAAGGATAAATGAGGATACAATCAGATTTAATCAAGTTATAAAGTCTTCTTAAATGGTTCTCTAAATGTGACTGGTGATAAATCAAATTATTCTGAAAAATGAAGATAAAAAACAGTCTCTGGAACTATGTTTACTACCTAAAGCAGATATCTTTGTCCAATTCAGTGTAGAATCTTGTAAGAAAAGCCACAGAGTATTTCATGTCCCATTGGTATTTGTTTCTAAATTTGCTCCATAAAAATATTAACATTCTCTTTGCAATAAAAATGTGCTGTATTTAAATAGTGAGACTAAGGAAACAATTTGGCTTACTCCCATAAGTGTAATAAAACTATAAAATGTCTCTTTTTCTCTTTTACTTACATGCATGAACCAGGCTTAAATTATTTTAAGCTACCTAATATATTCAGCATTCTGAGTGATTTTTTTCTTCACTTCTAAGGACATGAAATGAAAACGCACAAATGTTATATATATTTGATGATAGGAAATAAGATAAGTGGACACTGGTTTATGCTGGTAATGGAAGTAAAATGCATACAGAATTTTTAAATAGAAATTTGGTTGCCTGTGTCAAGAACAGTAAAATAATTCAATTTTTGCTTAGAGATGTAGAATCTGGAAGGAGGCTCATTCCTACTGGTTTAAGCTAAATTCAGTCCTCCTCAAATTTACATGTTAATTTCCTCATCCCCACTACCTCAAAATGTGACTGGATTTGGAGATAAGGCCTTTAAAGATGTGATTAAGTTAAAATGAGTTTGTACAGGTTGGCCCTAATCCAGTCTCACTGGTCTTATAAGAAGAAGAAATTTGGGTGCATAGAGAGACCACCAGAAAAGTGAGCCTGCCCAGAGATAACAGAAAAGTGAGCGCACAGAGAAAAAGCCACGTAAGGACACAAGGAGAAGGTCACCATCTGCAAGCCAACAAGAGAGGCCCCCAAAGAGGCCTGCCCACACCTAGACCTTAGACTTCCCACCTACAGATTTGTGAGAAAATACATTTCGGTTGTTTAAGCCACTCAGTCTGTGATATTTTGTGTGGCAGCTCTAGCAAATAAATACACTCACCCTTCAAATAAAAAAGCAAAACCTAACAGACAAGAAAGCAAAAGAAACTACAAATTCATGAGTATTTTTAAATCCACCAGAGATCTAAGATCATAGGCCGAACAATTTGATAAAAATGAAAGAAAAAAAAAGTATCTGTGAGCACTACCTTACGTGGTATATACAAAACCAGTAAGAACAATTGGAATTTCAAATAAAAAAACTTTCATTTACAATAACAGCAAAACAAATGAAATACTTCAGTGTAGTATTCTAACATATTATGTGCATAATCTAACAAATTATGTGCAAGATGTGTACGCTAACCTTGTGAATGATCTAAGCATTCAGTTAAAAACAGAGACTGTTACTGAACAAAAAGCAAGACCCAGTGATGTGTTATCTATACAAAGTCCACTTTAAATATAAATACATATATAGGTTAAAAGTAACAAGATATAAAAAACATGTACCATGCAACCACTAACCAATAAAAGCCAAAGTCATACAGTCATATCAGACAAAGACTTCTGAACTAGGAATTTTGTGATGGTTAATACTGAGTGTCAACTTGATTGGACTGAAGGATGCAAAGTATTGATCCTAAGTGTGTCTGTGAGGGTGTTGCCAAAGGAGATTAGCATTTGAGTTAGTGGGCTGGGAAAGGCAGACCCACCCTTATTCTGGGTGAGCACCATCTAATCAGCTGCCAGCACAGCCAGGATACAAAGCAGGCAGAAAAACGTGAAAAGGCTAGACTGGCTTAGCCTCCTAGCCTACATCTTTCTCCTGTATTGGATGCTTCCTGCCCTGGAACATCAGACTCCAAGTTCTTCAACTTTGTGACTCAGACTGGCTTCCTTGCGTCTCAGCTTGCAGACAGCTTATTGTGGCACCTTGTGATCATGTGAGTTAATACTCCTTAATAAACTCTCCTTTATATATACATCTATCTTGTTAGTTCTGTCCTCCTACAGAACTCTGACTAATACAAATGTTATCAGAGGTAAAAAAGGATAATACATGATAATGAAGGTGTCAGTTCTCCAAGAAGGCTTAATAGTCCTAAATGTGTATGAACCGAACAACAGAGCTTCAAAATACACAAAGCAAAAAGTGGAAAGGAAAATCAACACATCCAAAAGTATAGAGACTCTTCTCCTACTATTAATAATCAATATACTAAGCAGAATGAAAATCAGTAAGGTTATAGAAGATCTGAACAACACTATCAACCACTTTAACAAATTGACATTTAAAGAACACTTTGTACCCAACAACAGCAGAATACATATTCTGCTCTTCACTTGGAGGATTCACTGAGATAGGCCATTTTGTAGGCCATAAAAATAAAAAAACACAAATTAACATATTAAAAAAATAGAAATCATACTAAGTATGTTCCCAAACAATATGAGAATTAAACTGGAAATTTTTAGCAGAAAAATATCTGGGAAATCTCCAAATATTTGGAAATTAAGCATGCACTCCTAAGTAATTAAATGGCCTAATAGAAAGTCTTAAGGAAAAAATTTAAAAACATTTCAACAATAATGAAAATACAACATAACAATATTTGTAGGTTAGAGTTAAAGAAATGCATGGAGGGACACTTTACATTATTCAGCATCTATTAGAAGTTCGTATGTCAAGTAATAGAGTTCAGCAAGGTTTCAGGATGAAAGGTTGACATGTAAAATTCAAATATATTTATACAAAATACCGATGAACAATTAGAATTTCAAATTTTTAAAAATACTATTAAACAGAAATATTTTGGTTTAAACTTAACAAAATATGTGCAAGAACTACATGTTGAAAGATAGAAAGCTCTGATGCAAGAAATTAAAAATTATATAATGGGAAATATATGTGTTTTTTGATTGGTAGGCAATAGTTTTAAGATATCAATTCTTCCAAATTTGATCAATAGATTCAAGTCAATCTCAATCAAAATTCCAGCATTCTTTCTTGTTAATATGATAAACTGAACCTAAAACATACATGGAAAGTTAAAGGTAGTAGAATAGCTTAAATAGTTATGAGAAAAAAAAAAACACAAAATGACAGGACCAATTCTACCAGATTTTGAACCTTTATATAAGGCTCATAATTAAGACAGTGTTGTATTGGTGAAAAGATTAGACATATAGGTGAATGGAATGTACATAGGTTTTGGAAATTGACTTACACAAATCTGATCAATTTATTTTTGATAAAGTTACCAAGGCAATTAAATAGAGAAAGGATTGTCTTTTCAAAAATTGTGCGGGAACAATTCCTCTATTTGCAAAAACATGAACCTTGTCCCCTACTTCACATCTTACGTAGAAATTAACTCACGATGGATCCTAGACTTAAATGTAAAATGTTAAGCTGTAAAACTTGTGAGGAAAAAAAAAAAACAGCGGAAAATGTGCTACGTTGGGTGGAGAAAGTTTTTAGATACAATGCTAAAAGCATTGATAAATTAGACTTTATAGAAACTAAAAATGTTTGCTTTGTTAAAGGCACTACTAAGATGATAATAAAAGATGCGCCAGAGATATATACAAATTATATTTTCCACAAAGAATTTGTTTCCAGAATATATAAGGAATATTATTCGTGATAAAACCAACAGTATAATTATACAAATGAGCAAAGATAGACATTTTACTAAATAAGTTATATGAATGGCAAATAATTATATAAAAATGTCCTCAGCATTATTAGTCACTAGGGAATTGAAAATTAGAATCACAATGAGATTCCACTGTATACCTTTCAAAATGGCTAATTATGAGTAAAAATGGAGCAAAAAAAACTACAATTTCAAGTGCTAGCAAGTATGTGAAGCTACTTAAATACTCATCCTTTGCTAGTAGAAAAAGCAAATGGGTATTTTTTGGAAAACAGCTTAACAATTTCTTATACAATTAAGCCATGTACCTACCATATGTCCCAGTAGTCCCACCAGTATGTATTTACCCAAGAGAAATTAATACAGATTTGCATTAAACCTATTTTAAATATTTATAGCAATTTTCTTCATAACACCAAATAAGTAGGTACCATTCAGAACAACTAAGGTCTCATTCAATTGGTTAATGGATAAATGAACTAATATGTCTCTAAATGAACTACACCTAAGCAATTAAAAAAATTTGAGAGAGTCTTCAGATGCAAGAATATGAGGCCATACTTGAACAAAAACATAAAAAAAGATGGGGATATGGTGAAAGGGCCCAAAAGCAGTGCCTAATCTCCAAAGTTGAAAAAATTTGTTCAATAAAATAAATAATACTTTTGGATTAAAACCCAGATAATAATATAAATATCCTTGAGTCCAAATGAATATAAAAATAAGTAAATAAATAAATGAATTGCAAGAAGACACATTTTTTTCTCATAGAAAAAAATTAAATTAATAAATGTAGATAGAATAAAGGAAATAGAAAATCTTAACTTGAACATCATGCTAATTATTGCAGCAGGCAAGATCCACAAATGGATGCTAAAATTCATATACAAAAGTGTAAGGATAAAGTATATACTTGCATAGATCCATCATGTTTTCCTCAAAATAAATATTTATTAATTATAAGGTAAAATATAGTAACTTTACATTGAACAAATATGGCATACACTACTTTAACCAAGTGATCAAGTTTAACATAAGCAGAATATGATATACCAACGTCTTGTACCTACAAAGAAAGTTGCATTAAGAGAAGTATTTCACTTCTGTGATATTTTTTACAGTAACGCACAGCCTAAATCTAATTATAAGGGAACATCAGACAAACCCAATATAAGGGGCCTTTTACAAAATAATTAACTAGTACTCCTTGAAAAGTCTCAAGATTATGAATGAGAAAGAAAGACTGAGAAACTGTCACAGATGGGAGAATTACAAAGGATGCACGATTATATCACATTGAGGATTCTGGATTAGATCCTAGAGTGGAAGAAGAATATTAATGAAAAAAACAGTAAAAGCCAGAGTCTAGTTTAACTCATAGTAATGTACAAATGTTAATTTGTTTTGGCAATTGTGCTGTGGTTATATAAGATGTTATTATTAGGGTCACCTGCATCGTCATTCAAACTCTCTATACTACCTCTGTAGCTCTTCTATAAATCTAAAATTATTGTTGCAAATTTAAAAGCTGGAAAATATTCATTATCTTTAAATTACTACTTTCTTTTCCAGGAATTTCTTTAAAAAAATAGCCCAAAAATTATAATTTAGTAAGAAAATTATCAAAAATAATTGCTGTGCAATCAATCACACACAAAAATAATTTGTAAAAATACTTTAGTAATCATGAGAAAAACTAAATAAAAAAAGGTGAGAAACACCATTACAGTTTATGGTGCCAAATAGAAGTAAGGGTCACCCCTCCATCAAGATGCTGCGCAATATCTGTTCAGGTTTTATTTTATAAATCAACTGGCTGCCTTTAACAGCACAATATACAGTTAGATTAGAGTTTGTTTTGTAAATAAGCCAATACGAGTTCCTGAAGAAAAAAAAAAGAAAGAAGGAGCTCTTAAAACGATGCATCATATGGCCAACAAGCACATGAAAAGAAGCTCCCATCATTCTACCATAAAGACACATGCATGTGAATGTTCATTGCAGCACTATTCACAATAGCAAGACATGAAATCAACATAAATGTCCATCAATGACAGACTGGATAAAGAAAATGTGGTACAAATACACATGGAATACTATGCAGCCATAAAAAGAATGAGATTATGTCTGTTTCCAAAACGTGGATGGAGCTGGAGGCTATTATCCTTAGCAAACTAATACAGGAACAGAAAACCAAATACCACATGTCCTCACTTATAAGTGGGAGCTGAATGAGGAGAATGCATGAACACAAAGAAGGGAACAACAGACATTGAGCGTGGGAGGTGGGAAAAGAGAGAAGAGCAGAACAAATAACTACTGGGTAGCAGGCTTAATACCTGGGTGATAAAATAATCTATGCAACAAACCCCCATGACACAAGTTTACTTATATAACAAAACTTCACACATACCCCTGAACCTAAAAGCTAAAAATAAATAAAAATAAAACATAGATGGCAGTTAAAAAAAGATACGGAAAACAAAACACAATGCATCTGTAAAAAGGATGTCAGAAATTCGAGTAGAGAAAGGAGCAAGCCCCTTTGAGAGGGTGCATATTCAGTTATAGGTTCTGGAGCTTTCTATTAGGCTACAGATCTTGGCTTTTGACTATTTTTCTGTAGACACAATGTATGTCTTCTTTTTATAGGTTTGTTAATGATAAAAAAAAATGTATCCTAATGTTACCTAGAAAGAAAAGATACTACATTTAACTCTAAAGAAACACGTTCAAACGGAAATACTATACAGAATAACTATCATGGGTTCCATCTTGTGTATCGGTGCCAGTGTCTCCTGACCCTGTACCTTTCATACCACTGTTTTTATTCCTGAGCCAAGAAAGGGTAGTTTGAAAATAATCCTGAGATCATGACATTTGAATTCTGATTTCCAAGATTCCAAATGCCTTTGTATGGTTCTCGTGTATAGTTTTGTTCAACTAGAAGGCTGCCTCTCAAAATGACAACAGGCCTTTATTTATTGTTTATTGCAAGCATGAGCTAAACTTGTGCCTCCAATCATAAGCAAGCAAGTTAAAGCTAGCAACTGAAAAGGCTCTTAATTCCAGAGAAAGGTGGGACTGGCTACCATTCTGCAATAGAGTTTGAAACAATAAACAGATATTAGAAAGTATTTGGAGGAAAGATGTCAAAGAGAGAACAAGGCATGTCTGTATAATAGAAGCTATGATCTTTACCCTTGGTGGAAAAAGATTTGAGTTGAACAAATATCATCATTTAGATAATATTTTTCTAAGTTCTCACTTACATAAAAATACAGCTATTTATGAATCCCAAATATTTGGATGGAGCAGGATTGAAACGAAGATAACTTTACCTAACAGTACCTTGATGGTGTCTCAATGATTCTACTTAAGAAAAGAGGGTGAGGTGTGGGAGAATAGATGAGGGAGTTGCAGGTACCTGGCTAATAGCACCTTTCTTCATCCAACTACCTGGGTTTTCAGGCTGTCCTGTCAATAGGAAAAGGGGAAGAAAAAAATATTATTTAAAGAAACCAGCAAGTTTAGTGTTCCCACTTATGGAAATGTCAAAGAGAGAATCTGGACTGGGGCATCTCATTTCATATCACACCAAGAAGCAGGGCTTATTTTGTACCACCTCCTCCCCACCTTTGTCTTAAGTTGCAGGGCTTGGGTGGTAAGAAATCAATGTGCACCCTGCCAAAGCCTTGGAAAGCGACTCAAATTTGTAAGATGTAGACTTTGGTAATCTGTTAAGGGAAAGAGGAAAGTCTACAGGGAGAGAAGCATTTTTTTCTCTGAGATAAACAGATTTTTTCTCAGAGGTAAAGACTTTGCATAAGACCTGAATGGATTAGGAAAATGGCATGTGAACTTGAATTTAGAGGAGCTAGACTAGGAATCAAATAAGCATCCTCAGAGGAACTCCCTATATGAGGGTCCCAAGTCTTCATGTGTCTTCTGTTTTGATATTCAAAACAAGTTTGCGTTAGTTAGAAACTAATTTTTCTTTCTTCTTTATTGCAAATCTTAATCCTTTAGAAAATAAATTTTGCCTATACCTGCTCAGTCTTGGGAATATAGACTTTTCCACCTACTCTTGAACTCTCTGTGGAGAAAGTCTCTGGTTAATTAACTCTCATATATTAGAATTCCACATGAGGGGAACTGTTGATGGTGATGCATGGAGGGGAAAACTTAGACCTATGGCTCAAGAGAGGGAAGCTGCAAGAAATACAGAAAGACTAGATACTCTGCCAGCGTGGTGAACTCTTGGCTGCTGTCTTCTCAAAGGGAAAGAGAGACAACCCAGTGGGCATCTGTGTTACTCTTGCTCTTCATGTTTTTCTGAGACATTTTACAATGTTTATGTAAAGATGTTTTTCAGGGTTATTCTGTTTTCCTCATGTTTTTCTGAGACATTTTACAATGTTTATGTAAAGATGTTTTTCAGGGTTACAAAGGGCCGGTCTTTTTTTTTTTTTTTCTGAGCCGGAGTCTCCCTCTGTTGCCCAGCTGGAAGTGCAGTGGCACCATTGCGGCTCACTGAAACCTCTGCCTCCTGGGTTCAAGTGATTCTCCTACCTCAGCCTCCCCAATAGCAAGTAGCTGGGACTACTGGCATACACCACCATGCCCAGCAAATTTTTGCTTTTTTAGTAGAGATGAGGGTTTCACCATGTTGTCCAGGCTGGTCCTGAACTACTGGCCTCAAGTGATCCGCTTGCCTCGGACTCCCAAAGTGCTGGGATAACAGGCAGGAGCCACTGCACCCAGCCAAAGGGCCAATCTTAAAAGGCATTGCAGGACTTGCCGTCTTAGATGTTTAGAAGGACCCATGTGTTAAAAGTGTTTGAAATAGGTTTTGACCCCTTACTGAAGGGGTTGAGAGGGCCTATGTTTGTGAAGTGAGGTTGGAGAAGGGGAATCTGTATACGTGCTGTATTATGTGCCTGTGTGTGTATTTCTGTGTGTAGGTGTTCAACCATGTACTGTATCTCTGTCTTTTAGTCTTGATTGATAGAAAATTTATTTAACTTACTTCAAATGTAGAGAAAAAAATACAGGAAAGATTGTAATAAATGGATCGAATTCTAGTTAGTTCAACTCTAAAGTATTGAATATTCAAGTGTTCGTGTTCCTGGGATGGTGGTGGGGTTATTTCTCTAAGTCAAGAATTTTACGAAAATTGATTCTGATGTGTGTCTCTTCTTCTTAAACCCTTATAGAGTGTGAGAGTCAAGACTATTCCTTACAAACTTCTTTTATATTCCCCTTACTTTACTCAAAATACTGAGCATATAGCAGCTGCACATTTAATTAATTAGTAAGTTACCTGGGTTAAAAATAGAGACATATATAAGTAGAAAACTCAGAAGTTCAGTATTTTGCCAGTAATAGATGAGAATTTTAAAACAGTGTGAAGAATATTTCTCCAAGATCTGGGATTATGATTAATTGGATGCATGAATTTGTTTGTGTGTAAAATTAAAATTAGGCTAATAAAATTAGTACAATTCATGATCAGTTTGGTTTCATAATTTGCATCATCTGAAAAGCAGTAGAAAATTTTGGGTCTAAATTAAATATAGAGATAAATTAGAGATTTATAACTTAACTTTAGTGGAAGAGTCAATTATATCTGAGGAAGACCAGACTATTAAATTTTTTCTAGAATGTGAGCCTCCCTGAGCAGGTGTTCCTCATGAATCAGAGTCTGGAGTCTAGAGATCTGGCCTGCATTTGAATTCCCGCTCTGTCACTTAGTAACGACGTGACCCTGAGCAACTTCCTTAATCTCTCTGTGCTTCAGTCTTTACTCCAAAAATAGGGATTTTAATAGCATCTACCTCTTTGGGTAGTTATGAGGATTGAATGGGCTGATACATGCATGCATGCATGCAGACAGAGAAGAGTCTGGCACAGATTAAGTGCTCAAAACTGTTATTTGTGAAGATGATTGTACTCATTTCCTGTCTCTCCTCTAATAAATTATTACAAACTAAGAGGCATAAAACAGTCCAACTTTGTTATTTTACAGTTCCGTAGATTAGAAGTTTGACGCAGGTCTCACTAGGCTAAAATTTAGGTGTCTTTAGGCTGCATTGCTTTCTATAGGTCCTGGAGGAGGATCTGTTTCTTTGCTAATTCCAGTTATTGGCAGAATTCAGTTCCTTGCAGTAATAGGATCTAGGTCTCCGTGTTCTTGTTGGCTGTAAGCAGAGGGCTGTTTCCAGCTTCTAAAAGTACTGCATTCTTTGGCTCATGGCCGCTTCCTTCATCTACCAGGCCAGCAAAGGAGGCCAAGTCCTTGCTATGTGGCATCTTTCTGATCATTCTTTCATGGTCAAGTTATAATCATTCCAGCTGGGAAAGGTCCTTCACTTTTAAGGTTGCATGTACTTAGATAGGGTCCACCTAAATAATCTGGGATAATCTCCCCTTCCCAAAGTCTTTATCCTTAATCATATCTGCAAAGTTCCATTTCCAGGTAAAGCAACTTAATCACAGGTTTTGGTGACTGTTGCATGAAAATCTTTTGTTGTGGGAGAGGAGTCATTATTCCACTTACTACAATGGTGACAGCCTTGAGATTGAAGGTAAAATTTAAAAGTCAGAAATCATTGTATTTGTCAGGTCATCTGTAGGGGAATTTTTCAGTTTCTGTACATATTCAAAAGTGGAAATAAAGTGACCAAATACCCTAGAATCTCTCCCTAAAGCAATGTTTATAAAACATCCTCCAAATATTATTTTTGGGAGATAATAGACATAAAATTGAAAAAATAGGTGTGTATAGGAGGGCTTATGTTTGTTGTCAAATAAGACAGGTAAATAAAGCAAATTCAATCTGATTCTTTAATGAGATTTTTTCTACTACCCTTAATATGGTAATGCGCATTGCGACTTCCCAGAGGGGGTTTGTAGTGTTTGTTAGTCATAATTGATTATAGACATTTTATTTTTATTTATTTCCTAAGAGATTCTGAATTAACCTTGGCACGTGATTGTCCAGGCACTTGGTGTGCTAGCAACGCACTTGGCTGGAGGTATGGACAACATCTCTCATCGCGTAGGAGGCAGATTTACAAGGAGACTCTACCCTGGCTATATTTAAATGTCGTTTTATCCATAAGATCCTTCTTAGAACTTATTTTTCTTTCAAATTATAGGAACCATTTTATACTATTCTGTATTTGGAAGCATTTGTGCTACTTAGACATAGCCAAATCCTTTTGTCGTTAGCTAAATAATAATAATTATTAATATCTCATATTTTACATCTGTTTAATAAGTGCCGGGCACTGTGCTAAGGACTTCGTGAGCATTATTTCACTGAATACTCATGACAATGCTTGTGAAGTTGGTGCTATAATTATGAGGGAAATGAGACTTAGCAAATTAATATAGTAAATATTGGGTTAAATAAAATATAGTCTGTGTTATTTCATAGTATGTCCTCTTGCTCACTATGCTGTGCTGTCACTCTAAATAGTTATAAATATAAGCCATAATGTTACAATAAATCCAAAGGCAGTATTTTATTTGGAAGTGGACAGTGGAAACGAATTGCACAATCTAAGACTAAGGCAGGCATATTTAGTTGTGCCTTAGATATGGTCATTATTGTTTCCCTGCATACATCCTTTCCCAAGAGAAACTGCCTCTCTCCCCTCAGCTGACTTGTTTGTACAACTCCTTGTCTCCCTCTACACTCTGACCCCACATCAAAAATTAGACCAGATATAGAAATCTGATCTGAAAACAACCAATTCATGAACTAGTCTGAGCCAAGTAGATTATATCTTGAGACTCTGAGTTCAGTCATTTTGCAACCGAGTCACATAAGAGGTCACCAGACAAAAGATACAGTGCAAGAAACCTTACAGGGCTAAGGTGGTGCCTTCTGGAAAGGACATTTTAAATGATTTTCTTCTCCTGATCTGAAGGAACAGGAAAAGGCAAATACAAAGGAGTCTTGAGATCAATGGGAGAAGGAAGATTTCTAGAGAGTTGGGGAGTGCGAATGTACAGTCGTTGTGAAAGGATGCCAGTGCCTGTTGAGTGAACAATCTGGCCTACTTGTGAGAATTGCCTGGCGGTTGGGGAGAGGGATTTGCTGAGCCACCTTTGCTTGATTAAAATGTCTTGTGAAGTCTTCAAATTCCCTTTGCTTTGGTTTTATATTTGCTGAGCAACCTTCTAATCTTAATTTGCTTTCCCACCGAGGCTTCCCTAACAGGTGGTGAAAGTGCTTTCTGGCTGACAGGAACATTCTTCACAGTGAATTAATAAATTGTCATTCTGATGTCAATCTCTCATCAGCTGGGCCAGGGTGAATCATCGGGCTTGGTCCCAGGGAGGTGAACTAATGGATGAGGACTCTGAACCCCCCTGGGGTGAATGGCCAGGTTCAATTCAACACCCCGGAGCCTGGAGCCAACAAGCAGTTAGGCACACAGCAGTTAGTTCGCTAATTAATCCTTCAGCAAATGTTTGGTGGGTGCTTCCTTCGTGCCAGGCCCTGCTTTAGAAGCCAGATCCTCTGCACTAAGCAAGCCAAAGCTGCACTTTGCCCTCAGAGAAGTTACAGTTTAGGAAAGGAAGACAGACAATATGAAAAAGTACAGCAATAGATATATAGATAAATAATAGATATGAAAATTATCAGGTAGTAATAGGTGCTATCAAGAATATTAAAATAGGATGATATGATACAGGGTAACTGGGTGGTGATTTTCTGAGAGGCAGAATGGAGAAGTGGTTAAAATAATGGACTTCAGACATGAAGTCAAATCATCTCCATTACTTTATAGGGGCTGACCTTGGGCAGTTTTCTTAGCCTCTCTGTGCTTTAGTTTCTTCATCTGTAAAATGTGGTTGATAACAATCTACTTGTAGGTTTGCTAAACATATTAAATGAATTCATGTATGTAAAGCATTTAGGATGGTGCCAGGCATGTGGTAGATGCTGTAAAAGTGTTGACTGCTGCTATGGTTCCTATGTTTATTTAAAGACATTTATTTGAGATTTGAATAAGCAGAAGGTCAACCACATGAATCAGGCAGAACATTCCAAGCAGAGGGAAATGCTGGTGCAGAGACCCAAAGACAAAAATGCACATGGCTCTGTTCAGTATCAGAATGAGGGCTGGTGCAGCCAGCTGCCATAGAGGATGGAGGGATGGTCAGAGGGAAATCATGTGGGAGGCAGGGCTGGGTCATAAAGGGCTCCTAGGTAGTAGAATGAATTTACTTTGAAAGAAATTCCACTTGTGTTGGTTGAGGGCTAGATGGGTGGTTGTGGAGTGAGAATAAGAGCAGGGAGACTGTGTCAATAGCTAGGTGGGAGGACCTATTATGTCCACTTCAGAACCTACATGTGTAGGAACTTTACCATCAAGCACCACCACACATACATCATTACATATTTAGCAGAGAAGAAAGGGGGAAAAAAAACAGGCAAAACCTCTGCCCCCATGGCTCATTCATTATTTTATAAATAATAATATTAGATAAGACAGTTTTTCTAGAATATTCCTATCCCCCATACCCAAGGCTCATTCTAAGAACAAATAAGTGATATTTGTGGCACATGCTGGATTGTAATTTATGTCTTTCTTGAAGTCATTCTTAACATTTGTAAGGATATTTCACTGTCTTCAATTTGTGGGATGATTGCTTAGGTATTAATTCTGCATTTTGTCATACTAATCACTCTAGTAATATATCAAAATACATACATTTACATCATATATCAGCTGCATATAAAACATATTATTATTAACATAAGACAAGAACTGATAAGCTTTCTACCCCATGGCTCATTCCTTCTTCTGGAGCACTCTAGCTGTAGTTTAGATAGCTTGGTTTGGCTGGAAAGACCCAACGAGACAAGGTCAGGTTAGCAAGAATCTGTTCAAGCATGTTTAACAGTGAGTCAAGGTGATTTTGCTTTTTCCTTAAGTCATGAAATCTTAAGTGAGGAACCAGTCCCATTCCACTTACTATTTTTGATAGGACTCTGGCATTTAAAATCAGAGTTTTAAAACTCTAGGCCTGTTTTTCTGATCTATTCAGATCTCTTCTAGGGATAACTCAGCTCTTAAACTGTGTATCCAACTCTGGTGGGTTTTTTTTTTCTACTTACACCAAAAAGTTGGGAAAGGGAGATGTTGATTTACTCTTTTTATTCAATAATAAATAATAAATTAATAATAAAAATAATTTTTATAATTGTCTATTTCTTGTACTACTAATTATTTCTAGAAATTATTTTTCCATTACCACTCTATGTGACTTTTCAAGAGTCTAAACATTCTCCAGAAGGTGGTTTAAATATATTTTATCTAATACGTAAAAAGAGAACATGTCTTAAACATAATACATTCATCTCTGGGGAGATGTGGTCTAAGAGAAAGAATTCAGAGACTATGTTGCCACCCAGAATTCTCTTCTTCATACAGACCTGATGGGTCCTAAACTTCACAAATAGAGATGAATTTATTAAATTATCTTTCTTGAGGTTTTCTGTAAAAAGTAACTAGTGCTATGAAGTAAGTTCTAATACTTACTTACCTAATAAATGACCTTGTTCTGACAAATAGAAATAGGAGAAGGCTGAGTTGGAGCATGGAGACAGGTAAAGTAGCATTCCAAAATTTTTATTTTTTTAAAAAAAGGGCAACACAAATTGAGGACAAGAGGAAGAAACACTCAAAATCTTTTATAAAGGTAAAAGTTCTCATTTCCCCAAATGGTTGCCCTCACCTAGTGGCCTGACTTGTGCAGATCACAGCTTTGTGCTAAGCAGTGCATTTGAGCTTCTTTGGTATTGGACAAGGATTCCAGCATAGTCAGATGAAGTTTAAATGATTACTCTCTGTCGTGACCACGGCTCTCACTAGGATGTAGGTGGTCATTCAGAAAACAAAAACAGAACTCTGGAATATATTTTCTCTATTCTAGGCACTAAGAAAACAAGCAAGCAAACAAGCAGAAAATCCAGGTAAAGTGGACAGCATGTGAACAGAAAGGCAATGGGATCCTATCAATATTTACATAAGGATTTCCTTCTGTGACTTGCCAGTGGAAATGATCTGAGTGGACCCTTGCCACTGCAGTAAATGCTAATGAGGACAATGAAGCAAGCTCTGAAATGTGTTGATCAAAGAATGCAGAACTCTGGGCAAATGCTTTGCCCTTAAGTCACATCAACCCTGCCATCCATATGTTTTAAGCCTATGTAGATTGTTTATTGTAGTTGGAGCAGATGGATCCCTCGATGCAAATGTAGCTTGCTGTTTTAAGGTATGCATGCCTGTGTGCCTGTGTGCACACATGAGGATATACACACACACACACACACACACACACACTCTCTCTCTCTCTCTCCTTCTCTCCCTCTCTCACTCCAAGGCACCATAAGGGGCTGCCTATTGACCTTGGAAACATGAAGATACTAAAATGCCGTATGATGATTTTAGGTGCAAGACTCACCTGCTTAACTTTTAACGGGAACTAGAATAATGTTCAAAAGTCTGTTTTAACTCCGGTTTGATTCAGAGCCCAGTATTACATGTTTACTACAATCTGAATGTCCTAAATAGCCTGAAAACTTTCCCCCTGGAAAGTAATCTGCTTATATCCAGTGAGACAGTAAAACACGACTCCAATTGTGTTTTCTCTGCCAGGCTGCTGAAGCACATGTGCTAAGCTAGATGGATTGCAAATTTGGATTCACACCAAATCTGAGGTGACCCCAATCCGAGTGTGATGTTGATTCTTCTTTACCAAGGCAGGCAAAGAAGACTTATGGAGCTCTGGGGGTGATGGGCAGCAACTTTGTTGTACTAGTGTAGGTGAGCCAAGGGAATATGTATGATATGTGGATAATTTTGATGATTTTTGGCTATGTTTAGGTCACCATGACAATATGGCAGCTGTGACAGGACTGGATATTATATCTTCATAAAATCCTTGGCTTGATTTAATACAAATTATTGCCATATAATCACAAGCATCTACCTTTTACTGCCATCTTCTAGCAAATCTCATGGAACTAGGAAAATCATTCCTGTATTTCTGGCTTACATGAAGAGTCTTGAATTTTCTGCTCTAAGGGGTGTTCTTGTTGACAAAATAATAATAATAATAATTGCTATGACTAGGAGGACTCCAGAGCTTGGATTACTTTTTCTACATAAATCAATACTGGGTGAAAACATGGGGCTTTGGGTAATTTGTTGCTGTAGATGTATTTAATGAGCAGCTTGGATTAGTCTGGCTTGGGCCCTTCTTGCTGCTGTGCCTAGGAACTTGAAGATGAAATTTAAGGCTAATGTGAATCCAGGCAGTTTCAGATGCTTTGAGTAGGAGACACTCCAAATAAGCCCACCTTTAAAGACTTGAGGTTTCAGACCATTAAAGGAAATTAACTCATATTTTACACCAACCCTGCTCACCTCCTCATGGTCATAATCGGGAAAACTGAGGCCCAAGGTTTGTATTGTCCAAGTTAGATGATTTCTAGTCTGGATCTTTCTTCCACCCTATATTTCCTGCTTTCTCTCTGACCAACCTTTCAGTTGAAAGATGTAACAGGGGCTCATGCCATGCCATTCATTGGTTATAAATGATTTCAGGGCTTGAAATCAGTTAGTTAACAAATATTTACCAAAAATTTATAAAGAACTAGGAATGGCAAAAAAGTGAAACCTACCAACTTATTTACCACTAATGTTTGTCAAGTACCTACAGTATGCAAGTACTCTGCCAGGTACTCTATGACTACTCTATATAAACAGGCCCTGCTCCAACTTGGCTGGACTTACATTGGTTGAACACATGGTATTTGGTTTCAATGAGTTATTGGTTTGTAGGAGATCAGACATACAGATAAGCGATCATGAGGCTATATAGCACAGGTACTGCATGAGTTCATAGAAGGTGGAGAAGGTAGTAGGGGCATCGAGGAGGTGGAGGTAGCAGTGGTACCATCTAACATGAGCTCTGAATGGAAGACAGAGCCTTAACATGCTAAGGTTGAAAAGAGAAAATTCTCCTTAGGAGGTCTAATTCTGAATAAAATACTAAATCTAATACACCACAGAAAGCATCCTCTCATTTTAATGGGGACAGGAGTCCTAGGCAAGAAAGCAATGGGATAGAAATGTTAGTTCATATGATTAACAGATAAATATTGAGTGACTACTCTGTGGTCAGGCATTGTTCTACACTCTGGAATATGGAAGTGAACACAATAAAGTCTCTGTCTCCATCAAGCTTATATGCTAGTAGGAGGAAGTGGTAGGCAGCCTAAAAGATGGTGTCCAATGATTCTTACCTCCTGGAATCCCCTCCCCATTGAGAGTGGGTGGGACTTAGTGATTTGCTTCTAATGACAGAATATGGCAAACATAATGGGATGCCACTTTAGAAATTAGGTAATCATATACAAAAAATCAACTCAAGATGGATTAAAGACTTAAATGTAAAACCAGAACTGTAAAGACCCTGGAAGGCAACCTAATCAATACCGTCCTGGACATAGGAATGGGCAAAGATTTCATGACAAAGACAACAAAAGCAATCTCAACAAAAGCAAAAATTGACAAGTGGGATGTAAAGAAACTTAAGAGCTTCTGCACAGCAAAAGAAACTATCAACAAAGTAAACAGACAGCCTACAAAATGGGAGAAAATATTTGCAAACTATGCATCTGGCAGAGGTCTTACATCCAACATCTATAAGGAACTTAAATTTACAAGAGAAAAACAACCCCATTAAAAAGTGAGCAGGGGACGTGAACAGACACTTTTCAAAAGAGACATACATGTGGCCATCAAGCATATGAATAAAGCTTAATATCACTTATCATTAGAGAAATGCAAATGAAAACCACCATGAGATGCCATCTCACACCAGTCAGAATGTCTATTATTAAGAAGTCAAAAAATAACAGATGCTGGCAAGGTTGTGAAAAAGGGAACACTTATACACTGTTGGTGAGAGTGTAAATTAGTTCAACCATTGTGGAAGGCAGTATGGCGACTCCTCAAAGGGCAAAAAGGAGAACTACAATTTGACTCAGCAATCCCATTACTAGGTATATACCCAGAGGAACATAAATCATTCTACCATAAAGATACATGCACAAGAATGCTCACTACAGCACTACTCACAGTAGCAAAGACCTGGAATCAACCTAAATGCCCATAAATGACAGACTGGATAAAGAATATGTGGTACACATACACCACAGAATACTATGCAGCCATAAAAAAGAATGAGACCATGTCTTTTGTGGGAACATGGATGATACTGGAAGCTATTATCCTTAGCAAACTCATGCAGAAACAGAAAACCAAATACTGCCTGTTTTCACATATAAGAGGGAGCTAAATGATGAGAACACATGAACATAAAGAAAGGAACGGCAGACACTGGGGTCTACTTGAGGATGGAGAGTGGGAGGAGGGACAAGAGCAAAAAAGATAACTATTGGGTAGTAGGCTTAATACCTGGTTGATGAAATAACCTGCACAACAAACCCCTGTGACAGGAGTTCACCCATGCAACAAACCTTCTCATGCACCCCGAACCTAAAATAGAAGTTAAAAAAAATAGGAAGGTTTGAGCCTACAATAAACCAAAATTCAAGTTAATACTAATTCAGAAAAACTGCATTTATAAGGACCAAGTGACTTGGCTGGAAAAAAAATAATAATCTGGTGCCCCAAAGCCTGTGTCTTCCATCTTGCTTGCTGTGTTTTGCTCTCTTTCTTGCTCACTGAGATGGAAGCCACCCGCCATGTGGGGAGCTGCCCTATAGAGAGATCCATGGGGCATTAAACTGGCAGTGAACCTGAGGTCAGCCAACAGTCAAGTGAGTGAGCTTGGAGTGGCTCCTCCCAGGTAAGCCTTGAGATGACTATAGCCCTGGCTAGTACTTTGACTACAGCCTTGTGAGAACCCCTGAAAGCAACACCTGCATTCCTACCCATATAAACTGTGAGATAATTGTTATTTTAAGATGGTAAATTTTGACGTAATTTGTTATGCGGATATAGATAATAGAGAAATACTAATCTCTCTCTCTCGCTCTCCTATGCATACATATAATGACTTGGAAGAATAATTAAATGGAATAAAGGGGACTAAGTAGGAAATGAAAGTTCCAGGGGGCAGACTTCAGGGGGTGGTGTTGCTATTTTGTATAGGATGATCAGGGAAGGCCACTAGGATAAAGTGATATTTGAGCCAAGGCCTGAAGGAAGGAGGGGAAGTGGGCTATGTGCGTTGCTGAGGAAAGATGTGCTAAGTTAAAGAAGGCCTCAAGTACTAATGCCCTTGGGAAGAGGGGTGTAAAGTTTAAGAAAAAGTAAGAAGTCCAGTGTAGGTAAGGCAGGGGGTGGTTTTATAGGAGGTCAGAGAAGTCGCGAGGGGAAAGAATATAAGACTTCATAGGTCATGGTGAGGCCATTGGGTTTAATACTGAGTAAACTGTGTGTGTAATTTGACTGCTTTATAAAATATACTGTAGGAAGGCAGGGAAGGAAGCAGAGGCACTAGTTAGGAGGCCATTGTAATAATCTTAGTGAGAAATCATTGGTGGGTTAGACCAGGGTGTTAGCAGTGTAGGTGGTAAGAAGTAAATATACTTTGAAAATAGAGAAGATGTGATTTATGAATGGATTAGATGCAGTGTAGAATAGAAAGACAGAAGTCATAAAGGACTCAGGATTCTGTCCTGAATATCTGTAAATGCAATTTTCATTTATCCTGATGGAAAAGACTCTTTAAAGAATAGGGTTTTTGTTGGGGGAGGCGGGGGGAGGAGGAGCAAAGTGGAGTAGGATACTGTGCAATCACTACTTCAGTTTTTTACCTACAGAGTATGAGTTGCTTCTCAGATATTCAAGTAAAGATGGCAAATAAATTTGGGGTATATGTGTTTGAAAATCAGAAAATCCAGGCTGAAGTTATAAATTTGAGAACTTGCTCAGAGATTAAATATGATTAATATAGTCACTTGATTAATTGATTGGACAATGTGGAGATCTTCGATGACTAAGATAAAAACTGATTTGTAGAGTAAGATAATGATAGCAGAATTGGAATGGATCCAAAAGAGGACGAGAAGATAGGAAATGTAGAATTCAATACCCACTTCTCTTTCAAAGATACTTCTCATTTGCTGTATATGGGAATCAGGAAGAGGAGTGGTTGCTACCAGGAAAACAAAGTCAAAAATATGTTTTCTGTGTAATTTTAATTTTCAAGATAGAAGTAATACCAGTATGTTCATACATGGATGAGAATAATGCAATAAAGAGAGAATAAGAAATTGGATACACAGAAGAGAGGAGTGGAATTATTGGAGTGATCGTCTTGACTATGGGAGAAGTGATGTCTTAAACCCATTGCACACATATGGTACTTGGCATTGGATTGGAAAATGGAGTAGTGCTTATCAACAGGAGAAGGGGAAAATACACGGGAATTATAAATGGTGGTGGTAGGTATGTGTTTATGGGGAACTTGTTAGATTTCTCTTTTGATTGTTAATATTTTCTCAGAAAAATAACAAACATGATTATCATCTGAGAGTGAGGCTGAGGGAGGAGATTTAGAAAGTGGTTGGAAGCCTGAGAAGGTATTTAATTGTCATCTGGAGGGTGAAAAAGTGACTGGACAACCAGCATGATGACTAAAGGCCCATTTGGTATGCACCCAGTCTCATGCAGGGTTCATATTTGCAGTGAGACCAATCAGCATGATTATGTGTTTTTCTGCAATGTGTTTGCTGCCCTGGAGCAAACATGTATTAAATAGAGAGTTGGCTTTAACCAGAAGTTGGGCGTTTGCCACGTTAATTTAACAGAACAGAGAGGAACCTAAGCTGGATAAGAGCAGAAACGAGGACAGCAGGATGTGGGATAGTAAAGAAGAGAAGCATTAATGGATTTTAGATCTTTGTCAAAGACATGGTGTAGATGTGTTGGGGTGAGCAAGCTGGAGAGAGGGAAGACAGGATCTGGTGAGTGAGATGCATGAAATGTAGAGAATGAGGAGTAGGCTTAAGGCCAGAAACACAGCCAGGGCTTGGTGGTAGAGCCAGGAAGCCCCGTCTCCATGAAGTGTTCTGTGAGGAAGGATATGTACACACCAGTGTTCCCATGAGATGAACCTGATAGTAAAATGAATGACAATGTGAGTGGGGCAGAGGAATATGTATAAAGGACACTATGGCAGAAAGGCGTTTTTTTCTTTTTCTTTTGACAAAATGTTCATTAATGTACATTGAATTATACCTATCTCATCATCTGACAAAGATTCTTCCTTAATGGTTACTCTTGGAAAAATGCAAAGATAGATTTCTTTGTCTAGAGCACCTGCAGTTCGTCTCTCTTGTCAGTTGTTTAAGTATCTTTTGCCAGCTGGTGATGAGACAAAGAAAATAGCATCGCCTGGGTGTGCAATGACATCTCACATCTGCAGGCTGCATGTTCAACCCAATCAGTAGATTTACTCATTCTTGAGATGGTGCATTCTCTTATCAACTCTGACAGCAGCAGATTTACGCCATTATGCCAACAGATATTTTTGCAAAGCTGTGTAAATCAAGTCATATATTTTAATGCCCATGGGAAAGTATGATTAAAAGGAAACTTGAAATCTACCTTTCGGTTAAGTAAAAATATTACATTTGGCAAATGGTCATGCTGTGCTACAATTTATAACTTTAATTTTAACATCAGCATTTGAACATAATGTTAGAAAATCATGGAGTGAGTAGAAAACCTTGATTACTTCTCTCCTGATTTCTCACCCTACAAAGATAAAAACGTCCCTTTCTATCTAATCTCAGAGTCTGGGAATTTTAGATATTCTTTATTTAAGGTCTTTTGGAGAAAAAGAACTTTTAATATTTTTATATCTGGCTTTCTGAAACAGAGGAGTAAACACATGGGGAAATACAGTCTTTTTCACAATCTAAGCTTACTCTATCCAAATTCAGGAGTATGCAGATTCAAATCGTAAGGGATAGCTAGATTTTGGCTAAAGTAATACAACTTTTTAGTCTCTGAATATCAGTCAGTGTTAGGTCATTGAAGGTTCATAAATAATGGTTCTAACTTACTAAGGAATTTTGAAAAAGACTTTCCGTTTATCCTTTTAAAAATTATATTTAGGCCTCTATATGAAACAGTGGGCATAAGATAAAAAAGATCTTTAAAAATATGAAACATGATCTAGCTCTCCAAGGCAACAGAACATCTGGTGGGCTTCAGTGTGAAGGTTCCGATGTCCTGGAATGAAACTGAGTGTGTACTGTTCTATGCCTCAGAAGAGTAGTGAAGAATTACAAATAAAAACCTCTGTCAAGAAAGAGCTACAGGTTTCTTTAGCTCATAAATCCTCAAGAGTCAAGGGATGTAGTAGAAAATGAGAAAGAGCTGGAAGAAAAAAAGAGAAACTAGACTACTGTAGACATTCATGACCTAGTGATCAGGAAAGCCTCAGAGCTCTGGTTTTTAGTGTCAGGAAGAAAAGACAGAAAAACTACTAGTACTTGCTAAATACTGTAGTACCTTTAAGCTGCAGCAATCTATTGGCGCATGTTTCAGTTATATTGTATTTTTTACTGTTTCCTTCAGGAGGGAAATTCAGGAATTTCTTTCTCCTCAGACCAGATTCAGGAATTTATTATTCTTACCAAATTGAAAATGAATATGAGAAAAAACTTGAATAACATAATAAAACTGAGTAAGTAGTTGAGATCTGAATGTGTAAAAGGAATCCATTTCTAGGGTAATGAGTGATTAAAAGCAGATATTTTGCAGGATGTTTCAAAAGAAACAAATTTCAGGGAAAATATTAATAAATAATCAAAGTTAAAAGAAGCTTTGATTCATTTTAGATGGAGATTGAAAAAATCTACAGTTACTGTTTTGAACCCTGGCTAATGGAAGACATCAATCCCAGTGCAGTCAGCTGGGTCAAAAGTAGCAAAGAAGAGATCAGTAGAACTTGAGCAATGCAATACAATTACCATTATTGCTATTATGACTATGACTGCTATCATTGCTAATGCCTACAGATACTTAAGTACTTATTATGAGCCAAGCATATCTAAATATTTTACATGCATTAATTATTTAAATGAAACAAGAATAGACTGTAACTTCATGAGGAGAGAGATTAAACCTTATTTAGCTTTGTAATAATGCTGTTAAGCATAGTACCTGTACATAGTAAGCACTGAATAAATGTTTTTAAATCAAACTAAGGAATAATTTAGGGTAAATTAAGGTTTGATTTATACTGCCTAAGGGCTTTCACAAGTCCTTTATTAAGGAGGAACAGGGTGGTATTAGAATATTAATACATACTATTAATTATGTCGTGTAATGTATATGTAATGCCTTTTATGGATAAATTACATCTATACAAAAGTGCAATAGGATTAAAGCTAGAATTTTCCCTTTTGATAAAACAACAAAAAATGAACATGTTATTTGTAAACTGATGTTTAGTAACTGGTGATAAACTTTAACTACTAGATTACATTACAAGTCTTTATCTTGAGTAGTCTTATGAAAATTAATCTCTTAACTATCTTTGCAACCTATATTCACATTGGTTTTCAAGATACTTTAAGTTATAATTTTTCTTCTTTTTTCAGACCTGTGTCTTATTTTGGGGCTACTTTTTTATTGAGGTGTAATTCACAAGGGGCTGCATTTTTTTGATAAGGCTTATAACTATGGCTGGATGTTTTGCTCTCGTCTTGTAAGAAGTGCCATTTTATTTTTGAGCCACTCCTAAAGTCATGTGGTCATTAACTTTGGAGGCTATTTTGCCTATGAGTGTTGATACAAATTAAAACCCAAGTAGACTTCATTGCATGTCACCCTATGAATGTTCACAATGGAAAAAATACCTTGTCTGTAGTATACTCTCATTCTTGCATTGAAAAGCTGAGGAAGAAACTTATTATTTACTTATTTATTTATTTATTGATGTAAGTCAGAAAAACTTATAGCTAATGTGCCCAGTTTTCTGGTTGCCCTCAGCAGGTGAAGTGAACAAATAGTGTTAATTGAGATTGAAGAGATTATCTGAATCCTGGTTTTTGTAGATTTACAGTCTACATACAATATTAACTAAATCAAATAGCTTTTACGATTTCGCATGTTTACATAGCCTCCCTCCCAGCCCCTTCCATATCCATTAGTTATTGAACTTTCTAAACTGGCATTGAAAAATATTACAACAATGTTTTTGTTTTGTTTTGTTTTGTTTTGTTTTGTTTTGTTTTGAGATGGAGTCTCGCTCTGTTGCCCAGGCTGGAATGCAGTGGCAAGATCTCCACTCACTGCAATCTCCACCTCCCGGGTTCACGCCATTCTACAATAATGTTTTGTTGCCCCAATTTTATAAACTTATGCAGTGCAATAAATGTTATTTGTCTGAGGCAAACCAAAGGTAAATTTCTCAAAGTTCTTGCTGCTTTCTTTAGCAGCATTTGATGGAGGATCTTTTATGGATTTGTAATAGATTTATAACAAACAAACAAAAAAACACATTGCAATCCTTTTTTTCAAATCAAGTTTTTGGTCCAAATTGTGTAGGATAAGTTAAACTTGCATTCTATTAGCCAATATGAGTATATTTCTGTAAGCATAGTTACAATGAAATAAAGTTTTAAAAAGCAAAACAAACAAAAAAACATGCATACTGCATTTTCTCCATATGTGGAATTTGGAATAAAACTTGTATTTATTAATTTCCAAATTTAAGAATTGATTAAGATATTCTTTTGGGTGAATCTCATTGACAATGTTAATTTTAAAATGGTAACAGAATTAGCAGCTTAACTTTTCACAGAAGTACATTTATTTCTGTATTACTAGAACTGGTCACATTTTCCAGCAGCAGGAAATTCAGCACTATCTTTTTGAGGGTCTTCTCCTTTTCTTCAGGGACTCAGAATCTTATTCAGACTATGAAGAACCAGGGTCTAACTACGTTCATCTTACTGGCTCTTTCCTTGAGCAGAGGAGAGCTGTTGAAGCCTAGCGCCCCCTAGGCTGACAGATGATGCATGCCCATTGTTGTGTGGCTTTGCCGCTGGTCAAGCTTCCCTCCCAGGGACCAGTTGTTTCAGGGTAGATGAGCCCATCCTCTCACTTTAAGTGTGGCCAGATGTGTTGCATGCTTGATTTCCTAAGATTATAGTAATTCACACTCACTTATTTTAGTGTTGAATGCCACTTCTGGTCCCAAGAAAGCCATGTGAGCCTTGCCTCTATTATCTGCTACCTTTAAAATCCAGATACACTGTCTTCTGCTCCTCCTTAGGAATACACACAAGAAGTCATATAGGTCTTTATTTTATACCCTGAAAATGCAAAGCCCTCGTAGTGGAACTATTCACTCATTGGCTTGAAATACTTCAAGGATAAGTATTGTTGGGTTGACGTGGGGTGGGTGTGTTATATATCTTTGTTTCTACTGGAAGCTGTCCTTGAAAAAATTAATGACTGATGGCCTACCTCTTTTTTTTTTTTTTTTTTTTGAGACAACATCTTGCTCTGTCATCCAGGCTGAAATGCAGTGGTGTCATCATTTCAGCCCCCCGAGTGGCTGAGACTACAGTCATGTGCCATCATTCCCAGCTAATTTTTTAAAATATATTTTTTGTAGAGATAGGGTCTCACTGTGTTGCCCAGGCTGTTCTCAAACTACTGGAATCAAGTGAGCCTTCCTCCTCGGCCTCTCAAAGTGCTGGGATTATAGGTGTGAGCCACTACACCTGGCCTAATTTTCTACTTTTGACTAAATTGTGGTGTGGTTGTAAACTTCCAAGTACTAAAGAAAATGAAAGAAAAAGGAAACACTTTTTAAAGGAAAACAAATTTTAAAGAAAAAAGGGTTACCTGCTATGGAATGGTTCCAGTCACAATGTTCCATAGAAGTTACGCCACAGGGGTGAATATATTCTCAGAAGATGTAGCTGAAAATTAGACCAGGGTTGGGATGTTGATCAAGATGACAAGGGAGGGTAAATATAGGTGGCTGCTCTTTCTTTATTTATGAAAAAAATGATTCTTATAACCTATGTGTAAAAATTCTGTGTTCTGTTAACCCATTAAGATATATGTTTTAGCTGTAAAATTCCAGGCAGTACAAGACTTATACACATCACATACAGAAATAAAAGATGATGGGCCAGGTGTGGTGGCTCATGCCTGTAATCCCAGCACTTTGGGAAGCTGAGGCAGGTGGATCACTTGAGGTCAGGAGTTCGAGACCAGCCTGGCCAACATGGTGAAACCCCGTCTCTACTAAAAATACAAAATTAGCTGGGCATGGTGGTGCGTGCCTGTAGTCCCAGCTACCCGGGAGGCTGAGACAGAAGAATCATTGGAACCCAGGAGGCAGAGTTTGCAGTGAGCCGAGATTGCGCCACTGCGCTCCAACCTGGGTGACAGAGTGAGACTCCATCTCAAAGGAAAAGGTGATGGTTAAAAAAAGAAAATCAGAATTCCCTGGAAGCCATCAGAGAAGTGCCAAAATGTATTTCCACCTTGACTGCCTTTGTGTTATACTTTGTCAACATCAGGTCACCTTGAAGTGGCTGTGAGCATATTGAGATCCAGCTACTGGAAGCTGAATTTGGAATACACTCAGGTTTGGTTTAGTTGAGGTATTTTAATGTGGTTAATACTGAATATCTACATTTAATTAAGTTATACTTAATGGACTTCTATTACCGGCCATGACAGAATTACAAGGTGTATTCATCCATTCTCACATGTTTATAAAGATACTTCCCCAGACTGGATAGTATCCTAATTTATAAAGGAAAGAGGTTAGTTGACTCACAGTTCTGCATGGCTGAGGAGGCCTCTGGGAACTAACAATCATGGCGGAAGTGGAAGCAGGCAGGTCCCCCTGGTGGCAGGAGAGAGAAGCGAGTGAAGGAGGAACTTGCCAAACAATTATAAAACCACCAGATCTCATGAGAACTCACTATCATGAAAACAGCAGGGTGTAAACCTCTCCCATGATCCAATCACCTCCCACCAGGTTCCTCCCTCAACACATGGGGTTTACAATTCAAGATGAGATTTGGGTGGGGACGCAAGGCTAAACCATATCACAAAGACCAGACTTATCCTTCTGGCATAACCAAATAATAAGCCAGACAAAATATATCAAACAACAATTTTCAGAGACTGTACAACAGGCAGGATAATGATTCTTGATAGAAGGAAAAGAAACAAGGTAAGCACTACAATTACAAAGGTTAATACTGGGGAGAGTTTCCAGACTGCTGTACAAGGAGGGATAATGCAAATAAAGGTCAGCATTATGCCTGAGTGGAAAACAACTCAGAGAGAACATAGGAAGAGAATTGGTAAGAGCTGCATAGGGAGGAGAGGACTTTGAGATCTGCAAAGTCTTCAGCTGAGTATCAATCAGCAAGTGTTAGATAAAGAGTAGTGACCACCCAAGGGTTGAGAAACAGCAACCTGAAAAATAAGTGGAACAATCCCTGGAGCTCACACAAGGACAGGAGTAGTTTGCGTTCCCATCACAAAGTGAAAACAAACAAAAAAAACTTTTAACATACAGGGCATTGAGTAGTGTAATTAAAAGGTCTCAGTAATGCAGCAAAATTAGCCTTGGGATAAAGGCTGTTGTGGTTTAGCCTAACAAGTTTTGAAAGAAATTCTTGAAAAATCAAAGGGTTTCCACATAACTTAATTGTATTCCATAACAAAACTACTCAAGAATATTTAAAGAAATAGAGAAATTGTTCAGGATCCAATAAGGTAAAATTAATAATATCTGGCATCCAATTAAAAAATACTAGGCATGCAAAAAGAGAGAAAAATATGTAAATAATATGGAAATCAAGAAATGACACAGATAAAATAATTAGTTGACAGGCATATTAAAACAAGTATAAATATATTCCAGGTATTCAAGAAGTTAGAAGAAAACATGAATGTGTTAAAGAGAGTCCTGGATGATTTTTAAAACAGTCAACAGATTAGTGAGTGTCAAGGCTTAACAACTGATATGATTCAAATTAAAACAGAAAATCAGAAAAAAATAAAAAAGGACAATACCTCATTGAGCTGCAGGACAACCTCAAGCAGCCTAATGTATACCACTGAAGTCTGTGAAGAATAAGCCCAGAAGAAAATAGATGAAGAAATAATAGCTAAATAATTTATAAATTTGATTCACAGTATAATTTCACAGTAGTGCAAAGAAGCCTGAGCACAAGAAAAATGAAGGACATCATTAACAAATTGCTGTAAACCAGTGACTAAGAGAAAATCCTAAAAGCAGTTAGAAGCAAGAAGGCATTGCATAGTGTATAGATATATACAAATAAGAATAATAATAAACACTCATACCAGAAGTGTAGAGGTGGCAGCAGGGAAAAAAGTTTTTGAAACATGTTCCAGATGCTGGCCTATGGAAAATTCTCCCAATCTTCAAATGGGTAAAATATAAGTGGAGTATGAACAATACAAACTAGAACTCATGCTGAAAGAGGGAGGGAAATAAAACCCTCTCAACCCAGAACTTTTTATCCAGTAAACATATCTTTTAAAAATAAAGGTAAAATAAAGACATTTTCAGAGATCCAAAGGTAATAGCAGCAGCAAATTTGCACTGTGAGAAATGTTAAGGGAAATTCTTTAGGAAGAAAGAAAATATATCAGATGGAAATTTGCATCTACATACGAAAAATGAAGACCAGTAGAAATGGTAAATCTGTTTGTTAATAGGTTTTCTGTTGTAGGAAGACCTTCCACCCTGATGCTACATCTGTTTTCATCACAAGAAAGTGAAGGGTCAGGCGCTGTATCAGGACATGAATATGTTGCATGACACTTGGTACCAGAAGTTTATAGGCAGTGGGAGACAAACTAGGATTAAACATTTGTGTGCTGGAAGCTGCCTAAGGAAATTTTTGCCAGTCATCAGATGTGTAAAATATAAATGAAGAGTTTAATTTTCATTGACAACTACTAATACTAAAAATTTTCTACTTTGAGTCATGTACTTGACATAGCAGTATTAAAATTATAAATTTAACATGCTTTTTAATGGGCAGTTTTTAAAACATAATTCAGAATTATGTTTGTAGGGTAGAAACTTGTAGCAATTTTCTAAATATCTGGTGTACCTTCATGTGAATCTGCTAATTTTATTTTTTCAATCACATTGAATTGCATCTTAGCATATTTGACACATTGACACTTTTTTTTTCTGATGAAATCTGGTACTTCTAGTCAATGGGAGCATGCAAATCACCATCAATAAACTTAAATTATCTGAAGAAGCAAGAGTTCTAGTAAGAAAACTACACATACTCATCAATAAATCAATGTATGTAGTGTAAGAGTAATTTGATTACGTATTATATAATTCAATACAACATAGAAGGAACTTAAAATGCTTTTGAATTACTCTCATGTAAGCCTTAATTTCATATTAACTTTCTAAATTATCAATAATTAAAAACAAACTAGAGAAAACCCTGAATTATCTTTCTACTTTCCCTGTAGAAAATGTTACAATGTCATTGCTACATGAAGAGAAGATCAAGAGAATTCAGCCAAAAGACTGTAGAAACAAAGGTATATTATGAAGAGTAATCAGGCAATTAATACAAATACTATGTTATTTCCTAATATGTATGATGATATATCTGTTGGCTTTTAAAAATCAGTAATTTATTTTCTTTTCTAAATGTACATTTATGTTTATACTTCATTTTTTGTGATTTTATTTATTTTTTCTAAAACTCCACTGCAACTGGAAAATCTTTCAGCCCCACAAAACCTGAATCTTTGTATTATGGTGCAGGGCTGGAAGACATTAAGCTTTGGTACTGTGTATCCCTAGATGTTTTTAAATGCAGACTTTATTTCATATTTTGCTCTCAATGGGGGTTTTATTTTTTCTGTTCTTTAGGTAATTAAATTGGGGACACTATCATGTAATCTATATCCAAAAGAAAGGTAGAGAAGGAAATAATTATCTGGTACAGAAAGAAAAAATGAATCAGTTAGAGATGCTGAGTCTTATTTGACTGAATAGTAATTATTGAATGATCTGATTTAATGCCTACATACTCAGGAACAAAAGCAGAAATCTGTGACCCAATGTCTATTTTTATTTCCCCACCAGTCATGAATCATGCTGTCCTTGGATAACCCAGTGTCACCCAGAATCTCTGTATCCCTTGGAAATGTAGACTTTCTCCAACCGCCTCTCCCTCCTTGGTGGCTTCTCTGCCTGGACAGACTTGTCTTTGTATTAGTAGTGTCACTTTACCTCCTACTACTCAGGAACAGACCAGCCAGTCCCGTGACAAATTTCCACAAAATGCCATGTGTCTTGTAAATTTAATGAATCACTTTGGGAAAAGGTGGGACACAGAGAGCTTAATGTAAAAAAAACCATTTTTTTGGTCAGAGTGCTGAAAAAAATAGAACTTCTTTAATAGGTTCTGAGTAGAAACATAGCTCAATGAAGAAATAAAAGCACCTACTGTTCGAAAGTCCTGCTGTTAAAGTCTTACTTTTCTTCATTACACCAGGCATAGTGGGAAGAAATCTGCTTCTGTTTCACTCAGGGATATTGTTCTGGAATCACAGCTTTTCAGACAGGCTTCCTGTGGATTACCATGAGGCTAGCCCTAAATGTTTATAAGGGACTCCCTTGCCTATTTCTCACCTTGTATCCATCTTCATTGTGATTTCCTCCTAGGTAATAATTTGGCTCAAGGTCCTGATTAGTTTCAAGTGGGTAAAATGACCTATTATCAGATATGAATCGAGGGGAAACAGAAGAAGGGCCTGTTTGGTTGGCCCGCAGTTCAGAGCAATGGAAGACTTTCTTTCTGTGGCATCCAGGAGTTTGGCAGTGACTTGGGGAGGTAATTGGGTGGGAGAAAGTAAAATTTTTGCTGGGCTGAGGTAATAACTTCCAAAAAGAAAAAACTGTACAATTTGATGGTGATATTTTTCTACCTTCCACAAACACAATAAGCACTCTAAAATGTTGACTTTTATCTTTTTCTGTGTAAAAATATTGTGTGTGAAAATGTTTGTGGTTATGATGTAACATAGAAAGAAGGTACAACAGGACTTGTCCAGGGCTTGCCTTTCTCATCGAGTTTGGGACAAGTCTAAACTCCTGAAATGTACTATGTCTGAACCAAACTAACATATTAGTGGGTAAGTGCCATTTCTCATCCTAATACTTTCTGATAAGCCACTTCTAAGGACCCAAAGAGAGCATATTTCAGGAGTTGAGAGCATATTTCAGGAGTTGAAGCTATTGCACGGGGCATGTTCTGTGATATATAAGTTGTGCATGCATTCCTCGTTTAAATAAAAAAGTACAGGATGGGTGCAGTGGCTCACACCTGTAATCCCAGCACTTTGGGAGGCTGAGGTGGGTGGATCACGAGGTCAGGAGATCGAGACCATCCTGACTAACATGGTGAAACCCCATCTCTACTAAAAATGCAAAAAAAAAAAAAAAAAAAATTACCCGGGCATCCTGGCAGGCGTCTGTAGTCCTAGCTACTCAGGAGGCTGAGGCAGGAGAATGGCATGAACCCAGGAGGCGGAGGTTGCAGTGAGCTGAGATCATGCCATTGCACTCCAGCCCGGGCAACTGAGCAAGACTCTGTCTCAAAAATAAATAAATAAATAAAAATAAAATAAAAATGAAAAGTACATATACAGAGTAGACTATTAATAATGATGTTCTTTTTTGTTTCTGTTTTGATTTTATCAGATATAACAGTTTTGGATTATTGCTTGCTCTTGAAATGTGTTGTTTCAAAGGAACACATTATTTTGGACATGCAAATCAGATGAAACATTAAAGGTGAGAGGTGAAGCCGGCTGGGCTTCTGGGTTGGCGGGGGACTTGGAGAACTTTTTTGTCTAGGTAAAGGATTGTAAACATACCAATCAGCCCTCTGTGTCTAGCTAAACATTTATAAATGCACCAATTAGCACTCTGTAAAAATGCACCAATCAGCGTGCTGTGTCTAGCTAAAGGTTTGTAAACACACCAATCAGCACTCTGTAAAAATGGACAAATCAGCACTCTGTAAAATAGACCAATCAGTGCTCTGTAAAACAGACCAAGCAGCAGGATGTGGATGGGACCAAATAAGGGAATAAAAGCTGGCCACCTGAATCAGCAGCGCATCTCGCTTGGGTATTCTTTCAGGGTCTGGTGGTTTTGTTCTTTCGCTCTTCATAATAAATCTTGTTGCTGCTCACTCTTTGGATCTGCACTACCTTTATGAGCTGTAACACTCACTGCCAGGGTCTGTAGCTTCATTACTGAAGTCAGTGAGACCACAAACCTACCCGGGAGGAACAGACAACTCCAGAGGCGCCACCTTTAAGAGCTGTAACACTCACTGCGAAGGTCTGTGGCTTTACTCCTGAAGTCGAGCAAGACCACAAACCCACCGGAAGGAAGAAACGCGGGACACATCTGAACATCTGAAGGAACAAACTCTGGGACACACCATCTTTAAGAACTGTAACGCTCACCACGAGGGTCCATGGCTTCATTCTTGAAGTCAGCCAGGCCAAGAACCCACTGGAAGGATCCAATTCCAGACACAAAGGGATGGTGATTGTATTTTGTATTTTGTTTATCTGGAGCCAGCAATTTATGTAGGTGGAATCATACAGCTGAATAGATTAATTTGCTTATCATTTATGTAAGTAGGATCATTTTTTCAAACAACTTCTGATGTTCATTATTAACTGAGTGTCATTTAGGGAGTAAAGCAGCCCTTGGTCAGGTGAAAAAAGAACCAGGAGAAAAGACAATTCTCATGTGGTTTATGTGAATTTCTAGTTCTTATATTAGTAAATCAATTTATTTAGTGTGGTTTTAAATTAACATTGTATCACATTTACTACATACTCTCCTCTTGACCCCTCCCATCTCAACCTACATGGATTGAATAGTACAGGGGTGTTTGACTTGGGTTACTCAACCTATGGACGTGGATATCTATATCATAGATGTGATTTTTAAGGAAGAGAAGCAGTCTTGTTTACCAAAAATTTTCTTCATCATCTGCTTACCTTGGTGCCAGAAATTACTGAAATGATGTAGGAGGTGGAACATATATTTATTGCAAAGGAAAATATCCACTATTAGCAGTTTATTAGAATAGCCAGAAGAAACTAGAATGACTGTATACATTCAAAACTCAGTATCTTACCTCTGTGTATTAAGGAGGAGATTGGGACAGATTCTCTGCTTTTAAAAAGGTCATGATTTAGTCTCTAGATCCAACGTTACATACACATGGGCTCTTTCTCCTGATTAAATTCCTTTCATCAGTACTGTCTGTCTTTGGCTTTCATTACCCTAATCCATCTGACTTTGGCTCCTGCCTTGGCTCAGTTTTGCCAAATAAATCTAATTCCTCTGTCCTGAAAGCCAATTCTCCAAGAGCATTTTAACTTGTTCTCTGGCCTTGGTTTTGATGACTTGTCTTTCTTTTCTGCAATCTCACGGAGAAAAAAAAAATAAAAACTGTAGCAAGGACCATTTTATTTCACACTTTCTGGAGTTTTACAAGATTGCTAAGGCCATGAGAAATGGAAGGAGAAATAGTGATTCAGAAGTAGGGAAAATGCATGGTTTGAGGAGCAATATTGGCACATAGAGAAAGAGTATTAATCCTATCTATCTCCCAACCAGGTTGGGAATAACTGCACAGCGTGGCTGGCGACCTATACAGGCATATGTAATGTCTTGGGAGCAACAGGTTGGGAGGTAGATAGGAACCCAGGACACTTTTTGTTAATTTTGATTGTTACCAGGTACAAACCCACTGCTAAGTGGATATGAACCTGCACAATAACAACTCTTCCATGTGTTAAGCTGATAGCAAATGGACATGCTGCTCATGTCTAGGAGATTACCAGAGGGTTCACCAAAGATTTCTAACCGGTAGATTAAACCTGCAGGTAAATCATGCAGCTTCACCTGGACTACTTGTAAGTCAGTCACCTATCAACTTTATTGAGATGCTCTAACCTTTCTCAGGTCACTCCTCCCTCACTGGTGGTCTCTGGGCTTTGGGAGGCTTTGCCATATATCCAGAGTCTTTATAATTTTGAAGCAAGTATGAGAGTCTTCTTGTTCTCTCCTTGTCTCAGCTCAAGTCTTTTCACTTTTGTGAGGGCCTTGACCTTGTTTTAGGTACAATTAGGAGCTTTCTCCTGTTTGTTCCCAAGACATTATATATGCCTGTATAGGTCTCCAGCCACACTGTGCAGTTCGTCTTTGTTTACATAAGGGGCCCCGCTCCCACCACACTACAGAATGCTTTATTCATCTCTGTACCCCCAAATCCTGCCTGGCCCAATAGCCTGGTGAAATGCAAGTGCTCAATAATATGTACTGATTAAATTATTTACAACAGTGATCTGGGTTTGTATATTTTCCCAAAGCTTTTACGGTAAACATGTAACTTACTTAGTTGTACTGCTTTTCTTTAAAAACGTTTTATATTAAAATGTGGAGGTGACTAAAATTGGCTTCAAAACACATTTTAATTCCTGTCTCATGTTTGGAATTTGATACTACAGTGCTGCTTCTTTGTTGGTGTTCGTTTTCATAGTAGAGAAAGCTTACCTCAGAAACTAAAGAGAAACTCATGGAGTAACACCTTATCTTTTGGAATTATTCATCAGAATATTCTGAAAAAAATTTTATATCTACACTATAACTTTTTCAACTACAATCATAATCATTGTTAGTTGTATGAACAAATGATGGGAAGAGAAAGCAACTTTTTTATTGATTTCTGCAGTTAACTTTCTGCACATGATTTTCATGTGACAAGGTATGTTATTTTGACTTAGTTTAGAATGGGAACTCAATCTATTCTTTAGCTTCCTGAATACATTCACCTTTTGGTTATAATTCTGATTGCTCTGGGCTTTATCACACTTAAAAATGGAGTTTGCAATTAATGCCCTAAATATAGTTATACTAATAGAGATTAACTAAACAAAATAAGGATCCTGAGCAGCTGCCTGAACTTGCATGCTTTACAAGGGCAAATTCTTCTAAGTTATTGTATTGATTTAATTTGCATTCAAATTGCTCAGGATTTTGCTGGTGTATTTTCACTTGAATGATTTGCTATCAAGTGAGGAATGAATAAGTGACACGTACAGACTCAAATGTAGAGTTTAATTTTAAAATTTCTACAGGTTTTAATTGAGCCGTATTAATAACAAAATAAAAAAATACAGGAGCAAGTGGGAGTTTAGCATTACTTCTTAAATAAATCCTAGAAAATGTCATGGCTTGGGATTTGTTTTATGAAGTTAATTTTATTTAGCATAAGGACTCGTGTTATACTTGAGCAGATTTGATTCTTCATTTCAATTATAAATTTTTTAATTGGAAAATAATTGTTATGAAGTTATCATTTAAATCAGAACTAGTTGGTTTTGACCATATTTATTGATTAAATTATTTGTAACAGTGGTCTGGCCTTGTATAATATTTTCCCAAAGCCTTTAAGGTAGACATTTAGCTCATTTAGTAATACTACTATTCTTTAAAGGTGTTTTATATTTGCCACAGAATGCAAAAATTGTCATTAAATGGTCATTTTATAACCTGTAGTATATATATAATTTGTGATATATTTATTACTCTAACCATCTGAATACTTAATATTAAGTGGGAAAAACCTTTCATTATCTTTTTTGGCAGTCTTGTCAAAATTAAACCTACCGTGGGGTCTACAGAAAACTTTAAGGCAGTAATATTTGCTGTGTCCTCTGGCACAACATTATGCCAAATCCCATCCATGTAGCAATTGCTTCTGGCTTTTCTGGGATAAGAGATTACAAGTTCTCTCCAGCAAATACATTTGCATATGGATTCATTAGATTGTATTCACTCTAAGGTAAACTCTGTCTGGAGTTGGGTTTGTGTTCACAAGTGAAGTGGACAATGGGCTTATCCTCTCAGGAAACTGCTATGTCATTTCGCTACTGTTCAGGCAATATACTGGAGAAAAATGTCTCTATTTTATGATGTGGCAGATGGCAATAGGCACAGTGGTAACTATTTAACAGGTGTCCAAATATTTTATAAATGAATAAAGGGAGAAAACATGAATAAATGAAGACGTAGAGAGGCACAGTGGAAATGTACTGGGTCCCTGACCGTGTGTGGAAAAATGCAAATTAACCTTTTCTCTCTTCTCCAAACATGTTAAGATTAAAGGGGGAGAAATGAGGATTTTAAATGGTTAACAGTTAAAAAGAAGCAATACAATCACAAAAGTAAGTGTTGTTTATTTGGACCCATACTGTGCCTGAAATTACCCACTTAATTCTCAGAGACCTCTGTGGTAGCCACCGGTATTGCAATTTTGCTGTATTTTTTTTTTACCACTTAAGTGATTTTCTTTCCTGGTTCCTGTTGTATTCTTGTTAGGACTGGAGTCACATCCACACCTGTCAGACAGGCACACTCCTAGAGCACTGCTTTTCTTCTTCAGTGCAGCACCTGGACCAATATAATTTGACTTGTTAATCATAATTAATATACTCCTAGGAGAATGCTGCTTTTGAATTGATCCATTCTCTGGTCCTTCTGACCACTTCAGAATTGGAGGGAAATATTAAAATCTTCTCTGAAAGGGGAGAACAGAATAAGTAGTTACTTGGATGAACCCTGAGACAAAATGGAAGTTTCAAGAAATGACTGTGTTCAAAGAATGTATGAGGGCAGTGTGGTCTCAAGGTTCACAAAATTATAAGCACAGCATAAGTAAGCATGATATTTTGAATCACAGATATAAGTTGAACTCAGTCTTTCCAGGATTAAAAAAACTTGAGGGACACAAAGGTTTATTATATATTTTATGAATTCCTTAGAATTATCAGAACTGTCACATAAGTTATCATTCTGAAATAGTTCCGAAATCATTGGACAACAGTGAGAATTTGAAAAGAAAATACGTTTTCAGTATTTTGTGTATAAATGTGCAGAATTTATCGGTGGTCACATTGAATCATTTTATGTACAGATAGAATAAGTATTTCTTAATACATGGAAAAGTCATTGATTCTGACAACAAGTGCAAAGCTTTGGTCAATATATATATAAGTTACACAAATTTAAATACTAGAACATGTCCATGCAATGGACAAAAATTAATTGTCTTCAGAAAAGAAGTCCTACTCAACCTTTTGCAAATAATTAACATTCCCTTTCAACTAAAACACACACTTTTGTATTTATTATATGGCATTTTAGCTATTACATCTAATTTTCATTACAAATCTATACTATTGGAAAAACTTTCTTTGAAAATGAAGAAAGTGAAGGTCAGTAACTAGGTAATGTGCCTGAGATTGCAGAACTGGTAAGAGTCAGAGCATCATTTCAAATTTACATCTTCCTCACTCTAAAGCCCATAACTCTTCCAACTGAATGACATTAAACTAATTTTTATTTTTTTAAAGTTTTTACTTATTAAAAAAATTTTTTTGAGATGGGGCCTCACTCTATTGCCCAGGCTGAAGTGTAATGGCACAATCATGGCTCACTGCAGCCTCGATCTCCCAGGCTCAAGTGATCCTCTTACCTCAGTCTTCTGAGTAGCTGGGAGCACAGGTGTGTGCCACCATGCCTGGATAATTTTTTTGTTACTTGTAAATACAAATTCTGGCTATGCTGCCCAGACTGGTCTTGAACTCCTGGACCCAAGAAATCCTCCTGCCTTGGCTTCCCAAAGTGCTGGGATTACAGGCATGAGCCAGTGTGCCCAGCCAAGCTAAGTTTTAGATGTAGTTCTATAAAACATAATAAATTTAGTAATGATTTTGAAGATAAAGTCTCTATAATGATGTTACATTTGTGCTTGTGTGTTTATTGGTGTGCCCTCTGCTATCAAATCTATATTTAAAAGAGAAGTAGATTTGTAAGGCAAAAGAAACGTTTTAGGTCTTTATAATTTATATATCATGGCAGAGAAATAGAGAACTTGATTTAATTGATACAAATATCTTCCCTTTCTATTAACTGTTTATAAAACAGGAATGATTATTACAAATACTGAATAAAATTTGTTGAATTAAAAGAAGCCTTGGGAAGAAATGAGAAGTAGGTGAGAGACCAAATGGAAGAGAATCTAGAAAGCTGCGAATCATAAGAGAATATGGGAGCATGTGGTGGAGGGCAAGGTGGGAGATAGTGGCGTTGAGAGTATTGGATGCGTTAAGTACTAATGTGGGTTAGAAATTTTCTGGGAAACAGGAAGCTTTGTTTAGAAGGTGTGGCTACCAATTATTGGACTATATTCCTATAATTTTATTTTAAAAATATTTCTCTAAAATCACATAAAAATGACATGTATGGCTTTTTAGGAACAAGAAATATTCCAGAGAGGTTATTTGCTTTTTGCTTGTATCTCAAGAATAAAACTACTCAAGTGATTGGAGAAGTGGAGCTGGTGGGAGCGAAAAGAGAAGCTAGTGCTTCAGGAGGAACTCCAAAGGTTAGCTGGGAAGCTTCCTCAGCCAGGAAAAGTGAGTTCTTACTGTAAATTGTCTGTCATATCTCCCCAGTAAAGAACACCATGCATTCCTTCCCACCTAAACTAATTGTTCTACAAGCTAAATTGATTTTCTTAAGAGAACCTCTGATTCATGGAAGTCCTCTGCTCAAGAAACTCCAATGATTTCTATTATATATTGAACAAAGGTAAAGAGGGAGATTAGATTTATTGAACTTCTAGATACAGCATAATCCCACTTAACCTTCAGCAAAACTCTATGAAGTAGATAAGATTGTCTCTCTGGAGGAGAAACCTGAGCTTTCATAAAAGCAAGCAATTTAGAGAGTTATATCTCCCTGCCAGAGGGAACCTCTGTGAAGACAGATTATGTCTGTCTTGTTCACATTGTATGTTCAGCAACTATTATGTCTGGCAGATTTTCTGGACATATTTGTTGAATGAATGAATTACACAAAACTGAACTTATACCCTTTCTATTAGTCCATACTATGTTTCTTGAGTTTCATATTCCCACTTAGCAATATTTTACTTATCTCTGTATACAAAATTATATAAGCAAGATTGGAATAATGTTTGACTGTTTGTTTCCTGAGGAGCCTCTGAGATCTGGCCCCATCTATTGTTTTTACTCAAACCATAGAGATGCACTTTGTTCACAAATGTTTTTACATAGATCAACAAGTT
Organism: Pan paniscus; assembly: GCF_029289425.2. Taxonomy (NCBI): domain Eukaryota; kingdom Metazoa; phylum Chordata; class Mammalia; order Primates; family Hominidae; genus Pan; species Pan paniscus. Next base: position 105,142,429 of record NC_073258.2, read on the forward strand.
CTACGCTGTGTTTTCTGCAACATCTAGCATGTCCTATTTTGATATATTTAAATTAACGTGGAGACTTAAAGCCGCATATGAAGCGATCCAAATTCGGAATCACTCCGGATTTTTACAATTTCAACCCTTTTTAAATATTAATAGTTGTTCTGCCTAAAACTAATTCAGTGTCCATTATAGCCATGATTTACTTTTACGGAATCTTGACAAAGTATGTAACTTAGCACACGAAAATGATAAAAATGATAACTACCTTTCTTTCTGGATTCATGTCATCATTTTTTCATTACAACAACACACAGGCTATTTTAAAGAGTTGTGCATATAGGAACAAATGCAACTGACACGTGGTAAGCATATATCCCAGGTAGAAAGAACAGAAGTGATTGGGTATACTAGAGTATTGCTTCTCAAATTTTAATGTGCATAGGAGATAAAATTCACATTCTGATTTAGTAGGCCTAGATTTGTGGCCTGAATGTCAGCATTTTTAACAAGCTTTCAGTTGTGGCTGCTGCTGCAGATCCTTGGATCACAATTTGAAGAGCAGGATTTCTGTTAATAACCACATCTTTTCCCTATGTTACAAACATCAATAGTTATGTTTTCAGAGAAAAGAGACTTAGCTTGTTAAGTGTAGGCCAGGTTAAGGAAATTTTACTTCTATAATTATAAGCTCAATCCTAGGGTCTGAATGTTTGTGTTTCCCCACTGGCCTAAATGCATAGGTTGAAATCTTAACTTTCCAGGTGATGGTATTAGAAGGTGAGATCTTTGGAAAGTGATTAGATCGTGAGGGTGAAGCCCTCATGATCGGAATTACTGCCTATGCAATCCCACCATATTATAAGAGCTGGCTAGTTTCTTCCACCAAATGAGGACAGAGCAAGAAGGAAGGCATTGTCTATGAACCAGAAAGCAGAGCTCACCAGACATTGAACCTGCTGGTGCCTTGATCTTGACCTTCTCAACCTCTAGAATTGTGTGAAACAAATTTCTGTTGTTTATAAACTGCCCAGTTTATGGCCTTTTGCTATAGCAGCAGAATCAGACTAAGACACTTGGTAAGCAACTACAGAGCACAGAATGTGATATGGTTTGTCTGTGTCCCTACCACCAAACCTCATCTTGTAGTTCCCATAATCCCCATGTGTCATGGGAGGTACCCAATGGTAGGTAATTGAATCATGGCGGCCACTACACCCATGCTGTTCTCCTGAGACTGAGTGAGTTCTCATAGATCTGATGGTTTTTTAAGGGGATCTTCTCTCCTTTGCTTGGCACTTCCCCTTCCTCCTGCCCTGAGAAACATATGTTTGCTTCTGATTCCACCATAATTGTAAGTTTCCTGAGGCCTCCCTAGCCCCGAAGAACTGTGAGTCAATTAAACCTCTTTCCTTTATAAATTCCCAGTCTGGGATATGTCTTTATTAGCAGCATGAGAACGGACTAATACAGAATGTCTCTCACCTTTGTTACATGCTGAGTGCACAGCAAAGGCACTACAAAATGTGTGGCAAATCTACCAGATGTAGCCATAAACCTCATCAATGTTATCAGTAATATATGACCCAGGAATTGGTGGTAGATAAGTGTCTATGAAAGCAGCTTTAGTTCAGCATTTGAATGTCCAAGGATATCAGCAAGGTGACAACACCGTTTCTTTTAAAGAATGCAGTTTAGAACCTAGGACAACATACAGAAAATAAAAACATAATGTGAACAAAAGAAATTATGGCATAACATTAATTTATTTTTATTTCAATAACATGCTACATATTGCCTAACTCTAATTGTATTTTCAGAGAAATTATAGTGCTTCTAAAGCTTGGGTCATCAAGCTGTGTTGCTCATGGCTTCATTTTATTCTTGGGATTATAATATCTTCCAGTAAATTTTTTTACTAATACAAGCAATCATTTGCCTAATGAGTGTTTGGAATTTTCCAGCAAACACATGTGAGCACTGAAAAATGTGAACAGTGTTTTAGGGAAGGCAATGCATCTTGAGGGACCCTTTAATTTATGAGCAGGAAAGAATGTAAAATGAGTAGCAACAGTGATGTCTATACTCATGTGAATAGATTTGAGGGTTCTAATAAAACACATTTGGTTTTACATATCCTTAATAAGGTATAATAATAATGCCAGTGATTATTGTAATGGTTGTGGAGCAGAATGGTGTAGTAGAAAGTATAATAACTAAGGAAGTAAAAGACCTAAATTTCAGTTCCAGACTTGTGGCTCTGTAATAGGGATATACCATTTACTGTCTCTTGGCCTCTGTATTCTCATTTGCTCAAAGAAAGGGAATAACTTGAAGGTGTCTTTCACTTGTGATTGTGTGACTCTGTGTGACCTATGACAAACTCTATGCCTGCTGTTGTGAGAAGCATACTGTCAATGATATATGTAGATGTATTTGTAAAAGTTTTTCACAAAGATATTCCACTTCTTTTAAAACTTGCTTTACACATTATCCTGACATTAGCATTTATTGAAAGTAGAGATATAAAATATGTGTTAGACATCATCCTTCCTTCCCTTGGTAAACACAGCATATTCTTCGCACTGAGGAAGTTACGTGAAGGCACAAACAAAAATGTAAAAAAAGTTCACATATGAGAAGTGTTTAATAAATAATCCTGATGATAGCGCAGTCAGAATTTAAATGCAGGCTGCTTGGTTTTTTGTTAAGGTGGTTGGGGAATGTTGGTACAAAAGTCTTAAGTTCTGTTCCAAGCCCTAAAATTTGTGAAGGAATTTCATGTACAGAGAGGGGAGAGAAGACAACTTAAGTAGAGAAATAATATACTTTTGAGGTCTATTTAGGAAAGAAATTTTTACATATATTTTCTCAGCCACATTGTCTCCTTCAATTTCCCTACACTTTATCCCCTTTTGTTTTGCTAAATCTCACTTTCATCTTTAAGGCCCAGATATAAATTATTTTCTTTCTAAAGCCTCTCCTAAGCTCCAGACCACAGCTTCCCAGAGTATGCTTCTTCAAAAACTGCTCTGTTCAATGAAATTGGTATCACATAGGAAAAATAGCCATGGTGTTGTAAGGATTTTTTATGTACACAGTGAAATCATTAAAAAAATAAAATAACAGTCATATTGTAGAAAATAACATTGAATCTTGATGTAAAATCTTCAAGAAAAGAGGGACAGTTTCCCCCAGGATCAGTAGATGACTCAACTAAGGAGGGTTAGTCTCATGACAGGTGATTCAAACTGGAAGTATTTAGGGAGGACAGAAGGGCACCCTTAACCATCTACAGGTTCAAGGGTAAAAGTATGCATTCTTTGGCCATGCCAATCCAGAACAAAGGGAAACCTACCCTAACTGAGGACCAGAGGTATGTGGGGTGTGGGAAAGCAAACAGTCAATATATGAGAGACCCTAAGGAAGGAGAACCATCAGGTGACAGATGGGGTTGAATTAATCCACTAAGATGAATGAAATTGTAGAGAAGAGACTGAGAATATAAGGGATCTTGCTGATGATTGACTAGAAGACCCAAGGAAAGGGACCGCAGATGTTCATAAGTACTTTACAGAGTTAGAAAAGGCATGTACAGAGTCACGTGGGTTTGACAATGTGGAAGTTATAGATGACTTGGATTTGTACAGTTTTACTTAGTTTTGAGAATAGAAACTTAGTTGGAGAAAAATGAAAAACATTGGGAAATAAGAAACAGAGATAAAATTACTGTGGTGAGTACTTTGCTATGGAAAGGCACAGAGAAATGAATCGTTATCTCAGAACAGACATGAAGTATTATTTTTTTTCACCTGGCAGGGTATATCTGCAGCCTGATAAAAATTATCTTGACAAAGATCATTATCTTGAGAAAGATAACACATTATGTGGAAGACAGAATCAATGATAAGAGACAGTTTTTTGAGTGTATGAGGAAAACTGGACTCTTAAAGCTAAAGTATATGAATTAGCCTTTGATTGAACTGGTGGCACTCTATTTTAATGGTTTATATACAGTTTTTATTTAATTCCAACAAAAACCTAGTGATGTGGGCACATTTATGATCCACATCTTACAGATGAGGAAACTGATCTATGCAAGGATTAAGCAATTATTAAGCAGTTTACTTATAAAACCACTGAAACTTATACTTTAGAAGAGGACAATGAACTGAAGAAAAAACAAAAATTCCTAAACTGAGGTAGAGACTGTGGAGTAAATGCATCAGGGATACTGTTAACTTCTTTCTGGAAAGAGACAGAAGTTGTGGATTGTTAGAATTTTTTTCTTTCAACAATTCAAACTTAAATATGCTTTACTTTGCTATTATAGCTAAAAATATTTTTATAATTCTACAGTTTGTTAATTACTTACAAAATCAAATTTGTCTTCAAGGGTCGAAATTTGAGATCACAGGAGATTTCAAAAAAATGTAAAATAGACTCAAATGATTTTAATAAGAAGAGGTAGAAATGACTTGGGCTACATCAGCATCTTTATAATAAATGTGTATTACGATATTACATTGAAGGAATCAAGCATTACACTATTTTATGTTATGATATACTTTCCAAAATCTAAGTCATTTTGTTTTCTATCCATATCTCTGAAAGTCTTACAGATTCTAATCTAGTGATGTATTAATCTGTAAGGTATCTGAGAACTGGAGTGATGTCTATATTTTATATTGTTTTATTATTAGCCTTTACTATAATGCTGCATTTTAGGTAACCAATATATATTTACTGAATTACAAAATAATGCATATTCCTTTTAATAAGAAATCTGTAGTTTTGTAATGGCTTCAGCTTTAGGGTGCTTTCTGGGAATTACCTATCTTTTCATTTTATCTCAAGGAATCATACATACTACTAAATGCATAAAATTCATCTAAGAGCAACATTAAGTGCTTATTAACGATATTTAAAAACTTGTATTGACATAATTTCCATGGAATAGGAATTCTTTCATTTCAAAACAAAGTTCAAAATTAAAGCCCTGTGACATGCATATAAGAAATGTTTCTGTGTTTGGTAGGCTTCGTTTCTGTTTAGATCCTATTGGAAAAAAAATGGACACAAGAATTTATTTGCTCATTTACTCACTCATTCATTCACTCACATAAAGATGTGACCTAGGAAAACAATGAATTAATTTTGAAGTAATCAAAACCAAACCATTTCTATGATTAAAGGCATATACATAAGAAAGCAAAGAATTATTCATTTGCCTATACCATTATTTCTGACCACAGAGAATGCAATGATCGTAAAATTTAAATGAAATTTTGTATGAACATATATTAGGATAAAATATGTATAATAATATAAAAAATCTCAAATAGATTCATGCACGGCATAACAATGTTTCAGTTAATGATGGATTGTGTAGAAAACATTGGTCCCATAAGATTATAGTACCATGTTTTTACTGTACCTTTTCTAGTTTAGATACGCAAATACTTACCACTGTGTTACAATTGCCTGTAGTATCCAGTACAGAACATGGTGTACAGGTTTGTAGTTTAGGAGGAATAGGCTATTCCTTATAGCCTAGGTGTGTAGTAGGAGATAACATCTAGGATTGTGTAAAACACTCTATGATGTTTACACAGTGATGAAATCGCCCAACTGTGTATTTCTCAGAACGTATCCTTATTCAATGAAGCATGACTGTACTTTCCATAGTATTCAAATTGTTATTTTGCTTAGGGAAGTGCAGACATTACATGAAACTCAAACTTGTACAATAGAACACTTAAATGGACCTTGAATGTACATACTTGAAATAATGTGAAAATTCTAAAGATAAGGAAAATATTCAATATTAACCTTCTTTTGGAAATATTTGAATCATCCTTCTTAAATTGCTTCTAATTAGACAAAATATTTACAGGTTAATTTTAAGGAATGTATTTTTTCATCGAGTGTTGACTATTCTGAAACACAAATAAAATGTTTTTACTGCATTTTGGAATTATAAAGACTATGGTTACACAAAGTCAGGTGAATCAATTAATCAAATTGCCAACTTTTTTTATAGCATTCAGTCCAAAATTACTCAGTTAAATGTAGACAATAGAACATTGTTTAGCTGATCTTATTCGCCATAAACTAAAGCTGACATTACAAAAAACTCCCCTGCAATAATTTTTTCATGTTTTATAGACACAACGTTTGCTTTATATGTTACAATATAAATTCAATGTGTCATGGCTGTAGAAGTTTCAGTAAAATGGATACAGAAATCTCAGTTAAAGGAATACTGGTTTTAATTAATTTTCCTACTCATCTCAGAGAATAATTCACGTTTGGGAAGAGCTAGATTACATAAGAGAATTTTTATTATTGGATTATTGGCTTAAAAATGCATTTTTGAGCCAGGTGCAGTAGCTCATGACTAAAATCCCAGCACTTTGGGAGGCCAAGGCAGAATGATGATTTGAGCCCAGGCATTCAAGACCAACCTGGGCAACATAGTGAGACCTTGTCGCTATAAAAAATTTAAAAGAAAATGTAGCCAGGCCTAGTGGTACACACCTGTACTTCTGGCTACTCAGGAGGCTGGGATGGGAGGATTGCATTGCTTGAGCCCAAGAGTTTGAGGTTAAAGTGGGCCATGATTGTGCCACTGCACTCTAGCCTGGCAAAAAAAAAAAAAAAAAATCTTTGGATTTTGTATTTTTAAACTAATATGATCATCATCCCCATATGTGAAGATTGTTTAGTCCATTTGCACTTGATGCCATTATTGATGTTACTGGATTTGCATCTGCCTTTTACTTTGCTTTCTTCATATCTCATTTTTGTTCTTTATTTCACTTCCATTTTCTTATTCTCTATTAAATGAATATTTTCTATCTATTCTTTTGATACTTTCAATTATATATTTTTTAGTTACTTCTAGGTGGTTGATCTAGAGGTCTCACAATATCACAATTGGCTTCAGACTTTGCATTCCCTTAGTTCCAATTAAAATAAAAGTTTAATCTTATGTTGCTCCCTTCCTGCAATTCTTTTTTATGTTAATATTGTTATACATATGTATGTTATTTAATCAATGATACATTATTTATTTATTTGATATAATCTCTTTTTAAAAAGCTCAGAGAAAAAACAGAGAAAGACCATATTTACAGAGTTTTTTTATATCAACCTTATTTTCCATTTATAGTTTTCTTAATTTTGGCTTGTGTATAATAATTATCATCTTGTGCCATTTCCTTTTTCCAAAAAAGTTTTGCTCCCACCCAGCTCTTTTGTTTTGTTACCATCAAGTATATAACTTTTCTATCTGTTATAGGCCCAATAATACAAGTACATACATATTGTTTTACACAATTCCTTTTAAAATAAGATAGGGTCTGGCTCTGTCATGCAATGGATAGCACATTGGACTTCTGAAATAAGATAGGAAGAAGAAATATTCCTTTATATTGATTTTTGTAATTACTTACATAAATTACCATTATTTGTATTCTTTTTTTTTCCAATGTGGATTCAAGTTACTTTTAGTGTCACTTGCTTTCAGCCTAAAGAACTTTCATTAGTATTTTTTGGAAATTAGAAGGGCTACCAATACATTCTCTGTTTTTGTTTATCTAGGAATGTCATTATTTCGCTTTCACTTTTGAAAGGTAGTTTTGCTGGGTATAAGATTCTGGTGGACAGTTTTTACTTTAAGCATCTTGAGTATGTTCTTCCACTGCCTTCTGGCCTACATTTTTTTTTCTGGCTAGAGGTCAGCTGCTTATCTTATTGGGGTTCCTTTATACTTGATGAGTAATTTTTTTTTTCTCTTGCTACTTTTAAGATTTCCTCTTCATCTCTGGATATCAACATTTTGTCTGTTAAGTGTCTGTGAATCTCCTTGTGTCTATCCTACTTTGAGTTCCTCTGGCTTCTTGCATGTGCAGATCAAAGTTTTTCATCAACTTTGGGAAATTTTCACCATCATTTATTTAAGCATTTCTTCTGTTCCTTTCTCATTCTCTGTCCTTCTCTGATACTCCCATTACACATATATGGGTTAGCTTAATAGCGACTCATATTTCTCTTGAGTATCTGTTCATATATCTTCATCCTTTATGCTTTCTATAATTAGTACATAATCTCCATTGATCTGTCTTCAGGTTTACTGGTTCTGCCTTTTGCTAGCACAAATCTGCTGTCAAACCTCTCTAGTGAGATTTTCATTTGGGTTATCATACTTCCAGATCCAGCATTTCAACTTGGGTTTTTCTTAAAATTTACATGTCTTTTTGGCAGGGGGTGCCGGGAGACAGAGTCTTGTTCTGTCGCCCAGGCTGGAGAGCAATGACATGATCTTGGCTCACTGCAACCTCTGTCTCCTGGGTTCAAGTGATTCTCCTGCCTCAGCCTCCCAAGTAGCTGGGACTACAGGCATGCGCCACCACACCTGGCTAATTTTTGTAGTTTTAATAGAGACAGGGTTTCACCATGTTGGCCAGGCTGGTCTCAAACTCCTGACCTCAGGCAATCCATCCCTCTCATCCTCCCAAAGTGCTGGGATTACAGGCGTGAGCCACCGCGCCCAGCCTACATGTGTTTATTTGTATTCTCTGTGTGATAAAACATTGTCATCAGACCTTCCTTTAGGTATTTAACCATAGTTTCCTTTGTTCCTTAAACATATTTATAATAGCTGCTTTCACACCTTTATCTTCTAAGCTTATCCTTTGGGTCCCTTCAAAGGCGACTTCTACTACCTGCTTATTTTCTGTGTATAGATAATAGTTTCCTGTTTCTTTGTATGGCTCATATATTTTTTGTGGAAAACTGAATGATATGCTGTAGAATCTCTGGATCCTGATTTTTCATCCCCTTCCCCACCCCCAGAGTTGTTGTGGTTGCTGTTTGCTTGGACATTTGCTTATTTGTTCAGTGACTTGGCTGAGCTAATCATGCAGTTTATTTCCACAGCAATATGTAGCTTATGATGATCTTGTTCAGATTTTTTTTCCCTCAGTTTTAGGTTTTCATCTGGCCACCTAGGTTTTGCCCCTAGGCATGCCACATATTGGTCCAAAGTTAGGAGTGTGTGTGTGTGTGTGTGTGTGTGTCTGTTTTAAAGCTTCCTAGCACACTTCAGGGAGTTTATGTATTTTTGCCTCACTTTCTGTTACTGATGATTACTAGTTGGGAGATTCTCTATTTATTCATGAGAGGACACTACTTTGGAAATGTACATAGCCTTCCAGATTGTGAGGGATGAGTGTGATTTATCAGTTTTGTTTAAGCTGCTTGTGCCAGTGACGGTTCACCCTGTGTTGATGGGTCTGTGTGTAGACTGGGGAATGCTTGCAGTTCATCCCTGTATCCAGCTCTGATTTCTCCTGAATGGAGGTAACCTAGTACATGCACACAGACTTCCTGACCCAAAGAGTGATGGTGATCTCAGGAGGGCTCTTCTTAGCTGTTTCTTTTCTTGGTTCTTGCTATGAAACTTCTGGCTACTCAGTCATTTTTCTTGTATCATGGAGCTATCAGCCTTCTCTTACTTGGTCTCCACTGAGATCTTCATTGTTTTGGACAAAACCTTTAAGCATGGAGTTCTCCACTCTCTGTACCAAATAAAGTTCATCCCCTCAGATACAGCTGTGGAATTGTGCCCTAATGGCCTGCCTTCTCCTGGGCAGAACCCTTATACCATTGCTTGAAGACTGGGGGAAGCACTTGCTTTCTCCAGAATGACATCCCTTTGCTCTATTGATGGACACCTGGATGGGTGGGAACCAAAGGTAAAGACATGAACTTAAAGTTTGTCTTATTTGCTATAGGTTGTTATAAGAGAAATTTCTAGCCTACCTGAAATTTTGTAAACTCAGTTTATGGTTTAATAATAATATGCATCTGTGACTTAGGGTTTTGTTTTCATAATGATGATAAAAATCTCCAAGTTTCTTATGTTTTTGTTTATTATGGTGCTTTTATTTTCATTTCAAACCTTTATAAGATACCAAGTAATTTTTAATGCATACTTTTTAGAATAATTGCATAACTAATATGCTTTGCATGCAAATTTGTAGAAACACAGAAGTTAAATATTGCCACTGGAGGGTTTTATTCCATTTTCCTCTAGATGTTAAAATGAATAAATTCTGAGCAAGCCATATATTCTCTAATGCTGGCTTTGGCCCTTTCTAATTCCGTATTATAATATCCAGATGTAAAAATAATAGTTTTAGATTACTTGTCCTTTCCAGTTACTTAGAAGAAACACATCTGATAAAAGATCATCTGCTCTAAGAAGGAATAAGAGGCAAACTAACGCATAAAAATAGGAAATGAGAACCATTTTGAAACTGGGTTCAAATTCCAGCACCATCACTTACCTGTTGTGTCCTTGTACAAAACTAAGCCTGAGCTTTCCTGTTGGCAACATATATGGGATAATATTTACCCGATAGGGTTTTGTGCATAAAATCAGATTATATATCTAAAACTTGTCCCTTAATACCTAAAAAAGAGAAAGTAACCTGATGATAGCTAATCATTAATTTGTCATTTTCAAGTCTACTTGCCTTCACTGATGGTATACTGGTTTAAGAAATTTGATATATTTACATATTAATTATATCCGATGTAAACATTTTCTTACTTTAAAAAGTCCCCTTTATCTGAAATTCAAAGTATACATTTGTAAATTTTTAAATGAAATAACTCTGCAAATATGCTTTCTAATTTTCTGATTTCCAAAATAAATGTAAATCCACATAAAAAGTCTTATTTCTTTAGTGTGTAGCTCCAGCATTACGGAGTATTGTCCCATCTGCTAGTTTATCTTTGAATGTAAAATCAGAGACGCAGTTCCCACATAAGGAGTCCCTAGAGTAAGGCATTGTAAGGATAGATGAATAGAATGAGGGATGGATTTCAAAGATATTTGGAAACACCCATGCACTGTTCTAACCACTGAGATACCTTAATTCGTGACAGAGGAGCTTTAATAAAAGTTTTAGCATTTGACGTTTGCTTTGTTTTTTTGTTTCAATATTTGAATTTATTCACACTGAACTATAAGCTCCATGAGAGTTGGATCATGCCTATTTCATTCACCATGGCAAACCCAATACCTCTCCCAGCACTTGACATACACTAGTCTTGATCAATATCAGTTTAATAAATAAATTTAATTATAATTATGTACTTTATTATACTTTATAAGTTTTAAACTTGCCATTTTTCCTCTTCTATAATCTGAATTTTATATAGAGGTTACAAATCTGAATTTCTGTTCACTTTGAACCTCTGTATTACTTAACAATATAATTTATGCAAACATATTTTTAGGAAGAGTAGCTTTATTTCTAATAGCCAAATATGGAAATAAATCAAATGCCCAGTAACAGATAAATGTATAACGAATCGTGGTGCATCTATTTCATGAAATGCTACTCTGTGATAAATCCATATACAAAATATTCCAAAAGAGACAAATTCTCCCATGTTTTGGAGGGAAAGTCTAAATCTCTTTAAACCTGAAATTAAATAAATTAATTAATAATATCCCATCAAATAGCAATTGGTTTAAGTCCAATGCCTTTAATAAGGAATACAAGTTCTTCCACTATCTGGTCCCTGGCTACTACTGTAGTTTTGTTACTGGGTACTTGCTTTTTCCATATTTTCCTTCAATTTCATATCTTTATTTATATTTTTTTCTCAATGTGGAATTTCCTTTCTTGCTGTATCTGTAAAACTTATACACAAAAAATACACATACTAATAAAGTTATTTATACTTTAATGATAAGCATTACCTTGGAATATGTCTATGGCACCTCAAGCCTGGGTTAGGAGTTGTCTGGGTTATTATAACACTCCGTGCACAGCTTGTTCATCATACTTCTCACATTTCATTATGGATATACCTTAAATAATCTGTTCTTCCACTAGGCCGTGAAGGTAGGAGTAAAGTTTCATTTTTCTCTGTATTTCTATAACTACTGCATGGCCTGGAGCAAGTCAGAGTTCTATAGTCATTGAGCTAATAAATATGAACTGATAAATATCTCTTTCTAAATTCCTAGGAGAGAAGCCTGAAGAACAAAGCAGCCACAGATCAACAGGAGTATAGTTTATTAGAGGTTGGTTAGAGACTTTTTGCTAATGAGCTGTACTCTCCATAGGCATCATCATGGGGTTCTCAAATCTAATGATACCCATGCCATCAATTCTGAGTAAAGTGGTTACAAAAGAAATTGATATTTAATTTTTACTATAATAGACAATGGCATGTATATGTGTCTTAATTCATTCAGTAGATGCAACATAGGGTAGTGGAATGATCACTTTCCTGTATAATTAATTGTAAGAGCTAGAGTTCATATAATCACTAATTATTAAAATAAAAATATTCTATCTCAAAAATAGCATTACCATAGCTTTTGTGGCTTTCTATTAATGAGTTATTTTCTCAATTTTTATATGTTTCAAATCTTCAATAACAATCAGAGCTGAAATAATAAACACTGACTACTATTGTTCTAATAAATAAAATGGTTATTTTTGCATAATGAGTAAGAACGTAACCATTCGAGTCAGATAGAAGGAGTTGCTTATTTGAGTTATGACATTTACTGGCCATGCTACCTCAAATAAATTAGACATTCTGAACCTCAGCCTCTTTATCCATAAAATAGAATAATAATAGTAGCTACTTCTTGGGATCACTGATAGGGATGGTAGGTTTAAATGGCACAGTGAATTCAAGAAAGTATTTGGGACAATGTCTGATAATTAGTAAATGCTCCAGAGTCCTAGTATTTTTTGTTATTATTAAAAAAAATACTGTAACTCACAATAGACATTAAAGGAAAGAGCACACAACATGAGGATAAGTTTAACAAACAGTGATAAAAAAGTCAATACCAGTGTCAAGAAAAAGCACAGCTAGGTCAAGAAAGAGAACCCTGATTGCAACCAAGGAGCCTTTGCTTGCGCCATCCTCATCACAACTTTATCTCTCCCCTTTAGCATTAGCAAGTATCCTGAATTGCATGAAAATCATTTCCTTGCATTATTTTAAAATTTTACTACCCACATGTATTTCTAAGCAATATTGCCTGTTTTTGACCTTTATACAGTAAAGTCATCTCAAAAGTCAACAATGGAAAAACAGAAATATCTAATTAGAAAACGGACAAAATAAGTTAAGATATTTCAGTGAAGAGGATATAGAGATTACCAATAAGCATATGAAAAGGTGTTCAACATCACTAACCAATAGGGAATTAAAAATTAAGTCCATTATGAGATATCATTACACAACTATTAGAATAGCTAAAACTTAAAAAGTAGTGACTAGCAAATTTGAGTGAAGATGTTTATAAACTGGATCTCTCATATTTTATAGGTTCAAATGTAAAGTAATACAGCTTATCAATTTATTAAAAATTAAACATACTCTTATACAACCCAGCAATTGTACTACATTTATTCCAGGAGAATGAGAACTTATATCCACACAAAAACCTGTACATGATTGCTCACAGTAGCTTTGTTACCGCCCAAAACTGAAAACAATCTGGATATCATTCAAAGTGTGAATAATTAAATAAAATATGGTATATTCATACCATAGAATACTACTCAGTAGTAGAAAGGAATAAACTACAACAACTTGGATGGATCTTAAATGTATTGGGCTGAGTGAAAAAGCCAATTTCTAAAGGTTATATGCTATTTATATTACATTCTCAAAAATGACAAAATAATATACATAAAATACAGATTAATAGCCACCAAGGATTAGGGATAATAGAAGGGATAGAAATGAGTGTGACTTTAAGGGAGTAGTATGAGGAAGATCTTTGTGGTGATGGAATGGTTCTGTATCTTTGATTGTAGTAATTATTACACAACTGTAAATGACATAGAAATATATACCTACATCATACTAATGTTAACTTCTGAGTTTTGATGTTGTACTACAGTAATGTAAGATGTAATAAAAATTGAGGGAATCTGCATAAAGGATATGTGTCACCTCTCTCTCCTATTTTTGCAGCCTCCTGTAAATGTGTAATTATTTCAATATAAAAAGTTTAAAAAATGCTTCATCTACATAAAGGGATGAAAATAACACAAACAAAAAGAAGATAGAATAATGGAAATTAAAAGTCAAGGCTTTATTTCAAATATATCAATATTTCAGTTAAACATAACTGAAATAAAGTCTCAATTTAAAGGCAAAGACTGTTAACCTGGATAAAAAATGTGTGCAATCCAACCATAGTTTTTTTTTAAGTAAGACTCATCTATTAATTATATAGATATGAACAGATTGAAAATAAAAGGACTTTTTATGATTACATTTTGCTTTAACCTAGAGAATTTCTTTTAGCATTTCTTGTCTTGTGACTTTGCTGGATATGAATTTATTTTGTATTTATATTTATGTAGGTGTTTATATGTCATGTTGATTTTTGAAGGATATTTTTTACTAGTAGAACTCTAATATTCTTTTTACAAAATTTCAACACATCCAAGATGCCATTCCATTGACTTCTTGATTTCATTGCTTTTTGATGAGAAGTCAGCTAAAATTCTTACCATTGATTTCCTTTATGTAATATTTCTTTGTACTCCTTCTGCCTTCAGTAGTTTTTCTTTTTCTTTTAACAGTCTAAGTATGATGCACCTAGTTTTTCTTTGTATTTATCCTGCTTGGCATTATCTAAGCTACTTGGATCTTTGGTGTTACCTTAAATGAAATTTGGAAATGTTAGGATGTTATCTATTCAAATATTTATTGTGTCAATCTGGAGCTTCTTCCTTTTCTATGGCAAGTATACATATATTAGACTGATCTTGTCCCAAGGCCTCTGATACTCTCGTCTGCTTTGTTTTTTCTTTTGGTGTTAGTTTGAATAATACCTACTGATCCATCTTAATGCTTGTGAATTCTTTATTCTCATGTGTTCAGTTTGTGGATAATCACATCACAGACATTGGTTTCTTTTGATATTGTGTTTTCATGTCTAATAATTCAATTTGTTTCTTTTTTTGTTTGTTTGCATCTCTCTGATGAAGTCCTCTATATATTCATGCACGTTGTTTACCTTTTCCATGAGATCCTTTAACATATTAACCTTAGTTATTTAAACTACCTATCTGACCATTTCAACATTTGGACCATCTGATTTAATGACTACTTTACTTCTTGATGATGGGGCATTTTTTTCCCACGTGTTTCCTGTGTCTTCTGGTTTTCAATTGAATGCTGGACACTGCATGTAAAAATAATAGAGGCTGAAGTCAATACCATCTTTTCCTGGAAAAGCACATGTTTCTTCTTCTCCCAGACTTATGTTGACAGATTGAGTAAATATTTTCTGTAATTTGAACTATATTTGGCCTTGTGATTGCTTTCACTGTCAAATTGAGCACATCACAGGCTTCAAATATCTCCAGTGGTGATTTAGTGCTTACCTTTGCTTACCGTGAGGTGTGGGATGCTGGAGAGCTTCTCCTAGTGTTCCTGTTTTGCTTTTATGTTTCATTGAATTCTTCATGCCTGTGCCATGTTCTCACCCTTCCCCTGTGATATATTGCTCTTGCTTCATATCAGTTGAAGTCTCATGGTGAGGATAAAGATGTTTCTTGTTTATTCTCTTCTTGCCTTAGTCCTGAGTGGGCAGTTTTCATGTGAAATGTAGAGACAGCCTTATTTTTATTTTTATTTTTTAAGCATTTCTGCCCTTTCTCAAATGCAAGTAACCTCTCTTCCTACTCAACCTAGAGTCCAGAAAGTAAACAAATTTCCTGTTCCTCTTAAAGGGCAACAAACCTAAACTTTGTATCTCAGGAGACTAGGGTAAATGAGAGTCCTGTTTCTCCCCCATTTGCAGCAAAAATGCGCCTTGTTTTAGGACAATAACCTAGAAGGAGTTTCCTACCCCAATCCCAGCAGCAGATGGCTGTGTCAGGAAAGAATTTCTTGTTCCTCCTCCAGTACCAAACAACTTCTTGAAATCAGCATGTCTAGGGTGTTGAAAAGTTACCTGCCTTTTCTCCAGAAGCACTCTATATTAAGACTTTAAGAAGGTGTTTACATTTCAGCCTTTTTTTCTCAGCTGCTTCTGTGGTGGCCAGTTACTTCCATGCTATGCCAAAGATGTAACAGTTTACGTATCCTGTTCTCCTAGGAGGTTTACCAACTCACTGATCTCAGTTTTCCTGGTTGCCTTATGATCTGAACTATCTGATATGCTCTAAAAAATTATGGTTTTGTAGGTTATCTGTCTTGTTTTTTGATTGAAATTTTTTTGCAGTTTTCTACATCCTAAGTGAAAATAGATTCAGTTTTTATAGTTGAATGCTGTACATTTAAATTATTGCATAGATCAGATGAGAAACATTTTTGGTCTCTGGATGTGAGTTGTTGTTAATTTTATTGACCATGTTACACCATCAGCCCTTTTTGTTCCCTGCATAAAACTTGACTGCGTATTCATGCTGCTGTTCAGAGTTTCTACATGACAATTTCATTTAGACTTTTGGCTGATGGCCACTCATTTCGATTAAAAAAGAGTTTTAAATTCTTTCCTACAATGGCTTTTGGCACTTGAAAAAAAATACAGGAGTCTGGGGAAACAGTAACCAATTTTTGTGCAAAATGTTACTCTAATACCAGTGATGGAGCAAGTAATGGCAGCAGCCTCATGTGGCTGTCATAGAAATATTTGGCCCCAAACAGAAGCCCTCCAGTAAATCTACCCATTTTGACTCCCCTTTTTAATTTCCATAATTTCAACTGAAAGACAGTCCAATTCAGGCTAAAAATGGAACTGTAGTAGCTGTTTACTTAAACTCTCTCCTCCTCTCTCACTTTTAAGGCATCAAACTCTAAATAAAAACAAAAACAAAAACACTACAACATGAGGACTACCATTAATGACTTTCTGATTTTTGCGAAATCACTTAGCTTCTCTATGGCTCAATTTCTTCATTCATGAAATTAGCTAATTTTACCTACTCTAACAGTCTTAAAAGAGAAATTACAATGAAAAAATGTTAGCTGCAATAAACAATAAATATGTGTTACTATTTCCTATTCTCATCTTCTCCTTCTTAAAGATTGATCTGGCCCTAATGTATACTGTTCTATAGAGCAGTGTAGTTTATTTAGGTGATTTGACTGAAAAATTGTTATCCTTTTTTCATTCATGATTATTTGAGAATTCCTGCTTTGTCTTTGTGTGTATTCAGAAACTTCTAGATTCTTCTTGAGGGTATATAACACATTCATTTGAAAAAGTGTGAATAAGTTATGCCTGCCCTTAATTTAGATTTGGTATTTCTATTACTGGCTAAAGGCTATGGGGTTTAATAAGTAAAGAGACATTAATAGGAAATTCATTAGTTAAGGTTATCTTAACATCCCTAATTATTTATTAAACACTGGTTGATTATATTAAAACCTATTTTGTTCACTGCAGTCATTGGTATCTGACATTGAGAGAGAATAGAGTTGAATTTTTATTTTACATTTCTCAAAGTAGCAACTTAGACACATTCAGTGTTTTCACACAATAGCAATTATAATTAGGGTCAATGCATATGCTAGATACCCCCTCTCTGTGCAATCATAAATAGCAATTTTATTAATAAATGGGCTGATTTTTTCTTCTTGTTTTGTGATTTAGGCAACACATTGTTATCACTATCCAGTTCTGTCTGGGATTAGTAATTTTGTTCTTTTATTAATAATCCAATATATTTGTGACTTATTCAGGAGGCAGTAACATACACGAATACCTCACAGGCTTTGAAGTGAGATATTTTTGAATCCACCCATTATTGACTACACACCTAGAGCAAGAGATCGCTAAGCCTTGGATTCTCCAATGGTAAAATGGAGAAGAAAACTTTTAGAGCTGTTGTGAGGGTTGAAGGAGACAATGCATGTAAAGCTCCTGCCCTATTACTTAGCACCATCAAACAGCTCAAGAAATGGCACAAGTGATGATGATGATGACTGTTGCCTTTTTCTATTTTTTATATTTCTTGGATTCTAAGTTTCCAGAAGGTAGAAGCTCCATTTACACACAGTACTGTCTAAACTGCTCTTAGCATAATGCCACCCCATCAATCTTCGGTTTTTGACAGTTTTCCCAGATCAGTGCTGTCAGTCCTCATTTGTAAAGTCTTACAGAGACAGAGCCACATCTATTTATCTTGCTCAATAAATCCACATTACTCTAATATTTCTTGATCATGCTGCTGATTCAGCTGTCTTGTGTCCCCTAATCCAGTTGAGAATATTCCAGCATGTCCTCTATTTATGAATAGGCTTTAATTCAAAATGAAAGACCATGATTGGTTCGATTAGCTTAGCCTAACACAACCTCTGAGCTTAATTTTTGGATTAACACGGGCACTTCTGCCATTTCATTCATTCCTTGGCTCCTTCTGCTATGTATGATTTCAAGATGATGATTCCCTTTGGACTTTTGGCTGAAGGCATTTGACACTTCCAATTCATTATTTCCTTGATATTTGCTCACTGCAGAGCATCTGTCCCTATGCAGTTTTGGAAGAGGATGTCCATCTCTGAAATAGCAAGACAAATATGACGCCTGATTATAAGTTTATGAAAATAAAAACAGAGGAGAGTTCTTGCACGGTTTTCAAAATTTTCTATGAATTTATCATATTTAAGCTGCTATTTTAGTTTCTGGCAGGTATATTTTCTATAACAAGGAACAAGGAAGGCTAGTCTGCTCTGCAGATGTTTTATATAACATTGCCTTCCTGTGTCGTGTGGTCTGACTAAACATTTTATAACTGAAAATTTGCGTATTTTAAGTACACAGTGGATGGGATTTCTTCTTGAGGGACATAAACAAAAACGCCACTAACATATGTCACAATTTTTTTGACACATGACACATATTTAGCTAAATCTGTTAATACTTTCTATTAAAACTTTTTAGAACTTCCAACGTGTCTGGAATTGGTGGGTTCTTGGTCTCACTGACTTCAAGAATGACGCCACAGACCTTCGTGGTGAGCATTACAGTTCTTAAAAGCGGCGCATCTGGAGTTGTTCATTCCTTCATATGTTCAGGTGTGTCTGGAGTTTCTTCCTCTGGTAGGTTTGTGGTCTTGCTGACTCCAGGAGTGAAGCTGCAGACCTTCGCGGTGAGTGTTACAGGTCTTAGGATGGCATGTCTGGAGTTGTTAATCCCTCCAGCCGGTTTGTGGTCTTGCTGGCCTCAGGAGTGAAGCTGCAGACCTCAGTGGTGAGTGTTACAGCTCATAAAGGCTGCCAGACCCACAGAGCAAGTAGCAACAAGATTTACTGTGAAGAGTGAAAGATCAAAGCTCCCACAGTAGAGAAAAGGGCCCTAGCAGGTTGCTGCTGCTAGCTTGGGTGGCCTGCTTTTATTCCCTTATCTAGCCCCACCCACATCCTGCCGATTGGTCCATTTTACAGAGAGCTGATTGGCCCATTTTACAGAGAGCTGATTGGTCCGTTTTACAGAGTGCTGATTGGTCCGTTTTGACAGTGCTGATTGGTGCCTTTACAAACCTTTAG
Organism: Pan paniscus; assembly: GCF_029289425.2. Classification (NCBI taxonomy): domain Eukaryota; kingdom Metazoa; phylum Chordata; class Mammalia; order Primates; family Hominidae; genus Pan; species Pan paniscus. Next base: position 105,161,980 of record NC_073258.2, read on the forward strand.
CTAGACACAGAGCACTAATTGGTGCATTTACAATCCTTTAGCTAGACAGAAAAGTTCTCCAAGTCCCCTACCCGATTAGCTACACACAGAGCCCTGATTGGTGCGTTTACAAACCTTTAGCTAGACAGAGTGCTGATTGGTGCCTTTACAATCCTTTAGCTAGAGGGAAAAGTTCTTCAAGTCCCCACCCGTCCCAGAAGCCCAGCCGGCTTCACCTTTCACTGGCACTCGCCACAGGCAGTCAGGCAGCCCAGCGGGAGCTCATCCCCTAATCAAGCCCAGCAGGCTCCGGCAGGCCACGCCCAGTGCGGGGTCCGCGGAGCTCGCACCCACCCGGAACCCGCGCTGGCGCTCCGGCCGCGCGCAGGCCCCGCTTCTGCAGGCGCCTCTCCCTCTGCACCTCCCCGCGAGGAGAGGGAGCGGGCTCCGGCCTCGGCCAGCCCCAGAGAGGGGCGCCCACAGCGCAGCGGCGGGCTGAAGGGCTGCTCAAGCGCGACCAGAGCGGACGCCGAGGCTGAGGAGGCCCTGAGAGCGAGGAGAGCGAGGAGAGCGAGCGAGGGTTGCTAGCACGTTGTCACCTCTCACAATGACTGTCTTCCTCAAGTAGGTTACCAGTCAAATGCTCAAAATACCAATGCTACTAGTTTTCATATCAATTATTTATGTTAAAGACAAAATCCTGAAGTATTTAACAAATTGTTGCAGTCTGTGACGCCCATAACAATTGAGCGTAGCCTGTTATAGTGGACTTGTAGAGAGCAATAGACTTGAAGTCAAGAGTTTGACCACTTGTTTACTGAATATGCAACTCTAAGTCAGTTTATGAACTTCTTTGGACCTATAAAACACCTGCTTTCCCGGCTGATGGGGTCTCTGGAAAATCTATAAAAAACACAGCTAGAAAAATATTTAGTGCACACAGCGAGCTAGTTCTCTTGTGACCTACACATGAAAGATGTCATTGTTATTGTTTTTCTCTTTGCAATTACAGCTCCATCCTTTACCAGGAATTCTTTGTGCTTTACGTCTAAGGACATGATAGTAATTCGTTCCTCAAATATTCTGAGTACCTACTGGTACTAGGCACTGTGGATACTGTAAAATCAGAACAACAGGGTCAAAACTTAACTCAGAATTAACTACTTAGAAGGCAATGGAATCTGGAGTTTGCTTCAGGTTTCAGTGTGCCACACAGGTTAATTCTTTTTAGTATAGGTGTCAGGGTAAAATAGGGAAAGCTATAAACAAACAATAGTAATACAACAAACTTAAAAGAGATATTGATTTGAAATAAAAATAGTACCATGAGATTTACCTTGAGAAAAATGGGTACTATAAAACCTGTTTTCTACATTTTGGAAAAACAAAACACATGGTTGTGAAATGAGAAATTCAGATGATCAGCTTAACACTCACAGTAAACATTCCAAAGATCTGAAAACTATTGCATTTGCCACATTCCACTGTTTAGAAAGAGTTGGATGTCTGGAAGGATATAGAACAATTAGCTGATGATGGAAGGGCATTTTCCACTTTGTATTGATACACTTGGATTTCCTTGAGAAGACATGGAAGTAAAGGTTTACAGTGAATGACCTTTCCCCTCAATACTGATAGGCATTACCAATACCAATATTGTTCTAAGGGCAGAAAATATTCAGTAAATCTGGACGTCTTTGACGAGTCATCCCACCACTTAGCATACACTAGTTGAGCTGAGGTGTTTCACCTGTTTTCCTTTGGAGAAAAGCTGCTATTGGAGCCTGAACCCATAGTCTTAAAAAATCTCAGCCTCTTTGTACTATGGATTTTATGGAAGATTAAATCAGTCATATCTCCTTCATTTGAAATGGTTCCCTTCCTTTTTTACAAGGTATTCTAAGGCGATTTCTGTTTTTCTGCGTTTGTATTGCCTTCAACAGAATCTTTATAATAAGCCTCTAGTGGATTTTGGGTGGGTGAACATTAAATGACTTATACCTTCTGGAACATTTTAGTATTGGATATTGCCCTGGAACAGGAATTAGGAGATATTGGTGAGTGTGTGCAATTTGTTTCAAGTGGGATTTGCAGAAGTAACCTGACTTATCCAGGCTTAAGTTTCCTTCTTTGCAAAATGAATGAGTAGGATGAACATATCTCTTAGATCACTTTAACTCAACTGATACTGTTGAGCAATTAGGTGTCAAGGATACAAACATTTCTGGAATCCTATATTCAAGTGCATTAATAATTTCCTATTATTCTATGAAATGCAGCTTTAGTCAGGTAGAACATCTCACTATTTCCAACATACAACATGATTATTTTCCTTCTTTTGACTTTTCCTGTGGATTCTTCCTCATCTGGCATGCCTATTTGATCATATCTGAATATCTAAATCCCACTCATATGTCAAGGACAAAGCTTAAAAGTCTGACGTAATCACAATTATGTACTATATCTCTTTTAGAAACACATAGAACTTACCAAAGAGGTTACTACACTCTAAATATCTAATAAATACTAATCCTAATAGCTTAATTAATAACTTTTTAGCTTTTAGCATTTCAAAATTCTACAATAAATGAATCAGATACTGTTTCCCAGAATAATGTAATTGTGAACTATTATTATATTGGTCTTGAGTAGCTCAAGCATATTTCCTCTACTTCTAAATTTAAAAAGCAACGTTTATAATATTTGTCTTATGCTGTGCAGTAGTCTGAATGCTTGTACAGCCCATCCCCCAAATTCACATTTTGAAATGCTAACCCCCAATGTGATGATAGTATTAAAAGCTGGGGTCCATGGGAGGTATTAGTTCATGGGGCTGGAACCTTCACTAATGAGATTAGTGCCCTTATAAAAGAGATTGTACAGAGATCCTCACCCCCTTTTTCCACGTGAGGACATATAGAGAAGCTGCCATCTATGAACCAGAAAGCAAGCTCTCTCCAGACAATGAATCTTCGGGCACCTTGATCTTGCACTTTCCAGACACCAGAACTACAATAAATAAATTTATGTTGTTTATAAGCTGTCCAATTTATGGTATTTTGTTATAGCAGCAGGATCTGACCAATGCAGCTTCCTACATAAGGAAATGAGGTACCTAACCAGACATTCTTCTTTAGCAGTTTCAACCAAGTAAAAGTTTAAGCATGGCTAACACTGGAAGGTCACATAAAGAAAGGTTTACATGACATCATGCTTTTGTCCCAAGGAGATTTTGTAGCCTGAGCATCAATGGGAAATATTTTAAAATAAAAGCCCATTCTCTAAGAAAATATTACAGATAAAATGCACAAACCTTCCAGTGTTGACAAACAAAGCAAGTAGCAAGCATTTCTGAAGAACATATTGAAGTCATCCAAAAAAGACATCTAAAATCTCAAATTTGAAAACTGGGGCAAACCAAGGCTGAACACTACACATAAAGTCTTCATAAACACTGAAGTAGCAAATACAGAACCATTGCTCCTAGAAGAAATAGAGGGTTAGGTTTCTGGTTCTAACGTTTTTGTCAATTGATCAATCACCTTATGTTTTCTGTGTTTCTAGTTAAAGATACCTCATTTAATATATATTTTTGATTCATTAATATTGAACTCACAGCAGGCACTATGATTTATGCCTGCAAAAAACATATCTAACACATCTATTTTCTCCGTAAGGCACATGACAGTCTTCTCGCACTGAGGAACACTAGATAGCACTTCAGCACTATAATCAGGGCCCGTTTTAAGCAGCCAAGTCATCAACAAGAAGCACGAAATGCAAAAAACATGGCATAAATAGACCACAAAATGGACACATGTTTACAGTATGAGAGATGAAACAGGAAGGCAGAGTGCTGCCTTGTTTGAATTCAGCTGGAAACATGCTGTTCAGAAAACTCAAATTTTTCACCACTCTGCTCATGCCTGTGAGTGATTGCAAAAGTGAAGTGCATATTGATTTTGAGGTTACAAATAAATTTCAGCAAGTAGGCAAATTTGCAAATGTGGAGCCTGCAAATAATGAAGATGAAGATGGTGACGTCACCAGAAGTCAATGATACCTTTCTATGTATATGTATATGTATATGTATATATTTGTTTCGATATGGTTTGGCTCTGTGTCCCTGCCTAAATTGAACTGTATTGAACTGCCCATATTGAACTATAATCCCCATAATCCCTATGTGTGGAGGGAGGGACCTGGTGGGAGATGATTGGATCACAGTTGTGGATCCCCTTCTGTTGTTCTTGTGATAGTGAGTGAGATCTCATGAGATCTGATGGTTTTACAGGTGTCAGTTCCTCCTTGTTCACTGTCTCGACTACCACCATATAAGGCATGCTTCCTCCTCTGCAATGATTGCAAGTTTCCTGAGGCCTCCTCAGCCATGCAGAACTGTGAGTCAATTAAACTTCTTTCTTTTATGAATTCTCACTCTTGGGCATTTATTTATAGCAGTATGAAAACAGACTAATACCTGCATATATACGTATTTCCTATAAAATATCATTGTGTTTTAACAAGTCTGGAAAAGAATAATTGCAGAACTTTTCCCTTAAGTATTGAGTATAGCTATGTGGAGTCATTTTAAATGGTTGCATGATATGCTTTCACTAATCTCCTATTGATAAACATTTAGCTTGCTTCTAATATTTATCTATTCTGAACACTGCTGAAAATTCACCGATCTCTGTGTATATGTCCAATTACATTTGCAAAAATGTTCTAAAAATACAATTTAGATTTAAATTCCTACTAAACTGCTCTTAAGAAATGTTTTCCCTATTTTAACCATTTTCTATCTAATGTTGCATATGCTACAGTGTCAATTCTGTTTAACTTGATGTTTGGGGTTATGACCTAAGTTATTACCTGTTAGCAAGGGAAAATAAATAATCACATCACATTATTCACAAACAAACATTAGTAGATGATCTGGTACAAAAAATAATTACCAGAAGAATTGCAAGAGTATATAAGGTAAAGATCCAGTGCTGATCAATTCTGAAAAAGTGGCAGTGGTGGCAGCATAGCTTTGGAGTCTCTTTAAATCTCCAGACTGAGGGGCTAGTTAACAAAACCAAAACTCCACAGAGATTATACACAATATAACTAGGGGGCAAGGTATCAAAAACCAAGCAGGCTCTCAATCGAAAGGGCTGAATGTTATTAACATCTATATGGAAGAAAACTGGAAACCAACCAAGTAGGCTGATGGACCTGAGAATAGGAGAATTCCAAAACAGTGACATCTGGAAAGAGCTTCAGGTTAATTTGAAAACAGCAAATATTGGGAGGAACCTTCCCCACTCCAGTAACAACAGAGTGCAAGGGGCTGACTGTAAGAAGGCATGATGAGAACGGGGAAGTCTAACAGCTTTTGTGAAACTTTAAAACTGACTTTTTTTTTTTCTTTGGTTTCCCTAACTCTCAGGAAAAACTATTGGAAGCAGCTTCAAAATTTAGCAAGCTAGGGATAAAGGAGATAGGAGAAACTGTTCAAAAAAAAAAAAAAAAGGAAAAAGAAAAGTGGAGATGGAAGTGAAACAGAGTTTAGAATGCTCACAAAGTCCCCACATTTCTAAACACTACATAAAAAAAAGTTCTATAAAGTTAGAAAAGCTTCTCTAAACCCCACATTTTTCTAAAGTTTGAAAAAAATTGTACCATATAAAAATGAACAAAAATGCATCAGGGTTAAATTCTGTACAAATTATTATAAGAAAACAAGAAAATAAGAGTATACCTAGCAATAAATATACCTACCACTCATAAAGATATGCTCAAGAGTATGACTATTATTTCAGAATAAACTCAGCCCGGCATGGTAGCTCATGCCTGTAATTCCAGCACTTTCGGAGGCCGAGGCAGGCAGATCATTTGAGGTCAGGAGTTTGAAACCAGCCTGGCCAACATGGTGAAACCCCATCTCTGCTAAAAATACAAAAATTAGCTGGGTGTCTGGCTGTGTGCCTGTAATACCAGCTAGTCAGGAGGCTGAGGCATGAAAGTTACTTGAACCTGGTAGGCAGAGGCTGCAGTAATCTGGGATCATGCCACAACATTCCAGTCTGGGGAACAGAGTAAGACTGTCTCAAATTAATTGATTAATTAATTAATTTACAATTCACAAATCCACATGAGATGGCAGAACACAAGAAAGCAGATTTAAAATAAAAAAGATCACTTCAGATAGAAACAGAGAATAAAATAGAAAGAACACGAGAAACACATCAGAAAATTCCTTAAAAGAATAAATGGAGGAAAAAAACAAAAAAATTGAAAAGTAATAAAAAGCATCTGAGAGACGGTTTCAAGTACTAATGGAGCAGACAAAAATGAGAAAACAGAAGTCTCTGAAGGAGGAAGCTGAAAAGAAACACTAAAAATTATAATTTAATAAAATTTTCTTAAAATGAAAATAAGAATTTAAAACTACATGTTGGAAAAGTGCAATACATATCTGAGAGTTTAGTACACAGTTGACCCAGCCACAAAACACTAAACTGAAACATAGTCTAACTTTTTTTTTTTTTAATTCAGGAAAAAAAATCAGGGGTATGGGTTCTGGACGTGATTCTAAAGGAAAAAAAAATTTTTGATCATTATCAAACTTTTTTATCAGCATCAATGTATGCCAGAAAAAAATGGGATCACGTATTTTATATTTTCACAGGGGAAAATTTTTTTTTGAGACAGGGCCTCTTTTGTCACCCAGGCTGGAGTGCAGTGGCACAATCTTGGCTCACTGCAGCCTCAACTTCCTGGGCTCAGGTGATTCTCCTACGTCAGTCTCCTGAGTAGCTGGAACCACAGGTGTACACCACCATGCCTGGCTAATTTTCGTATTTTTTGTAGGAATGGGGTTTGTTCACCCATGTTGCCAGGCTGGTTTCTAACTCCTGGACTCAAGCAATGACCTTGTGTCATCCTCCCAAAGTGTTTGGATTACAGGCCTGAACCACGGTGCCTGATCAGCAAAGCTCCATAATATTAAAAGCAAAAAGTAGTATTATCAACTTGTAAGGACTCAGAAAACATTGTTGCCAGGAGCCCTTCCAGCGGAATCTGTGAGTGGATCAGATAGCTCTACTCACAAAATGACAAAATATTAGTGGTAAACATTAAACACAGCTTCTTGTAGGTCCCCACTAAATGAGTGTTCAAGGGAAAGAGGTTCCATGTAATGATGATATACACAGGTAATGTAGCTCATGAGACCTAGTTGTACACATTTCTTTGCAATTCTGTTTTCAGAGATTTCACCTTGGTAACTTGAAATTGGCCATAGTGGGAATATTTACACCAAGGAGACCATCGAATGCTACAAAGCAGGGCTTTTTGCTTTGTTTTGTGTGTATAAATGTGGTTGCTCAAGATTTACTGTCTTGGTTGGGTTGGGCTGGGCTGCCATAACAAAATACCATAGACTGAGTGGGCTTAAACCACAGAAATGTATTTTGGGCCAGTTCTGGAGGCTGCAAGTTTAAGATTAAGGATTGTAGTAGTCAGGGCTTTCCCCTAGGAGTACAGACTGCAGCTGCCTTCTCGTTCTGTGTTCACATGGCATTTCCTCAATGTGTGTGTGTACGTGTGTGTCCTTGTGTGTTGCAGGGGTCACTTTCTGGTGTCTCTTCTCATTAGGACACCAATCATCTTGGATTGGGGCCTCATCTTTTTGACCTCACTTAATCTTAATTACTTTCCTAGAGGCCCCATCTGGAAATACAGCCACATTGAGGGTAAGAGTTTCAACATCTGAATTTGCAAGATGGGGAACATTCAGTTTATAACATTTACCGGTTCACACTGCCAATACAGTACCTATTAGCATGCATAGTGCCTAGATTATGGTCTTGAAATACTGCATCCTGCTAAAAGGAGATCACAACTTCTTGGAGAAGTGGCTGATTTCAGGTTGAGACATAAATGTAAATTTCCAAAATGATAGACAACCAGACCTTATGGGCCTCATTTAGGAAGGACACAATACCAGTACTATTGCTGGCGGGATCAAACCTGAATCTGCTCAAGCCTCAAGTTCACCTACCAATTTGTAGAAAATACAGAGCCCAGAGGAACATATTTAAATGTACCATGAGTATGCAATCTGCAAAATCCAGAGACTGTGAGAAACTACAGATTAAACATTGTGTAGATAAAGAACAGGATGTATATTTAAAGGATACATTAAATCAAAATTTTAAAGTGGCACGGATAAAGGATGGTATTTTGAAAGACAAGTCTGGGCTAAAGCACACACACAGAGGAAAGTGATTACTATAAAATTGAGGGCACTAATTGCATATAGGAAGGGAGAGGGTTGAAACTGGAGGGGACCACAGGAAAGGGGCCTCTGTAATGGTTGGCAAGGCTGTATTTCTTGACCTCTTGGCTTCGCCATACATCTGATTTGTGTGATTCATTTTGCGTTCTATTTTGTGATTTATTTTGTGATTATTGTGTGTTTTATTTTGAAATGGATTATTTTTAAAAGGAGCTAATTTCTCAAAATACATGAGGAATCTCCCAAAATATCTGGATAAGACGATGAAGAAATGTGATTATCAAACTAGAAACTAATACTCGTTGCAATTTCATACTTTAAATATAATATGCAATAACTAAGTTATTTAAATAAATATAAGATGCCAAAACAATTAACTAAAGTATTAAAACTTTCACCAAAGAATGTTTTTTGCAGGGCTTCAGATCTTGCCAAACAGTAATCTAAGTGAATTTCATCAATGAATTTTTTTGTTGAGTTGGCTGAATTAACTATTGTCTGTCATATTTGAGACAAAGACTTGAAACATCTGAGACAAAGGACTTGACTAAATCGCCTTGATAATAGTATCTACACTGTGGTTTTTTGAAGTGAATACCATACAGAAATGGCAAGAATTAATGTGATAACATATAAAAATTGGTAACATTTTTTAAAAGCCCTTATTATAAGAAAGTTCTCATAAAGTTCACTCAACAAATACCTTAATCTACAGTTCTTCAATGAGGTTTATCCAAGCTCCAAGAACAGACCAGGCTGAGATGGTTACCATCCCCACATCTGAGGAGGGTATTTACACCTGCATGGTGATTTATTACTTGGGACTATATTCGTGGGTCAAGTCAAACAGTAATTCACGTGTTTCCTTTCCTTTCATTCGTCCAACCGTCTTCATCCCTATTCCTGTGTGCAATGGTCCCGCTGCCAGGCAGGTATGGAAGTTGAACTTAAGTTGTATTTCTGGGATTGAGGGAGGAAGGGCAGTGGTCTACCATATAAAAGAATTAGAGCAACCAGGTCACCTTGAAAGCACCAGAGAGAAAAGGCATCTGGCTTTGAAACTATTAGCCTCAGGGGAGAGTATCCTTAGGTTAACCGTTGTGAACCCTTATTAGGGATCACCTGGAATCCAGATCACAGAGGTTAGGAAGCATATTAGCAAGAGGAGTCTTATCTGGGGGCAAACTACTTTGTGGAGTCTTTCAAGTTCCCCAATGTCTTACCCTGGAAAACTTTATGAAGCAATTTATATAATTCAGAGCCCTCCAGAATTTAGGATTTTGTATTATTGTAGATATTTGATCATATTTAGACTGTATTTTTCCTCCAAGTTTCTCTTCATTATATCCTGCTTTGGTCCCCATTCTTGGAAACCATAAATTTATTCTTACCTTGTAACTTTGATTTTTAAATAGGCTTCACCCACTTAATTATTGCCTATTCATGTTGTGTTTACTTAGCTTTGCTTTTTCTAAGTCACCCTCATTATTGCCTTAATCAGGACCCTTGTGCTCCTGTGAATCACCTACCTACTAATGTCATCACTGATAGTAAAGTGCCAGAACTCAGGGATAATTATTGTTTTGCATTTATATTATTATTACTTTGCATTTACATAGCCTCCTTCTTCATATGGTATTTTATTGACAGTCTTTTTCAATTCTCATTGAGCATATTAAAGAAATCAGAACATTGTATAAAGAAATGAAAGAAGAGATTTCATGGAAAATTTGAAATCATTTCTTCATTTTTAGATGAGAAAATTGAGTCCAAGAAGGGCTGACTGAATTGCTCAAAGATACTTGTTTGTAGCAGAGCCAAAAAAAAAAAAAAAAAAAAGAAGAAGAAAAACATTTTCCTGACTTGGCCACCAAATTAGTTTTTGAAATAATGCAATATATAAATACATTAATAAATAAAGAATAAATTATGACTCGCAATCTTTAGTAACAGCTATACAATTGTGGCTACTGTTTGCTGAATAAGACATTAACATGACATCCTCTGAGACAGCTATTACCTGAATGTGTTCACTCTGGGTACCAGAGGCTTGATGGGTGACTTCTCTCAGACAGAGATACATATCTATAACATATCTCACGATGAGGAACAGAATAGAGAATGTCTCACTTTAACCCTGTCCAGACTGAGTTTCTTCTGTGTCCCATGGCACTCTGTCCGGTGTTGCCTTTCTACAGCAGACTTCTTAATACTATATGCAAATAATGAGAATCAACTGTACTGACTTGGCTATTGCTAGTGATTTAGCATCTTTAAAACTGCTTCCCCATCCACAAAATGACCACCGTGGTACTTACCTCCCGAGATTGCTCAAAGGATTAAACATCATAGTATTTGTTGATACATGCCTTCTTCAACTCCACTTGTCTTCTTCCTGAACCCTCTTACACTATCATCTTATACTGGTGATTTTTTTTTGACTCTGCATCCCCATGCTTCAAATAATTGCTACCGGTAACGTATTTTATCTTTGCTGGAATGTCTGAAGCCGTTGGAAATTATAGAACTTCCAACTCTGTCATGTCAAGTACTATGAAAGTTAATAGGATTAATTTATCTTTAATTTAATAAAAGTAATGTAAAGTAAATGTTTGTTTTAGGAAAACATTCCTGAGAGTTCTGTTTTAATGAGAACTTGGTCAATAATATTTGTTTCTGGATAGAATTGTACCATTTTTTTTCTTTTTTTTTTTTTTTTGAGACGGAATCTCGGTCTGTTGCCCAGGCTGGAGTGCAGTGGCGCGATCTCGGCTCACTGCAAGCTCCGCCTCCCGGGTTCACGCCATTCTCCTGCCTCAGCCTCCAGAGTGGCTGGGACTACAAGTGCCCGCCACCACACCCGGCTAATTTTTTGTATTTTTAGTAGAGACGGGGTTTCACCGGGTTAGCCAGCATGGTCTTGATCTCCTGACCTCATGATCTACCCGCCTCGGCCTCCCAAAGTGCTGGGATTACAGGCGTGAGCCACCACGCCCGGCTTTTTTTTTTTTTTTTTTCAGTTCTTTTATTTGCCCAGCATGATTTGCTGCTTCTTTGAGGGCAGTTTTGAACCTTCAGTTTCAATGGGACTGAGTCTGGCTGATGACTAACAGATGTGTGTCTGAGAACAGATAAGGGGAACATAATCGCTCAACTCCTAGAAATCCCTGAAGATGAAACTAGATCTAAAGCTTAAACAAAGAGCAATTTCCTACCTACCATTCCTTGGAGAACTGATTTGTGAGATATTAGCATCTGGCTGAATACTTAGTAGCAGCTAATTTCAGGGAATCTAAAGCCAGAGAGATTCAGGTTGAAGGACTTGTGGGATAGTTTCATAAGTAGCATAAAAGAAATATGATCAGCTAGAATTCCATCCAATTCAATAATTTTCTAGTGCTGTACAATTTTTTTTTCAAAAAATTCTGTTTTCAAAAAGTGACCTTGGATAGTACTTCAAAAGACCATACATATATGGTAATATTTCCTTTTAGATTTAGTAATTTTCCTGAATTATTACACATTAAGGTCTGTTTTTTCCTAGGAAAAAAATTGGGGATCAGGAAGTTTAAATATGGTCTAAAGCAAAGCATGCACACAGTGAGTTTGAACTCAGTATCAATATACATTTTGAGATCCTAAAGTTTCCTTTGTACATTCATAACTTGCCAGGTATTTAATAGATCACACACTGAATAGAGATGACTTCCTTCACCTTACACCTTATATTTAAATATAAACATATTCACTAAACATATTCTGTAAGACTTTTATTATTGTAACTGTGAAAAGAGTGAGTTTACCTTTGACCAGTCAAAACCTTCACCTCTTTGAGATGTCTGATTTAATCAAATTCTGCAAATGAAAAACTAGGACTTTAATTAGACTGACTATAAGCACAGAGCATGGTTTGGTGGATATGAGGCCATGAATTGATCACTGGGAAACCAAGGGTCTTGACATGTGATTTACATGTATATGCATACATGTGTATATGTGTAGGACAAAGGAGAGAATGAATTTCTAAAGAAATGGGATGAATGATGTGTGAATCATGGCAAGAATCATGAAACATGAATCATGAAACTGCAAGGTTGAATCTGAAACAGAAGTGTCCAATAATGAAACATTTAATATAGAATGATCGTTAAGATTCCTTAGTATTTTTATAGTGAAGTGGTACCAACTGTTTGTACCATTTGGAATTCTGGTCCGAGTCACAGTAGAGCATTGGCATTTTTGTCTGTTTGATTTGAGGGTCTTTTGGGAGATACATGAAAGTTCTGTTGGATTGTAGGCATGCTGACCATTCTAGGCTAATATATCAAATCATGTTAAGGAAAGTTTCAGGACTTCTTATATAGAAATCATGTTTTATGGGATTTCGGTGAGACTAGAATGTTTCAGTTGCCACTGAAGAAATGCTTTCAAAAGTCATTAAGGCCTGTGTCCTTTCACTGGATGGAATGTGCTCTCAGCAAAACTAAGGATTCAGCATCTGTAACTATGGCTTAGGGTGGAGCAAGTATACAATGCCTTCCTAATTTTAGAAATGTTCTTCATTTATCAGTCAGCCAGAAGGGTTTTAAATGTATCCACTTTGTTGTAAATTCAGTATCAAGCAGACTAGAAATCTTATAAGAGAAATAGAACACAGAGTTGTTACCATAAAAAAAGTTTACTAAAGTAATTGAATGTTACATAGTTAAGGATGAAAAATTTTAACTAAACAAGGTCAACTTGAATCTTAAATTCTAATGAAATCATATTAAATGTCCACCCAAATTTCAATACTATTTCCCAATATAGTTTTTTTAATTTCCAGGTATTTTTGTTTACCTAGTACCCTCTGGTTTAGATTTCTACTTCCTGCAAAATTTTCATTATTTAATTTACAACATGCTAGTGTAGGTTTTTGATGATCTGGTGTCACCATTTTTGTGCTACAGCTTTTCTCATTACTCTGAGCATATGCTGAGCAAAATTCACCGGAGGTTTTACTTGAGTTTAAAATAGGGTAACATCATAGAGCCATAGAGTATATGAATTAAAATGGAATATTAGATACAACTAGGTAAGGACAGTGGACTGAGCGTTTGCTTTTATCTCTTTTAAAACCATACTAAATAAGAGTAGTAGGATTTTTTTGAAACAATGTAAACTCACAAGAAAAAAATGAGAAATAATAGCAATATTTTAAAATAAACTTTATTTATTAGAAGAGTTTTAGACTTATAAATAAATTATAAAAATAGTACAGAGATTCTCATAGGCCCCATACCAAGTTTCTTCTATTATTAATATGTTATATTAATATGATACATTATTACAATTAATTGACTATATGAATTTATTGTCATTAACTAGAGTTCATACTTCATTCAGATTTCTTTAGTTTTTACCTATTTGTTCCTTTCCAGGATTGCATCCAGGATATCACTGTATTTAATAATGTATTTAATAGTCATGCCCCCTTAGGCTCCTTAGTCTCCTTAGATTCCTCTTAACTGTGATAGTTTCTTTTTGTCTTTGGTAACTTTGATAGTTTTGAGAAGTACTGGTCAGGTATTTGGTAAAAGCACGTTTGTCAATCAGTATATTTTCCTGATGCCTTTTGATTTTGTAAATAGATGTTGAAGAGGTAAAAGGTCATTTTCTCCATATTATATCCAGTGTATATATTATCAACATGACTTGAGACTGTTAAAGTCGACCTTGATCACTTGGCTGAGGTAGTGTTTGTGAGGTTTCTCATCCATCAAGTTACTCTTTTTTTCCCTGTTATGTCATCCTCCTTGGAAGGAAAGCAATAACATTTTGTGAGCTAGGAAGCCAAAAAAGAAATGGCCACTGGTATAGCAGACTGGAGCCAAGAATGACAAAAGTGCTAGGGCTTTTAACAATGACTATGCAAACTTTTATAGAATTATCTTTTTTCATGTGGTATTTTTCCATTATCCAACTTGGAATGGAAGTCCAGTGAGAAAATTCAAGACAGAATTTAACTTGAATTGTTGAAATTCCAAAGGCATCATGATTTGGAAGCAGGCTTATGGTGTGGCTGTTAATGAAGATTCTTCAAAAAGGAATTAGATTCCCAGATAGCTTCCCTGGCTCACCACAACTGGGTAATTTCCCTCCTGCAGCCAGCAGAAAGTTAGAAGTTAGGACTTTTGTTTGTTGGTTTTTATTTACTATGTTCTTCTGGAAAGTCTAATATAGTAGGACTTTGACATTAGGAAAAGTTGGGTAATAGAAAAATACCACATGAAAAAAGAGAATTCTAAAAAAGTTTGCATAGTATGCTTAAAAGCGTTAGCACACTTGTCTTTCTTGGCTTCTAAAATACTGACAGTTGTGCTTATACCCTCTGATTAAGAGTTTGGAATGTCCTTTCTTGATCTGTCCAGCCAGCCTAAAATAAAAAATCTAAAGATACTAAAATTGCCCAATATATGACACAGCCCTATTAATTTGTAGTAAAGCTTATAATTTAGAAGTTCTGTCTTTGTGCAAAGGGTTCCAATCACCTAAATAAGTGTAGAGCACAAAAGAAGCAAAAACAACTTAATATGAAACGTGGAGGAAATATTATTAATTTATCAAAGAAATAAGAGGAATACTTCAACCACACAAGATGCTATTAAAAGCAACAACCATAAAAAAGGAAAAAAATACAAACGGCAAAAATAAACTTTTGAAAAAGGAGAAATAAAGAACTAAAGTAAAAAGTTTAGTAAGTAAGGTTGAGGAACTTTTTCAGAGAATATATATATATGCACATATATATGCGCATATATATATTTGCACATATATTTGCATATATATATTTGCATATATATATATATATGCAAACAACAAAAAAGCAAGAAGACATAAGAAAATTAGTGGCTCATTCTAGGAAGTTGAACATATAAGTGATGGACATTCCAAGTCAAGAAAACAGGAAAATATTAAGAAGAAAACCATTAAAGAAATCAAGAAAATTTTCCAGAGTTTCCAGACAAAAAGGGCCCATTTAGGGCTCAGCACAGTGCATTAAAATATCACTAAGTCACATTACACAGACATTTTAGATAACTGGGGAAAAAAGAAATATTCTTATAACTTTCCAGAGAGGAAGAAAAGAAAGCTGTCTACAAGCGATTAGGAGTCAGAATGGATTCAGATATCAGCTTGCACCGGAAGCTGGAACATAAAGAAGAAATATCTTCAAAATTCTGACGAAAATTGTATTTCTGAAATACAATTTTATCCAACCAAAACTATTAATTAAATGTAAATGAAAGTAGAGTAGAGGCATTTTTCAGAGAAGAAAAGCCTCCAAAAATTTAGCTTCTGTGCATCCTTTCTTAGGGAGCTATTAAAGGATATGTTTAAAAACAACAATAACAAAATTGGAAAAAAATATAAACAAAACTTTTACTTGAATAATCAATTTCTATATTTATAAAAATGTCCCTTCATCATCTTTATCAACTTGACCTCTTGCCATGTGGCATTAGCATCCCCTTTTTCATTCTGATCTTCTACAAGCCATGTTCATTCATTGCATTTATTCCAGCCATGTTCCATGGGCCTCACTAAATAGTCATTGAGACTTGTCACAACTCCAGTTTATTGTTTTATGAGACTTTGCATCATCTGGCAAAATAACACTTTTAACCTCAGTCTGCTACATGTATCTACACAAGTTAAATACAGAATCAGTTATTTATGAAGATATATAAAAGAGATTGGTTCAGAGTTTGGATGGTGGACAGAGATTCTTTCCTTTTCATAGTCAATGGAGATTTACCATAGAAATTTACTTATTCAATTTACTCATTCTCATAGCACTTACTAACCTCTATGTGTCAATCAATTTCAAAGGCACCTGGAGTGTGAACGTAGATGATATAGGTATATGACATGAAGAGTTCAGAGCATAGAAGCGAGACAGAGTACACATCAATATTAACATAGTATAGTGTATACAATAAAAAAGTGTATGAGGTTACAGTGGAGAAGCATAAAGGAGAAAAGGATCTTCTTAAATTCAGGTGTAGAAATCATTAGGAAAGACTTTACAGAGAAACACTTGCAGGGAGTTTGAAGAATGAGCAGCGATTTGCCAGACAAATAAGGAAGAAAACTTTGAGAAGAAAACTTGCACAAAGGCAGGAAACAAGTTCTTTATTTAGACAATCACAAGGAATTTCACATAGTTCTTGCACAGAATTTGTATGTTTGTATGATTTGAATGGGATTAGGACAAAGCAGAAATGACAATAGATTTGGAGATGTTTATATTGACCCTACATCTGTAAATGTCCTGAAAAACTCATACAAAATGGACAATCCTTAAACTAAACCTTAGATAGCTAACGTTTCAATGTAGTTATGTAGTTAAATCATTTATCTAGACCTCCTTTGATGAATCCTAACCTGTACTGATTTCATTTATATCCATCAAGTATTCTTAATTATTGGTTCCATTCTCTTTTAACTTGCATAACATCTGTTTCCTTGTTAATTTTTAGCTGTTTGTAAAAAAAATGAAAAATAAAAATAAATTAAAAAATGCTCTTATACAGTTAGACCTCTGTATCTGTGGTTCTGCATTGGCAGATTCAACCAGCCCTGGATCAAAAATATTTAAAAAATAAATAAAATGAAAATACAACAATAAAAAAAAACACAGTATAACAACTATATAACTAGCATTTACATTGTATTATGTGTTATAAGTACATCTAGAGATGATTTACTACATCACTTTATATAAGAGACTTGAGCATCCCAGATTTTAGTATCCATAGGGGTCCTGGCACTGATCCCTAGGAGATATGGAAGGAAGGCCGTACTCTCCTGGAACTCCTAGAGTCAAGGTATCTTGGTGATGCTTTTCACCATTGCATGTTTAAGCTAGGGGACTCATCAGTTTTAAGCTTCCACTTTTTTGATATTAAATCTGACAAAGCAATTGACACTGATCTATATGAAAACCATACATAAATATTTAAAATTACTACTGTGTTTTCATTGCATGGATACCCGTAGCACACTGGGCCATTCTGAGTGTGAAATTACATTTCCAATTTTACCTGCAGGACCGATACTGGTTTAGATAAGTGTTCTTGTTTTTCTATGCATTGCTATTTTCAAATTTCAAAAATGTATTATGATAACTTGTGAGCTTTCCAAAATAAAACAAAATTCAAAAGCTCTCAAATAGTATTACACATAGTTTCAGTGCCAAAGCTGATATCTAAACAATTTTTTTCAGTGGAAATATCTTTAATATGATTAATCAAAATGACTGTCTTGCATTTTTAACAATCCGCAGACTAAAGTGTACATTGTCTTTTTAAAAGCTAAGTTCACTAAATCAAGAGAGTTTCTAGCTAATTGAAAGCACTCATAAGAATCATGAAATATCATTTGACAATATGCTTTGATTCCTCACAAAAATAATCTTTTTAAAACAGTATAAAAGATTTTGAAAGATAAAGGTTTTTTACCATTTCTATAATAATGCCCAATGAAGTCATCACCTCCATTGCTATTTTAAGGAGCCTATTTTTGTTTCAGGATCTGAAGTCATGGGTGAAATTAGTGTAGTTGCGTACTCTTCATTTAGTGAAAGACTAATAAAAAGTAATTGATTGATGAAGAGTCAAAGCAGCTTTCCCCTCCAGGTTATGTTTATGCTAAAACATTCAATGGAAAAAATACAACTACTCTGTGGTCACATGACACCCATGCAAAAAAATTAAACTCAAGTGATTTAAAAATAAATCTTTTTATTTTATCAAAATTGAGTCAAGTTGATTCATATGTATAGCTATCTTCAGAATATAAGAATGCTTATCCTTCATAATGATGCATCTGATTATTGCAATATTAGATCACTTTGTTACCTCCCAAGCTGTATCATAACTTTATATCAAGCAATTACCATATGTAGGGTTTAAATTTTGCAAACCTTGTGAATTTATAAATGACAGAGTCATCTATAAAGGCTACATAAAAGGGAACATTTAAAAATTGTCACAGCATTTTAAAGATAATTGATTAGTACAATTATTTATATCAGAATTTTGAAATGCTGAATTTTTGAATTTCCATGTTACAAACTTTTATATTACTTTTTATAACTATACACTTTTTAAAAGGATTTATTTTAGACTGAACAATATATTGGATAAGAAAATAGTCTCTGGAGCCACCTGCCTGGTTTTGAATGCTAGCTCTACCACTTTCTGGCTGTTTGACCTTGAACAAAGTATTTAACTTTGCTTTGCTTCAGTTTCTTCATTTGTAGAAAAATGGTTGTAATAGTCATATTTGCTGTACAGTGTCGTTCTGAAAATTGAGTGAATGCTTGTAAAGCACCTAGGACAATTACTAACACATAGTAAACACTATAGCAGTGCTTTCCTTAACATAAATAAATGAATAAATTTTCAGTAAAAAAAATTCTCACAATATTAAAAATATAAAGAGGTAATAGCTATGAAGCACAAATCAAAAAAATCTCACTACCAAGAAATGATCCTTGCTAATATTTTATGGATATTATTTCAGTATTTTCTCTTTGAATATACTTAAAAAGAATAATAGATCAATACTTAGAAATGAAAATAATTTTATGACATTATTTTACATGCTTTTTAAAACTTAAAAAGCATTATATTTTATTTAACTTGAATTTAACAAATGAAAAGAAAGCAAAAGTGGACCTGAGGGAGTTGGTGAATGTCATATAAATGTTTCTTCGCCATGAATTAATACCTTATACAGAACTTCTCTGCATTTAAGAAAAGAGATTTCAAAGATCATTAGAATGTTAGACTCTTTGTTTTTCTTTTACTTTTTTTTTTTTTTTTTTGAGACGGAGTCTCGCTCTGTCACCCAGGCTGGAGTGCAGTGGCGCGATCTCGGCTCACTGCAAGCTCCGCCTCCCGGGTTCACACCATTCTCCTGCCTCAGCCTCCCCAGTAGCTGGGACTACAGGCGCCTGCAACCATGCCCGGCTATTTTTTGTATTTTTAGTAGAGATGGGGTTTCACCGTGTTAGCCAGGATGGTCTCAATCTCCAGACCTCGTGATCTGCCCGCCTCGGCCTCCCAAAGTGCTGGGATTACAGGCGTGAGCCACTGTGCCCGGCTCTTTGTTCTTCTTAAACTCATGTTTTGAACTCTCTGCTGTGAAATGTGAAGTGATACATTCTTATACATTCTTGTACCTCTTCTCTCACCAATACTTTAGTCTTGCCTTTTAGTAACATAACTGGAATTTATCTTGAAATTGACTAATACACCTTTGACTGGTGCATTCTGTTATCTTATGTTTTGCAACTTCAGTTCTCCCTTGTTTCAATGGCCATCTCTGATCACTTTTCCTGCAAGATGTGTTAGCAATTCTCTGTTTAAAATATAATGATTATCTTCATGCTGAGTCATCCCTCAGTTTGTCTATTCTAGCCCTCAATCTGCTCTAGCAATTTTAATCATTTTAATTTATTTCCCTTTTTCTTCTGAAATCACTGAGATTACTTTAACTTATTTTCCACATCATTTATTTGATTTTTGTAAGCGTCTATTTTTTCCTGTTTGTAACTTATGTAATATATAATGTGTGTTTTATTCTCAACATATTTCCTGAGACTTCTCTTGCTTGAGTTATCTTTTCTTCCAGATTGGTTCTTCATTTCTTTTTTTGATCAAAATTTTATTTTAATTTATTAATTATTTTTTGCTATGCTCTCTATGTAATTGCCATGCCATTTATTTTCATCTTGTGCTTAATCTAGCAGCTCTGACTCTAGAATATCTGTTTGCTCTGATAAGACTATAGGTAAATTCTCCTTGACACAGTTCCCATCTTAGGTGTAACAAGTTTATCATCTTCCTTTTGAGCTGCAGGAGCAAGAGCTGGATGTTGCTTTCAAGACACTGTTCTGGAGTGTGAGGGTTCATGAGTGAGGAGACCAAGTGCTAGATTGATGCTAAAGATCCAGTATCTGCTCTCTCTTCTGAGATCCTATTATATGTCTCTCCACCCAGTGCTTCCTGAGTGTGTCCAACTTGGAACAGGTCCTAACAGCTGCCAAGTCCTAGTTAACATTCCTTTTACTATTAAGACTCTCCCCTGATAGGTAAGGTCTTCTCGTTTTCAGGGGACTGCTTTATTTATTTAGAGTTTTTTTTTAATTTCCTGCAAATTAAAGGGCATTCATTAGAATTCACAGAATTTTATCAATTAAATTTTTCATTTAGCACTGTTTCTGGAAGCGGGAGTGACAGTGTTGAAATATGGCATGACCCAGTTTTATTATTTCCTCTTATGGCCATAATTGTAAGCTTTTGCCATAAGATTTCTTTCCTTTCTTGGTTTAGTTGCTATACATATTTTTTAAACTGTATATATGTTTCAATCAAGGGAAGTTCTGTAATCCTAACTTATTTTTGTAATCCTAATCCTACTTCTTTTAGTCCCATTTCTTTTTCATTTAATTATTTCTTAATTTCTTTTTTTTTTAATTTGGCCCTGCTCTAATATAGCCTGGAACCTGACCTATTTGAAATGAAATTTGTAAGTAGACTTCATAAGTCCCGAATCTAATGATTTATGATGATACAAGGATACTGCTTTTAGCCAAAAATACAAACAAGCTTGAACCTGAAACACTTGTGAATTACTAGCAACACTTCTGTGACAACCTTATAATAATCTGTTACAATGCTGCCTGATCATGGGGGTACTGGGCTGCTGAGGTGTCCGTGAGATATTTTTTTTTTCCAGCAAGACAATTTTTATCATCACTACATGCTTTGCAGTATACTAAGTGCCACTTCAACTCCAATGATTTTAAACACTGGCAAAGATAACTTTTGGAAAACAATTCTGGATTTTGATTACATACTTTTAGTGATTAGAATTCCAGAAAAGTAACAGAGTGTTATAACAGAGAAGTTAGCTTGTTGTGTTGTTTTTGTCAGATAGACCTGGATTTGAATCTTGGATCTATTAGCTGTACAATCCTTTGTATATTATTTAATCTCCATTTTTAATATGACATAAACAACATAATGATATTTATAAGAATTAGGTGAAATTAATTGCATACCATACTTAAAACATTGCAGGTGACCAATAAATATTATCTAATGGTTTGTTTATCACTCTTTAGGACTGACGATTTTCTGTCAATTCTACTATGATATTATAGAGAAATTCAGGGGTTGATGTTTTCTCTCTCATCTGTTTTTGGCTGTTTTGTAATAGACATCCTGGAATAGGTGAGAACAAACATTTTAGATTTGACCTATTCTTCTGTCTAATCACCTTGCAGTCACAGGCATTCTCAGGACCAAAGTTGCCAGTTGCAGTTTGATGTACTCTCCATATCAGCTCTTGCTCTTAAAGGAGTAGCTAAGAGTATAATAGTTAAGGACCCAGACTCTGGAATCAGATCTCATGAGTTTCAACATAGGTCCCACCTCTTTGTACTTTGATCAAGTTACTTCTGCATTCTGTACCCCAAATTTTTCATCTATACAATGTAGAGAGTAATAGTTATTAACTGACATGGTTTTTAAGGGTACTAAATGAGCCAATCCATGTGAAGGGCTTAGAATAACATGTGGCATAAGGACACATTCAATATGTGTTATGGTCTCTTACTAAAGGCATACCGATGTTAAGACTTAGTTCAATGCTTTCCTCTTAAAATTTCCTTGACTATCCATTTCTATAGGTAGAATTAACTGCTCTCTCTTTTGTAGCCCCATTTAAGAGAGCATCTGCTGCTATGATAACATAGTTCACATTTTATGATACTTTGAAAATTGCCTGCTTTTTCCTTCTATATAACTGCATATCCTAGAGAGCAAATATCACACATTCATTGGTGGATCTTCAACGTTTGACCGTCGAGTATCCAGTAGGTGCTTACTAAGAGCTGTGTAGTGCTTAAGAGTGAGACTGTGGAGTCAGACTGTGTTGGTTTAAATACAGGTATTGCTTCCTACTGACCATGTGATTATAGCCAAAATATTTAATCTGCCTGTGTCTCAGTCTCCCATTTGATAAAATAAGAATAATTATGTATCTGCATCACAGGGTTGTTATAAAAATGAAATTAATACATACACATACAGTGATTAGAACAGGATATGGTCTATGATGAGCACTCAATAAATACTAGTTTTTAAAACGATGCTGTAAAATTGAATCAAAAAAGAAAAATAATAAACAATGGCATGTTCTTATACACAAATACCAAAAGTTTCAAGCCCTAATGGTGGTGGGACTATTAGAAGTGATTTGTCGAAGAACAAGTAGAGATCTTATATTTAAAAGAAATTCTTTCCAAATCTTTTAGCCCCTCTGAAAAGAAGCAACTCTCTATTGTTTAAAAATTATGTGAATAAAGACAAATTAGGTACATGTCTTGATATACTTTCTTCTATGTACTCTCTGAGCACCCTAAAAATGTTAAGGCTTTCGCCTGAATCCTCTACTAGCATTAGGTTCTCCTAATATCAAAACTTAAACATTTTCCTAGAGACATTAGTTTCTTCCATTGCATTCTTTACTGACTTCACAGATTGGGCCTTACCCAATGAAGAGACCCACTGGCTGTTTCAGTTTGTTGAGCTTTAATTTCATGGTCTACTAGGAAGAAGATTCTTTGATGTTATTCCTAGTAGCCAGTGGAACAGGATGAAGCAGGGTGAACAGAGCAATAGAGGAGATTTATGTTGACTTGTAATTTCTAATAGCTGGCAGTTTGTGAGTTTGTGGCAAACACTAATAGACAATTCCCTAGTGGAACAACTTTAATCAAAAAAAAAAAAAAAAACAAAAAACCAGTCCGATTTTTTTTCCTCCTTGTCCCTATTCAATATGTATTTATTTCTCCTAGTATCAGTGAATCAGAATTGAGAATATTGAAAGTTTTAAAATCTAGTAATTTCATATTGCAAATTTCTTTATCTTCTTTCTCTTTCTTTCTTCTTTCTTTTCTTTCCTTTCTCTTTCTTTCTCTGTCTCTTTCTTTCCCTCTCTCCCTCCCTCCCTCCCTTCCTTCCTTCCTTCTTTCCTTCGTTCCTTCCTGCCTGCCTGCCTGCCTTCCTTCCTTCCTTCCTCCCCTCCCTCCCTCCCTCTCTCCCTCCCTTCCCCTTGTCTCCCTCTCTCTCTCTGCATGTTTTTAACTGAGTGAGCCTATAAAGGTGAGTTATCTTCAGGATATGGATGATACCATTTATCTCACTGCCCCCAGCACTTAGCATGATATCTGACATAGAATAGACACACTTAGTAAATGCTTATCAATTGAATGTATACACTTTTTCTGTAAGAGTATACATTCCTACTTACTTATTATTTATTGAACACTTGACATGTTCCAAGCCAAGTGGTAAGCAGTTTCTCTTGTATACCCATTCAGTCATCGTTATAACCCTCCCATAAGTTGATTGTTAGCTTCTTCTTATAAAAAAAAGAAAAATAGACCATATGATTTAAAATAATATCCCCCAGGACACAAGTCATAAATGAAAATAGTTATAGAAGCCATGATTTTTTTCATTCTTTCTAGAATACAAAACAACTTCGTCTATGTGTAGAAAAGGTAGGCTCAGTTACATGACTTAATTACACAGGTGAATAAACAAAAACTGTGAAACATGCAATATACCAAAGTGGTAGAAATCAGCACTGTGTGTATGTGTGTGAGTGTGTATATGTAGGACTGCACATATATTCACATTTAGGGGAGTGGGTTGTGGAAAGTAAAAAACCAAAGCTGAACCAGAGGGAGGGACTAGTTGGCAAATAATGAATGATGATGGATATAAAGAGTGAAGCTTAATCAAGATCTTAAATTCTAGGCTGAATAGTTCATGTTTTATGAGGAAAAAAAAATAGCTCCAGGATGGATTTTTTCAGTAATGCATAATTTACCAGAGGAATGTTCTGATTCCGATGTACAGTAGTCTTTTAGGTGAAAGTTTTTCATTCAGCTACTGCTTGACCTTGGTTTCCTTCTGGTTCATTGCAGTTGTGCTACTTCTAGCTCGTAGCACTGTGCTGACTTAACGTAGAGGTCTTCCTTCTCTTGCATATCATTATTTTTAGTATTTAGCAAGTTTTTACATATGTTTGGCTGATATCTACTTGAGTTTGCATTTCCAGAGCATAGACATGAGCAATCAGCAGTCCCTAAACCAGTGTCTCAGGAACTTGCTATGCACACAGCTCAGTGAGCTGGAAGAATTTCCTGGAGGACTAGAAGCATATTGTAAGACCAGCTTTCAGGATTCTTGTGGTTTCTCATGCATTCCTGAGTAAAATAGACTGTAAAAAGTTCTCACAAAATACAACCTTGCTTCACGCCTTTAGGGAGGTTATAACCTACTGTAATTACAGTTAGCAAACCATACATCATGCCTCAAATCTAATAAACAGAAAGGCAATTACAGAAACCCAGGGCTTAAAATTAAGGCTCAAGTGTTGTCTCACCAAAACTAATTGTCATCATAGGAGGGATTTTGAGTCCACAGATAACCTAACTGTTCACCTAAGAAATCTGACCAAGCAAAATCCCTATAAATTTTCTTTTCTGTTGTTATTGTTTAACCAAAGTCCAGATGAAACTCTAGGATACTATTATAGCTATCCACGATTTAGGCTTTCTGGTCCTATTACTTACCACGTTCCCAGTAATGCTGTATGTAGGTTTTCCTAAGTTCTGTTCTGTTTTTTGCTTTAATATCGATGCTCATGCTGTCCTGTCTACTGGGAATATTCTTTCTTCTCCTTGTTCTCTCAGATTCAACTCAGTTTGTCATCTTCTTCAGGAGACTTTGATAACCATAAAGACTGGATATGTCCTCTCCTAACCCAATAGTTGGTTGTCACTGCTATGCTTGTAATGGTCAGATGCTGTAACTATTATTTGTGTGTTTTTCTCCTTTACCAGGTCTGAGTCTGTATCTTACTCATATTTTTAACACTCAGTACCTAAAACAATCCTGTTTTTAGGCACAGTCTAGGGGCTCACTAATTGTTTTGTTGAGTGATTAACTTGAGGCAGTCCCCAGTGCAAAAGGAATGCCAGCATAAATATTCAATGAAACATTTCTGTGGGACTTAATGAAGAAAGGAAGCTTTCTGCTCCATCTTAACCAACAGATCCCAAAGATCCATCAGGGAGACAGCAAGGTATGATGCTTATACAGCAGAACAAGGTCTTTGCAATTTGTGAGTTCCTAGAGAAGAATAGTATAGACAAAATAGACATAGATAAGGGTCAAATACCCGAAGAATTGGTCAAGACACCAGCATTTATTCTGGAAAATAAGATCTAAGTCTTAAGGACACTGATACAACATTTGTGTATGACAACTGTGAAATTCGGGTTCTTGAAAAAACTCAGGGTAAAAGAACCTGCCAGTAGTTAGCTGAGGGACATGGATGCTGAGGCAGCATATGGATGAAAGGTGGATTCAGCACATTTTTGTGGACAGATATTTTTGAAGGACCAGTGTCCTCACCCTGAAGATTCTATCAGGTTAAAAACTGTGGCAGTTCTTCAGCCGAAATCTGACAGGGTCAGGGAAGGTAGAATATGCCAAGCTAGGAAGGGAGAATTACTGATTAAAACCAAAATACATTGTAGGAATCTATACTGAGAACTCTAGGGCAATATGAATCCCAAATGCAGACTTTAATACCAGTGTGGTAAGGCTGTGATATAGTTTGGATCTGTGCCTCCACCCAAATCTCATGTTGAATTGTAATCCTCAATGTTGGAGGCGGGGCCAAATGGGAGGTGATTGGATCTTGGGGGTGAATTTCTCCTGAACGGCTTAGAACCACCCTCTTGGTGCTGTTCTCGTGACTGTGACTGACTTCTTGTGAGATCTGGCTGTTTAAAACTGATGGCAACCCCACGCTCTCTCTCTCTTGCTCCTGCTTTTGCCATGTGTACTGCGTGCTCCTGTTTTGCCTTATGCCATAAATAAAACCTCCCTTAGGCCATGCCAGAAGCAGATGCCACCACGCTTCCAGTATAGCCCACAGAACCATGAGCCAAGTAAACATCATTTCTTATAATTTCTTATAGCAATGCCTGATTGGACTAATACAGGCTGTAATGGAGGTAGAATAAGGAAATCCAGATTCCAGAAAATATTCTCAGGTGGTAATTTTCTGGGGACCAGCAATATAATTGCTGGACATGTGGAAGTGAGTAGGACTCTGGATAATGCAGGTAATAAATACGGAGAAATACTCAAAGGGATACAACTGGATAGGTTAATTCAGTATGTGCTAGAGACTGTGGAGATTGATGAGAAGCTGCTTTCACTGCTGTGTTGTCTGAAACATGAGGATAATTTGTTTTCGTCTTCCTTGAGTTTCTTAAATGAATGATGAAAAACCCCAACTAGCTTCAGAGCCAGGTGATGAGAGAAGCTTCCAGCCAAACAACTCTATCGTGACATGCAAATTATTTGAGAAGACACTGTGACATAGATGATCTTTTGTGATAAATGTGGGAAGAGACACAACTCTTAAGCTTGATGCTATAATCAGACATATAATTATTGGTTTAGTAAGGGTCTGTTGAAAAATGGGAACTCAATTAGTCGGGCATGGTGGCGTGTGCCTGTAGTCCCAGCTACTCGGGAGGCTGAGGCAGGAGAATGGCTGGAAACTGGCAGGTGGAGGTTACAGTGAGCCAATATTGTACCACTGCACTCCACCCTGGGTGACAGAGTGAGACTTTGTCTCAAAAAACTAAAAAAAAAATTAAGAAAGAAAAATGGGAACTCCTCACTCAATGACATGCCATTTGTATTGCTCTAGTTTTGGCTTCGTCCTCACTTGCTTGAATAGCTAATGGACACCGTTTCTTCAGTCTATCTTCCCGTTCTAATTCATGCTTCTAATTTTTTTATTTATTTGTATTTATTTTATTTATTTATTTTTGAGACGGAGTCTTGCTCTGTCTCCCAGGCTGGAGTGCAGTGGCACGATCTCCGTTCACTGCAAGCTCCGCCTCCCGGGTTCCCGCCATTCTCCTGCCTCAGCCTCCTGAGTAGCTGGGACTACAGGCGCCCGCCACTGCGCCCGGCTAATTTATATATATATATATATTTTTAGTAGAGACAGGGTTTCACCGTGTTAGCCAGGATGGTTTTGATCTCCTGACCTCGTGATCCACCTGCTTCGGCCTTCCAAAGTGCTGGGATTACAGGCGTGAGCCACCGCGCTCGGCCTCATGCTCCTAATTTTTTTCACATCTTTTGGGAATCTAAATTTACTCTACTGTCTAAAATCTGATAACAACAGAATGATTTCTAATTTTTTAAAACATTACTTGTTAATTAATATAATGTGCTGAGTAAATAAATACTGCTACTTATCACTTCCCTACTTCCTAGGACTAGTGGTTTTAATTTATTCCCCTATGGAAAATGAAAAAGTCACAAACTAGAGGGAATCTTAGGTAAAATCTTAATTCATTACTGATAGTTTATACTTTGATATGCTCCTAGAAATTCTCCCTATGTAGCAAAATTCACAGAAAAAAACAACACACATAGAAAATGCTTAAAAGGGAGTTTTATCTGGGTTTTTAAAAGCATTTTTAAAAAGCTCTTCCTTCTCCATGGGAAGCACTGAGGCCCAGATTTGTTTGTTAATTGAGTTCTCCTGGACTGAGCAGCTAGTCAGAAGTCAAGGCCTATGAGACAGCAGGCTCCTGTCTCCAAGTTCTATAACCACAGAAATAGCCAGGGTTCCTTTATATGGGACTTATATGTTTGAACTGATAGTGTGAAAGAAATTCCATTCTGCTAAATCAAAGAGGTTGTTTCTTTTGTATAAATGTTACAATTCCTTTACTGCTCTAAGAATCAGTTGCAGAAAATATATCATTCCCAAGAGCAGAACTATACAAGATAAAATACAGTGAAAAGCTACCTTTTCTAGGTTACCTGAGCAGCAGATGTGCATCATTGAAGTAGGCTTGATCTTTAGAGCTAAAACCTGAATTTTATAACATTTTTGGATTTCATGTGCCTCACTCAGCCACAAAGCATGCAGTATACATTCTGAGATGCATTTCTGTTCCTCTTTTTAAGGCCTTTAGGAAATTGTGGACATGTTAGCTAATTTAGGAATAACATTAGTGCTTTTGAAGATAGGTTCAAAGGTCATTAGAAATACTCGTTGTGTCATTAAATTACTTACATGGAAATATCTAAAAAAAAAAAAAAAGTGCCCAAATAATCACACATCATGCTGTAATAGGAAACTAGTTGCTAAATTATTTTAATGCTTTTATTATTGTCAGCTCAAAAGCAGCCTTATTGTTATTATATCAATCTATATCTGTTCTTAAATGGTTTCATCATATGCCCACCATTTAATGCCCACCATTAAATGGGCATCAACTAGGTTGTCAGTTTGTTTTATTTGTTAAGCTTTAATAAATTTTGCAGTACTTTGCATGTTTTATTTTGTTCCTTAGGCCCAAGGAAAACAGGGCAGTGTGGGATTTGGAACTTTTATTGATAGCATACAACTGGGATATCTACAGGTTTCACATATAATTACACAAAAATATGTTGCATTATGCAAGGAAATTAAGTAAAAATATAGATTTTTATGTATCTGCTGTTGCGAAACACAGAATAACCACTCATTCAGTCTGTATACCTGTGCCTTTGGTTATAAAACAATGTGATAAGAATGAAAGTTAACTGGAAAATTGCTTTTTACAGTTTGATGAATGGGGAATTTGTTTAGGACACATGCTCCGCTTAATAAAAATCCCCATGAGGCATGTACAGTGATCAATTCTATATCATATTATTTTTTCTCCAAAACCCCTCAAACTTGGTCTTGAGTCCCTCAAAGTACTCTTCACTTCTGTGAGTGAACAAGGATTATTGTTTACTCCAAATATGGATAATTTGGGGGATATTTATAAGTATTTTTCCCTATGGCTTATTTAACTATAATGTCATTTCTCCATGAAAGATTGCTTTAAAATTTAACATATTAGAGCAATAATAAAATAAATTATTCAGAAATGAGTATTACCCTATGTTGCTTGTTTCTTCTAAGTGTTTTAATATTGTAATACTCTGGATTGCCATGGGAATTGTCTTATCACATAAAGGTACTGCCTGTCCTATTAAAGTACATGTTTAAAAATTCAGTTTGACCTAGGTAGATGTGAATATTTCAGTTATTTCTTTACTGTATCCTGGTTTTGCTGCCTATTTTTATGTCTGAAATAATTTCTTATTGTTTCTATTGATTGTTTTTACTATGAAGACCTAAAATAAAAATAATACAGATTTCCATGGGAATGGAATAAATACTAATGTTTATAGGAATGAGAAGAATAGAAATTAAAGTCTGTGATATTCATCCTAAAGTCAATTATACAGCAAAACAACAAATTTGATAGCACATTTTACCAGATTATTTTGAAGGCTTCAACAATTTGAAAACTATTAGGTATTTCCCTGTGTCTATCAGCATACTCATGGTTCATAGATTTTACAGATCCACCCCTGCTGTTTCTGGAAATAACTGTCTACTTCAAAATGTTCTGTAATCCCCTACCAAATGTTTGAATTTAAGAAAAAAACATGGTTACAATAGAACCGGTAGCTACATTACAAAGCTAATTTTTCTTCTTCAAGAGAATGGGAACTGTCTATGGGAAGTTTTGTCAGCCATGTCTTGGTTTTAACAATTATGGGACATAGAAAAAGTTGATTTACTGTCACCACTCCTAAATTGACGATCCTGCTATTATGCTTCATGTACCCCCGCTTCATGCGTGACCTCCAGACCACCTACTCTAGGAAGCAACTCCAAACCCTCTATTTAGCTTGCCCCATGTGCCAACCAAAGAGATTTTAAGTACTTTATTGTTAATGTAATAGTTAGTGATATATTAAGTAATAGCCATAATCATAATTTATTGAGCAGTCATAATGTGGCAGGCATTGTACCAGTCCCAGTATTATGTATTATTTAATTATCATAAACATTCTGTGAGATGGTTGAATTATTCTCATTTCTCAAATGAGGAAACTTAGGTTCAGAAAAGTAAAGCAGTTGGCCCAGGAACATAAGATAGTGAGCTCCAGACCTGGGACTCAAATTCAGAATTGTGTAATTCCAAGTTTATTTTCTCTCAATTAGTGATAAATGAAACACAAGAGTAGGCTAATCAAATGTGCTAAAGACTGTATGAATTGCTTTGTAAAAAACAATACAATGACAGTTTTATTTTTAAAAAAATGGAAGCAAAAGCCACATAATGACTTCAAAGCAGCTACAGAGTAGAGGTTGGAAATTTTGCTAAATAGTTTCTCATGAGGTTTGAAACCACAAAGGACTTTATTTAGAAATGGTCTTATGATACTCAAACACGGGGGAGAGCCAAATAAAATATATTAATAAAACCAGGAAGGGGCGTCTTCAAGGTGGCAATTTTTAATCAAACTTACATGGTTTATATACCCATGTGAAATATCATGAATTCTACAATTACAAATTATTGGCTTCTCCCTCATCTTGGATAACAATCAGCTAACAATACACTGTCTCTGACCTTTTTCTTTCTCCTGAGTAGAGAGTGATTATCCAGGTACCTTCAATTAAGAGCCATGAGTTTCTGCCTAGGTACCCATGCAAAGGGATCTCCTCCCAGACACAGATAAGTAAACGAGGGCTGCTTATTTTAAAATATACATCAATCTATTTAAATGTAAGTTAGAATTACTACAACAATTAATGATTGTGAATTAATGATAATTTGGATAATTATAACAGATATGATTTATTTAGTGTGCTATTGTGCAAGACATCTATGATCATTATGAATTAACATATCTTATTTGTTGAGCATCTAAATTAAGCAAATTAATTGGTAAAGTTGTTATCAGGGGTACTCACTGGGGTTATTTTGCTCTCTCAGTAGTAATGTAGGGATGTATGAGTGACTTTTTGGTTGTTTCACAGGTTGTAAGGTGTGGTAGAGGCAGTGAGAGGGTGATCCCTTTCCTCCCCATCAGAAAGGTCACGGTTGGCACCACTGTAACAAAGACAGGTTAACAAGAGAAAGGCATAATACATTTATTTGATCATAGTTCTATGTGACATTGTGTCCAGAATTTATTCCTTCTGGTGGGTTCTTGTTCTCGCTGACTTCAAGAATGAAGCCACGGACTCTCGCCGTGAGTGTTACAGCTCTTAAAGATGGTGTGTCTGGAGTTTGTTCCTTCAGATGTTCAGATGTGTCTGGAGTTTCTTCCTTCCAGTGGGTTCATGGTCTCGTGAAGCCGCAGACCTTCACAGTGAGTGGTACAGCTCTTAAAGGTGGTGCGTCCGAGTTGTTTGTTCCTCCCAGTGCGTTTGTGGTCTCACTGACTTCAGGAGTGAAGCCGCAGACCTC
This sequence comes from Pan paniscus, assembly GCF_029289425.2. NCBI lineage: Eukaryota > Metazoa > Chordata > Mammalia > Primates > Hominidae > Pan > Pan paniscus. The sequence goes on from NC_073258.2 coordinate 105,193,728, forward strand.
TGCAGTGAGTGTTACAGCTCAAAAAGGTAGTGCGGATCCAAAGAGTGAGCAGCAGCAAGATTTATTGTGAAGAGCGAAAGAACAAAGCTTCCACAGCGTGGAAGAGGACCCGAGTGGATTGCTGCTGCTGGCTCGGGTGGCCAGCCTTTATTCCCTTATTTGGCCCCGCCCATGTCCTGCTACTGTCCATTTTACAGAGCACTGATTGGTCCATTTTACAGAGTGCTGACTGGTGCATTTACAAACCTTTAGCTAGACACAGTGCTGATTGGTGCATTTTTACAGAGTGCTGATTGGTGTGTTTACGAAGCTTTAGCTAGACACAGAGCGCTGATTGGTGTGTTTACAATCTTTTAGCTAGACAGAAAAGTTCTCCAAGTCCCCACCGGACCCAGAAGCCTAGCGGGCTTCACCTCTCAACATTGGAGCTTCAGAATATAAACCTAAAGATTCAAAAACAATCTATTTTTATAATATAAAAGAAAAGAAAATTTCAGGACCTCTAAATGTATTATACTGAGGTGGAAATTAAACCCTGGAGACTGAATCATGTAGCTTGTCTGCAATCCTCCTTCTTAGATTGTAGCTTAAGTCTCTTCTTAATTGTTATTTTTCTGTAAATGATGAAGAGAGAACAGAGACCATACCTCCCCTGTGCCAATCCCTGACCTTTGTTATAGATTAACTGTCTCCTTTATTGTCCTGTACCTCACTCAGAGCAGATGATGGTTCCAAAAGACCCCATGACTGTTCCATCTTCAGTGTGGAATGTTGAATATACCTTTCCTGGATGAAAAAGACCACCTTGACTAATCAGATCATTGTAACTATGCATTAAGCCTTACATAGAAAGATGTTGAAATTCTGTTAAACTCCCTAAGCTTTGTCTACATAAGCCATCTCAAACTTCTACACTTTGAAACTGATACTTTTTAGAATCTGTGTTTCTGTGGTGGGCCATCGTCAATTTTGTTATTGAATAAGTTCGCATTGGACTAGATTTTGGCCCCATTGGTTATTTTAGGCTGGCTATGCTTAAGTTTGATGAAGTATGGGCAGCCCTGTAGAAATATGATTAAACCACAAGGATATGGTCTACTGCTAATAGACTGAAATGAAATCCAGCAAGGCCTGTCTATTCAGCTTCTCCTTGGCTTCTCTATGCAGTATTCCTTCCATCCCAGTGTGAGGGAAGACTCTCTCTTGAATGGGGCTCTTACGACTTGCTCTCAGACAAGATAGGTCAGAGAATTTATGGCCAGCTTTTTCACAGAAAGTTGGGGGAAATTTAGGGTAATAATTTTAGGTTTCATAGAAAATGAGGTTCTAGGCTGGGCGCGGTGGCTCATGCCTGTAATCCCAGCGCTTTGGGAGGCTGAGGCAGGCAGATCACCTGGGTCAGGAGTTCGAGACCAGCCTGGCCAATGTAGTGAAAGCCCGTCTCTACTAAAAGTAAAAAGAAATTACCCGGGTGTGGTGGTGGGCGCCTGTAATCCCAGCTCCTCGGGAGGCTGTGGCAGGAGACTACCTTGAACCTGGGAAGCAGAGGTTGCAGTGAGCCGAGATCGTGTCATTGCACTCCAGCCTGGGCGACAAGAGCCAGACTCTGTCTTAAAACAAAACAAAACAACAACAACAAAAAACAACAACAAGAAAAAGAAAAGAAAATGAGGTTCTAGTTTCTATTACCTGCCTTGGGGAAGTGGGATTCTAGTTTCCATAGTTTCCATGGCCAGAATCAGGGGAGAATTAGAGGTGCAAGACAGCGGGGCAGGAAAAGGTTAGAGAAAAACTTTTACTTCTGAGGATGCTTCTGAGGTCTTCATTTTGAGGTATCATTTTCTAAGGCTAAACAAGGTACAACTGGAATTTGGTCATATTAGTGTTGGTGATAATATATGTTTGGCCAAGGTTGCTAGACTTCCTGCAATTCTTGCGACAGTTCCATTCAGCAAAGAACTTCCTGTGACCTGCTGTGTTTTAAAAGTCCCTCAGACATACAAGAAGGTGAAATACTCATTTGTTATTATCTAAGCCTAAAACCTAACCCCATTTTATATTGAAGCACACATTTTTTTTGGCGTGGTTTCAATATACACTAAACTTTTAAGATTGACATCTCCATACAAATTGAAGGAAAAACATATTTTTTGAAGGGGATGGGGTTTTGCAAGAATTCTTCATTAATGGTGAAGCCACTTTTGGCGTTTAAGTGGTTATTAAGACAAAGCTATGTCATTCTGTGTTTGAAGGTATCATATTCACTTTGATTCTATATGTAGGCATCAGAATCTGACTATTCCATGATTTCTTCTAGGGTAGTCAAGCTTGGTCATTTATACAGTGAAATGCATATTGTTTTATTCTAAAAGGTTTTTATTTTATGTCTCCTTTAGGTTACAGTAAATGCATAATATTGATTTTGAAAACACTAAGTGGGTAATTAGATTATGTTATCTACTGATTTCAGGATAGTGAAAAGAGGTTATATGAAATATTTTGTATAATAAAGTATATATATATAAAAATACCTAGTATACCTAAAATGTATATATATAGCTATATAATATTACTATATATTACATATGTAGACTATTCTATAAGTTCTTTTTCTCTTTTTTCTCTCTGTTCTGTAGAGAGAGAATATCATTAGCATTTTCTGTTCTTGCTCAAATCACTATCAACACAGTTTTACCCTAAAAGTTCTCATTAGATCATTATAAATAAATACATTGCATTACATTTTACAGTTATTTATTTTTATACTCAGGTGATTACTAACATTTAGGCTCACTGGCCCAGTAGTTTTTTCTTGAAACTTTTACATGTGACAGGTGGGAAGGGACTGTATCCTCCTGACAAAGGAGCAGAATGCCCTCTTTCCTGATCTCCATTCCCAGCCAGGAAAGCTATTTCTTCAGGATTCAAAAATCAGCTCAGCTTCTCAAATGAAAATGATATTCTGGCCCCAGCAAGGCAGAGATACTTGGAAGTCTTTGACCGGAGGTGGGAGAAATGTATATATTAGTGGGAGAATGGAGGTACCATAATTCTACTTTATGACTTATATTTATTGCCATTTTATGTGAAGATAGTATACATAAAATAACAACCTTTCAGAACTAATACTAATTGCAAAAGTGATAAAACAGAATTATACTGATCCTTTAGTGAGCCTAGGTGTCGACTGTATGCTGACCCCTTTAAAAGTATTAGCTCAGTTAAAGCTTAAAATGGTCAAGGTATGAGTCAGTGTTACTGCCCTCTGTCTACAAATTGAAAACTGTCTCTGAGGTTGTTTGGTTTATTATAAATTGAAAAACTGAGACTTAAACCCAGATCAATCTGACTCTGAAACTCACGCTTCTAAAAATTATTGTGAAATACAGATGTTGTTTTCTCTATAGTGTAAAAATATTCAAATTCATAACTTTGTTAATATCACTTATGAATGAATGAATTCTGCCAGTTACTGAGTTTGGGAAACAAATCATTCATTAACCTCTTATTGATGTCTCATAGTGATTTTACAGGCATATTCCAATGCACAAATTTAAATGAACAAAATTTCAAATGACTCAGAAAAATACACTAACATAGTACTTCAAAAACCCAATACACTGACACAACAGAAAATTTTTACAAAATAGAAACTTTGATTGTAAAAGCATAAAGAAATTGAACTCAGCTTCAAAGGGATGCTGCAAAGGACATTAAGAGTACCACCAAGATTTTATTAGACCACAGTGATCTACTTTGGAAGTCTTTGAAGTTAAATGCCCCAAGAAACTTTAAAGTATGCAGCTTAGAACCTAGAATAAAACTGCTTGGGGCCTCTAATAATCTACTTAAACAGATTTTTGAATTGCAAAAGAAAATCATATTTGGATCTGGTGTGTGTACGTTGCTCAGAATACCACAGAGAATTGAGAAATTATTAAAACTTCAAATTGTTTTCTCCATAAACAAGCTAGTCTTGATCAGATAAAACATTACTATGTTCTTAAAAAATGGGGACATGTGTTAGAAAAACTTGAACTTAAACCTTGACACACAGCTTATTGGCTATGTGGCCTCAGGCAAAGTATTTAACTTCTTAGAGTCTAGAAGTTCCCATTTTTAAACCAGGGTACCAGTTTCTATCTTCCAGTATGGATAATAAAAAGTGGTAATAATAATGCTAAGTATTTGATATAGTGATGAGCACACAGTATGTCTTCAATAAGTCAAAATTACTATCAAGTTTATTTTTTACGTTCAAAATTCAGCTATAAAATCAGAATTTTAGCATTGCATAAGAGTCAGAAGAAACTCATAAGTATCATCCTTATTTTTTTCTTAAGAATTTTTTTTTCATCCTAACAATGCATTATAGAAAGTCATTTGTTCCAGTTCTTTTATTCTGTTCTTTTATTTGGGAAATTAGCTTATGTATATTTTAAAATGCAAAATATATATTTACAAGTTCTTGCTATACAAAGTTTAAACATTTGGAAAATACAAAAAAGTAGAAAAAAATTCTATACCAACTACCCCCAAATAACTATTTTTAAACATTTTTGTGTACTTCTTTTCATTCATTTTTCTTTATATATTGGCACATGGTTAAGTAACTATTTGATTAGCCATATAATAGACATTAGTCTAGATATAATCATTCATCCTGTTGTATTTTTACTTTCTATTTATACAGTAAAATTCAAAGCTTATCCTTGAATTGATATAGTTACTAACAATGCGGGACATAGAGATGGCACTTTCCTTGCAGGTTCCTACAGTCCCTTTGGTTTCCTTGCTTCTTCCATCTAAATGGGATTAACTTCCTTTGACTTATCTTTAAGTGATGATTCTATGCTGCCTCCAGATTTCTGTTGACCTGGGGACTCCTAAATGTGTGTCTTTCATCAGGCCAGCCCACCTCCTTCTGCTAATCAGCTTGGATACCAGCAACAAGCATGGATTTGCTTAGCTAAGGCCGGATTCAACCTCCTTAAAACTGTAACCAAATCAGAGGCTCAGTCACTCACCACTTGCAGAGTCAATTAGAAAGAGCAAAGTCTGGTATAAAGAAAGTGACTTTTTATTCCAAAGCTTGCTAGGGGAAAATGTGATACATTAAGGCTTCCTGCCTTAAATGTATCACTTCTATTTTGTGGTAGAAAGCAGGGGCATTTAAAAGGGGAACTAGGCATGAATGGCATGCAGGGGAGGGAGCAAGCAAGTGGAGGTCTGTGTGACTCACTTTAGCACCTTATTTACTGGGGGAGGGGGGTCAAGCTGGTACCATCATGGGCAGAACCAGGCTGTACAATGGCTGGTATCTTGAGATTACTCTCCAGATAGGGGAGAGTTTCCTAGGGGGCACACTTTAAGTTGTAAATTGACTGTTTTCTCTGGAAGCAGTCTCCTGGTGGGAGAGGTTTCTGGCTCTGGAGCTGCTAAGTAAGCACACAGATAAGCTTGCCCTGTAGGGAGTGTCTGGTGAAGGAAAGGTAGAGGTTATAATTGCATTTCTAAAGAGCTAAGTAAGAAGTGGGGAATGGGGAGAGGAGGAAAGAGAAAAGAAGAGAAAATAATTAAAACAACTCATTCTCTTTGTCTTAGAAAAGTGGGAGTACTTGCTTACAAAACTACTGCAAAACCTACCAAATCACTGAGATTCTTGTCTATATTTGGAAATTTCACACTTGCTTTTTTGTTCCTTCTATGGTATATTGACAATTTAACCTTCTTTTATTATGATGTATGCAAATAATTTAACTCCATTAAAATCGATATAACCAAATTGAGTTTTTCTTCAAACAAGGTTGTTACCTGAGCATTGAGCTGTGCCTTAGGGAAGCTTTTATTCTGATGAAGACAGCAATTCCTCTGTTCAGAGCCAAATAAAATCTTCCTTCTGGAATTATATTGTAGACCTCTATTCTCCTGGTATCAAAATCAAGGCACTTTATAGGAAATGAAAAGGAACAGCTGTGAGATCATAAATGCCAACTTTAATTAAAAAAACTTTTCATTTTCTAGTACTCCATATACATGATTATGGAATCTGTGCAAACTGAGAGGTTTCCTAATTACTTTGCTCGGTAATACCAGCGCAGGATTCGTTTCCACGTGAAAGTGTAGGCACAAACCCAATTACTGTTGTTCTGCCAATGAAGATTATTAACCCTGCTGTATGATAGTTCTACAAGTTAAGTGTTTGGTTCACAAATCTGATTTCCATATAGATTTTATAGATATACTCCTGTTTACTGAAAGCACAGTGTATTTGGGAAATCCCTGTCACAACATACTGAGTTGGGTGATAACTTGATAAGCAGGGCTGAATTATATGACTCCCCAATATTCAGAGTTCATGGAATATCAGTGTTTGGTGGGACCATAAAGACCATCTATTCCCACCATGGTCCCACAAGAAAAGTTTGTTACCAAAAAGGGGTCCCTATCCAGACCCCAAGAGAGGGTTCTTGGATCACACACAAGAAAGAATTTGAGGCAAATTCATACAGTAAAGTGAAAGCAAATTTATTAAGAAAGTAAAGAAATAAAAGAATGGCTGTTCCATAGGCAGAGTGACATGGGCTGCTCAGCTGCTTTTACTTATGGTTACTTCTTGATTGTATGCTAAACAAGAGGTGAATTATTCATGTGTTTTCCGGGAAAGGAGTGGGCAATTCCTGCAACTGAGCATTCCTCTTCTTTTTAGACAATATAGGGTAACTTCCTGACATTGACATGGCATCTGTAAACTGTCATGGCGCTGGTGGGAGTGTCTTTTAGCATGCTAATACATTATAATTAGCATATAATGAGCAGTGAGGATGACCAGAAGTCACTCTTGTTGCCATCTTTGTTTTGGTGGGTTTTGGCTAGCTTCTTTACTGCAATCTGTTTTATCACCAAGGTCTTTGTGACCTTTAATTTCTGCCGAGCTCCTATTTCATCCTGTGACTAAGAATGCCTTAACCTCCTGGGAATGCAGCCCAGTAGGTCTCAGCCTTATTCTACCCAGCCCCCATTCAAGATCGAGTCTCTCTGGTTCAAAAGCCTCTGACAAGTTGACACATTCATAATCACAGATTTAGTAAATGGTAAAGCCAGCTCCTGAGTTCAGGTCCTCTTATGATACTGGGTTCCAGGTATAGTAGATATCCTTCCAATGCCATTTTCTTTGATTATATGACTTTAGTGTAAAGATTCTGAGAGTTATGGTTGCTCATATACTACAGATAGCCTTAAGACAAGCCAGAAAAATATATTCAATACCATTCAATATAAGAATTTTCTAGAAAAGTAGATTGTGTACATGATTTGTATTAATGAGATACCATGACATAATAAAAAATTAAAGGGTGATAAGATTTAGTGTTCTTAAAATAAAGAATTCAAAGTTTCTTCAAAACACCAAGAGGGGGCCATATTTTGCTTTAGTTTGTCATAATATTGTGCAATAATCTTTGAGACAACCTTGTTAGCAAGGCAGTCGGAACATGTGTTCACTTTGATGTGTTAGCAACTCAATACTACCCACATTATTGTAAATTCTGCTTAAGTGGACAGCATTTATAGATATTAATTTTATTTGATAGTAATACAATAAGTCATAGTCACCTTTTTGATATTAAGCATTATGCTTTTATTTATAGAGTAAAAGGAACAAACATACGTTTTCTGTTGTCTTTAAAGTTGGAGCTTCATAAAGTGTAATAATAAATTCTTATACAGTATTTTTGTTGAAATCTGTATCTAATTGAAACTATCATGTCACAAGATCAATCTTAGTTTGTAAGTAGGCTTGATTAGTTTCCATGGCCTTTGTTAGATTTGCCAGTCTATAATCCTTTCTGTTGATCTCCCTCTTTTTGTTATCATGGTATATTAATTAATGTAGCCCTCATTAGAAAGTTCTGAAGAACTTAGCATATCAAAGAACTTGGATGGATAAAAGGGGAAAGGAGTCAGAAGGCATTGTCTGCATGGGGTTTCTTGACTTTCTGTGACTATTACCCAGCTTTAGACACCTGAAGGTTATTGCCCTTCGGATAGCACTGTTCAGAAAAAGAGTTTATTCCATAAGCGTTTGGTTTGTTACATAACACTGTGACCCATGATCTAGAATGTAGCCAATAAAGGGCAGAGATTAAAAATTGAGGCCAAGATGGAGAGTTTGAATACCAATTATGTTTTATATTTACCATTTGACTAGCACACAATATTTAACTCTTTGAACCTACAATAATAATTGCATCAATTTCATAGAGCTTTTATGAAAATTAAACATATTCATTCATGCAAAATGCTAACCACATGCGTGGAACCTAGTAAGTGGGCAATCACAGTAAGGAATAATAATCGTGATGCTTACGGTACTCTTTCTATCCTTAACCATTGAATCCCAGAATGCTCATTGGGTAAAATCACCTTTCTGCTCTTGGAAAAAGTCCTGGTGTGTCTCCTAAACTGAGTGCCCAGACCAAAAATAAAGAGGGAGGGGTTGAGGGGGGTAAGCTGAAAAGAGAGATTTACCACGCTCTTTTATAGTAAGACTGTCAGCTTGAGTCTTGATATTTATAGATATCTCTTCATCCTATTTGTAGAAGTTATATTTCTCTAGGGAATACTGCTGTGGGTGAGGAGCTTAAAAAATATATTGAAGTGACCTTTCTACTAAAGAAAATGGGGGAAAAACAACAACAACAAAAAAGCCCATTTGTCAATAGGACCACAATGCAGCTAACTCACTGAACCTCTCGGTCAAATGGAAAAATACAATTCATAAAACTTTAAAGCCCTTTGAAGAATTAAAAAGCTAAATTCTAAAATCTTAGTCCTAAGAAAAACAAATGATTGGGATGTATTGTAACATATATTTATAAAATATGTTCTTATTACTCACAGTCTCAACAAGGACATGGAGTTACATACACTTTACAAAGTTTGGTTTATGCAAACATACAAACTGGATTCAGCAGAATCAAGATTTTGTTGAGTATCATTTGTTGTATCATAAGGTTTATCAGGAGAAAAAGCTCCAGATTTGTAAAATGTTCTAACATTTATTGAGTGCATAATAGGCACTGTTGGATGCTTGAATACAAAAATATATAAGCCCTCAAGCAATTTGCCGTCTGGTGGGAGCAACACAGAATTCTCTTACAGCATTTTACACAAGCTTATTTTTGGACATTTGCAACAAAATATTGTCAGAAACTATTTGTGTGTCTGTTGCACACACTGAACGTTGATTTTCTTAAGGCACGGTGTTATGCTTTTCTCATTGTGGTTTCCCAGAACCTGGAACAAAAAACTCTTTCTAAAACACTGTGAAATACCTTTAAGGAATCATTTATTTCCCACTTTCAGCCTATTGCTTTCCTCATTGTGGTTTCCCAGAACCTGGAACAAAAAACCTTTTCTAAAACCTGTGAAATACCTTTAAGGAATCATTTATTTCCCACTTTCAGCCTATGTGGATTGGGTGGGTTGAATCCCATCTTCAGCTTCCTAGAATGTCTATAACTGATAAGATTTCAAAGTATGAATCTGGTGGGGGTTACAAACATTCAGACCATATTAGATGCCTCACTTTATTTACTACAGTCTTGATTTTGTGCTTTATTAATTTTTAATTTTTCCATAAGAGATAGATTAGGCTGGGACCCATAATCTAGGGAAGCCAGCACTCACTGACTTGTAGATACTTTTGCCTGTTTCTCCAAAAGATGTATGCACAAATAACACACTTATAAGCAATCAATTTTTATTTCAAAATGAGTTATTAATATTATACAAATTAGGGCATTTGAAAAATGAAGGTGGGCACGTTTACTAATTATTATGAGTGTAAGCCATTTACTTTAGGTTTCGATACCAAACATGAAGGTGTCCAAATAAACTTGTCATTTGTCTATGAATAGGTTTCCCAGGTCTTCTGTCCTGACCTCATCTAAGACCTTATGGAGAAACCAGAGCTCTATAAACTTGAGTGTCTCTCATCTGCCTTATAATGGTGTTTCTAATACTTCCCTTGTCTAGGTCACAGAGTTTTGTTTTTGTTTGTTTGTTTGTTTAACAAAATACAATGTGATCATTCATGTCAAGTGCTATTATAAAATATATTTAAGCGCTGTATCTTCCTTTTACATGCCTTAACTTACAATTACTTTTTTAATACCCTGGAGCATCATTAGATAATGGATCTCTGACTTCTTTCACAGAAAAAAAAAAATAATACTGAGGTTTAGCGTACTTCATCAGTAGTGAATGAAAGAACCCAGATTTCAGTTGAGGTGTGTTTTCTGTAAATTATTGTCTTTCTTCATAGACTTATTTTAGAAATCTTAAAAAGTTTAGAGTTTACTTTTATAATCTTGGATTTTGAAATTGTTGAAATCTATATATCTATTTAACTACCTATCATCTCTTTATCTGTATGTATATATGTGTATGTGCATGTGAACATAATTCTACAATGTGCTAACAAAATTGTGTTAGTAGCTACTGTGCTACCCTTTCTATTCAAAGCCTCACATTTTAAATATTTGTAACTATCTGGGAAAAATACATCCCAATCTAAATTAGGAAATGAAAAGAAAGAGACAAAACTTTTTGATGTTACAGGATGAGTATGGAACTAGACTTTGTAAGCCTTGACCATATTTGTAATGTAATATAGATGACTTTCCTCATCTGTAACTTGAGGGATGTATTCAGTGTGATGATTTCAAAGGTAGTGTCCAGACCGTAAAGTTGATACCATTTTGATGTTCTGTTCATATTGGGCCTATTTTTAGACACATTTATTCCTGGAAGTCACTTTTGAAAGTGCATGCCTATGAGGTTAGGTCCACCAGTGTATCTTATCTTTTCCTGATATATGCATTGCTGATGTTTTCTCTTATGACCCTGAAAAAAGCAATGAAACAACAGCATGCAGTGAGAAGCAATGGTTCTAAATTACATGGCTACAGATGTATAGTTTTGCAAAATGTGAAGCTCTGAAAAATGTAGCCTATATTGAATAAAACCATTTAAAGGTAAGAAGTTTTTTTTTTTCTGTAAATGCATATAAGAATTGACTAGCAAATGCAGTATTTAGCATAGTGATTCCAGTATAGTAGCTGTGTTTCTTATGGATTTATTCTAGAAGTTAAATCAATATTAATTATTATTTAACATTATTTACAGACTAGCAAACTGTATAGATGTGCTATAAATTTCTGAAAAATTGATATCTCAAATAAGCAATTCTCACAAGAGTTTTACTTCCTATTAGAACAGTATATTCATCACTAAAAAAGCAAGAAATCAAATGAATAAGTAAATAAATAAAATTAGATAACTGGTTATGAAGTAAAACTTAACACATTTTTAAGAAATTTGTTTTCTTTGAATATAAATTTTCTAATTTGTCTCTAGCGTTTGACTAACTTTGAATTTGGAATATTTAGAAAATCATCTTGATGAATCTCTTCTTAGTATAATCTGAGTTGATTTAGTGTGGCATTTACACATCTCTCTTTCAGTGAATAATCCAATATCAACTGTGAAAAGGCAAGAGCCATATTGTATTCAAAGCTAACCTCAAGACATTTAGAAACTTTTTATAGAGAAAAAAATTATTCAGTTTTTTAATTACCTACCCTAGCTCTGCTCTTCCAATGTTGGTATTGCTCCCACTGAAATTAATGATCTGGTAAAGATTTGCACTTATGAAACTAACAGTCGGGATGAATAAATGAAAAAACAAACTTTGGATCAAATTGTCATTAATCATAGTCAAATATGCCACTGGCAGCAAAGAATCTGTGGTGAAAGTCAAAGGCTGATGAAATTCTCCTGCATAATCATCATGAGGAATACTAAAAGCCCGTGGCTGAAGAAAGCTAAATGCCCTGTAAACAATGCAAATATGGATACAGTAAAAAAAAAAAAAAAATATATATATATATGTATATATATATTTTCCTTTTCCTTTTGTTTTTAAGGGGCCTGTGTTTTACTGGTTAAGACTGAACAATCAATGTTTAGTTTTCAGGGTAGAAAAATCGTTTCTAAGTCTTTCACCTTTACCTAAGGAAGTTGATACATATTTATTAAATATCTACACTATGTTCAGTAGGTTTTAACTTGGTTTAGATAAAAGATGAATCCACTAGATCTAAGAAAATAGCTGAAATGTTTCCTAGATTACATTCATAGCATTTACAAATTAGATTGAGGTATTAGAACCACAGTTTTATGCCTGGAAAATGCAAATTCTCTCTAAACAGGATTCTAGTTGCAAAATGACACTCTTTTTTATTTAGGTATTTCAATAGCTTCTGCTAAATATACAGTAGAATTATAGCATTTGATCATGTAAAATACCTATTTCACATGTTTGTAGATAAACCTAAAGGTTCTTCACATGTAAGCACTTGCAACAGGATGGTAACATTGTGTCCAGAGTTGGTTGCTTCTGTGGGTTTGTGGTCTTGCTGACTTCAAGAATGCAGCCGCAGACCTTCGTGGTGAGTGTTACAGCTCTTAAAGATGGCATGGACCCAAAGAGTGAGTGGTAGCAAGATGTATTGTGATGAGCAAAAGAACAAAGCTTCCACAGCGTGGAAGGGGACCCAAGCAGGTTGCCACTGCCGGCTGAGGTGGTCAGGTTTTATTTCCTTATTTGTTGCCTCCCATGTTCCATTTCTGTCCTATCAGAGTGCCCTTTTTTCAGTCCTCCCTGCAATTGGCTACTTTTAGACTGCTGCTGATTGGTGCATTTTACAGAGTGCTGATTGGTGCATTTTACAAAGTGCTGATTGGTGCATTTTACAATCCTCTTGTAAGACAGAAAAGTTCTCCAAGTCCCGACTTGACCCAGGAAGTCCAGCTGGCTTCACCTCTCAACATGATCATGTGGTGTTCTTTCAGGAATTAAAGAGCTACAGCAAGTTAACAATGAAGCATTTTAGCAGTGTGCAAAATGTTTCAGTGGGTGTGTGGGCTCCAGAGTCAGACCTGCATTTATTCCGGTCTCTATCATTTTCTGTGTAATGTGGGATAAATTACTGAAACTCTGTGTCAGTTTCCTGATGTGAAAATATGTGTGTGTGTGTGTATGTGAAAAAAAAAAAAATATATATATATATATATATATATATATATTCTACTTCTTTCCTAGAATGGCAAAGTATATATTCTGAAGAAACCCCAGTCATAAAAGAAAAAATTAAATGGAACAAGAAAAGAAACAGTGAACTAGAAAAATAACTTAGTAGAAAACTACTCACAAACTAGTGTAGCCTTAGGGAAAAATCTGATAATCGGCCCTGTGAGCTGTCTTGTACACTTCAGGCCTCTGCAAGTGATACAGCTGAAGCTGAAATCCTTGCACTAAGTTGGAACCCCAAAGGGAAAGGTTCTAAAGGAAATAAACCTAACTCAGCACTTCAGCATTTCCCAAATTAACTGTAGTTAAATATAATCTCACAATCAAAAGAAAAAGAAAAATTTCTATCCTAAAGAAACAAGTCACCATGACACAGTCAGCAAAAACAACCACAGCAGATTTGGAACTCCAAGAACTGCAAATAATATACATCTTATTAAATAGCTATCCATGAACAGCTTAAAAATTAAAAAAAAAAGAGGTCTAGCTAAAAGAAAATTCTGATATGATAAAAGATGATTAGGATTTTAAAAAAACCCAAATAAAAGTATTCAAAGTGAAAATGTAATCATTTAAGTTAAAAATTCAATGTCTAGATTAAACTGTGGTTTAGACCCAAAAGAGAATTTTTGAACTGAAAGACAAATCTGGAGAAATTTTCCATAAAACAGCTTAGAAAGACAAGGAAATTGAATCCTGGAAAAAAAAATCAAAAGCTTTATACATGAAAGATAAAATGAGAAATCCTATATATCTAATTGGAGTTCTAGAAGACAAAGAAAAGGAGAAGAGACAATATTGAAGAGTTAATGGCTAAAGATTTTTCAAAGCAGATAAATAATATCGATTTGCTAATACTTGAAGCATTATCTGTACCAAGCAGAGCAAATAAAAAGAAACTCACACATAGTTTTAAGATAAATAGTAGTATATTAAACATTTTTTAAATAAATCAGAGAAGACACAGATTATCCCCCCCAAAAAAGTTTAATGTAACAAAAGACTGCAAGAGAAATAAGGAAGGCAAGAAGACAGTAGAATAGTACCTTTAAGTGTCAAAAGCAAACAATAACAACAAAAATATGCCTTAACCTAAAATCTTGAACCTAGGAGAAATATATTTTAGGAATAAGGAATAAATAAAAATATTTTTTGATAATTGAAAATGAAGAGAATTAGCCACCAAAATACTTTTCTAAAGAAATTTAACTAAAAAGATGCATTTTAGGAAAGAGAAAAAAAAAAAGTATCACAGAAGGATGACCTAAGATGAAAGAACAAATGGTAAGCAAAGAAATAGTCATATAGGTATGCAAATTTTAAAGTAATTATGTTTTTATAAAATGATCATAATATATAATTTGTGACATTAAAATTAATTGCAGAACTAAAATATAAAAAATGTCCTATTTAGGTCACGAGGAGGCAGATGGCATTATTTGCATTCTTTTGTTGTCCTTGTATTTTCCAGGAAATTTGCTAAGATAGCAAATAATTTTAGAAATCATTAAGTTGTTAATGGAATTTTAAGAGTAACTACTACAGGAACAGAAAGAAACTCAAGTACAGCTTCTAAAGCAGTAGGTAGAAAAACAAAACTAGAAAAATAAAGTTTGAAAAAAGACAGTAAAATAAATTTTGGAAAACATTTAACTATATATGTGTATATAACTATGTATATAGTTATGTAAATGTATAACATAACTTACATATGTATACATGTTATGCAGAACTACATACATTATACATGCATGCATACATACATGTATACATAACTATATATGTATATAAACTATTAATATGCAGATACGTGTGTGTATATACACACACACCTTCATAATAAACATAAATGGGACTGAACTTTTCAGTAATAAGACTGTTAGAATGAATTTTAAAAACAATACATTCTATTTATAAGACATATTAAAAATCATATAAAAAGTTTAAAATTTTAAAAAAGAAAAAATATGCCCTGATAAATATTAAGTAAAAGGACCTTGCAGTGTCATAATAATATTAGATAAATTAGATTTTACACCAAAAAACATTATTTGACATAATGTAACATAGATTACTATTTTAGGCAGTGGTTTAATTTATTGGGAAAATTTGTATGTACTTAATAATCTCAAATATAATAAAAAGCAAGAATAATAAAATACTAGGAGTTGATGAATCCACCATCATGTTTGGGTAATTAATGAAACTTTTTGTTACTAATAGGTCAAGCAAATATTTGTAAATATACCAAGATTTCAACAAATATTAAAAATCTTTATTATAGATGTAAACAGAACACATCACTCCATAACATATTAAAACTCTTAAGCATACCCTGAACATTTACAAAAATTCCCTGCATAGGAGACAAAAAGCAACTCTCAACACATTTTAAAGAATTGATTTTATACAGATCATGTTCTTTGACCACAATTCTTAGAAATCAGTAGCAGAGCACAAAAGAAATGACTGTGATATTGTGACATAATAAATATATATCTGGTCTCTATCCCCAGTTTCTGGCACAAAGCGCTAAAAACTCTTGTCAATTACCTGAGCCGTAGAGGTGCTAGGTGCATCTTTTGTTCTAAGATTTGGCCTTTGACCCAGGTTTCTGACACAGAGATTCTAATCCTTTGGAATTTCCTGGGTGATAGGAGTGTCTTTTATTGTAAGGGGGCAACTCTTGGTGGGCTCTTAGATAGGATCTGGTCACCAGAGACCAAGCCCTGATTAAAAGATTGGAACATTCATCCCCTCCCATCCTCCGAGAAGGGGAGAGGAATTGGAGATTGAGTTAATAATCAGTCATGGCTGTGTGATTAAGCCTTCCATAAAAAGTCCGAGAACCATAGGGTTCAGAAAGTGACCAATTAACTGAACACATGTGGAAGTCTGGAAAGGTAGCACACCTTTCAGAGGGCACAGAAACTTCACATCTCTTCCCCCATCCTTGCCCTGTGCATCTCTTCCATCTGGCTGTGCTTTTGTTTCCTTTACAATATCCTGTATAATAAATTGGTAAATGTAAGTAACTCTTTAGTTCTGTGAGCCATTCTAGTAAATGACAAAAGCTGAAGAGGAGGTTGTGGGAACCCCCAGTTTATAACTAGTTAGTCAGAAGTGCTGGAGGCCTGGATATGTGATTGGCGTCTAATGTGGGAGCAGTCTTGTGGGACTGAGCCCTTAACTGGTGGGATCTAATGTTAACTCCAGGTAGTTTCAGAATTAAATTATAAGGCACCGAGTTGGTGTCCGCCAGAGAATTGATGTGTGGGGGAAAAAGCCACACATTTGGTGTCAGAAGTGATGTATTGAGAGTGTTTTGAAAGTATGGTAGGAGAGAGCTGTTGTGTTTGTTTTTTCCTTACAGACCCCCATATATTTACAAATTTTAAAAACATATATGCAAATTGTTGATGGGTCAAGTAATAATTTCTAATGAAAATTGTTTAAATACTTAGAACTGATGATACAAAAAACAATACATGTCAACACTTGTGTGGCACAACAAAAGCAGTATTTTAGAGGAACTCTATAGAATTAATGGATAGCTAGAAAACATAAAGACTGAAGATTCACAGACTAATGGTTCAAATTAAGTTATTTTCATTGAGGTTAAATTTACATAAATATTAAAATCATTTTAAAATGAACAATTCAATGGCAGTTAGTCATTCACAGTATTGTGCAATTGCTACCTCTGTCTAGTTCCAAAACAATTTATCAACCCAAAAAGAAATATCCTACTATCAAGCCCTCTACTCAGTCCCTGGAAACCGCAGATCTACTTTCTGTCTCAATGGACTTGATTATTCTGAATATTTCATATAAATGTAATCATAACATATATGACCTTTTCTGTCTGGAAAATTAAATTATTTTTAAAAGAATAACATAATGTAGTAAACTCAGATAAACTAGAAGAAAGAATATCGTAAAGCTAAAGATTGAAATTGATAAAATTCAGATCAAAGTTATGCAAACAACCACTAAAAATCTGGTAAAGTGAACTGGGGAGGGGGACAGAGAGATAAAATTAGAAATAATTACAAATGCAATCGAAATTAAAAATTTAAAACAACATCTATGAAAGATTGTGTTAAATAAAAAATACAAAAAGATGTTTAACCTCATTAGTGCTGAGAGAAGTAAAATTAAAATTACTGTTAGAAACTGTTCAATAAACAAAAGCTGACACCTGACTATTAGTGAGTGTGTAAATTGATCTAATCAATTTAGAAAGTGGTCTGGCATTATTTTAAAATTGGACATGTACATTTCTTACTATTCAGTTATTTTGTTACTAGAAATATATAAAAAATTTAATCTCACATTCATGTACTAAGTGAATTATGCAAAAATCTTCATAGGAGCACTGCATGTAATGGAAAAAAAAATGGAAATAATCCCTGTGGTACAATCATACATGTACGATTGTACACACCTATACAATTATACATATTGTGTTACAATCATATGTACATTTACAGTATTAAAATGGTATTTAAGCACACTAGGAGATATTTTGAGTTTGATTCTAGACTACTGTATTAAAGTGAATGTCACAATGAAGTGAATACTACAATGAGGCAGGTCACACAAATTTGTTGGTTTTCCAGTGTATATAAAAGTTATATTTACACTACACTGTAATCTATTAAGTGTACAACAGCATTATGTCTAAAAAACATGCTGTTGACTCTTGAACAACAAAGGTTTTAACTGTGAGTCCATTTATGTGTGGATCTTTTTCAACCAAACGTGGATCAAGAATACAATATTCATTGGATGCAAAAACCCATGTATGTGGAGGCTAACTTTTTATACATGCAGGTTAAGCAGGGCTGACTGTGGGACTTTATGCACGGATTTATGTATATATGTGGGAGTCCTAGTACCAATCCCCTGTGTATACCTAGAGATGCCTATAGATACCTTAATTTAAAAAAAATTGCTAAAAATGTCAGTGATAATCTGAGCCTTCAGCAAGTTGTAATCTTTTTGCTGGTGGAGGGTCTTGCCATGATATTGATGGCTGCTGGTTGATCAGGGTAGTCACTGCTGAAGTTGGGGTGATGTGGCTGTTTCTTAAAATAAGACAACAATGAAGTTTTTTAACTCTTCCTTTCATGAAAGATTTATCTGCAGCATGTGATGTTGTTTGATAGCATTTAACATGCAGTAGAACTTCTTTCAACATTGGAGTCTATCCTCTCAATCACAGCCACTGCTTTATCAACTGTGTTTATAAAATATTCTAAATCCTTTGTTATCATTTCAAAATGTTCACAATATCTTCATCAGGAGTAGACTCCATCTCAACAAGCCACTTCCTTTGCTCATCCATGAGAAGCAAATCCTCATCTGCTCAAATTTGATCATGTGATTTTGGTGATTCAGTCACATCAAGATTCACTTCTAATTCTAGTAACCTTGCTATTTTCACATCTGCAGTTACTTCCTCCACTAAAGCCTTGAACCAAGTCATGTTATCTATGAGGGTGAAGATTAGCTTCTTCCAAACTCCTAACATTGATATTTTGACCTCCTCCCATAAATCATGAATGTTCTTAATGGTATACAGAATGGTGAATCCTTTACATAAGGTTTTCAATTTACTTTGTGCAGATCCATCAGAGGAATCATGATCTATGGCAGCTATAGCCTTATGAAATGTATTTCTTAAATAATAAGAATTGACAGACAAAATTACTCCTCGATTTGTGGGCTGCAGAATGGATGTTGTGTTAGCAGACATGAAAACAACATTTATCTCCTTATACATGTCCATCAGAGCTCTCTGGTGAGCAGGCACATTGTTAAAGAACAGTAATACTTTGAAAGGCATCTTTTTCCCTGAGCAGTAGGTCCCAACAATGGGTTTTACATAGTCAGTAAACCATGCTGTAAACAAATGTACTGTCATTCAGTCTTTGTTTTTCCATTTATAGAAAACAAGTAGAGTAGATGTAGTGTAACTCTTAAGGACCCTATGATTTTCAGAATGGTAAATGAGCATTGACTTCAATCGAGAGTCACCAGCTGCATTAGCCCCTACCCACACAGTCAGCCTGACCTTTGAAGCTTTGAAGCCAGCCATTGATTTCTCCCCTCCAGTTATAAAGTCCTAGTTGGCATATTTTCCCAATAGAAGACTATCTTGTCTTCATTGAAAAATCTGCTTTTTAGTGTAGGTGCCTTCATCAGTGATCACAGCTAGATCTTCTGAATAACTTGCTGCAGCTTCTACATCAGCACTTGCTTCACCTTGCACGTTTGTGTTATGAAGATAACTTCTTTTCTTGGAGAGGACTTCTTTCCTTAAACCTCATGAACCAACTTCTGCTAGCTTCAAAATTTTCTTCTGCAATTTCCTTACTTCTCCCAGCCTTCACAGGACTGAAGAGAATTAAGGTTTTGCTCTGAATTAGGCCTTGGTTTGGGAGAATATTGTGGCTGTTTTTATCTTTTAACAAGATTACTAAAACTTTCTCCATATCTGCAATAAGGCTGTTTTTCTTTCTTATCATTCATGTCTACACTGGAATAGCACTTTTATTTCCTTCAAGAACTTTTCCTTTGCATTCACAACTTGGCAAAATCTTTACTATTTGGTGCAAGAAGTCTAGCTTTCAGCCTGTCTTGGCATTCAACATGCCTTCTTTATGATGTTTAATTATTTCTAGATATTGATTTAAAGGGAGAGATATAACACTCCTTCTTTCACTTGAACACTTAGAGGCCATTGTAGGGTTATTAATTGGCTTAATTTGAATATTGTTGTGTCTCAGGGAATTGGAAGGCTGAAGAATGGGGACATGGGGAAACGGCCCGTCAAACAGCCAGTTGATGAAGCAGTCAGAACACAAACCACACTGATCAATTAAGTTTGCTGTTTCGCATGGGCATGATTTGTGGTTCCCCAAAAACAATTACCATAGTAACACCAAAGACCACTTATCGTAAATCATCATAACAAATATAATAACAATAGTGTTTGAAATATTGTGAGAATTACCAATATATGACTCAGAGATACTACTTGAGCACATGCTGTTGGAAAAATGGTGTTGATTGATTTGGCTCAATGCAGAATTGCCATGAACATTGAATTGGTTTTAAAAAATGCAATATCTGTGAAGCACAATAAAGTGAGATGCAATAAAATGAGTTGTTCCTATATTGAAATGATTGCAGGAATGTATTCCTCAGTGAAAAGGCAAGTTGCAGAAGACTACATGCAGCATGCTAGCACACAAAATTAGATGCATTGTTTGGAGGTTTACACATCTATGCTTCAAAGATGGCACAGAAATTTTCATTTTTCATTATTATTATTATTATTTTTGAGACAGGGTCTGGCTCTGTGTCACCCAGACTTGAGTGCAGTGGCACTGTCATGGCTCACTGCAACCTCCACCTCCCAGTCTCAAGCTATCTTCCCACCTTAGCCTCCTGAGTAGCTGGGAATACAGGCATGCACTACCACACCAAGCCAATTTTTTTGTTTTTATTTTTTGTAGAGATGGAGTTTTGACATGTTGTCCATGTTTCCCAGGCTGGTCTCAAACTCCTGGGCTCAAGTGATCCACGTACTGCGGCCTCCCAGAGTGTTGGGATGATGAGCGTGAGCCACCACAGTAGCACAGTATGGTAATTTTCAGTACAGCATAGTGAACATCTCTGGGATTTGATTCAAGTGGAGGAGCAAAACAGAGGTTTAAAGGTTATAGGTAGTATTGTAGTTTATGAGCCCACAACCTAATACAACCATGTTTAATTTGTGGGCTCATGAATATTAATTTTATTATTACAATTTAGAACTTATCTAATTAGTATATATGTGGTTATGAGGTATCAAATTTTATGTATTAAAATAAAGTGAAAATATTTACAGAAATTCATGAAACTAATGGGACATATGCTCATCTGAAATACACAGGAAGTATCCAGTGTCAATGAGAATATTAAGTGTCAGAAAAATAAATTATTGGTTTTTTTAAGAATTTGATTTTTTAAAATTCTAATATTTTCTTTCTCTACCCAAATGATTGTTTTGTATCCCCTCACTTTGGGTTCACCAGTTTCATAAGTGAGTAGGCCTAGCTGACCATCTAGCATCCAAGTCTCAGGACTGGTATCTTTTATTAGAGGATCATTTGTATTTTTAAAAATATCAATAGCCTGCTATATAGAAAGGAGTTGGTTAATGCATTTCTTCACTCAACAACCATTTATCAAATCTGTTGTGATTCAATCAGACATAATCCCTGACTTCAAGAAGCTTTCAGCCTAGTGGGGAAGGCAAGTGTGTAAGTATATACTAATATAATCCAGGTTGCTAAGCACTGTTTTGGAGATAGTCCCAGAATAGAAGAAGTCTACTTATATCTTCACAATACTCTGGGAGGTCAAGAGTGTACTAGTATTACCTCCATGTATAGATGAGAAAACTGAACGATCAAGGTCATCACATAAAGCCACAAAACTGTCAGCTACCTGTGCTAACCTGAGAGCTCTGTTGTCTTGGTTTCTGGTCCAGCATGTCTTCTGCTGGATTATGCTCACTACGTGAATTACTGAAATTGGGGAGTTGAGAGAATGTTCCATCCTTTCAAATGCTATATATTCTTTCCTTTCTATTTTTTTCATGTTTAAAAAATTCTTTATTAAGCAAAAAAAAAAATTACATTGATAATAGGTGATGGATATATAATAATAAATAGGGAAAGAAAAGTCTGCTACTGTGTCTATGTATGAAATTTCCATAAGAAAGATTGTTAAAATATCATCTTAAGCATAGCTTCAGAATCTTTTCACAATTCAGCCACACTATCATTAAGAGTTTAGATATCATATTATATATTAAGATATTATTAGATATTTTTCTTGTGCCAACAGAAAAAAAAACAATGTTAGGCCATTTTATATCTAATTTTCAAGATGGTACAATGGGCCCTATCCACATTTTCCTCCACTGTCTTGTACACTCATCAGGGCAATATAATCAAATTTTCAGAAGCACTCAAGATAGGCAGAGTTTATAAAAAGAACTGTTAATCATCCTAAATAAATTGTAATCATTAATTAGCAAAGAATGATTATAGTAATGAAATTATCATAAAATTTAAAGAGCATGAAAGGCATTTCAAAAACATATTTTATAAATTAATTTGAAGCATTAAAGTACACTGATGATTTCCTATTAAGTTCTAAAGCTCTCTCAATTTGAATATAATCCTTTCTTATGAGCTACTGCTTTGCAGTCTGTATAAGAAAGATTTTCAGGAGAGAATATTTCACTGGAAGTGTTTTAAAATTGAAATTTCCAAACCATCAATCTCTTCTTCATTTTCTCCCATCATTTGTCTACATTCGTAAATCATGTTAAATGTTAAGCTTAGGTTATTATGATCTAATGTGAAATAAATCACCACTGAAATTATTTTCCCCCAAAATTCACAAGTTTTTAGTGAAACAAAGGCTATCTGATAAGGAAAAAGCCAAAACAATTTGTATTAAGTTGATTAGGATTGAAATAAAATATTAGGCTGCTTTGTTTCTTCCCATACACTTGTCAGGAAGGAAGTTAGCAGCTTAACTAAGGTGTCATTGAGGTAAATGAAGTAGTTGGAAAATTGGGACTCTCCCTTGGTTGTTTGTTAGTGGTTAGCCTGTTGTAGCTAGTTTTTTTCTCTTTGGTTGTTACTTATTCTTTCCCAGCCAAAGTATTAAATATGTGAGTTTCACCAAATTTACTATATTCAAAATTTTATTCTGAGACCAAATACATGAAGAAAACTCTCGGTGATCACAGTGTCAGATAGAGATAGATAGATAAATATATTTTTAGACATGGGTTTTTGCTCTGGTACTCAGACCAGAGTGCAGTGGTGTGAACAGGGCTCGCTGACGCCTTGACCTCTTGGGCCCAAGTGACCCTCCACCTCAGCCCCTCAAGTAGCTGAGAGCACAGGCATGCACCACCACACCCAGCTAATGTTTTTAATTATTATTTTTTTGTAGAGACACTGTATCGTCATGTTGTCCAGCCTGGTCTCAAACTCCTGGACTCAAACAATCCTCCTTCCTCAGCCTTCCAAAGTACTGGTGTGTCTGGAATTGGTGGGTTCTTGATCTCACTGACTTCAAGAATGAAGCCGCGGACCCTCACGGTGAGTGTTACAGTTCTTAAAGGCGGCATGTCCGGAGTTTGTTCCTTCTGATGTTCGGATGTGTTCGGAGTTTCTTCCTTCTGGTGGGTTCGTGGTCTCACTGGCTCAGGAGTGAAGCTGCAGACCTCTGTGGTGAGTGTTACAGCTCTTAAGGCGGCATGTCTGGAGTTGTTTGTTCCTCCCGGTGGGTTCGTGGTCTTGCTGGCTTTAGGAGTGAAGCTGCAGACCTTCGAGGTGAGTGTTACAGCTCATAAAGGCAGTATGGACCCAAAGAGTGAGCAGCAGCAAGATTTATTGCAAAGAGTGAAAGAACAAAGCTTCCACAGTGTGGAAGGGGACCCGAGTGGGTTGCCACTGCTGTCTCAGGCAGCCTGCTTTTATTCTCTTATCTGGCCCCATCCACATCCTGCTGATTGGTACAGCCGAGTGGTCTGTTTTGACAGGGCGCTGATTGGTGCGTTTACAATCCCTGAGCTAGACACAAAGGTTCTCCATGTCCCCACCAGATTAGCTAGATACAGAGTGTCCACACAAAGGTTCTCCAAGTCCCCACCAGAGTAGCTAGATATAGAGTGTCAATTGGTGTATTCACAAACCCTGAGCTAGACACAGGGTGCTGATTGGTGTGTTTACAAACCTTGAGGTAGATAAAGAGTGCCGATTGGTGTATTTACAATCCCTGACTAGACACAAAGGTTCTCCACGTCCCCACCAGATTAGCTAGATACAGTGTCGACATGAAGGTTCTCCAAGTCCCCACCAGAGTAGCTAGATACAGAGTGTCGTCACGAAGGTTCTCCAAGTCCCCACCAGAGTAGCTAGATACACAGTGTCGATTGGTGCATTCACAAACCCTGAGCTAGACACAGGGTGCTGATTGGTGTGTTTACAAACCATGAGCTAGATACAGAGTGCCGATTGGTGTATTTACAATCCCTGAGCTAGAAATAAAGGGTTCTCCACGTCCCCACCAGACTCAGGAGCCCAGCTGGCTTCAGCCAGTGGATCTCACACTGGGGCTGCAGGTGGAGCTGCCTGCCAGTCCCACGCCATGCACCCACACTCCTCAGCCCTTGAGTGGTCGATGGGACTGGGTGCCACGGAGCAGGGGGCCTCCGTGTTGGGGAGGCACGGGTTGCACAGGAGCCCATGGAGGTGGGGGGAGGCTCAGGCATGGTGGGCTGCAGGTCCTGAGCCTTGCCCAACGGGAAGGCAGCTAAGGCCCGGGGAGAAGTGGAGCGCAGCACTGGTGGGCTGGCACTGCTGGGGGACCCAGCACACCCTCCGCAGCTGCTGGCCCGGGTGCTAAGCTTCTCGTTGCCTGGGGCCGACAGGGCCAGCCAGCCGCTCTGAGTGCGGGGCCTGCCGAGCCCACACCCACCTGTAACTCGCGCTGGCCCGCAAGCACCGCGCGCAGCCCCGGTTCCCGCTTGGGCTTCTCCCTCCACACCTCCCTGCAAGCTGACGGAGCCAGCTCCGGCCTCAGCCAGCCCAGGAAGGGGCTCCCACAGTGCAGCAGTGGGCTGAAGGGCTCCTCAAGCGAGGCCAGAGTGGGTGCCAAGGCCAAGGAGGCGCCGAAAGCGAGCCAGGGCTGTGAGGGCTGCCAGCATGCTGTCACCTCTCACTGGGGTTATAGCTGTGAGCCACTGTGTCGGGTCAGAAACCATTTTTTTTTTAAGCTGCTTTGTATTTAAGGTTGGGGAAGTCAATCCTCAGATAAGAAGCAACTAGTTGTAACATCCTATCAGTATTTGAGTGAAGAACTGGGATTAGAACCCAGGATATTCTTAAATAAGGACATTTTCTCCTTTATTTTATTCCCTTCACTGGCCCACTTTTTATTCACCATCGAGCAAATTTTCTTTAAAAGCCTGTGTTTGTAAAAGGAACAGGGTCTGCAAATATTTAATTTTTATTCTTCTCTCAAATCCTCCACACCTTTATTTTGATGTCATAAATATCCGTTCCTTAACAGGTCTCTTGATAAGAAAAATGGGGAAATATTTGCTCAGCTAGACTGATCATCACCTATCATTAGGAAATTCACATGCATTGACACACTACACAGTAAACTTTCCTTTTTCTTTCTTCTACACCTCACCTCATCACACAGAAACATACACAATGATTCACCATAACCAAAACCTTGTATGTCAACAACCAACCTATTCAAGCAACTAATGTCCTCCAACACAGTCTAAATATGCAAACTCTCTAAAGTTCCTTCAGGAAATAAGATGTATAAAGCAGAGACAACACAAAATGTATATATAATCAGAATCCAATTATAAAACTGTACACATATGTTTATGTTAGATGTTTAAAGATCCACTGTGTGAAAGAACAACCTGGTTTAGGGGAGCAGAAACAGAGATGTCTTCTCCTAGGCCCCTTATTTAACCCGTGTATCTTTAATTTCCATCCCAAGATCCTAAAATCTCACAATAGTCTCACATTCTTTTAAAGTCCAACCACTGATTTTCTATGCTCATCTCTGCAGTGGACTAAATGTTTATTTCCTCCCAGAAATTATATATTGAAATCCTAACTGCCATGGTAATGATATTAGGAGGTGGGGTTTTGGGGAGGTGATTAAGTCATTAAGGCAGGGTCCTCATGAATGACTTTAGTGTTGTTATAAAAGAGGTCCAAGAAAGCCCCCTCACCCCTTCCACCACTGGAGGACATAGACAGAGGGCATCATCTATGAACTAGAAAGTGGGCCTTCACCAGGACCTAAATCTGCCAGCACCTTGATCTGGAACTCCTTAGCTTCTGAAATTGTGAGAAATAAATTTCTGTTGTTTATAAACTACTCAGTTTATGCTACTTTTTTTTTATGGCATCCCAGACAGACTAGGCAATCTGATCAAACCTCTCTTGAGTAGCTCCTATTGTATACAAGCCTTATACTCTGTCAGGGATGTGGGGAACCTACCTAATATGGAAGGTTCTAAACTATAGACAATTATGCATCAAAGCTCACCACAAACTTTGGCATTCATGGCATAGTTTAAAGAAGTCATAATAAAAAATTTAGAAATAATATTTTATAGGGCATTTTATTTTTAAATCAAATCTACTCATCTCTTGACTTTATATTTTATTATTGGCTTAATTTTCAAGAAAGCTAAATAGTAGTCTTTGGTCCAGCAATCATTTTTTGTTATAATTTTATTCTGATTCTTTCCATTTCAAAGCTAATAATACATATTTCATAATGCACTACCCTTTTAAAATATTAGCATGCAGAAAATGTACTTTACTATTTTAATTAATGTACCTGTCATATTCTGAATATTCTGATACGCTTGCAAGGGGTGTGAAATATTAGGAACATAAATAAAAATATTCATTATTGCATTTCATTAGTGCTCAGACAATGAATAGAAAAGGATATTTCCATAAATTGATGTTAAAATTTAGGGTGATTTTTTAACTGAAGCCTGTAATTTTCTATCTTCAATATTCCTTTGATAAAATAATTTATTTATTGATAATGACCAAATTGAAAAGTTGAGAACTACAGGAACTAGTAAGAAAGAATTGTGTGTGTGTGTGTGTGTGTGTGTGCATATATGTGAGTGTGTGTGTGTCTGTGTGTGCTTATATATCTGTGTGTATTTGGGATGACCTCTATCATATGAGAGGTTTTCTGTGTGAAGTTATAGTAGAGATTATGGCATGGCTGGTACTCCAACCACTAGAGGCTCCCTGTGGAGCTGCTCCTTCTACCTGGAGCTGGGAAAATGAAAAGAAGTCCAGACTGGAGTCCTTGCTGCCTTATACTGCTGGGGAGATGCAGACTCCACCTCAAAGCAGGAAAGGCACTTTATTTTCCCTTCATCCACCTATGGTAGACACTAAGGGGAAACCAGCTGGCAAAGAAGCCTGGAGTCTCAATGCCAGAACTACAAGACAGAGTATAGAAGGGTGATTTCAGATATGTGACATATCAGGGAAGTGGCTGGCTCAGAGATTCAAGATACAAGAAGAGACATGTAGAGGGATGGGTACTTCTCCACCGTTTGAGATTATTGAACTTGGAAACAAATGTTCAACAGGATGATGAAAAATAAAGAAAAACATGAGTAAATTTTAACATCATGTATTAAGTGGGTAAACATAAAAATATAAAGTTGATAAAATGCTTATTGCTAAAGAATACATGCAATGCAGTTCACTTACATGATGTCACAAAAGAAAAATAACACTCTAGAGATGTTTATGGACAGGTCAATAACAAAGAATGGTGGTTGATTCTGGAAAATGTCAGAGTGAACACAATTTAGAAGAAATCCAGAAATGATTCTCCTGGGTTTTTAATGTGTTTGATTCTTTAAAAAAAGAAATTATGATGTATTGTATATTGTTGAATGGTAAGTTTATTATATTTTTCTTTATTACTTTGTGAATATTTGAGTTATTCCATGGTTTCTGAAAGACAAAAAGAACAAAATAGTCAAGCGTAGCTCAGTCTCACTGCTTTCCAGTGGTTATATTTTGGTCAGTCACTTGTCATTTCTAATGCTAAGTTCTCTTATTATAAATCTCCTACAGTGTCCTTGAAAGACAAGAGATAATGAATGTAAACTGCCTGTCACTTGAAGGCCGTCAATAATCGTGACTCTTTCATTATAGTTAATAATATTTGCCCCATTTATAATACCCATTTGTTAAGTGAAAATGAGTAACATCAAGCAACTGAAAAATATATTTTTTCCACATTTTTCATACAAGACTTCTAATTCTTTCACTAATGAGTCAAAATTTGGTTATTTCAGTTTTATGGATTCGAAAATTGCGGCTCAGATAAATGAAACAACTTGTCAGGTTAATCTATTCTTGTCAGTACAAATATGGAAAACTTGATTATTTTGCCGGTAATACCATAGCTCTCATAAACTCAGAAGGCTAAGGAAAACTTATATTACATTAGCAGAAAAAAATCCAATTAAGGAGGCTGGAGCATACATCCCTCTTTGCCATGGACAGACTTATTTTATGCCTGTTGTTCTAGTGTTAGTAGTAGTGCCCTGTTTCACTCTTAAAAATATTACCATTTGAATGATAAATTATATGTTAATCCTACAGATTTAGTAGAGCAATAGAGGAGCTTTAGTTCATGCTGGGTGACATACTTACTGTATTTTGTCCTATTCTGATAGCATTATTTTAAGAAGGATCCTAGCAAAATAGAATCAATCTAAACAAAATTAAAGATCCAAAATCTTAGAAAAACTTTTTGCAAGATTCAGGCATCCTTGCAAGAGAGCACATTTTGGGGAATTGTGAAGCTATTTTTTTGGGAAATTTTTAACAAAATATCAGGCAGGAAATTTAGACTTATTCTGTGTATCTTCATAGAGCAAAATGAAGATAACAGATGGTTGCTTAGAAGACAAAAATTTTTCTCACTGTAGAGAAGAACTTAGACCAGTGAGAATACACAGACAATCATTTCTTCTTTCTGATGAGTCTCTTAGCTTTTCCAGGTATACTATCAAGGTACCTGCAAGTAGAAGTACTTTTACTAGTTTTACTTCCTTTCCAGTACAGATGTTCTCGTTGTTTTCTCTTGATTGATTGCATTGAATAAAATTTCTAATACAATATATAATAGAAGGTCACGGTACAATGTGTATGTAGTTCCAGTTACTCTGGAGGCTGAGGCAGGAGGATAGCTTGAGTCCAGCCTAGACAGCATAGCAAGACTCCATCTCTTTTTTAAAAAAATCTAATAATAGAAGTGTTATCAGAGGTCCTTGTCTTGTTTCTGATTTTTGCAGAAATGTGATCAGTGTTTCACTATTATGTTATAACATTTATTACTTTTAAATCAAGAATGGATGTTGAATTTGTTGAATATGGTAGAAAAATCATAGTATATTCAACTTTAAAAAATATTTGAATGGATTTCTGAATATTTACAATCATAAAACTAGCCAGAAATGATCCTGGTGGATTATTTTGCAAAGTGATATCGTATGCTATTGGATTCTGTTTGCTCATATTATCTTTGGGATTTTTACATAGGCATTTATAACTTAGGTTGATCTTTAATTCTTTTCCTGTTTTATATTTAGAAATCTTTATTAGGTTTGACTATTGATGTTATAGTTAGTTACCAACAAAATCCTTTTGAAAACTTTCTTATTTGGGTGAAAGAGTTTAAAGAGTACTTAGTATTATATGGTCATTGAAGAGTTCACAGAATTCCACTGTTGAAATGGGCCAGATGTTATAGAGGCATTTTTAGAATTTTCTCATTAGTAGAAATTTATCAGATTTAGCATATTTAGATTTTTGGAATTTCTCATTATTTTCCTATAGAAACTGGGCTGTTTATTTTTTTCCACATATCTACACATAGGTAAATTCCAGTAAACTATTAATTTTTAGAATATTATTTCATCATTTCTCAAATACATTTGAATAGATGCATGCAATATAGACTTTTAAATCTCCTGTTTCCATGATCATTTTATTTTTCTTTTTTATACTCAAACTTTTTTTATAGATTTTCATTTTTCTATAGTTGAACCTTTTTCATTTATTTTTGATTAGGTTATCTATCTATTTGTTTATCTCAAGGATTCAAGGAAACAGTGCTGTAGTTTAATAATTATATGGTTTTCTGATTTTTAACTCATTTTCTACTTTTTATGTTTTTCTCTTTCTGCTTTCATTATGAATTTATAGTTTATTTTTATTTCTTTCTAAGTTATTTTGATGCCTTTAGAATTATGAACCTTTTTATATTACTGATTTAGTGTTTTAAATAAATCTTGATGTGTATTATCATTATCGTTATTTTCTAGGAAGTCTTCAATTCTACAATGTCAGTGTTTTTTCCTTTGTTGACTCAAGTTAATTAATGTGTGTGTGTGTCTGTGTGTGCAATTTTTTTTTTTTTTTTTTTTTTTTTGAGACAGCCTCTCGCTTTGTCACCAGGCTGCAGTGCAGTGGCGCCATCTTGGCTCACTGCAGCCTCCGCCTCCCGGGTTCAAGTTATTCTCCTGCCTCAGCCTCCCAAGTAGCTGGGACTACAGGCACCCACCACTACACCCGGCTAATTTTTGTATTTTTAGTAGAGACGGGGTTTCACAATGTTGGCCAGGATGGTCTTGATCTCTTGACCTCGCTATCCACCCGCCTTGGTCTCCCAAAGTGCTGGGATTACAGGCATAAGCCACCGCGCCCGGCCCTGTGTGTGCATTTTTAAGAGATAGGAGTTTTTTGCATCATTCTTTTGATATGATTTCTACAATTTTTAATTTATCTTTAATTTAATTTAACAAATGTCTAATTTTAAAAATATTAGTGTGGACTTGAAGAAAACTATGTTTTTTATCAATAACATGCAATGTTTCATATGTGTCCGTAATATTTATCCAACTGATTATATACATTAGGTCTTCTTAATCTTTTATTATTTTTGCCCAGGTGATATATCTTGGACTGAGAATTAAGAACTCCAATTATTAGTGCTATTCTGCAGATTGCCCTTTGGATATCTTGTAGTTTCCTGTAACAGTTCTTGTGTTTTTGTTCATAGCTATTGATAACTGTTAATATCTCAATTGTGCATTACGACCTTTAGCATTGCAAAATCTCTTATTTTTCTTGCTAAAAGTCTTTGGACTGGACTGTAACTTGTTAGATAACAAAACCTTAACACTGTCTTTTTCTTTATAAAACACACACACACACACACACACACATTTTATAAATTAAATGGCTTTAGCATTACAAAAGCTCTTATTTTTCAGTCTTTGGCCTAGACTGTAATTTGTTACACAGCAAAATCTTAACGCTGCCTTTTTTTCCCTAAAAAAAACCCCCATATTTTATAAATTAAGTTATTGAGGTTTAATTAACTTACAGAAAAGCATTGATTTTAAGTTTATGTTGTGATGTTTTGACACATTTATACACTTGTTCACCACCACTACAAGCAACATGTAAAATACTTCTGTCATCCAAAAAAAGTTCACTTTCTATTTATTTATTTATATTTTGGGGGGATAGGTAAATGACTTTTACTAGAACATACAAAATGCATTTTAAGAATGATGTACATTCACAAGTGGCCATTGTTCTTCTCCAAACATCATTCAGCTGAGTGTTACTAGACTATCAAACCCAGAACATAGCAGAACAATGCTATGATCATTAATGTGTATGTCTTTGTGTATGTACTATACGAAATGTCTTCTTTGTGCTTTTCTAATCTATTTTTTTGTAGCATCCTCAGTGATCTTGCATTTATTTATTGTTATTATTTTCATAGGTTATTGGGGGACAGGTGGTGTTTGGTTACATTAAAGTAAGATCTTTAATGACAATGTGTGAGATTTTGGTACACCCATCACCCAGGCAGTAAACATTGCTTCCTACTTGTAGTCTTTTTCCCCTCACCCCCTTCACAACCTTTCCCCTTGGGTCCTCAAAGTCCATTGTTTCATTCCTATGCCTTTGCTTGCATCCTCATAGTTTAGCTTCCACTTATGAATGAGAACGTGTTTTTTTTTCCCATTCCTGAGTTATTTCACTTAGAATAATAGTCTCCGATCTCATCCAGGTCTCTGTGAATGCCATTAATTCGTTTTTTATGGCTGAGTAGTATTCAATTGTGTATATATATATATCAATCAATTGTGTATATATATATCAATTGTGTATATATATATATCAATTGTGTATATATATATCAATTTTGTGTGTGTGTGTATATATATATATATATATATATATATATGAACACCACAGTTTATTTATCCATTTGTTGGCTCCACGTTTTTGCAATTGCGAATTGTGTTGCTATAAACATGCATATGCAAGTATCTTTTTCATGTAATTACTTCTTTTCCTCTGGGTAGATACCCATTAGTGGTTGCTGGATCGAATCATAGTTCTACTTTAAGTTATTTAAGGAATCTCCACACTGTTTTCCATAGTGGTTGTACTAGTTTACATTCCCACCAGCAGTGTTGAAGTGTTCCCTGTTCATCGCAGCCACGCTAACATTTACTATTTTTTTTTTATTATGGCCATTCTTGCAGGAGTAAGATGATATCACACTGTGGTTTTGATTTGCATTTTCCTGATCATTAGTAATGTTGAGCATTTTTTCATAGGCGTATTGGCCATTTGTATATCTTCTCACCAATCTGCTTCCTTTCCCTATGGATTACTTTTCTCAATTTAAAAAATTTGTATAAAGGGAATCATAAGAAATGTTTTCTTTCAAGACTGCCTTTTTCACTAAATGTTATTGAGAATCATTAATAATTTTGCATGTGTTACTAGTAGTAATACGACTGCTAGTAGTATTTTTCTTACTAAATAGTATTTCATTGTTTAGAAACACCACAATTTGTTTATCCAGTTACCTGTGGACAGACATTTGGATTACTTCCTGGTTATAACTATTATGGATAAAGTTGCTATGATCGTTAATGTATATGTCTTTGTGTGTGTTTTCATTTTTCATGGTAAAAATTCAGAGTGACATTTCTGGGTTATTTAGTAAGTGCATATTTAAAATTTAAAAAAACTTCTAAACTGTCTTCCCAAATCACTGAAACATTTTTTATTTCTCCCACTGGAAGAACATTTTCATTTCTTCATGTTCGATTAACACCTGTTATTGTTAGACCTTAAAATTTTAGCCATTCTAAGAGGTGTGTAGTAGTTTCTCATTGTGGTTTTAATTTTCATTTTCCCAATGATCAATGACATCAAGCAGTATTTATAATGTGTATATTGACCATTAATGTATCTTATTTAATGACTATCTGTTGAACTTGTTGCCCATGTTTTCTTGGGTTGCTTATCTTATAATTAATTTCTTCACATTCTGAATTAGATCTTTTAACATGTATCTATATGTTAAGAATATTTCCCCACCTTTGAGTTGCCTTTCCATTTTTATCAAAATTTCTTTTGAAAATAAAATATTTAAAATTTTGATGATGCTACTTAGTATGGCACCCTCTGCTTCTAGGTAGGTATAAGCTGTACTTATTCTTGTTTGAAAAAGCATAAACTTGCCACACTTCCCTTTATTAAAAGTAAATTCTAACTGACTGTCTGCTCTGTTACAATCTCTGCAACCTACTCTGTTCCTTTTGGATTTTTATGTTCCCAGTTACATATGAATTAATTATCATAGTAAATTCATTTTCAGTTTTGCTGTAAGGATGGACTACTATTGGTAATTTACATTTTAAAATTTCTCTTATTTTGCATACATGTGCATTCACATGCACACACTGTAGATTTTAGAAATTAAGTTGTCTTCATTATTAGACCTTTCCTTCAAAATTTTAATTGCAACTAAAATTTCACCAGCGCATTGATGTTCACAGGGAAATAATCTCACTTGTTGGTACTATAATTCTGGAAAAGTAGACATGAGAGGATTTAATTATAGTTCTACTTTAAAAAATTTAAACAAAAGAGATTCAGCAATTTTAATCAACTTGTGACCAAACGAAAATGCAGGAAAAAAGCAAATTAATACTCTTCCCGTTCTACTATGTTGATTATTTATAGCTATTTTGCCCTTGGAAAATTTCAACCTATCTTAATTGAACTAAGAGAACTATTAACATTATAAAAGAGGAGAAATAGTCTATGCTGGGGACTGAGTCAGAATTAGCAAAGAGTCAAAGAAAGAGAATGAAGTATGTATGTGAGTGTGCATGTGTGTGTGTGTGTATGTGTGTGTGTGTGCCTGTGAGACAGAGATGCGGAGGGGGTAATTGTTGGGGGTCTGAGATGTTGAGAATGGGTGTTTTTTTGTGAGTCAGATTTCAAAGTCTCAACAATGTGGTCTAATTCATGAAATATATACACACTTTTACTTATAATCCAAATGAGTATCATAACTTTAGTGACAGTGGTATAAATTCTCAATGCACAAATTCTGTAAATATTCCTGTTATAGAGACATTATCCCAAGTAACACTTTGTTAAGGGTTTTGTGTAACTTTTGTTTTCTGGAAGTCATTGAAAGGATAAGGAGGACTTTATAGGAGGTTTTTGAACATTAGATAAACATTTGTTCCTCAAAGTGTATTAATGAAGATTGTAAACACTAATGAGAGTGAGAATTTATGAAGGTAAGTGCAGGTTTTGTGGGCCCACACCTGTGTGTAATCCCAGCGCTTTGGAAGGCTGAGGCAGGAGGATCACCTTTGAGATCAGGAGTTAGACCAGCCTGGGCAATATAGTGAGACACTATCTGTAGAAATTTTTTTTTTTAATTAGCCAGGTGTTGTGTTGTGTGTCTGTAGTCATGACTACTCAGGAGGCTGAAGTGGGAGGATCCTTTGAGCCTAGTTCTTTGAAGCTGCACTTAACTATGACCATGCCACTGCACTCCAGCCTGGGCAACTAAGCAAAACTCTGACAAAAACAAACAAACAAAAAAACAACAGGAAAAAACGGTGGTAAGAATCATAGCAAATAAATTCCATCTTTCTTAATCGACTCATCTGTTGGTGTATGGTAGCCTATCGCATAGGAATGTTTATATTCATGGGCACCTTAAATTCTGATGTTGATTTATAATTACAAATTCTAGTGAAATGGATTTCACACAGCTCAGCTATGATATAGAGAAAAAAACAGATGTGACAAATAGCTCTGTGAATTCACTTATTTTGTAATCATCTTGATCAACTAGATATTCTTGATGGCTCTAGTTCAGTGGTTATCAACCCTTTCTGCACATTATTATCCCCTGGGGAACAATTTTAAAATAGCAATGCCAGGAGATACTGGGGGTTGTCAGGAATAGGGCTCATGTCATTTCAGTTAGGTCTTTGGGTATGTGGATTGTACAGACAGGACTGAAACCACAGCTTTCTTTCTTTTACTTTTTTTTAAAGAGTGTATTAAAGAGAAAAATAGCATCAAAAAAGTCTCGTTCATTTATTTCCCCCAAAAGTACGAGTTTATGTTTTAAGACTGCTGCTCAATTGCAACAGTGGTTCACTTGGGAAAACATGAGGTTTTAAATCAAAGATTTTGTGATGTAATAAAGGAGATTAGGTATGTTTCTACTTAATTCACAAATAGAAGGAAGAAAAGCTCTGTACAGCTGTGAAGAAACTGCATCTAGAAAAGGAAAGGTACATTATGGGGAAGAAATAACTTTTCAGAATGTAAGGGGATATTATAAACGGTAAAAAGATATGAATACAAATGTTCTTATGATTGCTTTACACATTCTTGTATTAGATTATCCAAATTTCTTTTATAATGGAGTTTGTCTCATAAAATGAAATGTAGCCGTCTACTGAAGGAGTACTTCATAAAGGTTTTCTTTTGACCACCAAATTATGGAACCAACATAAACATACCTCAAGTATTTAGACTTTCCAGATATAATGATTTCCCACATTTCTTTTTACTGAATCGTTGCATAGATAAGAGGGTAGAAAAAACACATTAATTCCTAGAGAATAGGCAAATACTACACATACATTGAATCTTGACTTGGCAATGTGATTCTGAAAAAAACACAAATCAAGATAAGGAGTAATGTTTTGGAAGCTAGTAAGCCCAGCCTTAAGAAATCTTTTCCATGTGTAATCCATTTCCACCACAAGAAGCATGCATTGTAATTGTTTTCGGGTGCTACATGTGCACTATCTTTATGGGTCAGGAATATTGCTATAAGTTATCTTTGTTCTGTGAATATTGTCATAAAGATGTTATGAGCCTTTGTTCACACTGGTTCTTTGTGATAATGTTTTTATTTATGTGTTTATATTATGTGTTTGAACCCCTTAAAGAACAAAGTGTGGTATTTAATGAAGTATAGGTAGTCTTCTCTTAGGTTGTATTTATACACTAAAAAAAGTATATTCCCCTATTAATTCACATGACAAGATGCCCAGATCAATATTGCTCAGAGAGTTTGTTGTCATAAAGATCATGCTACACAGTAGCTGGTTTTCTACTTATATACATAGTTGTTTTCTCTGGCTAACATAAAGAGAATGGATAAATTAGTAATTGTTTTGATTATTTGTCTTCTGTTGTACAATGTACACATTTAGAGAAGCATAGTAAAGAATGTAAGCACACACGAATTTTCATATTTAGATCATGTATATTTAAATTTGTCTAAACTGATTATATGAAACAGCCGATTCTCTTTATGCTTTGTACTGAGGAGATGCACCTTTAGAGAAAACAATAAAGCATTTTATCTTCTGAATGTTTGAAGTCAAATTGAGACTGCATCCTGGAAATAGCTAAGATCAGATTAACTCTTGGCAGAATCCAATGCTCGTTAGAAAAGCAGAACCCGTTTTGCTGATAAAGGTTTTAGTAGAGGAATGAAATATAAATAAATTTTAGCTTAGGCTGCTACAAAAAAAGATCAAATAATCAGAGGCAATAGCACTTTTTCCCTCCCAGGTTCCCTGTGGATTTTCTTTGTGATGAAGTCGGGGTACTTAGGAAGTACATACACAGAACTAAAATGAGCTGTGGCAACCTTGTCAGACTGCATTTTACAGCCTCCTTTGTAGTCTGCTATATGAGTTGCCCTGGCCAAATATAGTTTTCTTAGGCTTCATCTAAGAGAATTAAAGAAAGGTGACCTCATTCAGCCAAAAATACTGCCTAGAAGTGAATTTTCCCTTTACATCAGCCTATTTACGAACTATAGAAAACCCTATTCAGAAAGAGCTGTGCAGGGACGATTCAATCTAAACATGGCTTTCTTGAATTTGAACACTTGGAATCTTTTTGACAACAGAAGTTTGAGAAACTTTTTAAAATGCAACACTTTTTTTAAAGAATGGTTCAGAGAAATGCTAAAATTACTATTTCTATTAAAGAAGTGGTCTTAGCAGAATGTTTTATTTTTTTAATTTGTTAAAATCCTGTTCATGTGTTTTAAGCAAAAAAGTTGAAACAAGAACACTCAGTATCTTCACTTATTCATAAAATGTTTAAATAGTACAAACACAAATTATCTTATAAATGCTATATTTTGATAATATCATAAGAATGTTCTTTACCCCTGAGTTTGTTTTTGTAAACTAGAACATAGTACATGCGCAAACTAGGAATAACAGTACCTACCTCAAAGGGTGATTGTGACCATTCGATAAGCTGGGTCATGTGAAGCACTTAGAAGAATGCCCAGCACAGAATAAGGGCTCAGTCAATATTGGCAATAATTATTCTTTTCTTAAAAGGATCATTAGAAGTCCTCACATTCATGGGTAAGGATGGTAAAGTACAACAGTAGTTGTCCCCAAACCACTAACAGTGTGCAAGCCACAGATAAGAGGATTGGCCCCACACAGGAGTCAAATTACATTCTACCAACAATTTTGCCTGGACTCTCTTTATTTTTTCATCAGGATTACTGCTTAAAAAGCATAAAACAAATTATTAATGTCAAATTAATGTTCTATTCATTATACTTCAAGTGAAGGTGTTCTTCCTGTTGACATAAGCATTTTTATA
The DNA here is from genome assembly GCF_029289425.2 of Pan paniscus. Taxonomy (NCBI): domain Eukaryota; kingdom Metazoa; phylum Chordata; class Mammalia; order Primates; family Hominidae; genus Pan; species Pan paniscus. The sequence goes on from NC_073258.2 coordinate 105,231,564, forward strand.
ATCAGATCACAAAATACACAAAAATGATTTGAAAGGAAGTAAAAAAGAATTTAAATGATGAGGGGGAAAAAGGGCCATCATCTTCCTCTTGGAGAAGGCTGAAAGCAGATATTCACTCAGGAACTATTTGAAAGAGACCGTGATTGAAGGCACTATAAATTCAACTGAGAGTGGCTGGGGGCTGCACCAACACTGAATACCGGAGTGGGGTGTGTGCCTATGCCATTTTAAATAAAATATATCTTTATGAAAAAAATCACCACATTTTTTTTTCAAGCCCTGAAATTGGGTCACAAAATAATGATTTTGTGTTTTACTGGGCTCCAGAGGCTGTCTGAGAGATATTAGTTTAACATAAGAAGTTTAGAATTTTTTGACCCTTTGACACTTGATGTGTAAGACAGAAAGTGGGGGAATGGATAAAATTTAGGGAATCTGGGTTGCCCTGGACAATGATCCAATTACTAGTACTTCAATGCAATGGAAACAGTATTGTGGGTTAGCTAGAGATCAATCTAGTCTCAATGAATTGTTATTATTTCTGGTAATGTTATGGCTATGGGCTTGAATCATATATGGCTTCCTCAGTTTTCTCAATTTCAAATTACAAGTGATATAATTTCAAGAGTTCTATACTGGAATACTTGCTTTATGCACTAATAGCTAATACTTCACAGGTACTTTTTCCTGTATGCTCCCTGGAAGTGGTTTACGTGATATGGCTCATTACAAGGAAATATGTTTCTTCCTTGACCTAGTTTAAAAAATTCTGTCATGCGTTTTGATTAAATTTGTATTCCATATCTGACAATGATGGTTAAATTCCTAAATATATCAACTGATATCCTTGTAATACTTACAGCTTTAGAGGAACCCATAAACAGACTGGGTTAGAAAATTAACTGAAAAGGATGCCTAGTTGATCGGATTAAGCAAACTGCAAAATACTGACTAGCTATGGTTTATTAATTTATGATTGAATTCCTTTTAGGGGCCCAGATATGTGCCACCCTTCTTGAGTAATTCAAATTAATGATTAATGGTTTACACAGTATTATTAGTTACAAATGACAGAAACTAAGAGAAAGACATTTAGTATAAGTATTCTTGAGTAGGTTATATAATTTACCTAAATGTGGTTTGGGAGGTACTTAAGGGAGGAAAGGTACAGCCAAGAGCCTAAGGCTTATGATGTCTCTACCAGAATTGCTACCAGGGTTTGGAATCTGTAACCCCTGAACACTTGCTGCAGGGCTCCAACCGTGATTCTACTATCACCCTTGAAAATCATCTCTATTTGACCCTCTGCATCTCTGTTCACTCTCTCAAGACTTAACTCTGGTCCATTCACCTGCCCACTCCTTTAGGCAACTATTTTATATGTTCTCATGTTTCCTGGAGTATCCAATATGCCCTGGTTCCAATTTTCAGCTGATAATCTGGCCTGACATTTCACTAGCTTAACATTTTTTTTAAGTAAACAACAAAACAGTAGTGGAGGCAAGCACAAGAGAAATTAGATGTGCTCACATTACTAAATCTACTCATGTAATTGCATTGGAAACTGTATATTATTTTCCATTTTCATGGATGGATTATTTGTTCTTCTGTTTATAGCAAACTCTTCCGAGTGACCACTGGATCCCACAGAATTTCCCTCCAGGACTTTGATCCTGAAATTATCCCCTATCTTTTTTCATTGTCACTATTTTCTCTGTATTGGATAGTTTGCACTGTTGTACAAATATGCTTTAATATCTTGCTACTCCATTTTCATGCCCATTTTTACAAAGTCCTGAAAACCTGTGTATATTTCCTATACCTGCTTCATCTTCTGTCTTGTCTTTTGAATCAAGTCCAGTGAAGCTCATCTCTCCATCATGCCATTAAACTGTTCTTTTCATATTTCCTAATGATCTATGTATTATCTAATCCAATCACCAAGAGCATGTCCTAATTTTATTCAACTTGTCCACAGGATTTGGCAAAGTCTAGAAGTTTTTGACTCATTTTCTTTATTTGACTTTGCTTTTTCTCCTCCTCCCTGGCCAACCTCTGTCTCTTTCTCTCCATTCTTCTTACCTTGCCAACTTCTAAATATTGTAATGCATCGATACATATTCCTTGGATTTCCTGTTTTTTTCTACCTACAGTCACATTCCAGCAGATCTTATCCGGTCTCATAGTTTTCAGTGTTCTGACTTATGACCTTCATCTACTTCTTATCTCTAGCCTTACACTCCTGCTCTTCCCCACCTTTTTGTTTTAGTAATGTCTAGTCCATTTGACCACTGGCTGAAGCTAAAACCTTTTCCATTTTTTTTTCACGTGTGTCTTCAATTCGCACTCCAAACTCAAACCATCAAGGAAAAAATATTGTAACTACCTTCAAAGTATGTCTAAAATTTTATCATCCCTAACCCGCCTACATGACTACCACCTCTGACCAAGTCACCTTCATTTCATAACCTGGAAGTTTTATCAAGCCTTCTAAAATGATCCCCTTGCCTCCAGGCTGCCCCAATATAAAATGTACTCCACACAGAATTATAAGAGATCTGTGTAAACTCTTAAGTCAGATCATGCTACTTCCCATGAGCTTTTCTCAGCTCTTACGAGTCACATGATCTTAGAGTTTACAAAGATCTCTCATATTTCTGTGTATAAATTCTATATATTCTTATGAGAAAAACAATACCTGACATATACAAGAGACACTCCTTTGTGTCTTTTTCTTTGTTGCTGCATTTTCTGCATCAGCACCTGGAACAGTGAATAGATAAATATTTATTAAATGAGTAGCAGGACTGGGCAGCTAAATCAATACATGCATTAAACATTCTTTCTTGTGAATTGTTTTCAACTAAACAATTTTTTTTTAAAAGCTGGAAACTCAGAACAAGGGTCAAGTAATCAAGTAGAAAGGCATTTAAGTTGAATGTCAAACTCAGGCTATGTAATATTTTCAATCTGCACTCTACAAGCAATAGAGATTGTTTCCATATCACATTGAGAACCTAGTTATCTGCTTTAATCTTACGCTCTGAGAACTTACTGAACCATGAGTACAGTTGCATTCATGTTGCAGAAGCAAGTATTTTATTGTAATGTTATATGGTTCAATGGTTAGCTCCCAAAATACATTTGCTCTTCAGGTTTGTTTGTTTATCTTTTGACAACACTGAAGCATTTTTTTAAATATATAGAATTCTAAAATAAAAGAAGATAAAGCATTATGAAGAAGAAAAATCTTTAATAGAGGTATTAATCGCACATATTGAAATCCCACATTACTGATGGCACTGTGTGATAGAGTTTAGATGGCTGCTGGAAGATTACTTGAGTAAATAATTTTTTTCTTTTTTTTAAAATTTCTTTTATATATATATTATTATACTTTCAGTTCTAGGGTACATGTGCACAACATACAGGTTTGTTATATATGTATATTACCTAGAAGTTCAGTACTTGTGCTAAATACTGAAAGGGACTTTAAAATGAATATTATAATTCGTAGATTCTGGATATTAGCCATTTGTCAGATGGATCGATTGCAAAAATTTTCTCCCATTCTGTAGGTTGCCTGTTTACTCTGATGATAGTTTTTTTTTGTTTGTTTTTGTTTTGCTGTTCAGAAGCTCTTTAATCTACAAAGAACTTAAACCAATTTAAAAGAAACAAACAACCCCATCAAAAAGTGGGTGAAGGATATGAACAGACACTTCTCATAAGAAGACATTTATGTAGCCAACAAACATATGAACAAAAGCTCATCATCACTAGTCATTAGAGAAATGGAAATCAAAACCACAATGAGATACCATCTCACAGGAGTTAGAATGGCAATCATTAAAAAGTCAGGAAACAGCAGGTGCTGGAGAGGATGTGGAGGAATAGGAATGCTTTTACACTGTTAGTGGGAGTGTAAATTAGTTCAACCATTGTGGAAGACAGTGTGGCGATTCCTCAAAGGATCTAGAACCAGAAATACCATTTAACCCAGCAATCCCATTACTGAGTATATACATGAAGGATTATAAATAATTCTACTATAAGGACACATGCACACGTGTGTTTACTACAGCACTTTTCACAATAACAAAGACTTGGACCCAACCCAAAGGCCCATCAGTGATAGACTGGATAAAGAAAATGTGGCACAGATACACCATGGAATACTCTCCAGACATAAAAAAGGATGAGTTCATGTCCTTTGCAGGGACATGGATGAAGTTGGAAACCATCATTCTCAGCAAACTAACACAGGAACAGAAAACCACACCCCGCATGTTCTCACACATAAATGGGAGCTGAACAATGAGAACACAAGGACACAGGGAGGGGAACATCGCACATGGGGGCCTGTCAGGGGGTGGGGGGCTAGGGGAGTGATAGCATTAGGAGAAATACCTAATGTAAATGATGGTTGATGGGTGCAGCAAACCGCCATGGCAGGTGTATACCTATGTAATAAACCTGCACATTCTGCACATGTATCCTAGAGCTTAAAGTATAATAATAATAAAGATGAATATTATAATTCAATAAGCACTTCTGGGGAACTACAAAGATCCAGGCATATGCTAAATTCTAAGGTAATTTAAAAGTGAATTAGAAACAAAACATATTTCTTGACTTTATGTAACTTATACATAGAACAAGACAGTGTATGTTCTTAAGGAGTTTATACATTAGTGAGAGACAGATATCTACATGAGCTTCAGTTTAATATTTAGTGTGATGAGAACAACAATATTTAAAAGGCTAGCCTGGTGCTGTGACTCACACCAGTAATCCCAGCACTTTGGGAGGCTGAGGACGGAGGATCACTTGATCCCAGGAGTTCGAGACCAGCCTGGGAAACACAGCAAAAGTCTGTGTGTGTGTGTGTGTGTGTGTGTGTGTGTGTGTGTATATTTATATATGTATGTATATATCTCTATGTATGTGTGCGTGTGTATGTATATATATATATATATATATATCTCCAGGTGTGGTGGCCTGCGCCTGTGGTCCCAGCTACACAGGAGGCTGAGGTGGGAGAATCATTTGAGCCCAAGAGGTAGTAGCTGCAGTGGAGCATGATCATGCCACTGCACTCCCGTCTAGTGACAGAGTGAGACCCAGTCTGAAAAAAAAAAAAAAAAAAAAAAGTTAAAAGATTAAGAGATCCAGAGGGGAGTGCTGTGAATTCTAACCATATGACCATGGAACTAGGATACCAGGGAGCACTTCATGGGAGAAATGTCATTTATGTTTATTTTTGTAAAGCATATGTAAAAATTTGACAGGTGAAGATAGAGAAAGTAAAAATTGAGTATAAACAAGAAAAGGAAAGGGAAATTTCTAAAATGGTATCTTTTAGGGGCATTAAAGCTTAAAGAAGTTAGGGCAAAGAACATATCATAATGGAAGAAGCTTTTTATCAATAATACCCAGTTTACTTAATTTGTATTAAGTATATATACATATGTTTGTGATATATATGTACATATGCACACAACTACACAATTCTGAGTTAGCTTATCAAGAAATACAAGATTTGCATAATTTTGCTTTATCATTGAGCTAGGTTAATATTGCCTTAGTAGTCAGAGAAGCATGATGCAACGAGGTGGAGGAGTTCATTGTATTACCACAAAAGGAGGAAGTACAGCCAGCTTAATCTTTAAAACTGTATGCTGACTAAAGTTTTCAAAATTATTATTATTACTGTACAGAAAGTCAAATTCTTGTTTTCAATGTTATTAGCATATTTTATAAATTTAATTGAAAACAATTCAGATTTGGGGGAAAATGTATGTTTTTTATGTACTATTATTTTACATATTTACTTAATAATTTATTATCTACTAGTGTAAGACATCCAGTCCTATAAAATAAGTGTTATGCTTAAAATTGAGTCCTAAAAAGCTTCTAGAATGACTAAATTAATCAGTTAATTGATAAATATAACCAATGAGTAGTCAAGACAATGAATATTAAATACCAATGGCATGGCATATGTTACCCATTATTTTGGAGTAAAAATGTCACATTCAAATCTGGCAAATGTGTAAAAATACATATTTTCACAAGTAATATATAAGAGTATGAAACATTACAGAAATTTTTGGAAGTATTTTGAGAGTATCTATTAAAAGTTCTGATAAACATAATGTTTGACACATTGTAAGAATATATCCTGAGATAATAAGAGATTTTTGGTAAAAAGTATTATGAAATATTTCATACTTATACAAAAGAATACATTAGATAATTCTGGTTTAAGAATTTACAGTTTTAATTTTGTTTTTCAACACATAAATAATTCAAAATAAATTAATTTTTCCGTAAGTCAGCTTGTCCCTCTATTACTTCATTTTCTTCTATTGTTTTTTTTTTAAACTGCTTTGATTCATAGTGCTTTTCTATGGAAAGAAATGGATTCAAAGTGACTTAGAAATTAAACCTTCAAAGATAAATTTATATATATTTTCTCACATATGTACATGAAGAAAAGGGGCACAAATTATCAGAAAATGTTTTGAATCTTTGACAAAATTAAAACCAAAAACTCTGGTACTAATAAAAAGCTCCTATTCAAAACTCTTGGCTCGTTTTTCTCTCAACTCATTTCCTGCTGAACAAGTTATTTTCCTTGCCAATGGAGTTCTTGATTCAGTGCCATTTCTTTTTAATGGATTGGTTTTCTTTGTTAGGTTTATTAGGCAGCACTCAGTATTCACCCAAGATGAGTACTGATAGGTAATAGATCTTAACTTAGTAAAGCTAATTGACAGGAGTCCTGATTATAATTGCAAAGTTGTTATTAGAACAAATGACAAAACAACAAGCTACTCTTGTTTAATTAATTTTTACTTAGCAGCTTTAAAGGTAAATTTGTTAATATTCAAAAGAGTGGAAGGCCAAGCCATCTGCTCCCATCTACTATCCTGTTACTTACTATGAATAATATTTATGCATTTGAATGCTGCCAAGACAATTCAAAGTCAAGAAGCTTCTACTTATAAACACATTTTTGTTCTCTCTTGCAGGTATGGTATCTCTTATCTATAGTTAGGAATGAAAACTCTTAACTATTTCATTCTCTAATACAATTTTGAATTTACCTGCATCCTTTTCCTTGTTGTTTCCTCTTCAAAATTCTTGTTTTTTCTGTTATAATATTATTCATACTGATGATAGTACTGTTACTAAATTATATTTATCTTTTGATAATACATAACATTTTTTGAGACATGTAAAAGAATGAAAATTTTTATTGATCTTAAATCAGGGTATAACTAAGGTAATTTGATGAAAAAGTTAAGTGACTTCTTTAAATTATGGACATGAACTAGTTACATTTCAGAAAGTTCTCCCAGGCTGTAAAACTATTTCTTAGTGGAACTAATGGTTAATATCAAATGCATAATATCAAATGATATTATGTTTACTTGCATGCATAGTTTTAGGTTTTCATTATCCTGTATCTGCAAGGCAGGCATGCACAGTGTCTGCCAACAGTTGTTTGTTGAAAAAGTAAATAAATAAAAAATAAAAAGAAGACTGTAGGTATATACTAACTTAAGCTTTACTCCAAAACACTGTTGGTGTTTCTGCCTCCCATTTCTAAATGTTACATGATTTCAGGCCTTTCCTCATTTAACATCTTACGGAAATAATGAGAGAAACAAATGAGAAAGCGAGGGGGCTAAATCCATGCTTACTTATCTATGATTTCACTGTTCTTCCCAGCACTTCCTGGCTTAAAAGGGAAAAGCTCTTTCCACTTATAAAACTGTTTTGGATTCCTTCTTCTTCATATCTTCCCAACTGAAGAAACTGAATTATTAATAGAATGAGGGTGTTATTTCGATGTTGATAATAAACTTCTCCTTAGAACGATAGTCACTCCACTTACTTACTTTTTATCTCCTAACCTGTAATAATCAGAGAGTTGTCTTCACAAACACATTCAAAATTTTTTTGAAGACTTCCGTCTTGATAAATCTGTTGATTGTATTTGACCCTCATGTTGCCCAATAGTAAAGTCTGTGCCCAAATGTCACCTTTTCAGAGAGGGCTTCATTAACAATTCCACCTAAAGAAGATTCCCCACTCCTCACCCACTTCATCTTATCACTTTGCTTTATTTTCTGCACAACATTTCTTACTATTTGACTTCTTCCTTCCTTCCTTCCTTGCTTGTTTCTTATATAGGCCTGTAAATATTCTGGAACAATATTAAAAAATTACAAAATTTTACTAAAGACTACACATGCATATTAATCAGTGAGAATATTCTATATTATTAATGCCAATTTTTCTAAATTAATCTATATAATGCAATCTCAGTCAGACTAAATATGCAGATGATGTAGAAGAGAAAAAGTGAAAGAATAGAGAAGAAAAGGAAAAAAAAGAACCAATGGAAAAAGAATGATTCATTTGAATGAGAGAAATTAGATTTCTAATTCATAACATTTTAAAATCCACATTGATTAAAGAACTAACTGCAACAAAATAATTATGAAAATACTGTCAAGAATATTTTAGCGTGGGGGGCCTTTTGCAGTAGAAAACAAAACAGACAGCCATGCAGGAAGAGAAGATAAATTTAACAAAATAATGATAATAATTTTAAACTCTTCTTTATGAAGAAAGATACCATGAGCCAAATAAAAAGACAGCCTAGCACAATAGAAAAGATGGAAGATAAATATTAAAGCTTAATCATATATAAATAATTTTCTTAAATCGATATGGTAAACACAAAAAACCCAACAGAAGAAAAATGGTCAATGTCTGTTAACAATTCACAGAAAATCAAAAGTTTCTCAACCTCATTTTCAATGATGGTTATATAAACTATAACAGCACTGAGATTTTATTTTCCCGTTCGATTTGTAAAATTTTAAAAAATGCCTCAGTACTTTCAGTTGGGATAAAAATAATAGAAAACAGAAAATTTCAAATACTGTTTGAATATGTTTTATAAAGTAATCAAGAAATTTCTATCAAAATTTAAAATGTGAATACCCTTTATCTCTCACTTCTTCCTTCCTCAATTTTCTTCTAGATAGTCTCCCAAAAAGGGCATTTAATTGCAGCAAGTTTTCTAGTAGGAAAATAGAGAAAGATTAAATAGTTATTGATTTGTGTAATTTGATAATAGATTCTGTAGCCATAAAAACAATTGGAAACAAATATACTTCTTTACCTATGACAAATATACTTCTTTACCTATGACAAATTTTGTAAATCATTAATCTTATCTATTATATGAACTGCAAAAATTATCTTCATTCATGTATATATGCGTAAATATGTATGTAAATGTATAAGAACACTAAAAACATGTAGAATGTCTTCAATCTTTGGATTTTATTGTGTATATTTCTTTTTTATGGGGGTCTTATTTTGACTTGTGCATACAAAAATTTTAATTTTGAATTGCTTTTACAAAATGTGTTTAAAAACATATCAAAAGTTAATACTAATAATTTTTGTGAATGAGGGAAAAAACTAGTCTCTTTAGTAACTGTAGCTACATAATCTCTATGGTAACTACACTTAACCAAAAACCATACCCACTACTTAATGAACACATACATGTGTCAATTACTATATTTATTAAATTTTTGATTTTATAGATGAGAATACTGAGGTAAGAAAACTGTCCAGATTTACAGAGCTAAGAGTTCTCAAAGATGTTCACTATTTTTTTTAAGTTTTTTTTTTTTTTCCTTCAACTTTTGTCTTAAGTTCAGGGGTACATGTGCAGGATGTTCAGGTTTGTGAAATAGGTAAATGTGTGCCATGGTGGTTTGCTGCACAGATCATCCCATCACCTAGGTATTAAGCCTAGCATCCATTGTCTGTTCTTCCTGATGCTCTCCCTCCCCACACAACCCCAACAGCCCCAGTGTGTATTGTTCCCCTCCCTGTGTCCATGTGTTTTCATCATTCAGCTCCCACTTATAAGTGAGAACATGTGGTGTTTGTTTTTCTGTTCCTGCATTAGTTTGCTGAGGATAATGTCTCCCAGTTCCATCCATGTCCCTGCAAAGGACAGGATCTTGTTCTTTTTTATGGCTGCATAGTATTCCATGGTGTATATGTACTACATTTTCTTCATCTGTTCTATCATTGATGGGCTTTTCGGTTGATTCCATGTCTTTGCTATTGTGAATAGTGCTTCAATGAACATACACATGCATGTATCTTTATAATAGAATAATTTATATTACTATGGGTGTATAACTGGTAAACATTACAAGCTCATGGATAAGAAGAATCAATATCATAAGAATGGCCATATTGCCCGAAGTAATTTATAGATTCAATGATACTCCCATTAAACTACCATTGGCATTCTTCACAGACTTAGAAAAAAAAATATTTTAAAATTCATATGGAACCTAAAAGGAGCGCAAATAGCCAAGAAAATCCTAAGCAAAAACAAAGCTGGAGGCATCACACTACCTGTCTTCAGATTATACTGCAAGGCTACCTAACCAAAACAGCGTGGTCTTGGTACAATAACTGACACATAGACCAATGGAACAGTAGAGAATGTAGAAATAAAACGGCACACCTACAACCATCTGATCTTCAACAAACCTGACAAAAACAAGCAACGAGGAAAGGACTTTCTATTTAATAAATGGTTCTGGGAGTGCTGGCTAGCCATATGCAGAAAATCAAAACTGGACCCCTTTTTTACACTGTATACAAAAATTAACTCAAGATGGATTAAAGACTTAACTGTAAAACCCCAAACTATAAAAATCCTAGAAGAAAATCTAGGCAATACCATTCAGGAAGTAGGCACAGGCAAAGATTTCATGATGAAAATGGCAAAAGCAATTGCAGCAAAAGTAAAAATTGACAAATGGGATCTAATTAAAGAGCTCTGTACAATAAAAGAAACTGTAATCAGAGTGAACAGACGACCTACAGAATGGGAGAAAAGCTTTGCAATCTATCCATTTGACAAAGACCTAGTATCAAGACTATACAAAGAACTTAAACAAATTTACCAGAAAACAAACAAACAAACCCCATTCAAAAGGGGGTAAAGAACATGAACAAACTTTTCTCAAAAGAAGACATACATGAGGCCTACAATCATATGAAAAAAAAAGCTCAACATCACTGATCATTAGAGAAATGCAAATCACAACCACAATGAGATACCATCTCACACCATTCAAAATGGCTATTAGTAAAAAGTCAAAAAGCAACAGATGCTGACAAGGTGGCAGATAAAAAGGAAAGCTTTTATTATACATTGTTGGTGGTAGTGTAAATTAGTTCAACCATTGTGGAAGATAGTGCGGTGATACCTCAAAGACCTAGAGGCACAAGTACCATTTCATAATCACTATTAATAGTTTAATTTTTTAAAGGTGAATATTTAGAATATATTTCATTTAGATAGATTTTAATGTAATGTATTATAAATACAAAATATGAACTCACAATAGACAAATTAAAAATGTTGGGAGAGATTAAATAAATACCTGTCCTCTTCACAAAGATCTTAAAGCTTTTATTGATCTGATTATTTAGAATTATGCACTACAAAAATGGGGAAAACTGTTTTAGCTAACATAGCATGATATAAGCAGTAAAAGCCACTTTATTCTTGGTTGCTTGAGTTCAGGGGTGATACTCTGTATTTGCTTTAGGTTACAAGATTTACTATATGTTGAACAAAACTGCACACATTTAAGAAACAAACACCAAGATGCAGTTTGAAGTACAAAGGGATTGTTGGGGATAATGCTTTGAAAAATATGGACAGAAGGGGAGAACAGGAGTAGGCAGGGAAGACTGTTAGATCAAAAAAAGATTTGGCACCTATTGAAGGAGAGGAAAAAGGAAGATGGTTGCATAGGAAAAGCCTTAGACTGTGGTGGTGCTCAGAGAAAAGTCTCAGTCCACTTGACAGAGTGCTTTGGCACAACATTCCATGTAGATGGGTTGACAGTGAGTAGAAGTGTACCAAGCCCTGGTACCATCATCAGGCTTTAATGTATTTTTCAAGCTGTCAAAGGAGAGAGTGGCCTTGGCTCCAATATCACAGTGGATCTTAAAGGTGCTGTACTGGGAGGCTCTCAGCTAGCTCCTTCCCTTTGGGAGGCTCTCAGCTAGCTCCTCCCCTCTGTGGCTGATCCACAAAGGGACCAGCATAGGTCCCTGGCTGCCATACCACATGACACATTACTTGGGGAGAACTTTAAAATATAGCTTAGTTAGTACTACCTGCTGACCATTTAATTCTCTTGCGTTGTTGTATACAGTTTGCCGTGATTGGAATATGGTTGTATTTTATTTATATATTCTATTCAATATAACTGTGAAAAATACATGAATTAATAATACATTACAGATTCATAAAAGTGAGTCATCTCAGCATACCTTTTTTCTCTTTTAGACCACAAAGGTGCAGTAAATGATGTCCTGGAGGAGTTACATCACATTTCACATGTCTAGGGGTGTCACTTGTCATTAACATGCTCAAAGTGTCTAAATCAATGAGCCATGAAGTGTTTGAGCAAGCTGGGAGAAATTCACTATGTGAATTTAATTATTTTCCTAATTACAAAAATATACGCATTTGAGAGAAATGTGTTAGATTGCTGGAGTGCTTTTCCATAGCCAATGGGCACATTTTTGTGTATCTGTGGGAAGGCTTTCTATCTGATGTGACTGATTGATTTAAGAGATGATTAATATTTTAGTATTACCAAAGATTTTTTAAATAGGAAATGATTTCATTGGCCTTATAAACAAGCTAAAACTATAATTCATTTACTTTTGGCCAAAGTCATTCCAAAAATATATTAAATAGTCTAAATGTAAAAGTTTAATTACTTTTTTACCTACTTTTGCATACAGATTTTAGAAGTACCCTATGTTTATACATTAAAGATCTATTTATAGGTACTGTTGCTTAAATGTGTTTCAAAATATATTTATCCATATCTCTAGCTCAGTGTCTAGGACATTGCCTCATGCAGAGGATGACCAATAAACATTTGATGCAAGAGTTAATAGTTATTTTTTTCAAATATGTAACATACTCATTAATACTTTTACATCCCACAATATCTAAGGAATATTAGAATTAAATTTGGTTCAAAGGTTTTCTTGACAAAACTAAGAAATATATTATTAATTTTGTGGTAAAAAAGCTTAAAAATGATATATGACTTATATTTCTTATATTGGTTATTGGTAATAGTATTTTTTCATTCACATCTTGTGTTTTGGCACTGGATGCCTCTTGGGGGCAAATAATCAGAAATTAACAATGATCTTCAAAGTAAAATGCTCTGTGAGAATCTGTGAACAAGCTTGCAAATGACATATTTCTTTCCCCATTTTCATAAATGTCTATTGCTATTAACATCACTAATTAATATTGTGCCACAGAGAGATTTGCATCTTTCTGAAAATTATTTCTCACATAAAGCTTAGCATAAAGAAAATTTAATGGAATGAAATGATGCTGTGGTATGTTGACCTTGTATATCGGTGCTGACCCTCTTTTATACCTGCTTACCAATCACTCATTAACCTTTTGTCCTGTTCTTTTCAAATCCTATGTTGATAGCCTAATAATCATGAACAACTTGGTTGTGTTTAAGTGCAATTTATCAGCTAATATTGATATTCATCTTGATAAATTGTGAGACAATAAAATACACTTACTTTGTATAGTATGTGTTCAGATGTAACCAATGTAAAAGAGACCTGACTTAGCCTCTTTTTATGAAGACTTTTCTCTTTATAATATGGTGTTGATAATAACAGACTAAATTTGTCTTCATGTATGCCCTTTAGAGAGATGCAGGGCAGGCTAACCTGGCAGGCAGGCCTGTCAATTCACCAGCACTATGTTGATTTCCAGGAGGTCTGCCCCCTTGGAAGGCCAAGTACAAACACCAGAGGGCCAAGAGCAGAATATTCTGTGTTTATTATATGTCAGGAATTATGCTTGGGGTATTATATTATTTTCTCAGTTAAGTCTTACAGTAGAATAGATGGCTAAATGCTATTATTTTGTTTTATCAATAGAGAAACTGAAACTCAGTAAGTCAAATAGTAATTCTTGAGTAAGATTCAGAGGAAAATTAAAATTTGGTCTAATCATAAAGTTTATGTTCTTAACTGTTAAGCTTTAGCCCCTGGGACAGAAAAACAGTTTGAAAACATATATATATGAACTTTACAGTGACTCCAGCTTTCTTAACCACATAGAATTCACCCACCAACGGAAGAAGAAAGTTATGGAAGCTACTAGGTAATTTCCTTTAGGTAATAATATCCTTGGACCCTTCCCACATGTGTCCCATTCTACCTTTCCTCTGCCCAGTCTGTCTGACTATGATCCCTGGCAAGGCACTGGGAATCGGGCTCTCATTCTGTTCCTGGCCTTCTGGTGTTTGTACTTGGCTTTCCTGGAGTGTGGCTGCTGGCTACTGACAGGTTTGCCTCTAGTTCTGCCCCTTGGAAGTGAAGACAAGTGCTGTTGAATTGACAGACCCACTTGGCAGGTTAGCCTCCCTTCCATCTTTCCCAAGGGCATATCTGGAGACAAATTTAGTCTGTTACTATCAGCATGTTATGAAAAGAAAAGTCTTCATTAAAAAAAGAGTTTAAGGCAGGTGTCTTTTACATTGGTTAGATGTGAATCTTGGCGTAAAAATTTGTCTCTGGACTCAACATCCTTAACCCTTTCCATAAAAATGTGTTTTCTCAAGATAAAATGAACTTTGCATTGCCTGTGAACTTTGGGATTCTATATTTTTAGCTTCTCTGTGATTTTACTCCCCATCTTTTTGTTGTTGGATGTTGTCTCCCTGGCTTCCATGCCTGGTTACAGACACTGACAAACTACTCTTGTTATCTGCAGACGGGTAAGTATTTTATAGTTCAAGAATGTGAATGGCTGAGTTAAATTCTTGAAATGTATCAAAATAAGAATAATCTCCCTTCATATGATATTATATAGAAATCACCTCTACAGATATGTTCTGGGGGAATATTTATTCCGGCTGTTTTCTCAAATCCTCCTTGGGAAATTTCAACTGGCTTCAACTGGCTAGTGAGCACTGGACTGAGAGATGATGTCAAATCCTGCCTCTGCTATCTTCTAGTTATTTTACCTCCAAGTGAGTCACATCAGTTTTATTTCTTTTTTTTTTTTTTTTTTAAGCAGAGTCTCTGTTGCTTAGGCTGGAGTACAGTGGCATGATCTCAGCTCACTGCAACCTCTGCCTCCTGGATTCAAGTGATTCTCCTTCCTCAGCCTCCTGAGTAGCTGGGAGTACAGGCGTATGCCACCACGCCCGGGTAATTTTTGTATTTTTAGTAGAGATGGGGTTTCACCATGTTGGCCAGGGTGGTCTTGAGCTCCTGACCTCAGGTGATTCACCTGCCTAGGACTCCCAAAGTGCAGAGATTACAGGCATGAGCCACCACACCCAGCTGAGTCACATCAGTTTTCTATACTTTGTTTCCTCATTTGTAAAATTGGTAAATAATGAGTGGATTTTAACTCTCTTGATCCTGGGGTATAGTCTTGGGAAAAAATAGGTTTGTTCCAGAATATAAAAGCTTATTTATAACCCTGTGTCCTTTGGGGCTCAGGATCTCACCTTTCCTTTTCTTAAAGGCACTCATTCTCTACCTCTGGTGCTTAGTACCACATTGAGATTTTCTGTCCCCATGGAAACAATGAAATTGAAGCATTACTCATGTCCCAGAAAGTGGTGTGTGAAGACTTGTATGTCCAGAAGAACCACCAACTTCCAAACTTGTGTTTGCTGGTGAACTATAGAAGAAAGGAATGTGGCTCACATTTTACTCCAGTTATGTAACTGCCTTTGTAGATTAAATTCATATTCAACATTGCCTTTGGCCATTGTCATAAAAGCTGCTGTAGCTCCACTATATCCTTCTTTGCTATATTCCTCCAAAAGAATGAAAAAGTTCATGTATGATAGGCTGACTATGACCACAGTGAGGGTGAAATGGAGACACAGGTATTGAGGCTGTTAATATTTTCTCTCCTTTGTCTGGTCTTGTTTTTTTTTTTCCCAGTCTTCTACGCCTAGCATTCCAAATCCAGGGATTTAGTGATTTTTAGCAGTCCTTCTCCTGCTTAAAATTATTCTAACACACCTGATGCTATTTGTACCCAAATTCCTTATTTCCCTCCTTCCTGGATTACTTTCCTTATCAACTAGTTGTTGGAGGGAAAGTGAGAGATTAAATTCATTTCTTGTATATGTAAAGAGCTCAGAGTTTCTTATAAGTTGAACTTTGTATTGAAAAAAGGACTAACACATCACAAAAGAAAAAAGAAAAATACCAGTGATGGGGAATTTTCTGGTTTTATAAAATTCTAGATAGTTGAGGTAGAAAAAACATATTTTAAAAAACAGAATAGTTTTTCTAGGGCCTCATAAATCACAGTACAGGAGTGTCTAGCTCCTTTACTTACCTTTATACCATACACTTTATGGTTATAATCTTTAAACATAAACACACAAAACCCTCTCTGTTTCATCCTTTTCTACTAAATGTCAATTGCTAGTTCCCTTGTTTAACTTCATATTTAGTTCAATACTTTTACTTTTGTCTTCACAGTATAAGTTTTATCTTTAACCCTGGGGATTTTAATAATATTCTATTGTTTTTGAAATGATTATGTTTTCAAGATTTAGTATTCTGGGAAACTTAATATTAAATCAAAGTTTGAACTGTTCACTCAATATTACTCTATGAATTTATATTAAAAAACTCTTAATACTCAGGTATTAGGATAAACTTACACTGAACCCAAAGTAACTCAGTCTTTAAAAACTTTCAGTACACCCATTTCCCTTTTATTATTGATAAAGCTAACAATTATATCTTGATGATCTAGAACTATATAGATAACATTTTTTAATAAATGCCGAGTTCTCATTTCCTGAATCACCTTCATTCTTTTGTGTTCACACTGGCAGAACTTGCTATTTCTATCAGAAGAATCATTTTGATTGGGAATGCAGTTTTTAGTAGAGATGGGTCAGTGTGGCTATGACAACATGGTGCTATTAAAACTAATAGAAAAAGGACTCATGAGAACTCTATCTTTGTTCAGGTTATGATCACTTCCTTTCTCAGAACCATTGTTAGTAGTGAAACAGGAGACAGAAAATGGCCTCCAGAATGATTGTCTTCTGGTGGATTTAATGATATCGTATCACTTCTCAACATGGCTCATCATTGTCCTCCCATATTCTAGTCAACATATAAAACCCATCATTCCATTCATTTGATTTATTTTTAATATCCCCCCAGCTTCTATTATGATCATATTTTTCTGTTCCTTGTGATGAGCTATTGGCCAAGAAGTGTGATGCAGATTAAGGGATACCATCTTAGTCCATTTAGTGTTGCTGTAAAGGAATACCTGAGGCTGGATAATTAATAAAAAGAGGTTTATTTGGGTCATAGTTCTGCTGGTTGGAAGGCTGGGCATCTGGTGAAAGCCTCAGTCTGTTTCCTCTCATAGCAGAAGGTGAAAGAGACTCAGGGTGCTCAGAAATCACACATTGAAAAAGGAAGCAGAGAGAGTGAGACGGGAAGTGCCAGGCTCTTTTTAACAACCAGCTCTCATGGTAACAGTAGAGTGAGAACTCACTTGCAGCCGTCCCTCCCTCCCCCACCCCAGACCTCTTTCCTCCAGGAAGGGCACTAATCTATTCTTGAGGGATCCATCCCCATGACCCACCCATCTCCTGTTAAGCTCCACCTGCAAAATAAGGGATCAAATTTCAACATAAGAGTTGGCGGGAACAAACATACAAATTATAGCAGGTACATTTATTCTGATCTTCAGTTTTAATCTATAGCATTCTTGAGTCATGTGACTTTAGGTGTCTTTTAAAAGCTTTTATGAGATCACGATGAAATAAATACTATTATATTCCTAGTTTCATAATAAAAATTGAGACTCTGAATGTTAAATAAAGTTGTTCAAACTCACAGCAACCTTAGGGGGCTTCTGACTCCAAAGTCCACGATCTTATCAATGAGAGTGTTTATGTGTGTGGTGGGGTGAGGGGCGCTGAGGAGGAAGAGGCAATGACTTGATTCTGTTTATCTAGAAAGACATAACAGCAAGTCTTTGGCATTGGAGGCCAAGCTTCAATCTCTAGCATTTACACAGCTGCTTTACCTCTTAAAAAGAACATTCACTTTCTGTCCCATGAAGGATGAATCTCCTGTCTCTAAGCAACTGAAGAGAGGGCGCCGAGAAGGGCATGATGTGTTTGGGGAACTGGATATTGTCAATGAGTCTGAGATGGTATATCCAACACGGAAGGGTCAAGGCTTCCTGTCATCTGCTGTGTTTGCATTTAGCACATAGCAGATACTCAATGGACATTAACTAAGTGAAAGGGGCAGATTATAGGAGCTGATACTGGAAAGGCCAGCACATGAATGGCCAGGATTTCAGGCTGCAGACAACATATGGCCAGTTTCTTACCTATGGTGACTTATGAGTTTACTACTAAACTCTGAATATTTTCTAAGGTCTATTTGGATGGTAATTTTTAAAAAACAGCTTATGGAACATAAGAAATAATATGAAAGTTCTAATTGCTTGAGTGGCTATTGCAAGAAACAGAATAATAGAAGGGACTGGCTATGTGGGTGGTGGTAAGTGGCTATATGAAATTCTGACTAAATTATACCCTAAGGCAAAGGTGGTATAACTGAGTTTTTGGAAGTATTAAAAAACTAATTAGAAGGATTATATCTTTAATATTCATGTTTCTGCAACTACAAAAGCATTGTGGGACAATATAAAAGATTAATTTATATATGTTTTTCTTCTTCTCCAACTCCCCACCACCTCTGTCATACATTGGTATTTTGCTCCTTTGCTCTCCTAAAATCTTGGAAAATATTCTTTCTTCATCATACTTTATTCTAAGCAATTAGCTGTTTCTGAATTTCAGCTAAGAGATAATTATCTCCAGAATTCATAGGCATGAATTCCCCAATGTTTCCTTAGCTTTTGGGCCATTTTTGATGCCAAACTGATGTAGAGTCCCTATTACATAAGAATTGGTTTTACAAATTAATTTAACAAATTTAACAAATCTAGAAAGAACTGGAAAGAGACAACAATTTAAGAAGATACTCCCATTGTTTAAGTGAAATTATATTTGCTGCTAAAATTTCCAAAATTACATTTAAATTGTTTCTCGTAATGCATAAAATAAAGACTACCTTTCATTAAAATTTCATACAGTGATGCAGTGGTATAAAGAATATATGAAACACAAGTGTAAAGTTTAATATTTACTTATGAATGAGGGTGAGATGAACTCTTTCATTCATGATTTTAATATGGAATAAAAAGGAAATATTTGCCTTGCTTTTTAAAAATCATATAAAACTTGGATAATTAGAATTCATGGTAGAGATATTCTTCATGTACACATATGATAATCTGGTGCTAAAAGTAACTAATAAGGCATTTCTATATACTTTTTAAAAAAATGTTCATTTTATGTAACTTGAGTAGCAATACCGTGACATAGATATTGTTGTGGTCATATATATGAGAGTATTGGGCCTCGATAGAAGTTAATAGTCTTCTTCAAGTAGTTATTTATTCCTATTGAAGTTTTTGGTGTGGCAGTCAGTACATGTTGAACATCCTTAATACGAAAACTGGAAATCCAAAATGCTCCAAAATCTGAAACATTTTGAGTGCTGACAATGATGCCACAAGCGGAAAATTCCACACCCGACATTATGTAATGGGTTGCAGTCAAAATGCACAGAACACACAGTTGATTCAGTGTCTGCAAGAAAAAATGAGACCCCTTAAACCCTTTTAGCTGCTATATATCTTTAACATGCATACTCAGATTCCCCCATTCAAGCAGGCCCACAAAGAGTAATAAAATGGCACATGTAGTGATGATATGCCATTTCTTTATGAATTTCCAGTAAAAAGTGCGGAAATAGCTGTGGAAAAACTGCCTTTAGACAATATGGTGAAAATGTGCGATGGGCTTAATGAAGGACTAGAGCCATGTGCACTTACCACAGAACAATAAATTATGTCAGTTAATAGAATCAAAAAGAGACCTCTGAGGCATAAACTGTTGTTAATGAGTTAGATGACTCTGAAGAAGACATTTTAAAAGGCTATCTAACAGAATGCCTCCTCATCCCTGCAGGACCCACATTTTGGGGCCCTCAAATGTTTCTGATGTTTCTTCTCACTGAAAAAATAAAATACGGTGCACACTAACCTTTTAGCCAAATACAGCATTGTAGGTAGGGACAGACCAAAAGCCTGCAGTTGTTTGTCATTGCTTTTGTTTAACAGCTGACACGGGTGTACTCTGGTGATGCTACCATGCTGCTTAGTAACCCTGAACACATTGCTTTTTCATTGTATTATTGGTATGTCATACTTTTTACTTTTAAGTGATTATGTGTGAATAAGTGTAAAAAATGATTGCTTATCAGTGGCATACAAATTTAGAGTCAGGAATGATAGTGACACCAGACAACACAGATTGTCCACATGGGTGGCTGTGATAGTGACACCTTTGCTTTCTGATGTTTCAGTGTGCACAAACTTTGTTTTATGTACAAAATTATTAAAAATATTTTATAAAACTACCTTCAGACTACATGCATAAATATATATGAAACATAAATTTCAAGTTTAGATAAGTCTCATTACCAAATATCTCATAATGTATATGCAAATATATTCCAAAATCTGAAATCTCGAACACTTCTTGTCTGAAGCATTTAGAATAAGGGATGCTTCACCTGTAGTGGAAAATATATTTGGGTTTAAAAGACCCTGGGAGTTTCAGTTTTCTCATATAAATGACAGTCTAGATGGAGGTGGTTGCTGGTATTGCTTAAGAATATCAGGGCTGAGTTATTTGCAGCTCTCTGTTTCTTTCCCTCATGGTAACTAAATGCCAGGGCAGCCTCAGCCATTATGTTTGTGTTGTTGTCAGCATAAAGAAAAAAAAAAAGAGAAGAAAATGTGGTGCCAGTTTCAGGAGAGCAAAGGTTTTCTCTGAACCTTCCAGCCGATTTCCACATAGATTTCGTTGGCTATAATTGGACTCCACGGCAATACCAAAGCTCAGATGAGTCTGGAAAGGTTGGGTTTGACTTTTCCAGTGTCTACAGCTGAGGAAGGCAATGAAAAGGGGGTTGGGAGACTGGAGAGCCAAACTGTAGTGGCTGCCACAGTGTTTACCACTGTCCTGAATTCTGATATAAGAAGTTCGGCTGTCTTTCCTTTAAAACATACTGCCTTCTAACTTATACAAGTCAACAAGAAAAAAACAACTCCATTAAAAAGTGGGCAAAGGACAGGAACAGACAGTTCTCAAAAGAAAATACACAAGAGGCAAAGAAACATATGAAAACATGTTCAACATAATTAATCATCAGAAAAATGCAATTTAAAACCACACTGAGATACCATCTCACACCAGTCAGATTGGCTATTATTAAAAAGTAAAATAAATAACAGATATTGGCAAGCATGAAGTGAAATGGGAACACTTATATACTGCTGTTGGGATGTAAGTTAGTTCAGACCCTGTGGAAAGCAGTATGGAGATTTCTCAAAGAACCAGAAATAGAACTACCATTCATCCCAGCGATCCCACTAGTGGGTATCTAACCCAAAGGAAAATAAATGGTTCTGCCAAAAGACACCCACATATATGAGTCAAAAAGACAGAAACATATATGACCATATGTTTATTGTAGCACTATTCACAATATCAAAGTCAGGGAACCAACCTAGGTGCCTATCAATGGTAGATGACTGGATAAAGGAAATGTGGTACATATATACCATGGAATATTACACAGCCATAGAAAAGAATTAAATCATGTCCTTTGCAGCAACATGGATCCAACTGGAGGCCACTATCCTAAGTGAATTGAAAAACAAATATAGTATGTTGTCACTTATATCAATGGGTACACGTGGACAGAAAGATAAAAACAATAGACACTGGGGACTCCAAATGGGGGAGAAAAAGAGGGAGACAAGTGTTGGGAGACTTATTGGCTTCTATGTTCACTATTTGGGTGACAGGTTCCATAGAAGCCCAAACCATTAAACAATAATATATCCATGTAACAAACCTTCATGTACTTCCCAATTTAAATTTAAAAATATAAAATAAAACACTCTGCCTTCCAAAAGTATACCAATTTTCTTTAAAAGCTATAATAAAAATGATGAAGCAAAATAAAATTGTTGCTATCCAAAATAATTATTTTTCCCCTTACATAAGTAATTATCTTCTATATTTTGAGTATAAATATGATTTAATGATTACATTTGAATTGGGATAGTGATCTACAATACTAGGTGTAAATTATTACTGGAGATTATTCTTAGAGAAAGGTGCGTGGATATTTGGTGTGGCTGAATCTCCTGGTTAGTCACAGTCCTGTTGTTTTCTCTTACTGAGTTCATAACCAGGTTCCTTTGGTCCATTTTCCTTGCTATTAAGTGTAGCTGTATAAATATGTTCCCACTGGTGGGAGTTGCCCAGAAGTGTTGTGTGCTGTTTCTCACATCAACTTTCCATGCAGATCTATCGTAACTCCACAACTGTTGCAGTAGACTTGATGGTGCTAAGAAACTGAGGGGCCACAGGTTTGAAGGAGCTATCTGCAAATAAGAAACACTGACACTGGCCTCCTAGGTGAGCAAGAATAAACATGCATTGTGTGAAGACTGAACTTTGGGGTTTTCCAGTTAGAGCATTTATAGCATTGCAGAAATGGATACATTTGGATGAGTATAGGAAAATAAGAATAATTCATTCGTAGTCAGATTTGTCCTCTGCCCAACTTTCTACAGGGTCATGAGCAGAGAGCAGCCCTCTACCTCAAGACTGGTGGCATCTAGTCAAGTGGGACAGATTTTGAATATTCTTGACCAACTCAGTCCATACATAACTCTCAAGTCTGTCCCAGTGAGTTGTTCTTTAACTCGTGTTCACAAGAATTTAAATGTATTAATACATAGGTATAGTTCAATTTGATTTTCCAGGTCAGGAGCCAGACAGTCAAACCATGTGAATAGATAAAAACAAAACACTTTTATCAAACAAATATACACAAGTATCTATTTGAAAAAATACAAGTTTTGCATTGTATATGTTGCATTTCTTTTGATTTCCCATGTGTTGTGGCTCTGCATTTCCTATAAGAATTGCATAATGTTTAGACATTTATGAGCCACTAGATCACAGATTAAATACCATCATGATAAAATGTTCTTGTCAATGTCTTTCTAAATAAGGCTACCTTGGCTCTCTTTAACAGGGTACATTATGCTCAGTTTAATATTCTAGTTACTTGCTTTGGGGCTGGTCACTGCTCACCAGACCATTAGTAATTTCAGGACAGAAGCTTTATCTTACTCATTTTTGCATTCTAACAACCTACAATAGTGCCAATACCCATAGCAGACATTTAACAAACATGGCTGATTAAATGAATAAATAATTTAGAAATGAGTGCAAACTATTATAGCTCTGTGTGTGATTTGAAGTTTTACTAAATAACAAATTGTTTTCCTATACCAGTTGAATTCAGGCTTCAAATACTGATATTCAATAAAGGATTTTTATGACATTGTGCATAATACATAATAGCATTGGTAACTGAATTGATCATAAAGACAATGTGATCTGAAAAGAAAAAGTAAATAGGTGAGCCAGATTAGAATGCTTATGGGGATAAGGAATGATGGTAGCAAGAAAATGAGCCTGTCACATGTTACTGCCTGTGGTGATCAGTGCCCTAAACTGCCACATGAGGTTGCTTACTTCCATTTGTTCTGACCTAGCCTCTTTGATTTTCCCTAGCATGAGGTACATATGAAGATGTAGAAAGAAAAGGGAGATCTAAAAGTTTCAAAAGTCACTTGTCATGGTATTCAATAGCCTGCCCATCTGCCACTGCCTAACTTTGCAGCTTCTATCTTCCAAGCTTGTCCAGGACCATCATTGCCCTACTCCCTACCCTTCTGTCTCTTAGAGTTGTGTAAGGTTTCTGATGAGCACGGGTTTGTCCATTCTTCGTCATTTGCATAAAATTTCTCTTTCTGGAATGCCCAACACCTGCTTGCTGATCTGATGAACTCCACCTTATTGTATAGGATGTGGTGCCACCTCTTCTCTGAATCTTTTCCACGCTTGTCTCACTTCCAAAGTACAGTAGGTTGCTGCTTGATGAGCCATGCTGCAGTCTTTTCATACCCTTTATTACATTTGTCATATTCTATCTATAGGTATATGTTTGTACATGAGTGTCTTTTACCTGACTATTTGTTCCTTGACTGTTGAGATTGTTTTGTACTTGGTACATCACATGGTATGTGTACTCTGTATAGAAAGGTAGTTCCACGAATGGTGGGATGGTAGAAGAGTCTATTCAAAAACAGTCCTTGGGCAAGATGGACTGGAATGTGTCCCTGTGATGGTCACATAAATGTCCTCTAAGTAGAGACAATAATCAGGGATGCATCAAAAAGTATATATTGTGTCTGGGCAAACTTCAGAAAGAGATTTAATAGTTCATGAAACTTCTCAAATGCTTTTATGTTTTCTAAAAATCCATTGAACAAAACCACTTAGCATCGCACCCAGAAGTCTTTGCTCGCCTTTCGAATTAGAGTACTTCAGAAATAATTGCATGTATGATAAGGGCTGCTGTGATGAACTTGATTAATTTTACTCTTTTAAAAACCTCTCGTGTTTGTTTTCCCTTGGATTTCCTGACAGCATATGCTGGGGGGTGGTGGGGAGTGGGGAATGGGGTGTGGACAGCACAGGCCAAGGGGTTGCTGGCCTTATAAAATATCTGTTCTTATCCTCTGCTTATTTTTCTGCTATTAACCTTTACATCAGCAGGCTGCAATCTTCATTCTCCCCACTTCCCAGGGAGCTTTAAGAGTGCAGCCTCACATCCCACCTCCGAGGATCCCGAGAGCCTAATCACTTTGGTATCAGCTGTTTTTTGAGTAGCATGCACCTTGAAGGTAGCAGCAATTCCCACATGTCAGAGGGCCATCTCTATCTTCAGAGAAGACACTTTGAAATAAGGCTCTTCTGAAATTTGACATGGAAATGTGATCTATAGAGCATTGAGGATTTATCTTTCAGTAAGTTGGGTCTTATGAGCAGGATGAAACTAAAGGAATGAGAGGCTTGTGTGTCAACACACCCTTTGATTTTACACTCTTCATAGATGTATTATTTATAATGGGTTTATTACATATGTCTAATATTCTTTGAAGTGTTCACATGCATATACATGCATACACACGCTGTTCTTTGTAAAAGAAAACAAGACCTAAATCCTAAAGCCAAGGCAAATGGAAAGTTAAAAACAGATTTCTGGGTAAAAGTTAATTTTCCAGTGTTATATTGGGCACTCCTTGCTTGGCTCTGCTCTTATTTCCCTCCCTTAAGTATGTCCATATCCACGCAAGGGGTTGGGGAGTGGGGAGTAGCTTCTACAGGAGTTGCTGGAGAGGAATCAGCTGAAGTGGGTGCACTGACTCATCCAGCCCAGCTGTGTTTGGTAATTGAGACCAGAACATTGCACCAACAGAGAAACAAGAGAAGTTTTTCTACTCATTTCATCTTCATTCACCTCTATGCTCTATCTATCTATCTATCTATCTATCTATCTATCTATCTATCTATCTATCTATCTATCATCTATCTATCTATTATCTATCTGTCTTTCTGTGTGTAATCTATCTATCACTCATGGACTGTGTAGTCAGAAGATAGCACATTTTGTTTGGGGCCTGAAAAGTGATTTACCCAGGGTATGTGAGAATCTTGGACAACGAAGAAATAAACGTACCAATCTCACGCACATTTCCCAGGCTGGATGACAGAAAGAATGTTCTTCTTTTCTCAATTCTCCTTAGCCTAATGATGAAGCTTATTCATTTTTGTGGCAAATTTATTTTTTAGAATAATATAAATTCTGGGCACTTCATTGATGTACATTTTTTTACTGGTTGGCTATACAGAAAACTATAATATCGAGGTTTGCAAGCTAGCTGTCCAATCCCTCCATCTGATTGCTTTATTCTTTGTGTCTGATTTTGTGTTTGAATTCGCATCATGCTATAGATTCATTATTTATAAAATATACAGTTGCAAATCATTTCTGATGTTAACAGTTATATTTTCAATGTATAGACATATAGTTATGTATGGGTAGATGTGTGCATATTTTGTACATGTAGATATCAGTTTCACATTTTTATTTTTGGAACTTTCAAGTAGCTGAGTTTGTTCTGCATTAAAAATATTCTCAGTAATACTTTTAGTGAGAAACATTTTTCTTCACAGTAATAACACTCTCATGATTCCCCATCACCCACAGAGTATAGAGTAGGTTCTGTAGGACAGCAGAATACGCCCCCTCCCACTACTTCCCATTTATGAAATCTGTGGCATACTACATTACTATTTTCTATGAACCTTTCCTGGATCACTTAACATGTTTACTACAATGTACTTATTTCTGTAATAGTGTCCTCTCCTAGACTCTAATTTACTAGAGAGGCCCCTGTCCTTGTTTTCATATTCCCACTAGTATGATGGCTGTCATATGGAAAGCACTCAAATGAGGCTCACAAGCTGAACTAAAACTCTTGTTTGCATTCCCTTTGTTGGTTAAAACACAAATGATAGAAAAGCAACAATGATATAATAATTTTTCATTTTATCTTAGATGTTAATGCAGATACTCCTTGACCTACAAAGAGGTTATATCCTGAAAAGCCCATTGTAAGTTGAAATAGTGTAAGTAGAATATGAATTTAATACATCTAACTTACTGAACATCATAGTTTAGCCTAGTGCCTACCTTAAATGTGCTCAGAACACATACATTAGCCCACAGTTGGGCAAAATTATCAAATAAACACAAAGCCTGTTTTATAATAAAGTGTTGAATATCTCATGTAATTTATTGAATACTGTACTGAAAGTAAAATACAGACTGGTAATATGGGTACTGAATGTATATCACTTTCGTACCATTATAAAGTCAACCATTGTAACTTGAGCCATCTTAAGTTGGTAATGTCTGGCTATGAGAAATTGAGGTAAATGCTTTGTAAGGACTAGCAGACCAGAAGATCACTGTCAAGCATGACATTCAGGATGAATTCCCTGATCACTGTAAGGCCAGGCTAAGGTCAGTTATTGTTCTGGAGCAAGGGTCTGGCTCTCACCATTTAAAAAGAACATCTAAAGCACCATGAGCAGAAGAACCTACTTCCAGAGCAAAATCAACAAATGTGGGTAGAAGGGAAGTGAGAGGGAAGGGATGGCGAGAACAAGCAGAGCATTTGAGCAGCCATTATTTGGTGAAATTTGAAGTTGTTTTTATTTTGAATTAAAATGTGGCATGATTTTGAACAGCAATAATGCCAAGCAGAACTATCCTGGATACTGGATCTCATTATTTTACCCGCACCTAGGACATGCCACCGAGTGAGCCTCTTGGGGTTTTCTTTCTGGAATATGTGCACTGAGGTTCCCCAGCAGGATAGATGCAGTAAGATCTAATCTTCTGTGTACTCTGACCTCAACCTGACCGAAAAAGAGGAGTCTTTTCATAGCTGGTAGGCAAAAGAAAATAGTTTAAAGTAGATTTTTATTTTCCAGTGATGGCTTTTTTATTTCATGTGCTCATTTGATTTTATTATTTTTTCCATCCAGATGTCTCATTTTTTTGCTGCAACTGCTTCCAGCTGTATCCCTCTGCAAATGGAAACAGAATGCTAGCAATAACCACTACCAAATGTATAAGTTCTTATGTCCAGGGTCCTAGAGTGCTGCAGAAATGTGTTTGGAAAACAATCCCTTTGAGGAATAATAAATTATAGCTGACAGTCACAGAGCATTTGGTAGCAGGTGGGCCGGATGCAGTTGTTATGTTACAAATGTTTGGCACATTCACATCTTGTTTAATCCTCACAATACCATGATGAAATCACTATTTTTCCCCATTTCACAGATGGAGAAGTTGAGTCACAGAGAAGTCAGGTAAATTGTACAAGAGAGAGTTAAGGATAAGGGTTTCAAAACTAGGAAAGTCTAATATCAGAACCTAGACTTTTACCCTACGTTATGTTGCTCCTGGTAAGAAATGCTTAGGATGAAAGGAGACCTTTCCTTCCTTCTTTCTTTCTCCTTTCTGTCTCCCTCTCTTTTTCTCTCCCTCCCTCCTCTCTCCTAATTTTCTGTCCTCCTCCTTTCTCTCCCTTCCCAGCTTTCTTTCTTTCATTATCTTTTTAAAAAACTCATACATTTTCTTCTTTTAAGGAAGATAATACACTTGGAAAATGTAAAATATGTGAAAAGAAATTAACATTCTTTTTGAGTGAGACAGACACCATGACAGACAATATATATGTTTTGTCTTGGATATCCTCCACAACATTTTTAGTAACTGTTCTAAAGCCCAGTTTATAGACAACCTGACCCACAAAGGGATTATTTGCCTGCCTGCTCTATGTTGGGCTGTGGATCTTACAGGTTGTTGTTACACATAATCCTTAGGCAAAGAAGTGTCATCGTGGATAGGCACACTGCAAAAATAATTTGAGCTTTAGATTTTATTATTGTAATTAACAGCTGAGGCTGCAACTCCTGAACACTGGAGACAAATTGGCAGGAGAAATAGGCACAGAAAGGAAAGTGTAAAAACGATGGGAAAAATGATTCACAAAGTTTTCCCCAATTTGAAACATTTTATACACATTGTTTTTAACATTTATCTTGCAGCTCCTAGAAGTCTTTAGGTACAAACAATGAGCATTTCTTGATCCATTAAAAGAGCTCTGTGATTAGCTCATTATATGCTAGGCAGAAGCACTTTAACTGGATCCATCTCTTTAATTTACAACTGATGCAAATTCTAGGCCTCATTCCACTGTTCTCATATGAGAAAATACATTCTAGCCTGTAAGAGAATAATGGATGTTTATCAGTGGGATACATGGCCCCAGTCTACAGAAGATGCAGTGAAGTGTGATATAACACAGAAGTGAAGATCAGGAAGGGGTGTAACACTGAAGGTTTTGTTATAAAAATATATTGAGAGCCCAGTTCAGTGCTGCAAACAGATCAATAAAACCATGTTGGATCCAGTCTTAAGATGTATAGTCAAATTTTTTGTTTGTTATAGCTATATAGCTTTAAATTAATTCAGATATTAATCTAACAAATTCCATTGCATTATGACTCAGTTACAATTATTCTGTTCTATCATTATAAAGCTGGACTGTACAATGTGGTAGTCACTAGTCGCACGCGGCTACTACTGAGCACTTGACAAGTAGCTTTCAGAATCGAGATGTTCTGTGAATGTAAATACATGCTTGATATTGAAGACAGTATGAAAATAAAATTATAAGATTTATCATTAATAAGTTTTATGGTAACTACATGTTGAAGCAAATAGTATTTTGAATATATCAGATTAAATCAAATATATTATTAAAGTCATTTTTCTTTCTTTTTTTTCTGTTTGATATGGCTACTAGTTAATTTAAAATTACTTATGTGACTTACATTGTATTTCTGTTGGAAAATACTGTTCTAGATTCCCCTCTTCTCCTTTCCAGCTGTCTTACAGATATTTTGAGTAATAGAATGTTATATGATGATGAGGATCAGTGGATCCATGCATCTTCATTTGGCTCATGGAAAATAATAATTAAAAAATTGCCCAATTGGTAGATGAAGTGTTTGCTGTTTGTAGAAAACAGCAGACATTTCAACAAGGGTCTTGAATTTGACCTTTAATGTGATCGAACGCACATTTAAACAGAAGTTTCAAATGCTGTATTTAAACATATTTCCACGTTTAAATAGGATTTCTCAGAATCATTGTAAGAAAGTTCTAGAATATAATTTCAGATCAATCATAGATATTGAAATTACAAGCAAAATATTTATAAAAATATATTAGCAAAGAACTTTTTAAGGGAAGCAAGGTTTTCTATGAGAACACAAAGGCATTAAGAGTGATATAATGGACTCTGAGGACTCTGGGTGGGTTATGGGGTGGATTGGAGGGATGTGGGGGATAAAAGGACTACATATCAGGTACAGTGTACACTGCTTGGGTGATGGGTGAACTAAAATCTCAGAAATCACCACTAAAGAACTTATCCACATAATCAAAAGTCACCCAAAACCATTGAAATAAATTTTTAAAAAATAACCTTTTCGCATTTTTTGCTATGCTGTCTCTGGATTGTCAGCTTTTTCTTTTGGCTAGTTTCTCAGTTACTCTAGGGTGACAGTTCTAGAAGTCATCTATACATAAGAAACCATTGGAAGAAAGGGAGCCATCTCTTCTATGAATTTCCTTCTAAAAGCAAGAGAAAATTTGGCAGAATCTAGACAATAGGCTTTTTCTCAGGTTTTATTGGTTGGAATTCTGTCAAATACTCATGATGAAACCAGTCATTGCCAAGGGACAGGAGATAACCACAGTCAGCTTAGAAATGTCAGGACACTGTCACAGGATGCAATACGCCTACTCAGAAGCACATAGCCTTATGGAGGAGGGAAGATAACTGAACAAAGCATAGATAACAAAGCAAAGATAACTGAACAAAGCAGAGTACTGATTATTAGAAAGAAGGAGGCAGAGGTGGTGAAGTTGGATGTTGGGTAGATAAACCACAAGTGACTGTTGAAACTACAGCTGAAACTTCTTCCACTAAACAGGCATTTTGAGTTTTACATTCCGAATGCCATGCCTTAAAATAAGTTAATTTCAGACAAATGATTCCAGGAATAGAAAATTCCTGTTTTTATTCAATGAAGCACAATTTTTCAAGGACTCTGAAATCATCGTTTTTATAAAAATTAAATAGTTGTATGTGAATATATTTTAATAATTTTGAAATCAACCATCAAATATTATTCCTAAAATTTTAAAAGGCCATTGCCATGACAGTATAAGAAACCCAATGCATTTCAAACAAGCATGAAAGCTAGCCCATAAACCTGGTCTTTGATTCCTTGTTTTACTTACTTATTGTTTGCATGGTAGTTAGTATATTTCTCACAGAGTTAAGTGACCCAGCAAATCAGTTCTGATCTTGCTTACTTAAAGATTTTGACTTTGTTTTCCAAACTCTAACCATTTTTTCAGTTTTGTATGCTGGGTTGAACAAATAAGTATTTGATCAATTATGAATTTGATCAGAAAATCAAATAATGTGAGAGTTGGAAAGTAGTTTATAGGTGTTCAACCCCAAATCCTTTCATTTTACAGACGATAAAACTGAGGTACAAGGAACACATAAGTACTTAGCATTTACAAATTCAGTCATCATGTATTTAATGAGTGCCTGTGATACAAGGACTGGATTTTCACTGTTACAAGTATGACAAATATTATTATTAGCGTTTGCAGGTGGGTGGTGAGGAAAGACAGAAAATAAGTAGAAGAAAAAAATTAGATAATTACCAAGTAAACGAAATAATAAAAACAAATAAAGAGGATAGAGTGTCAGATGGTCTCTCAGACCTCAAGGATGAGAAATACCAGAGCATGAGAAGGGAATGAAAGATAGCATTCTTGTCAGCAGTAACAACAAAACCAAAGACCCAGAGGCCAGAAAAAGCTTGGTCTGTTTAATAAAATCACAGAAGTCAATATAACTTAAGGAAATAGAGTGGTCAAGGTAGAGAAACATCTAAACTAATGTCTGGAATGTAGGCTAGGGGAAGATGATGAAAAGCTATTAAAAGTATGTTTGTTTTAAGGTCATTCTAAGGACATTAGGGGTTTTAAACAGAAGAAGGAATCATCTGATTTACATTTTTAAAAGATGCCTCTAGCATAGCGGTTATGTTGAAAATAGATTAAAGAGTGCCACCAATAGAAATGAGATCAGCTAGGAGGTTGTTGCAACAGTCCAGGTGAAAGATCATGGTGACTTGGACTTGGACTAATTTGGTAGCTATGTAACTTGTCTAAAAAAATTTTAAAAAGTGGTTGTATTCAAGATGCTTTTAAAAGATAGAACCTACAGGACTTAGTGATGGCTTATATAAATGATTTGGGAAAAAATGGTGAAGAAAAACCTGGGTTAGTGTTTTCCAGAATTACTAAGATGGATACATGGCATAGGAATCAGGGACATGGAAGCATTTCCAATATTGAGAAGCCCATGACAGAGCCAAGTGGAGATGACAAGTAGTTGGTTGGACATATGTGTCCTCTGTACTGATAGAGGAGAAGGCTCAGGCTAAACCCCTGAGATACGTCTGTCACAAAGACTGGAGAGAGAGGAGGCCAGGAAAGGAGAGTAAAAGGAAGCCAGTGTTATAGAAAATACTAGGAAAGTGTGGTACCTGTGGAGCTAAGAGTTTATTTCAAAAGGTGAGAATGTTGATCTAATAACATAAAGATTGGTTCTGATCAGCCACAAGTCAAGTTAAGTATAGTGAAAGATAGAAGCCAGGTTACAGTGGATTGATGAAACATAGAAGTTGAGATATAAAGACAATATATGAAGACAATTTTTTTCCGAGACGTATGACTGTTGACAAGAAGCAGAGCATAGTGGCCCTAATTGGAATGAATTGTTGAATCAAAAAAGTGAAAGAAACACATTTTACACCCAGTTCAGTCCTGATACTATCACAACTAGTTCAGTAATAGTACTATCACACTGAAAGGCTTCAGGAATAATCCCCATTTTGTAGTTCTTGTATAAATCAAATAGTTTCTTATTCTCGACTTCTCAGTATGTGACTGAATGAATCCTTTATTTGTTGATCCAATGTTTAAGAGCCTATTACATGCTGGGCCATGTGAGTGGTACAGGGGTACAACAATAAAGGCAGTCCACATTCTCAAAGTGCTGGAAAGTAGTGAGAGAAATAAGCAAGTCAACATATGAGAATAGTGTGCCCACATAACAAAGTGTAAGAAGGTGCTGTAATTTGTGAGAAAAAGCCACCAGTTGTTTTCATTCAGGGTTATTCTAATCCTATCAGAGCAAGTTAAAATCTGAAGATTTAGCAGATACTAACCAGAAAAACGTGTAGGTGGGAGAGGTTAATGTGAATAGGAAGGTAAATGTTCAAAAGAGTGAGAAATAGCCTATAAAATGCTCCTGGAGGGAGCAATGGGATTTGGATAAATTTATTGGCCAGAGCACAGCCCAAGAGGTGAATAATGGTGAGAAATGATACAGTAGAGATAAATTGTTCATGTGCATGCCTGTGTGTGTGCACGTACATGTACGTGTGGGTCTGCTTCTGTGTTAGGCACACAGAGGTACCTGTGATGGTGGGCTGGGCTGGTATGGAAGAGGGAGAAAGGAAGAGGGAAGAGGATCGAGATGGAAGAAGGCAGAGATAAGGCCATTATTAAAGAGTTTAAACTTTATACAAAAGAACCCTATAAAATGATGCTGAAATGACACCACATCCACCTTCATTCATAAGGTTTTTTGAAAGAGCTTTGTAAATGTATAGCATTACATTGGTATTAATAAGAGCCAAGACATCAAGGAAAGAAACTGGTGTTAAATGCTGAGATAAGAGATTCTCAAACACTCTCTTTCAATTGACTCAACATTTGTAAAGTGAATTAATATTTGCAGGAAATTCAGTTTTATAATTGTAATAAAACATAGTAATTTTTATCATTGTTCATCATTATTCTAGTTTATGTAGAAATTTATATCACCAAAAATGTAGTCCATACCTATGAAATACTAACTTTAGTACATTATGGATTTCTGTTTTTCTTCTAGAGAAAATAAATGAAAATTATATAAATTATGGACAATATATCTTACAAAGATATTTCTCCTACATAATTATTTCCTAAAAAGATGTGACATTTAACTTCAATCATACCAAAGTCTATGATACAAATTAGAGAAAAATGAATATGTCAAAATGAAGTACACTATTTCCAAATAATAGACATCTTCATTTAGTATAATATTTTTACATCTGTATATTTCCATTAGTACCAGGACTTACCAACATAAAGAAGTGGGAAATCATCAAGCTGTGAAGATGCAAAGTGACTGTACCATTCTGTATTCCAACCAGCAATGAATGAACTTGTTCATTGCTTCATATCCTTTCCAGCATTTGCCATTGTCAGTGTTCACATATTGGCTATAATGTAGTTTGGCCATAGTAGGTGTGTGGTGTTCTCTCACTGTTGTCTGAATATGGATTTCCCTGATGACATATGATACGGAGCATCTTTTCTTGTGCTTATTTGCCATCTATATATCTTCTTTGCTGAGGGGTCTATGCAAGTATTTGACCTATTTTTTTAAACATACATAGTTTTAACATGCAAAACAGCAATCACACGCCAAGGAGTTGAAAACATGTCCGTGCAAAAACCTTCACACAAATATTTATAGTAGCTTTATTCATAATTACCAAAACATGAAAGCAACCAACTTGTCCTTCAGTAGGTGAATGGATAAACTGTGATACATCTAGATAAGAGAAAATTACTCAGTGCTAAAAAGAAATGAGCCATCAGGCCATGAAAAGACATGGAAGAACCTTGAAGGCATATTACTAAGTTAAAGATGCCAGTGTGAAAGGCTACACAATGTATGATTCCAACCACGTGTATATGAAATTCTGGAATAGGCAAAACTGTGGCAGCAATAAAGAGATCAGTGGTTGACAGGGCTTGAGGGAAGGAGGGAGGGATGAATAGGCAGAACAAGGAGGATTTTTAAGGGAGTGAAAATATGGCATATCCACTATAATGGTGGACACATGTCATTATTCATTCGTCCAAACTGATAGATTATAAGACACCAAGAGTAAACCTTAAGGAAAACTATAGATTTTCAGTGGTAATGATGTGTCTGTGTAGGTTCATCAGTTGTAACAAATGTACCACCTGTGGTGGGGAGTGTTGATAACTGGGGAGACTGTACATGTTTTTGTGGGGAGAGGATAGATATAGGAATTCTTTTTACCTTTCTCTTGAACTTGCCATGAACCTAAAGCTGCTCTAAAAAATGTTTTCTAAAAAGGTATTCTTGACAAATGTTCCTACCAGAGAAAAAAAGACAAATGAAAATAAAACCACAGATCCTATTCCCAGCTTTAAAACATGTGATGTAAAAATTATTACCTAACCTAACAACTCAGCTATAGATTTTCACCTCTCACAGTAAATGCATCCAAAGGAAATAAACTGTGAAAACCTCAAAATCTTCAAGGTTGTTTTTGTTCTATGAAAAATAACTTACCTAGTAC
The DNA here is from genome assembly GCF_029289425.2 of Pan paniscus. Lineage (NCBI taxonomy): Eukaryota > Metazoa > Chordata > Mammalia > Primates > Hominidae > Pan > Pan paniscus. The sequence goes on from NC_073258.2 coordinate 105,266,966, forward strand.
TAGTTATTTTATAGGGCTGCTTTTGAAATTCATTAGAATTCAAAAAAAATCTGTAAGAGTTTAGTAAAAGCTTTGGTTATTTGGCATAATGAATGTCAGGCTTTAGAAATAGATGTAAAAAAGTTTTTATATGCAGCAGTTATGAAGTCTATGTTCTTGTTTCTCTTGTTGAAAGAAGCATTTATATGCTAATGAATTCTACTGCAATAGAATTACGTATTTTACAAGTATCTAGTTGTATTACTAAAGTGTAAGTGTTTCCTGTACTAACCAATATCCTCTACTCTGCAAGATTCCTAAGCATTGTTTTCAGAAGAATAAATTAGAGGCCTTGTCATGGTTTAAAATAAAAACCTGGTTAGGTTTTATGAGTAATTAACAACAATATATTAGACTGAGTACTATTTCCAGGGTGGTATTTGTTTTATATATAATATATATGTACACACAAGTATAGGTATAATACCTATGTAGTTTATATTCTTCACAGCAAATCTAAACTGTAGATACTATTATTATTCATTTGTTAATGATGAGGAAATGGACACAGAGAGGTTAAGTAACTTGCTAATACCTCACAGTTATAAGTGGTGCAGGGAGGGTTGCTTGATAAAATACAGGTCCCCAGGTAAGTTTTAACTTCAGATAGACAAATTTTTATGTATGTTCTAAATATTTCATTGGGTATAATTAAACTTAAAAATATTCACTATCTGAAATTCAAATTTACCTACATATCCTATATTTTATTTGCTAAATCTAAAACTGTAGGTGGAACAGAGATTTCTATCCGGACTGCCTGGCCCCAGAGCTTGTGCTCCTTCCCACCACCTTAAACCATTACTTGTATCAGAAAAGAAGCTTAATATACATAAAAGAGATGTATTGGGGCAAGTTTAAATTGAAAGTGAAAAATGCAGCATAAAAGTTTTTTTTAATTTGCACATCCATCATCATTATCATGGTTGTAATCTCTACAATAAGAGCTACCTATTTATCATGCACTATGCTTCTTGCTTTATATAAATTAATTCATTTAAATATTACAAGTATTATTTCCATTGAACAATGAGGTTTAGAGAAGTTGAGATCCTCTTCCAAGATCACACAGCCATAAAGTGGTTTGACCCCAAGGCAGGTGCTTTCATAAACCTTAAATTGCAGTTGGTACTATGTCATCCAATAATCCTGAAACCTTCGCATAAATCAGAATCACCCAAAGGATGGCTTATTAAAGCACAGATTGCTGGGCCCCACCCCAGAGTTTCTGACTCAGTTGTTCTAGAGTGGAGCTGGGAATTTGTATCTGTAAGTTCCTAGGTGATTCTCAAACTGTTGGTCTGAGACTACGTTTTGAGAACCATCTGTTGCCAGCAATTCTGTCTCTGGGCTTTTTGTATTGAATACTCAAATTTCAGTGAAAACAACATTAGAAAATAGAAGATATTGTAGGAAGATAAATAAATAGCACCTCTCAGAAAGCAAAGATGGATAAGCAAATTGAACAGGTAAGAAGGTACGTGGTATCCACATGGCATTTCATGAGAATATTTTAATGGAACTCAGAATCATTGTGAAAACCAGATTTTATGGGTGCAAAGGGATGTAATTCAGGGATCAGGGTGGCATGGGTTCATCAAAATTTTATGTGTTACAAATGCAAGGTAGGGCTGAGTTGGGTGGATCATGCCTGCAATAACAGCACTTTGGGAGTCCTAGGAGGGCGGGTTGCTTGAGCTCACGAATTTGAGACCAGCCTGGGTAACATGGTGAAACACCTTCTCTACAAAAAAATAAAAATTAGCTGGGAGTGATGGTGTGTGCCTGTGGTTCCAGCTACTTGGGAGGCTGAGGTGGGAAGATCGCTTGAGCCTGGGAGGTAGAGGTTTCAGTGAGCAGAGATCATACCACTGCACTCCAGCCTGGGCGATAGAGCCAGACTATATATATATATATATATGACTATATATTTATGTATGACTATATATATATATATGACTATATATATATGACTATATATATGACTATATACATATGACTATATATGACTTTATATATGACTCTATATATATGACTATATATATGACTATATGTATATGACTCTCTCTCTATATATATATATATATGCAAGCTAGTTTTAGAAAGACTTCAGGACTATTTTTTCTTCTATTTGGCTTTTAGGGATAAAATTTTTCTCTTTAACATGAAACAAAATGTCAACAAAATCCATCAGGTATCAGGTATCACCCAATTTTTACTAGTGAGTACTAAAATTGCCCTTTCTTCGGGCAATTTGAGATTGTGGAAAAAAAATCTTATATGAAATAATATATATATCTCATAATCTTAGACTTGACGTTTAGGAAGTTGATATAAAGAAATTGTTAAATTTTGACAGATTTGTTGACCTTGATTGCAGCATTGCATCTAACAGAGGCGATTGTGAACAAGCTAGATTGAGCTGCTTACCAAAGCACCTCCTCCCTTGTGCCGCATTTGCCAAATGCACTGGGCTTTTCACTTGAGTTTGTCAAGCTCCTCCCTCTTCCAAAAGAGTCTCATGGGCGCCTGTACATCATTCAGATGTCACCTTAAATGAGGCTACTCTGTGTTTTTCTATTTCATAAGTTTATCATCACTAGTTATATGTATGTGTGGTCAATTTATTTATATCTTATTTGTATTTATATGTTGATTCTAAAATTTCCATGAGGGTAGTGGCCATCTTTGCTTGTTCAGCAGATATCACATAATGTGTGGCACTTAATAAGCAATAAATACTTACTGAATAAAATAGTGGATAATTGTTTTCCAGACTTTGTCTTTTATAATTATTTGTCTGAATTTTGTAAAATGTTTAGAACCTTTGCTCCCAAAAAATGCCACATGTTGTGTTGCCTTAAGTCACTTGACTTTGTGTACTTGCTGTTTTCTAGGAGCCACATTATTAAGTTCTGTTTTTCTTTAAATGATTCAATTACTTCTCTTCTGTAAAAAAAGGAAATATCATCTAATTAGTAGTAGGTTGAACTGGAACTTCTACTTGCCTGTTAATTTATCCTCAATCTCACTAATCAAAGAGAATGCAAAAAGTAGTCTTCCAGGAATAAATTATTTGAAAAATTCAACTGGAAAGAGGAGATAAGCAATGCATCATATACATTTCTGGTTCAATACCTTAGGCATATGACTGCTTGCAGGGACTAGATGCTATTTTGCTATGTAGTTGAAGTTGTCAGTTAATTGAAAAATTAAAAATTAGCCCTAAATAGGGAAATAAAATATGCCAACCACTCCCTCAATAAAAAACAAGAAGCAATATTTATATGAAAATGCTAGAGAATATATTCATTTAAGGTACTTTTTAGTAAAGCAATCAAATGAATACCCCACAATAACAATTATAATTCTAGGTTGTTCTGGGCTATTCAATAACTCTATGTTTGGATGGATTATTTTACACTTCCAGTTCTAAGCTTTTCTTTTTGACATCTTGTTTACTGTTTGTTGATACTATTTATACTTATAAAACCTTGAGGTTTGTGCATCCTTTGTAGTATTTAATGTAATGCCTTGCTAATGTTAAGTCATTTTAAGGATCTTTAAAACTAGCTTGTCAAAGGAAAGGGAATTCTTAGAGGGGATAATGATTTGTTTTTTGTTTGCATTGCCTCAATGTAAATCTGTGTCGTATAATTGTGTTTTATATTATTAGCTGTATCAGTTGATGGGGGGTATAATAGGGAGAGAGAGAGAGAGAGAGAGAGAGAGAGATTTATTATGAGGAATTGGCTTACAGAATTGTTGGGGCTGGGGAGCATGTCTGAAGGAAGGGGAGGTTGGAACCCTGGTCACCAGATGAAGCTGCAGTCCAGTCCGTGGGCTGAATTTGTTCTTCTTCAGTAGAGCCTCAGTTCTTCATTTGACTGATTATCCAGGGTAGTCTTTCTTAGTTGAAGATTACAGTTTACTATAAACTTTAATCACATCTACAGAGTATTTCACAGAAATACCTAATTTAGTGTTTGATTGAATAACCAAGGACTACAGCCTTGCCAAACTAACACGTAAAACTCACCATTCTACTAGTATTCTGGCAAGAACCAAAATAATTATACCTTGCATAATATTAAATAGAAAAATTTCAAGTAAAAAAAATAAAGTAATTGGAAAAGATATTTTCCAAAGTCCCTCTCAGCTCAACAACATTATGAAAAGAAAGAATTACTCAAACAAAGCTATCAAGAGTTCTGTCCCACATTACAGGTTGATGGCTAGAAAAGAAAATAGTGGCTCAGAATTAAGATGATAAGAGTTACAATGACTCTTAGAATAGAATGTTCTTTTTAGCTTATTAATGATTTCTAAAACTTCACTGGTAAAAATATCAAAACCTTAGCAAATAGGAAAAGACAAGAATATGTGTGAAGTGAATGTTTGCAACCAGATCCTTACAAAAAAAAAGTCTGATTTTGCTCTAAATATTTCAGTACTAAACATTCAGTAGTCTGTGAATTCATAAATATTTTTATGAGTGTAAATGTGATCTACTGCAAAACACGTAGATGAAGAAAAACAGGAAAAAAAATTGTCCTTGAAGAAAAATGGCTAGTAGCTTTGTAGACAATCTATTTTTTTTCTAAAAGATTTTTTGTTTGTTTTAGTTTAATATTTGGAAGATGATAAGTTTGTTTCAAGCAGAATTTACTGAGCCATACTATACACAAATATTGTCTACACAGATGGGAGAATTGAAAGCTGGAACTGGATAATTTAGCAAAGCAGACAACTGCTACAGTGAAGGTTTCCGACCTTCAATTTTATTTTGCCTTAACTTGAGACTTTGCCTAGTACAGCATGGGTACATACATTGATGTATTGCTGTTATAAGTTTCCTTCTTTATTGTGCTCTTTAGTTAATATTTTATTGATATGTTTGATGTCTTAACAGCGACATTTTCTTCAGTTCAAATAAGAAAGTATTTTTTAAACTACCTCATGCTGTTAAAAATGTAATGTTATCAATACTTATGTGAGGGAGTTGAGGATGTACTTTTAACAGAAAATTAGAGAAAAAATGGTAGGTTTATACATGCTTTTACTTTTGGGCCTCGTTTATTCCTTCAAAATTTTTGATCATATACCACTGTCAGAAAACTTATATAAAAGTCGGAAATAAAGTGATATGTTGGGTGGCATGCATTTTCAATGCCATACAGAGATGAAGGCCACCCAAAGATTACCTAGGTGAATGTCCTTATGTAGTAAGTAAACTATAAGAAATAATGGTGGCTATATGATTAATGATAGCCATAGGCCCATGCAAACATCTTTCAGTCAGGGATGACACTACACTTTGCTTAGTAGTCTGTTGTAATCTGGCCTGGTGATTTCCAGGAGATAAGACCATCTCATCACAGATACAACAATCATAAACCTTAAAATAAAGCTCATCTTTACAAGAATAGTTTAAACTCCCTTCATGAAAGAAAAACATAACCAGACTTAATTACAGGTAAAAGAAAGGGGGGAGAATTCCCCAAATTCTGAGAATGGTCACTAGACAGAGACTCTAGCCAGTGAGTAACCTAACACCCTGGCTGTCTGGTCCACGCTACCGTCATCTCCCCACTATCCATTTTGTAAAAGCACTGCCAGAATCAACTATTTGGACATCAACCTCAGACTCATCTTTGATGATAATTAAACCCAAGGAGAGAAGTTGCCCTAGGGGAGTTGCTTAACTAAAATCCCGAGACCACTCAACACAACACCTTAGATCATGTCACTGCTTACTATTGATTAAAGGATGCCAGACATAGTGAAGTTACATTCTAACTTACAGATTTTTTTTTTTTTTTTAGTAGACATAGACATAAAATCTGTCCAGTGAAGTATGTAACCCCAGAGATTCTGTCTTACGGCCCTGGATATTTTCTAGTGTTTTTCTAACCCAGCAATTTTATCTTAACTTTTATCTCTACTTCAATCTCTCCTCCTGTAATTTAGGTCATGCAAGATAGTAAACATACAGAATCATATTTTGTACGTGAATATAATGATGCACTCCTTCCAGTGGTGTCATTTTATATTTTGTTGGGATAGTTTTCAGTTATGAAAGCCATTTAAATTAAATTTCAAAATAAGCTGAAGGATACGCCTTCAAATTCATGTATAAACAGTGGTAAAATATGATTTTCAAAAACATTCAGCATCTTTGTGTTTTTCTCACAGTGACAGCATATTATTCATAAATAAAAGTATTTAAAATGTAATTTGCTTCATCTTTCTCCAATCAACAGTCTGCCAGGAGAAATTTAAATTATCTCTAGAGGAAAATAACATCATTGAGAGCCTCTACAAACTTTCCTACACAATGTCTAGGATTTGCAATTCCTGATTAAAATAGGACAAAGTGAGCAAACACTGAATGGGAAAAAAAAAAGACAATAAAAGAAGAACTGCAAGTGATTCAGACATTGTAGTTATAGGAAATAAGACTTTAAAATAATTATGACAAACATGTGTAAAGAGATGACAAAATGAAGAATCTCTTCACTAAAATTCACAAAAATAGAACCAGATGAATATCCTAAAACTGAAAAGAGGAAAACTGAAATTGGAGATTAAAATTTAGGCTAAACAGCAAGTAAGACATAACAAAATACAAAATTACTGAAATGAGAGATAAATCAGTGCAGAATCTTAGATTGAGATAAGAAATTAAAAATGATGGAAAACACATAAAAGAGTAGACTTTTTTATACAATTAAAAGATCTAAAAAATATAATGAGAGTTTTAGATGTAGAGGAAAGAGAAAATGTATCAGAGTAGTATTTGAATTGCTACTGACTGACAATTTTTCAAAACCGAGGAAATACATTAAACCATAGATTTAAAGAAACTGTGAACATCAAGCAGGATAAATATAAAGAACAATACTAGGCACACCATAGTCAATATGCTGAAAAGCAAAGACAGAAGGAAACAATTTAAATCACAAGAAATGAAAAGGGGAGACATCACTTTCAAAGGAGCAATACACTTTTCATATGTGTTACTGTAGAAGCAAAACCACATTGAAACAACAGCTTCAAGTTTCTGGAATAAAATAACTTCCAACGTGAATTCTACACCTTCTGAAATCGCCTTAAAATATAAAAATAAAACAAAGACACTTAAAGACAAAATTGAGATTACTCTTTGGTAGCAGACCAGCAGCTAAAGAAATACTAAGGGCAATGTGTAAAGCAGAAAAAAATAGATCCCTGATGCAAATCAGAAAAGCAGAAAGAACTAAAAATTTTTGTAAAATAAATATATGTGTAAACTTAATGCCTATCGGCCATGTCAAATAAAAGTAATGTTTGCTCATTGCTGTAGTCTGAATGTTTGTTTCCTCCCCAAATTCATATGTTGAAATCCTAATCCCCAAGGTGATGGCATTAGAAGAAGGGGACATTGGGAGGTGATTGAGTCATGTGGGCAGGGTCCCCATGATTAGGATTAGTGCCTTTATAAGTGAGGCCCCAGAGAGCAAGCTCTTCCACCAAGTGAGAACACAGTGAGAAGACACTGTCTCAGAAAGAGAATAGGCTTTCACCAGACACCAGATTCTGCCAGCTCCTTGATCTTGGATTTCTCAGTCTCCTAGAACTGTGAAAATACATTTATATTGCTCATAAGCTACCCAGCTTAATATGCTTTGTTATAACAGTTGAAATGGAGAAGACACTGGTTTAAAATATATATATATTTGTATATTTTATATATGTAATTTATTTATATATTTAATTACATATAATTAAATAATATAAAATAATCACATAAAAGAAAGGAGATTAAAAGGAGACAAAATATTCTAAGTTTTTTGTATTGTGATGAGTTCCAATGTATCAGAGCTCTGATAAGTCAATGGTACATACTGAAACTTACAGAGAAACTATTCAAAAGCAACATATAAAGATATATAATTAAAAATTTAATAGTCAAATGGAATAATAATAATAGTGATCTTGATAAAAATAAATCCAGAAAGAATTAAAACAGAATTAGAGCAGCTAGGAAAAATAGAAAATAAATAGAAAAATGGAGATTTGAATCCAAATTATACAGTAATTATATTAAATATAAATAAACTAAAGTTCCTATAAAAACATAAATATTATTGTCAAGCAAAGTTAAAATCTAACTGATGCTTATTAGAGGCACACATTAAGTATAATGATACAGAAAAATTAAAAGTAAAATAATCAAAATATTCTATCTTCCCTCACATCCCCCAGAAATATTGTCAGGAATAAAAGAGCAACAGGAAAATTACCAATATTAGGTGTGCCAGGGATGTATTATTAGATAGATAATCAAAGAATAGCCTGAATTTATTTTGGTGAATACAGTTGAAAGTTTAGATAAAATAGACACCAGAAGAAACAAAAAATCTAAAATATACTTTAATATATTAATTAAATGAATTATCCAATTAAAATCTATTGCACAAAGAACTCTTCATGCTAAGATTCTTTCATAGACAAATTACAAACATTTTAAGAATTATATATCTTTAATAATACAAAAAGTATTTCAGATAAAATACATACCTATTCATTTTATAAAGCAAGCATAACCAAAATTTGACACAGATAGTCCAAGAAAGACAGATAGACCTCAACACAATAACAGCTGGAGACCTCCAAACCCCATTTTCAACACTAGACACCTCTTCCAAACAGCAAATAAACAAAGAAATGTTTGAATTAGTCTGCACTGTAGAACAAATGGACCCAATAAGTATTTACAGAACATTTCATCCAGTGGCTGCACAATACACATTCTTCTCCTCAGCACATGGATCATTGTCAAGGATAGACCATATGTTAGGTCACAAAACAAGTCTTAAAACATTCAAAAAAATTGAAATAATATCATCCATCTTCTCTGACCACAATGGAATTAAACTAGAAATCAATAATAGGAGGAACTTTGTAAACTATACAAACACATGGAAATTAAAAAAATATGTTCCTTAATGACCAATGAGTCAAGGAAGAAATTAAGAAGGAAATTGAAAAAAATCTTGAAACAAATGAAAATGGAACACAATATACCAATATCCATGGGATACAATGAAAGGAGTACTAAGAGGAAAATTTATAGCTATAAATGCCTACCTCAAAAAAGATGAAAAACTTCAAATAAATAACCTAATGATGCATCTTAAAGAACTAGAAAAGCAAGAGCAAACCAAACCCAAATTTAATAGAAGAAAAGAAATAATAAAGACCAGAGCAGAAATAAATGAATTTGAAGTTAAGAAAACAATACAAAAATCAAGGAAACAAAAGTTGGGTTTTTGAGAAGATAAACAGAATTGACAGAACTTCTACCATACTAATGAAGAAAAAAATAGAAGAAGTCTAAAAATCAGAAATGAAAAAGGAGACATTACAACTGATGCCACAGAAATTCAAAGGGTCATTTGCGGCTACTGTGAGCAACTATATGACAATAAATAGGAAAATCTAGAGGAAATTGATACATTTCTAGGCACATGTAACCTACCAAGATTGAACCATGAAGAAACGCAAAATCTGAACAGACCATTAACAAGTAACGAGATGGAAGCTGTAATAAGTCTTCCAGTAAAGAAAAGCCTGGGGCCCTATGAATTCACTGCTGACTTCCACCAAACATTTAAAGGGGAAATAATACCAATCCTGCTAGAACTATTTCAGAAAATACAGGAAGAGGGAATACTTCCAAACTCATTCTATAAAGCCAATATTAACCTGATACCATAACCAGACAAATACTCATTAAAAAAAGAAAATTACAGGCCAGTATCTCTGACGAATATTAATGGTAAAATCATCAACAAAATACTAGCAATCTAAATTCAATAATACATTGAAAGCATCATTGATCACTACCAAGTGGGACTATCCCAGGGATGCAACATACACATATCAATTAACATACACAGATCAATTAACATACACTATCAATTAATATGATACATCATATCAACAGAATGAAGGTCAAAAATCATCTGATCATTTCAATTGATTCTGAAAAAGCATTTGATAAAATTCTTTTTATCATCTCTCTGTAATGGACATCTCTATATAATCAACATCTCTATGTAATAAAAACCCTCAAAAAGCTGAGTATAGAAGGAACATACATCAACATAATAAAAGCCATGTATGACAGACTTACAGATAGTGTTATACTGAATAGGACAAATTTGAAAGCCTCCCCTCTAAGATCTGGAACACAACAAGGATGCCCACTTTAGCCACTATTATTCAACATAGTACTGGAAATACTAGCCATAACAATTAGACAAGACAAAGGAATAAATGACATCTAAATTGGAAAGTAAGAAGTCAAATTATCTTTGCAGATGATCTGATCTTATACTTGGAAAAACCTAAAAGCTGCACAAAAGTACTATTAGAACTGATAAATGCATTCAGTAAATTTGCAAGATACAAAATCAACATTTAAAAATCAGTAACATTTCTATATACCAACAGTGAACAATCTCAAAAAGAATTTAAAAAGTAATCCCATTTATAATAACAACAAATAAAATTAAATACCTCAGAATTAAATTAACTGAAGAAGTAAAAGATCTGTGCAATGAAAATAGTAAAACACTGCTGAAAGAAATTGAGGAAGACATAAGCAAAAATGGAAAGAAATTCCATGTTCATAGATTGGAAGAATCAATATTGTTCAAATATTCAATACTACTCAAAGCAATCTACAGATTCAACGCAATCCTTATCAAAATACCAATGACATTCTTCAAAGAAATAGAAAAGAATCATAAAATTTATATGGAACTACAGAAAACCCAGAAGAGCCAAAGTTATCCTGAGCAAAAAGAACAAAGCCAGAGGAAGTTGTACTACATGACTTCAAGTTATGCTACAGATATAGTAACCAAAATAGCATGGCACTGGCATAAAAACAGAAACATAGACCAATTAAACATAATAGAGACCCCACAAACAAATCCACACACCTCTAGTGAACTCACTTTCAAAACTGATGCCAAAAGCATAGACTGGGAAAAAGTCTCTTCAATAAATGATATTGAGAAAACTGGATATCCATATGCAGAATAATGAAACTAGATCCTATCTGTCACCGTCCACAAAAATAAAATATAAATGGATTAAAGACTTAAATCTAAGACCTCAAACTATGAAGCTAGTACAAGAAAACTAGCATTTGGCACACATATTACTGTTGAGTCAATACCTAGAAGTGTAATTGCTTGATCATAGAGTATGTATAAATTGAGCTTATTAGATAATGCCAAAAGGGTTTTTCAAAGTAGATATACAATTTGAAAACTTACCAGCAATGCATGAGAGTATCAATTACTCTATATGCTCTCTGAGGCAAAATTCTGTCCATTTTAAATATTTTACTTATTTATTTTGATTGGCAAATGATGGTGTTACATTCTTGTTTTAATTTGCATTCCCCTGGTAGTAAAAATGGTGAGAAAATTTTCACATTTGTGGACCTTTTGGATATAATATTTTATGAAATGTTATTCCATATTTTGACCATTTTCTATTAAATTGCCTTTTTTATAATTTTTATGGTAGCTTATATGTATATATAGCCATATATATTTGAGACACAATTTCTTTGCCAGGTATATGTATTGCTAATATTTTCTTCCACTCTGTGAATTGCCTTTTTTTCTCACTTAATAATATCTTTGGATGAACAAAAATTCCTAATTTTAATAGATTGCAATTTATAAATTCTTTCCTTTATGGTTAGTTCTTTTAGTGGCCTGCTTAAGAAATCACCCAATGAAGACATTACATTCAAAATTTGTTTAATGAATACATGAATGAAGCTGTGTTGAGCCAGATGACCTTAAACTTAAACCCCAGTTCTACATATTTGTGACTAGTTTACCATATTCACATTGTATTTCTTCTTTGTAAGCCTCATTCTTTATTATCTGTAAAATGGGGGCAATGACATACTCTTCAGGTAGGTTTTGTATTGGGCATAATATAGGTAAAGTGTCTGGAACATATTAGGTACTTGATAAGCATTAGTATTTATTTTAACAAATTTTCATAATTGATTTTCTTAGCCTACAGATACCCTAAATCCTGCTTCTCAACATGTGGTCAGTGATCCCTAGGAGCTTGCTAGAAATTCAGACTCTCCAGGCCCACCCCAGAGCTACTGAATCAAAATCTGATTTTAAACAACACTCCTCAGTGATTTCCCCTATTGCAATTTGAGAACCACTATACTTAGATTTTTACTCGTTGAATAATTTGGGGAGTTAACTAAGATATTTATTTTAATTTTTCATTTGATCTAATTTAATTAAATGGAGAAAAGGAGCCAGAGAATTGTTCCACTGTTAACTTTGTCTTTGACCAGCCATTCTTTATTAAAAAGCAGCTGCTCTTGAAATTGAACTCTTGTGCCCATGGCCAGGTAGCTCATAGGCCCAGAGCTAGCTTCCTGGTGAGAACATTAACTTCCTAAGAAATATTTGTACTTACCTTTCTTTGAAAGAAATAGAAGCCTTTTACAGCAATGTGCCTATAAGAGTAACGTCAGGCAATGCAGCTCAAGCAAACTGCATCACTAGCCAAGATTCTCATGGGATGAGTGCCCAAATCAATAGTGTAGGTAACACAATTACCGCTTAATAAATTGTATTCAAGTTTCTCTGAGATGAAATAACCCAGATTTTATTGTTGTGGTAGAAACAATATTGTGAAAGAATGAGCCCCAAGTGTCTGGAGATTAAGGGAGATTGTCAGAGAAATTTAGCACTGTGTAGGGATGGAAAGCATTTTTCTTATTATTCAACTAAGTGTCATATAGTAATTTCTTTCCAGTTTTCATCTCAAAGGCATTGGCCTGCATCTTATCTTGCTCAGCATCCCTGCAGAGTTGAACCAAGAGCTAAGGTCTCTTTGAAGTTAATGGAGACTCTGTGCTCAGATTAGCCCTACAGGATTTGTCTAGCAAAGCAAGAAGCAGGCTCTTTATTTATACTGGTGTTTATGAAATCACAGGGGAAACAACTATTACTCAGCAGGATGGCTCTTACAGAGATGGAGATATTTGCAGTTTTAAATCTACTTTAGCTTTTTTTTTTTTCTTTATTAGTCACTTAGCGCTACAGCATATTCTTAGGATCTAAATGCCTACCTTAATTGAAAGAGCCTTGGAAAAAATAGCCAGGAGACTTGCATTCTAATAGCAACCCTGGTACTTATTAACTATGTATCCTTGGAGAAATCATCTTTTCTCTATGGACTTTAAAGAAATTGGATTAGATAATCTTTAAACTCATTCTGAGAAGAAATTTTTGTGATTCAACATATTAACTTAAAAGGAACTCTTTTACAAGGAAAGGTATCAAGATAAGATTTTGTAACTACAATCCAAAAACAATGTTCAGAGAGTCAGTCCGCAGTTATATATAATATTGTCTGTGTTTGCTTTTGTGCACTCAGAGAGAGGGTCCATGGTATTCAGATTCTGGAAGGGGTCTGTCACCACAAAATTGCAGGACAAATATGACAGGAGCACAAATTAAGAGTCAAGAGCAAATATTTGAAAGGAATTTAAAAGGAATGATCTACAGAGTTTTTTATTTCTCAAATAAAATATTTTAACATATGTTTCTAAAATTTTAACAATGATTAGCTTCCCTGAACACAACATATACTCTACACATACACATGCACACTGGGGATAATGTGTCCTATGCTTGGCTAATGCTATGAATTACTTTTTGTAATTGAATTATAAACAAAATCAAACCAGTTTTTAAAATGCTACTTTAGAGGCAACTCAGCTGTTATAGAAAATCAGAGAAATATACAAAACATAATCAACTTCTAAGAGAAGCTCCTTCACCCCACGTAAGTTTTTAAGGATAACACTGCTGTTCTGGAAAAAGAATAATTTTAAAGGTACAGTTTTATATAACTGAAGGATTCCAGCAACTTATTTAGATTTATTTCTTTCATATTCTTCCAAAATTTAATTCTATCAAATGTCGTACATATTCTTAAAGGAATTGTGATTTGCCGCAGCAAAGTCTCTTTTGTTTATCTTTTGAGAGAGAATATCTGACTGCAAACATGTCTATGCAAGTTAATTTGCTTTTTGTGTCTTCCTAGATACTATTATCTAAGATCGGATTCAGCTCTGTGAATAGTTTTCAGCCCACATAATTATTTTGAAGGTGTTAGAGGCATTTCAAATGAAAATTTTGCAAATGAAGTGACACTGGATTGTGTAAAATCCTATCTTTCTAGGCTTGTTGTTTTAATCTATATTTTATCTATATTTTATTTGGGTGATAAGTAGAACTATTTTGTGCTTTCAATAAACATTGCCTTGTGGTTTTATTATAAAAACTGCATCCTTAAATCAAGATGAAACATATGGAAGCTTCATTGCTTAAACAAACAGCTGCACTTTTCTTCAGGGCAAATCTCAGAATCATAGTCTTGACAAAGAGCTTAAAAATCTTTCAGAAAAAATTAATTTTCTTCTTTCTAGCAATACAATTACATTCACAGATTATACAAGAAAACAGTAGGCATTTTTTTCTTCATATCTGCTCCTATTCCTCCTCCTTTCCTCTAATGCAAAAGCAAACAAGCATTGTCTCTCAGCTTCAAATGATTATTCTAATCTAGCTGCTGAAAGATAGAGTTTAATGGTTGCTACTGGTTGGAATCTTTGTCCCAGTTCCTTAACCAGTTTTAATATGTAGGAAACTGTCGGCTAACTCCCAGAACGTTGTGAACATGAATATTCTCACTGAGAGAAGCAATGCTGATAAGAAATGGGGCCCCCAGAACCAAATGTTTTTGATCCAGGAACTGCACTCTTTTCAAGGATGCTTTTCATTTTTCAGAGATGAATGTAAATAAGCCCATACAGCCTCTAGGGAACAAAAATAGAACCCCACCATTATCTGCTAATACACATTGGAGTAAATTGTATCCACCCTTTTACTCAGTATCTTAGCTGAATCAGGTTCAAAGCTACTCATTTCTTTGGGGATAAAGACGACAATTAGAATCTTTTCTTAGCTGGTTCAATTTAAAATTTAGACTTTGCTGATAATTTTTCTTTGGCTGATAATGAAAGTTGTTGGCACATTTCCCAGCCTAGATACTTATCTATAAATAAAGTTGTATGCTAGTGTGGCCAGAAAGAACATTAGTGCCTGCATCAGATAGTTTGAGATGGCTACTGGCAGAGAGCTATGCTGCTGTAAGAAATGAAGGCATTAGAAGCATGACAGTGCAGACTTGGGCTGCTTGTATGCCCACATTAAAATGTACATAATAGGCCAGGGGCAGTGGCTCATGTCTGTAATCCCAGCACTTTGGGAGGCTGAGGTAGGCAGATCACCTGAGGTCAGGAGTTCGAGACTAGCCTGGCCAACATGGCAAAACCCCATCTCCATTAAAAATAAAAAATTAAAATTAAAATTAAAAAATAGCCAGGGATGGTGGCATGCATCTGTAATCCCAGCTACTCGGGAGGCTGAGGCAGGAGAATCACTTGAACACAGGAGACAGAGGTTGCAGTGAGCCAAGATTGCACCATTGAACTCCAGCCTGGGCAACAAGAGCGAAACTCCATCTCAAAAAAAATGGAAAATGTATATAATAGTCTTTCCTATACAAAGTATAGGAAAAGTATAACCTCCTCTTTCAAAGATATTTATCCCTCTAATTATTTAATAGTGAGCTGTTGAATTAAACCTTTTGATAACTCTTTGATCAATAGATGGATATCAAGGATTTAACATGAATTAACTCCCATTTGCTGGATATGCACGTATTGCTGAGAATAGAACAGGGCTGTAAGGGAGCTACAGTTATTGAGTTCATAGCTTTAAGATTTTATTTCTTTTTTTTTTTCTGTGCAGGGTCAGGTGGAAACTGGCCAGTAGGTACCACAAAAATAATGAAAATAAAGCATCATGAGTGCTGTGAGGGACAAAGTACAAGATCTCCTTCTGGGTTGCTTTTCTCTTCTGTTACTATTTTCTTCCCTGCGTTGCTTGACTGAATTCCACCCAGTCTTCAGGTCTCAGGATAAATGTCACTTTCCAAGAAAAGCTTTTGCCTACATTGGATAGCCCTATCCTAGACTTCATGCAGCCTGTACTTTTATTTCACAGCAGTTGACATGTTGGTATTTATATCATTTATATGGGGTTTTTCAATATCTCTTTTTTTCCCACTAGAGTATAAATTCCACAAGAGCAGGAACCTTGCCTCTCTTGTCATCACATCTGAGTGCTTCATATGTGTCTGGCAAATAGCAATGGTATTTAAAGGGCGAGCATGTCACATACTCTGTGTTCGACACAGTTTTATATACAGACATATTTGTTAATCCTCGAAAGTTGTTTGAGGAAAGTACCATAATATTTCCCTTTTTAAAGATTGAGAAACTGAGATAAAGAGATGTAGAGCAACTTCTATAAACTTTCACTGCCAACAGGGGCCAAGTCTAGATTAAACCCAGGCACTCTTGCTTCAGACTTTGTGTTCTTAACCACTTTTTTTTTTTTTTACTGCATTTATAGATAACCCTTTGTCAAATAAGTCAAAGAATAAATTAATGAGCTAGACAAACTAATACCAAAGTGCCTAACCTACTTTAGCAGTCTTACATGTCTTTTGAAGATATAAAGATTAAATGAAAACTGAAAGATGAATAGGAGGACTGAAATTTAGCCCTAGCATTTGGGCAAAAAAGTGTGGATATGCAGAAAAGTATATTCCAGGTAAGGTAAGCTTCATAGATGAAAGTTTGGAGATGTACGAGTATAGATACTTCTAGAAATGAGTAGAATTTCATTTTACCTGGCAGGCATGCTGAGTGTGAGAGGCATCTTGGTAAGGCTGTAGATCTAGGCAGGGCCTAAATGATGGGAGGCTTTATAAATACTTTCTAAAGAAGTTTTATAGGATTTGACGGAAAGGCTTAAAAGACAGGAGTGACCCAATGAGATAGGCGTTTTGAGAATGCTGCTGCCTATATTGTAGAAAAGCATTTTAAGCAAATAAGTCCAGAAGCAGAGAGAAAAAGCTGTTTGGTAGTACTTGAAATAAAAGATTTGGTGACCTGTACTACAGTAGTAGCAGTAGGAGTGGAGATAAATATTTGGATGTAATAATATTTAGGATTAAGAGACAAAAGGACTTCATGATTGAATACAGGAGTGTGAGGAAGAAGTTAGTCATTGCAAGTTATTGAAATATGAAGTTGGAGTCAGGAATAGGAAAGAAAGGATCAGACTTTGAGGTGCCAGTATGGTTTTCCAGTGACCATGATTATTAACAGTTGAGAATGTTTCTCTTGAGCTTAAGAGATATACGTCTAGGCTAGAAATACAAATTTGGGATAGTTTAAGTAGCAACTGAAGCCATGAAAGTCCAAGGCAAAAGAAAATAATTACCAGGACAGATGTCTCAGGACTTGTCAATGTGAACTGTAATGAGTTTGTTGTTTCTTAGCCTCAGGTTTCTATGCTGTAAAATGTCAGTGTGAAGAACGTACTTCACAGGGTTAATATCAGGCTATTATGAAACAACTGTGAAAACCTCTGGAAGTTGTGTACATTCACTAAAGCATAATTCCATCTCTTTGTTTCTATGTAGTTAAAATAACTTTCTTTTTCAAGTAATCTCAAGAGGAAACATACAACTTGCATCAGCAAGTGAATACTAAATTTCCAAGGATTGTAATGGGAGTTTGTAGGAAAAAGAAAATATCCTCTCTCCTAATTAAATGTCTATTCTGGAGATTGATTTGAATAATAATAAAAATCCAGTCTCCTGCACAGCTAGCTCTGTGTAAATTAATCTTTCTCTACTGCAATTCCCTTGTCTTGATAAGTTGGCTCTGTCTAGGCAGTGGGAAAGGTGAACCCATTGGGCAGTTACAAATTTGGGGGCTCGTCCAGGATTGCCCTTGTGGCTGCATACCCATAGTTTGGTAGCCCCCCGTTCCAGCGATGGATCCAGAGGCCGGCCCAAGTGGCCACCTAGTTCTCTTGGACTAGGGGCTGACTCTGTTACCATCTCTACTGGCGGGACACTGCCGACCGAACATGTATGTATTTATTTGCATTAGAGAAATAATCCGGGGAAGACATCTCTTAACTGTAGCCCTATCACAGGGTATCTGTCTGTGGCCACATAGTGGGGTGTCTGTCTGCAGCCCCATTGTGGGGTGTCTGGGTTAGTGAGTATTCTAGGCACTGCCAATGGCTTTTCCTTCTCCAGACTGGTTCAGAAGCCCCATGGTGGGGTATCTATCTGTAGTCCCATGGTGGGATGTCTGTTTATAGCTCCGCCATAGGGTATCTGTCTTGGTTTGGCTCCCTCAGTGGTCTCAGTTTGTCTGTAGCCCCATTGTGGGACATCCGTCTTGGTTTGGCTCCTGGGGGGTGTCTCAGTTGGCTCTCCCTAACTACTAGGACAAGTCTTGGTTCAGGAGACTTCTCCTCAATCAGGAAGATTTTGGGGATATTTCTCAGACAGAGAATAGGAGGATAGTTTGGAAGGAATACTCTTGGAGTTCTTGGTTAAGGATCTGATTTGGAAGGCCTTCTGTCTGTTTTGTCTTTGTGTGTTTTTGTGAATGTGGAGGGGATCTCAGAAAGAATTACTGATGGAAGTCTAGCAGCCCTAACTCAGAGAATCCTTCTTATTGGTCTGGCCACATTCTGTGAGCCCTGAAGAAAGCTCAACAGGCCTGTCTCAGGGTGACCATTTGCTCTTCACCTTGCCCAGAGACTACCCATTGTGAATTACAATTCCGAGGTGATCTCTCCCCACCTGGAGTGGATAGAAGACAACAAGGACCAATGAGAGAAAGTTTGAGCTTTGCCAGGTTACTTTTGGGTGCTAAATGAGGTAACTCTGTTTTGTTATGTGTACTTTGCTGGGATGGAAAATGTTAATTCAGTTGCTCATGCAGCCCATTGGGCAGCGTCTTGCAAAATAAGTATCTTTTGCCTATAGTTCCATAAAACAGAAAAGGGTGATTTTCTTTTATAAAGTGGCTTGACTGTCACAGCTATGGCATTTGTTCTCTGGAAGCTGCAGAAAAAGGGAACCCAGAAACCTGGTATGCTAGTGAAAAGGGTAAGAAATTCTGGTGAAAAGGGTAAGAAATTCTTACCACTGGTGCCTTTCTGGTTTCTCTCTTTCTCTCTCTCTGTCTCTCTCTCTCACTCTCTCTTTGTGAGTGTAAGGGGTAAATGTCACTATTTGTCTCCTGCAAGAGTTTGATCAATAGATAAAAGGATTTGTAAGATTAGTCATAGGCCATGACAAATCTGGTGCACTTTTGCTAAGAATTTATCTTTCTTTGTTGTTCTGCAATGGGGAGACAGGTATCACAGGATAGAACAAGAGTTTACAACCCCTAAAAGCCTGCTTTACAAGCTAGCCCAGCAGGCTGGTCAGTTTTAAACTTTACTGTGGGTCCCTGAAACCAATACTAGATAAAATTTCTCTGTCTGGTTTTGTGTCCTTAAGAGCTTAACCTTGTGATCATGTGGGGACACTTTCCCTTGGTCTCCACCATCCACAAGGCAGGAATGTTGGGGTTCATGTATAGTTAGCCCTACAGATTTTCTTGAGCAGTGAAAAGCTTTCCCAAGCTTGAAATTGGCTGCTATAGACTTCTTCTGTGAAGGGCAACCGAAACTGCTTGATGCTGTGTAGCTCAGTAGCTAAGATTTTGTGTTTTTGACAGTGGCAATCTGGGTTCAATTCTTGGCTTCTGGAATAAATCCTTTCTGATTTGTTATTTGTTAACTTTGCTATTAATCAAATGGTTTTTTGTTTTGTTTCCCCCCATGGATAGCTTTTGATTTCGTGTCTTGGATTTTCCTTTCTCTAAACTACCCTCAGGGAGATCCTAAATATTATTTAAAAAATAATAAGATAAAAAATAAACTGTTTACCATCTATTTGAAACATCTTATGCATCCATGGTTAATTTATGACCTTAGTTAAAACTTATTAATTTCATGTGGGAAGTTACTTGTGGTAGAATAAGAAAGCCAGAAATATTGGCTGTATTGGCTAGAATCTGGTAATAAGAGATTTCAACAGTTTTTTTTTTTAAGGAAAAGTAGCTCTATGGTTAAAATATCAGTAATAATTATAATTGTTATGTAAAATTATTGTGTGCCACAGAGGTAACACATTTTCTTGTCAATTGTCTTTCACAGTGACTGTCCTAAGATATTTCATGATCCATAGACAATTGTCTTATTTCAATCCTCTTTTATTGGTAATTTATAATCAGCTATAAAATGACTAGTGCTCTTGAATGCAAGTTTCTGATAACTTTGGAGGTTGTGACATTAGAATAAAGGGAAAAAACTTTCAGGACTCCTATGGAGAGCTGAAATCTTCATGAATATCAAGCAGAACAGGAGTTAACTGAAATGTTCATGAATATCAAGCAGAACAGGAGTTAACTGAAATGTTCATGAATATCAAGCAGAACAGGAGTTAACTGAATGGAGTGAACTAATAGAAAACTGATGTAATCTTCTTTTTTGACTTTTTTTGCTTAAAACATTGCTGATTGTTTCTGTTTTCCAGAGCCAATAAAACTTTTCTTTTGAGCTATCTGCAGCTTTTAACAATTGAGTGAAATATACTCCTGTGAGCAAAATTTGGAGCATGTTTGTTTCTCTCTGCCTGATTTCTCCAGAATTTGGAAACTATTTGTGAGTATTCTCAACTTAAGGCAGTAGAGTTATTTGCAAAAGTGCAATAAGAACCATTTATCTGGGCTGGGCGTGGTGGCTCATGCCTGTAATCCCAGCACTTTGGGAGGCCGAGGTGGGCAGATCAGGAGGTCAGGAGATCGAGACCATCCTGGCTAACATGGTGAAACCACATCTCTACTAAAAATACAGAAAAGTTAGCCAGGCATGGTGGCACATGCCTGTAGTCCCAGCTACTTGGGAGGCTGAGGCAGGAGAATCGCTTCAACCCAGGAGGCAAAGGTTGCAGTGAGCCAAGATCGCACCACTGCACTCCAACCTGGGTGACAGAGTGAGACTCCATCTCAAAAAAAAAAAAAAGAATAAAAGAACCTGTTTTCTTTTGTAACAGGACACAATTGGGGAAACTGGTTATTTTACCAAGGATTTGAATGACTTGATTTCCTTTAAGGAATCAAACTTGACTTTTATAGCCAATAAAAGCCCCTTGGGAAAACTGGCCTCATACCTTGCATACATAGTCCCTGTATAGGGTTCCTGATTTATGGTAAGTAAAGAATGTCACTTTCTAATAGGCCCAGTAGTCCTAAGTTATCTTTGGGCCTCAAAAGGAAAGAAATTTACCCAACTCATAGGCATTTGGGGGTACAAACCCATGGTTTGGCTCAGCTTTAAAAAAGTCTTATCTCAGATTCCTTATGAAACAGAGTTCCATCAAAGACAATTTAAAAAGCGTATGTGAAAAATAATTATTCTTGCTGTGCTTTATCAAATAATCAGGCTGAATAGAGTCAGACTAAAGTTTATTTGGTAAACAAGTCAGTTCTATCATGATTTGTTTTTGATAAAAATGGGGACTGGAGAGAGAAAAATTATGCTTCAAAAGAAAAATTATAGTACACCTGTTGTTAGCTGTTCTTGAGTGTTCTTGAGTTCTTCTGCAGTTTGAACTAAATCCTAAATTCTTTGTGTGCTGCAAGTCCCCAAGCTAATGCTTTCAGATCTTTACTTTTAAAACTGGGAATTGCACTGTTTATCCTAGTAGTCAGTATTTACCTTATAGCATGCTATTTCCTTAAATATGGTACTAAAATTTTAGATGATAATATTAACACCTTTGCCATGGAAGCCTTGGAACCCCAGCCAGGCCTGCATAAGTATGCTTAGAGAGTTGCAAAGCAGTTCAACTCCTCTCACCTTGGGGTCAACACCTATCCCCAATACACCTTTGGTCAGCAGGAAGAAGTGAGAGCAGGCTTAACCCTTTTTCCATCTTCTTTAGCCAACACCTTAAGATTAAGGTGTTATAAAACCCAAAGGGAGGGATTGAAACTGCCATTGCGAAATTGTAACTGAGACAGTGAAAGAGATCTTACCTAACCAACTCTGTCTTGCTTCTAACCTTCAAGCTGCCCTTGTTCATTCCTGGGTTTAGGCTGAAAACTTTGGGAGGAACTTAGTTTATAGTTTAAAACAAAGATGATAACAGCCCTTTCCGAAAACAAATCTCCTTCTTGCTGGAGGACTAGACTGCCTTTGTAGGTCTAATACATTAGCCACAAGATTAGAAATTATGGTTTAGGAGTCATGCAGCTGGAGGCTGCAAGATTCTGACCCTCCTTAAACAGCTCCTAAGATCAGTGCTTGAGATATTTTGCAGACCCTGCACTTGATGGATCAGCTGGCACCACCCAGATGAATAAACTGGCTTATCTGATCTCGTGGCCCCAACCCAGGAACTGACCCAGTGCAAGAAGACAGCTTTGACTCCCTATGGTTTCATCTCTGAACTAACCAATCAGCACTCTTGACTCATTGGTCTTCCCCCACCTACCAAATTATCCTTAAGAACTCAGATCCCCAAGTGCTGGAGGAGACTGATTTCAGTAATAGTAAAACTCCAGTCTCCCACAAAGTAAATAAATAAATAAGTAAATAAATAAACATTCCTATTCAAACCATAGAAAAAAGAGACTAAAATTTAAAAACATCAAAAACAAGAAGTACTATAAACTCATTTAGGTTTATAACTCACTCTCAGATTTCTTTTTGATTTGTTTTGCTTTGCTTTTATACCTAAGATAGATTTATTTTTCTGGATTGGCAAAGATATAGGAATCATAGTCCAGATAGAGTAAGATTAAAGTACAGTAGTTGTGCAGTAACAGAAAGGAAAGCATCTCTCCTGATTACAAGGATTCAGAGAGAGTACAATAAACTCTTTAAGAGGTTTTTCTAAGGCATAAAAGAAAAGGATATTTTTTTATTAAGTTCCTCAATATAATATTTTTAAGTCAACTATTGAATATAAGGCTAGACAGTCTCAAAGATGCAATTATCCCAAATTCAGAGCCAAGGTATTTAACAAGGCATATGTATTTATAAGGATTGATTGAGGTATTTGATCAGATAAATATATTAAATTTTCTCCCCACAAGATTTGGGAGGAAAAAGTCAACACAGTTACTTCATTAATAAGTTTTCTACACACACACACACACACACACACACACACACACACACACACACACACCACATTGCTGCTTCCTAATTCATTCTAAAGATTTGCATTATGCTAGTTTAAACCCAAGAGTAGTATCAGTAGCTAAAATGAAATTATTAGGGGCATTGTGGCTGTAATTCATATGTTTCTGGTTTAGTGAATTTTCATCATTCTAAAATGTCTGACCATAATAGAAAATGATTGCATAATTTTTCTTTAAAAATGTCTCTTCAGTTCATTGGACACATATAGCTTCATCCTTTCATACCCATTTGAAAGTAGTTCAGAAAAAGTCACAAAGAAATTTACACCAATTTGGAAAATGTCAAGTACATTTAATATTATGTTTGACAGCTGATAAGCAGATTTCTTCATGCAATTTCTTTATTTTGTTTCTTCAGATATGAAGGCTTTTCCTCACATTAATATGTAGACTAGGCATCCATTAAATAGACCAGGCTTGTGACTTCTTTGTAATAAAAGTATATCTTGGATTCTAAATTCTCTGTTCCCTTTGAGTCACCTGATGATTCTTTCTTGTCATATCTTTTTCATGGCCCATCCCAAAACTTCTCTGGCTGTTCCTGCCTTAGGAGCATCAGGGATCTTAATAGCATATCTCAAATGATTGTGCATTGGTCCCTTTACCCAATCTCTACCCCTCCTTTCTACTAGATTGTTCTAGAGATCAGTACTCCTGTCTCTAAGCAGCTCACAATCTAAGAAAAACAAAAATACAGCTATCATAGAATATAGATAGTTGTATTTATGAATATATTCAGAGAATATAGAATATAACTTAGTGACTTTTTAAAAAGTGCTTTGGTATCCGGATGAAAAATTGTCTGACTGCATCAAGGACATGGGAATGTCTGCATATTGTGGATGTCATTGTAGCTGGGCCTTGAGTTATGAGACGGGTGTGTTAGAAAAGGCAATTCACACAGCAGCTGAAGCAAAATTTTCCAAACAAGAAAAAGCACAGACTCGGCATAGAGTGAGAAGTATTTCACTGTGTGTAGACTTTATCACATAGAATGTAAGGGGAGGGGAGCTACAGCAAGTAATCAGTGCTGGAAAGGGAGGAAGAGGCCAGGCTGGAAGAGAAATTGAATGAATAATGAGGAGTTTTGGGGAAACCTAGGAATGCTTTTCAGAAATGATGAGAGTTTACTTGTACAAATATATGTTATTGAAGATTACAATTGGTAGCAGAAATCAGATTGCAAGTGTTTAAGTCAGGTGTTCTCAAACTTCAGGACATTTAAGAGTTATGTGGTAAACCTACTAAAACAAAGCTGATGGATTTTCAATCACCTTGCGATGAGTGGAGCCCAGGGGATCTGCATTTTTAATAAACAGGCACCCCAGGAGATAAAATAAGCACCTCAGGTGATTCCTCTCGAGGTCACATAAGCACCACACTTTGAGAAACGGTGTATTAAGGCATTTTTTAGAAAGTAAGTAGAGGCAGCAATAATACAATATAATTTTTATTCAATAAGTTGAGGATGAGGAAAACAAAAAATAGTTAAAAAATGGGCTCTGGAGTCAAACTGAAGATTTTCATTTTGGCTCCACCACTCATTTCTGTGGGACTTCAGAAAAATCATTCTGTGCTTGTCTTTCCACATGTAAAATGAGAGTAATCATAGCATCTCTCTGGCTCATAGAATGTTATAAGGCATATATGATGGCCTTATAAATTGCACTTTTTTCAAATATGCAAAGTCTCTACCCAGAAGATAAAGAAGAGATGTGTATACAAAAATTCAGTCTTGAATCTGGATCTCAGAGTTGGAAGAATAGATAGAATGAAAGACACAGGTGAGGCACACCTTGCTAAGAAAGAGACATGGTTCCTTTCCAGAAGCTGGGGCAAAGAGAGAAATAATTAGAGTTAAAAATGTATTCCCATTGTCCACCTGTGTAGTGAAGTCTTGGAAACAAATGCACAAGTTTTCAATAGAATTACTCCCAGCTTTCTCTGTAATGATAAAAAGATAATAATTTGCCTGAGCAGTTTTGAGTTTGTCCTCTATCATTACCATAAGTCCCTCAATTTCAGCAGATGTCTTCTCATTTTTTATTGAGGTCAAGGCCTATATGAATTTTATGTACACTTTCTCTACTTTTATACATTCAGTTACAGTATCTATGGTTTTATGGATCCTCTCTTCCCTTATTTCTGACATGACGGGAATCATCTCTCTTTTAAACTAAGTCCCATCCCTTTGCTTGGCCTTGAGTGACTCCCTTTCCATCTCCTCTGAAACACCTTGATCCATCAAGTTCCACTTCCTTCCATTTTTTATCTCTTTCTACTTTGTTCTCTTTCTCATACATTTGCTTACATCTCTGCAAACCTTCAAATAAAAAACAATACCTTTAGGCTGGGCACAGTGGCTCACACCTGTAATCCCAGCACTTTGGGAGGCCAAGGTGGGTAGATCATGAGGTCAGGAGATCGAGACCATTCTGGCTAACACAGTGAAACCTCATCTCTACTAAAAGTACAAATATTAGCAGGGTATCGTGGTGCGTGCCTGTAGTCCCAGCTACTTGGGAGGCTGAGGCAGGAAAATCATTTGAACCCAGGAGGCGGAGGTTGCAATGAGCTGAGATCATGCCACTGCACTCCAGCCTGGGCAACAGAAGAAGACACAGTCTCAAACAAAGAAACAAACAAAACCTTTATCTTAATTTTTATGTTTCTATATTCATTTTTCTCTTTTGACCACAAATATCTTGATAATAACTCTACTTCTGATTATTTATCAATTATCCAGTCCAAATGCCTTTAATAAATCTTCTCTATCCCTTTCCTTCTCCTTTTCTGGTTTTTCTATGCAACTTGACATTCTTGGCCTCATTTGTTTTGTCAAAACTCTCTCATCCTTTGGCTTTTATGTTCTTCCACGTATTCCTTTCTTGTGTTTTCTTTCTCTTCATAGTTTATTTAAGGATTGAACGTAAGCATTCCCTAAACTCTTTGCTTTTGCTCTTTTCCTACTTTTATTTCTTCTTTTCTGTGATCTCACCCACTTATGTGATTGCAAGTATCACCTTCATTCCAGTAGCTTTCAGATCTAGACTTATATTGACTATCTCCATTATAATATCATGCAGGCATCTCAAACTTACCCTATATAAATGCCAACATCATCTTAAACTTCATCTTTCACTCCAGAGTCCATACTGAGCTCTTTTTTCTGATGGCTGTTTCTATAGGAATGTTGCTATAGTTCTTCAAGTTACCTGGGTTTAAAATACAGATGTCACCTCAATAAATGCAGTAAAGGCCTTTGATAAAATGCAACATCCAGTTATGTCAAAAACTCTCAATAAATTAGGTATTGGTGGAACATGTCTCAAAATAATAAGAGCTATTTATGAAAAACCCAAAGACAATATCATGTTGAAAGGGCCAAAGCTGGAAGCATTCCCTTTGAAAACTGGTACAAGACAAGGATGCCCTCTCTCACCAGTCCTATTCAACACGTTATTGGAAGTTCTGGCCAGGGCAATCAGGCAAGAGAAAGAAATAAATCGTATTCAAATAGGAAGAGAGGAAATCAAGTTGTCTCTGTTTGAAGATGACATGATTTTATATTTAGAAAACCACATCATCTCAGCCCCAAAACTTCTGGAAGTGATAGGCAAATTCAGCAAAGTCTCAGAATACAATATCAATATGCAAAAATCACAAGCATTCCTTTACATCAACAACAGGCAAGCAGAGAGCCAAATCAT
This sequence comes from Pan paniscus, assembly GCF_029289425.2. Lineage (NCBI taxonomy): Eukaryota > Metazoa > Chordata > Mammalia > Primates > Hominidae > Pan > Pan paniscus. Next base: position 105,294,029 of record NC_073258.2, read on the forward strand.
GAATGAATTCCCATTCACAATCATTACAAAGAGAATAAAATACCTAGGAATACAGCTAACAAGTGATGTGAAGGACCTCTTCAAGGATAACTACAAACAACTGCTCAAGAAAATAAGAGAGAACACAAAAAAATGGAAAAACATTCCATCCTCATGGATAGGAAGAATCAATATCATGAAAATTGATATACTGCCTAAAGTAATTTATAGATTCAATGCTACTCCCATCAAACTATCATTGACATTCTTCACAGAGTTACAAAAAACTATTTTAAATTGCATATGGAATCAAAGAAGACCCCATATAGAGAAGAGCATCTTAAACAAAAAGAACAAAGCTGGAGGCATCACGCTACCTGACTTCAAAATGTACTACAAGGCTACAGTAACCAAAATAGCATGGTACTGGTACCAATACAGACATATAGACCAATGGAGCAGAACAGAGACCTCAGAAATAACACCACACATCTACAACCATCTGATGTTCGACAAACCTGACAAAAATAAGCAATGGGGAAAGGATCTCCTATTCAGTAAATGGTGCTGGGAAAACTGGCTAGCCATATGCGGAAAATGGAAGCTGGTCCCCTTCCTTACACTTTATACGAAAATTAACTCAAGATGGATTAAAGACTTAAATGTAAAACCCAAAACCATAAAAACCCTGGAAGAACACCTAGGCAATACCATTCAGGACATAGGCATGTGCAAAGACTTCATGACAAAAATGCCCAAATCAATTGAAACAAAAGCCAAAATTGACAAATGGGATCTAGTTAAACTAAAGAGCTTCTGCACAGCAAAAGAAACTACCATCAGAGTGAACAGGCAACATACAGAATGGGAGAAAAGCTTTGCAGACTACCCATCTGACAAAGGTCTAATATCCAGAATTTACAAGAAACTTAAACATAAAACAAGAAAAAACAACCCCATCAAAAAGTGGTCAAAGGATATGAACAGACACTTCTCAAAAGAAGACATTTACATGGCCAGTAAACATATGAAAAAAAGCTCAACATCACCGATCATCAGAGAAATGCAAATCAAAACTGCAATTAGATACCATCTCACACCAGTCAGAATGGTGATTGTTACAAAGTCAGGAAACAATAGATGGTGGCGAGGCTGTGGAGAAATAGGAATGCTTTTACACTGTTGGTGGGAATGTAAATTAGTTCAACCATTAAGCAAGACAGTATGGTGATTCCTCAAGGATCTAGAACCAGAAATGCCATTTGACCCAGCAAGCCCATTACTAGGTATATACCCAAGGAATATAAGTAATTCTACTATAAAGATACATGCACACGTATGTTTATGGCAGCACTATTTACAATTGCAAGACTTGGAACCAACCCAAATGCCCATCAGTGATAGACTGGATAAAGAAAATGTGGTACATATGCACCATGGAATACTATGCAGCCATGAAAAGAAATGAGATCATGTCCTTTGCAGGGACATGGATGAAGCTGGAAGCTATCATCCTCAGCAAACTAACACAGAAACAGAAAACCAAACACCGCATGTTCTCATTCATAAATGGGAGTTGAACATTGAGAACACATGGACACAGAGAGGGGAACAACACACACCAAGGCCTGCTGGGGAGTGAGGGTTGGGAGAGGGAAATTAGAGGATGGATCAATAGGTGCAGCAAACCACCATGGCACACGTATACCTATGTAACAAACCTGCATGTTCCCCCCTCTTTTTTTTAGAAGAAATAAAAAAAATAGAGATGTCACTTTGCCCCCTCCTAGTAATTCAATAATCATTTCCAAAATATTTTCAACACTTTCAAATTTTATGTTGATAAAATCTTTCATTTTCTTTCCTTTAAATGTCATGGCTACTACCCCATTTCATACTCTACGAACTACTGCATAAAGTCAAGTAAGTTGCACATCGCACACTTTCAAGGGTTCCATTCACATAGAATAGGATTTGAATAGTGTTCCTTAATGTTTTGTACTGCAAAACCTGCAGAAATGCATGCAGCTTCCTTGTAAGGCCTTACCACCTGAACCACTGATGCAGGCTCATACACCACTCTTTGAACTTGTAATCTTCTATTTGAACTAAACCACACTGCCAACGATCTGTCTTAAAGTTTAGTCCCAATCATACCTTTGTTCTACTTGAAAGTCTTCAATGTCTTTACCGTATCTGAAGACATCAACTTCGTAATGTTGTAATAAAGGACTTTGTCTAAATGCCCCCAACTTCCATTCAAACAACCAAAAATGGATCTTGTGCGCTTCTGAAGCACAGTTACCTTTTGGAATATCGGCATTAATTGAATAAGGACAGTTTGCTATTTGAGATACAAGCTGGTTTTGCTATTTCACATACAAATTGGAGCTAATTTAAATACAAAGGGACTATTTCAGCTATCTAAGGAAGAGTAAAAAGAAACACACATCACAAAATAAAAACAAAAAGTGAAACAAATCTCATAAAGTTTGGGAACCAATTCACCTCTTCTGCATTCCAGTACCTAGGATTCAGGAGGTTTACCTCTAGCTGTTTTCTCTGGACTCAGCTCCCAGCAGCTCCCAGTATCCATGCATCTCAGTTGAAAATACAAACTCTGAAGAGCCTGAATGGTCTAGCTTACATCAACCTCCACCTCAGCTATGGGGAGTGGGCCAGAGCACCAAAGTGCACAGATAGGGACTCACCCATGTGCTTTGGGGCAGTTCCTGCAGGAGCAATAATTAAAGGTTTTATTAATACTAATTCTTCCATGAGGCATCTCTCCTTCATTGAATCAGTGACTGTTATAATCCATTCTAGGGCCATCTTACAGTGATTTCCTTTATTGAAACACCCCTTGATCATCTTAAGAAAGTGTGACCCTGTTTCCTCTGAATTCCATAGAAGATGTATGTATTTTGTCAAACATTATATTTATTTATTTTTATATATCATATCTGTGTTGACAGTGCACAGCCCCACCAACTCATTAACTCTTTCAGGTAAGTTTTATTGTCTCACTTGTCTTTGTATATCATCCCATTCATTTAGCATGTACAGCAATATCTACCTTAGAGTCAGTTCTCAGTAAATAATTGTTAGAGTGAAATGAATTTAAAGTAAGATATCTTAAGTTGTTGTATCCTAAGTCTCTTCAAATTACAGAAGAAGAAATCCAACCTGGTTTTGAAGATCATTCTCTTCCACTCTACTCTGCACTCTTCTTCCTTCCCTGACTGTCCCCCAACTCCAAACACCTTTTATAAAGTTCCGTGATGCTGCCTCAGAAAATATTCTAGAGACAAACAGTATCTCCATCAGGCATCCCTTAACTTGTCAGTCTGGATTTTCTTCTTAAGTACATTCCCCCAACACTTTCAACCAAATATAATTCAGAGTACATTCCATCTAAATTATTGATGCCTAGATTCTGAGATGTAACATTTTGAATTAAAACCAGCCACTTAATTACACTGCTTGATGCCTGATTATCCAAGACACTGATTTGTATTTCTGTGGGAGTGATCATTTTTGGAAGCCTGAGGTGCAATATTTCTATCTGCTGTCTCTGTCTTATGGGTAGATTTACATATTGGACTAAACACAGTTCTCATTTTGATGAGATTTAAATTAATTATACCTACTAAAGGCTTATTTCAAAATGCCCAGTTGCATGGTCTGCTGGAAGAATTGTCACTAAGTTTTCTAAGTTCAACTTAGGTGACAAAAAAAAAAAAAAAACAAAGAACGAAACCTGAGTGTTTTTAAAACACAAATTTTTTGTTGTAACCCAATAAAATTTGCCACAGAATGAGACATGTATAGTTAATTAAATGCATTACTGAGATTGGACTGCATGATAATTGCATAAAAAGAGTAAGCATTTCATGTTAGTTATTATAAATAATATAATTTTCCAAACTAAATGTATTTGAGATTGGCTTAAAGCAAAGAAACAATTTAAGTCACACTAAGAATAGTTGTGGTTATCACCACATTGTTGTGTTCCTAATTTAAATACAGGACAAAATGCCAAGGAAAAAAGGGGATGATATGTCCCATAAAACAGCTTGTAATATGTCAGTCCTCATGTTAAAGAGCTTTGGAAATGGATCTGGTAGCAGAATTGAGCTGCCAAGACATAGCTTTTAACTGTTTTACTCTTGTGGCAAAAAATGCCCAGTAAATTATTGCTATGTATTAGTGTTGCCATTAAGTTGTTGTTAAAATGCACATGTATGTGCTGAATTAGGATCAAGTGCTCTGGCAAGTAGTGCATTCTCTATACGTAGTAGATTTTTTTCATTAAGTGTTTTGACATTAAATGAATGCCATCTGTAAACATCATGGAAACCTGGAGTTACTATGGAAACATGATGGGGGAGACCTCAGGGGAGAACCCCCACAAATACTAGCTGTGAGATTTTCTTCCTTAGTTCTCTCCTGATTTACCCAGCTTCTTGGGATTAGTTTGTCATTAATGTCCTGACAGTGAAATTTCCAAAGTGCTTTGAAGGGCTTACTTTTCTATCACTACCCCAGCTATTTAAAATCGAGTAAACACCATCAGGCTCCATTCACTTACGCAAGGACTCGTGATTCTAATTGCCATTCCCTAAGTATTATATATTGTTTGCACAAAATAGCATTGCTTTGCCTTCAGATAATCAGTTCAATGACAGCTGCAATGAGTACTCCTCCTACTATTCAGCATCAGGTGCATCTTCATAGCTTTCCTGTCTTCCTTTTGTGAGTGATAATTATCTCAGTCTTTTGATCTTAATATTTATGCTGAAACATCTGTATTCCATACACTATGATGGCAGAAGGCACCTGGATTTCTTCTGTTAGGCTTATATTGCTGGCTTTCTTCTGCTTTACTACCTTTTCCTCTTCAATATAACAACTAAAGGAATAAGGCCATTAGCCGTCTTCTTTGTACATTTTAGGGCAGTGCTGGTGAGGTAATAGATGAACTTCAGCATTTCAGTGGCTTGATAAAATAGACATTTATTTCTCACTCATGTAAAGTTCAAAGTGAGAGATCCTGATTGGTAGAGGCTCTCATCCAAGCAATGATGCAGAAATCCAAGTTTTTCCATTTTGTGACTCTGTTAACTTCAATATGTGGCTTCCAAGATTGCAGCAGTTGTCTGTATTTCAGTCAGCCAAAAGAGAAAGAGATGTGAAGAAGCATGTATGGGAGATTTTCATGAGCCACCCTACAAGTGAGACACATTGACTCTGCTTGCCTTCTATTCACTAAAATTTGGTCACATGACTCCGTTTACCTATAAGGGAGAGTGGAAATTAGTAGCCCCCTATGTACCCCAAAATAAGAGGAAGAAAGTTTGATGAACAGCTAATCAGTCTTACTTTACTATGTGAAAGTTGCATTAAGGCATTTAGTTGATTAAGGGTATATTTTAGTAAATTAGTCTTTTGGTTCATTTAATACAGCTTTTACTGTGCTGGTTAATGACTACAAATAGTTTGGAATATATTGGATCTTCAAGCTGTACTAAAATTTAGAGGAGAAGTAAAGCATGAACCCCACAACAATTTAGGAGAGAGCACGTAGAGGAGTAACGAGGGAGGAAGGCACTGACAGCAGGATCAGTGAATGGTCAATGCCATTTTGTAAAAGGCCGATGGGGATGAAGCCCTTAGGGATGGCTTTGGTTGCCAAATGGCAGAAATAGTGTCTCTGTCATGAGTCTTTTGTTTGTGAGTACAGGGTTCTCTATGATCTAGGCAAAGCGAAATGTACTGACAGAATACAGATATAGCTCATTGAATTATTCTTTTATTTTTATTCTCTTTCTTCTTACTCTCTACACCTAAACTAACTTGGCTTTTCTGTGTATATGGTATCAGATTGCTGCCCTAGCAGTAAAACTACTGTAGGACATCCAAATTAGTGAGTAAAATTGCAGTCTTTACTGCCAATTGATTGGCCAAATATAGCTAAATATCTTGGTTCAATCCATAGTAGCCAGGAGGTCAGAATCAGTTTATTCCTTCACTCATTCAAGTTGTACTGAGCACATTCTATGCACTAGACACTATTGTATAAACTTAACATAAACGTGGTTTTAGGGCCCAGGTGTGTGTGTATGTGTCTATTAATAAAAGGGGGATATTGGTTGAGCAGACACACCAAGGGTTAAAACTTACAGTTTGATTGTCCAATACTTACGGTGTATATATGTGTATGTGTTTTTAATTTTGTAGGCCAATGTTTAAAAATATGAAAAAATAGCATCTATATTTTAAAAATCAATTAAAAAATAATTTTCCTGTGTCTCTAGGCATAAAATGGACAAATAGGAATAGAGGATGAACTTAAGGATTAAAGCTTATTAAACAAATTTGACAAAAGATAATGTCTTACATTTCTTTTAAATTAATGTAGTTATGGGCATTTCTTTTGTGATTTCATGTTACTGAAAAAGGATTTGTTTTATGACATGCCATCAGCTGTTACCAATCAAAAGCTGTGATATAAAATGGAAAAAAACTCACACATGTACATGTGTAAATATATATGTATGTGTAGATGTATAGATACATAATATGTGTGTATATATATATATATGCGTGGATGAATGTATGTGTGTGTGTGTGTATAAATAATTGTGGAAAAGTTTGAGAATCTTTATCCAGGTATGATCCTAAATCAGGATAGAAATGGGAATGCCCTTTGCAATAAAAAAAATAGTGCAGTATTTCTGGACAGGACATGAATTATTTTATAAAGCATATAAGTTTATTGTTTCTATAATAAGTAGTATGAAAATTAAGACTAGGTATGTCTTCTTTACTAAAGCCTGCAAATGACAGATAGAGAATAAGATAGTACCAGGAGTGTGGACTCTGCAAACCAACTGTGGAACATGACCCTGACATCTTTGTAGTTAGAAAACCAGTCTGCTTGAAATTATTTTTCAATCATTAGCTTCTTTATTCTTATTAAAGCATTTCCTTCATATATATGTGTGTATGTCTGTGTGTGTATATCTATTATGTGTGTGTGTGTGTGTGTATTTTCCCCCAGAAGGTTGGCTTGAACCATCAACTAAAACATGTATATTTTATTTAGTTAAATATATATATGATATACATATATAACTAAAATATACATACATATTTAAATAAATATATTTATATTTTTATGTGTATATATGTTTATTATATATAACTAAAACAATATCTACATTATATATACATAATATATACATATATACAAATATACATATGATATACATATATAACTAAAATACAATATATACATCACATATACTTAACTAAATATATAAACATATTTAGTTAAATATATACATTCATTAAATATATATTGTGTATATATATTATGTTTTAGTTATATATGTATGTCATATATATGTATATCATGTATACATTTCCCCCCAGAGGCTTGGATTGAACCAGTAACTAAAACAAATGGAGCAGCAAGCTGAGTTTATGAGAGCATGGGACTATTGTGTCCATCACAATGGGTCAGGTTCTGGCTTGTGGCCTCACAAATGTCAGAGTCACAGTGGTCAGGAGAGAAGCTTTGACAATTCAGTAAACCTACCATGATGATTAGAAAATAACCGTAGTAACAATAGCATCCATTTGGGCACACATGATGGATCAGACAGTGTAATAGAAACAGTTGACATATTTATTAAATGTAATCCCAATGTTAGCACTTAAAAATAACTATTTTTAATTTCATTTTGCATATGGTAAAACTAAATAACAGAGAAGTAAAAAATAATGCCTAAAACATTGCCTTAAATATATCTAAGCCTGAGCTGTCTAATATGGTAGCCATTAGCCACATGTGACTATTTTTTTCAGTGGAGATGGTGGATTATTTATTTATGGTAAAAACTCTTATCCTGAAATTACCCTTTTAATGAATTTTCAAGTGCACAATACAGTACTTTTGACTATAGGTACTATGCTGTGTAGAAGATCTCTGAAACTAATTCATCTTTTTTTTTTTTTTTTTTTTTGAGACCGAGTCGCGCTCTGTTGCCCAGGCTGGAGTGCAGTGGCGCGATCTCTGCTCACTGCAAGCTCCGCCTCCCGGGTTCATGCTATTCTCCTGCCTCAGCCTCCCGAGTAGCTGGGACTACAGGCACCCGCCACCACGCCCGGCTAATTCTTTCGTAGTTTTAGTAGAGACGGTGTTTCACCATGTTAGCCAGGATGGTCTCGATCTCCTGACCTCGTGATCCGCCCGTCTCGGCCTCCCAAAGTGCTGGGATTACAGGCTTGAGCCACCGCACCCGGCCACTAATTCATCTTTTATAAGTGAAACTTTACACCAATTGAACAACAATTTGTCCACTTGTGACTATAAAAAATAAAAATTAATTACAATTAAATAAAGGTAAAAGTTTTGACCCTCAGTCATACCATTTACATTTCCAGTGCTTAATGGTCACATGTGGCTAGTGGCTGTCATGTTGATCAACACAGATATAGAACATTTCTATCATTTCAGAAAATTCAACTCTGTGCTGAAATTGTCAATTATAGAAAAGCCTAGGCTCAAACCCATGTTGTCACAAGGGCTGTGCCCTTTTTCAGTAATACACGAATAATACTTATATTGATTCAATTTAGGTATTTTACTTATTTACTTATTTATTTATTTTCTCTTTTAAGAGACAGGGTCTCACTCTGTTGCCTAGGCTGCAGTGCAGTGGTGATGCCTCACGTTAGCTTTGGCCTTATGAGCTCAAGGGATCCTCCTGCCTCAGCCTCCCAAGTAGCTGGGACTAACAGGCATGTGCCAACACAGCCAGCTAATTTTTTAAAATTATTTTGTAGAAACAGGGTTTTGCTATGTTGCCCAGGCTGGTCTCAAACTCCTGAGCTTGAACAATCCTGTTGCTTCTGCCTCCCACAATGTTAGGATTACAGGTGTGAGCCACCGTGCCCGGCCTCAGTTTCGAAAGTTTAATTCCCAAAGTATCGGTCTATTTAATCATCATGTTCTATTTCTTTAGAAACTAAAAAACATAAAAATAGATTTAATTATTTTAGTGTTTATTTGATCGTGAATCATTTCTAATTATGAAGTTATTAGTTTTTCCTATATTCATCGTTAAAGGGTTAATTAGACTGTGATTTACCTACAAAACACTTATGACCAAAATATTCACAGAGTGCTTATCAAAATCATTCCTGCATTCTTCAAATATTTATGTGCAGACTTTTCTGTGTCTTGAGGGTATAGTGCTGCCCCAAACAGACAAAAACCCCTGCCTTTAAGAACTTTCATTCTACTGAGGAGACAGACAAGTGTATTTTACATATATATATATCATATTAGAAATTGATATAATAACATTTATTTAGAAATAAAAGAAAGAGGTATAGTGAAGGTTGCAATTTCAAATATGTGTTAGATATTACAGAGAGGATGACATCCGAGTATTGATGTAATATAGCTGATGAGAATTTGGGGGAGGAATGGTCATGTCTTGCAGACAAGGATAAAGACTCTGAGGTGAGGTGTAAGTGTGCCCAGTGAGTTGTAGGATGGCAAGAGAGGCTGGAGCCTTGGATAAGAAGGGAAGAGGAGTAAAAAATAAAGTTGGCGAATAAGGGGAGGAGGGAAATTTGGGCAAATATCTTGGGTGATGTGGGTTGTTTAAAATATTTGTCTTTTACTCTAAGAGATGAGGAGGCAGAGGTATCAGAAGGAGATCATTGCAGAGATGGAAAGTAATACGAATCAAGCATTTTATTAAAAGTACATATTTTTGACAAATACCTAGAGTCCTCGTAAGTGAATCATATAGTCTTCATATGGCCATATACCTTTATTTAGATTTAACAACTCTTCTTTAGACATCCATTATATTTAAAACAACCTATTACAATTTTACTCAAATAAACAAGCACTAGTTAAGAGCACTAGTAATCCTCATTTGGCAGATAGCCTTGTATGTACTTCTAAAACAGATTTTATCAAATGCTTCCCAAAAACTTTAATCAGTTGGAAGATGATTCAGCCCTTTTCCCTTGGTTTTACTTCTTTTGCCTATCTGATTAGTACAGATAGTGCCAGACTTACAATTTTGTGACTTTACAATGGTGCAAAAGTGATATGCATTTAGTAGAAACTGTATTTGAATACACATAAATCCATTCAATTTTCACTTTCAGTATATAGCATTTAGTAAGTTACATGAGCTATTCAACACTTTATTATAAAACTGGCTTTTTTTTGGATGATCTTCCCAAGGATAGGGTAATGTAAATGTTCTGAGCACATATAAGGTAGGCTAGGCTAAGCTATGATACTCAGTGGGTTAGGCGTATTAGATGCATTTTTACCTAATGGTATTTTCAACTTAACACAGATTTATTGGGACGTAACACCATTGTAAGTCAAGGAGCATCTGTATTTGATTTAAGCCATAAACTAATGGATTTATTTATTTATTGTCTTACATTCTTATTCGTTTAACCAAACGCTTACTGCGTTACTATGTCAGCTCCCTCAGAAAAAAGTCATTCAGATGCACTTGCTTACTCCAAAAGTTTTCAATCTAATGATAAAAAATAAACAAACATGTAGAAACAAATAGTACTTAACAAAATTATTCACGATCTAATGGAAACATCTGTGAATGCCAAGCATGGTACTCGATGGTTCCACATATTATCTCAGGTAATTCAACTAGAGATAATGATTTTATTCACATTCTTGTTCTTTAAGAAATAAAAATAGATGGAGTAATTGTAAGTTCTGAGAGGTATTTCTTGATTTACTGTTTTTCTGTGTTCAAGCAAAAGTAATTTTTCCATGCAACTAAAAGACCCATACATTATCCTACTACTAATACTTAAGAATAGAGAAGAGACATTATCCTTTAAAACCATAGTTCTGCCTCCAGGCAAGCATCTGCAGGTGTTTTTCTGATGGAAAGTTACTGAAATCACTGCACGCCAGGGCGGTATGCCCAGTTATGCAAATTAACCTCCAATAACCTTGCAGATATATTTTGGTATTTTGGCTTTTGAAGCCTTTGCAGTTTATGTGACACTGCATCTATTCTCCAGATATAGAATTGTGTTCTTGAGTCTTTTTTTTCCTGTTCATACATTTAGTTCAACACATATTGTCTTTTATTGCTTCTTCTGGTATTCTGTTAGAAGAAATCATATACACATATGAAATCTACAGGCATTCTACTTAAACAAGTAGCAGCTGAATATTCTGTATGCCAGTATGGACTTTGTACTACTTGGAATATTTGGTTTGTTTAATAATGCATCTGGAGATTACCAGCTCTAGACCATTTCAAAATAGCTGTAACACTGGATTTACTCACCACCTTCAGGACAGATGAGTTTCCGAAGTCCTTTAACTGATTGTTAAATTGTTTATCTGCTTCTCATACAGGGTATAAGGGTATTAACAAGAAATGAGAATAATAGGGCACATCACCTAAACTCAGCTGACTTACAAACTAATTTATTTAAACTAGTCATCTAAAAACATTTTTTGATGTGAATATGGTAACTGATTTTTTAATGATTAATTCACTTAAAATTTGATCTAATTTTGAGTGGGTCATATTTTGTATCCACTTTTACATATGAATAATTACATGAATTCAATAATTAAAAATTTTTTTTTCCTCAAAGGTCTTCCTATTTATGTGTTTCAAACTATATTTTATATAATTGCAGTGCTATATGAACACTAGGGTTTACCAGTATTCTTGTGGAAATAGACTCCCTATAACGTCTTGAGACCTTTTGATTGAAACATAGCTTTAAAGAAGGGTCTGTATCAGTTAAGATAGTCTAGTTTATGCTATGATAATGATCCAATATTTCCATGTTTTAAGATAGACGCGTACTTTTCGCTCATGCTATGGGTATGCTGGAAGTCACTGGGGAATTCTGGTCCATGCTGTCCTCATCTGGGGACCTCGAGTAAGGGAAGGCTATCATCTGTATTTGTTGTTGATTACTCCTATACAGGAAGATAAATAATTGTGCTCCACCTCTTAAAGTACTCTGCCTGGAAGATGCATTTATCTTTGCACATGTTTCATTGGGTAAAACAAGTCACATGGCTATGCCTAACTTCCTGGGACAGGTAATTAATTATAGTTCTACCATGTTCCTAGAATGAAGAGAACCAGATATATACATGAGTGACTAGTATCAATGTCTACCACAGGTTATTAAAGATCAGAAAGAAAGAAAAAAGAGAAGAGGGGAGAGGAGAAGGAAGATGGAAAGGGAAAGAGATAAAAACAGAGAAAGGAGGGAGAGGGAGAAAAGGGATAAAGAGAGAAAAGGAAGGAAGGGAGGGAGGGAGGGAAGAAGGTAGGAGGGAAGGAGGTAGGGAGAGAGGGAAACCTGGCTTAAATACTTGAAAGGTGCATCTGTGTGTGCATGTCTCCTTTAATAGCAATACACATATATGTTGATTAACACATGCAACTTGTTAGGTGGCTAAAAAGGCTTCACAGAAGAGGTAACATTTTAGCATCATCTTTTTTTTTTCTTTGAGACAGCTCTGTTGCTCAGGCTAGAGAGTGCAGCCACATAATCACGATTCACTTTAGCCTCTGCTCTGGGGCCCAAATGATCCTCCAGCCTCAGCCTCCTGAATAGCTAGCTGGTTCCACAGACACATGCCACCACTCCAGCTACATTTCATTTTTTGCAGAGATGGGGTCTCACTATGTTGCCCAGGCTTGTCTTGAACTCCTGGCCTCAAGTGTTCTCTTACCTCTGCCTTCCAAATTGCTGGGATTACAGGTGAGAGCCACTGCACCTCACTACTGCGTGGTCTTGAAGTAGAGGAACAGGAATTTCTAGGCAGAAAAAGAGGTTAAAGGAATTCCAGGCAAGATACTATACTAGCATGACTAGAGATGTGGGACCAAGAAAGAAGAGGGTGATTTAAGAAGCTGGAGAAAATGTTTATTTATTTTATTTTATTTTTAAATCACTGGATGTGATAGCTTAGATTATTGGTCATCAAATATTTACTGCCCTGTCCTTCAGCTGTGAGACAAATACACATTTCTGCCTCATTGATTTATTTCAGGTTTAGCTATGTGACTTTCCTGGCTAATGGAATGCAGAATCGACAGGGTAGAAATTCTGAGCTTTGACTTTAAGAGGTGTCATGTGTTTCAGCTTGCCCCCGGCAGCATGTGACCTCCTACATGAAAAAATGTGCCTAGATCTGCTGTCTCTCGTGCTGAGCCCCAGAATGAGATATGTGAAGCAAAGCCAGCCCAGCTAAACAGCAGACCCACAGCAACCTTTAGACTTATGAAGGGGATAATACATGCTCATTATTATTTTACTTAATTTTGTGGTGTTTTCTTCATTATATAGCATTATTTTGTCCCTAGTTGACTACTACAGTAGGAAACATATAGTTTATATTTTTAAGATTTTTAAGGCGGAGTTGGGTAAATATGGTTTTCAACTCAATTAAGACCGTAAATAAGACTATTTTTTTTAAATGAGTAAAAAAGTTCTGTAATATCTTTTTACTTATATATAAGATAAATGTGTGAATGAGGAATGGGGAGAGGGCATAGATTTGACTTCTTGAAGAAAAAAAATCAGATGTGGTAGCTTTTTGTTTGTTGTTCTGCAAGCTTCTGCTGGATGTAATAACCAAGACAAGAAGGAACTTGCCTATGCTGGCTTTCTTTTTTCTGTCACCTCCATGGTCTTACCTAATCACCCTGAGTTATGGGGTTAACAGATTAGTGAAAGTTGAAATAATTCTCCATGCCTTAAATTAAGCCTTATCTGAATTACACATAGCATCAGTTTCTTACATGTGAATGTCACATTTCTCATTTTTTAAAACAAATTTTACTGGGCTTAATAGCTAGGTGATGGGTTTGTCTGTGCAACAAACCACTATGGCACACATTTACCTATGTAACAAACCTGCACCTCCTACATATGTGCCCTGGAACTTAAAGAAAAGTTGATTTAGAAACACCTGTAATATAATAGCTTAAAATAGCTAGGCTGTGGAGAAAAACAGAATTGCGTTTGAAATGACTCTACAACTTACTAGCTGTGTTGCTATATTAGTCTGTTCTCATGCTAATAAAGACATACCCAAGACTGGATAATTTATAAAGAAAAAGAGGTTTAATGGACTTAGTTTCACATGGCTCGGGAGGCCTTACAATCACGGCGGAAAGTGAGTGAAGAGCAAAGTCACATCTTACGTGACGTCAGGCAAGAGAGAGTGTGCGTGGGAACTACCCTTTATAAAACCATCAGATCTCATGAGACTTATTCACTATCACGAGAACAGCATGGGAAAACCTGCCCCCATAATTCAGTTACCTCCCACTGGGTCCCTCCCATGACACCTGGGGATAATGGGAGCTACAATTCAGGATGAGATTTGGGTGTGGACACAGCCAAACCATACCATTTGCCTTAGGTAAATTATTAAATTTATTTAAGCTTGAGTTTTGTCCTATAAAATAAGAGTAGAATATTATCTATCACATCTGATTGTTTTAAGCTAATGTATGTAAATGCATTTAGCACAATGCATAGTACAAAAGGAAGAGCAATGATGATGACAATGAAAATGGTTTTCTGTTGAACATTTTCATGAGAATTAGAAGACAGGAAAGGAAATACTTGCTTATGGTGTCATCTTACCTCCAAATTCTAAACTTTGTATTACTTGACTTTTGTTAAACTAAAGGGGAAAATGAAAAAGAAAAAGGGGAGAAAATATGAACAATTTGTTCATGTGACTTGTTACTCTTGAATAGCACACACAAAAAGAGGCTTCTAACCTGATTTAAACTATATTATTTTCAGTACACAATTGCATTTTTGGTAGAAGTACAGAAAGTAAAACTATTTTCAATAAATAATAGGAGGTTAGAATAATTGAAAACTTCCTGGTACAATGATCTTACTTAAAATAATGTTTCCCAGCATGCCCAAATTTGAATCAACTAGATAGAATATCTTTCACTGATTCATTAGGAACTCAAAGCCTAATTGTTTCCTGTTCTTTATCAACATAAATACCTCATCACATATTTCACTGGACAGACAGATTGTTGAAACTAGTGTTATACTTTTGTCTGGGCCCACACAGCAGTAAACTTTCTTCTTGTCAAATAGGCTATCATTTGGAAAATTACATGAGATACATCAGAGAACAAAATACTTAAAATCATGTAATTAGCTTTAGAAATGAGGACTTTGTGAGTGTAAATGGCAACATTTTGGCAGAATTTTAAAAAATCAGCCTTGATCATAGATTAAGGTACATTAACCGTGTACCTAGGTTAAAAGAAATTGAAGTTTTCCATTATCATTTCTTTTTGGATTTTGTTTCTTCTTCTTTCCTTTGCATTTTTTTTTTCAGCTTTGATAATGGCTCCTCTGGCCAATTCTGATAATGTAGGTCTTCAGGTTAATGTGTGTGTGTGTGTGTGTGTGTGTGTGCGCGTGCATGTGTGTGTGTGTACGTTATGCGACGTATGTTCAAAATGTACGAGTTGCTGTTCTGGCTGTCATACATAAGAATAAGGCATGTATCCCCAAAAGTTCTTCAGATCAAATGCAAGAAAATAACTTTATTTTTGAGACAGAGTCTGATGAGACAGGAGCTATAGTAGAGTAATCACAGCTTATTGCAGCCTCAAACTCTTAGGCCCAAGTAATCCTCCAGTCTTAGCCTCCATAGTAGTTAGAATGACATGCTGCAACCTGAGACCTTGTTAATTTTTATTTTTGTAGGGATGGAGTCTTGCTATGTTGAAAAGGTGGTCTCAAACTCCTGGAGTCAAGCAATCCTCCTGCCTAAGCCCCCCAAAGTGCTGGGAGTATAGGCATGAGCCATGGTGCCCAGCCTTCAAAATAACTTTTATTAGGCAAGGTTCTTTGTTGCAAGCACAACCTGCTTCTCATTGCCTTAAGCAATAAAAAGAATGTATAGAATCTGGCAATGAAGTGTCTCAAAAATAATGAATACTCAATTTGGGCATAACTAGTTAGAGTTAATGTTAGAACCAACAGAGATTGGCCCCTCTCTGCCTTTCAGGTCTAATCTCCTTTGTTCAGACTTCATTTCCACTTACTCTTGTGGCTTGATGGCTCCTGGCAGCTCCAAGCCTTTCTGTTAGAAATTCCAGATGTACTTATGTCTATATAAGGTATTTATATTTTTCATGTTCCTTTATGGCTCTAAATGCTTTTCCTAATCCCTAACATGCCCTTTCCTTTTTTCCGCTGATTACTGATTAACATTTATTCAAAAAGTAGTTCAGATTTCATCTCCTTCAGGAAGGCTTCTCTGATCAGCTCAGTCTGAATTTCTTAATCATGTGCTAATTACACCATCTTTTTTAGTTGCTTCTAGCACTTATTACATGATTGAAAGTGTCTGGCTTTTATGTTTATATTCTCATTGTAAAATATGACACCTATCAGAATGTAGATGCTCAATAAAAACATATTTTTCAAAATATTCCAATTTTTATCTTCATGAAAATAATCTATTTTTGTTAAAAGTAACTATTAAAAAATAAGGGGCCAAGTGCTGTGGCTCATGTCTGTAATCCTAGCACTTTGGGAGGCCAAGGAGGCTAGACTACCTGAGCTCAGGAGTTTGAGACCAGCGTTGGCAACATAGCAAAACCTTGCCTCAGTAAAAAAAATTGCCGGATGTGGTGACCTAAACCTGTTGTCCCAGCTACTTGGGAAGCTGAGGTGGGAGGATCGCTTGAGCTCGGGAGGTCAAGGCTTCGATGAACCATGATCATGCCACTGCACTTTAGCCTGGGTGACAGAGTGAGACCCTGATTCAGAAAATAAATAAATATATAAATAAATAAGATCTTTTTTATTTTCATATATATCACTTTCTTGATTAAATGTTAAATAAACATATTTATAATTTAATAATTTGTAAAATGCCTCTCCTACCCTTCTCTCTTTATATATCCCATACTCCATATCTATTTGCATTAGTCAGGCTGTGTAGGAGCATTAATTCATTTAAGCAGATTATTATATATCTATCTGGAGAAAAATAGTGATTTTTCTCTAAAATTGTATATCAGGTGAGATTTCTTAGAGAAGACCAATAGAAGAATCAATAATGAAAGACTATATTCTAATAGGTGCTAACTATTCTTTATATTATTATGAATAATAACTTATTCTTGGTCCTTATGTCCCTTTCTCCATCTTCTTTTTCTTTATTATTTTTTCCTCTTCTCCTTTTCTCTCCCTCATCTTTCTCCTTCTCTTCCTCACCCTCTTGCTATTTCTCCTTCAACATTATCGTCATCATCCTTCTCCTCCTCCTCCTCATCATCATCTACATGTGTATAGCTATTGGCTTCAAACCCAAGTGCCTAAACAGTCTAAGCCAGGAATATGAATGCATGAAGTCAACTGGTATAAGGTTATAGATGCTAAACTTTGGATAAGTTACTAAACAAAATTCCTCTTTAGCCACATTACATTGTAAAAATTAAAGCAAGCAAATAAAAAACAGAACAGCAAAACAAAAACAACAAACAGCCAAACAAATATACCAGAGTGCATTCTTCCCCATAGTTGCCAATTTGCTTGCTATCTTTGCTTTGCAGTCTACCATGGCCTCCAAGAATAGGTTAAAAAAACTACATGACCGAAAGTTGTGGACCTGACTACTGGTAACTTCTGTCTTACCAGAAGCAGTATAATAGAATGGGTCAAGAACAGTCACTGGGACCAGATATCATCAGTGTTGTCTCCTGCCCCCATTTATGTAACTTTGGTCAAATTACATGACACCTTGTGTGTCTGTTTCCTCATAGGGTCATGGTGATAATTTCATAGGTAATTAGTATAAAATGCTAGCTAGAACTGTGTCAGGTGTGGAGTAATATATGAGTCCAATTAAGCTTCAGTATCCTTAGCTATGCAATGAAGGAATGAACCTAAATGATGATTTCTAACATATATTTCTGTCTGGACCCTTTATGTCCCTAAGCATTTTTACTCACATTGGATCCAGTGATCCTAACAAAATTATTGCGAGAAAGACTGAAAGATATTAATAATCCCAGTAACAAATAAGGAAGTTGAGGCTCATAAAGGTTACAATTGTTTACCTGACGCTACTTGAGCAATATATATACAGTTGAATTCATATCTTTCTATAGTGGCGGCTGTGGTCTGTAACCGTCTCTCACCTTCAAGACCAAGACCTTCATTTGCTCAGTTACTGGAAATTTTGGCAGGTGACAGGTCTCAGCAGAGTCCTCCTCCAGAATGACCATCTGCTGAAGAGAGTCACCTCATCCAAAGCCCTGCTT
Organism: Pan paniscus; assembly: GCF_029289425.2. Taxonomy (NCBI): domain Eukaryota; kingdom Metazoa; phylum Chordata; class Mammalia; order Primates; family Hominidae; genus Pan; species Pan paniscus. The sequence goes on from NC_073258.2 coordinate 105,312,388, forward strand.
TCTTCCTTGGGCAGTGCACATCCAACATCTGGCCATAGTCGGGGTAGAGGTCCAGCCCTCTACCCTTAGTTTGAAAGGACTCTGCAGGGCCTTCTATAGCTTTCCATGGGTTCCTCTGAGGCCACTGCTGTGACTACATCTTGTTTGAACTCCTACTCCTGCTTCCTACTCTTTTTTTTTTTTTTTTACTGCCCCACAGGTGTCCAATCAGTAAACTTCCTGCATACAAATATCCACCTCAGAGCATCCTTCTTAAAGCATCTAACCTGTAACACTTTGGAAACCTTATAGGCCTCTTCTTGTAAGAATGAGGATGAGAAGGCACAAACATAAGCAGAGCAAAGCAGAAATCAGCTCATGTTTAATATTTTTATAGTGTCATCAAAGTAAAGACCCATTATAGGATTATAATTTTAAAGTTATATTTATAATCCAAAATATTTATAAAATTTAGTCATAAAAATAATAACTTTGACAGAAATAAGATAAATTGAAGTTCAATGAGTTTTAAGACTTTATATTTAAAATTGCTACATGTTGGTGTCTCCAGGTATTGCTTATACTGATTGTGTGTCAACTGCAATAGCTGGTATGTTTTGCTTTTGCTTAAATTAGTCTTGACACTTTGAATGCTTATACAAATCCTCAGAGTACTAGTTGTAACCTTGGGAAGAAAAATATCTATGCACGTTGCTAATCTACACAATGACTAGGAAAATCACTATTTATTACGAGAAGAAAGTAGACAATCAGTCAAACAATTTCTATTCTGTCTAGTCTAGATTTTGAATAAGCCCAGGAAAGGGGTATCACATTATTGCTAGCATTTTTGGCAGTTTAGGAGCATTTAAATTCAAAGGAATATAAAAGATTGAGGTAACTTAATTATTGCTTCTAAGGGGAAGCTTGATATTAATTATAATACCACCAAGAAAAATTTAATGATGTGAATTTAAATTAGTAAATACATTTTTATTTCAGTTTAGAGGCTGATTTTTAGAGTCTTCTTTGGATGCAAGGTTTAGCTTTTTTGAATCATTTAGACATTGTTTAAAAAAGCATGATGTGGCCGGGCACGGTGGCTCACGCCTGTAATCCCAGCACTTTGGGAAACCGAGGTGGGTGGATCACCTGAGGTCAGGAGTTTGAGACCAGCCTGGCCAGGTGGTGAAAGCCCATCTCTACTAAAAATACAAAAATCAGCAGGGCATGGTGGCAGGCGCCTGTAATCCCAGCTACTCGGGAGGCTGAGGCAGGAGAATCACTTGAACCTGGGAGGCGGAAGTTGCGGTGAGCCGAGATGGCACCATTGCACTCTAGCCTAGGGGACAAGAGTGAGACTTTGTATCAAAAAAAGAAAAAAAAAAAAAGAATTATCTGTGCCCTCCAATTTTGATGCTATTTTCTTACCTTTAGTATTTAGTTGAATATGTTGTCATGTTGACATTTATTTCTATGAAAAATGTATAGAGCCTGAAATAAATATCTAATACAAAGAATTATTCAAGGTGTATTAGTTTCCTAGGGCTACCATAATAAATACTACAGACTGTATGGCTTAAATAGCAGAAATGTATTTCCTCAAGTTCTGGAGGCTGGAAGTCCAAAAGCAAAGTATCAGCAGATTTGGTTTCTCCTGAGGTCTCTCTCCTTGTCTTGAATATGGCCACCTTGTCTTGCAAATTGCCACCTTGTCTCATTCTGACCTCACATTCTTGCTCATCAGTCCATTGTTTGTTGTCTATGTGCTAAACTCCTCTTCTCATAAGGACACCAGTCAGAGTGCATTAAGGAATAACCATATGACCTCATTTTACCTTAATTACCTGTTTAAAGACTGTTTTTCCAAATACAGTCACATCCTCAGATATTGGTGGTTAACACTTCAACATACAAATTTTGGAAAGAAAAAATTCATTTCATAAGAGATGGTAATGCCTATCTCAGCACCACATCAATTCATTGAACATGAATAATGAAAATGAAATGTTCTTGGTTTGATTTAGAGCTATAACATTCACTAAGTGATGCTCAACAGAAGTCAGAACCCTCAACTGCTCTGCCCTAATGGGTGTAAAACTTACATAATAACACCACAAAGAATACATTAATTAAATAAGAGAATGTTTAGGAAGTTTGCTGTGACTATAGAAATCTTCTGGAGGAAACAGACCTCAGCTAGGAACTAAAAGACAAGTAAAATGCAAATAGGTGAACAGGAGAAGAAAGGAAAGGACATTTCAGGAGAGTGAAATGATGTAACTAATGACATACATATAGACAAAGAGCATGGTATGATGAAGATACAGTGAATAAATCAGTCTGGCTAGAGTAGAAGGTCACTGAAGGTATTCTGCAGTGGAAAACTATATTAAGAAAATTAAACTGGCAACAAAGTGACGAATAGATTGCAGAGGGAGAGACTAGAGACCAATTAGAATGTTAATGCAATAAGTCAGACAAAGTGATATTGAACTCAGATAATGGTGTTGAAATTTAGAAGATGGTAAAGATGCAAGAGTTATTATGAAGGAAATGGTAAGCCAGCAATTGTTTTTGAGTATGAGAATTGCATGAGAATTTTCAGAATATCAATTTTGAAATGAATCTGCTTTTTCAGAGGGAAGAGAATGAATTTTCTTTTAGACATATGAAAGGGCCACAGATCACCTAAGTAGAAATATCCAGTATGCTGCTAGAAAATGGAAATGTAACATAGGAGGACATATAAAATGGAGATATATTTGTATAGGTGAAGTGTCCCATATTTTAAGTGTTGAGTGGGTAAGAGCTTATGGAAGATGTGGTTGATAAAGATGTAATATGAGACATTTACAACAAATTTAAGATCTCGAAACTTGCATAATATTATTGGATAACAAGATCCTGAATGTAATTCTACAGATATGGAAATAAAGACATAAAAATGACCAGTTAAATCAAAGAAGTCAAGAATTGCAAAGGGTCATTGATATAATATTGAAATTATCAACATGCTGCTTGCAAATATCAAGGCCAAACCCTAAATTCAACTTGGAAAATAGAGACGGATCCTGATAGCAAGTCAGGTAAAGGCAGCAATGTGTTTAAAAAAATGCCAACTAATATAGTTTTCTATTGATGAGATATAAATGTATTACAGATCAGTGGCCATTTTTGCTCTGTATCCTCACATGGCTCTAACAGTAGTGATACTTTTGAGATTATGACAACATACTTACTCTTTTAAATGATTAATTCTGGGAGTGTTTGTGTTTTCTCTTCCTATCTAGATTATAATCCTCTTTTGAGAAAGATGTTCATTTTATTTCTATAAAGAAACTACTGCAAATTTTGGCACATAGCACTTTTAAGCATAAACTTTCATAAATTTTAAATACTTGAAGACTATAACTAAGGCAATAGTTAATTTAACCTGATGTGCAAGCATGAACATATACATATATGTATACATAGTTCAATATAAATGTGTTTAGAATAATAGAATATTAGATAAAGGAGACAGCAAAGAGGTTATCTAAGCAGTTTATTTTGCACATAATTTAGCTAACTCATAGAAATTTAAATATATAATATATTTAAATGAATTAATATAATAAATAAAGCCGTTAGAATAATGCATGGCATGTAAGACATGTTCAATGTTCAGTATATATTGGCTATAGTTTATATTTTAAATTATTATCACATTCACATCCCCTTATGCACAAATACATGAGGGAAAATACCTGTAGAAGAAGCTCTTAACTATCAAACAGTCATAAATATTTTGGCCAAGTGTGGTCGAAACTTGCATAATATTACAGGCTCATGCCTGTAATCCTACCACTTTGAGAGGCTGAGGCAGGAGGATTGCTTGAGCCCAGGAGCTCAAGACTATCATGGGCAATATAGCGAGGCCCTAATTTTTTGTAGGGACAAAAAGTAAATAAATAAAGTTAGTCAGGCACTGCTGTATGTTCCTGTAGTCTCAGCTACTTGGGAGGCTGAGTCAGGAGGATCGTCTCAGCCTGAGAGATGGAGGTGGTATGACCCATGGCACTTCAGCCTGGGCAACAGAGTGTGATCCTGTCTCAAAATAAAATGAATTTAAAAGGCAATACATAAATGAATACATATTAATTGCCTATTTATAAGAACACTTTTAGTATTAGTAACAAATTGAAAGAATTTTGAAAATTCCGGTTCATGAAAATAGCAGGCTATTTTCTAAGCTAGCATTTCCTTTGTTTCAAACATGAAATAAAGAATTTGAGAATATCATACACTATAAAGTTTGGTAAATATCAAGAAGTGTGATTAGCATTATTTTTACTATGGTCTTCTTAAGTAGCATTATTTAGATGAATATTTGAGATTCATGTACCATTGGATAATTTCTGTTTTATTTATGACAGCATGTTTTCTATGATTTGCCACCCACAAAAGCAATGACTTCCTAAATATCCTACACGATACAAGGATCTAAATGTGGTGCCTGGAAAAGTGAGATCTTATGAGGAAGTGTACATGCCCCTAAGAGATTCTTCTTAAATAAATAGCTGATCCTAATCTGTTAGGAGCTGAGGCCTAGATTACTGTACACAGCCCTCAATGGCAAGGAGAGTTGATTTCAGGCGGCTGCCTGGTGTTTCTTCCTAGCTGGGCTCCTGTTCTTCAGCTTTATTCAGTGTACTCACAGTAGTCCAGTTATTGTACAGCAACAAATTGGGCATGCCACTTTGTATTCTATTGTAGATTTTTATCCTCAGATAAGCAAATTGATATCAGAAAAATATGACAAATTACCAAGTGATTGGATAACTGAAACTTATGAGCCCAATATTCCATTTTGTCATGAATATTCATATTAATCATATTATTCAAATATTCAAAGATTTTAATAGGAAGATTATTTGGAATTTTATGCTAAACTTAAGTTTGTACGAGTATCTCTTTTAGGGGATGGTATCATTGGATAACATCATATACCTCATATCTTACTGTTAGTAATCAAGCTGAACTGCATGCGAACTTGCCAGATACCTTTTTTGACTTGTTGCCAACCTTCAGTGAAAACAAGCAGGTTATGTAAGAGATCTAGTTCTGTTCAACCCATTTTATGCTGCACTTCTTAAGGACAGAACACTTAATGAAGGACAGCACACTTAATGAAGGACAGCTTGGTTATGGTTTCCAAAGTCAGTTGATAAACATTAGCCCATATAAGAGGTTATCTGCAATATGCTGCTGACCTTGATCCTGATGCATAGATAATACGATGACACATTTGGCTGAGCACCAGGTTAGCTACCAGCTAGCATCAGGGAATGCTACTACAGTCAAACATAAATATCAATAGCTGCAGCATTTAGCTTTCCTGTTTAATACATCATAGAAAAGAAACAGGAAAGAAGCAAGAGGCAACAGCAGTTACCTTGATACACATTGTGAATGTCCACTTTAATGTGTACAGGGAGATGAAATATATTTCACCCATGTCCTGCAGCTCACTACGCACTAGGTGGATGGACACTTCACGCAAACTTTAAAAATCTGCTCTACTGACCATTAGATTGTAAATCCTTTGGATCACAAAGAAATATAGCATTTGTTTGCATATGTACAGATACCACCCTATTCCTGATCAAAAATGAACTTCGGTTTCCTTTAGGAAAAATCATTCTTCCTAAAGATGATTATTTCTAAACATGATTCTTCCTAACAGGGAGTAAAAAAATCATTTTACAGTTTTGACTAGAGCATATTCGGGGGTAGGGAGTAAGCAATGGCAATTTTTAAACTTTCCTGAACATGAAATCCATATCTTCATTTTATAAAGTTTCTTCCTTACACTGATTTAATAATAATTGACTTTCAATATTAAGACAATATCACCAAAAATGAAGTAACAGACATAGCCATTAGACTGGGATTGACAGGAAGAGCCTTAATAATCCTTTTACTTTCACAGAATTTTACAAAGCAATTTCCAAAGTACCAAATCTTTTAGCCTTATGACTCTGTGAAGTGTTATTATACCCAATTATACAAATGACAACTGAGCCTCAGAAAGGTTACATTTAGGTAGCAGGTGGCAAAACCAAGCCAGGAAATTAGCATCCCCTGGAACACAGCATCCTCATACTCCTTCCCACATTTCTCTGCTAGGCAGGATGGGAGTTGAAAAAGTATGATTGCAAAAGTGGAAATTAGTTGCTGAATGTTATAACAAGATAATGTGAAGCTGGGGGATAGAATGGATCATATAACTTCTAGAATCATTAATAGTTAGAGAACCAAAGAATTTGTTTGAATAAAAGCACCAAGATAACACTAAATAATATAACAGGGTCTATATAAATAAAGAAATAGCCATTATTTCAATGCATTAATACCTGAGACTGGCATATTTATATGTATAGATTTCTTTATTTTTATTTTTATTTTTTTCTTTATTTTTATTTAAAAGATTGATCTTCTGAGGAATTCCTCCAAAGCCCCCCAATCAAAGGTTTTCATCATAATTGATGTGATGTGATCATCTTATGTGAAACATCATAAATAAACAAAAACATTAGAGGAAAATATATGTTTTGAGGGGTGGATTGTTTAGTGCTATAATTATTTGCTTTGGACCCTAGTCTTAGAGTTCTTAAAGGCCTCTAAGTGGAGCTTGCATGGAACAGACAAACAAAACATAGCATCCCCAGTGAGCAATTCCCCATATTTTCTCATCAAATCTTGTGCAAAATGCCATGTAGAGGGGATTTGCACATTCTTGCCACAATAGATCTGCCAGGACATTCCAGCTTCTGTCCAGTCACCAGGCAACAGACTTTGGAGCTGATGGTAATAGAAAAAGAAAATATAATTAAAACAGATTGTTGTCCTCAGAGTGATTTCATTTAACTTAAACTTATTTTTATTTAACAAACATTCTTATGCTTGTCATTTCTGGTGAGAACATGAGCTCCCTACTGGTATAGTCTAAAAGTATTCTCTAATTTTTTAGTCAGAATGTAATTGTCTAATTTTTCAAGCATGTATTATATGCTGCAAACTTATATAAGCATTTTGCATCTACTTTCCCAATTCTTTTTTAAAATTTTACTTTTCCATAAGTTATTGGGGTACAGGTGGTATTTGGTTGCATGAGTAAGTTCTTTAGTGGAGATTTGTGAGAACCTGGTGCACCCATCACCCGAGCAGTATACACTGCACCATATTGTTGTCTTTTACCCCTTGCCCCTTCCCACTCTTCCCCCCAAGTCTTCAAAGTCCATTGTATCATTCTTATGCTTTTGCATCCTCATAGTTTAGCTCCCACATATCAGTGAGAACATATGATGTTTGGTTTTCCATTCCTGAGTTACTTCACTTAGAATAATAGTCTCTAGTCTTATCCAGGCCATTGCAAATGCTGTTAATTCATTCCTTTTTATGGCTGAGTAGTATTCCATTGTGTGTGTGTGTGTATATACATATATACACACATATATACACACATATATATGAATATCAGAGTTTCTTTATCCTAATTTCTTATTCAGAATAAGCAACTGAAGTCCCTCTCTCTGTGACTTTGAGGGTAGAGATAGGACTTCTGTATTTTTGTCTCTTAATGTGGGCTAAAATAGGTCTCCCCTACGTTCGTATTTTGAAGTCCTAACCCCGAGTACCTCCGAATGTGACTAGATTGGAGATAGGGCTTTTAAAGGGATGATTAAACTAAAATGAAGCTATTATGGTGGCCCCTAATCTAATCTGACTGGTGTCTTTATAAGAAGAGGAAATTAAACCAACAAAAAGTCATCAGGCATATACATCTACAGAGGGCTGGGTATGGAAAAGGCAGCAAGAGGGCGGCCATCTGCAAGCCAGGGACGGAGACTTGGAACAGATCCTTCCCTGAGGAACCTGAGAAGAAACCATCCCTGCCAGCAACTTGACCTTGGACTTTTAACCTTCAGGACTGTCAGAAAATAAATTTCTGTTATTTAAGCCGGCCAGTCTCTCGTACTTTATTATGGCGGCCCTAGTTAACTAATAATTCTCCAGCACCCAATATAGTGCCTGGCAGGTTGTTGCTGTTTCATTGCTATTGATGAATGAATTTATTCATGCAGGAAACTGCCTCTTCTTGTTCCAAAGCAAAACATCTGAGCAAAATCCTGTATAGCCTCCTTTCTTTTTCTCTTGCCCCAGGACAATCTGATTGAGTGTAAGAAGTAGTTGGGAGCAGAGCATGTACATGTGGGTACTGGTATTGACAACTGTTCTTTGCCATTTACATTACAGATTTCATAGAAAAATTTTATTTACAGATATTATTTTCCCCTTGAAGTGTTTTTGGTGTGATAACCACACGAGAAAAAAAAAGTACAGAGATTGCAAAAACAAATGAAAACATACAAGCATAATAATTTTTCCCTTCTGTGGTTTTGTTTTTCCATTTTGTGTCTCATAACTTGGAAAGGGCTTTGGGATTAAAAAAAGAGCTTTGGCTCTCAAACGTGTTCCTCAGAAAAAAATAGTTGCAGTTTTCACCTTTAGGTTCCATGGCATGCTCCCAGGAGAAAGCATTTTGCATCCTGTAATCTCTTGATGTAGTTTATAGAGAATGAAGACTCCTATCTGGCATCCAGTATAACTAATTATTCTACTCACTAAAGAAAATTAGCAGCTTGACATTTTAAATGATGACCTGGAATTTATATTTTGTGGACCACATTGATCTTTGAGACAAACTGGTGAGGGTTTTATAAATTTGCAAAACATAATTATCCAATTATATTTTATTGTGAGCATGATTATTTCTGGCAATTGTGACAGAAGGAACAAAGGCTAGGCATGAACATACAATTGCATTCCTTTTTTAGGACTTTGGCTACAAATGCTACTTACAGTCTGTTAAGATCTTACATTCATTCTGCAAACTTTTCCCTATATCAGAGAAAAAGAGATCTTTTATTTCATGTTCAGGAAAGTCAAAGCTCAAATTCAGATAAAAATGAAGTTAAGTGCTAAATTCTCCCTTGGAACAGTGGGTGGATTGTATGGTTTGCAATTATCATATCAAGCCTTTCATTAGAATATAAGTCTTCAACACATAATACATTGTCAAAACATTTATGCCTTTGTCTTTGTCTATTATATTGAAAGGTAATTCTCCTGTATGGCATGGTCTAGCACAAGACAGTATTATTTTGAATGTAAAAATAATATAGAGTGTTGGGGTGCTATGTATTTCTAACATTATAATTATTATGGTGATTATATTACCTAATTAAAACTTTTCTTTTTTATTGATAAAGAATTAAATATTGGAAAAGAATTAAGTTTTACTAAATGCACTCAGTGAAGATTTTGGTAGAACAGAAAAATCAACTCATGAGCCAGTGTTAGTAAACATTTTTGTGCCTCTTAAAACCTCTTGCACTTCAATAGTTATAATTATTATTGAAAGTCCTTGAGGAACTCTTTCAACAATTGCACAATTACAATTTGCAGATTCAGCTTTGAGTGTGAACTATGAGTTTATTAACTTTCATTGATTCTGTTTTTGCAGTGTCTACCATATCTATCTTTTCCTGTTCCACTATAACCACATTGGTTCAGATACCTATCTTCTTCCTGAATTGCTATAAAAATCTTCATCTTTCTAACTCTGTTCTATTTGAATAATATATCCTTCATAAAGATACCAGATTGATCTTACAAAAATATTGTCATCATCAAAAAATATAAACTCATTCCACAGTGGGAAAAGTTTAATATATAGCTTCATGGCAAAATGGAATCATATTTTCTTCAACCAAGTCTATTCACTTATCTTTTCCATGAGTAATTGCTCTCATAATTACTTTCTATGGCTACAAACTACAAAAATGTTTAAGTAAAGGAACTAATTATTTTTTATGAAACCTGATAGTAATTGAGAAGAAAACACTCTTACTGGCAAGCACATTGCATTCAAGACTCTCCCCTAAGTCACTCTTAACTACTCCAATTGTATTACGTGTCCCCAGATCGCTAGTTGAGTATATGCTGCCACCACCACACTTTATCTCATCTAAATGTGAACAAATACCCTTCCGTTAAAGTAACCAGAGGAAGTGGATGATTTAAACAAAACTGGATTAGTAAGTTTAAGAATAAATACAAAGCATAAAACCAAGTTACACATAGAAATCAGAATATTTACCCAAATTAAAATTAAGGTAGGAACTTTCTGGGCTTAAAACCTTTCTGCTTAGCAATGTCTCATCTGTTTCTAATTCTAGACTCAGGTCTTCAAATAAGATGGAGAAGCTGTAGGTTTGCACTCTTCCTGTAATCAATGACAGTTTCAACCTCTTCAGAGCCCAATTTGTCGACTTCTATACATGTGTGAAGTCACAGGTTATTCTCTCCAAAATCATGAATTGAACTACACTTCAGCTTCCCTGGCCTTGTCAGTGTACTCAGCTATAGGGTCTGTGTCCTAAATAAGAAATAAAATGTTTATACATGGCCGCAGCACTTAGGGGTAGATAGCAGAAGTCTCAATTTTGGGTTCTTCATTGTATTCATGCCCTTTCATGGATAGCTTTGCAATTCCCCACCTCTAGCTCTGATTCTAGGCTCTGACTGGAGGCTTGCATTGGGATGTTAGCAAACGTGATACAATCGGAAGACAGGAAAGTGCATATAAAATTGAGCTTCCTCTCTCTCTTGCACCCCTCTTACCTCTGTGAAAACTTTTCTGGGCTGTCCTTCTGGAAGATGAGAGACACAGAGAGCAAATCCAGTTACCCTATTTGCCCTGGTTGACCTTGAGATATTTGAGTGAGTTTATCTGAGGTCAGCCAGGTTCCCTATCTGATCAGCCCAGTGTGTGCCATCCATGTTGATGTTGTGTGTCACACTGAGTTTTATGAAGGTTACACAGCATTACTGTGCAACAGATAGCTCATATGCGCCTCTCCCACTTTATCTATACTTCAAATCAGTCCGTAATAATTCTTTAAACGTATATGTTAAAGCAGGAGTGTCCAATCTTTTGACTTCCCTGGGCTACATTGAAATAATTGTCTTGAGCCACACATAAAATATACTAACACTAGCAAGAGCTCATGAGCTAAAAAAAATTGCAAAAAAGTCTCATAATGGTTTAAGAAAGTTCAGGAATTTGTATTGGACTGCATTCAAAGCTGTCCTGGGCTGCATGTGGCCCATGGGCCGTGGGTTGGACAAGTGTTAAAGGCTACACAATCATCAAATGTATGGATTAGCTAAATTTGAGCATTTTTGTGGAAAGTAATGATTAAGGGCAAACCTTATATATTGTAAGATAACAGATACAAAGTAAAAACTACTTTGTCCATCAGTGAACCTTTTTAACGGCTAATTTTGCTCCAAGAGTTAGGGGAAACTAAAAGGAGATTCCATTTAAAGAAAGAATTTTCCTGAGTGATCAAGATACAAAGCACTTCATATTAATTATAGTGGAAGAAAGCTGTAAGGTAAATTTGACACAGTCTCTATCCTGTAAGAAGTAGCAGTCAGATGAATTTCAAATGTGTATGAAATTCATTTTCAAGATTTTCAGCTGTTTATGCACCTTTCAATCCTCACTCCTACTGCCTTGGTTCAGGATTCCATTATCTCATAAGTTGAAAGTGAAAACAGCCTCCCCCAATCCATCCTTCACTGTGCCAAAATGATCTTCATAAACCATAAATCTGACTAGTCAGATTCTTGGCACCAACTGGAAGTGGACAGCTGCAGCATTATAGCCTCAATCAGGAGTATTTTCGAAAGAGAGTGATGAGATGAAAAGAAACCCTCTCAGAGACAGAACTTCTAATAGTATATTTCATTATCCTCTGTCTCCACTGAGAAGTGTTTATATATATGAATCTATACTAGTTTAAGGGCAAAGGCTAATGGTTTGTTTAGATGGTCAAAAGTTTGAAAAGAACAGATTTGAAAGGTTGACAACAAGGAGGTCTGAGGAAGAGGTGTGCAGATGACCTCTTGAAATGCACAGAAAGCGTGGAAGTATTTTTGACCCAAGGTCCCTAAAGAGAAATAATTGCATGCAGAAAATACTCTTGATAATCAGTTGGACATGATGATATGTATGCAGATGTCATTCTCTTTCTTAGGCATCATCATGGCATAACATGAGAACTGGACATAGTTTTAAACATGTCATTTTCCTACAAAGGTTGACCTCACTGCTGCGAAGTGCCTAATCAAAACCAGTGAGTTAAAGTCCCTGAATGGTACCATTCCTTTATTTGGCAGGCACCTGGTAGCATGTTGATTGTATTAGACCCCTCAATCTTACCTCTTGGAACTGTGCATTCTGCATTTGGATTGCCTGTCCCTGTTTGAAATCTTCTGCCAGCACTGACATCTGTGCACTTACACAATGCCTGACTTGCCATCATGCTATCACTCAGAATATAGCTTCTGACTCAGGAACACATGTCCAATAGTAAAAGTAAATGGAAAATTACAACAATCAAAAGAAAAGAAAGGTTACCATAATGGTTAATTTTATGTGTCAACTTGCCTTCATTAAGGGATTTCCGGATGGCTGTTAAAACATTATTTCTGGGTGTGTCTGGGAGGATATTTCCAGAAGAGATTATCATGTGCATCAATAGACTGAGTAAAGAAGATTCACCCTTAGCAATGTGGGCAGGCATCATCCAATCCCTAGAGGGCTTCAGTGGAACAAAAAGGTGGAGGAACTGCAAACTTGCTCTCTTATCTGAAGCTGGGGCATCCATCCTCTCCTGCCACTGGACATCAGAGCTCCAGGTTCTTGGGCCTTTAGACTCTGAGGCTTCTTATATCAGTGATACTCCACATTCTTATTCTCAGGTCTTTCGCCTTGGGTGCTCAGGCCTTCAGACTCAAGACTGAATTATGACACCACTGATGTTCCTGGCTCTCCAGCATGCAGAAACCATGTAGTGAAACTTACTGGCCTCTATAATCACATGAGCCAGTTCCCAAAATAAATTTCTCTTTAATACCTGTGTATATCCTATTGATTCTGTTTCTCTGGAGAATCCTAACACAGTCACAAAGAATTCATGCCTCAGCGGAGTATAAGTTTGAATAAAGAATACTGACAAGCTGAGAAGCTTGTTGAAGCCCTAGGGGATATGAGATGAGTAAAGAAATGTGTTAATAAATTGTGGCCGGTTACCATTCTACAGAATTCAGTACAATAACAACTGCATAGAGTTTTATTGTTAGGAATATATATATATATATATACATATATATATGTATATATGTATATATATATGTCATTTAAATAAATTAATATACAAAAATATATAGCCTTTATGTTAGCCTTTGTATTATGGACTATACAGTTGGGATTATGACAGAATTAAAGGAGAAATTAACATCACCCAGAGACAAGATGGACACCATAATGGTTGGGACTTTAAGTATCATATTGCATATCATTAGGAGGCTGAGTGGTCAAAGCAGTGGACCGCGCCATTTGTTGTTTCCTCTCAGCACCAGCTCTACCCTTCTGTGTCAGCCTACTAATGCTGGGTCTAGCACTGCAAACTGCCTATCTTATCTCCTTTGCCAACTGGCTTCCTATTGTTAAATTCTGCCAGTAGGGGGTGGAAGAGGAAGGCTGGAAGGTAGGAATCTGCTGTACCAGCAATGTCCCAGCAAAAATACTCTGCCCTAGCAGGAGCTAGTCAGCTTCTTGCAGCCTCCAGCTTCTTTCCACATGTTAATGCCAGGTTCATTGTGCCCACTTAAAGATTCAGCAGCAGCTAGACTGCACCCTGTCCTCAGAGTCAGAGCTCAAATTCAAACACCCCTCCTCACATTGAATTTATGTAGTTGTATTAGTCCATTTTGCATTGCTATAAATAAGTACCTAAGACTGGTTAATTTATAAAGAGGTTTATTCGGCTTATGGTTCTGCAGTTTTACAAGAAGCATCTGCTCCTAGTGAGGCCTCAGGGAGCTCACAATCCTGGAGGAAGGTGAAGGGAGAACAGCATGTCACGTGGTGAGAGAGGGAGCAAGAGAGAGATGGGGGAGGGAAGCCCTAAACTCTTTTTAACAACTAGATCTCCATGAACTAACAGAGTGAGAACTCCTTACCACACTGCACCTCAGGCACCAGCTCTTTATGAGGGATCTGTCCCCATGATCTCAGCGCCTCCCGTCAGTCCCCTTCTCCAACACTAATCACATTTCAACATGAGATTTGGAGGGGACACACATCCAAATTAACCTCTTCTATATATTTCCAAAGTCATATGGATGGTAGCTGCTTCTTGTAGTTATTATCTCGGGATTGCATTAGTTATTATGCCTGAATTACTTTAGTGTTCCCAATTGCTCATTCAGCCTCCAACGCCTGTAAAACCAGTTCCCTTTATTATAGTCTCTATGTTGAAATATCTAGTGTGGTTTCTGTCTTCCTGACTGCTCAGTGACAAACATAGTCTCTCATAGATTTAAAATTGCAATAGCTTCATATTGCTCCTAGGGTAAGGTTCAAAACTCTCTGACTTGGCGTATAATGCTCTTCACATTTTTGCTTTTCTGACTTGCCTTCTACCACCTCCACCTATTACTCAAGTGATTCCCGCCAAATTGCCATTCCCAGGATGCTTCATCCTCTAATCCTTTTCATATGACATTTTCCCCACTTACTTTGTATGATGTATACTTTTTTTCCCAAGCAGCACAATCTTTTTTTATTTATCATCCTGTTTCACTTCATATACTCTTTTGATCTTTCAGGACTCGTGTCTCATACTCTAATGACTCTTCAAGGATCACGTTTTGAACACACAAACACAAATCTCTGAACGTACAGGAAGAAAGAGGGGAAGATATCACATACATACATCACAATCTCCAAGGCTGTATTAGCTGTCTTTGCTTGTTGCTGTTTTAGCACATAACGCTGTAATGAATGGTTTGTGTACTCCAATAGCATAGTGCTAATTCCCAATAGGAGTTCTTTAAGTAGTTGGCAAATAACTTAGATAAATACAATATAAAAGGTAGGTGAGGAAAATGCCAAGAACAACTACAAAAAAAGGAAGATGTTCTATTGGATTAAAAATAATTAAAAAGCTTTAAGGTTCATCAAAGTCTATTGTGAGTGAATATATTGGGCCCATCTGAATAATTGAGGATGATATCTTATGTTAAGATCAGCTGATTACCACCCTTAATTTCAACTACACTCTTAAATCCCTTTGCCAAGCAATGTAACATATTCATAGGTTCTGGGAATTAGGACGTGAAGATCTTTGGGGGACCGTTATTCTATCTAACACAATCACTATTAGAACACTTAGAAAAGACATTGTGAATTAGATGATTATAAATTACCACTCAGGTTCTATGCCATTCTCATAGTTTTCATCACAGTCTAATTGATTCAAGGGAATTTTCTTTATTCACCACCGGAATAGCCCAATGTGAATGCATGTGCTACTTTTCACTTATGTTACAGTTTTTCTCATTTCTGTGTATCAATGATTAGTGAAGATGGAGTTTAGAAGAGATCAAATGAGTATACAATATAGTCGCCAGCCAGAAGCCAGCAAGTGACCTGTGCCCGTTATGTCCCTGTGTGTTTTCTTTCCCTAACCCCAAGATTTGAAAGAAAAAAAAATGTTTAACGGAACAGGAGGTTGCAGTAAACAGATTTAACTGCACACAGTTATGACCTCTGAGATTCCTGAAATTTTCTGAGATTTCAGAAAATGAAGAGAAGACTGAGCAATATGAAATATTGATCTCGTGTTTGTTTCAGCTTTTGTAAATGGCAATGTAAAGTATAGAAAAATATTTCCAATTGAGCATATTAAGCTTAACGTAAGCTATCAACGTTTTTTTTTTTTTTTTTTTTTTTTTGAGAGAGTCTCGCTCTGTTGCCCAGGCTGGAGTGCAGTGGCACGACACAATCTCAGCTCACTGCAAGCTCCACCTCCTGGGTTCACCCCATTCTCCTGCCTCAGCCTCCCAAGTAGCTGGGACTACAGGCACCCGCCACCATGTCCAGCTAATTTTTTATATTTTTAGTAGAGATGGGGTTTCACTGTGTTAGCCAAGATGGTTTTCATCTCCTGACCTCGTGATCTGCCTGCCTCGCTATCAATTTTTAAATAGCATGTATAAAAGAAAAGAGGTTTTTAATCAAGAGTATCATTAATAATTAGCTTTTTCTAAAAGTTATTTTTATTTGTGTTTGAGCAAGTATGGTAGATATCTGGTTCTAACTTTGGCAACCGCCTGAGAGAGTAATTAGCTAATAAGCCTCTTTCTGTAATAAAATTTAATTCAATTTAATTCTGTGTCCCATAGAATATAGCAAGATGCCTGTAATACATTAGTAGGCAAGTGAAAAAGCCATAGGCCTATCATTACTTAACATGTGTTTCCTAAAATGTGATGCTTTTTTTATTCTCAGTGTTTCTCTTTTAAAGGTGATTCATATTTTGCTATATGCACTTAGTTTCTTCTTTCCTTTTGCATGAAATTTAAAACATGAAGGATACATTAGTAAGGATTGAGTTAAAATTTTCTAAAACAAAAAAATGCAACCAAATTTTTGGATGTTTAACTGCAGACACAGATTTGAAATAGCAGCATTTTCAGACTAGTTTATCAACTTCCTCCTGTGCTCACTGTTCTTCCATCAACATCTCTGTCTCCATTAAGAATGGGCTGAATCATGATATCTTCAGGCAGCTTTCTGCAGCCCCTGCAGGTCAACCCTTGACTGACCTCCATTTACTCATACTTAGATTACCGAAAGCTCTCCATTTTCCCCTGTAAAACACAAATACAGAGAATCAAATATACTGCTGACTCATAGCTGTTAGCCGACTCTGTATACCTCCTGTTCACTGTGTTCTGTTCAGCCAACTTGTATTTAATATGTTAATGTTGGCTCATTTGTATTTGTAAGTAAAGAATAAAACACAAAGACAAAAAAGAAGAGCTATTACTTATATGAATATCAAGGAGACTGCTTTGAAATGGTTTGATAAAGACAAAATGCTAAAACAAAATTGCTGCTAAGTTATATGTGGGTGAGGCTACTGTTAAAGTTTGAGGAATAAATAACTAAAAATCATGCAGCATTTTTCACTGAGATTATATGGGTCTAGAAACTGTAGAATATACATTATAATCAGAATTAATGTAAGAAAGACAATGCTAATTACTAACCAAAGACTACATAGCTATGAAAAGGCCTTTTCTCTATACTAAAATATTAGTAAATTTATATATATATATAGTATACACACATATACATATATATTTAAATATATTTAAAGATAAGTCCCTTTTAGCTACATGTATAATATTTTATAATACTCTTTAACAACTGCTTTAACAGGCTAGATTAATTGACCCCAATTGTATTAAATAAGAAGGATTTGCTATAGTGAGGATTTGGTTATCCTGAACATCATGCTAATTCTTGAGTTTGGTTTCATGCCAGTTATTAATCTCTCCTTTGCAAATGAATCAAGTAGATTGTTCTTTATGCCTGCAACAGTCATTCTAAAATAATGCCCTTTTTAAGAGCTGAAAAAGACCATTTTGGGTTTCATTTCAAAGAAGATGCTAAATTTCATGAAGCTGGATATTATATAGATTAAGGACATGGATTTGATGCCTCATTGGTTTTCAGTTCTGATACATCTTGATTATATTACCTTGGACAAGACACTTAATTTTTGTAAGTCTCAGGTTTATTTTTATTAGGACAATGAAAATAAATAATAGGACCTAACATGATTGTTGTGAGGTTTAAACACATCAATATACATTGACTAAATAGCATGGTGGTTTACATTTACCATATGCATAGTACCTGTTATTAATAATAAGGAAAATTTTCCAAGGTCTGGCACGTAATTAGTGGTTGAGTTAAAAGCAGAATTCAGATCTCTTTAATAGGAAATATTAATAAAATAAGACATAATCTATAACATCGGCTCATAATTGATATTGAATAAGTGTAATTACTGTTACTATAAGTTATCTTCAATTTTTAAATTTGTTATAGAATATCATGTTACTTTAAGAAATACAGGTTGGGAAGTGGAGATAGAAGTGGGGAGAAACAGGCCAGGCATGGTGGCTCAGGCCTGTAATCACAGCACTTTGGGAGGCCCAGGCAGGCAGATCACGCTGTCAGGAGATCAAGACCATCCTGGCTAACATGGTGAAACCCCATCTCCACTAAAAAATACAAAAAATTAGCCGGGCGTGGTGGTGGGCGCCTGTAGTCCCAGCTACTTGGGAGGCTGAGGCAGGAGAATGGCGTGAACCCGGGAGACGGAGCTTGCAGTGAGCCGAGATGCGCCACTGCACTCCAGCCTGGGCGACAGAGTGAGACTCCGTCTCAAAAAAAAAAAAAAAAAAAAAAAGTGAGGAGAAACAAGAAATAATCACATATCTCTGGGAAGAGGGAACCAAAACTCCATGGTTTTCTAGTTTTGTACAATAATCAAGGAGACTTGCTTTATCATAGATATTGCCAAGCTCAGCACCCTTAAAATCACCAACAATTCCTGTCCTTGAGAAGCTTACAGGTAGTAAAAAGAAAAGTAAACAAACACACACACAGCCACACTCATATACACATGATGTGTATAATCGAGAATTCTAGATGGAATTATCTTTGTGTAAGAAATAGTATTTTTTGAAAGACCTTTCTGTAATGGTTTTATTTATTCTGCATAGATAGCTTTGAAACTGAGACCCAAAGGATAAGTTTCAATATACTTTGTAACTGGTCCAGGATACTGGTGAATCTTGCTTTATATAAAGGGACCAAAAGAAAAAAAATTCTCACTCAGTAATCCAAACATGACAAAAAATAGGTTATGACTGTGTAGCCAAAAAATTGATGTACCAAAGATTGTTATGTGGCTTATTCATAACTAAAAACCCATAGGTATATAATTTTCCCCATCTAGATCAAATATATTCTATCCTCATACAGCTACAAAATAGTTGTGACAAGAGATTTATTCCTCTTTTATGAATGATCTATGGACATTCTTGTGTAAATTTCACAGAATGTCTAGTACTGAACCAGAATAATATGATTGATAGAGAGCTGTAGCTAATCCCTAGCAATAGGATTTTGTTTAATTAGAGTTTGTTAGAAAATTCTACTTCGGAGAAGAGTTAGTGGTATTTTCAGTATTTTGTGTCATTACAAACTAGACATGTTTATTCCAGTTAACATAAGCTGTAAAACCATCTATGATAGCAAGACTTCCCAGTCAGTAATAAAAACAGGCAAACACAGGCCATCTGTGTTTGAGGTGAATCCCTAAATATTCTAGGCCATGTTTGCTGAAGTATGTTTAGTAATTGGTCTTTAGTTAGGTTTGGGGGACTCTTAGGAACATAGGCTTTAGTGGATTTTTTGTTGTTGTTGAATTAGACTTTTTGGGAACCCTTTTCTCAGGCAAAGAGTGATGAAATTCAACCCTTGGGAATGATCATGCTTACTTCCCTTAACTACTATTCTAAATATTCCAATTTTTTCCCATAATTCTCTCATCAGGGAATGAATTTGTTCTCAAAGTTTTAAAACAGGAATCAATTGATAAATAAATAAACCTCCTCTCCACAGGCTCTAATTTGAGGCACAGAAGTTGTGTCAGAAAACTTAAAATATATAATTGTCAAAAATGCGCAGTTTCATTGGAAACATCATTGGTTTTCACAACAATGCTATCTACCAGTCACAAGAATAATAGATCTTGAGCTGCGTCTGTATGTGGCTACATTATAAGAATGTCTTTTGATAAGTGTAAAAGTATAATAATCAAACATGGTTACAATTTGTGAGCGTCAGTTCTTGTGCCAGGATATATGAATATCATCATGCATAAATCTTTACAACCATTCTCAATGTTGGTATTAGTTATTTTTTTCACAAATTACAAACTGCATTTCAGAATAAAAGATGTTAAATTACAGTTCAGCTAACAGATATTTGTGGTATTTTATGTTTATTCATGTTTAATGTCTCTCCTTAAGGTGTTCCTTTGTGACAGAGAAGTACACATCTCACCCTGCAGAACTCAGGCACAACCACATGACTTGCTTTGGCAGGTGAAATATGAGCAGAAGTAATGTATGTCCCTTCAGAGCAGACACTTTTAAGAGCCAGCACGTGCCACCATTTTGCTCTGCCATGAGAACTGGCAATGTTCAAAATGCAGCCTGCCCAATCAGCCAGGGCTAAACAGAGGAAATGATATGGAAGAGACTTGCAGCCAACCAAATACAGATATGTAATATATTCTAGAAATAAATTTTAATTGTCAGCCACTGAAATCTGGGGGTTGTTACTGTAGCATAACGTAACCTGATTGGCACAGTACCAAAGGCAAGAAAAGCCCTCAACTGAATGTAACCTTAAGGCCCATACTTATATGCTGATTTTTCTTAAAAGAACTAAACCTCTTAGCATTACAGTTATTCATCAGTGTTACCTTCGTGACCATGTTCCCTATAATTGTACATTTAAATTCATCTCTATTCACTTAGTAATCTATTTTCCACTCTTGGATCTGCACTATTTCTTGTCTCTGTGCCTTTATTTATTCTAATAAATAAATAAATGCAAACATAGAACTATATCCAGTATTTCTTCCCTTTTATCCAACAATCTTTACAGTGAACAAGACCTTGCTTATAATTTCCCAGTTATAGAAATGTTTCCTGATGAAATCTATACTTTGCAATGAGTCAATACACTGAAAACAACTAAATCTATTTTTATATCTAAATTACCATGATGTCAGCAATTCATAGGGCTCTTATATCACTAATGTCTATTTTCAGTTCTTTATCCATGGGAAAAGAATATTCAATGGGACGTCATATTCAATGAGACCATGAAATAATACATACCCTTATAGATGCCCCAAAGGAAGTTACGTTCCAAGCAATATTGTTCAACAGCATCTCCACAATTTTATTTTCAAAGTTCAGAATTTCTGACTCCCTCATGTAATGAGAGTATTGTCATTTTGTTGTTTGGCAAGGTTGGGTGGAGTTTGAGGCATAAAGCAGCTCAGAGACTTTATTCAATAAAGAATGGACAAAGTGGTCCCCACCAATGGCCTAAGTGTGCAGGTATTTCCTATGTGGGAAATATTTTCACTCAAAAAAATAAATAAATAATAAGAAGAACAGTACTAAGGATAAAAACAGCAGCAGAAAAAGATGTTGACTGTGTTTTGGGACAATCTCTCTCTCTCTCTCTCCATATGTGTGTGTGTGTGTGTATATACATATATACATATTATATATACATATACATATTATATATAATGTATATACATATTATATATAATGTTATTTGTGTGTGTATATATGTATATACACACACACTACATATTATATATGATGTTATATGTACTATGTAACACATATATATAGTCATATGTATGACAACTATAAAATGATGCTAGGCTAATAAATAGATATATCTGGTTGTAAAGTTTCTATATTTTACTTGAAGTGATACATTATGAACTCCAAATAACTATGATGTTTAAAAAGCAAACTCTAATATATTATGCAAAAAAATACAGTTCAAAGACCGTAGATACATTAAAATAGAATGTTTTTCATTCCACCTTTCCCCAAAAAAGAACCCCAATTAATTTCAATGAGGCAGGAAAGGAGAAAAAGAGGGAGAAAAAAGTGGGTAGAAATAGAAAACAAAAAATAGTAAAATTAAATCCAACTATATCAATAATTACATCAACTGTTAACAGAAGTTGATAGACAAATATCTTCAGTTAAAAGGCAAAAATTATGAGTGGATATAAAAGCCATCTCTATATGATGTTAGTAGAAGAGGCACATCAAATGTAAAGGCACAGTTATATTGAATGTAAAATGATAAAAGAGCATATTATACAAACAGTAAGCATAAAAAGACTGAAATGACTGTATTAACATTAGATAAAGTAGACTTGTAAGCAAAAAGTACTATCCAAGATAAAAATGAACATTTTTTCCTTAATAATAATAGGGTTAATGCCCAAGAAACCATATCTTCTGTCCCTAACACTAACATACATACATATATTCTCTAGTTCAGGCCCTGAATGAACATTGTGATTGTGTATTTTCCAGCGGATAAGAAATAATCCTACCATATAAATTCATAAAGTTATGTTGATATGCAAAACTCCACAGCACTGGAACCCTTGTATTATACAAGACAAATTTCTCAAAGTTAATCAGAGGCCCTGTGCCTTCTTCAAATACCTCTCTATGATGAGCAGGTGTCCTTCCAATGATTAGAGCCTTCATCATTCCATCAGCCTAGAGATACAAAATATCCATAGGTATGTTACAATTTTTATAAAATTGCTATAACACCATTTTCTTTTTTAAAATTTTTAATTATACTTTAAGTTCTAGGGTACATGTGCACAACGTGCAGGTTTGTTACATATGTATACATGTGCCATGTTGGTGGGCTGTACCCATTAACTCGTCATTTACATTAGGTATATCTGTTAATGCTTTCCCTCCCCACTCTCCCCACCCCACAACAGGCCCCGGTGTGTGATGTTCCCCTTCTCATTGTTCAATTTCCACCTATGAGTGAGAACATGCCGTATAACACCATTTTCTATAACAAATGTTATTTTTCATGAACAGCCTTTGCAAGGTTCGTACAAAGAACCCTTAAGCAATGAAATGGACTTCCTGAAATTGGTGCAAACTTCCACATAGATGCATTTCTACATTCAGATTATGCATCTGAGGAATATGGTGTTTTGCAGCTAATGCTATCACTTACTATTGCAAAATTTCCATTTTGTACTTAGATTCAAATATTGCAGAAAATGATGAGAAAATCTATTTGCTCTCTTAAAAAAGTATTAAATACATGAGTAAATACATAATAATCATGGTGGTCAAATTGCATGAAATTCTACATACCTTTCTCAGCCATTTATTTTCTGAATAAAGAACAAAAAGAGGAAGGAAAACAACATGAAGGTTGAGGAAATTCAGGTGCACTGCATGCTCTATAAGGTCTAGAATTCTGCTTATTACATGGAATGCCTCAAAATATCCCAGAGACAAAGCCCTTTTTTATGGTGGTATTTTAAAATGTACTGCTGCTGAGAGCTGTCCTCCCACTATTTCAGAAAAGTGGGAGAAGGGTATGGGCCACTGACAATTTACCTAAGTATCTCAGATAATCCTAACTTGGTGCTAGGGTTTAAAACCATTGCTCTAGGGATCTTATGTAACTCAATTCAACTTTATTTGATTTTAGCTATATGAATTTAAATCACTTGGCATTCAGTCTTGAGCTGTTTCTGTAACATTACCATAATTGCTTTAAAGCCATCACAAGGAGCAGACATTCTCGAATTTTTTGGTGGGGTATAAAGTACTGTTAAATGAGTGTTACATCAGGAGTAGATAAAGGTTAAGGTAGGAACGGCCAATGTTCCTTAGCTTCCTTGCATTCCTTCTTGAGAACTAAACTCTAGTGGTAGTTTATAGCTGTCCTCCTTTCCTCTGAAGAAATGCAAGAGGTTAATCCAGGGAGCCTTCAATACTGCTGCCCCCTGAATCTTGTCCATCTTAATAATTTAGATTCATCAATGGGAGGACCTTCAGATTAAATTTACTGCCATCTACTTGCACTGGCCAAATTCTCCTTTCATATTTAGGTCGGTCATTTTTAAACAGTTCACAAAAAGGAAAACCTTGGATAACATATTGTTCAATTTATCATTCCCCAAAGTAAATAATTGTAAATGCTGCAAACCTCTAAATGAATGATAGCTAAATATTTGCAACCTTAATCAAAATAGTATCAGAGAACCATTAAGTTTCCAGTTTTCCTGTTTCTGTTTCTCACTGCTCAGCAACTTGGCTATAACAAATCTTTGTAATCTGCCAAGAGCCCATCACTAAACCTGCTGAAATGAAGTTTCTAATACTGCAGAATGAAGTCTGAGATAGTGTGATAAGTTTCAGCTTGGTGGAAAGAGCTGTTAAATCTAAATCCTATCTAAACTAAACCTTTTTAATTCACTCACCTAAATGTGAGACTCTTTAGTTATTGCATTTCTCTGATCCCATTATGCAACAGTACAGTTTAGAGTTGTTAACAATTGACTTCTTTCTGGATTTATTGTGATTTATGGGACACAGAACAGAAAATGCTGACTAAAGCTTAACTGTGGTGCCAGTTGCCCATTAGACATTTTGACTTTTTAATAGCCTCAGCAGATGTACACTCCGGCTAAATGAGATCTCATAAACACCATTTTGATAAAAATGCATTCATTTTATGCATCCCTGAATAAAGCTTCCCATGGTGATCCATTACACAGCTTAAATGTTTAGCCTTTTGTGGAACATAAGAAAACATTTTGCTTTCAAAATGAGGTGCATTTATTTTGTTTATGTTGTGGGAACTGAACAGATTTCTGAATCAATTATTTACAAGCCATTTATGAGTTGGGATTTGCAAATTTCAAAGCAAAGACTTAGGAAATACAACTGTATCCCTTACTACATGTTATTTTGATGTTTTCACAAGAGGACGTTATCATTCAAGGCATCTTATTTTCCTATTTGTGATATTGTTCAATACTATGGAAGAAGATGTAAACTCACTACAAAAAAAAATGGCAACTTAATTTTCTTTCAGTGAGAACACCCAAGGTTCTTTTTACGTCGACATATCATTCCGTATAATTAACAATAGTTTGACTTGTAATGTTCCATTGAGAGTGGAATATGGTGCTTGGAATGCTATCGCTCAATATTTCCTGACTTAAAAAAATATGTTTCTAATTTGGTAAAAGCCACATGGTTAAACTTTATTTAGTGATTATTTTCATTCCAAGTGTTGTAAAGTCTTTGGCAAATTTTTTTTTTCAATTTATAAAAGTGAATCTTGAGATGATTTATTTTTGTGCTTTGTGTGGTTTGAACAAAGCTTATAAAAATAATTTATAATCACTGATAAATCTACGAATAAATCATTACAGTCAGTTGTATTCGTTAAATACAATGACTTTGGACTCTTGGGATACTGACATTCTCTTATTAATGGAGACAGAGCCTGTTTATAGTCATAGTCACCTGTATTTACTGAAAATAATCATTAAGTTGCTTTACATGGAGCTCCATACTCCCATGGGAAAGAAGGTGCAAATTAAACACCCTAATCAGTGCGAAGGGTTGTTGAGTAGATTGCATTTTCCAGTTAATTCGCCCCTTCCTTTATACAAGCATACTTAATTTTATTGTGCATCACACTTTATTGTGCTTTGCAAATATTGCGTATTTTTACAAATTGAAGGTTTGTAGTGACCCTGCATTAAGCATGTCTATTGTCACCATTTATCCAACATCATGTGTTCACTTCATGTCTCTGTGTCAGTAGTTTTTAACAATAAATTATTAATTGATATATATTTACTTTTTTGCACACTTAACAGATTTAAAGTATAGTATAAAGATAACTTTTCTGTGTGCTAGGAAACCAAAAAAAATGTGACTTGCTTTATTGTGATATTTGCTTTATTGCAATGGTCTGAAACCAAACTTGCAATATCTCCGAGACCTGCTGTATATGCATCTGAATCAGAAAACATAGTGGGAGATAAAGATGCCTCCATATAGCTTACACTTTCAAAGGAGAAATGAGCAGAAAAACAGAAGTTTACTTTGAATAAATTGTATCTTTCCCCTGCTTTAAGGATTCATTCTTCCTTTATCACACATCTATTAAGTGCCTAGACCAATGTTAAGCTTTTACATTAAGACATGATAGAATAAGGTCCCAGGGGTTAAAATCTAGAAGTCATAGTCTTGTGTGATTAAAACTATGACCATGTTTTTAGTTGGCATAGATATAAATAATTAATGCACCAAAGGGTAGACTTGGAAGTAGATACCCTAATAAGTATCTTTTTGTTTAGTAAACACAGCTTACTCAACTCAATCCCCTACCCACTCGATATTGTCATTTGAAACGGCAGCCACAGAGTTATTTGTAAGGAATACTTTTATGTGTTATATCACCCACATAGAGAACATTTTTACATTTGCATAGAAATACACTAACAGATACCACAATGCAAAGTAGTTAATTTTCACATGTATATGAAAAACGTAGGAAAGAGGACCAAGATGGCTGACTCAAAGCAGCTAGTGTGAGTGGCTCTCATGGAGAGGAATGGAAGGGGTGAGTAAATACAGTAACTTCAAGGGAAACCAAATACTGCATGTTCTTATTTATAAGTGGGAGTGAAATGATTAGAACATGTGGACACATAGAGGGGAACCACAGACACTGGTGCCTACTTGACGGTGAAGGGTAGGAGGAGGGAGAGGAGCAGAAAAGGTAATGATTGGTATGGGGCTTAATTCCTAGGTGATGAAATAATCTTTACAACAAAACCCTGTGACATGAGTTTACCTGTGTAACAAACCTTCACTTGTATCCCTGACCCTAAAATAAAATTAAAAAAAAAATAGAAACCCTGTAAAGTAAAGCAAAAAGAGAAAAAATACTGAGAAAAATTCACCATGTCTTAGAAATTTGTGGGAAAATAGTAAGCTGTCTAATGTACATATAGTTTGAGTCCCAGAAGAGCAATGGTGAGGACAGAAAAGAAATATTTTCAGACATAGTGGCTGAAAACTGTTTAAATTTGATGAAAATTATAACCTCACACATCTAAGAAGTTCCACAAACCCCAAGAAAGAAAATTAGTTCAACCATTGTGGAAGACACTGTGGCAATTCCTCAAGGATCTAGAACCAGAAATGCCATTTGACTCAGCAATTCCATTACTGGGTATATACCCAAAGGATTATAAATCTTTCTACTATAAAGACACATGCACACATATGTTTATTGCAGCACTGTTCACAGTAGCAAAGACTTGGAACCAACCCAAATGCCCATCAACAATAGACTGGATAAAGAAAATGTGGCACATACACACCATAGAATACTGTGGAGCCATAAAAAATGATGAGTTCATGTCTTTTGCAGGGACATGGATGAAGCTGGAAACCATCATTCTCAGCAAACTAACACAAGAACAGAAAACCAAACATTGCTTCTCACTCATAAGTGAGATTTGAACAATGTCTTCCAGAGCCCAGGTCTCTGCACATACCTCAATGGCTGCTCTGACGAGACTCCACATAGTTCTGTGTGTCAGACTGAAGGCCCTGGTGGAGTGGGTCCACGAGGGGATCTCCTGACCCAAGGGTACGAAGACCCATGGGAGAAGTGTGGGTTCCCAGGGCCACAGCATTCACTCACCACCTCCCTGGATGGGGGAGGCTCCCTTGGCTCCATGTCCTTCCAGGGTGGGCCACCATCCTGCCTTGCTTTTCTGCATTCTCCATGGGTAAAGTTGTTTCTTTTAGTAGTCCCAGTGCAAGTACCTGAACAATGAGAACACATGGACACAGGGAGGGGAACATCACACTCCGGGGCCTGTCAGGGGGTGGGGCCCTAGGGGAGCAATAGCATTAGGAGAAATACCTAATGTAGATGACGGGTTGGTGGGTGCAGCAAACCACCATAGCATGTGTATACCTATGTAACAAATCTGCACATTCTACACATGTATCCCAGAACTTAAAGTATAATAAATAAATAAATAAATAACTGGACACTACTTGTAAAAAAAATAGATAGCCCATGTAAAAAATTTTTAAATTATGCTGAGACACATCATAATCAAATTCCTGAAAATCGGTGATACATAGAAACAGCTTAATAGCACCTGAAGAAAAAAATTCTTAATAACTGAATAAACAATTTCTATAGACTTCTTTTGAGAAATGTACATGCCAGAGAATAGAGTAACATTTTTAAAGTGCCGTTACTCCAGAAAATACTATTAAAATGAGTATCTCTTTTTCATGATCAAGCTTAAGAACTAAAAAACTAGAGTTTAGATACTACTATTATAATATAACTATCATAGAATACTATCGAATGAACAAGTTTTCTTCATTCATTAGATTATCCTCTGACTTTCCTTCAATTTTCTGGAAATAATTTTTCAACCCTTATTATAAATTTCTATTACCAAGTCTAAAATTCAGTTAGATGTTTAGAAGGGCACACAGAGAACTTGAAAGTGTGTGCCTGAACCCAAAAGGAGAGAATTATTGGTCATTGAAGATGGATATCTGTACTATAGACAAGTAAGCCCTGTACCACCCGAAGGTCCTTTACCTATAGTGCATAGAGCCCCAACTCTGCTTTCTCCTTACCTTCTCCAAATCTCATCCATGTTTATAGAGTTTTTATTTTATTTTATTTTATTTTATTGTCTTTTTGGTTTAACTATCTCCTAATACTATCATACATCTGACTCTGGCATGACAACTTGATCCTGATTCCTAATAACATTTTTGTTAGATAGCAGAATTTTGATATTTTTCATCTTTAGCTGATTTCTATTATCTAATAAAAAATGAGGTAAAAATATTGAAAACTGTTGATGGTGGTGGTGATGATGATAGAAGAGATAGATACTGTATGATCCAGAGACTAAAATTGTTTATATATAATATTTCATTTTCACAATAACTCTATAAGGCTGTTATTGTTAGCATGATTTTTTCAGATGATACAACATTATAGATAGTGTATAAATTGCCCAAAGTTACATAAATTAAGAAATTTTGAACTAAGATTTGATCCCAGGTCTGGCTCATATTCGCTGTATTCCTATCTTCTATAAAATCCTCTTCCCTAAGTAGAATTTATTGACTGCCAACTGTGTTTCAGGCATGCGTATTATTTTTATGTGTTATGTTTGTATATAAAGAGACTATCATGAATACACCAGTGGTTAGGTAGATCATTCTCAATTTTTTTCTGTTTTCAAATTTCTTGTACTTCTTTGTGACCACATTCTCTATATGCATCATTGGTCATTTGTGACACAGAGTCAAAGGCAGGAATTTTCTAGATATTGCTAGAACAACACTGCAAAGGCATCCAGTGTCATCCGACTCTTTTAAGTTGAGTTACTGAATACCCCCTTGCTGGTTTATATTTCACCAATGTTGATAATTTAGAAGTTGAGGCCAGTAGTGCATAATAAATTTTAATCAGCCAAAAAAATACAACAGAAGATTTGGTTGCAGGGTTTTACACTAACACACACACAGTTTTGTATGTGTACATGCATATACATATGAATATATGCAGGTATATGTATATATATGCATACGTATACACACACAGTCTTCATCCAAGTATTACATGAACCCATAAATGTTAAAGTGGTACTGATTGTTTTGATTTTCTTTCATTTAAAATATTTTTGCTTGTCTGACAAGTACTATATATGAGTGGTTTTTGACAGATTATTCATCATGAGGATTAGTAGAGCATATAAATCATAAATCAGTGAAAATGCAGAAACCCTACTAGAAGAAGCACATCTGAGAATTGATTGAAACATATCAAAAGAAAACATTAATCAACATCTGATTCAAATAAAAAGATATAGTTCAAGGAAAAAGGATTGTCAAAATTTTGGTAGGCAGAAAATAGGAAAAAAAAGTACAAGGAATCCTCTCTCTCTTTCTCTCTCCTGCTCTCTCTCTCTCTCTATCTCCATATATATATGACTTTCTCTGAGAATAAAGAGGGAAAATTTGGGCTAAGGTTACAGACTGCATTCTAACTGCCTCTTCTGTTTCCTGTAACTATTTTCTTCTATAAATAAAAAGTTCACCCCCCTGATCCTATTTGGGAAAAGGAAAAGAGAATAGCCCAGTGTATTTACTCCAGGCTACTGGGCGGTAGACTTGAAGCAAATGTGTTGAACTGCTATCCTTTCCCTGGTAATTCAGCCCTAGTAGACCTGGTGTCACTGGTTCTTCGATTTTATTTTGTCTCTCGCTCTCTAATTTTGTCTCTTTTTGTGTTTGTGTCCACAATTTGAAGTGATCCTTTATCAGTCATTGCTGTAGTAAAGAAACTCTCAAGACAAGCTACCTTAACAACCATTCACATACAGATTCCTAAGTTTCTACATGTGCACATTCACAAACTGAAGAATAAGACAGAGAGAGAGAGAGAAGAGAGAAGAAATAGAGTGACAGAGAGAGAGAGAAAGAGAGAGAGCAACTGAGAGAATTCACCCAAATCATGATCAATGTGTATTATTGTTATATTACTATATCTACTATGTATCTGATATGTACCTTTCAAATTCACTTAAGATCTAAATTCCTGGATGAGAGATTATATTGTTTGCTGGTGAAACCCTAAGTAGCAAATGCTATTTCAATGGAAATTCCTATTTAATAAAACTAGTTATAAATCCCATTAGGAGGTGAGCTTATTTCAATAAATATTTGCTGTAGCACTGGCTAAGTACAATGAGATGATTTAACCATGTTCTTGAATATACAGTCATATGTAGCCTAGCAACAGAGGCACATTCTGAGAAATGCATCATTAGGTGACTTCATCATTGTGCAACCATCATAGTGTGCACTTAGACAAACCTAGACTGTACAGTCTACTATCCACCTAGGCTATACGTTATAGCCTGTTGCTCCTAGGTTACAAACAGGTACAGCATGTTTCTCTACTGACTATTGTAGGCAATTTTAATGCAATGTTAAGTATTTGTGTATCTAAACACATCTAAATATAGAAAAGGTACAGTATAAAAGATAAAAAATGGTACATGGTTTAGGGCAATTACCATGAATGGAGCTTGCAGTACTGAAGGTGGCTCTGAGTGAGTCTGTGAGTGAGTGGAGTAAATGTGAAGGCCTAGGACATTAGTGTACACCACTGTAGTAGACTTTATAAACATTGTACACCTAGGCTACACTCAATTTATTAAACAAATTTTTTTCTTCAATAATAAATTAAACTTAGCTTACTGTGATATTGTAATTTTACTTTATACACTTTTTTAAATTTTTTGACTCTTGGAATAACACCTAGTTTAAAATACAAATACATTGTACTGTTGTATAAACATTTTATTTCTTTATGTAATTATTCTATAAGTGTTTCTCTATTTTTTAAATGTGTGTGTTTTTTTTAACTTTCAAACTTTTTTAAAAAAATTAAGACTCAAACACACACATTAGCCTAGTCCTATACAAGATCAGGGTCACTCAAATCATTGTCTTTCACCTCTCCATCTTGTCCTACTGGAAGGTCTTCAGGGGTAATAGCAGGCACAAAGCTGTTAACTCCTATGATGACAATGCCTTCTTCTGGAATCGCCCCTGCCTGAAGCTATTTTATAGTTAACTTTTTAAAAATATATATATTTAAGTGGAAGGAGTACACTTTTAAATAATGATAAAAAGTATAGTAAATATTTAAACCAGTAACAGAGTTGTTTATTATCAAGTATTATGTACTATAATTACATGTGCTATACTTGTATACTACTGAAAGGACAGTAGCATTGTTTATGCCAGCATAACCACAAGCACTTGAATAATGTATCATGGTAGGGTAGCATGACAGCCACAAAATCTCTAGGTGATAAAAATTTTTCAGCTCTATTATAATCTTAAAGGACCACTGTCTTTATGTGGTTGGTCATTGACTAAAATGTTACAGGATGCATTACTGTATGATGTTTACTTCTCTGCTTGGAAAACCCAGATTATTTTCAACATACAACATCAGTTTAAAACTGGAATAAATATATCTTTCAGTTAGTATGTTGGTGTAATATAATGTTCTTGTTGTTGCAGACGAGATTTTCTCTTGATTTTAAAGTTATTTTTCAAATGACTGTGTATTGGTGAGGTTAAGAACATGGGCTTTGGGGTCAGAGTGATCTGAGGTTATAATTTGCCGTGTAATCTTTAGCAAAATTTTCCTTCTTTCTCTTTCTTTCTTTCTTTCTTTCTCTTTCTTTCTTTCTTTCTTTCGTTCTTTCTTTCTTTCCTTCCTTCCTTCCTTCTTTCCTTCCTTCTTTCTGCTCCTCTCCTCTCCTTTCTTTCTTTCTTTCTTTCCTTCTTTCTTTCTTTCTTTCTTTCTTTCTTTTTCTTTCTTTCTTTCTTTCTTTCCTTTCTTTCTTTCTTTTTCTTTCTTTCTTTCTCTCTTTCTTTCTCTCTTTCTCCCTCTCCCTCTCTCTCTCTCTCTCTCCCCCCCTTCCTTCCTTCCTTCTTTCTTTCATCTTATTTGCCATGTAATCTTTAGCAAATTTCTCTTTCTTTCCTTCTTTTATTCCTTTTCTTTTCTGTATTTCTTCTGACGGAATCTCACTCTGTCGCCCAGGTTGGAGTGCAGTGGTACGATCTCGGCTCGCTGCAGCCTCCACCTCATGGGTTCAAGCAATTCTCATGCCTCAGCCTCCTGAGTAGCTGGGATTACAGGCATGTGCCACCACGCCTGGCTAATTTTTGTATTTTTAGTAGAGGTGAGACTTTGCCATGTTGGTCAGGCTGGTTTTGAACTCTTGACTTCAAGTGATATGCCTGTCTTGGCCTCCCAAAGTGTTAGGATTAGTCGTGAGCCACAGTGCCCAACTGCAAATTTCTTAATCTTACCACACTTCACATTCTTCATGTGTAAAATAATGATAACAAATGTACATAGCATATTGGGTTAAAGGATTACTATTACTTAAGTTAGCATCATTTGACTGAGCAATCACCATAGGTCACTCATTTTACCCTCGCAAAAGTTTTACTAATTAAGTAATGTTTTTATCACCTCTATAAGGCAAATTAACAATTGAAGCTTGAAAGATTCTATAATATTTTGGAAGTCACAAAGCTGCTAAGTGTGGACTTGAGATTTAAATCCAGGGAGTCTCACCCTGGAGATGGTTTTCTCCTACCCACTGTGATAAACTCCATCATGAAATCATGCAAGTATGAACAGTGCTGGGCAGTTGGGTACTTACTTCTCAGCTATAATATTTTGAAGCCACTTGTCCATGATTTTTAAGTATCTAATATTACTAACAGAAAGTTCTCTTTCAATCTTATGTTTATTCATTCAATAAATATGTATTGAATACTTACTGTGTGCCAAACATTCTTCTTGGTTCAGGTTACAACAGCAAATAGAGCAGAGCTAATTCCTTACCCTATGGTGCTTACACTCTAGTGTATGGGGGGAGGTAAAAAATAAGATAAATAAGTATAATATATAGTATATTAGATTATGGTAAATTATAAGGAAAATAGTACAGAAAGATAAGGGAATGGCAGGTGTCAAGGAGTGCACTTTTTAGATAAGCTATGAAATGATTTTAGTCATTGGCATAAACCTTGATGAGCCTCAGTTTCTTCATTC
Organism: Pan paniscus; assembly: GCF_029289425.2. Classification (NCBI taxonomy): domain Eukaryota; kingdom Metazoa; phylum Chordata; class Mammalia; order Primates; family Hominidae; genus Pan; species Pan paniscus. The sequence continues at coordinate 105,345,749 of NC_073258.2, forward strand.
AGAACATAGGAATAGTGATATTTATCTTGACAATCTTAAGAAATTATTTGAGAATCAAATAGAGATGAGCACGCTGTGTGAATTACAAAATTTTTTAAATGTGACATATCAAATATTGAATAAGTGTTGCATCTGGTATTTAATTTGGAGCAAAACATTCAGAAAAAAAGAACAGTAGGAAAGCCAGAAACTACAGAAAAAGCTAGATGCAATGAACATAGAGAAAAGTTAGGTAAGAGTGATGTTTTGAGTTAGAAGGTAATATCCTGCATGGCATGTATGTATGTTCAGAAACATTTTGTGACTTAACTAGTCATACAATATAATATATACCCATGGGTGATGGCATTACTGTACCAAGTCAAACTTCTGGGTTTTATGACTTTCTGTATTTTATGTTTGCAGTCTTATTAAAGTAACTTAGAAAGTGTTTCCCTAGGGATCAAACCTCTCTCAACTCACATCATGACTTCTGCAGATAATTTCTTTTAGAGGTAGTAGGTTTCTTTTTCTCTAAAATTATATGTTGAAAGAGAATAAGACTGAATATTCCCATGGGCAATGTGCAATAAAAATTTAATCACCCAGAGGAACTTGTGACTCTAACAACTGACATTCCTGTGTCCATATTGCCATTCTTTACTACCACTGAGTTTCAGCCTCTATTAGAATTGGTATCATAGACAGCAGTGAGGAATGGGCTCTGAGTAGGGAACTGTTCAGGTGGGTGGTGGTCGGCTCAGGCAGTACCTGAATGTTAAGGGGGAGCTCAAGTATGTGTGGGCATGCGGACAGAGAGCTTTAGATAAGATTAAGGAAGTATGGTATAAATATAGAGCACACGAACCCAGAGAAGTAAGGCAGAAATCAAAGCATCTAGAAATTCATAGAATCAGAAATATTAGGACATAACAAGAAGATTTGGAATCCAAATTAGCAGCAAGAGGACAATGAGTAGCCACTTACATCACAACAATCAGAGGTCAGCATGTGAAAAAGATATGTTCATCAAGGCAATGATGCCCAAACCCACAAGTTGCTTATGGGTTGCCTGAATAGAAGTTGCTTATATGCTTTCCACTTGGGAGAGAACAAAGTTCAGCATAGCTCCAGCTTACAGGGCAGCAAATCACCTGCTGAAAGCTGACATAGAGCTGTCATAGCACCATGTCTTCTCATGATTAATAAACCCTGGCACACCTGCTCATCAGAGCTTCAGCAATCACTGTTGGATGAAATCAGAAGTTGGAGAATAAAGAGTCTTGTGATGATCTCCCTTCTCCAACTGTGAAAAAAAAAATGTGCTTTGACTTTTTTATGTGTTCTCTGTATTTTCCTGCTCTAGCCATTCAACAGTATTGGGACTGAAGCCAGATAACAAATGCTCACTTCTACATAGGTGGGTTAAACTGAGAAAGGAAGAGAATATGATCCTTTCAAAGAAGAGACTGAAAGAGATATCTTGATAAGAGTTCAATGCTATGTGTCTAATCTAGACTTCGAATCTGCTCTTCAGACTATTAATGTCAACCATATAGCAGTGGAGTGCTTCCTGTATCAAATATCTCACTCTTTTCCCTCTTGTTTCTTCCCCTTTCACTTCGTCCACATACCTTTTCTTAATTATTAGAACTACCAACCATTGAGTTTGAGGGAAACTTGGGCACTATCTTAAATTAATTTTTCAGCCTCACACAACTAATCAAGTAATAAGTTTTGTCAATTCTATCTTTTAATGAACTGTCTGTCTTTGTCTGTCTACATCTGTTGATTCCCAGGACCAGAACTCTAGTTCAAGATTTTATTTTTTTACCTTTTCCTTGGAAGACTACGCTTGACTCATAAGAGGTCTTCTTTCTAGTATCTTTTGTCTCCTAATCCTTTTCCTTTAGTGACATTCTTGAATAGAAAATCAACTATGCAGTCTCCTACTACAACTTTTCAGTACTTCAACACCATATAATACCGACAGGTTGAAATGCAAATGCATTAATATGATTCCAACCAACTACCTATAACTTTCTAGTCACATTGTGCTTTACTCTACACAACTTCTGCAGACCCCCTACTTATCATTCAAGATTCTTAAGTGTAATTTAATCCAAACAAAGTTTTTAAAATTTATTTATTTTTCTTCAGAGTCTATTCAGAAGTAACTGAAATCAAAATGATATCAGGAAGTTGACATCATGCATCATAGGTTTCATTCATATTAGTACCAGGGAATGCAAGTACACACATAGAAACATGATTTTATAAACTTGCTGTAGCTGTATTGTGTGATGTCTTATGCTTATGAAAATACTGAGAAAATACAGGTTTGAGCCAAATGCACTGTGGTTATGTATTTAAAATAACATAATCATTATGAAACAACAAATTCATAACACTGAAATACACATGCTACTTCCAACTAATGCTCTTGTTTTTATGACCAGATCTGGTCACACAGTTATATATGAAAAATGTGTATTATTTAGAAGACAGTTAGCGTCTTCCACTGTTGTATATGTTCAGGACAGATAGTATCAATTTTTACAATCTATCAAATCAACAAAGAACACTGATAAAATAGATCAATTGATTATTTTAGTAATAAAACTGAATATGCATAACATGTTGCATATTTGGTCTACTCTTATTTTCTTAATACCCATTTGTGTTAAAATATGTATGTATCATATATTTATGTATATATGCGTGTATGTATATTAATATATGCCTATATATGTAGTATGTGTGTGTGTGTATATATATATATTTCAACTTATATATTTTAATTCATGGTAGTTTGAGGCAAATAATATTAAATTCAGAAAATACTGCAGTCCAGAAAATTATGCTGACAACTTGCTTCAACTTTTTCTGCTGACGTCTATCATTGACTTGACATGCATCTGAAATTTGTACATAATCTCTATTTAATACCCTAATTGAAGCTGTCTCAGTCTTTAATATGGAAGTCCAGCACAGAGAAAATATAACAATATTTATATTAATGACTCATTTTTAGGTTCTTCAAGTCTTTATGAACTGGAGTCAACATTTCTATTTCTATGTTATAAGTAGCACATATATTTTACAACTATGAAGCAGAGTAAAATTTTAAGGCCTAAAGGAATAAAAAAAGAATTATGTAACTACTAGTAAAATGATGATGCTAATATGACAACTCTTATAAGCAGGAATGAAGTTAAAATATCTTATTAAGTTTTCCAGAAATCAAAAAACTTTTGGTTCCCAATATGAATACTTGGATAGTAAGTTGTCTTAAGGAATTGCCCAGGACACCAGTTCCCAGTATTGTTTTCTTACATGAATCTACAGATTCAAATGGTTTTTTTAACATGTATACAGTCGATTGTCATTATTCATGGATACTGTATTGTGAATTTGCCTATTTGCTAAAATTTATTTGTAACCTCAAAAATCTATCTTCACAGTGCTTTTGTAGTCATTTTCACAGAGCAGCAAAAATCTCAGTCACCAGACAAGCACATTATCAGCTGAGGTCAAACACAGCAAGTCCCGGGTTCTTATTTCAGCTCTCCTGATGCAAACAAGTGTTCCTTTCCCTATCTGTATAGTCCCACATTTTTGAGTGCTTGTTGATGATTGCCCTGTTTAAAATGTCCCCTAAGCATCATGCCGAAGCGTTGTCCACTGTTCCTAAGCACAGGAATACTGTGATGTGCCTTGCAGAGAAAATATATGTGTTGGGTAAGTTTCATTCAGGTATGCAATATAGTGTTGTTGGCCATCAGTTCAATGTTAATGAATCAATGATATATATTAAATAAGCTATTTTTATACCTAGGAATACAGCTAACTAGGGAGGTGAAAGATGTCTACAAAGAGAACTACAAACTAGTGACCAAAGAAATCAAAGATGACCTAAACAAATGGAAAAACACTCCATGCTCATGGATAGGAAGCATTAATATCATTAGAATGGTCATAGTGCCCAAAGAAATTTCTATATTCAATGCTATTCCTATTAAACTACCATTGAGATTCCTCACAGATATATAAAATGTATTTTAAAAATTAATATGGAGCCAAAAAAAGAGCCCAAATAGCCAAGGCAATCCAAAGCAAAAAAAAAAAATAAATAAAAAATATCTTATACACTGTTGGTGGGAGTGTAAATTAGTTCAACCTATGTAACAAACTTCACATCTACGTCTGAACATAAGTAAAAGGTTAAAATATCTATTTTTAGATAGAAACACACATGAAACAAGGGGAGTTGATGAAAATGTTGTTCCTAGAGGCTTGTAGGAATATAACCCTATGTTTTACCTAAGTGAAATGATTTAGTATTTGCTAATTCAGGGTCTGTGGCAACTTTATATGTGATAACTACTACAAATAAATAAAATTGACTGTATTTTCATTTCAGCTGTCTCTGTCAGTTTTCTTCTTAATTTCACCAAGAGAAGTTAGGGCTATTTTGCTTATAGGTATCTCAACTGGCATAAAATAATAACAAGAGCAATAATAATGACTGCATATTATGATAATGCCAAGCATGGCATAAAAAGCTTCATATCTCATATCTCTAAATCTTTGTTATACATTTTCATGGTACTCTATAATTTTCTTTGCAGGCCTATCTTACAATTATTAATCATTGATGTGATTATTTTAAAATATACGTTTCGACAGACAGGAAGTTTTATGAGAGCAAAAAGCATGTATTTGTCCTTGTTAAATATGTACAATTAAGTTTATACAATAGGTAATGATAAATAGCAAATGATACAAAAATACTTGTAATAACATTTGCAAGGTGGGAATTAAATATTACAAACATTAGCAAAGTAGGAACTAATATGATGGAACATCTACACCTTTAAAATATTTACTTACTGACGATCAAATTAGCTTTTAATATTGGTAAACCTATAAACCAGTTTTATTCAGGAGGGTGATTTTTAAAATATATTTTATTCTAAAAATCAAATTTGCATATTTCTATGCACATTAAGGCAAATTAAAAATATCTGTATTAACTAGCTAAATGCCAAAAATAAAATAAACAACAAGATTATTCTTGGTCCATATTTATTTTTAGCTGAATATGTCACTAATGTAATACCTTGGTTTTTTCTAAAAATATTTTTTATAATTATTCTATGTTTTCCTTAAAATTCCCTGAAATAGTCTTTTTCTGGAGTACATCTTTGACTTTTTTCTGCAAACTGTAATATTTTCTAATTGAGAGAATAATCCCTTTATATGCTATACAGAGCAAATTGAATTCTCACTCTAGTTTTTATATAGTTTTGAATATATTTCTATGTGAATTGTGTGAATATTTTAGCATGATTTATTTCATGGATACTGTTAGTTATATATATAAATTATATATATATAATTTTTTTTAATTTCACTAAGAGAAGTTAGAACTATTTCGCTTATAGGTATCTCATATATCTTATAGGTATATATGTTATATATATACAAAATCTGTCTTAAAGTATTGAACAATAGAAATTATTAGAAGAGTGATTCCTGAAAGAAAAACAAATAAATTGTGTCTTACTATGAAGTGAGCTCTGCCTCTGGAATGGTGATGTGAAGGTGTTGGACCCACTTCCCAACAGCATTTCTTTGGAGAAAATTACAAAATGAAAACACAATCATTTAAAGTTTTTTTATATTGTCCTAAGAGTATATAGTAAGTGGAGAATCTTCACTCAGCAAAATCTAAATCTCAGAATAGTTGAGGTCTGTGGCTTTTAAGCCACAACTTCCTATTTCTTCTCTCATCTCCTTTATAAAGAAGCTACCGTGGGTGGATGGGTCAAGAAAGCAGGGGCTCATTTTCCCCTCAACTTCTAGTCTAGGGTGATAATTTCAACCTGGGAAGGGGAGAGGGCCAGCATTTCTTATCTCCCCCAGCCCTGTGTTGTAGAAGTTCTATTATGGGAATGTAACAGAAAGGATGGGTCTTCCTTCCTGCTTCCAGTGTCTATTCATAGGATAGATGCTCCACACAAACCACAGCAGATAGAGAATACTCGTTTTTGTCTCTACCATAGCTCAGTCACCTCGTGTAGGAAGTCCTATATTGGCAGGAGTAAGCTGAGAGGACCGGACGCTATCATCTTCTTCCCTGTTTCAGCTCAGTCCCCAGTGCCTGCTTACAACAAGGGTGTCACTAGGAGAGAGGTGAGCCACTATCCCCACCATCAGCTCTTATGCAGGGGCATAGAGAACCTGCCAAGGAGCAAAGGCAGGCCCACACATGCTGAAGGAACTTGAAAAATCAGAAGAAGCTGGTCTTACATGAAATAGAGAATGAAGAAGTCTATACCTAGGGGGGTTCTAAAAGTCAATGCAGATATAGGTGGGGAGCAATTAAAATGGCGCTCATAGCTCCATGATATCAGTGGCAACAAGAAAAGTGAGAAGGAAGCTAGAAGTTTTACAGACAGAATCAGGGAAAGAGACAGCCAAGAGAGGCCCTCCTGAAGTCACAGGCCACCTTGGGGTTGGGAAAATGAGACTGTGCACAAATGCCAGGCTACTTCCACTCAGGAGCAATCAGAGCTGAACCCGGGGTTTGGGGAGGGAGGGATGGAACTGAAAACATTTCTGCAGCTAGACGTAATTCATCAGCAAAGAGAGGAAGCGTTTATTGAAATAAAGGTCTTAAGCACGATCTCCAACCATTTACTGAACAACGACTACAATAAGTAAACTCAGGAATTACTCCTAGGAAGCCAGTCTTAATAATATATGCATCTCACATTCTGAAAGACTGTGAGCATGTCAAAGGCTGCGCCCTCTCAGAAATAATCAGAAAGAGAAAATCTCAGCTAGCAGTGCTTGCCTGTATGTGGGGAAAATGTAAATTTCTTAAATAGGGATATAAACTCCATGCTTCACACACATCTAACACTAAAGAATAAACACCTAACTAATCAATAGGGTTAAGCAAAAGTTTTGATCAATAAGTGGCATATGCCAACTAAGAACCAACCTCTAGTTAATCAGGCAAAAAGACAAAACACACACAACACAAAATCTGTAAAGGGATATCAGAGGCTGAATACTGTGGGAAAAATAGACTTCACAAAGTTAGTTTAGTCAAGACTTTAAACAAACTAAAAACAAGCAAAAAAACACATCAATCACCGGGGTAGAGGGACTCTGTCTCTAAAGTTGTTACAATACGTTTATTTAAAAATGTCTAGTTTAAACAAAAAGTGTATGTGACATTCAAAGAAAATGGAAAGTGTGACACATACACAAGATAAAAGAAGGAGAGGGGCAAAAGAAATTGCTTTTGAAGGGGTTCACATGTTGAACATAGCAAAAGAGGCTTAAAATATACATTATAAATATGTTCAGATAACTAAAGGCAGCTATGTCAAAAGAAGATGTATTGACAATATCTCAAAAATGGAAAAATATCTATAAGAAAATAGAAATTGGAAAATAAGAACCAAATGGAAATTCTGGAGTTGAAAAGTGTAATAACTTAAATGAAAACTTTACAAGAGAGGCTTAACAGTAAATTTAAGCAGGCAGAAGAATCAGTAAACTTGAAGATAGATTGATACATATTACATAATCTAAAAAAATAATGAACAGACTATCAGAGAAATGTGGGACACAAGTGTACCAAGATACATGTCATTGGAGTTATAAAAGTAGAGAAAAGCATTTTGAAGTAATTATGGTTTAAAACTTCTCAAATTTAATAAAAAGCACCAATATATATATTCAAGAAGTTAATGAAGTCTAAGTGAAATAAACCTAGAGATCCACACTCTGACACAGAGTGAAATGTTGAGGCTGGGCACAGTGTCTCATGCCTGTAATCCCAACACTTTGTGGGGCCAGGATTGGTGTACTGCTTGAGCTCAGGAGTTTGAGACCAGCCTGGGCATCATGGTAAAACTCTGTCTTTATTAAAAATAACAATAATAATAATGAAATACTTAAAACCCAAGAAAAAAATCTTGAAAGCAGAATAAAAAAGATTTATCATATATGAAGGAATGCCAATAATATTAACAGCTAACTTCTAATTAGAATCAATAGAGGACAGGAGGCATGAGGATGTCATATTCAAAGTGTTGAAAATGGCTACTCAGGAGGCTGAGTTGGGAAGATCACTTGAGCCCAGAATGTCTTAGAAATTTCAGTTCCCACATTTTCATAGGTTTTACCGTTATAATTGCACAACGTTATCATGATAAAAGTCTATTAATAGAGATCTAGTCCTGACTCTGGTGAGAGTGTGGTAAGGAGTAATCATTGTGGAATACATTAAGAGCATTCTTCATTTTTTAAAAAAATGATGTACTGTCTAAGGAAAATAAAGATTATATCCCAGAGACTGAGGCCCACTAAAAGACAGAGGTTTAACTTAATCATCAGATTACATGAGGCTTCTCTTGCCCTACAACCTACTGCCACAGCAACAGGGATTCAGTGTAATAACAGTGGGATACAGCTGAATAAGAAGTTCAAAGTCAGGAGGAGAGGCAAAACAAGGACACTAGGAGAACTTCATGACTTTAGCACTTACTACTGGAGAAAACACTAAACGAAGTTCAACATCTAGCTGATGAACATAAATCTTCACACTCAAGGTCTATTTACTTCCGTTCCTATGACTTGATACAAACGTCCAGTTTTCAACCAAAAAAAATTAAAGGGACTATCATAAGGCTAGAAAATGCACGCACAAATACAAGCATCAGAAGTATACTCAGATATAAATCAAATGTTTGCATTATTAGACATGGAATTCAAAATATATATGAATAATGTGTTAAGGCTTTAATGGAAAAAGTAGGCAATATGCAAGAACGAATGGGTAATGTAAGCAGAGGAATGGAACTTCTAAGAAATAATCAAAAGGAAATTCCAAAAATCGAAAATGTAGTGATGGAAATAAAGAGTGCCATTTGGAGGGGGGCTATCATAATACTGGACAAACTAAAAAAGAGGGAGGAATGTCATCATCTTGGTAAAGAACCTACGGCTAACAGAAAATCTACACTTTAGCATCATCATCATACTTCGTGGTGAGAAACAAAAAAAATGAACAATTAACATCATAGTTAGTGGTGAGAAATTGGATATTTCTTGACAAGTATCAGGAAAACGCAAAGATGCCTATCTTACCACTCCTACTTAATATCACATTGGAAGTTCTATCTGTTGCAACAAGACAAGAAAATAAAATACATACATACTGGAAAGGAAGAAATAATATTGTCTTTTTATTTAAAATGATATTATGTGAAAATTCTCAAAGAATCAACAGAAATACTCAGAAGTAATGATCAAATTTAACAAGGTTACAGGGCACAAAGTAAATACACGAAAGTCAAATGTTTTCCTGTATACCAGTAAGGAACATTCAGAATTTGAAATAAAAAAGTAAGCCTTTTAAATAACTTTTACAATAATACCAAAAAAAGAAAAATAAATACTTAGCTGTAAACATCATGAAAATGTGTGGGTGTCATATGGAGAAAACTACAAAACTCTGATAAATCAAAAAAGATAAAAGAACATGAAGATATGTTTCATCTTCATAGATTAGAATGTTCAGTATTGCTAAGATGTCACTTTCTCTCAACTTTGTCTATAGATTCAACACAATCCCAATCAATATCTCAGCCAGGTATAGTGGAGATATTGACAAACGTATTTCAAAGTTTATATGGAAAGGCAAAAGATCTAGACTTGCCAATACAATACTGAAGAAAATATAGTGTCCTGAAGAAAAACAAAAAGTTGAAGGATGTTACATAAAAACTAAAAATAAATAAATAAAGAAGGAATAAACCATGGACTTTTGCTAGTAACTATATATCAATATTAATCCATTAATTGTAACAATTATAGTAATGTAAGATACTCATCATAGGAGAAATTGGGGGTGAGGTTCACAAAAACTTTTTGCAGTTTCTTTGCAAGTTTTTAGAAAATCTAAAACTGTGCTAACATAGTCTATTAATTATATTAAAATGAAGAAGAAATAAATACTTTTTTCAGGCAAAATTTAAAAACTTGAAAGAATTAATTATTGGCAGACTTGCATAAAGGAAATGTTAAAAGAAGTTCTTCAGTTAAGAGAAGCATGAGATGTTAATTTTTAGACAAATTATGCAAGAAAGAGAATAATAATGTTAGCCAGTTGTGTTTTTATTATGTAAGTTATAGTTCATAGTAGTTAAAATTAGCTGCATTAGGCATTTTCTGCGTTTAAGAATCAAAGTTTATATGGGAGTAATTTTAAAACGTCTTTGACATAGGTTCCAAATCCCCTGCATTAATCCTCATGTTTTTCAAATTAATGACTTCTGCAAGTTTTGCAAACTCATTGGGGATAATTGAATCCTATTTGCATAGATATCAAAGCAGGTTGTCCTTGACTTGTTTTTGACAAGCTACTGACACTGATCGACAGAAAGAAGATAGTTAAACAGAAAATAAAATGCCTCTTTTCCTAGAAGGCACAATGCTTGCTATGCAAAATAAATTATTATTCTTACTTAATTTGGGGAATAATAATTAACATTTTAAAAATTGGCAGTTAGTTTTAAGTTGAGGAAAAATTTAAATACTCTAGAGTATGTTAGTGTCAGACACTGTGAATCTAAGTGAAAATATTTTACTTGCACATTTATATTCATTAGTGTCTTGGGGGAAAAGAGGAAAAAGTCTCTTTTGTCAAAGAAAGGAATTTTTACCACCCTTTATAATAGTGCTGAGGAAAAATACTGACAGAAGACTTTTGTTATAACTTGTTTATTAAATCTACCTCTATGTAGACAAAGTGAAGTGGAAATTTTTCTTTAGAGAATACATTTGCTTGAATTAGTCATAATATTTTAGAAATTGTGTATTTTGTTGGGCAAACATACCACTTCATATCCCTAAAGAATAAATGTTTTCAAGGAATAGTACTGTTCTTTTGTCTAGAGCTAAATGCAAAATAAAAACTATTAAAAAAAAACAAACACTTTCAACAAAACAGTGAAATTAGGGAGAGGAATACAAGGACTGACAGGGCTATCATACTATCCTTTCTCTCATCTTGCTCAGAATATTCTATAAGAAATACATCTTTAATATATTTACTTGGTCCTCACAGGGTGTGAGCGGGATTACAGGAGATGATATTATAATATATATATAAATGTCGTTTGTTTGATGACTCTTAATCATCCCTCAAGATCCAATATCACCTCCTCCATGTGGTCTCCTTTCTTTGGATGTCCCCAGCATTCCACTTGTTCCAACAACACAGCAAGAGACATATTGTATTCATTTGCCCATCCAAGTCCTCTGTACCCAATAGGTGCTCAGTAAATTTTGAATGTGTAAATCTCTCAGTGTAAGAGTAATGAGATTAGGGACTGTGTTTTATTAACTTTACACTTACTTAAATAAACTTTATTTATTACTGCTGTATCTCCAGCTCTTAGTATTTTCCTACACTTAACTGATGTTAAAAGATGCCTATTAAGTGGAAGAACCAGTGAAAAATTATAAAGGCTAAAATGTGCAGTGCATAATTATTATTACTAACTCAAATCCAAGTTTGCTGTGCTCCAAAGATCTTACCAGCTAACCTGTATTATTACCTATTATGTGTCTCATGCCTATCTCTGGTTCATTAACTCCAATCTTAAATTTTTATCACATACTTCCTAAATACCTTCCGGGTATTCTCCCAGCTTTACAGAGTAAAGACATATAAATTGAATTTCTATCTACATGTCTTCATTTTTGTTTTTGATAAGGAGACCTCAATTTATTTAATTATTCATCATTCCATGAGTTTTTTGGCTTCATCCATTTTTTTTATGCCAACACTTTCTACTTACAGTCAAATCAGCTGAGGATATTTCCACATTCTCACTTCTGACCTTTTTCCATTCCTTCTGGAAATGTGTAGTTAAGGCCTCAAAATCTTTTATCCTGAACTTCTGTTAGTTTTTCTACTTGCTTTAATTTTCTTGGACTACTGCGTGAATCTTGTACCTGTCCTCTCTGCTTCCAGTTCCTCAACTACCCTTCCCAATTCAATCTGTTCTTTTAAAATACAAGCACACGTCATTTTTATTGTGCTTTGCTTTACTGTGCTTCACAAATACTTTGTTATTTAAAAATCTAAGATTTATGGTAATGCTACATCAAACAACACTATTGGTGCCATTTTTCCAATGCTTACTTCATGTGTCTGTGTTACATTTTGGTAATTTTCATGATATTTCAAACTTTTAAATTCTTATTATATCTGTTATGATGAACTGCAATCAGTGATAACTGGTGTTACTGTGTCTGGAATTGGTGGGTTCTTGGGCTCACTGATTTCAAGAACGAAGCTGCGGACCCTCGCGGTGAGTGTTACAGTTCTTAAAGGTGGCGTGTCTGGAGTTTGTTCCTTCTGATGTTCAGATGTGTTCAGAGTTTCTTCCTTCTGGTGGGTTCGTGGTCTTGCTGGCTTCAGGAGTGAAGCTGCAGACCTTCGCAGTGAGTGTTACAGCTCTTAAGATGGCGCGTCTGGAGTTGTTCGTTCCTCCCGGTGGGTTCGTGGTCTCGCTGGCTTCAGGAGTGAAGCTGCAGACCTTCGCGGTGAGTGTTACAGCTCCTAAAGGTGACGTGGACCTAGAGTGAGCAGCAGCAAGATTTATTGCGAAGAGCAAAAGAACAAAGCTTCTACAGAGTAGAAGGGGACCCAAGCGGGTTGCCGCTGCTGGCTCTGGCAGCCTGCTTTTATTCCCTTATCTGGCCCCACCCACATCCTGCTGATTGGTCCATTTTACAGAGAGCTGATCGGTCTGTTTTGACAAGGTGCTGATTGGTGTGTTTACAATCCCTGAGCTAGACACAGAGTGCTGATTGGTGTATTTACAATCCTCTAGCTAGACATAAAAGTTCTCCAAGTCCCCACTAGATTAGCTAGACACAGAGTGCTGATTAGTGCATTTACAATCCTTTAGCTAGCCATAAAAATTCTCCAAGTCCCCACTAGATTGGCTAGACATAGAGCACTGATTGGTGCATTTACAAACCTTTAGCTAGACACAGAGTGCTGATTGGTGCATTTATAATCCTCTAGCTAGACATTAAAGTTCTCCAAGTCCCCACTAGATTAGCTAGACACACAGCACAGATTGGTGTGTTTAGAAACCTTTAGCTAGACACAGAGTGCTGATTGGTGCATTTATAATCCTCTAGCTAGACATAAAAGTTCTCCAAGTCCCTACCAGATTAGGTAGACACAGAGTACTGATTGGTGCGTTTACAAACCTTTAGCTAGACACAGAGTGCTGATTGGTGCATTTACAATCCTCTAGCTAGACATAAAAGTTCTCCAAGTCCCCACCAGATTAGCTGGATACAGAGTGCTGATTGGTGCATCCACAAACCCCAAGCTAGACACAGAGTGCTGATTGATGCATATACAATCCTCCAGCTAGACATAAAAGTTCTCCAAGACCCCACCCCACTCAGGAGTCCAGCTGGCTTCGCCTAGTGGATCCCGTGCTAGGGCCAAGGGCAGAGTTGCCCGCCAGTCCCATGCTGCGCGCCCGCGATCCTCAGCCCTTGGGTGGTTGATGGGACTGGGCGCTGTGGAGCAGGAGGCAGTGCCCGCCGGGGAGGCTCCAGCCATGTGGGATCCTACCACAGGGGGGCTCGGGCATGGTGGGCTGCAGGTCCCGAGCCCTTCCCCACGGGGAGGTGGCTGGGGCCCAGCGAGAATTCGCGTGCGGCACCGGTGGGCCAGCAGTGCTGGGGTAGCCTGGCGTACCCTCTGCAGCTGCTAGACCGGGTGCTAAGCCCCTCACTGCCTGGGGCCAGCTGCGCAAGTACGGGGCCTGCTGAGCCCACACCCACCCGGAGCTCGCACTGGCCCGCGAGCACCGCGTGCGGCCTGGGTTCCCGTCCGCGCCTCTCCCTCCACACCTCCCCGCAAGCAGAGGGAGCCGGGTCCGGCCTCACCCAGCCCAGACAGGGGCTCCCACAGTGCAGCAGTGGGCTGAAGGGCTCCTCAAGTGTGGCCCGAGTGGATGCCGAGGTCCAAGAGGTGCTGAGAGTGAGCGAGGGCTGCTAGCATGTTGTCACTTCTCATTACTATTCTAATTGTTTTGGGGCACCACAGATTGTGCCCTTATAAGATGATAAGCTTAATTGATAAATGTTGTATCTGTTCTGACTTCTCCACTGACTGGCTGTTCCCACATCCCACTCCCTCTTCTCAGGCCTTCCTATTGTCCAAGACACAACAGTATTGAAATTAGATTAAGTAACAACCCTATCATGGCCACTAAGTGTTCAAGTGAAAGAAAAAGTTGCACGTCTCCCACTTTAATCAAAAGCTAGAAATTATTAAGCTTAACAAGGGAGTTATGTTGAAACCTGAGACAGCCTGAAAGCTAGAATTTTGTGCCAGTTAGTCAAGTTATAAATGCAAAGGAAAAGCTCTTGAATGAAATTAAAAGTGCTACTCCAGTGAACACACGATGATTAAAAGGGGGAAACAGCCTTATTGTTGATACAGAAACACTTTTAGTGGTTTGGATAGAAGATTAAAACAGCCAACACATTCCCTTAAACCAAAACCTAATCCAGAGCAAGGCCCTAACTCTCTTCAATTCCGTGAAGGCTAAGAGTGGTGGGAAAACTGCAGAAGAAATGTGTGAATCTAGCTGCGGTTGGTTTATGAGGTTTTAGGAAAAAAAAATCCATTTCCATAACCTTAAAGGACAAAGTAAAGTGACCAGTGCTGATGTAGAAGCTGCAGCAAATTATCCAGAAGATTTATCTAAGATAATTGATGAAGGTGACTACATCCAAGAACAGATTTTCAATGTAGATGAAACAGCCTTCTCTTGGAAGCAGATGCAGTCTAGGAATTTCATAGCTAGAGAGGAGAAGCCAATGTCTGACTTCAAAACTTCTAAAGATAGCCTGACTGTCTTTTTACAGGCTAAGCACCTGGTGACATTAAGTTGAAGCCAATGCTCATTTACCATTCTAAAAATACTAGGGCCCTTAAGAATTTATCATGCTCGTTAGCATATAACCTACTATTGTTGCTGGTCCATTTATTAGCCCTCTCTTGTTTTATTGAGTTATTTTTTTTACCCCCATTGCTATCCCTATTTAGCCTTTCAAGAGCAACCATTTTAAGAGGTTTAATATATAATCTTTTATTTGTATGTGTTTTCATCAAGCTATCATTATATAAAGGTATTGTGCTTTGGAACACATTCTGTCTTTTCCATTTTCATTCAGTATTATGTTTTTTGCAGCATTATTACATTTCAGTGTGTGTAACTAGTCTGCCACTTCGAATGGCTGCATCTTACTCTCAATCCACTATTTACACCACAGCCAGAGTAATCTTTAAAAATGCAAATCTGATCATGTCATGCAGCTGTTTAATATCTGTTGGTGATTTTTCATTTGACTTAGGATATATTCAAAACTTCTTACCATGTCTGTAAGGCCTTGCAGGATTTGGGCAGTGTCTGGTTAGTAAGTCTCATCCTTTGCCTTCTTCCCTTTGGTCTCTGCGTTTCAACCACACTGGCCTGAACTTCCTCAGATCTGTTACGCTTCCACTTTTGTTATTTACACCCAGCAATCTTTCTTCCTTCAAGTATCAGTCTAAATTTTGCTTCCTCGGATAAGTATTCCATGACTGGCCAACTGAATCAGAAGCTCAAGGTTTAAAAACTCTTTAACATTATTTACTTTTGGTTACACTTTATATAATCTTTACTTATATTTGTTTATGTGTTTAATTCTTTAATATTTATCTTACCCACTACCATGTCAGTTCCACAAAGGCTGGGGCTGGGTTTATTTGTTCCTCAGTCATTCTTGTTTCTACCTATGGTAAGCCCTCAATAAAAAAGTGTTCAATGATTTACATGGGAGAAGTGACTTAACCAAGGTCATAAAACTAATTAAAGTCAAATCCAGACAAGAACTCAGCATCTTTCCTCTTCCTGTACTTGGCATTCTTTGAACATGTTGACATTCTGTATTCTTATGTCCATTCCAGCTCTTTACACACAATAGGTGCTCAATAACTACTTCAGAAAAACATAAAATAAGCAAAGAATGGAATTGTGGATTATATAGCTTTATATCTATGTCAAAGAGCTACTGGCTATTATGTGAAATCTCCAAATCTTTAAATTCATTGGTAAAATAGTTGTCATTGATATTCTTGTTAAATTTATAAGTAGACATTACATTTTCTTTACGTTTTTTACCAGGTTGAAGACTGCTTCCTCTGATGTCATAAAGTCAGAGAGCCACATTGAGAAATGTCTGTTAAAATGTGTCTGTTAAAAATGTGTAGAAAATGTGTGTCTGTTAAAATGTGTAGAAAATTCTGTTAAAATGTGTAGCAGGCTAAGTTTCAAACTGCAACTGAATAGAGAGAATCAATCTATGCATGTTCAGTTTGTGCTCATTTTAATAAGGAAAGAGACTGATGACCTCTCTACTTAAAAGAGGATGGATGGATGCACATTTTTAAGAATATTTATTTTACCTCAGGAGAACTAAAATAATAACCTATCCTTCTTTCCAACTTGGTCTCTGCCTGAGCAGGTTTTATCAATGGACCTGTCACAATACTGAAATTGGGAGCTCTTGCTATGTTGTTTTGTAAATCCAATTATCTTCAATCCTTGCCATTTCAGCAAAGAAACAAACAAAAAAAATGCTTTTAAAGAAGGTATCAAATAGCATTTTTAAATTTATTTTTCAGTGGTATCAGGGAAATTGCCATGTCTTCACCAAGTGATATAAATCTATATTACTCATTGAATCCATGCCTTGAAAACTAGAAATGATTTTTTTTTTCTGTTATACTAAAAAAGTTAAATAACTTGGAAAGTAGTACTATTTTGACTATTGGCAGTACTGGTAGGTAAGTAAATAAATAAATATAGCCCCATTTCAGTGTGACTGAAGGTGGCAGATCAATGAGACCTTTGTCCCATTAGCCTGCCTTAGTATCTGATATTCCTCAAGCTGAGACTCAATTCTTTTGGTTTCAGGTACTGTATTTGTAAGATTCTCTCATTCACAAAATTCTATCAAATTTTCAGGGTTTACCCATTTATTAGTTATTTTAACTTCACATCATAACTCTGACATCACATAGAAGTTATTAATACCCAATGATAGAAAAGAAAACTGAATCTCAACACAGCAACAACTTGGGCCTTCTGACTTGAGTCTACAGCCTTTCACCAACATCAAGTAGTACTAATGATATTTTACTGTAAGTATTTTAACTGGGGCTATTATGAGTTCATTTCCCTTATCTCATCTCTTCTTCCTTCCATGCAATTTTTTTTCAGACAACTTCTCGTTTATGTTGTTTTGTAAGCATCCCTCCCACCAGATTCTGGCTTTGTTTTGTGTGATTTATTTCTATTGGCTCCATCATGACCTCTCAGGGCACTTGGAAGATCCTGTTGTAAAGCTCTAAAGCTCCTGACAGTCTATCTGTTGGGATTCGAAAAAATAAAGAAGTCAACATTAGGTAAGATAAGAATAAAATTCCCCTCAAAAAAAAAAAGAATAAAATTAAAGAAGAAAAAAGAGTATGGTGGGCCTTTGCCTCTGACCTCTGGGTAGTTTCAAAGATGAGTTCAGGGATAGAGTTGCAGCTGCAGATATGAACCAGGTCTTCAGAGAGGTGACAGAAAGAACTAAAGGGAGAGAGAGAAATGTAAATTTGCATTAATTGAAATTTTTTTAGTCACAGTGGCAATACCGTAATACAGTAGTCTAAGCTAAAACAGGAAATTCACTGGATCATATCACAAGATGGAAAACCAGAGTGGGTTAGGGTAAATGGAAACTGGCTTAGGGACAGCTGTGGCCAGGGACTTAAATGGCAGGATGGTGTCCACTTCTCATTTTTACTCTTATCTGTAGAGTATCTTACTCTACTCTTTTTTCTAATATTGCACAAGAGGAATGTAGAAGAGAGATTTTTTAAAACAGACCTCAGTTTTGGACTCAAGTTTCTTAACTGTATGAACAGAGATAAAAGGAATACTCTTTTCCCAACTAGAGTTTGAAACTTTTAGGAGAGGACTCTGATAGATCCATGTTGGGTCATACACCAACTCCTTGGACCCATCAACATGAAAAGGTATGATGAGTTTTGTGTTAGACTAATTTGTAGCCAGGGAGGTAGGGCTGATTTCCACAGGAAAGAGGGCTGGTACATTTATTGCCTTTTGGACCAAGTATAGACTACAGAAAACTAAGTATGCTATGCCAAGGGCTTGAAATTTATCCTACATGCATGGTTTATTTATTGGAACATTTAAAGTGGGAACATAATCAGCTTTACCTTTTAAAAATACAATTCTGGCAGCAATGTAAAGGATGAAATCGAGATTTTTAAAGACAAGAGATAGGTATCTTAGGATACTATTCCGCAAGTGTAGATTAGATGTAATGATGGCCAGGTGGGGTGGCTCATGCCTGTAATTCCAGCACTTTCAGCACTTTGAGAGGCTGAGGTGGGTGGATGGCTTGAGCCCAGGACTTTGAGGCTAGCCTGGGCAATGTGGTGAAACCTTGTCTCTTCAAAAAATACAACAATTAGCCCAACATGGTGGCATGCACCTGTGGTCCCAGCTACTCGGGAGGCTGAGGTGAGAGGATCACTTGAGCCCAGGAGGTCAAGGCTGCAATGAGCCGTGATCATGCCACTGCACTCCAGCCTGAGTGACAGAGTGAGAGTCTGTCTCAAAAAAAAAAAAAAAAAATGCAATGGTGATGATAAGAAAGACTTTAGCAGTGTTTGTACAGAGGAGTGGTTTGAAGATATAATCTACAAGATGTCAGGGCTTGAAAATGAAGAGTAGGAGGATAAGAGAAAGAAACAACTCTCATATTTCTAACTTGTGTGATCGCATGGATGACAGCATAGTTCACAATGCATGGAAAACATGAGGAAAAGCGGATTTGGCAACAAGTTTTTTAAAAAATAAAATCTTCCCAATTTTGACCTCTGGATGACTGGGTAGGATTATAAGCTTTCCTGTGCCCAGAGAAAGAATGTATTAGTCATATTTTCCTTTGTCTTCAGAGTAATTGAGATCATTCAGCAGATAAAGTGTGGTCAAAGAGTAACTGCAGACCTTTCAAAAGTGTCTGTGACTAGAGTATCAATAAGGATAGTGCTTTGATGGACAGACAGCCTCTTTCTCTCCAGTCATTGAACCTCAAATCTGTATCCTCCATGATTCCTTTGTCATAGAGATGCTAGTTCTTCAAATAATACATGCATTTTTCTTTGCCCATATGTGTGTATATGCATAGGTGTGCGTGCCTGCTAAATAACTGCACATGACTTTTAAAATCTTCTGCAAATGTTGAAGCAAAGAGTAGCAAGGGTGGACATGGGAAATGTGTCTATAAGGACCTCAATGAAGAGCTTAGAAATTGCCCATGATCAGACATCTGAGATTCTGAAATGGTCTCAGACCTGATTTATATATTTCTAGTGGATATATTTACTCATGATGTTCTCCTGCTCATGCTGTCACAGAATCTGTAATAATCACTTAGGTTTACCAGCAGTATAATGAGATCATCTTGACTTTGTTAAATATTTCTCATTTTTAACTGGATCTCATTATCTTAAGCTAATACAATACATTTGTTTTTTTCCCCTCAGTATTTATACCCATAAATAATATGAAGAATGTTAGCACAAACTTTCTTAGCAACAGTTTTCATAAGCTACCCAGTATGATCTTGTAAGGCTCTGACATTAAGCAGTCTCAGTTATTTTTACCTGGAGGATTTGTGTTTCTGAGTATCTCTCTTCCAGACCAGGGATTGGCAAACTATGGCCTATAGGCTATTTGGTTTTTTTTCTTTTTAATGTTTCATTGGAATACAACCATGCTCATTTTTTGTGTATTATTTATGGATGTTTTAATGCTATTAATGGCAGAATTGAACAGTTTTTACAGAAACCAATTAGCCTGAAAAGCCTAAAATATTTGCTAGCTCATCCTTTGTAGAAAAGATTTGCTGACCTCTGTTGTAAACTACAATTTGATAATAGGAGATCCTGATGATAACTAACATTCTCATTACATGAATATAAGATTGAAATGATGAAATACTCTCTCTTTTTAAAAATTTCGCTCCTTCGGATATATACCCAGAAGTGGAATTGCTGGATCATATGACAATTCTCTTTAGTATGTCAAAGAGATATCTGCACTTTTATGTTCTTTGAAGCACTAATCCCAATGACCAATATATGAAATCTACCCTAGTGTCCATCAATGGATGAATAGGTAAATAAATTGTAGTCTATACACAATAGTATTAGAGATATACTATTCAGCCTGAAAAAAAGAAGAAAATTCTGTTCTTTTTGATAACATGGTGGACCATGCTAAGTGAAATAAGCCAAACACTCATATGTGGAATCTAAAACAATGGAATTCATGGAAGCAGAAAGCAGAATGGTGGTTACCAGAGGCTAGGGATGGGGGAAACGGGAAGATGTTGGTCAAAGGGTACAAAGTTTCTCTTAGATCTACTGAGCAATGAGTTAACTATAGTTAATAATAATGTGTATTTCAAAATTGCTAAGTATTGAAAATATTTTCCACCTTCCGTCAGCTTCTTTTCTTCATGCAATTCAAACTTTTCCATGATGTATGCAACTTTCATTGAATTTGCTGCATCGTCTTCACAGACAGTGATATAAGTTGACTAACACCACCAGTATACATGTGTTTTAGAGGTGTTTATGATTTCTTTGGAAAAATTGAAAAATAAATAGGTCAGATTATGTTTCATCACTGTCCTGCTATTTTTCTCTACAATGGAAAATTATTTTGCCTTCATATCATTTTTGAGAAGAGCTAAAAATCCAAACATTTATGTTCAAGGGGCAACTCCTTTTTGCTATTCTCTGTGCTTTCTAATCTCAACTTATTTCTAGGGTAACAGAGATGTCACAATTATATCACCCTAACAAGCCAAATCTTTATCATATCGCTGTGTCTGGCTGCATGAGTCATAAGGTCATGACTCTGGACTGAAACATTTAGTAATACAATATAAAATTTCTCATTCAGTACTTACCTTTACATAATCGTGGTTCTTGTTTAGGCAAAATGGGCTCTCTTTATAAGAGAAAAAAATAAAAGTTAAAATACAAATGCAAAGATTAAAAAAAAATCCTTTGCTAAAACAGAGGAGAGAGAAACTAGTAGTCAGAATCTGAAAACATGGGGAAGAAGTTTCACATAGAGTTCTGGGTTCAGTTTGAATCCCAGCTCTATGACTTACCAGCTATGTGACCTATCTAAGATCCATTCTTTACCCGTAATGTGGGGATAATAATAGACCCTATTTAATCTAGTTTTAGAGTAGATTATAAGAGTAATTGTACCTGAGTCACTTAGCATAGAGCCTGACATTTAACAAGGGTTCGATAAATGTTAGCCCTAATAATAGTACTAATAATACCTCCTTGTAAGAGTTCCTCATCTACTCTCAGG
The DNA here is from genome assembly GCF_029289425.2 of Pan paniscus. Taxonomy (NCBI): domain Eukaryota; kingdom Metazoa; phylum Chordata; class Mammalia; order Primates; family Hominidae; genus Pan; species Pan paniscus. The sequence goes on from NC_073258.2 coordinate 105,367,318, forward strand.
AAATAAATTATGTGCCAGGAGACACTGGAGCAACATCTGTATAGACACATTTATCTAGTTGGGGGACCGCATATTTAATGGTCTGTCAGAATGGATAGCTACACAAAAGGTTGACACACTGAGACCTGCCTAAACAGGAAGTGTGGGACAAACCTGACAGGCCTAGGGAAGACAGTCTCAGAAGTGATTAGCTCCACACTGTTTTTAATTACATGCACTCTCTTTAGTTAGAAAGATGATGTTATTAAGTAAGTAGAATTATTGTACTTAGAAAAAAATTCAAAAATGGCCACTGATTTATTTTAAAATAGGTGGATTACTGATAGTTTTATGAACATAAATTTGAAATATTTATTATATTTTATTGGAGATATTAATTTTAATAATAAATACATAAAGAAAAATCTTTTATATTTGAGTATTGCCATTGAATTGATATTTCTCAATTCTCAACAATGACTAAATAATCTAAATGTGTACATCTTCTCAAATAATTAAACAGTCACAGAAAAAAATAGTTTAAAAACCTCATCATCCCTGACTCCATAGAGCTTAGTCTGTTGATGGGGAAATACTTCAGTTGGATAATCATAAAAACAAATAAAATATTTAAGTGTTTAGGAGTCATGTTACATGCTGCTGTCATCATGTGTAATAGTGGGATTTGGCCTTGTCATTCATTCAATAACTATTTTAGAGCTTTTGTTCCTTGCCAGACATTGTTCTAGCTGCTTGAAATACCATAGTGAATAAGGCAGATACAGTTTTACTCTTATGGAAATTTTAACTAGCAGATGCTCAGAAAGGATAGGAAATATGTTGGAGGTTATATATTTAGAAAGTAGGAGATCCAAAATTCACACTTAGATCAATCCAGTGCCAAAACCTATGTCATTAACCACTGTCATCTATTCTGTCTTCCCAATTTTATCTAAATGCAGTTTAGTGAGTATTTGTCTTTTGTCTGTTTATCTGACCGACAAATGAATATCCTTCTCATATTGGAACATTCCCCACATTTTATGTGAGTCTTAATGCTAGGCAGGGGCTGCCTCTCACCATGGACACTGAAAAGCTAGATACTTCTTTTCTGAATCAACCATGAAGAAATGGGTTGGGCACAGTTAATAATTAATAAGCAAAATAAATAAATAAAAAACAAAGCTGGAGGCATCATGTTACCCAAATTGAAACTACACTACACAGCTACAGTAACCCAAACAGCATGACACTGGTACAAAAACAGACATATAAACCAATGGAACATAATAGAGAGCCCAGAAATAAGGCCACACACCTACGACCATCTGATCTTCAACTAAGCTGACAAAAACAAGCAGTGGGAAAAAGACTACCTATTCAAAAAATGGTGAGGGTATAACTGCCTGGCCATATGCAGAGGATTGAAGTTGGACTACTTCCTTATACCATATACAAAAATAAACTCAAGATGGATTAAAGACTTGAATGTAAAACCCCAAAGTGTAAAAACCCTGGAAGACAACCTAGGCACTACCATCCTGGACATAGAAACGAGCAGAGATTTCATGACATAGATACCAAAGGCAATTGCAACAAAAGCAAAAATTGACAAATGGGATCTAATTAAACTAAAGAGCTTCTGCACAACAAAAGAAACTCTCAACAGAGTAAACAGACAAACTAAAACCTGAGAGAACATATTTGCAAACTATGCATCTGACAAAGTTCTAAAATTCAGCATCTATATGGAACTTAAACAAATTTACAAGGGAAAAAACAAACAACCTCATTAAAAAGTGTGCAAAGGCCATGAAAAGACACTTTTCAAAAGAAGACATACATGGAGCCAACAAGCATATGAAAAAAAGCTCAATATCACTGATCATTAGGGAAACGCAAATCAAACTACAAAGAGATACCATCTCACACAGGTCAGAATGGCTATAGAAAAAGTCAAGAAATAACTGATGCCAAGAAAAAGGAATGCTTATATACTGTTGGTAGGAGTGTAAATTAGTTCAACCGTTGTGGAGAGCATTATGGTGATTCCTCAAAAAGCTAAAAGCAGAGCTACCATTCAATCCAGCAATCCCATTAGTCAGTATATATCCAGAGGAATATAAATCATTCTACCATAAAGACAAATACACAGAAATGTTCATTGCAGAACTATCCACAACATAAAAGACATTAAATCCACCTAAATACTCACCAGTGACAGATTCCATAAAGAAAATGTGGTACATATACACTATGGAACACTATGCAGCCACAAAAAAGAATGAGATCATGTCTTCCATCCAGGAACATGGATGGAGCTGGAGGCCATTATCCTTGACGAACTAACACAGGAAGAGAAAACCAAATACTGCATATTCACAGTTATAGGTGGAAGATAAATGATAAGAACTCCTGAACACAAAGAAGGGAACAACACACACTGGGGTCTACTTGAGGGTAGAGGGTGGGAGGAGGGAGAGGAGTATAAAAAATAACCATTGGATATGAGGCTTAATACTTGGGTGATGAAATAATCTATACAACAAACCCCTCTGACACAAGTTTACTTATGTAACAAACCTGCACATGTACTCCCAAACCTAAAATAAAAGTTAACAAAAGAAGAAAATAAAATATTAGAGTCCACTGAAAAATAAGAACACATTAGGTTCCAGAATGTATTATTTTGATTCTATTATTATTATTAAATCCTTCACTTTTCTCACTGGATATGTTCAGTAAAGCAATACAATTTCAAAATATCAGAAAAATGGACTTCACTCACTGCTATGGACTGAATATTTGTGTCCCCCAAAATTCATGGGTTGAAACCTATTCCCCCAGGTGATGGTATTTGAAGGTGGGGCCTTTAGGAAGTGATCAATCGTGAGAGTGAAGTGCTTCTGAATGGGATCAGTGTCTTTATGAAAGAGACCCCAGGGAGCTCCCTCACCCCTTCTCCCCTCTGAGAACACAGAGAGAAGACAGCTATCTATGAACCAGGAAGCAGGTTCTCACCACATATCCAATCTGTTATTGCCTTGATCTTGGACTTCCCAGCCTCCAGAGCTGTGGGAAATAAATCTGCATTGTTCATAACCCCCTCCTCTTCCACCCAAAAAAGAAATAAAGAAATGGATTGGGCAAATGGCTTCACCAATCCAGTAGGCTTACCCTGCATTTTAACTAGGTTTATATGTCTCAAAGGAAGGAATGTCTTTTCAAAGGAGTGGCAGAGAACACACCTGGGATTCAGAGCTTGCGGCCATGGCACTGCATCTCTGGCTTGTAAAATTCAACCATGGCAGCAGTGATGGTCTCAGTGGGCTGAATCTGTGCTGTGACTTTAACTCCAATTTTCTTACTATTTTCTGAGTATAATTCTCTTACCTTCCTGTTGACTGCTTAAATCATCGAGATTTATTTTCTATTGCTTGCAACCAAAAGCCCCAGTTGGTTGTTTAGATTATTTCACCCCACACATTGACCTTTATTAATCAATAGCTTGATTGGATGATAATGGAATGAAGTTGCCATGTGATTTTGCGTAGTTCTGCAGAACTTCCTTCTTCATCTCCTTCGTTGTAGAGAAAGGTAAACTAGCAATAATTAGAATACTGACAATGCCTTGGGGCCCATTATTGGTGATATGGCAAAGATAATTCACATAGAATTTTTTTAGTCAAATTTAGCTTATTGAGAGATATGAATTGATTCAGCCAAAATGAATATCTACAAATATCTAGACTCTAATTGGTAGCATCTTAAAAAAAATGAAAAAACTGAATTCAGCAACACAACTGAGATATTATACTTTCTTTTTATTCTACTCCTGTTATTAGCCTTTATTTTCAATTTTTAATCTATATGATTTTAGATTTCTGAGTGAATATATCAGTCAAAATATTAAATGGGTAGAAGTATGTCAAAATCTTTAACTTTATGATCACCACATAAGCAAATGTTTGCAATGTGTTCATTTTTCAAAAAATTACTCTGGTATTGTATACATACCAATCCAAAGAAACTGTCAGTCAAGAAATGTGTTGATCCCCAAATCAGTAATTTTAACCAGGGAAGTTTTCTGTAATTTTAACCAGGGAAGTTTTCTGTAATTTTAACTAGGGAAGTTGTCTTACCACCACTGCAGTTGTTTTTGATGACCAATTAGTAAACCAATGTATGTCTTCCATGTAATTCATAAATAATTTCTGATTTTCTGAGCTTTCACTAATACAAATTTACTCAAATCTTTGTTGTTGTTGAAGTTTCTAAGAGTTTTATGTTTTCTCCAACAGAAGTTTGTTAAATGGATGTATATTTGGCTAAATATATATTTTCTGTGATATTTATCCATGATAGATATTATTTAAGGGTGTGTTAATTGGTATATTTAATCACAGGAATACATTAACCATTCAGAAAAGGAAAATGATTCAGCTGTCTACATTTTTTATTCTGTCCCCCTTGCAATTATTTCAAGGATACTAAAGAGCTTGGCTTCAGGACATTTAGGCATATGAATTAATGTTAATCAGTGGTAACCTATTAATCACCCAGAGATTTATCATCCAGTATATCTGGACATTTAAAAATATCTGGATCTTTGCTCTTTGGTAAATGTATATCGAGCAATTTTAAAAAATTCCAAACAGATGTTTGTCTTTGAAGCCTATATTACTATAAATGGATGTCTTTAATGCTCATCAAGTTTTATTGAGAAGCAAAATAATTTTCATATCAATATCAAATACAAATACAGCATAAAGAAATAAAGATGTACATCAAAGTGCTAAATATAGAATATAATTAAATACCTATGTAAAACCATATGCCAATTTTCTACAAGTTGAATTACCAATAGATGTTTTATGTCAATTCATTTTTGCCTAATTTATTTAGATACTCTAATTACTTATTACAAAGCAGCTCAATTTCAGTTTCTGTATTTATTTCTTTTGATGTAGTTACATTTTTAACCTAGACTAGTATATCAAAATATGTTACATTATATTGAACCTTAATTCTGGGTAACTTTCTGTGTCTCAGTTAAATTTTTTTATAAGATAAAAGCTATTTGTACTAAATTTGTTTTAATGTTATACAAAAGAATTGGTGAAATCTTTTCAATCCAGGATTAGGGAGTGAGAACAAAAGAGTTCCAGGTAACTTCAACCTCTGGCCAATACGGATAGTGTTCTCACTTTGACCTTTGCTAGTGCCTGAATGCTTGTGTCCACCCAAATTTGTATATTAAAACCTAATCCCAAATGTGAGGGTCTTTAGAGGTGTAGCCTTTGGGAGGTGATTAGGTCACGAGGATGGAGCCCTCATGCATGCCCTTATAAAAGAGGTGTCAGAGTATCCCTGGCTTCCTCTGCTATGTGAGGTTACAGAGAGAAGATGGCCATCTATGAACCAGGAAATGGGCACTTACCAGACACTGAATCTCCCAATGCTTTGATCTTAGACTTCTCAGACTCCAGAAAAGTGAGAAATAAATTTCTGTTGTTTACAAGCTACCCTTGTAGTAGTTTGTTAAAGCAGTGCAAACAGACTAAGACAGCTTTCCTTTGATTAGGTTTTTCATTCTTTCTTATAAGATCTATAAATGAATGAAAGGCTCTTGTTTTCAGGTGCCATTGGAAGAGGTTTAGTTACATTCCCTTCCACAATAGGTGGAGCTAGTGACACCCTGAAGTCTTAATAATTATTACCTTTCCTTCCTTTTCTATTATAGACACTACCACTGCTATAATTTGATATTTGCATGCATTATTATGAATTGAAAATACCTACACATAGTTTATCACTTTGTATATTTAATAGTCTTACTATGTATTAGTTTTTATCTTCATTGTTTTATATATAAATAATATATAATATATATTATATATAAATAATATATATTATATATTATATATAAATAATATATAATATATATTATATATAAATAATATATATTATATATTATATATAAATAATATATATTATATATTATATATAAATAATATATAATATATAATATATAAATAATATATAATATATATTATATATAAATAATATATAATATATATTATATATAAATAATATATAATATATATTATATATAAATAATATATAATATATATTATATATAAATTATATAATATATATTATATATAAATTATATAATATATATTATATATAAATTATATATATATTTATTTTATATATATATTTATATATATTATATATTTTTATATATAATATTTATATATAATATATAAATATATATAATATATATTATATATAATATATATAAATATATATAATATATATTATATATATAATATATAATATATAATATATAATAATATATATATAATATATAATATATATAATATATATAAATATATAATATTTATATATATTTATATATATTATATATATTTATATATATATTTATATATAAAACATATATATATAACATATATGTATATGTGTGTGTGTGTATATACATATATATACATATATTCCTGGGTTCAAGCGATTGTCATGCCTCAGCCTCCCTTGTAGCTGGGATTACAGGCATGTACCACCATGCCTGGCTAAGTTTTTGGATTTTTTTAGTAGAGATGGAGTTTTACCATTTACCATGTTGGCCAATCTGGTCTCAAACTCTTGGCCTCATGTGATTCATTCACCTCGGCCTCCCAAAGTGTTGGGATTACAGGCATGATCCACCACACCCGGCCTATCTTCATTTTATGGATAAGAACAAGAAGAACCAAAGAATTTTAAGTAACACATAATGGCTCATTACATTACTCTGCAATGAAAAAGCTAGCTCCATAACCTCTGACCCCAAGATGAGTGATCTTTCTAGTACATGCTAACATCTCACTATTAGTTATGATGCTTATAAAAATGATTTATTGAGCCAAATCCCTATATTTTATACCTATGATAAAACTCACATAAAATCCATGGTCATTTTCATTACACTATGCCACCAGGTAATATGGATTTAAGTTTGATTGTGAAATATAAAAAAAGTTGCTTTCTAGATATTTGAAGAATGATAAGGGCAAGATGGAAGCATGTTTGTTGTATTGTAAGTCAAGAATCCAATTTAATTGAAGTCTCTGAGATGAAAATAGACCCCTTACTACTATTTACTTGCAGCCTTTTCTTAAATTGCCTTCTTATGTGTGGAAGCCAATTTCAGCCTCTTTCTCAGTCATTTTAAGAGTACATACAGGAATATGGAATAACAATGCTATGCAGTTGAATTGCATTTTACAAGTTTTAAGCAGTTTGATCTGATAGAAGTCTGTCAAGTTGGGGGGCCAGATTTTATAAATTTAATTTTAGAGATTAAAAACTGGAATTAAGGAAGGAAATAGCCCAAGTACACAAACATCCTGAGCAAACAGATTTGAGGTTAGGACTGTTTTCATGACAGTCTGGTCTGCATTTCTTCTATTCTGCTATCTCACTCTGCCCCAATGCTGCCAGTAAAGACCATCATAATGCTCCTGACAGGTGGCATATTGTGATAGCAGCATGGCAACAACAGCATTTTCTTCAGTTCTGTTTCAGAAAGCACATACTGTCTGCATACTTTTAGAAGGCTTTCCTCCATTCTTCATTGGACATTGCACCATCAAGCAATGAAAATTTCTTACAATAAAAACCCAAATTCTAATTCTAAGGTAATAAACAAAATAAATGCTTTCCAGGAGATAAATGTTCAGAAAAGAGAAACTGGTACTTTAAGGAACTGAGTGCTGTTTTGTGCCACTACTAAGATTTAACTCTTACCCTGTATCACCATTGGAATGTTCTAATTAGTATAGTGGAAAATGCCGTCATAACAGTTATCCCAATTTAGGACCAGGAGACAGAACACGTACCTTGAAGCAAAAATATGCAAGTTGGGAAAAATGCTGACACTGGCTATGTCTGCGCTCAAGAATAGTTTGACTGTTACTGAGTAAATTGCATGTATGAGTTGACAAGAAGTGATTTCAGTCACTTTTCTATGAGACAGATAATATGGGAAACAAAACAATTTTGTATCCTTAAAGGAAGAGAGATTCATAAGAAAAGAAGGAAATTATAAGCTGTAAAGGAGAGCTCAAATTATATGTAACAACGTGCTAATGAAAATGAATAGACATTGTGTTTCCAAAGAATGTTCAGAGACAAATGACATCTTCAAATTAAATTTGGATACTAAAAAGGGATGCTTGTTGAACTGCATGTTATATAAGTGTCAATTGTGTGTTAGATCATAAGCAAAATATTACTTAAAACAAGACAATTGGCTTGGATGTGTGATCATCTCTAAAACTCTGAAAGCTCAATGAATGTGACACATTGTATAACTAGGCAAGTGTTTCCTAATAATAATCATAGGCAGGTATCTGACTTTATACCCTTTTTTATCTGAAATATTTTACATATGCATGAACATTTATCCACATATTTAAAATTAAAGAGATAAAATGCTGTTAATAGTCATACTGGTTATCTGAATTTTTAAAAACAATACTAATTTTAAAAAAGAAACATCTGGCTTAGAAAATGACTATATTCAGCACTAGGAAAATTCTTGTAATCACGTTGTAGAAATTTTAAATTCTACTTCGGACATTTTAAATGTTGTACTTCAACGACATTTCACTGCCCAAGTAACTGTGTGTTCATGTTTCTTGGCTGGATATTCATGGTCTTCCATAACTTTACCCCAACCTATCTTCTTATCTAATTTCCCCTAAGTTTCCATCTCATATTCCCTGTTTTCTATTCATAATGAATTTTTCTTTTCCAAGTTTTTATTCATGCTTTCCCCACTGCCTAAATGCCTTGTCCCTATTCTGGGTGCCTACATTTGATCCTTCCTTTAATTCTCAATTCAAATGCTACCTCCTTCTTAAATTATTTTCTACTTCCAAGTAAGCATGGGTCACCCATTTAACCCTAATTACAGACATCTGCAGGAGGTTGCAGTAACAATAGCCTTCTGTGAACATATTTCCGTGTCTTACTGTGAAACAGAATAGGCAATGACTCTAGGAATTGGTGACTTACAAAGGAAGACATTTTGTTGATGAATGAACATATTTTATCAGGCTGAAAACAACTGTTCTGAAAGTGATTCTGTTTACTGAGTAATTTTTTACATCTCAAGTAGCTCCGAGGTAAAAGTTTAAAGAGACAGTTTCTACATTTATATGTACAGCAGTTCATTTTAGAGAGAAGCAGGTTGACATTACATTTGTATTAGATATATTTGTTTTGTTAATGATGACTAAATCCTTAGTTTTTTTTTCTGTAAAATATTTAAGTGTCTTGTGGTAGCCATGTCAAAGACCTGTATCAGATTTCAACATCTCAAAAATCTGATGATCCACAGAACATATTGTTCAGCTATATGAGACATCCACTCTAATTGTTTTTTTTTGAAATCCATAGACTAACAATAAACTTTAAAACATAACTTCATTAAAATTAAAGGAGATATTTGATGTTTTCTTGGTTTGAGGATCCTAGGCATATATTCATTTATTCAACAAATACTGGTTGAACATTTTCTCTTTTCCTTAATATTGTGGAAACTCAGGGAGAATCTACTTTACATGAAGAAATATCCATTTAAGATGATATATTTTTAAATAGGTATCTGACATTACCTCATGTAAGGTGATTTATAATCTTGTTAACACAAATAAAAATCTCCAAGCCTTGTGCTAATACTTGACCCAAAATAATTTATTTTATCTCCTACTGAAACTTGCTTACCCACAAAATAAGGAGTGAAAGAAAATATTGCAGTTATCATTTTTTTCAATGAGCTTTTAGTGAGTACTTGCTAAATACTTATAATTACTTATAATAAATATTTTAATAATAATTACTTCTATGTTTTAGGACTGTTGTCCTCTGAGATACAAAGAAAAGTTATATAAAGTTCTATCCTCAAAAGCTTACAGTCTAGTGGAGAAAAATATTATCTAAAGTCAATATAATCCTTTACTGATTTTATATATATATATATTCTACATATATTACTTATTTGTTATTAGTACTATTTTTTAGATAAGAAAATTGAGTTTTAAGAGTCAAGTTACTGGTCCAAAGTTATAGATTAATGCAATGGCAAAACCTATCTTTATACTGAAGTCTTATGACTATGAGTCAGAGGCACTACCTATTACAGATTTGACCTTCCATTAACGGGTAGTGAAAGCCCTAAGGAAATTAAAGTCTATCTTCTCTCTGATTCTTGAGTTTGGAAACTATTACAGCAACAATGACATCTTTATATTTGATAAGCAATTACTGTTTTCAAGGGTTCTCTTTATCTTTTCAATTTGATCGATTGCATGTTTCATAGCTTTTCAGGTTGGAAAAAAGAATCAATGTGGTGCTCCTCTAAAAACTCTGTAAAACTGCAAGGCACTAGGTGCAAGCCCAGAATCAATTACAAAAGGGAGCCCAAAATCAGACAGGTACCTGGGAGATATTACTAATGAATGTATATTATCTTTTGTTATCTGAAATGGCTATGCCTAAGTGTTAACCAAACTTTCTGGTAGGTACAGATTTCAGTTTATTTTTATAGGTCTAAGTCCACTCAATCTTCCAGCACCAAAATTCCCATTGATTTTTCAAGGGCAATAACTAATGGTTCCAGTAAGAATGTTAAAGAAAATGCTTGTTTTGGAAACTTATGACTGATAGACAAGTAAAACTAATTCGAAGAAGACAAACTTTCCATACTATACCACAAAATATATATTAGAAATAAACTTGAGTCAATAGGGCTAACTAGCCTAAATTTAGAGAGTGACAGATTTCAGCTCACAAGAAGAAATTTTTCTACCAACTGTAACCCACCATGAATAGAACAAGCTGACTCTGAAGTAGTGAGGTTCTCATGTCTAGATGTTCCAATAAAAGCTATGTGAAAATGTTTTAGTTTCAGAGAGGGTCCGTATGTATGGTAGGATATTGAAATAGATGATCTTGAATTTTCCTTCCATCCCACTTTTCTAACACGATTCCTAGTTTGACTCTTGGCTCTTTCCCCTTCCTTAAATAAACTGGTGATTTTGAGAAGTGGGCATATGGAGCATGCAAAAGAAAGATAAAAAGAAAGAAAAAGATAGAGGGAGAAGGAAGAAGGAAAGAGAGCAGTTGAGGAAGAAAGTAGAAGGTTGTATGAGGAGAGACAGAAAATTAGGAAAGGGGATACATAGTAGGTAGTCTAGGAAGTCTAGCTTTTCTATAGGAGAAATGTGCCAGTACACAAAACTAACATCCGCTAAATGGGTCATAGATGTGTGTAAACAGCATACAAACATCCAGGCCAGACAGATTTCCATGAAGTTAAGGTATAAGATAGGTCTTCCATGATGCTGTTACAGGTAGTTAGGCATGAGCAGGGCAGGAGAGGGCTGTCCCCCACCCACTAGAAATGTCTGGCAATGATTCGGCAATTACTGCATTGCCCCTCTAAAAGTGATAAATTGGCAGCCGGCTCCAGTCAGAGGCAATTTCCTGATGTTCCACATCTGTTAACATTAAAGTGTTAACTAAATGCAGATCCCAGGGAGAAAGCAACTCCCTGGGTATGCACATTAAGAAACAAAAATGGTGAAGTACAATCTTCCGGGTACACTCCAACAGAAAAAGGAAAAAAGCCTCAGATGGGCATGTGTACAACTTCCTAAACACACTGAGCGTACTCACTTCCCAAGGGTAAGGAGGGGTCTGCGCATGCGGTGGCACACCCTACGGGAAGAATCATAGGAAAGAGGGGAGCTCATAAAGTCATAGGATCAAGGTTAAAAGCCCTTTCTTTTTGCTGTCTTTTCTCCCTTGGAACTTCAGGTTCCTGCTTGGTCTCTTCCAAGCAAATTTTCCTTTCTTTCCTTTTCTAAAGCCTTTTTAAATAAACGTCCACTCTTGCTCTGAAACTTGCCTTGGTCTCTTATTCTGCTTTATGCCCTCCAGTCGAATTATTTCTTCTGGGGAGGCAAGGACTGAATTTGCTATAGATACACCACAGGTAACTCAGGGTAACTCGGATCTCTTCCTCTGGTAACAATGCCAGGGTGAGCACTGACATTCAGCCTGGCCCCTTACACATTTATTCCTGCCTCCATGGCCCTCAACAGAGCACTGTGGAGCAGCCATGCCCCCATAAATATGGATTGTTTATGAATGCAGCTGAAGGCTTTTGTACAGAGTCTGTGGCTTCTTCCTCACCTACCCTGCTTAACTCTCCAAGCTTTTAACATTGTCTCTCATCCTCCTGTTTTCTTTTGTCTTTTTCTTTTTTTAATGCAGTCATGATTTCCTCCTGATTCTGACTTTCTTTTCAGGGCAATTCTATTTCTCTATTTTGGCATTATCTGGAGAGTGTTCTCTAACTTGCACCCCCTCCTTACTTGATTTGGCCCTTTCAACCCTATTCTTGAGCAATACATGGTCTACTGATCCATCCTTATTACTCTCCAAAATATAAACCATTTCTGTTTTTCACAGGCTTAGATAAATTTGCTGATCTCTGCCTAGGGTCATTCAATTCTGATGAGGATATATACCAGATGCCCCCAAAACTTTCATGGGGCAACAAAGATGAAGAAAATCCATCATTAAGCAATTAAACATTGAAAAAAAACCACTTCTGTTCCTCTTGCAGTAAAGAATAGTATATTAATTTATAAGGCAGTGGGTCTGTGGGGACTATGAAAAAAAATAAAATAACATCTCTAATTGCTAAACTTTCTGGTACAATAATTGTATTCATCTTTTATTTCAAGTCATTAAAAATAGTTTATGCTAAATGTCATGCTGTGAGAATGGGCTCTAGAATGAATCTTATGCCTGCACAGGCGGATATAAAGGCTCCCCTTTTCATATCACAGTCAAACTAGGAATTACGCTAGCAATTTTCCTCCAGTTACTACAGTTTTGCTTGTGGCTTTTCCTTTTAACCTTTCTTCATTGGGCAATAATAGCTCAGCCACTCTCTTCAAAGGTCATCCAATATGAAAAAATTGCTCTAGTATGTCATTAGAACAAGAGGACAAAATGTGAGCATTTTAATATTTCTCACAATATCTCTGCATTTTGGCATTTTGATAACAAGACACACAATGAGCAAATAGATCAAGAGTAGTAAGATATTAAATTGGAAGCAAATGCTGTTACAGTTTATGTCTTTAAAATCTGAGTTGCAAGTTTTGTTTCCGTCTATGAGGGAGTAGATGTATCAAAGAAATCCTTGGAGAAAGTAAGTGTAAAACCTGGATAGAAAACAGAAACAAAACAAAGCAGCTATTTGGTTCCCACAGAAAACAATCACGACAGCCGAGAATTGTGGGGACTAGACCTATAGAAGAGGAAATTGCATTGAGCTCAACCCCAAATTTGCCTCTATAATTTCTCCCTATTTATTTACAGTTTCTCAGTGATAATGATGGAGCCTGAAGAGAAAGTAATAGCCTTGAGTTGTGACCAATATCATTGGATAGAGAGAACAAAATCAGACTTCAGGAACTGGGGGCAACCACGATTTAAGGGAAAAAGGTACGGGGGAGAGGACATTCAAAGGAGTAGCATCAAATATTACATGCAATTTTCCTTGGAGCATTTGCCAACTTGTAAAATGCACATGCTTGGCGTGAGGCACTGTGAAGTACAGGCAAAGGATTTGTCCAGTTCACAGTGCTGGGAAAACAATTTTAGAGGCCCCATCCCACAAAAAAAGAAGGGCCTCAGGAAAAAAACCTCAGTTGAGGATCTTAAAGAGCTAATCTTAACAATAAGAGCAATATCATAAAAAATAAGGGTCACGTTTAAAAGTAAAGGCAGAGTAGAATTAGAGCAGGAATCACTAAACCTGAATTGCGCAATAGGCTATATGAAGATGATCTGGCCAGACTCTAGCAGCTTTCTGGAATTACATTAAATTCTCTTTGGAAGAAGATAATATCACGTGTGTGTGTGTGTGTGTGTGTGTGTGTGTATATAAAGATTAGATATAGATATAGATAAAATAAAATTTAATTTATATATATAAATTGAATATATATATAATTTAACTTATATATATAAATTGAGTATATATATATATTTAATTTACAAAATCCAGCTTAAAAAATAATTGGTCATGGCAGGAAATAGGACAAAATAGCTCCCAAAAAGAAGAAAAAATAAAGGAAAAGGAAAAGCAATAGTAAAACACCCAGAGGAGATTCCGTTGTCAGACATAAAACTTGAATATCAGTATAATTAATACATTTACAAAGTAGCGAAAAAGGTGAATGCAAAGTAGAGAAAAAGATGAACCACAATCTGTTAAATAAATGCAAATGTTAGAAGAAAAATATATATTAAGAAAGTAATATAAGTTTTAGTAGTGATTTAGATATCACAGAACCAAATGTTAGTGAGCTAAAAGACAGTTCAGCAAGAAATACTGAGGTTGAAACACAAAGAATACAGAAAATTTTAAAATACAGAAAATATCATGAGATGTCAAATACAACATGATGAAAAGTTCTGAACTTTGTGTGATTAGAACTCGAGAGGAAAGACAAAAGAGAAAAACAGTAATATTAAAAGAGAATGAAGGGCAATCATTTTGAGACAGCTTTAAAAAATTAAAAATAATTTTTAAAAACCCAGAAAGCCTCTCCTTCAAACAGCTTTCAAAGTACCCCAATAGAAATAAAAGAACACACACACATATTATTGGTGTAGTTAAGAAGTTGAAAACAAGGGAAAATTTGAAAAGCAACTGTATAAAACTCATGTTTCCTTCAAGAGTGAGATAGACTGCCAACGAACTTTCAGAAACAGTGGAAAGTAGAATATAAAAAAAATTGAAAATGCCAGGCTGGGCTTGATGGCTCATCCCAGCACTTCGGGAGGCTGAGGCGGGTGGATGATGAGCTCAGGAGTTTGAGACCAGCCTGGCCATCATAGTGAAACCCCATCTCTACTAAAAATACAAAAAATTAACTGGGCGCAGTGGCGGGCGCCTGTAATCCCAGCTACTCGGCAGACTGAGGCAGGAGAATTGCTTGAACGTGGGAGGCGGAGGTTGCAGTGAGCCGAGATCACGCCACTGCACTCCAGCCCGGGGGACAGTGCGAGACTCCATCTCAAAAAACAACAACAAAAAATGAAAATCGCAATAAAGGAACTCATTTTAGAATCTTATTCATGATGAAATTTTCTTCAAAAATAAAAAAAGGCACTTATAAATAAACAAAAATCAGAGAGATTAATCCAGGGAAGAACGCATTAAAAGACATGAAAAGATAATATTAAGCAGGTAAAAAGATAAGAATATTCACTGCTTAAACAATATATTGTGGAGTTGAAAATATGTATAGAAATCATGTACACAAAAATGGTAGCACAAAATTCAGTAAATGGAGCTGAAGTTGTAAGGTCCTTGCATTGTCCAGGTAGTGGTATAAGTATCGATTTAAGGTAAAGTCTGAGAAATCAAAAAAAGCATAAAAAAATCTAGGTTGACCACTAAAAAATTAACTATAAGATCATAGAAGAAAATAAATTAAATAATATCAAAATCTTAAACAATACAAGAATGAAAAAAAAGTAACAGTGAACAGATGGGATAAAGAGGAAACAGTAGTAGGATAATAGATTTGAAACTGAACAAATCAGTAATTGTATTATGTATATACAAACAGAAAGCTCTAGTTAAAGTTTTTCAACTTGAAAAAAACTCATCTTGATAGATGACACGTAATAAAATCATTAAAGAAATCTAGTGTAGTTATATTAATATCATACAACTTGAATTTAAAGGCAAGGACTATTAAAAATATAATATTGACATTTCATCAAAATAATTCACCAAAAATTTTCAGTTCACTAAAATTTGTAATAATTCTAGATTTGTATGCTGCTAATAACATGTACTCAAAGTACATAAAATAAAAATAAAACAAAACTTTAAAAAAGGTTGAATCATATTACAACCTAAGTAAATATTAGAACAAGGAGAAAATAAGTCATTAAGGATAAGAGAGAATAACAACCCTCACAAAGCCTGACATAGTGGTAGAAGACTGTAACAAAAAAGCCGAAGACTATATTTTTAAGTGTACGTGAAACTGTTTCCACAACAGACTGTATCCTGGGCCAGAAAGAAAATCTCAACATATGTCATAGGACTGAAACTATTAAGAGTGTGTTTTCTTTGTGCATTTATGCAAGAAAGCAACAGAAAAGTATACTTGAAAAGGTTCAAATATTTATAAATTAAGCAATAATATTCAAAATAACCAAATGAGTCAAAGATACTAAATTATGTACCTATAGGATGCAGTTAAATCTGTGCTTGGTGAGAAATGTATAGGCTTAAATGCTTCTAATCGACAAAAGGAAACATTCTTAAATTGGTAGCCTATGTGTTCATTTCATGAAGCTAGAAAAAAATCCAGCAAATTAAATGTAAACAAACCAATAAAGAATAATTTAGAGCAGAAGTCAGTGAAACAGACAACAAATGGACAATGAGGAAAAATGAATAAAGCCAAAAGTTATTTTTTTGGAAAAGACTAACTTGGTAGATATGAAAATGTTTAGTGTGAATTCCCTTCAAAGGTCTTTCTTTTCAGCTGTCAGAAGTGTGGTGAATAGAAAGCATCCAGCTGTCAGCTCCTTCAAAGTCAGCCTCAGCGGTATAGAGAGTTGTTTGCTTTAGAGCATGGCTTTCCAAGGGAATCTCATATCTGATAGAAGCAGACATATAAAATCTGTCAAATTTCAAGCTGATATGGGTTAACTCTTGGGAAACTATTGCTACAGCACTCCCTGCCATGTTAGCAAAGGTCTTGTCAGGCAAGCATCATAATGTGGATTTCTAATAAACTATAATCCTAATTGGAACTGGGAATGGTTCAAGCAAGCAGGTAAGAATGTGGATTGTTTTTGAAGTTGGGTTTTGAAGTTGAATCATTCTCCACCTGTCTGGTAATAAGGATTCCCACACTGAAGAGAGGTGGAGTACAAATGGGCCTAGTGTAAGATGGTGGTTCAGTCATTAACCCTATCACTGGTAGTGAATTAAGGAGGTGTATTAATGAAAGGAAATGTGCTGATTAATCCTATGCATTAGGTGTTTGAGATGAATGGAAGAAATGCTATATGGATAACATGCTTGCTTGACTATAGTCAAATGTCATTGATGTTCCACAGAGAAGTTATGAGGAGCTGAGGAGAGTACTAGACAATTTAAAGTCAGGTGTGAAAGCTTCTTCTTCAGTGACAGGTAGATAAATCTAGGGACAAAGCTGTAGACTTAACAGACAGAGAGATCAACTTCAAAGACAATTAAATGCTCATCAAGGCTCTTCTCTCATGTTAAGGTAAGGGCTCCAGTAGGAAAATCCTAGAATGCTGGCACATTAGATGGAGAGGCCTGGGTGTATGCCATGAATCTTTCTGACTTCTCAAAGCCCTACTGAGTCTATAAAAATGACACTCCCATTAAGAGCTAGAATGCTCTAATACTCACTTCTTGTGTTGGTTAATAATTCAGAGGCTCTTTCTTGTAAGTCATTATGTGTGCCCCTCAGGGTCTACTCCCACGTCCCATCATGCCCACTGCTGCTATAACTGTGTTACGTTGTAGCATAACTTAGCTGGTTTTATAGTCAAAAGGAGCCACGTAAAATAGACATCATACACCAGCAAGTCCAGGGGGAGCATAAATGGGGTTGGATTCTGAGGGTGCTTAATCAAGGGGAAAGAGTATAAAATAGGATAGGTAAGAGTTTATTGACTTGTAAATACTCTCCTATGATGTAGAATTTAACATCCAGGCAATGATCCCAGGATATGGGGCAAACTTACTACTAGAATGTCGACTAAAGGCACGTAAAAAGCAATGGACTATGCTGAATGAAGTCAAAGGGCTAAAAACTGGAGAAGTAGAAAAGGGAAAGGAATAAAAATGCTCTTGGAAGTGGGCGGGCAGGAAGTAGATACAGCATATATAGTCAGCAGGTCTAGCCAATGGGTATGCTTCATGGAAAGGCCCAGAGGATGTATTATTTATAAGGACTATGAGGAATAACCTGGTGAGACAGGCACCAGCAACACTAAAACTTGTAGTATTGCCTTTACTTTGTGAACTATGGCTGTTAGTTGGATAAACTAAAATGTGGCTTTCTGATAGCAGTGGGGTTAATAGGACCCACCTACACTTCAAAAAAAAAAAAAAATAGACAATAGGTGGTAGAGTTAACCACTAAATTTAATAGGTTACAATTATCTTATTATCCAGCAAGTTATAGTTGAAGTCAAGAGATCTGACCCACAGAGGATTATGAATTGGTAGATATTTATATAGTTATGGCACATGGCATCCCTATAGCAAAACAGATAGGTGGGCAACAAGGATATTACTCAGCTTGTACCAGCAGAAGAAATCAAGGATGGATGACCAGGAGGCTGAGGGTAGTTACCTCAATAAAAAAAACATACCTTCATCAATTCTCTAACCTGAGTCTGTTTCCTGTTCTCAAATCATTTGACCAAAAATAAAATTAGATCCTCCCAAGAGAAAGGAAGCTGCAACAACACAGTGAGTCTATTCCTCAATGACTCTCTCATTCCTTCGCCGAAGGGATCCATAGCCAGTTATTCGAGTTAAACAATAAACTTGGAAAAAGGCATTATTCAAATACTTGTAGGACTACTGGACACAGGTCTTAATTGACATTGATGCCTGGAGATCCAAAGCATAATAATCATAGTACCATAGATGAGAGCTGGGTCATATGGGGCCACTAAGGTGTTCAATACATGTATGGGTGGATAAATATTTGTAAAAGTACCTGGCCTACATTAAAAATAAGAATCAACAAAGGCTAGTTAAATCTGTTAGCTGAATGCCACCAAGAAGCATAGATGAGCAAGATATCAGAGCAATATTTGTTTTAGGAATATAGGATTGGCTTGACTTTTGCAATTATTTGCTTTCATAATTACTTTTTAACCTAGGCTAACATTAAAATTAGTTATTATTCCCAAGGGCATAATGAATGCCAGTAAACAATGTCAAGGACAATTTTCTCAGAGCAGAAAATAAAGTAATACTGCAGTTGATTATTCATATGCAGATACTAGAGAGTTAGCTACCAGACAATGGTGATCAATAACAAAAAGAAATGTTGAGTTATTTCGTTCTGTGCAGATGACAGCTGCCCATAAGCTGTTGCCAAATCAGCACTCATAGAACATGGATACAGCCCCAGTGTAATTTCTAAGCCCAGAGATTGGAAAAGTGACCACCTGCCCCTCTGCAATGCAGTGGAATTTTTCAGGACAGGTAAATTTGTCGAAATCTATATACTGCCACAATATTTAGATTGATTTATAAATTTCTCAAATAGTCATATGTTAGAAATGAAGAATTTTAATATTCTTCTTATGTGACCCTGTCATGATATAATCCAGTACAGTTGGTCTAGAGATGCTCTGGAATTATAAACAAAAGTCCAGAATCAGGTAGCATCCAAAGCCTTCAGGCATTTTTAATTTTACTGCACAATCCTACTCTAACTGCTGTTGCCAGAAAGGGTCCCCATAGGGTGTGATTTAGCATAATACTGATAGCCACAATGCTCTAAAGGCTGAACACAGAGGGAAAATCCAGGAAGTAGCCTGGTTCAAGTAGGTCTCAATAATTGAGCCAGATTTTGTGTAAAGTTGGACATTATAAATGGTTCTTTGGGACATTTTCCCTTTTACTTCCGAAATGTTTTTCTTTTGTTCCTGAAAGTCAGATCAGATGCTCATTTAAAGAGCTTTGCTATACATACGTGATCTTTTGAGGTTTCAGGGAAAGTGAATTCATTCTTTTAATATGCTTCTGTGGGCAGATTTTGGAGAGCAATGAAAATAATTTCATTCTCAAAGTATGCTGAAAATTTTATACAATAATGTATTTTGATCTGGGGAAGAAAAGTTCAATTAAAATTATAAAAATAATACAATTGGAGCACTGAAAAATAGTTTCTTGTCAATGAATATTTAAAGACCATAATATTTCTTGAAATATTTTTATTTATAAATTAACCCAAAGGGATATTTTAGTGATAATAATATTAGACTTGCTGAAAAATTAATTTAAATATCAAAGTATATTTTATTAAAGTACTTGTAAAATAATCATTATACCTATGAGTAAGCAATTAGACAATTTTAATCTCAAACTGAAAACCTCAAAATTTACCTCTGCTAGTTTGTATTACCGTCTAGCATTCTCTAAGCAGTACTGATCTTGCTTTGAGATATGGTAACTATCCTCTCCCCACAATTTCATTGAACAAAATCCTAAGACAGTTCTGATTCACTAAGAAATCAATTCCCTCTCTCTCTCTTCTACTTGAAACTGTAGTCAAATCACTGTGTTAAAATTCTAGATTGACACCCTGGGAGGCCGAGGTGGGTGGATCACTTGAGCTCAGGAGTTCAAGACCAACCCAGCCAACATGGTGAAACCCTGTCTCTACTAAAAATAAAGATATTAGCCAGGTATGGTCACGCACGCCTGTAATCCCAGCTACTTGGGAGGCTGAGGCAGGAGAATCACTGGAACCCAGGAGGCAGAGGTTGCAGTGAGCCAAGATTGTGCCACTGCACTCCAGCCTGGGTGACAGAGTGAGACTTCGTCTCACAAAAAAACAAAATTCCAGATTCACTTTGTTAATCAAAGTTTATTGGGGGCCATTGTTTTGGACTAGCCTCCTACATGAGGCTCCAGTAGACCAGGAGGGAGTCATTTGTGCTAAGGGCCACATGGGTCAAACTAAACTTTCAAAAGAGCCAGTTTTTGGGGAAAAAAAAAAAAGCAAAAACATAAAAACAAACAAGAAATTCTAGTCAAACTGGGAAATTGGGGAAGCTTAATAAGGAAGACTTCTCTCTCTTTTTTTTTTTTTTTTTGAGACAGAGTTTGGCTCTTGTTGCCCAGGCTGGCGTGCAGTGGCACCATCTCGGCTCACTGCAACCTCCACCTCCTGGGTTCAAGCGATGCTCCTACCTCAGCCTCCCAATTAGCTGGGATTACAGGTGCATGCCACCACACCTGGCTAATTTTTTGTATTTTTAGTAAAGACAGGGTTTCACCATGTTAGTCAGGCTGGTCTCAAACTCCCAACCTCAGGTGATCCACCTGTCTTGGCCTCCCAAAGTGCTGGGATTACAGGCATAAGCCATCACGCCCAGCCTAAGACTTCTCTGTTTTAGCCCTATAAAATAGTTTTGAAATGACCAATCTTTTTTATTTTTGTTTGTTTTCTATGTTTTCTTTCTTTGGTTCTTTCCTGCACATAAAGCCAACCTCTTTTGCTTAACTCATCAGAACATTCATTCTGCTTTATACAATGAAATTTTGCCCAATTCTAGAATTGCAATAAAATCCTACTTGACATTTAATCTAAATTTGTTGTAATTTTCTCTTTTAACAATTCCTAGGGAAACTGAGATTATGAGAGCTAGAGACTATTTTAGAGGTGATCTAATCTAATAATTTCCAATTGTTTTATTTCTCAAAGTTTGTCTTTTTTTTTTTTTGAGACAGGGTCCCGCTCTGTCACCCAGCATCGAGTGCAGTGGTGCAATATTGACTCACTGCAGCCTCGAGCCCCAGAGCACAAGCAATTCTCCCACCTCAGCCTCCCTAGTAGCTGAGACCGCTTGTGTGTGTCACCACGTGTGGATAATTTTTGTTTTTATTTTTTGTAGAGACAAAGTCTCATTATGTTCCCCAGGATGGTGTTGAACTCCTGAGCTCAACTGATCCTCCTGCCTTGGCCTCCCAAAGTGCTAGGATTACAGGTGCGAGTCACTGTGACTGGTCTCAAGGTTTGTCTTTAAGAAATAAAAAATACAATCTTTGCAAGCATTGAGGAACTACATGATCTTGTCTTCAAAACCTCCTATGACTCATCCTCAAATAGATTTTCTAGGAAGCCCTCAAATAGATTTTCTAGGAAGCCACCCAGACAGCTAGAATTCATGACATTTTATGTTAAAATATATAAAAACAAGTTCACAAATGTTGGATTCATTGGCTTTTCAGAATTCACTGAACTGCCAGGTATTATGCCTTTTTTTAAAAAAAGAACCAGAACTTGTGAGTACTTTAGTAGACTTCATTTATTTTCAAATGGTTCCTTCAGTTGGACACCAATGTGAGTAAACCACCCCTTTTCTCCCCAGTGAACCACTGCTGCTAAGACTCTCACTGTTGAAGTTTTGCGCTTGTTTACTATTTAACCCACACCATGCAGTTCTCTTCCTCATTATAATGTGATTATTTCACAGTGGTGTCATGTTTCCATAGTGATGCAAGGTTGAGTCTGCACAGCGGTGTCATAAATAGAAGATTCTACCGTCTTTAACATCAAGTTAAATATAAGTATAAATGGAGATTGCCACAATTCTGAAAGTGAGTAAGGCACCTGATTCAGTCTTTAATGCAATCCTTATCACTCAATATGTTCTTACGTATTAATGAATATGTGACCAGTAGAGAGAAGCATGGGATAAATGTCATGGTACCTGCAATTTGTTTTTTTTAATTCAAATGTACTTTCATTATTGAAAAATTTTTATATTCACTTACCACATTTATAAAACGTTTCACATATATTGCCCATCTTCTTTAGAAAAGATTTCATTAAATATCTAAACTAAATCAGATCTTCCTATCATATGCTAATATCTTATCCTATAATTTTTCTTCTTAGCAATTATTATATTTTATAATTACATAATGGTGTGATTGCTTGATGAATGCCTGTCTTCTATATTAGACTCTAAATTGCAGTATAGCAATTATTAGTTTTCGTGAGCATCGTGGCTATCCTTAGCACCTACAGTGCTTGGCACACAGAAAATAATAGGCGTTTGTAGAATAACTATATTTAAAAATAAATTATTTTCTTATATGAGCTCCTGCTAATTGATAACAAAACTCTTACCCAAAAAGTCACAGCAAGCCTTCAGAGTTCTCAGCACAACCTTCCAGAGTCACTGCCAATTAAAATGGTCAGACATATTAAAACTTATTTGTTGTTCTTGACCTTTCTACTTATCTAGAACACCATTTCTTAAAATTCCTTCCGGATAATAGTCACCTTCAGGGCTTATTAGAAAAAACATATTCCCAGGATCCTCCCCTAGAGATTCTGATTCAGTGAGCTTGAGAATAGACCCAGGGATTTTTTAACAAGCATCCCAGGTAATTGGTATTATCAGTGGAACTGGAAAACACTGATATAGACATGCTTTACAAATTTGTCTAAACATAAGATTTATCTGATAATTCAATTAAAAGAAAAAAATACCTAGCCATACCCCAGGACTTCTAAATTAGAAT
The DNA here is from genome assembly GCF_029289425.2 of Pan paniscus. Taxonomy (NCBI): domain Eukaryota; kingdom Metazoa; phylum Chordata; class Mammalia; order Primates; family Hominidae; genus Pan; species Pan paniscus. The sequence continues at coordinate 105,390,734 of NC_073258.2, forward strand.
GTATAGAGAAATTGGGAATCTGGATGTTTAACAAACACCATGTGATTCTGTTGATTAAATGTGAGAGACTTAACTATCTATTACTTAACTGTATGTAACTTCTGTTTTGTGAGCTTAGATGTAGCTTTTTTTAAAAGAGTACATCTTTGAATGTACTCTTTTTTAAAATCTTTTTTTAAAATCTTTGAAATAAGGAAAAATATGTTTTGCATGAATATGGTAAGTTGAATACATGCATTATCTCAATCTTTATCCTTAAGCCCAATTAAAATATTATAAAATTGATTTTAAAACTCACAAGGGTAAGAAGAACAGGGGAAAACATGCCAGCTGAATCCAGAAATCACAACTTAAAAAGTACATGAATAGCAAGAATGATTTGGGTTTCAGCATTCACACCCTTGCTAAGGGCTTGCAGGAGAAAACCACAAGAATCAAGCTAACTGGGTCCACAGATTCCCGGTGAGTCTCATTAATTGGAGGCTCAAGTACAGATCTTCCATGTACTGTATTTGGGATAGAAGTGTGGAACCGTAAACAAACAAACAACAAACCATCACCACCAATACCACCACCACCACCACCACCACCACCACCACCAACAACAACAACAACAACAACAACAACAACAAACCAGGAGGAAGAGTTGCAAATACATCTATGAAATAGCTGTACCTTCAAAACTTCTGGCTCACTACCCCTTCCCATTCTAACAGAAGGCGGCAGACTTACCACCAGGAGAGTTTGAGTAAATCAAGTACAGTGGAATGCAATAGAGAAAACAAAACGGGTAGACTAAACAGAAATTTACAGGCAAGAATGAAAGAAAAAAAGCAGAAATGATTAAGGTCAGTCATCTCATCAATGAGCCACTGCACTAGCTCTGAAATCCCAACTTTCAGATTTCTTGTACAACCAAAATCACTAAATGTCTTTGATGCTTAGTCTACTATTTTCTTTCTTTTTTGAACTCCCAGAAACACTCTCCACCAGGCTTATAGTACCCTATGCAGGTAAGTAAATGACTGTTATCTTTATAAATCAGATTGATAGAAGGGACAGAGATAATGTCAAGTGGATATTTTCTTTAAAAAGAAAAATGAACAAATAAGAACACCTGTAACCTATACCCTTTGATTACCAGATAGTCAACACACTAGTGAAAGAATCTGTCAGCCACACACACGAGAAGAAATAGACTACCTGAATGGGCCTATGTTTATTAAAGAAATTGAATCAACAATTAATAACCTTCCAAGATACCACCCCATATATATTCACGGGTGAATTCTACCAAACACTGAAGGAAGAAACAATACCAATTCTCTGCAAACTTTTTGAGAAGATAGAAGCATAAGGAATCCTTCCTACTTTCATTCTATGAGGACAGCATCTCCCTAAAACCAAAATTAGACAATGACATTATAAGACAAGGAAACTAACTACAGATCAATGTCGCTCATAATCATAGATGGAAAAATCCTCAACAAAATTTTAGTAAATTGAATTTTTAAAAGTACAAAAAGGATAATATACATGATCAAGAGGAATTTACCCCAAGTGTGCAAGGCTGATTCAACAGTCAAAAATCAATTAATGTTATCCATTACAATAAGATAAAGAATTAAAATCACATGATCATATTAATATATGCTGAAAAAGCATTTGATGAAATTCAATACTCACTCATGATAAAAAAAAAACCTCAGTAAACTTAGAGGGAAAGTTCCTCAAATTGGTAAGAATAGCTGCAAAAAATCTATAGCTAACATACTTAATAGTGCAAAGCTAGATTTTCCACAAGATGAGGAACAAGGCAGGATATCTCCTGTCATGACTACTTTTCAAAATCATACTGGAAGTTGTAGCTAATGCAATAAGACAAAAAATAAAATAAAATAAAATGTTTGTGGAGGGAGGGAGCAGTGCAGGGCACAGTAGCTCATGCCTGTAATCCTAGCACTTTGGGAGGCCAAGGGAGGCAGATTGCTTCAGCCCAGGAGTTTGAGACTAGCCTGGGCAGCATGATGAAATCCCATCTCTACGAAATAATACAAAAACTATCCAGGCATGGTGGTGTATGCCTCCAGTTCCAGCTACTTGGGAAGCTGAGGCAGGAGGATCACTTGAGCCTGGGAGATCAAGGTTGCAGTGAGCTGCAATCGCATCACTATACTCTCACCTGAGTGAATGAGCAAGACCCTGTCTCAAAAAAAGAAGAAAAAAAAAAGCTATACTGATTGGTAAGGAAGAAATAAAACTGTTTTTGTTCACAGATGGTATGATTGTTTATGTAGAACATCTCGAGATTCTTGAAAGTCAATTCTTGAAAGCCTCAACAAGAATAAAGAAACACCTTCTAAAACTAATAAGAAATGATAGCAAGGTTGTAGGATATAAGGTGCAAGATCAATACACAAAAGCCAATTAACATTCCTTTATGCCAGCAACGAACAAGTAGAATTTGAAATTAAGAACACAATGCCATTTCCATTGGCACCCACAAAAGGAAATACTTATGCATAAATCCAGCAAAGTATGTGTAATATCTATATCAGAAAAACTGTGTTGAGGTATAGAAAACAGTATAACAAAACAAATGGAGAGATATTCCATATTCATAAATAGCACCCACAAAAGAAAATACTTATGCTTAAATCTGACAAAATATGTACGATATCTATATCAGAAAACCTGTGTTGAGGTATAGAAAACAGTATAACAAAACAAATGGAGAGATACTCCATATTCATGAATAGCAAGATAATATTATCAAGATGTCAGTTCTTGATTTGATTTATTGATTGAATGCACTCCCAATTAAAATCTTAGATAGTTGTTTTGTTGATATCAACAAACTTATTCTAACATTTCTATAAAAAAGCAAAAGACCCACAATAGCCAGCACAGTATTGAAGGAGAAGAACAAAGTTGGAAGCCTGATACTACCCAACTTCAGGACTTACTATAAAGCTATATTAATCAAGACTGTGTGGTACTGATGAAGGGACAGACAAATAGATCAATGGAACATAACAGAGAGCCCATAAATAGACCCACATAAGCATAGTCAACTGATCTTCGACAAAAGAGCAAAGTCAATACAAAGGAGAAACCATAGTCTTTTCAACAAATGGCACTAGAACAACTGGACATTCACATGCAAAAATGCAAAAATGCAAAAAAAAATATTTTTGCTTTCACATGCAAAAAATGAATCTGGACATAGACCTTACAAAAACTAACTTAAAATGGACACAAACCTAAAGGTAAAACACAAAGCTATAAAACCACCAGAAGATAACAGAGAGGAAATCTAGATTACCTTGGGTTTGGCTATAATTTCTTTAGATATAACACCAAAGGCATGACAAATAAAAGAATGTATTGATAAACTAGACTACAACTAAAATTTTCTAGTCCATGAAAGACACTGTCAAGAGAATAAAAAGACAAGACTGGGACAGAATAGTTGCAAAAGACGCACCTGATAATACTTTTATCCCAAATACACAAATAACTCTTAAAACTCTACAATAAAAAATATAATTAAAAAATAGACCAAAGATATTAACAGAAACTTCACCAAAGAAGATATACAAATGGCAAATAAGCATATGAAAAGATACTCCAGGAGTCCTGGCATGTGGCTTATACCTACAATCACAGCATTTTGGGAAGCTGGGGCAGGTGGACTACTGAAGGCTACGAGTTCAAGACTGGACTGGGCACAAAGGAAGACCCTGTCTCTAGAAAAAAAAAATAGCCAGACGTCAGATGGCATGTGCTTGTAGTCCCAGCTACTTGAGAGGTTGAGGTAGGAGGATGGCTTGAAACCAGGGGTTAGATGTTTCAGTGAGCTATCACTGCACTCCAGCCTGGGTGACAGGGTGAGACCCTGTATCCAAAAAAAATAATAATAATAAAAGAAAGAAAAGAAGAGAGAAAGAAAAGAAAAGATACTCCACACCCACATCATATGCCATCAGGGAAATGCAAATTAAAATGTTAGGGAGATACCATTACTTACCTGTTAAAGTGGCCAAAATTTGGAACACTGAGAATACCAAATACAGATCATTTCTTACTTACAATGGTTTGACTTAAGTTTTTTTTTTACTTTATTATGGTGTGAAAGTGATATACATTCAGTACACTCCTCAATTTCTGATGGGGTCATGTCTGGACAAATCCATGGTGAGTTGAATATACTCTCAGTCAAAAACACACATTCGACTTATATTTTCAACTTATCACAGGTTTATCCAGACATAACCCTATCATACGTCAAGGAGCATCTCTACAGATGAGGATGCAGAGAAACAGGAACTCTTCATTCATTGCTGGTGGGAATGCCTCTTTGGGAGACAGTTTGGCAGTCTCTTACAAATCTAGACATATCGTTACCATATGAACCAGTACTTGTGCTCCTTGATATTTACCAGAAGAAAATGAAAACATACATCTATTGAAAAACCTGCACATGGATTTGTATGGCAGCTTTATCCATAATTTCCTGAGACTGGAATAAATCAAGACGTTAAGTAGGTGAATAAACTGTGTTACATCTGGACAATGGAATATTATTCAGTGCGAAAAAGGAATGAGCTATCAGTCCATAAAAAGACATGGAGAAAACTTAAATGAATATTACTAAGTGAAAAAAGCTAGGCTTAAAAGGTTACATATTCTATGATTCCAGCTATATAACATGCTAGAAAATGCCAAACTTTGGAGACAGTAAAATGATTAGTGTTTTCCAGGGATTAGGAAGAAGGAAGGGATGAATAATCAAAGCACAGAGGATTTTTTTAGGGTGGTGAAAATTCTCTGTACAATGCTATAATGATGGATGCACATTATTATACATTTGTCAAAACACATGGAATGTACAACTAATATCGAGAATCTACAAAGAACTCAAACAAATAGGTAAGAAGAAAACAAACAATCCCATCAAAATGCATATGGAAAAGTACTCAACATCAGTATCAGGAAATGCAAATTCAAAACCACAATGCGATACCACCTCACCCCTTCAAGAATGGCCATAATCAAAACATCAAAAATAATCAATGTTGTCATGGATGCGGTGAGAAAGGATCACTTTTACACAGTTGGTGGAAATGTAAACTAGTACAACCACTATAGAAAAGAGTGTGGAGATTCCTTAAAGAACTAAAAGTAGATCTACCATTGATCCAGCAATCCCACGACTAGGTATCTACCCAGAAAAAAAAAAAGGTCATTTTACAAAAAAAGATACTTACACATGCACGTTTATAGCGGCACGATTTGCAATTGCAAAAATAGGGAGCCAGTCCAAATGTCCATCAATCAAAGAGTAGATAAAGAAAATGTTGTGTGTGTGTGTGTGTGTGTGTGTGTGTGTGTGTGTGTGTGTGTGTGTGTATGTACTGTGGAATACTACTGAACCATAAAAAGGAACAAAATAATGGCACTCACAGCAACGTGGTTGGAATTGTAGGCTATTATTCTAAATGAAGTAACTCAGGAATGGAAAACCAAACATCACAAGTTCTCACTCATATGTGAGAGCTAAGCTATGAGGAAGCAAAGGCATAAGAATGACACATTGGACTTTGGGGACTCAGGTTAAAGGGTGGGGCGTGGCCAGTAATAAAAGACTATATATTGGGTACGGTGTACACCATTTGGGTGATGGGTGCACCAAAATCTCAGAAATCACAACTAAGGTACTTATTCATGTAACCAAACACTACCTGTTCCCCAAAAACCTATTGAAATAAAAAAATTAAAAAATTTAATAAAAACACAAGGTAGAACATGACATGCAGATTAGTAATGACATAAGAGATATGGCTTTCATGTTGTGTGGAAATTAGACACAGCTTTGTGAGAGAAAAAAATAGAGTGATCTGCTTTTCTTTCTTAGCACCTTAAAACTTATGTCTCCAAAGGCTCAAAGAAGCAACTTTCTCTTCCTTATAAGAAAGTAAAGGGATGTTATTCTAGATGAGTTCTCTGAGAATTGTTCTCCTTTCCTTAGACAAAAAAGAACTTTCAAATATGTCTAGAACACACAAAGCGTGGCTCCATTAGTTCAGTACCTCTCAGGTTGGCATATGCATATCTAAAAACTAAGACTCCTGGGTGGAAATAAATGGCCTATGTTCTTCTCATGGTAGGGCACATACCTACAACCGTGTAATATATTTTACATGACACAGGAATCCTCGTAAGGATGTGAAAACTAAAACAGTTTAACTTGGGTATGAAATTGATTCGAACAATACAGGTTTGAATTGTACAGGTCCACTTAGACATGGAAATTTTTTCAAGAAATATATTAGAAAACTTTTTAGAGATTTGCAAGAATTTGAAAGACTCCCAGATGAACTGCATAGCCTAGAAATATCAAAAAAAAAAAAAGAGAAAAGCTATGTCAAAAACGAAAAAAATCATACGTAGATACTAGTCCATTTCATCAATTCCCACAAGATGTACACAAATCTATTGCAAAAAATAAAATTTATCAAAACTTACGCTCACACTTACAGACCATATGTAGCACAGCTATATGCATTTGAGAGAAATGTAAGCAAACATAAAAATGCGATATTAAATCTTAACTGCATAAATTGTGTGTAGTACAATATGTACTACTGTAATATCTTTACAGTCATCTCCTCTTGTTATTAATAATGTTGAGCTCTAGTGTTGCAAGTATCTGCTTAAAATGCTGGGAGAGGTGAATCATCTTTCAATGAGCAGTTGATCTATCCAGTAAATTGTGTATTGCAGTAAAAAGCGATGTTTTGCAGTTCTCATGTATTTTTCATCTTGTTTAGTGCAATGCCTTAAACCTTTCATAACAGGGACTCGCACAAAGTGCCACTAGTCCCACTAGATCTGCTGGAGGTGCCCCTAAGAAGTGGAGAAAAGTCATGGAATTTTAAGCAAAAGTTGAATTGCTTGACATGTACTGTAGATAGAGATCTGCAGCTGCCTTTGCTCGTCATTTCAGACAGACGATTTATCTTGTAAACACATGAGGTAAACTTACGGCATAAGCAAAACATACAGTACTGTAAATGTATTTTTTCTTTCTTATGATTTTCTTAACAATATTTTGTTTTTTCTAGTTTACTTGATTGTTAGAATACAGTATATTATACATTAACATACAAATTACATGTTAATCAACTCTATATTATCGGCGAGGCTTCTTCTTGTCAACAGTAGGCTATTAGTAATTAAGTTAGGGGGGAGTCAAAGGTTATATGCTGTTTTTCTGTTGTGTAGTGAGTTAGTGCTTCTAGCAACCCCATGTTGTTCACGGGTCAACTGTATTTTATAGTAGGTTTGATGAAAAGTGGATATACTGGACAAAGGGGATGTGATCTAATAATAATAAACTGGGGGAAGCTTAGAAAGACTTGTTAATTCAGGTACTTCTCTGTGACCCTTCATCTTCAGAGAGAACGAGGTTTCTTTCCTTGAGGTACAGGGAGGGCAACTCTCACATGAGAATCTTATGACCTGCTTGAGAGAAGAAGGGTGAGGGTTGGGGGTAAGTTCAGAGTAACAAGTCTGCGTCTACTCTTTTCTTCAATATGCCAAGGTGCGATATTTGAGATAGTGTTCCCTGAATCTCATTATACGTTGTTTTGCATATCATTAGTTCATTCCTTTTTCTTTCTGAGCAGTAATTCATTATGCTGAAATTTGTTTACACATTCATCTATTGATGGAAATTTGGGTTGTTTCCAAGTATTGTGGATTACATATAATGTCACTATGAACAACCTTGTCTGTGGACAGGTTTTCACTTATCTTGTGTAAATACCTATGAATGAAATAGATTGCTTCACATCTTTCACAACACTTGGTGGGGTCAGTTTTTTAAAATTGTACACATTCTACTAGATGTGTAGAGATATCTCATTCTAAATTTAGATTCCGTTTCCCTAATGGTTAATAATTTCAGCATATTTGTATGTGCTTATTTGGCATCCATATTGTTTTTAAAGAGTCATTTCAAAATTTTGCCCTTAATTTAATACATTTTTTGTTTGTTTCTTATTTTGAAAGTCTTTATATAGTCAAAATACAAATCATTTACTAACTATGTGAATTGCAAATATTTCCTTCTGGTCTGTGGCTTTCCTTTTCATTCTCTTCGCAGTATCTTTTGATCAACAAACATGCTTAATTTTGATGGCACATAATTTATTAATCTTTTTCTCATATATATTTGTGGCTTTAGTGGTTTTATATAGGAAATCTTTGCCTAACTCAAGATAACTGTTATCTTCTAGGAATTTTAATAGTTTTAAGTTTTTTGTACATGATGCAAGGTATAAAGTTCTTTTATTTTTTCGCATGTGAATATACAATTGATCCAACATCGTTTTCGTAAAAGACTATTCTATCTTCACTGAATTGTCTTTGTACTTTTGTTGAAAATCAATTTCTGGATTTTTCAATGTGTTCCATTTATCCATTTGTCTATCTTGATGCCAATATCATACTTTCTTGATTAATGCAGCTTTTATAGTATGCATTGAAGTCAGCTTGTGTAAGTCATTCAGCTATGTTCTTTTTCAAAGTTATTTGAGCTATTCTAAGTTCTTTGAATTTCCATATGAATATTAGAATTAGATTGTCAGCCTCTATGAAACAAACTACTGGGATTTGACTGAAATTGGATTGAATATGGATCAATTTGTGAATTGCTATTTTAACGATATTGAGTCTTCTCATCTTCAAATACAGACTTTCTCTCTATTTATTTATATTTCATTTAATTTCTCTCATTAATGCTTTATATTGTTTACATTTTTCATTATATTTATCAGTTTTTTATGTATATTATTACAAATACTATTTTTATTTCACATTGTTTATTGTTAGTAAATAGAAATACAATTTATTTATTGTATATAAAGTTTGCGCCTTGCAAACTTGCAAAGCTCACTTATTATTTCTAATAGTTTTTTTGTAGATGTCAGTTGATTTTCTACATAGATGATCATGTCTGGAAATAAAATGTTTGATTGTTTCCCAGCTGGGTGCAGTGACTCAAGCCTGTAATCCCAGCACTTTGGGAGCCCAAGGTGGGCAGATCATTGGAGGTCGAGAGTTCAAGACCAGCCTGTTCAACATGGTGAAACCCCGTCTCTACTAAAAATACAAAAATTTGCAGCGCATGATAGTACATGCCTGTAATCCCAGCTACTCAGGAGGCTGAGGCAGGAGAATTGCTTGAACTCGGGGGCGGGGGTTGCAGTGAGCCCAGATTGCACCACTGCACTCCGGCCTGGGTGACAGAGTTAGACTCTGTCTCAAAAAAACAACAAAACCACAATGAGGAGAAAGGCAATCATTAAAAAGTCAGGAAACAACAGATGCTGGAGAGGATGTGGATAAATAGGAACACTTTTACACTGTTGGTGGGAGTGTAAATTAGTTCAACCATTGTGGAAGACAGTGTGGCAATTCCTCAAGGATCTAGAACCAGAAATATCATTTGACCCAGCAATCCTATTACTGGGTATGTACCCAAAGGATTATAAATCATTCTATTATAAAGACACATGCACACATATGTTTATTGCAGGACTATTCACAATAGCAAAGACTTGCAACCAACCCAAATGCCCATCAATAATAGACTGTATCAAAATAATGTGAGACATACACCATGGAATACTATGCAGCCATAAAAAAGGGTGAGTTCATGTCCTCTGCAGGGACATGGATGAAGCTGGAAGCCATCATTCTCAGCAAACTATCACAGGAACAGAAAACCAAACACTGCATGTTCTCACTCATAAGTGAGAGTTGAACAATGAGAACACATGGACACAGGGAAGGGAACATCACACACCAGGGTCCGTCAGTGGGTAGGGGGCTAGGGGAGGGATAGCATTAGGAGAAATACCTAATGTAGATGATGGTTGATGGGTGCTGCAAACCACCATAGCACGGTATGCCTGCGTAACAAACCTTCACGTTCTGCACATCTATCCCAGAACTTAAATTATAATAATAATAAATTACTTGTTTTCCAATTTGAATGTATTTTATTTATTTTTCTTGCCTTAGTGCACTAACTAGATCCTCCTGTACAATGTTGAAAAAAGCAAATGAAGTTTTCTTGTTCCTTACCTTAGGAGAAAAGCATTTAACCCATAACACAAATATGATATTGTATGTAGGTTTTTATAAGTTCCTGTCTTTTTCTCATGTGCTGAGAGTTTTTATCAGAAATAGATGTTAAATCCGATTGTCTTAGTTTTTTTCTGCATCTATTTAGATTACTGTATATTTTTTCTTTTTAATCTGTTAACATGGTAAATTATATTGATAAATTTCAAATGTTAAACCACTTTTGCATTTTCTGGGATAATACATATTTGGTAATGATGCGTTATGCTTTTTCCATATTGTTGGATTCTGTTTTTTTTTTTACATTTAGTTAAGAATTATTATGTCTTATGTTCATGCAAAATATTGGTCCCTGATTTTATTTTATTTTATTTATTTTTGAGACGAATTTCACTCTTGTTGCCCAGGCTGGAGTGCAATAGTGCGATCTCAGCTCACTTCAATCTCCGCCTCCTGGGTTCAAGTGATTCTTCTGCCTCAGCCTCCGGAGTAGCGGGGATTAAAAGCGCGTGCCACCGTACCTGGCTAATTTTTGTATTTTTAGTAGAAATGGGATTTCACCATGCTGGCCAAGATATTCTTGATCTCCTGACCTTGTGATCCACCTGCCTCGGCCTCCCAAAGTGCTGGGATTATAGGCGTGAGCCACCGTGTCCAGCCGGTTTTCTTTTCTTAAAATGCTTTTTTTGTTTGTTTGTTTTAGTGTCAGAGTAATGCTAGCATCATTAACTGATTAGGAAAGTATTCCATACTTTTCAATTTTTGGAAGAGTTTGTATAGAATTAGCATAACTTTTTCTATCAATTATTGAGAATGGGATATTGAAACCTTAAACTATTTTTTGAATATGTGTCTCCTTGCAGCTTTGTCTATTTTCGTTTCATGTATTTTGAAGCTCTTTTACTACTTGCATAAATACTTCACAGTGCTATATCCTCTTGATGAACTGACCCTTCTGGATGGTGAAGAAAAATAAAATATTCTTGGCCTAACCTGAGCTCCAAGAATTGTTCCCCTTAGTCCTTCCAGAGGTTCATTCTTCAGTTTCGAGTAGATTTCACCCACACGTGTGCAGATCAGTTCTCTCCTGAAACACTTGAGAAAGACCTGATAGATATTGCCAGAGTTTTCTCCCCATGCAGCTCTCCCCTCGCTCATGCTCTGTGAACCCTAGCTGCTTTTGTCTGGGAACTCTCAGCTGTCTCCTCAACTCTACAAGAATGCCAGACGCTGCCTGTGTTTCTTGTGGCTCACCTAGGTCTAGGAGATTTAACTGATTACTTAATCTTTTATCTAAAACAAACCATACTAATTTGTACAAATACATTTAATTCTGTGTGAAATTATTTTTATATTCTTTATTTAAGAAAATGTGATGTTGTATCTCTGTCTTAAATCATCAAAAATATAATGACAGAAAAATTAAAAGAAAGAATAACAGAGGAAACATATGGATAACACTTGAATTAATTCACCATTCCAGTGTCAGGAAGATAGTTTCTGCAAACATTTAAAAAATCTATGTATTCTGACGAGTTGATGTCTTGTGATGGTTTTACAAGAAGAATCAAATATAAATATCATGTTGTAAAAGATTAATATGCATGCATCTGCTTTAAATAGAACAAGGCTAAAGAACATTTTGTTCTTGTTACTGCTTCTCAATAAGTTTGGTAGTTCAGTTTAACTCAGATAAGCTTTCTAACTGTCTAGCATCTTGTCCAAGCTCATAACAAAGATGTTCAAACGCCTTGGCACCCTCCTATTATTATTCCTTCCTGCTCTCCTCATAACCTTTTATTTTCTCATTTTTCATTTAACCATTCCTGGACCTCACTCTCATCTTGCAATATCTAATAAGCCTTTACTAAGGACTGAACATGTGAAGGCCAGATTTGTGAACTGGACTTTTCTCTCTGTAGATTTTTCAATTAGGTTTTCACAATGCCCTAGTTTCACTGAGTCAGTAAAACTCCCAGATGTTTCCATTCTGTATGTATCTCTCCTTGTATCCCTCATCTCTGTCATAATTTTAGAGACCCTCTTGACATTTAAAAAATTTGGAAACAACAGTTTCTTATTTCTGCCTAAGAAGACTTCAAAATAAGATATTTCTGTAAAGATTTGGTTGGACACATATAGACATTTATTCCAAATTAAATCAGTGGTCTTCTTCAGATTGAGTTCCAAGCTGTAAACTTCAAAGGATAAGTTCTGCTTTACTAACTGTAATGCCAAACCAATTATTTTATAAAAACAATTAAATTGTCATGAACATAAGATTTCATATCCTGAAAGAATAGAAATAAGTTCTATTTTCACAATTAGTTTTCTATGTATAGTCCTCAACCACAATGCCTGTGAACCACCATCCTGGGAAATAAAACTTTTCTTGAGATCTTAAAGCAAATGAAGACAAGTAACCAGCATGGCACAAATGCTTCTCTGCTACTACGTGGATTCTTTTATAGACACTGATTATATATTAAGATATTAATTTTATCCATTTACGCTCATCAAAAAAGAAATATATGGTCCACATACTTAAATTCAACTTCTTTCTTAGAGGCAATGGACTAAGTACAATCACAAGCAATAGACAAACATCATAACTTTAATTTTTGGCTGTAAAAATGGAATAAAAACAGTAATTGTATTCATCATCGCTTGATGAAGTCTTTAAAATGTTACTTTTATTCTAGGAAGAATGTAGGCAACCTCTAAAGGGTTGATGTGGCAAGAAAGACACTGATATTTTTTCTGGGAAAAAAATACCTTGGCTCTGAACAAAAAAGAATCTTGCTGAAAATATAGTTAGGAGCCTAGTTCTCCTATTGTTAGAGCTCTTTTAGGACATTTTATGATATTTTCTACAAGCACAGGACTGTGGCTATTTAGCTTGGTTTCTATTATGCCTTTCTTGGCATCATGTAGGATAACTAGCACATCTTATAGGACACCAGTGAAAGACAAAATAGACAACACAAAAATCGTATGGCATTCCTCAAACTGTTTTATGTGAAAAAGAAAGGCTGTCTTATACTATTCAAATCCCTAGACGAATATGTCAAAATAAGAGTACGAGAGGAAGGGGTTATTTCAAGGATATCCCACATATAGACAACATGGTGCATTGTGACATCGTTATATAAATATTAATAGTGCCAGAATACTAATCCCTTCATCGGGGAGGAAATATTCTAAATTCACTTACCTCTTGCAGCACTTTCCTACATAGTACTGTAGACACAGCCCATTGGCATCCTAGAGATGGCATTCTGAAGAGAAAGCAGGATCTCAACTCCTCTCAAGGTGTTCCTCCCTCCCTTGAAGGTCAGGATGTCTTGTGCTGGCACATCCTTTGGTGGGTCAGTAGATGGCAGTGTGTCTGAATCTAGTATGTATGGTAGGGGAAAGCTTTTTAGCATTTCCCAAGAAAATGAAGGTTTTGAAAGCTGTGAGGCAGCATGGGGCCTAGTGCATGGGCCAGAAGACTTGATCTTTATTTCTGGCTCAACTCCTGAATACATTTACTTGAATAAATGGACACCAGCCACTTAACTTTTGTGTTCTTTGCTTTCTTGAACTTGAAATTAGACAAAATACTCTGCCTCTTCCCATCTCCCTCACAAGGACCCTGTGAGTTTAATCAGACTTCAGATTCATTTCCGTTCTTTGAAGAAAAGACTCCTTATGAATTTGCTATGCTATTTATAATGTCAGTGGCAAAATTGATCTGGGTTGTTCTTCTGGGACTTGAAGTAAATAAACACAGAGGCATTTGGCAAGAAGAATCTTCTGTATTTCTGTGCCATAAAATGTTGGTTTATTTTGGTTTTAAGTAGCAGCACTGGATCTCAGGATGCAAAATTATTCTTGTTACTTGGAATTAAAATAACTTCCTCCATTCCATGGAACTTGACAATTATGGAAGGAAGCCAATAGGCCTCTGGCACCTTCCCAATTTAAATTTAAACTGTTCACTGCAAGTACAGATTCAATCAGATACAATCATTTTCACTTTTCCCTGCTATTAAACATAAGAATTTTCACTTCAGCATTTTACTACAAAGCTGGCACTCTGATAAATGTTAAATGAAATTGTAAGTAGGAAATACCATTGAAGGGTTGAAAGATGATTCTTTTTCCCAAAAAGATCCAGCTGTGCATGAATTCACTGGAAGTTAGAATAGTTAGAATCCTCAACCAAAACATACCTTCAGCTGCATGGCACCAAAATGGGTCATGACAAGATCATGTTGGGGCAAAACAAACTTTAACATCTCACCTGTCAACCTGGCTCTGGCCACGATCAAAGCTAAGCTTCTTTGAAGAAGCCTTGCTACTTTGAGGCTGGTAACAAGGATCAAAAAGGGATACAATAAATAATACTATTTCTGGACAGGTAGATTCTGATAGGGAGGTCTAGCGTATTTCTAATACAGATGCCTACCTCATCTGGTCTTCTTGGAAACAAAAAGTTATATTGTGTAGGATAGCCAGAAATCTACCTGCTATATAAAAAGATAAAATTGTAAAATGAAATGGATGTCATGTTTGAACACATGCCATACCATCATTTTTAGGTAGCAGCCTTTCAGGATATAGACAAATATATTTGGGATGGTTTCTGGGTGTATAATCCATTGGAAAAGCTATTTTAATATAAAAATTCACTGTCAAAATATTAATAAACAACTAGTCTTTTTTCAAATCTCTTGTGCAATAAACATAGATTCAAGACAAGTGATTTTTGTCGTGTCATCTTATTTATAAGACATGTCTCTCTAGTTGGATAGTGATTGGCTTGTTGGTTTGAACGTCAGGAGGTTAAAATCTTAATTTAAATATGCATAAGTATTAAAATATGTTCAAGAGAATGTCACATCAACCTCAACCTCAAAGTACCAGTTATGTTGTTTGGGTTCCACATTTGACACTGTTCTGACTAAACTGATATCCCCCGTTCAGAATTTCTAAAAATGCCTCAGATCTCAGTTTCATAATACATTCTATGTAAAGTAGAAACATTAAGAAAAACTGAATTATAGAAACATAATTTCATAGTTTCAAGGACATAGAAGTCAAAGCATACTGCTTGAAGCTAATGAACAATTATAAAGATGTAGAAGCCAGCACATTATTAGCATTAGGTTAGAAGAAATAGACAATTCTGTAACCACTCAACAGGATGGATTCAAAACAAAGAAATTGTTAAGTTTGGAGTTTAATTATAAACACTAATTTGTAACTTGGATGAGAACAGTAACTGTTTTTAATCCTTAGCCAGTGTTTTATTTTTTCCCTGAAACCGCTTATTGAAGAAAATAAATGACGCAGGAAAAGCAAGGGGAATAACTAATAACCAACATTTTATGCATATATATGTGTAGAACTTAAGTGAGAAAAAAACTGATGGTACCGTAGTCAATTTAAATAAGATAAAACTTATCAATCAAGCAGTCAACCATAAATCTCTAAGAAACAAGAAGCCCATGTACAAATTCACAGAAACATGGTAATTGATCTTTGTTGATAACATTGAAGCACTTTGTGATTCAGAAAAAAAACAAATTTGGAAGTTATCGTATACATAATATGGTTTTACACATAATATTATGTATATTTTATTACATTTTATATTTTTAGATATTATTCATACCCAATTTGTGGCAATCCTGTGAATCCGATCATTGGTAAGTTAGAATAGTTCTTTCCAGGTAATTATTTTTAATTTACTATTTTCAAATAATTTTAAACTTTGGTAAAGTGGTTTGCAGAGATAGTTGCTCTGACAGGCTATAAATTGGTTTAGTAGCTACCTAACAGCATGGAATATAAGAATGTGCTCTGCGTGTTAACTGTATACATCAATTTCTTAAAAGCTAAAATATCTATATAAAAATAAGGTGCTTTAGGAAAAGAAGGCCATTGGAAGACCCATGAAAATGGTAATTGACTTTCTGAACCAGAAAAGTAAAGCGATAACATAAAGGAAAGAAACAAGATGACAAAAGGTATCATAAAGTATTACACTTGAGTGCTCTCAGTTACATAGATGGCAGTTCCTGAATCATCCTGATTTTGTGAAACAAGTGGAAAATGGATAAAAAAAAAGACTGCCTCTCTGTAGACTGATAAGATCCCAACTGTTAAGAAGTGAAAAGTTTCCCAACTTATGCAAATGAAGAATTGCAACAAGTTGGCCAGAAAGGTGATGGTATCTATCAGTCAGGGATCTTTCTGCTCTAAGTGATTCACAATTCAACTTAAATTGGATTAATAAAACTGAGGTATTATTGGCTATAATGTAAACAAGTAGTTCAGTTTAATTAGAAACTAAAATTCTAATGATTAGTATTTCTCTTTACACTGTCCCTTGCCCTCTGGGCTAGCTCAGCCCTTTGAATAGTGCCTCTCAACGGATGTACAAGAGCAGCAGCAAGCAGCAACCTTTACATTCTTCTACCACCCACTTCAGGGAGGCTGTTGTCTCACAGGCCTAACAATTGTTCTAAGGATCACACCTCTGGGGCTGGACTAAATTACTGGCCAATATCTGTAGCAATCCTGATGGCCAGGAAAATATAATGTGCCTATTGGCTGAAGCCTGCATACATCCATTAATTAGTGAACTCATCCAATAAATAATCAACGTGTTAGAACCTTTCTTTGACCCCAATCACTGTGGCCAAGAGTGTGAGCTGTGCGAATAAACCCTAGGCAGTACCATCAAAATTGCATAACCAATAATGCAAAACTAGTAGTTTCCCAAAAGCAGATGGGATATTATTTAAAGGAAGGAAAATAATAAATGCTGAAAAGAAAGCAACTCCAGGGAAATTCCCAGCTGTTTTCTTGATTCTATACATATATAGAGTGGATAAGTTCAAGGAGGCTGAACAAAGAGAGAGAATGCATTTCAATATTTCTAATGCAGGGTCAGCAAAAGGGGATATATGTAAGGAGCTATTAAGTTCATCAATAAAGTGATCTAGTCTTATAAACAAGGTCATATCAAGTTTTTTGAGTCTGTTCACTGTTAGAGCACTCATTTATGTATTCTGTAGTACTTAAGGTTGAGGTAGTTTTATATTTAAGTTATATGTAAAGAACTTCTACTCATTCTTTAAGAGTTGACCAAGTATTCTTTCTGTGAATACTTAACTGAAACCCCTTATATCAGTCACAAGTATACTTCATGCATATACTAATTTGTACACTTTTCAGAGTCTGTTGTAATTATGTTTGTGTTTCTGTCTTCCCTACTTAGCTTTGAGCTGTTAGATGACATGGTTTATTCATTTTATCTAGGATATGGCACAACTGGGTATAATGCTCAACAAATATTTGGTTAAAAAATAAATATATAATTTAACATTTTTCTTTCTTTACCCATTCATCAAGTAAAATCTCAACAATTTTATGTAGAAAAAAACTCAGATGATTTAATACATGTAAATCTGTGACAATAACAGCTTGTATTGAATACTTATTAGGTATCAATGATATTCTTTGCATATGCTATTCATTACGTTCTTACATTAAACTTGTTTGGTAGATGTTATTCTTTCCTTTACATAGATATAAGCCTACGGCTCAATAAATTAACATATACTGCATGTCAGAAATTGGTGTAACTTGGATTTAGCTTATGCACTGTCTTGTTTAAGTGCCCATACATTTTCTATAGCTCCTAAAATTTTAACTCCTTTGAAACTGTGTAAGGAGGGGGAAAAATGCACAATGAATAAAAGCTTTCAGTCTGACACCAGTAAGAAAGGTGAAAAACTCACCTGAATGAAGAATCAGATGTGAAACTGGAAGCTCATCTTATCTATAAAGGGAGCTTAAAATACTCAACTAATATAGAAAGGGCATTTGTAGCTTGTTATTACAGATTTATGTTTCTTCTTTTTGTGTAGCTGTTAAGTACTCATGTTCACATTGATTGTGATGTCACTCAGGAGAGTTGATCTATTACTTCAAGTATAAAAAACAGAATGAGGGTCCATTAAAATTTCCAGGAATATACTAATAAGAAAATTTGTGAAATAATTTTTCTTTCTCAGATACTTTGCAAAATATTGACCCCATATATATATATATATATATACCTTATATACTATATATAGAGAGAGAGTCAGTATTTTGCAAAGTATCCGAGAAAGAAAAAAATATATTATATATATATATACACACATATATATAATATATAGACACACTCATATATTACACACTATGGGTATATAGAGTATGTGTATTATATCTGTATACATATATCTATAATACATAGTGTTTAGTAGAAATGAAACTCCTCAACAGGTTAGAATATGCAACTGGAAACTGAAAACAAAGTGTGAAAACTGAAGCTGCTTAGTTTCTTCCCTAGAAATCATGTTGGAGTTGACTTCTTGGGATTTATTTCAAAAATGACTGTTTGAGAAGAAAACCAAAGGTTTTGTGAGTCTTTTGCATGACTGCATTTGTACAATATCTGCAGTCAGGCAATATCAAGGTATTCCTTGTGCTTTTAGGGGATCCTCAGAGTGACCTCTCACTCAGAGACATTTGTTCTTGCTCAAAGACTTTTATCTAGATTTGCCTTTCAGTGATTTCTTCTCTCTCAGGGTAAGATAGCCAAGCTCTCATTTGATTTTGGGTCTCAAAATGTCTAATCATATATTAATTAGTACCTGATTCACAACTAATTTTGTAAGATTCAAACTTTTTAATGCCTGAGCATTTCTTTCTGAAAAACATGGTAAAATTTATTTACACTTATTAAGTTGTTGACTTTTTTAATCTTTGTACTCTGATAAAGAAGCTTTCTTGTTTGTTTAACATGATTCTAGTTTAGCACAATGGAAATGGAAGGGAGAGCCAAAGCATTAGGAACTGGTAAGGAGGTTGTTTCTATAGTAGATTTGGAAACTTCTATATCATTGCATTTCTAGTTGTTTCGATAGAAGAAAAAGTAGATATTAGAGGGTTGCAGGAAGCCAGATTAGCCACTCTTCTAAGATAGTGACTCTACTCATGTGGAATGGGTGAATTTACTTATCTGGATATAACGGCTCCACATATTGTGTCCCTAACATGAAGATAAGCCTCCTTGGCTTCTGCCGCATCTTCACTGCTGCTCTATTAGTATATTACTCCAAATGTAAAATCTTGTGTCATTGCTCCAGGTTGAAGTGCACTGCAAATTAGTGTTGGAGTCAAAGGGGCAGGGAAAAAAGAAATTAAGTGTTGAGAAGGAAGGCAAATACAGGGTGGAAGCGTAGCATAGGCTAAATTTTGAGAAATGTGAAATTGAAATGAGAGAAGTTCCCTTATCCCCCTGGCAGGGCGTGTGACCTGGGTGTGGCTGGCTTCTTCCATGCCCAGATGCTCAAACCCCTAGGGTGAGCATGCAGACGGGCAGGTGCATAGGTCATGAGGAGCATTTTGGGGCTCTGGCCCCACAGCAGCTTATAGGGGCGAGTGTTTACAACTCTTAAAGCCCAAGTGGGCATATGTTACAGTGTGCTTTCGGCTTTGCCGTCTGCAGATGGCTTGTGTTAATCAACTTAATTAGACCCTCTGCCTTATCTGAAGAAAGGGGGCCAAGTGTGACAACCTGGGTTCTTGCCCAGTGTACTGGAAGAATCAGAGCACATGTGGGCTGCAAGGATGAGTGCAAGGTTTATTGAGTGGTGCAGGTGGCTCTCAGTGAGATGGATGGGGAGCTGAAGATGAGGATGGAGTGACAAGGTGATTTTCCCCTGAAGTAGGGCTGCCCAACGACCGAAGTCTTCTCCGACCACCCTTGGCTGAACTCTCCTCAGTGTCCATAAGTCCTTCCTCTTCTTTCTTTTCTTTCTTTCTTTCTTTCTTTCTTTCTTTCTTTCTTTCTTTCTTTCTTTCTTTCTTTCCTTTCTTTTCTTTCTTTCTCTTTCTTTCTTTCTTTCTTTCTTTCTTTCTTTCTTTCTTTCTTTCTGTGTGTGTTTTAATTATACTTTAAGTTCTGGGATACATTGGCAGAACGTGAAGATTTGTTACATAGGTATACATATGCCGTGGTGGTTTGCTGCACCTATCAACCCATCATCTACATTCGGTATTTCTCCTAATGCTATCCCTCCTCTAGCCCCCCACCCCCCAACAGGCCCCATTGTGTGATGTTCCCCTCCCTGTGTCCATATGTTATCACTGTTTAACTCCCATTTATGAGTGAGAACATGTGGTGTTTGGTTTTCTGTTCCTGTGTTAGTTTGCTAAGAATGATGGTTTCTAGCTTCATCCATGTCCCTGCAAAGGACATGAACTCATCCATTTTTATGGCTGCATAATATTCCATGGTGTATATGTGCCACATTTTCTTTATCCAGTCTATCATTCATGGGCATTTGGGTTGGTTCCAAGTCTTTGCTATTGTGAATAGTACTGCAATAAACATACATGTGCATGTGTCTTCACAGTAGAATGATTTATAATCCTTAAACTGGCTAGCCATATGGAGAAAACTGAAACTGGACCCCTTCCTCACACCTTATACAAAAATTAACTCAAGATGGATTAAAGACTTTAAAGACTTAAACCTAAGACCTAAAACCATAAAAGCTCTAGAAGAAAACCTAGGCAATACCATTCAAGACATAGGCATGGGCAAAGACTTCATGACTAAAACACCAAAAGCAATGGCAACAAAAGTCAAAATTGACAAATGGGATCTAATTAAACTAAAGAACTTCTGCACAGCAAAAGAAACTATCATCAGAGTGAACAAGCAACATACAGAATGGTAGAAAATTTTTGCAATCTATCCGTCTGACAAAGGGCTAATATCCAGAATCTATGAGAAACTTAAATTTACAAGATAAAAACAAGCAACCCCATCAAAAAGGGAGTGAAGGATATGAACAGACACTTCTCAAAAGAAGACATTTATGCATCCAACAAACATAGGAAAAAAGCTCATCATCACTGGCCATTAGAGAAATGCAAATCAAAACCACAATGAGATACCATCTCACACCAGATAGAAAGGAATCATTAAAAAGTCAAGAAACAACAGATGCTGGAGAGGATTTGGAGAAATAGGAACTCTTTTACACTGTTGGTGGGAGTGTAAATTAGTTCAACCATTGTGGAACACAGTGTGGCAATTCCTCAAGGACCTAGAACCAGAAATAACCATTTGACCTAGCAATTCCATTACTGGGTATATACCTCTTTTCTCTTTCTCTGCCATGCCACCCTGCCACACTCTTCACTGCTCTCCACTGCTCTGTTCCTCTGCTCCTCTCATTGCTCAGCTGCTTGTGTCTGTGCCTGCTTAAAGTCTCGGGTTTAAATGGGCACAGGATCGGGGGTGTAGTAGGCCAAAAGGCAACCTTTTGGGCACGAAAACAGAAATGTCTGTCCTCACTTAGCTCTATGGGCATAGGCTCAAGGGTGGAGTCCTCACCAAAGACCCCACCCTTCTCTACCAGCACTTCGCTGCCCGCTTCCCATATCAGAAAAATGTGACCAAAAGGCAAATCTTGGCCCTTTTTATTTTCTTACATCCTCATTATCTTCTAGTTGTGTTCCCTGTCTTAACCCCAGTTAGACCATCATACACAAGCCAATCTTGTGAAATCTCCATTCATGCCATAGCTGCCAGCTCACATAATATTTTATGACATTGAAAACTGGCTAAAGGCTGAAAAATATTGAAAAGGGTATTCCTCAGGGAACTGAAAATTTTACAGAGTGGAAGAACAAGGTAAGAACTAGGTTCTTTGGAGCAGGACGGAACTAACTAAAGAGAGAGCTTCCACTTGAGAAAAGGAGGTAGAACTCAATGAAGGACTAGGCCAGTAGCCCACTGGGGAAGGAAGACCAGAAAAGGAATTCACCTAAATCTTAAGAGTTAGGTTGGCTAAGAGTAAGAGGAGAATGCCACTGGAACTGCAGAGCAAGCATGGGAAACATAATTATTTCTCTTATGAGGGGCTGCAGGCAGGCCTTGAGATAAATAGAATGGCTGACATTATAGAAACTTGATGGGCATGGTTTATTCTGAATATGTTATTGCTACTACTAATTAGAAGTTACAAGGAAAGTATTACTATAATAATATTTGTATGTCTGTATTCCTTGAAAATTATACTGGGGCCATTAAAATAGCATAGAAAACTCCTATAGGCTACATGTCATATCCATGACATGAGGTGTAGGGAAAAGGCAGAAAGATTCACTCTTCTGTGTTCCATATGTGCAAAAGAATGACTGGAGGGGGAAGTGGTGTTACACAATATGTTTACACTTCCTCAAGTAATAGATTTTTTTCCTGAAGGAGGAGAAAGTTTCCACTTAGCAGGAGGATATTCCTGAAGCTCACTCTTGGTTTCACCCAATGCGGTCACCCTTGGGGAGGTTGCATACATACTAGTACACAAGGCTTTCATAGGAAGCACATGCCATACAAATACTTTATTCCTGACCTGCTTATTTGTCCCAGGACCTCCCCTTGTACTGGGTCTGGGAGGAGTGACTGAGGTTTCAGGGCACATTTCAGATCTCAATATCTCCAGGTCCTAGAATAAGAGAACAAGTGAGAGCAACACAGGGAGAATGAGTATTTGATAAAGAAATACAGATTTATTCCAACATCTGGTGCAGCAGAAAGACACTGTGAAAGATAGGGTTGGGAACGGCCTTTGTTGAGAATGGATCAAATACAGAAAATAGAATAAACGCTGGCTCTCAAAGTGAGCTTCCCCATCCGCACCGGATGTTTGTGAATATCTCAAAGACACCATTCATTTCCTCTTGGCAGCAGCCTATGAAAAAGAGGGAAAAAAGAGTTTACAAAGGCTTTTTTCTACTGCAATCATAAAAAGTTATTTTCAAAATAAATCATAAAGAAGCATGTTTGTTAAATATCTCTCCTATTATTTTCAGAGACCCACAATTCAGAGAAATGTTACAACTTTATAGTTATGAGAGACGTATTAGATGAATTTTAAAACATAAAAGGCTTAATATTGTCAGCTCCAAAAACTGCCAGGTTGACCTAGTATTATTAAATTAGTTTATATATCTAAAAAAATTATTACTATTAATCATATAGAACCAATATGATATATCTTATTTAACTATTGATTTACAGCTCTGATGTCTACCTAGGGCAGTCTCCTTTTGCCAAGAAGTGTCTTCAGTTATCGTAGTCTTTTACTAGTCTTTATAACATCTTTTATTTCACCTGTCTGTCAGAGTGAAAATGCATGGATCTAAAGGGATATCGAGGTTTAAGACTAGATTAATTTTATGAATAATGTTATCCCAAAGTGATTTTATGCCTAGAAAAAAAGGTAATGCTAAAATTATCAAACATTTAAAAAATGCAGCATGGCATTATTGGTGAGCTTCCTGATTGCTTAATGTTAGTTAAATAAGTCAACATTTAACCAGCCAGATTTTTCTCATACAACCCTATATTATTTGGAGCGACTGGAGCAAACTTCAAGAAGTTCCTATAACCAGTATTAGCTCAGAAGGAGGAAATTCGATGTCAGTGTTTTTCATGCATAAATGAACATAATAGTTGTAAAATCCACGTTGCCCCATTGCAATGCATCTTACAAACTGCTGCCAGATAAGTCTCTCAGAAACACAGCTCTGATGTTGTCACTCATCCCACCAAGAGCATTTAATGGCAGATTCCCAGCTAAAAGAAAACCTCTCTCTGGGAGACCTTGAAGCAGCCTTCTTTCAACCTTGCACTAAAATATCTAAAATGGCTCAGAAAAATAGAATAGTTGCAATATAAAGGATCAAGACTAAAGGTCAAAAGATTGTCATATTTTAAAAGAAATTTGTAATTATTCTAAAGATAATGCACTTGGGGTGGAAAAAAACATTGGTGGCCTACCATTCTTTACTCTAAGAAATGTATCAGCAAATGTTGGCCATCTGAAAGAAGGTAGGAAGACAGTCCATTCCTCTCTGTCTGCCCAGTGAACTCAGAGACCTGGGAAAGGGTTTAGCTTTCTGCTAGGTTGTCAGAAACCTGGTGAGCACATTGTGTAGTACTATGCAGCCACATGTAAGTTGGCATAAAGCTCTGTCCTTCACCTCAGTCTTTCCACTTTCCAATCCTTGTTGAGACTTGCTGTACAGGAGACAGCATACATACTGGGAAACAAACGGGTCATGTGCCCTAACTCCTACTCACTAACTCTATGACCTTGGGTGTCTTTGTGCCTCAGTCCCTACATCTAAAATGGGAATAATAAGAGTGAAAGCACTACTTCATAAAGATCTGGAGAATTAAGTGAGCTGATTTTATTACTAAGGCAATTTTTAGCTCAACACAAAATATAGCCAGAGAGGATTTTCTTAATGCTTTGAAGAAAGATTTTTTTAAAGGCCATACTTAATCTTAGAGTAAATCCCTTTACTCCTCCCTATTCCAAGGGTCAGAACAGTCTAAATAACCCCAATTCTGCTATCTCAGAGGAGAGGGACAAACCAATTTCACACAACTGTGGCAGGGATTTGGGCAGAGGACATACTGAAGGAGAGTTAATATTGGTAAGTACTGTTATCACAGACATCTGCATGGCCAGAAGAAAATCCAAACAAATAGCTAGAATGATAGAAATATAGCTCATGAAGGGAGCACTTTAAAGTCTGAACCTGAAAAACTGCAGAGAGACCAAAACTGCTTTGTTTTTGTATTCACTCCAATACAGGAAGTCACCAGGTCGCAGAGGGATGGGAATCACATGGGAATCAGTGTGAGGTGCAGAACCAGGAAACAGTGAGCACAGTGATACCAGGAAAGGCAGGACCAGACTATTTTAATATATTATAAAGTGATAGTAGGTCACTGAGATAAAATATAACCTTTAGAAGAATATGTTTTATGTGGGTTATAAATGGAGTCACAAAAGAATTTTTGCCTTTCCAAATTATTTACCTTGCCTGGAGGCAAACATTCATTTGGAAAAAGGAATTAGTTCCCACAATAGTAGTCATAAAAATTAAGTTTATACCATGAATAATTTCTCTGTTTTATGTTTATCTCACTCTTTCTCTAGATCTCTAATTTTAGATTCAAAATGATTAATTTTTAAAATACTTTGAATAAGATCATTCTAGATTGACAAAACTAGTATAGTTCATACTTCTTTAAAATTTTAAATATTTGGTCATTAATTATGATTACTTGTAAGATTTATATAACAAGAGAAAAAATTAATTTGTAAAATTGAAAATTTTACTGGAGACATTAAGCTAAATATTTGAATTAGAATCAAACTGCTCATACAATTATTCTCAAAAATGCCACAATGGTTCTAGATGTGATTACCAATCTGTACCTTCATTCTCTTAATTCTCCTGTTTTCTCTTCGACTCTTCCTTTCCAAGTCTCCATCAGGTCTCCTATTCCTCCTCCACCCCTTTATACCTCCTTATGAGTTGCCGTTCCACCTTTCACACACCCACTGATCATCTTATTTCTTTGTTCTCTTTGAAAAATCTCTCTATTCACACGTGTTTAACTGTTGTCTACATGCACAGTGTCTTGGTCAGTTTGGGCTGCTAAAACAAAGCACCTTAGTTTGAGTGGCTTAGACACAACAGAAATTTATTTCTCCTAATTCTAGAGACTGGAAGTCTGAAATCCGGGTGCCAGCATGGTTAAGTTCTGATGAGGACTCTCTTCTGGATTGTAGACCGCCAACTTCTACTTTTATCCTCACATGGTAGAAAAAGAGTAAAAGAGTTCTTAGGGTCTCTTTTATAAGGGCCCTAATTTCATTCATGAGTGCTCCACCCTCATTACCTAATTATTTCCCAATACCTCGCCTTCTGATATAATTATATTTGGGAATTAGAATTTCAACAAATGAATTTTGGGTGGACACAAACGTTTGGTTTATAATACTTAGATTATCACATTTTACCCTGATCTTTCCCTACCCTTACAACTCCTATATCCATTGAACATATCTACCTGGAGATCCGTGATGACTCAAAGGCAACATTTCTAATAGTGAACAATACACCAATTTTTAGCCAGTTTTTTTTTTTATCCTTCCCTATTTCTGAACACAGTTCATGAAACCATTGTGTAGCTTCTGAGAAGTAAAGCTAACTATCCTACGTTTAGTCCCTATTATTTGCTAGCCTAATTGTCTTGGTTGTGACTCCCTTTTCATAATTCTGCGTATGCTTATCTCACAACTACAGCTCTTCTCTTTCAATTTGAATGGCATTGGATTAACACACAAATCTTTCCTTGACTGTGAGATCTGTTCAGTTTCTCAAAACAACTAGTTTTCAAAATTTTGTTTTCTAATACCCTGCTTCAAGGAGATTAACTAAGAGATCAATTATTTAAAACATACTTTCCAAGTTTCTTCAATTCCCTTGGTCCCAATGGACTTCAGCTATAGCTTTTATGCAGCTCTTCAATTAAGAATCAAGCCTGTACAATAAACAAATGCTGTTTAAGAAAATTATATAAATATACTGATTTGATTCACTTAAGAGTATAAGTTCCCAACTCAGATAAATCTTTAAAGTGCATAGTATTAATTTTTCATGTCACTCATTTTCCATTTCCCAATAGTTATACAAACAATGATTTCGGAGGTCAAACCAGCTATCTTCTCCCCAGTGTAACTTTATCTTTATTTCCCACAGACACAAGAACTATCAAATACCAATTCTTTTGATTTCTCTTCCTTCCTTCTCCATACCTATATCTTTACTCATTCTCATGTAAATAGATATTGTGTCCTGAGTGAGATTTTTCTGTTGTTTTACAATTGATGCTAAGACCCAAAGCTAAGAATAGAAATTCCTAAGTACCTCATATTTTAAATTCAGAGATCCAACTATTGGACTAGCCATCTTCCATAGGGATAATTGAAACGTACCATCATAGAATCTATACTCCACCATTGCTTCACCAAATCTACCTGATAAAATAAGAGAACCCATATGGGAGAAAATGGCAGTGCTCCTTAAAAGAAGCTACTCTTTCCTATGGGAGGCAGAGTCTGCTTCCCTTTATCAAATCAAAAGAGAAAGGACTACTCTTGAGTATGATAAATATAATTTACATATCCCTTAGGAAAAATCTGAATAACCAGTAGGTACTCAGAAATTCATGGCTAAATTATGCAAATAACATCTGTCTTATTTTTCCAGAATCAGTGTTGCTCTGTGCACTCTTTCTTGAAGGTTGGGAAATTGCCCTTGAAGAATTACTAGATATAGACCAACAAAGCTATGAGATATTTCAAAAATGTAACTGTCACAAGATAATGAATAATGCTATTGGTATTCATCTGGCAGACCCATTGACTCATTATTTGAGCTGAAGGAAAACAGTTCATGTTCTTTACTACATTATCATCAGTGCCAGAGAGACAAAATGAGATGTAGTGAGATAGATATACACAGAGCCCATCCAGCCTCAGTCTAAAAGAAGTTTACTGATAAAGCATTCCCTCATTCAAATGTACAATTATCTGCCTAATTGAAAACTGAATTTAAATATTTTCCTGGGGGAAAAATGCCAGTTTGATGCTCTGTTTTTTTCTTTCTTTTAAAGTCTTTGCCGATGTAAAATGAGAAAATTTTATTGCAGGGTGCAATGATTTAGCATGCATTAAAATTAAGTATCTAAAATATCTACAGGGCCTGAAAAGGTATATGGAAATGAGCTGTTTTCCAAGTTAATGCCACAGGAAATGACAGCTAAGCTGATCTCTTTTTCCCACAGCCTTTTAATGATGCATTTCTCTTAGGATTTGAAAGAACTTTAGATCTAGCAGGTTTCAACTCTAGGATATAGCTGATTCAAAGTGAAATTAGTGTTGGGTTCTAATATGTTAATTCAGAAATAACTGGTAGATTCATTTATAGGAGCTCAATTTCCATAAGTGATATGTAGGCATATAGGCAAACTTATGAAATGAGCAATGTTTATCTCTAGTCGCTCCAGCCTTTCCATTTTCTAACCTGCCTTGATAATTTCTACAACTTTCATATCTTTTTCTTTTTTCTAAAGATGTTCTCTGATCCTTCATTTGACTAATCTGTACATGCAAAATGTAAGTTCCTTTTTCCTTGTAAACCCCCTTTTGTTACACATCAATAGACCACAAGAACAAAGGACAGTAATATAGTTATCAGGATATTGGTTTGGGGTGAAAATTATGAGAAAAAATTTATGGGAATGTTGTATATGTAAGGATTGAAAATATATATTATATTATCACATATAATTTTAAAAAGGTGCAAATTTATATATTAAATTAGCTTTGAAGATATTCTACACTATATTTTGTCTATGAGAAAATTTATGACAGATGAGTTAAAGAAACTAAACATGACACAAAGTTAAATTTAATCACAATGGTGACTTTATAATTTTTTGAAAACGTTCAACATAGAGGAAGGTAAGAATTAAAGGTCTCAGTTTGTTGAAGTCAATATGTAGATGTAATCGGCAATATGAAGCCACTGTGAAAGTCCTATCACATTCCTTGTGTTTTGTGGAACACTGGATGTTGAATTGTAGGACTAGATTTTTCATTCTCAATGTCATCAGAATTACGAACATAATATGTAAAACATCATTTATTAGCAACAGTTTTAAAAGCTATAGCTTCGTATTGGTAAAAATGAATTAAAAGAAAAATATTGAGATTTTGAATTTATTAATATTAGGAGTAATTCTATTCAGAATAAAAAAACAACTATCTAAGCTGAAATAAACTTTAATATAATTAAAAGTAACATTCATAGGTGATGTCGTTTGTTATAACAATTCTACATACTTTTAAGGACTGTTTTAGAAATTTGTTCTGCTGAAACTGACTCATATGAACTCCTTTCTTCTCATTAACTACCCTGAACTTTTTCTGTTTCCAGTGCACATTGTCTTTCTGCCAACTCTAAACCTCTAGGCATAATCCAGATCTCACAAAGAGAGGTGAAGATACAATAATCGTGGGGACTATGTGATTAAAGGGTTTTTGGCATTGGACCCATGTCCAGATGATTCAGTTAGTTGCATTGGGCTTATGTCCAGACAAGAAGGTTACTGAAGCCAGACACATCTCCTTTTAATGACTCTGGGAGCTCTGTAGTTAGTACTGGTAACTACGTCCTTACAGATGTAGCACAGCTCCGTGGAAGTAGGTAACAGACTAACTTTTGTATTAGTCCCAGCTCAATCCATTAATAGTTTTGTCTTTAGCAAGCAATTTCAGCAACATTTACATCTATTTAAAACAATTTTAAAAATAGTTAAATGAATAAAGAATATAAAAACTTGTAGGGCTTCAGAAAATACACTTCCAATAAATGAGAAATATTATTAGCTATTTTTTCATGATAACCTGTCTAATTGTGCAAGTCAGTATTAATGAAATTAATAAAGTTAATGTCAGGTTGATTAATACATGACGAAAACAATTTCAATTTACTGTCACACATTTTAGTATAAAATATAATCATATGTAAAATATAGAAAATTATATAACAAACAGTAGTATACTCACCACTCAGCTTTAAAAAAATTTAATATTTGTCCATATTAACTTTAGAGCTTATATTGTTTAAAACTTGAATCAATATAGATACTGGCAGTCATTAGTGAACAATTTCCACTCCATTTTTTTCCCTCTCAACTTAAAGGGAATCTTCTAAGTACATGTAAAATATTTATCTTAAGTTTTCATGCTTTAAAAATATATTAGAATCAATAAGCTTTAGAAAGTTTATATTTTTAGATTTTTACATTTAGGTATAGACTATTCATTGTATGGCGGATTAAAGCTTTCCTTACATATATATATTAGGCTTTAAAACTCTGCTTTCTTATTAATGAGCATTGAGGTAGTTTCAACTATCTTGCTATTATAAACATAAATCTTTGTGCCTCTTCATTTTTAAAGTGGAGATATTAATAGAAACTCCCTTATAGGGATTGTTGTAGAGAATAATATGGCCAATAAATATAACAATTGTTCTTAGGCAAAATAAATACTATGTGTGTCTACTATTAATATAAATAATATTGCAAGGATTCTTTTTGTATTCGCCTCTCTGACTCTATGTAGAATAGGAATGATATCCAAAAGTGGAAATGTGTGGTTTTCAGGTGTATACCTCTTCCCTTTTACTGTAGTTTTCCATTCTGCTTTCCAAAGTAATAGTACCATTTTATGTTCTCAGGGCTTGCAGTAGGTTATTTCTGGACATGGATTCTGGAGTCAGATTCCCTGGCAACCAGCTGTATGACCTTGGCAAAATATTCCTCGGCTACCTAGTTTTCTAATTCATCAAATAAACACAACAATATTATCCATTTTCCTGGGTTGCAGTAGAGACTAAATATTTATATACAGTAGTTAGAAGAGTGTCTGCAACACATTAAGTGTACAATAAACATTAGCTATCGAAACCATCACCAGCAGCATAGAAAAGTTCTCTTTACTAGTAGCTCAAATTGCCTGATTTGACTTTTTTTGTTTGTTTTCTGCTTTTTGCCAAAATAAATGAGTGTGAAGCAGTTTTTCATGTGTGCTTTAATGTGCTTTGCCCTAATTCCTAGAGATCATCTTTTTTGAAGGAGCCCAACTCCACTCTATCTGCTCTGTTTCCCTCTTCACATGTAATGATTTTAATCCTTGACTTGGTCCTGAAACCAATCCCAGGCCAATTCCTCCTGGAGGCCATAAACTTTACCCTGGTTCTCCTCTCAGTTCTACTCCCTACAGATAATTTTTTTCTTTTTGAATGAGGCTATGTACTTTTAACTTTTTTCTTATTGTACTTCATAAGACACATTTTCACAGTAATTTCATTTCATAGTCATTTGGTGTTGGGACCAGAGACATTGCCTCCAATCATGAATTTACAGGTCTTAACTAGAATGTAAAATGTATTTTTTTCCCTGATAAAATTATTTATGTTCACTACAGGCAACATATAAACAGATTAATTGAAGTTGAAATAACACCCCATTCTACCACCAAAAATTCTTTAGATCATGAATAGAGCTGCATTAAGCTGCATCTATAAGTTGTTTTGGGAAATAGTTGTAATTATGCAATGTTATTGAATTTCCTAAAATTGTTTTCTTTAAAGAGAATGCTATTCTTCGAGGTATTAATAGATGTTCCTGGAATAAAAGATTCCACAGTCAAATAAGTTTGGAGTACATGGGGTTAAAAAGTTAAATATATACTTTTGCTGCAAGCCTACTTGAGAGAGAGATAAATTGTATACGATTTTTAAAACATATTTGGCCATTAACTACTCCTAGCACATGTATGCACTTTCCTTTCATATTTCTTCAGGGCTTAGTGGTGAAATTTACAAGTAATATTCGTAGCTCAGAGAAACCAGATCCCGACTTTTACTCTATTTAAGATTGTTTGCCAATAAAGTTTAATTTTATTGTGTATTAAAAAATGTTATTCTCAAATTGCTTGTGTTATTCTCCTAAGCTGGATATTGTAATTGTATCTACTTATTAATAATAGTTTTTGGCTTTAAGGGATCCATTTAAATTTTTACTCATAATGAAATATGAACAATATTGGTTTTATGAATAAATAATCTTCCTCATTGAATGTACTTCCATGGAATGCTTACTAATTTCCAGATTCCTTCTAAAAATGAAGTATCTAAAATAGAATAAAATAGGCAAAGGCCTACCTTACAATCACCGTATTTATTTTATTTTATTTTTTTCAGTAAAGCATTGTTTTATTTATTTATTTTTGTATTCTACTTTAAGTTATAGGGTACATGTGTACAACGTGCAGGTTTGTTACATACGTATACATGTGCCATGTTGGTGTGCTGCACCCATTAACTCGTCGTTTACATTAGGTGTATCTCCTAATGCTATCCCCCCCTTCCCCTGACACTATGACAGGCCCTGGTGTGTGATGTTCCCCACCCTGTGTCCAAGTGTTCTCATTGTTCAGTTCCCACCTATGAGTGAGAACATGCAGTGTTTGGTTTTCTGTCCTTGCTATAGTTTGCTCAGAATGATGGTTTCCAGCTTCATCCATGTCCCTGCAAGGGACATGAACTCATCCTTTTTTATGGCTGCATAGTATTCCATGGTATATATGTGCCACATTTTCTTAATCTAGTCCATCACTGTTAGACATTTGGGTTGGTTCCAAGTCTTTGCTATTGTGAATAGTGCCGCAGTAAACATACGTGTTCATGTGTCTTTCTAGCAGCATGATTTATAATCCTTTGGGTATATACCCAGTAATGGGATGGCTGGGTCAAATGTTATTTCTAGTTCTAGATCCTTGAGGAATCACCACACTGTCTTCCACAATGGTTGAACTAGTTTACAGTCCCACCAACAGAATCACTGTGAAGTATTTAATCAAAGAATATAATGACTGAATTTGCTAAAATATATTTCCCTTCAGTAAACTTTTTGAGTATACAACTTCAGTATACGCAGATTGCCTTATGTATAAAGATATATGCATTATTTAGTTTATTATAAAACTTAACTTCTTGAAAACTTGAAACTATACAATATTGTGAACCATTTTGACACATGATCCAATACCTACAGTGTTTTTTCTAACTATGAATGCTGGAGGCCATTTTTTCATGCTGCTCAGAATAAAAATTATATTACACTTACAGCAGCTCCAAATTCACTTTTGTCCACCAGATTGTTCAGCATTATTATTTATTGAGTACCGGGGTGGGGAATGGCTTATATTGGATAGAAACTTTCCATTTGAAGATTTCAGATATAGTCCACCTGCATGGAACATTAAAAGCAACTTATCTCCATCCTTTAGCAAAAATAAATAAATAAATAAATACATTTTATTCTGGTACATTTCATGTGGGGAATCTTAGCTACAAAGAGTTCGCCTGGCAATATTATAATCATAGGCCTCTTCATATCCTTCATTTTGTTTATGGATGAGAAAATAACCTAATATGATTTTCTTCCAGGGCTAAGGAACATGACTTGTACTAATCTTCTATTAAACTACTTTGCCATTTCATATAATGGAATGGAAAAATAAAAGTATTAACAAAACAATGTTAAAATTTTAGTTATTTTATAGTTGAGACACATATAACAGTAGTAAACATGTGAATTCGGGGAATCCTAAACCAAAATCAACTGATGGGGAAAATCTTTCAGTAATCACCTCTCATTTGGAAATGTGCAACAGGCAAGGCTGCCAGTTTTATACAAAATATAATAAAGTGTCATGGAATCAGACAGGAATCATTTCCATTTATGGGAAAATGTGGAGGATATTTCCCTTAGCAATTGATCACCCTGAGGCAAAACAAGCAGTGAACCAACATTCAGTTGTCCATGGAAGTGAGGTAGAATTAGGAAGGCTTCAATATGCAGCACAAGGCAGCTTGGCTCCAATTACCACTGCAATGTCTACGCTATTTCTACCCATTTGGAATAGTATATTAAAGTGTTTCCACTTCTTTAAGTGAATGAAGTGTCAGTTTCTGCAAAGCCTATAATGAAGCTATTGCAGATTTTTCTTTCCATTCATCCATCTCCCCACCCAGAAATGCAGTTACTAATGATGACATTTACATTTTCTTCAGAGGCAGCAAAACCATGACCTCAAAGAATTGTTACTTTATAACCATTTTTCAGTCCTGATGCATATTTAAAGCCAGACTTAGAAGCAAGGGCCACCAAGGGTGCTTTCCTTGAAATGTATTTGTGATCTCAAAAATTTTTATGTAGACAGTTCCTGAGTTGACATTACATCTTATATGCGGAGGTGAACATGGTTGAACAATTTGGTTTCTTGGAAACTCTAAAAATAAATTAGGATTCAGCAGCAGCAAGTCAGGTTTCAGCTGCTCTAAGCATTTTGCTATTATTATAATCGACCACGGGTCATCAAGTGGATGGGCAAGTAGAGCAATATTATAAAACAACACACATAATGAGGAGCTTACAGTAGTTAAATGTTTGCTTTAGACACTAAACTTGAAATTTTTAAGTAGTTCAATTTGACGTAGAAAAAAGTTAGACCTAATAAATGAGTGCAATAAAATAAGAATCTAGCTGCATAAAGGAGACAGGTTAAATCAGGTCAAAGGACAGTGTTTTGTATTTCAATACGAATGCAATGTTGTATGCAATCTCTCCTTGCTAGAAATTAAGGTGACAATATGTTTTGCAACTATTTTAAATGGAATGTATTTTCTTTATTGAGATACATCATACTCTTTCACATAAATATTTAATTAGAGTAAAATTAAGCTATTGGAACATTTCCTTTATTTACACTGAGTTTAGTGAGCCTTTCAGTCTTCATTGAATATGGCAATTTCTGGGGGTTTACTACTACTTGCCAAAAAGCTCATTCATTTTCAGTTCTCTATGAGTAAATGAAAGAACTAAAGATTTTTCCTCCATAAACCATCAGAAAAAAATGAAGCATGAGTGAAAAATCAGGTTGAAAAGATGAAAAAGTGACAACTTTAGTTTATCTGTTGCTGTCATTTAAATTTTCTTCCTTCATTATCTTATAAAAAGGTCTTTTAGAAGAGGATCCTTGAAAAATCTCACGCATCCTGTTCTTTTTTTCTTCAATGGTCTTTTTATTTGCCCTTATTAAAATAACATTCATTTATTAAGTGTTTCTTCAGAAAAAACATAATACTGTTTTAGAGGCTGCATGTTTGTGGCTCTTTTCTTATTTCTCTTCCGACTCCATTTTAATAGTTACCACACTGGAGAAGAATGAAATTCAGCTCTGCTTTTTCTTTCTCCAGTTCCTTTTCATAACTGAACCACATAGCTCTATCATGATCATCTTTTCAGCACTTTGATCCTGAGTCTGTTTCATTTATTATGGCTCCCTGTGGACATCTGATTAGGTCAACTCTGACTGCATTCATTTCTCTGAATTGGTTAGATTGTTTCAAATTCTTTCATCCTCAAAGTAGACCAGGTATGGAACAATAAAATCAGTACCTGCTCCCTTACTTGAATTTGAATGAAATTTCTTTTCATTTAGTCAGAAAAATGATATTCTGACAATCCAATCAGAAATTTCTACTCATTTAGAAAATGCCCTAGAAAAGAATATGTGTGTGTGTGTGTATATATACGCACACACACCCCCCCACACACAAACTCTACTACTCCTTTACACAACTCAGTGACTGTGGGTTACCTCCCCCTACTCCCCACCACCTTACCCCATGACCCAACAATTTAAAATGCCATAAAGATCTGGCTTTTATCTGAAAATCTCTCCAGCCCTCTTACATGTGGCCTCATATCCTATCTTCCTCATTCTTTCTGTACATCTGATTTTATATAGCCTTTTGACTTAGCAGTTAAGCTAATAACAAAAGTGGTAATACCAAGAGGGCCTTATGTCACAAAGTTCTGTCCAGCTGTAATTAAATGCCCTGTGTTTTCTGAATCATTGACTTCTATATGTGTCTAAACCTCTTCAAAACAGGCTTCTCAAAAATCTAAATGCCTCTACTGCTGAATTTTATGTGTGCAACTTGACTGAGTTAAGGGACACCCATATAGCTGCTAAAACATTATTTCTGAGTGTGTCTGTGCAGATGTTTCCGAAAGAGACTAGCATTTACAGAATCAGAAACTAGCATTTACAGAATCAGTAGACTCTAAAGAAATATGCCTTCACTAATGTAGGGGAGGGGGATAATATAATCTACTGAATAACCAGATAGAAGAAAAAGGTGGAGTAAGGGTGAATTCACTTTCTCTTCTGGAGTTGGGACATCCATCTTTTCCTGCTGTTAGACATCAGGGTTCCAGGTTCTTGCGCCTTAGAACTCTGAGACTTCCACCATTGGCTCCTCTGGTTCTCAGGCCTTTGATTCAGACTGAATTATGCCACTGGCTTTCAGGTTATTCAGCTTGCAGATGGCATGTCATGGGACTTCCCAGTCTCCATAATCTCATGGCCAATTTCCATAATAAATCCCCGCTTGTTAAACTCACTCTATATATCCTGTTGGTTCTGTTCCTCTGGAAAATTCTGACTAATACAATAAATGATACTCTTTATTTTCAGAAGTTGTTTTAAAATTTTTGAGCAAAAATTTTGATTTATGTTAATATTCAGTTCTTAGACATTTAGCATGCACATCTTAATAATGGTGTTAATGTGTCTGAAATGAGTGACTTGACTATTAAGAGTATTCTGATTTGTCCCATTATATTTGCTGTATCATCCTCAGTATACTGTAAGCTCTTTGAGGAAAGGGACAGTGCTTTCTATAGTACTTTGTCAATTTAAAGTACCTTGCAACATTATAACAAATAACGAAATAAGGGAAAAAATTACATACTGGTATTGATTCTTTGGTTTATTATGCTCTGTATATGTGTGTAGGGAAATAGTAAAAAACATTGTAAACTTTATAATAACTGCTATGTAAAGAATGTTTATAATAATACCCCTTTATGAAGATTTTGAAATTTCTGATTAACAAATACAATTGATTTCACTCATGGAAAAATTAAAGTTGACATCCACCTTTAATCAAAGTCTACTGATCAATCACTTAGTATATGCCAGGCACTGGGATAGCCACAGTACTTTGTGGGAGGCTAGAATATAATAAACATCTCCTCACTTATGCATGTACTCATTGTTCTTATCTATTAATCAGATATCAGCCTAAGTTTGGTCTTGTATTATTAGACTTATGTTTTGCTACATATCAAAGATGAGAGGATTAGAGCCTGCATTTTGTTGCCTCTTTGTGCCAGGAAACTGCAATGCCATTTCCTTCATTGGCTCTTTCATCCCACAGGCAGTGCCTGACATGTAATACTAACTTCTCTTTAGTATGCTTTTTCTAATGAAGGATAATGAGATTCTGTAATGCAGCAAGGATAATTTATGAATCGGCATCAAATAAGGCTTTGAAAGCAAACTAAAGACAAATCTCACTAAGTTAGCTATTCATAGCCTGCCCCTGGAATTAAATCAAGCACTGAACAGCATCTAAAGATTGTGAGCCAACTGTCTTTTACTGCTGACAAGATGCTTGGCACTAGTCTGCAAATCAAAAATTATTTTATCAAGTATAATTTTTTAGGGTGTTGCAAGATTGTGCAAAAGAGTCAAAAAGGAACACCCATGGTCCCTTTTAGGGGAGTATTTTTTGACAGCAATAGTTCCTTTTTTTCAGATATAAATAATTAAAATACACACTAAGTCACAGACATTAAAATAATCTCGAATTTTGCATGAAGATCCATGAAAGTTAATAATTCTCTTATTCTAACATCTAGTGTATATTTTCATCTTTCCCTACCCCAAACCCATTGTTTATTCATAATTTTGTTTTCCTACTTTTCTCTCTTATACCCCTCAGCTCAAACTTTACATATTTAGTAATCACTAAGCAAAGTTAATTCTACTTCCTAAATATGTTACTCAGTTGTCCTCTTTCCTCTGTTTATCATGTCACTGCTTGACTTATTCCCTCTTCCCTCTTATCTAGACCAAGGGAGGAGGCCATATGTAGAGAAGAGGGTACAGAACAATGTCCATATGGCTGGGATAAAAGGTATGGTAGAGGATCGGTGCAAGTTAAAGATGGAAATGGAGATCTGTGGATGGAGAAGGGCCTTGCATGGTAGGACATCAACATTTAGCCTGAAATGTATGGAGAACAACTAGAAAAGTAAATGCAATGATTGGAAAACAAAACTACTCTGGTGGTAATGAGTCGTTACAGAAGGCATGGTACTCAGAATCATGAGTCCCCAAGATGTCAATGTCCTAATCTCTGGAACCTTTTACATGGCAGACGGTTAAAGAGCTTGAGACATGGAGAAATCCTGGATTATCCAGGAAGACCTAACATAATTACAAAGACCCAGTATAGTTATAAGGGCCCTTAGAAGGAAAAGAATGAGAAAGGAGGCAGAGCACAAAATGTGATGACAGAAACACATACACACACACAGAGGGGGAAGGAAAGAAAGTGAGGGAGTAGGAATATTTGAAGGTGTTATCCTACTGGCTTTGAAGGTGGAGGAAGAGGTCATGAGGCAAGGAATACAGGTGGCCTCTAGAAGCTGTTAAATAAAAGGAAATAAACCTTCTCTTAGAAGCTCCAGAAGGAATGCAGCCCTGTTGACATCTTGATTTAGCCCAGTGAGACCCACTTTGGACTTTGACCTCCAAAATTATAAGTCAATACATTGGTATTGTTTTAAGCTCCCAAATCTGTGGTAACATGTTAGGGCAGCCATACAGAAGGCAAAAAAGGAATGGGTAAGTGGAGAAGGTAGGTTTTGAGGGTTAGCATAACAGCACATTCCTAATAATTGCAGCTGCTCAGCAAAACACAGGTTTAGAAGGGAAAGAGAAAATTAAGTATTATTTTTGAATCAGAGTGCCTTAGAAAATAAACAAAATATCTGACATATTTGAAATAATTATGCAGTTAGGCAATGACACAGATTCTATGCATAAGACCCTGTCCTTTGTAAGACATTTTTCTTACTTTGTAGGAGAAATATAAACATGGTGAAAAGGCAATTTAATGCTATTAATATAAGACTTAATGCAGTTGAAATTTAATAATGAATTGTATCTTTTTTAGAACATGAAAGGTTGCTTCTTCTTAAATCAAATATCACTAATGTTTGCACAATCTTGGATAATAATATAACTGAAAATACTTTTGCTTTCATTCTAGTCCCCAAATATATGCTAAGAGTAACAAAATGTAGTGAGCATATAAATTGTGTGGTCCACATCATTACTTCATGTCTTAGTGGCTATTATAAACCAGAAACTAAATGGAGTAGACCTACAGATGTATGTATGTTGGAGAAATGATAGATTTTTTTTTGGTTGTATCTAACACTGAAGTAAAAATATTTCATAATATATTAGGCACCTAAAAGCATTTTGTAAGGCAAACCATTTTGCATCTGAAGAAACTTAGACCCATAAAGACTAAACAACCCACCTTGATGACATACTGATAAGGAACGAATCCAGGACACAGGGCCTTATGTGTGGACATCAAGGCCTGGTCCCTATTCTCAACCACTGCACTGTCAAATTCATGGTCATACCTTATGTACTGTTAGGGTATTTATATTTTGCGTTGGTGAACAGCTACACAGCTGAGTATTATAAGTTGACTCACTATCTTAATGGCTGCCTAGTATTTAATGCAGCATTATTATTGTTGAACATTTGGCTTGATTACAATTTTTTTCCTAATAAACAGTGCTGCAGTGATCATCCCTCTAAGGGAGTCTTTATATATCTTATTTACCTTTAATGCCCAGAAGTGGAATTACTTTTTATTAGGCAGTACTAAATTGACCTCCAGAAAAGACTTATTTATCATGTCTGTGTTTTAAATTTTCCTTCTGTAATGATTCTACTATACAGGATGGCTTTATACTTACTCGTAATAATAGTTCACAGGAATGCAGTCACCCATCCATCTTTCCTCTGATCACATGGATGCATTTCTGACATGGCCAAACATTGGTGGACATATTTTGTGAACACTGAATTTGAAATGAAATAGTGGCATCTGATATTTCAATAAATTCAGAGAAACACTTAAGTTACAGAGAAGGAAACTTTCTGCTATTCTCAAGGTAATTATTAAAATACCTAACATGTTAAGGTCAGAGCCTACTCAATATAACGAGGTGTTAACATGCTCTAAAAACAGTCTAATTAGAACTACTGTTGGGTTAAGTTTTCATGCCTCCGGGAGATAGGTCTGCTTTGATTTAAGTCAGTTTCTCTCTTCTTGTCAGAAAGTTATTCAAAATGTTCTTTCCTCTTTATTCCTTTGTCCTCCTTCTTCCTTCTAGTTTTGCATAAGTTCTAGAGGTTTGAAATGAGCATTTTGAACAAAGCACACATATGCTGAACTTAAGGACAAATGCACTATCTGTAATTCTTTCAACTTCGTTCTGCATTGCTACAGCTTTTGCCTTCTCATTACTTTATTTTTAAAAGATTTGGAGTAATTGCTTTTGCTCATTAAAAATGGCTTAACTGCCTGTTAAGTATTATACAATCATCTTCTTTATATGATCAACTTAACTGAAATCCTTCATAAAAAATGGGCTCAGGAAATGCAGGGCACAATCTCCATGTTTCAGTCACAGTAATCAACTTAGTATACACACACACACACACACACACCCCATTCATTTATTCTCCATTCATTCATTCATTCGTTCACTTTTCACGGAACAAAGGCTTATTGATCAGTTATGATATGCAGTGATACTATGGGAGATAAAAATTATAACCTATAGTCCTTGCTTTTAATTAATCCAATAGAAGAAATAAGAAAATTACTCCAGCATTAGAGTGCAAAGTGAAATAGAATTCCATATTATAAGATTGTCCATGTTCTGTTCTAAGTAAAAATCCGTACTTTTAAATATTGAAAAATTAAAGGCACGAGGAGGCATAATCAAAGGTGTGGAGGCAGCGATAGACATGGAGTGTGTAAGGGGCAGGGAGTAATTATTTCTGCTTGGCTAGGATACATGGTATCCAAAAGGAGCTTTTGAAATAAGGTAAAAAATGAACCTGTGTGAGAGACATTTGGAGTTTATTCCACTGGTAATGGAGAATGTTTAAAGATTTTTTTAATGGTGATAAAATGATCAAAGATTTACTTTCTAAAATTAATATGAAATCAGAGTGAAGGACAGAATTAAAAAGGAGGCCTCTATGGAAAACAGTTATCATTATTATAAGCTATTTATTTATTTATTTAACAAGCATTTAGTGGATTTCTTTCTTTTCCTTCTTCCTTTCTTTTTTTTTTCTTTTGTTTCAGACAAGGTCTCACTCTGTTACCCAGGCTGAAGTGCAATGGCATGATCACACCTCACTGCAGCCTCAAACTCCTGAGCTCATGCAATCCTTTAGCCTCGGCCTCCCAAAGCACTAGGATTAGGATTATAGGCATGAGCCACCACAGTTGACTAGTGAGTTTCTACTACATTCCATAGTATTTAATACAAAGATATGTAAAGAATTAAGGCAAAATTTCCCATCCATAAGAAACTCAATCTAGTGTAAAGACCACTAACAAAACCAACAAAGTATAATGTGTAAAAGTGAAGGTAGAGATATATTTGGGCTACTAGAAATACATAGGTAAACATATTTACCTGGGATAGTTCAGGGAAGGGATGATAAGCTTCCAAAACAAGGGCCTTAATGAAACTGATTCAAAAAAAGTAACAGTTTTGAAAAGTTGAATATGTACAGATGGAAGGAGATTATGAGCAGCAGCACAACAAATGACATTTTGAAGGCTAAGACCAGTGGCTAAAACTAGGGATCTGTGTGAAGGTATGACGGAATGATGTCATCAAAAGTCTAACATTCCAAATTATCTTTGTTTAGATAACTTGTTAGTTCAGATATTTTTTTCTGAAGCCAGCAGGAACTCTTGAAGGCTTTTCAGCAAGGAAATCACATGACAATAACATTGTTTAGAAAGGTCACTCTAACACATGACAATTGTATGATGGACATGTGGGGTCACTGCTGGAATAAAAGAGACAAATCCATTGTTATTGCCATAATCCATGTGAGAAACAATGTGGGCCTACAGCAAAGCAGAGACATGAAAAATATTATAAGAATCAACAAGTTCAATAGCTCTTGGAAACTAGTTGGATTTCAGGTGCTACTGAGAAAATGGGATGACTCATAAGTAAATAAAATATTTTGCAAAACAGAAATATATCATTTCCAGAGTAGTTCTAGATAGGGGTTTAAGACAAGACTTTAGCATGGAGAGGGGGTCTGTTTTATACAGTAGAGTGAGGCAGTCTTAAACACAACAAGCAGATATCTACATTAAATTTCGACAGAGTAAAAGTTTGTGACTAAATTTATCAATAATTAA
Source organism: Pan paniscus (assembly GCF_029289425.2). Lineage (NCBI taxonomy): Eukaryota > Metazoa > Chordata > Mammalia > Primates > Hominidae > Pan > Pan paniscus. The sequence goes on from NC_073258.2 coordinate 105,432,860, forward strand.
TCTGTATATTGTAGCTGAGTTTTCTGCTTGAAATATGTTACTGAGAACACTCTGATGCTCAGCAAAAATAAATAAATAAATAAATAAACAGGAAATGCTGATTGATGACTTTGATAATGCGAATTTGCTAGTTGGGCTGAGGGAGCAAAGCAGCAACTCATTGCTGAATTTCTCACCTTCCTTTTTTTGCCAACAATAAAGTGGATTGTATTTGTCATTTTTTCAATATAAAGCATCAGCAATGAAGAGAAAATTTTATGCAAGTTGCAGAAAGTTGAGTAGTTTTATCTAGCAAAAATTGGAAGTATTCTGACCTTATGATGAGATAAATATTCCAATGTGTAAAATTCTCCCTGTCATTGAAGAGCACAGGCTGGATGCAGGTGGCTCTGGTTGGCAAAAATTTTGAAAACAAATTGTTGATTATTCTGCCAGTTTACTGATTACTTTGGTTTATTCATTTGTTCTCTATTAAGTTTGGGGAATATTGTATAATTGTTACAAATTCAGCATCATTGTCATTGTTCTGGTATTCTTTAGAGTCTGTTGATGAGCTCCATCAGTCCTTTTACTTCCTCTTTAAGTTCTTGGTTGGAATGAGGAAAAGCATGATAAATGCAGAGCTTTCCACCAAGTATGTGGTTGATGTTGAATAAATAAACAATGAATATATGAATGAAAATCTTCTGACATCCTGACGACAGAATACATTTACCTTTTCAATGTCAGAAAAAAATGTGAAAAATTGATTGAGAAAAACTTTGAGAAATACAAGTGTAGGGAACAGAGTGTTATGAAATCTCATATATCCATCACACAGCTTTGCGAATTACCAACCCACAGCCAATCCTGTTTCATGTATGTCCTTACTAGCTTCTGATTTCTTCCAATAATATTCCTGGAGTAAATATTGCTGTTTTCTGAATATGACTTATTAACAATTCAACCTTCGTGCAAAAATTAAGAACTATGTAATAATTATTAAGTCACTCCAATAAATTTACTTAATGCTTTGAGCTTTGCATTTTATAAACTACTTTTTTGTCATAGTTTAACCCTCTCTAATTTAGCTCTTGTTTCAACATCTCAGTGGTTCTTTGTAAATATGCAATTTCTCTCTCTCTCTCTATATATATATATATACATATATATACAAATATTTATTTGCCCAACTAGCAAATTCGCATTATCAAATATATATTCTGCAGCTGCTTTTCATTCATGGTAGTTAAGGTTGTTCATTTATCCATAGTGGCTCTTATTTTTGTTTGTTTTTTCTTTGGAACATTTCTACAGTTACTGAGATAACATTCACCTTTGGAATAAATTGGTTGTATTAACCTTGTCAGATGTTATTTCCTAAAACCAGTGAATAAGAGTTTTGCCACTGAATGAATGATATAGCCATGGCCTTTGGTCTTTCTTTGTTTTTATTTACAGAAAAAAAATTTTTTTGAATTATAGGTTCAGATTTTTTCCTGAGAGTATTAAAGAATCAATTTAATTGATATGGTCTTAGACATAATTACTGCAATTTTATAAAAATGAATGGTTTTTTGAATTGTGGCTATTTGACTACAAAATGTGCTCTTACATGTTCTTATAGATGTCAGCAAAAAAGTCCTAGAAATGCTTTGTGATTAAAAGAAACAAGAATATACATTATCACTTAGAATGTTGCAAATATTTATTAATCATGTCTTTTGTTACAAATTTGTTAAAAAGTTTAATTCAAAATAAACGCTTTCTTTTGTGCTGGGTCAAAGTCTTCAAATTTTGTTCTTTCTTGCCTTTTTAGCCTGCCTTGTAATTTTCTTGCTGACAGCTAGACATAATGAGTCAGGAACTGTGGTAAATAAGTCTTTTTTTTTTTTTTTTTTTTTAGACAGAGTCTCTCTCTGTCACCCAGGCTGGAGTGCAGTGGCACAATCTCGGCACACCGCAACCTCCGCCTCCTGGGTTCAAGTGATTCTCCTGCCTCATCCTCCGAGTAGCTGGGATTACAGGCGCCGGCCACCATATCCAGCTATTTTTTGTATTTTTAGTAGAGACAAGGTTTCACCATGTTGGCCAGGCTGGTCTCGAACTCCTGACCTCAGGTGATACACCTGCCTTGACCTCCCAAAGTGCTGGGATTACAGGCGTGAGCCACTGCGCCCAGCCGGTAAATAAGTCTTTAGTGTTAGTTCTTATGCTAATCCTGCTAGGAGTTGAACTGTGTATAATGTTTGCTGTAGCTGTTAGTGTCAGCAGCTTAGGTTTTATTAGTGTCCGCATTTTTGTCTGTGCCATCACCTTTGGCAAAAGGGAACAAAGCGCTTCTTCTTAAATAGACTCTGTGTCTTGCAGTTCTTTCAGCTATAACCTATTATCGTTATACTGAAGTTTTGTTGATGTGTTGATGAGATATGGGGCAAAGGAAGTATTCTATAATGTTATAATTCATGTCAGTTGTTTTGAGTGGGCCTGGTTTCTGAGGATGTGACCTTTACAAATGTTTCTTATCAATTTTCCCCTCCCCTTCGGTGATACAAGAAGGCTAGATGGGACTGGATTTGTATGATTTCTTTTTCCCAAGTTGTATAAGGATTTGGTGGTCTTTTTTCTTGCAGGGAAGATATTTCTTAAAATGGAAAATGTTCTGGGAGTATTTCAAAATGGTTAGCTTTCTCCTCCTCTTGCTATATGAAATTATATAGGAATATAATTATATTTCTTGCTAGAAATATAATTTTCCCTGAATTAGTGGGATTCCTAGAGATAAGACCCATGAATGTGTGGTTGTCCTAAGACTCAGCCATTAGGAGTTCTCACTCTCAACCAGTCCACACTCAGCCTCCAGCGAAGCAACACAATCACCATATAGGTACCAATGTAAGGCTCCAGTGGTTTTTGCTTCAAAAAGCAGATCTCTGCTATGAATCTCTGCGTGTCTCTTCAGATTTTGTGGTGCTGGTTTACCTTGAAACCTCAATTCTTTGATGGGTGCAAGAAAGGTTGTTGATTTTCAGTTTGCTCCGCTTTGTTCTTTTTTTTTTTTATTTTTATTTTTTAAATTATACTTTAAGTTTTAGGGTACATGTGCACATTGTGCAGGTTAGTTACATATGTATACATGTGCCATGCTGGTGCGCTGCACCCACTAACTCGTCATCTAGCATTAGGTATATCTCCCATTGCTATCCCTCCTCCCTCCCCCCTCCCCACCACAGTCCCCAGAGTGTGATATCCCCCTTCCTGTGTCCATGTGATCTCATAGTTCAGTTCCCACCTATGAGTGAGAATATGCGGTGTTTGGTTTTTTGTTCTTGCGATAGTTTACTGAGAATGATGGTTTCCAATTTCATCCATGTCCCTACAAAGGACATGAACTCATCATTTTTTATGGCTGCATAGTATTCCATGGTGTATATGTGCCACATTTTCTTAATCCAGTCTATCATTGTTGGACATTTGGGTTGGTTCCAAGTCTTTGCTACTGTGAATAATGCCGCAATAAACATACATGTGCATGTGTCTTTATAGCAGCATGATTTATAGTCATTTGGGTATATACCCAGTAATGGGATGGCTGGGTCAAATGGTATTTCTAGTTCTAGATCCCTGAGGAATCGCCACACTGACTTCCACAATGGTTGAACTAGTTTACAGTCCCACCAACAGTGTAAAAGTGTTCCTATTTCTCCACATCCTCTCCAGCACCTGTTGTTTCCTGACTTTTTAATGATTGCCATTCTAACTGGTGTGAGATGATATCTCATAGTGGTTTTGATTTGCATTTCTCTGATGGCCAGTGATGATGAGCATTTTTTGCTTCAAAGAGAATAAAATACCTAGGAATCCAACTTACAAGGGATGTGAAGGACCTCTTCAAGGAGAACTACAAACCACTGCTCAAGGAAATAAAAGAGGATACAAACAAATGGAAGAACATTCCATGCTCATGGGTAGGAAGAATCAATATCGTGAAAATGGCCATACTGCCCAAGGTAATTTACAGATTCAATGCCATCACCATCAAGCTACCAATGACTTTCTTCACAGAATTGGAAAAAACTACTTTAAAGTTCATATGGAACCAAAAAAGAGCCCGCATCGCCAAGTCAATCCTAAGCCAAAAGAACAAAGCTGGAGGCATCACACTACCTGACTTCAAACTATACTACAAGGCTACAGTAACCAAAACAGCATGGTACTGGTACCAAAACAGAGATATAGGTCAATGGAACAGAACAGAGCCCTCAGAAATAACGCCGCTTACCTACAACTATCTGATCTTTGACAAACCTGAGAAAAACAAGCAATGGGGAAAGGATTCCCTATTTAATAAATGGTGCTGGGAAAACTGGCTAGCCATATGTAGAAAGCTGAAACTGGATCCCTTCCTTGCACCTTATACAAAAATCAATTCAAGATGGATTAAAGATTTAAACGTTAGACCTAAAACCATAAAAACCCTAGAAGAAAACCTAGGCATTACCATTCAGGACATAGGCGTGGGCAAGGACTTCATGTCCAAAACACCAAAAGCAACGGCAACAAAAGCCAAAATTGACAAATGGGATCTAATTAAACTAAAGAGCTTCTGCACAGCAAAAGAAACTACCATCAGAGTGAACAGGCAACCTACAACATGGGAGAAAATTTTCGCGACCTACTCCGCTTTGTTCTTGTTGTGAGGAGAGAAGTGATAGCATCCGAGCTCTTCACATGACAGAGGTGAAACCAGAAGTCCATGATTATCGTTTTATACATTTACTATGAAAGTTTTCAAACATATACAAAATTATCAGTAGTACACAGAAACCTTATGTGTCTATCACAGAATAGATCACAAATAACAATATTCGTTGATCTTGTTTCATCTATGTCTCCCATGTTTTTACTTAAGCCAAGAATTATTATAAAATAAATACCAAACATCAAAACCCCTAACACACAAAGCCTTCAAGCCTCAATTTATTCTGTTTCAATGTTGACATTGACTGAATATTAGATGGTTTTAAGAGATTATTATTAACTTTGTTGGGCCTTGTACTACAACAGTTATATATTTTTTATTCTTTTAAAATCCCCCCCAGCCTCATGTAACTCCCAATCTATTCTCTATGTTTATGATAAAATATATCTTAAAAAGTGGATCTCATAACAGTAATTTATTTTTATTTTAGTTATTATAAATACATACTAGTTATACATATTTACAGGGTGCATGTCATATTTTGACACAAGTACACAATTTGTAATAAACAAATCAGAGTAATTGGGGTATTTCATCACCTCAAACATTTATCATTTCCTTGTGTTAGGAACATTTTAATTTCACTTTTCTAGTTATTTTGAAATATACAATAAAATATTATTTACTACAGTCACTCTATTGTGCTACCAAACACTAGATCGTATTCCTTCTGTCTAACTGTATTTTTATACCCATAAACCATCCCGTCTTTATCTCCCATTCCCACTCTGCTTCCCAGCCTTTGGTAGCCATCATTCTACTCTCTAGCTCCATGAGTTCAATATTTTCTTTAGCTCCCGAACATTATTGAGTAGATGCAATATGTGTTTTTCTATGCCTGGCTTATTTCAATAAACAAAATGTCCTCCAGTTACATCCCTGTTGTTGCAAATGACAGGGTCTCATTTTTTATGGCTGAATAATATTCCATTGTGTGTATGTACCACATTAAGCATCCTTATTTATTAGAGATAAGTGCTGAAATTTTTGTGGATGTTTGGGGTTGTTATTGTTTTTATTGTTTTCAATTATTGATAGTTATATAACAAAAGGCAGATTTATTATGGAGAACATTGTTTAAATAATTAAGTCATCTTTCTAAATACTTATCTAAATACCATCAAAATAGAAAACACAGTATATAAAACATTTTATAATTTATTACTACTTAAATTAACTAACTGCTTAATAAAATTAACCTTACCACTTTTAAATATTAATGGAAGTTGTGTTTTATTTTCTCCTTAAGATAGTTTCTTTCATATATTTATCCCAGGCACCACCCAAATAATGGCATGCTGGTTTCACATTAGGCACCAAGATCCAGTGGGGTGGGGAGGAGGGAGCGTAACTTTAAAAAGATGCCAGGAACTCACCTGAATATTTGGAAAACCATGGAATATTTATCATGACATTTATATACAAAATTACTTCAGGGTAATCAAGTAGTTGATAGGGGATGTTTATCTTTTATGTTAATATTCATAGTACTAATGGAGAGCAGAATGATAGAATTAGGACATGACCATATTTTAATCTCTAAGGAATTCGTAGATTTAGACAATAATCATCAAAGTAATGACATCAAAAAAGCCAGACATTATGAAAGTATACAACACCATCTATGAAGTAGTTTTGTGTCTTGTGATGGATAGATATAGAAAAATATCTCATTCCTCTGTATTTACTGCAAGTTAGTGGTTAAATTCAGAGGCCCTTGAATTATGGTAGTTTACTTTATTGATAATGTATTCTTATCTTCTTTATATACTGACCAATAAGACTTTAAAATATATATTTTAAAAGTTATATTATTAATGATTTTACCTGAGCTGGACATACCATATATGAATTGAAACTTGCAATTTTTTTTTATGACTAACTCTATTCACAGTCTCATCTGTTGTGATTTTAGTTGGCTATTTCACACACTAAAAGAGATGTACACATATATATTGTGTTATGGAGTGTCCTTGTGGGAATTGTCAAATATTGGTAATCACAATATTTAATATGAACTTTGTGCCAGATTCTACTATTCAATTCATATGTATCTTCTCACTTATGTTAATACTCCCATCATACATACATGGAAACTGAATAACAAAGAAGGTATGTAACTTTCTGAGGTTACATAAGTGTTAAAACTTACTTGTGTTTGAGTCCCGTGATTATAGTTTTAGCAACAAAAATTAATGAATTCATCCAGTACTAATACATTGCAGTGGCAAGTCACATATGACAACAATCTTGGAGGTTGAACATAAAATGTTCCTTTCCTTGGCACAAGGTAGGTTTTAAGGTGATCTGGTTATTCAAAAGGATACCTTTGTACTTACCATAGAACTCAGCCATCCCACTCTTACATATTTATCCAAGAAAAATGAAAACACCTTTCTATACCATATGTGAACAAATCAAAATCTGTATTGGCTTCTATCTCCATTGTAACAAATTACCACAACCTAGTGGTTTAAGTCAACACAAATTTATCGTCTCTCACTGTGCAGGTCAGTGTTTGCTGGGCTACATTCCATCCAGAGGCTTCAGGGTAAAATTCATTTCCTTGTCTTTTTCAGCTTTTAAAAGCTACCCGCATTCTGTGGCTCACAGACTCTCTCCGACATCACTCCAACCCCTTGTTTTCACAGTCTCATCCTCTGTTAAACCATAGCAACACTATTCATAATAGTCCAATTATTTAAAAAAATCGAAATATCAATCAACTAGTGAATGAGTAAACAAATTATAGTATATCCATAATATGTAATACTATGCAGCAATAGATAATACCACCATAATGAAGATATATAATAAGTTTGAGAAGACAAATACAAAATACTACATACTGTATGTATAAAAATCTGGAAAAGTCAAACTATTATAACAAAATGCAAATCAGTGTTTGCCTAATGCCAAGAGTTTAGTGAAGTGATGGCAAATGGAAAGGAGAGACATTTTTATAATGAGATAAATGTTCTATATATCAATTATGGTAGTGCCTATACAACCTTATAAAATTGTCACAACTCATCAACTGTATACTTAAAATAGAAAGGTTTGATTTTATGTAAATTATCCCTCAATAAATGTGGAAAACTGTTGATAGACTATCCAGGTTATTTTATGATTTTTTGCTTTTATATAAAATCCTTAATTTTCTAGTAATTAGATTGTCAGTGACAAACCTTATCAACTTATACATTAGAAGAATGAGTTCCACATTTTTCATGATACAATGCAGATAAGCATCAGAGGCCATTAGAAAAATCAGAAATGCAAATACATTAATAGAAATTAACATGAGACAACTTTCCATTAATAAAGCTGAGTTTGAACTTTCAAATGCAGAAAATGTCATTGATAAAATTTCAAAGCTTCTTGGATCATTTCCTTTTTCTCTTAGGAACTTAAATTCCTGTCCCAAGCCGTGAGTACCAACGGATCCTAGGTCAGTTGCACAAAGAATTTAACATTAGAACCAAATAATCATTTTCTTCAAAGCTCTTCCTAAGGATGGTATAAGCATGGATAGGCTAACTGTAAATTAAACTGTGCTGATCCCTCAATGAAAGGAATATCAACAAAGGTACCCCTCATTCTATATAATATCTTCATTTGTAAAATGATCCAAGGGTGTAGTTTTGATATGGGAGAGTTAACTTTGTAAAATGCTGTATGCCGAAACATCAAAGGGATTTTTCTTAATTATGATGATGATGATAACTGTAAATGTTACATACATGTCCTGCTTTGCATAAATTAATAGAAAGTTCAATTTCCCTCCATTCTTTCAAATAAGCCACAGAGCAACTTTCATTTCATCCTTCTGCAGAGTTATCTGAACAACTAGGAGCAATTAATTTGTAAGTTATTTACAAGTGCTCACTGAAGCACATACACTGCTGATTTATGTGGCAGCTAAAGGGCTATGAAGAAGACAATGCTCACTAATCACAGGCACCGGGGACATTATCACCACAAAGTAAGTGACATCTGAGTGTCTTAAAACTGTCACAGAAGGGTTTATACTCATTAGTGGCAGCTCACAGTTTTTTTCACAACCCTGAGCACCAATGGCTAAAAGCATTTATTCCATCCAGGGGTAAAGCATAACATAAATAATAGTATCAATTAAATTATCCTGTGTCACCCATCTAAGTATTATCTTCAGCTCATCCTTTATCCCCTGTATCTGATCAAAGGCCACATCTTGGGAATCTTACCTCATGCATGTCCCTTAACTCTACCCTTCTTCTCTTCTGTTGTGTCTAGACTATTATAATGACTTCCGCTCTAACCACCCTGCCCTTAATCTGGCCCCACTCTACCTACTTCACTGAAACCAAATTTGATCATATTACCCACCACTTAATCCTCTCCCCTCCCTCTCGATGCTTTCAGGTTGAGGTTGGAATACTCTGATGCAATAAATAAGAACTGAGATGATCTGGCCTTTCTCCACTTCTCCAGTCTAATTTCCATCAACTTTCCTCTTGTCTCCATTGCTGTATGTACATACAAGGGTGTTGCCATTCAGAAGCTCTAAAGCACTTTCCAGGAACACAGCATTTTATGTCATGCCTCCAATATTTGCTGATCCCTGCTTTTTGCTATGTCTTCTATGTAAACTCATAAAATGCTTCTTTACTCCCCTAGTGTTACTTTCCCTTGAAGCTTTCATTGGCCCAATAACATATCAATTATTTACACTCTTCTCTGTTACTCTTCCTATGTTACTAAAAAAACTTATTTTTTAAATAATTACCTACAAATCATTTATTTATCTGTTTTTTACTACTTGTATATTATATTTTTTTCTGATTTAGGAAGCATAGCTTATCTTTACAAACCTGGTGGCTGTTGCAGAGTAGATGCTTAATATACATTACAATGGACAACTGTAGAGAAAATTCCGTATTAGTGAAAAGTTAGACTAGATGGTTTCTAATGTCCTTTTCCAACTGGAAGACTTTTATATCACTTTCTTCTTTATAATATCATTTCAGAGCCACAATCTGAAAACTCCAGTTCCTTTCTAGTTTGAGTCTCTGTTAGAAAATTTCTGTCCATTATAAAATACAACTACTTATTCATAACACAGAGCAAATACAACAGTCTCTTCTAATTTATAACAGCATATAAATATTGTATAATGTTCTTCTTTCCCAATACTTCTAAGTCTCTTAGGGCATTTATGATACAAAGACAAACACTAATTTAAGTTCACTTAATTTCCTGGTATTTACTCTTAATCTTATTTATTAAAAAATTCAATAATTGTACAAAACACAGAGAACTCACTCTGTTGTAAATCTATATGTTGTCACTCTTTAGTTCAGCAGTATTAACTAGAATCAATTTCTTTTCGGGAAAGATACATTTTCAATGATTTTTAACTGAAGTATTTTAGAAAAAAAAAAGCCTTTCCCTCAAGCTTCCTTTGTAAAGGTTAAACATACACACTCACTATGTGCTGCGTGGATCTTATAATACATTTTGGGAAAACTGAGTCATCCAATTTTCTGTGTTGATAGCAATCTGAGTATTCTTGCCCCCATAAAAGCCATCAAAAGACATGAAGCTAAAAAAGATTTCAGTACCTCTTCTGTTCTCTGAGATAAATGTTTAGGGTTACATTTAAGTAGGTTGATTTTTCATGACTCTACTACTCTATCAAATCAACACTTTATTCACATTGATATTTATGACTCTTTTCTAACTCCATGGTACATAAATAAAGTTTATAGGTACTGTCAAATGTTGTAGACGAAATGCTTAAAAACAGAATCTTACCCTTGGAAATATAACTAGGAGCTATATCAAGATGTTCTGAAACCAGCAAGAAATATAAACACAGACTGTTGTATTTTAAAATATCTAGGTTTTCAAAGGCTGCAGGGATCAGTTCTATTCTAATGATTAAATGGCAGATTCACACAAATGGTCTATTCCAAGACCACCGACTCCACCTGTGCCTTTGTTCCTTCATCTGAGAACTTTTTATCGATGCTTTCCTTTCTCTTGGATCGTTTGGTTTTTCTCTCTTCTGTCAGTTAATCTCTCCCTCACTACTAGAAGTTTTACCTTCCCTACACATATGAGTTTCTCCTCTTAAAATGGTCTACCTGTGACCTGGTTAAGTAACAATTCTCTTTCTTTTATTGTCAAAGAATGGGAAAAAATAATTTCTTCTCATGGTCTTCCTTTTCCTTTCACTCTCACCTTAACTTCTTGAAAAGTGAGTTCATATCCAATCTCTATGAGGACTTTTCTTAGCCCTCACTGTCCTCGGATACTCTATTGAATTTCCTATGTTGAAATTATAATTCCCTTTCTCTTTCCTTTGTGGAAATTCTTTCTTCTCTAAATTGCATGCAGCTGTGTTCTTTTGGTTTTCTTCTTATGGGATCTAAACGTTGGGCAGGCATAGAATTCTAACTACCTAGATCCAATTCTTACTCCATCGTCAGCTGCTGCATGACCTAGCACAAATTACCTCACCTCTGCATGCTTAAGTTTCTTCATTTAGGCCAAGGTCTTATCTTTAGAGCAGGTAATCTGTCAGTCACTGCCACTAAAAATTGTTAAAATCTCATTAAACTAATGGGTCTCTTTAAATTAAGCCAAATCCAAAAGAAAATTCCCACACAATAAAGTTAAATATATAGCTATTTTTGAAAATCAATATTATATCATAAGCAATGGGCTTCATTGCATCTTACAAAGTTTTTGACTAACAAATAGAATAATGTATGTTAAACTAAAATATAATAAATATGCATGTTTTTATGCAATACTTAACAAATATTTGAACATCCATTAAGTACTGGAAACAGTACCAGCTACCTGGATATACAATAGTGAGTAAAACATGTCATATAATAGATGTTAACATAGTAACATTTGCAGAATGAATAGACTCATTCATTCTTCAATTTAACTGATGCCACTAGAATTTAAGAATTCAAAACTTTCATTTTAAGATTGTAAATAATCATCTTATTTGTTTTAATTTATTTTATTTTTGTTTTAAGGAGAGAGTCTGGCTCTGTTGCTGAGGCTAGAGTGCAGTGGCAATATCATAACTCAGAGCAGCCTCGAACTCCTGGACTCAAGCAATCTTCTCGCCTCAACCTCTTGAGTATTTATGCAAAATAAGGCCCACAATTTCCTGTTGCAATGCAGAAATCCTTTCAAATCTCTAAAGTTAATAGTTTTAAAGTTTGAAATTCACCTTGGTTAATATTTTATATCATTTTATCCATTTGTCCCAGAGTCTCTGAAATTATGTTATCAGCATAGGAAGAATATGAAGACTTTTATTTATTCATTTATTTATTTTATTTTTGTTGAGATAGGATCTCACTCTGTCATCCAGGCTGGAGTGAAATGATGCATTCATAGCTTACCGTAACTCGTAACTCCCGGGCTTAAGTGATCCTCTCACCTCAGCCTCTGGAGTAGCTGGGACTACAGGTGTGCACCAACACACCTAGCTAATTTTAAAAACGTTTTTGTAGAGATAGAATCACATTGTGTTGCCCAGGCTGGTCTCAAATTCCTAATCTCAAGCAATCCTCCCACCTCAGCCTCCCAAAGTGCTGGGATTACAGGTGCAAGACACTGCACCTGACCTGAAGACTTTTATTTATAATGTTAAGTTCAACTCTAAAATGAGTAGTTTCAGTTTAGAGAAGTATATATTGATCTGAAGTCATACTGAAACTGAAAATCTTGTATCATACACTTTCCTGAGGATAACTTTTGGGGAGGAGAAGATTCTTAGCATTACAAGCATTTAGCATAGGAAAAAGTAATGTGTTCACTATTAGTACTACTACTGAAAATGTGTACAAATGTGAAAACAGGAAGTTCAGCTTGGAGTGAGGGGAATCATGGTTTCCACCCTCAGAAGCTAACAGAAGAAAAGAAAGCCAAATCTCCTATCACGCGAGCTAATACATAATGTTTATTGTGTATAGTAATTTTGGTAACAATATGAATCTATATTTTAATAGAATGTGCTCTGGGAAATACATTGCAATAAATGCTATTGCTTTTATAAAATTACCCTATTCTTTTTATGTAAAGACATACCTTATTGTCTATTACTTTAATATCAGTTCAAAATATTTATTAATCTGCTTAAAATTGCCTGCTGGATGACACATTAGAATGCTCTATATAATTTATGACATAATTTTCCTTTCCCTTTGTATTTTCTACATTTAGTCATTTCTGAGAGAATTCATTACCTTTTTGCCACAATTACATTATGACTTCTGATAAATATAAGGGCATCAGACAAGATTGCTCTTGCACTGATATAAAAGTTTTTTATTTTATTTCATTTGACTTTATCATATTATTAATATTTCTTTTGAACAACGAGTATTTCTGCTCTTTTCTGAGCCTGTTAACTCAGTACTTTACTCTTAAGTGGGACAAACCTCTCAGATACAGCCTTTCGGCTTTTTATTTTACTTCATCTTTCCTCAGTCTCCTCTTTCCTATCTCTCCCTGAATGAGTGGGTTCAGGGGTGCACATGAACTTAACCAAAAAAAGAGCAATCTCAGTGACAAAATGCAATTAGAATGAACAAGGTAGATCAATTCCATTTCCTCTCTCTTTTCCATATGTCAAGATTATCTAAATGCAGGATATTGCCTAAGATTGCTATTTTTACTTTCAAAACACATACAAAACATCCCTTAATAGATTTTCTATAAAGATTTACTCTTGATTTCTCCTGTAAAAGGGAAGTCTGATTTCCCTCTGCCTACAAAGCCAGAGCAGAAGTCTTCAAATTTTAGGTTGGAAAAATAATCACGTGGGTGTAAGGAAAATGGCTGTGCTCCAGTCAGGAGTAGGCAGAGGCAGACATCCGGTACAGCATGACACAGCAGGTTTGGAGTGCAGGTTCACAATTCTGTGCACTAATCCACATTTATGTAGCCGTGTTCATGTAACCTGTTTGTGTGAGTTCATATCTGGCTTTGAGCCACTGTTGTCTGTGAAAAATATAACTACACTGCTGACTCTGTAGGAGAGAGTGGAGAGAGAATAAAGCCATGTCCCAACTGGCTATGGTCCCTCAAGTGTTCTTTCAGCTACCTGCCACCTGTCCACCAGCTTCCCTCAGACCCCAGCTCAGGTTGGAACCTGACAGTCAGTTTCCTGTGAAAGGTGTATATTCTTCAGAGATACCCTCATAGACACTGATTTCATGAAGCTGAGTGGCCTCAGCAATCTGTATTTTAGAAAGTATTTCATGTGATTTTGGTGCAGATAATTCAAGGACCATGGTTTGAGAAATTTTAGCCTGCATTTCAGTTTCCTGCAAACAATTTCTTTAAAAAGGATCCAAACTGCCATTATTCAAATAAAAATGTTAAAGTCTAAACCTTAAGGTTATAAAATTATGGGAGGAAACAGTGGCAGTCTTCTCATTATGTCTTTTGTGGAGCTGATAGTTGACTCAACACCCTAGGGATGTGTACAGATCAGAGTCAATTATTTCATGAGCCTTTTGTCACAGTCTACCAATTTAGGGCAAGTGGAATAAATACTATGAAGGGTTCAGTCATGCTGGAGGATGAGAATATGGTGGGAGCCCGATTTCTACCAGCTTTCCCAGAGTGATTCTGGTGGGACACAATGTTTGATGAGTATTTTAAGAACAGATTATAAGTCATGTAGAAAGTCTTTCTTAATTCAGTAGGCAACGGAATAATGTTAAAAGTTCAGCCACAGAATTTCCCTACTTTCACACAGGCATCCAGAGTAAGGGAAGTCTGTGTCTAGAATAAAACCATAACCAATGTTCAGAACTAGTTGGGTGATCACATTTTTAAAATAATTTCTCCATATTTGACTAAGATATTTAAATAGATTATCTGTGTTAAGCATATATGATATCATCATTTTTTCTTTTATATAAATGAAATCGCTAAGATCAAATTATCAAGTGCATTACCTATCGAAGCAAGGTCAAGAACTGCCTTCCCTATCTCTTTTATTCTTCTTTGCCTGATGAGGCACATAAAAATGACAAGGAAGACGCCGGGTGTGGTGGCTCACTCCTGTAATCCCAGCACTTTGGGAGGCCGAGGCGGGCAGATCACGAGGTCAGGAGATGCAGACCATCCTGGCTAACATGGTAAAACCCCATCTCTACTAAAAATATAAAAAATAGCTTGGCATGGTGGCGGGCGCCTGTAGTCCGAGCTACTTGGGAGGCTGAGGCAGGAGAATCGCTTGAACCTGGGAGGCGGAGATTGCAGGGAGCCGAGATTGCGCCACTGCACTCCAGCCTGGGTGACAGAGCAGAACTCTGTCTCCAAAAAAAAAAAAAAAAAAAAAAAAAGACAAAGGAGAAAAAGGAGAAGCAAACACAGTTAAATACCAGATACTGGCTAATATTGGCAAAATATGTTAGGAATTCTAACACTCAGAGTGAGATAAGCCTTGACAAAATATAAACATTTCAAAAAGGCATTTATAAAACTTATTATGTGCAAAGTGAGTTTTGATGGAGGCATGACCCCGATATTTGAGGCAGATGATCAATGTGCACACATGATGATGAGAAATAAAATACTGTTTCTATTTTACCTAAAGTTATAGTTCAGGCCACCAATTTTTAAAAAAAAAAAAAATTAATAGTTACTTGTCTAGCACTGTTCGCCTTGCCAAAGATACAAAGATCATCAAACGTAATTCTTAGTGTTGGAGAGTAGTCAAGAGTCTGAACAAATTCTAATACTTTATTTAAAATCTTCTTTATGTTGTCCCCAGTTTAAAAAGATGAGACTAACAGAGTGGCATTTTTTGTGTAGGCTTGGCTCTCTGTTAGTAGAGTGCCATCAACAAATGTGTAAATTTGATGTGTGTGTGTGTGTGTTTTTCTGTTTTTATAATAACAAAACTGAAGAACAGATTAAGGATACCAGGCTTCAGATTAGTAAACCACAAGTAAAACATATGTGTAAATAACCCATGGACTTTTTTACACCACAAATAATGATAAAATAACAAGAAATAGTTAAAAAGAAATAGGATTTTAAGACCTTAAGAAAATTATAGGAAAATTCATGGATGGATAATATAAATCCAATCTCCTAATCCAAAGAATAAATTTGTATCATATGGAGAAAATTCAAGAGATAATCTCAGTGAATTAATGTTTCAAAATTATAGAATATAAGAAACATATTAGAATTTTAGAACTAAGGAACTGTTTTCCTGGCTTTTAAAAGAGTAAAATAAAGTTATTATGTATATGAGAGAAAATAGACCTTGAAAAACAGTGGTTTTCTTCCTTAGAAAGAGAATCAGTGATGACCAACACGTATCATAGGTAATATATATGTTTGTTTTTTAAATATGTTTGTTTTTTAAATTATTGATAGGATTCTTGTACGCAGGGATTGGGAAATGCTGCCTAGGTAATATATTTGAATTTCAACAAGACATTAATCTCTGAAAATGTTTGTTAGGTGAACTAATAATTGACAAAAACTATGTATCTTAAAGTACTGGATAATGTTAAGTTTTCACCTGAAGGAAAATGACTACTAGTAAACTGTGGACGTTTAATTCTGTCTTCTGTTCACAAATCTAGGTCATTCTTCAATAGGGGATAGCTCGTGAGGAATGTGCACTGCTGAGAGAGATCTCAGCTTAAGGACGAACTGGAAATTTACCCAAAAGATTGTTCATGTGACTGCCAGGCAGAAAGAGAAAGTTAAGAAGGGTAACCAAGAAAAAGAGCTGGGATCAGAGGTGCAGAATGAACAGATTAGGTATTCAATCTAGAGAGGCTAAATATAAACAGAGAAAGAGTACAGGTTTTACCAGCCAAAGACACTGAAAGAATAGAGTAAGATACATCTTAGTGTGATATTGTTTGGTATTTAGGTTAGTGCTGACTGCTTCTCCAGGTGGCTTTTAACACACAGACAAACATGTTGAACCAGTAACACTTCCTAACAGGGGTCAAAGCTGAAGATACCATCTTCCTCTACTGCAGACGCTCCCTAGAACGTTGGCAGTCATTCAGGGACTCCACAAGGTCACAGTCATAATATCATTGAGACATCGTCTTTTTTTTTACTGTGCTGTCACGTTCACTGACAGTGCAAAAACTATGGTGAGCAAAACTGCTGGGGACTTAACCACAAACCAAGGTAGTGGCAACAAATTGTATTTGTGGTCACTGCATTCTTCACTGTCATGTAACACACACACACACACACACACACACACACACACAAAATATATATATATATATTTTACTTATGAATGTCCTTGATAAAGCAATAAAATTGATTAATGATATTAAATCTTGACCCTTGAGCACATGCCATTTTAATATTCTGTAACAGAATGGGAAATTTGCATAAAGCACTTCTGCTGCACACCAAAGTGTATTTGTCTCTACATAAAGCCCTTGTGTGATTGTTTCAGTTGCTACCTGAACTAGTCCTTTTATTCATGAAACTCTATTTCACTTAAAGTTTCAACAGACTCACAAACTATGGATATTCAAGCTTGGATGTTTTGCCAATATTTTCTTTAAGAAAATATAAAGCAAATCTGTCACTTCAAAAAACTAAGTATAATAATGGAATAAAATTTAAGCTTTCAAGTAAAAGTAAAACTTCGGAAAAATTTTGTTGCCACCATGAATTTGAAAGCTTCCCAGGACTTGATGTTTCTGTTGGTATTTGTAGTAATATTAAGAAATGTGTTTTTTTGTATTATATAAAAGAATATATGAAGCATAGGAAGATCTTAATTCAGTTACCAGTATTTCCAAATGACTTACGCATGCTATTACAAAATCAGCATGGGTAAAAGATTCATCCAAAGTGTAAAATAGAAAGTAGTCTGTATAATAAACATAGGGTAGATATAAATTTCCCTTTCCTTTTGTCACATAAAAATAAATGCACACCCACTCATATACACATTATTATGCAATATGCAAATTACAATAACCTACAATATCACATTATCCTACAGTTACTCTGCAGTTTTTAATGCCCCCATGATACTCATTGTGCCTGTTGCTTGAAGAATCTTTTCAAATAAACTACTTTTTAAAGGATTTTTTACCAAATTTTGCTGATGTAATCACTCTGCTAGTATTCTCATAGCTTGCTTCTTACTGTGAGGTCTTTTATGTCCTGCCTTCTTCTACTCTTTAAATAATCACAGTTCAAAATAAATTGGAGATGAGTGATTTACTCTTCTTGGCAGTTTCCTACATACTTACCATCCAGCAGGCATCCTGCCCGAGCTACTTCTTATCTTTCAACAGGGTATTATCTTCACATTTACATCTGAACTACTTAATATCTATGCACATAAAATTTACAAATTACTAATAAAATAAACCACCTGTTTTCATTTATGATGTTCCAATGTAAGCCTCAAAATACCCTAAACTCTGCTTAGAAGTTCCATGAAGAGGTTATCTAAAATTCAAGTGTTGGCCAATGTGTCCTGATGTTTTTACTATCATTGTTTATACCAAATCATTTATGAAATTATTAGTGGCTCAATGCCTCATCCCACTATGATTTTGGAGATCTGATATCAGATCCAAATTAACTTTTATAAAAATAAAATTTAAAATTTGAGGGACATTGGGTTCATTTTCACATCTCTAGTCAGGTAAATGTCTAATCTATTCATTGAAAAGCAATACTGAAAGTTCTCTAGGCATCACATGCCTAAATGTGCATTTCTGGTTTATCTGAAAAATAAATCATTCTAGCAATCAATCATATTCAACTTATAACTAAAAACACTGTCAGAGAACTTCACTCTCATTTTGTGTTATTCAGATACAGCTCAACTGGTCAGCATTCTCACTTAATGAATATGCCTTAATATATTTGTAGATAGTTAATTCGTCACTCTGAACCTTCCCTTATTTTTTTCTTTTAATAAACAACTCTTACTTCATTAACCTTTTCTCACATGGGCTTAATTCTATCCATTAAATTATTTTTGTTGCTTGTTGCTGGCACCTTTTAGGTTTTTGTCTGTCTTGTTTTCTAATGCCATTTCAAAATGTGAGGCAGAATATGGACTATGCAATATTTGAGCCATGCCATTCACAGAGGTTGGATGCCAGCCAACACTTTAGGAGCAATTCAGTAACTTTTTTTTCTGCAATAGGATAATTGGCTCCCATTTGTATCA
The DNA here is from genome assembly GCF_029289425.2 of Pan paniscus. Classification (NCBI taxonomy): domain Eukaryota; kingdom Metazoa; phylum Chordata; class Mammalia; order Primates; family Hominidae; genus Pan; species Pan paniscus. The sequence continues at coordinate 105,451,819 of NC_073258.2, forward strand.
CACTCAAAAAATTCTCTTTCTTGAAGGACTTCAAGAATAAGGTAAATCAAACCCCTATGCAGTGCCTGAAATAAGATTAAGGAAGAAAATAAGAATTGGGTTATGAGAAAAATAATCATCCTAATATTTATTTATTTTAATTTATTGTCTTTGGTAGCATGTTTCAAAAATTACTAAAGATAAATATATTTAATCCTGAGAGTGGTTGATTGGATATTATTCTTATGAAACGACAATCATAAACCCTAACATCACATATCACCCCTTTCTGTACACCAGTAAATTTGATTGATTCTGATTGATTGCTATCAAAGACCCATTTGCTAGATGTCTACTATGTGTAAAGCATTTAGCTGGAAGCATGACCAAAAAAAGCCCAAAATTTATTGGGAGAGATAAGAGACAACAGCTTAATATAAGTCAGATACATAGAAGAATAAGCAATACCATGGAAGAACTGGCATAGGAATAATTCATTCTATCTAGGAAATTAGAAAATTATTACAAAGTAGATGACAGATGAGCTGAGCCTTGAAGTATAAGATAAATTGAGGCATAAAAAAGAATAAGAACAAAGAGATGGGAGAGTGAAAGCCTATGGTATATTGGGGAAAAGGAGAATTGCTCAGGGATAGAACATAGGAACAGAAAAATAAGTTTGATGCCATAATGTACATCTAATGTTTGACATAATCTGTAAATATATCGATGTACCTGATACAAAAGAAAGAGAGAAAAAAGTGGTGTTAGATCCTGAGAGTTTTCAAGCCAGATTAAAAATCCTTGGATGGAATAATACAAATTGAGGGTAAATTTAAAAATTGTGAGAATAAAAACAGCATAATTAGATTTGTGTTATGTAAAACTGCAGTGAAGCAGGGGAGAAGAAAGACAGTAGAATCAGGGTAAAGAATTACTAATTCATTAGAGGAGCCCAGATGAGATGTGACAACCATACCAAGTAGGACAGTAGCAAAGGGCATGGGTATTACATAACAGATGTGATAGATATCTTGTAGTAGAACAAATATGAATTGATGATCACAACAGATACTCTAAGTGATCCATCCATCTCTCCTCGGCACTTATCATTTCCCTGCACTCTGGCCCAATTTCCAACTGCCAGCACCTCTGATTCTTTGTCACAGGGTACTCTGTGACCACCAGAGCCCGTTGTGCCTTCTCAGGGGATAGGCCAGAAGCACTGGTGAAGGAATGGCCCTTGGGATCATCCATCCCTCAAACAATAGATAATGAGAATATCTGGATCCTCACTCCATTTCCCTTGTCACCTGGGTGGGATAATTCTCAAGTATGTATAATTCACCTATTTTCCTGAATTCTTCCATTGGATTAAGCTTCAGGTGCCCACAGCTGTAAACACTTTTTATTGGCTTTCTCCCATTCATTATATCACTTATCTTCTCTCCAGTGATGTGTCCAGGAATCACTTCCTAACTGCATTTTTGCACTTTAATTATTTTTTTAAAGATCTGCTTCTAGGAAGCCAGAAATTACGATAGTTACACACTAGAAGTAGTCCGACAGATCCTGAGAGTGAGATTCTAGCAATGAACCAGTTTCTAAGAATGTATCACCACTGATTCTACTGAAGTGGTTAGAGAATTACTAATGCTCTCACCTGAGGAGAATTGGGGCAAAATCAGTGTGAAATGGCAGGAGAGTTATTAGTTTTCTCTTTCTGCCTTAACACATTACCACAAATTTAGTGGCTTGAAACAACACAAATTTATTATGTTAGCATTCAATAGGTTAGAAATTCAGCACAGGTCTCATTAGACTCATATCAGGTGTTGAGAAGTCTGTGTTCCCTCTGAAAGCTCTTGGGGATCATTTATTTTCTTGGCATTTCCATCTTTTAAAGGCCACCTCTATTTCTTGGCTTGTGGCTTTCTTCTGTCTTCAAAACGAGTACTGTTGTCTGTCTCAGACCATTCTCCCATAGTCACATTTCTGTCTAACCACAGCTGGGAAGGATTATCTGCTTTTATAAGGACCTATATGATTAGATTGGGTTCAACCTAATAATCCAGAATAATCTTACCATTTATACACACACACACACACATTCCCTTTTGCCATGTGAACTAACAAATTCATAGGTTCTAGGGGTTAATATGTGGACATCTTTTGAGGAATATTATTCTGCCCACCCCAATTGGCTTATAAAAACTATCAAGCATTTAAGAGAGATGAGGACCATGGTACTTAAAGCCTGTGTGGTTTGTGGATTAAATGGCAATAAAGCATTAATAGGAAAAAGGGTAGGCTTGGGTCAGATAATGAGCAACTTAGTATAAGATGTGAAAACAACAGATATCTATGGAATTAAAAAAATACAACAGAATCATTGTCTCCTGCAGGTAGATGGGAGATTGAGCTAAAAATTAGACTGGAATCTGATATGATAGACCTAGAGTTGAATTCATAGCCCCAACAAGTCTTACATTAAAGGTAAATATGTGATAAAGAGTGAGACACTAAAATATGAGATAGGAACATAAGAGTGATATTCTTATGTTCTTAATATTCTTATATTCTTAAATGAGATAGGAATATAAGATGTTCTTTAAAACCTTGGACATCCACATCCCACTAAAATGTCTAGGTCTGCAGGAAGGAGTGGCCATGTGGCTGCTGGCAGGCCTCGGATGCTTGCTGGCTGTTGGCCGGGGACATCAGTTCCTTGCCACATGGGCCTCTCAGTAGGACAACTCTCAACGTGGCAGCTTACTTGCCCCACATAAACTTTAAAACAACAAATGGTGTTTTAAGCAGCTAAGTTTTGAGAATAATCTGTTATACAACACAAGATAGCAAATATAACACTTGAAAGAAAGCAAATACTGTAGAGGAAGCACCAAAGAACCAAGTGGATATCATGAATTTTCCAGTGAGAGTTAGGCAGCATTTGTCCTTGACTACTCCAACACCTTCAAAATAGTTCAATGAATGGGCTAGTTATGGTGGCAGGGGTCAAGACCGGGCACTGGCACAACAGCATGGGCTTCCTCTTACCAAGATTGAGATAGCTGTTGTTAATGATGAATACGTGTTCTGTCAGCATTGGAGACCAACACTGGGCCCTCAATATGGCATAGTTCCTCGAGGACAGTAACCAGCTATCAGTGGCAAGCTGATTATGTCAGATGTCTTCACTTAAAAGTAGGAAGTGCTTTGTTTTTACTGAGATTGGTGTGCCTTCTTGGTATGCATTTGTCTTCTCTGTATTACCCAGCTTCACTACCCCAGGTTCACACACTGATCATGGGATTTTTATAATATGGCCTTGGGCTAATGGGCCTATTTGGGAAAGTATACTAATATAGGGCCATGATACCACTGATTCTGTGTTAAACTGCATTGTCTAGAAACTGTTTTCTGTTAGTACGTTAGAACAGTCTTATAAAAGGTACATCTGAATTGGCTGGGCACAGTGGCTCACACCTGTAATCCCAGCACTTTGGGAAGCTGAGGCGGGTAGATCACAAGATCAGGAGTTCGAGACCAGCCTGGCTAACATGGTGAAACTCTGTCTCTTCTGAAAAAAAAAAAAAATACAGAAAATAGCCAGACATGGTGGCGTGCACCTGTAATCCCAGCTACTCAGGAGGCTGAGGCAGGAGAATTGCTTGAACCTGGGAGGTGGAGATTGCAGTGAGCCGAGATCGCGCTACTGCACTCCAGCCTGGGCAACAGAGCAAGACTCATCTCAAAAAAAAAAAAAAAAAAAAAAAAAAAAATCTGAATGAAGCTTTGGGGGATGCATCCTCGTAGAACTAGAGTGATTTTCTGTGAGATAAAGCATATGTATTAGGCCAACAGCTATTAGATGGTGCTGAATCTTCAATGGGTAGAATGGATGTCTCTCAGAGAAGAAGGTAGGAGTATACCAGTTTCACCAACTTTCATGGCCACTGACCCACTTGGGTAATACTTTCTTCTGACGATCTGGCTCTGCATGAATAGACTCCTAGTTTTAGGGAAAGGGTGACTCTACCAGCGGACACAAAGTGGCTCCATGAAGCCTACAGGTCTATCTACCATAGACCATTTTGGGCACTCTTATGCTACTCTTAGGCAGGCAAAGAGAAACATTTATATTCTAGCAGAAGTAATTGACTCATTATATGGAGGCCATAGGATTGCTCCTGTATTATTGGGGTAGGGAGGAATGTGTCTGAAACTCAGGGATTTACTGAGATTCCTCTTCATTCTGTCATGCATGATGATAAATATAGATAAACAATTGTGGCAAGCATGATGGGAAAGGTCATGATGAGCAGGGTGAGGATCTGTGTTATCCCGCCAAAGGTGAAAACCTGGCCCTCAGATCTGCAGAATTGTTAGGGTAATCTAGAATAGGCACTAGAAAAGGGAGACTGTGAATATCAATTACGGTCTTGGGACCAATTGCTATAGCAGATACTATAATATTCAATACAAGAAAACAGAACATTAGATAAATGTAAGTAATATCTAAGCAGTATTCCCAATGACATCACATATAGACATCTTGGAGATTAAAATTTTGGCAGAGACAAAACTGTGTGGTTTTTTTAAATCAAATATTGTTTTCTTCTTCCTTTTTCTGAGCTCATTCTCTAAATTTCCTGGCAGTTAGGTTGAGTGTCTGAGTTATAGACAATGGATGTGAGTGAAAGTGATGTTCATCTGGCCTTTGATAACAGCTGATGCTTTCATTCAGCCTCTTCTCTGCTCCATTTTGACCTTGAGGGCTACAGCTTCTCATTTCATAGCCCAAAAAGTAGAGGAAGTTTCCCTGACTGGTATCAAATTATTAAGTCAACAATAAATTATGCATTCTAGGGTTAATTTATTACCACAGAATAACATAATCTAACCTGACTACTACTCATTTTTAAAAAAGGGAAACATCTCTCAACCTCAATAGATATGCTTAACAGAATGGTCACAGAAAAAATATAAAATGAGGCAATAGGAAACTGGCCTAAGCAATTATCTCAAAATAAAATGCAAATGACAAAGATATACGATTAAAAAAAAAAGAGCTAATATGTACAGATAATTGATTCAGCATTTCTAGCAGTGTCTAATGGGGGTTCAGGAGAGAGAATGGAGACAGAAACAGCCAAAGAAAATAAAAAGAAATCTATGAGCTGAAGACTACCTCAGGGATTTCAAATCAATGGGAAATGACAAATATACTGTATATATTGCATCCTATAGGAAACAAATAGTGGAGTGAAAGGAAAAATCACCCACATGGCTGGACCTGAGATAAGGATTCATTTAGATTTCAGAATTGAATTGCTTATTTTAAGGTCATGTCAAAAAAATAATGAGGATGCAAAGGAAGTGGGTCTATTAGAAGAGAATAATGGAATAAACCCAGAGAGAAACAGAGATGAGAAACCGTGGTCACTGAAAAAGGAATAGAACATCCAGATTCCTATGTGATTTCCAGTACATGTGAGGTCTAGCTCTACTGTCTTCTGTCCTTCTGTCTTAAGAGATTTATCTTTACTTCAGTTTCTCCATTTAGGATTCTCTATGTCTCGCAAAAAAAACCAAAACAAAACAAAACAAAAAACAAAAAACAACAACAAAAAACAAACGTAATGTTTAGAATAAGCATACACAACTTGTCTCAGTTTAATCCATGTCTAACTCTTTGTTCTTATATCCTGTGACCTCCTACAATTCATTCTTCTTTGCCATTCCTAATATCACACCATTTTCCTTGAACACAATGTCCTTTCCCATTTACTTATTTTTATATGTGCTGCAGTATTTCTTTGTCTTGAAATGTCTTTTTTATTTTTCTCCATGTAGCAAATTTATACATATTCTTTAAAACTTAGATCAATTGTATTCAACCTCTGTGAAACTTTAAACTTTAGTCAATGCCTTGAAGCAGATTAAATTGCTTCTTTCTTGTATTTCATAATTTCTTGTTCACGCACCTCTAAAACCACTGGATGGCATTACGCCAATCTTGAAACACGTCTGTCCTGCATATCAGACTTCGAGTTCTTGAGTGCAAGGTCTGTACCTTGTTCATTGATGTATACTCAGTGCCTACTAAAATCTCTGGCATATAATTCATGCTCGATAAATGAGCAACCAAGATATTTTCCAGATTAAATTAAATAGCAAGTTAACTGTTCACTTTCACTTGCTTGACTTTATTTTATTCAATAATGAACCATTGAATCTGGAAATGATTGCCATTTAAGTTCATGAGACCACTGAAATTGTAAAATGATTTTACATTTATTTTATGTTAATTCATTTATTTATTTAGCTTGATAAACTCAGGGAAGAATTTGGGGTCAGGAGAGCTGAGAGGATCATTAATTCAACAACTACCAAGGCATATGACGGCCCTCAAGGCAGTTCAAGAGCTACTAGTTTCACCAACTGCTTCTGAAAGAGCCTGCCAAGTAGTCCATGCACTGTGGAGAAAGCAATTGGGCCCCATATGACATCTGTGATTTCAGGTGGTCAATAGTGTTTCCTTGTGCCAGACTAGGAACAAAGATATTTATTATTTTCTGCAGTGTTTGAACAAAAAACACATAATTTAAATCTTTATTTTTTGTCACTCAAAACAACAGGCCCAGTTGCATTTCCTCCATGCAACTAATAATGAGGAGAAAATTGTAGATGGCATATGTGTCTGTTTTTGAGGTGACTAAGGGCACTGCCTAGTTTTGCATTTCCTGGCAAATTTAACCTGTAGTAGAGATATTGTCGCAGTTAACAGTTCATGAAAATGTAAACTAATCACAAACACACACGTGCACACACACAAAATATAACCTATCTGGCTTGAATCTTACGTTATCTTACTACAACATTTTTTACATGGGAGGAGCACATATTGCAGGTCTTTATTTGTCCTAAAAATAAAAGGCTGATTGAAATAATATAGAATTCTGATTCCTTTTACTAAACGTAATATGTAATATTTTGTTCACAGTATTTTATATTTTTTATAGTATTTCTAGAGTATTGCTGCAAATTTATACATATAGGCCCAAATTGCATTCCCAATCAATTCAACTTGCTATTTTGAATTGGGCTTTCCAAATAGACTGTTTAGCCACTTATGGCTCAGTTTTAAAGAAAAGAGAAGAATGATGATGAGAACTGTAAATTTGGAGTTTGGTTGACCTCTAAAACTAAAATTAATTTGCATGCTTGTCTTTTCACTCATCAAATGAGGTACAGTTGCAATTTATTTTCAAAGAAGATGAGTCTTTATTATTTTATTTCTATTTTTGTATAACTTGCATACAGTAAAATTCACTCATCTGGGGGCACAATTCTTGATTTTGGCAAAAGCATGCATTTGTGTAGCCACCAACACAATCAAAATAATGAATAGTTTAATTTCATCACTCTAAAAATTCATTCATGCTCCCTTGCGACCAAATTGTAACCCCACCCCAGTATATGGAAGGCACTGATTCATTTTTCCATTCCTATACTTTTGTCTTTTCCAGTATGTAATGTAAATGAAATTATTTTAGTATGAAACCTTTCCATTCTGCCTTCTTGTACTTAGTATAATGAATGTGAGATTCATCCATGCTGCAGAGTACAACAGAAGTTTAGTTCTTTTAGTTGCTGACTAGTATCCCATTGTACGGATGCATCAGTTTGTTTATCTATTCACTATTTAGGATATTTAGAGGTTTTGGCTAGTTATGACTAACACCACTAGAAAGATTTGCATATAAGATAGTGTGTGAATAAAAGTGTTTCTTTATCTTGGGTAAATACTTAGAGAAGTTGGATTGCTCAATTGTAGTTCAGGTATATGTTTAACTTTGTAAGAAACTGCCTTACTAGGCATGTACCACCAGAGCCTTTTTGCCTGGTCCCAGTCGTTTTGGCGAGCACCCAGTGGAAGTTCATGAAGAAGAGCTTGTGAATGTGAGTAAAGTACCCCTGTGTCTGTGGCTCCCAGAGAGCCACATGATGATGTGACATCATGCTCTTAATGAGCCTCTTCTTGCCCTTTAGGAATCTGGGGAACATGGAGCTGAATCCTTACTGGTTTGTTGCCCAACTGGCGTGTCTTTCTCTAGTGTTCTGCCAAGTAATCCTGGGTTCATGTCCTGTCTCATCCAGGGAACTCCTATCTCATCAGATTTTAGTCTATTTGATTGCCATGTAACATCAGTTTTCTGATGGGTTCAAGAAAACTTGTGATATTTTTTGTTTACTTGTGGTCAGAATAAAAGGAATGCCTCTTCCAGTTTCCTCCATCCTCCATGGGAGTTCAGCTGTGCTGAGGTTTTTAATGAGACCACATTACAATTTCTGATGCTCTCAAGCACAATTGCCTTTAAATAAACAGTCTTGAGGTAAATGAGCTACTCAGTGAAGGTGAGCTTTGGCAGAAACTTCTTGAAATTTTTAAATGCAAATTTATCTCTTCCATTTTAACTATTGTGGAGTCCTGAAGAAATATCCTCTGACGTTAACTTTGAGCTTTGTGAAATAATATAAAATGATAAGGAAAGAAGAATTGCTACTATGATCATTGTATATTCAAATCATGGACAGAGCTGGATATTAAAATGAATACGTTTGTACTAATTAACCAGTAGGCTTTTTTCACAAAGCTAGAGAGGAAAACCCATCCTTTTACCGAACTAAACTTGTTGCCTTTTCCTCAAGTTTTCAGTTGCATATGAAAGCTTACTTTTCCTTTCCTTCTATTATTGTTTACCAGATTAGGCATCCATGCTTTGCTGGTGAACTTACACATATTCCTTAAGACACAAACTATTTTTTTTAATCTTACCTTTTTCCTTAACAGAAGCATAGTGGCAGATGTTGTGAGTTATCTGGTATGGTTTGAACATTTGTCTCCACCAAATCTCACGTTAAAATTTGTTTCCCAAAGTTGGAGATGGGTCCTGGTGAAAGGTGTTTGGGTCATGGGGGTGGATCCCCACTTTTCCTCTCTCTTGCCATGTGCTCTTTACACACTGGCTGTCCTTCACCTTGTGCCATGAACAGAAGCAGTCGGAGACCCTCATCAGAAGCAGGTGCTGGTGCCGTGGTTCCTGTATAGTCAGCAGAATCATGAGCCAAATAAACCTCTTTTCGTTATAAATTACCCAGATTTAGGCTTTCTTGCATAGCAACATAAACAGAGGAAGGGATGATCTATGCTTTATTCTCTCTGCCTTTCTTTCTTGATAGGAGAATTCACAATTTTACTTAGTGTTTAATTTTCTCTAAATACTCCCAGACACCTCTTGGATGCAGATCAATCTCTCTAATTGGGAATATGAGGGTCCCCACTATCTATTTCCATCTCAGCCCTCCAATCTCATTGCTCATCATTCCCTGACTCAAATACCAAAAGGCTAGTGGTACCCTTTCCAAACCATGCTGTTTCTCTTTTTAATGTCTTGCCTCATAACACATGCATTTTCTGCAAAGTCTACTCCTTACCCATTATTAAACATATTTTAAATTTCAGATCTGAAGGCACCTCCTCCAGGAAGCCTTGCCTGATTCTCCATGGGCTGTTATGTGCACCTTGAATAACCCTCTTTATCGTCCTTGTTGTAACACACATTATGGATTAATCATCTTTTTTTTTTCTATCTCTTTCTTTGTTTACTGAGCTTCTTGAATAAAAGGATTGTCTCATTCACCATTATGTTTTTTGCACAGTGCCTGACACATTCAATATATTTTTCACTTTTGATGTTTCACTTAAAGGCTAGTGCTTTTCCTGAGTGAAAAGTCAATGAATTGAGAGATTTAAAAAAAGAAGCCACAGGATGAGAGAAAATATTTGCAAAACACATACCTGAAAAAGGACTATTATCCAAAATGTACAAAGAAGTCTTAAAATTCAACAATAGTAAGCAAACAACCCAATAAATAAATGGGCAAAAGATCTGAGAGACATCTCATCAAAGAAGATAAGCAGATGGCAAGCAAAACAAAGATAAATAGATGTTCCACATTATATGCCATTAGGAAACTGAAAATTCAAACAATGAGACACCTCTACACACCTATTAAAATGACTTAAATTCAGAACACTGACAACACCAAATACTGACAAGAAGGAAGCGCAAAAGGAAATTCTACTCATTGCTGGTGATTGCAAAATAGTACAGCTGCTTTGGAAGACAGTTTGGAAGTTTCTTACAAAGCTAAACAGAGTTTTACCACATGATCCAGCAATTCACTCTGTGATATTTACCCAAATGACTTAAAATTTATGCCCACACAATGACCTGCATATGAACATTTATAGCAGCTGTATTCATAATTGCCAAAAAAATGGAAGCAACCAAGATGTCTTTCAATAAGTGAATGAATAAATAACCTGTTATATATACAGACAATGGACTATTATTTAGCACTAAAGAGAAAGGAGTTATCAAGCCATAAAAGGACATAGATAAAACCTAAGTGTCTATTACCAAGTGAAAGAAGGCAATGTGAAAGCTCTACATACTATAAGATTGTAACTATGTGATATTCTGGGAAAGAGAAAACTGTATAGAGACAGTAAAAAAATAAAATAAAATAAGTGATTGCCTGATGTGTGGGGGTACGGGGAGAGAAGAAGGCAGAAATAAATAGGTGGAACACAGAGCATTAGAGGGAGAGTGAAATTATTCTCTGTGGTATTATAAGGGTGGATACATGTCATTATACATTTGTCAAAACCCATAGAATGTACATCACTAGTGACTTCTAATGAAAACTATAGAACTTATTTAATAAAATGTATCAATATTGCTTAATCACTTATAGCAAATGCACCACAGTAATGCAATGTATTAATAGTAGGGGAAACTTTGTGTATGTTGTGGGGTGGGAGGTTATAAAAATTTTGTGCTTTCTGCTCCATTTTTCTGTAGACCTATAAATTTTCTCAAAAATAAGCTGTATTAACTTAAAATAAACTAATGCATGCAATTTGTAGGGCATTAGGTATCTTCTTGAAGACTCTGAAAATAGGCTTAGAAAATGATTTGAAGAAAAGTATCTGATGTATACTGGAGAGACATAGATGGCTTGAGACAGGCTGCAGTTTGAAATGTGAATGCAGGAAACAGTCATGCATCTTGAGGGAAGACAAGATCATGATTCAAGCCATATGTGTTGCCATGACACAGTCCATCTTTTGTAAAATTTGATTCCCTGTGCCGATCGAAGGACTGGTTAAGTTGAGATGAATTCCGAGCGAGAGAATATCAAACAGCTAATTCAGTAGCCTTCTCATGATTTATAGCCATAAAGCCTTTCATTATTCAATTCCTACTGAACTCTAAAAATAACCTGGTGATGCACGTAGCACAAATATTATTAATGCCATTTTACAGATGAAGAGACTGAAGCTTAGAAAAATTAAAGTTGCAATAGGACTTAAAACAGGTTTTCTAGTTTCCATGCCCTCCAACTGACTCATTTCCACCCCTTTGTCAATATGATAGGTATATATCTGTATCTCTTTGCACTGGATATTGTATTGTAATTTATCATCTTCTCACCTTTGCTCCAATGTATAATGGGAATTCACATTTTCAATGTCCTCCTCTTCTTCTTCCTCTTCCTCTTTCTTTTCTTTTTTTAAATACAATAATGATGATTTTAAAATATGACAGAATTGAGACCAAGCATATAACTTATATTAATAAATATTAATGTGCTTGACTTAATACAAAAATGATTTTAAGTTTAGTTCACAAAGTAAGGCCCGACATAGTTCTACTTTTTTATCTACACCGCTGCATTGCATTTCAAGTATGCTTGGCTTAGATATACTCAGGGATATTTGATTATGTATTTATTTGTCCATGTCAATTGTCTTTATGTATATAATATTTTTATATAAGTCTAATTGAAACAATTTGGTAATGAGTCAAAACAAGAAATTCAAATTTATACAGAGTTTTATAAGAGTTGATATATGACTTTATAATATAGAGAATGGGAAAGCATTTGACTAAGGCCAGTGCTTTTAACAAAGGGTTATGAAAAGAATTAGGAGAGATGCTAGAAACTAACAAGGGTTAACTAGCATTGGTAAATACATTACATGTACAGTAGCAATGTTAATCCGTAAACAGAGACACACTGGCTCAAACATTTTTATTTGAATTGTGTTCTCCAGAGAAACTTGAAGTCAAGTTCATTTACCTAATAAACGTATCTTTACAATGTATTTGTAAGGGTAGCTGTTTTAATGCAAACCACTTATGTATACAAACCATTCATATTTGTAATATAAGTTTTAATTATAGGTTCAGCTGAACTGAAAGGTCTATGCAGAATATAAAATAACACTAATGTGCTCACTATTTTTATGTTGATTGTTAAAATTATTTTACACCAGAGATTTGTTACATTTAACAGGACTGGAATTATAGTATATCAATTAAGCATATTACCCAGTAATTAAATGGAACAGATAATTGAATTACTATGTTTATTGCTTTAGGGAAATACTTTGTGAAAACCAACATAATATTCTACCTTGAAAGTCTAGCACCACACAGCATGCACCTTTGTGGTGCGTGGTCTGAAAATTACGTCTCCTATTACTTGTAGTTTTGCATGCCTCCATATTTTTCCACTATGACTCTCTTGTGTATTCCATTATGAGTTAAATTAACTAGTACACAGCTTCACAACCATTACTAAAATATTGAAAATCTAAAACTCTACTCTAACTTTCAAATCCCTTTACTCCTCCTCATACTGACTCTTCTCTCAGCCACCAGTGACATTGGTACAGAGGAAAGGAGGAGTCCTGAACACCCAGACCTAGCTCAAATACTAGTCCTAGATGGACTGGCAAATCATAAACTCCCAGACTGAAATTTTTTCATTATTCATTCTCTCACTTATTCATTCATCCCCAAAATTTTTACTGAGCATTTACCATGTGTAAGGCACTGATATGAGCATTGGGGATTAACCAGTAATCAAAACCTACTGAATCCTGGCCTCCATTGGAGCTTATCTACTAGTTAGAAGATGATAGAGAGAAATAAATTAATTAATTAAAGTTACAGTATAAGTCATGAGTGCTATGAAGGAAAATACAGAGAGTAAGAGGGATAGAGAGAAGAGAATTATGTTTTACATAGATTGCTCAGGGAAGGCATCGCTAACTGGGTCACATACAGTTAGAGAGAAAAGTGTTAAAGAGTGTTATATACTTCTTCAATAAATATGAATCGGGCAGAAAGAACCACATGAGCAAAGACTTTGGAGAGGAAGAGTGTTCTGGGTAAGCAAGAGGAACTGCAAGAATGCCCATGGACCTGGAGTAGAGTAAATGATGGGAAAACTAGCAAGAGGTAACTACAGAGAATAAGTGGGATGGTAGATCATTAGCGACTTGTAAGTGACAGTTGGAATGTTCGGAATTTGGGTAAAAAATAGAAATCCACTTGTGGGTCTTTATTGTAGATGAGAAATATGTTATCATGAAGTGTATCTTCTAGAAGTATCTCTGTTTGCTCAAGATAAAAGGGTTTATGACTGACACATAAATGAAAGTTTGGAAATGCTTAGTGGTTAATGACTCAGCCACAAAGAATGCTGTTACTATTGGTACATTCAACCAGATAAACAGTATGTTTCGAAAGAATATATAAAACAAGAAAGCACATCGCTGAAGATCACAGGGATAAAGGAAAGTCAGGATTAGAGCAGCCATTAAGAGTTACAGAATTGGATGAATTGGGGCAGTAATTGTTACTCAGCTAAGTAAATGGAAGAGCAATTTTGGAAAAGGACAACTGCAGAAAATGGGTCAAAGCAAGATGGTTTTATTGATTTACCTTTATGCTTACCAACCTCAGAAGAAGAATGCGTTGAATCGAATGCAGTTATATTATATCTCTGGATTTTAAAGACAAAAATTCAGTCTACTTAAAAGATACTAGAAGTAGAGAGTTTTATTTGATCCTGGAGATCATTTGGTCTGCTGATTCTTGACCTTGGCAGAATTTTAGATTCATCTAGAAAGATTTTAAAAAATACTGATGCCCACCAGGCATGGTTGGTCATGCCTGTAATCCTAGCACTTTGGGAGGCTGAGACGGGTGGATTACCTGAGGTCAGAAGTTTGGGACCAGCCTGACCAACATGGTGAAACCCCGTCTCTACTAAAAATACAAAAAATTTAGCGGAGCATGGTGACAGGTGCCTGTAATCCCAGCTACTCAGGAGGCTGGGGCAGAAGAATCACTTGAATCCGGGAGGTGGAGGTTGCAGAGATCTGAGATCGTGCCATTGCACTCCAGCCTGCGCAACAAGAGCAAAATTCCGTCTCAAAAATAATAATAATAATATATTGATGCCCAAGCCCAATTCTACCTCTATTAAATCAGAATCTCTGGGATATAAAGCCCTGACAGTATATTTGATTAACTTTCTCATTTATCCTATTGTGAAGGCAGATTTTAGAACCACAAACCCATTTCTTACCTATTTCTCCTGGCTCCATATTCCAGAGATTCTCATGGAAAGGCTGTCAGAATCTCTTCACAAATTTTAAGATACAGTTTTTGGTAGCCTCCCTAAACTTATTTAAGTCAGTATCTCTTATTAGGGATTCAGGTTTGTGTATTTCTAAAACATTTTCCAGGTGATTCTCACATAAATATCTATTCTATTAAGCTGCTATCCTACTCCAGGCTGAATAACTGAAGCCGGAAGCATTCAAATTTTGCTGGAACATTTCCAGTGGTATTGCACTGTTTCACAAGTTAGCCTATTTTAATTGATATTTTTAGTTCTGATACTGAATCAACATTCACCTCATTGTAAATACTATTCTTTAGTCATTTTTCTCTCCCATGGGGTTAGATGGAACAGATTGTCTTCCTTATGACAAGCGTCATAAATTTGAGATTCTCCCAAGCCTCTTTTTCTCCAGGTATAATATTCTTAATTACCATAATTATTTTTCCTAAGGCATTGTTTTTAGACCTCCTGTTTACCTGTTCTTTAACTCATTCCCCATTGTCAATATCTATTCCTGACAATATTCTTCTGTTGAGGTGACTGGAACAAACATTGATTTATTTTCACAGTCACATCAGTTGAATTTGTATTCAACTTAAACTACCATCCGTGTTTTTCCTTATAGGAATTGTTGAACTGTCGTTAATTCAAGTCTTTACTGCACCCTCTTATATATGACAAGATTCTTTATTTAAAAATAGGCAGGTTTAAATCTTACACCACTTGATAAATGTTTCAAACCCAAATTTGTATCCAATAGAAAAGATACTCAGGGAGCCCCTACATGGGAGATATAAAAAGGAAAAGAAAATATATTTTAAATAATTTGACACCATATCCAAAAGAGTTGAATTTGGGAACTAGTGAGACAGTATCTGGAGACTGGATATTCTGCTTCTGTCTAGTGTATAGGAATTTTGAAACAGTACCACTCTCAACCTCATAAAGAGAGAAACCTATTGAGCTACAGAATCACAAAGCCAGTGTGAGCTAGCATGGCAGTATAGAATTCCTGGGATTTCCTAACACAAGTGTTGTTTATACTTACTTCCAGACTCTTTTTTATGACCCTGAGAAACGACACTGAGTACACATAATAAGACTAAAGGTAAGGTGGGAGATCAGAGAGGTGCAGAAGTAGAAGAGGATGTGGAGGCTTTATATTGTATCACCTTGGCCAGAGTAAATTACATTTCCTTGAATTACTGTTACTGTTTCCAGTTAAAGAGGGTGGCAAGAGGTATTATTAGGAGATTAAGAGAGAGGAAGAAAGTCAGCAGTCGTTTTGCAGCTCACCCACATTATTATTAGGCTAATTTACCTTTGCAGCAGGAAGTTTCCTTATTTTTCCCTGGATCCTTCAGCTTCTCTGACCCTGGGCTAGGTGTGTGCTTAGCTTTGGGAAGAATGGCCCAGCTTCTGTAGGACACTCAAATCATCAAGTTCAAAAGCAACAAAAATGGACAGGGTTTTAGTTTATCCTATTGAGACTCTGGACTGTGGTTGGGATTCCAACATGTTCTTGATCTCTCTACTTTTCATCCATCTTCCCTTCCCAACTGCTTGGCTGATAGATTTCCAGCTCCAGCATTTGACGCAAAGACAAAATCTGCCACAATGGATTAAGGTCACATTCCTGTAATGAATATGGATTTATGTATTCGTGGTTCTATTTCTCTGTTTAAACCCTGATAGATACAGGAGGGACCAGTCTGTATTTCAGGAAAAGCATGAAACCCCACCCCTTGCACATTGTATTCTCTCATATGGAACTAAGTGAGGGGCATAAAACCATGTCATATACAGGGGAAAAATAGGTATTGCTGCTGAGGAAAAGGTAGGATAAAGAACCCCTCTCACCTCAGAAAGACAGTTTGAGCTCTCCTACTGGGGAGAAATAGAAAACTCTTTCAGAAAAGCTCCACCATAGATACAAAACAATATTTGCCTGCCTTAGGGAAAAGCAGCAAGAATTCCAAAAATTCCCTAATTCTAAGACACAGACACATGTAGCTCATTTAAGATTGTGGTTGGACAATAACACACAGACCTCTTCAGCCTCTCACCACTAACCTTCCAAGCTTTTATTACATAGTAAATGGAATCTATTGCTCTTGGAGGGACAGAGCTTCAAGAGAGAATCCTATGTGGCACAGATGTTCAGGGCTAGCTAAAAGCTGAAGGTGGACCACAAAAAATCCAAACCTATTAGCTCCCCAGCTCCCAGTGCAAGAAAATCTTTAGTGAAATTTGAAGCCTACATTGCAGTGAAGGTAACCACAGCAATCACAAACCCAAACTCAGCTCAAATCCTGACAAGATTGACTTAACACTCCTACAAACTGCATATAGAATAGTATTTGCAGGTGTTAATACTGTTTGCTTCAGTCTATATTCTTCTACACATTATATAAGGTATTTGATTTCAAAAATTATAAAATTCAAATAAAGGAAGATAAAATAACCATTTTTTATAGAGAAAGAATTCAAAAAACTCAGGGAGTATATTATAGTGGCTACATTGAAATAGGAATTTTATACTCCTTATAGTTAATATTTTAAAGGATTTAGTTAAAAGATGGACAGCATATATGTATAGTTTGAGAAGTTCTGTATGATAAGAGAAACAATTTGACTAGGTAAAATTGTAATATAATAAATAAAAAAGATCACAGATGCAAAAACCCTTAGTCTCATGAGTAGATTCAACAGAATCAAAGAAGAAATTAGCAAGCTTGAAGAAATTTTTTTTAATTAACCAAGTTGAAATACAAAGAGAAAAGCTTATTAAAATTGGCCATATTGTATGGCTCTATAAAACAATGCTGAGAAGGCAGCCAGACAATAGACACTACCAATTCAAAATTATAACAGACTATTTGTCAGAAACTATGCAAGACAGAAGACAATGGAGTGACACCTTTAAACTGTTGAAAGGAAAAAGCAAACACACAAAACAAACAAATAAGCAAAACCTGTTAACCTAGAATTCTATACCAGTGAAGATATCTTTGAAACATTAAAGTGGAAATTAAAATTTATTCAGGCAAACAAGAGCTGAGAAAATGTATTACACCATAAGAAATATTCAAGGTATTTCTTCAGACAGAATGAACTTGTGGTAAGTTACATATGTTTATTGGATACCACAGAGCAATCACTAAAATTAAAAAAAAAAAGGAAAATGTGGTACAACAAATAAGCTAAGAGTGGACATAAAATGGAATCACTAATAAATTTATGTTAATCACAAATCATAAAAAAATTGAAGAAAAAAGCAAAGGTCAGAAGGAACAAATATCAAGCAACTAGGAGTATAGTACATTTTAATAAAAATTACATCAATTATATTAAATGTAAATGGTATTCAGTATCATCAAAAGATAATTTTTTAAAATAAAAAAACAATTGTATGCTAATGATAAGAAATGCGCTTTAAATATTTTAAATATAAAGACAGGTGAAAGGTAAAATAATGAGGAAAGATATACCTTGCAAAATATTAATATTGAACCAAGTAGACTTTGGAAGAAGGAATTCTACCAAGCAGAAAAGTTATTGTACATAATAATAAAGAAATTAATTTACTAAGAATTATATAACAACCCTAAATGTCTGTGCATGTAGCAATCACACATCAAAGTACATGCAGCAAAACTGTTAGAACTGACAGAAAAAATCTACAAGCCCTCAATTACTGTTGTATATTTCAGCATTAATTTCTCAACAGTTAATAAAACAGACAAAGAGAAAAATCACTGAGAATACAGAAGACCAAACAATACTATGAAATGCCTTGACCTAATTGACATTTATAGAATAGTTCACCCCAAACAGCAGAAAATATATTCTTTCTAAGCACACATGGAATATTCATTTAGACGGCCATATCCTTGTCCATAAAATAAATTTTCACAAAGTATAAAGAATCAAAATCATATAAAGTACTTTTGTGAGCAAAATGGAATTAAGATAGGAATTAATAAAAACATATATTGATAACTCCCAAATATTTGAAAATGAAACAACATTTTTACATAGCCTGTGAGTCATAGAGAAAATCAAAAGGGAAAATAGAAAATATTTTAGATTCAATTATATTGAAAATGAAATATATAAAAAAATTACAGCACATACTCAAAACAGTGCCAAGAAGGAAATACACCATTACATTCTATATCAGAAAACAAGAAAGATCTCAGTGATCTAATCTTTTACCGTGAGAAAGTAGAAAAGAAGTGAAACCTAAATGCCAAGCAAGTGTTAAGAAAAAAAAAAATACAGTTAAATGCAAGAATCAATGAAATAGAAAATAAAAAAAGTAGAGCAAATCAATAAAACAAAAAGTAGGTTCTGATAGGAGCAATGACCCTTATACATTTGCAGCCAAACTGAAAAAAGAGAAGGCAAAACAAACATTATTAGTAATGAAAATAAAATGTCACTACTGACATTAAAATTATGCTAAGCAAGAGTGTAATTGAATTGTTTGTAACTCAAAGGATAAATGCTTGAGGTGACGGATATCCTATTCTCCATAATGTGCTTATTTAACATTGCATGCCTTTATCAAAACATCATGTCTACTCCGTAAATGTATGTACTTACTATGTACCCACAAACAGTAAAATTTCAAAAATTATACTAAGTGAAAGTTGTAAAGAATTGCATTCCAGAAAATTTGACAATTTTGATAAAATGCATAAATTACTTGGAAAGCAAAGGCTTTCCAGCTACATCCATGTTGCTGCAAAGAAACATGTCTACAAAAGATCTTATTCTTTTTTATGGCTGCATAGTATTCCATGGTGTGTATGTATCACATTTTCTTTATGCAATCCACCATTGATGGCCACCTAAGTTGATTCCATGTCTTTGTTATTGTGAGTCACACAGTGATGAACATACAAGTGCATGTGTCTTTACGGTGAATGGCTTCTGCACAGCACAGTAAACTGTCAACAGAGTATACAGACAACCTACAGAATGGAAGAAAATACTAGCAAACTGCATCTGACGAAGGTTTAATATACAGAATCTATAAGGAACTTAAACAAATCAATAAGCAAAAATCAAATACTCCCCTTAAAAAATGGGCAAAGGATATGAACAGATACTTCTCAAAAGAAAACATATAAGCGGCCAACAAACATAAGAAAAAATAGTCATCACTAATCATCAGAGAAACGCAAATCAAAACCACAGTGAGATACCATCTCACACCAGACAAAATGGCTATTATGAAAAAGTCAAGCAGGCTGGGCATGGTGGCTCATGCCTGTAAACCCAACACTTTGGGAGGGCAAGGCAGGTGGATCACTTGAAATCAGGAGTTCAAGACCAGCCTGGCCAATGTAGTGAAATCTGGTCTCTACTAAAAATACCAACATTAGCCAGGCATGGTGGTGCACACCTGTAATCCCAGCTACTCAGGAGGCTGAGGCAGGAGAAACACTTGAACCTGGGAGCAGAGCTTGCAGTGAGCAGAGATTGTGCCACTGCACTCCAGTCTGGGCAACAGAGTGAGTAAGACTCCATCTCAAAAAAATAAAAAACTTAAAAAAATTTTTAAGTCAAACCATAACAGGTGCTGGTGAGGTTGTGAAGAAAAGGGAACGCTTATACATTGTTGATGGGAAGGTAAATTAGTCTAGCCACTATGGAAACCAGTTTGGAGATTTCTCAAAGAACTTAAAACAGAACTACCATTTGCCCCAGCAGTCCATTACAGAGTATGTGCCCAAAGGAAATTAATCATTCTCCATATTTAGAATGGCCTTCCTGAAACCCTGTACCCCTTACATTCCTAACTCATATGTGCCTGAGATTGATTACTGCCTATAATTTTGACATGCCCGGTCTACTGCAAAAGTTAGCATCATGCTGCACTGGTCATATTTTCATTGATCTTTCTAATGGGGATGTAGATGAAAGGACAATTCAAAATGATGTGTAAGAAGATGGGCAAAGAACCAAGAGGTAGCTGAGTGTGGGAGTACCAAAACAATTTATCAGATAATTCGTGTGTCATTTTGGAGGCTGCCAAGTTTTTTGTTGTTGTTGTTTGTTTTTGTTTTTTGTTTTTTACTAGCAACATTTGAACATTTGAATTAGTGGAAACGGTTAATTAATTCTGAATATTAGAGAGGATTCAGAGACCAAGAAACTGATTCAGAGTCACCTACAATAATGTGATAATTGCAGCAGTATTTCTAGACAAATAAATGTAAGAAAATATATGTAGAGAGACAAAGGTGATTTTGAAGATTGAAAGAGTAGAAAGGGCGTGGGAGTCATATAGAAATGGTGAAGAAGTACAGGAGCCAAGCTAGTGTATGGAAAGCAAGGGAAGTCTGCTAATGAATCATTGCTACCATTTATTGAAACGTAGGTGTGGCCAACTTAACAGTGTTAAGCACTGTGATAAATGCTCTCTAATGCATGACGGCATTTAATTTAAATCTTAAAGGAAACTATGTGAAGTAGATTGTACTCTGACTGCCATTTAATACAGTTAAAAGACCTGGCTTAGGATGGTCAATGATAAAATCACACAACTAGGAAGTAGCACAGTTATGATTCAAACTCATTTTTTTTCCTGCTATAGTGGCTAAGCTTTAAAACTACAATGCTATGCTGTTTCTTAACAATGGCAAGCCCTGAAGACACTGAGAAAAGCCATGGTCAACTTCAAGAGAGTTTTTCTCAAGTTGGCACCGAGGAAAGAAATGAGATTGAATGCTGATATAATAATTCAGTGTTGCAGAACATAATATACTGAGTAACACAGTATGTTCTGGGGTCAAACACCCTGATTCAAAACCCACCTCCCCCACTAATTAACTACATGACTTTGGACAAATGAATGTCTTTAAGTTTCTTTAAATTTCTCCTCTGTAAAATGAGGTTAATTGGCAGCATCAAACTATAAGATGAATGGTGACTATGAAATCAATTAAAACAGGAAGTCATGCTGGCACCTAGCAAACCTAATGGATTGTAAACTACTTATTTGAGAGTGAGGAGGTTACAATGCTGAAAAGAGGAGGTACAAAAAAAAAACCAAAAAAAAAAAAAACCCGCCCATTTAAAGAAACCATATATTCAAGCGAACTTTTTTTATTGGCTATTTTTTTAAAGTATAGATGTCATCTAAAATATAACTGTAAACAAATAGAAAAAATATCAATAGAAAATATAAAGTAGAGTAAAGATTCGAAAGGAGGAGTAACAGGAATTTGTGGGTGATGAAACAGAATGCAATCTTTATTGAGGAGGCCTGGCAGTATGAGATCGATGGCCCAGGAAAATAATTGCTCTTGGAAAGATGGAAGTTGAATTTGGAAAAATAAACAGCTTTTTTTTCTGAAACAGGAAAAAATTTAGGATAGCTGACGGCTCAGAGTGTTTTGAGTATAATGTAGACATATGGATAATTTGGGGGCAAATAACAGAGCTAAGCTTGCAAATAATCTATTTTAGAAAAGCAGGCTCTGTGGGATAGTCAGCTGGGTGTGAAGAGTTGCTTTGGAGCAGCCCTTTGAATGAAAGCTTCTTCTATTTGCAGTGAAAGTCAATTTGTAGTTATTAGGAATGTAATTCCAGGTAGCTTTGGGATCCTCATTATAAGCTTCCTTAAAACTGCTTTGATTGGATCGCACAGAAGTAACTGCTCTACAAAAAAAATAGCCCTTCTATAAAAATCCATTCTCCTGAGGAACCAGCCCCATCTGTCAGCCAGTTGTAGCCTTAAACTTACCATCCACTTTTGTAGGAGTCTTCTAAGTTTTTTCTTTCTTTCTTTCTAATTTGATATTTCAAAATTATAGAGAAGTTATGGGAATGAAACAAGAAATTCCTATACACCTGCCTAGATTCACCAACGATTTACCTTTCGTCATTTGTTTTCCTTCTCTTTTTCTCTTTTATTTCACACAAAACATGTATGTATAAGAATTTTAAAAACAATTTCAGAGTAAGAGGAAGTTGGAGACATAATGGCCCTTACATTTAGATGCAAATACTTTTGCATCTATTTCCTAAGGTTAAAGAGACACCCTTATAAAACTAAAGAACAGTTATCAAAATTAGGAATCTAAACATTCCATATGCAAATTTTATTGGTTCTCACAATAATGTGTTTATAGCTTGACTTTTCTTTCTATAAGATGTATGGTGACTATCAAATCAGTTAAAACACGAAATCATGCTGGCACCTAGCAAACACAGTGGCTCAAAAACTACTTATTTGGGAGTGAGGAGGTTACAGTGCTGAACACAGGAGGTACCAAAAAAAAAAAAAAAAAAAGGCCATTCAAAGAAACAATATATTCAAGTTACTGGCTATTATCTTTTTAAGTCTAGAAGTCATCTAAAATATAGCTGTAAACAAAAAGTATCAATAGAAAATAAAAATATAGAGTAAAGGTTCAAAAGGAGGAGTAACAGGAATTTGTTACTGGGCTCCAACCCATGATCACAATGAGGATTTCATTGTCTTTAGTGCTTTTACATCTGGAGAAATTCTTGAACTTTGTTTTTGTTCCTTGATCTGAACTTTTAGAAGAATGTCTTTTATTTTCTTTTTGGAAGAATATTCCTTAGTTTAGAGTTGCTTATCGTAATTAGATTATGAGGAAAACTCATATCAGGAGCATGGTGTCAGTTCATCCCAATATCGGCCATGCTAGCTTTGGTCATTTTAGTTATAATGATATTACCACACTAACAAAAATGTGGGAAGATGTTTTGATGTAATAGAAATTTCTGATTCTCATCAAATTTCCTGGTACAAGTTTCAGCATCAATTGACATATTTTAAATTCCACTGTTTTTTCTATATTTATTAGTTGACATCCTATTATAAGGAAGAGCTTTCCCTTCCCCTCTATAAATTAATTAATTTTTATATCAGTATGGACTCGATTTTTATTTTACTCAACAGTTTATAATTTATTACCTCATTACTTATTATATTGCCTAAATTATCCCAGATTTGTTCGGTGGCAGTCCTTTCAAGACGGTTTCAGTGTCTTTTTGCCATGACCCTGGATTCTTTGTGCACTATCTTACTACCTTACTTTTTTGCATAAGATGATCCAGGCTCATCTAAAACTTTTCCTTCCCCAGCCCTGGAATCAGGCACTTCTTCAAGGAGCTTTGGTTCTATTTCATGTTGAATGGTGTGTATGAAACAATATCTGATTCCGAAGTGTGCTCATTACTATGGGTGTGCTTCTGAGCCTTCTGATATGAGAGAACTAACATCTAGAGTTATTTTATACCTTCGTATATATCCATAATTTTGTAATGATATATAGTGATAGTTCTAATTTTGATTCAACAGGAGTGTGTACATTGTAGTCATTGCTATTTCAATATTTCTCCCTCCTCAACAGTGAGGAAATTGGCTTCCATTATTCTCAATGCATTTGTCCATTTACCCACAGGGTTTAGCTTTTCTAACCCATACCACTGTGAAAAACAAACTTGCTAAAAAAAAATCAATATTTATATACAACTAGTTTTATGAGGCAAAATTGACATACAGTGAAATGCACATCTTAAATTTATAATTCAGTAAATTTTTTAGTTAGAATTTTAGAGTTTAGAGGTAAATTGCACCTCTGTAGCCCACATCCCTGCCAAAATACAGAATAATTTTATCACTCAGAAAGACGCCTTATGTATTTTGTGACTCATTTCCTCCTAAAAGTAATTAATCTTCTAATTTCCCATCATAGAGTAGTTTTGCCTATATTAGAATATTATATATATGAGATCAGATAACATGTGTTCTTTTATGACTAACTTCTTTCATTCAACATATTGACTGTGAGGTTCACTGATGTAATTGTACATATCAGTACATCATTTTTTACTTCATTAAAATACTGAGTTTTATTTCACATGTATATTTTTGTCTCCCCACCATTTCCATGTCTGACCACTGTTACTACTATATTTTATCATAACATTCCATACAGACATAAAACCAAGCAAAGGGTGGAGTTCCATTTTTAAAAACTAAACAGGCATTTTGGACAACACATTCTTGGCAATGGAACCTGGACAATATTGATCAAACACTATAGGGAAAGTTCTCACTCTGCATTATAAAAAGGACAGCCAGATATCTACTGTTGTAGAAATGAAATAAGACAGAAAAAAATTAACAAATTGTTTAAACTATTTTCTTAAGGAGACTTCCTCCACTGCCAGAGATCTTGAATAACCTCCTATTCCCAGTCATCTGGAAGCAATTCTTCACATAATTGATGAACTTGCCTTCCACTTTGGGAAGAGAACCACCCTTTTCTATACTTGCTTGCATTTTTGTTTTAATGTCTTCTACAAAACTAGGACCTTTTGGTTTTTTAGGAGTTTTTTCCTGTTTTATTGTACATTGTTCTTTTTATTCCTGAATAGTATTTCATAGGATGAATATACTAATTTTTTGTTTATTCTATCTACTGTTTATAGGCATTTATATTTGCTGGTTAATGTGAATTAAGCTGCCATGAATTGTATATAAGTTTTTTTTTTTCCTTTTTAAGACAGGATTTTACTCTGTAGCCCAGGCTGGAGTACAGTGGCACAATCATGGCTCACTGCAGCCTTAGCCTCCTAGTCTCAAGCAATCCTCCCACCTCAGCTTCCCAAGTAGATTAACTGGGACCACATGCATGCATTACCATCCCCAGCTAATTTTTTTTTTTTTTTTTTTTTTTGAGAGACAGAGTCTGTCTATATTGCCCAAGCTGGTCTTGAATCCTATACTCAAGTGATCCTCCCACCTCAGCCCCAAATTGCTGGAATTACAGGTGTAAGCCCCTACACCTGGTCTTATATAAGTTTTTTTGTGAACAATTTTGTATTTCCCTGTGTAAGTATCTATACATGTAATTATTGGGTCATAATCAGATAAATATTTATAAGAAGCTACCATTTCCCGTAGTGGTTGTATTATTTTATACTATTACCAGTAATTATGGAAATCCTGATTTTAATTTTTCTAGTGTATGTGCAGTGGCACCATGTACTTTTAATTTAAATTTCCCTGAAAACTAATAATGTTGAGAACTTCTTTATTTATTAGTGACTATTTTTTATATCTTTCTTTGTGCAGTATTTGTTCAAGTCTTTGTCTTTTTCTTATTTTTTTTCCAAATTGTAGGAATAGTTTATATTCTAGATTAAAGTTTTTTTGAGATATGACTGAACAATATTCTCTCCAAGTCTTTGCCTTGTCTGTTATTAATATCTTTAGATGAGAAGTTTTTCATTTTGACAAAGTCAATTTTATCAATTTTTTTCAGTTATTGGTTTCTGTGTCTTATCTAATAAACATTTGTTAACCCAAGGTAGCAAAAATATTCTTCTGTGTTTTCTTTTAGAATCTTTATTGTTTTGGCTTTTATATTTAAATCTATGATCCATCTCAAATTAATTTTGTGTATGGTATGTGATAGGGTCAAGGGTTTCCTTCCTTTCCTTTTTCACTTATGGCTATCCAGATGTTCCAGCACTATTTATTGAAAGTAATTTTCTTTCATAATTCAGTGGACTGAATGCCTTTGCTAACAATCAAATATCCACATATATGTTGGTGTATTTCAGAATC
Organism: Pan paniscus; assembly: GCF_029289425.2. Lineage (NCBI taxonomy): Eukaryota > Metazoa > Chordata > Mammalia > Primates > Hominidae > Pan > Pan paniscus. The sequence goes on from NC_073258.2 coordinate 105,477,980, forward strand.
ATAGTTTTGTTTAATTCATCAGTTTTACTCTCTTAAAGCCAATATAACATTTTCTTTATTATTGCTTCTCTAATTATGAAGCAAAGTCATACATTCTAAGTGCTCCACTTTTATTAATTTGTTCCAGGTTTTTTTATCTACTCTAATTTTTTTGCACCTTCACACAAATATTTAAATCAACCTGTTAATTTTTGTTACAAAATCCTTCTATAATTGTAATTGAGATTATCTTGAATCTATAGGTTGATGGGGGAAAATTGATATCTTAACAATATTGAATATTCTGATCCAAAAATATAGTATCTCTCCATTAATTTATTTCTTCTTTATTTTGTTTTGATGATTTACACAGTGTAGAGATTTTGAACATCTCATTAATTTTAGATTGTTTTTGAAGCTATTATGCATAACATTAATTTTACTTTTTATATATTTGCTGCTAGTAATTAGAAATATAATTGATTTTTCCTGTGATATGCTGAATTCATTTATTGACCCAAGTAGTTGTTTTATATATTCCTTAGGATTTATTGTATGATCAATCCTGTCATTTGTACATAGCAAGATTTTATTTCTTCTTATTTTAAGCTTTTAATTTCTTTTTCTTGCCCAGTTACAGTAGATAGAATGACCAAGTTCAATGCTGAACAGAATCACTGAGTGCAAACTTCTTAACTTTGTTCCAGGCATTAGTGGGGTGTGTTCAATATTTCACTAATAGTTACTTCTGTTGGGTGTACTTCTTTAATTCCCTTTATAGAACCTCAAACTTCCTTCATTCTACCTAGTTTTTCAGGCCTTTTCTTCTTTCATCTTTTTTTTTTCTTTTTTAATCTTGAGTACTGGATTTGGTCAAATTCATTTTTTTTTTTGCCTCTATTGAGTTGATCATGTGTTCTTCACTTTTATTCTGTAAATGTCTGATTTACTTTGAATGATTTTCTGTGTTAAACAAACTTGCATTTTTTTTGGAATTCTTATAAACTCTACCTTCTAATGCTGAACTACCCCTTGTATACTATTGCATTTATTGCATGTAGTTATTAATATTTTCTTAAGAATGTTTAGATCTATTTTTTAGAGAATTTGGTCCAAATTTTTAATTTCTTGTAATGTCTTATCAAGTTTCAATATCCAGCTTATGCCAGTCATACCAGACCAGTTAGGATGTTTTCCTTTTTCCTGTGCAGACCAGAATATGCCACCTCACATTGTGCCATCTTGGTATGAGGGTTATTTTAAGCTGAAGGCAATTGAAAAGAAGCAGATTACAAGCAAAGCTCTCTGGCGTCTCCTAATTGACTAAAAGCAGAACACAAATTTACAAAGACAAAGGTGTCCCTCCAGCCTTCTCTCCCAAGAACAAAAACTGAACCTGAAGACAACTTTAGAAGCTTATCACCCTGGAGGTGACACCAGAGGAATCTACATAACAAACTTTACTAACACTACTTTATCTACTATTTATTTGCCTTCCCACAATTTGCCATGCCTTAGAGACCCAAAGTCCTTTTCCTTCTCCTTGTCATCTCTCAAAAAATGCACTGTTCTTTATTGAAGATGCTATATAAGCATTAATTCAAAGTCATCTCTTTCAGAATTACTCATTCTCTGGCTGTCTCCCATGTATACATGAGATATACATGTTACACTCATATTTGTTTTTCTCTTATTAATCTGTCTTTTGTTAGAGGGGTCTGCTTCAGCTGAGAACTGAGTATAGGGAAAATTATTTTCCTCCCCTATATCTGCATATTCTGAAAGAATATACATGAAAGATTATTATGTCTAGTTGGTATGTTTTTGAAATATTAGCATTCACTAGTAAAACCAACTGATCTTCGCGTTTTCTTTTGGGAAGGGTTTTTGATAATTCAATATTTGTGAGTGTGTGTGTGTGTGTGTGTGTGTGTGTGTGTGTTTTGTATACATAAGCCTAGGCCAACTATTATATCTTTTTAAGTTGGTTTTAAAAATAATTTGTTTATATAATTTTAGTGGTCAAATTCATTGACATAAAATTACTTAAGCCATTCTTTATTCTAAGACAATAGGAACTGCAGTAATATATCCTTCTTCATTCCTGATATTGGTAATCTGTTTTCTTCCCCTAGAAGAGAAATGATAAATGTTACATAGGTATGTCAACATTTTTATTCTTAATATTTGCTTAGTGTATCTCTTTCCTTTACTTTAAACTTTCCTTTACTTTAAATCCTTTTTTTTACTTTAAACTGAAATTGTATTCATGTTTAAAATTCATCTCATAGAAAATATAATGTTATTTATTTATTTTTTTTGAGACAGTGTTCACTCTGTCACCCAGGCTGGAATAAGTTTCCTTTTAAATTAGGGTGCTAAATGAATTTACATTTAATGTAATGTAGATAAGCATAATTTGAAATACCAGTATTTTAAATTGGTCCCATATAATCTTGGATTTGGCATTCTTTTTGTGTCTTCTTTTTCATTAACTGAATGTATTTGTATTATTTTATTTTAATTTCTCTATTGTTTTTTCAAATATACCTCTTTGCATTATCTTTTAAAATAGTTGCTCTAAGGATTAAAATATACTTCCTTAATTTTTCATACTCTGCTAAGATGTTACATCGTATTGCCTCGTGTAAAGCTTGTAATGGATTAATTCTATTTACCTACTATCCTTTGTGTTAGTTCTGTCATTTATATTATTTAGTTCCTTCTGCAATTTTCCTGCTATTTCCATGCTACATTTTTTGATATAAAAATAGCTGTAGAATTGGGGAATAAAATATAAATAGCCAAAGGCAGATACCGACATTCATCCTCTGCTCTTAGTATTCATCTGATACCTGAAAAAAAGGGGAGAATCTCTTTCTCAGCATATAAGAAGGATAAATTTTGGTAGGATGTTTAAAAATATAAACAATACCAATGGAATAAATGTGTTAGAGTGAAAGGAACAAAGCATTTGGGAAGTTGCCTAACTCTAAATCTTGTAACTTTAATTTGTAGAAATATTATATTGAGAATTAATAACAATAAACCTTCCTTGCTTTCTCTCTCCCTATCTTCTTTTCTTTCTTTCCTTTGTCCTTTCTTTTTTCCTCTTTCCTTTATTTACTTCCTTCTTTTCAGCCTTTCCTCTATTCACAAACATTCCTTGTACCGCTACTATATCTTAGGCACTGGGGACAGTCTTCAGCCTCACTTCTTTGTCTGTAAGGGGTTTGAATAAATATCTCATTATGTTCTTACAGAGATTAAATTAGAGGAGAAAATATGTGTGTCGTGAAAATTATAGTCCTTATATTTGGTGACTAATCAGTCAATGATATTGGCCATAATTATTTAGGAAATGTTAATTCTCTCCCACCCTCCATGCAGTAAATTATGTGGGGTTTACTTTGCTAACTAATTCTCTAGGCAATTGTTCTTTGCATTGTGTCATTCAAAGGTTCAGGAGTTTTTGCAATAGCCTGGAAATATCAAAGCTTTAAAACCAGTAACCTCATTCCAATTTCAATCTTAAAATCCAAGTTGTTTAAAGGCACCAGTATTATATTCCACAAATAACAGAGCTCCAGATGCTTGACTGCCAAGCAACTCTACTATTTTATTCATATTTATTCTTATGCATTCACTATATACTGCGTGTATCACTCATCCTAGTTTTGGTAATGATTTTCAGAAGGATTTCAATATCTCAAATTTGCAGAACATCGATATTTAAATGCATCTAGCTATATATACAGGCAATCAAGCATGACTAACATAATACTTGTATTAAACCTGCTGCCAGCAAAATTTTTACCAACCCAAAATTTCCTTACGGTTCTTCATATAATGAATTTTAGTCCCCACATGAAATCAGAAACATTTTACACTCATGTTTTCCAGAAGGCAGACAAAAACAATCTGAAAGAAATTCCTAAATAGATTAACCTATGAAACCCAGGCATATTCCAGGCAGGAAGGCCTAGACTTAAAATAAGACTAGTCAATATGCTTGCCTATTAGACCAAAAAAAGAAAAAAGAAAACAGCTGATTATTTGCAGTTTGCTTTTCCATATTCTCTGTAGAAACCAACTGTTTATGTGGTAGGAAAAAAAAAATGAGATCAAAGAAATCACTCTCAAGATTTGATCCACTCAAATATGGCACCTTATTTTCTTTGCAGTAAAGGTAGTCGTTATAATCAAACACATTGTTATGTGGAAAACAGGTTTGATAATGTGAATTTTCCTAACTGCATCTTCATATTTATATTAGGTTCCTAGGGCCACCATAACAAAATACTGTCAAGTGGGTGACTTAAAACAATAGAAATTTATACTCTCACAGTTTGGAGGCCAGAAGTCTGATATCAAGGTGTCAGGAAGACTATGTTTCCTGTGAGAGTCTGGTAAAATCTTTCTTTGCCTCTTCCTAGCTTCTGGTAGTGGCTGGCAATCCTTGCCATTTCTAAGCTTGCTTGCATGTAATTTCCGTCTCTTCCTCTGTCTTTACGCAGCATCCTACCTGTGAGTCTGTGTCTTTATCTGTTTTCTCTTTTTATGAGGGCAACAATCATTGCATTAGGAACCACCCTAATTGATTATGACTTCATCTTAACATAATTACATCTCTAAAGATCCTATTTTTAAATAAAGTCAAATTTACAGGTGTGGGGGTCACATTTACAACTTCAACATGTCTTTTTGATGGACACAATTAAACACACAAAAATAGTCAGCCCAGTTTTTTTTTTTTTGCGGGGCGGGGGTGGGGAAATGAATGCCTGATGCTGAGAATCAGGTATTTAGGATGAATTAAGTATCTGGGAACGACAATGTATCACTCAAAAATTTTGTAAAAATATATTTTCACAACAATTTAAACTGATTTCCAATGTATTTTAATACACACATGTGATATTTAATAATATGCTGCCCATCAGAACACCCTTGTCTCAGACAAGGAGGTTTGGTTTACTAGTTAGGTTCAATGTATTCAGTTTACTATATTTACTTGACATCTCAGAATCACAGAGCCATTCCCTTAGGTCTCTGTTCAAAAGGGAACTTGTCGTAGCTCCTTCCTGGGTTTTCTGACTCATTAATTTCACTTCACCTAGGAAATGTTCTTTATTCTTCTTGGGAGTTTAAATGTAAGGATTGCGCTCTGCTAAAAATTCCCTTTGAGACGTGATGAAACTGAAAATATTTCTAGGGCTATGTTACAACATTAGCCTGCCATCAGAGTTACTTTTCTCTAGTTCCCATTAAGCAGTGTGTAAGTAAAAGAGAAGATACTCGAATATTCTCTTGAAGATGTAATAAACATCTTCCTTTTTGTGAGTTAGTAATTGTTTTTTAATCTATCATCCCCTTGCCAAATGTTATCTATTTTCCAAATTTAATTTTCTTGGTAATAGGCAGTTACTGCAGAACTCTTATTAAAATATGTAGAGTGATCTTAACAAAGTGTTGATAATTCACATGATGGTCCTGGGATGTTTTGATGAGCTTCATTTTTTAATATTATATTTCAATGTTTCTTCATAGACTTAGCATGAAAGTGTTAAGTATTTAAATGCTGCTTAGGCTTGTTACTTTACAGGGTGTGGGTATGCAAAGATCAGCAGAATATGCATAATGTCTGGCTTATCTGAATTTTCAGGAGAAGTATTAGAAGATACAATTTTATTTCAGTGGAGCATAATCATAGACAAAACATCCTGATAGATTTACTAATGTTCAGGGTGTTCAGAACTAGGCAAAATCTGATCAGAAATTTTTAGACTGAGAAAAATGTTCTCACTCATTTTTAAACTAGAGTATGAAGTGAGAATTTTTCTTTGTGCACTAAACTTGCAAAATTATTAATACATTGTATGTGAGATAACTATCAGTAAATTCCAGTTGTATTGTGGAGTGTTAAAATGTGAATGAGCTATTTTAAAAAACCACCAAATTTAACCACTAGTTTCTGTATTTTTGTGTTCTAGCTTTTCATGATGAAGTTGATGCCTAGAATACAGCAAATGTCACAGAGCAATTAGCGCAGAGAATAGAATAAAATTCAGGTTCTTTGATGTCAGGTTCAGGCATTTTGGGACTCTATCATCTTATCTTTGAATTATGTAATGCCATATATAGTACCATCTGTCTATTCCTTCCAAATCTGCTTAAATATCTTTCTGGTAACATTCTACCAAAAATAATTATTTCAATGATTTTGGTAATTCTTTTCAATTTTATTCTTAAATTGCTGGCTATTTTCACTTTTTATTTTTTATTTTGGAATATGAAGTTTCATTATGTGCTAGTTTATCTCCAAAGAATATGTCTTTGATGGCAAGCAGTAAATAAATTCCATCATGCTGAATATTATGATTTTTGTGGTTTGCACTACACACATAAAAATCCCTTGTATCCATGTCTTAAATTAAAAATATTGTACTTATGGAGACATGAATTTAAAACATAATAAAAATATTAAAGTGGCTGTATTCATGCTGCAGAATTGCCTATTTGTGCCAACAGATTACTCTTCCAGATTTACTTGTTTTTTGGGTACAGAAATAGGAAAACATCCACATACACGAGTTATCAGATGAATGATATAGAGCCTAAGAACATGTTGAAATTTCCATGTTTAACCAGATCAGTGTTACTAATATTAGGATTTAATAAGATACAAAGACATAGCAGATGCTTCTATTTAACAAAGACATGTGGTGCTCTCTGACCAAATCCAGATGTGTTCATAGAGCTTGTAGTGAAATTATAAAGTCACCAATTGTACTTACAATTTTAGACTAAGTAAATAAAGACAGTGTCCTAATATTCTTTCCCCAAAATCTGCCAGGTGCCTAGATAGTTATAAATATTTTTATGAACCAAAATGAATTACAAAGTGAAAAAAATTGCCTCTAAGTTGGGGAATATAAAAAGTCAGAGATGATATGACTTATACGATTATTTTAAAACCTGGTTAAATCATACACGCTCTCCGTAAACAAAGTTACAGTACAGTAAGATAAAGAGATTTACATTTTCCAGAGGTGGAACTATGTGCAAAGATGAGGACAGGGTTAGTAGAATTGGATGATTCGAGGTAGCCACCATAAAAGTATTTAAAGTAGAGACTGGCAAACTTTTTCTGAATAGGTGAGAAAATACTTTAGGCATTGCAGTCTCTTTGAAAAATGGTCATCTGGCCGGGCACGGTGGCTCATGCCTATAATCCCAGCACTTTGGGAGGACAAGGTGGGAGGGTCACTTGAGGCCAGGAGTTCGAGACCAGCCTGGCCAACATGATGAAACCTCATCTCTACTAAAAATACAAAAATTAGTTGAGGTGGTGGCACACACCTGCAATCCCAGCTACTTGTGAGGCTGAGGCAGGAGAATCAGTTGAACCTGAGAGGTGAAGGCTGCAGTGAGCCGAGATCACACTGCACTCTAGCATGGGTGACAGAGCAAGACTCTGTTAAAAAAAAAAAAAAAAATTACCAACTCTTGCCATCATGGTGTGGAAACAGCCACTAATACACAAATAAGCATGACTGTGTTTCAATAAAACTTTATTGACAAAAACACTCAGTGTGCCATTTTTGGAATATAGGCTGTAGTTTGGTGACTCAGCCCTACAATACATAATAGTAGAAATACCAGGGAACTCAATGTCAGAAAATATTGTTACAAGTACATACTCTTTAGTAGGTTTTTTATTTTTATTTTTATTTCTTGTTAATACCTTGGCCAGGCATGTTATCTTTCTTAAACTCTCTTCTTAACTCATTGCAGTATAGTCACTGGAGGACAGGATTGCTGTACAGATAAAGTGAGATAACATAGAGTGTTATCTATCTAACATAGAGTGAGTTCTTTTTCTGGTAAAAAAGAACACACAATTTAAAAATTTTTATTTCAGGCCGGGCGCGGTGGCTCACGCCTGTAATCCCAGCACTTTGGGAGGCCGAGGCGGGCGGATCACGAGGTCAGGAGATCGAGACTATCCTGGCTAACACGGTGAAACCCCGTCTCTACTAAAAATACAAAAAATTAGCCGGGCGTGGTAGCGGGCGCCTGTAGTCCCAGCTACTCGGGAGGCTGAGGCAGGAGAATGGCGTGAACCCGGGAGGCGGAGCTTGCAGTGAGCCGAGATCGCGCCACTGCACTCCAGCCTGGGCGACAGAGCGAGACTCCGTCTCAAGAAAAAAAAAAAAAAAAAAAAAAAAAAAAAAAAAAAAAAAAAAAAAAAAAAATTTATTTCAGTACACACTCCACTAAAATGACAGTAGATGGAAAGGAAAATATAAATTCCCAAGGTCAAAAATAGGAAGCGAGAAGAGAGAGAAGATACCAGATACAAGACACATCAACAAAAGTTTTGAATTTGGAAAGCTGAGATATGGGTAGAAACTGCTTTATTAGATTTAAGAAAGCTGAACATTAAGTATCTCAGAAGCAAAACTAATAAGAAGCAAGCTGAGTTGTCCTCCCAAAACTTCAGAAAGATTTTAGAATTGATAGCAGATAATACATTTCAAGGTGAGGATATTAGATGATGCTAAACCCAGAAAAATTTGTACATGAGGCATTTAAACTGCCAGATCCCACATACCAGCCAGGAGAGCCACCATTTTCTATTGTTTCTCTATGCCAACAGATGGGAGAGTCAGTTTTTCAAAAAAATAATTTTGACTTGGTGCGGTGGCTCACGCCTGTAATCCCGGCCCTTTGGGAGGCCTAGGTTGGCGGATCACCTGAGGTCAGGAGTTCGAGACCAGCCAGGGTAACATGGTCAAACCCTGTCTCTGATAAAAATATATTAAAAAAAAAAAAAGCCAGGCATAGTGACGGGCACCAGTAATCTCAGTCACTTGGGAGGCTGAGGAAGAATTGCTTGATCCTGGGAGATGGAATTTGCAGTGAGTTGAGATCATGCCATTGCACCCCAACCTGGGCAACAAGAGCGAAATTCCATCTCAAAAAATAATAATAATAATCAAAATGAAAATAAAATAATAATTTCAACTTTTATTTTAGATTCAAAGGGTACATGTGCAGGTTTGTTATATGTGTATGTTGTATGCTACTGAGGTTTGGGATAAAGATGGTCCCATCGCCCAGGTAGTGAGCATAGTATCTAATAGGTTGTTTTTCAGCCCATGCCCCGCTTCTTTCTTCCTGTCCCCATTGTCCGTTGCTGCCATTTTTAATGTTCATATGTACTCAATGTTTAGTTCCCACTTACGATTGAGAACATGTGATACTTGGTTTTCTGTTCCCGCATTAATTCATTTAGAATCATGGCCTCCAGCTGCATCCTTGTTGCTGCAAAGGACATGAATTTGTCCTTTTTATGGCTGTGTAGTATTCCATGTTGAATATGTACCACATTTTCTGTATGCAATCCAATGTGATAGGTAATCTTTATATGTGTTGATGCAATAGTCTTTGAGCTTAAGGATACTAGTCAGACAATATGGGTATTTAGATTTACTGAATACAAACAGGCTTAAGTAAATTTTGAATTCTGAATGGTTATCACCTCTCAGCTGCTTCCCCTAATTCATCAGGATGCTGATAATAGTCAGGCTTATAAGTTTTGTAAAAAGTGATTCATCTAAGAGAAATAAACCTCTCTATATTGATAGATAAGACAAGGTCATGTACTTGTCACCAGTTCAACAAACACATCTTTCTAGTGTCTCACTTTTAAAATGAGCAGTCAAAATGATCAGGTATTAAAAAAAACAACTCTAACATGAATGACTAAGACCAAAACAAATAAAAAGACTAAAACGATTTAGAGAAATAGAGATCACACACATGTGTAGGGAAAAAAACTTCAAAAGCTGTAATTATATCATCAGAGAGAAAAAATATTTTATTCATAAAACAAGGAGAGAATGCTATTATTAAAAGCAATATTCAGAGACCGAAAAAGGATCATAGGGACATTAAAAATACGATAGTAGAAATTTAAAAGTTCAACATAATGACTGAAGCACAAGTGCACAGTAATTCTAGAGATATGCTTCTCAAATTGCATTGTGCATAGAATCACTTGGAGAATTTGATTAAAGGCAAATTCTGATTCAGCATTTCTGGAGTGGGACCTGAAACTGTACATTGCCAACAAGTTTGCAGATGATGCTAATGTTGCCAGTCTCAGGCACTCTGAGAAGAAAGCCTCGATAGAGTATCAAGTAAACAAAATAGATAACAAATAAGAGAGAAAATAAGAAAATAAGGTATCAATTTTGGGGATTTTATACCTGTCCAAGAGCACATCCAGAAAGAGAAAGAAAGGGGGAATTGGAGAGGAAGATAAAATTTTAAAGACTGAGGAAAATTTTCCAGAATATGAGTTTCCAAATGAAAAAGCCACTAACTGTCTGGCACAGTAAGTAAAAAGTTATCTACACCAAGGCATGTAATAAAAAAAATTCAGAGTACTATGTAGAGAAAAAGGAAGATCGTAAAAAGTTCCAAAATTCAATCAGTCACACACACCTCAAACACACACACACAAACACACAAATGTGCACAGACACACACACACACACCTTACAGGAAACTTTTTAAAAAATCAAACAGCAGGTAGCAGATATTGCAGCTGTTTTTTCAAATCTGTCACTGAAAACCACTGTATCTAGCCTGATTCACAATCCAGTATGACAGAATAATAACTATGTCTTTATATATGCATGGCATTCAAATATTATGGAGTAAAGAATTTAAAGAAGTTTCATGTATTTTTTTTCTCAGATGGATATTTGTCACCCAAAGCATAAACTTCCCAGAATCCAGGAAGCAGGAGATATGACAAAAATGAGAGACAAATGGCATTTCTAGATGGTAATTATGATGGAGTCAAGATTGACAGTTATTTAACAGGCCTAGAAATTAGCCAATACAGATTGAGGCAGGGAACACATAGGTTCAGGAAAAATGTTTCTGAGAATGAAAAGGGCCACTGAGTTACAGGAGCCGCAGAGAGAGTCTCAGGCCAGGCCACCAGGAGCTCCACAAGTGAATGAGAAACCCTAATTGACTTACCAGGGTTGAAGTGTTTCCTGTTTGAAGGACAGAAGAGCGATAGCTACTGGTAATGTAATTGCCAGTGGATTCTTTCTGTGCACTGCACAGACAAGATTCATTGACACCATGGCATTGTAGTAGAGAGTTTAATTGACACGAGACTGGACACACAGGAGAATCAGGCATTTTACTCAAATCAGTCTTCCCAAAGGCTTTGAGCTCAGGGTTTTTATGTACAATTTCATGGGTAGGAGGCTAGGCAGCGAATGCTGCTGATTGGTTGGAAATGAAATCATAGGGGCGTGGAAAAAATTCCTTATGTGCTGAGTCTGCCTCTGCGTAAGGCCACAGGACCAGTTGAGTCATGAATCATGGGCCTGAGTTGGGTCAGTCAGAAAAATATTAAAAAAAAAAAACTTAGCTGTTACAATAGTGATGTTACCAATAGAAGCAATTAAGGAAGTCATAAATCTTGTGACCTTTGGCGACATGACTCTTGAGCAGTAAGAGATTATAGAAACTACAGAAACATTTTAGCAGAGTTTGGGTCCCTTCCATGATCTTATTCTTGTGGTCTTTTCTTAATCTTACAAAGGTGGTTTTCAGTCCCTGAGCAAGGAGGGAGTTAGTTTTAGGGGGAGACTATTATCATTTTTGCTTTCAAGTTAAACTATAATCTAAATCCTTCACAAAGTCCTATGCCCAAGAATGGGCAAGGACTGCTTGGAAGTCAGAAGCAAGATAAGATGTCAGATTTCACTAATTGTCATAGTTTTCCAAGGCAATATCAATCAGGTTTCTACAGAACTCATGGTTACTATTACACAAGAATGGATATTTCAAAAACCAGAATGAGGAAATGTGAATGGAGGACTTTTTAATATTCAAAAGATCCCAGAGAAACTATGAGACCTGCCCTATCCCTATAGAGTGGGTTTCAATGACCAGTGGGAGAAAATAAAGTTAATTTCTACATCCTACAACTCCCACTATTTAATGTAAAGAGTACAGAATAATTTCCATGGGCTAAAAAGACTTGCAAGGACCTTGATACATTTTGGGGTTGCTGGACAGAAGCTAGAAAAATACATCTGGGTCATTGGGAGGAAATGAAGTAGGCATTCTATTTGATGCCAGATTTTGGAGAAACTGCTGCCATACTTCATAAAAGGGCTGTATCCCTTTTACCATCTTTACTTTTGAAAAGTTTTGAAATAAAGGGAACAGAATTGAAATAAGGCTACATCATGATAATCTCAAAAGGACTCTCCATCATCACCACTCACCCCTCACTCCTGAAACAACTAATATAAGTTTGAAACAAAACAAAACAAAACAAAACACTTTTTAATACATTGTGTAGCCAACTTGGAAATTTATTACCCCAAGAGGAGCTCCAATTTTAAAGTAGCAGTTAGAGATTTCTGTTGTTTGGGGTTTTGTTTTGTTTTTTTTTCCTTTATCTAGCCATAAGAGGTGATAAAGGTAAGTAGAATATTCTGGGGACCAAAAAGTTGATGTCATGATTATAATGATCCTTCCATATATACTTCTCTTGATACCATTTCCTGCATTATTAGATAAGAGATCCAAATAGGGCTGTATGATTGGTGTCCATATTAACACACATAATGAAGCAGAACTTTCATAGAAGATACAGAGGACTTAAAATTGTTTGAACAGCCACATATTCCCTTACTTATTCAACAGAAATATTGGGTATTTACTATGTGTCAAGCACCCTGCTAACCACTAGTAAAAATATAAAGTTTATATAAGCTTGGGATTTTGTTAAGACTAGCAATGTTGACATAAATTGAAATATAGAGAAATATAAAAGACATATACTTGAAAACCAACTAGTGGATGAAGTAAAATAATAAATGACACAGTTACATAAATACTATACTTAAATATTTATATTATACATACAACTTCCCTTTCATCCTCACCAGAGTCAATCAGTAGATCTGAAGAAAATCCTACAGGGAGACCTAGCCTTCTCTGCCTTGAGGACACGTAGATCTTTCTCCGGAAAAAGATGATCTCACATCTGCAATTGCGACCCTCTTCTGATGCCTCTTGGAAGTGCAGACATTCAACAATTACAATGCGGATTACGTAAACCTAAATGAAACCTTTTGAAAAACTTCTAAAATATATTTCCAGGAGACAATTAAGGGAAAGACATAATAATCTCTTCAGCCCTGCCTACAGCCAGAAAGATTTCCTTGAGTTTCTTTATGGCCCTTTCTTATGATGTTGATGGCGCTTCTCTTCTCTACATCTGAAGCGTTCTTTAATGTTTGCTCTTGTCTATTTCTGTTGCTTCAATGCCATTTCAAACTACCCCTTCATGTGAATTACCACAATAGCCTCTTATTAGCCTCCAACTGCTAGTCTCCTCATACTGCTTTCATTAAGTCAAGTGAATAGTCTAAACATTAGAAAAAATATCAAAAATGATAAGATAATTTCTGATCATGTCATTCCACTACTGAAATTGACTGGTCTATTTAATTAAACCTATCTTCTCAGGTGGTCTTCAAAGCTCTAGGATTAAGATATCAGCTCTATCTAATTCCCTACTACTTTGATAACAATATTCTCTGTTGCAACTACTAACAACTCAGTGTTTATTGAACATACTGAACTCTCCTTACCATTAATAGCCTTCTCTCCAGTTAGAATTTCTTTAATCCTACTGTGACAGATTGTATTTCCCAAAGATGGCCTCAACATCCTATATGCTTTTCTGCAATGTGTTCTTGCAACTCCTCCACCGAGCAGTGGAGTCTATTTCATCACATCCTAGAACATAGACAATTTTTAACAGCTTTGACAAATAGAATATGACAAAAATGATTCTGTGCCAATTTCACGCATAGGATGTAATTGTCCCAGCAACATCTGCTTTCTGCCTTTTGGTACCCAGCTTCCATGTAAGAAGCATAGAAATGTAATTACCCTGGGATTGTCATGTTGTGAAAAGGTGCTAGAAGATGCAGAGTTATGTGATGGGAGGTTGGGGCGGGGGAAGAGAAAGAGAGAGAGAAAGAGAGAGAGAGAGAGAGACCAAGGATAACCAAAGCACCAGACATATGAGTGAAGAAGTGAAGAAGTCCTCTTAGAAATGGATCCTCCTGACCCTGCTGATGCCCCGTTGGATGGAGCAGAGACAATCACACAGTTGAGCCCTTTTTGAACTCCTGACTCATAAGATGACAGGAAACATAAGATGGCTGATTTAAACTACTAAGTTTTAGGGTAGTTTGCTGTGCAGTAATAGATAATTTTTAAAAATGCATTCAACTTTACTTTACACCAAACGTGCTTTCACCAAAGGCATCAGTAACAACCTAAACTAGAAGTCAAATATCTTTCTGTTCCCCAGTCACTAAACTTCTTTGCAGTCTCTTTCACCCTTCACTTTCCTGTCTGTAAATATTATCCTGGAGCTGTTGGTACCTCTGGTCTATCAGTTTTCATAATCTGTTGCTGAGTCCCACCAACTCCTCAACCTCTCAAGGTTTATCCTCAGAATTATCTTTTGATGATCCCCAATCTTGTCTTCATGCAACCATGGCAAAAGCCACATGAGATAGATCCATAAGATGATGCAGTCAGAAAATATATTTCCACACTCAAAATCAGAAAGCTGCTTCTTCATTCCTATTTTCGAAATGTCCTTGAATACTAACATTTGTCTTGAACCAATTTTCTCATTGGCATTCTTGTTTTTAATAAAACAGGTAATTTAAGTAACAAGTATAAATATTTTCTCTCATTCCACTCAACCAAACTATTTTCATTTTAAATGAAAAAGTATAATCCATAAATATATATATTGTCCCTCTAGATTTGATCCTGGTGCAAAAAAGAAAAGGAAAGAAAAAAGTTACATACCATTTCTGTGTATCCTGATGTCCATTTTTAAATTTTAATAGATTATTGATATGATTTTGTTATCAGATTTTATCTCTAATCATACATTAACTTTTTATTTCATATTATATTTAAAACAGTCTCCATTAATTTTTTTTTTCTTTTTACTTTCTGTAGGAATAATAGGTGTTCTGTTTTGTGCCTTTATATGTTCTCTCTCAACTGTTATAGGTTTATTAGTGGGTGATTACAGTAGGCACTCTGGAGGCAAAATTGCCTGGTCTCGAATCTTTTCTTTACCCTTCAGTTGTTTGATGGCTTTGAACAAATTGTTTAATCTTTTGCTTATAGATCATAAACTCATAGACTACAGAAAATCAAGTTTATCCGATGAAAAATTGACATTCCATAAATATCTGTGAAATGAATGACTTTATTAACGCTTTAAAACCCTGCTTTAATGCCATTGCATTCATAAAACTTTCCCTTATCTCTAAAAACTACTCCTTTTATTTTCAAAAACTCATGCGACTTTGTTAATCTCTCTTGTATAATTATATTGTATCATATATTACAATTACATACCTCTCTCTTATTCACATAATATAGTGAAAGCTCTTTGAGAACAGAAACTATGACATCCTTTCATTCTTCACAGAATCTAGCATAGGGCCTTACATTAATTGCTGAGTGAATATTTATCACATAAATTAATGAATTTTTGATTCATGCCTTTAAAAAAATTATTTCTTATTTTTAAAAATAGAGAGGAGGTCTTGTTATGTTGCCCAGGCTTGTTTCAAACTCCTGGACTGAAGCAATCTGCCCACCTCAGCCTCCCAAAGTGTTGGGATTACAAGTGTGAGCCACCACGCCCAGACCCATTTTCTTTATGTGAAATAATTGGTTCCAATCAACATATTCCAAGTTATTTATAGTTTTTATCTCAATATATTTATATTCTTCATAAAGCACTTTTTAAAAGTTATTTTATTGGTTACTTTTATTGTTTCCTTTTTATTTTATATTATCTTTATTCAGTATAGTATATTAACTATTTGCAATAAGAGCTATTTTTCTTATACATATGCCTGCATTTAATATGAAATAATATCATCTCTCACTAGACCATGACTAATGAATAAAATCAATTTAATTCAAGGAAATAGCATAGATTGATTATACTTCTCTAGTGCTAAATTCATACAGACTCCTAAGTAAATACCAAGTGTATACATGCATCCTTTAAGAATTTAATTAATTATATTAAACATAACATTCTATGTTTTCATCTTAGCTTTGTTTTTAGCGGCAAAGTTTTCTTCTAGTCAGAGTCCTACTTCTGCTACTTCACTCTTTGCTTGGATGCAGTTGCAGACTGTTGTCTGCAGCTGTTGCTCATTAACTAAAATCTGCAGTAGAACTTTTTCCTTTTGCCCAAGTGGTGATATTTTGATCATAGCATTCCCTAGAGCACAAAATGAATGCATATGTATGGACCATATAATGAATGGCCTTCTTGGTAATAAATAAAAAATTTAAGAGCTGTTTACATTTTTATAAATCCAGAAACAAACTAATTTTTGAAAAAAAATGCATATTAATGTATTCATTTGCTCAGAAGGCATCAATTTACCAAGTATATGTTAAGCGTATATTGAACTAGTGTAAGGTATAGAAGAATACATCAAATATAGTGATAAACTATTTTAATTCTTATAAGACACACATTTACTTTCATAAGCTCACAAGGTAACCAACATGGTCCATCTGTTTATTTATCTGTCAATATATCTGGCTAGCTAGCTGATAACTAGGAATAAAACCAAACCAAACCAGGACTCAGCCTTTTTTGCTGTACTCTATTCATGACCCAGTCTTTCCTCTCTGTATCTTCATCTCTAGCAGAGACAGGTTTATTTTCCTTAGAAGTCTCATTACTGCTTGTCATGTTGCTGAATCAGTAAAACCACATTAAAAGTTGTTTCATAACCTAAGAATCTTGAACAGGCTGGTCTGTTAGCCTGATCTGTCCTTTGCTGAACTTTCTTCTCTTTCAAGAAAGGCATTTAACAGAATTCCAGGCAAAAGTCCTACCAACATTCTTATCAATGATCTTACGCAGTAGCAGGGAAATAATTAATGTAGCAGTCTATTTCTTTCAATTCTTAATTACCACTGCAGCCATGGTGATGATCCTTGGTCAAGTCCTCAAAACGAAACTATTGGAATGTTCACATAGTTACTATGTAGTGATGTTATTCTATATATGTAGAAACAGTGGGTCAAGATGAAGGAGGTTGTCAGCACATTGAGAGCAAACATGAAGATTCATAATATGTACCTGTTTTGGGGTCTGCACTATGGCTGGTCATGTGGTAGCTGTGTGACCAGCTACCTTTAAAAGGTTTTACTGGGCAAGAGCATCTCTCACTTCTTCCTGCAATTCAAAGCTGAGGAGAAAGATGTGTCTGTGCAATCCATGCAGAGGAAGGACAAGAAAGCTACTATATGATTTATCTATGTATAGCTTTTTCCTGCTGTTCTTGCCCTGTACTCTTTGCTGTAATAAATCTTAGCCATGAGTATAATTTTGTGTTGAGTTATGTGAGTCCTTTCAGAAATTCACCAAAGTAGTAGGTGAAACTGCCAAGGCAGCAATAGTTGTTTTTTGCACATGTATTTTTTTAACGTTCCATTTTAATTCCATGTGACTGGACATTTTTAATATTTTAAGACATTAAAAAGCTAAGCACATTGAAGATCTATATATTTTTATCCCAATAGTTGGATGCAATTTTATAATAATTGCTACCATTTTCATTTAAAAAAAATTGTTTTACTCTTTTTCTAAATCAGTCTCTCTTAGCCTATAACAACATTTATTTGTAATGAATAAAGGTACTTTGATATAAAGTAACTTTCGTCAAAGGTGCTTTAAGCCTACTGATATCTATGGGAAAATGATTCATTAAAATATTAATGGATTAATATAATACTTTGTAATTTTTCCTGAGGTGTAATAGGAACAGGATGGACTTAGAGTCACTTTCTCAACACAGAGTTAAACCCTATCTCTGTCTCTTTCAAGCCGTGTCATTTTGACAAGTGCTGTAGGAAAAACACCACCTACCTCATAAAGTTGTTTTGAAGATTAAAGTAGACCATGTATAAAATATACTGCTCAAAGTACACCATACATGTAGATCACTAAGATAAAATTCTCCAACACATTCATAAATTTAGAAAGTCTAAATAACTTGTTTTCTAATGCTATCATAGATTTTAAAATTTTAACTTTTTTTCCTGTTTTCTGCTAGTATATAAAAATACACTTGGTTTTGGCATATTAACCTTATCTGTAGTGACTATGTTTAGTCCATTTATTAGGCCTAGTAGCTGTTTTTAGATAGTTTAAGATTTTTTTACATAAACAAACTTCTAGTATGATGTTGAATAGAAGTGGTGATAATGGTAATCATTGATTTGTTTCTGATCTCACTGGGAAAGAGTTCAATATTTTGCCATTAAGTACACAGTCAACTGCAGGTTTTTCATAGGTTCCCTTTATCAGATTGAAGAAATTCCCCTCCAATCTTACTCTACGCAAAATTCTTCTTAGGTATCAGTATTGAATTTTGTCAATTGCTTTTTATGCATCTATTAGGATAATCATATGGCTTATCTTTTCTATTCTATTAATATGATGAATTATACTGATTGATTTTTGAGAGTTAAAACAGCTTTTTGTTCTTTAGATAAAGCCTCCTGGGAATGATGTATTATCCTTTTCATATATTACTGCTGAAAATTTACACGAGACGGATTTTCTTTTGGATCAAGCTATTTCACAAGTATATGTATTTGCTGCAGATTATTTGTTAATTTTCAAGCTTGAGATAACTCATTATCCCTCATGTAACCTCTTTTTTCTTTTTCTTTTTCTTCTTAAATCCCACTGACATTTTGTCTACAACATGGGTTTGTTTCTGTCAGGTAACTTAAGAACTTCCATATATAACTTTCTACATGCATAGAAAACTTCACTTTGAAATTGTTTGTGTTGACATCAGGGAATTAAATTCATTTCAGGTGCTATTGTAGGCCAAATTACAGGTTTTGAGTTTATAAAGATACCTCTGACTAAGTAATGCCACCTGATAATGTGGAGCTTTAAGAGCGTTGTTTGACGTTTTAATTGAGGTTATGGCTTATTTGTGTGCTTTACATTTTTTATTAATAATACAAATTATTTATTGTCATCTGATGATATAAGTAAACATACATTTCACTTACACATTTTAATCAACTTACATGATGAGCCAAATATCGTTAATTACTTAATTTAAAAAAACCTAACCAAAACATTAATTTTCACTAAAGATATAAGATTATATTCTGGTTATTCAAAAACAAATGTTTCTTTGGATTCATTATTAACCAAAATTGGATAGGCTATTCATCAAGCATGTGTTGAACATATATTATATATAACACAATGGAATGAGACCTCTAAGGAAATAAACAATGGAAAAAAATTAAAGCACACCTTAAGGTGTTACGTTTTGTTTTGCTTTTAATTAATTATTTTTCCAGAGCAGTTTTAGGTTTACAATAAAATCAAGCAGAAGGCACAGGATTTTCCATACAACCTTGGTACCTATGCATGCTTAGCCTTTCCCATTATCAATATCCCCCACCAGAGGGTCCATTTGTTATAATCCATGAATCAACATTGAAACATTATATCCCCCAGACTCCATAGTTCACATTAGGGTTGACTCTTGATGTTGTGCATTCTATGAGTTTGGACAAATGGTGGACATGTAGCCACCATTCTAGTTCCATACAGAATAGTTCACTCTCCTAACAGTGTTTTTAACACACCTATCTCAAAGTATAACTTCCAAACGGGTAAAAGCATGACTCATGAATATATAAAATGTACACATGTCAAAAATTGTATTCTAGTTCTTAATTAACAAAGGAACAAGTAAGTTTTTTTTGTTTTTGTTTTGTTTTGTTTTGTTATGAGACAGTCTCACTCTGTTGCCCAGGCTGGAGTGCAATGGTGTGATCTCGGCTCACTGCAACCTCCGCCTCCTGGCTTCAAGAGATTCTCCTGCCTCAGCCTCTCCAGTAGCTGGGATTACAGGTGCACACCACCATGCCTGGCTAATTTTTGTATTTTTAGTAGAGATGGGGTTTCACCATGTTGGCCAGGCTGGTCTTGAACTCCTGACCCATGATCCGCCCGTCTTGGCCTCCCAAAGTGCTGGGATTACAGGTGTGAGTCACCGTGCCTGGCCTAATAAGAAGTTTTAATTGATATAAAGAACATTTGAAAAGTAATTATTTGTAAGTAATATTATTTGAGATCACCAGGTTAGAGACAAAACTCATAGAAAGGGATAGAAAATTTTGGAATTGTATATCATACAAGAGAGAAATTAATTTCATCTTTCTAAAAAAGTCTACAAGTTAAAGTCTAATTTTTAAAAAATCAGTTTAAAAGTCTAACTTCCCTTTCTTAAGTCTTAGACCTTGGGTAAATAGTGAGGTAATCATGTACATTCCCGTAAATGATGCTTTGCTTTCATGTGACACTGAAAAAATGTGCTATTCACATTTTTTCTTATTTTCAAGGTTTAGATAATTTTTCTAACATAGATAAAAGCAATGTATACATATTATAGTTACATAGTACTTTACTCTGAAAAGCATTTAAAGTGAAGTTTTATGAAATGTTCAGAAAAGGAAAATACATTTCAACTTGGCCTTCAGGGATTCTCAGCTAGGAATTGGCAGAGATGGAAAGTGGATGGAGAAGAGATCAGAAAAAAAGAAGAGAGCTGATTTGAAGGCACAAAAGCCAGAAAGCATAGTTGTATTTTGCAATAGAAAGGACTCCAGTTTGCTTACATTGCTGGATGCATGGAAGAGAACAGCAGGCTATAAAGGCCGAGAAGATGGTTTGAGTCTGGATTGTGCCAGGCTAAAGGATTTTGACTTTTTTTGTTAGGTAATAGGGATCCCTAAAGCTTTTAGAGTCTGGATAAGGAAGATAGATCTGCTCAATAAGAAGGATGAACTAATAATAGAGTCTTTTCTAGGATGCTATTGAAGGAATTGAGAGACAGAATATACAAATGAGTGAAAGCCAGACCATATAGAAAAATAGAACCCTAACCCACAATTTGCAGCTACCAGCACAGGATGCCAGCTTGCTACACATCTGACTTGTAGGAAGTCAGAATGTTATCTCTAATAATAAATCCAGGAAGCCAAACAATAACTCCTATTACAATTGACCCCAAATGACCAGGCCTTGATTAATAACTGACAACTTTAATAATTTTTGTCCCTGCTTCCAACTTTGGACCAACTAGAGAAAGCCAGTTATACACCTCTAACCAGTTCCATCGATGCTTCACTTCTAGTTAGCCACCCCACAACAACAGCCTCCAATCAGTGAATAATAGTTGAAGCCTTTCCTCTTCTCAACTATGAAGCTTCCTTACTTTTCTGCTGCACTTTGAGTCTGCCAAAATGCAAGCAATGATGGCTGATTCCTTTGCTATTAAAAACTCTGAATAAATAAACTTTGCTTGTTCTCATTCAGATGGTCTTTTTTACTTCCATAAAATACACTACCATTAAAACTAAGGATTCTTTTTTAACTAACAGCTTTATCAAGAGACATGAATCTGTCCAGTCAATATAAATTGGATCTCCTAGTGTGCCAGGCAGTGTCAGGCAGTAAAAATGTAACCATATACACTCTTGCCCTCGGAAAGCCTTTACACTGTGTGGGATAGAAACAAGTAAATATACATCATACACTGTCAAATACAAAACTGAGCCCAAGTTAAAATTAACACAGGCTGATTATTCATAAATGTGCAGGAAGAGAACCCATCTGTCATCACTTTCATTTCAGCAGAGGTACAAGGATGTTAGAAATGAGAGTAAATTTTACCTGGTAAAAAAGAAAAAAATGCTGAAAGCGTCTCTAATTGGTGAGCATTACATTAAAGTGGGATGTGGAAGCAGAGACTTATTCAGGTATATTTGAGATTAGTTGGTGTGCTGGAACTAGGTGAGCCAGCATTTTCAGAATATTTCAAAACAGGAAGTCTTATTCAATGTTAGAGACTGAAGATTTTCTGTGGCTGGCCATTTCCTGGAACAAGTCTAGCTGACGGGGTGCTTTTGTGTGGTGTGTCTGTCATAATGGTCCTTAATGGGGGCAGAGGAGCTGGTATGGCAGGAAGTTTCTCACCACAGTATACTAAGTAATGAGTTTCTGTTCGTTTTATATAGAGAGATCTGAATTTACAGATGAGATAATGTTGGTACTGCTGGATTGGCATTACAAAAATATGAAACTGCAAAAGTGGCTGCCCCCAAGATTTCTGAAGACCAATTTATTTAAATTAAAAACAATTTATGGGCTTTTATGTATGTGTGTGTGTGTGTGTGTGTGTGTATGTAAAATTTTCAAGAACACAGCCTACACATAAAGCAGTACTGCAGACTGTCAGTCTGTAAGCTAAAATTTTGTTTATTTATGTTGACTAGTGCTAAAAAATGGAATTTTCATGCTATTAACAGTGACCTGTTTCCCATAGTCATTACTGTTGACACATCCTTATACCAGTGTATTTCACATATCCACATTAATTAAAAAGGCTTTGGGCTTGCAAGTGTTGAAGAAATATAATTAAAAACAAAATATTCTCTCAACCCAGAAATTATCCACAAAGACAGTAGAGAAAGAGAACACTTTTATTATTGAAAAAGCATTACACCATAATATGATGCACATCACAGGAAATCCATTAAGAGATTGCAAAGACAGAAAGGAATCTCTACCCCTTATATAATCAAGTAACCCATTACATACATTTTTCAAGATGAACAATAACTAGTTGTCAAGTAAGAGGACTGACAGCACCTTTTGTCACACAGTTCATCCTAACTTTACCTTGTAATTGGGGTGACCATCTGTGTTAGCATATTGGCTATATTGAGAGAGACAAACAAACAATCAAAACCATATACCTTTATGACAGAACATAGCTTTAGCTTTGCAAATTGGAGCAAGGTGCCCACAAAAGTTAGATTATTATCCTTTCACAGAAACTGGGAGACAGGAGCACTGTCTTCCTTTATGTTAGCATTTATATTAGTCTGTTCTCATGCTGTTATGGAGAAATACCTGATGCTGGGTAATTTATAAAAAAAGGAGGTTTAATTGGCTCACAGTTCTGTGTTGCTGAGGAGGCCTCAGGAAAGATACAATCATGGTGGAAGGCAAAGGAGAAGCAGGCACCTTCTTCACAGGGCAGCAGGATGGAGTGAGTGCAAGCAGGGGAAATGCCAGATGCTATAAAACCATCAGATCTCCTGAGACTCACTCGTTATCACGAGAACAGCATGGTGGAAAACCACCCCCATGAGCCAATTACCTCCACCTGGTCCCGCCCTTGATAGGTGGGGATTATGGTGATTACAATTCAAGGTGAAATTTGGGTGGGGACACAGAGCCAAACCGTATCAGCGTTTCAAAAAGATGGCTTCCAAGCTCTGAAAGATATTCCTGAGTCATAAAGTTGACAAAAGGCCTATCTAGTTTTCAAAATAATTTCTGTACATTTCAAAGAGAGGAGAATGTACTTACAGTGATAAGGTTTCTAAAATAAATGCTCTAATAAAAATGAGGATGAAGAAGTCCCTTTCTTTATCTCAATGGGGGAATTAAGTCTCTTATTTTTAATTTTTATTTATTCAAAAGTACCCCAACAAATTCACCTGAATTGCCCCCTCCAAAATGAAGTAGCTTAAGATGACATTTTAAAAATAATTCTCTTTAACAATGACAGTTGCTGGCATTTGTGTAGTGATTCTATGAACCAGTTTTAGGGAATTAAGAAACTTCCTAAATGCAGATCTTAGGGCCTTTGGTCATAGAAACCAATTAAAAAGACCTGGGATTCAGTTCAAATAGTTTCCTTCTTATCAAATTCTTTCAAGGCCATTTTGAGTCTTGTTGTCCCTTGCCACTCCTTAAGAAATACCACCTATGACTGCACAACCTCAGTGAAATAATAACCTCACCTAATTGCTTTTGAAATTTGCTTAATGGCTTTTGGGTCACCCTTAGGCTACTTGTTTATCCCAAACAATTAATAATTTCTAATTATGCCTAGAGTCACCTTTTTTATTTTGGCAAATGAAGTATTCCCTCTTCCATAACTGAGTGATTATCATGGCGTCAGTAATTCAGAGCATCCCCATACTGGACTCATATAAAATGCACCACAATGATGTAGCTTAAATATATTTTGAATAAGACATTAATTTTTTAAATATCTCATCACCATTATATTTATAAGCCAAAAAGAAGACTAAAACTAATGAAAATTGACAGTTAAATTTGAAATATATCTGTGACCTACTGCTATGTTCAATACATAAGCAAGTCCCAGACTTATTTTAGTAATCAATCTTTCAGTTAATTTCCTCTTTTAGCACTATACTAGACCCCTAAGGCATGGCTAACTATCTTCAACTTAAGCGCTTCAGGCAATAAGTAGCAAAATCACTAACACAATTATGATGATTAAAGTGTTCATTTAAAAATGGTGACACCTACTTATAAGCAGCATAAGTGACAATAACTTTTTTAGTTATTTAAATTGTACAGCTGTAGCTTTAGAATTAACATAACCTGCATTGAGTAATTTGTTAAAATATTTTAGTAAGATAATAAGCTAAATTAACATAAATATTTAAGGTAAAGAGAATGCTTTAAGTCATTCTTTCAGAATAAAAGTAATTATATTTCCTTTAGAAACATGTTTTATTCACATGTTAATGTATTATTAATTCTTGGAGAAAGGCTTTCAATTACTCACTTTTTATTTGTTGTGATGATTTTTTACAGAACTTAGTGGAATAGAGAGATGTTTCTGCAAAGCGTGTCTGGTCTATAGAAAAATAACAATTAGTATTGATTTTTATTGGGACGAACACCTGTAGTTTAAGGAAAACGTGATATAATTCCTGTAGGTTATAATTCTATTTGGTTAGCTTAGCTCTTTCTTCAGTTTTCTATTCCTAGTGCCAATCTCCTGCAGCCAGTGTCCCCCCAGAATAATACAGAATAGGAAACATACTGTTTTACCTGATCCATACCTATCTCCTTCAAGCTCTTCAAACATTTTAACCAGGTAGTACATTGCTGCTTCCTTCCCCCACAAAAAGGCCCATAGCCAGATGCATTGGTGCATACCTGTAGCCCCAACCACTCCAGAAGCTGACAGGAGGATTACTTGAGGCCAGAAGTAGTGCACTATGACCACATGTGTGAATAGCAACTGTACTCCACCCTGTGCAACACAGCAGGAACTTGTCAAAAAAAAAAAGCCAACGCTTGACCTTTCTAGCCCCTTCTCCACTACTTTCTATCTGTCCTCATCTAGACAGTTCAATTCAATTCTCTGTTAACTAAATATCATTTTCTTTTCCTGCCACCTTGTCTTTGGTTGTGATTTTGTTGGTGTTTCTTCCTGGAAGGTTCTCACACATTCTCCATCTAGCTTCCTCTCTTGCTAAACAATACTAATACCTATATTTCAACACCTAGGCAAATACTACCTATTCCCAAATACCTTTGCCTCCATAGCCAGAAGTAATCATCTCTAAACTACTATTGCCGTGAGTTTATATCACCTTGTCACACATCCATGAAAAATATAATTGCTAAATGCCTATTATGTACTAGGAAACATTTAGGTACTAGGGACCACTGATGAACAAGGTCAGATTGCAACCTCATGGAAACATAAAGTCTCTGCTAGTAGTATTCATAGACTAATTTTGTTAGAGTTATATGTGTTTTTCTCCTCTCCAAGTGCATTAACTTTCTGAAAGTGGGAATAGTGTCCTTTTCATCTTTGTATCCTTACAGTGCTTAGGACAGCATCTGGAAAGTAGTAGATGGATGAATGATAAATTGATCTTACTGTGTGGAGAAAACATGCTCCATTTTATTTGAGTAACTTTGGAAGCACGGGTGCCCCCTGATTTACTGACTTATACTTTCCCAGCTATATGGTTTCTTCTCTATCTTTAGCCTGAACTCAGCCTCTATTATTAGCAGCTTATGAGTTATCGTAAAATAACTTGGAGATTTTAAAGAGTGCAAGTGGGACTTCAGAATATTAAAGGGAAGCTTGCAATTCACTAGTTAAGAGGAGCAGCCAAAATAAGTTATCTGAAATACAGATGTGAACACTCCATTTCCATATTGACAACTATTTATAGAAAATATTTTTTAGGATAAAACCTAAGCCAATTAACATACCTTACCAGGACCTGCATAAAATAGACTCTGTAAGGTTGTTCAATTTCATTTCCCCCATTCCATTTGCCTGGCTAACTCCTGCTTGGCTTTAGTAGTTCTCTTTCCTGCCACAAAACACACTGAAGTTTTATTTTTTGGGAACCACCTTTCCCCTATTCTCAGCCTTGTGGTCTGCGAAATTACACTTGACTGGCTGAAGTTAACTCGTGGTACCTAATCTCCAGTATTCATTAACAGCCACTCCTTATTTCCTTCTACATTCCCCAGCTATAGGCAATCACTAGTGTGTTTTCTATCTCCATAAATTGTCTGTTCTATACATTTTATATTAATGGAATCACACAACAGCGATTTTTGTGATAACATTCTTTCACTTGGCATAATGTTTTTAAGGTTGATCCATGTCATAGTGTGTGTCAGTACTTTATTCCTTCACAGGGCTGAATAAAACACCATTGTATGGATAGATCATATTTTATTTATCCATGGATATTTGAATTATGAATTCTACAATGAATAACCATGTACAAGTATTTGTGCAGACATATGGTTTTGGTTATCTTGGATATGTACCTAGAAATGGAATTGCTGGTTATATGGTAAATCTGTTTAACTATTTAAGGCACTACCAAACTGTTTTCCAAAGTGGTTATAGCATTTTACATTCCACAAACAATGTGTGAGGATTCCAATATCTTCACTGACTTCTTGACAACAAGCTGCTATTATCCATCTTTTTCATAATAGTCATCCTAGTGGGTACAAACTGGTAGCTCATTATGGTTTTGATTGGCATTTCTCTAATGACTAATTATGTTGAGCATCTTGTCTCCTGGTTATTAGCCATTTGTATAACTTTTTGGAGAAGCATCTATTCAAACATTTTATTCATGTTTTTTAAAATAAGATAATTTTTAGAGCAGTTTTAGGTTTGCTTCAAAATTGGGTGGAAGGTACAGAGATATTTTACTTACTCCCTGACCCTACACACACATGGCTTCCCCCACTTTCAATATCCTCCACCAAAGTGGTACATTTATTGCAACTTGAACCTACATCAACACATCATTATCCCCAGAGTCTATAGTTTACAGTAGGGTTCACACTTGGGGTTGTACATTCTATGGGTTTGGACAAATATATAATGATATGTATTCACCATTACAATATACAGGGTAATTTCAATAACCTAAAAGTTCTCTGTGGTCTGCCTATTTATCCCTCTTTACTCTACATCCTCGTCATCATTGATTGTTTTACTGTTGCCATAGTTTTGACTTTTCAAGAGATTTATATAGTTGGAATTATATAGTATATAGCCTTTTCAGATTGGTTTCTTTCACATAGTAAGTTATGTTTACTTAACTTTCCTCTATGTCTTTTCATGGCTGGATAGTTCATTTCTTTTTCACATTGAATAATGTTCCATTGTCTTCTCCCCTGACTTTTTACTTTTCTCATTTCATTTACTATTCTCTTTTCAATCTGGATGCCTTCTATTTCACTTTCTTGACCTAATTGTCCGGGCTGGAACCCCTAGTACAATGTTAAATAAAATAGGCAGAAGGACAGACAACCTTGTCTTATTCCTGTTCTTAGGTTCTCAGTTTGAAAGCATTTAGTTTTTCACTATTAAGTGTGATATTAGCTGTGGGTTTCTCTTAGATACCCTCTTTCAAGTTGAGGAAGTAGACTCCGTTTCATGTTTTCTTAGTTTTTTTTTTTTTTTTAATCATGAGTAGGCATTGGATTTAGTCAAGTGCTTTTTCTGTATCTATTGACATAATCGTGTGGTTTTACTATTTACTCTATTAACATGGTGGACTACATTAGTTAATTTTCCATTTTAAACCAATTCTTCTGATAAATCTCATTTGATTGTGGTCTGTAATCCTTTTTATGTGTTGGCTAGATTTGTTTGTTAGCATTTTTAAAAGAATTTTTGTGTCTATATTCGTAATAGATTATTGGTGTATAGTTTTATTTTCTTGTGATGCGTTTGACTTCAGGGTAATACTACCCTCATCAAATGAGTTAGGAAGTGTTCCTTTGTTTTCTGTGTTTTGGACGAGGTTATGAGGATTAGTATTAATGTTTTCTTAACTAATATAATTTACCAATTAAGTAAGCTAGCATTAGGCTTTCCTTAGTGGGAAGTTTCACAATTACAAATTCCATCTCATCAGTTATTACTGCTCTGTTCAGATTTCCTTGAGTTAGTTTTAGTAGTTTGTGTCTTTTCTGGAACTTGTGTATTTCATCTAAATTATCTAATTTGTTGACATATATTTGGTCATAGTATTCCTTTTTAATTATTTTAATTTTCATAATGACTGCAGTGTTCCTTCTTTCAGTGCTAGTATTTTGAATCACCTCTCCTTTTTTCTTTGTCAGTCTAGCTAAAGGATTGTAAATTTTGTTGACCAAGGAGCCAAATTTTGATTTCATTAATTTTCTCCATAACCTTTTAATTATTTTATTAATTACCACTCAATATTTATTATTTCCTTCTTCTGCTTATGTTACATTGTTCTCTCTTTTTAATAATTTCTTAAGATGGAAGTTAGCTTTCATATATGACATATTATTTTTTAAGTTTAGGCATTTGCAGATTTACATTTTTCACTAAAGACTATTTTAGCTGTACTCTATAAGTTTTGGTATGTTGGAGTTTTTATTTTTGTTTATCTAAAGGTATTTTCCTATTTCTCTAATTTGTTTTCTTTGATCCATTTATTATTTGAGTGTTTTAAAATTTCCACATATATATACAATTTATTTTTGTCATTGATTTCTCATTTTATTCTATTGTGATCACAGAACATATTATTTTTTCAACTTTGAGATCCAAGGGGTACATGTGTGGGTTTGTTACTTGGGTATATTGCATGATGCTGAGGTTTGGAGTATGAATGATCCCAACATCGATGTACTGAGCATAGTACCCAATAGTTTGGTAAGCCTTGCCAACTCCTCTAGTAGGCTCTAGTATCTATTGTTGCCATCTTTATGTCCACAAGTACCTGAGTTTAGCTTCAACTTATAAGTGAAAACATGCGGTATCTAGTTTTCTGTTCCTGCATTAATTCGCTTAAGATAGTGGCTTCCAGCTGCATTGGTGTTGCTGCAAAGGACATGATTTTGTTAATTTTTATGGCTGCATGGTATGCCATGGTGTTTACGTTCTACATGTTCATTATTGAATCCACCCTTGATGGCACCTAGGTTGATTCCTCATCTTTGCTATTGTGAATAGTCCTATGATAAACATACAAATGCATGTGTCTTTTTGGCAGACTGGTTTGTTTTCTTTTGGATATATAACCAGTAATGAGAAGGCTGAGTCAAACGGCTGTTCTAAGTTCTTTGAGAAATTTCCAAATTGCTTTCCACAGTGGCTGAATTAATTTACATTCCTACCAACAGTGTACAAATGTTCCCTTTTTTCTGCAGCCTTGCCAGAATCTGTTGTTTTGACTTTAATAGTAGCCATTCTGACTGTTATGCAATAATATCTCATTATGGTTTTAATTGGCATTTCTCTGATGATTAGGGATAATAAGTGTTCTTTCATGTTTGTTGGTCATTTGTATGTCTTCTTTTGAGACGTGTCCGTTCATGTCTTTTGATCATTTTTTAAAGCGGTTACGTGTTTTTTTTTCTTATTGAATTTTTTAAGTTCCTTATAAATTCTGGATATTAGATCTTTTTTAGATGCATAGTTTGTGAATATTTTCTCCCATTCTGTAGGTTGTCTGTTTACTTTATTGATAGTTTTTTTTTTTTTTTCCTGTGCAGAAGCTCTTTAGTTTAACTAAGTCCCACTTGTCAATTGTTTATTGTTGTTGCAATTGTATTTGAGGACTTGGTCATAAATTCTTTTCCAAGGTCCATGTCCTGAATGGTGTTTCCAAGGTTTTCTTCTAGAATTCTTATAGTTTGAGATCTTACATTTAAATCTTTAATCCATCTTGAGTTAATTTTTGTATGTGGTGAAAGGTAGGGGCCCAGTTTTGTTCTTCTACATGTGACTACTGAGCTATCCCAGCACCATTTATTGAATAGGGAATGCTTTCTCCATTGCTTATTTTTGTCAACTTTATTGAAGTCTAGGTGGCTGTAGGTATATGGCTTTATTTTCAGGCTTTCTGTTTTGTTCCACTGATCTATATGTCTGTTTTTACACGAGTACCATGCTGTTTTGGTTACTGTAGCCTTATAGCATAAAATTGGATAATGTGAGTCTTCTAGCTTTGTTATTTTTGCTTAGAATTATTTTGGCTGTTCAGGTTCTTTTTTGGCTCCATAAAAATTTTAGAATAGTTTTTTTTTCAATTCTGTGAAAAATGCCATTGGTAGATTGATAGGAATAGTGTTGAATCTGTAGATTGCTTTGGGCAGTATGACCAATTTAATGACACTGATTCTTCCAATTAATAAGCATGGAGTGTTTGTCCATGTGTTTGTGTCTTCTGTGGTTTATTTTAGCAGTGTTTTGTAGTTCTGCTTGTAGAGATCTTTTACCCTCTTGGCAGAGAACATACTTTGTATGATGTCAATACTTTTAAATTTATTAAGATTTATTTTATAGGGTGGCAATAATCTATGTGTTTTATGTGCACTTGAGAAGCATGTGTATTTGGTGTTGTTAGGTGAAGTGTTTTATAGCTATCTACCAGGTCTAGTTGGTTTATAGTATTATGCCAATCTTGTATTGTCTTCTTGACTGTCTTTTTAGTTGTTCTATCTATTACCGAAAATGCGGTAGTGAAGCTCCAGCTATAATGGTTGAATTAAATGTTTCTCTCTTAAATTCTGTCAGTTTTTGGGTTATGTGTTTTGATCTCTGTTGTTAGGTGAGTATAGGTTTATACTTACCATATCTTCTTAATGGTTTGGTCATTTTTGTCATTATACAACATCTCTTCTTATCACTGGTAACTTTTTTTATTGTTTTTTTCTTTTACAGTCTATTTTGTCTGGCACTATTATAGCCATTCTGGCTTTCTTATGCTTGTTTGCATGGTTTATTTTTTTTCCTTCCATTTTAATTTCAATCTAAAATATATTTAAAATCTAAATTATTTCTGGATTTCAAAGTATGTGTCCTATAGGCAGCATATAATTAAATGTTGTTTTTTAGCTTGCCTGACAATCTATCCCTTTTCATTAATTTATCCACATTAGATTATTATTGATATATGTGAATTTATGCCTACCATTTTACCTTTTGTTTTCTATAAGTTTTATGTCTTTATTCATTCTTCACTTAATTGTTAAATTAAGTGAATATTTTCTAGTGTAACATTTTAATTTCTTTAATAATTTTCACTTTTTTGGGTATTTTTTTAGCCATTGCTCTAGGACTTGCTGTATACAATTTGATTTACCAGAATCTGCTTCATATTTGCACTCAATTAATTCTGGCAAGATATAGAAATGTTATTTGGGAGGCCGAGGTGGGCAGATCACGAGGTCAGGAGTTTGAGAGCAGCCTGGCCAACATGGTGAAACCCTGTCTCTACTAAAAATACAAAAAAAAAAAAAAAAAAATTAGCCAAGCATGGTGGTGGCCGCCTGTAATCTCAGCTATTCGGGAGGCTGAGGCAGGAGAATTGCTTGAACCTGGGAGGCAGAGGTTCCAGTGAGCCGAGATTGTGCCATTGCACTCCAGCCTGGGCAACAAGAGCAAGACTTCATCTCAAAAAAAAAAAAAAAAAGAAAGAAATGTTATTTGCATATAATTCTAATCCCTCTTCCCCCATTTTGTGCTGTTATTGTTACCAATATTATATTATTTATGATAAATTGTATGCATATTTTAATACATAGTTGTTTGATAAATCAATTAAGGGCAGAGAGAAGTAAAATATATTTAATTATATCTTTGATAATTACATAATTACCTTTACCAAAGCTTTTTTCCTTTCAT
Source organism: Pan paniscus (assembly GCF_029289425.2). Lineage (NCBI taxonomy): Eukaryota > Metazoa > Chordata > Mammalia > Primates > Hominidae > Pan > Pan paniscus. Next base: position 105,510,190 of record NC_073258.2, read on the forward strand.
GTGGATTCAAATTACTTTCTGATGAAAACGCTTTCTCTATGAAGGACTCATTTTTATTTCTTATAAGATGTATTTCTTATAAGGTGACTACTAGGAATTAACCTAGTTTTTGTTTATGATTTGTTTCTTTGCTTTAATAATTTTCACCTGTTATGGTTTTTTTTTTTTCACTGCAGAGAAGGTCTAGAGATCACCTCATTGTATTCTACAGTGATGCACTTTGAATATTTACATTGAATATTTACATTTATATTTCCCTGAAGGCAAATATAGGATTCTGAATCAAGGAAAAATATTATTACTTATAGCAATAAACAAATCAAGAGATAGAAACCAAAAATTGTGAACCTTGAAATTTATATCATATGGCTCACAAAGCAGTTTTTTTTTCTTCCTAAGAGAAGGAGAAAATAATCATCTCCTTAAAGAAATTATCCATAAATAATAAAGGGTAAAATAAAGGGTAAAGGTACTTGGATCTTGCCCTTTGGAATAAAAATAAATCTCCACAGTAGGATTGATAATATAATTGTCTTTTGTTTACAGTCACTAAAAAATATCCACCTTTCTGGGTTTTCTCCCCCTGTGGGATAAAAATACATATCTCCAAGAAGGTATATCTTTCTGGATTTCTCTCCCTCTCTATTCTGTCATCTTTTAACAGTTCATGCTTGTATTTCAACCCAGGTTCCAGTTTTTATTGCTCATACATCTTCACCATGCAGAAACTTGAAAGTATTCATATTTTTTTCTAACAGCCAATAATATATGCTTAATTACTTATTGTTGATGTCTTTTAAGGCTAGAAATCTAAAATAAGATCAGGACACATTTTCTCATTTTTATTTTTCATTGTTCTACCTGGTTACCAGCTTCCAGAAACCATAACCGAGGCTAATATTAGCATTGCCACTTCAGCTACCATGTCACTCAATCATTGCCTTTGGCAATTCACAACCTCATGGGGCTCAATTTTTTAATCGTGGGAATTAAATGGTTGTCTAGATGATCAAGAAGCCCTCTAGCTAAAATTTTATGACTTTTTAAATCTAGAGGCAGGCTCATTTAAAGCAAAATGAGATAAAACGTAACAAAAAGCTTGTTCACCACTCCTAGAATTATTACTGTGAAGAACAAAACTGTGTTTCAAGTTTCAAATGCTCCACTCAATCTTTTACATGCATTTCACAACTTATTCATAAGTATCTCATTTAATAATTGAATTCATTGTAGTGATAATGTGAATAAAAATAAAACCTCTTGGCAAGTTTGGAGTATTTTCCAGTCTAAGATTAATTAAGCAGGTTATCTCTCACAAAAATTTGAGAAAGAGCTTTTGGTTACGCAGTAGTCAATCTCTTCTGCCTTATAATAGTCTTAGTATAATAGTGTAATAGTCTTAGTCTATTTTGTGCTGCTAGAACAGAATACCGCAGACTTGGTAACTTACCATGAACAAAGATGTATTGTCTCACTTTTGGAGGCTGGGAAGTTCAAGATTGAGGGGCCTGTGTCTGATGAGCACCTTCTTTCTGCATCATCACGTGGTGGAAGACGTCACATCGTAGAAGGGGAAAAAGAGGCAGAGAGTGAGCAAGAGGAGACCAAATTCAACCTTTTATTAAAACAACAACAACAACAACAACAACAACAACAAAAACACTCCTTCAGTAAGGGCATTAATCCATTCATGAGAGTGCAGATCTCATAGCTTGGTTACCTCTTGAAAGCCACACCTCCCAATACTGCAACATTGAGTATCTAACACATGAACTTTGGGGATCACATTCAAACCATAGCAGCTTGCCTACTCTGAGAGGTGGAGAAATGGTCATCTTTTCCAGGTACTTGTTAAAAAAAAAACTCACGAATAGATCATTATAAAAAACTAAACAATAAACAGACTTTCAGAAGAAAGAGAAAAGAGATTATTTGACCCTGAAAAGATGACACAAAAGGCTCTCTTGGTTTATCAGAAATTTTTAGAAACCAATTCAGATGCCTCATGAGTTGCAATTACCCTTCTTGTCTTTGGTTGTATGCAGAGTCACTTAAATAATTTCATTTTTGTACAATCTAACTTGAATGGTTTTCTATTACACCCAGTTCTGCTATCATAAACACAGACATTCTTAAAATTTATTGCACTATGTAAAATCATGAAATAAAGACAAATAGTTGCTAGCAAATGCAAAGTTAGGAACAAAATCTTCACAAATTTTATCAGTGACACATACAAAGAAAAGGTAGGAAAATAATGAAAATGATAGCCCAGTTTTATACATTTTAAATGGTGAAGAAAACCATAAATACTACAATAAATATTATACTTTGTCTTGGTGGAGGGGCTGCCGTTTGTTTCTCTAAGCAAGCCTCAGATGGATTGAAGCTGGTGAGTTATCATGAAGTGGTAGAAAAGAGGTTACCACGTTTGTAATCTTTTGTAGCCATAAAACCTGGGGCATGTTTTTTCTTGCTATTGACAATGTAAGTCTTTTAAGCTATGTGTTTATACTAGATACCTATTTTATCAAAACTGAAAATTTTATATGATATATAACCTTTAATTAACTTTTGTATCACTGCTGGAAATACCTTTACTGTTTTCTAATCTTCACTCAGGGCTTTGCTTAACAGCTGAAGGCTTTGAAAATTTTAGTGGTATTTGAAAATAACCAAACCAGCCACTACTTGTGCTAAAAAGAGCTGTTTCTGCAGGTTTTGGCAATTTCTATTTAAAGTCTTAGTTTACAGATATTGCTTTATATTTGATTATGAGAAAGGATATTTATGACTTTTTGGCTCTGTTCTCCTATGCATAAGCTCAATAATCTTTCCATTACATTAAATTCTCTGGGCCTTGTTTTCATTGACTTTGCAGCACATGAAGTTTTTCTAATCAAATATTTCTTTTTTATTATCTTTAGAGCATTGTCTCTAGTGGTCCACAGTGTGGATTTCTTTAAGTCTGTTGCTTGAGAACTGTTTCATGCTCTCCCATTTCTTTCAAAACATTTTATTATTTCAAGTTTCTTCTCAATATTTAAAGCTTCCTTTTCTGATGCACTTCTTGGTGTTTTCAATCAAGGACACTTGTATTTTTGGGATTTTGAATGAATGTCACAAAGGCAAAATATTACCAAATCACAGTCTTTTAGGATAACATGTTCAGTGAACAGAATGAGTTGACAGAAGAGATAGTTGAGATGTTGTGCATGTGTGTATTTTGCATATTCCTATATGGTTCAATTCAGTTGGATACAGTTTTCTGTATGAACTTTGAATTTCTTGCAGGTGAAATTTCATGTGAACAAATGTAATACTGGCATTATTCTCAAATTATTCCCCAATAAATAAATTGCATCGGAACAAACTTGTGTTTTCAAAACAAGTGTGATAGCAGAACTTACTGTACTTGTGTCCTAAAGTGCCTTTATTAAGTCTCCTATATTTGTCTATTTTTGAGAGCAAGACATATCATGTGATTTTTTAAAAATATATTTTTAAAAGTTTAATTATATTTGGAGGTATTTAGCCGTCTTCAAGAATATGAATTGTCTACTTTAAGATTTTGAGGAATTTTGGAATATGGAGTGTTAAAAATAACAGACTATTCTGTAACCAGAAGCATATTTTGTCTTATGAATTAGAGCTCAGACTCTAAAAATAGACTCCCTGTAATTGAATCAGCTTGAACACATTCATATTGCTATGTAACCTTAGGTAAGTTATAATAAATGATTGATGTTTCTATCTTTAGAGTAATCACTGACTCTACACACTTAATGGAAAAAAAAATCAGTCTAGAATTACCAATTTTCCTTAAAATAATGAAAAATTGTTCAGGAGAGATCATCTTTAGCCAATATATAACCTATTATTACCTTTATAATATGTAAAAGTAACATAAATGCAGAAAAGAAAACCTTGTTTATTTTATAATTTATTGTATCTTTGTCTCCTCTTCAATTCTTCATGTTGAAATGCACCATTATAAAAGGGACTATAAACAACTAATGATAAATACTAAGACTAAGTTCAATAAAAATAAATTCGTGACATTGGAATCCATAAGATCTTGGCAAACTCCTATAATGGGAATGATATTCAATAAATAAGGCTTTGTGGGCTGTGTAGTCTCTGTTGCAAAGGATTAAGTCTGCTATTTCAGCTCAAAAGCAGCCATGGACAATACAGAAATAAATGACTATGGTGGTGTTCTAATAAAACTTTATTTACAAAAGCAGAGAGAAAGATTTCGCCCACTGGCCGTAGTTTGATGACTCCATGGAATAAATCACTCAGATTTAGCAATTGACTTTTAGAATATGTACATTTCTGTAATAGTGTAAATCTGTACCAGCTCAAAAAGAGCTTTATTTCAACAGCCTCACATCCAGTATTAGCAGGTCACCTGGATTGATTAAATAATTTCTGCAGGACCTCTGCTTTAGTGGTTCTTACAACCACTAAACTTGACCCTTACAACTATACCAAACTTACGCCTCCCCTCCATAGTGACTAATTTAATTGGCCTGAGGATGTGGTTCAAGTATCTATATTAAAAGAGAAAATACAGGTGACTTAAAAGATACAAGCATGGATTATGCAATTCTAATTTTAAGCCAGGTTTTGCTACAGAAACATTTGTTAATGTTTTAGAAGGTGTTCATTAAAGTGACTACATAATCACTAATTATTTGACCTTAGGCACATTACTTAATATATTTGTGAGGCAGAGACTGGTAGGTAGTTTTGTCTTCAATAAAGTAGAAATGACTTAGCTCCTACCTAGATGGATCTATAATAATCATTTTGTTTAACACTTGTATGTCAGATTAAATAAACCAAATCAGTAATTATATATGCTAATTTTCTTATTATGTTCTAAGGCTTGAACATAATGTTATGCAAAATGAAATACAGTCTTTACGGAATTAATACTTATTAACTTTAATATTTACTAATATTTAACAAAGTTTTTCAACCTCACCAATATTGACATTTTGAAATGGATAATTCTTTGTTGTAAGAGGCTATTTTGTGCAATGTAGGATGTTTAGCAGCATCCCAGGCTTCTACCAACTAGATGCCAATAGTACCCCTCCTCCTGCAGTTGTAACAATCAAAAGAATTTTCTAGACACTGCCAAGTATTTTGTGAAAAATATCAGTTGAGAATTATGCATATTTACTCAAATAAGACAGGTAGTATTCTATGTAGTATGTTATAGATGACTGTGGTAGGCTTAGCATTTTATAAGATGGCTACTAGTGGTCCACATCTTCCTGTGTTTGTGGTCTTGTGTAATATTCTCCCATTCACAGTTACATACACTTAATGATTTGCTGCCAATAAATTGTCTATGACCAAAGTGGTGGAATGCCACTTCAAAGATAATATTCCAAAAAGACTCGCTTTGTTGATCCTTCTTCTAATTTTTTTAATTGACAAGTAAAAATTATATATATTCATGGTATATAGCATGATGCTTTGAAATATGTATACATTATGGAGTGGCTAAATCAAACTATTTATCATATGTACTGCCTCACATATTTATCACTTTTTCTGGTGAGAAAACAAATTCTACTATCTTACCATTTTTCAAGTATACATTTTTATTCACTATAGTCACCATGATGAACAATAGGTCTCTTTAACTTATTTATCCTGTCTAACTGAAATTTTGTGTCCTTTGACCAACATCTCCCCAATTGCTATACTTCCTATACTCTGGTAACCACCATTTTACTCTCTGATTCTATAAGATCCACATGTAAATGAGATCATGTAGTATTTGCCTTTCTGTGCCTGGCTTATTTCACTTAAGATAATGTCTTCTAGGTTCTTTCATGCTGACTCAAATAACAGGATTTACTTATTTTTTAAGGCTGAATAGTATTCCATTGGGTGTACATAACACATTTTCTTTATTCATTTATCTTTTGATAGAAACGTAGGTTGATTCCATAACTTGGCAATTGTAAATAATGCCATAGTAAACATGGCAGTGCAGACATTTCCTCAACATCTGATTTCACTTTCTTTGGTTATATGCCTATTAGTGGGATTACCGAATCATATTGTAGTTCTATTTTTAACCTTTTGTGGAACCTCTATACTGTTTTTCAAACTGGCTGCACTAATTTACCTAAGATAATTTACCAAACTTTTCTTTCATCGATTTGATATTAGCCATTTTAACAGGTATAACATGATATCTCATTGTAATTTTAATTTATATTTCCCTAACGATTAGTGACATTAAGCATTTTTTCATATACCTGTTGGAAGTTTGTATGTTTCCTTTTGAGAAATGTCTATTCAGGACGTTTGCCCATTTTTTAAATCAGGTTACTTGTTTTCTTGCTATTTGTGTTTCTTATATATTTTAGATATTATTAATGACTTATCAGATGTATAGTGTACAAATATATTCTTTTATTCTGTGGGTTGTCTCTTTGTGGATTCCAAAAATATTAGAATTGTTTCCTTTGATGTGCAGAAACTTTTTAGTTTGATGTAATCTTATTTGTCTAGTTTTGCTTTTGTTGCCTGTGCTTTTGGGGCTATATCCAAAATAATTTTTGCCTAGGTCAGTGTCATGGATGTTTTTTCTTATGTTTTATTCTAGCAGTTCTACAGTTTCAGGTCTTACATTTATGTCTAATTAATTTTGCACTGATTTTTGTATATGGTGTGAGGAAGGGTCTAATTACATTCTTCTGCGTGTGGATATCTGGTTGTCCCAGAATCACTTGTTGAAGGGACTGTCCTTTTCCCATTGTGTCTTCTTGGCATCTTTGTCAAAATCAATTGACCATAATTATATGGAGTTTATTGCTGGGCTCTCTATTCTTCTCCATTTAGCTTTGTATCTGTGTTTATGTCAGTACTATGATATTTTGGTTATTATACCTTTGTAGTATGTTTTGAAATCAGGTAGTGTGATATGTCTGACTTTGTTCTTTTAGCTTGAGATTGCTTTTGCTATTTGGGGTCTTTTTTGGTTTTATACAAATTTTAGGATTTTATACTTCTGTGAAAAATACTGAAATTTTGGTAGAAATTTCATTGACTCTATAAATCACTTTGGGTATTATGGACATTTTAGCAATATAAATTCTTCCAATCTATGAACATGGGATACCTTTCCATTTGTTTGTGTCTTCTTCATTTTCTTTCATCAATGTATTACAGTTCTCAGTGTATTGATCTTTCACCTCCTTTGTTAGATTTATTCCTAAATATTTGTGTATGTGTCTGTGTGTGTGCATGTGTGGCTGTCATAGATCTTTTAGTGTTGCTATAAAAGAATACCTGAGTCTGGGTCATTTACAAAGAAAATACATTTATTTAGCTCATGGTTCTGCAGGCTGAGAAGTACAAGAAGCATGACACCAGCGTCTGCTTAGCTTTTGATGAAGCCTTTTCATGCTGTGTTATAACATGATAGAGAAGGTCAATGGGGAAGTGGACACATGTAAAGAGGAAAACTCCAAGGGGGTACCCTGGCCTTATAACAATCCACTCTCATGGGAACTAATCTATTCCCTCAAGAACAAATTCACTCTCTCACTCACTACCATGAGAATGACACCAAGCCATTCTTGAGGGATTCACCCCCATAACCCAAACATCTCCTAGGCACTACCTCCAAACGCCACCACATTAGGGATAACATTTGAAAATGAAGTTTGGTTGGAAAAAACTCCTACCATAGCAGTAGCTACTGTAAATAACATTGTTTTCTTAATCTCTTTTTCTGATAGTTCATTGGGAATGAATAAAAAGTTACTAAATTTTGTATGTTAATCTTGTATCCTGCAACTTTACTGAATGAATTTCTTTATTAGTTCTAACAGGGTTTTTTTTTGGTGGAGTTTTTAGGATGTTTCCATATATAAAATTATGTCATCTGCAAATGGGGACAATTTAACATTTTTCTTTCCAAATTGGATGCCTTTTATTTTTTTGCCCTGCCTAAATGCTCTAGCTAGGACTTCCAGTTCTATGTTGAACAGAAGTGTTGAGAGTGGGTGTCCTTGCCTATCTAAGATGAAAGCTTTAAACTTTTCACCATTGAGTATGATGTTAGCAATGAGTCTGTCATATATAGTCTTTATTTTGTTGATGAACATTTCTTCTATAACTAATTTCTTAAAGGTTTTTATCAACAAGACTGTGTCTTGACAATTGACATATTGCAAGAAGCCCTATGGAGAAACCCAGGTGGCAAAGAACTGAGGGAAACCTCCAGTCAACAGCATACAATAAACTGAATACAACTAATGACTTAAATGAGTTTGAAGTGAATTCTTTCCCACTATTTCCTCTTGAAATACATCAAAGAATTTCCTTTTAGTTTAAAATTTAGATTTTGTTGTTATAATAAAACACAATCTTTAGCATGGGCTATAAGTAATTTTTTCTTGATTATTTATTGTAATATGTATCGGTCTTTTTACAGTTTTCACAAACACCTTCTTTTTCCTGTTGAGAGTGGGTGTCCTTGCCTATCTAAGATGAAAGCTTCAAACTTTTCACCATTGAGTAAAATGTTAGCAATGAGTCTGTCATATATAGTCTTTATTTTCTTCTCTAGTAGAAAAGAATCTGAGTAGCTGAAGTCTGTCACACAGGCAGTGTATGTCTACATGATTGTCCCCCAATAAACACTCTGGACACAAAGGCTTAGGTGAGCATCCTTGGCTGACACCATTTTTAATGTGTTGTCACATATCATTGCTTGAAACGACTACAGGTTTCAGTGACACCTTGTTTGCTGCTTTGTGAGAGATCCTGTGCCAGAGGACACTGTGCCTACATTTCTGAAACTCAGGAAAAGTAAGATAATAAGTGTTTACTGTTTTAAAATGCTATGTTGTTAAGTAATTTACTGTGCAGCTGTAGGTAACTAATAGAGTGATAATTCAATATAATTTATTTAAAAATTTAGCATTCTGATTTTTTTGGTAGGGCAATTTTCAGGGATTTGAGCCAACTAGCTCTCAGCTATTATAATTTTTTTCTTTGCCAGTGGTGGAACGCCTTTCTTTACTTTTTACAATGTATCTAAAATCTCCAGTTTATGACTCTCGAGACATATGGTCACTAATGGAGGAAGGAAACGCACAGGAAAAAGAAGATATGTGTGAAAACAGTAAAAAAGACTGATACACATTACAAGAAAAAATCAAGGAACAATTACTTATAGCCCACACTAAGGATTACTTTTCATTATAACAACAAAATCTGATTTTTAAACTAAAAGGAATCTCTTTAATGTATTTCAAGAGGAAACAGTGGAAATGTATAATCTTAAAGAATCTTGGAGAATATAGTACTCTATGTTGATTTTGCTTTCATATAATCAAGAAAAGAGAATATCTTTCAAGGTATAAAACACTAGAAAAACACATGATTAACATAGAATTTAAAACATAGGGGGAACTGTGCAGGGAAAGCTAATTCAGCAGGCCTGGATTGCTCAAATCCTCAGATTTTCCAAATAAAGATCTGTCTTCAGGACGGGTCTGAAGCAGGCTTCTAGAAGATAACCTCTGATAGCTTAGACTATTTGGCCTGATAAGAGTATGTTTATATTCTTGAGGCCTTGGGCCATGCTGTATTTGTTTGATCAGATAAGTTTACCCTAACAATGCAATTTATAGTTAATGCTTGTTTTTGCTTTGGGAGTGGTAGAATCTCAGTAGCCAAAGTCTGTCACACAGGCAGTGTACGTCTACATGATTTTCCCCCAATAAACACCCTGGACACAAAGACTTAGGTGAGCATCCTTGGCTGGCACCATTTTTAATGTGTTATCACATATCATTGCTGGAAGAATTAACTGTGTCTCTGTGTGACTCCATTGGGAGAGAATGCATGAAAGCGTGTGCCTGCTTCCTCCTGAACTTTAGACCACGTGACTTATTCCTTTGCTGATTTCAATCTGCATCTGCAAAGTTATATAATAATCTATAACTATGAATATAGCAGTTTTTCTGAGTATCTGAGTCCTTCTAGCAAATATTCAAGCCTGAGAATTGTCTTGCGAACCTTTGACACAGAATAAATAGTAAGAATCATTATAGATGAACTTAAGGCTTCAGCTCCAGTTGAAATACATGCTAAGGTACTGAAGTAACTAGTATATCATCCATATCACCCTTAATAATTTTTGAGCTATTATAGAAAATAAGTGCCAGAATAGCTGTGATCATCACAGATCATCAAACATGATCCCAATTTTTCAAAGAAACAACGTCAGGAACTACAAATATGTAAGCTTGATATCAGATTCTAGAAATACTCTATAATGTACTTTAGAGCATATGGTAAGCTAATTGAGAGCTGGAGTTACAGAGTAGATCTCTTATAACTGGGGAACATAATACGTAGCACATAATAAATGTAACACATAATACATAGTAGGTGCTCAAGAATTATTTGTAAAACTAAACAAGTAGTGTTGGGTTGCAAGACTGAAAAGATAAGATATCATGACTAGGAATTAGCATAGATGAAGAATCAATATAGGAAGACAACCTAACTACATTGGCTGTTTTAATCAGGTGATATCTAATTAGATTGGCCAAGCATAGGAAAGTCACAGATAAAGCTTATTTGGATTTTAGCAGTGTGTTAAAATCTTTCATGATTTATTTGTTTACCAGTTGGACAAATGTAGGCCAGATGTCAGAAAAATCAAGTATTGACAGAGTTGGATGAGAGTAGATTCAAATGATTGAATGATGATTTCCCAAGAGTCATCACACAGGATTCTGTCTTAAGCCTTGTCCTCTCTAAGATTTGTATCAGTGAGTTGGATAAAGACAAAAATATATGCTTATAAAATTTTTAGATAACAAAAAGCTGAGAGAAATAGCTAATGTGCTGCATAACAATCAATATTAGAAAAGATCTTGACAGCAATTTGTGTGAAAAAGACTTCAGGATTTTAGTCGACTGCCAACTCCATCAGCTATAGCTGTCAAGGAAGTTAAATATGTGTTGTATATAAATGCAGTAGCATGTGTGTGTGTTTGTGTGTGTGTATTTCACACATGGTTGTTAGAAATTATCTCTTAGAAAATCAGTGAGTCTAATAGAATTCACTGACAGATGTTGTCCTAATCAAAAATTCTTGGGTTTCCTCTCACAAGTCAGTTATTATGATTGTGATCAACCATGCCCTAATGTGTGCTAGTGTGACCGAAAAAGTAGTTTTCCCAAATGACCTTATTAATGCAGGAAAGTAAACTGTAAAATGGTATTAGGGCTTATTTCAATAAATATATATTAAATTGTTTAAAGTGACCCACTTTAGCAAGAATTGTTTGTTACTGGTTGCTTTGAGATCAGAAGGGAGAAAAGATGGATGACCTGCCACGGAGCCACCTGTAAGTGGAAGTGAGAAAGCAGGAAGTTTTTAGTTTATTTAAAATATCTGCCCAAAAAAAAGAAAAAGAAAAAAATCCTGTGTGAGAAGGAAGACTGTTAAATAAATAAGCAAATCATTTTAAGTGAAACAGAGAAAGGCAAAGTTTAAAAATAATGTTGGGACAATAGAAGATGTTCTAGCATGTTAAAATGGTTTCTCTGTGACCACCACCACCCTACTGTAAGGATCTGTAAGGCTCAGGAAGCTGATGGGATTCTCTTCCTGTTGCCTTCCCGCGTGGGTTTCTACTGGATCTGTGCTCTCTGTAATGCACAGTGCCCTTCAGTCAATAGAGGGGTCACACACCTCGTAGCTTTACTCACTTGCTTGCAAGGGAATCTGCAAGGTAAGCATGTAAGAATATAATTACCTTTGCTAATAAGGTCCTAGGAAGGGGACCACATGTGAATACCATGATAAGCTCCTGAAGTAGGCTAGAAGGAATGCTGGATGTTAATACTTCAGCAAAAGCAGAAGGTGATTATTTTTTATGCAATTAAAAGCAGAATGTTAATTACGGCTATGTTTGTCACAAGAGAGTAAATGTGTAAAATATTTGGACAAATTGATCAGGGCTAGCTCCTGAAAAGACAAATTAGCATGAGTGAACTGGGGCCATCAAGTATCAATCACTGTCTTAACATGAAATAGCAAAGATAGGCCCTAGGCTACTTGGAAGGAGTTAGGTTTATATCCTTTAAAATAATAATTTATATATATATATATAGTATATATTTTACATATACATAATTATATATGTATAATAAATTATACATAAAATATAATGATCTGTTATATAGACTTTTAAGGTGGGAATATAATTACTGTTTCTAGCTTTGTTATATGAAATTTAAAAGTTTTAGATCATTCATTTATCCATAGCAAATTATTCAATTATCTAATATTTACTTGGAATTAGGATATTGTATGAAATCATTAGCCTCTTACAGTGTGGAGTCTAGAGGGAGACAAGAAGAAGTATATCCTCAATTAAGAGATATTCACTGCCAATAAATTGCAACTAATAATACCTTTACTTTTCTCAGTGACATGGCTCATGAGGAAGAGAAAATGTGTGTAAGTTTCAGATAAAGAGAGAGAGAAAAAGAGACACAGAAGAGATTAACTTGTCCATTTTTTAAATTTTATTAGATTATACTAGCATCAGTCATCATTAAACAAGTTAACTCCAATAAACGGAATTCTCCCTACTACATGGTGGCTGATTTAACTTAGAGAAAGTAAGGGGAGTGGGATTAGAAGAGGAAGGTGGTATGGTTTGGCTGTGTTCCCACCTAATTCTCATCTTGAATTTTAATCCCCATAATCCTCACATGTCATGGGAAGAATGTGGTGGGAGGTAATTGAATTATGGGGCAGTTTCCCCTATGGTGTTCTCGTCAATGAGTTCTCGAGATCCGATGTTTGTATAAGTGTCTGGCATTTCCCCTGCTGACACTCATTCTCTCTCCTGCCGCCCTGTGAAAAGGTGTCTTCCACAGTGATTGTAAGTTTCCTGAGGCCTCCCCAGCCATGCGGAACTGTGAGTCAATTAAACCTCTTTTCTTTATAAATTACCCTGTCTCGGGTATTTTCTTATAACAATGTGAGAATTGACTCATACAGAAGGCAATTGTATAAATAACTTAGTTGAAAAAAGAAATACGAGGGAGGATTTACAGAATTAAATGTAGTCTGCGAGGATTCATTTCAACGTCATCTTAGGCCAGTTTTTTGGAAACAGACTGAACTGACAATTTGCAGGCAGGAGGCTTATTGGTGTGTAACTGAGAAATGGTACCTATAAGTAGTTAAGGAAAGAAGAACTGGGTGAAGGGAGAATTTGAACTGCAGTCCAGTTCCCATAGAGGCCTCAGCCAATCACGCATGGGCCTGTGGGGCTACCATACTCCTTTAGAGTTGTAGTGAGTTGAAATGAATGACCCAAACATTGCCCCGGCTCCCTTAACCAGTTGTTGGATCTGGGCTGCCCTTGGGAAAATGGCATTATATTGAGTGAGAGAGCTTTTATCAGATAAAAGCCATTTCAGGGAGCGACTCATCTTTGAGTGATCAATAGCCACTAGGGAAATAAATGTCAGGGATAAAGAAGGAGGTGTCTGGCCTGACTGTGTGACCGTACTATCCATTACAAACATCTTGATGAGTCCCATTCGCTAGTTTATCCCCAGGATTTGCCTCTGTAGAGAGATTATTCATCAGCTTTCAAGGCAAATACACAGGCAAAATAGTCCACCTTAAGGGGACTGTGTAACAGATGTTTATTATATTATATGTATAATTCATTATTCTTATATAATAATGTATGTATGATATATATTTATACTATATATAAAACAATTTTAAAGGATATAAGCCTGACCCTTTTCACTAACTATCTCCTCCACCCAGACTCTCAAAATTCAACTAAGTAACTCAAGTTTAGAGTTAGTGATCAAAAAGCATTTGGAGGCAGTTTAGAAGATGAATTGCAAGGGAAAAGGGGTGGAGGCTCTGAATTAAAAAGAATATTGGTCACAGAAAACAGAATAGTGAAGTCAACATCCACAAAGTTAGTGTGCCAGAGGGGATTGAAGGGAGACACCTGCTTGCATTTTTTTCCCTAGACCTACTTTCAGAGGTGTAGCAGACAAATTACAGAAGATAGAATTAAAATTGATTCCACCCATGGGGTCTGCCACTATTCCACCTAAATAATACAGAACAGCCAGGAGCATGCATAATGAGAATTCATAATTTCACAGCTTAAATAAAAGCTATAAAAGTCATCAGAATGTTAAACCTGCAAGCAGAGAGAGAGAAATGTGTTTTTTATTTTTATTTTTTAAACTCCTTGGTGCAACTCCAAGAAAGAAAGCAAAAATTTCTTAGAGGCCAAGAAATAGAAGCACAAAGGAGGCCTGTGGGGAAGGTAGCATTTTACAAAGAAATATCAAATACTTTTTAAAAATGAGATATCACCTGAAATATTCCCTAGGAATAAAATTAACTGATAACCTCTAATTAAATAAGATATTGATATTTTAATTTATAAGTGCATATGAATGGCTGTGAAATGTATTTATTAGAATGTGTTTCAGTTGTGCAATCATTGTAAACTGCTCTGTGCCATAAAATTACATAATTAGACACACCAGAACTTATATTTAATACCAACATTTAAGTCTTCTTGCAAATGGTGTTGTGTGGGAGTTACTGCATCTTATAAACTTGCCGTGGCAGAGAAAATTCCAAAGAATGTTTAGTGGGGGGGAAATGTATTGTAGATTTCATATGATAAAGTAGTGAATGTGAACTGGCTCTGGCATCTGGATACCTGGTTCAAACACTAACTCTACTACTTACAAGTTGAGTTCAAACAAGTTATTTGAACTCTGGACTCAGTTTCCAAATCTGTAAAATGGGGTATTATTTGTAATTACCTCACAGGACACCAATTAATGTTTAGAGCTTATTTTAGCATCTTTCATATTTTAATTATGTCATAAATGACAACTATTGTTGTTATTAATATTAATTGCTATAGTGAGCAGAAATATGTCTTTAGAATAGAAATATATTGGGACAATAGTAAGCGTGGATGTGGAGAATATAATGAGTGAGGATTTAATGAGTAGAATCAATTATGTTTAGTAAAACTGAGTTACCTGAAATGTAAGAAAGCTAAAAGACTTGATGTATTTCTTCTTAATAAATTAGTTTTTATTATTATTTTGAGAAACTCCTTGGTAATCTACATTCAGTATGAGAAGCTCCTTAGTAATATACATTCAGTAGTTTGATCAGGTCGTGTGTTGGGACCCCTAATGTTTCTTCACATTTGATGATAATAAGAACAAGCATTTATTAATTTTCTCACTGTTTATCTGATACTGCTCTAAGCACTTAATATGCATAGACCAAATTAACCTTCCCTGAAACCTTTATCAGGTACATGTGAGTCTCATCTCACGGGGAAGAAAATATGATAAGAGAGTTTGTAGTAACTTCCACGTTGTTAAATCACAGAGTCAAGACACAATCCCAGGCACTCTGGCTTCAGAGCTTGGGACCTTAAACAGTATACTATATTGTAGTATATCTGCTTATATGTGTCCACTGCGCAAACATGGTTAAAAACATTGGTAAGTAAACCTGTTATTTATTGTCAATTCAAAAGAAAAAAAGTTTTCTGATTTCAGTGGCTCACGATTTCTATTATAGTCTGTCCCTATTTACACTGTTAGACTTTACAACCTCACTTCCTGGTAATTCACAAACAGTGGTAATTACTATTACACTATGACTATTTACAACCTCACTTCTTGGTAATTCACAAACAGTGAAAATGAAACAGGGGTTTTAGGTTTTCTCCACTCAGTCCATCTCCTTTATGGCTTTACCTGGCTAACAGCAAGAGTGGGAGCTGCGGTTATGTACATCCACAGCATCTAACAATGGTGAGTGGCTTACCACATGCTTATGGGAATCAACTGGTGAGAAATAAGGGTGCCATAGTCAAAATAGCCTAATACACCAACTATCAACACATGATATTGGCAGCCCCAGGGGGATTACAGTAGGATTCAACCAAAAGGATTGACTTTATTTATCTTATAGTCACACATATTTGAGGTAATTTGGAAACCTACTTTCAGACGTTAGATGTTTTCTCTAACACTAAACAGCAATTATTTCTTTAAGATCATATATTAGTTTGCTAGGGCTTCCATAATGAAATACCACCAACTGGGTAGCTTAAACAGCAGAATTTTTTTTCTGACAATTTTGGAGGTTAAAAGTCCAAGATCAAAGTGTTAGCAGGATTGGTTTCTTCTCTCCTTGACTGGTAGATGACTATCTTCTCCCTGTGTCTTCACATGGTCTTCTCTCTGTATATGTCTGTGTGCAAATTTTCTTTTCTTATGAAAACACCAGTCATATTAGATTAGGGTCCAGTGACTTCATTTTAACTTAATTATCTCTTTAATGACTCTGTCTCCTCTATAGTTGAATTCTGAAGTACTAGAGGTTAGGACTTCAATATATAAACTTTTTCGGAGGACACAATTCTGTCCATGACACAATATCAGTGGAATAAAAATCATTCTACTCTACCATATTAGAACAATATTTTGGGCCTGGCTCATGGCCCTGTACTCCCAGTACTGTGGGAAGCCAAGGCAGGAGGATCACCTGAGGTCAGGAGTTTGAGACCAACCTGGCCAATGTGATGAAACCCCATCTCTACTAAAAATACAAAAATTAGCCAGGCATGGTGGCGCATGCCTGTAATCCCAGCTACTCAGGAGGCTGAGGCAGGAGAATTGCTTGAACCCGGGAGGCAGAGGTTGCCGTGAGCCAAGTCGCACCACTGCACTCCAGCCTCGGCGACTGAGTAAGACGCTGTCTCGGAAAAAAAAAAGAAAAAAAAAGAACAATATTTTTCCACTGTCACTCAAACTTACATATTATTCTAGTCCAACAGAAGCTTTAAGTTAAAAAAGATAATTTTAAACTTTGCTCAACATGGTCTACTAGTAAGCTGGCTGCATGAAAGTGAGCTGGAATTTCTTCCCCACATAGTCTTTTGTTCTTTTGATGGGAGATGGCAAAAAGGAAAGCTTTGCAAAGTCACACCTCATTTTGCATACTTACTAGAATAAAAGAAGAATGTTCAGAATACGCACAGATGAATAGAATGTCTGACCTTAATGTCATTTTTATTAGAATGTACCAAGCCTTCCGTTTTTCAACTAGCAGTAGCTATGGTTACACTTCTCATATTTTGTGGAAACCATTGGTTAGAGCAGTTGTGTGCCCAAATATTCTTCATCTTAATGATGTGAAAAACAAATTACTAGACACTAAATTACTAAACATTTTATATATTAAGGTTCTCAAAATTTTACAAATTAACTGAAGCTAAAAATTAAAGCAAAACAGTGACAAAACACTCAAAATGTAATTTCAAAGTTAGCAATTTTTTATTAACTATATAATTATGGAAGAAACATGCATCTTTATGTATCTGAAATGTTGATGTACATTATTTTAGTTCAGTATTACTTTATTTCATCTCCCAAATGTTACTGAGCAGTAAAGAACAGATTAATTTCCATGTTCTTCCCTATGGCAGCATATAAAATATTATTTAAATAATTATATATGGAGTAAGTCTGAACCTAGGTTAGAACTCTAGTGTGTATAGTGGAAAACTTGATAGGCTTAAGAAAGACTTAAAATCTTGTTTAATAGAAACTCCAGATATAAATATAAGAAGACAAGACTGCATAATGATCCTCCATGAACCCATTATAGCCTCAAGAGTTACTAAATAATGACAAATCCTTTTCTTTTTGATCCATAACTCCACTCACACCCCTTTTCACTTGATTATTTAAAAGTGAGAGCCTGAGCAACATAGCGAGATACCATTTCTACAAAAAATTAAAAATAAAAGCTAACCAGGCATGGTGGTTTGCACCTGTGTTCCTAGCTACTGAGGAAGCTAAGGCAAGGGGAGCACTTGAGCACGAGAGTTCAAGGCTACGGTGAGTTATGATTGTGTCACTGCACTCCAGCCTGGGTGACAGAGCGAGACCCCCATCTCTTAAAAAACAAACAAACAAAAAAAAAGAAATGAGTTCCAGACATCAAAAAATTTAGAAATAAATATTTGAGTGTGTAACTGTAAAATATAATGGTTCTTAATAAGTACAACACAGTAGGCTAGGTATGGTGACTCATGCCTGTAATCCCAACACTTTGGGAGGCTGAGGTGGGTGGATCACTTGAGGTCAGGAGTTTGAGACCAGCCTGGCCAACATGGCGAAACCCCATCTCTACTAAAAATACAAAAATTAGCTGGGTGTGGTGGCGCATGCCTGTAATCCCAGTTACTTGGGAGGCTGAGGCAGGAGAATCACTTGAACCCCTGAGGTGGAGGTTGCAGTGAGACGAGATCACACCATTCAACTCCAGCCTGGGCAACAGAGTAAGATATATATATATCACAATAGTATTCACATGCTACTTCAATTAATTTCTTTTTTAACTAAAGGTCTAGTCACTTCACATTTCCCAGGTTATCATATATATAGTTATATATTTATGTATAATAAATACATGACATACATTTGCCATTATATAAGTATATGATATATTCAATATATTCAACATGCATTCAAAAATATTTGAAAATTCAAATGAAGTCTATATATTCCCACTGGTTGAAATGTTGCTTGTCTTTTTTTCACTTGCTAGTTACACTACCCTTTTCCTTTCTCTCTGTTTTTCCTGTCATTTTGTTGTTGTTTTTGAGGAAACTAAGTCATCAGTCCTAGAAAGCTCTCAACACAGAAACTGCTTTTCGCTGATTGTCAGTAATGACAGAAAAACAATTGCCTAAGTTGTCTGTTGCTAAGAATATTTTTTTCAGAATAAGAACAGATGAAGGAAGGAGGCAGAGGAAGTATTCTCTGATGTCCAAAGTTTGTGTGGAACACAGGAAAGAAGGCCAGACCAGAGATTAAATCCTGACTCTGAGAAAGACTGGCTTGGTATGAGGCAAATTTTTATTTTTCTGGGTGTCAGTGTCCAGGTATATAAAATCACATATAAGTACATCATAGTTAAATTACTGAAAACCAAATATATTTTTTAAGTTGTGAAGGAAGCTAGAGAATAAAAGACATGTTTTTTAACAGGATAACAATAAGAGTGATAGCTGATGTCACAATGAATACCTAAAACAAGTTATCTTGAAAGAAGAGTGGAGATGAAATGCTTAGTGATGTTAAAAGCTTATGTGAAATATTAAAAGGAATAACCTGTGATAGAGAAAAAAACAAACAAAAAGAAATTATATGGTTTAAAGCTTTGGTCTGGAGCAACTGAACCAAGGTCAAATCTCAGCTTCACCATTTTGTTTCTATACAGCTTGTGGTAGTTACATTGGCTGATTCTTAATTTTCCTTATCTTTCAAATGGTTATAATAATGTCTACCTCATGGAGATGTTGTAAAGATGAAAAGATAGAAATCAGTAAGTTGCTTAATAAGTGTCATAGCTATCACAAATTGACAAACGTGATTAGGGGGAAGAGACTATGCTAAGGAAATATAAATAAAATGACCCTGAATTTTTCCTTTCTTTCATGTTTATGTATGTGTATGTGAGAGGCTGAAGTGACTATCATCACAGTAAACCCAATATTTGAAATAATTCATTTGAATAATTTATTTTCTTTACAATTATTTTCTAGCTGAGTTAGAAGGTTTTTGGGTTTTTTTATTTTGGTTTTTTGTTTGTTTGTGTGAGATGGAGTTTCACTCTCGTCAACCAGGCTGGAGTGCAATGGCACGATTTCGACTCACTGCAACCTCCACTTCCAGGTTCAAGTGATTCTCTTGTCTCAGCCTCCAGAGTAGCTGGGTTTGCAGGCGCCTGCCACCATGGCTGGCTAATTTTCATATTTTTAGTAGAGACGGGGTTTCACCATGTTGTCCAGGCATGTCTCAAACTCCTAACCTCAGTTGATCCGCCTGCCTCGGCTTCCCAAAGTGCTGGGATTACAGGCGTGAGCCACCGTGCTGAGCCTGTTTTTGTTGTTGTTGTTGTTGTTTTTGTTGTTGTTGTTGTTTTTAATAAGTAAGGAAGACATAGTCAGAAGGATATGAGAAGGGATATACAGGGGCTCAAACTTTATTTCCCTGGCTGAGGGTACATTATTGTTCCTTGTATTATCCTCCATGCCTGTCTTTATGTCTAAAAGCTTTATAATAATTTCCAAAGTTATAATTTAATTATGGTTAGCTAGCACTAAGAAATGACAAGTCTTCAGCAAATCTGTGGGATAATTTAGTTTCAAGTTTCAGCTAATGACGTATGGGGTGTGCAGAATGTGTTAATGATATGTTATATTACAGCTGTCGATTACAAACAACTTTACTTCCTGTTTCTCTGCTCTTTATCTGTTTAATATCCTCTTTCTCATATACCGAAACACTTCTCTTCCTTTAAGGATATTAAGTCACCTTTGCAGTTATTAATATTATATTGGTTGAAATAATTTAGGGAATGAGGTCAACAATGTACAGACTAGATAATGTGGCTTCTGGACTGCAGCAACATTGGCTGCAGTTAGCCAGGAAAAATTAGTTAGATTATTGGAAGCTGTTTTTATTTTTTTCATTAAATTTTAAATGCATTCTGCTTAGTCAAGCCTACACGGAAAGGGTTTTAATTGATAGTTTTCAGTGCTCAATCTGTTATTCTAATGAATGATATATAAACATGTTTGTTTATATATTGTTATCTTACTTCAATGATTTTTTCATAATTATTAAAGCAAGCTCTGATATGAATTAATGAAGGTATGTCGATTTTAGCAAAAGACAAGGATGCTCCCAGTTTTTTTTTTTTTTAATTTTTTAAATTAACCTTTAAATGTATCACATTTTTAGGGATCATAGTTCAGGCTTACTCTAGCTGGCATTGTTCTCTCTAGATACGTGTTTATCTATTTGGAGGAACTGTTGTGCTGTAGAGTGTTTCGGAGAGAAATTTTTATAAGAAATAATGTTTATTTAGAATAAATAATTTGATATTTTCATAGAGCATTTATTTATTTTCCACTTAGAAAATAAGGTTCTTCGGTAGTAGAACTTAGTTTTTGGTTTGGGTCTCATTCATATAACCCATGTATATAGAATGATGTCAAATATAAGTCACCTCCAGAGCAGATGTGAATTAAGGATCACACCAGCTGTACATTCTTCTGTCAGACCACAGTGGTTGGTTCAAAGATAGGTACATTACCTACGTTAAGCCAATCAGAATGAACAAGTTGGATGTGGAGCAGTGAGAATGCAGTTCTGGAGCAGCAAAGATCTGCTTGTGACAAAGAGAAGAGAGCCTTATTAATAATAAAACAAAAAATGGGGGAAAGATGATGGGAGAGAGGGAGGACAACTGAGTTATTTTGATAAAGCCCCTGATTGACCACATCAGAAGTTAGCATATCCCTTGGTCCTGAAATCAAGTTTGGTTTTAGTTTTCTGGATTCACCAATAAATGAGTCCTAATTACTACAATTTCATTGATAATGTTTAAACTGAAAGTGTTATAAAAATAAATTACTACAATATTAAAAAGAATTCTGGATGTTTATTATCTTTGTGAAACTAGCTTTTTGATACCATATAGTTTTTGAACTCAATATTTTAGTTTTTATCTGATGTTTGAGGTAGCCCAAAGAACAGCAACTACATTCTTGCCACATATTGACAGGCATGCAGCCAAACTTAAAAAAAATATAGTCTAATTAATCCCCAAGTACCTACCCTGTTTGAGCCTCTTTGCTCCTCAGCCTCCATGTATATCCCATGAAAATATTTAATCTTATGGATTTATGAGTTTGTTTAGTTAACTAGATAGTTCCAATATTATGCTCAACATTTTATAAGTCACCAGAGTTTAGAAATGCCATATTCCCGGTATTAGGCATATACTGAATAGTCTTTTGTGTTATAGACAATTTCCTTTTTCAGTCCCCAAGGGGGCATCAGGGTCAAACTCAATGACACTCTTATTCTCAGGTTGCTGGCAGAAGAACTAATTCCGTGACAACAGCTCTCTCTCTATCTCTGACCTCCAAACTCCTGAATTTCTGATGAATGGCACCCTAGGAAAGGAGGCTTGACATGTTTGCTTGCTTGTTTGAAATCAATCGAGAAAGTAAAAAGTACTTTAGAGATGCATGGGGTTCTCACATGGATTTATTGCAGAAAAATATATTTGTTTTCTAATACATAATTTACTTCCTTTTTTTAGGCAGAGAGATCCATTTGTGTTTCAAGAGGTATAAGCAAGAGTGATGATTGAGAGCTTAATATAGACATAATCTCTAGCTCTCGATGATTAGTTCTCCATGGATTTTTGCCATGGATTAATACACAGCTGCAAAATTTGTGCAGTAATCCTCAGCTATGCAATTTGGTGGCAGGCTTTATTTTAGAGCCATTGTCCCTACAAATAATTAGAACACAACATGTATCAGTGCTTAGTTTATGTCTTCATACTGATAGATAAACTGATAGATAAAGGGAAGGCAATAGCCTAAAACTACAAGGAAGTCAACACAGAGATAAAATCTGACAGTAAGATACATTATGTGTGAGTGAATTGGGTTACTATTCAGTAAGAGCAGGGTGGCTTCAGGGCAGTGATGGCATGTGAGTTGTACCTCAAATAGTGGCTTGGGTTGTATGAGAACTATGCATTTCTAATAGGAGTAGAGGTGGCAGAACAATGTAGGCAAGGCATGTGTGTGAGCAGGAGATAAAGCCTGGTGGAACACAGTGGTCACACTTGGAAGAAATGAGACATAATGGTTGAAGTGAATCCTGAGCACACGGTTGAGGAGGGTGTGTACCGACAGTCAAAGGGTTTCAGAATTTATCCTGTGAACATTACGTGTTCTTACTGTTTTTAGGTATCTGCAGGTAGCTAATGAGAAAAAAAAATCAGGTTAGCATGCATGTTTTGGCTTCTGGAAAACCAAATTAGGGAACATTTGGGAAAGCTCTTTTCATCATAATAACTGGTTCAAAACAACAAAATGGAGTGGAAAGTAGTCAATGTACCATTCTCTTTGAATGTGCGGAAATGACAGGATTAAATTCAATTAGTTTTGAAATCATCTGCTATGACTAGAGGAAGGCAGCATAGTTATCTCACCTTAATTAGTAGTAAAATGGAAGACAAAGTTATAGCAACATGGCTTTGGGGAGATACCTGGAACAAGTAAGATAATATTAACATGGCATTGTTGAGATGCCTTAGGTTATGGGAAATCATAGCTTCAAATACTAACTCACAGCATAGAGAGGCCAAGAAATAGCTACAGTAAATAAATGAATATGCCACTCAGCAGACAGAAAGAAGGGAAATGAAAGTTCTCTTTAAGACACATAATAATAATCAAGGTTCCAAAACTACTAGGCTTAGTATATAGTTATCACCCAGACTGGAACCACTGTACGTCTGAGAAATGAAGAGATATTGTCAGTCAAGAAAAAAGCAGCACTGTTGGGAAGGGAGAGTGAAGAGTGTTCTAGACTCAAGTGCAACTTGAGAGAAAGTATAAAATTGATAGATACTGTTTGGATAGAAAGATTAAGGAAAGAACAGGCAGAAGATGGCTTAACAGTTGAGACAGGTTTATTGAGAGTAAATCTGAGAAGGGCTTTTGGCCAGCAGGGTCAGGAGCAAAATTCTCTTACTGCCTGAGGCTTTTTTAAAGGGCCTGGTGGAGAAGTGTGCTTTGAAGCAAAATTTTATTAGTAAGGGGTTGGGAAAGTGCTGGCTGGTTTGTTATGGTTAGCGCCATTATGCTCTGTTGAAGCTATGGGCAGGGCTGACATTTGCAGTTTTGGCCAGGTGGCTTAAGATGGTGGGGTGTTACAAAGATGACGGTACTCTTGTCCTACCAATCTGGACTCTGTGGTTAGATAAGGAGATGGGCCAGCGTGCTTTTATGGGTACTTCCTGCTGAAAGGGGGCTATGAGATTGTTGGTTCCGGATTGACTGGAGGAGTTTTCAGGTGTTCCTCCACCGTTTTCAGGTGTTCCTGGGTGGCGGCTTGTGAGATGGCTGTGATCCTGTTGGTAAGGAACTTTTGGGAGAGGGTTACTAAACATGGTAAAACAATAATTCCAGGCCGATTATTATTAGAAGGCCTATGAAGGGGAGAATTCGGGTTAATAATTTACCATTTAACCAGGAACTAATTTGGTTTTTTTGTTGCTCCCTAATTCTTTGAGTTTTTTTCATTCAGTTTTGAGGCTGCATCCCTTATCAAGCCTGACTGGGTGAGATAAAAGCAGCATTCTTCCCCTAGAGAGAAGCAGAGACCTCCCTTCTCTGCTGTAAGGAGGCCGAGTCTTCTCTGGTTTTGGAGGACTACTCTAGTTGGGGAGTCTAGCTGGTCTTGAATTTTTACAAAGCCTTTGGCTATATTTTCCAGGGATTCTTGTAGGTCTGTGGAGAGAGCCTCAAAATATGAGAGTGAAATGTCTCATTCCCCAGCTCCTAAGCTGATGCCCAGCACAGCCAATAAGGGAATGATTTAGATTGCCCTTTTCTGTTTGACATGTTGAACGGAAGGCACTGGCAAGGATTGGTTAGGGGGAGGTATTCTAATGGCTAGAGAAAGGTAGGCCAGAGTAGAGGTGCCTGTCCGATTAGTTGGGAGGCAGAGGTATGTGTTGGTGCCACACAAGAAAAACAAGCCTGCTTTGGAAATGCAGGTAGAGATATGAAGGGCAAAAGGTGGATTAAGGGACTGTTTTTTTGTGGTGGGTTTCTGTCTCCAAACAGACAGTGGAGATGCAAGGGAGGCTTCACTGATTGTGGAGATGTATTAGGAGTTGACCTTTGTACATTTAATGCAATATGAAGTGGCACCAGTTATGGATAGCCACGGATAGAGATGAGTGTTGGGGATAGAGCAATTAAAAGATGCAGCTGTGACTATAGGGGGGTGGGGGAGCTGTAAAGCGGACTCGTTGGAGGAACAACCCATTGGCCTCTGGTGAAACTTGATATTCAGCCTGGTTAGTTTGATGATCTGTAGGATGCTGGATAGAAATGGTTTTGTTACATTCTCCTGGGATGAGGGAACCTACGGGGGATGTACCTGCATGGCTGAAAAACAGAGTAGAACCTGTTGAAGGAGGGGGGCATGAAGAGCAATGGGTTTTTCCATAGAGGGGTCAGAGGAGGCATATCTTGTTAGGGGGTTATAATCTGCTTGGAACAGTTTGTTGGCTTGGTTAGCAAATTAGTTAGTGTAGTTGCCAAGTAGAGTGTCTGCCCTTTCAAAGAAGGAAGACTCCTTTTGGAGTTTGTAAATTAGAAATGTATTTTCAGTTAACACTGTAGGGAGAGGTGCTGGTAGGGCGGTATATGCTGACAAGGAGAGTGATAGGCACATTCAACAATTATGAGCATAAGAGGAATTAGCTTGCCGCAGAAGGTACTGAGTGAGATTTAAAGAGCGTTCCAGACGGTTAATGTTGAGTAGTGACTTGATGGGGGCCGAGGATTCCTTTGTAGTGAGGAAAAGTAAACTTAGGTAAGAAGGAACAGCAGGCCTAAGGAAAAGAAAGTTATTTGGGTGGGGGAGAAATCCTGAAAGGCATCTTGAAGCCGCAAGTCCCACAGAAGGTTAAGGATTTGATTAGGGGAAACTAGAGGCTCCATGTGAGGGTACCAGGTAAGATCTGAGCTAAGGAGTGTGAGGAAGAGGCAAAAATTGTGGGGAGAGAGACAGAGAGAGTTGATAGGCTTTTAATAGAGAGGTTTAGGTGGAAATTTCTTCTTTGGGAATCCTGGTTAGGCAGATGGATGTAGGCCCTGTGGAAACACAGGAAAAGGTTGGGAGGGGTTTACTTTGTGTTGGTGGGGGGCTGGATGAGGGAGGATTGGTTTTTTTGAGGGATGAAAGGTGGAACCAATTAGCAATTTTGGGAGAGCATTTTTTAGAATGCCATTTGTCGTTTTTACCTTCCCAGAAGATTGAAGTAGATAAGGGATATGGAACTTCCAGGTAGTATGAAGGGCTTATAAGATTTGGAGTGATTTGGGCAGTGAATTTGGGATTATTATTAGACAGCCTCTGATTTAGGAGTAGTAGGGCTGCTAGGGAGTTTATTTGGTTTTGTGCATGCTCCACTTGGGCTGCTAACTCCGTTAGTTTCTCCTTTCGTTGAGCAGACAAGAGAAGTGAAAAAGCTAGACTTGTAGAACTAAGGCCTATTGCAGAGGAAATTCCCAGAGCAGGGAGGATGGGAATTAATTGGACCACCCTTTCTGTTTCCACATGTGCGTCTAGAGGGAGGGGAAATTTTTGATCCTTTGTGGCGACAGACAGGGAGGCATATAAGGGTGGTGTTTGCATAGGAGTTTCCTGAATGTCCCTCATGCCAACAACAGAGATGGAGGAATGGGTTAAAGGACCTTGGTATTTAGTTAATACAGATGAGCTTGCCCCAGTATTTAAAGGAAAGAAACAGTTTTACCAGATATCGTCCCGATCATCCTGGGCTCCGTGGACTCACTGGGTGTGGGGGCAAAGGATCCCAGCCTTTTCAGTTGTTTGTTGACAGTGCCAGCAGAGAAGAGATTTTATTATGTGGCAGTTAAGGGGCTACTTTTTGGGCCGCACCTGAACAGGGAGGGTGTACCTGTTGGGGGCAGTCCATTTTCCAGTGTTCCCATTGACCACATGTCAGGCATGGCTTAGTGGGGCAGGGGTGGGGATGGGGGGTGGGGAAGGCTTGGGCACATCTTTGCCCAGTGTCCAGGATTGCCACAACAGAAGCCAACTCTTGGGGTATTGGGAGGATTCCCTTTTGAGTGTCCAGGGGGGTTTTGAACAGCAGAGGCAAGCATTTGGTGTTTTAAGTGAAGATGCTTTTTAAATTTTGTTTTCCTTTTTTTTTTATTGTAGAAGACATGAAAGGCGGCACTCAGGGGTTTCCACTGAGGAGTTTGGGGGCCCTTTTTTAGGCTTTGGAGTTTCCTTTGAATACTGGGGGCAGATTGGGAGATGAACTGGAGATGGAGGAAGGTTTGACCTTCCCTAGATTCTGGGTTTAGGTTAGTATAGTTTAGCATAGCCTCTGTGAGGTGAGGGAAAAGAAAAAAAGAGGACAGGGTTTTTAAATAATTTATGGTTGCTCCCTCTCGGAGAGGGAGAATAGCAAGAGCAGTCTCTGGACAGTTAAGCCAGGGGGAAGGAAGGAGGGAAGGAAGGTTGAGCGGGTGGGGCTGACAGGGAAAGAGACCCAGGCTGTATGGGAGCAGGTTGGGGTACATGCCGGGGTAGGTTGAGGACTGAGAGGTGTGAGCGAATGTAAAAGTAGGCTTGAAGATAGGGGACTTTTTGCCTTTTGCCGTTCCAGTTGAGGAAATTTTCTAGGTTCCTGAGAACTTGGAAATTGAAAGCGCCGTTCTCAGACCAAAGGCCAGTGTTATTTAATTTGTACTGGGGCCAAGCTGTATTGCAGTAGACAAGTAAGGGTTAGGCTTTGATAATCGAGATGAGAGGAGGGAGGAATTTGAGATTGCTTGGACCCCATTGAGAACTGGCAAGGAAAGGCCGGAGGTGTCTGCGGTTAGACTAGGCATCCCCAGATAAAGGGCAGAGACCAGAGATTTTCTCCCAGAGAAGAGGGAGATTGCAGGGAGACGTCAGGTGTCCCTGAACGTTCACCTCCTAAGGTCCCTGATGGTTCTTCGGGGACCGGGACTGCAGACCTGACTTTCCTGGGTACCACAGGAAGGACAGGTGGGGGGCAAATTTTACCAGTTTTTCGAATTAATGTCCGGTGTTGGATGCTTTAGAGGGAACCGACAAAGGACCTCTCAGACTTGAGCCACGGGGGAGAAATAGAAAGCGAAGGCCGGGCATGGTGGCTCACGCCTGTAATCCCAGCACTTTAGGAGGCCGAGGTGGGCGGATCACGAGGTCAGGAGATAGAGACCACGGTGAAACCCCGTCTCTACTAAAAACACAAAAAATTAGCCGGGCGTGGTGGCGGGCGCCTGTAGTCCCAGCTACTCAGGAGGCTGAGGCAGGAGAATGGTGTGAACCCGGGAGGCGGAACTTGCAGTGAGCCTAGATCGCGCCACTGCACTCCAACCTGGGGGACACAGCGAGACTCCGTCTCAAAAAAAAAAAAAAAAAAAAAAAAAGAAAGCGAATTACCCAGATTGGGTGGTTGGTGGCAAAATTCTGGGTCCGGGGATTTTGAGAACCCATCGGGGAGTATCCCTGGCCAGAACCTTGCAGTCCTCTCCGGTCAGTTAGTTAACACACGCAATTCGCTTACGGAAAAGAGAGGAAGGGTTGAAGGAGGGAACAGGAAGCCAGAGAACCCTCAGGATCCAGGAGTTAGCCCGAGACCAGCTGCCGCTGCCCATTGCTTCCTCGGTTGCAAGAGAGTTCCCTGCCCCAGCACCTATCCCAGGTTTTGACACAAATGTTGAGATAGAAAGATTAAGGAAAGAAGAGGCAAGAAGGCAGTTTAACAGTTTAACAATTAAAGACAGGTTTATTGAGAATAAACCTGAGAAGGGCTTTTGGCCAGCAGGGTCAGGATCAAACTTCTCTTACAGCCTGAGGCTTTTTGTTTGTTTGTTTTTGACGGAGTCTCCCTCTTGTCACCCAGGCTGGAGTGCAGTGGCACAATCTCGATTCACTGCAACCTCTGCCTCCCAGGTTCAAGTGATTCTCCTGCTTCGGCCCCCCGAGTAGCTGGGATTACAGGCGCTCACCACCACACCCGGCTAATTTTTGTATTTTTTAGTAGAGGCGGGGTTTCACCGTGTTGGCCAGGCTGGACTCGAACTCCTGACCTCCAGTGATCCACCAGCCTCGGCCTCCCAAAGTGCTGGGAGTACAGGTGTGAGCCACCGTGCCAGGCCTGCCTGAGGCTTTTTTAAAGGGCCAGGGAGGATAAGTGTGCTTTGAAGCAAGATTTTATTAGGAAGAGGTTGGAATAGTGCTGGCTGTTTTTTTATGCTCTGTTGAAGCTGTGGGCGGGGCTAACATTTGCGTTTTGGCCAGATGGCTTAAGATGGTGGAGTGTTATAAAGATGCCGGTACTCTTGTCCTATCAGATACTATAAACAAAAAATTACATTCTAAGCCCCCAGCTTAATGGACTTTTCCTCTCAGCTAAGAACATTCTAAAGCAAACCTGAAACACTAGTTCAGGCCATGATGAGAATGGATAGTTGGTCAGACTTGCCTCATTATACCTTCCTCTCTTTGTAAATTCAGGCACAACTGATCAGCATTAAGAGGGACCTAAAGACTGACAAAACAGCCTCCTTTTAGCAGTAAGATACCAATATAACATTTAACAGGCCCTGAAAGAAATCAAAGTATTTTACCCCAAAGTATATTTCTTTGCCATATTTTGAAATGACCCCATAAAGCTGCCCTTGTGGGGAACATATATATTCTGTAGAGAATCCCCTTTCCTTTTCAGGTGTTTTTCCTGATCCAGGAGAGAATTATCTGAGAGTCTGACACTCTTTTAAGTCTAAGAAGCATTCACAATGGATTCTCTCTGAAGCCTGCTACCTGGGGGGTTCATCTGCATAATAATAAAAATTTTGGTCTCCACAACATTTTATCTTAACCCAGACACTCCTGTCTGTGGATTCCAGGTCTTTAGATAAATTCTTTCAACCATCTACCAATCAGAAAATGTTTGAAACCACCCATGACTTGGAAGCCCCTGCTAAGAGTTGTCTTGTCTTTCTGGACCGAACCAATGTACATCTTACATGTATTGATTGACGTCTTGGTCTCCTTAAAATGACAGAAAACCAAACACCGCATGTTCTCACTTATAGGCGGGAATTGAACAATGAGATCACTTGGACACAGGGCAGGAACACCACACACAGTGGCCTGTTGCGGGGTAGGGGATGGGGGAGGGATAGCATTAGGAGAAATACCTAATGTAAATGATGATTTTATGGGTGCAGCAAACCAACGTGGCACATGTATACCTATGTATCAAACCTGCACGTTGTGCACATGTACCCTAGAACTTAAAGTATAATTTAAAAAAAAAAGTATGAAATCATGCTGGAATGCTGTAGCCTGAGCACCCTGGGCACATGTTGTCAGGACCTACTGAGACTGTTTCACGGGCTTGTGCTTAACCTGGGCAAAGTCAGCTTCTAAATTGACTGAAACTTGTCGCAGATACATTTGGATTTATGACACCATGGTGCATTTCAGAAACAGAAAGACATGCTGTTGTGTTTGTAGCGGAGCTAGAAGACTTGAGTCTGGAAAGAAGTAGCCAGATCCCATGGCTTGAAGGCTTTACAAGCCATGGTGATATGGACAGGAAGCAGGGAAGTGATGGGTAGAGAAAAGCAGGGTACCTGGCGAGGGCTCCACCCTCGGGCCTATGCCCATGGACCTAAGCGAGAACTGGCACTCGTGTTTTCATGCCCAGATGTTGTACTTTTCAAGACAACTCTGACCTACCACACCTACCATTCTGTGCCCATAAAAACCCGAGACCTTACCAGGCACAGACACAAGTGGTTGAATATCGAGAGGAGCAGAGGAACAGAGTGGCATAGAGCAGTGGAGAGCAGTGCGCTGGCACGGCAGAGAAGGAGGGAAGAAGCAACTGAACATTGGCTGAGAACAGCCAGATTCCAGGGGAAGAACACCTTCCCACTCCATTCCCGATCTCTGGTTCCCCATCCATGTCTCTGAGAGCCACCTCCACCACTCAATAAAACCTTGCACTCATCCTCCAAGCCCACCTGTATTCCGATTCTTCTGCTTCACTGGGCAAGAACCCAGGCTGTCACACTGGCCCCCTGTCCTTGCAATAAGGCAGAACATCTATTGAGCTGATTAACACCAGCCATCTGCAGATGGCAAAGCTGAAAGAGCACACTGTAACACACGCCCACTTGGGCTTCAGGAGTAGTCCTAGATACTGCTGTGAGGTCGGAGCCCAAAAGCTCTCCCCAGGGCCTCAGCACCTGCCCATCTTCATGCTTCCTCTAGGGGTTTAGGCAGTGGGGCACCTAAGGAGCAAGCCATATCCCTGTCACACACCCTGTGAGGGGGAAGGGAACTCTCCCGTTTCAATGGAAAGCATGGTCCCCAGTGATAGAAGGATACTTTCAGTGCTAATCACAAGAATGAATTGTCTTTCCGCATATCACAAAAAGATTATTAAAAATTATTGTATTGAGTAATTTGCCCTACCTAATTAAATTTTCTATTGTCCTTGCTTCGCTATGTTTAACCTGAAACTTAAGCCAAAATATACAGTTTATTGGAAAATCTTGATCCTAGGAGCATGTTTAAATTTTTAATTAAAACATTATTGACTGCCTGCTGTATGAAAAATTCTGTGCACGTTACTAAAGATACACAGATAAAAGATAATTTGACAAGGCGCAAATTCTAGAAAGTTACATCAGCTCACAAACAATTCTTCTAAAGAGTCAACTGAGTTAGTGGGGTGGAAAGGGAAGAAAGTAATCACAGTGTCAGAGACATGTGAACTAGAGCAACTCCATGTTGAATAGAAGCTGGGTAAAATGAGGCTGAGACCTACTGGGCTGCATTCCCAGATGGTTAAGGCATTCTGAGTCATAGGATAAGATAGGAGGTCAGCACAAGATACAAGTCATAAAGACCTCGCTGATAAAACAGGTTGCAGTAAAGAAGCCAGCTAAAACCCCCAAAACCAAGATGGCGATGAGAGTGACCTCTGGTCGTTCTCACTGCTACACTCTGACCAACGCCAGGACAGTTTCCAAATGCCGTGGCAATGTCAGGAAGTTACCCTATATGGTCTAAAAAGGAGAGGCATACATAATCCACCCCTTGTTTAGCATATCATCAAGAAATAACCATAAAAATGTGCAACCAGCAGCCCTCAGGGTTGCTCTGTCAATGGAGTAGCCATTCTTTTATTCCTTTACTTTCTTAATAAACTTGCTTTCAGTTTACAGACTCACCGTGAATTCTTTCTTGTGCAAGATCCAAGAACCCTCTCGGGGTCTGGATCTCGACCCCTTTCCTGTAACAACAGTGTTTAGAATTTTTGGAGTCTCAATTTTGAATACTGGTTTAATAGTGAAGAAAGGTCACTCTTAATTTCAATTAAGTTGACTATTTGATGGAAAGTCCTATATAAGCATTGACAATGAGCTCACAACCTGGGAAAAATTTAAGACTACAGGGAAAAATCACAGAGTTTGACGTAGTGGAAAAAACATGGACATTGAAATCAGTCAGAAATGGGTTGAACTATTTAGTAATGTGCCAGGCATTCTCAGACACAAGTGAATGAAGCACAGTTTTTGCTCTTGGGGACCTTACAGTCTACAGAAGGCTTGTCCAGCCTGTGGCCAGTGGGCCACATGTGGCCCAGGACTGCTTTGAATGCAACCCAACACAAATTTGTAAACTTTCTTAAAACATGATTAGTTTTTCTGTGATTTTTAAATTTTTTTTAGTTTTTATTATTATTATTATTATTATTTTGGATGGAGTCTTGCTCTGTCACCCAGGCTGGAGTGCAGGGGCGCCATCTCGGCTCACCGCAACCTCCACCTCCCAGGTACAAGTGATTCTCCTGCCTCAGCCTCCTGAGTAGCAGGGACTACAGGTGCGCACCACCACACCTAATTTTTTGTATTTTTAGTAGAGAAGGGGTTTCACCTTATTAGCAAGGATGGTCTTGAAACACTGACCTCATAATCCGCCCACCTCAGACTCCCAAAGTGCTGGGATTACAGGCATGAGCCACTGCACCCAGCCCTCTGTGGTTTTTTTTAAAGCTCATCAGCTATTATTAGTGTTAATGTATTTTATGTGTGGTCCAAGACAAGTCTTCTTCATCCAGGGTGGCCCAGGGAAACCAAAAGATAAAACACCACTGGTGTAGGGAGTGATTGTGACAATAAATAAGTAATTATAGTATCAGGTGGAAATAAGATTTATAAAGAAAAAAAAAACAATAGTGTTAGGGAATAAAGAGTATTGGGTATGTTTTAAATCATATGTCAGGGAAGGGACCTTGACAGAGGTGGCATTTCAACAAAGCCCTTGAATAAGTAAGGGAGCACTGCAGGTATTTGGTAGGAGACTTGCCTGGGCAGAGGGAAGAGTCCTTGCCTGGGCAGCACTCAACATTATGTGTTGAATAAAGTTAATCTAAAATAACGCCAACTAGATGCATTAGCATTATCTACATGCTTAGAAAACTGCTTTCATCCTGGAGTAAAAATGCCCCGAAGAATAAAACACTATACATTAAAGGCAAAGAAGATCTTAAAAAGAACTTAGTCCAACCACCTCAATTTGCCACTGAGAAAACTAGGTTATGAAAAACAAAACTATTGGCAGAACTGGGCTGGAACTAGAAATTAGGCCCTTTCAACCTCAGATTGTTTATTATTTTTCTGTGATCTCTGCTGGTGCATAAGAAAAGGTCTCAGGAGCTGTCTTGGCATAGCATCTAGTTTAGTACCAAGTACAGTGAGCTGCATGATATATGAACCTTGTTCCAAATGACATGACAATTCAGAATCTTTTCTATTTCTCCATGAAATACCACATATATTTTATTGAGGGTCAAAAATCCCACTTTTACACAGTAAAAATGCTTTAAACTTAGGATCCCAACATGAACAGCATAAAAATATTTTGTAAAATCTAGAAAAAATAGAATCTCATTTTTGAAAAAAATCCTTGTCTCCTTTCAAAAAAAAAAAAAAAAAGGTTGTTCACTATGCTCCCATTAACTCTCCAGGAACATTTAAGATGATTAAGGCGGACCTTTTTGCTTATTTTTCAGTTTAAAAATGTGAATCATTTTGCCATTTTCTATTTCTTTAGTCTTTATTTGAATTTTGTGAATGTGCTGCAAAACATCTTTCCCCAACAGGGCTTTTAGAATCATTTGCCTCTGCTAGTGCTCCATTATTATTCCCTTGCTTCCCAACTACCACCTATGGGCTGGGAGGTTGGTGCTGACCCGGTATTGTGATTCAGGTATAATTCTTGCCTGCCATTCTTCTAGCTCTGCTCTTCTCAAAAAAGTCACTGTGTGTCTCTGCCCCCATAATGCTAAGCGATCTTGGCATTAATGGTAAGTATTTGTCTGCAGACAATCAATGTATTTTTTTGTTGATGGCAATCTAGCTCCTTTTATGACAGGTTTTTAAAATGAAAGTTTGTAAGTATTCTTGCAAGAAAAAAGGTGATAAATTATGGTAATTTATTTGGTTATTCTATAAAAAGGCAATTTTATTCATAATGTAGTTCTAGTATAATACTTATAGTACCATCCTAAAATTTCAGTCCTACGGCAGGGAGAGGTGTTTTGTGTAGAAAGGAAAAAGCACATGGGCAAAAGGAGGAGAAATTGCAAAGAATGAGTTTGTCTTCTTCCTCATTCCTAGTTTTAGAGATGATAGGATAATTTTCAAAGCAGGGAAATTTATACGTTTACATCAATTTTACTTCCTTCCTGGAAACCCTTCATTCAGAGGTCAAAGGTTTTAATGACTGTAATAAATTAAAAGTGGGCCAGGCCAAATCTTTTTACACTCCTTGCATTTTTAATAGGTGGGATGTAATTCTCATCCCTCTAATCTGGGCATGGATTGTCCAATGGAATAATGTATAAGTGATTATTCTATTAATGCCATACTGATTTTTAGACCTAGGTTTAAGAAACTTAGGCAGCTTCCACTCCTTGTCCCTTGAATACTTACTCTTGGATCTCAGCTGCTCACTCCATGGCAGACTAACCAGCTCTGTGAAGCCTTTACAGAAAAGAACTAAGATGTCTGACAATCCCAGCCAAACTCTTAGGTGATAACCAGCACCAATTTGGCAGCCATAGGAGTGAACTCATTTTGGAAAAAAAACATCGTTTAGCTCCAGTCAAGCTGATGCAAAGAGACCAGTGATTAAGTTCCCCTGCCAACCCCCGCACAAATGACAGGTTAATAAGGAAAACAGATTATGTGTTTTTATGCCCAGAAGTTTTGGGTGGTACTTTATGCAACAGAACAGTACTCTTTTGTAAGCATCTTCACACGAATCGGGCTTGCTATTTCTATAAGAGTGTTTTATACATACCTGCACTAAATGAGTGCCCTCTCAACAAAGCCACCTCCCAAGAACTTCCCCAGATCAATGTTCACCTTCTTTTAGAGCAGATGGGCTAATTATTTGTTAGAAGGAAGCAATTTGATTGAAGTAATTCTCAACAAGGCTTGACTGATTAATGTGTATTTAAGCCACTCAGAAAGATTTAATTGGCAACATGTCAACCAATATAATAAAATAAATTGAAAAAATAGTAGACAGTATAGGGAAAGTTATTGTCAGATGGTGGCCATAGTTTACAGAATACAAATTATGCAGACTGTCATTATGTAATAGTTTGGGCCTCTGAATTGAGTAGGTTAAATCAAGGATATGCATCTTGTGTTACTAGAAAAGGGGCACCTTATAGTGTATTGTGTTGTATTTTAAAATAATCCCTTGTTTACCTCTGTGCCTAGGTTGACTATTCCTTTATGGTAGGAGTGAAATCTACTGCCTCCATGTATGTTCCACCATACCTAGTACAGTGTATTTTGTATATTGTAGGTATTCAATAAGTGTTTGTTTATAATATAATATAATATAATATAATATAATATAATAAGAAACACACCTGTATACATATTTACCATTTGTTTGGATGTCAAAGTGTACACAGACTTTACAAGATATTAACATAATATAATCAAATTGATATTATATCTTGCTTTTTTCTTTATTGCACTGGCTAAAATGTCTAATGCAATGTTGAACGTATTGATTAGTTATAGTTCCATTACATTCATTGAATGACCCCAAACTGGTAATATTGTACCATTCTTTTTATTTATTTCCTGAGTCACTTTTCTCATATTTCAGTCAAGGTTTTTGCGTTTATATTCATGAGATTGGCCTGTGATATTTTTAACTGTAATTTTTAAGTCAGGTATTGTTATCAAGTTTAGGCTATCCTCATAAACAAATTAAGAAAGGGTCTGTCTTCTTATAATTTCTGAGATAATAAATATATGCTAGCATTCATCATAAAAGTCATTTGGGATTACATTTTCCTTTGTAGGAAAGATTTTTAAAATGAATTTAATTTCTTAGGTAGTTATGGGACTATTCATTATAACCACTGGAAAGAAAAAACATATTCACAGATGATATATTTGTAGAAACTTCAAAGATAATCTATTCATTGATATTAGAAATAATAATTTGGTTTAATAGCTTGCTGCATACAAGCTAAATTCAAAGAACATATGTAAGAAAAAATAAAGTGAAAATTTAACAATAAAATATACTATTTCAAATAGCATCACAAATATGAAATCCCAAGTCATTAATGCAGCATATATTTTATGGCCACTCATGGAAAAATTATATTTTTAAAAAATTTATAGAGGATGTTAATAATTAGATGTATTTTGAAAAAAAATTGAAATGATCCATACTAAAAAGATGCCAATTATCCTAAAATTGCCTGTACATTTAAGGCAATTACAATAAAAGTTCCAGCAATTTTATTTGTTTCTGACCACAAGTTAATTCTAAGTTTATAGCAATTTGTAAAGGGTCAAGAATAGCTATCATAAGAATAAATCAATAAACAACAGAACAACATTGGTAGTGCAGAAAAAGATCTTATCTTAGACGGATATGTGATTTATGACAAAAGTAGAAGTTGATATTCATCTTTTAAAAAGTATAAAACTTGGCCTCTACTTCAAACTGTTTCCAAAAGTTAATTCCAAATAATTAATAGACATTTATGTGAAAGAAAAAAGAGCAAAGCTTTTAGAAAATGATCTGAGACTACTTTTAGTGAGACGGGTTTAACCATGTTGGCCAGGATTAACATAAGCTTGAGGTAGGTAGGGAAATTTTTACAAAGGGAACACATAAAGCACTTCTTATAAATGTAATTTAATGAATTAGAATACATTAAAATTAAAAATTCTCTGTAAATTCAAACTAAGAGTTAAATGGTAATCCGTGAAGTAGACAAAATAATTCTAACACATATAATTAACAAAGGGCCTGTATCCTAAATATAGAAAAGTGTCTAAAAATCAGTACAGAAAATACAGAAAATCCAATAACATGTCAATGGAACAGACATGTTACAAAACAGCATATCTACATGGCAAGTAAATATGTGAAGAGATAATCTCATTGGTAATCAAAAGAATGTTGATTAAAATTGTAATAGAATGTCATTAAAAACCAGTAAATGAATAAAAGTAAACAGACAAACAATATGGAGAGGCAAGAGGTGGAGCAGCCAGAATCCTTATGCTCTGCTGCTCCAAGGTAGAACTGGCACAGTGACTTTCAAAAACTTTTTAACCAGTATTTACTAAAGCTGAAGGTGTAAAGGTGTATGAGCTTCATTATGATTCAGCAATTCTACTTCTGGGTATACACCCAGCAAAAACAATTGATGATAGATAGATAGATAGATAGATGATAGATAGATAGATAGATAGATAGATAGATAGATAGATAGATAGATAATAGATAGATAGATAGGGAAGTTGGCATTATCTTTTAAAATCACAATTATATATACCCTTTGACACAGAAATTTTATCTCTAGTCATTCCAAAGTTTTACTAGTATGTCTGTGAAAGGATTATCCACTGCTGTATTACTAAACAGGTTCAAAATCCCTTATCTGAACCTTTGGAATAAATGTGTTATCAAATACAGATTTTGTGTTTATTTTTAGGAGGATACCACCATGCGTATGTCATCTACTACATTATACCCTCAGTAGGATTCAGAGCACAACCCCATATCTAAATCACTGCCACTTCTGCAGTGAAATGTGTGTATATTCACACTAAGTAGAATAAACAAAAATATAAATACTGTTACTGTCTACATATGGTTTTTTTAATGGTAGTCACTGATTTTTGAAACAATGCCATAAACATAGGCCAGTGGTGTGCAAACATGAGCATACATCAGGGTCACCCCAAGCCTTGTGAAAAGACAATTGCTAGGTCTTCACTTCAGATTGCATGATTCAGTAGGTGTGGGGTAGGACCTTGTGATTTGCCTTTTTTATGAAGTTTTTGAAGTTTTTATGAAGTTTATGAAGTTTTTTTGCCTTTTGCTGATGCTATTGGTTCTAGGGGTCACATTTTGAAAATGTCAATATTGAGGATAAACATTCTCTGCTTTTTCTATGAATAATATTTAATAAAACTTTAAGCTAAACTTAAAGCCTGTACATTTACATACACTGAATTTTTGCTATACTAGCATGCCTTGGAAAAGGGGACACATCAGTGTGATCATTGTAATCGGAGTGAAGTTACATGTCTAAGGGTAGATGTGGAGCAAGTTTCTCAAATGACAAAACCATACCACAGCATTATTAAACCTCATTATAGATGGCTTTATTTAACATTTCTGGTGTCTTCTGTCTCATTACCATGGGTTTATAATAAGTTGTAGTCTTTGGCTCGT
Source organism: Pan paniscus (assembly GCF_029289425.2). NCBI lineage: Eukaryota > Metazoa > Chordata > Mammalia > Primates > Hominidae > Pan > Pan paniscus. Next base: position 105,548,791 of record NC_073258.2, read on the forward strand.
AGAAAAATGCATGTTATTTAAGGACAGAACTTAATTGATCAGACATTTTCTCCCCATATTCCATGAAACATTTAAACATTCACACAATTTCTGCATTATTTACATAATACACAAGTGCTTTTTAACATTTTTAACACAATTAACATTTTTAACACAATTTTTAACACAATTAAACATTTAAACGGTCACATAATTTCTGCATTATTTACATAATACACAAGTGCTTTTAAAAATCTAACTTTTCCACACTCTTGGGTGATTAAATTTAGTTTGAGTGATGAGGCCTGATATTAATTCTTATAATTATGCAGAAGTATCATTTAAAGTCTTCACCAGCAGGGTTTTTCAAACATCATTGCTAGTTTGACGGCTATGCCAAGTATTTGTTAATATTGATTTACCAAAATAATTCCAAGCATTTGAGACAACATGTCCTACAAACTGAATGCTTTTAGAATATTTGGATTCTTCAACCTCTGTTAATTACTGCATGCTTACATTTTAAAATGTGTTTATGCTTGGTCTTCATGAGTGTAATGATCATGTTACAAATGTCATATTGAGGGGAAAATACTCATCCATGAATAATAACATATTAAAGTTATTTTTCCTAGTCATACTAATCTGCAGTGGGTTCACATAGCTGTTTCAGTATTATTTTTGAGGCAATAAGAAAACATATCTCTAGTTATCCTTGTTCCATACCCAAGAAGAGTCAACATTATTTATTGGTATTATCTGTTGTTCTCTCCTCAGTATCATTAAGTTGTTTCTAGGAATGTAGCACAGTGCCAAACTTTTTATCAACATTGTAAATTTGCACAAAACTGCATTTTTCATTATTACTTTAAGAAGTTTGTGAAAATACCTTATTCGCCATAGTTTTTTTAGACGTGTTTCACCATGGTGCTTCTTAACACCTTGGAGTCAACCTCCTAAAGATCCACATTCACCTTTCATTGTCTCTTTGTGGTCTCTTCTGGCTCATTTAATGGCCAGAAAATTTGTTGGTACATTAGTTTCACTTCTGACTGTTGTATTACTATAATCAACACATGGTCATGACCTTTATTTTTCATGCCATATGTTGTGTTTTTCTGTTTCTTTAGTTCTTGCTCATCACAGCTGCAAAGTGAATACAAACATGCTGACCAATATATTACTATCACAGAGTAGCATTTTCTGATGTTCTGACTTTCTGCTTCTGATTTTCACTGTCACCAGAGTAGTAGCTTTAGATATAAAAATATTTTCATAGTTTAATTAAAACCAAGGTCAAAATATGAAGTGTAAAAGAATGCCAAATGCAGTAAAATATTATTAAAAATGCAATAGTATATCAGCAAACAGAAAGGGCACCTGTGACTGTTGGAAGCGCACATATAAAAATTGTGACTCTGTGCAGATTAGATTTTTTTAGTCAAATTAATGTTGGCATAAAAATTGTCTTTAAAAATATTTTCAGAGATTATCGGATTTTGAAATTGTAAATGCAGAATATGAACCCACATAAACAAAATATTAGTAAAAAATTAAATATTCATCATTAGAGTCTTGATTAAATGAATTGTGGAACATGTTCTATGGTGTAATACTATGTAGCTCTCAAAAAGAATGAGAAAACTATATTTTCATATCAAAATATCCCTAAGATTTATTAAGTGTGACTAGCAAGATGCTAAATAATATTTGTAGTCTGTCTCTATTTCTGTAGAGAAGGGAAATAATTATAAGAAAACAGAAAGTGATGTATGAGAGAGGGTGGAAGAGAAGCTTTTCACTGTATGGTTTTAATTTGGTAGTTTTGCGACTTAACTATGTACAGCTTTACATAATGCTGCTAATTCTACTTAGGCAATTAAACACTTGAAAAATTAAAAGATAATTTTGTTAGGGAAACTACAGGAAGAAGAAGTATGAGTCCCGATGTGCTGTGTGGCACCAAATCTGCTATGTGACACAAACCTAAAATTTAGCCACTGTAGCCATCCAATTTAGGGGAAGCCTCCACTAACAAATAAATCAATAACCATTGCCTTCTGGCATAGGTTAATTCCAGTGCTTTATTAGAACATCATCATTGCCATTTACAGCAGAAGACTAACAGAATACCTTTGTTTTATCGGTGGGGAAGTGGGAGAAAGGAGAATCTAGGATGGAATATGGCTTTCACGTAACTGAGATTTTGTAAGTTTGAGCACTTCCACTTCTAAGGTGCATAGGCTTTAGGCTCTTATTCCCAAAAGTACATGCCAGACACAGACATTCTCCCAATGTCCTAGTAGTGTCAGGAGCTGAGTTGCAATTAGGATGAATCATTTAAACTATTCTGTTGTTAGTTGTTAGACTGGTAGGTCAAAGAAAGTTCATTGACAGAGTTTAGCTAGCATTTTCAAAGGATTTGACAGTGTCTCCAGTGGTGGCCTGCTGAATGTGATTGAAATATGTGAGCTCTATAGCACTACATTTAGGTAGATCTATAACTATTTAAATATTTCTAGGAAATAATTGATGAATGGATCCTTGTTGAAAAGAAAGAAGGCTACTGGTGGGTTATACATTCTATTAGCCCTGCTGTTTAACTTTTAAACGTTGACTTATCTGTTTATTTTATAACTTCTTATTGCAAACTCACCATATGTGAGAGTCTATTAGTCTACTGGGAATGTTAATAGTGAGCACTGCTTCAGCATGCAAAATTATAGTCTAAGAGGGTTACTGAGGGGGCTTCAGGATGGCTGATTAGAGACATCCAGCACTCCCCTCTTCCACAAAGAGCCAAAATAGCAAGGAGATAATCACACTTCAAATGGAGAATGTAAGAGAGGACACAAATTCAACAGAGAAGTAGCAGGCAACACCTTAGGCATGGAAGGAGCAGTAGGTGAGACAGCCAGCTCATCTGGGATCAGCTGGGAGTCTGGAGTGTGGGGAAAGGGTGAGTGAGAGATCCCGAGGCCCACATTCTCACTGTGTATCTCTGTAATAATACCTACAGGAGAGCCTTTCAGCCTTTTCAAGCCCTAAGACTAGCATAGGAAGATGCCTGGATCACATGATGACATTGCTTCAGGGAAGGAGCTTATGCTGAGTCCCACACATACCCCAAGTCTAAGTAGCTATAGCACAGCATTATTTTGAAAGCTTATTCCTCAGCAGCCTGCATCTTGTTCTGTGACCCAACAGTCCCTGCATTGCCACATCCCAAAAGCTCTGCTGACATTCTCCCACATTCACATGGAGGGTTGCAACAGCACAATGCTGATTGGACCCAGCACTCTAGCACACATGGTCTTCTGTGCCCCAGGGAATGGTGGTGCAGTGCACTAGGAAGGGTGTGCCAGGGACAAAGAGAGTCCAAGTGTTTACTCACTAAAGCCTGAGAGCCACTTGCCTGGGGCAGCTAACACAGACAGCAACTCTGGAACCCCAGCAGCAGGACTGCTGTGCACATGCCCTGAAAACAGTCTCCCCATGCCCACCACTGTGGCTGTTTGTAGCACCCTGGCTCTACTTCAGGAAGCCTGAGGATCACTCTGTCCTATTCACCACAGCTACAGCCTAAGTGTGTCACCAAGAGGCCTGAAGACAGGCCCACCCAGCCTGGCACTACCTGTAACCCCCGCAACAAACTCTAGTGCCCAAGCACACTGCCCAGATGCCTGGGGATTGCCCTGTTCCATTCACCACTGCTGGCATCTGTTCATTCCTCCTGGGGGCCTGAGGATGGGCCTACCTAACCTGCTACTGCCACCACAGCCAGAATAAACCTGAATACACCACCTGGGGGCCTGAGGACTGGCCTGCCCAGCATGTCATAGCTACTGCTAACACCAGTGCATACCACTTCAGAGCCTAAGGGTTGTTCTGCCACTGCTACTGACATCACCCACACCACACATGCTGCCCAGGGGACTGAGAACCCAGCCAACTGCCCATCCCACCTGCCCATCCCACCACTGCCACTGCCAACACCTAAGCAAGCCACCTGTAGGGTCAAGAATTGACCCAGTTGTACCTGTAAATACCAGTGCCTGCATATGCCACCTAGGGGCTAAAGGACAGACATGCTCATCCCATTGCTGCCACCCTGGGGTCTGAGGACTGGTCCATCTTAACTTTCTTATCCCCGGAAAAACGTCAACAAACCTTTCACTAATAACCATAGCTTAAGACACTGAGGAAATCACAGGCATCACTGATGCTACTTACAGCTGAAGAAATCATAAGGAGACTACACTACTGCATATACCCAGAATCAAAACTAAATTATTCTACCCAACTAACAGCACAGATATATCTTCTGGTAATGTATTCCTCTATAAAAGCCAATCCAAACAATTAGAAGAAGTGAATATTACACCAGATATGCAGATATCAATGTAAGAACACAAGAAATATTTTTTAAAAAGAATACTTGACACCTCTAAAGGAAAACAATAATTCTCCAGCAACAGATTCCAATAAAAAGAAATTTATAAAATGCCAAAAAAGATTTCAAAGTAGTAATATTAAAGAAGCTCAGTGAGATAGAAGAAAGCACAGATAATCATTACAGAGAAATCAGAAAAACAATTTAGGATAGGAACAAGAAATTTATCTGAGAGGTAGATTAAAAATATATATAGAGAGAGAAATCTTGAAACTGAAGAATTCAATGAATGAAATAAAGAATTCATTCAAGATCTTCAACAGTAGACTAGATTAAGCAGAAGAAAGGATCTCAGAACTTAAAAACAGGTCTTTTGAAATAGTTCAGCCTGACGAAACATTTTAAAAAATGAAAAACAGTGAACAAAGCTTATATGACATATGGGACACCATAAAGTGAGCAAATAGGCAAATTTTGGATATTCAAGAAAATGAAAAGAAGGCCAAAGTCATAAAAATCTTTTTAAACAAATTAATAGTTGAAAATTTCCCAGCTCTAACAAGAAGCATAGACATCTAGATACAGGAAGCTTGCAGATCCCCAAATAGATAAAATTCAAAAGATGTTTTTTATGGCACATTATAGCCAAATTGTCACATCAAAGAAGAAGAGTACATTCTACAAACAGCAAGGGAAAGGTATCTAGTCATTTATAAGGGAACTCTCCATTAGACAGTGATTTCTCAATAGAAGCCTTACAGGCCAAGAGACAGTGGGATGATATATTCAGATGGTGAAAGAGAAAAAAACCCTGCCACTCAAGAATACTATACCAAGCAAAGTTATTTGTGAGGAATGAAAGATAAATATCCTAAATTGTTTTTCTGATTTCTCTGTAATGATTATCTGTGCTTTCTTCTATCTCACTGAGCTTCTTTAATATTACTACTTTGAAATCTTTTTTGGCATTTTATAAATTTCTTTTTATTGGAATCTGTTGCTGGAGAATTATTGTTTTCCTTTAGAGGTGTCAAGTATTCTTTTTAAAAAATATTTCTTGTGTTCTTACATTGATATCTGCATATCTGGTGTAAGCAAAGTTATTTGTGAGGTCTCTCCCAGACAAGCATAAACTAAGAAAATGTATTACAACTACAACCGTCCTACAAGAAATACTTAAGGGAGTTCTACATCTGGAAGAAAAAGTATGATACCTACTATCATGAAAACACATAAAAGTATAAAACTCATTTGTTAAGTAAACATACAAATGAGAAAGAGAAAAAAACTCAAATTTTACCACTAACCCCTGTTCACCAAACTGCAGTAATAAGCAAGAGAAAATAAAGGATATATAAAGCAATCAGAAAACAATGAACAAAATAACAGAAATAGGTCTTCATATAGCAACACCCTTGAATGTAAACATATTACATTAAAGATATAGACTGGTAGATTGAATTAAAAAAAAAAACTGACCCAAATGCATGTTGCCTACAAGAAATTCATTTTACTTGTAAAGACATGTACACTAAAAGTAAAGAAATGGAAAAAACAAAAAAAAGCTATTCTACACTAACAGAAACCAAAAGTAAGTTGGGGTGGATATACCAGAAAAAAGCTACTTTAAGTCAAAAACGGTAAAAAGAGACAAAGAAGGTCATTATATAATGACAACGAAAGCAATTCAGCAAAAGGGTATAACAATTCTAAATAAATATGCAGCAACCCTGAAGCACCCAGATATATAAGGCAAATATTATTAGATCTAAAGGGAAAAATAGACTCTAATACAATAATATTTGGGAACTTCAACATCCCACTCTTAGCACTAGAAAGATCATCTAGACAGAAAGTGAACAAAGAAACACTGGATTTAAACTGGATTTTAGACCAAATGGACCTAACAGACATCTACAAAACATTTTACCTAACAGTTGCAGAACACAGCGCATGAAACATTCTCCAGAATAGACCATATGTTAGGCAACAAAACGAGTCTCAATACATTTCAAAAAATCAAAATCAGAGCAAGCTTCTTCTCAAAACTCAATGGAAAAAAAAAGAGAAATACAAGAGGAACTTCAGAAATTATACAAATACATGGAAATTAAACAATATACAACAACCAATGGGTCATTGAGGAAATTAAAAAGAAAATTTAAAAAAATATTGAAGCAAATAAAAATGGAAACACAACATACCAAAACTTACAAGATACAGCAAAAGTAATGCTAAGGAGGGAAGTTTATAACAATAAATGCCTATCTCAAAAAAGTAGAAATATTTCAAGGAAACAATCTAACGATGCACTTCAAGAAACTATATAGAAAAGCAAGAACAAACCAAATACAAAATTAGGAGAGGAAAGAAATGATAATAAAGACCAGAGTAAAACTAAATGATAGAGAGACTAAAGAAAAAACAATGCAATGGATCAATGAAATAAAAAGTTGGTTTTTGAAGAGAATAATAAAATTGATAAACCATTAGTTTGACCCACCAAGAAGAAAAAAAAAAGAGAGAGAAAGCTGAAACAAAATCAGAAAGAAAAAAATGAGACATAACAATTCATATCACCAAAATAAAAAAGATCATCAGACTATTATGAACAACTGTACGCTAACAAATTGGAAAACCTGGAGGAAATGATTAAATATCTGGACACATGCCAATCCGGCAAGATTGAATTAGGAAGAAATAAAAAACTTAAGGAGACCTATAACATAATAAGATTGAATCAGTAATAAAAAGTATTCCAACAAAGAAAAGTCCAAGATTGGATGGCTTCACCACTTAATTCTACAGAACCTTTAAAGAAGATTTAATATCAATTCTTCTCAAACTTTCTGAAATACTGATTTATCTTTGTATTCCCAGAATAAGCCACATTTGATCATGAAAAAAAGAAAATGGCTTACCATTTCCAAAGCTAGAATCCTCTTACATCTTTGGACTTTGCATATGTGTGTGTGTGTGTGTGTGTGAGTGTGTGTGTCTGTGTATGTGTTTTCCATACGCATCCACACCCCCAAGGTATTCACACAAAAAGCATAGGTTCTTTCCTCAACAAGGACCTTGAGTTTTTTTTTCTACTAAGGCCCATCTGTGGGACAAATTAATATAAAATGTGTTAAGGTGTTTTCTTAGGATACTAAAGTTAAAAAAAAAATCCTCCTGGTAAAGTACTCATAATTATAACAACTTAAAGCTTTGACAAATGTCACATTCCTAGCCATAGCAATTTGTGGAAGAGTTGAGGAAATACAGGTTATTCATCTATCCTTTCCTGTATCTCTCATGTTGATAATGGAGCTAATGGAGTTTGTTTGATTTTGAACATCAACTAAGTAAACCGTGGTCTGATATTTCAAAGATGGTCTTACGTCTGAGATGTTAAAATAAAATATACTATAAATCAAGGCAGTATTATTATGAGGTCAATTTTCAAGGAACAGTTTCCCAATAAAGGTTTATCAAGTAAATCTTTAAATAAGTTTTCAGGACACAGCATGCTTTGAGCTTTTCCAGTTAATTAAATATAACTAATATTTTCCAGTAGAGGATTTTAAGACAGTTAAAGCTACCTTCAGAAATATTATAGGAAAATATTGTATGATATTAATTTATTTGAAGTATTAAAAATTATAGATAGCGCATGATTTAAATGGAATCCTCTTCTCAGAATGTTAACCACTATAATGTCTAGAGACTACACACTTACAGTACTCTCAGGACAAACTCTGAAAAATAGACCATAAATCCCACAGGGTGGATATACCAAGTTGCATATAAAGCAAACCAAGCCCTTAAGACAGGAAACAGAACATTCAATCTCAATCCAGAGAACTTTAGAACAGATATGTTCAATTCAAAGTTTTCTTCATTGCTTGCATACTAGGCTCTGAGAAAGCCAAAAAAGTAACCAAGAAATGTATACTCAGAACCGACTTACTGAAGCTGACAAAGTAAAATCCCAAAATGATATAATATGTAGGCATGGGATGTATTTTTGATACCCAACTCAGATTGTATAACAAATAAACATCAAGGGTATTCCTTTCAAGCCTCGCCTGGTTACAGCAAACTTAGAGACACATATAGACACAGACACCACCTATAAATATTTTTTCCTCTAACACAAGCCAAAGCTTTGGAGAAAAGGTAATGTAAGGATATTTGGAGGACTCCACAAGTACACGTAAGAAGCAACCTTGAATTTTAGGTGAATAGTAGTGCCATGTATTGGACGAGCAGGATGCATCCAGGTAGTGTGAGGCCTGAAATTTATTCACATCAACATTACAAATGCAAAATTAGTGATGAGAGTAAATATTTATGTAGAACAAAAATAAATCACAAGTTATAAATTTAAAAAAACTGAAACATTTCATAAACATGAAAAAAATAAAAAAATTTTTAACTGCTTAATTATTTTGACTGTTTACTCTTTAATTACTTCTTCTCAGAAAAAGAACTTTGTAATATAATTTTCTCTAGAGAAAATGAATACCTAATTCTACCTCTCCTTTAGCATGGTTGAATGAAATTTGTTTTTATTACTAATTGTAGAGATCAGAGGTGCAAGAGCCCTTTGCAGGAACTGGGAAGGGGTTACAGAAATGCGTTCACATGTTTTTGTTAATTTCTGCAAAAGTTAGATATTTTAACTAAGATCAGTTCAGACAGCTATGTATTTTCACTCTGCTGTGGTCTATATGTTTGTGTTACCCTTCAAATTCATATGTTAAAACCTAATCACCAGTGTGATGGTATTAGGAAGTAGGGCCTTTGAAAGGTATTTAGGTCATGAGTTCAGAGTCCTTCTGAATGGAATTAGTGTCTATCAGTGCCAAAGAGCCCCCAAAGAACTGCTTACCCCTTTCTGCCATGTCAGATACAGCAAGACAGCACCATAAACCAGGAAGAAAAACCTCATCACCAAATCTGTTAATGCCTTGACATTGAACTTCCCACGTTCCAGAACAGTGGGAAATACATTTCTGTTGTTTATAAGCAGTTTATGGTACTTCGTTGTAACATCGCAAGTGGACTAATGCACTCCAACTTCTCCTTTTACTCTATCACGTGACTTCATGTCAAGTGGTATTCATATGGCTACAAGAAGTTTTGGAATCTGGCTGGGGGATATTGAGGAATATATGTAGTCTAAGTTTAGTAGGATGTATTTGTGTGGTTTGTAGTCAGTCCTGATTTTACTTGGATTACTGCAGATTATCACAGTGTGGAAACAGCTTCCACCAATACACCTCAATATATATATAAGGTTAGCCACTGCACAAAAACACAGTCACAATGCCTTTCATGTTGTACAGATAATATATGAAAAACATTGTACAGAGGTTTTTAAAAATTTGAAAGTACTAAAATTTACATGGCATTGCTGTTAAATTCTAAAACTGAGGCTGAAAGTGTCATGAAGGGAAATACATAATGAAACTATATGATCAATTTCAGTTAAAGTATCTTACTTAAAAAAAAAGTGACACTATGCCCACATTGCTTTGGTGCTTCCTGAAGCATAAAGTTTCACTGGCTTCATGGTAAACCTGCTTCTATGTATACTGTAAGGAAAGGTAGGACTTTAGGCAGGTTTGGTTTAAAATCTCAGCTTCATTACTTAAGAGTTCAGTGATAAGGACTACTTTTTCAGCCTTAGTTTCCTCATCTATTAAATACTTCACTTGAGAAGCTTGAAAGATTCATTTATTCAACAACTGCTGATTGAGTATCTAAACAGAAGGTGCTGGGAATGAGTTTAGCATATGCCAGGAACTGAAAGATTTATGTGGCTGACAAAGAGTTGAGCAAAGCAGAAAACATTAGTAACTGAGATCTGAGAGAAGGGACCTCACACATGGCAAAGAGTCTTAACTTTATTATTATTGCAAGTAGCTTATTTTAAAATTTTAAACAGGAAGTGACATTCATGATTATTTCATCCATGTGGAGACTTATAATATTGACAGCAACAATTGTTTTGGGGGCATAGATTATGTTACAGGCAAGATAATAATCACTATACAAATGCTTTTTTATGTAATCCTCTTAGAAACCTATTGAAATAGTGTCATTACCTCCAATTCGCAGCGTTAGAAACCAAAACTTTGAAAAATTAATTAACTTACTGGAAGCCAGGAGGTTAGATTTGGACAAAGTGGGTTCAAACCTAGGTCTCTATTACTTCAAAGCCTCTTCTGCAAACTGTAGTTAGCCTGTTACCACCTAGCAGTAGTCTGATCACTTCAATATCACTGAGATTTAAGGGAGTGTTTGCACCATTTGTGTGAGTATTATTGGAAATCTCTTGTCTGTGCTCTAAATTTTTCTGTGGGGAAAAATAGACTATCCTTTTAAATTGAGAAATTTTTTTAATGTTTTGTCAGTTAGCTCAGTAAAGAAAAGGTGCTCTTTTGCAGTTTAGAGTGTGGCTTTTTGCAAATGCAATACTATTTTAAAATGGCTTATTCAAAGGAAATATTTTCAAAAAATAGAAAAATAGATTTAAACCCCTGTGTTTGAAGTTCAAGGACAATCTTGATATACTCCTAAAATAGCATCCAGTACAACAGATGTTTATTTGTTACAGTACACTTCGGGATATGGGTTCTTTATTTTCCTCTGCTCCAGCATCCACTCTGGATCAGAAATTCTTGGCATAAATGTAAGTGTTGAATCATATCAAATGAGTAAGAATCTTTACTATTAGAATTTGACTCGTCTCCTAAGGGTCCTTTAATCTATTAAAAACAGAGTCCTCTATCCTCTTTAAGACGATTTTAAGCCCAAATTTCTTATTTGGGTCTCCTTTATCTAAATTGACTGGGTAATTTCATCGAGGTATGAGATATTTGCCTAATCTTCTCTATAGGCTTCTGTTTAGCGCTTGTAATTAAAGAGTGAATAATAGCCCTTGGCAGATCCTCTAAAATAACTCAGGTTTAATATAGCCAAAGACTTCCCTTATAAAGTCACATCGGGCCAACTTAATTATTCTGAAAAGTAGAGATTAGAGATGAGCCATGTGAAGATGCGTTTTCTTTGAAAGAAAGCAGACAGTGACTGAGGAACTTTTAGGTCTGTGTATAAAATGGTAGAGTTGGATCCATGCCAGAGGGAGTTAAATCCACAATAAGCAAATAGTAACACGCAAAAGAGAAGCTCTTTCCCGGGTGCAATGGCTCATGCTTGTAATCCTAGCACTTTGGGAGACCGGAGGTGGGTGGATCACCTGAGGTCATGAGTTCAAGACCAGCCTGGCCAGCATGGCGAAACTCCATCTCTACTAAAAATACAAAAATTAGACGGGTATGGTGGTATGTGCCTGTAATCCCAGCTACTCAGGAGGCTGAGGCAGGAGAATCACTTGAACCCGGTAGGCGGAGGTTCCAGTGAGCCCAGGTCGTGCTACTGCACTCTAGCGTGGTGACAAAGCTAGACTCCATCTCAAAAAAAAGAAAGTCTTTTGTTGATGTTTCTACTGTCTGTATTCTACTTCCTTTTCATTTTTTTCTTTGTTGAGAAAGCACTGAAAGAACATTTCCAATTTTGTGTTAATCAAGAAAATGATTGTTTTCTGATGGATTTCACCTTCATATTTCATCAATACAATTAAATTCTCTACAGATAAACCCACCTATTTCTTCATTTAGTAATTCTTTCCTTAACTTTATAATTTAACCACTAAGTATTTGCATTTGGTCAGCCAAGTGTCAGCCAAGTGTTAGAAACTCAGCAGCAGTAAAGTCAGTGCAACATTTGGTAGATACAATTTCATAAATGACTGGAAATTTTCATTTCACATATCAGTCAATCTAGCTAGACCAGTGGTACCAATGCCTGACTTTCATCCATACCTTTATTCAATTAATTAAGTCATAAAATGCAACCTTTAAGTAGAAGTCAGTAATACTAAAGTGCAGAGAAGGAATCTGTAATCAGTTTGAAAGATTTGAATTTCTGTTAAACACTTAAGATGTCAGGCTTGGTTGTGCCCTAGACAGAGAATTTCCTAGAACAACTGGTAGTTACTTTAGATTGCTCTGTATTTTAAACAGAAGATCATACAATTATTTAGCACTTCAGAGATGAAAATAGCTTTTGCATGCAAAAAATGACAGAAAATGCAGTAGGTTACCATGTGACTTTGTGCTCATTTCCACCATACCTCAACCTAATTTAATTTTAAAGGACATTTTAAGTAATGTTTTGACTATAAAGCTCTTGCATCTGATTAAAACATGACAAATCCTTATGTGAACTAAAGTTATAGGAACAAAAATATTTTTGAAGCTGTGCAAAGGTGCTAAGAAGTTGACAATTTTGATTGTTGACAATCACTGATGGAATATGGTTGAAATCTGATACCAAAATAATAGCTATTAAATGGGCAATGGCTACGATTTTTGTGACTGAATAAGGGCTGTGCCTAAACAATTATACTCTAGGGCCTGATAGGGTAGCTACTAACCAGATATGGCTGTTGAACACCTTAAATGTGGCTATTCTAAATTTAGATGAGCTAAAAATGTAAAATACACACCAGCTTTGAAGACTCATTGTGAGAAAATATAAAACTCGCATAATAACTTCTATATAGAATACAGGTTAAAATGATAATATTTTGGGTATATTAAGCTAAGAAAAACAAATTATTAAAATTAATTTTGCTCATCTTGCTTTTTAAATGTAACTACTTGAAAATTTAAAATTACATACGCAACTTGTATTTGTGACTCTCATTATATTTCTATTTGATGGCATTGCTCCAAGGGGACTGACAGAGGCAAATAAATTGTTAAAGAGTAAATTAAAATCCATTTGAACACACTTGGCAGTTATATTAACCTTCAAAATATATCTTAGAAGCCTTTTCATATCTTACTGAGTAATTTTGTCCCTTAGATAACCATCCTTATTAACATATACATAAGAGACCAACATATACAAATGCACATGTGCACACACACAGAGTTCTCAGAAGGAGGAGAAATGAAATAACTGGAAGCAGACTGGCACGCTAAAAAGAAAACTGGAATAAGACTAAGAAAATTTGGATTTGTTAAAAATGTTTGCCACAACTGTTTCTAGTGACAATAAGTCACTTATTTGACCTGATCCTTAGTTTTCGCATTTGTTAGTTGACTGTGTTAAAGAATCTCGAGGACTTTCCTGCTCGCACATGCAAGGAATCCTTAAGGCAGATGAAAAAGATATAAGGATTGACATGAGAGTTGATTAGAAAACTAGACTTCACTGGAGAAAATGGAGAAAAGCCATTATAAATGCCCAGAGCAAGATAACCCTTGAAGAGTACAGAGACAAGCATCCCAGGAAGATGTCTTTTCCCATTAGCCTCTACCCTCTGCTTACACATTTCATCTTCACAGAAGAAAGTGTATCCCCCTCTCTCTCTGAGTCTGTATTCTTGTTGAACAGATTTTTTTTTTCTCACAACCACCCCAAGTCAGATTTGTGGCCTTTCCACATTTTGTCCCTCTGGTCACTTGGATTCTTGCTCCTACCCAACATCATTTGTTGTCTTTTGATTTCACATAGGAAGTTCTCCTGTGAATGATCTTGCATTTGCCTCCTTTCTGACTTAGTTTTCTATTTGCGAGCCCCTATCTTTAAAACAAGATTCAAAGCCAAATTTCTCCAACTTCCAACTTCCGAAGCTTTTATGCGACCTCATCCTTACCTTGCAGGTTCTGGAACTGTTATGGGAAAGAGGTTCCAATCCAGACCCCAAGAGAGGGTTCCTGGATCTCGCACAAGAAAGAATTCAAGATGAGTCCATAAAGTGACAGCAAGTTTATTAGGAAAGTAAATAAATGAAAGAATGGCTATTCTATAGACAGAGCAGCCCCAAGAACTGCTGGTTGCCCATTTTTATGGTTATTTCTTGATGATATGTTAAACAAGGGGTGGGTTAGTCATACCTCCCCTTTTAGACCATCTAGCATAACTTCCTGACCTTGCCATGGCATTTGTAAACTATCATGGCACTGATGGGAATGTAGCAGTGAGGACAGCCAGAGGTCACTCTCATGGTCACCTTGGTTTTGGGGGTTTTAGCCAGCTTCTTTACCGCAATGTTTTATCAGCAAGGTCTTTATGACCTGTATCTTGTGCCAACCTCCTATCTCATCCTGTGACTTAGCATGCCTTTACCATCTGGGAATGCAACCCAGTAGGTCTCAGCATTATGTTGCCCAGCTTCTATTCAAGATGGAGTTGTTCTTGAATAGAACACCTCTGACAGATCTTCTCAAAAGGTAAGGCACATTTAGATCTGGGGTAGGATGGAAGGGTACGGGATGAGAGATTTTCCGTTGTACAAAGGGAAGGCAGAAGTTAAAGTAAGAAGGGCAAGAAAGAAAGGAAAATCTCCTTCCATGGCGTGAGTGTCATCTTCCTTTATTTGTGATTCCAGTTATTTAATTACTTATATTGAGTATTGAACTTTCCATCTAGAGGTATGCAGACAAATCATATTCTCTGCCCTTGGAAATCTGTAAAAGACTAATGTTTCAAAATATTAATATGTGAGCTTTCTTCTTTCCTTTTCCAAATTTCCATTTTGGTAGGATGATCTCCCCAAAATCGCCTTTAGGTGCATGAGAACCACACCCCAAAATGTCCTTTTTCACTTCTATCAACAGTTCTCTCTTTTTAACCCGATTATTTCTGAAATGAGCTGAAATCTGTAGCCTAAATATATAAACATAATGATGTGATTTTATAATCAGTTTAGATTAAGTGCAAAACATATTTAAAATGTAAGAGTGTCACCTGTTCAAGATGCTATCATTAAAGTGGTTGGTTGTTACTTATACATAAGTCCCTTGAGTAGTTAATGCAAGGCTATTCTCAATAATACCCAGAGCTACTCAAATATGATTCATAAAAGAGAGAGTCCTTGAATCTCCTCTCCAGGGCAACCTGAGGTAATAGGTAATCACTGTATTCTGTCCTTTTGCTATTACAGCTATCAGAACTGATTGACAAAATTGCTATCCCTCTCCTAACCAGGTAAGACTAACCCAAAACTCCTTTGGAGAAGAGGAGAAAGGGGAAGTGTTGCTGGCCACCTAGAAACACAAAGTTCTTGACTCCCCACTTGACTCTCATAGGCTGATACTCTAACCCTTATTCTCTGTGGGCTAGAGAATCCCTTGTCATCTGCTCATTGAAACTCAGAGACAAAAGGTGCCTGCATTTATTTTACTCATAGGTGTCAAGATTCCATTTTCCATGTTGAAGTTATTTCAAGTACCTTTAACCATACTACAAGAAATACAGTAGTATGGAGACCCCATAGGAAATGTATAAATTGCCCTGCCCAAAAACAATACAGTTAAAAGTCAGAACAAAGAAAAGCTGGTGTGAACCCCAAATATCTGAGGGAGGTCTCAGTTAATTTAGAAAGTTTATTTTGACAAAGTGAGGACATGCACACATGACACAGCCTCAGAAGGTCCTGACGACATTTCCCCTAGGTGGTCAGAGCACAGTTTGGTTTTATACATTTTCGGGAGACATGAGACATCAATCAACATATGTAATATGAACATTGGTTCCATCTTGAAGCAAAGGAGGGACAACTTGAAGTGGGGAGGGGGCTTCCAGGTCATCGGTAGAAAAGAGACAAATGGTTGCATTATTTTGAGTTTCTGATTAGCCTCTCCAAAGAAGGCAATCAGATATGCATTTATCTCAGTGAGCAGAGGGGCGACTTTGTATAGAATATGAGGCAGGTTTTCCCTAAACAGTTCCTAGCTTGATTTTCCCTTTAGCTTAGTGATTTTGGGGCCCCAAGATTTATTTTCTTTTCAAACAAGATTCTCTAATTCTAGTTTATTTGTTAGATCCTATGTATTTGGCTATTCTCATCTCTTGTACAAGTGAGGTTCACTAGTCCGAACCTCTTTACTTTCCATTTTGGCATATTTTGGCAAGGGCACACTGAGTTTATACAGTGTCCCTGTGTCTAGGTTCATGGCTTTCCAAGTATGCTGTCATAAAATAGCTTGTACTATTTTACTGGGAAATTAAACCCAGGACTATAAATCTAATTCTTTGTTGCTCTTCCTGGATCATTTTTGCTTTTTTTTTTTTTTTTTTTTTTTTGTGAGACAGAGTCTTGCTCTGTTGCCCAGGCTGGAGTACAGTGGCGCGATCTTGGCTCACTGCAACCTCCACCTTCCAGGTTTGAGCAATTCTCCTGTCTTAGCCTCCTGAGTAGCTGGGACTGCAGGCATGAGCCACCACACCCATCTAATTTTTGTACTTTTAGTAGAGACAGGGTTTCACCATGTTGCCCAGGCTTGTCTCGAACACCTGATCTCAGGTGATTCACCCACCTCAGACTCCCAAAGTGCTGGGATTATAGGCGTGAGCCACCACACCTGACCTTCTTTATTTGACATCATATGTGATTCCAGCTCAAATTAAATTGAGAATCAAAACAGATAGTGAATGTAGCCCTTTATATAGAAAAACAAAGTTCAAGTCTCTATAGTTGTAGCTAACAAGCAGTCGAAATGTCAGTCTGCTTTTTCCTGAGGAATTATGATGTAACTAAGGCACTAAATCTGCCGTATTTGTGGTGGTAGAGGCAGGAGAAGTCATTGAAATGCATCTTTAGTTATGAATCTCATTGTAAAAAGTTGTTTTTGTTCTTCCTTAGACTCTGTCTTTAAATATGTAAAAAGGCTGTAGTTAGCCCATGTTGTTGTCATGGGATCCATAATTTAGCTAGAGCTCACCAGTAGTAAGGGACACAATATGGCTCAGGAAGTACTAGTAGAAACAGAACAGGACTCATGGAGGAGAAAAAGCTGTATGGGTGGACTAGGACATCGACCTCCACCAGGAGAAGAAAGACAACACCAACTGCAGGGTTTGGGCAAGACAAGTAATGTCCTTGTGCAGTTTGCTAGTCCATGTATAAGATTTTCTGTAAGAACTGAGCAAATAGAGGAATCCATGACACTTACTGCTTGCCTATTTCCTGGGTGACGTTTGTTGTGTACATGCTGCCTGTTGCTTTTCAAAGCAAACCAGAAGAGTGAGGATGTTTGCCAAGAACAAAGGTGTGATGGACTTCTTTGGAAATGCTTCCTGGAGAAGAGTTATTTACTGTTAGTGGTTACGTCCATTCCTCCCCTATTGCAGTCTGTTCTGTTGAGGGTTGGCAGGATACAAACAAAGTCTGTGATTCTTTCCTCTCTTCAATGTTCCATTCCTGGAGAGGAAACTACTAAGGAGAGAAAGGGGCAGAGTTGGCCACTTGAATAAAGCTGAATGAATACCAAAAATGTTATCCTAATGACCATAATCATTTTTCATTTTAACATAACAGAGACTTTGAATCCACGGGAAATTATCCTAGGTAACAACGTGACTACTAACATAACATTTACAATAGTGTTCAACAATTTATTACCATATGCTTGGATATTATTGGCATGGCATTTATAACAAAAAAAACTTTCTCTGCTTACTCTTTTGTGTTCAGGGACAATGCTATTACATTCAAATATTTAATTATGTCTGTTTCTCTTAGGCTGAGCTACATCGTGGAAAAATATACTCTAGCAAGAACACTGACTATTCTATTTGCACTGCCTATTCTGCTATGCAGAAGCCATGGGCCTACTGCTGAGTGATATATTTATATCTTAGATAAAATAATAGTTGCTTTCTCACAAGCAACACAATTACTTTGCTTACATAGGGAGATGGAGAAAAACAAAACTAACAAAGAATGCTTCGTGGAGATTAAAAGACTGTTTAAACCAAAGAGCATGTGCATTTCAATTTATATAGTGAACGAGTAGGAAAGAATTATTACTGGGAGAAAAACAACACATCTGATTATGGAGCACACTTGAAAATATGAACAATACTCTGTTTATGAGCATAAGTATGAAGTGCTGGGGTTAGCATCCGGCTTATCAAAAGCATCTTGCAAAGCGAAGAGGAAGTGCTCATTATTCAATGACTTCCAGGCTTTCACACAACTGTAGTAACTTTGTTTACAAAGTCATCTGATTTTAATTGAAAAAGATCTTGAGATGCTCAGAGATGTATAGAGATGACAGATTAATGGCCTTCTCACACAGCCTAATATTCCTGCAAATCCTTAAAACTGCATCTTGTGAAACTAATATGAGAAAAGGGTATGGCTTTCCACATTCCTGCCAGCTTAGGTTATCCATCTGACTGGCGTATGACTTGCAGCTGGATTATGACTAAAGCATGGACAGATGACTAATATGAGCTGCTGCTTCTAGAAATCAATAGAACGCATCCTAATTCAATCACGCCCACTCAGTATTATCTCTCCCTCTAAACTTCTCTTTATATGCACTTTTAAATATCTGTTATTTTTTCATTTGTCTCATATGGGAGGTTAATGAGAATTATATAAACTGATAATGACTTTTCTTTAAGTATTAAACACACTATTAATAGGCTAGAGAAATGACACAAATCATGCAAATAAGTAAATAAAAAGCTGAATCTGCAGAATAAAATGTTAGCGATAGATCACATTCAAGTTGCTGGTAATTAAATATTGTGAGCCTAAAATAAGTATCTCTGTTGCCAAAGAATATGCTTTCAATATAATTTTCCTGTTATCTTCTGAAGACCATATTATTTTATTATACTTTCAACATTCTTTATTTTTGGTGGTATGTAAATAATCTATAAAGAATCTGCATTAATATGGTTTATACCATCAAAATTATCACTTACAACTGACAGAATTTTAAACCCCAAATGAAACTATTTAGAAACCTAACCACAAATATATAATACCCTGTCATTTTTTTCAGCCTTATTTTTCTTTCTTTCTTTCTTTCTTTTTTTTCTTTTTTTTTTAGACAGAGTCTTGCTCTGTCACAAAGGCTGGAGTGCAATGGCACAATCATGGCTCACTGCAACCTCTGCCTCCCGGGTTCAAGTGATTCCCCTGCCTCAGCCTCCCAAGTAGCTGGCATTACTGGTGCCCGCCACCACACCTGGCTAATTTTTGTATTTTTAGTAGAGACAGAATGTCACCATATTGGTCAGGCTGGTCTTGAACTCCAGACCTCAGGTCTGGAGACCTGCCTCGGCCTCCCAAAGTTCTGGGATTACCAGCATGAGCCATCGCACCCGGCCTCAGCCTTACTTTCCTTAAGTAATAATCAGTGAAATCACTCATTCAAGATGCCAATATATATGAATACATTTTTCTGCACACACACACATACACATACACACACACACACACACACACACACACACACACACACAAGTGAATTAGAAGATGGCTCAATATAAAATGTCCCAAACAAATCAGAGAATGTTAAGAGATGGATGAAACAGAATAGAGTGTAAGACACAAATAGAACATGCTTACAATGTTTAATCTATGCACTGTTGCAGTCCCAGAAAGAAAAAAAAATAAGCCAATGGATCAAAATTAATATTTGAAGAGACATAACACAAAAATTTTGTAGGCCTGGGTGCAGGGGCTCACGCCTGTAATCCCAACACTTTGGGAAGCCGAGGCAAGTGGATCACCTGAAGTCAGGAGTTCAAGACAAGCCTGGCCAATATGGTGAAACCCCATTTCTACTAAAAGTACAAAATATTAGCTGAGCATGGTGGCGGGCATCTGTAATCCCAGCTACTCAGGAGGCTGAGGTAGGAGAATAACTTAATAACTTCAACCTGGGGGGCAGAGGTTGCAGTGAGCAGAGATCCTACCATTGCACTTCAGCCAGGGCGACAGAGGAGACTCTGTCTCAAAAAAAAACAAAAAAAAAGAAAAGAAAAATTAATGATTAACATATATATTTGAGAAGTGAAACAAATTGCCAACAAAATAAATACAAGTGAATCTACACCAAGTCACATCATAGTAATACTGCTGAAAAACAAAGACAAAGAAAAAAGACCAAAATCAGCCTGAGGGAAAGCAAAAACACAGTACATTGAAAGGGCAAGAGTAAGAGTGACATATGACTTCTCCATAAAAACTCTCAAAGCAAGAAGGCAAACGAATGGGATCTTAACAGAGCTGAAGGAAAACAACTACTAGAAAAGAATTGTTATACTTAGTGAATATATTCTTTAAAAATAAGGTAAAATAAAGATTTTTCAGACAAAGGCTGAGAAAGTTTATCTCAGCAGACTTCCACTATAAGAAAAAGATAAAAGGGAAGATTTCATCAGGCAGGAGAAAATTTACCCAAATAATTAAAATATAACTAAAAAATTTAAAATTTAGTTAACTTTAAATTGTATGGATGATTAAAATGAAGGATGATTACCAAACAACATAGGTAAAAGGTGATAAATGCAGTATAAAGTTTAGATTATTGCACTAGTATCAGAATTAGAGTGTAATGGGTTAAAGATGAATATTATTGTCTCTAGTGTAACAAAGAGTAGTTAAAATACGGATTTCTAACAAGTTACTTGTAGAACTTGATAAGAATGAATGATAAAATTATCCAATCTATTCAAAAGAAAGCAGCAGTCAAAGAAGATAGAACAGCATACAGATGGACCAAATACAAAAAGTTATATAGTGGTAGATTAAAACCACCCATATCAGTAATTATATTAACTATAAATGGACTAAACTCTCCAAGAAAAAGATTAAATTATTGCATTAGATTTAATGAAAAAGTGCTGCTACTTGAAAGAGACAAACATTAAATAAAAGGATGTACAAGGTTTGAAAGAAGGATGGAAATTGATATACCATGTAATTACAAACTAAAAGCTGGGGGGGGCATATTAACCTCAGGAACACTAGATTTTAAAAAAGAAATATTGCTGAAGATAATTAAACATAAGACATACCATAATGGTAATGGGAATGATCCAATAGGAATGTATCAGAATTCTATGTATTTTTCAATAACAGTTTTCAAAATTATAAAGTGAAAAGTGAGATAAATAAGGAGAAATACATAATTATCGTGACAGACTTTAAATTACTAATAACTCCAATCTTCAAGGCCAAAGTCTTCAAATCTTTCTCTACTCCATCTTTATATTACTTTTTCCTCTATGTATGAGCAATCTCCCTCCTTTTTATAGGGATTCATTTAAGACCCAACCAGGTAATCCTGGATAATCTCTCCATCTCAAGATCTTTAAATTAATCGCATCTGCAAAAATCCCTTTTATTATTATTATTGCCATATAAAGTAACATTCACGGGTTCCAAGGATTAGGGTGTGAACATCTTTTGAAGAGCCATTTTTAAGCCTACTACAAGTCCAGTTAGATATCCTTCCCTATCTGATGGATACTTGCTGAGATGACAAATCCAGCTTCCTATAAAGTGCTGATTCTCTTCCTGTAAAGTACTGATACTTATCATTATGTCCTAGGTCTGATCTTCAACATAGTCAACGCTCTAGCCATAGGAAATGAGTTTCTCTTTAAGCACTGCTAATTGTACCTTGAGTCAGTATTTGTCGTTTTGGGGCTTTCATTTTCCTTCTTCAGTGCATCAGTTACATCCAACAATAACTAACAATATGACAATACTTATAATTACAACATCCACCTTCTCTGTCCAGTATAGGAGGTATTGCGTATAACAATTTATTTCCTTCCACCCAGAAACATTCCAATTTGTGATGGATGAAAATTTTGGTAATCTCACTGCTCCAGCTCCAGCATAGCACAGTGCATAAACAGTTCACTTACCGCCAATGATGAGGTCATGATACCATCTGACCATAGAGGAATTCAACTCCAGATTCCTGTTTTTCCAGATTCCTTTCTATGATGAACCAGTTTAGGTTATTCACACACATTTACCTGAGGCTGGGTTCTTCAGAAACATAACCTGAAATGAAGATTCATGTGCAAGTTCCCAGGAAAAGCCAGTACAGAAATGAGGGAAGTGGAAGAAGCAAAGCAAGGGGGCAATTTCAGGCAAAGTTCTGGGGAAGGTAGCTTTAATTTTATCCTAGAAGGAGACTCAGGAGTATAAGTTACTCCTTGGAGTTCATTATGGCCCAAGGCAAGGGAGCTGGTTTTCGTTATGCTGCACCCATCTGTCAGTTGCTATGGGGAGAGGTAGCTCTCAAGCACTAGTAGCTTTTTATGCTTTGGGAAAGGGGCTCTAGAAACCTGAGAAAAATTCTTCAGAGATGAGTTCTAAAAGCAAGCACACTCAAGTCTAAGAAGGGAACATAGGAATAGTAAAAAAGGATCTGAGGGTACCTGAGCTTAGCACTGAGAGTGACTGGAACATATAACAGGTGATGAGCTGTATGCTACCACTGCCTCCCCCAACATCTCCCCTACCAACGTTCCTCTGCCCTGTTCTGTTATCATTCTCTCCCTCACTCCCTCACTGTACTTCACACATATTTTCCTTCTCTTTGCTCTTTAAATGCACTGTCCTCAAGTATGTTTGATTTTGCTATTCCCTCTGCTTACAATGCTTGTCCCATAGATATCAGCATGATACCTCCTCTGCTTGAAAACCCCTAGAAGAGAAGCTCTTGCTGACCACCATTTCTCAAATTATATACCATCCACCACCACCATGACTACTTTTTACTTTAGTTAACCTTTTCCTGCTCATTTGTCTTCAGGATTCTTATCGCTTAGTATATATGGAAACTATATTACCTGGCTTCAAATTTCAGAATCATTACTCTGCAAATTACTGTGTAAATTACTGAACTTGTCTTTTTTTCACTATCTTTATCTGTAAAATAGAAGTAACAATACTACCCATTCAAGTCTCTTTGAGTATTAGATGAGGGAATACAGGCAATGTTCTTAGAAAAATTCCCACCCGCAATTTAAATGTCCAATAGGCATAAGCTAATGTTTCCTTACTTCCTTTCTCACATGACAGGATACTAAGTCCATTAGGAGAGAATCTTTCATCTGTTTTAACTGCTGTGCTCTCAGTGAGTATACCATTGCCTCATATGTAGTGATATTCAGTAATTATTTTTAATTAATTTATTTATAAATGCACAGGTTGTTTATCCTTCTAATTCTATTAAAGTTTCTTTCTGCTTTCTTCAAATCAGTAGTGATGACTATGGATGAATTAGTTTCTGAAACAACTGAAATCCACAGATCAGCACTGTCATGAGAACTCAATTTTCTGAAAGAATGCACTGTGCCTGCACTTTGCCACCTACATGGATGACAGGGATAAAATTAAATCAAATGCAGCAAGATAGTATAAGAGTATCTGCACATGGCAATTACTTGTTCTTTTGGGCAATTGAACACAATGATTATTTTGGCAACATGTTTTATACCTTCATACTCTTTCCTTGTGATAACTTGTTTCAGTCTCCATGTTTCAACAATTGACATTAGTACTTCACTGGAGTGAATGAATGAGTGACTCTGACATGTCCTTCCTTCTGCCACCATCTCACAGCCACTAACTGGGTAATTTGATTCAGGAGAAGATAATTCTGTCACTTTAATTTCTATCAAAAAATCATAGTGCTGGCAGAAGTTCCACCCATAAGTATAGTTATAAAACCTGGAGCACAAATAGCTAAAAGTATATTGTTTAGTACTTGTTTTTCTAAATTACCCTTAGAAATCTGTGTCACAACAAAATTTGATTCCCAATAATATATTGGCCCTAGTGTACATAGGATTCTTTCTTCTCTCCCTTCTATTGATAACCAGTTTTAGATATTTCTCTTCTACTTATCATACTAAAAAAAATCTAGAGCTACACAAAAGTATATATGTCTATTAAAAGCAAAACACACGCACACACAGGCACACACACACGCAGCAGAATAAGAAGACAATTAAAAAAAAGTGTCCCATAAGTCATCAGCCTGCAGCCCCACCTTTATTCTTTTGCTTGCTCTAAACATTTGGACAAAAAGGGTATGATCTAATGTTAATATACTGAGTGGGGAAAACCCGCAAGTCCTCCCTGCTTAGATTCTTCTTGGTGTCTCTGAGCATGCATTCCTTTCTTCTGGGTGTGGGACAGGACCTCTCTGGAATGGGGACTTATGACCTATAGTCAAAGAGTTAGATCAGGTAATTTCTTTATGGCCAGTTTTTACAGAGAAAGGTAGAGGAAAAATTAGAATAATATTTTTAGGTTTCATGATGGGCTTGGGGCAAAAGAGGTGCTGGTTTCAATGACCCACATTGGGGAGGAGGGATCTTAGCTTCTAGGGATAACTTCAGTGGGGGAACAGGACTGAGAAATAGGAGGACAGGAGAAGGTCAGAGGAAAACTTGTTGCATCTAGAACTGCTGCAGAAGACTTCATTTTAGGATATTGTTTTCTGAGTCCAACACAGCTATTGGAGCAATATGTAAACAAATGTATAAATTTTTTGTAAGTTTAATTTTTTTTCAGAATTAAAAGTTAAAAATGTGTATTGTTATTTAAGTGAGATTGAAATTGTTAAAAATAACATTAAATTTACTATTTTATTCATAGACAAAAAAATTATATGGAAACTGGATTTTTTAATACTGTTCTTAAATTACTTTCTACACATCCTAATGAAGACAAATAAGAGTATCAGAATACCGTGTGATATCATTTGAATATTTTACCCATCCAAATCTCATATTGAATTGTAATCTCCAATGTTGAAGGTGGGGTCTGGTGGGAGGTTTTTGGGTTATGGGGGCAGATCCCTTATTGCTTGGTGCTGTACTGGTGTTAGTGAGTGAGTTTTGTAAAAGCTGGTTGTTGTAAAGTGTGGCACTTCTCCCCGTCACTCTCACTCTTGCTCCTGTTCTTGCCATTTTAAGTGCCTGCTTCCACTTTTCCCTCTGCCATGAGTAAAAGCTTCCTGAGACCCCCCCCCCCAAGAAGCTGAGCAGATGTGGGCATCATGCTTACTGTAAAGCCTGAAGAACCATGAGCCAATTAAACTCTTTTTTTTTTAATAAATTGCCCAGTCTGAAGTATTTCTTCATAGCAATCCAAAAATAGATTAACACAGTGTTATAAAGTTAGAAAAATAGGCTTTCACCTAGGGAAACAATTTGTCAACCAAGCAACATTTTCTTATTTGGGGCTATTCATGATATAGGCATAAGAATTGCAAACATTGCTCTTGAACTTTTTTTTTTTTTTTTTTTTTTTTTTGAGATGGAGTCTCACTCTGTCACCCAGGCTGGAGTGCAACGGTGCATTCTCGGCTCAGTGCAACCTCCACCTCCTAGGTATAAGAGATTCTCCTGCCTCAGCCTCCCGAGTAGCTAGGGTTACAGGCACCTGCCACCATGCCCAGCTAATTTTTTGTGTTTTTAGTAGAGATGGAGTTTCACTATGTTGGTCAGGCTGGTCTAGAACTCCTGACCTCAGGTGATCTACCCTCTTCAGCCTCCCAAAGTGCTGGGATTGCAGGCATGAGCCACTGCACCAGGCCTGAATTTTTTTAATATTAGATTACTCTAGAAATTTGATTTTTAAATATTGATTAATGAGCACAAATATTTAGTATTAGAAGAAAAAGTGGTATGACAAACGTATTGAATTTAATTGTGAATAACAAAAGAATCAAACTCTGTAATATATTTGAAGGGATTTATTCTTAGCCATATATGATTGAATAAGGCCTGAGGTACAGTCTCAAGAGATTCTGAGAACATGTACCCAAAGTGGTTGGATTACAGCTTGATTTTATACATTTTAGGGGGACAGAAGTTACAGGCAAATATCAATCAATATATGTAAGGTGTACATTGGTTTGGTCTGGAAAGGAAGGAAAATTTGAAGCAAGGGATGGAGTTAAAGAGGGTAGACTGGGGACTTCCAGGTTATAGGTAGATTCAAAAATTTCCTGAAGGCAATTGGTTGAAAGGGAAAGCTTTGCCTGAAGAGTTGAAGTCAACAGAAATAAATGCTTGTAGTTAAGATAAAGGGTGTTGTGGAAGCCAAGGTTCTTATTATGTAGATGAAGTCTCCAAGTAGCAGACTTCAGAGAATAAATAGAAAATGTCTCATCACATCCTAAAAGGTGTCAGTCTCTTAGTTAACTCTCTTTTGGATCAGGAAAAGACCTAGAAAGGGAAGAGGGTTCTCTACAGAATATAGATGTCCCCACAAGAGACAACTTTGCAGAGCTGTTTCAAAATATGTTAAAAAATATATTCTGGGGCAAAATACTTGGATTTCTTTCGGGTCCCACTATGTGTCATGGGATCTTATACTAGAGTCAGGTTGGAATTTTGTATCTTATTGCTGCAAACAGTCTGTTTTGTCAGTCTTAAGATCTCTGTTTTGATGTTAATGCTGGTCATCCGTACCTGAATTCCAGAGGGAGAAGGGTAAAATGAGGGATGTCTGACCTGCTCTTTCCATCATGGCTTGACCTGGTTTTTCAGATTCACTTTGCAATGCCCTTGGCCAAGAGAGGGATCCATTCAGTTGGTTGGGAGCTTTAATGTTATTTTTGGCTTACAGAGTTAAATTTTCTTCATTTTGAACAAAATGAAAATATTTTATACTTTTTTTGAGGCAACTTTAAAATTGTTCATTAAGTTCTAGTTAGTAATTTTGTAAAACTCGAACTCAACTTGGCTGGTAAAATATTCCCATTAAATTATTTCTTGGAATAAGACTATTTTGTTTCTTCAGTAAGTTGACATCAGCCAAAGCATTAATTAGTCACTAATAAAAGCACCTAAGTGGTTGGTCCATTTAAGTTCTCACTTGGACCTGTACACACTGTGGTGCTCTCACTGCTTTTATAAGTATGAAAGGAAATTAAATTTTGGGACCCCAAACTCATTTAGCCAAAGGGAAAAGTCAATCTGGGAACTGGGTCACGCAAACCTGCCTCCCCCTTTTGGTTCCTAAATAAGATGGCTACAAGATGAAAGGCTATATGCCTCCCCCATATTTTGCCCATGAGGAAATTCCTGGTGAGCTGTTAAAACTTCACCATAGCAATGCAAATTGATCGCTTATCTTCACAGGTGCAGCCACTTCAGTCCACCAGACACAAATGCATATCTGATTATTCCTGTACCGCATTTTGTCTGTGTTTTCTTATGTAAAAGGCAGATTTCCCACATTGTTCCTCTGCCCGCTTTTGCTTATGTGAAAACTGTGTGCTTCCCACCCTTTCCGCTTTAAATTTGGAGCCCTCAAATCATCTTTGGAGAAGGGCGTAGACCTGTCTCCCAGGGGTGTGTCCTTAACTTTGGCAAATAAATCTCCTAAAATGATTGAGACTTGTCTCATCATTTTCTTCAATTGACATAAGTGAGTGGATTATACATTCCATACTTATATATCACAGGCTGTTAAGAGTCAGAATATGCACCCCAGACAGAGGTGTTTCTTACTTACTTTACTTTCTTCAAAAATGTAAAACATTCCTTTATAGACCCTTTCAGACCTGAAATTTTAGCATAATGAAGAGGAATCTAAGATCTAGACAGATGCATTGACTATTAAGAGTCTATTAAGAGTCAAGTTGGAGACTAGTGGAAGCTTGGCAAAAGCAGTGCTCCTCACACTTTAATATGTATATGAGTCACCTGGAGGACTTGTTAAATGAAGTCAATTAAAAATGCAGACTCTGTTTCAGTCCCTCAGAGAAGAGCCTGAGATTCTGCATTTCTATTGAGTGCCCAGGTGATGCTGTGCTGCTGGTCCCTGGTGCATACTCTTGTAGGACAGTCTTCTGGATGACCTTGGACCAATCCAGCTCTACCCTATTCTTGTAGGTAGTGCTTCAGAATAACTCTAGAATGTTCTGGGAATGAAACATGCTGAGATAGGGAAGGGCTGACTAGAAAAACTCTGACTTGTTTCCAGCCCCCCTTAGAAGCAGGATGTCCTTCAACATTTTAACCCAGCATGTCTTATTGCTCCCAGGGTATAAAACCCAAAGAGTTGAGCTGCTTTTCAGAGTCCCTGAGCTGTGGTGCAGTTGGGACATGCACAGACCAGATTTTATCTGCCTCAGGCAGCTTTCCTCAACCTAGCTCATCTTAAATCCCAGTCTTCTGTTATATACTGCTGCCTATCTGTAAGTAATAATTCCACTTCATATAACTTGTCCGTGTGTGTGTATGTGTGTGTATGGCGGGTATTCTGTCTCACCAGACTCAGACAGCTTGGTAACCAATGTACAGTGAACCTGCTTCACAGCTCGGATTAACAAAATATTATAAAGAAGAACATGATTTTCTGAGCTTCCTTTGGGCACCATACATTTTGAAAAATCTCAGCACCAAATGTTAAAATACTTTCCCTCTTGTTTCCCTCTTGTCCCAAAACCATCACTATATACTGGAATAGGAGTGAGCTGTTCACTTAAAGCCTGTTATCAATACGTTTGTCAATGGCCTATTAGGTGGCCTGGTATAAAAGTACAGCCCAAGAAGATGTCTGTATCAAATGGGGACTGCCTCACCCAATGATATTCACTTCAGGTTTTGTAGAGATTTTGTGTCTGTGCGTGTTTCAGTGGGGAAAGACAGGAAGAGAGCGAGAGAGAATCAGCAGAGCAGAGGAGAGAGACTACATAACAAACAGTGTCTTCATTCTTAGAGGATATAAAGGCTACTTTCTACAGTTACTGCTGCATCACTGGAGTCTCTGACAGACACTAGAACTGGAGTGAGTCCTATTGTGTACTCAGTTCTTTCTGAGACCTGATATGCAATTCTTGAGACATCTTATGTTACTTGCTTATGGATCCTCACAAATAAACAAATTATTTACATATGAAATAACTGAGTATCTGAGAATTCTCAACATTCTCTCAGAAAAGCCCTAAGCTCCTCTACTGTTCAGACTCTTCAAATGTCTACTTCTGTACTTTGAAGAATTATAGTGAAAACTTTCCTCAAACTCTGTCATTGGGAGTATATAGAGAGCTAGGTGCTTTTCCAGTAATGCTTATGCACAAACAAGGTTTATAATCCAGAGAATTTCACCAACTTTAAGACATTCTCAGTAGAAAAAGCAAATGGGGAAGAAGTAAAGATAGATTCTTTCATTATTATCAATGGTAACCATAATACTCAAGCTAACCAGTGGTTAGCAAACACAAAGCAGGGGGAAGAATCCCATCCTTATGTTAAGATTGTAGCTAGAGTCTTATTTAAAGACAATTTCAATTTAATGTTCAAGGAGATATCTATGAAAATTCAATTGGATTTCAAATTTCAGGAATTCATAAGGTCAGGGAAAATCTTAACAAGTGTGGTAAAGATAAAAATATCTCAGATCCTTACCTTAAATATTGAAAAAACATGTGACATGCTGACAACATGTATTAAACTGCCCTTTCTCCACTCCCAGGACACCTTACCTCTGAAAAAAAAAATTATTTTAGCAGTGTGAAATAGACTGGGATGTTTGAAATGGAGTTTTACCAACAGAGTTTATATTTTACATCTCACAGACTGAGGAATTTCAAGGTAAGTTTATGGTATTAGGGAAGGAAAAGACATCTTGTAAAATCCACAAGGGTCATCATGGTAAGAGAAGTTGTCTGACTGAGATGAGTTTTCT
Organism: Pan paniscus; assembly: GCF_029289425.2. Lineage (NCBI taxonomy): Eukaryota > Metazoa > Chordata > Mammalia > Primates > Hominidae > Pan > Pan paniscus. The sequence goes on from NC_073258.2 coordinate 105,578,712, forward strand.
AAAATCTTGATTCCCCAAACTGGTGCTCATCTGACTGTAATCAGATTTTTTTTAAAAAAACAAAACACCTCAATATTATAAAGCATTAAATTCATACAAAGAAATAGACATTAAGATGTATATTTACATCTTACATTAGGTGCATCAATGAGTACACAGGCTGGGAACAAGATTGCCCAGCTAAGTATAACTAGGGAAAATGAACTTGCCTGCTATCTTAATGACTGTCTTTTAGGAAGGGTTACTTCTTAGACCCATGTGTAACTCACAAATAGATAGGGGAAACCTATTAGAGAAAAAGTATGAGGTTGCCACAGAAACGTTAAGTAAGCCCTACCTCTGGTAGGTGAGCAGTTCCAGGGTTTCCATTTCTTTCTGACAGTATATGAAAGAAAATGCTTAAAAATTTTGAAATTCTAGAATGAAGACAGCATCACGTAACTTTGTTCTCACTGCTTCAAAGTTTTGGGAGGAAACCATGGCTCTTTCATGTTCCCCATTGGCCCCTCCCCAACAATAATTTTACCACATATGCTACTGGTTTGCAGTGGTTTGATTTGTTGTTTTCTTAGAGGGCAAATGAAAATTTATCATTTCTGGAACTTCATACTTCCATTCTTTTAGGAGACTTTATGAACTTCAAAGCCCTTTAGTTTTATTCTATTTAATCTTCATAAAAATAATTTCAGGGTTATATTTAATAATTATATATTTGTTTTGATTAAAAAGATAATAGGAAATAACTCACATATATTTATTTATAAAACCTTTCTAAAAACCACGTGCTGTTATAAAAGCACCACATTCCTAGCACCTCACTCATTACATTTCCCTGTGCTATGCTCTTGCTAGTCTATACATAAGCAAAGGTGAAAAGCCTGTTTATGCTAAGTAAATACAAACTTGCATTTATGTATTTTTCTGCTATAAATGAAATTTGGAAGAGACCTAAACAACATGAGTCACTGTGGTCTTCTTCAAAAAAACATTTTCAAAAACAAAATAGGCGTGTTCTCATTTTCTTACTATATTAATATTATTTTAAAGGAAATAATTAAAATTATACTTTCTGGTGATTGACACCATAATAATCACTTGGTTTTGATGAACTTTCCTTTTAAGACAACTCTAAATTTTGGAATTGAATTTTTAAATTTGTTAACAAGAAATTCTCACCAGTCAATTTTTATTTTTTTGAGACAGGGTCTTGCTCTGTCACTCAGGCTGGCTCACTGCAGCATCAGCCTCCTGGTATCAAGCCATCCTCTTGCCTCAACCTCCCATGCCTCCCATGTAGCTGAGACCACAGGTGCATGCCATAGCACATCACTATTTTTTTTTTTATTTTACTTTTTGTGAAGATGGGTGGGGGGTGGTCTCACTTTGTTGCTCAGGTGGGTCTCAAACTCTTGCACTGTTTTTTTTTTTAATTTTACTTTTTGTGAAGATGGGGAGGGTGGTCTCACTTTGTTGCTCAGGTGGGTCTCAAACTCTTGGGTTCTAGCAATCCTCTCGCCTCAGCTTCCCAAAGTGCTAGGATTATAGGCATGAGCCACCACATGACCAGCCTTGCAAACAGTATTGATTTAAACTTTCTACATTATCAAGACAATTTTAAGGGGTTAATAAATGATAAGAAGGGATATAAATTTTGTTTATAATAATATTGGTATTAATGGGACTAGTGCTACACTCTTAAACATAAAACAGAGAGATGTGTTTTGATCAGATGAAATAGTTAATGAGACTTTCTTGTTAATATCAATTTATATTTCAATAAGTGAAAAAATCATCTGAAATATATTCTTCATGGATATCTGTATATTTTGAACACTTAAGGTGTATGTTTAGTAATACTATTTTATGTACATTATGTTTTTTAATATCCAATGCTGGAATTTTTTAAAAAAATTTTAGTAATCATCACATTCTTTTCCAAGTAACAGGGTTCTTGAAAGTACTTGGCTTGGCCAGGCATGGTAGCTCAAGCCTATAATCCCAGCACTTTGGGAGGCCAAGGTGGGTGGATCACGAGGTCAGGAGTTCAAGACCAGCCTGGCCAAGATGGTAAAACCCTGTCTCTACTAAAAATACAAAAATTAGCCGGGCACGGTGGTAGGTTCCTGTAGTCCCAGCTACTCGGGAGGCTGAGGCAGGAGAATCGCTTGAACGTGGGAGGCGGAGGTTGCAGTGAGCCGAGATCGTGCCACTGCACTCTAGCCTGAGTGACAGAGCGAGACTCCATCTCAAAAAAAAAAAAAAAAGGAACGTACTTGGCTTATGTGTTGCTTATAAAGGAATACATGTATAAATACTTAATGAATGGATATACAGCACCTGTTGGGTCATGGCATATCAAAGGAGCATCAAAACTCTGAAAGAGACAAATATAAGAAAGGTTAATTTTAGTCTATTTTCTGTTAACCCTTTGTGTTATTGCAAAAAAATGATTTTTTTTCTCATTCAAGTGAGATGGATTACAATAGACTCAACATTAAACTAGCAAAAATAAATATATGTGATAACAACTATGCTATCACATTGAGACTGCATTTACTCATTTTTTATTTCAGGAAGAGAACTTCAAGACTTTGATTCCAAGTTTCTCCTTTTACCTAAGCTGCAGAATGGTAATTGGCTTTCCCATGTTACAGAGTTAGTTTCCATAAAATTTAGACGAAATCTCTGCTGACTTCTAGTTCCAAGCATTTTATAAATATTACACTAATTAACTCTGCAGCTCAACTTCTTTTCAGTTTTTCTGTTTAAACTATACTAAGTTCTTACCACTTAGCTTATTACAATATGTCTGTAAGATGATTTAACCAGATTGGTTTTCGAAAATAAGCTACATTTGAACCTTCAAATATATACATATATATTTTTGTTTTACGTTCATTTAGATAAAATTAAGTACAGTAACAGAGAATAGCAATTTTTTTCTAATTTAAATTTGAAGTCCTAAAATTTACCCTTTCAAATAAAATGTTTGTTTTTTACAGTTCAAGTTATAATATAAAATACTTCTTTATAGACTTAAATTTGGTGGCATTTCAGAGGCTTGGCTGAACCCTATAGCTTGAACTTGTTAATGAAATAAAAATTTAATATCCTTATAATAGATGAAGGAAAATTATTAATCTTCATCTTAGCCAAATAATATGTTAATGAAAAACATAGTTATCATTTAAGGTCTCATAATTTGCCATAGTGGTCATTGGAAAACACTTATTTTCCTATGAACTGTTAATTCCAATTACATTAACTTCTCAGAGTGAGATAAAGAGGCATGCAAATGTGTACAGTTAAATTACAGATTATAGAACTATACTTCCCCTTTAAAGCAAGTACCTCAGTCTTTCTGGATCACTGTCCTACTTTTCAACACTTTTCAACACCCATTTACACTATTATTTAACTTAAAGGGCCAGAGCATTATTTTGAGTTGAGTGATCATGGCACACACCATAACAGATGATGCATGCACTATTACACTCCTTCATACACTGAGAGGTTATGCTGGAGTAGAAGGAGATAGTGCATTCTTCCCACACTACTACAAGCACCTCAAAGGCGGATAATCAGGCCTTAGGCTATGCCAAGTCCTTAAATCATTTTAGAAAGAATCCTTATCTACTGATCTACTGCTAGCATCTAACATGACCCACAGATATTTACAACAATTTACCAAGGTAATAATGGAGCATCAACTTGGCAACTGTCGATTATGAATACATCACTGGGTTACACAAGGTCCATCCTGTCATTTCTGAGGCAAGTCACTGAAGCTCTTTGAGCCTCACCCAGCATTCTCCTCTGTGAAACAGATAATAGAAATTACTGCAAAAAAGTAGAATCTATTTAGAAAATATAGTAGGAAGAGATACTCTTGTAGGGCTCAAAAGGCAAAGGATATAATGTTTGGGCCTAAAAAGGAAAATAAGTAGGCAGAGGAACTAGTCAATGTGGCTAATGACAAAAAGAAAAAAAAGAATTAATATTTGCAAATCCCGTAATGATTGGGGGAAAGTTGTGATGACTAAAGTAGAGGCTAGACAGAAAATATCTACTACACAGCCTGCAGCATTTCATGTCCATTTCTAATAATTAGAGACAAGATCACCTCCAGCAGAGAAGGGAAAAGAAAAAGGTAGATACATGCATATTGATTTGAAAAGCATAAAAAAGGTACTAAAATGCATAGTAATTATTAATAAGTGTTTTTATTTTTATTTTTTTCCTCTGTGGTCTGAAGTGGATAACAGGGAAGAGAGCAAGGACTTTCTAATAGTTAAATTTGGGGACAGACTGGGGACACTTTTCTAATTTTCTCCAGGCCCCAACCCATATTGTAGAATGTTATGCTATTCTGGAAAAAGGAATACATACCTGTGGTTGGCAATCTTTCCAACTATGTCTACATGGCAAGGTTAACATTCATATTCAAAGCAACCAAATATATCTCAAAATTTTAAAAAAGTTAATCTCAATGACCAAATAAAGAGTCTATGAAGAGATTCATGCATGTGAAGTTATCTATTATATCATTAAAAGTGACATTTCAAATCCATGGGGCAAAGTAATAAAAATGACTTAAAAGCAATTGACTTTTCATTTGGAAAAAAATTAAAACTGAATGCCTACTTCACATGATATAAAAATATATATTCCAGAAGGGATTAGAGGGTAACATGAAAAATACATAAATTATAGTCCACTATAAGATAATATTGTTTTAATTTTTGTAAAATGTTTTTCTAAGCGAGACACAAATCCCTAAAACCATAAGGAAAAGGCTGAGTAATTTGTGCTCATGAAATTGAAAAAAAACAGTTCATAAAACAAGAGATTATATGTAGTTAAAAATGATTTAGCAATCGCTTTACAGGGTATTTATCCAAAGGATAGGAAATAGTTATATCAAAGGGATACCTGCACTCACATGTTTACTGTAGCTCCATTCACAATAGCAAAGATATGGTGTCAAACTAAGTGTCCCACAGCAGTTAAGTGAATAAAGAAACTGCGGTATATAGACACAGTGGAATAGTGTCCAGCCATAAAAACGATGAAATTCCTGTTGTTTTTAGCTACATGGAGGAAACTGGAAATCATTATGTTAAATGAGTGAAACAAGCCAGACACAGAAAGACAAGTATTGCTTGATTGCCATATGCCCTATGTGGGAATTAAAAGTTGATCTCATAGAGGGAGAGAGGAGAATGACAGAGGTTGGGAAGGGTGTTTATGTGGGGTGGGAGATGAAGAGAGCTTGGTGCATGGGTACAAACATACAGTTAAATTGAAGAAATAAGTACCAATGTTTGATAGCAGAGTAGGGTGACTATAGTTAATAATAACGTATTGTACACTTCAAAATAGTTAGAAGAGAGGATTTGAAATGTCTCTACCACATAGAAATGATAAATACTTGAGAGGATGGATACCCTATATAGCTTGACTTTGATCACTACACATTCTATACATGTAACAAAATATGACGTGTACCTCATAAAAATATGTAAATATTATATCAAGAATATCTTGACTGGCTGAAAATGTTGACAAATGACATTATTAACAAATGATTTGTACTTTTCAGTGTTCCACTTTTATGAAACTACTATAAATGTTTATAAGAACTACTTTTATAGTACTACTTTCATAGTTCTTAACTACTTTTATAGTTCTTGTAAACATTAAGTGTTAATACAGAATGTATTAAAATATACTAACATATATTGAGCATTTTATATCTCAGTATGTTAGAGGCATTTTATATGTTATAAAATACATACATTATAAATGTTATATTGTACATTATGTATAAAGTATATATGTTATAAAGATGCCTTATACACTAACTATATGTATATAGTAGTATTATCTAATATTTGCTAAATATTTACTAGATTGCAGGCTCTATGCTAAGGGCCTGTTACTTATTTAATACTCATAGTAACCCTGTGATGTTGGTACTTATTGTTTCTTTTTTATAGGTTAAGAATATTTAATCTCAAAATAGTGAAATACCTCAGTCAAGGGTTCACACTACTTAGATAGCAGAAAAGTCTGACCCCAGAGCCTGTGCTTAGAAGCATATTATGTGAAGTTGTAAGTTCTTATATTGTTATTTATAATAGTGAACATTTTGGAAATAGGTGTCAACAAAATTATGATACATTCATAATGTTGAAGAATATGCAGTGGTTAAATATATTTATATATATATATGTCTACTAACATGGAACACAACTTCAGAATATATTAAGTGGGAGGAAGAGTTACAGGAAACAATGATCCATTTAAGTTTTAAAAATCCTATTATGTATGAAGAAAAAGGTAGATACATGCATATTGACTTGTAAAGCATAAAAAAGGTATGAAAAATGCATAGTAATTGTTAATAATTGTGTTTTTTTTTTCCTCTATGGTCTTAAGTGGATAACAGGGAGGAGATCAAGGACTTTCTAATAGTATTTTCTTTGTTTGGTAATGTTTGAGTTTCTTACAAAGATAATATTGTCTTATATTACCATTTTTAAAAATTTAAAACCACATTTTCTTTGGGAAATATGAACAGATTGTTTTGACTATGATTTCGTAGGAATTGTTGGTCTCTATGTAGTGCATGCAGAATGTTTGATATATGTAACGTCATTCCTAAAGGAAAGTGTCAAAATACTCTGTGAAATAGAACACAGTATACAATGTTAGTTTTGATTAGGGTATATATATGAGTACACATGACATAAGTATTATATTTGATTAGGGTATGTATGTACACAGACATAAGTATTATATATAATACTTATTATATATTATACTTACATATATTATATATAATACTTATATATAATACACATATAATATAGAACTTATATATAATATATATAATACATATATAATATATAACTTATATATAATATATATAATACTTATATATAATAAGTGTTATACATAATACTTATATATAATTATTATCTATTACTTATATATTATATTTTATAATTATATGATTAAGTATATTTTAATATTATTAATTATATATAATACTTATGTCTGTATATATAATCATATTTGTTATGTGTATAAATATGTATTATATATTTTATATATATAATACTTAAGATTGATTGTGTTAGAATTGATGTGATTATTTGAACGTTTGTATGACCAATTAACCTAATGACAAATAATTCCCCATATCTAAAATATTACAAATTATCTCCGAAAACATATATATTATTTTATGCATCAGTATCTTAAGATCAATGTGTTAAATAATGTCTCATCAAAATGTAATTTTATAGTCTACATTATGTTTAACTTTGATGGCTCTAAAATGGGTTAAATCTGTCAAACAGAGCAACTCCTAATTCCTTTCCCTCATACACATAATTCCCTATCCTAATCCTCCTCCAAAGAAGAAGTCTCCCTGAGTTTTGTATCTACAAGTCCACTCTCTGACCCTCATGTCGGAACGTGAGGCTCATATTTCTTTCCCTGTAATTCTTTCATGCACAAGTTTTATGGCCTCCACCTTGAGATACCATTACCAGTGAAGCTGAGTTATTATATACCAAATTGAAATGAGCCAGGAAATGTTTCTCACAATATTTCACAATTCCTAATGCAGGTATAGGCCCTGATAGAATCCCCAAAATTGCTATCAAAGTTCAAATTGAATGTGAACCATAGAATGCTTCAATTCACATAAGAAAGATCTATCATTGCTCTGCATTTGGCATAGGGTTAATCTAAAACTGAGGTCTTAATTGGTTGACTTGCAGTTTAGATATCCATAAATAATGCAGATATGAATTTATCTGTAATCAGCCTTTTCTGTCTTTCAGCACCACAGGGTAGACCTTCTTTTCTTGTTCAATTGAAACAAATGTGAAAAGGCACATAGATAGTTTTTTTTTTTTTTTTTTTTTACCATGTTCTATTCTTGTTTTTTTTTTTGTCTTAACATTTTACTGGAGTGAAGTAGCACATACACAGAAAAGTGCACATATCATAGTATAGAGCACAATGATTTTCACACACTAAGCACTCTGGTAACCAACACTCAGATGAATAAATCGGCAATTATCACCATCCCTGCTTAGTGTCATTCCTGTTCATGGAGGAATTTCAGAGAAGCTGCCACCAAAGCTTCCATACCTAAGTGAGTGTTTCTAAGGAGGAAGCCTGAAAGCTGTAAGCAAAACTCTACTTCTGTGCTCTGCCAGTTGCCACAGACACACTTATATATGCTTGCATCTGCTGATAGCAAATAATGCTGTGGCATAAGAGAAAATATATATTTGGTCTCTACACCTGTCTCTTGACATAGAGCTCCTAAAACCCTTGTAGTTCCCTGAGTGATAGGGTGCTAAGAGCATCCTTTGTTCAATTTGACCTTTGACCCTGGTTTGTGACATAGAGCTCCTTAACTTCTTGGAATTTCCCGGGTGATAAAAATATCTTTTGTTCTAATGAGGCAACACTTGGTAGGGTCCTGGATAGCTTCAAGTTGGGGGCTGGTTGCCAGGAAGACCAAGCCATGATTAGAAACTTGAAACTTTCAGCCTCAGAGACGCTGGGAATTGAGTTAGTAATCAATCATGCCTATGTGATGAAGCCTCCATAACAATCCCTCAACTACAGGTTCAGAGAACTTCTGGGCATCGAATATATTGATGTGCTTGGAGAGTGTCACATCACAACTCCTTGGGCACAGAAGCTCCTATGCTCAGGAACCCTCAGTCCCCATTCTATGTACATACCTCTTCATCTGGCTGTTCATCTGTATTCTTTCTAATATCCTTTACAATACAGTGGTAAATTTAAGTAAATATTTGCTTGAGTTTTGTGAGCTGTTTTAGCAAATTATTTGACATGAGGAGGGTGAGAAGTTCTGATTTATAACTGGTTGGTCAGAAGTATAGGTGACAACCTGGATCTTGTGATTGGCATTTGAAGAGGTAAACAGATTTGTGGGACTGAGCCCTTAATCTCTTGGATCTGCACTAACTCCAAGTAGTTGCAGAATTAAACTGTAGGACATCAAGTTGGTATCTGTACAGTTGGTATGTCAGTTGGTGCGGGAAAACTTGATAAACATTTGGTGTCAGAAATGTTCTGTGGGTAAAAATAGGTTTCCTTTAAATGGCTTCTCCTTCTCCCCAGTCTATCCAATTTTACCTGAGTGCCTTCCACTGAAGAATTAAAATAGAAAGCTATTAGAAAGGGTATATGGTAAATAATATTTTAAGGCTTTATACTACCACAATCAAACAACAGGTCTAGAAGAGTAGACAAGATACTGATTATCAACAAACACAACTGGCACACTTTCTGAGTCTTCTGAAACCTAGAGAAATCATCTTTCATGGTGCGAACATGATTTACTGTTGATATGTCACTAATAGGGAGTGAAAAATTTGAAAAAAAATTAATATGTTGGGGTGTTTGATATTAACTATAGGAAGTCAAAAAGACTCACAATTTCCCCTTTGCATTTTAAATTTTTTTAAAAATTATACTTTTTTTTAAATTATGGATCAATATTTACAAATGTGGAAAGACCGATACGAGAAAATTCCATTGTCGCATCTTCCAATTTCAGTCTTACATCTGTACACCCCACCTTCTTCCACCTCTTCCTTAAGGATAATCGATACAAATTTAAAATATATGTACTTTAATCAATAAATATTTATTAGGGATATCTAAAATATAAGACTTTTTAAACATAACCACAATATTGCTATTTATTATGCCTAAAACATGTGTAAAGTTAATTGTTTAATAACACCAAATATTTTGGCAGTGTTTAAGTATCTCTATTTGATAATTTTTAAAAGAATCAAGATCTTGATAAAATCTATACATTGCATTTGGATGATAAATTGCAAGAGTCTCCTTTATATAGTCTCTCTCTCTCTCTCTCTCTCTCCCTCCCCCCCACACACACCCCTCTCTCTCTCTCTCTCTAGAAGTTTATTTATTGACTATTCAGGTGGTTATGCACAGTATGGATTTGGTTGATTTCATCCCTGTGGTATTATTTAACATGTTTCTCTGTGCCATGTTACTGTTAAGAGCCTTGTCCAGATTCTGAAATGTGGTGCTGTGTACTAACACCAGGAGGCACATAATGTCCAGCTTTTTCTCCTTTGTGTTTTTAGCTGTTATTAGGTCATTATTTTTCTTGAAGTTGCAAAATGCTGACATTCTGACTCTACTATTCTTCGTTTAGAATCTGGAGGAGAATTTTCACAACTTAATTAATTGGTTATCCTTAAGTACAGTTCACAATGGAAAAGGTGGATAGACTCTTGATTTTTTTTCTTTATGTATCAGTCCTCAAATAGTTTTCTGGGACCTCAAATGTGGGCAATGTGTACTCAGTTCTAACACAATATTTAAGAGTTCTGTAACACTGAAAAAATTATGTTTCCTCTCTGTTGATATGTAAATCTGGTGGAGATGTTTGAATAATTAGAAATAATTCACACAAGAAAATGCCTAGCTGACACTTTTGCATACAGTAAAAACTCAATCCATTATTATAATCATTACTGTTTGTTTAAATACTCCATATTCAATGTTTACACATACAGCTTGAGGAAATAGGAGAAATATTGAACTATGTATTATATAAATATATATAACATTATATATAACATATATGATATATAATACATATATATTATCTTATGTATGTTATATGTAATATATATGCACAGAGAAAAAGAGCACAGTAGAGTTACCAAAAGAAAAAATGTTTATTTGGGGAATGTGTCCTAAAACACTGGATTATTTTTATATTACATGTAAACAATAGCCATACTTCAAGCCCCTCTGCCATTTTTACTTGCCCTCTTCTCAGTGAAGAGATTTCAAAAATGCCAGTTTTTCAGACAGGAGAGAAGATAAAGGGTTTGAGACAGCAAAACAATAGAGCTAAGAAATATAAACTTGGTCTAAGTCTTTTGACAAAATCTAGCATCAGCCTGAAAATTTATCATTCTTTTCAGTATATGTTTCATGTAAGCTTGTTAGAAAAGAAGAATAAGATTACGTATACAGATGGCTAACTCAGCAGGTGAGAGCTTGATTAATCTCAGGTCAAGACCTCATGTCTCCTATGGGCTCATTATTTTCACACGTTTCCATGTCCACAGTGTACATATTTAACCCAGGTCAGTCATTTCATAAATGCTTATTCAGATTCATTCATAATGGGTAAATTCTTGAAGTTCTAACTCCACAATAAAAGAAAAACTTATAGCACATTCATAATAATATTGGATTTGTAGTTTCAATCACAAATTAAAACCAACAATAATGTTTTTATGCCCATTATCCATTGTCTCTATGTTAATGAATTCCATTGATCCATCAACTTATATTTAGGGTTTCTGATTGTCTATTTTGCTGACAAGTCAATACCTTCAACTCATTGAAACCATGGAAAATTCATAAGATGTGCAATAGAGGTGAGTTGATGTCAGATGGCTATCTGATAATTCTTCCCATGTGTGGGTTACTCTGACTCTGAGTATCAAAAAGAAAAAGTCCATCTCTTCCTAGAGAACTGTGAGATTTTCAGCCTCTCTTGCAGCTAGATTGAGAGCATGTGATCTAGTTTCTCAAGTCAGTTTTTCCCACCTTAGACTTTGAATTGGAATTTAGGGCAAAAACCATAGAACACCAATTTTAGCAATAGTGGCAACATCACCAAGGCCCCAGGAATAGGAGCAGCAATAGTATAAGCAGTGCAGTGCACAGGGAGAATACAGTATTTGGTGCTGACAGTGACAGAAGTGCAAGCTGGCATATGTGCTGTGCAGCAGCAGCAGCAGCCAGACAGTTCTCACAGAGCTGATATTTGATGTGGCAGCCAGTCTGCTGCTAACTGCAACCTAGCTTTTCCTCTTCTTGGCCATTTTTCCAACCTGATTCTTCAATCTTCCTGACTTTTGTGTACTGCTTGCTGCCCTCTACATAAATATTCTGTTTAAATTAACAAGTTTGCTCCTGTTACACAAAACAAAGAATCTAACTGGCACAAGAAGTGATCACAGAAGCTCAAGAAAATGCAGACGATCTGAGATGGATTTTCTTGACAGAGTTGATGTGAAAAACACAACTAACATTTGGGGAAATAATTCTGTTCATCCCTAGCATGCAATGGCTAAACGAATGTATTCCATGCTACGTGAACTCTAATCATCTGAATAGATGTTATAATACCTTTCAATGAAATTAGCCAGTTCTTACTATCCAAATTGAAAACCTGGTATAACAAACCTACAAGCAAGTTTCAGTGAAAACATTTAAATTGCATGGATATTAATGTGAAAATATGCAGAGTATGTCGTAGTTTTACCTCAGTGATTTCCTCAATAAATTTTTGTCTTGTACTTGCATTTAAAAATATGATGTGTATTTTTTGCTATCATTTATTCCTACATGAGTAAGTTTAAAAAGTCTAATGAAGTAGAAATGCTGTGAAGAAAATAGGTGAGCCTAAGAGGCACCAAAATTATATATTAGAAAAAACATTTGAGGTAATAAAGCATTTTAACAGAGGTGACTACTTAAAATACATGATCATGGCCATACACATATTCCCAATAACTGTTTAAGTGAGTTGTTTCTCAGCATGGGAAAATAAATAACAATTATGAAAGATAGCTATTGCTAGTTTTACCAGTGAAGGGTCTTGACTATGAGTCGTCCAGGTTCTTGGCATTTTGAACAAAGAATTGGAATAAGTACACAAACAAAGCAGTGAAAGAATGAAGCAACAAAAGCACAGATGTAATGAAATGAAAGTACACTCCACAGAGTGGGAGTAGGTTAGAGCAAGCAGCTCAAGAACTCTGGTTACAGAAATTTCTGGGGTTTAAATACCCTCTAGAGGTTTCCCATTGGTTAATTGGTTACACCCTATATAAATGAAGCAGTGGGCCATGACCAGTCTGATTGGTTGTGGGAGGGGGCCAATCAGAGGCTGAAGTAAAGTTACAAAATTATACATGAAGACTGGTTGGGGGGGTACCAATCAGAGATACTTTCCATTTTTTATTTGGGCAAGGGAGTAGCCTCTGATCCTTTTGTTACTTGGATGTGGAGAGGTGGGGTTTTCCTTCTGATTCAGTTCTAGGAGGTCAGCTCAGTGTTAGGTTCCCTGACTCCAGACCCTATTGTCCTGCCTCACTGGTTCTGGAAAATTTCAACATGTTACCTATATATGGCATATTAATTTTGAAAAAAAAAATCAGAGAATTAGCATGCCCAGTGCATGTGAACCACAATCAGTGTTGGCTGCCTCTGAACATCATATTGGTACAGCAGAAAGTGCCAAACATATTTAAAGACCTGAATAAGGCCACGATAAAGTAGTATGGTGACTTAGCGAAGGAGCTCAGAAGTAGACTGAGTTAGGGTAGATTAAGGTATTTAAGAATCATGCAATGCTGCATGATTTGAAGATTATGGGTCAAGGAGTTTCTGCTGATAATGAGGCTGCAGTAGTCTATGAATTGCAAAATTCTACTGTTTCTGACTTCACGCCATTGGGAAATGATTGACAAAAAGTAAGAACATCATAAATCTTGGTAAGAAGCTTGAATTTAGTGAGATGTCTAGAAATATGCTGATGAAATGTTGTCAACACATAGTGAATTGCTTACTATGAAGAAAGACATTCTACTTGATGCTTATCATTGGCCTAAGAAAGAAAAAGAAAGCCATAGCTGTATGTCATGTCTTTAAAAGAAACTACATTATTCAGAGCAATACGTACTGCTGAAATTGATCATAACATGAGCACTTGAAAATATCCACTTTTCAAAAAGCAATTGTAAATGTAGGCAGCTTTTGTAATTGATCTTAAGCATAAATAATGCAAGCTGATAATCATTTTTAGTTTATTCATGTTTTTTTTCTTCAGACAACCCACTTCTGTTATTTTAAGTGCCAAATGAGAATAATGTCCACCGTGCATTTTGATTTGACCTTGTACACTCTTTGGACAGTTTTAACCTCTCTTTTATCAATGCACTCCCAAGACTTCAGTGAACAGCAGGAAAAACCTACTTCCATCTACCTTCCCCCATCCCAAAGTTTATCAAGTTTTTCAAAGATTATAGATTGGTATGACACATTAAGCAGCCTGGGGCTTTTGTGAGTTTAATTTAGTTAGTTAGCTGAAACTAGATTCAACAGCACCTTGGACTACAGGATATGGAGATGACAAAAATTTCTTCATTTAAAGCATAGAAAGTAATCCATAGACTTGGGTATTAGGCACATGGAGCACAATTTCTATGTCTGAAAAAAGATTTTAGTTACTTAACCTCTTTAGTAGGTAAACAACCCCAAATAGAGGAGAAACGAAGTTCTGTATTTTCATTCCTCTTTCATTTTCTTTCAGTTTCATTTCTTCTACTGTTTTCTATAGTGCATGCTTAGTAATAATTCTATGGTTAAAAAATATAAAGACATGATTTTGGCAATCATTTTGCAGTGTATATGTTTATCAAAACATTATGTTGTATACTTTCAATATATAGAATTTTTATTTGTTAATGGTATTTCAATTAAGCAGGGAAAATATTTTACACAAAAATAAAAGAAACAAGTAACTGAAGTGTGTGTGTGTGTGTGTGTGTGTGTGTGTGTGTGTATCTATGAAGATGTATTGAGGTCAGAAGAAGTAATAAACATTTCTCTAGAGATCCTGGTGTTCTAGCTAAATGTAGTAACTGATGAAATTTTGAGTTGCTCTTCTTTGCAGAAGGTGAGAATGCATTTTGGTTTCATAAAGCATAGTGTATTACATTAGGACAGGGTTGCTTTATTTCATTTTCATTTTTGAAGTGGAACTATGTGAAAAGGTTTTGTATGCTAGAGAGCCAAAAATAACAAATGCTTGGCAGACAAATAGGTATATGGTGGTGGTCACTTATCACGTCCTCTATAACAAGCATCCAGTTCCCATTTTATGGATGGACAATTTCTTACTTGGAGCGTCAGTGGAGATACAGACTGCTTTCTACCATGCAAGCTGAAAATGCCAGATGCCAGTTTTCTCAGGGCATGACATGAAATACTGGTTTTCTCAAACTGATTCACCAACTCTGGGCTTGAAATTGGGAGACAAGAGCAAAGAACCCATTCTGCCAGTGTGCAGCATTAGTTGCAGGGACAAATCCCAGAGGCGGCATAGCACAGTGTCTAGTGTTCAGTATTGCTAGCGGCAATTTAAACAGGTTACTTATGTTCTGTGGAAACTGTAGCAGTCTCTTCATCGGACTAATGTTACTGAGTTTGACTGTGGTCCTATCTGATGACTGTCCTACTTTGTTCCTGCCCAATTTTCCAGGCATCATTCCCTAGCCTTCCTGAAATTTCCTGAGTTATTCAATACACTTTGATAAATATATATTTTCTTTGATAAATATATATTTGATAAATACATGCCTGGGCCAATATCTATAGCTAATAAATAGGAATAATGACAGATTCTGGGTCCTAAAAAGTGGCCTAAAATCTATGAATAGACAATAAATGTGCACTATCAGAGAACTTTCAAAAACAGGAGACTAAATATCTGATCTGTAGTTACATGTGCTAAGCTGTAAGCTAAGATTCTCACCAAGCTAACAAGTCATGGATCCATTAGGAAATATAATCCATACTTAGCTGATATTTTGAAATGAGACTTTATAGTTGACAAAGGTAAGGGAACCAGCAAGACATGATGAGGCCCTAGAAACCAGCAGCGGTAAGAAAAAGCTCCATTGAGTGAAGGGGAGGAAAGAGTTACCAGAGCCATGTGAGCACTGACATTAGGAAAGAGTGTAATCTGGTAGGAGCTATAGTTACAAAAAGACAAAATTATACCGAAAAATATAGAATAGGCAGGTAGTGGGGCTAGCAGGAAAAAAAAAATCTGACTGTCATTCATTCCCCCAGGCTTCCAATCTTCTGTTGGTGCCTCCAACACCATTGTTGCTGGAATATATTATCTAAATTGTGCAGTTAACGTAAAAGCAAATATGAGATATACAAAGAAACATAAATGTATTTTGATACCCAGGAAAGAATAACTAATTAACAGGCATTGTATTTCACAGGGCCAGGATGTTAGACTTAGCAGAAAAAAAAATCAGAGCACCTATGATAAATATTTGCCAAAAAAATGAAAGGAAACCGTGATGAAAGGTTTGGTGGTATTATGTCATCAGATAAAAAAAAGAACTGCCAATAAAGATATAGAAATATAAAAAATTGAAATTCTGAAGTTGTAAAATGAGTAAACAAATTTTACTAGAAAAGCTAAACAGTAGATTTAAGCTCACAGAAGAAAGCATTAGCAAACTTGAAGATAGATCAATATCTGCACCCAAATGTGAAAAGCAGAAAAGAAAAATAAAGAAGAAAAATTTTCAAAAAGCTTCAGAGAAATGTGGGACAACATTAAGCACACTAACATATAGCTACTGAGATTATCAGAGAGAGGAGAAAGACAAATGAGCAGAAAAAGTACATGAAGAAATAGTGTCCAAACACTTTCCAAATTATATTAAAATATTAAATTACACATCCAAGAAACTCAGTGGATTCTAAATAGAATAAATGCAAAGAGATCTACACACAGACACATCATAGTAAAACCATCAAAAAACAAATATATTAAGAAAATATTAAAAGTAGCCAGAAAAAAATGTACTTCTCACATTTAAAAAAGCCCAGTGATATTAACCACTCTCTTATCATCAGAAACAGTGGAGTCCAGAGGTCAATTGGATGAAATAGTCAAAGTACTAGGGAAAAAAATCAGTCAAAATTTTTAAATCTGGCAATACTATCTTCAAGAAATGATCAACAAAAACCAAGAGGTATTTTTTCTGAAAAATGTGCATTATAAGAAATAGCAGGGGAAATTCTTTACATTGAAATCAACTGATGCCAGACAGTAATTTGAATGTACACATGACAAAAAGAATCTGTAAAGGTAATTATGTAGGGATGTATAAAAGAGAGTATAATTGCATACTTCTTTCTCCTCTCACCTATTTAAAGAGCAATTGCATAACACAATATATATTTAATTGTACTGTTGGGCCTATTACATGTAACAATGTAATATATTTGGTAGTAACAACACAAGTATGGTGAATGAGGGCAGAGGTGTATTACAGTATAAAAAAATTCAGGTCACAATATGAATCCACAGGAAGCAATGAAGATATTAAATAATAGTAAATAAAAATGTAAATACAACAAACCTTATAAATATATGCTTACTATCCTTTCTTCTTCCAGCTTTTTAAAAACTTAAAATGATCTAAATTAATAATTGTAACAATAAATTGTTGTGTTTGTAACATATAAAGATATAATAGGTATAACAACAACAGCGAAAAAAAGTATGAAATAATTATTTAAGCATTGAGGTTACAGTATAATTACTCCTACAGATGTTCAGGCCATATTTCCCAGAAACTGTAAATATGTGACCTTAAATGACAAGTAAACTTTGATGATGTCATTAAATTAGAGGTATTCAGATGGAAAAGTTATTCTAGCTTATCTGTATGAGTTCACTGTAATCAGAAGGGTTCCTACAGAGTAACGTAGGAGGCTTTGGGTGATTCTAAAAGTACAAATGATGAAAGAAAAATAAATAGAAAAAATGTATACATTAAAATTAAAAACTTTGCACTGCAAAGTCTACCAATAAGAAAGACAACACGGATATAGAATAGATATTTACAAATCATATGTCTGATAAAGAAGTTGTACCCAGAATACATAAAGAATCCTTACAACTCAGTAACAAAAATATAAATGACCCAATTGTGCATTTATATAACACAATGTGCATATACATTTGCATATATATACATTGCATATATATACATTTGCATATAAAAATGTGCAAATGATCTGAATACATATTTTTCCAAAGATCTATAAATAGCCAGTAAGCACATGAATTGATGCTCCATATCATTAGAGAAATTACCCATTAGAGAAATGCAAATCAAGGCCTCAGTGAGCTACTACTTCAGACCTACCAGGGTAGCTTTAATATAATAGATAATGAAAAGTATTGGCCAGAATGTTCAAAACTTGGGACCCTCAAATGTTGTTGGTTCGAATGTAAAGTGATGCAGTCAGTTTGGAAAACATTTTGACATTTCCTCAAAACATTACACATAAAGTTACCATAGTACCTAGCAATTCTACTCCTAGACATACTCATATACCCAAGATAAATGAAAGTGAAATAAACACACATCCACACAAAACTTGTACACAAATATTTAGAACGGCATTACTTACAATAGCCAAACAATGGAACCAAGGCAAATGTTCAGTAACTGATTTATGGATAAGCAAAATGTGTTATATAAATATAGTGGAGTATCACTTGGTCCTAAAAAGGAATGAAGTGCTGATACATGCTAACACTTGGATGAACCTTGAGAATATTATGCCAGGTGAAAGAAGCCAATTTAAAAAGATGATATTGTGTGATTCCTTTGTATGAAATATCCAGAATAAGCAAATCTATAGAGACAATATATATGAGTAGTTGCCTAGGGCTGGGAAGTTGTAGGAGAAATGGTGAATGATTGCTACTGAATGCAGGACTTCTTTATAATGTTGATTTAAATATCCTAAAATTGATTGTGGTGATGGTTGCACAACTCTGTGAACATACTAAAAGTCATTGAATTGTTCACTTTAAATGGATGGATTTTATGGTATGTGAATTATATCTCAATCAAACTTTTAAAAAATTATATTGCTCCCGCAAGTTGTTGACCTGCTATTTTCTTCCATATTCTTAGTAAAATATACTGGAAAACAGAGAAAATAAAAGCAAGAAGGAAAGGTCAACCTGTGGTCAAAATTAGAAGTTTTTAGTAATTGCAATTTGAGAGGAATCATATTTTAAAAATACAATTTGTGTAGTCTCTTCTCAGCCAAGTCAAAAAAAAAAAAAAAAAGCAAAAGTGGTAGCTGACCACTCCTTAAACTTCTCTAGATAGGCAGACATAACCTTTTATTTAAAACAAATTATTTGTAATACTGGGCTGAAAAGTAAATTTATGTCAACCTTGAAAATGAGCTACTGCTCTTCCCTGTGTGTACTACTTTTTCTTCATCCATTTTAGTTCTTTCTAAACATTGGTTTCTTCCTTCAACATTCTTCTTTCTTCAATATTGGTTTCTCATCAGGAGAGAGAGATGCTCAGAAAACAACAAGCCAGCATGGATTTAGGGAGGAAGTTGTGGTGAGGAATGACATCTTGGGAGCTGCAAAAATCGTAGTTCAGAGGAGAGATGGGGAACTAAAAGGGATTATATTAACAGTGCATAGTAAAGTCTGTTATTTCTCCCGAACTGCACCTGTTTAGGGTGAGAGCAGGCCAGAAAGTGAGATTTGAGAAATGTGCAATCTCAGACCTGAATAACTGCATGAATTAAAGTTGGCTAGATATGAAAATTAAACTAAAAGTTTTGCAAACAAAATTGCCATCCTGCTGTAGATATGAAAACAGAATTCAGACAGCATCCATATTGCTGGAGAGTGAAGTCAAAAGCCATGCTACAGTAAAATGGACTAATTGAATTTCCTATTAAAAAGAAAACTCTAGAGTCTTCATAGTTCTCATGGTTAAAGGTTACATTCTCTGGAGATTATATACATACACATGTATATATATGTATAATTAAAAAGCCAAGTATCTCAGAAAGACTTTGTTTCTTTTAATAACATTTAAATAAAATAATAATTGTTAACAAGAAACAGAGGAAGTAAAAGTTTAAACTTTGCTTCTAAGTGGTTTATTCTACTCCTCCTCTTTTTAAACAGCACGTAGCAGTATAGTAATTTATGAACCACATTAGTTAATACAAAAGATATTGGTGACATATTTTTAAATTTTTTTAATTCACATATTTTAATTGAAAATTGTCAATAAAATTAGTAACATTCTAACTGAAAGTAATTTTAGTGTTGTTGTGGTTCAAATAAATGTTCACAGAAATTGAACTGAGAGGAAATTATTTGTGTATTATTTGTTCAAGGAAAAGATGGTTTGAATCCCAATACAGTATTCCATCCATGTTTAGTGTCTCTTGATCAAACATTCAATTCGACACACATTTATTGGCACTACTATGGCCAAGAGTTGCTGAATGTTGAAAAACGTTTTAAATGTACTAGGAGATATGACTTATTTTAATAATACTATGCTTTGTTTTTCAAAAAAATTAATAGTAACATTTATGGTTTCTTCCTTATAAATTAACATTCTCATTTGAGTTTTCTCACAATATGGCACACAATTTAGTTCATATTTATACTCTGGATGTTGACTTTAAGCACAACAAACAAATAAAATAAACCCATATACATCAAATGTCACTCATATGTTTGATAATTACTTACTGGAGACCTGTTCTATTTTCCAGTGTAATCAATCACACAGACAGTAGGAAAACAGACAGTCATTTCTTAGGACTTATGCAGACCTACAAGAGCATCACCTTGGCTTAGTTAAATGAAGATCTTCTGTTGTATGGAAAGCCTAGCCTGATGTTTGTATGTTCCTGGAAAATAAAAGGGCTCACATAAGTATGTTACTGGCAGACATCTCTAGAAGCAATCCAGCCCTAGGCTTAGAGTCCATTCCAAAAATCAGATAACCTATGAGTGTGGTCTGGCAATTCTTTTGATCTCTTTACCTGATCCTTCAGTGTGCAGGGTGTACTCACATACATTTTATTGGCCTTCAAGGCCAGCTCACTGTGCATCACCAGAAAATGGCTTACCTTTACTTGGGCTACAGCCCTTGAACTATAGCTAATAGAGATAATGATTACTATATTCTCGGCATTGTTTCAAGCTTTCTAAAAGTTATTAGCTTCGTTAATTGTCACAACAGCACTGTGAGGTGGATATTGTTACTATTACCTTTTATTTTACAGATTCTTTTTTAAGTGGAGCATAGGGAGGTTGAGTAACTTCTTGCATTTAAACCCAGGTCACCTGGGCAGCAGCCTTCATGTCCTAAATCACCATGTTTCAACCATCCAGCAATCTTTCCGCAAAGTGACAGTGGAAGTACTCTAAGGTGCTAAGGTGCAGTGAACCAGACTGAAATTCAACAAGTACCCTCAGGAGTTTGGCCTGGCACATAAGAAAGAAATTGTAGGAGGATGTGCATTTTAGCCAGTTCTCTTGACTTCTTGTAATTACAGAAAGAAAAGGCAATACTGCTTGATTTTTGTTTGTTGGTTTCTTTGTTTTTCTTATAAGATGAGAAAACAAGGGAGACATCAGATCTCATACCTTATTTTAACAAGCTTTTATATTATCATTTTCAATTTATAATTACTCCAATATTCAGGGAACGTAAACATTTAGGAGCCATTTTTTAAGTGATTCTTATAATATAGCTTTTTCTTTATTTTTATTCTTCTCTTAATTTTCTCCACAACTTATTTTTTTTATACTGATCCTCACTGCCTTTATTCAAACTGAAGACTTTCCAGCACTTTAAAGTATTATTTGTATAAGGTAGTTAAAACATTTCATAAAATTGCATCTTGAGTTATATATTTTAAAAGAGTCATATACTCAATGAAAGAATCTTTAGAGCTCAGATTTGTAGCCAAGACAGTTTTTGTGTGAGAAAAATGCATAAACTTATTTAGCATGCAAGTCTAATGCTGTGAATTACTCTGATCCATCCTTTTGGATACCTAAAATGAATAATGCCGAAGTTGCAATACAAATAAAACAACCCTGAGAAAATTTGGGTAGAATATGCTTAAGGCATCAGATTTAAATTTCCTAAAACTAGTATATTCTAATAAGGTATAACTAGAGTATGTGAGAAAGGATTTTGGTATTGAATTTGAGTCTAATTTGGCCTTGTATTTGACCTATTTGTCTTATCAGAACTTAATGGCTGCCTTTATTTCAAGAAATGTCCAGTATATGAGAAATTTTGAAATTCATTACATTCTTCTAGCATGCAACTTATTAGCCAAATATCCCAGTAGCCATTATGAGAACAGGAACACAGGAGCCATAGATGTAGTACACCTTTAAGCTGTCATTTAGTGAGTGCCCATCTCAAATGGAATTCTCAAACTCAGAATCTTAGAGTAGGTAAACAGTCCCAAATATCTCAGAAACAACCTTATCTTCCATAAAGTATTAATGAACTCATACAAAACAGGTGTGATACTGTTGTGAGACTGGGGTATTCTAGAAAACTGGCAAGCTGGTAATACAATGAAGACTGAGGAAATCCCAATAGCTCTTCAGACTCCATTAGTTTTTTGAGAGATTGATTTCCTTTCATGATATACAGGAACAATATCTCTTTGAAAAGTGGAAGGCTTTGGCTGTATACCCTGGAATACAATGTCATTGCAGATTTCAAAGCTATTGTCTAAAACAAAGATCTATGAAAGAAAACAAACCTCTTTATCTAAGTCATTAGAATATCCATGACATATAGTCATGGATAATTATTTGCTTCTGAACAGAAAACAATAGTTAATAGAGTAATGAAAAAATGTGGTTAAATTTTTTCAGCATCATATAAAAAGCAATTAATTTTTAGGTAACTCAAATTTAAAGTGATTTCCAATTGCATATTTAAAAGCACAAAGTGAGAAGACCCATTGACCAAGTTAGAGCATACATTTTAGTGATGCTTGAAAAGAGACAAGCAAGAAAATGAAATCCCAATGACCAATAAAACTAGTGTAAGGTTGGTTTCTGAAGTCCTGAAGCAGATGAGAACTAGTCATAGTGGTTCAAGCATCCAGACTGCTCTATGCCTCATATACTTAAAACTTTCCAAGGCGGTATCTTAGAATTTCACTTGAGCCCCAGATTTTGTCACTTGTCACAAGACAGTATTACCAATAATAAGGATAGTCATTACATTAATGCAAAAGCAAACTGCCTGCACCATCACTTTTTGATGGAATATATACTAGATATGGGTAATTGATAAATACCTAGTCAGTTACACATAGTTGCTGAAAGAGTAATAACTAAAAAAGTTGGCACCCTAACCTGCAGAAACCAAGATTTAGAACTCGCTACCTGAATACACAAAGCTTTGCTCCACATCTTGACCTCCCATCTCAGGATACTCTTTGAATTCTAGCCAATGATCAAGCAGATCTGTGTTCTTGGAGTTTTGGGTAAGAAATCATGGATGCTATATTATTAAAAACTCATTCAGACACTTGCACACATATGTTTATTGCAGCACTACTCACAATAGCAAAGACTTGGAACCAACCCAAATGTCCATCAATGATAGGCTGGATTAAGAAAATGTGGCACATATACACCATGGAATACTATGCAGCCATAAAAAAGGATGAGTTCATGTACTTTGTAGTGACATGGATGAACCTGGAAACCAACATTCTGAGCAAACTATCACAAGGATAGAAAACCAAACACCGCATGTTCTCACTCATTGAACAAGGAGAACACTTGGACACAGGATGGGGAACATCACACACCAGGGCTTGTTGTGGGGTGGGTGGGGGGCGGGGGATAGCATTAGGAGATACACCTAATGTAAATGATGAATTAGTGGGTGCAGCACACCAACATGGCACATGTATACATATGTAACACACCTGCACATTGTGCACATGTACCCTAGAACTTAAAGTACAATAAAAAAAATTTTTTAAAACTCGTTCCCATTGTCTGAGGAGAAGATGTTATCTCATGTCCTCCTTAATTGATCTAGGAGCATTGTTAGCACTCAAAAAGTTGTGTCAGCAAGGTAAAATGTGATTGTGGCACGTTCAATTTAAAGAATGTATGTATCTTGGGAGAAAATAATAGACGCAGTGATTTCAACCACAAAGAGTTATACTCAGTATTCTTTCTTAAATGCATGTAAGAAGATTTCATTACAAGGCGAGACCAAGTCTGATTTTTATCTAATGAACTAAAGCTTTCTGCCACTGAGTCATTTAAGTAACACACTTGAATACACAATGTATGGCCATGTCAGTCTCTGATAGATTAGCCGGCAAAGGGAATACTCAAGTTTGTTTAAGCTGGGTGATTGCAAATTTCTATTCTGTATATCTTATTATAATTAAGTGCTCAAAAGAGAGATAACTTACAGTTAATGCTTAATATATGTCATAAAGATTTCTTGGTTATATATTTAATTCTCAAAAATACCTGCAAAAAAATGTTTTCTAAAGTGTTCTACTGAGGGTAGGTGAAGCCCAAAAATTTATAACTAAAAAAGTAAAAACATATTATAGTTCAAGATTCATTTCAGTCTAAAACATAGGGAATCTTTAAATACCTGCCTTAGTTGGGACACCAATGTTTATTTTTCACTATAATTTTTGTTGAAGTTTCTTAGTTGCGTATTCACAGAAGAGTGATGATTTGTTGAAACCTGAATCAAAAACATCTTAATTTCTCCAACCTTGAGGGCAAAGGCTGAAAGACAGTAAAAAAGAAGCAAATGGGAAACACTAAAATAACTTAAATTGTTAACAGTATTTTTTTTCTATGCATGAAGTATAGAGATTAGGAAGGAGATGCTGTCACTAGATTATGATTACTTCATATCAAGGTCTATGTCTTACTCATCTTTGTGTCCATAGGATCCTAACACAGTATCTACTATCTGAATAGACACTCGAAACATACTTCCAACATATTTTTTTTTTGGACTGTGTATGTCTAGAAGTTTACAAGTTTATGTAAGATTGACTTCATTCTTGCTTCATGACATTTGGAATGTGCAGTTGTTCTCAAACTTGGACTCACCCAGATGCCTGGGGCCCATGCCCAGAGACGATGGTTCAGTCTTGGGTAAAAGCCTGGGGACCACCATTTTTTAAAAGACTTCCAGGTGATTCTATTGTGCAGCAGGCTGGAGATTCACTACCATTGTCCAAAAGCAGTGATTCTCAATCCATAAAGTGCATGCAAATCATCTGGTGATCTTGTTAAAATGCAGATTCTGATCTAGAATGTCGGGAGCAGGGCCTGACATTTTTCGTTTATAACAAGCATCCAACTGATGATATTGCTGAGAGTAGGGTGGCCAACCATTCTGGTTTGCTGAGGATATGAGACTTCAGTGCTAACCCAGGAATGTTCTTGGTAAACTGGGACAACAGTAACCTTAATTGTGGGTCTGTGGACTACACTTTATGTGATAAGGTCCTAGGGCAGAGGTTCTCAAACTACAGCATGCTTTAGAATCATCCATAATGCTTTCTAAAACTCAGATTGCTGGTACCTACCCCCAGAATTTCTCCTTCTGTATAACTGAGTTAGATGTTGAGATTGTACATTTATTAAAAGTGCCTAGGCAGGGCTCAGTGGCTTACAGTTGTAATCCCAGCATTTTGGGAGGCTGAGGCAGGCAGATCACATGAGGTCAGGAGTTCGAGACCACTCTGGCCAACATGGTAAAACCCCGTCTCTACTAAAAATACAAAAATTAGCTGGGCCTGGTGGCACGCTCCTGTAGTCCCAGCTACTTGGGAGGAGAGTCACTTGAACCTGGGAGGCAGAGGTTGCATTGAGCCGAGATTATGCCATTGCACTCCAGCCTGGGGGACAAAGAGAGACCCTGTCTCAAAAAAACAAAATAAAAGTACCTAGATGAGACTGATACTGCTAGTTTGGGGCTGCTGTTTGTGAACCACTATTCTAAACCACCATTAGTCAAAGTTGTCTGCAAATTGGTTTTGCATGGAGAGGCTTTTGAACTACTGTTGCCTGGGCCTCAACACCAGTGGTTGTTCTAGGGTCCATCCTAGGATTTTACAATGTACCCCAAGTAGTTTTAATGTGCAGTCGAGTTTGAGATTGACAGTAAATATGTATCTTATAATTATCTGCAGTTCAAATATGAATTAGTTTTTGCATATTTGACATTCATGTTTGTTCATGTCACACTCATGATCACAGAGAGTGATCAGCCTGGGCAACATAGTAAGAGCCTGTTTCTACAAAAAGTACACACACGAAAAATATCCAGATATGGTAGCGCATTCCTGAGGTTCTAGCTACTAGGGAGGCTGAGGCAGAAGGATTGCTTGAGCCCAGGAGTGTGAGGTTGCAGTGAGCTACAATTGTGTCACTGCACTCCAGCCTGGCCAACAGAATAAGGCCCCATCTCTAAAATGTTTTCTTCTATTTTATTTCACATTCTCTGTATTTTTTAAATTTTATGTCATTAAAAATATATTTTATTATCATGTTAGCGTCATTTTTGGAAGGAGTTGTGGTACAGTGGAAAACCATGAACCCCTCTAATTTTTGTTGTACAAGTACAAGTGGTGAAAATACAGCGCTTGTAGTCTTTTCCTGCTTGGAAAGAAGTGTTGTCCTCATCTCATAGACCATCCTTTCTTAGTTAGGAAAGGTGAGATAAGAATGGCTGTTACAGAAAATAAGACCATTTTGGCTTATGTAACTTGAGCAAGAGGTGCTCTTCCTGGTACACACTTACTTAGTTCAGCAGGCTACCACACGAAAGTTCGAGGTCAAAATTCCAGCTAGTAATCAGAATTTCTTTGTCTCTTATTGTCCTCTGGGAATATAATTTCCTTGGCATATTGCAGAACTGGTAAATTAGTAAGTAAAACATCATTTGTGCATTCCTGAGTTTTCTGTGTGTATATATATATATATGTATATATGTATATATATGTATATATATACATATATACATATATATACACACACATATGTGTATATATATACACATATATATAAAACATATATATGTCCTTCAACATATGTAACTATGAATAACTATGCTGTATACATACAGTTTCCAATTTGCAGTTTCAATATAGTATACAGTATTCAATGAATTATGTTAGATATTCATATTTCATTATGAAAGTGGCTTTGTGTTAGATAATTTTGCCCAACTGTAGGCTAATGTAAGTGTTTTTAGCACGTTTAAGGTAGGTTAGGCTAAGATATAATGTTTGATAAGTTAGGTATATTAAATGAATTTTAGACTTAGAATATTTTCAACTGATGATGAGTTTTCCTGGACATAACCCCATTGTAAGTTGAGAAACATCTGTATGTCTACTATGTATACACACACACACACAAACACACACAATTTTCAAAATATAAATTTCAAGAATATTACACACTTAAATTTTAATAGTCCTTTGCTGGATTATAGGAATTTAGGTGTATTCTTCATTTATATTTTCCAAGTTATCTACCAAAGAATATATATTGCATGTTTAATAAGGAAGAAGTGATAAAGAAATTGCAACTCAGGGACTGCACTTTTGGTGAATGTAAATGTTATCTGTTTCTTGAGATGTTAAAAAAAGTTAAGAGAAGATAATTATGAGAGAAGCTTGAACTGAACGGGAAGTTCCTGCCATGCTTTAGGATCAATTATTAAATTCCAAGCTGGTGTCTAGGAAAGCCAGGTTAAAATTGCCTTTCTACCAAGCTTGAAGTTACCCTGCAGTCCTCTTTTCAGCTTCCTCGAAACTTGAGGAGATCTTTGGGACAGAAAATCAGTGGCAATGTTGCTATCTAGGGTGAATGGCTGTATTGCTCCCATCTCATGCCTAACAGAGAGTCCCTTGCCTGGGTGTTCTAACACAGAAGACACGTCTTTTTCTGAGGCTGCTGTGTACATTTTTTTCAATGCGTCTTGTCAACCTGGGCAAGAAAATGAGGACTAGAGGGGATTGTCATGAACATTGTTCAATGCACTTGCTCTGTCAAATTGTTTTTTAATATTTTACTCAGCCCAGAAATGAGTTTAACAGTTTTCTGTAGCACAGTAATTTCCAGAATGCATGTGTGAGGCCACTGAGCCGTTGTGTTCCTCATCAGAGTTAAAGGAATTGTATTAATCTTTTCATAGTCTCCCTTCGCATACAGCAGAGTGACTGATTGCTTGGCATATGCTAGTGTGCCACATGGTACCAAACAGATGGAGACCATTCAGGCAGAAGCTGGGTCGAGCCAAGATGTGCTCCACAATTTTGTGTTTGTGAAGAGAAACAACTGGGCAGGCTTTCTTTGCTTCCTCTGGTATTTGGATTCTGAACTAGGAGGGGGGAAAAATCACCCTGAATTAATTGCTGTCACTTCTATTGATCTGGATTCTATTAAGTGAGAACACATTTGCAATTAATCCACAGAGGCAGAGCAACTCAAATAAATTAGTTTATGATGGGCATTATAAAATGTATCAAGAGATTTTGTTCTTTTATTTCAGAAATAGAAAATTATTAATGTTTTTGCAAACTTAATTCTCTTGCTCTTAATTTGTGTTGCACATCTCTGGTTCATTCATTTATTTTAGCAAATATTTGTAACACACTCATTATACCAGGCACTGATTTAAGAACTGGAGATAATGTGAGAAATAAAAGGTAGAAGCCCTGGTACTCATATCACTTACATTTTAGTAGATAGGAAATAAAAATAGAAATAATCTAAATAAATTTAAAAAATATGTTAGGTGGTAAGTGCTACAGAGAATAACACAGGTTAGTAACACAGGGAAGAAACTACCTATGGAGCAGAAGGTTTATTATGTTTTTATTTATTATTATTATTATTATTGAGATGGGGGTCTCACTCTGTCACCTGGGCTGGAGCGCAGTGGTGCGATCTTGGCTCACTGCAGCCTCTGCTTCCCAGGCTCAATCGATTCTACAACCTCAGCCTCCTGAGTAGGTGGGACTACAGGAATATGCCACCATGCTAGGCTAGTTTTTGTATTTTTTTGTGGACATGGGGTTTTGCCATGCTGCCCAGGCTGATCTCGAACTCCTCAGCTCAAGCAATCCACCTTCCTTGGCCTTCCAAATTGCTGGGATTACAGGCATGAGCCACTGCACCCGGTCTGGTTTATTGTTTTATATAAGAAAATTATGGAAGCTATCCCCATTGAGGTGACACTTGAAAGTGAGTAAGACCTCTGCACAGAGGAGGAAAGAAAATGTAAAGGTTCTGAGATGAAGTCATGCAGGGCTACTTAGCATACTTGAGCAATAACAAAGGGCCATTGCAGTTGAAGTAAGATGAGAAAGCAGGAAAGAGGTGAGAAAGCAGAAAGGAAGGCAGGTATCAGTTCATGTAGGGACTTTTAGGCATCTGTAAGGACTTAGATACTATTCTATGTGAGAAAGGAGACTACTTAGAGTACTTAAAACAAAGAAAGGACATACTTTGACTTACATTTCAAAGAGGTCAGCCTAGATGCTTGTTTGAGTTTTACAGAAAGACAACAGTTGATTCAGACCTTATGGAAGAATTCAGTAACAATCAAGATGTAAGATGATAGTGGCATAGCCCAAGATGGTGGCAGAGAATTATGATAAGTAGTTGTATTCTGGATATAAGTTGAGAAAATTACGAACAGGGTTTGATGATATATCTATTGTGAGGTGAAAGATACAAAAAAGGTTTAAAAGAATACTCCTTAAAATTATAATAGAGGCTGGTATTTCTGGAATGGTAGGACACAGACCTCTGAAAACTCTCCCTTTCATAGAGGCAATAAGAATACTGTTAAAAATGGACAGAATAAATTTTATCAGAATTCTGAAAATTAACCAAAGACTTGCAGCAATGTAGGGAGCATTTACTTAATAAAGATTGTTGAATCTTGGTAAAACCTGTAAATTTTTTGGTAAATTTTCCCTATTCCCATTACTCCTTTCCAATTCTATGGTAGACTTGAAAACTAAGAGTTGACACTCACGGGGAAAACCAGCAGGCTGGTAGCCACCTGAGGAAGCACCAAGAAAAGATGGGCAAAAGATTTAAACAGACATTTCTTCAAAGAAGATATACAAGTGGATGATAATTACATAAAAATATACTCAACATCATTAATCATTATGGAAATGCAAGTCAAAAGCACAATGAGATACCACTTCACTCCCATATCGATGCCTGTAGTTTTAAAACATGAAAAATAATAAGTGTTAGCAAGGATGTTGTGAAATTATTAGGTTGGTACAAATGTATTTACGGTTTTTGCCATTGAAAGTAATGGCAAACCGCAATTACTTCTGCACCAACCTAATAGAACACTTACACTTTGTTGGTGTGAATGTACAGTGGCACAAATGCTTTGAAAACCAGTTTAGTTGATCCTCCAACAGTTAAACATAAAGTTATTGTGTGATCTAGCAATTATATTCTTATATACACTCAGGCACTGCATAATGGCATATTAGTCAATAAAGAACCACTATATGACAGTGGTCCCATACAATTATAATACCGTATTTTTACTGTAGCTTTTCTATGTGTAGGCATGTTTAGATACACAAATACTTACCATTGTGTTATAATTGTCTACAGTATGCAATACAGTAAACTGCTGTACAGGTTTACAGCCTAGGAGCAATAAGCTATAACTTATGGCCTAGGTGGGTTGTTGGCTATACCATCTGGATTTGTGTAAGTACATTATATGATCTTTGCACAACAATGAAATCTCCTAACGACACATTTCTAATAATGTATTCTCATCTTTAAGTGACCTATGACTTTGTATATATCCAAAAATGAAAATATATGACAAAAATACTTGTACATAAATGTTTATGGAAGTATTATTCATGATAGACACAAATTTTGAAACAGTTCAAATGTCTATAAACTCACAAATCAGTAATCAAAAGGTAGTATATCTATACACAGGAATATCATTCCACCATAAAAAGGGAAGAAGTAAGTACCCAATACATGAGGCAAGATAAATAAACCTTGAAAATATGCTGAATGAGAGAAACCAGATATAAAAGGCCACATATTTTATGATTTTATTTATATGAAACATTCTTCTTTACAAATTCTCTTAAAAAGGGGTCAGCTCCAGGCAGTTCTATTTGGTACAATGTGATCACTGTCCTCTTAGCCACATCCACAGTTGGACTACAGTGAGCCCCCTACATAAGGGCAGTTAGTTGAAGGCTGACTACCAACCTGGGATGTGACCTGTTGAATTGGGTTATTGGCATTCACGCTATTGGATAAGTAAGTGGAAATACTAAAATTATAAGGCATTTGGCAGTTTAATCAGGCTTGCAACAGTGAATAGGTGGTACTCTCAAATTAGAATAATTTAAAACGGACTTAATAAAGTCACAGAGGTGGGGTGTGGACAAAGAAAAAAACGTTGGGGTGGGCAAGGGATGGGCATTTCTGTCAGAGGAGATAATAGCTGGCTGGTCCCAGGAAGGCTTAGGACACTAAGAAGGGTATGGAAAGACTGGAGCATAAGGCATCAGGGAAAAAACATAGGGAGGTGAGACTTAAAAAGTTTGGAAGTAACAAAACACAAAAGCATTTTTTTATAAAGTATGGTAATGTAAGACATAAATGGATTGAAAGCTCTTTTAAGGGATGCTCACAATTTGAGGACTCTAGAGTTGTATAATCTCTGCAAAGATTTTAATACTTTTTTTTCTGTAGAATCAAGCACATATTATTGGGTCACTGAATTTAATAAATGCCTTCATATTTCTGTAAAAGAAGCTGAACCTCCCTTCTCCTCTGAGTTAAGTACCAAAAAATTCTAACCATGAAGTCTGTTTCCCTTTTCTGAATGATCGTTCTTTTTCCTTTCATCCTCTTTTGAATCTCTTCTGGGCTAAATGCTGCTATAAAATCTGCAAAAGCCTATAATGCTTCCAAAATGGGTCCCTAATTCTAGATAGGAGAGTCAAATACATTCACACCCACCTATAAAATGCCTAAGGAATAGCCACTCCCGGTAGAATTTACTCACAACAAAATTTCTTAGCAACTTAGTTTTGTTGAAAAAGTTGGCTTTTAATGGAAGTAGATATTTAAATATTTATTTTAACAATCAACTTTTGTGAATGTGAGCCAAACAGAACTTCTGGGAAGATGGAGTACATCTTTTTGTTTTTCATTTGTTTGTTTTGTTTTTTTGTTTTTCCCTATTCCTCCTTTTAAGTATAGAAAAAGAGGCAGCATTACAAGACAAAAACTTTTAGATAATAGTTGCTCTACTCTAGCAAAGCACCTCAGATAAAACTGAGATACTTCTTCTATTCAGGAGAAACTGAGTGGGAAACATAGATGTCTATTCTCATCAGGTTATAATGGGTGGCCCCAGTCCCCTCCCCACACCAAGGTGGTGTCAGAGAAGGTTGAATAGGGAGCTGAAAATTTCATTCTGGAAGGGATGGCAACCACCCCTGGCCCCATGGTAACGTGGAGACCACATAAAGAGGTACTACTTCTTCCTGCTGGGATGAAAACAGGAGACATCAAATGACGTGCCAGGACTCCCACCACCACTAATTGCCAATGAGGTACCCATCCATGGTGTCAGTGGAAGCCAAATGTGGAGCAGTAATGAAGTACTCCAACCCATCCACGGATGGAGCAGTGAAGGCCTAGCTGGGAGCCGGAACTCCCATTTCTGTCCAGCATTCACAAAGAGCCTAGTCTTTGAATGCCAACAGAGGCTGAGTGGCAAACTTGGAAATCTATTTCTACGTTTACCTGCATGGGGCCAGGAAAGGCAAACCCAGTGAGCAGTGTACTCAAGCAAGTGGTAATTGTTTTTATGATCCAAGACCACATCCACCCCAAATGACAATGCAGGTGGCTGAACTAGAATCAAGTTTGAATTTATCAGGCACTTTTTTATTCAGATGGCCATTCAGAAACATATAAGGCAAGCTTCCTCAGAGTAGAAGTCAAGAGGAAGAAGAAACATCATGCCTAGGACTGGTCATAGCAAAATACCTGATTTTTTAAATAGTTTATCTAACTCAACATTTCTTTCATTAACAAAGAGAAGTAAACCTTTGTTGTGGACAACCATTTTTAATTACCAAACTGCCTTGCTAAGGTGTATGGATGAGGAGGAGGTGAGAGCAATAGAGAGCAGGAACCTTTTTGAGTTTATTTTTAGAAGTCCATTCCACCTCATGATGATGTCAGCAACCTGGGGAAAATAAAGGGTATGAAGTGTCCATCAAATGCTGTGACAATTGACCCACTGTTGAGCAGTCTTCGCTACAAAATGTACACCATTATCATTGACTATGGATGAGCTGAAAACATGATAGTTTTGTTTCAAGGGAAAATATGTTACCAGAATCAGCTGGTCAGACTGAAATAGTAGTGAGGCCCCGTTGCCCAGAGGAATGGGCAAATACTCCAATGTGGTCAATTTGCCAGAAGTAAGCAGAGGCAAACCCCATGCAATATAGCCTCTGTCACCATGAAACAAATGGGAGAATTATTGGTGAGAGTCACCACATGAAATATTTGACGTGCAAGGATAGCATTTGCATCATAAACACATAGTCTTCAGCTTTGTGCCCATTCCGTGATGTTGGATGGATTACCATGTCTGGTTTGATTATAGATCTAGGTAGAGTTTTCAGTGAACAGGCAGTGCTATCTTGATCAGTAATTTGATTGCAGTCAATGTCATCAGAGAATGGGCCCTAACTGTGGGTGTCTACCTGAGTGATCCAGACTGTTCAATTAGCAGCAGTGATTTATTTCTGCGTTTTATGGCCTGAAAGAGATAAATCTTTAATATGTGAGTCTGCAGTCTTCCAAGTAGCAACTCATAGGACTAGGACATTGGCAGCAAGCCAAAGTTCAGTAAAATATGTCATACCTAGTTCTTAGGAATATTGTCCTAGGCAAGAGTCACAACTTTCAGTTTAGCCCATTGTTTTGATTTGCCCTTACTGCTGTGATTCTTCCACAGTTGCTATTGCCCCATGTAAGCTCCTTGAATTATTCTACCTGCACTTTTCTGTTAGTTCTTTCTCTGGTTGTGGTAGTTTTCCCACATGCTTATGTGAGAAGGCTTATGTTAGTTCTCTGCATATCTCCAGAGCTCTGCTCTCCTTGAACTTGGAAGTCTTTTTCCTTAACTCATTGAGATTGCTGAGCTCTGTTAAGATTCTTAACTCCTCTGTTTTAAGGTCTGTCTGCAGCCAGTAAGCTGGGGAAATCATAGGGCACATCTAGCTTGGTCCTTTTCTCAGTAATCACTGTTCTACGCTGCTGGTTATCCAATGTCTTAAACTATCATTTCATGTATTTTATCCAGTTTATAGTTTTTCAGAATGGGAGGTTAAATCTGGCTCCTTTACACCATCATGACCAAAAGTGGAAGCTCCCTAATCTCTTTTGTAGTTGGAGAAATACAAAGGTGTTTTTTTTTTTTTTTCCTTACACTTATTTCCTTTAGAAGATCCTTACTCTGAGAGAAAAAATAAGGGCCAGGATGGCTGAGAGGTGAAAAAAAAAAAAGGCAACTTAGGATATATCCAGAAATAAAAATTGTCCAAGAGCTTGGTGTGTTATTTGTCCTATGTTTCTAAGGATCTTAATCACCACATGAGTATATATGCTGCAGAGTCTGAGCCCTAATTCATAAAATGATAAAGCAAAGGAAATACCCAAGCTTTTTCAGGGGGTGCAGAGCCTCATCAATGGCATTGCAGGATGCTCCTATGATTATGAGTTTATTGACCTCCTCTCTATCCTGCTTCTTACACACTCTCCTTGGCAAGTACACTCTTTGAATGAGACTGATGAAATACAGCCTGAGCAGGGAGCAGTCTCAGCATCATAGCACCACTTTGATGAGCCACAGGCTGAAGATAAATGACTAGGGAATATATCCAATTTATTCATTGGATTTTCCCATATAATTTCCAGCCAAGATTCCTTACAGGGCAAAGGAAAAGCCAAAGCAGACACCAGTGATTCAGTAACCTTCTCTTCCCAACTACTGTCTCCTCTCTTGACATATATATGTTTTAAAATAGCCACATGTATCTAAATGCAGATCTTGTCTCTGTCTGGATTTTAAAGTTCATCTGTTCAACATTTTTTCTTCCGTTTTAGATCTCTGTTCCCAATGATTAGTCCCGAAACATATGTTTTGCTATACTTTCAAATAGTGAGGCATGATGACCGGGCTTTGTTGTTGTTTTCTTATGAATTCTGTAAATTTCACTCACCTTTTGACTAATTTTCCATTCTTAGTACTATAGCAGAAGTCTGTAAGTGACCTGTCTCTTTTTTAAGTGTGTGAAAGGGGAAGGGAGAAAGGACAATTATTTTGTAGCCATTAAGAACATTTTTACTCTGTAGCAGGCTCCGTACTTGTGATTGTATATAGGGTATTACATTAACCTTGTGGTTTAGTTTATTAACTATTCTGAAAACAGATGAAGAAATTCAGACTCAGAAAAACCCAGACCTGTGCCTAGTTTGTTTCAATTCCCCAGATTAACAAGTCTTTCCCTTATATTCTTCTACTTCTCAAATTTATTTTGAAAAATTAAGCAGTGTTTTTCTTTTATTTTTATACACATTTATCTAAAAAGTAATATAAAAATCTATTCTTGTTATAATATTTATGAGCAATTCACAGTGGCTAAATGCCATTAATTTTTACTCAAACCCCATTCTTCTCCTCTGAGTAACCAATGATAATAATTTTGAGTCTTGTATTGTTTACATACAGATATATGTAAGCACACAAATTTACAATTTAGTAACTTTTTAAAAAATGGCATTACATTATGTATTATGTTCTGCAATTTTCTTACTTTTTGATTTAAAACTAAGTCTTTGATTTTTTTTCTACATCGAACATAATATGCAGACTTTTAAATTGCTGCATGATTATCCCATGCTATAGCTTAGTTTCAAAAAATCATTTTTCTATTGTTAGAGTATACAATAGTTCTAATTTTAGGTATCATAAATAACACTGCAGCCAACCCCCATAGAGAAACATCTTTTTAAACATGTATTATTCATTTTTCTCTCTTTATTTGGCACTTTTTCATCCTTTAATTTAAGAGATTGTAGTTTAATTAGCAAATGCTCCATCCAGTAGCTCTGCCAGATTTATCTCAATCTTGCTAAGGAGTTGAAATGATCCCCTTCTCATTCTGACAGTTTTGTGCTAATATTGCCAGCCAGACATCAAAATTCCTGATTCACAGCCATTCGGCTTTTAGGAATATTGAGTGTTCCAGTGCTCACATTGTCAGAGCAGGTTCATAGAATTATAGAAATAAGAGACTGAAATGACCTACTGGGCCAACTGTTCTATACACCTGCTGGCACAAGATTGTTCCTTACAATATACATTATTAATGAGATGAACTGGAATATATTTTTTAGAATAAATCCTTCCACTTGAACAAAAAAAAGTATGAGGTCTTCAATGAGAACAGGAATCCTTCCAAATGAATGATTTCAGAGTCATATAAAGAGTGGGGACATAGCCTTATTACAATCCTAACAAGATCATGTCTAGCAATGTCATTATGTCTAATTTAAAATGTTCTAAATTAGTAGAACCTCTACTGTTCTCTCAGGACACTATTTCATTATTTAAGACTGATTACCAACAGAGAAAAATTCTATCTCCAAAATAAATTTGCTAATATTCTTCAGTCTTGTCTGGGGAAAGATTGATGGCTGAAGGAATAGGAGAGATTCTGACCTGTGAAATAATGACTTAAATTAAGAGGAATAGTATCGGCTGGGCACAGGGCTTACGCCTGTAATCCCAGCATTTCGGGATGCTGAGGCGGGTGGATCACGAGGTCAGGAATTCAAGATTAGACTGGCCAACATAGTGAAACCCCATCTCTACTAAAAATACAAAAATTAGCTGAGCGTGGTGGCATGTGCCTGTAGTCCCAGCTACTCAGGAGGCTGAGGCAGGAGAATCACTTGAACCCAGGAGGTGGAGCTTGCAGTGAGCCGAGATCGCGCCACTGCACTCCAGCCTGGGCGACAGAGCGAGACTGTCTCAAAAAAAAAATAAATAAAATAAGAAGAATGATATCAAGATAGAGATGTGACCCTCCACAACACACAAAAATATAAAATTTGGTAATTTCATATGCCCATATTTATTTGGCAACAAATATTCAGTTCCTAGCACAGTGCTTAGCACATACTCAATAAATGGTTCTCTCTCATACCACTGGTATAGCAAATCCCATATCTTTAAGAGAATGAAAAACAACATTCAGTTACCTTTTCTTTTTTTCCCTTTCTTTCTTTTTTTCTTTCTTTCTTTTTCTTCCTTCCTTTCTTCCTTCCTCCCTCCCTTTCTTTCTTTTTCTTTCTTTCTTTCTTTCTTTTTCTTTCTTTCTCCTTCCTTCCTTTCTTCCTTCCTTCTTTTTCTCTTTATTTTCCTTTCTCTCTTTCTTTCTCTCTCTCTCTTTCTCTCTCTCTTTCTCTCTTTCTCTCTTTTCTTTCTTTCCTTCCTTCTTTCTTTCTCTCTCTTTCTCTCTTTCTTTCTTTCTTTCCTTCCTTCCTTCCTTCCTTCCTTCCTTCCTTCCTTCCTTCTTTCTTTCTGAGTTTCGCGCTTGTTGCCCAGGCTGGAGTGCAATGGCACAATCTTGGCTCACTGCAACCTCCGCCTCCCAGGTTTAACCTATTCTCTTGCCTCAGCTTCCCGAGTAGCTGGGATTATAGGCACCCACCACCATGCCAAGCTAATGTTTTTGTATTTTTTAGTAGAGACGGAGTTTCACTATGTTGGCCAGACTGGTCTCGAACTCCTGACCACAGGTGATCCACCCACCGTGACCTCCCAAAGTCAGTTACCTTTTCTATACTCTGCCTTTACCTTCTGATATGGTTTGGCTGTGTCCCCATCCAAATTTCAACTTGAATTGTCTCTCCCAGAATTCCCACATATTGTGGGAGGGACCCAGAGGGAGGTAATTGAATTATGGGGGCCAGCCTCTTCTGTGCTATTCTTGTAATAGTTAATAAGTTTCACGAGATCTGATGGGTTCATCAGGGGTTTCCACTTTTGCTTTTTCCTCATTTTCTCTTACCACTGCCGTGTAAGAAGTGCCTCTCACCTCCCACCATGATTCTGTGGCCTTCCAGCCATGTGGAACTCTAAGTCCAATTAAACCTCTTCTCCTTCCCAGTCTCGGGTATGTCTTTATCAGCAGTGTGAAAACTAATACACCTTTCTTCACCAATTCTTTAAAAAAAATACCTGTGAATTTAAGTATTCTGGCAGATAATGTTAAAATTTTGACTCTTTATGTATAACAACACAGAGAATCTGCTTTTTTGAATGAACGAAAAAGAAAATTGAGTCCAAATAGTTTTATTTATTTATTTTTTACTATTTATTTATTTTTTTGAGACAGAGTCTTGCTCTGTCGCCAGGCTGGAGTGCAGTGGCGCGATCTCAGCTCACTGCAACCTCCGCCTCCCAGGTTCAAGCTATTCTCCTGCCTCAGACTCCCCAGTAGCAGGGACTATAGTTGCACACCATCACGCCCAGCTAATTTTTGTATTTTTAATAGAGACAAGGTTTCACCATGTTGGCCAGGATGTTCTCGATCTCCTGACCTTGTGATCCACCCATCTCGGCCTCCCAAAGTGCTGGGATTACAGACGTGAGCCAAAATTGAGTCAAAATCGTCTTATTTCTGTGTGATGCAGAGTACTGCATCTTGAGTGATTATTTGCGTACATGTCTGTCCCTATAGTCTTTAGCCTTTTTGTGGAAAATATCTTCATATTACTCATATTTTCAAATTTATAACTTACTATAATAGCTAGTAAACCAGAGACAATGAAGATTTGTTGAATAGACAAATTAATGAACCAAAATTTCTTTCTTCTATAAGCTGAACTGTTATTATATTATCATTGTCAGTAAGACACTTTATGGATCTAGAAGAAGCTTAATAGATCAATTAATATAACAAACTCATTTTATAGATAAAAAAGATAACTAGAAAGATAATTTATAAATCAGGTTTGACTAGAGGTAAAATAATGTATTTATTTTAAGTTTGAGAAAATTATTTAGAATGAAGTATAGAAAGTAAAAATAAAAGCATTGTCATGATATAGTCATTTAATAATCCATGATTTTAAACAATAATGCATGGCCATTACTGTGTTACTGGAATGTATTCCAGTGTTATTCACACTTAATCAGATATTAACCTCTTGTATTTCTAGTAATGGATGATCTAGCTCATGGAGCTCCCATTTCTCGCTTATTCATAATCTGAGATGTTCTATTATTTTAGCCTTTAGTTTTATTCTCTGGTGTCATCACAAGATGGTGCCAGTGTGTCTCTCTCACCACAGAATAAGAATCAACAGATAATCTTCATGTTACTTGCATTGGAGGTTGGATACAGGTCTGGTAAATTCCAAGGATTTTTCACATTTTATTATTTCTGTTGAAATTCCAATATCCTCTCCCAAGCAATTAGTGAATAAATCTCTCAGAGTTGCCTTCAAAGTGTATATATTTCTCTATCTAAGAGGCTCCCATGCCCATGAATGACTCATACAATACTTCTGCTGATTTCAATGAGCTTCATCCATCTATGGGAAAACACAAACGACATCCCTATACATACAGGGTTATGGTCATTATTCTTGTTATTGCCTTTTCTACCAGAAACTTCTGTATATTATGTATAAATCTCAACTCATAAACTCATCTCTTGATTTCCATAGCCTTGTAAATAATTTAGTATCAGTCATATTTGTTGTTTTTCTCACTTCAAGTTTTTGGAATTGTAAACCACACTAAACATCAGGGATGACTAATTGATCACTGATTATGTTTCCTTTAAGAATTTTATTATCCAGCTGGCAACACCAATTGCCCATTGTGTCTGTGCCTTCCTTATGCATGGGAATTACCATATTGGCTGGAATTGCTGGACCTTTCCAGTCTTCTCAATGTAATGTGTGTTCATTACTACTGAGGTTCTGCCACATCTTTGGAGATGCTGCCACATGGCATCTCCACCCACACAGCGCCATACACAAAGACACACAGACACACAGACACAGACACACACACACACACACCACTCAACCTGCAAGAATCCTTATTTAGTCTAGAGATACAGCATGTTTCTTCAAATTCTATTATTTTCAGTGGGTTTAGACTCTGGGAAACAGAAGTCTAGAAGCACAAAAACTAATCTCATATGAGGAAAGAAAGTAGAATGTGGCCATCTCCTTAAGGGGGGAAAGAAAGGGAGGAGAACATAAAAAAAAAAAACACAGAATATGCAATAAAAACATAAGTCTCTGTCTCAAAAAATTATTGTGATAAATATATATGGAAATTCATTCAATGCTACAGATACCACATGCTACACTTTTTTTTTTTTAATTGCACGCTGGTTCTCTAATTCAACCAACAATGAATTGAAGTATTTTTAAAAAACATAATAAAAATAACAATACAACAATAAAAATAATAAATATTTAAAAGTAATACAGTGTAACAATTTGTACAATATCTATATTGTTATGTAAATTAAATATAAGTACTCTAGAAATGATTTAAACTATATGGGAGAAGGTATGTAGGTTATCTGCAAATACTACACTATTTTATATAAGGGACTTAAGCCTCTGTGGATTTTGGTATTCACAGGGGTTCTGGAACCAATCCCCCAAATCCTCCATGGATACCAAAGAATAACTGTATTACTGTATGGAGGAAGCTTTGCCAAGTTTTGCTAAAACACTTAACAACAAACAAACTGAACCAATGTCTGCAAATGGGAGAGCTCACTAACTAGCAAATGTCCCTGAATCAATGAATCAATGGCTTATGAATAAATTAATCATATAATGCCTTAATCCCCAAAGGATTTAATGCAGCACTAAATTATTAAACTACAGTGAAATATGCATAATTTTCCACTATTAATCTGACTGTCTTTGATCAGTCCACAGTGAGGCTGCATCTTAAGTTAGGATGGAGTTGGATGCATATAGAAGCTACAGGATTCCTTGGTATTACGTGTTCCAGTTTTTAGCTTTCCCACCCATGTATATATTATTTTAAATTTATTATTGTTATTTATTTATTTATTTGTTATTAATTAATTAATTTATTTTTTGAGATGGAGTCTCGCTCTGTCACCCAGGCTGGAGTGCAGTGGCGCGACATCAGCTCACTGCAACCTCCGCCTCCTGGGTTCAAGTGATTCTCCTGCCTCAGTCTCCTGGAGAAGCTGGGATTACAAGCATATGTCACCACGCCCGGCTAACTTTTGTATTTTTAGTAGAGATGGGGTTTTACCATGTTCGCCAGGCTGGTCTCGAGCTTCTAGCCTCAAGTGGTCTGCCCACCTCGGCCTCCCAAAGTCCTGGGATTACAGGTGTGAGCCACTGTACCAGGCCTGTTATTTGTTATTTACTCCATCATTTATTAGGATAATAAACCTTTTTCCAATGAAACACTTCCAGATAATTCTATGCAGAAGTACCGCTTTCTTGTAACTCTGATTAACTCAAGAAACGGTAGTAAATGAATATTTTTAGGAAAGCTTTTTTCCCAACAGGTTTACCAATGCTTTTCTCAAATTGGGTGTGTATGTGTGTGTGTTTTAATGAATTTGATCCAAAATCAAAATCAAAACAAAACAAAAAAACTACCCTTTGCCAAGTGACCTCAGGGTCCACTGACTTAATTAAACATTTAATCATTGAAATATTTTAAAATGTCAAAACTTCGGCAACCAAATCATTTTATGCCCCAGAGCATGCCAGACTAGGAAAAAAAAAATAGTCTATGTAGCACGCCCTTAAGGTGAACAGTGAAATGCTTAATGCATTCACAGTTCTTGTAATGAAGCTACTTCCTAGAGCAAAAGGAAATACATACATAATTTTTTTTCTTAGCCTGTAGTATTTGGATGATGAGTATATCAGATTCAGTGACAGAGCTTTCTTCTTTCCTGTCTCTTACTCCTCAAGCCTCTCAATATTGATGCATTGCCTTCTTTTTCTTCGGTTTCAAGTTCTATATACTGCATATTTTTCAGCATGTTCTAGTTTCTTAAACTTATCATCCTATCTTAGTTTAAATAGTTTTCCCCCAAGCTCCTTTTCTTCCCCAACATGTTAAATAATTGAGTTTGTTTTACCCATATTTTTTTCCATCTTGCCACTCCATTCTATTTCATCTTTCATACTGATTTCATTAACTTTTATGCTAATTTTTATAAAGGTCTTTAGTATTATACAGAGAGGTCGGTG
Organism: Pan paniscus; assembly: GCF_029289425.2. Classification (NCBI taxonomy): domain Eukaryota; kingdom Metazoa; phylum Chordata; class Mammalia; order Primates; family Hominidae; genus Pan; species Pan paniscus. The sequence goes on from NC_073258.2 coordinate 105,620,884, forward strand.
GGGGGGAATGAGATGTCCTTTTATTCAATCATTCATTTGTTCTTTTAATTATGAAACATTTACCTAATACCAATTATGAGCAAGGCCCTGCATATAAAGAAAGGCATAAGACTCATTCCTGTACTCCAAGCACTGATAGAAACCAAATAAACCAAACATCAAATTTGAGAGGATATGAAAGGTCATCTAGGTCAGCAGCTCCATTGGCAGACTATATCAGAGTCATCTCTAGGGTTTTAAAAAGTGCAGAGTTATGGATCTTGTACCTCAGACACAAGTGTTAAATTAATTTGGATATTTGAGTTATTTGTTATGTATCTTAGGTGACTTTGGAATGTTGGAATGCCAATGAAGAACGACTTGAAAGCATAGATGTAGTCCAACCTACAATCAATTTCTTAAATTACTTTAGTATTATATATACAAAACAAAAAGAATTCAAGAAATCTTATTCCAACATTCCAAATATATGTATTAATACTTTAGAATGTATGTATGTATTTCATATATTACTATATACATTTATTCATATATTTCATATATACATAGATATTTCATATATTTCTAGATACATATATTCTATATTCTTAAGTATATTCTATATACTATAGTATATACAGTGTGTGTGTATATATATTCTAAAGTATACACACACATACATGTATATATTCTTTGGATTTAGTAAATCAGAATGTCAAATTTCTGAGACAGAAAATTCTAGCTTTGGACAGCTTTGACCATTATAAATTCTTCTTGAAAAAAATAGTTATGTATCTTGAAAAGAATAGTTTATCTTCTTGAAAAAAATAGTTATGTATCTTCTACCAGTTGATTATTTTTATTTCTCTTGTTTCTGAGTAGGATTGAAATCCTTGGGGGCACAAACCACACACACAGGCACACATACACACACACACACACACACACACACGGTTCTGATATCTTTCTCTCAGTCCTTTGTGGTTAAAATACAATGTTACATTAAAACATGACATACAACATATGCATACAGAGATCAGCTGGCTTTTTAAAAGATTGTATAATTACTACTTAACAAAGACTTTTATTCAAACTTTCTTCATGACCTTCTCTTGCTAGTATATACACTGCATACTTACTCTGCCGAATGGTTATCCAGCAACTATTGTTATCTATATACAACTACTACAGGAATATAATGTGTTACTATCCCCCAGGCATTCATTGAATGTTTCATACTATCACATGTTCTTTATTCCCACATTTTTTCCTGTTTTATCCACATAATCCAAGCTGTCTTACTCAAAGCATATACTCTTCCTAATTTCACTCTACCATCTTCTAAGAATAGAAATATTTTCTCATAATATTTCAAAGATTATTTTATAGAACTTTAGTGTAATTTTATATGAGTAAATAAGGTCTGCAGTTGCCCAGAGAATAACTTCTGTGTTAGGCTGGACCACCCGTGTTTCTCTCCAGCATTATCCAAACAATTATTCAAGGTTGTTTTGAGTCTCCCTGAGTGTTGTGATTCCACTGAAATTCTGTGCTCGTGTTCCAAAATCACAAGTCTGTGTCTAAGGATGTTGGGAGTTGAGAGTTGTGGGAGGCCTTGTTTTCCATCTGAAACAGACACTCAAAGAAGATACCAGCATTCTAACAGACTCCAAGGCCCAAGGAGCCTTACATCTAATATCCTTTCAAACTCACTTTACTTCCTGATATTATATTAGCCAAACACTTGTGCTGAAAACAATAGCACACTAAGGAAGGGAAAAGTAGAGAAATCCATTGTTCCCTTTCATTTCAATTATTTCTTACATCCCTGTAAGCTGGATATAGGATTTTTAGAATATATGTATGTTAGAAGTGAAATAAAAATCTTTGAAAAGAATATCTACTATTCCAGCAAAAACAAAACATATGCTTGCACAAGATTAAAAAATGCTGATGATTGAGCTGTAAAGAACTTAATTCAACAAGCAAAAAACCAAATAACCCCATTAAAATGTGGGCAAAAGACATAAAGAGACACTTCTCGAAATGAGACATACGACTGACCAACAAAAATATGAAGAAAATACTCAATATCAATGATCCTCAGAGAAATGTATATCAAAACCACCGTGAGATAGCATCTCACACTAGTAAGGATGACTGTTATTAAAAAGTCAAAAAACAGCAGATGCTGGTGAGGCTGTGGAGAAAAGGGAACATTCACACACTGTTGGTGGGAATGTAAATTAGTTCAGCCACTGTGAAAAGCAGTTTGGAGATTTCTCAGAGAACTTAAAACACAACTACCATTGGACCCAGCAGTCCCATTACTGGGAGTATATTTAAAAGAAAACCAATTGTTCTATCAAAAAGACATCTGTACTCGTATGTTTATTGCAGCGCTATTCATAATAGCTAAGACATGGAATCAACCTAGCTGCCCACTGGTGGATTGGTTAAGGAAAATGTGGTACATACACACCATGGAGTACTATGCAGCCATAAAAAGAATGCAATCATGTTCTTTGCAGCAACATGAATGCAGCTGAAAGCCATCATTCTTGCTTTTTAGTACAAGTTAAATTTGGATACTCATGGACATAAAGATGGGAACAATAGACACTGTGGACTAATGGTGGGAAGGAAGAGAGGAGGCAAGTGTTAAAAAACTAACTATTGGGGTACTGTGCTTGCTACCTGAGTGAAGGGATCATTCATATTTCCAACCTCAGCATTATGCAATATATCCATGTGGCAAAACCTGCATATGTACCCCCTGAATTTAAAATAAAAGTTGAAATTATTAAAATGAAAGAAAATGAAAAATACAAAATACTGGTTATTTTGCATATAAGTAAAATACTTTCATATTTGTAGTTAAAGGTGGTATTATATAATATGAAGATAAATAATATCCATGCTACAAATCTAAAATTTTATTTTTTGAATTTAAAATGGCAGTTAATTTGTCATAATGTTTTTAACTTTTTATTTTGTAATAATTGTAGATTCGCATGCATTTGTAAGAAATAACACAGAGATCCTGTGTACGTTTTACTCAGCTTTCCTAATGATCACATTTTGCAAAAGTATAATGTAATATCAGAACCAGGATATTGACATTGTTACAGTCAAAATATTTTTTCTCACATTTTTTTTCTGAGACTTTCTAAACCATGAATTCCATTGCATTAATAGTTATAGGGCTACTCAGATAACTTCACCTTATATCAAATGAGTTGTAGTAGTTTATAAAATTTTGAGAAAGTGATCCAGTTTGTTTAAATTGTGTGAAAATTGATTATATGAATTGAAGTTATCTTATCATACCTAACTAAATTAGAGTCAAGAGACCGGGGTGGAGGGGAAAACACTCAGGATACAATTGCCTTCAGAGGGATTATGCTGCAAGCCAGCTGCTGAAATGATCTGTTATTACCGTAAGACCAGTTTTACTTGGTAACTGTTGAAATAAACTGCCATGACAACATTAAACCATAATAAAATGCCATGACCGTTACTCACTCATCAGAGCTTGCTAGCTCTCAAAAACTTCACTAGTGCCAATGAATTAATCATAAATCTGAATACATTTAACTCCCTTGTTTATATAGTATTCTGAAATGCTTTAAAGTGTCCCCAGGGTAAATAATTACTCCTATGTATTTCACCAGCATATCTAATATTTTCAACTCATACCTTATCTTTTACATTCTAGTGATACAAAAATACTTTTAAATTCCCCAGATTTGCCTTATTTTTTCTCACTGTGAATTTTTTTACATGACTTCGTTCTCTCTGATAAAATTCCCTTTTGGCTCTTCTCCTGGATATTTCATACTCAATCCTTTCTGGTCTAAGTGTCATCTAAAGTGATGGAAGGCACCAGGAAGTCTTCCTGTGTACTTTCAAAGTACTCTATCCCAGGTCGTTGCTGACTAAATTATAGTAGCCTGCTTAGCATTAAGTTAATCTCAATAGACTTTAAACTTAACGAAAGCAGGAAATTATATCTTATTTATTCTTCCAAATACGGGCCTAGACTGTAAGCATAGAAGATTTGGTAGGTACAATATATCTCAATAGTGCATTCTATTTTGAGCAAGTTGCAATTCTGGGTTTTTAATGATTTTTTTATACAAAAATTAGTTGTGCCCTGAATAGCTAAAAAATAAAAATACACTTTAATAAAATGTATTACCTGAAATATTTAGTTTGAGATAACAGAACTGTCCTAATGACATATGTGGTCATTGCAACACTTTTCTTTCTGCCTCTAAAAGCATTTTATTTGAGCAAAATCAGATAAGAAAATACACAATAGACAAACTGGAAGTGAGGAAAGTTCAAAAGTGCAGAAAGAAAAAGGCTTACGCTTACGTGTAAGGAACAAGATGGAGAGGGGCCAGGAGGAAGAGATGGGATACATTTAGAAATTATATAGATTTAGTTCAAATTAGAGACTTTGGAAAACATTACCTGCAAACCTGTCTACCTTGTTCTGTGCAGAGTCAAGTAATAGAGGCAAAACGTTGACCAAATCGATCAATCATTTTAACTGGGTTTAATGGAGGGAGGACGTTCCTCATTAGAGTGGTCAATGATATCAATATTTCTTTAGGTGAACACTGTCTGAAGCTACAACATTCAGCTTCATACGGCCATGATTCTCTTCATTTTGATATTCATAGGCATGGCTTTTATTCAGATGTCACTAGTCATCATATGTAAGCTCTTTTGATATAAGGGTGTGTGTTTGTCGAGGGCGGCGCTGAATCTGAACTACTAATTTAAATAAGCCATTTTGATTGCAGAATCTCAAGTAAGAATGTTGGTACAAATCTGAAAAAGCCTTCAAATATTTAATACTAAATAGAGATTTTTTTTCTAATATTTGCCATTCAAGATCTCTGTATGTGCTATTTAACAGTGAGTGCCTCAGACAAATGGCCCCACTCATTGCCTTGGACCTTATCACTAAAATTGAAATAAACTGTGCTCTTAGATAAGTAAAAAGGTGTTAGAAATGAAATTGCATTTCTAAACTACAATCATATTGGTCATCAATACAGAGTTGATACTCAACAGTAAATGGAATGATATATTAGCACATATATTTTATCAGTAGTTTCAAATTAGGATGTCTAGAAGAGTTACAACAGGACAAGGACTATAATGTAGTCATTCTCTCCAGTCTTAACATTCGACTTCTTTTATTTTTATGTACATAGACTCTTGGCTTCACTTATTTCCTACATGCCAATAAATATAATATTTAAATGTCTTGCTCTGCCCTATCTGCATTTTTTTCATTAGTTTCTTAAAAGGGCTTTAGTAGGCCGGGCGCAGTGGTTCACGCCTGTAATCCCAGCACTTAGGGAAGCTGAGGTGGGTAGATCACGAGGTCAAGAGGTCAAGACCATCCTGGCCAATATGGTGAAACCCCATCTCTACTAAAAATACAAAAATTAGCTGGGTCCCGGCGACTTGGGAGGCTGAGGCAGGAGAATTGCTCGAACCTGGGAGGCAGAGGGTACAGTGAGCCAAGATGGAGCCACTGCACTCCAGCCTGGTGACAGAGTGAGACTCCATCTCAAAAAAAAAAAAAAAAAAAAAGGCGGGGGGGCTTTAGAAATATATTTCATGTAAAAATGTTATTTTTTAAATTTTATTTGTCATAAACGAATTGTGGAAATTTTGGGAAATATTTTAAAAGAATAAGGAAGAAAGAAAATACAGTATTAATAATATCTGTCAGTCTTTATGTATATATGCCTATTTTACACTGATACTGTTTTTTATTTACCATGGTTTTAAAAATTAAGTGCATACTAAGATTTTTTTCTCTTTTATTTATTTTTACCATCTAAATTTATTACTTTATTATAATTTTGATTGATACATAATAATTGCACATATTTATCAGGTACAGTGCAATGTTTCTATACCTGTATACAATGTGTAATAAACAAACCAGAGTAATTAGCATATCTAGCCCCTCTATTTATCATCTCTTTGTGCTGGGAACATTCAAAATTCTCTCTTCTAGATACTTAAAAATATGGAATAAATTACTGTGAACTATATTCATTGTACAGTGCTATAGAACACTAGAACTGATTCCTCTTACTTAGCTGTATTCCTTAAGCAACCAACCTGTCTCTATCCCCCAGCTCCATACCCATCCTAGCTTCTAGCTACCACTGTTCTATTCTTACTCTCTACTTCTATGAGATCAAATTATTTAGTTTTCACATGTGAATGAGAATATGTGTTATTTCTCTTTTTGTACCTTGCTTATTTCACTTAGCATAATGTCTTTCAGGTTCATCCATATTGCCACAAATGGCAGTATTTCATTCTTTTTTTATGGCCAAATAGTCTTCCATTGTGAATATATACCACATTTTCTTTGTCCATTCATCTGTTGATAGATGCTTACATTTATTCCGTATCTTGACTATTGTGACTAGTGCAGCAATATGGAAGTGCAGGTATTTCTTAGACATAATGATGTGCTTTTGTTCGGATATATACCTAGTTGTGGGATTGCTGGATCATATGGTAATTCTGTTTGTAGTTTTTTTGTGGGGGGGAGTCTACAAACTGTTTTGCATAATGGCTGTACTGATTTGCATTCAGCCCACCAACACTGTGTGAGAGTTCCCCTTTCTCTGCATCCTTACTAGCATTTGTTATTTTTTGTCTTTTTGATAGTAGCCATTTTAACTGGGTTACAGTGACATCTCATTATGGTTTTGATTTGCATTTCCCTGCTGATTAGCGATGTTGAGCATTTTTTCATATGTGCTGTCTATTTGTATGTCTTCTTTTGAGAAATGTCTATTCAGATAATTTGCCCATTTTAAATTGAATTATTTTATTTTTGCTGTTGACTTGAGTTCCTCTATATTCTGAATGTTAATCTCTTTTTAGAGGAATGATTTGCACATATTTTCTCGCATTCTATAAGTTATCTCTTCACTCTTCTGATATTTTTCCTTTGCTGTACAGATGCTTTTTAGTTTGATATAATATATGTCTATTTTTGCTTTTGTTGCCTATAATTTTGTGGTCTTATCCATAAAATCTTTGCCAGAATGAATGTCTTGAAGAATTTCCCTATGTTTTCTTTCAGTAGTTTCCGGTCCTACCCTTAGGTCTTTAATTCATTTTGAGTTAATTTTTGTATATGGTGAGAAATAGGGATTTAGTTTTTCTTTTTTTCGTATGGCTATCCAGGTTGTACAGGACCATTTATTGAAGAGACTATGTTGTCCCCATTGTATGTTCTTGACACTGGTGTGAAAAATCAGTTAGCTATAAATATGAAGATTTATGTCTAAAATATCTATTATTTTCCATTGGTCATGTGTGTGTTTTTATGCCAGTTACCACACTGTTTGGTTTTCTTTCTATTAATACTATGTTTTGTAGCTTTCTAGTGTATTTTGAAGTTAGATACTCTGAAGATTTCAGCTTTGTACTTTTTATTCAAGACTGCTTTGGCTATTCAGAATCTTTCGTGGCTCCATATCAATTTTAGGATTGTTTATTCTATATTTGCAAAGAATGTAATTCATATATTGATAAGAATTGTATGGAATACTTACATTGCTTTGGATAGTGTGCTCATTTTAACAATATTAATTCTTTTGATTCGTGAGCATGGGATGTATTTCCATTTGATTACATCCTCTTCATTTTCTTTCACTAGAGTTTTATAATTGTATCGAGAAGACTTATCTGTTTGGTTATATTTATTTCTATTATTATTATTATTATTATTATTATTGCTATTGTGAATGAGATTGCTTTCCTGATTTCTTTTTCAGCTAGTTTGTTATTGGTGTATAGAAATGCTACTGATTTTTTTGTACATTGATTTTTCTATCCTGTAACTTTACTGAATTTATCAGTTCTAAAAGATTTTTGGTAACGTTTTTAAGTTGTTCGATATACAAGATCACATCATCTGAAAAGAGGGACAATTGGCCTTCTTCCTTTCCAATTTGGATGTCTTTTATTTCTTTCTCTTGGCTAATTGCTCTGGTCAGGGCTACCAGTACTGTGTTGAATAAAAGTGGTGAAAGTGAGCATTTTTGTCTTGTTCCAGTTATTTGAGAAAAGTTTTCAATTTTTCCCTATTCAGTATGATGTTGGCTGTGGGTTTGTTATATATGGTCTTTATTGTGTCTAGATATGTTTCTTCTCAATCTAATTCTTTGAGAGCTTTTATCATGCAGGGATGTTGAATTTTATCAAATGTTTCTTTCTGCATTTATTAAGATACTCACATGGTTTTTTCCTTTATTCTGTTGATGTGCTGTATTACATTTCTTCAATTGTGTATGTGTGATCACCCTTGCATCCCTGGATAAATTACACGGAAATATGGTGTATAATCTTTTTGATGTGCTGTTGGATTCAGTTTGCTGGTATTTTCTTAAGGATTTTTGCATCTATGTTAATCAGGGATATTGGCTTGTACTTTTCATTTTTGTTACGCCCTTGTCTGGTTTTGGTATCAGAGTGACGCTGGCTTCACAGAATGATAAATTCTCTCCGCTTCAGTTTTATACAATAGTTTACAAATAATTGGTTGTATTTCTTTCTTTTCTTTCTTTTTTTGAGACCGAGGCTCACTCTGTCACTCAGGCTGGAGTGCAGTGGTGTGATGTTGGCTCACTTCAACCTCTGCCTCCGGTGTTCAAGTGATTCTCATGCCCCAGCCTCCTGAGTATCTGGGATTACAGGCACCCACCACCACACCTGGCTAATTTTTGTATTAGCCAGACTGGTCTCGAACTCCTGGCTTCAAGTCATCCACCTGCTTTGGCCTCCTAATGTTGGAATTACAGGCCTGAGCCACGGCACCCGGCTGGTTTTAGTTCTTTAGTGTTTGGTAAAATTCAGCAGTGAATCTATCTAGTCCCGGGCTTTTCTTTGTTGGGAGACTTTTTATTGCTGCTTCAATCTTAGTAGTTATTGGTCTGTTTTTTTATTTCTTCCTGCTTCATTCTTAGTAGCTTGTTTGTGTCAAGGAATTTATCCATTTTCTCTAGGTTTCTTGTCTGTTGGCTTACACTTTTTCATAATATAATTTAATGATATTTTGTATCTCTGTGTTATTAGTTGAAATGTCTCCTTTTTCATTTGTGATTTTATTTACTTGGATCTTCTTTCCTTTTTTAATTATTCTAGCTAACTATTTGTCAATTTTGTCTATCTTTTGAAAAACCCAGTTTTCATTTTGTTGATCTTTTGTGTTTTTTAGTCTCTATTTTATTTATTTCTGCAGTAATCTTTATTATTTCTTTCTTCCTACTAATTCCAGTTTTAAGTAAATATTTGTTGAGGTCACGATCTTTAATAGTTACGTAACATTTTATCCTGTGGAATGATTTTTTTTTTTTAGGAATTCCCCTATTGTTTGACTTTTATGTTGATTCCATTCTTTAATAAGAAAAAGGTATCCACTTATATAAATATTTGTTGCCTGAATATTTTTAAAAATGCATTCTATGAAGTCCAATCACAGAGATAGACTACATATTTTAGGCCACTTAATACATTTTGTAAATCTGTGTCCTAAAGTTTATGGTGGTGTATATTATTATTTATATATGAGCTTGCCCAACTTAGTACATCTTTCCCAGAAAAAAACAGGCATAAATTTAATTTTGCTTAATGAAGAAGAAAAAGTACATTTTACATATTTGTCATACTTATTAAAAATGTATATTTTTTCCTGTGATTTTTCCGTGTATGTCCTGCAATAAAATTTCAATTAAGGTTTTCTAAATTAATCAATCCATTAACTTTTAATAAGATCCTTATATATTAATACAATTATCATGTGCAGAATTATCTACTGCCAACTAAATGCCATTTTCCCTCTTCTATGGGCTCCTCTATATACTGAGAGTTGAAAGCCTGGGAATTACATTTTCCAAAATGCTTGCCAGCATGTTGTTGGATTTGATTCTAGCAATATAAAGCATCCACACAAGACTTGGAAAGTGCAATAGAAAGAGAAACCATTGTTGCTTGTGCTGCAGTAGCATAATAGGAATATGGTCTGACAGATGATGTGTAAGAAATGTTACCAAATGTTTCTGAATATTCTTTTGCAAATTACCCATTTTGATTCTGTAAGCAACTAATGTTAAAATTGATGATATTTTGCAGTCCCTGCACTTCCTGATTTCCTAAGTACTGCCAGTTCTGACTTTCACTTCCCTAGCCTCTCAAATTTTTTATTAAATCCTACCGTATCTGAATTAGATCTTAGCTTTATATTTCCCCACATGAAATCTTAATGATATGTATTAATATTTATCTCAAATGTTTTCCAACTTATATTTTAACTTTTAAATTTTGTTAATAATTTTAAGAAAGTTGTAGTATTTACACGTGTAAATACTTAACACATTTTTAATTTAATTTTTTAATTAAAAAAATCTCAAAAAATGTTGCCCATATAGTACAAAACTATATATTTTTTTAGCCTGAAGCATTTAAAATAAATTAGACAAACTGATGCTTCATTACCAATGAACACTTTGGCATACTTCTATAAGCAAAGACAATTTCCTAATATCCTTGTACATAGTATAACCATCAAAATCAGATAATGAACACTGATAGATTATGGGAACTAATTCTCAAAATTTATTTAATATTCACCAATTGTCCCCCAAATATCCTTTAAAGCAGAAGATTCTAGTCTATAAATGTATGTTATATTTACTTGATTATTCTTAAGTCTACTCAAATCTGAAATACTTCCTCAACTTTTTTTAACACATGTGATTTTGATACTTTTGAAGATTGGAAGCCACTTATTTTATAGAAAGCCCCTCAGTTTCTGTTTGCTTGATGGTTCTTCATCAATAGATTATGCTTCTTTGGCAGGGATATCACAGAAGCATGAATGTGTTTTTTACCTATGCATTCTTACATTACATATAAGATACTATGTGGTTTACATTCATACCACCATTGGTGATAGTAACTTTAATCCTTTAATTAAGAGGTGTTAGCCAGACTCCTATGAATAAGATTTCTCTTTTTTCTCACTGTAATTTTGTGAAGGTACTTTGAAACTAGATATTAGTTTACTTCAAACTTTAAATTTCTCTTCAAACTTTAATTTTATTCACTTATTTATATTAGTATGTACTCACATATTCTTATTTTAATATTTGGGTTAAAAATCTTTATGCTCATTATTTATATCTCAAATTCCCCAAGATTTGGTTAATTGAAGCACTTTCAAGATATTTTGTGTATCTTTTGGGAGTGTGTCTGTGGTTTTTGAACAATCCCTTACTGTCTGGTATGAAAAAAGTATTTAAGGTTAGTTTTATACTTCCTCTCTCCTGGATCTGGAATCAGTCATTTCTCTAAAGCAGCAGTCCCCAACCTTTTTGGCACCAAGGACGGGTTTTGTGGAAGACAATTTTTCCATGGGTAGGAGGTGGAGGGATGGTTTTGGGATTAAACTGGTCCACTTCAGATCATCAGGCATTAGTTAGTAGAGTCTCATGAGGAGCACACAACCCATGTCTCTTGCATGCATGGTTCACCACCGGGTTTGAGCTCCCATGAGAATCTAATACCACAGCTGATCTGACAGGAGGCAGATCTCAGGAGGTAATGCTTGGCTGACGCTTAACTCCTGCTGTGTGGCCCCACTCCTAATAGGACACAGACCAGTACCATTCTGTGGCTAGCGATTTGGGGACACCTGTTCTAAGGATGTTCTGGTTCATTTTGTCAATGAAATTTGGAAAACGAAAACTGCGAACTATATTTGTTTATTGTTATTAAGGTATGTTGTTCAAAATCCTCTCATATGACAGAGCTAGGATATTACTATCTCTATCTCATGTCTACCAATATCATTTGTCAGTTAAAAATCACATGTTCACAATATCTCCAAACCGATCAATACCATAAGGTTTGTTCTAGGTTTTTCTCTTTCTATAAGTGTCTCTTTCTTCTCTAAAATGGAGAAACCTGCCTTCCATTAGCCTGAAGATATTTACTCAGTTGGTTGTTTCAAATGTTACTAACACATTCCTAACCCTACTCCAGCTCAGATACGCTACCCAGGGCTTCCATAGCTTCCCTCATTTGGTTACCTTCCTCATTTTGCCTGGGCTTCAGTACCATATTCTAAGCCGCCCACCATGCCCTCTTTATAATGGTTAGTCCTTTGACATTCAGTGCTTGGCCACACTCTCACTCCCATACATGGAAGCCTTATGGGCCCCAACATCCTGCACTCAACTATCCTCCTGAATCCCACTCTTCACCATGAAGTTTGACATGTGATGGACAAACACTCTCTATTCAGGTTCTGACATGACTTGCTGGATTACCACGGCTCCTCAACTTCCACCAGAGATATACATCTTGCTTAGTTAGGACCAAGTAATGTTTTATTCTTTCATTAATTTATTTTTAGACTGAATTTCTTTGGAATAGTAAGAGTATTACTTTATTTTCATTCTTGTCCATTTCAATATTAATTAGACACTCACAGTCTCTGTCTTTTAATTGGAGCATTTTGATCATTTACATTTAATATAATTATTGCCACGGTTTGGTTTAAATACAGCATCTTGCTATTTCTGTCACCCAGGCTGGAGTGCAGTGATGCGAACTTGGCTCACTGCAACCTCCATCTCCTGGGTTCACGCGACTCTTCTGCCTCAGTCTCCAAAGTAGCTGAGATTACAGGTGCCCACCACCATGCCTGGCTGATTTTTGTATTTTTAGTAGAGACAGGGTTTCTTCATGTTGGCCAGGCTGGTCTTGAATTCCTGACTTCAGGTGATCCACTTGCCTCAGCCTTCCAAAGTCCTGAGATTACAGGTGTGAGCCACTGCGCCTGGCCAGTATTTCTTGTCCTCCTGTTCTGTTTAACTTATTTCTCCCTCTTTCTACCTTTTTTTTGATTTATTGGTAAATTTATGTGTTTTTCTTTTTTCTTTCATGATTGTTTATTAGCTATAATTATTTGTGGTGTTATTGTAGTTGTTGTTTTAATGGTTATAGTATACATGTCTACCTTATCATAGTCTACCTTCCACAAATATAATACCATTTCACTTTTAGTATAAAAACCTTACATTTTCATCTTTTCTTTCCTGGCCTTTGTGGTGGTGTTGTCAAACGTTTTACTTCTACATGAGCTCCAAATCCAACAATATAGTGTTATTATTTTTACTTAAACAGTTAATTATCTTCTAAAAATTTTAAATAAGAAAGATATATTTTATGTAGTTATATTTCTGGAGCTCTTTATTCAATTGTGTAGATTATACTTTCATCTGTTATTAGTTACTCCTCCGGTAACACATTTCTTTTAGTTCAGACATACTGATGATGCAGTATTTTAGCTTCTGTATGTTCAGCTATTATTTCTTCAGCATTTAAAAATACATTTTGCTGGATACAGAATTCTGGAATGATAGCATTTTTACTTCACTACGTTGAAGTTACTCCTCTACTGATGTCTGATGTTCAGTTTTCTAATGAGAAGTCTGTTGTAATTTTTGATCTTTTTTTTTCCTCTGAATATACTGTGCCTTTTTCTCTGGCTCTTTTTATCATTGGATTTAAGTAGTTGGTTAAGATATATTTTACTACAGTTTCCTTAATTTTGCTTGTGCTTGATTGAGATTTTTCATGAACCAAAAATTTGGAAAAAAATGGTCATTATTTTTTGCAAATGTATTTTCTGCTTTTCCTCTGTCTTTTATGCTTCAGGACTCAAATTACACGAGGACTCAAATTGTCCCACAGCTGATTTATGCTCAGTTAATGTTTTTCTCATCATTTTATTCTTCTCTGCTTCATTTTTGGATTGTTTATGTTGCCATCTCTTCTATCTTTTCTTATATAAGGTATAAATTACTATTATTAATCCCATCTAGTGTATTTTGCATTTGAGACATTGCTTTCAACTCTAGAAGTTTGAGATAGGTCTTAGCAGTTCTCTGCTGAACAAGTTCAATTTAGCTAATTCAACGTATGGAATAAAGTTTAATAACTATTGTGATAGCTTCATCTATTATTCTATTTTCTGTATTTTTCAGGGTCAGTTTAATTGATTAATTTTTTTCTTGCATATATTGTATTTTATTGTTTCTTTTCATATCTGGTAATTTATACTAGATACCAGATACTGCTAACTTTATCTTTTTGGGTGCTGGATATTTTTGTATTTCTACATATATTCTCGAGCAGTTAATTTATGTGAAAATAATTTGATCCTTTTGGTCTGGCTTTTAAGATTGTTTTAATCAGGACCAGGTGAGTTTTTGTTTACAGTTAATTTGACTTCACTTGTGAAGCAATTCACTTCTGAGTTACCTACCTATACACCCAATGTTTCATGAATTTTAAGTTCCCACTCTGGCTGATGGGAATAGGCATTATTCCTCTAATTCTTTTGGCTGTTTGATCTCTGGTTTCTGGTGGTAACATCATATGGCATGCACTGATCAGTATGAGTGAAGGGTTGAAGAAACCTGCATTTCTCCAGGCAGCTTCTCCCCCTACTGTCTTCCCCCAACTCTCTGCAGCTTTATTTTCTGTGGCACTAACCCCTGCGAATTCTAGCCACCCTTTTCTCTTATGGAAGGAGCTATATTACTGGCTTCTTCTCCTCAGCTCAGGAAATCACAAGATTCTGCCCAGATTTTTCCTCATTGTACTATAGCCTTGAATATATCTCTTCCTGCCCTCCCCCTGCACTCCCCAGCTTTATTCTCTCTGGCACTAACTCTGGTGAAAATGCTAGCCACTCATTTCTCTTATGGAAGGAGCTACATTACCGGCTCCTTCTCCTAGAAGGAAATCACTAGATTCTGCCCAGATTCTTCCTCATTTTACTGTAGCCTTGAATATCTCTCCAGGCAATAAAGTGAAATAATCCTGAGATTCACCTACTTTACTTCTCATCTCTCAGAGATAAATATCTTTTATTACCTGGTATGTAGTATCATAACATATAGTTTTGTATTTTTATGTGTCTTTTATTTTGGTTGTTTTGAGAAGAATAGTAAATCAAGTTCCTGTTTCTCCACATTGGCTAGAAGTAGAATTATTTTACTCTTTTAAATATTTGACTGTACAATATGCTGAAAATCCTAAAATCCTTCTACACTATGTGACTGGATATAGACTTTTTTCCTATAATCATTTGAGAGCCAATCAAAAACCTTTCTAAAAATGTTCAGATTTATACTGTCAGAAATGAAAAGCTTTTGGTACTGCCTCACGAGGATTTGAGGATGAAAGATAGAGGTTGTGAAACAAATTAGGGATTTGTCATTTCTTCATAATGTATATGATTGCACAATATTGTACAATCTAAATTTACATACTTTTGAGTATGTTTAATAAAAATGGGAATAGAAAAACTAGAAAGGATAATATTTGAAGTTGATTTTTTAAGGTTACATAAAATTGCCATGGCATGGTAACTGTATTAGTCTGAGTTTCCCTGTATGCCAAGATTTAGTCATAAACTTATGAAGAAAGAGATTTCTGGAAGGTGACTAATCTATCCTCCCTTATTCTCTCTTTTCCTCAACAATTGCCTTATTTCTTTCTTACATTTTCAAATATAGAACATACTCAGAGTGCTAGAAGAATATACCCAGGTTACATACTTGAATCTCATGTTCAAAGTTGGAATTGTGTCTGCAGACTAAGACAGGTGGTGCTGATTCTCAGTTTGAAGATGCATTGTGTTAAAGTAATTTGAAAATCTGATTCAAATAAATAATATTATGGGTTTTCTTCTTTTGAGTTAGGATGGTAAGTGGCTAAGAGTGTAAATCTTGGAGTAATTATGCCTAAATTTTAAACAAAGCTCTTTTGTATTTGCTATGTGAATTCAGACCTGCTACATAATTCCTCTTTGTTTCATTTTCCTTGTTTGACATCATTATCTATCTCATGGAATGGTTGTGAAGATTAAATGATTTAATACATCTGAAACATTTAGAAAAATACTTACATAGTATGTAAGAATGTTTGGCTACTCTCATTTTGTTAGTTGCAAAGTAGTTAATTTTTCCTAGATAAACCTATCAGCATTTTAATATTACCACAATTATTTTATTGCCATCTGCTAACTACGTAATTACCTTACATCTATATAGAGAAAGATCATTATCATAATAACTATTCAACAGTAATCCCAGGAAGTCTTTGTGATTAACAGAGATGGAGCCAAGTTCTTTCAAGTAATATATGCTCTCATCTGACCCTTTATAACTTTGGGAAGTATTATTCATGAAATAGTATTCACATGAGGTCTATTCAATAATCACAATCACTTCATTAAGCACATTGTAGAAGAAGAAAAGGCTGTATTTTCTTCTTAAATATTTACATGAATTTTATTAAAAATAACGAAAAGATTGTAGTTGAGTCTTCTTGTTTAGGACTATATAAGAAATGATTTCTGTGTAGTGTGTCGAGGCTAACTGAAATGCAAATGTCTGAAGGTCTAGGTATGACCACGATTCGGAAATAATGATGTTCAATGACCCAGCTGTCTCCTGAGGTCTGTTATGGTGTTTTCCGAAGTGTCTCTCTGGCATTGTTGAATCTATAACTAGTAACTGGAAAAAAACATATTTCCTATGTCTCCAATACACACAAAGAAAAAATTAAGATATGCCATGAGGAATTTATTGCTTTAGAAATCTGCTCATCAAAATAAAAATTAGTCATTCAGAAACAATAAAAAGTTAAGTCTTTTAATGCATGTTCTTAGAGAAAAGGAACTGAAACACTAACCTCTAAAACAGAGTAATTCAACATTTTGTGGGTATTCTAATGTTATGCAAACATGTTGACAACAATCAATTTAAATTGTAGAGAGTAACGGTGACCAAATTTTCTTGGATAATTTAACACAGGAGCATTACACTCTGATAGTTTTATTTTAATCTACATTTTTAATCACTATTTATGAATCTTTCAAAGCATATCCTTTGACATTTGGCCTAATCCTTATTTCCTATTAGCATGTTCTTTTAGTTTTACTGTTCAACAGACATTGGCTTATGTTTTTATTGATACATTGTTTTCATGCACGACGATATTAAATAATCAAATGTGTTTTATGACCTTGTTCAGAAATTCTAATGTTAACTATGTAGATTCTCAGTCATGGCATATTGCTGGTGCCCAGATTTCTTATCACATAATATCCTTTAGATATTGTGTTTTGATGTTAATATCCATTACTTATCTTAGTATGGCAAAACCTTTGTAAGTGTACAAGCAAAGGCAAAATCAAATAGGAAAATGCATACTGTTTCACTAAAGAAAATTATAAAATTTCAAAGTTCAGAAAATGTCATAAACCATCTTAAAAGGATAAAGATAAATAGCAATAACGTATTTATTTCAGATATTATGTTGAAGAAAATGATGCAGCTTAAAAGTAAAGAACTTTAATAAACCAATAAAAATAAAACTCCCATAATTTTGAAGTGTCTTAAAAGTAAATGTGGAATTTCAGAAAAATAAACATTTTCAATTAATGTAAAGAGAAGTTCCAATTAATTTTAGATCAGTAGTGCTTCTATTAGTAACAATAAAATTATGTCTACTATTTATTAAGCATTTACCATGTGCCAAGCACTGAGCTAAATTAAACCATTTAAACATGATAGCAAATGTAGGAGATAAGTATTATTATTGTTATAAAAGTATTATTTTAAAAGTATATAAAAATATTATTATTATTATAAAACCTGCTTTTCAGATGAGGAAATGGGGAAATAAAAAGGGAAGTTATGTTGTCGAAATTTACTTAGTGGTAGAGTTGAATCACAAGTTTATGACTGACAAATTCCTATACACATGTTCTTAAGCCACTGCGCTAAGAAAATATATCTTAATTCATAAGATATCTTAAAAATATGTCTGGCAAATTGGCAAAGAATAAAGAATTGATTGTGTTCAAAATTGGCAAAAATATTTTAAAACAGACTTTTCTTTTACATTGTCAGCTGGAATTGTAAAGTGGTAGAGACTTTTGAAGATCAATTTAAAGAAAATATATTTAAAATCTTAATGGGTGATTTCAATGGCTAAATAACTTTGAATCATTTATACTCTGAGACATAACCAGACATTGGCAAAGGTTAATCTAGAATTATATTTATTTTAGCATTGTTTATTCAATAAAAACATTAAAAACAAAATAAACTTTAATAATTGAAAATTCATTAAGTATGGCATTACGGGATAGCTGTATAATTAATACTAATAATTTATTCAAATTATTGTTTTAGAAAAAATTATTTAACCTCATGACAAAAGTTTCAATATGCTTTTAAAAGGAAAAAAATTCCCAAGTGTAAACTGAACTATACACCCATACACTCGTAAAACATATATTTGCTAAAGAAACTGGAAGGCTACACCTTCAAAGCTAATTGTGGTTATCTATGAATGATGTAATTATGAATAAGTTTTGCTTTTCTTTCTGTTACTTTCTGTATTTGCTAAGTTTCAAACTTGTTAATTTTTTTGTCAGTTCATAAGCTGTATTAGCTAAGATTCATTTAAATCATTATCCTAGTATATACAATTTTAAATTGCATCTCTTCATTTACATCAAGTTAATTACCAGGATACAGAAAAATTTTACTTGTCTTCATAACTTAATCCTTTTTTTAAAATTCAAGTTTCAAAATATTACAAAAGTTTTAATGGCGTTAGTGTTAATAAACCAGGATTCTAAGACATTTCATCTCATAGATCTCTGAAAGAAAATTGAGGCTTTCTCTTGCATGTGTGTGTGTCTCCAATTTAGTATGTGAGGATGAATTCCTAGATAATAAAGATAATAGGAATTTCTAAGCTTTGCCATG
Organism: Pan paniscus; assembly: GCF_029289425.2. Taxonomy (NCBI): domain Eukaryota; kingdom Metazoa; phylum Chordata; class Mammalia; order Primates; family Hominidae; genus Pan; species Pan paniscus. The sequence continues at coordinate 105,639,783 of NC_073258.2, forward strand.
TTATCAGTAAATGAAAATCATTTCCAGTAAATAAATCGATTTCCTCAAACTTCTAGTTGTTTAGCTCTTACCCCGAAATCTTCTTGTGTCCTTTCTTCCTTGAAGTATTCCTGGGGTGTAGTCAGTGGTTTATAACAAAGAAATGGACTTTGTTTAAATAATACAGTAATATTTTCCCATTTATTTTGAGAACTTATAGTAGATGTTTCAAATGATCTGAGAATTTCTGAGAGTATTTGCAGAATCACTGCTTTTGCATATTCAGAATCACTGCTTTTGAATAATTATTATAATGCTGACCAGGAGATGCTGCTAAGAGGAGGAGTTCAACTTATTGACTAATAAGTTGTGTTTTTCTTTCTTTCTGTTTCAATTTCAGTGAATCAGAAGAGCAATCTTTTTTTTTTTTTCCAAGTTGGCTTCATCCCTGGGATTCAAGGCTGGTTCAACATGTGTAAATCAATAAACGTAATTCATCACATAAACAGAACTAATGACAAAAGCCACATGATTATCTCAATAGATGCAGAAAAAGCTTTTGACAAAATTCAATATCCCTTCATTTTAAAAACTCTCAATAAACTAGGCATTGATGGAATATATCTCAAAATAATGAGACCCATTTATGACAAACCCACAGACAATATCACACTGAACGGACAAAGGTTGGAAGCATTCCTTTGAAAACCAGCACAAGACAAAGATACCCTCTTTCTCCACTCCTATTCAACATAGTATTGGAAGTTCTGGCCAGGGCAATCAGGCAAGAGAAATAAATAAAGAGTATTCAAATAGGGAATCAAATTGTCTCTGTTTGCAGACAACATGATCCTACATCTAGAAAACCCCATCTACTCAGCCCAAAAGCTCCTCAAGCTGATAAGCAAATTGAGCAAAGTCTCAGGATACAAAAATCAATGTGCAAAAATCACAAGCATTCCTATACACCAACAATAGACAAGCAGAGAGCCAAATCATGAATGAACTCTCATTCACAATTGCTACAAAGAGACTAAAATACCTAAGAATACAGCTAACAAGGGATGTGAACGACCTTTTCAAGGAGAACTACAAACCACTGCTCAAGGAAATAAGAGAGGGCACAAACAAATGGAAAAATATTCCATGCTCATGGATAGGAAAAATCAATATCATGAAAATGGCCATACTGCCCAAAGAAATGATATTCCCATTAAACTACTATTGACATTATTCACAGAATTAGAAAAAATTACTTTAAATTGTATATGGAATCAAAAAAGAGCCTGTCTAACTAAGACAATCCTAAGCAAAAAGAACAAAGCTGGAGACCTCATGCTACATGACTTTAAACTATACTACAAGTCTACAGTAAACAAAATAGCATGGTAATGGTACCAAAACAGACACATAAACCAACGGAGCAGAACAGAGATCTCAGAAATAAGATAGCACAGCTACAACCACCTGATCTTTGACAAACCTGACAAAAACAAGCAATATGAAAAGGATTCCCTATTTAATAAATGGTGTTGGGAAAACTGCTTAGCCGTATGCAAATTTTTTTTTTTTTTTTTTTTTTGAGACAGAGTCTCACCTGTCACCTAGGCTGGAGTGCAGTGGCATGATTTCAGCTCACTGCAATCTCTGCCTCCTGGGTTCAAGCGATTCTTGTGCCTCAGCCTCCCAAGTAGCTGGGGTTACAGGCTCCCACCACCACACCCAGCTAATTTTTTTTTTTTTTTGTATTTTTACTAGAGATAGGATTATGCCACATTGGCCAGGCTGGTCTCTAACTCCTAACGTCAAGTGATCCACCTGTCTTGGCCTCCCAAAGTGCTGGGATTACAGGCCTGAGCCATGGCACCCAGCCTAGGGCAATCTCATACTATGTGTAAAGAGGAAAGACTTCCCTTGGCTCTAAAATAATCTAATATTTTGTGACACTTCCTTAATCCAGCTGTGTTTGGAGCAAACATTCTAACTGTAGAATTTGGTTCATCTGTAAAACAGAGCCTAATGTCTGATTGGAGACATGGGTAGTCTGAGATGACAGATGGAAAATATAGCAGTGTTCTTTTCTGATGATCGTTTCATAGATATTTTGTAGATCTGACCCTATTTTTTTTAAGTTTGCTTTGCTTACCTTTGTTTTGTTCTTAGAGACGTATCCTCATTACATTTCCTACATATCCCTGAAGGTTTTATATAAGATGCTGTATTTCCTGTGTTTTAAAAGTTTTTTAATTTTTCTATTCTTTTGGAAAATGTGACATTTAAGAGCATCCTTTGTTATAATACATTTGGATAGCATTATTCTTAAAACACCTCCCTACTTATTGGATGATTCGATTCTAACAACAATGTGAGGTAAATAGTGTAAATATAATCGTAGCTATTCAATTTCAGGAAAGTTTTAAAAACCTAGGTGAGAGTATACAGTTTGGCAAAGAATGCAGTAAAATACCTCTTTTGTGAGTAGGTCAGATAGATAGCTGTTTTATGGTGCTGTTGGAGGAACATTATCTTGAGGTTTTGCTCCAAGGTCTGTCTCTGTCTCTCATAAAGATGATCTTCCAGTTGTCCCTATAAAAATTATGTCTACATTTACATAATGGGTGAAAAAAGACTGGTCATTATGTCCTTGTGTATTTTTTAAGTGAATACATGATTGAGAAAGAAGAATACATTAGTTTAGACAACATAAATTGACAATTTATGTCCTGATTCCAAAAAAAGGAGAGAAATGCTTATGGCTAGAGATGTGCTATAGATCCATTGGTGTTTCTTCCCACTTTTTACCCGGGACTAAGATTTCTCTGCAAGGGCATACTACCTTCCAGTGAAAATTCCGTTCTAACATGACACATGCCACAGAGAGTAAAAACCTTTGATTATGCCTATTTTGAGCATCTATAGCAGCTATTTTATTCAATATTAAGCCCCACAGTCAATCATATATACTAAAAGTGAAGCCTATGTAACTCATTGAGATAGAGTGAGAACCAACGCATTGTAAGCTACCAACTAAACAACTAAATGACTGTCATTTTTGTATGGCTCTATAACATAAAATTTATATTTTACTTTAATATAGAGGCAATCTGGGTACTTTGCAATTCTTAAAAACTTATGATAACAGAAAGGAAGACTTTTTTTGAAATCTCCAATTTAAAGGTGGAGGCATACAGATTTCAGAGGATAAAAAAGAACATGTTCAAGAAAATACTGGCAGGAATTTCATATTAGAACAGGAAAAAGGATGAGACTAAGAAGGAGGTCATCTGATGGGCAGCCAATTAAATTGAGATTCTGTTTAATTCAGTAAGTAGAGCCCTTATTTTTTTCTAAGTCAAAATTTTATGAAATCATTAAAAACACTGTGCAAATTATCAAGAAAACTATAGTCTATTTTATCAGACAATCTGACTCTATTGACTAATCCTTACTGAGTTTTTATTTTACATCTACATTAGGGGATTGCAGCACATGCAGCAAAACATCACAGGAGTTTAATGTAGGTCCCTGCCATTTTGTAATATCTTGGTAGGTTATTGGTTAGTTAAAATCGTCTGAAAAAGTGGACATTCTGAGGTGGTTGTTGTTGTTGTTGTTGTTGTTGTTGTTGTTTTAATGGCTAAAGATATGAGTCCCAAAAGGATATAAGATTTAGGGTAGAAAATCACTACAGGTTGAAGCAGTAAATTCAGGCTTCCTCTTATCCTTTATGGCAGTTCTTAAAGTGTAAAAGGACAGAGCCACAAGGATTGATTGGCTGGGAGATCTTTAATGTAAGAAAGATCTTTAATGTAAGAAAGAGCTATGTTTGAGGTAATGTAATCACTCACTTAAATTTTGCCTGAACCTCATTTCGTGCAGCATATATCAATATTTATAATTTACTATCTCAATAAATAGCCTTATAGTTTTTTAAACAATTTTTAAGAGTATCTCAGTAAGGGCAAGCCTTTACTATTGCAAAGTTGATATAATATTACCAAATAATATTAAATAAAAACTAAACCCATAATCCCAACAATCCTAATATCACAGTTATACTGTAAAAAATGTATATTATCTTTTAATATCTCCATGTAGATTTTTCTATTTTTTAGGAAATTTGTATTTTTTTCTCAATTTTTGATGTCAAGAAAAAATTAGTTGAGAAATCAGGAAAATGATTATTCTGCGAGCATTAAAGCTTGAATATTAACAGAGACTTAACTGGTTTGGAGGAAGCAAAGCTGACATGCAAGGTCTAAGGTTAAAGTGACCATTTTCGCGAGTTGGCAGGAGAGAAATGATCATGATTTCCTCAGTCTTACTTGTAGCTCTTGCCATGTTATAAGCAGATGTTTATGGTCCTATCTTCAGCTAACAAGTAATTCTTGCACATAAGGTGACCAAAAATGCAAGTTTAGGAAACAAAATAAGACCTTAAAATAGCAAGTTAAACACGTGATACTGTGTAGAGCCGTTTAACTTGCTTAGATGATCCTAATGTTACATTATGCAAATACTGCCCAATAAGGATGACTGGTGATTTCCAGTATTTAAATATTCACCCTACACTACAGGTCCTTGTAAATACCACTACACTCAAAATTTTGTATTTATTAGACATTGAAAAAAGATATTCATAACAATTTGTAAAGAATCTGAGAAATCTTGGGCGTATTTTCAGAATAACATGGTTGCAGAAATTCCCAATTTCTGTCTAATTTATTGTTCCCAGTCCTGAGGATTGGTATCTGGAGGGATGGAGAACATTTAGAAACACTACATCTTTGATTCTTAGTTCACAGGAAACACTGTAAATAACAAGAATTTAAAAGTTTGTTTCTGACAGAGTTTCTATCTATATTTTCCTCTGCATCGTGGTATTATTCTTGGAACATAATATTTGTCTCTGACTCATTTGAGTTAATTTTTGTGACTTAGCGAACTCCTAGTCTGTTTCTACAGACTTCCAAATATGAAGGTGGATTAATTTTTAGTTTTATTGCTTTTTACATATTGTTCCAATGCCCATATATTGCCACAATCAACTTCTATTCTATGAGATTCAATTACCGAAAGCAATGTGAAGATTGGAGGAATAATTTAATTTACTATGGGAGATTTAAGTTTTAATCCAAATATTTCAAGGCCATTTATTTTCAGTGTATGTCTTTTAATGGTCTATTTGGAGATTTCAGCATTCTCAATTCATACATTATAAGAAGTAGATTTAGGAAATGGCCAGAAGAAAACTTGAAGGATCCTAACAAGGAAGATGCATTTTGTTAAGTACAAAAAAGATTTATTACTCAAATCAGGCTACATTTAATATCCTTGCTCATCTTGTGGAAATTGACACAACACATTTTTCCATATTTTATTCTTCAAACTCCCTGAAGCAATCTATTTTCAGATGAAGGTGAAGGAGGAATAATGCTGTCTTCAGCATCACTGTGATTTCAAACCTAAAATTATATTTGCCCTGAATTCTAGACACATTTGTAACTAATAAGATGCTTAAGTTAATAATTTGCTCTGATTCCATGGTGACATATTCAATGAATACTGGGAAATTTAAAAAATTGCAGGTCTCAGGTGACATAAAATGATAATTAAATGTGTATACTTATTTTTTATGTTTCTTAAAAGATTTTGGGGTTTGACCTGATAAAAAACAGTGGAAAAATGAGAACCACTTGTACTATAATTTAATAAAATATCCTAAAAAAATGATTCAGTAGGTCAACATGACTGGTTGACTTATCAAATCACATGACTATTTCCACATGATTGACATGTTGCTGTCCATCTACTTAAAACTAATAAGTTGAGTAAAGTTATTAGTAAAACAAAAAACTATTTGCCACATACGTTGTACAAAGCAGAGCACATGAACCTCTATAAAATAAGGCTTTAGTGTTTGTTAGAAATTCACAGGGTAAGGAACCGAGTGCAGATAGAGGTTAGCCAGTTGCTCAGTCTGCCACTGGAAGGAGGTGGAGATCAAAGCTATGGTGCCATTTATCTCAAACATCCACATGTAATTCTTGACATAGGGGTAAATGCAAACTCACCTGTTTCTTGCTGAAGGAGATAAGCACACCAGAAACAACAGCACTGCCCAGCAGAGCTGAACATTTTATTTGAAAATGTGTGCAATGTGCAAGAACTGACTTCGTGGTGCATTTACGGACCCAACCATCAAACTCAAAACTAGTCATGTAAGAGTATCCCAAGGTCAGCAAGAACAATCAGAAGAAAAAGTGAACTCAAAGAGTGGATTTTATAGGGCTGTTCATTGTGAATAGTGATTTATTTTATCTTCTAAATTTTAAAATGTAGTCCCGAGAGGCAGTACAGAAGAAATGTTAAAAGACAGCATTACAGATAAGCTAAAACATTAGGTGTGTATAGAAAAGTTATCTTTGTCAATTGCTCCCAAGATGCCTTGGACTGTCCAAAAAACTAGCTACGTGCTCATTCCACTTGCCCACACAGACAAGTCTTCAGTGCACCTTGCAGTTTATTCCTTTCATGATACTCAAGTCTGAACTAACCCCTTTACTTAGCTAAGACATGGTTACGCTATATCTCTAGCCCTCCACACCACTCTCTTAGAATTTCCAAAGTGAGCATTCTCATATTTAAAAACTGAATCTTGGTTTCTACGTGATTCTAAGATTATGAAAAGATACTCCTCTCTCCCTGGCCATGCTACTATTTTCCTCAGTGTTTAGGAGTTTGGGCTGGTGATCTTGGCCAAATTATCCAATTTTTCTGTTCCTGAGTTTCCTCATTTATTATTTTAAATTTTATTTATTTAAATTTATTTTATTTACTTATAGTCACACCTTTCTGATGCCTCATTTATAAAATCAGGGTAATATAACATATTTATTTGGTTATTATGAAAATTTATCAAGATAAATTTTGCAAAATATTTGTAATAATATCTAGCTCATAGTAAATGCTCAATACATACTTAACAGTTACTGTTGTGTTGTGGCTGCTGTTGTTATTTTCCCCAAATAATGGATGTGTGTTAACAGTGGTAGAGTGGAGATAAGACATTGTACTGTAAATTCACTGAGAGCTTAAATGTAGTTATTTATCTCTATATACCTTTTCATTAAGCATTGTTTTACACAAGCCATGGGTTCTCAATAAGTATTTTTTTTAACAGAGTAAAACTTTGCTGTTGAACCTAAAAATATAATTCAGATGGCAGGCATTTTAGGCCAGTCCAGAAAAAGAGAATGTTAATAGATTCAAGATTAGAATATATAAAGCAGTGCCCAAGATGTGTATCTCAGTGTGAGTCATAAACTATTCAGCAGCTCTGGCAAGTTGATGGGCAAATCTGGAATCTGCAATTCTACCTGCTATTAAAACTTGATTTTTATGCCATGCATAGACTATGTAGTTCCCACTAAGGTGGAGGAAGTGGGGTTGAAAGGGTGATGACAATACGCAAATAGCTTAAAAAGTTTCAAATTAAAGGCAGTGAAATGTTTATGATGGAATATGCTCAAGGTTGTTTTTCTCATGTTTCTGGATATCGGGTTATCTTTTACTGTCAGTGGTAGAGGCTAAGATGCACACTTTCTCATCTCCATGGCCAGGAATGAGTAGTCTCTCTTTTTTGTGGATAAGTAATTGCTACTGATTCTAGAAGAAAGCCTCCAGGCAAGTTTGTCTTCTCCTCTACACTACAGACAATATCTAGGCAGAAAACCGCACTCGCTGAATTGATATGCCTGGTCCACCAGATGCTAGGCCATCCAAAGGGTATCAGATCAACTGTCAGAAGTGAGGAGCTAATATTTAAGCAATGCATCTGCTTGTAATACCTGACTCTCTCACTTCTGCTTGTGCGATCTTGGTAATGTTATCTTTCTGGGCAAAACTTTGCTCATTTATAAAATGGGAATAATAATTATGTCTATTCTATCAGATTGTTATGAAGATTAAATAAGTAAGTCTTGTGAAATATTAAAATAGCGGTTGGCCTGTATCAGCACTCATTCAGTAATGGCAAATAGAATTAGCTTTTAATCTCCTCCAGAAAAATTACTTGCTGGTAATTTGATTGTTAAATATTGTAAATCATACAATTAGGAAGGTCTTTTACTTTATTCAAACTTTTGCAATACTAGTCACCTAATCTTATATCAACACCCTAATTTAGCACTGAATAAAATCAGGCCTTCTATTTTTTATTTGCAGCTAAGTTTGAGAAACTGTGCCTGGAGAGGGGATAGAGCAGTTTTCAGTTTCTTCCACATCTCCTATCTCCCCTAAAATAAATATCTTGGGCAACTCACCCAGCCCAATTAAAAAGGAGGATTTCGTGTTACAGATGGCTCTTTATTAATTATGATCTACCATAATTTACTTTTAATAACTCAAGATAATCATAGAAACGTAGATTCACAAAGCTGAACAGGGCTTTATGTTCATCTAGTTCAGAATTCACATTTTACACTTAAGTAAATCTATCTTCATTTGGACTCCTTACTTAAACCACTCGCATCCCCTTTACTTTGAGGGAGAGAGTTTGACATGGGCATCCTGCTTCTTAGCCATTGCTTGCCTGCCTGTGCTTCCATTTACTTATCCTGAGAGTGACAGTGTTACAAGCAATTCAGGATGAGGGCGTTAATGAGCACACTTTGCCAAATGCATGGTGCTTCACCTAACTCAACTTAGCCATTGTATAATCTTCAAGTCCATAGGCACATTTTAGCAACATAAATCAAGGTGAAACATGTTTGTTTCCAAAAAACAATACTATTCATGTAAATATTAATCTCTCATTGATCTTGAATTACCTGGAATTTATTAATTTGTGACCTAGCCTGAAAGTTCCCTGAATTTTACATTTCCTTATCAATATCTACATCTATATATAATTGCTGTTTGCTATCTGAATAATTGGGCCTCACACATTACAATGTGGAGGCTTTTCAGTTCAGATTTGGTGTAACATAATGAAGAAAAAAATGACTAGGCATATCATGCATGTAATCCTCAAATAGATGACAAAAATCCAATTCAGTGTAGAGTAACTGCACACACCAGCATTAACAGAAGTCCCTAGTACATACAAGACAGGCCTCTAGCCAGAGGAAATGTAGTGGCCCAGATAGTGAAAATGACAACTTTGGCCTGAGGTAAACAGGCAGCATACTGTTACATTCTAGACACAAGGCAAGCAGCTATCGAGAACTGCAGCGTTTTTCTAAAGTGTATTCATGCAGTTTTAGGATATCATGACTTTTCAGAAGGAGGGTAATGCATTCTGATACCATCATCTTAGAAAAGATAAGAGATTACGGCTTTACATGCCTAGAAAATAGGAGAGGAAGATGTTATTATTGTCTTAAATATTGAATATAGTGTATTTTCACATTGTCAAAAAATAAAACAAAATATGCATATGTGTGCATACAACACACTTTCTAATAGCAACTGAACACATCAGGTATTATTTAAAAGCTTCCTCTAATTTGTAATAATAGGCGATAATGGGATTTTCAAGATTAATATGCTAAACCATTGAAATGATGAAGCAGAGCATACATATCCCCTTGTAGTGGTTATTTAGAGATAGAAAACAAATGAATATTACTTTTTTTACTGTATATATAAAAGGTTTATTTTCTGGCACTGATTCTTCTTGCTAAAATACTGTTTAAATAAATCAATGTGTAGGGCTAATGGCTACCATCCAAAGACCACTATATTAACATTTGTATTAAGAATACAAATGATACAAGATAATTAGGTAGTTTCATTTTGATATGTGAATGGCCTTGCAATGCTTTGTAAAACACAGACAAACAGACATTACTACTGCGTTTTTATAAATCACAGATGCAGAATAATACATTTTTTTCTTAACTACAGGGCATGTACTCTTTTTATAAGATAATATTTAATTATTTTTCATTGAAAAATAAAAATTGTACATATTTACCGTGTACAACATATGGTTTTGAAATATGCATGCATTGTGGAATGCCAAACTGAGATAATTTACATATGCATTACCTTATATACTTATCTTTGTGTGTGTGTGTGGTGAGCTCACTTAAAACCTACTCTCTTAGCAATTTTCAAGAATACAATACATTGCTACTAACTATAGCCATTATGTAGTATATCTATTGAACGTATTCTTCCTGTCTTAACTGAAGGTTTATATTATTTCACCAGCATCTCTCCAACACCATAATCCCACCCCACCATTCTACTCTCTGCTTCTATGAGGTCGACTTTTTAAAAATCCACATATAAGTGAAATTATATGACATTAGTCATCCTGTGCTTGGCTTCTTTCACTTATTCAAATTTCCTAATGAAATAGCTGCACTATTGTTCTTTGAATTATAGTCTTTGTTGATGTCACTGTGCAATACTACAAAGAATTGTTATGAATAAATGGGTTGTTATGAAATAGTTCACTGGAACACTGAACTGGGTTCAGTTCAGTGAAAGAGGTTGTTACAAATCTTTCACTGACTCCTTAATTCTCAAGTCTTTATGAGAAGTAGCTCTCAGCTATAGCTGCCAACCATATTAGTATAATCTGGAAAAAAAATTCTTTAAATACCTACAACCCAATCTCACTTAATGTTCATTTCTCAGAATATTAGAAAACAAAAGATACAAAAAGTAAGATCTGAGTTAAAACCTCAATATATTACTAATACCAAAGAGATAAGTCACTTAATATTTTAAGCAAAACATTAATCTGTAAAATGGGTTTCCTAACTTGCCAAATGCTAACTTCTTATAGGGATAGGTTTATGTGAGGATTAAATGAGGTAAGGGATGTGATAGAATTTGAAAAAGCACAAATTGCTATGCAAGTGTAAGGTCTTATTATTGTAATTAAAATTAACGTAAGAAATTGAATGACTACCAAGCCAGTCCTTATGTGCTTCTAAAAAAACATCTGGGCAATTTATCAACATATCTAAATTAAGTATTAATAAGCAGAGGGTGTATGTAGAATGACTGAAGAAAAGATCAGAATTTAGGGAAACAATGCTATTTGAATAGAGACTGTATATGTGTGGGTGGGGGAGCACTTCTCAGCAGAAAACTGCATTGCCCCATACAGGAAAGTCTTCCAAGCATTACTTAATTCTAGCTTTTTATTGACTGAGCTAATTTTCAACTCTATAAGTGGTAGGTCTCTAATAGACCTGTGAATTATGTCTTGCATAGTAGAGGTTCAACACACTTCCTTTCCACTCTGTATTAAGACCAGTTTTGCCACCCTTTACGTATTTCTTTCAACATTCCTGATCTATAAATGTGCCTGCTTATACAGTCCTCTTTGAACCAGTTTTAACATGTGTCTGGCAACCACATTAAATGAGTAGATATTAAAATGTGTTTATTTTAAATCTGTATGAGAGTTACAATTTTTTCCTTTTCTGAAAATTATATTTTAACAGCACCAAGGAAGAAATGTCAGCGAAAGAGAGGGCAGTCAATTATCATATGAACAAGCAAAACTACAAAGAAAAAGACATGTCCCTGAGAACAAAGGAGAAAAACGATTTGGAGAAATAGCTCAGGGGTGTCTGGTAAATTGAAAGAGGTTAAGAATGTATTGCATTTAGCAACCAAGTAACCATTGGTATCTTTACAAGAATATTTTATAACATATTGAGGTTAAGTACAATGCAGACTTTAGATGAGCAGGTGAGAAGTGGCAAAGGAAAGCATCAAAGCAAGCCTACCTTTTCTTTAACTTTTCTTTTTCTGAAACTTACTCTTCTGTATCTGTAAAAATAATAAATGCTCACTGTAAAAAAATACAAAAAAGTAAAAAAGAATGCAAAGCTCTTCTGAAAGTATACTGACTTGAACATCTTTCCATACATTCCTCTAAATGCATATAACTTAAAATAATGGAACCATAATGTATCTACCTACTATTAGGTACATAACTTAATTTTGTTTCATCACTTAATCTTCCTAGTTAAACTTTTTGTATTTATTTCGATTTTGACAGCTTAGTTATGCGTCCTCCTGGCAAAGAAAGGGAAAGTAAGGAGATAGATAATTTGAATATATGTACATGGTTCTCTTATTCTTATAACACTCACATCTGTATGACAGTTTACAGTGCACATAGTATCTTCCCATGATTTGTTTTATTTAATCCTTAAACTCTATGAGATAAGACAAGGAGGCATTTTTGTCCTTAGTTGACAATGAAAAAAAATAAGGATTGATATGGTGAAATATCCTGCTCAAAGTCACAAAACTGTTACTCAAGTCCTTCATTCAACAAAATTATGCCAGAGACCATTAAAATAAAAATGATTAGAAAGTGATATTTGCTGTTCTCTCTGTAATTCAAAATTTATTGAGAGAAAAGCATATAAATAAGCACAAGCAAATCATTCAGAGGTCCTATAGGAGATGCCTAAACAAGGTAAGAGAGAGTAGTCACTTTTGTTGTTGTTGTTGTTTGATAATAGGCTATGCCTTGCAAAGCAAAATAGAATAATTATATCATTAACTGGAGAGAGAGAGAGAGACAGAGAGAGAGAGAGACTCCAGTTTAAAGGAGATCTGGTGAGAAATGGGGTAATGCCCTCCTTAGGGACTTCTTCTTGAGATATGTACTTACATAGAAAGAAATAAACTTGATGTCAAGATTTTACTGAATTTTTGTGAACAAGCAGAGTTTGTGGACATCTTTTCAAGGTAAAAGCCTGTCATGTAGACACAATGAAGATGAGTTAGAGAGCTTTACCAAAACACTATAAAGTATGCATGTCATGTTCTTCAATTTCAAAGATTCATGCTGTTCATTCTAACTCAGAAAAACAGGCAATTGCTAAAGAAAAATTATTTTAAGCTGAAATTTTCAGCAAGCTCACAGTAATTTCAGGTATCTTCATAATGGTAGAGAGGGCAAGATGCATCAATATGTAAACTGGCTCAAAGACTGGAGAAATTAATATTTAAGCAGGCGACTGAAGTCTACCCTGTTCACTCAAGAAGTGAAGAGGCAATAACAGGTAATAGAACCCAGCAAAAACAAGGTGCCTTGTGGAGGTCATGGAAATGGAAAAGAAAACCAGTGAAATAAAAAACTTCATGAAAAAGGTTCTAGTCTGAACTGAGAGAAGCCAACAGTACACTATAGAATTGGATTCAGAATTGCTTTCAAAGTTTTACTCTCCTACATGGATATGAAGTTTTTTTTTTCCTTTCAAATAACAATATGGACTTCTAGTTTTCCGTTTAGCATGTAGGAAATTTGAAAGTCTTTGTTCTAACAGTAAGTAAAAAACTGAACAAACCGTAAAAGCAACAACTCTTCTTAGAGTCATCACAGAAATGAGGTCACAGGGCAAACCACTAAACCCCGAATTGGAGAGACAGACAAGTGGATGCAAAAAATTACAACTTACCAGGACAGAAACCCATAATCAAAAACATCCTTAGAAACCAATGACATAGTAGGGAAAACTGAACTGTAATTGATGAGTTGCTGGAGGCTTAGATTGGAAAAGTTGGAGAGTTGAAAACTCTATGGAACCAAGTAATAGGAGGGCCCTGACACTTTTGTGAGCTTTACTTCTTAGAGCTCTCTATCAGGTTTTTACAGTGCAGATGCAAGAAAATTCCCTGGTGTTTCCAGCATGGTAAAAATGTACTCACTTTTAAATACCCCAGAGCATTCTATTCTTCTTAACGAGGCCTGCCCTCAAGAGAAAATATTTCACCAGAGCGTAACCTATTGCGATTTTATCAGAGCCCAGCTGACCTGAGGAAGTACATAAAGCAAATCCAGCCCTCTCTAGCTTTCATATGGGTGAAAGGAAATAGTCAAATTCAGCCTGTTCTAGCCTTTCAAATGAGAGAAGGGAAATACACAACTCTAGCCACCCCCTCCGCCTCAGCCATCTGGTCCTACTTTTGAGTGGGAGGAGGACTGAGAAGCACTGATGAATTTTATGGTTCAGGGGCATAGGCTCACTAAAAAGACTGCAAGTTAATTATGGGACTACAAAACAGCCCCTTCTCTCCACTTCACCACCACATCCCTAAAGACTTATTTACTGCAGTTCCCTGTGCCCTCCTTCATGTCAGGATATCCAGAAAAAAAATTGCAAGGCACACTAAACAGATAAAAACACAGTTTAAAGAAAGAGCAAGATTCAGAACCAGTCTCAGAAATGGCAGGGATGTCGGAATTATCAGACCATCAATTTAAAAATACTAAGATTAATAAGGGCTCTAATGTACAAAGTAGACAACGTGATAACAGATAAATAGTGCAGAAAGAGAAATGGAAACTCTAAGAAAGAATTTTAAAAAACGGCTAGAGATAAAAAAACACAGAAACAAAGAAAGCCTTTGATGGGCATTAGTACACTGAACATGAGTGAGGAAGGACTCTCTGAACTTGAAGATGTCAGTAGGAACTTCCAAAATTGAAAAGCAAAGAAGAAAAAAAGAACAAAGTATCTAAGAACCATAGACAACTTTAAAAGGTGTAACGTAGTCAGACTTTCAGTAACAACATGGTTGAACTCAATAGCATGATAAACCAACTCGATAAAATTGATATCTGTAGACTACTTTATCTAACACAGTAGAATACATATTATTCTCAAGGTCACATTAAATAATCATCAAAATAGACCATATTCTGGGCCATGGAAACAGCTTCACAGAATTAAAATAATATAAATTTTTCAATGCCTACTCTGAAATCACAATGGAATTAAACTAGAAATCAATAAAAATGATAGTTGGAAAATTCCAAAATACTTAGAGATTAAGCAACACACTTCTAAATAACACATGAATCAAAGAAGAAATCTCAGGACAAATTAATACATATTTTGAATTAAATCAAAATGAAAACACAACTAAATTCATGGGAAATAACAAAAGCATATTTAGAGGGAATTTGTAGATTTATAAAAGAAGAATTTATAAAAGAAGAATGATCTAAAATTAACAGTCTGAGGTTACAACTTAGAAAACTGGAAAGAAAAAGAACAAATTAGATCTAAAGTATGCAGAATGAAAGACATAATAAACTGTAGATCAGAAATCAATAAAAATGAAAATTAAAAAATCAGTAGAGAAAATCAATGACACTAAAGTCTGATTCATTAAGATCAATAAAATTAATAAATCTCTAGCCAGGCTAACTAAGATAAAAAGAGAAGGGAGCAATTACCAATATCATAAATGAAAGAGGGTCTATTACTGAAGATCTCATGGATATTAAAAAGATAATAAAAGAATATTTGAAATAGCTGTACTGTGTCAACACATTCGTTAACATAGATGACATCTACCTATTCCCTGAAAGACACAATCTACCAAAAGTGACACAAAAAGAAGTAGACACTCTGGATAGCCTATATCTACTAATGAAATAGAATCAATAATAAATGCCCTTCAAAACAGAAATCACCAGGCTCATACGGATTCACAGGTGCATTCCAGGAAACATTTAGGGAAGAAATTTTACTAATTCTCTGCAATCTTGTTCAGAAGATAAAAGCAGAGAGAGCACTTCTTAACCCATTCTATAAGAAGAGGATCACCGTAATACCAAAATCAGATGAAGACATTCTTAAAAAAAGGAAATTAGAGACTAATATCTCCCGTACATAGATGCAAAATTGTCAACAACATTTTAGTAAATCAAATCTAATAATGTATACATAATTGAACACCATGACCAAATGGAATTTTTCTCAGGTATGCAAGGAAATTTCAACATTTGAAAACGAATTCATTTAATTCATCACATCAACAGGCCAAAGAAAAAAAATCATATGATCATATTAATAGACACAGAAAAACCATTTCACAAAATCCACACTATTCATGATAAAAGCATTGCAAACTATCAATCCTATGCAGAGAAGAAAAATAAAGAAAAAGGAAAATAAATAAAAAGCATACAAATTGGACAAGGAAATGTAAAATTATATCTGTGTGCAGATGATATAATTTAGTATGTAGAAAAACCTAAAAAAAAATCCATGAAAAACTGTTACAACAAACAATTTCAGCAATGTTTCAGGATACAAAATTAACAGACAAAATATTAAGTGTTTCTGTACACTAACAAAGACCAATCAGCAAAAGAAATTAAGAAAATACCAATTTTAGAAATAAATTGTCAGTATAAAAATTACAGAAAATTACAAGTGTTAAAACGTGGAGAAATTGAAACACTTGCACACTGTTGGTGGGAATTTAAATTAATTCAAGTACTATGAAAAGAATATGAAGTTTCCTCAAAAAATTAGAAAATGGAATTAGCATGTGATGTGGAAATCCCACTTCTAGTCATATATCCAAAAGAATTTAAAGTAGGATCTCACAGAAATATTTGCACACTCATGTTCATCTCAGCATTATTCACAATGGCCAAGAGGTAGAAGCAACCCAAATGTTCCCTGACAGATGAATAGATGAAGAAACATGATATATACACACAAAGTTATGTTATTCAGCCCTAAAAAAGAAAAAAATTCTGTCACATACTACCATATGGATGAACCTCCAGAACGTTATGCTAAGTGAAATAAGCCTGTCACAAAAAGTCAAGTACTGTATGATTCCATTCATATGAAGTATTGAAAGAAATAAAGATCACAGAGGCAGAGAGTGGAAAGGTTTTTGTCATGAGTGGGAACTGGGTGATGGAGGGTGTAAGAGGAATTAGTATTTAGTGTGTATAGAGTTTCAGTTTTGTAAGATGAAAAAGTTGTAGCAATTTGCTATGCAACCATGTAATAATAAACACTATTGAACTATATACTAAAAATATTAACAAAATACATTTAATAATGTAATGTTATGTGTTTTATTACCACAATAAAAATTAGTCAACTGCTTTCCTATATAACAATAATAAACAAATGGGATTTGAAATTAAAAACACATTACCATTGAAAATACCTGCTCTCTCAAAATGAAGTACTTAATATAGATCTAAAAATGTGTGCAAAGTCTATGTGAGAAAATTTACAGAACTCTGATTTTAAAAACTAAAGAAAAATTAAATAAATGGAGAGGCATTTCATGTTAGTGGATAGAAAAACTCAATGTTTTCAGTATGTCACTTTTTTCTAATTTGAATTTTAGATTCAAAACAATCCAAATAAAAATTCCAGCAAGTTATTTTGTGGATATCAATAAGCTGATTCTAAAGTTAACATACAAGTAAAAGTACCAGAACAGCAATGCAATATTGAAGGAGGAGAACAAATTTGAAGGACCGACATTATTTTACTTAAAGGCTTATTAGAAACCTACAGTAATTAGGCCAGGCATGGTGGCTCACGCCTGTAATCCCAGCACTTTGGGAGGCTGAGGCGGGCGGATCATGAGGTCAGAAGATCGAGACCATCCTGGCTAACACGGTGAAACACCATCTCTACTAAAAATACAAAAAAAAAAAAAAATAGCTGGGCGTGGTGGTGGGCGCCTGTAGTCCCAGCTACTCAGGAGGCTGAGGCAGGAGTGGTGTGAACCCACGAGGCGGAGCTTGCAGTGAGCCGAAATCACACCACTGCACTCCAGCCTGGGGTGACACAGCGAGACTCCATCTCAAAAAAAAAGAGAAACCTACAGTAATTAAACAGTGTAACATTGGCAAAATAATTGACAGAAAGATCAGTGGAAAATATTAGAGAGTTTAGAAATAGATCTGCACAAATATAATCAACTTATTTTTGACAAGGATCAAAGGCAATGTAATGGAGAGAAGATGGGCCTTTCAACAAATGGTGCTGAAACAACTGGATATGCACATGCAGAAAAAGAAATAAATCTAGATACAGACCTTACACACTTCACAAAAAAATTAACTCAAAAGGGATCTCATACCTAAATATAAAACATAAATGTAAAGCTCCTAGGAGATAACATGGAGAAAATTTAAATGATGAATATGCTGATAACTTTTTAGATACAACACTAAAGGTAGGATACATGAAAGAAATAATTGAAAAATTGAACTTTATTAAAATTAAAACTTCTAGTCTTTGAAACACACTGTCAGCAGAATGAGAAGGAAAGCAATAGACTGAGAGAAAATGATTGCAAGAAACATGACTGGCGAAGGGCTGCTATCCAAAGTATACAAAGAATTCTTGCATCTCATCAATGTAAAAACAAACAAACTGATTAAAAAATGGGCTGAAGACATAAAAAAACACTTCACCAAAAAGACACACAGATGAAAAATAAACATGTGAAAAGATGCTTCTATGTTTTCAACATCATATATCATTAGGAGATTATAAATTAAAACAATGAGATACCACTACATACCTATAATAATTGTCTAAATTCAAAACACAAACAGTGTCAGATGCTGGCAAGGATGTGGAGAAATAGCAAGCTTCATTCACTGATGGTGGGAATGCAAAATTGTGTGGCTACTTTGGAAGACAAAACACTTTCTTACAAAACTAAATATATTTCTACCATACAGTACAGCAAATGTGCTCCTTTGCATTTACCCAAAAGAGTAGAAAACTTATATCCATGCAAAAACATGCAAACTGATGTTGACAGATGTTTGGCAACATAATTGCCAAAACCTGGAAGCAACCAAAATGTGCTTAATCAAGGGAATGGATAACATGCCTTAGTACATTCCAACAATAGAATATTATTCAGTGGTTAACAGAAAGGAGTTACCAACCATGGAAACTCCCATGAAATAGTCAAACTCATGTCGTGGGGGTTTGTTGTACAGACTACTTCTTTACCCAGGTATTAGGCCCAGTACTCATTAGTTATCTTTCCTGAGTCTCTCCCTCCTCCCACTCTCCACACTACAATAGAACCCAGTGTCTGTTCCCTTCTATGTATCCATGTGTTCTCATTATTTAATTCCTACTTATAAGTGAGAACATATTGTATTTGGTTTTCCGTTCTTGCATTAGTTTGCTAAGGATAATGGCAACCAGCTCCATCCATGTACCTGCAAAGGACATGATCTCATTCTTTGTTATGGCTGCATAGTATTTCATAGTGTATGTATACCATGTTTTCTTTATCCAGCGTACCATTGATGGGCATTTAAGTTGATTCCATGTGTTTGCTATTGTGAATAGTGCTGCAACGAACATTTTCTGCATATGGCTAGCCAGTTTTCCCAGCACCATTTATGGAATAGGGAGTCTTTTCCCCATTGGTTGTTTTTGTCAGCTTTGTCAAAGATTACATGGTCATAGGTATATTGTCTTATATATCAGCCCTCTATTCTGTTCCATTTATCCATGTCCCTGTTTTAGTACAAGTACCATGCTGCTTTGGTTATTGTAGTCTTGTAATATAGTTTGAAGTCAGGTAACATGATGCCTCCAGTTTTGTTGTTTTTGCTTAGTATAGTCATGGCTATTCAGGCTCTTTTTTGGTTCCAAACTATTTTAAAATAGTATTTTTTTTCTAGTTTTGTGAAGAATGTTGTTGGTAGTTTGAAAGGAGCAGCACTGAATCTATAGAATGCTTTGGGCAGTATGGGCATTTTCATGATATTGATTCTTCTTATCCATGTGCATGGAGTGTTTTTCCATTTGTTTGTGTCTTCTCTCATTTCTTTGAGCAGTGTTCTGTAATTCTCATTGTAGATATCTTTCACCTCCCTGGTTAGCTGTATGCCTCTGTATTTTATTCTTTCTGTGGCAATTGTGAATAGGACTGCCTTCTTGATTTTTTCTTGGCTTGGCTGTTGTTAGTGTATAGGAATGCTAGTGATTTTTGTACATTGATTTTGTATCCTGAAACTGTTGATCGTTTATCAGCTGAAAAAATTTTGGGTGGAGACTATGAGGTTTTCTAGATAGAGAATCATGTGGTCTTCAAACAAGGATACTTTGACTTCCTCTGTTCTTATTTGGATGCCCTTTATTTCTTTCTCTTGCCTGATTGCTTTGGCTAGGACTTCCAAGAGAGCATCCTTGTCTTGTGTTGGTTTTCAAGGGGAATGCTTCCAGCTTTTTCCCTTTCAATATGATGTTGGCTGTGGTTTTGTCATAGATGACTCTTATTACTTTGTATTACGTCCCTTTAATACTTAGTTTTTGAGAATTTTTAACATGAAGGGATGTTGAATTGTATTGAAAGTCCCTTCTGCATTTATTGAGATAATCATGTGGTTTTTGTCTTTAGTTCTGTTTATGTGATAAATCACATTTATTGATTGACGTATATTGAACCAATCTTTCATCCCATGGATAAAGCCCACTTGATTGTGGTGGATAAGCTTTTTGATATACTGCTGGATTCGGTTTGCCAGTATTATTTTGAGGATTTTTGCATTGATGTTCATCAAGGAAATTGGCCTGAAGTTTTCCTTTTTGTGTGTGTCTTGGCCAAGTTTTGGTATCAGTATTATGCTGGCCTCATAAAATGAGTTAGAGAGGAAAGCTTCCTCCTCAGTTTTTTGGAATAGTTTCAGCAGGAATGGTACCAGCTCTTCTTTGTATGTCTGATAGAATTCATCTCTGAATTTTTCTGGTTCTGTGCTTTTTTTGGATGCTAAGCTTTTTATTACTAATTGAGTTTTGGAGTTTGTTATTGGTCTGTTCAGGAATTCAATTTTTTTCTGGCTCAGTCTTGGAAGAGTAAAATATACTGTTTCATAAGCATGTTATTGATCAGCATTTAATAATCAATATTTATATTCTGGGAAGAGATAAATTACCTCTCTCTCATTTTTTTTTCTGCATCACATAGAAGAATACCTCAGATATATAAGGTTTTCCATTTCATTTTAATACATAAATCAGTATAATGCTTATTACACTAATCTCACATGTATACTTATATGTGTATTTTAGATAATTCTGTACAGATTAATGAAAAGAAAACATTTATTTATTCATCCACTTGTGACTAAGGTATCCATCTGTTCAACAAATGTTTATTGAAACTATATTCTGTTCTAGACATTATAATAGTAATGAATGCAGGAATGGACATTGTCTTCCTTGTGTTTTTAGTATAACCACAGATATACCATTAAGCAACTATTAAAACAGAGAGTGATAAATGCTACAATAGGGAAAAAACAGGTGCTGATACCCAAAAGCCCTATAGGTTAATTTGGAGTTTCAGAGAAGGTTTTTACCAGGAAATAATAAGTTGACATTAAGAACAAAATGATAGTAAGAAGTTATCCAAACTAAAAGGTAGCAGAGAAGCACGTCAAATGGCCATCCCACATAGAGATATGTTGAATGCACACGAAAAAGAAAGAACAATGAAGAGATGAAGGGGATTGAGTGTGACGAGATCAGAGAGAAAGAGATGGCTAGACACTGGGCAAGTCATGGCTTGACTATGACAGACTTTATAATCAAATCTGGAAATAAATATTTTACCCTAAGGAAAGTGGAAAAAGATTAGAGTATAAAAGCAGAAAAACATATAGAGACAGGGTGTCCAGTAAGAATATATGAGAATATTCTTGAGTTAAATAATATTAGCTTTAATGGAAATGTTGGCAATGAAAATGGAAAATAGGAAAATGTATAAATAAGTAGAAATAAATTGAACATTCGTGAACAATTAATGGATCAAAGAAGAAACCAAAAAAAAAAAAAAAAACAAACTAAGCCCAAGTTAGCAGAAGGAAGCAAATAAGATAGATTACAGTAGAAATAAGTTAAATAGAGATTAGAATAATAACAGAAAAGATGAACCAAACTAAGAGCTAGTTTGTTGAAAACATGAGTAAAATTTAAAAACATTTAGTTAGACTAAGAAAAAAATAGAGAAGACACAAATAAATAAAATGAGAAATGGATAATAAACCTGGCCAGGAGAGAAAGATATTAGTCCTGAAAGTAGGAACAGGAAGCAGTTAAATCCCAGATGAAGCAGCGCAGCTGAGTGACTTTCCCTGCTTGCCTCTTTTCCCTGCCTGAGAAGGAAGCTGAGAGTTTTTCTTCTTTTCTTTTCTTTTCTTTTTTCCCTGCCCTGGGACCTGATAGCTTCACTGATGAATTCTACCAGATATTTAATAAAGAATTAATATCAATCTTTTTTCAAAGTCTTCCAAAAATAAAAAGAAAGGAAAGAAGACTTTCAAACTCATTTCACAAGGCTAGTATTACCCTGATACTAAAGCCAGATAAATAATTTAAAAACACTTACAGGCCAATATCTGTCATGAACATAGATACAAAAATTTTAACAGAATACCAGCAAACTGAATTCAACAAACTATTAAAAGGCTGATATACTGTCATCAAGTGGGATTGATTCCTGAAATTCATGGATGGTTCAATATACACAAATTAATAAATGTAATACACCACATTAATAGAATGAAGGATGAAAATCATGTGATCATCTCAATATATGCAGAGAAAGTATTTGATAAAAAGCAACATCCTTTCATGTAAAAAATTATCAACACATTATGTACAGGAGAAATGTACCTCAACACAAGAAGCCCACAGCTAATATCATACTCAATGTTGAATGTTGAAAGCTTTTTTTCTAAGATCAAAAAACAAGACAAGAATTTCCCCACTTGCAACTTCAACATTGTTCTGGAAGTCCTAGTTAGAGGAATTAGGTAAGACAAGGAAATAAAAGGCATCCAAAATGGAAACGATAGAGTAAATTTTTTCTGTTTGCAGATAACATGATTTTATACTAAGAAAATCCTAAAGACTTCACCAAAACACTGTTAGAACTAATAAATGAATTCAGTGAAGTCACAGGATACAAATCAACATATAAAAATCGATTGCATTCCTATATACTAAAAACAAACTATCCAAAAAAGAAATTAAGAAAAAAATTCATTGAAAATACCACTCAAAAAGAATAAAATACATAGCAATAAATTTAATAAAATGAATGACATATCTGTATATTGAAAATTCTGATATTGATGAAGATTTAGGAAGACAAAAATAAATGCAAAGATATCCTCTGTTCATAGATCAGAGGAATCAATATTGTTAAAGTGTTCATACTACCCAGAAATGTAATCTCTATCAAAATTTCAAGGGCATTTTTCACTGAAATAAAAAAACAAACAAACAAACCCTAAAAGTCACATGGAACCACAAAAAACTAAATAGCCAAAGTCGTAAGAATGGCAAGAAAAACAAAGCTGGAGATATCAAACTGCTTGATTTTTAAAAATACTACAAAGCTAAAGTAATTGAAGCAGTATGGTACTGCCATACATATGGGGATATACACTAATGGAATAAAACAGAAAGCCTAGAAATAAATCCACACATTTATGGTTAATTCATTTTTGGCAAAGGTACCAAGAACACACAGTGAGGAAAGGATAGTCTTTTCAATAAATCCTGCTGGAAAAACTGTATATTCACATACAAAAATAATGAAATTGGATATTTATCACACACTATTTAAAAAATCATTGCAAAATGGATTGAAGGCCCAAAACTGTAACAATACTAGAAGAAACCTTAGGGGAAAAGCTTCATGACATTGATCTGGGAAATGTTTTTTTGGATATGACCTCAAAGTACAGGCAGCAAAAGTGAAAATGGACAAATGGGATTATATCAAACCAAAAATCTTCTACACAATAAAGGAAACAACAGAGTGAAAACACAACCAATGGAACTGCAGAAAATATTTGCAAACCATGCATTTGATGAGGGTTTACTATACAAAATGTATAAGTAACTTAAAAATTTCAATAGCAAGAAAGCAAATACACTGATTAAAAAATGGGCAAAGGAGCAGAATAGACATTTTTCAAAAGAAGACATACAAATGGACAACTGGTTTATGAAAAAATGCTCAGCCTTACTAATTAGGGAAATGCAAATTAAAACCACAATGAGATATTACTTTGCAACTGTTAGAATGGCTAAGATATATACATGTGTGTAAATGTGTATGTATGTATACAGAAACCTGGGTCGATGTACACTGAGTGTCAAAAGTGCCTTTTGTTGGCCAGTTAAATGACCCTTTGTATATAGGCTGTGTGTGTGTGTGTATATATATGTGTGCATATATATGTGTGTGTGTGTATATATATAACACAACAGAATACCATGCTTTACATGCTTAATCTTAAACACAAAGAAGTCTTAAACACAAGGAAATCTTGTCATTTGTGACAGCATGGATGTACCTGGAGAACATTTTTGTTAGGTGAAGTAAGCCAGGCTCAAAAAGCAAATACTGCATGATCTCACTCATATGTGGAACTAAAAAAGTCAAACTTACAGAAGCAGAGTAGAATGGTGGTCTTCATGGTCTGGGGTGTGGGAAAATAAAGTGATGTTGGTCAAAGGGTACAAAGTGTCAGTTATGCAGAGTGGGTAAATCCTGGAGACCTAATCTATAACTTGATGAATATAGTTAATACACTATTATATGTTTAAAATTTGCTAAAGGAGTGGATCTTAAATGTTCTCCCCATCCCCACACACACTCAATGGTAAGGATCTTAGATAATGGATATATTAATCAATTTGGTTCTGGTAATCATTTCATAATGTACACTTGTATCAAACCATTCTATTATACACATTAAATAGATACAGTTTTTTGTCAATTATACCCAATAAAGCTAGAAAAAAAAAGAAGATTAAAATCATGGAGTTTTGAGAGATATAGGATTTACAGGTTGACTTGATGTGGATATACAAAATAAGAGAGAAGTCAAGGGGAGCTCCCTGTTTCTGGCTTTGACAATGAGCTGGATGCTAGTACCCTTCACTACAAGGAGAAATCAGTATGTATTACAAATTAGCTACACAGGAACGGGTTGACATCACATTTGAACCTGTTGTTTGTGTAATACATCCACTGGTGACATTGAATGAAGGGTTGGGTTTATGGTTATAGAGCTCAGGAAATACAGATTTTGGAGTCTTAGCCTTATACATGAACACTGAATCCTTAGAAATAAATAAGATATTCCAGATAAAGCCTGTAAAGCATCGCAAGTGAGGCTAGAAATGAGGAATTGAGAAAGCCAAATGTAAAGTGAGTTGCAGGAGAGGAGCCTGCTTTTGAAGAATCTGTGAATAAAGTGCCTCAGAATACAGAGACTATAGGAGGGAAACGTCTGCAGTGATATTTGCTTGAAACAAGTTAACTTTTACTTTGGCTTATGAATAATTGGTGTCCCTGTCAAGAGCATTGGGAATGAAGTAATTATGAGAGAAGTCACACAACAGTAGTTCCAGAAATGTGTGAGAATTAGAAAATGAAGGCTGTAAAATGCAACAAGCTATTGAATGGACAGGAGTCTTAGAATTTTAAAGTCAAAGAAATGCTGACCACAGTTAAGAGATATCAGAAGAGAAGAATCTGTGGTTATGCAAAATAGTTACACAACAGTTATACAACGGCCAGCTGGCTCTTATTAAATAGAAAATGCGGGAAAAGTGGAGGAATGGCATGCAATATTCAAAAACTCCTGTTGCTTTCTACAATTATCATTGAAAGTCACATAGTACATCCTTACTAATGTTTAGTGTCTTGTCCTTATGTGATATTTGTAAGAGCATGGCTCCTTTTTCTGTATTATTGACCAGCCTTCACATTTTATTTGGGAGTATAATTTAATTTTATAAGACATGTGGAAAATAAAACTTTTACCAAATAGTCTTTTAAGAATCTAAATGGATACAGTTAACTGTTTCCAACGTGAAACCTCACTGATTAAACAAACATGTATTGAGTGACTGCTAAATGCCAGGTACTGAACACATAGAAGAAAATAAAGCATTTTTTAAAAACTAAACAAACAAATAAAAAACTCTGCCCCATGGTGTTAACATACAACCTTCACTTATAAAATTTTATGTTTACCTTAAATTTCATGCAGTTTCATAAACAAATCCATTAAATTTCATGTTATGTGATGAGACCTGTCATTTCTTATTCTTTTCCCTAACCCTCAATATCTCATACAGTTCTCTGAGTAAATGGAATTAATATTAAAATGACCTACTTAATTATTACCACATTTACTAAAACATTGGGAATTAAATAATTAAAGATATTTACTAATATGAGAAATGGATTGGTTTCGAATATGAAGTAGCCATATCATCTGACTATATTTTATGTAAGTTGAGCTGGCCCAATTTGTGATAATAAGGACAAAATCTCAGAGATCCTCTAAGGGAGAACGCAGTAATCTTTATTAATTCCCCAAATTTGATTCAACCATTTTGACTTATTTTTCCTATTTTTAGAAATTTTAAGCAAAGCACTTTACCATAAGTTGACCCTCATTAGTACCACTTTTCCTTATGTGATTCTCCATGAAGTTACAGAAAGGACAATAATAATTATTACCATTTACTTTCACTGTTATTTTACAATGAAATACAGTCTGTGAAAATAAAAATGAAAGTCCTATCTAAAGTAAATATCTTCTCCCTGCTACAATATAGATTGTGATTTAATTTTCAAACATATATTTTAAATTCATATTTGAAGTGAAAACTGTTTTTTGTTTGTTTGTTTGGGGGATGCAAAATTTAGTAGCACAAATAACCTTTACATGTTTCCAATGAACTAGCATAGATGAGTCACTGAGATAAAAGCTGTCACTATTGAGTTTATACCAACTCTACTGTAAACATAGAAAGGTTATAATGTGGTAATATATTGTGGCTAAAAGACAAAGTTTAGCAATATTATTATGTATTTGAAAGTTTAATTTTAGTTTAGTATATTTTTCATTTCATAAATTTGAAGTAAAAGTAGAAAGGAATAATGATAAAATGATGAGGTCCTCAACACTTCAGGCAATTTGGAAATTCTCTAATTAGCAATAATTGCAGAATCAGCGCTTACTACACACTTGAAGTAAATGCCTCTTTAAACAAACTACAATTTAAATATTTCTCATACAAATATAGAAAACAACGTTGTCTTAAAAGGAAATAAAATAAAAACATACTGATAAGCTGCTGAGTTAATTGCTGTGTTCAAATTGTCCTATCTATTTTTACCTTTAAAAATGTATGCCCTACTCTTTTATTACCATCTGCAGAGATGAAAAACTATAATTTTTGCACTTGAATTAAAGCCATGCTCACCTACTTTGAAAATAATAACTGATACTTCATGTCTCATGATATCAAGGAAAAAGTAGAATAAATCCATATTAAATTAATAATAATTAACATAATTAATGTATTTATGCTACCATACCATATTAAATGTTTTCAGAAAAGGGACAAAATACTTCTAGTTTATTGTTTTGATTGTTGGAAGGATCCAGAAGCAAATAATTTCTAAATAGTAGTTTTTTCTTATTTCTTAATTTGTAGTACTTTTTTTCATTGTGGTTTTGATTTTAAGTTTATTAGAAATAGAAATTATAATGTTGTGTTTCAGGGTGTATGTAAGGTATTAATTTTAGCTTGTTAACCAATGAGTGCACTTTTCTTTTTCCTGTGACAACTTGCTCCCTCAGCTGGACTTCTTTCTGACTATCTAACCAGATCTGGGAGCTTCAGGTTCCTTGTTCCCTTGGCTTTGCCATTGATAACTTCCTGTCCAGTCCTACCAAAGTCTGGAACTGGAACATCCAAGGGTTGCCCTTAGATGCCTTCTCTACTGAGAATGGCATCATCATCAAGCGAGGCTTGATGAGGTAGGTAAGGGTGCAGCTGGGAGTGGGTGTGGCCTGGGAGTAGGGGCTGTCCTCTGACCTGTGCTCCCCCTTTAGGTGGGCACGGGTAATACAAACAAAAAGAGCTGGAGAATGGTCCAGGTCCAAACATAGCTACTTTCAAACCGTTGATAACTGGGATGAAAAACAAGAATTTCGTGATGGTATTGTTTAAAAAAGAATGAAAGACTAACTTGCTTTTCTTAGTATTTACTAAATCAGAAACCTTGCTGTACACACACACACACACACACACACACACTTACTTTCTTAAACATAACGAAGCTGCTTGTATTGGTTTTTTGCTTCTTTATGTTTTCCTTTAATATAAAATTGGATAAAATGTTTGAATGCCGTTATTTTACTTTTCTTAACTCTGCGTATAGAGTGTTATGCAATTTTTTTCTTCTTCATATAATTTACAATCCTTTAGATTTTAAAAGTTACGTTTTTCTCATTTTCTTTCTTTGTAAATGGTAGTGGGTAGCAATTTGTGGATTTAGGTGAAGTGACATAGACTTTCCTATGTCACTTCTTTCACAGGAAGAAGTGTTTAAACTATACACTGAGGAGGAGAAAATATCTAGGAAAAGAGAAGAAAGTTGGCAAAACCATGGTCTCCTTCTTCCTGAATTTGTAACTTGGCCTACAAAGAAAGCATCAGTCCTACTACACAGGAAGAGTCAACACTCGGAGGAGGCCTTCTGCACTTTGTCCTCGCCTTTTCACTCCTCATAATGGGAAAGAAAGTAAGTTATCTAATCTGTGAAATAAGAATATGTTGCATATAATCAGTTTGGCCTCTTCTTCGTCTTTTTGGAGGGGCATATGCTTAGAAAACACAGTTTTCCCCTCTTACCTTTCTTGGGAGACATGTTCCACGATTGTCAGTGCATGCCTGATATCTATGATAGTACTGAACACTAATATACGGTGCTCGTTCCTGTACATATACTATGATAAAGTTTAATTTATTAATTAGGTATAGTAAGAGATTGATAATAATATCTAATAGTAAAATAAAAAATATAAGAAGATACTGTAAAAATGTTACGTAGATATAGTCTTTCTCTCCCTCTCAAAATCCTGTAATATTTAGACCATAATTGACTGCAGGTAAATGAAACCACAGAAGACAAAACACGGATAAGGCGGGACTATCGTATTCATGCTCTTCTCTGCTATGAAATAATTTTACCACATTAGGGTCTGTGAATGCAGCCAGGGGAAGGGTGCTATTATGGGAGAGTGCCTCACTTTCAGGCAAAAGATATTCAAAATAATCTTAGGACACCAACTTAATGGTAAAGGAGTTTTACTTATTTCTAACTATCTGAATAGGGTGTGGACTTCTTAGTTTGTTCACAATTAAATAGAAGGGAGAGAAACATGATTATTTGGAAGTTCTGATTAATGTTTAACACTCTTGAAAATATAATGGAGTAAATGCATCTAATCATGGTCATTTACTCTTTTGCCATGACAATAAAACACTTTGAACTTGAATCGTAAAAGATATTTAAATTCTTATCTATAAATGATGTGATTTCTTTCCCATCTAGCCTAATCTCTGGTATATTTAACATGATGAATCCATATACATTTTGGGAACATATGCTTTATTTGAGAATTTATTCCATTCCCTAAGTATTTCTGAGCACAAATTCTATTTTATATAATTTGGTAGGTTCTGTGCAGATGAGAATAAAAGGGGGATTGTTTACCCTAATAAATGCTTATAGTTTTAGGAAAGGATAGACATTAAACAAAAAAATTGGCAAATATATAATTACAATTTGTGACAAGTACATTGAAGGATTTTTAAAAATCTCATTTTTATGCCAGTAAATAACAGGATATCCAGTTTAGACTGAGGATCAGAGAAGTCCTCTCTGAAGAAGTGCCTCTTAAGATGATGGCTGAAGAAGGCATATGAGTTAGCCCAATGGACAATGAAAGGAAAATTACTGTATTACAAGCAGAAAAAAACAACATGTGAATGCCTGGAGGCCCTGAGGCCCTTAGGTGAGAAACTGCTTGTCTGCATGTGGTTCAGAGAAAACAAATAATATAAAACGAAGTTAGCAGCGTCGGAAAGGTTTGTTAAGGATTTTTTTTTTTTTAAGATTTTGTAAGACCACTCAGGCTATTGTTTCGAGAATGAATCAGAGGCAGGAGTAGGGTTGGCGAGGATGCAAAAGAGATGGGGATATCTAATATTACTTTAGCAGACTCTCTCCTTTCTGTCACTTGTTATCCTGTGAAGATATCACTTGCTTCCCAATGAATAAAAATTAGGAAAATTGGTCTCCTGTTTTCTCATGCTCAGGGAACATCTTCTTTTTTGTACTTTTCTTCAGACAGGGAAGAAGATCAGTGAAGTAATAAGAAATACACATATTGGTCTCTAACCCCAGTCCCTAGCACAGAACTCCTAAAACTATTGCAATTTTCTGAGCAATAGAGGTGCTAAAAGAATCTTTTGTTCTAATGTTTAGTCTCTGCCCTGATTCCTGAGACAAAGCTCCTAGTAACATTGTAGATAAAGGTGGTAGGTTAATTGTTTGTTCTAATATTTGGTCTTTGATGTAGGGTCTTGGCACAGAGGTCCTAAATCCTTTTGAATTTCCTGGGTAATAGAAGTATCTTTGGTTGTAATGAGGTGACTTGGTGGGTTTTAGGATGGGGCTGGTCACCAGAAAGACTAAACCATGGTTATATGCTTGGAGCTCTCATCCCCACCCCCCATTCCTCAAAGAGAAGAGAAGGGCTGCAAATGGAGTTTATAATCAGTCATGGCTACATCATGAAGCCTCCATAAAAATCTTTGAACTATGGGGTTCAGGAGCTTCTGAGTTGGTGAACACATCTCAGTGCTGGGAGGATGGTGCACCTCAACTCCATAGGGACGGAAGCTATCCTTCCAGACCTCACCCTATGTACCTCTTCCTCTGGCTGTTCATCTGTATCCTTGGTTATATCCATGATTAATAAGCCAGTAATTCTAAGTAAACTGTTTCTCTGACTTCTGTGAGCCACTAATGCAAAACATGATTTATAGCTGGTTAAGAGGAAGTATTGTTGATAACCTACTACTTGCAATTGGCCTTTGAAGTGGGGGAAATTTTTATGGGAATAAGCCTTTAACTTGTGGGATCTGACACCATATTAGTCCATTCTCATGTTGCTAATAAAGACATACCCAAGACTGGGTAATTTATAAAGGAAAGAGGTTTAATTGACTCACAGTTTAGCATCTCTGGGGAGACCTCAGACAACTTACAATCCCGGCAGACAGGGAAGCAAACATGTGTTTTTTCACATGGCAGCAGGAGAGAGAATGAGAAACAAGTGAAGGGAGAAGCCCCTTATAAACCATCAGATCTCATGAGAACTTACTATCACAAGAATAGCATGGGTAAAATAGCCCCCATGATTCAATTACCTCCCATCAGGTTTCTCGCAGGACATATGGAAATTATGGGAACTACAATTCAAGATGAGATTTGCATGGGAACACAGCCAAACCATATCAGACACTATCCAGATCCCATTATCTATCTAGATAGTGTCAGAATTAAATTGAATTATAGGAAACCCAGCTAGTGTCTGCCGGAGAATTATTTGGTGTGTGGGGCAAGACTCCCATACATCTAGTGTCAGAAGTGTTGAGTTGAGTGATTGGTTGAGTGCATGAGACTAGAAATAAACAATATGATTTTTTCTTAAATCTCAGAAGGCCAACACTTTGCTTTTCTAGTTCTGAAATAATCAGAAAATAGGGTGTCATTTTGCTGAGAATTGCCATTTCAGACCAAAGATACACTGAACTTCAGAAAAAGATTAAGCAGTTCTGAGAATCAAGGGCTATGAAAGTAAAACGAAAATAAGACAGAGAGGAAGGAAAAAAGTGTGACTTCCTATTCTCAAGCCTCAGTGTGTATGTGTGTGGGGGGGAGGTGGTGGGAGTGCATGTGCGTGCTCATATATGCACTAGTTTAAGAATCTAGTATGTTTCAATTACTTTTAATTTTCCGTTTGTCTTCAAAATCCATGTCTTCTTCCAGAGGTCCACTTTCAATAACAACAACACTTCTACTTGCCTTTCTTTAGAAACTTAAACTATCATAAAAGTCATTTCTCTTTTCCTTCTTGAATTATTCAAAGTCTGGTGCCTTAGACTTTCTTCTTCTGCCCAGACTATGCTCACACTGATGAAACCTGGGGAATCTATTCCTTTGGGTTGGGGAATATTGCCTATTCTCTCCAACAGTAAACATTAAAGATGAATTTCTTCCTAAATTACTTAAGGGCAGACACACCAGTTCTAAGTATATTACATTTTCTCTAAAGCACACATAGTTTAGTCTCATTAAGGAATATAAATTTATCCCATCAATTAGACTTTGACCTGACTTGAAAAATGATAGCCTTAGTATTATGATGCTGAGAAGCATTTGCCTCCTTCCCAAGTCTTCTTTCAATACAGAAAGACACTACATTAGCTGAGAATGCAATATGTGGGAAATTGCCTTGATGCAGTGGAAGCACTAACTGGTGAGCTATCCCAGAGGTCGAGGAACAGAAAGGCTTTCAGACCAAATTAAAATGACCAAACCACATGGCTTATTAAATTGATTAAAATACTGAGCAAAAAACAAGGAGAATGAAATGGGGTAAGATAATTCACTTAGATAGGTGCAAACAGGGTGAAAGGACTACACTCCCTGAGTCCTAGGGTTCACAATGTGCATAAATCTTGCTTCTCTTTTGAAACATCAGCCTTCATGGGTGCTGGTTCAATGATGAGGGCCAGAGTTAATGTCTGAACAGAGAAGGGCCCCAAGGGAAGATATCCTGAACCAAGGACACAAACCTCCTCTTTCAGAGAGATGCAGGAGAAGTGTGCTTGATGCAAGAGTAGCATCAATTCATTTGTTGAACAGCCTTTGGTTTTATTTGCACTTTTGGGCAGGATCAGAATAGAACCATACTTGGTATCTTATTGAACTTCTTGGGTAGGACTAGAATAGAACCATGCTGTGTGTCAACAAGTGGTGGCTAATTGAGGTTTAATAAAGTTCTTGATCAAGAAGAAGTGGCATCCTCAAGATGTGGGTCTTTTCATCCTTTGCATCTAAGCAGCATGTTTTTGTTCCATCACATTTTCTATTTATTCTATCTCTGGTTGTCATACAGGTTACTAACTTACTATCTGTTTTTACCAGATCATCTGAATTCTACCTATGTCTCACAAATTACTTCTTTTTCATTATATATAATAAACCTATCCTGTGGGTTTTGCCTATATCTCACATGCTTATTTTCCAGCATATTATTGTCCATGTTTAGCACTTCTTATGAATTCCATCCATCCTATTTGTTTTTTAATCTTCTATAGCAGAACTGAATATTCTCAACAGTGCAGCAGAATCCCATTACATAATGCCATTAGCCAATCCATCTAATTTGATTACTGTTATAATCACAAAATTTGTTTATTGTATTCCCCAATATTTTTCCAGACCAAAAAAAGAGAGCTTGCATTTTTTAAAGGAATTAAGAGACATTTGTCATACTTCAATTGAGAGATGATTTTTGCCTTAGCCTGGGCCTACCACACCAGATGTGGAAAAATGGATGAAACTGAGAGAAAATTAGCAGAACTAGGTGACTGATTTTATGTGGGATTTGCAGGAGAAAAAGATATCAAGGATAACTCCAAGTTTTTTGGTTCTGTATAAGTATCACTCACTAAGAAGTGTGGGAAGAATGAAGGAAGAGTTAATTGAGGAGTAGAAAGACGTGATAAATATAAATCCAGTTTTGGAATTACGTCCCAAAAATATGCCAGTTGTCAATTTGTTAAATATTGATGTGAAACTTAGAAGACAAATCTATTGAGTATATACAAAGTTGGGAATATAGCAACATATAGATGACATTGAATACAATGAAATTACATGATTTCATCTAAGGAGAAAATGTAGAAGTGATAAGAGAAGTCAGTGGATCAATATATATGACTATTTATACATACATATTTATAGTGTACTACATGCAGGCCAATGTTTTAGTTTTTTATTGTGTCAACTTAACTAAGCTGAAACTAAGTTTCTCAGAATTCCTCTCCGTATGTAGTTCCAGGTTAGCTTAGGCCACAGGAGCTGTTTTTTCCTGAGATTTGGAAGATAAGAGTAAAGCAGCATCCATAATTTATTAGACATGGAAGCCTGGTGAAAAACACGAGCCACGTTGCAACTTAGGTCTGTCGCCACTCTTGTGGTTGGTTGGAGAAACAGCCAGGCCCACCGTTCCTGCGGGTCCAGTCAGTTTTCTCCTTCAGCTTCCTCAATTCTTCAATCAGATGATTACTTAGATCCAGGTATGAGTTTAACATTAGCTCCTTCTGCAGAACACACCCATCTCCAAAGTTGGAAGCATAGCAACAGTGAGAGACTGGAATGAGTTTAGTCCAGTCTTTTGGTTTTTAGCTGATTCATACAGGTTTTAGGTTGTCTTGCTTCTTTACCATCAAGTCTATTTTCACTCACCTCTTGCTTACCCTGCCAGGTACCCTACAGGCTCCAGTCATAGACAAAGAAGCATCAGCTTCACATAGACCATTGAAACAGCTTTCAGAGGATTCTGCTTCTCTGATCAAATTCTGAATGATACAGGTACAAACAATCTGATTCTGCTTTTGTGGTAATGCTACTGTAACACTAAGAAGAGCAGAATGATTTTGATAAGTTACATAGGACACAGCAGTGCACTGTACCAGTCATTAAACAATTATTTATCAACTTTAATTTCATCCTTCCATACTTTGCACTATGATCTCAGGTTTGGAATTCTGCAAACCCTACTTTTCCTTGGTCGGATAGCTTTTTGTTAAGATTTTGCCAATAAGGGCTGAAATAAGTGCAGTGGCATACCATATGAGTATGGTGATGAGAAGGGGTATTATTTTGGGCAGTGATGGTAATGGTAGCAAATTCTAAAGTAAGAATGTGCCTAGCAGGTAAGAGGAAAAGCTTGGTGGGGTTTGAACTTGGAGAGGTAGCCCAGAAGATAGTTCCTTTAAGTGCAAAGCAAACGTGTAGAACCTGTGGGCAATAGGAGACACCAGCTAACATGTAACTTGTGTATAGTGAACAATATGCATATGGAAGGATGCTTAACCAATTTATAAAGGAAATACCCAAAATTTAAAGTGATTTTGTTTGTGGCTTGACAAATCAACAGAATTAACTATATATCACATTGGTGAAACTATAGATAAATGGGCCCTGTCACTTTCTGCTCACAGATAGTACCCATTTGGACAATTTTCTTAACAATACCTTACACAGAAAAGTTAAAATTTAATGCTTTTGACTCTTTTCAGTTCTGAGAGTTTATTCCAATAATTTTATCAGACAGAAACTTAAAGATATATGTACAAGGGAATTTTTATTACAGAAATTGTTAAGATAACAAATTTAGAAATTACCTAAATTCATAAAATAAATTCTAGTATACCTATTAAAAGGAATATTGGGTAGCTATTAAATGTGGAAACCATGCACGGCAGAGGCAGCCAGTTGAGACCCAATATTGTTTTTTCCTTTCCTAATAGAATCCCCAGTATTTAGCTAATCATGTGGTAACATGCAATGAATATGTCACTTTTCATCTCATTGCTAAGGGTTGCTCTGTTACTAAATTCTGGTTAATGGCTTATAAGCATAAATGATTCCCTGAAAGGGAGGGCAAATGTGTTTTTTTCCTCTCTTCCTCCTTGTTGGCTGGAGTATGCTTTTAATAGTAGTAATGGCTGTAGTTCCGGTAGCCACCTTGAACCAAGAGGTGACCTTTGAAAGGCAGGCACTCACAGAGGAGTGACAGAAAAGACAGCTGGTGACAGTGGGCAGGTGGGACAGAGAGGGGATGAGAAAAATCAGAAAATTATGTAAATATGGCACCCTAAAGTTGTACCATAGATTGTCATCCCCAAGATTTCTGAATTTATTCCATTTATGTCACCTATTCTTCACATATCTGTTACTCAATTTAATTCTAGGTGATTATTTTTAAGGAAAATTGAAAAGCAGGTCATAGAGTGGCTTGTACAGTATGCTTCTCATTGTATATGTCTTTGTATGTGAGGAGACAAAGAAAGACAGAAAGGTGAAAATGAGAGAACATATGGCATCTTGTGGAACATAGATGATTTTCACTTCCCTCTTTATAATTTTTAGTTCTGTTTGGATAGTTTTACAAAATTGCCAATGTTCTCAAGATTAAAACAAAATAAAGAGTTTTTAGTTTGCATAACTAAGCCTTCATCTAGATGAAAAGTTAAAATAATCACTACACACATGCAAACATATATTGGTAATTTATTTTAAAAATTTACATCATTTTGATAGTTTTTAATAGTAACTATTAAGGATTAAACTTAGGCTGGCCTTTATATGTGCTTATAGGTTAACTTATAGGTGAACTCAGGTATAAAACATGTTCAAGTATTATTGGTTTATTAAAAAATATCATTTGTAGTTCCCTAAAAAATACGTATTATTAAAAATACCCTATGAAATAATGAAAAATAAATCAAGAAAGATGAGAATCCCTTCTATAAATATAAATATGGGATTTCAAAATCAACTATTAGCAAAATTATTTTAAGTGTAGAAGAAATAAACCTACATTACAAAGATGTCATACTAAGAAAGCAATCACTGCTTCATATTAGACCACTGGCTAGTATGATCATATAAGTATTCTAAATACAAAGATTATACTTTCCATTTATTCTATCTATTCTACATGAGGACTTCAAATAACACTGAGAGATGAATCATATGAAAAATAGCAATGTAAATATACATTTAATTATATAAAAGCTAGCTAAAAATCAACAGGAAATATATTTAATCAGGAAACTGGAAGAATTCCTATTAAGATAATAATTCAGAATATTCGCTATCATTATTTTAATTGGCTATATAATCTAGACATATAATAAATATAAAACTTTATGAAAATAAAATAAAAACTGTGGATATTGGTGAGAAAGAAATCTAGAATTTGTGGATAATAAAATTTTATGTAATTAATTTTCAAAGGATAAAACAAAAAATTATCTAGATCCATGAATTGAATGCTCAATAAAGCTACTAATATGGATATATAATTTGATATTTACAAAAACTGCATATATGTATATATATATAATTTACATATTGGTATGGTTTTCCTGTGTCCCCACCTAAATCTTATCTTGAATTGTAACTCCCACAATTCCCACATGTCATGGGAGGAACCTGGTGGGAAGTGGTTAAATCATGGAGGTGGGTCTTTCCTGTGCTGTTTTCATGATAGTGAATGAGTCTCATGAAATCTGATGGTTTTTTAAAGAGGAGTTCCCTGCAGAAGCTCTCTCTCTTTGCCTGCCCACATCCAGGTAAGAAATGACTTGCTCCTCCTTGCCTTCTGCCATGATTGTTCCTCCGCAGCCTCCCCAGCCATGTAGAACTGTAAGTCCATTAAACCTCTTTCTGTGGTTAATTCCCCAGTCTTGGGTATGTCTTTATCAGCAGCGTGAAAACGGACATATATATTTAAGAATCTAGGGAATCTGTCATTTTTTTTTTCCTTTACATCCACAGCATTGATCAGTTAGAAATGTTGGAGGAAAAACATTCTTATTCAAAATAGTAACAAAATACAAAATGTCTAGGTATATCCTGATTCAGAAATTTGAGGAAGTTATACAAGGAAAAATATAAACATTTGCTCAAAAATTAAAAAATGCATGACAATAAATTTGAAAACCATAGCTCTAGATAAACAAATGTACACATTTAAATTCCATTAGAACCCTATATTAATTATCAGAAAACTTATACAGTCATTATAAAATTTACCTGGAAACACACACAGTATGTGACTAAGGACAGTAAGAACAAGAAAGGGCTGAAGAGGATGATCAAACAGTAATTAGCAATGTAATACAGCGTAAGTCCTGAAAGATGAATCGGTGAATGTAACACTAATTATCTCTACCATAAACAATTGCCCACTGTGTGACAGGCAGTGCAACAGGGAGGTGCTACATGCACATAATATTACACCTGCTCAATATGAGTCAGATACTAGCACGCCCACTTCATACCTGGAAACTGGTGTCAGATAAGCTAATTTATTAAAAGTACCATAATTAGTAATCTGAAAATTTATGATTCAGAAGGAGTCATTACACAATGAAGATGCTAATCAAAGAGAATGATTACCTGATTTTCAATGTTCTAGACCATATCTCCAGAGACCTAATTGTGGTTTGCTTTTTATAATGGAAGAACATGAGATTACCTGTTGTATGCTTATGTCGAAACTTTTTCTTTAAGCTAGTTTGAGTGAGTTTCAATCCCTCGTAGTAAAAGTTTCTCTAAAGTAGATACCAATGTCCAGTATTTTTCTTAAATATCCTCCAAGACACCCATTCCATAACACTTTATAAATTAATATTAAAGACAATGTTACAATTGGTGTGTATATATATATATATGATTATATATATATGATTCAAGTGGTGTATCATTGACAACTGGTAATTCATTGGAAAAATCAATAATATCCTCATGTCACATTTCACTGCAAAATCATATTGTTTAGAGAATGAATTCATAAAATTTAAAGGAGAATAAGATATTTAAATATATCTTTAATATAATTGTAAGAAATTATAGGTAGTGATACAATATTTAAGCTTGAAAATATAAAAACAAACACAGAAGAAAATATAAATGGATTCTATTACTGAAAATGTGAGTATTCCACATCACATATCATACAGAAAATATAATATCAAAGAACTAACTAAAAATATTATATGACCTAATGTTATATGAGCTAATACACTGTCATATATAAAGGATTTATACAAATTGATAAGGAAAACACATATAAAATTTGAAATAAAATTTAAAAAATAAATTAACAGTTCACCAAAACACAGCAAATAAAGTGGTTAGAATGTCAAATAACGTCAATAACAAAAGGCATGTCAATGAAACTGACTATTTTTACCTATTATATCAGTAATGATTTTTTTTTAAAAAATATTCCTCTACCTACCAGTCATTATCTTGAATTTCTTCTATGCATATAATTTGGCAAAAAATTTTGGCAATAATTTATCAAACAGTTTAAGTGTATGGATCCAGTAATTCTACTTTTTAGTAATACATTCTAAGAATATAAACCTCTTTCTAGACAAAAGTAAAAGTTAAACATGTTCATAATCATATCAACCTAAATGCCCATCAATGATAGACTGGAAGAAAATGTGGCACATATACACCATGGAATACTATGTAGTCATAAAAAGAATGAGTTCATGTCCTTTGCAGGGACATGGATGAAGCTGGAAATCATCATCCTCAGCAAACTAACACAGGAACAGAAAACCAAACACCATATATTCTCATTCATAAGGGGGAGTTGAACAATGAGAACATATAGACACAGGGAGAGGAACATCACATACCAGGGCCTGTCCAGGGGTGGGGGCTAAGTTGGGGGAGGGCATTAGGACAAATACCTAATGCACACGGGGCTTAAAACCTAGATGATGGGTCGATGGGTGCAGCAAACCATCATGGCACATGCATACCTATGTAACAAACCTGCACATTCAGCACATGTATCCCAGAACTTAAAATAAATTTTAAAAAAAGAAAAAGAAAGAGAGAGAAAAAAAGAAAAGAAGAAAGAAGAAAGAAAGAAAGAAAAGAAAGAAAGAAAGAAAAGAAAGAAAGAAAGAAAAGAAAGAAAGAAAGAAAGAAAGAAAGAAAGAAAGAAAGAAAGAAAGAAAGAAAGAAAGAAAATAAATAGGAGACTTCAGAGAAAATAACAGATAAGAATCAGGCCTAACTTGCAGCTCGCACCTCGACAGACAGAGCAGCAGGTGGAGCTAAGCTGTGGGGACACAAAACCGTAAGAATGATACAATTGTCTTTGGGGACTTAGGGGAAAGGGTGGGAGTGGGTTGAGGGATAAAAGACTACACATTAGATACAGTGTACACTGCTCGGGTGATGGGTGCACCATAAATCACCACAAAAGAACTTATTCATGTAACCAAACACAATCTGTTCCCCAAAACTTATTGAAATAAACAAAAAGTAAAATAAAATAAATGAATATTGAAATCAACATCTAAAAGTCAGGTGAAAGTTAAATAGTATGCCCTATATATACCTGACGAATATTATAAACTTAGAAGTTATATTTAGGATAGTTTTATTACTAGTAGTAATGTTATAACAATATAATAAAAGCACACAAAATTGGATATACAAAATAAATAAGCTATATAAAAAACTTGAGTTTTTATGAATAGTTTTAAAAAGGTTGATGATGATTATTTCTTCATTTTTTATGATTTTTAATACTTAATTTTTTCTCCTATAAGCATGACTTAATTTATGACAAAATTAGAAAACAAGCACAATTTTATAATAAAAATTTATTAAGCATTAATTTAGCAAAAATATGAGATTGATTTTAGCCTGGTATTTGAAAAGGTGGACAGCTGAGCAGTTTGGTATAAAAATATTCTTAATCAAAAATTGACCTTTTCTAATAGCAGATTCATAGACACCATAATGCCTTCATTTTCCTAGAGAAAGTAGAAGAAAAGAACATGAGTAATCTGGCTATTATCGGTAAGATGTCAATATAACTAATGTCTACTGTGAGAAATACTTTTACAAAAGGGCTACGGATCTGTCATCCCCAAATGGGAAGACCTGTACTAGGGTCTCATTGCCTCAGCATAGATTTAGCAGCTAGTGGGACATATGGTACAGGAAAGCCTCATCACAAACAGAGGAGAACATGACTCACAAAAAGTGACTTTTGGGTGAAGAGAGACAAACATTGGCTATACATCACATTTCCAATGACTTGACTTTCTGCATACATCAGAATCCAATATTCCCCATTCGCTGAGTAGTTCCTTGAGGGAAATTAGACATAAAGGATTTTCTAGCTGACCACTATTGGGCTACCATTAGTTATACAACCATTGTAGTATGACTGATGTCATATAAAACCAGGGTTTCACTGGGGGTCACTAAGAAAAGGCAAATAACACGAGCCTCTATTAACTAGTGGGCAGCTGACATGTCATCATTATTCTCCATTCTATCCAGACTTTCTGAATAGACTAAGCAGGGAGCACCCAAATCCACTTCTAGAATACATTTACCTGAGTTGCTTCTTATGAGTTTTAATTCCCAGGAAAGAGATAGAAATATCGTGTCATGGATAGTCTTTCAATGGTGGGCAACTGGGTCAGTATATTTAGGGTCTCAAATGAATGTTGAACCTAAAATGGTAAAGAAAGCCTTTAGAGATGTTCTAAAAGGAAAACCTGACTCTTTCAGGAGTGAGAAAAGTCATGGTGTGTATTAAGGTTGTAGCTAAGTAATGTAAACAGAAGATATTTTTAGCTTTTCCTTAGGTATAGCACATTCACAAATGAATTGTTACTCTAAAAAGAATTCCCTGGGTGAACAAAGCTATCAGAGTCAGGTTATTGGGAAAACCCACAATGGTTCTATGTAGCATTTTGGAAGACCCCATCTTTGAATAAACTTGGAGTACAGGAAGGATTGTCAAGATGAATTAAGAGCTTTGGGATTTCTTATAAAAATTCACAAATGGTTCTCCAAAGTTTTCTGGGGCATAACATTGAAAATAAAAGAAGACCCTACCTTTCGAAAAATTTCCTCTAGATGATGACTCCAAGAATACTCTTTGAAGTAGTAGATAATTTGGGAAATGAAGACAGAGCCATTTGTTTCATGTCTCCAAGAAACATTATCTGCAAATAAAAGGCATCAAAATATTGGAGGATGTGATCTTTTATACGTGTGGAAGACTCCTGGAGACATAACTTTGGGGAAAAAAAATCTGATTTTGTTTCTTTGGAGAAGAGAGGGAAGCCAATGCTAAATAAAGATGGACCTCCAACTTCCATACCAGGCCCAGAAAAAGCCATCATGGACCTTCCTCACTCATAAATCACCTTGATTTTCTAGTAGGCTAGACCGAAGTGATATCCTCTGGGTTTGCAAGTAGTGGAAAAGAGTGTAAGTCCTTTCAGCACTAACTACATAACAGAAAAATAATACAGCCTTGACATTCCTTGATTCTGGGAATGTCATCCTGACTTGTTTCATACTATATTTTTTTTGCACTTTTTGTTATGTTGTATAAAAATATTTTCAAGGACTGCTTCTGTTTACCATTTCAAGATGACCAAGTTGCTCCTATAATTTAGAAAAAAAGGCAATACTTCTCTGACTACTACTTTATTTGCCGCCAGCTGCTGATTTCTTCTTACTTTTTAAAGTCAAAATTCCAATTCGGTCTATATTCACCATTCCATTTCCCTTATCCTGCTCACTCCTATCAGGCTTCTCCTTCCTATACCTAACATCAGCTTTGCCAAATGGCTTTCCCCAAGGTAACCATTACCTCCAAGTTACTAAATCGAATAGTCATTCATCAAGCCTCACCTTCACCTGATCTTTCATTCACATTAAAGTCTGACAACGCATACTCCTTGTGTACTTTCTTATTCTCTGATTCTACTTTGTGAGTCAAATTTGCTGGTTCCTATTTCTCTAATATTGAACTCTAGGGTAATTTTAACCTCCATTTCAAGGCCTCTTCTCATGTGATTCTCAATTCTTAGATGATTTCATCCATTTTTAAGATATTAAATATTATCCTTAGGGCAGCATCTCTCAAAATTTTATCCCGAATGCAAATCTCTCCTCTGAAATATACAACTGTGCCGCTCTCTACTCTTCATTGCA
The DNA here is from genome assembly GCF_029289425.2 of Pan paniscus. Taxonomy (NCBI): domain Eukaryota; kingdom Metazoa; phylum Chordata; class Mammalia; order Primates; family Hominidae; genus Pan; species Pan paniscus. The sequence goes on from NC_073258.2 coordinate 105,682,317, forward strand.
TCTTAAAATATGCCAAAGCACTTCAAAACTTACTGCAAAACTCACGTTTTAATTGATGCCCCACCATTTACTTGCATGCTGGAGTCACTTCTATCACACCTTCTTGTTCACCTGACATATATTCACCAAACCACTGGGTGGTTAGTCATATTATTTTTGTATACTAATTGTTTCTTAGATACAACTTATGACATCTCAAGACTATCAGTATCATCTATGGCTTGCAATATTGTGCTAGCATTTAACCTGTCCTCATATATCGACTCTTGCTGTACTATAATTTATTCCACACTGAACCTCCAGAATGGTCTTCAAAAACAAAAATATTATCATTTAATTGCTTACAGCCTACTAGAATTTCCTGTTACTATTAGTATGAAGGACCATATAAGGCCTCAGGTGTTTCAGTGCCTGCCTCACTCTCCAGCCTCTCCACTAGCATCTCTCCTGATGCTGTGTTCCAGCCACTCAGCCTCCTCTCCTAAGCTCCTTTTTTGTCTGTAAGTTCTCCATACGCACTGCCTTTCCTGACTAAAAAGTTCTGCTCTTACCCTTCATTTGTTAACTCCTTCATTTCTCAAATGTGAACACATATTTTTTAAGGCTTTTACCAGAGTTGACAATTATTATTTATTCTTCTTATATTGTAACTGTGTTTTTCCCACAGTTAGTGCCTGCCTTTCTGACTGCAAACTCCATGAAGTTCAGTAACCATACCTGCTTTAATTGTGCATCCTATGTCCTGCACCAAGCCCAGGCCTAGCACACAATTACATGTAAAAGAAAGAAGGAAAGAAGGAAGGAAGGAAGGAAGGAAGGGAGTAAGGAAGGGAGGAAGGAAAAGAGGGAAAGAGAGAGAGAAAGAGAAAGAAAGAGGGAAAGAGAAAGAAAGAGAGAGAAAGAAAAAGAAAGAGAGAGAGGGAGGGAGGGAGGGATCGAGAGAGGGAGGGAGGGGGGAAGAAAGGAAGGAAGGAAGGAAGAAAGGAAGGAGAAAGAAACAATTTTGCATATTATACTGTATTTCCCAAACTAAATTAAGTATACTTTCAAAATTTGTACCAGGCCTTATATACCTCTTTAACTTCCTTCAACAGCTGTAAGTGTAGAACTTATTATTCAAATAAAATCTTATTAAAACTCGAATACATTACATGAATAGAAGGGAAGCTACTCTAGTTATTTATTCCCCAGGCTGGACTCAGAGTGTCCTCTAGTCCCTCAGTGCTCACATGCAGCCACAAACAACAGCCCTAATCACAACAAAGCTTTTAAGAAAGGCAGAAAGTCAGGCCCCACCCCAGACCTACTGAATAAGAAATCTACTGAATAAGCAAACTACTGAATAAGAAATCAAGTGATTTCTATGTTGATTAAAATTTGAAATCCCTAAATTGAGCATTTAGAACTGTGAACTGTGCAAAGGAGGTATTTAAAAATTGCTCCTGTTCTCCAAATCATTGATAGAATAATATTGTGGATGATCGTTAAAGAGATTTCCTGCAATTCTGACCATGAGCGGTCAAGAATATTCTCTATTTTTCCATTGTATTATGACTTTCCTGCCAAAGGACTGATTTTTTATTCAGTGACTTCACTATCCTAAATTAGTTAACATTTAGGCATTTAAATGTTAACTAGTTTCCTGAAACTAGATTAATAATAATAGGTCAAGAGTTACTGGGATGTGTGGAGCAAGTATAATGGTTTTAGTGGTTGGCTTCTTTAATTGCTGGGAAGTGGCTGTGGAGCTACACTGTGAGAAAATGATACCTTTCTGTGCCATTGCTACATTCTAAAAACAAAATCAAATCATGCCTCACTTTTTGTAGTTAGATTATTCCAAGTCTTGATGCCCACCAAAGTCCTTCCAAAGTCCTGTTAACTTTGAACGTTTCTTCCCAAATCAAGATTTATAGCTTTCTAATTATGAAAGTCTCAGCATTTTAAATCTTTTCTCCACCTAAAATATCCTGGTAATTAGAGAAGAAATGCTCTTTTCGGTGATAAGGTATGATCATAGCCAAGCCTACTATCTAGAAACCTACTAAGAAATTTAGAAATTATTCTCTCTGAAATCACTTACGTGGTGTGGAAGATTTGAAAGCAATGAAGTCCTTTTCCACATGAGCCTTTGTAACAGCATCATTACAGATGTTACCTTGCAAGAGCCGACCATGAGTATCTGCACTGGCTTTTCCACTGTCAGTGGTGAACCAAACAATCCCAGCACCATCTGGGAGAGACATTCTGTCTAATTAAAGAAGAGATATTTATAAATACACACACATACACATACACACACACACACATATGCACACACATACTCATATGCACAAACATCCACATATGCACACACATACACATGCACATACACATATGCATAGACATACACACAAATGCACACACATATTCACACACATACATATGCACACACATACACACATATGCATACACACATACACACATACGCATATGCATATGCATACACACAGACTCTCTCTTTTACACTGATATCTTTACTTAAGTATATTTTATCATGGCATTACTTAAAAATGCAAGTACCTTACTACTAGAAATACCGCCTCACTTACTGGGAACAAAAGAGACCCCACTTGAGTTTAGAACAACCATGTTGACAACATAGTCCCAGATGATTGGGATGTTTCCAATTATTGTACTTACAGTTTCTTTAAAAAATGGTAGGGACTTAATACAATTTCGAAGTGCACTGGACCTAGTAGTACTGAAATGTTGTTTCTCTTGCCCATCCCTAAGAAAGTGAACACCAGGCTAATTTTTAAAAGTGCACAGCCACTCCCTGGGGTCTCAAAATCAAGATTTACAGCTTTCTAATTGGGGACTCACTGCCTCGGCAGGCTTGCATGATGACGACCTTGGGTTTGACTTTCAGACTCTGGCAGTTACGGTTGTTGAAAATTTCAAAGATGGTGTCATCGTGAAGAACATCTGGCTCTTGATCCCAGTGCTTAGTCCCACAGATTCCGTTCAGGATGCCCTGTGACATAAACACCAGGAATGTGCTGTCTGAGGACTGGTGCTCTGGGTGAGCAGCAAACTGCCTTAGTGCTGTTTCCATTTCCTGAAAGAGACCCTTGAGTCACTATCGAGGAAGTCTCCATGTGTATGTAGTTTGTAATCAAATAATGGGTAGGGTTCACAAAAAGGAGCCAGCACTAAGGAATCAGATGGTTTAGACTGAATAGGATTATAAGATAAACAGTGTTCTGACATAAAACTAGAAAATTTAGCTGTATAGAATATTAAAGTTAGTAGGGTTTTTATGTAGTATCTTGCCCAGTGGTTTTAGTAAAACCTTAGGTTTCTGAAGATGCTGGGAGATGGAATAAAATGAAGGCCAAGTGAGATGACAATACACCAATAGGACCATTTTGCTATAATCTGTTTAATGATGGAATTCTTCTAAGTTTTTATTTAAAAGATAAAACTGACAAATATTAAAAATATGAAATTCATTCACTATGGAGCAGCAGAAAGTTAGTTTAAAATGGTCTCTCTAAAGTTTTGCAAAATAGAGCTAGAAACACAACTGTTTCATTACATATTTGTGTGTGTGTGATTTGTTCCCCCTATACCTGCCTTTACATTAAGACACTTGCTCATGACATTGTAAAAATCTCACAAGATAATTCTGTAGGTATCAGACATTTCAGGGTGCAGAGCTTTTGTCTTATGCAGACCATCAAGTAGTAGCTGTCTCCCAGATTGTGAACATCGAAAGACCCAATATTTTTACTAAAACTCTGCTACGTAGAATTTCTGTAAATACACACACACACATACGCATACTCATATGCTATAAGACTGTGCATTAGAGAAGGCTAAAATCCAGGGGATCCTATTCTGGAGAAAATATAATTCCTATAATATCATACATCTTGCTCTTTCAGCTGCCAATTAAGAGGCTGAAAAGTGTCTAAAGGTGGAGGTGGAGGGGAAGCAGCTTGTTCTTCTCTCTGGAGCCATTACCTGAGCTGTGAGATTCTCTTTTATAACCACTGAGTATCCAAGGTTTTCAAGTAGATCTCGCATCCCCAAAAGGTCAAGTTCAGAACCATTTCGATTATGAACATAGTTGAATTCTTTGTTGCAGATGTTGAGGCCAGGCATGTTCGCCCCTCTTTCTCCATCACTGGATATATCTGCAATTAATACACACAGAATGACTTTCCCCAGGACTTTTCTCTTTTGCCTGCAAAGTTCATACACAACAGGCCAATATAAATATGGAGTAAGTGACACAAAGTTTCTGCATGAAAATACACCCTCGTGAGGATAGAGGCAGAAAACCAGACTGAAAGCATGTACGCAGTGTAAGTGTTCACTGTATGAAGTTGGCTTAAGTTAGGTGGTGGAGAGTTTAGACTGTGTCCCAAAATAAGATGGAAGAAACAGAAAATGTAATGTGAAGACCAATTGGTTAGATAATTTCCTGATCTTAAGGCCTTTGTGACGAGAGCTAAACCATTCCAGTAAGTCCCCAGTGTCTTGTCTGAATGAGTAATCTTGTGTCTCCGTATTTCAAAGCGTATCACCTCATCTGCCCTTTTCGTCTTTAGTTCATGGAAGTGAGCATGAGGACAAAGCTTTAACTTGCCACTGGGTTGGGCACCCTGGATTTCCAGAAGAGCTGAAACAGAGAAAAAAATTCTGTAGCATAGTAAGCAGTAATGTCTGCTGCCTTGCAACACTGCAGATCCTTTTGCTAGGCTCTCATTCCTCAAAACTGCTTACTGCCAGTCCATGAAAAAGTTTCATAAAATGAGAAAATTGCTTCATATTTAAAATGCCTAAAGCAAAAATATTGAGTACATCCCTATTTTCCTTCCGCTTCTTACTGACCTGGTTATCAATTTCTGTGTTTTTGTTAGTGCTCATGGCATGAACTTATCTTTCAGACCCAACACATTAGCATCGTATAAACACAGAAACTAAGATTCAGAAGGAAGTGTAATGTTTATCTAGCCTAGTGGAATCACTACTCAGATATTTCATGTCACTTGAAATATCCCTTCTTTATTATTACCATTCTCTGAGACATCTCCCCTTTCATGGAACTCAAAACATTCCAAGGCATTCTTGAACAGTTATGTGTATTACAATCTGTGTACCTTCTAGGTATTGATAGGTATTTCCCACCTCAGAATCATACAGAAAACATTTAATTCATTTCCCTGTAAAAGCCCATGAATTCTTCCATGACCAACATGTCTTTCCCTATTTTTTCATTCTTACATGAAAATACCTTCAACATAAACAACTATTGCATTGTACTTTAATTGTGTTTACTGTACTATAACCTTAATTAGGATAGAAAAGGTGGTCTTCTATCTTTGTATTTCCAGTATATTAGAATAGTATCTACCAAGATTGCTAGTTTATAAATTCTGTTAGTGAATAGTTATCCTCAAATACTTGAAAATAGCTACAAGGTATCCCCTGGTTCTTTGTTCCCTTAGGGCAACAAACCTTCTATTTCTTTTCATAGTTTTGGGTAAGAAATATTTCATCTTTTAACCACCAAATCCATTAATTTGCCTACATCTCTGCTCACCTCCTCTACTTTCTCTTTGGCTACATAAAACATGTGTCCTTCCTCCTATCTAAGATCACCACCTCTACCTGAGCTCTCAAATTCATCCCCTCCCACCAACAAGGGTTTTTCTCAGGTATTTATTCAGCTTCAGGTTCTATGACATCATTCTCTTCCTCTTTTCCCACAGACTTATTCCTATTGACAGCAGCATGACTTAATATCTATCATTTTTTTTAAAAAAACCTTCCTGTTTCCTTGCCAATTATTGGCCCATTTCACTACTTTACTTCTCTACACAATGCCTGAAAATCATTTTGTTTTTTGCTATTTCCAATTTTTCTGTCTTATGATTTTTGTATGCAATCCAATCCAGCTGTTATCCTCAATCCTTAAATATAGTTATCAAACTACCACTGATTATATGTTGATTTCTTAGCATTCACATGGCATTCTCTAGGCTTCTGTAATGCTGCATTTTCCAGCCATTCTTCCTAACCCTGTCTGTCTTAGTTGTTGGTTCTTCCTCTCCCACAATGCCTCCAAAAGTTGTGTTTTTCTATGCCAGACACTCTGTTATTCTCTATCAATGCTCTTTCCCACGTGGCATCTTCCAGTCTCAATATCTTAAAAACTATCTACATACTGACGAATCTTCAGATTTTTCCCAGTCCAGATTTCTCTGTGAGCCCATCCATTTGCCTATTCAACATCCACCACTGGAGGTACCACATGTTCCAAAGTAAGCATACAAAACAGGACCCTGATATTGTGCATTCCTTCAAATCTGTGTCCCCTGCACACCTGTTTTCTCTGACTCAGTAAATGGCACCATACACCCCAGTTGCCAAGCCAAAAACCTAGTCATTATTAATTCTTTCCTTTCTTTCACATCCCATATCCAATCCATTAGTCAATTTGCATTGATTCTGCTGCCAAAACTAGGTCTCAAATTTAACAACTTTTCATCAGCTCTATTGCCATAAACCCAGTCTAAAAGCTATTGTTTTTCTAACTGAAATATTTAAACCGCTTTCAACTGGCCTTTGTGATGCGACGCTTATCCTATCACTCCTCGTTTAACAGCTTCTAAGGTAGTGTAAATGAAGGCAGGATGCATCATTTATCATTTTTCTGCTGTAGACATTAGGACATGCCCTTGCAGTTACAACCTACTTGGCTCAATTAGCATGTAATGATTTCAAAATTGGCAGTGAAATTAAAGGGAGAATTGAGAGTACGGAGGGAAGAAAGTAAAAGGAAAGAAGGAGAAAAAGAACAGAGGAAAAAAAGAGAGAAGGAAAAAACAGAAACAAGAAAAAGAATGTCAATGGGAAAGAAAATAAAACAGATGATAAGAAAGGAAAAATGAAAGAGATGGAGAAAGAAAAGTGGGAGATTAAAAGCTCCTTTATTTTTTAAAAAACTCTTAGTTGGAAACACCTTATTTACATTTTGGTAAAAGGGAGTAACAAGTTCTTACTCAGGGCAATTTATCATATGTCATATTACTTCTGCTTTTTAATGTCAACTTATTTTATGTAAACTAAGATAAAACTTAGCTTCCATAAAAACATTCTTTAATACTCACACAAGTTTAAGCACTTGTTTTAGAAATAGATGTTAACTGTAATAGATGGCCAGGAAGAACAGAGGCTATGCAACACTCCTGGAATTTGTAAGGATCCTCGACTGCTAATAAACAGTTGTCTAAAAAAGATTCCAAAAAAAAGAAAAAAAAAAGCAAAAACAAAACCCTGCAACATTTTATATTGCAAATAAAATCCCAGCCTGTCTCTTTAATAGCTCCATTTATACTCCCTCTAATTTCCTACTCTCCAGTCAGATTGGCTGTGACCCTCTTACACAGCAAGAGCATTACTGTCTCAGGGTCCTTGCTCTTGTTTCCCCTTTCTAGAGAACACTTTTGTTTCAGAGTTTGATACAACTCCTTCCCCACAGTTCAAGTATGTACTGAAATGCCACCTCTGGGGAGAGGTTATGGCTAAACATCCTGGCTCACTGGCCTTTTCTTGATGCATATCCAAGAATTGGGAATATACTCATTTATATATTACAGTCTGGAGTAGGAATCAGCAAACCATGGCCTGTGGGTCAGATTCAGCCCAACACCCAGTTTTATAAATAATGTTATACTGGGACACACATCAACACACCCATCATGCACTTATGGTCTATTGCTGTTTGTGAGCTACAATAGATGATTTGAGTCATGACAGGGGCCACATGGTCCAGAAAGATTAAAATACTCATTATCTTTCAAAGAAAAAGTGTAGCAACCCATGTTCCAGAGAGAAGGAAACATCTATACCCCACTGACCCATGAATTCCCTATTCCTTCCTTAAATAGAAATCTAGATTTCCAGACATTTCTTTCTGAGGCAAAGCCACAGCTAAGCAAAAGATAATAGATATCCCCTATTGTACATTCTGTATCTGGGAATGACTCTAACGTCCACTTTGTGCAACCAGAGTAGCCCAGAATAGCTAAAGGCTATCACTGAATTTAATGTATCCAACACCATTCGTTTATTTAACAGATATTTACTGAGCACCTATTATGTTTCAGGTATCATTTCCATGTGTTTGGGATATATTCATGAACAAAGCAGACAAAGACCCCCCACATGGTGGAGTCTACATTTCAGCAGAGGGAGACATAATAATATAATGAATAAGTAAATTGTATGGAGTGATAGGGTGAGTATTGTTAAAAAAAAAGTATACAGCAGTGTAAAAGTAATTGGGGATGATCAAGGTATTTTGTGACACTAAATAAGATAGACAGGAGGTCAGGCCCAGTGACTCATGCCTGTAATCCCAGCACTTTGGGAGGCTGAGACAGGAGGATCACCTGAGATCAGCAGTTTGAGACCAGTCTGGGCAACATGGTGAAACCCTGTGTCTACTAAAAAATAAATAAATAAATAAATAAATAAATAAATAAATAAATAAATAAATAAAATTAGCCAGGCATGGTGGAGGATGCCCATAAAATCAGCTACTTAGGAGGATGAGACAGAAGAATTGCTTGAACTGGGGAGGTGGAGATTGCAATGAGGTAAGATTGCACCATTGCACTCCATCCAGCCTGGATGACAACAGCAAGCAAAATACTCTGTCTTAAAAAAAAAAAAAAAAAAAAAAAAGATTGGTGAAGAAGGTCCTAAGATGGGCATAGTTTATTCTCCACTTGGAGAAAGGAAAAATAAAGAAGACAAAAACTGAATAAGAAGAGTAGAGAAAGAATAAGAATGAATTACTAGCTGTTAGCCCCACAATACTCACCTGAACTCAGCTGTTTTTTGGAATTCCACAGGTGTTCCCTAAATATTTTGCCTGCAATTTGAGCTGTCTCAGTGATATCATCAACCAGGTTTTCAGCATTGCTCACCACAAACTTTAGACATTTTCCTATAAGGTGTATCTCATCTGTATTTAACACATTATTTTCCATCAAATCATCAAAAATGCCATCTAGAAAGGTCTTGATCAGCAACTTCACCATGTGGACCAGAACACCGTTGGATGGTTTCTCATCTGTGAAAATGATAGAATCTTAGATATGGACAGAACTTTAGATCCCCATTCTAGGGTAGTGGTTCCCAAATTTTAACGTGCATAAGAATCACCTAGAAAGCTTAGTAAGCAGAGCTTCCTGCATCCTAGTCCAAATAATTTTTATTTGATAGGTGAGAATGGGCCCATAAATTTTCATTTATAACAATTTCTCAGGTGATGCCAAAGCCTCTGGTGCAAGGACCACACGTGGAGAAGCTCCTGTCTTGTTCAATTCTCTCCATTTTCATAGATGGTGAAATAGATTCAGAGAAGCAAAGTGAATACACTAAGGAACTTAGTGACAGCTGACTCAGTTTAGTCTTTACATCTCCTACGATCTCTTCATTTTCTTTCACTTTTATCAATAACTAGTTTGAAAAGACGTTACATTCAATATGTGTAGCATAAATGCATTCATCTGTAAAATAACACCTTTTTTGTTTCCCTTATCAAGGCTGGCAGGGAAGCTCGGTATGCCCAGATTGAGCACACATATTGTAGCTGACCCATTTGCTGCTGTAATTGAAAGTTCACACAGAGAGCAGAAATGTGGAGGAAATGCAAGTTACCTGTTCAACCGCCTGGCTTCTCACCCTCACCGTAACAGAACACTTATAAAATGGGTGAGAATTTCGGGTCAGTATGAGTTAAAAGAAGAGTCTAAAATCAAAGGAAAAGTTTAAGAACAGAGATCCAGATGTTTCCACATTTCTCTTTCATTTGAGAAGTTATAACATATTAATGAAGACACTTGGTTTGCATTTTTAGTGCTGTGCCGGAAGCTGACATATCTCCCTCCATACCCAGAGTAAAATAGTTAGCTTTTGGGAGACCCCCTCCACTCTGCCTTCTTCTTTCCCTTGAATATAACTTTCTCAAAGGACAGCCATAAAAAACAGAAAAACTGAAGCCACTCACCAGCCATGGCTTCTCCTGCTCCCTGGACAGGAAAAAGCTATGAAAGCAAAAACAATTTCAACAGGCTTGCGCTCCTCTCAGTGGACCAGCTTGTTGATATTACCCTAAATGGAAAATTCCCAGTCCTCAAATTCTCTTTTTCTTTGCCAAGATAAAATTAGACTCCTGATCTCGTGTATAACTGCTTTCCTTTGGAAAATAGGAAGCAGAAGGTGTTTTCTTCTTTTTGACATAACAAAGTGAACAGAATGAAATCATGTACACTTGCATGAGAACCCATCTCTGTGTTCTGTTTTCCTGTCTATTTTTAACACTGTTAATAAATTAAGTTAAATCTCTGTTTGTCTGTCTGATGCCATCAGCCTCTAAATGGTCAGGAGTCTTTACTTCACTGATACTTACTCAACCCCGGAAGTGTGATTTTGGAAGTTAAGGGAAAGAGGCTAACTGAAGACTGCCAAATGGTGATACTCCCTTCACTATTTGAGAAACTCACATAAGTGATCTCTTTTCTTCTCTTTCCTGATCCACTCATTTTTAAATTGGGATGTTGTTTTTCCACAAGATCAATGTATTTTTGTTCATTAAATGAACAAGAGGCTCTTTCACTTATTTTTGAAACAGATATATGTGTGCCATTAAAATCAAACAACAGAAAAGTTTATAAAATGGAAAAATGTAGATTATTTAATTTCACATGGCAAGGTAATCACAACGATATGTTTAGCTTGTATCTGTGTGTAATATTTTAAATAATTTTACAAAACACTTAATGCAATACTGATCTTATCCATGGCTCTAATCAATGGCCTCCTAGCATTTTTTGGCCTTTACTTTATTCTGAACTGGCCTTATAGGTTGGTTTTGGCCAGCATGATGGAGCAGAGGGATCTGAAGGAGTTTCCAGTCTGAGTTTTACAAATCCTTGTGCCCTTCTTCCTCTTGAACACCTGAAGCTAAATGAGGATAAGCCTGGGCTAGATTGCTAGCTGAATAGAGACCTCATGTGGAGAAGAGCCCAGTCATCCCAGCCAAGGCCAACCTAGGCCAGCCTCCAGCCAAGTGTTTTCCCAACCTATGGGGTATCCCAGCCTTGTCAGCAGAGATGCCTACCCTACACACAGATGATCTCAGACACAATCCTAGCAGTGACAAAAAGAAACATTCAGCTGACTGGCCACCTTGTAATAATAATAAATGCTTCTTGTGTGAAGCCACTGTATTTTGGGGTGTTTTGATACTCAACAATAGATAACACATAATTACCTACAGATTGTTTTTTTCTATAGTGGCAGTATCTTAAAATTATATTATTGATAATTTGCTTTATTTAACTTCACAATGTGTGACAAACATTTTAAAAAATCAACACATGAAACACTATCTGATTTTTGATGGCTGTATACTATTTAAAATGTGGATAGATTACAATTTTAAGAAGTTTTGTCAGTAGTACAGAAAACACTACAATAAAAATCAGATTTTTATGCTTTTCATCTTTGGTCCCACAAACTAGGTGTAATTTCTCTGTTATTTGCTTTATTTTTTGCTGACAATCTTTGGAACACCCAATGATGCCTGTTTTATCTATTTCATGATATAAAAATTACAAACAATGCTATTAACTGTCTCATATGAAAAATGAGATGTAGCTCATTCACACTGCGAATTCTCTCTCCTATTCTATCTTATATTTGAGAATAGTGTGATTTCCAATTATTTCCTTGATTCATTTTGAAATAATAATATACCTAACTCTCACTTCTTCTTTCATCAATTTTGCATAGTAGCTTAATTCTCCTCTGTGTAAGTTGATCAGAGTTTCCTGGGTGCAATTTACTCCATCTCTTCTTACCTCCAATTAACACCATTTTTTCCCAATTTCCTATTGTGGTAAAAATACATACCCCCGGCCAGGCGCAGTGGCTCACGCCTGTAATCCCAGCACTTTGGGAGACCAAGGTGGGCAGATCACGAGGTCAGGAAATGGAGACCATCCTGGCTAACACGGTGAAAACCCGTCTCTACTAAAAATACAAAAAGATTAGCTGGGTGTAGTGGCAGGTGCCTGTAGTCCCAGCTTATCGGGAGGCTGAGGCAGGAGAATGGCTTGAACCTGGGAGGCAGAGCTTGCAGTGAGATTGGGCCACTGTACTCCAGCCTGGGTGACAGAGGGAGACTCTGTCTCAAAAAAAAACCCCCAAAACAAAAACATACCCCCAAATTGACCATCTTAACATTTTTACATGTGGTGTTTGGTGATAATAAATACATTCATAATGTCATAACAGTCACCCCAATCTACCTCCAGAATTCTTTATCTTGTAAAACTGAGATTCTAGATCATTAAATAGTAACTCCTCATTTCCTCCTACCCACTGTCCCTGACCATCACCATTCTACTTTCTGTCTTTATGAATTTGAGACCCTAGGTACCTCATATGTAAGTGAAATCATACAGTGTTGGTTTTTCTGTTGCTGCCTTATTTCACATAGCCTAATGTTCTGAAGGTTCATTCATATTGTAACAAATGTCAGAACTTTGTTTTTAAGGCTAAAATTCCATTATGAGTGTATACCACATTTTGTTTATCCATTTATCATTTATTGGTTAGTTGTGTGGCTTCCACATTTTAGATATTGTGAACAATGCTTCTATGAATGTGGGTGTATAAATAAATCTTTGAGACCCTGCATTCAATTATTTTAGGTATGTACCCATAGATGGAATTTCTGGATCATATGGTAACTCCACTTCTAATTTGTGCAGAATTTTCATGCAGCTTTCCTCAGTAGCTGTACCAATTGAAATTCTCAACGACAGATCACAGGGTTCTAATTATTCTACATCCCTGCAAACACTTGTTATTTTCTGTTTGTTTGTTTGTTTGTTTTGATGGGAATCATTCTAATGGGTATGAGGCGCACTACGTCACTATAGTTTTCGGCATCATCTTCTTTCATCCTATTGTTGGGGCTAAGTCACAGTCAGTTTTCTTCATCAGATATTACATGAGGTATAAAGATCAAAAATCCAGTTAGCTTCTTCCACTTCATTTAGACTCACCCACCATTTTCAGTGAAATTATATTCTCTATTAAAAAAAGAAAAAGACACAGTTCATTTGTCTTCACCTTTATTGAAATACAAAATGTTAAGCATTCAATCTGTACTAGTAAAGGTGTTTCTTGAAGTTGATAAAGGAGGGCTGGGCTGCTTGTGGTTTCCTGCTGGGGAGAGAAAGAACAGAAGGTCAAGATGGTTACCCCTTGCTGCCTTCATCCCATCCCTCATCATGATTCTTCTTCCATCCTCTTCCATTTGCTCTTGACACTTCCCTTGACTTCCATCTGTGACCTGTTAATCTTTTCACTGAAATGTGATCTTTGTAAAACCTAAGTAAAATTATGTTACTTCTCTTTTCTAAAGCACTAGAAAGGCTTCTTGTATCAGTGAGACAGTAATTTTTAAAGGTTTACCATGTGATAACCAAGAACCATGAGATCTGGCTTCCCACTGCTTCTCCTAATTTGTCTGTGCCCTTTTCCCCACTCATGTTCTCTTTTGCTCACACTGTCTCATTGCAGTTCTTTAAACATGTTTAGTGCATTGCTATCCCAGGGCATTTGCACTGGCTGTATTCTGTGCTGGGACACTTTTCCTGCATAAGAACCATATGGTTCACTTTCCAACTCTGTCCATTCTTTGTTCTCATTTCATTATTTCAAGGAAGTCTTTCCTGAGTGAAATATATATAGGAGTACAGCATCCATCATTTTGTGTGTTCCTTTATCTTCATTTATTTTTCCTCTTAGCCTTTTATTTTATTTTATTTTTTGCGTTTCGGCTTGTGATATATTTACCTATTTGTGTATTCAGAGAATGTTTCTCCTCACTAGTATATAAACTTTCTGAGTGTAAGGAATCTATCTACTTTGTTAATTGGCATACTCCAATTAGAACAGAACCTGGTGCATGGTTAATGTTGCAAATGTTAGTCAAACAAACAACTCAATGCCCAAATATAGCCCCATTGGGTGGATTAGGCACTGAAAGCTGTTATGCTGAAATGATACAATATTGTGACTGGAGTGTAGTGTCAGAAACCAAGAGTAAAAGATGATGTGGCAAATATTGGAAGTATTGAGATAACCTTTACACAGTTGAGTATAGAATATAATTTTAATTATGTATCTGAGATGGAGATTAATAATAGGATTATAATATAGTGTTAAATGAAGATGCTATGAGTGAAGAATGTAGTCATTTGGTCCAGATTGAATGTACCCAATCTATAACATTTTTATCAAAAGAACGAAAACAAAAGTATATCTATTAACACGAGAGCTTGAAGGAACTTCTGGAAAGGGTTGAGGGTCTGAAAACAGTCTCTCAGTGATTTGTGATCTGCATTATGAGAACATTCTGAGAACGAGAGACTGGATCAACACAAACTCTACACTGTAGGGTTTATTTTCTACTGTCTGATAAGGGTACCTGAACACCAGTAATGTGGTATTTGCTGTGAAATCCTCCCTCAGAAAATCAAAGTACTGCTTTCTGCAGAGTTAGTGCCTCTGTTTTCTCATTTTTGTTCAGATTGATGCAATGTTTGGTAACTCAGTATGTGTTTGTGTGTGTGTGTGTGTGTGTGTAAGAAAAGGAGAGAAAAAGGTAGAGTATGAGATGTAAATGAATATAAATAGTAATGGATGCAGGAGTATGTTTCTATTTTAATAAGTGCTACCCTGGGTTTTTTATTATCTCATTCGGCCTTGGTTTTCCTTACGTCCTTGATTGATTGATTGCCTGATTAATTATAGAGTTGGGGGAACCCAAATGCAAAAAAATCGAATAAAAGATAACAGATAATCACCAGACTACATCAACAAAGTACACTAATTTGGCCATCCAAGTACTCAACTGTCATTGGTCATCGGAACTCACCTCCAATATCACACTTTCATTTATTTCATACACCACCAACAACTCTCAATGCTTAACCATTTTCAGTTGCCAGGAAAGAGGTAGAAATATCTTGTCATGGACACTCGTTCTATGGTGGGCATTTGGACTGTTGCCTCCGGACTTTCAAATGCTTGCTGAACCTGAAAAAGAAAGTAGGCTATAGATGAGATACAACTCTTTTCAAGTCTCAGAAAGCATCTTCCACCATGAACCAGGAAAGTCCTGGAATGAAGAGAGTTTGCAGGTTTCATAGGACCAAGCCCATGGGTATTCTGTCTTCTCAACGTTGTACACTACCTCTTAGAATTGACACTCCATGTCAGACTGTACCCTTTACATCAAGATAAATACCTCATGTCTAATCCCAAGCCTTTCAACATTCATTTCCTCTGTTTTCCATTTCTGACCTACAGATCAGACAATCAGTTATCCCTTGGAAATTGTTCATGAGACCAGGATAGGGAATGGCTCTATACTTACAACTCCCACCAAGACTGATTCCTCCACTGAATGAGAATTAAGTCTCATTACCTTAACTTTGAGACTTGAACACTGAACAACTTTCACTTCACCACCAAGCTGATCTTGTAGTCTTTTGGATGAACCAATTGATGAGATGCTGAGATGCTACTTACCCTAAATCCAGAATTTTTAGCTCTTTTTTCTAAGAATACCCTTGAAAGTACAATGTCTAATTCCTAATTATCCTAAAAAAAATTATCTTCTTAGGTCTCTATTCACAGAAACTCTGTCTCAATTTATGCTGCAATCTTCTCATACTCCTTCTTTTTTATTTTTTTATTTTTTGAGACAGGGTCTCATTCTGTCACCTGACTTGGAGTGCAGTGGCATGATCTCCACTCACTGCAACCTTGTCTTCCATTGCTAAAGCAATCCTCTCACCTCAGCTCCCAAATAGCTGGGATTATAGGAACCCGCCATCACGCCCACCAAAATTTTGTATTTTATGTAGAGACGGGGTATCTCCATGTTGCCCAGGCTGGTCTCAAATTCCTGAACTCAAGCAATTGGCCCTCTTCGGCCTCCCAAACTGCTGGGATTGCAGGTATGAGCCGCGGCGCCAGTCCTGGATGGCTTTCTTCTTTAAATGCCAGAATAAAGGTGTATTCTTCTTTTCCCACAGGAGTCATACTGTTCTCTACAGGTTTTACTTTATAAACAACCACACTATACTGTGTTAATACCAATCCTGTTTTCTCTTTAAAAATAGAATATATTTAGATTAAATAGAATAGATTCTCTCTTTATTCATTTATGCATCTATTTATTCAAAGATTAATTGAATATTTACTGTATGCCAGGTTTGTTGGGGTGCTGAGCAAATCCCCATCATCCTGAAGTTTTCATGTTAGAAAGTAAATATGGGTAAAATAACAAACAGACAAATACATAAACTATTAATATATGCCGAATGCAGGAAGGTAAGAACTATGGAGAAAAATAACATAGGAAGAAGTGGGAATAAGGAATGTCCCAAATTGGGCAAGGAGGAGCAAGCCTTTCCTTCTGCAATTCTCCATTGAAAGATCGACTTCTTTATTCCCTCTCACATTCCTTTATGGATCGTATCACAGTCTGTAAACACTTATTTGTTGATTAACCCACATTTTCAGTATCTGTATCTCCCACGAAAATGTGAGTCCTAGATAGGCTAACGGCATGCATGCCTCATGTACCCCTCTGTCACCAGGATGGACCCAATGACCTAGTAGACCACCCAGTTTTTATTCATTTCATAAATGAAGTAATAAAAATTATTTCAAAATATTTTTCATTCTCTAAAACTTAAGAACTTATAGCCTAATACGTAAAGATTGTGGTTGACATTATTTTGTTTTACTTTGATCTCCTGGAACCGTTTTTCCCTAAAGCATATTTTAAACACTTGAATGACAGAAACTAGGTATCTGTCAACCTTCACTTGACTGACAAAGATTGTAATTGCGAAGTGAAAGGTGAATCATGACAAATTCTTCTTGAACAAATGAGTGAATGACTAGAAAAGAAAGAGACACTTACCTTCCAAAATACTTCCTCTAGGTGGCAGCGCCAGGAATATCTCTGGAAGCATGCGATGAGTTGTGTGATGAAGATGGAGCCCCTTGTGCTGTCTCTCCTGGACACGTTATCTATGATGATACAGATGGGTATGCCTTGGGCTATGACCTTCACTATGTTTTTGTTTACATTTTTGTTTTGAGGATTTTTTTTAATAAAAGCATAGCTTGGGAATTATCTTTACAGATTTGGACGACATGTTTACAACCTTACATTTAACCACTTTCCACATAAAGTCAACAAAAAACCTAGCAACAGTTGATCAAAAGGTGTACTTTGTAAGCATTGCAAGAGATTGCGTAGTGATTGTATTTTGATTCTTGGGACTGACTTTCTACTACAAACATTGTGTTTATTCTCTTGGCTTTTATAGGGGCTTGAGAAATAACTGGAATTATCCCACTTTACAGAGGAAGGAATGGAGGCTCCAAACGATGAAGAAACTCCCTCATATTACCACAGTGAGTAAGCAACAAAAAATGGCCACTAGGCTCCCAAGTTGTTTGCAGATTATGCCATGCTGTCTTTCACCATATAATAAACAAAATAGATGAACACACGCCAAGTTTCAGTGATAGAAGATGAAAAAAGTGATAAAAATCTACTGTACAGGATGGTGCCAATAGTAACCAATACTGTATTGTAAACTTAAAATATGCTAAGAGGGTAGATTTTATGTTAAGTGTTATTTTCACATGCACTCGTGGAATTATAGTAATAAACAGAGAAGTGGAAGGATCTTTTGGAGGAGAGAGATATATTTGTGGCACAGATTATGGTGACGATTTCAGGAGTGCATACTTATCTGTAACTCATTAAGTTGTATACATTATATATGTAACATTATATATGTCAATCATACCTCAGTAAACTGGTTTTAAAAAATAAGACTTAAAAATATACAAATTAAAAATGGTTAAATGTATACTCCTTAAGATAATTACCTAGAAGTGAAATAATAACCAGTGTTCCCCAAGATTAGACCTAATGAGTCCCACCCTATCATCTTCTACTTGTTTTAAAGGGTATCCACAGTTCTAGTAGGGCATGCAATGGCACTGCTCATAGTGGAATCAGATGGGAAATATGGAGAATAAGACTTGAAATTGATCATTTGAGAAAGGGAAGCCATTCCTGGAATCCATGAAAACACTACACAAAACATTAAATGGGTTTGATAAATAACAGAATCCATCATTTGTGTTTAAATGGTGTGTGGTGAATGGGATTCCTTATGTTGTGTTGCTTTAATATTTGGTATGCCTTTGGCTTTAAATTGTAACACTTATAAGAAAAGTACAATTTTTAAAAATGTGGGTGTGGGAGGGGGAAGGAATCTGTTTTCACATCACATCTAAGATCATGTAAAATATGGGAGAGCACACAACATTCCCTCGGATCATTGTTTCTTAGGGATTCTTGATTTGGTAGAATCATTCAAAGATAGCCTCAGGCCCACAAATCACTTAATACCACCAAAAGACGTATACGTGAGGTTGAAGAGCAGAAAACAATGAAGTCCTTCTCTGGTATGTCTTGCAAACTGCATCCTCCAGGTCCTTCACAGGTGACTGTGAAGACATGACTCCCAAAGATGCTGGACAGTCTCTGACCCACTGTTCCCCATGGTTTGCTGCAGAGACAACAATTTTCTACACACTACTGTGCCTCCTACAGTATGGCTATCAGAATCCCCTTGTTCTTTTTTAATGTTCTTTCTAACTAGTTTCATACACATAGACCCATACACATACAAACACACAGACACACACACACAAACACACACACACACACACATACATACCACTTTGTTTTCTCTCAAGTGTCATTCAACAGTGTGCCTAGTGATAATGAAATCATCTTGTAGTTACCGGTTTTTAGAAAAATTATTTCTGTTTTCTCTTTCATTTGAAAAATAGCTCCCAAGAGCTATGAATCAATTGGTCTCAAAATCCTGGCTTCAAGTGTTCCTTCAGCTTTGGCCTGAAGGAAAGCAGCACATCTGGGTTTGCCTCATCATGTTCAGTTCCACACATTCCCCCAAGGATGCCATGAGACATGAGCACCAAGAACGTGCTGTCGGAGGACTTGTGCTCTGGTCAGGCAGCAAATGCCCACAGCAATGACTTCATATTCTGGAAAAGAGCAATGTCTAACTTTAGTCGGAGAAGCATCACAATTAATGGGACCTCCTAGATTTACCATGAGCGAAACAAGAAACATATGTAACATCTGAGTCATGGCGCTTCACATAGTGCTTACTCAGTGATGACAGCTGTTTTATGGTTTCATATTTCCTTCTTAATGGGGCTATGGGTTTCCATTTTCTTCTCTGGCTGACACACCGTCTTCTTTATATATTGTATATTTTTATATGTTACTCATTTCCCTTTTTCTTTTCCATCTCAATCTTTCTCCTTACCTACCAAGAGTCATGTGTTATAAATGCATCACACCACTTTCTTTGTAAACCCATCCCAGTTTGCTTAGAATCAAATCAAACTTCTGGTCTGACCATACTCCACCCGCATACTATGTCCCTTCTCCTCCAAACTTGAGTCATACTGGTCTTCTCTTTGTGCTTCTCATGTGCCAGTTTCATTTTCAGCTCAGCTCTTTCACAGGTAGCTTCTCGTACTTTGAAGGCACTGCATTCATGTCTCTCCAAGGTTGTCTCCTTCTGGTAGTCCAGTCCAACCCCTGTGTTATCTCCCCACGGAGGCTTTTTCAGCCAACCCAAGAACATTGCTCCTTACCCTACAATTCTCTGTCATGTTTCCTTTTTCTTTTTTCTTACTCTTGGCTTTCTTGTCACTCTTATGTAGACACACATATATGCACACCTGTTCTCTGAAGCTGTCCGTTTTGCTTATAACTTCACTGTTTCTCTCTACTGTAACCTAGATGGATGCCGACTGGGAACTTCCTGTCTCATTTACAGACCTACTCCCAATGCTAGGAATAGCTTTGGTCACCAATTTAGGACTCAATATTTGTTTTAAGACTGTACTCCTGTTTAACACTTATTACTATATAATTTTATGGAGAATCTTGGGGCTGCATCCCAATCACCAGACTTTGAATCTCAATCAGAAATGTGAAAACTCGTGCCAATCATATTTTGTCTAGTTTTATGGAATTGAGGACATTTGGAGCAAAAAAGAGACATAAATTTACCAATCTAATGCTTTCATTTTTTGCATCACACACACACACACACACACACACACACACACACACAAGGTAGCAGAGGTCGTTAAACTTTGTTGAGCTTCTATAAAGCTAACTAGTTATTAGAAGGATGCGTGTTCAATATGTATGAGTTTGGGGTGGCTGAGGGGTTGTTACCCTGGCTGTCAGATTCTCTTCTACATCCACACTGTAACCCAGATCCTCAAGCAGCTTCTTCATCTCCATGATGGCAAAGTCAGCCCCATTTCTTGGAGGCAGATGGTCAAACTCTTTATTGCATATGATGAGAACCAGGAGTATGCGGTCCTTTCTCTCCTTTATTGGATAGATCTGCAGGAGGTGGAGATGCAGTGAATTTAATTTATTCAGTTTTCTTTTCTCCCCCTTATGCCTATCAATGTTGCTTTTTTAAGTCTTCATGCAGCTGCTCTCTGCTGTAACTTGTATCAAAAGACATTGACTTCTTCTTTCTCAAGAACCCAGAGAAAGACAACGACATATCTGGAATGGTTATTCAATACTCTTGAGGAAACTAAAATAATGGCTACCCCTTTTCTCATCCCTTTTTTTCTACACCTACGCAAATCTTTCCTAGTATTTAAGATTCAGGTCAAATTTCATTAAAATCAAGAGATGTGGTCATTGGCTCCAGTAAAAAATGAATGTAGCAAAGGTCTTTGCCTTTGGAAGCATAGTTATTTTGATACCATTTTTAACACATCAACTTGTATTGTTTTTCAAGCCTTAATTATATTTTCAAGTATCCTTCATGTCTAGACTTTTCAACTAGAGTGCAAACAGTTACTACTCAGCTGTATTATCTTATAAACATTTTTATTCCATGGCTAAAGTTACAATTGTCATAAATTCCAAATGATTACAAAAATAAATACTTGAGCCATAGGAAAACCAATTCTCTTTCAACCCATGATAAAATGATCTAGATCATGGGTTGAGAGAGAATTGGTGTCTGTGTGAAGTCACATAATCTTTTCCTCGCTGAAAACATTCATGAAATAGTTACTGCCATCCCCACCCCCAATCATTTAGTGCTGTAAGAAATGGTGCACTTAATGAAAGCAACGATTTCTCTTCTTTTTTTCTGTTTCATGCAGACAGTATAACACCTTTTCAGCTCTTTCTTTACATAGTCTCAGGAGTTATTCATGAGGGCAAAGCTTGAGGGCATCTGTAGATTCTCTTGCCTCAGGTGGTCCAACCTCCATATTTGAATGAGGTGGAGAATATTACATAATATAAGTTGTGATTTCTGCTTCTGTGACCCAATTTATCACCTAAGAAGATCGAGAGAGAAGATGTCCTGGGAAGAAGATTTCGTCACATGTAGGGGTTATAGTTATATCTCATATCTAGGAGATATTCTATATCGGGAGATGCATTGTTACTGGAAAAGAGAGAAAAGCAGATCCACCCAAAAATGCAATCATAGATTCTGATCATTCTGGGAAAAATATTTTGACGATGTTGGTGTTAAATTTGGCCTTTCCTTATACAGTCAAAAGAATTTGATTTTTCCAAATGTTTTACTCTAGGATAAAGGTTTTACTCGTTTATTCATGTGGACTTTCTATTGTGTCTGTGCAAGAGTATACTGAGTAAGTAGTTGTCAGAGCGCTATCTACTACAAATTTAATGTGTGTTCCATTTCCAATACTCAATTTTTTACTATCGCATTTAAAAAGGAAAACTAAACAAATAAATTTAATTTTTATAACATATTTATTTAATATAACATATAGGAAGTATTATTTCAACATGTTTCATTAGCCACAAGCCAAGTGCTTCATAGCTACATGTTGCGAGTGGCTACCATACAGGATGGACAGCATTCCGTTTTGGATTAATAGTCCCCTCCTAACCCCCACTACACCTGCCGATCCATGTATCTACCAATCCAAAGAATATTGAATCTTGTACATTCCAGGAATTATATTTTCAACAACCTTACTCTAAATTTTTAATGATTCTAAAAGAAGTGAACTTCTATTATCCCTATGCAAATTGTAAAGCCAACTATTTAATGGAAAAATGCTGCCTTGTAACCATAATGGTGTGTCCAAAAAGTTACCTAATATAAACTAACTTAATAAAAGGTTATATGTCCCACCCACTTGTTATAAATAAAAAATGAATGCATATAATGCAATATAAATCATCATTATCATTATCATTATTATTTGCAAGTCACTGTACCAATGATTTTATAAATGTTAATATAGTAGACCCTCACAATCAGCCATTGGGATGGTTATTACATTCCCTATAGTATATTTATTATGTTATTATATATATTATATGTTGTATTATTATGATATATAATATTTTATCAATAATATATTATAACATATCACATTATATCTAATACATATTATATATTTATATATTATATTTAACTTAACAATTTTCTTTATATAACACATTAGGATTCAAATCTTGTTTTTTTCACCATATTCTATATTGTTAAACATGACATGGCTTCAGTTGAAATAATTAATATATTTGAGCCTCCATCATGCCCAGTGCATTACTGAAATTTCACAAAAAAATGCATTTGAAATGTATATTAACTTATCTTACATGGAAATGGGAAGGTAGTAAGTAATTGATTCAAATAACAGGAAAAGAACTAAGAATATATAGTATATGCGGAACAAGAATTGTAATATAGGGGTTGAGAATCCAGAGCTCCCATTCTTAATTCATCAAGCTACATTGCCTGACTGTTGGTGAAGAGCTTCTTAAAAGAATGCAGACAAGATATTCAAGGGGCTCAGAAAAGATTAATACATTCCAACAGGTAAGATCACAAAGGCTTCTTAGAAGAGGTAGAAAAAATATTGGTTTTGCAATATCAGGTACAGATGTTGGAACAAAATATGAAGATTTGCAAACAGTAAGCAGATTAGTTTGTGGGATATCCAATCTGCCTGAGTTCTGGGTTTCTGTTCTATTTATTTGTGTGCTCAGTAAACTAATATAGTGTTGATTGAAAGAATGATATGTGAAGAAATATGATAATTAAAAATATGGAAGAGTTTACAGCACAACAAATGCCACATGTAGCAAACACACAGCTAACATCATACTCAAAGGTGAAAAGTTGAAAATATTTTCTCCAACATCAGGAAGAAGACAAAGATACTCATGTTAACCACTTCTATTCAACATAGTACTGCTAGTCCTAGCCAAAGCAATTCGACAACAAAAAGAAATAAAAGGCATCAAAATTGGAAAGGAAGAGGTTTAATTCTGCCTGTTTAAAAAGAAATGGTTTTATATAGAGAAAACCTTAAAGGCTCCACCAAAAATTTTTTAGAACAAATAAACAAATTCAGTAAAATTGAAGAATACAAAATCAACATATAAAAATCTGTAGTGTTTCTATATAACAATAAACTATCTTTAAAAAATATAAGAACTTCCATTTAAAATAGCTACAAAAATAATTAGAAATACATTTAACAACGTGGGTGAAAAACATGCACACTTAAAAATATAAAACTCGAAAGTTATCAACATAGTAAGACTCCGTCTCTACAAAAGAATTTAAAAAATTGGCTGGGCATGGTAGCAGGTGTCTATAGTCCTTGCTACTTGGAAGTCTGATGTGGGAGGATTGCTTAAGCCCAGGAGTTTGAGGTTACAGTGAGCTATAATTGTGACACTGCACTCTAGCCTTGGCTACAGAAAAATACCCTGTCTCAAAATTAACAACAATAACAAAAACCCCAAAACTATAAAACATTGATAGAAGAAATTGAAGAAGACACAAATAAATAGATATTTTGAGTTGATGTACTGCAAAAATTACCATTATTAACAAGTCCCTAATACCCAAAGAAATCTAAATATATAATGCAATCCCTATCAAAATTACAGTGGCACTTGTTATAAAAATAAAAACAAATCCTAAAATTTATATGAAATCGCAAAAAACCATGAATAGACAAAGCAATCTTGAGTAAAGGGAAGAAAGCTGCAGACATCAACTACCTGACTTAAAAAAAAAATATATATATATATAGTACAAAGCTACAGTAAGTAAAATAGCACAAGAGTGGCATAGAAACAGACATAGACAGCAATGGAACAGGACAGCAAGCCCAAAAATAAACCCAATTATTTACATTCATTTAGACTTTTCTACAAAGGTTTCATAAACACACAATGAGGAAAGGACAAACTCTTCAATAAATGGTATTGGGAAAATTGGATAACCACATACAAAAGAATGAAATTGGATGCTTATGTCTCACCATACACAAAAATAAACTCAAAATGGGTTAACTATGTAAATGTAAGAATTGAAACTATTAGAAGAAAACAGAGGAGAATAGCTTCATGACGTTAGTCTAGACAATGATTTCTGGATATGATGCAGAAGTACAGGAAGCAAAAGCTAAAATACACAAATGAAATTAAATTACGTCAAACTAAAAAAAGTTTTTTTGTTTTGTTTTGTTTTGTTTTTTGTTTTTTTGATACAGTGTCTTGCTCTGTCACCCAGGCTGGAGTGCAGTAGCACAGTCTCGGCTCACTGCAACCTCCATGTCCAGGGTTCAAGCGATTCTCTTGCCTCAGCCTCTGAAGCATATGAGACTACAGGCGCCTGCCACCTTGCCTGGCTAATTTTTGTATTTTTAGTAGAGACAGGGTTTCACCATGTTGGCCAGGCTAGTCTTGAACCTCAGATGATCCGCCGGCCTCAGCCTCCCAAAGTGCTGGGATTACAGGTGTGAGCCGCTGTGTCCGGCCCAAACTAAAAAGCTTTTACACAGCCAAAGAAACATCAAAAGATTAAAGAGATATCAACAGAATTGGGAAATTATTTGCAAACCATGCATCTGATAAGGAGTTAATATGAAAAATATAAGGAACACAAACAATTAATAGAAAACAAACTGATTTAAAAATAAAGGACCAGAAGAGCCATTTTTCAGAAGAAGATATAGAAACAATATGTATATGAAAAATGATCAGCCTCTGTAATCACCAGGAAAATTGAAACCACAATGTGATATCACTTCACACCTTTTAGAATGGCTACTATCAAAAAGACAAAAGATAACAAATGTTGGAGAGGTTATGGATAAAATAAACTCTTATACACTGTTGGTAAAATGCAATTTAGCATGGTCATTATGGAAAACTATACGGAGACTCCTCAGGAAGTTAAAAATAGAGCTAAACATATGATCCAGCAATCCCACTATTAAGCAGGTATTAAAAAAATGGAAATCCGTGTTTCAAAGAGATATCTGAACTTCTATTTTCATTGCAGCATTATTCACAATAGCCAAGATCCAAAATCAATCTAAGTGTCTGTAGATGGACGAACAGATAAAGAAAATGTGGTTTATATACACAATGCAACATTATTCAGCTTTTAAAAGGAACTAAATCCTGTCATTTCTGACAGTATTGATGCACATGAAGGACATTATGTTAAGTGAAATAAGCCAGACCAGGCACCAAAAGACAAACACCACATGATCTCACTCGAATGTAGAATCTAAAAAAGTTAAACTTGTAAAAGCAGAAGGTAGAATGGTGGGTACCAGGGGAAGGTAGGGAGTTTGGGAGATGTAGGTAAAATTAAACAAAATTTCAATTAGATAAGAAGAATAAGTTAAAGAGATATATTGTGCAACAGGGTGACTTAAGTTAATAACAATGTATTGTATTCTTGACAATTATTTAAGAGAGTAAAATTTCAGTGTTCTAATCACAAAAAGATAAACATATGAGATAATCCGTATGCTGATTAGATGAATTCAGGCATTCCAGAATATATACATACTGCAAAACATTATGTTATACATGGAAAATATATATACTCTTCATTTGTCAAAAACATAAAGAACTTATAATTTTAAAAAAATGTGGTCTGAGATCCTCATTTTATAATCTATACATTCTCATGCCATCAATTATAAGTTTAAAATAATAAATAAATCACTCTCAAATTTATAGATTGGACCTAGATGTAGATCTCGCTATTGAAACCCATACATGTGATAGACAATAAGACATCTCTTAACTATATCCCACAACCTCATTCAACTCAACTTTTACAGATGAACTGCTCATTTATTCATTTCCAGCATTCATTCCCTTTTCCATTTACTGGTAAATGCCTATACTCCAACTACAAGAAAGCAGCAAATCCTGCTGATATTAAACCTCTTCAGCCTTCCTTATGTCTTATTTCCAGTCTCAATTCACATTGCATTGATTTTATTTGCTAAACATTTTCGGATTCTGACCACTTCCCTCAATTCTAATTGTTCATTACTTCTATCCAGGCCAACATCCTTTCTTTCTTAATAAATAAGTTGATAAGAACCTTGTAAACTAACTGATTTTCCTTTCTATTCTATTCTTCACAATGAAGAGTGTTCCAATATCTATATTTGACCATGAAACCTCTCAGCTCATTCTAATCTAGGCCTACTCATTCACCCTCATCTTCTGATACTGTTCTGACCTTGTGCCTTACATTCAAAACACTCTGCCCTTCATTTAATTTCTAGAAATCCTCTACATAGGGATCTCTGTATTTCTAGACCCCACCTTCTCATTCCTTCTTGTTTGTCTACTGCTGTCTGTGTATCCTTCAAGTCTCAGATTCGACAGCACTTTTTTCATGGAATCCTGTCTGATTTTCTGAGGAGAGACAGTGTCAGAGTCACATGCCCACAGGGCGTGTTGCTTCTCCTTAGGGTAGCATATCTTTTTCCCTTTATTTGTGATTCCCAGCCTACTTATCAGTATTCACTAATAGATTTTATGCTCTGTGAGGACAGGGACCATGATCTATGCCTGTGCTAATTTTGGCGTTCGAGGGATATTTATTAATTATATTCTAAATCACCAGTCAAGCGAATGTAGGAAGAAATGAAAAAAAAAAAATTAGGCGTGGCTCAACCCTTGTGGAATACTGTTTTCTATTAACAGCAAACCAGGTAAGTTCGATTACATTTAACAGACAAAAAGTGCACATTGGAAGTTTCAAGCAGAAGGAAGTCATATTCATTCTCCTATTCATTCAGGATTATTTAAGGAGCAGCAGCTCTTGAAACTGCTAGTATTGGGAGTACCATTTTGGAAACATGCTTACAGTCAAGAGGAAAAATTGGCATGCAAATAAGTATAATGAAACACCTTTTAAGAATTTAAATATTGAGCAGATGCTCAAGAAAAGCATAAGCAAAGTGTGTCTCAGGTAGACGATAGCTGTCCAGATGAGGGATGGCTTGGCACTGAGACCTGAAGAACTGGTAGGAATTTGCCCCTTGGACAACTGGGGGCTGGTCTCCTGTCAAGGAGCAGTGTGAGAAGAAGCAAAAAGCCTTGAGGGTGTCTGATGTAACCAGAAAGTTAGGAGAGCTTGGCTTTAGAAGGAATAGAAGTGTGCATCCGAGGCTGAAGTGGCAGTGATCAGAGACAGGGCAGGTATTTGAAGATATTTTCACAACCTCAGCATCACCCCACAACCTCAGCGGATATTTTCAGAAAATTAGAGTAGTGGCAGAGTTTGAGAGTCATGCCAACCTGAGATCACTCCTCTCAACTGACTTTTGACCTAAAGCATGCTCTGAAGGCATTCTCTCAGAATCCCCTTCAACTATAATATGGCAATAATAGCACAACTGTATTGCTTGGTTTAAAATATTAAATCAGAGAGACTGCATGAAATAGCTGTCATATGGTAAGTATTTTTTAAAGAAACCATTATTATATGTATTTTTTTGTTATTGTAATAATCACTGAATGAAAGCTGCAGTGATAGTAAAAATGGAGAGAATCAATTAGAGGAAAAAACTCACCAGCACCACAGTTTTGATTCCAGGCAGTGATGTAATGCTTAAACACTTTAAAGGATACTCTTCCTCAGAAGTTTTAGTTAACAATAGCTGACTAAAGTTGGTTGTTTATAATTATCAAACCACAACTTGTTTTTGACTACTGGCTTTCAATTTCTACTGTCTATTTTTTAATGCCTTGATTCAAATCCAATGACCTGTAACATCAGCCTGCTTGGCTGAAGAGGTAGCCATGTTTATGAATTTGACTAACTGATGCCTAGCCAAGTGGTTTATTAGTTTCATGAAGAAGACAAGTGTAGAAAACCACCAACCTCTATATTTTGGGAGCTTAAGTTAAACATTGTGAGGTGAGACATAAACCCCAGAGAGAATTATACTACAGGGAGAATCAAAGGAGAAAATAAACTCAACGAGAAGGAAGTAGGAGTGAAGTAAATATAGTAATTGTTTTATGAAGCTGAAATCATACTTTACAGGGATTAATGGAAAAAAATGGATACACGTATTTCAAAAGGTAGAAAAACTTGACTGAAAAATCATATTTTTAAAAACGCAATAGGGAGCAACCATATGTTCCTGAGCAAAAAGTATTACATTAATAGATCACTAGCAGGTAAGCAGAGACAGGTAACTAACTGACTGACTTTCCTAATAATACTAATCTGCAGAAAAACCTATTCCAGATCAGCTTTATAGGGATTATCTGCAGATATACAGAAATTAGTAAATGTCTGCAGGCTATTTACGATTGATCTATTCAGGGTAAGGAAATGGGTAGTCATCTAATTTTTTTTATGTGACTACACATTACTGCGATATAAGGTTTAGAATCCACTGATCTAGTCCCATTTATTTTTCAGTGAGGAGAATGAAGCCAAAGAAGCGATATGACCTGCTGGAATACTATCTGTCTAAATAGCTCATGACTCTATCCCTTAGGATTTTTCACCTTCTATGTGTAAGACAGGAGACCTGAAAGTTGTGTGCAGGAAGAATTGGAAGGTTAAGTCCTGGAGAGAGGGAGATCAATTAACAACAAAACAAAATAAAACAACTGTGATAGCAACCAATGAAATATTGCAGTAAAGTAGTCAGTACAAGGACTAAAGAGAAAGGGAGAAAAATGGAATAACTTTAAACAGACCAAGAATGTAATTCACAATAAGAGACGGCAAAGAGGGTGACGACAACTCAGAAGCTCTCATATCTGATTCTGGGAGAAAGGTTTATAATCTGGGCAATAATTTGGAAACAATAGAAAACAGAGAAAATTTCAGAGTGCATTTGGAAACTTCTAGAATTTTCTCACACAAATAATAACTTCCTCTGCTTTCTTCACTCTCCCTTTGATTACCAGAAGCTGAAAGCAGGGAATTAACTTCTTTCTAGCTAGAAGACATCTGGAGAACATATTCTCTTCTTCAGTGTCTAATACTAGCTCCCGTGATTCAAACTACACACAACCAGTAAGAAAAAAGATTCAGCATGCACTCTATTGGCCCATTTCCTGTTTTGTGTTCATTACACAGCAATAAATAAAGTATTTTCTAAGATCCCAGTCCCAAACTCCTATTCAGAAGAGGACTCACCTGCCATAGATAACAGCCTCCGTCCTTTCTTACAGCACTGAAAAAAGGCTCAGACTGAAAAATGAAAGTAAACTGTGTATGTACTTATTGCAAAGAATGGAAATATGTAATCACAGATTGAGAGACTGCTGCTTAGAAATTCTAGGCTCATTGTCAAGAAATTCCTTGTCATCAGCAAATTAGCATCCAAGTACTGGACTCTAGTTTCTTCCCGTGGGAAGAAACAAAGAATGGAAACGACCAACATTGTTATGTGCGTTGACACTTCAGCCTGTTTTTTTCCCTCCTTTTCCTTTTCCTGCTCTGTAGTCCCCACACCTTCTTCTATCCATCTGTCTCCTCTTTTTGCTCGCTCAGTTTTTGTTTCTCTAATCACATAAAAACACAAATTCTGAAGGAGTTTAATCTAACAAGCCTCCTTTTATTTCCTCGTAAGAATTAACCAGATAGTTTTTATTTCCTGTTTAAACTGTGTTATTGGATCCTGAAGGTGCCTTCGCTTTTCTGTCTCATTGTTGTCTTAACCTTTGGTGGAAATAGTGCTGAAGAAACCCTCTTCTCTACTCCATGGCATGCTTTCCTTTAGCTACCTAATATGGCCATAATATTTAATTTTTACCAAAAGTGAAAGTTTACCTCTGCTTTTTGATATTCCCTGAACAAAGGCTGATTGTAGAAGCAGTCTCAGGCTGTAGTACAATTAATGTGCGATTGTACAAAAGAGAGATGCCCAGAAGAATAGTTAGTAAAAGGAGAAAGTAAAAGACAGTGAGATGTTGAACTTTGAAAGTTTTCAAGAGGTCAGAAATTCATCTTACCTTTTTTGAGTTTAGGATTAGAAGAGGCTCATGATTACAACCCAACTGGTTGTTCTTCCAGTCCTTCAAAATCTTCACAGCACTGAGTGACTGATTTGACCCTAAACTCTTTTTCCTTGCACAATGCAGGTGATGCAGGTGCATAATTTTGCATTCAGTGCACTGTAGTGTTTCTTCATAGTTGTATGTTCTGTCTGCTAATACTTTTATGTTTGTTGACTGTCATACCTTCTCAAGGAGACTGTGAGCTATTAGGGATGAAAGCTTTAATCAAAATTTACTTTGTATTTCTCAATTCCCTTAGCTAAAGGTACAAATATGCAGATCTTGTTCATGGATTTTTCAATAATAAGCTCTGGGATTTGGGAAAAAAGATCCCCTTTGCACACCATGCTGTCACTGTCATAACTGCCTTTCTTCTCCCCATCTCTCCTGCTAAGTTCTAAATTCTTTGAAGTCGGGTACCTGCTGTAATTTATATCTGTGTTCCTAAAGGAGAAAGCCCAGAAAATGGTTTATTAAAGAAAAAAAATGGTGCTATTAGCCAGTTCAGGTCTTATGAATCAAGTCTAAAAACTAAATCCATAACCTTTTCTACATTCAGCTCCTGTTTTTTCAATGGGGTGAAAAACAACAACAAAAACATAGGACACCCTTTCGTTTTTATATCAGACTTAATGGAATGCTTAAGTAAATGTTTGTTTTTCTAACAGACATGACTCTAAAAACAGGTGCACAATGAGGGAATTCCTGACTTCCTATGAGAAAAAAATAAACATTTAAAAAATGGTCCCACTAAAAGATATGCAAGTTATAAAGTCACACCACCAGTGGTAATATACACACTCTGAAAAGGAAAGTGTCCATGCTGTGTGTAAATATTCCCCTGCTGAAATTAGAGAGAAATACCTAAAAGTGAGCATTCATAATCTTATGGTCACCTCAAAAATAATCAACTGACCCACAGAAAGAGGGCACTAAGAACAGAACTTTGAGAGAAGAGCAATGTACACTGCACTGATCAGAAGGAAAATATTCCTTCAGTATTAACTGTTTATTATATTACAGATAGAGTACCGCTATTCCAAAATGCTGAGAACAAAAAGTGTTTTGGATTTCAGAACTTTCTGAATTTTGGAATATCCACATTATAATTACCAGGTGATCATCCCAAATCCAAAAACCTGAAATCTGAAATTCTTCAATAAGCATTTTCTTTTTTTTAAAGAGGAAAATGGTTATTTATTGTTATTATTATTATTATTATTATTATTATTATTATACTTTAAGTTCTAGGGTACATGTGCACAACGTGCAGGCTTGATATATAGGTATATATGTGCCATGTTGGTTTGCTGCATCCATCAACTCTTCATTTACATTAGGTATTTCTCCTAATGCTATCCCTCCCCCAGCCCTCCACCTCCTGACAGGCCCCAGTGTGTGATGTTCCCTGCTCTGTGTGCAAGTGTTCTCATTGTTCGGTTGCCACCTATAAGTGAGAACATACGGTGTTTGGTTTTCTGTCCTTGTGATAGTTTGCTCAGAATGATGGTTTCCAGCTTAATCCATGTCCCTGCAAAGGCCACGAACCCATCATTTTTTATGGCTGCATAGTATTCCATGGTGTATATGTGCCACATTTTCTTAATCCCGTCTATCATTGATGGACATTTGGGTTGGTTCCAAGTCTTTGCTATTGTGAATAGTGCCACAATAAACATATGTGTGCATGTGTCTTTACAGTAACATGGACATAATCCTTTGGGTATACACCTGGTAAGGGGATTGCTGAGTCAAATGGTATTTCTAGTTCTAGATCCTTGAGGAATCGCCACACTGTCTTCCACAATGGTTGAACTAATTTACACTCCCACCAACAGTGTAAAAGTGTTCCTATTTCTCCACATACTCTCCAGCATCTGTTGTTTCCTGACGTTTTAATGATCACCATTCTAATTGGTGTGAGATGGTATCTCAAAGGGGTTTTGATTTGCATTTCTCTGATGATCAGTGATGATAAGCATTTTATGTTGTGTCTGTTGGCTGCAATAAACGGCTTCTTTTGAGAAGTGTCTGCTCATATCTTTAGCCCACTTTTTGATGGGTTTTTTTTTTTCCTTGTTAATTTGTTTGAGTTCTTTGTAGATTCTGGATATTAGCCCTTTGTCAGATGGGTAGATTGCAAAAATTTTCTCCCATTCTATAGGTTGCCTGTTTACTCTGATGGTAGTTTATTTTGCCATGCAGAAGCTCTTTAGTTTAATTAGATCCCATTTGTCTATTTTGGCTTTCATTGCTATTGCTTTTGGTGTTTTAGTCATGAAGTCCTTGCCCTTGACTATGTCCTGAATGGTATTGCCTAGGTTTTCTTCTAGGGTTTTAATGGTTTTAGGACTAACATTAAATCTTTAATCCATCTTGAATTAATTTTTGTATAAGGTGTAAGGAAGAGATCCAGTTTCAGTTTTCTACATATGGCTAGCCAGTTTTCCCAGCACCATTTATTAAATAGGGAATCCTTTCCCCATTTCTTGTTTCTGTCAGGTTTGTCAAAGATCAGATGGTTATAGATGTGTGGTATTATTTCTGAGGGCTCTGTTCTGTTCCATCGGTGTATATATCTGTTTTGATACCAGAACCGTGCTGTTTTGGTTACTGTAGGCTTGTAGGGTAGTTTGAAATCAGGTAGCGTGATGCCTCCAGCTTTGTTCTTTTTGCTTAGGATTGTCTTGGCAATGTGGAATCTTTTTTAGTTCCATATGAACTTTAAAGTAGTTTTTTCCAATTCCGTGAAGAAAGTCATTGGTAGTTTAATGGGGATTGCATTGAATCTATAAATTATCTTGGGCAGTATGGCCATTTTCATGATATGGATTCTTCCTATCCATGAGCATGGAATGTTCTTCCATTTGTTTGTGTCCTCTTTTATTTCATTGAGCAGCTCCTTCACTTGAAGGAAGGTCCTTCACTTCCCTTGTAAGTTGGATCCCTAGGTATTTTATTCTCTTTGTAGCAATTGTGAATGGGAGTTCACTCATGATTTGGCTCTCTGTTTGTCTGTTATTGGTGTATAGGAATGCTTGTGATTTTTGCACATTGATTTTGTATCCTGAGACTTCGCTGAAGTTGCTTATCAGCTTAAGGAGATTTTGGGCTGAGATGATGAGGTTTCTAAATATACAATCATGTCATCTGAAAACAGAGACAATTTGACTTCCTCTTTTCCTAATTGAATACCTTTATTTCTTTCTCTTGCCTGATTGCCCTGGCCAGAACTTCCAACACTATGTTGAACAGTAGTGGTGAGAGAGAGCATCCCTGTCTTGTGCCAGTTTTCAAAGGGAATGCTTCCAGTTTTTGCCCATTCAGTATGATATTGGCTGTGGCTTTGTCATAAATAGCTCTTATTATTTTGAGATGTGTTCTATCAATACCTAGTTTATTCAGAGTTTTTAGCATGAAGGGGTGTTGAATTTTGTTGAAGGCCTTTTCTACATCTATTGAGATAATCATGTGGTTTCTGTCAGTAGTTCTGTTTATGTGATGGATTACATTTATTGATTTGCATGTGTTGAACTAGCCTTGCATCCCAGGGATGAAGCCGATTGAACATAGTGGATAAGCTTTTTGACATGCTGCTGGATTCGTTTTGCCAGTATTTTACTGAGGATTTTCACTTCGATGTACATCAGGGATATTGGTCTAAAATTATCTTTTTTTGTTGTGTCTCTCCCAGGCTTTGGTA
The DNA here is from genome assembly GCF_029289425.2 of Pan paniscus. Classification (NCBI taxonomy): domain Eukaryota; kingdom Metazoa; phylum Chordata; class Mammalia; order Primates; family Hominidae; genus Pan; species Pan paniscus. The sequence goes on from NC_073258.2 coordinate 105,716,633, forward strand.
TTAGGATGATGCTGGCCTCATAAAATGAGGTAGGGAGGATTCCCCCTTTTTCTATTGATTGGAAATTTTCAGAAGGAATAGTACCAGCTCCTCTTTGTACCTCTGGTAGAATTCGGCTGTGAATCCATCTGGTCCTGGACTTTTTTTGGTTGGTAGGCTATTAATTATTGCCTCAATTTCAGAACCTGTTATTGGTCTATTCAGAGATTCAACTTCTTCCTGGTTTGGTCTTGGGAGGGTGTATGTGTCCAGGAATTTATCCATTTCTTCTAGATTTTCTAGTTTATTTGCATAGAGGTGTTTATAGTATTCTCTGATGGTAGTTTGTATTTCTGTGGGATCGGTGGTGATATCCCCTTTATCATTTTTTATTGCGTCTATTTGATTATTCTCTCCTTTTTTCTTTATTAGTCTTGCTAGTGGTCTATCAATTTGGTTGATCTTTTCAAAAAACCAGATCCTGGATTCATTGATTTTTTGAAGGTTTTTTTTCTGTCTCTATCTCTTTCAGTTCTGCTCTGATCTTAGTTATTTCTTGCCTTCTGCTAGCTTTTGAATTTGTTGCTTCTCTAGTTCTTTTAATTGTGATGTTAGGGTGTTGATTTTTGATCTTTCCTGTTTTCTCTGTGGGCATTTAGTGCTATAAATTTCTCTCTATACACTGCTTTAAATGTGTCCCAGAGATTCTGGTACATTGTGTCTTTGTTCTTATTGGTTTCAAAGAGTGTCTTTATTTCTGCCTTCATTTAGTTATTTACCCAGTAGTCATTCAGGAGCAGGTTTTCAGTTTTTATGTGGTTGTGCAGTTTTGAGTGAACTTCTTAATCCCAAGATCTATTTTGATTGCACTGTGGTCTGAGAGACAGTTTATTGCAATTTCTGTTCTTTTACATTTGCTGAGGAGTGCTTTACTTCCAATTATGTGGTCAATTTTAGAATAAGTGTGATGTAGTACTGAGAAGAATGTATATTCTGTTGATTTGGGGTGGAGAGTTCCATAGATGTCTATTAGGTCCACTTGGTATAGAGCTGAGTTCAAGTCCTGGATATCCTTGTTAACCTTCTGTCTTGTTGATCTGTCTAATATTGACAGTGGGGTGTTAAAGTCTCCCATTATTATTGTGTGGGAGTCTAAGTCTCTTTGTAGGTCTCTAAGGACTTGCTTTTTGAATCTGGGTGCTCCTGTATTGGGTGCATATATATTTACAGTAGCTAACTCTTCTTGTTGAATTGATCCCTTTACCATTATGTAATGGCCTTCTTTGTCTCTTTTGATCTTTGTTTGTTTAAAGTCTGTTTTATCAGAGACTAGGATTGCAAACCCTGCTTTTTTTTTTTTTTTTTGGCTTTCCATTTGCTTGGTAGATCTTCTTCCATTCCTTTATTTTGAGACTATGTGTGTCTCTGCACATGAGATGGGTCTCCTGAATACAGCACACTGATGGGTCTTGACTCTTTATCCAATTTGCCAGTCTGTGTCTTTTAACCGGGCCATTCAGCCCATTTACATTTAAGGTTAATATCGTTATGTGTGAATTTGATCCTGTCATTATGATGTTAGCTGGCTATTTTGCCCATTAATTGATGCAGTTTCTTCATAGTATCAATGGTCTTTACAATTTGGCATGTTTTTGCAGTAGCTGATACTGATTGTTTCTTTCCATGTTTAGTGCTTCCTTTAGGAGCTCTTGTAAGGCAGACCTGGTGGTGACAAAATCTCTCAGCATTTGCTTATCTGTAAAGGATTTTATTGCTCCTTCACTTATAAAGCTTAGTTTAGCTGGATATGAAATTCTGGGATGAAAATTCTTTTCTTTAAGAATGTGGAATATTGGCCCCTACTCTCTTCTGGCTTGTAGGGTTTCTGCCAAGAAGTACACTGTTAGTCTGATGGGCTTCCCTTTGTGGGTAACTTGACCTTTCTCTCTGGCTGCCCTTAACATTTTTTCCTCCATTTCCACATTGGTGAATCTGACAGTTATGTGTCTTGGGGTTGCTCTTCTCAAGGAGTATCTTTGTGGCATTCTCTACATTTCCTGAATTTGAATGCAGGCCAACATTCAAAACCCTGATCTCCCTGAGCCTGAGCCCCTAGGGGGAAGACTGGCTGCAGTCTCCATGGACCAGCAGACTTAGCCTTTTTTACTGGTAGTTCTGAGGAATCCAGGCAGCCCAGATGAGTCGGTTCCCCCCAGCAAAGCAGACTCCCTCCACCAAAAGACAGTCAAAGTGCTTTGTTAAATGGGTCCTGTTCCCTGTGCTACCCAACAGGGTGAGACTCTCCATCAGGGTGAGACTCTCCAACACTTTATACAGGAGCAATCCTACGGTTATCAGGTTGTTGCCCCTCAAGGTCAGAAGATCCCAGAAGAAGGAACAGGCACCCATCTTTGCTGTTCTCCAGCCTCCTTGAGTGACATCATCAGGTGTGGGGACAAACTAGATGAATAGGTCCCAAACCCCCAGCAAATCACAGCAGCCCTACAGAAGAAGGACCTGACCATTGAAAGAAAAACAAACAAATAGCAGAAAGCAACAACAACAGCATCAACAAGAAAAACAGAAGTCTCCACAAAAACCATATCCAAGGGTCAGCAGCCTCAAAGACTGAAACTAGATAAACTCATGAAGATGAGAAATAATCAATGAAAAAATGCTGAAAACACAAAAGGTCAAAGTGCCTCTTCTCCTCCAAATGATTGTAGTGCCTCTCCAGCAAGGGCACAGAACTGGATGGAAGATAAGATGGTCAAATTGACAGCAGTAAGCTTCAGAAGATAGGTAACATAAAACTCTGCCGAGGTAAATGAACATGTTCTAACCCAATGCAAAGAAGCTAAGAATCTTGATAAAAGGTTAGAGGAGCTGCTAACTAGAATAACCAGTTTAGAGAGGAACATAAATGACCTGATGGAGCTGAAAAACAGCACGAAAACTTCGTGAACAATACACAAGTATCAATAGCTGAATTGACCTAGAAGAAGAAAGGTTATCAGAGTTTGAAAACTACCTTGCTGAAATAAGGCATCCAGACAATATTAGAGGAAAAAAAAATGAAAAGGAATGAACAAAGCCTCCAAGAAATATGGGACCAAGTAAAAAGACCAAGCCCATGATTGAGTGGAGTACCTGAAGGAGACGAGAAGAATGGAAACATGCTAGAAAATACACTTCAGGATATTATCCAGGAGAACTTCCCTAATCTAACAAGACAGGCCAGCACACAAATTCAGGAAATACAGGGAACACCATTAAGATACTCCATGAGAAGATCAACCCCAAGACACATAATCATCAGATTCTCCAAGGTCGAAATGAAAGAAAAAATGTTAAGGGCAGCTAGAGAAAAAGGCCAGCCAACCTACCAAGGGAAGCCCATCAGACTAACAGCAGACCTCTCAGCAGAAACTCTACCAGCCAGAAGAGATTAGAGGCAAATATTCAATATTCTTAAAGAAAAGAATCTTCAACCCAGAATTTCTTATCTAGCCAAACTAAGCTTCATAATCCTTTCCAGACAAGAAAATGCTGAGGGATTTCTTCACCACCAGGCCTGCCTTAAGACAGCTTATGAAGGAAGCACTAAATATGGAAAGTAAAAACCAGTACCAGTCACTGCAAAAAGCACAGCAAATTATAAAGAACAATGACACTATGAAGAAAGTGCACCAACTAGTTTGCAAAACAGCCAGATAGCATCATGATGACAGGATCAAATTCACACATAACAATAATAACCTTAAATGTAAATGGGCTAAATGCCCCAATTAAAAGACACCGAATGGCAAATTGGATAAAGGGTCAAGACCCATTGGTGTGCTGTATTCAGGAGACCCATCTCACATGCAAAGATACACATAGGCTCAGAATAAAGGGATGGAAGAAAATTTATCAAGCAAATGGAAAGCAAAAAACAAACAAACAAAAAACAAAAAGCAGGGGTTGCAATGCTAGTCTCTGATAAAACAGACTTTAAACCAACAAAGATCAAAAGAGACAAAGAAGGACATTACACAGTAGTAAATGGATCAATTCAACAAGAAGAGCTAACTATCCTAAATATGTATGCACCCAATACAGGAGCACCCAGATTCATAAAACAAGTTCTTAAAGACCTACAAAGAGACTTAGACTCCCACACAGTAATAGTGGGAGATTTTAACACTCCATTGTCAATATTAGACAAATCAACAAGATAGAAAATCAACAAGGATATTCAGGACTTGAACTCAGCTCTGGATTAAATGGACCTAATAGACATCTGTAGAACCCTTCACCCCAAATCCACAGAATATACATTATTTTCAGCACCACATGGCATTTATTCTAAAATCAACCATATAATTGGAAGTAAAATACTCCTCAGCAAATGCAAAAGAGTGGAAATCTAACAAACAGTCTCTCAGACCACAGTGCAATCAAATTAGAACTCAGGATTAAGACATTCACTCTAAACCACACAATTTCATGGAAACTGAACAACCTGCTCCTGAATGGCTCCTAGGTAAATAATGAAATTAGGGGAGAAATCAAGAAGTCCTTTGAAACTAATGAGGACAAAGAGACAGCATATCAGAATCTCTGGGAAACAGCTAAAGCAGTGTTAACAGGAAAATTTGTAGCACTAAATATCCATGTCAGAATTCTAGAAAGATCTGAAAATGACTGCATAATAGCACAATTAAAAGAGCTAGAGAGGTGAGAGCAAACTAATCCAAAAGTTAGCAGAAGACTAGAAATAACTAAGACCAGAGCAGAATTGAAGGAGATAGAGACATGAAAAATCTTCCCCAAAGTCAATGAATCCAGGAGCTAGTTCTTTTGAAAAAAATAACAAAATAGACCACTAGCTGGAAGAATAAAGAAGAAAATAGAGAAGAATCAAATAGACACAATAAAACATGTTAAAAGGGATATCACCACTGACCCCACAGACATACAAAGTACCATCAGAGAATACTATAAACACCTCTATGCAAATAAACTAGAATCAAGAAGAAATGAATAAATTTCTGGACTCATACACTCTCACAAGACTAAACCAGAAAGAAGTCGAATTCCAGAATAGACCAATAACAAGTTCTGAAATTGAGGCAGTAATCAATAGCCTACCAACCAAAAAAAAAGCCCAGGACCAGACGGATTCACAACCTAATTCTACCAGAGGTACAAAGAAAAGCTGGTAACATTCCTTCCAAAACTATTGCAAAAAGAGGGACTCTTCCCTAACTCACTTTATAAAGCCAGTATCATCCTGATACCAAAACCTGACAGAGACACAACAAAAAAAGAAAACTTCAGGCTAATATCCCTGATGAACATCAATGCAAAAATTCTCAATAAAATACTGGTAAGCCAAATCAAGTAGCATATCAAAAAATTTATCCACCATATCAAGTCAACTTCATCCTTGAGATGCAAAGCTTGTTCAACCTATGTGAATCAATAAATTAAATCCATCACATAAACAGAAACAAAGACAAAAACACATGATTATCTCAATAGATGCAGAAATAGCCTTCAACAAAATTCAACATCCCTTTATTTTAAAAACTGTCAATAAAGTAGGTATTGATGGAACATATCTCAAAATAATAAGAGCTATTCATGACTAACCCACAGCCAGTATCATATTAAATGGGCAAAAGCTGGAAGAATTACCACTGAAAACTGGTACAAGGAAAGGATGCCCTCTCTCACCACTCCAATTCAACATAGTATTGGAAGTTCTGGCAAGTGCAATCAGGCAAGAGAAAAAAATAAAGATATTCAAATAGGGAGACAGAAAGTCAAATTATCTCTGTTTGCAAATCACATGATTCTATATTTAGAAAAACGCATCATCTCAGCCCCAAAACTCCTTAAGCTGAGAAGCAACTTCAACAAAGTCTCAGGATACAAAAACCAATGTGGAAAAATCATAAACATTCCTTTACACCAACAATATACAAGCAGAGAGCAAAATTGTGAATGAACTCCCATTCACAACTGCTACAAAAAGAATAAAATACCTAGGAATAAAGCTAACTAGGGATGTTCAGGACCTCTTCAAGGAGAACTACAAACCCCTGCTCAAGAAAATCAGAGAAGACAGAAACAAATGGAAAAACATTTCATCCTCATGGATAGGAAGAATCACTATTGTGAAAATTGCCATACTACCCAAAGTAATTTATAGATTCAGTGCAATTTCCATCAAACTACCATTGACATTCTTCACAGAATTAGAAAAATACTACTTTAATTTCATATGGAATCAAAGAAGACCCATATAGCCAAGACAATCCTAAGCAAAAAGAACAAAGCTGGAGGCATCATGCTACCTGAATTCAAACTATCCTATAAGACTACAGTAACCAAAACAGCATGGTACTCATACCATAAAAGATTTATAGACCACTGCAACAGAACAGAGACCTCAGAAATAACACCACACATCTACAATCATCTGATCTTCTACAAACCTCATAAAAACAAGGAATGTGGAAAAGATCTCCTGTTCAGTAAATGGTTCTGGGAAAACTGGCTAGCCATATGCAGAAAACTGAAACTGGACCTGTCCCTTACCCTTTATACAAAAATTAACTCAATATGGATTAAAGGCTTAAATGTAATACCCAAAACCATAAAGACCTTAGAAGAAAACCTAGGCAATATCATTCAGGACATAGACACGGGCAAAGACTTCATGCTGCAAATGCCAAAAAAACAATTGCAACGAAAGCCAAAATTGACAAATGGGATCTAATTACACTAAAGAGCTTCTGCACAGCAACAGAAACTATCAACAGAGTGAACAGGCAAACTACAGAACTGGAGAAAATTTTTGCAATCTACCCACCTGAGAAAGGTCTAATATCCAGAATTTACAAGGAACTTACACAAATTTACAAGGAAAAAACCAAACAACCCCATCAAAAAGTGAGCAAAAAATATAAACAGACACTTCTCAAAAGAAGACATTTATGCAGCCAACAAGCATGAAAAAAACCTCAACATCACTGATCATTAGAGAAATACAAATCAAAACCACAATGAGATACAATCTCATGCCAGTCAGAAAGGCGATTATTAAAAAGTCAAGAAACAATAGATGCTGGTGAGGCTGTGGAGAAATAGGAACGCTTTTCCAGTGGGAATGTAAATTAGTTCAACCATTGTGGAGGACAGTATGGCAATTCCTCAAGGATCTGGAGGCAGAAATACCATTTGACCAGGCAATCCCATTACTGGGTATATACCCAAATGAATATAAATCAATCTACTATAAAGACATATGCACACGTATGTTTATTGCAGCACTATTTATGATAGCAAAGTCATGGAACCAACCCAAAATTCTCAGCAATGATAGACTGGATAAAGAAAATGTGGTACACATACACCGTGGAATACTATGCAGCCATAAAAAGGAATGAGATCATGCCCTTTACATGGATGAAGCTGAAAATCATTATCCTCAGCAAACTAAAACAAGAACAGAAAACCAAACACTGCATGTTCTCAATCAAAAGTGGAAGTTGAACAATGAGAACACATGGACACAGGGAGGGGAACAACACACACCAGGGCCTTTTGGGGCATGAAGGGGAAAGGGAGGGAACATAGAAGACAAGTCAATATGTGCAGCAAACCACTATGGTACATGTATACCTATGTAACAAAACTGCATGTACTGTACATGTACCCGAGAACTTAAAGTAAAATTTTAAAACAGCCCTCTGGCCGGGCGCGGTGGCGCACTCCTGTAATCCCAGCACTTTGGGAGGCCGAGGCTGGTGGATCACGAGGTCAGGAGATCGAGACCATCTTGGCTAACACGGTGAAACCCCGTCTCTACTAAAAATACAAAAAATTAGCCAGGCGCGGTGGCGGATGCCTGTAGTCCCAGCTACTCGAGAGGCTGAGGCAGGAGAATGGAGTGAACCCGGGAGGTGGAGCTTGCAGTGAGCCGAGATAGCGCCACTGCAGTCCGACCTGGGCGAAAGAGCGAGACTCCGTCTCAAAAAAAAGAAAAAAAGAGCCCTCTATGACAAACTCATAACCAAATTCATAGCCAATCATAGTGAATGGGGAAAAGGTGGAAGCATTCCGTCTGAAAACCAGCACAAGACAAGGATGCCTTCTCTCACTACAACTATTCCACATAGAACTGGAAGTCCTAGCCAGAGTGATCAGGCAACAGAAGGAAATAAAAGGCATCCAAATAGGAAAAGAAGAAGTCAAACTATCCTCCAGTATACAAAATTTGGTAGCATGCATGTAATGTATCTTTATAATAGAATGATTTATATTCCTTTGGGTATATATACCCAGTAATCATCCATACTATTCTTTACATGTGGTATTTTCATCTGGTTCTGATATCAAGATAATATTAGTCTCATAAAGTAAATTGAGAAGTGTTTTCTCCTCTTATAATTTTTGTGAAAATAAAAGTCAAAACAATGAATGGTGGCAAGGCTGTGAAGAAAAAGGAATGCTGTCCAGCACGATGGCTCATGCCTGTAATCCCAGCACTTTGAGAGGCTGAGGCAGGTGGATCACTTGAGGTCAGGAGTGCAAGACCAGCCTGGCCAACATGGTGAAACCCCATCTCTACTAAAAATACAAAATTTAGCCGGGTGTGGTGACACATGCCTGTAGACCCAGCTACCCAGGAGGCTGAGGCAGGATAATCACTTGAACCTGGGAGATGGAGGTTGCAGTGAGCCGAGATTGCGCCACTGCATTCCAGCCTGTGTGAGAGAGTAAGACTCCATCTCAAAAATAAATAAATAAATAAATAAATAAATAAATAAATAAGGAATGCCTATACATTGTTGGTGGGAACATAAATTAGTTCAGCCAATGTGGAAAGTAGTTTGGAGATTTTTATATCCAAAGAAATATAAATCATTCTATTATAAAGATACATGCAAGCATATGTTCATTGCAGCACTATTCACACCAGCAAAGACACGGAATCAACCCAAATGCCCATCAATAATAGAATGGATAAAGAAAAGGTGGTACATATACACCATGGAATACTTTCAGCCCTAAACAGGAATGAGATCATGTTCTTTGCAGGGACATGGACATGGGTGGAGCTGGAAGTCATTATGCTCAGCAAACTAATGCAGGAACAACCAACCAAAAACGGTATGTTCTCACTTGTAAGTGGGATCTGAACAATAAGAACACATGGACAACAGGGAGGGAAACAAGACACATTGGGGCTTGTGAGGGGCCCAGGGGAAGGGATAGCATCAGGAAGAATAGCTAGTGGATTCTGGGCTTAATACCTATGTGATGGGTTGATCTCAGCAGGAAACCACCATTTCCTTTGTAACAAATGTGAACATCCTGCACATGTACCCCAGAACTTAAAATAGCTTGAAAAAAAAAAAAAAGAACTTAAAACAGAACTGCCAGGGAAGCCAAAAATACTTCCAAACTCACTCTACAAGTACAGCATTACTCTGATACCAAAACCAAACCAAGATACATTAAAAAAAAGAAAGAAAACTATTGGCCAATATGATTGATGAATATTGATGCAAATACTAGCAAACAAAATTCAACAACACATTAAAAAATTGTTCATCATGACCAAGTCAGATTTATCCTAGGGATGCAAAAATGCTTCAACATATGCAAATCAATGTAATGTAACACACTGTATCAACAGAAGAAAGAACGAAAAACATATAATCATTTCAGCTGATTCTGAAAAATCAATTGACAAGATTAAAAATGCCGTCATCATGAAAATTCTCAAAAAAAACAGGTAAAGAAGAAACACTTCAGCATAATAAAAACCATATACAACAGACCCACACATATATTATACTGAGTCTGGAAAAACTGAAAACCTCTCCTCTAAGATCAGAAACATGGCAAGGATGCCCACTTTCAACACTGTTATTCAACATAGCGTTGGAAGTTCTAGGAAGAGCAATTAGACAAGATAAAGAAATAAAGGGCATCCAGATGGGAGAGGAAAAACTCAAATTATCCTTGTTTGCATATTATGTGTTCTTATATTTGGAAAAACCTGAAGACTCCACCAAAAAACTATAATAGCTGATAGACAAATTCAGTAAGATTGCAGGATACAAAAATCAATCTACAAAAATTGGTAGCATTTCTATCTGCCAATGGTAAACAATATGAAAAAGAAATTTAAAAATTTCATTTACAATATCTACAAATAAAACTAAATACCTAGGAATTACGTTAACCAAAGAAGTAGAAGACCCTCACAATGAAAACTATAAAACATCAATGCAATAAATTAAAGAGGATGTGAAAAAAATGTAAAAATTCCTTGTTCGTGGGTTGGAAGAATCAATATTTTTAATATGTTCGTACTACCCAAAGCAATCTCCAGATTCAATGCAGTCCTTATCAAGATACCGTTGACATTCTTCACAGAATCAAAAAAAAATTCTAAAACGTGTATGAAACCACAAAAGACCTGAAATAGCCAAAGCTATCTTGAGCAAAAATAACAAAACTGTAGGAATCACAATACCTGACTTTAAATTACACTGTAGTTATCAAAATGTCATAGTACTGGCATAAAAACAGACATGTAAATAAATGGAACAGATTACGAAACTCAGAGATAAATTCGTACATCCACAGTGAACTCATTTTTGACAATGGTGCCAAGAATATTCATACGTTGGTGAGAGGACAGTCTCCTCAATAAATGGTGCTGAAAAATGAAACTAGATATCCATGTGAAAAAGAATGAACCTAGACCCCCAACTCTTGCCATATACAAAAATCAAATCAAAATGAATCAGAGACTTAAACACCTCAAACTATGGAACTATAACAAAAAATGGAGAAACTCCCCAGTCCTTTGGACTGGGCAAAGATTTTTTGAGTAACACTACGGAAGCATGGACAACCAAAGCAAAAATGGACAAATGGAATTATATCAAGTTAAATACCTTCTGCACAGCAAAGGAAACAATCAACAATGTAAAGACAAAACCCACAGAATGGGCAAAAAATTTGCAAACTATTCATCTGACAAGGGATTAAAAACCAGAATATATAAGGAGCTAAAACAACTCTATAGGAGAAAATTTTAATAATCTGATTTTAAAATGGGCAAAAGTTCTGAATAGCCATTTCTCAAAAGAAGACATACAAATGGCAAACAGGTATATGAAAAGGCGCACAACATTAGAGAAATGCAAATCAAAACTACAATAAGGTATTATCTCATGCTAGCTAAAATGGCTTTTATCTGATAGGGAATAACAAGTGCTAGCGAGGATGTGGAAAAAGGGAACCCTCATACACTGTTGGGGATAATGTAAGTTAGTACAACCACTATAAAGAACAGTTTAGAGGTTCTTTAGAAAACTAAAAATAAGCTGCCATATGATCTAGCAATTCCACTGCTGGGCATACACTCAAAAGAAAGGAAATCAGTATATCAAAGAGATATCTGCATTCCTGTGAATATTGCAGCACTATTCACAATAGCCAAGATTTGGAAGCCAACTAAGTGTTCATGAACAGATAAATGGATAAAGAAAATATGGTACTTATTCATAGTGGAATACTATTCAGCCATAAAAAAGAATGAGATTCAGTCATTGGCAACAACATGGATAGAACTAGAAGTCATTAGGTTAAGTAAAATATGTGAGGCACCGAAGGACTAAGATCACATGTTCTCACTTATTTGTAGGAACTGAAAATTAAAATAATTGAACTCAGTGAAATATAGAGAAGAAGAATGGTTACCAGAGGCTAGGAAGCATACTGTGGGGTGCAGGGAAATTGGGGAGGATTATTTCCCCCAAAAAGTGTTAAAAAGAAGGATTAAGACCTAGTATTTTCTAGCAAAACAGGGTTACTAAAGTCAATAATAATTTAATTGTACATTTAAAAATAACTAAAAGAGCATAACTGAATTATTTGTAATACAAAAGAGAAATACTTGAGGTATGGATGCCTCACTTTTCACAATGTAATTATTATGTATTGCATGCCTGTATCAAAATATCTCATGTAACCCATAAATATGTTATGTGTATACACATAAATATATACCTAAAATTGAAAATTAAAGAAAGAGAGAAAAAACAAACTGGACTATCATTTAATCTAGGAATCCTCTTATGGAGCATATATCCAAAAGAAAATAACTCATTCTTTCAAAAAGACACATGCACTCATATATTCATCACAGCACTATTCATAATAGCAAAGACAATGAATCAATCTAGGTGTCATTAAGGGTGGATTGGATAAGAAAATGTGGTGCATATACGACATGGAATACTACACAGTTATAAAAAAACGAAATCGTATCCTTTGGAGTGGCATGAATGCTTCTGGAGGACATTATCCTAAGCAAATTTACTCAGAAACAGAAAACCAAATACTGTGTATTCTCATTTATAAGTGGGAGCTAAACGCTAGGTACACGAGGATAGAAAGATGGGAAACAATGGACACTGGGGTCTGCTAGAGGAAGGAAGGAGATAGAAAGACAAGGGTTGAAAAACTACCTATTGTGTACTATGCTCACGACTTGGATGACAGGACCAACTGTCACCAAAACCCCAGCATCATGCAATATTCTTAGGTCACAAAAGTGCGCATGTACCTCTTAATGTAACTTTTCAATTTAAAAATGTGGGAGGTAATGGGAAAAAATTTAGGTTTGGGAGAATTTTGGATTTTGAATTTTTGGATGAGGAATAACCACATTTAGGGCTAGATACCTTGACCAGAATGGAGTTTCAGTACTCTTCTCCAACCTCTTCAACCCCGCAACACACATACACATCGGCCCACAGGCATTCATACAGCCTACTTCTTTTAATGTCCTAGGAAGAGATAAAAACATCTTGTCAATGTCACTCAGTGATGAGCATCTGTGCCCTATAATCTGGAAGCTCAAATGAAAATCAGACCTAAAAAGAGAAAGTCTGTAGACCTTTGCTCTGATGTAGAATCTTTAGCCAGAAAAACTGCGACAAATACAGCAAAATGAATAACAAAAATAAAAAAGTACTTGCACCTGCAACAAGCATAGCAACATGCATATCTAAGCATTGAATGACCCCCCCCCCCCAGGGTTTTTAAAATCTGCTCTGGATCTGATAGCCATGAAGGATACAGGTAAATTCGAGTCCATTCATTCCATCTGTTCAGGGCAGGCCAGATCTGCTTTCTATGTTTCCAACTGCAATAGTCTAGCATCCAGGGTAGTCAAGTGGTAGAAGCATCTTTAGCCCACCTTTCAGAAAATATCCTCCTTTTCACTGGATAAGGGATATTCTTGCCAATGTTTGATAAGTGTCAGAGTAAAAAGCCACTTGTGAAATGTTGGCAAGAAACATCTGTGAATAAACCACCTCACAAATCCCAAGACTGGCTCTTGCCTGAAGAAAAAGAAGAAATATTGTTTTTTTTCTAAGTCAGCTAAGACATGCAATGGAATTCACTTTGTTTTCTATACACTGGATTATATTTCTAGTGAATATATTCAAAATTCAGTGAGTATATTGTTACTGATATTTGACAAGTGTGCTGTATGTGGTGCAGATATTAGAGTAGCATATTCCCTGAGTTCAAGAAGTCATCAATTTAGTAGAGAGTAAGAGAAAGGTAAAATGGGGCAGAGGAAAGTGACTGGTCCATGGAAAAGACATACTTATATGTGCATTTCAAGAGTGATATTTACTAACTGATTTAAGTTAATCATGAGCTCTGAAATGCAATTGCCTCATCTATAAAGGGGAGGATAATAATTCATACACAAAAGATATCTGAAGCATCACAAGTGTATGGAATAATATAGGATATGTAATACTCAATCTCTACAGTATAATTCTATTAATAGCTTCTCAATTTATCAACTTCAAAAATAATTTTAATTAGAATTAAACAATATTCACCAAAAATATTCACACAAAATTTTAACTAAATACAAAAATGGTACAACAGAACAAAAGTGAAAATCTAGAAAGGGTTGATTAGGGAAGAAATACATAATATTGGAGGGAAAAAGTTCTTATGGACAACAGAAATATTGAAGAAGAATTAATTTATTACATAGTTGACACAGAAGTAATGAAGACATATAAATATTATACAAAGGAAGGTGTGAGGGAAAAATAATGGCAATAGCTCTGTTTATAACCATGGACACTTTCTTTAATCCAATCTTTTAGTCAATGGTAATGGTAATAAAATATATTGAATAATAAATTAAAATTCTATATAGAACCATGTCTATCACAATTAAAGGAAGGTTTTTAACTAAGTCTTGTTCCAGTTAAATAAAGTAGGTAAGAGATGAGATGGAGACAGGTGTCTCTGCAAATATTTTGTGAAATTCAGGAAGTAGATGGTTATTTTTCTTCAGGAGAGCACCATGATGTGGTTGGAATTTACACAGTGGAATGTGGAGCTAGGTGTAATATTGGAGTTATAGATAACTAAATTGGAGTTTCTGATAGTCATCTGGAAAGAAGGAGTAAAAAGTAGTGAAAGAAAAGAAAGAGACAGAAACCAGCAAGACTGATGTTGAGAAAACAGTGGACCAACAAAGGGCTGCAAAGACAGAGGCAAACGTCATGCGGAAGGCTGGGATCAAATGATTTTAAAGAACAATTCCATCTAATATTAAAGTCTGCTAATTACACTGAAGCTAGAAATGTTTGGGTCTTTTGTGTGGTATCATCGTTTTTGATCACGGAAAAAGTTAATTCTACCTTAGGATATGGTCAGCACAATGTGGAACCAGTCTGTCTCCTGAGGGAGGGCATCTCATTATAGACAATATGTAATTTACCTATATGAGCAGAGCCAAGACCTTCAGGCCATAGGTGACCAAGAGAATGCAAGTCCCAGGAAACTGCCAAACATGGTGAATGAAAAGATTCAAATGACTTTTATTTAAACCTTGATAAGGAAGTTAACTGAGTTAAGTTACAAAGTAGAAATATCTTTAATGATAGCAGTTGTTTAACACCTTCTTTACTCTGGACTATGCTAAATATTTTGCCTACATTAACTCATTACATCCTTAGAACAATGATATTTATATTCACATCTATTAGTAAGGAACTCAAAGAAAGGCCAGAGAAGCTAAATAAATGAAATTAATTTACCAAGTACTAAGTGGCTGTGTCAGTCTATAAAAGCAAGGATCTTACACCAAAGCTTACATTTACAATTATTCAGATATATTCTGTTTTATGTACTTCATACTTCTAGGTAAAACCCACTTTAAGGTAGGACCCAAATGTGCCTTGCTTGTTTTTCTGCTTCTCTGCCCTCTGCTTCCACTATTCTATAAATACTTGATGTCTGGGCAAATTGGACTGCTGAATGATCCCAACATTGCAGACCTTTTCTATGTGGAGTCAAATTCTAATGTACTCCAGCATAGATCATTTTCCACTGAATTCTCTATTATTGCTCACAGTTTATGGAAAATGTTTTGTACTATAGAGGAATTCAATGATTACTAATTCAGTGTATATATATTATATATACACTCATAGATTATTATATATACTCTCATAGATTTAATAATCTATGAGAATTACCCATAGCCCTCCCACCCTGGGTTTATCCTATGTAATTAATACCAAGGAAGATGGGATTCAAACAATGCTATTTTTTTAGAAGCACTGTTACCTAGGAAGGGAGAATACACTGCTTGAGAGTCTTCTGTGTTAAGGTAACTTCCAAATAGTGAACCTAAAGAAAGACGGACATTGAAAAAGCCTCACCTTCTCTAGAGAACTTTACCCCAATGTGTTGGATACTCTTTACTGATTTTTTTTCCACATGCTTGACTGATTGATAATAAGTCCTGTTCAAGATGTAAGTCACTTGAAACCATGCACATCACTTGGGAAACAAGAGGGTCTTCACATGAATGACTAGACAGTTATTTAACAGCTAAGGCAGAATAGATGAGTATCTGTGAGTGACACCTTTGGTCTCTGCTTTGTTTGGTGAAAGTGGAATCAAGACATCATCAGATATAGAATTAATAACTTTCTTGACATGTGTATGTCAAGGTGGCTCCTGAGGCATCACAGGTGTGTGAAAGTAAAGTTGCCTAACTCAGTTTGATGAACCGTATGGGGGAGAAAAAGACGTATATGCTTGGACCCCTAGTTTTGCTAAGATTTATCACAGTAGAAAAGTGGTTAACTGTCTTATATGAAAAATGAAATATAGCTCATTCACACTGCCAGATCTCTCTCTTGTTCTACATAATATTTGATGGTGGTGAGATTTCCGATTATTTCCTTGATTCATTTTGAAATAATAAGTAATATACTTTACTCTCATTTCTTCTTTCATCAGTTTTGCACAGTAGCTTAATTCTCTTCTGTGTAAGTTGATCAGAGTTTCCCGGGTGCAATTTACTCCATCTTTTCTCACCTCCAGTTATCCCTTTTGTCCCCAATGTCTTATTGTGGTAAAAATACATACCACAAAATTGACCATCTTAACATTTTTAAATGTAGTGTTTGATACTAAATCCATTCATAAAGTCATATAAGTGTCACCCCCATTTACCTTCAGAATTCCTCTTTGTCTGGCAAAGCTCAAATTCTATATCATTAACTAATAACTCCCCATTTCCTCCTCCCCACAGTCCCTGGCCATCACCATTCTACATTCTGTCTCTATGAATTTTATACCCTAGGTACCTCATGTAAGTGAAATCATGCAGTATGTGTTTTTCTATTGCTGCCTTATTTCACATAGCATAATGTCAAGGTTCATCCATATTGTAACAAATGTCAGAACTTCCTTCTCGTTAAAGGCTGAATAAAATTCCATTATGTGTATACACCACATTTTGCTTATCCATTTATCAGTTATTGGATTGTTCCACATTTTAGATATTGTGAGCAATGCTGCTATAAATGTGGATGTATAAATATATCTTTGAGACCCTGCTTTCAATTACTTTAGTTATGTACCCATAGGTGGAGTTTCTGGAGCATATGGTAACTCTACTTCTCATTTTATGAGGCAATACCATACTGTTTTCCAAGGTGGCTGTACCATTTGAAATTCTCACCAATAGAGCACAGGATTCCAATTATCCTACATCCCTTCAAACCCTTGTTATTTTCTGTTTGTTGGGGCTTTTTTTGATGGGAGTCATTCAAATGGGTATGAGGCAGTATCTCACTATAGTTTTTGGCAACATCTTTCATCCTATTGTTGGGGATAAATCAGTCAGTTTTCTTCATCAGCCAAGTATAGATATTTCATGAGCCATAAAGCTCGAAAATCCAGTTAGCTTCCTCCACTTCATTTCCACTCACCCACCATTTTCATTGAGATTATATTCTCTATTAGAAAAAGACACAGTTCGTTTGTCTTCACTTTTATTGAAATACAAAATGTTAAATATGCAAGCTGTACTAATGAAGGTGCTCCTTGAAGTTGATTAAGGAGGGCTGGGCTGCTTGTGGCTTCCTGCAGGGGAGAGAAAAAACAGAAGGTCAAGATGGTTACCCCTTGCTGCCTTCATCCCATCCCTCATCATGATTCTTCTTGCATCCTCTTCCATGTGCTCTTGCCACTTCCCTTGACTTCCATCTGTGACATCTTAGTCTATTCACGAAAATGTGATCTTTGTAAAACCTGATTTAAAGCATATTACTTCTTTTTTCTAAAGCACTAGAAAGGCTTCCTGTCTCGCTCAGATAATAATTTTTAAAGGTTTACCATGTGAAAACATAGAACCACACGATCTGGCTTCTCACTGCTTCTCCTAATTTGTCTCTGCCATTTTCTCCACTCACGTTCTCTTTTGGTCACACAGTCTCATTGCAGTTCTTTAAACATGTTTAGTGCATTGCTATCCCAGGGCATTTGCACTGGCTGTATTCTGTGCTGGGACACTTTTCCTGCATAAGAACCACATTATTCACTCCCCAACTCTGTCCATTCTTTGTTCTGATTTCATTATTTCAAGAAAAGCTTTTGAGTGAAATATCTATAGGAGTACAGCATCCATCATTCTGTGTTTTCCTTTGTCTTCCTTTATTTTTCCTTTTATCTTTTTTTGCTCTCTGGCCTGTGATATATTTACCACTTTGTGTCTTCAGAGTCTGTTTCTACTCACTAGAATATAAGCTTTCAGAGTGTAAGAAATCTATTTACGTTGTTAATTGGCATATTCCAAGCATCTAGAACAAAACCTGGTGCACAGTTAGTGTTGGCAAATATTAGTCAACAAACAATTCAATGTCCAAATGCAGCCCCACTGGATGGATTAGGCACTGAAAGCTGTTATGCTGAAATGATGCAATATTGTGACTGAAGTGTCAGAAACCAAGAGTAAAAATTATGTGGTAAATGTTGGAAGTATTGAGAACAACTTTATACATTTCACTATAAAATATAATTTTAAGTATGTATCTTAGAGGGAGATTGATAATAGTCTTATAGTCTAGTGTTAAATAAAGCTATTATGAGTGAAGAAAGTAATCATTTAGTCCAGACTCAATGTACCCATTCTATAATATTTTGGTCAAAATAATAACAAAAGTTACATGGGAGCTTGAAGGAACTTCTGGACTGTGATTGAAGATTCAAAAGCCAACTCTGAGTGATTGGTGATCTGCATTGTGAGAACAGTCTGAGAACCAGAGCCTGGATCAACACAAACTCTACAGTGTAGGATGTATTCTGTACCATCTGGTAATGGTACCTGGATGTCAGTAATGTGGTATTTGCTGTGACATCCTCACTCAGAGGATCAAAATGCTGCTTTCTCCAGAGTTAGCTCCTTTGTTTACTCTGTTTTGTTTAGGGTTTGATGCAATGTTTGGCTACTTAGTGTCTCTCTCTCTCTCTCTCTTTCTCTCTGTGTGTGTGTGTGTGTGTGTGTAAGAAAGGGGAATAAAAGAGAAAGACAGACTATGAGAGATAAATGAATATAAATAGTAATGGAAGCATGAGCATGTTTCTATTTTAATAATTACTATCCTTGGTTTTTCATCATCACATTCTGCTGCGGTTTTCCTTACCTCCTTGATTGATTGATTGATTGCCTGATTAATTGTAGAGTTGGAGGAATCCAAGTGCATGTAAGTCGGAAAGAAGTAGCAGATAATCACCAGACTATATCAACAAAAACACCAATTTGACCATCCAAGTACTCAGCTGTCATTTGTCATTGAACTTAACCACCAATATCACTCTCTTATTTATTTCACATACCACCAACAACTCTCAATACTTAACCATTTTCAATTGCCAGGAAAGAGGTAGAAATATCTTGTCATGGACAGTCGTTCTATGGTGGGCATTTGAGCTTTGGCCCTTGGAGTTTCAAATGATTGCTGTACCTGAAAAAGAAAATAGGCTGTAGATGAGATACGACTCTTTTCAAGTCTCAGAAAGCATCTTTCACCATGTACCAGACAACACCTGGAATGAAGTGAGCTTGCAGGTTTCATAGAACCAAGCCCATGGGCATTCTAACTCCTCAACATTGTACCCTACCTCTTAGAATTGCCACTCCATGTCAGACTGTACGCTTTACATCAAAATAAACACCTCATGTCTAATCCAAGGTCTTTCAACATTCATTTCCTCTATTTTCCATTTCTGACCTACAGATCTGACAATAAGTTATCCCTTGAAAACTGTTCATGAAAACCAGATAAGGAAGGACTCTGTACTTTCAACACTCACCAAGGCTGATTCCTCAATTGAAGGAGAATTTAATCCCAGTATCTTATCTTTCTTTTTTTTTTTTTTTTTTAAGATGGGAGTCTTGCACTGTTGCCTGGGCTGGAGTGCAATGGTGCAACCTCGGCTCACTGCAACCTCCGCCTCCAGAGTTCAAGCAATTCTCCTGCCTCAGCCTCCCAAGTAGCTGAGGTTACAGGTGCCCACCACCACGCCTAGCTAATTGGTTTTTTGTATTTTTAGTAGAGACGTGGTTTCACTATGTTGTCCAGGCTGGTCTCAAACTCCTGACCTCATGATCCTCCTGCCTCTGCCTCCCAAAGTGCTGGGATTACAGGCGTGAGCCACCGTGCCCAGCCCCAGTATCTTATCTTTAAGACCCAAACACTGAACAACTTTCGTATCTCCACCACCAAGCTGATCTTGTAGTTTTTTTGCATCAACTAATTGGTAAGTCTACTTATCCTAAATCCAGAATTTTTAGTTCCTTTTTCTATGAACATCCTTGAAAGTACAATGTCTAACTCCCACTTATCCAAGAAGATTTAAAAGATTTAACTTCCCAGATCTCTATTCACAGGAGCTCTGTCTCAATTTATGCTGCATTTCCTCCTCCTTCTCCTCCTCCTTCTTCTTATTTCACTACTTTTCTTTTTTTTTTTTTTTAAGACAGGGTCTTACTCTGTCATCCAGGCTAGAGGGTAGTGGTGAAATCTCAGCTCATTGCAACCTCCGCTTCCTGAGCTCAAGCGATTCTCCCATCTCAGCTCTCAGGTAGCTCGGATTACAGGTTCCAGTCAATATGCCCGGCTAATTTTTGTATTTTTTGTAGAGATGGGTTTTGCCATGTTGCCCAGGTTGGCCTCAAATTCCTGGGTTAAAGCCACTCCACCCTCCTTCGGACTCCCAGAGTGCTGGGATTACAGGAATGAGTGACTGTGCTGGTTCTGGATGGCTTTCTTCTATAAACGCCAGAGGTGTATCTTTCTTTTCCCGCAGGAGTTTTACTGTTCTCTACAATTTTTACTTTATTAATAATTATACTATTCTGTGTTAATACCAATCCCATTTTCTCTTTAAACAAGAGGGTGCATTTATCTATGTATTTATGCATGTATTTATTCAATAATTATTAACTGAATATCTGCTACGTGCCAGGTTTGTTGAATTGCTGAGCAAATCCCTGCCATCACGAAGTTTGCATGTTAGTGAGTAAATACAAGTAAAAAAACAGACACATAAATAAACTATTAATATTTGCTGAGTTGGTAGATGTACGAGCTATGGAGAAAAATAACGCAGGAAGTAGTGGGAATAAGGAATGTCCCAAGTTGGGCAAGAAGTAGCAACCTTTCCTTCTGCACTTTTTTATTGAAAGAATGACTTCTTTTTTGTTCCCTCTCACATGTCTTTATGGATCCTATCACAATCTGTAAGCACATATTTGTTTGTTAACCCACATTTTCAGTATCCATATCTCCCACGAAAATGTGAGTCCTAGATAGGATTATGTCATGTAGGCCTCATTTACCCCTCTGTCACCAGGAGGAAATCCATGACCTAGCAGACCACGCAGATTTTATTCATTTAATAAATTAAGAAATAAAAATTATTTCAAAATATTTTTCCTTCTCTAAAACTTAAGAACTTACGGTCCATAACATAAAGCTTATGGTTGATATTATTTTATTTTACTTTGATCTTCTGCTGGGATATATTGGAATTGTCTTTTCCTTAGCCATATTTTAAACAACTGAATGACAGAAACTGGGTACCTCTCTACTTTCACTTCCCTGACAAAAATTGTCATTGTGAAGTAAAAAGTGAATCATGACAAATTCTTCCTGAAGAAATAAATGAGTAACTAGAAAAGAGACACTTACCTTCCGAAATACTTCCTCTAGGTGGCAGCACCAAGAATATTTCTGGAAGCACGTGATGAGTTGTGTGATGAAGATAGAGCCCATTGTGCTGTCTCTCCAGGACACGTTGTCTATAATGATACAGATGGGTATGCCTTGGGCTATGACTTTCACTATGTTTTTGTTCATATTTTTGTTTTGAGAATGTTTTTAAAAAGAAAAGCATAGCTTGGGAATTATCTTTACAGATTTGTAGGAAGCACTTACAACCTGACATTTACCCACTTTCCACAGAAAGTAAACAGAAAACCTAGCAAAAGGTGATCAAAAGTTGCAGTTTGTAAGCATTTCAAGAGATTGTGTATTGAAGAAATTTTGATTCTTGGGATTGACTTTCTACTACAAAACTCATGTTCATTCTCTCAGCTTTTATAGGGGCTTGAGAAATAACTGGAATTATCCCACTTTACAGAGGAAGAAATAGAAGCACAGAAAGATGAAGGAACTTCCCCATGTTCACACAGTGAGTAAGCAACAAAAAATTGCCACCAGGCTCCAAAGTTGTTTGCAGATTATGCCACACTGTCTTTCACCGTATAATAGAAATAGATGAACACATGACAAGTTTCAGTGATAGAAGCTGAAAAAAGTGATAAAAATCTATTGTACAGGATGGTGCCAGTAGTAACCAACATTGTGTTATGTACTTGAAATTTGTTAAGAGAGTAGATTTTATGCTAAGTATACTTCTCACATGCAGTCACGGAATGATGATAATAATAAACAGAGAAGTGTAAGAATCTTTTGGAGAAGAGAGATATGTTTATGGCATAGATAGTGGTGATGATTTCAGGAGTACATACAAATCTCCAAACTCATTAAGTTGTATACATTAAATATGTAACATTATGTATGTCAATCATACCTCAATAAAGTGGTTTTAAAAAATAAGATTTAAAAATATACAAATCAAAAACAGTTAAATGTACACTCCTTAAGATAATTACCTAGACATGAAATACTAACCAGTGTTCCCTGAGATTAGACCTAATCAGCCCCACCCTATCATTTTCTACTTGTTTTAAAGGGTATCCACAGTTCTAGCAGGGCATGCAATGGCACTGCTCATTGTAGAATCAGATGGGAAATATGGAGAAGAAGACTTGAAGTTGATCATTTGAGAAAGAGAAGCCATTCCTGGAATCCATAAAAACACTATGTAAAATGTTAAATGGGCTTAATAAAAAAACAGAATTCATCATCTGTTTAAATGGTGAGTGGTGAATGGGTTTCCATGTATCGGGTTGCTTTAGGAATCTGTTCTCACAGCACACATAAGATCATGTAAAATATGTGGAGAGCACACAACATTCTATCAGATCATTGTTTCATAGGGATTCTTGATTTTCTAGATTCATTCAAAGATGGCCTCAGGCCCACAAATCCCTTACTGCCACTGAAAGATACATACGTGGCGTTGAAGAGCAGAAAGCAATGAAGTCCTTCTCCACGTGGGTCTTGTAAACAGCATCTTCCTCCAGGTTCTCAGATGACTGTGAAGAGGCCACTTCCAAGGATGCTGGAGAGTCTCTGACCCACAGTTCCCCATGGTTTGCTATGGAGACATTAACTTTCTGCACACTGCTGTGCCTCCCACAGAATGGCTGTCACAGTTGCCCACCTTGTTCTTTTTGAATGTTCATTCTTACTAGTTTCATACATACAGACCCACACACATACAAACACACACAGAGAAACAGACACACACACACCACTTTTCTTTCTCTCCAGTGTCATTCAACAATGTGCCTACTGATAGTGAAATCATCTTGAATTTACCATTTTCTAGAAAAAAAAAATCTGTTTTCTTTTGAAAAATAGCTCCCAAGAGCTATGAGACAATTGGTCTCAAATTCCTGGCCTCAAGCCATCCTCCTGTCTTGGCCTCCCAAAGTGTTGGGATTATAGCCACCATCCTCAGCCAGCCATGAGGCAATTGAATCTTTGGAGCAAAGTGGCACTGCAACATTCTAAAGTCCCCTGATCTCTTTACTAATTTCCCCCTCAATAATTATAAGAAAAAGGGATGCTGTTTTACATAATGGCCCCAGTTTCAAATGAAATTCTTCTCAAACCACATAATGTCAAAATTTCTGTAAAACATTTACAAATCAAGCTATCATGAAAATGATTCCATTCCAAAGTTTGAGTATTTCTGTTTAACTTTGATTTAGGGATTCTGATGATCTCCTTCACCACTTACTGTGGATAAAATTGAACATAAATTTCTCCACTAATTTTGATGAGACAATTTCTTGTTATACCAGACCCTTAGGTAGAGTTTCTTTAGAATTCAATGTACTTTATTTACACTGGATGGGGTCTAAGACTGTTGCCCCTAAATATAAACCAAACATCACAATCCTCTGCATACACCTTCATAACTGTTAGATGTTCAGTCTCAGCACTCACCACCTCTGCAGGCCTGGACAATGATGACCTTGGGTTTGTCCTTCAGACTGAGGCAGTTGCGGTTGTTGAATATCTGGAAGATGGTGTCATAAAGCAGCACATCTGGTTTTTTCTCATCATGCACAGTTCCGCAGATTCCCTCCAGGATGCCATGAGACATGAGTACCAAGAACGTGCTGTCAGAGGACTTGTGCTCTGGTCTGGTAGCAAATGCCCTCAGCGCTGACTCCATATCCTGTAAAAGTGCAATGTCTAACTTCAGTCAGAGAAGCATCACAATTAAAGGGGACTCCTAGATTTACCATGAGCGAAACAAGAAACATATGTAACATCCGGGTCGTGGTGCTTCACTTAGTGCTTACTCAGTCATGACAGCTGTTTAATGGTTTTATTTTTCCTTCTCTATGGGGCCGTGGATTCCCATTTTCTCTTCCTGCTGACATACTGTCTTCTTAGTATATTGTATATTGCTATGTGTTACTCATGTTACTTTTTCTTTTCCATCTCAATCTTTTCTCTCCTTACCTAGCAAGAGTCATGTGTTATAAATGCAACACACCACGATCTTTGTAAAATCCATCCCACTATGCTTAGAATAGAATCAAACTTCTGGCCTGACCATACACCACCCTCATACTATGTTCCTTCTCCTTCAACCTCTAGTCACACTGGTCTTCTCTTTGTGCTTCTCATATGCCAGGTTCATTTTCAGCTCAGCTCTTTCACAGGTGGCATCTCCTACTTTGAAGGCGCTGCATTCGTGTCTTTCCAGAGCCATCTCCAACCAACCCAAAAACGTTGCTCCCCACCCTACAATTCTGTCTCATATTTCCTTTTTCTTTTCTTTTTACTTACTTTTGGCTGTCTTGTCGCTGTTTTGTAGACACACATATGCACACCTGGTGCTTGAAGTTGTCTTTTTTCTTACAATTTCACTGTTTCTCTCTACTGTAACCTAGATGAATGCTGGCTGGGAACTTCCTGTCTCATTTACAGACCTATTCCCAACGTTAGGAATAGCTCTTAGCACCAAGTTTAGGACTCAATATTTGTTTTATAAGTATACTGCCATTTAACATTCATTACTCTACAATTTTCTGGGGATTCTCGGGGCTGCATCCCAATCACATGATTTTGGAATTCAATAAGAAATGTGAAAACACGTGTCAATCATGTTTAGTCTAGTTTTCCAGAATTGAGGATATTTGGAGGACCAAAGAGACATAGATTTACCAGTCTAGTACTCTTATTTTGTATACACACACACACACACACACACCCTCAGAGGTTGTTAAACCTTGTTGAGCTCTTTGAAGCCAGGTAGTTATTAGAAGGATGTGTCTTGAATATGTATGTGTTTGTGGCGGCTGAGGGATTCTTACCCTGGCTGTCAGATTCTCTTCTACATCTACACTATAGTCCAGACCCTCAAGTAGCTCCTTCATCCCTGTGATGTCAAAGTCAGCTCCATTCCTCGGAGGCAGATGGTCAAACTCTGTATTGCATATGATGAGAGCCAGGCGTGTGCGGTTGTTTCTCTCCTTTATTGGATAGATCTGCAGGATATGGAGATGCAATAAATTTAATTTACTCAAGTCTCCTTTCAGCCTCCTTATGCCTATCAGTGTTGCTTTTTCAAGTCTTCATGCAGCTGCTCTCTGCTCTAACTTGTATCAAAAGACACTGACTTTCTCTCTCTCAAGAACCCAGGGAAAGAACCAGACATATCTGAAATTGTTATTAAGAATCTTGAGGAAACTAGATAATTCCTATGCCTTTTCTTCTTCACCTACTCCAATCCTTCTTAGCATTCAAAGTTCAGGTCAAATTTCATACAAAACAAGAAATGTTGTCATTGACTCCAGTGAAAAATGAATACAGCAAAAGTCTTTGCCTTTGGAAGCATAGCTATTTTGTTACTATTTTTAACACATAAATTTATAATGTTTTTCAAGCTTTAATTATATTTCCCAAGTATCCTTCATGTCTAGACTTTTCAAGTAGAGTGCAACCAATTACAAGTCAGCTATATTATCCTCCAAATATGTTTATTCCATGGCTAATGCTACAATTGCCATAAAATCCAAATAATTACAAGAATAAATACAGGAGCAATAGAAATACCAGTTTTCTTTCAACTCATGATAAAATGATCTGCATCATGGATTGAGAAAGGATTGGTATCGTTGTGAAGTCACATAATCTTGCCCTTAGTAAAAGCATTATTGAAAATGGTTACTGTCATCCCCACCCCCAATCATTTAGTGCTATAAGAAATGGTGCACTGAAGGAAAGCAATGATATCTCTTCTTTTTTTTTCTATTTCATATAGATAGCATAGCACCTCTTCAGCTCTTTCTTTACATAGTCTCAGGAATTCTTCATGAGGACAAAGCTTGAGGGCATCTGTAGATTCTCCTGACTCAGGTGGTCCAGCCTCCATATTCGGATGAGCTGCAGGATATTGCATAAGATAAATTGTGATTTCTGACTCTGTGACCCAATTTATCACCTAAGAAGATCGAGAGAGAAGACATCCTGGGAAGATTTCTTCACATATAGGGGTTTTAGTTGTATCTCATATCTAGTATTCTACATCAGGAGATGTATTGTAACTGGAAAAGATAGAAAAGCAGATCCACCCAAACATGTAATCATAGATTCTGATCATTCTGGGGAAAACATGCCAATGATGTTGGGGTTAAATTTGGCCTTTCCTTATACCATCAAAAGAATTTGATTTTTCCAAAGGTTGTACTCCAGGATACTCATTTATCTGTGTGGACTTTCTATTGTGTCTGTGCAAGAGTATACTGAGTAAATAGTTGTCAGAACACTATCTACTACAAATTTAATGTGTGTTCCATGTCCAATATTTAATTTCTACTATCACATGTAAAAAGTAAAATTAAACAGGTAAAATTAATTCTAATAACATTTATTTAACATAACATACAAAAAGCATTATTTTAACATGTATTTTTAGCCACAAGCCAGATGCTTAATAGTTATCCCATACAGGATGGAACAAAATCCTATTTTGGAGTAATCGTCCCCTCCTAATCCCCACTACACATACAGATAAATACATACATACACCAAAGCACAGAATATTGAATCTTGTACTTTCAAGGCACTATTTTTTTAGCAACTTTACTGTTAATTTTTAATGATTCTAGAAGAAATGAACTTCAATTATCCCTGTGCAAATTGTAAAGCCAGCTATTTGTAAAGCCAGCCAGTCTGAGCTCTGGAGATGTAACAAGTTGTAAGAGTGTGTATGAATATCAAACCTTCTGAGCATCTCTTTTCATAGATTACACAGTGATATATGACCTTCGGTCCTATTTCAGAAAATTCTGCCAATGTGAAGACATGCTGGATCCTTGGATATTCCCTGGTCAGAGGGTATGTTTTCTAATCCAAAGTTTCCTGTTTCCACTTCACTTACAGGTTTAGAGAACTTCATAACTTAGTCATTTCCTAATGATCATTATGTGTGTGTGTGAGATACAGTGTTTTCAGGTAAAATTAGAAATTAGATAGAATTTCTATCTTACATCCAATAATAAAATTAGCATGAAAGCAAATCATTTCATTAGAAGATAGTACATATTATACTGCAGACTGCTGCCCAAAGAGAGCTGGATATACTCTAGGTACACTGGCAGTGTACCTAAAGTTTCCTGGGATCGCTCTGGAGACTCCAACTGCAGATAGAGCCCAGGGAGACACTAGACCCCTCCTGTGAGGGGTTGCAGCTGCCTTATTCCTGCCACAGCCTCTGCTAATCAGATAGGTTACTTCAGTTTAGAATTGAATGCTCATTGTGATATCTGGGTTTGCTAAAACCATTCTGTAGCCTCTATTACTTCTATTCTAATTCCCATTAGTTGCACTATCACTGACTTTTTGAAAATGGAGATTGTTTCCATGCCATCCAGGTTTGAGAAAAAACTAA
Source organism: Pan paniscus (assembly GCF_029289425.2). Lineage (NCBI taxonomy): Eukaryota > Metazoa > Chordata > Mammalia > Primates > Hominidae > Pan > Pan paniscus. The sequence goes on from NC_073258.2 coordinate 105,744,635, forward strand.
AAACCTGCAAAGGGACCAGTTTAAATATTAATGAGAATGCTACCTTCTTATAATCTTGGACAACTATCATACTATCATGTGCTCCCTGTTGGTAGGAACAGTCCTTCTTCATAGAGGAGTGCTGATTGAAAAAGCTCATTTGATATAGTGAGGTCTCAACAATTTATATTTCCTTTTGTTTATCACTATTTATCATTATTGGTAATCTGTAATACTTCATGGCTCAAGATTTCAGCTTAAATTCTGGGGGGTATTGAGTCTGTCTCTGGTGAACTTCAATATGAGAATATTTAACCTTTAATAATACGTAATTCAATCTGGGTCAAAAGTTCCGAAAAGAAGTTTTAAAATTTTAGACATTTTATGGAGATTCTCCTTATCATATTTTGTAATTCGCAGAAGTAAGCACTGGAAAAGTCTAGTTCATAGCATCCACATAATAATTATGAAAACTAATATTTATTGAATGCATATACTTTATTTATTTACTCATCCTACGTTATTTAGGCATCTGTTATGTGCCAAGAAAACTACTGATTACTGTTATTAATTGGTGAAGAAACCAGTTGCATTCTGGTGGGAGAAACTTGGTAGATGTTGTTTCTGTCTACTGAGATGAAAAGGGAATAAAAATGCAACAGTTTTGTTCTGGGGAACAAGGTGTATATTTTAGCTGTATTTGTTTTGTGATGCCAGCAAAACACTCAAGTAGACCTGTTGAATATGTTGCTAGAGCTAAATGATCCTGGATCAGAGGAGAGAGTTCCGGATGAGAGCTAATATCTTGAGAGTTGTTGGCATGTGGTGCCTGTCATTATAATGTTTCTAGGCTTAGACGATCTTATGAGAAAGTACTGGAATTGTCTTCATTTCACAGATGGTAAGACTAATAACTAAGGATCTAGGGAAGTTAAGCAACTTACAGGATGTCACATAGGTCACAGGTGACAGAATCTAGGTTTAGTTCTATGTGTCCCTTACTACAAGGTGTGAACTATTAACTATTTTTGTACACAGTCTGAACACAAGGACTCAGCCTTTTAGCTGATTGTAAACTGGATTCCACCCCACAAAAGGGAAGTGGTCTCTAAAAGGACAAAGATAGGTTTAGTGAAAATGATAGTTTAGGAAGGGAAAGATAGGGGAATCACAGAAGACACTGCTTAGGCCTTGGAGTTAAACAGATTTAGGGAAAATTGAGACATTCATTGTAAAAAATCCAGTCTTACCTTTTTTATTGGGGGATATTTGGTCTATGTTAAAAAAGGTTTGAAGAAGCATTTGTCCTGCCATACGTTGCTTCTCTTGGATAGAGTCTGCCATGACCCGAACTTTGTCTTCAGTTTTAGCATCATAATATTTCTTTTTTTCCTCTTCCTTCCAGTTCAGTACATTTTGTTCCACCAAGTTATCCAAAACACCAGTGAGGAAATCTTTGCCCAGGGATTCCAACATCTTAAGTGGCTTTTTTCTGTGGTTGCTTTCTGTTAGAAATAGAAAGATTCCTTTAACTATGGGCACAGCTTAAAGAGTTTCACCCTCACTTTAGATATAGTTCTATAATGTGAAATACTTCTGAAAGTATGTCCTACTTCACCATCTGTCTTCTTGTACCTATAGAGTTCTGTCATTCATCAAATTCCTACCAGGTTGTTTAACAATTTATTGCCACTTAATACTTTTTATTTTCTTTTTTGTTCTTTTTTCTTTTCCTTTCTTTTAGCTTCTCATCTTCCTTCTGTGGCATTGGACCTAATGCTAACTTCCTGGTCATCCACTGTATTCATTTTTCTCTTTTACTGGTTCACGGCCCATAGTGATAATGATCTGCCTAAAACATATATTCCCGGGAAAGTCAATGCTCTTGTCTAGAATATAAATTCTTCCTACTAGATTTTTACTTCCTATATGATTTTTACTCTTTTCTGTATTTAGTTTTCTTGGTGAAAGAACTATATCTTTGAATTTGCATTTTTTTAACCTACATCCTATACCCACATCTTTGTATTCAAAATGTTTAAAAGTACTTAATATGCTTGCTAAATACATAAATTAAAGAATAAATGGATGAGTGCATCCATATTTATAATTCTTTCAAATCTTGTTCTCAATGAAAATTTAAAATTGAAAGTAACCTGATTACTAATCTTGCAGTGTGGTGGATTAGTTTAATTTGACACCATGTTAATGTATTACTCCTTAGAGTAATTTGAATATTTATAAGGAAATATAGATACCAAAGTAATACATCCTTTGTTTCAATACAACAGATATGATTTCGGCAGATTGTACACAGAAATGCTGGATATCTTATCAATTCTCAATCAATGCTACAAAGATAATTATACAATCCATGTAGATGTAAGGATAGTGTTGACACAAAATGACATCTAAAGAAATCATGTCAGGACATTGCACAAAAGCTATGGCACAGAAGCACCAGCCTCATTGTCTGGGTTATCTTGAATTAATATTTTCATATGTGCTTATTGGGCAGCTATTATGAGAAAAACATTAGACGTTACAAACCAGGAAAAAAGTTACATAATATAAATTAACTTAATAAAGGGTAATATCTCCCATGTACTTATTATAAATAAAAAATGGATGCATATAAAACAATTTAAATCATTATTATAATCATCATTATTATTTACACATCACTGTACCAAAGGTTTTACAAATGTTAATATACTGGACCCTCACAATAAGCCAGTGGGGTAGTTATTATATTCCCTATTTTATATTCACCATTTAAATAATAACTTGTGTCACATCACATGAATTAGGATTCAAATCTTGTTTTTTTCACCATAGTCTATATAGTTAATCATGATATGGTTCAGTTAAAATAGTTAATATTCATTGAACCCTCATCATGCCAAGTGCATTACTGAAATTTCACAAAAATTCCATATAAAACATATATTAACCTCTCTTATATGGAAAATGGAAGGTAATAAGTAATTGACTCAAATAATGTAAAAGAACACCGAGTATATAGTAACTGGGAACAAGAATTGAAATCTAGGGGTTCAGAATCCAGAGCCCCCATTCTTAATTCATCAAACTACATTGCCTGACAGTTGGTGAAGAGCTTCTTAAAAGAATGTAGACAAGATATTTAAGGGGCTCAGAAAACATTAGTGCATTCCAACAGGTGAGATCACAAAGGCTTCTGAGAAGAGGTAGCAAAAATATTAGTCTTGCAACATCAGGTACAGATGTTGCAACACAGTGTGATTTGCAAACAGTACACAGATTAGTGTGTGGGATATCCAAACTACCTGACTTCTGGGCTTCTGTTTTATTTATTTGTGTGCTCAGTAAACTAATATAGTGTTGACTGAATAAATGATATGTGAAGAAATATAATAAGCAATAAAATTGAAGAGTTTTTAACAAAAAAAGTCACATATGACAAACACACAGCTAACATCATACTCAATGGTGAAAAGTTGAAAACCTTTCTCTAAGATCAGGAAGAAGACAAAGATATTCACATTTACCACTTCCATTCAACGTAGTTCTGGCCAGAGCAATTCGACAACAAAAAGAAATAAAAGGCATCAAAATTGGAAAGGAAGAAGTTTAATTGTGCCTGTTTAAAGATGAAATGGTCTTATATACGAAAACCCTAAAGGATCCACCAAAAATCTTTCAGAACAAATAAACAGATTCAAGAAAATTGCAGGATAAAAAGAATCAACATACAAAAATCTGTAGTGTTTCTGTATAACAATAAACCATCTTTAAAAAATAAATAAATTTCCATTTAAAATTGCTACAAAAATACTTAGAAATCAATTTAACCAAGTAGGTAAAAAACAAGTACACGTAAAAGTATAAAACTTCAACCCGATCAACATGGTGAGACTATGTCTCTACAAAAAATTTAAAAAGTTGGCTGGCCATAGTAGCATGTGTCTATAGTCCTTGCTTCTTGGAAGTCTGAGGTAGGAGGATTGCTTAAGCCCAGGAATTTGAGATTATAGTGAGCTATAATTGTGACACTATACTCCAGTCTTGGCTACAGAACGAGATCCTGTCTCAAAAATAACAACAATAATAACAAATCTCAAAACTATAAAATATTGATAGAGAAAATTGAAGAAGACAAAAATAAGTAGAAATGTATTTTGAGTTGATGGACTGGAAAATTACTATTATTAAAATGTCCCTAATACCCAAAGAAATCTAAAGATACAATGCAATTCCTATCAAAATTCTAATGGCAGCTTTTACAAAAATAGAAACAAATCCTAAAATTTATATGGAATCACAAAAAAAAAAAAACCCTGAATAGGCAAAGCAATTTTGAGTAAAGGGAACAAAGCTGCAGGCATTGCACTATCTGAGTTCAAAATAGACTACAAAGTACTATAGTCATCAAAATAGCACAATAGTTGCATAAAAATAGAAACAGAGAGCAAATGAACAGGACAGAAAACCCAGAAATAAACCCAATTATTTACATTAATTTGACTTTTCAACAAAGGTTTCATGAACACACAATTGGGAAAGAACAAATTCTTCAATAAATGGTATTGGGAAAATTGTAAAACCACATGCAGAAGAATAAAAATCTCTAAACATATACAAAAATAAACTCAAAATGAGTTAAATATGTAAATGTAAGAACCAAAACTGTGAAACTACTAGAAGAAAACAGAGGGGAACAGCTTCATAACATTGGTCTAAACAATGATTTTTGGATATGACACAAAAGGACAGGAAACAAAAGCTAAAATATGCAAATGAAATTACATCAAACTAAAAAGCTTTTACACAGTCAAAGAAACAATCAAAAGATTAAAGAGATAATCAACAGTATGGTAGAGAAGATTTGCAAACCATACATCTGATAAAGAATTAATATGCAAAATACAAAGAACACCAACAATTCAATAGAAAGAAAATAAACTGATTTAGAAATAAGCAAAGGACCAGAATAAACATTTTTCAAAAGAAGACATACAGAGAATATGTATATGAAAAATGATCAACCTCTCTAGCCACCAGGGAAATTGAAGTCACAATGAAATATCACTTTGCACCTGTTGGAATGGCTATTACCAAAAAGACAAAAGATAACAAATGGTGGAGAGGATGTAGAAAAAAAGAAACTCTTGTACACTGTTGGTAAAACGTAAATTAGGCCCTGTGCAGTGGCTCACGACTGTAATCCCAGCACTTTGTGAGGTTAAGGCGGGCAGATCACCTGAGGTCAGTAGTTCTAGACCAGGCTGGACAACATGGTAAAACCCTGCTTCTAGTAAAAATACAAAAATTAGCCAAGCGTGGTGGTGGGCGCCTGTAATCTTAGCTACTCATGAGGCAGAGGCAGTAGAATTGCTGGAACCCTAGAGGTGGAGGTTGCAGTGAGCCTAGATTCCATGACTGCCCTCCAGCCTAGGCAACAGAGTGAGACTGTCTCAAAAAAAAAAAAAAAAAAAAAAAAAAAGAGTAAATTAGCATGGTCTTTATGGAAACCTATATGGAGACACCTCTGAAAGTTAAAAATAGAGCTGAAGATATGATCAAGCAATCCTACTATTAAGTATATATCAAAAATTAGAAAATCAGTGTCTCGAGGAGATATCTGAACTTCTATTTCCATTGCAGCATTATTCACAATAGCCAAGATATAAAATCAACCTAAATGTCTGCGGACAGATTAATAGATGAAGAAAATGTGGATTATATACACAATGCTTTTCAGCTTTGTGTTTTCACTGAATAGTGAATACACTATTCAGCTTTTAAATGGAAGTAAATCCTATCGTTTCTGACAATATTGATGAACATGAAGAACATTATATTAAGTAAAATAAGCCAGGCCAGGCACCAAAACACAAAATATCACATTATCTCCCTTATACATAGACTCTAAACAGGTTAAACTCATAAAAGCAGAAGGTTGTACATAGAAAATATGTACAATGTTTGTTTGTCAAATAAATAGTAAATTAAAAGTATGGCCTGAGGTATAATCTGCACATTCTGATGGCATCCATTATATGCTTAAAAGAATAAATAAATCATTCTCAAATTTATAGATTCAGCCCAGATGTGGATGTTGGTATTGAAACCTATACATTCAATAGACAATGAGATATCTCAACTACATCTCACAACCTCATTTAACTCAACTTACAAAGATGAACTGTTCATTTTTTCATTTCCATCCTTCATTCTCTTTTCCATATACTAGTAAATAATACCTATACTCCCAGTACAAAAAAGCAGCAAAACCTGGTGATATTCAACCTCTTTGGCCTTCTCTATATCTTATTTCCCTTCTTAATTCACATTGCATCGATTTTATTTGCTAAACATTTTCAGAATCTGACCACTTCTCTCAATTCTAATTGTTCATTACTTCTATTCAGGCCAACATCCTTTCTTTCTTAAGAAATAAATTCATAAGAACTTTATCAATCTACTCTCCGTCCCTTCTATTCTACTCTTTGCAACGAAGAGTGTTCCAATATCTAGATTTGACCATGAAAACTTTCAGCCTATTCTAATCTAGGCCTTCTCATTCACTCATTTTCTGATACTGTTCCCACCTTGCTCATTACATTCAAAACGTTCTGCCTTCAGTTATTTCTAGAAAGATTCTATTTAGGGGTCTCTGTATTTCCAGCCCCTACCTTCTCATTCATTCTTGTTTTCCCACTGCTGTCTGTCTAACCTTCAAGTCTCAGATTAGATGGCACCTTTCTCAGGGAATCAAGTCTCTACTTAGGGATCTGTATAGTTTCAGCAACCCCGCTTCTAATTTCTTCTGGTTTCTGAACTGTTCTCTGTCTATCTGTCTATCCTTCAAGTATCAGATTAGATGGTATTTTCTTAAGGGAATCCTCTCTGATTCTTCCAGAGGAGACAGCGTCAGAGGTATATGCTCCTAGGGCACCTTGTATCTCCTTAGAGTAGCATATTTTTTTCCATTTATTTACTTATGTATTTATATATTTTTGTGAGACAGAGTCTCACTCTGTCACCCAGGCTGAAGTGCAGTGGTGCTATCTTGGCTCACTGCAATCTCTGCCTCCCGGATTCAAGTGATTCTCCTGCCTCAGCCTTCTGAGTAGCGAGGACTACAGGTGCACACAACCACGCCTGGCTAATTTTTGTATTTTTAGTAGAGATGGGGATTCACCATGTTGGCCAGGCTGATCTCGAACTCCTGACCTCAGGTGATCCACCCATCTTGGTCTCCCAAATTGCTGCTATTGGATTACAGGCCTGAGCCACCACATCCAGCCTTTTTTTAAATTTTTCCATTTAATTGTGATTCCCAGCCTACTTATCTTTATCCACTGTTAGAATTTATGCTCTGTGAGGACAGGGGCCATGAACTACATCTGCACTATTTTTGGCATTCTTTTTACTAATTATTTACTGAATATTTACTAATTATTTACTGAATCAGTAGTCAAGTCCATGTAGGAACAAATGAATAAAACTTAAGTGTGGCTCAACTCTTAAGGAATATGAAACCACCTTTGCAAAATTATAACTGAGGAAATTACAACAATGAATGAAATCAGACTGGGAAAGCCTTTGTGGCTACCTGCTTGTGGTTTGGTGCCCCCCCTCCAGCGATGGATCCAGAAGCTAGCCCAAGTGGCCGCCTAGTTCTCTTGGACTGGGGGCTGGCTCTGGTACTCTCTCCACTGGCAGGCACTGCCAACCCAATGTGCATGCATTTAATTGCAATGGAGAAATAATCCTGGAGAGATGTCCTCTAACTGTGGCCCTATCACAGGTTTCCATCTGTAGCTGCATTGAAGGGTGTCTGGATTGGTGAGTATCCTAGGTGCTGCCAATACCTCCTTCCTTCTCCTGACTGGTTCTGTGGCCCCATAGTGGGGTGTCTGTCTGTAGCCCCATTGCAGGATGTTAGGATTGGTGAATATACTAGGCACTGCTAATGCCTCCTTCCTTCTCTCGACTGGTCTGTAGCTCTATGATGGGGTGTCTGTAGCCCCATTGCGGGGTGTCTGTAGCCCCATTGCAGGGTGTCTGTTTGTAGCTCCACCACGGGGTATCTGTTAGGCTCCACTGGGGTCTTGGTTGGCTCTAACTAGTAGGAAGAGTCTTGGTTCAGGAGACTTGTCCTCAATCAGGACAATTTTGAGATTTCTCAGACAGAGAATAGGAGGATAGTTTGGAAGGGATACTCTTGGAGTTCCTGTTTAGGGATCGTCTGATTTGGAAGGCCTTCTGTCTGTCTCATCTTTGTGTGTGTTTGTATATGTGGAGGGAATCTCAGAAGGAATTGCTGAAGGAAGTCCAGCAGGCCTAACTCAGAGGACTCTTCTTATTTGGTCACATTCGATGAGCCCTGGAGAAAGTTCAACAGGCCTGTCTCATGGTGACTATCTGCTCTTTGCCTTACCCAGAGACCCCATTGTGAATTACTGTTCTGAGGTCGTCCCTCCCCACCTGGATTGGATCAAAGACAACAGGGACGAACAGAAAAAAGTCTGAGCTTTGCCAGGTTGATATTGGGTGCTGAACGAAGTGACTAGTGTCTGTTTTGTTATGTGAATTCTGCTGGGATAGAAAATGTTAAATGGTTCCCTATGCAGCTGGTTGGGAAGCATCTTGCATTTTAAGAATCTTGCCTATGTTTCCATAAAACAGAAAATGGTGATTTTTTTCTTGTAAAGTAGCTTGAACCCCACAACTATGGTGAGGTGAGCAGGCTGATCAGAAGCTGTTCCGTTCTTCTGGAAGTTGCAGAGAAAAGGCACCCAGAAATCTGGTATGCCAGCAAAAAGTATAAGAAATTCTTACCAGCTAGGTTTCTGTTCTCTCTCTCTTTCTCCATCTGTGTAAACAGTAAACATCATTATATGTTTCTCTGTAAAGTTTTGATTAATAGAAAAAAGAATTTACAAGACTAGTCTTAGCCTATAGCAAATCTGATGTATTTTTGCTAAGAATTTGTCTTTCAGTGTTCTGTAATGGAAAGAGGGGTATCACAAGATAGAACATGGGTTTAGGACCCCTATAAGCCTGCTTTTCAAGCCAGCTCAGCAGGCTGGCCAATTATAATGGGTCCCTGAAACCAATACTGTATGAAATTTCTCTGTCTTGTTTGGCCTTCTTAAGAGCTTAATCTTGTGACCATATGTGGATACTTCCTTTTGGTTTATACCATCCAGCCCTAAAAATTTTTCTTGAGCAGTTAAAAGCCTTGGCAAGGTTAAAAGTGGCTTCTCTAGTCTCCTTCTTGGAATAGCAATAGAAACTGCTCAATGCTGTAACTCAGTAGCTAAGACTTTGCCTTTTGACATAGAGGCTCAGGCTCTATTCTTGGCTTCTGGAACGATTTCTTTCTGGTTTGCTATTTGCATAACTTTGCCATTTAATGAGGTTCCCCCACAACCCCATGGATAGCGTCTGATTTCCTCTCTTGAATTTTCCTTTCTCTGAACTACCTTGGGGAAATTCTAAATCTTGTAAAAAGAAACTGCTTACCACACCTTTGAAGCACCTGGGTAGTTACTTTTGATAAAGTTCAAAAGCCAGAAATGTTGGCCGCATGGCTAAAGTTGGGTAATACGAAATTTAAAAGGATTTTGTTAAGAGCACTAAGGTTAAAAGTCAGCTTAATTAAAAGTGAATAAACAAGTTATGGATACATTTAAAAGGCCTTTATGTTTTTCTCTTCTTGGATCTCGTTTTTCTGTAAAAGGTTTTTTCTTCTTAGTAAACTGAATTATTTTTCTCCATTTTTTGTCTTGCCACTCTTAATGCACACATGAGAGGCACTAAGATAACTTCTGGTAGCCTGAGACTCCTTGAGAAAAACAGAGGAGGCACCACAGACCCCATTTTGGGAAAAACAAACAACAAGAAACAAACAAAAAACCCTCTGTTTTATTCATGACAACCAAGGAATTAAAAGAAGATGGATCCCTCTCAAAATCAAAGGTTCTGTTCTGTTTTGCATTGTGTTATCTGACAGTTTGAATTTTGGGGATATCAGAAATTACTTTGCATTATGAGATAGCTTTGGTATGTAATAACTAGGTAGGAAATATACTTTAAGGGATGGCTAATAGTATTTTCGGAGGGAAACTTGGCTCTTTGCACACTTGGGTCAGAGAAGCATGCTCTGGGCCACCTGGAAGATATGGAAACATCCCCATACCTGACTGAGAGATGAGACTTCCATGGGAGATGGGCTGATTTCAAAATGGGCTGATTGGCTTTAGGTTGCCTTGCAATAAAATGCAGGTTAGAAGCACTGCACTCTCTTCTCCAGTAGTATTTCCTTCCTTTTGGGGATCCGGGATCCAGTATAAAATGGCATCCTTCATTTTGGAGATCTGTCTTTGCCTTCAACTGTGCCTGCTTATTTAGCTTGGAAAAAAAATGCATGCTTTCCTGGCCCTGTTCCTCCAAGGGCTCCGCTCTGAAGCCAGTAGTCCAGTTAACAACTGGCAAATAAAAAATCTTACAAGTGCTGAATTTTCTGTCTATCTGTGTATTTATATAAACTTCTATAATTCTGATAAAATTTACTGTACATTATTAGTAATTATAATTGTTATATAAAATTGTTGGATGCCACAGAAGTAAGCAAATTCCTAGTCAATTATAGCTTTAATAGTGTCTACAGACTTTTGTCATCCACAGACATTTTGCCTTGCTTTGGTCCTTTTCAAAAGGCAGTTTATAATCAGATATAGGACTCTGAGTGCAGGTCTCAGATAACTTTAAAAATTGTGCTATTGGAATAGAGGAAAAAAACGAAACTTCCAGGACTCTCATGAAGAGCTGATGTCTTAAATGTCACCAATCCTTTAGTTTTCAGAGTCAAGATAACTTATTTCTTTAGAGATATTTGCAACTTTTAACAATTAGGTAAAATACACTCCTGTGAAAAAATTTTGAAGCATATTTGTTTCTCTCTACCTGATTTCTCCGGAATTTGGAAACTCTTTGTAAGTATTCTCAATTTATGGCAGCATGGTTAATTCCATAGCACAATAAAAATCTGTTTTCTTTTGTAACACGACACATTTGGAGAAATTGGTCATTTTACCAAGGCTTTAACTGGAATGGCACTCTTCCCTTAAAGAATCGAAGTTGACTTACAGAGCCAATAAAAGCCCCTTGGGGAATCTGGCTTCATACCTTGTCTACACAGAGTCCTTGTACAAGGTTCTTGATCTGTAGTAAGTAAAGAATATCACTTTCTAACAGGTTCATGAGCTCCAAGTTATCTTGGGACCTTGAGAGGAGAGGAATTTACCCAACTCATAGGTATTTAAGGGTACAAATGCGTGGCTGGGATTGACTCTTAAAAGGTCTTATCTGAGATTCCTCATGGAACAGAGTTCCGTCAAAGCCAATTTAAACAAAAAACAGCCTAAATAAAAAATAATTATTCCTGTTGCACTTTATGCAAATAATCAGGCCAAGTACAGTGAGACTAAAGCTTATTTTGGTAAACAGATTAGTTCTATTATAATTTACTTTTAATAAAAATAGGGTCTGGAGAGAAAAATTATGCTTCAAAAGAAAACATATAATATACCCGTTGTTAGTTTTGCTTGAGTTTTTTTCTACAGTTTGGACTAAATCCTAAATTCTTTGTGGATTAGAAGTCCCCAAATTAATGCTTTCCAATCTTTGCTTTTAAAATTGAGAATTGTACTCCTCATCCTAGGATTTGTTATTTACCTTACAGGAGGCTGTTGGCTTAAATATTATAGCAAAACTACAGAGGAGAGTACTAATGTTTTTGCATTGCAAGCATTGGAAGCCCAGCCAGTCCTGCATGAGTATGCTCAGACAGTTGCAAAGTGGTTACATTCTTCTCACCTTGGGGTTCACTCTAATTTCCACTATGTCCCCTGTCAGCAGGAAGAAGCCAGAGTGATCGACAGCCTTTTCCCATCTTCAGAGCCTACACCTTAAGATTAAGCTATTAGAAAACCCAAACGGAGGGATTGAAACTGCCTTTGCAATATTATAACTGAGGTAATTATGACAGTGAAAGAAATAAGACCTAACCAACTCTATCTTGCTTCTATCCCTTAAGCTGTTCTTATTCATTCCTGGGCATAGGCCGAACTGACTTTGGGAAGGAATTCAGTTCATGGTTTGACTGAAACAAAACCGATAACAGCCTTTTCTCGAAAAGACCTTCTTCTTGGCTGGCGTCCAGTCTCCCTTTGCAGGACTAACAAATTAGCTACAAGACTAAAAATTACAATGTAAGGGACATGCAGCCTTTGGCTCCTAGAGTTGGAATGTCCCCATTGTGCTCCCAGGGATAATATCACTTTATAAAACCTAATATCAGCACTTAAGATATTTTTCAGACACTGCACTCAATGGATCAGCTGACACCACCCAAACCAGTAATCTAACCCAACCAGTTCTGCCATCACACCCAGGAAGAGAACACAGAAAGAAAACCTCACTTTGACACCCTATGATTCCATCTCCCACCTGAGTAATCAGCACTTCCTACTTCCCAAGCCCCTAGCTGCCAAATTATCTTTAAACGTTCTTATTTCTGAATGCTCGGGGAGACTGATTTAAGTAATAATAACACTTCCCTCTCCAGAACAGCCGGATCTGCGTGAATTACTCTTACGCCATTGCAATTCCCCTGTCTTGATAAATTGGCTCTGTCTAAGCAGTGAGCAAGGTGAACCCACCTGGTGATTACAAATTCTTAATAGCAAACCAGGTAAGTTTGATTTCATTTAATAGATGATAGTTGCATGTTGGATGTTTCAACAGAAGGAAGGCATGTTCATTCCCCTATCCATTCAGGTATATTTAATGAGCATAAATTCTTGAAACTTATTCTGCTGTTATTGGGGGTACCACTTTGGCAGCATGTCTGTACACTTTAAAGTTTGCAGTCAAGTGGAAAAATAGATATGCAAATAAGTAAAATGAAAAATATTATAAGAATGTAAATAATTAGCAGAAGCTCAAGAAAAGCATAAGCAAAGTGTGTCTCAGGTACAGCTGTCCAGAGAAGGGAGGGCTTGGCACTGAGACCTGAAGGACTGGTAGGAATTTGTCTCCTGGAAAACTAGGAGCTGGTCTTTTGGCAGAGAGCAGTAAGGAAAGAAGCACAAAGGCTTGAGGGTGTCTCGTGTAACCAGAAAACTGGGAGAGCTGGGCTTTAGAAGGAATAGAAATCTGAGGCCAGGACTGAAGTGGCAGTGATCAGAGACAGAGCAAGTATTTGAAGATGTTTGCAGAAAGTTAGATTAATGGCAGAGTTTGAGAGTCATGCCAACCTGAGACCACTCCTCTCAACAGACTTTTGACTTAAAGCATATTTTGAAGGCATTCTCTAAGTATTCCCTTCAACTACAATATGGAAATAATAGCACAACTGTATTGATTGATGTTAAATATTAAATCAGAGAGAGTGCATGAAATAGCTATCATATGGTAAGTATTTTTTAAAGAAATGGTTACTATAGATTATTTTTTGTTATTATAATAATCACTGAATGAAAGCTGCAGTGATAATAAAAATGGCAGGAATCAATTAGAGGAAAAAACTTATCAGGACCACAGTTTTGGTTCCAGGCAAAGTGATGTAATGTTTAAACACATTACAGGATACAATTCCTCAAGAGTTTAAGGTAATAATAGCTGTCTACATTTGGTTGTTTATAATTATCAAACCACGACTTGTTTTTGACTAGTGGCTTTCAATTTACCCTAACTTTATCTAATGATCCCTTGATTCCAGAGCTTAAGTTAAATGTTGTGAAGTTAGACATAAACCCCGGAGAGAATTGTTCTATAGGGAGAATCAAAGGAGTAAAGAAACAACAACAAGGTAATATGAGTGAAGTAAATACAGTATTTTTTTATGAAGTTGAAATCATGCTTTACAAAGATTAATGGAAAAACTGGATACACATGTTTCAAAAGGTAGAAAAAATTGTCTGAAAGTTCAGATATTAAAAAACAGAAAAGGCAATAGGGAGCCACTGTATGTCCCTGAGCAAAGTTAATTACATTAATAGATCACTAGCAGATAAGCAGAGAGTGTTAACTAACTGGTCAACTTTCCTAATAGAACAAACCTATGTCAAGTCAGTTTCATAAGAATTATGTGACGATCTTCAAAGGTAATAAATGCCTGCAGGGTATTTAAGATTGAGCTATTCGCGGTGAGGAAGGGGATAGTCATCTGACTTTTTTTATATGACTACAGATTGCTGTGATATGTTATAAGGTTTAGAATTCACTGATCTAGTCCAATTTCTTCCTTTTCCTGTGAGGAGAATGAGTCCAAAGAAGCGTTATGACCTGCTGGAATACTAGCTGCCTAAGTAGCTCTATCCCTTAGGCTTTTTCAGCTTCTGTGTATAAGACAGGTGACCTAAAAGTTGTGTGCGGAATGGATTGGAGAGTTAAGTCCTGGAGGGAAGGATACCAGTTAAAAACAATAACAACAGCAAAACAAAACAACTGTGATATTAACCCATGAAATATTATATTAAAGTAGTCAGTATCAGGACCAACGAGAAAGAGGAAAAAATTGAATCACTTTAAACAGACCAAGAATGTAATTCACAATAAGAGATGTCAAAGAAGATAACAATTCAGAGGCTCTCAGATCTGATTCTGGGAAAAAGGTTTGTGATCTGGGCAATTAATTTGGAATCAAAGGAAAGATTTCAGAGTGCATTTCGCAACTTCTAGAATTGTCTCACACAAATAACTTCCTCTGGCTTTCTTTACCCTCCCTTTGATTACCAGAAGCTGAAAGAAAGGAATTAACTTCTTTCTGGCTCAAAGACATTTGGAAAACATATGACCTCCGTCAATATCTCTAACACCAGGTCCCATGATTCAAACTACACACAATCACTAAGAAAAGGAATTCAGCATGTGTGCTATCGGCTCACTTCCTTTCTTGTGTTTATTTCAGAGCAATAAATCAAGTGTTTTCTAAGTTCCTACTCCCAAGCTCCTAGTCAGAAAAGGACTCACCTGCCATAGGGAACAGCCTCTGTCCTTTTTTACAGCGTTGGAAAGAGCCTCAGACTCAAAAATGAAAGTAAACTATGTATTTCCTTATTGCAAAGGGCGGAAACGTGTAATTACAGATTGTGAAACTGCTGCTGAGAATTCCAGACTCATTATCAGAAAGTGCCTTGTCATCAGCAAACTGGCATCCAATTACTGGAATTTAGTTTCTGACTTGGGGGAAAAAAAATGAAAATGACAAAATATTATCCTTTGGGTTGACACCTCAGCTTGTTTCTTTTCTTGTTTCCTGTGGCCACCCCAACTTCTTCTATCCATCTGTCTCTTCTCTTCCTGATCTCTCAGTTTTTCTTTCTCTGATTACAAAGAACTACAATGACTGAAGAAGTTTAATCTAACAACTCTTTTTCATTTCCTGATAAGAATTAACCCAATAGTTCATATTTCCAGCTTTTTGGGCAGGCACTGAGCTGCAGGAGTTTTTACATAGTCCAGCAGCTCCCGGAACTCTAGTGAGGCAGGAGTCCCGTCCACTCCCATGGAAAGGGGGCTGAAGCCAGGGAGCAAAATGGCCTTGCAGCAGGTCTATTCTCACAGAAGCCTGCAAGCTTAGATCCGCTGGATTAGAATCGCCACTAGCCAGCATAGCAGCCTGGAGTACGCCAGAGATGACCGAATTCCCCAGGGGAGGGGCAACTGCCATTACTGCAGCTCTAGTCAGCGGTTTTTCCCTACCAGTGCTAGGGAGGCTGGGCAGATTGGACTGGGCAGCAGTCTTCACAGTGCAGCACAGCCGCTGTGGCAGATCATGGCCAGACTGCTTCTTTAGGTGGGACCGGGATCCATCCCTCCTCTCCCGGCAAGAAATGCTTGCAGGAATTTCAGCAACTCCAGCTAGAGTTTACAGACAGAGCTCTCATTTCCCTGGGACAGAGCACCTGCGGAGAGGGGCAGCTGTGGTCTCAGGTTCAGCCAACTTAATCTTTCCTGCCTGCTGGCTCTGAAGAGTATCAGCGATCCAGACAAGGGGGATTCCCCCAGCCCAGTGCACCATCTCTGCTAAGGGATAGCCAGACTCTTTCCTTAAGTGGGTTCCTGATCCTGGGCCTCCTGACTGGGTTAGACCATTCAACAGGGGTTGCCAGACACCTCATACAGGAGAGTTCCAACAGGCATCAGGTCAGTGATCCTCTGGGAAGAAGCTTCTGGAGGATGGAGCAGGCAGCACTCTTTGCTGTTCTGCAGCCTCCATTGGTGATACGTAGGTGAACAGTGTCTGGAGTAGATCCTCAGCACACTGCAGCAGACCTGCAGAAGAAAGGCCTGAATGTTAGAAGAAAAACAAACAAACAAAAAAAAAACAATAACACAGCATCAACAAAAAAGACCCTACAAAAATCCCATCCAAAGGTCAACAGCTTTAAAGATTAAAGGTAGATAAATCCACAAAGATGATGAAAAACTAATGCAAAACCGCTGAAAATTCCAAAAGCTGGAATGCCTTTTCTCCTCAAATGATTTCAGCACTTCTCCAGCAAGGGCACAAAACAGGGCTGAAGCTGAGATGGATGAACTGACAGAAGTAGGTATCAGAAAGTGTGTAATGACAAACTTTGCTGAGCTAAAGGATTATATTCTAACCCAAGGCAAAGAAGCTAAGAACCATGATAAAAGATTACAGGAACTGTTAATTAGAATAACCAGTTTAGAGAGGAATACAAATGACATGATGGAGCTGAGAAACACAGTGTGAGAGCTTCATGATTCAAACACAAGTATCAATAGCCGAATCAACCAGGCAGAAGAAAGAGTATCAGAGTTTGAAGACTCTCTTGCTAAAATAAGGCAGGTAGAAAAGATTACAGAAAAAAATAAAAAGCAATGAACAATACCTTCCAGAACTATGGGACTATGTAAAAAGACCAAACCTATGACTGATTGAAGTACCTGAAAGAGATGTGGAGAATGGAGCCAAGTCAAAAAACGCACTTCAGGATATCATCCAGGAAAACATCCCCAACCTAGCAAGACAGGTCAACATTCAAATTCAAGAAATTCAGACAGTCCCAGTAAGATACTCCACAAGAAGATCAATCCCAAGACACATAATCATCAGATTCTCCAAGGTTGAAATGAAAGGAAAAAATGTTAAGGGCAGCCAGAGAGAGAGGCCAGGTCACCTACAGAGGGAAGCCCATCAGACTAGCAGTGGAATTCTCAGCAGAAATCCTACAAGCCAGAAAAGACTGGGGACCAATATTCAACATTAATAAAGAAAATAATTTCCAACCCAGAATTTAATGTCTGGCCAAACTAAGCTTCATAAGTGAAGGAGAAATAAAATCCTTTTCAGACAAGCAAATGCTGAGGGATTTTGTCACCACCAGGCTTGCCTTGAAAGTCCTGTAGGAAACAGTAGTCATGGAAAGGAAAATCTGTTAGCAGCCACTATAAAAACACACTAAAATACACAGGCCAATGACACTATGAAGCAACTACATTAACAAGTCTGCAAAATTAACCAGGCAACATCATGATGACAGAATCAAATTCACACATACCAATATTAACCTTAAAATAAATGGGCTAAATTCCCCAATTAAAAGACACACAGTGGCAAGCTGGACAAAAAGACAGGACTCATCAGTGTGCTGTATTCAAGAGACACTGTTGGTGAGAATGTAAATTAGGTCAATGATTGTGGAAGAGTGTGTGGTGATTCATTTAGAACAGAAATACCATTTGACCAAGAAATACCATTACTGGGTATACACCCAGAAGAATATAAATCATTCTATTATAAAGATACATTACATGCATGCGTATGTTCATTGCAGCACTATTCACAATAGCAAAGACATGAAATCAATCAAAATGCCCATCAATGATAGGCTGGATAGAGAAAAGGTGACACATATACACCATGGAATACAATGCAGCCATAAAAATGAATGAGATCATGTCCTTTGCAAGGACAAGAATGAAGCTGGAAGATGTTATCCGCAGCAGACTAATGCAGGAACAGAAAACCAAACACTGCATGTTCTCACTTATAAGTGGGAGCTGAACAATAAGAACACATGGACTCAGGGAAGGGAACAACACACATGGAGGCCAGATAAGAGGATGGGGGATACAAGAGAGCATTAAGGAAAAGAGATAATGCATGCTTGGCTTAATAACTAGGTGATGGGTTGATCTGTGCAGCAAACCACCATGGCACACGTTTACCTATGTAACAAACCTGTGCATCCTGCACATGTATTCCAGAACTTAAAAAAATATTAAAATAAAATGGCAGTATGAAGCTTAACATTGAAGGATTGCAAGAGGTCAGAAATTCGCCTTCACTTTTAATGAGTTTGGGATTAGAAAAGGCTCATGATTGCAACTGAATTTGTAGTTCTTCCAGTTCTTCAAAATCTTCACATCACTGACTGACTGATTTAACCCCAAACTATTTCCCCTGCACAACACAAGTGCATAATTTTGCATTCAGTGCACTGTAGTGTTTCTTCTGCATCTCATACTCTGTCTGCTATTACTTTTATGTTTGTTGACTGTTATACATTCTTAAGGAGGCTGTGAAATATTAGGGATCTATGGTTGAATTATTTATTTTTTCAAAGCTGTGAAAATACAATAAAGAACACATTTTGGTCACTTTATTAAATGACATTAAATAGTTTAAGTTTAAACTACTAAACAGCACTTTTAATGGTGAAAACACAGGTAGTATATTGTCATACTTGAATGCTTTTCTTTAGAAACACAATTCCAGTCCTTATATATATTACAAGACAGCCTTAAAGGAGGAAGTGACATCTTTTCTACAGTACTTAAGATACTCAATACAGAAATGAAAAGCGGTCTAACAGAAACAAAGACAAAGAGTGGTTTTTATCTCAGCAGAAAAGTAATGGTAGATTTAAAGCAGGCAGAAAAGATAATAGGACCTAGGAACTCTATAGTTTGTGGTTCAACCTTTGGGCTCTTTCTTCTTAATGTAAATGTGCACAAAAATGATTTACTTCTATTTCACATAAACTCTGGTGTTGCGGGAAGTCAGGGACCCCGAACAGAGGGACCGGCTAAAGCCATGGCAGAAGAACATAAATTGTGAAGATTTCAGGGACATTTATTAGTTCCCCTAATTAATACTTTTATAATTTCTTATGCCTGTCTTTACTGCAATCTCTGAACATAAATTGTGGAGATTTCATGGACACTTATCACTTCCCCAATCAATATTCTTGTGATTTCCTATGCCTGTCTTTACTTTAATCTCTTAATCCCATCATCTTTGTAAGCTGAGGGTGTATGTCACCTTAGGACCCTGTGATGATTGCGTTAACTGCACAAATTGTTTAAACAATATGAAATCTGGGCACCTTGAAAAAAGAACAAGATAACAGCGATGTTCAGGAAACAAGGGAGATAACCATTAGGTCTGGCTGCCTGAGAGCTGGGTGGAACAGAGCCGTATTTCTCTTCTTTCAAAAGCAAATAGGAGAAATATTGCTGAATTATTTTTCTCAGCAAGGAACAGAATGCGTTCCTAGGGGGAGGTCTCTAAAATGGCTGCTCTAGGGATGTCTGTCTTTTACGGTTGTGATAAGGAATGAAATAAGCCCCGGTCTCCTATAGTGCTCCCAGGCTTATTAGGATGAGGAAATTCCCACCTAATAAATTTTGGTCAGACTGGTTGTCTGCTCTCAAACCCTGTCTCATGATAAGATGTTATCAATGACAATGCGTGCCCAAAGCTTCATTAGCAATTTTAATTTCACCCTGGTTCTGTGATCTCACCCTGCCTCCATTTGCCTCGTGATATTTTATTACCTTGTGAAGCACGTGATCTCTGTGACCCACACCCTATTCGTACACTCCCTCCCCTTTTGAAAATCACTAACAAAAACTTGCTGGTTTTGTGGCTCAGGGGGCATCATGGAACCTGCCGACATGTGATGTCTCCCCCGGACACCCGGCTTTAAAATTTCTCTCTTTTGTACTCTTTCCCTTTATTTCTCAGACTGGCTGACACTTAGGGAAATAGGTAAGTGCCCACAAAGAATTATCGGGGGTGGGTTTCCCCCAATACTCTGGCAAGTAGAGGTGCCATAAAACCTACAAAGTGCTCAAAATAGGCTTTTCCTCCTTGTTTTCTACTCATTCTTAGATTATTTGTTTCCTGCTTTTTTTTTTTTTTTTTTTCTTAAAAGGAGAAACTGAGCTGTGGCCTAGGTTTTTGTGTAGTGGATCGATTTGTACTGCTCGTGGGCAGGACTCTACAGTGTGTCACCATTGAGTCAGGTCTACCCTTGTACATGTCTCAGTTTCTCTCTCCAGAGTTCTACAAACTCTGAGATGGCTCAAAACACTGGGTGATCAACCTGATATTCATTTCCTGGACAAGCCATCTTTATAATTAATTTTTGTTGGGGATTTTCCTACAGGGCTGCTGCATGTCACAAGAGGTCAACCCCCAGATACACCCAGGGGTGCCTTTTGGCTAGGAGGAGCAAATGCCCTTTCTCTTCAAAAAAAAAGTTGAGAAAACTCAGTTTCTCATTAACCAGTGAAATCAACAATTCAGTTCCTCATGCAAATGTGCAAAGTGAATTAAGATTAATTTTGGGAGACAAAGCAATAGAGAGAATTCCTTGAAAATCATCTCCAAACTATAATTAAAATCCTGAAACAACAACTTTCTAGGAGAAAAACCAGCTAAGATAAATCAAAGACCATCAACCAAAGAGAAGTCGGGGGCTCAGGAGGACTTACCAGTTCCACCAGATGAGAAGCTTGAAGTCATGTAGGCTTCAGTGGGCCCTGCTACTACCATAGCTCCATATTTGGGCAACTCCTTCTGGGTCCTGAGTCTTCTCTGAGGTGCCACATGTTTGATCCCCAAATTATTGTCAATGAAAAGAGTAAAACTCTGTAAAGTGTTTGAACAAATTTATTCTTAGCCAAATATGAGTGACCATGGCCCATGACACAGGCCCTCAGAAGGTCCTGAGAACATATGCCCAAGGTAGTTGGGGTAAAGCTTGGTTTTATACATTTTAGGGAGGCATGAGATATCAATTAAATACATTTAAGAAATACATTCAAAGTGTGGGACTACAGGCTACAGGTAAATTTAGACATTTTCTGGTTGATAATTGGTTGAGTTTGCCTAAAGACTTAAAATCGATAGAAAGGAAATGCTCAGGTTAAGATAAAAGATTGTGGAGACCAAGGTTCTTTTGAAGTCTTGTAGTGACAGGCCTTAGAGAAAACAGATGACAAATGTTTCCTATTCAGACCTTTAAAACGTGCTAGACTCTTAGTTAATCTCTTCAGGATTAGGAAAGCCTGGAAGAAAATGATCTAGCTATGTTAACAGAGATTCTTTACAGATGCAAATTTTCCGGCACAAAGGACAACTTTGCAGGGCCTTTTCAAAATATAGCAAAGAAACATGTTTTGGGGTAAAATATTTTGACCTTCCTCCTTGTCACATAATGATATGCCAGGGTGAGATTCTAAAGTCACGATACACAGGGTTAAAGAAAATCCATCTGATGAGAATTTATGGTTTGTAGGGCCTGGCTCCCCAGACCCCTTAGATAGGAATTTGGGCAAGATAAAGTCATCAGAATGAATATCTACCAACCAGCCATCTAATTCACAGAAGTGACAATCTTCAGTACTGACAGTATGAGTTCTTTGACATTAAAAGACAGACATAAAGAAACTGAAAAATCCTGGATGCATACAGATGAAGTCAGTGGTTGAATGTCTGGTGTTCTTAAAGACATTAGCACTCACCACCGCAGCAGGCCTGGATGAAGATCACCTTGGGTTTGTCCTTCAAACTTGGACAGTTCCTGGTATTCAACATTTGAAAAATTTCATTGACTTCTAATATATTTGGGAGTTACTCAGAGTATTTTTTCCTACAAATGCCTTCCCAAATACCATGAGACGTGAACACCAGGAAAGTGCTGTCAGAGGTCCTGTGCTCTGGGCAATGAGCAAATGCCTTCAGCTCTGTAGTCATTTCCTAAAAGGCACTATACCACTGATTTTGGACTGTGTAATTCACTATCATGGCACCTTAGAAATCAAATAAATAAATACATAAGGGATTTCTTAAGGAATTTTATGATAAATAATGGAGAGGCAAGAAAAATTTTAGTCTTAATTTGGAGAAAAGTGAAGAAAGTGTTATAGGAAATCATCCAGAGATATAGAGAGAAGGAAGCATTATTGAGTTAATAAAACACTCCCCAATTAAGTTATACCAGGCTTTAGCTTAATAATCCTTATGTTATAAGAGAACATGTAGCATCCGGCATCCTCCAATGGCAAATTTGGATTTTAGATTATGAAGAGATTATATTCCCTGGTCCTACAACTAAGCTTTCTAACATAATTTAGGAATATAAAAGCCATTACCATTGTCTCTGTGTATGATAAAACTTACTGAAGCAGTGACATTTTCATTCACATCCACGCTATACCCCAGAGATTCTATCAGCATCTTCATATCTCTGACATCAACTTCACCTCTAACCCTCCCAGGAAGAATGGCATTCCTCATGGATAATGGGATTCTTCTCTGTCCCACTTTGTGTTCCTTATAGCATCATCTATGTGTGAAGCCATAAAAGAAGAAATGCATTCTTAGGAGGACAATCCTGATGTAGTCATTAACACCATTGAGTGAATTATCTGCTAACGGAACACTTCCCAAGCTAGAGGAGATTTTTACTGGTGCAGTGCAGGAATCTATATTCATATTCTAGCATCAGCTTTTTTACAAATATTTTAGACAAAAACATAGAAAGGGGCATTTTCAAGGCCAGACGTAATAAAACACTCAGAAAACAATGTGTGAGATAAAATCTTTACAATATAAGTTTATTTCAAAAGATTCAAACCCTAGGATAAATTTAATAGGAGTAAGACTTAATTAACTTTGTTAAATATGTCTTTACAAGATGTATGTCTATCTATTTACTTATTAGACATGATAATAAGCATTAGACATTGTTTTAATGAACTTTTGTGCCAACATTCAGGATTTCTTCTCAGTACATATCTATATGGGAAGGAAGAAGAAGAATAGTGAGCATATAAACTAGAATGAATATGAAATAAAATAATCAATGCTAAAATCAAGGTGCACAATAAATGACTTCATAGCACTAAACATTGCTTTCATAAACATATGAGTTTTCACAGAGATTTATGTGAGAAAATCCTTGAGAATTTTATTTGATCACAAGTTCCACACCATATGACAATGTGATGTATTTGATAAATAAATTAATGTAATCTTTGTCTGTTTCAAAATATAAATAAATGTACTAGATATTTGGAGATTCTTTTAGAAACTAAGCTATTAAAATGAGAAAATTATATTCAATTTGGAAATGGAATTTGAGAAACTCCTTTAAAATCAGCTAGGTAAACCAAAGCAGCATTAAGTGGGTTAATTTTGGAGAAGATAAGAGCTAATTAGAATGAATATTTTGGAGAAAACTGTAGAAATAATCATTAGGTGGAAAAAAATGCTTGTTTTTTTCATAGAGGAATCAGAACAACACAAAAGACCTCAGATAGCCAGGCACTGTGGCTCAAGCCTGTAATTCCAGCACGTTGGGAGTCCGAGGTGGGTGCATCACCTGAGTTCTGGAGTTCAAGTCAGCCTGGCCAACATGGTGAAACCTTGTCTCTACTAAAAATACAAAAAAAAATTAGCTGGGTGAGGTGGCGAGCACCTATAATCCCAGCTACTCGGGAGGCTGAGGCAGGAGAATCACTACTTGAATTCGGGAGGCAGAGGTTGCAGTGAGCAGAGGTTGTGCCATTGCACTCCAGCCATAGGCAACTAGAGTGAAACTCTGTCTCAAAAAATAAAAAATACTTAAAGTAAGTTTTTGATTGTTTTGTAAGGAAGGAATAGGATATTTGGTGATATGATCAGTGTCTCATCTCAGAAAATATTCATAAAATTCATAAAATTATCACCCTTAATAGATTCAGCAGGCCAGGTGAAGTGACTCACACCTGTAGTCTTAATATTTTGGGAGGCCAAGGTGGGAGGATTGTTTGAGGCTGGGAGTTTGAGACCAGCCTGGGAAACAAGCAAGTCCCTGTCTCTGCAAAAAAGAAAAAGAAAAATTAGCTAGGCATCGTGGTGTGTGCCTACAGTTCCATCTACTTGGGAGACTGAGGTCGAAGAATTGTTTGAGCCCAGAAAACCGAGGCCACAGTGAACTGCGTTCATGCCACTGCACTCCAGCCTAGACAACAGAGCATGACCATGTCTCAAAAAAAAAAAAAAAAACCGACCGGAAAGTAATATCTAAACTTTGTGAAAAAAATTGCTTTCCTGGCTTCACAATTTCTTTCAAATATAAAATCCTTTTATTTTAAGAGAAAGAGTCACTTTTGGAAAAAAAAATTTT
The DNA here is from genome assembly GCF_029289425.2 of Pan paniscus. Classification (NCBI taxonomy): domain Eukaryota; kingdom Metazoa; phylum Chordata; class Mammalia; order Primates; family Hominidae; genus Pan; species Pan paniscus. The sequence goes on from NC_073258.2 coordinate 105,769,105, forward strand.
AGAGTTGTACCCTGTTCTAGGACAAATAAAACACTGACAATTTGGTAAGCAAGAAGCTGACCTCACAAACATAAATTTTTCTAACCAAAACCCAGCACATGTTGACTGTGTTAGGACTCAATAAAGTTTAGATCATGATTTTCAGGGTAGAGGACTGAAACATTTTTAAGATCTTTCTTGTCATCTGGGACATAAGTATTTCCTTTAGTACCCTGAATATTTTATGGAATAAAAAGTTTTATGCCTACATTTTTGTGGCAGCGACTAGCCAGACACTCTCAGTGTCTACACTGAGACCCAACAAGACACTTCTATGTTTCCTGGGCACTCAGCTAGTCTATGTTGCCAATGACTCTAGTAGTTAGGCATGACCATATCACTGGTTTCTAACTAGTGGAATGCAAGCACAAGTATGGGGTGAGCCTAGAAAAATCTCCTAAAGATGATCCTCCGTATTATTTCCAATGCCACTAACTGGATGGTTATCATCACAGTTATTTTAACATTGCCATGTTGCAGATTATCAGAGCCATAGAATAGAAGAGTTCTAAGCATCTGGGTTAGCACTTGGAGAAGAGCTGTCCACTAATCAGGAATAGCAATTTTAGAATTTTCATGAATGAGAAATAAGCTTTTACCATATCTGAGTGATTATAAATGTTTGACTTTGTTAAAACAACCCACATTAACACATACAGGCCTGTGTAGTCTCATTTATATCCCTAAATTATTGGAATGCTTTAATTTCAGGATAGAGATTTTTAATTACATTTTCACTTATGATTTATGTATTCATGTGAGTGCAATAAAAATGGGAATGCTGTCTTGTTCATTTTTCTCTATCCAGTCCATAGAACGTGGTATTGAATACAGTTGGCATGTGATCAATATTTTTCTAGTGGCCTGGTAACAATAATTCTAATGAAATTATTTAGTGAAGTGTTCTTTTAACAAATATTTATCAAATGCAAGGCAACCAACCGTTAAATGAGATCATACTTATGAATAAGTCAGACATTTTGAAATTTTACCTCAAAGCTTAAAGTCCAATGGAGGAAATTGAATTTATTTTTTAAATTACCAAAACATTTGGTAAGAGTTATGGCTAAAGAATTACAGGGAACTTTAGGAAAAGGGGCTCTGAAGCATATTAGCAGAAGTGGAGAGACAGATTCAAGTTGGAACAGTAGATCCATAAACCTGACAATGGCTTCAATGTTGGAGGTGAGTTAGAAGAAAGAGCTCAAGATGAGTTTCAGGTTTCTGGTTTGAATAATTGGTGATGGTGACATCGTTAACCAAGATAGAAGAAACTGAAAGAGAAGCAGCACTGGGGAAGAATGGCACGTTCAGCTGTGGGAATGTTCAGGCAAAGGCGTCTCTGGGAGATGTGAGTGAGTATGTTCAGTAGTCACTTGAATTATGAAGTCTGGCACTTTAGTGGGTAATCAGGATTTAATACACAAATTCAAATTTGTTTATACAGACATATACGCAGGGGTAGTGAAACTGTGAGAATAGCCTCTGTGGAAGCAGACTAGATTAAGAAGAGAAAAAAGTATATGATCAATCTATGAGAATTACCTATTACTCTCTCATCCTGGGTTTACCATATGTATTTAATATCAAGGAAGATGGGATTCAAAGAATGCTATTTCTTACCTGGGAAGGGAGAAAACACTTCTTAAAAATCTTGTGTACTGAGGTAATTTCCAAAGAGTGGGCCTAAAGAAAGACTGATATTTAAATAGTCGCTTATCATCTCTGAAGAACTTTACCCCAATGTGTTGGATACTCTTCACTGATTTTTTTTTCCATATGCCTGACTGATTGATAATAAATCCTGTTCAAGATGTGTCTTTTGAAACCACACACATCACTTGGGAAACAAGAGGCTCTTCACATGAATGACTAGACAGTTATTTAATAGCTAAGGCAGAATAGATGAGTATCTGTGAGTGACATCTTTGATCTCTGCTTTGTACTGTGAAAGTGGAATCAGGACATCATCAGATATAGAATCAGTAATTCTCTTGACATATGTATGTCAAGGTGGCTCCTGAGGCAACACAGGTGTCTGAAAGTAAAGTTGCCTAACTCAGTGCTGACTTTGGCTTTGAAGAAAACTATGAGGGGGGAAAGGCGTCTGTGTTTGGACCTCTAGTTTTGCTAAGATTTGTCACAGCAAAGGGGTTAGGTGAACAATCGGCCAAGCCAGGAAGAATGAACCCAAGTTCCAGGCTTGAGATGAATCAGTGACATCTCAGAGGAATCTATTTAGAACTTGGGAGGAATAGGGGTCAGAGACATGCTGGAACTCACAAGGTCTTTTAATCTGCTTAAATTGAAGGAGAAGGTTAATAAGAATGTGTTCTTCATCCTAGAATGATAGATATTTGTGCAAAGTCAATAATATTCCCTTAACATGTTTCTGAAATTTTTTCAAATTTATTTCTCACTGATATTAATAATCTCCCCTCAAGTGAACTAGTGAAATTTCCATGGTCCAGAGAGACTCATGACACATGTTAGATCATTTTATAAGTTGAATGTTGTGATGTACATGAAAGTTACAGGCAAATACACTGTCAGCTTTACTATGTGAATTTCTTGTCCCAACCATTCTCTATTCTCTATACTATGTCCTCTATTCTCTACCTATATCTCTATGCCCTATACTATAACACTGCGAGCAAAGTGGAAATAAAATTAATAATAATAATAATAATAATAATATGGAGTTAACATTTATTACTTGGTTCTTTTAGGGCTATCATTATCACCCATGGTTTGCAATATTGTACTAGCACTTAACCTGTCCCCCTATATCCACTCTTGCTGGGCTATAGTCCATTCCCCACAGAGCTCCCAGGTGATTCTTTAAAAATGAAAATTTTATCACTTAATTGCTTACAGCCCTCCAGAATTTCTTATTACTATTAGTAAGAAGGAACATATAAGGCCTCAGATATTCTGGTCCCTCCCTCACCCCCCAGCCTCCCTGTTGGCATCTCTTCTGACACTGTGTTCCAGCTACTAAGCCCTCTCTCTGAAGCTCTGTTTTGTCTGTAAGTTCCCCATACACACTGCTTCTCTTGTCTAGAATGTTCCTCTTTTACCCTTGATTTGCACTCCTTAGTTTTTCAAATGTGAGCATAAATGTTTCTTTAAAGGTTTTTATCACAGTGGACAATCATTATTTATTCCTGCTACATTGTACCTGCATTTTTTCTCCCAATTAATGTCTGCCTTTATGGCCTGCCTGTAAATACCATAAGGTTTAGTAACCAGGTCTCCTTTAATTGTGCATCATATGTCCTGCATGTAGCCTAGTCTTAGCACACAATTACATGTACAAAACAAAAAATAAAAAAAGGAATTTGCGTATTAGACTGTATTTCCACAACTAAATTGAACAATCCTTCAGAATATGTATCAGGCTTCATATGCAATTTTAACTTCCTTTAACAGCTATAAGTGTAGAACTCGTCTTTCAGATAAGTTCCAGAAAATATATGAGGGGTAATAAGATAGAGGATAACTGGGGAAGCTATCTGAGTAGGGAACTAGAAGAAATATGTTTAGCCAGAGCAGAGAACAAATGCAAAGTTTTGCTGTGTATGTAATTATTTTGTTTAGTTTTCTTCAAGCAACTAAGCAGATAGTGATGCCATCATCAAACTGGGAAAGAATGGGCTTAATAAGCTTGTTTTGGAAGGACTCAGAGAAAGAAAAAGTAATGAGAAATTAGAAATTTTATTTTAAATTCCTTAAATTTGAGCTACCAATTAGATATGCAAGGAGACAGGTACAGTAGAAAATTTTATGTATGAAACAGGAACTCGGCTTTTATAGAGTTCTATATAGTCTCATGGTTCTTGTGAAGGGTCAAAGGACTTAGACTAATACTAGACACCCAACAAGTCTTTGATGTTAAAGTGGTTTAAGTAGCCTAGAAAATACTGTTATTAGTAATTGACTAGAATAGTTCTAAGGAATAAAAGGAGTACTCAAACTATAAACACAGAAATTATATTACTTTATTTCTTTTTTACATAAATAAAGGACAGTCACCTTTTGAAAATATTTGGGTAGCTAAAACATAAATTCTACTCTTTATGCCTTTCAAGGAAGTATATAACACAGATAAGAGTACTAGTTTCTGTAAGAAATCTATTAGTGAGCAAATGGCACATATAAGATGCATTTTGTATGTGTCCCCAAACATGTGACCATTACATGGTTTATTTCACACCTTTATTGTTTGAAATATTCAATATTTATTGCACTTATTATATTGAATTTAAAAAGAGTATGTGCCACTGTACTGTTTTTAAAGAGCACTTACATAAATTTGAACATATTTAATTTTTCCATATTTCCCCTATAGTGCACAAAATTTAACTAAAAAATATTTGTTTTTATCAAAGTTATTCTGAGCCAAATCAGAAAAAAAGCCAAATGATACAAAATACATAATTTTGCTTATCTTGTTTTAATTTTTGCATCATTTTTTCCCCATAATTACATTCGACACTTATAAAATGATTTTGTGGGAACTAATCCCATCATGAAAACTTTGTAAGTATGCCATGCTCCACACTTCCATTTAGGGTTTTGTTCTTTATAAAAAGTGTATGGCCTTAAAGTGCAAAAATACAGACCTATTTATAGGATATTTAATATCCCAAACAAGTTAAACTATATGTAAGATTAATCAGAGTCTTCGGCAGAAACCAATATTTGTGTCTTATACTCCAGAAATACCTGTCTCAGCCTTGTCCAGTGCCAAGGAAAAATTCAACATACTGTTATTGACCCATAAATTCTACATCAAAATGAACTATGATTCTCTCACAGATTTAGAAGCCTCAAAAATTACATCTCATAATGTATCAGTCTGTTATTGCCACAAGACTGCCATATAACAAATGATCTCAAAATTTCAGCGACAAATTTCACTAAGCTCATTTTGCACCTGTGGGTATACAATTCAGCTGCAGGAACCTCTTACTTCCCTTGTGGGTCATCTCAGTGCGTCTTTTCCATAATTCGCATCCTCCTTTAGGTCTGGTAGGTTTCTGTCATAGCAACTGCAGAAGCCGAGACGACAAGCCTAATCAGTTAAGAATATTTCAAGCCTCTGCTTGGATTAATAAATTGGTCATTTCAACTGAAAGAAGTTGCTATGGAAGATGTAAAACATGGTACTCAGAACAATTTACTAATCCTCTACATCCTGAAGATTTCTGTAATGAATTGAATCCAAATATTTCCCTCCATTTGATCTCCTGTAGCAAATATTGATTAAGCCATTTAATAAAAAGATGCTTTATATTCTTTCATATAGGGTAGATACTTCTGACATGCAATTTTTTCCTGAAGTTCAAAAGCACCATGAAAGCATGTACTAGAGATTTTTCTCAATTTGTATAGCAGATGTTCAGCACAATGCCTTAAATAAATTATTGTTTTTAATAATGGACACAATATAGAGGGTAAAAAAGCACTTTTTTAAAAAAAAGAATCAGACAATTTTGGTTTGAGTTCTATTTATCAGTAGGATATCAATCAAAATATATAGGCTGCAAATATCACCAGGTTTACTATTAACTTTCTGCCTAATGTAGTCAACAGGTAGCTCTGATCATTGTACTTTTTAGAGAACTGGAATAATGGAAGATCCATTTTGACACATAGCTTTACTATGGCAGAGAAATGGTAAATAACAAATGGTGTTCTAGTTTCCAACCCATTATCTCAAATGGAAGCTCACATACTACCTCTGCTTATGTGGCATTAGTGAAAGTAAGTTATGTAGCTACAGCAACCTTGAAAGGAGATGGGTACAATCCTACCACATTCCAAGAGGCAGGCCCATGAGATGAGTACCTTTATTTCTCCCGTTTTACAGAAGAAAATCAGACTTCAGGCTGTAGAATAACCTCTGAAATCACACAAATGGAAAGTAGCCAAGCTGGAATTTTCATCAATGTGTCTAAGAAATGAAAACCTATGCTTTTCGGCACAGCATTTCTTTACCTTTTCATGTGAAGTAGGCTTTACAGTAGATGCTATGTGCTATTGTCTGAATCTTTATTTTCCCTCTAAAATTCATATGGTTAAAATCCTAACCCCCAAGGTTATGGTATTTGGAGGTGGGGCCTTTGGGAGGTGATTAGGTTATGAGAGCAGAGCCTTCATAACTAAAATAGGTGCTTTTATAAAAGAGACCCCAGAGAGGTAGCTCTTTACTACTACCATGTGAGGACAAAGTTATAAGATGCCATACAGAAATTAGAAAGTGGGCCCTCACCAGATCTAGATCTTCCAATGCCTTGATCCTGAACTTCCCAGCCTCTAGAATTGTGAGAAATAAATTTCAATCATTTATAAGCTACTCAGTTTATGGCATTTTGTTCCAGCTGTCCAAATGGAATAAAATAGTAGATACTAACAAATACTAGCTCTTGTTATCCTTAACCCTTGTATTTTCTACTGATGATAATGATAATTAAGAATGTAAGAATTAAATAACTATACAAAACAAAACACAAAAGAAAGAGAAAATTTTATCTTCTTAGGACAATGTGTGTTCATCTCTACCTAAAAGAAGGTTGGTAGACCGTCTTTTTGGAGATATTGCTTGTTAGTAATGAATATACTATAGTCCATAATGTAAGGTATGTCCATTATCAGTGGAGATTTTAACATGCTTAAGAAACCATTATATAAGTCCAAAATATTAATTTAGTTTTGAGAAATATAACTTTTATAAGAAATAGAATATTTGCATTAATATAGTAAGAGTATTTTCTTTCAGCAACCTGGCCAAAAGTATAATCAGAAGAATGCTAAGTGGACATAGAATCAAATGAGGGGGAATGAGATAAATCAATTTGTAATATCATCAAGCTAATAACTCCAACCTAAAGGAAATACTTCTGCTTATGGATGAAAGTATCAAAGTCCATTGATTACACAACCCTTTGCATACTTTCACCATCACTAAATGCTTTGTTATCATTTGGCTAAGGCTCTCTCCCACAAAGTGAAGAGGAATGGGTACTGTCACCCCTGCCTCTGTGACTCTTTTTTCTTATTTCAATGTATGTCTAGACATAGACTTTCCTTGAATGTGTGCTTATGTTCCTTCAGTTTGCCAAGTCTCTTAGGCTTCATACTTGTTATTAATATAACATTTCATACCTTTGCACTATCATATTTATTGATCTCATATTTAAATTTCAGAATAAAGTAATTTTCCACTGTTTTCAGACTTACTAGGATAATCTCATATATGATAAGAATAACAATGATGATGATACAGAACCAAGTTTAAATATTACTCCAGAATTACTTCCAGGGACTTGCAATGTCAGTGGATGAAATATGTGTCAAAAATTGGAGGAAAATAATGTTTTTCCTAATTAATAAGTGCATATTCTTTTTACTTTGAAATTTCCTGTATAGATCATTTCAAAGGTGGTTTCCCAAACTCAGTGAGCAATCACAGTACCTGCTTTTAACTTCTTATTGCTGAAAGAGGCATTGAAGTGGGTCAGAGAGACAGTCTTGAATGGTAGACACCAATTTTCCCCTATCCCCTGGCAGAGGCCATGCAGCAGTATGGAGAGTCTGTGTGTTGGAGGAGGGAGAGTACAGCATCTGAGGGACATTACATTGAACTCAGTGTTGCATGTCATAGTTGAGAACAAAGCTGTGATAGGCTCAGCCAGTGCCTGTGCATGGTGGGAGCATTTGAACCAGCCCTAGCCAGAGAGGAATCATCTATCCCAGTGGTTGAAACTTGAGTTGCTCAGCAAGCCTCGTCACTGCTAGCCAAAGTGCTCTGGGGTCCTTGGTAGACTTGAAAGGCAGTCTAGGATTCAAGAACTACAATTACTAGGGAACTCCTTGTGCTGGGCTAGGCTCAGAGTCATTAACCTGGAAAGTTACTAGCCAGGTGGCTAAGGGGGTGTTTGTCTCACCTCCTGGCAAACCCCAGGCTGCACAGCTCACAGCAATGAAAGTGATTTCTTTTTTCTGCTTAAGAAAAGGAGAGAGAAGAGTAAAGAAGACTTTGTATTGCACCTTGGATATTAGCTCACCCATAGTAGGAAAGGGCACCAGGTAAAGATGTGAGATACCCACCCCAGGCCCTGGCTCTCAGATGACATTTCTAGACATACCCTAGCCAGTCGGGAACCCAGTGACATAAAGGGAAGGACCCAGTCCTGGCAGAATTTGTCACCTGCTGACTAAAGAGTCTTTGTGTCCTTAATAATCAATACTCAGGTAGTATGCAATGCGCCTTGGGCTCTAAGATGTCCTGAATTCAGCTGTGATCCAACACATTCCCAGCTGTGGTGACTATGCTGAAAGACTCCTACAGTTTGATGAAAGCAGGGGAGAAAGTAAAGGGGACTTTGCCTTGCACTTTAGGTACCAGCTTGGCCACAGTGGGGTAGAGCAATAATCAAGGTCTTAGGGTCTCTGAGTCAAGGCCTAGGCTCTTGGATAGCATTTCTGGACCTGTCATGGGCCACAGGGGAGCCCACTGCCCTGAAGGGTGAGCCTCAGGCCTGGTAGCATTAATCACAAACTGACAGATGAACCCTGAGGCTTTAAGTGAACATCAGTGGTGGCCTGGTAGAATGCCCCATGGACCTGTGGTGCTGGTGGCCACAGGGAAAGTCTCCTCTGCCTGTGGGAAGGGAAGGGAAAAGCAGGAAGGACTTTGTATTGTGGTTTAAATGCCAGCTTAGCTACAGTAGAATAGAACAACAGGCAAATTACTAAGATTTTTTACTCCGATTCCTGGCTCCCAAATAGCATTTCTGGGCCTGTAGAGAACCTGGGGGAGCTCACCACCTTGAATGGAAGAACACAAACCTGTCTGGCTTTGCCACCTGCTGATCACAGAGCCCTAAGGCCTTGAGTGAACAGAGGTTGTAGCCAGTTAGTGATTACAGAGCATCTTGGGAGAGACCCAGTGCTGTGCTGGCTTCAGATCTGAAATAGTGGTGGTGGTGACAGGGGTGCTTGTGTCTCTCCACCCCAGTTCCAGATGACTCAGCACAGAAAGAGAGACTCTTTCTTTTGTTTGAGACAAAATAAGGAAAAAAAACAAGTGCCCATCTGATAATCTAGAGAATTCTTCCAAAATTCTATGTCTGTAACTGTCCAGAGAATTCAAAATAGCTGTTTTAATGAAACTCAAAGAAATTCAAGATAACACAGTGAAGGAACTCAGAATTCTATCAGGTAAATTCAAGAAAGAGATTGAAATAATTAGAATGAATCAAGCAGAAACTCTGGAGTTGAACAATATAATTGATATACTAAAGAATGCGTCAGAGTCCCTTAATAGTAGAATTGATCAAGCAGAATAAAGAATTAATGAGCTTGAAGACAGTTTATTTGGAAGTATACAGCCACAGGAAATGTAGGAAGGAAAAAAAACAATAAAGCATGACTACAAGATCTAGAAAAGAGGCTCAAAGGGATAAATCTAAAAGTTGTTGGCATTAAAGATGAAGTAGAGAAAGAGATAGGGATAGAAAGTTTATTTCAAAGGAGTAATATCAGAAAACTTCCCAAGCCTAGAGAAAAATATCAACCTTCAAGTACAAGAAAGTTATAGAACACCAAGCAGATTTAACCCACAGAAGACTACCTCAAGACATCTGATAATCAAACTTCCGAAGGTCAAAGATAAAGACAGATTTCTAAAAGCAGCGAGAGAAAGAAACAAATAATATACTCCAATATATCTAGCAGCAGACTTTTCAGTGGAAACCTTACAGGCCAGAAGAGAGTGGCGTGACATAATTAAAATGCCAAAGGAAAAAACTTTGACCCTAAAAAAGCACATCCAATGAAAATGTCCTTCAAGCAAAAAAGATGAATAAAAACTTTCCCAGACAAACAAAAAAAGATGAGGGCTTTTATCAATGCCAGACATGTTCTATAAGAAATGCTAAACCAAGTTCTTCAATCTGAAAAAAAGGACTTAAATGAGCAAGAAAGAATCATCTGAAGATACAAAACTCACTGGTAATAGTAAGAGCACAGAAAAACACAGAATATTATAACCCTGTAATTGTGATGTGTAAACATCTCTTAATTAGAAAGACTAAACCAATCAAAAATAATAACTACAACTACTTTTCAAGATGCAGACATTACATGAAGACATCAAGAGAAACAACAAAAAGTTAAAAATTGAGATGATGCAACTAAAGTATACAGTTTTTATTAGTTTTCTTTTTCCATGGTTGTTTGTTTATGCAATCAGTATTTAGCTATTATCAGTTTAAAATAATGAGTTATAAGATAGTATTTGCAGAACTCATGGCATCCATACAATGGATACACAAAAAGTAAAAAGCAAAAAATTGAATCATACTACAAGAGAAAATCACCTTTTCTAAAAGCAAGACAGAAAAAAAGGAAAAAAGGAAGATAAGATCATAAAACAAGCAGACAACAAATAACAAAATGGCAGGAGTAATAAAATAAAAGGAATTTAAATTAAAAAGAAAGAAGTCAAATTATCTTTGTTTGCAGATCATATTTTCTGCTTATTTGGAAATCGTAAAGACTCCACCAGAAAACTATTAGAACAGATAAACAAATTTGGTAAAGTTACAGGAGATAAAATCAATATACAAAAATCTGTAGCATTTCTACATGCCAACACTAAACAATTCAAAAAAGAAATTTAAAAAGTAATCCCATTTATAGCAGCCGTAAATAAATGCCTAGGATTTAACTTCACCAAACAAGGGAAAGACCTCTACAATGAAAACTATAATACACTGATGAAAGAAATTGAAGAGGACACAAAAAATAAAATGATATTCCATGCTCATGAATGGAAAGATCTAATATTGTTAAAATGTACAAACTACCCAAAGCAACCTACAGACTGAATGCCATCTCTGTCCAAATGCCATCTCTGTCCAATAAAAAGAATGCCCAACAACATTCTTTACAGAAATAGATGAAATAAGTCTAAAATTTATATTGAACTGCAAAAGACCCAGAATAGCCAAAGCTATCCTGAGCAAAAGGAACAAAACTAGAGGAATCACATTACATAATTTCAAATTATGCTACAGAACTATAATAATTAAAACAGCATGGTACTGGCATAAAAACAGATGCATAGACCAATGGGACAAAATAGAGAACACAGAAACAAATTTACACACCTACAGTGAGCTCATTTTTGACAAAGGTGTCAAGAATATACCCTGGGGAAAAGATAGCCTTTTCAATAAATGGCGCTGGGAAAACAGGATATCCATTTGCAGAAGAATGAAACTATAACCTTATCTCTTGCCACATACAAAAACAAAATCAAAACTGATGAAAGATTTAAATCTAAGACCTCAAATTATGAAACTACTAAAATAAAACATTAGGGAAACTATTAGAACATTGGTGTGGGCAAAAATTTTTTGAGTAATACCCCACAAGCACAAGAAACAAAAGCAAAAATGGACAAATAGAATCATATCATGTTAAAAAGCATCTGTGGAATAAAGAAAATAATCAAGGTGAAAGATAACCAACAGCATGGGAGAAAATATTTGCAAACTCTCCAAATGAAAAGGGATTAATAACCAAAATTTATAAGGAGCTGAAACAACTCTATAAGAAAAAAATCTAATGATCTGATTTAAAAATGGGTAAAAGAAAAAAATAAAAATGGGTAGAAGATTTGGATAGATATTTCTCAAAAGAAAACATAAAAACAACAAACAGGCTTATGAAAAGATATTCAGCACCATTGATTATCAGAGAAATGCAAATCAAAACTCCAATGATACATCATCTCACCCCAGTTAAAATGACTTTTATCCAAATGATAGGCAATAACCAGTGCTGGTGAGGATGCAGAGAAAAGGAAACCTTCATACACTGTTGGGAATGTAAATTAGTACAACCACTATGAAGAACAGTTTGGAGCCTTCTCAAAAAAAACTAAAGATAAAGCTACCATATAATCCAGCAATTCCACTTCGGGGTATGTAGCCAGAAGAAAGAAAATCAGTATGTTGAAGAGACATCTGCACTCCCATATTTTTTTTGCAGCACTGTTTACACCAGCTAAGATTTGGAAGCAGTCTAAGTGTCCATCAACAGATGAATGGATAAAAAAAATATGGTACATATACACAATGCGGTACTATTCAGCCATAAGAAAGACTGAGATTCTGTCATCTGCAACAACATGGATGGAATGGGAGATCATTGCATTAAGCAAAACAAGCCAGCCACAGAAAGACAAACATCACATGTTTTCATGTATTTGTGGAATCTAAAAATAAAAACAATTGAATTTATGAGTATAGAGAGTAGAAAGTTGATTACCAGAAGCTGGAAGGGTAGTGGAGGGTTGCAGGAGGAGGTGGGAATGGTTAATAGGTACAAAATTTATTAGAATGAATGAATAAGACCTAGTAATTGACAGCACAGCAGGTGACTATAGTCAAAATAATTTAATTGCGCATTAAAAAATAACTAAAAGGGGATAATTTGATTATAACACAAAGGATAAATGCTTGAGGGTATAAATATTCTATTTTTTCATGATGTGATTATTATACATTGAATGCCTGTATCAGTATATCCCATGTATCTCATAAGTGCATTCATTATTTGTGATAACACCAAAATTAAAAGTTAAAAAGCATCTCATACTTTTCTCTGTTGTTATACATATTCTCCAACTAAAAATGATGGTGGGATTATGGATCAAAAGATTACAAGGCAAAAGATAACAGGGACCATGTCTTTAAAACTTTCAAAATATGTGTAAATACTTGCTAATGTGAGTATATGTCAACACTATTTACTTCTTTCACTGGATGCTAGGGAAACAAGGAACGGGGTGGATCCTTCTGAGTAAAGGAAAATAGTTTCACTAAATTCTTGTCTTTATTTCAGAAAATGCCTGCCCTTCAAGGCAGATAAGAGAGTATTTTTTAAATATATTTTAAGTCTAACTTTCCCCTTTTAAGTCAAATTCTTCTTTTCTCTTTGGGTGACATTACTGATTATTATTATCTCCAATGGAAGATAGCTACATATATGAATGGAGGGAAAGAGAAGTCGTTTGGAAATGAAAGACTAACAGAAAAAGAACTCATATTATTTGAACCCAATTCATTTTTACTTTGATTCCTAGTTACGAATTCTAATTCTATCCAGCCTTAGTTTTAAGAGTCTTGGCAAAGAATTGTAACACAGGCAATTTTGGCTTCCTGTATGCCATTCAACCTGCTGTCCATTCTGCAAGCCATCTTTCTTAATTATAAATCTGACTATAAATAACGCCCCTGTTTAATAATATTCTAAAATAATTTACACTGTCCCCAGGACAAATAATTACTCCTATATATTTCATCAGTACATCTAATCTTTTCAAACCATACTTCAACTTTTACATTGCAACCATACAATTTTTTTAATTCCCAAATTTGTCTTATCGTTTTGCACTCTCAATTTTGGTGCGTGATTTTTCCTCCCCCTTATAAAATTCTCTTTTTGATATAACAAATTTATCATAATGAAAGCATGCACACTTACATGCAAACATAAGTCTCTGTGTTCTGTTTTCCTGTCAATTTTTAACACCGTTAATAACTCAAATTAAACTCCTATTTTTCATTGTACCACCACTAGTCTCTAAATTGCTGGGAGTTCTCACTCCACTGATGCCTGCACAACCCTGGAAGTATAAATTTGGAAGGTGAGGGGACAGAGGCTGACTTAAGGCTGCCAGTGATACTCCCTTCACTATTTCAAAAAGTCACATAAGTTATCTCTTTTCTTCTCTCTCCAATTCTGTTCATGTGTCAATTGGGGTATTGTTTATCTATCACACTCACTTGGGTTTTTTTGTTTGTTAAATATACAAAAGACTGATACTTAAATCATTTTTGAATACTAAATATAGGTTTGCCACTAAAATTAAACAATAGAAAAGTTTGTAAAGTGGAAAAGGATTATCCACACTCTTTAATTTGACACAAGGTAACCCCAATTATATGTTTAGCTTGCATCTTTCTGAATTTTTCTATGCTTTTGTAAAACACTTAATATATTACCGATTTTATTGATTTCCTTAATCATTGGCTTCCTAGTATCCTTGACCTTTGCTTCAACCCTGTACTAGTCTTATGACTTGGTTTTGGCCAACATAATGCAGTAGAAGGATCTTGTGCAATTCCCAGCTCAGGCTTTAGAAAGCCTGGTGCTCTTCTTCCTCGTGGACACCGGAACCTAAATGAGGACGAGCCTGAGCCACATTGCTGGCTAATAAGACACATCATGTGGAAAAGAGCCCAGCTGCCCCAGCCAGCCAAGGTCATTCTAGACCAGCCATGTGCTTTCCAAACATATGAGAGATCCCAGCCTTTCGGTAAAGATGCCTACCCCATGCACAGGTGATCTCAGACACATGGATAATCTCAGCAGAGTCAAGACCTATCTAGCTAACTGGTAACCTTGTGAACAATAGCAAATGCTTATTGTGTTAAACTACTGAGGTTTTGGGTGTTTTGATACCCATAAATAAATAACTGGCAGACACATATTTACCTATACCTTTTTTCCTTATAGCACCAGTATCATATATTATCAACAATTTGCTCCATTTGTTTAATTTTTGCTTCACAACATAGGACAAACCCTTTAAAAATTCAACACATTAAAATTCAATACTACCTGATTTTTAGAAATCTATAAATTATTAAAAGTGTCAATTCAATATAATTTTAAATGTTTTGTCAAAGTAATACATTCATGAGACAGTCCATAGTACAGAAAAGAATACAATAAAAATCATATTTCCCAGTACAACTCTCCCCACCTTTAGTCCCACATACTAGAGGTAATTTCCTTCAATTATTTTTGTTTTGTTTTGTTTGGCAGTAACATTTGGAATTCTCAATAATGACTATTATACCTCTGTGTTTCCTGAAATATAGAACATAAACAATGCCTTTGACTACCTGATATGAAAAATGAGATGCAGCTCACTTACATAGCCACATATCTGGTCTATTCTACCTAATATTTGATGATGTCATGATGTTCAAACTTTTTATTGATTAATTGTGAAACAATAAATAATATATTTAACCCTAATTTCTTCTTTCATCAATGTTGCTCAGTAGTTAAATTTTCTCTATGTAAGTTGATTAATGTTGCCCTCATACCTTCTCACTTTCAATTATATCATTATATTTTTGCAATTTTTATCGTAGTAAAATGCCATAACAAAATTACAAGCTTAACAATTTTAAGTGTACAGCCAAATAGTATTAAATACATTCATAATTTTGCACAACAATCACCCATCTACCTCCAGAATTCTTTCTATCTTGTAAATCTGAAACTTTATAACCATTAAATGACTCTTCATTTTCTCCTGCCCTAGCACCTGGCAATCAGCATTCTACTTTCTGTCTCTGTGAATCTGATAATCTAGGTACCTCATATAAGTGTGATCATATTGTATCTTTGTGTGTGTGAATGGCTTATTTTACCTGGTATAATGTCCTCAAAGTTCCTCTATATTTTAGCATATGTCAGAACTTCCCTCCTTTCTATGCTAAATTATATTTTATTATATCTATATACGATATTTTACTTATCCATTTTTCAGTCCATGGATACTTTTGTTGCTTCCACGTTTTAGATATCATGAACAACGTTGCCATGAACATGGGTGTATAAGTGTATCTTTGAGACCCTGCTTTCAATTATTTTAGGGATGTACCCAAAGGTGGAGTTTCTGGATCCTATGATAATTCTAGCTTTAATTTTGTGAGGAACTTCCATACTGTTTTCCACAGTGGTGCCATTTGACATTGTCACCAACAGAGCACAGGGTTCCGATTATTCTACATCCCTGCAAACACCTGTTATTTTCTGTTTGTTTGTATGTTTTGATGGGAGTCATTCTAATGGGTATGAGGTGGTATCTTATACTTTTAACACCATCTTCTTTCATTCTATTGTTGGCGGTAAGTCACAGCCAGTCGTCTTCATCAGCCAAGTATAGATGTTACATGAGCCATAAAACTCAAAAATCTAGTTAGTTTCTTCCACTTCATTTTCACTCGTCCATCATTTTCATTGAAATTATATTGTCTATTAGAGAATCTAAAAAGATACAGTTCATACAATCTAAAAAGATACAGTCTTTACTTTTATTGAAATACCAAATGTTGACTATGCAAGCTATACTGGTAAATGTGCTCTTTGATGTTGACAGAGGAGGGCTGGGCTGCCTGTGGTTTCCTGCAGAAGAGAGAAAGGATAGAAGGTCAAGATGGTTACCCCTCACTGCCTTCATCCCATCCTTCATTATGATTCTTCTTCCATCTTCTGCCATATGCTTTTGCCATTTCCCTCGACTTCCATCTGTGACCGCTGTGTCTATTTAGCGAAAAGTACTCAGGAATATCTTTGTAAAACCTAAGTTAAATTATGTCACTTCTCTTTTCCAAAGCACTGGAAGGGTTTCCTATCTACTCAGATAATATTCTTTTAAAGATTTACCATGTGATGTTCAAGCACATTGTGATGAGGCTCCTCACTGTTTCTCCTAATTTGTCTCTGTCATTTCCCTCACTTGCATTCTCTTTTGGTCACACTATCTCATTGTAGTTCTTTTTAAACATGTTCAGCATATTTCTGCCCCAGGGCATTTGCACTTGTATTCTGTGCTGGAACACCTCTCCTGCATAAGAACCACATGATTCACTCTCCAACTCTGTCCATTCTTTATTCCAATTTCATTATTTCAAGGAAGGTTTTCCTGAATAAAGTACCTATAGTTGAGCATGTATTTTCTACAGTCCCATAACTGTGGCTGAATGTCAGTAATGAGACAGCCAAGTAAAAAGGGCTCCCTGGCAGAACCTCCCACCAGCCTGTGCACTGGGAAGAATGCACACTGGGGTGGAGCCTTGGGAAGTTCATGCCATTTGCAGCAGGGAGAAGCCTGGCCCCTCCTCTTCCTGGGTGGTACCTGGTATTCAATCTGCGAGGCAGGAAGGGCATTAGCAGGACTCTGGCTCTGTGAAGGGTTCATTTCCCATTTTTTTCCTTTTCACACAATAAACCTTGCCCTCCTCACCTTTCAGATTGTCTGTGAGTCTAATTTCTCATGGTCGTGTGACAAGGACCCCATCTTTAGCTGAACTAAGGAGAAAGTCAACAACAGTAATGTGATATGTGCACTCAGAGGACCAAAGCCCTGCTTTCCCCATAGATAGCTCCTGTGTTTACTCTGTTTTGTTCAAGGTCTGATGCAATATTTGGTAACTAAGTGTGGCAGGTGGGAGAGAAACAGAGAGAGAGACAAAGAGAGGGAGTGTATGAGAGATAAATGAATATAATTAATAATGGTAATATTTGTACATTATTATTTTAATAATTACTAACCTAGGACTTTCATTGTGTATTACATTTTGCTGCAATTTTCCTTACCCCTTGATTGATTATATAGTTGGGGGAAACTAAATGCATATAAGTAGAATAAAAAAGAGCAAATAAATACTCACCAGACTACATCAATAAAGAACACTAACTTGACCATATAAGCAGTCAGCTGTCATTGGTCATTGAACTTCACCACCGATATAGCTCTTTCATTTATTTCACCCTCCAACAACTCTCAATACTTACATTTTCAATTGCCAGGAAAGAGGTAGAAATCTCTTGTCAAGGTTGCTCGTTCTATGGTGGGCATCTGGGCTTTAGCCTGTGGAACTTCAAATGATTTCTGTACCTAAAAGAAAAAACAGTAGATGAGATATGAGGGATTTTGGATTCTCAGAACGCATCTTACACCATGAACCAGGAAATGCCTGAATGAAGAGAGCTTCCAGGGTTGATAGGACCAAGTCCATGGATATTCCAACTCCTTAACACTGCTACTCTACCTCTTAGAATTGACACCCCATGTCATACTGTACACTTTACATCAAAATAAACACTGCATGCCTAGTCAAGGCTTTTCAACCTCCATTTTCTCTATTTTCCATTTTTGACCTACGGATGTGGAAATCAATTAAATATCCTTTGGGATATGCTCATGAGAACTGGATATGGAAGACTTAGTACTTTCAACCCCCACCAACGCTGATTCTTCAATTTAAGGAGAATTAAATCCCAGAATCTTGCTTTAAGGCCTGAACACTGAACAACTTTCATGCCCACACCACCATGCTGACCTCTGAAATCTTATGCATGGACTGATCAATGAGATCCTGCTTACCGTAAATCCGATATTTCTAGTTCTTTTCCCAGGAATATCCTCAAAAGTACAATGTCTAATTCCTAATCATCCAAAAGGATTTAACTTCCCAGTTCTCTATTCACAGAAACCCCATCTCAATTTATGGTACAATCTTCTTTAAACACCAGTGGTATATCTTCCTTTTCCCACAAGAGTTTTACTGTTCTCTATAATTTTTAATTTAGAAACAACCACACTTTCCTGTGTTAATACCAATCCTATTTTCCCTTAAAAAGAGAAGGAACATTTATCTATTCATTTATGCATCTATTTATTCAATATATATTAATTGAATGTCTGCTATATGTCAGGCATATTGAGGTGCTGAGCAAATCCCCGCCATCCTGAAGTTTGCATATTAGTGAGTAAATACAGGTAAAAAACAGACACGTAAATAAACTATTAATATATGCTTAATGGGAGGAGGTAAGAACTGTGGAGAAAATAAAGTAGGAAGGATGGGGAATAAGGAATGTCCCAAGTTGGGCAAGGAGTAGCAAACCTTCCCTTCTGCCCTTTCCCATGGAAAGAGTGATTTCTTTTTTATTCCCTCTTACATGCCTTTATGAATTCTACCACAATCTGTAATTGCACATTTTTTTTGCTAACCCATATTTCCAGTATCCGTATCTCTCACAAAAGTGTGAGTCCTAGATAGTCTTAAGCCATGCAAGCCTCATTTAACCCTTTGTCATCAGGATGAAGCCCCTCACCTCCATCCAGTTTTTATTCATTTAGTAAATTATTTCAAAATATTTTCTATTCTCTGAATTTTAATAACTTATAACCCAAAACAGGAAGCTTATAGCTGATATTATTTTGTTTTACTTTGCTCTTCTTCTGGGATATATTGACATTTTCTTTCTCTAAAGCAGATTTTAAACACCTGAATGACAGAAATCAGGTGCCATACTACTTTTGCTTGCCTGAAAAACTGTGTCATTTTTATTCGATTAGTGAATAATGGTAAATTCTTTCTGAGCAAATAAATAAATGACTAGAAAAGGAAATGGAAGCTTACCTTCCGAAATATTTCCATTAGGTGGCAGCAGCAAGAATATTTCTGGAAGCATGTGATGAGTTCCGTAATGAAGATGGAGCCCCTTGTGCAGTCTCTCCAGGACACGTTATCTATGATGATACAGCCTGGTATGCCTTGGGCTACGACTTTCACTATGTTTTTGTTTATATTTTTGTTTTTGCATAGCTTGGGAATTTACTTGATAGATTTATGGACATCCCTTATAACCAAACATTTACTTAGGTTTCACACAGAGGAAACAAAAGCTGGCAAAGGTTGAACAAAAAAGACAGCTTGTAAGCATTGCAAGAGATTGCATAGTGATTGTATTTTGATTCTTGGAACTAACTTTTTATTATGGACCTCATGTTCATTCACTTTGCTTAGAAAAGGGGACTTGAGAAATAACTGGAATTGTTTCACTTTACAAAGGAAAGAATAGAAGCTCAGAAGGATGAATAAACTTTTAGGTTCAGTGAGGAAGCAACAAAAAACTACCGTCGGGCTCCAAGATTGTTTACAGATTGCACCATGATGTCTTTCACCATATAATAAACAAAATAGATGAACACATCCAAAGTTTCAGTTATAGAAGATTAAAATATAGAAAAATACTGTATAATATGGTGCCAATAGTAAATAATACTGTCTTATATACTTAAAAATTTGCAGAGAGTAGATCTTATGTAAATTATCCTTATCACACCCTTGCAGAGTGATGATAATAATAAATAGAGAGCTGGAGGAATCTTTTGGAGGAGAGATGTTTACAGCATAGATTTGGGTGATGATTTTAGGGGTGTGTACTAATCTCCAAACTTATTGAGTTGCATACATTAAATATGTACAGTTTTCATATGTCAGCTATGCCTCCATAAAGTGGTTTAAAAATAAGACTTGAAAATTTACAACTTGGAAAGAGTAAAATAGAAAGCCCTTTAGGATGATTACCTAGAGGTGAAATACAAATGACTGTTTCCTGTAATTAGACCTAATTAGCTCCACCCTAACATTTCTTACCTTTTTTAAAGCGCATTCACATTTTTATCTGGACACTTAATAACATTGCTCTTTGTAGGATCAAGTGGGATATATGTAGAAGAGGGCTTGAAGTTGATCATTTGGAAAGACAGCCAGTACTGGGATCCATAAAACTTCTATTCAAAATGTCAAATGGATTTATTTAAAAAACAGAATCCATCATCTATGTTTACATGGTGTGTGGCGAATGGGGTTCCTTGTATTGTATTGCTTTAATATTTGGTATGCCTTTGACTGTAAAGTGTAACACTTATAATAAAAGTACAGTTTTTTAAAATGTGTGTGTGGGAGGGGGAAGGAATCTATTCTCACAGCACACATAAGATCATGCAAAATATATAGAGAGCACACACCATTCTCTCAGCTCATTGTTGCATAGGGCCTATCTTGATTTCATAGAATCATTCAAAGGTGGCCTCAGCACCCCCAAATTCTTGACTGTTACTAAAAGACACATACGTGGTGTTGAAGAACAGAAAGCAATGAAGTCCTTCTCCTCGTGGATCTTGCAAACAGAATCTGCCTCCAGGTTCTCAGATGACTGTGAAGAGATGACTGCCAAGGATGCTGGAGAGTCTCTGACCCAGAGTTCCCCATGTTTTTCTGTAGAGACATCAACTTTCTTTTTTTTTTTATGTTACTTTAAGTTCCAGAATAGAAATGCAGAACGTGTAGGTTTGTTACATAGTTACGCGTGTACCATTGTGGTTTGCTGCACCTATCATATAGGTTTTAAGCCCACATGCATTAAGTATTTGTCTTAAGGCTCTCCTTCCCCTTGTCGTCCACCCCCCGACTGGCCCCAGTGTGTGATGTTCCCCTCCCTGTGTCCATGTATTCTCATTGTTCAACCCTCACTTATAAGTGAGAACAAGTGGTGTTTGGTTTTCTGTTCCTGTGTTAATTTGCTGAGGATGATAGCTTCCAGCTTCATTCATGTCCCTGCAAAGGACATGATCTCATTCCTTTTAGGGCTACACAGTATTCCATGGGATATGTGTACCACATTTTCTTTGTCCAGTCTATCTATCATTGATGGGCATTTGGGTTGGATCAAGAGACATCAACTTTTTATACACTGATGTGCCTCACTTAGCATGGCTATCACAATTGCCCACCTTGTTATTTTTCAGTGTTCTTTCTAACTAATTTCATACATACATACAGACCCACACACATGCAAACACACACACACATTTTGCTTTGTCTCTAGTGTCATTCAGCAATGTGTAAATTAATAGTGAATTTATCATGTCATTACCAGTTTTCAGTTAAATTATTGCTGCTTTCTTAAAGAAACAAAACAAAATATACATCCCAATAGTCATGAGGTAATTGGAAGTCAGGAATAAAAAGAGGGGGAGAGAAGATTGACTTAAATCCCCTCAAGTTTCCTTAACTCCCAACTCATTTTCCCTTCAATAATTGTGAATAAATAGGGTGCTTGTATCACATAATAACTTCAGTTTCAAGTGCAAATTCTTCAGAAACCACATAATGTCAATATGTCTGTAAATCATTTACAAATCAAGCTATCATGTAAATGATTCCATTTCAAAGTTTGAATATTTCTGTTTAACTTTGATTTAGGGATTCTGATGATCTCCTTCACCACTTCCTTCACTTCCTTCACCACTATCACCGTGGATAAAATTGTACAGAAATTTCTCCACTGATGAGACAATTTCTCATTATATCAGCCCCTTAGGTAGAGTTTCTTCATAATTCAATGTACTTTATTTGCACTGGATGGGGTCTAACATTGTTTCCCCTAAATATAAACCAAACATCACAATCCTCTGCATACACCTTCAAAACTGTTACATGTTCAGCCTCAGCACTCACCACCTCTGCAGGCCTGGACAATGATGACCTTGGGTTTGTCCTTTAGACTGAGGCAGTTGCGGTTGTTGAATATCTGGAAGATAGTGTCATAAAGCAGCACATCCGGTTTTTTCTTTTTATGCGCAGTTCCACAGATTCCCTCTAGGATGCCATGAGACATGAGTACCAAGAACGTGCTGTCAGAGGACTTGTGCTCTGGTCTGGCAGCAAATGCCCTCAGCGCTGACTCCATATCCTATAAAAGAGCAATGTCTAACTTCAGTCAGAGAAGCATCACAATTAATAGGACCTCCTAGATTTACCATGAGCGAAACAAGAAACATATGTAACATCCGGGTCGTGGTGCTTCACATAGCGCTTACTCAGTCATGACAGCAGTTTTATGTTTTTTTGTTTTGTTTTTTTTTTTCCTTTGTAATGGGGCTGTGGGTTCCTACTTTTTCTCCCTGCTGACACACCATACACTGTCTTCTTAATATATTGTATATTTTTATATGTTACTTATATTACTTTTTTTAATCTCAACCTTTTCTCTCCTAACAAGAGTCATGTGTTATAAACGCATCACATGGTACGTTGGGTCCTTGTAAAACCCAACGTACGTTGCTTAGAATAAAATCAATCTTCTGGCCTGACCATACTCATCCTTATACTATGTCTGTTCTGCTTCAATCTCTAGTCACACTGATCTTCTCTTGTGCCTCACATGTGCCAGTTTCATTTTCAGTTCAGCTCTTTCACAGGTAGCGCCCCCTACTGGGAGGGCGCTGCATTCGCATCTTCCCAGAGCCATTCCATTCCTTCCAGTAGTGCCGCCCAACTCCTGTGTTCTCTCCCCACAGAGGCTTTTCTGGACCAACCCAAAAACATCGCACCCCATCCAACATTCTCTCTCATGTTTCCTTTTTGCTTACTTTGGATTCTCTTGTTATTCTTATATAGACAGATACACACACTCATTATCTGAAATTGTCCGGTTTCGCTTATATTGTGAGATTTTACCTCCACTCTAACCTAGATCCTTGCAATTTGAAACTTCTCGTATCATTTACAGACTTATCCACAGTATCAGGAAAAGCTCTTGGCCCCAAAGTTTGGATTTAATATTTGTTTTAAGAGTGCACTCCTGGGCCGGGTGCGGTGGCTCACGCTGTAATTCCAGCACTTTGGGAGGCCAAGGCGGGCAGATCACGAGGTCAGGAGATCGAGACCATCCTGGCTAACAAAGTGAAACCCCATCTCTGTTAAAAATAGAGAAAATTAGCCGGGCGTGGTGGCACGCTCCTGTAGCCCCAGCTACTCGGTAGGGCAGGAGAATCGCTTGTGGAAGGTGAATGTTGCAGTGAGCCAAGATCACACCACTACACTCCAGCCTGGGCGACAGAGTGAGACTTGGTCTCAAAAAATAAATAAAAATAAAAATAGAGTGCCCTCCTGCCTAAAACACATTACTCTGTGATTTTATGTGGAATCTTGGGGCTACATCCCAATCACCTGATCTTATTGGAACTCAGTAACAATTGCGAAAATACATGCCAATCATATTTTGTCTAGTTTTATCGAGTTGAGGGTATTTGAGGCTCAAAAGAGACACTGGTTTATGTGTTCAATAATTTCATTTGCTAGTGCATGTGCGCATGTACACACACACACACGCACACGAACCCAGAGGTGGTTAAACCTTGTTGAACTTCTATAAAGCTAACTAATTATTAGAAGAATCTGTGTTGCCTATGGATGAGTGTGAGATGGCTTAGGGGTTCTTACCCTGGCTGTGAGATTCTTTTCGTCAATCACAGTGTAGCCCAGGCCTTGAAGCAGCCTTTTCATCCCCAGGATGTCAAAGTGAGCCCCATTCCTTGCAGGCAGGTGATCAAACTTTGTATTGCATATGATGAGAGCCAGGCGTCTGCGGTCCTCTCTCTTTTTTATTGGATAGATCTGCAGGAGATGGAGATGAAGCAACTTTGATTACCCGAGTCTCTTTTCAACCTCCATATGCCTCACAATTTTGCTTTTTTAACACCTCATGCAGCTGCCCCCTTCCCTAACCTCTATCAGAAGACACTGCCTTCCTCTCTCTCAAGAGCCCAGAGCAAGAACCAGGACATATCTGGAATGATTATTCAACCTTCTTGTCTCTCTAGAGCCCAGAGCAAGAACCGGGACATATCTGGAATGATCGCTCAAGAATCTTGAGGAAACTAGAATAATTCCTACCCCCTTCCTTCTCCTTTTTCTTCTCCACCTCCTCAAACATTTCTTATATTTAGGTTCAAATCAAATTTCGTATAAACCAAGAGGTGTTGTCATCGGCTCCAGTAAAAATAAATATAGCAAATTTTCTTTGCCTTCCGTATTATGATTATTTTGGTACTATTTTAAAAACATAAACTTACAATGATTTTCAAGATTTAATTATACTTTTCAAATATATTTTATGTCTAGGCTTTTCAACTGGGTACAAACAATTACTACTCAGCCATGTTATAAACATTTTATTTTGTGGCTATATCTGAAATTGTAATAAATCCCAAATTGATACAAAAATCAATAAATGATAAAAAAGAGAAAGCTACATTTTATCATGGATTGAATGAGCACTGGTATTTGTTTGAAGCCATATGAACCCTTGCCTGCTGAAAGCATCTATCATAAAGGTTACCACTGTCACCACCCCCTCATCATTTAGTGATTTAAGTATTTGTGCATTTATGGCTGGCACTGTTGTTCCCACCTGTAATCCCAGTGCTTTGGGAGGCCAAGGCTGTGGATCTCATGAAGATAGGATTTGGAGAACAGACTGGACAACATAGGGAGACTATATCTCTACAAAAATTAAAAAAAAAAATCAGCCTGGCAAGGTAGTGTGCATTTGTAGTGCTGACTACTTGGGAGGCTGAGGCTGGAGAATCTCTTGAGCCCATGTGTTCAAGATAGCAGTCAGCTATGATCACACCACGGCACTCTAGGCTGGGCAACAGAGCAAGACCCCATTTTTAAAAATGTGCATTGCATTTAATGAAAGCAATTGTTTCTCTCTTCTTCCCCATTTCATACAGACAGCACAGCACCTCATCATGATTTTTTTTACACAGTCTCAGGAATTCTTCACGAGGACAAAGTTTGAGTATATTTGTAGATTCTGCTGACTCAGGTGGTCCAGCCTCGATTTGCAGAAGAGCTGTGGGATATCACAAAATATAAATTATGGTTTCTGCCTCTGTGACCCAATTTATCACCTAAGAACTTTGAGAGAGAGAGAGAGAGAAATCCTAGGGAAAAGACTCTTTATATTTAGGGGTTATAGCTGTAC
The DNA here is from genome assembly GCF_029289425.2 of Pan paniscus. Lineage (NCBI taxonomy): Eukaryota > Metazoa > Chordata > Mammalia > Primates > Hominidae > Pan > Pan paniscus. The sequence continues at coordinate 105,794,656 of NC_073258.2, forward strand.
CTAATTTCCAGCTTAAGGAAATGTGTTGTGAGAATTCCCTGATAGAGAAAGCAGACTCCCACAACCCCACCAAGAAGAAGATGCAACTATAGATTCCGATTATTCTGGAGAAAAAATCTTGATGATTTAAAGTTAAATTTGGCTTTTCTATATTCAGAAAAACAGTTTGATTTTTCCAGTGGTTTTACACTAGGGTACTCATTCATTTATTTGGACTTTCTGCTGTGTCTGGGCAAGAGTGTGCTAAATAAATACTTGTCAGAGTGCTATTTCAAATACAATGTGAGTTCCATGTGCAATATTAAATTTTCTAATATCACATTTACAAAAGGTAAAAATAATTGTAATAATATATTTATTTAACATAATATATTCAAAATATTATTATTTTAACATATGTCACTAGCCACAAGTTATGTCTGGTGGCTACAAAACTGGATGGGACAACATCCCATTTTGGATTGATAGTCCCCTCCTAGTTCACACCACATACAGATACATGTATACAACAAACGCTTAATAGAATATTGAATCCTGTACCATCCTGGTATTTTTTAAGCAACTTTTATGTGAATTAATCATTATTCTAGAAGAAATAGGCTTCAGTTATCTTTCAACAAATTGTGAAATCACCTATTTATGAAGAAAGGTTGTCCAGTGACAACACAGTACACAATAGTACTGTGTCCAAGGTCAAAGGGACAAATATTTGTATGAGATTCTGACATAACTCTGAACATCTTGTCTCTAAACTGCTGGACAGCCAACACTGTCCAACTCATATTTTATAATGTGAGGAAATAATATATCTGTTTTGGATAAGTTTGCTTCTGAGTAATTCTGATCTATCCCCTTGTGAAATGTAATATTGATCTCTTTTGACCGATATTGTGCAAAAAACTGGGAGATTATTGAGCCCTCCTTCTGGAAAAGAAAAAGGAATTTATGTATACAAATTCAAAGAAGAATTTAGTAAGATCTAATAACAAGATTTCTTTTCATGAAAGAAATGGACAAGCATACTTTTATGTTTGGTTACGTGACCCAACCAAGACATAGGAATCATGAGTAAAGTAATATTGTTCTGTATAAAATTTATATTGTTTTTTAATATTTCATGTTTTTTTATATTTCAATCATTTGTTTCTCTTCATTTTTAATAATATTTTAAAGTAAATGTCTTGCTAAAGAGTGTGATAAAAGCGTGAGTTCTGGGAATGCAATAAGTTCTAAGTGTGTAAGGAAACCATACCTTCTAAGCATCTCTTTTTTCATAGATTAAACAGTGACAGATGCTTTTTCTTCTCATTTCAGAAAAGTCTGCCAATGTGAAGACATCTAGGGTCCTGGGATATTCCTGGTCTGAGGGTATGTTTTCCTGTTTAAAGGTTTGGAGAACTTCCAACTTAACAGTCATCTCCTAATGAGTTTTATGTGTCTGTGTGTAGAACAGGTGTTTTCCAGTAAAATTAGAAATTAGACAGAAATTCTATCTTATATCCAGTAGTAGAATTAGTACAAAAATATTATTTTATTACAAAATAATAAATATTATAGTGCAGTCTCCTTCCAAAGAGAGTTTCTATTAGCCTGGCAGTGCAACAGGGAGTAATGTGGAAATCAGGAGTTTAGATAAAAATTTCAATTTGAGTCTTATCTATTATCTAATGAAACAGGAATCTCTCAGGAATCTGCTCAGGAATCTCTTAACATTGACACAACAAGAAAGGGAGTAGTGGAGTGGTACAGGATCAGTAAAGCAATTTCCCACAGCACATAGGGACTTAGGTGGTTATCTCCTGACTAAATCAGATCATCGGTATATAGTGTGTATATATATATATATGTGTGTGTGTGTGTGTGTGTGTGTGTGTAAACAGTTTGTTAAATAACAAATGAATAGCTAGGATTCTTCTTATCCTGCACTCCAGAATCCAATGCTTTGCTGGAAACCCTCATAATTATAACCATATCCAAAGGCCTAGCCAAGGCCTGTACCTCTTCTAATAGCCCAGCCCACCCAGCTTCCTGGTCTGCTGTGCCAGTGTACTCAAAGTATTCTGGGATCGATCACTCTGGAGAATACAAATGCAGATAGAGTGCAGAGAGCCACTGGACCCCTCCTGCAGGGATCTGCAGCTGCCTCCTTCTTGCCACAGCCTCTGCTGATCAGATAGGCTAATTCAGTTTAGAGTTTAGTGCTCATCATATATGATATCTGGGATTGCTAAAATCATTTTGAAGCCCGTATTGCTACAAATATGATTCCTATTTGTTGCATTATCTCTGATTTTTAAAAACCGATATTTTTTCCTCATGCCATTCCAGGTTTGAGGAAAAGGAAAATACTTGCAAAAGACCAGTTTAAATATTAATAAGAATGCATCCTTGCCTAAAATCTTGGACAACTATACTAGCATGTGGTTTCTGTTGACGGGAAACTTTCCCCATAGAGAAGGGGAGTTTATTTTGTATAGTGAGGTTTGAACAATTTATGTTGCTTTATGTTCATGATCGTATGTGATTATTGGTAAGCTGTAGTAGTTCAGGGCTGAAGATTTCAGTTTAAAGTCTATGGCAAATTGAGTCCTTCCCTGGAAAACATGGATCTGAGAACATTTAGGCTCTAATAATACTGATAATTTAATCTGTGTCAAAAGTTTTGAAATGTTATAAAATTTAAACATTTTATAGTAGTTCCCTGATCATAATTTTGTAACTCACAGAAATGAGTAAGCATTGGAAAATTCTAATTTGTAGCACCCAAATAATAATTAAGAAAGCACTCTTTATTGCATGCATATACTTCATTTGTTTATTCATCACACATTAATTAGGTATCTGCTATGTGCCAGGATCTCCATTAATTACTCTTATTAATTGGTGAAGAAACCAGTTACATTCTGGTAGCAGAAACTTGGTGCATGTTACTTCTTTTTATTGCATGCATATACTTCATTTGTTTAGTCATCACACATTAATTAAGTATCTGCTATGTGCCAGGATCTCCATTAATTACTCTTATTAATTGGTGAAGAAACCAGTTACATTCTGGTAGCAGAAACTTGGTGCATGTTACTTCTTTTTACTGAAGCGGAAAAGGGTTAAAAGTGGAGCACGTTTATTCTGGAAAACAAAGCGTTTAATTTTAGCTGTATTCATTTTGTGATGCCAGTGAAACACTGGAGCAGAATTGTTTTATATGCCGCTAGAGCTAAATGAGTCTGGAGCTCAGATGAGAGAGTCCTGAATGACAGCTAGTATCTTGGAAGATGTTGGCATGTGGTGCCTGGCATTACAATGTTTCTGGCTGTAGACAGTCTTGTGAGAAAGTGCTGGAATTGCCCACATTTCACAGGTGGTAAGACTGATGACTAGGGAGAATGGAAGGTCAAGAAACTTGCATGAAGCTGCATAGTTCACATGTGACAGAATCTAAGTTTAGGTTTAGGTATCTCCTACTAAAAAATCTCCCTTATTAACTATTTCTGTGCACAGTCTAAACACAAGGACACAGCTTTTTGGCTAATTGGAAATTTGATCCCGTCCCATAAAAGACAAGGTGGTCTCTAACAGGATGATGACATGTTTACTGAAAATGAGAGTTTAGAAATGAAAGTGTAGGTAGATCACAGATAACACTGCATGGGCCTTGGAGTTGAATATATTCTGGAAAATTTAACATATTTATTGTGTTAGATGCAGGCTTACGTTTTACACTGGTGATCTTTTGGTCCATATTGAGAAGTGTTTGGGTAAACATTTGATGAGCCACGCGATTCTTTCGCAAAGAGTCTACCAAGATCAGGGCCTTGTCTTCAATTTTGGCATCATAATATTTTTTCTTTTCCTCTTCCTTCAATGTCAGAACATCGTGTTTTGCCAAATAATTAAAAACACCATGAAGAACATCTTTGCCCAGGTATTCCAACATCTTAACTGTTTTTTTTTTTTTGTGGTTGTCTTCTGTCAGAAATAGAAAGACTCCTTTAACTATGGGCACAGCTTAAAGAGTTCTGCCTTCACCTAAGACATAACTCTGTAATATGAAACTCCTCTAAAAATACATTCTATTTTACCATGTCTCCAGCGAATAACACACATCTTTTTTTGCAACTGCAGAATTCTCTCACCTATCAAATTCATACCAGACTGTGCTTAGCAATTCATTTCCTCTTAAATTTGTTTTTATAGCTTTTCTTCTTCCTTCTGTGGCATTGGGAATAATGCTAATTTCCTGGTCACCTGCTGTTTTCATATTTCTCTTTCTCTTGCTCACAGCTTATGATGATGATAATTTACCTGAAATGGACACTCCCAGGACAGTCCATGCTCTTGTCTAGACTGTAAATACTACTAGACTATACAATCTTGCCTCTTTGCTGTATTTAGTTTCCTTGGGGAAAGCACTATATCTTTGCATTTGCATTTTTAGCACACATCCTATACCCATATCTTTGTGCTCATTAACATCTTTGTGCCCAAAATGCTTGAAAGTACTTAGCATGCTTGCTAAATACATGACTTAATGAACAAATGGATGACTGCACCCAGAGTCCTAATTTTTTAGCATCTTTTCCTCAATCAAAATTTGAAATTGAAAATAATATCATAACTACTCTAGCATGGTGAATTTATGTGACATCAGGTTAATCACTACACCTTAGCATAATTTGAATTTTTATTGGAAAATATAGATATCAAAGTGATAAATTTTTTTGCCTGGCCCTCTTCTAATTACTGCCAGTCATTGGTAAAGCAACCAGTTGCATTCTGGTGGGAGAAATTTGATATATATTAGTTTCTTTTACTAAAATGGAAAGGGATTAAAGTTGGAACAAATTCGTTTAGAAGAAAAAGTGTTTAATTTTTAGGTAATCATTAGTTTAATGAAGCCAACGAAACACTGGAGCAGAATTGTTGAAAATACATCTAGAGCTAAATGAGTCTGGAGCTCAGAGGAGAGAGTTCTGGATGACAGCTAATATCTTGGGAGTTATTGGCATGTTGATGCCAGCCAACACAATGTTTCTAACCTTCCACAGTCTTGTGAGAAAGTACTGAAATTGTCCCCATTTCATAGATGGTAAGACTGATGATTAGGGAGCAAGAGAGGTTAAGATACGTGCAGGAAGCCACACAGATTATTAATAACAGAATCTAGATTTAGGTTTGAATATGTCTTACTACAAGCCTCTACTATTAATTATTTCCATGCACAATCTGAACCCAAGGACTCAGCCTTTTAGCCGATTGGAAACTGGATCCCACCCCACAAAAGACAAGGTAGTCCCTGAAAGAAAAATTATAGGTTTGGTGAAAATGATAGTTTCATAAAGGAAGGAGGATAGGGGGATCACAGAAGTCACTGCATGGGACTTATAATTGAACAGATTCTAAAAAATTGGAAATATCCATTGTAAAATATCCAGTCTTACTTTTTACACTGGTCGACTTTTGATCCGTATTAGGTACTAGGGTCTGGATAGATGTTTGTCCAGCCACGTTGTTCTTTAGCATGTGGTTTATCACCAAGTTATCCAATCCACTCTGAAGGATACCTTTGAACATAGCTTCAAAATTCTTACGCCTTTTTTTTTTGCCGCTGTCTTCTATCAGAAATATAAAGACTCCTTCAACTCTGGGCACAGCTTAAAGAGTTTTGCCCTTGCTTTAGACAAAGCTCTGTAATGTGAAACACCCTTGAAAATACATTCTGTCTTACCATGTCTTCAACAAATACTCATTATTTCTTTGTACCTGTAGCATTCTCTCACCCATCAAATTCCTACCAGGCTGTGTTTAACAATTCATTGCCACTTAAGTTTGTTTTTTATAGCTTGTCTTTTTCCTTTCTGCAGCATTGGGCCTAATGCTAAATTCCTGGTCATCCATTGTATTCAGATTTCTCTCTCTTGCTCAAACTCATGATGATCTACCTGAAATGCATGCACCCAGGACAGTCCATTCTCTTGTCTAGACTGTAAATTATTCCTACTAGACTGCAGGATCTTTCCTTTTCTCTGTATTTAGCTTCCTTGGTGAATTAACTATATCTTTGAATTTGTGTTTTTTAACACACAAGCTATACCCAATTGTGCTAATTAACAATTTTCTGCTCAAAATGCTTAAAAGTGCTTAATCTGCTTGCTGAATACATAAGTAAACATCCAACTTAATCATTAAGTGGATAAATGCATCTAGATACCTAATTCTTCAGCGCCTTTTCTCAAACCAAAATTTAGAATTGAAAATATTTAACAAATATTATGGTAGATTAATATGATACTGAGTTAATGTATTACTCCTTGGTATAATTCAGATTTTTACCAGGAGATATATATATATATATATATGTATACACACACATATATATACACATATATATATACATATATATACACATATATACATATATACACATATATACACACATATATATACACACATACACACACACATATATATATCAAAGTAATAAATCATTTATTTCAATACAAGAGATATGATTTAAGCAGGTTGTATGTGGAAAAGCCAGATATCTCCTCTCTTCTGTTAACTCTATAAAGATTATTATCTAGTTTATCTAAATATAAGGATAGCTTTCACACAAAATACATTTTCTAAAGAAAACATGTCAGGACATTGAACAAAATTTTGGCCTAGAAGCACCAGACTCATTTTCCAGGTTATCTTGAGTTCATATGCCAATAATGAACCAACCATTATTAGAAAGACACATGGAAGTTACAAAACAGGAGAAAAAGTTACATTTAATAATTGTAACATCTCCTATGTATTTTTTGTGATTAAAAAATGAATTCATATAAAGCAATGACAATCATCATTATATCATATGAGTAATTATCATTATTATTAACAATATCAGTAATTATTATAATGATTTAATAAATCAGTAATTATCATTATTATACTCATAATAAATCAGTAATTATCATTATTATACTCATATAATAAATCAGTAATTATCATTATTATACTCATATAATAAATCAGTAATTATCATTATTATTATTATATCATATCAGTAATTATCATTATTATTTACAAGTCTCTCTTCTAAGTACTTTACAAATAGTAGTATACTGGACCCTCACAATAAACCAGTAGAATATTTATTATTTTATCAATTTTATAAGTCATTTAAATAATAGGTTGCCCTAAATCACATGAATTAGGGTTCAAATCCTATTTTTACACCACATTCCATAGAGTTAACCATGACAGGCTTTCAGTAATAATAATGTATGTTGAACCCCCATGAGGTCAAGTGCTTTACTGAAATTTCACAAAAACTCCATGCAAAATGTATATTAACCTCTTTTATATGGAAAAGGAAACATATACAGATAAGTTACTTAAGAAATTGAGTGTAATCCTGTGAAAAGAAAATGAAGTATACAGTAACTCCGGAGCAGGAATAGAAGTACAAGTGATCAGAATCCAGAGCCCCAACTCTTAAGTCATGAAACTACATTACATGATAGTTGATGAAGAGCTTCTTAAGAGAACATAGATAAGATGCTTAAGGAACTCAGAGAAGATGAGAAAATTCCAGGAGGAGAGTTTACAGAGGCTTCTTAGAAGACAAGACAAAAACGTTGGTTTTAAATGCAATGTAGATGTTGGAACAGAGAATGTGAAGATTTGCAAAGAGTACCCAGATTAGTTAATGGAATGTCTACTCTGCCTGAGTTCTGAAGTTCTATTTAACTTACTTGCATGCTTAGTAAATGAATATAGTTTTGACTGAATGAATATGTGGAGACATATGAAAAGCAATTAACCTAAAGAGGTTTACAACACAATAAATGCCACTTATAGAAAACACACAGTTAACATCATACTCAATGGTGAAAAGATAAAAGCTTTTCTTCAAAGATTAGGAAGAGGACAAACACACCCACTTTCACCGCTGCTATTCTAGAAATCCTAACCAGAGGAATTAGACAACAGAAAGAATTTAAAGGCATCAAAATAGGAGAGGAAGAAGTTAATGTGTCCTGTTTATGAATGACATGATCTTACATATATTAAGAAAACCCTAAATGCTCCATGAAAAATCTGTTGGAACTAATACACAAATGCAGTAAAGTTGAAGGATACAAAAACAACATGCAAAAATTAGTATCATTTTTATAACAACAAACTAAAAAATTGGATGATAAAAATCTCATTTATAATGGCTATAAAAAAATTTCATGAAATAATAAGGAATAAATGTAACCAAAAAGTTAAAGATGTATATACTCATAACTATAAAACGTTGACAGAAGAAAATGCCTGAGATTCACAAAAATCAAAAGATATCCCGTGTTCATGAATTGGAAAATATTACATTATTATGTCTATACTACCCAAGAAATCTATGAATTCAATACAATTCCTATTAAGCCTCCAATGGCATTTTTTACAGAAATAGGAAAATCAACCTTAAAATTCATATGGAATTATTAAAAAATTCAAATAGCCAAAGCATCCTTGAGTAAAGAACAAAACTGGAGGCAGCACACAACCTGACTTTAAAACATACTGCAAAGTTATAATAATCAAACATAGTACTGGCATAAAAACAAACACAGAGATCAATGGAATAAAACAAAAAGGCCAGAAATAAACCCAGTTATTTACAGTAAATTTATTTTTGACAAAGTTTCAAGAACACACAATAGGCTAAGGACACTTTCTTCGATAAATGATGTTGGGAAAATTAAATATCCAAGAGCAGAAGAATGAAAACGGGCCCTTATCTGTCACCATATACAAAAATCAACTCAAAATGTATTAAAAACATAAGCCTAATAACTGAAACTTTGAAACTACTACACAAAAACGTGGAAAAGCTTAATGACACTGGTATAGACGATGATTTTTGGATATAACACTAAAAATATGGGAAAAGAAAGCAAAATTAAGATATGAGATTACATCAAACTAAAAAGCTTTTGCAAAGCCAAGGAAACAACAGTGTGAAGAGATAACCAACAGAATAGGAGTAAATATTTGAATCCATATGTCTGATAAGATATTAATATTCAAAATATATGAGAAACACAATTCAATAGGAAGAAAACAAATATTACAAAATGAGCCAAGGACCAAAATAGACATTTTTCAAAGGAAGATGCATAAATGGACAACAGGTCTATACAAAATGCTCAACATCTCTGATCACCAGGGACATTAAAACCACAATGAGATAATGCCTCACACCTGTTAGAATGATTAGAATGGGTATTATAAAAAAAAAAGATAACAAGTGTTGGAAAGGATGTAGAGAAAAAGGAACTCTTGTATACTGTTGGTGAAAATATAAATTAGTACAGTCATAATGAAAAACAATAGGAAACTCCTCAAAAAGTTAAAAATTAAAATGAATTAAAAATGTTAAAAATGATGTAGCAGCCCAAATATTTAGTATGTATTTTAAACATTAAGTCAGTGTGTTGAAAAGACATATACACTTCCATCATGATTGCAGCATTATTCACAATAGGCAAGATATAAAATCAACCTAAGTATCTGTAGATGGATGAATGGATGGAGAAAGTATCATAATGCAACAGTATTCAGCTTTAGAAAAAAGAAAGAAATCTTGTCATTTGTGACAACATTGATGAACATGGATAACATTACATTAAATAAAATAAGCCAAGCTGGGCACCAAAAAACAAATACTATATGATCTCACTGATGTGTAGACTCAAAAAAGTTAAACACATAAAAGCAGAGGGTAGAATGGTGGTGATTAGGAGGAGGCAGGAAGTTTGGGGAGATGTTGATCAAAGGAAACAACATTTCAATTAGATCGGAGAAGTAAGTTTAAGAAATCTATTGCACCACATAGTGACTATAGTCAATGATGAATTCTTGAAAATTGTTTGACAGTGTAAATTTTAAGTGCTGTAATCACAAAAAAAGATGAGCATATGAGGTAATGCATATGTTATTTAGCTCTTTAGGCATTCTACAATATATATTTCAAACATCATTTTGTACATAAGTATATAAAATATTTATTTGCCAATTAAATAAATAAAATAATATTTATAAAAAACAATTCAAGACATTTGGCTTGAGAGCCTCTTTTCATAATCTATAAATTCTCATAGCATCAATTATAAGTTTAAAATAATAAATAAATGACTCAAATTTATGGATCAGCCCAGATGTGGATCCCGTATGGAAACCCATACGTCCAAAAATGAGACGTCACTTAAAATACTCCCACAACCTCATTCAATTGAACCTTTAAAATTGAACTGCTAATTTTCTTCTATTTCCATCCTTCATTTCCTCCTCCATATAGTAAAAAATAATACCTAACTTCCAAGTGCGGGAAGGCAGCAAAACCTGGTGATATTAAACTTCTTCTGCCTTCTGTATGTCTTATTCCCCAACTCAATTCACACTGCATTGATTTTATTTACTAAACATTTTCAGAATCTGACCACTACTCTTAATTTTAATTGTTCATTACTTCTATTCAGGCCAACACCCTTTCTTTCTGAATTACACCAAGAACCTTATAAACCTTCTTTTTGTCCTTTCTATTCTATTCTTCACAATGAAGAGTGTTCCTATATCTAGATTTGACCATGAAACCTCTCAGCTTATTCTAACCTAGGCCTTCTCATTCAGCCTCATCTTCTGATACTGTCCCCACCTTGCTCATTACAATTAAAATATTCTGCTCTTCATTTAATGTCTAGTCCAGTCTCCCACCTTCTCCTTGCTTCCTATTCTCCTATACTTTCTGTTCATTCTCCAAGTCTAAGACCAGATGGCATTTTTTTTTTCAGGCAATCCTCTGATTCTCTGAGGGGAGACAATGTCACAGGTACATGCCCCTAGGGCACCTTGTTTCTCTTTAGGGTATCATAGTTTTTTACCTTTAATTGTGATTTCCAGCCTAATTCTCAGCATCCACCATTAGATTTTATGCTCTGTGAGGATAGGTGGCCATAAACTAGGCCTGCACTACTTCTGGCACTCAAGGGAAGTCTAATAATTTTCTACTGAATCACTAGTTGAGTGAATGTAGAAACAAATGAATAAATTTTAGGTATGGCCCAACTCTTGAAGAATATTTAATAAAAGGTAAGTAAGTTTGATTTTATTTAATAGACAATAAGCACACACTGGAAGTTTTAAGCAGAAGGAAGGCATATTCATTCTGGAAAATTTGGTGAGCAAAAGTTTGTGAAAAATACTCTGCTAGTTGTGAGGGTACCATTTTGAGGAAATGTTCTTACATGTTCAAGCTTACAGTCAAGTGGAAAGATAGATATGCAAATACGTCAAATAAAAAACATTGTAAGAATTTAAATAACGAGCAGATGCTCAAAAAAAAGCATGAGCACATTGTGTTTCAGGTAGAAGATAGCTGTCCAGAGAAGGGAGGGCTTGGCACTGAGACCTGAAAGACTAGGAGGAATTTGCCCCTTGGACAAGTGAGGGCTGGTCCCTTAACAGAGAGCAGTGTGGGAAGAAACACAAAGATTTTAGGGTGTCTAAAGTAATCAGGAAGCTGGGCTAGCTGGGCTTTAGAAAGTATTGAAGTGTGCAGCCAGGACTGAAGTGGGTGTGATGAGATAGGGCCACCATTTGAAGATGTTTGTTTGCAGAAAATTGACAGAACATTAGAGTGTTGAGTTTAAGAGTCAGGCCAACCTAGATTCACTCTTCTCAATAGACATTAGACCAAAAGAAAATTTCGTAGTCCTTTTCTAGACACCTTCCTCAACTGTAAAATGGCAATAATAGCACAAACTTAACTGACTGGTTTTAAATATTCAGTCACAGAGAGTGCAAGAGATACCGATCACACAGTATTGTTTTTAAAAAACAGTTTTTATTGATTACTTTTTGTTATTTTAGTAATCAATGAATTGAAGATGCAGTGATAATAAAAACGAATGGAATAATTTAGAGGCCAAATTCATCAAGAGCAGTTTTGGTCCTGGGCAAAGTGATGTGATGTTCTTACACATTTTATATAGGATACTGTTTTTCACTAGTTTTATTTAACAAAGACCAACTACACATGGTTGTTTATAATTATTGACCCACTTAACTTGTTTTTGATTAGTGCTCTTCAATTTCTCCTATCTATTATCTAATGATTCTCCTGACTCCAGTCTACGACCAGTAAAGTCAGACTGCCCGGCCAAAGAGGCAGCCATGGCTATGAATTTGACTTACTCCTCCCTGGCCAAATGCTTTTTAGTATCATAAAATAGACAAAAAAAAATTTAAAGGCAAGCAATTCCTGCATTTTAGGAGTTTCAGTTAAATGTTGTGAGGTGAGACGTAAACCTTGGAGATAATTAAGCTAGTGGGAGAATCGAATAAAGAAACTCAACAGCAAGGAAGTACAAGTGAAGTAAAATACAGTAAACATTTGCTTTTTTTTTCTTATGAACGTAAAAATCGTGCCTTAGAGTGATTAATGGAAAAATGAATAAGTATATTTTGAAAGACAGAAACACCATCTAAAACACTATCTGAAAGTTTAGATATTTTTAAAAAGGCAATAGGGAGCCAATGTATGTTGCTGAGTAAGAAAATTATATTAATAGATCCCTAGCATGTGAGAGGTGAGAGTTAACTAACTGACCACCTTTGCTAATGATGCTAACCTGCAGAAGAACCTGTGCCAGGCTAGCTTCATAAGAATTGTCTGCAGATCTTTAAAGGTTAATAAATGCCTACAGTCTGTTAAAGATTGAGCTATTCAGGGTTGGGAATGCAGTGGTAATCTGATTTTTAAATATGACTGCAGGGGGAGGCGCCAAGATGGCCGAATAGGAACAGCTCCAGTCTACAGCTCCCAGCGTGAGTGAGCAGAAGACGGGTGATTTCTGCATTTCCATCTGAGGTACCGGGTTCATCTCACTAAGGAGTGCCAGACAGTGGGCGCAGGTCAGTGGGTGCGCGCACCATGCGCGAGCCGAAGCAGGGCGAGGCATTGCCTCACTCGGGAAGCGCAAGGGGTCAGGGAGTTCCCTTTCCTAGTCGAAGAAAGGGGTGACACAGGGCACCTGGAAAATTGGGTCACTTCCACCCGAATACTGCGCTTTTCCAATCGGCTTAAAAAACGGCGCATCAGATTATATCCCGCACCTGGCTCGGAGGGTCCTACGCCCACGGAGTCTCGCTGATTGCTAGCACAGCAGTCTGAGATCAAACTGCAAGGCAGCAGCGAGGCTGGGGGAGGGGCGCCCGCCATTGCCCAGGCTTGCTTAGGTAAACAAAGCAGCCCGGAAGCTCGAACTGGGTGGAGCCCACCACAGCTCAAGGAGGCCTGCCTGCCTCTGTAGGCTCCACCTCTGGGGGCAGGGCACAGACAAACAAAAAGACAGCAGTAACCTCTGCAGACTTAAATGTCCCTGTCTGACAGCTTTGAAGAGAGCAGTGGTTCTCCCAGCATGCAGCTGGAGATCTGAGAACGGGCAGACTGCCTCCTCAAGTGGGTCCCTGACTCCTGACCCCCGAGCAGCCTAACTGGGAGGCACCCCCAAGCAGGGGCAGACTGACACCTCACACGGCCGGGTACTCCAACAGACCTGCAGCTGAGGGTCCTGTCTGTTAGAAGGAAAACTAACAAACAGAAAGGACATCCACACCAAAAACCCATCTGTACATCACCATCATCAAAGACCAAAAGTAGAAAAAAACACAAAGATGGGGAAAAAACAGAGCAGAAAAACTGGAAACTCTAAAAAGCAGAGCGACTCTCCTCCTCCAAAGGAACGCAGTTCCTCGCCAGCAATGGAACAAAGCTGGACGGAGAATGACTTTGACAAGCTGAGAGAAGAAGGCCTCAGACGATCAAATTACTCCGAGCTACGGGAGGACATTCAACCAAAGGCAAAGAAGTTGAAAACCTTGAAAAAAATTTAGAAGAATGTATAACTAGAATAACCAATACAGAGAAGTGCTTAAAGGAGCTGATGGAGCTGAAAACCAAGGCTCGAGAACTACGTGAAGAATGCAGAAGCCTCAGGAGCCGATGCGATCAACTGGAAGAAAGGGTATCAGCGATGGAAGATGAAGTGAATGAAATGAAGCAAGAAGGGAAGTTTAGAGAAAAAAGAATAAAAAGAAATGAGCAAAGCCTCCAAGAAATATGGGACTATGTGAAAAGACCAAATCTACGTCTGATTGGTGTACCTGAAAGTGATGGGGAGAATGGAACCAAGTTGGAAAACACTCTGCAGGATATTATCCAGGAGAACTTCCCCAATCTAGCAAGGCAGGCCAACATTCAGATTCAGGAAATACAGAGAATGCCACAAAGATACTCCTCGAGAAGAGCAACTCCAAGACACATAATTGTCAGATTCACCAAAGTTGAAATGAAAGAAAAAATGTTAAGGGCAGCCAGAGAGAAAGGTCAGGTTACCCTCAAAGAGAAGCCCATCAGACTAACAGCAGATCTCTCGGCAGAAACTCTACAAGCCAGAAGAGAATGAGGGCCAATATTCAACATTCTTAAAGAAAAGAATTTTCAACCCAGAATTTCATATCCAGCCAAACTAAACTTCATAAGTGAAGGAGAAATAAAATACTTTACAGACAAGCAAATGCTGAGAGATTTTGTCACCACCAGACCTGCCCTAAAAGAGCTCCTGAAGGAAGCACTCAACATGGAAAGGAACAACCAGTACCAGCCGCTGCAAAATCATGCCAATATGTAAAGACCATTGAGACTAGGAAGAAACTGCATCAACTAACGAGCAAAATAACCAGCTAACATCATAATGACAGGATCAAATTCACACATAACAATATTAACTTTAAATGTAAATGGACTAAATGCTCCAATTAAAAGACACAGACTGGCAAATTGGATAGAGTCAAGACCCACCAGTGTGCTGTATTCACGAAACCCATCTCACATGCAGAGACACACATAGGCTCAAAATAAAAGGATGGAGGAAGATCTACCAAGCAAATGGAAAACAAAAAAAGGCAGGGGTTGCAATCCTAGTCTCTGATAAAACAGACTTTAAACCAACAAAGATCAAAAGAGACAAAGAAGACCATTACATAATGCTAAGGGATCAATTCAACAAGAAGAGCTAACTATCCTAAATATATATGCACCCAATACAGGAGCACCCAGATTCATAAAGCAAGTCCTGAGTAACCTACAAAGAGACTTAGACTCCCACACATTAATAATGGGAGACTTTAACACCCCACTGTCAACATTAGACAGATCAACGAGACAGAAAGTCAACAAGGATATCCAGGAATTGAACTCAGCTCTGCACCAAGTGGACCTAATAGACATCTACAGAACTCTCCACCCCAAATCAACAGAATATACATTTTTTTCAGCACCACACCACACCTATTCCAAAATTGACCACATAGTTAGAAGTAAAGCTCTCCTCAGCAAATGTAAAAGAACAGAAATTATAACAAACTATCTCTCAGACCACAGTGCAATCAAACGAGAACTCAGGATTAAGAATCTCACTCAAAACCGCTCAACTACATGGAAACTGAACAACCTGCTCCTGAATGACTACTGGGTACATAACGAAATGAAGGCAGAAATAAAGATGTTCTTTGAAACCAACGAGAACAAAGACACAACATACCAGAATCTCTGGGACACATTCAAAGCAGTGTGTAGAGGGAAATTTATAGCACTAAATGCCCACGAGAGAAAGCAGGAAAGATCCAAAATTGACACCCTAACATCACAATTAAAGGAACTAGAAAAGCAAGAGCAAACACATTCAAAAGCTAGCAGAAGGCAAGAAATAACTAAAATCAGAGCAGAACTGAAGGAAATAGAGACACAAGAAACCCTTCAAAAAATTAATGAATCCAGGAGCTGGTTTTTTGAAAGGATCAACAAAATTCATAGACCGCTAGCAAGACTAATAAAGAAAAAAAGAGAGAAGAATCAAATAGACACAATAAAAAATGATAAAGGGGATATCACCACTGATCCCACAGAAATACAAACTACCATCAGAGAATACTACAAACACCACTACGCAAATAAACTAGAAAATCTAGAAGAAATGGATAAGTTTCTGGACACATACACTCTCCCAAGACTAAACCAGGAAGAAGTTGAATCTCTGAATAGACCAATAACAGGATCTGAAATTGTGGCAATAATCAATAGCTTACCAACCAAAAAGAGTCCAGGACCAGATGGATTCACAGCCGAATTCTACCAGAGGTACAAGGAGGAACTGGTACCATTCCTTCTGAAACTATTCCAATCAATAGAAAAAGAGGGAATCCTCCCTAACTCATTTTATGAGGCCAGCATCATCCTGATACCAAAGCCGGGCAGAGACACAACCAAAAAAGAGAATTTTAGACCAATATCCTTGATGAACATTGATGCAAAAATCCTCAATAAAATACTGGCAAACCGAATCTAGCAGCACATCAAAAAGCTTACCCACCATGATCAAGTGGGCGTCATCCCTGGGATGCAAGGCTGGTTCAATATACGCAAATCAATAAATATAATCCAGCATATAAACAGAACCAAAGACAAAAACCACATGATTATCTCAATAGATGCAGAAAAGACCTTTGACAAAATTCAACAACGCTTCATGCTAAAAACTCTCAATAAATTAGGTATTGATGGGATGTATTTCAAAATAATAAGAGCTATCTATGACAAACCCACAGCCAATATCATACTGAATGGGCAAAAACTGGAAGCATTCCCTTTGAAAACTGGCACAAGACAGGGATGCCCTCTCTCACCACTCCTATTCAACATAGTGTTGGAAGTTCTGGCCAGGGCAATTAGGCAGGAGAAGGAAATAAAGGGTATTCAATTAGGAAAAGAGGAAGTCAAATTGTCCCTGTTTGCAGACGACATGATTGTATATCTAGAAAACCCCATTGTCTCAGCCCAAAATCTCCTTAAGCTGATAAGCAACTTCAGCAAAGTCTCAGGATACAAAATCAACGTACAAAAATCACAAGCATTCTTATACACCAACAACAGACAAACAGAGAGCCAAATCATGAGTGAACTCCCATTCACAATTGCTTCAAAGAGAATAAAATACCTAGGAATCCAACTTACAAGGGATGTGAAGGACCTCTTCAAGGAGAACTACAAACCACTGCTCAATGAAATAAAAGAGGGTACAAACAAATGGAAGAACATTCCATGCTCATGGGTAGGAAGAATCAATATCGTGAAAATGGCCATACTGCCCAAGATAATTTACAGATTCAATGCCATCACCATCAAGCTACCAATGACTTTCTTCACAGAATTGGAAAAAACTACTTTAAAGTTCATATGGAACCAAAAAAGAGCCCGCATCGCCAAGTCAATCCTAAGCCAAAAGAACAAAGCTGGAGGCATCACACTACCTGACTTCAAACTATACTACAAAGCTACAGTAACCAAAACAGCATGGTACTGGTACCAAAACAGAGATATAGATCAATGGAACAGAACAGAGCGCTCAGAAATAACGCCGCATATCTACAACTATCTGATCTTTGACAAACCTGAGAAAAACTAGCAATGGGGAAAGGATTCCCTATTTAATAAATGGTGCTGGGAAAACTGGCTAGCCATATGTAGAAAGCTGAAACTGGATCCCTTCCTTACACCTTATACAAAAATTAATTCAAGATGGATTAAAGACTTAAAAGTTAGACCTAAAACCATAAAAGTCCTAGAAGAAAACCTAGGCATTACCATTCAGGACATAGGCATGGGCAATGACTTCATGTCTAAAACACCAAAAGCAATGGCAACCAAAGCCAAAATTGACAAATGGGATCTAATTAAACTAAAGAGCTTCTGCACAGCAAAAGAAACTACCATCAGAGTGAACAGGCAACCTACAAAATGGGAGAAAATTTTCGCAACCTACTCGTCTGACAAAGGGTTAATATCCACAATCTACAATGAACTCAAACAAATTTACAAGAAAAAAACAAACAACCCCATCAAAAAGTGGGCGAAGGACATGAACAGACACTTCTCAAAAGAAGACATTTATGTAGCCAAAAAACACATGAAAAAGTGCTCACCATCACTGGCCATCAGAGAAATGCAAATCAAAACCACAATGAGATACCATCTCACACCAGTTAGAATGGCAATCATTAAAAAGTCAGGAAACAACAGGTGCTGGATAGGATGTGGAGAAATAGGAACACTTTTACACTGTTGGTGGGACTGTAAACTAGTTCAACCATTGTGGAAGTCAGTGTGGTGATTCCTCAGGGATCTAGAACTAGAAATACCATTTGACCCAGCCATCCCTTTACTGGGTATATACCCAAAGGACTATAAATCATGCTGCTATAAAGACACATGCACACGTATATTTATTGTGGCATTATTCACAATAGCAAAGACTTGGAACCAACCCAAATGTCCAACAATGATAGACTGGATTAAGAAAATGTGGCACATATACACCATGGAATATTATGCAGCCATAAAAAATGATGAGTTCATGTCCTTTGTAGGGACATGGATGAAATTGGAAATCATCATTCTCAGTAAACTATCACAAGAACAAAAAACCAAACACCGCATATTCTCACTCATAGGTGGGAACTGAACAATGAGAACACATGGACACAGGAGGGGGAACATCACACTCTGGAGCCTGTTGTGGGGTGGGGGGAGGGGGGAGGGATAGCATTGGGAGATATACCTAATGCTAGATGACGAGTTAGTGGGTGCAGCCCACCAGCATGTCACATGTATACATATGTAACTAACCTGCACATTGTGCACATGTACCCTAAAACTTAAAGTATAATAATAATAAATAAATAAATTAAAGAAAAAAAATGACTGCAGATTATTCATATATGTTATAAGGTTTAGAAAGCACTGATCTATTCCAGTTTCTTCCTTTTTCCAGTGAGGAGAATGAAGCCAAAGACGCAATATGACCTGCTGGAATACGAGCTGCTTAAGTAGCCCAGGACTCCAACTCATAGGCTTTTTTATCTTCTGTGTATAAGACAGTTGGCCTGAAAGTAGTGTGCAGTATGGACTGAAGGGTTAAGTTTTTGGGAGTGGGAAGACAGTTAAAAGTCTATGATAGCAACCTAAGATATATTACATTATAAGAGTTAGTACCAGGACTACATAGAAAGGTGGAAAAATGCAATCACTTTAAACAGACCAATAAGATAATTCAAGATAAGAGATGACAACACGTTGAGAACACAGAGGCTCTCAGATCTGATTGTGGGGAGAAGGTTCATAGTCTGGAGGATTAATTTGGAATCAAGAGGAAGCAGAGAAGATTTCAGAGTGCATTTAGAAATTTCCGGAGTTTTCTCACACAAATAACTTACTCTGTCTTTCCTTACTCTCTCTTTGATTACCAGAAGTTGAAAGAAAGGAATTTACCTTTTTCTGGCTTGAAAACATCTAGAGAACATACTCTCCTTCAGTGTCTCTACACAGAGTCTCATGATTCAAACTACATACCACCAATAAGAGAAAGATTCAGCATGCACACTATTGGTTGATTTCCCTTTTGGTATTTCTGCCTGTCACATAGCAATAAATCAAGATTTTTCTAAGACCTGAGTACCCAGCTGCTAGTCAGAAAAGGGCCCAGACTCACCAGCCATAGCTAACAGCCTCTGTCTCTTCGTACAGCACTGGAAAGTGCCTCAGACTCAGAAATAAAATACACCAGGTACTTCCTTATTGCAGGGAGTGGGGACAAGTGATTACAGATTATGGGAAGTTGCTTCTGGGAACCTCTAGTTTCATCATTGGGAAGTTCCCTGTAGTAAGCAAATTGGCTTTCTATTCTTGAACTCTAGATTCTTCCCTGGGGAAAAAAAATGCAAATGACAAAACATTGTTTTGTGGGTTGAAACCTCAGCCTGGTTTTCTTTTTCCTTTTCTCTCTCCATAGCCCCACATCTTCTTGTATTCATCCCTCTCTTCTGATCTGTCAGTTTTTCTACCTCTGCTCATCTAAAAACACATGTCCTGAATGAGTAAAATCTAACTAGTTTCCTTGCATCTTCCCATAAGAATTAACCAAATATTTTGTATATCTTGGGTTTCTTTATTTTTCATTTCCATTTTTATTTGAGTTTCAGGGGTACATATGCAGGTTTGTTACAAGAGTATATTAGGTGATGCACAGGTTTGTAGTACAATTTAACCTATCACCTAGGTAGTGAGAATAGCACCCAGTACATAGTTTTTCAGCTCTTGCCTTCTTCCTTCACTCCTCCCTCTGGTAGTTCCCTGTGTCTGTTATTCCCGTCTTTATGTCCATGTGTACACAATATTTAGCTAGAACTTACAAGTGAGATTATGTGATATTTGGTTTTCTGTTTCTGCATTAATTTGCTTAGAATAATGGCCTCCAGTTGCATCCATGTTGCTGCAAAGGGCAGGGTTTCATTTTTATGGCTGTGTAACATTCCATAGTAGGTGTGTACCACATTTTTTTAAATCCAATCCACCATTGATGGACACCTGGGTTGATTCTATTATTTTGGCTACACTGAATAGTGCTGCGACAAACATTTGAAAGCACATGTCTTTTTGATAGAACAGTACATTTTCCTTTGAGGATTCAGTCAGTAATGGGATGCTTGGACAAATGATAGTTCTTTTTTTAGTTATTTGGTAAATCTCCAAACTGCTTTTCACAAAGATGGATGCATCACATTACTGGACTTCAAGCTATGCTAGAAGTCTGCAGTAACCACAACAGCAAGGTATTGGTACAAAAAAAACAGACACATAGCCCAATGGAACAGAATAGAGAACCCCAAAATAAAGCCACACACCTATAACCAACGGATACTCAACAAAGTCAACAACAACAGCAAAAAGAAACAAGGAAAGGATTGTTTATTCAATAAATGTATTTCTTGTTTAAACTGTGCTGAGGAATCATGATGGAGTCTTCTCCTCCCCATCTCCCTGTCATCTTACCCTTTGATTGGAGACAGTTCTGAAGGAATCCTCTTATCTACTTCCTGGAATGCTGTTCTTCAACTGACTAAAACTGCTTTAACAGTTAATTTTTACTTAGGGTGGCAATTCACTTCTCCTTTTTGATATTCTCTGAGCAAAGACTGATCACAGATGTAGTCTCAGGTTGTAGTAGAGTATGCATGATAACACAGAAGAGATATGCCCAGAGAAACAGTTAATAAAAGGTAAAAAAAAAAAAAAAAAAGAGACAGAGAGAGAGACTGTAATGTGTTCAACTATGAAGGTGTTTAAGAAGTCAGAAATTAACTCTCATTTAATCTGTTAAATATTAGAAAAAAACATATTTGCAAGTAAGGGGTAGTTCTTCGAATCCTCCCTAAATCTTAACATCCCTGAGTGCATGATTTCACCCCAAACTCGTTTTCTCTGCACCATGCCAGGACTTCATTGTGCACACCATGCATCCTAGAGTTTCTTCAGGGTGTCAGGCACCATCTGCCAAGCGCTTCATTTTGGATGGCTGTCTTATCTTTTCAAGAAGTCTGTGAACTACTGAGGGTTGATTCAAAACTTACTTTGTCTTAAATACTTTTGCAAAGGGTAGAAACATGCAAGTTCATGGATTTGTCAGTAGTAAACTGTGGGATTTGGGGAAAGTTCTTTATCACACTACACTGTCGCTGTCATAACTAGCTGTCTTCCCCCGTCTCTCCTGCTGAGCTCTAAATTATTTGAAGTCAGATACCTGCTGTAACTTATATCACATCCCCAAAGCAGAAAGCCCAGCAAACGATTTTTCTTTTTTTAAAAATGGCCAAAATAAATTTTTGTTCAAGAAAGTAATTAATAACATTGCTATGTTTGTAAGTCTGATTTTCTTTTTTAAATTTTTATATTTTATTTTACTTTAAGTTCTGGGAAAGAAAGGTGCCAATAGCCAGTTTGGGTCTGACAGATTAAGTCAAACACTCTAAATTCCTTAGTCACTCTAAGTTCCAGTCCCTGTTTCTTCAGTGTGGGAGAAAAATGAGGACAAGTTTTCATTTTTCTACCAGATTTATTATTTCAAAAAAGTTTATTATTCAGCAGACATAATTCCAAAAACCTTTACAGAAGGATCTCTTCACTTCCTATGAGAAAAAGAAATAATTAAAAAAAAAACATAGGAAAGAATTTTGTTAAAGACATGCAAGTTATAAAGTTATACCACCAATGGGAACATACACAATTTTAAAAGGAAAGACCGCATGCTATGTTTAAATATACCCTGCTGAGGTGAAGGAGAGAAACATCCAAAAGTGAGGGTTCGTAGTCTTACGGCCACTTCTAGGCCAATATCAGATGAATCTCAAAAGGGGTCTAAATGAAAAACTTTGGGAGAAGAGCAACGTGCTCTGCACTGACCAGAAGAAAGGCATTACTTCAGTATTTTCTGTATATGGCTTGATTATCCCTTATCCAAAATGCATGCTACCAGAAGTATTTCAAATTTCAGATATTTTTGTATATTGGAATTCAGCAGTATACTTACTGGTTTAGCATCCCTAATCCAAAAACCTATAATTTGAAATGTTTCAATAAACATTTCCTTTGAATATCATGTGGGCGCTCACACAGTGTTGGATTTTAGAGCATTTCAAAATTCAAATTTTTGGATTAAGGATTCTCAGCCTGTAGACCTAGAGTTCTTGACTAAAATGGACTTTCAGTACCCTTTCCTCAACCTTCCCATACTCCCGACCATACACATGTACCTGCCCACAGACATTCATAGAGTTTCCTTATTTTAATGTCCTGGGAAGAGGTAGAAACATCTTGTCAAAGTCACTCTTTCAGTGGTGGGCATCTGCACTCTACCATCTGGCTGCTCAAATGAAAATCGAACCTAAAAGAGTAAGGAAAGTCTGTAGCCCTTTTTTTTGCTGAGTTTTTTTTCAAGAGTTTCTTGAGTTATGTCAAAAAACTACAACAAATATAGCAAAATAAGTGAGAAAAACAAAAAGTACTTCCATCTGCAACAAGTGTAACTATATATGTATGTAAGCATTGAATGACCCTCCTCAGGGCATTTTAAATCTGCTCCTGGATCTAATAGCCATGAGAGACACAGGTAAATTAGAGTCCATTCATTTGTCTCTGCAGGGCAGGAGCGGGGTGAAACTAAATGATTGTTTTCTCAAGGCTGTGGGTCTTAATAGATTGGATTAGGCTCCTGGGTTTGTCCACTCTCCAAAGAACTCCAAAACTCTTTTGGAAAGAAGGGCATTATTGGAAGATAAACTTGTCTGGATCTGCTTTCTATGCTTCCAATTGCAATAGCCAAGCATTCAGGGAAGTAGAGTGAAAATAGCATCCACGAGAGTCTTACCTTGCGGAAAATTTCCTCCACATCACAGGAACAGGCATATTCTTGCATATGTTCAATGAGTCTTCCAATAAAAACAGAGCCCATTGTGGGATGTCTCCAAGAAACATTATCTATGGATAAAGCACATTTCAAATCTCAAGACTGGCTCTTGCCTGAAGAAAGAGAAGAAACCCTAGTATTTCTACTCCAGCTGAGGGATGTTTGAAATCATAAATTTAGTAGCAAATAAGGAAAAGATGGAATGGGGTAGAGGGGAGTGATTGGGATTTGGAAACGAAATATCTAAATGTGCATTCCCAAAGTGGTATTACTGACTGTGATTCAAGTTAATTATGCATTCTGATATTTAATAGACTCAGCTAGCTATACAAGGGATGGTAATAACTCCATACACAGGAGGTATCTGAGGTCACGCAAGTGTTTGAGATAACCCAGGATATGCAATACTCAGTCTACATGGGGTAATTATATTAACAAATTCTCAATTTATGTACTTCATAAAAGATTAATCGAAATTAAATAACATTGACAGTAAGATATTTACACACAAAAAGTTAACTATAAAAATCATAAAACAGAACAAAAGTAGAAATCTAGGAGGAGTAGATAAGTAAATAAGCACATTATATTGGAGGAAAAAAGTTCTTATGAAGAAGAGAAATATTAAAGAAAAACAATATTAATTTATTACATAGTAGACACAGAAGTAATGAAGGCATAAAATTATGCAAAGGAAGTCATAAGAGAAAAGCAGCAGCAATAGCTCTGTATATAATGACAGACACATTCTTTAATGACACATTTTAGCCAGTTATAATGGTCATAAAGTATATATTGATCATAAAATTCTATTTAGAAACCCAGCTATCTCAGCTAAATGAAGCCTTTAACTGAGATTTGTTCTAGTAAAAGGAAGTAAGTGAAAGATATGGTGGAGACAGATATCTCTGCAAATGTTTTGTGAAATTAAGGAAGTAGATAATTATTTTTCTTCAGGAGATCACTATGATGTGGTTGGGATTGGCACAGCAGAATGTGGAGATAGGTTTAACATGGAAGTTATAGATAGCTGAATTGGAGTTTCTGACAGTCATCTAGAAGGTAGGAGTAAGGAAAGTGAAAGAAAAGAAAGACACATAAATCAGCCAGATTGATAATGAGAAGCCAGAGGCCTACAAAGAGCTACTTAGCGGTGAATGTCATGTGGAAGGCTGGGATCAAAGGATACTAACGAACAGTTCTGTCTAATATTAAACTCTGCTCTATGTACTCAGGCTGAAAATATATGGTGTTTTTGGGTAGTGTCATTGTTTCTGATCACTGGGAAAAAAAAATTATTGAGTTCTACATCAGGGCATGTTCAACACAATGTAGAACCAAGCTTCTTCTGAAAGAAGATATCTCATTTTAGAAAATATTTTAGAAAACTTAACTATTTGAGCAGAGGCAGGGCCTTTGGGCCAGAGGTGACCAAGAGAATGTGAGTCCTCTCAGGAAACTGCCAAAGGTGGTGAATGAAAGGATTTAAATAATTTTTATTTAAACCTTGCTTAGAAAAGTAACTGAATTAAGTTATCAGATATATACATTTCAAATAATAGCAGTTTTTTAATGTGTGCTTTATTTTGTGTCGTGCCCAATATTTCAAATATATTAATTTATTAAATCCCTAGAAAAATAATATTTATATTCACATATTAGTGAGCAATTCAAGGAAAGCCCGAGGAGGAGCTAGTGGAACTGTTTTACAAAATACTAAATGTCTGGGTCAGTCAATAATAGCAAGATTCTTACTCCAAAGCATACATTTAGAAAAATTCAAATATATTCTGTCTTACACACTTCATGCTTCTAGGTAAAACCCACTTTAATTTAGGGCCCCAAAGTGCCTCGCTTGCTGTTCTACTTTTCAGAATCTTGCTCCTACTCTTCTCCTATAAATATCTGATGTCTGGGCAAATTGGACTAATGAATGATCTCAACATGGCAGAATTTTCTATGCAGAGTCAGATTCTAATGTACTACAGCACATACCGTCTTCCATTTAATTCTCTGCTATCACTCAAAGTTCCAAAAATATTTTGAAACATAGATGAATTATTTAATTAGTAATGCATTGAACAGATATGCAAAATTGATCTCTTGGATAAAGGGAATTGTGTGTATAACTTGGAACAAAGCTTGAGTTGGTCTTGAGTTGTTAATCACCACCTCTAGTGGGTTATTGTCACTTTTTGTATTGATAGCCCCAACAAAGATGTCCTGTGTAGAAACCTGTTACCTGGTGTGGAAGAGCAGAAAGCGATAAAATCCTTCTCTATGTGGGCTTTCTTAATAGCATCATCCTCAAACTCTTCTGTAGTTGGTAAAGATAGGTTTCCAGAAACTCCTACTGAATCTTTAAACCACACCACACCAGGGCTGTCTGGAAAGACACAATTTGATTTGTTACTACTACCAATGGCTGAGAAGATGTTTTCCTCCTAGCCTCTGTTCAATGATATTTATTAATGTGTTTGCTCTATCATTAATTCACATGCAAATACACACATGCATTTCAGTTACAATCTTTTCAACAATGTTTATCTTTTCTAACCATCAAACAAATTGTAAAAATTTCCAAATATCAAAATCTCAAGCTTAAATATGGAATAAATATCTACCAACCAGCCATTCAATTCACAGAAGCTGCATTCTTGAATACTGACAGTACGTGTTCTTTGACATTAAAAGACAAACCAAAAGAAACCAAAAATTCTTGGATGCGTACAGAGTAGGATAGTATTTGATTGTCTGGTGTTCTCAAAGGCATCAGCACTCACCACCACGGCAGGCCTGGATGATGATCACCTTCGGTTTGTCCTTCAGACTTGGGCAGTTCTTGGTATTCAACATGTTAAAGATTGCATTGAGTTGTAATACATCTGGGACTTGCTCAGAGTATTTCTTCCCACAAATGCCTTCCCGAATACCATGAGACATGAACACCAGGAACGTGCTGTCAGAGGTCTTGTGCTCTGGGCGGTGTGCAAATGCCTTCAGCTCTGTAGTCATGTCCTGAAAGAGACCATATCACTGATTTTTGACTATGTAATTAACTATCCTGGTACCTTGCAAAGTCAATAAATAAATACTTAAGGAGTTTCTTAAGGAATTCCATGACAAACAATGGGGTGCCAAAAAAAATTTAGTCTTAGTTTCAAGAAAGGTGAAGGAAAGTGTTATAGGAAGTCATCCAGAGTTATCTTGTAGAGAGACGGTGGCATTACTGAGTCAATAAAACATTTCCCAATTCAGTTATACCAGGCTTGTGCTGAATGACTCTTATGTTACAAAGGACCATGTAGTATCCAGCAGTCTCTCATGACAAGTTTGTATTTTAGATTATCAAGAGATTACATTTCTTGGTCTTACAACCAAGCTTTCTAATATTATTTAGTTATACGAAGGGCATAACCATTGTTTCTGTTGTATAATAGAACTTACCGAAGCGGTGAGATTTTTTTTCACATCTACGCTGTACCCCAGATTTTGTAGCAGCATTGTCATGCCTGTGATGTCAACCTCAGCTCCAGTTCTTCTAGGAATAGTGTCAAATTCTTCATTGCAGATAATGAGAGCAAGGCGTGTGCGGCTTGACTTGTCCATTATTGGATAAATCTGTAGGAAATGCAATTTGAATGAACAGCCTTGTTCTTTCCAATTAAATATTTCCCTTGCTGGTTTATGACAGCTTCCCCTTCCTTAGTCCTATCAAGATGCCAAACCCCATGAACCATACATTGGAAAGGGGGAACAGAATTGAATGCTGCTTCAAGAGTATGCATGGACATTGCAAATGCCCAGGTGGCAGCTGAGCTTCTGACTTCATTGTTCTTGATAGGTAGGATTTTGAAAGATGCACAAGCTTTGAAGCAAAAATGACTGAATTCTAAAACTGATTGTTCCAATTTCTGATTGTTTTTCTTTGGGAAAAATATTTAACAATCCCCTGTCTCAGCTTCTTGATCTCTAAAATGGGTTGTGTTTAAGGTTAAAAATTATGTATTATCATGTGCAAAATGCTTAGAACAATGCCCATTCTTAATAAGCATTCAATAGCTGTCATTACTGATGTTATTTACCGAGGAAGTGGATCCAATTTGGACCTCTTTCTATAAACCTGGGATTCTAGGATATAGAAATCCTTTATGTAAGGGGAGCAGAAGTATGATTCTCCAGAACTGCTTAATGAAGTTGACTCTAAGAATAAGCCACTGCATTTCAGAACTGCCTGAAGTGTTTCTTTCACCCCACTCTATCCTTGTGTTCTGAGCATGGCACCTCTGCCGACTTTTCTTTCCATATCCTTTGCGCTTCTTCTAGGGAGCAAAGCTTGACATTCCCTTCTGAGCCTGAGGATGTGGGCATAGCTGGGTTGTCCTGCACTGCCTGAGGAGCTGCAAGAGACAAAGAACATCATGAACAGTGGCATCTCTGTTTGTTCCGCTTTGTGTTTGTTACAGCCTCACCTATGGATGATGCCACAGAAGAGGAAATGCACTCTGAGGGCGACAATCCTGATCTACATCATTAACACAGCTGAGTGAGTTTGCTCCTAATGGAGCACATTTCAAGCAAGAGATTTCCAGGTATGCATTACAAGTATCTTCTTTCATATTTCAGGATCAGCCTTTCTACAAGCATTTTAGATACTAACATAGAAAGGGAAAATTTAAAGTCTATGCCTGATAAAACACTCAGAAAACAAACAATGTGTGAGATAAAATAGTTAAGAATATAAACTTTTTTCAAAATATTCAAACCCTAGGATAAAATTTAATGGGATCAGGTCTTAATTTAATCTACTAAAATATTTTTTAAAGTACATGTTTATCTTTTTATTTATTTACTTAATATACATGGTAGTAAGCACTAGGAATATTTTTTAATGAATCTTTGTCCTGTCCTTCAGGATCTCTTCCTTCTATGTATACGTATGAAAGGACATGAATATTGAATATATGAAGTAGAATGAAGATATAATGATAAATGCTAAAATCAAGGTACACACTAGATGGATTTATAGCACTAAACATTCATTGCACAGACACTTGAGGAAATGTTTTCACAGAGTTTATGTGAGAAAATCCTTGAGCCTTTTATTTCATCACAGGTTCAACACAATCCAACAATGTGATGTCCTTGTTAAAGAAATTAATGTAACCTTTGTTTTAAAATAGAAATAAGTTTTCTAGATGTGTGGAGGATCTTTTAGAAGCTATTAAGGCAAAAAATAATATTTAATTTTAAAAACAAATTTGAAAAATGGTTATACAATCAGTTAGATAAACAAAGGCAGCATGAAATGTGCTGATGTGGAGAAGAACTAATTAGAATAGATATACTGGAAAAAATTATAGAATAATCATTTGTTGGATAAAATGTTGGATTTCTTCATAAAGAAGTGTGAAAACAATAGAAAAAAACTAGAAGTAGTTAGGTTATTTTTGAGCTATTTTTTCATAGTAGAGAATACAGTATTTCTTTATATATTGAATATCCCATGCTGTGAAACATTTAAGAAAATATTCATGATACCCAACCTTAATAAATTCAGTAGAGTAATATCTGAACTTGATAAATAATTTGCATTCCTAGCCTCTACATTGCTTTCAGATATAAGTTTATTTTAAGAGTGCACTATGGGAATAGGAGTTCTTTAATAAAATAATAGAAGTAGAAAATAGAGAGACGGTTCCAAATTTGAGAAAAGCCTGCATAAAACTTGGCCATGGGTTGAATGTTAGAGGTGCATGAGAAGGAAGGGTCCCATATGAGTTTCAAGTTCCTGGTTTGAACAACTGGTGATGGTGGCACCAATAACCAAGTTACACAAAACCGGAAGAGAAGCAGGGTGTGGAAGTATGGCATTTTCAGCTCTGGGAAAGTTTAGAATAAGGTGTCTCTGGGAGATGGGAGTGAATATTTCAGTAGGCTTAAATAATGAAGTTTGGTACTTATTTGGGTAATCAGGATTTGAGACACAGATTCAGAATTTTTAATATAAATGTGGATAATGAAGCTGTGGAAACAGTTTCTACAAAAGCAGAATAGATTACAAAAAGAAAATTATATGACCAATCTATGAGAATTCTCCATAGCCCATTTACCCACGTTTGATCCTACAAAATTAATGTCAAGGAAGATGTGGGTCAAAGAATGCTCTTCCTTTAAAAACAGCATTACCTGGAAAGGAAGAAAGTACTCCTTGAGAGTCTTGCATATTAAGGTAATTTCCAGATGTTTGATCTATGAAAAGATAAAGGGTATTGAAGTAGTCACTTATCATCTCTGGAAAACTTTACCCCAATCTGTAAAACACTCCCCACTAAAAATTTCTCCCATAACACTGACTGACTGACTGACATTAAATAATGTTCAAGATGTTCTTTAATTTAGAGAGTGGTGGGAGGTAGAAAATGAAAGAGGCATTGGTAGAAAAATATGTGTTTATTACACATAGATGAAAACAGAAACATCTGCAATGTCTGCTTAGACAGGCATAAGCTTTCCCAAACCCTTAGAACAGAAGGCTTTTGCTTTCAAAGAACATCTCCCTCTGAAGTGGCTTTAGGAAGTGCCACAGACATCAATGACTGGGAATCCACCAGAACTCTCATCCTCACCACGTGATAGGTCCAAGTGGTCATGAGATTTGGCCAGCTCAGTTCCTGAGCCCTGTATTGGGCCTGAGGAGGGTTGCAAGTGGAGGATTTCCAGGCCTCACAGCATGATCCACAGCCTGGTAACAGGCAACCGGGTGATCGTACTCAAAGAAAGTACAAGGAGGCAACTGGAGGAATGAGCCCATTAGAAATCTTCACTTTTCTATACGTTCAATGTGTTCTCTGAGTGTATCGCCATCATTGAAATATATTTTATTCTTTTGGGAGGGTAAAATTTTGGAGAAAATTTATAAAAAGTATTTGATTATAAACCTTAAAGCTTCATGTGACTTTACAACTACATAAGTGCCTACAGACCCCTTGCACTCAGCAAAAATAAATCCACAGGTAAATATTTTGCCTTGCCAGGAACACTGGAAAACACAGCATGAAGCTTTTCAGGTGGTTCTCAAGAGCTTCAGTAAAGGAGCTACCACATACTCAGAACAGGAAATGAGCTTTAATCAGAAGAGTGCCACTGAGGATGAAGGAAAAGAATCAAAGGAGGGTCAAGGGACATGCAATAGGGACCCTGCTACAGAAATATGGCCCTGAAGCCAGAAATAAGAACGTTTTCTTCAAATTAACATGACTAGTAAAGAAATCAAATGTTAGGCATGAAGACAGGCCCTAGGTGAACTTGAGTGTGAGTCACTGACCCTTACCTGCTGAGAGTCCCAGCGTCCCTGCCAGGTAATTGTCTTCTTCACAAATGTATGTGATGCAAATTTGGCATGCCTGTGCCCCTTTCGGAATAACGGAGTCAATCAAAGCTCGAGTCTTATCCATAGCTGTAGCATTTTCACGTTTTACTTTCTCCATCTCTTCCTGGTTCAGCACCCTTGTCTGTAATAATTCATCCAGTAAGCCATTTATTGTACCTTCACCCATGGAACGGATAAACAGCTTTCTCTTCTCCTTCAGGACCTTGTCTGTTTGGAGCACAAGGATTTCTCACATCATGAAAACAGCCTCATATTCCTCTCATGTAATCAACAGAAAGTGACCTCATTTAGATTTCATCAGTGAAATGTCCCCCTCCTCACAGTTGGGTAATCCCTCTTCTTACTGTATCGCTGTCCTACTTGTTTCCCTCAATAGTCTCCATACATGTGCATGGAGTGGCCTGAAGACTGAGTTTACCATTTCCACATCAGTCCCTGGAAAGCAGAGATCATCCTCTTATGTTGCATGTTTATTTAACTCTGATTAATAAAGTAATGAAGCAGAAATAGCCCATTTCATTTAGGAACCACTGCTGCTAGTACTCCTCCTGTGCCAATTCTGTACCCTCTGTCAGACTTTCCACATGTAAGTAAGAGTTTAATTAAGATTGCAAAATGACATCAGGCTTCCCCTAAAGCCTTAGTTCCTTTCTGGGCTTGCCTTTCCTTTCTAAAGTCTGCAAGAATCTTCTAATTCCTTCTCTCCTCCCTCTCCCCCCTTTTCCTTGCTTCTACTCAAGTAAACTTCCACAGATGCTAATTATGGCTTCCAGAAGAGCGAGCCCCTTCCAAAACTCTTTCTTCCCAGGGACCTGTTCTTGGAACAGTAAAAGACTTACCAGCCATGGCTTTTCTCTCCTCCCTTCTTGTGTGACTGAAACTGAAAGTATGCTTCGCCTTCCTTTTTGGCAGGGCCTGTACACGTATTGGGAAATACTCACTGTGCATGCATGTGCATGTCTTTATTTTTCTTCCCATTAAAGAATCAGAACTGTAGCCTGCATCAGGTAGTGTATCCATGGGAAATTTTCTTCACCAGCCCTTGGATAGATCAGGGTAGGAGTGGAATGGGGCTTGGAGAGTAAGACAGGATTGAAAAAGTATGTGTACAATTAAATTCACACAGTGAAGAGTTTCTCAATCATTAGAAAGCTTGACGGAGAAAAGTAACACAACCTTCGGAGTATGTGAACCACTGTTCCCCTGACCCCACCTCATAGCTCTTGGGAAAGTTGTGGGTAATGTATGTCCCTGGGAAACATTTTTGCTTTAAGAAATAGAAACATTTTTCACCAGAATTAAAGCTTTTCTTATTTAATGTCCTTCTTTTCACCTTGCTTTTTTCTTTCTTTTTTTTTTTTTTTTCGGATACACGGTATCATTCTGTTGTGCAGGCCGGAATGCAGTTATTTGACCTTGGCTCACTGCAGCCTCCACTTCCCAGGCTCAAATGATTCTTCCAACTCAGCCTCCCGAGTAGCTGCAATTACTGGCACATGCCACCATGGCCAGCTAATATTTGTATCTCTTGTAAAGACAGGGTCTCCTTGTGTTTCCTAGGCTTGTCTTTAGCTCCCAGGCTCAAGCAATGTGCCCACCTTGGTCTCCCAAATTGCTAGGATTACAGGCATGAGCCACCCACCCATCCTGGAGGGTTTATTTTTGAGGGAAATTGCATTGTAGAGGCCCAGAGCATAGGCTCTGGAATGAGAATGTTGAACTTAGCATTTTAAACTTCCCTTCCTTGGCAAGATAATGAACTTCCCTATGCATTGGTTCCTCTGTATGTGAAATAATTTTATTAACAGTATGTACCTACACAGTTTTGAGCATAAAGTGAGAGAAAATGTGGAAAATGCATGGAACATAGCCTGGCAAATGGTAAGCAAATAATGAGTGATATTACTATAATTAATACAAATGTTTAAGGTTAGAAAAATAATCAAGGATGATTATTTGCAGATTATCTAGCTAAGTTTATCTTTTGTTAGAATCCTCAAGCAGTGCATCTAGTCATTCATTTAGCAAACATATATGGACGACGTTGCTCTAGGTGCCAGAGGTTCAGTCAAAACATATCATGGTCCTTTCCCCTTTGGTCTCACATTCAAGAGGGAAAGAAAAACATGAAGGCTGGTGATATGGTCTGTCTCTGTTTCCCTACTCAAATCTCACCATGAATTGTAATAATCCTCATGTGTTATGGGAGGTATCTGGTGGGATGTAATTGAATCATGGGTGCTGTTTTTTTTCCATGCTGTTCTCCTGATAATGAATGTCTCATGAGATCCGATGGTTTTATAAAAGGGAATTCCTCTGCTCATACCCTCTTGCCTGCACCCATGTAAGACGTGTCCTTGCTCCTCTTTTGCCTTTTGCCATGATTCTGAGGCCTCCCCAGCCATGTGGAACTGTGAGTCTATTAAATCTCTTTTTTGTTCTATATAATTACCCAGCCTTGAGTATGTCTTTATTAGCAGTGTGAGAAATGACTAATGCAGTAAATTTATACTGAGTAATGGAGTGCTGCTGTAAAGATCTCCAAAAATGTGGAAGCGATGTTGGAACTGGGTAAAATGCAGAGGTTGGAACAGTTCTTAGGGCTCAGAGAAAGATAGGAAAATAGAATCTGGAACTTTCTAGAGACTTGTTGAATGGCTTTGACTAAATGCTGCTCATCTCGAATGAAGATAGGAACTTGTTGGGAAGTGGAATAAAAATGACTGTTGCTGTGTTTTAGTGAAGAGATTGGTGGCATCTTGCCCCTGCCCTAGAGATCTGTGGAACTTTGAACTTGAGAGAGATGATTTAGGGCATCTGGCAGAAGAAATTTCTAAGTAGCAAAGCATTCCAGAAGTGATTTGGGTGCTGTTAAAAGCATTCATTTTTATGTATTTGCAAAGATATGGTTTGGAATTGGAACTTATGTTTAAAAGGGAAGCAGAGCATAAAAGTTTGAAACATTCGCAGCCAGATGATGTGCTAGGAAAGCAAAACCCACTTTCTGAGGAGAAATTCAAGCCAACTGTAGAAATTTGCAGAAGTAACGAGGAGGCAAATGTTAATCTCTAAGACATTAATCTCCAAGACAATGGGGAATATGTCTCCAGAGTATGTCAGAGACCTTCCAGGCAGCCCCTCCTATCACAGGACTGGAGACCTAAGAGGGAAAAAAATGTTTTCATGGGGTAAGCACAGGGCCCTTCTGCTGTATGCAGCGTAAAGACTTAGTGCCCTTCTTCCCGGGCCACTGAAGCCATGGCTAAAAGGGGCCAAGAAATAGCTCGGGCTGTGACTTCAAAGGGTGCAAGCCCCAAGCCTTGGCAGCTTCCATGTGGTGTGGAGCCTGTAGGGGCACAGAAGTCAAGAATTGAGGTTTGGGAACCTCTGCCTAGATTTCAGAGGATGTATGGAAATGCTTGGATGTCCAGGCAGAAGTTTGCTGCAGGGGTGGGACCCTCATGAAGAACTTCTACTAGGGCAATGCAGAAGGGAAATGTGGGGTGTGAGCTCCCACACAGAGTCCTCACTGGGGCACTGCCTAGTGGAGCCATGAGTAAAGGGCCACCATCCTCCAGATCCTAAAATGGTAGATCCACCAACAGCTTGCGCCATGCACCTGGAATAGTCAGGCACTCAATGCCAACCCATGAAAGCAGCTAGGAGGGATGCTGTACACTGCAAAGCCACAAGGGTGGAGCTGCCCAAGGCCATGGGACCCCGACTCTTGCATCAGCATGACCGAGATATGAGACATGGAGTCAAAGATCATTTTGAAGCTTTAAGATTTGGCTGCCCTACTGGATATTGGCCTCACATGGGGAATGTAGCCCCTTCCTTTGGCCAATTTCTCCCATTTGGAATGGGTGTATTTACCCAATGCCTGTATCCCCGTTGTATCTAGGAAGTAACTAACTTGCTTTTGATTTTACAGGCTCATAGGTGGAAGGGACTTGCCTTGTCTTAGAGAAGACTTTGGACTTGGACTTTTGGGTTAATGCTGGAATGAGTGAAGACTTTGAGGAACAGTTGGAAGGCAGGATTGGTTTTGAAATGTGAGCACATGACATTCAGGAGAGGCCAGGGGCAGAATGACAGAGTTTGGCTCTGTGTCCCCACCAAAACCTCACCATAAATTGTAATAATCCCCTGGTGTCATGGGAGGCACCTGGTGGGAGGTAATTGAATCATGGAGGTGGGTTTTTCCCATGTTGTTCTCATGATAGTGAAAAAGTCTCATGAGATCTGATGGCTTCATAAAGGGGAGTTCCCCTGCACATGCCTTTTTGTCTGCTTCCATGGAAGATGTGTCCTTGCTCCTCCTTTGCCTTCCACCATGATTGTGAGGCCTCCCAAGCCATGTGGAACTATGAGCCCATTAAACCTCTTTTTTTCTTTATAAAGTACCCAGTCTTGGGTATGTCTTTGTTAGCAGCATGAGGACAGACTAATACACCTGGTATGTAATATGTAACCGGAATATTCAGACTGTTCAAATGTAGCAAGTGATGAGAATGATAAAAAAAAAATTGGCAAAGTAGGAGACAAAATATTGCAGGACTCATGAACTTTAGACAGAGGAGCCAGGGAAGGCCAGAAAAGGTCTCTGCCTTTGCAATCACATGTTCAATTGCTTATCCCAGAAACAAACTCAATGTGGCTAATTTATTTTATAAATCTATTTGATGAAAGGTGGGCTAATTGCAAAATGCAAACGGTATGTTACGTTTATCAAATTCTTTACCAAAAATTCTCCTGATTTGTTACCTTAATATTTTTGGAGATTAAAGACCCAGAGTTAGAAAAACATCCACCTTTTGACATGTGGGCTACCAGTTTTATTTCCTGTGCTCTAGGTGAAGGGTTAAATGTGTTCGGGTTTGACTAGAACTCACTGTGTAGGAGGACATAGTTTTTTATTTTTATTTTTTATTTTTTGACAGAGTCTCACACTGTAACCCCACTGGAGTGCAATGGCGCCATCTCCGCCTCCCGGGTTCATGTGATTCTCCTGCCTCAGCCTCCCAAGTAGCTGGAATTACAGGCACCACCACACCTGGCTAATTTTTTGTATTTTTACTAGAGATGGGGTTTCACTATGTTCACCAGACTGGTCTCAAACTCCTGACCTCGTAATCTGCCCACCTCGGCCTCCCAAAGTGCTGGGATTATAGATGTGAGCCACCATGCCCAACCTCTCATGGTGTTTTATCTTTACTTTGCCAATGACTTAATCCGATGGCAGCATAAACTTGTGCTCCTTGCCACTGGGAGGATTTGTAGCATGGAAGAAAGCAGAAATTGCCTGTGTATTACTTATCTTCCCA
This sequence comes from Pan paniscus, assembly GCF_029289425.2. Taxonomy (NCBI): domain Eukaryota; kingdom Metazoa; phylum Chordata; class Mammalia; order Primates; family Hominidae; genus Pan; species Pan paniscus. The sequence continues at coordinate 105,830,763 of NC_073258.2, forward strand.
TCATTTACTTTTAAATGATTCATTTTTTTCTATTAACTAAAGTATTTCACATGAGGGTTTCCCCCGCAGCCAGAGCCATGAACCACTGAGTTGAAGCATGTCAGAGTGACATCCCAGAAACAGAAGCCATGACTAGACCATATATCTGGGAATGTAGAACCATAAGCCTTGAGTCTCATGTCATGGAAAGCTAAACACTGAGCCACTAGATTGCAAGGGCCCACTGTTTCCTCAAAAATGAAGATGTCAAAAACTGGAAACAAATCAATATCCAATTCCGGAGCATAAAATAACAATTTGTGCTATACATGTACACTGAAATGCTATTCAGTCATGAAAGGGAAAAATTACTAATATATGCAATAACATGGATGAAAAAAATATGTTTCAATTATGAGTGAAAGAAGCCATATAGGAAGGAACACATACTCTGTGATTCCAATTACATAAAGTTCTAGATTAGGGAAAACTAACGTACAGTGATAGAAATTCGATGACTACTTATCTGAGGAGGAAGTGGAATGAGATTGATAACAATGGGCATGACAAAACTTTCTGGGGTGACAAAATCGGTTTGTCTATTCAGTGGGATGTTATTATACTAGAATAGCCATGTATCATTAATTATCAAATTGTATTCTTAAAAGGAGTACATTTTCTTTGACGTACATTATACAAAAATAACATTAAAATTTTGAAGCGAAAATGGTCAGTGGTTGTAATAATATATATTTTTTTGTTGATTTCTGGCTGGACACATTCCACAAATTTGAAAAATTTTGGTAAGAGGAAGTTGTTCTTATAGTGACTGAGTTGTAATTACCAACCACCCAAGTTGGATGGGGAATTGTAGACAGAGTGGATATAATTTATGGGAACCAAATTGTTGACTTAAATGTGTACTTGGAAAATAGAATTACAAAGGTAAAATCATCTCAAAATGAATGAATGTAACAATTCTATTATAAGTAATATTTTAAATGTGCATAATGTTATAAAATCCTGTCAGTGTGAAGTCTGGGAAACAATATCATTTTAAATGACAGAGTAGGTACTATAAAAATCTCTGACATAGAAGGCAGAAAATTCTGTGCTTGGGTTTTGGCCATCACATTTCCAAGCCTTAGAAGTTCATGGACCCTTTCAGTTTATCCAACTCTTCTTAGTTATATTTTTGGACTATCAGCACATTTTGTGTAATACAACTTAGAGCACTAATCAACTATTACATGTTATTTTATTTTTTCTTTGTCTACAAGCCTCTTTCTTTCTGCCCGGCTTATCAGTGTGGACTTTGGCGTCTAATAGCCCTAGGGTCAACTTCTATTTATGAGGTGTAGATCTTAACCAAGTTATTTAACATCTCCCATCCTCCGTGTTCTCATGTATAGGAGGGGCCTCATTATCATTCTTACCTTCTAAGATGCAATGCCTGGTGTAGAGAGCATGCCACTATACCTCTCATTTATAGTAGTCATAAGTTATAGCCCAGAAGCAAGGTAATGTTAAAATGCACTTTTTGGTAAAGTGCTTCTAAATTATTCATATGCTTCATTTCAATATGTTAAATAAATATTAATTTCATTTTATGAATAGGAACAACAGGTAAAAAACTGACTCCAATTCTTGGTAAACACAAGTTGGAGAATTGGGTGAGAAGCGAGAGTCCACTTCAATACTTGTTCAATGTGATGTGCTTTTTTCCAACTGGGCACTACACTGGAAAATCTGGGTTATACAAGCAGACAAAATGGCTTGTTTTTGTCAGTGGGAAATAAATTCTAAGAGACAGACTGGGTGAAGACTAAGATAATTTATGAGTTCCAGTTTGCAACTCTTTACCTAAACCTGGGATTCTAGGATATAGAGTTCCTTTATGCAAGGGGAGCAGAAGTATGATCCTCCAGAACCGCTCAATAAAATTGGTTCTAAGAAAAAGCCACTGCATTTCAAAACTGCCTGAAGTATATCTTTCACTCCACTTTATTATTGTATTCTGAACATGGCACCTCTGCAACTTTTGTTTCCATATCCTTTGAGCGTCTTCTAGAAAGCAAAGCTTGATTCTGCCTTCTGGGCTTGAGGATGTGGGCATAGCTGGGTTGTCCTGCACTGCCTGAGGAGCTGCAAGAGACAAGGAATATCATGAACAGTGGTATCCCTCTTTGTTCTTATAGCCTCACCTATGGAGGAAGCTACAAAAGAGGAAATACATTCCTAGAGGACAATACTAATCTAGTCATTAACATAGTTGAGTGTGTTTGCTGCTAAAGGAGCACATTTCAAGCCAGAGATTTCTAGGTATGCATTACAGGGAGGATCTACTTTCATATTTGAGCATAAGTATTTCTACAAGCATCTTAGATAAAAACAGAGAGGAAGCTTTTCAAGGCCATGCATGATAAAACACTCAGGAAACAGTCAATGAGTGATATAAAATAGTTAAAATATGATTTGTTTTCAAAGGATTCAAACCCTAGGATAAAATTTAATGGGAGCAGGTCTTAATTAACACTAGTTAATTTTTAAAATATGTGTTTATCCTTTTATTTATTTACCTAATAGACATGGTAGTAAACACTGGGAATATTTTTTAATGATCCCTTTTCCTGTCCTTCAGCATCTCCTCCTACAATGTATACATATGGGAGGACAAGAATATTGAATACGTAAACTAGAATAAATATAAAATAGAATGATGAATTCTAAAATCATGGTGTGCTCTAGATGGATTCATAGCACTAAACATTGCTTTCACAAACATATGAGGAAATGTTTTCACAGAGTTTGTGTGAGAAAATCTTTGAGGCTTTTATTTCATCACAAGATCAACACAATCTGACAATGTGATGCACTTGTTAAAGAAATTAATGTGATGTTTATTTCAAGATAGAACTGAGTTTTCTAGATATCCAGAGGATCTCTTAGAAACTATTAAGGCAAAATAATAATATTTAATTTTGCAAACAAATTTGAAAAACTGCTATACAATCAGATAAACAAAGGCAGCATGAAGTGTGTTGACATGGAGAAGAACTAATTAGAATGATTATATTGGAGAAAACTATAAAATAATAATTTAGTAGAAGAAATGTTTGGTTTCTTTGTAAGGATTTGTGAAAGCAATAGAAAAAAACTAAAGAAAAGCATTTGAGTTATTTTTGAGAATACAGTATTTGGTTATATAGTGAGTATCCCATGCTGTGAAACATTTAAGAAAATATTCATGAGGTAATCATCCTTAATAATTTCAGTAGAGTAATATCTGAACTTGATAAAAACATGCATTTCTAGCCTCTAAATTGCTTTCAAATATAAATTTCTTTTATTTTAAGGGGGGCACTTAAGGAATAAGAGTTCTTTAATAAAATAATAGAAGTAAGAATGAACAGACATTTCCAAATTTGAGAGAAGAATGCATAAAACTTGGCCATGGCTTGAATATTGGAGGTGCTTGAGAGGAAAGGGGCCAAGATGAGTTTCAAGTTCCTGGATTGAACAACTGGTGATGGTGGCATCAAAAACCAAGTTACACAAAACTGGAAGAGAAGCAGGGTGGGGAAGAATGGCATGTTCAGCTCTGAAACTGTTTAGATAAAGCTGTCTCTGGAAGATGTGAGGGAATATTTCAGTAGTCTTAAATGATGAAGTTTGGTACTTATTTGGGTAATCAGAATTTGAGATACAAATTCAGATTTTGTTAGTATAAATAAGAGTAGTAAAGCTTTGGGAACAGTTTCTGCAAAAACAGAATAGATTAAAAAAGAAAATTATATGATCAGTCTATGGGAATTCTCCATAGCCCCTTCAAGCAGAGCTCATTCCACTAAATTAATGTTAAGGAAGATGGGGTTCAAAGAATGCTCTTCATTGAAAAACAACATTACCTGGGAAGGAAGAAAACAGTAATTGGGAGTCTTGTGTACTAAGCTAATTTCCAGGTATCGGACCTATAAAAAGATGAAGAACATTGAAATAGCCACTTATCATCTCTGGAAAACTTTACAGCAATGCATAAGCCACTCCTCACTGCAAATTCCTCCCACAACCCTGACTAAATGACAATAAATAATGTTCAAGTGCACCAAAACTCCCATCCTCACCATGTTGTAGGTTCAAGGAATTATAAGAATGGGCAAACTCATTTCCTGAGCACTGTATCAGGCCCTAGGAGGGCTGCAGATGGTGGAAGTCCAGGCCTCCCAGTATGATCTGCAGCTTGGCAACAGACAAGTGGATCTTACTCAAAAGAAAATGCATGGGGGTAACAGGAGGAAAGAGCCCTGTTGAAATCTTTACTTTTCTGTAATCATTGAATGTATTTCCTGAATGTATCATCATCACTTAAATATACTTTATTCTTCTCAGAGGGCAAAAGTTTGAAAAGAATTTATAAAAAGTGTTTGAATACAGACCCTAAAGCTCATGTCAAACAACTACATAAGTGCTTAGGGACATCCTGGACACAAAATAATAAATCAATCAATAAATATTGTGCCTTGCCAGGAACACTGGAACATATTGTATGAAGCTTTTTAGATAGTTCTCATGACCTTAAGGAAATTAGCTACCATGTACTCAGAACAGAAAATGATGTTTAATCAGAAGAGGGCCACTGAGGATGAAGGAACACAAAAAAGAGTCAAGGGACATGCAATAGGGACCCTGCTACAGAAATATGGCCCTGAAGCCAGAAATAAGAACGTTTTCTTCAAATTAACATGACTAGTAAAGAAATCAAATGTTAGGCATGAAGACAGGCCCTAGGTGAACTTGAGTGTGAGTCACTGACCCTTACCTGCTGAGAGTCCCAGCGTCCGGGCCAGGTAACTGTCTTCTTCACAAATGTATGTGATGCAAATTTGGCATGCCTGTGCCCCTTTCGGAATAACGGAGTCAATCAAAGCTCGGGTCTTATCCATAACTGTAGCATTTTCACATTTTACTTTCTCCATCTCTTCCTGGTTCAGCACCCTTGTCTGTAATAATTCATCCAGTAAGCCATTTATTGTACCTTCACCCATGGAATGGATAAACAGCTTTCTCTTCTCCTTCAGGACCTTGTCTGTTTGGAGCACAAGGATTTCTCACATCATGAAAACAGCCTCATATTCCTCTCACGTAATCAACAGAAAGTGACCTCATTTAGATTTCATCAGTGAAATGTCCCCCTCCTCACAGTTGGGTAATCCCTCTTCTTACTGTATTGCTGTCCTACTTGTTTCCCTCAGTTAGTCCCCATATATGTGCATGGAGTGACCTGAAGACTGAGTTTACCATTTCCACATTAGTCCCTGGAAAGCAGAGATCATCCTCTTGTGTCCCATGTTTATTTAACTCTGATTAATAAAGTAATGAAGCAGAAATAGCCCATTTCATTTAGGAACCACTGCTGCTAGTACTCCTCCTGTGCCAATTCTGTACCCTCTGTCAGACTTACGACAGGTAAGTAAGGGTTTAATTAAGATTGCAAAATGACAGCAGGCTACCCCTAAAGTCTCAGTTCCTTTCTGGGCTTGCCTTTTCTTTCTAAAGGCTGCAAAAATCTTCTAGTTCCTTCTCTCCTCCCACTCCTCCCTCTCCCTCACTTCTGCTCACCTAAACTTCCACAGATACTAATTATGGCTTCCAGAAGAGCCAGCCCTTTCCACAACTCTTTCTTCCCAGGGACCTGTTCTTGGAACAGTAAAAGACTCACCGGCCATGGCTTTTCTCTCCTACCCTTCTTGTGTGGGCTGAAACTGAAAGTATGCTTCGCCTTCCTTTTTGGCAGGGCGTGTACACATATTGGGAAACACCCACTGCACATGCATATGCATATCTTTATTTTTCTTCCCAGAGAAAGAATCAGAACTGTAGCCTGCATCAGAGAGTGTATCCAAGGGAATTCTTTTTTCACCAGCCCTTGGAGGGGAATGGGGCTTAGAGAATAAGACAGGATTGAGAAAGTATGTGTACAGTTAAATTCACACAGTGACGAGTTTCCCATTCATTCGAAAACTTGACCGAAAAAATTAACACAACCTTTGGAGAATGTGAACCACTGTTCCCTTGACCCCACCTCACAGCTTTGGGGAAAGTTTGTGGGAAATATATGTCCCTGTGAAGCAATTTTGCTTTAAGAAATGTAAACATTTTTCACCAATATTAAAGCTTTTCTTATTTAATGTTCTTCCTTTCCTGATGGCTTTTTTGTTTTGTTTTGTTTTCTGATACATGATGTCACTCTGTTGCCCAGGTTGGAGTGCAGTGGCATGACCACGGCTCACTGCAGCCTCCACTTCCCTAGGCTGAGATGATTCTCCCACTTCAGTTTCCTGAGTAGTTAAAATTACAGGCAAGCCCCATCAGGGCTGGTTAATTTTTGTATTTTTTGTTGAGACGGGCTCTCCCTATGTTTCCTTGGCTGATTTTGAATTCCAGCGCTCAAGCGATCCGCCCATCTTGGCCTCCCAAAGAGCTGGGATTACAGGCATGAGCCATGAGCCACTCACTCATCTTGGATGGCTTTCTTTTAAGGAACATTGCATCACAGAGGCCCAAAGCATAGACTCTGAACTCAGAATGTTGAACCTAGCATGTTAAACTCACCTTCCTGGGCAAGATACTGAACTTCTTTATACTTTGGTTCCTCTGTCTGTAAAATAATATTATTAATAGTACATACACATCTACACAGTTTTGAGCAGCATTGAGATAAAAATGTGAAAAATGAATGGAACATTGCCTGGCAAATGGTAAGCAGATAATGAGGGATATTACTATAATTAATAGAAATATTTCAGTTTAGAAAAATAATCAAGGATGATTATTTGCAGATTTTCTAGCTAAGTTTATCTTTTGTTAGAATCCTCAAGCAGTGCCTCCAGTCATTCATTTAGCAAATATATGTGGACAACATGGTTCTCGGTGTCAGGGGTTCCATCAAAACATATTATGATCCTTTCCCTCTTGCTCTCACATTCAAGAGGGAAAGATACACATGAAACCGGGTATGTAATATGTAACTGGAATATTTAGAATGTGAAAATATGCCAAGCGATGAGAAGAATAAGAAATTAATTGGAGAAGTGGGAGACAAAGTATTGCAGGACTCATGAAAATTGTACACAGAGGAGCCAGGGAAGGCCAGAAGAGGTCTCTGCCTTTGTCAGTACATGCTGAATTGATTATCCCAGAAATAAACTCAATGTGGCTAATTTATTTCATGAATAAACTTGATGGAAGATGGACTAATAGCAAAATGCACACGGTACATTTCATTTATCATTTTTTTTCTTACCAAAAATTTTCTTGGGCTGTTACGTTATTATCTTTGGAGGATAACGACCAGATTTACAAAAATATTTACGGTTTGACATGTGGGCTACCAGTTTTACTTCCTGTGCTCTAGGCTAAGAGTTAAATGTCATTGGTTAAGTAGAACGGACTGTGTAGGAGGACAACGATGTGGCTTTTAATCTAAGGTGTTTTTCATGGTGTTTTTATCTTTACTCTGCCAATGACCTAATCCGATTGCAGCAAAATCTTGAGCTCCTTGCCACTGGAAGGGTTTGTAGCATGGAAGAAAGCAGAAATTGTCTGTGCACTACTTCTCTTTAGTTTATTTACTTTTAAATTTATGTACTGACTCATTTATTTTTTCTGCTGCTTAAGGGTTTCACATGAGGGTTTCTCCCCACCAGCCAGAGCCAAGAACCACGGAGTTGATGCATGCCAAAGTGGCATCCAGGACACAGAAACAATGATTAGACCATGTATCTGGGGATGTAGAATCATGAGCTTTGAGTCATGTCCTGGGAATGTAAACACTGAGCCATTAGAGTGCAAAGGCTCACTATTTCCTCAAAAAGGAAGATGTCAAAAACTGGAAACAACTCAAATTCCAATTCGGGAGCATAAGTAAACAATTTGTGCTAGACACATACACTGAAATACTATTCAGTCATGAAAGGAAAAAATTACTAATGTATGCAATAAAATGGATGAAAAACTTATACTTTCATCATGAGTGGAAGAAGCCATATAGGAAGGAGCACATACCCTGTGATTCCAATTATATAAAGTTCTAGATTAGAAAAAACTAATGTGTAGTGGTAGAAATTCGATCACGGCTTATCAGAGGAGGAAATGGAAGGAAATTGAGAACAAAGGGCAAGACAAAACTTTTTGGGGTGACAATATCGGTTTGTCTATTAAATGGGATATTATACTAAATATTCTTGTATAATTAATAATCAATTTATATTCTTAAAAGGGGTACATTTTCTTTTATGTAAATTATACTAAAATAATGTTAAAATTTGAAATGAAAAAGGTCAATGGTAGTAATAACAGACTAATTTGGAAAAAAATTTTTTTTCTTGATTTCAGGACACAATCAAGCCTCCAAAAATTACCCATAATTCTGGTAAGAGGAAGCAGTTCTCATAGTGGCTGAAATGTAATTACCCGCCACCCACATTGGATGGGGATAGGTAGACAGAGGGGAGATAACCTACAGGAACCAATTTATTGACTGAAATATGTACCTGGAAAATAGCATTACGTAAGTAAAATTATCTTAAAATAAATGAATGTAGCAATTCTACTATAAGTGATATTTAAAATCTGCATAATGATTTAAAAATCCTTCTATCAGTGTGAAGTCTGTGAAACAATATTATTTTAAATGACAGAGTAGGTACTATAAGAACCTCTGACATAGAAGACAGAAAATTCCTGTGCTTGGGTTTTGACCATCCCATTTCCAAGCTTTAGAACATCATATACCCTTTCAGTTTATCCAACTCCTCTTCTTATTTATGTTTGTGGACCATTAGCACATTTTGAGTAATACAATTCAGAACACTAATCAACTATAACATGTTATTTTATGTTTTCTTTGTCTAAAACCTTCCCCTTTTCTGCACAGCTTATCAGTGTGGACTTGGGTATCTAACAGTCCTGAGGTCAACTTCTGTTTATGAGCTATTAGATTTTGGAAAAGTTATTTAACATCTCTCAGCCTCTGTGTTCTCATGTACAGGAGGGGCCTCCTAATCATTCTTACCTTCTAGGATGTAATGCCAGGTGTAGAGATCATGCCACAGTACCTCTCATTTATGGTAGTCATGACCTATAGAGCAGAAGCAAGGTCATGTACAAATGTACTTTTTGGTTAAGTACTTCTAAATTTTTCATATGCTTCACTTCAGTATGTTGAATAAGCATTAATTTCATTTTATGATAGGAAGATCAGGTAAAAAATTGCTTCAAGGCCTTGGTAAGCCCAAGCTGGAGAACTGGGTGAGAAGCCAGCCCACCACCTCACTCATGACTTGCTCTATGTGATGTGCTCCTCTTCAACTGGGTACTAACTACACTGGGAACTAGGAAGTAGATAAGCAGATAAAAGGTGCTTTTTTGTGTCAGTGGGAAATAAATTCTGAGTTAAATGCATCTAGACTATGATAATTTATAACAGTCAGCCCCAGTAAACTATTTAAATGATGAGATGGGCAATAGGAAACCATTGCAGCTTCCTAAGTAGGAGAGTCACGTTAACATGCTTCTAAAGTAACTATTTCATATTGAGTGCTTAATAAGGCCCAGGCCCTGTAATAGATACTTCATCTATATTGGTTCCTCTTGTCTAACCATTTAAAAATATTGGTACTTGGAATAACCCCAGATTATGAAACCAAAATCTCATCCTGACCCTCACCCTTGAGACTTCATGCACCGCCACATCCAGAATTTAATAGGACATGTTCTTTGAGGCATTGCTGGTACCATGTGAACCAGGAGCTGGGTCCTGATTGGACTGAGTGTTGGAGACAGGAGAAGGGGTAAGAATGTCTCGGAGTTGGTGCTGACTACAGAAAGAAGCTGCAGAAGAGTAGGAAGGAGCGAAGATGAAGCAGTAAAGAGCTTGCCTGGACAGGCAAGTGGCCAGGAGGGGTGTGGTCTCCTTGTGTCAGATTTCTACACCAACAGGATAGATAATAACTGACCCATGGAACCTCTACAAGTTAGAATCTCATCTTGGAACCAGATAGAGCCAAATCCCCAAGGAGGGATAGACATGGTCTTGGATGTGGTGTGTTGCCTAGCAGCAGAAACAGAAGCCATTCTTCTCCTTCAGCCCACTCAAAATATAAACTACACTGACAGATGAAGTATATAAATACACTAGAAAGCAAGCCACTATAAGGATATATCAGCAGAAAGAAGAGACTATAAATTTAGATCTTGAAGGACATTGAGATGTTGGACAAATCAAATATCAAATATAGAATGAAATCATTCTATATCAAATATAGAAGGATGTAAATAAAGGGAGCAAAAAGTAATTATTCTATAATAAGCAATAATTTGAGAAACAATAAAAATAGAGCATGTATAAATACAAAAATTAGTTATATTTAATAATGGACAGATTAAAAGGCAGACACACAAATCTGCGAAAATGTATATAATGTGAAAGATACAGAGATGTACAGTTGACCTTTAAACAATGAAATACTTAGAGGCACTGACCCCTATATACAGTTGAAAATCTGTGGCCGGTTGCGGTGGCTCACGCCTGTAATCCCAGCACTTTGGGAGGCAAAGGCGGACGGATCAGGAGGTCAGGAGATCGAGACTATCCTGGCTAACACGGTGAAACCCCATCTCTACTAAAAATACAAAAAAATAGCCGGTCATGGTGGCAGGTGCCTGTTGTCCCAGCTACTCAGGAGGCTGAAGCAGGAGAATGGCATGAACTCAGGAGGTGGAGCTTGCAGTGAGCCGAGATCGCGCCACTGCACTCCAGCCTGGGCAACAAAGTGAGACTCGGTTGCAAAAAAAAAAAAAAAAAAAAAAGAAAATCTGCATATAACTTTTGACTCCTTCCAAACTTAACTTCTAACGGCCTGCTATTGAAGAGAAGCCTTACCAGTAACAAAAACCACTGATTAACAAATATTTTGTATTTTATATGTATTATATACTGTAATATAAAGTAAGCTAAAGTAAAAAAAGTTGTTAAGAAAATCATAAGGAAGAGAAAATATATCTACTATTGACACAGTGAGAGTGGATCATCATAAGGTCTTCATCCTCATCGTCTTCACATTGAGTAAGCTGAAGAGATGGAGGAAGGGGATGGCTTAGTCTTGCAGTCTCACGGGTGGCAGAAGCAGAAGAAGAAGAGGTGGAACAGGACACAGGAGAAGAAGGCAAACTGCATTTATATTTGTGGAAATGCATAGTTATTTCTGTCTGACATTTTTGCTTCTCCATTTCCCTAAAATTTTTTCTAGACAGTATGAATCTTTCTTTCACCGTTTCCCTTAGTTTCAGTGCTCATATCATAGAATGGTCTTTGTTGTAAAACAGGTCAAAAGCTGCTTTGAAAAATCAGAATCTTTCTGCCAAATTATAATGCCAATTTGTGCTCTGGCACTGCTTCTTCTACATCTTCTTCCTCATCATTTGGAACTGGTTCAGTAGCACACATCTCTATCAAGTTGTCATCTGTTAATTTCTCTAATGTGCAATTAGCTCTTGAATTTTTATAAGATCCATATCTTAAAGTTATTCACTTTTTTGCAATAGCCACAATCTTTTTCATTATTTTCTTGACTGGCTTTTTCATAAACCCTGGTGAAGTCATGGACAACTTCTGGAAACAGTTTTCTCTAGCAGAAATTTATTGGGGTCTTGTTATGTTGCCTAGGTTGGCCTCAAGCTCCTGGACTCAAGCTATCCTTCCACCTCAGCCTCTTTAGTAGCTGGGATCATAGGCCCATACCACTGCACCCAAAATCATGGCTTTTAATTTTTTAATATCAATGATGTCATTTTCAGTGGTGTAGCCCTTCCAAACTTTCATGATGTCATCTCTATCGATGGTCTCTTCCTTGGCATTCACAAATCTTTTCATAGAGTAACATGTGTAATGAGCATTAAAATTCTTTCTGACCTCCTGATTCAGGGGCTGAATTAGAGATGTTTCATTTGGTGGGGAGTAGACCACTTTGATTTTTTGCAAATTGAACTCGTGAGGTTTTGGGTAGCCAGGGGCATTGTCCAACATCAAAAGAATCATAAATGGGCAGTCCCTTATTGGCAAAATATTTCCTGACTTCAGGGACAAAGCATGAAAGGAATTAATAGAGAAAAAGCGCTCCCATTGCACAGGCATTCTTGTTGTCCAACCAAAACACTGGCAGCTAGTGTTTACCATTTCTGTTCAAGGCTCAGGGGTTTGCAGCTTTATAGATAAGAGCAGTCCTGATGATAAACCTGACTGCATTCCCAGGAAACAGTAGAATTAGCTTATCCTTTTCTATTTTAAATCCTGGTGCTTGCTTCTATTTCTTACTAACATATGGCCTTTTTGGCATCTTTTTTTCTAGACTAGAACATTGTCACCTGTATTCAAAACCTGTTCTGGTAGTATAGTTTCTCTTCAATGATTTTCTTAATAGTTTCTGGGAACTAATCTGCTGCCTCTTGATAACCAAAAGCTGCATCTCCTGATGTCTTGACTTTTTTAATGCAAAAGCACTTTAAATTATCAAACCATCCTTGGCTATCATTAAAGTATCCACCTTTAGATCCTTCCCCTTTCTTTGGCTTTAAGTTGTATAAAATGACTTCATTTTTTCTGGAATCATATTAGAGTCTATAAATATACCTTTCATATGAAAATTCTGCCACCACATACACGCTTCAATTTCAATACAAGATTAAAAATTGTTTCACAATAGTGCAAGGTTTTGGGACTGGCAGGCACAGTGCAGTGATAGCTTTATTATCTCCTTTTATTTTTTTACATTGGTCTTCATTCTGTATTCATTTATCTTGAAATGGTGAGCAGCCACAAATCCAGATCTCAATCTACAGTACATATCAAACAGTTCTACTTTTTCTTGTAATGTCATGACATTGCTTCTTGGGAACATTACACCATCAGTATTGGTATGTTGTATGGACCCCGTGCTGTTATTCGAGAATTATGGTGTTGCAGTAAATGCAATGAAAAATACATTAAAAACCCAAGGATATTGCTTTTTATAGCAATATGAAATTTACTGGAGATACAAACTGCTGATGTAGAGATAATGAGTGTCACATGGCACTTTAAGCAGATACAAAACTTGAATTCACTGAAATAGCAACAGGAAATGGCTATGAAAATATAGGAGTACAGTATCCATGGTTAATTTTGTGCAGTTAGGATTTAATAGTGTATCTTTATATTTGTTTACATTTCTCTCATTTCAAGCGGTACTATGTTTTATCTATGAGTGCATAAACTTTGATAAACTTTAGCTTTCTATAATAGATTTGTGTATATTTTATAATATAGTAGTAAATGATAAAATAGACTTAACATCTCCATAAATTTTGTGCATTTTTTACATACCTAACTTAATTTTTCAGTATTTCTAGTGTAGATGATTTGTGATTTTCTTCAAATTGTAGCAAATCTCCTAAACTTTTCCAATATGTTTATATGTTTATAAAATGCATGTATAAGCAGACCAAGGCATTTCAGATACTTGTTGTTTATGGGTTAATACTAATTTATCTAGATAGCAAAATCAAAACAGAAATGAGAGGCTGAAAAATTTGAGAGGGCTTCAGAGGTATGAAGGATGGAATGAGAAACTCTGAGATATAGCTGATCAAATTACCAGAAAGACAGACGAGAGAGAATAGAAAAGACAAAATATTTAAAGCAAATTTTTCAGAACTGGGGAAAAATATGGGTCCACTGATTGAAGAAGCACAATGTATCTGTAATAGGATAAGTTCAAAGAATAACTGCTTTCTAACAGCCCTCTGAGTTCGGCATTGTGATGAGTTGAATTGTGTACCATAAAAACATATTGAAGGCCTACACCCCAGTTACTCAGAATGTGCTCTTATTAGGAAATAGGGTCCTTGCAAATATAATCAGTTACAATGAGTTTATTTTGGATTAGTGTAGGGCCATCATCCAGAACAACTCATGTTCATACCAAAGAAAAGGGGCTCTGGAGCAAAGACAGACAGGAAGAGCAACATGTGAAGACACAGACTCACAGAGGGAAGGCAGCAGTATAATCACAAAAGCGGAGAATAGAGTGATGTAGCTGCAAGCAAGGAACACCAAGATTGATTGAGGCAACCAGTAGTTAGGATGGCGGCCATGGCCCTACTCTACTGACACCCTGATTTCAAACTTCTTGCCTCCACAACTGAGAGAATGCATTTCCAGTTAAACCTCCCTGTGTGTGGTGCTTTGTCATGGCAGCCCTAGGAAATGAATACAGGTATTATTAGTTCCATTTTGCAGATGAGAAAACAGATTCTCAGAGAGATTGATGACTTAGCCAATGGAGTGAGGAGCAATCTCACCTCATGGATCTATTATCTGAAAATGGAACAACAACCACATGTTCTAGAACAGAAGTAAAAACTGGTGACCCACAGAGTCCATCATGAGCCCAGTGATATTTCTTTGGCTCTCTCAGATGTGATTTATCTTGACATTGAATTAATTATCAGAGGTAAAAAATTGTAAGATTCCAAATAAAGTGTTTGATTCCAGGCCTCTGTTGCTTGAATTTCAACATGGAAAGGGTTGCCTGGTACTGAGTCCTTGATGACGCATTCATTATGCCTTCTGATTTTTCCTGCGTTCACCTAACCTGATTAACTTAATGTGTGTTCTCTGCCAAGCCTATATGGTGTTGGTATTTGTGGCCACTGCCTGGGAGACCTGAGATTAGACTTGCAGTCTGTAAATTTTATTAAGATTATTATTAAAAATTATTATTAATCTCACCAATTTACACTGATATAATGATTTGTATGATAATTCACTTCAAGTCTCATTTCTCTATCTGTCAACTACCTGCCTTGGAGAATTGTTGGATTAAATTTAATGTCTGAAGAACAATAATACCTATTGAATAGCACAAATGTAGTAATGTTACCTCTTATCTCAATATGATTCTTCACATATCTGTAATGCTAGAAAAATATATGTTACATATGAGAAAATTTTTCATAAGGTAAAGCAACAGCATTTTTCCACAAGGATTTCAAAACATTGAGTAAATGTATCTATTTCAAGGGAGACGGGAGGGTAAAAGGATGTAATAACTATATTGATTAAGAAAAGAAAGGAAATTTAAGGGATAAATAATGCAACATAAGTTTCATAAGCAATGTAGTATGTGATGTTTATTTTCACTATGTAACTCAGAAAAATCATTGTCATCACATGACACACCACTTCAACCCTCCTGACTTTAGTGCTGTCATAGTGGGGACTCCACCTCATGTGGTTGTTGTCACACATCAAGCCACTGTGCTTCAGGTTCTTTCTGCTTTGAAGATCGAAGATGTTCATCAAAGGACTGAGGACTGTTTAGATGTGCATATGTGGGTCCAGAATTGTGGGAGAGGGAGGACCTTCTCCTGGGGGCTAATTTCAACCAATGAATGGCATTAGTCCATTGATGAATGTCTCTAATTCCTCATCTTCTAGTAAGGTAGAATCTACATAATTGTAGACGATCCTGAAGAAAGACTGGAACCCAGTTTCTCAGAGCAGTAATGAATTCATTATTGCATTTTTTGGAATATTATCTTTCTTTCGTCTCCCTTCCCCACTCCCTCATTCTGCTTTTTGGAAATACTTTCCAAATAATACTTACAGTCAAGTGGCTGACTCCTCCTACTTCATGGTCAACCAAATTGCATCATTATCATCATCAACATCACCACTATCATTGTTGCCATCATTATCTTTATTGAGCAATTTAAGTATGAACAGAACTATAATTAGTTTTCTACATATATCATGTCATGTAGTTCTTACTATATTACAAAATTGCTAGGATTAACTCTCCTTACTCATAAAACTCTGTAGCTAAGTTAATTACACATATAATCACACATCTAATATCAAGTATGGGGCAGAAGAAGTCCAGGCCTTGAAACAGCTCCTTCATCCCCATGATGTCAAAGTGAGCCCCATTCCTTGGAGTCAGATAGTCAAACTTTGTATTGCTTATAATGAGAGCCAAGTATCTGCAGAGCTTTCTGTTTTTCTTTTTATTAGATTGATCTGCGGGAGATGGAGATGAAGTGACTTTGATTACCTGAGTCTCTTTTCAATCTCCATATGCTTCACAATTTTGTTTTTTTAAAACCTCGTATAGCTGCCCTCTTCCCTAACCTCTATCAAAAGACACTGCTTTCCTCTCTCTCAAGAGCCCAGAGCAAGAACCAGGACATATCTGGATGATTACTCAAGAATCTTAAGGAAACTAGAATAATTCCTACTCCCTTTCTTCTTCTTTTTCTTCTGCATCTACTCAAACATTTCTTATATTCAGGTTCAAATCAAATTTCATAAAAACTGAGAGATGTCATCTGCACCAGTAAGAATGAATATAGCAGAGGTTGTTTGCCTTCCATATTATGATTATATTTATACTATTTAAAAAATATCAACATACTGTTTTTTAAGCTTTAATTATATTTTTCAAATATGCTTCACATCTAGGCTTTTCAACCAGAGTACAAATAATTATTACTCAGCTATGCTATCATGTAACTATTTTTCTTCTGTGACCATAGCTGAAATTGTAATATATCTCAAATAGATACAAGAATCAATAAATGAAAAAATGATGAATCTACATTTTATCATGGGTTGAATGAACATTGGCATCTTTTTGAAGCCATATGAACCCTTCCTTGCTGAAAGCATCTATGATAAAGGTTACTACTGTCATCACCCCCAGTCACTTAGTGCTTTAAGTATTTGTGCATTTATGGCTGGCACTGTGGCTCCAGCCTGTAATCTCGGTGCTTTGGGAGGTGAAGGCAGTGGATCTCATGAAGCCAGTATTTAGAGATCAATCTGGGCAACATAGTGAGACTATGTCTCTACAAGAATTAAAATGATCAGCCTGGCATGGTGGTGTGCATCTGTAATCCTAGCTACTTGAGAGGCTGAGGCTGCAGAATCTCTTGAGCCCATGTGTTCAAGACAGCAGTCAGCTATGATCACACCATGGCACTCCAGGCTGGGCAACAGAGCAAGACCCCATTAAAAATAGTGCATTTAATGAAAGCAATTGATTCTCTCTTTTTGTCCATTTCATGAACAGAGCACAGCATCTCTCCAAGTTTTTCTTTACGGTCTCAAGAATTCTTCCTGAGGACAAAGCTTGAGAGTATTTGTAGATTCTGCTGATTCAGGTGGTCCAGCTTTGATTTGTGGAAGAGCTGTGGGATATCACACAATATAAATGATGTCTTCTGCCTCTGTGACCCAGGTTATCACCTAAGAAAGTTGAGACAGAGAGAAAGAGAGAGAGAAATCCTAGGAAAAAGACTTCTTTGCCTGTAGGGATTATAGCTGTGCTTAACTTCCAGCTTAAGGAAATGTATTGTTATTGAAGAAGAAAAGGGAATTCCCTGATAAAGAAAGCAGAAATCTCCCTCCATCCCTCTACACACAAAAAATGCAATCACAGATTCTGATCATTCTGGAAAAAAAATCTTGATGATTTAGGGTTACATTTGGCCTACTTCTATTCAGAAAAACAGTGTGATTTTTCCAGTGGTTTTACTGTATGGTACTGATTCATCCATGTGGACTTTCTACTGTGTCTGGGCAAGAGTGTACTAAATAAATACCTGTTCAGAGTGCTATCTATTTGAAATACAATGTGAGTTCCACATGCAATATTAAATTTTGTAATATCACATTTACAAAAGGTATAATTAATTTCAATAATATATTTATTATAATATATACAAAACATTACTCTATCAACATGTGCCACTAGCCACAAGTTAAGCACTTAATAGGTACATGTGGCTACAAAACTGGATGGGACAACATTCCATTTTGGAGTGATAGTCCCCTCCTAGTCCACACCACACACAGATACATATATACAGCAAACACTTAACAGAATATTGATTTCTGTACCATCCTGGTATTTTAAAAGCAAACTTTAAGTGAATGATTAGCTTTTCTAGAAGAAACGGGCTTCAGATATCTTTTAACAAATAGTGAAATCAGCTATTCAATGAAGAAATGTTGTCTAGTGACAATAGTACTATGTCCAAGGTCAAAGGGACAAATATTTGTACGAGATTCTGACATAAATGTGGACGTCTTGCCTCCAAAGTGCTGAACAACCAACACTAAGTTTTTTACCTTGTGTTTTATAATGTGAGGAAATAATACATCTCTTTTGGATAAGTTTGTAATAGTCATTCTGATCTATCCCCTTGTGAAATATAATATTCATCTCTTTTGACTGATATTGTGCAAGAAACTGGGAGATTCTTGAGCCTTCCTTCTGGAAAAGAAAAAAGAATTCATTCATACAAATTAGAATAAAAGTTTACTAAGATACAATAACAAGGTTTCTTTTCATGAAAAGAATGGACAGGCATAGTATTTATGCTTGGTTACAAGACCCAATCAAGACATAGGAACTATGAGTAAAGTACTCTTATCCTGTATACAATTTATATTTTGTTATATTTCATGTATTTTTTCTATTTCAATCATTTTTTTCCATTCGTTTTTAATGATATTTTAGAATAAATATCTTGCTAAAGTGTATGATAAAAACCTGATCTCTGGGGATGCAACAAGTTGTAAGAGTATGTAATGAAACCAAACCTTCTAAGCATATATTTTTTCATAGATTAAACAGTGACATATGTTCCTCCTTCTCATTTCAGAAAGTTCTGCCAATGTGAAGACATCCAGGGTCCTGATATATTCCAGGTCTGGGGGTATGTTTTCCTGTTTACAGGTTTGGAGAATTTCCTAAGTCAATAGTCATCTTTTAATGACCTTTATGCATCTAGATAGATAGATAGAGAGATAGAGAGATGCATCTATATATGCATCTATATATATATATATATATCTATATATATATAAAGTGATTTTAGGTAAAATAAAAATTAGACAAAATTTCTCTCATATCCTATAGTAAGGTTAGCATGAAAATGGTTATTTTATTACAATATTATAAATATTATAGTGCAGATTGCTGCCCAAAGAGAGTTTCTATTAGCCTGGCAGTGCAACAGAAAGAAATGTGGAAATCAGGAGTTTAGATAAACATTTCAATTTGAGTCTTATCTGTTATGTAATGAAATAGGACTCTCTCAGGAATCTCCCCTGGAATCTCTTTACATTGAGACGAAAAGAAAGGGAGTGGTATAGGGTCAGACAAACAATTGCCATGGCAGGTAGAGGTTTACATGGCTATTTCTCTGACTAAATCACAGTCTTGGAACTGTGATTTCTATATAATGCATAATATATGTATATTATGTGTATATCTATATATTATATTATATATAATATTTTTATATATATATATGTGTTGGTTTGTTAAATGAAACAAACAAACAAATATCTAGGATTCTTCTTATCCTGCACTTCAGAATCCAATGCTCTGCTGGAAAACCTCAGAATTATAACCATATCCAAAGGCCTGGCCAAGGCCTAGACCTCTTCTAATAGCCTCGTTAACCTGCTTCCTGGTCTGCTGGGCTAGTGTCCCCAAAGCGTCCTGGGATCCATCACTCTGGAGAATCCAAATGCAGATAGAGTGCAGGGAGCCACTGGACCCCTGCTGCAGGTATCTGCAGCTGCCTCCTTCCTGCCACAACCTCTGCTGCTCAGAAAGGTTATTTCAGTTTGGAATTTAGTGCTCATTATATATGAGAATTGTACGTGATAAATAGTATATAATTATTGGTAAACTCTAGTAGTTCAGGGCTGCAGATTTCAGTGTAATTCTATGGAAAATTGTGTCTATCCCTGAAAAACATGGATCTGAGAATATTTAAACTCTAATAATACTCAAAATATAATCTTCTAGTCAAAAGTTTTAAAAAGTTATAAAATTTAAACATTTTATAGGAGTTCCCCAATCATATTTTTTTAATTCACAGAAATGAGTAAACACTGAAAAATTCCAATTTGTAGCATCCTAATAATAATTAGGAAAACTATTCTTTATTGCATGCATACACTTCATCTGTTTATTCATCACATATTAATTAGGTATCTGCTATGTGCCAGGATCTCTAGTACTTACTCCTATTAATTACTGAAGAAACTAGTTACATTCTGGTGGCAGAAACTTAGTACATTTTAGCTCTTTTTACTTAAATGGAAAAGGGTTAAAAGTGGAACAGGTTTGTTCTGGAAAACAAAATGGTTAATTTCAGCTGTATTCATTTTGTGATGCCAGTGAAACACTCTAGTGGAACTGTTGAATACGCTGCTACAGCTAAATGAATCTGGAGCTCCAAGGAGAGAGTTCTGGATGAGGTCTAATATCTTGGAAGTTGTTGGTATGTGATGCCTGGCATTATATTGCCTCTAGCTTTACATAGTCTTATGAAAAAGGACTGGAATTGTACCTGCTTTATATGTGGTAAGACTGATGATTAGTCAGCTACAGCGGTTAAGATACATGCAGGAAGACATATACTTTACTGACAGAATCTAGGTTTAGATTTGAGTATCTCTTACTACAAAGCATCTACTATTAATTATTTCTATGAACAGTCTGAACCTGAGGACTCAGCCTTTTAGCCAATTGGAAACTGGATCCCACCCCACAAAAGGCAAGGTAGTCCCTTAAAGAACAATGATAGGTTTAATGAAAATGACAGATTTGTAAAGGAAGGATAGAGAGATCACAGAAGACACTGCATGGGCCTTGGAGTTGAATAGATTCTAAAAAAATGGAGATATCCATTGTAAAATACCAGTCTTACCTTTCATACTGGTGGACTTTTGGTACGTATTAAGTAGGGTCTCGATAGACTTTTGTCCAGCCACATGGTTCTTTAGCACATTGTCTAGCAAGACGAGGGCTTTGTCTTCAATTTCGGCATAATATTTTTTCTTTTCCTTTTTCTTCAATATCAGAACTTTTTTTCTTCACAAGTTATTCAAATTGTCATGAAGAATACCATGGCCCCCACACCTTCTTCTGTTCATCCTTTCTTCTGATCTGTCGGTTTTTCTACCTCAGCAAATCTAAAATACATGTCCTGAATGAGTAAAATTTAACTAGTCTCCTTACATTTTCCCGTAATAATTAACCAAATAGTTTATATTTCACTTTTTGTTTTCATTTCAATTGTTTTTTTAGATTCAGGGATACACATGCAGGTTTGTTAAAAGGGTATATTATGTGATGCTGAAGTTTGGGGTATGATTTAACCCATCACCTAGGTAGTGAGAGTAGCACCCAGTATATAGTTTTTCAGCTCTTGCCCTCCTCCTTCACTCCTTCCTCTAGTTGCTCCCTGTGTCTATTATTTCCATCTTTATGTCCATGAGTGCCTACTATTTAGCTACCACTTATAAGTCAGATCATGTGGTACTTAGTTTTCTGTTTCTGTATTAATTTGCTTAGGGTAATGCGCTCCAGTTGCATCCATATTGCTGGAAAGTACAATATTTGAATTTATATGGCAGTGTACTATTCCATGGTAGATATGTACCAATTTTTTTTTTATCCAGTCCACTATTGATGGGCACCTGGGTTGATTCTACGATTTTGCTATGGTGGATAGTGCTGTTGACAAACATCTGAAAGCATGTATCTTATTGATAGTACAGTACATTTTCCTTTGGGAATTTAGCCAATAATGGGATTACTTGGTCACATGATAGTTCTGTTTTTAGTTCTTCGGTAAATCTCCAAACTGCTTTTCACAAAGATGGAGGCATCACATTCCTGGACTTCAAGCTATACAAGTCTACAGTAACCCCACAGCAAGGTAATGGTATAAAAAACAGACACATAGACCAATGGAACAGAATAGAGAACTCCAAAATAATACCACACACCTGTAACCAACTGATATTTAACAAAGTCAACAGCAACAAAAAAGAAATAACGAAAGGATTGTTTATTCAATCAATGTATTTCTTGTTTAAACTGTGCTGAGAAATCATGACGGTGTCTTCTCCTCCACATCTCCTGGTCATCCTACCTTTTGATTGGAGATCATTCTGAAGGAATCCCCTTACTCCCGGGAAAGCTTTCCTTCAACTGCCTAAGATTGCATTAACAGTTAATTTTTACTGAAGGTGACAATTTACTTCTGCTTTTTGATATTCGCTGAGCAAAGACTGATCACAGATATAGTCTCAGGTTGTAGTAGAATATGCATGATAGTACAGAAAAGATATGCCCAGACAGTTAATAAAAGGCCAGAAATAAGGGGGACTGTAATGTGTTCAACTATGAAGATTTTTAAAAGGTCAGATATTCACTTTGATTTATAGGTTAAAGATTAGAAAAGGCTCATATTTGCAGGAGAAATGGTAGTTCTTCGAATCCTCCCTAAATCTTAACATCCCTGAGTGAATGATTTCACCCCAAACTTGTTTTATCTGCACCATGCAGGTACTTCACTGTACACACCATGCATCCTAGAGTTTCTTCAGGGTGTCATGCACCGTCTGCCAAGCACTTCATTTTTGATGGCTGTCTTACCTTTGCAAGAAGTCTGTCAACTACTAAGGGTCTAGAGTTAATTCAAAATTTACTTTCTCTCTCTTAAATACCTTAACAAAGAGTAGAAATATGCAGGTTCTGTTCATGGATTTGTCAGTAGTAAACTGTGGGATTTGGGAAAAGTCTCTTATCACACTGCACTGTCACTGTCATAACTATCTGTCTTCTCCCCATCTCTCCTGCTGAGCTCTAAATTTTTTGAAGTCAGGTACCTGTGGTAATTTGTATCTGCATCCCTAAAGCAGAAACCCCAGCAAATGGTTTTTCGAATGAAAAAATGGTGCTAATACGCAGTTCAGGTCTTATGAATTAAGCCTAACATTCTAAATTCAATACTTCCTCTGATTTCCAACCTCTGTTTCTCCGCTGTGGAAAGAAACTGAGGACACGTTTTTATTTTTATATCAAATTTATTAAAATATTCAAAAAAGTCTATTATTAAACAGATATAATTCCAAAAACCATTATAGAATGAAGGAAGCCTTGGTTACCTGTGAGGGGGGATAAAAAAAAACATAAAAGAGAATTTTGCTAAAAGAAATGTAAGTAATAAAATTATACCACCAATGAGAACACACACAATCTTAAAAGGAAAGACTGCATGCTATTTTAAAATGTTACCCTGCTGAGGTGAAGGGGAGAAACATCTAAGAGTCAGCCTTCATAGACTTATGGCCACTTCTAGGTCCCTATCAGCTGACACTCAGAAAGGGTCTAAAAGAAAAACTTTGGAAGAAGAGCAGTGTGCTCTGCAGTGACCAGAAGAAAGGCATTATTTCAGTATTTTCTGTATATTATACTACGGATTGATTATCCCTTATCCAAAATGCATGCTACCAGAAGTATTTTGAATTTCAGATATTTTTGTATATTGGAATATCTGCATTATATTTACTGGTTTAGCATCCTTATTCCAAAATCCTAAAATTTGAAATGCTTCTATAAGCATTTCCTTTGAATATCATGTGGGTTCTCACACAGTTTTGGATTTCAGATCATTTCAAAATTTAAATTTTTGGATTAAAAATTCTAGGCCTGTAGACCTAGAGTCCTTGACTAAAATGGACTTTCAGTACGCTTTCCTTAACCTTCCCACACTCCCAACCACACACACATACCTGCCCTCAGACATTCATACAGCTTCCTTATTTTAATGTCCTGAAAAGAGGTAGAAACGTCTTGTCAAAGTCATCCTTTCAGTGCTGGGCATCTGTGCTTTATCATCTGGCTGCTCAAATGAAAGTCGAACCCGAAAGAGAAAGGAAAGTCTAGAGACCGGTTTTTCTGAAAAGTTTGTTGACTCATGCCAAAAAGACTACAACAAATGTAGCAAAATAAGTGACAAAAACAAAAAGTACTTGTATCTGCAACAAGTATAGCCACGTGCTTATCTAAGCATTGAATGACCTCCTTGGGGCTTTTTAAATCTGTGGTTGGATCTAATAGCCATGAGGGACACAGGCAAATTAGAGTCCACTCATTTGTCTCTGCAGGTCAGGGGGAGGGTGAAAATAAATGATTGTTTTATTGAGGCTGTGGGTCTTAATAGATTGGATTTGGCTCCCAGGCTTGTGCACTCTCCAAAGAACTTCAAAACTCTTTTGGAAAGAAGGGTATTATTGGAGGATAAACATGTCTGGATCTGCTTTCTATGCTTCCAATTGCAATAGCCAAGCATTCAGGGAATTAGAGTGAAAATAGCATCCACCAGAGCCCTACCTTGCAGAAAATTTCCTCCACATCACAGGAACAGGCATATTCTTGCAGATGTTCAATGAGTCTCGTAATAAAAACAGAGCCCTGTGTGGGATGTCTCCAAGAGACATTATCTGTTGATAAAGCACATTTTACATCTCAAGACTGGCTCTTGCCTGAAGAAAGAGAAGAAACTCTAGTATTTCTGCTCCAGCTGAGGCATGTTTTGGAATTCATCTATTTTCCATACACTTCATTGTAATTTTAATGAATCCATTTGAAGCTCAGTGAGTGTATTTTTACTTATACTCTAACCGGTGCTGTATATGTTGCAGGCATTAAGATGACATAGTCCCTGAGTTCACACAGTCGTAAATTTAGTAGAGAGTTAGGAAAAGGCAGAATGGGTTAAAGGGAAGGAATTGGGTTTTGGAAAATAGCTATATACAGAGCTAAATAGAGAACTGTGAATGTCATGTGGAAGGCTGGGACCAAAAGATATTAAAGAACAGTTCTATCTAATGTTAAAGTCTACTATATGTACTCAGACTGGAAATGTATGTTTTTGGTGTGTGTCTTTTCATTGTTTTTGATCATTGAAAAAATATAGAGTTCTACATCAGGGCATGTTCAAGACAATATAGAACCAAACTTCTTCTGAAAGAAGATATCTCATTGTACAAAATATTATAGAAAATTTAACTATTTGAGCAGGGGCTGGGCGTTTGGGCCAGAGGTGACCAAGAGAATGCAAGTCCTCTCAGGAAACTGCCATACAAGGTGGATGAAAGCATTCAAGTGATCTTTATTTAAACCTTGCTAAGAAAAGTAACTGGATTAAGTTCTACGATGAAAACATTTTAAATAACACCAGTCCTTTAACGTGTACTTCTTTCTGTGTCATGTGCAATATTTCACATATATTAATTTATTTAATCCATAGAAAAATGATATTTATATTCATATATTTTAGTGAGCAATTCAAGGAAAGCCCAGGGATAAAAAAGTGGAGCTAGTTTACAAAGTACTAAATGACTAGATGAGTCAATAATAGCAAGATTCTTACTGCAAAGCATACCTTTAGAATAATGCATATATATTCTGCTTTATATACTTCATGCTTCTAGGTAAAACCCACTTTAATTTAGGGGACCAAAGTTCCTTGCTTGCTATTCTACTTTGCTGAACACTGCTCCTACTCATCTCCTGTGAATACTTGATGTCGGGGCCTATTGGTCCATTGAATGATCTCAACATGGAGGACCTTTCCTATGCAGAGTCAGATTCTAATGTGCTACAGCGCGGATCATCTTCCATTTAATTCTCGTTATCTCTCACAGTTCTAAAATATTTTGCAACAGAGAGGAGTTCATTAATTACTAACTCAATGAAAAGATGTGCTTACTTGCTCTCTGTGGATAAAGAGAATTGTGTGTATGACTTGGAACAAAGCTTTGGTTTGTGTTCAAAAATCTTATCTAAAGTTCTGTACACTTATGTACCCTCTAGTGGGTGGTTGTGGGTTTTTCTATTGATAACACCCACAAAGATATTCTGTGTACAAGAAACCTGTTACCTGATGCGGAAGAGCAGAAAGCAATAAAATCCTTCTCTATGTGGGCTTTCTTAACAGCATCATCCTCAAAATCTCCCAGAGTTGGTAAAGATATATTTTCAGAGACTCATAATGAATCTTTTACCAACACCACACCATGGTTCTCTGGCAAGACAAAATTTGGTTTGTTACTACTACCAATGGCTGAGAGGACAACATTCTCCTCTTAGCCTCTGTTCAATCATATTTATCAATATATTTGTTCTATCATTAATTCACTTACACATGCACACATACATTCAAGTAACAATCTTTTCGACAATTCTTATTTCTTCTAACACTCAAACAAATTTTAAAAACAACCAAACATCAAAGTCTCAGGATTGAAAATGAAACAAATATCCACCAACCAGTCATACAATTCACAGAAGCCACATGTTGAATGATGACACTACGTTTTCTTTGACATTAATAAACAGACACAAACTGAAAAATCCTGGATCCATACAGATGAGGACAGCATTAGAATGTCTGGTGTTCTCAAGGACATCAGCACTCACCACCACAGCAGGCCTCGAAGATGATCACCTTGGGTTTGTCCTTCAAACTTGGGCAGTTCTTGCTATTCAACATTTTAAATATTTCATTGAGTTGTAATATATCAGGGACTTGTTCAGAGTACTTCTTCCCACAAATGCCTTCCCGAACACCATGAGACAAGAACACCAGGAAGGTGCTGTCAGAGGTCTTGTGCTCTGGGCGGTGAGCAAATGCCTCCAGCTCTGTAGTCATTTTCTGAAAGAGACCATACCACTGATTTTGGACTATGTAATTAACTCTCATGGCACCTTGGAAAGCCAATAAATAAATACTTAAGGATTTCTTAAGGAATTCCATGACAAACAATGGAGTGCCAAAAAAACTTTAAGTCTTAATTTCGAGAAAGTTGAAGGAAGTTGTTTTAGGAAGTCATTCAGAGTTATCTTGCAGAGAGAACGTGGCATTACTGAGTTAAACAAACAAACAAACGAAAACAAAATCAAAAACAAAAAACTAAACAAAAAAAAAAGCACTTCACAATTAAGTTAAACCAGGCTTATGCTGAATGACTCTGATGTTTCAAGGGAACTTGTAGCATCCAGCACCCTCCCATGGCAAGTTTATATTTTATATTATCAAAAGATTACATTTCTTGGTCCTACAACCAAGCTTTCTAATATTATTTAGTTATAGGAAGGGCATGACCATTCTCTCTAAGGTGTAATAGACCTTACCCAAGCAATGAGATTTCTTTTCACGTCCACCTTGTACCCCAGATTTTGCAGCAGCATCGTCATGCCTATGATGTCAACCTCAGCTCCCATTATTTTAGAAAGACTATCAAACTCTTCGTTGCAGATAATGAGAGCAAGACGTGTGCGGCTTGACTTGCCCATTATTGGATAAATCTGTAGGAAATGCAGTTTGGATGAGCAGTAATTTATTCTCTGTAATTTAATATTCCCCTGGCAAATTTATGACTATTTACCCTTTCTTAATTCTATCAAGATACCAAATCCCATGGACTATACATTGAAAATGGCTAATGGAATTGAGTGCTACTTCAAGAGTAGGCATAGAAATTGCAAATGCCCAGATGGCAGGTGAACTACTGGCTTCATTGCTCTTGATAGGTAGGATTTTGAAAAATGCACAAGCTTTGAAGCAAGAATGATTGAATTCTAAAACTGATTGCTCCAATTTCTGATTGTTTTTCTTTTCACAAAATATTTAACAATCCCATGTCTCAGCTTCTTGATCTCTAAAATGTTTTTTTAAGGTTAAAAATTATGTATTATCATAGAATGCTTAGAACACTGGCCACTGTTAGTGAACATTCAATAGCTGTCATTGTTGATGTTATTTATCCAGGAGTTGGGTGCAATTAGGAACTGTTTCTATAAACCTGGGATTCTAGGATACAGGAAATTTTTTTTTTTAAGTAAGGGAAGCAGAAGTACGATTCTCCATTGAGAACAGCTCTAAGAAAAAGCCACTGCATTTTAGAATCACCACAAGTATATCTTTCACCCCACTCTATCCTTATGTTCTGAGCATGGCACCTCTGTCAAATTTTCTTTCCATATCCTTTTAGCTTCGTCTAGGGAGCAAAGCTTGACGCTTCCTCCTGAGCCTGTGGATGTAGGCATAGCAGGGTTGTCCCACACTGGCACTGCCTGAGGAGTCGCAAGAGTCAAAGAATATCATGAACATTGGCATCCCTCTTTGTTCTGCTTTGTGTTTCTTACAGCCTCACCTAAGGATGAAGCCATGAAAGTGGAAATGCATTCTTAGGAAGACAATCCTGATCTTTCACCGCTGAGTAATTTCACTGCTAATGGAGTACATTTCCAGCCAGAGAATTCCAGGTGTGCAATACAGGGATCTCCTTTCATATTTCAGGATCAGTATTTTCACAAATATTGCAGATAAAAATGTAGAAAGGAAGATTTTCAAGGCCATGCATGATAAAATGCTCAGAAAACAATCAAATGTGTAAGATCAAATAGTTAGAATATAAATTTATTTCAAAAGATTTGAACCATAGAACAAAATTTAATGGGAGGCAGTCTTAATTAAAGCTACTAAAAATTTCTGAGAGATATGCTTATGTTTTTATTTATTTACTTAATGGAAATGGTAGTAAGCACTAGGAATATTTTGTTAATGAACCCTTGTCCTGTCCTTCAGGATCTCTTCCTACTATGTCCATGTATGGAAGGAGGAGATTGTTAATTATATGAACTAGAATGAATATAAAATAGTATGATAAATGCTAACATCAAAGAGCACACTAGATGGATTTATAGCACTTAACATTGACTGCACAGACCTATGAGGAAATGTTTTCACAGAGTTTATATGAGAAAATCCTTGAGACTTTTACTTCATCACAGGTTCAACACCATCTGACAATGTGATCACTTGTTAGAGAAGTTAATGTAATCTTTGTTTCAAGATAGAAATGAGTTTTCTAGATTTGTGGAGTATCTTTTAGAAACTATTAAGTCAAGAAAATAATATTTAATTTTGAAAACAAGGTTGAGAAACTGTTATACAATCAGTTAGACAAATAAAGGCAGCATGAAGTGTGGTGACATAGGGAAGAAATAATTAGAATGGATATATTGGAGTAAACTATACAATAATAATTTGATAGAATAAATGTTTGGTTTCTTGAGAAAGAAGAATGAAAACAATATAAAAAAACAAAATAGAAATATATGGGTTATTTTTGAGGTAATTTTTCTTAGTGAAAATACAGTATTTCATTACATAGTGAATATCCCAGGCTCTAAAACATTTAAGGATACATTCATGAATTAATCAACCTTAATAAATTCAATAGAGTAATGCCTGACCTTGATAAAAAAATGTGCATTTCTAGCCTCTAAATTGTTTCTAAATAAAAAAGGGCCCTTGATGAATAGGGTTTTTTTAATGAAATAGAAGTAGAAATGCAGACACAGTTCCAAATTTGGGAGAAGAATCTATAAAACTTGGCCATGGCTTGAATATCGGAGATGCGTGAAAGGAAAGGGGCCAAGATGGGTTTCAAGTGCCTGGTTTGAACAACTAGTGATGGTGACACCAACAACCGAGTTACACAAAACTGGAAGAGAAGCAAGGTGTGGAAGAATGGCATGTTCAGCTCTGATATTGTTTAGATAAAGGTGTCTCTGGAAGATGTTAGGGAATATTTCAGTAGGCTTAAATGATGAAGTTTGGTACTTATTTGGGTGATCAGGATTTGAGACACAGATTCTGAATTTTTAATATAAACATAGATAGTGAAGCTGTGGGGACAATTGCTGCAAAAGCAGAATAGATTACAAAAAGAAAATTATATGATCACTCTGTGGGAATTCTCCATAGCCCCTTTAACTGTGGTTCATTCTACAACATTAATGTCAAAGAAGACAGGGTTCAAAGAATGCTCTTCCTTTAAAAACAGCATTACCTAGGAGGAAGTACTACTTGAGAGTCTCGTGTAGTAAGATGACTTCCAGATGTTGGACCAGAAAAAGAAGGACATTGAAATAGTCACTTATCATCTCTGGAAAACTTTACCCTAATGCCTACAACACTCCCCACTAAAGATTCCTCCCACAACCCTAACTGAACGACATTAAATAACGCTCAAGATGGTCTTTAATTTAGAGAGTGGTGGGGGGTATAAAATGAAAGAGACGTTTTCAGAAAAATATGATATTTATTACATATAGATGAAAACATAAACTTATCCCATGTCTGCTTAGACAGGCATAAGCTTCCTCTAACTCTTAAAAAAATAAAAAAATTTAAAAAAAAAAAGGCTTTTACTTTGAAAGAACATCTGCCTCTGAAGTGGCTTTGGAAAGTACCACAGAGACCAGTAACTAGGAGTCCGCCAGAACTCTCATCCTCACCATGTGGTAGGTCCAAGGGATCACAAGAATGGGCCAGCTCATTTCCTGAGCACTGTATCAGGTCCTAAGGGGGCTGCAAATGGAGGCAGTCCAGGGCTCACAGCATGATCCACAGCCTGATAACAGGCAAGTGGGTGATCTTACTCAAAAGAAAATGAAGGAGGCAACTGGACGAAAGAGCCAACATGAAATCCTTACTTTTCTATAATCATTCAATGTATTATCTGAGTATATCGTCATTTCTGAAATATAATTTATGCTACTTGGAGGGCAAAATTTTGGAGAGAAGTACAAAATGTAGTTAATTACAGACTTAAAGCTTCTTGTCAAACAACTACATAAGTGCCTGGGTACAGCCTGGACTCAAAAATACTAAATCCATCAATAAATATTGTGCCTCACCAGGAACAGTGGAACATATAGTGTGAAGCTTTTTAGGTAGTTCTCATGACCTTCAGGAAATTAGCTACCACGTACTCAGAACAGGAAATGAGCTTTAATCAGAAGAGGGCCACTGAGGATGAAGGAACAGAAACGAAGGATAGTCAAGGGATACGCAGTAGGGCCCCTGCTAGAGAAATATTGCCCAAAGCCAGAGATAAGAAAGTTTTCTGCAACTTAACCTGACTAGTAAAGACATCACATGGTAGTCACAATGACAGGCCCTAGGTGAACTTGAGTGTGAGTCACTGACCCTTACCTGCTGAGAGTCCCAGCGTCCCTGCCAGGTACCTGTCTTCTTCACAAATGTATGTGATGCAAATTTCACATGCCCGTGCCCCTTTCTGAAAAACAGCGTCAAGCAAAGCTCGGGCCTTATCCATAACTGTAACATTTTCACATTTTACTATCTCTGTGTCTTCCTGGCTCAGCACATTTGTCTCCAATAATTCATCCGGTAAGCCATTTATTGTACCTTCACCCAATGAATTGATAAGCAGCCATCTCTTCTTCAGGAGGATCATGTCTGTTTGGAGGACAAGGATTTCTCACATCAGGAAAACAGCCTCATATTCTTCTCATGTCACCAACAGAAAGTGACCTCATTTAGATTTCATCAGTGAAATGTCCCCCTCCTCACAGTTGGGTAATCCCTCCTCTTACTTTATCGCTGTCCTACTTGTTTCCCTCAGTAGTCTCCATACATGTGCATGGAGTGGACTGAAGACTGAGTTTACCATTTCCACATCAGTCCCTGGAAAGCGGAGATCATCCTCTTATGTTCCATGTTTATTTAACTCAGAATAATAAAGTAATGAAACAGAAATAGCCTATTTCATTTAGGAACCACTGCTGCTAGTACTCCTCCTGTGCCAATTCTGTAGCCTCTGCCACACTTACAACATGTAAGAGTTTAAATAAGATTGCAAAATGACAACAGGCTGCTCCTAAAACCTCAGTTCCTTTCTGGGCTTGCCTTTCCTTTCTAAAGGCTGAAAGAGTCAACTAGTTTCTTCTCTCCTCCCTCTCCTCCCTCTCCCTCACTTCTGCTCACGTAAACTTCCACAGATACTAATTATAGCTTCCAAAAGAGCCAGCGCCTTCCACAACTCTTTCCTCCCAGGGACCTGTTTTTGGGACAGTAAAAGACTCACCGGCCATGCTTTTCTCTCCTCCCTTCTTGTGTGAGCTGAAACTGAAAGCATGCTTCACCTTTCTTTTCACCTTCCTTTTATACCTTTTTGGCAGGGCGTGTACACGTATTGGGAAACAACCACTGCACATGCATACGCATGCCTTTTTTTAATTTTTTCATATTTTTAATAGAGTGAGAATCACATTCCTGAACTCTAGACTGCAACAGAGAGTGTATCTTTGGGAAATTTTCTTCACCAGCTTTTGGAACAGGTCAGGGTAAGAGGGGAATGCGGCTTGGAGAATAATGACAAAGTATGTGTACAATTAAACTCACACAGTGAAGAGTTTCTCATTCATTAGAAAACTTGATGGAGAAAAGTAACACAACCTTTAGAGAATTTGAACCCCTACTCTTCTGGGCCCATTTCACAGTCTAGGGAAAGTCATGGGAAATGTATGTCCCTGTGAAGCAATTTTACTTCAAGAAATGAACACATTTTTCACAAAAATTAAAGCTTTTCCTATTTAATGTCCTTACTTTTCAGATTTTTTTTTTCTGATACAGAATTTTATTCTGTCACACAGGCTGGAGTGCAGTGGCACTAACATGGCTCACAGCAGCCTCCACCTCCCCAGGCTCAGATGATCCTCTCAGGTCTGCCTCCCAAGTAGCTGGGAACACAAGCACATGCTACCATGGCTGGATAATATTTTTATGTTTGTAAAGACAAGGTCTCCCTATGTTTCCTAGGCTGTTTTTGATATTCTGCACTCAAGCAATTCACCCACGTTGGCCTCCCAAACTGCTGGGATTACAGCTGTGAGCCACCCACCCATCCTGGATGGCTTTCTTTTGAGGAACATTACCTCATAGAGGCCTGGAGCACAGGATCTGGACTCAGAATGTTGAACTTAGCATCTTAAACTTCATTTCTTGGGCAAGAAATTGAACTTCCCTATGCATTAGTTCCTCTGCCTGTGAAATAATTTTAATAATAGTACATACCTACACATTGAGCATTAAGTGAGAGAAAATGTACAAAATGCATGGAACATTGCCTGGCAAATGGTAAGCAGATAATGAGTGATATTACTATAATTAATACAAATATTTTACATTAGAAAAATCAAGGATAATTATTTGCAGATTATCCAGCTAAGTTTATCTTTTGTTAGACTCTTCAAGCAGTGCATCTAGTCATTCAGTCAACAAATATATATGGACGATATGGTTCTAGGAGCCAGGGGTTCAGTCAAAACATATCATGGTCATTTCCCCCTTGCTCTCACATACAAGAGGGGAAGACAAACATGAAGCCTGGTATGTAGTATGTAACTGGAATATTCAGAATGTGCAAATATGGCAAGTGATGAGAAGAATAAGAAATTAATTGGAGAAATGGGAGACAAAATATTTTAGGACTCATGAAAACTGTAGAATGAGAAGCCAGAGAAGGCCAGAAGAGGTCTCTGTCTTTGCAAGCACATGTTCAATTGATAATTCCAGAAATAAACTCAATGCGGCCAATTTATTTTATGAACCTCTTTGATGCAAGTTGGACTAATAAAAAAAATGCAGACAGTACTTTACATTTATCAATTTCTTTAACAAAAACTTTCTTGTGTTATTACCTTGTTATCTTTGGAGAATAAGGACCAGGAGTCACAAAAACATCCACCTTTTGACATGTGGGCCACCAATGTTACTTCCTGTGCTCTAAGCGATGAGTTAAACGTGTTTAGGTTAGACTAGAATGCACTGTGTAGAAGGAAAATGATATGGCTTTTAACCTAAGGGCTTTCTCATGATTTTTTTTTTTATCTTTACTTTGTCAATGACCTAGTCAGATTGCAGCAAAATCTTGAGCTCCTTGACAGTGGGAGGATTTGGAGCATGGAAGAAAGTAGAAATTACCTGTGCATCACTTCTCTTCCATTCATTTACTTTTACATTTATGTACTGATTCTTTTATTTTCTCTATTAACTTAAGGATTTCACACATAGTTTTCTCCCCCAGGCAGAGCCATGAATCAGTGAGTTAAAGTATGACAAAATGGCATCCAGGACACAGAAGCCATGACTAGACCATGTATCTGGGGATGTAGAACCATGAGCCATGAGTCTTTTGTCCTGGGAAGCTAAACATTGAGCCACTAGATTGCAAGGTCTCACTGTTTCCTCAAAAATGAAGATGTCACAAACTGGCAACAACTCAATATCCAATTCAGGAGCATAAGTAAACAATTTGTGCTATACACATACACTGAAATACTATTCAGTCACAAAAGAAAAAAATACTAATTTATGCAGTAACATGGATGACAACATTATGATTTCATGATGAGTGAAAGAAGCCATATACAAAGGAACACATATCCTGTGATTCCAATTAAATAAGGTTTATATTAGAAATAACTAATGTATAGTGGTAAAAATTTAATCACTACTTATCTTAGGAGGAAGTGGCAGGAAATTGAGGACAATGGGCATGAAGAACTTTCTGGGGTGAGAAAATCGGGCAAAGTTTTATCTTTACTTTGGCAATGACTTAATCCATTTGCAGCACAATCTTGTGCTCCTTGCCACTGGGAGGATTTGTAGCATGAAAGAAAGCAGAAATTGCCTGTAAATTACTTCTCTTCCAATCATTTGCTTTTAAATTTATTTACTGATTCATTTATTTTTTCTATTAACTTTGATGCGAAGGTTTCTTCCCCAGATAGAGCCAGGAACCACTGAGTTGAAGCATGCCAAAGCAGCATCCAGGACACAGAAATCATGACTAGACCATATATCTGGGGATGTAGAACCATAAGCCTTGAGTCTCATGTCCTGGGAAGCTAAACATTGAGCAACTAGATTGCAAGGGCCCACTGTTCCTCAAAAATGGAGATGTCAAAAACTGGAAACAACTCAATAACCAATTCAGGAGCATAAGTAAATAATTTGTGCTATATACATACACTGAAATGCTGTTCAGTCATAAAAGGGAAATATTACTAAGATATGTAATAATATGGATGAAAAAACTTCTGCATTCATTATGAGTGAATGAAGCCATATAGGAGGGAACACATACCCTGGGATTCCAATTATATAAAGTTCTAAATTAGAAAAAAACTAACGTATATTGATAGAAATTCAATCACTACTTATCTAAGGGGGGAGTTTTTTCTTCTTAGTCAACTGAATTTTTTTTTCCATTTTTTGTCTTGCCACTTTTAATGCACACATGAGAGGCCCTAAAATAACTTCTGGTAGCCTGGGACTCTGTGGGAAAAACAGAGGAGGCAGCATAGACCTCGTTTTGGGAAAAAAAACAGCAAAAAGCAAACAAACAAACAAACAAAAATGCTCTGTTTTCTTCCTGAAACCCCAGGAATAAAAAGTAGATAGATCCCTATCAAAATCAAAGGCTCTGTTCTGTTTTGCATTGTGTTATCTGACAGTTTGAGTTTTGGGGGGGATCAGAAATTACTTTGCATTATGAGAGAGCTTTGGTATGTAATAACTAGGTAGGAAATATATTTAATGGATGGCCAAGAGTATTTTTGGAGGGATACTTGGCTCTTTGCACACTTGGATTAGAGAAACATGCACTTGGCCACCTGGAAGATATGGAAACATCCTTACCCCTGACTGAGAGATGAGATTCCCATCGGGGATGGGCTGATTTCAAAATGGGCTGATTGGTTTTAGGTTGCCTTGCAACAAAATGCAGGGTAGAAGCACCACACTGTCTTCTCCGGTAGTATTTTCCTCCTTTTGGGGATCAAGCATCCAGTATAAAATGACACCCTTAATTCTGGAGATCTGTCTTTCCCTTCAGCTGTGGATGCTTATTTAGCTCAGAAAAAAGTGCATGCTTTCCTGACCCTGTTCCTCCAAGGGCTCCACCCTGAAGCTAGTAATCCAATTTAAAGCTGGCAAATGAAAAATCTTACAAGCCCGGAGTTTTCTGTCTGTGTATTTATATAAACTTCTGTAATTCTGATATTATTTAGTGTACTTTATTAGTAATTATCATTGTTATGTAAAATTGTGGGATGTCACAGAAGTAAGCCAAATTCCTAGTCAATTGTAACTTTAATAGTGTCTATAGGCTTTTGTCATCAACAGATATTTTGTCTTGCTTTGGTCCTTTTCAAATGGCAGTTTATAATCAGATATAGGACTTTGAATGCAGGTGTCAGATAACTTTAAAACTTGTTCTATTGGAATGGAGGAAAAAATGAAACTTCTAGGACTCTCATGAAGACCTTATATGTTAAATATCGCTAATCCTTTTGTTTTCAGAGTCAAGATAACTTATTTCTTTAGAGCTATTTGCAACTTTTAACAAGTGAGTAAAATATGCTCTGGTGAAAAAATTTTGAACCATCTTTGTTTCTCTCTACCTGATTTCTCCAGAATTTGGAAGCTATTTGTAAGTATTCACAATTTATGGGAGCATAGTTAATTGCATAAGTGCAATAAGATTTTTTTTTTTTTGTAACAGGACACAATCGGAGAAATTGGCTGTTTTATCAAGGCTTTGAGTGGAATGCTGTGCTTCTTTTAAAGAATCGAAGTTGACTCATAGAAACAATGAAATCCCTTGGGGAATCTGGCTTCATACCTTGTCTACACAGAGTCCTTGTACAAGTTTCTTGATCTCTGGTAAGTGAAGAATATCACTGTCTAACAGGTTCAGGAGCTCCAATTTATCCTGGGACCTTGAGAAGAGAGGAATTTACCCAACTCATAGGTATTTGAGTGTACGAACGCATGGCTGGGCTCGGCTCTTAAAAAGTCTTACCTGAGATTGCTCATGGAACAGAGTTCCATCAAAGCCAATTTAAACAAAAAACAGCCTAACTGAAAAATAATTATCTGTTGCACCTTATGCAAATAATCAGGTCAAGTACAGTAAGACTAAAGCTTATTTTTGTAAACAAATTATTTCTATCATAATTTGTTCTTAATAAAAATGGGTCTGGAAAGAGAAAAATTATGCTTTGAAAGAAAATCTATAATACACCTGTTGTTAGCTGTCCTTGAGTTTTTTTTTTTTTCCTGCAGTTTGGAATAAATCCCAAAATATTTGTGGATTAGAAGTCCCTAAACTAGTGCTTTTAAATCTTTCCTTTTAAAATTCTTTTAGAATCTTTCCTTTTAAAATTGAGAATTGTACTCCTTATCCTAGGATTTGTTTTATACCTTACAGGAGGCTGTTCTCTTGAATACTGTAGGAAACCTACAAGGACAATACTAATGTTTTTGCCATGTAAGCATTGGAAGCCCAGCCAGGCCTGCATAAGTATGGTCTGGCAGTTGCAAAGCAGTTCCAGTCTTCTCACCTTGGGGTTCACTCCAATTTCCACTATGTCCCCTGTCAGCAGGTGGAAGCCAGTGTGATCAACAGCCTTTTCCCATCTTCATAGCCTACATCTTAAGATTAAGCTGTTATAAAACCTAAAGGAAGGGATTGAAACCGCCTTTATAATATTGCAACTGAGGAAATTATGACAGTGAAAGAAATCAGACCTAACCAACTCCATCTTGCTTCTAACACTTAAGCTGTCCTTCTTCATTCCTGGGCATAGGCTGAACTAACTTTGGGAAGGAATTCAGTTCATGGTTTGACTGTGAAACAAAAACAGCCCTTTCCCAAAAAGACCCCCTTCTTGCCTGGGGTCCAGTCTGCCTTTGCAGGACTAACAAATTAGCTACAAGATTAAAAATTACAATTTAAGGGTGATGCAACCTCTGGCTCCTAGAGTCTGAACGTCCCCAACATGCTCCCGGGGATAGTATCACTATTGTGAAACCTAAGATCAGCACTTAAGATATTTTTCAGACACTGCACTCAGTGGATCAGCTGACACCACCCAGACCCATAATCTAACCCAACCAGGCTGCCATCGCACCCAGGAAGATAAGACAGCAAGAAAACCTCACTTTGACACCCTATGATTCCATCTCCCACCTAACTAATCAGCACTCCCTACTTCCCTAGCCCTTACCTGCCAAATTATCTTTAAACATTCTGATTTCTGAATGCTCGGGGAGACTGATTCAAGTAATAACAAAACTCTGATCACCCACACAGCCGGCTGTGAGTCAGTTACTGTTTCCTGATTGCAATTCCCCTACCCTAACAAATCAGCTCTGTCTAAGCAGTGGGCAAGGTGAACCCATTGAACAGTAACAAATTCTTAATAGCAAACCAGGTGAGTTTGATTTCATTTAACAGATGATAAGTGCACATTGGAAGTTTCAAGCAGAAGGAAGGCATATTCATTCCCCTATCTATTCAGGAATATATATATATTGAGTCAGAGTTTCACTCTTGCTGCCCAGGCTGTGGTGCAATGGCGCAATCTCGGCTCACTGCAACCTCCGCCTGCCGGTTTCAAGGAATTCTCCTGGCTCAGCCTCTCAAGTAGCTGGGATTACAGGCATGTGCTACCATGCCCAGCCAATTTTTTTATATTTTTAGTAGAGACAGAGTTTCACCATGTTGGCCAGGCTAGTCTTGAATGAGTGATCTCAGGTGATCCATCCACTTTGCCCCTCCAAAGTGCTGGGTTTACAGGCGTGAGCCACAGCGCCTGGCCCCATTCAGGAATATCTAATGATCATCATTTCTTAAAACTTACTCTGCTAGTATTAGGGGTACCATTTTGGAAACATGTTTGTACACTTTAAAGCTTGCAGTCAAGTGGATAGATATGCAAATAAGTAAAATGAAACATTTTATAAGAATGTACATAATGAGCAGATACTCAATAAAAGCATAGGTAAAGTGTGTCGTAGGTGGAAGATAGCTCTCCAGAGAAGAGAGGGCTGGGCACTGAAACCAGAAGGACTAGTAGGAATTTGTCCATTGAACAACTGTGGGTTGGTCTCCTGGCAGAGAGCAGTGTGGGAAGAAGCACAAAGGCTTGAATGTCTGGTATAACCACAAAACTGGGAGAGCTGGGCTTTAGAAGGAATATAAATGTGAAGCCAGGACTGAAGTAGGAGTGATCAGAGGCAGGGCAAGTATTTGAAGATGTTTGCAGAAAGGTAGAGTAATGGCAGAGTTTGAGAGTCACGCCAACCTGAGATCACTCCTCTCAACAGACTTTTGACCTAAAGCATATTTTGAAGGGATTCTCTAAGTATCCCCTTCAACTATAATATGGCAATAATAGCACAACTGTATTGATTGGTTTTAAATATTAAACCAGAGAGAGTACTTTAAATAGCTATCATATGGTAAGTATTTTTTAAAGAGACGGTTATTACAGATTATTTTTTGTTATAATAATCACTGAATGAAATCTGCAGTGGTAATAAAAATGGAAGGAATCAATTAGAGGAAAAAACTCATCAGGACCATAGTTTAGGTTCCCAGTAAAGTGATGTAATGCTTAAACACATTATAGGATACAATTCCTCAGGAGTTTAAGGTAACAATAGCTGACTATACTTAGTTGTTTATAATTACCAGATCATGACTTGTTTTTGACTAGTGGTTTTCAATTTTTCCCATCTATTATCTAATGATCCTTTGATTCTGGAGATTAGTTAAATGTTGTGAGGTGAGACATAAACCCCGGATAGAATTGCTCTATAGGGAGAATCAAAGTAATAAAGAAACTCAACAACAAAGAAATATGAGTGAAGTAAATACAGTAATTTTGTTATGAAGCTGAAATCATGCTTTATAAGGATTAATGGAGAAATGAATACACGTTTCAGAAGGTGGAAAAACTTGTCTGAAAGTTCAGATTTTTTTAAAAAAAGGCAATAAGGAGCCACTGTATGTCCCTGAGCAAAGTTAATTACATTAATAGATCACTAGCAGATAAGCAGAGAGAGTTAAATAACTGGTCAACTTTATTAATAACACTAATCTGTAGACAAACCTATGCCAGGTCAGTTCCATAAGAATTATCTGCAGATCTTCAAAAGGCAATAAATGCCTGCAGGATATTTAAGACAGAGCTATTCAGAGTGAGGAAGGGGGTAGTGATCAGACTTTTTTAATATGATTACAGATTACTGTGATATGTTATAAGGTTTAGAATCCACTGATCTAGTCCAATTTCTCCCTTTTCCTGTGAGGAGAATGAAGCCAAAGAAGCGTTATGACCTGCTGGAATACTAGCTGCCTAAGTAACTCATGACTATCCCTTAGGCTTTTTCAGCGTCGTTATATAAGAGGAGACCCGAAAGTTGTGTGCAGAATAGATTGGAGAGTTAAGTCCTGGAGAGAGGGAGACCACTTAAAAACAACAGCAGCAACCACACAAATGTGATAGTTACCTATGAAATATTGCATTAAAGTAGTCAGTACCTCGACCAGAGAAAGGGGGAAAAATGGAATCACTTTAAACAGACCAAGGATATAATTCACAATAAGAGATGGCAAAGAGGTTAACAATTCAGAGGCTCTCAGGTCTGATTCTGGGAGGAATGTTTACGATCTGGGCAATTAATTTGGAATCAAGAGAAAGATTTCAGAGTGCATTTTGCAACTTCTAGACTTGTCTTACACAAATAACTTCCTCTACCTTTCTTTACTCTCCCTTTGATTACCAGAAGCTGAAAGAAAGGAATTAACTTCTTTCTGGCTCAAAGACCTCTGGAAAACTATGATCTCCTTCAGTATCTCTAACACCAGGTCCTGTGATTCAAACTACACACAACCAGTAAGAAAAAGAATTCAACATGCATGCTAATGGCTCACCTCCTTTCTTGTGTTTATTACACATCAATAAATCAAGTGTTTTCTAAGATCCTACTCCCAAGTTCCTAGTCAGAAAAGGAATCACCTGCCATAGGTAACAGCCTGTGTTCTTTCCTACAGCATTGAAAAGAGCCTCAGACTAACAAATGAAAGGAAACTGTGTATTTCTTTATTGTAAAGGGCAGAAACGTGCAATTACAGATTGTGAAACTGCTGCTTAGAATTCCAGGCTCATTGTAAGGAAGTGCCTTGTCGTCAGCAAGTTGGCATCCAAGTACTGGAACTTAGTTTCTTCCTGTGGGAGGAAAAAAAAAAAGAAAATGACAAAACATTGTCCTGTGGGTTGACACCTCAGCCTGTTTCTTTTCCTTGTTTCCTGTGCCGCCCCTACTTACTCTATCCATCTGTCTCTTCTCTTCCTGAACTCTCAGTTTTTCTTTCTCTGATCACAAAGAACCACAATGACTGAAGGAGTTTAATCTAACAAGTCTTCTTTCGTTTCCTCATAAGAATTAACCAAATAGTTCATATTTCCTGCTTAAACTGTGTTGATGAATCCTCACGATGTCTTCCCCTCTCTGTCTCCCTATGGTCTTAACCTTTTATTGGAGATAGTGCTGAGAGAACCCTCTTCTCTACTCCCTGGCATGCTTTCCTTTTACTACCTAAGATGGTCGTAACATTTAATTTTTACCGAGGGTGAAAGTTCACCTTTGCTTTTTGATATCCCCTGAATGAAAGCTGATTGTAGAAGGAGGCTCAAGCTGTAGTAGAATTAATGTGTGATTATACAAAAGAGATATGCGCAGAAGAACAGTAAGTAAAAGGAGAAAGAAAAAGGCAAGGGATGGCCGAGTAGAAACAGCTCTGGTTTGCAGCTCCAGCAGAGGGAAATACACAAGGCAAGTGATTTTTGCATTTCAAACTGAGGTACCCAAATCCTCTCACTGGGACTATCTAGGCAGTTAGTGCAACCTACAGAAAGCAAGGAGAAGCAGTGTGGGCGGCAGTTCACCCAGGAGCTACATGGGACAAAGGGACCTCCTTCCTTCAGGCAAGGGAGGCAGTGAGGGACTGTGCTACCCACCTGGGGTACTATTTTTTCCAGGATTTTTGCAATCCAGGGCTCAGGAGATCCCCTCGTGAGCATACACCATCAGGGCCTTGGGTCTCAACACAAAACTGGGCAGACCCACGGCTGCTGTTCTGGTTGGCAGCTGTTTGGGCAGGCACTGAGCTGCAGGAGTTTTTACACAGTCCAGCAGCTCCCGGAACTCTAGTGAGGCAGGAGTCCCATCCACTCCCATGGAAAGGGGGCTGAAGCCAGGGAGCAAAATGGCCTCACTCAGCAGGTCCACTCTCACAAAAGCCTGCAAGCTTAGATCCACTGGATTAGAATCCCCACTACCCAGCATAACAGCCTAGATTAGGCCTAAAATGACCGAAGTCCTCACGG
The DNA here is from genome assembly GCF_029289425.2 of Pan paniscus. Lineage (NCBI taxonomy): Eukaryota > Metazoa > Chordata > Mammalia > Primates > Hominidae > Pan > Pan paniscus. The sequence goes on from NC_073258.2 coordinate 105,872,780, forward strand.
GAGGGGCGACTACTGTTACTGCAGCTCTAGTCAGCGGTTTTCCTCTACCAGTGCTAGGGAGGCTGGGCAGATTGGACTGGGCAGCAGTCTTCACAGTGCAGCACAGCCCCTGGAGCAGATCATGGCCAGACTGCTTCTTGAGGTGGGACCGGGATCCATCCCTCCTCACTGGGCAAGGCATCCTTGCAGGAATTCCAGCAACTCCAGCCAGGAGTTTACAGACAAAGCTCTCATTTCCCTGGGTCAGAGCACCTGTGGGGAGGGGTGGCTGTGGTCTCAGATTCAGCCAACTTAATCTTTCCTGCCTGCTGGCTCTGAAGAGTATCAGAGATCTAGACAAGGGGGATTCCCCCAGCCCACTGCACCATCTCTGCTAAGGGATAGCCAGACTCCTTCCTTAAGTTGTTTCCTCATCCTGGGCCTCCTGAGTGGGTTAGACCTTTCAACAGGGGTTGCCAGACACCTTATGCAGGAGAGTTCCAACAGGCATCAGGTCAGTGCCTCTCTGGGACGAAGCTTCCATAGAAAGGAGCAGGCAGCAATCTTTGCTGTTCTGCAGCCTCCATCGATGATACCTAGGTGAACAGTGTCTGTAGTGGACCCCCAGCGAATTGCAGCAGACCTGCAGAAGAGGGGACTGACTGCTAGAAGAAAAACAAAAAACAGAAAGCAACAATAACAACAGCATCAACAAAAAAGACCCTACAAAAATCCCATCCAAAGGTCAACAGCTTCAAAGATTAAAGGTAGATAAATCCACAAAGATGATGAAAAACCAGTGCAAGACCACTGAAAATTCCAAAAGCTGGAATGCCTTTTCTTCTCAAATGATTTCAGCATTTCTTCAGCAAGGGCACACAACAGGGCTGAAGCTGAGATGGATGAACTGACAGAAGTAGGTATCAGAAACTGAGTAATGACAAACTTTGCTGAGCTAAAGGATTATGTTCTAACCCAATGCAAAGAAGCCAAAAACCATGATAAAAGATTACAGGAAATGTTAATTAGAATAACCAGTTTAGAGAGGAATACAAATGATCTGTTGGAGCTGAGAAACACAGCATGAGAGCTTCATGATGCAAACACAAGTATTAATAGCTGAATCAACCAGGCAGAAGAAAGAATATCAGAGCTTGAATACTACTTTTCTGAAATAAGGCAGGCAGACGAGATTAGAGAAAAAAATAAAAAAGCAATGAACAATATCTTCCAGAGCTATGGGACTATGTAAAAAGACCAAACCTATGACTGATTGAAGTACCCAAAAGAGATAGGGAGAATGGAATCAAGTTGAAGAACATACTTCAGGATATCATCCAGGAGAACATCCTCAACCTAGAAAGACAGACCAACATTCAAATTCAGGAAATTCAGACAACCCCAGTAAGATACTCCACAAGAAGATCAATCCCAAGACACATAATCATCAGATTCTCTAAGGTTGAAATGAAGGAAAAAATGTTAAGGGCAGCCAGAGAGAGAGGCCAGGTCACCTTCAAAGGGAAGCCCATCAGACTAGCAGCGGACTTCTCAGCAGAAACTCTACAAGCCAGAAAATACTGGGGACCAATAGTCAACATTCATAAAGAAAATAATTTCCAACCCAGAATTTTGTATCTGACCAAACTAAGCTTCATAAGTGAAGAAGAAATAAAATCCTTTTCAGACAAGCAAATGCTGAGAGATTTTGTCGCCACCAGGCTAAATGCCCCAATTAAAAGACACAGAATATGGCAAGCTGGATAAAAAGACAGTACCCATCAGTATGTTGTATTCAAGAGACACTGTGGCTGGGAATGTAAATTAGTTCAACCATTGTGGAAGAGTGTGTGGTGATTCATCAAAGATTAAAACCAGAAATATCATTTGACTCAGAAATACCATTACTGGGTAAATACCCAGAGGAATATAAATCATTCTATTATAAAGATATATTACATGCATGCATGTGTTCATTGCAGAACTATCCACAATAGCAAAGACATGAAATCAACCCAAATGTCCATCAATGATAGGCTGGATAGAGAAAATGTGGTACATATACACCATGGAATACTATGCAGCCATACAAAAGAATGAGATCATGTCCTTTGCAGGGTCAAGGTTGAAGCTGGAAGCCATTATCCTCAGCAGACTAATGCAGGAACAGAAAATCAAACAATACATGTTCTCACTTATAAGTGGGAGCTGAACAATGAGAATACATGGACACAGGGAAGGGAACAACAAACACCAGGGTCAGAGAAGAGGATGGCGGCTGGGGGAGACCATTAGGGAAAAGAGCTAATGAATGCCTGGCTTAATAAATAGGTGATGGTTGATCTGTGCAGCAGCAAACCACCATGGCACACGTTTACCTATGTAACAAACCTGCACATCCTGCACATGTATTCCAGAAATTAAAAAATAATAATTCATAAAATGGCAGTATGATGATCATCATTGAAGGATTTCAAGAGGTCAGAAATTCACATTCACTTTTATTGAGTTTAGGATTAGAAAAGGCTCATGATTGCAATTAAACTTGTAGTTCTTCCAGTTCTTCAAAATATTTACATCACTGAGTGACTGATTTAAACCCAAACTATTTTCTCCTGCACAATGCAGGTGCATAATTTTGCATTCAATGCACTGTAGTGTTTCTTCAGAGTCTCATGCTCTATCTGCTATTACTTTTATATTTGTTGACTGTGAGAAGACTGTGAAATATTAGGGATCTAGGTTTTAATCAAAATTTACTTTGTATTTCTCAACACCCTTAGCAAAGGTTAGAAATATGCAGATTCTCTTCATGGATTTGTCAATAGTAAACTCTGGGATTTGGAAAAATGTCCCTTTTCACATCATGCTCTCACGATCATAACTGTCTTCCTTCTCCTCACCTCTCCTGCTGAGTTCTAAATTCTTCAAAGTTATGTACTTACTATAATTTATATCTGTATTCCCAAAGCAGAAAGCCCTGAAAATGGTATTCTGAAGGAAAAAATGGTGCTATTAGCCAGTTCAGGTCTTATGAATCAAGTCTGAAGACTCTAAATCCATTACCTGCTCTAAGTTTCATCTTTTTTTTCCAGTGTGGTAAAAAACATAGGACATTTTCATTTTTATATCAGACTTAATGGATCGCTTGTGGAACTGTGTGTTTTTGAACAGACACCACTCAAAAAGCAGGGGCATAAAGAGAGAATTCTTTGCCTCCTCTGGGGAAAAGAAATAAAGCAAACATTTTTAAAAGTTCCACTAAAAGATAGCTAGTTATAGTGTCATACCACCAATGGGGCTATACACATTCTGAAAAGTAAGGAGCCCATGCTGTATCTAGATATTCCCCTGCTGAAATGAGAGAGAAAAACCTATAAGTGAGCATTTGTGATCTTATTACCACCTCAGAAATCAACATCAACTGACCCTCAAAAGGAATGGTTTAAGCAATGAACTTTGAGAGAAGAACAGTGCACTCTGCACTGAGCAGAAGGAAGGTGTTCTTTCAGTATTCCCTGTTTATTATACTATGGGTAGAATATCTCTTTTCCAAAATGCTGGGTGCTGGGGACACAAAATATTTTGGATTTCAGACTTTTCTGAATTTTGGAATATCTACATTACAATTACTAGTTGAGCATTCCTAATCCCAAAACCTAAAATCAGAAATACTTCAATAAGCATTTCCTTTGAATATCATGTCAACACTCAAAAAGTTTTCTATTTTGTTCAACAAAATACTAGCAAACTTAATACAGCAGCACATCAAAAAGTTAACTCACCACAATCCAGTGCACTTCATTCCCGTAATGCAAGATTGATTCAACATACACAAGTCAATAAATGTGATTCACCACATAAGCAGGATTTAAAACAAAAAAGCAGACACAGAAAAGCTGTTTATAGAATGCAACATCCCTTTATGATAAAAACCCTCAACAAATTAGGCAACAAAGGAAACAGACCCCAAAATAATAAGAGACAACTATGACAAACCCATAGCCAAACATCTGAAAGATTTCCCTTTGAAAACCAGCACAAGACAAGGATGCCCTCTCTCAACACAACTATTCCACATAGTCTTGGAAGTCCTAGCCAGAGTGATCAGACAATGGAAGGAAATAAAAGGCATCCAAATAGGAAAAGAAGAAGTCAAACTGTCCTCCAATGTACAAAATTCAGTAGCACTTCTGTACACCAAAACTGTCGAAGCTGAGAGCCAAATCAAGAACTCACCTCAATTGCAGTAGCCAAAAAAGGAAAAGAAAATACCCAGGAATATTCCAAAAGATCTCTACAAGGAGAACTACAAAACACTAAAATCAGATATGACACAGACAAATGGGAAAACATTCCATGCTCACAGAGTAAAAGAATCAATACCATTAAAATGGCCATCTGCCCAAGGCAATCCACAGATTCAATGTTATTCCTATCAAATGATCAATGCCATTTTTCACAGAGTGAAAAATAAAAACAATTCTAAAATTCATGTGGAACCAGTGAAGAGCCTGAATAGCCAAAGCCACCCTAAGCAACAAAAACAAAGCTGGAGGCATTACCTTACCTGACTTCAATCTGTGCTATAAGGCTACAGTAACAAAAACAGTGTGGTCCTCGTACAAAAACAGACACATAGACTAATAGATAAAATGAAAAACTTAGAAATAAAGCTGTATGCCATCTGTTCTTTGACAATGTGGACAAAAATAAGCAATGGGGAATGGACTCCCTATTCAATAAATGGTGCTAAGACAGAATGAGAGAACATATTTACAATGTATCCAACAAAGGTCCAATATCCAGAACCTGTAAGTAACTAAACCAACTCAGCAGGAAAAAATAAGTAACCCTATTAAAAAGTAGGTGAAAGACATGAACAAACATTTCTCAAAAGAAGACATACAAGTAGCAAAAAATGTATGAAAAAATTTTCAACATCACTAATCATCAGAGAATAACGAACCAAAATCACCATAAAGCACCATGTCACACCAATCAGAATGGCTATTAATAAAACACCCATAGTATATAATTGGTCATCATGTATAATAGTTTTTATAGTTGCTGGATTCAGTTTTTTAGAATTTTTGATAATTTTTATGTGTGAATTTATTAGATATAATTTTTTAATTTCTGGGATTAATGTGCAGCATGTGCAGGTTTGTGACTTAGGTAAACGTGTACCATGGTGGTTTGCTACACAGACCAACCTATCACCTAGTTATTAAGCCAAGCATGCATTAGATATTTTTCCTAATGCTCTCTCTCCCTTCAAATCCCCCTGTGTGTGTTGTTCTCCTCCATGTGTTCATGTGTTCTCATTGTTCAGCTCCCACTTATAAGTGAGGACATGCAGTGTTTGGTTTTCTGTTTCTGTGCCAGTTTTCTGAGGATAATTGCTACCACGTAATTCATGTCTCTGCAAAGGACATGATCTTATCCTTCTTTATGGTTGCATAGTATTAGATGGTGTATATGTACCACATTTTCTTTATCCAGTCTATCACTGATGGGCATTTGGGTTGATTCCAGGTCTTTGCTATTGTGAAGTTCTGATATCAAGTTAATATTGGTCTCACAGAATAAATTGAGAAGTGTTTTCTCCTTTTATTTTTTGTGTGAAAATAAAAGTCAAAAAATAACAGATGCTGGCAACACTGTGAAGAGAAAGCAATGCCTGTACAATATTGGTGGAAACCTGAATTAGTTCAGCACTGTGGGAAGTAGATGGGAGATTTTCATACCCAAAAGAATATAAGTCATTCTATTACAAAGATAAATGGAAGCGTATTTTCACTGCAGCACTGTTCACAATAGCAAAGACGTGGAATCAACCTAAATGCCCATCAGTGATAGATAGGAATAAGAAAGGGTGGTATGTATACATCATGGAATACTGTGCAGCTACATCATGGAACATCATGCTGGAATACTATGCAGCCATAAAAAGAAATCAGATCATGTCCTTCCCAAGAACATGGATGGAGGTGGAAGCCATTATCCTCAACAAACTAATGCAGGAACAGAAAAGCAAACACCTCATGTTCTCACTTAAAGTGGGAACTGAACAATGAGAACACATTTACATAGCGAAGAGAACAACACATGCTAGGGCCTATGAGGGGGTCAGGGGAAGGGAGGGCATCAGGAAGAATAGCTGATGGATTCTGGGTTAATACCTAGATGATTGGTTATTCTGTGCAGCAAACCACCAAGACAAACATTTACCTATGTAACAAACCTGCACATCCTACACAAGTACACCACAACTTAAAATAATTTGAAGGAAAAAAAACCTTAGACTAACAGAGGAGGAAGAAATACTTCCAAACTCATTACAAGGACAGCATTACTCTGATACCAAAACCAGACAAAGGCACATCAAAAAAAAAAAAAAAAGAAAGAAAGAAAATTTCGGCCAGTATGATTGATGAATATTGATACAAATATCCATAACAAAACACTAGCAAGCCAAATTCAACAACACATTCAAAAGATCATTCGTCATGACCAAGTAAGATTTATCCAAGGGATGCAAGAATTGTTCAACATATGTAAATCAATTAATGTGATACATTGTATCAACAGAAGAAAGGACAAAAAATATAAAATCATTTCAATTGATGTTGAAAAAGCATTTAATAAAATTCAAAATACCTTCATCATGAAAATTCTCAAAAAAAACAACAACAGGTACTGAAAGAACATACTTCAACATAATAAAAGTCATATACTACAGATCCACAGCTAGTATTATACTGAGTGGGGAAAACTGAAAGCCTCTCCTCTAAGATCAGTATGTCCACTTTCAACACTGTTATCCAACATAGTGTTGCAAGTCCTAGGCAGAGCAATTAGGAAAGATAAAGAAATAAAGGGCATCGAGATTGGAAAGGAAGAAGTCAAATTATCCTTGTTTGCAGACTATGTGACCTTATATCTGAAAAATCCTAAAGACTCCACCAAAAAACTCTTAGACCTGATAAACTAATTCACAAACATTGCAAGATACAAAAATTAATGTACAAAATTTAATAGTATTTCTATATGCCAATGGTAAGCAATCTGAAAAAGAGATCAAGAAAATAATTCCATATACAATAGCTAGAATTAAAATTAAATACCTAGGAATTACATTAACCAAAGAAGTAGAAGACCCTTGCCATGAAAACTATAAAACATTAATGAAAGATATTAAAAAGGATGCAAAAAATTTTTAAAAATTGTTTATGGATTGGAAGAGTCAATATTGTTAACATGTCTCTACTACCTAAAGCAATCTATAGACTCAATGCAGTCCTTATAAAGATACCATTGGCATTCTTCACAGAAATAATAAAATAAAAAGAAATCCTAAAATGTATATAGAACCACAAAAGATCTAAAATAGCCAAAGGTACTCTGAAGAAAAATAACAAAACTGTAAGAATCACATTACCTGACTTTAAGTTACACTGCAGAACTGTAATTATCAAAATATCATAGTATTGGTATAAAAACAGACAAATAAATCAATGGAACAGATTACAAAACCCAGAGATAAATCCACACATCTACAGTTAACTCATTTTTGACAATGGTGAGAGGACTGTCTCTTTAATAAATGGTACTGAAAATAAACTGGATATCCACATGCAAAAGAATGAACCTAGACCCCTGACTCCTGCCATATACAAAAATCATACCAAAATGAATCAAAGACTTAAGTCAAAGACCTCAAACTATGGAACTCTTACAAAAAATAGAGAAACTCTCCAGTCCTTTGGACTAAGCAAAGATTTTTTGAGTAACACTCCAGAAGCATGAGCAACCAAAGCAAAAATGGACAAATGGGATTACATCAAGTTAAAAATCTTCTGCACAGCAAAGGAAACAATCAACAAAGTAAAGAAAAAACTCACAGAATGGGCAAAAAATTGCAAACAATCCATCTGACAAGGGATTAAAAACCAGAATATATAAGGAGCTCAAACAATTCTGCAGGAGAAAATTTTAATAATCTGATTTAAAAATGGGCAAAATATCTAAATAGACATTTCTCAAAAGAGTACATACAAATGCCAAACAGGTATATGAAAAAATGCACAACATTATTATTAGAGAAATGCAAATCAAACTTATTTGTGGAAGCTAAAATTTCAAATATTTGAACTCAATGAAACAGAGAGTTGAAGAATTATTTCCAGAGGCTGGGAAGCATAGTGTGGTGTGGGGGAATTTGGGGAATGTTAATGGGTACAGAAACAGAAAGAATAATCACATTGGGTACACATAGAATACAAATGGGCTCAATGGACACTGGGGTCAATAAGAAGGAGGACGGAGGTAGAGGGTCAAGGGTTGAGAAACTAACTATTATGTACTATGCTAACAACTTGGATGAGAGGAGCAATTGTCACCAAAACCACAGCATCAGGCAATATACCTAGGTCACAAACCTGCACATGTACCCCTTGATGGAAAATAAAAGTTGGAATTATATAAAAAAAATCAATATCAATAGGAGATACTCTTACAATTTAATGGAATGAAGGCATTAAAACTAGCAATTATTGCAGACTTTTCAGTGTCTCTTTTTGATTAAAAAAAGTGGGAGGTAATAGGGAAGAATGTAGATACTGGAGGATTTCAGATTTTGAAATTTTGGATGAAGAGTAACACATTTAGAACTAGACACCTTGACCAGAATGGAGCTTCAGTACTCCTCTCCAACTTCTTCAAATCCCCAACACAAACATACAGGCATTTGCCCACAGACATTCATGCAACCTACTTCTTTTAATGTCCTAAGAAGAGATAGAAACATCTTGTCAATGTCACTCAGTGATGAGCATCTGTGCCCTACCTCTGGAAGCTCAAATGAAAATTGGACCTAAAAAGAGAAAGTCTGTGGACCTTTTGTGATGTAGAATCTTACACCAGAAAAACTGCAACAAACACAGCAACATAAGTGACAAAAACAAAAACTATTGGCACCTGCAACCATTTAAACTGTGCTGAGGAATCATGACAGTGTCTTCCCCTCCACATCTCCCTGTCATCTTACCCTTTGATTGGAGAGTGCTCTGGAGGAATCCCTTTACTCCCTGGAATGCTTTCCTTCAACTGCTTAAGATTGCCTTAACAATTAATTTTTACTGAGGGTGACAATTTACTTCTGCTTTTTTATATTCTCTGCGCAAAGACTGATCACAGATGTAGTCTTAGGTTGTAGTAGAATATGCACAATAGTACAGAAAAGACGTGCCCAGACAAACAGTTAATAAAAGGCCACACAAAAAAGGGATTGTAATGTGCTCAACTACGAAGGTTTTTAAAAGGTCAGATATTCACTTTGAATTAATAGGATAAAGATTAGAAAAGGCTCATATTTGCAGGTGAAAGGGTAGTTCTTCCAATCCTCCCTAAATCTTAACATCCCTGAGTGAGTGATTTCAGCCCAAACTCATTTTCTTTGCGTCATGCAGGGACTTCATTGTGCACACCACGCATCCTAGAGTTTCTTCAGGGTGTCATGCACCATCTGCCAAGTGCTTCATTTTTGATGGCTGTCTTACCTTTTCAAGAAGTCTGTGAAGTACTGAAGGTCTAGAGTTAATTCAAAATTTACTTTCTCTCTCTTAAATACCTTAACAAAGGGTAGAAATATGCAGGTTCTGTTCATGGATTTTTGGTAGTAAACTGGGATTTGGGAAAAGTCCTTTATCACACTGCAGTGTCACTGTCGTAACTATTCGTCTTCTGTCCATCTCTCCTGCTGAGCTCTAAAATTTTTGAAGTCAGGTACCTGTGGTAATTTGTATCTGCATCCCTAATCTGTAATTTGTGTCTGCAATCCAGCAGCAAATGGTATTTTGATGAAAAAATGGTGCCAATAGCCAGTTCAGATCTTACTAATTAAGTCTAAAATTCTAAATTCAGTACTCCCTCTGATTTCCAACCACTGTTGTTCCAATGTGGAAGAAAACTGAGGACATGTTTTTACTTTTATATCAGATTTATTGAAATGCTCAGAAAAGTCTATTATTAAACAGATATAATTCCAAAAACCATTACAGAATGAAGAAACTCTAGGTTTCCTATGGGGAAAAAAAACAAGCATAAAAGAGAATTTTGCTAAAAGAAATGTAAGTTATAAAGTTATACCACCAATGGGAACATATGCAATCTTAAAAGGAAAGGCCACATGCTATTTTAAAATGTTACCCTGCTGAGGTGAAGGGGAGAAACATCTAAGAGTCAGCCTTCATAGACTTATGGCCACTTCTAGGTCAATATCAGCTGACCCTCAGAAAGGGTCTAAAAGAAAAAAAGAAAAACTTTGGAAGAAGAGCAGCATGCTCTGCAGTGACCAGAAGAAAGGCATTACTTCAGTATTTTCTATATATTATGCTACGGCTTGATTATCCCTTATCCAAAATTCATGCTACCTGAAGTATTTTGAAATTCAGATATTTTTGTATATTGGAATATCTACATTATACTTACTGGTTTAGCATCCTTATTCCAAAAACCTAAAATTTGAAATGCTTCAATAAGCATTTCCTTTGAATATCATGTGGGCGCTCACACAGTTTTGGATTTTAGAGCATTTCAAAATTTAAATTTTTGGATTAAAAATTCTCAATCAGTAGACCTTGAGTCCTTGACTAAAATGGACTTTCAGTACACTTTCCTCAACCTTCCCACACTCCCGACCACACACACATACCGGCCCTCAGACATTCATACAGCTTCCTTATTTTAATGTCCTGGGAAGAGATAGAAACGTCTTGTCGAAGTAACTCTTTCAGTGCTGGGCATCTGTGCTTTATCATCTGGCTGCTCAAATGAAAGTTGAACCTGAAAGAGAAAGGAAAGTCTGGAGACCTGTTTTTCTGAAAAGATTATTAACTCATGCCAAAAAAGCTAAAACAAATCTAGCAAAGTAAGTGACGAAAACAAAAAGTACTTGTATCTACAACAAGTACAGCCATGTGCTTATCTAAGCATTGAATCACTCTCCTCAGGGCTTTTTAAATCTGTGGTTGGATCTAATGTCCATGAGGGACACAGGGAAATTAGAGTCCATTCATGTGTCTCTGCCGGGCAGGAGGTGGGTGAAACTAAATGATTATTTTATTGAGGCTGTTGGTCTTAACAGATTGGATCTGGCTCCCAGGCTTGTTCAATCTCCAAAGAACTTCAAAACTTTTTTGGAAGGAAGGGTGTTATTGGAAGATAAACATGTCTGGATCTGCTTTCTATGCTTCCAATTGCAATAGCCAAGCATTCGGGGAAGTAGAGTGAAAATAGCATCCACTAGAGCCCTACCTTGTGGAAAATTTCCTCCACATCACAGGAACAGGCATATTCTTGCAGTTGTTCAATGACTCATAATAAAAAGAGCCCTTTGCAGGATGTCTCCAGCAAACATTATCTGTTGATAAAGCTTTAAATCTCAAGATTGACTCTTGCCTGAAGAAAGAGAAGAAACTCTAGTATTTCTGCTCCAGCTGAGGCATATTTTGGAATTCATCTATTTTCCATACACTTCATTGTATTTTTTAGTGAATACATTTGAAGTTCAGTGAGTATATTTTTACTGATACTCTAAATGGTGCTGTATATGGTGCAGGTACTAACGTTGCATAGTCCCAGAGTTACAGTCGTAAATTTAGTAGAGAGTTAGGAAAAGGCAGAATGTGGTAAAGGGAAGGAATTGGGATTTGAAAAAGAAATATCTAAATGTGCATCCCCAAAGTGGTGTTACTGACTGTGATTTAAGTTAATTGTCCATGCTGATATGCAATAGACTTAGCTATACAGGGAATGGTAACAATTTCATGCACAGGAGATATCTGAGTCTACACTAGTGTCTGAGCTAACAAAGGGTATGTAATACTCAGTCTATACAGGGTAATTATGTTAATAAATTCTCAATGTATGTACTTCACATAAAATTTTAATTAAAATTTAATAACATTGACTGTAAGATATTTCCACACGAAGAGTTAACCATAAAAATCATAAAACAGAACAAAAGTAGAAATCTAGGAAAAGTCAATAAAAGGATGATGACATCATAATGGAGAATAAGAAGTTCTTATGGAAAAGAAAAATATTAAAGAAAACAATATTTATTACATGGTAGACACGGAAGTAATGAAGACAAGTGAAAATTATACAAAGGGAGGCATAAGAGAAAAGCAGTAGCAATAGCTCTGTGTATAATCACAGACACATTCTTTAATGACACATTTCAGCCAATTATAATGGTCATAAAGTGTATATTAATAATAAAATTCTATTTAGAACCACAGCTATCTTAGTTGAAGGAAGTAGGTAAGAGATAAGGTGGAAACAGGTGTTTCTGCAAATGTTTTGTGAAATTAAGGAAGTAGATAGTTACTTTTCCTCAGGAGAGCACTATGAAATAGTTGGGATTTGCACAGCAGAATGTGGAGCTAGGCTTAATATGGGAGTTATAAATAACTAAATGGAGTTTCTGGCAGTCATATGGAAAGGAGGAGTAAGGAAAATGAAAGAAAAGAAAAACACAGAAATCAGCAAGATTGGTGATGAGAAGCCAGGGGCCTACAAAGTGCTATATAGAGGGCCATGAATGTCATGTGGAAGGCTGGGACCAAAGGATATTAAACAACAGTTCTGTCTAATGTTATAGTCTACTCTATGTACTCAGGCTGGAAATGTATTTTTTTGTGTGTTTATCTTGTCATTGTTTTTGATCATTGAAAAAATATTGAGTTCTACATCAGGGCATGTTCAAGACAATATAGAACCAAACTTCTTCTGAAAGAAGATATCTCATTGTACAAATTATTTTAGAAAATTTAACTACTTCAGCTGAGGCAGGGCCTTTGAGCCAGAGGTGACCAAGATAATGCGAGTCCTCTCAGGAAACTGCCATACAAGGTGGATAAAAGCATTCAAGTCATTTTTATTTAAACCTTGCTAAGAAAAGTAACTGAATGAAGTTATAAAATAAAAACATTTTAAATAATACCAGTTCTTTAATGTGTACTTCTTTCTGTCATGTGCAATATTTCACATATATTAATTTCTTTAATCCTTAAAAAATGATATTTATATTCACATATATTAGTGAGTAATTCAAGGAAAGTACAGGGAGGAACTAGTGGAGCTAGTTTACAAAGTACTAAATGACTAGATCTGTCAATAATAGCAAGATTCTTACTGCAAAGCATACATTTAGAATAATGCGTATATATTCTGCTTTATATACTTGCTTCTAGGTAAAACCCACTTTAATTTAGGGGCCCAAAGTTCCTCGCTTGCTGTTCTACTTTTCTGAACCCTGCTTCTACTCTTCTCCTATGAATACTTGATGTTAGGCCCAATTGGTCCATTGAATGATCTCAACATGGCGGACCTTTTCTATGTAGAGTCAGACTCTAATGTTCTACAGCAGAGATCGTCTTCCATTTCATTCTCTGTTATCTCTCACAGTTCTAAAATATTTTGCAACCGAGAGGAGTTCATTAATTACTAACTCAATGAGAAGAAGTGCTTACTTGCTCTTTGAGGATAAAGGGAATTGTGTGTATAACTTGGAACAAAGCTTTAGTTTGTGTTCAAAAATCGTATCTAAAGTTCTGCACAGGTATCTACCCTCTAGTGGGTGGCTGTGAGTTTTTCTATTGATAACACCCACAAAGATGTTCTGTGTACAAGAAACCTGTTACCTAATGTGGAAGAGCAGAAAGCAATAAAATCATTCTCTATGTGTACTTGATTAATAGCATCATCCTCAAAATCTCCTGGAGTTGGTAAAGATGTATTTTTAGAGGCCTGTGCTGAATCTTTTACCAACACCACACCATGGTTCTCTGGAAAGACAAAATTTGGTTTGTTACTACTACCAATGGCTGAGAGGACAACATTCTCCTCTTAGCCTCTGTTCAATCATATTTATCAATATATTTGCCCTATCATTAATTCACATGCACATACACACATACATTCAAGTAACGTTCTTTCGACAATTCTTATTTCTCCTAACTCTCAAACTAATTTTAAAAACCACCAAACATCAAAGTCTCAGACTTGAATATAAAACAAATATCTACCAACCAGTCATACAATTCACAGAAGCCACATCTTGAGTGCTGACAGTACATGTTCTTTGACACTAAAAAACAGACATAAACTGAAAATTCTTGATGAATACAGATGAGGACAGTATTTGAATGTCTGGTGTTCTCAAAGACATTAGCCTCACCAACATGGCAGGCCTGGATGATTATCACCTTGGGTTTGTCCTTCAAACTTGGGCAGTTCTTGCTATTCAACGTTTTAAAGATTTCATTGAGTTGTAATACATCTGGGACTTGCTCAGAGTATTTCTTCCCACAAATGCCTTCCCGAATACCATGAGACCAGAGGCCTTGTGCTCTTGGTGCAGAGCAAATACCTCCAACTCTGTAGTCATTTCCTGAAAGAGACCATACTGCTGATTTTGGACTATGTGATTAACCCTCATGGCACCTTGGAAAGCCAATAAATAAGTACTTAAGGATTTCTTAAGTAATTTCATGACAAACAATGGAGGGCCAAAAAAACTTTTAGTCTTAATTTCGAGAAAGGTGAAGGAAGGCGTTGTAGGAAGTCATTCAGAGTTATCTGGTAGAGAGAACGTGGCATTACTGAGGAAAAAAAAAAAAAAAAAAAACCTTCACACTTAAGTTAAACCAGACTCATGCTGAATGACTGATATTTCAAGGGAATATGTAGCATCCAGCACCCTTCCATGGCAAGTTTATATTTTAGATTATCAACAGATTACAATTCTTGGTCCTACAACCAAGCTTTCTAATATTATTTAGTTACACAAAGGGCATGACCATTGTCTCTATGGTATAATAGACCTTACCGAAGCAGTGAGATTTCTTTTCTCATCCACCTTGTACCCCAGATTTTATAGCAGCATCATCATGCCTATGACATCAACCTCAGCTCCCACTCTTTTAGAAAGACTGTCAAACTCTTTGTTAAACATAATGAGAGCAAGATGTGTGCAGCTTGACTTGCCCATTATTGGATAAATCTGTAGGAAATGCAGTTTGGATGAATAGTCTTATTCTCTGTAATTTAATATTCACCTGGTTAATTTATGACCATTTTCCCTTTCTTAGTCCTATCAAGGTACCAAATCCCTTGGACTACACATTGAAAACGGGGAACGGAATTAAGTGCTACTTCGAGAGTAGGCACAGAAACTGCAAAGGCTCAGATGGCAGGTTAGCTACTGACTTCATTTTTCTTGATAGGTAGGATTTTGAAAAATGCACAAGCTTTGAAGCCAGAATGCCTGAATTCTAAAACTGATTACTCTCATTTTTGATTGTTTTTCTTTGGGCAGAATATTTAACAACCCCATGTCTCAGCTTCTAGATCTCTAAAATGGATTATTTTTTAGGTTAAAAATTATGTA
Source organism: Pan paniscus (assembly GCF_029289425.2). Classification (NCBI taxonomy): domain Eukaryota; kingdom Metazoa; phylum Chordata; class Mammalia; order Primates; family Hominidae; genus Pan; species Pan paniscus. The sequence continues at coordinate 105,888,219 of NC_073258.2, forward strand.
TTATCATGTACAAAATGCTTAGAACAGTGCCCACTCTTAGTGAACATTCAATAGCTGCCATTGTTGATGTTATTTATCCAGGAATTGGGTGCAATTAGGAACTGTTTCTATAAACCTGGGATCCTAGGATGCAGGATTTTTTTTTTTTATGTAAAGGAAGCAGAAGTAAGATTCTCCATTGAGAACAGCTCTAAGAAAAAGCCACTGCATTTCAGAATTGCCTCAAATATATCTTTCACCCCACTCTAACCTTGTGTTCTGAGCATGGCACCTCTGTCAACTTTTCTTTCCATATCATTTTAGCTTCGTCTAGGGAGCAAAGCTTGATGCTTCCTCCTGAGCCTGAGGATGTAGGCATAGCAGGGTTGCCCCACACTGGCACTGCCTGAGGAGTCTCAAGAGTCAAAGAATATCATCAATGTTGGCATCCCTCTTTGTTCTGCTTTGTGTTTCTTACAGCCTCACCTAAGGATGAAGCCACAAAAGTGGAAATGCATTCTTAGGAAGACAATCCTGATCTTTCACCACTGAATAATTTCATTGCTAATGGAGTACATTTCCAGCCAGAGATTTCCAGGTGTGCAATACAGGGATCTCCTTTCATATTTCAGGATCAGCATTTTTACAAGTATTTCAGATAAAAATGTAGAAAGGAAGCTTTTCAAGGCCATGCATGAAAAAATGCTCAGAAAATAATCAAATGTGTGAGATAAAATAGAATATAAATTTATTTCAAAAGATTTGAACCATATAATAAAATTTAATGGGAGGAGGTCTTAACTAAATCTACCAAAAATCTTTAAGAAATATGTTTATCTCTTTATTTATTTACTGAATAGACATGGTAGTAAGCACTAGGAATATTTTTTTAATGAACTTTGGCCTGTCCTTCAGGATCTCTTCCTACTATGTATACATATGGAAGAAGGAGATTATTAAATATATGAACTAGAATGATAAATGCTAAAATCAAAGTGCACACTAGATGGATTTATAGCACTTAACATTGACTGCACAGACATATGAGGAAATGTTTTCACAGAGTTTATGTGAGAAAATCCTTGCGGCTTTTATTTCATCACCAGTACAACACCATCCGACAACGTGATATAGTTGTTAAAAAACTTAATGTAATCTTTGTTTCAAGATAGAAATGAGTTTTCTAGATTTGTGGAGTATCTTTTAGAAACTATTATGTCAGGAAAATAATATTTAATTTTGAAAACAAGTTTGAGAAACTGTTATACAATTAGTTAGATAAATAAAGGCAGCATGAAGTATGTTGACCTGGGGAAGAACTAATTGGAATGGATATATTGGAGAAAACTAAAAATTAGTAATTTGATAGAAGAAATGTTTGGTTTCTTCAGAAAGAAGAATGAAAACTACATAAAAAAACTAAATAGAGGTATATGGGTTATGTTTGAGGTAATTTTTCTTAGTGAAAATGCAGTATTTGGTTATATAGTGAGTGTCCCATGCTGTAAAACATTTAAGAAAATATTCATGAGTTAATCAACCTTAATAAATTCAATAGAGTAAAAACTGAAGTTGATAGAAAAACTTGCATTTCTTGCCTCTAAATTGCTTTTAAATATAAGTTTCTTTTATGTTAAGAGGGCCCTTGATGAATAGGGGTTTTTTAATGAAATAGAAGAAGAAATAGCAAGACAGTTCCAAATTTGAGAGAAGAATGCATAAAACTTGGCGGTGGCTTGAATATTGGAGATGCGTGAGAGGAAAGGGGCCAAGATGTGTTTCAAGTTCCTGGTTTGAACAACTGGTGATGGTGACATCAATAACCGAGTTACACAAAACTGGAAGAGAAGCAGGGTGGGGAAGAATGGCATGTTCAGCTCTGATATTGTTTAGATAAAGGTGTCTGTAGGAGATGCGAGGGAATATTTCAGTAGGCTTAAATGATGAAGTTTGGTACTTATTTGGGTAATCAGGATTTGAGATACTGATTCCAAATTTTAATGTAAACATAGATAGTGAAGCTGTTTTGACAGTTGCTACAAAAGCAGAATAGATTACAAAAAGAAAATTATATGATCACTCTATGGGAATTCTTCATAGCCCCTTTAACTGTGGTTCATCATACAACATTAATGTCACGGGAAGCCAGGGTTCAAAGAATGCTCTTTCTTTAAAAACAGCATTACCTAGGAAGGAAGTACTACTTGAGAATCTTGTGTAGTAAGGTGATTTCCAGATGTTGGACCTAGAGAAAGAAGGACATCGAAATAGTCACTAATCATCTCTGGAAAACTTTACCCTAATGCTTACAACACTCCCCACTAAAGATTCCTCCCACAACCCTGACTGAACGACATTAAATAACGTTCAAAATGTTCTTTAATTTAGAGAGTCGTGGGGGTATAAAATGAAAGAGACATTGTCAGAAAAATATGACAATTATTACACATAGATGAAAACATAAAATTCTCCCATGTCTGCTTAGACAGGCATAAGCTTCCTCTAACCCTTAGAAAACAAAACAAAACAAAAAAAAGCCTTTTACTTTGAAAGAACATCTGCCTCTGAAGTGGCATTGGAAAGTACCACAGAGACCAGTAACTAGGAGTCCACCAGAACTCTCATCCTTACCATGTGGTAGGTCCAAGGGATCACAGGAATGGGCCAGCTCATTTCCTGTGCACTGTATCAGGTCATAAGGTGGCCACAAATGGAGGCAGTCCAGGGCTCACAGCATGATCCACAGCCTGAAAACAGGCAAGTGGGTGATCTTACTCAAAAGAAAATGCAAGGAGGCAATGGGAGGAAAAAGCCAACTTGAAATCCTTACTTTTCTATAATCATTCAATGTATTCTCTGAGTATATCGCCACTTTTGAAATATAATTTATTCTTCTTGGAGGGCAATATTTTGGAAAGAAGTTATAAAACGTATTTAATTACAGACCTTAAACCTTCATGACAGACAACTACATAAGTGCCTGGGTACACCCTGGACTCAAAAATACTAAATCAATCAATAAATATTGTGCCTCGCCTGGAACAGTGGAATATATAGTGTGAAGCTTTTTAGATAGTTCTCATGACCTTCAGGAAATTAGCTACCACGTACTCAGAACAGGAAATGTGCTTTAATCAGAAGAGGGCCACTGAGGATGAGTAAACAGAAACGAAGGAGAGTCAAGGGACATGCAGTAGGGCCTGTGTTACAGAAATATTGCCCGAAGCCAGAGAGAAGGAAGTTTTCTGCAACTTAACCTGACTAGTAAAGACATCACATGGTAGTCACAATGGCAGGCCCTAGGCGATCTTGAGTATGAGTCACTGACCCTTACCTGCTGAGAGTCCCAGCGTCCCTGCCAGGTGACTGTCTTCTTCACAAATGTATGTGATGCAAATTTGGCATGCCAGAGCCCCTTTCCGAATAACAGAGTCAAGCAAAGCTCGGGCCTTATCCATAACTGTAGCATTTTCACATTTTACTATCTCTATCTCTTCCTGGCTCAGCACCCTTGTCTCGAATAATTCATCCAGTAAGCCATTTATTGTACCTTCGCCCGCTGAACGGATAAACTGCTTTCTCTTCTCCTTCAGGACCTTGTCTGTTTGGAGCACAAGGATTTCTCACATCATGAAAACAGCCTCATATTCCTCTCACATCATCACCAGAAGGCAACCTCATTTATATTTCATCAATGGAATGTCCCCCTCCTCACAGTTGGGTAATCCCTCTTCTTACTTTATCGCTGTCCTACTTGTTTCCCTCAATAGTCTCCATACACATGCATGGAGTGGCCTGAAGACTCAGTTTACCATTTCCACATTAGTCCCTGGAAAGCAGAAATCATCCGCTTATGTCACATGTTTATTTAATTCTGAATAATAAAGTAATGAAACAGAAATAGCCCATTTAATTTAGGAACCACTGCTGCTAGTACTCCTCCTGTGCCAATTCTGTGCCCTCTGCCACACTTATAACATGTAAAACTTTAATTAAGATTACAAAATGACAGCAAGCTACTCCTAAAGCCTCAGTTCCTTTCTGGGCTTTCCTTTCCTTTCTAAAGGCTGCAAGAGTCATCTAATTTCTTCTCTCCTCACTCTCCTCCCTCTCCCTCACTTTTGCTCACATAAACCTCCACAGATACTGATTATAGCTTCCAGAAGAGCAAGCGCCTTCCACAACTCTTTCTTCCCAGGGGCCTGTTTTTGGGACAGTAAAAGACTCACCTGCCATGGCTTTTCTCTCCTCCCTTCTTGTGTGAGCTGAAACTGAAAGCATGCTTCACCTTTCTTTTTACCTTCCTTTTATACCTTTTTGGCAAGGCATGTACACATATTGGGAAACCACTGCACATGCATATGCATGTCTTTTTTTATTTTTTCACTTTTTTAATAGAGTAAGAATCAGATTCCTGAACTGTAGACTGCATCAGAGAGTGTATCTTTGGGAAATTTTCTTCACCAGCCCTTTGAACAAGTCAGGGTAGGAGGGGAATGGGGCTTGGAGAATAAGACAAGAATGACAAAGTATGTGTACAATTAAACTCACACAGTGAAGAGTTTCTCATTCGTTAGAAAACTTGATGGAGAAAAGTAACACAACCTTTAGAGAATTTGAACCACTGCTCTCCTGGGCCCATTTCACAGTGTAGGGAAAGTCATGGGAAATGTATGTCCCTGTGAAGCAATTTTACTTCAAGAAATGAACACATTTTTCACAAAAATTAAAGCTTTTCCTATTTAATGTCCTTCCTTTTCAGATGTTTTTTCTTTTTTTTTCTGATACAGAATTTTATTCTGTCACACAGGCTGGAGTGCAGTGGCACTAACATGGCTCACAGCAGCCTCCACCTCCCTAGGCTCAGATGATCCTCTCAGCTCTGCCTCCCAAGTAGCTGGGAACACAGGCACATGCTACTATGGCTGGATAATATTTTTATGTTTGTAAAGACAAAGTCTCCCTATGTTTCCTAGGCTGCTTTTGATATTCTACACTCAAGCAATTCACCCACCTTGGCCTCCCAAACTGCTGGGATTACAACTGTGAGCCACCCACCCATCCTGGATGGCTTTCTTTTGAGGAACATTGCCTCATAGAGGACCGGAGCACAGGCTCTGGACTCAGAATGTTGAACTTAGCATCTTAAACTTCATTTCTTGGGCAAGAAATTGAACTTCCCTATGCATTGGTTCCTCTGCCTGTGAAATAATTTTAATAATAGTACATACCTACACACTGAGCATTAAGTGAGAGAAAATGTACAAAATGCATGGAACATTGCCTGGCAAATGGTAAGCAGATAATGAGTGATATTACTATAATTAATACAAATATTTTACATTAGAAAAATCAAGGATAATTATTTGCAGATTATCCAGCTAAGTTTATCTTTTGTTAGACTCTTCAAGTAGTGCATCTAGTCATTCACTTAACAAATATATATGGACGATATGGTTCTAGGAGCCAGGGATTCAGTCAAAACATATCATGGTCATTTCCCCCTTGCTCTCACATACAAGAGGGGAAGACAAACATGAAGCCTGGTATGTAGTATGTAACTGGAATATTCAGAATGTGCAAATATGGCAAGTGATAAGAAGAATAAGAAATTAATTGGAGAAATGGGAGACAAAATATTTTAGGACTCATGAAAACTGTAGAATGAGAAGCCAGAGAAGGCCAGAAGAGGTCTCTGTCTTTGCAAGCACATGTTCAATTGATAATTCCAGAAATAAACTCAATGCGGCCAATTTATTTTATGAACCTCTTTGATGCAAGTTGGACTAATAAAAAAATGCAGACAGTACTTTACATTTATCAATTTCTTTAACAAAAACTTTCTTGTGTCATTACCTTGTTACCTTTGGAGAATAAGGACCGGGAGTCACAAAAACATCCACCTTTTGACATGTGGGCCACCAATGTTACTTCCTGTGCTCTAAGCGATGAGTTAAACGTTTTTAGGTTAGACTAGAATGCACTGTGTAGAAGGAAAATAATGTGGCTTTTAACCTAAGGGCTTTCTCATGATTTTTTTTTTATCTTTACTTAGTCAATGACCTAGTCAGATTGCAGCAAAATCTTGAGCTCCTTGACAGTGGGAGGATTTGGAGCATGGAAGAAAGCAGAAATTACCTGTGCATCACTTCTCTTCCATTCATTTACTTTTACATTTATGTACTGATTCTTTTATTTTCTCTATTAACTTAAGGATTTCACACATAGTTTTCTCCCCCGGGCAGAGCCATGAATCAGTGAGTTAAAGTATGACAAAATGGCACCCAGGACACAGAAGCCATGACTAGACCATATATTTAGGGATGTAGAACCATGAGCCATGAGTCTTTTGTCCTGGGAAGCTAAGCATTGAGCCACTAGATTGCAAGGTCTCACTGTTTCCTCAAAAATGAAGATGTCATAAACTGGCAACAACTCAATATCCTATTCAGGAACATAAATAAACAATTTGTGCTATACACATACACTGAAATGCTATTCAGTCATAAAAAGGAAATATTACCAAAATATGCAGTAACATGGATAAAAATATTATGTTTTAATTATGAGTGAAAGAAGCCATATAGGAAGGAACACATACCCTGTGATTCCAATTATATAAAGTTCTAAATTATAAAACAACTAACGTATAGTGAAATAAATTCAATCACAACTTATCTGAGGAGGAAGTGGAAGGAGATTAAGAAGAAAGGGTATGACAAAACTTTCTGCAGTGACATAATTGGTTTGCCTATTCATTAGGAAGTTATTATACTAAATATCCTCAAATCATTAATAACCAACTTGCATTCTTAAAAGGGGTATGTTTTCTTTTACGTAAATTATACTGAAATAACGTTAAAATTTTGAAATGAAAAAGGTCAGTGGTAGTAATAATAGACTGCTCAGCAGGCTGGCCAATTATAAACTTTGCCATGGGTCCCTGACACCAATACTCTATGAAATTCCTCTGTCTTGTTTGGTCTCCTTAAGAGCTTAATCTTGTGACCATATGTGGATACTTTCTATTGGTTTACACCATCCAGCCCTAAAATTTTTTCTTGAGCAGTTAAAAGCCTTGGCACGGTTAACATTGGCTTCTCTAGGCTCCTTCAGGGACTAGCAGTAGAAACTGCTCAATGCTGTAATTCAGTAGGTAAGACTTTGCCTTTTGACAATAGTGGCCTAGGCTCTATTCTTGGCTTCTGGAATGATTTCTTTCTGGTTTGCTATTTGCATAACTTTGCCATTTAATGAGGTTCCCCCACAACCCCATGGATAGCTTCTGATTTCCTCTCTTGAATTTTCATTGCTCTGAACTACCTTGGGGAAATTCTAAATCTTGTAAAAAGAAACTGCTTACCATGTCTTTGAAGCGCATGGGAGGTTACTTTTGGTAAAGTTCAAAAGCCAGAAATATTGGCTGCTTGGCTAAAGTTGAGTAATAAGAAATTTAAAATGATATTTTAAAGAGCACTGTGGTTAAAAGTCAGCTTAATTAAAAGTGAATAAACAAACTATGGATACACTTAAAAGGCCTTCATGTTTTTCTCTTCTTGGATCTCGTTTCTCTGTAAAAGGTTTTTTTCTTCTTAGTCAAGTGAATTATTTTTCTCCATTTTTGTCTTGCCACTCTTAATGCACACATGAGAGGCCCTAAGATAACTTCTGGTAGCCTGAGACTCCTTGGGAAAAACAGAGGAGGCACCGTAGACCTTGTTTTGGAAAAAAAAACAAACAACAAAAAACAAACAAAAAAAACCCCCTCTGTTTTCTTCCTTAAACCCCAGGAATTCAATGTACATAGATCCCTCTCAAAATCAAAGGCTCTGTTCTGTTTTGCACTGTGTTATCTGACAGTTTGAGTTTTGGGGGGATCAGAAATTACTTTGTATTATGAAAGAGCTTTGATATGTAATAACTAGGCTGGAAATATATTTAATGGATGGCTAAGAGTATTTTTGGAGGGATACTTGGCTCTTTGCACACTTGGATTAGAGAAACATGCTCTTGGAAACCTGGAAGATATGGAAAGGACAAACCAGCTCTGCATACTTGCATACAAGATACTTTCTTAGCTGAAGTTTTTCAGAACCATTTTCTCTGATAAGGGTGTAAGGTGGGTGAAGGAGATCACTCTCCAGATCCAATGAGAAGGGCAGGCCAGGGGTGGGAGTAGAAATACATAGATTCCAAGTCTCTGTCATTGTGAGCAATTAATTAACTTGACACATGGAAGAAGCCTGAGTTGGGAAATTTCAGAAGTAGGAAAATAATACTTGGCTTTAGTTTTCGTCCATACAAAAACCAGGTTTGATAAAAGATGATCAACCAGTACATCACGGTAAATATATGTGCTGAATTTAGCTCAGGAGATATGGAGCTAGAGATGTAGAGCCACGTAAGTGGCCAACTTGAAAAATCATTTTAGTCATTGTGTGAATAACACATAGAATTAAGGAAAGGGAGAAGTCTGAGAAATTGGACCTTGGAATTTTCTCTTTGCTTTGGTGGGTAAGATGTGTTAAAATTTAAGATTGATTTAAAAATGACATGAATGTCGCCCATGTTTTTTCAGTGATAATAACTATCTTGCAGCTACCTATATACAATTTTAACCAACTGAGAACATAAGGATTCATGCTGTGGATGTGGGAGCAGAAACGGTTTGAAAACTTGTTAATATTTTCTTGAGAAAAAATTTGTTAGCCTGCTTGATTGCGAATTCTGTGCTGCTGCTGTGGCTTTTTTGTATTACAAATGTGATTCTTTATTTATCTCAGTGTAACATAAATTGAGATGTTGATGGGTTTTTCCAAGAAAATAAATGAGTCATAATAAACCTTTTCTTGTATAAGGATGAATGTGAAGTACATAATCATTATTTGAACAGGACGTTCCTTTAAAAAGCAATTGAGATTGTACAACGCAAGGCTGTTTGGATGGCAACTTAGCGTGTCTGGCAAAAGGAGTTTGTTCCTTCTGTTTCTCAACAATACTTTCAGAGGTCACAAAATTAAATCCTTTGGATGACATACACCCCATCCTTGTTTCTCTATTTAGATTTAGTGACTGGACTCTCAATATTTTATCCCTGTCTGAATTTCTTGGCAGACTGTGCTTTAACCTTTTATGTGTGGTTTGTTAAATTTAAAATTTTAGAAAGTGACATACTAAATAATAAAAAGATAGATTCAGGGTAGAAGACTTTTATATAAAAATGTATAAACAGATATAAAATGCTTTTTAAATTTCAATACAGTATGTGTGTCTGTACATATTCATTCCTAATTATAGTGATTATGGTAAATTATTACTAGCAATAATTTTTTTGGTTTTGACATGGTCTCACTCTATCACCAAGGCTGCAGTGCAGTGGCACAATCATAGCTCACTGCAGCCTCAAACTCTTGAGCTCAAGTGATCCTCCTGACTCAGGTAGGACTACAGGTGTGAGCCACCATACTGGGCTTTAGAAAGAATTCTAGTGAAAGAAAAGATGCCATGGTTAAGTGTTTTTTTTGTTTTTTTTTTTTTAGATAGAGTTTTGCTCTTGTAACTCAGGCTAGAGTGCAATGGCACAGTCTTAGCTCACTGCAACCTCCACCTCTCAGGTTCAAGCGATTCTCTTGCCTCAGCCTCCCAAGTAGCTGGGCTTATAGGTGCCCCTCACTATGCTCGGTTAATTTTTGTATTTTTGTTAGAGACGAGGTTTCACCATGTTGGCCAAGCTGGTCTCAAACTCCTGACCTCAAGTGATTCGCCCGCCTCGGCCTCCCAAAGTGTTGGGATTATAGGTGTAAGCCATCATGTCTGGCCTTAAGTATTTTTTATTACCTCAAATCAATATAATTTCACCATGGAAAATTTGAAAACTATGGAAAAATTTTAAATAGAAGAGAAATGCCACCTACATTTCCACTATATATATACATATATATATACATACACACATATATATACACATATATATACACATATATATACACATATATACACATATATATACACATATATACACATATATATACACATATATATACACACATATATACACATATATATATAAGTCCATATTGTCATTTTTGTACTTTTAATTTCTCTGCACAGAGCACATAATAAAACTGAATTATTTTTTAAATATACGGACTATTACACTATTTACTTCTTAGTGGTAAATACATTTGGGCAGCAGTTCCAAAACTAGAAACTTACCAAAATAGGCTCACAGAATCCTTTCTACACTTACTATTCTTCGTCTATGGTTGAGTAAGTGAAAACATCTAGGAACAGAGCAGTCAGGAAACAATGATATGCTATAATTATAACTTTAGATAATTTTATTTTCAAAATCAGAAACTTCATAGGATTTTGTTTTCAAAATAAAAAGTAATACAAAGAGAATAGAGTTACATTTGCTTTCATTTTTTCATTGGTTAGTCGTTCAGGTTGATCTTTTGACTTCTTGTTGTTCTCATTTTCTCATAAGTTAAATTAGCCATCTGTCTGCCACAAAGGTTTTGTGTAAGAATCACCTAAAAATTGTAAAGATTTTTGAGCTGCTAAAGACAAAGAGAATTAAAAAGCATTGTAATGCCTCTAAGCCATGTTAATTTGATGTGAACTAAAATTAGTGACCTAGATTTTCTTCTCTCATTTCATAGATCCTAATTTATTTAGAGCACTGTATTGTATTATTTCATGAAAATACCAAGATGCATTTAAATTTTTCTAGATATGGAAATAACTCTAAGGGAAACAAGTAATTTAGATGAGTTTACTAAACACGTGGTGGAACTAACAAAATGAAACACAGAGTTGATTGTTCTATAATCAGTACAAAGCGGAGTATAGCTGTCTATCCATCACTTTGTCATTTCAATTGTATCTCTATAGCACATAAGAAAAATGTATTGGTTTACACTGTGTAACTATAATATCATAATAACACTTTGTATGTGTATGGATTCTAGATTTACAATGTGACCTTGGGCAAAATCTAAAAGAAGGCTATAGATCAAAGAGGAAATATTAACTCTACAGAAATGGAAAAGATTTCAAATTAATATGATAAAACATACTCTGTTAGAGAAATCGATAGACACACTGCAAAATAATTCCAATGCAGGGAAGGAAAGATATAAGAGAAGCTCAGTGCTGGGTAGAGCAGGAAAAGAAATATCAGGGACCAACAGGAAGATTACAGGGTTAGAAACAGTCATATTTTAGCAGATCAAAACAAGAAAGTTAAAACAACATTCAAATATTTATTCTTTTTCATTCACATTCTAATTATTGAAACATAATAAGTGAGTACTTTTTGGCAACTGATAGACCAACAAAAATAATGATTTAGATTATCTGTAATTTTTCTGTTGTGTATCTGGCCAAGAATTCTGTAAATATATTACAATATAATACTAATACAATATGATAAATAGGTACGCTAATATAATGTGAGATGCCCTCTAAACCATAATAGATACCCATACCAGAAGGTTAAAAAATATGTGTAGAGAACACACTGGGATTAGCTTTAGAACTGACATTTTTCCTCTCCTTTTCAGGACCAAGATGTCAGCACTGACTCCAGCGTTCTAAAAATCCAGAAGATCACTACAAACAAATGAGAAACTAAAAGTCTGGTAGAACAGAGGCCATGACTGGGTGAGCAGCACTGTCTCGCTTCCAAAAATTTACTCTTCATGAAAAATGAAAATCATCGTTTCTCAAAAGCAACGTAAGTAGCTAAATTAGTTAAAATTGCCTTTATTTATTATTTTTAGAAGTTACATATTTTAAATCTCTAATTTCTTCTCCATTCTTCCCAGCATTTTTTAACTTTTTCATAATTTCATTTTATAACCAAGTTCTAAGAAAATTTGTTTTCCAAAACCAATTGCATAATATACACAAGTGATATTATAACATGAGAAATCATCTGATAAGGACCTTTATGGTAGGATCATTTCATGAGCTTTGAGTTAATACTGAAGTTTAAATTTGGTTTGATCTTACAATTTCTGAGCCTTTTATTTCATATGTAAGTATAGTGACAAGAGTTTAAACAGTTACTGTATTGAATACATCTGATCATGTAACTCAACATATTTAACATACATCTGGATCATAATAGTTACAAAAATCAATTTTATTTTCTTCACGTTCTGAAATATTCCGATTACTCCACCATTAAATCTCAGTCTAATAATGCTTTATGTGGAGATAATTGTCATGTCCTATAAGAATTTTTATTTTTTGTTGATTACTATTGAGTGTGTTGAAAGTTGCTGGAATTCTAATTTCCAGGCAAGTGAAATGTTACTGTGCATTCAGATTATTCTAGACACACAATCTTAATCTGTGTATAGTCGGGGCTCAATATGTAGACTGGAGGAAGGCGTGGGCAGGGCAAAGGAAGGTGGCTGAGAACACAATTCGTAGAACACAGATATGCCGTCCTTTTCATCACTTCCTATTCTGTATGTCATGCACTCTCCTTTGGGGTCAAGGATAAATATCTTGCTCCTATATATACTGTTCACTGGACTATAATCTTGAAAGAAATTTGATGCTAGCATGTAATTAGCTCCCGTGAATATTTGTTGAATGAATGACTGCATGAACAAATGAGTGTTATTAATTAATTGCTTGGTTACTTGGTTACTAACATGGAGGAGTTCTTTTCTGCTAATCATTTCCAGCTCATTTTCAACAGTCTCTTTCTTCTTCCAGACAAATGTCAAAATTTCAACTTTGCCTTTGCTCAGTAACAAAAGATATCTGGGTTTCTTTAATAGACTACTACTCTTTTAAACTTATTAATTTTAGTAAATAGATAATGCTCATTAGAAAAATTAAAATACAAGTAATAGTCTCACTTTGAAAGTACCAAGTGACATTTTAATTTTGGTATTTAATCTTTACCCACTGGGTCTCTCTAAGAAGCACTGTCACAGATTACAAGATAAATGAAGTAAGTAGCATTTCTTTGCCAGAAAAGGACAGTCTGGACTGTACACAGATTTTAGCAGCACTTAGTGCTTTTCCCATCCTCATTCTATTTCACAAGAAGAAAAATCAAAGAGACAAGCAAACAGCAACTCTGTAAATGACTGCCAACCATTACTGGAAGGAAATGGGTCATCTTTTTCACCAAACAGGTGACTGACAAATAACCAGCAAATTCCATTGCTTGGACTCATCATGCACCCAAAGTTATTGGCCTATTCACTACAACAATGGAGAGAGGACAGCTTGTAACAAAGGCAACATTTTGGAAAAGATGTCAAAATTAAAGAACTCTTCATAGTAATTTGAATACACCTTGAGAAGAGAGTGGATAATATTTTTCTCCTCTTTTTTTTTTTTTTTTTTTTTTTTTTTGAGTAGAGTTTCGTTCTTTTGGCCCAGGCTGGAGTGGAATGGCACGATCTCAGCTCACTGCAACCTCTGCCTGCCAGGTTCAAGTGATTCTCCTTCCTCAGCCTCCCAAGTAGCTGGGATTACAGGCATGCACCACCACACCCAACTAATTTTGTATTTTTAGCAGAGATAGGGTTTCAACATGTTGGCCAGGCTGGTCTTGAACTCCTGACCTCAGGTGACCTGCCTGCCTCAGCTTCCCAAAGTGCTCATCTTCTTAAAGTTAAAATAACATATCAGAAAGATCTGTTTAATATTTTTAAAGACAAATTCAGCCTTAAACTGAATTTCAATTTTATTTTATTTTTAATTTTTTTATTTTCATAGGTTTTTGAGGAACGGGTGGTGTTTGGTTACATGAGTAAGTTCTTTAGTGGTGATTTGAGAGATTTTAGTGTACCCATCACCCAAGCAGCATACACTAAACCCAATTTGTAGTCTTTTATCCTTCACCTCCTTCCCACCATTTTCCCCTGAGTCCCCAATGTCCATTGTATCATTCTTATGCCTTTGCGTCCTCATAGCTTAGCTTCTACTTATGAGTGAGAACATCCTGTGTTTGGTTTTCCATTTCTGAGCTATTTTCACTTAGAATAATAGTCTCCAATCCTATCCAGGTGGCTGCAAATATCATTAATTCATTCTGTTTTATGGCTGAATAGTATATTCCATCATATATATCTATATAATCATATATATAATCATATATAATCACATATATATATCATATATGTGATATATCATATATGATCATGTACAGTATCATATATATATATATCATAGTTTCTTTATCCACTCCTTGATTGATGGGCATTTGGACTGATTCCACATTTTTTCAATTGCAAATTGGACTGCTATAAAAATACATGCACAAGTATCTTTTTTTTAAATAATGACTTCTTTTCCTCTAGATCGATACCCAGTAGTAGAATTGATAAATCAAATGGTAGATCTACTTTTAGTTCTTCAAGGAATCTCCACACTGTTTTCCATAGTGGTTGCACTAGTTCGCATTCCTACCAGCAGTGTAGAAGTCTTCCCTTTTCACTGCATCCATGCCAACATGTATGGTTTTCAGATTTTTTTTAAATTATTGCCATTCTTGCAGGAGTAAGGTGGATTGCATTGTGGTTTTGATTTGCATTTTCCTGATCATTAGTGATGTTAAGCATTTTTTATATGTTTGTGGGCTATTTGTATATCTTTGGAGAATTGTCTATTCATGCCTTAACCCACTTTTTGATGGGATTGTTTGTTTTTGTCTTGCTGACTTGTTTGAGTTCATCATAGAGTGTGGAGAATACACTTTCTTCTTTTTAAAGATAAAATAAAATAGCAGAAAGATCTGTTTAATATTTTTAAAGACAAATGCATCCTTAAACTGAATTTCAATTTTAATAAGATAAATATTTGACATAGATATTGTAATATTTGTGAGTAAATTGTATCTTATGGTGCTGAAATGCCTTTTTCTCCATTATTCTTATTAAAATCCATTGTTTCCAGGATGAATTCAACAGGTCATGGGCCTAATGAATCAAAATAAGTAACATTTTCTTTCTGATCTATTTTTTTAACGATTATTTTAGGTTCAGGAGATACACTTATAGGTTTGTTACATGGATAAATTGCGTGTCAATGAGGTTTAGTGTACATATGCTCTTGTCACCCAGGAAGTGAGTGTAGTAACCCATCAGTAGCCTTGCAACCCACACCCATCTTCCACACTCCCCATCAAGCAGTCTCCAGTGTCTACTGATCCCATCTTTGTGTCCATGTGTATTCAATATTTAGCTCCCACTTTCAAGAGAGAACATGTAATGTTTGGTTTTCTATTTCTGTGTTAATTTGCTTAGGATAATGGCCTCCAGCTGTATCCATGTTTCTGCAAAGAACATGATTTCATTCTTTTTTATGGCTGCATAGTTTTCCATGGTGTATATGTACATTTTTATTTTTAGCCAGTCCACCATTGATGGGAACTTTGGAGGATTCCCTGTATTTGCAATTATGAATTGTGCTGCAATAAACATATGAGTACATGTGTGTTTTTGGTAGAATGATTTATTTTCCTTTGAGTATACAACCACTAGTGAAATTGCTGAGTTAAATGGTAGCTCTGTGTTAAGGTTTTTGAGAAATCTCCAAACTGCCTTCCATAGTGCCTGCATTAATTCGCATTCCCACCAGCAGTGCATAAGTGTTCCATTTTTTCCACTACCTCACTATCATCTGTTGTTTTTTGGCTTTTTAATAATAGCCATTCTTACCGATATGAGATGATATGTTATTGGTTTTCATTTCTGTAATAATTATTAATGATAAGATTTTTTTTTATATATTTGTTGGCCATGTTTATGTTTTCTTTTGAAAAGTGTCTGTTCATGCCCTTTGCCCAAATTTTAATGGGGTTATTTGTTTTTTATTTGTTGAATTGTTTAAGTTCCTTATCAATTCTGGATATTAGACCTTTCTCAGATGCATAGCTTGTGAATATTTTCTCCCACTCTGTAGGTTTGTGACTCTATTGATAGTTTCTTTTGCTGTGCAGAAGCTCATTAGTTTAATTAGATCCCACTAGTCAACTTTTGTTTTTGTAGCGATTGCTTTTGAGGACTTACGAATAAATTATTTGCCAGGGCTGATGTTCAGATTGGTGTTTCCTAGGTTTTCTAGAGTTTTTATAGTTTTGCTGACCTTTTTTATTTTTTTTAACAGCTGCTGAGAAAGAGAGAGGGGTGAAAGGAGAGAGAGAGAGAGAGAGAGAGAGAGAGAGAGAATGTAATTAGAGTCTAATAAGAATGTAGGCGTCATCAAGTTATAACTCCATTCTTTCTACAACATCCTTTGTGGGTATGTATAGAGGAAGACTAAATATTTTCAGAAACGGCGATTTTACTACTTCTTTATCTCCTTTATAAACATAGATTCCTCATCCTGAAATTTTATTTAATTATTTTAAAATGATCTCTGCTCTGCCAGACACTGAATTATCTTTGTCTAATTTTGCGGGGTTTTTTTGTTGTTGTTGTTTTGTTTTGTTTTTGCTTTGTCTTATTTCTTATTCCTCTTCAATAGGAAGATACTCAAATACATAACCACTTGGTCAGTTCTTTTGTTTTCTTCTTGTTGAATTTGAAAGGTTTTTTTTTCTTTTTTGGTATTTTTAGATAACAGTTCTTTATCAGATATGTGTCTTGCAAATATTTTTTCCTAGTCTGTGGATTCTTCTCTTACTTTCTTGTAGTTCCGGTTTATTATTTCTTTCATTGATTCTGCCTTTGATGGTGTATCTACAAATTTATTGCTATACCCAAGGTCATCTAGTTTTTCTCCTGTTATTTTCTAACAGTTTTATGGTTTTGCATTTTATATTTGTGATCAATAACGCATTAATTTTGATGAAGAATGCAAAGTTTGTTTCTAGATTCATCTTCTTTTTTTTTTTTTTTTGCACTTGAATATCCAGTTGTTCCAGCACCATTTTTGGAAAAGGCTACCTTTTTGGGTTGTACTGATTTTGTTCCTTCATCAAAGATCAGTTGACTGTACTTTTGTGGGTCTAAGTTCTCTATTCTCTTCCATTGATCTATTTTGCTCTTCTTTCACCAATAAAACACTATGTTGATTACTGGAGCGCCATAGTAGTCATTCTTGAATTCAGTAGTGTCAGTCGTCCATCTTTGATCTATTTCAATATTGAATTGGTTACTCTGGGTTTTTTGCCCCTCCATATAAACTTTATAATCAGTTTGTCAATATTCATAAAATAACATCTTGGGATTTTGATTGGTATTGCATTGAATCTATATATCAAGTTGAGAAGAACTGATATCTTGACAATATTGAATCTTCATAGCCATTAACATGAAATATCTCTCCATTTATTTAAATCTTTGATTGGTTCATCAGACTTTTGCAGTTTTTTCTATGTATAAATCCTATACATATTTTATTAGGTTTATACCAAAATATATCATTTTGGGGGTTTTAATATAAATGATGTTTTTTATTTCAATTTCATTTGTTCATTGATTATATATAGGAAAGTGAATGACTTCTGTCTATTAACCTTGTATCCTTCAATCTTGCTGTAAGTTATTTTTATTTCTAGGAGATTTGCTGTTGTTGCTGATTTTCGGGGTTTTTCTGCAGAGGTGATCCTGTCATCACTGCACAAAGACTGTTTCATTTTTTCCTTCACAATTATACTTTTTATTTCCTTTCCTTGTTTTCTTGTATTAACTAGATCTTCCAATAGATTTTTAAGCTAGTGTGGGCACATGATTATTGATTATCATTTTTTAACTGGTTATGTTTTTCTATAATGTTTTTAAAAAGCAAGTACAGAGAAGATGCAAATTCGTTTCTAATTAATGGATAGAACTTCTACATTTCCAATAATATTGCAGGCAAATCTTAGAGTAATCAAATAAAGTAATACTGGAATTCATCCAGCAGAAAGCAATAATATTTAAATTGCTAAAAAGAGGCAGAGAAAATTTAATAAAACTATCAAAATATTAGAACACCTTAATAATTAAATATTCTCTTCTATACAAATCAGTGGCATATAAAATTTAGGATAGACAAATAACTTGTCTTAAGTAGAAATTTAATCTCAACAACATGTAACACATACCTCTTCCCCAACTTAAAATTAGAGTTTAAAGAAAACACAATATAAAAATAAATTTAAATTACAAATAAATAATTAAAAAATATATAGTGGCAAAGGGAGACTCAATAAATTATACTGTGATTATTGGTTTATCATTTTGAAAATTCAAATTAGCAAAATCACAAAAGAAGTAAAAACAACAATATGAAAAGGACATGTGATATATGATACAACCATATGACATTCTGGAAAAAGTAAAACTATGGAGACAGAAAAAGGAATACTGGTTGCTAGCGGTTGAGGGGAGAGAGGGATGAATACAGAGCACAAGCCATTTTATGGCTGTGAAACTACTCTGCATGATACCATGGTGGTGGGTACATGTCATTATATATTTGTCAAAACCTATTTCATGTACAACACTAGGAATGAACCCAAATACAAACTAGCAACCTTGGTTGATGATGTGTAAAAGTAGGTTCATCCTATTGTAACAAATGCATCATTCTAGTGAAGGATCTTGATAACGGGGAAAGCTGTGTATTTGGTATATGGGAAACCTGCAGGGGCTATATGGGAGATCTCTGTGCCTTCTGCTCAATTTTGTTGTGAACCTAAAACTGCTAAAAAAAAAAATAAAGTCTAGTTATAGGAATTAAGAATTAAAATAAATAATGCAGACTTTTCTAGAATATCACATCTGAAGATTCTATATTTTATTTAAAATTATCTAATTTATTCTTTATACCAATCCTGTAAAACATTTTAAAATATACTGCAAATATTGATTTAGTATTAAAAATAATTTCAAGCAATAGTTATTCTGAAAAATTTACTTATTCCCAAATTTGGAGAATATTTTCAGTCAAAACTTTTAAAGTGAATTTTGTAAAATTGTACCTAGTTGTACAGCTGGAACACTCTTTTATATGTAAGGAAATGTAAAATTTCAAACAATGTCGACTTTTTGACTAAAGGGAAGTCACTGTAAGGAAAATGGCTTTGAAAACCGTGGAAGACAATCTTCTATGCTTTTTATATAGGAAAGAGAAATGAAGACTCATAAGAACTGAAATTATTTTGTCACAAAAATGCCAAAGTAGAAAACCAATTTGTTCAGGAAGCACTATGAAAAATACTGCTAACCTCTACTTCCTGAAAACAGGATAACATAATTGAATCTCTATGGATAGCTACAGTACATTTATTTATCTTTTCATTTTCTCCAAAGGCTTCTGCCATTTTCATTTTTAAGTCTAGTTTAGAATATCCTTTTAAGTGTCTTTTTTATCAAGTGTCTACTTTAAATTCCAGGAAAAAATGGTTGAAAACTTTATTTTTCATTCTTCTTTATTCAATTCTGTTAACTAAATAAGCAGATCATGACTTTTCTTGTGTTTGTACAATTTCCCTATACATTCTTCCAAGTAAAGACACTTATTCTCTTCAGACATGGGCTGTGTATGCTAGTCACCATTTTGTCCTCACAGGAAAATGCTCAACTTGTGTTCTTTGATCAAAAGTTTTGGGACATGTGGTCTTAACCAAAATACTTTTTCTTCACTGAACACAATGTGTACTTTAATATAATAATATATGTTTGATTCTTAAAGCTAAACTACAGTGTGCAGTTTTTCCTAATGACTTTTATTTCACAGAACATTAAAACTTAAAATTTTTAAACATTTAAAAATAATTATAGATTCACAGGAAGTTGCAGTAGAGTGTACTGAGATTACCCCTCTACTCTTTATCTAGTTTGCCCAAATGGTTATACCTTACAAAATTACAGAAAAATATCAAAGCTCCCTGGTGAATTGGCATTGGTGGAGCATGTGTGTTTAAGGAGGTGTGTATTTCTCTGTCAATCCATCACATGTAGAGTTCTATAACCAACACAGTAAAGACACAAAACCAGTTCATCACCACAAAGTTATCCCTCATGATACCATTTTAAACATCCGCCTTTACCATCCCCACCTAACTCTCACTATTCCTAAACTCTGGCAAACACTAAGCTTTTAGTGATCAGTGCTTCAAATGGACTTTTTCTATCTGTTGAAATGTCCAAGAGTGCAGTTGCTGGTTCCTATGATAAGTGATGTTTAATTTTTAAGAAACTGATAAAATTTTCCAGGCTGACCGATCCATTTTACATTTTCATCAGCAATGTATAGGAGATCCAGTTTTTCCACATCCTGTATTTTTTATTTTAACTATTCTGCTAGGAGTGTAATGACATCTCATGGCGTTCATAATTTACATTCTTCTTAATGGGCACTGATGTTGATTATCTTTTTATGTGCTTATTTTCCGTCTAGATGTGCTCTTTGTAGAAGCATTAGTTTATGATTTTTGCTCATTTTAATTGAACTGTTTATTTGTTTGTCTCTATTGTAGAATTTTTAGAGTTCTTTATATGTTCTAGATATAAGTCCTTTGACAAATGCGTGGTTTGCAAATATTTTCTTAAAGTCTACAATTTGTCATTATATCCTTCTGAACAGTCTTGCAGAATAAATCATCTTAATTTGAATGATGTCCAGATTGTTACTTTTTTCTTCTTATATTCTTATAGGTGGGTTTGTGTCTAAGAAATATTCACATAGTCTTACATCCCAAATATTTTCTCCTATGTTATTTTATTTATTTATTTATTTATTTATTTATTTATTTGAGACAGAGTCCTGCTGTCACCCAGGCTGGAGTGCAGTGGCGTGATTTTGGCTCACTGCAACCTCCGTCTCTCAGGTTCAAGCGATTCTCATGTCTCAGTCTCCCAAGTAGCTGGGGTCATAGGCATGTGCCACCACAGCTGGCTAATTTTTATTTATTTATTTATTTTTAGTAGAGACGGAGTTTTGCCATGCTGGCCAGGCTGGTTTGGAACTCGTGACCTCGAACAATACACTTCGACCTCCCAAAGTGCTGGGATTATAGGTTCTATGTTATCTTCTAAAGGTGTTATAAGTTCACATTTTGCAGTTAACCTGTTTTCCATTTTGAGTGAATTTTTGTATAAGCTTTAAAGCTTGTTAAAGTCTTGTTTTTTATAATTTTTATGTATCCATATATGTATTTATGTATGTATGTACGTATGTATGGAAGTATTTTTGTCTATAGATGTCCAATGTTTCAGCACCATTTAATGAAAAAGCTGTCCTTCCTTTATTTAGTTGCTTTTCTACCTTTTTAAAAAAAATCAGTTGATTGAACTTTATAAAAACAACTTCTGGATTCTCTATTGTTTCACTAATCTATGCATCTATCCCTATGCCAATAATACACAATCTTGATTTCTATAGTTACATAATAAGTCTTGAAACTTAGTATTATTCCTATCACATTTTCCCTTGATTTTCAAAATTGTTTTAACTATTCTAGCATTTATGTTTCCAACTAAATTTTAGAATAATCTTGTCTATATCTACAGAAAAATCTTGCTTGGGTTTTCATAGGAATAGCATAAAACATTATATCTACATCTATCTACATATATGTGCATATATTAATAACTATATATAATGCATTAAAAAATGAAGACAACATCTTTGTTTGGATTTTTCAATTTGTAAACAAGTTTTATCTTTTCATTTATTTAGATCTTCTTTTATTTATTCCATTGGTGTTTTGGAGTTTACAAGTTAGCATATAAGTCCTGTACATATTCTGATAGATTTATAAACTAACAATTTCATCTTTGTTAAGAAAGTTTAAATGGTGTTTTATTTTTAATTTCTTTCCATTACAAGGTAACTACGTGTATTAGTCCGTTCTCACACTGCAATAAAGAACTACCTGGGACCCAGTAATTTATGAAGAAGAGGGTTTTAATTGACTCACAGTTCTGCAGGCTTAACAGGAAGCATGACTTGGAGGCCTCGGGAAACTTACAATCATGGCAGAAGGTGAAGGGGAAACAAGCACTTCTTACCACGGCAGAGCAGGAGAGAGAGAGAGAGAGTGAGGGGGGAATACACTTTTAAACCATCAGATCCCATGAGAACTCCTTCACTATCAAGAGATCAGCATGGGGAAATCGGTCCCTATCATCCAATCACTTCCCATCATGCCCCTCTTTCAATATGTGGGGATTACAATTCCACATGAGATTTGGATTGGGGCCAGGAGCCAAACCATATCACTACAGAACCTTTGTCTTCTCTCCTACAAGTCTTTAGAGTAGTCCTGGCTTTGAGAGAATGAGACAGACACAAAGTTGGCTTAATATGTTTTTAAATGGGATTCTTTTTTAAGAAGATGAAATCTCCCAAGTGCTATAGTAATGAATCATCATCTAATGTCTATATTTACTGGAAGAGTTACCATGTCAGCCAAACAGAGCCATCTGGACCAATTCTTACTGTTATATTAAGTAGCATTTTGGAAACTATTTATAGAAATTGGGTCTATGACTTTTTCTGCCATTGATCTCTTTTGAGGAATATGTTCCTAGCAGAGAGTCTCATTTATATTGTTTTTTTGAAAAACTCTGAGTTGCATTTAGCACTGGAATGGAGAAAGTTTTGTGAAACTAAATCTTAAAACTAGAAACCTAAGCAGATATAAAAACTTTATTTATTTATTTTTTTCTTAAGACTTGGAGACTTACAGTTATTTGCAAGTACCATATAAAATACTTGTTCCGGCCGGGCGCGGTGGCTCACGCCTGTAATCCCAGCACTTTGGGAAGCCGAGGCGGGCGGATCACGAGGTCAGGAGATCGAGACCATCCTGGCTAACATGGTGAAACCCCGTCTCTACTAAAAATACAAAAAAAATTAGCCGGGTGTGGTAGCGGGCGCCTGTAGTCCCAGCTACTCGGGAGGCTGAGGCAGGAGAATGGCGTGAACCCGGGAGGCGGAGCTTGCAGTGAGCCAAGACAGCGCCACTGCAGTCCAGCCTGGGCGAAAGAGCGAGACTGTGTCTCAAAAAAAAAAAAAAAAAAACTTGTTCCTTGCTTTCAGTTATGTGAATAAAGTGGATTGAAATGTTGCAATTAGGATTTACTGTGAATAGGTACAATAAACATGTTATATCATGGTACAATTAGAGAGGAATCACAGTTCTATAGAGATTAGAACCTAAGTTTTTCTTGAAAAGGCATAAAGCAGACAACTAATCACAATTATCCTTGAATATCCTGTAAATTGTCTATAAAGTTAAATAGCATAGTGTAGCATGTATCTCTCTAGTGATCCTTCTGAATTTCAAGGTTGTCAACCATTACACTGGACTAAAATAAAGAACAAAAGAAAAGTCTATATGCCGAGGTCTGGGAACTGAAGCCGTTCTGCCTCTAGGGAACTCTCTGGCCTAACCATGGTGCTGATATGAACAAAAAATTTATACTATTAAACATATATAACATAATAATTATTTTTAGGTGAAAAGTGAAAAAGATATTGGATCAACATCTTAGAGACCAATTAAATTTTGAAATCAACCTGATACTTCCATAAATATATTTTTGATTCTGGACCCAGTCTAAAAATTAAAAGATGATAAAGAGCTAATTCTTTTCAATGCCTTAAATTTTGTCTTAACCTTTTCTAGAACTGGAGATGCATATTGTTATAGAACAGATTCATTTTTTTATCTCATTCCCCAGCATACGTTAATTAATATTTATTAATATATTATTTTCATACATGTCTAAAACAATATTAATTGTAACGGAATGGAAATTAGCTCTGCATATAAATAAAATTTTCTAGTATAATCTGGATGTCTGATCAATATTTTGTCTCTCTACTGATCTCTCTATCTGAAATATATTTTTAAGCTTTTAGCCATAAAATGTTCTATCTGGTTGCACAGGCTTACAAGTATGTTTTTTTTTAAATAACTTTGCCTTAGACACAGTTCTATTATTTCAACCATTTGCTGCACCCATATACATAAGAATATTTTTCTGTTCAGATTAAACTAATAAAACTAAAAAGTGATATAAATACCATATGGTACACTCAGTGACATGCATGGTATTTTTAAAGGAAGGGATATGACACTTTGGGGGATTCCTCTTATGACTTCTAAAGATTATTCTAATGGTGTAGATATAGAATCCTCTGGTCAATTGGATAAATGCCAAGCATTTAAACTCTGCTTGCTAATATTTACATAGCTACCTTTCAGCCAGCGGGCCACTTGTTTTCCTTTTATGTTTTGAGAACTAGAGCTGCCCTGTGCTCCCCTGAAATTGTGGAATAAACTTATTAAAATGAATGATAATGCATTCGCTGGTAAATTTCACAAAGTGTGAAGGACACAAATATATGAACAAAATAAAATTATGTATTATTGAGAAATGGTTTATATACTTCCAGAGATATATTGCTCTTGTACTTATGTAGAAGTAGAAATAAAGATTAGCTCTTTAACATATTAATTGATGTTTCCAGTTTGGGACCATGAAACATCCCAGAAACAGCTGATTGCTTTTTTAAAAAAGTCCTCTGTCTTTGTTCAGCTAGTCCTACAATAGTAACTTACTCATAGTACACATTTATCATATGCTAGCAGTCTGTCCAGAATAACTTCATTTGAAGAAAAGATAGGTCAAGTGCACATTCCAGGGAATATTTGCAAAATAATATGTATTTTCTTGCAGAATTTTAAACAATTAGCTCTTAAGGTCACTTTCATATCACCCAGCTCTGCTAGTTTTGTTCCCCTTCTAACATATTTTAAAAGTATGCTTGTTTTAAAAGTCAAATAAATAAGATCTATGATAAAAATACAAGATAATAGTTGTGACAAACTATTCTGAAGAAGTAAGTTTCTACTCTAGGTGCGGGCAAGATCCTTCTAATCAAAGAGGAGTTCTGTGTTTATCTCTTTTGAATAATTGTGCTTTAGTTTCTTCATTTATCTATCTATTATTACTGATTGCCTGGAAGTGTACAGAAAGTCATGTCAAGGACTAAAGCAAACTACTCTCAAAATATTCTTCTTGAATAAACTAGATTTTAATATTAGTTAATATTTATGTGTACGATGTGTTAAGCATTTTAGTATGAGCTTGTTTCATGGCCAAAATAATACTGTGAGAGTATGAGATATCATGTCTTCATTGTAGAAATGGAAAAATTAATCTGTGAGCAAGGTTGTGCAGGTTTATTAAAGTTGAATAACCACCAATTGCTAGAGTGAGAATTAGAAGTCAGGATTGTCTGAGTCCAGAGTCTATGATCTAAACCACTCATAAAGACTGCTTTTTTACACTTATATTTCCCTTCAATGGGTTATTAAAGTGAAAGCTAAGGTCTCACTAAACTATTGCTTAACAGATATTCTGTTAAGATAATTCATAGCCTTTTACAAAGACAGGACTAAAATACGATTAGCAGAAAGTCTTCTGAACAACTTGGCCTTGAGCCAACCCAAGTTTCAGAGACAATGTGAATGATTCAGCTGGTGCCTTATAACTGAGATCCAGAAATAGCTCTGAATCCTACAAAGAACTAAAGAAGTATATTCTCTAGCAGACAATGAGCAATAATGAGCTTCTGATGAGCCATATATAAATTTTTAAAATATTACAATATTTTTAGCCTATTTTAATATATAAACATGTTTCCAAAAATACAGATTGTGCTTCTGTTTATTGATTTATTATCATTTGGTGGTCTAATCAAAGGTATTCACAGAGTCAATAAATTCTGATTATTTTTTCAAGTTAAAAAGCAAAGGGATTTTTTAGCAAAAACACAGCCTCCCAGAGTACAGGGAAATGATATTAAGATTACCTAATAGGGTTATTGAGGAAGTATGTGTTACAGAAACATGTACTTCTGCAATTCTTGAGCAAGAGCTACTGAAGCCAACCAACAAGAAACTCTTGTCAGGAACCTGGCATTATGTGAACTTATCCAGTATGCTTCTTGGAGATCACTTGACTCTAAATATAAGTGACAAACATCACCTTGTGTTTTCTGAGCAGGACGGAAAGGTGCAAGCTAAAATGTGTTGTTATGATGCTAGTTGGCTTTGAAATTACTTTTCAAACAAAGATCACTTTTGATGAGACCTAATCTGATATTCATGCACAGAAAGTGAAGATATAGCAAGTATACTTAAAGAAAACCATGACTTAGAAAGCAGAACATTTATATTTATGTTTGTAGAGACTAGGAGAGATAATTATCTTAGAAGTGATTTAAATGCACAGAAAGTAAGTGCCCAATTTCCAAAGAAGAATTAGAGATCTCTAAAGCCTTTATTAGAAAATCCTTGTGTTCTTTTTATGAAATGTCAGTGAAATGAGAGATTGTTGTGACGTTAAACCAGAATAAGAATTTAAGGAATGGAGAAAAGCAATGATGAAAAAAAGTATGTATCAACCTTTGATCTGAAATTTTCCTCTTCTTTGGAAAATGTCAAATTTTATGTGCATATTACTTGAGCTGAAATGTAAAATCTTAAGGTTTATGCTGAAGCTTCCTATGACTCTAATGAAAATTTAGAATGTGAATAAGAACTTTTTAGAAATACTTTCTATTGTTATAGCTTCAATAAATTCTAAAAATTGTTTTTACATAACATCCATGGCCAGAAAAATTGTCTATACTAATCATAACATTCTTCTTCCATACTTCAGTATGAGAATACAACCATATTATTTTCTAATATTAAGGTCTATTTATTGATCCTCAGCAGCATTATTACAGTTTTCTAATCTTTATTAAAATCACCCTGTGCACAAAAACTGTTCTGACATTTAACTAATTTCCAAACATCTTAAACCATTCAAATATAGTGTCCATTGAGTATAATTTGACTTTTACAAAACTCAGTTGAGAATTCCTTGTTTGCATATTTGTTTTACTTGTTTACATTTGTTTTTCTATCATATGCTATATTTTCTCTATTGTGTAAACCAGGGAACTGAGAGTTTGCAGACTTTGGTTACCACACGCATACCTAGGATCCAACACAATAGCATTTCTGAATTTATACCAGAATCAATACACTAAAAAGTATCTAGTGCACAGTAGGCACTCAATAAATGCTTGTGAAAATGGAAAAATATTTACATATAAATTTAGCAGTTAAGGTAGAAACTTATTAATTAGTGAAGTTCTCAATTCTTCAGATAATTTTGGAAGGGTATTTTCAAGTGATTTATCCTGATTTTATTCTCCTTGCAATCATTTCTCCCTATTCTCCAGTTCTAGGATTCACATAATTTCTCTCTGACACAAATCTGTCCTTTTAGCTCATCACATATTTTTCAAATAAGTTGTAAATCATTTTACTTATTTTATTGTCTGTCAATTTATTTCTCTAGTAGTCTCAATTTTTTTACTTGGCCTCACTGTGCACATACATACCAGCACATTCTCAACCCCTATCCCTGCTTAAAAAAACTGGTTACAGTGTGATTTGGATTTGAAGCAGTGGATAATATACATGCAACCGAAACATTTTTCCTTTTCTTTCTAGCTACAGTAAAGTCAAGGTCTATACACCAAAGATAGAAAAAATGAGAAAAATAAATGGAAAGAATGAAGCAAAAAGAGAGCCATGAAAGATACAAAGAGATGTATTTAGAAAGTAGAAGGATCAAGACACTGTGTGCCTCAGAAAAAAAGAAGGTAAGCAGCAGTCGACTATATTTTTTAATTGAGATTTTCTTATCTAATTGGAATTATCCATGTAAGGAAACGAATCAGGAACTTGGTTGCCAGATGCAGAGAAGTAGATAAGATTTTCCTCTAGCTATATGCTTGTGCTTTTGGCCTGATTAGCAGCGGATTGAATGACGGCCCTCCTCAAAAGGTATGTTCATATTCTAATCCCTGAAAAATGTAAATGTGACCTTGTTTAGAAAAAATCGTCTTTGCAGATATAATTAAGCTAAAGATTTTGAGATGGAGTAATTCAGAGGAGGAGAAGATATGAAACAGAAGAGAAGAATCCCATGTGAAGAAGGGGACAATGATTGAAGTTACACAGGCGCAAGTTGAAAAGGCTGAAGCCATCAGAATGTGGAAGAGGTAAGGAAGGATTCTACCCTACAGCCTTCAAAGGGAGCATGACTTTGCTGACACCTTGATTTTGGACTTCTGGCCTTGAGAACTGTAATATAATAAATTTCTGTTGTTTTAAGCTATCAAGTTTATTGCTATTTGTTAAGAGAGCAGTAGGAAACTAACAGTATGTATATTCCTTCTTTAGTGACAGTTATGAAGTAAAAAGAAAAAAACAAGAGAATATGGAAACTGCTATACACTAATGATTTTTTTCTGCCCATATCCATCTGAAGCAGTTCCTATTTTTGAAGGTTCCTTTCCCTAACACACACACACACACACACACACACTACCACCACCACCACCACACCAGAATTAAATAAAATACCACACAATGAAAGAGACTAGAGGTTGAGAGGGCTTCTATAATTTAAAATGTGGACATTGCGGCATCATCTTTGAACCCACTTGATATATACCAATTCAAAATGGAAAATTGTTGAAAACATATTGTGCTATGCTGAATGTAAAAGACCATTTATGAATGATGCATGGGTTTTCCATACAGTAAAGCAAGTCACTTCATACATTTCTGCTTGGAAAGGAAACAGAACATCATTAATGCTACAAAAAATGAGATGGTGATAAATAATGCTTGAGATTCTCTTTGGTCCATCAGCTGCTTTCAAGAAAGTAGAAATGATTGCAAAGTTTAGTATGAGCTTGACAAAATATATATACAGATTACATTTTCTTAAGTGAATAAACTTGGAGTTCTTATTTTTCTTCTAATTCTATGTGCAGGTTCATCCAGAATCAGCTTGGCTATAGCTGGAAGCAATTAAGAATATGCACAAGGGCCAGGAGTGGTGGCTCATGCCTGTAATCCCAACACTTTGGGAGGCTGAGGTGGGTGGATCACGAGGTCAGGAATTCAAGACCAGCCTGGCCAAGATGGTGAAACCCCGACTCTACTAAAAATACAAAAATTAGCCAGGCATGGTGGCAGGCTCCTGTAATCCCAGCTACTTGGGAGGCTGAGACAGATAATTTCTTGAACCCAGGAGACAGAAGTTGCAGTGAGCTGAGATCGCGCCACTGCACTCCAGCTGGGCGACAGAGCGAGACTCTGTCCCAAATAAATAAATAAATAAATAATAAAAAAATAAAAATAAAAGAATATGCACAAAGATTTGAAACTCTAGGAAATTTTTTTTATCTCTAATAGATTTCAGCGAAGTTAAATTGTGCATTGGTCACAAGGGAAAACTTGTGATGGTGACTCATGTAAATTACTAAAATTGCTTTCATTTGGGAAATAGGCCTCATTAGTCCTAAATTTTACCTTATGATTATGTCAGGTAGCCAAACATCATTGCTTATACTAAAATAAAGCTCTAGGTACTATTTCTTTTAATAAAAAACCCAATGATCCTAGCACATTACTTTAGTTATAATCTCAAAACTAGTACCATATATAAGGAAAGCCAATGGTATTACTTATACCTCCTTCTCATGAAATCATCATTAAAGGCACATTTATAGATAATGGGAACTGAGTCAAGATGTTCAGCCTGACAATCCACTGCTATCTCCTGGGCCCAGATGCCCATCCTTTAGCTCTTCAGGAGAAAGAAAAATATGCACTCACTACTGATATCCAAAACTGCCTATTAGCTTATAAGCTTCCAGAACGCATCTTTTTCAAATAGCAGGTAACGTATTCTTACAACTTTCTGGGAAGAGAAAAATACTCAAGAGCTTTGATGCTTATCTAGTACAATTTCTTCATTTAATTAATAGAGAAACTAGAGAGACTGAGGGTTAAATTAATGTCTCGGACCTCAAGTTCCAAAGTAAAATCAACTTTATCTAAATTTGTATTAAGCTAGAATTTCATGAAGAGATAGAGTATAGTACAGCCATGGCTGTAAAAACATGTATACTTGCCAAAAAGGAATTCTCCACTTGCAAATATATGTGAGAACAAAATATTAAAAGAAGAGCCAAAACAAAGGTAAAAGAATACAAAATTGTAGAAAGATATCTTGATAGTTCAACAGAGCTTTATTTTTTGGTTTGCTATTTTAGAGCTTGAAGACTGGTCTTTTAAGCTAACCTAATCAAACAAAAATAAAGGAAAAGAAATTCTTTTTTTTTTCCTCCCTTTTTTTAAAGTGCAGTGGCGTGATCTCAGCCCACTGCAACCTCCATCTCCCAGGTTTCAGCGATTCTCCTGCCTCAGCTTTTTGTATTTTTAGTAGAGACAAGGTTTCATCATGTTGGCCAGGCTGATCTTGAACTCCTGACCTCAAGTGATCCACCCACCTCAGCCTCCCAAAATGCTGGGATTACAGGTGTGAGCCACTGCACCCGGCCCTGGAAAATGAATTTTAAAATATAAATGAAATATTTGAGACATATGAGATTATATAAAGTGATCAAACCTATGAATTATTGACATTCCTCAGAGAGAAGGAGAAAAAGTAAGCAATCTGAAAAATATATTTGAGGAAATATTTCAAGAAAATTTCCTTAATCTCGCTAGAGAAATAGATAATCATGTTGAAGAAATCCAGAGAACACTTGTGAGATATTATACAAAATGAATATCAACAAGGCATATAGTCACCAGACTGTCCAAGGTCAATGCTAAAGAATCTTAAAAGCACCTAGATATAAAGGTCAGATCACATAGAAAGGGAGCCCCATCAGGCTAATAGTAGACTTCTCACCAGAAACCTTTATAAGCCAGAAGAAATTGGGGGCCTATTTTCTGCATTCTTAAAGAAAAGAAATTCCAAACAAGAATTTCATATCCTACCAAACTAAGCTTCATATAAGAAAGAGAAATAAAATCTATTCTGGACAAGTAAGTACTAAGGGAATATTTTACCACTAGACCTCTCTTACAAGACATCCTTAATTAAGGTAGTTTTAAACATGGAAATAAAAGAATGATACGTGCTACCACAAAAGCACATTTAAGTACCTAGCCAACAGACCCTATAAGCAACCACACAATAGAAACTACAAAACAGCCAACTAACAACGTCATGATAAGATTGACACTTCATGTATCAATATTAAACTTGAATGTAAATGGTCTAAATGCCCCATGTAAAAGGCTAAGTGTGGCAAGCTGGATTAAAAACAACAAGACCCCTCTGTCTCCTCTCTTCAAAAGACTTATCTCACATGTAATGATATCCATAGATGCAAAATAAAGCATTGGAGAAAGATCTACCACAGGAATGGAAAACTAAAAAGAGTAGAGGTCACTATTCTTATATCTGACAAACTTTAAATCAATAACAGTGAAAAGAAGACAAGGACATTACATAGGGAAAAGGTTTGTTTCACCAAGAAGATTTAACTATTCTAAATATATACATCCCCAATGCTTGAGCACTCAGATTGACAAAAAAGTACTTCTAGACCTATTAAAAGACTTAGCTTTACAATAATGATGGGCAACTTCAACAGCAGAAAGATAAAAAAGATATTTTGTACTTGAACTCAAGACTTGACCAGTTGAACCTAATAGACATCTATAGAATACTCCACCCATCAACAACAGAATATACATTCTTCTGCTCTGCACACAGAATACACTATAAGATCAATCACATGCTCAGCCATAAAGCAAGCCTCAACAAATTAAATAAATAAATAAAAATCATACCAACCGTACTCTTGGACCACAGTGGAATAAAAACAGAAATAAATCAATACCAAGAAGAGCTCTCGAAACTACAAAATTATATGAAAATTAAACAACTTCCTACTGAATAACTTTTAGGAAACAACCAAATTAAGCAGAAATTAAAAAAAAAAGTCTTTGAAATGCATAAAAACAAAGACACAACATACCAAAATCCCTGGTATGCAGTAAAAGCAGTGTTAAGAGGAAAGTTCACAGTGGTAAACACTTACCTCACAAAGTCAGAAATATCTCAAATAAAGGACTTAAAATCACCCCTAGAAGAACTAAAAATAAAAGGACAAACTAACTCCAAAGCTATCAGGAGAAAAGAAATACGTAAAATCGGAGCAGAGCTAAATGAAATTGACACCATAAAGTCCATGCAAAGAGTCAACAAAACCCAAAGTTGGTTCTTTGAAAGGGTGAACAAGATCAATAGACTGCTAGCTATATTAACATAGAAAAAAAGAAAATCCAAATAAGTTCAATCAGAAACAGCAAAGTGACATTAAAACTAATAAGTGATGTTATAACTATAAGTGACATTATAACTAATCTCAGAGAAACATAAAAAATTTCAAGGACTATTATAAACACTTCTATACACACAAACTAGAAAATCTAGAGGAAATGGATAAATTCCTAGAAACACACAATCTTCCAAGATTGAATAAGGAAGACATTGCAACCCTAAACAGACCAGTATCAAGTTCTGAAATTAAATCACTAATAAAATAAAAACTGCCAGCCAAAAAACAAAAGCTCCAAACCAAATGAATTCACGGCCAAATTTTATTTATTTATTTATTTATTTATTTATTTATTTATTTATTTCGAGACAGAGTCTTGCTCTGTCGCCCTGGCTAGAGTGCAGTGGCAGCGATCTCAGCTCACTGCAACCCAGGTCCAAGAGATTCTCCTGCCTCAGCCTCCCGAGTAGCTGGGATTTCAGGCATGTACCACCACACCAGAATCACTTTTATACTTTTATTAGAGATAGGGTTTTGCCATGTTGAACGGGCTGGTCTCAAACACCGGGCCTCAAGTGATAGGCTGACCTAAACCTCCCAAAGTGCTGGGATTACAGGCATGAGCCACTCTGCCCAGCTGTCACAGCCAAATTCTACCAGATTACAAAGAAAAGCTGGTATCAATTCTACTGAAATTATTCCAAAAAATCAAGGAAGACAAATTTTTTCCTAATTTATTCTGTGAAGCCAGCCAGCATCACACTGATAACAAAACCTGGCAAAGACACAGTGAAAAAGGAAAATTACAGGCCAATATCTGTAATAAATATAGGTGTAAAAACCCTCAATAAAATCCTAACAAGCTGAATCCAATAGCACATCAAAAAGTTAATTCACCATGATCCAGTCAGCTTCATTTCTGGGATGTAAGTTGGTTCAAAATATACAAATCAATAAATATAATCCACCACATCAACAGAATTAAAAGCAAAAATGATATGACTATCTCAATAGACATGGAAAGCTTTTGATGAAATCCAACATCCCTTCATGATAAAAACACTCAAGAAATTCAGCATGAAAGGATCATATCTCAAATAAGAGTCATCTATGACAAACCCACAGCCAATATAATACCAAAGTTCACTGATGGAATCATTCTCAACCCAAACCTCAGCATCATGCAATACACACAGGTAACAAACGTGCGCATGTACCCCTGAATTTAAAGTTGAAAAAAAAATCTGAAAGGTTTAAAAAAATAAGGTATAAAAATACACCCACTGAAATATAAAACAGTATCAAGTTTACAGAAATCTACAAGTGCGTTTTTATCCACTGGGGTTAAGTTGGAAGAATTTGGGGAGATGAGAGTATTTGGGGAGATAATGGCTAGTAATGATGGCTCTTGCATCCTACTCTAAGCAGTGTGGTCTTTAAAGTAAAAGTAGCAGTTAGCACTGAAGCATTTATGCTAGAACAACTAAATTCCCAAATTTAAATCTTAGATAGTTCATTCTGAAAGCATTAATTGAGGTGGTTTCAAAGAGAAAGAGATAATATCAGATAAACCTAAAAGGTTGAGCTGAAGTAATAGGCTCAAGTGAGAAGTAAAATCTGAAGTAAATCAAAAATTAAGTTATAAATAATCTAGTGGACATGATAAATAAGAGAGAAAGGGGAAACCCTTGAGTAATTTCCTTTTCTGAAATACTTGAATTACTGAATACAGTCATCTACTAAGTTGCAACACCCACGGGAAAAAAACATGCATGCTGTAGGTGATGATGAGTTTGTTATTAGCTTTACTTTGAGATTATTTTAGGACATCCAAATTAAGATGTTTGCAGGATTGAAATATCTGCACATTAGAGGGGCATATGTGTCTGAAGATCAGGAATTCACTCAGGGATAGAGATTCAGATTTGTGGGTCACCATGATGCAATTGGTAGTGAAAATAATCAGAGAAATAGAATAACTCATTACGTAGGATAAGATTAGGATCGAATAAAATCAGAATCTCAGTGGACACCAAGACTGGCAGGAAGGCAAAAAAAACACTGGAGTACAAGGAGATTGAGAACAATTTGAGACTAAGAAAGGGTCAGAGAATGGGAGGTTCTTAAAGACAGAGAAGTCAGGGAGTGACATTTTTTAAGTGATTTGTGGTCATCAAGATCAATGTCACTGGAAGGATTACATTGTTTCTGGCACAACAGTGGTTATTGGTGACTTCACAAGAGCACTTTTAATAGAATACAACAAATATAAAATATATTACTGGAAACTAAGTGAAGATTTTCAATTTTATAAATGGTGCATAGGCAACAGGCATTTCTGGTCTCTCTGAAAACCCAACTAAAGTGACATTAAGTTATTTTTGAATATATATAAGCAAAAAATCAAAGAAAACAGATTTTAGTACATAAAATGTTATTTTTGGAATATAGAAAGCATACAGATGAATAGTAACTGAGTGTATACATGAAAAATCCAGAAAATGACAGCTTGGGTAATGACAATTTTAAAAAATCATGATTTATGGTACAGAACCATGGAAAGTGTCAAAAATTGGAGATGCAAATTATCTCTGAAAGCCAGAGTGTGAAGTGGGACAGAAAACAAAGATTTGTTGAAAGTGTCTTTAGGAGCAGGTAGCTGCCCTGATGTTCTCCCCAAGTCCAACAAACTAGTCAATTGCCCTTTCTTGAGCTCTGCAGGGAAAAAAAAAAAAAGGATTATTCTCTGAAGATGTTGAATTACAGAGACTGTGAATTGGAGACATCTTGACTAGCTAAGGTCAAAGATGAGGCACCCCCCTGGACACATGGAACCAGGCGATCGAGGGTATACTGAATGGAGGTCCTCTTGCCCCCATGGCTGCCTGCCTCCCACTACTCTGGCCTCTATGCTTTTCTGTTGTTGGCAGATGACTGGAGGATTTCTTTCTGAGGAAACTGCCCTGTAGAATAGAGAACTACAAATTCCCCGCAACGTAAAGTTTACCTACACAACAATCCTGCCCATGTACCCCTAAACCTAAAATAAAAGGTAAAAACAAAAACAAAAACAAAAACCTTGTACCCTACCTAAATACAAATTCATGATTAAACAAGCCATTACCACATACATAAAACTTCCTATTAGAATGTTACCGTACTTCTTATTTTGATTGGACAGCCAAGGATCACCAGGTATTTGAGAAGCTCCTTAAAAACAAAACACAAAAAAATGCACATGAAAATTCAAAGATAGAAAAATGAACAAAT
The DNA here is from genome assembly GCF_029289425.2 of Pan paniscus. Taxonomy (NCBI): domain Eukaryota; kingdom Metazoa; phylum Chordata; class Mammalia; order Primates; family Hominidae; genus Pan; species Pan paniscus. The sequence goes on from NC_073258.2 coordinate 105,923,667, forward strand.
AAAAACATCAGAGATCATATGGGGAATAAAAAACACTCATATAAAATTATAATTCTCATCTTCAAATCTAAAAATACTATATTACATTTATGATATGAGAGTATTCAGAGAATACGAATTTTTAGAAATGTGAAATCTTTTGACAAAAATAACAAACGATTGAAATGTTGAAAAGCAATGAATAGAAAATTTTGCAGGTGAAAAAAATAATTTTAAAATAATAGAATTCTAAAAGGTTAACAACAACAACAACAACAACAAAAGCTCAGTCTAACAGGCCAACTAATGAGTTCCACTGAGAGAGACAATGATGGGGAGGATATTATGAAGGCATCACTTAAGAAATTTTTCCAGAATAGAAGGATAAGATTTTCCACAAAAAAAGGGCCCACTGAGTATCCACAATGTGGCTCAGATTCATCAATACTCATGACTACTCTTCATAACTATACAATTTCAGGACATTTGGGAAAAGTCCTAAGAGCATCTGGAAAGGAAAAAAAATGGGTTACATACAAAGGGCTTATACAAAGGAATAAAAATGACTTCTTACTTCTAACAAGCAACACTGGAAACTAAAAAAGAACTGAACAATGGATTCAGTTTCTGAGGGAAAGTCTTTTCTCTCCTGGAAGTCTATGAATCTCACTGCAAACTAAATGCAAGGATAAAGATATTTTCAAACATGCAAGGGCTTAAATTAACTTTCTCTGTGCACCTTTTTCTGTGTTATAGAGTATCTATAGAACATTGTTGAAGTATATATTTCATAAAAAACGAAGGAATAGATTTAGGAAGGACCCAGGAATCAGGGCACTTAACACAAAAGAGTGTAAAGAGGAGACTAGAGAAAAATCCAGTTTAGACTGGAACAAGAGGAGTAAAGATTTCAGGAGAGATATTTCAAACACACACATGTACACACACACTGGTTTCTTTGTAGTCAAATACATAAAGTAATTTATCAGTTCTTCTTGTGTGCATGTGTGTGAGTGTATAAGGTAGTGCAGGGATGTGAAAAAGAGCCATATCCTCATTCTTCAAGCTAAGAAATCAAAAGATATTCTCTAAAAATATTTAAAACCACTAAGTAGCAGTGAAAACTCAGTATTTAAAATATGCAGTTTAAATGTATAGTCTATGGGAAATTACATTGGAATATTCAAAATTCAATTAATGACATGAGACATCTCAAGTTTTTTACACATTAAAAAAGGTAAAGCATATATATTAAATATCTCAAAGTACAACAGAAATTTTCAAAAAAATATACAGGAATGAAAAGAAAATGTCTACGTAATAATTTTCACCAAATCATAATATCAACAAATGCTGAAAATAATAGTTCTTATAAATGATATATTATTTTCCATATTTCAGGAAGCTTAATCCACTTTATTTCCTGGAAACTCCTTTCTCTTTCACTCTTCACTGTCAGTTCTCTTCAGAGGCAGATATTGCTAAACGTACACCAATATGTGTTCTCTAATTTTTCTGTATCAATATAAGTTCTGATTTTTATGTAGGCATATGGCTTTCCAGGATATATGGTAAATTTACCATCGTTGTTTGTCACTACATTTGGATCAATAGACTTTAAAGAGAAGGGCCTTGTGACAGTTTCTCTTATGTGTCCATTTGATGGGGTCATGAAGTGAGCAGATATTTGATTAAACATGATTCTGGGCGTGTCTGTGAGGATATTTCTGGATGGCTGAGATTAACATCTGAATCTGTAGACTGAGTAAAGTAGATTGCTCCTGCTTCTGTCCTCCACCAATGTGAGCAAAGCTCATCCCATCTGTTAAAGGTCTGGATAGAGCAAAAATCTAGGCAACAAAGAATTCACTCTCTCTGTCTCATGGTCTTTGAACTGGGTTATCAGTACTCTCTTGCCTTAAGATTCAGTCTGACACGTATACCTTCGGCTGTCCTGGTTCTCAGGTATTTTGAGCTGCAGTTCTTCGTACTTCCCAGCCTTCATAATAGTGTGAGCCAATGCCTTATACTCTGTGTGTGTGTGTGTGTGTGTGTGTGTGTGTATATATAATATAAAATATAAATTTATATTTTTTAATATTTTAAAATATATGTATTATATATTATATACATAAAATACAGATGTAATATATACCATATATTAAAATATAATATTTTAATACTTTAAAATGTATAAATTTAATATTTTAAAATGTATTGAATATTTTATATTTAAATTTATATGTTATATATAGATATACAAAATTTAAAAATATATAAAATTTGTTCCTCATAGAAGTACAGGGACAAATCTTTCAAAAGAAGGGTTTGACCTTCTTGGCCAGATGCAGTGGCTCACACCTGTAATCCCAGAACTGTGAGAGGCCGAGGCGGGTGGATCACAAGGTCAAGAGATCAAGACCATCCTGGCCAACACAGTGAAACCCCATCTCCACTAAAAATTTTTTAAAAAAATTAGCTGGGCATGGTGGTGCGTGCCTATAGCCCCAGCTACTAGGGAGGCTGAGGCAGAGAATCACTTAAACCCGGGAAGCGGAGGTGGCAGTGAGCCGAGATTGTTCCGCTGCACTCCAGCCTGGGTGACAGAGAGAGACTCTATCTCAAAAAAAAAAAAAAAAGAAAAAAAAAGAAGCAGTTGACCTTCTTTATACTGAATGAGTGTGAAGGATGGAGCTCAAGCAGAATCTTGATCTATTTTGGGGAAATCAAAGGCCAAGATAAGTTAAAAGGAACCAGTAAAGGCACCTCAAGTAGCTTATCATTCAGACCACCTATCTTTGAAATTCTTTTTATGAGGGAGATAAATAAACTTTTATTTTACTTAAGTTAATATTATTTTTTATTTTTGTTTTGCCCCTCATAATTTAACCTCATTCTAAATGATGAATTTCCTAAAATAGTCTCATAAAAATGCATGTTTTTGATACTTGGTTTAATTGAACAAGATCACATGCTTTCAGATTCTCCAATGCTGTGCTTTTCTTAACATGTTCTTTTCAATCTCCTGGAAGCAGTCATTTTATAATGGAAAAGATAATGTTAATAAAGCTGCATGATTCAGTGAGAACACAGACTGTTTCTTTCTGTTAATGAACCATCTTTATACTAACAATGATGTAAATATAAAGATGTAAGCATAATAGTGATGTCCACACAGGGTTACCCAGAAGGTAAAAAAGGAATCAAATGCTGAGTTGGTAAAGCTACTTACCCAAAAAGCCACAGCCATAACAACAGTATAAGGCAAGTGTCTGTGTCCAGCTGCATCACAGTCCTGGACATCACCACCAGTAGAGCGCAATCCATGGTTCCCAGTGTGAGAACAAAATAAATTTGAATCATACCACTGGCATAAGAGATGTTCTTCTGTGGGCCCCAGAGATTGTACTGTAATTAAAAGATGGAACTGATGGTGTAGCAGAAATCCAGAAAAGAGAATAAGTACTGAGAGTGTGGGGATGGGAGTCCAGGTATGACAGAATGATGCTGAACAGCTTGCCTATCAGTGTCATGAAGCAGAATATCAAGAGAACTACAAAAATAACTATTTCCAGAGGAGGTCAATTAGAAAGACCCAGTAGAATAAAGTAATTTTCAAGACTTATGTTGATATTTCCCATTATTATTCATTTTCTGTTACCTGAGCAAAAAATATCATATACATTCAAAAGAAAAAAAAAGTAAGAAAATGCTCCAAAAATCACAGAGAATCATGGAAAATAAACAAGTCAGTTTGAAGGGTCTACTATTGTTCAATTCTAGGAGAATTTGAACATTGAGAAAAACTGTGATAGTAATGAATTTAACAAACAAAGAATCATAAAAGCACATACCAATATAAAAAATAAAAGAATAAAGAAATAAATGCTGAAGACAAAGCTATTTCTTAAGTAGAATCCTAAGTAATCCTCACTAGAATGATGGAGTTAGAAAAACAGAAATGGATGTTAAAACTATTGGATGAAAATCTGAGGAGGAAAAGAATATTTACACAGTTTAAAATATCTCTCCACAAACTACTTAGTTCCATAATGAAAAATAGTAAACTTTACAGTAGAAAACAGATCATTTGATATCATGATCGATATTAACCTCACCAATGTTGTAATAGACCAATATCATATGCTTGCTGATATGATGCTCTGAACAGGACATAATATCACTTCAATGTTATTCCTGCTGAAAATGCACAGCCTAATTCTAATAACAAGGAAACATGGAACAGACTCAAACAGAAAAAAGTTTAACAAATAAGCTCGCCTGTACACTTCAAATACATCAAGGCCAACGAAGACAAAAAAGCTGAGGAACTAGACTAGATTAAAGGAGATCAATGAAACATTATATCTGCACTAGTCTGTTTTCACGTTGCTGATAAAGGCATGCCCAGGATCTGGTAATTTATAAAGCAAAAAAGGTTTAATGGACTCACAGTGCCACCTGGCTAGGGAGGCCTCACAATCATGGTGGAAAGCAAAAGGCATGTCTTACATGGCAGCAGACAAGACAGAATGAGAGCTAAGTGAAAGGAGAAACCCCTTATAAATTCATTACCACAAGAACAGTATGGGAGAAACCACCTCCATGATTCAATTATCTCCCAGTGGGTCCCTTCCACAACCCATGAGAATTATGGGCTTTACAATTCAAGATGAGATTTGGGTGGGGAAACAGCCAACCCATATCAATATCTAAATGTGTGATCCTGAATTCAGGAAAAAAAAAACCAGGTATTAACAATATTATTAAGAAAATTGGAAAAATCAGAATGTAGACTATGGATTTAGATAATAATATTGTATCCATATAAAATTTGCTGATTTTGGTAACTACACAGTGGTCCATAAAATAACGTTCTTGTTTTTAGGAAATAAACACTGGTATATTCAGGAAGAAAGGAAAAATGATATAAGCACAAATTAATGATGATTTACAACTAGTTTTTTTCCCTCAAAAAAATAGTTGGCATATGTCTGTGTTTGCATGTGTATTTATGTAAGATAGCCAACAATCACAGCATGAAATGGAGTAGAAAAAAATCACATTTTATACTTAAAACTATTTCTTAAAAAAATCACCAACTTTGTATATGAGCCAATTACATTAATGATTGAGCCTGTCTCCAAATCGTGCAAATTACATAATAAATAAGCATCATGTGAAAACATTCATAATGGTCACCGGACTAAATAAAAGGAATCTTATAGCATGATAGTTTAGACACTAGGATCTTGAATCAAGTAGCCTAGATCCAAATCTCAAAAATGCCAACTCAACTGGGAGCTACTGTCTCAATATCTGTAACTGTATTTTCACATATATAAAATGGGACTAATAACAGTATCCACCACAAGCTCAGTCATCTGGGTTAGGAAAGGTCATTTGTATACATAGCTTAGCACAATGCATGGAATATGATGGACAGCTAATCAATGATATCACAGTGTATGTGGCAGATGTTTACATAGGCGCTAAGTGTTCTGTGCGAGAAAGGTTGGCAGTGACGGCTAATATTTTTTAAAGTAGGTAGCTGAAACCTGTGAACTTTAAAATCTGACTTGCTCAGCTTCCCAAAAATCCCAAAAGTCTATGTGACACGTTCCTACAAATTCACAAGAGAAATCCTCCTGGAGGCCAACAGATATAGAAAGGGAAGGGGCAATAAAATGGAATTGTTAAGACCACCTTGGCAGCCAGATGCCTTTTCTTTAAGAGATGGGGCTGGGGAGCACTGAGCGGTGGCCCATCACCTGATATTCACCTGGCAGAAAAGCTTGAAGTGTATGTTAGAAATTTCTGAACTGAGATGACGAGCTCGAGTTGAGTCAGCCCACGTTGTAAGGTTCTCACAACACTGGCTACTGCAAGATTTGAATAATATTATGAGAAAAAGCCTGAGCAGCAGTAGCTCAGGACAGTGAACGCTGAGGCACCATTCAACCATGTATAAGCAGCAAAGGCTGCTGCCAAACATCGTCTACTTTGGAAGCCCTCTCAACATTTACAATGTTCACTTACTTTCTTAACTGCATTATAAATTAAAACACATTGTCATTTATCAGGGAATATGCATCATAAATGCATTAGGGGAATATCTTAAAAGAAACAAAGGATTATTCTTAACATTAGAATTATGAGTGACCCTTATGAATTTGCTAATTATTTTCCCTTCTGTAGATATTAGCAATGCCTTTTATCCACATTTATATTTACATATGCTCACAACACACTCATTTGTGTTCTCTGCATTTACAAACAATTACTTCATAACAGACCTCCTACATAATTCAGCAGTCTCACTCCAGAGAGTGCAAACCAACCTATTCACACCCTCTCCCTCATGCCACTGACATACTCATGAGAAAGAAAAACAGATCTACTCAAAGATGTGATTCAGGAATCTAATTGTCAGTCCATTTCTGTTGCCATAAATTGAGATTTGTCTGGGCATCTTACCATATTTTTGTTTAATCTGCTGTCCCTGTATTCAGTTCTGGTTTTCCATTTCTATCATTCAGTGATGTTGATTTTGTTATAACTCTGCAAAAGACTTGCGTATGTTTCATTGTTTTAAAAAATGAATGCGTTGCTTTTCACTAGGGAAGGGCTATAAGAAGCAATATATTTAAATAGTTTTTTGTTCTAATAGTAACTCAGGACAGAGAATGCTGACCACGTTGAACAAAGGGTTATGGATTTAAAAAATACTCGTTAATATTTTGATACAACCATAAATGTCATCTTTTATTTATTGAATAAATATTTATTAATAATTCAATAAATTGCCAGGCCCTAGGGATTCTGCTATGAGCAAGATGTCTAAAATTTTATGCCAGGATCTAGGGGATTTAAATTAATAATATACGAGCAATTTTTTGAGGTCTCCAACTAAGTGACAAAGTATAGTTCTGAAATCAAGGCGAAATAAGTGAGTACCTGTTGAAGGAGCTGACAATGGTGTCAGATACTGAAATATAATGGTAGCTGGCAAATGCTGTAATAGCTCTATGCACAAAGTGACTGAAGTCACATGGGAGTAGGCTATACAACCCGAATAAGAGGTCTAAGACATTATCTTGGAGCAGACAATGCTTGGGATGTGTTCACAAGCTGAAGGAGAAATCCAGAATTGAGGAATGGATGGAGGTAAGGCTGGAGAGGGAATATGTGGGCAAAAGAAGGCTGGCTCTTCCTCAAGGAATCCCACTGGGTGGCATTCCTTATCATAGCAGAGCTGAGAATCCTACTTTGGACAGCACCCTAAGTAAGGAGACCTTGGCTTCTCAAAGAACCCCCTCACTCTTCTTTAGTTGGGCTCAAAATACTGATATGTAAACACCAAATTAATTGACTTATTTGTAATGAAAAATAACTCTTGGCCGGGCGCAGTGGCTCACACCTGTAATCCCAGCACTTTGGGAGGCCAAAGTGGGCGATTCACGAGGTCAGGAGTTCAACACCAGCTTGACCAACATGGTGAAACCCCGTCTCTGCTAAAAATACAAAAATTAGCCGGGCATGTTGGCAGGCACCTGTAATCCCAGCTACTCAGGAGGCTGAGTCAGGTAAATCGCTTGCACCCAGGAGGCGGAGGTTGCAGTCAGCCAAGATCGTGCCACTGCACTCCAGCCTGGGCAACAGAGCAAGAATCTGTCTTGAAGAAAAAAAAAAAAAAGCAAAGAACGAAAAATAACTCTCATGTGGGCTTGTATGCTTATGTAAATATGGACATCATAACCTTTTCCCATAGGTACAACTATACAAGCAGCCAATTAAAATTAGAAGCCTGTTTGGAGATAGCAGAATCTCCAGAGAACATTAGGATAACATAAGTTGATCCATTTGCTTTCACAATCAAATAGTTGTGTTTTGTCTTTTGTTTAATCAAAGGAAAAATTCAAATTTCATTTTTTTTAACTTTTATTTTAGGTTTGGGGGTACACATGAGGGTTTGTTATATAGGTAAACTTGTGTCACAAAGGTTTGTTGTACGTATTATTTCATCACCTAGGTATTAAGCCCTGTACCTATCTTTTCTGCTCCTCTCCCTCCTCCCACCTTCCCACGCTTCCACCTCAAGTAGACTCCAGTGTCTGTTGTTTCCTTCTTTGTGTTCTTAAGTTCTTATCATTTAGCTCCCACTTGTAAGTGAGAACATGTGGTATTTGATTTTCTGTTTCTGCATTGGTTTGCTAAGGATAATAGCTTCCAGCTCCATCCATGCTCCCACAAAAGCGCTCTGTTGCCAGGCTGCAGTGCAGTGGCACAGTCTCGGCTCACTGCAACCTCTGCCTCCCTGGTTGAAGTGATTCTCCTGTCTCAGCCTCCCGAGTAGCTGGAAATACAGGCGTGCGCCACCATGCCCAGCTAATTTTTGTATTTTTAGTAGAGATGGGGTTTCGCCATGTTGGCCAGGCTATCAATCTCTTGACCTCTTGATCTGCCCATCTTGGCCTCCCAAAGTGCTGGGATTACAGGTGTGAGCCACCATGCCCAGTCAGTATCATTCTTTTTTATGGCTGCATGGTATTCCATGGTCTACACATACCATGTTTGTTTTATCCAATCTATCATTTATGGGCATTTGGGTTGACTCCATATCTTTGGTATTGTGAATAGTGCAGCAACCAACATTGATGCAATCCCATTACTGAGTATATACCCAGAGGAATATAAAAATTTGTATTTCATAGGCAAAGGCTTCTTTTTTCCTATGAGAGTGTTTGGAGGGGCTTCAGTAACTACAACTTTTTTTCTATTTATTGTGAGTGCCGGGCAGTGCACTAATTATCTGGAACCACTATTTTCCCTTGTAAGACTACTCAGCTAATTTATGGCTGGTCCAAGATGTGAATCCAGATCTGTTTTCAAAACCTGTGTAACATCTATGCTTCAATAACCAATAAATTTTCCTTCTCATTGGCATATCCTCTACTGAGGCTAGCAGCCCAGATAGCAGAATTTGATGGTGGTTTGAAGTACAGATCTGTCACTTATTAACTGTGGAGCCTTGTAAAAGACCTTGAACTCTTTGAGCCCCAAGTTTCTAGCAGGTAAAAAAGAGAGGAGATATATATATATATCTCCATACACATATATAAACACACAAACATACATATGTATAGTGTGTATTACAGTACAATTTTTAACACAAAGTATCTATTTTTATTATTATAAATTACTTACAAATAGTTCATTTGCAGACTTAGTTATTTTGCATATATCTACTTTCATTCACTAAGTCCTGCTTTCTTTGTCTCTCAAAGTCATTGTCATCTCCTCTACTCTAAGTCACTGGAGAAAGCCTTTCTGAAAATTATCTCATGCTGACATCCTCTAATACAGTTAGTGGACTAGACTGCAGGTGATCTAATACATCTACCTGTTCAGAGTGCTCAGAGGGATGAACAATTTCTCACCAGGAAAAAGGTGAGTGATGTCTCCTGTCAGCTCCTCCTAGTGTGAGGATAAAAAGAATTTGTAATTTTTTAGTACACGTTGTTTTGAAGGGTCTCAAAATTTCTTAAATATAAAGTCACATCAATTCTCATAACCCCAACCTCAGACTGGTGCATATGATAAAATCTACAACGTAAGGTCAATAATAGTTCCTTGGAAAATCAGCCATGTTTATAGATGACTCTAATTGTCACTGTAAGGCAGTAAGGGTTGGTAGCAATTCGCAGAAATGGGGCTCAGTTCAGCAGACAAAACATTAAAATTTGAAAGCTAGTCAGGGTCCTATCATTTTGTGCAGTATTTCGAAGGCCAGTATTTCCTGGTTATTTAAATATAATCGGGCAACATACAAGGTGCTAGTCAGTAATGTCATATCTTTTCTTAGAGCAATAAAAACCATATTATCTCCCCTAGCTTAAATATAAAGCATTTTATACCGTCTTTAGATAAATTATTTTATTTTAAAGGAAGGGACTTTTATTTTCAAGTTTATTGCTATAGTGCCAAATTTATGATAGTTACCTTCAGCACAGGGCAATAAAGATGACTTGCACTTTCTGTATCCGTTTATGAGGTTTGAGATGTATTTTTTACGTATATTCATACTATATGTATCAGCTTTGATATTTTATATTCTAACTTATTATACTTATTTGCTCTTTAGTTATATGAAAAATGAGCCCAAAGATTTGGGGATGAATTCCTAATAAAAATATTAAATTTTTTGATGTCTATAAATTAACCCTTCTTGGTACACCTCTGAGACCTTTTGTCTCATACTCAGTAGGAAACATTTATACTTTCATTTATTTTTTCCTCCTCCACAAAAGTGCAGAAATTAATTATATTTTTGAATGCTTGCCTCCAAGGGAGGAAATTTTTCACTGTATGTATTTTATGACTGAGCAAAAACTTTTTAAGAGGAATATTATTTACTGTGATTCATCTGTGCCATGTGCATTGCTAAATACATATCAACTAGAAGAGAACCCCAAGGGTATAAAATAGGATTTTATCTCTCCATTATAAATTTGTAATCTTATGAGTATATTTGACTGTTTTCCCAATTTCTGTAATTTCCACATTTCACTTAATAAAAGCTTGAAATTTATTCTTATTTTTCATTTGGTATTTTTTAAACATCCAGATAAGTAATTATTGTTAAAAAGAAATAAAGGTACTTTTACTAAATTCTTCTCCATTTCAATAAGTTGCCATGCTATTTTTTGTCTAACGTGTAATGCTACTTTGGAAATGATGAAGTTGTTAAACTCGTAGGACCTTAATGATCATCATGTCCAATGACCACATCTCTTTATTTTATAAATGAGGAAAGACCTGAGGTCCTAAAAACTGGAGTTGACTAAGATCACACAGGTAGTCATTAAGTTTAATTATTATTATTATTAACTAGAGCTTAGAAGCAAGGACTTCTGCCTCCAATTAATTTGCTGCACTATTTAGGTTCTGCTCCACTCCCTAAACAAGCTTAGTGGTGCAAGAGTACTCTGAGGGTTATCTGTTTTTATTAGTTGCATTTAAAAAAATCTACTCATTTGGGCATTAAGTGCTTGGGAAAAAACTGCTTATTTGGGCATTAAATCCATTAAAGTCCATCTGTTCTTTGGATCATGAGTGAGCAGAAAAGGCCCGTCACCCTAGACAATGGTGCTTCATAAATTTTTTTTTTTTTAGACAGCAAGTATGTCAGTCGACAAATGCAGTATCGAGTCTAGATCTTCACCATGATATCTGGTGCTGAGTTTTGCATGGCTTTTGACATGTGAGCCACTTGAGGGCAGGGACTGTTTAATTCAGCTTTGTGTCAGACACTTGCTTTCTCTCAGAACATCTTGAAGTAGATTAATTACATAAAACAGAACAGAATCTATAGCTGAGGCTGGCCCTTAGCACTGCCATAAATATGAAGCAGAATAAAATATTTTCTATGGAAAATTACTTGAAAGCCAATTCTTCATTCTACAATTGAGAAGATAGCTCTCAAAGTCAAGATTTATCCCAAAATGACAATAGAACTAGGACTTGGAAAAAAGCCTACTGCGGCTATTGTACAACCACAGCATTTATTTAAACCCTGACCTTGCTTCTGTCTCATTCAGAGTCGCTATTTGCTGACAATCGTGCTATGAGATAATCTCCCTTGCAGATTTATGTTCTTCCTGGACCTTTTCTCAGAAAGACATATGCCTTGCTCGCAATTTTTTGCATTTCCAGGTACTTTGGCTGCTGCTGTGGTTTTATCTGAACTTCAGCTTTAGTGAATCATTAAAGCAGTTCTTTGATCTGCCCTACTTGCCTTGCCTGAAGTTGTCACAAAGAAAGTACTATTTCTTTTACTCTGGATCATTTTGAACTTTGCCCAGTCTTATGATTTACTTTTTTCCAGGTAAAACCAACACAATAAAAGTCCCATCTATAATAAAAAGGACATTTATTACCCATGTTTTATAATAAACTGATATCTACTTTCCATATATATGCACATTCTAAAATTATTTCCATATTTCATAAAAGCAAAATCTCATATATGAAGAGAAAAATACAGTTCTGTATTTGCTCCAAAAATAGACACAGGTAACAATTCTCAGCAGGGTTATTACAGTTGATGTCATAGAAATTCCTTCAAATCTTAGTTATTATAACTAATATTAATCATTTTAAACAAGAATTTTGAGTTATACACTTTATGAATGATTCCAGGATACTGAAGGTAGTTTTGTGTTCAATACTGAACAAATGTGAGAAAATCAACATTTTCCCTTTTCATTTTTGCTTCCAAAGAACAGTATTAAACAGTCTTCCTCAATGATATCAGCTCTGCATCCACTTTCTAAGTGGAGTCCAGTGTATTTGGGATCCCCTTACACTTACTGAGTGATTCTCTAAATTCTCAGTTCATTTGCAATGTTAATATGGGGAGATAAAATTCTGGCATAAGCCAGGATTCTCAGGCTATGCTGCAGTTGTAAACACCAGAATCTCAGTGACTTGACATAATCAAAATTTATTTATTGCTTAAGCTATGGTCACTGTGGGTGAGAGAGATTCTCTAAGGTATCTGCACCCCAAGCAAGGGCTCAATAATTCATGAGGGCTTTGATCTCCTGCAACCTCCATATTAACATCCAATTTCATCATTGCCATGGCAGAAGAAGAGACGAAAATGCTTCATGCTATAATGACCCATTCCACTTTCGCTCTCAATCTACTGGTCCATTTCATGTTATATCTCTGTCTAACAGCAAGGGAGCTGAGAGTGTGTAAGTCCCTTATACCTGGAAGGTAAGGAGAACTGAATATAGAGTAGCACAATAAACCCTGATTATACAATAAAGTGGTGGTTGAAAATAGCTAAGTGGAAATCATAAATCCATTTATGGTAGCATTTACTGTATCCTTAAATTGTGCTCTAAAATACACACAACCAATAACATCCGATATGACAATTTCCAACATGCCTTCGGGTTATATACAATCTTCCTCCTTTAAGTGGGAAATCATTATTATGAATTTCTAAGAAAAGAATGATGAGCATTGGGTAATATAGAGATCAATTAATAAAGACGCTGAAGTGTTAAACAGCTATAAGTCATGTTTCTGAGTTCAATGGTAAACAATTAAGCCTCTTTTGCATAATATTTTTAAATGTATTTGGCATACTTTTTATTTTACATCATAAGCTTTAGCATATAATCAAGTTGGCTAATATTTTGAGTGATTATTGGCAGCACATGTTTGTTAAGTCTGCTCAAATATATTAATAGTTTGGAATTCATTGTTAGGTCCACTGCTGAATATTATTTTTTGAGCCAAGAAGTCAAGTGGGTAAATTTTGCCACCACAGGGATTCATTTTGTGCAGAATTAGTGAGAGATAAAAATGTATGTTTTTAATATAACCCTTACTTGAGACTTATCAATCATACAGTGCTGGGTCTATGTGTTAGGATGATTGCATTAGCATTAACTTGAAAAAATGGGAACTATAGGACCAAAACATCCTTGACTTCCTCTCTAAAGTGCCTTTTTATATCTGTTTAGATGAGAGACTGAAACCAATAATACTAGAAATTTAAAGTATACAGAAACTTTCATTCTATTTTGTAAAAACCTGGGTCTCATGGTGGTTTATTTTTAAATAAGAATTTTAAATATAAACAAAAATGTCTATTTTTCAAGTTAGTATAATAGTAGATACTGTTTTTTTTTTCTTTTTTCTTTTTCTTTTTTTTCTTTTTTTTGAGATGGAGCCTCCCTCTGTCCCCCAGGCTGGAGTGCAGTGGCGTGATCTCGGCTCACTGCAAACTCCGCCTCTCAGGTTCACGCCATTCTCCTGCCTCAGCCTCCCGAGTAGCTGGGACCATAGGCGCCCGCCACCACGCCCGGCTAATTTTTTGTATTTTCAGTAGAGGCGGGGTTTCACCGTGTTAGCCAGGATGGTCTCGATCTCCTGACCTCGTGATCTGCCCACCTCGGCCTCCCAAACTGCTAGGATTACAGGCGTGAGCCACCGAGCCCGGCCTAGTAGATACTATTTTTCAAGTTACTATCACCTACTCTATTATATATCTGGAAATGTTATTAAATACATACAATAGACCAGTACAAATGGTGTTTTTTGTAAACAAAAATGATTATTTTGTAAAAGAAAAAGTAAGTGTTTAATTCAAATAGTGCTTGTAAAGGGTTAAAGTCATTTTATTGGTTTTTTATTGTTATTGTTTTGCACTAATAAATGGGAAAACTCTTCCAGATTTAGTTTAATTGACTAGAATATTTTGGCAGTAAAAATATAGGGTATACTTGCTATGCACTTTTTTTTATTATTAAAGCAACGTTTTTACAGAAAATTCCTATTCCCTAAACAATTTATTTTTTTCTGGCTTGCTGTTTTTGTGAGATTTCTTCTATAAAGAACATCAGCCTATATTACAATAATCATGAAGGTGAGTTTTGCTATGAGTCTGTTCCTATTTCCAATTCTACTGTAATATTGAGAAATATATCTATAAATTATAATAATTTTCCCTAATGTTCACCAGCCTTTTCTACTTCTATAGATGATATGTGTAGGTCCTGACCATTGCTCAAATATGCCACCACTACAGCCCAAGTTTAATAATGGGAAGGAAATGCAAGTTCTAAAAGCATGTTTCTTACCTATCTAATTGTAAACTATTATAAATGTAAACTATTATAATAGTCACACTGAGTCTCGAAGGATGGCATTGTCTTTGAAACACTAGCGACCTTGTCTTCATGTTTGCCAGTCCACAAACTAAAATATATAAACAGGGTTCCCAGACTTTGGAGTTTATTGACACCAAATTCACAAGAAGCTGATACATAAACCGAATATTTGTTCGTTTACAGTTATGTTGGGGGACATCTAGGCGATATTTCTAGCACTCTTTTCTAATTACCTGGATTATATTTAAGGATGTAGGGCTTTCCGTGGTGCTTATAATTTAAATGGGAAAGCAAAATGTACAAAATGACAACAAAACATAAAACAACCACAGGATATTTTAAATGTGAATGCTACAAAACCCCACAGCCATGTAGCGGTTTCTGTAGAACGGAATGAGGGCAAATTATTTGAAGGAGGTGTGTTTAATTTATTTTTTTTATCAATTTAAAATGTAGGATCATTATTTTTTTCCAGTTATAACCCACAGAAACAAAACTAAAACAAATCGGAGAAAATGAGTTGTTATTGTCTATACACATATAATTTCAAATTATTAAAGCATGCTATCATCCTCAAGACTACCACACTCTCCAACCTGCATCTCTATATCGCCCTCCTTCTGCTGAGGCCTAATATCATGCATTTGGGGGAAGAATCTGTTTTGTTTATTTTATTTATTTATTTATTTTTAAGTAGAAAGGAATTTATTGGCTCATACAGCTGTAAAGTCTACGGGTGGAGATGTTTGCATTTAAGCCTGACTAAATCCAGAAGTTTAAACAATAATATCAGCGTATCCATCCTGTGGTTCTATTTGTATTTGCATTTCTCCTCTTGATGGCCTCATTCTTTCATGCCTTAGACAAGATCTCAAAGAAGCTTACTCAGGTCTTGGTGCTTACAGCCTACAATCCACAAGGCAGCGATATTTTGTCTCTCCAGCATCTACATTTGAAATCTTGGTGGAAGCTGTAATTGTCCCATCTTAGTTTATGTGATTATCATTTGAACCAATTACTAAAGATAAAATATTGGAATACCATGATGGGATTAACTCCCAGTCCTATGCCCACTGCTGCCATTCAGAGGCTAGCCATAACCATGTGAGATGGGTGGTGTGGTGCTGGTAAAAGCCTGATAGAAATTGATGAACTGAGCAGAAAAAGATTCTAAATATCAACTATGGCTGGGTTCATAGATTTCTCTGCAATAGTATTAAATTGATATTTGGTTAGTTCAAGGAATATTTAAAGTTGGACACGAAGGAAAACTTTTATATTTGGGTTATGTGTCTTGGCCTATCCGCGGATCAGTCTTTCTGGTAGGAGAATAATTCACTCACTATAGGAGAATAATAAAATTAACCTTGTGGTTGGGGAATAGACTATTTTACCAAAATTACACTGAGTTATGGAGAAACAAGCTTTCCTGGAAAGACAAAAAGTATCTTACAGGCAGAGAGTTGCAGCAAACAGCTTTTGGCACGTAGAAGTAACTACTGAAGGGATGTCAGGAGGGCACTAATAACATTTGTACAGTTTACTCTTTTCATGGCCCACTGGTGCTTCACACTTTTTCCACTCTGACCTGTATCTGATTTTTCAAGAGACTGGCCTATAACAATTTCTAAATAAAATAAAAAAACAAAGGGCTTAAAACAACAGAGAATTTTCAATACCCTTGGCCAGAACGTCTTTTGCGTAAGGGTGCTTCTACCCAAGTTTAACACTGGCCACAAAAGCACCAAAATGGTCTTTTCAAAATCCTTGAGCTCAGTCACATTTTGTTATGTGCCTAGTGATAATCAGGGTCAATTAACCCTGCCAGCCCATTGACCTATCCCCTTGCCTGTTAGCTTGAAGAGCTAACCAGGTATAGTCATAGACTTACATTTACTGGAACACTGGTTGTGTCTGCTCCCTCATAGAGAAATCAGAAATTCTAGTCCATCTAAAACTTCAAGGATGAGAAGCAAACATTTCTAAATGGGTCACTGAGAATGGTGATAAAATATGTCATTCCCAGTTTTTACCCTTGGTTCCCTCACCCATGAATTCTAACTATCAGGATGAAAGCAACATTTATTAAAATCCCTATTCCACAGGGCATGATGACCAAGGTGGCACGTAAGTTATGCCTTTAAGGTCATTTCAATATTTCATCATGCTGGAAGTTTTTGGGTTCTGTGGTGTATGGTAGAACTATACACCACATGATTATTTAAATATTGTCTCACTTCCTTTGCTATAAAGTGGAAATGAAACATGACAATAATTCAGATATTTTTTGAGAACTCAGGCCAGAGTAACTTTGGCAATCTCCATGCATTCGGTCTCATAGATACGTGTTTCCAATGAGGAAAATCACTGGAAAGAATTATACCTTCCAAAGTGGAAATGGTAAAAATAATCAACTTGCCAGTGGTGGATCTCTTAGAGAACAGTACAGCATCCAGAGATGAACATCAGTTTATGCTGCTAACACTTTGAACATTCACTAGCTACTTCTGCGCTGGTTAAAGGGAGCCTGTGATATTGAATCATGCATAGCCTCCACTTTCTCACCATGGCTACTGTTTTAACAAGCCCAATAGTGAAAGCCCTTGCGTGATCAGAGCCAGAGACTGGCTAAAATCCACTGGCCCAGCAATTTTGTTCAAATAGTCATTCAATGCCTTCTCTGTACTGGGTATTTTTTGGTGGGCATTGCCATGAGAAGTAAAGATTTACACACTGTTTGTCCATTCCTATAGGTCCAATCACATGCTTCTTTCCTGGACCTCTTTGTCTGTCATTTTCTATTCATATTACTTCTAAGACAATAAATAATTAGCAAAGACAGTGGACGGAAGTTTGTCTCTCTCTTGACCTGGGCCATTTCTACCACTCCATCACGTTGATGAATAGGTGTACTGCTCAAGCCTCTGCCACTGAGATACTTCTCACTGCCCGTCATTGGACGAGAACTGGTCCCGGGACCCCAGCTGCCTGGGGCTTCTGGCTTGTCCTGTTTGCAGTGTTTCCATTGGTAAGAATAAAATCATTCAGCTGTAGAATCACAAGTGTACTCAGTAAGCAGTCTAGGCATGTAGACATAATTGCTAGGGGATTATTGGCAGAGCACTAATAGTCTCTGCTTAAGCAGGCAAAATCTTTAAATCTGCTTCCTACATGTCTCCAATTTATCTCCTGTGTAAGTTAATTTTATGTGTCAAATGGACTGGGTGACAGAGTGCCCAGATACTAGGTTAACATTATTCTGGGTTGTCTGTGAGGGTGTTTCTGGATGAGAATAACATTTGAATCATTAGACTGAGTAAAGCAGATTGTCCTCCACAGTGTGGATGGGCTTCATCCAATCCACTGGAGGCCTGAATAGAAGAAAAATTAAAAGAAGAGGGACTTCACTCTCCCTGCTTATTTTCAAGTTAGGACATCAGTCTTCTGCACCCGAAGTGGCATTTGCATCATTGGTTCTTCTGATTCTCAGGCCTTTGAACTGGTATTAGAACAACACCCCTGGCTCTTCTAGTTCTCCAGCTTGCAGACGACAGATTGTGGGATTTTGCCTCTATAATTACATGAGAAAACTCCCTAAAATCAGTCTCTCTCTCTCTCTCTCTCTCTGCATGTGTGCCTGTATGTGTGTGTGTGTGTGTACGTGTGTGTGTATTTGCAATTTTTTTCTCCTATTGGTCTGTTTCTCTATATAACCCTAACTAATACATTTGCTAAATGTCCCTTACTTTCAGAAAAGCTGTGCATTTGATGGGAAACACCTGTCTCTCACTCTCATCCCCCCACTTACCCCTAATTCCTATCTTCATAATCTATTTGATTTGATGATTGCCTCACTGAAGTTAATTGTCCTTCTTTACAAACCATTAATGCTTGGTTTCCTTTCTCTAATGGGACTTAACAGATCTGATATGGTGATAAGTATTTTTCAACTATGTTATAACAATCACTACATACATGCATTTATTGCAAATACACTATATTCTTCTTAAACACAAGAATTGTTTTTTACTCATCTCTGTGTCTCACATACCTAAATGAGTACCTAGTGCAAAGTTAGCATTACTTTAATAAAAATTTGCTGAGTTATTTTGAATGGAATAATCTGTCATTATTACCTTCCTTAAGGCAACAAAGGCAAAATCAAGCACAGAGTAGTTAATGAAAATTATCTGTTGCATTGAGTATATTTAAAAATCCTGAGCTTTATATTTTTTTCCTCTCAGACTTTGAGTCAACTTTGGTTCTCTTTTAATTTCTCATAGCCACATAAAACAAGTCCAAAAAAATTGTTTATTTTGAAGTTCTACCACTGGTCAATGAAAGTCAATGTAAGAAATATTAAAGTGGGTGGAAAGCTTCATGTGCTATTGATTGTTGCGCAGTTGGATAAACACCGTGATACAGAATGTTTAATGACATAGCAAAAAGATATATAATGGAGCAGAATATCCAGATAGATTCTGTTTTGAAGTTATGATTATCTGATACCTTCATGACCCTTAAGTCCAGTGTTAACGGTACATTTTTATATAGGGTTAAAACCATTTTTTCAAACAATATTGGGAAGTTGGACTCCACATCCTTAAGCACATGATCCTTCTACATCAAATGATTCTCCTTTTACCCTACCCCAGACTCTCAGGTAGGTAGAGAATATTGATCTCTTTGGTATGTTTTGTGGAAGCCAAGCCCCAAGACAGACAAGCAGCTCTCAAACCACAGCAGCAACATAATCAGGATCCTTCCTTACGATTAGATCAAAAGACAAGTACCTACAATATTAACCCTGAAAATAGTTAGGCATTTAAAATAATATAAAATACCAAATTTCATATGCAAAATTATCAAACAGCTGTAAGATATGAGGCATTGTGGTAAAAATTGCATAGCAGACACCATGTCTTAATAATATTGCCCCTAATTATTTGCCTTAGACCTGTTGAGGCACCTCCTAACACTCTGCCAACACCTGCTCTACCATGTGCCTTGCAGTTTTGTATTTCATTTTTACTTCTCAATTTTTCTTATCCCTATGTTACTACTTTTACTGTACTTTCTTCTTATCCATACTTACCATTTATATATTCACTTACAATTATCCTCTCTGATGATGATCCCTTTTTATCATATCTTAAGGAAAAGTCTGGATTTATTTAGGCCCCAAAGCTACCCTCATAACTGGAATGTTATCTTGTATGGTCTTGAAAGCAATTCTGTGGATATGGCAGATCCATTGTGCTTCTTCTTCTTCATATTTGGAAATAGAAGCTCAAAATTAAGTAATTTAGCTAATGTTAAAAATATTTTAATAACACAGGATAAGGAATCAGATCTTTCCATTTTCAGCCATACTTATGATTGATTTCTGAGTCTCCAGAATCTTGCTTAATGTTTGGCATATGAATGTACAGTAAAGTATATGTTTTGTTAACAATATATAAAAAACAAGTAAAAATGGAATAAACCTCAGAACTTTTGCTCAACTGTTTATCTATGTTTTATTTCTCTTTTATTTTGTAAATGTCACTGTTCAACATAAAATGTAACTTACTCTTCTTTGTGTCAAGGAAAATATAGCAAAGTGGTTTAGATCAGTTGTATTCAAAGTGAGGTGCTTGCTTACCAGGAGATCTTTAAGACATACTATTATAGTGCAGGACAAATATATTAGAAGTTTAGACATACTTTTAAAAAATGTTTTATTATATTTTTGGTTTATTGTTTTTTTAAAAAATCTTAAATTTTTATTTTTATTTCAATAGCTTTAGGGGTAAAAGTGGTTTTTAACCATAATTTTTATCAGTAAAATAACATAAATTGTTTAAAAAGTCAAATGACACCAAAAGAGCTTTAATGAAAATGTCAAGAATCCTCACCTCCTCTCCATGATCTTGTTCTGCTGGATCCAAAGCAAATATTCTTGATTCTTCTAGGTGTTTATCTTGGCATTCAACTCCAGATTGCGATTTGTCCTTGCTTTATAACTCATCCTTGCAATTTTATACTTTGCAATTTAAATTTTACTTAAAATGGTGGTATGGTAAGGCAAATGTATCTCATTTATAAATATACTCATATTGAAGGCCCCTACAACAAAATCCACTTTGACAGGAGTTTCAGAATTAAAAACAAAAAATCAAGTCCTACTGTGATCTAGATTAGTAACATGAGCGTCTTCTAATCACAGCTATTAGCCAGATGTTTATCCAGGTTCCTTCCAGGAGCAGGAAGAATGTTTACTTTTTTGAAATGAGCTACATGTAATAACCTCATTTCTTGACAAGGATACCCTACAGGATCTTAGAAGACTGAGTAAGTCTCTTGGTGCTTAGAGTCTTTCACAACTTATTTGGTGAACATCTTTAATAGGACAGAAACAACATAAACGTAAAGTCGACACGAGAGTTTTAAATCAAATGTCTAGCAAATATACTTGTCTCTAAGCCAAATGAGCATTGATACTAATTCTCACCCAAAGGCTTTCTTTTTTCCTTAATCTACTCTTCATAAACTCTAGGCAGTGTGAGTTAGTGTTATGAATGAGACTTGCAGAAACCATGAAGCCACAGGGGAGAAGGCAATTAGTAATAGCGTAAATGTTTATAAATTTATTTCTTTTACATGGAATGCCTGCAGGCTTGTTTCTTTCTCCAGCCTGTTGAACTAGAATCAATTTATCATGTAAGGTTTCTAGTATACAATTTTATTTTGAAATGTTTTCACCAAAGAGAATGTCTTCTTTTCTAAAGGCATTTTATCTCTCTCTTATCTAATTGTTAAAGAATACTAATGTTCAATAATATCTTGTTTCCAAAAATCCGGTGATAGTTGTTCTTACAAAAATTCACTTTTAAAAATGTTAATCTCAAATTTATTTATAGATCCAAAGCAATCCCAATCAAAATAGCAGCAGATTATTTTGTGGATATTAGTAAAGTGTTTTGAAGTTTATATGGAAAGTAAAGAACCCAGAAAAGTCAACTCAGTATATAAAGATGCCAAATAAACATATGAAAAATGTATAACTTTGTATGTTATCTTAGTCATTTGGGGCTTCTACAATATAATATCATAGACTAGTTGGGTTAAATAACAAGCACTTAAAGTTCAAGATCAAGGTGGTCACAGATACAGTGCATGGTGAGGGCATTTTTATTCCTTTGCAGATGAAGGCCTTCTCATTGTATCCTTACATATTTGAGAAAAATCATTATTCTTATATCTCCTCTTATAATAACTCTAATTCTATTCATTAAAACTCCACCTTCATGATCTAATTACCTCTCCAAAGCCTTACCTTCTGATACTATCTTATTAGAGGTTAAGATTTCAACATATAAAACTTCAGGGGAACACAAACATTCAGTCCATAACTTAGATAATTAGGGAATTTCAAATTAAAACAATAATAAGATACCACTACACATCTATTAGAATGGCCAAAACCCCAGATACCGACAACAAATGCTGAAAAGGATGTGGAGCAACGGGAATTCCCATTCATTGCTGATCCAAATGCAAAATGAGACAAATGAGACAGCCTTTTGGGAGACAGTTTGACAGTTTCTTACAAAATTAAACATACTCTTACCATATGACCCAGCAATTGCATTCTTCAGTTTTTACTCTAATAAGTTGAAAACAGGTCCACACAAAAAGATGTCCACAGATGTTTATTGCAGCTTTATTTATAATTGCTAAAACTTAGAAGTAACCAAGATGTCTTTCAGTAGGTAAATGAGTAAGTAATCTGTGGTACATCCAAACAATTGTATTATTTGGATGAGTAGAAATGAGCTATCAAGCCAAGAAACGACATGGAGGAAACTTAAATTCATATCACTAAAGGAAAAATCCACCTGAAAAGGCTACATGTCATGCCAACTATATGACATTCTGCAAGAGGGAAATCTATAGAGACAATTAAAAGATCAGTAGTTACCATGGGTTAGGGAGGAGACAGTATTTTTAGGGAAGTGAAACATAATATTACAATGATGGATACATGCCATTATACATTTGTCCAAACCCATATTTTGTATAACATCAAGACTGAGAGCTAATATAATCTATGGGTATTGGTTGATAATGTTTTGTCAATATAGTTTCATTGATTTTAACAAACACACACTGTCGTGCAGGATAGTGGGGAAGGCTGTACATGTTCCAGAAGGGGAGACGCAGACGGAACTCTGCCTTCTGCTCAGTTATACTATGAATCTAAAAGTGCTCTCAAAAATAGTTTATCAATTAGAAAAACCTAAACTACAACAAATCCAATTATTTTGAAATAGTTTGGGTAGGGAAGTAAAATATGGTGAAAGGATACTGTTCAGAGTCAACAATAGGCATCATGCATGGCCTCTGCCAGTAACGTTCTCTGATAAAGAATTAAAGAGGCAGCTTCTATTATATTTCTTTCTTTATCCATGTTATACATCAAAATTTGACCCCATGTTTGAGGATAATTATAAAGGTCAAGGTAAATGCTATGTGTAATAAGAATTATCCATGGGGAAGATAATGGCTTTTAGTAAACAAAGTGCAGAAACATTTTGAAACAATTGGCCCCATGGATGACTCTCAGTAGAAGCTGGATTTTGCACAGGTATCTAACATTATTTCCATTAGGTCAGTTAATGAACGTCTCAGTTATTGCAGTTTTCACAGACACAAAATGATGATATTTGGCTAGATGATATTAAGATAACTTCTAGCTCTATGATTGATCTTGTGACTTTCCAGAGCTTCAGCGCTTCATTAAAGTCAACTGTTTTGTTTTTGTTAAAATTCAGGAATGTAGCCAGAGTAACCTTTTGTCTCACATAGAAGAGTCACCGGCCTCTTCTAGTGTTTTGCCCATCATCTGGTCTTAAATACAGCATCACTGTCAAGGTGTGGGATCAGCATGTGGCAATAAAACTTTTGACGGAGTGGAAACAGATGTCTAGCAGAAGCCTTGGGCAAATAACCTGAAATTTGTCCACCAGCTGCTTAAAAATATTTATTATAACCCAAAAGTTTGTAACTGTAAACCAAGAGTAAAACATTCACCAAGAAAATAAAACATATTTTATTTTGTTTTTCTTTCGTAGATGTAATTTGTTCTTTATGTATTTATCAAAAGTGATGCTCCCTGAGAGTGAATGGAGCAGAATACTGAAAGAAAAGAAATGGATTTTCTACTGCCACCTCTGACTGACTCCCAAACCTATTTACTGCCTTTGGGTATCACGTTTGTCACATGCTCATACATTCCAGAGAAATCTTATTAGGGTCTCCCATAGAGCAGATAGAAATATGAATCATGACACACAGACACAGGGGGGAGCCTGCTGGGTATTGGGGTGTGGGGAGGAAGACCATTAGGAAAAAATAGCTAATGCATGCTGGGCTTAATACTTAGGTGATGGGTTGATAGGTGCAGTAAACCACCATAACACACATTTACCTATTAACAAAACTGCGCATCCTACACATGTACCCTGAAAAAAAATAAAAATTTTAAAAATATATATGAATCAGATGTAGTTTATTCCTCCAAGAGCTTCAGTAGCTTGAAGATGATGGACAGACAAGAGCACATGATGAAAGGTGTAGTGTGTGCATTTACAAGGCAGGTAAGAAGTGTTAGGGCAGAGAGGTGGAGCATCCAGTTCTCTCTGAGTGACTGAGTCTAGATTCAAAGAGGAGTGGATATTGGCACTGGGCTCTAAAGAATGAAAACAAGTTGCCTAGTCAGAAAAGTAAGTGGGTTTCTAGATGACATGAGGGAATTGGGACATTAGAACACCTGCTATGTGCCAGGTACTTCTCGCAAATTATTTCTAACCTTATTAAGATTATGATAACTATTTCCATTTTATTCACCAAAGTTCTGAGTTTCAGCCAAAGTCATTCAGCAAAGTTAGCTGAGATTATATTTGAACCAAGGTACATCTGACTGGCTCTAAGCCTACATATTTTAAAACACCACACTGCCTCTGTCTGTAAAAGTGTCACGTTTCCTTCCTGCTGAAGACTCTAACCTTATACTTTTCCAATATGCAAAAATGTCACAAATGTGACAATGGACAGGCATGGATCACTCCAGATTATTCTTGAATGGAATGATTTTTATATCTCACAACCCTTGGTTTATGCTGCCTCTGTGGGATTTAAAGCACCATACTGGGAGCCTGGAGGTTTAGGCCATTGATGGCATCTTAAATGTAATAGGTTATGTGAGGAGCCTGTTCACTGAACGTTTTTATGGTTATATGTGTATGCATTATGTATCTAGTTAATTTAGTATGCATCTAGGATTCAGTGGGAGGAGCATTAAAACTGTTCTATCTTCCATGAACTTATCAATAAAACTGAGCCATTTTATATGTAACTAACCTGCACAATGTGCACATGTACCCTAAAACTTAAAGTATAATTTAAAAAAAAATAAAAAAATAAAAATAAATAAATAAATAAATAAATAAAATTGGAAAGATCCCAAACTTGTAAGTAAAAAAAAAAAAAAAAAAACTGAGCCATTTTATGTTACTCAGGTAGCTAATGAATAAATGTTTGAGATGTATATGACTAGCTTCATCTCCTGTCCACTCAAGCTAATTGCTTTCTATTTGGGCAGTAATTATAGTATTCTGCAAACAGTGTGCCTTCTGGATTTAGAAATACCTGGGTTTTAATCCCAGTTCTGTTATTTACACAATGTGTTATCTAAAACAACTAAATCAGCCTCCAAAAGCCTGATCTGTAAGTTGGGAACAATAATTATTTCATTGGGCTTTAGTGAGAATTAAGTGAAAACATATCTAGAGTGTACGGCACATATTAGGGCTTAAAATTTGAATTTGCTTCACTGCTAAAAAGCTACTACTGCCTATTATTATTATGTGAATATCTAAAATTAATTAAAATCTGGTCACTTTCTGTTAACAAAAGTCCAATTATTAACTAAATATTTACTAAATGGTCACTGCTGTGTTAAAATTCAAATCATTATGTCATAAAAGTAGCATTTTCTCTCACTCAAAGGAACCTGAAGTCTACAGAAATAAAGATCCTCATGTTAAACACCATACAAAACAATTAAATAACAAGGGGGAAAAATAAAAGCTCACAGTGCTCTCTTGAATATGATCTAATTTCATGAGGGTTGAGATGTCTACCTCTTTTGTTCACTGATGTCTTCCAAGCACAAGGAATAATATCTAGCACATGATAGGTATTCAGGAAGTGTGTGTGAATAAATAAATTAATCAAGTGTCATGCACCTGCTGGATTGCAGGGTAAACTATAATGAGTCAGGCAAAAAAATAAAAAGGAGCCCTAAGGATAACCCTTCTGAAAGAGCTTCATGGACAGGGAGGAGTTGAACCGGGAAGGAATTAACAGGGAAAGAGAGAAAAGAAGGCATTCCAGGCCAGGCCCAGGCAACTCTAGGCTTGCTTTCTCAAATTGTCTCAGGAGTATTTTATGTAACAAAAGGGGTTCACATCCATATTTTTTAAGTTAAATGCAAGAGGAAAAAGAGCGATTAAAAGGAAGGAGTAAAGTATATTATAAGAGTTAATGATAAGTATTTCCTTTTCTGACTCGTTTATTCCGATGATAACAAGGTACTGTGAAGCCACTGGAATTTGGTAAAATGCCTATTGGACTTGGAATCAGTTACAGTCAAAATGTCAACCCTTAGTATCTGTGTGATCTTGGACAAGTTTACTTTCTATGAATCACTTTTAGCTTCATCTGGAAAATGGGTCATTTCACATATTTTAAAAAAACTTTTAGGAAAATTGAATTAAAAAGTGCTTGCTAAGTGCCTAGAAAAGAACATGGTTCATAGTGCACAATCAATATATGATCTCTTTGTTTCTCCTTACAGAGACATTCTAATGATTTAATGAGATATCCTCTTCATACAACTTTTTCAGCATACTGGAAGCAGCCCATAACACCACAAATACATTTACTATTAACTTGATACTATTTGAAGTAACAATAAAACTTTTTAAAACACTTAGGAATAATATACTCTAAATCATGTTTTATTTATTTTTAAAACTCAAAAATCCTTTTATTCTTACAGTAATGTGTTCACTCAATATTTTAAGCATCTACAATGAGCTAAATAATTTCTATGATGCCCAGACTAGGATATAAAGATGAAGTAGTTAACAATATAATTCAGGAATGAAGCCCCAAATAAGCAACTATTAGCTACAATATAATGTTACCTGCTCTTATGTTTTCATTTATATGGGAATAAGAATAGAGAGTAACTCGGGAATTCATAGGGTTTTAACATTGAAGCTAAGTCATGAAGACTGGTTTCATGGGTGAGCGACCTCTGCAGTCACACAGCATGCTGCATTCAGAAGGACCCCATTCTTGCTTTAATGTTCTGTTGGCAGCATCTCAAAATTCTTAACAATTTTATCTTTTAACTTGTGTTTTGTAAGTGAAATCTGATGGGACAATGAAGAATGTATATGACTAAAGTGTCTTCATAGAGCATTGGCCCCATGAACACAGAATTCAATGGACCCACAGTTTGTGGGAGTTCAACAACAATCAAAAGGAGTAAAAGTTAAACATATTCCATCAAAGGGGGCTCTGAAGCCCCCAGAGGCCACAATTTACTAGGAACCAGAACTTGCTTCAAACTTCAGGCAATGGCAGGATTCAACCAAGGATCCATATCAAACACTTTATTCAGCATATTACTTATCTATATCAGAAAATTATTAATGCTGAAAATAAAAGTAAGGTAAAAAAGGAAAAGATAGAGCAACTGATAGTTTATTTTCCTTTTTGCCTGTCTTTCTTGACTTATCAGTAAGCTGAAGTTAGAGAGTGTTGGTAGAATACGTGCCTATGAAGAAATGAAATAAGAACATACGAGTAGTTTTCTGCTGTAGTATTTTCACTGTTCTTTCAAGAGAAATGTATGAGCTACCAAATCCAAATTGTGTCATTTCAATGGTTAAGAATTAGATGTTTTTAAATCTGGTATTTTAAAACCAGCTTATTTGGTTTTTAAAATGGCATTGAATAATATAGGTGAGCGTTAAAATTTATGCTAATAATTTAAAAATTTTTATTACTTAGAAAAACATAAGTGGCAAATTAAACAAAGACATGTCAAGGCAAGAGAGAGACTATAGAAGATGGCAAAAAACTTTATATTTTAATGCCTTATATCTACACTGTTTTCCCATAATCTTTGAATAAAAGGCCTCACATTTTTATCTTTCATTGAGCTCATAATTTATGTAAACAACCCTGATAAGGGAATATATTGACTACAATGTTCATAGTATAAGATTATGCATTAGTCTGTTCTTGCATTGCTATAAAGAAACACCTGAGACGGGGTAATTTATAAAGAAAAGAGATTTAATTGACTCATGGTTCCACAGCCTGTACAGAGTGTATGATGCTGGCGTCTGCTCGACTTCTGGGGAGGCCTCAGGAAACTTACAATCAGGGCAGAAGGCAAAGGGGGAGCCAGCACGTCACATGGCCAGAGCAGGGGCAAGAAAGAGGGAGGGGGTGGTGCTACACACTTTTAAACCACCAGGTCGCGCTAGAACGCACTCACTATTGCGAGGAAAATACCAAGAGGATGGCACTAAACCATTTGTGATAAACCGTCCGATGATCCTATCGCCTCCCACCAGGCCCCACCTCCAACATTGGGGATTGGAATTCAACATGAGATTTAGATGGGGACACAGGTCCAAACCATGTCAGGTTATAAAGAGAAGTGGGGGGCCAGACATGGTGGCTCTTGCCTGTAATCTTAGCACTTGAGGTCAAGAGTTTGAGTCCAGCCTGGCCAGCATGGTGAAACTCCGTCTCCACTATAAATACAGACATTAGCTGGACGTGGTGGTGCGTGCCTATAATTCCAGCTACTGAGGAGGCTGAGGTAGGAGAATTCTTTGAACCTGTGAGGCAGAGGTTGCGGCGAGCCGTGGGCCAATCCACTCCAGCCTGGGCGACAGAGTGAGACTCTGTCTCACAAAAAAGCAAAAAACAAAAATAAAAAACACAACAACAAAAAGAGAGAGGGACAGAAGTGGGACATGGCATATTTAAAAGGCATGCTTTCAGGAAGAAGCCAACTGGGTGAACAAGGGATGGCTGAAATTAGCCTAAAATTTACCTCACAGACACCATTTTTGCTAGAATTTTTTCAGCTAAGAATTACACTTCAATGTCAGATGTCAGCAAAAACGTATGATCCTCTACCTGAGAAAGATCTCTCAAGACTATGTTGTTGCTTTTGGGGGAAAGGACAAAGAATGTGGCCATATCATGGAATTCCCTATGCCATCTCTGTGGTATAAATGTTAAAAAAAAAAAAAAAAAAAAAAAAAAAAAAGAATTTCCTGGCTCACAGGCTGATTCATGAAGATTGAGAAAGTGAGGAAGTGCATGACAAAAGAGAGAAGTGAGAAATGAGGGGCACAAGGACAGTGTGACTGCATGTATTGTCGCTATGCTTCTAACTCCTTTTCCTGAATCAAACTAGTGAAGCTGAATGTCTCTAGCAGAGAAGTTGTCTTTAGTTATCTACACAATGGTGCATACTGAAATGGACAATCCTGTGTTTAGAAATTAGTCAACAGCCATGCAAATTAATGATTATTTACCCTGGAGGAGTATGAATCAAATCATTTTTAATTAAATAAAACTAACGATGGCAAGGCAAAAAATCATTATTATTTTATGATAAATTATACTGGGGTGTAATATATTGAGACTTTATCAATTTAGAAGTGCCATTGTTTTCAGATCCTTCTAAGAAAAGGTAATCTATTTGGTAAAAATGTTGATGACTAAATTAAAAATATCCTTTGAGTTTAGCAGAAGACTTTCACCCAGCTGTGTGGTGGTAAGGAATTTGTAAAGTATTTTCTTATACAATGGATCTCACCATAGCACCTTTTCATAGATGTTAATACTTTACACTAATATATTTTCAGTGATTGATTGGGTAATTTTGCTTGAAAAATGTACATAATGGAAAAAAGCCTAGTAATTTTTCAGAAATTACATGCTAAACACTGTAGTAGGTTGTCAAACATATATTATCTTATTTAGTGCTCATAAAAACAAATTAAATTTGAAGGCACTACTATTATATTCATTTATGGAAGACAGAATGAAGGTAAGAAAGATTGCTCAAACTGGTCTTTTGTATGGCAGAGAGGATTTAGCAGTACATTGTCAACTCCCCCACTGGAGTCCCTGGCTTCCTGATCTGCTCACAGTTATTATAATTTCCATTTCAGTTTGAAATACCTGTGAATATATTGTTTATTAGTATGAATACTGCTTATTGGGTATGAGAATTATAAAGTATAGGCTCATTTCAGAATTATTTCATAGTTCACTTCCATGAATAACCAAGATTTTGAAATAATAAAAAAAAAAACCCACTAACAATTAAAGCACATGTTGATGGGAGGATAGGGAGGGTTATGAGAGAGTTCCAGAAAAGAAATTCACCTAAAGTAAAAAATTTACTACAACAGCAGCAAAATATTTTAAGAGAGGGAGCCCTGAGGTCAAGGGCTATTGGAAATCCCTGCAAAAACTAGACAATGTAAGAGAGTCCCCATTCCAGGTGAGAAGTTGCAGTTTACTAGTTATCAGCTCAAGTGTCTGAGATGCTCCCTGATATCAGGTTTTCCACAAACAGAAGGGCCTTGCTCATGGTGGACCACTGTGAAAATTGGAGAAGAGAGGACCCAGTGTATCCAACTCATGTGCTCAAGCCATGTGGACTTGCCACAGCATCACCTTGGGAATACTTGCAGTTTAGGAATCAAAAGAAACAATCTTAACCCCCTTTCTTAACTTTTAATTTTATTGTGGATTTTTTTTTTTTTTTGTAAAAGGGAGTTTTTAAAAATATATTTAAGCCATGTTTCTAAGCTTCTGGACTTTGTTTCCTGTTTTAAAAAATTATTTTGCCCCTTTAAAAACTATCAAAAATGTAAATTACTCTTGTTTTTGTCTAGTAGTTTTTGGCCTCTTGTTTTGCCAGTATTTTTTCATCTGGAGTCTATTTTTATCTTTGAACAAAAATAGAGATTCAGTATTATTTTTCCTCTGAAATGGCTAATTGTCACGAAATGATTTATTGAATAATCTGTCTTTTCCCCATAGATGTTAAGTGCCAGTTTTATCATATGCTCAATCTCTATATGATTCTATTTCTGTATTATCTATTCTGTTTCATTGGGTATTAATCTATTACTGGTTGATAGCCTGCTGCTTTTATTATTATAGCTTTATTATTTATTTAAATATCTGGGAGAGCTAGTCTCTTATATTTAGCCAAAAATATTCTGAAAAAGAAGACTTTTTCCAAGATTGTGTTTTGCATTTGAACTCCACAACGACTTTCTCTGATTCTTAAAAATCCTGACATATTTTATTAAATGGTGCTGTCCATTATATTAAAGCTTAAGAACCTGTTCAGCTTGTTTCTGTTTATTTGTATCCTTCCTGTGGATAAATCATATCATATCTTTGTTATAAAGTTGTATTATGCTCTTTTAAAATATACATTAACCTCCCCCATTCTCAGTGTAATAAACACAATTTATTTTACTTAGTATTAAATATATGTGGCTGGCTGAGGAGATCAGTTATCTATCTTTCCCATTCCTGGGCAGTAAATAAGGAAGAAAAATGGGGTTTTGTTTGATACGTAGCAAGTTATTGGTTTGTAACATGAGAATGACGGCTGGTATAAAGATAAGCTTTTAAGTGAATGCATGTGTAACATATATGCATGTTTAAGGGGATTTGAAATCTATGGTAGCCACTCATCGAGTCTGAGCCCATCTACCCTTGATACTTGGCTTAGTCAGGAGTAAATAAATCGTTGTGATTTTGACTTTATCAAGACTCAAAATTTAGCCTGGCATGATGGCACACAACCATAATACTAGGACTTGGGAGGTTGAGGTGGGAGGATCGCTTGAGCCCAGGAATTCAAGGTCACAGTGAGCTATGATCACACCACTGCCCTCCAGCCTGGACAAGAGAGTAAGACCCCATCTCTTAAGAAAAATAATAAACTAACTAAATAAAAATGTGTAAGACTCATAAAACCTAGGGGTAATATAAGAGTAAAAAATTAAAAATGAGTAACTCAGATTATTGTACCTAAGTACTTGTACTGAAAAAGAGATAACGTACTATTTAAATATATGTATATATATATATATACATATACATACCTACACACATTACTATATTACAAATGTAACAATATTTTTTGTCATGTGAAACAATGCTGTGGACTCCATTTGGGGCACCTGTTCAGGTTACAACCTTTCCTCTTTTAATTCTCACCATACCCACAGGGAAAATGCAGTTGATAGAACCGTGGTGGAAATCTGACCTAAACTGGGCCAGTAAGAATACCTTCCTAGGACTTCTAAACTTAAGAGTAGAAAGAAAGAAATTTTCTCTGAGTTATTTTATACATAAAACATGAGCTCATAAGCTCAGGAGCCTCTTTCTACCTGCCACATGAAACACAGAAACAGGTCATGATGGTAGTCTCATAAAGATAAATTGAGGTGGAACAGAAGGAGCCAGGAAGCAATGAGGAGAATCCAGGTGGCTTCATAAGTCTCTTAAGTGTAGCTGCCTGATCTTGAGCTCTATGAGACATAGCTGAGTTTTTTTTCACTAAGCCCTTCTCTCTCCTTCTATTTGGCTTAAATTAGCTATGATTTGGGATTCAGAGAGTCTTTGAGACACCTAGGAAGTAGTTCAATTAATAGTCCTTCAGATTTGGATGCAAATCTCAAGCCTGTGATTTGGACAAATTGCCTAACTTCTGTAATATTTTTTGTGGGTCTTCAACAGTAAAACTAGGATTAAACCCTGCCTCAAAACTGATAAAAAGGACTACAGTGTGTCTTGTGTGCTGAGGTAGGCTCCTACAAACCTTCAGGAGCCAGCTACTAACTTATCAAACATTTCACCAGCTTGTTGTTAATCCTGTCAGTAGCTTGAAATTGGCTGTGGTGGGAGTGTTTACAACCACACAAATTGGCTAAAATACATTTTTTTTTTTTGTTTTTAAAGGCTGTTCACCAGCACAGCACTAATTATAATAATAGATGTAAAGGGCTTACCCACTACCTGATCCATCATAAACACTCAGTAAAGTGATATTATTATTAAAAAATTATTGTGTAGATTCTGAATCAATGAACCTATGCAATCTAATTGTATTATGAGAATATACACCAAGTGTCATTAGCAAATAGAGAAACTATGTTCATCATAGTTTATTCAAACTGCAAAGAAGGGTGTTAGTGTGTCTTCCAAGCAGCAGACAACAAGAAGGAATTAAAAATGCAAGGACCATATTAGGAAAATTGTCTGGATGACAAAATTGTCAGGAATTCAGGAAGACTGGGTGAGCTATCAGACCAGGGTGCAAAAAGAACTGCATCTCCATGATTGAAGGAGAAAGAGAGAAAGCCTGGGCAGGTGTTTTCAAGATCTTCCCAGCCTGCCAGATCTTCCAAGAAAGGTTTGACAAAGCCAATGGTTGGCACTCAAAGGGCCCCTGCTTTCCCCAGAGTGAGTCTGCCTTAGTATTCTTGCAGCAGTAGGCACTGGCCAGAAGCAGCCCAGGCACGGTCTTCAATTCAAGGCAGGACAAATTGAATTTTGGAATGCAGCAGTCGTGGGCTATTGCTGCTGGCTGATACCTCCTGCCCTGGGACATCAGCCAGGCACATTCTCACAGCTGCTGCAAGGAGTAGCAATTTTCAGGTATGTTAGCTTTGCAGATCCTGCAGTTGTTCTCCACTTTAGTGTGCTTAAAAAATGACAGATTATTGGGTCCCTGTCCATTAATTGGTACTTGAAACATGGACCTCAGGTATTTCTGATACCATAAAATAGTGAAAACAAAATCAAAAACATCAAACCCCACATTTTCAATTTTTCTTAAATATACAAGGTTATTGTAATCACCTTCTCTCCTTAGGGGATCATAACGTTTATGCCTGTTAAATAATAAGACTGATGGCTAAGAGCCATACAGAAAGACACAAACAAAAATAAAAACCTGGCTCATTATTTGACGTCACTGCATTCTTGGGGCTGAGTGTTCTCCATCTGTGTCTAAACACGTTTATCCCAACTTTATTTTTACAGCCTATATCAAGATAGTATTCCCACTGGCTTAGCTCCTGTCATGCCCCCCTCCCCCCAACAGCTTCTTTCTTTTCAGTGATCTTGTTTTGTTACTTCTTTCATTATTTTGATGTTGACACCATTTCTTTGCCCACATCTCTCTTGCCCAAAGAATTGTTCCTTTGTTTTTTTATTTTAAATTCCATCAACCTATTCAAATTTATAAAAACAAACAAACATCTTGCAATTATCTCCTTAGTGGTCTTTGATTTCAAGATTTTTATTTTCTCTAGTTCATCACACAGAAGGGTGTCCTTAATGTGTAAACTGGATCACCTAAGTTTCTTACTCAATAACTTTCCCTATTTAAAAAAATCAACTCTATGCTGCCATTCTAGATTTCTTATATTCTACTTGATATACATCATCCCACATTTCCTAAAGCATAGCCTATAAGAAATTGTTTATATAATAAGGGTCATTAATGGCTTATGGTCAAGGAAATTTGTAAAATGATGAGTTGAAGGAAAGTTAACATCTGAATATATTTAAGGCTCCAGATATT
Organism: Pan paniscus; assembly: GCF_029289425.2. NCBI lineage: Eukaryota > Metazoa > Chordata > Mammalia > Primates > Hominidae > Pan > Pan paniscus. The sequence goes on from NC_073258.2 coordinate 105,958,107, forward strand.
TTAATATGCTAATGAGCAAGCAAATATCTAGGAGGGGTATGCTATACCACGTTTCTAGACTAGTGGTCTAAAGAAAATGCTTTTTAAAAAGGCAATATGACTTTATCTTCTGCCATTTCCCACAAGAACCAGATCCTTCAAATGCACCTCTTTGGCACACTCTGACACACTATCATGTCTGAATTTTTGCTAGGCTGTCCCATCATTCTGATTTGTTTTTTCTTTAATATAATATTGATTAGGAACCAGGAGATGAAGTCTGTGAAATGTCATAGGCTCAGTCAGGCTCTCTCCCCTCTTTATATTGCTGGGTTCGGTAACTTTGAGAAGCATTTTGCCAATTGTCAGCCAACAATAACATGAACTTGATTCTTTATTGACCATTTTATTGATAGTCTATGAGCGTTGCCTCTTGATTCTATTACATTTGGCACTTTTTGAATTGGTTCATTGGTTAAATCTTGTCTCCCTTACAAGACTATGCATATTTCAAAAACAGCTTTGTAATTTATTAACGTTCTTTACAGTACTCAGCAGAATGTAATGTGTTATGTATAATGTGGGGTTTGTTGAATTGAAAAGTAGCCAGGAGGGAGAGTCTGGGAAGATTCAGGAGGCAGGAATGGAGCAAAAAAGCTCAGTAGTTAAGAATGAGGGAAATGGATGCAAAGTCTAACTAAGCAGAAAAAGAGAACCTAAACAGAACGACATGTCCAAAGTTTGCAATGGATCACATCAATGTCTTTTTAATGTTGTTACTTGTCCAACTTCACTTTGCATTGCATTGCATTGTGAAATCTTTCACTGTTACAGATATTGTAATTGGCTACTAATTGTAGCCCTTGGAAAATAGGCTTCTGTCTATAATAGCCCAAAATACTTCAAGCCAGCAGAGCCTCCTAAAGTTCCAAAGCCTATCACACCTGAATTTCTCTCAGACTGAGAGACTCTGACTGTACATCCACACAAATACACAGTTTGTGTTTTTAATATATCATAAAAAGGTACAATCTCTCTCCATTTATAGGAGTAGTGAACTATTGGGCCTGGGGATGTGTAGAGAGTAAAGGGAGACTACTAAGATGAAACAAAGGAGTTTTAAACTGAGAATCTGTATGTGAAAGAAAAAGGCTAACACATACTTGACCAAATGTATTTTGTTTTTGAAGATGGAAACTAGAAATTATTGCAGCTTCAATGTGTTATCCCCATAATAGCTCAGCTGATAGCACCAGCGTCTACGTGATAAGAGCTTCAAAGAAAGGTGAAGCAAATGTCACTTAGAATGACTCGTAAGTGAGGAGTTCTGCAAAACTGACAGTTGTAACAGCAGTGAAGGGTCAATTTTGTGTACTTTAGCTCACTTGATTCAAGAGGCTAACTCTCCAGTACAGAGGCTGATAGATAACCTTCAAAAGTTTCCTTTGAGTAAAAAACAAACACTGTTTAATTTGTGGACCAGAGTAGACTCTATCTGGAATAAACTCACATGAACTAAGTAAAATGCTGAAGATAGGATGATATTAGGAATATAGTATTTGACAGAAAACTCGGAATTACCCAGTTTCTATCTTCTTCTAATCACTCATTCCAAAGATACATTTAAATCCATCCATGGGGCACAATCTGTGGTGGAAGAGAGAGAGAATGAATGTGAGTAAGGGCCTGGAGGCCAGCTACAGCTCCTGGGGGCTGTGGGCCATCCTGTCAACCTATTAGTCTGTTCACAAAGAAAGTGTTTAATGAGCTTGGCTAAACCATTGGCAGAACTCCTTTTGCCTAAGTTGTACATGGTTTGAGCCATCAAAAGTGGGTTGAAAGGCCATTAATTCCTGAGGCCTCACCTTAATTTTGACCTCCACCACTCTCAGCATGTGTTTTTCAGTACAGCTCTATGTATGTTCCTCCTGGTAAGGGAGAGTCTACATTCAGGAAGTATGACCACATCAGTACCACTGACCTCAATCAATAGATGGGAGAACTCCAGACAGTGCTGTAAAGCCCTTTGCTCCAGCGCCCTCCTTGTGCATGAAACAAGGAGGGGAGCAGGGAGAAAGGGCATCACTGATCTCCTTTCCTATGGAGGGCAGCAGTAGATAAATATGAAGTGTGATTTTATTGAAACTGTTCTTAAAATAATCAATTTATTTTCTTATACAATTACTGTAAACAATTGAAGCAAATTATAACCACCAATTTAAGCTATTTATTTAAAGACTTACCATATTCTTCTATCCATATAAAATAGCCCTGTATATGAATCTCTAAGGTAGCCAATGGTTTTTTTATTATATACAAATTATTTCTTCTATAAAGGGAGAGAGAGAGAGAAGTAAAAGGAGTGGAAAAATACCTGGGAGAATTAAGTTTAATTAGTATCTTAAACGTTATGCTGTTTAGGATAAAATAGAATCTTTGAATAAGTGTCAAACTGTAAAATGGAGCCCCTTAGGTGTTTGGCTGGTTCTAATTCACACAAATGGGATGCCAAGGGCATCTGGATGCCATCCAATATGAGCCCAAGGCCCTCAACAATACTATGACCTCAACAGTATTGTAACTCTCTTGAAGAAGAGGGTGAACTCGCACTGTTGCTCGCTTGTGCCTCCATTTCTCCTCAGAGAGAATTAAACCTGTTAAAGTATTTAAACTGGCCCAATATATGTCCTCTGGGCCCTTTATGGTGCCTAGCAACGTCTAGGGCTCAAGTTTATTCAGGACTCAAAGAACTTTCTATGGAGGCTCGCTTTAGTTCTTAAATGAAATTTTGTTACTTCAACCTAATCAGAAATTGCCTCTCCTATCTCTGGACCTTAGGCAGGACTTTCGGGTTGTTTCATAGATATAATAATGATAGCAGCTAACATTTAAGGTTGACCTACTATATGCCAAACTCTTTAACTACAGCAAATCATTTAAACCTTACAACAACACCTTATAGTAATTACCATGATAATTGTTAGTACCAGTTGTATAAAATGGTTAAAGAACTTGCAAAAGTCATAAAGTTTACACAGCTAGGTGGGGGAAGAGGCAGGGTTTGAACCCACTGTGTGTGCTTAGCTCTTAAGCACAATAGCCTCACAGATGGGGCAAACCATGGCAAATCAGTGGATCAATCATTTCTTTTGGACACTGCTCAGAAGAGGACGCAGCTCAGAAGAAGGCTATGGATGTACAAGATAGTGAAACATTAACCTCTGCTTCGTATACATGTGAAGAAGCAATGCATGAACTAGTTTTACTAGAACAGAGTATTTTCTTGGAAGAGTGATGGGAAATAAATTTCAAGGAGTAGGTAGAGGTCATGGTCAAGACCTATTTATGTCATTTAAGTTATGTTTAAGCCGATCTTGTATACCAAGAAGAGCCATTAAATAAAGTATAGAGTGGTAAGTGCAATTTGGTGGAATGGGAGGATAAATGTTTGTTGTGTGGATTAGAGAGGAAAAAATTAAGTTGAGAAGGACAAGTTTGGAGGTTGTCAATGTAAGTCAGGGATAAGTGATAAAAGTCTGCTTTACTGCTGTTAAATGTTGCTATAAAAGAAAAAGAGATGACAGTTGGATGAGCTTTAATGAAGGAAATATTATTTTTCACAAGTCAATGACCCACACAAGTTATGCCTGATTTCCATGCCAGTTAAATTTCATGTGATTAATGGTGTCATTCCACAACTTCTGGAATACAGTTGTGAAAATGCAGAAGTGTTCCCAGTCTCCTCTCCCTTTGATCAAACTCCTACTTTGGAGTCTGCTCTATACCCTAGCTGTGACAATCTTTCCAAGAATCCTTTTCATAGATCTGTGGTTGAATCATTCTAGAAGGGTTGAGCCAAGTATAATGAAAGAGGGCATGTTGCGTAAGTCACTAAAAAATCATCTTTATTCCTTTCTCCAGATGCCTAATTTTTTTTATTTACCAGGGAAAAAACAATATGAAGGATACCTTCGTTTATGCTAATAGTATATTAAATCACTATTTGAGTGGGCATCACGCTTTGAGTGGGCATCTTTCCCAAATGATCAGTCAGAGCTAGTTCATGTCTGTGTTCAGTAAACCTGTATAAATACTGATCTCATTTAACACCCATCCATTCCTTTCCAGCATGGGAGCTACTGTCTCTATGCTGCTATTTCCTTCCTACCAGCCCAGGTGTGGGATGTCTGTCAAAAGTCATCTTCTGCACCCTCTTTCAGCTGCTGTTGCTGCTATTTTTGTGTTACATAGCATCCAGAAAAGTCAACTCTTCAGTGTGAACCAACGCTGATTACTGTAGTCATTGACCTAAAAGTCATCTGGCCTCTGCCAGGATCACTAATATAAACATGTCCACTACTAGCTCTGCTTCTTCCTCTTTCTGGGACTTTCGTAAAGTTAAGCACTTTTATAGGGCTTCTAGCTCTTTTCCATCTTTTGGCTTGGTGGTTGTACATTGATCCTTATGTTGTTCACTTTAAATCTATTAAGCAGTCGCTGTTCCTCTCACAACAAACCACCTACTATGTAATACGAAACATAAAGCTATTCATGATGTGGCTACTGCTTAATTTGCCAGTATCATACAATTATATAATGAGTGCTTGTAATTCTGATAAACCCCCATGGTCTTGCTCACTATGGAATTTAGCATGTGATGTTTCTCTCCACTAAGTATTTTTTTTTTCCTTCTACTCTTTCTTTTACCTTAAATACTATGGTTCATGATGTCTTAATGTAGATATTGCTTCTGTTGGGAAAGTGTCCCTGACCACCAAGACTTTAAGTCCTATTCTCCTTCTGTACTTTGGTAGCAATCTGTATTTATAGGCAATATAGAGCTTTAAAATGTGGCATCAAGAGCTTCATAGTTCTTACACGTAAACACTGCCATTCACTATTCACTAGCTATGTAAATTTGGAAAGTTAGTCAATCTCTCTCACATATATCTTCTATAAAACTGGAAAAATAATCTGTATATTACAATTTTACAGGATCAAATGTTAAATGGAACACATATAAAAACTAAGCCCAGTTCCTGGAGCTGTGAGTTTTTGGGTAGTATTCTGTCACTATCTTTTTAATGAACATAGGCAACCCTAGTGTTATCTGGCAATAAATCTCAGCTCATTATAGCACAACCTCTCTGCTGAGTCATAGCTACTAGATGCTAAAGCTTTTGATAGACATTTAACCAGGACATGCAAACTGAGCAGCCTCTGTGTTTAAACGTCTCTGACCATCCAGGTCCTCACCTCCAAAGTAGAAAAATCTGTCAACACAGCCCAGTTATATTTAGAGAACTAGGTGCCATAAGTTTGCAGGGTGGTATGAAAGCATTTGTTTATGCCCCTCTACTAACTGCTTAATTTCACATGCATGTAACTTTGTGTTTTTTAATAATAGGACCTCTCAGCATTCTCTTCTGTAATACAGAGGGCACATCAGTCAATTATATAAAACATATAGATATGACTTCCAAAGCCTTTTTGCCTCCAGGAAGACAGAAATTCCTTGAGGAATCCTGGTAGCCTCTGATTTGTATGTGGTTGCCTACAGAATTTCACCTGACTTTTAGACTTTTGTCCAAAGAAAGAACAAATGAGAGACTAATTTCCAAAATTATAATCCCAATGGAAAGTGGGCTAAAATAATGCACCATCTTTCAACAGAGAGCTATTTCTTTTTTCTTATTCTGATGTCATTAGATGGAGAGGTTTTCTGCATTCTGCAGGTCAGATAAAATTATTTGCTATTGATAAAGTATTTGCTTTTTCTGAGAAAGTAGCAAATTATTCTCTTGAAGCTGATTGGAGGCTTTTTAAAAGCAAGTTTGAGTGGAGCATGGTGGCACATGTCTGTAACCCGAATGCTTTGGGAGGCCAAGGTGGGAGGATCACTGTGTTCTGAGACATGGCTTAGTTGCCTGGGCAGTGTATACCATTAGCACTAAACTTTAGGGACCAGTTACACTAGGCCACAATCCATGTATTCCTTGACAAAACAATAGTAATAGCAAGAACAAACCTCAGCTGGCAATAATTATCTTAAAGAATACCAAGCAATTACTACACACACACACACACACACACACACACACACGTGAGAGAGAAGCAAAATAGTTTTGGTTTGACATCTTTACTGATGTCAGAAAGAATAAAATGAAATGAAAGAGGTACATTAAACATAAGGAAGGATTTATCTATGTAGGTTGGTTGATAGACACTGGGGCAGATCTAAAGGGAGACTGTGATGTCTTGCAATGACCTGCATCCTGTTTAAGGTTAGAGATGTAAATTAGATGGTCATTTCATGTCCTTTTATATTCAAGGAGTTACTAGGAAAAATCATTCATCACTCCCAATAATTATTTAAAACACAGAGATAGTTGGACCCCGGCATGCTTTCTGCCTCAAATTAGACTTTTAAAAAGTGACATAACCTATGTTACTCCCAACCACCTACCAGCCTACCATGGAGACTAGGCTGGTTTTATAATAAAACAGCAATTAATTAAAAGTGGAAGCAAAAGATAAGAAATTAATGTTTTCCCTACAGAGGGCCTGCCATAAGCTAAATTGCAAGATTCTCTCTGTAACATCTTCTTATCTTTTCCTGACATTATTTCTTTCTTCTCCCTTCTGTCTCTTCCTAGCATCCAACAGGCTCTATGCCCAATAAGTGCTGTGCTAGGACATTGATTCCAGATACAGTCTCTGAAAAGCATGATATCTTTCCTGATTTCATTTTCCACGTAGAAACAAAACAAAACAAAACAAAAGTATCTTCTTGGGCCTATTCTCTAAAAATGTTGCTTTCAAATAATCTATCCAATAATACATGTTAAGTAATGATGGTTCACATAAACTGTCACTGAGCTTAGTTCGATGAACTGGTGCTAATATCCTTGGAGGTCCGCATACACATCCGTGTTTGAGAAACTTGGCCCTTTCCCAAAGGAATGGCTTCTGTAGTGGGGCTGATTATAGCAGGCCCCAGTGGAGACCTAATTATAGTGTCTACTAATTATTGAGACCAGCAACTCCAAACTAAACTCAGGCTCTCCATTGCCAAAGCCTGAGAGAATCACCAGTACATATATTCACCCATTTTTCTACTGGGTTTTTTATTTGTTTTTATTGATTCATGAATGTGTTTTCTATACTAAACCCTTGTCTGCTACAGATGTTTCAAATATCTTCTTCTTGTCTGACCCTTATTTCTGAACGTTACTTTGTTCTTTCAAATAGTTTTGGATTTAGCCTAATTTATCAATATTTTATTATTTTTGCTTTTAATATCATGTTTAAAAAATACTTCTTTATACTCAAGTCATTAAAATGTGTTGTCTACTAGAGTTATTTCTTCTATTTGGAGAAATATTGAAACTCTAATGTTTAATGTATAAAAGAAAGTTTCAAATGATAACTGTAGAATAACATTTGTAAAAAAAATATAATGCCACAGACTTGCTACTTACATCCAGTAAAAATATTAAAATATACCCAGGGAAGTACATATTGAACATTGTGTACATATTGTGGTTCTTTCTTAAGCAATAAAGAGTCAAACAGGCCTAAGTACTGGCACAAAGAGAAATCCCACATTATTTAATTTATTTTGTGGAACTCATTTAAAGAAACAAGACAGTATATTAGCATTTGCTAATTCCACTTAGTGAGTACACAGATGTTTATTATATTCTATATTTCCCTATATTAAAATTCCTACTAAAAATGGTAGAATAAAATATTTAAGAGCTCTGCCTTATTTAAGCCTTAGTTCCTCTGTCATTATGTCTATGGTATGATTAATAATTCACCCAGAGTACCATATACAATAGTAAAACCCATAAGAATAGCAACAACAGCAGCAACTATGACAATTTATTTAGTGCAGGCTATTTAACAGGTCTTATGTAAACCAAAGATTTGCATGTATCATGTCATTTATCCATGATAACTGCTATTATTATAAATAAAATTGTATAGATAAAACATTACAGGAAGAGACAAGTCAAATAGTTCAGTGTCACAAAACTATTAAGTGATTCTGTAAGAACTAGAAAATTGGATCAAAAGGGTTTGCCTTAAAAGTTGGTATTGTTGGCAGAAATTTAAAAAATGTCCCCTAAAGATGTTAAACCCTAATCCTGAGAACCTGTTCATATGATGAAATATCACCCTGTGATTACTTTGTGTTATGTGGCACATTTGACCTTAATATAGTAAGAAGAGCTGGATGGGCCCTGATCTAATCACATGAGTCTCTATAAAAGCAGAATGTTTTCTCCAGCTGGTGGCAGAGAAGATGATAAAAATGAGAAGGACTTAGTGCTTTGTTGCTGGATTAAAGATGGAGGGGACTGAGTGAGAAAGAATGAGGGAGATGGCCTCTAGAAGCAGAAAATTAACCTCCAGATGACAGCCAGCAAGGACCAACAACCTGAGACCTAAAGCCACAAGGAAATGGATCATGCCAACCACTTGAATGATCTTGGAAACAGATTCTTTCCCTCAGGTCTTAAGATAAGAGCCCAGCCTGGCTGTCTCGTGATTTGGGCCTTGTGAAAGCATGAATAGAGAGAAAATGCAGTCAAGTCCACCTGGACTTCTGACCTACACAACTGTGATGCATTAAATGGGTATTGTTTTGAGCTACTAAGTTTGTGGTAACTTGTTATATCAACAACAGAAAAGGGAGTCTGTATCTGTAACCACCATGCAACACTATCCATTTATGTAACTTTCCAAGAGGCTGTCCCTTCAATTAAACTTCAATTGAACTTTAAAAGTCATACCTACCATCATCACTAATAAAAATCCTGCCACCTACCACAAAACCACTACATTTAAGACTAATACTACTATAAAAACACTAATTAATTATTGCATACATACACACAGACATACATATGTATGATTATCCTGTGCCAGGAAAAAATCAGGCCCCGGCCGATTTAACAGGCTTGAATGGAAGTGGGAAACTATATGTTTATACAGTTCCTAAGATAATACTTACATTATCAAGATTAAAAAACCAATCGGTTAGATACTGTTATGGGTTGAAATGTATCCTCCAACATTCACATGTTGAAACCGTATTTGGAGATAGAATCTTTAAAGAGGCAATAAAGTTAAATGTGGCCATTAATGTGGGTTGCAGTTCAATCTGGTGTGTCCTTACAACAAGAGGAAATTTGAACACAAAGAGACATCAGAGCTATGCAGACACAGAGAAAAGACCATGTAGGGACACAGTGAGAATGAGGCCATCTGTACATCAAGGAGAAAGCGCGCAGAAGAAACCAAACCTGTCAACACCTTGATCTTAGACTGCAAGCTTCCAAAACTGTGAGAAAGTAAATTTCTGTTGTTTAAGACACTCACTTTGTTATGTTTTGTTAAGGAAGCCATAGCAAAACAGGTACCATTTATTAATTTTCTATTTATTATTTCATTTTATCTTTTCTTTTCTTGGTCTCCATTTTATAGTGGAGAAAATGGAAGGTTAGAAAAATTTAAGTAATTTCCTAGGGTCACACATGGAGGCTTAAGTATTGGAATTTAGATTCATACTTGATTTGTTTTTCTGTCAGAATCCAAGCAACATTATCTCTTTTTGGAATTCTTTGTCATAATCCAAATTTTCCATTGATAAAGCATTAATTATAATTTATATAGATAAATCAGGATTCCATGTACCAAACATACACAGGAAATTAGTTTTTATAAATCTTTTGAATAATTATATGTGTCGTAGGACTTATTAAGTTATTAAATAACATCTTAGATGTATATATGTTTCTATATTTTCTTTTTTAATCCAGGAGCAAAATTAAACAATTGTGAAATTTCCGAGATTAACATGCACAAGAAGGCAGCATTTTACGCAATAAGTAGAAGAAACATAATAAATTTCTATGAGTCATTTTCATTTGGAAATCGACATTAGTCATACCTTACATGATATAACTAAAATAGGCAAACTAGAAACTCTAAAGTAATTAGAATTGCTTTTTCCTAAAATGGTCAATCAGTGTCAAAAATAGGGGATTGAGTTATATAACTTGGAGAAAAAGGTAAGACAGCTGAACAAAAATCATGTCACTGAAATGAGATACGATTTTTAATTTTTAAAAATTAAAAATTCAGATTTTAATTTAAAAAATTATTTGAAAGAAAGAATTTGAAAAACTACATGTCCACTATTCTATTTTGTTGTCATTATATTCTGAGTTTTATTTTAAAAGTTTTCATTTTTCATACAACTATATTCAACAAATATTTTATATTAAATTATAAATATTGTAACTATTGTTTACATTAATGATAAGCTTTTTTATATTACAAGTAAAATACAAGAGCTATTTTTAATCAACTTTTTAACACACTAGTTTTAGATAATCCTTCATTATCAGCTTATGTTCTAGATTCTATGATTAGAATCCCTTTAAAACAAGTAGTGATAAATACAGGAAAACCAGAGATCAAAGGTGATCAACAGAACAAAAGTCACAAGAGGACAGGATCTTAGAAGCAAATTACTAAAATGAAAATGCTTTCAGAGTTCATTAACAGGCAGGTTGAAAAACAAGGCAAAATGGACCTGATTTTACGTAAAAAATAATAGATATACCTAATGCTAGATGACGAGTTAGTGGGTGCAGCGCACCAGCATGGCACATGTATACATATGTAACTAACCTGCACAATGTGCACATGTACCCTAAAACTTAAAGTATAATAAAAAAATAATAATAGCAATATGTACTCTTTGCTAATGCACTTAAATGGCTTTTAGAAAAATATCCTGCTATTCACTTCAAGGAACAAATTCTTATGATATCAGCAACTATTGAATGTGAGGCATTATTATAAGGCCAATTTTTAAATAAAGTCTGTTTATATAAAAAAGTCACATTCATTGCATTTTAATTGGCAAATATAGCTAAATTTTAATCTACATTCTTTGTTTTTTAAATACGATTAAGTACATACAGTAACTAAAACAAACATTCTAGCTAAGGTCAAGTTGAGCCCATTACTAGCTAATTTCTGTAATGTGCCTATGCTTGCAAGCCGAAATTAGCATTCCAAAAATTAAAGGAGATAACATTTGAGCCAGCATTTACAGGTCACACGTAATTTACCAGAAACAGGAAAAAGATACATTACAAAGAATTTTCCTCAATTATAGGCTGCTATAAAATTGTATTATTTGGGGAAATTACCTATTTCCTTTCTTCTCATCATGTCTTCCATATGCCATCTCTGTAGAATCACTTTATTTAAAAGAGCTATATTTTTAGTGAAATATCTTCAAGGCTTCACCACATAAAGTGCATTAGAAATAAATGAAGAAACTTCAGAGGTTATGTAATCTTGAAATACTAGAAATTTGGGGAATATATCACCAGAGTTTGCTTAGAGAAACGGAGCACAATGAGCTTTATGGAAATCAGTGGTTTGTTACACACACACACAACAAGCTCTTAGGACATATCTCCCTGAAAATGCACATATATATACATGCATATTAGTGAATGTGCATTTTCAGGGGCAGGTGTCCTAAGAGCTTTCTTAAAGTTATATGAGACATTCGAGGTGCAAAGAGAAGAGAAACCACTTTTTCTAAATTGACAATTTTCATAAATATAAAACATGTCATTTGTCTAATTTTGCATAACTGGTGACAGAAACAGTTTTTTATTTAATATTTAATTTTTATTGTGTGCATATAAAGAGAGAAGAACTATGGTTTTAAAAAAACAGAGTGCCATTTTTGCCTTCAAAAAGTAAGTAAAATAAGTAAACTAGTAGGAACACTTACAAGTATACAGTTGCAATAATAAAAATTTATAAATATATTAATATAATCTGTGTGTATAACAAACGTATATAAAGAGAGGTAATATTTCACATTTTCCAATTGCCAGGAACTGTTCTAAGTAACTTTAAATGTATCATATTGCTTACAACTTAAGGAGATCCATGCTATGATTTCTCACATTTTGCTGCTGAGAATGCTGAGGCACAAAATATTTAAGATACTTGCCCAAAGTCACATAGTTAATAAGTAGCTGCATTTGAATTTGAACTCAATTCCCACAGTTTGTGTTTTTAATCAATCAATTATATTATAATACTTTTAATGATATGGGTACAAAATGTAATAAGAATATCAGAGAAAATGTTCTAAATCTACCCATGGGATTCTGTCTGCTTCACAGAAGAGGAATTTGAGCTGAGACTTGAGAAATGAGTAAAGATTTGTTCCATTTTTACAATGACATTTGAAACAATGAGAAAAATGTGTGCAAAGGATGTAGTAAGAAAGAAGTACATTGATATATATATACAAACACACACACACACATCTATATGAGCAAAAATTTCAGAGAAGAACGTTTAAGCCAGAAGATTAGAAGTTAAATAAGAACACTCCTTACTACCTATCCATCCATCATTTATTTAGACTATCTAAAGAAACTTTAAATTGTACAAATAGGTATTCCATATATCATTTTATTTGGCATTTATACTAATGTAGCAAAATTGGACACTGATAAAAATTTGGACTCTGGAGTCAAACACACATGGTTTGAATCCTGACTCTGTGATGTCATACACAAGAAACATTAGGCATATTTTGAAATATATTAATTCTTCAGTTTTTCTCAGAGATTTTTAGTATGTGACATTGAACAAACATATGAATGTCTTTAGAACTCAGTTTTCTTATATGTAAAATGAGAATTAAAAAACATCATTTCTTAAAACGTGATGCTATTATCAAAATATATAGCATGGGAATGTCATTAATTTGTGTTTTTTAATATTCTAGATAGACAGAATAGCAAGTGTAAGACCTTGAACTGGGAATCTGGGGTATTTTAGGAACAGAAATAAGGTGCTAATATCAACAGACACTAGTGAAGAAGGGGAAGAATTCTATATAAGATAGAGACATAGGCAGTATCCTGAGCATACAGAGCATTGTAAACATAAATAGTGTTTGGGATTTTAGTATAGAGATTTTGTTCTAAACATTGAAAGATTCCACCAATAGCAGACTACCCATTCTTCACAAGTGGAAGTGGACTTTCTCAAAGTTGGATCACATGCTAATTTATGCTACAAATCAAGTCTCAATCAATTTAAAATATTGAAATTATAGAAAGTCTATTCTCCAACTATAATGAAATGAAATCACAAATCAATAACCAAAAGACAGTTGGGTGATTCCAAGATATGTGGAAATTAACAACACAATCCTTAAAAGACTTTGAGTCAAATAAGAAATAAAAAGGTACATTAGAAAATATTTTGACCTCAACAAATTAGGCATTGAAAGACCATACCTCAAAATAATAAGAATCATCTAGGACAAACCAATAACCAAAATCATACTGAATGGGCAAAAGCCAAAACCATTTTCTTGAGAACTGGAACAACACAAGGGTGTCCACACTTACCTATCCTATTTAACATAGTACTGGATGTCCTAGCCAAAACAATCAGGTGAGAGAAAGAAATAAAGGCATCTCTAACTAGGAAAGGAAGATGTCAAATTTCCTCTCTTCATGATGATATTATTCTATACCTAAAAAACCCTAAAGACTGCCAAAAGACTTCTAGAATTGATAAACGACTTCAGTAAATTTGCAGGATAAAAATCAACATACAGAAATCACTAGCATTTCTATATATCAATAACATTCAAGTTGAAAGCCAAATAATATCACAATCCCATTTACAATAGCCACAAAAAATAATGAAGTACCTAGAAATACGTCTAACCAAGGAGGTGAATGATCTCTGCAAGGAAAACTACAAAACACTAGGGAAATGAAGCAGAAATTACACAAATGAATGAAAAAACATCCCATGCTCATGGATTGGAATAATTAATGCAGTTAAAATGGCCATACTGTCCAAAGAAATCTACAGATTCAATGCTATTCCTATAAATACCAATATCATTTTGCAGAGACTAGAAAAAAAACTCTTCCGAAATTTATATGGAACCAAAGAGATCTTAAGAAGGCAAAACAATCCTAAGCAAAAACAACAAATCCAGAGTCAGCACATTACCTGTGTTCAAACTATGCTATGAAGCTACAATAACCAAAATACCATGATACTGGTTCAAAAAACAAAAACATGGACCAGTGGAATAGAATACAGAACACAGAAAGAAAGTCACACACCTACAGCCATTTTGTCTTCAACAAGGTCAACAAAAATAATAAACAAGGAAAAGACTCCCTGTGCAATAAATGGTGCTGGGATAACTGGCTAGCCATATGTAGAAGAATGAAACTGGATCACTATCATTTACTATATACAAAAATTAACTCAAGATGAACTGAAGATTTAAATGTAAGACCTTAAACTATAAAAGCCCTAGAAGAAAAGATAGGAAATACCATTTTGGACATTGGCTGTGGTAAATAATTTGTGACTAAGCCCCCAAAAGCAATTGCAACAAAAACAAAAATTGACAAGTAGAACCTAATTAACTAAAGAGCTTATACACAGCAAAAGAAACTATCCACACAGCAAACAGAAAACCCACAGAATGGGAGGAAATATTTGCAAACTATACATGCAACAAAGGTCTAATATCCAACATGTATAAGGAAGTTAAACAATTCAACAAAAAACAACCCCATTAAAAAGATATAGCGATATAAACAGACATTTTCTCAAAAGAAGATTTACAAGCAGCCAACGAGCATATGAAAAAAATGATCAATACCAATAATCATGAGAAAAATGCAAATGAAAACCACAGTGAGATACCAACTTACATCACTCCCATGGCTACTATTAAAAAGTCAAGGAAAAAATAAAAGAGATGCTGACAAGGCTGCAGAGAAAAGGGAATGCTTATACACAGTTAGTGGGAATGTAAATTAGTTCAGCCCCTGTGGAAAGCAGTTGAGAGATTTCTCAAACAACTTAAAACAGAGCTATCATTCAGACTAGCAATCCCTCTACTGGGTATATACACAAAGGAAAATAAATCATTCTACCGAAAAGACCTATGCACTTGTATGTTTATCACAGCACTATTCACAATAACAAAGACATGGAATCAACCTAGGGGACCATAAACAGTATAGTGGATAAAGAATGTGGCACATCAACTAGGAACTCCATGCAGCCATAAAAAAAAATAATGAAATTATGTCCTCTGCAGTGACATGAATGCAGCTGGAGGCCATCTCCCTAAGCAAATTAATGTAAAAACAGAAAATTGAACATTGCATGTTCTCATATACAAGTGAGAGTTAATCATTCGATACATATGGACATGAAGATGGGAACAATAAACACTGGGAACTACTGGAGAGGGTAGGTGGGAAAGGGGCAAGGATTGATGGGGAAAGGGGCAAACTACAGTAATGTAGGGTTTTTTTCCTGGTTTCAAATCCCAATTTTCAAACTTCACATCAGAACTTAAAAGAAAAAGAATCAATCTCATGATCAAATATAAGACAGATGTGTCTCCCTTAAAAGGCTAGCTCCAAGCTAAAAATGGCCCCAAGATATTGAGAACAATGTTCCATCACAGAGTATTTTCCCTTCCACATTTCCAAGGCTCAGAGTATTTTACCTTCCACATTTCCAAGGCTCCTCCCGACCCCTTCTCTATCTGGCATCTGTTATGTTCCATCATCCATTGGGCAGAAACAACACTACTATCCGTATACAGGGCATTTGTCTCAAGTTATTCCATCATGTCCACAAAAGTAGGGCAGGAGATTACTGGGAAGAAAAGCAGTTGATTTTTTTCTGCTTTATTAATGTTTTTACCTTTTTTTTTTAATTTTTAAAGTATACTTTAAGTTCTGAGATACACGTGCAGAACAGGCAGGTTTGTTACATAGGTATACACGTGACATAGTGGTTTGCTGCACCCATCAACCCGTCATCTACATTAGGTATTTCTCCTAATGCTATCCCTCCCCTAGCCCCCCAACCCCCAACAGGCCCTGGTATGTGATGTTCTCCTCCCTGTGTCCATGTGTTCTCATTGTTCAACTCCCATTTATGAGTGAGAACATGTGGTGTTTTAGTTTTTTCAACAAATAGTTCTGGGGCAACTAGATATCAACATGCAAAAGAGTGAATTTAGACTCATCTCACATAATACAAAAAATTAAATCAAAATAGATAAAAGACTTAACTATAAGAACTAACACTGTAAAACTTTTTGAAGAAAAATACAGAAATAAATATTACTGACTTCGAATTTACCAACAAAAGAAAAAAATAGATTAATTGGACGTTTTCAAAATCAAGAAACCCATTTTTCTTTTCAATAACACTGTTAAGAAGGTAAAAAAAAATCAGAGAACAGGAGAAAACATTTGCAAATCATACATTTGATATGTATCTATCATCCAGAATATAAAAAGAATCCTTATAATTCAACAGTAAAAGATGAATAATTAAAAATGGGCTTAGGATTAAGGTATTATTTCAATGTAGATAAACAAATGGTCAATAGTACATAAAAAGATGCTCAACACTATTCATTATTAGAAAACTACAAATCAAAACCACAATGAAATACTGCTTCCTATAATTCAAAATGACTATAATAAAAATGGAAAATAACATGTGTTGGTGAAAATGTGGAGAAATTAAAATCCTTATACTTTGCTCATTGGAACGTAACATGGTACAGCCATTTGGAAAAACATTTTGACAATTTCACAAAAAGTTAAACATAGAGTGACCATATGATTGAACAATTCCACAGTTAGATATATAAAACATATATTTCCACAAAATATGTACACAAATGTCATTTTAACTTTATTCATGTTAGCCAAAAAGTGGAAACAAACCAAAAGTCCATCAACTGATGAATGGATAAACAAAATGGGTATATTTCTGCAATGGACTGATTTATCCATAAAAAGGAGTGATGTAGTGACACATGCTAAAACATGGATGTATCTTGAAAACTGTATGCTGACTGAAAGAAGGCAAACACAAAAAGGCACACATTGTATGATTCCAATTATATGAAATGTCCAGTATAGGCAAATTCATAAAGACAAAAAGTAGATTAGTAATTTCCAGAACTTGTGGGGAGGGGATAATGGGAAATGACTGCCAGTAGTTACGTGGTTTGTTTGTTTGTTTGTTTGTTTGTTTGTTTTAGATGATGAAAAAATCCTGGAATCTGATAGTGGTGAGGGTTGTATAACCGTGAATGTACTAATAATCTTTATGTATTTTAAGAGGATGAATGTTTTCAAGCTTGAAGTATATCTCAGCAAAAAACAACAACGAGAATGGTGAAAACAGACATCTTTACTCTGGGCTCCTCTATCTTTAAAGAGACTTGTCAACTCCATGCATTTCTCCAGGCCCCCCAACTTTCTATGGAGCACCCACAGCGATTGCAGAATGGCCAGTGCCCTGCTACTGCTCTTGGTGGCCCTAATTAGATCAACCCACCTAGACTCCAGGTTTCTCCCAGGAACTTATAGGAAAAAGGTACCATGAAGGCTTTAATTCACATAAGAAGTCACATAAGCAACAGTGATTCCAAGAGAACAATGGCCAGAAGCATATTGTTGTATTTGAAAGGTGCCGGATGATTACTGGGCATTTGCACGTTGAAGCACCATCATAGCTACTAGGCACTCTTTCTCCCATCCTGGAGTTCAAGATCAAGAAGATATTGGGAAAGAAGGCCTTCCCAGGAAACCAACAATGAACTGGTGGGAGATGTGGAGAACTGGCACATGCCAGTGTGGGACAATCAGCCCTCAGTAGTCCCAAGAGATATCAAGGGAACTGCTTGAGAGGAGAACTTTTTGATATAACTAGCACAAGAGTCCACCAGCCATAACTGAAGCTGGTTTAAGAGTCAGAACAAAGTCCTAAAATTCCCCAGACAGGCATTAACCCTTTAGTCACTGGATTCCAGGAAGTTGGAAAAATAATTAGGTATACAACCAGAGAGGCTGGGACAGAAGGTGAAAGATAAATGAAGTCTTGCTTCAAGCAATGGGTTTTTTAAACTAGTCTAGAGGTAGTAAAATATTTTAACAATCAGGATGATCATACCTTTACCAACAGAATAATCTTACCTTTTCATATGCACTGAATTATCAGTGCTAATTAAAATACAACCCGATATTGAATTCACCTCATTATGTCATAAGGTAATTTAAAGAATGAATCAAGAACATGTCTTAGGTTCTAGTTTGAGCAAGTAGTTGCTACTAACTAAGATAACGTTAACTAAAGAGAAACAAGATGAGAAGGGGTAATGAAGAGCTTTCTGTGGGGCATGTGAAATTCAGTAGCTAATAATCATAAAAGCACATGTTACAAATGAGAATGATTATAAATCCTGAACTCCTTGGGAAAATTTGGATCTAGAAATATTGATTTTGGATGGCATTTGAAAATCTAGGACTCCATGAAATCATATAGGGAGAGTTGGTAGTTAGAGAAAAGGGGTCTAGGACCAAGCCCTAGAACACTCTAATATTCAAAAAAGAGGAGAAGGATCCTGCAGAATTTGAAGAAGCACAGCCCATGAGACCTCCCTCACTTCTAATATCACTTGAATGTTCAGGAGTTTCCCCAAACCACCATTATACTCGATAATTCTCTAGAACTACTCATAGAATTCACTGAAAGTTGCCTCACATCAATATGTGACAATAAGTATGAAGTTTTACCAACCACAGAAGCTCACCTGAGCCTCAGTATCCAAAATTTTTACTGAGGGGATCCGTGGTTGACTACAAATATGGGTGAACTTCAGTCTCCAGCCTTTCTAGAGACAGAGAAGATACTTCTGGGTCTCAAAGCCTCCATTATAAATAACACTTTTAAACTATCCAGTGGCCAAGGCCACCTGGTAAATAAAGACATTTTTATCAAGGCAGGATATTCCAAGGGCCTACAGACCACCTTAAGGTAATGTAGGGCAAAGGCCAGGTATGTCTCTGTATAAAGTTAAGCCTTTACTACATAGAGCAAATAACCAGTTTGAGGTGGTAAAGGAAGAAAGGAAAAAGAAAACGTTACAACAGCAGGGGATTCCAATAACTAAGACAGAATATTTCAAGAAAGAGTGAGTATTCAGTTGTTTCAAATTCTAAGTTTTAATAAAGATAAAAAACAGGGATGTGGCCAATGGCTAATAAAGCAACACTATGACTATGGCAACCTTGAAAAAGATGTTTTAGTGGAGTGGTAAGACTTGGCAATGTGGACAAAAATGAAGATAATGAGTATAGAATGTAGAGTTTTCTCTAAGGGAGACGAGACATTGAGTAGGAGCTGAAAGGTGAAATGAGGTTATGGGAGAAATACTTTAAAGATAAATAATTCCTGAATGTGTCTATACATGACCATAAAATATCAAGTAGATCAGGATTTGTTGAAATGCAGAAGAAAAGAATGCATGTTAAGGGTGAGTCCAGGAGATAGAAAAAAATGAAGCCAAGAACTGAAGGAAGAGGGACTGCACTATGATAGGGCAGGAACGCTTCATTCCTCTTAACAGAAGTGCAGGCTTTGGTGAAGAGAAGATGAGGTAGCGTTTTTGTTGTTGTTGTTGTTGTTTTGTTTGTTTCCATTAACTTCCATTTTATCAATGAAGTGTAAGATTAGGTTTTCAGGCCAGAATGAATTGGGATATCATGCTACTGGTTTGACGAAAGAAAACTAGATATAAAACAGTTGTTTCCAAAAGGGGAGAGAGTAAACACACTAAAGAAATAGTAGAATTGTTAGGAAGTATTGAGTTCCCAATAATAATGTATTGTGTATTTCAAAGTAACCAAGAGAATAAAATTCAAATATCTTGCCACAAAAAAATGACCAGAAAGGTAAGATATGTTAATTACCTTGATTTGTTTATTCTATACTGCATGTATAGATATCAAGACAAAACATCACATTGTATGCAATAAATGTATATAATTATGATTCATCAATTAAAATAACAAAAAAAGTATTTTAAAAAATAACTCAAGTGGATACCACAAGCAAGTTTGTGAGATAATATACCTACAGCCATTCCCTGTGACTCCGATGGATGTAGAAAAAAGAAAGGGATTTGGAGGTATTGACAAGCAAATGGCTGTGATGGTGGACCACTGGGAATATGTACTGTGTAGATAGGGATGGAAGAGAAGGGAGCTGGGGACACATCTGTATTGGGTTAAGAGTGGACTGGAGACCACAATGAGACAGTTGTTTTAGTCGCTGCTACTTGATGTCTCTGTTAAAAACAGATACTACACTTTCTATAGATGCTTGTACATTGATAAAATGATTTGGTTTACCTAGATGTCAGTACAATACATCATGTTTTCTCATACCTGGTCTCTCAGTTTGTGTCTTTTTTGCTTGACACATACATGCTCAGCCAATATTCCCAAAGCCCAGCCATTTTGCTAAATAGTTGGGGGTCAAGGTGGCTTCCAATTTATGCTACACTTGAACAAAACTAATTCTCCTATAAAATACGTCCTACTCTGGAAAGGTTCTGTGTGTACCCTTAATTTTCTTTCCTAGCCCTTCCAAGACTATCCCAATTTCCTCAACACTTATTTGACCTTTAAAATAAAAGTTTCAGGTGCTTGATCCAATATGGTTGTTTCACTTTTAATATCCCCTTTCTTCATGTGCCTAGTGAAATGCCTCTCTTTGGTTGGCGGTTCCTATATGCATGTTACTGAAGGAGTAAATTCGCTGATGTGAGATAATACTAGAATGACTAAGAAAACAAGGAGAGCTTTTGGGAATTGAAAGAGCTTCCGACTTGGTAATTTCCCACTGTAGAGGTCAGCAAGCATAGCAGTTACCATTGGTACATGGCCTGAGATTAAGTGCATAGTATATAAAGGAAAGTGAGATAGGCTGACAGCACTCAGGAACGGACCCCAGGTACTTTGAGCTAGGGAAAAGCATGAAGACAAATGGGCCATCTATGTCTTCTTGAAGATTATCAGAACCACGTTCTACCAGAATTACTAATGTTCTTGCTAGATCAAATAGCAAATCACTCTTAGAATAATGACTAAAACTTATTTCGTAATTGGTAGAGTCTCTTTAAGATTGTTCTGCTAGATTTTCTTTGGTAGAAAGAAAAGTCATTTTAATATAAATATAGATCAAACTTGGCAAATTAAAGAGCAGACTCTGTAGTTAAACAGAGAACATAAGGAACAATATGCTACTACTTTATTCATTGTAAATTTTTATTCATTTGTTCATTCATTCATTCATTAGAGATAGAGTCTCACTCTGTCTCCCAGACTGGAGTGCAGTTGCAGGATCATGGCTCAATGTAATCTCCAACTCCAGGGCTCAAGCAATCCTCCCACCTCAATCTCCCGAAGTAGCTGGGACTACAGGCATGAGCCACAGCACCAGGCTAATTTTCGTATTTTTTGTACAGATGCGATCTCACTACGTTGTCCAGGCTGGTCTCCAAGTCCTGGCCTCAAGCAAACCTCTTGCTTTGGCCTCCCAAAGTGCTGGGATTTCAGGCATGAGCCACCACACCTGGCCTATTTTTAATTTTGTAAATCACAAAAATCCATTGGTGACTAGGAAGTCAATTAATGGTTTAGAAAACTACAGCCTGGTGGAAACAGCAACAATTAATGTTTATTTATAAGATTGTATTTTATAGGCTAAATTACAGTTGAATTCCAACTAGATATATATCCTCTCTCACATTTGAAAGTAATTGGCAGCACTGTACAAAGTCCTAACAATGAATTCAAAGGAGAAAGTTATTTTTCGTAACATGTACATAACATGTAAAAGAGTAAAATATCATTGGCTTTTCTACTGATGTGCTTCTTCTGCATATGGAAAATTAAATTATTTTGTATGGTATATCTGACTTTATATATGTGTGTATAGAATCAGATATTAAAAATATTTTTTCCAGGTAATATAATATACACAATTTATTGTGATGCTGTTTAAATAACCAAATGCTCTCTTGTTAAGAGATGTCTAAAAGACTGGAAATAATTGAGCTGACTTTTCTAAACCAGAATAGCTAAGCTCGAATTGATTATATTCATGCTCTGAAAATTCTGATTTGCTAGAATCCATTTACTGTAACAAATTGAAGAAACCTAGTTTTTAGGTCATATATTGTTCATGACAAAATTGCATAGGAAATTTATAGATTTGTTCTGTCTAATACATTATGGACACATAATGTACCTTTTTGTGGACAGAAATGTCAATCATGGTACTTACAATAATAGAGTTAGTTGTATTTTTGTAGTTGTATATATTCTGACAGCATTAAAATATCCTGAAAATAAATTCAGTAGCTTCAGCATTAGGCTAGATATACCCTTCAGCTGTCATAGGGACTCAGAGAGAGAGGGAAAAAGGCAAAATATATTAATGTTTTCACTCTTTCTTCACAGTAAAAACTGTCAATATTATTTTTACTTTATGTATAGAGTTTTGAAACATTAAATGTAAAAGTAAGTTAAATTTAATAGATTGTATGAAAATATTTTTACGTCATCCCTAGGACAAGTAAACAAAGGCTGCAGCAGATTGATGTAAAAATAATTCCCTTGTTCTGACTAATACACTCACGCACGCATGCATTTCCTTCCAGTCACCACAGCTAGCTGACCTTAGGAAACTCAAGTAATGACAAACTAAAATTAGTAACCACATGTCCTTTGCCTAAAGCAAGCCACAGCTGAAGGATGAAAAACTAGAGACAGAGAGAAACTCACTGTAACTTGAAATTGTGTCTAGTACCTCAGTTGTATATTCATTCTAAGCATTAGGTCTTGCTAATGTATAATCTTATCAACAGAATCATAAGGCTGAAATAAATATTGAGAGATCAAAAAAGTCTGTATCCATTTCTACAGGTGGGACAGTTTAGAAATATTATAGACAGTTATAATGATAGGAAACTGCTGAATATTGCCTGAGCTCCTTGAATGCAAATTTTCTTCTGTGCAAAGCTATAAGTGACTCAGTAATCACTATAGAAAACTTCAAAAGCTCATGAAAAATATGACCCATGTGAGAAATGGTTGTATTCCTGATAAATATTTTAGGCTTTGTCCCTGTATAGCCAGCTAAATGGGAAGCTCCAAAGTGGATTTTCTCTGACTCAAACCAGAAAACAGAATCCAGTAGAACTCAACTAAAAGCCAAGTTTCAGGTCTATTACTGTTTCATTGGTTTATTTTGTCAGCATCCACTTTTCTTTAGTTTATCTTTTACACAAAGCAATTTTAAAATTTATCTTTTTAACAGGAAAACATGGTGGCCACATACCACTTAATTTGTTGTTTCATTTTGTTTTGTCCTTGCCTTATATTTTGTCATTTAAAAAATAATTCACCTGTTTTGCTTTCATACCAGTTTCTAATGATACCATTAATAATAATAGGAGTATTAATAGAGATGATATTTATCACCTTCACTTTGTGTGTCATGCTCTCTGCTAAAGTGTTTATACCATTGGGTTCAAACTTTGAACCTGAAAATCACCTGGGGAGCTTTGAAAAATCCCAAAGCCTGAGTTACACTTCATACCAATGAAACAGAATGCACAGGGGTTGGAAGCCAGACATCAGTATTTCTTGGAAACTACTTTTTTATCCCACAGAAACCTTTGAAATAGTGTAATTATGGTGGCTGTCTGTGGTAGTTAAGCATACCTTGTCTGGCAAACTGGCATTGGTTCCAAACTCCATTGTTTATGAGGTCTGTCACGTTCAATACTACTTTATTTCACTGTACTTCTTTTTTTCATTTGTAAAATGAGAAAATAATTAGTCGCTACCTTACCGTGTTGGTAGGAGGTTTACTTAATGCAGATAAACTTCTAAGATGACCATAGTTATTACTCTATCCCCATTCAGTAAGTGAAAACAATAAATCACAGAAAGTTGAGCAACTTGCTAAAATGTGCACAAATAAATGTTCCACAAAGCCTGAATGAATGCAGTCCAACCATGTATAGTTTAGATAGCAATTATTTCTTCCAAATGTACAGTTCCCACTTCCTTGATCTGTTTAAAATAGTGTAATCCAAGAGGTTAGCTGAAGAGTTTGGTTAAAACACCCAAGGGCATGTAGTTGTATAGATCTAGCTTTGGTGCCTTCTACCAGCTGCCTGTGGAGTTACCTACTTGCTTCTTGCTTCTTGTAAAAACAACTCAACCACATAGATTTAAATTACAAGCATTCAGGAAATATAATTCATTTTGTTAACTAGACTTTAATCCTGCTTATCCTCTGTGAAGAATGGATGCTAATTATAAAGTCTGTGGCATTCTTATCTTATATTCACTGTGGCATATCAGTGTCTTTAGTTTTCAAATAGATAAGGAAAATTAGCTTCCTTGAATATAAGACTGCAAGGAAGGTGTTGTCTATTTCTAAGAGTGCAGAATCACTGGAATAGATTTTTTAAAATTCTAATTGCTGGTCTTTACACTTTTTTTTTTCATCTTTCAGGGACAGTGGCAGAAATTTCTGTGATAAAAGTCTAAGTCCTTTGACGTCGTAAAAATTTGCAATATAATAGAAAGTTAGACAAATAAATGGAAGTAGGAGGCTTTAAAGTAAAACCGATCCGACATGGGACTTAATCCCATGTTTAATCCCATTTTCAGAATTTCCTAGCCATGTGACCTTGTACAAGATTCTTAATTTCTCAAAGAAGGTTTCATTTGGTATACAATGGAGATAATAAAATCTAATGCAGATATTTGTTTGTCTTAGGGATTTAATAATATGGTATATATAGTATTTTACTTAGCCCAGCACTAGAACATAATAAGACATCAAGAATTGGTTGCCTTATTTATTATGCCATAATTTAGCATGACAAATAGGTAAATAGAGTAAATACTCAGGGTGCTAAGGAAGAACATGGGTGGAACTCTTAAAACAGATGGGGATTGAGGAAGGACAGCTTCATGAAGACATGGCAGTCATGGATTCAGAGAGTCTGATTTAAAAGAATTATATGTTGTATATTTAAAGCCAGCTTGCTGAAGTATGACTTTAATTATGAATACATGTACGATTTCAACTTCTGTTTATTTTCCTGGTATTGAACAGTTGTTGTCAAATCATCTATAAAATGCTTGACCCACTGTGACCTCATATCTCCCTTTATAACCACAGGGAATGAAGAAACAAATAAAATGAACACTATTATGAAACAAATATATATGATACGTATAAATCATACTTAAAGTTATTTGAGAAATTTCTCCTACGAGTTACACTTGGAGTCATTTAGTGCATCATATTTGACTTTTCCGAAGTTAAGTTTCATATATATGAAAATTCTCCCAGTACAGACTCTCTAAATCAAAGTTATTTCACTTTACACCTAGAACGATAAACAAAATAACAGACCTTGCTTAAACTCTTTGAGGGCAGTTAAAGTGATGTACTTTAAAGAAAACTTCTCAGTAAAGTTTTACATTTCCTGTATAAAGGTCATAGCCCTTTATTGTTTTACCCATGAAGCCCATTACAATTTCATTTTTGTACTTATTTATTTATAGTTAAATTGTCAACTGTCATTCTGTAATTATCATTTCTCAAGTCACTTTTCTTGCATTCCCACAGGGTTTTAGTACTATGAGCTCTTGAAAATAATATATTAATACATGTATACAATGTATAATCAAATTAGTATAATTAGCATATTCATCATCACAAACACTTATTATTTCTTTGTGGTGAGAACATTCAAAATACTCTTCTAGCTATTTTGTGATATACTATATATTATGGATACCTTTGGTCATTGCAATTTATACATATGTAAAATTATTATGTGTCAATCAAAAATAAACAAACAAAACAAAACAAAAAAAGAAAAACCTCTCAATCTATAGCCCTTTCGAATTTTCATAACACACCTGTTCATCAAACTGGTTTTACAATTGAAATATTATTGTCAACATTAGCTCAATTTGAGACTTCTAGTAGTATTTAAATATAACCGTAATATTTAAATATAAGTTTAACTACTTCTAGTAGTATTTAAATTAAATATAATGTGGAGATAAAAATGTCATTTAAAAAACTCATTCAGTGAGAAGTGTCTATAGAAACGGCTCTAAAATTATAAACTACCATGTCTATATTTTACAACTATTTTCTGACTTTTTTCAATTTATTTGGAAGGTAGAAAATGCTGGATTATTTAAGAAGTCTGAGTCATTCTTCTTCTGCATCATATAAACATTCATATTAAGTAACACCAAGGAATTAATGAATGCCTTCCCCTCTACAAAGAGAATGGAAGTCCACTTTCGGGGATAGCTATCATCATAAGTAATCCCATTTCAGATGTCAGCTCAATTAACAGCTTCATATTCTATCATTTTCTGTCGTCTCTTAGAGAGTAAGAAATTATGTCGTTATAAAATCAAAATTTGACTTCACAAGAGGAAAGCTTTTTTTTTTTTTCTGTGAGGGTACAGAAGCCGTTAATTTCTAGGATTAGTGAAATCTATACAAGGCTTTTGTCAGCAAAATTAGAACCAGGAACAGGACAGAGCTGCAATGGGAAACCTGGAAGATACTGCTGTCATCTTTTGGCACTCAAAACACTATAAACAAAGAAAGAGAATTAAAGGCAATTTCCAAGAGGGCAGGCTGCTGTCTCTCTAGTTTATTATTCTGTTCCTGGAACATAAAACAGTGTCTAGCACATAGTAAGTGCACAACAAATATTTGCTAGGACAAGATAAATAATTCTACTTAATGCAAAATGAGAAATATACTCTAATTTTACAAATAATGTCAGTTGTGATTTTTGATGGAATAAACACTAAATGTATACTTAGGAGTTTGATACTCTTTTTAATGACATGTTTTGCCATGTAGACTGTGCCTACTTCTCCTAATGCATCTTGTATGATTCTCCTCAGGCTCAATCGACTCTAAGCAAACTCATTTTCTTTCTGGCCATCAAAAACCTAAACTCTTCCCCACCTCAAGTTCTTCACACGTAGTGTTCCCTCTACTTTGAAAGCTTTTCCCCAGCTCTTCACATGGCTGGCCCTTTCTCACCCTTTGTTCTTAACTCCAGTTTACATACTCAAAAACACCTTCCCCTACTGAGTATGTCAAGTGCCACCCAATGACCCCTGACTTTCAACACACCTATCATATCACCTTGACTGTTTGCTTTGTAATCTTTTTCACAATCCGACACGATATTGTTCAATTTATTTATTTAATCATTTTGTTTGTCACCCTCCATTTTAGAAGTTAGCCTCTCTGACAGCAAGAAATATTTATCTTATTTATCATGGTCTCTTCAGCACCAGAAACCCTATTAAGCATTTCTACTAATTTAATGTTAATATTCATACTCATTTATTTTTATATTTAATACATACCTTTAATTTTTAAACTGAACTCACATAATTCTTTTTCACTTTTCTCTTTAAGGTTTACACGGGAAAAGCTTAACTCAGTGAATCACTAATCAGCTGGTGGTAATAAACATAATGAGAGAAAAAAATGGTTGCTTTGTGTGGGTGTGATCTTGTGAATCCAAGCTTCTAAGTACCGTAGTCAGTGTTACACTGCTGTAAATGCCATCAGCTGTTTGATTAGATTTCTAACTATTCAATACAAACATAAGAATAAAAAATTTAAAAATTTTGGGGAAATGATTAAGAAGTCTTCAAATACACATATTTAGAATCCTATAGAAAAAGAAATCTGGGGTATTTATTTTTATTAAAATGCCTAGTATCATAGAAACTGAACTGAACTCAACTAAAATTACAAGCAGTCATAGCCTCTTACACAAGAAATCTGCCATTTAGTTATTAGGTAGCTTAGAGAAGTTTCAAAGAAAAATAGTTTACAGTGGCCGGGCACGGTGGCTCACGCCTGTAATCCCAGCACTTCTGGAGGCCGAGGCGGGTGGATCACAAGGTCAGGATATCGAGATCATCCTGGCTAACACGGTGAAACCCCATCTCTACTAAAAATACAAAAAAAATTAGCCGGGCGTGGTGGCGGGCGCCTGTAGTCCCAGCTACTCCAGAGGCTGACGCAGGAGAACAGCGTGAACCCAGGAGGCGGAGCAGGCAGTGAGCCGAGATAGCGCCACTGCACTCTAGCCTGGGCGACAGAGCGAGACTCCGTCTAAAAAAAAAAGAGAGAGAGAGAGAAATAGTTTACAGCTTCCATTTGTTCTATTCATTAGAAGCTTGAATCAATATCTGTAGTGGCTTTTACACTGTTGAACAGAATATCTGCTCATTCAGTATAAAATTACTAGATGAGGTAAAGTCAACCATACTTCTTCACTATGATATAGGGATTAAGAATATTTTAGTCAGATGCCAGATAACTTATTGTCTCTCATTTGATTATAAAACATACTTTGGTTTTAAAGACACAGTTTCCTCGTTCTTTTTTGCTTAGTTCAACTATACCAGCATTTGTGGAATACACATCTATTGAGACATACATATCTATTGAGGCTTCTCATAGTCTACATTATCAGAGGTGGTTGAGGAGTAATCAGACTGAAAACAAAGATTTCTAAAGATATTTGTAGAATGTAAAAACTGGGTATAATTAATAATAAACATTTAAAAAATAGTTTTTTTCTTTTTACAGTTATTTTATGCAAATTATCTCAATTTACTTTAAAAAAAAAAAAAACCCTGTTCAGTAGAGCAGTTACTAGTACTACTTCATAAGTACTGAATTTCAAAGAATTATTTTGGACACTTGAGAGAGCTAATAGGTAAGTCTAAGACTTCTGGTCTACCTCTCTTATTGGTACTCCCCGCCTGAAGGAGGCTCTGGAAGGAACTCACTAATAGTTTCGCAGAGTTCAGTCACCTTTGGAAGGCTAAGCAGCAGCAAGATGATCATTCAAAAATTAAAGGAGTCTGGACACAGTGTAGTATTTAATTTAAAATCTAAATCAGAGCTAGTTAATCTGTTCATAGGTAGTAGAATATTTAGTTTTAGTTTCGTTTTTTTTTTTTTTTTTTTGACGAAATGTCACTCTGCCACCAGGTTTGAGTGTAGCGGCACGATCTCAGCTCACTGCAACCTCAGCTCCCAGGTTCAAGCAATTCTCCTGCCTCAGCCTCCCAAGTAGCTGGGATTACAGCTGCCCACCACCACGCCCAGCTAATTTTTGTATTTTTAGTAGAGACGAGGTTTCACCATGTTGGCCAGGATGGTCTCAATCTCTTGACCTTGTGATCTGCCTGCCTTGGCCTTCCAAAGTGATGGGATTACAGGTGTGAGCTACCACATCCGGCCAAATATTTAGCTTCTTGACACTTCATCACAAGTAAATTAAAATAAAGAATTATGTGTTGTGAAGGAATATATATGTGTGTGTTTATATACAATGTTTGCTGTATATATGAGTTTATGTATGTACATACACATATAGAGAGATGTATATGTAGTATATATCTATATCTATCATCTATCTATCGACATATATATATAGTAAAACATCTATATATGTGTGAACACATTTTCTGAACCTGACTAAGACCATTTTTACTCAGTAACTGTCCTGGTTTATATAAATAAAAATAATAATATGCCAACAAAATGTCAAGTTATTTATCAAACATAATAAAGCAAAGAAAAATAATATAATACACCTGCTGTGTCTTTTTAAGTTTTCTCTCTTGTGAAAAGATAGCTGAAGTTTCATTGTGAATTAATGCGAAAATAATGTATTCAGGAATTGGCAGGGAGAATGTTGGCTGACAGAGGCGTATAGGTGATAAGGTCTTTCCCAATCTTTCTTTACTTATCAGAAAATGTCAGTGTTTCCCCTGTGGGAGGCCTACCAGAACACAGACACCTGTTCCCAGAGAATCTTATCCCTGGGTAGTAGTAACACTTTTTCTAGTAAATTTTTTTTAAGCAATACTCTAACAGCATGATTCCTTCCAAAAACATAGCCTTGGGGCTGGAAAAAGTGGAGCGTTTGCAACTGTTCAATACCTCAGATTTCCTATGTAGCCTGGTCTGCAAATAAAACTGCATTTTTTCCCTTGATCTCAGGGCCCTCAAATTTTAGCATGCACCAAAATGACCTGGGAAACATATTAAAATTACAGATTCCTAGGTCCCATACCTGATATTTTTTATCCTGCCAACCTGCCAGTAACACCATGATGTATGGATTATTATATCTCTTTTGATAAGGAAATTGATATTCGTAGAAATGTCCCAAAACAGTAAGCAGAAGATCTGGGGTGGACGCAAACTGTGCCTTCAATTCACTCAATAATTGCTGTCAAAGAAAACTACAAATATAAATGAATTTTATTTAACTCAGATTTCATTTTAATCTGTTGCTCTGCACCCTAATTCCTACTTCAATTTGTACTTCTCCCACCTTGTTTATTTGGCAATTGTTACCTTTATTTTATACATTTCATTTATTTTTACTCCACAAAGACTGTTCCATCTATCACTTCCAGACCCATTGAAATCCCCATCCTCCTTTTATTTAACATTTACCCATATTGAGCACACAAACTGTAATCCCATGGGAGAACATACCAAGACAGTAAACGAATTAGCTGCTGATGCTAGAAGTTCATTGGGGAAGTTGTTTTGTAGTCAGTAAGTCCTTCAAAGCATTGAGCGTAATATCAAATGTGTGTGTATTTGTTAGTTCCGATCTACAACCTAGGAGTGGTCAGTGCACATAATTGAGAATACCTATTTCAGGGGTTGTTAGCTGCCTCCATACTCCAGAGGCATGCCTTGGATATGTAGCTATGTTTTTCTTAGATCAGCAATGCATGGTTTATTAACTAGTACAGTTGATGTTGGAAACATTTTTTCTTGATGAAGTATTGGAATTCAAGCTATGAGAAATAGTTAAAATGAATATTGTAGAGAAAATTCAATTGTTCTTGAGTAAACAGGCACCAGGAGACAGAAACTCCAATATCAGAGTGGCACTTGAGAGTTGATTCTTAAAGAGTTCTGTGCCTGGCCGTTAACCCAGTTGATTCTTTTGTTCTGAAATCCTCTATATTGTTACTACAGCTTACACCTTTAGGACTTTGTTGATTTTCCTATGGTCAACTTTTCATAAAAGGTATTATTAAAGTACTAAAAACGACAATGAGCTGAGACCTCTTTAAAATTATTAAGCAGATTACATGACTCTCTTTGTACCTACTGAGTAATAATATTTTCTGTGTATATATAATGTACATACACTATATGTATATAAACTTGCTTCATTGCAACCTTTAAGTGAGGTGGTAGGCAGGAGATATAGAGCCTTTACAGAGGTTACAGATATTTACTAAAATAAAATATAAATCAACAAAAGACTACTAATCATCATGTACAGCAAAATTGGCATGCATTACTTCACGAAATAATAGATGTGTTGGTTTGAAAAAAATCAATTTTTAAATGCTCTTAATAGAAGATATGACCAGATTGCAGCACACTGGACAAGAAAAGATGTAATAACCATATTTTCTAGTTTCTATATTTAGTGCTTTGATATCCTGGGGCCTTTCTGATCCTGAAAAGACTGCCCGTTCCAGGGTTAGCTAAGTGCTAGATATGGCAAAAGAGTTGCTTACAGGTGCACTTCTCATATGCAAACCAATCAATTCAGAGCCTATATCCCCAACCACTTTCTTTATCACACTTATAGTATGCTTACACTATGGCCCACCCTCCACCTGCCTTAATCACCCCCAGGCCAGAAATCAGACCACTAGGAACAGTTCCTATGTCCCAGAGCCCACTGAAATTATTCTAACTAACCAATCCTAAACCTGCTTACCCTACCTTACTCCTTCCTTCCCATAGAAAACACAATAAAGGCGCTAGCACACTTTCCCCTCACTTGCTTTGCCTCTTGACCAACTCTGGTTCTTCCCCATGTGACCCTGCATGATGTCTTGTACCTGTTTCTAGGGATCTGTGAGTATGAAAACTTCTTCCTTCATGACAGTCGCTCCTGTGTCTGTGTGTCTTATCATACCTGACTAACACAAATCTCAGGCACCCTTACCACAAAAGAAGTCAGAATATCACTATTTCAGATAGCAAGGAGAAAACAAAGCGAGCTAGAAAGAAAAGGGAATCTCAGTACCATAGGAAAGAATAGGCCTTATGTTGTGACAGTGTTGAAGGGGTTTTGACTCCAAGAGGGTCATGTGATGAGAAGGGGAGGCTGCTAAAATTGACTTGAAGATGAGTTTTCATAGCTGAGACCACACAGTTTTAACTAAGATTTTTAATTGCGGTTGTCTTAATGGTAGTTGGCAGGGGGGCGGGGTGGAGGTATAATTTTAAGATCTATTTTATGGAATGTGTCTATTTTCAAGCACATTCAAGCAAGTTGAGACTTGCTACTTTTTTCTCATAGTCCTTTAATTCTTCAGTAAAGTTCCATGAGTAGTAACTATTGAGATTTTCCATGATCCATAAAATTGAAGATTCAAGTCAAGTTTATAAAAATCTCTGCCCTCAGGGAATTATCATGATGCCTAGTTTAGAGGAATAATGTTAATCATGTATTTCCTCCTTTTTTTTCCTTCAGGAGTGCACCTAGTATATAAAACAATGCCAACCTGTAAATCAACATAAGCAAAGCATATAGAATATACAAGGTTAGAAAATTCTTACTCATTTCCAGTTAACTGAAAAAAAAAAACTTTCTTTTTACCTTTGTGTTAAAATATTTTTTGAACCCCATTAATACCCACTATCAAGTATTGTGTACTAAATATAATTTAATATATATTAGAAAACTTTATAATTTAATTTGTATTGGAAAGCTGATAATAAAAAAATCCAAAATTCATCAACTAAATGTCAATACTATAGCTATAGATTTAAATGTTATGAATCTATACTGTAAAGAAGATTAGTCTAACATTTTAATGAAAACAGAATGTACAATAATTTTTTTAAGATATGCTGATAAGGCCAGGCCTGGTGGCTCACGCCTGCAATCCCAGCACTTTGGGAGGCTGAGGTGCGCAGATCATGAGGTCAAGAGATCGAGACCATCCTGGCCAAAATGGTGAAACCCCGTCTCTACTAAAAACACAAAAAAATTAGCTGGGTGTGGTTGCATGCACCTGTACTCTCAGCTACTCAGGGGGCTGAGGCAGGAGAATCGCTTGAACCTGGGAGGTGGAGGTTGCAGTGAGCCGAGATCATGTCACTGCACTCCACCCTGGCGACAGAACGAGACTCTACCCAAAAAAAAAAAAAAAAAAAAAAAAAAAAAAGGCTAATGAGGCTCATTCATTGACATTTGTTCTTAAAAAAGAAATAACTGTTTCCTAAGAGCCTCTGTGGTCAAAATAATAACAGTAATTGACTATGCATCACTTGCTCATTTATGAACAATATTAACTGCACTGAAACTATGTAAAGAAGAGAAGGTAACTTGGCATTTTCAAGTAAAGTGTTAAGCAAATAGTACAAATTTGGAGAAGGGCTATTTTAATGTAAATTGCTTATAAATAGTTTATTTATTCAAATTAAGGCTTTTATTGATGTCCCCTAACAAGCTGTTAATTCACTCATTGGCAAACATTTACTGAGTGCCTACTTTATGCTAAAAATTGTGGAATAAAGACAAATATGACAAGATTTCTGCCCTCCAGATGTTCATAGTCTAGAGTGATGATAGATATGTAAATAAAAAGAAGTACACTATTACATGACAAGTGTGATTATAGAGTTATAGCTGGAATACAGGACAAGTTGAAATACAAGAAGTACCAATAATTGTCTAGGGGAAATGGAGACATTATATGAGCACTAGGTAGAAAGGAATTTGGCAACTGCAAAGGAAAGAGGATCAGATAGAGAAAAAGGGATGGAATGGTGAAGACACAGAGTGTAAAGAGCAGTGTCTTGTGAGCACTGCCATTCATCCCACGGGCAGAAGCACAAATATGACATTTTGCCTGTGTGATTGCTATGCCCATGAAATTCACATGCTATGCAAACAACATAATGAATTCAGGCAAACAACCCCTGAAGTTTGACTAATATCATTTCAAAAAAAATGATCATTGGATCATGAAGAAAAAAATCCTATTACATACATATGACAATTTTGTTAATGAAATTTAAAAATTATGTATTAATGTAATTATATCCACTCCAAGGATGACGGCTTCTTAAGTTTAGATATAAGCTTGTAAATAACCCACGATATAATTAAAGGATCAAAAGTGAAAGATAAAGGAAAATGACAACTTACTCTGTGTTGTCTCTAGACAATTGATGCATGGTGCAATCTACCCAGCATCTTCATTAGTGAGCTAAAAGAGGGTGTAAGTAAAACCACACTAATGATATTCACACATGATAACAGATTGGAAACTGTCTTTCTGACACCACTGTTGACTGTGAAGTCACAACAGGGAGACAAAATAGCTTAGAAATATTGGTAGACAATTAAAGTGGGAGCAAACATTGAGATTCAGATAAGAAAAGGAGCAATTGAACAATCTGGAGAGGAAGAATAAGATACACAGAAGATAGCAACGCCAAGTTTTAGTAATACACAAAAACAGGAAACCATTACAAAGTACTTACAATACTTCCCAATATATACAAACACTCATAAATACATGTGTAGGGGTATATGTGTGTGTGTGTGTGTGTGTGTGCACCTCAGTCTGGAGAAGTACATCAAGGAAGCTATGGCACTATGGACACTGACAAATGGAAGGTGACCAAAGGAGGTAGCTGCCTATGACATGAAGGATAAGAAATACAACATCTAATTCCCTGAAGAATGTGGAGACTTGGGAAATAAAGAACTCATTTAACCGCTCTAAAATCAATACAATAAAAGGAGAGATGAGCAGACACTTTTGGAGAAAGGTCTCAACAGAAGCATATTTTAAAGGAAAAGATGGTAAATATCTATTTACACATTTAACCTGTACTTAGATCTTTAGAGTATACAAAGTTGAACAAAATGCTGGTTTGAGAGTACTGTCTTCAAATAACGTAAAAGCTAATTTGATGGGTAATATTTTAGAAATATTAAATGTAAAGGGAAAATGAGATAGCAGAAGTGTAGACCAAATGAGCGAAAGGTAGCATGTAGGTGGGGACTAAGGAAATCCTACATGTCAAACGTGCTTACATGAGCACAAGGGTGTTGGAAGGATTTTACAGGCAGATTTGGAAACATGGAGGCCATTGCTGCTGTTAGAAGTGCTTGATTTTTAGTATTTGTTTTGTGATCCTGGGGTAACCTAAAGGAAGGTAAAGAAAGTCTGAATAAAATTGATATATTTCAGTCCTTGGGAACACCATATAAGAAACATACAATACAATGCCTTACGTTTCACATGTAACCAAATGTATACATCCACAGGAAATATTTTTCTTCAGTTAACAATTCATTATCTTTTCCCAATTGTAGTCTCTTTCCAAAACAGAATAATAATCCATATAGTTAAATCAGATAAACGTCTTTTGCACTCAAACTTGAATTCTTGAGTAAGAAAAATCTGTGTCAATCTTATGAAATTATTTGAATTTTATGATCATCTGTTCATAACATGAATGCAGGCTATATTAGAGACCTGATGCTTAACTTCTTGTCCCATAACCAGAATCAAAAAATCTGAGATGAGCATACCAAGAGAAAAATGAAGCAATCATGGGCAAATGTGGTGCAGGCTGACACAGAGTTACTTTGAAGCAGGCTAACAGTGCTGAATCCTGGGGCAGCTGGAACTCCAAGTGCTTTTATCAGCTCCTGTTCTTTTTGGGCAGCCCAGAATATGACTTCAGGTCTATCTAGAGCCACCCTAGAAAGTATTTCAAGAAAATTTAAAAAAAAAAGAAAGAATTCATGGGTATACGTACCACACTGGGGAGAAAGAGTAACTCAGTTAATAGGTGTGATGGTTACGTGTCAACTTGATGGGATAGAAGGATGCAAAGTATTGTTCCTGGGTGCATCTGTGAGGATGCTGCCAAAGGAGATTAACATGTGAGTCAGTGGATGGACTAAGAGGCGCAGATTCTCACCTTCAATCTGGGTGGACACCATCTAATCAGCTGCCAGCGTGGCTAGAATAAAGCAGGCAGAAGAACGTGGACGGATTTGACTTGCTGAGTCTTCCGGTCTTCATCTTTCTCCCGTGCCAGATGCTTCCTACCCTTGAATATCAGACTCCAAGTTCTTCAGCTTTTGGACTCTTAGACTTAAAATAGTGGTTTGCCAGCGCTCTCGGGCCTTCAGCCCCAGACTGAAAGCTGCACTGTCGGGTTCCCTACTTCTGAGATTCTGAAACTCGGACTGGTTTCCCTGCTCCTCAGCTTGCGGACGACCTATTGTGGTACTTCACCTTGTGATAGAGTGAGTTAATACTCCTTAATAAGTTTCCCTTCATATATACATCTATCCTATTAGTTCTGTCCCTTTAGAGGACCCTGATTAATACAGTAGGTTATATAAAGTGGATTAGCAGGAAGATAAACGAAGGGTGATTGCAGCCATTTGGTAGGTGGCATTGAAAGTCAGAGTAAGAACTTTTTTTTTTTTTAATTTCAGACGGAGTCTCGCTCTGTCGCCCAGGCTGGAGTGCAGTGGCGCGATCTCGGCTCACTGCAAGCTCCACCTCCCAGGTTCACGCCATTATCCTGCCTCAGCCTCCCGAGTAGCTGGGACTACAGGCGCCCGCCACCACGCCTGGCTAATTTTTTTGTACTTTTAGTAGAGACGGGGTTTCACCATGTTAGCCAAGATGGTCTCGATCTCCTGACCTCGTGATCTGCCAGCCTCAGCCTCCCAAAGTGCTGGGATTACAGGCGTGAACCACCGCGCAAGAACTTAATTTTATGGGCCAGGGAAAGAATTGAACATGTCTGAGAAATAAAGTTATAGAGGCAGAAAAAGACATTAGGAAGTTTTATGTGGCAGGAGTGTGTGGGATGGATTTTTGAGGGAAAGGCAAGAGAAAAGATCGATTTGGCACTTGTGTCAAGTAGACTGAAATTTCCCTAAGACTGAGCCATGAAACAGTAGTGAGCTGAGAGTCAGTCACTACTGCCATCGGGGTGGAACTAATCCAGGTTTTCCAGAGAACTGAATTATATGAAAATTAGGGAGTCTTCTTTAATAAATAGAACACAAAACCCTGAATGAAAAATTATGCAAGTAAAGGGGCACCGAAATTAAGCTTCTGCCTCTGATGGCAATATTGTATAATCAGAACCTTTCTAAACTATATTTTTTTATCAATAGAAAGTTTTTTCAGTGCTTGAGATTTGCTGCCCCAAATTCTCATCTTTTAGTCTTCCAGATACAGCCAGTTAAATAAACAGAGGGTAATGACTTTAAGTCACAGTTGTTCCTCCTTACCCAAGGAAAATATTTTCTGAGACTCCCAGTGGATGACTGAAATTGCAGATAGTACAAATTTCTATATAAACTATGTTTTTTTATATACATATGTATAAATGTCAAATTTATAAATGCACCAAATTTATAAATTAGGTACAGTAAGAGACTAACAACAATAACCTAAAATAAAACAATGATAGCAATACACTGTAATAGAAGTTTCATAAATGAGATATTGCTCTTTCTCTCTAAATATCTTATTGTACTTTACTCACTTTTCTTCTTGTGATGAAGACAGGATGAAGTGGAATGGTGCATCCTGTTTAGAACAAACACAATTTAAAATATATTAATTATTTCTTTATGGAATTTTCTATTTAATATTTTTGGACCACAATTGACCACAAGTAACTGAAACTGCAGAAAGTGAAACCCTGAATAAGGGGAAACACAATAATTTGATAAAAGCATTCATAGTTTATTCTCTTAAGTTTTGATTGGAAATAAAGAACATCTGAATTCATTCACCACATGTATTAAGGTGTCATAATTTTTACAGACATTCTATTAAGTACCTGTAATATTACCGTGAAAAACAAATAGAGAGAGTGTCCAGGATCTACTTAGCTCAACTTGGACACATTAAGTGGAAGGGAGAGTGCTAATTTTTGAGGTAGTTCTTTATTGACTGTGTTCAATATGTAAGGAATATTTTATATATTAATATCATCAATCTTTTCTATTGTGGAGCATCTTTTATTTTATAGACTATAATCATTATTAATAAGAGTTTTAAAGGATCAGGTGCAAGTTGACAACGTGAGAATAGAAAAATATATTGAGAATAAAGACAGACATTCAAGCTGTCAAATGTGATGGGGAGAATAACTCCTTTAAGGTCAAACGTTATACAGTGTATGTGTTGAGTGCACAGAACCTGAAAAATGGGAAGGAAATGTTTCATAGCTATAACACCTTCTGATTTTTGTACACAGAGCAAAATAAAATCATTACCAGATCTAAAAAATACATGTTATGAAAGAAGTCCCTCCTCCTGAAGAAAATACTTGGGATAATTTAGATGATCTATTTTTATGATATTAAAGTGCATTTCTTTCTAATCAGGGGAATCATAAACATATTCCATGCTACTTGCAATAATTTTGTATAGTTCCAATAATCCAATAAAGATACTGGCAATAGCTCAAACATCAAAAGAGGTTAACCAGTGTTTCTCAACATTTGTTCATATTTCCCTCCTAAGGAGACTTTAAAAACATATTTTTCTTAATCACACCCAGTTCCAAATGAAACTTTAATTCCACAGACATATTGAATATCTTTTTAGGTACTGTTGCTCTTTGTGGGGAACACAAATTATTGTAATGCCTGGGAATTGTTTTCCTCCCCCATAACCAATTTTCTCCCTTTGGGAGCAAAATTTAATTTTTTTAATTAAAAAATTAAAAAATTATTTTTTATTTTATTTTTATTTTTTTAATTTTTGTGCCCCTGTCATGGGGGCACCACTACGACTACATGATTAACACCATATCATTCTTTTTAAGTCATTTATAGACTTATGGAAAAGAAATAATCTGTCCATTTATATATAAATCACTGCCATCACATATATTATCTCAAGAATGGATTCAGAAATATTTTCTTTTCTTTTTTTACTTTCACCCTGTGATAGTCTATAAAGTCATTTTAAATCATGGATGCTGACATGCTCACAGTTGTATCTCTATCACCTCTCTCAGGGTCTGTCACAGATGGTGCCTACAAAAGGCTTGATGAATGCATGATTTACAGTGGACGAGTGAAAGCCCCCCTGTGTTTCTCACATACCATTTCTACAAAGGGCTTTATCACATCTGTAATGAGCTTACCACATCTGGATCTAGCTCCATGAATAAATTTCTACTTAGAGTGAAATAAGCATTTCTTACTTTACTTTTAAATCTAATCACTGTAGAAGTAAAATCTATTTTCTGAATCTCTATTCCTGGAGAAATTGCAACTAAATATGGAATAGTGATGTTAATCAGAAAGAACTAAGCCTTAAAGCTCTCTGTTTCTAGTATGTTATTCGGCCTCAAGGAAATTGTATAATTTTTTTTCTGCCTCAATTTTCTCACCTCTAAAATGCAGTTAGTAAAATACACGACCCATTGTTTGATTTTCCTCTTGAGAAACTGCAGTAGAATTGATGGGAAATTGCTCCAATGTATGAGTGCAAGAAGAAGTCACCTGGGGTTATCTACAGTGGTTATCTGGAAAAGGAAGTGCCGTTGCAAAAGTTGTAAGTCAAACCTAAGACAGTATTAAAGGTTAAGCACCAAAGAAGTCATTTTTTTCCCAGTAACCTTTATCAGATGCTTTTTTTCCCAGAAAGAAGTATCTGACAAAGAGAGAGAGGAGATAGACAGAGAGAGAGAGAGATCCAAAATGTCAGAAATCAGGTAAAGTCTAGAAACAGAATGAAACTGAACAGGGAGTAAATGAATGGAGTCAGAACAAAGCAACAGCTGGAAGAATAGAAGGAAAGAAAACAAAAAAGGAATGAAGAAGGGAAGAAGGAAAAGAGGAAGGGAGGGAAGAAGAGAGGCGGAGGGAGGAAGAGATGGTGGAAGGAAGGAAGGAAGGGAGGGAGGGAGGGAAGGGAAGAAAGAGCTGGAGAGAGGGAGGGAGGGAGGGAAGGGAAGAAAGAGCTGGAGGGAGGGAGGGAGAGAGGGAGAAAGAGAGGGAGGGAGAAAGGGAGGGAGGGAGGGAAGGAAATTATTTCTATGAATACAACTACATACTCAAAGCTCACTTTTAAAGGCTGCCTGCCTTGTCACCTCCAGTGGACTTGCCTTGTTGCAGGCACAAAATAGGCAGGTACTTCACCTAACAGCTAAAGACAAATGTAAATGTTCCTTAAAATATTAATCTTATATGAAGAAAATATTAATGAAATCATACATATTCTATGGTTTTCTTTTAATCCTTAAGTCTTTACGAGGTGGAAGTGATCAGCTGCTCTACTCAGATATCCTAGACGTAATTTCTTGTTAGCTAGAGAGAGTCAGAAAGAGAGAAAAATGATGAATTACTGAATATAATTTCTAGTAAAACCAGGCTTTTAGGAAGACTGTGGTTAAAAAAAAATATTGACTGGGAAACATTAATCAGAAAGTAAAGTATTATATTACAGAGAAAGAATAAAAAGCATCAAAGTTATCTAGTAGCAATATAAGATGTTAAGCTACTTGTCAGTAGCTGAACAGTTCAGTCAAGGCAGAGGTAAAGAGAAGCAAAACAAGTAAAGAATATGGGCAGAATTATTTAAAAAGTTTTAATTATTTAAACCACAAAAATATGAGCAGCCAAGAATATTGTAGGAAATTAACCAGAGTCAAATATTCATTATACCTTCATGCTCTGACATGGAAGTCTGGCCTTACAGGTAATGGGAGAATGGGCAATGGCATTATAATAAAGGCAGAGTTAAGAAAGAAAAACAAAGTCAATTAGAGAAACTTTAATCATATTTAAATGAACTAAATTTCAATAAGAGGTATAGCTACATGTGTGGTCCAGCTGGTTTGACCTTAGAGGATGGTCCAGAGAAGAGTTTGGTAGAAATTGTGTTTCAGAAAATGATGTTATAACGGGGATGAGTGCCATTTCAGTACGAAATAGCTTCTAGTTTCTATTGACCTGTTGTTTTATTTCCCCTTCCTATTGTAGTGAAGTTAATGCAGATATTAAATCATGTATTCACATATCCACATTATCTCTTCCACTCTTCTCATTTGGCAGGGATCTGGAAGGGATCGTGGACTGAAGAAATGTGGAAGCTCGCTCCCTAGATATGAGCCTGGTCCTGAGGAATCTAGGAAGCAAATCCATTGCTTAGAGATTCTCCCAGCCCTTAAGATTACCCTAGTTGAGCTCAGTCAGGAATGGACTAGATCAAGGGATCAGAGAAGAGACAAAAGCATGTCTAAGATTTTCATTTAAGGTTATTCAGAGAAACAAGACTGCATTAGTTTGTTCTCATGCTGCCAATAAAAACATACCTGAGACTGGGTAATTTATAAAGGAAAGAGGTTTAATGGCCTCATGGTTCCACATGGCTGGGGAGGCCTCACATTCATAGTGGAAGAGCAAGGGACGTCTTTGAGACGTACAAGGAGAGCTTGTACATGGGATCTCCCCTCTATAAAACCATCAGATCTCATGAGACTTAATCACTATCAGGAAAACAGCACAGGAAATACCCGCCCCCATGACCCAATTACCTCCCACCAGACTCTTCTTATGACACATGGGAATTGTGGGAGCTACATTCAAGATGATATTTGAGTGGGGACACAGCCACACCATATCAAAGACCAATAGGGTGTATGTGTGTGTGTATACACATATACACACACACACCCCTACATATATATATATATATAGAGAGAGAGAGAGAGAGAGAAAGGGAGAGAGAGAGAGAGATTTACCTTAAAGCTTTGATTCATGTGATTGTAGAGGCTTGGTGAGTCTAAAATTTGATAGGAAGGTGGGCAAACAGGAGACTCAGGGAAGAGCTGCAATTCAAGTCTGAAAGCAGCGTGCTGGCAGAATTCCCTCTTGCTCACGGGAGGTCTGTATTTGTTCTATTTGGGCTTTCAACTGATTGGATGAAGCCCACCCACATTAGTGAGGGCAATTGTCTCTAATCGTATTCATCAATTTAAATGTTTATCTCATCCATAAGTACACCTTCACAGACACATCCAAAATAATAATGGACCAAATATCAAGGCACCATAACCCAGCCAAGTTGACACAAAATTAATCATCACACTGCCTATAGTAACTAAGGATGTTTTCAGTAGAACTAGATAGAAAGGGTAAAAATACAACTTCCTTGAGGACCATCAAGTGGAAAAAGTAGTTTATATAAGGAGAAATACGACCAAGTCTCAAACTTTGTTAGATTCCAGAATTGCAATACGTATGTGTTATAGAGTCACAGTTTGTTTTTATAAGCATATGTGGAGACATATATTGCCTATTTACTAATGGACTAATTGGGGTCTATTCAAAATTTTTGAAGTATTTTTCCAAGCAGTGTTTTTTAGAATAGTAACATCATTTCTTAAATTCTATAACCATGACAATTCAAATAAAAATTTGGCTACTATAAAATATGACAAATAAATTAAGCTCTATCCTTGTTAACCCTTTTCCCAAGTAATTTCAAGGAAAATTATATTTCGTTTATCAGTAAAGTACTTCTCAATTATTCTGATATTCGTTTTACTAGTTTGAATTTTTAAGTATCTAACCATTGCATTTCTCTACAAAAAGTTCTGAGATATCACTAGCTGAAAGCTCTGTTTCTCTTTTTAGATTTCTCTAGGCATTTAGAAAATATTTAATGAATATTTATTTATTGAACACATCCTCTCTACAGTCACATGATCATATCTGTGGGGAAAAGAAAGAGAGATCATACTGTTACTGTGTCTATGTAGAAAGAAGTAGACATAAGAGACTCCATTTTTTTCTGTACTAAGAAAAATTCTTTTCCTTGAGATGCTGTCAACCTGCAACCCTACCCCGAACCCTGTGCTCGCAGAAAACATGTGCTGTGTCGACTCAAGGTTTAATGGATTTAGGGCTATGCAGGATGTGCTTTGTTAAACCAATGCTTGAAGGCAGCATGCTTGTTAAAAGTCATCACCACTCCCTAATCTCTAGTACCCAGGGACACAAAACACTGCAGAAGGCCACAGGGACCTCTGCCTAGGAAAGCCAGGTATTGTCCAAGGTTTCTCCCGATGTGATAGTCTGAAATATGGCCTCATGGGAAGGGAAAGACCTGACCGTCCCCCAGCCCGACACCTGTAAAGGGTCTGTGCTGAGGAGGATTAGTAAAACAGGAAGGCCTCTTTGCAGTTGATAAGAGGAAAGCATCTGTCTCCTGCACATCCCTGGCCAATGGAATGTCTCGGTGTAAAACCCAATTGTATATTCCATCTACTGAGATAGGAGAAAACCACCTTAGGGCTGGAGGTGAGACATGCTGGTGGCAATACTGCTCTTTAAGGCATTGAGATGTTTATGTATATGCACATGAAAAGCACAGCACTTTTTTCTTTACCTTGTTTATGATGCAGAGGCACTTGTTCACATGTTTTCCTGCTGACCCTCTCTCCACTATTACCCTATTGTCCTGCCACATTCCCCTCTCTGAGATGGTAGAGCTAATGATCAATAAATACTGAGGGAACTCAGAGACCGGTGCCGGCGCTGGTCCTCCGTAAGCTGAGCTCCGGTCCCCTGGGCCCGCTTTTCTTTCTGTATACTTTGTCTGTGTCTCTTTCTTTTCCCCACAATATCTATTTTATACACATCAATGGGTTATTAGTAACAACACGAACTGCCACATCCTGTTATAAGGTTGATATTAGCAAGACCAAATTATCTAAGTTAAGTTTTACCATGCCCTGCAGACAAAGTAGGTGTTAAACTTTCAGAATTTATCAGAAGGGAGAGTTTGTAAATGAAAGCTTTTGTCATAAGGCAATTTTTGTTCTTTCATTAAAATTTGGCACAGGATACCTTAGCTAGAGAATGATGTAATTCGTTGTCAGTTCTGGGTG
The DNA here is from genome assembly GCF_029289425.2 of Pan paniscus. Classification (NCBI taxonomy): domain Eukaryota; kingdom Metazoa; phylum Chordata; class Mammalia; order Primates; family Hominidae; genus Pan; species Pan paniscus. The sequence continues at coordinate 106,002,150 of NC_073258.2, forward strand.
GCCACAATAGCTATAAGGAAAGGAGTGCCCTAGATTAGTCAGAGCTTTGTACAGTGGCGTGGAGAAGTATACATAGGGACTACCAAGAACAGGAGTAACCCCACTTAGAAGTCACTGTGAAGTCATATTGCCATGTGCATTTATATTGTATTTGCAGTATGAAAATTATTTTATATAAATTCCATTTTAATTGCATCTGTAAGGAATTTATTTCACAAGATACATGAAGCCTGATTTCTCCTTTTATAATAAATAAAATATAGAGTCAGGGTAATTGAGTGATTTGCTCACAAGTGAGAAGCCAAAGAGTGAAGTCTCTAACCCAGGTTTTCTGACTGTCAGTCTAGTATTCTTTGTACAAAAGATTATAGAATTCTTTGATCCGACAGACATTATTGGACACCTAATATATTCCAGAACACCTGGGGTGGTTAATGAAGCTGCTGTAGCCCTTGCCCAAAAGGATATTTCATTCCAGCCTCTCATGAGTAATTTTCAGACCACTGTCAATACTAATGGATATATATTATTTATGTTAAATATTTTAGCCATGGTCTGTAGAACTCAAGATTTATTTGTAGATTTGGTCTTCTTTTTTACTTATATTTTTCAATTGCCTTATTTGTAATATGGATGAAATTTCTTACATTTCTTAATAATATCTTAGAACATTCCAAGTGTGCAGTACTATGTAATTCTTCTCACTGAGATGTGCTACAGTTTCTCTTGTAGAATCTATCTCTCTTGATGATGGTCGATGTCTCAAACCTCATTATTATTTAGGGTACGGTCAAAATTACAAAAATTTATGTATTTATTTCTGCTTAATTTGTTTTTGTTTGTTTGTTTGTTTTCTTTTTTGAGGCAGAGTCTTGCTCTGTTGCCCAGGTTGGAGTGCAATGGCCCGGTCTTGGCTCACTGCAACCTCCGCCTCCTGGGTTCAAGCAATTCTCCTCCCTCCGCCTCCCAAGTAGCTGGGATTATAGGCATGCACCACCATGCCCAGTTAATTTTCTTTTCTTTTCTTTTTTTTTTTTTTTGTATTTTTATTAGAGATGGGGTTTTGCCTTGTTGGCCAGGCTGGTCTCAAACTCCTGACCTCAGGTGATCTGCCCGCCTTGGCCTCCCAAAGTGCTGGGATTACAAGAAATTTGTTTCTTATATTGGTTCTTTGCTTTACCAATTTTACATGTTTACTTTTTTTTATGCTACTCCGTCTTTGATCCTGGAAGATAAGACCTCCCTTTCCTGTGGCACCTGATGCTTGTGTCAACTTGGGACACTCATGCACTTCTTCCCTTCTGTGCTGCAGGAGAAGCTTTTCCCTGGTCTCTCCTTCCTCACTTTCAGCCACTGGTACCCCACCTCTCAAAATATTATAGAATTTGTGCAGTAACTGTAAGTCATAGCACGCAATAACTACTCCTGAAATATCATGTTTATCTCCTTCTTCCATTCTAACTACTTCTAAGGAGTTCTGTTTTATGGGCTTCAGTAATAACTGGCATCATCTGATTTTTATGTCCCAATTATCCTGCTCATTTCTGGTCTGCATGGTGGTCAGAGCCATGTAATCTGCCTCTGTGATTTAGGATAGAATGAGTTTTATGTGAAATCTAGACAGGAATTATTTCCCTGCTAGACAACAAAAATATTTTTTGTTATTGGTGGTGGTGGTTTTGGTTTACAAAAGGATCACCTTTCTATGCACTTGTGGATAAAGGGAGGATATAATTACATAATGGGCAAAAACAAAAATATATTTAAATCTCTGTTATCAAAGGAGAAAAATTCCCTTTACAACATTTTAAAACTTGACCTTTTCCTAGTCTGTGCTTATATAACTCCAATAATAAATGGTGGAGGTGGAACTGTATCACAGAAATAGTGAAATCATTCTTAATTTCAAGGAATATAACAGGCTTCAGTTTTTCTGGTGTATAGAGCTACGGTAAGATATAATTATATAAACGTGTCTTTGCTTACTACTCACTAGATTAACATAGTCTGTGATGTATCTAACAATTTGTCTATTCCAATAATTTAGTATCAGCATTAAATATTTGTCATATCCAAATGAAAAACAAACATGAGAACCATCTGTCTCAATAATTAGAATAATACCAAGTGCTTTATTCAGTGTACCCCTACACACCAGGTAACAAGTATATACTTTTGAGGGACTAGCCAGGAAAGACATTAAACAGAAAAAGAAGGTGAAGGTAAACTCCTTACCTGCAAGGCTTCAGATAATTGTGACCAGAGTCTAATGTCATAATGGAATCTAGAAAATAGAGACAAAACAGGCTGTGAACAGTTTCCGTTTTCATAACATCTGAAGGAGGCCAGCATTTACTTTTCTTTCCTAAGAATAAGCTTACTAGAACTACTTGAGTAGCTTTATTTATTTATTTATTGTATTATCAAAATACAACTGTCCCTCCCCATCCTGGAAATTCTGATCCATAAATACAAGTGTGGATAGAACATGTGTAGGTTAATCACACTGCTGCACAGGTGTTTCTGATAACCGGAACCTTCCCTCACACTCCTCCCTCCCAGCCACGGCTCTCAAATCGCTGTCATGGAATAATATCAAAGCTTCCTTTCTACTCTAATACAGAGTAAGTAGCTCTGTGTAGTGACATTTTCTTACAGTATATTCTAGTTATTTGTTTATTTATTTATTTATTTTGTAGATTTTAAAAGGAAGTATTTATTGGCCTGTTACGTACCAAGGTCTAGGTTTAGGCACATTTTCAGAGGGAAACAAATCCTCCGTAGAGTTTTCCTCCACAGAGTTTCATATCTAATGGGCTCTTAACAAGCAACGTTTCTATATTTGTAATGGACTCTTCTGGAGAAGATAAGGAGTACTTTTTTTTTTCCTGCAGAGTTGACAATAAAAGTGGAAAGTGGAAAGTAAAGTTCTCCTGAGTATCTTAGCATATATTTAACCAAGCCGGCTATACAGAAATAAAAAGTATAAGGTATAAGAAATACTTTACAGCCAACCCCCCCCTTTTTTTTTGTTTCTAGCCTTCATTTTATCCACGCTAATCACTCTACTCCTTAATTTTAAGGTACTTCTAATGATGCATAAATCCCAGCATTTCTTTTCTGAGCAATGTCCCACTCTCCATATAATCTCACATCCATTTCCTCTATCAAATATACACAGTTTGGGGGCATTTTATGAAACTGAAGAATTATTGACTGTTTTATTATTGCAGGTCAAATGGTGTTCTAGTTATGGTTTTAGTTTTGTTATTTAGGAGAGTCATCAGATTTTAAATATAACATTTAATATTTATGCATGAAATAACATGGTGTTTAGGACTTAATTTAAAAGAAATTATTGGGCAGGGGAAACATGGACTGAGATTATGGGTGAAATAATACTGTCTGAGTTGATAACTGTTAAAACTAGGTGAAGGGAACATGGGATCCCACTATATTATTCATGTTTGTTGTTGTTGTCTTAAACATTTATATTTTAGAGCAGTGTTAAGTTCACAGCGAAGTTGAAAGGAAGGTACAGATATTTCCCAAAACCCCCTGCCCCCCGCCCCACATACATTATCAACATTCCCCACCAGCATGATACATTTGTTACAGTTGATGAACCTACACTGACAGCTCATTATCACCCAAAACCCACAGTTTACATTAGGGCTCTCTCTTGGAGATATGCATTCTATGGGTTTGGACAAATGTACAGTGACACATATCTATAATTATTGTATCACACAGAGCATTTTCACTACCCTAAAAATTTTCTGCGCTCTACCTGTTCATCTCTTTCTCTCAACTAAACTCCTGGACAACCACTGATTTTTTTTTTGTCTCCATAGTTTTATCTTTTCCAAAATGTTGTGTAGTTGTAATCATATAGTATATAGCCTTTATAGATCAGTTTCTTTCACTTTAGTAATATGTATTTAAGCTTCCTACATGTCTTTTTGTGGCTTTATAGTTTATTTCTGTTTAATGCTGAATAATATTCTATTACCTGGATATACCACAATTTGTTTACTAATTAACCTACAGAAGGACAGCTTAGTTGATTCTAAGTTTTGGCAATTATCAATAAAGCTGCTATAAACACCTGTGTGCAGGTTTTGTGTAGACATAAGTTTTCAACTCTTTTGAATATTTATCAAGTAGAATGATTGTTAGATCTTATAGTAATATGGTGTGTAGTTTGGCAGAAAACTGCAAAATTGTCTTCCAAAGTGGCTGTACCACTTTGCATTTCCACCAGCAATGATTGAGAGTTGCTGTTGCTCCACATCCTTGTCAGTATTTGGTGTTGTCAGAGTTCTATATTTTGGCCATTCTAATAGGTTTGTAGTAGTATCTCGTTGTTATTTTAATTTGCATTTCTATGATGACATATGGTCTGGACCATCTTTCCATATGGTTATTTGCCATTTATATATCTTCTTTGATGAGATGGAGTTTTAAGAGTTATTTGTATGTTTTGAATAATAGTCCTTTATCATACAGGTCTTTTGCAAATATTTTCTCCCAGTGTGTTGCTAGTATCTTCATCCTCTTGACTATATATACATATATATAATATAAATATATATAGATATATTTTTTAACAGAGTCTTGCTCCATCGCCCAGGCTGGGGTGCAGCAGTGCCATCTCAGCTCACTGCAACCTCTACCTCTCAGGTTCAAGTGATTCTCCTGCCTCAGCCTCCTAAGTAGCTGGAATTACAAACACGTGACACCAAGCCAAGCTAATTTTTGTATTTTTAGTAGAGACAGGGTTTCACCATTTTGGCCAGGCTGGTCTCGAACTCCTGACCTCAAGTGATCCACCCACCTCGGCCTCCCAAAGTGCTGGGATAACCGGCGTGAGCCACCGCGTCCGGCCAGAAGTTTTTCATTTTAATAATGTTCAGCCTATAAGTTATTTCTATCATAGATTGTGCTTTTTACATTGTACCTAAAAAGTTATCACGCTACCCAAGGTCATCTAATTTTTCTGCTCTGGTGATCTTCCAAGAGTTTTATAGTTTTGCATTTTACGTTTAGGTCTATAATCCATTTTAAGTTAATTTTTGTGAAGCATATAATGTATGAGTCTATTTTGGGTTTTTTGCATGTAGATGCCTAGTTGTTTTGCCACCATTTGTTTAAAACACAATCTTTGCTCCATTGTCTTGCCTTTGCTCCTTAGTAAAAACTCAGTTGAATATACCTATTTGGATCTCTTCCTGGGCTCTTTATTCTGTTCCACCAATCTACTTACCTGTTCATCTCTCAATACCACACTGTCTCAATTACTGTAGCTTTGTAGTAAATCTTGAAATCAGATAGTGTCAATCCTCCAATTTTGTTTTTCTTCATCACTGTGTGGCCTATTCTGGGTCTTTTGCCTCTGCATATAAACCTGCATATAATTGAGAAACCATATTAGTTTCTCAATACCCACAAAACAACTTCCTGAGATATTGATTGGGATTGCATTGATTCTATTGACGAAGTTAGAAAGATCTGACCTCTTAAACATATTGTCTTCTACTCCATGAATATGAAATATCTCATTTATTTATTTCTATTATTTAATTGACAAATCATAATTGTATACATTTATTTTATTCTTCTTTGATTTCTTTCATGAGAGTTTTGTAGGTTTCCTCATCTAGATCATGTACATATTTCATTAGATTTATACCTATGTGTTATATTTTTGGGGAATGCTAATATTAATTGCATTCTGCTTTTGATTTCAAATTTTACTTGTTTATTGCTGATATATAAGAAAATGATTGACTTTTGTATATTAACCTTATATCCTGCAAACTTGCTGCAATCATTTATTAGTTCTGGGAGACTTTTGCTGTTTTTGTTGTCATCATTGATTCTTTGAGATTTCCTGTATGTGTGAACATATACTTTATAAACAAATATAGTTTTATTTTTTTCTTTCCAAGGAAGCTTTCATTTTTTTAAGTTTTATTCTGTTTTCTTGTCTTATTGCATTATAAATGAGTGTTGAACTTTGTCAAATGCTTGCTACATCTATTGATATGATCATGTAATTTTTCCTTTTTAGCCTGTTGATGTGATGGACTACACTAAAACTATTCTATTTGTTTATATGTTTGAAATTTCCAATGACAAAAAGTCAACAAAATATTTTCTGTTGTATTCCCTATTTAAATTTTATCAACAAGTGTGATGTTTAATTTTATGTGTCAACTTGGCTAGGCTATAGTACCCAGTTGTTCAGTTTTATACTAATGTAGGTGTTGTTATGAAGGCATTGATGGATATACTTAACATTTACAATCAGCTGATTTTTAAGTAAAGGAGATTACTCTTGATAATGTGGATAGACTTATCTAATCAGTTGATAACACTTAAGAGTGAAACTTGAGATTTCCCTGAAAGAAAGAAATTTGGTCTCAAGCTTGCAACATCAACTCCAGCCTGTGTGTTTCGGCCCATGGGTCTAACCTGCAAATCTCTGACTCGCTAGTCCCCACAACTGGGTGAGTCAGCTCTTTCAAATAAATCTATATATGTATATTTACATATGTATATCCTTAAAGAATGAATTTATCATGGTAGAAACTTGAGGTCAGTGACAGATTTTCAGACAGAACACTGTGTCTGAAAATAGCGCTGTGCCCTTCAACCCACTTGCCAAAGACGTATGTCTACGTCATAAGGTAAAACTTGTTCTGATGTTGTTAAATGATACATTTAAATTATGATAAAGACAATTTAATATGTTACACTATTAGAGTACTTCTAATTTTTATACAAAGTATATAAAGTTGCTATCTTATGACCCTATATATAACTGGATCACTAAAACACCTAATTATATCATTTTTTGGTATTTTCAAAGCTCAACAGATAAAAAAAAATCACAATATTAACAACGCTGTTTCATTGCCTGAGATCTTCTCCAATACACTTAGAGAACTTCAGTGCACTGGAGAACCTAAGCCTCGAAGGCAAGTAGTGACAATACAAGATATCGGCAAATGAGGGCACTAATTTTCAAAGAGGCTAAATGTTTGCCAGCAATACATAGCAGAAATGTTATATTACTGCCATATTCTTAAATTGCTGTACATACTAAAATTACTTTGGGGAGAGTTTTCCAAGTATGTAATCCTAACTCACCCTGTACAAACTAACCAAATCAGAGAGGAATCCAAGCTGGTATGCTATAAAAATGTTTCCTAAGTCATCCTTTGGGAAATCTGTTTAAGAGCTTCTACATTACCTACAGATATTCCAAACCACAGGCCAGTGTTATTTTCTGCTGTCTCTTTCCACTTATAGATGGAAGCATCTGGAGAAGCATTCATAGTGAGCCAAATGACTTAGAGGAGGGATTTCTTATTTTTCTTATCAATCATTATGGAACCGAAGTGTCTGCCTCTGTGCATTTAATAAAGTTAATGCATGCAAAATTAATAAGATATTTACCTTAGAAGCAAAATTATATCAAGTTATATATTTGTTCTGGTAACATGCAATTACCCATTATTTTGATTAAAATGTTCATTGTCTTTAGATCACATACATGCATCATATGAGTTGGAATGCATGTTACATATTTTGGGGACTTTTCAGATGAATATATGGAGATGAACTGCAATAGGAACATCTACATATACATGTGGACACTGACACCTTAAATAATTTCCATGGTGACTCCAGAGAGAATATAAAAGCCCCTTCTGTTTCACTGTTCTCTTTTTCTCACCCTTCTGCTGTATGGCTCCTGATTTAAACAATAACAGATAACAAGATTAATAAAGCACAGGCTTTTTAATGAAATCACGTTTGGTATCAAGCCCTTTAACTTTCTAATCTGTTTTCAGCAGCTGTAAGTGCTGCACAGTCACTTTCAGCATCTCTCCAGAGAGCACAGAAAGACATTTCTTCTATCTTTGATCTGTTTCTTGTCCCTGGAAATTATCTGCAAGAAATGCTCCAACAGAATTTTTTTCTACTAGTGTTATTATGGTACCAAGAAATAAAGTTTTTTCAGGTCCTTTGTTTAAAATCAGCACTTGCTTTGGGTACTCCATGCTCAGCACTTAAGCAGCATCCAGTGAAGCAAAGCCATTGCTAAGTATAAATAATAATCCCAGAGAGCTTGTCTATGTCCTTTAGGCTCTTATATTTAAGACAGCACTACCATGGATAAATAGGGGCAGAAAGACACATCATTGAAATAGTAAGTGACTAATTGATGAGAAAGGTTTTCACCTAGTACACAGTTTAAAGTTAAGTGGTTTTTAAAAATGGGGTAAACTCAGCTGATTGGGTTACCCTGGAGAAGAGCAAGCCATTATTGCATTTATGTCACCCTGGTGATAGCCAAGTCACATTGATAGAAGCCTATGTTTATTCTGTATATTTCTGACAGATATTTTCTCTTCAGATGAGTAGTCACACCACATTCAGGTGTCACTTTCCTTCTTTCTTCCAAATTCTCCTGTGTCCTCAAGACAACCAATGCAATGGTCTCATCAGGATGGTCAGACCTTTCCCCTATTATTTGGGGCTTGCCCCTGCAAAAGTCGCATTACCCCTGAAATTCCATTTGTGACACAGTCTTCTCAGGTGCAGAGAAAACTTACATTTCCTATGGGAATAAAGTTGACACTATGCACTTAACTTTAGTCAAGCTGTAAGTAAATGATCAGAATGAATTGTTAATCTTATAAAATCAGTAATTTACTGGGCATTCTCTTACTGTTTCAATTCAGTTTCCCTGCTGATTCATTCACAGTTTTGATGGCTAGAAGTCCAAGATCAGAGTGCTCTCATGGCTGGATTATGCTAGATGCCTCATGGTTTACAAATGACTGTCTATTGTTTTCTTACATGGCAGAGAGATAAACAGAGGAGCTTTCATCATCTTCTATGAAGGACAACAATCTTATTAAGGAGGCTCCAAACTCAGAATCTAATTACCTCCCAAGACCCCACTTCCTAACACCATCTCACTGGGGGCTAAGGTATCAATATATGAGCTTGGGTGGGACATAAATATTTAGTTCATAGCAGCTCAGAACTGCTGAAGATAGAAGTGTGTATTAAACAGTTTCTGCCTTCAAGGGGCTTTGAGCATGTTAAAGATATAAATAAAATAACTCGGCCGGGCGCAGTGGCTCACGCCTGTAATCCCAGAACTTTGGGAGGCTGAGGCAGGCGTATCATGAGGCCAGGAGATCGAGACCATCCTGGCTAACATGGTTAAACCCTGTCTCTACTAAAAATACAAAAAAAATTAGCCGGGCGTGGTTGTGGGCCCCTGTAGTCCCAGCTACTCGGGAGGCTGAGGCAGGAGAATGGCGTGAACCCGGGAGGCAGAGCTTGCAGTGAGCGGAGATTGCACCACTGCACTACAGCCTGGGCGAAACAGCCAGACTCTGTCTCAAAAAAAAAAAAAAAAGCAACTCAATAGCAAAGGCCCACTACTATTCAAAATCAGTATTCTACGGAGCTGAATGATGTGGAAGATGGAAGAAAGAACACATCACATTGTATTCTGTATTTACATGCCAGTGATTTACATATATTAGTATTTATTACTCTCTTTTAATAATAGTGGAAATAAATTTCCATACTTTATAAGGAAGAAAACCAAGGCTCAGAACACTGAATAACTTAATGGTTGAGATTGGAATTCAGGTTTCTGATTCTTTTTTCTAGAATTCGTGAAGAAATTGGAATTCGAGATGAAAGAAGAATAATAAGAAGAAAATGATTTGAACTCACAGACAGCAGTAGTAAGGATAATTTTAACCAGTGACAAGGGAGGAGAAGAAATACAGGGAAAAAATGCACATGGTATTTTTGAGGGAATAGTGAATAAATCACCCTCTTTGAAACAGTGGTGTCTTGTTGGTTCTAACAGCAAAACATAAACATTTGTTATTATTTGCCCAGAGTTTTAACATTTGCAGAATAATTTTACACATATTATTTTGTTTCAGGTTTATGATAACCCTGTGAGTTAAGTAGAGAAGATATTTTTATTAATATTCTCCCTATCATAGGTGAAAAACTTGAGGCCGAAATTCGACCATGGGAACAAGATCCTAAAATTAATAATGGACTAGGACAAATGCTGAATATGGCTCTATAGTATACACATTTTCCAAATTACTTTTGAAATATCCTTGTATCATGGGGTTTAAACAGAAATTCAAACTTCAGTCAAAGAAATCACAAAGATGACGTTGTCACTGAGTAAGTGGTAAATAACGTGATCTTGGAGATCCCCCACTAAAATGTAATGATTCTGTCAATTACAGTTGACCCTTGACCAATGTGAGGGTTAGGGTCATTGATGCCCCCAACACAGTCAAAAATCCATGTATAATTTTTGACTACCCCAGAACTTAACTACTAGCAGCCTACTGTTGTCTAGAAGCCTTGCTGATAACATAGTCAATTAACACATATTTTGTATTTTATATGTATTATATACTGTATTATTACAATAAAGTAAGCTAGAGAAAAGAAAATGTTACTACCAAAATCACGGAGGAAGAGCAAGTATATTTTCTTTATTAAGTGGAATTGGATCATCACAAAGCTCTTTATCCTTTTTGTCTTCACACTGAGTAGGCTGAAGAGAAGGAGGAAGAGGGGGATTGGTCTTGCTGTGAGGTGGCAGGGGTAGAAAAGTTGGATGAAATGGAAGTTGAGAGCCAGGCACATTTGGTGTAGCTTTTATTGAAAAAAATATTGCATGTAAGTGGACGCAAGCATTTCAAACCCTTGTTGTCTGAGGATCAACCGCACTAAAGAAAACTGTTCATGTCATCAAAACTATTCAATAACTTAGCCCATACTTTTCTCTTTGCTTGTGTGTGTATTTTTCACACCAAGCACAGTGCCTAATACCTAAAAGTCATGTGGAAAATAACAGTGGTGCTATTGAACCACCAGTGTTGGATGTAATTAATGTAATTATTACCATTTTGTGTTGAAGGTACCATGGCTTTCAGAAATGAGGTGTTTTTCTCAGACCTGGTAAGTAGTATAGCTATTAGGATCCAGATTTGAATAAAGATCTGACTAAATGCAAAAACCTTAGTTTGTTTCTGTTATGAAATTATTATAAAATGAATTGGTGCCAGATAATGAACTCACACATGAGAATTTGAACAGTCTAATTTCTAGCCAGCACCAGAAATCACCAAATCCCTTTGGTCTTTGTTGCTGTTGCTGCCATCAGTCCTTTTTGTCATGTGGGACTCTTGAAACTGTGCTCTCCGTAAAGAGATAGATGCTGCTTATCCTTTCGGATGGTCTAGTCCTGCTGGCCCAATTCCCCAGCCAGAACTCTGCAAGCTTTTGAGGCAAGATGATTCTACTGCCTATGAGCTAAGCCAAGTCAAGGGGACTTTGTCTGGAATAACGGGTTAGTAGAACTCAGTGCTCAGCTCTGTCAAATCCAGAGACACCTACAGATACCAGCTACCCTAGAAGTTGTTCTGGCACCTGCCGTTTGTAGACCTGCAGTCTATATATTATTTCTCTTCAGGGATTCACATGACCATAATTAATGCTGATTTTTGTGTGTGTTTCTTTAATCTCTCAAAAATGTTAATTGTACCCACTTTCTCAGTGAATCATGGTGGAATGGTGGCCAAATACCTGTGCCTTAGCTGTGTTGGCTTTATTAAACCTCTTAAGTCCTCACTAACTCAGCCCTTTCCAGTCCTTTCTTGGGGAGTTACTTTTTGTGGCTTAAGGGTGATGTCAAAGAATTAGACAATCAACTTCATAAACTACTTATTGGGCTCAGAGTGGGAAAGATAAAATGTTGGGGTGGGGGTTTAGGGATAAAACAAAAGTACAATTTTTTCTGGAGCATCAGCTTCAATATCCCCCAAAGAAGTTTCTTACCCTCCCCTTCACTAGTTATCTCCAGAAAGTGGGGGAAATAGGTAGTCTTCCAGGCAGGTATACCAGAACTGTCCAGGACTGGGTTCTCCAGAAAAATAGCTTGTATGTATTGAAACAGTGTATCGCTGTATAGATGTCTTTTTCTCAACAGTCTTCAAAGGCAATGGAAGCAGGGCAGCATTTTGAATGAATTTCAGACTATGAACTTAATTCACCACACGGGCATATATATATATACATATATATATATACACACACATATATATATACACATATATACACACACACATACATATATACACATATATATATATGGACACATTGTAAGCTTCTTAAGGGCAAAAATCAAGTTATATGAATCACTCTTATCAATAATGCTGAACCCATATCCTAGTGCATAGTTTATCCATAACAGATGTTTGCCAAAAAATGTTGCTTAATAATTAGATAAATATTCGGCACACATAAAAATGTTTATTTTTTTCTGAACTGCAAATGATTTCTGGAACATTTCAAAGATCACATTGATCCACTCTTAAAAGCATTCCTATTGTTTGCTATATAATTTTTACCTTCATATCTAAGAGAATATTATCTGAAATAGAACCAAAAATTTCCACAGAAAGAACCCTATTATTAAATAGATGCTCAAATTCAAGAATATCCAAAATATGCAAGTTACAGACAACTTTAAATTGTAAAATAACTTAGATTCATTTGCAATTCAACAATAATTAAGTTAATAAGACTTTTGTATTATGAATATTATTAACTTCAAATAACTCTAGGCACAAGTCATCAGATTATTTACAGGACTTCAGTTCATTTGTGATATATAGACTTTTGAGGCAATGCTACTATTTTAGAGAATGCTATTCTGTGTAAAGTAATATTTAAAATACCATCTAGGTTCCACATATTAAAATACATTTTGATGGCCCAAGTAGTGCATGGTGACCTTCAGAAAATAAACTCTCTGTGTCTCAGATTTGTGTACTAATAAATAAAGATCAAGTAACAACCTCAGGGTATTTCTAAGAAGTACATCATGTTACATACAATACAGTCTTAGGTCCATGACTGATATACATTAAACTTGCAGTAAGTTAACATTTGTCATCATTGTTTTTTATAAAGTATTCTGCTTTTATATTCAGGATTTCAAAATTTCAATTATTTCTAAACACCTGGAAATCTATGTTGGTTTATTTTATTAGTAAATTTCCTGTTTTCCTTTTCCTCTACCTCTCCAGTATTCAAGAAGGATATCATTAACCATTAGTCCAGGTTATTATGTTTTTCCAAGAAGCATATGGCAATGATTTTACCTACAGGGGAAAGGTAAAGAAATTGAAGACGGTAAGAATAGTCACCTGCTGCTACTTGAAAAAATGTTAAGAATTAATACAACTTTGCAGGCTGATAGAAGTTTTTAGGCCCATTAGGTTTGATAATTACTAGCAAAACTCTTTTAAAAATATGTAAATTGTAAGTCCTTCTCTGCCTTCATTATCACGATGTTATTCAGTCGCCCTCAAATAGTCATCCTATATACTTAATATAGAGAACAACACATTGCGGAAATAATTCATGAGGAGACTGAGATTTTTGGCAACTATTTCTTCCCTTGACCTTGATCAAATTGTTTCCCCAAGTAAAAACCTAAAGATAACTATAACTGCCAGCCAGCTTTGGGGTGTTCTAAGGTTTAGAGGGCCTTACAAATTCCTTGAGTAACCGTAGGAACAATGATACACGCAAAGGTAAGTTATTATTGAATGTTCTGTATCATTGAAACTTTCTACTCCCCTTCTCCTAACCTGAATATATGCAGTAGAGCTGAACAAGGAGAGGAGATATTTGGAGGGGAGAGAAGGTGGAACAGCAGCAAAGAGTACAGTGTTTTCATATTTAGCATACACAACTGGTTTGTGTAGCAAGGAAAGAAATCACAAGTAGATATAAGTCATCCCACAAAGTATACAACAATAGCAAACATGAACGTGAATTCAGTATGTTGGCTTAAAATTAGTTCATATAAATCATGCATTTCCAAATAATTGCCTTCAAATTGCTTGTTTGAACTCACAGTAATTATACTCTATGCACACTTTTTTCTACTTTACTTAAAACAAATGAGCCATTTCAAGCCTCAATGGCTTTCTTTTGAACCACAGTAAATACTGTAGTGCATGAATTATTATATTTGTGATAAATATGTGTTGTCTTTGTATTACGTTCTAACTACATAATTTAGCAATTCTTTAGTTCTTTGCTTCTTTAATCTCACTGTGTATATACTTTTTTATATATATGCGTTAGATAGAAATGTACTGATACAGATTTATGTATAAATAAGTGATATTAATTTTTAATTTACTGACAATTTTTCTCACATAAAACAATATATTCACTTTTTTTAGGATTTTTTGTTGTTTTGTTTCTTTGATTTTTTTTTAATTTTGGTAAATCCCTCACGTTTCTAACTTTCTAATCTTTTTGGTAAATATTTATAATACATATGGTGTGTGTATGTGTGTGTGTATCATTCATATATATATATGTACAGATATATGGACATTATACATACACATTAATGGAATAAATATGAATTTAATTTTACATGAGAATTTTTAAATACGTCTTAAAATAACACTATAAGGCAATCAAAAATTAGGGTGAGGGCCGGGTGTGGTGACTCACGCCTGTAATCCCAGCACTTTGAGAGGCCGAGGTGGGCAGATCACGTGAGGATGGGAGTTCGAGACCAGCCTGACCAACATGGAGAAACCCCATCTCTACTAAAAATATAAAATTAGCCGGGCATGGTGCCACATGCCTGTAATCCCAGCTACTCGGGAGGCTGAGGCAGGAGAATTGCTTAAACCCAGGAGGCAGAAGTTGCAGTGAGCCATGATCGCTCCACTGCACTCCAGCCTGGGCAACAAGAGGGAAACTGTCTCAAAATAAATAATAATAATTAAATAAATAAATAAATAAATACATAGTGTCAGAATTACTTTTATAAAAATGAAAATGTAAAGCAAATTGTCTTAGTCCATTTTCACGCTGCTGATAAAGACATACCTGAGACTGGGGAAAAAAGAGGTTTAATTTGACTTACAGTTCCACATGACTGGGGAGGCATCAGAATCACGGTGGGAGGTGAAAGACACTTCATACATGGTGGTGGCAAGAGAAAATGAGAAAAAAGCAAAAGAGGAGCCCCCTGATAAACCCATCAGATCTCACGAGACTTATTCACTATCACTAGAACAGCACTGGAAAGAGCAGCCCCCATGATTCAATTACCTCCCCCTGGGTCCCTCCCACAACACATGGGAATTCTGGGAGATACAATTCAAGTTGAGAGGCGGGTGGGGACACAGCCAAACCATATCACAAATATACCAATAAAAGTTTGCATGCTTACTAGCCAGCATATGCATTTATTATGTCAACAGTTTTGCAATCACTACTGACTACATTTCAAAGTTTCTATTTTATGTTATTTAGAATGGATTATTATTAACGTTTTAAGATATACATTATCTAATATATATCATTTGCCTTTGATATATCAATTCTTCCTATGATTGGAGAAAAGAAAGCCAAACAATAGACTCTCAATTTGATCTGCTGGTATCAACTTCTTTTTTTCATCTTTTTAATCTTCTAAATTATATATTGTGTTAAAACACTTTTCACTTTGAAAATTATACATATTTACTATTTTATTTTTAAAAATTAATGCTGTCATTTTAAATAAGTGATTATTTTAAAATATAAGTGCAATAAAATTTAGTTAAGACATTGAAATATCTATCAGATTAGAGAGCCAACAAAGGAAAACCTCCAAAGAATTTCATAATGTCTTGAAGAAGTAGAAATTCTGCATAATTTGGGGACAGAATATCATAGTAGAGAGATATCTGTAGAGCCACATTAACAATACATATAGAACAGTCCATAATTTCTGAAATCTCTTGCTTTTCTTCCTAGAACAGTTACAGTGTTTGTCAAGGTACTGATATAATCAATTTATTAGATGATAGTAAATATCAAATAGCCTGAAGATATTTGAAATTCAAGCAGCATATTATTCTTTCTAGAATGTAATGACTGGTTTAGCTTAGAACTCTTCTGATTTTGCTGTTGCCTCTAGCATTTATAGAGAAGATTTTACTATTTTTAAATTTTCTTTAATTTGTTTATTTGCATATGTGGGCTGATTAATTTTCTCCTTATTATTAATATTTGTCTGCATCTGTTGTTATGTTACTGAAAACCATGTAAAATATGTCAGAAAACAGATATACTAAAAATGTGAGAAGACTTTCAGAAAATATTGAGATGATTTTGTAAACTTTGAGAAAGACAAACAAATTTATACCCTGCTTTATAGAGCAGATTTTCAAACAAAAGCACATTACATTGTTTCTAAATAAAGTTACACTCAAAATCTTCTGGAGTCTCTTCCATTTGGCAAATACTATCTATCCAAAGATTAACAAATACATAAAACTGGTAATATTCCCACACTATATAATACTTTGTAGTGAGCTATTTTGCAAATATATGCTTGAAGATGATGAGATGTCCCTATATTTTTTAACAGCCAAAGAAGATTTGTGATTATTAGAAGGGAAAAGACCCATAATTGTCATTACTAATTAATTTATCATAAAATTAATAAACTTACCTTTTGTTTTATTGAATTACTATGTTATTTACCCGACAAAATGTAAGCATGGTTAAAATAATCTCTTTATTATTTAATATTTATATGTCAGTCTTTTTGAAGCCTATTTAAAGTGAGCTAACTTATCTTCTGCATGGCACTATGGAGATTCTGAAAGTGACTCAGGCTAGGTTTAGGGAGAACCAGGAAAGTGGGTCAAATGGTATCTCTAGGGTTGGAAACACAATTATCTGACCTGATAAAAATGATTGCAGCTGTAGTCTCTTAACGTGTAACGTATGTTCCACAGTTCTTAGAGCAACCCTGAGTTGAAAGAGAAGTTCTAATATGAGAAATATCTAAATGTTATTTTATTTTAAGAAAAATATAAACTGTATTATTTGCCTATTCCTTGTCACCATTATAGTATCTTTTCTCTTTTCTGTCTTTTTTGGTTGTTGTTGTTGCTTAAACTTGGAAGAAATATCAGATTCCTCATGTAATGCAAAGCACTTTCACAAATTCCCCTAAATTGTGGACTTAATGACAACAGGACTGTGCATCTTCTCCAGGATTCCAGACATTTCTCTGTGGCATTTCTCTTCAGCTTACCATGTTTTATTCCAGTTATATAAGCAAAGCAAAAATAAATTAAAGAGCAATTTTAAAAGGCTAAGGTGGCAGTACTAAGTGCTGTTTAACTTATTTTGAAGATTTTCTTTTTACACTTCAGAGATGTTATTCTATTACAGGTACAGGTAAGAAAAAAAGTGCCAACTGACTGAACCTTGCCATATTATAAAACACTGTTCAAAAAAATCTTGTTTCATTCTCTAAATAGTCTAATTCTGCTCTTTTTTTCTTTTTTTGCTTCATACTTTTAGGTAAGACCTTCATTTATTTGCTTCAAAAACTAAAATAAATTGTTGAAGTTTAAGTATTCTGATAAAAGTGACTTAATTAGTAATTATATTGAGTATTGAGAAGAGAGTAAGAAAGGAATTCATATTTATCCAAATGTGTGCAAATTACCTCATTTCAACATAGATTAAAATCAAATTTTTAACCAATATCTAAAAATCAGTCCCAGGAGAAGGAAGTGTCCCATTTTACTACAAATGTTGTTATAATTAAAAGTCATGTTTTTATGTATGTTAATATGAGTAAAATCTTCTCAATTTTTCTCAAAATATGACACAGTTTCATTCAAATAAAAGATTTATATCATTACTTTAAAAACCTGTAGAAATCTAAACTTCTCATTTGATGGAATGACAGGAACTGGATTTACTTTCCCACCTGAAACTATGGAAAAAAATACAGAGAAAATACATGAAAGGATGACATTCAAAACTGCAAAAGACAACCAATGATGCACAGTGATCCTGAGACATGAGAAACAAATGAGGTAAACTCTATGATTGCCTCAGCTTACTGCACTGAAAGAGGTTCCTTGCCACGGCAGAGGGAGGAGGTGCATAACCAGAGCCAGGGAAGGTCTCTGAGTTGAAGGACATAGCTCAGAGTCACTGGAGAACAAGTTAGTTGAAGTGTGAAGGACAGAACACTGGAGAGAAGAGAAATGCACAGAAAGAACCATGAAGATCTGCAAAAGTTCTCTTGAGTATTCAACTGAGTCCTGATCATCACTTGCAAGTAAATAAAGTGTATGAAGCCAAGGGATGAATTGTCTGATGGATTACAAGGATCAGTTTCTCTTTTCTACAGAGGGGGTAAAACTGTATGTTCTCAGCCAGATTGGAAACGTTTATCATTTGTAGGACATTGGATAGATTAGTTAGAAGGACCTTGCCTCAGTAATGTGGAATAACTAGCCTTAGAGTAAATACTCATCAAGCCCTGCCAAACATATCATAAAAGCAAGATCGGAAAAATCAAACTATTTTTAATTCGACTTGGTCACAGAAAAAATTCAAGAACATTTATCGGAGAATAAAAATATCCAACATCACACAAACTATATTTCATAATGTCTAGTATTCAATGAAATATTTCTAGCAATACAAAGAAGTCAGAAATTGTGATCCACAATGAGAAGAAATATTAATTGATCAAAACTAACCCACAAGTATTAGATTAGCAGACAAGGGAATTAAAACAGTTACTATAACAGTGTTTTGCAAAAAATCAGTGGAACTAAATATAGAGTTCATAAATAGATTTACAAAAATATGGCTAATCAATTTTTGTCAAAGATGTGAAAACAATTTAGTGGACAATTAACCTTTTCAACAAATAATGAGGAAGCAATTGCATATCTATCTGCAAATAAATAATTTTGCACCTAAGTCTCATACTTCGTACCAAAATTATCTCAAATTCACATCAACAGAATGAAGGACCAAAAATATATGATGATTTCAATAGAAGCCAAAAAAGCATTAAATAATATTCAGTATTCTTTCCTGATAAAAAATAAACAAACGTGTTATAAAAAGAATGAACCTCAACAGGATAAAGGCCAAATACAACAAACCCACAACATGATATTGAACAGTGAAAAACTGAAAGCCTTCCCTGTAAGATCTGGAAAAGGAGAAGGATTCCCAGTTTCAACACTTTTACTGAACATAGTACTGAAACTCCTAGCCAGAGTAATTAGAAAAAAAGAAAGAAAGGGCACTCAAATTGGAAAGGAAGAAGTCAAACTATCCTTGCTTGAAGATGATGTGATCTTACATTTAGAAAAACCTAATGACTCCACCAAAAGACTAGTAGAACTTGTATTAGTCTGTTCTCATGTTGTTGACAAAGACATACCTGAGACTGGGTAATTTATAAAGAAAAAGAGGTTTAGTGGACTCACAGTTCCACGTGGCTGGGGAGGCTTCACAATCATGGCAGAAGGCGAAAGACATGTCTTACATGGCGACAGGCAAAAAGAGAATGAAAACCAAGTGAAAGGGGATGCCCCTTATAAAACCATCAGATCTCATGAGACGTATTCACTGCCATGAGAACAGTATGAGGAAAATTGTTCCCATGATTCAATTATCTCCCACTGGGTTCCTCCCACAACATGTGGGAATTATGGGAACTATAATTCAAGATGAGATTTGGGTGGGGAGACAGCCAAATCATATTATAACTGATAAATGAGTTCAATAAAATACAAAAAGAGATACAAAATCAACAAAAATCAGTAGTGTTTGTATAGACTAACACTATCTTTTCTATGAAAAAGAAACCAAAGAAACAATCTCATTTGTGGTAGCTACAAATAAAACAATACTTAAGAATAAACTTCAATTAAGAAGTTTATTAGCTCTTAGGATACCTCACTTAAAGCATAACATCTGTACAATGAAAACTATAAAATATTGATGAAAGAAATTGAAGAGGACACAAAAAAATGGAAAGACATATTAAAGAATCGACATTTTTTAAAATAAAGATCTGTTATTATTAAAATAGTCTTACTACTCTAAGAAATCTACAGATTTAATGTTATCCTTATTAAAATACCCATGACATTCTCTACAAAAATACAAAAAGCAAATGCTAAAATTTGTATTAAAACACAAATGACCCAGAATAGCCAAAGTAATCCTGAGTGAAAAGATCAAAGCTGGAGACATCACATTACCTGACTTCAAATTTTACTACAAAGCTATAGTAACCAAAATAGCATGGCACTGCCATAAAAACAAGCACATAGACCAGTGGAACAGAGTAGAGAACATGGAAATAAATACACTTACAGTCAACTCATTTTTGACAAAGGCACCAATATATACATTGGGGAAAGGACAGTCTCTTCTACAAATGGTGCTGAGAAAACTGAATATGCATATGCAGAAGAATGAAACTAGACCCCTATCTCTCACCATAGACAAAAATTAAATCAAAATGGGTTAAATATTTGAATATAAGCCCTGAAACTAGCAAATCCCTAGAAAAAACTTTGGGGAAATGTTTCAGGACATTGGTCTGAGCAAAGATTTTTTTGTGTAAGTTCTCTAAAGCACGACCAAAGCAAAAATTGACAAGAGATCACATTAACTTAAAAACTTCTGCACAGCCAAGGGCACAATCAGAAAATGAAGAGATTACCTGTAGAATGGGAGAAAACGTTTGCAAACTATTCAAACAGGTAACAGATTAATAACTAGAATATATAAGGAACTTAAACAACTCAAGAGCAAGAGATAAAATAATTAATCAAATTTAAAAATGGACAAAAGATCTGAACAGACGGTTCTCAAAGGAACATATACAAATAAATGGTCAACAGGTATACGAAAAAGTGTTCAGCATTACTAATCATCAGATAAATGCAAATAAATACCACAATGAGTTAAAAACCACAATGAGTTACTATCTCACACTAGTTAAATGGCTTTTATCAAATTAACAAAGAAATAATGGATGCTAGTGAAGATAGAGAGAAAGGCGAACACTTGGACAATATTGGTGAAATTTAAATTAGTACAGCTACTATGGAAAAGAGTATGGAGCTTCCTCAAGAAAATAAAAATAAAACTACCATATGATCCACTGATCCCACTGCTGGGTATATATAAAAAAGAAAGTAAATCAGTGTATGAGAGAGCTA
Organism: Pan paniscus; assembly: GCF_029289425.2. Lineage (NCBI taxonomy): Eukaryota > Metazoa > Chordata > Mammalia > Primates > Hominidae > Pan > Pan paniscus. The sequence continues at coordinate 106,023,320 of NC_073258.2, forward strand.
TCTGTTTTCTTATGTTTATTGCAGCACTATTCACAATAGTTAAGATATAGAATCAACCTAAGTGTTCATCAATGCATGAATGCATTTAAAAAATGTGGTACGGGTCAGGTATGTAATCCCTTGCTTGTAATCCCAGCACTTTAGAAGGCTGAGGCAGGCAGATCACGAGGTCAGGAGATAGAGATCATCCTGGTGAACAAGGTGAAACCTCATTTCTACTAAAATACAAAAAAATTATCTGGGCGTGGTGGCATGTGCCTGTAGTCCCAGCTACTCGGGAGGCTGAGGCAGGCGAATGGCTTGAACCAGAGAGGCGGAGGTTGCAGTGAGCCGAGATCACACCATTGAACTCCAGCCTGAGCAACAAGAATGAAACTCCATCTCATAATAAAAAAAAAAATAATAATATAAATTAAAAGTAAAAAAGTGATACATATACACAATGAAATATTATTCAGCCATAAAAGGAAATGAAATCGTGTCATTTGCAATGTCGTCTATAGAACTGGAAGACATTACATTAAGTGAAATAAGCCAGGCATAGGAAGACAAATAACCACATGTTCTCACTCTTATGTGGGAACTTTGAAAAAATGATCTCATGAGGGTAGAGAGTGGAATGGTGGGTACCAGAGGCCAGGAAGGATAGGAAAGAGTGGGGCATAAAGACAGTTGGTTAATGGGTACAAAAATATAGTTAGATATAAGCAATAAGATGTAGTGTGCAATAGCACAAAAGGGTGACTAGAGTTAACAAAATTTATTGTATATTTCAAAATAACTAGAAGAGTGGATGTGGAATGTTCCCAGCACAAAACAATAATGAATGTTTGAGGTGATACATGTCCTGATTACCCTGATTTGATCATTACACATCGTATGCATGTATTAAAATATCACATGTACTTCATGAATATGTGCAACTGTTATGTATCCATAAAATTTTTTTGAAATATTATGTCAGTATGGATTATAGGTCTAAATGTAAGATGTAAAACTATAAAAGAGTTAAAAAACAAGAAAATATTTATGACTTGGGGTTATCCAAGTAGTTCCTAGACATAATACGAAAAATGTGATTCATAAAATTAAATGAGATAAATTTGACTTTAACAAAATTAATTTTTTTTCTCTGTGAAAAACACTCACTGAGAATTAAAAAAAAACAGTAGCACACTGGGCAAAGGGAAGATACATTTGCAAAACAAACATTCAAGCTGGGACTTGCACAATTCCAAAAATATAAAGAATCACCAAACTCAACAAGAAAAATATTAACACAATAAAAAATGGGCAAGGATATTTCACTTAAAAGGACTTAAAAATGGCAAATAATATATAAAAAGATGTCCAGCTTCAGGAGCCAAGAAGGAAATCCAAATTAAAGTTCCAACTTGAAACTAATACTTTTTAGCAAATTAAATCAAGTAATGTGCTAAAAGGATAATATAGGATAACCAAGCAACATTTATCCATTAAAGATAGCTTAAATATTTGAATATCAATCAACATAATAATCACATTAGTATAGAAAACATGATTATCTCAACAGACACACAAATTTGACAAAATTCAATATCAATTACTTATGAAAATTCTCACAAACTGGGAATAGAAGGAAGCTTCCTCCACCTGCTATCAGACATAATATTTAATGGTAATATACTGAATGTTTCCTCAATAAGATCAGGAAAAATGCAAAGATGTCTTCTCTTGTCACTATTACTCACATTGTAGGATATTTTAGCCAAGAAAATACAGAAAATGCAGAAAAGCATCCAGATTAGAAAGACAGAAGGAAAATCGTATTAATTTGTAAGTGGCATGATTCTCTATGTGGTAAACCCAATGGAACATTGAACTAAATTTAGCAACTTTGCAGGATAAAAGGTCAATATAAAAATCAATTATATTTTATGTGCTAGGAATGAACAATCAGAAAGTAAAATTAGAAAAATAATATCTTTAATAACATTGAAATGTTTAAAGTATTTAGAGATAAATCTGGGAAATATAGGAAAGACCTGTATACCAAAATCTATAAATACTTGCTGAGATTAAAAACGAAGAAGTCCTTAACAAACACATATTACCGTAGTGGAAGGTTAGACAGTTTAAATATTGCTAAGTTGTCCATTTTCCTCAACTTGATCTATGTCATCACGATAATCCCACATAAAATCACAACAGGGTTTTTGTAAAAATTGACAAAGTGATTCATCAGCAGATGTAAATGACATAGAATAACCAAAGCCCATTTAAAAAAAGACAGTACTGAACGATTAACACTACCTTTTATTAAAATTTAGAAGAGATTGGGTGAGTTAAGGGCTGTATGGCCATAGACTCAATTTATTAAAATTTAGTAGAAGCTACAGTCTTCAAGACAGTGTGGCAATGTCATCAATAAATATATCAATGTATATATCAATAAATACATCGGTGTAACAGAATAGAGAGCACAGAAATAGACTCGCACATATGAAAAAACATTTCCACAAAGATGAACAGGCAGTTCAGTGAAGAAAGATGCATCTTTTGAACAAATAGTGCTTGGACAATTAGATATCTATATATTTATACCTATCTATTTAAAAAACTTTAATCTCATCCCTCATGTCACTTGATTACTTAAAATTGATCATATACCTAAATTATGAACATAAATTATAAAATTATAACAGGAAATATTCAAGAATATCATTGTGACCTTAGATTAGACAAAGAATATTAAAATATAACAGCAAAAGCGTCTGGGTGTTGTGGCTCACACCTGTAATCCTAGCACTTTGAGAGGCTGAGATGGGCAGATCACAAAGTCAAGAGATCCAGACCATCCTGGTCAACATGGTGAAATCCTGCCCTACTAAAAATACAAAAATTAGCTGGGCGTGGCCGGGCGCGGTGGTTCATGCCTGTAATCCCAGCACTTTGGGAGGCCGAGGCGGGCGGATCACGAGGTCAGGAGATCGAGACCATCCTGGCTAACACGGTGAAACCCCGTCTCTACTAAAAATACAAAAAAAAATTAGCCGGGCATGGTAGCGGGCGCCTGTAGTCCCAGCTACTCCGGAGGCTGAAGCAGGAGAATGGCGTGAACCCGGGAGGCGGAGCTTGCAGTGAGCCGAGATCGCGCCACTGCACTCCAGCCTGGGGGACGGAGCGAGACTCCGTCAAAAAAAAAAAAAAAAAAAAAAATTAGCTGGGCGTGATGGCACGTGCCTGTAGTCCCAGCTACTTGGGAGGCTGGGGCAGAAGAATCGCTTGAACCCAGGAGGCAGAGGTGGCAGCGAGCCGAGATGGTGCCACTGCACTCCAGCCTGGCGACAGAGCGAGATTCCGTCTCAAAAAAAAAAAAAAAACGAACAAAAACAAAAACAAAAAAAACACCAAAAGCATCATCCATGAAAGGATAAACTAGATTTGTCAAAATTTATAAAATTTCATTTCTATTCTTTGGAAGACACTGGTAAGAAAATAAAAAGACAAGCCACAGACCAGGAGAAAATATTTTGCAAATCATATACCTGACAAAGGATAAATTACTGGTAAGAACATTGAGAAACTAAAACTTTCAAACACTGCTGGTAAAATATAAAATAGTACAATTGTACAAATAAACAATTTCTTAAAAAGCTAATTATACACTGACCATGTGATCCCCAGCCATTCCACTTTTCACATTAGACAAAGAGAAACAAAAGCATAGGGTATATAATCACAGCTATACATTATCATTACAGCTTCATTTTTATAACTCACGAAGAGAAAACAGCCCAAATGGCTATCAGCATGTGAATGGATAAACACATCGTGGTATAGCTCTCCAACAGAATAGTACACAATAAAAAGAAATGAAATATTTACCTAGGCAACCACATGGATGAATCTCAAAATAAATATGCTAAATGGAAGAGACTGAATTAAAAAAAGAGTACATGTTCATAATCTGTCATACATAAAATTCCAGAAAATGCCTCCAAATGTAGAGTGACACAAGCTAAATTAGCAGTTGCCCAGGGATAGCGGGTGGGGACAGGGTTTTGAAGGACTAGAGAGGCAATTACAAAGTGGCATGAGAAAACTTTGGGGGTGATAGATATGGAAATGTTATTACCTTCATTGTGAGGAGAAAATTATTTCATGGGAGTATACATAAGCTAAAATGTATCAAATTATATACTTTATGTGTATTAACTGTATATCAATTATACATAATAAAACTTATTTTTAAGTGTAAAAAATAATAAAAGCATATAAAAATTTAATGTTAAACACTTTATAAAAAATGGATGTACTAATTTTTTTAAATGTTCTTTCTACAGTCATCATCTTTAACAACTTAATATCATTTTTGCTTGTTTTTAAAACACCAGAAAAATATTTTTTTGTTAAAAGTTTAAAGTTTGAAACACTGCTTAAAACATCCTGTCCAATCATTGTAGATGTTAAAAGAATAATTCAATAAATAGATAGGATTACCAACCTCAAAATCAAAAAAACACTTTCAGATAGACATTCTAATGCTAGCTGGTTATGTCAATTCAGAGAATATTTTTAAATTCTCTTATTTTACTTTAATTTATTTTATTTTACTTTAAGTTCTGGGATACATGTGCTGAACATGCAAGTTTGTTACATAGGTATACATGCTCCATGGTGGTTTACTGCACATATGAACCAGTCATCTAGGTTTTAAGCCCCACATGCATTAGGTATTTGTCCTAATGCTCTCCCTCCCTATGTCCCCGACCCCCGACAGGCCCTGGTGTATGATGTTCCCCTCCCTGTGTCCATGTGTTCTCATTGTTCAACTCCCACTTATGAGTGAGAACATGTAGTGTTTGGTTTTCTGTTCCTGTGTTAGTTGGCTGAGGATGATGGTTTCCAGTTTCATCCATGTCCCTACAAAGGACATGAACTCATTCTTTTTTATGACTGCATAGTATTCCATGGTGTATATGTACCACATTTTCTTTATCCAGTTTATTATTGATGGGCATTTGGGTTGGTTCCAAGTCTTAGCTATTGTAAATAGTGCTGCAATAAACATATGTGTGCATGTGTCTTTATAGTAGAATGGTTTATAATCCCTTGGGTATATACCCAGCAATGGGATTTCTGGGTCAAATAGTATTTCTAGTTCTAGATCCTTGTGAAATTGCCACACTGTCTTCCACAGTGGTTGATCTAATTTATACTCCCATGAACAGTGTAAAAGCATTTCTATTTCTCTACATCCTTGCCAGTATCTGTTGTTTCCAGACTTTTTAATGATCACCATTCCAACTGGCATGAGATGGTATCTCATTGTGGTTTTGATTTGCATTTCTCTAATAACCAGTGATGATGAGCTTTTTTGCATATGTTTGTTAGCTGCATAAATGTCTTCTTTTGAGAAGTGTCTGTTTATATCCTTTACCCACTTTTTGATGGGGTTGGGTTTTTTTTTCTTATATATTTGTTTAAGTTCCTTGTAGATTCTGGATACCAGACCTTTGTCAGATAGAATGAAACTATTTTCTTCCATTCTATAAGTTGCCTGTTCACTCTGATTATAGTTTATTTAGCTGTGAAGAAGCTCTGCTGTTTCATTTGATCCCATTTGTCAATTTTGGCTTTTGTTGCAATTGCTTTTGGTATTTTAGTCATGAAGTCTTTGCCCGTGCCTATGTCCTGAATGGTATTGCCTACGTTTTCTTCTAGGGTTTTTATGGGTTTAGGTTTTACATTTAAGTCTTTAATCCATCTTGAGTTAATTTTTGTATAAGGTGTAAGGAAGGGGTCCAGTTTCAGTTTTCTGCATATGGCTAGCCAGTTTTCCCAGCAACATTTATTTAATAGGGAATCCTTTCCCCATTGCTAGTTTTTCTCAGGTTTGTCGAATATCACCCGTTTGTGTGGTCTTATTTCTGAGCCCTCCGTTCTGTTCCATTGGTCTACATATCTGTTTTGATACCAATACCATTCTGTTTTGGTTACTGTAGCCTTGTAGTATAGTTTGAAGTCAGGTAGCCTGATGCCTCCAGCTTTGTTATTTTGCTTAGGATTGTCTTGGCTATACGGGCTCTTTTTTGGTTCCATATGAAATTTAAAGTAGTTTTTTCTAGTTCTATGATGAAAGTCAATGGTAGCTTCATGGGAGTAGCACTGAATCTATAAATTACTTTGGGCAGTATGGCCACTTTCACAATGTTGAGTCTCCCTATCCATGAGCAGAAAATGTTTTTCTATTTGTTTATGTCCTCTCTTATTTCCTTGAGCAGTTGTTTGTAGTTCTCCTTGAAGAAGTCCTTCAAGTCCCTTGTAAGTTGTACTCCTAGATATTTTATTCTCTTTGTAGCAATTGTGAATCGGAGTTCCCTCATGATTTGGCTCTCTGTTTGTCTATTATTGGTGTATCAGAATGCTTGTGATTTTTCCACATTTACTGTGTATCCTGAGACTTTGCTGAAGTTGCTTATTAGCTTAAGGAGTTTTGGGGCTGGGACGATGGGGTTTTCTAAATATACAATCATTTCATCTGCAAACAGAGACAATTTGACTTCCTCTTTTCCTATTTGAATACCTTTATTTCTTTCTCTTGCCTGATTTCTCTGGCCAGAACTTCCAATACTATGTCGAATAGGAGTGGTGAGAGAGGGCATCCTTGACTTATGCCAGTTTTCAAAGGTAATGCTTCCAGCTTTTCTCCATTCAGTATAATATTGCCTATGGGTTTGTCATAAATATCTCTTATTATTTTGAGTTATGTTCTATCAATACCTAGTTTATTGAGAGTTTTTAGCATGAAGCGGTGTTGAATTTTATTGAAGGCCTTTTCTGCATCTATTGAGATATTCATGTGGTTCTTGTCATTGGTTCTGTTTATGTGATGAATTACATTTATTGATTTGCATAAGTTACATCCCAGAGATGAAGCTGACTTGATCATGGCGAATAAGCTTTTTGATGTGTTGCTGGATTCGGTTTGCCAGTATTTTATTGAGGATTTTCACATTGATGTTCATCAGGGATATTAGCCTGAAATTTTCTTTTCTTGTGTCTCTGCCAGCTTTTGGAATCAGGATGATACTGGCCTCATAAAATGAGTTAGGGAGGAGTCCCTCTTTTTCTATTGTTTGGAATAATTTCAGAAAGAAATATACCAGCTCCTCTTTGTACCTCTAGTAAAATATGACTGTGAATCCGTCTAGTCCTGGGCTTTTTTGGTTCATAGGCTATTAATTACTGCCTCAATTTCAGAACGTGTTATTGGTCTATTCAGGGATTCAACTTCTTCCTGGTTTAGTCTTCAGAGGGTGTATGTGTCTAGGAATTTATCCATTTCTTCAAGATTTTCTAGTTTATTTGTGTAGAGGTATTTATACTATTTTCTGAGGTTAGTTTGTATTTCTGAGGGATCAGTGGTGATATCCCCTTTATCATTTTTCATTGTGTCTATTTGATTCTTCTGTCTTTTCTTCTTTATTAGTCTGGCTAGTGGTTTATCTATTTTGTTAATCTTTTCAAAAAACTGGCTCTTGGATTCATTGATTTTTTGAAGAGTTTGTGTCTCTATCTCCTTCAGTAGTTCTGCTCTGATCTTAGTTATTTCTTGTCTTCTGCTAGCTTTTTAATTTGTTTGCTCTTGCTTCTCTAGTTCTTTTAGTTGTGATGTTAGGGTGTCAGTTTTAGATCTTTCCCGCTTTCTGATGCGGGCATTTAGTGCTATAAATTTCCCTCTAAATTTCCCTCTATAACTGAGTCCCAGAGATTCTGGTACATTGTGTCTTCGTTCTCACTGGTTTCAAAGAACTTATTTATTTCTGACTTAATTTCGTTATTTACTCAATAGTCATTCAGGAGCAGGTTGTTCAGTTTCCATGTAGTTGTGTGGTTTTGGTAAGTTTCTTAATCCTGAGTTCTAATTTGATTGCACCGTGGTCTTAGAGGCTGTTTTTTATGATTTCTGGTTTTTTGCATTTGCTGAGGAGTGTTTTACTTCCAATTATGTGTTCAATTTTAGAGTAAGTGCTATGTGGTGCTGAGAAGAATGTATATTCTGTTGATTTGGGGTAGAGAGTTCTGTAGATACCCATCAGGTCTGCTTGGTCCAGAGCTTAGTTCAAGTCCTGAATATCCTTGTCAATTTCCTGTCTCATTGATCTAATATTGACAGTGGGGTGTTAAAGTCTCCCACTATTATTGTGTGGGAGTCTAAGTCTCTTTGTAGGTCTCTAAGAACTTGTTTGATGAATCTGGGTGCTCCTGTATTTGGTGTATATATATTTAGGATAGTTAGCTCTTCTTGTTGCATTGATCCCTTTACCACTATGCAATGCCCTTCTTGTCTTTTTTGATCATTGTTGGTTTAAAGTCTGTTTTGTCAGGTCATTTATGTTCTTCTTTAAACTAGTTATTCTAGTTAGCAGTTCCTGTAACCTTTTGTCAAGGTTTTTAGCTTCCTTGCATTGGGTTACAACATGCTCCTTTAGCTCAGAGGAGTTTGTTATTACCCACTTTCTGAAGCCTACTTCTGTCAATTGGTCAAACTCATTCTCTGTCCAGTTTTGTGCCCTTGCTGGAGAGGAGTTGCAATCATTTGGAGGAGAAGAGGCATTCCGGTTTCTGGAATTTCAGCATTTTTGCACTGTTTTTTCCTCATCTTTGAGGATTTATCCACCTTTTATCTTTGAGGCTGATGACTTTTGGATGGGGTTTCTGTGTGTGGGGGTCCTTTTTGTTGATGTTGATGTTATTTCTTTCTGTTAGTTTTTCTTCTAACACTCAGGCTCCTCTTCTGCAGGTTTGCTGCAGTTTTTTGGAGGTCCACTCCAGACCCCTTTCCCTGGGTATCCCCAGCAGAGGCTGCAGAACAGCAAGATTGCTGCCTTCTTCTTCCTCTGGAAGCTTCATCCCAGAGGGGCACCAGCCTGATACCAGCTGGAGCTCTCCTGTATGAGGTGTCTGTCAACCCCTGTTGGGAGGTGTCTCCTAGTCAGGAGGCATGGGGGTTAGGGACCCACTTGAGGAGGCAATCTGTCCCTTAGCAGAGGTCAAGTGCTGTGCTGGCAGAACCTTTCTTGTCAGGATCCACTGCTCTCTTCAGAGCCAGCAGGCATGAACGTTTAAGTCCTCTGAAGCTGTGCCCACAGCCACCCCTTCCCACAGGTGCTCTGTCCCAAGGAGATGGGAGTTTTATTTATAAGTCCCTGACTGGGGCTGCTGCCTTTCTGAGATGGTCTGCCCAGTTAAGAGGAATCTAGTGAGGCAGCCTGGCTACAGCCGCTTTGCTGTGCTGTGATGGGTTCCGTCCAGTGGTTAGCAGGGTCAGGGGAAAGCACCTAATCAAGTCTCAGTAATAGCGGACGCCCCTCCCCGCAACAAGCTCAATGATCCTAGGTCGACTTCAGACTACTAAGTTGACAATGGAATTTCAAGCCAGTGGTTCTTAGCTTGCTGGGCTCCGTGGGAGTGGGACCCGCTGAGCAAGACCACTAGGCTCCCTGGCTTCAGCCCCCTTTCCAGGGGAGTGAACGGTTCTGTCTCATTGGCGTTGCAGGCACCACTGCGGTACAAGAAGAAAAAAAAAAAAAAAAAAAAAAAACTCCTGCAGCTAGCTTGGTCTCTGCCCAAACAGCTGTCCAGTTTTCTGGTTGAAACCCAGGGCCCTGGTGGTGTAGGCACACGAGGGAATCTCCTGGTCTGTGGATTGCAGAAACCATGGGAGAAGTGCAGTATCTGGGCCGGATAGTACAGTCCCTCATGGCACAGTCCCTCAGGGCTTCCCTTGGCTAGGGGAGGGAGTTCCCAACCTCTTGTGCTTCCTGGGTGAGATGACGCCCCACCCTGCTTCTACTCTTGCTCTGTGGGCTGCACCCACTGCCTACCCAGTCCCAATGAGATGAACAGGGTACCTCAGTTGGAAATGCAGAAATTACCCACCTTCTGCGTTGGTCTCGCTGACAGCTGCAGACAGGAGCTGTTCCTATTCAGCCATCTTGCCACCAGGCCCTATTTTAAACTTCTTAACGATTATCTGTGGGCTTTCACTTGGCAAATGAGAGAAATGTACTATAAGAGTATTACTCAAGTAATATGTTCCAATTAGCAGGTTACAAAGTAAATTTATGTGTTCATAGACAGTGAGAAAAATAAAAATAAAATAGAATAAATATTAGTGTGTTGCCCATGAAAAGGTACTTGTCTCACAAAGCTCTAATTTCAGTTTTGAATATAAATTCATCTATGTAGTGGGATGCAATAACAAATATATGTCAATATTAATTTATCATAGTTTCAAAGTGTGAAAGATAGAAACCTAACATTTCTTGATTTCCATTTAGTCCTCTCCTATTGTGATGTGTGAAAATTATTTAAAAAACAGACCTATAAAATGGAATTCAGATAAGATGATTCATATGAACTTTTCTACCTCATTATTACTCATGTTAGAAAATTAGTCAAAATCATCTTTTTGAAAAGGCGTCAGGGAAATATTACTCTCTACAGAGATAATAGTATTTCCTGTTATTTTTGTCAGCAGTGACTCAGAGATCAGTTGAAAAATTCAAGAAGACCAGGGGATGATAAAGAGATCTTAAAAGCATCTTTGTTTTATGACTAAAAAGTGTGGCACATAACCCAGAGAGATTTTTCTTAGTTTTCTTACTTAGATTTAACCCTCTAATGAGACCTTTGATCTGAAAAAGAAAAATCCAGATCAATTAATACAAATGACAAAAATGTCCCTTGCTTTGTGTGTAATTTCTTTTAAGAAAAGTAATAAATATTCACTATAAAATTTTTAAATTCAAGACTAATGAGAATAAAATAAGCCCACAAGCAAAATAATTACCTTAAAATTACAAAAATAACATTTCTAAAATTAGATACAAATACTGCAGAAAAGCATAAGGAAAAAAACATTTGAAAACTACCTTTATACTAATGAGAATATTTTAATGAATTCATTAAATTGGGGGTAGGGAATCTCTACTCTTCCTTAAGTAAATATTCAAATATTTATGTCCTTGCATAAGTGGACTTTCAATATGTTAAGGTGAAAAAGGTCAGGGACCAAGATCCTAGAACTGTTTGTTAGATTGAATCAAAACTGTATAAATCAAAGAAAAGCATATGTTTGTGGTAACAACATTTAGGGCTGCTTAATCACAGACGTGGGCTGAACACAGAGGCCCTAGCTGAGGAAGTAGAACAGATAGTTGATGCTATCACATGGGGCAATGCTATGAAGACTCATGATGAAGGCCAGGCCTCAGCATATCTCTCTGCAGAAGATGACAGGCACAGACATAAGATCTGAAGCTGATCATTACTTTCCCACAAGGATTAGAGAGAAGCTGTGAGGAGAACGCTGAGTGGATTTGTAGGCTGCCCAGGTGGGGTGCTGTCACTAAGGGAAGACAAGAATGAAGGAATCCTACCAATGGCAGCTGGATTAGCAGCTGTGAAGTCCAGTAAGCAGACACTTCAGACCAAAGGATTTCTCCCAGGGGTGAATACAAGGCCTGACTACAAGACTCATAAGTCTTCTTCATAAGACTCAAAGGTTTGCAGATCATTGAGAGCCTGGCCACTATCTGGAGAGTTCACTGGCCCCCAGGAGAGTTTGGTGGAGAGGATGAATGGGCCTGTGCAGTGGCATTTTACTCTGAAGTTATGTTTTCCCCTGCTCTCTGCTTCACAGAGGAGTCCTGGCCTTTGGGATGTGCTATGATTCATCCTCTGGGATCTTAAACTCTACCTAGATTCAAGTCATGTACACAGAAAAAAATAAAAGTGTCAACTCTCACAACTCTGTTCAGGAGAGAAGCTTTATCTGACCCCTGGGACAGGACATAGCCAAAGACACGCAATACTAAAAATATGGGAATTCGTGAGCGGCCGGAGCAGCACTCCATCAGTCAGCATTCAAATAATGTTTTATAATGTTGTTGATTAATTCTATAATTATATACTTATGTAAACTATGGAATATACCTACTTAGAATATGAAATATGAGAATACTTATATGGAAAATGGTTAAGTAAATGGGCTCCGGAGTTAGAAAAATCTAGGCTCCAAATCTGTTTTTTTTATTTATTTACTTGGTAATTTTTCTGAATACTATTAAATTATTTATAAAAATGGCAAAATACCTACCTCAAAATGTTGCTTCAAGGATTTAATAAAATAATGTATGTAACAGTGGTTTGCACAAAATATATATGTGTATACTCATTAAATTGTCTCTATTAAAACTAATAGAAGCAAAATTATTGCTATTGTGGGACCAAACAGTAAGATTCAGAGAATTGAATATAGATAAAATGCAGAGGCTAGCTGGACTAAAATCTTGACTGGTTTATGAATGCCAGAACCTATGATTAAAAATATACTAAATGGTTGATTTGATTTAATCACATTTAAAACCAAAGTTAATGTATAGATGACTGAGTACCATGTACCAATGATAATACAGATGTGCCATTCGGATAGTCTAAAAAGTAATTTGTATTAACTCTTAAGTAGTTATTTAATGTAATCTCCTAAATGTCTAATTCACAATAGCAAAGACATGGAACCAACCCAAATGTCCATAAATGATAGACTGGATAAAGAAAATGTGGTACATATACACCATGGAATACTATACAGCCATAAAAAGGAATAAGATCATGTCCTTTGCAGGGACATGGATGAAGCTGGAAGCTGTCATCCTCAGCAGACTAACCCAGTAACAGAAAAGCAAACACCACATGTTCTCACTCACAAGTGGGAGCTGAAGAATGAGAAAACATGGACACAGATGGAAACAGGGAGGGGAAAACACACACACCAGGGCCTTTCAGGGGCGGGGATCAAGGGGAAGGAGAGCATCAGCAACTAATGCATGTGGGGCTTAAAACCTAGGTGACAGGTTGATAGGTGCAGCAAACCACCATGGCACATGTATACCTATGTAACACACCTGCATGTTCTGCACATGTATCCCGGAACTTAAAGTAACAACAACAAAAAAATAATGAGGTCATTTAAAATGTAATAAGTCCAAAGTGAGAGGGATTTCATTGTAGGTATAGCAACTCAGTCCTATAAGAAGTGTTTGGGATAAAAAATTCATTGCAACACAGGAGATCATTATTTTTGTAATGTATGGACTCCTGTAATGCATGGATTGCATTATTCACTGCAATCAGTGAGATCATTAGTGCTGTACATTCCGATACCACGAAGGCACTGCATCACATCCAAGGTCACAGATATTTCTTAAAATCCAGTGAGGCCATAAAATGAGTTCCAAACTTTCTTATACTCTGAATACTTGTCCCCAAAGCTTGAGATCACTCAAAGGAGAAGACTAAGAATAAGGCTTTTGAGGAAGGTAGAAAAGGATGGCCTAAATTTCCCTTTAGAGCGTTAGCAGTACAGGCAGGAGGATTATGAGGAAGAAGCATTAGGTGAAGTTTAAAGTCACTCTACAAGGTCAAGCTTAAAACTGGCTGACAGACCTCAGCCTACTGGAATGAAGGACCCTGGATTAGTCTCTGTCAGGTCTAGACTGAGTGCCTCTCATTGCCAATTCGAAAGTGAAGTCCCAAGTCCTAGTGCAGGCTCTGACCTCTATTATTTATGCCATGCCACTTAATTACCTTGAGCCTTAATTTTCTGATTTTAAAATCCAAGGTTAATATGTATTTGATCAACTCACTAGATTGATATATGTTGATAATATTAGGTTAGCATGGTTCACCCAGGTTATATAAATTCTTTTACAATTGGAATAGAATTCAGACAACATGAAAGAAATTACTATTCAAAGTATTCACCTTGAAGAAAAAGCAAACTATGATGCAAGCTACAAAGGTATACTGTTTAGTAGTTTGAAAAGGAAAGTAAACACGCTTTAATTGGAAAATGAAGAATAGCCTATTAAGAGAATGGGGAAGGCCCATGTAAGGAAATTGTCCTCTTAGGGGTTTACACTATACTGATTTTAAGGTCACATTAACACTAAAACCCAATCATGAAGTCACTTTCTTAAATGTCTACTGTGATTCTAGCATTACCTTTAGTGCCAAAATAATAGACATAGCTCCCATATTCAAAGAGGTATCTGCATGGCTGTAATAATAAAGGGCAAATAATACAAAGGGGATAAAAATGAACTCCATGTTCTGGGAGAGGTCCCATTAGAAACATTTTGCTGGTCAGCTTTGCAAATCAGGCATCTCCCCCAGAATCCTGCATATGCAACTGTGTGATGCTTCTAACAAAGTGACTGTTCGCCAGTCATTTTGTGGTTCTTTGGTACCACTATTCCTGTTATCTTCCCTAGTTTTAAGCTGTTAATGTATTTATTTTTTTCCATTATGATAAAATACCCATAATATAACATTTGTGATTTTAACAATTTGAAAATGTAAACTTTGGTGGCATTTAATACATTCACAATGTTGTGTAATCATCACCAATACCTACTTCAAGAACATCCTCATCCTAAAGTAAACTATGTACTCATTACACAGGACTTTATTGTTCTTTCTTCTCTCAGTCACTGGTAACTACCAATCTGCTTTGTATACTTTAGATTTTTATGTAAATGAAATCATACAATATGTGGCCATTGAATTTAGCTTCTTTCACTTAGCCTACTGTTTTCATTCTTCATCCATGTTTTTGTGACAGAAATATTCCACTGTGCATATGTGTATGTGTGCATGTGCACACTCACCCACAGTGCACACACCATGTTTTGTTGCATGCACACATCACATTTTGTTTATCCATTAATCAACTGATGGACATTTGAGTTGTTTCTACCTGTTTACTGTTGCAAATAATCCCGCCATGGATACATGTACAAAGCTATATTCAAAAAAGCTGTTATCATTTTAATGACCCCTTTCATCTTCTATAATAAGACTAAGCTCTTCTCTAAGTGTGATGTCAGCCTCCTTATGCCTTTCTAGACTCTGCTGCTACTACTAGCTCTTCTTATGCAACACCACCCAACTCTTACACAAACCCTATAACCAAGTCTGCCACACACCTCATGCTTTGCCACTGCCTGAAATGTCCTCATTAGTCTGTTGCACATTTACTTTCTAGCTTTTCTAGAAGCAGCTCAGTCATCATTTCCTGCTGGAAGCCAGGTCTTCTTTGTGTCCTTCTGCTCATCTGGCCCATGCATGCATTAATCAATAGGCCAATTCCAGTCTGTTCCACTCATTTATGTGCATACAGGTCAGTCTCTGCTAAGTCATGAGTTTCAGTGAGGTATAAAGTAAGTCTGATTCATCTGTGAATCCCAGCAGAGAATTTTACCACATAGTAGATATTCCATAAATGTTTGATGAGTGAATGTATTAAACGTAAAGATGAATGGCATTTGTATTCCATGAAGCAAAAGGAGAGCTCTGCAGTTATTCAATCCTCTCTTTAAGCAGCATTAGCCATCTCTCCTTATGTCTCTCTACCTCAGACAATTAATCTTTCAAGCTCACCTCCTGAAAACAGACTATAGAAAATGACCAAGATCTAGGGAAGAACAATGGATATGGTCAGAAAAGATAAGTATGAATTATGGCACTTCCATCCTTATCTCCTAGGGTCCATGTCAATTCACTTTGCTTGCTGAGTCTCTAATAGAGGCTAAAGTCAGCTCAAGAACAATATTAAAAGTCTCAGCTTTAGTGTCAGTTCAGCTCCCAGACAATGGCCATGTGATGTCCAGCTACATATTTATTTTGACTCAATAATATAAAATATTCAGTGGAGTAGCTTATAATAATACTGTTTACCACATAGATTAAAATATATTCAAAATGTATTCAATCCATCAATTCTTAATTGGCTATGCTAATAGAAGACAAAACTGTATGTTCTGCTTAAAGTGGTAACCTCTCATCATGCCCTCATTGAAACAAATTATATTTTTTAGACATGATAAAACTCAATAATTACTTCTGAGAAGTGTTCCTGGCTATTCCAGCCTAATTTAAATGCCCTTCTTTTCTGCCCTCATTGCACCTTTGTTTTTCTTATCTTTCTTTCCCATAGCATCTGCCATTGTCCTGTGTGCCTTGATATATTTGTCTCTGTTTCCTAGTAAGTCATAAGTTTTGAGATGACAGAAGCCATGTTTTACCCACAGTGATTAATGCAGTCCCTATACATAGAAGATGCTCAATCAATGATGTTGAATGAATGTCATACACATTTAATCGAGTTTGACAGAGACCTGACATTAGTATCACAACAGTGAAACAGTTAAGTAGTCATAAGCACTAGATTTAAGCCATCTTGCAGAATGATAATTCAAACAGCCAGAAAAATATTTATATGAAGTGAAATAAAGTTTTATTCACCATTA
Source organism: Pan paniscus (assembly GCF_029289425.2). Taxonomy (NCBI): domain Eukaryota; kingdom Metazoa; phylum Chordata; class Mammalia; order Primates; family Hominidae; genus Pan; species Pan paniscus. The sequence goes on from NC_073258.2 coordinate 106,039,681, forward strand.
GCACAATGAAGGCTGGGCTTGGGGAAGGCTTACTAGTAAAGAGGTGATTACAGAAACCTGTGAAGAGGAATCTCAACCTCTTTCCAACTTTGGGAAATGATGCCTGCCATAAAATTACCTCTCAGTTAAATAATGAATTTAACTTTAAATAATAGGCAATGTCTTGCTCATTTATATTTTTATAGCATTTCAGAATTAAAACAATTACTGTAATCCAAAAATGACAGGACCAAAAACAAGAACATGTTTCATTCTATGCCTTTCAACTCAGAAAACCCTCAAGAATAACTATAGAAAATAATACTGTTAAATTACAATGCAGTACTATTTTAGGAGGGGAAGGGAAAGGTGTCAAACCATTATATCCAATTTGATAGAATCTTCTGGCTTGTCATAAATTATAACTTTGCATCATAATACTTTTTATAATATGCTTATACATTTACTAAATTAACCAGAAAGAAATGGTAAGCTCAGAATTACCATGACTACATAATTGACAGTACATTTTTCAAGTTATTAAATAAGCTTTTATAAACCAGCTGTAGTCAAAAGATATCTACTTACTTAAAAAAGAGCTAAAAGACAGTCCTTGTTTAAGGATTCATAGATACAGGAGCAAAAATATGATAAATTATTTTCTAATTTCCTCTAGTAAATTTGTTGTCAGCGGAACTAGGAAATACAAAATATCTATAATAATTTGTAGGAAGGAAAAGCACTATTATAATTTCCATTAATATTTTTTATTACAGATTTCAAGTCGGGAGGCTTTTTCTTGGTCAACTTACCTGTCATCAAACAAAATTAGGCAGAGAAACAAAAGGATGCAAAAAGTTTATTTTCTATTATTTCCCTATCCGTGAAAAGCTTTTATAACCATGATTTTCTCTATGTATTAGAAATCATTTTTGTAAAGACAAACCTTCTAAGTTTGACCCAAGTCACTTATTTGTGTCTTTGCTCTTCTGAGAGTTGTTTCCATATAAAGGAAGGTCTAAAATTCTGTGTATTTCTCAGTCTTTACAGCATGAATGTGATTTTATTGACGCATACTCTATTTGCACATTGATTTCAAAAGAATATGATACTAGTGTCTTTTATTAACTCTCATTACTCCATAAAAATATATCTTTAGCTTTATCCTTAATATAATGTCTTACATTTACATAGCATTTAATATTACTTATTTCACATATTTTCACTTCAGACATTTTGATATGCTAATGGAGCCACAGCCACTGATTTCATACAAATGATATTTGATTTCTAGTAAAAAGCGTTAATATTAACTGTACTTATTTCTCCCATTATGGGAGGGTCTACCACAAAATTTAAGTATACCTTTAAATTAGAGGGTATTTACTCATCTCATCTATGTGATAAGGAGTATGTGTCTTTATTTCTGCTCTTAAGGAGTTATAATGTCACATATGCAAACAGTTTTGTTAGCAGCATATGATAATATATGCGCAAAGAGTCAAAGAAAGGAGATATTAATATAGGTGTGAGAGGGCATAAATATTTTTGAAGTAGAACATACCGCATCAAGATCTGGAAAGGAACAGAAGAAGAGAGATAAAAAGTAGAGTTCTTAACAAAGCCCGCAAAGCTCTACATCACATAGCTCCTGCTGTCTTCTTGCACAACGACGTCCAGCATGACTTCAGAACAGACCCTGCTAACATGCTGATCCTTCCGCCCAGAATGCTGTTCCCTATCCTTCATCTGTTAAACCCATCACATGGGACTTATCTTTAATATTAATTTCTTAATAAATACTTTTATTGAGAGTGCCGGTTCCAAATGTAAACAAGGTCCATTTGTTTTGTGATCATTACACCCTCTATTCTTCCTTAATAATTTATAATACATATGATTTTATAAATATTGTATATTTATTTATGAAATAATGTGTTTGCCGTATATCCTTACTTAACTGACAACTTCATGAATTCAGAGATTTTGTCTGTTATATTCCCCTGTATTCTGTATTCCCAACACCCAGAAGAGTGCTCAATATGTTGGAAGAATTTAGTATATTTTGTGAATAGATGGAAGAAAATGGAACGCCAAAGAGTACAGCAATAGACCATTTAAATCCTACCAATTACATTATGGTGTAGAAGAAATACCATGGATTTTGGAGCCAGGCTACCTTTGATGTAGACATTTCCTCTGTGATATTTCAACTATGCAACGGTATTGAATTACTCTGAGCTTCCACTTTCTCCTAGGTAAAATGAATGTGACCATCCCATCTTGCAGGTTTGTTATTAGGATTTAATGAAGGAATGAATGCAACATGCCTAGTACATTGCCTAGCATACAATAATTTCTGATATTTATATACAAGAATTACCTATATAGTGATGTGCTTGCAATACTCATTAGTAATAATACTTTAAAACTGTTTTGTCTAACTATTCAATTTGGTTACATGTTATAGTTTTTCATTGCAAAGCTTGGGGAAATTTTTTACCCAACAGGTGAATCTGAAGAGGGTTGGGAGCAGGTAAGAAAAGAGGAACATACTAAATTTTAATTATTAAAAAATGACAAAATGCACAGAGAATCCAATGACACAAACTTGTTTATGAAACGTTTATGGCTTAAAAAAGCATAAATTTGGCAGACAGTGTGAAATAATTTCTATGTTACTATTTATATTTTTGTCTATGGGTAGAAATTTTAAGCTCTTAAAAGTGCTCATAATCATTGACCCAATATTTTCCCTGGCAGAAATTAAGCTGTAGAAAATAGCCATAGATGCAAAGAATTATGGAAAAATATCTCATTACATTATTATTAAATTACCAAAACCTGAAATCAACACAAATGTCCAATATTGGTATCCTAACTTGTGATAGTTCTGTACAATGAAATATTCATTAAAATAATAATTAGAAATAAAATAATTACAAACATGAAAAATTGCTTATGCCATGATGTTATATAACACAATGAAAACATTGCATGTTTTTATATATTAACATAATAATTCTATAAACACCATAAAACTAAAAACTATATTTTCAAAAAGTTCTTGTTAAGAGGCTTATGTGTAATTTGCATTTTCTTCTTTGTACCTTTATGCAATTGAAAAGCAGAGGTTTTCCTATCAAACTAATGTCTGTAAGAAACTCAAAGATTGAAGTTGGAAAACTCACATTGTCTAACCTCCATAGGTATTCAAAGGTACAGCAATCAAAAAAGTGTGGCACTGGCATAAGGATAAACATACAGATGAATAGACTATAGACATACAAAGAGAAAAGAAGAGAGAAACTAGAAATAAACTCACATACACATGGTTAACTGGTTATCCACAGAGGTTCCTCGGTAATTAATTGAAAAAGCGATTGTGTTTTTCAATCAATATTGTCAGAACAATCTGATATCCATGTGCCAAAAAACAATAATAACATTAACCATACTTCACTTCAAATATAAAATTGAATTCGAAATGTATTATACCCCTAAGTGTAAGGTAAGGGCATAGCATTTCTATAAGAAAACATGAGGCAAAGTCTTTGTGACAGTTTAAGCAAAGATGCATGATTCATAACATTTTTAAAAAGATAAATTGTACTTCAACAAAATTAAATACTGTTGTTCTTAGAATGATCCTCTTAAGAAAATGAGAAGACAAGCTACAAATTTTGTGAAATTATTTGCAAAACATAAATCTCATGCAGATCTTGTACCCAGATAAGTTTTGTATAGAGAATTTTTACAACTCAACAATAAGGAGACAAAGCGTTTATAAAAATTTGAAAAAAATTAAATACATCTTTTACATACATAAATAAAAAAGTAAGGAAAATTATCACATGAAATATGTTAAACATAGTAAGTCATTAGGGAAAGATATAAAAACATAATGAGACACCTCTATATGCCTACTATATTGGTTAAATTAAAGACTGACACTATTAAATGCTCTTGAAGAGGTAGAGCAACTGAAATTTTCATACAGCGCTGATGGGAATATACTTTGAAAAAGTTTCAAAGTGTGAAGTTAAACATAAATAGATCACATGACTTAAAATCCCACTCTTAGGTATTAAAAATGAAAGCAGATATCTTTGAATATTCATAGCAGCTTTACTCATAATAGCTTAAATGTAAAAACAATTCAAATGCCCATCAGCTGGTGAATATATAAACAAATTGTACTGCATCCACAGAATGAAAAACTACTGCACATTAAAGAGAAAAAAGTACCTGAATATACAACATTAATAATTCTTATAAGCATTATGCTAAATGAAAAATGCCAGAAACAAACATCTACATATTGTATGACTCCATTTATATACATTCTAGATAAAGCAAAACTACAGAAACAGAAATCAGATCAGCAGTTTTTGAAAGAAGTATAGATAGGGGATTGGCTGCAAAATGGCAGGAGGAGACTTTGCAGCTGATGGAAATATTCTATATGTCTAATTTATAGTGAGTACATGGCTGTATATATCTGTCAGTTTCATCAGTCCACATATTAAAAGGGCAAACTTTACTGTGCTCTATATTATATCTCAATTGACCTGACTTAAAAAGAGAAATTTGTTTCTTCACAATAAATCTTAATAATAATGATGATACAGTTGTAATGAACATTTACCACATTACAATTTACAAATAAACTTCATGTAATACTTCTCCTGAATAGTTATCGCTGTGAAGGAGATAGCATTTTTTTAATCATTGTTACAGTTACGGACACTAAATGTTAGAAATTTTAGGTGATTTTTTTTCTAAAGCATACTAACTGTTATATGGAATAACTAGGGCTAAGATGCAGCCCTACTGAGACTCACTTAGAATGATAAGTGGAAGGAGCACGAATTTTTCACTAGTAAATATGTAAGTTTGAATAACACAAATGCTTCTAAAATATATGAAAAATGGGCAGAATATATATAATCTTTTTGATCCTACTTACCCAAATTTATTATCATTATTAAAGAGATGAGCTTTACAAAGTCTCTAGTACAGTGCTTAGGACTTATTAGGTGTTCTCTCCTTATTAGTTCCTGTTCTTCACCTTGATACTACACTGCTCTTCCATTAGCCGCTGTTGAACAAATAATCTCCCTTAATAGCACTGCCACCACCCAGTCATCCAACTTACAGCCCTGATAGACAAATAGCCTCTACCCCTCCCACTTTAAGAATATAACTTCATAGCAGGCAATGTTTGAAACTCTTTCTAAATATGTCTTGAGTTCCTCCTGTGTTATCCTTTGTCTCCATAATTTCTCTAGTTAAAGCTCTTTTGTTTTTTCTTTTAGAGTTCTGAAATTGCTTCCTACCTAGTTTCCAGACTCTGAAAACTCTTTGTATTACTACTAGACTGAGCATCTTCAAACACAGATCTGATCATCATTCTTACTCATCACCATTTATTAGCTTGCCATGTACTGCTCATATGAATTTTAAACTTAGTAGCATTGCATATGAAACTCTTCATGACCTGATCCTTCCCTTTGTCTTCAGCTTCCAAACCCAACTCTCTCACCACCGATATCCAGTCCTACAGAACTTGTGACTTATCACAGTGATACATGTTCATCCTAGGTCTGTCTTTACCCTAAGACATTTATTTCTCCCCCGTCTCCTGGGCTAAATCACTGTTGTCCCTTCATGACCAAATATTTTTCGACTCCAGAAAGGGTTCTCTGACTAAACAAAAGTATGCCAGTTTGCTCTTTTTCTGGGTTCACATAGCATTCTGTGCACAATTCTATCACGGAACTTAGGACTTCCCATTAACATTATAAGTTGCCGCATTTATCTGCACCCACTTGTCAATAAATGCCTTGAGATTAGGAACAAAGTATTTCTCATGTTTTTAACCCCAGATTTTAGAATGACACTTGATTTAAAAATATTGTTAATGAATAAATTAATAATATATGAAATTATTTCTGCTGTCTCCAAGTTTATTAGGTAAAAATGAAACTTCTGCACCCAATTGTTTTCATTGTCTATTTTTGCAACAACATAGGAAATAGTATGATCTTTTCTTTCTCTTTATATATTCAAGTCCTCTAATAATATTCAATATCTAAGAAAGGGGGTCCAGACACAGCAAAAATAAAATTAAACTTGATGTCGGAAAAAATATTAACATTTCTTGTTCTATAAAAAACCAGTTAAATATCTGAGTATTTCTCTTAGCTTCTCTATGTTTCAGCTTTCTCACAAACTAAGAGACAATCTCTGATGTTAATTCTAACTCCAAAGTGTTGCTATCTCTCTATTCTTTACTATTGTAAAGTCTAATAACCTTATTTTCTTGGACATGGTTTTAATTTTTCTATTCTTTCTTTTCTAGGCTACAGAATCTTTTTTTGTAGGATTCCTAGTTACCTAAGATATAAAACACAATGTGTTGGCCTTCTAAATTCTGCTTTCTTCTCTAAGTTTGTAGCACACTATTGCTAAATCATTTTTGTGTCAATCTCTTGAAACTGTCATCTCTCTATTTCAGTGAGTCTCCTTTGCCCTCAGATCAAATACCGCTTCTCAATGTTACCTTCAAAATGTTGAAACTAGACATACTCTGTCTCCTTTCTTTTGTCTCCTTTTAACCTTATTCCTATTCCTTACTCTGCTTTTCTTGGCAATCCCAACTCCTGTCTAGCAGCATTTTGGCCATGTTGCCCAGCACATCCCTGTTCCATCTTTCTATTCAGTTAAGTAAGGGTCCAGTACCTATCTCCTTCAAACACTTGTGTCCAATTAACCCTTTTTCTCCTTTGACCTCACAGGGCTCCTGAGAAACCAATCCAACTCAATGTGACAAGTAACGAATAATCTGGCAAAATACACATATTGTCAAGTTCATAGCACAAAATACAGTCATTTAAAGAAGAAAATTGCTTAAATATGAAATAAACCCAGAAACACCCAGGTCTTGGTCTCAGATTTGTTTTTACTCCTCCTGGAGGAAAGCTTATAACTTAAGTGATGCAGCACCAGACTCACCAAGCTTTCCAGCACTCCTGAGAATCTAGTAGGTGGAATCTCTACACGTGTTTAGCTATCTGATAAATGCATAGATTTAATGTGGGTGATCTTTACTTTCCAATTAAAATATATATATAACCCTGTTCACTAATACTTTTAAATTTTTTTTAAAAATCAAAGAATATGAACTCTTTGGCAATGTGGCCAAAATATTTTCACATGTTAACAGCTGAAATGGGCTTGATACATCATATAGTTAAAAACTCACTGTTTTACAGATGAGGAAATTGAGGCATGCCAAAGTGAAGATATGTATGGAACCTCTCACTGTTTTTAAATAGAAAGCCAATATTAAGGCATTTTTCCAATGCTCAGTTTCACCACACTTTATAATTTTGGCCCTTGAATATGTTGTCAGAACACAGGCAGCCTAATCACATTATGGCAACTCTTCTTAAACTGATTTCTGAATACCATTGACAAACACTTGGTGGAAAAAGGCAAGGATAGCTTTATTATAACTAGCAGCCAACAGTACAAGGAACACTCCTGCACATCCGTACTTATGCCTTTCCTCATTACACCTGAGACTTCATTAAAGAAAAAACATAATAAGATTTGTATTAAAAAATAATTCTCGATATTTCTTAATCTTGCTGTATCTTAACCACTTAATCTTAATCTTAATCTTAATCTTAACCACTTTACTGATGAAGTAAACTGGTAAATTTTGAGGCTTAACTTTTAAGATCAGTAATAAATGCTATATTGTTATTAGAAAAATTATTTAGAGGTAGTTATAGAACATTTGAAGTATATATAAGTTTTGAATTCTAATTTTTTTGAGACAGAGTCTTGTTCTATTGCCTTGACTGGAATACAGTAGTAGCATTATGCTCACTGCAGCCTTGAACTCCTAGAGTCAAACAATTCTCCCATCTCAGCCTCCTAAGTAGCTGAGACTACAGGTGTGTGCCACTGCATCTAGCTAACTTTTAAAATTTTTTGTAGAGACAGGGTCCTGCTATGTTGCCCAGGCTGGTCTTAAACTCCTGGCTTTAAGTGGTCCTCCAGCCTTGGCTTCCCAAACTGCTGAGATTACAGGCATGAGTCACCACGCCCAGCCTATAATTGTTTTTAATAGCTATTACTGTATAGAAGTAGTCTCATTAAGTGTTAATTAAATAATCTAGTGCTGTAGCTTGAAGATATGTCCCTAATATAATTTTTAATAATATAGGTAAAATGGACACCACAAATAACTCCTTTTATATTTCACACCTGCATATACTAGTGACAGAAATTTGCTATACTTTTCTCTATTATATCATCTTGAGAAACATATCTAAGAGCCTGTTTTTTGTGTGGGATTTTTATCCCTGGTGTTCATAAAGTGAAGAAAACAGAAACTTGAAAATCTGTTACATTTTTAAATGAATTTGCATCCTTTAGTTATAATTGTAGCTGCTATTCACTCATTAGTTAGTCAGGCACCAGGCTTATCAGTTTATATGTGAGATAACATTTAATAATTGAAACAGCCTAGACATTAATTTTATTATGCAGATTAAGAACTTATCCCAGATCAAACAGTTTGTATTTTTATTTGTCCCAGATGTTGCTTACTCCAAAAACCCATGATTTTGAAAAATAAAGTTACATTAATTGATCATGCTGTATGTGCCTGGCACCAGTGCCAGCTCAAATGAGTGCAGAAGTGAACTAGGAAGTCTTGATCTTTACCATCCTCAAGGTTGCTACAGATATGAACATTTATTCAAAGAATCTTCTGTATTAAAAATAGTAAATGACATAATAATAGGAATTTTTTTAATCCTAAAGAGACACATAGATATTGGCAATAACATTTATACACAAGAAAGTTTAACTGTTTTGAAATGGCAAAAAATTTTAAAAAATTAGAAAAATAAGCTAAAATACATTCCTAAACATGTAACAACATTCTACCCTTATAAAATATTATGAAAGGGTATTTAATTACAAGGGCATAATTTATTAATTAATTCATTCAGAAATGTTTGTAAATATATATATAGTACTTTGGACACGAATATAATATATATATTTTAGCATGATTGTATGTGGACCTAATTGTTTCTTTAAAAGGTGTTTAATGTCTCTGTAAAGTCTCAAATTTAAATATTCTTCTAAATGATTTTATAAAGTTATCTGCTAACCACAAATATACAATAAGCAGTAACTGTAACTATTGCAATTCCTCAGGGAACAAACATATTTTTAGATCTCTACATTAGAAATAGCATATTTGAAATACTAAGTCTTTGGTAATCTCTGAATAAAAATTACACATATCAAAATTTTAATACATTATTTTCTTTTGTAGAAAAAGATTATGTACATTTTTTATTTTATGAACCCACACATAATAAATATTTGCACCTTCATTAGTCATGAAACATTGATGTAATATAAAGAGTTTCAAACCAGAAAGACATATGACCTAAATTTAAATTTGGGAATTATACAATGGCTGGTGGTATTTTTCAGACTCTTTTCATTAAAAGGGAAGGAGCATAATACCTAATTTGTAAATTGATGACAGAAATTTCAAGAATTTGTTAAAGAACCTGGCATATGATAGACACTCAATCAAAATAATCCTAGGAATAACTATAGTGCACAGTTGAGTGTCTTTACAGATGATCAATAAAAGTTAACAATTCTTAACATCACAGCATGAATGAATTGTGTTCTTCATTCATTCATTCATGCATTCATTTGAATGCCAACTACATTCAACATCAAGCCTATTCCAATCCCTGGGCTACAATAGTCCCTATACTGAAATGTTCCTTAAATATTCAAAAGTCTGACTGTATCTTCCTTGACAATCCTTAAAGGGTAGCATCCTTTTATTCTCTGTTCCCTTGTGCTGTCATTGTCTGTCTGACAGTTTATCATTTATAACATTTGCTTATCTCTGTTGTATGATTTCACTATACAGATGTAAGCTTTACAAGGGCTGAAGCTTATTTATATTGTTTATGGCTATATAATCAGTACTTTGAATTGTGTCAAGCATATTACATATATTTTTTACAGGGAATCTGAGGTCTTTATCATTATTGTCTTTCAATACGTAATATGTCTTTCATTCCTCGGGATACTTTTAAGATTTTCTCTTTATTGATGATTTTGAAAATGTTTTATTATGCTGTATCTTGATGTCATTTTATTCATGTTCCTTATGCTTTGATTTCATTGAGCTTTTTGGTTCTGTGGAGCTATAGTTGTTTAAAACAAATTTGGAATAATTTTGGCCATTATTTGCTCAAATATTTTCTCTGTCTATCTCTCTTTTTCAGGGAACACAATTGCACATATATTACATTTCTTGAAGTTGCCCCACAGCTCTCCAATGCTCTGTTTATTATCCTTAGTTTTCTTTTCTCTTTGTGTGGCATTTTGGATAGATTCAATTGCTATGCCTTCAAGTTTACTAATCTTTTCTTCTGCAATGTCCCATCTGCCATTAATCTCATTGTTTGAATTTTTCAGCTCACAAATTACAGTTTTGACAGAAATATACTTTGGGTCCCTTTTTGTCTTCCATGGCTCTACTTAACTTTTCATACATATGAAATAGAGTTATCAGAACTATTTTAATATAGCTGTCTTTTAATTTAACATCTGTGTCCATTAAGCCTTACTTTTGACTGATTTTTCTACTCCTTAGGGATCGTATTATCTTGCCTCTTTGAAAACCAGATAATTTTTTGGTTAGCATTGCCAGACATTGGCATTTTTACTTTGTTTGTTGAAGGATATTTTTGTATTAAGTATCTTTAATTGGTACTTTATATTTCATATAATAAACCTCAAGCATATATGTGTGTGTAAGGGCATGTGTATGTGCATGTCTTTGTCTATATATTCTCGGGCTGTATTCTACTTAGGATATTGTAATATATATGTATGTGCCATATATAGATATACACATATTATAATATAATATGTATATACACATATATACACATATTACAATATCTTAACTAGAATACAGCTCAAAAATATACAGACACTATATATATACACACATATATACAATATGTAAAGTAATAGTGTACAAAAATATTTGTCATCATGTGATAAAATGATCCTTGAGTATATATATAGAGTGTGTACATATATATAATCCTCTAATATGTATAGTATATTATTCCTATAGTGTATACATTATATACTCTATATATACTCCACAGATCCTATAGTATATAATATATATAATATCCTATTCATATTTTTCAGCTTTATTCTAGGATAAAATTGAGAGATTTGGACGTAGTTTCATCTTATCTGGCCTTGCTCTTAGGATTTGTAAGGGAGAACAAGAGTAGAGCTCAGTCTCAGGATAATCTTTCCCCACTACAGAAAAAAGATTCTTCTGTGTACTCCACATGATGCTCTGTGAATCATGAGGTTTTCCATCATAGCAGGTGGGAATAGACCACAGTTCAGCCTTATGCGAGTGCCAGATACTCTTCTCTATAAGCCTTTCGAGTGTTTACTTGCCTAGCCTCAGAGAGTTTCCCCATACAGGTAATACTGATCATTACACAGCAGAACACTCAAGGGGGCCCTCTACAGATCTCTGGAGTTCTCCTTCTATGGAGTTCTCTCCTTTCTGGTGCTCTGTTCAAATTCTGGCAGTCTTAGTCTCTCTGGACTCCCATGTCCATACTCTTCACTCACAGAGCTCACCAAGCTCTGTCTCGACTTTCCCTTCTCTGCAGCACAGTATAGGAGCTTACTCAATGCAGTAAAACTAGCATTCAACGAATTGACTTTAGTTGTTTCCCATGTCTTAAAGGATCATTGCCTTCATCACGTGATGCCTAATATTTTGTACACTATTACTTTATGTATTTTGTCTGTTCTCAGTTGTTTTGGGGAGAGTACAGCTGTTCTTCACTACTCTAAATTGACCATAAATGGAAGTCCTATCAATAGGGATTGAAGGCAGGGTGTAAATACATCAACCAAGGTCCACTATTTTCCAAATCTGATCATGATTCTTCTGTCTACAAGGCAAGTTTAACAAGGAGATTCTTTATTCTATATTCAGAAATACATTCACGTGTTTCCTGGGTTTTGTTCAGATGGAGTCTGGTATGGTTTCCCACACCTTGCACTGTTCTGTGTTCAGACACTACCAGTCTGCTCTGATTGGCTTCCTTTGTCCTACTCCTTTTAAGTTGATTAAATTCTAGCCACTAACCAGGACAAATAAAAGGCTTTGTATACCAGTTCCTCATAGGAGAATACATTCCCCATCCAAATCCATTGAAATAAACAAGTTTCTTGTTTTCTCCCTGAACTGGTAAGATTTTTATTGGAAATTAAATATTTCAGACTTTATTCAATTTTTAAAATTTCCTACTTTCTCACTTGCTCATTTGAGCATCCTAACCCTTTGGGGTGTGTTAAAGTACAAGTCACTAGTATTTAAAACCTTATTCTGTGCATTTCAAAACACACCCCACTCCCATTAAATACAGAGTTTATGGTACTAAATGTACCCTTTTCTTTTCAGGTACCTGAGAATTTCATTTTCTTTATTGCAAGGTTAATTAAATGTTGGCCTCAACCTCTAAATTCACTTTTGTCCAGCATATCTAGGTTATTATGGTTGAAAGGAGTTTGGAATTAATAGCCCATGAAAGTTTTATTTATATGTCTGTGTATAAATATTTTGCTTAATTTTTACTGAATGTAAAGTGTCCACACATATCAGTCATGTAAGTGTCTCCACAGCAACAAAATTCTCAAATATTTCAAAATAAATAATAACACAAAGTCTACTGACTAAGAAGTTTACAAACATGGATGTATAACTGGTTTGTGTGTGTGGGTGCAAGTGTATGATCTATGAAACTATGCTTTATTTTGAAATGTGAATAATTCGTGAGGAAAAATAAAATTCAGTGAGAAATTATATATGTAAGTTAACAAAGAAAGGATGGAACTAATTTTATCGATTTGGCAAATGTTTAATTTTTTAATATCAAATTAATTTAAAACCAAAGAACATAATTAACTGTTGAAACTAAATTAAGTGATATGCATTATTTCTAAATAGAAGCTGAAGAAATATGAACTGAAGCCAAGTAGCAAAATAGATTCCAACCTCAGACAAATACAATCCAGTGGATTGTAAAAGAAATGTGATTTTAACTAGATATTAACAAAATAGGACTAGAGACAAAAAAAAAACTCTGGTGGTAATAGACCAGAAAAAGAAATCCAAGCCTAAAAAACATTCAACGAATTTTACCTGGTGATAGAAAGATGACGTGTGGCAATTTTTAAGTGAGCAATAAACCACTCAATAGCTTACAGTTGAATAATTCAGTTTTAATAAAAAAGAATCCAATAAATCAAGTTCTTATAAAAGATGCAGTATAGATTTTATTATAACATCTGTAACTAGAAATATAAAACATTAATTTCAGGTTTGAAAAAAAATTCAAATTGACATGCTCATTTCTCCCACATGTAATATGTACACAGAGATATATTTTGTTTTAAATATTTAAATGTAATAGTGAACTATGTAGAATTCTAAGCTATTGTTTTTACACCAAGTAATTCTTATAGTGACTAATTTTTTCCACCAAGCTTTTCGAGATTATAAATAGGACCACCTGTGAGTTTCAAGCTCTTACATGGTTCCCCTAAACATGGATACAAAGTCATTTTACAGAAGATTTAATAGCTCACATGGCATTTGGTTTAGTCTTTTCTTTAGAATTTGACATAAAACTAGTAGTACTAACATTTCTAAAAAAAAGCAAGCAGAAATATGAATTTATTAAAATAAATAAGACCCAAAAATAACTATATATAAAAGTAAAGGAAAATATTATTTTCTTGAATAACAGCAGAAAGTAAAATTAAGATGTGTATATTGAACGTAAAAATGCTTTCTCTTTTGAGTTAATCCTCATAGCTACTCTGCAAGCCCTCTTTAATATTTACCGATGTCTTTACAGCTCATGTTTGACATAGAAACCCCACTTCCAGGAAAGTACAATAAGAAAATAATCAGTGGTGGCTGCAAGATCTGTGAAAGATAATATCCAGTTTAATACACAGTGTTTATAACAACAATTTTGAAAATAACCAGGATATTAGACATTTTAAATGATTAAAAATTGATTTAGAGTCATGAAGGCAACCCAGGTCCAAAAGTAAGCACACAGGCGAAAATAGCCCATTGGAGGTCCCGCTTGGGCCAGGAGGGCATCTTGCAGTGAGTGACCTGGAGCAGCAGGAGCTAAGCTCCACAGAGCGCCTAGACCTGGGCAGGCAGGGTCCCTGCCTTGGGCACACATTGCAGGGTCCCTGCCTTGGGCACACATTTCAGGGGCCCTGCACATTGGAATGGCTTTTTTTGCATGGAAAGACAGGATCTGTAGCCCTAGGTCAGCAACTGTGTAAGCCTGTTCCTGTTTCTCCCCTTGGAGACATTCTAACCTTTTATGCCTTCCCAGTCCCACAAGAGATTGAGTAAATGCCCCGAGGACCACGAAGACTCCTGCCTATGGGATGGTTTCTGGCCCCATAACTTCTCCATGGTTTCAGAAAGATGACTGGCAAGGATCACTCCCACTGGCAGAGGCTGTATTTCTTTTAACAGAGAGCAGAAGATTGATGTGCAGGAAAGATGCTCACATGCTGAGTTCTTTCTTCTCAACAGAGGAGAGTTCAGGACTTTGGGCAACTGGCACAGTTCACGGGCTATAGCCAAATGTGTGACCAGTATGCCTACTCTTGCCCTTTTGCTATCCCGTTGCTGTGCTGCCTGTGGTCTGCAGGTCCTGAAGGCTGAGAAGATGGCAGTAGTCATCCTGTTCCTGGGGAGTTTACTACCACTGGTACTCTTCACAGGTTCCCCATCATATGTCAGGCAACCCTCAAGGCGTGTCTCAGCTTATCCTTGGAGGCTTTACATGACGATCTACAACTTATTTCAATCAACGTGTTCCATTACCACTGATTTGCCAATGATATGCTTTTTTCTATGAGTCTAAGCCATACCAAAGGAAAGATAAATATTCCCTGTGCAAATGAAATCACTCTTTTAGCTCTGCCTAGGAACTCTTGCCTACTCTGCCACCTAGTACTATTGCCTGGAGGGCAGGAAGGTAGGGAATGTGGTCAAAATTGAAAGAGATTATATTCTATGAATGCAATGATAACAGAGTTCAAGGGAAGATAGGTTGAAGGATGTGCTGTTTGACCTCTTTACTATAAAATTATGTATGGTAAAGTCAACATAATCAGAAAATGAACTATCATTCACATTTTGTCTGAATACTGCAGGCAAAACTCGCATTTGTAGTCACTATCAATGAAACATAGTAATGAAAAATTTTGGAAGAGTCACTGGAAGCCAAAGTTCATGGACTGCAAGGTGGATGATGCAGTGTCATGAGAAATAATATAATCAGCGATAAATAATTGTTATTAGGAGACTGCAGGAGAAAGATTATTAATATCATTTCAATACAGATAGGTTCAGAAGGCATTACAAGTAATAACAGCACTGCTGTTATTTTCAGGGAGATATTAGCCAGGAATGGTACATTTGACAATACAAAATAGAAAAAGCTGGTTTGTGGATCTGTACAGAAAGCGATAGTGTCTAGACATCATGAATATTCACATGTACTGATTTGACAATAAACAAATACATATTCACTTCTACTCATTTTTCCAAACATTTATTGATATGCCTCTATACTTCACATGAATCTGTAAGTTTCTAAATCATTTTAATCAAAATATTTATAAAGACAAAAGCCACGAAAATATTTTTCTGGGACCCCTCAAAACCTATTGATGGCCTTGTTGCTACACATAGGGTGGCTAAGGCAAAAAAAAAAAAAAAAAAAAAAAAAGCTATATTGAGCACAATGGGATCCAGGCTTCTTAACCCTTGGAAAACAGAAGTACAAATAGGTGAAGAGGCACATCTAGAATGAACTCTGCATTGTTGCACTACAAATAGTTACTGGTATAATCACATGGGTTTAACTGTATAAAGATAGAAATATGGATATGGATAGAGAGATGGATGTTTATAACGTAAATATGTGCACATACAAATATATATTTATTCCAGTCCTGTACTTTGTTTTTTTTTTTTTAATTTTTTTTTATTATACTTTAAGTTTTAGGGTACATGTGCACATTGTGCAAGTTAGTTACATATGTATACATGTGCCATGCTGGTGCGCTGCACCCACTAACTCGTCATCCAGCACTAAGTATATCTCCCAATGCTATCCCTCCCCCTCCCCCCTCCCCACCACAGTCCCCAGAGTATGATATTCCCCTTCCTGTGTCCATGTGATCTCATTGTTCAATTCCCACCTATGAGTGAGAATATGCGGTGTTTGGTTTTTTGTTCTTGCGATAGTTTACTGAGAATGATGGTTTCCAATTTCATCCATGTCCCTACAAAGGATATGAACTCATCATTTTTTATGGCTGCATAGTATTCCATGGTGTATATGTGCCACATTTTCTTAATCCAGTCTATCATTGTTGGACATTTGGGTTGGTTCCAAGTCTTTGCTATTGTGAATAATGCCGCAATAAACATACGTGTGCATGTGTCTTTATAGCAGCATGATTTATAGTCATTTGGGTATATACCCAGTAATGGGATGGCTGGGTCAAATGGTATTTCTAGTTCTAGATCCCTGAGGAATCGCCACACTGACTTCCACAATGGTTGAACTAGTTTACAGTCCCACCAACAGTGTAAAAGTGTTCCTATTTCTCCACATCCTCTCCAGCACCTGTTGTTTCCTGACTTTTGAATGATTGCCATTCTAACTGGTGTGAGATGATATCTCATAGTGGTTTTGATTTGCATTTCTCTGATGGCCAGTGATGATGAGCATTTTTTCATGTGTTTTTTGGCTGCATAAATGTCTTCTTTTGAGAAGTGCCTGTTCATGTCCTTTGCCCACTTTTTGATGGGGTTGTTTGTTTTTTTCTTGTAAATTTGTTTGAGTTCACTGTAGATTCTGGATATTAGCCCTTTGTCAGATGAGTAGGTTGCGAAAATTTTCTCCCATGTTGTAGGTTGCCTATTCACTCTGATGGTAGTTTCTTTTGCTGTGCAGAAGCTCTTTAGTTTAATTAGATCCCATTTGTCAATTTTGGCTTTTGTTGCCATTGCTTTTGGTGTTTTGGACATGAAGTCCTTGCCCACGCCTATGTCCTGAATGGTAATGCCTAGGTTTTCTTCTAGGGTTTTTATGGTTTTAGGTCTAACGTTTAAATCTTTAATCCATCTTGAATTGATTTTTGTATAAGGTGTAAGGAAGGGATCCAGTTTCAGCTTTCTACATATGGCTAGCCAGTTTTCCCAGCACCATTTATTAAATAGGGAATCCTTTCCCCATTGCTTGTTTTTCTCAGGTTTGTCAAAGATCAGATAGTTGTAGGTAAGCGGCGTTATTTCTGAGGGCTCTGTTCTGTTCCATTGATCTATATTTCTGTTTTGGTACCAGTACCATGCTGTTTTGGCATCGTCTCAGCCCAAAATCTCCTTAAGCTGATAAGCAACTTCAGCAAAGTCTCAGGATACAAAACCAATGTACAAAAATCACAAGCATTCTTATACACCAACAACAGACAAACAGAGAGCCAAATCATGAGTGAACTCCCATTCACAATTGCTTCAAAGAGAATAAAATACCTAGGAATCCAACTTACAAGGGATGTGAAGCACCTCTTCAAGGAGAACTACAAACCACTGCTCAAGGAAATAAAAGAGGATACAAACAAATGGAAGAACATTCCTTGCTCATGGGTAGGAAGAATCAATATCGTGAAAATGGCCATACTGCCCAAGGTAATTTACAGATTCAGTGCCATCCCCATCAAGCTACCAATGACTTTCTTCACAGAATTGGAAAAAACTACTTTAAAGTTCATATGGAACCAAAAGAGAGCCCGCATCGCCAAGTCAATCCTAAGCCAAAAGAACAAAGCTGGAGGCATCACACTACCTGACTTCAAACTATACTACAAGGCTACAGTAACCAATCCAGTCCTGTACTTTGTGAAGGCACCTGAAGAGCAACACATCAGTAGTAATGAGCACACCTAGAATATAGATCTTGGTTGCTAATTATATTCTCCCCTGAAAGAATCCAGAACTTTTTGAAAAATCGTTGATCCAGGGATGGGACAGGGAAAGTAAAAGATGAACGTAGAACAACTCCATCAGTGAGAAACACTAAAAAATGATGGAAACATGACAACAAAAAGACACAGGAGTTACATGAAAGAAGCTCAAACAGCCAATTGTAAAGTAATTTCAGGAGAAAACATGTAATGACAAGAATGGATTATAATGTCAAATAAATGAGGAATCCACAAATAAGTAAATAAATAACCAGAAGAGGGGCAAATACTCTTTCTGACAATAAAAGCCAGCTAACAATTATAACTAAATGGCAGAATCAAATAATCACTATTGGGAAACGATATAAAAAGTTTAAGCAAGGAAAATAAAATCAATAGATGCTAAAATGCTGGGAGACAGTGGGATAAGAACAGGATCGTATATAGCCTGAAAATATTTCTTTACATTTATTAATAATTAATATGTTGTAATATAAAATATTACAAAGGGAAAACATGTTTATTACACATGGGGAAATGTAACTTTATAGTCTATCAGATTTCATCTTAATGATTGAATGATGAAAGTAAGACTACTAGTAATGGGACGCATCAACATTATCCGGCACCTGGTAGGATGCTGTGAAAGAACACAGTATCATTTCTGTGATATACTGGAGGATATTGAACAAAGACACTTGGTTGACAGAAACCTAAGAGGAGATTGTTCTTGATGCAAGACTGAGAGTTACATGCAATACTGCTCTCTATGATGTAAACAGAAACAATGGAAGATAATCAATGTTCTGCGTATTTCCAACATCTCCTCTGTTTTTCTTTTTATGCTTTGTCACCTTTGGGTCTGGGGAGTTTCTCCCTTTCTCTCTCTTAGAGCTAAGCCCTATTGTTAATATATTCATCTTTCTCCCTTGGGACTCTATTGTCATCGTCCTTTATTACCCTGTGACATGAGTTAATAAATGTTGTCCTGTCAAAGTAAGCATGTAGATTGATACGTGTGCAATGGTCATTGGTCTGACTCAATGACATCTGACAGAAACATTTAGCAGATCTAAGTCAGGTCTTATTGAAAATAGGAGTTCAGGAATCTATCTCTTGCTGGAGAGGAAACAGGGAAATTAGCTGAGTGGACATATGTAAAATTCTCAAGGAATAATAGAGACCTAGGAAGTTATCTACACTAGCAAAAATGGAATGACATTTAAAAGATAGCACTGGTTCTCTAATTTTGTGTGGCAAATTATCACTGGCAAGCTTTAAAACAATGAATTTACTAGGTTCCACTTCCTAAAATTTTGATTCAGTAGGTCTAGTTTGGGGCTTAGAAAAGTTTTATTATTATCAAGTTCTTAATAGATTCTTTTCCACATTAATTAGAGAACCAACACCATAGCAGTATCTTGCAAAACTCATTCTGCTATTGTTAGTATTGACAACTGCTGCTGTTAATATAAATAACTTTCCTGGTCTTTGTAATTTCTTAAAAGATATTTGACCCTCTACAACGTTTCTATTTAGTTAATTTCTCTACTTCCTTGTCAAGACAAGCAAAAGAGCTGGGTGTGCAGAGCATGGACAACACTCTGAAAGATATTGAATTATTGGATTAAAAAGTTCATATATCTATATTAAAAATGGAATATATATAATGATATATAATACTCATATATGTATGATATATGTAATGGTCATAATTATATATAATAATCAGTTTTTAATATGGATATATGCACTCTTTAATCCAATAATTCAATATATATTAAATGATACACATTCACTTTTTAGTATAGATAAATGTACTCTTTAATCCAATAATTCAATATATATTAAATAATATATATTCAATTTTAATATAGATATATTAGATGATTATATAGACAGATATATAGATAGCACATTGCAGATCTCAACACAGTGGGAAAGCTGTTAGTTGTACCCAGTTTAAAATTGGTTTCCAACAGACAAATATATGAGATCAAGTGCAGACCTTTCTACGAGGTCTTCTCTTGGAATGCCCCCTTCCTCTGGCATCTGTTCCTGGGAAAATAGTTTGTGAGAACATCCAGCTTCCAAAGCCTCACTTACCCGCTCCTTTTCACCTGTTTTCTACCATACCATTAGTGCACAAGATTTATTTAGTTAACATTTTCACAAACTGACTTGTCTTCTTCACCTTTGTGACATCATTATCTATCACAGTGCCTGACACATACAAGATATCCTCGAGTTATATGTTAAACTAAAAGAACCACTTGTGTCTATTTTATGTTGCTATGCACAAAGTTAGCTTCAAATTGCACAAAGTTACCCTAAAACAACAAACATTTATTATCTTACTGTTTCTGTGGGTCAGAAATTTTGCATAATTTAGCTGGGTCCTCTGCTCAGGTTCTCGTGAGGCTGAAATCACAATGTTGACTCAGTACATCCTTATCCTGGAAATTCAGTTAGGGAAAGATCAACTTCCAAGCTCCCTTAAATTAGTGAAAAATTTATTTTCTTGCTGTGAGTTGACAGAGGTCCCTATGTTCTTGCTCTGTTGGCTGGGATCTGTCCTCAGCTCTCAGAAACTGCCCATAATGTCAGGCCACATAGGCTTGTCTCTTATACTTTGAATCTCTCTAATTCTTGTCTCTCATATCTAGATTCTTTTTTTAAAATAAGGATCACCTGATTTGGTAAGGCCCACCTGAATTTATGGAGGCGATTATACCAGACAATCTTAATAGTCCAATAATCTCTGGAGCTATCTTAGAATTCTGCCTGCCACAACCCTTAATAAATTAAGATCTCAGAATATTCATTCTAATTCATATGTGGTTCAATTTTATTTGCAGCTCAACATTCAAACACTTTATTTAATCTATTATGTATATTCAGACAAACAACCAACCATGGCAATTTGATTAATGAACTGTTTTCCCAGTCATTTTTTTTTTTTACCCAGGGCTGGAAAATGTTAAAGTCTAGTACTATTTTAATACTATGGCAAGAGAAAAGTGACTGTTAAAGATTCCTTCTATCTTAAATAAGATAATGGGGAGAAATTGATGCCCGACATTGCCCTTTCCTCTGTTTGTGTAGATCATAATAAAGTAGCTAACTTAAAATGACTGCTTGCTTTGACCAGGCATTGTGCTACTGCATACATTATGTATTCAATTTTAAGTGAATCATGTTAAGCTTACTATTACTGTCCCTATTTTACAGATCATGAAGCCTAATCTAAGAGAGATGTTTAATATATATTTTGAGTCTTTTCCAAGAAACTTCCCTCTTTAGAAAAAGAGATATGCCTAACTCATAATGAAATGAGTTTCTATCCATACATCTGTTTTTTTCTTACCATTCTTTATGTTCCTAGAACTCGTATTTGAGATTATTTGTTAAAGGAACTAAAATAATAATCTTTTTCTCTACTGTGCCTTTAAATATATGTTTCAAAATAGACTATTATATCAGCTCTAGCAATGTACAATTGAAGGTAACCTTTGTAAAACAATAAAGATATCATTTTGTTCCTGAAACTCAGTAATATATTCAATATGACACAAAGGAATTCACAGCATGTTACTACCTTTAACAATTCTCAGAAAATAAATGTTTAAAACCCAGATCAATTAGTAAAATTAATAATGTTTCACTAAATTAAAACATTGAATTTTGAGTGTATATAATTAAATAGGCATAAGTAATTAAAAAAATTAAACAATTTAATTCTCTCATAGGTGTGCCTTTTAATATAAAGGTGGAAAAACTACTTTGCTAATAAATATAAATATGCATATACATGCAAAAATAATGTTTCTTGGGCTATATGTTAAATAATTGGGGACTAGAGTGAAGAGTACTTGATTCTATGTGTAAGAAATTTTTATTTTGCTGTATTGAACAAAAGTTTATTTATGTAAAATTTAGTAAAAAATACTTTGCATGAATTGTGTATATAAAAGCTTCACATGAGCTATGTCTCACAGCAAAAATTAAAATAGGCCAATATATAAATCAGGATCCCATTACTACTCCTGTTATAAAAAATTACTTAAAAACTTAAGTAAGATTTTTATTTCAACATTGCTAATAAAGATTTAGGTCCTGTCCTCATGCTCTTTACAGAGAAGTGAGGGAAATAAGTCATGTCTGCAAATGAGTAATTTGAGATAGGAAGCACTGACAAATTTAACAAGCAATTCTCAAGCACCTGCATCAGGGAAACACTCCGCTAAAGTGCTTGAGTTAAAGCAGGCAGCCTCCGTGTTATTGAGAAAAAGGATGATAGGTAAACCAAACCACAAGAGGACAGATTAATGGCACCCACTGGGGTAGATACCATTTGCTAAGGGAAGCAGAAATGTGTGTACGTGAAGGTAAACAGTGTGTATTTCAGTCTGTGTCCGTTAGAGTCACAGACTTGATAAAGATTTATAGGTTGGCCGGGCGCGGTGGCTCATGCCTGTAATCCCAGCACTTTGGGAGGCCGAGGCAGGCAGATCACGAGGTCAGGAGATCGAGACCATCCTGGCTAACACGGTGAAACCCCGTCTCTACTAAAAATACAAAAAAATAGCCAGGCGAGGTGGCAGGCACCTGTAGTCCCAGCTACTCGGGAGGCTGAGGCAGGAGAATGGCGTGAACCCAGGAGGCAAAGCTTGCAGTGAGCCGAAATCGCGCCACTGCACTCCAGCCTGGGCGACAGAGAGAGACTCCGTTTCAAAAAAAAAAAAAGATTCATAGGTTGATGAGCATTACATGGGACAACATGTCAAAGAGCTCTGAGTTGTAGAAAAAAGGGTAAAAATCACATCTTGGAGGAAAGAAGCAAGTTTCTGGAAGATTAAAAATCATAGCTTTGAGTCTGTATTCTCAATGCATTTAATCAGATGCACACAGAGCACTGACTCTGCCAGGCACTGTTCTAAGAGCTTTCAAATATTAACTCATTTAACGTGCTAAACAGTCTTAGATGGTTTGCAGAAGACACTAATAAGCTGTTGAGCTGCAATGTGTAGACTTGAACCCAGGTACTTGGATTCCATAGTTCATGTATTTAAACACTAACTATATTACCTTCTCAGTATAAAGCAAGTGAAATGAAATGTACTAGGATTTAGGGAAGATTTAAAAATTCGTTTCAAAAGATATGATCAAGTGTGCTCCTTTCTTCTATCTACCTTCCAAATAATTCAGCAAGCAAAGAAAAATACTCCTTGACAAATGCAAATAGGGTTTCTCCCTGCAACCTTTTGAAAAGCCCTATGTGCCATGTAAACAATCTAACCTATGTCTTTTTGACGCTTATCATAAATCAGTGGCCATTGCAAAAACACACTCCAGCACACGGCTTCACATCTTTCCTGGCCTTGTTGTCCACCTTTTCCCCCTTATCCTCACCTTTCTGTGAATAATGTGTATGCACTTGCCTCAGAACTCAATGAACTTAAAGAACCCTGATGAAGACATAGGGCAGGAGGAACTACGAGTCAGCCAGGGAGTTCCTGAGGAAGAGCTACCTTACTACTACTACTAATAATAATAATAATAAAAAGATGCACCAGAAAAATATGACTCTACTTTGCTGGACTTCATGGAGTCTGCCCATGATGCCTAGATCTGCTGCAGCCACTCTGTGACACGGAGGAGAGAAAACATGTACCTGCTAAAGATAGCTGAGAGGAAAGACAGAAAAACATCTGGATCTTTAAGCTACTGAATTAACCAACTCTAGAGCCTTCTACCTCCAGACCTCTTGCCTGGGAAGATAAAACACCCTTTAATACATTACTATGATTATTTCAAATTGCCTATTATTTACAACCCAAAAAACATACTAGTTGACACAAGAAAGAAAGCTAACTAATTTTTACATTAACCCTCATTTTTACAGATGAAGAAACCGAAAGACCAATGATTTGTCATCCAGAGTCACAGAACCAGTCACTGATAGGTATAGCCAGGATATAAAAGTCCAGGTCTGCCAAGCTCCTAAACTCTTTCACTAACCACAGATAAAAAATAAAAGTAAAACAAACAAAAAAAAACTTGTAAGCAACACCTGCAAAACACTTGGCACAGTGGTTACTTCATAAATACTATTTTAAAGAATAGAGTTAATGGGAAGTTAACCGTTTTAAGATTACCTCAAAGCCTAGTTGTGCCTGGGGTGAGATGGGAAGAGACCAGTTTCCATAGATTTATACATTGAGCACCAAAGTTACCTGCAGAACAGGGAAGTTGTCGGGGACAACTTTCTAACAGTGACAGCTAGACATGGTAATAAGAAAAACCTCAGCTTCATTCCTTCCTAAGCAGGCCCCTAAAGGCACTGCTTGATGAACTCCTTCATCAAGAAGGACTCGACAGAAATAATCTTTCATATGGATGCCCCTTCAAGCTAGTCTCCAACTTAGCTGTTCCAAATTCTTACAAGGAAAAAAGCAAGCATTCATAGGTTTCTCACAACAAACCTGTACAACAGGAATTATAATGCCTATTTTACAGATGAGAACAGTGGGGTTTAGAGAACACAGCCCAAGGACATACAGCAGCTATCGTAAACTTGCCCCAAGGAGAGGAGGAAGGGATAAAAATAATGGAAAAGAGGTGCTTCAAGCTGGCAATAAAAGCATCACTTTCAATCCATACTTCCCTCTGGATGGAGATTAAACCACGTAAAGTATGCAGAGATAAGCACAGTGGCTGGAGCATATCAGGCTCAAGATCCGTTCCCTTTGCTCTCTGACTCTCCCAGCCTTTCCCCTTCTGGCTTCAACAGACCAATCAATCAGAAGATTAAGAGTGAACCCACCGTATGGCTAGGGCTCAAGGTGTACCAGAAATCCTAGATGTTAGACTTAAACTGAATCAGAAGATAGTGTTTGCATAAAAGACAGTAGGTGTGTAGAAGAATTATTCACAATAGCCAAAAAGACTATCAACAGATGGCCAAATCTGCTGAATATGATATATACACACAATAGAATATTTTTTAACCATCAAGAGGAATGAAATACTGACTCATGCTACAAACTGGATGAATGTTGAAAATATTATGCTAAATGAAAAAGTCAGACACAGAAGTCTACGTGTTGTATGATTTTATTTATATGAAACATCCAGAATAGGGAATGCCATAGTTGCCAGAGGCTAGGAAGAGAAAGACGGAGGAGTGGCTGCTAATAGTTTCCTTGTGGGTAATGAAAATATTTGAAACTAGATAGAGGTGATGGTTGTGCAACATTGTGACTGGCCTAAATGCTACTGAATTGTACACTTTAAAATGGCCAATTAAAAAGAAACCTGATTAGATTTGGACATCCAGATCATTATATTTTCCACTTATTTAAACATATCTATCTATCTATCTATCTATCTATCTATCTATCTATCTATACACACACACATATATATACACACAGATATATATATAATGTATATATACACACAGATATACATGTATTTTATTTACTATGACTTGGACACTATTATTGCAAAATATGTTAAATAGAATGACAATTTTTACTGATGTCTGATCTTTTCACAAGTCTTTATGATTTCTCAAAACACATAAAGTAATTTTCTGATTATATGGGCCAGTTTCGATTATCCTGAGATACGTTTTTGGTGCCTATAAATGTGAACTTAGTGCGGCACAATTGTTAATCCCCAGTATAATGCTTGCTTTACATTTCCTATTTATTTACTTATCCAATAAACATGGGCAACTACGCTACATTATGGAAAGTGCTGGAAACATAAAAACATTGACACACCCTCAATGGATATTGTATACATATGGACAGATAGTCGAAATATTACATTATAATACGGTCCAAGCCATAATAGAAGTGAAAATAGGCTACTTTACAATCAATGAAATCTTTACCTTAGCCAGACCAAGGGGTCAATTACAGTTTTTTGGTAAAGGTGTTATCTGAGTTTATAACTTTTGAAAGAAAAAAAAAAAAGTTTTGACACAGCCTTGAACTTCTTGGCAAAATTGGAAGCTGACAAACTAAAACTTCCTCATCTTTCCACAATCAAAATTGCATAATATGAAGCTACACTCTCAGAATTCTTTCTGGTTACTAAGGAAAAATGTACCTTGCCCCAACTGAGGGCTAAGCCCTTCACTTAAATTCTGGATCACATGCTTTTCTTTTTTTTTTTTTTTTTTTTTTTTTCCTTTTACAAGGACTTTGTGCCTTCAACTATAACCTTTCTCAGTTACCATGCAACCTGAGATATTCATCATGAACTGAGTGTTATGTTGCCCAAGAAACAAAAGTTGGAAATTAAACAGTAACATTTTCATCAAATGGAAATGGTATAAAGGGGATCAGGCTTGAGCGGGACCTAAAGACACAAGCAAGCTGAACAAGAAAGTAGCTCAGACATCCATGGTCTTTACCCATGGCATTTTGCCTTCTCCCTCTACTTGCATTTATAGGCTTGTGGGAAGTTTCCAATAACCAATTGAAAGGAGAACAGAAAACACAGTCTTGGTTTACAGGTGATCCTGCATGACATACTGACACACAGGCACCCCTCAAAAGTGGATGGTGACAGCCCTGCAACCCCACTCTGGGACAGCTCTGAAAGATAATGATAAAGGAAATCTTCACAATGGAAAAACTTCTAGCAGTGCACCTAGCTGATCCTTTTTCCTGGAAGGACAGATGACCAGAGGTGCAGGTCTCATCAGTTCATGAGCTGTGATAAACTAGTTTAGCTGGCTGATCAAGGCTTGGAAGAAATATAATTGTGAAATTGATAAGAAGGAGTACTAGAAAAGAGGTCAGTGGGTAAATCTCTTTGAAGGGAAACAGAAGGGGAAGATATTTGTGTCCCATGGGAATCTTTACCAAAGAGTGGCCTCAGCAGAGGAGGATTTTCATTATAAAGTAGATGAAATGGCACAATCTATGGGTGTCAGTCAACTTCTTTTCAAGCCAGTCCTGCTATTGTTCAATGGGCTGATGAACAAATTGGCCATGGCCATGGCAACAGAAATAAAAATTAAGCATGGGCCCAACAATCATGAACTTCCACTATGCGAGCAGGTCTGTGCATAGTCTCTGCTGAGTGCCCAATATGCCTACAGCAAGATTAGCACTGAGCTCCCAAAATGGCACCACTCCCAAGGTGGATCAGCCAATTACCTGGTGGCAAGTTGAGTACATTGGACTGTTTTCATCCCGAAGGGACAGTGTTTTATTCTTACAGGAAAATACCTTTAATCTGGACAAAATCTGCCTCCTGGATTGCAGTATTTCTGCTAAAATCAGGATCTTAGAAATTATAAATTTTTTTCTCCACTAGCATGGTATTCCACACAGCATTAGTGCTGATCAAGAACAATAAACTAATTTCACAGCAAAGGAAATGTAGCAATAGGCTATACTCACAGAATTCACGGCCTTTACCATGTCTCTCATCATCATGAGGCACTGGCTTCATGGTATGGCAAGAGATAGGGGACAGATACTATCTTTCAAAGTTGCAATCCCGCCCTCTAGGATGTGGTATACGCTGTAAGTCAGCTTTTAGTGTTTTTCCATAGAAAGTACTCACAAGTCAGGGAATTAAGGGATAAAAATTGAATGGTACCTATTCTTATTTCCCCCAGTGATCGGTAATTTTGCTTTCTGGTGAAAGCTGAGACTGCTACCCAAGCATTTTAAGCTTCTTATGCCACTGAGTCAACAGGCTAACGGTAGCCGGGCCTGGTGGTGCACAACTGTAATCCCAGCTACTCGGGAGGCTGAGGCAGAAGAATCGCTTGAACCCAGGAGGCAGAAGCTGTGGTGAGCTGAGATTGCGCCACTGCACTCCAGCCTGGGCAACAAAAGTGAAACTCTGCCTCAAAACAAAAACAAAAACAAAAACAAACAAACAAACAAAAACAGGCTAGCCAGAGATCTGGGATCATTGATCCTATCAGATTGAAATTAAGTTTATACTACACAATCAATGGAAGTAAGGAAGAGTAAGTTGGAATGTAGAACATCTTGTTAACATGTCTCTTATCTATCCCATGACCTGTAATAAAAGTAATGGAAAACTAAATAACACTAAACACATCTAAACAAGTCAGGCAGGTCTACTATTGACCCAGAACATTTGGAAATAAAAGTTCAAATTACCTGACCAGGTAAAGAATTACAACAAGCTCAGATGCTTGCTGAAGCCAATGGAAATATGGAATGGGTAGTGGGAAAAAAGTAGTTATAAAAATAGCTACAAACATGTGACCAGCTGCAGAAATGAGGATTATGACTTCTTAAAACTTTCATATTGATATGTTTCTATCAAATATTTTGTTTATTCTCACTCTTCTCCTTATCATCTGACATAAAAGGTGTTCGTAAAAGTTAACTTTATATGTGCCAACAGCAAAGATCAACATTGAGCTCTCTCAAAATGGAGGGTGCATGTGTGTGTGCATGTATGCATGTGTTGTGTGTGCATGCATGCGTGTGCAGATGTGTGTGTGTATCAGGATTTAAGTTACAGGATATTAAAGAGGGAGTATAAATAAATTTAGAAAAAAAGAATAACATTACCCAAAGACAAAAAAAAGGGACTTTGTGTATTATTCTAGGGAATAGGCTAGGATGCTTTACCCTTTTACACTGGAATTAATTTATATCTTTCCTGTTATCAATAACACAGTTTTTCTTTTGCTCTATTGTAACACTTCATAATCTTCCCTAAAAATTTTTATGCCTTTCTTTTCAATATTATTTATGCCTTGAATTATAGAAACTCTGTCCTGTCATTATTTCACCCATAATTCTATCTAGAGTATGTGCTCAAGTAACATTAGCTGTATTGAAACTGTTAACACTTAAAATTCCAGCATCTATATACACGACTAACTCAAATGAATTAATAAGCAAATTTTGTATTCCATGTAAAAAAAAGTAGCTATTCTTCACCAATACTTTGCCATTATTCATTATTAGCTTGTGATCAGATTCTAGAATGCTAACATTAAGATAAATATGAAGTTTTATGTCATCATAAGAATTGATTTATGACCAAATGTTTACTTTTGCCTTTATTTTAAATTCAGTTTGATGTTCGCATGACAAAAATTGAATTATAGATATTAAGCTCCAATGATCATTTTCATTGACTAATAGCATTGGATATGTATTTAGAATAAATCTTCAAAAGATAGAGTTATCGACCATTGAAAAATATTTCTAAAATATGATTAGTAAGCTAAACATATACTATAAAAGTAATTTTTTTTTTAACTAAAGACAATGGGAGGGGGGCTCTTGACAGTCACTGTGACTCAGTGGTCAGCACTTGAGCCATTTTTGGGTAACTTGAACGTATCCAATATCTGGAAAGTCTTATAATGAAAACTTCTGGCCAAATAAAATCAAACTTGCATCTAACAAGTATCAATGGCTAAATTTATTAAGTAAAGTGTTAAAATATCTAATAAGTATGAAAAGTATAGTGCATTGAGCAAATATAATGTATCTCTCAATGTCATTTTCTTCTCATACACAAGCCATTTATCAATGGGTAAATTTATTAAGTACATTGCTAAAATATCTAAAAAGTATGAAAAGTGTAGTGCGTTGAGCAAATATAAATGTATCTCTCAAAGTCATTTTCTTCTCATACACCAGATAGCAAACGTTCTCTCACTAGAATTGGCCTAGTCAATGTTTCAGGTCAAGAATATTTGTTACCATCTTCTTATTTTTTTCTGGATGTTTGCATGGGCTTTTAAACTCTACTTAACAATTACAAAAACTTCTATCTCTGCCTAAATGTTCTCTTTTTCTTTTATTTGACACTCTTTGCAGTGTACTCTTTTCTCTTTTGAAATGTGTCTCCCTGAAACAGCTCCACTGTCCTTCAGCAGCACTCACCAAGAAGTACACTAGAAACCAAACAAGTATGTTCAGGTTTATCAGGATTTAAAATTTATATCTTAAAATGATCTGTTTATATTTTCTTCTGCGGTATACTCTGAGATCCTTGAGAGCAAAGATGTTATTTTACTCACTAAAACATGGCTGGGCCTTGAGTTAGGTAAGATTTACTAGCTGTGCGATCTTGAAGACAGGGTTTCAGGTACCTATGATTTATTGAGGGAGTACTCTCAGAAGAATGAAAATAAAGGATGTATGACAGAGCATCCTTTATTTGTAAGGAAAGATGTTCCTTCCTTACAAGGATAAGTTTGTAAGTAAGCATGTGTTCTCAGTTGGAATCTGGAACATAAATATAACCACTTAAAACAAGAGAGCCTGCCATAAGTTAGTCCTTAGCTATCGACTATCTGTGGGGAGAGAGGAAGGATGTTTTAAAGTAGGGTGGATAGCTGTATTAGCTCATGTCTTCCATAAATCAGGCACCAAGATGGGATTAGACAGATAGATAAGTATTAGTAAGAAAGTCTTTGAGAGAAAATGGAAAGAAGTTCTGACTTTTGTGAACAAAAAGAAAAATGGAAGAAAAGTTGGGAGACATGACAACTAAATATAATGTATCCTGGAAGAGAAAAAGGCCTGTAGGTTAAAAATTAAGTATATTATTCCCATGGCTGCTGTAAGAAATAACCATTAATTTAGTGTCTTAAGAATGCATTAATTTATTTTCTTATAATTCTGTAATCCATAAATCCAAAATTAATCGAATTGAACTAAAATTATGATTTTGGCAAAGCTGCATTCTTTTCTAGAGACTCTAGGGAATAATCTTTTTTATTGTCCTTTCTAGGTTTTAGAGATTGCCAACTCCTCATGGTTTGTGACCCTCCTTCTATCTTCCAAGCCAGAAGCCGTAAGTTGAATTCTCACATTGCATCATTCTAATCCCTTTATCTGCCTTCCTTTCCACATTTAAGAGATTGCCAACTCCTCATGGTTTGTGACCCTCCTTCTATCTTCCAAGCCAGAAGCCGTAAGTTGAATTCTCACATTGCATCATTCTAATCCCTTTATCTGCCTTCCTTTTCCACATTTAAGAGACTTTGTGATTATGTTGGGCTCACTAGAGAATTCAGAACTGAATAATTGTGCCCTCCAATTTTCACATGTCAAAGCCTTACCCTGCATGGTTGGAAGATGGAGCCTCTGAGGAAGTACTTAAAGTTACATGAGGTAATAGGGGTGGTACCTGATCTGATAAGATTAGTGCCATATAAGGAGAGATATCAAAGATCTCACTTTTGCTGTCTCTTTCCCAACATGCATGCACCTAGGAAAGGCCATGTGAGGACCCAGCGAGGAGGTGGCTATCTTTAAACCCAGAAGAGAGCTCACCAAATACTGAATCTGTGGACACTGCCATCATGGACTTCGAAATTCCAGAACTGTGAGAAAATGAATACCTGTTGATTAAGCCACTCAGTCCACCTGACCTGTGGTAATTTTAGAAATCTAAGAAGACTAATATAAGAACAATTATTCTACCTATAACACCAAAAAAAAAAAAATCTGAATGAGATATGGAGTTTAGTTAATAATTTGTCAATCTTGGCCCATTAATTGTGACAAATGTACCATATCAATGGAAAATATTAATAAGAGCAGGATTTAGGTGTTAGTCATAGGAATTATCTGTGCACTTCAAGATTTCTCTCTAAATTTGAAACTATTCCAAAATTAAAAGTTCATTTTATTAAATAAAAAAAGAACGTTGCAAGGATTAACTTTTTTCATTATTACTTTTACTTTACAAAATTAAGTAGCATTTTTGTTTGCTTGTTTCACTTGTATTGTCAAAAGCGTAGTAAAGTTTAAGAGGGGTGTTTACAAACGAGGCTTATTAACAGAACTATCGGGAGGGAGGGGCCAAGATGGCTGACGAGAAGTGGCTCTGGTCTGCAGCTCTCACTGATAAGAACAAATATGGCAAGTTAACCCTGCACCTTCAGCTGAGGTATCCAGATTGTCTCATTGGAACTGGCTAGGCAGTTGGTGAGACCCACAGAGAGCGAGGTAAAGCAGGGCAGAGGGACAGCCCACCCAGGAGCCACACGGGGTAAGGGGAACTCCTACCCCAAGCCAAGAGAGGCAGTGAGTGATTGTGCTACCCCTCCAGGGAAATCACACTTTTTCCAAGGATCTGTGCAACCCATGGATCAGATTTCCTCATGAGGTCATGTCACCAGGGCCTTTGGTCCCCAGCACAGATCTGTGCAGACTCTTGGCAGCCACTCATGTTGCAGCCAGTCGCAGCACGCTGGAGGTGGCCTAAGATGACCGAGTTCCTGTGCGGAGGGGCAGCTGCCATCACTGCTGCTCCAGTCAGCCAGTTTCCCCTGTCAGTGTCGGGGAAACTGGGCAGTTTGGACCAGGAGGAACTCCCCACAGTGCAGCACCGTGGCTATGACAGATCCTGGCCAGACTGTTTCCTTAGGTGAGACTCAGATCAATCCCTCGTCACTGGGCACGGCCTCCCTGTGGGAATTTCAGCAACTCCAGTCAGGAGTTTATGGGCAGAACTCTGATCCCTCAGGATGGAGCCCCTGGGGAGAGGGGTGGCCACGGTCTTTGGTTCAGTGGACTTAGTCTTTCCCACCTGCTGGTTCTGAGGAATCTGGACAGTCCAGATGAGTGGGATTCCCTCCAGTGCAGCACGCCTGCTCAGCCAAGGAGCAGCCAGAATTCTTCTTTAAGTGGGTCCCTGATCCCGTGCCTCCTGACTGGGTGAGACCTCCCAACAGGAGTTGCCAGACACTTCACAGAGGGGAGTTCTGGCCAGCATCAGGTAGGTGCCCCTCTGGGACAGAGCTCCCAGAAGAAGTAGCAGGTAACCATCTTTGCTGTTCTGCAGCCTCCACTGATGATACCTCCAGGTGCGGGAGACACCCAGGTGAATAGGGTCTGGAGTGGAACCCCAGCAAACCACAGCAGCCCTGCAGAAGATGGGTCTAACTGTTAAAAGAAAATCAAGCAAACAGAAAGCAACAACAGCAACATCAACAAAAAGACCCTACAAAAACCTCAAAGGTAAGCAGCCTCAACAATCAGAGGTAAATAAACCCACAAAGATGAGAATAAAATCAACACGAAAATGCTGAAAAGTCAAACACCAGAGTGCCTCTTCTCTTTCAAGTGATCACAACACTTCTCCAGCAAGGGAACAGAACTGGGCTGAGGCTGAGATGGATGAATTGACAGAAGTAGGCTTCAAAAAGTGGGTAATAACAAACTTTGTTGAACTAAAGGAGTCTGTTCTAACCTAATACAGAGAAGCTAAGAACCGTGATAAAACATTACAGGACCTGCTAAGCAGAATAACCAGTTTAGAGAGGAACACAAATGACCTGATGGAGGTGAAAAACACAACACAAGAACTTCACAATGCAACTGCAAGTATCAATAGCCAAATAGACCAAGCAGAGGAGAGAATCTCAGAGCTTGAAGATTATCTTGCTGAAATAAGACAGGTAGACAAGATTAGAAAAATAGGAAAGAAAAGGAATGAAAAAACATTCAAGAATGATGGGATTGTGTAAAAAGACCAAACCTATGACTGACTGGGGTACCTGAAAGAGACAGGGACAATGGAATCAAATTGGAAACCATACTTCAGGATATCATTGAGAACTTCCCCAACCTAGTAAGATATGCTAGAATTCTGATTCAGGAAATCCAGAGAACCCCAGTAAGATACTCAAGAAGAACAACCCCAAGGCACATAATCATCAGATTTTCCAAGGTCAAAATGAAGGAAAAATGCAAAGGGCAGTCAGAGAGAAAGACCAGGGCACCCACAAAGGGAAGGCCATCAAACTAACAACAGAACTCTCAGTGGAAACCCTACAAGCCAGAAGAGATCGGGGGGCCGATATTCAACATTCTTAAAGAAAAGAATTTCCAACCTAGAATTTCATATCCAAACAAAGTAAGCTTCATAAGCAAAGGAGAAATAAAGTCCTTTTTGGGCAAGCAAATGCTGAATTCATCACTACCCAACCGCTCCTGATGGAAGCGCTGAATATGGAAAGGAAAAACCATTACCAGCCACTACAAAAACACACTGAAATACACAGACCAGTGATACTATGAAGCAACTAATTAACAAGTCTGCAAAATAATGAACGATCATCATGATGACAGGACCGAATTCACATATACCAATATTATCCTTAAATGTAAAAGAGCTAAATGCCACAATCAAAAGACACAGAATGGCAAGCTGAATAGAGCCAAGACCCATCAGTAGACTGTATTAAAGAGACCCATCTCACATGCAAAGACACACATAGGCTCAAAATAAAGAGATGGAGGAAAATTTACCAAGCAAATGGAAAACAGGAGTAACAATCCTAGTTTCTGACAAAACAGACTTTAATCCAACAAAGATCAAAAAAAGACAAGGGCATTGCATAATGATAAAGGGTTTAATTCAATAAGAAGAGCTAACTATCCTAAATACATATACATGCAATACAGGAGCACCCAGATTCATAAAACAAGTTCTTAGAGGCCTGCAAAGAGACTTAGACTCCCACACAATAATAGTGGGAGACTTCAAGAGCCCACTATCAATATAAGACAGATAATTGAGACAGAAAATTAACAAAGATATTCAGGACTTGAACTTAGTTCTGGATCAAGTGGACATGATAGACATCTACAGAACTCTTCACCAAAAACCAACAGAATATACATTCTTCTTGACACCACATGGCAATTAATCTAAAATTGATCACATACTGGAAGGAAACATTCTTCAGCAAATGCAAAAGAACTGAAATCATAATGAACAGTCTCTCAGACCACAGAGCAATTAAATTAGAACTCAAGATAAAGAAACTCAAACCCACACAACTACATGGAAATTGAACAGCCTGCTTCTAAAAGACTCCAAGGTGAATGATGCAATTTAGGAAGAAATCAAGAAGTTCTCTAAAACTAATGAGAACAAAGAGACAACATACCAGAATCTCTGGGACACAGCTAAAGCAGTGTTAAGAGGGAAATTTGTAGCACTAAATACCCACATCAAAAAGAGATACCTTAACATCACAACTAAAATAACTAGAGAACCAAGAACAAACAAACCCCCAAGCCAGCAGAAGACAAGAAATAACCAAGATCAGAGCAGAACTGAAGGAGATAGAGACATGATAGAGCTGGTTTTTTGAAAAAATTAATAAAATAGATAGACCACTAGCAAGACTAATAAAGAAAAAGAGAAGAATCAAATAGGCGTGATTAAAAACTGATAAAGGGGATATTGCCACTGACCCCACAGAAATAAAAGCAACCATCAGAGAATACTATAAACATCTCTATGAAAATAAACTACGAAACCTAGAAGGGGTAAATTCCTAGACACATAAACCCTCCCAAAACTGAACCAGGAAGAAGATGAATCCCTGAATAGACAAATAATGAGTTCTGAAATTGAGGCAATAATAAATAGCCTATCAGGGCCAGATGGATTTACAGCTGAATTCTACCAGAGTTGCAAAGAGGAGCTAGTTCCATTTCTTCTTAAACTATTCCAAACAATTGAAAAGTAGGGACTACTCCCTAATTCATTTGATGAGGCCAGCATCATTTTGATACAAAAACCTGGCAGAGCTACAACAAAATAAGAAAACTTCAGGCCAATAACCCCAATGAACATTGATGCAAAAATGCTCAATAAAGTACTGGTAAACCAAATCCAGCAGTACATCAAAAAGCTTATCCACCACAATCAATTCAGCTCCATCCTCAGGATGCTAGACTGGTTCAATATACGCAAACGAAACATGTAATTCATCATATAAACAGAACTAAAGACAAAAACCACATGATTATCTCAATAGATGCAGAAAAGGCCTTCAATAAAAATCAACATCCCTTCATGTTAAAAATTCTCAATAACCTAGGAATTAAAGGAATGTGTCTCAAAATAATAATGACAGCCAATATCTTACTAAACGGGCAAAAAATGGAAGTATTCCCCTTGAAAATCAGCACAAGAGAAGGATGCCCTTTCTCACCATTCCTTTTCAATATAGTATTGGAAGTACTGGCCAAGGCAATCAGGCAAGAGAAATAAGTAAAGCATATTCAAATAGAAAGAGAGGATGTCAAACTGTCTCTGTTTTGCAGGCGACATGATCCTATATCTAGAAAACCCTATCGTCTCATACCAAAAGCTTCTTAAGCTGACAAGCAACTTCAGCAAAGCCTCAGAATACAAAATCAATGTGCAAAAATCACAAGCATTCCTATACACCAACAACAGATAGGCAGACAGCTAAATCACAAATGAACACCCTTCCCAGTTGCTACATAGAATAAAATACCTAGAAATACACCTAACAGGGGAAGTGAAGGAACTCTTCAAGGAGAAATACAAAGCACTGCTTAAGGAAATCAGAGAGAATACAAACAAATGGAAAAACATTCCATGCTCATGGATAGGAAGAATCAATATCATGAAAATGGCCATGCTGCACAAAGAAATTTATGGATTCAATGCTATTTCCATCAAACTACCACTGACATTCTTCACAGAATTAGAAAAAAACTATTTTAAAATTTATATGGAAACAAAAAAGAGCTCATATAGCCAGAACAATTCTAAGCCAAAATAACAAAGCTGGAGGCATCATGGTGCATGACTTCAAACTATACTACAAGGCTACAGTAACCAAAACAGCATAGTACTGGTACAAAAACAAGCACATGGACCAATGGAACAGAGTAGAGAACTTAGAAATAAGACTGCACATGTACAACCATCTGATCTTTGACAAACTTAACAAAAACAAGCAATGAGGAAAGAATTCCCTATTTAATAAATGGTTTTGGGACAACATGCTAGACATATGCAGAAAATTGAACCTAGACCCCTTACTTATACCTTATACAAAAATCAACTCAAATGGGTTAAAAACTTAAATATAAAACCCAAAACTATAAAAACCCTAGAAGAAAAATCTAGGCAATACCATTCAGGACTTAGGGATGGGTAAAGATTTTATGACAAAAATGGCAAAAGCAATTGCAACAAAAGCAAAAATTGACAAATGGGATCTAATTAAACTAAACTGCTTCTGCACAGCGAAATAAACTATCATCAGAGGGAACTGACAACCTACAGAATGGGAGAACATTTTTACAACCTATTCATCTGACAAAGGTGTAATATCCAGAGACTACAAGGAACTTACACAAATTTACAAGAAAGAAACAAGCAACCCCATTAGAAAGTGGGCAAAGGACATGAACAGACACTTCTCAAAAGAAGACATTTATTCAGCCAAAAAACATATGAAAAAAGGTTCAACATCACTGATTATTAGAGGAATGCAAATCAAAATCACAATGAGATACCATCTCATGACAATCAGAATGGCAATTATCAAAAGGTCAAGAAACAACAGATGTGGTGAGGCTGCAGAGAAAAGGGAACACTTTTATACTGTTGGGAATGAAAATTAGTTCAACCATTGCTGAAGGTGGTGTGACAATTCCTCAAAGACATACAACCAGAAATACGTTTTGGCCTAGCAACCCCATTACTGGGTATATACCCAAAGGAATATAAATAATTCTATTATAAAGATACATGCATGTGCATGTGCATGTTCAATGCAGCACTATTCACAATAGCAAAGATATTCAATGCAGCACTATTCACAATAGCAAAGATATGGAATGAACACAAATGCCCGTCAATGATAGACTGGATAAAGAAAATGTGGTACATATACACCATGGAATACTATGCAGCCATAAAAAGAAATGAGATCATGTCCTTTGGGGGAACATGAATGTAGCTGAAGGCCATTATCTTCGGCAAACTAACATAAGAACAGAAAACCAAACACCACATAGTCTCATTTATCAGTGGGAGCTGAACAATGAGAGCACATGGACACAGTGAGGGGAAAAACACACACTGGGGCCTGTTGCTGGGGGGCGAGGAGTGGGAGGGAGAGCATTAGGAAAAATAACTAATGCATGCTGGGCTTACTTAGGTGGTGGATTGATAGGTGAAGTAAACCACCACGGCACATGTTTACCTATGTAACAAACCTGCACATCCTGCACTCCTGCACATTTACCTCAGAACTTAAAATTTAAAAAAAAAATAAAGTAAAATAAAATAAAGAATTACCAAGGTGTAAAGATGTAGAAAGGGTAACGTGTAAGGACTAATTGGAGTAATCAAAATGTTTTAGTATGAAAGAAAATAAAAACAAAATAAACATCCTCACCATTTGAGCTGGTTTATGATTTGGATGGACCACCCTTTGTAACACTGAATTTTATTTCTAAGAAAGGGTATGTAGACAGGAGATTCTTGCATTAAGTGAACATTTGAACACAACACCTTCTATTGTCAAACAATATTACTTTTTATCTAAATGTGACAGAAAAAAAGAAACATTATAGGCCACCAGATTTAAGAAGGTTAATTTTTAAAATATATATATATGCAAGACCACATTATTATAAAATAACAGAGAAATGAACTTTGGACTTCCCCACAACATGCCATTATAAATTGCATCTAAGTAAACACAAACATCTGCCAGTGATGTAAACAAAGTCTGTTATGAGAGGATTCTTGTTACACCATCAGAGCATAATATTTAATATTCATTAGAGACATGAATATGTTAGTTTTTCTTCTTCTCTATTCTCAGAGGTAGTAATTATATAGTGAAAGTTGAATAATTCTAGTTTGCAGTTTCACAAATTAGAAGTTGCCACATGTGTTCTTACTAAGAATTTATTTGAAATTTAGTAAAATTATGACACTATCTCACATTTTTGAGTAATAATTGAGATTCACACACACATTTTTGGTTAATAATTGAGATTCACACACACACACACCACCATACTGAATAAAGAGAAAGATAATAGAGTATAAGTCTGAGAGAATGTCATTCACGAATTTTTTTTGGTAGGTGGATATTAGCAAAAGGGTTCCAATGCCATATTTTAAATAAGAAACTGAGGTGAGAGAAACCCACCAAAAAAAGTGGGAATAGTATTGCAGAACTTGAGTTATATCAATGGAGCAATAGAAGAACTCGAAATGTTCATCTGAAAGCACCTGACTGCAATAAAAGCCTAGGAATAAATTAAATTACATTACAGGACCATGCTACCAGAACCATTGGTCACACCTTCAGATTATTCTAG
The DNA here is from genome assembly GCF_029289425.2 of Pan paniscus. Classification (NCBI taxonomy): domain Eukaryota; kingdom Metazoa; phylum Chordata; class Mammalia; order Primates; family Hominidae; genus Pan; species Pan paniscus. The sequence goes on from NC_073258.2 coordinate 106,079,013, forward strand.
CAAAAAGCAGCATACCTCATAGGAATATAGCACAAATAAGTCACCAAGAAAACAAATTTTTATATCAGTAAAACAAGATACTATAATCAGGACCAAAATCACAGTTATCTACCATTACCAATGTAATCATCAGCTAGTTTAATTTGACAATGGAGTCATAAAATAGGCTATACACAGAAAGCAAGGTTATGAACAAAGATTTTCTTGTTTGGACTTTCATGCCTAGAAAATATAAAACAGCAATAACACTAGCAGAGAAATAGATAACCCAAACTATGTGGATCCTTCTCTCAACCATGCACAAAACTGTATTTTTGACCTTTATTCTTTAAAGTAGTAAACTCTCTTTCTTGAAGAGTACTCCTGGCTTTCTGAAGATCTTCTTTTCCTCCTCCAGAGAAGTATCAAATATATTTATTTTCACTAAGTTGCACTTGGCTAAAATAAATTACTAGAATTTTAATTATCATGAAGGAATTTGGGTTCTATTATGCCAAATCGAAAAGATTAGTAAATAAATAAATAGGCAGTGTGCAAAACATCATTAATGACCAGTAAGCTTTTCTCATTATGACTAAAATAATGCATACACTTCTTGTTCAATTAAAAGGTCTGTGAAGTCAAACTATTATTTATTTTACACTTAAAATATAAGTCCTCTATAAATTTTTGAATTAGAAAAGTGAAAAAGCTGTTTTTGCATAAGCATGGTTTAATTCATGCTATATGGTTCCTACATCTTTTTTCCCCCAATCTCTCTATTTGCCAATTTTACAGCAGAATATGCATCCTCCAACCCTGCTTCCTATTTGTCCAAGACAATCAAGATATTCTTCATAAATATTACATAAGCTTTCCCCATCAGTGGAGCCATTAAGAACCAAATATTGAAGAATTATGCTCCTCTGATGTTCTCAATGTGTCTTTCTATGTTTCCCCTCTTACTAATAGACACACTGGACTAATGTTCAGCATTCAAAAGATCTGAGATTACCATTTGCTAACACTGTGCAATAGGTTTTTTACTCAGGTGACTTGAGCTCACAATTTTAAGTACCACTATAAAGTTGTTGAATCACATTTGATACTTTTTTATTATCGCCCATGAGCATCTCAGACTGTATATGGCTCAAGCTTACTCTCATCCTGAGTTTCTTACCTTAATAACTGAATAACAGAGTTCAACAAATTGCCTAAGAAGGAAACCTTAGTCAGGCACTCTTCCTTCTCCCTAAATTCCTACATCTAGTATAGGTATAAAAAGCAGTTTTTCTCTAATTCTGTGAAGAAATCCAACGGTAGCTTGATGGGAATAGCATTGAATCTATAAATTACATTAGGCAGTTTGGCCTTGTTCACGATATTGATTCTTCTTATACATGAGCAGGAAACTTTTTTCCATTTGTTTGTGTGAGGAGTGGTTTGTATTTCTCCTTGAGGAGGTCCTTCACATCCCTTGCAAGTTGTATTCCTAGGTATTTTATTCTCTTTATAGCAATTGTGAATGTGAGTCTACTGATGATTTGGCTCTCTATTATTGGTGTAAATAAGTGTTTGTGATTTTTGCACACTGATTTTGTATCTTGAGACATTTCTGAAGTTGCTTATCAGCCTAAGGAGTTTTTGGGCTGAGACAATGGGGTTTTCTAAATATATAATCATGTCATCTGCAAACAGAGACAATTTGACTTCCTCTCTTCCTATTTGAATAGGCTCTATTTCTTTCTCTTGCCTGGTTGTCCCGGCCAGAACTTCCAATGTGATGTTGAATAGGACTGGTGAGAAAGGGGATCCTTGTCTTATGCCTGTTTTCTAAGGGAATGCTTCCAACTTTTACCCATTCAATATGATACTGGCTATGGATTTGTCATAAATAGCTGTTATTATTTTGAGATATGTTCCATCCATCAATACCTAGTTTATTGAGAGTTTTTAGCATGAAGGGATGTTGAATTTTATTGAAGGCCTTTTCTGCATCTATTGAGATAATCATGTGGTTTTCGTCATTGGTTCTGTTTATGTGATGAATTATGTTTATTGATTTGCATATGTTGAAACAGCCTTGCATCCCAGGGATGAAGCCAACTTGATCGTGGTTGATACGCTTTTTGATGTGTTGCTGGATTCGGTTTCCCACTATTTTACTGAAGATTTTCACATCTATGTTCATCAGGGATATTGGCCTGAAATTTTCTTTTTTATGTTGTGTCTCTGCCAGATTTTGGTATCAGGATGTTGCTTGCCTCATAAAATGAGTTAGGGAGGAGTCCCTCTTTTTCTACTGTTTGAAATGGTTCCAGAAGGAATGGTACAAGCTCCTATTTATACATCTGGTAGAATTTGGCTGTGAATCCTTCTGGTCTTGGACTTGTTTTTGGTTGGTAGGCTATTAATTACTACCTCAATTTTAGAACTTGTTACTGGTCTATTCAGAGATTTGACTTCTTCCTGGTTTAGTCTTGGAAGAGAGTATGTGTCCAAGAATTTATATATTTCTTCTAGATTTTTTAGTTTATTTGCATAGAGGTGGAGCCCATATAGCCAAGACAATCCTAAGCAAAAAGAACAAAGCTGGAGGCTTCACACTACCTGACTTCAAACTACACTACAAGGATACAGTAACCAAAACAGCTTGGTATTGGTACCAAAACAGATATATAGACCAATGAAACAGAACAGAGGCCTCAGAAATAACATCACACATCTACAACCATCTGATCTTTGACAAACCTGACAAAAATAAGAAATGGGGAAAGGATTTTCTATTTAATAAATGGTGCTGGAAAAACTGGCTAGCTATATGCAGAAAACTGAAACTGGACCTCTTGTTTACACTTTATACAAAAATTAACACAAGATGGCTTAAAGACTTAAATGTAAAACCTAAAACCATAAAAATCCTAGAAGAAAAGATGATAGGCAATATCATTCAGGACACAGGCACGGGCAAAAACTTCATGACTAAAACACCAAAAGCAATTGCAACAAAAGCCAAAATTGACAAATGGGATCTAATTAAACTAAAGAGCTTCTGCAGAACAAAAGAAACTATCTTCAGAGTGAACAGGCAACATACAGAATGGGAAAAAATTTTTGCAATCTACCCATCTGACAAAGATCTAATATCCAGAATCTACAAGGAACTTTAAAAAATTTACCAGAATAAAAACAAACAACCCAATCAAAAAGTGGGCAAAGGATATATACAGACACTTCCCAAAAAAAAAAGACATTTATGTGGCCAACAAACATATGAAAAAGAGCTCATCATCACTGGTCATTAAAGAAATGCAAATCAAAACCACAATGAGGTAACATTTCACACCAGTTAGAATGGTGATCATTAAAAAGTCAGAAAATAACAGATGCTGGTGAGGTGGAGAAATGGGAAAGCTTTTACACTTCTGGGGGTGTAAATTAGCTCAACCATTGGGTAAGATAGTGTGGCAATTCCTCAAGGATCTATAATCAGAAATGCCATTTGACCCAGCAATCCCATTACTGAGTATATACCTAAAGGGTTATAACTTACTCTACTATAAAGACACATGCACACATATGTTTGCTCCAACACTATTTACGTTAGCAAATACTTGGAACCAACCCAAATGTCCATCAATGATAGACTGGATAAAGAAAATATGGCACCTATACATCATGGAATACTGTGCAGCCATGAAAAAGAATGAGTTCATGTCCTTTTCAGGGACATGGATGAAGCTGGAATCCATCATTCTCAGCAAACTAACAAAGGAATAGAAAACCAAATACCTCATGTTCTCACTCAGAACTGGGAGTTGAACAATGGAAACACATCGACACAAGGAGGGGAACATCACACACGGAGGCCTGTCGGGGGGGCTGTGGGTCAAGAGGAGGGAGAGCCTTAGGAGAAATATATAATGCATGTGGGGCTTAAAACCTAAATGATGAGTTGATAGGTGCAGCCAACCACCATGGCACATGTATACATTTGTAACAAACCTGAATGTTCTGCAAATGTATCCCAGAACTTAAAGTAAAATTTTTTTAAAAAGCATTTGGTGACACAGTATTAGCAATCTTATTTCTCTTGACATAATACCTGGTATCTTTTCTTGAGAACAATAGCAATCCATTTGATTATTCTTTGTATTCATTTTGTCATGTTTATGCATATTAATGGAGAAAGCATTTTTTTCTTTCATAATGAGAAAAGAATCCTATTTGTCCTCATTTTATCCTGAAATATTAAATAGAAAAAAAGTGTGTGAATTTTCTCCTTTTCTCTCTCCATGTTTACTCTCCCCACCTACAGAATTTTGCTTAAATGCCTGAGAAAAAGAAATAATTTTGGTGCACAAAGATATTGATGATACCATACTGTTTTATATGTTGGTAGGTGTGCAGATGACAAAAGGCAATGGGAATTCATTCCTACAATAAATATGTGTGTAGTGTTTATGTTGCTTGTCATTTTTTGCCTAACTCAACTCGGGCCAGAAATGGGGATGGCCTTGTTTTGAAACTCTGCATGTCAAACTGACTACCCAAGACACCTGGAGCAAAAGTTTATGGTTGACATATACATTAGACCCTCTAAGAACCTGAAAGCAAATGCTGGGGAGATCTTCAGGAAATTAGAACATTCAAAAGCATCAATGTATATGAAAAAATTTAGAAAAACATGTGCATGTCCAAAGCAAGAATCATGCTAAGAAAAAAACCTGAGGAGACCCTCAGCTTTAACCTCTGGTTGGTCCATAGTCTCCTAGCAATTCTGGCTAAGCATTGAATGAGTGTCCTGGCACCGAGCCAATCTTCAAAAACAAGCAGAGATGTTTCTTTCTTTGTGTCTTGTTTTTCAGTCTTTGGAACTCAAGGTAATCGCTGTCGAAACGCTAGAAAAACACAATCTAAAAAATAAAGACCTCAGTAACCACACCCAACAAATAATATAATCTTCGCAAAAAGAAAAATGAAGTTTAGGAAATTCACTAAATAAATAAAAAACTAGAGACTTCAAATATAAAAACAAAACAAAACAAAAATAAAAAAATTCTGAGAAAGGGGTAGAATCTAACCTAGAGTTATCACAGTATTATGTTTAAATCTTCAGTTTTTAACAAATAATTACAAGGCATGTGGAGAAACAGCAAAGTGTGGTCCATTTAAAGTAAAATAAATGAATTGACAGACATCATTCCTGATAAAATACAGACATCAAAATTACTAGACTGAGACTTAAAAAAATAGTTTTAAATGAGGACAAGAAGCTAAAGGAAAACATAGACAAATAATTAAATAACACCAGAAAAATAAATGAATGAAAAATTATAATATCAATAGATATATAAATTAATTTTTTACAAGGGCCAAATGAAAAATCTAATGCTAAAACCACAAGTGATACAAAAAATGTACTAATGGATCTCAGCAGCAGATTTGAGCAGGAAGGAGAACAAATAAGCACACCTGAAAATATTACAATTGAGATTATTAAATTTGAAGAGCATGAAGAAAACAAAATGAAGAAAAATGAACAAAACTTAAGTGACGTTTAGGACACCATCAAGCAGATCAATGTATGCATTATTGAGTACCAGTAAAAGAAGAGGAACAAAAAGGCAGAAATAATATTTTAAAGAATAATGGCTGAAAATATTTTAACCTTGATTAAAGATATCAATCTGCAAATCCAAAAAGCTCAATTAATTTCAAGTGTAAAACCCTAAAGGAGACACACACCAAAACAGATTTTAATCAAACTGTTAAAAGTCAAAGATAATGTCTCAAAAGCAGCAAAAGACATGTAACTAATCATGCAGTTAAGAAATCCAGAGTATGATCAATAGGCAATTTTTCTTCAGAAATCATGGATGCTAAAAGTCAGTGGAATGACAAAGTGCTAAAAGAAAACTATCAGATAAGAATTTTACATCTGGCAAACTGTCCTTCAAAAATGAGAAAGAATTTAAGACATTTCCCAAAACCAAAGCTTGAGTGTGTTTATTACCACTAGATCTGCCCTACAGGAAATGCTAAAGGAATTCATTAAGGACAAAATAAAAAAAACAATAGGCAGTAATTCAAAATTGTTTGAACAAATCTCTCCAGTAATGATAAATACGCAGCCAAATATAAAAGCCAATATAATATTATTTTTGGTTTATAATTTTACTTTTTATTTTCCATAGGATTTAAAAGATAAATGAATAAAAATTATAAGTTTATTGGGCATACAACATATAAAATATCTATAACAACAACAATATAAAGAGAGACCGTGAGATGGAGCTGTAAAGGACCAGAGTTTGTATATATTATTTAAGTTTGTATCAATTTGAACTAGATGTTATAAATTTAGTATGTTAACTGTAATCCAAGTGGTAAGCACAAAAATATATTAATAAATACACAAAAGGAAATGAAAAGGAAATCAACATGTGTCACTACAAATAATTCAATTAAACACAAAAGAAGACAATAATAGAGAAAAGATGGACAAAAGTTATTAGACATATAGATAACAATTAGCAAAATGGCAGAAGTAAGTCCTCCCTTTTCATGTGCATGCTCGCCAAAGTATGACCTCAGCAGAGAAGGATTTTAAAAATAAAGTGAAAAGGGTGATCCTTTCAGTGGATAGAAGTCAGCCTCCTTTTCCAACCACTTTTGTCAATGCCCAATTACTCGAGAACAAAATGGCCATGGTGGCAGGGATGGAGAGTAAACATGGGATCAGCAACATGGACTTACACTCACTTAGGCCTCCCTGGTTACAGCCACTCCGAAGAGCTTAATATGCTAGAAGCTGAGATCAACAATGAGTCTCCAAAATCACAACATTCTCCAGGGTGATCAGCCAGCTACCTGGTGGCTGATTGCATTGAATCGTTTTCATCATGGAAGGAAAACTGTTTTGTACTTACTGGAAAAGACTCTGGGTATGGATTTGCCTTCTCTGCAAACGGTGCATATGAAAACTAACATTGGTGGATGTATAGAACATTTTATCCACTGTCATGGTACTCTACACAACATTGTTTCGACGAAGTAACTTACTTCACAGCAAATGAAGTGCAACAATGGGCTTGTGCTCATGTAGTTCACTGGTGTTATCATGTCGTCCATCATCCCAAAACAGCTGGCTTGATAGAATAGTGGAATGGCCTATTTACTGAAGAACAGTCACAGTACCAGCTAGATGTGAATACCTTGCATGGCTATGGCAACTTTCTCCAGAAGCCTGTATAATATTCTAAATTAGCATCCAATATATAATGCCATTTCTTCCACAGTCAGGATTCACAATCCAGGATTAAGGGGTGGAAATGAGAGTGCCATCGGTCATTATTACCCTTAGTGATACACTAGCAAATCTTTTGCTTTATATAACTGTGATGTTATGCTGTGTTGATCTAGAAGTATTAATTCCAAAAGTAGGAATGCTTCTACCAGGAGATACCACAATGATCTATATCTGTATCTATATCCATAACTATTGATTCTGTTCCTCTGGAGGACCCCAATACACTACATAAAAACAAATAAAAATAAAAATAAAACTCAATAGACCTATAATGAGTAAAGTGATGTATGAATAATGAATATCCTTTTAAAAATAAATTCTAGGAAAAAATAACTTTACTGGTGAATTCTACCAAATATTTAAAAAACGAATCTCAATCTTTCTCAAATAGTTCCAAAAAACCAAGAGGACAAAGCACTTCCTAATTCATTCTAGAGGCCAGCATTACCCTGATACCAAAGCCAGTAAAGACATCATAAAAAATTACAAACCAATATGACTTATGGATATTGACAAGAAAAGTCCTCAAGAAAATATTAGCAAACTGAATCCAATAGCATAGTAAGTGATTATACACCACGATGAAGTAAGATTTATTCCAGGGATGCAAGAGCAGCTTAACATAAAAAAATTAAGCTAGGTAATACACCTTAATAATAGAACAGATTTTAAAGAAAAAATCATCTTAATTTTTGAAGAAAAGACGTTTGGCAAAATACAACACCCTTTCATGGATAAGATACTTGGAAAGCTAGGAACAAAAGAGATGATAAAAGACATTTATGAAAAACCCACAGCTATTATTAATATTTTACTCAATGGTAAAGACTGAAAGCTTTCCTCCTAATATGAAGAAAAAGACAAGAATGTTCACTTTCACTACTATTATTTATTATTGTATTGAAAGATCTGCCCAGAGCAATTAGACAAGAAAAATAAATAAAAGATGTCTAAATTGGAAAATAAGAAATAAAATTCCTCCATTGGAAGACGAGATGATCTTATATATAGAAAATTCTAAAAAACCCAAAGAAAACTCCCAGAGCTACAAATAAATTCAGCAAAGTTACAAGGTACGAAATTAATACAAAAACTTTAGTTTTGATGTCATACACCTGCAATGAAAAATTTAAAAAGGACATTTAGGAAAGCAATTTCACTTAAAAGTGTATTAGTCTATTCTCGCACTGCTAATAAATACGTACCTGAGACTGGGTAATTTATACAGAAAATGTTTAATGGACTCTCAGTTCCACATGGCTGGGGACGCCTTACAATCATGGCAGAAGGTGAAGCGGAGCAAAGTCATGTCTTACATGGCACTAGGCAAGACAGAATGAGAGCCAAGTGAAAGGGGTTTCCCCTTTTAAAATCATCAGATCTTTTCATGTGTTTTTTGGCTGCGTAAATGTCTTCTTTTGAGAAGTGTCTGTTCATGTCCTTTGCCCACTTTTTGATGGGGTTGTTTGTTTTTTTCTTGTAAATTTGTTTGAGTTCATTGTAGATTCTGGATATTAGCCCTTTGTCAGATGAGTAGGTTGCGAAAATTTTCTCCCATTTTGTAGGTTGCCTGTTCACTCTGATGGTAGTTTCTTTTGCTGTGCAGAAGCTGTTTAGTCTCACCATCACTGGCCATCAGAGAAATGCAAATCAAAACCACAATGAGATACCATCTCACACCAGTTGGAATGGCAATCATTAAAAAGTCAGGAAACAACAGGTGCTGGAGAGGATGTGGAGAAATAGGAACACTTTCACACTGTTGGTAGGACTGTAAATTAGTTCAACCATTGTGGAAGTCAGTGTGGCGATTCCTCAGGGATCTAGAACTAGAAATACCATTTGACCCAGCCATCCCATTACTGGGTATATACCCAAAGGACTATAAATCATGCTGCTATAAAGACACATGCACATGTATGTTTATTGGGGCTCTATTCACGATAGCAAAGACTTGGAACCAACCCAAATGTCCAACAATGATAGACTGGATTAAGAAAATGTGGCACATATACACCATGGAATACTATGCAGCCATAAAACATGATGAGTTCATGTCCTTTGTAGAGACATGGATGAAATTGGAAACCATCATTCTCAGTAAACTATCACAAGAACAAAAAACCAAACACTGCATATTCTCACTCATAGGTGGGAATTGAACAATGAGAACACATGGACACAGGAAGGGGAACATCACACTCTGGGGACTGTTGTGGGGTGTGGGGAGTGGGGAGGGATAGCATTAGGAGATATACCTAATGCTAAATGACAAGTTAATGGGTGCAGCACACCAGCATGGCACATGTATACATATGTAACTAACCTGCACATTGTGCACATGTACCCTAAAACTTAAAGTATAATAATAATAAAATAAAATAATAAAAAATAAAAGCATTTGATAAACATTAAAAAATAAAAATAAAAATGATTAAGAAATCCACAAAAAAAAAATTTAAAAAATTAAAAAAATATATCATCAGATCTTGTGAGACTTATTCACTACCAAAATAACAATATGGGGGGAACAGCCCCCATGATTTAAGCACCTCCCTCAAGATCTCTTCCACAACACTTGGGAATTATTGGAGCTACAATTCAAGATGAGATTTGGGTGGGACACAGCCAAACCATATCATTTCACTTCTAGCCCCTCCCAAATCTCATATTCTCACATTTAAAACAAATCACACTTTGCTAACAGTCCCCCAAAGTCTTAACTCATTTCAGTATTAACTCAAAAGTTCACAGTCCAAAGTCTCATTTGAGATAAGGCAATCCCTTTCACCTATGAGCCTGTAAAATCAAAAGCAAGTTAGTTACTTCCTAGATACAACAGGGGTACAATACAGCCATTCCAAATGGGAGAAATTGGCCAAAACACAGGGACTGTAGGCCCCATGCAAGTCTGAAATACAGCAGGTCAGTCAAATCTTAAAGCTCCAAAATGATCTCCTTTGACTCCATGTCTCACATCCAGGTCATGCTGATGCAAGAAGTGGGTTCCCATGGTCTTGGGCAGCTCCACCCCTGTGGCTTTGCAGGGTACAGCCTCCCTCCCAGCAGTTTGCATGGGCTGGGGTTGAATGTCTGTGGCTTTTCCAGGCACATGGTGCAAGCTGTCAGTGGATCTACCATTCTGGGGTCTGGAGTATAGTGGCCCTCTTCTCACAGCTCCACTGGGTAGGTGGTGTGCCAGTGAGGACTCTGTGTTGGGGCTTCAACTTCACATTTCCCTTCTGCACTGCTGTAGCAGAGAATCTCCATGAGGGCCCTACCTTTGCAGCAAATTTCCACTTGGACATCAGACATTTCCATACATCCTCTGAAATCTAGGTGGAGGTTCCCAAACCTCAATTCTTGACTTCTGTGTACCCACAGGCTCAACACCACATGGAAGCTGCCAAGGTTTTGGAGCTTGCATCCTCTGAAACCACAGCTCAAGCTGCACCTTGGCAACTTTTAGCCATGGCTAGAGTAGCTGGGATGCAGGGCACCAAGTCCCTAGGGCTGCACAAAGCAGGGAGGCCAGGAAACCGGTTTTTCCTCCTAGGCCTCCAGGCCTGCAATGGGAGGGACTGTGGCAAAGGTCTCTGACATGTCCTGGAGACATTTTCTGCATTGTCTTGGTGATTAACATTTGGCCCCTTGTTACTTATGCAGATTTCTGCACCCAGCTTAATTTCTCCTGAGAAAATGGGTTTTTCTCTTCTATCTCATCATCAGGCTGCAATTTTTCCTTTTGCAACTTTTATGCTTTGTTTCCCTTTTAAAACTGAATGCTTTTAATAGCAACCAAGTCACCTCTTGAATGCTTTGCTGCTTAGACATTTATTCACCAGATACCCTAAATCATCTCCCTCAAGTTCAAAGTTCCACAAATCTCTAGGGCAAGGGAAAAATGCTGCCAGTCTCCTTGCTAAAGTATAACAAGAGTCACCTTTGCTCCAGTATCCCTGAATAGCCAAAATAACAACATAGTGAATTCATAATTTCCTGTTTTAAAGCTAACTAGTCATCAAAGCTAAAGTCATCAAAATATTGTAATACCAGTATAATGACAGACCTATAGACCAATGTAAACAAAAAGAGAGCCCAGAGTTAAATTCACACATTTATGGAGAATTTATTTACAACGAGGGCACCAAGTCCATTCAATGGGGTAAAAAACAGTGATGTCTTCAACACATGGTGTTATTACAACTAGATTTCCATTGTGCAAAGAAATAAAGTGGATTCCTACCTCCCTTCATATACACAAATTAACTAAAAGCTGATTAACAAAATTAATATGAGATAAAGCCATCAAATTCTTAAAATAGGTGATATGTGTTCATAATTTAACACCAGATTTAGTAATTTAACCTCGAATTTAACAATGAATTCTCAAATAGGACACCAAAGCATGAAAATAAATAAATAAATAAGACTTCATTCAAATTAAAAACTTCTGAGTATTAAAGACCATCAAGAAAGACAAAATACTACAGAATGGTAGAATACATTTGCAAATTATTTGCCTGCTAAAGGTTCAATATTCAGAACATATCAAGAGCTCACAAAACTCAACAAAAAAGGCAACTCAATAAAAAAATCAGCAAAAAACTTTAATAGACGTTTCTCCAAACACGATAGACTAATTCAAAAAAATCGTATAAAAATACTTGACATTATTAGCCATCAGGAAAATGCAAATTAAAACCACAGTGACATACCACTTCATGCCTACTAGGATATCAAAAAATAGAAATTAAAAAGTGTTGTCAAGGTAATGGAGAAATTGGAAACGTCATGCATTTCTGGTGGCACAGCTGCTGTGTAACAATTTGGTGGTTCCTCAAAATAATAACTATAAAATTAACATATGATCTACTTATAGGTATTTACTTTAAAAATTGAAAACAGGGACTGAGATCACTGAACACTGATGACTATTATTGAATTGTCCACAATAGCCAACAGAAAGAAACAAAGTGTCCATTAACACATGAACGGACTTATTTTTATTTTTATATTTTTTTAGAGACAGCATACAGCTATGTTACTCAGGCTGGAATGCAGTGGCTGTTCACAAACATGATGCCAGACTGATCAGCATGGGAGTTTTGGCATACTCCATTGCCGTCCTGGGCCACTTCAATCTTCCTTACGCCAATCTTGTGGTCCCCTGTTCCTGAGAGGTCAACATATTGATGCCAAACAGTGCAGACACCCAGGTGGCATAGTGCAGTACAGCCCAGAACTTCTGGGCTTAAGCAATCCTCCTGCCTCAGCTTACCATGTAGCTGGGACTACCATGTAGGTGGGCACGTGCCACCTATGGTGAGCTGGATTTTTAAATTACTGCATGCATACAATCGGTTATTACTCGGCAATAGTAAGAAATTAAGCACTGAAACATGCCACAACATAAATGAACCTTGAAAACATTATGCTAAATGAAATAAACCAAAGAGGCCCTTAGTTTATGATCTTTTTATATAAAATGTCCAGAATAGACAAATCTGTTAAAAGAAACAATAGATCAATGGATGCCAGAGGCTGTGGGACAAGGGAATCAGAAATACCTGTGAATGGGTAATGGGTTTCCTCTGGATTGATGAAAATATTCTGGAATTTGTAATTGTGGTTACACAATTTGTGAATATACTAAAACCCACTGAGCTGTGCACTTTAAAATGATGACTATTGGGGTTTGTGAACTTATTAGGTTTTCTACTTCTATTTGAGCCAATTTGACAATTTATTACTTTACAGAAAATTATCCCATTCGCCTTTTCCTTTTAAGTTCATTTGTGCCTATTTTTTCATCATCACCAGTGTCGTTTGGCTATTAATCTTTTCAGAATACTTACTTTAGCTTAGATAACTATTTCTACTCATGTTCATCACTAATGTTTGTCTGTTCTATTCATTGTATTTATACCTTTTTTCTTGTTATTTTCATCGTGTTTTATCTCTATTTGACCATTTGACATACATGTGGATATTCTGCACCAAGCAATTCTGAGTGTCTTACAATTTAATTCAATTCTGACACTAGCTACCTGGAATTATTACAGGATGGACCTCACAAAGGGGCTCATTTCTGAACGACCGAGGCCAATTTCAAGTAGTGAGTTCTTAGGCTACCTACACTTCTGTCTAATTTGTGTAGGAATTGGGGGTTCCCATGAACCCATTCTCAGTTTGGATAACTTCCTAAAACAGCTGACAGAAATCACAGAAACACTTTATTTACTAATACCAGTTTATTGTAAAAGATACAGATGAACAGCAAGATCAGGAGGTACGTAGGTGAGATCCAGAAGGGTCCTGAATTCAGGACACTTGTGTCCTGGTGGAGTTCGGTGGAGCCACCCTCCTGTCATGTGTATGTGTTCACCAACCTGGAAGCTCCCCTAACCCCCTTGTTAGTGTTTTTATAGATGTTCCATTACATAAGCATTATTGATTACATTGGCAGTGCCAATTCTTAACCATGTTTTGCTCTTTCCAATTATAAAGCTGTCTAGAGAATCCAGCCACCAGTCATCTCATTAGCATACCAGAGATACTCATTATCCTGAAAATTTCAAGGTTCTTAGAAGTTCTTATGTCAGGAACCAAGGACTGAGACCTAATATAACAGAAGACGCTCCTATCACCTTATCATTTAGGAAATTACAAGTGTTTCAGAAGCTCAGTGTCAGAAAGTGAAGGCAGAGACCAAATATATGTCTTACTATGTCACAACCTTTTAGTCAATTACTATTGCTAATGAGATATTGCTGCTGTCAAGACAATTAACATTCCATTGTGGATAATTTGCCATTCTTTCATCAGTTGTTTTAATTTTTTTCTCTTATGTATTTGATGTCACAGGGTTTTACTATATATGTACATAAACTTATGTGCATAGTTTTACTTTTCCTATTTGGCACTTTAAATAAAACTTTATATGAAGAGGCCGGGTGCGAGGCTCATGCCTGTAATCCTAGCACTTTGGGAGGCCGAGGCGGGCGGATCACAAGGTCAGGAGATCGAGACCATCCTGGCTAACATGGTGAAACCCTGTCTCTACTAAAAATACAAAACATTAGCTGGGTGTAGTGGCTGGTGCCTGTAGTCCCAGCTACTAGGGAGGCTGAGGCAGGTGAATGGCGTGAACCTAGGAGGCGCAGCTTGCAGCGAGCTGAGATCACGCCACTGCACTCCAGCCTGGGTGACAGAATGAGACTCCGTCTCAAAAAAATAAAAAAAATAAAAAAAACCAAAACTTTATATGAAGATTCTTTGTTCTTTATTTCAGGAAAATTCTCAGTCACGTTTTTAAAGATTGTGTCTCCCTCATGCTTTCTAATATATTTGTTTTGTTTCTGTAAAAATATGATTTGACATTTTTATCTTAAATTTAATGTTTTTAGCATATTTTTCATTATATCAACCTCCATATGGTGGTGTGCTGATTTATGGGTGAATTCCAAGATTATTTTGAAATAATTACTTCCTTTTAGAAGTCTAGAATTTATCTTGTCTCTTGTTTCTCTATTTTAATAACATTTTAAAATTTCTATTATTTATAATTGGTTATTTTAATCTTCAACTATTTTTTATTATTGTGGCCATTTTTTCTTTGTAGTAATTCACTAATTTTTATGCATATTTTTCTTCCCTTTATAATACTGTTATATATGCTTCTTATAGTTTTTTTTTTTTTACAATAGATTTCTTGATTATATGAAGATTGAAAGGGGCAAAATCTTCTGTTGAGCGAATTGGCTTTCTTAATTATTTAATGTTTTTTGTAGTTTGACATTCTTTTTAGTGTAAGAAGGAATTTATGAAAAAATATTTTCTTTTTATTCTGCCTTTGTAATCTCTTTTTCTTCATTCTTTTTGGTCTGATTGATAGATTCTGATTATTTCTCCCTGACCCATATGACTATAGCTTTCAGAATCAGGTCATCTATTGGCAGTTCATGTACATTGCTGTCTCAGCCTAGGTCCTGGTTGCTTGGCTATTTCTGATTAATCTTGTCCTCCTGAGCAATAACTCAATACAGGTCACAGCCCTATCCGTTTTCATAGATTAGGTTCCGGTCACTCTACAATTTATAATGTGATTTCATTCCATTTTCCTTCAAAGTTTCAATTCCTAGATATCTCTTCTGCTTTCTTCCCTAGAGAACTTCATTTCATTGACTTTAACCCCTTCTTAATCTGAGTTTTCTGTTCTATCTATGAAACGTAAAGATGTTCAACTAGTTTTTGAATGGTCCAAAGACTTTCAAACCGTTTTTTGATAATTCCTTATGTTTGAAGATGAGTAAATGTGACCTAGCATGTGGACTTATGCTTCCATATAAATCAGATGTTTAATGCTATATTTTCTAACCAGGTAACAACAGTAATCCAAGTGGCTAGCAATAAGACCTCTTCAGAAAACTCACTGTTAATTACACACACACCACAAAAAGGAAAAAATAACATAGGATTCTGAGTCAAAATAGTTTTTATTCTGTTTCTATTGTTTATTTTATTTATTTATTTTTCCATCAGGAACATACCTTGATTTATAATGGCCAGAATATAAATTCTGCAGATATTAATTGCAGTATTATTTGTATGTGACTATTTTATTTCATAGTCATGTAAATGTTTTTAGTTTTTATTCCAATTTCCTTATTTTGTTGAAATTCTACATATTGAATATTTCAATGCAGTTTATTTTGATTAACAAATCAAATAAATTTAATTATAGTAAAAATAAAATAGCATACTGTAGATCTGTTTGATTTTTTGTAAGCTATTGCTAACATAGCAATTTTAGTAAGCAATAATTTATTCCAAATAATTGTGAATAGTACAAATTTAGTGTTTTTTCTTGCATGATTCTTGAAGGATTTTCTGTTATTTTGCTTACTACCTCTAGTGATCTTACATTTTTCTATACATAAAACAATCACTTTAACAACATTTAGTCTGCATTCCCATATTGTGCCTGAGTGTGGTTCTCAAATATTTTGGCAGATTCAGAAAATATCATATATAGTCTTAGAGTTGCTCCAAGAAATATTATTTCAACATCTTTGAGGACTTTTTCTAGAGACAAATTCAACCAATTTATCATATATGAAAGAGGAATGCTTCTAGATATTCAGCCAAAATTCTGGCTTGTATTTTTTTTATCTGTCATGTAACCATGAACATTTCCAACTTGACTTTGACAAGCTTTAAAATCACTGTATAAATTTGAAAATAGTTATCTTTTTTAGTTCTACACTTAGTGTATCCACTTCTTACAAGAAGCAATAAGATATTTATAAATTTCAACTTTGGTTTCTTCTTGTTTATTGACTTGGCTGTACCATTTTAGTAAAGTCTGTTTCTCCTTCAGTGTGAAGCCATAGATGTTCTCAGAGGACATAGCCTCAAGCAGAGGATAATCACCTTAGAATAGCAGTGGTTTTAGCAGGATTCTGTTGGACTATCTCTCTCCCTGCTCTCTCTGTTAAGGGGTCTGCCTCTGCATGTAGCACACCCAGATTTTAGCCTCCACTAATGGAAGGCTGACTGGTCTGTTGTTTTCCATGATACCCTAAAGTATAAATTGCTCCCACAGTCTGATCCAATTCAACCAAGGCCAATTGCAGAGCTAGTTTTCGAGGCTAGTTTTGTGGTTTGTTCTGAATACAGGAGGGGTATTGTTAGTTGTCTCTTCATCTGGTTGTCTCTGGTAAAGTTTTCGGTCTATATTTTAGCATGTTGCTCATAATTGCTTATCATCAAAACAGCCTTTGTTTCTGAGCAACTCTTAGCTTGAATTTCCCAACAGTCAGTTTCCAATTAAGTTAGTTGCTTTATAGAGAGCTTTGGAGTGCTCTGTTTTTTTGGAGTGCTCTCTTTTTATGGACTGCCTCTTTACCATGGCAAAACATTGGAACCTCTGCTCTAGAGTGAGAGCAAGGAGAGTGGTGTAATTTTTCCAGAGTGACAGAGACACACCAGCTCCTCCTCAGTTAAGTCCCGCCCAGTGCCCCTGGGTAGGGTGCCTTTGAGGACCAGCAGGGGACGCAGGGCAAATTAGGGATGACGTTCAGAACCAGTGCCTACAGGCATCTCCAAGGGCTTATCATGTTGGTAGGGAAGGTAACTGCTCATCTTCGCAGGCTGCCTCCCCCACATGTATCTTCCACCCTGTGAGGGAGCTGGAGAGGGATGATCATTTCCTCAAATTTTTTTGGCTTGCCATGACTAGCAGTGAGCCTCTACTCTACTAGACGGGGTTGAGTGAATGAAGAAAAACCCCAACCTCTAGCTTCAAATGTTAGGAATTTAGCCTGTGCAATTTATTGCTGAGAGGTATGAGAAAAGTTGGCAACCTGCCCCTCCTGGTGAGATAACATATCCTTTAACTGAGATGAGGAGAGAGAGAGAGAGCTTCATTTTCTTGGCCCTACTCACTCAGATTGGAGAGTCTGAAAAAAAAAAAAAGGAAATAAAAGAAATTTTGAGATGGGAGAGAGAAGGAGAAAGCAAGTCATGGCTAAGTGACACAGACTGGCTCTTGGTATCACAATTTAGAAGATTTTCTTGAAAAAAATATTTCTTTATTTGCTATGAAACAATTTCCAAGGACTTCTTTAAAATAGTTTCTTCAATATGATCATTTTCTGGAAAGAAGGTTTGCAGAACTTACCACGCTACCATTCCAGAAGTCACATTTTTCCTAATTATTTATTTTAAGTATTACAGGATCTCTAAATGTATTATGCATTTGATTAATAATATTAGCTTAAATTTTCCATCCCACATAGTGATTATTTCTGTCATTAAATTATTTTTATCCTTCATATGAATTTGTTCATTATAGATCAAATTTTAAAATCATACTTAATAAATTCAGAAATGTTTTTTTTTCTAGTACACACTATGCTAGTAAAGACCAAAACATGTACACCATTATGTGGGATTACATGTAGATACAAGATACCATCCTTTTAAGAATATTATACTAATGTTCTGTTTTCTAATGTATTTGTCTTGATTCAATACTGTTGATATTTTTAATTAGTTAGCTTTGTTCTTCAGTTCTACAATTAGATATGAAATGTTTTGTTTCCAAGTGGATTTGTGGTCTTTTAATAGAGTATCAAATGTTTCTAGCCATAGATAATTTAATTGGAAAAACTAAATGTGAAACTAACTTGTAGTACAGGTAATAGTAGAAGCAAAATACATTGCATTTTAAGTTAGTATTTAAAAGCTAATTACTACATTTTCTTTTTTCCATTTTAAAAATGATTCAAAATAAAATACTGAAATTTCTGCCTTGTAACCCAAAGTAATTTTATATAATTAAACTGAATCAGAAGCTGTTTTGATAGAAACATTTTTACAATGCCAGAAAGATGTGATGAATATTTTCATGAGTTTTCATAGAATCTGCTAATTTTCTGAATATATTTTATCTTTCTAATAGATCAGAGCTGCACTTGTTGCTTCTGAGATCTGAATTTGATAGAAATAATTGCCTTTTTATATTCTTATTATATTGATCATAATTAAATGTTCATTAATTAAAGACTAAGGCAGTCCAGGTATTTCATCTGAACTGTTCAAGTTCTGGATTTGATTAGAATAATTTTATAGCTGCCCTTAATTTATTTCATAGCCTTTTAGTATGTCTGTGGCCTGCTGCCACAGACCACATATGTGGAGTGTAAAGCAACTGCCTTCCTGCCCAGGTCTAAGGACAATGCTGTTAACAGGAAAATGTGATATGTTATATCTAACTTCCAAAGGTACTCTTTAATCTAGTCACTCTGCAGATAAGAAATTGCCAGTAAAGAAGGTTGCAAGTCATGTTTTTTTCTGAACTATCTAAAATTGAAATTTTGGGACTACATCTTGTAATTTTGCTGCTCAGTGATTTTACGTTATTTATGAACACTCTCAAAATAATTAATGAGCAGAAAAGCCTGTGTCACAGATGATGAAGACAAACTTCTAGGAGAGTTTACTTCTGGAGCTTCTGTTAAGAGTCAGGTTCGCTTGAGATGATGACAGGTGACAGGCAACAGCTTTTTGTTATCTTTAATTAAAATAACCAGAACAAATTTCTGGAAATCAATTATGTGTCCATGGAGGAGACAGCAGTAAGCAGAGGTTTCAATTGTATTCAATACCAGTATAGGAAGCTGATATTCAGCACTCAAAGTGGTTCAAGAACCTCATCTACAAGAGGGAGGTCAGTGGAAGAAGCCAAAGCTATTCTCAAAATTTCTGAATAACAAGTTTCTTAGCAACTGAATCAGTGGAACCCCAAAAGGTTTTGCTGAGATTGCTAAAGGAGCTATGCTCCACTTCCAGACCTCAGTGGTGGGTGAGTGCTAGAATCACACACTTCTGTGTATTCTTCCCTTGGGCGTTGAGAAAATGCACAGATATACATAACAAAGTGCAGAGAAGACGTTCAACTCATGAACCAAAGACCTGAATTGAAAACAAAATTATGATGACATAACTGAGAGTCTACTTGGCCGTGAAATGCAGAATGGAAAATTGCATGTGTCAAGAAACAGGCTAAGGCAGCAAAAGTAAGTAGGGATATGACAGATACCATGAAACACAAAGACAGCCTCTAGATAGTTTGGAGAACATTCTGGTGCAGTATCTTAGACTAGGACATAAGGAAAATATAAATAATATTGCATACCCCCTTGGAAGTTGTTACCTGGCAAGCTTGACAAATTTACATATATATATATAATTGAAGGAATTAAGCACTAAATTATGTGGTGCTGATGGTGGTGAATGTGGTTGAATTGATGCAAAGGACACTACTAGTTAGATCACTAATGTGATTACTTCATGGTGCTTTCTTAATTTAGGTAGCTGTGAGTTTGTGAGAATGTCACTAAACAATCTCTTTACTAAAAAAAAAAGCTCTTAAAAATTCTGAATAAAGTTTTCAATGATCTCTGTTGAATTTGAGGCTTCCCTGAAATACTCTCTAATCTTATTATTTATCTTTTTGTTTCTAAAGTAAGAAACTACCTCACAATGTAAAGGGATACCCCAAACATAGAAAAGGTGGTCAGATGCAGAAAAAAAAAGTCACCTACAATCTCAAATTCACTGCAAACTGCTGCACTTGAATTCCAAACTGTTGGCTGAATATCTTAAGGTTTATTCCATTAAATATCTCCAATACAAAATGTCTCTGGATAATGCACTACCTGATGGCCAATAAAATAAGCAACCATGATTTCCCCCTTACCGATCTGTCTGCCTCAGTCACTTCTACCTCCACATTAGTTTACATATATTGCAGTTTATCAGTCAAAGTAAGTCTTTAAACTTGCACTCACATTCTACACCCTTAATAACCACAGCTCTAATAATGTAAAATTGTTGCTGACACTTATTTTCCATACTTCTGATTCTCCTATCACCTGCTCACCTTTTTCTTTCCCATCAGCTTTTATCAGCTTCTACTAAACCACATCATTAACTTATTTAGTAGGTCTGTTGTTTGTTATATGTTACTCCTTACAAGGACATTAGTCCTATGAGAATATGGACCTTTGTCTGTTTTGTTAAGTGTTATACTTGTAGGATTTAGAGTACCTGTCCCATAGAAAGTGCTCAACACATATTTGTTGAGTTAAACATTGTTGAATCATCCCTGAAAAGGAAATGATGAAATTAAAGTAGCATATGGAAATTTTAGTTGGGCTCTGGCATTTTTTTTAATGCAGGGCAACATGGGTCTCAATGTGAATAAAGCACATGTACAGAGATAGTTCCCAAGAAATATAAAATATAAATATGTAAATATACACATGCTGTATATATGTCTCTCTCTCTCTATATATATATATATATTCAGTATACATCCATATGTGTCTATAACAGTAGCTTTAGGCTGAAACCCAAAAGATAAAGTCTAAAGGGAAAACTAAATGAAGAAGTTGAGTTCAATAGGAGAAGACCAATTACATTTGAGATTATGTTCAAGAGTCTATAACTAGGGACAGCAGCCAGAAAAACTGATGGAAATTTCCACTATTACCTGGCTATATGCTATTAAATATATCCATATTAAACCTCCAGAAAATCAACCCTTGAATTGACTCTGTGAATATAAGCACTCCAATAACTTCTAAAACTTCATCTATACAAATGGTCACAATTTTCATCTTTTACATCTTATTTTCATTAAGACTCCATTTCCGAATTCTCAAAGATAGTTTTCTTTAGATTTTCCCATTGCTACTTCATATTCACTGCTAAGAAGTTAATGCCAGTAAACTAATTGCCATTATGAAAGTTTCCGTTTTTTTAATCACTGATCCAAAAATACCATAAAATGTATAACTATTGGACCAATGTTTTCTTTGTAGCATCTTATTTTAAATTTTAAGTAAGCCCTGTTGTTTCTGTGTTTTTAAATGAAGACAAGGGTCCTACTATTATAAATATTGTTCATTTATTGAATTACTTATACATTCGGTATTTATTTACTTACCTACTAAGTATTTCTATATAATGTCTTTAATTAGATTTTTTTTTTTTTTTTTGAGATGGAGTCTCACTCTGTCGCCCAGGCTGGAGTACAGTAGTGCAATGGTGGGTTTAAGCTATTCTCCTGCTTCAGTCTCCCGAGTAGCTGGGACTACAGGCATGTGCCACTATGCCTAGCTAATTTTTTTTTTTTTTTTGTATTTTTAGTAGAGATGGGGTTTCACCATGTTGTCCAAGCTGGTCTCAATCTCCTGACCTCGTGATCCACCCACCTCAGCCTCCCAAAGTGCTGGGATTACAGGCGTGAGCCACCACTTCCGGCCTAACTAGATTATTTAATAAAAAATAAGAGTACCTACTGCGATGAAGGCCCTCTACTGGACACTGTGGCTCCAGCAGTTGAACCAATAAAAACTTTTTTGTGTGTGTATTCTATTTGGAGAGGCAGAAATAAATAACCTAAAAATAATAATATAATTTTGGTTTGTGATATTAAGAAATATAAAGTGGGTTGTGTGCATGTGTGAGAGTGTGCACATGGTGGATGATACTGTCAAAGATTATACCAATTTTAAGTAGTAAGTATTCCATCCTACGATTAGTTTTTTATCACAACAGAATCTCTTCATGATGCCAAATGTTGAGATAAGGCCTTTTCTGTAGACCAAAAGAATTGAGACACTAGTAAGTGTTGCTCTTAGCCAAAAGGTCTAAATGAACCACATTTTCATGTAATCATAAAAATTTGAGCAATAGAGTAGAACGTTGGGGCAAAATGCCATAAGAAATATGTATGTATATTTTAGTTAACAACCTCAAGAAAAAAGTGTTTGAGAGTTTGTTAATGCCGTGTATTCTATACTACAGAGTGAAGACAGGCTACTCCCTCACCTGTTTATATGAAAAATATCTGCCTACTACATAGTGCTTCAAGTGGTGCTAATATATTTTGTTCATTTCAATATAATATGCTTCCCCTCCATGATGGCTTTTCAAGCCCATTTATTTGCTTTTGTACAGTGTGTTTAAAGCTCCAAGTTGAGAATTCTATTATTAATGATTGCCCAATTTAAAACCACACTTTAAAGTTGTGCTTCGAAGCAGTCATCACTGTTCTGCAACCTATCTGTTGATAAACTATAAGGAAACACAAGTTCCTGCACCCAGTGGTCTTTTTGCACAGGTGAGAGTACCGTGTATTCAAATTTAGGGAAAGAATACGACATCCTTGCCAGGACTTTTTAAGCTATCTTATGTATAAAGATAAAGTGACCAACCTAATGACTTGGATCTAAAATAAAAGTGTCTTCATTTTAAAAATTCTCAGAAAACTAGGCTTTAGTAAGCATAGAATACTATTAATTTATTAATGTGCATGAAAAACAGGAATACACTGCATGTGGTATTCTAAAGATTCAATCCAAGAAAAAATAATCAATGAAATCTTACAGAGAATTGAAAGAAGCCAGTTCTTGAAGTCCTCAAATCAATTTATGTCAACTATAATTCAAGGAAGCATCTTAAGTAAAGACAGAATAGGTTGAATAAAACTCATATGTCTCAGTCAATCAATAATATATCTTTGGGTCAGGACATTTTTTTAAATGTGTCTTAAATAGATGAATACTCTTTGCTATAAGAAATATATAAAAGCAAAGTAAAGAAAATCATTTGATATAGTTCCTATTCTCTCAAGACATATTTGAAATGTACTGCACGGCATGATTAAGCAGTTAAATTTCATAGAGTGTAAGTTTTTGCTCCCATAAAATAATTTTTCTTTGCTTGCATTGATTCACTAACACCTTATTGAGTTGAATGCATGTTTTGTGGGGTGTTTTTAGTCGTCTTATTGATTTCTAGAAAGCTGAGAGGATGGAAACATAGAAATTGATTTTTTTATTACAAAGCCAGTTATGATCAAGCTTAAAGCTCAAAAGTAATCTCTGCTTATAAACTATGCCCCTTTAAAAACATTTTCCCTATGAAGCCAAAAGAAGCTAATTATATTTTAAGATTCATTAATGGAATGGAAAAAAGGTGATGATCTCTTCCTGCTCTGGGCTAGTGAGATCAAAACTACAGAAATGTACTCAAATCTCAGTGATAAAATTTAAGGAAGATTAAAGATAAATTTCAAATGCATTAAGAATAGTGTGACTAAAATACTGAGGAGACTCAATGCCAGGTAAATGGAAATCTGTGTATTTTGTTGTTTGGTTTCTATTTGTTTTGCATTGTTTTTGCATGATTAGAGTCTATACTTTTGGAAGACAGCATGTAAAACAGGGATTAGACCTCGAAACATGGGAATGTAATCTATAAAGAAACTGATTTAAATCAACAGAAGAAAGAACATTTTCACTGCTTTGAAAAGTGGAATGACCAAAAAACAGAGAAGATAACTTTTATAATGAGATGTGCTAAAGCTGTAAGTCCAGTTAGAAAGAGATATAGAGAGGACTCTAGGAGAAATAAGCATTAGATTAAAATCTAAATTGTATGAATTTTAAGTTAATTGAAGCCAGCTTCCGTGAAATCATTAAAGCTTACGTATGTTTCTTTAGGGTAAATTTTATAGTTAAATTTGTGGTAAATTCCTGAAAAAGCACCATCAATCCTTATTTCTTAATCAAATGGTTTCTGTTTTCATAAAAGAAAGTATGAAAAAATTATTCTATTATTAAAAAATTTTAGATAAACAATTAAAATAAAGGAAAAACAACATTCCAATCTCTACTTGCATAATGTCAGCATGCTGATGTGTTAATGTGTTCTCCCATTTTATTATTCTGTATTTATTTTACATTATTATAATCATTTTATAAACAGTGCATTTTGGATTTAGTATATCAAATAGTTTTATTGCTATATTACTACATGGTTTTGTGGTGTTAATGGTTTTTAAGCAATATTTAATAATGTGTCAATCACTTCCTTCTTGCTGTATATTTACACCAAATTGGAAGATTCAAATTACAAATAATACCAAGATTTTTAAAACTGATGCAAGTAGATTCCCCTGTATATTGGATTACATTTGTAGAATGGCTTCCTAGAAGTATTCTTTCTAAGTCACACAGCATGAAGAGTTTAAGGCTCATTGTGTAGAGTACCAAATTGCTTCCAAAAGTGCTGCATTTTTTATTCAGCCTTCAATTTGATTTCAATTTCAGAAATTCATTAACTATGTTTCTATTATAGTTTTTGTAAATGCTATTAACACTTGCAATATGAGGTATTCTTCTTTCACTGTCTTTTCAAATATAACACATTCTGTAATCTTTCTGTCCAAATAGGCATATCCAAGAGAAAGTATGGGGATTTACCTATCTGAAAACTAAGTAAAACATAGATAGCTTTTGTAAAGGTGAATAAGGCAGCAATAATCATATATAGCTCTGATCCTGTACGACGGTCTAGATTCCATGCTTACTGTCAGTACCATAGTTTACTCACCTTCTCAGTCTACTTCCCCATCTTTCCTCCTTCCAAGGGTTTAGGCTTTTTCTTGAGTCTCCTGCCTGGGAGCAATTTTACCCCTGTATCACTAAATCTTTTTGTGCGGTTAAATGATCACAGAAATAACGAACTCTCAGGATGGATTTCTTGATTGATGATGAAAATGATAGCAACATTAATAATAATAAATAATAATCAATGAACAACTGGTATTTTTACATGCCAGACACTGTACCAAAAACATGTAAATTATCTAATTTTATCTTACCAAAACTCTATATAGTACCACAACCCACTTTAACAGAGGACACTGAAGTTAAAAAGTAATTTTACTAAGGTGACACCTCTTATAAGTGCTGGAATTAGGATTTGAATCCACATCTGTCTTATCCCAAAGTTATGTTCTTAACAAAATTCTTTCTGCATATATATATATATATATGCTTATATATGTATATATATAAGCGCATATAAGCGCATATATAAGCATATATATGCTTACATATATATATGTATATATATAAAATAAGGAAATTAAACACAGACAGGCTTAAAGAGTAATTTAAAAAAATTACTCATGGTCTATCTTTATTACCTATAGGTGTCAAGTTTAGTAAAAATTTCTTTTTTCAGAGTTATTTTTACTTGGTCTAAAGTAGGACTGATCTTAAAAATATATTGTTTTCATTAGTAATCTCCTATTGCAAGTCAAAATCTTCTAAGTTACTTAAATTACACCTTTTTTCCCTCTTCTTACAGCTTCTACTTCCAATTCAGTTACCCTGGCTACTCCAAAGTAGATGATTCCCAGCCCCACTTTCACCCTCAACTCACACAGTGTTTTTCTCCTCACTATAAATATCACTTCCATTTCATCTGTTCTTTTATGGAAACTGAAGTGTCATGTTGTCTTAATGTAAATAAAGAGTATATTTCTTTATTATTATTTTGCTCAGTAATCATCTCCTAACAATTTACAGTTGCTTAGCATATACAAAAACAATATTTAGGGTTTAACATTGAAGAAATGAGAAGATTGTACAAAAGCGTGATTGGAAGATTTTTTTCTATCATACTGTTTTAGAATTACATAACTATGGTTCAAAATTGTGTCACTGAAGACATATTACGCTTCCCAAAGGGCTTAAATTACAGTGTGTGGAAGGTTAAGCACCAAACAATGGCTGTATAAATGAAAAAAATAAAAGTTAAAGTTAATAATAAAGGCATTTGCTTGATGAATCATCAAAATTACTCCAACACTCAAATATTGCCAAATTTCTTAGGCATAGAATTAGGAAGTTTAGGCATTTTAAGAAGATGGTCTCACCTGAGTGATTGGACAGTTATATAGTGACTCTGGAAACAGAGGTATCAGTTTTTAATCTCTCTTTCTCTTTCTCTCTCTTTCTCTCCCTTGACATAAAACTAAATAAATATGCAAGGTCCCTCTTTTTTCAGCACTGGAATATGATCACTGCAAAACAGCAATACCTGAAAGAAGAAAAACTCAATAGGTGAAGCCCGTGAACATCTCTGCACTTTGCCTGAGAGCAGTTTCCAAAACACGGCACAGTGAGATGGAGACAAAGCAGAGTGTGATGGTCATGTTCAATGAAGAGGCAAAAATTGGAGGTTTTTTTAACAAACTGTCTTACATCGATTGGATACCCACAGGCAAAATAAACCAACAGCTTCCATTTATACTTTTCACCACATATAAAAAATAATTCGAAGTGGATCACAGGTCAAAATTCAAAACCTAAAACTTCGAAACATCTATGAGAATATAGGGAAAAACAATTGTAGTCTTAAGATTGTAAAGATTCCTTAGATGTGCAACTAAAAGCATGCTAGATGATAGAACAAACTGTTAAGTGGGATTTCATCCAATTAATAACGTCTGCTCTTCAAAAGACAAAGTTGAAGATGAAAAGATAAGCCCCATACTGACAGAAAATGTTTGCAAATAGCACATCTGATAAAAGAATTGAGTATAGAGTATATAAAAGCCTTTCAAACTCAATGGAAAATAGGCAACCCAATTTTAAAAATTAGAAAATATTTAAACAGACATTTCACCAAAAAAGATATGTGGCTGGCAAATAAAGACATGAAGAAATGCTCAAAATCATTTGTCTTTAGGGAAATTTAAATTAAGACTACAATGAGATACCACTATACAAATATTAGAAAGTTTAAAACTAAAAATACCAAAAAACAGAGTGCTAAAAAGGATGTAGAAGAACTAGAACTTTCATACACTACTGATGAAAATGTAAATGGTACAACAGTTTTGGAAAATAGTGTAGTAGTTTCTTAAATAGTTAAACATTCACCTAACCACACCAACAAAATAATCACTCAATAAAAATTAACCTGAAGATCACATATATGTTAAGATTAATGAACAAAACCTTTAAAGCAACTACTATAAATAGGTTCGAAGAAATAAAGAAATATATATTTAAAGTATTATAGCAAAAATGTATCATAATCAATAAATGAAATATCAGCAAACAAAAAAAAGAAACTATAAAAAGTCTCCAAATGAATATGGAATTTTTCCAAAATTAGTTCCACTGTAGTGTTACCAGGGCACTCGAGATTTCAGCATCCCAGCACTTTTAGTGACTTAAATAATAAAAATTTGGAACAGGTCCTTGCTTGCTTGCACTAGCTTTTTGCCCAGTATTCTTTTTTCCCATAATGTAATTCTAAACTGCTGATGTATAGTTTGTTTGTCGAGCAGAACGTGATAACTCTGGGTTCACACAAAGGTTTTCCAGAAGGAATGAATGCCTCGAAGGACTTTGTGAACCAGCTGCTGACCTCCAGAAAACTGGTTGCTCAAGGTGTTATCTGAGACTGATGAAATATAGCCTTTTCCTTTGATTCCCTGAAACCACCCCTCCCTTACTCCCTGGCCACATGAAAACTCTCTGCTGCTTCTTTTTGTTAAGGTAGATTTGAGAGATCTTGCCGCCTTGCCTTCTCACTTTGGCCAAATCAAATAAACCTTTCTCTGCCTCCAAACATCTGTTTGTCAGCGTTCAGCATCAGCTGCACATGGGTTCACAAATCTGAATTTGGGCTTCAATAACAGTAGCTTGAAGATGTCAGAAAATCAATATCAGTGAAATCAAAGACATATAAATAGAAATTACCCCTTCTGAAAAATAGAGAGAATAGCATTAAAGAATAACAGAGCCTCAGGAATCTGTGAGAAAACATTAAATGGATTAACTTAAGTATAACAAAAACCAAGAAAGAGAAAGAAAGAAAGAAAGAAAGAGAAAGAAAGAAAGAAAGAAAGAAAGTTTAAAAATAAAGAATCAAATAGTCCTAAATTTGGTTTAAATTATCAAATTATAGACTCAAGACCCTCAGTGAAGCCCAAGTAGGGTGAATACAAACAAATAAACAAATAAAACCCTTATTTAGACATATAATTGTGAAACTTCTAAAAAATATAAATAAAACTTTACAAATATCAAAATATAATTTCTAATTATAATGTCCTCACAAAAAGATGTTGAAATAAAGACATAGTTAGATAAATGAAAACTGAAGGTAATTGTCACTAGTAAACCTGCACTACAAGAAGTGTTGAAAGATGTTCTTCAGGCTGAAGTAAAATGATACCAAATAAAACCTTGGATCTGAAAGAAAGGATAAAGAGCTTCAGAATTAATCAAACATAGTGGTTTCTTCTTGTGACTTCTTCATAAAAAAATTACTGTCTAAAAAAAAATAGTGTCAGGTGTTTAATATATATTAACTATTAACTATTAACTTTTTGTTTTCATAATAAAAGAGCAAAGGAGGAGGTTAGGTAAATGGAATTAAACTGTTGTAAGGTAAATCCATTTATGAAAAAGGAAATAAAAAATGTAAAAGATCAAACATAATGTCAGCAAATTTAAATGTTTGCTTTTCAAAAATATCATTAAAGAACATGAAAAGGCATGCCATTTAATGGTAGAAAAAATTTCAATACATATCCCTGGAAAGGACTTGACAGGTGAATATCAACGTAACTCATAACCCAATAATATGAAACAACCTACTATAAAAAAAACCTGAGGAAACTTTACAAAAGAGAATTAGTAAATTGCCAATAAACACAGGAACAGATACTCAATATCATTAGTTATCAGAGAAATTCAAATAAATTGATATAGATTAATAACTAATCTGATCCAGATTAAATACTGCTGCATCCCCAGTAGAATCTCTAAATTTAAGAAGAATCAGCATTACAATGGCTGGTGAGGATAGAGTAACTGAAACTCTAATACATTATGAGTGGAAATGCAGTAGTGTACAGCCACTTTAGAGTTAAATATCCACTTCCCATATACCTCATCAATTTCACTCCTGGGCATTCACCCAAGAGAAATAAAAACATCTTTCCAAAAAAAGGCTTATACAAGAATGCTCATAGCAACTTTATTCCTAGTAAAGAATTGGAAACAAACTGTCCATCAACAGGTGGGTGGATAAACAAATTGTGGTAAATTTAAACAATGGAATAGTAGCCAGCAACGAAAATGAACTAATTACAGATACAGAAAACAATATGATTGAATTTCAGAGATATTATGTTGAGCAAAAGAAGCTAGATGCAAATGACTATACACTGTATGATCAATTTATTTAAACTTCAGAACAAATAAAACTAATCTATAATGACAGAAATCAAATCACTTTTGTGATGTGGAGGGAGGAAGTAGGATTGACTGCAAAGGGAACTTTCTCATGAGATAAAAATGTCCCATTTCTTCATTGGGGTGATGATTACATGATTCTAGACATTTATTAAAAATCATAAAAATATAGAATTAATACAAATCAAGAACAGGAATCTATGGCAGTTAAGATCTTCATAGCAAGATGAAAAATTCTTTATTGTTTGACTCCTTTGTGTGTGTGTGTGTGTGTAATTATTGAAACTACAAACCCCCTGTAAAACTAAGTTTTCAAAAGAATTTGAAAAGCACTTCTGTGAAAAATATACAGATAAACAACAACGTAATAATGCTTATCTGAGCTACCAAAATCATTTGTTAACAATATTCATGAAGTTTTGATGCCATACAGATTTAGTAAGTATATTAAATCTATACTAAAATGGAAATAGTCTCTTCATTTAAGCATTTAGAGTTCAGTAGTATGTACTTATATGGAGGCTAAAGGCAAATCCATCTTCGATGCAAATCTGCCATGTTGGCTTCTGACTAACTCCAGTTCCAGAAATGCCTCTAAGATTTCTATTTTATCACTGTTTCTTGTGTACTTAACATAAATCCTACCCTTAGGTCAAAACAACCTTGACAATAAATCCTGCCCTTGGGCAGGTTCACATACCATTTTTGCTTTTCCTTGAGATGTTGATTTTGGTTATCCTACACATTCCTTCCCTGTGGTTTATAAAGCCTGGGTCTGGGGGATAATGGCCCTGGGATCCATCATCTTGTCTCACAGCTGCCCGAAACACAGACATGACTTCTGTTCATAAGTTTCTATTAGATGTTACTTTCTGAAAAATTGGATTTGCCAACCTCTTTCTTTGGTCTCTCAGTTTCCTTGGACTTTGGGAAGAGGTTTGCATAGACTTGCTTACTGCAGAACAACCTGAAGAATTATAATATAAATAATTACATCAAAAGCTCCTCAAGCTTAAATGATAAAACCTCATTCAAATACCATGTCACTTAATTTTTTTAATTAAAAATTTCAGAAGAAGAGGAAACAACCTGCTATTTAAAAATTATTGAGCATTTTTATCTATATTTTCCTTATTTCCAATATGCTATATATCTGATCATTTCAAAGAGGTCAAGTGCATTCAAAACTTCCAAAAATGAAAAGTGGTCTTGTATCAGATGATATTATTTTAGAATGTGCTCCTTTCAGGAAAACGGGCAAGCCCAAACATGGCCTTTATCCAGCACATTTGATTTCATTTTGGAACAATTTATTTTAAAAAATTTCCATAATTTGCTTAATACATTACAGAAAACATAATTATTTTTTGTTTCTAAATAGCCTTACATACATATATCAGATAATTTACCAGGATCAGACATAATTCTTAACATCATATTTCAAATGTAGTTATAGCTCCCTCATATTTTTGTGTGCAATTACAAATTCCGACACGCAGGGGAACTTTGAAATAAGTCGTGTGAATATATGGAAGCATAAAAGGAGAGATTTAAATATCACTATGATATGCCAGGAAGGAAATATGACATGACAATGTTAATACAGTCTGAGAGTTCAGACAGCATGCTGAGTGACTTTCCTTTCTTTATGAGTATCTGTCAACAGACATTCAGAACACTGATCATGCTCTCCATGCAGATTTAAGGCTCAACAAAATTGAAGAATGAATCAGCAGTATGCCTTGTGTATGCTTTTTGAAAACAAAACTACCTACGAAAATCAGTTTAGAGTTATTTATAACGTTTTGGCTCTCACTTTTCCCTCAGTAACCTTACTCAGAGGATGACTTTCGATACAGCTTACTGTAGTCACACAAATGTTAAAATGAGAACACTAGCTCAATAAGCTTAAGGCTTCTTTAGAATCTTAACATTTATAAAACTCTCTGTAAATAGTAACTATAAAATGTATTTTTTTCTGAATTCTTTTATCTTGGGTGAAATAGTGTAACTACTTCATCTTTTCCTAAAAATAATGGTTTATAGATAGTAATACAAATAATACACATTTACAAAGCTAATTTTGTTTTCTGCAAGCTAATGTCCACTAATAAGAAACTAGGTTTACTGTCATTGTTATCATCCATATGATCTTATTGGTGATTTTCCTAAAGATTGAGTTTATCAAATTTTTTGGGAAAAAATAATCCCCTTTTACATCTTACCTATCAACATAACGATCTTGTTTTATGTAACCTTATTTTTTTCAACCATTGTTTTCTTGAAAAGGAGTATTTGAAAATGATTGTATATTAATATGTAAAATATAAGATTTTACTATCAAAAAAATTAAAAACATATGCATCACTTCATAGTGTTAGTTATTTGGAATTGAGAGGTGGATGAGGAGAGGACTGAGAAAGGCAGGTTGTTGAAGTGAGCCTCCAGTAATTTCACATCAGGGCCAGTGTTACAAACTATATCACAAAAGTCTGGATAGATTATCTAATTTTTTTTTTGAGATGGAGTTTTGCTCTTGTTGCCCAGGCTGGAGTGCACTGGCGCAATCTCGGCTCACTGCAACCTCTGCCTCCTGGGTTCAAGCGATTCTCCTGCCTCAGCCTCCCGAGTAGCTGGGATTACAGGTGTGCGCCACCACACCTGGCTAATTTTTGTACTTTTAGTAGAGACGGGGTTTCACCATGTTGGCCAGGCTAGTCTCAAAACTCCTGACCTCAGGTGATATGCCCGCCTTGGTCTCCCAAAGTGCTTTGATTACAGGTGTGAGCCCCCACACTTGGCCAGATTATCTAAAATTTTCAAATGTGTAAGGCAAGGAGAAAAAATAATTTTATCGTTAAATTAACAAGGCAAAAAATCAAGTTACTGTCCACTAAATACCAAGTATAAAATAATTTTAAAGTCAAATCTATCTACTACTATGATAAGGTCAATTACATAGTTATATACACACAAATATATTAAATGTTAAAATAAAAGTTAAATTTCTAACGTATCATCATCTCTTTCCTAACTTTTTCCTAGTCTGACTGTACCAGTGTGTACCATTATGATTGCCTTTGGTGTGCTCAAAATAGCATTAACTAAGTTAATAGTTTAAGAATTTTCATGCAGAGAAATACCTGAAATTAAATGCCAATACTTAATGTCATCTATTTTCTTTTCTTTTTTTTTTATTTTTTCTATTTTTTGAGACGGAGTTTTGCTCTTGTTGTCCAGGCTGGAGTGCAATGGCACGATCTCGGCTCACCGCCACCTCTGAGTCCCAGTTTCAAGTGATTCTCCTGCCTCAGCATCCTGAGTAGCTGGGATTACAGGCATGCACCACCACGCCCAGCTAATTTTGTATTTTTAATAGAGCCGGGATTTGTCCATGTTGGTCTGGCTGTTCTCGAACTCCTGACCTCAGGTTA
Source organism: Pan paniscus (assembly GCF_029289425.2). NCBI lineage: Eukaryota > Metazoa > Chordata > Mammalia > Primates > Hominidae > Pan > Pan paniscus. The sequence continues at coordinate 106,112,384 of NC_073258.2, forward strand.
TCCACACACCTTGGCCTCCCAAAGTGCTGGGATTACAAGCATGAGCCACTGCACCCAGCCAATGTCATCTATTTTCAATTCTCCATCTAGATTTTAGACTTGAAAAAAAAAAAAAGCCAAAGGAATATATGGGAAAGTGATCTGGTCTGAAAATTCAGGAAGCTAGACCAACTCCTAGAAAGGTGGTCTAGCTTCCTGAATTTCCAGTCCAGATCACTTTCCCTGTATATTTGATATTAATCAACAGAAAAATGAGGAAGGAGGCAATGATGTCTTAGAAATCATGCAGACAATGTGACTTTGACTAAGCCCCAGGTGTTTTTCTTCTCTTCAGTCAATTAGAATAACAAGAGACACTAAGATTTTATAAAACAGTGCATTTTCATGTGTTATAAAATCATTCATTAATTGTATTAGTTCGTTTTCACACTGCTGATAAAGACACATCCGAAACTGGGTAATTTACAAGAAAAGAGGTTTAATTGACTCACAGTTCCACATGGCTGTAGAGGCCTCACAATTATGGTGGAAGGTGAATGAGGAGCAAAGTCTTGTCTCACATGGTGGGAGGCAAGACAACATGACAGCCAAGTGAAAGGAGAAACCCCTTATAAAACCATCAGATCTGGTGAGACTTATTCACTACCATGAGAACAGTATGGGGAAAACTGCCCCCATGATTCAATTATCTTCCACCAGGTGCCTCCCACAACACAGGGTAATTATGAGAGCCACAGTTCAAGAAGAGATTTAGACAAGGACACAGCCAAACCATATCATTACACCCTGACCCCTCCCAAATCTCATGTCCTCACATTTCAAAACCAATCATGTCTTCCCAATATTCCCCCAAAGTCTTAACTCATTTCAGCATTAATTAAAAAATCCACAGTCCAAAGGCTCATCTGAGACAAGTCAAGTCCCTTCTGCCTATGAGTCTGTAAAGTCAAAAGCACATTAGTTACTTCCTAGATACAATGGAACTATAGGCATTGGATAAACACACCCATTTTAAATGGGAGAAATTGGTCAAAACAAAGGAGCTAAAGGCCCCATGCAAGTTCAAAATCCAACAGGCCAGTTGAACATTAAAGCTTTGAAATGATCTCCTTTAATTCCATGTCTCACATCCAGGTCACTCTGATGCAAGAGGTGGGTTTCCATAGTCTTAGGCAGCTCCACCCCTATGGCTTTGCAGGGTACAGCCCTCCTCCTGGCTGCTTTCATGGGTTGGTGTTGTGTCTGTGGCTCTTGCAGGCACGCAGTGAAAGGTGTTGGTAGATTTACCATTCTGGTGTGTGGAGGACGGTGGCCCTTTTCTTACAGCTCCACTAGGTAGTGCCTCATTGGGGACTCTGTGGGGTCTCGCACCCCACATTTCCCTTTTGCGCTGCACTAGCAGAGGTTCTCCGTGAAGGTCCTGTCCCTCCAGCACATCTCTGCTTGGACATCCAGGCATTTCCATAAATTCTCTAAATCTAGGCAGAGGTTCCCAAACCTCAATTCTTGACTTCTGTGCAAGTGAAGGCCTAACTCCATGTGTAAGCCGCCAAAGCTTGGGGCTTGCATCCTCTGAAGCAATGGCCTGAGCTCCATGTTGGCCTCTTTTAGGCACAGGTAGGATGCAGGGCACCAAGTCCCAAGACTGCACAAAGCAGCAAGGCCCTGAGCCCAGCCCATGAAACCATTTTTTCCTTCTAGGCCTCCTGGCTTGTGATTGGAGGGGCTGCCATGAAGACCTCTGACATGCCCTGGAGACATTTTTCCTATTGTCTTGGCGATTAACATTTGGCTCCTCATTACTTTTGCAAATTTCTGCAGCCAGCTTGAATTTCTCCCCAGAAAATGGGTTTTTCTCTTCTATTGCCTCAACAGGCTGCAAATTTTCTGATCTTTTATGCTCTGCTTCCCTTTTAAACATAAGTTCCTATTTCAAGCCATATCTCTGTGAATACATAAAACTGAATGCTTTTAATAGTACCCCAGGTCACTTCTTGAACGCTTTGCTGCTTAGAAATTTCTTCTGCCAGATGCCCTAAATCATTTCTCTCAAGTAAAAAGTTCCACAAATCTTAGGGCAGAGGCAAAATGACACTAGTCTCTGATAAAACATAGCAAGAGTCACCTTTGCTCCAGATCCCAACAAGTTACTCATCTCCATCTGAGACCATCTCAGCCTGGACTTCATTGTCCATATCACTATCAGCAGTTTCTTCAAAGACATTTAACAAGTTTCCAGGAGTTCCAAACTTTCCCACATTTTCCTGTGTTTCTCTGAGCCCTCCAAACTGTTCCAACTTCTGCCTGTTACACAGTTCCAAAGTCACTTCCATATTTTTGGGTATCTTTACAGCAGTGCCCCACTCCCACTACCAATTTACTGTATTAGTCTGTTTTTACGCTGCTGATAAAGACATATCTGAGCCTGGGTAACTTATAAAGGAAAGAGGTTTAATTGACTCACAGTTCCACATGACTAGGGAGGCCTTGCAATTATGGCAGAAATTGAATAAGGAGCAAAGTCACATTTTACATGGCAGCAGTCAGGAAAGCATAAGAACGAAGTGAAAGAGGAAACCCCTTCTAAAACCATCAGATCTCATGAGACTTATTCACTACTGTGAGAACAGTATGGGAGAAACCACCCCCATGATTCAATTGTCTCTCACTGTGTCCCTCCCACAACATGTGTGAATTATGGGAGCTACAAATCAAGATGGGATTTGGGTGGGGACACAGCCAAGCCACATCATTAATTAAAGTATGCCCACATTTAGACCATCTCAGAAAGATTCTGGCTACCATGCATGTAGACAGTTGGTCCTCTACTCTGATAACAGGATAAAAGTGAACTTCAAGCTGACAAACTAAGCCAACTATCCAGATATTTTGGCAAAAATTAGATTACTGTTGAGTTTTGTATTTTTTTGTTTTCTTTTGTTTTTGTGTTACTGTTGTGACTCACAGCTATAAAATAGAGAGTAGATAGCCTAGCTACTTTTATTTACGAAGATGTGGACTTGGGCACCTAAAACACTATGCATTAAGGGTACCCTTAGAAACATTTGATGCTTAAAGACAGCAATAAATAATTACAGTAATGAAAGTGAAATAAATAGGCTAATGAAGACAAACGTGGAACTTCTAAATTATTTTAGAAAATGTTTTTAATTTGTTCGAATTCAACCTAAAAAAATCTAAATTCTGTGTAGATCATTGAAATATAGGCACTGTTATACAGTTATCTTTCATATGTTTGCCTGAAGTATGTTTATTTTGTTGTATTTGCCCCTTGAAGAGTGTTTTAATGCCAATGCAAATTGTTTTCACATTAACCCAGTGGAATTCACCTTCAAATCCCAGTGCTTTCTAGGAGAGCACTGATAAATGAAAATCAATTCTATTCCACTTTATAAAGTGGTATTCTTTTGTTACTCACATTTCTTATTAAGTACAACATACAAGCTGCAGGGCAATGAAAATTATCCTTTTGCTTCTTCTGCACAGTGAAAACATTCTTAGATTGATTAGATTGAACATTTTGTTTTCTGATTTTATGTTCAAATTCTTCATCTCTGATATATACCTGCTCATCAAATTTTGAGGATTTCCTTTGCGTTGAAATCTTAGTTATTTATTGATGTTTTCTTCTTCGCTAATTAACATAAACCCTCAGAGCTCTCTAAGCTCAAATTTACGTTACAGTGAACTAAAAATTTCCCACTGTTTACTTTAGAAATAGGCATTTTAAGTGTCAAATGAAAATATAACCTATTATTCTAAAATAGATTTTTAGAGAGAATCTAGACAACCATCAAAAATTCTCCCACAGAGGCGGAAATGAGACAAATTAAACCTTCATTGAGATGAAACCCAGGCGACTTAGCCTGTCTACAGAAGCCAAATAGAGGCATAAGAGATTTATGAGGAAAACTGTTATATTAATGTGAGTGAAATGCTTTGGGGGCTGTCTTCTTGATCTGGTTTTAATCATTCCAAATCCATACCTGGATTTCTTTTCTACAAATGTAACAAATGTATGTCCCTGTTTGATCATAATTCTGTAGAAAGTCAGACTTGACATCCCTATTTCTCAAGCTTCTTGGTGTTAGGGGAATTAAAATGTTAAACACTTGCAAGGTTTGAGATGAGGTAAACCCCCAGCTCTCTTGCTGCATTCTTTTTCTTAGCAAGGGAAAAAGAAGTCACTGGTAGTTATGTCATATCTTGTGAACATTTCTCTACTGTTCTCTCTAGTCTGTTTGTTTTATTTGTCAGTGTATTCCTGTTGTCCTTGAATTTGTTGCTATAGCCATCTGTAAAGATTTATTTGCACAAGATTGAGAGCTTAAGGGAACACATATTATGAATTCAACTACAGGACTAACTTCAGTGCAAGAAGAGGCAAGAAAACCTACTTAAGCCCGTATTTAAGGAATTTTATGAAGTTACATTTGCTGGATGTAAGGGTTAGGCTGAAATGCCATGAAGAAAGTATTATATGACAGTGGGATTTTATGCAAAGATCCAAGAATATTTAAATTCTGACCCAACCAGTCCTCCTATCCTACCTGCTGGGCAAAAAAGAAATCTGTGTTTGTTTGTGATTGTGTGTGTATATATATGTATATACACATACATACACACATTTCTTTATATATATTCTATATATACACATAGAATATACACCTATATTAACATATATACACACATACATATTTACACACACATACTCATACATTCAAGGACATACACACATACATATATACATACATATATAGTTTATATGTGTACACATACATATATTTTATATATATATATACAAACATACATATATATGCATAGAAAATAATTGAAAACAGAGTCAAGTAAACCTTTACATTAATTGGTGATTTGGTCACAAGGCCCAATATAGAACTCCTATACAGTGGTGTTTTTATTTTCTCTATAAACGTTCAAACAAAAGACAGCAAATACTTCCTTTAATGTCCGGACTAAAATTTTGAATTGTACCAATCCAGTCATTAAAGGAGTCAATTCAAAGCACAACAAAACAGTCAACATATATGGGCACATGTACAAGAATGCAGGCAGTGTTATTCACATGCATGCTTAAGAAAGAAAGAAAATCTTTTCTTAATATCTGTTGGAGATCAACTCAACTCACTCAGTCTTCTCAAGCTAGAATGATAGGCCTGGGCTTAGATATTATATGAGACAGAAAAGGAAAATCAAAACAGAGAGATACATGTCTGTCTCCTTAATCTTTTGGAACACTCTTACTTGTACTTAACTATAATTGTTGCAGTAGGAGATAGAGATTTTGCTTTGCATCTAGCTTTAAACAGAGCTTTAAGTCCTCCTCGTAAAATGGTTTTGGCTCTATGAAAATTTATAACCTGATGTGGTCTGAATGTCTCCCAAAATCCATATGTTGAAACTTAATCACCAATGTGACAGTATTAAGAAGCTGGGCCTTTAGGAGGTGATTAATTTATTAAGGTGGAGCAAAGCCCTCATGGAAGGGATTGGGGCCTTTATAAAAGGCTTAAGGAAATGAGTTCATTCCCTTTTGCTCTTCAACCTCCACCATGTGAGAACACAGCATTTATCTCCTCTGAAGCATGCAGCAATATGGTTGAGAGTGTAGCTCTCACCCGAAACTAAACCTGCCAGTGCCTTAATCTTGGACTTCCCAGCCTTTGGAACTGTGAGAAATAAAATTTTTTTCTATAAATATTACACAGTCTCAGGTATTTTGTTACAGCAGCACAAAAGAGTAAGACATATTTCAATAGATAAATGTGGAATTTGCTTTTTAGTGTTATCTGTGTAAGCAGAGTGGACGGAAATATCAAGTGTTTTCTGAGACCCTGGGCCAGATCTATTGGTAAAGCAAAATTCAGTCAACTGGGCTTCTCTGGCCAATTGAAGATCTATAAAAGAGTAAAAATAATAAGGTGTAGGGCTGTCACTTGGATGTGACAGTCAGTGTGAAAGTTTTTTCTGCCTTCCACCATATCTCTCCTTTCCTCCCTCCCTCCCTACTTTCCTTCCTCCCTTCCTTCTCTTGTAGTATTACTATATCCTCTCCCATAGAAAGGGAAAGAATGCATTGCGGGCCTGCTACTACTTATTGCCTTTCCAATCAATAACTCTCACATTGTGATAATCACAATTGTGAAATCAGTGAATCTTATGTGAAACAATTTGTGAATGGATAATTCTATAGTCAGAAGAAGTGACTTTTCTCAATTCTCATAGCTTCCTCAGACAAAGATTAGGTAAGCTTAGGATTTTTATTGTTTGTACATTACTAAATTTAAATACGTATTGAGCACCTACTTGGGGTCTGACACATTTGAAGATTTCTTTTTTATTTCTTGACCTTCTTTTTTTTTTTTTTGAGACAGGGTCTTGCTCTATCACCCAAGCTGGAGTACAGTGGCAGAATCTCAGCTCACTGCAACCTTGCCTCCCAGGTTCAAATGACCTTCCTGCCTCGCCCTCCCAAATGGCTAGGACTACAGGCGTGAACGACAAAGCCTGGCTATTTTTTTCAGTTTTTTTCAGAGATGGAGCTTTGCCATGTTGCCTAGGCTGGTCTCGAACTCTTCCACTCAATCTGCCTTCTTTGGCCTCCCATAGTGCTGGGATTACAGGTGTGAGCCACCATTCCTGACCTAAAGATTTCCTACTTTCTGATATACATGAAATTATGAATGAAATGGAAATTACGAGATTCAAAGAGTTAGGGATACATCAATCACAATGCTAGTGCCAGAAATTTTCTTGCTGCATGTTACAAATACGAATTCATTTAATTTTTACACACATGTGCCCACATACATGAGTGTATATGAACACACGAATGAGACTGGTTCTATTATTTATTCCACTTTGTAGAGCAATAAATGAGAGTGTAGAATCCATAAATATCTCACCCAATGTCACACGACTAGTAAGTGATGGAGCTGTAATTTGAGCAGTCTGTCTTTACTGTCTCTGCGCTTAATTATTATGCTGCACTTAACTGATATTCATGCGTTAAGGTCAGCTATATGTAAGAAGTTTTACCTAATTGGAAGACGTTAATAATACAATTTTTAATAAGAAGAATAGATGAGTAAACAAGAGAGGGACCAAGATAAACAGAGAAATTCAAGTACTTAAATCCCTTTTATATGATAATTTCTGCTTGTGGCTGGCCCACCTGACTAGGTATTATACACTGTTCTACTCATGTAGAACCAAAAGCCCAGACAGGTTTAGATTTGAAAGTTTAGTCAAGACTTGACATCTTTTCAACCCCAGTGCTTCAATATTAAATTCCTTTGAAATGAAAACAGTTTAGACATTAGGCCTACAAAAGATAAGAACAATCTTGCAAAGAGAATTTAAATGAAAAAAAGTCTTAGGAGATTGCTGTTTCTTGACAGTGAAACCATCATCTTTCATTCAGTCTAACTAGATAGCGTCTTTTTTAGTGATGACACAATAACAGTTTATCTTTTCTCCGAAATCTGCAGGAATAAATTTAGGCATTTTATTTTTATTTTTTTTTGCAGAAGCCCTGGCTCAGAAATGTTCATTTCCTCTTGATAAAAAAAAAAGAGAGAGAGAGATAAAAGAACAAAAGTTTGTTTATATCTTCTCAATTTGTAACAAGACTTAACTTTTTACCTCAACTTATCCTAACAAGTAACCTAAAGCAATTTCCCAAGCCTTGTGTGTATTTTAGATTTTATTGGTGCAAAGTAACTGCTGAATCCCCAAATCAAGTCTCCCTTGATCTGTGGATAAGAGAGGTATTTTAGATTAAAAAAATCAACTTATAGAATTATTTTAGCTATAATTTTAAAGAGGTCCCTTTGAACTCAGAAGAGACTAGCATTTGTTATGATTTGAGACGTGTCTGATGATTCACAAAAGATGTCTGGTCTGCCTTCTAGAGTAGTAGCTATTGAAAATTATCCAATTAAAATGGGAGTTGGGGAAGTGAAACTCTTGGGTTATACACAACACCTAGTATTCTAAATAAATGATTTATTTCTCCAGAAAAGACTATAGTATGAATAAAAATCCAGCTTTATTAAAACATTATGTATTATTTCTTAATAATTTTTATTTATTATTTATTAATTAGTTTGTTAACTACTTAGTGCATGTGCTGCTGAATTTGAGTGGCTGTGTATTATAGTAATATTTTAGAGAACAAAGAATAAACTGTGATTAAGGCAAAGTGCACATTTTCAATTTTTGTTTACCCCAGGCTGTCACTTAAAATAAAATGTTATCAATATTTGATTATTCCTTCCTTTCTAACACATCATAAAGTTGTGTATCTCTATGCCTCTGCTCATGTTCCTCCAACAAGGATTACAATAGCAGACACATCTGGAACTAACCCAAATCCCCTTTACCTGGCTGGGGTGCAGTCATCCCCAGCTGCTGCTAGGCCTGAAACTAATGGCTTACATCTGAGGCTTTCTCCAAATAATTGTCTTGGCTATTCCGAGATGCCAGGAGAGTTTATTCTCAAAAGTTCTCAGTGTATGTGCCAAGACTAGACTTTACTGGAGACCCCATGCTTCAGGAGCTCCTTTCCCTTCTGTATTCTGCTCCCCTGTCTTACACGGTTTCCTGGGGAGCTCTTCATTAATAAATCATATGTACTTGAATCTTTGCCTTAAGCTGTGCTTCCAGAGAACCTGATCTAAGACAATTACCGTTCCCGTCCTTTTCCACTGTATAATTTGCTATTATTCTGCAAAGTCCAGCTCATTTGTATTTTCTTTAAAGTTTTTTCTGTATATTTCCTCCACCCTAATATCCCTAGCAAAACTAATGTTTTCCCTCTGTTTTTTTTTTTTGTTTTGTTTTGTTTTTGTTTTTGTTTTTGTTTTTTTTTTGAGTCTCTCTGTCGCCCAGGCTGGAGTGCAGTGGCGCCATCTCGGCTCACGGCAACCTCCACCTCCCTGGTTCACGCTATTCTCCTGCCTCAACCTCCCGAGTAACTGGGACTACAGGCGCCTGCCACCATGCCTGGCTAATTTTTTGTATTTTCAGTAGAGACGGGGTTTCACCATGTTAACTAGGATGGTCTCGATCTCCTGACCTCGTGATCTGCCTGCCTCGGCCTCCCAAAGTACTGGGATTACAGGCATGAGCCACCGTGCCCGGCCTTCCCTCTGTTTCTTAATGGAACATATGACACTTATATTAAGCACTTTTATTATATATTTATCCAAAATTATTTATTACATACCTACTACATGCCACATACTATTTTAGATAGGTCATTAAGACATGCAAGGTCCTGCTCTCTTGAGTTTACATTCTAGTGAAGGGAGACATAATAAATATAAGCAAATTAGTGTGGAAGATACATTTAGACAAGAATAAATGCAATAATGCAAACCAAGGAAGTACAATAAAAAGTGGAAAGTTACTTAGAATGAGTTTTCACAGAAATGCTGTATGAAGGGCTAAAATAATACATTATTCTAAAGTAAAGCTAAGAGCTTCTCAAGATCATAATGTATGTGTGTTTTGCACAAGGAAAGGCATAACACCTTAAAAAATGCTTGACTTGAACTACAATACATTATTGTTCTTGGATGGATTTCCTCAAAATAGTGTTCTGATTCTTTTTGTTTAAAACTTTGTTATTTTGTTCAATGATGCTCTAACAATGGTACATTGAGACTTTCTCTTCAAAAGGGTATCTAATTAAGAACCCACAAATTATCCTTATTGAATTTTCAATGAAATATTCATAAAGACTGAGAAGAAGCAAAGATTACAACTTGGTAAGGCAAGTCTTCCAGGTAAGAAATTAGCAAATTCTGATATATTTTATTTTTAAAAAAAGGCCACAGAATTGAATACAGAAATATTGGGGGAAATACATGCATATTTTAATTTAAAAAGGAGTGCAGTCCTACCAATAAGTAGGAAGACTTTCCAGTTTGTGGTATTGCTTGCCAATAAGTAGGGAGACTTTCCAGTTCGTGGTATTGCTTGCCATGGCTCAGAGATCTAAGGTTTGTACCAATCGGAAATGGGAGTTTCTGTCCCACCAATAGATAGGTTTGTTTAATGGAGAGAGTCAATTCCACTGCTCTTATCAACCCACATCAGACTTGTAAAATTCTCATTCACATTTTTGAAAGAAAGCCAAATTAAAAGTAAATATTAAAAATTTAGCTTTCTTAAAGCCAATAATAACCCTTTAAAAGATAATTTAAATAAGAAATGCATACGCAGCAATGACATAAACATAAAAAAGAGAAAGGAATAAACCTAACAGCAAAAATTAGGGTACCTAGTCTTTAAAGTTTACAAAAAATATAATGTTAGATAAATACATATACTGAGTTTCTAGATCAGAAAATGGAGTACCATTATGTGTCGCTTAATGACAGGAATTCGTTCTAAGAAATTTTGTCTATGTGCAAACATTATAAAGTGTACTTACGTGAGTCTAGATGGTGTAACCTACTACACACATAGGCTATATGGTATAGCCTATTGCTCCTAGGCTGTAATCTCTACAGCATGCTACTATATTAAATACTATAGACAATTGTAATGCAATGGTATTTATATATCTAAACACAGAAAAGATAGGTAAAATATGGTATAAAAGGTTAAAAAATGGTATATCTGCATAGGGCACTTAACATAAATGGAACTTGCAGAACTGGAAGTTGTTCTGGTTGAGTCAGTGAATGAGTGGTGAGAGAATGTGAAGGCCTAGGACATTACTATACACTATTGTAGGCTTTATAAACACTGTATACATTGGCTACATTAAATTTATTTTTAATTTCTTTCTTCAATTAAAAATATTAAAGCATTTTATTTTTTATATTCTTATTGTAAAAACTTTTTCTACTTTATTTTTTTTTTTTTTACTTTTTAAACTTTTGGTTAAAAATTTAGACACAAACAAAGAAAATTAGCCTAGACCTACACTGGGTCAAGATCATCAATATCATTGTCTTCTGCTTCCATATTTTTGTTCCCCCAGAAGGTCTTCAGGGGCAATAACACACATGCAGCTGTCATCTTGTATGACAATAATGCCTTCTTCTAGAATGCATTCTTCTAGAATGCCTCCTGAAGAACCTGCATGAGGCTGTTTTTTATAAGGAGGACCACACTCTAAAATAACGATAAAAAGTATAGGATAATAAATATACAAACCAGTAACACAGTAGTTTGCAACCATTGTGAAGTATTAGGTACTTTACATAATTGTACATGGTATACTTTTATAAGACTGGCAGCAAAGTAGGACTGTTTACACCAGCATCACCACAAACATATGTGCAACATGTTGCATTATTATGATAGCTGCAACAGTCACTAAGCGATAGGAATTTTTCAGCTCCACTACAATCTTACAGGGTCACTGTAGTATATGCGGTCTGTCATCGACCAATATGTTCTGAATGTGGCATATGACTGTGCTTTAAAGATGTCTCTTTCCCTAAATTTGTTTACAATTTAAGGTAATGTCACTGTCTTTCAAAAAGGAAACAAAATAGAGTTTCTTGTAAACAAAAGTTAAAAAAAAAAATCAACAATCCTGAACTAAAAAAAAAAAAAAATTCTTCAGGCAGAAGGAAAATGATGCCAGAAGGAAAACTGCTTTTGCACAAGAAATGAGGAGTGCTAAGAATGGTAAATATATAGACAGATATAAAAGACATTGTTATTTAAAATATCTTTAATTGGTAATCAATTGTTTAACACAAATATAATAGCCATATATTTTGGAGTTTCTGACTTTTGCAGAAACAGTGTTATGACCACATTATCTACAGAATGGTGAGGAAAATTTAAGTACACTCTGGTAAGGTACTTGTATTATATATGAAGTATTATAATATTATTTGAAAGTAGGCTGTGAAAAGTTAAAGATACTTATTGAAAGAGTGGAAGCAACTACTAGCCCAATAAAACAGAGGTATAGCTCTTAAGTCAAAGTAGGAGATGAAGAAAATAAGAGGAAAAAGAAACAAAGAACAGGTGGCACAAACAGAAACAAATTTTAAGGTAGATTAAAAACCCACATTATCAAAAATTATATCTAGGCACTGAAACTAAAAAAGGCATGAATTGTTGGATTGGATTAAAAAGCAAGGACTAATTATATGGTGACTGTAAGAAATTCATTTTAAATATGAAGACACAAGTTAAAAGTAAGAAGATTTAAAAAGAAATTCGATGAAAAACAAAAATTGAAAGAAAGCTGGAGTTGCTTTATTAACATTAGACAAAGTACATCACAGAACAAAGTACATATTACCAGTGACAAAGAAGGAAATTTCATAAAGATTTCATAAATGTTTCATCAGAAGGGCATAACAATCCTGAATGTGTAGGGACCCAGTAACAGAACTTCAAAATATATGGAGTAAAATTTTATGAGAGGAGAAATAGACATATCTATGATTATCACTGGAGATTTTAGCACTTCTCTTTCAGTAATTAAACAAGCAGCCAGAAAATCACCAAGAATATCGAAGGCTTGAACAATACTGTTAACCAACTTGCACATACTTATATTTAGAGAACAGTGCACTCAAAAACCACATTAAACATGCCTTCTTTTTAGGTTAACATGGAACATTTACTAAGGCCACATTCTGACCTGCAAAGCAAATATTAACTGGAATGGAGTGAACTTATGCAAAATAATGTTCTCTGACCAAATGAAAGTATACCAGACATAAATAAGGTGAAATCTGGAAAGTCCCCAGATATTTGAAAACAAATTAACACATTCCAAAATCCATGAGTATAATCCATAAATTAAAGAAGAAATTACAAGCAAAACTAAGAAATTCTGAATTAAATGAAAATCAAAATGAAATATATCAGTATTTGTTGAATGGAGCTGAGCAGTACTTAGAGGAAAAATTATAATTGTAAACACTCATATTAGAAAATAAGAAAGTTCTCATATTAATGATTTTATCTTCTATCTTAAGAAACCAGAAAAAGAAATTAAACACAAAGTAAGCAGACAAAAAGAAATTCTAATAATAAAATCCAAAAGAATAAAATAAAAACAGAAATAATAGAGAAAAACAATGCAACCGTAAGCTGGTTCTTTGCAAAGATAATTGAAATATATAAAGTGTAGTCATAGTAACCAGAACAAGCAGGAGACATGAATCACAGATCCTACAAGCATCACCACAAATCCTACAAGCATCTAAAGACTAATAAATAATATTATAAACAATATATGCCAATAAATTGACAATGAAGATAAAATATGCAAATCATCTGCAAGATAAAAACCGTTAAAGCTTACATAAGAAAAAAACAACCTAAACAGTTTTTTATGTATTAGGTAAATTGAATCTAGGTGTTTAAAATCTCCCCTCCAGTGAAAACTCCAGGCTGAGATGAATGCAACCAAACACTTATGGAAGAAATCACAGTACTTTCACACAAATTCTTCAGCAAAAGGTCTTTCAATCTTATTGTAATAAGGTCAGACATACCCTGATACAAAATCCAGGCTTTACAAGGAAAAAAAAATTAGAGACCAAAATGCTTCATTAATTGAATGCAATGTCTTTAACACATTTTTGAAAATAGAATCCGGCAATACATACAAAGAATAAGGATCTTACCAAGTGTAATCATATATATATACATGTAATCATCCCAAAAGATGCAAAAATAAATTTGGCAAGACTCACACCTTTCCATAATTAAACGGCAAGGAGACTATCATCAAACTAGAAATTGAAGGGAACTCTCAACCTAATCAAAGGCATGTATAAAAACCTACAGCTGACTTCATAATTAATAGTGAAAAATAGAATACTATCCCTGTACAATAAAAACATTATAAGATGTCTACTCATACCACTTTTATTCTATGTTGAAATAAAGGACCTAGTCGATGCAATAAGACAAGTAAAGCATACAAATCAAAGAGGAGGAAGTAAACTGTTTTAATCACAGATGACATGATTGTTTATGAGGAAAATCCTAACATACACAAAAGTCACAAGAATGAATAAACGAATTTAGCAATGTCACAACATATGAGGTCAATATACAAAATTTGACTGTGTTTCTGTATCTGAATTATGACTAAATGAAAATTGAAATTGAAAGCAAATATTACTTACAATAGTAAGTAAAAATATGAAATATTTAGGAATGAATTAACAATATAAGTAAGATCTATAAATGAAAACAATAGAATATTGAAAATTAATAAAGACAAAATTTTAAAACAGAGATATATAACATGTTCATTAATCAGAAGACGCAGTATTGTTAAGACAGAAACTCTTCCCAAACAGAACTATAGATTCAATGTAATCCCTATCGAAGTCCTGACAGGCTTAATTTTTGAAGAACTTGAAAATCTCTTGTTTAAATGTGTATGCAAATGAGAGGAATTAGAATAGTAAAAATAACTTTGAAAAAGCAGAACAAATTTGAAGGGTATACATACCTGACTGAAAGAGATACTATAAATGTTTGGTAATCAAGAGAATATGGTATCAGTGTAACGGTAGATGTACATATTAACGGAGATAATACAGAGTTCAGATATAGAAACAAGTATATTTGGTCAATTGATTTTCAACTAAGGAACCAAACTAATTGAATGGGAAAAGGACTTTTTTTTTAAATAAGTGATTCTATTACAATTAGATATCCATATACAAAAGAAAATAAACCTTGACCCATGTCTTATATGGTATAAAAATCAATTTATAGGAGACAATAGATTTAATATATTAATAAAACTTTTAAACTTCTTGTAGAAAACAAAAGAGAAAATATTGAGTCCTTGGGTTAAGCTAGCTTTCTTACATTCAACATAAAAATCACAAACCACAAATAAAAAATGGATAAGTTGTATTGCACCAAAATTAAAAACATTTCTTCTTCAAAAGACAACACTAAATAATGAAAAAGCATAGCATACACTGGAAGAAAATATTTGTAAAATGTGCAACTGATAAAGGACTTGGATTGAGAGTACATTTTAAAAGCACTTATAACTCAATACTAAAAAAACTGTTTTAACAAGTGAGGAAAAGATTTGCACAGATACTTCAGGAGTAAAGTAATGATAATTACAACAAGATGAATATAAAAACATTATGCTAAGTAGAAGACTATAGTCAGAAAAGATCACATATTATATGATTCTATTTATATGAAAAGTTCAGAATAGGTGACCCTATAGAGACACAAAGTGGATTAGTGGTGGTCTGGCCTTTTGGGGATAATACAAATGTTCTAAAATTAGATTATGGTAATAATTGTACAACTTTGTAAATATTATCAAACCCAGGGAATTGCATACTTTCAAGAGGTAGCTTTTATGGCACGTAAATTAGATCTAAACATGTGCTAATTAAATATTCTATGAATGGCAAGTAAGAATGCAAAAATATGTTCAGCATTATTGATAATTAAGAAAATAAAATTAATGCCACAATGAGAAACCACTACACATCTGAAATGCTAAAATTTAAAATTTGGCCAATATCAAAAGTGAGAGAAACTTTCATATATTGTTAATTAGAATATAAAATGGTACCTCCTCTTGGTAGACAGTTTGGCAGTTTCTTACAAAGTTAAACATATACTTTCCATGTGACCAAGAAATCTCACTCCTAGACATTAATCCAATACAAATGGAAACCTTTTGAAGCGGAGTCATGCTTCTAGGGTGATACCTGAGGTTCATTACCACATGCCAAGGAAATCAAGGACGGGAACACACAGGATTGAGGTTAAGAGTGGAGGTTTAATAGGTGAAAGAAAAAGAAAAGTTCTCTCTCTTGCAGGGAGAGAGGGGCCCTGGAGCAGCTCTTCTGGTTCTGTGGTGATATGCTCGGGGTTTTACAGACTAGCTTGAGGAGGTGGTGTCTGATTTACATAGGCCCCAAAAGATTGGTTGGACCAGCTGTGCATTTACATAGTGTGCGAAGAAGCTGGCCGCCCCACCCTAATCTTTTATTATGCAGATGAATTCTCTACCTGGCCTTTCGGTGACAAGTTGCCTATTCCCTTACTGCACAGGTGGTGAAAAAGAAAAGGGAAGAAGGATCTTCCATGGATAGGCCTGGCTCCCAGGTAGCCTATCCTTTCCTGTTAGCACAGCTGCCGGCATTTACCTGTGCTAGCTTCCAGCTTGCTTATCTATGTTTGCAGCTCTATTTTTCAGGCTACTCTTGTTAGAAAATAAGCAATTTGGGGGCTGCTTTTTGTTAAAAGTGAAACCTCGAGAGTGGCCCTCACTATCTGCCTAAATAATTTCATTCTAGGTCCTGTATCACTCACACACACACACACACACACACACACACACACACAAATGGACATAAAGGTTCAAAGCAGCTTTGTCAACAATAGCCAAAAATGGGAAAAAACTCAAATATCCACCAATTTTTGAACAGATGAATAAATTAGGGTATATTTTTATAATGAGATACTACTCAACAATGAAAAGAAATAAGTGATACACACAACAACATAGGTAAGTGTCCAAAGCATAATGCTAAGTAAAACAAGCCAGACATAAAGAACTACATACTGTATAATTTCATTTATAAGAAATTCTAGAAAATGAAAACACTGTAAAGAGAAATAGCATATCAATGGTTGCCAGAGATGATAGGTTAGAAGAGATGATTTAGTGCAAAAGAACATAAGCTAAATTTTTGAGGTAGCAGAAATATTCTACGTATGATATTTGGCTATATGTATTTTTCAGTATGTATATGTATATTCTAAAACTCATCAAGTTCCACATTTAAATTTGGTAAATATCATTATGTGTAAATTCTGCCTTAGTAAAGTTTATTTTTATTTGATTAAACAATTGCCACCAATTGCCATCATTTTTGCTCATAAGATAGTTTATTAATAGTCTCCTCTCAGAACCAAGTGACATTTTATTGCTACTAAATAATATTTTTTATTTTTGTCCCAGAGCCTTCTGATTAAGATGGCTGATTTCCCCTACTTTGGCATGTTAGAATTACAAAAGGGATGAATGCCTTTCTTCCACAGCAGTGATGATATCTTTTCATATTCCATCATTTTCAAGGAGTCACTTTTGTGATTAAAGCTGTTTACACATTTGAATTATTAGGAAGTTGTGTATAGTGCCTCTATGCTCCAGTTCTGAATCAAAATGTCTTTGTCCAAATAGTCTATTTACTGTCTGCATAATCAGGGCAAGTCTAAGAGTCTCTTCTTTTGTAAAGTGAAAAAAATAAAAATAATTATGTCATCATGGAGATTGGATAAGTTAGGCCATGCCTGCAAAATGGCTAGTACTTAAATGCTAGTCTTTTTTTTTTTTTTTTTTTTACTATTAATACTTTTCCTATAAATAAAATTTAGCTTATCTTCCCCAGGAATTATTGTGCTTTTCAAACTTGCACTCTGTTCTAGAGACATTTGACATAAAGGTGTCTTACACATAAACAACTACATTTCCTGTGACAATAAATTAGACTCTCTCATTTTAAATTGCAAAAGTCACAGGTGTTCCTTTAACATGTTGAGCTGAACAAATAACTGTTATTCCTGGACTGGGCTGAGGTTTCAAAATTCTAACAAGCCAAATAAATTTTTGATGTCACAAGGCAGATATGTCCTAATCTCTAACATTTACTGATCTCTCTCCAAGTAATGAAATACTGACAGAAGTTCCAAGATTATGTATTTGTTGTTTTTATAAGTTTCCAAGAGGGCACTTAATTTTAGTAGGAAGAACGTACCAATTGCCTCTAATAAGAAAATCATCTTCATTTACATACATTCCAATTGCCTATTACAAAAAATTAAACAAATGAAGTACCAACCCAATGTTATCTCATTCTTCTCACCCTCATAAGTAAATGAAAGATATGCAAGTGAAAACACTTTGATTAGCATAACAGAGAAATCAAAGCTCTCAAATTCACAAAAAGCAGGAAAAACGAAGTTCACGAGTGGAGTCAAATACTTATAAAATAGACATAGATTTATTTATTAGAGTTTAAGAGAGGGTAAATATATCCATATTATTAACTCCAAATAAAAACCAGAATTCAGATGACAACACTTGGAAGTGTTTTTTAAATAACTGTAAACAAGGTTCTGAACATACTAATACCAATTTAAGGACCATTTCTCAACAACCCTAGCTAGTTGAGCAGGAAAGATATAAATGCATCCTTATGACACTTTTTTGGGGTAGAAAGCTCAGTATTCAAGGGGATTGTTCCACCTGTGTGGTTACTGCTTATAGTAAGCTCACTTTTGAGGAAGTAATAATATGTGAGCAATAATAATGGCTTAAATGTATTGAGCTCTTAGTATTGGTGCAATTGCCAATCCTATAAAGAACACCCAGTAACCACCTCCAATTCTGAGGTAAATGCTGCACAGAGAAGTTAAGAAGCATGCCCAGGATTATATGGTTAGTAAGTGGCTTCATAGTAAGTTACTCTAAAGTGAACAAGCAGTCTAATTTTGACAACTAGCCATTGCACAATTTGACCTCCTAAGTCCTATATACTGTCATAAATGTCTCAATCTAACAGTACCCTGAATTCCCTCTCACTTGAACCATTGCAAGATACCTCACAAATCCCTGACCCATTGGATGAATCGTGGTCAAATTTTCATTACATAGAGCTTCATAATGCCAAGTTTTAGGTGAAAAATGTTAATGGATCTTCATTTTACAATCCAATATAAAACTGTATAACTCTTAGCTTTTTCCCAGAAATACCCCCATTTTCTCACACTTCTGACCGCTTATATTGTTTCTTCTGCATAAGGTGGAAATCCAAGTGAAGATGACATCAAGCTAACTTTTCATAATATGCTTCTCATAACTTATTATTTAAATATATGTGGAAACAGAAAAAGACAACAGAGTATAGTAGTCATCAACACTAATGGAAAAAGGAAAATATTTGTAAAACTTCAGAAGTGATTTCTAGAAAATCAAGACAGATGGATAAACTGAATTTTAAAGTAAACTCTTCTTTGGAGTTAGGCTACGGAATTATTAGCCCCTCTTCTACTCTGTATACTTTGATTGAAGAACAGGAGCCTGCCTCAATCAGAAATCCCAGCACAACATCAAGTAATATTGGCAGATGTTTTTCCTCCTCAACCTACCACCCTCAGACCCTGCCTTTCTAAATCCATTGAAAGGCTACAATTTCAGCCAAAAAAAAAAAAAAAAGGCATAACAGGAAATAGAACATTTTCTTCACATTGTGTGCAGGACTTGTGATTTTCAGGCAAAGGATATAACTCATTTAATGAAGGGAGACCACAGATAGCCTTGGAGTGATCTGCTGATAATCAGAAACCTTGTGAGGAATGAGCGAGGAGTGACAAAAGAGGCATTTAGCTCTAGATGAACCAATTAGATAAATGCCCATTAGGAAATTGAGACAGGACTAGGAAGTGGGCACATTATACTGCTCTTCATTTTATATATAAAATGGAGGATATTAACAGCACCAGGACAGTTAATGGAATGGTGGAAAATAAAACTGAACACTCTATTGTCAGAAATTGAGGAGATGAAGAAACCTCAGAAACTTCCTGTCAAAAGACAGGAAATGTTGCCTAAAAACTAAGAGAAAGAATAGATCCCTAGAAATGAAAAGAGCAATACATGTCAGAAAATTTCTTCCTTTCCTCAAGAATGTAAGAAAGTGTTAGCTCTAGGCAACATTACGCTAATTTTTTTATTACTCTAGGAATAATTTCTTATTATATAGCCTTAAGTACTTGGAATTTCTTTATAAAGAAACAGAAAAAAGAAGTCCAGAAACACCAATGTGTTCCTTTAAAAATTATTCAGTATCTAACATAAACTTAAGCAATGAATCTAAGCCAAAAAATAAATTTAAGCATGTAGTTTGAGTATGTTTATTGTATCAGGCTATAGGCACATTGTGATAATTTGATAGCTTACAAAAAATAAACAACAAAAAAGCATGTAAGTAGAGGAAAGACAAAAAAAATCATCTGTCTTCAAACTCAGATATAGTTTTATTCATGCAAAGGCTGAAAAATCATAGTATCAACAAATCATCAATAAAAATAACTTAAGGACATTTTAAAATCAAAATTAAAATATATAATGGGGTTGCAATGATATGAAACTTTAAGATATGAATTATTGAAATATCTCAAATATAGAGCTGAGTTAAAATAATTGTTACCATGTATTTTAAGCTGAAACATCAACAATACTGCTGAGATGATGTAAAATAAAAAATAAATCAAAATTATATATAAAGTACAATGTCAATTTGTATAAATTGATATATAGGTAGATCGGTAGATAGATAGATTATTGATAAATTGAATTTAGGTGATTTGATTTCTCTCAAGTTTCTAAATTTTCTATAATGTGGTTTAATAATATGTTGGCCAGAAATTTTTATTGAAGTAATTATAATACAGAATATAAAATCTATGAGATAATTTTTCTCAACAAAAATCTTTAAGCTCAAATATTTTAGGAGTGATCTTTCTTTCAGACCTATACACTTTTAACTTTACTAACATTAAAAAAGAAATAATAATAATGCTTGCAAAGTAAAGGAGTAGCAGAAAACTCAATAATTTATGTTCTGGATATGGTATAGTCTTAAAGTCAAAACCTGAAAAGATAACCACAAAATAAATAGTTTTACTTTGGTAAAAATAAGTGACAAGGTTATACACAAAGGAATTACAGAGATTTAGTTAACAGAATAACTTAGAACTACAAAATAGGGTTTATTGTCTATAGCCATATCACCCTAAAAGCGCCCTATCTCGTCTAAATAGGATTTATCTTAGAAGTGAATTTCTATTTTAATGCTAGGAAATATATTAATATAGAATAGCAGATCAAGTGATTCAGAAGTTAAAATATGTTGAATTGACTTTAGAAAGGCATTAAATACATATTAACTCAAAAGACTGTTTTAAACCGACAGTCAATAGCATGCTTAACAGTGAAACAAAATTGCCTTCTCACTAAGATCCGAAAAAAAAAAAAGCCGTCTGTTACCACCGTTTTTAAAACATTTTTAAGACGTTATCCAGGAAATAATGGTCAATATAATAAAGCATAGGATAAATCAAAGGAGAAGAAGAAAAGATAATTATTTGAGAAGAAAAGAATCTTTAAACATTTTTAAAACTAAGATTATTAACTGAACTAATTAAAGTTCCCTAAATGTATGGATTAAAGGGTAATTATACAACATTCAAAAATGTTTCTTTTTATCATCAATAATTATTTAGATGACATAAAGTTTAAAAAAGCCCCGGTGTGTGATGTTCCCCTTCCTGTGTCCAAGTGTTCTCATTGTTCAATTCCCACCTATGAGTGAGAACCTGTACGTTGTGCACATGTACCCTGGAACTTAAAGTATAAAAAAAAAAACAAAAACAGAACTACCATATGATCCAGCAATTCCATTTCTGGGTATATACAGAAAGGACATAAAATCAGTCTTTCAAAGAGGAAAAAAAAGTTTAAAAAAGCACTAAATTGTAGTAACATTAAAATATGTAAAATATCCCAATATAAACGGAGCAAGATTTTAAAGAAACCAAAATCCCACTGAGATACTTAAAGAAAAATTTAAACTAATACATGCTTTCATAATGAGCTTGGCTGGATAAACAAAACAAATTTTATTTATTTATTTATTTATTTGTTTGTTTATTTGTTTATTGAGATAGACTCTTGCTTCGTCGTTCATCGTGCAGGCTGGAGTGCAATGGTGCGATCTCCGCTCATTGCAACCTCCGCCTCCCGGATTCAAAGATTCTCCTGCTTCAGCCTCCCAAGTAGCTGGGATTACAGACACGCACCACCATGACCAGCTACTTTTTGTATTTTTAGTAGAGATGGGGTTTCACCATGTTGGCCAGGCTGATCTTGAACTCCTGACATCGTGATCTGCCCGCCTTGGCCTCCCAAAGTTCTGGGATTACAGGTGTGAGTCACCACGCCCAGCCGAAACTAAACAAATCTTAAAACTCAAATAGTTTACATGAGTTTGGTTTTGGCATAGTGATAGACAGTAATATCAAGTGAACAGAATAGAGAGACCAGAAGTAGACCCAGAGGTATGTAATTGGTTAATGTGTCTTAAAGGAAAAATCACAAAGTGAATAGACAAAGAGGTTATCTAAAAAATTGGTACTTGATAAATTCTGCTTTATTTTATATATATATTTTTTTGAGATAGGGTCTCGCTCTGTCGCCCAGGCTGGAGTGCAGTGGCTCAATCTCGGCTCACTGCAAGCTCCGCCTCCCGGGTTCACACCATTCTCCTGCCTCAGCCTCCAGAGTAGCTGGGACTACAGGCACCCGCCACCACGCCCAGCTAATTTTTTGTATTTTTACTAGAGATGGGGTTTCACCGTGTTAGCCAGGATGGTCTCGATCTCCTGACCTCGTGATCCACCCGCCTCGGCCTCCCAAAGTGGTGGGATTACACGCGTGAGCCACCGCGCCCGGCCTACTTTATTTTTTAATAAAGTAAATCTCAGAAGGATTAAATAATAAAATATACTTTAATACATTATTTCAACACTAAAATAAATTATATACTTAGTAATTAATTATAAAATATGGAAAGGATTTGATGGTGAGCAATGAAAGAAACCAAAAATTGAAGGGTTTATAGAATCGATTTTCTGAATCATCTGTTAATCTTAAACAATATAAATTGAAATACATTTCAAAGAAATCTGACAGAGGATTACTATTCTAACCTATAATGAAATCATACAATAAATCTATTGCATAGTTATAAACCTCAACACATGGTCAAATTATGTTAAACAGAGCATCTAAAAGACAGACTGTGTCTATCTAACAAATTATTTTATAAGTGTTTAATGTTTTAAATTAATGAAATACATAGTTGTTAAAAATGATTTTTTTCTCATTCCAATCATTATACATTCATAATGGAAGTAAAAACATTGAACAAATATAAGAGTATTTAAGACAGACGTTCTCACACTCAAATGGCATTGTACATTTTCACAATCTATAGAGAAAGCTGTTTGGTCATGTTTACCAGTTTTCAAAGGTTTACCAGTTTTCAAAGGTTTACCAGTTTACAAGTTTTCCATGTTTCCATGTAAAAGTTACCAGTTTACCAGTTTCCTATGTTTACCAGTTTACAAGTTTTCAAATTGTTCACACCTTTTATGCAGTAATGTCACTGATAGCAACCTATCCTAAGAAACTAATCTGACAAGCGTTGAGGCATTACTTACAATAAAGAAACTTGGAAATATCAAAATGTGTAATAATAAAAGATTAAGTAAAATATAATGTATCCACCTAAGACAGTATATATAATAAGTAAGTATTGCTGTCTATATTCTTTAAAGAGTTGGGTAAATGCTTAGGATGTAACATTAAGTGGTAAAATCAAGTTATGCAACATACACACAGTATGGTCCATATATAAAAAAATATATAGATGAGAGGAAGGACGTGTTATTTACTGTGGTTATTTCTCTTGTGTGAGATAATGAATAATTTTCATTCTTTTCTATACTGTTTTACAGTTCACTTTTTTAAACTAGGCAAACATCAACAATACTTATTTCTGAATAATTCTAACCAGGATTCACTGTAGAACTCATATTCTCCTACTACATAGACTTCATCTCGCAGAAGGAATTCTCTTTGGCCAGAAGAATTTCCTAGTCTCTGAACCCTAATAATATTTTGCTTACAAATTTTGTGTTTTGCTGATTGCATTTTCCTCGTGTAGAATTGTATATGTGTATCTGCCTTATGCATTAAATTATAAACAACCTGATCAGACATCAATCATGGTTTATCAGTCAATTTCTTAAACAAGGTTGAGTGAGTGAAAGAGAAAGAGAAAAAAATAAGGAGAGTGAGAGGGAGGGGGCAGAGAGAAAGAGAGAGAGAAAGAGAGAGAAATAGTCAAGTCATGTATGAGGAAAAAACACACAGTGGGTGACTGCAAGGGGCCACTGCATATGTGGCCAAAATGTGTAATAAATTCTGCGTTTTACCTTTTCCTTAGTGAGAGGAGGAGGAAGAGAAGACATTATGTTTCTGCTATCATTATTCTTAAATTTATCACATAAGCCATAAGTTTTCCTTTTTGCTGTCACTACAAATTTCCAATATAATCTTAGTAGTCAATCAGTAGTCCTGTCTACACCATCTAACCGTCTACAACCATCTACAACATCTAACACTAAAATCATTTTCTTAGCTTTATTTCTTAGCTTTATTCTCTCCACAAGTAGTATACCAGCTTGTGTCCATCATTCACACTTCAAATTTTGAAGTCAAGTATTAATATACTAGATTCTACTAATTTCACTCCCTCTTCATTCACCAGCACCTATTAGAATAATTTATTCATGGCAAAGTTTCTGTTTAATCTTTCTGCCTTTACTTATGACCAGGGTCTTGTTACTTTAATTTTGAGTTCTCTTTATTTTCCTGACTCCAGAATTCCTCATTGTAAATTTATTCTTCATATTGAATTCCTTCATATTGAATTAATTCTTCAAATTATGACCACCTACTCTCCAAGAGTATTTAATTGTTCCAAGAATTAACCACATCCGGTTTCCTTAAATTAGCTTTCTATGCCCAATGCAAATGAGACATCAATTTTCATTTTGTCATTCCCTCTGGTAAAAATGTGTAAAGATGCCTCTCCTATAGATTTTCTGTTCTCTTAACTGTGCACTGAATTCACTGTCTTAGTAAACCAGACCATACAATTTTTTATTGAATTTAAAACACAGAGTGTTGCAATTCCACATCCTTGAAATCATGATATATATTTTTTTCTTCGATATCACTCTCAAGGAAAACATGAAGGATGTGTCTTACAATCAATGGCATCTAGCATCCTTTTCCTTCAGAATCATATATAAAAATGTAGCATCTTGAAAGAAATGACATCTTAAATTTGATGAAATAAAGTATTTTTTGGTCCTCACCATCTATAAGCATGATTTCTTAATAGTAAATGCTCAAATATTGGTTCAACACACTAATATGTTTCAAGAAAAATGTCTCATGTGCCAATAACCAAGGAATTAACCCTGTTTATTTGTTAGTTATGTTTCACTCCTTCTAACAATAATGTAAAATATAGCAGCTGCAAAAAAAAAGACTGAAAAATAAATATGCATGTTTAATAAGTTATTCTAGCATTCTAGCATAGACAGATGGAAGCTAAAAATTTCATAGATCATAGTGGGTAGTACATTAATGTAATAATTTTATAATCAACTCTTCTTGACATATTAGGTATTTTATAAAATCTCATCATTTTTCTAACCTGATATATTTTGTGGCATTTATCTTACTCCATTCTTCACATTAATTTTAAAGTGTTTCATTTTTACAAGGAAAAAGAATTATCTCTCTGATAACCACAGTGATAGCAACAATAGAAACTATTGTCTTGCATAACATGAACTGTGCTGCCCAAAACTGCATATATAAGCAGCTGGGTAAAAGGAAGTTAATTCATTACAAGACTTTCACATGGTCCTTTTAAAATCTGAACGTGTTAAAGATTATAGTAATTTACTCCATGACCTAGAGCAAATTGAGACAACATCTCGTGTTCTGGAATTTAAGCATCACACTTTCAGGTTCACCATATTAAGTATATAGGTTATATTTAAAGAGTGTTTAGTGAAGCATCTTAAAACCTTTAACAATTTGTCAATCTTCCAAATATTATTTCTTTAAAATCTAAAATCAAAGACAAGACACTCATACATAGTTGAGCAAATATCTTATTTACTTATTTATTTTGATCATTTCAACATTTATTTTAGATTCAGAAAGTGCATGTGCAGATTTGTTACATGGCTACATTGTGTGACACTGAGGTTTGGTGTGCAAATGATCTTGTCATCCTGGGAATGAACATAATACCCAATAGGTAGTTTTTCAGCCCTTGCCCTCCTCGCATTCTCCTCCCTCTAGTAGTCCCGTGTCTATTGTTCTTATCTTTACATCCATGAGTACCCAATATTTAGCTCCCACTTATGAGTGAGAACACGTTGTATTTGGTTTTCTGTTCCTGTGTTAATTTACTTAGGAAAATGGCCTCCAGTTGAATCCATGTTGCAGCTAAGGACATGATTTCATTCTTTTTTATGGCTGTGTACCAGTCCATGGTGTATATGTACCACATTTTCTTTCCCCAATTCACTGTTGGTGGTCATCTACGTTGATTCCATATCTTTGCTCTTGTAAATGGGGCTGTGATGAACATACGAGTTCATGTGTCTTTTTTGGTAGAACTATTTTACTTTCCTTTGGTATATACCCAGTAATGGGATTGCCAAATCGAATGGCAGTTCTGTTTTAAGTTATTTTAGAAATCTCCAAACTGCTTTCCACAGTGACTGAGCTAATTTACATTCTGACCAACAAAGTATAAGTGTCCCTTTTCTCTGAAGCCTTGCCAGCATGTTATTTTTTGACATTTAATAATAGCCCTTCTGACTATTGTGATATATGGTTTTGACTTGCATTCCCCTGATGATTACCGATGTTGAGCATTTTTTAAGTGTTCGCTGGCTGTTTTGTATGTCTTTTTTTGAAAAGTGTCTGTTCATGTATTTTGTCCACTTTTTAATGGGGTTATTTGGTTTTTTTGCTTGATGAATTGTTTAAGTTCCTTTTAGATTCTGGATATTCATACATCGTTGGATGTATAGTTTGTGAATATCTTCTCCTATTCTTTAGGTTGTCTGTTTACTCAGCAGGTGTTTTAAATAGTGTGAATGTCATTCTAATTTGTCTAAAAGAGTGTCTAAGGACACTCTCAAGAGTGTTCGCTATTGTACAATAAATGTATATGTTTTTCCTAGATTAAAGTTTCCAAGAATGCCCCCAATTTTATAAAATCACTAGACTATTGCTAATATTCATTCTATCGTTTTTATTTTTTGGACCATTTTATTTTAATGGATAAATAAAAATTGTTTATATTTACCATGGGTCCAGCTAACTCTTTCCTTTCAAAATGCAAACCTTCTTGGGTAGAACAGTATTTGTGTTCCTCAGCAGCTGGGTATGAATTTTATGTAATGGAGCTTGTAGAGGTATTCAAAGTCATGTGGGAGCACTATGCCTGTGGGGCAAAAAAGCAAGAAAAAAAACAGCCAGTGATAAAAATTGGTGCACTGGGATCACTGATGCAAACCAGACATGCTCCACAAACTGGCATCTGGTTCCACAGGATCCTGCGAAGCTACTCTCCATCTCATGAACTTTCAATTCAGATACAGCACATTTTTATTTGTCATCTAGATGCTCTGTGACATTAAGCAAGCAATAATGTCTCTCAGCCTGAATTTCTCTCCTATAAACAGTTGATACTAATCTTGACATTACACGTCTGTGTGAGAAGATGTATGTATATTCACTTAGCCCAGTGATTTGTATTTATATGGCAATTAGTTTACTTTTCCTGTGAGTATTTAATATTGAAGGACTGTCATTGTTTAGAAAATGGCACCATCACACCACTTTTCTCATATTCACAGGTTAATGAAATTGTACTTTCTGTAATGTCACTCCATACTCAAAACTATTTTACCTTCAACTCTCTCTTTTTGTTGTTGTTGCTGTTTATCTTCATCTCTTCCTTTGTTCTTTTTTAACATTGAGTTTCTATTCTACCACTTTCTTTTTGTTTCCTTTTTTTGTTTTTCAACTTTTAGTTTAGATTCAGGGGGGTACATGTGCTAGTTTGCCAGCTCTGTATATTGTCTGATGCTGAGGTTTGAAGTACAAATGACCCCACCACCCAGCACCTAGGTACTAAGCATAGTACCCAACAATTAGTTTTTCAAACCTTTTCTCCCCTCCTTTCCCGCCTCTAGTAGTCTTCATTATCTATTATTGTCATATTTATGTTCATGAGCACCCAATATTGAGCTCCTACTTAAAAGTGATAACACATGGTATTTGGTTTTCTGTTTCTGCGTTAATTCACATAGGATAACGGCTTTCAGCTGCATTCACGTTTCTGCAAAGGAAATGCTTTGTCTTTTTATGACTGCATAGTATTTTATGGTATATATGTACCACATTTTCTTTATCCAATCAACTGTTGGTGGGCATTTAGGTTGATTCCATGTCTTTGCTATTGAATTCTACCACATTATAAGCGAAATTAAAGTTAATATAATAAATATTCAAAGCATTAAAAAATAAAAATTTCATTGGAACTTAGTTAGAATTTAGAATAAAGCAGACTTTTAAATATTCATATTATCTAAAACTTGGATGTTAGATAATTTAGCCTATTAAATCATTTACTAATATATGGTATAAAATATAATGAAAGTTCCTATTTACACAAGATCTTCGGGTCTCATAGAACAATATGCACATGGAAAAAGATGGCACAGGTACAAAGTGTGTTTAGGAATTTCACATACCTTATTTTGGCCATTGGCCATTCAGAGGAGGAAGAGATCACAATGTGCTTGGAGTAGCAGCTTGGAGCACAGCAGAGAGATAATAGGAAGCTGCATTTAGAATAAGGGAGTGCTAGAATATTAGGATCTGAAGGTGAAATACAAGGAGAAGGGCATTTTTAGGAGGGGGTGCAGGGAGGAACAACATGAGCAAAATCTCAATGGTGAGAAAAGCATAGAAACCAGAGTGGTTGGCTTTGTCTAGGAGGTGGAATCCATAAAGGCATAGAGGGATATCACCTTTAATGCTGCAAAGGGCATAGAAAGCCAGATTTGCAGTTTATCCATTTATAGCTACACGTACTATTGGGAAAGTAGAGTAGCAGGTTTCTGAGGGTTAAATAAGTTGTATAAAGTTGCTAACTTGTCATCGGCACACAGAACACAGTATTTCTCCTTTTTCCAGTAGGCAATGTGGGGCTACTGAAGTAATTGAGTAGGGGAGTGACCTGGACAAAGCCACATTCTGTATAACATTGTAGAACAGAAAAAGGAAAAAGAAAAAGGTGTGCCTTTTTAATTTTAATTTTTATTTTTCATAGTGTGATTTTCCTCAGTCTTTGGACCTGCGTTAAGCTATACTAAATGATAATTTCACTGAATTTATTTCTCTGAAAAAACTCAGCGTGTTACATAAGACTAACAAGTACAAGGTCTCCAAGAACAATCTTTAAAAAGAATGTGTGACCTGGTGTAGACCAGAGCACTTGCTCAGTATTTTAACACAATGGAAAAAAAATGGAGAAAGAAGTGTAAGATTTGCAGCTAAAACAGAAAATAAACATTTAGACAGGCTGAAAACAGCACGTAGTGGGATTTCTTACCCATGTTAAGAAACAGCAGTGGCAGACCAGCCAGTCGTACTTCTGACAGGCAGTGATGAGGCTGCTCTTTTGAAACAAGGATTCAGACAGTGAGGATAGAGGTAGGTCCAGATTTCTCAGAGCAATCTGACAATAGTGTCTTTTGCACCAGCCTGAGGCAGTGATATGTCTTTGTAGTTAGGGATAACTTTTGTCTAAAAACCTCCAGGAAAAACGGGATGACAGTACCCACATAGCACATCACTTTATTATTAATAATTCCCAGGTAGCAAATTATACAAACCTCACAGTTTTACCTGCATGAGAGAGCCTTCTGGATCCCTTGTCTGGTCCTAGTTTTGGCATCTCCTTTTCTTCACTATGTTTTTTACAATGCCTGGGCAAACCCCTTACTCAGAGAACCCAGGCATCCTCCCTACAAAACATTTTGCTGGTTTTATCAGGAAAGATAGCAACACTACTTGCCACCTGCTAATACAGGTTGTATGTAGCTGCATGTCCATCACTGCATCCCTGATAACATTTATTAAGCCTTCTTCTACATTTATTGTTGCCCAGGAAAAAGGATTCTATGCTCGTGGGGAAGGAAATGCATTAGATTTGGATTATAGCTTCTATTTTTAAAGATATATTGGCAAGTACATAGTAATTTCTTTCAACATAGGAAGAAGAGCATAATGAAACATTGGGAGAATCTTCTTATCTAATAGAGATAGATGAACACATTAATGAATCAAATGATAGATATGGATGTGCATATAGATATAGATATCATATGAATTAACATATGGATATAGACATAGAAGTATATATATTCAAATAAGCATATATAGATATAGAAATATATATATTTAATCATATATATACACGTATATCTTACTAGTCTTAGATTTCTCTTTAGTTGTTAATATTTTTCCCTATATATTTTCCAAAAGTTAAAATATAGAATAATTTTCTTTCTTTTTCAGGGTTTTAAGTTAACATAAGTTTTAAACAGATGAATTAAAATGTCAGCCAAAAATTCAGAGCTAAAAACTGAAAATGTTTGCTCCACTTTTCATTTTACCTCCTTAACATCCTTCAGGTATATTTAGTAGAATGAAGAGGCCAGGAAAAGTGCCTGTTGGAAGGAAGAGCCTCCGTATTCAAGCCTTCACCAAAGCTGCATGACTTTGAACAAGTTACTTTATCTCTCTAAACATCAATTCTGTCATCTATAAAATAGAGATCTATTATTTACCTTAAATGGTTTTCCGAGGATTAGGTGATATTATGTAAAGCATAATAGATAACCCCCAATGTTATTTTCCTTCTTTCCTTGCTTATGAGAAATTAAGCTTTTGGATGAGTTATTGGACATTTTATAAGCTCAAGAAATAAGACAAACAGCTTCTCTTTTCAGATTTATTACATCTATTCAGAAAAACATCCACAAGCCTCTTATCTGGAATATATGTATAACAGAACCAATCCTAAAGAACAGCTATGCTTCTGGAAGTAGCAAAAGAAGCCAGAGATGACAACATTTCCAGAGAGGGGAAGGAGGAGATGAAGACTCAGAAATGACAGCATAAGGTGTGATTGGCCAATCCACAGGTGAATCTGTTTAAATCTTAATTACCACGTCAACACACAACCAGTTATTTTTCTCCTTCAAAAATTCCCTTGTTGCTCTTTCTTTGATCTGAATTCCCACAGTTAACACAACCCATGGCATAAAAGTTCCATATCTGCCATGTAGAAGCTTTTAATATTGGCTTGGATTGTTATTTAAATCCCACATCACTATTTACTCAACTTTCTTTATATCAACCACCTCCCTGCCAGATTGCTTTTAATCTCTGTGAGGATGAACACTCATACGTATTAATTAGTAAGTCAGTAAATAGACAGAAAATCCCCGCTCCACCACTTATTAGCACATGTTCTTGTACAAGTTTCCAAACCTGTCCACAACTTAATTTATTTGGAAAAGTTGAATAACAATAGCTATCTTACAAGATTGCGAAAGAAGTAACTTTCTGATACAAATTAATCAATCAAAAAATCTTTGTCGTAATAATGGTAACTATTTTCGTGCCTATTATGGGTAAACCATGGGCTGGACATTATATATACATTATCTCCAATTCTTTAAATTCTATTATTTTTATTGATTTATAGACAAGAACACGGAGGCATAGAGGGTAAGGATAATGCGAGTTGATTCAGTTTGCAGCAGCTCAGCTGAAATCAGAGACTACGAATTTGTGGTGTACCTTATACTCACTGCTTGTCTACTATTTTATTCCTGTCTTCCTTTTTTGGTAATATTTATTATCACTTACTTTGTACCAGTCATGTTCTAAGTGCTATATCTATATTTTTTCCTTTAAAATGGTTCACATAAATCGTATGAGATAGGTACAATTATTCTCACTTTCCAGGGTATAAAAACTAAAGCATAGAAGTTAATAAGTTGTCCAAGGCCCCAAAGGCAGTAAGTGGAACAGCCAGGACCTTATAGCTCTCTGTGTCCCTGCCCATCATTGATTGATATGTATTACTGAGCACATCTATATGCCAGACTCTGATCTGGGCACAAGAGGTTCGGTTGTGGGCAAAACAGTTAAATCCTGGTTGTAGTCAAGTGGGAGAAGATAGATAAAACAAGTATATGTATGATTTGTCACATGGTGTTAAGCACTTTGGAGAAAAATTAAGACGAAGGTGATTAGAAGAGCAGTGTGCACAGGTCAGACTTGCTATTTCTATAGAGTAGACAAAGGTGGACCCATAAATCCAGTGATATCTCAGGAAAAGATCTAAAGTTGGTGAAAGAGTGAGCCCTCTTGGTATTAGGGAAAAAGCATTCCAGACATAGGGAACAGCAATGCAAAGATCCTGAGGAAGAACCACAGGGGAACTATGTGGCTGAAATAGAGTAGGGAGAGGGAGAGAATGGGTGGAGGTAGGTCAGAGAGTAGATTATAAAGGTTCTCTAGGCAATGGCAAAAATCTCTAATGACTCTAAGGACTTCTGAGCACAGGAATAATGTGATCACTCAGGCTGCGGAACAATGAATGGAATATAAAGGAGAAGCAAAGAGGCAAAAGAGAGCCAGAATGATCAGTTAGGATTTTTTCAGTTTAGAGAAGATGATGACTTGTATTAGAGGGGGAATTGTAAAAACAAAACAGCAACAACAAAAAAACAGTCATATAGCCAAACACAGGGGCTCACACCTTTAATCCCAGCACTTTGGGAGGCTGAGGCAGGAGGATGGCTTGAGCCCAGGAGTTTGAGATCAGCCTGGACAACATGAAACCTAACCTCTACAACAAAAAATAAATAAATAGTACAAATTTAAAACATAATTTTCAAAGCAATCATATATTTATAGACGTAAAATAGTATATCTTGAAGTTCACAGGATCTGCCAATAGACTGATTTGCAACTGTGAGAGAAAATACAAATCAAGGCCCGAACAACAGAAGGAATGGAATTGCCATTTAGTGAGATAAAGAAGACTGCAGGAAGAAAAAACTTAGAGGAAAATCATGAGGAGTTTATTTGGACCATGTAAAACAACAGTGTGCAGGTGTTCACTAAAGAGTTAGTACGTGAGATCTGGGAAAAGAGAGGTTTGCACCAGTCAAAATACTTCATATGCAGCAAAAACAAGGGACTCCCAAACCTCAGTGGCTTATGGCAAACACATTTTTAAATACTCACTCATATTACATAGTCACCCTGGGGCTGCTAAGGCTGTACTCCAAGTTGCTTTGACTATGAGTCCCAGAATGACAGAGCAGATGTGTTTAACACTTTGCCAGACTCATAGCACAAGGAAAAAACAACATGGGTCTCACACTGGTCATGAAGCTTCTCCTGCAGATGGACAAAATAATCTCCATTACCATTTCATTGTCCACAGTAAGTCGCATGGTCAAGTCTGAATTTTGTTTTTTAGAGTTGGGGGATATAATTATCATCTAGGAAAGAGGGAAACCATAATTTCAATCTATTACAAAGATAAAGTATATAAATTTGGGCATCACCAGCACAAAGACACTAGTTAAAGCCCTGTCTGGGTAAATCACCAGGAAAGTAATCACAGGAAAGAGTAGAAGTCCAATGCCCAGGCACTCCAGATTTTACAGCTCTGGCTAAATTAGGAGAAGAGTCTATAACGAAATGGTCAGTAGTGTAGAGGAAAACAGAGAATGGTGCCCTGAATATCAGGTAAAATAAATCACTGGAGAAAGAAAAAGTGATGAAGGGCTTGCTGATCAAATACCTTGAGGACTGGAAATTGACTATTGTCATAAGCAATTTGCAGGTTATTTGTTACCTTGACAATACTGGTTTCTGTAGGGGGATGGAGATGAAATCTGATTCAAATAGTTTCACAAATAAACGTGAGGAGAGGAAAAGGAGTATAGACACTCTCTCAAGGAATTTTGCTTTATGTAACAAATTACAGTGTCATCAGTAGAAACCATCCCTCTCCCTGTGGGGGAAAAAGAGAAACAATTAGAACAGCAGCCTCTATTGATGGAGGCTTCTGGTTCTTAAGAAAAGGACAGCTCTCAAAGAAAAAACAGCAGCCATTCATACTGTAAATTCTTGGAAGACAGTGGAAACAACTAGAATAATACTTGGGAAATAATACTTTTCTTTAAAAATGAAGAATGTTATCTATCTGTAAATTTCAATTCATTCATATTGACACCAGATAGTCTTAGAATAATTCATTCCTTTACCTTCCTGAAAAACTGTCTGCCTTTTCCTCTGAGACTTCTATGATACTTCATTTTTTCTTCTAAAATGATGTGTGTTGTCATTGTTTATTTTACTGTAGATGGACATTAAACTACAAGGAGATTGAGGTATTGACTGTCTTGGCCATTGTGATACACCTAATATCAGATGGTTAAGGTACAATTTTCACCTATAATCCTAACCAAATGAACAAATTAAATCAATTCATCTTCCAAACGCTTTGTATACTTCTTGCCTATATTTTTCTCTTTAGAGAATCTATGACTATATTATGGTCTTTCTTCACAACTGGACAAGCTCACATCTCACAGCAGGGAGTCAGGTTTTGTGCCATCAGTACTTAGATATATTTTGTGCAGTTACTAAATATTTAAGTACTTAAGAGATTATTGGTCATCATTTAATTATCAGGAAGCTTCTCTCATTTTTGTTGTCATGTTTTGTTTTGTTTTGTCTTTTAATTTTTCTAAATGGGTAAGGAGAACCAATCCTAAGTAACTAATAATAATAGTAACAATGAGAAAAAGTACTCGTTGCATAATCTGAAAAAAACGTTTTTTCTGCACATATGAAATAAGCACCATTGTCAAGATAATTGTTTCTTAACCGTCTGACATTCAGAAACAATTACAAAATCTATGCATTGAAGTACAAATTCATAGTTAAGGTGTAATTTGTTATCTTTACTCCCAAATATGCAAATGTTTACCAGATATTAAAAACTAAGCAGCTATATGTGGTTATTAATCGGAAATGACTCTGGAAATTATAGTGGTAAAGTGATCTAAATAACTAGACCTTGATAGTTTAGAAACAATTAATTTGATAATTATAATCACTTAGTTGGATGAATGATGTAGCACTTCAATCAGCTATCAGCAAGCAAAGATTTTGAAGGCTGAAAGAATGAGTTAGTTGGATTTTTATTAATTCAGTCATTATAAGCTATTACCAGGATGTGCTTAAAGCAAATTGTTGTTGTTGTTGTTGTTGTCAACATATGGTTATTTCATATAATTTATTTATATAATCTATTTTATAAAATGCGACATCTAAATATTCAACATCTGTCAGGCCATGTATTACAGGATTTGTCAACTTTTTTTCTAGATACAGAATATAAAATTTGGTTTTAGTATATACACTGCTCAGCTTTTCACAAGTCAACATTTTATCTCTCTTGAGATTTAAGGTTTTTTTGCCAAGAACTATGGACTGTTGCATCCTTGAAGTACCATAATGAGACTAAATGGCTTCTCTTTATTATTATTATTATTATACTTTAAGTTCTAGGGTACATGTGCACAATGTGCAGGTTTGTTACATATGTATACATGTGCCATGTTGGTGTGCTGCAGCCATTAACTCGTTATTTAGCATTAGGTAAATGGCTTCTCTTTAGCGTTCTCCTATAAGTCATCTGAATGAGAATGGATCAATGTTGAGACAGTCATACTTTCCCTTTGAATGCTTAGGCTTAATTCTCTAAAAACTTGTATCCGTTTAAAGCAAGGTTAGAATCAAGCCCCTATAACACCAAGATGAGGTTAAAATAACTACTGTAAGTATTTAAATGTTTCCTTCCAGAAACAGAGGGCAAGAGCCCCCCTTCATGCCCTTCAGAGAGACTGATTAACAAAGATAAATCATTGGCTTTGCTAATATTGGATTTCAATTTATTAAATAAACAGTATCACAGTCAGAGGCTTTCACAAGAAAATGTACAGGGCAATAGGAAAAAGTGAGTCAGTTGATCTGACCCATGCAAGTTTATGAAATATGTGACTATATGAAATAAATAAAAATGAAAAAGTAAAATATAAAACATGTGTAGGCTTAGTGATGGGGGGGTTACTAATACCAATTATTAGATAAATTTTTCCAAATAATTGTTTTTCTGAAGTTGAACATATCTATGCAATTGTTTTCTCTCAATTTTCATAGAACAAATTGATATTGTATGATCTTAATTTTTTTCAAGGAACAAAAAATTGAAGTTGAAGAAAATATTTTCTTCTTACAAAGGATATTGCTTTACCATTGAAGTAGAGAGATGCCTGACTTCTAGATATTTTATGCTTGACCAAGTCCTTTAAATGAAATGAAAAGATTAAAAAACAGCAATATTATAAATCAGCCTTTTATTGAAATCAAACCCATGGTCAAACAAATGTTCAATAAAATCAAAATATACCTAGAGCCCAGAGATGTAGGTGAGGAGCAAATTTCAATCTATGATGCACTTGTTCTTGTACTCAAATTTTAATAATTCCCTTTATACATTAGCTTCAAAAGCTAGGGAATAAATTGTATACCCATTTCAAAATTGGGACTAAATTGGGAAGTCAGTAAGGCAGACTAAATGTGAAATTAACCTCTTCAAAAATAAGTTGATGACTAACCCCAAGGGGAATAATGCCCACTTTTTATTCAATATATCCTAAATGGGACTGGAGAGAGAAAGTTAAGGAGAATTACAGATGTCAAGAGACCTTGAATTGGGTAGTAAACATGATGGAAAATGTGATCAAATTTTAGTCCAGCTTAGTGTGTCAGAATTTGGACTAGATTTTCTATAGGATCTCTATGCATGAGCAAATGAATGATAGAATCAATGGTTTATGCCGGTGTATAGACCTAAACTTTCCTTATCAACAACACGTCTGCAAGACCGATGTGTAACAAAGTCTATGGTTCAGACTGTAGACTGCAGAATAATTTTTTTTCAAAATCTGTTTCTTTACATTAACTATTTGGGTTTATGTCTTAACATCTCTGAGCTTCACTTCCTTAATAATAATACCTACCTTACAATATTGTGAGGATTGAGAAAAATGTATGGAAATCACCTCACATAATGTTTGGCATATATTAAATCCACAGTCCAAATGCCTATTATTCTTATCACAAGGAGAGAAGGAGGGGCTATACTAAAAACAATTTCAGAGCAAAGGATTGAAGTAGCTTGCCGGTCACCGAGGTGGTGAGGAGTGTTCAGCAAACACCATGTTGCTGCACAGACTGGAGACCTTGTGACACACATTATCCATTTTGGTCTTGCAATCCATCAACCTTACAGTTTACAGTATACTGCAGAGATTACAGTATCCTCAGCAGAAAAATCATAACTACTAGCGAATGGAGTAATGAAATCAGTTCTACTCTACAATGAAAGGCATGAGTATCTCATCCAATTATAAACCTTACTTGTACACATAGATAAGATGCAGACATGGATAGTAACCATTCTGAGCCCAGGACTGTACCATATGTAAACAAAAATAATATAGTACCAGAATTCTAAATACTGCAGAACATAAAAGAGACATATAAAAGTACAGAAGGTACTGACTTACTATAGCTTGACTTATGAGCTTTTCAATTTAAAAGTGGCTTTATTAATGTCTTACAGTGTTTTTGACTTATGTTGGGTTCATTGGGATGTAACTCCTTAGTAAGTCAAGGAGAATCTGTTCAAGATTCTTAAAAGTAAATTGAAAATGTGCTCTAAACAATGTGGAATATTTAAAATGTTATTTTAGACTTATAACCTTACCATGTCAGATTTTAAAAAGAAATTCAAAATGTATACTGATTTAAAATTAGTTATGAGACTATAAAGATAGGTATATAAAGAAATTGTTTCTAAGATTGGAAATTTCTAATATTTATTTGCAAACCCACATTTCTATATTATTAAATTTGAGGTAATAGATACTTACACTGCTGGTGTTACTGTAATCATAGTGTTCTTCAAGGAAGCATTAAAAACTCAGTCTAATACTTTATAGTGCATATTACTTTGTAAGAGTTCAAATATCCTCATTAATGCAAATTCAGAAGTTCTGGTTGGTGTCTATTTTATACTAATTTTTCTTTTTACAACTAAATGAGTTCAAAAGTAACAAGGAACACCAAGTAAATGCAGTTTTCCTACTGAAATGCCTTGGCTCTTATATGGTCCTTTGTGCTAAAAGCTTAGAAAAGGTAGTATTTTAGCTTTTTATGTTTTAAGCATTCATTGCTACTTCCCATGCACTGTAACACTCTTAACTAGGTTCTGTAATTTATTTTTAAAGAATTTATTTTGAGAATAGATCTGTAAGTTACATACCATGGGGACCAATGTTGCCTTCTGCCAATTTGTTAGAAGACTAAATTCTGGGTAATTTCATTTTGTGATGGTAAATTATAATACAATAGAGGACAGTAAAACTAATTTTTAAAAAACTTCATGTTTTCTACTGGTTCATGTTTCAATTTTAACAAGGAAAAAAAGCATGAATACCACACCCACTGATGATATGAAAAGTCCTTTAGTTAAGGACTTTTATAGCATAGAGTTAAACAACAATGACAGATTTGAACCATGTAATAAACACTGCTTAGGGCTAAAAATGCAATCGTGTGGAAACTAGAAGTTAGAGATGCTAGGAGCAAGAAGATAATATCTTAAGGTCAATTGTATCATCTAATCAAAGTTTGTATTACAATAAAATAATTCTGTTCTTATTTTTAAATCAAATATAAAAAGCAACACTGGCCCCTATTTCACGCTATAAGAAATTGCATTTTATGTGTAAATTTGAAATTATCAACATAAAATCTGTTTTCCTAACTTAGTTGAATGTATGTTTCTAAACGCTTTACTGTACCTTTGTGTCAGATTCAAAATAAAATTGAGAATTGATTTTCCCCAAATCTTTTGTTGAACAAGCAGGTGGGGTTGTGGTAAAGGAGGTAAGAAAATAAACACAAATTATCCAAAAGCAGGTGCCAAGCCACAAACTCCAGCAAAAATAATTGATAGAGTTTTACTTAGAGAAAATGATGTATTAAAAGTTGTTTACAAATCATTTTATATTTTCAAGTAAATTTCACATATTTTCCAGAGTCTTCTATTTTAAGTGCATGTTCTTTCTACTCTAAACAGAGAGCCAAATCATGAGTGAACTCCCATTCACAATTGCTTCAAAGAGAATAAAATACCTAGGAATCCAACATACAAGGGACGTGAAGGACCTCTTCAAGGAGAACTACAAACCACTGCTCAATGAAATAAAAGAAGATACAAACAAATGGAAGAACATTCCATGCTCATGGGTAGGAAGAATCAATATCATGAAAATGGCCATACTGCCAAAGGTAATTTATAGATTCAATGCCATCCCCATCAAGCTACCAATTACTTTCTTCACAGAATTGGAAAAAACTACTTTCAAGTTCATATGGAACCAAAAATAGCCCACATTGCCAAGTCAATCCTAAGCCAAAAGCACAAAGCTGGAGGCATCACGCTACCTGACTTCAAACTATACTACAAGGCTACAGTAACCAAAGCAGGATGGTACTGGTACCAAAACAGAGATATACACCAATGGAACAGAACAGAGCCCTCAGAAATAATGCCGCATATCTACAACCATCTGATCTTTGACAAACCTGACAAAAACAAGAAATACGGAAAGAATTCCCTATTTAATAAATGGTGCTGGGAAAACTGGCTAGCCATATGTAGAAAGCTGAAACTGGATCCCTTCCTTACACCTTATACAAAAATCAATTCAAGATGGATTAAAGACTTAAAAGTTAGACCTAAAACCATAAAAACCCTAGAAGAAAACCTAGGCAATACCATTCAGCACATAGGCATGGGCAAGGACTGCATGTCTAAAACACCAAAAGCAATGGCAACAAAAGCCAAAATTGACAAATGGGATCTAATTAAACTCAAGAGCTTCTGCACAGCAAAAGAAACTACCATCAGAGTGAACAGGCAACTTACAGAATGGGAGAAAATCTTCACAACCTACTCATCTGACAAAGGGCTAATATCCAGAATCTACAATGAACTCAAACAAATTTACAGGAAAAAAACAAACAACCCCATCAAAAAGTGGGCAAAGGATATGAACAGACACTTCTCAAAAGAAGACATTTATGCAGCCAAAAGACACATGAAAAAATGCTCATCATCACTGGCCATCAGAGAAATGCAAATGAAAACCACAATGAGATACCATCTCACACCAGTTAGAATGGCGATCATTAAAAAGTCAGGAAACAACAGGTGCTGGAGAGGATGTGGAGAAATAGAAACACTTTTCCACTGTTGGTGGGACTGTAAACTAGTTCAACCGTTGTGGAAGTCAGTGTGGCGATTCCTCAGGGATCTAGAACTAGAAATACCATTTGACCCAGCCATCCCATTACTGGGTATATACCCAAATGACTATAAATCATGCTGCTATAAAGACACATGCACACATATGTTTATTGCGGCACTATTCACAATAGCAAAGACTTGGAACTAACCAAATGTCCAACAATGATAGACTGGATTAAGAAAATGTGGCACATATACACCATGGAATACTATGCAGCCATAAAAAATGATGAGTTCATATCTTTGTAGGGACATGGATGAAGCTGGAAACCATCATTCTCAGCAAACTGTTGCAAGGAGGCTCTAGAGATTGGGACAAGAAAAACAAAAACGTTTTTAGGAAGTTCTCATCTTCCAATGTTCCACATGCTTTAGTCATCTCATCCATGCTTAGAAATTCAAAAGGAATTTACGTTGATTCTATGGTTCACTATGGGTATTATGTACATTTTAACAATATTAAATTATTCTAACCTATTGTATCAGATGCCCCAGAGAGAACATAAGATGAACTTATACAAAATAAGTAAGGTCCAGAAATCTGTTGTACAACATAGTGCTTACAGTTAGTGATAAGGTATTGTGTAGTTAAACATTTAAGAGGGTGGATTTTATGTTGTGTTCTTACCATAAAAGAAGAACAAAAGAACACAGGAAAACTTTTGGAGGTGCTAGATATGTTTACCAGCTGAATTGTAGAGATGGTGACATGACTATATACATATATTTTGAACACATATATGTATATACAATTGTATACCTTATTATGTGCAATTTTATATACTAAGTATACATCAGTAAAACTGGAAAAAAAACCTTTAGCTTTTGGAGGAAAAAAGAAAGAAAATTAAAAAGAATGAGGACTTCTCAATAGCTTGAACTGAGCTCCCACAATTCTCATTTTCCATCTTCTCTAGTTTTCCTAAGTTGAAATTGTCCTATTCTTCTTGCTGCTTCTCTGAGTATTATCTTTATTCCTAACTCCTAAATTACTCTAATTAGAAAAATAAATTATAACTATGTTGTCTAGAAATCCTAAATAGCAATGTGCCATCATTTTTGCAATGTAAATGGTGTGGGTTTTTTGGTTATCATTTATGAAATCCTTTGCCAACCCCTATAATATAAATATTTCTCTGGATTTTCCTTTTGCATCTTTACAGGTATGTTTTGACATATTTAGTTTTTTAATACATAACTTACCATCTAAATCTTGGCACCTTTCATAGCACAAGGGAGTGCTATAATAATTACTTAGGGTAACCGCTGTAAATGGGATTGACCTGAGTAAAGTGAAGAGTGGGCACTCCATTTTTATTTCACCTGGATTTGATAATTGCCTGTGGTATAAAAAAGGAATTAAAATCACCTATTCCACATGGATAGCCAATTCTTCCAACATTCGTGGTGGCGGGCGCCTGTTAGTCCCAGCTACTCGGGAGGCTGAGGCAGGAGAATGGCATGAACCCAGGAGGCGGAGCTTGCAGTGAGCCGAGATGGCGCCACTACACGCCAGCCTGGGCGACAGAGCAACACTCTGTCTCAAAAAAAAAAAAAAAAAAAAAAAAAAAGTCTTTTCTCTTTCCAATAATCTCAGTGATACTACCATTATATATCTATCAAGTTTTATGTATGTATGGGCTCTCTTCAATGCTTTATTTCTATTTGTCGATCCATATTCTTAATTACCGTACCTTTAAACATAATCTTTATTTGATAGAAGATTCTCTCAACTTCTTTTTTTCAAAAATTTCTTAACTAATCTTAATCCTTTTCTCTTCTATGTAAAGTTTAGACCAGCTGGTCAAATCACACAAACACAATCACACACATACACACACACACATGCATGTGTGAACATATCTTTAATGGGATTTGGGATTTGCTTGGAATTGCCTGAATGTGTAACAAATACAAGAAGAGTCAGTATTCAGGATATAAGATATTTCTTCCTTCCTGTAGGAAATAGCTAAAAAAAGAGATATAAAGTATTTCTATCCAGGAATCTGATGTATCTCTATTTATTTAGATTTTATTAGATGATTTTCAATAATTTTTATGAATATCTCCATAATGATCATGCACATCTTTTGCTACATTTAGATCTAGTTACTCAGGTTATTTTATTTTTAATCATTCATTTTTATAGATTATATATCATATAAATTAATTTCTAAATTTTGGTTTCTAATATTTAGGGGAAAAATTGAATTCAACATATTCATTTGTCATTTTCTGAATTCATAAAGCATTTGTTTACCTTATGGAGTTGTGAGTGTTCTTTATATATTCTGTGTATAAGTCTTTTCTCAGATTTATGTTTCACAAATATCTTCTTCCAGTC
Organism: Pan paniscus; assembly: GCF_029289425.2. Taxonomy (NCBI): domain Eukaryota; kingdom Metazoa; phylum Chordata; class Mammalia; order Primates; family Hominidae; genus Pan; species Pan paniscus. The sequence goes on from NC_073258.2 coordinate 106,155,041, forward strand.
TGTGGCTTATCTTTTTATTTCCTTAACAGTATCTTTCAGAGTATAAGTTTTTACTTTTATTAAATACATATTTTTTATTTATTTAAGAATATTTTTTCTTGTATGTATAATGCTTTTTGTGTTTGAAAAATATTCACCTATCCCAAAGTCACAAGCAATTTTTTCTTATGTTAGGTCTATGATTCACTCAGATTTCATTTTGACTAAAATAATATCATTGAATACATGGCATTCAGACACCACTTCTTCCATTTTTTAACTATTTGATTTTCGGAGAGTTACTCAAAACTTTCTAAACACAAGTTTCATCATTTGTAACATGAAGATAACATAGCACAATCTCCTAAGACTGTTATAACGATAAAATGAGATAATGCTGTGACATTGTTAGCCCATCACCAAAAACTCAGTAAGTGCTCATTAACCAGTTGCTGCATGCTTAACTTGTTCATGAGTTTGTAGAACATAATAAATATTCCAAACATACTAAACATTAAAGCTAAATGTATGCTAATATCTCTTGCATGAAACTTAACTCATGTAGTTAATTACTTCCAAAATGTATATATCCTGTAATTTAATATTAATTCCTACAAAAAGTCTTTTTGAAAGAAGCATCTCTGCACTGACAATTTTAAATGGCATATTCTATAAAAATTCATTTTTAGGTCAATATATTTATTTAACTATGACTTTGCTAGAGTTAGTGATATCATATCAGGTTAATGGGAAAAATAATAAGTACTATGGGGTAAGCAAGTCTGAGGAGAAATGCACTTTAGACACATTGAACTGTATTATGCTTATGTCATGAAAGCTGCTAAAAATACAGTATATACATCCAAGGTAATAGGAAGGCCTCTAAGACGTGGGCTTTAGGAACTGCTAAGCAGTTAAAAATAAATCATAACAGTGTTGTACTTTTTTTTTTAGACAAGGTCTCTTTTGCCCAGGCTGGAGTGCAGTGACTGGCATGCTCATAGCTCACTACAACCACAAACTCTAGGCTCAAGCAATCCTCTCACCCCCACAGTAGCTGGGACTACAGACACACACTATCATGCCCTGCTAAATGTTTTGTTTGGTTTTGGTTTGGGGGTTTTTGTTTGTTTCTTTGGTTTTTAGTAGGGTCCAGGCCTTGGTATGTTGCCGAGGCTGACCTGGAAGTTCTAGGCTCAAGTAATTCTCCCACCTCTGCCCCAGAAAGTGCTGGGGTAAAAGAGTCATTCTACCAGACTGATGGTGTTGTACTTACATTCTCCCTCTTATGTTCATGTCACAGACACTTGCGCTATTGGTAGTCCATCAGGGGAGATAGCAAAGGAATTGAAACATTTGAATCACACAGTGCTTAATATTTAAATAAATATTTTACTCCATTCCCTAAATATTTATTATAAAGAGCAAACGCTCCAAAACAACCTAAATTGCCTATTATTTATCACGAATTCTGCTATTAGCCTAGAAGATGATCTACAGATGCATGAATTGGTTCTATTGGTAGGAAATAGGGCTTTTCCACTACAATTTCCTGTAGCCCCAAGCAGAAAGCACCAATTTGTGATTTTTCTAATACTCTCTGAATACTACTTACTAAAGATGCATGTTGGTTGAGGTAAATTCTGAGCACTAAGCTTTCTGAAATCCTAAATTTCAGAAGTTTAAGATGATGAAGATTGCTGATGAAACTACATGAGGTAGAAACTATATTCATCATTCTAAACTTTTGAAATCCTCATCATCCTAAACTTCTGAAATTACCCCTGTGGGCCAGGCTGGCTTTTATTAAGGAGGTAGAGTCTAAAGTCACAGACAACATAGTTACAAAAAGCTGATTCTGACTATCCCTTTTAAATTCTTTCCAGAGTCCACACTATTCCCTCACACAGATAAAGATCCTGCTCTATCCGTTCCCTCTACTTTTCATGTAATTTACTTCACTCTGAAAATGCACAATTCTCATTATGGCTAAGATTCAGAAGCAGGTGTGGGTGGGGAAATAAGTGTATAAATTTAAGGCATATGACGCATATTATGTTTGTCTCAAATCCCTGCTTTGACATGAGAATTTTGGCAAGTTGTTTAAATTCTGAGTCTCTGTATCCTTATATGCAGAATCAGAATAGTTCTTACCTCATCAAATTATTCCAAAGATTAAATTAGATCAAGTATATAAGGTGGCCTACACACCACTGGCAACATAAAGCAATTTGCCTGACACACTTAAAAACAAACTGTGCATCTTCTATAACTCAGCTACATCTAACTTCCTCGTGCTCACCTTCTGCTGCTTCTGACTAACAAAATATCCTGTGTATCTTTAAGATGACGTTCATGGTTGTGTGTTTATGGATTGTACACTGACTTTCCATTTGGCTTCTTAATATAAATGCCTGATAAAATTTCTTTAAATACAATTACCTAATTGATTAAAAAGAATTCTGAAACTTATCTTGGTGCAGCAGGAGGTGCTGGGATGTATTCATTTTTAAATTAAACTTTGAGAAGGTGTTTATCATTTCCAGAGACAAGCGGATAAAGGAGAATATTCAACTTTTGTTGACAACTCATCTTTTTGAAATGTTGACACAATTACTTGAAACCAACCCCCAATTCCCCCCATAAAGATGTATACATTGCTGTACTTACGTACACTAAGAGCTAACCCCGAGCAATTTAAAGAAGTTTCCGAGAAATCTGAGTAAACTACAGATTGAAGTGACACAAAGCCTCCTGTCCTTCCAAATCCCTATATTAGTGAAAACAAGCATCCAAAGCTAGCAACAAAGATGCCAATTAAAAGAGGTATCTGTTACTAGAACAAAGAGTGATTTTCATTTTGTCCATAGTATGTGTAAGGAAAATATATTTTGCCTCTCTTCCTAAATACCACTGTTCAAAGAGAAAGACCTTCTTCTAACAAAAACTGCTTTTAATGTAAAATGTTACATGTGCCTAGAGCAAATTAACACACATTTCCTGGAGTGTAATGAGGTACATCACCAGCCGCAATATAAACAGATAAGTAAATTATTTTGAGGACGATGAGGCAATTGAAAAGCTTTGAGTGAGGTTAATATGTTTCACATTTTCCCTGATTCCCCCACTAAATCTTAAAAGTTGGGGCAGCAGACTACTTAAAAAAGAATTGTAAGAAAAGATCCCCACCCATTTTTTTTAATAGCATTTATGTATGAAGCACATTCAACTTTCAGCTCCCTCCAGAAAAAATTATTTATCTCCACATCCTTAATCACTTCCTGTTTCTAGCCACAGAGGTTGAGAAAACCTATCCTATTTGAGGCCAACTCCTTCATTAATGCCTTTGATTTCATCTGCCTTCTTCTAGAATCTTTTTCCAATAAAAATCCTCTTCTCTCTTTCGTCTTTAATATCTTCCTCTGTATCGACTCCTTTCTCCCAGACTATATATATGCTCAGTTCTGTCCCATTCTTAAAAGGAATTCATGTTGTTAAAGCTCCAGTTCTCTCCTTTTTTTCTTCCCATCTAGTCAAACTTCTTTAAAGAAAGGACTGTAATTAGCGTCTCTGGTTTCTCATTTCTCTTTTATATTTCAGTGCAAAACAGACAGGTTCTAAACCCCAGCTGCCTTGCTGAACTTGTTTCCATGAGGGCGACCAGTGGTCTCAGTGTAGCCAAACCCAATGTGTTGGTACCAGGAAACTTCATCTTGTGTTCTCTCTGGGGCATCTGATATTATGACTCTTCCTCTTCATCACATTGACATTTGAGCTTCTCAGACATTTCACAATGTAAATTTATTTGCAGCCATCTCAAAATCAACACTTTCAAATCTGAACCTATCACCTTTCCTCAAACCTGTCCTATCTCCTGTATTTCACAACACCATAAAAGATACCACCATCCCATCCTGCAAACATCAAAGTTAGAAACCTCACAGCAGTCCTGGGCTTCTTTTCATGATACTCTTCATCTGAGTACCAAATGATCACATGATGTATTTGGTATTCATTGTATTCTGTAAAATTTTCTGAATTTTTCCCCGTTTCTGTTTTACTATTCTCAGGCCTTAATCATATTTTATTTCTAATTGTGTTCTCTCAAAACAACCTTAACCACAGTCTGCACTCTGCCGCTAGATTGATCCATATGAACTGCCACACGCCAAAATCTTCAGTGGGTCAGGAGGAGGTTCATATTCCTTGGAAATATACCACATAAAAATACAGCATTACAGCTGACTTACAAACGTTATCTAATTTCCGTTTTCAATTTTTCTTCAAACGCCATGAGTCGTTGAAAAAGTATCTTTTAGTAACTTCTAGATATTTTGTAACTTTTTAGTTGCTTATAACTGGATTTAACTTAATTGTATTTAATGTGTAATTATTTGCATGCATATATATGCAATTATATGCACACATATAGGCATATATGTTATATATCCTTATCCTTATATCTAACTGTGGATTTTAACTTAATTGCACTTTATTCGGAGAATGAAGTTTGCATTATTCAAATTTTTGAAATATTTTAGGGTAATTTTTACATCAGAATGTGAACAATTTTGATCTAGATTAGTGTGCCATGGCTATTTTCCAATGGCTGGGTTTAATATTATATTATTATATTTATGTTCATAGCATATGAACATTTTTCCTTGTTTTATATGTATGGAGGCTATGTAATTATAATTAGTAGAATACAGTTCAGAATTTTTATACATATATTTGCTCAGTTTAGCTTTTTATCATTTTATTTATGGTAGTGCTTTTTGCCTTATTGTCCATCTTTCTGATATTAATCCATTCATATAATCTTTCTTTAAGCTGCATTTTACCTAATATATTTTTCCTACCCTTTGACTTTCAATCCTTCTTTTTCTTTATATATTCATATATATATGAAAATACCATATGACTACATTTTCTCAATATGTAAGAGGTGAAAATCTGTCTTTTTTTAGAGACTGTATGTACATTAAGTGTGAGTTTATGCCTTTCTTCTTATTTTGTGCTTTCCACTTTTCCCCTTTTTCCAATTTGATTCTCTTTCTTTTCTTACTTTCTTGTGTTCTTTGGCAAGTATTGCATTTGTAATTTTATTTTCTCATTCTTTTTCCCTCTACTTGTTGATAAATGACATGCTTTATGTATCGAGGCATATTTACATACATTGAATAGCACAGATTTTAAGTGTATAATTTGATTATTTTGAAAATATACCTGCATAATCTATAATCCATCAATAAATAGAACATTTCCAGAAAGATCTCTTGTGCCCTTTTCAGTCAGTGCCAATCACCATTTAAAGAAACATCTCTCATCTGATTGCTATCAGAACAAGTTAGTTTTATCTGTAAAAGAGCTTTATATAGGTCAAGTCTACAGTATATTCTCTTTTATATTGGTCTTCTTTCACTCAACATAATGTTTTCAAAATTCACTCATGTTGTGTATATCAGTTATTTGTTACTTAAATTCATGGGTAGTATTCCATTGTAGGAATGTACTTTAGTGCTTGATTTTTGTTTTTGTTTTATTAAAAGACATTTTCCTATTCATGGCCATCAGGATTATTTCCAGTTTGGGGCTATTATGAACAAAACTGCTATAAACAGGTTAAATGCTCTTTCTTTCAAATCCAAGATTTTTATTTCTTTTAGATAAACATCTAGTAATAAAGTTATTGGGTCATAGGGTAGATGTATATTTAACCGTTTAAGAAAATGTCAATAATCCTCCAACGTGGCTGAATTCCTATTTAAAATGCATTCTTAACTTAAATTCAAAGGACAGTCAATATATTTTACTGTCCTCTCCAACGAAACAAGAGTCATAAAATGCATTAACTATGATCACTCTTCTATCAATGTATAAGCTTTTCTAGTTCAGCATTTTGTTTTTATTCTTTTCCTCCTTACAAATGTAGGAATTATTATTGTTTTACACAATGTTGTTTCAAAGTTACCCACGTATTTGCCAGTATCTTTGTCCAACCTTCATTCTGGTATTGACCACAAATCTCTCTGAGACTAATTCCTACCTTAGAATGTCATTCTGTATCTGCTTGTTCCCTAATTCTTAAAAGATAACGTTTCTGGATATTGAACTCTCTTTTTCCAACTTTATTTAGGTATACTTGACAAACAGATATTGCATATATTTAAAATGTACAACATAATGTTTTCATATGTGTATACATTGTGAAATGATTGCCACAACCAAGCTAATTAACATATCCATCACTCACACAATTACCTCTGTGTGTGTGTGTGTGTAATGAGTACATTTAGGATCTATTCTGCTAGCAAATTTTAAGTACACAGCACAGTATTCTTAACTATAATTATTTTCTCTCAGAATTTCTAAGATATTTCACTCTTCCAATTACTACTGGTATTATTAAGGAGCAATTATGAAACTAATTGTGATGAGATTGGAGGTGATTTCTGTTTTCTCTCTGGATACTTTTAAGATAACTATCTCAGCAGGGCACAGTGGCTCACGCCTGTAATCCCAGCACTTTGGGAGGCCGAGGCGGGCGGATCATGAGGTCAAGAGATCGAGACCATCCTAGCCAACATGGTGAAATCCCGTCTCTACTAAAAACACAAAAATTACCTGGGCTTGGTGGCGCACGCCTGTAGTCCCAGCTACTCGGGGGGCTGAGGCAGGAGAATTGCTCGAACCCAGGAAGTGGAGGTTGCAGTGAGCCGAGATTGGGCCACTGCACTCCAGCCTGGTGACGGAGCAAGACTATGTCTCTAAATAAATAAATAAATAAATAAAATAACAATCTCTTTTTTACTTTGTGCAATACAGTATCAATGTTGATGTCTAAGCTGGATTCTCTTTTATTAATCATTGAGATTTAGGGAGCGTCCTAGGTTTCTGATTGCTGTTTCACCTCAAATATTCTATCTCCCCATTCTCACTCTTAAATCATTCTGAAACTCTGAAAAGACATGTGTTGCAACTTTTAACTCTCTCTTCTCTGATTTTTAAATACTCTTTTATATTTTCACATCTTTGCAACCTAAATAATTTTTTAATGTATTTTCCTGTCTTCAAGCTCTCTATTAAACTCTGCTGCTTATTCTATGCATCGTCTTAATGTTCTATTAAATTTATTTTATATATATATATACACTTAAAATATTCTAGATATACAGATTTATATGTCATTGCACTAGGCCTGCACTCAGAGTGAGGCAGAAACCCCTTACTGAAAAGGACTGGAAACAATGGCTTTAGTATGCACTTCTGGCAGTATTTTCTTCCATCCTGTTTATAAGCCCTGCAGGATTCTTGCTTTCATGTCAGATCAGCAATGCATTATAAGGATGTTTTAAATACCTTATCAAACATTGTAGTTGTTTCATTTGGATGAACAATATCTAGTCTGCCATATTGCCATAAATGAAATCGTAGTTTTCTTCACAAGTTAGCTCTCTCATATATCAAAGGTCAGTGAAGTCATCATGCTTCCTTCCAGAAATCTTTCCTCTCTGTACAGATTGAGAACAGTTACTGGACTCCACAGTAAAGTCTGCCATTTTATACTTAAATTAATTCCTTTTGGGGCCTTGAGCACCATTAGGTTGTTGGTCCCCTTGAAAAGGAACCATGACATAGATATGGTCATCAATGGCATCACAGATTATGTTAGGGGATCATTAATCTTTCAAACTTAACAGCTTTTAAAATCCCCTCATTCACAGATCTGCAAAGTCTTGACTCTTTCTCCCCTTCAAGACAACCTTTGTACAGCTGTTTCAGTCCCAGATTCTAGTGCCTTTAGTTTTTAACCTGAAATATTTCTATGTGGTTATCTTAACTTGAAATTGTACTAGTCTATTTAGAAACATAAAAGCCCATTGATGTCTCACATCTGGACAAGGCTTTATATTTATCTAGGTGTAACATATGGTCTTGAGCCAATTCTTATTTTTAGTCAAGGTCCTTATTGCCACTCATTACTCCTTATTTTTTTAGTCTCTAATAGACCCAAACTTAATTCAGAGATGGCATTAATACTATTCCTTATTGCACTAATGCATTAGGTACTCATGTTTCCTGAAATATTTGCCAGTTTTTATTATAGGATGGGTGTGAGGATTAGAATGAATAAAATGATAAAAACACAAATGAGAATTTCTGACATATAATGAATGTTCAACACAAAATAGGACTACTATAATAATTGCTACTATTAAGGACATATTAAACAAATAAATTATGATTAATATAACTTTTATTATATTATTAAAAGATCACAGGATTGAGGCTCTAGTGGAAAGTTTTAAAATTCCCCCACGAAACAGCATAGCTGTTATTATCTCATAGAAATAAATTAATCTTAAAAAACTCCAGTCAGAGGCTGGGTGTGGTGGCTAACACCTGTAATTCCAGCACTGTGGGAGGCTAAGGGGAGGCAGATCACCTGAGGTCAGGAGTTCGAGACCAGCCTGGCCAACATGGTGAAACCCCATCTCCACTAAAAATACAAAAATTAGGTGGGTGTGGTAGCACGTGCTTGTAATCCCAGCTACTCAGGAAGCTGAGGTAGGAGAATTGCTTGAACCCAGGAGGCAGAGATTGCAATGAGCTGAGACCACACCGCTGCACTCCAGCCTGGGAGACAGAGTGAGATTCCACCTCAAAAAAAAAAAAAAAAAAAAAAGTCCAGTCAGAGAGGCATCACACAACCTCACTTCAAATCTTCAAATTATACTACAAAGCTACAGTAACTAAAACAGCATAATATTGTCATTAAAAACAAACACAAAGACCATGAAACACAATAGATAACCCAGAAAAATTCCATACATTTACAATTAACTCATTTTCAGCAAAGGTGCCAAGAGCATATATTGGGGAAAAGGCAGTCACTTCAATAAAAGATTCTGGGGAAACTGAATGTTTATATACAGAAGAATGAAATTAGACTCGTATCTTTCACCATACACAAAAATAAAATCAAAATGGACTAAAGACTTAGATTGAAGACATGAAACTATGAAACTACTAGAAGAAAACATTGGTAAAATGCTTCAGGACAGTGGTCTGAATGTGTCTGGTCAAAGACTTATTGAGTAAGACCTCAAAACCACGGGCAACCAAAGCAAAAATTGACAAATGGGATCACATCAAGTTAAAAACAAACAAACAAACCACAAAAACAAAAACAAAAACACCCCAAACTTCTGCATAAAAGAATCAACAAATTGAAGAGATAATCTACAAAATGGGAGAAAATATTTTTAAACAATTCCTCTGGCAAGGGATTTAATAACAGAATATATAAAAAACTCAAAAAGCTCAGAAGCAAAAAAATGAAATAATGCAACTTAAAAATAAGCAAAAGACCTGAATAAACATTTCTCAAAAGAAGACTTACAAATGGCCAACAGATATATGAAAAAAAATGTTTAACATCACTAATCATCGGGGAAATGCAAATCAAAACCACTATGAGATATAATCTCACCCCAGTTAAAATGGTTATTGTCAAAAAGACAGAAAATAACAAAATCGCTGTAAGGATGCTGAGACAGGAGAATGTTAACACACTGTTGGTGGGAATGTAAGTTAGTATAGCCACTATGGAAAAAAGGATGGAGATTCTGCAAAAAAAATAAGTAAATAACTAAAAATAGAACTACCATATGATCCAGCAATCCCACTGGATATATACTCAAACAAAAAAAAATCTTTGTATCAAAGAGATCTGTATTGGCATGTTTATTGCAGCACTATTCACAATATCCAAAATATGGAATCAACCTAAATGTCCATCAGTTCATGAATGAATACAGAAAATGTGGTATATATGCACAATGCAATAGTATTCAGATATGAAAAAAAGAATGAAATCATGTCATTTTTGGCAACATGGATGGAACAGGAGGTCACTATGTTAAGCATAGAAAGACAAATATTTCATGTTTTCACTCATAATATAGGAGCTAATAAAGTGGGTCTCATGAAGGTAAAGAGTTGAATGGTGGTTACCAGAGGCTGCACTGAGCCTCTGATTTGATTATTACATGTTGTATACCTGTATCCAAATATCATATATACCCCAAAAATGTGTACAACTATTATACAGCAATTTAAAAAATAAATATATTTTTAAAAACCTCCCATCAAGAATGTAGTTAAACAAAAATGTGATATGGGGAAAACTTGCTTGCACTACCCTGTCTCCTTTCTACTTTCTCACTAAACATTGGTGCATATTGACCCTTCATAAATGCCCTGTGTTTCCCACTCTATTGAGCCCATGGCTTCTGAATTGAAAATAAATGAGGCATTCACTTATACAGAGTTATGGAATAATTTTATTATTATCCCACACCTTACAGTATTTTTATATAAGAGACAATCCTTAATCCAATTCTTAATCCAGTGAAATGAATCCATATTATCACATTACAAACCTGGGCTGTGGCACTAGGCAGACCTGATAAGCATCACAATTCTTTTAATTACTGAGAGTGACCTTGGGGATGTTTCTTAATCTCTCCACTCCAGAGTGCTCAACTGTGAGTTGGAGAAAAAAATATCTAAATCATACGGTTGGTGGGAAGATTAAAATGGATAAAGATAGCAAAGCACATATTAGAATCCTTGGCATATAACAAATATTCAACACAAAATAGGGGCTTTTACTGTTATTATTATTATTATTGATGTATTAAGTAATGATCATTGCTATAATTGTATTTTTAGGGAAATCTTACGTCTGCGGTTCCATTTGAGCTACAAGTTTTAAACCATCTATGCATTGCTCTGGCCTAGTCCTCTCCTTCCTGAGATTGCACAGGTTAAATCCACATCAGAATGGTTAATGGTCACACCAGGAACCCCTGTGACAGCTATAACCCCACTATCAAGGATTTATTAAAGACAATTAACTTAGCAAAAAGCATCTAAAAATTCGAGAGCTAGGGAAAAATTGATTTAATAGACCAAGTAGATTTTTATTAGAACAGCTCTTCCAGCCAAAAACTAGGTTGTAGGGAAGAGGGGTGTGGAGAAAAACAAATTAAAAATTGTTTAGGCAAGCCGAGTGTGTGGTGGCCCATGCCTGTAATCTCAGCACTTTGGGAGGCCAAGGATCACTTGAGGTCAGGAGTTCGAGACCAGCCTAGCCAACATGGTGAACTCCCGTCTCTACTAAAAATGCAAAAATTAGCTGGGCATGGTGACAGGTACCTGTAATCCCAGCTACTCAGGAGGCTGAGGCAAGAGAACTGCTTGAACCTGGGAGGCACAGGTTGCATTGACCAAGATCACATGCACCATTGCACTCCAGCCTGGGTGACAGAGTGAGACTCTGTCTCAAAACAAAACAAAACAAAAATTATTGAGGCAGAGATTCCTCAGCTAATCAACATCCACCTTAAAGAAAAATGAGTCATGGCTAATTCTATTGTGTATTCACATTGTTGATGCACGTTTGCCATTACAGTTTATTTTCATTCCATCTGCCCCTTCTTCACTCAGTGAGCAGTGTTAAACATGAGCTGGCTACCACTCTCTACAGCACTTCCCTCAGGTTTATTTTAAACCTTTAGAACTGCCTTCCAGCCACTTCTCTTTCCTCACCTGCTTTCATTTAATTTAGTACTTGCCTCCTCCTGGATTATGCATCTTATTTCTGTCTCACATTTAAATGGCTGTGTGATGAAAAACCCTCACTACTTCTGCCTCCTTCATTTACATTTACATCTCTGTCCATTACCTTTCTTTCAGTATAGGATATAAGCTCCAGTGGCCTTCAACTTAATTGTTTCTCCTTCTTTTGCGTCTTTTTAGACATTTCTCCAATTTCTACGTTAAAACTAATTTCTTTTTGTGTCATCTCCCTGAGGAATTCCATTTGTAATCAAAATCTTACCCATAAACTCCATGCATATAACGGCCAAATCAACTCCACACCTATTCTTTGGCGCTGACTTCAGTCACTCAGCTCCAGTCACGCATTGGTTTCATGTCAAAACTAATATTACCTTTCAAACCTGTTGTTATTGTATTTAACTGTAGGTCCATTGCTCTCCCAACATTATTGTATGATGCAGTGTGCAGAGTTATTATGACACACACTGGAAAAACAGGCACTGACATTTATCAACCTTGTCACTAGATAAGGTCTGATTTACTGTAATTAAGGTTAGGCTGTACTGAAAATGTATTTTTTAAAAATAGGAGATATACTTAACTCCACTATTCATCCCAAACATCCAGAGCACTGCTGCACAGTCATCAATGTGAATTTAGGTGTTTTAAGCTACTGTGAATATAAAACTGAAAAAGATTTATGGGCAATAAAAGAAAATGTGCTCGTAATTCACAACTGGCCTGTGAGACCCTGGCTCTGCTTTGAAGCCACCAAGACAGTTCATTAGTTTCACTAGACAGCCCTGGAATTGAAACAGAATGGTCAGGCATCACTAACGTGATTAAGGCTCCTGATTTCACAGTTAAAAAAAAATAAATTAGTTGACCTAAATGTGATTTCTGAGTTTTCTTTGTCTTTGCATCAGAGGTCAATAACCAGTTGTTGGCAAGAAAAACGATAACCTGGAAATATTAGCAGTGTCTGAGGTTAGAATTCCAAGGAAAGTTTTGTGCACTTATTCTTCTTTCATATTGAAAATGAAAATCCCACTGGTCCATTGAAAATAATTTTCTGGAATGATAAAATAACTCTAATTATTTTGTAAATGCAATCAATGTTCATTTTTATACAATGAATCATCATATACTCTCAATATTTTTTGAATGTTTGATGTAGCAACCAAATGCAATTTAATGAACTTGCATAAATTAAATTCCTACCACATATTTCACAACACTGACATGTTTAATACATAAAATCACTTGGGTTTCACTAACCATATTAATTTTATTTTTAAGGTTATACAATATTCTATTTCTATTAATTTCTATTAATTGATTTTAATTAATTTTCAATCACCAGAATTCTGAATACTGAAAGCAGTATATATGTCCTTGCTGTTAATTAATTTTTTATTTTTTAGGACACAGATAAGATTAGATTTCCATAGGTTACCAGAGTATTTATCAGTAACTTGTTGATAATCTATACTTCCCCCATCCTCTCCATCCCCCCAAAATCTGTCAGCCTCCGAGAATCTGAATAGCATTGTATAAACTACTCCTATCTGTAGGTTGTGGAACATGTTACAACAAACTCTCACAGAGGGAAAATTAATTTTATAAACCCAATGAAAGCCTAAAAATTATTTTAGTTTCTTATTTGATGTATTTTCTATAATGTTAATGTAAATGACAAAATCACTCAATTCATTTTAATTGCCTGGGAAAAAACGTAAGCCTCTGTGGAGGAGTATAGAGTTGGCTGAGAGACAAAACAGAGTGAGTGAGCTGAGTGCACTCACACAGCAGTCAGTGGCAGGGGGTAACGAGAACCTAAGACTCCAGAATTCTAGTTCAGTTAATTTCAGCTCCTTTGTCCTTTCCTGTCATCTTTTTTAATATACCTTTGGCATTCGCATATTTAATATTTTCTCTTTTGATCCTTTGAAAACAACCATGACATGCAGTAATTTGTAGTTTTGTTTTGATTTTTGTTTTGTTTTGAGACAGGATTTGAATTGACCATGTGGTGGACAGTTGCTATTCATGTAGAGGCCACCATCTAGTGAAGGAAACCCCTGGAAGCATGTGAGTCCAGGCAGCCTCCAGCACCTGCCACTTTGTAAATCTCCGGTCTTTTCTACTAATCATTTCTCATTCAGCTGCCTTCAGAAAAAACCTTGTTCTAGTTTTTTCTACTATTGGATCCTGAAAAAAAAGATAAAATTATAACAGTAATAAAAGTGATAAGAACAATAGAAAGAAAAATATTTTCTAAAATACAAATATAAATTTGGGAACAATTAAAAATTAATTTGGCTCAATTACACATTGCTTATGGGAATGTAAAATGATGAAACTACCAAGAAAAACAGTTTTAGTTTCTATAAAACTATAAAACAGTTTTAGTTTTATAAAAACTAAACATTCAAATTGCTGTACTACCCAACAATTGCACTCTCAGGAGTTTATTCCAAAGAAATGAAACCATATGGTCACACAAAAACCTGTACATAAATTTACATAGCAGTTTTTTTATTAGTCAAAAGCTAGGCACAGCCCAGATGTACTTCAACATGAATGACTGAACAAAGAGTGATACATACAAGCTATGGAATAGTACTCAGAAATAAGAAAGAATGAACTATTGATACCCACAAAGACTTGGATGTGTCTCCAGAGAATTGTGCTAATTGAAAACACCCAGTTTCCAGAAGTTATATACCGTATGACAGCATTTATATTACAGGTTTGAAATGACAAAATTTTAGGAGTGGAGAACAGATTAGTGGTTGCCAGATGTCAGGGATAAGGGTGAGGTGGCAGACAGAAGGAGATGATATGTGTATAAAAGCGCAACACAAAGGGTCCTTGTGGTGATGGAACTGTCAGTATCTTAACTGTGTAGAAGACACAAGAACCCATGTGTGATTAAAATTTACATAGAACTAAACACACAAATACATACACAAATGAATACAAGTAAAATTAGGAAAATCTGAATAAAATTAGTAGATTATATCAATGTCAAAATATAGGCCATGGAATTGGATTATAATTTTGCAAAGTGTTATCATTGGGGGAAAAACATACACACACACACACACACACACACACATATATATAAATAGTATATGTAACAATGCTATCTACCTAAATAATTAAGAAGCCATTTCTCAAATTGTTTTAATGATATCTCTAGCTAGGACTGATATAGTTTGGACTGATATATTTGTCTCCACCTAAATCTCGTGCTGAAATGTAATCCGCAGTGTTGGAGGTGGGGCCTGCTGGGAGGGATTTGGATCATGGCAGTGAATCCCTCATGACTTGCTTGAGCTATCTCCTTGATGATAAGTGAGCTCTTGCTCTGAGTTCACATAGGATCTGGTTGTGTAAAAATGTGTACCTGCCCTTCCCCTTATGCTTTTGTTCTTGCCATGTGAGATGCCTGCTCCCCCTCTGCCATGAGTAAAAGCTTCCTAATGCCTCACCAGAAGCTGAGAGGATTCTGATGCCATGCTTCCTGTATAGACTGCTGAACTATGAAATAATTAAACCTTTTTCTTTATAAATTACGCAGTTTAAGATATTTCAGATATTTCTTTACAGCAATGCAAGAACAGGCTAACACAACAGCAAAAATTATTCAGCTAATAGAAGCTAAAGTGTAAATTAATGTTTAAAAGGTCATTTAATTTATGGGTTGAGGATCTGCATAATGAACTCTTGATTTTTTTCCTACCAACATTTGTTTTGGGAGAAAGCCAGAAACCTGTACAAATAATACTGAATGTGAAGAGTAAAAATTAGAGATGGTTTCAGGAAGCATTCCTCAGAAAACTTTTAATAACAAATGTATTTTAGGTTCTGATAATTCAAAATCATGACCGTCAGGAGCTAGACAGGCTATATCTGTATGACTGTACTAGGGAGTGCTGGTTGAGTATCAGCCAAAATTCATGTTTTCAAGTCCATAGATAGGAAGCAATCAACCTAATGACCAAGAAGAATCTACCATACAGAGGAGGCTTAAATCAGACCAAGCTTGTACACAGACACACTATAGACAGATGTGACAGAGGACCTCCACTTTTTCCCCACTTATTCAGCCTTGCCTTTTATTTTCCTAACAGAAGGACATCTTAAACCACTTGGCATGTCTTGCAAAAATGTTTCATCTCTCCAAAGGGAAAATTCCCCTTACATACTAGAAAACTATTACTCCATAATATATCAAAGAAGAAGAAAAAAACTGTTATGATGTGTATGTATTAGAAACTTTGAGAGATGGCAATGCAATTAAAGATTAGTGGTTTCCAAGAAATTATGCAAACTAAAGAATCTGAATGCGGTGAATCCAAATCTTCCCCACTTTAGATCAACCCCTGGAAAAAGTTTATCTACTGGAAATGAGAAATAGACTAGCTTATGTCTCCCAAGCCTAACCTAAGAAAATATAGGATTAAAAAAGGACATATTCTTTTGGCATAAAGTACAAAAGACATGTCAGCAGAGGTCGTAAATCTTTATATAAAACTAGAAATAGAGTTACTGATAGGGAATAAACTCTCTTGGTTGAAGACATCTTTTTTTTTTAAATACTCTAGCTCAAAAATTATATTTATATACATATTAGTCTGTCTTCATGCTGCTATAAAGAAGAGCCCGAGACTGGGTAATTTATAAAGGGAAGATGTTTAATTGACACAATTCAACAAGGCTCAGGAGGCCTCAGGAAGCTTATAATCATGGCAGAAGTCGAAGCGGAAGCAAGGCACTTTCTTCACAGGTGGCAGGAAGCGCTGAGTGAAGGGGGAGGAACCCTTTATAAAACCATCAGATCTCGTGAGAACTCACTCACTATCAAGAGAACAGCATGGAGGAAACCACTCCTATGATTTAATTACTTCTACCTGGTCTCTCCCTTGACATGTGGGGATTATGGGGATTATGGGGATTACAATTCAAGATGAGATTTGGGTGAGGACACAAAGGCTAACCATATCAACATAATACATATCTTTTGAAATTGTTTATAATTAACAAATTGAAAATACAGACAATAGACTTAAAAATACATTTCCAACAGAAATGTGTGACTACATGTTCACATAAAGATATCAATAGTGTATGTACAACAACTGTGAACAATTGACCAGAAAAAATACTTTATAAGATTAGGCAATAAACAACTTTGGAGGATAAAGCAAGGTTTGTGTTCATTAGTAACCAATAAACTACAAATAAACAGCAATAAAATAAGAGATGACCATGAACTCTGTGAACTCTTTGTGATGGGAATCTTCCTGCAGAGTTGGTTCAAATTGGTTCAAGCTTTTGGTGATGCAATTTGGCAATATATCTGAATTGTTATGTATGTTATTTCCTTCAGTCTCAAAGTTCATCTATTAGCACCTCAACTCAGAAAACTAAAAATTGAGCACATTAGCTAGCAACATTTGACTGGAGTCTTTAGTTAATAGTATTGCATTACTGTTTATTTCCTGGTTTTGATATTGGCACTGTGGTTATATAAAATGTTACATACAATTAGAGAAAGCTGGATGAAGGGCATAAGGGAATTCTCTGTATAATATTTCCAATTTTTCTGCAAGTCTAATTATTCCAAAATAAAAAGTTAAAAAATAACAAAACAAAATATTAGAACAAGAAGGTTAAAAAAAAAGACATGGCAAATCAATGTAGATACAGATTCTGTTCCTTAAATACTAAACTTTATTGCTAATACAATAAAATATGGACAGAGACAAAATCATCCTTATTTGCAGACAAATTTCTCCCTATAAAGCCAAAGATAACCGAAATTTTGTTATAATTGAAAGGAGAAGGTCTAGATGTAAAATGAACAACCCACATCAAGAGCTTTCTTGTACACCAGTAATAAATTGGAGGATTATGAGAAAAGATCTGATTCACATTGGAAACAAACAGATTAAAATGTCTATGAATAACCTTAACAAGAAATTTTGAGTGCACATCTTTATACAGTGGACAGTCCATATCTGCAGGTTTCATATCTGTGGAGTCAACCAACCACAGATCAAAAATGTCCAAAAAAGAATAAAAAATAACAGTACAACAGTAAAACATAAGACAAACTTAAAAATACAGTATAACAACTATTTACATAGCATGTACATTGTATTAGCTATTTCAGTAATCTAAAAATGATGTAAAGCCCAGTATGTGAGAGGATGTGCATAGATTATATGCACATACTACACCATTTTATACAAAGGTCTTGGACATCTGCAAATTTTATCAGGGTCCAAGAACCAGTCCCCTAGGGAAAACTATACTGGCCTCAATATTTTGTCTTTCTTTTATTTTGTGGAAGAGTTTGTGTAATAACAGCATAAATTCTTCAAAAATTGGTAGAAATATTTAGTGAAATAATCTGAGCCTAAAGATTTTTAGTTCTGTTTGTTTTATTTTTGTTTTTGTTTTTTACGTGAGCGAAGTTTTCTGACTATACATTCAATTTATTTAACGTCTATAGGAATATCTATAATCTATTTTATCTTGGTTCAAATTTTGGGCATTTGTAATTTTAAGGAATCAGTTCATTTATCCTAAGTTGTTGAATTTATAAGCTTCAATTCATTCATAGTATTCCCTTATTAGCCTCTTTCAATTGCACTGGAATTTATAGTGATAAACCTGTGTAATTGAAGGGATAATAATTTGTGTTATTTATCTTTATTTTTTGCAGTCTTGCCAGAGGTCTATCCATTTTATCGAATTTTTTAAATAACCAGCCTTTAGTTTTATGAATTTTATTGGTGGTTTTTCTGTTTTCAATCTTATTGACTTATGTTTTTATCTTTATTTTTTCCTTCCTTGTGATTTTTCCAGGTTTTTTTTTTTTTTTTTTTTTTTTTTATTGATCATTCTTGGGTGTTTCTCGCAGAGGGGGATTTGGCAGGGTCACAGGACAATAGTGGAGGGAAGGTCAGCAGATAAACAAGTGAACAAAGTTCTCTGGTTTTCCTAGGCAGAGGACCCTGCGGCCTTCCGCAGTGTTTGTGTCCCTGGGTACTTGAGATTAGGGAGTGGTGATGACTCTTAACGAACATGCTGCCTTCAAGCATCTGTTTAACAAAGCACATCTTGCACCGCCCTTAATCCATTCAACCCTGAGTGGATACAGCACATGTTTCAGAGAGCACAGGGTTGGGGGTAAGGTCACAGATCAACAGGATCCCAAGGCAGAAGAATTTTTCTTAGTACAGAACAAAATGAAAAGTCTCCCATGTCTACCTCTTTCTACACAGACACGGCAACCATCCGATTTCTCAATCTTTTCCCCACCTTTCCCCCCTTTCTATTCCACAAAACCGCCATTGTCTTCATGTCCCGTTCTCAATGAGCTGTTGAGTACACCTCCCAGATGGGGTGGTGGCTGGGCAGAGTAGCTCCTCACTTCCCAGTAGGGGCGGCCGGGCAGAAGCGCCCCTCACCTCCCGGACGGGGCGGCAGGCCGGGCGGGGGGCTGACCCCCCACCTCCCTCCCGGACAGGGCGGCTGGCCGGGCAGAGGGCCTCCTCACTTCCCAGTAGGGGTGGCCGGGCAGAGGCACCCCTCACTTCCCCGACGGGGCGGCTGGCCCGGCGGGGGGCTGACCCCCCCCCACCTCCCTCCCGGAAGGGGCGGCTGGCCGGGCAGAGGGGCTCCTCACTTCCCGGTAGGGGTGGCCGGGCAGAGGCGCCCCTCACCTCCCAGACAGGGCGGCTGGCCGGGCGGGGGGCTGACCCCCCCACCTCCCTCCCAGACGAGGAGGGAGGACGCTCCTCACTTCTCAGACGGGGTGGCTGCCGGGCGGAGGGGCTCCTCACTTCTCAGACGGGGCGGTTGCCAGGCAGAGGGTCTCCTCACTTCTCAGACGGGGCGGCCGGGCAGAGACGCTCCTCACATCCCGGACGGGGCGGCAGGGCAGAGGTGCTCCCCACATCTCAGACGATGGGCGGCCGGGCAGAGACGCTCCTCACTTCCCAGATGTGATGGCGGCCGGGAAGAGGCGCTCCTCACTTCCTAGATGGGATGGCAGCCGGGCAGAGACGCTCCTCACTTTCCAGACTGGGCAGCCAGGCAGAGGGGCTCCTCACATCCCAGACGATGGACGGTCAGGCGGAGACGCTCCTCACTTCCCAGACGGGTTGGCTGCCAGGCAGAGGCTGCAATCTTGGCACTTAGGGAGGCCAAGGCAGGCGGCTGGGAGGTGGTTGTAGCGAGCCGAGTTCACGCCACTGCACTCCAGCCTGGGCGCCATTGAGCACTGAGTTAACGAGACTCCGTGTGCAATCCCGGCACCTCGGGAGGCCGAGGCTGGCAGAACACTCGCGGTTAGGAGCTGGAGACCAGCCCGGCCGACACATCGAAACCCCGTCTCCACCAAAAAAATACGAAAACCAGTCAGGCGTGGCGGCGCGCACCTGCAATCGCAGGCACTCGGCAGGCTGAGGCAGGAGAATCAGGCAGGGAGGTTGCAGTGAGCTGAGATGGCAGCAGTACCATCCAGCTTCGGCTCGGCATCAGAGGGAGACCGTGGAAAGAGGGGAGAGGGGAGAGGGGAGAGGGGAGAGGTGAGAAGGGAGAGGGGAGAGGGGAGAGGGAGAGGGAGGGAGAAATTTTCTTTTTCAAAGTGCAATCAAATCATTTTCTATTGTAAAAACCTATAAATCCTTACATCTTTATAGCAGTTTATGATTTTTTTTTTTTTTAGACAGCGTCTTGATCTGCTGCCCAGGCTGGTGTGCACTGATTTTTCCAGATTTACTTTGATCTTCACTATTCTATGAAGTAGGAACATAGATTGTTAATTTGAGGTCTTTTTTTTTTTTCCTAGTGTAAGCTAGTAATTTGTAAGCAATAAATAGATGCCTCTCACACTGTTTAGTTGGAGCCCAAATATTTTGATATGTGGTCATATATTTCATTTAGTTCTGTGTTTTTTAAAAAATTATTTGATACGTGAATTATTTGGAAGTGTATTGTTTAATTTCTACATGTGTTGAGATTTTCATTTGTCTTTATGCTATTCTCATTTCATTCCATTATGGTGACAGAATATGCTGAGTTAGGTCAACTTAAAAAATTTTTTTTCAAATTTTTTTTATGGCTGAGGATATGGTCTGAGTAAATGTTTCATGAGCACTTGAAAACAGTGTATTCTGCTCTCATTGGTTGAGTGTTGTTTGAGTGTTTAGGTCAGTTAGATCCTGTTGATTGATTGGTTATTCAGATCATTTATATCCTTGATGATTGTCTGTTTGCTTTATACATGTTTAGGATTACTTTGTTTTCTGAGTGGATTGAGTCTTTCATCATTATGCAATATTCCTTGGTTTCTAGTAATTTTCTTTGCGTAGAAGTCTATTTGGTCTGATATTAATATACACACTACTGATATTTTTAAAATTAATTTTGTTATGGTATATTTTCCATTCATTTACTTTCAAACTATCTACGCCATTGAATTTGAATCAAGTTTATTAGAAGTATATAATTTTGTTATGTGTATTTTATCTTCCAATCCTCTCTTTTATGTGGTACATTTAAATCATTTTTAATCACAGAAAATATTAATATATGTGTCTATTTCCCCTTTATTTCATTTACTCCACATAGAGGTTATGATGGGCAATTCTTTTTTCGGCAATTCTTTTTTCAGCAATTGGAAAACATTGTGCAACTTCCTTCTGGCCTCCATGATTTCAGATAAGAAATCTGCCGTCATTTGAATTGGTGTTCCCCTAGAGCTAATGCATTATTTCTCCCTGGCAACTTTCAAGACTTTTTTTCTTTGACTTTGGTTTTCAGAAGTTTAATTATGATGTGTCTAGAGGTTAATTTTTGGGGGAAAATTATCCTACTAGGGTTTTAACTTCTTCTTGAATCTATGGTTTTATATATTTTGCCAATTATGGGAAGTTTTCAAACATTGTTCATTAAAATATTCTTTAGTCTCAAGCTTTTTATCATCTTTTTCAACTAAAATGATATGAATATTGCCTCTTTTGTTATTGTCTCACAAGTGTCTAAGAATCTGTTCATTTATATTTTGGTTCAAATTAGGTACATCTATTTGATCGATCCTTAAGTTTGCTTATTCTCCCTCTGTCACTCAATTATTGAGCCCATTCAGCAAGTTTTTATTAATTTCTATTGTATCTTTCAATTTTATAATTTCCATTGTTCTTTATTTTAGTTTCATTTTGTTTGCTGAGATCCTCTATTTTTTATATTATAGTAATTTTTAACTATTTATTGGACTATTTTTATGGCAGTTACTTGAAAATATTTTTCACATTCTTTCAATATCTTTATGTCAGTATCAATTGATTGTCTTTTCTCACTTAACTTATGATTTTCCTGATTCTTGGTATAATTTCTCTTTTTTTATCCTATATATTAAAGCTATTATGTTAGAAAACACTTAGCCCCATTCATTTTTATTCAGTTTTTTTTTTAATTTCAGAAATGATTTAAGACCTTGCCAGGACTCATAAAACCTACACATCTGAATTAAAATTTATTGGTTTTGCAGCATTCCAACTATAGCAGAGCAGATAGTTCACATTTAAAAAAAAAAAGTGAGGACTATCTCTCTGTTAGAGGCTCTTTCCCAGTAACTTTGGAGAAGAGTCATATTTTGCTATGAGATACGGTATTTTGCTATAAAAAATTATATAAACTCTAAAAGTATGAACAAGTTAGTTGTTATTTTCAAGATATAAATAAAAATACTTTTCTCACATTATTTATATATGCACAACAGCAACCCAAATTTCAAAGAAAGAAATGTCAAGACAAAACAATATGAAGAGAGGAAATTTTAATACATTGATACTTTGTTCATCTCACAGTTACAAATACAGTGATATCTTCAAGACAAACGCCATTTATAAATATTGGTAAAATTTTTATAGATGGGCTGTTAAAGCATCCATTTTGAGAGATGCTGATTGCTCACTGAGGAGTAAAATAATATTTTGATTTTATTTCCAAATATAACCTCCATTTTGATAAACATTAATCAAAAACCTAATGTTGCTCACATTGAGCATATTTTCTCATTGTTATTTTTCATGGATGCACTTGAAAGGGTGCAGCATCTGAGTAAGATAAGAGTGATCTGCTATGTTTAAAGGTAAGCAATTTGACATTGGAGAAAACAATTTCACACCTGTAAAGAGTTCCTTCTTTGAAAAGGCATGAGTAAACCCCCGAACAAGATTTTTTTTTATATTTATTCATTCATTAAACAGTTACTCAGTGTAAACTCCATGCAGAATACTCCTTTAGGTGAACAAAGCAGGCAAAGTTCACTTCTCTTATATAGTTTACACATTTTCTAGATAGAGACAGATATTGAATAAGCAATAGGAGAATAGCTAGTAAAAAATGTTAAAATAAAAATAAATTGAGGCAATGTCATAGGACAGACTGAGGAGGGGAAAGTCTTTAAGGATGTCAGGAAAGGGCAGAATCTTTTGAAGAAGTGGGATTTTGCCCAGATCTAAAGGTCAAAGCATTGGGTAATTTCTTAAACTACTCTTACTCTTATTATCCCTGTATGCAGTCTTACTATCCACATATCCAGGAAGAAAATAAAAGTAACTACCTTGCTTGATTATTGGAAGGTTCAAATGCAACTCAAATAGAGGATCTGAATGTTCACTAAATAAGACAAATTTTTAACTTTATTGTTAAAATTAATTTTTTTTACTTTTGGTCTCAGCTCTTCATCTCTAAAATAAAATCAGTCAAGAAAGTGATTCATTCTGAATTTCATTTTAGTGCAAACAAACTTGAACAACATGTACCACATTTAAAGCATGATGACAACACAAGATTTTTTTGTCTTTATTCTCATAGATTAATGACTAGGGAAAAATACTTCAATGACACATTTATGCAATTATTTAACCTTCCTTCCTTTCCTTTGCTTTAGTTCTTTCATTCTTTCTTGTTTCTTTTTCTTTTTCCTTCCTTCTGGTATCAATCTGTCATCTAAGCTGGAGTGCAGTGGTGCAATCAAAGCTCACTACAGCCTTGAAAAACTGAGATCAATGAATCCTCCTGCATCAGCCTCCCATGTAGTTGGGATTACAGGCACACAAAACCATGCCAGGCAATTTTTTTTTTTGCATTTTTTTTCAAGATGAGATATATCCATGTTGCCAGACCAGTCTCAAACTCCTGGTCTCAAGCAATCCTTTCAACTCTGCCTTCATAGCTAGGATTACAGGTGCAAGCCACTGTGCCTGGAACCAATTATTTAATATTTAACATATATTCAGTTGCAAGAATTCATTCAGTGCTTACTCTCTCCAAAGCACTTTACTAGGTGTGATCATCCACTCATAAATTTATTTGGGTAATAAAGTTCCTGCTTTTAAGGACATTCTTACTTAACAGAAATTAAAATAATACATAGACTAACTTTTGCCAGTAAATCACATAACATTTTGTTTTGTGGTGGGCAGGTCTATGAAACCTAAGGAGAAAGTCCAAGTAAGTAGAGAGTCAGAAGAAAGAGGTTGACAAATCCAGTTTCTTAGAAAGAAAGTTTAATAAGGATTTATGAACAGAAGCTATGTCTGTGTCTTGGGTGGCAGTGAGACAAGATGGTGGATCCCTGTGGCATCACCCCCCAAGACCCAGGGTTTATACACTATAGGTAAAGATGGCGCAGAAGGGATGTGTGGTACAATTGTAGTATGATAACATCAAGTTTGCTTTGACCTAAGGTCTGGAATTATGGTACGTACATGCTCTTACACAAGGAAAAATAGATAAACTGGACATCTGAGAGGCCATCCTGAAACTGGGGTTAATCAGAAACCAATATGGTGGATTAGCATCCAAGATGGAGTTGCATTAACCTCCACACCTTTCTCTAAGCTTCCACCTATATAAAATAGCTAAAATATTAAGCCTAGCTATCTAAGGCTGTTATGAAGAACAACAAATAGTGAAGGTTAAAATGTCTTATGAAAAGGAATTCAACTGCAAAGGTAGTGTGTGGCTTAATGGAAGTAAGATGAAGGACCCTTGCCTTAGTCCATTTTCTATCATAATGAGCTAGAAACAGTTGTACCTATAATGTCTTGACACTTCAATTACACCATTAGCCCCATATTAAATTTACTTAATGATAATTATAGAAATAATACATAAATTCATTTTCATCTTCAAATTTAAAATATAAGTACACCTAAAGTCTCCCTTGAATCCTACTTTGCTAATCAGATTCTCCTTTCCCTGTACCCAAACTCCCAAAATGTAACTCCCACTATTAGGTTAATTGTGTATACCTCCAGATTTTTTCTGTTTACAAACATACATATGTGCCCAAAGAAAATGATTAACACTGTTTTTTTAATTTTATAAACATTTTCTACACTTGCTTGGAATTAAGACTTCGAATAGTGAGTGACTCCAAAAGGAAATGTCTCATCAATTTAGAGTTGCAATACAAAACAAGGAAGAATCTTATTTGTAAATACTCACTCTGTGGGGAAAACAGCAGGCTGGGTGTCATTTTTAGAATCTCTATTAGCTTCTATTACAGCTAAACATTGAGTCTGAGTCTACCTAAAATAATCTAATGTTAAAACAACATATTTAAATAAAGAATAAAAGTGTGTAGTTTCATTATTATAAATGGGAAATAAAATTAGTTGGACATTTTATAATGCATTTCTCAGTTGATAATAATGCAAATAGCTTTTTTTGTTTATATATTAATTAATGAAGGACCCTTTGAAAGTACTTTGAACATTACAGCTAAGCAGAGGATTTTATCTTTTTCTATTTTTGAGGATTTTATGTTGAGACTCTCCCCATTCATTTAAAAATACTTTCTTAATTTTCCTTGTCAATTGATATGAATAAACTATAACACATACACCCTACTTTTGTAATATTCATAAGCTCTCAGAAGAGATTTTGTTTCTTCATAAGCTTTATTTCAAGCAAAGGTTATCTATAGGTCATAATGGCATCATTGAAAAGTCAAATACTTTGTGTCACTGCATTTCATCAGTTACATATTTGAAGCAATACACTAACCAAAACTGCACTCCTGGACGTATGCTTTTTAAAATAACCTGATCAGCACCAAAAATTATATTATATATTAATATTACATAAATATTAAGCCATATTTTATTTAATTTCAAAGAAAATCCAAAAACATAGTACATCATTAATGTGGAAAAAGAAGATAGAGAAAATGTGCACTCATGTATATTTTCCTCTAAAGAGTCTAACTGCAAACCCTTTGAAAAATCAGGTCTGTAAGAACTGACACATCAGAATTAATGAGTGTCAAAAGAAAAGTTTGATAGTGATAATAATAATAATGAACATGAATTGAGTATGTTTTATCTCCCTTAATCCTGACTACAAACTCATAAAGTTGATTATCTCCATTTCTCTATTGAAACAACAAAGGGCACTTAGATCTTAAATAATTTGCTGGTAGACCACATAGCCTATAAGAGATGAAGCTACAATTCAAGTCTATATGTGTCTAACTGAAAAGCCAAATACTTGGAACTACTATGATATTGTTTCCAAACTGTCTAGCTATATTATTTAATCTCTTTGAAACTCTACCTAATCTGTGAAAAGACTACAGTGATCTCTGTTTTCCCCCAGTATTGTCAAGAAATTGGAGGTAGAAAATGTGTGATAACATACATTGAATGTTATGAAGGCATAGTGATTACTTTAGAAACTTAAAAGTGAGGAAAACCATAGTTAAATTCAAAAGAAGGTTGAGATTCCCTTGTCTGAAATGCTCGGGACCAGAACTGTTTCAAATTTCTAATTTTTTAATTTTATAATGTTTTTGTTTACATTATGATATATCTGTGGATGGGATCCAAGTGTAAATATAAAATTCACTTGTGTTTCATATCCATCTCATACACATAGCCTGAAGGTAATTTTATAAAATATTTTTAAATAATTTTGTGTATGAAACAAAGTTTTTGTATATTGAAACATCAGAAAGCAATGATGTTAGGTTGGCACTCAAAATGTTTTAGATTTAGGTGCAATTTGCATTTTTAATTTTCAGATTAGGAATGCACAGCCTGTAGTATTTTTTGCTGCCTTATGGAAAGCTACATAATTTGCAGTATAAACATAGTAGAAAATATTGCAAGGAGAAACAATCTCATATTTGTCAGACTTCTTTATTTCCCAAATCCTGCCTATAACACAAAGCAGAAGGTAGTTTATTAGAAAGCCTATGAGAGTCTACAAAAGATAAACAAGGTAAAATATTGTTTAACAACTATTTCCAAATGTATAAAGGAGAATCACAAAGCCAAAGAAATCACTACTTCCTAGACTCAAGCATAATAATAAAAAATCTGATACATACCTGAGAGAGGGCATTGGGAGAGATATGACAGGATTTATCTAGATTACCTGAGTCTAGGAACACTAGCATTATTTGTACACAATGACAGTGGTTCCTCTGGAATTCATAAAAATATAAACCATTAATACTATTTCTATATATCTTTCCTAACTTGATAAAATAGTGTGACCCTGATACCATAAAAAATGCTGAGACTTTTTGTATTTAACCAATATTAAGTTAGCTGTGGTAGTTAAAAAAAATTAATTAAACTTTTTTTGAAAATTAAAAATTCAAATAATATCAATGAATTTCATCAGCAAGATGGTGGAATAGGACTCTTCAGCCCATGTCCTCCCTCAGAAACATCAATTTGAACAACTATTCGTGCACAAAAATACCTTCACAAGCACAAAGGAAACAAGGTGATAGATTACAGCACCTGAGTGAAGCACAGATATAATAAATAAGATTGAAGAGGGTAAGAATAAGAGCATATATTGCCTGTTACCTCTATTACCCCTCATCCAATCACAGGCAACAGAGCATGAACAGAAATAGCCTCTGAGTGAGCAAAGGAGAAAGAAGAGATTAACGGGCATTGCCATGGATCCCAACACTGGCCTTCCCTATTAAAACTCAGTGTGAGGCAGGTCTCCATAGCCCCAGACTCCTGACCAGTACCAATGAGCTATGAATCCAGGCCTGCCCCAGCTCCAGGACTGTGTTGCAGATTCGGTCTTTAGGTGGTCCCACTACAGTTCTGACCTCAGTGGCCCCAGGCTCCAGACTACCCTCAGCACTCAGCTGGCCCCAGAAACCCTGAAATCTGTACTGTCTTTATTGCCAGGTGGCCACTGACTGTAAATCACCCCAGAACCAGAAGTGGCCCCAGCCTTTAAGCCTGTCCTAGCAAGAAACCAACTCTTGCAGCCCTAGTCATCAGACCAGCACCTGTACACCCATCCTCCAGTCCAGCCCCTGTGGATATATACTCAAAACCCACTCAATACAAGGTCAGCCCTATGCCTCAGTCTTAAGGCCCAGCTCAGACACAAATGGTTACTCTGTTTCCAAAAACCAGACAGGCACACAAAGACACAGGCTCCAGGCCTGCCAACTGCTAGGTTGATACATGCAATCTCACACTCTAGGCTGGCCCCTGGAAATCTGTGCTCCAGCAGACTCAGGGTTCAGGCCTGTAACTGTAGACATCAGCACTTGACAAGTAGACCTAGGGTTCAGGACTGCTCCTGTGTATGCTGGTCCCATGATTGTCTCCAAGGCCTCGGGATTCAGGTCAGCCTTCCCAGACCTAACCTCTAGGCCTAGACATGCACACCCAGCATCCAATAGGGTTCTAGCTGACATAGGCTCCAGGCTGGTCCCCAAGTCTCTAGGCTCCAGGCCAGTCCCAATGACTCCAGGCATCAGGTCTACACCTGCAATCATAGGCTCCAGACCAAGACCCACATACCCAGTCTTTGAACCAGTTCCAGCACCAACTTGACCCCAGGCATGAGGCCAGTGCCCATGGGTCCAGGCTCCAGAGGACCCCAGGGCCCAAGCCTGTTCTATCATACCTAAAGTCCAGACCCACCAAATAGACACCAGTGCCATGTTGGAACCCATAGACTGAGGCTCCTAGACCACCCTGGCAAACCAGGGTCCAGGCTACGTCCTGTGGACTCAGGATTTAGGCTTATCCAAGTGGCCCTAAGAACAAAGTCCATTGCCAGGGCACGTTCAGGACCTGTGAAACCAGGCTTCAGGCTGGTACCCATGGACACAGGGTCCAAGCCTGCCTTGTGGACCCAATATTTAGGCCAATTCCCACAAACCCAATTAAAAAGTCCACTCCAGTGAATCCAGACTTCAGGACCTAGACACCAGGCCTTTATATCTGATTATCTATGTGCCAAAGCCAGTTTGGCTAAGGACTCCATCAGCAAGCCAGCCCTGAATCACACCAATAACTTGCTAAGAATTTCTAGACAAGTAGAAGACTGGTAAAGGTCTTTTTCACAAAAGAACAGTCTGCAAAGAGTAGAATAAGTCCCTGTATCTTCAAATGTGCCAAGATCAGTATAAGGCAACATGATACATGACAAACCAAGGATACTAATACCACCAAAAGAATAGAATAATCTCCCAGTAGAAATGGAGATACACAAACTGCTAGATAAAAAATTCAAAATAATTGCTTCAAGAAAGCCCAACAAACATTAAGAAAATACAGAGAAATAATTCAATGAAATCAGAAAAATAATAAATGACCAACATAAAACATTTAATAAGAAATTAAAATTATTTTTTTAAAAAACAAAATAGAAATTCTGGAGCTGAAAAACACAATGAACAAAATAGAAAAGGAAATAGAGAGCATCAACAGTAGAAATGATCAAAGTGAAGAAAGGATCTGAACTTGAAAACAGGTTATTTAAAAATATATACTCAGAAGGAAAAAAGAATTAAAAAAAGACATCTCACAGGATTTAAAGGTCAGCATCAAAAGAACAAATTTTCAAGAAATAATAATTCATGAAGGATAAGCAAAAGATGAAAGGGTAGAAAGTTTATTTAAATAAATAATGGCAGAAAATTTTTTAATTTTGGAGAAAGATATTAATGTCTCGATACAGGAAGGGCAAAATTATCCAATCAGATTCAATCAAAACAAGACTACACCAAGAAATAATTTAAACAAACTGTAAAAATCAATCATAAGGAGATAATCCTGAAGCCATAAAGAGCAAGGAAGCAAAGTAACATCTGAGGGAGTCACCATAAAGCCAACAGCAGATTGCTCAGCAAAGACCTCACAGGCCAAGAGAGAGTGGGAGATACATTCAAAGTGCTGAAGAAAAACAACTTTGAACCAAGAATACTGCACCCGGTGAAGAAATAAAAGAGAAAAAAAAAAAAACTTCCAGATAAACAAAAGCTGAGAGTTAATCACTACCAGACCTGTCTTACAAGAAATGCTAAAGGGAGTTTTTTAAACTGAAGAAAAGGATGCTAAATAGTAACACAAAAAACATATGAAAGTATAAAACTCAGTGGTAAAAGTATGCTGTCGAATTCAAAATACTCTATTACACTTATATCTTTACTATGAAAATTAAAATACAAAACCATAAAAGTAATTATAGCTATAATAACTTGTTAAGGACTGTGCAATATAAAAAGAAAGATCCTGTGACATCAAAAATGCTAAATGTGGGTAAGGTGGAGTAAAAGTCAGTTTTTTATGTATTCAATGTTAAAATGTTATCAGCTTTAAATACCCTGTTATAACTATAAGGTGTTTGTGATAAGACTCATAGTAACCACAGTGCAAAAATGTATAGTAGATACACAAAAGATAAGAAGTAAGGAACCAATACACACCACTAGAAAAAAAACCCATGTATTTACAAATGAAGACAGCAATAGAGAAAGAAAAAAATGAATCTATGAAATAATCACAAAGCAATTAACAAAATATCAGTATCAGTAGCAAGTTCTTACAAGTCAACAATTACCTTAAATGTAAGTGGATTAAGTTCTCTAATCAAAGCAAATAAAGTGGCTGAATGGATTAAAACATAAAGAAGACCCAACAATATGATGCCTGTAAAAGAGTCACTTGATTTGAAAGGATATACATATCTTGAAAGCGAAGGGATAGTAGAAGATATTCTATGCAAATTGAAACCAAAAGAGAGCAGAAGAAGCTACAACTATAGATACTCTAGATAAAATTGACTGATATTTTTAGGTCAAAAACTATAAAATAATACAGAAAATATCTTTATATAATGATAAAGTATTCAACTCACCAAGAGGATATAACAATTATAAATATATGTGCACCCAACATCAGAGCACCTAAATATATAAAGCAACCTGAAAAGAGAGAGAGACAACTACACTTTAGACCAAATTTATCTAAGAGCTATGTACAGAACATCCCATCCAACAGCAGCAAAATACACATCATTTCCTCTGTACACAGAACATTCATCAAGATAGATCATATTTTAGGTCACAAAACAAGCCTTAACAAATTCAAGACGAATGAAATTATGACAAGTATGTTTTCTGGCCACAGTGGTATGAAGCTATAAATCTATAATAGAATAAATTTTGGAAAATTTACAAATTCGTGGAAATGAAACAATATGCCCCTGAACAACAAATTGATCAAAGAAGAAACTAAAAGGGAAATTAAAAAGCATCTTGAGACAAATAAAAATGGAAACACAATATACACAAAGAACTTATGGGATGTAATAAAAGCAGTTTTAAGAGGAAAGATTATAGCAATAAATGTCTACAACAAAAAAGAAGAAAAGTTCCCAAATATACAACTTAACATTACACCTCAGAGAACTAGTAAATGAAGAAAAATCTAAGCTTAAAGTCAGGAGAAGAAAGACAAAATAAAGATCATAGCAAAAATAGGTGAAATGAAGACTAGAAAATCAATACGAAAGATTAATATAACCCAGTTGTTTTTTTGAAAATATAAAACTAACAAACCTTTAGCTACACTAACTTAAAAATACAGACAAAAAACTCAAATAAATATAATCAGAAATAAAGAGAATACATGACAGCTAGTACCCCAATAATGTAAATTATCAAAAAATACTATTATGAACAGTTATATACCAACAAATTTGATAACCTAGAGGAAATGGTACATTTCTAGACACATACTACCTGTCCTGTTTGAACCAAAAAGCAACAGAAAAGCTAAACACGTCAATAACAAGTAAGGAGAGTGAATCAATAAAAATTTTCCCTCAGAGGAGAGCCCAGGACCTGATGGCTTACTGCAAAATTTTACCAAACTTTATAGAATAACTAATATTAATACCTCTCAGGCCCTTTTGAAATACTGACGAACTCATTTTATAAGATTGGCTTTACTGTGACATCTAGGACAGAGAAGGATACCACAAAAATAAAACTCAAACGGAATCCAACAGTCCATTAAATAGATTATTCAACATGATTGAGTGGGATTTGTCCCAGGCATGCAAGCATAGTTTAACAAATGCAAATTTATAAATGTGATAAACCACATTAACAGAATGAAGCACAAAAATTGCACAGTAATATCAATAGGTGCCAAAAAAGCATTGAACAAAGTTCAACATTCTTTCATGACAAAAACTCTCAACAAATTAGGTATAGAAGAATTTTATCTCAACACAATGAAGGTCTTATATGACAAACCCACAGCTATTATTGCATTCAATAATGAAAAGTAGAAAGCTTTTTCTATAGGCTCTGGAACACAACAAGGATTCTCAATCTTGCAACTTCAAGCATAGTACTTAAAGTCCTAGTCAGAAAAATTAGGCATTAGAAAGAAATAAAAGACATCAAGATTGGAAAGGAAGAAATAAATTGTTTCTGTTTGCAGATATCATGGTCTCATATATAAAAATCACTAAAAATGCTAGGAAGAAACTGTCAGGATAACTAATAAGCAAATTCAGTGATTCTTCAAAATAGAAGATGAACATATAGACTTGGGGTGGAGCAAGATGGTGGAATAGAAGGCTTTACCAATTGTTCCCACCACAAAGACACCAATTTAACCATGATCTACACACAAAAAAGCACCTTTACAAAAAACAAAAGTCAGATGAGCAATCACAGTACCTGGTTTTAACTTCCTATCACTGAAAGAAGCACTGAAGAGATAGGAAAAACAGTCTTGACTCACTGATCCTACCCCTCCCCCACACCCTGGCAGCAGTGGCATGATGCGGAGAGCATTTCTGTGATACTGGGAGAGGGAGATTGCAGCAATTTTGAGCCATTAAACTCAGTGATGCTCTATTATAACAGAAAACAAACCAAAACAAACTCAGCAGACACCCACCCACAGAGGGAGCATTTAAACCAGCTTTAGACAGATGAAAATCACTGATCCCAGGAGTCTGAATTTCAGTTCCTGCAAGCCTCCCCAGTGCCAGCTAAGGAGCTCTGCAGCTATAATTAAACTTGAAAGGAAGTCTAGGCCACAAAGATGGCAACTTCTAGGTGAGTTCTAGTGTTGACATGGGCCCAGATACAGTGCACCAGTGGGGATGTGCAACCTACTGAGACAACAGGGTTGGCTAAGTGAGTGCTGGCATCACCCCTCTCCTAATCCTAGGCTGCACAGCTCACAACTCCAAAAGAGACACTTCCTGTCTACTTGAGAAGATAGGGAAGAGTGAGAAGCATTTTGTCTTAAATCTTCGATGGCAGCTCAGCCACAGAACGATAGGACACTGGTCAGAATCATGAGACCTCCTATGCAGGCCCTAGCTCCTGGATGACATTTCTAGACACACCACACTCCAGAAAGGAACCCGCTGCCTTGAGGAGAAGGTGCCATTCCTGGAATGATTCATTACATGCTATCTGAAGAGCCCCTGGGCCCTGAACAACCAGCAGTGATACCCAGGTAATGTGTCAACGGCCTTGGGTGAGACTCTGAGGCTTGCTATCTTCAAGTTAGACTCAGCACACTCCTAGCTGTGGTGGCTACAGGAAGAGACTCCCTCCACTTGAGAAAAAGTGAAAAAAATAAAGGGAACTTTGTGTTGCCACCTTAGGTACCAGCCCTGCGCCAGTGGGACAGAGCAACAAGCAGACTCTTGGGGTCCCCAATTCCAGGATCTGACTCTTTGATGACATTTCTGGACCTGCCCTGCACCAAACTGGAGCCCACTGCCCTAAAGGGTAAGTCTCAGTCCAGGCAGCATTCACCACAAGGTGACAGAGCCCTTGGGCATAAGGGAACATCAGCAGTAGTCTGGCAGTACTCCCCGTGGGCCTGTGTTGGCAGTGGTCATGGGGTGAGCCTCCTCTGCCTTTGGAAAGGAGGAGAAGGAATAGGAAAGACTGCATGCTGTGGTTTGAATGCAAGCTCTGCTGTAGCACAAGAGTCCAAGGGAGGTGCCTGTGGTGATTTTTTCTAGTCCTTGGTTCCTGGAAGGCACCTCTGGACATGGCTGGGCCCTGGGGTACTTGCTACCCTGAACAGGACAATGGCTTGGCTGGCTTCACCACCTGCTGATTGTACAGCCCAGGGCCCTGAGTGATCATGAGCCATAGCCAGTGGCTAGGGCAGGCCTTGGGCAAGACCCCTTTCACTTGGTTGTCATTTCTGTCTTTCCTGCCGCTATGTACAATTTCCCTTTCACATTTTGGCATAATTGTGAGGCCTCCTCAGCCACATGGAACTGTGAGTTCATTAAACCTCTTTCTCTTTATAAGTTACCCAGTCTCAGGTATATCTTTATCAGCAGTGTGAAAACAGATTAATACAATACTACTTCTAAGAATTCAATTTTGATATAATTGTACTATTTTTCCATTATAATGTAAGATTTATTACATTAGGCACTGTATCTATTTTTATTTCATTGTATTTCCAATTCTTAGCACAATATCTGGCAAAAAGTGGACACTAAATAAATATTTGTAGAATGAACTAATTAATGAGAAAATAACTGGGGCACCTAAAATCTGCAAGATATTTTATGTACATATTTATTTAACTTTCAAAATGATGTTACATGGCAGGTGTTGTTTAATTTCCAAATATTTGTAGATTTTCCAAATTTCCTTCTGGTATTCATTTTCAATTTCATTCTGCTGTTTAATTTACATTTAATTAATTCTATTTTAGTCAAAGAATATGCATGGATTATTTAAGTTCTTTAAAACTTCTTGACGCATTTTATGGTCTCTTGACAATATTTCATGTGCACTTGAGAACAGTATATTCTGTTATTATTGAGTAAATTGTTTAATAGATGTAAACTTGGTCTAGCTGTGGGACAGTGAGTGCTCTTCAAATCTTCCATATTCAGGCTCATCTTCTGACTGGTTGTTCTCTTAATTATTGAGAATGGTGTATTGATGTCTGTAACTACTACTGAGGAATTGTCTATTTCTCCCTTTAATTCTGTCAATCTTTCCTTCATGTTCTTTCAGGCTCTCTTGTTAGGTGAATGTTTTTATAAATATTGAACTTTCCTGATGAACTGATACATTTATTATTATAAAATGTCTCTCTTTGTTTCTAATAACACCTCTTTATCTTAAAGTCTATTTTTTCTGATATTAGTAAAGCCACTGCAGCTCTGTTGTGGTTACCATTTACACAACATATTCTTTTCATTCTTTTAATTTTAATATATTTGTTTCTTAATTAGTTGTTTTTGCTTTGTATTATTGTATTTGTTCTTTAACTTATTTGTTTGATTCTAACATGTGTCTCATAGAAAACATATATTGGATTCAGTTTCTTTTTAATCAAGTTTGTCAATCTCTGCATTTTCATTGCAATAGTTAATCATTTTATATCTAATATAATTAGTGAGATGGCTAGATTTCTATTTCCAGTCTTCTATTGGTTTTCTATATGTCTTATATCTTTTTTGTTCCTTTGTTCTTTATGATCTCCTTTTCTGTAACATAGATATTTTTTAGTGTATATTTTACTTGCTTTGTTATTTTACTCTACTTTTTGAGTTATCTTTTTAGTTATTTTCTTAGCATTTCTTAGGGTTGTTCTGGAAATTACAAAATACATCTTAAAGCAATCTACTTATGATTAATACTAGCATAATTTTGATTGTATATAGACACTTGGCTCCGATACACTCACTTCTCTGCCTCTCTTTTCTGTTACTATTGTGATTCAAATACATTTTTATATGTTATAAACCCAACAATGTAATGCTATAAATATTACATGTGAATCTGTCTTTTAAATCATTAAGAGTAGACTATATATATTTATATAATATTTTTCATATTTATCGAGTTACCTTTATCTATACTTTATTTCTTCATGTGCTTTTGAGCTACTTCTTACTCTTGAGAGGAACTCCCGTTAGTATATCTTGTAAGCCAATTCTGTCAGAAACTAACTTGCTCGGTCTTTATCTAGGAATATCTTTTATTTTAGTTGGCTGGCAGTGATTTTCCATAATTTTGATATGGTATTCCATCACCTTATGTCACTCCATTTTTCCTGCTGAGAATTCAGCTGTAAATCTTACTGAGGTTCTCTTGTACACGATGGGTCATATTTCTCTTGCTTTATTCAAAATTTTACCTTTGTGTTTAGCTTTTGATAAATGTGATTTGTCTAGCTGTGGACTTCTTTGAGTTTAACGTACTTGGATTAGGTTGAGCCTCATAGACATGTATGTTAAAAAATTTTGTCAAATTTGTGAATCTTTTGGTCATTAATTCATCAAATATTTTTTTCCGTCCCTTTCTTTCTCTTCTCTTTTTCTGAGATTTTTCTTATGCATATACTGATATATTTAATGGTGCTCCACAGGCCTCTCAGGATCTGTTCATTTTTATTTATTCATCATTTATTATGTTCTTCAGTTGGCATAATCTTGAATGACCTGTCTTCATATTCACTGAATCTTCTTCCCACTCAAATCTGCAGTTGAGCACTTCTAGAACTTTCTAAAATATTTTCAGTAACTAAAATGTTTTCCTTTTAACCTGATATTTACTTTATGATTGATAACTTTTTATTAATATTCTCTATTTGTTGAGTCATTGGTTTTATAAGTACATTTAATTCTTTAAACATATTTCCTTTTGCTTTTGAATATAATAGCTTACAGTCAGGGACAGCTTCTGCTTCTATTGATTACTTTTTATCTCTTTAAATGGGCAACAGTTTGATTTTTCTCTGTCTCATAACTTTAGGTGAAGATTTGTTGTTGTTGTTATTTGTTTGTTTGTTTTTGAGATGGAGTCTCTCTCTCTTGCCCAGGACAGAGTACAGTAAGATCTTGGCTCACTACAACCTCTGCTTCCCAGGTTCAAGGGATTTTCCTGCCCCAGCCTCCTGAGTAGCTGGGATTACAGGTGCCACCACCACGCCTGGCTAATTTTTTGTATTTTTGGTAGAGGCAGGGTTTCACCATATTGGCCAGGCTGGTCTTGAACTCTTGATCTCAGGTGATCCACCCACCTCGGCCTCCCAAAGTTCTGGGATTACGGGCGTTAGCCACCGTGCCCTGCCAACTGGCTATCTTAACTCAATTATTGTAGTAATTCTGGATTCTAGATATCCTCCCCAACTCAGACTTATTGTTTCTTTTGTTTGCTTGTTTGCTTTTTAGTAGCTGGCCTGGATTAGTTCTTTAGAAACTGTCCTTTCTACAGTGTGTAAACACTGAAGTTCCTACTTACATTTTTTTAAAATTTATTATCAATATTTTAAAACTCAATTTCTTAAGCAGACCTTAATGACCACCCAGAGAATGGGCAAAACTTTTCTTTAAACATCATGAGCCAGTAAGGCTTCCACCATTGGCTGAGGAAATGTGTGTGGGTTGTGACACACATTCAAAATTTAGGCAATTCACACGTCTACTCAGATTTTCATTTTTTTTTTTTAATAAAGTGTCTCATGGTCCAGCAGGTATAAGTAACTAACTGGGAGCCTCTCCATTCTTCCCTAAATATACCTGCAGACTTGATCGTGTGTGCTGCCGTGCATGTGAACTTAGCCTTCCAGATTACCAGAAACTTTTCAAGTTCCTCTGTAACTATCTCATTCCCTAAATCCTTCTATTAAGTTTTTGCCTGGTCTCTTGCTTGCCCCAGCATCAGAGACTGAATCAACTGAGACATCAACTTTCTCCAATTATTTGCCACCAACTGCTACTCATTGGGTGAGGATACTCTCCATGGGACTTCTGAGCAGATGAGCCCTGATGGAGTTGTCGAGGTGCACATTAAAGCAACATGCATCCCATTGTTCTTACCAAGATTCAGTAGTTACTTTCCCATAAATGTTTTTCAATTTGTTTTATGCCTTTGGTTAATCTTCAGAGATCTGAAATGATTGGTATGGGGAATTGGGGGCTTTATATTATTGCTCTTGGAGAAGAATTTGCTAAGGTACCCCTTTACCATTCCAGAAGTTACACCTTACTTGCACTGAATTTTAAACCATGAGTGACAAGTTTCCAGGTAGATATTAAGTGACAAACAATCCTGGATAGTGGGAAAAAGTGAATAGATACATGAAATTACACAGTGGGTTCAAGTAACTACAAATTATTTATTGAAAGCAGAGAATACTGGAAGATAAGGCTGAGCAAGTATATAAAGGTCTTGCATATAATGTTAAGGAAGTAAGATATCATTCTGTGAGTATTAAAGTGTGAATGAAGAATTTCAAGCAAGTGAATAAAGGTTAGATATATTTTGAAAAGTCATGCTGATATGGAATTCGGGTTTATTGAAAGATAAGACCAAAGAAAGAGGGAACAGTACAGAGACTTTTAATATTCTCAGTGAGAAATAATGAAATTTAAACTAGGGCTAGGGAATGTGGAGGTCAATAAATATTAGAAATGTTTAAATATTTAGAGGATGGTATTGTTAAACCTATTCTCTAGAAGTGAAAGCTGAGCTTATGTAATAAAATAAATACAGGGTGCTAAGATGCATCTCAGGTTCTGGCAAGAGAAACTGACTGCATGGTACTAACATTCTCTCTCTTATACAAATCTCAATAAACATTTTAGGAAAAATCAAATGAATATGGTAACTTTAAAATGGGTGCACAGTTTTCAATAAATATAAATATTTTCACTCAGTACACATTCATTTTTCCCATGAATATCCAATCTCTTCTGAATTTTTTTATATTTAATAAATTTGTTATTAAAATTTCAAAAGGTGAAATATACTAATTTTAAACCTGAATATAATAAATCCGTCCAGTCAGGAATTAATTTGTTCATTCAGTCAGCCAACAAGTATTTGAATATACAGAAAATGTGGATACATGATGAATATCTGTATCTGTATTCTGTCCTTGAATAGGTTATTTTAATATAAAACAGGTTAAGATACATGTCAGAACAGTTATTAAAACATTTCAAAATAATTATTTTGTTGTATGAAAATAGGAGGGAAAAAGGATTAAGGAGATAAATGCCTAAGAACTCAGGCAAAAATATAATTATTTTTACATGTGAAAAATATGCTGAAGCATCCTACTGTGTATAATTTCAATAAATGATAAGTCTTAATAATATGATTTAGAAGATTTGGATATCTTAAAATCCAACTTTAAGTAATATATTCTCAGAAAAGCTAATAATGTAAACAACCATGCCTGAAATTTGAGTAACGCAAATTCCCACAAAATTGCAGGAAGCACACTTCCTACCAGCATAAATATAAGTAAATTATGAAAATCAGAGAACATCTTGTGGAAAATGAAAAAACAAATTATGCAAAATTCGAATGTATTTATTTTATAAGAAACCGCATGCACTGATAAAGAAAAAAGTTTTTATGATATATTGCTTGGTTGTTTTTTGTCTGTATGAAAATTCATTGCTAGTGGACTATGCCTCATTTCTGGATTTTAAGCTTCTAGCAATTTTGATAACAATAAAAAGGGAGTTTTATTTTTACACACATAAAATAGCTTATTAATAAAAATTTAAAATTACAGTGTTATCACTTAAACTCCAGATAGGCCAATACTACCTTTCAACCAAAGAATAAAAACACAAGTTTTCTCTTTCCTAATTAATAACGCTAATTTCAAGAGTCATTTATATCCTGCATCTAAGTCACTAAAGATGTAGCCGATATCAGCAGTTAATGGTTAGTTTGCTCTTTAGGACGGTGATGAAACTCAAAGCAAATGAATAGTTTCAAAAGCTGTATGCTAATTATGTTAACAAATTATTTGGAAGGATTGATACTGGTAAAAGCTGTGAATACATTTATAATGATCAAAATTAGTATCTAAGTTACAATTGAACTTCCATGTAGTGGGGAGAGCTATTGAATGGTTTTCATTAAATTTATTGTAGACACACTACACTGTTTTGAATCTCCCTACTTCCAAAATATTGGCAATTGTTCCACAATATCATAGGTATTTTAATAGACACTATTTCTTAAAGTCCATGGAAACAATAGGCCTGTATTGACGAAGCATTATGCCTGCAAAAACAAATTCATCTAGCCTCTACCATTGTCAGACACTTCAAGAAAGGATTTATTTATTGTAAAACTTAATCCAGAATGTTGTAATCATGGAATAAATATAGTCTATTTACTTTTGAAATTTTAACAAAGGATATTTTAGTTCAAAGAACTAAAATATTAACAAGATATGAAAATAGCGCTTAGCTTATAAAAATGGATTCATAAATAAAGCACAATGACATATAGACCAAAGTAAAATCCTTAGCCCATAAAAAGCAAACTGGCCAAACTTCACATTTCACTGGGTTTTGAAGAACATTTTGCCATTGCAGCTTTGTAAATAGTGTTATAAAGGAGGAAGGGAAATGCTTCAAATATCAATCCCACTTCCTGAGTCTCGGTCTGCAAATAAATCACAGGTAAGGCCCAAGTATGAACTTTCCATTTCTAATCTAAGTTTCACTGCTGACTGCTGACTTGCCATGTTTCTCAAATTGTCCCTTTACTAGTGCAGTTTGGTTCCATACATATTTTAAATAATAAAATGCACTAACTTTTCCCTTTTTGTTCTGATCTACTGTTTACTGAAAGCCCCAGTCCCATCACACAGCTATTCAGGTTTTACTGAAAATTGCAAATCTCAAAGTCCAAAAGTTATCATACTCTCCAATAACATATATTATGTTGGTCCCTTATTTCTTTGCCAATTTTTTTAAAGGAATATTGTCTATATACCCCAGGATAACATCTGGTGTTTGAATGTTGAATCACTACAGCTTATATGCTATGCATCACTCAAGGTAGTTTGGACCTCAGCTACCACTTACTACCTGTGTGAGCTTGGGTAAGCTATGTCTCATCTCAAAGGCTGAAAAGTGGAATTTTGTGAGAAGTAACCATATTATGTAAATTAACATTTTTGTTGTAATGCTTCTAAAAGTCATTTAAAATTATATCAAATACACCTGGATGTATGTATCGTCAAATATATAAATTTTGTGTGTGTTCAAAATTATACTTTAGTTCAAAGAATACAATAAAGATTTTTAAGCAATAATGAAAAATAGCCTGGCACGGTGGCTCGTGCTTGTAAGTCTAGTTACTCAGGCAGCTAAGACAATAGAATTGCTTGAGGCCAGGAGTTCAAAACCAGCTTGAGTACCATAGTGAGACTCCATCTGTATTTTTTAGAGCCTACTGAATATTTATATAATAATTTATTGTAATCCTAAAACTATTTTATTATGTATGAGGTGAAAGAGATATGATGGAGGAGTTCTTTCCAGAAGTAAATAAACAGGAGGAGGCAAAGCAAGACGGCCGACTACAAGCCTCCAGTGACATCCACCCTGCAGGAACACCAAATTGAACAACTCTCCACACAAGAAAGAACCTTGATAAGAACCAAACATGAAGTGAGCAATCATATTATCTGGTTTTAACATCATAGCAAAGAAAGAAGCACTGAAGAGAGTGTAGGAAAGATAGTCTTGAATGGATGACACAACCTGTCCCCTATTCCCCTGGAGGTGGCCATGTGGTACAGAAAGAGAATTTGTGTGTATGCAGGATAGATACAGCAGTGATTGAGGAACTTTTTATGTTGGAACTCAGTGCTGCCCTGTCAAATGGAAAGCAACGTGAGAGAGAATTCAGCCAGCGCCCCCAGAGGTAGAATTTAGACTAGCCCCAGCCAGAAGGGAGTCACCTAACCCCATGGTCAGAACCTGAGTTCTGGTTAGCACCACCACTGCAGGATAAAGTGTTCTAGGGTCATAAATAAACTTGAAAGGCAGAGACTATGCCACAACAACTGCAATTCCTGAGCAAGTTTTTTTTTTTTGTCGTGCTGGGCTTGAACCAGTGGATTTTGAGTGCACATGACCTAGTGAGGTACCAGCTGGAGACGCCTAGGGAGTGCTTGTTTCTCCCATGCCCCTTACCCCAGACAGCACAGCTCACAGCTCAGAAGGAGAAGGGAAAAAAGAGAACTTTGTTTTGCAAGTAGGATACCAATTCAGCCATAGTGTAATAGGGCACCAGGCAGAGTCCTGGGGCCCCTGTTCCAGGCCCCAGCTCCCAGTTGACATTTCTAGACACACACTGGGCCAGAATGGAACATGCTGCCTTGAATGGAATAACCCAGTCATGGCAAGATTCATCACCTACTTACTAAGAGAACTTGGGCCGTGAATAAGAATTAATGGTACCCAGGAAGTTTTCACTGTGGGCCTTGGGTGAGACCCAGGGTTGTGCTGGCTTTAAATGTTACCACTCCATTCCCAGCTCTGGTGGACATGAGAAGATACTCCTGCTTTTAAAAGGAGATGAAAGAGTAAAGGTGACTTTGTCTTGCATCTTAGGTACCAGCTCGACCACAGAGGGGTAAAGCACCAAGCAGCCTCCCGGGGTCCCCAGTTCTAGGCATTAGCTTTTGAACAGCATTTCTGGACCTGCCTGGGGCCAGAGAGAAGCCTATTGTCCTGAAGGGAGAGAGCTAGGCCTGGCAACATTCAACTCAGCTGGCTGAAGAGCCCTTGGGCCTTGAGTGAACATCGGCAATAGCCAAGCAGTAATTGTCACAGGTCTGGAGCAGTGGTGGCCACAAGAGACAACTTCCTTTGCATGAGGAAAGGAGAGGGAAGAGTGGAAAGAACGTTGATTTGCAGCGTGGGTAACAACTCGGCCACAGTAGAACGGAGCACCAAATACATTCCAGAGTTTTCTGACTTCAGCCCTGACTCCCAGAGGGCAATCATAGACTCACCTTAGGCTGAGGAGAAGCCCATTGCCCTGAAGCGTAGGACATATGTCTGACTAGATTCACCACTTGCTGACTGGAGAGCCCTTGGGCTTTGAAGAAACACCAGCAGAAACTAGGCAGCGGTCACCTTGAGCCTTGGGTAAGACCTGGCGCTGTGCAGCCTTCAGGTCCATCGCACCCCTCTCAGCTTCAGGCAGCTCTCCATGAAGAGGGACATCCTGTTTATTTGGGGGAAAGTAAAAGAAAGGAACAAAAGTCTCTGCTTAGTAATCTAAGAAAT
Source organism: Pan paniscus (assembly GCF_029289425.2). NCBI lineage: Eukaryota > Metazoa > Chordata > Mammalia > Primates > Hominidae > Pan > Pan paniscus. The sequence goes on from NC_073258.2 coordinate 106,198,097, forward strand.
TCTCCCAGATCTTACCCAAGATCACCAAGATAGTATCCTTATGAGCCTACAAGAGTCACAGAAATCCAACTGACACAATGAAGAATGCATCACGGTTTCTCAACAGCAGAATTGATCAAGCAGAGGAAAAAAAAATAGTGAACATGAAGACAGGCTATTTGAAAATAAACAGCCAAAGAAAACTAAAAAAAAAAAGTATATACAAAAAAATGAAGCAGCCTACAAGATCTAGAAAATAGTCTCAAAAGGGCACATTTACACCTTATTGGCCTTAAAGAGGAGGGCGTGAGAGAGATCTGGGGAAAGTTTATTCAGAGGGAATACAACAGAAAATGTTCCAACCCTAGAGAAAGATATCAATATTCAAGTACAGGAGGGTTATAGAACACAAAGCAGATTTAACCCAAAGAAGATTTCCTCAAGGCATTTAATAATTAAACTCCCAAGTGTCAAGGATAAAAGAAGCAAGAGAGAAGAAATAAATAACATACAAAGGAGCTCCAATATGTCTTGCACCAGACTTCCCAGTGGAAAATTTACAGGCTAAGAGAGAGTGACATGACATATTTAACGTGTTGAGGGAAATAAGTTTTTATCCTAGAATAGTACGTCCAGTGAAAATATCCTTCAAACATGAAGGAGAAATAAAAATTTTACTAGACAAACAAAAGTTGAGGGATTTCAACAACAACAAACTGGTCCTTCATGAAATTCTAAAGGGAGTTCTTCAGTCTGAAAGAAAAGGATGTTAACAAGCAATAAGAAACATCTAAAGGTACAAAACTCACTAGTAATAGTAAGTACACAGATAAACATAGACTATTATAACATTGTAACTGTGGTGTGAAAACTACTCATATCTTGAGTAGAAATACTAAAAGATGAACCTTTCAAAAATAATAACTACAACAATTTTTAAAGACATAGGCATATAAGGAGATATAAATAGAAACAACAAAAAGTTTAGAAGTGAAAGATGCAAAGTGTAGAGATTTTATTAGTTCTCTCTTTCCTTATTTGTTAATTTGTTTGATTTTGCAATCAGTGTTATCATCAGTTTAAAATAATTGGTTATAAGATGTTACAGGCAAGCCTCATGGTAACCTCAAATCAAAAAACTTATAGTGGATACACAAAAAAATTTAAAAGAAAAAAATTAAAACATACCACCAGAGAAAAGTACCTTCACAAAAAGGAGGACAAGAAAAAAAGAAGGAAGGAAGAAAAGATTACAAAACAACCAGAAAACTGATAACAAAATGGCAAAATGGCAAAAGTAAGTCTTTACTTATCCATTATAACATTGAATACAAATGGACTAAACACTCCAAACAAAAGATATAGAGTGGCTGAATGAATAAAAACAAGACCTAATGATCTATTACCTATAAGAAACACACTTCACCTATAAAGACACGCATAGATTGAGAATAAAGAAATGGAAAAAGATAGTTCATGCCAATGCAAACTAAAAATTAGCAGAAGTAGATATACTTATTTCAGACAAAATAGCTTTCAAGACAAAAACATATAAAAAGAAGGAAGGTAATTAAATAATGATAAAGGGGTCAACTCAGCAAGAGGATATAACAATTGTAAGTATACATGCACCCAACACTAGAGCACACAGATATATAAAACAAATATTACTAGAGCTAAAGAGAGAGATAGACCCTAATATACTAATAGCTTGAGACTTCAACCCCTTATTTCAGCATTAGACATCATCCAAACAGAAAATCAGCCAAGAAACATCAGACTTAATCTGTACTACAAACCAAATGAACCTAACAGATATTTACAGAACATTTCATCCCATAGCTGTAGAATATACATTCTTCTCATCAGAACATGGGTCATTATCAAGGGTAGACTGTATGTTAGCTACAAAAAAGTCTCAAGAAATTTTTAAAAATGAAATTATATCAAATATCTTTTCTAACTGAAAGGAAATAAAATTAGAAATCTATAACAAGAGAAACTTTGGAAACTGTACAAACAGAGAGAAATTAAACAATATGCTACCAATTGACAAGTGAGTCAATGAAGCAATTAAGAATAAAGTTTAAAATTTTTTGAAACAAATGACTATAGAAACACAACATACCAAATCCTATGGAATACAGTGAAAGCAGTACTAAGAGGAAAGTTTATAACAATAAGCACCTATATCAACAAAGTAGAAAAACTTCAAATAAACAACCAAATGATGCATCTGAAAGAATTAGAAATGCAAGAGAAAATCAAACACAAAATAAGAAGAAGATCAGAAGTAAATAAAATTGAAACAAAGAAACTAAAAAATCAGAAGTTGGTTTTTTGAAAAAGTAAACAAAACCAAGAAAGTTGTAACAAGACTATAGAAAAAGAGAGAAGACTGAAATAAATAAACCTACAACGGATACACAAAAAATGAAAAAGAAAGAAATTAAAACGTATCACCAGAAAAACTACCTTCACAAAAAAGAAGACAGGAAAGAAAGAGGGAAGGAAGAAAGGGTTACAAAGCAACCAGAAAACTAATGACAAAATGGCAAAAGTAAGTCTTGCCTTCTTCATAATAACATTGAATGTAAATGGACTAAACTATTCAGTCAAAAGAAATAAAAAACAAGATATTACAACCGGTACCACAGAAATTCAAAGGATCACTAGTGGTTAGTAAGAGCATCTATATGTCAATAAACCAGAAAACCTGGAAGTGGATAAATTTCTAAACACATAAAACCTGCCAACAAGGAACCACAAAGAAATCCAAAATCTGAATAGAACAATAACAAATAAAGAGCTTGAAAAAGTAACAAAAAGTCTACTGGCAAAGAAAAGTCAGGTATCCAATCGCTTCACTGCTGAATTTTACCAAACATTTAAAGAAGAAATAATGCCAATCCTACTTAAATTATTCTGAAAAATAGAGTAGGAGGGAATAATTCTAAACTCATTCTATGAAGCAAGTATTACACTGATAACAAACCCACACCAAGACACATAATAAAAAGAAAACTACAGGCCAATGACCTTAATAAATACTGATGCAAAAATTATTAACAAACCAAATTCAGTAACACATTTAAAAAGTTCATTCAGCTTGATCAAGTGGGATTTACCTCTGGGGTGCAAGGATGTTTCATCATATGTAAATCAATCAATGTGACATATCATATCAACAGAATGAAGGATAAAAACATAGGATTATTTCATTTGATACAGAAAATGCACTTAATAATATTCAATATCCCTTCAAGATAAAAACCCTAAAAAAATCTGGGTGTTTAAGAAACATACCTCAACACAATGAAAGCCATATATGACAGATAAAGAGCTAGTATCATACTAAATAGGGGAAAACTAAAGGTCTTTCCTCTAAGATCAGGAACACAACAAGGCTGTCCATTTTCATCGTTATGAAACAGTGCTGCAACTCCTACCCACAGCAATCAGACACGAGAAAGAAATAATGGGCATCCAAGTTGGTAAGGAAGAAGTCAAATTACCCGTATTTGAAGATGACACGATCTTTTACTTGGAAAAACCTAAAGACTCCACCAAAAAAAATTATTAGAACTGAAAAAACAAATTCAGTAAAGTTGAAAGAGTTAACTAAAGAGCTTCTGCACAGCAAAAGAAACTACCATCAGAGTGAACAGGCAACCTACAAAATGGGAGAAAATTTTTGCAACCTACTCATCTGACAAAGGGCTAATATCCAGAATCTACAATGAACTCCAACAAATTTACAAGAAAAAAACAAACAACCCCATCAAAAACTGGGCAAAGGATATGAACAGACACTTCTCAAAAGACATTTATACAGCCAAAAGACACATGAAAAAATGCTCATCATCACTGGCCATCAGAGAAATGCAAATGAAAACCACAATGAGATACCATCTCACACCAGTTAGAATGGCGATCATTAAAAAGTCAGGAAACAACAGGTGCTGGAGAGGATGTGGAGAAATAGGAACACTTTTACACTGTTGGTGGGACTGTAAACTAGTTCAACCATTGTGGAAGTCAGTGTGGCGATTCCTCAGGGATCTAGAACTAGAAATACCATTTGACCCAGCCATCCCATTACTGGGTATATACCCAAAGGACTATAAATCATGCTGCTATAAAGACACATGCGCATGTATGTTTATTGCAGCACTATTCGCAATAGCAAAGACTTGGAACCAACCCAAATGTCCAACAATGATAGACTGGATTAAGAAAATGTGGCACATATACACCACGGAATACTATGCAGCCATAAAAAATGATGAGTTCATGTCCTTTGTAGGGACATGGATGAAATTGGAAATCATCATTCTCAGCAAACTATCACAAGGACAAAAAACCAAACACCGCACGTTCTCACTCATAGATGGGAATTGAACAATGAGAACACATGGACACAGGAAGGGGACCGTTGTGGGGTGGGGGGAGGGGGGAGGGATAGCATTAGGAGATATACCTAATGCTAAATGACAAGTTAATGGGTGCAGCACACCAGCATGGCACATGTATACATATGTAACTAACCTGCACATTGTGCACATGTACCCTAAAACTTAAAGTATAATAATAATAAAAAAAAGTTGAAGGATACAAAATCAACATACAAGTCAGTAGTATTTCTACATTCCAACAGCAAACAATCTGAAATAAAATCAGGAAAGTAATCCAATTTATATTAGGTACAAATAATGTTAGATACCTAGGAATAAGCTGAACCAAAGAAGTAAAAGAGCTCTACAATGAAAACTTTAAAATATTTATAAAAGAAATAGAAGAGGACATAAAAGATGGAAAGATATTTTATGTTCATGGATTGGAAGAATCAATATTGTCAAAATGTTCATACTATCCAAAGGAATCTACAGATTCAATGCAATCCCTATCCAAAAGCAATGACATTCTTCACAGAAATAGAAAAAATGATCCTAAAATGTATATGAAACAACAAAAGATCCAGAGTAGCCTAAGCCATCCTGAGCAAATATAACAAAACTGGAGGAATCACATTACCTGACTTCAAAATATACTACAGAGCTATAGTAACTTGAAAAAAAATGTTTAATGGTACTGGCATAAAAACACTTAGAACAATGAAACAGAATAGCACCCAGATACAAAACCATACACCTACAGTAAATTCATTTTCAACAAATGTACCAAGAACATACAATAAGGAAATGACACTCTTTTCAATAAATGGTCCTGGGAAAATTGGGTATCTATATGTAGATGAGTGAAACTAGACCTCTGTCTCTTGCTAAATACAAAAATCAAATCAAAATTGAGTAAAGACCTAAATCTAAAACTTCAGCCTATGCAACTACCACAAGAAAACATCGGGAAACTCTCCAGGGCATTGGTGTGGGCAAAGATTTCTTGAGTAATATACCTGCCAGGCACAGGCAAACAAAGCAAAAATGGACAAATGGTAACAAATCAAGTTAAAAAGCTTCTGCACACAGCAAAGGAAACAATCAACAAAGTGAAGAGACAACCCATAGAATGGGAGAAAATATTTGCAAAGTATTCATTTGATGAAGGATAAATAACCAGAATACATGAGGAGGTCAAACAACTCATTAGGAAGAAATAAAATAATCCAATTTAAAAATGGCCAAAATATTTGAATAGACATTTCTCAAAAGAAGATAAACAAATGGCAACAGGTGTATAAAAAGGTGCTCTGCACCACTGATCATCAGAGAAATGCAAATCAAAACTACAATGAGATATCACTTTACCCAGTAAAAATGGTTTCTATCTAAAAGACAGGCAATAGTGAATGCTGTTGAGGATGTGAGGAAAAGGGAACCCTCATTCACTATTGGTAAGAATGTAAATTAGTACAGTCACTAAAGAAAACAGTTTGGAGGTTCCTCAAAAAACTAAACACAGAGCTACCATATGATCCAGCAATTCCATTACTGGGTTTTTATAAAAGAAAATGAAATCAGTATGTTGAAGTGATATCTGCACCCTCATGTTTATTGTAGCACTATTCACAATAGCCAAGGTTTGGAATCAACCTAAGTATTCATCAATAGACTAATAAATAAAGAAAATGTGGTACATATACATAATGGGGTACTAATCAGACATAAAAAAGAATGAGATCCTGTCATTTGCAACAGCACGGATTGAACTGGGGGTGTTAAAGGAAAAAAGTCAGGCACAGAAGGGGAAACTTCACGTGTTCTCACTCATTTGTGGGATCTAAAAATTAAAACAATTGAATTCATGAAGATACAGTAGAATGATGGTTACCAGAGACTGAGAAGGGTAGTGGGTGGTGGGGAAATAGAGTTGGTTAATCATTACAAAAATATAGTTAGAATGAATAAGATCGTGTTTTTGATAACACAACAAAGTGACTACAGTCAATAATTTATTGCACATTTTAAAGTAACTAAAAGATTATTGAAATGTTTATAACACAAAGAAATGATAAATGCTTGAGATGATGCATACCCCATTTACCTTGAAGTGATCATTATGTATTTTTTACCTGTATCAAAATATCTCATACACCCCATAAATACATTCACCCACTATGTACCCCAAAAATTAATTATTAAAAAAATAAAAGAAATAAATGAACAACTACAGAGCTTCAGGTGAATACATTGAATTCAATGAATTCAATGGCTATTTAAATTTGATCTTATTTAATCACTCAGAATCATTGTTTAATAAAATTAAATTTAAAAACAATTGTCTAAATCTTACCATGTTTTACTCTTCATTTGTCCACATCTCATTGATAAAATAAATCTGATCAAAAGTGCCTATAATTAGAAGATTTCTTGAAAGTATTCATTCAAAAAAAAAAAAAAAACCTTACAATTGTAAAAAAGGAACAGTGGAAAAAACAGAAAAGAGTCATAACACAATCCCTTTGTTCTAAGCAGGCAGTCACCGCACAGGGTCAACACAGATTCAGCAGGCATTCAGGCACCTAAGACTCAGAACAGGTGTATCACTACCTGTCACTCATTTCTTGCTGAGCCTGATAGTTTTTATTTAATTCATTTGACAATTTTTTATTTTAGACTTGCTATGTGGCAAGTGTTTTATATAATGATGATACAGTGCTGACCTCAAAACATCTAGCAGCAAGCGATGCAAATGAGAATTCTGATGCCAATATTATTTTTTGTTTGTTTGTTTTAGTGAGCTCTCTCTCTCTCTTTTTTCTTTGTAGAAATTTTTGGCATGTTCTCTTATCCTTGACATTCAAATAGTTTATTACAGTACATTTAATTGTAAGGGGTGTACACGTGTGTGGGGGGTGTGTGTGTGTATTGTTTATTCTTCCTGCTAGTTCTTCAGTGAATCCTTTCAAGTTATGGAAATTTGTCTTTTATGATTTTATTGATTATTCCTCATCTCTATTTTTCTGTTTCCTATTATCATAATCTCTATTAGCTGGATAACGTCCCTCCTGCATTGATCTTCTATATCAAGTGTCAGCAATTTTTTTCATTAAGGATGAGAAAGTAAATATTTTAAGCTTGAGGAGGTGTCATGTAAAGTTTCTAGCTCTTCTCTTCCTCTCTTTCCCTTTCACTCCCTCTCCTCCTCCTTCACTTCATTTTTCTCTTTCTCCTATTCCTTCTCTTCTTCTTCTTCTGACAATTCTCTAAAAATGGAAGAAAAAAATTTATCTTAAGCCATAAAAAATGAAGCAGAGGTCATAATTTTCTGACTCCTCCTCTTTATCTTAGTTTTTGTTACATTTTTCATTAGTTAATTTTGTTGAAATATTCTAAATACTTTTTTCTTTTGTCATCTATATAGCTAATTAGGCACAAATTTGGGCAAATCATTTAATTTCTCTATGTATCAGTTGTCCCATCTGTAACTGAAGGTAATAATGGTTGTAAAGTTAAAGTGAAATACTCTATATAATCCTCAACATGGCATGGCACATTTAATAGATACTTAGGGAATATTACTTTTTGTTTTTACGGATGCAATATATCCTCTCAAGCTCTCTAAGGACACTAAAAATAATTTTTAAACTTATTTCTTATCTCTAAATTAACTTTGATTCTTCTAGAATTAATCACTATATGTTTTAATATTAGAACTTCTCTTTATGTTGCTGAACTACCCTAAATATCTGGTAAGTTTGGTTGTTTATTTTTGAGTGAAGATCAAAGCAGATTGACATGAGTAGATTTCATGGACTTTCTGGATTACTTGCATTTTTCTTTCATTAGCAAGCTCCCCTCCTGAATGATGTGGCTGATTGCCAGATCTCTGCATCTAGGCTAGTCAAGTTAGCTAGTAGTGTTTATTTTGTATGTGTGAGTGGGGAGAGTGAAAATTTTAGTAAAGATCAGATTTGTAATACCAGTCCTCGCTCTTGGAGCCTTAAACCATCCCAAGAGGATGTTTAATTTCTTGGAAAATATTTTCCTGACTTCCTCCAGAAGGCAACTACACTGCACCTGGATGATATAATGAAAAGGGGGAAGCCTTATTCATGCTACTCTTCAACAGATACTGTTTCAATCAAATGCTCCACCCCAGATCTTGGCTCTGTATCTGCATAATCAGAGCCCAGAAGCTTCCTGATATTTTATTCTTAGGAAGATTTACAACTTGTTTGCCACTTCTTTTCTGTGTATGTTCTGTGCCCCGATCAGGCTTAGGAATTCATATAATTTCATTGCCTTGCATATTCTAACAATTTATGAAAATCTAAGGTGTACTGTTGGTCATCTCCCACCTTTATCTCAGTTCACCAGTGCTAGTCCTTTTATAAATATTTTATTATGCATGCTTTTTTACTCTCTAAAGAGCTTTGTGGAGGTAAAAGAGTTAAATATATAGATTCAGTCCAACAGCCTATATTAGGTTTAAAATAATAATTTATAATGCTTAAATTTTCACCTCTTATGTGAAGCAATAAGGCCACCATGCAACATCCATCCAAAATTATGTTGACAGAAAATCTTTGAGATTGCTGAATGAAAAACATAGTTCATTACATGGTAAGTTTTCTGTTTGTATGGATCTCTTCAAATAAATGATTCTGCTCAAATTAGTAAATAATTGTTTTGGTATAAGTGTTAGTTCTTAGCTTCATTCTATTGATCATCTTATTTCATGGCACAGCAGAGTAGTTAACAGTTTATACTTTGGAGTCATAAAGACCTGGGTTCAAATCTTTCCTCTGCTATTTACTAACTTTGTGAACTAGAAAAATATTATTTAACTTTTTAAGATATATTTTTGGTCACCTGTATACAGTTCATTTATTTATTTATTTCACAAATATCTATTAAATGTCTATGACTTTATTAGATTTCTATGAAGATTTATAAAAGAATAAAAGTCAAGTTGGTACTTAGCCCTTGATAAACATTTCCTGTTACTATTACTGTTTTCAACTATCTTTATTTCAGAACAAAAAATAACTGAACAGGAGACAATTTTGTGCTGTCAATCATTCTTCACTATGTGGTGCATTGCTGTTGAAAAGCAAACTATTAATGTTTAAAATAATTTCAGTTCTGACATTCATATTGGTCAGAAAACATATTGATATTACAGCAATATCAACTAAGAATAAATGTGGACACCATGCAGGAAAATTGTGCATGAACTCTTCCATGTCCTTTAAAAATCCTTTCAGGGCAAATATTTAAATTGAATCCTTAAAAATGCATGAAATGATTTAATCCCTAAAAAATCTTCTATTGTGTCTCTCAAGGCCACTTTCCTGAAATTAATACACAACAGCCATGCATAGCTTTCTACATTAACCAAAAAGGAAGGGCAGGATTATGCAATTGGGCTTTGCGTTTTTATCTTGGGACTCTGTGTTCTGTGAGCTGGAACTCCAGGTTCATCTGCCTTATGGCCTCAGGCTGCCTTTTTCCTGCTGGTCTCCTGACTGACATGCTGCGTGCACACCTTCACAGAGGGGGCTCTGATCCTTCTTTTCCAGATAAATACTGTCAATACTCACTTGGCAATAAGGAATAAAGTTATATTTCCAATGCAAACAAAAACATTTGCCTGAAGAGCTGGGGAAAACATAGAATTTTTTAAAATAATACTGGCCCACCTTTTATAATGCGTTTGCTCACTGTGGTGCTCTCTGAAATTAAATCCTTTAATTTTAATTTTAATTATTTTATTTTATTTTTCCATAACTTGTTGGGGTACAGGTGATATTTGGTTATATGAGTAAGTTCTTTGGTGGAGATTTGTGAGAGCCTGGTGCACCCACCACCTGAACAGTATGCACTGCACCATATTTGCTGTCTTTTATCCCTCACTCCCCTTCCACTCTTCCCCCCAAGTCCCCAAATGACCTCTCACATTCCAAAATGTACTGACTAAGAGAGGGAACCCTATGGCCCTTTGCCCACCAGTACTTCAGGAATTCCCTCTTTAAATGCCTACAAGGTAGCATGACACAGAGATCAGCCCATGACACAGAGATCAGCCCCACCAAAATTACCTGGTATGTTACTAGGACTGCCAAAACAAAGTACCACAGACTGCAGCTTAAACAACAGAAATTTATTTCCTCCTAGTTCTGGAGGCTCGAAGATTCAGATCAGGATGTCAGCAAGGTTGACCTCATGTAGCTTTAATTACTTCTATAAAGGGCCTATCCTCAAATACAGTTACATTCTGAATATAAATGTCACAACTTTGAAAAATTTTTAAACATTTACAGTTTGCTTTTCAGCAGCAATACACCACAAAGTGAAGAAAGACTGACAGCACAAAATTGTCTCATGTTCAATTTTGTTTTTGTTCTAAGATAGAGAGTTGAAAGCAATAACAATAATAGGAAATGTTTATCAAGGGCTAAGTACCAACTAATCACTTGACTTTCATTCTATTATTAATCTTCATAGAAATCTAGTAAAATCATAGGCATTTAATAGATATTTGTGAAATAAATAAATAAATAACTTGTATACAGGTGACCAAAAATATGTCTTAAAAAGTTAAATAATTTTTTTTCAGGTTCACAAAGTTAGTAAATGGAAGAGGAAAGGTTTGTACTCAGGTCCGTATGACTCCAAATTATAAACTGTTAACTATTCTGTTGTCCTATGAAATAAGATGGCCAATAGAATGAAGCCAAGAATTAACACCTATATTGAAAAAATTGTTTACTAAGTTGAGCAGAATCATTTATTCTGAAATATCCATACAAACAGAATACTATGTAATGAAGACATGAATTTGAAGTGTCAGGGGACACAATCCAACCCGTAATATCTAGTAACTGGTTCCACAATGTTAAAAGTGTGCTCTTCATATAACAGTGAACTGGGTGCAATATTCTTTCTCAAAAACTGTCTAAGACAGGCCTCCCAGATAGCAGCTGATTCTGTAGCACTGCTCTCTGTTTACCTGTAGTGACAAACTACCACAATGTAAAAGGTAAGTCTTGGCCAGTGACTGTGGCTTTAGGCCACATAACTGTTTTGCATGCATAGATGGTATGTGGGGAAATTGGTTTCCCAAGGAAATCATAGAATGTACCAATGCTGTACAGTTTAGAAGTGTTTCATGATGCAGATATTAATTTTAAAAAATCTTCTGCAAGATAACTCTGTAGCCTGGGTGGGTCCATCCTAGCTCTTGGAACCAGTAGAGGGCAGGTGGGAGTGTTAGAAGTGTTGGCTGGAAGAAGCCTGGGAGGATTCCTGAGACAGCATCTGGATTCACCGGAGGAAATGGGAGATAAAAAAATCTATTTATTCACAATTTTAAAAAATACTAACTGACTAGAATAGGTTGATTACAAAGCACTATAATATATAACAGTAGCTAGGTGCTGTGGCTCACACCTGTAATCCCAGCACTTTCCGAGGCCATAGCAGGTGGATCACCTGAGGTCAGGAGTTTGGAGACCAGCCTGGCCAATAGGGTGAAACCCTGTCTCTACTAAAAATACAAAAATTAGCCGGGTGTGGTGGTGGGCACCTGTAATCCCACCTACTTGGGAGGCCAAGGCAAGAGAATCACTTGAACTTGGAGGCAGAGGTTGCAGTGAGCCAAGATTGCACCACTGCCCTCCAGCCTGGGGACAGAGCAAGACTCCATCTCAAAAAAAAAAAAAAAATTATATATATATATGTATATATAGGCAGAATGCTAGACTGGGAGATGGGAGTGGTTGTGGAGTTAAACTCTCTCTCATTCCATGATCTCCTCAAAACTAATTTTGTCATAAATAAAGAGGTCTAGTAACCTCTTTATTTCTATTCTGTTCCAACTGTAATCATCATATCACTTTTATTATCAGCATATTTCTAACGCCTTTGTAACTCTTTTCTATAACATTACAAATCAGCTTTCATTTCCCAGTTCTGACATTTAAAGAGACAATTTATTTCAAATAAGCCTTTATTCATACACTAGATCTTTCTATGCCTATTATTCATCTGAAAATAAGGGATGATTATTTTAACAATAACATAAAATTTTATCTGGACAAAATGAGATAATGCAAGTGAAAAGCTAAGCACTTTGCCATATACTTAGCATTCAATAAACACTAACTTTTATCATTTTAAATAATTGGGGTTGGTATTGCTACATATATAATTCAGGGTATTTTTTTCTCAATTCGCAGGCATATGGCAGAGAACTCAGTAAGGCAACCCAGATGAACTGGGAAAAATGTGGCTCAGGGAAGGAAGGAAGGAACCAGTTAGGTGCTAGCTCTCTATCCCCCTGAATAGGGCTGAACAGGTGCTGGGAAACATTTAGAATCTGTACACGCAAACAGTTCAGTGGACTGGAGCCTATAATTTAGGTTTATCTTATAAATTGTGGTAGTTTGTCACTATAGGTAGAGTAGACAGAGAACAGTGTCAGAGAATTGGCTGTCATCTTGGAGGCCTGTGCCTAGAGTCTCAGACACTGGGACGAGCAAGCCACCTGGCCTTGGAAAGGAACTTGCAAGAGCAAATCAAGGGTTAGCCACTGGCTAACCCTTCCTAGCTACAGACAATTCCCTCCTCGCCACTAATGCTCATAATCAATTCCAAATTCGACATTACAAAATACTTTTGTAGAGATAAAAATACTTCCCTTTTGAGTTTAACAATGAGAACACATGGACACAGGGAGGGGAACATCACACACCAGGGCCTGTCAGTGGATGGAGGGCACGGGGATGGGGAGCATTAGGACAAATACCTAATGCATGCAGGGCTTAAAACAGATGATGGGTTTATGGGTGCAGCAAATCACGATGGCACGTATATACCTATGTGACAAACCTGCACATTCTGCACAAGTATCTCAGGACTTAAAGTATAATACTAATACTAATAATAATAATAATAAACTTCCCTTTTATTATGTGGTGAGGCTAAATAAAAGTCTGTTTCTGGCAACTGGAGTGTGTGGCACTGAGGACTCAGTCACTCCAGTATTCAAGCAATAACCTTGCATAATCAGCCCTGGGCCAATCAGAAAGAGGATCCAGAAGACTGATTTATATTAAACATCATGTTTGATTTTATAGAAAATTCCTGGCTTTGTAAGGACATTTCAAGGATAGTGTGAAACCAAGCCTACTAAGGATGAGAGGAATGAATGCCCTAACAATGAGTTGCTTTAAATGTGGAAGGTGTAGACTGACACCAGCCAACTCTTTCTAGCTACAGATATTTCCCTCCTCTCCACTAATATTTATAAGCAATTCCAAATTCTACATTAATAAAATGTTAAAAAGTAGCATTTTCTTCTAATAAGAGATTATCCCAGAAATATTTAATCTTTATTCTAAAATCTGAGACTATTTAAACTCTATATAGGGTAGAGGGAAGAACACTGAATATCTGAGCTCTGCTCTTGGCCCTACCATTGATCAGTTGTATTATACTAAGAAAATTAGTGATCTGGGCAAGATGGTTCACGTCTGTAATTCCAGCACTTTGGGATGCTAAGGAAGGAGGATCACTTGAATCCAGGAGTTCAAGACAAGCCTGGGCAACACAGTGGAGACCCTGTCACTATAAAAAATAAGAAAAGAAATTAGCCAAGTGTGGCGGCATATGCCTGTCCTGCCAAGTACTCTAAGAGGCTGAGGTGGGAGGATTGCTTGAACCCAGGAAGTCAAGGCTGCCATGAGCCATGATCATGCCACTGCACTAAATCTGGGCAACAGTGAGACCCTGTGTCAAAAAAAGAAAGAAAAGTGGTGGGGGGGAGAGAGAGAGAGAGAGAGGAGAAGGAAGAAGAAAGGAGAAGGGGAAGGGGAAGGAGAAGGGGAAGGGGAGGAGGAGGAGGAAGAAGAAGAAGGGAAGGAGGAGGAGGGGAAGGAGGAGGAGAAAGAAAGAAAGAAAAAGAAAGAAAAAAGAGAAAGAAAGAAAGGGGAAGGAAGAAAGAAAGAAGAGGAGGAGAAGGAAGGAAGGAAATAACTAAAAATAACTAATGCACATCTCTGGGGCCTAGTTGTACGATTTAAAAATGAAATTGGACCTCATTTCCGTCTCAGTTTATTTGGCCATGTCGCTTATGTTAATTATATTTTTCATTTTGTGGGAGTGACAACTGAAGAAGCCCCCCTTTTCTAGAATTCTCACTAAGGCTTTGAAGGGTTAGTGAGATTCATTCACCACAAAGGCTGCTCATTCATTCACCAAATATTTCATCATTGTGCATGCACTGTTCTTGGCCGTGAGGGTACAAGAGTACACAAGATAGATGAAGTCACTATTTCCATGGGCATTATAAAAATAGTATAACAAATAAATGAATATGTATGTATCTTAATTTTAGGTGGAGATGAGCTCGGAAGAGAAATAAAGCAAAGTAAGGAGTGTAAATGGGCATAAGGTTGGGTGGGTGGAGTGACTTGGATAAGGTGGTCAGGGAAGGCTGCTCTGAAGAGTTAACCTTTAAGCAAAGACCTGAATGAACAGAGAATGAATGTCTGTGGAAACAGCAGTCCTCAGACAGGGGAAATAATAGAACATTCCTTGAGACAGGAACATGCTTGGCATGTTTTTTAAATGCAAGAAAGCTGGTATGACTAGAGAAGAGTGACCAAGGGGAAGACTGTAGGACACCTGAGGTGTGATAAGTAACCAAAGCCAGATCATGCAGGGCCACTGTAGACCATGAGATGCCACTGGGGGAGTTTGGGTGAGATAGTAATATAATCTGGTTTGCATTTTAAAATTATTATTCCTGCTGCTAGCTAAAAAGACATGGGAAAGAGGTGAAGTCAGGGAGGAAGAAACATGGAGACTAATTAGGAGTCTAGAAGCAGTATTCTAACCTGGATAGCCTGAATTAGTGCAGTAGCATAGTATGAAATGATAAACAAGTGAATATGTGATATGCTCTTTTGGAGTTGGATTCCTAATGAATTAGGTGGGGATAAATGAGAGAAATTGAAAACCTCTGGGTAAACAATCTATAAGGTATATTCCAGAAATAGAAATCTATGAGCCCGTAACATGAACGATCTGCACCTTAGTTGACTGCTTATGGTAAAGAGGGATTTTACTAGAATCAGCCCACTTTGTAAACCACTGTGTTCTTGGGCCATTGCACAGGTCACTTAACATTTGCGGTCATTAACTTTTATATTGCCAAAGTGAGAGAAGTAAGACATTTCCACCTTTCTCATGCAGCAGCACTATGGTGGTGTGCATTGGTCTTTTGTCACCCTGGCTCTAGCCAATTATGAGATGTATGACCTTGAACAGCTTATATTATTTCTACTAAATAGGGGGATGCTCAAAAAGATAAAAATACTTCCCTTTTATGGTTGTGGTGAGACTAAATAAAATTTCTCATTCAGTAACTATTTCCTGCTCATTGCCTACCTACATGGATCAGCACATTGGTGTCAAGGTATTGAGGATGAGGAAGGCACAGCTATGCTCTTCATAACATTTTTTTTTTTTTTTTTGAGACAGTCTCGCTCTGTCGCCCAGGCTGGAGTGCAGTGGCGCGATGTCCGCTCACTGCAAGCTCCGCCCCCCGGGTTCATGCCATTCTCCTGCTTCAGCCTCCTGAGTAGCTGGGACTACAGGCGCCCGCCACCACACCCGGCTAATTTTTGTATTTTTAGTGGAGACAGGGTTTCACCGTGTTTGCCAGCATGGTCTCGATCTCCTGACCTCGTGATCCGCCCACCTCGGCCTCCCAAAGTGCTGGGATTACAGGCGTGAGCCACTGCACCCGGCCCATAACATTCTTTCTTATGCTTTAGAATGCCATGTATAGGGGCTGACCTACCAAGGAACTTATTGGAAGTTGATTTTCTTTCTTCCAAATCCAAAATTTGCTTGCTTATATGAGAGCATAGGACTCATAATTTAAGATAACATAGCGTGTTTTCAGAGCTGCCTTCTGGAACCAATTTCCTAATGCAAATGAATGGCTCTAATAATAATATAATTTCAGGAAAGTTAATACGTAGTAAAAAACATCCTTTTGGAAAAGCAGCCATCTTTCTCTCTCTCAGGTTAAACACATTTTCCTGCATATTCACTCTTAAGAAGCATTCTTTTTTATTAGAATACAGATATAAGTGCTGATGCAAGTTTATGATTATAGAGTACTTGAATAAGTTCCAATGCCTTACCTATTTTACTTCGTCAGAGAAATAGTCCTGCTCAGGGAATTTTGAATTCATTGACAGTTTTTTTAGTCATCTTTAAATTTGTCACTTGACATAGTAGGAAGTACATACCAAATTCACCTGGCAATAGGCACTGCAGTATTTTTAATAGCATTTCATATAAATGTCATATCCAATTAGTAATTTCACCATGCTACCTCAACAATTAGTGAATTAATCCAGGAAGTGCCTATAAAAATCATACCAGGTAATAGTTTCCTAAGTCTTTTACAGTTAATAATATGTTGTCAAGTTTAAATCTCAAGTGTAATTCAAAGTAGAGTCCATGGTCTTCAGATTTGCTCAGTGACATTGTGAACCAGTAACATACAGGTGCAAAGCTCTAATTTTTTATTCTCTTTTATCTAACTCATAATCTTTCCATTTCTCTGTGTGTCTCCACTGCCTCTCTTCATGACTAGAATCATGAGTTGTGTTAGCATTGAACTGTATCTCCTAATCAACTCAGCTTCTGCCTATTTGTCTTTTCTAGTCAGCATATGATGAGTTTGGCTGAACTTCCAAAGATAGAATATGCCATTAACATTGATTTTTTAAAATCTGTAATAGGGTATTGTGTTGGCGTTCCTTCATTGAAATTCTAAGTATGTGGATTAATCATAAAATCATATTCTTCAGAACCATTGGAAGTATAATATTCATATGTTTTCATATATCAAAACCACGTTTGTGCTGTGTCTTCCTATTTGATTTTTCTCTTTTTCCTCTTGTAATATGATAAATTGCAAGAGGCAATTCCTGGTTGTTGCTTATGAAAATTTCAAGACAAAATCTAGATATGCTTTTTCTAGGGCATTGTTTCAAGACAGTTGCATAGTTAGTTATCTTCCTGCCACCAGGACATAAATTAAGCTATTCATTAACCAACCAATATTGTTAAATGTCTACTATAAGAAGGCCCTCAGGGAATACAAAAAGATGCTAATATTTTGTTCTCAAAGAACTCATAATTTAGATGAGAAGAAAATGCTCAGTCAAATGAAAAATCAGTTAATAACAGTGAGTTAAATTGGAATGTAATGTGAGTTCAAAGGTTATTAGATATTATAAAACTGTCCAATGGATAGTGCAGATAATATTTCTGTTATCCATTTATACTTCACAGCATTTTAGCTAGGCATTGGAGGATAGAATTAAAATTTTGAGTATTTTGTAGCCCACTCCTTTGCTTCAATAGCAGACTACCATAAAACTTGATTTCCTCCTGGGGCCATCTCATCTCAACTTGCCTTTAACTGACCATTCCAGGCTACCTAATACCTGAACAGAGCACAGACAACTCCTGTACTGACATCAGTATCCATACCCAGGATAAGCTACTGTGTTGATTTTTTGACCTACTTTTCCTCTTGAGACTTCAAATTAAAAGATGGCTATGTACCAATAATGTTAGTGGGTACTTTAGGGGATATAAAAATGAAGATGTCATGGTTGTCATTTATATTCTCATGTCTTGTGGGATAAACACATAGGTATAAACAATCCAAACCAAGTAGAGTATGATGAGAGCCTTAATAAAGGTAGAAATAAAGCTGTTGTGAACTGACTTTAACCCAATCTAATAAATATGGCCCAATGTAATAATATAAAAGATCTACCAATGTAAACATTCAGACCCTTTGTGAAAGTTCCTTCAGATTTCCCCTTCCTCATCCTGCTCCTCTGTAAAATGGCATCTGACTGTGTGGTAGAGGAAGCAATGTTTAAATGACTTTGGAGATTTAATACAAAAACGGGAACTCATAGTGCGAGGATCTTCGGGAACCAAACAAATTATGATATTTGAGGTGTTTGTCTTGTCTAAAAACTGAATCAGCGATTGATAGGCTGCAATTTGTTCTCCCTGACTCTTTGGATTAAGATTGTGGGTGGTTAGAGATGACATACTAGTACCTATCATACTGGTCATACCTATGCCCTCAGGGCAGATAGAATCTTTTGGGGTTCCTGCACACTACATAATAGTTGATAGCCAGGACCTCTGTTCCAGGCCCACGTGTTTGGATCCCTCCTACCAATGAGTCTATACCATTTTAGAAGTGGTTCCTTTCAGACCTCCCTACAAGCTTATAGCCCCTTGCTAGTATCCCAAGAGAAGCATGACACAAGTCCAATGTTCTGAGCTACTCCATCTCTCAGCGCATATTTCCCCAAAATTGATCAATTACCAAGTAGCAGTGCTTTTGAAGTTCATGCCTAAAAAGGCAAATTTAAATGTTTTTCTTCTTCTATCATATATTCTTACTACTCTTAAACAGAAAACCTTGTAACTGTCATTGGTAAAAGGGATATCTTCTCTAGAACTACAGAAGAAATTCTATAATCTAGGTCTTTAGACTTGGTTCATATTATTTTAGAGAAATTCGCAAAGTTTGTTCGCTGTCCAAATCTAATAATAAAGCCTGGTATTTTGATGTACAATCTTATTTTGGTTGTTGGATGTTTAATATTAGCTATATATATTTATATTACTTGATTATTCTAATAAATATATGCCTGTCCCTACTTTTTTTTTTTTTTTTTGAGACCAAGTTTCACTCTTATTTCCCAGGATAGAGTGCAATGGTGTGATCTCGACTCACCGCAAAGTCCGCCTCCCAGGTTCAAATGATTCTCCTGACCCAGCCTCCCGAGTACCTGGGATTACAGGCATGAACCACCACACTGAGCTAATTTTTGTATTTTTAGTAGACATGGGGTTTCTCCATGTTGGTCAGGCTGGTCTCGAACTCCCGACCTCAGGTGATCCGCTCACCTTGGCCTCCCAAAGTGCTGGAATTACAAGCATGAGCCACCGCGCCTGGCTGCCTGTCCCTACTCTTTCATGCAGGTAACAGGTACAGTCATATATACAGAAATATAAACAAAAAAATAGAGCACCTTTTTTTAAAACGATTTCTCCATTTGACTCTGCTATAAGGGATTGTATCAGAACCTGTAGGATATGTGTGTGTCTGTATATGTGTGTGTGTCTCTGTGTGTGTGTATCTCCAGTATTGTCACAGTATACATCAAGAGAGAGATTTGGCAGGCTGGAAATTCTAGGGCAGAAGGTGACTCTGCAATCTACCAGTGGAGTTTCTTTTTTCCTTGGGAAAACCTCAATTTTGCTCTTAAAGATCAGCCTTTCAACTAATTGGATGATCTCATTTACTTAATG
This sequence comes from Pan paniscus, assembly GCF_029289425.2. Classification (NCBI taxonomy): domain Eukaryota; kingdom Metazoa; phylum Chordata; class Mammalia; order Primates; family Hominidae; genus Pan; species Pan paniscus. The sequence continues at coordinate 106,217,911 of NC_073258.2, forward strand.
TCAACTAACTGTAGATATTAATCACTTCACAAAATAACTGCACAACACCCCCTTACATTAGCATTTGAGTAGCTAGGTGCTACAGCTTAGCCTACTTGAAAAATGATAATCACAGAGCCTAATTAAATTGGTGATAACTGGAAGGGAATAAAAGGGATCAATTATGAACAAACAAATAACTAGATAAAACAGGCAAAGGTAACAAAGCGCTGAAGAATAATGTGAAAGGTTTACTTTGGTAACTGCGAAAGTGGTGTACATGTAAAAAAACAATAAGTAGCTTATTTGGAGAAGACGTTAACTAATTCAGTTTTAGATGCTAATGAATGTGAGTTAAATAACCAAATTATTGGAGGTATTTTGCCCAATCAATATATCTTAATTGAACTGCTGAAGGGATGGACATACAACCTCCACTGCCCAGCTCTGGACACAGCTGATTGGGCTGGTAGTGTATATCTGACCAAATCTGAAGAGTAAATTTAGCCAATCAGGTTCTTATCACACTTAAATAACCACACACACAAGCTAGTCAAATGGTCAGGGGTCCTACAACTATAGAAACTTGGAGTCCTGGAAGTGGCAGCCTTGAAAGTGCAACTGTATGTTGTATAGTCCAGCCCAGAGAGAAGAGAATCTTAACTTAGATGAGATAGGCTAGATAACTCTAGCCTTAAAGTTGGAGAACATAATTTTAATCCCTATCCTTCTTCATATAGCTTGGCTGTGTCCCCACTCAAATCTCGCCTTGAATTGTAATAATCCCCACATGTCAAGGGTGGGGCCAGGTGGAAATAATTGAATCATGAGGGCAGTTTGCCCCATACTGTTCTCAAGGTAGTGAATAAGTATCACAAGATCTGATAATTTTACAGGTGGGAGTTCCCCAGCACAAGTTCTCTTTTGCCTGCCACCACATAAGATGTGCCTTTGCCTTCTGCCATGATTGTGAGGCCTTCTCAGCCATGCTGAACTGTGAATCCACTAAACCTCTTTCCTTTATAAATTACTCAGTCTCCAGTATGTCTTTATTAGCAGCATGAGAATGAACTAATACTGTAAATTGGTACCGAATACTGGGGCACTGCTCTAAAGATACCCGAAAATGTGGAAGCGACCTCAGAACTAGGTGACAGGCCGAGGTTGGAACAGTTTGGAAGGCTCAGAAGAATACAGGGAGATGTGGGAAAGTTTAGAACTTCCTAGAGGCTTTGTGAATGGCTTTGACAAAATGCAGCTCATTACAGATAGAGATAAGGAACTTGTTCAGAACTGGAATAAAAGTGACTCTTGCTATGTTTTGGCAAAGAGACTGGCTGCATTTTGCTCCTGCCCTAGAGGTTTGTGGAAATTTGAACTTGAGAGGGATGATTTAGGGTATCTGGTGGAAGAAATTTCTAAGCAGTGAAGTGTTCAAGGGTTGACTTGGATGCTGTTAAAAACATTCAATCTTATGTATTCACAAAGATATGGTTTGGAATTGGAACTTAAGTTTAAAAGGGAAGCAGAACATAAAAGTTAAGAAAATTTAGCCAGGCGCGGTGGCTCATGCCTGTAATCCCAGCATTTTGGGAGGCCGAGGCAGGCGAAGCACAAGGTCAGGAGACCGAGACCATGGTGAAACCCCATCACTACTAGAAAATACAAAAAATTAGCCGGGAGAGGTGGCGGGCGCCTGTAGTCCCAGCTACTCGGGAGGCTGAGGCAGGAGAATGGCATGAATCTGGGAGGCGGAGCTTGCAGTGAGTTGAGAATGGGCCACTGCACTCCAGCCTGGGAGACAGAGCAAGACTCCATCTCAAAAAAAAAAAAAGAAAAAAGAAAAGAAAAGAAAAGAAAATTTGCAGCCTAATGATAAGGTAGAAAAGAAAAACACATTTTCTCAGGAGAAATTCAAGCCAACTGAGCAAATTTGCATAAGTAATGAGGAGTCAAACGTTAATTGCCAAGACAATAGAGAAAATATCTCCAGGGCATGTCAGAAGTCTTCATGGAAGCTCCTCCCATCACAGGCCTGCAGGCCTAGGAGGAAAAAATTGTTTCCTGGGCCAGGCCGAGGGCCTTTGTACTTTGTGCAATCTCAAGACTTGGTGCCCTGTGTCCTAGCCATGGCTAAAAGGGGCCAAGGTACAGTTCAGGCCATGGCTTCAGAGGGTGCAAGCCCCAAGCTTTGGCAGCTTCCACTTGGTGTTGAACCTGCGGGTGCACAGAAGTCAAGAATTGAGGTTTGGGAATCTCCACCTAGATTTCAGAAGATGTATGGAAATGCCTGGATGTCCAGGCAGAGGTCTGTGGCAGGGGTGGAGCTCTCATGGAGAACCTCTGCTAGGGCAATATGAAAGGGAAATCTGGGGTTGGAGCCCCACACAGAGTCCTGGAGCACTTCCTAGTGGAGCTGTGAGATAAGGACCACTGTCCTTCAGATCCTAGAATGGTAGAACCACTGATAGTTTGCACTGTGTGCCTGGAAAAGCCGGACAGACAATCCAGCCTGTGAAAGCAGCTGGGAGGGAGACTGTATCCTGCAAAGCCACAGGGCAGAGCTGCCCAAGACCATGAGAATCCACCTCTTGATCAGCGTGATCTGGATGTGAGACATTGAGTCAAAGGAGATCATTTTGAAGCTTTAAGATTTGACTGCCCTGCTGGATTTCAGACTTGCATGAGGCCTGTAGATCTTTTGTTTTGTCCAGTTTCTCCCATTTGGAATTGGTGTATTTATCCAATGCTTGTACCCCTTATTGTATCTAGGAAGTATATTAACTTGCTTTTGATTTTATAGGCTCATAGGTGGAAGGGACTTTCCTTGTCTTAGATGAGACTTTGGATTGTGGGCTTTCGAATTAATGCTGATATGAGTTAAGACTTTGGGGACTGTGGCAAAGGCATGACTGGATTTGAAATGTGAAGACAAGAGATTTGGGAGAAGACAGGGCTGGAATGATATGGTTTGGCTGTCTTCCTACCCAAATCTCACCTTGAATTGTAATAATCCCCAGGTGTCAAAGGTGGGGCCAGGTGGAGATTGTTGAGTCATGGGGGCAGTATTTCTCATACTGTTCTTCTGATAGTGAATAAGTCTCACAAGATTTGATGGTTTCACAAATGGGAGTTCTCCTGCACAAGCTCTCTTTTGCCTACCACCATGTAAGATGTGCGTTTGCTGCTTCTTTGTCTTCCACCATGATTGTGAGACCTCCTCAGCCATGCTGAACTGTGAGTCCATTAAACCTCTTTCCTTAATAAATTACCCAGTCTCGGGTATGTCTTTATTAGCAGTGTGAGAATGAACTAATAGATTTCTAGACACTGATTTCATGATACCTGACTTTACTACATTTACTTTCTTTAAGCTTTATTATTATAAATATTCCCATTTTCTAAATGTATTTAACTTACATTGAATAAGTTTCAGTTCTTGGATTCAGGAGTAAAACCAAGTAGCATGAGGAAATTGACTTGGAAATATCAGTACTATCTATTTTCAATCATTTGCTAACTCAATGTTTACTTAGTGTGTTTGCTGGTGGTAAAAAGGAGAAAGAAAGAATTTTAAAATTGGGACCAAAATGAGTCTGAATGTAGTTTAATTGAAAAAATAATGGACTCCAAAAAACAGCCACACTTGCTGCAGCATGGTACTTGCAGGATCAAAATAAAATGTAAAGAAATACCTTCTGATACCTTGACTGCAATAATTAATTATTCAACCACATCCAGAGTTATAATCTGTTGTCTCTACCATATTTTCACTGCCCAATGTACTAATCTTGTCAAAAATTTCTACCCTATTCAGCTTAAATTCCTTGGCCCATCAAAAGCAACACTTTTTCACGTAAGTCTCTAATGTCCTTGCCATTTTTGGCTTTGCCATTCTCCGCTGATAAAATCCCAACCACAGTTAATCCCAACTCTCTGCCTATTCCATACTTCCCTTCACTCAAAACATTGCTGGCAAATTATGCCCAATCATACTATCTGGCCAAAATTGAAATATACGACCACAAACCTTAAATGGGCTCTTCATGCTACCCAACAATCAGCTATGCTTCTTCAGTTCAGTCACATCTACTTGTCTGGACAATGTTTTTATACTTTCATCTCTACCATTAGAACTCCAACACTTCCTTCCTCTTCATCTATTCTCATTCTTACGAGGATGCTTATGCTTCCCACTCCACTAAGAAGAGAGTCAACCAAGTGCCTGAATCCAGTACCGTATCTTCCTGCCTACCTGTTAGATTGTAAAACTTCCCCAGGAGTCCTCGCTTGTTATGTCTATGAATCAGTTTCTTCCCTTCTACTGGCTGATTCCTAATAGCAACAGCTGGGAATTGAGGAAGGCAGAGTGGGAAGTGAGCATTAATGGGTGCAGGGTTCTTTGAGAGTAATAAAACCTTCTAAAATTACATTACAGTGATTGTACATGCCTGTAATTATACTAAAATCTAACACATTTTACAATTCAAAAAGGTAAATTTTACGGTATGTAGCATATCTCAATGAAGGTGTTTCATAAATATATATATATATATATGAAAATCTTTGTGATCCTGTGGTTTGCAAAAATACCTTTGACAGCACACATACACACGCACACACACACACACACAGACATGCAAACGTATAGTCATTACAAATTGTTGAACTGTTTTTTTTCAAAATGAAAAGATTTATCTTCATCAAAAGCCACTATGCTTACTACCTTAGCAATGGGATCATTACTATCTCAAACCTCATTCCATATGACCATGTAAAAAACCTGCACATGCACTGAATCTAAATTAAAAGTAGGAATTATTTTTTAAAAAGCTAAAAATAAGAGTAAACCAAAAAAGTCACTATTGCAAAACACATAAGCTACAGATTACATAAAATATTTACAATACATGTTGGACAAAAGACATACATACATGTTAAGAACCAAAACTCAATATTAAAAATTAAATCACCCAATTAAGCAATCAGAAAAAGATTTACATTTTTAAAAATTATTTTTAACTATTTGGTTGAGACAGGGTCTCACTTTGTCGCCCAAGCTGGAGGGCAGTGGCATTATCATAGCTCACTGCAGCCTCGACCTCCCAGGCTCAACCAATCCTCCCACCTCAGCCCCAGAGTAGCTGGGACTACAGGTGTGTGCCACGACTCCCTGCTAATATTTTTTTTCCAGTGCATTGTTTGAACTTTTTGAGAGATGGGCTCTCACTATGTTGTTGAGGCTGGTCTTGAACTCCTGGACTCAAGCAATCTTCCTGCCTCAGCCTCCCAATGTGCTGGGATTACAGGCATGAGCCACCACACCCAGCCTGATTTGGATATTTTATTAATAAAGGCATACAAATTAATAGTAAGTAAATAAAACTGCGTTCAAACTATTTGTCATCAGAGGAAATGAATAAGCTATTTGAAACCACTACATACCAACTAACATAATTAAAGTTAAAAAATAATAATGATAACTGAAAACATGAATATAGGTGAGGATGTGAAGCAAGCAGAACTGTGGCTCATTGACAGTAGAAATAATAAACTGTACCAATTTGGAAACCTATTTGGCAGTTTCTTATAAAGTTCCACATCACTTTTCTATGACCCATCAATTCTGTTTCCATTTATTTATTAAAAAGAAATAAAAACATATATTCACAAAAAGACTAGTACAAGAATGTTCATAGTAGATTTATTTACATTACCTCTACCTGGAAATATCCCAAGTGTCTATCAATAGATGATTTAAAATTTTTTGTTTATATATATATATGTATATGTATATGTATATGTATATATGCCAAATACCAAATATATATGTGTGTGTATATATACGTATTTTTTTTGAGTCTTGCTCTGTTGCTCAGGCTGGAGTGCAGTGGCATGATCTTGGCTCACTGCAACCTCTACCTCCTGGGTTCGAGCAATTCTCCTGCCCCAGCCTCCTGAGCAGCTGGGACTACAGGCACATGCCACCATCCCTGGCTAATTTTTCTATTTATAGTAGAGATGGCATTTCATCCTGTTGGCCAAGCTGGTCTCAGACTCCTGACCTCAGGTCATTCACCCACCTCAGCCTCCCAAAGTGCTGGGATTACAGGCATGAACCACCGCACCTGGCTGTTTTGGTATATTTGTAAATGCAATACTACTCAACAATTAAAATTGACAACTGATATATACAACAAAATTAATGAATTTCAAAAATATTACATAGAACAAAAGAAGCATATGCAAACGAGTACATCCACATGATTTGCTTTATATGAATTTCAACAAAGGACAAGACAAATCTGTGGCAATAAAAGTCAAAACACCAGATGCCTCTTGGTGTGGGGACATTGACTGGAAAGAGGTATGAGAAGTTTCCAGGATGACAAAACAATTCTAAATCTTGATTAAAGTGTTAGTTACATGAGTTTACATATTTGTTAAAATATATTAAACTATGGAAGAAGATCTGTTTATTTCTCTACATGTAAATTATACCTTATAAAAATAAAAACAAGTTAACATCCTCAGTTGGGTTAGTTATCAGGTGGAAGTCAAGGATGGAAAGATGGAAATGCATATTGTTCAATATTTTACAGTATTGTATATATTTTGTGAAATTATTTTCTTTGAAAATCCGGATAATCACAGAAGAAAAAAGCTAAATAGCAGAATATTAGTGATGTATGCTGTTCATAAAGTCAAGCTTATAGCAAGGTGTTACAAGAAAGAGATGAACTCGGAAGCATTAGCTATTTTGAGAGCACAGTGAATTTATATCTGGAGAATTCAAAAACCTGGGTCTTGCAGGGTTAGAAAAGCCAACTGCTTTTAAATCCCAAACTCAAAAAGGCCCACTAAGATCTTATAGTTGAATAAGGACTTAGCCCTGAGCAGAGAGGGGTTGAAGAGCAAGGAGACACATTGACAGAGTTAAAATCCCTGAGCCTCAAGATGGCTGTTGTTAATTTCAGAGGGAGAAAGAAAAAGACAAGGAGCCAAGATCGTAACAAATAAATCATGCTAGATATTTACCGTTAGCAAAGAATTTTAGTATAGTTACAGATATGTGGTACTGAATGAGTTGCTTAGATTGATTTGTGCAAGAAATGTGAAGCAAACTAAACCACATCCTGGCCTAAAAATACTCTCAATCTTCCACTTGCAGAATGTGGCTACAGAATGTCAGGAGGAGGACATTCTCCAAGGAGGACATATTCCCTAATGTTCATTTCAAATGAGGCAATGGACCTCAGGAGAAAAAAATTGGAGAAAAGATTTGTTCCCTGATAGAAGAGTCAGGGTCTACTCAGGTAAGTTTCTCTACTACCAGGTTAGAGAATTTTACAAAGCCAATTTCATAGGATTTTCTTATTGCTATGGACTCTGCAATACATCCTTTTCCCAATGAGACTTTCAGTGCAGTTTGCGAGTCTCCCATAATTGATCACTGGAGAGTAGATCATTGTCTTTTGTCTATTAGTTGTCAGAGTAGGATGTCATACCTGATGAAAAGAACTGTACACCACCCACAAATCTCTCCTGTACCTCAAGTTACACACCTCACTTAGATAGGGTAGTAATGTGTACTCCTAATGGACAGGCAATCGAGGAATTTGTAGGCTATATTAAAGAGTTTAATCCTTACCTTATAAGCAGTGGCCAGCCACTGAAAGGTTTTAGCTTACATGGCATGTGATCTGATGCATGCATCAAGAATGCCTTTCTAGTTTCGGTGTGTTGATTAGATTGGAAGTGGATCAGAATAAGTAATGGGCAGTAAATTAGGTTTTATAGCAATCAAGTTGAAAGATGGTGATAGCTGGTACTAGACTTGTGACAAAGGAGATTTAGCATAGTGGAACAATATGAGAAATATTTAAAAGGTAATGCTAATTGAACATGGTGTGCAATGTAAATAGTGAGAGAGGATGGTAAGGGGGGTGGAATTTTTACATACAATATTTACTTGGAGGATGGTGTAATTTGCTAAGTAAACAGCTAGAAAATCAGGTATAGAAGAATAGCTTGAAATTGGACGTATTGGATACCATGTGTTTGAAGTCTCTTGGAAAAATCTAGTGTATTGAATTCATTACAGATGTCTATGCCAGACATTTCACTTACCAATAATTAGTATAATAATAATGACTGAGGCTTGGGAATTAAATTAGCCTGAGAAGAGACTATGAAAATAAAAACAAGAGGAAACAATGCAGGAGTTGACAGACAAAATAGCCAGTACAGAGATGAATGTAAACTACCTGATAGAGCTGAAAAACACACTACAAGAATTTCATGGCCGGGCATGGTGGCTCATGCTTGTAATCCCAGCACTTTGGGAGGTCGAGGCAGGCAGATCACAAGGTCAGGAGATTGAGACCACCCTGGCTAACATGGTGAAACCCCGTCTCTACTGTAAATACAAAAATTAGCCGGGTGTGGTGGCAGTCGCCTGTAGTCCCAGCTACTCGGGAGGCTGAGGCAGGAGAATGGTGTGAACCTGGCAGGCGGAGCTTGCAGTAAGCCCAGATTGGGCCACTGCACTTCAGCCTGGGCGACAGAGCGAGATTCCATCAAAACAACAACAATGACGACAACAACAACAACAAACAATTGAATTCTTGGACACAGAGTGTAGAAGGATGGTTAACAGAGGCTGGGAAGGGTAGTGGCAGGCTCAGGAGGAGGTGGGGATGGTTAATAGGTATGAAAAACAGAAACAGCCAGGCGCCGTGGCTCACGCCCGTAATCCCAGCACTTCGAAGGCCGAGGCGGGTGGATCACCTGAAGTCAGGAGCTCGAGATCAGCCTGGCCAACATGCAGAAACAGCGTCTCTGCTAAAAATACAAAAGTTAGCCAGGAGTGGTGGTGCTCTTCTGTAGTCCCAGCTACTAGGGAGGTTGAGTCCGGAGAATCCCTTGAACCCAGGAGGCGGAGGTTGCAGTGAGCCTGCCATTGCACTCCAGCCTGGGCGACAGAGTGAGACTCCATCTCAAAAAAAAAAAAAAAAAAAAAAAATAGAAAAAATGAATAAGACCTACTATTTGATAGCACAATAGGGTAACTATAGTCATTAATAACTTAATTGTACATTTTTAAATAACTTAAAGTGTGTAATTGCATTGTTCGTAACTCAAAGGATAAATGCTTGGGAGATGGATACCCTATTCCTTGCAATCTACTTATTTCACATTGCATGCCTGTATCAAAACATCTCATGTACTCCATAAATATATACACTTAACTATGTAACTGCAAAAATTTTAAAAATATACAAAAAAATTTAAAAACTGAATTAAAGAGCATTGTAGATAATTGTATTTTTCAAAAAATAGGTAAAATATCTGGTATATAACAGTTTAAAAAAAAAAACAAAATTCCTGTATTATCAACTCTGTGACCTTAGAACTACCTTGTTACACTTTCAAAGATTAACTCTCCTTAAAAAATAAATGTACAAATTATTACAAGCCAGAATTGTTGCAAATCTTTTAAAATATATTTCACACTCATCATTTGTAATTACCATAGATTAAAAGGATGCTTGAAAATTTCACTGAAGAAAAGGTTATTATTTTTATGAGGTGAGAGAGATAAATAGAAAGCCTCATGACTTTGTTACTGTATAATAAGACAATGTAATATTCACCTGACTTTTTTTCAGTAGTTATCAATGTCATTTTTCTGTCATATTATTTCAAGATAAGAGAAAAAAAGCTACTCTCGGCCACAGCTACTCTGAAATATTTCATTAATGTGGCTCACATTATTTTTATTTACTCATTCTCTTTTTGTCCCCTCTTGAAGAAGAGTAATTAAAATGTTGGCTGGGAAGGAACTTAACAGACACTAAATAACCCCAAAGAGAAAAATGTTTCTGTGTTTACCTTTTAATGCTTTTTATTCCATTGCCATGTTAGAAAGTAAACTCTTTTATGGTGGAAAATGTCTTTAATTTTATTATCAAAGTTTAATCTCTAAAGAGGTCTTCTGTTTTACAAAGTCTTCTAAGTCAGTTGGTATCTAATAAAGGCTGTTGATTAAAACTAGGAAACAACATTTAAAAGTACAGTCTGCTAGACGTTTGGTCACTTTATTTTCTATTAAATATTTATGCTACATCTACATAGCTTTAATGTATGAAATTTAATTTTGCAGAATTTCCCTGAGGTGGCCTGTGGTGTGGAGGTAAGGGAGAATGTCAGGCTAGAAATAGACTTAAGATAATGTAGTGCTATCTCTCCATCACCAGAGAGCAATACATTTAAAATTTAAAAGTGCTGTGTTACCATCAGAGCAGGGTCCAAGAAAGAAGAGCTACTGGCTGCAAGCCTTCAGGTAAACTGTGAAATCAAAAGGCATCGTTCGGTTTTATCAAGCAAACAGCTACAGTCATCACTTTGTGAACAACTTGAGAAAAAGATGCAAGACTGTTGTTGCTTGCCTCTTCTTAAAGAATTACTGGTTGTGCAAAGCAGAAACTTCAAGCATGTCTATGTGCTGAGCTCAGAATTGTGTTGTACTAGCTTCACTTTGAAACGTCTAAAGATTTCCAATTTCATTCTGCTACTCACCACTTCTCTCCTTCTCAGATTGGCTGCTAAGAGCATACATTCCTTTTTTTTTTTTTTAAACAGGAAGAAAACAGTTCTTCTATGTGAATTTCATCTTGCCAGAGAATAAATTGTACGAAATGAATGGTATTTAGGATACTTTGGGGGTGCCAAATTACGCATTTGATATACTTCAATGGACACATGTGTTCACAAACACTTGTTTAATCAATTATCTCACCAGAATTCTTCACCAAAATAAAAAATATTTAACTTACATTCTTATAGAAAAGAAAGTCAATGAAAAGGTTAAAGTAGTTCTAGTTTATACTTGGTCTGAAAAAATATATTTTATGTTTCTTTATTCAATTTAGATGTGCTAACTTTTGCCTTTCAGATTTTTAATATGGAGACTGGAGAATTTTAATCTTACCCTTTTTTTAGATTTTGATAACCTTTAGCTTTTTTTTCCTCCTTTCAAATTTTAAATTCTTTTTAAAAATGCATTTAGTTGTCTAATTTAAGCAGCCTTTTTGTGGTTTGGTTTATGTGGAATTATAAATATAGCTGGTCAAGAGCAATAAGACTATTCATACTTTTCCTCTTCAGTGACAGTGTATGAAGGGAGGAGATTTGTCTTGTAAGCCTGAAGCCAACCTTTCACTTTGTTCTGAATTCACTGCTCCGTGTTACCATGGGAGACTCCAGCACTCATCAAGGCTGGCTGAACCCAGCTGGCTGCACGGAGCTTTCACAGTGACTTGGGCACTGGGGACAAGCTGGCTCATTTACTAACATCTGACTTTTTGGCCCAAAGTACAAAATCTCATAAGCAGCACTTACAAAAGGCTCGATTTTTCAGGATGTCAAGTTTTGTGACAACCTTTTTTTTTTTGGAAAAGACATACTGTTTTCTCTTTAGTCCAACTAGCTATTGCATTGACAACATTTCTTTTTGGAAAGAATAGCTGAGGAATTTAACTGAAAAAAATTAATAGGAGAAATAAAAACTCTAAATGATCCAAATTGGGGCAGAGGTATAGCTAAAGCAGCAAATCACTCAAATGAATTCAACAACATTTAGTTCCCAAATTCAATTTTCTACAGTAAACCTTGTACAGTCTATAGATGCTTAGTGAATTGGATTCCATTGCCACTGAAGCCATTCTTCAAACAAACAAACAAACAAAAATTCAATATATATACTGTTTTATACTCTAACTTCAGTTTGACAAGAGGGCTTTGTGTTAGCAGAAGGATCTTGCAGCTCGAATATACGAATAATTTTCCTAAAATTTACATAAGACTACAATATCAATAAAGTATCATTAAACGATTAAATAGCTTTCATATTATGTTGCTCCAAACAAGTAAGGTTTTTACTTTCTTAATAAAGGGGTGAGGAATCTGAGAAGTGGGTTGAAACAAAGGCAACATATTGATTATATCAAAATCTTTTCCACAGTAATTATCATTTAAAAGCTTCTAGGTGCACACAGCAGGCCAGAAGTCAAGGGTACATGAGATCAGTACTAAATCAGCAACAAATAGATATAGATATGGCCACAGCAGAAGAGAGGTGCAGAACCCAAGTTAAACATTAGACATCAAAGAGAGAACAGAAAGTCTAGTGAGTAGGATGGCAAGAGAGTCCTGGGTAACTAAATCAGTGATAAGAAAGGTAAATGGGATGACAGAAGGTGAGGCCCTTAAGAAGGAAAGTCAGACAATACACGTCCATTTTAATAGACACTGCTCTCTCTCTGGCAGAGCTACCATCTAAACACTGAGTTTTGAACATGAAGACAAATAGTTGAGGTTTTGAGACCTAACTAAACATTCTTTTGAATTAATTATCCTGAAGAACTCGGTAGTAAGCAAGTTAATTTCTTTCTTTCTTTCCTTTTTTTTTTTTTTTTTTTTTTTTGAGACGGAGTCTCACTCTTTTGCCCAGGCTGGACTGCAGTGGCGCTATCTCGGCTCACTGCAAGCTCGCTTCCCGGGTTCATGCCATTCTCCTGCCTCAGCCTCCCAAGTGGCTGGGACTACAGGCGCCCGCTACCACGCCCGGCTAATTTTTTGTATTTTTAGTAGAGACGGGGTTTCACCGTGTTAGCCAGGATGGTCTCGATCTCCTGACTTCGTGATCCGCCCACCTCGGCCTCCCAAAGTGCTGGGATTACAGGCGGGAGCCACTGCGCCTGGTCAAGCAAGTTAATTTCTATGCCCAGTCTCTCTCTCTCTCTCTCTCTCTCTCTCTCTCTCTATATATATATATATATATATATATGTATATGTATATATATATGTATATGTAAATGATGATGCTTTAAAAAATAATTTAGGTATTTATTTTCTGCATTCCACCACTAGAATGAAAAATAGTAGTATCCTCTTCTATCATGTTCATAAGTCTGTCTCCAGCTGGTGGCATAAGACTGACCTGTATCAATTGTTGTACAAGTAATTGGTGATTGGATTCATTATTAGCTATCTTTCTTTTGGAGTTTTCCTTCACTCTTGAAATTATAAATTATGTTTCCTAACACTACAGTTTCAGTTTCTGTTTTACTACATATGAAAACTGAACATCTCTACTATAGATAGATTAGCACTGTTCAGCAGCAACAGTGATTACTGCCAAATACCATTTCTCTGTTGGAAACACATCCAGAATTCTAGGAGCTTATAAAGTTGAAAAAGTGACATATGGTATAATTGCATTAAAGAGGAAAGAAGTGTAAATTCACAATGTATCTTTACAAAAACAAGCAAACAATATTTTGGAAAGAAATATTTCTATCATAAAGCACCATTAACACATACTATTAACAATATTTATTAGTTGCTAATATAATTCCCCAAAAAATCTATGAATCATGAAGACTGATGTCTTTATATAATCTTTGGAATTGCTAGAGGATTATATCTTTTGACAACTTCGTTGTGTAACGAGAAAACAATAGATATTACAAACCTAGGAGAGTATTTGCCTTTATTTTTTGTTCTGTAATAGCATGGTGTAAAGTAGTGAAGTCCTTTTATAGATATCCTAAGACAGACACTGCTACCCATGCCAGGGAAAATTCCCAAACCTGACAAAATGTAAATTAACCTAGTCTAGTTGTTTCTTGTCAAGGAGTTAGATTATTTGATACAACACATGGCAACAGAAATCAATGTCTCTTGAACAAGGCTGAATGGATCCGTTCACTTAATGGGGGTGGAGAGTGGACAGTCCCCATTGATAGCTCTACTATCTAACCAAGGAAAATTTGGAGGGAACCCAACTACTCCCCATAAAACATTCCACTGTTTACTTTTGGCATTGTAGGAGGTCAATAAATAACTTCCCTATTTTCTTGACAAATACAGAAATCACAGGGTGAGGGCCAAGAATCACACAAATGGAGATCAAAATAGCAGGTCAGACTGTTTGGGAAGCATGGTTAGATCTATGGCAACAGTGGGCTTCTTAATGGTGTACTCAGAATTAAATTTATCCATCTTGCCACCGACTATGCTGAAAATTCTAGGGTTTCTCCAAAAAGGCTGTGCCTCTAACACTTATGACATAGAGAGGCAAAGAAAACCCAATGGGAATGGGCAAGAATAATCAATTCCTTTTCTCATATTCACCTATCACATATGATTTTATCTAATAGGCTGGGCACCAAAAGGGAACAGGGAAGAAGTCAGGATCACCCTAGAAAGTCCTTCCCCATGGGACACTAAGGAGTGGGAGGAAGAGTTATCCCCCAACGTCATTATTCCTTCCACCTCCCTTGCTAGTTTTCTTTCCCAAATGGGTATAGAAGAATTCCATTTTATCTCCTTTGCTTTTTTCTTACTCTTCTTATATTCCCTTCTCTCTCATTCATGTTCTACTACATTTACAATATAAATTTCATTACTAATTAACTATTCAAAGATAAATCTGTTCTGTAAGAAAAGATGCTAAGGTACTTAAGAGAGAAGGAAATCCCGATGAAATATGCCTCAATTGAAACAAAATTAGGAGAAAGCAAAATCACCTATAGTTTACTGAAAGCAAAGGGATTCCATTACATATTAATGTGAACTGAATTGTCATGGAGGGTAGAAGTGTAAGAAGAGCCACAGGGAGATTACTTGAAAACAAAAGCTGCATAAACACTGAGAGAAAGATCCTGCCCCCAACCACCTGTCTTGGGTACAACAGCCAAAAATATAAAAAATGTGTATCAAAAATAATGAGGGTTTTTCATGTTAACCGTAATGGAATATTTCAGAAAATGTAGTGCTTCACTATTAAGGCAGAGCACCTGCAACTAGTGCAAAACTTCAGACACAGAAAAGCTGTAGCTTTGTAACATTTTATTAGCAAAAGTTGCAAATAATAAGAAATCATTTAAGTAGCCTTAAGACAACAAAGAAATCTTAAAATGTCAAAAAAATGTATACTACTTTAAAATAGCATCACATCCCTTCCATGTTTCTGATAAAAGATGAGTTTACATAGTCATTAAAATCTATGCTCCTTTATCTACTATTTTTATGAAAAATAAATGTGATTACTAACCATGTAACATACATGCCTTTGAGGACTCAGCCATCAGACAATGAACAAACTGTGCTACTGCAGTTATGCTGCATGATAATATAAAGTTGTATACTGAAAGAAGGAGCCTTGAAGATTTTTCACCCCGAATAAAAAAATAGTGAATCATTTCTAGTGTTTTGATATGAGCATAAATATAAAATCTCACTTTAATACTGAATGCATGAAGAGCAGATGAACAAAGCTGCTCAAGAGCAGCTGGCGGATGGTCAGGCTGGAGATGCAGGAGCTAAGGGTTAAGGGCTGCTGCAGGTCAAGAACAGCCAGGGGTCTTGACCTTAGGGCCTTGAAATGGAGCTTATGCAATTTCAGTTCTGCCTAAGTGGGTGAAATGAAAGATAGAGAATGTAGGAATTTAGCATGGGAAGGAAAAAACAGGTCAAGGCAGGCAGGTTTCAGCAGATATAAAATTCCCAAGCAAATCGAAATCCCAAGTGTGGCTGACTCTAGATCTAGATTATTTTTACTTTGAATATTTTAATACATTTTGTCAGGCATATGAGCCCATGACTTATAAGTAGCTATGGGAAATGGTTATAATCAATGGAAAAGTCAGAAATCTCAGAGAAACTCTTTACCCAAGCCCTTTTTCTTAAAACTACCAACATACGGACACAAGTGTGACCTACAGTTCCTGTTTTGTTTTGTTTTTCCAGAAAATAGAAGGAATATTCAATTTTGATGCCCACGCTCCTTTACTCAAAGTGTTCCACTGCCTTTGTGGCCTCTGAATCTTCTACCTTTGTTCAATTTTCCAGTGTTTAGATCTGAAAACAGAATTAAATTTCTACAGATTCAGTCGTTCATGCTGTGTTAGGGCTCCTGTAACAAAGTACCATACACTGAATTGCTGAAACAACAGAAATTTATTTTCTCACAATTCGGGAGACCAGAAGTCCGAGATTAAGGTCAGCAGGGTTGGTTCCTCCTGAGGGTGTGAGTGAGAATCTCTTTGAGGCCTCTTTCCTGGTTTCTGTGGTTTGCAGGCAATCTTTGTTAATCCTTGACTTGTAGAAACATTACCCCAATCTCTGTCTTCTTGTTTATGTGATGTTCTTCCTGTGTATCTGTCTGTGTCCAGACATCCCCTTTTTATAAGGATACAAATTCAACTGGATTACAGGTCCACCTCACTCCAGTATGAACTGATCTTCACGAAATACCTCTGCAATGATCCTATTTCCAAATAAGGTCACATTCTGAAGTTCTGAGAATTAGGAATTCAACATATAAATCTGGGGGAACACAATTCATCCCATAACAATACTTCTGATCACATGGTTTGCACACAAACCTTGTGCATGAATCTTATTTTAGACCCACCCACTCAAAGAGCTGATTGTAAAATAGAGTGGAGGACATTGATTAACCTGTATTAAAACAGTAAATGTGATGATAATTTTGTTATAACCACTTAAAGTTTCATTTCATGAAAAATTGTACTTTATTTCAGTTTTATAGTACCACTATTTCCATCTTCATGCTGCCTCCTGACTCTTAACTCTTTTTTTTTTTTTTGGCTTTATAATTAGCATTCTCAAAACAGTGATCTCTACAAGATTGCCTTTATATGACTTTAAAATCTCCAGATTGAAAGTCCTATTCTCAATGTCCTATTCTCAGTGTCCTCTGACTCTGAAAGGATTCTGTTTAATGCCTTCTTTAGACTGTCTCTGCTTCAGGATTCTAAGACAGTCAATCTCCTGCCTTTTTCCTTATTTCTCTGACCACGTTTTTGATTGTTTTGTCTGTTTCTCCATATCACTTGTCCTTACATAAATATTTGTTGAATAACTGAATGGATGAATGAATGGGTTGATGTATGGATAGGTGGATGGATGAATAAATTTTGGACTTTAAACCAACAGGAAAACAGTGAAAAGTTTTAACAACAACAACAACAACAACAACAACAAAACCGGCTTGTCTATATTTCTAATATTTCCCCACTATCTTTTTCTCACTCCAGTTTTTCTCATACTTCTTCAAAATATTATTATTTCAAAAATTATCCTTGATCACAAACTTTATGGATATTCATTATTAAATAGGCAATAAAAACACATTACCCCAGAATAAAAAAGTCTTTCAATTCTCCTCCCTATTTTCATACTGGTACGCTAAGATCAATATCAAGTGTTTTTTTAGCCTAAGTTTTCCTATTTCTCTGATTTTGCTATTGCCTTTTTTTATTTCTCTGATTTTGCTATTGCTATTCTGCCTAGAATCTTGTTTTGCAAATAGTTTATTTACCTTTTCTTTAATAAAATTATCTTTAAATTTATTGTCAATTATTTTCCAGAAAAAAAAAACAGTTTATTATCTGATATCTCTGTTTCCTAGGGGTGAAAATAAAGTCATTTATTTTACTCTGGGACTTTCTTAGATTCCAGTAATTCTTACTACCTCTCTATGATAGAAAATTAGTGGTTGTTCACTTCATACTAATAGTTATATTAAACTTTACTTATGAAATTTATAGAATTCTATAACTTAAAAAAACCTCTATTTTTGATTTTTCCAGATCTTGGTGTTTTTAGGCAAAGGAGAACTAACATATGTCAGGCTCCGTGAGCTATAAAAATTGTTTATGTGAGGATAATAAAAATGTTCAGAAGACAAACTTACACAAATTCATATTGGAGATCCAACATCTTTTAGTTTTAAGTATGTCCTTCAGAGAATAATCTGGAAAATTAAATAGAAGAAAACACATATTCTTTACAAATTTCTGTTCTTCTTTTCAAGATGATTGTTTTCATTATGTCGCTGTCACTGTTACTGGTTACACTAAAAATATTGGAAACTCTTGTAGATGAAGTGTATTGTTACTTGTCCTTAGAGAAGACTTGAAAACATCTTGAGAGAAGCACTTATAACATCAAAACTTACAGTTCTTTCATTTAAGTTGTTTTTAAAAATTATTCTAGTTTCCATTAACGTGAAGTGGGCTCTGAGTACAGGATATCAGCAACTTCATACAAGCCTTCAGAAAGCAAATAGTAATTGAGTTTTATATTAATTTTTAGTATTGTAGGATTTGCCATAAAGTACATAGATAATTTTAAATAAACTTTTTAAAAATTTTAGAACACTTTTGAATTTCTGAAAAATTGCAGAGCTTTCATATGCCCACACCCACTTTCCCCTATAAATAACATCTTACATATGCTACGGTCATTATAATTAATGAAAGAGTTTAATACAGTATTAACTAAAGGCCGTAAGTTATTCAGATTTCCTTTGTTTTTACCTAAATCCTTTTCTGTTCCAGAAGACTACATTATACTTTGTAGTCATATCCCCCTGGGGTTGTCTTGGCTGTGGCTTTCCCTCAGACTTGCCTTGTCTTTAAGGACCTAGACAGTTTTAAGGAGTACTGGACAAGTATTTTGTATAATATTCTTCCATTGTGTCTCTCAATCTGCTATTTCTCTTATAATTAGACTGGGTTATGGGTTTCAGAAAGGAAGATAATAGAGGTAAAGTGTTGTTTTCATTACATCATATCAGGAGTACATACTACCAACATGACTTACCACTGTTGATGTTGACCTTGCTAAAGTCAACTAACTGAGACAGTGTTTTCCAGGTTTCTCCACTATAAAGTTACTTCCGCACCAATGCTGCCCCATGCTCTTTGGAAGAAAGATGCTATGCACAGGCTGCGCTTAAAAAGCAGGAGTTATTCTCCATCTTTTTGAGGACAGAGTATCTACACAGTAATTTGGAAATTTTTTGCATGCGAGATTTAACTTTCCTTCTCTGTTTATTTATTTTTATAAGTACAAATTCATGGATATTTAATTTGTAGTTCAAACTATAATCTAATGATACCTTATTCATTATGTTGCATTACAGTTCAAGATGTTCCAGCTTAGGCCGCTGAGGACTTACATTGGCTCCTGAGTCCCTTTGACATACCCTCCTCTATATGGGATATTATTCTGTTTTTGTTTTTTTTTTTTCTGTTTTTATTATCACTTCCTTACTCTCTGGCATGCTCCAGAATAATCTTGAATATTTCCAGCCCTAGTTATAGAATGAGCCATTTTTCCAAGAAGCTGGGTTTCTTTCACTGGGGAATGATACTGGAAACAAAGGTTTGGCACTAGGTATGCTCACCGCTATTGGAGTGTTGTTGCTTCTAGGCCCTCTCAGCTAACAAAAAACGGGATGGTATGTGGGCACAATAACCCATTAATACACACACGCACACACATAAATTTCTATATGTAAATTTCCTTATCTTTTGTATCAAAATTAAACCAAACGTGGGTTCATACTGACATCTTCCACTCCAATCTAGTATCATATGGATCATTTAACCTCTTCGTAATGCTTTTGTGTAACCTTCCAACCCAACAGTGTAAAATTGAGCTCCCACCATCTTCCAACCATTTACTTAGTTGTTTAATTCTAGTATACATATATAGCAATCTCAGAATTTTTAACCTGTACCCCTATAGAAAATAGGTTTATCAACTAGAGTATAATGTTTATGTATAATTTCTCTGCCTTTAGTCTTAAAAAGTCCTGATATTTCCAAAGTTATTGAGGTCAGCAATTTTTCATCCCAACATACTACAAATGTTGTTTCATACATTTGTAGTATAGTTAGATTCTTTTGTAGACTCTGTATTCCATCCTGGCCTCCCTAACCTTCAAATGAATTTTATAAATTTATATATGTTTAGGATTACTCTTTTTTTTATAAAGTTCTGTGGGTATATGTTTTGGCTGTGCCCCCAACAAAATTGGATCTTGAACTGTAGTTCCCATAAACCCCATGTGTGGTGGGAGGGACTGTGGGGGAGGTAATTGAATCCTAGGGGCAGTTTCCCCCATGCTATTCTTGTGATAGTAAGTTCTCAAGACCTGATGGTTTTATAGGGGCTTTCCCTTTTGCTCGGCTCTCATTCTTTTCCTTCCTGCTGCCATATGAAGGACATATTTGCTTCCCCTTCTGCCATGATTGTAAGTTTTTGGGGGCCTCCCTAACCATGTGGAGATGTGAGTCAATTAAACCTCTTTCCTTTATAACTACCCAGTGTTGGGCAGTTCTTTATAGCAGCATAACAATGAACTAATAGAGTAACTTGTCTTGGTACTAAAATCTGTATTAGGGTCCTTAGAGGGACAGAACTAATAGGGTATATGTATATATGAAAGGATGTTTAATGAGAATGGAGCCACATGATCACAAGATAAAGTCCCATGATAGGCAATCTTCGAGTTGAGGAACAAAGAAGCTAGTGGTGGATCAGTCCGAGTTCCAAAACCTCAAAAGTAGGGAAGCCGACAGTGCAGCTTCAGTCAGGGGCCAAAGTCCCGAGAGCCCCTGGCAAACCACTGGGGTAAGTCTAAGAGTCCAAAAGCTGAAGAACTTGGGAGCCCAATGTTCAAGGGAAGGAAGCATCCAGCACAGGAGAAAGATGAAGGCTGGAAGACTCAGCAAGTCTGCTCTTCCATCTTCTCCTGACTGCTTTATTCTAGCGGCACTGACAGCTGATTAGATGGTGCTCACCCAGATTGAGGGTCTGTTTCTCTCTCCCATTCCAGTGACTCAAATGTTAATCTCCTTTGGCAACACCCTCACAGACACACCCAGGAACAATACTTTGCATCCTTCAATCCAATCAAGTGGACATTCAATATTAATCATCACAGTGGGTTTTTCAAATGCATAATGTCACATCTGTCATTATAGTACGATACAGAAGTTTGATCACTGTAAAAAAAATTCTCTTGTATTTTAACTATTTAATTATCTCAATTACTTCCCAAGTTCCTGGCAGCCACAGATCTTTCCACTATCTCTATAGTTTTGCCTTTTTAAGAAGGTGATAAAATAGGAAAAACACATTATATAGTCTTTAGACTGGCTTTTTTCACTTACCAATATGCCTTTAAGTTTTCCTTCATGACTTTCATGTTTTGATATGAGTAAATCAAGTTTGCTGAAGTTTTTATCATGCATGAGTGTTGTATTTTGTGAAACGCTTTTTCTTTTTTTTTTTTTATATTCTTTAAGCATTTATCGCCTTTGCATTTAATATTTTTAATGAAAAACTCACATTTTAAAGACTTTCTGCTTTCATTCAGCAATGTCATGATTTTTGAAGTTTGTTTTCCCTTCAGCTTCAGGAATGCTTTACACAGGGTCATGTGTGGTTGCCTTGTTGAATTGTTCCTCACTTTTGTGGTCTTATCTTTGAGGAGTCCTCTTTAGATATACCAAGGTCTGTAGGCAAACATTACAAGACAATTTTCAGTACACATGTCTGTGCTAAAGAGACTGGCATTTCTGAAGGTTTCCTGCTCCCCTCCAAGTTGTGTGTGTTTTGGTTTTTTTTTGTTTTTTTTTTTTTTTTATTATACTTTAAGTTTTAGGGTACATGTGCACATTGTGCAGGTTATGTACATATGTATACATGTGCCATGCTGGTGCGCTGCACCCACTAACTCGTCATCTAGCATTAGGTATATCTCCCAATGCTATCCCTCCCCCCTCCCCCCTCCCCACCACAGTCCCCAGAGTATGATATTCCCCTTCCTGTGTCCATGTGATCTCATTGTTCAATTCCCACCTATGAGTGAGAATATGCGGTGTTTGGTTTTTTGTTCTTGCGATAGTTTACTGAGAATGATGGTTTCCAATTTCATCCATGTCCCTACAAAGGATATGAACTCATCATTTTTTATGGCTGCATAGTATTCCATGGTGTATATGTGCCACATTTTCTTAATCCAGTCTATCATTGTTGGACATTTGGGTTGGTTCCAAGTCTTTGCTATTGTGAATAATGCCGCAATAAACATACGTGTGCATGTGTCTTTATAGCAGCATGATTTATACTCCTTTGGGTATATACCCAGTAATGGGATGGCTGGGTCAAATGGTATTTCTAGTTCTAGATCCCTGAGGAATCGCCACACTGACTTCCACAATGGTTGAACTAGTTTACAGTCCCACCAACAGTGTAAAAGTGTTCCTGTTTCTCCACATCCTCTCCAGCACCTGTTGTTTCCTGACTTTTTAATGATTGCCATTCTAACTGGTGTGAGATGATATCTCATAGTGGTTTTGATTTGCATTTCTCTGATGGCCAGTGATGATGAGCATTTTTTCATGTGTTTTTTGGCTGCATAAATGTCTTCTTTTGAGAAGTGCCTGTTCATGTCCTTCGCCCACTTTTTGATGGGGTTGTTTGTTTTTTTCTTGTAAATTTGTTTGAGTTCACTGTAGATTCTGGATATTAGCCCTTTGTCAGATGAGTAGGTTGCGAAAATTTTCTCCCATGTTGTAGGTTGCCTATTCACTCTGATGGTAGTTTCTTTTGCTGTGCAGAAGCTCTTTAGTTTAATTAGATCCCATTTGTCAATTTTGGCTTTTGTTGCCATTGCTTTTGGTGTTTTGGACATGAAGTCCTTGCCCACGCCTATGTCCTGAATGGTAATGCCTAGGTTTTCTTCTAGGGTTTTTATGGTTTTAGGTCTAACGTTTAAGTCTTTAATCCATCTTGAATTGATTTTTGTATAAGGTGTAAGGAAGGGATCCAGTTTCAGCTTTCTACATATGGCTAGCCAGTTTTCCCAGCACCATTTATTAAATAGGGAATCCTTTCCCCATTGCTTGTTTTTCTCAGGTTTGTCAAAGATCAGATAGTTGTAGGTAAGCGGCGTTATTTCTGAGGGCTCTGTTCTGTTCCATTGATCTATATTTCTGTTTTGGTACCAGTACCATGCTGTTTTGGTTACTGTAGCCTTGTAGTATAGTTTGAAGTCAGGTAGTGTGATGCCTCCAGCTTTGTTCTTTTGGCTTAGGATTGACTTGGCGATGCGGGCTCTCTTTTGGTTCCATATGAACTTTGAAGTAGTTTTTTCCAATTCTGTGAAGAAAGTCATTGGTAGCTTGATGGGGATGGCATTGAATCTGTAAATTACCTTGGGCAGTATGGCCATTTTCACGATATTGATTCTTCCTACCCATGAGCAAGGAATGTTCTTCCATTTGTTTGTATCCTCTTTTATTTCCTTGAGCAGTGGTTTGTAGTTCTCCTTGAAGAGGTGCTTCACATCCCTTGTAAGTTGGATTCCTAGGTATTTTATTCTCTTTGAAGCAATTGTGAATGGGAGTTCACTCATGATTTGGCTCTCTGTTTGTCTGTTGTTGGTGTATAAGAATGCTTGTGATTTTTGTACATTGATTTTGTATCCTGAGACTTTGCTGAAGTTGCTTATCAGCTTAAGGAGATTTTGGGCTGAGACGATGGGGTTTTCTAGATACACAATCATGTCGTCTGCAAACAGGGACAATTTGACTTCCTCTTTTCCTAATTGAATACCCTTTATTTCCTTCTCCTGCCTGATTGCCCTGGCCAGAACTTCCAACACTATGTTGAATAGGAGCGGTGAGAGAGGGCATCCCTGTCTTGTGCCAGTTTTCAAAGGGAATGCTTCCAGTTTTTGCCCATTCAGTATGATATTGGCTGTGGGTTTGTCATAGATAGCTCTTATTATTTTAAAATATGTCCCATCAATACCTAATTTATTGAGAGTTTTTAGCATGAAGGGTTGTTGAATTTTGTCAAAGGCTTTTTCTGCATCTATTGAGATAATCATGTGGTTTTTGTCTTTGGCTCTGTTTATATGCTGGATTACATTTATTGATTTGCGTATGTTGAACCAGCCTTGCATCCCAGGGATGAAGCCCACTTGATCATGGTGGATAAGCTTTTTGATGTGCTGCTGGATTTGGTTTGCCAGTATTTTATTGAGGATTTTTGCATCAATGTTCATCAAGGATATTGGTCTAAAATTCTCTTTTTTGGTTGTGTCTCTGCCAGGCTTTGGTATCAGAATGATGCTGGCCTCATAAAATGAGTTAGGGAGGATTCCCTCTTTTTCTATTGATTGGAATAGTTTCAGAAGGAATGGTACCAGTTCCTCCTTGTACCTCTGGTAGAATTCGGCTGTGAATCCATCTGGTCCTGGACTCTTTTTGGTTGGTAAACTATTGATTATTGCCACAATTTCAGCTCCTGTTATTGGTCTATTCAGAGATTCAACTTCTTCCTGGTTTAGTCTTGGGAGAGTGTATGTGTCGAGGAATTTATCCATTTCTTCTAGATTTTCTAGTTTATTTGCATAGAGGTGTTTGTAGTATTCTCTGATGGTAGTTTGTATTTCTGTGGGATCGGTGGTGATATCCCCTTTATCATTTTTAATTGCGTCTATTTGATTCTTCTCTCTTTTTTTCTTTATTAGTCTTGCTAGCGGTCTATCAATTTTGTTGATCCTTTCAAAAAACCAGCTCCTGGATTCATTAATTTTTTGAAGGGTTTTTTGTGTCTCTATTTCCTTCAGTTCTGCTCTGATTTTAGTTATTTCTTGCCTTCTGCTAGCTTTTGAATGTGCTTGCTCTTGCTTTTCTAGTTCTTTTAATTGTGATGTTAGGGTGTCAATTTTGGATCTTTCCTGCTTTCTCTTGTGGGCCTTTAGTGCTATAAATTTCCCTCTGCACACTGCTTTGAATGCGTCCCAGAGATTCTGGTATGTTGTGTCTTTGTTCTCGTTGGTTTCAAAGAACATCTTTATTTCTGCCTTCATTTCGTTATGTACCCAGTAGTCATTCAGGAGCAGGTTGTTCAGTTTCCATGTAGTTGAGCGGCTTTGAGTGAGATTCTTAATCCTGAGTTCTAGTTTGATTGCACTGTGGTCTGAGAGATAGTTTGTTATAATTTCTGTTCTTTTACATTTGCTGAGGAGAGCTTTACTTCCAACTATGTGGTCAATTTTGGAATAGGTGTGGTGTGGTGCTGAAAAAAATGTATATTCTGTTGATTTGGGGTGGAGAGTTCTGTAGATGTCTATTAGGTCCGCTTGGTGCAGAGCTGAGTTCAATTCCTGGGTATCCTTGTTGACTTTCTGTCTCGTTGATCTGTCTAATGTTGACAGTGGGGTGTTAAAGTCTCCCATTATTAATGTGTGGGAGTCTAAGTCTCTTTGTAGGTCACTCAGGACTTGCTTTATGAATCTGGGTGCTCCTGTATTGGGTGCATAAATATTTAGGATAGTTAGCTCCTCTTGTTGAATTGATCCCTTTACCATTATGTAATGGCCTTCTTTGTCTCTTTTGATCTTTGTTGGTTTAAAGTCTGTTTTATCAGAGACTAGGATTGCAACCCCTGCCTTTTTTTGTTTACCATTTGCTTGGTAGATCTTCCTCCATCCTTTTATTTTGAGCCTATGTGTGTCTCTGCACGTGAGATGGGTTTCCTGAATACAGCACACTGATGGGTCTTGACTCTTTATCCAACTTGCCAGTCTGTGTCTTTTAATTGGAGAATTTAGTCCATTTACATTTAAAGTTAATATTGTTATGTGTGAATTTGATCCTGTCATTATGATGTTAGCTGGTGATTTTGCTCGTTAGTTGATGCAGTTTCTTCCTAGTCTCGATGGTCTTTACATTTTGGCATGATTTTGCAGCGGCTGGTACCGGTTGTTCCTTTCCATATTTAGCGCTTCCTTCAGGAGCTCTTTTAGGGCAGGCCTGGTGGTGACAAAATCGGTCAGCATTTGCTTGTCTGTAAAGTATTTTATTTCTCCTTCACTTATGAAGCTTAGTTTGGCTGGATATGAAATTCTGGGTTGAAAATTCTTTTCTTTAAGAATGTTGAATATTGGCCCCCACTCTCTTCTGGCTTGTAGGGTTTCTGCCGAGAGATCCGCTGTTAGTCTGATGGGCTTCCCTTTGTGGGTAACCCGACCTTTCTGTCTGGCTGCCCTTAACATTTTTTCCTTCATTTCAACTTTGGTGAATCTGACAATTATGTGTCTTGGAGTTGCTCTTCTCGAGGAGTATCTTTGTGGCGTTCTCTGTATTTCCTGAATCTGAATGTTGGCCTGCCTTGCTAGATTGGGGAAGTTCTCCTGGATAATATCCTGCAGAGTGTTTTCCAACTTGGTTTCATTCTCCGCATCACTTTCAGGTACACCAATCAGACGTAGATTTGGTCTTTTCACATAGTCCCATATTTCTTGGAGGCTTTGCTCATTTCTTTTTATTCTTTTTTCTCTAGACTTCCCTTCTCGCTTCGTTTCATTCATTTCATCTTCCATTGCTGATACCCTTTCTTCCAGTTGATCGCATCGGCTCCTGAGGCTTCTGCATTCTTCACGTAGTTCTCGAGCCTTGGTTTTCAGCTCCATCAGCTCCTTTAAGCACTTCTCTGTATTGGTTATTCTAGTTATACATTCTTCTAAATTTTTTTCAAAGTTTTCAACTTCTTTGCCTTTGGTTTGAATGTCCTCCCGTAGCTCAGAGTAATTTGATCGTCTGAAGCCTTCTTCTCTCAGCTCGTCAAAATCATTCTCCATCCAGCTTTGTTCCGTTGCTGGTGAGGAACTGCGTTCCTTTGGAGGAGGAGAGGCGCTCTGCATTTTAGAGTTTCCAGTTTTTCTGTTCTGTTTTCTCCCCATCTTTGTGGTTTTATCTACTTTTGGTCTTTGATGATGGTGATGTACAGATGGGTTTTCGGTGTGGATGTCCTTTCTGTTTGTTAGTTTTCCTTCTAACAGACAGGACCCTCAGCTGCAGGTCTGTTGGAATACCCTGCCGTGTGAGGTGTCAGTGTGCCCCTGCTGGGGGGTGCCTCCCAGTTAGGCTGCTCGGGGATCAGGGGTTAGGGACCCACTTGAGGAGGCAGTCTGCCCGTTCTCAGATCTCCAGCTGCGTGCTGGGAGAACCACTGCTCTCTTCAAAGCTGTCAGACAGGGACATTTAAGTCTGCAGAGGTTACTGCTGTCTTTTTGTTTGTCTGTGCCCTGCCCCCAGAGGTGGAGCCTACAGAGGCAGGCAGGCCTCCTTGAGCTGTGGTGGGCTCCACCCAGTTCGAGCTTCCTGGCTGCTTTGTTTACCTAAGCAAGCCTGGGCAATGGCGGGCGCCCCTCCCCCAGCCTCGCTGCCGCCTTGCAGTTTGATCTCAGACTGCTGTGCTAGCAATCAGCGAGATTCCGAGGGTGTAGGACCCTCCGAGCCAGGTGTGGGATATAGTCTCGTGGTGCGCCGTTTTTTAAGCCGGTCTGAAACGCGCAATATTCGGGTGGGAGTGACCCGAGTTTTCCAGGTGCGTCCGTCACCCCTTTCGTTGACTCGGAAAGGGAACTCCCTGACCCGTTGCGCTTCCCAGGTGAGGCAATGCCTCGCCCTGCTTCGGCTCGCGCACGGTACGCGCACCCACTGGCCTGCGCCCACTGTCTGGCACTCCCTAGTGAGATGAACCCGGTACCTCAGATGGAAATGCAGAAATCACCCGTCTTCTGCGTCGCTCACGCTGGGAGCTGTAGACCGGAGCTGTTCCTATTCGGCCATCTTGGCTCCCTCTCCCCACGCTTTTTCAATCCATACATATTTTGAGCAATAATTTTAAGTTTTCTGTTTTTGCACCATAAAGTTTATATTATTTCAAAATTAAATTATATTGGTTTTGATGATATTTTACATTTATTGACCTCTTATTATGTGCCAAAATGTTCTATCCAGTTTATATTACATTTAATAGCCTAATATTTTATGGGTATTCCACTGTACAGTTTGTCCCTTCACCTATGGAGGACAAATTGGTTGCTTCCAGCTATTGGCAATTATGAATAAAACTGCTATAAATATTCATGTGCAGGTTTTTGTGTGAACATACATATTTTCAAATTAGTTGGGCAAATACCAAGGAACATGATTGCCGGGGTCTATGATAAGACTATACTTAGCTTTGTAAGAAACTGGAAATCTGTTTTCAAAGTGACTGTACCATTTTGCATTCCCACCAGCAATGAATGAGAATTCCTGTGGCTCCATATCCTTGCCACCAATTTGTATTGTTCATTTTTGGGGTTTTATCTACATTAATGGGCATATAGTGGTATGTCATTGTTGTTTTAACTTGCAATTACCCAATAACAAATTAATACTGAGTATATTTTTGTAAGGTTTTGTTTTTGACACTGCTCTGTCTTCTTTGGTGAGATGTCTGTTCAAATATTTTCCCCATTTTTTACTTATGTTCTTTGTTTTCTTATGGATGAGTTTTAAACAATTTTTTCTATCTTTTCAATATAAAATCTATATCAGATATGTGCTTTGCAAATATTTTCTCCCAGTGTGTAGCTTATATTTTTATTCTTTTAACAGTTTTCCTCACAGAAGTTTTTCATTTCAATAAAGTCCACCTTATCAGTTTTTCTCATGGATTGTGCTTTTGGCTTTGTACAAACTTGTCACCAAACACAAGGCCAAATGGGTTTTCCACTATGTTTTCTTCTAGAAGTTTTATTGTTTAACATCTTATATTTAGGTCTATCGTTAGGTCCATGTTCCATTTTGAGTTAAGTTTTGTGAGATGTGTAAGGTCTGAGTGTAAGTTCATTTTTTAAATATGGACAAATAATTGTTTCATTAATTGTTTATACTACATTTAATATTTCCAACATATCTGTATTTCCCCTTTTATTGATACAATACCAACAAAATACAAAGACGGTCCTTTATCCATGAATTGTAGTTTCTTCTTTGGCAAGAATCAGTTACCTATTTTGTATGTATCTATTTTGGGGCTCTTCATTCTGTTCCACTATCATACTGTCTTTATTATTGTAACTTGACAGTGATTCTTGAAAACAGATAAGCGACACATTCTACTTTATCTTCAGTATTTTATTGGCTATTCTAGGACTTTGCCTTCCTATATAAATTTAGAATCAGTATTTTGATACCTATAAAATGGTTTGCTGGGGTTTTCATAAAAGTTGCACTGAAACTATAGATCAAGTTAAGACGAATTGCGATTTTAATGATAGGGATTCTTCCAATCCATGAACACAGAATCTCTCTCCATTTATTTCAATCTTCTTTAATTTCTTTCATCAGAGTTCTATACTTTTTTGTAAATAATCTGTTCATATTTTGCTCAATTTATACATTAGTATATCATCTTTGGTGCTATTTAATTTTTTTAATTTCAAATTTCAATTGTTTGGTGCTGATATATAGGAAATCAGTTGACTTTGATGTGTTGTTAACTTTGTGGCCTGCTACTTTGCTATAGTCACCAGTTTCTAGATTTTTTTCTGTCAATTCTTTGGGATTTTTTTTTTTTTTTACATAGACATAGACATTTACATAGACATTTACATAGACAGTCATATCATCTACAACTAAAGAGCTGTATTTCTTCCTTACAATGTGTATACTTTAAATTGTGTACCTCTTATTTTCCTTTTTGTATTATTGACTATCTAGGACTTTTGATATGATGTTAAACATAATGGCATGAGAGGGGACATCCTTGTCTTATTGATAATTTTATTGAGAAAGTGTCCATTATCTCATCATAAAGTATGATGCTATTTGTAGGATTTTGTCAATGTTCTTTATCAAATTGCAGAAGTTTCCATCTGTTTCAAGTTTGCTAAAGTTTTTATTATGCGTTGAGTGTTGGCTTTTGTGAAATGCTTTTTAAATCCATATATATAGAGAGAGAGCAATAATTTTAAGTCATATTTTTCTACTATAAGGCTTATGTCATTTCAAAATCAAATTAGATTGGCTTTGATGATATTTCACATCTGTTGACCTCTTATTATGTGCCAAACTGTTCAATGTAGTTTATACTACATTTAATATTTCCAACATATCTGTATTTCCCATTTTATTGATAAAATATGAGACCCACAGAAGTTAAATAAATTCTTTTTCCCCTTTTACATTTTCTACATCTATATTCATTTCATGTTCTAGTTCATCATACCCCATGGCTTAATATGGCTAATGACTCCCAAATTTGTATTTGTAACTTCAGTCTGTTCTCTCAGATTCAGTCTCATATGTAACGTCAATAATCATACTCAACATTTCTACTTGACAGCCCCCAAAGTACCTTGAACTGAACAAGTGCAAAAGGGAACTTCAGATGCCCTTCTTTGTTATTCATCCAGTTTCGCTCTTTTCCCAGTCTTTTTAAAAGGTGGTACTATTGTTCAGAAATTTGCACAGAATCAAAGGACTTTCCTTAATTTTTATCCTTTGCTTGTGTTCTACACCCAATCCATCTGAAAGTATGTCCACCTCTGCCTTCAGAATATGTCCCAAGTGTGATCATTTCTCATTATCTCAATAGCTTTTTTTAGAACAAGCTGTAATCACCTCTTGCCTTGACTACTGTGAAAGAATATTACCTTTTCTCTCAGATTTCAAATTTGCTTACTAAAGTCTATTCTCTGCACACCAAATAGAGTGACCTACCTCAAGTATGAATCAGAACACATCATTTAAAACAACCCATTGGTTTCACATCAACTTAGAAATCAACATTGTGGCATGACCTACTGTCGCCTGCATACTTCTTCAGTTCTTCTACACACATGACAGACTATTCTGATTTTGAGTATTTACATGTACTGGCTTCTTTGTGTGGACTGCTCTTCTCCAAAATTTTTGGTACGGCTTGTCCTTGTACTTCGTATAGGTGTGTGCTAAAATGTCATTCTTCAGGAAGGTTTCCCATGATTATATTATACACAAACACTGGTACTGACTTTGATTGCATTTTTCAATTTTTCGTAGTGCTTTCACTACCTGAAGTATCACATATGTTAATACTTTGATGCTATATGTTGTGCATTTCAGGGCTTATAATAATAAACCCTGAGAAGGCAGGAGCATTGTCTGTCTTGTACAATATGTATCTCTAGTACCCTATAGCAGGTGTTTAGCAAATATTTGTTGAATAAAAAAATTGCTGCCTGTAAATGGTAGAACTTGGATATAAAATCAGATCATCCTGACCCTTCAACAAGTACTAATGTATTTCATCTATGGAAAGAAGTTTGCTGAAATTCTATCAGTTTCAAGTAGTTCTAATTATAAACAAAATCACCTATAAACAAGTTAGAACAGCATTATATTCCTCCCCACCTAGCATCCTTGCATCCAATTTCTTAGAAAGCACATTTTCTCCCTATATCAAGCATCTTTTTCTCTCCCAGTTTTACTTTTGCATTGATAACCTTAAGACTCTCCAAAAGCTATCTTTTCCTCACTGTTCTTCTACTTATTCTAATTATCATTAAGCATGCCTTAATTTTACCAATATTCTAAAAAGAAAGGCTCCCTAGTGCCTTAGTCCCTTCTGTGCTACTATGAAATAGCTGAGACTGGGTAACTTATAAAGAATAACAATGTATTAGCTGACAGTTCTGGAGACTGGGAAGTACAACATCAAGGGTCCAGTGTCTGGTTAGGGCCTTTTTGCTACATTACCTCATGACAGAAGGTGAAAGAGCAGGAGAGAGCAAGAGGGGACTGGCCTTGACCTTTTATAATGGCATCAATCACACCTGTGAGCTCTCACCCACAGTAGCTCTCATACGTCGAAGTCTTGTGCTTGCAGCACAAGATTCTGGGGTCTCTGGGGCAGCCTCACTCCATTGGATTCAGATGATGGATTAATATTTAGTCAGGGAAGTGACAACTGTGTTTAAGGGATGAAAATAGTAGATCAGTTAATCTTGAATAATGTGGATATATATGAAATATTTATTTTATTTAGGCTGCTCACCATTTATTGTTGTGTTTTGTTAAGAGTATTGATGTTTTCTTGGTATTAAATTGTTTAATAGTAGATATTATTTGCAAAATTTGTATAATTGTAAATCAAATTGCCCTGCACTTTCCTCATCAAACTGTGGGTTCCACTGTTATTCATAACTAGTTAGTGACTCTAACTAAACCAAGTGGACTGTAGCTTGTACCTAAGATAGGCTTTTAACACTTACAAGAAGTTATTTAACAAAAGTAGCAATAAGTACATGTTTATTCCAGCAACAAAGCCTTGGCAAATAGTTCTTGTTAGATAGATTGGAACCATAACAAGAATCCTGAATGCATATTAGTGTCTAGCTGTTATAATTCAGTAGCTAGAAAGAAATATTGTTTTATTATTTTATGAATCAATCATTATATTTAGAAGATTGAAAAGCAGTGAATCATACAGATAAAAGATTAAATAAGCAAACATGGGCAACTGAAGTAACAAAAAGTGGGCCCGATAGACCTGGAAATATTACCTAACAGAATTTGATGAACTGATTCAATGTTTCAGAAGTGGGGAGATATCATAGATAACACTGAATTAATGTGTTTATTTTTTTCACATTCAATTTTTTCTTTCCTCTCTCTACATAGCATTGTTAATCACATATCTTAAACATTCGATCATAAATTATTCAAAGACTAACAATAGAAGAGAGAATAGTATAATGAGTTATTTGAATATCTCAAACCTGACAAAAATAAATGAATCTTGATCTCTACCTCACAGTACACTCAAAAACCAAATCCACATGATAGTATATCTAAAAATGTTTCCAGAAGATGACGTAAGAAAACATCTTCTTGACTTATAATGTAAAAATGTCTTAAATGAATATAAAAGCCACTAACAGAATAACAGTTAAATAAAAGACTTCATTTAAATTCAGAATTTCTGTTCATTAAAAAATGTCATTAAAAGAGTACAAAGGCAAGCAATGAAGCAGACAATAATATTTGCAGAATAAATTTATAAAGTTATGGAGGTTGTAACTAAAGGTAATTGTACACATAGCCTGTGACTCAATAATTCTAATTTAAAGCTGCAGCTAAAATAAATATATATATACATATATATGTTTAAGACATGCACAAGAATATTTATATAAGCACTATTTGTAATAGTTAAAAATTGGAAACAACCAAAATGTTATTTAATGTATTCAATGTAGAATAGACAAATTATATTTTGCTATACTCATACAATGAAGTAGCATACAACAAAGAAAACTGAAAAATTACTGCTCTTTACAAAATCATAGATACATATTTAAAAAACTAAGAAACAAAACACAAAAGAGTACATACCAAATTACTTCACTTATCTATAGAACAAAAACAAGTGAAAAATACACTGTAGTGAAAGAAGTCAGAACACTGATCACATAAGGCGGCAAAATGACTGGGAGGGATGGTGGATGTTTCTGAATGATTTGCAATATGATTTCTTTTGGTCAGTTCGTGGTTATCTGAGTATGCTCAGTTATTATTTTACACTTTTCTGCCTGATACATGGTTCAATAAAATAAATATTTACTTACAGAGAAGATGGCAGTGGATCCATAGTTGAGTGTGGGTTTTTAATTTCTGTGAATCCTCACATACAGATAGAGAAAA
Organism: Pan paniscus; assembly: GCF_029289425.2. Lineage (NCBI taxonomy): Eukaryota > Metazoa > Chordata > Mammalia > Primates > Hominidae > Pan > Pan paniscus. Next base: position 106,251,318 of record NC_073258.2, read on the forward strand.
TAGAAAACAAAAGCAGAATCCCTCGAAGTTTAAAACAAAACCAGGTGAGAAGGCATCTCATACTATGAATGTCAAAATATAAATGGGAGGTGACAAATAACCAACTTACTGATATAAGACCTGTGTGATGTCAACTCTTTCTAGAAGAAAGTAGAAGAAAGCGACAGTGTCTTTCTGTTCATTTACCAATTTTCATAATAATAGTTGATATATTATGGATATGTTTTTGCTCATCTTTCTGAAACTTTCATCTATAAAATGTCTTCATAATTCACAATTTAGCAAAAATGTTTAAAATCTGAGAAAGAAACAATGACATAATTTACTGCAAATGTAATTCTCCTTGCTCTTGTTATTCAGGGGTTGATGTCTAGACAACGAATGTCTTAGTTCTATTAGATGCATTCTTAGAAAAAATGCTCATAGTAGGACTGATTGGATGCCTTTGCTTTCAGATATTAATTAGCATTTGTTGAGGGGAAACCAAAACACAGGGAATTTGCATGGGCATTCTCAAGGCCCTTCCTCAAGGCACTTCCAAATTCTACTCACGCCTTGTTCCAAAGCCAATGCCATACTTTTGAAGTTTTGCCGTAGCAGTACCTGACTCATAGATACCAATGATTTTCTATTTCATTTTGCTATTGTTGCATGAAAAAAAACTCAAAATTTATTATCTTAGAGAAGTAACTTTTTTCTGTGTCCCTTGATTGAAATTCATACAAGACAGCAAGGTTAGCTTTTCTCTGCTCTAAAATATCTGGGAGCTAAGCTGGAAGACTCAGTGACCGGAAGCAACTCAACGATTGAAAACCTGGGTTATGTGAAGGTGAGGTGGATCATAGAAAGGCATCTGCATTGTGATTTTATGACCTAGCCTAGGAATTACTAAGCGTGACTCCTGGTGCATTCCATTAGTTACAAGAGAATCACTAACATCAGCCCAGATTCAGGAGAGGAGACATCGATCTCCATGTCTCAATTGGGAGGAGTAATAAATAATTCGTACACATTTATAAAACCTCCAAAATAATTTTAATAGGTTTTTTTGGAGTGAAAATACAAATACCTTCACTCCATCATATTAACTAGAGTTCTTACTGGTTTTCTCTCTTCTCTTAAAACAGTTCATTTTCAATTACAAAAATAATAAATACTCAGATTTGAGAACATATAGAAAAATATGGAAAAGAAAATCACTGATTCTTATAACCTTGGGTGCACAAAAGTAGGTGTAAATTGTTTTCTTTTAAAAAAAAATCATAAAACAGTTGTCTTTCAGTATCCAAGGGGGTGGAGGCAGGTTTTGGTTGCAGAATCCCCTGCAGATACCAAAATCCGTGGATACTTAGATCCCTTCTATAAAATGGTATTGTATTTGTATATAAACTACACACATTCTCCCGTATAAGTTAAATCATCTTCAGGTTACTTATAATACCTAACACAATGTGATATGTAAATAGTTGTTATACTGTACTGTTTAGGGGAAAATGATGGGGGAAAAATAGTCTGCATATGTTCAGTACGAACAACCATCCATTTATTTTTTCCCAAATATTTTCAATTCACTGTTGGTTGAATCCATGGATGTGGAATCCATTGTTGTGCAACCCACAAATACAAGGGGCCAACTGTACTTTATAGCTATAATTATCCTTTAGAAATTTCATTTTGCTTTTACCATTTAATATTACTCTACTAGCTTTGTAAATACCACAACAAAGTTTCCAGGTGCAACATTGAGGTGGTGCTTAAAGGACCTTCTATTTATTGAATAATCCAGAAATTTAGGTTATTTGCATTTCTGATGCATAAATAATGCTGTTTTCCCAAATGTATTTTACTAACTCAAAATTTCGGTTCAATTTTTTTTTCTGTTATGTAAAATTGTGTTTTACGTAGTTACTTTATTGATATGTTGCTGATCACTTTGACTAATTTTAAACTAGAAAACCTTCCTGTATCAAAGGGTTTAATAAATATTAATTTATATTTTCTTTATTTTTCAATTGTTTTTTTCTGTATTGAACTTTTTTTTTTTTTTTTTTTTTTTTTTTTTGCTGTGGAGTCTCGCTTTGTTGCCCTGGATGGAGCGCAGTGCCACAATCTTGGCTCACTGAAACTTCCACCTCCAGGATTCAAGCAATTCTCCTGCCTCAGCCTCCTGTGTAGCTGGGATTACAGGCATGCACCACCACGCCTGGCTATTTTTTTGTATTTTTGTGGAGACGGGATTTCACCATGTTGGTCAAACTGGTCTCGAACTCCTGACCTCAGGTGATCTTCTCAACTTGGCCTCCCAAAGTACTGGGATTATAGGTGTAAGCCACTGCACCCAGTCATGAACTTTTAATCCAACCAAAATTTTAGTAAAGTCTGAGGTAAGACACTCAATATTCATTGATTTTTGAATTTACCTAGAAATATACATTATTCTGAATATCCCCAACATAAAATACCACATTTAAATATTTGACATTTTTATTTTTTCTGAGAAAGAAAAATAATAACTATTTCTTCAGTCAGGAGGACTTTGGTTTATTGCCAGAAAGTATTTCTGTCATTTATCTTATCTTTTATTTTAAAAAGGAAGCCATAAATCATCTTGGCAGTCAATCATTAGTCTGGCATCAAAAAGGAAACCAAAGAGGGTTGTCTATTGTTGTTTCAGTTAACAGAGTGCTGCTTAATAAGTTTTGATCCCAAAGTAATGAGATTGCATGAACAATTATAAATGTAGGTACTGGGATGCCTAAAAGGAAACCATTACTTTATTTCCAAGCTACTAGAAATTATTCAAACTCCTATATCTATTAAGGAATATAGTAACCTTAATTATTTTCTTGCAAGGAGGTGAGAAGGGAGCAGAAGTGTACCTCTTAGGGCTTGGACTGGGTTAAAAAAAAAAGTATGAAAAATCTAAAAATAAAGTGAGCACCAAAATACCTTGTTCCATGTACATCTGGGCTCTGCAAATGGATTTGTATCATTTCAGGATATCTCTTCCCCTTAAGAATTTTATCAGCTAGGTTAGTTTAAAAAAGATGGCTTTTCATGAAGATGAGAAGTATATGTTTAACCCAAAAGTATATGTTTCAATAAACCTTTGTTTTTGTTTTTACATTTTCTTTATATCTAAATCATGGGATATGGTATTTGAAGAATTGGTTCTATAGGGATGCTAGGTGAAGTCTTGCCAGTTTGTGCATGGGGAAAGATGATATGTTTTAGAAACAAATAATTATGCATATATTAAAACTTTTTTGATGGAATGTTCTTTAGTAAGTCTAACTAAAGCATGAATAACTGCAAGATTATGTTTCAGTGTTGGCCATTGTTATCTGAAAGGATAAGCAATTACTTCTTTTTCTAAAGCACCCAGGCTGACATAGCTGAGATATTATTTGAGATATATAATAAAGAGCCACAGTTCTGACCCTATAAGCTCCAGAAAAATGTATTTCAAAAGGGTAGTTCTTCCTCTTGAGAGGGAACATTTTATTTTTCTATTAATTAAGGAAAAGTGATTTTGAGATGATTTTTTAAAATCTATGATAGATACTAAAACAAGAAACTAAGGCTAAATGTGCAAATCTATCTGATATTCTAAACCTGTAAAAATAACAGCCCCAGAATACTGTTAATTTTAAGGCATAGTATATGTTTGTAAGGGGGTCTATAGTTAGAGTCATGTAAGTAAAGTCAAGTCCTGGGTGTGAAATTCATTTCATTCTATGAGATCATTGTTGGAAATCCTGTATCAGAAAAAATTACACTAAATTGCATTCATACATATGCCCACAAAATTGATTGCATTCCATCAGACCCACCCCTAATATTTGCAGAGATTGTGACAATACAAATAAAGCCCTCATACCATATGTCAAAATACATAAAATTTATAAATCAATTCTTCAAATTGCTGAAACGTCTGAAAAACTCATTAAACAAACTATGTTCTAACCTCCTCCCCTGATAAGCATAACTGTTTAATGATCTGCCACATGTTGGGACAGGGAGAATCAGCCACACCAGCCCCTGGGCCCTGGATCTGCATATCCCCACCCTTCTTTTCCTACCCTGGCTCTATCCTTCATCACAAGGGACTTCGAATCCACATGTATAGATATTCTAAAACACATCAGTTTCATCAGTTTTCCTTAAGGGCCACCATTTGGCCCCTCTGTAAGCTTGTTGAGTACAGTGGTCATGCAGTCTACCTTCAGGAGGACAATCCAGGAAATGTCTTAAACATGTTCTACAAGCTTCCTTGTTACAATTAGTTGTCCTTAAATTGTTTTAAAAATATATTTGAATAATTTCCCCATAGATATACACACCACAATGATTACCGGCAGTTATCTTCCTAAGCATTGCATTGAGGGTTGCAATTTTTATTTATAAGCCTTTCTTATGTGTTAATTAATAATTGGACCATTTATTTGAGGGTTAAGAGAGCAAAGAAGTGACAACTTGGAAGTTTTAGTTTTATCGAAACACAATTACATTCAGTTTTATTTATTTTACATAAACCAAATTTATTTTACAACAAAACCAAATTGTTTTGTTATGAAACAATTTATTATTAAATGTAAACAACTCACTCTTTTCTTCATGCATTGAAATTACCTGAAGTTTAGAGTGCTTTTCCCCTGTCCATAACTAGGATAGCATTTCAGTACTTTAATTTGACAGCTCAGAGAATTGTGTTGGGTCATTACCAGGGAGCTATTTTCTTTGTCATTACTGTGCTCGACTGATACATATTAGCTTTCAGGACTGATTAATCCTTTCTGTCTTTCCCTCACTTCAGAGCCAGGGCTAATGTTCTGCCCAAATTCTAAGTCCCAGAACAGAAAGCATGTTTGACCCAGCTTGAGCAAAATACACAATCCTATTAAATCAGATGGGGTCAGGGTTGCAGGTTTACAAAGAAGTATAGATAAAGAGGTGGATGGACAAATGGATGGATGGATGGACAGAAGGATGGGAAGGATGGACAGATGGATAGACCCAGGGAAGAATAGATAGATGGAAGAATGAGTCTGTAAGGGTCTCTTTCTTGTTGGCGATAGTATTTCTTAGGAAAAAGAGTAGTTGTGTCACTAGAGTAGATAGGCGATGATGTTGAAGCAAGTAATTACCTATGATTCTGTTCCCTAGTATTCTCTTTCAGGACTGATTTTCTACTTTGTACTGACTGTGAACTGTGTGCAATAAATCTTTAAAACTTTTGCATTTTTAGTTAATTCTGTTTAAATAAATATTTGCTGATCATTTGTTACATGCTTAGCACTATGTAACTAAAATATTTAACAAAAAACATTAAATTTAAACATTTTAATTTTACTGAAAGAATTATCTATAACCAAATATAGATCCTGTAGAAGATATTACACAACCATAAAAATTCTTACAATATTTTATTGAGCAAAAAAAAAAACAAGAAAAACATTTCATCAAAACAAAGTAAAATAATAAAAATGGCCTGGTCATAGGATAATTCTTAAATATAAATTAACTCCATCCTTCAGACAACTATTTGCCATAGGTGCTATCATTATTATTACTGTTCTCCCCTTTTTACAGATGAGGAAGCTGAGACAAAGAGCTTATTAAAAAACTAGTCTCCAAACAGAAAATTAAGGAGAGATTTTAACCCAGGCAATTTTTCATCATAGCTCATCTCAAGAACAATTTACAAAATTCATTCTAGTATATCTAAAATAAAATTTAAAATGCAGCACCAAAAGGTTGAGACAATTACTTAGACAAAAAATGAAAAAGAATTCAAAGTATTTCTTACTCTAAAGGCAAAAAGGAATCTCAGATGAATTAAAAAGTTAAATACATGAAAATCAATTCATAAATGTATATGTATTTACATATGTATTTATATATTTATATATATAGTTCATCAATTTATATATATTTACTAGTCTATATTTCTCATATATAAAAATATATGAAAATAAGACCAAAAATATACATATATATAAACATGAAAATAAAACCATAAACAGATGTAATGAATGATGAATGTAACAGATGTAATTTTTTATATATATATAAAAAATGATCAAATTAGTGAAGAAGGTAAAGTCTAAGTTTCCAAGCAATGGAAAATATTTTTAAAAAATAACTAGATTAACATATTTCACTGTTTTAAACAACTAAAATTATTTGCTATTTATTATACAAATTATGCTAAAACGAGTAAAGACAATTAAGAATATATTTGCAGTAACTGGAGAAAATCAAAAAGTATTACCACATAAAGAATTTTTAAGGGTTCAATTCATTGGCTCAAAGGATTAATATTTTATAAAAGAAGGAAGAGAGAGAGTGTACAAGCTACTAAGAGAAATGCAAAGATTCCAATATGTAAATGAACAACAGGAATACCTTCATAAATAAATTTGAAAATGTAGAAAGTATGTGTTCTCTTTGGTAATATCAGCATTATAAATTTGAAATATTAATATATTATTTTGAACATTTTCATTAGCAAATACTTTTGGGGAGACACTAAAATGGTACTAACAGCAAAACAAAAATGCTACTCTCATACATTGATGATAGGAGTAAAAATTTAATATCACATATTATTAGTTGTCTTAATATCTATAGACTATGATATAGAATTTTTCATTTGTGAGAACAGTCTCTGATTATGAAAAACTGAAAATAATTTAGATTTTCAATCTTTAGTGGAATGTTAGGAATCTACATTCAGAGGAATATTAGACATTTCATTCTCTCTCTATATAATGTACAGAATGTCTTTATGAAATGTAGAGAATGTATTATAATATCAAGTGAAAAATACAGGACATGATATATGTTTAGAAAAAAATTTTTTTAATAATATGTCAATCATTATTGATCTATATAGATGTAGATGTAAATATGTGTCATGTGTGTGTTAGTGTGTGTGTGTGTGTGTGTGTGCAGAGAGAAAGACTAAAATGAAATTTACCGAAACACCCAATAATTTGGGTGAGTTACCATTTTTTTTTATTTTTCCAAAATATCTTTATGAAGCATGAATTACTTTTAAAGTAGTTTAAAAGTGAATCGTGAATTATTTTTTAAAGGAAGAAAAAAGTTCATAACACAACAGCAAAAGCATATGAATAAAGTAATATTAATTATCAAAAATTCATCTTAATAAAAAATCAGAATTAAAAATATATGCCTTTATTTTCTATAACACTTTGCTACTCATATGAAATATTTCATGGAGACCAATAGAACTATGGGTATTGGGAAAAGCCCAGCATAAACATCATTTAGAAATGTGTGGCACAATCTCAGCTCACTTCAACCTCCACCTCCTGGGTTCAAGCAATTCTCCTGCCTCAGCCTCCTGAGTAGCTTGGATTACACGCAAATATGACCATGCTCGACTAATTTTTTCCGTATTTTTGTGGAGATGGGGGTTTCACCATGTTGGCCAGGCTGGTCTCGAACTGCTGACCTCAGGTGATCTGCCTGCCTCAGCCTCTCAAAGTGCTGGGATTACAGGCGTGAGCCACGGAGCCTGGCCTCCAGGAAGTTTTAAAATAATATTTTTCTGTCTTTCAAAGACTTTAGTGAACCTCCTTTTCCTTGTCTTTGCCCATTTCTAATCAAAATTATCTTCTTATTCTCATTAATTTTATGAAATTATTTTATTGACAAATAGCCTCATCCATCACCTCCATAAACCATGAATTTCAGTGTCATAAGCTATAGCCAAGACTAACATACCTTTCTGATTGAATTCATGAAAGTCTGCTTTGCCACACTAATACCGTGAAAGCTGAACTTTTCTCTTCTTTTTTTATCATGTTATGTGGTCCTTTTTATTTCTTAGGTATAAATATGTTAAATAGTTTAAAGTCTAAGAAAACACACATGATTGAAGTTATTTTATACCATGTAAACTACTATAAATACATCTTAATGATATTTTTAATTTCTTTACTGGCATTGTAATTGGCAATGCATTAGGTGCTAAAACACAAAATTTTTTAAAAAGTTTCCATTCTCATGTTGACATCACTGACATTTTTTTTTTTTTAGGATGGAGTCTCACTCTGTTGCCCAGGCTGGAGTCCAATGGCCCGATCTCGGCTCACTGCAACATCTGCCTCCCAGCTTCTAGTGATTCTCCCACCTCAGCTTCCAGAGAAGCTGGGATTATGGGTGCCACACCTGGCTAATTTTTACATTTTTGGTAGAGACTAATTTTTTTTATTTTAGTAGAGACTGGGTTTCACCATGTTGGACAGGCTGGTCTCGAACTCCTGACCCATGATCCGCCCACCTTGGCCCTCCCAAAGTGCTGGGATTACAGGTGTGAGCCACCATGCCCAGCCAATAATTCTTAAGTTTTAAATATATTGTCCCAAATAAAAAACTAATACTCTAGAATTTGCCACATTTTTTCAGCAAAAACTATATTGATTTGACTCTACTTCCATTGGCTTTAAAATATGATGAATAAAACTAATCTTAGTCATACTATATGTTAAGAGCAAAATTACACACTATTTTTATTTAATGTAGAGGTCTGAGCTCCTTCTAAACATCAGTATTAACTGAGATATAAAACATAGAAGGAAAAAAGGAAGAGAGAAGAGTGTTGAGAATATCGTTTTCAATTTGGACTCATCAAGCTTGAAGTTCATGTTGGCTAAGTAAAAATGAGAAGTACAGTGAAATGAGTCTGGAGCTCAGAAACTGATTTAGACTGGATATATAAGCTGAAAGATAATGGTTAGACCCAGCATAGGGATGACAGTGCATAACATTTCCAAAGACCTGAAGATGAATCTTTGAAGAATGCCACATCATAGAAGGATGACAGAGAACTGTCAGTAAAGAAAAAGATGGAGTGATCTTTCAGGTGGATGGGGCACCAAAGGTTGGATGTCACATCGGCCAAAGAAAGTGAGAATTCACGGGAGAATGTCTCATAGTGTGTCAAGTATCAGAGGAGTCAAAGTAATATAGGAATTGGAAATTTTCCATTGCGTTTAATATTAGGACATCATCAACAACATTCTAATAATTTAAATCAATGACAGAGGGAAAAAAAAGACTACAATGGATTGAGGAAGGAATGGAGGAAATTGTAAAAAAATTGAGCTGACAAAGACCCAAATAGATCATTGAAGAATAATATGGTGCTACGTAGAAAGAAACACTGATTGGAAGGAGGGTTTTCCCCTCCCTTATCAGTAGTATTAATAGAAACTAGAAATAGGGCCCTTTCTATGTTCCCTGATAAAGAAGCCACTAGAATAAAGAGAAAGTGGATAATTGATGGTACAAGGCTCCAGAGCCTCCTGCACTAGAGCATATATGTTTAGTAAAAGTTACTACTTTCCTAGAGGCTGGCATCAGATAAATACCTAAGATTATACTGTAATACCAACTAAGCACACAATTTTACACATGCTTGTTCCCTGCTTATTAAAAAAGAAACATTATTACACATAAGAACACATCTAAAGTTTTGACAACAAAAAAATTTTTGCTGTTAGAATATGTAGAACAAACTTTGTCTGTTAGAATATATTGCAAAATATTTAATGGACAGAAATAATTTACAAGTAAGCATTACTTTAGCAAAATAAGCCTAAGCCATACTAGAAAATGTTCATAATAAAATCTCTCCCTCGTATATGAAATTCTTCACCAGACTGCTGCAAGCTATGTTATTTCTTCCATCTTTTATTTTAAATGTAGTGAGTTTAATTATCATATCTTTCTAGTATTCCCTTGCTTCTTAGCCTTCTGTAACTGATTACTAATGTCTACAATAATGCCCCACTGGCTAAAGTAGCTCCCTTTTATTTCTCATGCTGATACCTATGCTTAAATCTTTAGTGTTAAGGAAAAAAATACAATAAACACATTTAATTCACTCAACAACTCAATGAGGGAGTGTGGTATACTGAACTATTGCTTCCATTAATTTCTTTCCTTCCAATAGGCAAAGCACAGTGTATCACCAACCTCAGACTTGCTGTTTGACGATATGACTTACTTGCAACAGTGGAGATTGTCTGCAGGTGTCAGCTGCCGATTGTGAGCAGAGGCTTTCAGAAGCAGTGCCCCAGAGCTTTGCTTGCCCTCCTGAGAACAGCATGCCCAACAGCGACCCCGCCTTCCGTCCATGTTCCGGAATGAGACAGTACAAGGCACAGAGCCGAGCCCCGCCAATCTCAGATGAGCCCAGCCCAGTCACTGCCAGCCCACAGACCTACAATAGCAGGTCCTCTTTGCCACAGCCAAAGCTATCTAATGTCGATATATATTTAAACAGGAAAAAAAAAATGCCTTACAGAGTTTAAAAGAATTAGTGGACCGGCCGGGCGCGGTGGCTCACGCCTCTAATCCCAGCGCTTTGGGAGGCCAAGGCGGGCGGACGAAGAGGTCAGGAGATCGAGACCATCTTGGCGAACACGGTAAAACCCTGTCTCTACTAAAAATACAAAAAATTAGCCGGGCGTGGTGGCGGGCGCCTGTAGTCCCAGCTACTCAGGAGGCTGAGGCAGGAAAATGGCGTGAACCCGGGAGGCGGAGTTTCCAGTGAGCCGAGGTCGCGCCACCGCACTGCAGCCTGGGAGACACAGCGAAACTCCGTCTCAGAAAGAAAGAAAAAAAAGAATTAGTGGACCACCATTTACTAACTGTGTAAACCAAACTCAGACCTTCTGAATGTTAGACAAATTCTTTTTACATAACATCACAGTGAGTTCTTAACTAAAGAAGGGTAACTTCTTTAAGAAGTTATTCATATTTATACAAGGCAGGCATTTGCCCTTGAAAAGCTTTCTGTCTCCTCGGATCCACCAGGAATAGAAAATCTTTCTCGGCAGGGCGCAGTGGCTCACGCCTGTAATCTCAGCACTTTGGGAGGCCGAGACGGGCGGATCACGAGGTCAGGAGATCGAGACCATCCTGGCTAACACGATGAAACTCCGTCTCTACTAAAAATACAAAAAAAATTAGCCGTGCGTGGTTGCGGGTGCCTGTAGTCCCAGCTACTCGGGAGGCTGAGGCAGGAGAATGGCGTGAACCCGGGAGGCGGAGCTTGCAGTGAGCCGAGATCCCGTCACTGCACTCCAGCCTGGGCGACAGAGCAAGACTCCGTCTCAAAAAAAAAAAAAGAGAAAAATATTTCTCCATTTACTATTCTGCAAATATATTTACCTCTTGTGGTATGTAGTATAAATGCTTTACTTTCTCCATGTCTTTGTTTCATATATATGAAATACCTCTTATTTCTCCATATCAGTTGTTTTCTAGCTGGGAGATTTATTTCAATATAATTAATATGATCATAGCAGTAGTTATTAAATAGTCAACAATTTTGGATTTCATAGTGTCAATATTTCTACAGCCAGATATATGGTTCTTCTTAAATTGAGCTTGGAATATACCTTTCTAACATAAAACCCAAAGTCTTGTTATGTACTAGAAGATCTGGAGTTTAGGACCATTATATCATGTTGACCAAGAAAATGTCCATAAAAAAAAAAAAGCAAGAAAATATAGCATCTACAGGCTCAAAAATACCAGGCCAACTGAGACACCAAAGTGGCCTAGGATCATAAGATAATTATCACTGTTAAATAATCATTCAGTCATTGATTTTTTTACTTAGTTATTCATTTAATCCATCAAACATGTGCATTAGTTAGTTTGAGCTGCCATAACAAAATGCCATAAACTTGGTGGCTTCAACAAAAGCAATTTATTTTCTGACAGTTCTAGAGGCTGCAAATCCAAGATCAGGGTGCCGGCATGATTGGATTCTGTTAAAGGCTCTCTTCTGGCTTGCAGACAGCCACTTTCTCACTGTGTGTTTTCACATGGCAGAGAGAGAGCAAAAGGGAGAGGGAGAGGCAGAGGGAGAGGGAGAGGGGAGGGGGGAGGGGGAGAGGGGGAGAGAGAGGGGGAGAGGGGGAGAGAGAGGGGGAGAGAGAGAGAGCACGATCTCTCTGATATCTCTTCTTATAAGGTCACTAATCCCATCATAAGGACTCCACCCTCATGACCTCTTCTAAATCTAATTGTCTCCCAAAGGGCCCATCTCCTAAGACTATCACATTGCAGGTTAGGGCTTCCATATATGAAGAGGGGGCACACAATTCACTTCATAACAAACATGTATTGATCATCTATGTGCAGGATACTTTGCTAGGCACTGGAGTCCATTGGTAGAAGAGAATATCATGTTCCCTGCTCTCATGGAGCTGTTAGCCTAGTGGAGGGAATCTAGAAAGTAAAATAATACAGCTCCAAAGTAGTACTCTAGGGAAAACGTAGAGATTATGGGAACACATAAAAGAGGTATCTTTCCCAGATACCCAGAGTCAGCGAAGACTACCTTGATAAAGTGTCATGAAGCTGAAACTGACAAAGAGTATAGGTTTGCCAGGTGAAGGGGGAAGGAGCAAGGGCTGGTTACAGGAAGAAAAATGGCACATGTTAATCCTTGAGTCAAGACAGAACTAAGTGCAATCAAGGATGTAAAATGTGGAGTAACTGATGAGCACTTTTTCTTTTAATTACACATTTTGATAGGACAGGCAGGTGAGAGATGTTGGAGAGGTTATCGAGGACCAGATCATTTAAGACTTTGTAAGCCCTGATTTACATACGAAGATCAAACTCAAAACAATTTTTTTTTTTTTTGAGACGGAGTCTCGCTCTGTTGCCCAGGCTAGAGTGCAGTGGCACAATCTCGGCTCACTGCAAGCTCCGCCTCTCCGGTTCACGCCATTCTCCTGCCTCAGCCTCCCCACTAGCTGGGACTACAGGCACCCGCCACCACGCCCGGCTAATTTTTTGTATTTTTAGTAGAAACGGGGTTTCACCGTGTTGGCCAGGATTGTCTCGATCTCCTGACCTAGTGATCCGCCCATCTCGGCCTCCCAAAGTGCTGGGATTACAGGCGTGAGCCACCACACCCAGCCTCAGAACATTTTTAATGTCCTGGAGAAGAAAGATTTTGTAAAACCCATCCTATGGAGTGCCAAGGAAAATTTATTCCCTATGAAGGTAATGGAGAATGCAAAAAAATATGTAATTTTACAAAGTTTATAAACATAACTCATTTTGAAATTTTGCATTGATATGATAGCATCATAATTTTCTGTTTAATTAGTAATCATATTTGAATTTAACACTGTGTGACAGCAGCACATGTATGTGACTATGTGTGTAATGGAGCAGACAAAAATAACAAAATTCTCCATTATAGCTACCAGTATCTCTAGTGCCACAATCAGACTGTTCTTCATTTACTGTGTCATTTTAAAACATTTACTGAAAATTTGCTATGAAGTTGGTTCCATGAAGCTGTAATCGTCCTGTGAATAAAACAACCATCCCTGCCCTCATGGAGCTTACATTATAGGAGGAGAAGGCAGAGCAACAGTAAAGATAATAAATAAGTAAACTATATAGTATGTTAGAAAATGATGAGTGCTTTGGAGAACAGAAATGGAAGTACCTGGATTCGAAGGAGATGAAGGTAGCTTTATACAGAAAATAAAATTTGAGCAAAACTTGGAGGGAATTTGCCATGCAAATATCTGAAGAACATACGGCAGAAGAAAGAATATTCCAGGTATGGGAACCAATGCAAAGGTCTTAAGCAGAGAACATGCCTGATGTCATCCAAGTACTTGAAGAATGTTGATGTGGCTAGATTGCAATGAATGAGAAGTAAAGAATAATAGAAGATGAAGTCCAAATGTAGAGAGGGAGTCATCTCAAGGAGGGCTCTGTAGGCTACTGAAGGCTTTGGCTTTCACCATGAATGAATGCAAAGCTATTGGAGGGTCTTCAAGTAGAGGAGCAGCATGATCTGATTTACAGTTAAAATTAGTCACTTTAGTTACTGTGGTAGGTAGAGTAATGATCCCTCCAACATGTCTACTTCCTAATCCCTGGAATCTGTAAATATATTTATTACCTTACATGGCAAAAGGGAATTTACAGAAGTGATTAAGGTTAAGGGCCTTGAGATGGATTATCTAAGTGAACCCAGTCTGATCACTTGAGTGACAAAGGTGGAAAGTGGAAGAGGGAGACCCAAGACTGAGTCAGAGAGATGTAACATATGAAAGATCCTCTCTGCCACTGCTGGCTATGAAGATGGTGGCAAAGGAATGTGGTGGCCTCTAGAAGCAGGGAATGACACTTAGTTTACAGCTAGCGAAACAACAGGGACCTTGGTTTTAGAGCCACAAAAAACTGAATTGTCAACAATTGGAATGAATAGGAAACTGATGCTCCCCTAGTGTCTCCAGGAGATAACACAGACTGCCAACACCTTAATTTTAGTCCAGCAAGACCCGTTTCAGACTTCCGATTTGTAGAACTATACAATCATACATGTGCATTGTTTTAAGCCACTCAGTCTCTGGTGATTTGTAAAAGCAGCAACAGAAAACTATTAATAATACAGTTACTGTGCAGAGAAAATGTTATGGAAAGTGAGGAGGAAGAGGGAAACAAAAAGAAGAGTTGGGAAACTATTGCAGTAATCAAGTGAGACATGAGCGTTTGGATAAACGTAGCAGCCATGAATACAAAAAAGGACCCAATTCTGGCTATCTTCTGAAGGCAAAGCCAACACAATTCTTGGCAGACTGGACGTAGAGCATAAGGACATGTTAAAGATGGGCCTGAGATTTTTGACCTGAGTAATTGAAAGGATAGTATTTCCAGATGGGAAAGACTATGGGAGGAACAGGATTGTGGAGGAATTCAAGAAATCAATTTGGAGTGGATACTCTAGAGTAAGGAGTTGAATATGCAGTATGGGTTCAAGAGACAGTTCTGAGATGGTAATATCGATTTGAATGTCAGTGGTATGTAAATTGTTGTTAAGTCATAGATTGGATGAACTCATAGAATAAGTGTTGATAGGTCTCTCTTTGGATAAACATTCTTCTGTGAAAATATTTAATTTAAATATATGTATATATAGTTAAGTAGTCAATAATATGCTTCCAGAAATTTTCCTTCCAGATCACTTCCTCTCATGTAGAAGAAACACATGATCCATGAGAGCATGTGGAGATTTGGAAGGAGGATGCTTAGGATACATGTAAAAGACACTGAAAGTATCCAGACTGAAGAAAGTCAACAAATAAAAATAAACTGTGCTTACTAGGCAATTCTGTCTGAATTCTTCCCTAATTGATGGAGCAAAAAAATAAAATAAAAAATAAATTTCTGACAGCATTCCATACTAGAAGCTGAAGTATGCTCAACACATTTGTACCTCGGTCATTGCTTAATTTGCCTTTGGAAAAATAGCTCCATCACGTAAACAAACCTCTTAGTTTCTTCAAATGCTACAATCCCTTGAGAAAGACACTGGTAGCAGGTAAACCTGCAATAGGAGAGCCACTCTGAAACAGGAATGAACAGACTTAGATGTCTATTTTTACCCCACCACAAAAATGCCCAACCAGAATGCTTAGCAAGTGCCACAGACAACTGTGCTAAGTGCTCTGTCTGCGTCATTTCATTTAATTCCTCCCAACAATCCCTTGAGGTGGCTTTGTAATCACAGGTGAGAAAATTAAATTTTAGAGTAATTAAGAAACTTGTCCAGTGTCATTCGTAGAGCTAGAGAATGTCAGAGTCAGAATCCAAATGCAAGTCAGATAGTTCTAAAGCACGCTCTCTTATCTGTCTGTTATGTTGCAACTAGACAGTCACAGGTCCTTCCACTTTAAATTCTAATATATTCATTGAATCTGCACAGTCTTTCCTGATTACTGGAGTAAATAGTACTTACTCTATGCCCTTTTTATTTTTATTTTTTAGTTAACATCACACACATCCTACTTTTCTTGTTCCTAGTTCTGTTTTCCTCTATGAGCTGCCATAATAATCCTATCTGTGGCTCCCTTTTCCTTGCAAGATTAAAAGCATAGTCCTTAATATGCTATTAAAATTCTGTTTTATATCTCCAGCCTCACATATCATAAGCCCTTCCTACCTTGCACCTTGTGTTCCAGCTACACCAACTGAAATGCACATCCCAGAATATGCCCTAAGCATGTGACCACTCTGCCATGAATACTACCCTCTCCACTCCAACACGCATACACATCACCCTTGAATAATTCCTATTCAGAATTAAAACAGTGCAATAATATTCTCCTCACAATGCCTTCCCTCTGCAAATAAGACACATTTACTGAGCTACTCTATGCCACACACTATTCTAAGCACCCTGAAAACTTTGGTAGAGAATATGTCTGTTCTCAAGAAACTACAATGTATCTTGGATACAACCACATAAACAAAATTTATATATAATTTTAAAAATAATACTGCAGCCTGGAAAATTTTAAGAATACACTCAATAATCCTCTCTGCTCTCAAGCCTTTCTTATCATATCATATTAAAATTTTCTGCTAATGAATCTAACATGATATTTATTGTTACAAATTGCAAGAGTCTTTTCTAATACTCTGTTAAGATCACATTAGAAAACTATTTTCAAATATAAAGGTACACATTTATTACTCAAATTGTATTTCCTTTTATGAAAGAATATTCTTAAACTATATGAACAAAATAAAAGAGCAAATATAAAAATAAATGCAATAATATAATGGATATAACTATAGTCAGAAAGATATTTATTAAATTTGAAAACTTAGTCTCTATAAAACCAAATGTTATTATTATATGTAAGTTAGGTTCTTGGCTAGTGTTTAAATCACTCTCAAGTATTAATCCAGAGCTATTCAGTGTAATTAACTCTTTCACATCAAAATCGTCTATAAATGGCAAAAAATGAAAATGTAGGAAAGCAGTAAACCTTTCAAGTTTATAAATTGCTTAATCTTTCACAGTTGTATTTTTGTAGGAAAATAAGCTCTAAAGATTAGTCATTAAAATTCTTTAGCTGTAGCTACTTTATTATATCAAATTGGCAATGTGTTTTGCTTATATTTGGACATATATCTTTTATAGGAGATATAATTATTAGTATGTTATTTATTTTCACATTTCTATAGTCATAAATTGTATGCTATATATATGCATATTCTAAATTTTCACATATCTATAACTTATGTCAGTATTCTCCATTTATCACATTTTATATGCATTTCACATATTTAAATTTAATATTAGAAAAAGCTATAGCTCAGAAAAATTTGAAAACTTTCCCAAGACTTCAGAGCTAACAACTTAGCAGAGCTAGGATCCTGTCCTCAGGTTTATATGTTACCATATGATTCTTTGATCCTAATGAGAAGCATGAAAAGTTAAAAGAATTTACCAAGAATTAACGATTTACTTAATGTTGCAACCATAATCAGAAACTAGTTTATTAAAATAGTTAATATTCTATCCTATTTTTAATATTAATACATTGAGAAAAAGTTAACCCGCTTGTCAGTATTCTGTTTTCTACTACATAGCTCATAAAGCTATCATAGAACCGCCTCCCATAAAGAAAAATTAAGATGCTGGAGAAGATATGACACTGGAAAAATAATAATACAGATTCAGATAATACAAAGTTAAGGTAAATCCCAAGCGCCAGAATAAAGCAGAAATAAGAGCCATCTCAGTAAACATGGACTAATGTCAAGGTTGGTATCAGACTTGAAGATCAAAGAATAGAGCCTGATGTTTTAACAGCCACAAAGGAAAAAATACATGTGACTTTGGGCTTAGTCAAGTACAGAATCAGAACTGCATCAAGCTAGGGCCTCAAGAGGCTGTGTAGTCATGAAAAGAGCCAAGAGTATTTTTTAAAGTAACTTTTCTGGGGCTTCTGGTGCAGAAAATTCAATCTTCTGTGAGGAATTATAACTCCAAACAAATCCATGTATACCAATGTATATCAGACTCCCAAGGGAAGGAATTTGACCTAAAAATTGGTCTAGGACCAATGAACCACTGCAAAGCCCTAGCAGAAAAAAATTCCAATTATTGTGTTAGACCACTTCGACAGCATAGATACATAAAATCCCTGAATAATAAAAATCAACTATCTCCAAAGAGGAGCTTTCTATAGACATTCTTAAACAATGTGGAAACCAGTATGAGAGAAAGGCATACAATACAACCAACAAGAGAATTGTGATATCGAGAAGCAAAAACAACAGACTTATCTGGAAGAAACTATGGAAAAAATATGTGAAAAATGTTGTCAGAGATGGAAGGGAAAACATGGTGAGTAAAAATCAACACTAGGGCGAGGCGAGGTGGCTCACGCCTGTAACCTCAGCACTTTGAGAGGCCAAGGCAGGTGGATCACTTGAGGTCAGGAGTTAAAGACCAGCCTGGCCAACATGATGAAATCCTGTCTCTACTAAAAATACAAAAAAAAAAAAAAATTAGCTGGGCATGGTGGTGGGCACCTGTAGTCCCAGCTACTTGGGAGGCTGGAGCAGGACAGTCACTTGAACCCAGGAGGTGGAGGTTGCAGTGAGCTGAGATCACACCACTGCACTCCAGCCTGGACAACAGAGCAAGACTCTGACTCAAAAAAAAAAAAAAAATCGACCCTAGAAGAAAAAAGGTCATCTAATTTGAATAAGTTACAAATAGAACCATTTAAATATTAAAATAAATGCAACAATTTAAAGCAGATTCTCCATTAATGAATTGAACAGCTGATAAGTAACGATCTAAAGGAAACCTGGATAATTATAAGACACATCTCAGGGAAGTGCCTAAAAGGTAGAGAAAAGAGATTAAAAGATCCATCAGATGAAAGAATGAGAGGTTCTAACATGTGTTTAATGAGAGTTTCAGTGAGATAAAGAGTACAGGGAAAGAAATACTTGGAAAGACATTGGTGGTCGTCAGATTCTATACCTGGAATGGCTTCTGATTACAGCAATATGGATTAGCATAACTTGGATTAATGAGTACCACTGAAGAAAGCTAACACAGCAGGACAAAACACATTAAAAAATTATCTCAAAGGCAGAGTACTAGTAAAATAGTAAATTAGGTCAAGGGAGAAGTTCTGAAATTCTGAGAATAAACCCTGCATTTAGAAATTCTTTCTCCTGGGGGTATTTGGCACAGACTAAGCAGAACTTTTGACATGCTCTTAGGACTTGGGAACAATGGCTGCAGTCTAGATACCGGCAGGGACAGAGCACAAACCACTTCTCTTATGAAGGACAGCATGCTGGAGACAGCGGACGCTAAATATAAGCCAGATATTTCCCAGCTATGGGAAAATAAGTTTCTGACTGTCCTAGAAATTCTCACTCTGATTTTAGCTTAAGGTGGTTCTAGATTGCCAGTACCATAAAGTGACAATATAAGAGAAATAAAATCCTTTCTGGAAAAGGAAAGCTTTATCCTAGTATGCAAACTGTTACTACAAACACTTTTTCAAATATAATTTCCAATCCAGTTTTAAAGATAAAGATTGAAGGAGATAAGGCAATTGGCATAGAAACCAGCAGAAATGATACAGATAAAGAAGAGACCTTCTCCATGTTGTTCAGGCTGGTCGCAAACTCCTGGGCTCAAGTGATCCTCCTGCCTTGGCATCCTAAAGTGTTGGGATTACAGGTATGAGCGACCATGCACGGGCTACCTGTATTGTTTCATTTTTTAAAAATGATGTATCTGAAGTAAATGTAACAGACCAGCTTGTGAATACATGGATATTTTATGATACTACTCTCTATACATTTCTATACTTTAGCATTTTATAATTTTTTAAAGAATAATTTAATGTTTCAGAAAAAAAGTATAAATATATTCAAAAGATGGAAAAAGTCTTTTCCGTCTTATGTTTATCTGTGTCTAAGGTGATATTACATGCAGAAATTTTTACTTTGGATAATTTGTTAGTATTTCAGTTTCATTGATTATCTTTTTGAAACAGCTAAAAGATAATTATATCATCAAAATAACGGAAAACATACAAACAGCTTCTCTATAGCACTGTTTTACTTCCATAAATATGGTTGAATAATTCTTGATTCAAAATTCTTTTTATAAAATTACATTAAATGTACTATGGCATCTCTATAAGGTTTATACAATGAAAAAATATTGCATGCTTTGTATTCCTTCATTACAAAAATTGAACTGCAATTTAAATATATATTTCAATTTAGAGCATTAGTAATTAACTGATTTTATTCTGTTTTGTAATTCTTTCATTCATTAATCACTGTGAGAGCTGAAGAACATTACAACCCTGTAGGAAATAAAAAGACAAGGGTGTCACTTAAGGTTAGTCATAGAGCATGGCTTGCATTTTAATCTAGCATTGGTTTTATGGAGATTTAAAACTTTTCAATCAAAAATACTTCTAAATGTCACCAGTTTTAGGGGAAGCATTTAGTCATTTCATGAATTACTTTTCTGGGCTTTACTGCTATGCTTTATTTACCACAATCTAAAATCAATACTATGGACACAGGGTATGGTTTTGTGTCAGACATGCACAGTCCTGAGGGCCCTGGTTTAAAAAGGATGATGTAGGTATCATTTTCTTTCTTCTAGCATTTCCCTAACAGATATGCAACACTTAACGGTCAAATGCTTATGGCATGTCTTGCTTCAAGTTGGAGAAATCCTATTTTTTCCCATCCTGTGCAATGTACTCATATGTAGTCACAAGACTGTTGGTGACTAAGACACCCAAAACTAGCAGCTATATTTGCTTCTTAGCACTGTAACCGTCCCAGCCCTGGTATTTGATTTAAGCCATTATACAGATTACAATTTGGGAAAGAAGCAATAAAATGATATAAATTCTAATAAATGTTAAAATTTCAATTTTTAAATATGATTAAAATTATGGAAATGAAATCTTCTTTCATGAATGAGATCATCCACAATCTCTACATCTTTTATCCATAAATTCAAGTGAGAGGACAAGAACAGGAATAAGCACATTTGGAGGGCTTATTTTGTCGTGTGTGGACAATTCAATGGTCAGCTTCTGTCTTCACTTTCCTCTGCCTGTGGTTAAATTGTGTTACACAGCCTGAGGTGTTGGAGAAGGGGGTGTTATTCAGGTCATTTACACTCACGGGTATCTGTGGAAATGTTTGTCCTCCCGTCTGGGCTTAGACATTCACAGATTGTAGCTGCAATGTCCCTCAATTCCATAAGTGTCCTTAAGACTTGGGAGAACCTTCATATATTTTTCCCTCACCCTAGAGTTTTGAGACCAATTCTGGTGCTTATTCTCTTTCTCTGGACAATGAACATATCTGTGATACCATTTGCTGTCCTCATCTGCTAGATACCCCATACAGACAGTCCCTATATCCAGAAAATAGACCAAAAACTCCCATATATTAATATAATCTATATAATTGTATATCATATAAAATAGACTAAAGCTCCATAACTTATTAATATAATATATAATTATATATAAATATTAATATAATATATAATTATACATATAATCATTAATATAATTTATAGGAGTTTTTGGTCTATTTTCTGGAAATAGGGACTGTCTATATGGGGCAATCTAGCAGGAAAAAATGTAAATCAGGAAAAAATTGAATAAATGTCTTGAAAATGTACTTCAAAAGAGAATATTTCAAATGAAGCATGTGAAGATATGTTCAATATTTAGTTATCAGAAAAATGCAACTTAAAATCACAATGAGACACCATTACATATTTAATGCCATTTCTTTAAAAAATGAAAAAGTTATTACATATGTAAAGCATCTAGCCTTTTATTTTTTGTTGTTGCTGTTAAACATTAGCCCTTTTTTTTTTTTTTACTTTTATCTTGAGCTTCAGGGCACATGTGCAGATTTGTTATATGGGTAAATTGCATGTTGTGGGGATGTGGTGTACAGATTATTTTGTAACCCCGGCGATAAACATAGTACCCAACAGGTAGTAATAAGCATATTACCCAATAGGTATTAATAAGCATATTACCCAATAGGTAGTTTTTTGATCCTCACCCTTCTCCCAATTTCCCCCTCTTGTTGGCCCTGGTGTCTATATTCTCTTCTTTTTGTCCACATGTACTAGATAATTAGCTTCCACTTATAAGTGAGAACATGCAGTATTTGGTTTTCTGTTCCTGTGTTAGTTCACTTAGGATAATGGCCTCCAATTCTCTCCATGTTGCTGCAAAGGATGTGATCTCATTATTTTTTATGGCTGTGTAGTATTCAATGGTGCATATGTTTCTTTATGCAGTCTAGCACTGATGGGCAGTTAGGTAGATTCCATGTCTTCACTATTGTGAACAGTGCTGCAATGAACATATGTGTGCAAGTGTCTTTATGGTAGAATGACTTTTATTCCACTGGATATATATCCAGTAATGAGATTGCTACATTGAATGGTAATTGTATCTTAAGTTCTTTCAGAAATCTCCAAACTGCTTTCCACAATGGCTGAACTAATTTATATTCCCACCAGTAGTATTATATTTTCTTTTCTCTGCAGCCTCACCAGCATCTGTTATTTTTTTACTTTTTAATATTAGCCATTCCGACTGCTGTGAGATAGTATCTCATGGATTTTATTTGCATTTATTTCTCTAATGATTAGTGATGTTGACCTTTTTTTCCTACGATTGTTAGCCACCTAAATGTCTTTTTTTGAACAGTGTCTGTTCATGTCCTTTACCCACTTTGTAAGGGGATTGGTTGTTTTTTGCTTATAAATTTGTTTAAGTTGCTTAAAGGTGCTGAACATTAGACCTCTGTAGGATACATAGTTTGTAAGTATTTTCTCCCATTACGTAGATTGTCTGTTTACTTGGTCGATATTTTGCTGAACAGAAGCTCTTTAGTTTAATTAGGACCCATTTGTCAATTTTTCGTTGTAATTGCTTTTGACATCTTCATCATAAAATCTTTGACCAGTCATATGTCCAAAATGGTATTTCCTAGGTTATCTTCAGGGTTTTTATAGTTTTAGATTTTACATTTCAGTCTTTAATCCACCTTGTGTTGATTTTTGTATACTGTGTAAGGAAGGGGCCAAGTTTCAATCTTCTGCAAATGACTAGCCAGTTATCCCAGCACTATTTACTGAACAGGGGGTTCTTTCCCCATTGCTTGTTTTTGTCAACTTTGTCGAAGATCAGATGGTTGAAGGTATGTGGCATTATTTCTGGGCTCTCTATTCTGCTCCACTGGTCTATGTGTCTGTTTCTGTACTAGTACCATACTGTTTTGGTTACTGTAGTCTTGTAGTGTAGTCTGAAGCCAGGTGATGCCTATAGCTTTGTTCTTTTTGCTTAGGATTGCATTGGTTATTTGAGCTTTTATCTTATTTTTGTTTCATATAAACTTTAGAATAGTTTTTTTTTTCAAATTATAAAGAGAATGTCATTGTAGTTTGATAGGAATAGCATTGAATCTGTAAATTGCTTTGGGCAGTATGGCCATTTTAATTATATTGAATCTTCCTCTCCACGATCATGGAATGTTTTTCCATTTGTTTGCATCATCTCTGGTTTCTCTGAACAGTGTTGTTTTTAATTCTTATTGTAGAAATCTTTCACTTCCTTGATTATCTGTATTTCTAGGTATTTTATTATTTTTGTGGCAATTATGAATGGGATCACATTCCTGATTTGGCTCTCAGCTTGGATGTTGTTGGTGTATAGGAATGCTATGGATTTTTGTTCATTGATTTTGTATCCTGTAACTTTGCTGAAGTTGTTTATCAGATCAAGGAACTTTTGAGCAGAGAATATGGTGTTTTCTACATATAGAATCATACGGTCTACAAACATAGATAGTTTGACTTTCTGTCTTCCTATTTGACTGCCTTTTATTTCTTTCTCTTGCCTGATCACTCTAGCTAGGACTTCCAGTACTATGTTGATCAAGAATGATGAGAGAGGGCATCCCTGTATTATTCCAATTTTCAAGGTTAATGCTTTTGCTCATTCAGTATGATGTTGGCTGTGGGTTCCTCATAGATGGCTCTTATTATTTTAAAGTGTGTTCCTTCAATGCCTAGTGCGTTGAGGGTTTTTAATATGAAGACGTGTTTAACTTTATCAAAAGATTTTTCTGCATCCATTGAAATAATCATGTGGTTTTGTTTTTAGTTCCCCTTATGTGATGAATCACATTTATTGGTTTTAATATGTTGAAGCAACCTAGCCTCCCTGAGATAAAGCCTACTTGATCATGGTGAATTAGCTTTTTGATGTGCTGCTGAATTCAATCTGCTAGCATTTTGTTGAGGATTTTTGCATCTGTGTTCATCATGGACATTGGCAAATATCCGTATGATCTTTGACAAAGCTGGCAAAACAAGCAATGAGGAAAGGACACCCTATTCAATAAATGGTACTGGGATAACTGGCAAGCCATATGTAGAAGATTGAAACTGGAACCCTTCCTTATACCACATATTCAAGATGGATTAAAGACTTAAATGTAAAACCTAAAACTATAAAAACTCTGGAAGATAACCAAGGCCTCTCTTTTATAGGTGAAAATACAAGTTAGTATTACCACTCTTGAACTTTTGCACAATATGAATTATGTACAAATATATGCATAAACCATAACCCTCTAATTTTTATTTCTTTATCTATTCAAGTATCTACCCATCCAAGCACATGTATAAAAATGATAAGGTCTGTATTATCCATAATACCTTAAATTTCCATCATGAGAATAATGGATAAATAACTGTTGCGCAGTCATGAAATGAAATGCTACAGACTAATGATCTTCAAAGTGTGGTCCCTGGGCCAGCAGCATCAGTACTACCTGAGAACCTGTTAGAATTGCAAATTGATGGGCCCACTCCAGATCTACTGGTTTGGAGATTCTGGTTTGGAGAGTCTGGAGGGGGGGCCTCTAGATTTCTCTGTTTAGCAAAACTTCCAGATAATTCTGATGCATAATTAGGTGGACACGCACTGCTTTCTATGCAAAAAAATGAATATATAACAAAAATCTGCTCTCTTCCATACCATGAATAAATTTGTGGTTAGATTCTAAGAGGAAGTATAAGAGAGATTCTGGTGTAATTTTCTATTTGGATGCTAGTTACAAGTTTACTCTGACCAAAATTCATAAATATATTCACATATAATTTGCCCATTTTGTATTTGTATCATACTGTAATAATGTAAAAACATAGTGTACTCCAATCAAACTCAGCTGCTTTGATATTGCATGCTCAATAATGGGTGTTTATTTTCTCTCTTAAATTGGGTATTATACTCTGCAGGCAGGATAAAATGTATTTGTTTCAAGAAAAAAGACTACTTACTTTAAGAAAATGTATCCAGTCAACCTATTATATTTTGAGTGCATGTTTGTGTATATGCTATGCTTTAATGAAAACTTTACTGAAAAATTAAGTAAATATTTTTCCTTGGCAATCATCCATGTCAATATTGTTCATCAGATGGTACTGATGTTTTTATTTGTTGATTACTGCCATGTGGTAGGCATTTCACATACCACTTTACTAAATCCTGCTACCAAATAAATGGTATTCCTATTTTGGAGACAAAAAGTGCTGAGGCCTGGGGAAACTGTATAATGTCCTCAGAATAGTAAGTGGAAAAATTCAAGATTGGAAACTCAAGTCTGTCTAACTCCAAGTTCATGATCTTTCTACAGTATCATGTGGCCATATAACAGACGCAGAGACTGGTATTTTCCCAGTAGGTGCACAAAATAATTACTAAATCTATCCAGGATAAGATGGTAGAAGAGGCAAATGAGGTTGATGCTGCTAGGAATATCATACATTCTCCAGAAACTAGCCCATATTTATAGAGTATCATGTTTAGAAGGCATCTTCAATGTCATGAATTAAAATTCATTCCCTTTGAAATCAATTCCATAGACTAGGAACTCAGTTTTTCACAAACTATCTCTTTTCATTACAATTTTCTTTATTAGAAAATATTTTCTTGTATTGAGGCCAAACACTGTACAAATACATCACAAATTAGTACATATACAAAAGGAAGCTTGTGCAGAACATACATTTGTACAAATATTATAAAAATACAGTGTGCTTTATACCAATGGTCCCAATTCTGCCTATTTTAGACATATAGGGAAACATAGTTCCATAAAACAGAATATCAAATATTTAAAGTAAACCACTATTTTGTTCTTTGAGTCACTTTCTCCTTGTTTCTTCCAACTGTTTTTAATATTACCTGATTTCTGAGTCACTTCATCATCCTGATCTTTCCCCTCTGACTGGTTCAATTTGTTCATGTGTCCTTTCAAGAATGGTTTTACTTAGGTGTTTTCTAAAAAGGAAAGTAGAACAGGAACACTTCATTTATCTTGTTCCAAACCTCAAGTTCCTATCATTACACCGCAGAGTTCCAAGAACTAGAAGCAAAGGAATTACCCTTTTTTGTTTAAAATGTTCTTGGGTTTGGATCAGGTCCTTGTGAGAGCTTAGGCTGAGGCAATATTTTCACAATTTTTATTATAAAGTATAAAAATTTATCATCCTTAGTTGCCCAAAGCAGCTGTTATCATAATCAAAGGAATGACCCAAGATAATTTATCATAGAGTCCTATATACAGAATGTCTGGCAACTAATGTGCATATACTTTGAAACTGTGTGAACTAGACACATGGTTTTTCCCTGTTTAAGCCTTAACTTCTTTACTAATGGAAATGGGTTGTATGAATTAAGTGAAATAAAATCAGGAAAGTAATAGAATTCAATACATATTAGATCCATTTCCCCTTTCCATAGCTCCCTAAAAGACACAAAAATGCAGGGCTAGTTTATTCAAATGGCACACCTCAACATCACCATCACACACATAGACATAATCATCATCACCATCATTACTATCATCAAAATTATTTGTTTCCTGTTCACTGTGTGTCAGATATTTTATCAGGCCCTTGCATGATTTATCTCATTTCATTTATTCTTAAATTAATCTAATGTGGCAGTTATATTTATTAAACCCATTTGACATATGAGAAAACTAAAGCACAGAAGGCTTACTAACATGGCATGCTAAATGATGTCATGCAATTCGATCGTACAGGTTCTAAAGATCCACATTCCTAAAAGAAAGCTCTAAATCTAAATCTTCATTGTATATACATTGGAGTATATATGCTTACCTCATTCAAAGAATTATTGAACACTCACTAAGGGGCAAGCACATATATATTTAAATAAATATAGATAAGATACAATTTATTCTTCCATGGAGCTCACATCCTAGAGGTGACAGTGATATTGATGCAATTAAACCAAAAAGACAAAGGGAAATTATAATATGCTGTGATATGTTCTGTATAACAGTGGAAAGCTCTTAAAAGTTAACAGTGATAAAGGATCAGGAGGCAAAATCTTTCTAAGAAACAGAAACAGCAAATGCAAATACTCAGCATCTAGCAAAATAATTTTCTTATTTTAGGCAACTTTTAATTAGTTTGGTGTAGCAAGAATATGGAATGAAAAAATGCTCCTCATGTGATGAGGCTGAAAGCTGATTGGGGTCAAATCTAGACATAATGCTTATGAGTTTTGGAATTTATCCTTCAAATGATGTATACCTTCTGAAGGATTTTTATCATGGAAATAATGGGAATAGTTTGGGGTGTTATAATATCTTTCAGGCAGTGTGGCAGAAATTGATGAGAAGAGAGAGTGGGATGGACTGGGAAATCTGGTATTAGAGAGGTGACTTTGAAATCTGCGGAGTTGCTATTAAAAAAAAAAAATAGGTGCTGAAGCACTGAAGGTGGAAAATAGAGGAGACAGGTATAAGACATTAACAAGAATGAAATAATAAGACCATCGTGGTTAACAAATGGATGTGGGTGTCTGGTTGTGGTGATAAGGAGGTGAAAAAATAGAAATAAACAAGGATGAGATAAAATGCATCTCCCATGACATGCCCATAATCTTGTTTTCACTTTAAATGTAATACCCTGGAGATATTAGCAGCCCTTTCCTTATTTTCCCCTACCTCTGCTTTTCTTCTATCAAGGATTAAACCCTACTCTCTCAGCCAGAGTTTTAATGTTTCTCCTATTTCCAGAATACAGCAAACTAGAGAAAAGAACTAAAGCCTGGCCAACATGGTGAAATCCCATCTCTCCAAAAATACAAAAATTAGCTGAGCATGATGGCAGGTGCCTGCAATCCCAGCTACTCAAGAGGCTGAGGCGGGAGAATCACTTGAACCTGGGAGGTGGAAGTTGCAGTGAGCCGAGATTAAGCCATTGCACTCCAGCCTGGGCGACAGAGCGAGACTCCATCTCAAAAAAAAAAAAAAAAAAAGAACTAAAGTAACTTTAAACTCAGTAAGACTTAGATTTAAGTGACTTTCCCACATATATAGAATGCAAGTAGAATGACACTTTCAAGTCTACTACAGACAAACGGTTTTTCCTGGGTCAACCCCCTACCCCCTATCAGACCAACCAGTGATACCCCAGGCCTCAGGACTCAGCCCTGAGTTTCAGGGCTTTTTATATGCTTCCCTCTAACCTGGAGCAAAGCCATTGCTCACCAACGACTGCTCAGTCATGCTTTTCATATTGATGCTCTTACTCAGATAATGAGGTCTCTATGCCTAAGATTAGCTTATGTTCACACATTATGCCATAATTCTTATTGTTTAGCTTTGGTTTGGGATCCTTTTACACATGCTTTTTCTTGTAACTTCCTTAGTATTTCACACCTATCCTAAGACAATGACGATTTTGCCAGGTCTTAGGAAATAAAACACTGCCAGAAATTCTCATCCTGGGGCAGGGAGCTACTTACTTATTTTTCAAATTTTGCCAAAAAACAATCCTTCTGAAATTCTGAATATCTTCTGATTGCCTTCTCACAAATCATTGCAGTCCTTTTGGAGCATCTTGATACCTTTTGGCTTCCTGATATTGATCATATACCTGAGAAATTAATTTGGGATTAGAATACTCCAACTTGGGTTGGCTGTCAATTGTCAGCCAAGCCTAATTTACTTATTCTGTCCTACACTAATCTAGCAATATGCCCCAATCTTGATCTGTTTCATCTTTTTATTACCCAGCAGTCATGCCCTGCTAATATTCACTTTGAGATGTCATAGGCATTATCTATACATTTTTTTTTCTCTGGGACAGACTATTAGACATATAGGATGACCCTGAATCATGAAGAGGTACACAGAGTAATTCTGAACATATTGCAGATTAAGCAAATATTCTAAGAGTCAATAATAGCATCCACATGGCTTGCTATTTTGCATTTATCTTAACGGAGACTAATTTTGTAAACAGCTGCAGTAAAGTGTTTGTTTGTAAAATAGTTTAAATTTCTCTAAATTTGAATTTCATTATCCTGTGATCTTAAAAATAAAATTCAATCTTTCATCTCTTCCAAAGCATGTCTATTGATTAATCCAAAAATACGTTAGAGGGTGGAGCAAGAACATGGAGACGTGGGAAGTCTCATACATTTGCTAGTTGGAAGGAATTTAAAATGATACAGCTGTGTTGGAAAACACTTTGGTAGTTCCTCAAAAAGTTTAACAAGAGTTAACGTAAGGTACAGCAATTCTACTCCTAAAAAATATGTTTACACAAAACTTTGTGTATAAATGTTCGTAGAATTATCTATGACAGCCAAAAAGTGGAAACAACCTAAATGTCTATCAACTGGCAAATGGTAAATAAAATGTGGCATATCCATAAAGTGGGACATTATTCATGCCTGAATAGGAAGAAGCACTGATATGTACTACAACATGGATTAACCTTGAAAACATCGCACTAAGTCAAAGAGGCCACATATTATATGATTCAATTTATAGAAAATATTCAGAAGAGGCGTATTCACAGAGATAGAACACAGATTAATGTTTGCCTAGGGAGGATGGTGAGGGAAAAGATGACTGACTGCTAATGGGCACAATGTTTCTTTTGGGATTGATAAAATGTTCTGGAATAAAATAGTGGTTATGTTTAACAACCTTGTAAATATATCGAAGCCACTGAATTTTGTACTTTAAAGGTTAAATTTTATAGTATGTGAATTTTATCTCAAAAGAAAAAACAGAATAGGTCCAGGATGCAATATAATAAATAAAATATTTGGAAATGTCATAAAAAAATCACTGGATTAGAGAATGTTAAAATTAGATATAAATTGAGCCTTATAGCCTTAAATCAAAGTGTGCTAGATTTTTATGATATTATTTTTTCCTTTATGATCATGTTATTTTCTGAAACCTAAAATTAGTTGCAACTTCCTAGAGATTTTCAAGGATTTCTAGGCTCTTTCTTCTGACATATAATTTAAAATTTTAAAGACAAATATGGTTCTATTTGTTCCTACTATATTTCATCTTACTGAATTTAAGCTATTGCTTCAATCTACAAAAGGAAAATTATCTAAATTCTTCAATTCTCAAAGCTGAAAAAATGTACAATAATATAATCCAATCCCCCTTTTTTAAGGGATAGGGAGAATGAGGCCTGTGTATATTAACTAAGCTACTTCCCACCAGTATACAGTTAGTGGCTCCATTGAGTTTATGCTATAGGAAATTTTCCATTAACTCATATTGATTTGTTATTCTGTCCTTTAGAGAACAGAGATCTTTCCTATATTTTTCGATGTTAACATTTGATAAGCATATATCTTAATCCGTTTTTATTGTTGCTTATAACAGAATATCTGAAACTGAATAATTTATTTTAAAAAGAAATTTATTTTGTACAATTATGGAGACTGAGAAGTCCAAGGTCAAGAAGCTACCTCTGATGGGAGCCTTCTTGCTGAAGGGGACTCTACAGTGTCCAGAGGCTACACAGAATATCATGTGCTGTGGGAGCTAATGTGCCAGCTCAGGTCTCTTTTTCTCTTTTTATAAAGGCTTCAGCTCCACTCCCATAATAACGCTTTAACCAATTAACCGTTTAATCCATTAATCTACGAGTGGATTAATCCATTCATGAGGGCAAAACCCTGATGATCCAATCACCTCTTAAAGGCCCCACGTTTCAATACTGCCACCTTTCCATATCTTTCTACATTTAGGGATTAAGTTTCAACATGAATTTTGGAGGAAACATTCAAACCATAGCAGCATGTATTACATACATTATACTCTTATTCTAGTTGTTAATTAAATATGATGATTAAGCTGAATATACCA
Source organism: Pan paniscus (assembly GCF_029289425.2). Classification (NCBI taxonomy): domain Eukaryota; kingdom Metazoa; phylum Chordata; class Mammalia; order Primates; family Hominidae; genus Pan; species Pan paniscus. The sequence goes on from NC_073258.2 coordinate 106,282,467, forward strand.
GTGGGGCTGAGATACATGCTCTGATCCCTGTCCATGTCTCTGATCTCCTCCCCTGACACTCTCCCTCTTAATTATTTTTCTCCAGCCATACACTGGACTTCTTGTTTATCTTCTAAGACCTAAGCATTTTCTGCCTTAGAGACTTTATATTTAATATTCCCTCCTTCTGGGAAATGCTTTGCATAGAACTGCGTGTGGTGTGTTACATCACATCATTCATATACCTACTCAGAGAACTTTGCTGACCATACTAACTCTCAATTACTTGCCATCCCAAACCCAACTCCCTTCCTTTCCATTCCCTCACAATATTTTTCTTCAGAGATCTCATTATTACCTAAAGTTTTTTTTTTTTACTTTTTTTTTCTATATTGCCTTTGTCTCTCACTAGAACATGTGTCACTAAGAGAAGCTGAAGGACTTTGTCTCTTTACCTCTATATCTCCAGCACTTAGAATAGTGCCTGACCCCTTTTAGCCCTCACTACGTAAGTGTTGAATAAAAGAATTAGTCATTTTTATTTTATAATAGAAGGTTAAAGCCTGAGATTTTGTTTTTAATATTCTGTCCAATAATGATTATTTTGCGTTTACATTTTGTTAGTTGTTTCCACCCTGCAGGGACAAGAAGAAAGGAAAGTAGGATATAAGATCCATGAGGTTTCTGATGGTTGAACTTCAAATTTACTAACATCAGCATTGGTTACTAAGAGCCACTGTGGAATCTCTATCTGCGTAGGTGTTCATGCAAAAATCAGAAGTGTATGTGTATGCTTCTTAGTTGCTGGTTAGAAGATATTTTCAAAATCCTGTGATGTGCTATTAATCTGGTATATGTATTTTGACTCTTTCCAATAAATTAATGTGACTGTGGCAATGAAGCTATTAGACACAAAAATACTGCTTGATAACTTCAAGTACGAGTAATCCAAAATATACCTTATTAAAGCATTATATTATTCTCAGAGTTTTCCATAATGCATAGATGTCAAAATGCTAATTAGAGCTACTGTTTTCTCATTGTTTACTTGTCACAGCTAAGGTAATTTCACTGCTTATATGAGAGCAGCAGGCTGTACAATCTTTCTGTCAATTGTTTTTACAATTAGTGACAAATTGGTTTTTTTTTTTTGGTTGGAATTAATTTGTTCCCAAGTCTGTTCCAACTGGACATGTTTATGTAAATATACTGGCACCAATTATGTATCAAAAAGAGATTGCTTTGCCCCACAGTCTTCACCCTGAAATATTCCTTCAACTGAAGTCCTGAACTAAACCTCAGTATTAACCATACATTGTGACTTGAATTGATTGAGGAATATCAGGTATCCCTCTTCCAAGAAAATTACCACAACAATTCACTGATACTGACAATTCTTAAAAATAATGCTTTCCAGGTGATCTTTTAAAAATGCAACATTTCCTAAAATAGCTTATAGTTTGGTATAAATTAACAGCCCATAGATTATTTTTCTGAAATGAGAGATTCAGATTGTATGAATCATTGGATACCTGTAGGAAAGATTGTCACCGTGAATTTAGAAATGGAAACCACAATACTGCTGTATCAATTTGCTAGGACTAATATAACAAAGTATCACAAACTCATGGCTTAACCAACAGAAATTTATTTTTTCACAGTGCTAGAGGTTAGAAATCCAAAATCATGGTGGTGGCAGTGTTAGTTTGTCCTGCAGACTTTAGGAAAAGGATGAATTCAAGGCCTCTCTCTTTGGCTTGTAGATGGCTGTCTTCCCTGAGTCTCGTCACATAATCTTCTCTCCTGTGTGTCTGTCTCCAAGTTTCCCCTTTATATAGACATCAGATAACAATCGTATTGGATTAGGGGCCTATCATGCTGCCATATGACTTAACTAACTATATCTGCAAAAACCTATCTCCAAATAAAGTCACTGTCTCTATTCACATTAAGTGGAATTTTACATATCAAAATGAAATTCCTTGATTTTCATGGTTATTGTGAAATAACCATGAATGCATAATATTTTGAGTAACTGATAAAACTTGAATTCTAGTAAGCATATTGGCAAGCCAAAAGACATTAGAAGGGTGTTATGTGCTGAGAAATGCACGCCAAGTCAAGTGACTGTTCAGCATATAACAATGCTGTTCCCTGCTGCCAAACAAGCGTCTAACATATGTGCTGACCGAGATTGCTGCCTGGTACGATGTTGCTAGAAAGATACAGTGTCAGAGCGTAGTGTGAGAGTGTGTTTTGCTTCTCAAACACATGCTGTGGAAAGGCGAATTATTGAACTTTAAGAGCCAATTGTTGGGTGAAATAATTGCTGGGAAACCAGAACTGTTGAAAGAACAGAAGTTCATTAAGGCAAACATCTCAGAGGCCAAGAAAGCATCTATGCAGTGGGGGAGAACTTATTTAGCCAGATAGTAATATCTGTATGTGAGAATCATTTTGTGTCTTTCAAATAAGTGGGAACCCCAGTGTTCCAAGAGGAAGACATAGCTATTAACCATCACCCACTGTGCCTGACTCAAGGGGGCCAGCTCCTTCCATAGGCTGATTGTTTTTCTGGCTGGGTCAAAAACAGCGTATATGAATTATCAGGATTCTTCATCTTTACATTTGCATTAGCCCTGGAAAATAAGTAGCGCCCTAAAAATGGAGAAATAGTTTCGATGTAAAATCCTTCGTGGATTCTGATTGGCCCTGCATGATTTCTCTGTTGTCTACCTCACCCATTTTAGCTTGTCCCCATCTTTCTCTTCACTGGGCTCTATTTATTACTTCAAATTTCCCATGGTCTTTGCATTCTCCAGTCTTCACATAGCCTAGTCTCCTTGCCTAGAATGCTCTTCCTCCCCAGCTTTTATTAAATTAACTTCTTTTCTTTATTTAGACCTGAGTCTACTTAGCAGCTCCTTCAGAAAGCTTTCCCTAAACTTCAAACTAGGTAAATGATTTGTGTCACATGTTCCCATAGTTTCACTATACTCCTACAGTTATTTGTTGATCTGGAATCTTTTGTCCAACTCTCTCATCTGTATGAGAACATAGAGTGTACCTGTCATGTTTAACACCATGTGTCAAGCAGCCAGCCCACTGTCTATTGAGATTATAGTGATTATGCTATCAAAGAACTTTGCATTAAAAAAATCCCTGAAATACATCATTATTTATGTAAAATGAATGAAATCAAATCGCCACTTTAAAGGTACTGCAGCTAAAACTCTCTAAAGAGTAAATGTAAAAGTACTTAGAGAAACTACCTTATAATAATGGCCCATTGATTTATAAATACCTTTTGTATATAAATTATAAGTATTATTAGAATACAAACATCTCTTTTCTATTCGAGGGAAATGACATTGCATTTTTCCCCTTTATAGCCCCAGAGCATAGTTCAATGTTTTTCATAGACTAAAAATTACAATAAATTAAGTGAAACAAAAATTATTTGAAAACACTAATCACTTTATTAAGTAGACAAAGGTGAACTTAAAAATAGATTGAATAAGCCAGATGCAGTGGCTCATACCTATAATCCCAACAATTTGGGAGGCCAGGCAGGGGGTGGATTGCTTGAGCCCAAGAATTTGAGATCAGACTGAGCAACATGATGAGACTCTGGCTCCACCAAAATAATTAAGAAAAAAAAATTAGCAGGACATGGTGGTGCACACCTGTGGTCCCAGCTACTTTGGGTTGATCACTTGAGCCTGAGAGGTTGAGCTGTGATTGCAACACTGCACTCCAGCCTGGGTGACAGGCTGTCTACAAAAAAAAAAGGTTGAATAAATTTAATAATTATATTAATTTAAAGAGTTATCAGAAAACACAAAGCTATGAATATACCTCTCTTTTCTCCCCATTAGCAATCAATGATACCTACATTAAAACTAGTTTAAGATTTTGGGTTCTGTTAAATCATTTTAAATAGAGAAAAATATATCAATAATGGTAATAAATATAAACTTGCCAGTTAAACAACAGAGATTCTTAGATTTAAAAAATAAAAACTAACAATATTAACAAAATACAAACCTTCAATATAAACACATGGAAAGATTAAAAAGAAAATTATAGAGGAAAATGATACTATACAGAAATACTAATCAAACACTGACTTGCATAGGAATATTAATATTACATATTTCAATTTTTAAATAAAATCGATATTGGAAAGAAAGTTATTAGATTATAATAACATTTAACTTACTGTAAAGCTATAACAATTCTAAATATCTCCAAATAATAAAAGGGGTTCATATGATATAAAGCAAACATTAATACAAATTAAATTGGAAAACTAACACATCTACCATTGGAATGAGAGACTTCAATAAACCTCTCTCCTAAATATTGATAAGTACAATACAGAAAATTAGGAAAGTTATAGAAAATTTGGGACAATATAATTAAGCTTAATATAAAGGGACATACATACAACTTTGCATCAGTTAGAGAATGCCTGTTCTCTCAAACACACTGGAGCAGTTTCAAGATTAATCATGGATTAGGTCTCAAATTCTGGGATGCAAGGACGACTCTAGAGTCCACCCTGTGAAACAAGGACCAGCCCAGTCTCATGCATTAGGAGGTTCAGCCTGGCTTACTTGAGTAAAACTTTCCAAGTTTCTCCCTTTTGCTCTACGTGTGTTCTTACAAGTTACATTTTTCAGAAAATAAAAATTTTCAGACTGGTCTGGCTGTGTCTGTGTTTCTTGGAACTAAAAGAGCTTTGTTAAAATTGAACTTGGTATCGCCCAGAAGAGTTAGGGCACTGAGATTCTGAGAATGAGTGTTGATTATGATGAAGAAGGCTGTGTGACTCCCAGAAGGCCAGGCATTGGGCTACTTGGTAATCACTGCCATAGAGAAATGTTTAAGAAAAGTGGTAGGGAGGAGAGTGAGCAGTAGATAATTCCTTGATTTAGGAAGCCTGCCTTCCTAGCCACTCTCCCCTTTAGGCGCTTTGTTTCAGCCACATTGGTGGTGTTTCAATTCCTTGAGCATGGTTTTTACCAGCTTTCAAACTTTGAAATAAAGTTTCACATTTGAAATTGTTCTTGGAATGTTCTTACTCCTTCCTCCCGCCAACTTCCTCCCTGAGGCCCCAGCTCAGATGTTACTTTCTGTGAAAAAACTCCTCGAGAGTTCTACCTAAATGTTTCCCTACTTATTCATTCTTTATTTCGTTCATAGTACTTATCACTGATGCATTTATATGATCTTTGTTAACCTATATTTTATACATAGTTTATATTTGTTTATTCTACTAGAGAATAAATGTTTTGAAATTAGAAACTATGTGATTTGTTCACCAGTACATATTCAGTACTTAAAATAGTGCATGGTACAATTTAAGGGTAAAGAGAATTTTCCCTCCTACTCTGAGGATTGAAGCCTGGTGAAATAAGCTGACAATGGATGGTTTAATAGAAGAAAAGGCATACAAATGCATTAATGTGCGTAAGCAGAAGAGCAATACAGAAGATGAGACTCAAAGAAGGCCCAGATGAATGAAACTTAAGTAGAACCCTCTTCATGGGGGAAGGGAGATTGGAGAATGTAAGCCGTTTTTGAGAAGTATTAAATTATTTTTAAAAGAGATGAATGGGCCCAAAGAGCAGACAATAGTTGTAAATTATTCTCTTTGGACTGAATGGGACCTACAAGTCACAGGAAAGCTGATTGGTGGAACTGCACTGTGAACAAAGGTCTTATTATGAAGATAAACTCTCCCAGATAATCTCTTGGGGCTGGTCTTAGAATAGATGAAAAGTCTACCTGGATCTGGTGAGGACGTTTAGTTTTTTGTCTTCTCTGGAGGTTAATATTTCCTGGTTATTTAATGAGATTCTTAGGGGTGGGTGGGAATTTTATTTCAAAAGTGCTCAGCATTATGGTATTATCTTATGAGCCCCAACAATATAATAGATGTAAAGAAGTAAAAGCTGATTGACAGCTCTCAATCCATTAGTAACTGAAGAAGTTAAAAGGATTAACTAAAAGGATTAATTAAATTGATCCAGGTTCTAGTCTGACTCTCATCCCTGTAAGTTATGACCATGAACAGGCTGTTTAACTTCTCCAAGTCATAGCCTCTGTATCTCTAAATTACGGCTGGGGGTGGATGGGGATATCTTCTTCATAGTCAAATCAAATAAAAAGAATCAAATAAAATAGAATCAAATAAAAAGAGAAATTCTCAATACATTTCAAATATCTAGTACACAAGATAAAATATTAATGTTAGTTCAGCCCACTCCACATATCCCCACCTCTACCCCTCCTGCCGTAAGAGATAGGATACAGAGTTATTTCATGATCAATTCCAGTTAGAAAAGTATAGGAATGCCAACTTTGGTTAAATATAAGGAAGATAGGTCTAATGTTTATTGCTATCTACCAGGAGATAAGACTACTTCAAGAGAAGCATGGATTAGATCCCTCCTTGCCTCTGGCCATGTTTAGAAAATGGATGACTACAAAAAGGAAATTCTTTGTTTGTAAAGCAGATGATACTGGACAACCACAAAGGTGATTTCTAATTTGAAGATTGTATTAGTCTAATCTTTACTAATAAGAGCTGTATTTTTATCCTTTTTATCATTTTTTTGTCCTTCTTCTGGTTTTATTGTTTTGAACTTTGATTCTTTGATGTATTGAGCTTTATAACTAAATGCACTACAATTAAGCCTTAAAGTAAACTAGAAATATGCTTTAATTGGATTTACTACAGGCCAGAGTTTGCTATAATGAGGCAATTGTATCCTGGATTCCAGGCAATAACATTTAGATTCTGAATTGCCAAAAGGAGCTTGGCTTAATGTACTTTATCTTATAAGGCAGTATTCCAGCATGAGTTGTCATCTCCATTGACATCAGGATCTCAGAGACATCCATTGCTAATAAGCACATTAATTAGTAATTATGTAATATCATAATTAGCCAGCATATCAATTAAATCCTTAATAATGAATAGTGTACTATATGAGATCATGAACAATTTTATAAATACTCAAATATAATTTCTCAATGTGAATTTCAATGTATAATTTTGGGGTGAAATAAGGGTTTGCACTGGTAAGAGTATCATGTCACTACACACAAGAAAAACGTCTGAATTTACAACTATCACTGTGATATTTGATATTTTGTGGTATTTAAAGTTAAATTCTTGACTCTACTGCATGAAAAGATTTATGAAGGATAAATGGTGAGGATCAAAATTTTTCAAAGTTTGCTCCAGAGACAACACTATCACCAGCATCATAATTACACAGGGTCCTTAATGAAAATTTAGGCATTTCAACTCTTCCTAAGAGCTATTGGCTAGAAATATTTTGGATTGCCTAAGAACCTGTCTTTTTACCAATGCCCTAGATGAATTCTGCAAACATCACAGTTTTGAAACTCATTGTACTAAAATATAGCTGAAGATAATATATGAGAACATAAGCAAATTGACTGTACTTAAAATGATGACTCAGGTGAGTAGATTTTTAAGGTAATGTAAAGAACTAAAATACTTTTATGGGTGATTCTCATCTTATAATATTATTTTGAAGGTGCGTAATCCTGTGGCAGAAGCAAAACAGTTTCGTCCGGGCAGAAGGCATTGTAGAGGGGAAGAAACTATTACCTGAGGGACTAAATAAAAATTAATTAATATATGGATATTGAAAATACAGATAAGCTGAAAGTAAAGCTTGCTAATACTGAGAGCCATCAAGTTCAAATTGGAATTTAGGTTTTATGGAATATTTAGCATGTCGTGATTAAAAATGTAGGTGCAGAGGAAAAGCTTCCCATTCACTCTCTTTTTTTGATTGTTTGTTTGTTTGTTTTTGCTTTTTGAGACAGGGTCTCACCCCATTGCCCAGGCTAGAATGGATTGTCACAGTCATGGATCACTGCAGCTTTGACCTCCTGGGTTCAGGTGATTCTCCCACCTCAGCCTCCTGAGTAGCTGGAAGTATAATAACATATCTTCACGCCTGGCTATTTTTTTCAAACTCCTGTGCTCAAGTGACCCACCTGCCTCAGCCTCCAAAAGTGCTGGGATTATAGGTGTGAGCCACCAGGTCCAGCCCCATTGACCCTTTCTGAAGGTTCACTAGAATGACTGACAATAGACAGATGAATAGGAGAAAAAGTCATATAAATGTATTTACATATATATGGACATGGAGTCCTGCAAATAGGAGATCAAACCAAGGCCAGATGGTTGAGGCTTAAATCCCCTCTTCCATCTTAGAGTGAAACAGGGGTCTGTCAGTAATTTTAGGGGTAGTAAATAATTTTCAGATAAAATGAATAAGCCCAAAGAAGAATGGCCAGAAACAAAGTTCTTCTGCACCCTGGGGCAGGTGGTGGGAAGGTGAGGGGTAGACTTCACTGTGAAGAAAGTTTGTGTTTTTATGCAAATAAAGACTCCCAGATAATCAGAATTGCCCTTAGAAGAATAGATGAAAAGTCTGTTTGCAGTTGCTGACAGCTTTTAGTATATTTTCTGTAGTAGTTCATCTTTCCTACTTATTTCATGAGATTCCTATGATGGGGGTCTCCAGACAATTACATTTATTTTACAAATAAGGCATTTTTGTCAGATAAAAAAAAAAATCCAGGCTGGGCATGGTAGCTCATGCCTGTAATCTAGCACTTTGGAAGGCCGAGAAGGGAGGATCACTTGTGCCTCAGAGTTTGAGACCATCCTGGGCAATATAGTGAGATCCTGTCTCTACAAAAAAAAAAAAAAAAAAAGCCAGTCATGGTGGCATGCACCTGTAGTTCCAGGTACTTAAGAGGCTGATGCAGGAGGATCACTTGAGCCTGGTAGATCAAGGCTGCAATGAGCTGTGATTACACCATTGCAATCCAGCCTGAGTGGCAGAGGAAGACCTTGTCTCAAAAAAATATTATATAAATTATATATGTGTATGTGGATATATATATATGTGTGTGTATATATATGTGTGTGTGTATATATATGTGTGTGTGTATATATATGTGTGTGTATATATGTATGTGTGTGTGTATATATATGTATGTGTGTGTATATAATACATATATACATACATATATATATATATATCCAGAGAGCATTCCTTCCTGCTCTTGGATGGGAAGGAAACAATAAAAGTTTAGAAAGTTTTTGTTTCTGAGGCAGCATTTATGGCCTTCTGATTTCTTTTAATTCAAAGCATTCAGCATGCCAACACTCTCAGGTGCTGTTCTCTGCACCCTAAAACTGCATTAACAAAATTATAGGACCATGGAATTGAAAGGGACCTCCAAATTCACCAAGTTCAACTCTTTATTGTTATTGAATCAGCATTGCAAATCCTTGCAATATTGAAGTCTGTTTGTTCAGCAATTGAAAAGTTGCCCAACTTAGTTAAATGTCCAAACTCAAGTTTGTTTTACACAAATATAAAGATAGATGGTAAAGAAGGAAGACAAGAAAGAAGGAAATAAAGAAAAATTGCTTGTCTAATTTTTGGAGGTTTTTACCATCTATAAAATTCTTTCTTTGCTTTTTAAATGTATATAGAAAATCATAAATTTTATGGAAAACTGAGAGTCACATCTGGCAAGATATTTTTGATTTACTGAGCTAGGAATAGCTGCAAAAACACTTCCTCTTACAGACTTGCATAATCAATCATTTGTTGCTTTCCCTTGCACATCAGCATTAGTTTTACATTACTAAGCTTTTCTTTCATCTTCCAGAATTAAAAGAGGTCACAAAGCAATTTAGTTCAATTTTAAATTTAATAAAATTAACAATATATTTATTGAGTGATAGTTCTTTGCTTGCCCTTTTCTAGATATAGTGTCAAAGACAAAGTCTTTAACCATCACAAGCTTCTACAGGTTTCTAATTTTATGAAAATTCTATTCTCCCCTCCAAAAAAGCAAGAAATGGAAGAGCACCAAAAATAGACATTCTAGAATTTGGGCTGAAAGAAGATGCTTATAAGAATTCAGAATTGGGAGCAAGTACTCAATAATAGTAGAAAGAGCTAGAGAAGGCTTTATGGCAGATGAACACGTGAGCTGACTTAAAATTTGATAACCTTTGAATAATTCTTCACCATTTCTCAAGCAAAGAAAGATTTGAAGGTTGGCATGAACATGATTGTGTACAGATCAGTGAAGGGGTAGCTTATACCTCACAGAAGCCTTTGAATACCAAGTCCTTATATGCTATAGCTACTCAGCAAGAATGTATGCCCTTTGATCATAAAGCCCAGAAAGATAAAAATTGTATAATGAAAAGATTATGAATTTTGCAGTCAGAACAATTTCATTCTCAATCTTGTCTTTGCAATAACCAGTGATACTATCTAAAAATTTACTTGTGTTCTCTGAGATTGGGTTTCTTTATTTATAACATTAGGAATTATCAACCCTTTCTCAGAGGGCTACAGTAAAGATTTAAAGAGACTAATATTGTGTCTAACAAATAATAAGAGTCAAAATATGAAATTTCTTGGTGCCATGTATAACTTCTTCACATAATAAGAGCTTAATTTGTGTGGTATGGCTGACAGCATGATGATACTATGGGTATGTGACATCATTATATTTTTTCAAGCATGTTAGGTGCATAAAACATGAGAATGAATTAGACTGCACAAAGGGAATATGTAGACAGAAAAATATATTAAGGATAGAAACACAGGAGCAAACATAATTGCAGAGTGAAAAGAGTTAGAGAATCCTAGCAAGACAGAGAACACATGGCCAGTGTATACCACTGACCATGTGTGAGAACAAACAGTAGAGTGTTGGAATGTTGATGGCTAGTGAGTGAAAAATGTCAATAAATAAAGAGTGTTCAATAGAGTGTAATGTGTCAGGGAAACCTGCAATTATTGAAACATTTTTATTGGATGGAGGCCATTGTTGAGCTTTACAAGAGCAGCTTCACCTGCAAGTTTCAGTGGAGAAATCAGACTGCAGGAGACAGGAACTAGAGCTGAGGAAGTGGAGGCAGTGAATTCCCACTGCTCTTCAAGATATTTTACCTAACAATAGAAGAGAGAGAAAGCAAGGTAATTAGAAAAAAAAATGCTGTGTTAAAGTTGGAAGAAAGCCAGGAGGAAACAGAGATGTAGATCAAAACAGGTCTCCGTGGTGTGGGCTGGGAATAAATGTTTAGAGGGAATGAAGTGAAAAAATGAATGGGGATCTTTACAATCTGTAATAAATGAAGCAGTAGGAAGTGCATCTTCACCACCAATCACAGGAAACATGACAGCGTTTTCTTAGATTAATCACTCTAAGGGAGGGATGTAGGAAGCAGAATAGGAAGAAAAAGAGTGCTGCAGCTTGTTTTCTTTGCTGGAATAAATATCAGCAAAAATAATGTATTATAAATCGATATTAGTTATGAATAAAAACTCTATTAAATATCATTTAGTGCCTGCCTAGTTTCCACAGCAAAAAAAAAAAAAAAAAATCAAGAAATAGGGAGAAGAGGAAACAGTTAAGCTTTAAATGGACACACTAAATATAAAAAAAAGTTTTCAATATATATTTTCTTCTCTACTCATCTCAGGTTATAAAACGAACAACCTTGTCATCCAGGGAAGAACTATGATAGTGTTGCTTTGAGAAAAATAAAAGTTCACATACAATGCCCATCAAGTGATATATTATCTGAGAGAAGTTAGAAAAAGCCATGAAACATACAAGAGAGTATTCTGTCATCTAAGTACTAAACTATACACACACAAACACCCCTGAAATGAAATAAGACCAAAGTAAAATAGGCAACATATTTGTAATTTCTGTTACATAAAATGTGAAACAAAATTTCTCATTATTCATTTCTGTTAAATATCTAACTTCCTCTTTTTCATGAGCAACTTTGACATTGGACCTCAGAAAACATTCCACTTTGTCTTATTACAGTCTGTTTTCCCATTTGCTAACTTTTATTCAAATTTATTCACTTCCTGACTTATCATGTTTTGCATTATGTTGATGTTCACTTGGAAATAGTTGTTTTCCTAGATTCTAATGATGTCTATGCCAGCAGCTGCAAGCTCACTGAGAACACAGCGAATGTGTATGCACAGTACAAAATTCTTCCAATTAGGACTGCTGCTTAATTGGCAAGATTGCTGTCAAGTAGCATGACCACTGCATTACATTTGAATCTGAATTTCGTGTAAATGTAGATATTTAGGAGCTTATTAGAGAATTTGCATGGAAATTGAAGGAGAAAATAGTTCATGTGTTTGGGGGAAACAAATCTAACTCGATTTTAACATTAGTATTTCCTTAAACTACTTAAGCAGTATAGCAAACTAGTTACATGTGTCAGCTCTGGAGTTAGATGTTGCTAAGAATTCTAGCTACAACTCTTGGTGATCTCAGACAAAGTTCTTAACCCATCTGAGCCTCAGTTGTTATACATGTAAAATGGAGATAATTAAAGCCTCTATATCTTATGATTGTTTAAACTTGAATTAAATCATATATGTCAATCACATGGCATAGTGTCTGTCAGTAAGTTCTCAATGACTTGTAGCTACTATTTAGTCAAAGACATATTACAGAAAGTGTTACAGGTTTCTTAATTCAATGCTATACATTATAGACTCAATAAATAGTATTATTGTTTAAATTCCTTTCTGTTGAATTTTATTTCAATAGATTTTGGACACTGGCTTGAAATAAAAATATTTATTTTTAAATTTACATGCACATATTTTGTGCCTTGCTTCAGAATTCCTCTATTCCCTCAGCAGATGTAACTTGCAATTTTCTCTCCTCCCTTCCATACTGACTCCTGTTTGGTCCGTAGGGGCAGAAAAGGTATAATACTTTTCTTCACTCATCATAAAGGTCATGGCTGACACTCCAATAACAGAAGATAGGTTAAGAAGAAAAAAGCAGAAGACATTTATTGAATGAAAGTTTTATGTTGTGTGGGAGTATTCAGAAATGAAGACCCAAAGACTCAGGAAAAACTGTCTATTTTTATGCTTAAATTTGATGAAAAATGGGCAGCCATGTAAAAATGTGACTGGATTAAAAAAGCATTATTTCATGGTAAGAGACTGAGTGAGGAAATATAGCAAGACCTGTCTGTGTTGATTCTTTCTTGGTCTGTCTCTGTGGCATCACTTCTTCCTAGATATAGGGCAGTAGATCTTCTGGACTGAGGATCTTATGTCCTACCACTAGACGAGGAAGGTCAGAGAATTCCTTTATGGCCAGCTCCTACACGAAAAGGTGGGGGAAGGTTACAGTAATATTTCTAGGATTAAGACTTGCCTTGGGATAGAGGTATTCCAGTTTATATGGTTTGCATTGAGGGAAGAGGAGGAGCAAAAGAAAGAAGAGCAGGAGAAGTTTTGAAGGATACCTTGCTTCTGAGGCCCTTCCAATATCCTTCAGTTCAAAGAATGCCCAAGTGTCATAATTTCAGGTATGATTTTTTGAGCCCCAACAGGCCCTCTGTGGATGTGATTGGGCTGATGGTGGTCAGGGCTTTCAAACATAAGAATGTCCGCACCCTTTTCTCTTACAGTGGAAAATGAGTTTTTCTCATTAATGATGAAGAACGATCAGCTGCCACAAAATGTTCTGATTCTACTTTATCAGCCTAATCAAGCAGTTAGTGCCTAAACTGATACTTCTTCCCTTACCAGAAGTTCAGATTAGCTAATCACCTCGTAAACAATTGTCAGACTTTATACCAGTCATCATCTTTCTCATCTAGCTGTTCAGACTTGGTCAACAGTGGGGACCATGTTATCCCTTGGAATTTATAGTGACTGTGTTACCCCTTGAAATTTCTAGTGACCACGGACTCAATACTTAGACATTTACCATCTTAGCTATCTTCCATATCTGTCTCTAAGAACCCCCCAGCCCCACTGCCATCACCACTATCACACACTGCTATCACCCTCACCAGGGCAAGTGATAAAATGCAGAAATTGAAGTTCCCTAAAATGAAGATTTGCTTATCCATAAATGGTATAAAAATTTACATTGTTTTCAGATACAGATTCTATCTAAGCCATATAGTAAGACCAGACACCACAAGTTAATTCAAAATTTCTCAGGGAGTGTACAAGAAAATTTCTTTCATATCTCATCAGCCTGGGACCATTCCCACCACCAAAACTGGTGCTGAGTTTTAAAGAAATTAGGAAGACTGAAATATCATCTTCTATATCCACCGAAGAACCTACTTTCTACCTGATTCTAATAAAAAGAGTAGATGTTCATCATGTCACTTAATTCCAAGATCTTTCTGTTTTCCTTAGGTATTTACTGAGCCTATCTTATCTAAAAATAGGAAGAGATTTCGATAAAGATAAAAACTGTATGTTAATAAAAAGAAAGGAGATAGCAAGCAGATCCCAAAGATCCAAGTGTAACCAACCAATAGGTTATCTTTGCCTGCTGCCTAGAGAGAACTGATTTATCAAGACAGGGAATTGCAATGAAGAGTTTAATTGACTCAGAGCCAGCTGTATGGGAGACTGGAGTTCTATTATTACTCAAATCAGCCCCCCTGGATGAGGACTGGGATTTTAAATAATAATTTGGTGAACAGAGGTTCAGGAAGTAGGGACTGTTGATTGGTTGGGTGAGAGATTAAATTATAGAGAATCAAAACTTTCCTCTTCCACGGAGTCAGTTCCTGGGTGGGGGTCACAAGACCAGATGAGTCAGTTTATTGATCTGGGTGGTGCCAGCTGATCCATCAAATGCAGGGTATGAAAACCATCTCAAGCACCAATCTTAGATTTTACAATAGTGATGTTATCCATAGAAGGAAGTGGGGAGATTTTAGAATCTTGTGACCTTGATCTAGCTGCATGGCTCCTAAACCGTAATTTCGAATCTTGTGGCTAATTTGTTAGTCCTGCAAAGGCAATCTAGTCTCCAGGCAAGGAGAGGGTTTGTTTTGGGAAAAGACTGTTATCATCTTTGTTTCAAAGTTAAACTATTAACTAAGTTCCTCCCAACGTTATTTCAGCCTATGCCCAGGAATGGACAAGGACAGCTTGGAAGTTAGAAGCAAGATGGCATTGGTTGGGTTAGCTTAGTTTCACAAGTGCCTGTTAAATACTCAGGGGATAGGGTTTGCTGAATGGAAGGGCTGTTGAGGGATAATTGCATTTTTGTTTTTTTTGTTGTTGTTGTTGTTGTTTTTTTGTCAACTAGTGTTTACCAAGCCTCTCTGTACTTAGCTTCAGAAATCTAAGAACATTATTTTCTCTATAAAACTCAATGCCAGAGAAGAATTGAGGGAAAAGATTGGGTGGAAAAGACAAATATTGGACTTGGATTCTAAAAACACTGCAGGTGGTGGCTATGGTTATGAGATTGATATATAGATACAATTATAGATAGATGGCAGACAGATAATAGATAATAGGTAATTATGTCTAACATTCGAAACTTTTTCCTTTGTGTGTGATTTTAAATGGATTATCTTAATTTTCAAAACATATATTTGCATTTCAGTGTAATTCCTATCATTTTCCCAGGGAAAAATAACATTAAAGGAAATTTAAAATATTTTACCTTAAAATATAATTTTTGCCATATTTTCAGATGGCTACTCAGAGAGGCTACAGACAAGAATAGCCCTGTAAAGTTGTCTTACATGGAGGAGAGTTGCATCTGTAGAGAAAATATGCACGAATGAAATAAACAGGCTGGGCGCGGTGGCTCACGCCTGCAATCCCGGCACCTTGGGCAGCTGAGGCGGGCGGATCACAAGGTCCGGAGATCAAGATCATCCTGGCTAACACCGTGAAAACCCGTCTCTACTGAAAATACAAAAAATTAGCCGGGCGTGGTGGCGGGCGCCTGTAGTCCCAGCTACTCGGGAGGCTGGGGCAGGAGAACGGCATGAACCCGGGAGGCGGAGCTTGCGGTGAGCCGAGATTGCGCCACTGCACTCCAGCCTGGGTGACAGAGCGAGACTCTGTCAAAAAAATAAAATAAAATAAAATAAATAAATAAACAGCCAGGCTTTCTCTGAGGCCCTCCCCTCTTGTCCAAATCTAGGAAAGACTAAAAGAGGGTTTGACATCTTTAAAATTCTGACAGAGAAACGTTTGCCACAGGATAGGGTTTCTTTCTGAAAGCGGCTACCTGTGAAATTACATCTGCATAAAAAGAGCACCTTTGCTCCATGCTTTTCTTCCTCTTCTCTGCTTCTACTAACTTTTTGTCAATTGAAGAATTGCAAGGTTCATAAATTTGGAAAGGAGAGCATTATTTTTCATAAAGCATTGAAGTCTGTAAGGTGGCCACTCTGACAGGCTGGGAGGCGTACATAGCCTTTGGCGCTGTTGAAAGCAAGCACTTAAGGAATGGTTGAAGGAAACAGAAATTTATGCTTAGCAGGGTAGGTGGCTGAAGGTATGTATTTAATAAGCCATAGGAGTCATGAAAATTTACTAAAGGCGAAACGTGTATGCACAATGGAGCTTCATGCCCCTTCATGGGTGGCATGTTCAAAAAATGGTGGTGTTAGCATGATTCGAGGATGGAGTCTCTAATATCAAAAGGTGGAACAAAGGACATGAAAACCCTTACTGCGCATCCTCCATAGACTGGCCAGAACCACTCCCAGGTTGATGGTCTGTTATCAGGAAGGAATGTTGGTCAGCTGCTATGTCTGGACAACAAACCAGAGGAGGAGTCCAGCTGTGGCCCCAGATAATTGGCTCAAGGCAACGAAGGAATGAGTCATCTGTTACTTGTTTCCAGAGCTGGTTTCTTCTGTTTACTCCTTAAGAAAGAAATTTGGTTAAAGGTTAATAAGGGGCATATTGAGGCATGTCAAACCTCTCATCCCATCATGGCCAGGGACTCAGTTTCGAAAGTTTTTCTGGGATCCCCTTGAACAAGTGAGGGGTCCATTCAGTTGGCTGGAGAGGCTTAGTTTTTGATTTTCATTTCTCACTGTCTTGTCCCGATAACCTCTTTTGCCGTGCTCCAAACCCTACTATTTACACTAACCTTAAGATGGTGTGAAAGCGTCAACACTCTGGCCCCCTTTTTTTGAGTTTTTATATTTTGTATGACTCCCAGGCACACATGTGCATGTTAATAAACTTGTTTACCTTATGTTCCTTTTAATCTCTCTATTATCAGTTTGTGTTATAAACTCAAGTTATCAAACCTTCAGAGAAAAACTTAAACTTCCCTACAATACTATTGATAAACCTGAAAACCGTTTAGTCAACAATAAACCTGAATGCTTCAAACCTTCAGCAACATTCTTACAACTGTCAGCAGATGACATGATGATTCATGGGTGCAAAATTCAATCTTTTAGAGGATACCCCAGAATTCCATGTGATACTCTAACATGATTCTGAATTTATTATATGTGTAACTAGCGTTTGAAATAAATGTTATTCTTAAGGTAATTTTGATGATTTTCATGGTTTCTTAATTTTATCATATAAAATCTTAATACACCTAATATACATAAAAAATAAACCTCATTTGGCTGGGCATGGTGGCTCATGCCTGTAATCCCAGCACTTTGGGAGGCCAAGGCTAGCGGATCATGAGGTCAAGAGATCGAGACCATTCTGGCTAACACAGTGAAACCCTGTCTCCACTAAAAAATACCTACAAAAAATTAGCCAAGTGTGGTGGCGGACACCTGTAGTCCCAGCGACTCGGGAGGCTGAGGCAGGAGAATGGTGTGAACCCGGGAGGCAGAGCTTGCAGTGAGCCGAGATCATGCCACTGCACTCCAGCCTGGGCAACAGAGAAAGACACTGTCTCCAAAAAAATAATAATAATAAAACATTTTTAAAAACGCATTTTCTTGCCACAAAATTGGTTAAGATTTATTCCCCAAATAAAATTCTTTCTTTTGAGCAAAAACTTCAGAGAACTTCTAAAGTTCACCCTGTTAGATAGCTACCACAAACCCATGTTTTCCCTTCTTTCTAAAAGTGTCTAGATTTTATTCTGTTATTTGATTTTTTTTCCACATGATTAAGGAGGAAAGGATTCCATTGAGAACAACAGACAGTGGATCATGATGAGCCTAGGACAGTTACAGAGATTCCACTCTATTTTGCAGTGTAGTAGAGGAAAAACTAATTTTCCCTCTGCCTTTCACAGTTCCTTGGTAGGACTGACCCTTGTAGCAATACATAAATTAACAAGAGAAAAACACACAGAAGCTTAATAAGATGCATGCCTCCTATATAATTGGGAGATACTCAGAGAAATGACTAAATCTCAAAGAAATAGTTCAGGCTGAAATACAATCTTCAACTGAAACAGAAAGAAGTGTGTGAGGAAGCACACTAATGGGAAAGTGATCAGGAGAAGTAAACAAGAGCAAGGTTTGGTGCCTGCTTCATTGATAGAAGTCTCTAGTGGTTTAGAGTCATCCTTTTCTTCCTGGTACAGAGACCTGAGACACCCTTACAAATTTTTTTTTAATAGATGTACATTTTCCTAATGAGGTAACTTCTACTCTCTTACAGTTTCTCCTATGTCTGCAGTTTCTCAAAATAATCAGCTCGAAATGATCTTTATGCCAAAGTGACATATTTTGGGGTGGCATATTTGGGTTTCCTTCAGCCCTACATTGGGTGGCGTATTTTTAGTCTCCTACAGCAGTAATTGTTTAAGGTTGGGTATGTGATTCGGACCAGTGAAACATCAGGACAAATCTAAAGGGGGAGTGCTAAGAAGAATCCCTCACTCCTAATAAAGAGTTAAAGAGACAAGTCTGCCTTGTACTTTGGGTATTATTCTATGCAGATGTGACATCTGCAATTGCTGAGAACAACTAAAGTATCACAGTATGTTGTGATACTGTGATTTATAATGGGAAATATATATTTGATTCTTTTACTCCTTCCTGGCCAAAGCTCCTAAACTCCTCGGAATTTCCTAAATTATGGGGGTGATAAATGTAAGAGGAGTGTCTTTTGTTATTCATAAAATGTTTACCTGAGTTTATGTAAATGAGATGAGTTTTGGAAAGCCCTAGATAAACACAGGATGGAGACTGCTCATCGCCAAGGGAACCAACCATGTGACTAGAGGGTTAGAATTTTCCTTCCGACTCCCCAGCCTCTGGGGAATGTAGAGGAGCTACAGATTAATCACCAACAACCAATGATATAGTCAATCATGTCCATGTAATTAAGCCTCCATAATAACACAAAAGGACAGGATTCTGAGAACTTCCAGGTTGGTGAATGCACAGAGGTGCTGGGCATGGGGTGCACTCAAAGTGAATGGAAGCTCTCAGCCTCTTCCCACCTACCTTGCCCTATGCATCTCTTCTGTTTGACTGTTTATGAGTTCTATCCTTTTATAATAAACTGGTAATATAAAAAGTAAATGGTTTTCCTGAGATCTATGAGTAGTTCTTACAAATGATCAAACGCAAGGTGGGGGTTGTGTAAACCCCCAGTTTATAGCTAATTGGTTAGAAATACAGGTGACAACCTGGACATGTGATTGGCATCTGAAATGGGGAGGTGGGGGTGTCAGTATTGTACAATTGAGCCCTTAACCTGTGAAGTCTAAAATAGCTCTCGGTAAATAGTATCAGAATTTAATTGAATTGTGTAACACTGCTTATTGTTTAAAGAGAACTGGAGAATTGTTTGGTGTGGGGAAAACTCCCACACATTTGGTGTCAGAAGTGTTGTGTGTATAAAGAATAAAATAGTTTGTTTTTCCTAAACACCCATACAGGATGATTGACCCCTGATATGCTACAAGGGGAACCTGCCTGACCTCTACCCATTTCCTCACAAGATAATGCATTTCTGCATTGCTTAAATCAGTTTCAGATGGGCTTTTATCATATCTTAAAAATCCAGTTCTTTGACCTTTATAATTCAATGGAAAGGGGATCCAAATTGCAGACACTCAGGAGATTACATTTAGGTTAGCTGCAGCAGAAAACAAATTGGATGATGGAAGTGAATATTAGCTATAATTAGGATCTCAGAGCACTCTTAGCAAATTTACTAAAGCTAACATTTCTAAGTGTTTGTCATTTTGGTTTTAAGTTAAAAGTTGAGAAGCTTCAGGAATAGCTATATTTTTGTATGGGAATGATAATAAATTATTCATTTATTTCTATCCATTATAAGGTTCATTTTAGCCCAATTCTAGCAGAATAGATCACATCAAAGATAAAATAAGATTTTTTATCTTTAAATGAAAGATTTGTCATTCAGATAGGATTTAGACCATCAGCTCTAAGCATTTACAAACCTATAGTCTAGTTGGGGGAGATACCAACATTTAACATAGTAATTAACAAAATGCCATCAGATAATAATGATGCAAAGATGTGTCAATGACTTCAATGCTATTGTAACCACCCAGCAGGTTCATCTTGTCTGCTGCTCAGATAAAGCCAATTGATCAAAGTCAAGGGAATTGCAATACAGAGAGTATCTAATCCATATAGAGACGGCTAAACAGGAGACCAGAGTTATTCCTACTTAAATCACCCTCCCTGAAAATTCAGAGGCTAGAGTTTTTTAAAGATAACTAGTTGGTGGACAGCAGGCTAGGGAATGGAGTGTGCTGATTGGTCAGGTCTGAGATGAAATCATAGAGGGTTGAAGCAGGTCTTCTTGCTGTCTTGCTTCTTGCTGTTCCTGGGTGGGATCGCAGAACTAGTTGAGCCAGATTATCAGAATACGGGGTCTTAAAAATATCCCAAACACCAATTTTAGGTTTTGTAATAGTAATATTACCCATAGAGCAATTGAGGAGGTTGGGAATCTTGAGGCATCTAGCTGTATGACTCATAAACCATGATTTCTAATCTGGTTGCTAATTTGTTAGTTTTACAAAGGTGGTCTTGCTCCCATGCCAGGAAAGAGTTTGTTTCAGGAAAGGCAGTTATCTTGTTTGTTTCAAAGTTAAACTGTAAAGTAAACTCCTCGTAGAGTTAGCTTGGCCTATGCCCGGGAATGAACATGGGCAGTTTGGAGATTAAAGGCTAGATGGAGTTGGTTTTGTCAGATCTCTTTCACTGTTAACATTTTCTCACTGTTATAATTTTTGCAAAGGCAGTTTCACTATGGGAACACAGGGGTTTCAATGAAAGATGCAGATGTCTCTGAAATTATCCTGTAGGGGGTGGATATTAGATTACAGTGAAAATGTGATTATAAGTTATAGTAAATGATATGAAGGTGAAAAATTCATAACACTGTGATGCGAAATATCACATGCTGAGGGAATGCTCCTTGCCAGTTTCTGCAAATGAAATCAATATTCTACCGGTTGATAAACTGGGAATCATGTCTCTCTTTTTAAAGTTTTCTGCAGTATGTCTACTGAGTTATGTCAGTTATTCCACCATGTTCTTTCATGCCTTCATCTTTTTTCCCACTGTGCTACAGAAAGCTTCCTAGTGAGACTTGCCACTTTCAGTCTGCATGGATTTCTATTCTACCTCTGGTCACCCTCAATACAATATTTTCAAAATACTGATTTTTAACATATTTCTTTCCTTCCCAAAACTTTCTGTGAATCTCTACTACCTGAAGAGAAGGATAGGAGGAAAAACATTATTCTATTATAAGATCTTACAGTCTGGTAGGAAAGTACAAAAAAATCCACAAACATAAATACTATTAGGGTTCAAAAACAATGCCCCAAAATGAAGTCCTCCAAAGCAGCCTTAGAAGTAAAAGTTTTCTCTCATCTTCTCCTGTCCTCCCATCTCTCAGCCCCATTGACCCCCAAAGCTAGCCCTCCAAGCTAGAATCCCTCTTCCCCAGAGAGAGTTGTAGAAACTAGTACCTCTTTTCCCAAAAGCCAACATAAAACCTAAAAATATAACTTTTCCCCTGCCTTTCTGTGTAAAAACTGGCCATAAAGAAATTATCTGACCTACCTATTTGACTGCAGGTCATAAAACCCTCAGTCCAGAGAGGGTTCTTCCCCATATCTGAAAGTAATGCATGCTCAGAGAAGCTGAAAAGAATCTAAACAGACTCAATTTATTAGTCTATTAACATTAAATCATACTCTTTTTGTCCAGTCATATTTCAACACAACTGTCCATACTTTGTTGAATATAATTATAAAAGTGGGCAATTTTCCCTGTATCTTTGGGTCTTCATCCTGAAGGCTTTCATGTATACACATTAAATAAATTTATGTGCCTTTTCTCTTATTAATCTGTCTTTTTCAATTTCATTTTCAGAGAATCAGAATCTTCAGAGGGCCAAGGGGAAAGTTCTCCCTTGGTTTCTACAGTACAATAAATTATTAAAAAATCTTTCCTTTTGGGATTGTTTGTTTTTGAGACAGGGTCTTACTCTGTCGCCCAGGCTCCCACCTTAGCCTCCCAAGTAGCTGGGACTACAAGTAAAAGCTACCACACCTGGGTATTTTTTTGTGTAAATGGGGTTTCCTCATGTTGCCTACTCTGTTGTCGAACTCCTGGACTAAAGCAATCCTCCCGCCTTGGTCTCCCAAAGTGCTGGGATTACAGACATAAGCCACCACACCTGGCCTTTTTAAAGGATCTTTGATAGAAGTTTATTTCTAGTAGAGACTAGCTTTGTGACTGACCAATACAAACTCTTCATCTAGACAGTGCTCCCCATTAGCCCTCTTCACTCAAAAAATTTTGTATTTTTTAATCGCACCTTTTAAACAGGGCAGTCTTCCTGTATGGAAAATTTACTCTATCCAATTTATTTATTAACCTAAAATATTCTTCAAAGACTATTTAGAGTTTAGCTTTCTTCTAATTTCATAGCCTCTTATAACATTCTTAAAATGGATTCAACATGGCACTCTAATTTTATTCCCTGTGCTAGAGAGAATTGTACTTTATATAGAACAGTGCGGTGGCTCACGCCTGTAATCCCAGCACTTTGGGAGGCCGAGGCGGGTGGATTACTAGGTCAGGAGATCGAGACCATCCTGGCTAACATGGTGAAACCCCGTCTCTACTAAAAATACAAAACAATTAGCTGGGCGTGGTGGCGGGCGCCTGTAGTCCCAGCTACTCCAAAGGCCATGGTGTGAACCTGGGAGGCGGAGCTTACAGTGAGCCGAGATCGCGCCACTGCACTCCAGCCTGGGCGACAGAGCAAGACTCCATCTCAAAAAAAAAAAAAGAAAAAGAAAAAAAAGAAAAGTATCACAAAGAGAAAAGTACATAAAGAGGTGAGCCAAAACTTCATCAAGGAAATTGTCACTGCTGAGTCTTAGCCAAGAAGCCCAAAGCTGAGGAGAAAATAAAGTAGGAGGGTTTCTAAGAAACCAAGAAGTTGTGCAGAGCATTAGGCAGTTGCATGGTGCTGAGGAGAAAAAATGCAGTTCAAACTAGCCAAGGTCTTAGGAAAACCCCAGTCTTTCCACTGGAACCCAAGAAGGTCTATAAACAGCAGAAAACACAAAATTTAAAAAGACCAACTCTCACAAAAACTGAAATGAATAACCTCAATAGAAGTACGTATTAATGTAATCTGGCCCTTCCTTAATTGACTTTCAAAAAATAAAGTAAAATAAAAATATAAATATGCTTTAAATAAATATAACATCAATGGGACTAAAATAACAGTAAAATAACTCCGTATTTTCATACCAAATGGCTGGAATTTAATTTTAAAAAATGACCAAGCCTACTAGAAGACCAAATGACTGAAAATATTTGAGAGAAAAGCTATAAAATATAAATTAACATGCAGAGTGTATTAAGCAATTCTTGCATTGCTGCCAAGAAATGCCAGAGACTGGGTAATTTATAAGAAAAGAGCTTTAAAGTGGCTCATGGTTTTGCAGGCTGTACCAGAAGCATAGTACCAGCATCTGCTTCTGGGGAGGCCTCAGGAAGCTTACAATCATGGAGAAAGGCTAAAGGGGACCAGGCATTTCCCATGGCAGAGCAGAGGCAAGAGAGATGGGGGTGGGCCAGGATGCCACACTTTACAACAACCAGATCTCCCAAGAATGAACTCACTCATCACCAAGGGGATGGACTAAGCCATTCATGAGAAATAAACCCCCATAATCCAAACACCTCCCACTAGGCCTCAACTCTAACACTGGAAATTATATTTCCACATGAGATTTGGAGAGAACTCACATCCAAACAATATCACAGGGGAATGAAAGATATTTTTGTATCTAGGAACAGATATTTAACAAATTTTGATAAATTCATTCAAGGAAATGCATAACAGAATGAAGAATTTAAACTCAGAAATGGAATCTACTTAAATATACTCAATTAAAAATTATAGAACTATAAAATTCAATAACTGAAATTGATGTTTCTGTAGATAGTTTTAACAGAACAACAAACACAAGATGAAGTAATTAAGTTGGCAAATAACAGAAAATATCTAGACTTAAGGCTAGAGGTTGGGGGAAGATAGATAATATAGAAAAGAGTGTAAAAAATATGAGATTTAGGAAAAGTCTGACATAGATTTAATTGAAGTCCCACAAGCAAAGGGCAGGAGAATGAAATTGAAGTATCATTTTCAAGTGTTATTAAGATTCTACAAATTCAAAGGAGAATAAATAGAAAGCAAATCACACCTATACACATCTTCAACCTTCTGAAAACCAAAGACAAAGAGAAAATCTGAAAAGTATCTGGAACAAATGGACATGTGATCTTCAAAGGAGAAACAATGAGAATGAAACTTATTTCTCAATGAAATGATAGAATCCGGAAGATGATTGAATGGCATCATTAAAAAACTGAAAACAGCAACAATGTAAACCCTTATCAATCTAGACTTGTCTGCCCAGTGAACATACCCAAAATAGAAATTAAAAAGTAAAGGTTTCCTTGTTCACATTTTAAAAACTGGGAAAATTTACCACCAATTGACCGAAACTACAAAAATACTCAAGGTAATAATCTGGGCAGAAGAAAAATAATCCCAAATGGAAGGATAGAAACACAAAAAGAAATATAATACAAAAGCAACGGTAACATGTGGGTAAATTTAAAGGATAAATGACTATAAAGACAATGTTCTATATAGAAAATTTAAGTACAAAGTAAAAATGACACAAAACGCATAAGGTGAAATGGCACTAAAATATTGTAACATTACTGAATTGTCTGAGAAAAAGTAAAATTACCGAATTACATTAGTCTAAAATATATTGTAATTGCAAGAAGGTCTGCTAAATGAAAGCCGAAAGTATTTAAAATTAGCAAATGAATGTGGAAATGGCATGCAACAAAATATTTAATTAGTCACAATATGATAATAAGTAAAAAGTAAAAAGAAACTAGAGTGAAGGACACTTCTGGAATGGTGAAGTGAAGACTTCTGTTAAACTCGTCCTCTGTAAAAGCAAGGAAAACATTTGGCAAATATTGCTAGAAATAACATTTTCAGAACCATAGAAATTAACCAAAGGCTGGCTGCCCTCTGAAGATCATTTATTCAAAACAAAACTGAACTAAGCAGAACAAAAAACTGTGCTAAACCTGAGTGAAAAGAGGATTGGTAGTATTTTATTTATTTTTCTTTTTGAGGCAGGGTCTCCATCTGTCACCTTGATTGTAGTGTAGTGGTGTGACCATGGTTCACTGCAACCTCAACCTCCCAGGCTCAAGCAATCCCACCAACTCAGCCTCTCAAGTAGCTGGGACCATAGGCACATGCCACCATGCCTAGGTCTTTTTGTTGTTGGTGTTGTTGGGATGGGGTCTCACTATGTTGCCTGGGCTGGTCTCAAGCTCCTGGGTTCAAGTGACCCTTTCACCTCGGCATCCCAAAATGCTGGGATTACAGGAATGAGCCACCATGCCTGGCCTTGGTAGTATTATTAATTTGATGTACTCCTATCTTCCTCTCCCAGGCCTGTGGTAACTTGGTCTAACAATTGCAGTAGTTGTGAACAACTGCAGCCTTGCAGCTAAAGGAAGGAATAGTCTGCATGAGGAGGTCTTCAGAAAGTCCCATCCCAGAGCGTTGTCAGTATTTCATACCAATTTCTGGTCCCTGAGAAAGGCCCATTCACAGGGTGTTGTTTTTATCTGGCCTGACTCAGTTTGTTCCACCAAAAAAAAAAAAAGCCCTATCACCAGGCATGTATTGAAAAAAATCAGCAGCAATTATGTAACATTGCAGCTGACTGAGACTATGATACCAGTCGGAGCAATAAGAGAGCCCCTAAAAGGAAGATTTGAGGAATGTGGTAACCATGGAGGCTTTGCAAAGTTCTGACATATTTCTGGGGACTTAGCAGATTGTGCACATGTGCAGGGCTTTGTGCAGGCCCGGAAAAAATCCAAAATGCACTCCAGCCTCTCTCCATTGTCTGACCTGGAAATCCTATGCAAGCGAGAGAAAAGGCCAAGGCAGAGTTTTAAACTGTCTGAGTGTTAATACTGTGTTCTCAGACAATTTCAAGCTGACTGACAAAGGACAGAAGGAAGACCCGCTGGTTCAAGACATTCAAGAAATCTCTGACCAATCATTAGTTGACCACTAAGCTAACCGAACATAATTAATTCTAATGTTACAGAATTAGCCCAGAAAATTCACCAAACAAACAGGAAACAAAATGAGGAGACAATCTCATTTCTAATTTCAAGAGTTGCCACATTAACTTATCTAAAATTTCCAGGTTTTAGCAAAATTGTAAGGCACGTGAAGAGGAAAGTATAGTCCCTAATAGGGGAATGAAAGAGTCCATAAAAACTGTTCCTGAGGGAACTCAGCTCCTATACTTATTGGACAAATATTTTAAATCTGTTATTATGAATACAGTCAAAGAACAAAAATAATCTATATATGAAGAATTAAGGTAATTGTATGTCTACATGAAAAGAATAAAGTTGGACTTCAACCTCAAACCATATACAAGAATCAACTCAAAATGGATAATATGTCTAAATGTAGCCATTAAAATTACAAAACTCTTAGAAGGACACAGGATTTCATCTTCATGACCTTATGTTAGTTAGTGGTTTCCTAGTTATAATTTAAAAACTCAGGAAGAAATAGATAAATGTAAGTTTATCAAATTTAAAACATTTTGCAGCTGGGTGTGGTGGCTCACGCCTGTAATCCCAGCACTTTGGGAGGCTGAGGCAGGTGGATCACGAGGTCAGGAGATCAAGACCATCCTGGCTAATATGGTGAAACCCCGTCTCTACTAAAAATACAAAAAAAAAAAAAAATTAGCCAGGTGTAGTGGCGGGTGCCTGTAGTCCCAGCTACTTGGGAGACTGAGGCAGGAGAATGGCATGAACCTGAGAGGCGGAGCCTGCAGTGAGCCGAGACTGTGCCACTGCACTCCAGCCTGGGTGACAGAGCAAGACTCCGTCTCAAAAAAAAAAAAAAAAAATTTGCTGCTAATAATAGCAACAAAAAATTCAAAAGACAACCCACAGTATAGGAGAAAATATTTGCAGATATATATCTTATAAGTGGCTTTTATCTAGAATATATAAAAACTGTCTTAATAATAAAATAAAAATTCAATTTTTTAATGGGCACAGTGTCAGAATGTATATTTCTTCAAATATAAATGACCAATAAACACAAGAAATATTACACAGATTGTTAGTCATTAGGAAATGCAAATCAACATGGTTTTATATTATTTTATACACAGTAGGATGGCTATAATTTGAAAAACACAATGACAATCATTGGTGCAAATGTGGCAAAATTGAAATGTTTATATGTATATTGCTGGTGCAAAGTTAAAATAGCGCAGACACTTTGGAAAACAGTTTGGTAGTTCTTCAACATACTAAATATAGAGTTATCATATGTTTGGGCAATTTCACTCCTGGATAAATACCCAAAAGAAATAAAAACATACATTCATACAAAATTTATACATGAGTGTTTATAGCATCATTGTTCACAATAGCTAAAAGTAGAAAGGATTGGCCGGGCGCAGTGGCTCACGCCTGTAATCCCAGCACTTTGGGAGGCCGAGGCGGGCGGATCACGAGGTCAGGAGATCGAGACCATCCTGGCTAACACGGTGAAACCCCGTCTCTACTAAAAAAAATACAAAAAAATTAGCTGGGCGTGGTGGCAGGTGCCTGTAGTCCCAGCTACTTGGGAGGCTGAGGCAGGAGAATGGTGTGAACCGGGGAGGCAGAGCTTGCAGTGAGCCGAGATCATGCCACTGCACTCCAGCCTGGGCGACTGAGCAAAACTCCGTCTCAAAAAAAAAAAAAAAAAAAGTAGAAAGGACCCAAATATCCATTAATTGATGAACAGATAAATAAAATGTTATATAGCTATGCAATGGAGTATTATTCTGGTATATAATTAAATGAAATACTGATACATGCTACAACATGGATGAAACTTGAAAGACATACTACTGGAAAGAAGGTAGTCACAAAAGACCACATATTGTTTGATTCCATTTAAAGACAATCTAATAGGCAATAGAGACAAAAAAATACATTAGTGGCTGCCTAGGTTTGGGTAAGTAGAGAGGTAAGATGACTGCTAATGGGTACAGGCTTCTTTTTGGGGTAATAAAAAATGTTCTACAGTTAGATTGTGCTGATAATTACACAGCTCTGAGACTACCCTACTTAATTATACATGCTAAATAGGTGAACCTTATAGCAATGTTATTAAATTATCTTTCAATAAAACTGTTCAAACCAAAAGAGGAATGTCAATGAGTGAAACAAATTTAACACAAATAATAAGAAGAGATATTTAAATCAAAATATATTAATAATTATATTAACTACCAATTGACTAAACAACCCACTTAATACTCAAATATTGTCAAACTGAAAAACGAAGATGAGAAATAACTTTCAATATAAGAATAGAAAAACATTGAAATGTAAAAGTAGAAAAAGATATAACTTGCAAACAAATTTGAAGAAAGTCACAGCAGGTATACTAATATCAATATAAACATAATTTAAGACAAGAAGCATGACTTGGCTAAAGAGGAACATTGTATTAAAATTTCAATGTAAAGAAGGATATAGCATTTCTGATTGTGCACGATATTGTTAGCCTCAAAATATATGAAGTACTGAACGGAGATGTAGCTAAGTTACAACCACCATTAGAGATTTTAACCTGAAGTTCACATCGCAAGTAGATTAAAAAATCAGGAAAAATATAGAAGATTTGAATAATGTGATTGAGCAATGTAACATAACTGACATGTGTAAAATACACACATATCAACTCCAGAAAACAGTTTTTGTCAAGTGCACATGGAAGATTTATAAAAAATGTATGCTGCTGGCTGGGCGTGGTGGCTCACGCCTATAATCCCAGCACTTTGGGAAGCCGAGGCAGGCACATCACCTGAGGTCAGTAGTTCAAGACCAGCCTGGCCAACATGGCGAAACTCCGTCTCTACTGAAAGTGCAAAAATTAGCCAGGCATGGTGGCAGGCGCCTGTAATCTCAGCTACTCAGGAGGCTGAGGCAGGAGAATTGTTTGAGTCCAGGAGGCGGAGGTTGCACTGAGCCGAGATAGCACCATTGCACTCCAGCCTGGGTGACAAGAGCAACATTCTATCTCAAAAAAAAAAAAAAAAAAAATGTATACTGCCCTGAAAATATTTCAATAAAAGAAGTAATGAAGGTGTGTGTTTTCCAACCACAAAATATTTATGTTAAAAATTAATAACAGAGAAAAATTTTAAATATGTTTAAAAGATTAGCACAACTTCTAAATAGCCTATGACTCAAATCAAAACCACAATGAAATATAGAAAGTGTTTTTTATTCACTGATGTGAAAATGTGTCGTTAAAACTTGTAGAATACAGTTTAAACTCTTCACAGATAAATATTTTTTAATCTCAAAATATATGTTAAAAAACACCTAAAAATCAGTGGTGTAAATATTTACCTTAAGAAGTTAGGGAAAAAGCAGCAAATTTTATGCAAAGTCAGTAATGACACATAAATCAAATATAAAAGTGATAATCAAAAAAGCCACAATTTGAGTCTTTGAAAGGGTTGATTAAAATGGTAAGCTTCTAACAATATTAATATGTTAAAAAATAAGAAAGAATATATTGTCAATATCAAAAGTGCAAAAGGGAACATCAGTATAGATCTGACAGATTTTGTTTTTTCTTTTAGAGCCTGAGTCTTGCTCTGTCACCCAGGCTGGAGTGCAGCCGTGTGGCCATATTTCACTGCAGCCTCAAAATCCTGGGTTCAGGAGTTCTTTCTGCCTCACCCTCCCGAATGCTGGGACTACAGGCATTCACCAGCATGCCCAGCTAATTGTTTTTATGTTTTGTAGAGATAGGGTCATGCTTTGTTGCCCAGGCAAGTCTCGAACACGTGGCCTGAAGCAATGTTCCCACTTCAGCATCCCAAAGTGCTGGGATTACAAGTGTGAGCCACCATGCACAGTCAGAATTTAAAATGTTTATAAGAGGATACTATTTAAAACTTCATCTTGAAAATTTGAAAATTTAAATGAAATCAGAAAATTTGGTAGATAATACAGTTTACCAATATTAACAGGAAGCACTAAAAAAACTGGTCTTAATTTTATTAAAGATGGAAATCTGCAATCTAAACTTTCTCAGAAAGAAAACTTTAGATCCAGATGGCATTAATCATTCATTCTTTTCAACATTTACAGGAAGAATATTATCCAAACTCTGGGGAATAAAAAGATAAAATAACCCCCATATCATTTTATGAGCAATGCATACTTGATCAAAATCTGACAAGAACAGTATGAGGAAGGAAAATTACCAGGCAATCTCTCACAAACAGATATAATCATCCTGAACAAAGGAATAGCAATCCATATTCAGCAAAGTATAAAACGAATAATATTTCATATCCAAAAAATGTATATTCTAGAAACACAATCCATTAGAAAAACGCATCAATGCAAATCACCACATTCATTGAATGAAGTAGAAGATATGATTATTTCAATATATGCAGAAAAGCATTTAATAAAATACAATACCCATTTATGATTTTGGCAAAGTAGAAATAGAAGTAAAATTTTCATTCTCAAAATGAACATACAGCAAAAACTACAGTAATTATTATACTTTTAATAATAAAATATGAAAGATTTCAATCAGTGGTCAAGAAATATGACTGTTTATACTCAATATTATACTGGAGGTCCTGGCCAATGTACTTGGGGGAAAAATGCAGAAATGTGAGCTTAAGAAAAGGAGAAATAAAGTTATCAGTATTTATAATTTTATTATAAACTTAGAAAATTCAGTATAATCTACAAATAAACTAAAATGAATAAGTACATTGAGCAAATTTATTGTATACAAGGGTAATATTTAAAAAGTCAAATTTATTTGTATATAGCTGCTATCTATAATGTATATTTTAAATATATGTATATTTAAATGATAACAACTGTGCCACTAGAAATAACAAATATCCAAGAAAAAATATAACAAAAGGTAAACAATAAAATACAAATATATTTTTTAAAAAATCAGTGAACTACCTCCAGTCTACCATGCTTATTGATTGGAACAAACAGCATTACAAAAATAGTCTCCCAAATGTATCTAAATTCATTGCAGTCATAATCAAAATCTAGTAGACATTTGTGTGTGTGCTTATGTTACACGTGAAAATTGACAAGCTAATCTTAAAATTGTAAAGGTGCATGCTTTATGGCTTATTCAAAGAATAGCTTAAAAATACTTAAAGAAGAAAAAAATTCAGGATGTACAATACTGAATATCAACACTCATTATAAAACTACAATTAAAATAGTATTATTGTTCAAGGCTCAACAAATAAAACATTGGAACAGAATATTGTCCAGAAACAAACACATATAGCAATGCATACATAGAGATACTACGTATATGATAAAGATGTCACTCTAGAACAGTGGTTAAAGGTCAGTCTTTTCAATAAACGGTAATGGGTCAATTTGCTCTCAATATTGAAAGAAAAAATAAATCTTTACCAATACTTCACAAAAACCAGAAGAGTCAATTCTAGGTGAATTCCAGACCTAAATGTAATAGATAGTTTAATCATGTCTATAGGAGATAACATGGAAAAACATATTTATTTTTTCAAGATAGACACATATTTCTTAAGCAGAATGTAGAAAGCACTACCATAAACAAAAATTGATAAATTGGGCAACATTAAAATTAAGAACTTACATTCTTCAAAGACAATTATATTGATTATATCTTGATTCAAATATATTGATTATATTGATTCAAAAACGATTATGAGCTAGGTGCGGTGGCTCACACCTGTAATTCCAGTGTTTTGGAGGCTGAGATGAGATGATCCCTTGAGGCCAGGAGTTCGAGAACAGCCTGGGTAACATAGAACCCATCTCTACAAAATATTGAAAAGTTAGCCGGGCATGGTGGCACATGCCTTTACTTTCAGTACTCAGGAGGATGAGGCAGGAGGATCCCTTGAACCCAGGAGGTCAAGATTGGCTGCAGCGAGCTATCATCATGTCACTGCACTCTAGCCTGGGTGACAGAGTGAGACCCTATCAAAAAATAAATGAATAAGATAAATAAAAGCCACAGATTGTGCAAAGAAATACCATACATATAACAAACTAGGAACACTTGTCAAAATCCATGCAAATAAACAAAAGACAACAATTTATAAAGAGAAATTTCCAAATAGCCAAAGAATAGGGAATGCATACATCTGATGGTTTTCCTAGGACAGTTCTGATTCGTGCCTACTGACATTGCTTCCAATTAGTAATTCTTGTCATTCTCAAGGATTTTTAAAATTATTATAATAATACAAATGAATATAATTAATATATTTTATTTTAAAAAATTTACTCTTGAAATCTTAACTCAGGCCACTTATAAGAGTTAACCATTATACTGTGACTAATATCTCCCTTATATTGGATGCTGTCCTCATTATATTCAGACTAAAATTTATTTGATTTTAAGTAGCCATTTACTGTCTCAGACTTTGTAATCACCCTGTCATTTTTTTCACCTAAACTGCTACCTAATGACATTTTCTGCCTTTAATTCTATGTTGGGCAGGTTTTCTTTTTAGGCTGAAGTGTAATATACCCATGTTAATTATGATTTGATTAGTTCTATTATTTAGGCATTATTTTAACCTCATAAGATATATTAATATTTTAATTTTTGTTCATAGTCAAAAATTATTCATCATTGGTTTCCTTTGCATTCGTAGTTCTACGAATATATTAGCTACCCACCTCACAACTGAACAATCTAGAAATTTCATACATATTGTATTAAAATGCTGAATGAAATTAGGTGATCAATATATGTTTGCAAATTTATTGATAAATTTAAATATTTATAACCATATGGCTTGAAATACATGCATATAATTCTATGAAATGAGCTGATATATAAATGCTGTATAAATCATGAGCTAAGTATAATTTCGTTTGACTGTTCCAAGTGATTGGCAGTAGAGTATAAAGTGTTTAGATTTAGAGCCAGACTGAGGAGGTTTGAATCCCACCTTGGCCACTTCCTCACTGCAGCACATCGGACAATTACTTAACCTCTCTGTGCTGTTACTTTATCTGTAAAAAGGAGATAACTCAAAGTACTATTTTGAAGATTAAATAGTCTAATACCTAAAAATCACTCAGAATACATTCGTGCGATTGTGCAATATGATAGTGCTACTTTACAGATAGTAAATGCTCAATAAATGTTCCAAGGACAGTGGTCCAAGTTGTTCTGGAAATTCAGTGATATAGGCTCCTTACATCATGTTTCTTTGTCACTCCTGAGGGCTCTGTTTTTGTCTACAAAGCCAAAGTGGGTCATAGACATGGTCATCCTCCAGGTGGCTGGAAGACAGAGGTGTATGGAGAAGTGCACATTCAATGCCTTAAGACTCATAATTGGAAGGGTGCTTACCATTTCCACTCATATTCCACTCGCAACAATGCAGTTATGTCATTAAACCTAGCTCTAGAGGATCCTGGTGAAGGGAGTCTATTATTCTCTTACTCTGCAAGAACGGCAGAAGTAGATTTGGGTGGAGTAGAAGCAGCCAGGATCGTATTTGGTATTGGTAATATGAGGTTGTTGCCCCTGAGTGGTTACAATGGGTAACACTGATTTAAGAAAATGTCTCTCTAAATGAGTGTTTCCCAGATAACTAAAATTAAGAAATTCTTCATATAAATAACAGTAATGTAAGAAAGATGCAGCCAAAGCTCAAATGCAGTTTTAATCAATCTATACATATTAAGATGCTGAAACTTTTTTTTTTTTAAACAGAGTCTCACTCTGTCACCCAGGCTGGAGTGCAGTGGCCCGACCTCGGCTCACTGCAACCTCCACCTCCCAGATTGAAGCGATTCTCCTGCCTCAGCCTCTCCAGTAGCTGGGACTACAGGCGCATGCCACCACGCCCAGCTGATTTTTTGTATTTTTAATAGAGACGGGATTTCACCGTATTTCGATCTCCTGACCTAGTGATCCGCCCGCCTCAGCCTCCAAAAGTGCTGGGATTACAGGCGTGAGCCACCACACCCGGCCGAAACGTTTTTTTTTTTAAATACTGCCATATAGAAAAATTGTCTTTACAGATACTCAATTAACAATTTAAGCAAAATTCTCTCAAATTGATGTAGACACGTAACCTTTCTCCAAATTTATTAAAAGTGCCAGAATGGGGACTTTGTAGAATATACTTTGGGAATTACTTTTCTAGTTACTGCATAATTTCCAAATCTTTTGTATTTGCTGCATTCAAGGATTATACCCACGACAGCAGGGAACTCACTGATGTCAACCCCTGCAGGTTCTAGAGCCTGTTGTGGAATGATTGCGCCTGATTACGTTTCATACCTAATCAGCGAAAGAGCATATTTATGTCTGATATGTTGTCAGAGAAACCTCTTTTCAGCAATTTTTAAGCCTTCAATAAGCCACTGGTAAACCCCCTCCTTTATAGCATAGAGTGGCTGTTATCATGACAGTATTTTGATGAACCCAGGATCACGGGGCAGTTGAGGGAACTATGATATATCCTGGTTTCTTCAGCCACTGTCTCTCCTCCAGATCTTTCTCTAATCTGTGCTGATTGTGCTTCCATGAGCAAAATTCTAACACCAGACAATTGCAGCAATAAACTACATTTCCTTCCAGCCTGTGTGCTCTTAATGAAAACTTGCTTTTTACTTATTTATTTTTTGAATTTTTTTTCTTTTTTTTGAGACAAAGTCTCATTCTGCCACACAGGCTGGAGTACAGTGGCGCAATCTCAGCTCACTGCAATCTCTTCCTCCTGGGTTCAAGCGATTCTCCTGCCTCAGCCTCCTGATTAGCTGGGATTACAGGTGTGCACCACCACACTCAGCTAATTTTTGTATTTTTAGTAGAGATGGGTTTCACCATGTTGGCCCAGGCTAGTCACGGAATACTGGCCTCAAGTGATCCGCCAGCCTCGGCCTTCCAAAGTGCTGGAATTACAGGCATGAGCCACTGTACCGGGCCTATGATAGTATCTTAATAGATGAGAAAAACTTGAAAGTTAACTATTAATGCATGACAGTGTTATGATATTTCATATAAAAATATGAAACAATGTAGAACTATTATTTTTGTCTATCCTACAAAGATAGAGTATACTATTTTTTCCTTAGGGAACATCTTAGTATCTACAGTTGAGGTAATTAATTGAAGTTAAACAGTATCTAATCTAAGTTGTATTGGTCATTAAAATTAAGTTTGTTTTATTATTATTCAAAATGAATAATGAAATAAGGACATGAATAGAAACATGCAGCCCTGGGAGAGTAGAGTTAACTGGAGGCTGAGACAGGGTATTTCCCATTTCCAACTTGCTAAAGTTAAATCAGGAATCCAAATATGTACAGTTACCTCAAAAATGTCAGTAACAATGTGATAACTGTGTGTGGGAGAGAAATTTGATGTAAGGGTTCTTTTCCTGCAATGTTAAAATTAATTTAAGCATAGCTATTGGAAATTGGACTTTGTAGTAAAGAAATAAAACTGCCAAGGAAGTTCCCAGAGAAGAGGTTAAAAGCAAGGCCAACTCTAAGGACGCAGCACAGAAGCCTAGTAATAACCTACCAGAAGAGAATCAACCCACAAATAGCAGCATTTGCTTTATCTCAAACAGCAATTGCTTCTTTCATAAGTGACACACTTTCCTCAGCAGAACAACTTTTGAGTATAAATTTATGTATGTTTATATAAACATACAATGTTATACCCCAAAGACAAACTTTTGTGATCAAGCATGTCTGCATTCTCGTTGTAAATTTTCCAATGGGAATAAGAACTTTCACCTTCTTTGTCCTAAATGTAAGAATTATTCATGCTTTATTGAAATTCATTAGGTGAAAAAAATGAAGGTTTGAAAACCGAAACATAGAATTAGTTCATTTGACAAAGCAAGTAGTTGATCTCGAACAAAGGGGTACAATGAGCAGATTTAGGCCAGATTTAGAG
Organism: Pan paniscus; assembly: GCF_029289425.2. Classification (NCBI taxonomy): domain Eukaryota; kingdom Metazoa; phylum Chordata; class Mammalia; order Primates; family Hominidae; genus Pan; species Pan paniscus. Next base: position 106,318,901 of record NC_073258.2, read on the forward strand.
CATCTAGGTTTCGGAGATAAAATTACAACAAATGTAGCTTAAATATTTTAATTGGCTTTTATTTGTGATTCTGGAATTACACAACACTTTATTCTTATAAAATTAAATGAGTGCTCCAGTGAATTGAGTGAGTAGAGGAGTTTGGCTTTATAGGCAGAAAGGGGCCACAGAAAGTAGAAACAGAACAAAAGTGGATTGGGTGTTTTAAAATTACTTTCGCTGTAACCATTAAAGCCTGGGGGATTTCCTTATCATGTCAGCTAACCGGCCTGTTTGGGGATTTGGCTATTATCTTTTAATCTCTCCTAATTTCTTGGAAAGTCAGATTAAAAAACGGTTTTTGCTTGGTGATATGAAACTTCAGCAAGAGTAACTCCAGTTTGGTTTGGTCTGTTGAGCCTAGTGCAGGAATTCATTCTGAAGCAATAACCTCCTATAAATTCTACTTAACACAAGTGAAAAGGTTGTTTTCAATTGCTTTAGGCATCTCTAGATACCTAGACTTGAGATTTTCTGGAGAAGCACTAGAAGCGAATCAATTCATTTCTTTTGGTTCTTTATAGCTTCAGGGTCTTCATCACTAGGGGGCAATTTGGGTGATCAGAATGATTTTTTTTTTTTTACAATACTACTTTCCATTGAAATTTTAAGGATTGGAGGTTACACCATGATGGACTAAAGAACTCTGAGTAGAGAAAATATGTCAGAGTTCACTTTATCTTCCTTTGTTCCTCACTGCGTTTTTTCAGTGGCATCACTTTTGCTGAACCTAGGGGAGAATTTGTGAGGAGGAACACATACATAAAGGGAAAATAATCACTAGAATAACTTAGTTTGTATTCTACTAGGACAGAAATGTCCTAAATCAGATTTCAGAGATATCTATGTGTGTTTTGAAAATACATATTAATCAATCTTTTTGAGTGTTGTTTACTTTTGAAGTGATGTATACAAAACTAACCAAATAAATGATTTCCTAAAAAGCAAATATGTCAACAAAATTAAGTAAACTAATTGTCATACTTAAAACTAATGACTAATGCTGCAACCAAAAGTTTTCTCTGAATTTAAAAGGATTGTTGTAGGAAAGTTTATTGGAAAAAAATAAAAAATGAGGTTTAATGCTTTGTTAATGGATAAATATGCAAATTGTACATTAAAATATCAAAATGTTGGCATATGGTTTTTAACAAAATAAGTTAAATACATTCACTTAAAGAGTATTTACAATCAAATAGTGATTATCTCACAGTCCTAAAGCATATCAATTCTGGAATGCTCAGATCACAAAATGAAATGCTATTTAAGACACAAAAATCACAGATAAATAAAGTAAAACAATGCATATGCATAAAGTGCTTGACCTATAAAAATAAAAAGTATGTAACTCAGGAGAAAAGCTGAGTCACTGATATCTTGCATAATCTGATTTGGGACCCAAAACTGTACATAATGCTGCAGCAATAAAATGCATAATTTCTATATCAATCACTGCATATTCAAAAGAATATACACGAAACTTCTCCACTGCTATTTATTTGGAACAATCGCCCTAGTCATTGAGGCAGTACTCCCAGGGACACATATAAATCTACTTTTCTCAACCTGCAAGCATTATTTCATCCTAGTTTTAAAACAATTAAGACAGCATTAGGAGTTATACCTAATGCTAAATGACGAGTTAATGGGTGCAGCACAGCAGCATGGCACATGTATACATATGTAACTAACCTGCACATTGTGCACATGTACCCTAAAACTTAAAGTATAATAATAATAAAATTAAAAAAATTTCAATAAAGAAAAAAATTCTGAGTACTTACTACTAAGCTATGTAGACAAAAAACGATGCTATTTTGTCCCACCAATTCTCTGTTGATTGATGCATCAGGAATTACTTTCCATCAAGAGATTTGCTCAATAAAAGCCCATATGTTATTTTCTGTGTATGGATCAGAATAAAAGCACAAAGCAGCAACAGCAAATAAGGATGTATAAATCAGTGATTCAAATAAATATATATGACTACATAGTCACACAAATAAGGAATTTAATTATATACATACTGTGACAATATCCTTAATGCTTTGTAACTATAAATAAATTTATAATTTCCTCCCCCCCCAAAAAAAAACAATTAAGAAACTATGAAATAATTTGAGAAAGCAAAGGCTTGGAACCAAGGGCCTGCCTGTGAGCTGTGTGATCTTGGACAGTAATGTTGCCTTCTATAGCCAAATTCCCCCACCTATAAAAATGGAATAACAATATCTACCTCACTGAATAATTAGGAGGGTTAGATGGGATAATATTTGGGGCTTACATTTTAATTTTTAAAAGATCAGGTAATTCCAGTAATTATTACAATTGTAGTTAAAACAACATAAACTTCCTTCAAACCCAAAAGTACTATGTAAGGTGTCAGGAATCTCAATTAAGAGTGTTCTTTGGTGATGAGCATGATGGCACCGATCCTGTTGTGTCAAATTGCACTCAAGTTGTAAAGAGAAATTGTTTGGGCCATTCATATTTATTCTTGAGACTTTCTAAGGCCATCACCTGTTTGGGTAGAAATAGATAAAGATTAGATCAAAATCTGATTTTTAAGTGTGCATGTTGCAGCACCAGTTCAATGTACCATCCTACCAGGTGTTTTGTAGTAAGTTAAGAGCACTAGCTGGGAATGAATGAGACCTTGAGACTTCAGATAGAGATATTTGTGCAGACACAGATGAGGCTAAAATCATTGAGCTCCATAAATTTCCTCGAATCTACTTTTTCATCAGAAGTAACTCCTCCCTATCCTGAAGGAATTTAGCTTCTCTTACATAAAAACATGACAAAGAATTCACTTAGGGCATTTTCCTTATATGAGGATATTGATTATCTTCAGGATTCATCCTTATTGAGACTGGCATTCAGTATAGCCCAGACAGAAAAGCATGAGCTATATTCTATAAATATATATATATATATAAATATATTGCAATGCTTAAAATAGATACACATGCATATATACACACACATATATACATGTTTACACATGCATATATACACACATATATACATATATACACATGCATATATATACATGCATATATATAAAATATATTGCAATGCTTAAAATATATACACATGCATATATACACACACATATATACATATCTACACATGCATATATATACACACATATATACATATATACACACGCATATAAACATATATACACACTCATATAATATATAATATTATGAATAAGTAAATAGAATCTAGAATAATACAAACTTCCACATTTTTTTCTTCCATGCTGAAAGTCATGTACTACTCAGTCCAGTATTTTATGAAGTTTCAGTGCATTTAATGATAAGTGTTTACAAACCTTTTTTTTGAAGCTTATTACTTAACAGTGAAAGACACAATCAGAGAAATGCATATTCTTTCTGCTGCAATAAAAATGACTGAAAATATACGCTGAAAACAATAAGTCAGGCTTCCTGTCTCAGCCAGTAATGTCAGGAAGCTTGTATAAAACATTGCTGAAGGTATGAAAAAACAGTATTAGAAAAAACATGCAATGTGGCAATATAATGGAGGTGCAGGCATTTATATAATCTCTTTGCTTATTCTATTTACTAGATTCTGATTCAACAATGAAATAGAATAAGAACAAATCATTTGTGTTCACAGGCCTTCCAAGCATATCAGATCAAATGACATATACCGGGCAGTACTTATTTATCCAGAAAAAAAACATACAAAAACCAGAGAAATCGCAGATACAGAGTTCTCTATCCAAGTTGGATGTCAGATTTTGGAAGAAGGGCCCTAGTCTTTCGACTATGTAACTTATGAAATATATGGCTGCAGAAGTACCAGGGCCTCCTCTAGAAATGATTAGGCAGTGGGTTTCATCATCCATTTGTTGTTGTGTAATAAGGCAGACCAGTGAGACCACTGACCTTATCTGCCACTTCATTATTCTTAGTTGAGTGTACATCAGTCCCTCTAATGGTATAATCAGAGACTGCATTCCAAGCCTTGTTGATGAAGTTGTATAGTATGGGTAACCAGTATTCAGAAGCCCTGATTCACCATCTCATCATTCTATTTACACTGTATATCTATCTTAAGCAATGGTTGTCGTCAGTTTTAATAGAGAACATTTCAGCTCACAAATGGTCCTGCTAAACAGGAAGTTAAGTCCTTCTCTGTCAGACTATTATTCAAGGTATCAATCACGAACAAGTTATTTTCAGCTCTCAGAGCTACAAAAGGAAAGATTTATGGAGAAAACATTTGTCCAACTCTAAATTTCTTCCTTAATTTGAATAAAAATATTTTATAGTGAAAATTTAATTTTCTCCATTGATAGACCACCTTCTTTGACTGGAATCAAAAGTAATGAAGGGAAGAAATTTAGCACCTATGGGCACTTGTAATTTCAACGCCTGCTGCAATCAACTGAAAATTAGTGATTCAGTTATTCCATTGTCTATAAAGATATTCTAACTTATTTTTAATACGATTAAGCATATAGGAGAATATTAACAAATCTTTTAAATGAGATGAATACTGATTATAATTTGTTTTCTGTCACACAAAGATTTGCTGATTATCTTGTGGCAAATGCTTACAGGAAGTGCTTACATATTTGTCTTATTTAAAAAGAAAAACGGTCAAAACTTTATAGTTTTTTGTGATAATCAGTGGTGGCAATTAGTATGCCATTCATTAGTTTCAGAAAACTAAGCAAGTAATTATGTAAATATTATTTTAAAATATATATGAACACATTACTTTTAAAAGAAATGTTGAAAATAGAAGATCTTGAAAACATTTCTATTTGCATAATTTTGTTGCTGAAAAAATATATCAGCCTATAAAAATTCTTAAATGTACATTTCAAACAAATGTTTTAAAATTACCTCACACAATACAATAATTCCAAATGTATCAAAGACCTAAATATAACAGCCAAAGTAATAAAAATTTCCAGGAGGAAATAATTGTCACTTTAGGTTCAGCAATAATTTCTTAGCTATAACACCAAAAGCATAATCCTTTAAAGCATAGAATGATTAATTGCATCTTCTTTATGATTAAAAACTTTGCTCTGAAAGACACCACTAAGAAAATAAAAATGAAATGCAAGTTACAGAGTGGGAGAAGACATTTGCAAATCACATATTTTTACAATGCTTGTATCCAGAATGCAAATCAATAATAAGAACAACCCAATTTCCCTATTTTAATAATTGACAAAAGATCTGGATAGATATTTTACCAAAAATATATACAAATAATTAATAAGCACATGAAAAGATGCTTAATATTTTAGTCATATGGGAAATACAAATTAAAACCACAAAATGAATCAATACTGAATGACTATAATAAAAATTCTGAATGACTATAATAAAAATTCTGATAATATCAAATGTTAGCAAGTATATCCGGAAACTGATATACTCTTCCCTTGCTGGTAGGAATGCGGAAAGGCACATCCACTTTTAAAAACAGTTTGGGAGTTTTTTAAAAAGTTAAACATAAACTTGGTATGATCCAGCAATTTCCACACTAGGAATCCACTCAATAAAAATGATCACATGGATCTACCCAAAAACTAATATGAATATGCAAATATTCATAGCAAAGTGATTCATATTAACCCCAAATTGCAAACAATCTAAATGTTGTAAACTGATGAACAAAAAAACAAAACATGTTAACTTCATGTATATTATTTTATGAATGTACCTCAAAGCCATTATGCTAACCCAGACATAAAAGACATGTTGTATGTTTCTAATTACATGAAATTCCTAGAAAAGAAAAACCTACCAAGACAGAGAAGAGATTGCTTGTCTAGAACTGTGGGCAGAAGCATGATTTAATCATAATGATAAGGAGACTTTCTGGAATGAGGAAAATATTCCATAGATGAATTAAGGTGAGAGTTGTACGACTCTAAAATGTATAACAAATCATTGAATTTTATACTTACACTAAGTGAATTTTATACTTACACTAAGTGTGTAAATTATATCTCAATGCATAAAGGAAGAAAAAATAACTTCAAAAAACAAATAGATAAAGTAAAATAAAATCATTAAAATGTTTAATTTACTCCAAAGAAGGCAGAAAAACAGAAATTGTTAATAGAGGCAGAGAGAGAAAGAGAAAACAAATGACAAGATAAAACCTTTAAATCAACAATAGCCATAATTATATTAAACATAAAAGGTTAAATACTCCACTTAAAAAGTATGGGTAGTCAGTTCTTGTGATAGTTTGCTGAGAATGATGGTTTCCAGCTTCATCCATATCCCTGCAAAGGATATGAACTCATTCTTTTTTATGGCTAAACGTTATTCTCAGCAAACTATCACAAGAACAGAAAACCAAACACCACATGTTCTCACTCATAAGTGGGAAGTGAACAATGATAACACATGGACACAGGGAGGGAAACATCACACACCAGGGCCTAACAGGGGGTTGGGGGCTAGGGGAGGGATAGCATTAGGAGAAATACGTAATGTAGGTGACAGGTTGATGGATGCAGCAAACTACCGTGGCATGTGTATGCCTCTGTAACAAAACTGTACGTTTTGCACATGTACCACAGAACTTAAAATATAATTTTTAAAAAGTATGGGTAGTCAGAATAATAAAAAGATAAAGCCCAGTGATATGCTGCCCAAAAGATATATACTATAAATATACAAAACCAATTGAAAGTAAGAATTGGACAATATATACCAGATACGCCATAACACAAGGAAGCTGGTAAGTGTAAACGGAATATTATGTAATGATTAAACGATAACTAATACAAATACATAGCCATCCTAAATGACCATGCAATAAATAACAAAGCTTCAAAATACACTAAAAAACTGACAGAAACAAAATAAGAAATCAAAAAATCTACAATAAGTGTTCGAGATTTTCAGACCATACTCTTAGTAATTTTGAAAAACCAATGAGTAAGTAGAAAATCTAATCAACACTCTGGAAAAACTTGCTCTTATGGACAACTGCAGAACAGTATACCAATACTTCAGCATACATATTATTTTCACATGAAACATTCATCAAAATAGACTATATGCTGGGTATAAAATTTTAAATTATTAATAAGATATCTGGAAAGGCCAAAACAATTGACAATTAAACAATGCACCTCTAAATAATACATGAGTCAAATAAAAAACACAATGAAGATTAGAAAATATTACATATTAAATGACAATAAAAACTCAATGTATTATAATTTGTAAGCCCATCTAAAGCAGTGCTTATGAAGAAATTTATGATTTTAAGAAAGCAAAAGAGACTGAGAGTCAATTATTTCCATTTTCATCTTGAGAAATTAGAAAGAGTAAAATAAACCCAAAGAAAGTGGAATCAAGGATATAAAAAGGATAAGACTTAGGGGTTAACAAAATAGAAGATGAACAACAGAGAAAACTAGGAAAGCCAAAACTTGGTTCTTTGAGAAGTTCAGCACATTTCATAAACAGCTAGCATGACTAAAAATATAGAGAGAAAAAACAGACATTACCAAGGTTAGAAATGAAAAAGAAATACACTATAGATACTGCTGGCATTAAAAGGATAATAAAGGAATATTATGATCAACTTTTCGCTAACAAATTCAGCCACTTGGATGAAGTAGAGAAATGCCAATATAAGTTACTAAAAGTGATTTAAGAAGAAATGAAAAACCTGAATAAACTTATGTGTATTTATGAAACTGAAATACAAATTTATATAGTTCCTGCAAATGAAACACTTTCCAGGTAGTTTTACTGATGAATTTTTCGAACACTAAAGGGAGAAATTATAACAATTTTATTTAAAAAGTTTCAGATAATAAAGGAGAAGGAAACATTCCCTGATTTATCTCACGAGGACAGTAAAACCACAAAGGGAAAGATCTGACAAAGACATTCTAAGGAAAGAAAATTGCAAACATTCCTCACAAACATAACCACAAGTGTTTGCAAATTAAATCTAAAAATACATAAAAGGAATAAGACATCCTAGCCAAGTGGATTTTAGCCCAGAACTTTCCTAAATGTGAAAACTTCTACTCTTAAAAACAATCAACCAGGAAAATGCAAAAAACAAGCAACAGTGACAAAATGACAAAGATCTTATATCCACAAAATATAAAGATCTCTTACAGATCAATAATAAGACAAAAAGAGACTTCCTTCCAAAGATTATGGTATGGGAAGGCAAAGTTGGGTGGAAAATGACTCCACAGTGGAAAAAGCTGACAAACACTCCCTCAGCCAGGTGATTAAGGTCAAAATCAACAGTGATAAATCATGTTGAATGTATGTACCTTTGATATGTGATAAAAATGGTACTTTTCCTATATGACCTACCTCCCCAAAACTCATATTCCTTGTTTAGCCGTGAAAGTAAAATCAGACAAATGCCACCTCTGAGTGTATTCTGAAAATATCTGACCAGTACTTCTAAATATTGTTAAGGTCATCAAAAACAAGGAAGACTCAGAAATTGTCACAGCTAAGGGGAACTCTAAAGAGATATAAATGCTAAAGGCAATATGGTATCCTGAATAAGATTCTAAAACATAAAAAGAACATTAGGGAAAAGCTAAAGAAATCTTAACAAATTACGGACCTAGGTTAATAATAATGCATCAGTATCATTAATGGTAACAAACGTAATATACGAATGAAAGATATTAATACAGTTATGTGCCACATAATGAGGCTTTGGTCAACGATGAACTGTATGTATGATGGTGGCCCCATAAGATTTTAATGGAGCTGAAAAATTCCTACAGCCTAGTGACTTCGTAGTAGCTGTTGTAATGTTGTAAAGCAATCCATTACTCACGTGTTTGTGGTGATGGTATAAACAAACCACATGTTTGTGGTGATGGTGTAAACTGCATTGCCAGTCATATAAAAATATAGTACATACAATTGTGTACAGCATATAAAAATTGACAATAATAACAAACCACTGTTACTGGTTTATTTATATACTATACTGTTAATCATTATTTTGGAGTGTAATCCTTCTATGTATTAAAAAAGTTAACTGTAAAACAGCCTGAGGCAGCTCCTTCAGGAGGTATTTCAGGAAAGGCATTGTTATCATAGAAGATGACAGCTCCATGCATGTTATTGCCCCTAAAGACCTTCCAGTGGGAAAAAAAAGTAGAGGTAAAAGACAGCAGTATTGATGATCCCGACCCTCTGTAGACCTAGGCTAATATTGTGTCTGCTTGTGTCTTAGCTTTTAACAAGTATTAAAAGTAAAAATAAATAAATAAAACTTGTAGAACTTTTTAGAATAAGGATATAAAGAATGAAGACTTTTTCAGCTATACGATATGTTTGTGTTTTGAGCTGTGTTATTACAAGAGTCAAAAAGTTTTAAAAATGCAAAAGTTTATAAAGTAAAAAGTTATAGTAAGCTAAGGTTAATTTACTATTGAGAAAAGAAAAATTCTTTTTATGCATTTACTGTAGAAGTGTAAAATGTTTATAAAGTCTAGCGTAGTGTACCTTCATGTCCTAGGCCTTCACGTCCTAGGCCTTCACATTCAGTCACCACACACTCATTGACAACCAGAGCAACTTCCAGTCCTGCAAGCTTCATTCATGGTAATTGCTCTGTACAAATGTCATGTTTTTTATCTTCTTTTATTTGTTTATTTTTTTTGAGATGGAGTCTCGCTCTGTCGCCCAGGCTGGAGTGCAGTGGTGCAATCTCAGCTCACTGCAAGCTCTGCCTCCTGGATTCACACCATTCTCCTGCCTCAGCCTCCAGAGTAGCTGGGACTACGGGCGCCCGCCACCACGCCTGGCTAATTTTTTGTATTTTTAGTAGAGACGGGGTTTCACCGTGTTAGCCAGGATGGTCTCGATCTCCTGACCTCGTGATCCGCCCGCCTCGGCCTCCCAAAGTGCTGGGATTACAGGCATGAGCCACCGTGCCCAGTCTATTTTTTATCTTTTATGAGGTGTTTTACTGTACCTTTTCTTGTTTAGATCTGTTTACCATTATGTTACAATTGCCTACAGTATTCAGTACAGTAACATGCTGTACAGGTTTGTAGGCTACACGATATAGCCTAGGTGTGTAGTAGGCTATGTCATATAGATTTCTGTAAGTACACTCTATGATGTTTGCATGACAACAAAATTGTCTAAGGACACATTTCTCATAATGCATCCCCATCGTTAGGAAACACGACTGTAATAGGGGAAGCTGCCTGTGGACACATGGAAATTTTCTGTACTACCTTTATAATTTTTCTATAAATTCAAAGCTGTTCTAAAAAATAAAGTTTATTAAACTATGTCCTAAAATAACCAAATAAATAAATACCACATATTTATTTTTGAAAACTTGAATGTCCATAAAATAGAGTAAAAATGTCATCTATAATCTTGCCATTCAGAGATAATTACTGTTAATGGCCCTTTGTGTTTCTTGTACCTTCTTTTACATATAAATAAGGATATATAACTTTACCCCACTGGGATCTTAAATCTACTATTTTGCATTTTACTTTTGCAATGTACTTTGTATGCTAAGTATTTCATCATGATATTGCATAGACTTTTTTTCTTTCTTTTCTTTTCTTTTTTTTTTCTTTTTGAGACAAGGTCTCACTGTGTTGCCCAGGCTGCAGTGCAGTGGTATGATCTTGGCTCACTGCAGCCTCGACGTCCACAGGCTCAAAGGATCCTCCCACCTCAGCCAAGCAGCTGAGACTACAGGCATGCGCTACCAAGCCAGGCTATTTTTTGTAGCGATGGGGTTTTGCCATGTTGTCCAGGCTGGTCTCGAACTCCTGAGCTCAAGTGATCCTCCTGCCTTGGCCTCCCAAAGTGCTGGAATTAGGTGTGAGCCACTGTGCATGGCCTGACATTGCATAGATTTTGAAACATAATTATAATAACTGTATATCATTTAATTGAGTTTGTATATTATAACTAATTTCTTTTAAAAAATGATAGGCAAGAGAAAGTTTTTAAAATTTGGTTTATTTTTAAAATAACTATTACTTTAGTAATAAACTTTTATATAATCTAAAATTATTTCTTCAAGATAAATTCTGGGAGTGGGTTAGATCAACAAGTAATGGCATTATTTTGATGTTTAATAGACAATTTCTTTCTGAAGAGTATTGAATAAATTGGGACAATTCCTTGCCTGATGGGTCATGACTTTTAATACTTTATGCAGATTTCCCTTCAATGTGTTAACCATGTGTTATCTCAAAAGTTAGTTTACAACTTATAGCTATGGAAGTTTATTTTGTATTTGTTCTACATTTTTTCTTTACATATAACCATTATATTAGTTTAAGATATATGTCTCCCTTCCCCCTACCCTTCTCAGTCTCTAGTATCCTCCATTCTACATTTTACCACTAAAAGATCAATTTTTTTTTTTTTTTTAGCTTCCACAGACAAGGGAGAATATATGGTGTTTACTTTTCTGTTTCTGGCTTGTTTCACTTGACGTAATGTCCTCCAGTTTCATCTATGTTGTTGCAAGTGGATTTCATTTTTTATGGCTGCATAATATTTTGCCATGTATATGTACCACATTTTCTTTATCCATTCTTCTGTTTTTGGAACCTTAGGTTGTTTCTATATCTTTCTTACATGAATAGTGCTGTAATAAAAAAAGGGGTGTACATGTCTCTTTGATAAATTGATTTTCTTTCCTTTGAATAAATAATGCCCAGTAGTAGGATTGTTGGATTATACGGTGGTTCTATTTGTAGTTTTTTGAGGAACTTGCATCTGTTCTCCATAGTAGCTGTATTAGTTTACTTTTCACCAATAATGTATGAGAGTATAAGAGTTTCCTTTTCTCCACATCCTCACCAGCATTAGTAATTGTTTTGTCTTTTTGATAATAGCCGTCTTAACTGGTGAGAGATGATAGCTCATTATGGTTTTGATTTGCATTTCCCTGATAATTAGTGATGTCAAACATTTTTGCATATATATATATATATATATGTTGGTTATTTGTATGTCTTAAGAAATATCTGCTCAGATCATTTGCTCATTTTTAAATAGGATTATTTGGGTTTTTTCCTGTTGAGATGTTTGAGTCCCTTGTATATTCTGAATATTAATCCCCTGTCAGATGAGTAGTTTTCAAATGTTTTCCTCTCATTCTGTAGGTTGTCTTTTTACTCCATTGATTCTTTCCTTTTCTGTGCAGAAGCTTTTTAGTTTAGTATAATCCTACTCGTTTATTTCTGCTTTTGTTGCCTGTGCTTTTGAGGTCTTCTACAAAAAGCTATTTCCCAGTGTCCTGAAACATTTCCCCTAAATTTCCTTCCAGTAGTTTTATAGTTCCAGGTCTTACGTTTTGGTCTTTGATCCATTTTTAGTTGATTTTTGCATAAGGGGAGAATCGGGGGGTTAGTTTCATTCTTCTGCATATGTTTATTCAGCCTCCCAAGCACAATTTATTGAAGAAACTATCCCGCCATGTTTTTAGTGGAAGCTTATTTTCATCCGGATATAAAATATCTTTTTATGTTGTCCCCCCTCCGATTTTTAGAGCAGTATTCATCGCAGAATGTTGGAAAAGTCATAAACATGTAAAGACTCAGAAAAAAACAAGCAAACACCGATAACCTCATTGCATCGAGGAACCAGTTTTAGCACTTTGGCATCTTTGTTTCTCATCTCCTTTTCTTTATTTTTATTTGTGATCTAACTTGTCTTCTTTTTAAAAACTCAACATTATATGATAAACATTTTCCCATCATTAAAGATCTTCATAAACGTCACTTCAAAGCCTTCATAATATTTACTCGAATTGACATAATTTCCCTATTAAGCATTTGTGTGATCTTTTCCAAAATTTTTGTCACAAATGAAACAGAAAATCATTTCCATGTATAAATTATATTGACTTTCTGATTATTTAGTTACTAGAAAAGAGAATGAGGATCACAAAAAGGGGAAAACCAATGGAATAATTCAGAAAGTTTTACTGGTTACATGCTCTCTAGTGACATAATTATCTTATCTTAAAGTCGCTGGTCTTGAATACTCAATTAAAATATATGCTCGTTATATGAGCATGAAAACAACTTTGTGAGTTTGATTTGCATTTGTTTTATTACTGGTGAAGTGAAGCATTTTTAAGTTTGTATTTGTGTATACTCTTTTATTAACTATGCATATGTGCCATTGGGGCAATATGTTTTTATTGTCTATATAGGTTCTCTATATATTTCAATTCCTTTCTTAGAGTTGCAAATATTTACCCTGTATAAAAAAGAGGGTTGCTTTGTGTATGATCGATTGAGCTTATCTATATTATGCTGATAATGTGGAAAATGTTGATCTCCCATAACTCATACAGTGATAGTTCCTGAACCTATTTTCAAATTGAAATAGCACTGTCAGGAAATGGATTATAGTTTGCTAAGAATTGATTACAGTAGACTCCTAATAAATATTTTGATTGACTTATTGAAACCAAATGATTTTTTTGATTTCATAAAATCATATGCTTTATTACAATCTAACATTATCACACTCCCTAACGTATTTGCCATTGCAAAGGTGCCAGAACCATTATAGTTTATATTTCAACTAAAAACATATATTTGTTAATTATATTTCTCAGTAAATTGAATTAAACTAATACCTCTAAAGTAACACATGAATAATAGGAACAAGGCATTAGAATGACATAAATATATTTTGGTTTACTCTTTCTGGATGACAATTTTAGCACCTAGACTATTTATATAAAGAGTATAGACTTTCTTCCAATCCTGTATGTAAATAAATATTTAAGTAAAGTATGACAGATAAAATAAATGTTTATACAAGAACATTTAAATGTATTATTTTAGTATTGGTTCAGTGCCTTCTTGTAGTCCCTGCTAGTGAGATCATCTCTCATGTTTTATTCGGTATATTTCAAATCTTAGACCCTTAAATATCTAAAGCCTTTAACATCACTGGTCTCATTTAACATGTTTCCTTAGGAGAAAAATTTGAACTAGGAAAGCAAGACTTCTAAACATTAATCTATCTACGTCAAATTATACCATATTTAATTCATTGAACCATTTTGTTTTACAATATCAGAAAATGAAATACTAATCAAGAAGGTTGCCACTATCAACTTTGTGAGTAGGGAGATTGGAAGAAAGAACTTTAAATTTCATGACAATTGGATTTAAATCTTTTTATAGAATTTTGAAGAAAATCTTTTTTTGAAAGAGTTTAGTAATCTTAATAAAGTGGCCTTAACAAAAATGGAGACTTTCAATTTGGATTAAATATTCAGTCTTGTTTATTTTCTTTTATTTAATTCAGCAATTAAAAATGCAACTCAATTCATTTGCAAATAAGTTTTTGAATGATATATGCATGGCACTGTAGTGTATCCTATGTAGGTATAAAATTTTAGATGTGGGTATCATATTCTTTTACTTGAGCCACTCAGCCTGTAGTATTTTGCTATGGCAGCCCAAGCCGACTAACACAATATTCTATGTCTGACTCACCTAACATAGTGAAAGAATGCACTGGATTTTTTATAAACAATTACATCATGTAGTTATTTTTAGCAAAGTACTATCACATAAAATCTTCAAACCAGTATCACACATATTACTACTAAGTTGTGTTTGCTCTATTTTGGATAGATATTTATTAGTTTATTTTATATGGAGAACATCGTGGTTACTGATTTATCATGCTGCATTTTGCTATTTCTCCTAGCTTCATGTTATTCACAAGCTAATGAGCATTTATTTGCTTCTTCATCCAAGTCACTGGTGAACATATTCAATAAACTTGAGAACAGAGCTTTCCGGCATACCAGTAAAAACTTCTCATCAGGTAGGACATCAATTGATCAGCCAATTTTTAAATGATAAGTATCAGGATGTTTCTCGTGGTCTATAGGCCTTAGTAAGTCTTCTCTCGTTTGCCAGTTTGATAGTGTTTTATCAGTATATGTCATGATAGAGAGATGCTGCTGCTGCTGCTACCAATGGTGATTACTATCACTATTTGTAAAACTCCCTTCCAAAATTTCTCTGTCTTATATTATCTAAAGAATAAGGTCATAATTTGTTAACCTTTACATATCCAGTATCCAGAAATCCGTATCATAAATAACTACTCATTCTTTGTTCCTTAAATGAAAATATGTGTTGGGCCTGCCTGATAATGTGGCAATAGCAATTAAGTTGGAAGAGCAACTGTTTATTAATCATGGACATACAGTGGTGGTAGTTGTGCCACTGCCAATTGTTTGATAAGTATTTTAAGTTACATGTTTTATCTACCAGTTTGGCTAATATTCTAATAAGTATTCTATTTTACCTGCTACCATTTATTGTAAAATCAATAAACCCGTTAACATTTAATTTGTATCAATTTTTATTTTATGCCACATATTACTTCAAAAATGATTAAGATGGCTTACAAGAACACCAATGATGCAGAAGGACATAATGTACATTTAGAATAAATTTTTTAAAACAAAGCAAAGAAAAAAATTTTTGCAAAACTGATGGAGCCAGGAATGAAGTCTGTACGCAAAGTGGATGCCCTTAAGTCTTACATACATGTTGGAGCCTGGCTACTATTTGCCTTTAATATTGGAGCAATCGACAGAAAGAGGAAAATGTGATTCAAAATGCAGTTCCTAACACTGAGGTTCCCCCAATACCCAAAGCTAAATTATTTAACTCTTTTTTAATGGATTTAGATGAATGGGCTTATAAAGAAGCCCATTTTGCACTTTAGCTGATTTAGCTGAATGGGCTTTTATCGAAGCCCTTTTACACTTTAGCAAGTTCAAAAGGCATGAGTCAGAAGAACTGTGTTGACTTTGTGGAAATAAGTCGCCACAGCTTCTTCCAATTCGTGCTTTTTGCACTTGCTGCCCCATCTACTTAATGTTTTTCCATTATCAAGCATTATACATTTAGTGGTTTCCAGAAACATTCCATGTAAGCAGATATCAGAACATCCATCCACAAATGCGTATTCATATTTATCTATACTATATAATATATACATATAGCATAAAACAGAAAAATAAGTATCTAATTTACAGGAAAATATTTAAAAATCTGCAAATGAATCATATTGACCAGACTGTCTAAATAATGCTAACTTCTCAAGACTATTAATTTAACCACACTAACAACTCTAAACAGTTTTTCTTTTTCCTTAGAAAAGACAAAATGAGTATTCTTCATTTACTATTTTTTACTTAGCTCCATAAAAATGCCCCGGTCATGTTTCACACACATAAAATACTGAGCATTTGAAATAATAGTGTAACCTCAAGAAATATTAAGGATCCAAAAACTGATCTGGGACTTGAAGAAAATAAATCTGACGTTCTATAAAAGTAGAATTTATTTAGCAATGACTTTTGTTTTTCCTACTGTTTATTCTATAGTGCTATAATTTAAACTTCCCATTTCACTGCTTCTTCTTACCTTTATAAAGACACTTTAAATCATCTAAATCATCTAAAGACACTTTAAGGGGCTGGGTGAGGTGGCTCATGTCTATAAGCCCAGCACTTTGGGAGGCCTAAGCAGGCGGATCACTTGAGGTCAAGAGTTCGAGGCCAGCCTGGCCAACATGGTGAAACCCCATCTCTATGAAAAAAATACTAAAATTAGTCGGGTGTGGTGGCACATGCCTGTAATCCCAGCTACTCGGGAGGCTGAGGCAGGAGAATCGCTTGAACCCAGAAGGCAGAGGTTGCGGTGAGCCGAGATTGCGCCACTGCACTCCAGCCTGGGCGACAGAGACTTCATCTCAAAATAAATAAATAAATAAAGACACTCTGAGGGAGACAGACTATAAGCTCTTGAACTTCCTTTCAAATGATCCTATAATGCCCAGAACAAATTCTGTTTTTAGTTACCATGTTTAAAGGACTTATAGAATACAAAGGTATTAATAACAAATTGTGTTTGATAGAGAAAATTGTGTTAATCATTCTAAAATTATGTTTCTTAAATTACTTTATGAAAATATAGTTACAAATAAGATATTTGTAATTTTTTCAATTAAAGTAAATGCATCACATTGTGACAAAATATAGAATTTTAAAAACATTAATAGTATGGGTGAAATGCCAATTGATGAAACATTTTTTTAAGAATGGAAAAAGAAAGACACTTCTTAAAATCAAGATCAAGTGTTAACACAGTGATTTCTCCCTGGGTTTAACAGAGAGTTTAATTTATTATGATATTTTATTCAAGAAGATTTTTAAAATATTGTGGCTCAGATGGATTTATACAAAACTGTATCAAGCAATATTAAGCAAGACCAATTAAATTTGCACCAGGAAACTATTAAAAGCATAAATGTAAGAATTTGTAAGGTGTATTTGTTATTTGAAAGAAATGGAGGAAATGTAAGAAAAGAAAATAATAGTTATCAGTGCTTAAAAGAAGCATTTTTATGTAATCTGACGGCCACATAACCGGCAATTACTTGATTGTGATGACAGTTGTGGTTATTGATACTGACGTGTCAATTTTCTATATGTGATCAAGAGTCAGTCTTGATCAAAATCAGAATATAAGCAGTCGTCTAACAGTAGACATTGGATTTGCATTTGGAAGTAATGGATAAATTTAGTAAGAACAATAGTTACACACATACACACACACACACTCACACAGATGTTCTTCCACCATCTCTATAAGCTTCCTCCGAGTTAGAGCTCTCGTAACAATTAATATTCATATATCTTAATATTTATTGTATTGTTTCTATGTAATTTCGTTTGATAATCTCACTGATTTTTGTTTTTAGACATTAACTGAAGAAGAACAATGCAGAATAAGCAGAGAAGTATATGATAGGTATGTGAATCTGGGGTCAGGTGTACAGTGCAGGCTTTTCCTGCTATTTTTTCTAGCTGCTAGTTTACCCCTTTAAATTTCTTTCTTTAGGATTCTATTCTTGTTCAGTGGGTATAACCAATACCAACCCAAAAGGAACTTCACAGATATTCAACATACTGACAGCAGAATGTTTTAAAATGACAATAGTTACAAATATATAGAAAATCTGAAAAATAATATGCAAGAGTGACTACTATTGCTCTGGAAGGATTGTAAGGTATGAGTGACTCTTTTCCATTTCCAGAATAAAATATTATTGCGCCGCAGTTTCAGCATGCACAAGCAAAACAGCTATGCTAATCTAAATCATTGCTTGGGTATTCATAAGGATTTCCACCGATTTAATGAATTTAGTTTAGACATCGCTGACATCAAGAAATCAGAAAAAGTAGTGAGCACTTAGCAGCAGAGGTTGATGACTTAAAAGTCTGTAAGTAGGGATTAACACACCTCATTTTAAGTGAGAATAGATAACCAAGCTGGGATAAAATGGAGAGTTTTTTAGTGCTTAGCATTTACTAACACCCCATCATTTTTATACTTGACACCTAGAGTTCTTTATTCTGTGCCTCAGATTTATCTATTTCTTAATTGTTCTCTGCTCCACAGGGTCTCCAGTGAATCCGCAAATAATTGAAAGCATTTATCTCCCCAGTGGTTGGGCTTTGGTCACTGTTGGACTGAAACAGCTCAGTAAACCGATCATCGTGTTCATGTAAAGGTGTCAGATTTTAAGATGAAATGGCACAGCATCCACAAGGCAGCCCTTTCAACTAGTTAATTACCTTAAATCATTTTTATATTGCCGTATTTTGTACGCTAGTGCTACTTATGATAGCATGAGCATTACAATCTAACATGGATCTGATATCATGTCATATAGTAATTATACTTCTGCAGACACAGAGACCATCATTTTAACCCTTTAAATCGCATCATGCAACTAAAATAGATGGACTATTTTGAAAGGTACCATTGCCAATAGATGGCCGTGGCAGAAAATTTTAAAAGAAATGGATAAAATTAAATACTGGCAATCAGAATCATAACTTTGTGGTGGCCTATGTACATTAAGTTTAAATATTATACAACATGTAAAAGTAGAGAATTAGAAAAGTACAGAAAAACAATCGTATTTTTATGTGCAATTCTATTTTCAAAGATAGTGTCTTTGAAACACTAGAGTCCTCTCCTCTAGTTGGAGATATCAAAACTTGAAAATATTTGTTTAGTTTATTTTCTCTATGAAATAACAAGAGTTGTAATATTGAAATATATTGTAAAGTACAAATGGATTTGCTAATAATAGTAGGGAACCTAAGCTAGGTAGAATTATTTTATCAGTTTTAACTTTTGAAGGAAATAATGAATTTAGTTAAATTTTCTTACTGATCCTTTAACGTATACAATTATTAAGGCGAAGGTAATAAGAAGTCTACATTACAGAAATATCTACTACATTATAAAAACTGGAAACATTGTTTAAAGCCAGAAAATCTACACAAGGAAGATACAATGTCAGTAAATGGAGACAGAAACCAAAATAGGAGATAAACAGAAACATTTTAATTGTTTTATCATAAAACATCTATTACTATATAATCAATAAAAAACAATAAAACATTAGCCATATAATCGAAAAGTTTTTAAAAATTACCCATGATAATCAGAAAGATCAAAATACAATCCAAAATTTCATCAAATTCAATGAATTGCAAATCATTTAAAATATCACTCATATTTTATTTATTTTTACAATTAAAATTTCCTTATTAAAAATTACAAACATGATATACTTTTATCTATAAGTATAATAGAATAATTTGTGAATAATTTATACAACATAAAGGTTTTTAAAATCACCTAAAATTAGACTACTTATGAGAAAATAATAAATGTTTTGGTAAACAGTCAATCATAAATCTCATTATGAGTTATATAAAAACATATAACTTAAGTACATATTATATATGCTCTTCTTTGTTCTATCATGGATATTTATGTTGTGCTTTTTTTCTCCCCTTTTTCTCTCCTCCCAACCTCCCCTTTTTTACCCTTCCAACTTCCTACTCCAGGATAACTGTAAATAGCCTTGCACCCATCATCTATACCACTCCTTAAATATGCATTTAATCACACACACATATATGCTTATATATGTCCATAAGCAATATATATACACACATAGACATATATCTACATGTGTGTACATATATACATACATGTGTATTCACATATATAAGCCATTTTCATCATTTGTATTATAGAAATGATATCACAATATATTTGTCTCTGAATTTTGTTTTTCTCACTTTTGAAACAGACTAAAAACCCTTACACATTTTTTTCTATTAATTGATGCTACTCCACGGGATGCATATGCCACAATTTATCCATTTATTTTCTTTACATTTCTCTTATCTCTCTTTCTTTCCTTCCTTCTTTTTCCTTCCTTCCTTCTTTCCTTCCTTCCTTCCTTCTTCCACTCATTCTGCTTCCTTCTAATACTAACAACACTACAGCCAATATATTTCTGTATATAATCTGATGTATTGATACATTTTTTCCTTTGGGATACTTCCATAGGACTTGGATTGCTTCATATTATATGTAAGCTTTTAAGATTAGTAGATATGGCCAGACGGATCTTGAAAATGGTTGTAATATTACTTAAGTAAACAATTAATACATAAGAGTGCTGAATCTTAGTACTGTTTAATTTTTGTCAAACTGCTAAGTGTAAATGTTACATTGTAAAGTCATATCTCATTGTTACTTTAATTTTTGCTTGTCCAATTTCTGGACAGTAGAGAGAACCTCATTATATATTTCAGGCCATTTTATTTCATCTTTTCTGAGTTTTCTATCTATACCATTTTCCTTTGGCTTCATTAGAATTATGAATTGTAAAAATCTTTTGAACATTATAGATATCAATCTTTTAAATGCACATAATCACTTTCTCAAACCATTATGAATTCTCATTTTTTAGTAAGAACACATAAAATACTTTCACAATCAGAAACACTTGACATATGCATAGACATGCCTTTTATATTTTAGCTTTTAGATTTACTGTCTCAAAGTTCTTTCTAAATCCTAGGTGATAAAATAGATTATTATATATTTAATTCTGATCTAAAACACTAACTATAGACAAAGATTGTCAGAATACAAAAATAAAACAAGACCCAACTATATGTTGTCCACAAAAACTCACTTTAAATATAAAAACAGAGCTAGGTTAAGAATAAAGAAGTGGAAAAAGATATGCCATCTTAACAACTGATAAAAAGAAATTGGGGACCAATATATCAATATCAGAAAAAGCAGACTTCAAGATAAGGAAAATTACCAGGGATAAAGACGGGCATTACATAATGATGAAGGAGTCAAATCTCCAAAAGTATTGTATGTGTATGCACCTAATAACAAGGCATTAAAATACTTGGTGCAAATATTTATAGGACCACAATGAAAAACAGACAAATTCATCATAATAGTTAGAGTTTTTAATGTTCCCCTCTCAGTAACTGACAGATCCAGCAAGAAGAAAATCCGTAAGAATAAAGACGTGATCAGTACTATCATCAACATGATCTAATGGATATCTATAAAATAGTCTATCCAATAATAGCAGAATATACATTCTTTTCAGGCACACATGGAACATTTAGCAATATAGATCACAAATGTACCATATCAATGCAAAATATTAATAATAGGAGAAACTGGGTGTGGAGTTTCTGGAATTTTTTGTACTCTGTAATTTCTCTGTAAATCTAAAACTATTTTAAAACAAAAATTACATTAAAAATGCAGATGAGAATTTTAAGTGTATTTAGAACTGTAATGTTCTAATAAGTACATTATACATGGAAACTCATAACAATGGGTTTTAGATCTCTAAAAATATATAAAAAATTAAGATTTCAAGTTTGTTACATATTTAGAAAGAAATGCAATTGTTACAAAATGTATTTTCAATACTAGCATAGATATCTTTTAATTAGCAAAATAGACAGCTTTGAATATATCAAGTGTTGTTTCTAATTATGTGATAAATTTCAATATGTAATATATGATTTAATTATATATGAAATAAATACTCAGAAAATATTTTGGTACCTGTTACAGTTTGTTTGATCACTCCAATTCTCATGTTGAAATATGATCTCTAATATTGGAGGTGGGGCCTAATGGGAGAGTTTGGGCATGGAGCCATATTCCTCCTGAATGCCTTGGTGCCTTTCTTGTAGTAGTGAGTGAATTCTCTAATAGTTACCACTAGAGCTGGTTGTTTAAAAGAGCCTGACGCCTCCCCTATATCCCCTATATCTTGCTTCTTCTCTCATCATGTGATCTCTGCATGCACCACCTTCCCTCTCCTTCTGCCATGAGTGGAAGCAGCCTGAAACCCTCACAAAAAGCAGATGTTGGCACTATGCTTCTTGTACAGCCTGCAGAACCATGAGCCAACTAAACCTCTTTTCTTTATAAGTTACCGAGCTGCAGGTATTCCTTTATAGCAACACAAAGGAACTAAGCAGTATCTCTATTATGTTGTTAACAGTAACACAAAGGGTCTAAGAGGTACCTCTATTATGTTTCTTAATTATGTTGGTGCTTGTCTTAATAGTAGATTTTAAAGACTAATATCAATGTTTATATATAGTCAAAGGCAGTTTCATGACTATCAAATGCTATGATAAAGAATTATGAAGGGCCTAATATTAACTATTAAAAAGCATTCAAGAATAATAAAAAATCTGCACAAAATGCCACTTAACATTTCAAGTTATTGTTTATTGCAATTCATTAACAAACCAGTCAATATACAAACTTATATAATGGCAATATAATTATTTCATGACAGAAGTCAGTGGTCTCCTGTTGACAAATGACTACATCATTGCAACATGTCCTTACCACTATGTTTAAGGTAGTATGTGGCTTAAAGTTTACCTGATTTAAATGTGAAGAGCTTTCTGTAAAGTTCACACTCCTTCATGTAGAAATCACAGTTTAGTATTACTCTTCCATGAAAATAATATAACATTCAGGAATATGAGGCAATGTGCCATCTTCTAGTACAATGTAAGTCTTCTTAGACTACTTCATAGTATCTGAATTATTGAAGAATTTCAATCTTTGTATGTTTTTACAAGCCAGTACAAGAATTAATTTTTCCATAGACTAGACATGTATTATTCTTATACCTAGATTATTATTATACCTAGAGTGTAACCAAACCAGTGAAAGTAATTAAAATGCTTTTTTCTGAATCCGATAAATACACATTATATATCGTGTTCAGGCATTGCTTTACTTTTTGTCATTTATCTTTTATAAACAAAACCGTTGGCTGTTTGAAAATTTACAAATTGTTTTGCTGTGTAAAATATAAAGAACCCATCAAGTTTCAAGCCCTTATTTCATATTATATATTCATTACATATTTGAGATTATTTAATTTCTATAGATACAGACTAATCAGTTTTAAATGGATTCTCACAGAACTGAGTTTTACCCTCATTATGTTTACAGCACTCTATCTTGTACTACAGTTACTTGTGAGTTTTATATCTCTACGCAGGGTGTTTTTATGCACTTTGGTATCTTCCCCCAAAACACAGCATCTTCACATTGTAGGTGTTCAACAATCATACAAACTTTTGTATCTCTCTTCTCTTCTGCTCTCCCTTACCCTCCCCTCCCCTCCTCTCCTCTCCCTTCCTCTCTTCTTCTCTCTTCTTCCCTCTGTCCCTTTTCTTCTGCGAATAAAATGGAAGGCTTATAGGCTGTGAAAGTCTTATAGGTGTGTCATAGAATACTGACCTCAGTTTTGGGGATAAACAGATGATGATTGGAGCTTCCAGAAACTTTTTGGCCAGTCAAATCTATATTAAAGTAGAATTATCCATGTCTTCTCTAAGGGAGATTCAGATGAATTGGAGTCATTATCTACTGTCTCACAGGCAGTTAGCACACTGAAGGATAATTAGCACTCACTGCTCATCTGCAAGGTCCAGAGGACAACCACAAAAGTGATCCACTACATGGCTGGATCCACCACATAGCCAGCTGAGGAACATTGCCCATTACAGAAGAGGCCTATGAAACTTTTAAGGAATTCTTCTAGATGCCTATGGAGCTTGTAACTCAGCCCAAGGCACTATCAACTGAGGGTCAGAGGACAGGGAAGTTGAGTGGGTTTCCTAACAGGTGACTCTTCAATTGATCACCCCCAAATTTTATCTTCAGATACTCTGTCCCTTTGCAATTGATGTGCTTTGCAATAGCTTCACTTTGGCGGTGAGGTCACTCTTCCAACAATGCATGTGTGTTGTGTAAATCAAGACTCATTATTCTTTTAATATTCAACACGAGAAACTGTTATTACAGCCAAGATCTGTACCCATTGTTATAAGAAATTTCAATTTAAAGTTGTCAATTAAAAAGACAAATTGTTTAATAATCTCAACTCTAGAAAAGTGGTAAATAATTATACAAATCAGTTGACACTTTTATTACTAACTTCTGTAAACAGAGTTTTTCACAAATGAAAACTAACAAAAATGTGGAGAAGTTAGCAAATAAAAAGTCATGAAGAATTCCATTTAGCCATTCGAAACATAAAACCTGATTTAAAGAAAAATAAAAACAAAAATATATGCACAGGAAGCTCAAATTTCTTCTTAAAAACTGAAACAATTATTTTGGCATTTGATACAAATTCATAACTCGGTATTTTCCTTATACTTTGCAGTTAGTTATTTTTATTTTTATTGTTTAATACTTCGAACACTTATATATCTATATCCAAGCCTGATATCGATGTCTTCAAGTACATTTCAATTTTAATTTCAACACCTCATGTCATAATCTGGAAAAGGTGAAAGGCCCTACTTCAGAAAGACAGGCTCTATCCCAGATGTTGCATGAGCTCTGAAGGAGCTTCCCCTCTTACCAGTTAAATGAATATAAACTGAAATGTCTTCAGCAGAGTATGAGGCTAGCACCTGGGTGCTATAGAAATGCAGAATACTAAGTAATTGCATTTATCTGGAGAATCACAGCAAAAGTGAATACAAGAAGAAAAAAATGAGGGGGAATAAACATACAAAAAGAGAAGATAAAAGTTATTTTTCAGATAGAGAGAATGGTATGTTCAAAAATATAGGAGCAAGACATTTTTACTAAGTTTCATGCTCTCATCTCATTTCCTCTCAACTCACTACAACTAGATTTTATCACTCACTGATAAGCTTAAACTGCTTTTGGAACTTCATCAATAGCTTTTTATGATGAATGACCAATTTTCTGACTGTGTTACGTGTGATCTCTGTAGCATTTGGCACACTTATCATTTTCTCTTCTGGATACTCTATTTTCACCTGAAGTCCCTGACACCATTTTCTCCTGGCTGTCTGCTTAGTCTGATTTCTCTTTAAGGTGGGCTTCTTCCTTTTGCCCACCCTACTCCTCTGGAAAAAGTCCTAGGTCATTTTATTTTCCTATCCAACAACCTTTCCCTGAATTTCCTGTCCCTTGCATCTGGTAAGTGACCACAGGTAGTCTGATCTGTCCCAGATTTACACATCTGGTCCACATCTCTTAGCTGAGCCTTGGATTCAAATGTTCTATTGCCAATAAGATGTATCAATTATGTATCTATCAAAGTAATGAATGAATCACAAAATTAACTCGTTTCTTACCCCCAATATTTTCATTTTATTATGTCTATATTGCATCAAAAACTCATTAGCCCATTCACCAAAGCTGGAAACCCAGCAGCCATCTTTTCTCTTGATCTCTAAATCCTACACTTAGTCATTTCATGCAGTCCTACCACTGCTATCTCTGAAATCCATCTACTACTATGTGCCACTGCTTTATCAAATTATGAGAAAAACACAGTTTATGAAGTTTTAATATGCAGATTTACATTTTGGGGTAAGATCCGTGGTCCCTATGTTAGCCTTCCATATGTCCATCCATCATACATGAGTTTCTCATAAAAATAGTGGGATTCATAAAATCTAAAAGGGTTAATAAGGATGCCTTAAATCATTGCTTTCAGCTTTTCTGGGCCGTTACATACTACAAGATGCTTTCAAAATGGTAAATTTCATAAACACAGGTCTTTAAATTCTAGATATTTGCCATTATTTGCAATAAGAAGCGGACTGACTATAAAAACCATATGACAACACTGAGGTTTGTTATTAATCTAAGGCAAATTACTTGAAAGAACTGGCAAGCTTAAGAAAAAGGCAGTGTTCTGCATATGCTGACTCGTTAGGGAAAGTCGTTGTCAGTAACGTGTTATATAACAAAATTATGTATACATGTATATATTTTTGAAGCAGGTGTGTAGAAACAAATACTTTGTCCCTTTAAAGTATAGATGACATTTTAGCCATTGAGAAAATAACTGCTTTTTGGTAAAAACAATTCATATTATAAAAAAAGTCATTCTGAAAATGGATACTTGGGAGTTTATCTATCATCATGTGGTTTTGTTGCTGACAAAAATGTACATGTATCTCCTAGGAAACAAGTCCACTTAGTTGAAAAACTCAGGAATATAGTCTTCAAATAAACAGTTCCTGTATATTTTAAACCTATTACTAAAATAAGACTTTTGATAAGATCACAAGAGTAATTGAATGAAAATTTCAACACATCAGCTTTTAGCAATTAGTGTATAGGATTGAAAAATAAATGTGGTGACAAGGTAAACACAACACAGTAAACTTGTTCTAGTTGGATTTATATATTTTTATGGTGTATTTTTCAACTTTGATAGCCATTAAAACCAGTACAAAACAAACTGAAATTATAAACCCATCTTCAAATATCTGTAGCATAAAATATTAAAGCAAAATTTCAGAATGAATAGAGTACATTTGATCACATTGCTCTCACAAAAACATCAATAAATAAAATATACAATAATATAAAGCATATAATCTTATTAGACTTTATTAAAGATTATGAAAAAATTAACACGAGACTAAGACATTAATCAAGTAAAATTCACTTAAAATACCTGTATTTTCTACTTTTCAATTTTTATATTTGCATGATCTTATCTCCAAATACATTGTGTTGAAGTGCAAATATATATATATATATATAAAACATATATAGATGTAATTTATAAATACTGCTAAATATATATTGGGACATATGCTTATTTTATTTTACTATTACAAAGGTGCAGTTAAGAATTTTGATACTACCATGCAATGTTCAACGTCCTTCATAAGATTGAGGTATACACAGATGCCTTGTGTTTTCTATGCCTATAATCTGTCTCACCCAAGTTCTAGCTTACTCTATGCATCTAGAATGAAAACTCTGCAAATGCTCAGAAAGTCTACCAGTAGAAAACATACAACCCCGCTTCAGTGCCTTTTCATAGCCTGTCTGATACTCAATTTTTCTGTCCATTTGATATGTTCCTTCTCCGCCCATGTTACCAGGGATTTTGCTTATTTGATATGGATTCTACCTCCAAGCAAGATAATCTGCATGCTTTTATACTTGTTCTAGAAGCATTTTAATTTGTTTGGTTTTGGGTTTTGTACATTTTCTTTTCTTTTTTCTTTTGAGATAGAGTCTCGCTCTGTCACCCAGGCTGGAGTACAATGGTGCCATCTCTGCCTACTGCAACCTCTGCCTCCTGGGTTCAAATGATTCTCCTGCCTCAGCCTCCCAAGTAGCTGGAACTACAGGTGCACACCACCACACCTGGCTAATTTTGTATTTTTGGTAGAGACAGGATTTCACCATGTTGGCCAGGCTGGTCTCAAACTCCTGACCTCAGGTGATCCTCCCACCTCAGCCTCCCAAAGTGCTGAGATTACAGGCATGAGCCACCACTCCCGGCCCTACACATTTTATTTTCTCCAATTGCAAAGCAAACTTCACCCACTTTTCTCCATCAATCCATGAAACTTAATATTTCATTTGAAAGTAATCTCCCTTATTACATACTTAATCTTTATATTCTTAGGGTAGGCTTCATGTTCACTTTTTTGTGATTTTATTAAAATATATCTCAAGTAATATTTTACATTTGTACCGTACGATCAAATACTTTACTTATGTGCAATATCTATCCCTACCCACAAAATTCCTATGAGGAATCTAGTTATCAATTTCATCTGTAGCTGCACCCCACCCACTATTTCAGAACAGTGAGAGATTAGTAGATATTATCAATCTATTCTTTAATAACAATACATAAAAGCATAACCAATTTGATTTAGTATACATGTGCAACAGATTACAATTTACTGGCTTTAAAAAGTCTGTATTTATCACTTATTGTGATGATTTTAAAGGATATATTAAACCATCAATATCAAAATGACCACAATAATAGCAACAATAAATTTTAATTTGAATGATATTGTCTGGGATAAAAGTATGCAAAAGAAAATAAAAATCACCCAGAATTCTACAATCTCTAGAGAACCACGAATAATGCTTTCTCTAATATGCATGTGGCTTTATATGCAGAATAATATCATAATTCATGTAATTTTAAAATATGCTTTCTTACTAACACTATATTTTTTCTTTCTTCCAGAACGAAAGTATTGAACAAATATTCAGATTTCAATGGTATATTTAGAGACAGTAGTATTCAGTACTTTTATAAATGCCTTATCTATAATCTCTACATTAGACTTCTAGGAAAACACACATTGCATGAGAGTTTCTGAAGGGTCAGGAAAGCAGAGAGGTTTGTGAGCAAAACCGTCTTGAAAGTGAGGTCATTATGGCTCCATGTTATTTTTGTTAAAAATGCTATGCAAAATATATTCAGTCACAGCCAAGGATATTTTCAAGGGAAGGTAGTAGGATAAGGTGTGACTAAATATATACAACTCAATCTCCTTAAGTGCTAGAAAAGAAATGAGGAAAAAGAATCAGAAAAAGTAGTAGGATAAGGTGTGACTAAACATATACAACTCAATCTCCTCAGGTGCTAGCAAAGAAATGGGGGAAAGGAATCAGAAAACAGGAGAGAGAATGTTCAGTACACAACTTAAACTCAACAAACTGAGATGAATATGATGAATAATAGGAACTTGGAGATGGAGGTGTGACTCTAGTATAAATCAGTTTGAATTGTTTTAAGAACCAAGATGGTTATATAACTAGAGTGTCCACCTTTATTTTCTTTATTTAATATTTTACCCTTCCCAACAAAGTAAATATTTCCATATGAAATAAATAAATTTCCTTCCTTCGTCCCTCCCTGCCTCCCTCCCTCCCTCCCTCCATCCATCCCTTCCTTCCTTCCTTCCTTTTTCGAGATACAGTCTTGCTTTGTTGCCCAGGCTGGAGTGCTGTGGCGTGATCTCTACTCATTGCAACCTCTTCCTCCCAGGTTCAACTGATTCTCCTGCCTCAACCTCCTGAGTAGCTGGGATTACAGGCACCCGCCACCACGCCAGCTGATTTTTGTATTTTTAGCAGTGACGGGGTTTTACCATTTTGGCCAGGCTGTTCTCGAACTCCTGACCTCAAGTGATATGACTGTCTCGGCCTCCCAAAGTGCTGGGATTACAGGTGTGAGCCACCGCACCCGGCCTAAAGAATTAAATACTATTTATCTAACTTTGTTACCATGGCATTGTGTTAATTGTCTCAGTAATTACTGATATTTCTACAAAACTGTAAAAGTACATATTTTTTCCTTCCTAAATGTTGTATAAGCTTCAGCTTAAATCAGAGCCAAAGCAAAGATAACTGGTACAAACCAAACTCTTAGCTTTTCTCATACATATATATGAGAAATGTATAGTCCAAAAAGCACAGGCTCTACGCCAAAAAGATGTTGTTTTGAATTCTGCTGCACCATTGCTAGCTGAGTGACACTGGGCTGGTTACTTCATCCCTCAGAGCTTTAATTTTCTCATCTCTAAAACAAGGCAAATGCTATCTCAATTGAAAGATTGTTTTAGGAACTAAAAATTGCATTATTATATCATAGTAGTTGCTTAATAAAAGACAATTATAATCACTACTGTTACATGGTACAAAGTAAAATTACATTTAAAAATACTGAATATGTATTTTGTGAATGTGTCCAGTGCAGATGTTTAAATTGGAAAACATAATTTAATATTCACTTTACAAAATCTGAGATATCATTTAAAAGAATTTGATTATCCAAATAATTTTATTAATTTTCCATCAACTGCCTGAATATGAATCAAGTTAACAAAATGACCTGTGACTCATTAGGATAAATACTGTTAACAAGGAGGAAAATGTATAGCTCAAAGCTTCATTTTGTGTCATTTGTCAATTTATGTAGCAAAATACATATTAATGTCTGCTCTATGCCAGGCTTTTCAGAATCTGGCTT
Organism: Pan paniscus; assembly: GCF_029289425.2. Taxonomy (NCBI): domain Eukaryota; kingdom Metazoa; phylum Chordata; class Mammalia; order Primates; family Hominidae; genus Pan; species Pan paniscus. Next base: position 106,349,242 of record NC_073258.2, read on the forward strand.
TTTTTTTTTTTTTTTTTTTTTTTTTTCTTGAGACACAGTCTCGCTCTGCCGCCCAGGCTGGAGTGCAGTGGCAAGATCTCTGCTCACGGCAAGCTCCGCCTGCTGGGTTCACGCCATTCTCCTGCCTCTGCCTCCAGAGCTGCTGGGACTACAGGCGCCCGCCACCACGCCTGGCTAATTTTTGTATTTTTAGTGGAGACGAGGGGTTTCACTGCGTTAGCCGGGATGGTCTAGATCTCCTGACCTCGTGATCCGCCCGCCTCGGCCTCCCAAAGTGCTGGGACTACAGGCGTGAGCCACTGCGCGGGGCGCCAGAATCTGGCTTTAATCAAACTCCTGAGCCTGATTGGCTACTAATCCCCATCATGATTTCTACCTTTGGCTACTCGTTGTTCAACTAATACACAATCACCTCTTCCCTTTGTCTGGAATGCGCCTCTGTTTCTTAGCTCATGAAAACCTTTCAGCCTTTTATAACCCAGTACAAATATTTTCTTTCCCTGATGCTTTAATTGACTATTCCTCTCCTAGAATAGGCATTGAGATGCAGAACCAGCAGTGGGATAGAAGTAGATTCTTGCTTAATATAATATGATTTTTGCCTAGAAAGAGATCACATCAGGTTTCTACCACCAAAGCAGGGTTTACAACATAATTCTTTGTACTCATTTCTATGTGTGTGTTTTTGCATATATGTCTATGTTTGCGATCCTTTACTTGTTGGGAACAAATACCGTGATGAATAAAACACTTTCCGTTCCCTCATGATACTGTGATCCACAGAAAATGTTCTAGAAATATATGGTGAATGGATGAGTGAAGGAGGGAAAGACTGCCAAGTTCTACTCAGTGACCTCTTTCAATTACAGTGACTTGAGAGAAGAATGAGGAATATAAAACAAGAAAAGTAATCTTTTTGGTGTAATGAGGATTCTGTAGTCCTGGAAGAGAGATAATTTATCAGCATTAAAGTCACGCACAATGTCAATCAGTTTCATGGAGAGACCATGTGAGGTAGACAGATGACAAAAGATTAATCAAGCAACTGCTATAGGGCAAGATTAGTGTGCTGATTTCATGCAAGGTTGACAGATAGATAAAAAGGTAAAGCAATATATTCTGTGAGGCACTAGGGTATTGTTCCTATTGCTGGAAAGTGACAGCAGCAAAATATATGAAAACTGGAAAGTATCAGCTTAATTGGAGAAAAATATATAGGCACTGAAAAAAACTAGGTTTTGCAAAGAAATCATTAAACTAGTAAATACACAAATAAATTTATTAAATTGTTGGTAGTCATTTGAATAATGTACTCACTTCTTTTAGGACAGAATATCACAAAAAGTGCCATATATTTATATTAATGTTTGTGAAATTCGATGTTTCCTAGGAATACAGATAACTAACAATAATAGACATGGGTTTTCAGTAATCACCAGTAGCTGAAAACAAAAATATAGTACCAAAAATTCAACTGTTTTTGGAGAACTTAAGTTTAGGTTTAATATCATAGATAAATGTATTTAACTTGGCTGTGGGAACTAGGTTTCTTAATGTTGGAGAAGTAAGGTACGGATAAGCAAGAAGGGAGATTAGAATGAATGCTGTAGTACTGAATTTTAGTTGCGAACATTGGTAACAACTAATTTTTAACTTAATACATAGATAGATGGATAGAGAAACAATTATAGGTATGTACACCAACATGGGTTATACATGTATAACCAAGCACTGTCCTATGTGAGAGTCTGGAAGCAATGACAACTCAGTAACAGTTAGCAACCCCATTGCTAGATCTTGGTTTTTAAATACCAATCTGCAATGAAAAGAATCAGGACTCCTTATTGAAAAGGCTCATACTAAGGCTAGGGCAAGGAATATAAAAGGTAATGTACAGACAACTTCCTATAGTGACAATAAGGCTGGAAATGTTCAGAAAACAAAAGGATGGACATATATCAATAGCTCCCAATGTCCAAAGCTGGACCAACTTGAACAGCACAATAAATAACAAATAGCATAGTATCAGACTATATAACCCAAAGTATAAAATAAACCTAAATTATCATCAATGATAGACTGGATAAAGAAAATGTGATACATATACACCATGGAATACTATGCAGCCATAAAAAAGAACAAGAACATGTCTGTAGCAGGAACATGGATGGAGTTGGAGACCATGATCCTTAGCAAACTGACACAGGAACAGTAAACCAAGTGATGAGAACACATAGACACACAGAGAGGAACAACACACACTGGGGCCTTTTGGAGGGTGGAGGGTGTGAGAAGGGAGAGGATCAGGAAAAATAACTAATGGGTAGTAGGCTTAATATCTGGGTGATAAAATGATCTGTACAACAAACCCCCATGACTCAAGTTTACCTATGTAACAAACCTGCACATGTATCCCTGTGCTTAAATGTTAAAAAATAATATAAACACATAAATATACATGTGTCCACACTGATTTAAATTAATGACTAAGTTTTTTCAAAATGGGAGAGAAGAGACGATGCTTCAATACAAAAATTTCAAGTAATTTATGTAGATACTCTCCCCTCGTGGAGAGTAGGATATAGTTAGTTACTCACTTCCAAGGAATATAGTATGGAATGAAAACAAACAAACAAACAAACTGTTAATTTAGAGTGGATAAAATGTGCAAAAACACTTTAACCAACTGATGAAGGTTAATGTCACCAGTGACGTCAGGGGATATCATGGATTCCATTGTATGATGTGTTGAGAAGAGTATTTCACCTGTATGGTACTCTTTCTGAAAATCCATAACCCCAGTCTGATCCTGAGAAAAGTATCAGGCAAATCCCAATTGAGAGACATTCTGCAAACACCTATCCAGTACTTATCAAGCTGTTGATGTCATATGAAAAACGAAGATGAAACTGCCACAAAACAGAACAAGGAGCTATGACAACTAAATATAATGAGGTGTCCGGAGCTAGATCCTGGCACAGAAAAATACTCTAATGGAAAAACTGATATAACTGTAAATAAAGTCTGGTGTTTAATTAACAGTGACATGCCTGTGTCAGTTTCTTATTTTTGACAAAGGTACCAGAGTAATGTAAGATTATAACATTAAGGAAAACTGAAATTGTATGAAGGGTACAGGGGAACTCTCCGTAGTTAATTAGAAACACGTAAATAAAATTATTCCAAATGAAAGGTTTATTTTTAAAAATATGGGTTGGTTTCCTAGCATCAGATTTCTGATCTAAAGTACAAATCTGGTCATTTTGCCCCCTTGCTTATAACCGTTCATTGTTTCTCTGTCTCTATGAGACGAAGACAATGCTTCTGAGTGAGATGGTGCGGAGCCATCTCTTGCTTTGCTTTCCAGCCACACTTCCACTACTTCCCCTCATATAACCTGAAGTCTAGTTTTACCAAGCTTTTAGCAGTGTCTAGAAAGACATAATTTTTCTCCACTTGATAATCCCTACAAACACATAGCAACTCAGTTCAATTTTATTTTTCTCTCTGTGAGTTCTCCCTGAATTCCCTCAAAGTCAGAGTTAGATACTCTATTTTGCTCACATGGCACTCTGCACCTCACTCTATAAGAGCCTTTATCACATTTTGGGGGGTAACTCATTATTGACAAGAGTTGCCAGTTATGTGCCAGAACTGTGTTGAAAGTTTACTTATATCCTGTCAGAAAAGAAATGTTAGGTAATATATCCAAGTCAATACAGCTAAGAAATTGAGGGCCTGTAATCTGAAACCAGTTACTAATTATTAGTCTGAAAGCCTGAGGTCTTTCAGGTAGAACACACTACCTTTCTGAATGCTAGGATTCCTGTAGTTTACTTTTCAGCTCCCAGATCCCTCATCACTCCTTAAACTCATTAACACAGCAGGTTTTAATAAAGACAGCCCAGTCTCTGAAATCAGACAACTTGAGTCCCATCCTTAGTTATGGTTTCATCACTTACCAAGAATATAATCTTGAGAAAGAATCTAAATCTTTAGTTGGGTTACCTAACAAATGCAAGGATACCTAAAGTTTTCTGTAGATCAGGTAATACATGTATGGCTTCAGCACAATACCTTGCACATTAGTGAGTGTTCATAAACATTAAGAGTCTTCTAAGAATATCAGGGATTTTGTTTTGTTCAACTTTATATCTCAAACACTTGGAGAATAAATACACATCATAGGTGCTTAATATATAACTATTTGACATATATGTACGTCTATATACATGTATATATGTATATATGTATATATGATATATTTCTATGTATCATACAGAGAAAATATATTTGATACATACATTTATAAATATATGTGTATATAATACAGATAAAGAGAGTTTAGGTTTAGAAAGTAAAATAGAGGTTTTAACTACTTGGGAAAATAGAAATTAAAAACAACTGGATTACGATTTTGGAAAAATATAGTTGTGTCATCTGTGGTTATATTAGTCCAGGTGTTATCATGACAGTTAAGTGGGGAAAAAAAACTTGTCCTGCATCTATATCAATGATGCTATTACATCATATGAAAACTGAAATCTTTCAATTTTGAGAAGAATTAAAGTTAATAATTGCCTCTGGATCAGGAAGAGCTTCACTAGTTACCCAAGCAAGTGATGAGTTTAACAGTTTGGTGGATTTTGAAATTTTAATTTAACTTGAATTTTATGTGTCATACTCTATTATCCTTTTTCAAGAGAAAACAGAATGCTATTATTTACAGCCTTGTTTTTTAACACAGAAAAATAAAAAAAAGGAAAAATGCTTCAAATTTCACTTGACTTGCAAGACTAAAACTTCACAAACTAAAATGACAAATGTATGATTTGTAAAATACAGTTACAATTAGGTTTTTTTTTCATAACAATCTGTGGTGAAATGTAACGGGAAAGCAGACACTTATTTTAAAGATGCAATTTTAAAAATAAAATTCAAAACTTAGGAAATAGAAAAGCACTCAAGTTTTAGCAGGGATTTTAAAATGTCATCTACAAACTACAAATACAGGTAATCAGTGACACCAAATAAAGTATTTTGAAAGAGTTAAGGTAATGTATATTTCAAAAAGCCGTTACCAGGCTTTCTGTAAGTCCCTTGCAAGAATTCCACTTTAAGCATTGTAGTCTCAAATATTATATCAGGCAAACCTAGGCATTTGCTATATTCTTTTTAAAAATTTAATGGCAGACATCACCCTAGTTTCCCTAACGTTTAAGGAGAACCTCTCCTTCTAATGGTTCTCTCACACAGCTTATTGGAACAGGAGACTGTATTTACTAACTAGATCAGGAAATCTCCAACCATACAGAGGAAATCAGAAACCCGTCACTCACGGCTACCACAATGACTGCTTCTGAGTGTGGTTCAAGCTCAGTTCAGGACAGGCAGATGAAAGGACAATCTTAAAGGTGACTCTGGAGAGCAAGTGAGACTGTAACCCCAAAACTTTCTAGGATAATTCATTTTCACTTCTACCCAGTCAAAACAACTATTGACATCATCACTGAAGTGCTTAAGTCTACCTGGAGGTGGCGTGGAGCAGAGTGAGCATTCCAGAGTCCCAGACAAGAGGAGATGTGCACGAAACACTATCTTCCTGTCAGACACCTGTGCCCACCGCCCCAAGCACTGCCCCTCTGGTCCTTCATCAGCCTTTGCGCTGTGTCCCTCCTGCTCCTGCAATGGGCCACAGCACAAAAGGAAAGAGTCCTCCGGAATGGGTGACTGTATAGAAAGCAATCGAATCTTTAATCACTTTTTCTACTTTACACTTCACGCAGTTCTTATTCCTATCCCTGCTTCATGCCTTTCAAAGAGAATGTTAGAGGCCTCTTTCAATTTTCATTTCTCAGTCTTTTCCCCATCCCGTTCAGTACCCTAAACTTCGTCAGTTATTTAAAATAACCTTTTACCCCCTCCTCCCCTTCCCAGGATGTTTCAACTTCTCTGGCTCTCTTCCCCATCCTTACCTCCTCCAATTCTTTCATCCTGGTCCTGGCCTCTTAAACCCGCCCGGGGCTGCCCTTTGCCTGTCTTTTCTCCTCCCATCCCTCTCTGAACCCTTTCACCTCATCCATTCCCTTGTCAGGCTCTCCAGATTCCCGGGCTGTTTGCTGGTGAGAAATCTTTGCTGCAGCGAGGACCGGAGTACCCCGCGCGCAGCCCAGTGGCAGAAGAGGGCTAGGCTGAGAGGGAAGCCAGGACTGTAGGAGAGGGAGGCAGTCCGTCCTCCTCACGAACCTGCAAGGATGCGGCAGGGGCCTGGGGGCATGGGGAGGTACTAACCCCCCGGAGCCCCCGATTGGGGCTTGCAGACCTGGCCCGTGGGCCGATTTTGTGCCTAGCGCAGCCGAGAAGCAGAGGTGCCAGGAAAACCAAGAGAGGGGCGCTGGGGGTGCCCATCCCCAGAGTCGGTCCCTCTGCGAACCGAGGAAGAAAAGAGGAGGGAGTCAGCGAGTGGTGAGAAGGGAAAACCTGTCACCAGACTGGCTCCGGAGCGTCCGGGAGACTGGGGCGCTCCGGTGAGCACCCAGGGGGTGAAGCCAGCCGAGCGGTGGGCGAGGGGCGTGCGGAGGGAGTGCGCGCTCGGGGAGGGGACGCCAGGAGGGCACGCCAGGAGGGCAGCGATGCTCCGGGCTGGTGCAGGCTTGCTGGGGGATGTCGGCTGATGCGAGCTGGAGAGCGCGTGTGGCGGCCGCGGCGCCAGTGTTTGTGTGTATGTGAGAAAGCAAGGGGCGAGCGCGAGTGCGAGTGAGGCAAAGATAGAGCGCATGTCTCATCCCTGCGAGCAGCCACTAGACGCTCCACCACCATCTTTTGCATGTGCAACATTTGCAGCCGGACAGAAAACCTCTCCCAGGGCTATGGAGACTGCGGGAAAAATCTGGCGGCTCGCGATGGATTGCTAAGGAGAACTAGTCATAATCTTAAACCACCGAAACCTCTTTCCTTTTTTTTCTTTCTTTTCTTTTCTTTTTTTTTTTTTTTTTTTTGGTTGATTTTAATTTTAGCGCCATCGTCTTCAATGCTTCTCTGAACAGCCTTTAGGAAGAGTGCGAGAGAAAGAGAGAGAGCGCGCGCCAGGGAGAGGAGAAAAGAAGATGAGGATTATTTGCAGACAGATTGTCTTGTTATTTTCTGGATTTTGGGGACTCGCCATGGGAGCCTTTCCGAGCAGCGTGCAAATAGGTAAGGTGTGCTCCGATGGGGTGTGCATGTGGCTGGTTGTAGCAGATATCCGAAAGTGAGTTAAATGAGTTGCTGATAAGCAATTCAGGGAAACCTTCAGCAGTTCCCTTCCCCTCTGTTTCCCTCCTCTTCCTTTCTCTCCTTTGCAAAAAGACTTCCTCTTTAGTGCAGGTTCCGTTGGAATACACCCAGGGCAGCCCACCCATGCGTTCTCAGCCCATAGCCCTATTTCCACCTTTACCTATAGTCGCTTAAGTAGGATTGAAATAAGTTGGGGGAAAGTCTTCGGGGAATTTGGTTGATTTTATATGATATTTATTTTCATCCTTTTCTCTAAAGCATAAAGTGATGTCGAGTTTGTTTAAAAAAGAAAAAAAAATCCACTTCTTCCCATTCTGGACGCCGCAGCTTTCTTGCTATTACAGAAAGACACTGTTTGAGGAAAAAGACATTTCCACCCGCACTCCCTGCCTTTTCTTGCTATCAGTTAGCAGATTCCAAAGTTAGATCCCTTTCCTGGAAGCTTCTCCCCTTTTATTTTGTTTTCTTCTTGAAGCTTTTGCCCTTATTTCTCTACCTCGACTCTGTTTCCAGGGACACCCTCCATCCTTGGCTTTTCTTGCTATTCTCCTCTACTGTCTTTTAATGGGACGCAGCTATTGAATTTCTTCCAGCTAAGCCCAGCCTCAACACTGCATCATTTCTCGTGGACTGTGCATAAAACGGAGTTAATTAGGCTGAGTCCACGAGCTGCAGGAAAATAAAGTTCATTTCTTCTTTCTGATTTCCCTCTTCCCTGTGTGGCACTATATCCCTTCATTTCCGTATTTTAATGTAAATCTCTTTTCCGCTCATCTGCATGCATCTTAGAGAGAGCTGCCCTGAGGTGGCTGATGTAGCAGTGTGCTGGGAATCAGGGGGAGGGCAAGGGAGAGAAAGGAACATTCACTAAATGGTCTCAGAGGTCATTGTGAGCAAGACACATTAGGACAAGAAAAAGCTGAGCTGCTCTAAAGACTAAATACTAAGCATGCACCTTAGGGACAAAGGGCAGTCTCCCTAGATGTGGCAGGTATAGCTCTTTAATTGTATGTGCTTGTGAATGGCAGTAGATTTGACTGTGCTTGGGGTGGGTATAATGTTTACAAGAGGAAACAGTGAATGTGCTTTTCCTGCTGTTTTTAATAGGTGGTCTCTTCATCCGAAACACAGATCAGGAATACACTGCTTTTCGATTAGCAATTTTTCTTCATAACACCAGCCCCAATGCATCGGAAGCTCCTTTTAATTTGGTACCTCATGTGGACAACATTGAGACAGCCAACAGTTTTGCTGTAACAAACGCCTGTAAGTAAAACATAAGCTATGAAAAATTAGAAGAGAACTGAAACCAAGCAATGGAGTCCTCTTCCTCTTTGTTATTTAATTTTTTTAGAAAGAATTTCAAGATTCCCACAGTTGCCTGGTTTCAGGACAAATCAGAGTTAAAAACAAGACTTCGTTTCAGGGATATTTAGTTGGTTTTTTTCTTTTCCTTAATTTATTTTTCTTTTCTTTCTTCTCCTCCCTCTCTTTGCTTCTTCCTGACTTTCTCTTTTATTCATTATCTGTCTAGATCATTCAAGTTAAATTCTCCTTTAACATTTTAGTGTTATTCCTATCATCCGAATGTCAATTTAGTGAAAATTGTACTCAAGCTAGTTTTTTATTCTTTTCCTTTGGTTTTTCTTATTTGCTTTTCACTTGAGTAAGCATAGGTCTTGCTTTTAAAGAAGAAACATGAAGACTATGGAAGGCTTGCTAATAGTGAGAAAAAGAGGGGAGTGGTGGTGTGGAGGATATATATTTGAGTCGGTTGGTTGACGCTGCAGATGATCTGGTGATGTCACTTGAGGCTGCCCTGCCCTTATATTCTGGGGTGTAAATGTCTCTTACTATCACATAATGCATATATCCTGTGGATATAACTCCATGAATCCTTACCTCGATGCCAAATCACATTAGGCTCCCATCCACCTGAATTCACCAACCAACCCAGCTTTATCTATTATTCCACACAATGAAACTAAACGGGTGACCTCACCTAATGCCGTAAGAAAGCAGTTGTACAATTCCTCCCACTCTCACCAGGACACTGTATAACTTAATGTAAAAAAAAAAATACAATCAACTGTGCATGTTAGTTTAAAACACATTGAAACATGATCAGTCAATAGCAGTTGTATTGCTTTTTCCTTCTGGAAGGAAGTGCATGTTTCAAATACCTCCTCACATTTATATGCTAATTTACCACTGTTTTAAATTCATAAATTCAGATAATGACTATAGATTATTTAAGAAGTAGGAATAGTTTCTACATACAATTTTGCATGTTTTCACAGTTAATAAAATGTTCAAGCTGAATTGTAAAGCCTTTTTGTCATATCAAGCTGGGAACATTTTTATTTAAAATTCTTTCAGTACAAGAAAGTGTGCTGAACAAAGAAACAAGTGAAATTGAAAACAGAGTTTTTAAATTTGTCTGGAGGACATCTGTTTCATCAACTTAAATTATTTAATTTGTATGTGTTGGCTGTTAATTCATATAGCAGATAACATGATAAAATTTTCTTAATTTTTGGTGTCTCTTTAACCGTTAATTCTTTTTGGAACTTAGTTTCATGAGGAGCTTGAAGCATATGTCACTTTTGCAAAGTGAATAATTATATTATTTTTCAGGAAGGCTATAGGTTCTATGAGTTACTACTTAATTTTAAAAAATCTCTTGACATATTTGGTGATAAAATCAATATTGCATTAAAGCAAAAGGGAGTTATTTTTATTCAGAAGTGCACATAAATTAGAACAAGGTTTGTGGGTAGTCCTTTTTGTAAAATTTCTCAGTTAATAGTTTTATGTTCCAAGTTTTAAAAGGGATGTCAGCATTCTAAGTAGTTCTAGGAAAGCATTCTTTTTAATACGTAAATATTATTTGTTTATTTAAATATTTTTCTCATGTCTCTCCTAAGATTCTGTCAATCTTACTACCTTTAAAAATAATCTATGATCCAAATACATGTGAAGGTACTTTATCAATAGTAATTATTTTAACATATTAATTATTATTATTAAATTTTGAAAGATTTCCTTACAAGTGGCAGATATATGTTTTATTTTGTTTCATTTTAAAAAAGTAAGATCTTAAATATTCTAAAGTTTGTATTGTGACTTCCAGTAATGTAAACTATATGAGGCTAATCCTCTTTTCCTCCTTTTTGTTTGTTAACCTCATTTGGGATAACTGTAACTAGTATTATTTTATTTATGTAATAAAAATATATGTGAAATAAAGTGTTACTGGTAAAGTACTTGTAAACATGATAAATATTAGCAAGTTGCATACAGAATTAAAAAGTAGAAAAAAATATGAAACGTAGAGTATGTTATTCCTTAACATATAAGGATTGAGAAAATTGACACGAGTAAACTTTAAGTCTGTTTATTTAGAATCCAAGAATAATACAGTATTAGTGATCTAATATTTGTTATAATCACATACAATTGATTTTGCGTATGTTTAAAAATTTTTTAAGAAAACAAATTGTAAATAAGGAGAGAACATTTTCTAGCAGAGAAAAGGAAAGTTATTTTGACAAATGAGCATGCCGAAAATCCTTAAGGCAAATCTAAGCAGAATTTGGGAAAAAATCAATAGTCAAGAGTGTGGGTCAGGTGATTGGTGTTTGTTGAATGGACTGACCGAGAGCATACAGACTCGTGATTTTCCAATCTAATTAAGGGTAAAACGTAAGCAGTAAATATAAGGCAACCTCATTTATCAAGCTCTATGCCTTTGAGTACAAAAGGGTAAAAATAGGTCTTGAAATTTAATATTCTAGATAATTAACATGAAACTTATTCCTCACCATGATACGGACTGGATTTTTAAATTTGTCATGTTAGATTAAATATAAAGACATAATATGTGGCTGGTTAAGTTTATTTTAGTCATGATTTTTCTACAGTGGCTCCTTGTAAAACTGGAGGATCTGATCTGTCTGTGAATAAGGGCCATTAAACAGTATATGTTTAATTATTTTGTGGAATGTATACTAAAAAAAAAAGAATAAAGCGTGTTAGTTATCTAGGGTACAGCTTATTTAATGCTGGTTCATCTGCCTCAAAACTAAATTAGTGCTCTAAGAATACTATGGTGACATAAACTATTCTGTGTATAGAGTTTACATGCTCATAAGTCTAAACCTGATTAACTTAAACTTATAATTTTTGGTATAAATCCCACATTCCTGAGGAAGGAACAATTTTGGCTTATAGTTTATTCCAACCGTTCTATTGTTAGAAAGTCACACTTTGATGAATATTAAACTAAAATTATATGAAATACAGATAATACAAAATTATGACCTATTACAATAACAAAAAAAGTGAGTGTAATAGCCCTTGTAGTCAAATTTCAAAATGTAATTACAAGTATACATTTTTTTGTGAGGTATCCAAAATATGAAGTATGACGGAATGGACATTTAAAAAATAAATTTAATATAGGCAACTTTCTTTAATTAAAATGTCGTATTGTTGTATCACAGGTAGATAACAGAATAGTTATCTTTGCAAACAAAAATGCTAGTTTAATTGGATATGTCCATCACAAAACATTTGAGATAACCCAAAAGCTGGCTGTTTTCTCATATTTTTTCAATAGTTAATGGATAGAGATATTTTGATTTGGAGGATGAGATATGTTCAGTTTGACCAAGAGTAATAACAAAAATACTAAATTAGTCCATCTCCAAATTTTGCAAAAGATAAATATATTTTAGTCATTTTGATTGTTAGTTTAATTCAGCTACATTAGAAATCCTGTAAAAGAATCAGCCCTTTAAAAAGGCAGTCCCTGTCCAATATAATCCATAAATATTCAGATTCTGAAATGAGTCATTTAAATCTCAGATGGCAATAAGAAGTACTAATAGAATGGATCAAGTACTCATGTATTATCACCTTGGTGAAATAATAATAGAATTTTATAGACTGTTTAAAACTTTTTAAACTTTGATAGAAAGGACTAATTGATTAATATTTTTCTTGTTTTAAAGTGATTTTTTTATCTTGTTCTCTTTTTCTAGCTAGAATCATTTTATTCAATTGTTTACAAGATAATGGATTGAAAAGCTGTAAAAATCACAAATAGAATCAATATTATGCCCTAGTAATGATGAAAAAGTTTCTTTTTTAAGTTAAATATTAATTCTGTGTGGCTGATTTATTTGTGGACTCTAAGTATCCAAAATGAGCAGTACTTTACAAAGTACTTGTAAAAGTATACGTAAAATAGAGTTGTTTAGTTAATTTAAATACATTGAAAATGTGACACTAAACCTAGTAGGCTCTGCAGGATTTTCCACTTATAAAGTAGGTACTTAATAAAAACTCACTGAATTTAAGTGTACTAAATAATATAATATTTTTTGTTTAATTCAACTATGTTTAAATATTTTTGCACGTTTTCTCTTCCAGGATCATGAAGCCCTAAAAAGGCATTCTAAGAGTTTACATTGGACTAATATAATAATCTTAAACATGCTAAAGATAAAATTCTGATGATTTGACTTGCAAAGTTGTTAGTAAAGAAATACTAGAATTAAATACTATTTGACTTTTGCCTATATTTAGGAAAATGAGTGATGTGACTCAACTGTGACTCTCATTAGCTTTTCTTATTTTGAATTGGTAGCAAGCTTCTAAGTTGATTTCAAATAATTCTTTAGTTTTATATTTTTTCTCTCTTACCTTAATTTTTCATCCTGAGATTGAGAAAGATATGAGTCATATTCTTATAGTTTTTCTCTTTCTTAAGTGATAGGATGATGCATAATTTGTATATATTTGATGTATTTTAGAGTTGTCGTAGGATTAAGCTTTCATAAAGCTGTCAAAAAAACTCCTAATTTTTTTCAATCTGGAAAGCGTTATTTCTCAAGGAGGAAATATTTTACATCCTGGCATTGGGAAATATATATATACATATGATTATATATATAAAATCTTATTAGAGCAATATTATTATTCTGGATTTTAAAATGAAGGATAAATAATAATACACCTTACACTTTATGACAACCATATATTTTTTAAAACTATATATGTGTGTGTATATATATTTATATATTTTTTCATATATATATATATGATTTTATTTAACCTCAAGCTAATCTTACAGTGAGACAGTCTAAAAAGAAAGTAATTATGTTCTAGATAAGACAGCTTCGGTACAAAGGAGTTACTTTACTTTCTTCCAAAGACTATCTAGTAATAGACTACAAAGCCAGAGCTTGAACTAATTCTTATACCTACTATCCTAGTGCTTTTACCGGAAGGCCATGAGGGTGTGAAAAAGAAAACATCTATATTGAGCCTGCCTGAATTAAGAAAGAAAAAGGAATTGCCATTTATCATTTCTCTAATTTAATTGCAAAATTTTGAAGAAAACAGGGCAAGACAGTTCTGGGCAACTTATTCATGAATCATATGACAGTGAATGATACAGCAAAGGCTGAAGTCATATTATGTAATGAAGCCATTCATTCATTCATTAGATAAGATAATGAATTATCCATTTACTCATCAAACATGTTCATCAAGAGCAACTCTATTCAAGACATTATGCTAGCAGCTGGCAACACAAAAACTTATAAGAGTAGTTGCTGACCTTAAGGAGCTGATAGCCCAGTGGGAAAGAGAGACAAGTCAGTGATTACGGTAATGATTACAGTACAATGTGGTAAAGTGCTACGACAGAGAAACATTGCTAGGAGAGAGATGGACACGGAAACGGGAAGGATAATTACATCAAACTTGGCATGGCATCCTAAGGATGATATTGCCTGATCTGGGTGTTAAGATCTAGTCGAGTCATTTGAAAAAGAACAAGGAAGGAGAGCATGCCTCGTCAAAGGAGTAGTGCACGAGGAGACACCAAGTTGTGGGACAGCCAAGTGTCTTTGAGCCATTGAACATGGATTAGTCTGGTAATAGTATTGAATGTGAGGAGGGGAGTTGTGCTAAGGGGTGAGACTTTGTAGATCTCAGAGGTTATGTAGCTATGGTCAGGACACTCTTCTGAATACAAAGAGGGACCCATAAATGATTGGAACACAATAATGACATTAGCAAACTTATGTTTTATAAAGAACAGGCTACGTTGCAAAAGGGAGAATGAATTGGAAGAGGACAAAATAGGTACAAAAGACCAGTTGACTGAGTCTTAAAGTAATACGATTTACAATGATGGCTGCTGAGTTAAAAGTGGAAGCATGGAGGAGAGAGAAAAGCACATAGATCCAACGCAGAATTTTTGATGGAACTTAGTGATTGGTTGGATGTCTGTGTGGGAGGGTGCAGGGGAAGTGTGGTAAAAATAAAAGATGTTTTTTCAGCCTTCTGGCTTGGGCAAATGTTTAGATAGTGAGTAAAGAAGCAACACACAGAAGGAGCAGATCTGAGTGGGGAGGGTGACTATACAATGGACTTACTGATTTTGAGGTGTTAAAAATACATCCAAAGGGGGCTGTGCAATAGAGATTTGGACATGTGTGTCTGGAGCTTTTGGGTTCAGTCTGAGCTGAAGACAGATGATCAGTGAGCCTTGGAGACTTGGAAGTGAATGAGATCACCCAGAGAGAGCAGAAGCAGTGCCAAGAGTGCTGAAAGTCAAACCCTAGGAAGAACCAATGTTTGAGGGGAAGAGAGAGGAAACAGGTAAAACAAAGAAAGCTGAGGAGAAGGGGTCACAGAATTCAGAGGAAAATGAGGCAAGAGTAATTTCATAGAAGCCAAAAGATAGGGAACCTGTCAGGTAAACAGTGTTCAACCTCATTGACAACTGCAGAGTTTAAAGAAAGAATTGCAAGGATAACTGTAATATCTTCAACATAGGTTTTTCCTTTTCTTTTCAGAATGTTCTTTTGTATATGACCAGAAAAAAAAAGCAACCCCATAGAGATTCTAATACTACATAGGTTTTTGGATATATTGGCCTAGAATGTTCTTCTTTCACTTAGAGATATGGAGAGATAATCTCCTCTGGAGTTTTGAGCCAGATGAGTTTGAATTGGCAGCCTGATAGTGGGCAAGTTACGTAACACTTCTGAGTCTCGATTTCCTAGTCTGTTAACACAGATTAATCACATATATCACACATAAATTTTATGAGTATTAGAAAATAATTTGGAAAATATTCCACATATAGTTAAAAATCAGTTATTATATCTGTATTTCATTTTCTGTGTCATATGGAAATTGTATGTCTGAGCCAATTTTAATATTTCAAGTTATTTATATTTTATATTTATATTTTTAAAAGGCATTTTAAATAGATTTTTTGATATTTCGTAGAAAATTTTTTGACTTCTCACTGAATTGTTAATTTGAAATCACGTACAGAAGTCTAAAGCCATACTTGTCAAAATTATTTTTAAGTCTTAAGAGAGGGTAAATTTATCTAAGATCTTTGGGCCATTCAGAGAGAGGATTGTTTCACTGATAGATTAAAGGAGGTCAATGAATTCTCCTAATTTTATGCAAAATTGTGTGTACTTGTGCACAGTGTGTGTGTGTTTACAGAGACACAATCAAACTTTTGAACAGCTTCTCAATGAGTTCCAGTCACAAAAAAGGCCCAGTACTTCAGCTCTAAAGGAGCCACACATAAATTAGATGAACAAACAGCTCTTCATTCCCTATCTTCATCATTTTAGAAGCAGAATAGATTTTAGCCTTGAAACCAACCAGGAATTTTTTTTAATGAAATCCATCTCTACTACCTTCTTCCTTAACATAGAAAATAATCAGTGTGTCTTAGCTGGAAAACCCCCTGGCTTGGTCCTCTGCCTCTCGCATTGTCATCCTATAATTTTTATTTATTCTCTTACTATCCAAAGTGTTACATATTCTACATCAGCTCTTTCTATTTTTATCACCATTTACTTTTCCCTACCATCACCACTCCTGGAACACTGTGTTCTTGAAGGTCATCAGTGACTTACAAATTAGTAAATCCAATTGTTATTTCTTATGCCTCGTTTTCTCAGAATAGTTTGCAGGATTTGACATTGCTGACAACTCCTGTTCTTTGAAACTCATTCCTCCTCTTGTAATAATAATAACTACTATAATGGAGTACTGTGTGCCAGATTTTGTGATCTCAATTTTTACAAAACTCAGAAGTAGGCATTATTATTATTTTATAGGTGAAGAACCTGAAGATTTGCATAGCTTAGAAAATTTGTCTAAGACCTCAAAGTATCCAGGGCATCTGAATTTAAAGTCAGTTTTCTTAGCCAATACAGGATTTGCCTGCCATTCATACCACAGCATCTTGATCAATACAGTATTGACAAAATACCCAACATTCAGTGTGACTGTCGCCGGTTAACTTTTAATTCTGATATCAAGATGTTTTTCTTAAAGTTACCTCTGTCACAACTTTTACTTACCCCAACAAATATGGACATATTGATTTTTCTATGTGGTTTGTAATGCAGCACAAAAATTTCAGAATCCAAAACTGTAACACTCCCATTACTTTATATTGCCAAATTCATGTCATAAACACAACCAAGTGTAAAAACGACTAAATGACTCTTTTAACTGTTATGTAAACAGTGTTGGATGCTTCATTAGTTGGCCAGCCTACATATTTTTATAGAAAAATTATTTGATTTCAGGATAACTGCAGATATTCAAAACTATTTTCCAGAATGCTTCATTTAAATATTTACTGAGCTATCAAGCATTTTCTTTCCATTTTTTTGGGGGGGTCATATTTTTGGATTTCAAATAAATAGGGTGATGACTGTCCTAAAGAACACCATGTTATCTCAAAATTGCTCATTTTTAGAGCATCATCAGGTGCCTCCGACTTAAGAAAACTGTTGATATTGTCAATAAAAAGTTTAATGTTATGTTAGAAATAAAAGATAAAAAATATTTGAGATGTATTCCTTCTTTCAATAAGCCACTGTTTTTCCAGAAATAGCAGAAATTATACTATAAGCTATAATCACTATTTGCTTATTTTTGTTGCTGATATGTTTATTCCAAAATGAGCAGACTTTAAATATATTATGCCCTGTGATTTTCTCATTTTTTATATTTTTATCTTAAAACTCACACATACTTGTAAAAATTTCAAATACTTCAGAAATCTTAAAAAGTTATAATATTCCTTAATTGCAACACTTGGAGCTAATCAGACTAAACAGTTTGCTAGGGATCTTTCCAGACTTTTTTTTTTCTGTATAGACCTAGAGAAACAGATATTACTCTAAACATAAGCTTCTAATATGTATCTAGAAATAAAAGTATTTAATAAGATAATATTTTATAGCTATATCTTATTAATGGTTTATTTCTGTTAATCATAAAAGGTATTCTTTTGGTATTTAAGAACTGCTTCATTTTCTTATACTGCTGCATAACATGCCATTGCATGAAGTTTCTATGATTAATGTATTCAATCTCCTCGGGATCAATATTTAGATTATTTCCAGGTCTTTGATATTACAAACTAAACAACAGTAAAACTTCCTGTACCTGAGTGACTATTCCTGCAAGATCAGTTCCTGGAGGTGAAACTGCTATATCAAATAATTAAGATTTATGCTTTTAATGAATATTATCATATATTTTCAAAATTTATTTAAATTTACAACAACCAGCATGTGAGAATAATTTTTTTCTATGACTTGCCAACAGTGACGATTATCAGTTTTTTGAATCTTTACTTGTCCTGAAGGGTGAGGATGATTTCTCATTGCTGCTTTAATTTACACATTTTTGGTTAATTGAGAGGCTTAAGACAATTTTATTTATCAGATTTGTGTACTTCTTTCTCTGTTCTTTTCCTTTACAAATGTTTTCTTTTTCGGTTGTGAGAGTGTTTTACATACTATAGAAATTAACCCTTTGTCATATACGTTGCAAATTATTTTTCCACTTTCCCTTTGGCTTCCAGATTCATTGATGATGTCTTTGGCCACACAAACATTTAAAATTTTTGTTTAGTCAAACTTGTGACTCATTTTCTTTATGGCTTCAGGGTGTTGTGTTAGCATAAAAAAGGCATTCCTAGCCTTACAACTATAAAAATATTATTCTACATTTTTTCTAGCATTTTTATAATTTTTAATTTTATATTTGTAACACTAACTCTTCTGTAATTTATTTTCTTACATTAGAAACTGATCTTTGTGAGGTTTTCTTGTGTTATTTATTTGCATAAGCTGCTCTTTTAAAAGTGCTTTGAACTGCTACATTTGTGCAAAACTGATGCTCTTTTTTGACTGAATTTGAGCTTGGACAGAAATTCTGCTGTTTATCTTCTGAAGTTCTCCTATTTGTCATTCTTCACTTATTTACCCCTTTCTGATAGTCTTGCTTCTTCTATTATTTCCTTTTTTTTTCTTTCTTCTGATTGTCACTCACCACCTGACCAAATCCCCATGCCTCTACCTCCAAAGTACATCACATTTTCACTTTCTCCATCTCTATTTCACCCTCCTTGTCCAAATCAATGGTTTTATTTTAATTTTTTTACTTATATAAATTTATGAGGTAGAAATGCAATTTTGTTACATGTATAGATTGTGTAGTGATGAAGTCAGGGCGTTTAGAGTATGCTTTACCTGAATAACGAGTATGCTTTACCTGAATAACGTGCATTGCACTCATTAAGTAATTTATCATCATCCACCCTCCTCTAACCCCCCATTATTCAGAGTCTACAATGTCTATTAGTCCAAACTCAGTTGTCCATGAGTACACATTGCTTAGCTCCCACTTATAAATAAGCACATGTAATATTTGATTTTCTGTGTCTGACTTGTTTCACTTAAAATAATGGCCTCTAGTTCCATCTGTGTTGCTGAAAACAACACAATTTCATTCTTTTTTATGGCCAAGTAGTATTCCATTGTATATATATATACCATATTTTCCTTATCCAGTCCTCCAGTGATGGACACTTAGATTGATTCAATGATGTTGCTGTTGTGAATAGCTCTGTGATAAACATACGAGTGCAGGTATCTTTATAATGATTTATTTTCCTGTGTATAGATACCCAGTAGTGGGATTGCTGGATCAAAGGGTAGTACTATTTTTGTTCTCAGACTAAAAGTTGTGCTAATTTGCATTCCCAATTGGCACTACTTTAATAATTTCATAATTAATTTCCTGCTTCTGCTTTTTACCTTTCTCCATCTACTTAACATATTTGAGCCGGGGGTACCCTTCTGAATTTATAAATCAGAGACTGTTTCTTTTGTACCTAGAACCCTCCAATGACTTTTCATTGTTTTAGAATAAAATTCCAACTCTTTACCATGGCCCTGCATGAACTGACTCTTGCCTGCTTCTTTGTCTTGTTCACCATTCTGGGGTCCACTCTGGTCTTCTTTCGTCTATGCCCTTGTACCTGCCATTCCCTTTTATTGGACTCCTCCAATAGAGTTATTTGCCTAACTAGAGTTTTCTGAACTTTTAAGACTCAGGTTAAATGTCACCTTCTCAGAAAACTTTGCTGGCTAACTTCTGTAGCCAAATTTATCCCACACCAAAACACCAATCACTCTATATCACATTGCCAACCTAATGATCATCTTTTTTTTTATCACAATCTGTAACTATTATTTCCAAATATTTGTTTACCTATTTATCATCCATATTCCCCACTAGAATAAAAACTTTCAGGGCTGTGTCTGACTTTTTAAACGTCCTGTCCTTATAACCTCTCACAATGGTTGATGCAAAATAGGAATCGGTAAATATCTTTGAATAAATGAATGAGAAATACATGGTGAGTTTTCTCTTCATTCATCTTTGGGGCATCCTTCAAATAGCTAACACTTTTCCTGTGTTATATTATCGAAAAATCAAGTAAAGAATATGAAGACAATGGGATAGTAGATCCAAAATAAATATTACATATTTTGTTTATCATAAACATTTTTTCTCATTTGTTTCCATTAAATTCAATTTAACATATGAGCTGAGTATAAAGAAAATATATCCTAGAAGAAAGAAGTTAGGACTGTTAATGCTAATTGACATACATTGTGCTGATCAGATTGCATTTTGATAAATTTAAATCTGGTAGAAGATAAATTCTAGGGGCATATAACATTTAGTGTCTGCTGACAAAAGAAATTCAAAATGCTGATACAAACCACTTTCAAAGTAGGAGAAAGCCCTTTTGGGAAGCCCAGGTGAACTAGCAAGCACACTCAGGAGAATCCCATCTGTTCAGACATTGGCTGCTTCCTCAGTACTTCTTGGAACTAGGAAGCTCTTGGAAAGAGAAGGTTAGAGTCAAATGTATAACGTTATTCCTTTCAGTTCTTGATCATCTACATTGCACCTTCTATGGTAAATCTCATGAGCAATTTGTTAGTTTCCATAACCCTTTATTCCCTCCTTATTTGAAATTAGGTTATCCTTGGTTAATTACTTAATCTTTAACTATGTATACAGTCTTACCTAGGCAAGTTTGAAAGGGAATTCATCACTTTTTGTTCCAAAAATTTAACATCAATACAAAGTGATCCCTTTTATCCTCCCCAAAAACATGCACGTCTCCTGCTTTCTTAATGGGAAGTCTGTTAAGTCAAAATGTTACTTTCTTTTCTCTGACAACTAGGAAGCTCATTTCCAAATTTACTATTTAGTAATAACATTACTCCTCATTTTAAACAATTTTTGTTGGTTTTACATCTTTGATTTTTCTAAAATCATATTATATATGTATATGTATAATATATGCATACAAGTATTACATATAGAATATATATACTTTTAGACTATGCACATTATTTTTGGAAAGTAGCACAGAGATACTGTGATTATAAATTTAAAAATGTCTGTGTGATATCCCATTCAACACAGATGTTGGTCAGATTTTGCTTAAATAATCAAATTTCCTTTTTGGTAGTCTCTGTATCTTGTATATGCCTTGGAAGATAGACAGAGAGAGAGGCAGACAGACAGACAGACATATATAGACAGATAGATAGATAACCTGTCAACACTGTTAGACTGTGACTTCCGTGACAACGAGGATGATACCGTATTAAAGACTCTATCATGAAGGCCTATTACAGTGTCTGGAACATTAATGTTCTGTACTCATATGTTTGCAGACTGTTTGTTGGAGGAAGTAGGGGAGAAAGAGAGAGAAACTGTTTCTTGATTGGATATCTATAACAACAAATTCTTAGCCAGAATTGAATAACACAAAACAAATCTGGTTAATTTTCTTATGACTCACACTCGTCACATTTTTTAAAAACAGGTATCACACATCCCTTTAGTGATTTCCCAAGCTAAGTAACATTTCTTTACATAACATAGTTTCTAAAACCTTTAACATCCAAATTTTGGCATTCTGGATGTCCCCTGGACTTATTGAAATTTTGTTAAAATATAATAACTTAAATTAACTCACACAATACACTCCTGTTACGATCAGTATAGAATTAAACTCCACATTCCTGACACTCATGATTATGGCCTGACCTGTTCTGTCTGGATGGGAATATTACTTCCAATTATTTAGGCATTGTACATATAAAGAGTTGCCCAAGATTATTTGGGTCTTAATTATTCAGTTACATCATTATATTGGTTCCTGTTAAGTCTATGCTCACACTCTGCTCTTTTTTCCACACAAATTGCTACAAATTAACCTCTCCATAGAACATTTTTAAAAATTCACAGTTAGAAATATTTCTTATGTTCACTCTTAAATTTTAACTTGTTTGGAAACATCTAGACCGTCCTCAATCTTAATTCAGCTAGCTATAAACTATTTTTAAATTCTGTGGGACTCTTTACTATATTATTATCCATATTGCTGATTAAAATGCAGAAAAGGTTGTGGTATAGGATAGATGTGGGATGATGCCAGGATATGAATCAATACATTTTAGGTCCGTGTGGGCAGTTACATGTGGATTCTTTTAAAAATAATTTATTTGATCAAATTTCTCCATATTGTCCATAACAGTTGCCATTTCACTACACTGGTACATTTTTTAAAGTAAAACAAACATAAGGGCCGTGAAATCTTGCAGAAATATTTCAGTGCAACTACATTGGATAAAGGAAAGCACACATACACACATACACACACACATACACCCTGCATTCAGATTGAAAAGAAAGGACAAAAGATATACAACAGATAATTCACATTGGAATAAATAAATAAGCCCAGTAAACAAACTATAAAGTATATTTAACCTTAATAGTCAGAGAAAATCAAATTGAGATACACAATTTTACATACTAAATTAGCTAATTTTGGTGGTAAAGATGAAGAGAATGTTAAGTCACTCAAGATATCTGGGACATTTAAAATTGATACAAAGCCTCTGAAAATCAATTTGCAACAATTTATCAAAAGCCATTGAAATTGTGAATCATTTGACCCCATGAATGTAGGAAAACCTCTAAACACGAACATTTCATTAAAGCATTACCTAGCAATATTTAGTTGGGGAATGGTTAAACTAATTAACATGCAGCCAAGCTGCTTAAGGAAGTCTGTTGATCATGAGAGTTCTCCATCTGACTTGTGCCAACAGTTCTAGATTCAGGAATTTTTTATGTAGACTCTTTATATGCTTTTATTTTTATTTTTATTATTTTGTTTTATTTTCTTACAGAAGGGCCAGGGTCATGGTAGAAGGATGTTCTAGTCAGATGCAAAAAAAGATGCCCTCAAAATGTAATACTGATTTATGGAGCTCATAGAGCTAGTTGAGTAATTTTTTAAAGCACGAGTTATTTAGAGGAGCATAGATATTCCACACCAGTCCTGGCTAATGTCCAGGTAAAGATAGGTGCATTGTTTGTCTTGTGCAGATATTTGGAAATTCTAGTAAATGAATGATACAGGAAAACACTGCTGTTCATTTTACCCCAATGTTTTGTATTTCCTTTTCTTCACCTCTCATAGGTGTTGGGGGGGAAATTCAGAAATTATGTGACAATCTGCTTGGTCTTTGAAAGATGCATGAGATTCTGCTCTACTCTAAAGAGAAAGAAAAATATTTCAGGTAGAGAGAACAGCATTACAGGAAAAAGTGTAAGGTGTATGGATGACATTGGAGAACGATAATGCATCTGGAGAATAGAGTAGGGGTAAGGGGGATGGCAGGTAGGTGGTGGAGTGGAGGGGCTGGGAGAGGGACTGGACAGCACTGCGAGGCAGGGAGGGGCCTTGTAAACTGCCCTGGAGGATAGGATAAGGATGTTATGCCATATTCTTCCACAGAAGACAGCAATAATTATTTTAAGCAGTCTATAACATAATTATATTTGTGTGTTAAAAAGACTTCTAATAGCACGGTTCATCATTCATGTATATAGCAAAATGTGGTTCCTTTCCCATATCAAATACACTAAGAAGCCGTTTGCTAGACAAGGAATGTTATTTTGTTACTTCAGTTGCTGTTTGTAAGACCCCTTGTGGTATGTAATTCTGCTCACTGTTTTTCAGCAAGAACTGTTAGTTCTAGCAACAAATACTTAGCTTATCATTGCAACCATGTATCTTCCGAACTGCAAACCAAGTCGGTTATAATAAACAGGTTGGAAAAGAGCTGGCATTTGGTGGGAGGAAAGTAAACAAAACTTAAGCACCTTCTATAATATGCATAGAGGCAATAAAATCTCCCTACAGATTAATATAGATGCCGATAGAACACTATATAGTCTATTACTGATTAAATATCAAGCATCGCCACCTTTTTAAAGTTATTCTTGATAGAGGTTAATTATTTAATTTAGTTGGCACAAACAAGAATCTGTACTACAACCGTGACTTGCCACTCAATCACATATTACAGAGTAATAAAAACTTGTTAAAAAATGAGTTGAACAATTGCAAGATTAAAATAATAATTAGTACAATTACCATCATATATATGTGTTTATGTGTACACACACACACACACACACACACACACAGAGCCTGCCAAAGGGAAAAATACAGTGAGATAGTAACATAAATAGTTTGCAAGATATGGTTATTCCTTCTCCTCAAAATAATGATTTATGAACTTTCATGTGCCTACCTTTGCCCACCATTATTTGCAAATTTATTTCTTAAAAATGAAAATACAGCAAACACATATAGAGTTCAGAATAACTTTATAAATCACTATATTTGTTATGCATCATATATCAGACCTTTCATGTACATATATAATATATACATGCTGATATGGTTTGGCTGTGTCCCCACCCACATCTCATCTTGAATTGTATTTCCTATAATCCCCATGTCTCGTTGGAGAGACCCGGACGTTGGAGTTGAATCATGGGAGTATGATAGTAAGTGAGTTCTCCTGAGATCTGATGGTTTTATAAGGGGATTTCTCTCTTTGCTCGGCACTTCTCTTTCCTGTCTTCATGTGAAGAAGAACGTGTTTGCTTCCTCTTCCACCATGATTGTAAGTTTCCTGTGTCTCCCCAGCCATGTGAAACTGTAGTCAATTAAACCTCTTTCCTTTGTAAATTACTCAGTCTTGGGCAGTTCTTTATAGCAGTGTGAGAACAGAATAATGCACATGCCTTTAGCATTTTATTCTTTATTTCACAAAATTTGCTAATGATTGTATGTTATAAAAACAAAGTCACTGTGAAAATAATCCTCATTTAACGGAATTGATAAAATCACAGATTAGAAAACAAGTTTCAATATTTTTATTGAGAGGACATTGTTGCTAAAATAGCATTTTATTTTCAAAAAAGCAATGTCTTAACCTCTTTATATTTAGAAAACGCCATCATCTCATCCCAAAATCTCTTCAAGCTGATAAGGAACTTCAGCAAAGCCTCAGGATACAAAATCAATGTGCAAAAATTATATCGTATCATATTTTAAAGGGCCAGTCTGGGCAAGATGGTGAAACCTCTTTTCCACCAAAAAAAAAAAAAAAAAAAAAAAATTAGCGTGGCTGCCACTGCTATATAGTCCCAGCTACTCAGGAGGCTGAGGCAGCAGGATCCCTTGAGACCAGGAGTTGAAGGCTGCAGTGAGCTATGATTGTACTCCAGGCTGGGTGACAAAGTAAGACACTGTCTCTAAGAAAATAAACTAAAAATAAATAAATAAATAAATAAATAGAGACATTTTCCATTTCCATTTAGTGATAGTAATACTCTAGCTTTTCAAAATTATTAGACTGCAGGCAATGGGCTATTAGGCAGAATAGCTAAATGATAAATATTATATGGCTACTAAACTCATGATTTAGAGATTTTTAACATATGGGAAATATGTAAGATAATGGTGAGGGAAAAAGATAGGTTCTCTTTTGATTGCAATTTCAAAAGAACAATAATATATAAAAGAGACTGAAAAAGACTATACTCAAATGTTGATAGTGATTATTTTTCTTTTGTGTTATAATGCAGAATTTCCATTTTTAATGTACACAGTTCTAAATTTTTACATGTTTACAAAAAGCATATATTAACACTTTTCTTGATTCATAATATCTAAATAAAAGAAAATGTGGTGATTTTGTTACAAAATGTTGAATTTGTCTTGCTGTGTCCAAAGGAACAGATAAGCTAAGGGAATCTTTTGGCATTTTAGTCTTTATCAGCGTTTGTTGTCTAAATATCTTGCCCACTTGGTAATTGCCATGTTTGATCTCTTTGGTTACATACTTCCATTAATTTAAAATGAAAATAAGCTTTAATGAACTAAAATTATCATCATTACATTTGCTTACTATAGCTCATTAAAAAAGCCAAGAAAATTTGTGATTACAAGCATTTGTCATCGTCAATTGAAACCTATAACTTAGCAACCATATCTTATTTTCAATTCTGTATAAAAGACAGTAGCTGCATGAGTGAGCTGGTGGCTCTTGGCCATCTGGTCACTTTCTTTAGGTAGTTTTTTCTGACCACCCCAGATTGATTTAGGCTCCACTTTGCTATGATCTCAAGGCACCTTGGACTTACCCTACTACGTGATATTATTATTTATTTGCACTCCCCACATTGAATGACTGGAATGCTATTGTATTTGTGAGTAAATTCCTAGTGCTTGACTCATGGCTCAATGCCTGGCTTATAATAGCATTAAATTAACACCCACTAGGCCAGGCGCAGTGGCTCATGCCTGTAATCCCAGCACTTTGGGAGGCCAAGGTGGGTGGATCATGAGGCCAGGAGTTCAAGACCAGCCTGACTGACATAGTGAGACCCCGTCTCTACTACAAATACAAAAATTAGCCAGGCGTGGTGGCACGTGCCTGTAATCCCAGCTACTCTAGAGGCTGAGACAGGAGAATCGCTTGAACCTGGGAGGCTGAGGTTGCAGTGAGCTGAGATCACGCCACTGCATCCCAGCCTGAGAGACAAGCAAGACTCCTTCTAGGAAAAAAAAAAAAAAAAAATACCCACTGAATATGTGGATATGAAAATGAAGGGATTTAAGGATTGATGGTTATATATTAGTGTTTTAATTCAATTTTTGAGTACCCAAGTAAGGCATTAATGAAAAAAATGATTAATAATTTTTTTAAAAAAATTTTAAAAATTAATTAAAAATGGAAAACAGTTTTTATGGACTTCTCCATCTGAGTAGGTGACTGGTGAAGGATCATAAAGATCATTACTCATTCAAACACACTGCCTTCAAGATTTAGAATCTAAGAGTCCTATAATGAGAGTCTTCAAGTGAAAGGGACAGTCATACAAGCTGTCCTCAATCCTCCATCTGAGTTCTTATGTCTCATGCGGATAATTTCATTTGAATTATGCTAGGATGCCTGTCCATGAACAGGGACATCACAGCTCTTTATTTAAAATTCTCGTCTAAACCCCAAAGATTCTTTCTCACTTCTACTCCCCACCTTGTTTATTACAAAGTATCTAGACTTACTAAAATCCTCTCACTTTTACCCAAAGACAATTTTTTCTGTGTCTGAAGTAATATTTCACTCTAAGGACATAGGTCTCTTTGCTCCTAAGTAGCTCACAGTCTAGTGAAGACCACCGAAAATCTCAGTGCAATGTGAAAAAAGCTGTGATTATATTGGGAAGGAGGCAGCCAGCCCCGCTGGGGCTAGTGCATGTATCTATAATGTACTTTAAAAGATGTTCTCTCTTTTCATGAGCCAGAGGATAGCTTAAGATAACAGAAGAAAGAAAAAGACTGTCCATTACCCAGACTAATTTGATTAATGAAGTAAAATTGGACCGATATACTTAGATGTCAGAATTTACATGGAGCGAAATGAGCAATTAAATGAAACAAAATCCGTTGGCAGCCCCAGATTAGACTCAACAACTGTGAATCTGAACCACTCATATTGTCTCATAGATAACAAACTATTTATCACTTCTATATTCTATATTCCTTATGCATCTGTGTGTGTTTGCTACCAAGTTGTTTGCCCCTGTTAATATGCAGCTTCTTTAGTGTTCAGTTGTAACTTTAATTAACTGAGTGTTCACTTGGCAACTGTCTTGCTTTCTTTGCTGTGCCACACGCTTTATTGAAAAAAAAATCAGACTTGATATTGGGCCTTACAAAGCTTACTATATGCTGGAAAGACAGAAGCAACTTGTTATGAATAAGGTGATAAGTATGTGTTAAATCAGAAGGTGTTGTGCATTGTATCATAATTGCCAAAGAAATACTATTAGGAGGGGCCAGATTTTATAAAAATAAGACTTAATAAAGTGGAGTTTAATCTTGAATGAATGAGGAGGTCAAGGAGGGGTATAAAAGAGTGTTGAAGAGAGCAAATAAAAAACCCTAAGCTACAAAAAGGGATGAGGTGGCACAGGAAAGCATCTCATTGGATGTGAATGAATAGTGTTGGAGGGAGGGAAAACAGGAGGGGAAAAGCCTAATTATAAATTCAGGACTTTAGAAGCAAATAAAATAAAAGTTTGAATTTGATAACAGGGATGGTTTGGACAGGGGATTGATAATTCAAGGACCGTAATTCTGTCATGGGTATGCAGTATCAATTTAGAGAATAAAGAGGATAGACACAAGAAAGTGAAATGGACTGAATTAAAGTCTTACTCCTCTCTCATCTCTTATAATTTCTTATTGTTTTGGGTTCTCTTCAGTCTAAAGTTTTAGCTGACACCCCATCTCATCTCCACATAAGAACCTCTACTCCAAATATGTCTGTTTACACTTCCACTTTCCCAGTTTCAAAGACCATAGCACTGCTTTAATGTCTGTCCCCATTTTTTTCATTTGTAGAAACACTTCCATTCTTCCAAAACTGGTTCTCTGGTGTAGAAGAGCATAGTCTCTGCGGCAAGGCCTGGATTCAGCACCCAGCTTTGCTGTTCATTAGCTATGTGAATTGTTGACAAATTAATCATCCTCTTTGAGTTTCAGAGTCTAAGTTATAAATTAACGGGAATGACAACTTGCCTTGATTTCACTAGACATATCTAAAGCAATGTGCATTAAAATACATCATATACAGTGCTTAGGGGCCAAGCATTGTGGGTGACTATAATCCTAGTGCTTTGGGAAGCTGAGGCAGGCAGAACACTTGAGGCCAAGAGTTCAAGACGAGTCTGGGCAACACAGCGGGACCCCGTTTCTCCAAAATAATAAATAATTAAAAAGAAAGAAAAAATTTTGTAGAAAGTGTTAAAAGTGTTTAGGCATGGACCTCTAAGCATTAATATAACCACAGTAAACACAGAAATAATAATTTGTATCATTCCCTGAGCCGAGCCTCATGTATACAAAATAAAATGCACATTTCAATGGCTGATGGAGGTGAGAGAAAAGGGGTCTTGAGAATTGTAACTTGGGAAGATGGTGCTGTTCACCAGGAAATACATATGAAATAAAAGGTCCTAAAGCAATATTATGAGTTTGTTTTGGAGCTGACTGAGTTAGCTGTCAAGTGTATCATAGTGCGTTATGTTTTATTTTCTGTTACAAGAAAGGTAACTTCTATAGGTGCTCACTAACGACTCAATGAATTAGTGCCATTTGAAAAGATGAATTTATTATGCCATTATATGGATTTCTGTTTGAAAATGAACTTAAATTCAAAAGATTCATTTTTTAATGTGTTTCACAGCTGACAATGTTGGCATTTCTTAGAAGATTTATACATATTTCTACATATTTATTTTTTGTCAACTTCAAAGAAACTGATTTTGAAATGCCAATTTACAATCTGTTCAGTAGACTATGAGCTTCTTGAGGGCAGAGTCTATATCTATTTTTCCTTTATATCCCCTGAATATAGTTCATAGCACAGTATATTTGTTGTAAACCCTTAGTAAAAATTGTACTAAACCCTTAGTAAATATTTCTGAATGCAAATGTGCATTATTATTCAAGCTGTGAATCTGCAGATCAAGTGTAATTGCACTGGAGTTTAGAGACTATTAAAGAAAAACAAACTTATCTTCCATGACCATGCTTTTTTATCAAAGAGTCTCTAGATGTAACTCATTAGAATAACTGAAGGCAAGTTTAGGAATCTCTAGAACCACAGAAATACAAATTCTACATTCTTAAGACCTGTATTTCAGACTTAGTTAAATAACAATATCAGAATCACAGACCTGGAAGAGACTCTCTGAAATCACATAAATGACAACCAGTTTACTATTTACAAAACTTTTCCATTAGCCTATCCTAATGGAGCCTCAAAACGATGCTGAGAAAGAACTAGAAATGACCTGGAAACTGAGACTTTTAGAACTAACCTGGTGCTTAGTCCACTTATGTTAAAAACAGTTTCTTCCACTTCCCAGATACCAAGACATTAGGCGGGTTACTCAATCTTCCTAAGTCTCAGTTTCCTGATCTGCAAAACAGAGACAATAGTAGTAACCAAAAGGGCTGCTATAAGCTTTTGAAAAATTTGCTTGTGGCCAGGCATGGTGGCTCATGCCTGTAATCCCACCACTTTGGGAGGCCGAGGTGGGCGGATCACGAGGTCAGGAGTTCAGGACAAGCCTGGGCAACATGGTGAAACCCCGACTCTACTAAAAATACAAAAATTAGCAGCATGTGGTGGCACGCACTTGTAGTCCCAGCTACTGGGGAGGCTGAGGCAGGATAATCACTTGAACCTGGGAGGTGGAGGTTGTAGTGAGCCAGGACTGCGCTATTGCCTTTGCACTCCAGCCTGGGTGACAGAGAGAGTCTCCGTCTCCAAAAAAAAAAAAAAGAAGAAGAAGAAAGAAGGAAAGAAGGAAGGAAGGAGAAAGGAAGGAAGGAGAAAGAAAGAAAGAAAGGGAAAGAAAGAAAGAAAAAAGAAAAGAAAGAAAAGAAAGAAAGAAAAAGAAAAACTTGCTTCTAAAGTGCTTAACATAGTATCTGCTGCATGTACCAAGCTATTCCTATGAATACTTTACTACTTGCCAAAGGACCCTCAACCAGAAATCAGACTGTAACCCAAGTCTCTGTTTACAAATTATATGATTTTTACCTATTTAACTAAAGCCATGCTTAAGAGTTGGCCATTTTTAAAACTTCAGATTCTAACAGTCCCCAAATTTCCTAAGTTGCCTGTATTTATTTTCTGGGTTTGCTGCATGATTTTGAAAATAAAACATTGTCAGTTATATTCTAGGTTTAGGTGAATGTCAGAAAAGCTTTAGAAAATCCATTCTAAAAAGTACACATTCTGTAGAGCTTGCACCAATATTTTATGAAATGATTTTAGGGTGTGTAATTTGGGAGTGGTGTTTGAGGATTATGGATACCTTTGTCTATGTAACTATGATGATAACACTTCACACATGTATAGTACTTCACAGTGTTTCCAAAACGAGGCACTAATAAATTCGGTGATACACAGTGTTTCTGGTAAGTGTATTGACAGTTAAAACTACAACTTTTCTTTCCTAAATATTTGCAATAAAATATAGTAGTCTTATATTTAAATATTCTCCTCTAAGATAATAATATTAGAGACTTTAAATTATCTTTAATTTTCCTTGGAATACAAAATGGTACTGGGGAAATTAACCTCTCTATAGGAAATTAACTGCCTAAGAGTAAAATAAAATGTCAGTATTTGAATTACAAGCATACTAGGAAACTTTAGCTTAAATATATAATTTGTGACTTGGAAGAAAAAAGTCAGAATTAGAAGAAGAAAGACAGTGTAAAGATCTGTCTTAGTGCTGATAAATGGTAGCTCCATAGTAACTGCCAAGCATAAGAATATATATTATATTTTTCATTGGTTTTACTTGAGGAGAAGTGGCCAAATAAAATTGAAATAGGAATGTAGAAATTACATTTTTGACAAAGGGAAATACTCCGAAGGACATTTTTAAATTTCTGTGGGACTCACAGGGGTGAGTCTTGTCCTGGATTCATGCCATTTCACAGATCGTTAGAGGCATGAGAAGAGGCTGCTCCTGCCCGCCTGCCCGGGCTGTGGCCTCAGTCCATGCGGAGCTTCCACCTCTGAGCATCCCAACCAAACGGTCCCTTTCAGTGACCCTCATCATCACTGCACTGGAAATTGTGTTGGTAATTAAGGACAGACTTTGGCCTTGAATATGGAGCAATATGAACACATTTTCACTTAGAATTTAAATATCACAGTAAATCCTAACCTCATATATTTTAACTGTTTTCTATAAATCTTATTCTGAAATAAAAATAAGGTACTCAATGTCATTTAGAAATAGGAACTTATAGAAGATAATCTCTGTAGCACTGATATGGAATGCTGCCAGAAAACCTAGAGAGCTGAATATTTCATATGAACTCAGAGGCAGCATTGCCTCCCAATTCTGTTTCCATGCATGTGTGCTGCAAGAACTCAAAACACTTGCTTTTAGTTATCTAGTGTATTTATAATCTATGAGCATGAAACGGATTTGGAATACAAAATAAGGAGCTTCCAATACAAAAAGAGTAAAAGACAAGTACCTTCTTGCTTTTCATCAGTTCAGTTCTTATTAGATGATTTTTCAAATTGGATGTCTAATAGTATAACATTTTCACGTTTATTAAAGACAGGTATTGTTCATGAAATGTACATTTTAAGGCAATGGGGAATCAAAATTGCCAAAGTGGGAATAGTATAATATTCTATACTTCTCTCATAATTTCCCATCACTTTCATTTTTGTCCCTCAAGAATATCTTGCCATTTTACATTCTGTTCAAGGTCAGACTCTTTTAAAGTTCAGAGTGACTTTTTATTCAAAGTCTCATTTACTTTCCTCACCCTACCTGACACACATACCAAGTCAAAACATTGCATGTTTTTATCATTTTCTTTTCTCCATAGACATAATCACCCAAGTGATCTCTACAATTCCAGGCCTAAAACAGAAAGGATTTCCACCACCTCTCCCCTTTTTCCCTTGTGTTCCCAGGTTTTGGAAGTCCATTTTCTAAAGTCTAGCCTCATTTAATGCAGCCATATGGTGATACTTCCTCACTGGTGTGACAAGGTCATTGTTAACATATGCTTTGGAAAAAAAGGATGCTTATTTAATCCATGAGCTCTTTGTAAAGGGAAATCATAAAACGATGGCATGGAGTGACAGTATCCCTCAACAGTGAACCAATTCAAATAAACCACAGAGGCAAAAATGCACAGGTCTAACTGCACTTGGCTAGAACTGAATCAGTGCAGTGTATGTAGCTACCATCAAACCATCCCATTCCCCTCAGTCTGA
This sequence comes from Pan paniscus, assembly GCF_029289425.2. NCBI lineage: Eukaryota > Metazoa > Chordata > Mammalia > Primates > Hominidae > Pan > Pan paniscus. Next base: position 106,382,166 of record NC_073258.2, read on the forward strand.
TGTGTTTGAATTTTACCACATAGTCATTCAATCTGCTGCCTTTTCAGTTGGTTTTAACAGAACAATTACCTCAGCATGTTGCAATACAAAATGATTTTAGTGATATTGTTAATCTAAAATCTCAAGTAGGGGACAGAGAAGAATTTAGAACGTTTATAAGATTAAAACTCTACCAAATGCTGTTTAACTTAGATATTTTGTGCTCTCCATTATTGTGGAAAAAATAACCATTTAAAAATAGTTTTATGAAGCTAGATAATTTTAATGATATGAGGTATGATTAGAAGCTTTGTTATCCTTAACACTGGAAGTGGAAATACATAATTATGTTAATACATTTCATGATATTAACAATAGAATTCTACACCTGTCACCTTTAAACAATCCTTTTGCTTACAATAACATTATATAAAATTTTATTATAATATAATTGCTATTTAAAAAGTAATGCTTTTAAGTTGGATTGAATTTCTCTGAGGACTAGTATCACTGGATTTAGTGCACATTGTGTAAGATGAATTATCTCAGGAAATAGGTTTGCATTTGTTAGCACAATTTTTTGTAAATATTCACTGAGTGTCTACCGTATGCATCATACCATACTGGGCACTGCAGAGAATTCAAAGAAAAGTCAAATAAATACTCTGCCCTCATGAAGTTTGGAGTGTAGTAGGAGAAATAAAACATGTAAATAGATAGTTAACATGTAGACTAGAGAGTGGTAAATACCTGCCTGTTTTAGGACATGTTTTAGGAGAGTGTCTCCTGCATGTTTCAAGGACAGAGAAATTTCCAAGCCAGGAGAATATGGCAGTGCATCTTTGAAACCTAAGCAGATTTTTAATAACTCATATTCGAGGGCTATTATAGCATATTTTTACTTTAACAAGTAGGTAAAAGAAAATGCAATTTGAACATAAAGATTCTTAAAAGCTAAGCCCAGGCGCAAATGACCATGAAGGAGGATGGCTTATCACCGATGAAAAACTGGTTGCAAGTTAACATAGATAATCTGAGTCTAAATTCTTTTTTAATTTCATTCATTTATTTTTAAATTGACAAATAATTGTGTATTTTTAATCGTGTACAACATGATGTCTTCTATATTCTTATAATGGTATATTTTGCTACTAATACGTTTTGTGCATTTGAACTAATGTCACAGTGTTAGCTGATAGATGACACAGGTTGCTTTTTCTGATAGAACTATAGTAGTTCTTAATGCTGGGATCTGCAAGAATGTGATTATGAAAAACTTCCCCCAAAGAAATCCCGAAGTTGTCAGCTGGAACACTAATGGAAGCCATGCATGGTGATTGATGCTAAACCAAAGTAGCAGGCAGGTCATGCTGATAGGAACAGTGAAAGATGGAGTGAAAGAGATGGATCAGAAATATTGTGTTCAACTACAGGCTAACAAGGCCTGGAGCATCCACAAACAAGGCCCAAAAGCAGAGTGTAGTTGCAGCTACCCTGAACCTGCTGACAACTGGATTCTCTAGATCATATTGTTTTATTCCATAAGTAATACGTACATCACTTTTAAATAAATATGATCAGGGCAAAGTAGTGATGTTTTCAAATACAGATTTTTTTCATCTGGAATCTGCGCCTTAAGAGGTGTGTGTGTGTGTGTGTGTGTGTGTGTTTTCTCCATACTAGTTTCTCCCATAGCAGTGCATATTTGCACTCCTTTTTAAATAACATATATGACAATTTAGCATTTTTAATTAAAAATCACTATTCTCCATTTACTCTATTTCAATGTCTCTTAATTGATCCTAGTTTTTTACAATTTTGCCTTTATAATACCTCAAATTTACCATCATTCTTTCACTTTATCTGTACTCTTAGGGAATTGCTTTATTTCTTTTTCTGTCTTTCCTTGAATGATCAGAGCTCACTGTCTCTTCCTTCCTCTAGCTTTCCCAAGATAACATTTATTCTTTGTTTTCCTTCCTTATCATCCTTTACTTTTTTATTAGTGAAGTTGCTGACAAATCCTTTTCTATTACCTAAGCTATTTTCAAATCAGTGTAGTACACGTAGGAGACAATCAGCAAACATTTCCTTAAATACTCAATATTTCAGTAGCGTGTCTTCATTTTCTCTTAAAACGATGAACCAACCAAGAAAGCAAATAAACATAAAGCCAAAAATGCATCTTATTTCCCTTTTACTTGGAATGGGAATACTTACTTAATCACATTAACTCCATGGGGAGGAGAGAATATTCATGCTATGTCAGATCTAATTTAGTGTTCCTTCTCTTTCCAACTCTGAATTGAGCATTTCTGCATTCATTAAGTTCACTGATTTACTTTTGGGATAAAAGTAGAAAGATAAAGTTGGTGAAGGAATAAGTACAAATGCGAAATATATTTTAAAATTCTTTTTAAACAGAGGGAATTAATTTCATGACTATAAGTTAGTTTTATGACAATATTTGAATAATAGCTGTAAAAGGGATCTGAGGTCTCTTGCCATATGAAGATCTCAGCATCACAGTCATATTTCCTATTCATGACTAGAGTCAATTATTTCTTGTATGTCACAGTATTTTTGAAAATAGAAATAATATTAAACGAAAAAAATGAGATTTTATCTCATATTTTTCTTGTATTCTCAGAATTTCTTAGCAACACATTTACACTTTGTGTTTATTTGGATGTATATTTTTAATTACAAAATTAACGTACTTGGGGGTAGGCAATTTGAAAAATGCGGTTATAACAAACAAAACAATTAAAATAATAATTCTACTATCAAATAATAAAAATGCACATACTAATTTTACTGTTGTATAGACACTTAATTATAATATATATTGTTCTATTCCAGATTAACATTTTATTCTAGGCCTTTTCCCATTGGATATTATTCAAAAATACTCTTTTAATTACCAAGTAATTATTTTATGAATGTTAGTAATTCATGTTTTAAATGTTTTTATTTTTTCCAGTGTTTGACAATTTTAAGTAACAATTTGACCACATTTCTACTTATTTCTATTTAATATATTTCTATTTTAAAGGTTCTTGACATTTACTGTGAAATTGCTTTCCAAATGGACATATGTGTCCACAGGCAGTGTATGATGACATCCTTTTCATCACATTGAATAGTTATGCATTTTAGAATTAGATAACTAGTCATAGCTAATTATTTTCATTTTGTTTTGCTCTCTTTTTAATATGTTTCTCAATATGCCATTTCCTTTGCTTATTCTTTGGTTTTCTATTCCTTTAACGTGTAAAAATAAATTACATTAATTTGATGTTCTGAAGCCTCAAACAGAATATGTTTTATAACATTATTCTTAGCCTAATTATTATTTTTTATGATAAATATGTTTACAATCATGGAACATTGCCCTATAGCTATTAATGAGCACTTATAATGTTTATGAGAATGTTTATCCAATATTTGTCATAATTTTGAAGAAAGTAAAAGTAAAATAAAATAGAGCTTTCATTTATTTTTTAGATCTAGAATTTATATTAGCATTTAGTGAGTAACTAGTAAGAATAATTATTACCCTCATATGTTAAATAAAATTCTGAAATTATCAACTATATTAATTTTAATCGGAGCACTACAGACATTAGACCTAAGGGCAGGTCTTAAGTTAAACTTAAATTCTTCTATTGCATTCAATTTTTGCCGTCACTCACCATAGCCACTATCTTCTCAGCCCACTCTTGTCACTCATGCTCCTTATAGCAGTTACTGTAGCAGAAACTTGGGAATAATTTTTCTGCTTAATGACTTAGCTAAGACTAGAATATAGAGTGTATAAATGGAAACAGACCTGGCAAGTAAGACATCTCTGATTTGGAGGATATATTTTTTAGTCTACAAAGAATCCTTGAATACATCAAGATAGAGCATATCTTACAAACATATGGGCAACCATATGACATCATCCTGTGTCACTACTAGTTTTGGTCATGTGAATCCAAAGGGCCCTTTGGTGATGTTACTCACCAATACACTTCCCACTAATATAAAATTAGATACCTTCCCATCCTTAACCACCTTTAGTAGAAAGAATGCCCTTCAGTCCACACTGTGTTACTAGGCCCAAAGCAGTGTTACTAGTAGTCTATTTCTTACAGCATACAAAACTGCTCTGCATCAGTTTGCCAGGGCTGTCATAACAAAGTACTACAGACTGTGGCTTAAACAACAGAAATAACGAAGTACCACAGACTGTGGCTTAAACAACAGAAATAACAAAGTACCAGACTGTGGCTTAAACAACAGAAATTTATTTTCCACAATTCTGGAGGCCAAAAGTCTGAGATCAAGGAGGCAGAAGAGGTGGTTTCTTCTGAGGCCTTTCTCCTTGGCTTGTAGATGCCATTATCTCCCTGTGTCTTAATATGGTCTTCCCTCTCTGCATGTCTGTGTCCTAATTCCTCTTTTTATAAGAACACCAGTCATATTGCATTAGGGCCCACCCTAATGACCTCATTTTAACTCGATTCTTAAAAGACCCTGTCCCCCAAATACAGTCACATTCTGAGGTACTGGGAGGTTGTAACTTCAATGCAGAAGCTTTAGAGGCACACAATTTATCCCACAACATGTCACTTGCAAGACTTGCTGTGCTGTTGCATATTTAGAAAAGGAAAGGTGGTCAGTAGGCAAGCTGAGAACACATGTTAAACTGCATCATTCATGGATCTTGATTGAAATCGCTTATTTATGAAACAAGCTTGCATGTACACTTTGAGTCTGTTAAATATTATGGTGAAATTCCATTTATGCAGTGGGTCACACCCAAGACTTCCTGAAAGGTTAGAGGTGACCCTTGCTCCTAAGTTGGGGCCTAAGTCTTGGCAGTCATAAAAAAGTATTTCTTAATTAGGCTATACAATCAACATTCTCAATTTTAATGAAAAAAAAAAAAAAAAAAAAGGCTGTCGCCAGCACCTCTTCTCACACACTCATCTACCCACCAAAGTTCCAGAAAACACCAGATGTATCTAATTGGTCTAGACCACATGTCCTAGATCCTGAAGTTGGGACTTCTGTTGGACTCATATTAATACCAAATAAGTTTGCTTGATATTGTTGAATCAAGTACACATAGCTTAAAATCTTGTCTATGTTTAATTCTATTGCAAAGCCTTGTCCCCCACATACTATAGCTATTCAGGTAAATTTATTTTTGTGAAAGTATAGCATTATGTCAGTCCATTCTGACACTGCTAATAAAGACATACCAGAGACTGAGTAATTTATAAAGGAATGGTTTAATTGACTCACAGTTCAACATGGCTGGGGAGGCCTCAGGAAACTTACAGTCATGGCGAAAGGAAAGCAAACACAACCTTCTTCACATGGCAGCAGCAAGGAGAAGTGCTGAGCAATAGGGGGAAAAGCCTCTTATAAAACCATAAGATCTCATGAGAACTTACTATCATGAGAGTAGCATGGGGAAACCACTCCCATGATTCAACTACCAACTACTGAGTCCCTCCCATGACACGTGGAGATTATGGGAACTACAATTCAAGATGAGATTTGAATGGGGACACAGCCAAACCAAATCAAACATCTCATATCTTATATTTTATTTCAGCTACAGATCATATCTCATTACAGCTTTCTATATTCATCATTCTATCTGTTTTTTGCTTTCTGAGAATATTATGATAACATTCAAGGAAGTGACATCAATGTTAAGATCAAGAAAAGGAGACGATCCTATAGGATTCCTTAACATTGTTTTACTTTAGGAAATAATTGTCATCTATCAATTGTCAGCACCTCTAGGTACAATTACTTAATCAGCTTTAAAGCTGACTCTTTCATCTATTTTTACCCCATGTTTCTTTATGATTTACTCAGGGATTTTAAATACACTCTGCCATATGCTTTGCTCAGGTGCTGATATCCTTGGCTTTCTTTCGTTCCTGGTCTCCTACAACAGTAATGGTGAGAATTAGCCTCATGAGAGTAGTGTTAAGACTACTCAGTGGTTATAGAAAAGGGGGTAGTGGTTCTTCTAACACAGTGTTAGATGCAACATTCCTGCCTCAGGTTTTTTATTTTTTTTGGTGTTGTTGTTTTTTTGTTTTTGCTTTTTTGAGACACAGTCTTGCTCTGTCACCCAGGCTGGAGTGCAGGGACATCATCTCTGCTCAGTGCAACCTCTGCCTCCCAGGTTAAAGCGATTCTCCTGCCTAAGCCTCCCCAGTAGCTGGGACTACAGGCACAAGTCACCGTGTCTGGCTAATTTTGGTAGTTTTAGTAGAGACAGGGTTTCACCATGTTGGCCAGGCTGGTCTTGAACATCTGACCTCAGATGATCCACCTGCCTTGGCCTCCCAGCGTGCTGGGATTACAGGCATAAGCCACCACTCCTGGCCCTTGCCTTGGTTTTAACTGAGTTATCAATATGATTGACATCAGATATCAGAAGAGTATGAGAAAAAACCAGCATAGAAAGATTTTCAAAGGAAATTATTTACTACCTGATTTTGAAATAACTCATCTAATTTAAGGAGAAAAAAAATGTGTGGTGGGAGAAAGGATTATTGAAAGATTTTTTCGGAGAAAGTGACTACCATGCTATGAGGTCTCATGCCCCTCTTTGCTGTCCCAAAGCCACATCAAGCTCAGTGGTCTATAATTGTTGAGTCTAACACTTTATCTTTTTAGGCCAGGCACCTTTGGCTCACGCCTGTAATCCCAGTACTTTGGGATGCCAAGGTGGGGAATTGCTTGAGATCAGGAGTTTGAGACCAGCCTAGCCTACATAGTGAAACCCTGTCTCTACTAAAGATACAAAAAAAAAAAAAAAAATTAGCCTGGTGTGGTGATAGGTGCCTGTAGTCCCAGCTATTCAGGAGGCTGAGGTGAGGGGATTGCTTGAACCTGGGAGATGGAGGTTGCAGTGAGCTGAGATCGTGCAACCGCACTCCAGCCTGGGTGAAAGAGCCAGACTCCATCTCAAAAACTAAATTAATTAATTAAATAATTAAAAATACCATTTTTATCTTTTTAGAAAATCAAAATTGTATTTGAATAGTTGAAAAGGGATTGCTAGGAAATACGGTAAGGGCACATTGGCATAAGATGAACCTTAAAGAAATTTTACTTATGCTGAGAGTTAGGAAATGATAGCCCATACCGTTACATCACAATATGTAATTTTAAATAATAGGTATTATTTTACTTAGGTGAAAGAGAATAAATAGTAATCTTTAATATATGTGCTCCTGAATCGATAGGAAGGAACAGTGTATAAGAAGCAAGTAATAAGTTTCTAGAAGGTCTTACTAATTCCTTCTATTTTGGAAGTGGGAGGCCTGGGAGCTAAGCAGTGCGTGACTGGTAGGAGAAACGAGAAACTTCCAGCTCTTGACCTCCACCCCACTCCCAGCCAGACAATTGCAGGTGCCACAGGGCTGAAGAGGCGCAATACGACCATTCTATTTTGGTTTGCAGATGCAGCTTCATAATCAGGAAGGGTGGTGAGAAGGCAAAGCTGAGCCGGAAAAGAGATGGGTCGGGGGAAAGAAGTGAAGAGATAAACCTTGTAGCTGCAAAAAGACACTTTACATAAGTCCCATTAAAAAGAATTTTGTGACACAACAACTATCTTGCTAGAGTGAGCTACTTGTGCCAACGCTGAAGAATGACAAAATTCAGATATGCTCCTTGGCAGGGGAGTCAACTGATTTGAAAAGAAAGTGAGCAGAAATAACAAACCCAGAATGCAGCTGTCTCTTGCCTCAGGGCCTGCTTATACCCTCCTTCGGGCAGCTGAATAACCAAATAAAGCAACAAGTTCAAAGATTAAAGAGAAAATTCCAACAGCATCTGTTTCAACAGGGAGGGGAAATCAAAGACAATTCATCAACACTATTTTGGGGCAATTAATAGGAACGGGTGGAATTGCCCAGATTAAGAAGTGAAGATTATAAAAACAACAAAAGCAACAAAGAATTTTAGGGTAACTCTACAAAACTTCCTTTAAAAATGACAAGAAGGACACCACTGAGTAGAATTAGCATTTTTAAGTCGATGAATAAAAGAAAAGGAGGATACAGTGGAAAAAAATAGCACACAATGTAGAGCTGCAGAACCAGAACAAAAGTAATGATAGATAAGATATTATAGCCATGAAAGATAGTGTTGATCGAACACAGAAATAATTTTCTGAAGACAGATAACCTAGAGCAGAAAAAAATTGCAGAAATGAGTACAAGAAAGCTTATCTTGAACAAAAGTTCAATCTACATAGAAAGAGTTTGTTATATTCCAGTGAGCTGGTTAAAATTGGGGTAAAGAAAGATTTCCTAGAAGCCATGAAGGAAGAAGAAGGAGATTACCTACAAGGCAAAATAAAAAATCAGTATGGTCTTTGACATTTTCCATTAATATTAGCTAAGAGATGGTACTGTGATATTATGTACAGGCATTGAGGGAAACCCATATTAGCTAGGAATGTTTACCAAGCAATGTGCTTACTTAGATGTGAAAGCAATATCAAACATGCAATAATTTGGAACGTAAGTCACCTATCACAGTCTCTAAAAGTAGTACTAGAAAATGTATTTCAATAAACAGAAAATTTGGTCAAATACAAAACTTAGTAGGAAATTTATCGTATTGAAGATTCAGAGGAAAATATAATTGTTTACACAGTAATTCAAGATGGACGTGGTGGCTCCACCTGTATTTCCAGCACTTAGGGAGGTCTAGAATGGAGGATTGCTTGAGCCCAGGAGTTCGATACCAGCCTTGGCAACATATTGAGACTCTGTCTCTACAAATAGTTAAAAATTAGACAACCACCCAATAGCCATGGAAATCCTAAGCAAAAATAACAGAGCTGGAGGCATCACACCACCTGATTTCAAACTATACTAAAACTGTAGCCCTATACTACAGGGCTACACTAACCTAAACAGCTTGGTACTGGTACAAAACAAACAAATAAACTAATGGAACAGAATAGAGAACTCAGAAATAAGACTGCACACCTACAATTATCTGATCTTCGACAAAGCTGACAAATATAAGCAATGAGGAAAGAATTCTCCATTCAATAAATGGTGCTGGGATAACTGGCTAGCCAAATGCAGAAGGTTGAAACTGGACCCTTTCTTTATACCATATACAAAAATTAACTCAAGACGGATTAAAGACTTAAATGTAAAACTGAAAACTATAAAAACCCTGGAAGACAACCTAGGCAATACCATTCAGAACATAGGCTCCAGTGACGATTTCATGACAAAGATGTCAAAAGCAATTACAACAAAAGCAACTATTGACAAAAGAGATTTACTAAATGAATAAATTAAATGAAGGAGCTTCTGCACAGAAAAACAAACTATCAGCAGAGTGATCAGACAGCCCATAGAATGGGAGAAAATATTTGCAAACTGTCATATGACAAAGATTTAATATCTAGCATCTGTAAGGAACTTAAATTTACAAGAAAGAAATAAACCCATTAAAAAATGGGCAAATGACATGAACAGACACTTTTCAAAAGAAGACATCCATGCAGCCAATAAGCATATGAAAAAAAGCTCAGTACCACTAGTCATTAGAAAAATGCAAATCAAAACCACAATGAGTTGCCATCTCATACCAGTCAGAATGGCTATTACTAAAAGTCAAAAAATAACATGCTGGCGAGGTTGGGGAGAAAACGGAACACGTATACATTGTTGGTGGGAGTGTAAATTATTTCAGCCATTGTGGAAGATAGTGTGATGATTCCTCAAAGACCTAAAAACAGAAATACCATTTGACCCAGCAGCCCCATTACTGGGTATATATCCAAAGGAATATAAATCATGGTTTTATAAAGACACATGCACATCTGTGTTTACTGAAGCACTATTCACAACAGCAAAGACCTGGAATCAACCTAAATGCCCATCAGTGACAGACTGGATAAAGAAAAATGTGGTACACATACACCATGGAAAACTATACAGCCATAAGAAAGAACGAGATCATGTCCTTTGCAAGGACATGGATGGAGCTGGAGGCCATTATCTTCAGCAAACTAATGCAGGAACAGAAAACCAAATACTGCACACTCTCACTTATAAGTGGGAGCTCAATGATGAGAGCACATGGACACATAATGGGGAACAACACACACAGGGGCCTTTTGGAGGGTGCAGTGTAGGAGGAGGAAGAGGATCAGGCACGTGCCTGTAGTCCCAGCTACTTGGAAGTCTGAGGTGGGAGAATTCCTTGAACCCTAGAGGTTGAGGTTGCAGTGAGCCATGATTGTGCCACTTTACTCCAGCCTGAGTGACAAAGGGAGCCCCTGTATGAAAATAAATAAATAAATAGTCATAAATTACTAATGATTATTGTTGAAAAATGGAACCAGGTTTAATTCTGGAAATAAAAGCAATAGAGTATAAAAATAATATCAAATTATATATAATTCACTGTTACAAAAATGTGTTTACAAAAATACAGATTAGAAGATAAATGACATAGTGGAGCAAAGTATGATAAAAGACACTGTGGAGAGTGGAAGTCGATATAGTGAGATAAATAAGCATGTCATCTAGAGTTTTTAAGGTAACTAATTTATATTTTTTCCAAAAGGAAGTAGGGAAATGGCTGAAGAATACACAACTGTGGAGCAAAAGATAGAAAATTTTAAAAATATTATGGAAATAGAGAAAACTTAAAAGTATAGAATAAGATTATAGTAATTGGATATTTACACAATAATAAATATTCTATTTTTAAAAATTGAATATTTAAATTATTTAAATATTATTTAAAATAATGCTTTTTATACTATATAAAATAATGCTTTATACTCTAAAGTTTACACAACCAATTTGAATGCCTCAAAGAGTTTAAAGATAAAATAGTTGCAAAGATATCAATAAATGCAAAAAGGAAAAAAAAAGAAAGAACTAGGAAGGGAAGGATGCAGAGAAAGAAAAGAAACAGTCTGGAGAAAGAGAAATCGAGAGAGGCTAAAAGGTAGAAAATTGTAATAATAAAAACCAACAAATGAGTGCCACTATTCTCAGCATTTGGCCTATGCCTGATAACTCATGCAATCATTTTAATAACATCTAAGATAGGTACTTAGGTTGGTACAAAAGTAATTGTGATTTTTGCCATTACTTTTAATGACCAAAACCAGTCATTAAATAAAAATTACTTTTGCAGCAACCTAAAATTACTGCTGTTTTACAGAGTGTGGACTAGAGAAGCTAACGGATTTTCTCAGGGTGACCTAGCTTATGAGAGGTAGGACGGAGGTTCCAGCTGGGGCCATCTGGGTCCATTGCTCATCACCTTCACTGCCACACTCATGCTATTGTGCCTATCAAACAAAGCTGATGTTAATGCAGGAAAACATTAAATAAGGCCAAAAAGGTCCCTTGCTACTTACAACTCTATAAATAAGTCACAATGAAGTTTTCATAAATAAGATATCAAACATTGTTATTGACATATATAAAACAAAAACCATAAGATATCTTAGGAAGAAATCAATAGAAATGCATTAGTAGTAATATATTATAATAGATCAGAGAGTTAAGTAATAAAGGTATAATATATTTTAAAAGACAATTAATTATTCTGTTTATCTCAGCTAAATATCTCTGAGAATGTTTCAGCATGTTCATTTATAAGATCTTTCAAAACTTTGATACAGAATGTGAATTCATTTAGAAAACAATGTGTGCCATTAAGATTATTTCATCTAATTCTTGGCCTTTATTTTGTCTTAAATGATGTTTTTACCATTCCATTGTTCTCAATTCTATTTGATAGACAAGGTTTAAGATAGAGCCAAACACTTCAGCTTTCTCTTTGATCTACATTAGTACTGGCCTATACATATAACCTTTCTTCTTTGCTGTATAACTAAAAATAACTTATGCAAAAGCAACATGCCTATTTCATAACAAATTAGTAATTCTTTTAAAAGGATAAAATTCAAACTTCATGAGATTTCCTTTGTGGACATTATTGTACAATACTACTGCGAGTTTTAATTGGCTTCATCTTTCAGAAAAATAATTTTATTATATTTATCAAGAATTTTTAAATGTTTTTAACCTTTGATCTGTAAATTAATGACTATCTCAACAACACAGAGGTAGATTTGAGCATTATTTTTAATATTGTAAATTATTCTAATTTCACAACCTAAATGTTCAAATATACAGGAATAATTATTGAAATAATGAATCTCCCATAGAATTGACTCATATACTACACTGAAGACATGATGCTTACAAATTTGAATTATCTAAGAAAATAGCTTTGACAGAATATGTTAAAATAGAAAAAGAAAATCAGAACCCAAACCAACATGTGTATAATATAATTTCAACCACATAAATAATTGTCTGAAGAAAAGACATTTAGAAAATAATGTGCAAAAATATTCATTGAATGAGTGTTGAGGGAATAATTAAATGATGTTTCATTAAACTATTCTACATTTACAAATGTTCCAAAATTATAACTTGAAAATGGCAGAAATACTTTCTTTTATTGGTTGTTGCAAGTCTCACTTCTTTTGGGGTTCATCCAGTCTTCATTTTTATGTGGAGGCCTTGAAGACTGTAAATCTCAATGAGGGTATTTTCCCAGAAGAGAGTGACTATCAGATAAATTAAAGCAACTTGTCCTATTTCCATGCAGTGGGAATTCCCAGTATCTACCTTATCCTTAGGCTTCCTTATACTTAGAGCAGCTCTCTGAAAATGGAAAATAGGACACCAGTGGTGACAATGTGTAAAATTTAAATATTTTCTTATGTAACAACTAAGAGTCTGAAAAAAAAAAATGTTTCCATGATTGAAAAAGACTTGACAACAACCTAAAACTCTTGAACACATCAAGACAAGGAAAACAGTTTAGATTCTAATCAAAGTGTTTCAACTTTTGGTGTGCATAAGAATCTCTAGTTAGGATGGGTAGACACTTTTTAAAAATATGAATTCCTGCCCTTGAGTCTCTGCAATTCTGATCCAGTTGGTCTAGTGTAGGGCAAAGGAACTGGATTTTTTTTCTGAGCATCCCAAGGCTATTTATGCAGATGGTGAAGAAATGGAAGACATAGTAAGACGGACACGGGAATCTCTCTCTCTCTCATTTTTTAGAGAAAACTTTTCCAGATAATTGTGATGCTCAGTAATGCTGAGCATTACTGCTCAGTAATGCTGAGTACTGCTACTACTGAGTAGATCTGCTCAGTAATGTTGCAGATCACTATTTGGGATGTAAGTGGCTGGGTTATGCCTGAACTGTTGGAGTCCTTTCCTAATGAAGACCTATCTTTTGGCTTCATTAGCCACTGGAGTGCTTTTCAAATACACTCAAATTGTTTATGACACTTTGATAACACTTTATATTGTCTCCATATCACTGCACTGTTTTCCTCTGCACACTTCTGCTTGAGGTTCCATTACTTTGGCTCAATATATAGTAACATTTGTAGTAGCCAATTGTCATTTATCATTCCCATATCAGCTTAGATGTAATGAGAATTGCTTCAATGCCAAAAGAATGAATAACACTGGTCCCTGAGCTAATTAATGGGACTCTGTCACTTCCTGACCAAGACAGTACTTAAGTATTGCTGATGAAACAGGTCCAAATACAAAGTAATGCATTTTAAACACCTTTAACTTAATTTAGAGCTTCATATACTATTGGAGCCAGAGTTGAGTGTTTCAGAAAAGTGAAGTTAACTTTCTGATATTTTACACTTATCAGGTATAAAGACTCCTTTTCTGTAAAGGGTCATTAATACAGTTACTGAAAAACCCTTATGCCTATGGAAAGGGATTGAAATTTACTGATATTTTATGACAAACATTCAGCATTTTCATTGTATTAAGAAGAGGACTCAAGGATTTTTTAAAATCAATGAGTAATAAGGATATAAAACATAATTAGGTTCCAAATCATTCTAAGTTGAAGCAGAGAAGAATAGAAGAAAGAAAATTGGAATTGTAGAAGATTAGAAAGCACAGGAACAAGAACATACTGAGAAAGAATGAGAAAATGGAAAGAAGCCCATCAGATCCTTCTCAAGCTTTTTATCTAAACTGACTCGAGGTGGGCTGGGCTGAGTAGAGTTTTCTATTTTAACACAGGTTTCCAGTGTAACCAGTAAGATGAGGACACTCAACTTTGACTCTTAGGATTTTTTTAACGGAGTTTCTTTTATTTGTGGTTAATCAGAATGAAGAGAATAGAGTAGCCACCCAATAGTATTACAAAATTGATTTTCCAGATGATGTGAAGCTATCAACTAGAGCTTTCTGCCTCTTCATTTCAGATAAGTTGTGGCCTTTTTTATTTTCCAGGAAATTGGGCTTCTTTTTTATGACAATATTTTATGAGTCATGCTGATTCATACATGTATTCAGGGTGTTAATCAATCAATTATGCTACACCATAGTATCCCCTTATCTATAGGGAATACATTCCAAGACCTGCAGTGGATGCCTACAGCCGAGGATAGTACCAAACTCTCCACATACACTATGCATGGATTTATTTTTCTTCTTTACAGTTTCACAGATGGAAGATTTGTTCTTACTCTAGATCTTAGGAACCTCGGCATACATTTTTTTCCTTGCTTTATTTATTCATGTTTGACACGGAGTCTGGCTCTGTCACCCAGGCTGGAGTGCAGTGGCACGATCTTGGCTCACTGCAAGCTCCATCCACCTCCTGGGTTCACGCCCTTCTCCTGCCTCAGCCTCCCGAGTAGCTGGGACTACAGGTGCACGCCACCATGCCCGACTAATTTTTTGTATTTTTAGTAGAGACGGGGTTTCACCGTGCTAGCCAGGATGGTCTTGATCTCCTAACCTTGTGATCTGCCCACCTCGGCCTCCCAAAGTGCTGGGATTACAGGCGTCAGCCACCGCACCCGGCCTTTCCTTGCTTTATTTATTTGAGCACTTTCATCCTTTTATCTGACAGTAGCACATTTTCCAGCTTCTCTTTCACATGAATTGCCAGCATCACTACCCTTGCACTTTGGGACTAAGTAACATTAGGATGACTGGAACACAAGCACTGTGAAACTGTGACTGTTGATCTGATAACTCAGAAAACTACTGAGTAACCAATAGGCGGGCAGCATGCACAGCATGCTGACTCTGGATAAAGGGATGGCTCAAGTCCCAGGCATGACTCAGCAGGAGAGTGCAAGACTTCATCACATGGCTGAGAATGGCATGCAATTGAAAACTTATGAATTATTTAATATTTTTCAATTGTCATTGACAACAAGTAACTGAAACTACAAAAAGTTAAGTCTCAGATAAGGACGGACTGTTGTACTGGCCAACCAATAAGGTTATATATGGGTGAACGTGAGCGAGTGTTTTTCAGAAAAATATTTCTGGGTAAACATAATAGGGTCAGTGCTGTGACAGAAATGTTCCCAGGATGTGAAAATTCTTGGCTGTGGAAAGAAAAATCAGGAAAGGAAACATGGAGTCAAGGAAAGCATCCTGGGGAAAATCCTGACTTAAGTCTTGAAGAATGAATAAAAAGTGAGCAGGTAGGAAGGTGGCATGAGAGAAGCATTTTGAGTTAGGCTTTGTTTTTGTTCTAGAATACAATTAGTTTGTGGGGGAATATGACCTGAAAAAATAAGAACAGTAAAAACAAATAAAGAAAATGTAGTATGTATATGCAATGGAACACTATTTAGCCAAAAAAAAAAAAAAAAAGAAAAGAAAACAAAAAAGAAGAAGAAGGAAATGCTGTCATTTGTGACAACATGGATGAACCTGGAAGACATTAACTGAAATAGGCCAGGAATAGAAAGTCTGTGAAATCTGAGAAAGTTGAATTCATAGAAGCAGAGAGTAAGGTAATGGTTAGCAGAGGTTTGTGGGATGGTGGGGCAGTGGTGGTGGGGCTGGAAAGATGTTGGTTAAAGGCTACAGGATTTCAGTGAAATAGGAATAAATTTGGGAGATCTATGGTACAACATGCTGACTGTGACTATAGTTAATGACGATGTATTGTATTCTTGAAGATTGCTAAGAGTGCCCCCACTGAAAAAAAAAAGGTATGTAATGTAATGCTATGTTCATTAACTCAATCTGGCCATTCCACAATGTATAATTTAAAAAATAATAACTTAAAAATAATCGTAAGAACAATAATTTTTTATCTATAATATTATGTGTATATTAATATACTGTTAACATTTTGAACTGCACACACACACACACACATAATGTTAACTTTCTTATCTTCTTATCCTAGCTTTTTGGGTGGGATTGACAGTAAAAAGAAGAGAAAATGATTACTGTGTCAATCTGGTATAATTGCTGGCTACTAAACTCACAACAGCTACCCCAACAGGAGAATAAGTCTTTCTATGACATAATCCAGGAGTAACCACCAGATAGATCAGCTGAAGTAGTCTGCATACATTTCTTACAATGACTGAGAAAGTTCATAGGGATGTGACAGGTCTGAGTACCTAGTAAGTCCTCAAGTAGCAAGTCTTGGTACACAGACTCCTAAATACAACTTCAGATGAGTGAAGTTGGTCTTCATGTTTTGTCCTCACAAACCCCTCTCAAAAACCTCCTCTGTTCTCTCCCAAGGTCAAACTACCCAGATCATATATACTTCTGATCCTAATTTCTGTTTATTTAATTTGTGTCTGCTTTACTCATCCTGATATCATTAATAAAAGAATGGGTGTTTGAGCATGGCAACCAGGAGAAGGAAAACCTTGTAGAGACCCTTTTCTTAATTGTGACTAAGGCAATATCCACATAACATAATTCTCCAGGTAATCTGTCCACAATATTACCAACACCCTCATTTCCCTTGCAACACAGTTTTTTAAAAGTAATAGAATTATACTTTATAATTTTCTACATTATACACATGACTATTAGTGTGATTCTAATATAACAAAGTTCTTTGTTTTATATTATCATTTTGGATATTACCACTTGAGGAAAATAACTGCATTTTGAAGACTTTGAGTAGTTACATCTATCCTTTTTGTATAGTAAGGGATAGTTTCTTTTTTTAAAATTATACTTTAAGTAATGGGATACATGTGCAGAATGTGCAGGTTTGTTACATAGGTATACACGTACCATGGTGGTTTGCTGCACCCATCAGCCCATCATCTACATTAGGTATTTCTTCTAATGCTCTCCCTCCCCTAGTCCCCCACCCTTCAACAGGCCCGGGTGTGTGATATTCCCCTCCCTGTGTCCATGCGTTCTCATTGTTCAACTCCCACTTATGACTTATATGGTGTTTGGTTTTCTATTCCTGTGTTAGTTTGCTGAGAATGATGGTTTCCAGCTTCACCCATGTCCCTGCAAGGGACAGGAACTCATCCTTTTTATGGCTGCATAGTATTCCGTGGTGTATATGTGCCACATTTTCTTTATCCAGTCTATCAATGATAGGCATTTGGGTTGGTTCCAAGTCTTTGCTATTGTGAATAGTGCTGCAATAAACATACGTGTGCATGTGTCCTTATAGTAGAAGGATTTATAATCCTTTGAGTATATACTCAGTAATGGTATTGCTGGGTCAAATGGTATTTCTAGTTCTAGATCCTTGAGGAATCCCCACACTGTCTTCAACAATGGTTGAACTAATTTACACTCCCATCAACAGTGTAAAAGCATTCCTATTTCTCCATATCCTCTCCAGCATCTGTTGTTTCCTGACTTTTTAATGATCACCATTCTAACTGGCGTGAGATGGTATTTCATTGTGGTTTTGATTTGCATTTCTCTAATGACCAGTGATGATGAGCTTCTTTCCATATATTGGTTGGTGGCATAAATGTCTTCTTTTGAGAAGTGTCTGTTTATATCCTTTGCCTACTTTTTGATGAGGTTGTTTTTCCCTTGTAAATTCGTTTAAATTATTTGTAGATTCTGGATATTACTATCTGATATTTTACAAACCTGACAAAATGAGCAATGCGGAAAGGATTCCCTATTTAATAAATGGTGTTGGGAAAACTGGCTAGCCATATGCAGAAAACTGAAACTGGACCCCTCCCTTACACCTTATACAAAAATTAACTCAAGATGGTTTAAAGACTTAATCGTAAGACCTAAACCAATAAAAAAACCCTAGAAGAAAACCTAAGCAATACCATTCAGGACATAGGCATGGGCAAAGACTTCATGACTAAAACACCAAAAGCAATGCCAACAAAAGCCAAAATTGACAAATGGGATTTAATTAAACTAAAGAGCTTCTGCACAGCAAAAGAAACTATCATCAGAGAGAACAGGCAACCTACAGAATGGGAGAAAAAATTTGCAATCTATTTATGTGACAAAGGGAGCATTTCTTTAAGGCGTTTAGATTTTTTTTGTTTGACTTATTTCCCTCAAGGTCATAGTATTCATAGTGAATGTAGCTTTCAATAATCTTCATTGAAATGATCAGAAATATATGTGTTTAACATATTAGTGATGTTTTCTTTAAGAAACAGTATCAGTATGTGTTTCATATTCATAATTTTAATAGGAATAAACTTTTATTTACAAAGACAAAATGATATGCTGGAATGAGCTAATGGGTGGAAGACTGTCTATCAGAAAATATGTACTTATTAATTCAATAATGAACCAGAGAAAATAACATACATTAAAGGTACACTGATAATTGAATGAAATGGTTTAAAGTCCTGAGTATAAACTACCATATGACCTGTATATTTATAAAGATGGGTTTATTGCTCCAGAAAGCAAAAAGAGTTAAACCAATGAAGTTCAGTTTTTAAATCTTTCAGTCTAATAAAGGCCCTAGAGAATCAATACAGAACCAAGGAAATAACATTATTGGATGTGGTAACCTTCAGTTCCAATAGTTAACTCCAAATGAACAAGTCTACACTAAGAAAATAATTATTGTTGATTAATATAACCTTAAGCTTTTCTCAGCCATTTTATCTGCAACAAACAAGCTTTTCAAAAGTGTACACTGCTTGTGTGATGGGTACACCAAAATCTCGAAGTCACCGCTAAGTAACTTATCCATGTAACCAAACACCACCTGTTCCCCAAAAACCTACTGAAATAAAAAATAATCATAAAAAACTCTAAAAAGTTAATATATTATTCAAAAATATTTTACAAATATCTTGATACATTTTTATCTTTCTTAGTTAACAAAAGAAAAGAAGTTATTCTTCAATGCACATTGGTCTTCTATTGATTTTGCCTTAGTGTTACTGGTTGAGAACTGCTAACCTTAATGTCATAAATGATCACAAAAGCTGGAGAATAGATGCAGGGGCTGGCTTATAATACTATCAGTGAAAGGCATTGCTTTTTAGTCTAAAGTATCTTTCCCAATCCCTTGGAAAATCAGATTAGATGTGTCTCTGATTGCTACAACACTTTTCAGGTTCATAATCAGCCACCTACTGATGGCACCCAGAAATGTTTCTGATTTTTATTTGATCATGATAGTATAATGCACTTTGTAGTCTGTATGGAATTAGAGGAACTCACGTAATATAAAAAGAAAAAATAAGATTCAAATATTAGTACAGATGGAATGTATTTTTTTCTTTAAAGGAGGTATATGGAAACTCTATTTTTTTCTCAATTTTGCTGTGAACTTAAAAATGTCCTAAAATATAAAGTGTATTTAAAAATTTTATATTTTATTATACCTTTTAAGTTACTTATCTGTGTGTACAAGTATTTTTATCAGGAAAAATTCTCATTTTTAAATATCTTTTCAGAGAAAGTGTTAACAGCATATTTCTTAAGTATAGTAGAATTTTTTTAAAGTTTAAGAAATATTAACATTAGTGTCATATTGTCTCACCTTAAAAGATGTTTCAGTGTCTGGTCTTTCCTCATTCCAATTATCAGTACTATTATTGAAATAGGTATAGAAATTAATAAAATACATATATTTCTAGTATTCAAATATGAAATATGCGTTTAGATGAGTTTGCTGATTGCCATGAGTTTATAGGATAAAGATAAGATGAATTTTTGTTTTTCATCCTGAACAGCTTTCTTCTTTTTGAACCTCTAATTTACATTGTAAACATGAATTTCAGAATAACAGGAACTGATCTTTAAACAGAGTATTTCAAATGGCCTGGAATTTATAAAATAATATATTGCATCATAAAAGAATCTGGAATGTGTATAGGAAAACTAAAGAAAAAGTCACTATTCTAGATAAAAAGAAGTAGACATGGGATTAATGGAGGTGATTTCTGTGGGGACATGAATCCAAATATAAGTAATATCATACAGAAAGAAATATACTCATAAAATACTCATAAACAAAGATGGAAAAATACTCATAAACAAAGTGGCAAGTGAGACAAATTATTTTGGGAGTGATAGTTGACGTTATCTTTACAAGAAGAAATGTATAGGGATATAAGACTCAGCTCTGAAAGGAGCAAAGACCTCCTTAGGTCTTTGTTGAATTTTTTGAGGAAATTTCTAAGAGATGTTATTTGTGAGAAAGTAACAAAATATAATGAACTAATAATTTTCTTCTTACATGTGAATGGAAAGGATAGGTAGGCGATTAGAACTCCTGTTGAAATTAAATTCTACATTTCCAAGTCAAGATGACAGACAGACTGAATCCATAGGTTAATCTCTTCTCCTTCCTAAAACCTCAATAAAATGATATTCAACTAGTAAACAGACATAAATCTACATTGATGACAATAATGGGATAAATTTATCAGAATATTCTAGCATGTTCACAGAAACAAAGCTAAAAAGGAGTCAATGAACTTGGCCAAACTCCAAGGAAACTCATGAAACAGAAATACCTGAGGGTTCCAGTGCATTAATTGCTTCCTCACCCATCATCCATGTGGTAGCTGCTGGGGATTGTCACCCAAATTTCACCTATGTCATCTTCCAGGTAAACTTGTTCTTATTGGCAGAGCATAGCTGTCACAAGAAGCTGCAATGCCAAGTACTTACTTATGAAGACTCCCTTACATCTTAGGCATGCGATTTGGCTCAATTATGAACAAGTGGAGGTGGAGAGATATTAAGAGACTTCTAGGAAAGGTTTATCTCACTGTTGTAAAGTGTCTCTGAAGAAAACATTATTTTCCTTCATTGCATTTATTATATCTACCCAGAATACCTGGAATTGCCACAGTTATTTGTGATTAGGGAACCAGCTTAATGCTGAAGTGAATTTATCAAGCATGGCAAAGAAGAAGGACAAAAATGAGTCTGTGCCCTAAGTAGCATCACTAAACTCATAAATTAACCCTAGAACAACCTACCTCTATGTTTATAGATGGTCCATACTGTGTAAGCCACTTTATGTGAATGTTCTTTTACTTGCACCCAAAAGCTCCTGACATACAGCTTAAAATAAAGTTTGTTAATTGACAAGCTCCTTCTATTTCCACTGAGTTCTAGTCAATTTTTTATTTCCTAATTCTAAAATATAAACAAATGGCAGTAGACACCAGACTTTTCAGGAAAGCCTGTATCATAGGACTGAAAGAACATCACAAAAATTACCACAGAGGAAAGAGAGAGATGAATAGAAGATACACTTAAAACAAAAATTTCTAACTAATATTCTCAGAAAAATTCAATGTGATATCAAACAAGGTCATGATAATGTGAATAATGTAAGATACTATTGAAATTAAAAACAATAGTAAAATTTTCAAAATAATAAAAATATTAAAATTCAAAGTCAAAGAAAGCTTCCAAAAGTAGAACTGCATACAAAAGAAAAACCGTTAAACAAAAGAGGAGTCAGAGAGAATCAATTCAGGAGTTCTAACATTTGGTTAATAATATTTCTAGGGGAAGGAAAAAATGAAGAGAAATTTAATTTGAAAATATAAGCACATAAAGATAATTCCCTAGATCTCAAGAATTTGAAATTCCAGATGGAAATATCCACTAGGTGTCCAAAACACTGATAATAAAATTAGAAATCAATTAGAACCCAAAGGATAAAGAGCAGGTGCTAAAAAGGAAAAACTAGTTATCTACAAAGAATGAGATTAAGAATAGCAGCAGAATTCTCATAAAAAGTATTGAATGTCCAATATCAGACTAAGAATGACATTACAGATCTAGGGACATTTTTACCCTAGATTTTTTTGGGCTTAGAATACTGTAAACAGTAAAACTATCAATCAAATTTGAGAGTAGAATGAATATATTTTCAGATATGCTTGAACACAGAAAATTTATGTTACAGATATTGTTCTTGGAAAATTTATTTTTAAAAATGAAGGTATGGGGTTCAGGAAACAAGGAGAACAATAAGATGAAGTCTCATGATAATTTCTCTAGAGAATTAAGAGTCTATATTGTAGGACTGGGTTTTCTGAAAGAGACAGAAAAAAAACAGTTCTTAACACATAATGTAATATTAAACAGATAGGGATGGGGGGAATCGACTATTATGAAGGCAAAAAGTTGAAAGAAAAAGAGTGTCCATGAAAAACTCCAAGACATATCTATATATCTATATCTCCATATATAGATACAATTGCAGTCATTTGATACTATTTGTTACTGAAATGAGAGAGGTTTCATTATCATAATAACGTAAACATGACTTACTTATTTTCAAAGTTTAGGATCAACCTGTAGATAAGTTTATAGAGAAGGTAAAGAAGACCTAGCTACAATTTCTGAAGAGAAAGTATATGTTCTTAACCTTGACTGTATAGAAGAAAAAATTCAAATTTCAGAATTAGAAAGGTGGGTGTGAAAAACACTGAAGCAAATGCTAGAAGCCCTAACACCAATTTTCAAAGTGGAAGATGAGATATTTTCTAGAGTGACATAATAAGGAATTAAATATATTACTTAATGATACATAGATTATCAATAGATAACTTAGAAAGATGAAATACTATGTTAGCAGGGTCTGGAGAGAAAAGCATGGGTAGACAAGAGTTGCATTTATATCTATTACAGTAATAAGTTATGCCTTCAATTGATATACAAAGAAAGAGAAGTATAGGAGTATTATATAGAGATATAATAACATAAAATGAGTATTGGTTTGTTTAATGAGGTACAGTCACTACTCCCTAGAAATTGCTCTAGATTGATACTGAAGACACAAAACAAATAAACGTAATACATAATATTATGTAGCCCTTATTTGGATTTTGATTCAGAGTTTTGGGGAAAAATTCATTTTGAGATAAGTAGAAAAATGTGAAGATGGGCTGGATATTAGATGAAATCAAGAAATGTATTTTGTTAGGTAAGAAAAAGGCATCATATTACATAAGAAAATGTTCATACTTTTAAAGAAATTTATGGTTAATTTTTTATACATGTTGATGTATAAATTGATGAAAAAAATTACATCTCGACTTTGTTTTTAAATAGTCCAACTGAAACAGAGAGAAAAAGAGAAGAGGAATAGATAAGCAGCATGGTAAATTCTTGGTATTTGTCAAATTTGGATGATGGAATATGAGGTTTACACAAATATTTTTTGAGCCCACTTGTCCCTAGGGAACAGGACTAGAGAAAGATAGGCAAGAGATTTTCCTTGTCATTATAGAACTTTCTATATATTTTTTGTTTTTTCTTAATCACGCTTATATATTTCTATGAGGAAAGGAAATTTAAAATGACTGTATTTTTTCCACACAACCACTAATGAACCGCAAAGTTGGATTAATAAGACCTTCAATGAAGAAAACTGTGTGTGTGTGTGTTTATGTGTGTGTGTGTGTGCACATCAAATGAATGTTTAAGAATATAAACTCAACAGAAGTTGGCACAGTAAATGAATGCAATGTGGCAAAGCAGGCAAGAACTAACAAAGCAGATGACATTTTATTTGAGTCATAACGTAATCATTGTTGATGCACTTATTGACTAAACTAGATTAAAAATTTGGCAATTGAATATGTTATTGTATTTAACCCTTCTAAAAATATTCATTTTACAGGTGAGAAAACTGAGTTTGATCAGTTGATTAGCTTGTCTGAGTGCATGTATCTCTAACTGGCAAAACTGGAAGTTAAACCCAGGTCTGCCTGTTTCTAAACTATATGCTTTTCCACTGATAAAAAAATAACCAAGATCAGATAGAAAGGAAAGGAGAACTGCATTCCATGAGGCAGAAAGGCATGGAAACAGATACAGAGGAAAAAACACTGTTAGTCTTTGGTGGGGAGAAGGATAGGGTGGGAAGCGAGAATGTCAGCAGACCAAAGTGGAGAGTTCAAGTTAGAGACGAAAAAGGAATCTGTCAAATCAGTAAGAAGAATCCATAGCGTGCAAGCAACAGCAATATATAACTATTGAAATTTTAGAGAGAAAAATGGTTTTACTTCTTTACTCATTCTTTACTCATTCTGAAGTGAAACTTTGAGACAGATGGAAAATAATATGTAGCAAAGCAAGTGTTCGATCACAAAGGGGGCATCCATTGCAGAAAGATCTATTGACTAAAATAAATGATGTGGCAGAAAGCTAAACATTTCATAAAAAGCCAGTGGTTAAAAAGCAGAGACAGTAAGTTCTCAGGCTGAGACTGAGGTTTTCTCAGAGTTACTGAGAGCAACAGAAGGGCCCTCTGTGTTCTTTAAACTCCATATGTAGACATCATTGTAGCGACACTCACACTATCTCTGACACCAAATTACAGCCATGACACAGAGAGTAAATACATAAAATACGAGTATCTCAAAACCAGTGAATGGGAACAGTCTTGCCAAAAAATAATCACATGACAGATAATCTAAAATATCCTTGTAGCCTATCTTTATAATTGAGTTTATAATAACTAGAAACTCATGCCTCTGAAAATAAAATGTTTTAAAAAAGACAACTGTCTTAAAAAATATAACTTTATATCAAGTTCATTGATTTATATAACTTTATTACCAAGTTCATTGATTTACTCAAGCCATTTTTAATTTAGATTATATATTCAAGGCTCATAACATTCCTAATTTAAAAATTAAGAAAATTAATTATAAAGCTCACAATAGTACGTTAGTTCAACAACTAGTTCTCATTTTAGTTATCAATAACTGGGATTCTCTAAATTCATCTATTTCTTCAACAGACATTTATTGCACATCTACTATATTCCAGATACTGAGCTATACAGATAAGTAAGGCACAGTCATTACTCTCAAGGAACTCATAGTCTCACGGGGAAAATCAACACGTGAATATGTTTTAAAGTGACAAGTGCTGCAATAGAAGTATTTCCAGCATGATACTTAAACAGAGACAATGACAGGACTAGCTTTAATAAGGGAATAGGGAAAAGCTTTGCAAAAGAAATCTAACATTTGAAATTCCATTTCTTAGAGGAACTAGATGATGATGTGAATGACACCAGGGAGAAAGGTGTTCCAGCATTAAGGAGCAGCACTTAGAAGAACACAGAGAAATAAACGTTTTAAAATGACTCAAATATAGGGGAACTTTCAAAACTTTATATGGCTGGAAAGTAGGGTCCATTTAGAAGATGAGACTGAAGTCAATAGGCCATTTATATAATAATAACATCTTCCTGGTGTATAGAGCAGAGTTTTTAAAGTATAAAAGCAGACTTTTTAAGCTATATAACAGTGCTCAACTTTTCATTCATCTTTGTGAACCCTCCATAGCAGGTTAACGGAAAAATAACTTTTGGAGATAGATGCACTGCATGAATGTGGGCCCTTACTAGATTTAAAACCATGATAATAATATTTACCTTGCAGGGTTGTCAGGAAGATTGAAGGAAAAGCTATATGTATCACTAGTAGGAAAGAGTGTGAGCTTATTCTATTGCTCAACAAATAATGTGTTGAGTATCTAGTATGTGTGATGTTGTTGAGGGATGCCGTGAAGAATATAACACAGCCAAGGTGTTGATTTTATGGAACCTACATTCTAGTCATGTGCGTGATTAGGAAAGGTCTCTCATATGAAGTCACATCTTTAGCTGTGATATAAATGACTGGT
The DNA here is from genome assembly GCF_029289425.2 of Pan paniscus. Lineage (NCBI taxonomy): Eukaryota > Metazoa > Chordata > Mammalia > Primates > Hominidae > Pan > Pan paniscus. Next base: position 106,408,142 of record NC_073258.2, read on the forward strand.
CACTGGACAAGTGGAGGTCAGAAAAAAGAAGTCCAAATGAAGGGCCCTAGGATCAAATGAACTTGTTGAGTTTGAGAACAGAAAGAAAACCAATGTGACCAGCAGTAGGACAGAGCAGCTGGTGAGCAAATGAGAAAAAGGCATAAGAGATCCAAGAGGTATGGGCACAAACAGACTTTGAAAATCAGAATAATGTGTTTGATTTATATCCCAAATCGGGATATAAGCAGGAAAATGACATAATTTCATGTATAAATGAAGGAGATAACGTTAGTTCTATTAATGGTACTTTGTAGCTTTGACACACATTGCCACTAACATTATCTAGCACTGTTTTGTGTGGTAGAACCAGTAGTCATTTCTATTTGTAAGATAATTTACTGAAACAACCAATTACAAATCTTATTTTTTTAAACTAGTGTGATCTAATTATTCTCCTGTGAAAGACAGCAATGGCCAGTCTTCAAAAGAGAAATCACTTTTGGACCAATGGTTAAATCAGAAAAAATGTCACAGGATCTCAAATATAATTATTTTTGCAGATTGAGAAATATGCTTAGTTTTAGTCTTTTGGGTTTTGTCTTTTTCTAATATGCACCTCACAATAGAATCAACTGGGTGATTTCCATTTTGTTTAATGATGCCCCAAGGATCTAAATATTTGATTCTTTTTTCAAAAGAATAAGCAATTATAAGAAACATTTTCAATTAATTTATTCAAATTCAAACTGGCACTATTTGTGAGAAAATTTGGCAAGATTTGGGAGATAATTCTAAATGAATTAATTTGAGGTAATTTGAGGTAATGACAAAGTACCTGACCATAATTTGATTTACCAAATATTTTAACTTTAGCAATTACTAAAAATGAAAATATACTCTTATGAAGAGATTTTTTTGAAATTCTCTTCTCAACTTTTCCTATTAGCATTCAAATACAAAAATCATTTTATGAGAGTCAAATTATTATATAAAGCAAGTCATTTGCCTCAATACTTTTTTCAATACTGTGTACCAAACATCCTTTTCAATATTTAGGGGTACTAACTTAAGACAATTACCTTATGAGATATATACTTTTATTCCCATTTTACATAAAGAAACTGAGCCCCTGAAAGTTTAAGTTACTTGTCCTAATTATACAGATACAAAGTGACAGCAAAAATTTTGACTCAGCCAGTCTGCTTTCTATCCCAGGTTTCTCACCATTAGTGTATCCCGGAGGTTGCACTGGCCTTCGAGAATGAGAGCAGTGCAGGACCAGAGAGGATACTGCAGGAAGCCAGGGCATTTTAGGAGGCACTAGGAGCTGAAAGTACAAGGAGCCCAGAAAATAGGAAGCACAGGTGTAAAGTGATTTCACTGCATTTAACATCTAAACAAAGCTATTAATTCATTCCTGTTTTTAATACAGTCAAAATAAAAGGCACAAAGGACTGCTAGTTTCTCAATTATCACTGGAATTAAAAAACTTTCTCTTTGGGAGTAATTTATGCCAAAATGACCCCAGGAGCATTCAGATAAAATTAGGGAGATATTATTTTATCACATCTATTTGTGAGACACTTCCTTCAATGAATTTAATGCTCATAAAACATTTCACAGAAAGAAATACCAAGCTTGGTCTCCATTCCATTAATCAAGAAACATTTATACTTGCTTGCTTGCTTGCATGTACGTGATGGATGAATCTTGTTGCCCAAGAAAGATCCTATTCATACCTTTCAGCTGGACAGGGAATAACTAGTGATCGGTCAAATGAAATTCAGGTATTCATCAAAACCACGTGCCTTTACATCTTATTTTGAATTTGTATTCTTTTAATGTTTTTCTGTATAGATGTAAAGTGATAGCTATTAATAGGTAAGGCTGTGTACTGAAATAACTTTAAACCATGGCCTCTGAGCCATTGCTTCTCTTTCTCAAAGAAAACAATTTTAAAAACCATTTTAGTTAAATATAAAATTAAGATAATTTATAAATTTCTATTGATTGTACCATATTATTCACTAATCCTTTCATTCAAACAATATATTTTGAATACTATTATATAACAGGTACTATGCTTACAATAAAATATATTTCCATAAATGCTTATGTCCTTTTTAAACTATTCCATGGAGAGGTAAGGAAAAGACAAGTAAATTACATTTTATCAAAGATGCTATCTTGTAGATATGAAAATGAGTTTATTCCTTCATGGTTTCTGGATTGCCTGGCTTTAAGCAAGATATTCTGGAAAACCTAATCTCTCTTAAAAACTATGAAATAATGCATCTATTCAACTGAAGTAGTGTTTGCATAAAGTAAGCTTTTAGTAAATGATTATTATATTTATTGCTTTAATATAATTGAATAATTAAATTACTAAATATAATTCCTTAATATTTGGTGATGTGTTGTTTTAATCTTTTTTGAAGTATTTATAAAAGAATAGCTAAATACACGTTGTGGTTAACTTAAGTAAATCATACATACTGGCTTTCTTTCTTTTTTTCAACTTTTTAACCTGATCATTGTTGTGCCTTGCATGAAACATTATTTAATTCTCTCCTTTGTTTGCTTTTGCTTCTGAGCATCTCCTTTGCCATTTTTTTAATGCTTGTTTTGGTCATGTTTAAATTATGAAGTTCTTAAGTATCTTCCTAAATTAACTACCTTTTATCTCTGTGGGATTTTGCAGCACACGGTCTGTGCATACTCTCAAGATCACTCAGTATCTTCATTTGTTCTTGTGGAAGTGTGAATGGGAGGCATGAAGTGGTTCCTACAATGGATTTCCTAATTATATGTGTAAATCTGTTCAAAATCACAACATAACTACACATATTCAGAGCCAGTTAAAATACACATTCTGTGGACAAGATAATTCAACTCAGAAAAATTTTTAATAAAGAAAAACAATTATGTACCCTGTGTTAGATTTTGTATGCACCTAGCAAGGAAAAAAATATAGCAAATTACCATTTACGAAGATACCCTATATTTAATCTCCTCTGGATTTAATGTTTATTAGAGGTTATTATATAACTTACTATGGTGATAAACACAGTAAGAGATGATAACTAAAAAAGTTACTGGATGCCTAGAAATCAAAAGGCCCAAAGGGAGATGAAGATATCAAAGACGGGTCTAATCCATGTCATTTGAGAAAATGGTTTTGAAAAATAGCTCAGAAAGAAATGAACTTGTTTCTTTTCAGTGTTTTTAATTATACAAGTTATTTTTATAAAATTTCAAAATATTAAAAGAAAACTAATATCTCCTTTGAGCTCTCTTCCATCCTAGTTATCTCTGTGCCTTCCCATTATTTGTTTTACTTTTCAAATACAAGAGGATTCATAAACAACTTGAGTACAACTATAACGCTCAGAAAAATTTACATTGATCAGCAATTTGTGTCCCTCTCATTTATCTATTCTTTTTATTCATCTTTATTGAGGTATAGTTGATAAATAAAAATTGTATGTATTTAAAGTACACAGCTGAATGTTTTGATATATGTGTACATTGTGAAATGATCATGGCAATTAAGCTAATTAACATATCTTTTATTTCTCATAGTTGTCATTTTCTTTCTTTTTAATTTTGTGGTGAGAACTTTTGAAATCTACCCTTTTAGAAAACTTCAAATATATAATACGTGTGTTATATATGTATTATATATAGTCACTATGCTGTACATAAATCTCCAGAACTTTTGAATCGTGTAAAACAAGAATCTTGTGCCCTTTGACTAACATCTTCCCATTTTCCCCTCCCCTAGCCCATGGCAACCAGCATTCTACTCTCTGTTTCTATGAATTTGACTATTTTAGCTTTGACATATAAGTGAGATCATGCAGTATTTGTCTTTCTGTTTCTGGCTTATTGCATTCCAAGTTCATCCATATTGTTGGAAATTGCAGGATGTCCCTTTTTATGACTGAATAATACTCTATTGCATACACACACAAACACACACACACATATATTATATATATATATATACTATATTATAAATTCGACATTTTCTAAGAGGGTAGATCTTAATACATATATCTATACATAGACACAATAGAATATTATTCACTATATGAATAGTTTTAAGAATTATTATATATTGTATATATATAAAATATTTTAAAAACTATTCATCCATTGATGGACATTTGGATTGTTTTCATGTCTTGGCTATTGTGAATAATACTACAATAAACATGGAAGTGCAGATATCTCTACAAGGTACTAATTTCATTTCCTTCAGGTATACACCTAACAGAGGGGCTGCTGGCTCATAGGGTAGTTCTATTTTTAAATTTTTGAGGAATTGCTGTGCCATTTTTCATAATGACTCTACCAGTTTATATTCCCACCCACCCATCAGTATACAAAGGTTCCCTTTTCTCTACATCCTTGACAACACTTATTCTCTTTTGTCTTTTTTTTTTTTTTTTTTTTTTTTTTTGAGACAGAGTCTCGCTCTGTTGCCCAGGCTGGCGTGCAGTCGGCTTGCAAATAGTTTCTCCCTCCCATCATTTGCCTTTTCACTCTACTGATTTCTCTGCTGTGCTGAAGTCTTTTATTTAGTTTGATACAATCTCATCATTTTATCTTTTTTTGGCTACCCATTTAGTTTAAAAGGTATTTAGACATTAATTCCAAATTGACTGCTTTAATATTGACGTCTTTCCTGAGCTCCATGTATCTGTCTCTAACCTTCCGCTGGACATTGCCACCTAGATATCCCAGACATCACAATGTTCAAAAACCCCTCACCCCTCTGCCATTTGCGGCTTTCTTAGAATGCATACCTTTCAGCAGTGTGTGCAGAAAAGTTGAAGTCATTTTTATAGTATCTCCCACATTTGCTACCTTTAATCAGTCACCAAATCCTGCTTGTTTCTACCACGACTGTCTCAATTTCTCTCATAATCTGTCCCTTCTTTTCTGCTCTTACAACTTCTGTCCTAATTTAGACCACAATTTTTTTCCTGGACAATTACAATAACTTTCTGTGTACCAGCTTTACACCAGTCTCTCTCAACTTTAATCTCTCCACACCACAGTTAAAATATTTTTCTAATGTATATGTAAATGTGTATATATATAAATAGTCATATACTATGTCATATACACACAATGTTATATTCATATATCATGTCATATATATATTATATCTTTTGTTTAAAATAAAACAATACTATAATTTCCAAATTCACCCATTTAGGATACACGATCACATCTCCATGCTAATCTTCCTGACTTGGAGTATTTCGAATACATTTTTAAACTAACAAATAAAAGATCAGGCTCTCTTTTCAAAACCCACCTCATTTTTATGTACAGATAATCTGTGTTCTCACAGATCTGTTGTAATCCTCTATCACACTTTGTGGTTTACCTGTTTGTGTCCCCAACTCAGATCTGGACTTCAGAGACTTTACACATATGTATAAATTCTCCTCTATATCTCAGGTATGCAGTAGCCTGCCAGCTCATATTAGGTAGGTACTATTTTGTGAATAAATAAACATTGTGTGTCAAGGTATTCCATATGTCACATGATTCTCTATTGTCAGTTTTAGTCATTTTTAACGAATTCCCTTAAGCTAAACCAAAGAGGTAAATTTTGCAAAGTTGTTTCTGCAGGCTGCTGATCCCGGATGGATAAATCTGTAAAACAGACATATTTTAAAACAGACATCTAGGCTTCTATACCCAATGAGAAAATTATACAGAAACACCATGTGGGCTCAGAAAACGAAGGATGTGCATTCAAAATGTAGGCTGTCAAACCATCGCCTATTCTTCCCTTTAGATTAGATGGCTATAGTAAATGTGGAGTATAACACAAATAAAAAAATAAATTTTATTTTCCAGAATAAAAGAGTAATGAGAATATACCATTTGTTGAGGAAATTTACTTCTAGATTCTGGGAAAGTAATCAAAAATCTTAAGATGTATTGTGCCTGTGTATTCAAGGAGAGCATATACAGTACATAAAATCTTCTGCTGTTTCCTTCTTACGTTGATTTATTTTAAGGTAGCTTAATTTCCATGGATACTTTACTGTAACACTTTAAAATGTCATACATTTGTAGAACACTTTAAAGTCCAAAAGGTCTATTTTCTAATTTTGTTTCATTTTAATAAAACAGAGGCCCTGGGAAAGAAGCCTATGCATTGTCATACCCATCTTCCAGATAAATGCAGAAGTGTTTGTCTAATACCACAGCTAAGAAGTGGTAGATGATCTAGATCTATTTTAAGACCAGTTCTACTTTATCAAACTATTTTACCTTCTCAGCAGTTACAAGTGCATGCAAAAAACATAATTTTGGTGATAAAATCTTCAATTCTAAATACCCGGGTATATTGCATGCATAAGTGTATTTATTGTAAATTTCTCACATCCTTAGCTATAGTTTGAAAAGCTGAACTGGTGGTAACTAGGGTATCATGTCAGCTAACAGTCATATCAGTATTGGGGTTATAAATAAAGAAACATAGGTAGGATCAAAGCCAATGCCTTCTGTATTAGCTTACTGTGGCTGCCATAACAAATTACCACAAATGTAGTGCTTAAAACAGCATCAATTTATTATCTTAAAATTCCAGAAGTCTGGAAGGGGTCTTAATGGGCTAAAATCAATAGATCAGTAAGGCTACATCCCTTTCTTGGGGTGGTAGGAGTCTGTTTCCTTGCTTCTTCCATCCTCTAGAGGCTACCTCATTGCTTGGCTTGTGGCCCACTTCCTCCATCTTCAAAGATGACAACATTGCATCCCTCTCTGCCCTTTTTCCACACTGAGTCACATCTTCCCCTTTTACCACAGCTGGTTGCTTTTATGGATTCTTGTGATTACATCAGACCCACCTGGGTAATACCAGATAATTTTCCATATCTCAAGGTCTTTAACCTTAATCATATATGCAAAGTTTCTTTTGCTGTGTAAGGTAACATATTCACAGGTACCAGGTATTAGAAAAGGGACTTCTTTGTGGGACCATTCTACCTACCATGGCTTCTTATTAAAATAGATGAAGAAATAGCTTGAGGAAAAAGGAAGAGTTTAAAGCACTGTATAGAAGAGGTGGTCAACAGAGGTTTCATTTTTGACTTTGATAATAGATCAAATGAGTTTCAAAATAAGAATAACTTTGGGGATGGGTGCGGTGGCTCACACCTGTAATCCCAGCAATTTGGGAGACCAAGGAGGGTGAATCACCTAGGGTCAGGAGTTCGAGACTAGCCTGGCCAACATGGTGAAATCCCGTCTCTACTAAAAATACAAAAAATTAGCTGGGTGTGGTGGTAGGCACCTGTAATCCCAGCTACTTGGGAGGCTGAGGCAGGAGAATCGCTTGAATCCAGGAGGTGGAGGTTGCAGTGAGCTGAGATCACACCACTGCACTCCAGCCTGGGTGACAGAGTGAGACTCTGTCTCAAAAAAAAAAAAAAAAAAAGAATAACTTTGGAATTAATTTTATAGTCAATATATTATGGGAAGAAAAATTTTACAAGATAATCATTTACTCTTAAGGAAATGACTATTAATATTAGTAACGTTCTATTCCATTCTTACAGTTGATATTTAGGCTGTCTGTTAAAAATGTACATTCCCAGACTCCATTCACCCCATGTGCTGACTTGGGAAGCTTTTGATAGGGCTTATAAGTCTGTTTTTTAACAACCACAATCAGGTGATTCTGAGTGCTGTTTCCATTTGCTTTCACATTTCAGGGAATTCTGCTGTGGTGATTATTTCTGCAGTGCTGGCACTAGAACAGCTTAATCACTCTCACCGGTATTTGAACCTCTAACTGTGAAGAATATTTATCATTAAAAACTGACATTTTGTATGACGTGGCACAAAATAGAATTTTAATTGAGGGTAAATAACATGGTGAAAGGTTATAAAAATAAATTTTAAAAATCAGTTACTGCAATTCTTGTGCCATTTCAGGATTGCATACAATTAAAATGAGTTGAATAATCACAAGTTTCGTTTTTTATTCAAAAGACAGTCATTGATTGCCCACTGTACACTTAAAACTGGGCCAAGTGCTATGGGAAGATCAAACAAGTATTCTCTGTAGTCACACCTTTAGAAAGCATATTCAATCATATCCATTCTGCTTCAAAGCTAAGGAAAGAACACTTTATTTATATTAATGAGAAAATGAAGTTAATATAACTCTCAAGTTACCAAGAAAAATTAGTTTCAATATTACTGTATTCAGTTTACTATAAATATACCACAAGTAGAAGGACACTTTCTAATGATAATGTTAAAAATCTGTCTATGAAACTTTCCCAGACAAGTCCAGTGGTCCCAGCAGAAACAGTTTAACTTTTGAATGTAAAACTTAGAAAAATTTTCCAATGTAGAGCTCAGTATTAATCCGTATTTCCAATGATGATGACTTCTTCAAAGCCAAGTTGTTTATAATTGTGTCTTGCTGCATTGGCACCTTTCATTTTCACCCAGAGACCCAGCCATACACACAATTTACCTGCAAGTACTGTAAGAAATAATATGTGTGGGTGTTAACCTGAGGATTCAGTATTTTAAAAACAGAATTACTTTTCCAAACTTTATGACTTTTACCAATCTAAAATTACAGTTATATTATTTTAGTTATATTATTTATTAAATGCAGGTATTCATTTAAAATTTTATTTTTAAAATTTTATTTTTAGAATATGACACATATTTCCTGATAGCCAAATTGAACTTTCCGAATTGAAAATTAGATGGGATAGCTCAATTAACTTCCCTGATTAAACCATTATAACCTATTCCCTATGCTCTTAGAGTAAACTCTAAACCCCAGATGTGGCTGAAAAAGTCTATACCATCTGATTCCTATTCACCTCTCCAGTCTCACTGCATACTACTTACCTCCACCCACCCAAGTTCTCATTCATGTTCTCATATCTGAATGCAAATGATCATCTTACCTACCTCAGTGCATTGTACTGCCTACATTGTCCCCACATCCTAAGTTTGTTGAAGGTAGAGCCCAAGAAGAAATTAACTAACAGGAGCGCTGTCCTCGGTGCTGAAACCATGGATTTGACTAAGTGCCTGACTTGGCTAGCTCACAAAACAATGAATAAATAAAGAAATGTAACACAAAGAGTCATGTAGTAAGTGCTTAAATAGGGGGATGAGCAAAGTGCTATAAATATGTGAAAAAGAATATAGAGATCCAGATCAGTTATCTGAACTTCTAATTTAGGTTGGCAAAATATAAAACTAGATTGAGCTTCTTTTAAATTGATATCAGGAAGGCAGATTTTTCTCTCGCTCAATTAAAAACAAACAGTTTAACTCTTTACTCCTCCTTTCTGTAGCACATGGAAATATCTTGTATCCACTCGCTAGCAATTTTATGAATTATGACAAGGTGGCAGATCATAATTTACTGCTCTCATTTTTTCCCACATTCATCTCACATGAAAGAGCTTTATTATATTTATTTTGAAGTTTCTCACGTTTCTTAAAAATAAAATTTGGGCATTGAATTAACGTTTGTTTAATAAATTAAAAATAAATAAATATTTAAAACACAAAATGTATAAAATATCTATTATACTTAGAAATTTTATCATTGATAAGACTATTTCTAAAAATTAGCCATATCAATTTATAAGATCAATGGAATATAGATTCAAAGTCAAGGAGAATCATATTTTTAAATGCAAATGAATTTTAATGTGTTCCTGGGTATTTTTAATGTACTGAGATTCAAAGAAAAGAATTCTTAACAATTATCTGCATAAGTAATCAACTTGAAGTTACATTTTGCATATCAAGTAGAACTTATTATTTGCCTGCAACATTTATAAAGAATGGAGAATGTGTAAATATATGTGGAACTGGATAGTGAGCACTTTTAATATGTATTTCTTCTGTTTAATAGTGAAACATTCTACCGATTTATTACAATCATGTTTATGAAATATGCATATATCTCATTTTGGTAGCCTGGTGTTTTAACATTTTACCATGCAAGTAAATCAATTTCACAATGAATTTTAGCAATGGTTGATTAAATAACAATTTTGCTAAGTTGATGATTTGTGTGAGAGAGTTGCAGGGGAGGGGTGATTTTTAAATTTACTCAAATAGTCAAGTTTAGACCTCTGTAACTTAGCTACTAGATGATCTAGAAACATATCCGCCTCAGAATGACTTTTGTATTGGCTTAGTTGGAAGAAAAGCGATGGAGCAGACAGCCTATGAATATAGTAGTAACACTGTGGCCAAATATAGGCTATAGTATAATGCAGTCACTGAAAAAAAATTATTAATTACTATGTAGTTGGAGTACATGACTTCCATTTACCCGAAAATTTGGAACTGTCTGAATAAGCAGTAAATCTAACTATTCTAGCAATTTCATTAATATATGGGTGCTACTATACACATTGTATTATTATAGTTACTACTACTGGGAATTAATAGTTTGGATCCAGAGGAAAACCTACTTCCCAAGGTTTAAAAGAGGAGCATTGCAAGAAGAAAATGGAATCTTACTTTACTATTACTCTCTGATAATATAAAACAAACATTTTATTCCATGAAAAATAAAACAAATGCAGATTCAAGCAAGAAGTTCAGTTGTCAAATCAAAACCTTAGTAGTGATAGCCCATCATCTTACAGATGAAAATATTAACCCTCTCTTCTTAATCCTCAGAGACTTGTGAAGAATTGAAGCTGTAAGTGCCTATGTAACAAGGGAAATCCCTGCATGGAGAACATTTTTTAAGTACTAAGAGAGCTCCTTGGGGAAAAAGTTCTTATAGTAGCTGACAGGCAGAGGGTTCATCTTCTTTTCAAGTTTTTCATTATAGCTGAGACTCAGAAAAGGTAGTCAATTAAGGGCACATGCTTTGAGCTGATTTCTACTTTTTAGTAATTAGGTATGACTTGATGGTGAGGTAGAGCAAATTCTCATGGGAAACTGCTTCCCCCTCGTGCTGGTACTATCTTCGTAAAAGACTAACATTTATTTATACGAAAAAATAGAAAATTTGGCGTGATTTTTGTGACCCAGTTAATTTGGAACTGAAATCTTCTGCACATTTTGAATTTCATCAAAATTTAATTACTGGAGACATCTGTTTATTGACATGGTAAACAAAGAATAGTTCCCAACATTTAGGATTCTAAGCATAGTTTCTTTGCCAGTAAATTTAATAAGCTAATTTCCAGCATTAGCGTTCCTCTCTTGCTTAAATTTTAATAGAAATCTTTAAGGTAGCATAATTTGACACTCCAAAATTTTTATCTCAGGTGTCATATTGCTCCCCAGTTGGAATTCAATGTAGTGTCTTTGACCTATTTTCTTAAGAACAAGATCTACAGAAATCATGAAACATTGGAGTCATTATCCAGTTACTCTCAGTGTTTCCTATAATCTTGAAATCAGAAAACCATGTCTCTGTAATGGTTGATTGCCTGTGGTTAGTTGGTAGGCATGGCTTACCAAGTGCTTTTATTACTTCAGAATCCAAATACACTTTTTAAAATTTGGGGATCATATATTTTGACAAATATGGGAATCTCTTAAATTACATATTTTGATATTTATACTAATTCAGTTATTCAGTTTAAAAACGAGAAATGTAGACACATTCCAGATGTCTTGAGTTCTTTCATTTGTTCCTAGTCTGGCGTTAGTAATTCCAAGGATATAATTAGCTACTTGCGAAACATTACAATGTTTTCGATCCTTTCATGTTAACCTTCTCACATTTATAAACATATTAATTTATTCAACAAGTATTTAATGAACACCTATGAATCTTGTAAAATATGTTAGGAACAGGGATATGCTAATAAATAAAATAGAGAATGTTATTTTTTAATTGTAGTGTGTAATAAAGTTTCTTTAATATTGGAAAAACTAAGGAGTAGATTAGTGCTTACACTGCTGATGGATATATAAATTACTATAGAAAATTTATAAAGATATTTGGTAACAAATATTGTAATTGAATAGGTATGAATATTTTCCAGGAACCAGCAGTTGGTATCTACTCTAGAAAAATACTTGCCCAAGTACACAGGAGGCAGTTTCAGGATTTTACTGCAGAATTGCTTGTATTAGAGAAAACAGAGGAACAAACCAAATGCCCTTCCTTCAATAATGACTAAAAAAAACTATTTTGAACTCATACATTCTAGTACTCTGCAACATTTGAAGGACTAGGAAAAAAGTTTATTTTGATTTGGAAAACATATTTGATACCTTATATGTTAAAAATTGTAAAAAAAAAAGAATCACTATAAGGTATGTATGTGTTTGTATGTGTGCAAATCCATCAGAAGAAGTCAGGAAATGTATATATAAATTGATAACAGTAACTTGTAAAAAGAACCGGATATGTTGGTGGCGACAGAAGTGAACTCTAGCATTCTCTCTCATGTGATAGTGTAATATTTGTATAATTAAAAATCAATAGTGAAAACAAAGTTCAATAGAATGAATTCAATTATGGAAGCATGCACAGGTTAACCATGAGTGAAGAAAAGGAAGTGACTTACTTTGGGTAGCTCTAGAAAAGAGAAATAGTTCTTGTTACTGAATTCAATGATATTTATTGAGTCCGTATATAATCCTGTCTGTTACCTTCAAAAGTGTGTGTTACCAATTTATATCTTAACAGAAGTTTTCATGGAGATATTATAGAAGATTTGTGCAATAGACTGCATAAGTCACATGTTTTTAACAAGAAAAACATGCATTCCATTTGCATAATTCAATTACACTAACTATAGTATTTATAAAGTACAAAAGTAGCCCTATATAATATTTTCAAATAAATAAATATGAGTGAAAGAATTAAGATAAAATTATCACTTTCACTGTTTTCAAAAGAGTGACAACCAAGTGATCCATTTTTTAAAATTTTTATTTATCTTTAGGAATGTTGCAAAGTCAATAATTAAACTGTAAACACTTAAAGACAAAGTACGTTTGCACAATCTCTCTGACTATGTTTTGCCCTCTGGTCAATTAAAGAGAAGGTCAGAGTGATAACCACAGTCAAAAATGCACTATTGATACTTGTAAAATTAACTGAGCAAATGGTTAATGGGGCAAAAATAATTGAGATAGCATTATAATTTTCCTGAACTAGGAAACATTCCTGATGATCTGTATGATCAGCTAATAAAATATCAGCAAATTAAGATGTAAAAAATGGGAAATAAGCAATGCATTAGAACTAGGAATTTTTTTCAGAAGGAATCTATAAATTCAAACAAAGAAGTAGTTTATTCATCTATCTCCTACCAAAAAAGAAAAGCCAAACTTAAATCAGAATCTGAGAAATTGCTAGATATTGCAACTATACTTTTTCATGTAATTTAGCCCACCACCTCTCAAACTCCTCATCTTTCATACCTAGAATTTCCTTTGAACTTAAAAATAGCGCAGCCATGCAGAAATTTCAGTCTACACAGAAGATAATAGTTGAATTGGGATCTAAATGAGGATAAGCAACTAGCCATGCCAAGATCTTAGAAAAAGGGAATTCTAGATTCAGGAAATAGCAATCACAGAAAGCTAGTATGGTTAATGTGCATGAACAAAGTTGATATTTTCAAATGATCAGGTCACAGAGACTCTGTAGATTATGATGAACTTGGACATGTTGCATTGTGAAGCATATTTGTTTGTCTGTGTTTCCCATAAGCCTGTCTATAAGTTCCATGAGGGCAGAAACCATGTCCATCTTATCTCCCCATATATCACTAAGGCTTCACATAGTTCCTTGCATGAAGTAGACACTCGATAAATATTTGTCAGATAAAACAATAATCAACCTATTTTTATTTAATTTGGTGATCCCAACTATAAGGTTTTTTCAAGTATGCACTTTTAAAAAGATTGTAAAATATGTATTTCATAGCTGAGAGCAAGTTATATTTAAGCCAAGATTTGGGTCACTAATAATAAGAAAGTCCTCTATGAGTGTACGTAAAGTTCACGTGGGGGCCCAATTATGCCCCTACTTTAAGATAAATCTATTTCAGCATTCATTACAATGTTTTCCTTCTCACTGAGAAATATAATGCTCCTTACCCATTATCTTCATTGTTAGTAAGCAAGTATTTCAGAAGATTAAAGAGGGAGTAATAGCTGAAAATTGTTCTCACTTGTTTTATTCACTTTAATTCTGTTTTTAATTGGGGAAGCTAATGCTTTTCTATTTCAATTTTCTATTCATAAGTGTTACCTCATGAATGAAATACATTTTTTGACACTTCATGTAGGCAGCACTGAATCTGTATTCTACACTTATTTAAGCAATCCTCATTACCTGTTGCTCCATGAATAGGTTCTATGTGTAACCTTCAAAATTTATCTCTAAATTTTAGCTTTCAAAATTAATTTCTGAGTGTTTTTCCAAAAAAGCTTCTCATTGAAATTGCCATTCAGTTGATGTTAGTGAAGCACATCAAGAAATTATGAGTAGATGAAACTCTGAATAAGTTATTCCAGGATAATTTTCTCAAATACCATTAAGGTAAAAGTATATTATTTGCAGAAATAAATAAAATAAAGCTAATGTTTAACTCTGGAGTGAAATATCTGAGGTTTTTCGGGATGAAGTGGTCATAAGTAAGGGGAGGATTATAGTTAATTTTCCCCCTTGAAAAGGTTCCAAAACTGAATCAGAATGCCCTAAAAAACATGTAAAAATTTTGTTTTGGAGATCCCACTAAGAATAGCCTGAGGTAGTAGATGTTTTAGAGTTCTCTAGAGAAATAGAACCAATAGGATGTGTATATATAGAAAAAAAATCTGGCTCACAGTTATAGCGGAAAGCAAGTCCACAATCTGCAGGGTGGGCTGGAGACCAAGGGAAAAACCGATGTGGAAGTTCAAGTCCAAAGGTAGTCTTCTAACAGAATCCCTTCTTGCTTGGGGATATCAGTCTTTATTTTATTAAGATCTTCAGCTGATTGGATGAGAACCAACCACATTATGGAGGACAGTCCCCTTTACTCAGAGTCCACCTTTTTAAATGTTAATCTCATCCACAAAACACCCTCAGAGAAATAGCCAGAATAATATTTGACCAAATATCTGGGCATCTTGGCCCCGTTAAGTTGACACATAAAATTCACTATCTGAGTCCACCACATGAAAACTTGGCATCCATATGCATTTCCTTAAACCATATTTAATCTCCAAATATAGGCAATAACAAAGCCATACTTTGGCCTAACATAATACAATTATTCTGCGTACAATTGAGCTACCCTTATCCCAGAAGAGAATGTAAAGTCCCTGGGTGATATTTACTGTTCTTGATATACTGCAATGAAATACTATGATATAAAGTTAACAATACTTAAATATTGATATAAAGCAAATGCATCTTATGTTATATGACAAGAGAATAAGAACAGGAAAAAAGATTATACACGTAAATATATATACACACACACGAACATATTTATGACAAAATAAGGAAGAACTGCTCATGACATAATTGTAGTTCGTATTTATAACAACCTTGTTTCACTACACATTGTGCATTGCCTTTGAGCTCAGCAAGCACCTCAGCTGGCTGTAGTTTTCATCTGGTGTGGTGACTTAAACCTTTATTCCTGAAGGGTTTGGCCCATTAGAATCCTCCCTGGATTATGTTGTAGTCTCCCCCTGACTTTAAACACAGGTTATGGTAATACTAAGAGATGCCCTAAGGGAGCACTTGCATTTTAGACCCCCATTTGGAGTAGCAGTTAAATCTCTCCTTGGTAGTCAGGATCAATCACCCTAGCCAGCACAATAATTCCTTCCTTTGCTGGTTGACCTAGAAGCATGAGGATTCCAAACTGCCTAAGTGGTTAACATCTAGTTTAGTTGAATCATTGCTATGTCACCTGGTGGTTGCATCCCTCCTTTTGAAAGTAAGACCTCTATGCCAGCAGAGTCTCGTAAGGACACAGGGACAGGATACAAACATTTTGCTAGTGGGTTACTAGGGGTATGGTGAGTGGTGCTGCTCTCATTTCCAGCTCTTGGTTCCTGGACCCGTAAATCCTGGCTATAGGAGGAATAGTACTATATATTGGATGTTGATTCTGAGCATATACAGCCTCTTGAAGAACCTTGCCCAGCGCCCCAGACCTGCAAGGTTAATGCCTCATAGCTGGCACTGCAGCTGAATCTTCAAAAAAAGGTCATTTCTGAAGCCATTTTATGAAGCCAGCTGCTTGAGAATGGTGAAGAACATAGTAAGACTAGTGGTTTTTGTGTGTATGGGCCAATTGGCACACTTTATTTGCTACGAAGTGAGTTCCTTACTGGAAGCAATGCTGTGTGGGAGTCCAAATATGACTGTGGTCTGTAATGGGGTCCTGGAACTTCTGTGTTTTTTAAAAAAATATATCTTCAAAATGGAGGTTAAGGAGTGACTCAATTTCTGATCTGTATTTACCCTCCTCCCTTCCCCAGTGAGCTTTCTCAGCTAATTTTCTGGCAGGAAGTATTGTTTCCCTATGAAATTGTGGGGAGTGATTTCTATCACCTTGTCCTATTTTACAAGTATCCATCTCAGGGTAGATGACAAGCCACAATTACAAGTAACTCACCTCCTTGCAAGCAGACATCTTCCCTGAGGCATTTGTGCTCCACTTTGCTCATACATTACAACATCCTCCATACAGATTATCCCAATCACTCTGGACTCAGTGAATTCCGTGTGGACTGGGAAGCCCTCTCTAGAGAGGTTTGTAAAGTCTTAGAATCCAAACTCCACCCTTATAGTACTGGTATACTTCTAATGCCACATTCCTTTTACTGGAGTCTCCAATGAGACCTGAATTACTGAAAATCATGGAGTAAAGAGAGAGCATATGATCCTTGGGGAGTTCATTTGACTTGATAATAAGTAGTTGAAAACACTATTTTGTAAAGCAAATAGAGATGTTGTGGGAGAAAACGATAGTTTTGCATGCACTTGTTGCTAAAATTAGAGATTTCAAGGACATGTCCTGATTCTTAGCCACTGAGGGATGTGAGGACAGACCTGGAAAGAGATGGGGGATGAAACAATTCAATTTGTTTACTGTTTTCTGAAGTTCATGATATTCCTTTTTTATATTTGTGAAATGGCACTTAAGAAAAGTCATGAAGAAATGTGGCTTCAATTAGAAGCTCTAAGAAAACATGAATGCTTATGTCACACAAAATTCAAATATCTATATTTCTAAAACGTAAGCTCCATAAGATCAAGTGCTTTGGTTCATGATTAAATCTCAGTGTCTATCACTGTACTATCCAGTATGGTAGCTACATGTGATTATTGAGGACTTTGGCTAGTCTGAATTCAGATGTTCTGTAAGTGTAAAGTGCACTCCAAATTTTCATGACTTCATATGAAAAAAACTTGTTGAATGCCTCATTAGTAATTTTTATATTGATTACATATGGAATTGACAATATTTTCAATACACTGAGTTAAATAAAATATTTGATTAAAAACAGGCCGGGTGCAGTGGCTTACATGTGTAATCCCAAACTTTGGGAAGCTGAAGCTGGTGGATCACTTGAGGTCAGGAGTTCAAAACCAACCTGGTCAACATGGTGAAACCCCATCTGTACTAAAAATATAAAAATTAGCCAAGCATGGTCGTGGGCGCCTGTAATCCCAGCTCCTCAGAAGGCTGAAGCAGGAGAATCACTTGAGCCTGGGAGGCAGAGTTTGCAGGGCAGAGATCACACAACTGCACTCCAGCCTGGGCAACAGAGCCAGACACTGTCTAATATAATAATAATAATAATAACAATTTCATTGATTTCTGTTTTCTTGTTTGACTACTAGAAAATTTGAAATTTCACATGTGGTTCACATTACATTTCTACTAGACCGTGCTAGCCTAGTATATAGTTTACACTCAATAAAAATGTGTTGAAGTAATGTTGAATTAATATCTTTATTTTATTTTACTTTTGAGATGGGGTGTCTCACTATGTTGCCTAGGCTAGTGTACAGTAGATAGGCACAGTTATAGTGCACTGCAGCCTCAAACTTCTGGCCTCAAGTGATCCTTCCACCTCGGCCTCCCAAGCAGCTGGGACTACAGACATGCACCACTGTTCCCTGTAAATGTTTTTCTTATAGATCATTGCTGTACTCTTTCATCTAAAGAAAAGATGATGACAGAAACCAGAACACATTTAAGACAAATTTTCAAAAGTGTGATCAAGTCCTGTTCCTTTGTTGTATTTGGAAGGTAGTACTTATGGTTTAACAACCTACCAGTGAGATTAAAGCAACTAGCAACCAACTCATTTCTTAGATAGAAGTATGGTCAGCCCTGCTCCTACTTACAATTCCAGTTGTGGGTACTCTCCAACCCTGAGCACGAAAAGCAATCATGCTCAGATTTTTCTTTTTTCGCACTCTTATTTTAACCCACTGTTCAGATGGTAGTTGGCTCTTATGATTAATTAAGCAACACTGCAATCTGAAGAAGAGCAGAACTTGGAACCCCAATACTAATCTCTAGGAAATGACAGTTGCCTTTACAGTAATGAATGATCTGAACCACAGATGCAGTTGTCTTTAGCAAAAACCATAGGCTTGAACCTATGATGTATACTCCTGGTGTGAGCAATGACAAAACCTTCTCCCATCGTGTAAAAATATCCCTTAAGCCATCTATTATTTTTGATAGGTCAAATACATTCTACTCAAAGGGGAAAAAAACTATCCTCTAATAATATTAATAGAGGATATTAATATTATTAATATTAATATTAATTATTAATAGTACCTCTAAAATCCATAACCCACTTATAATTATGGTGAGCCTGGATTTTTCTAGTCTTAGAACTCTAAAAAATAAATTTGCTAAACTAAGGTTAAAACATTTAAGATGGAGTATAAGGAATAAAAATTCCATGATTTTTCTCTGTATACATTAAAATGTGTGTTACTTTTTTAGGTATTTAATGCAATTATGTTTAATAACAACTATACTTTAAATTTATATAGCACTTTATATTTTTCAAATATATCCTTGTATATGATGCCTCTTTAGATAATATTATATTAATAAATATTCTCAATTAATATTTTCTCTGTTTATATGCAGAGTTAATCTGAAGCAGTAAACACCTAGTACTTTTGGCACAAGAAAATATGTTTTATTAAAAAATACATAATAACAGAGAAAATTTAATTACAATTAGAGCTGAGCTTAAACTTAACCAAGGCTCCTGAAGACTAGAGGAATGCTTTTTTCAGTGTAAAAACAATGTATAACTCATTTTTCAAGACATTTTTCAGGTTTTAATTTATGAAGCAATTATGAAAGATTTTCATCAAATAGTCTTTGTATGAAAATATTTAATTTCATTTGTTATTTGTAGAAATATTTACTCTTTTTTACTACTTCTCTGGTGTGGATAATAAAATGTTTACAATGTTAAGAAAAAAAAAGCCTTGAGTATCATCTCCTTTAGCAAGTAATACTCAATACATTTTTGAGTATTCAGCATAATTTTGAACAATGCAAGGTTGTTCACTACAATACCCTTATGACAAAAGCAAAGCAGAGAGAAATGAAGTTTTAAAGTCGTAATGGAATTAAATGCGTAAAGCAGAAGATACAGAAGAAATAGAAAAAATAGAAATAAATGCTTTTTTTTTTTGAGATGGAGTCTCTCTCTGTCGCCAGGCTGGAGTGCAATGGCGCCATCTCGGCTCACCGCAAACTTCACCTCCTGGGTTCAAGAGATTCTCCCACCTCAGCCTCCTGAGTAGCTGGGATTACAGGCATGCACCACCACACCAGGCTAATTTTGTATTTTTAGTAGAGATGAGGTTTCTCCATGTTGGTTAGGCTGGTCTCAAACCTCTGGCCTCAGGTGATCCACCTGCCTCGGCCTCCCAAAGTGCTGGGATTACAGGCTTGAGCCACTGCGCCGGGCCAAATGCATATTCTTAAATTGAGGGAATGCCAAGCAGAATGTTTCAGGGGAAGACTAGTAACAGAAGTATGATCGTGTTTCTGTCTTCAAGATGTTCTTATCTTACAAATATTATCAACGACATTAAACAGATGGAAAACACAGAAATAACACGATTTTTTCATGGTTCCACCAGGTATCAGTAACAACTATATGTAATTCCAATGTTCTGTATGTCAGGCATTTGTTTAGATGAATGAGTCTGATTTCATTTCAATTGCTAAAATAAAGTTAGATGAGATTATGTTGACTTAGAGTGACCACATTAAGACAAACCAACACACCTTAGGTGGTTTTCTTTTCTGAGTAAAAATAATGCAAATATATATATATATATACACCTTTATTTATTGACTATATATTATAATATAAATATATTTTTGTATATTTATATTTTATATTTATTTTTATATATTAAATATATATGTATTTAAATCAGTCTTCCTCAATCTTATCTCAGAAG
Organism: Pan paniscus; assembly: GCF_029289425.2. Lineage (NCBI taxonomy): Eukaryota > Metazoa > Chordata > Mammalia > Primates > Hominidae > Pan > Pan paniscus. The sequence continues at coordinate 106,428,600 of NC_073258.2, forward strand.
AGAAGAAAAAGAATTTGATTTAAATAAAACCTATTCTAAAGATAGGCACTTTGGAAATAAAATTAACTCTTTTAGAATTGTTAATACTGTTTAAATTGACGTATCAGTATTTTTAATGCCCTAGAAAGAAGTGCATTGACTGATGATCTCATGATGAAAGTGGGTTTTTAAAAATTATCCTGCCTTACTAACTTACATTGTAAAGATTACTTAACAACATTTGTTTCATGTATTATTTCTCATAAATTGTGCAAAGATTTGGAATTTGGAATAACTATTTGCAATGATTCCTCTTGTCAGTTAAAAGAAAAGTAATATTACTGGTCTTCTAGATAAAAAGGGACAATATTCCTGTTATGCCTGAGTAGTGGTATTTATGATTACATAGCACATCTATTTATCAATTATTTACCACCTGGATTCCTTTAGGAAGGAAGGAAAGAAGGGAGGGAGGGAGGGAGGGAAGGAGGGAGGAAGGAAGGGAGGGAGGGAGGGAGAGAAGGAGGGAGGGAGGAAGGAAGGAAGGAAGTTAAAAACGAGACTCCTTAGGATGCACTTAGAAAGCTGATATATGCTCACCAGCTGCAGCCTATGTCTCTTAAGAAATGGATGACACTTCACCAAATTTAGATTACCAGCCCGAGCTCTAATTTTCAAAATAAAATACAAACTTTAAGTGATTTCATGTCCACACTTACCAGATTTTGACCCTGGCTTGAAATCACTGCCAAACTGGCTCTGTGACAGCATCAAATTATTATGTTAGATTATGTGGAATTTCCATTTTAAGGGTCAGAACTGTCAAACATCAGCACTTTCATGTAATTCAATCTACTAAAAGAGTGCTAGTAACTGTGAGGTATATAAAGATTAATATGATACACGTTTGATACTAATTACTTTAATTATATAAAGGGGAGAAGATGTGTGAAAATTTATTATTTATATATGATCAGAAAAGTTTCAAGGTGAATTAGTTTGGATACAGAATGGAAGTAGGATGGAGGACATTCTATGAGAAGAGAAAGCACTGACAAATATATGAAGATGGAAAATGCAGGGTATATTAGCAGGATTATAGGAGAAACATTAACCTGGTATGGATTACTTGTGCAAGAAAACAGAGGCATCAATCAAAAAGTCAACAGTAGCCTGATGGCAAAGATCCTTAAAATTAAGTGAATACGTTTGAAATCTAGTATACAATAAGAAAACAATAAACATTTTTTAAGTCAGAAAAGTCACATTAAAAAAAAGAATAAGGCAAGGATGCGGATGTTGGAGAAACGGGTGGAAGACACTCAATACTAAGAAATGAAATTGAAGCTACTATAGAGGAATGCAATAAAGGCCAGGATAAAGATGATGGCAAAAGAGTTTCTTTTTTTCAACTTTTATTTTAGATTCAGGAGGTATATATGCATGTTTGTTACCTGGAAATATTTTGTGATGCTGAGGTTTAGTGTATGAATAAGCATGTTGCCCAGGTACTGAGCACAGTACTCAACAGTTAGTTTTCCAGTCCTTGTCTCCCTCCATCTCTCCCTTCTCTAGTAGTCCTCAGTGTTTACTGTTGCCATCTTTATTTTTCTGAGTACCCAAGGTTTAGCTCCTAGTTATAAGTAAGAACAAGTGGTTTTTGGTTTCCTGTTCCTGCGTTAATTCACTTAAGCTAGTGGCTTCCAACTGCATCTATGTTGCTGCAAAAGACATTACTTCATGCTTTTTTATGACTGTGTAGTATTCCATGCTGTACAGGTACCACATTGTCTTTATCTAGTCAACCCTTGATGGGCAAGTAGGTTGATTGCATGTCTTTGCTATTGTGAATAGAGCGGCAATAATCATGTAAGTGCATGTGTCTTTTTGGTAGAACAATTTGTTTTCTTTTGGATATATACCCAGCAATGAGATTGCTAAGTCTAATGGTAGCTCTGTTTTAAGTTTTTTGAGAAATCTCCAAATTGCTCTCCACAGTGACTGAACTAATTTACATTCCCACCAACAGTATATAAGCATTCTCTTCTCTCTGTAGCCTCATCAGCCTCTGTTGTCTTTTGAGTTTTTAGTAATAGCCATTGTGACTGGTGTGGGATGGTATCTCATTGTAGTTTTGATTTGTATTTCTCTGATGATTAGTGAATGTGTAATATTTTTTCATGTTTGTTGGCTGCCATTGTGTCATCTTTTGAGAAGTGTCTGTTCATGTATTTTGCCAATGTTTTAATGGAGTTATTTGTTTGTTGTTTATTGATTTGTTGAAGTTCCTTATAAATTCTGGATATTAGATCTTTGTTGGATGCTTAGTTAGTGAAATTTTTTTTCACATTTTGTAGGTTGACCATTTACTCTGTTGATAGTTTCTTTTGCTGTGCAGAAGCTCTTTAGTTAAGTTAGGTCCCACTTGCCAATTTTTGTTTTTGTAGCAATTGCTTTTGAAGAATTGGTTATAAATTATTTCCAAAGACTGATTTCTAGAATGGTGTTTCCTAGGTAAAAAAGAAGAATTTGAGAAACCATGTGAGAAGTCAATCTATAAGAATTAACACATGAGTTGCTCTCCTGTTATGGACATGTAAAGTGCTAAAAAATATGTATTTGAAAAAGACATAGATTTGGCCCCCAGTGATCTTAGAGTGTAGTTAGGAGGATAACAAGTGTACGTCAATGTTTATTATTATTATTAAATTGCCTAGTGCTCCTATGTGCCAGATTCTAGTGCAGTTATGCTATATAGAAGGCAGAAAGTAATGTGTTACTTGAAAGAGACAGATGCTGAAGGGGCTTCTCCTGGGGAAGAGACCAGGAAGATTCTGTGAGGAAGGTGAAATTATATTTGGGTCTTCAGATATTTGTAGACCTTGGACACATCAGGACTTGGCAACTGATCAGATAAAAGATAGTCAGCAATTGAAGAACTAAGGTTTCCTCCATGGAGAATGACAGTGCTGTCTATAGATATAAAGCATCTTGGACAGTGACATAGTTCTCAGAATTATGACGATGGGTCAGGCATAGCCATATTGCAGGTGAGAGATACCAGTGCAGATGCGGGGCTCTTAGTATTGAGAGAGCTCAGAGCTAGGCAGAAAACACTTGACACACTAAGATTTTCTCAATCACAGATGCTCAGCGTCACTATAACACATCATTTCAACTCTAAAATGCATTGGAATATAACTTATCCTTAAAGTTTCTAGATATGTTTATAAAGGCATGATTATCAATTTTATTTATATTCACTTTCTCTTCATTTCCATCAACACCAATAGATGACTTTGTTTTTAAAGAAATGAAATTTTTAATCATGATTCAAGCATAACTGCATATATAGACCTAAGTAGAGAACAAAACACTGTGGCTATATGAAGAAACTAGGTAGTCCTCCTAGGTTTACATCTATCTCAAATATTCTCTCTCTCTGTCTCATATCTGTATCTATATCTATATCTATATCTATATCTATATATCTATGTCTCTATCTATCTATCTATCTATCTATCTATCTATCTATCTATCTATCTATCTATATGCTAACTGGCACATTTCACAGATCTTCAAAGTCTCTGGAAAAGAAGAATGAGAAAGATAGGTTAAAAATAAAGTGGTGGCTGGGCACGGCGGCTCACACCTGTAATCCCAGCACTTTGGGAGGCCGAGGCGGGTGGATCACGAGGTCAGGACATCGAGACCATCCTGGCTAGCATGGTGAAATCCCGTCTCTACTAAAACATACAGCAAAAATTAGCCGGGCGTGGTGGCGTGCGCCTGTAGTCCCAGCTACCGGGGAGGCTGAGGCAGGAGAATGGCATGAACCTGGGGCACGCGGAGCTTGTAGTGAGCCGAGATCGTGCCACTGCACTCCAGCCTGGGCGACAGAGTGAGACTCCGTCTCAAAAAATAAATAAATAAATAAAAATAAAAAATAAAGTGGTATAGGAAATAAATACATACTTTCAACAATATATATTAAGCTACTAATATGCAACAGAATTGTGTTAAGTGATGCAGACATAAGGGTTAATGAAATAGAGAGGCATAGTTTTCATGGTGCATACAATTTACCCATCATTCCTTCAACATAGCTGTCTTACACCCACCTGCTATGGTAAAGAGATTCTGTTAGCAGAGTGGTTGTTGGTAACGCCATAATATACAGATGATATGTCATTAGCTAGATGGTGGTGCTAGGAAAAAAAGTCTTACCGCTGTTTATATTGGAAGATCTGATCTAGTTTAGGTGATCAAGGAAGGCATTTCTGATGAGACATATAAGTTGACACCTAAAAAAAAATGGCTTATAGTTGATGAACTGGGGGAAAATACTCTGGCAGATGAACAGCAAGGGCCAAAGAGAGAGAGTGGGGTAGGTAACAAAAATAGAAGATGAATGTTTACATTTAGTCCTAAAAATGGCATTAAACACAATATGATTATATGATATTAAGCCAATAAATATATTTTATGAGGAAAATGTTAAGTAGTTTAGCAATTATTCATGACCCTGGTTATTTGAAGGCATCACCAAGAAGAGATGGAATTTGGTGAAATTGGAGAAAGTGTAATTTGGCAAAAGGGAAAGTGTATTAGAGCAGGGGACAGCACTTCTGCTGTCACTTAAGACATAATGAAAATGCTCAAATAGCCTTTGTCCAAACCCTCCTTTGCCTGTTCTCCGATGACAAAATTTAAGGCTTTGTGCCTTAGTGAAATGCAAATATCCTAGAAAAGTATGATGAGTTGTGTACGTTTTTTCTGACCCTTTTAATGACCTAGAACTTGGAGTCTCAGTTCTATTGTAAAACCACATGATAGGAAATTGAACTGAATTATGGATAAATTAAAGCCAGCAATGTACTTCTCTATAAACAGGCCCCTAAAATTCTCAGTGTCATAATTATTTTCTTGAGAACATTACACATTTTATTGGCCAGATATTACTATCATTTAGAGAATTACATGATGATAGATACCAAAAAAGGACCACAATTAGGAACAAGGATTTCAAAAACACTGAACAGGACATTTAGCTTTCTGATTAAAACTCCTGGTGTAGTTATAGCTTTAATTTGATTTTATTCTCTCTCCTTTTCCTTAGTATCCACAAGGCATGTAATACAATGCCTCTGGTGCAGTCAACCCAGAACTTTGTGGTTCAGAGTCCAGCCTCTAGCAAATGGCTTTTGCAGTGCAGAGCTTTGTGAGGTTGTAACTAGCAGACACTGGGAAGCACGATTATTTCTTACTTTGAAGCTTAGTCCATCTCCATTGAAAAACCATCAAGTTCCTGCTGGCAGCTTCTGGGCCACAAGTTTTTAATTAGTGCTTATCTTTATACCTTAGCTAACTCCCTTATCTAGGACCACCTTCTGCTGGTCCTGGCAGGATCCAAGAATCATTTGATTTCATTTTCCCTTAGTGTCTATACTTACATCTTTTTTTTCTTCAACGTCATAGACAGAAAGATTGAGAGAGTGAGAAGAAATGCAATGCCTTCCCCCTTCTTGAAGCTGTAACTTTTCTGCCTTATTGGAAAGGGAGAATTCCTTGATTTCCATGGCAACTCTCACTGCTTCTGCCTTTAGCAAGTTTACTCTTACCTTTCCCTTATGTTTAATAATTTCCATTATTTCCTTAACCTGGCTCAAATTCACTTGCTCACACAAGCTACTCATTTTTGTTTTCTTTAAGGAATTGATAGTGTTTGTACAAACTTAATATTTGAACAGTCTTCAAGGTGTATGTGTTTAAATTTGCTGTGTATGGCTTAACATTTTAATTAGTAATCAGTCACTTATATCCTAGTAGAAATTAGCCAACTCTGATAGGGGTGCAGTACTCTTAAAAAGAGGGGGAGAGAGGGTCTGAATGGGGCTGTTGACATAGAAAAGATATTCCTGAAGCAAACATTCCAAATGAAGAAATTAGGAATGCGCATAAAGCTTTCTTAACAATATGCTTACATCCGTGATGAAGATGTTCAAATAACAGAAATATGTAAATATCTGAAATAAAAAGATATGTGCATGCTCTCAGAACTTTTTAAGAGAACATTCACCCACCCATGCTGGGTAGTCATTTTCCTGCCAAGGATGGAGATTGATCTATGTGACCTTTTCCAGAGATTTTTTTTTTAATTCACATTTCAGATTCTGCTCACTTTTAATAAAGGCAAAGTTATTAAGGAATCATAATCAACTTCAAGAATAAATATTTAAACTCCATGAGTTAATTGGCCAATCTTTTTCTTCTTCCTCTGAATGAATATGTGTCTTTTAAACTCAGTTTTCATTTCCTCATCTTTAAAATAGGAAGGGCCAGTTTTTCTTTGGATCCTGAGGTCTGGCCATTCTCTTATATGGAGATTAGTTAGAACTGGCCTTTTGAGACAGGGTGTGTGTGTGTGGGCTTGTGTGTGTGCAAACATGTGTGGAGAAGGAAGCATTGTTACGATTCCCTAATATAAAAATAACTGATGATATCAATTTTCTTTAATATAAATAACTTTTCCTGAGTGAAGCAAGTGCAGAAAGCCAGGATCCTGTGGCACATACTTCCATAGGTAACAACAACCCAGTTAGATAGACTGATATATGCTTGATCAGAGTGACAAGACTGAACAACAACAACAAAAATTGTTTCCAGAAAGTGGTTTTTAAATATAGGAAACAAAAATGAAGAAATAAAAATAACACGGAAAAAAAGTTTCTTAGAAGACAATGTAGTCTGTTTACTTTGTACACTTTAGCCATAAGCAGCAATTTTCTCATGAAAATCTAATTTGAATTTTATAAAGGTATCTGGATAATAAGTAGTTTGCTTGGCTTAATTAAAAATTAGCTCTAAACAACTATGCCTCAGTTTCCCCATCTGTAAAATAAGATAACAATAGTACTTACCTCATAAGATTATTTTGATGAGTAAATAAGTTATTTTTTAATTAAAGTGTATTTTAAATGCCAACACATGTTAAAAAGTAAAAATGTGGCCAGGCGCAGTGGTTCACGCCTGTAATCCCAGCACTTTGAGAGGCTGAGGTGGGCTAATCAGGGGGTCAAAAAATCGAGATCATCCTGGCCAACATGGTGACACCCTGTCTCTACTAAAAATACAAAAATTAGCTGGGCATGGTGGCAGGCGCCTGTAATTCCAGCTACTTGGGAGGCTGAGGCAGGAGAGCTTCTTGAACCAGGGAGGCGGAGGTTGCAGTGAGCCGAGATGGTGCCATCGCACTCTAGCCTGGGCTACAAGAGCAAAACTCCGTCTCACAAAAAAAAAAAAAAAAAAAAAGTAAAAATGTAAATATATATTTCTATATTGTAAAACTATGCATTAAAGAGAACATGTAAAATCAACACAAATTAAGTAATAAGTGAACCCCATAGTGGTGACCTATTTGAAAGATGCAGTTCCAGGATGTAACAGAATTTAGGAGATATAAAAATTTGATTGGATTGATGATAATGATGATGATGACAGTGACAACAATGATGACAGATAGAATAATAGTTCCCATTTATTAAGAACCCCCCATGGGTCAGATCTGCATTAGGCACATTACATATATAATCATTTCCTCTTTTTTTTTTAAAAAAAAAAAGAAAGTTGCCATTAAACGAGTGATTTCTGGGTCTAAGACACCATAGCAAACATTATTATTTAGCGTGCTTACATTCCAGTGGGGCCTCTACTCTCAAGAAAACCAGTGCTATTGGAGACATGTGATATGAACTGGGACATGTTAAATATCACTGGAACATATGCTATTGCTTTACACTTCTGTAGCTTAATTCCTGTTACTGGAGAGTAGCACCATTTTCAAAAGTGAGTAAGTCATAAGATCAACCTGGAAAAATTCATCTTAAGATGTTCCCCTTGACAAATCGAAAGGATAGCTCACCATACTTATTTAACTGCTAAGTTGAAAATAGCCATTTGTCTAATTATGCTTTTATATAACTTTTTGGTAACTCATTATTTCAACTTTAAAAGTCAAATTCTAGGGATATGGAATTGTGAAAGAAAAGACTTTGCATTCACAAGTCAGTGCGTGAATCGCAATCAGGCAAAAATACAGTGATCTCATCTGTAACACATAAACTGGGTAATTTTTTATTTATGAAGTAATGCAAATAACAATATAGATTACTACACTAACTCATAGTATACTTTACTTCAGTTAAGTAACGCCATTTTGTGCATTACTGAAATATAAATGGACGTGAAGCATGCAAAATAAAATTATGACATTTTGGCATACATTGTGCTTCTCAAAAAGAAAAAAAACACACACGCTAGACTCTGAAGTCATCATATTCTGCTATTAAAGAGCTTGATCATATCTGCCTCAGATTTTACTGAGGGCATTGAAAGCTTCAGTTATCTTTGCACCGCTTTATGTTATTAATAGGTTGTTATTCTTTATATTTTAAGCAGCCAGTGATTAAACATCATAAACAAATAAAACAAAGGGGAAGGGTCAAATCAAGCCATCATTAATAAAAAAGAAATTAGACCAAAAACATGACTAATAAAGTTTGCTATTTACTCTCTTGCAAACTCAACTAATTGTGCATGTTATGAAATAGTTCTTATCTAGCACTCCACTCTTGCATCTGTTCAATATGCAGTTTTATCAGCAAACTGGCAGAAGACATCTGGCCAAGAGGAAAGAAAAACTTGTATGAGATTATAGATTTCTGAAAATGACTAATTTTTAAAAAATCTCTAGCAGTGGTTTCGATTGTGAAAATACAGTAAACCTTCCCAATGATTGATGCAGAGCAATCTATTTTTTTTTTAACTCAAGACTTTAAAAAAGGGAACGTAAATATTCTAGAGAGATGCAGGATCTTACTGACGGCCAGAGTAAGAATCTGGCATTTTTTTCCTGCATATTTACACAGGGCAGTTCTTTTTAGCATGTTATTACCCTCTTGCTTTGTAAATGCTGGTTTACATTTTTGATCATTATAAACGCTAACAGAGCGCAAGTATTTCATATTTCTTTCTTTCCTTCCTAAATATGGATAATAGGCTCTATTTGACAGCACAGTTGGGATTAGAAATACTGTATGAAACATGTCTTGAGAAATATCTACAGCACAGAGCTCAGAAAATTACAACCCATGGACCAAATCCAGCCTTTCACCTGTTTTTCTAGTTTTATTGGAACATAGCCAGGCTCATTCTATGGCTACTCTTAATTACAAAGACAGTTGAGTAGTTATGATTGTATGACTCAAAAAGCCTAAAATATTTGCTATCTGGTCTTTAAAGAATTTTGCAAATTCATGATCTACAGCACCGTAGGGACTTAATAAATGGTAATTATTTTTAATTCTGCAACATTGGGGAATTACTTATTTTGCATGAACCACCAGTAACTTCCAATAAAGATACTTATTTTGAAGAGGTAAACTAGCCCTGTCCAATAGAATGACCGTTATATTTTCTAGTAATGCATTTTTAAGAAGAAACAAGCTAATTTTTTTTTTTTTTTAGATGGAGTCTCACTCTGTCATTCAGGCTGGAGTGCAGTGGTGCGTTCTCGGCTTACTGCACCCTCTGCCTCCAGGGTTCAAGCGATTCTCCTGCCTCAGCCTCCTGAGTAGCTTGGACAACAGGAGCATGCCACTATGCCCAGCTAATTTTTGTATTTTTAGTAGAGAGGGATTTCACCATGTTGGCCAGGATGGTCTTGATCTCTTGACCTCGTGATCCACCCACCTCGGCCTCCCAAAGTGCTGGGATTATAGGCGTAAGTCAATGCTCCCGGCCACAAGTTAAATTATTTTAACAATGTTTTATTTAAACCAATATTATTATTTCAACCTACGATATTATCATTTTAACATATAATCAACATAAATATTATTAATTATTTTATTAATACATTCTTTAAAATCTTCAAAATCTGATGTTTATTTTACACTTACTGCGCATCTTAATTCAGATGTCAATTTTACAGTGGAAATATTTCATCTACATTTAAAGTTCCTAAAGTTTACTCTTGAAAAATTTGATTCATATATTTACGTGGTTCCAAACATAAATGTTTTTTAGAATGTTTTCTCATATGTTTTCATAAAGCTTTCTAATAACTAAATATCAAGGATTTTAAATTTAACTAAAGTTAAATAAAATTTAAAATTTAGTTCTTTAATTACACTAGCCACATTTCAAGTGGCTACCATATTAGAGGCATTTTAGGCAATATAGGATTTTACTTATTTTTATTAATAGCAATAGTCATAACAGCTACCATTGACTGACCACTTAATTGGTCACAAAAATCTAAACAGATATGGAATCTGGGGACTCAAGTTAGCAAAGTAACATGTGCAAGGGTACATAGCTAGTTCAGTAGGAAGTCTGAACCCAAGATCTTATTTTAATTCACACTTTTTCTCCTATTCTGCTATGCAGACCCCAATTCATCTTTTACATGCCAAACCACTGTCTCTTTGCTTAATTTGAACTTAAAATCTTTGGGAAAAAAATTAAATATGTATTCTCAACTTGCGTTTTAGCCCTGCAGAACACTATACTTGGCCTCTCAGCTTTGTTGGTTTTGATCTATTTTGGTTTGTGTTTGAGAGGTCCTATTACAGAGCTTTTATATCTTCCATCCCTTCCCAGCTGATTCTCTTCCCTGTGGTGCTGGTGTCAGCCAGGCACACTACCCCATGGGAGGCCCATGGCCTGGGCCTTCTGTCCTTGTCTTGTTGAGCTACTTATGCTTTTCATCCTGGAGAGAGAGAGAGAGAGTGTATGCGTGTGTGTGTGTGTGTGTGTGTGTGTGTGTGTGTGTGTGTGTGTGTGTGTTTGGTAGGGGCGTGGTTGTCTTGCTTTTCCATTTAGTCTTACTGTGATTTGAAAAGGGTAGCCTTTCCTAAACAATTCCAGTCAATCAACATTTGTTTCTTAACCTGCAAGGCACCAACCTCTGACTGCGTTTGGAGCACAGCCTTGAAGTCATTTTTTCTTTATATAGTTATATTTATTTTTGTTTGTCTAAATGCCTGCTTCTTTGACAGGAGATGAGAATTTAGTTGCTATTTTTTTAAGGTTACTTCTTGGCTAGGAGCCATTACTTAAACCTGAAGATTATGGAAGCCAAACTCTAGAGGCTTGAGTATTCAAACTAATTTCTCTCAGCTATTGACATCTAAACACATCAAATATTGTATACCATTGTATTCTAGTCTCTCTTGGATCCAATTTGTATCCCCTTGTTAAAAAGTCTGTAAAAGGTCCTCATCCTCTCTGAAAAGAAGGCAAACAAGCACTTCAATGACATAAAAGACTCAATTCTTTGGCATTTCAGTTCTTCTGAAGAAATCTTCAATTTCCTGAAGGCATCAACCTCTCTTTTATGTCGGGACTTTTATGTTGGCTGCCCTCACTACCTGGTTCATTGATCACCCACCATATCTGCCCACCTCATCTTCCTTGGGTCCAGTACACTCAAACTGGTAAACTTAGAAGTTACTTCCTCTTTCAAGCTTCCCCTGAGCCCCAAAGGCATGTTACGTACTTGACCTTGGCTCACACAGTGGCCCAGGTGTGCCCTTAAAGTAGGACTTCTTAGTCTGTGTCATCATTGCCCATCTCTACTACTGGGCTTTGAGGACAAGGGCGATGTCTTATTCTCATTATCTCTATTCTAATGTATATCACAGAGGCTAACAACAAAATAAAACCTTAATAAATATTTACTGATTTAATGAAACCATTTATTTTAAGTGTGAAAATAAAATTAAGTTGTTATATATAGTCATTAAATCATATTTGGGGGCTTCCTAAGTGCATTCAGTATGTATCAAAGTGAATGTTGTCTATTAAAGGTTTTTAAAATTTAATAATAAGCATTCTATTAAATAGAATAAGCACTCTATAAATAGCACTCCATCATTTGCTAGATACCATTTCTCATCTCTTACTGAAATTTAATTAATTGAAATGTTTGCACCTGAAAAGGATTTTTAAGGTTTATTTTATTCTGCACAAAATACAATATCAAAGAGATGTAAGAATAGACTTTTCCTGACATATTTCTTTCTGATTTTTTTTTTTTTATTGAAACAGAGTTTTGCTCTAATCGTCCAGGCTGGAGTGCAGTGGTGTGATCTCTACTCAGTGCAACCTCTGCCTCCTGGGTTCAAGCAATTGTTCTGCCTCAGCCCCCCAAATAGCTGGGATTATAGGCACGTGCCACAACCCCAGCTAATTTTTGTATTTTTAGTAGAGATGGGGTTTCACCGTGTTGGCCAGGCTGATCTTGAACTCCTGACCTCAGGTGATCTGTCTGCTTTGGACTCCCAAAGTGCTGGAATTATAGATGGAACCCACCGCACCCAGCCGACTTTTCCTGATATATTTTATATTCTGAAATAGCTATTTTTTGTATTCTCTAGCATACTTGTTACTTTATTATTTTCTATTATAGAACAAAAGGAAAACAGGCACTTAAATGGAACACAGAGTGTGACTGTTTTGGTGGTATGAGAAAAGGCACTTAATGGTAGTTCTTCACCTGTATTGGAAAACAGCATGCCTTTGAAGAGCTGATGAAAGCTAGAGTCTCTCTCTCTCTTTCTCTCCAGAAAAAAAGCCTAAATGCATGTACAAGTATATATGCCAAATTTGCCTACAACTTTAGGACTCTCAGGATTCATTCAATAAAAAGAGGTTAAAAACCCCTAAGCTAAAATAGGCCTGAAAAGAGCCTGACTCTGCTAAAAGGTGGGGCAAAGGTGGAAGGACATGACTGTGAAAGATGGAGAGGAAGCATGTGCTTTAGAAGAGAAGAACATGCAAATTTGCTTTTCAAAGAAGGCACAGGTGTGCTTTGCAAACCTTTGCAGAATGCCCTCTACCTTAGATGCTCCCTAACAAGAAGACCTGAATTGTTTGGAAGCCAAGCCCCTGTGCTCCTTCATACATCCATTCATTCACCCATTTAATTAAGATAGATTTATTTCATTCCACTGTGTGCCAAGAACTGTGTTTAAGAGTGGGGGGAGGGGTGGTGCAATTGTGAAATGAGCGCAAATTGTGAATTGAGTCTTTTATGCCAATATATCGTTTTCTTAGATGAGTCATGAGAGTCCTAAAATTGTAGGCAAAATGGGTACATATACTCATATGTGCATTTGGGCCTTTCTCTGGAGTGAAAGAGAGAGAGCCTATAGCTTTCAACAGCTTTTCAAAGGCATGCTTTTTTCCAACACAGGTTAAGAACCACCTTTAAGTGCCTTTTCTTATTTTCTTTTTCCTCAAAGTTAAAGCCCAGTAGTGGAGATGGCAATGATTTGAAACATGGCCCTTCCTCTGCATTTCTCACATATGCTACTATGTCATGCTAGAAATAAGGAAAAAGAGTCCATTCATTTAGAAGTTTCTACTTACCATGTCACTGATTTTGTACTCACTATTTTCACTTATTGTTATTGATACTATGTGCAAACAAATGAGGTTTTTAGTGACTTCTAGAACCATAACATATATATTAATTAATATTAAATGTCTATAACGGAAAAGTGTTAATGTGACATATAATTAATGTAATTATAGTGCAAGATTATTGTTTTAGGCATCATAATACTGCCTAAAGTAGGACTTATGTTTTTGTATAAACCTCATGAAAAACATGGCATCTTTTGGTTGCCCTGAAATTATTTATGCATATAGGGAAGTATCAAATTAAGATAGTAGTCATATGGCTTCAGTGGCACTCAGGTGGGGTCAGAGGCCATTTTATTATAATTCTCTGGGCTATTCATTGGCACTCGGAGTTGAATCTGTTTCCCTGGTAACAATGAACTGCTTTGCAATGAGACACGAAAGGAATCAAATCAACGTAGAAGTAATTCTGGCCTCAAGTAAATTCCAGTGGAACCAAGGAAAACTTCTTGTATATAATCCATCAGAACACCAGAGAGAATGTGCATAAATAATCACCTTGGAAATGAGGACATAGCACTTTGTCTTCCACTCTCCTATTCATAGCATATAGCACATCATATTGTTATCTGTCATATTTGTTGATGACACTAGACACTAATTATGATCCACACGCAGGTGTGGCTGAAAGACCTATTTAGGAATGACAGGACTTTTCACTCTGCACATGTCATGATGATTCCTTAGTTTTGCAGCTGCAACTGCTAGTCGCAGAACATGCTGCTATTTAAGGGGCAGCCACTTAGATAGGAAGTCAGCCCCAAGTCTTTGCACAAAAGAGCTACCCAGTTGCTGAATATGCCATGTCAGTCTGGTCTGTGCTGCTGAGTTATCCTAACTTCCTACAACTATTTCCTGTTTAAGAGTTTATAGACTTTTCATCAAGTGCTCATGTCTTCCTTTGTACTCTTTACTAATGCCGAAACTGACAAGCTATGTCTTCATGAATATCATGTAAATGCTGGGCATTTATTTTCTCTTTCAGTTATCTATTCATTCAGAAAATATTTATTGAGGATCAACCATGTCCCTGTTCCCTCCTCTGTGCTATGTGCTGCAAATAGAGCAGGAAGAGGACAAACCCCTTCCTAGAAATCTTTTGTAGGATGTTCCCAACTTGTTATTTGATTTCAAAGATAACCTGTGAGTGAGATTGATAGAATTATTCAGGACACTAGCTGCACTCTCTATACAAGATCACATCACATGACCACATTGAAATTGGAACAAGATCATAGCTTCAGGCATTGTCAATCTTCTGTCATCTGGAGACGGCTGCAACATTGATGTCATTTGTTGTTCCAGTTCTTAATTAGTATTTTCTTTCAGTCCGTTCTAGAAGAAATGTCATAACTTTTATCTTCATCTTGACACATTCTACTTTCTATTTTTTTTATTTCCTGTATTACGATGTAAGTTCCTTGAGGTCAAGGGCTATGGTTTTATTTATCTTTGTTTCTATTGCTACACCTTGCACATAAATTGAAAGGTTCTACACTTATTTCCTCTGCTTGGAACACTTATCCCATGGACATGCACGGGGCTCTGTCCCTCAGCCCTTCACTCAGTTTAAACATCACCTTATCAAAGAGTCTTCCTAAACTACCCTACTTAAAGTAGTAACTACACAACTCTTTTATCCAACCACTACCCACACATCCCTTTCCCCTTACCCGGCTTTATTACTCTTCATAACATTTATCACCATCTGGCATACTTACTTGTTTATCACCTGTCTTCAACTACTAAAAGCCCCATGAAAATAGGAACACTGTCTGTTTTATTCACTGTTGTATTCTCAGCACCTGGAACAGTGCCTAGATCCTAGTGGGGCACTCAATAAATATTTGTCAATTGAATAAATATCTATGGTAAATCCACACATATTTATACTGCCCAATAAAGCATAGAGATGTGATATTTTATTATATGACACTGGTAATACATGAAGAGTGCACATAGGTGCCACCTTAAGCATCCCTCTGGGACGGTGACAAAACTCACATTGCAGAAACATTTTTGATAACCATTGACTTGATGTGATGCATTAATTATGTAGCTGCAGAAAGAGGGGAATGAGTCAGCTCATTTATGTGTAACACTTGAACCTCAGATAGGTGAACATATTTCCAGAATCCTACCATATCATTCTCCTCTTCTTTAATTAGTGAAACAATTGTGTTGGCAATTGCAAGCTGATGCCAGACACATATTGCTAAACCAGAGTAGATCATCCCTATTAGTAGTTCCAATCCCATGTGGCCCAATTATTTTCCTCCATATTTAAGCCTCACTGACAACAAAAGTGCTCAAATCCCATGTGACAATTAGGCAGAGGCTGGCAAACTTTCAATGAATCTATCTAATCCTGCATTGCATCTTGTTTCTTTTCCCTTATTTGTCAGCAGATGTCTATATACTGATGATAGCTTCCATTTACCCAGATGCTCAGGCCAGAAATTGGGATATTATCTTTAACTCCTCTCTTTTTCAGCCTTCAAATCCATGCATTCGAAATGCCAAGTCAGGTCTACTTTGAAACTCCTCTTCTTTTAATTCCCACTGACATTAAATGAGTTCAAGCCACTGTCAACTCTTATGTGGATGAATGCATTCCCTTTTCACTGCTTGTCCTGCCTCTGGCTTTGTTCCTCTCCAGTGTATTCACCTCACAGTAAACAAGATTGCCTTCAAAACTCCAAATCTATATTGACTTTTCTTTCTCATTGATATAAAGTCAAATTCTTCAGGTGTCATGAAAGGCTATCCATGAACATTTATGCCTCACTCGCCAGCTTCTCAACCATCCCTATTCCTTTGAATGTCAATCATTCTGAGTTACCTGGGAACTTATGCTTGTTCTTGCCTCTATACTTGGTGAAACCTCTCTCCAATTTTGATGAGGCTTATTCCCCATTCTGGTTTAGTTTGAAAGTTTTTCTTGGTCTCCTGAGACCGATTGAGGCACTTTTCGTCTGTGCCCATTTATCGTGCTGTTGTCATTCCTTTCATAGGATTTGCCACACAGTGATGAAATTGCTTGCTTACTTTGCTTTTTTACCCGCTAGCTTACAAATATATCTTCTGTGCTTAACACAGTGCTTGGCATGTAGTCAATGTTCAGCATTATTTGTTGAATGAGTAAGTTCTTGACTGCAATGGAAGTGTATTTACACAGATTAAGATGATATGGGATAGGATATGTCTTCATATTACATCTACTTGGAAGTTACTTTTGGAAGTCCATAGATCTCTCAAGACAATCAAGGAGCTTTAGAATATGTAACTGCATGATTTTAAGTAAAGCATTTCCTTATTTTGAAGCACAATACATCTACTATGTATTGATCAAGAATGCAATTCCATTATAGGAGAGAGTGCATGTGTTCATATGAATAGGAAACAAGGTTTATTTAAAGTATTGGCTGTTACTTTCAGGAGGTGTGAGGCAAACACAATTTTAACCTCCTTAAATGCAATTAAATAGTGAGGGGAAATCATTGATTGAGATTGCACTTTCACTTGGCCTCTTCCACCTGAAAAGTGCTACTTGTTGGATGTGTGACGGCACCAGAAAATGCAGAAGAACAAATGAATAAGCATAATACACATTTAGACCTAATACTATGAAATTTTAAACTGACTTCATTTAAAGTTAGGTGTGTAACTTTAAAAGTAAACGTTTTAATTTATATATTTTACTGAAGAGTAGATATTTGATCATAGTAATATACCAATTTTTTTTTCTAGCCACTTGCATTGTTTTAAAAAACAGAGGCAGGATCTCACTCTATCTCCCAGACTGGAGTGCAGCATTGCAATCATAGCTCACTGCAGCTTTGAACTCCTAGGCTCAAGTGATCCTCCTGCCACAGCCTCCCAAGTAGCTGTGAATACAGGTGCTGCAACTACATCTGGCTAATTTTAAAAATGTGTTTAGAGAAAGGATCTCACTATGTTACCCAGGCTGGTATCAAACTCCTGGCCTCAAGAGGTCCTCCCACTTCAGCCTGGGATTACATTGCATTTGTGTATTAATATTTTTCCTAGTTGTCGAAGAGAAGCTATCTCTATCTACACTTTCAATGATAAACCATAATGTTTTATTAATTAAATATAAAATAAAGCAGCTGAAAACAGAAATAAATTCCCAAGTCATTGTGATGATTCTGGACCAATAATACTAGAAAACACAATGGTAAATATAAGTGTATGAAATTTTAAACACACACATATACACATCTATATAATTAGAAAACCAAGTAAAATAAAATAATAATAATAGGCATAATGAAAAACCAAAGAATGGGAAATATCTACAACCAAAGCTACCTAGATGGGAAAGGGCATGAAAAGACATTTATATAATAAAAAGATAAAAAATAAATATTAACAAATCAAAGTAATAACAACAAATAAGACAGATGGCATTTGATGTGTGCCAGACACTCTTTTAAGCATTTTTCACATATTAACACATGCAATCTTATAAGATATGCAAAATTATTTTCCTTTTTTTTTTTTTTTTTTTGAGACAGAATCACTCTGTTACCCAGGCTGGAGTACAGAGGCATGATCTCTGCTCACTGCAACCTCCACCTCCTGAGTTCAAGCAATTTTCGTACCTCAGCCTCCCATGTAGCTGGGATTACAGGCATGCACTATGACACCCAGCTAATTTTTGTATTTTTAGCAGAGATGGGGTTTCACCATGTTGGCCAGACTGGGCTGGAACTCCTGACCACAAGTGATCTGCCCATCTCAGCCTCCCAATGTGCTGGGATTAAAGGCATAAGACACAGAAGATAAATTACTTGTCCAGTGTCAACTTGCTAGAAAAGTGATGAAATCTAGATTGAACTTAGGCATGGATTCTTTTTCACATATAATTATGTATTTAAAGTAAGAAAAATCAACCTATACTAATGTCAAGATGCAATAAGCACAAAACTTATGAGCAACCAGTTAAATAGTGACTTGTTATTGTTGTTTTAGAGTACAGTTAGATAATAAAACAAAAATGAGTTCATTCTATCTTCTGATTCATATGGTCATTCCTTATCATTTTATTCCAAATAAATAATTCAAAAACTTCAAAGATTTGTGTGAAGACATTATAACATATGTGAAAAGCAGAACTGAGTACAGCAGGGGTGGGTACTTGCAGTAAACTCTGAAAAATAATGTAGCCTTACCAATTGTAGTCCAGGGGAAATGTTAAATAGGTTGGAGACATCAATGTAAGGAAATTTATGTAGCCATAAAAACGATAGAATTCAAAACTAAAAACCAATAAAGAAAAGTGTTCATGAAATCACATTAGGTGAAGTACAAAATACAATTTTTTAAATACACTCTTATTACAACTATGTTAAAGCTATATAAGCCAACAAATAAATATTGGAAGTAAACAGGAAGACAGTAGTTATTCCACAATGGAGGTAAAATTATGGATTTTTTTACATTCACTTTTTAATGTTTTAAGTTTTCTTAAAAATGACTTTTTGATACACTTTTACATAGAAAAGAGTTAAGACTATGATTTTATTTTTAATTTGCTAAACTGTCAAACCTATGACCTTGTACCCTTTCTGCATTAGACACCAAAGCCTAATGGGATAAATAATTAATAGGCAGGTTCTTATAAATTTTTATAGACTTAACCTATGTCATCTAACCTTTTAGCCACAGTACATTCAAGTGCTGGAAATGATTTTCTTTGTTGAAAAGAAATACTAGTTTTTAACTGCTTTTGCAAAAATGTACATACAAGCAAATAGGAGGACTTAAAAATCTATTGATATTCTAGCATTATACAAATATCTTATATCTATAATTCATTATTCCTCTATGTCTATAAATATATTGAATGCTTATTCAATACAAATTAACATGTATAGGCTTTCTTTCTTCATTCAATGAGGGCCTACAAGGTACAAAGTTCTGTAGCAGCCACTAAAGAAATGGCCCATTCTCCCATGCTGCTTGTATTAGTCAACTTAAAACATCATTATTACTTAATTTCAGTTGTGGGAAGTGCTAAGAAGAAGTATAGGTTTTATGAGTACTTTTTAAAAGGGTGTCCAATTTAGAAATCAGGAAAGGCATTCTAGAGATAGTGACTTTGATGTGAGTTCTGAAAGATGGCTAAGAATTGACTAGATAAGGAGGTAGTGGTTAAGTACATGAGAGCATTACAAACTGAGGGAGTTAGATATGCAAAGGCCCTATAGAAAGAAAACTGGCCAGTGTGGTTATAGTCCACAGAGAAAAGAGAATGGTCAGAGAAATAGACATCTGGACCAGAAGACTAAGCTCTTGGTGGACCTAGCCAAGGAGCTCATTCTTCATCTTAATAAAAATAGAGGCTTTTGAAAGGTTGCAAAAAATGGACAAATTTGCATTTTTAAAAGAAAGACATGAGTGGGTGTCAGGAATTTCTTAAGTAGAACTCCTAAGAAAGATGCGAAAATACCTTTTACAATTAAAACACAAAAATTAAACATTCTAGAATAAACTTAAAAAGAAATGTGTAAGATTTCTATAAGAAAAATTTTAAAACATCCCGAAAAGATGCAAAAGTAGACTCGAATAAGTGAGAAGACATCCCCTTTCTTGTATTACATTATTCAACATTATAGCGATGTTTCTCCCATGTTAGTTTATGAATTTAACTCAATCCTTATAAAAACATCATCAGACTTTTTATGTAGTAAGACAAGTTGATAATAAAAGTTCATATGGAAAAACAAACATGCAAGAAGAGGTAGTAAAACACTGGAGAAGAAAACCCATAAGAGAACACTGCTTCTACCAGATATAAAAGTGCACTTCAAAGTTTCTATAATTAAAATAATGTGGTAATGGCACAATAATAGACAACAAAGTCAGTGGAATAGAATAGAAAGCTCAGATATAGATTCAAATACACATATAAATTTATTATATGATATAGGTAACACATTTGGGGCATCACTGGGCAAAGAGAGACTTTTTAATTAATGTTTGTGGGACAACTGGTTTACCATTTGGAAAAAAAATAAAATCAGTTGCATACCTCATACTATACACCAGAATAAATTCTAAATAGACCAGGAATCTAAATGTAAAAAAGAAAATTCAAACAAACAAGAAACTGAAGAAAGCAGAGGTGAATTCCTCTTTAATTTCATTATACAGTAGTGAAATATTTTGTACTTCTCAAAATCCAGAGGAGATAAAACAAGAATAAACCAACTACAAATTTAAAAACAAAAAACTAAAACAACACCATAAATAAAATCACAGACAATTGATAAACTGGGAGAAAATGTTTGCAATGTGTAACAGAAAGGAGTAATCTCCCCAGTACATAAAGAACACATAAAATTGAAGGAAAAAGGATCAATACCCCAATGGAAAAACAAGAGAAAGACCTGAACTGACGAGAGAGAGAGAGAGAGAGAGAGCTTACTCGAGTACATCCGGTCCCCCAAAATGTTCAAATACAAACACAATTAGAGAAATAGTACAAATTAAAACAAGGGCAGTTCCCACCTATTACATGGGTAAACACTAAAAAGTATGACAACACACCCTCTTGGTGGGACTACGGGGAAACAGGGACTGTCACACATTGTTAGTGGCAATGCCAACTTGCACACCTTTTTGGAGAGGAATTTAACAATGTTTAATAAAACTGCATGTACATTTACCTTTCTATCTAGCAATGACACTTTTAGGAATTTACCCTGAATATACATTGCTAATACACATGCATGAGGTTATTCATTGCAGCACTGTTTGTAATTGCAAAATATTGGAAATGAAGTAAATGCTCATACATAGGAGAGTGATTGAACAGAATTTCGTACATCCACACAGTGCAGTACTAAGAAACTAGAACAGAATGAGGAAAACCTCTATAAACTAATACAGAGTAATATCCAAGATATTTAACTTAAGGAAAAAAAGCCAAGTGTAATGCATGTCAATTGTGGGGCCTTGCCAACATGAAGGGGATGGAAACTGCCCTCAAGGCAATGCTGTGCTGAGGGGCTGGAGGAGTGGCGGAGGGGGATGGGATGTGAGGCTTCTTTCTGTGCGCAGCCTGTGCATGTCTTGCTGCTGCTTTGCAGAAATCCTTCAATTACTTGCAGTCCTTTGCCAGATAAGGCAGGTGTCCAGTGCCCTGGTTCCTCATCTCAACTGGGCTTTTGCCAATGATGTAAAATTTGGTGCAGTTCCCTGAGCCTTAATGCTTCAAGTGTAGATTTTGTAGCTGTTACTAAGGGATGAAAGGAGCAGAGTGATTATTGAATAGAGTTGAAGAAGTTCCAAAGTAATAGAAGATGGTGTGATCATTGGAAAGTCAATTGACTTAAAGGATAAATATAAAAATATTGAGGCTAAACTTGCTCAAGATGTTGCCAATAATATAAAGGAAGAGGCCAGGGATGCACCATCACTGCCACTGTACTGTTGCCAATCCAGGGGAATCAAGAGAGGTGTGATGTTAGCCCTAGATGCTGTAATTGTTCAACTTAAGAAGCAGTCTGAACCTGTAACACCCTCTGAAAGACATGTCTCAGGTTTCTATGATTTCTGCTAATTGAGACAACGATATTGGCAACATCATTTCTGATGCAATAAAAAAGTTTGGAAGTAAAAGCGTCATCACATAAAAGGATGGAAAAACACTGAAAGATGAATTGGGAATTACTGAAGGCCTTAAGTTTGATCAAGGTTCTATTTTCCCATGCTTTATATACGTCAAAAGGTCAGAGATGTGAATTCCAGGATACCTATATTCTATTTAACAAAAAGAAAATTTGTAGCATCCAGTTCATTGTACTTGCCCTTGCAATTGCTGATGCTCACAGAAAGCCCTTGGTAGTAATTACTGAAGATGATTATGGAGAAGCTCTAAGTACATTCATTTTGAATAGGCTGAAAGTTTGTCTTCAGATTATAGCAGTCAGAACCCCTGGCTTTGATGACAATAGAAAGAACCAGCTTAATGATATAGCTATTGCTACTGGTGGTTAAATATATGAAAGAGGCTAACAATAAATCTTCAGGATGTTCATCCTCATGACTTAGAAAAAGTTGGAGAGGTCATTCTGACTAAAGATGATGCCATACTCTTCAAAGGAAAAGGCAACAAGTCTTAAATTGAAAAATATATTCAGGAAGTAATTGAACAGTTAAATACCACAATTCATAAAAAGGAAAGCCAAAATGAGCATCTGGGGAAACTTTTAGATGGAATACCTGTACTGAAAATTCATGGGACAGGTAATGTTAAAATGAATGAAAAGAAAGAGTTACAGGTACCTTTAATGCCAAATGAGCTGCTGTTGAAGAAGGCATTGTTCTAAGAGAGAGTTGTGCTCAAATTCAGTGTGTCCCATCCTTAGACTCACTAGCTTCAGCTAATGAAGATCGGTAAGTTGATGCAGACATTATTAAAAGAACACTCTGAATTCTTGCAATGATAAATTTTAAGAATGCAGGTGTTGAAAGATCATTAATAGTTTAAAAATGCAGAATTCCTCAGAAGTTGATTATAAGGCTATGTTTGGAGATTCTCCGAATGTGGTAGAGAAAAAAATTATTGATCCAGCTAAAGCTGTAAGACTGCTTTATCATGTGCTGCTGGGGTGGGCTACCAGCTAACTATAGCAGAAGTTGTAGTCATGGAAATTCCTAATGGATGGACCCTGGAATGGGAGGAATGGGTGGAGTGGGAGGACATATGAGAATTAGCATGTTCTAACCCTTAGACTGTTGGTTTGCCATTATTAATTAACCGATGAGAAGCTCAGGAAAGTGTCTGTCACAAATAGTTTCAGAGAAGTCATTGAAGAAAATGATTGAAGAAATGGCTGGCTGATGTTTAAGGAAATCACTGTAACCATCAGTTACTAGTTTCAGTGGATAACATAATAATGATTTGATGCCATCATCATCCAGATAACTTATTTTGTACTTTTGGACAAAAAGACATTTTTGCATTTTAGAAAAAATTTTAAAGGAGTAACAATAGTATGCTGTCCTTCGTGTAATAAAGGGGGAATGAGAAAGTATACATTCATCCACTCATCTCTTCAAAACAAATACCAGAAACAAATGAGATTTGTTATCAACATAGGGTGGCTGGGAATGGAAATGAAAGAATGTGAAAAGAATGATACTTCTTTCAGTATACTTTTCTGTAATACACTGTCCTTTATAACATTTCCTCCATAAAAACACCCAACCAGAATGTAGAGAGAAGCTAAAATGAAAAACAAATAATAACATATGAACCTAACTATGTTACAAATAACTCCATGGTTATGTTGTTTATTTGTAATACAGTTGGGTTCATATGTTATTAGAGAAGAAAAGAACTTAGGTAATTTGGGAAAATATTATTTGATATTTTGATTGGTTACCATACCCAGATATGGTACACTAGTTAATAATTTTGTCTAAGTGTATTGGTTAGCAATTCTGTAACTACTTTATATGTATACCAACATTGAGCAAATAAGTAAAAATATTATGGATGATAAGGACCAGGTTTCCCACTGTTGGAGAGAGAAGTTGCAAATAAAAAAAGAGGAAAGGCTAGAATAAGCACTCTTGTGTTGGGCTGAAATAAGAATGAGTTCATAGTTTTTAATATAGATATTTAATATAGACTTAATATTAATACTTAATATAGAGATTGAATTTTAGATGTTGAAGTAAATGTAGTAAATGAAGTAAATGTAGATGTGTAGATGTGTGTGTAAGTATCTACACATAATGTGGACATTCCAAGAACATTCCAGTAATGATGAACACACTTGGCATCCATTCTCCAATTAAAAAACCAGGGCTTCTTAGTAAAATGGCTGATTATATCTGAGGCAGGGAAAATATAAGATGATAAAGGACAATCTTGTGGTGTCAGAAAATAAGGAAATGCTTATGAAATGATTGGGAAAAGCATATGGAAAGGATTCAGGAGCTACAAATGAGTAGCTCTGGGACACCGTGAGTAAAAAAATTAAATAGTGGTCATAATGTGTTATTACCATAAAATAAAAATCAATGCCTATGAGCCCAAATTGATATAAGTAAATAAGTGAATAAATAAATAGATGGAGGAGAAGCTCCAGCTTTTCCATATGGTAAACTTCCAATGAATAATGTAGAAGGATGGAAGGGAAACAGAAAATCATCATTAGGTAAACATCACAGTCATAATTGCTGCAGGAAAGAATCATCAATGGATGCTAAAATTAATAGGTGAATGTATAATGAGAAACATAAATTTATATAGTCTCAAAGCATTTCTTCATAAAATGCCTTTTAATTATTAAAGGGAAAATAGTCACTTAACAGTGGAGAAACCTGGTGGACACCATCTTAACCACGTAATTGAAGGTAACACCACCAGTAATAAGACATACAGGCATCACATTCCTCCACACTGAGAAGGGTACAGCATCACTTCTGCGGTATTTCTGCCACATGCAAAAACATGAGACACCCAGGAGCAGGAGGTGGGAGGCAGACAGGAAAAGAGGGAAGAAAAAGGGATAGGTATTGGTGGAGGTTTGATACTACCACCTCCATTAAGATGTTGATAGTGAAGACAGGAAGATGTGGAGGCAGTACGTAGATTACAAGAAAAATTGTGAATCAACAGAATTTGAGGATCAGTATCAGATGAGAAACAATGGATTCTGAAGAGAGTAGAAGGAGGTTTAAGGAAGATACCCAGATTTGTGGGCTGATGTACAAGTGGTTGATCTTGCCTTGTATTAACAACAGGATAAATTGGAGGAGACAGTTTTAGGGATAATTATCCACTAATTTAAGATTCTCAATTCATCAGTACTGCAATCCCAAGCATGTAGCATATCCTTAGTGAAGTCTTTTATTATTTTATTTGTTTATTATTTCTTATTATATTATTAGGGTCAGATAATCAAATTATATCCACAGAGAAACTAGTTTTACCTTGATGAAATTCACATTTGCAGGCCAGCTTACCTTGCTGCGATACATGTCCTCGTGAGACCTGGGGTCAGGGTGTGAGAAGTTCTTTTCATTCTGGTTTAATCTCTGTAGTAAAAAGAAACACCTTTTTCCTACTTCATAGGCTATCTCTTTGTAGATTAGTGATATGTAGGAAGCAGTAATGGCCTCAGGTATGTCATGGAAGAGACCCTTAAAATGAGTTCTGTTCTCACATTATATTGTCAGAAAAATCCCTGGCCTCTGAGCCACCACCACAGCAAGTATTCTATTTGAAATATAGAAAGAATTGCCACCAGTTTTCTCCTTTATTTTATAAATCAATGTCAAAAAAAGAGACATGAGTATCTTAGATGTGAAATGTTAGGCATACATTTAGATATTTTCTGTTTGAAGTTTGGTAGATTTATTTAATATTAGTTTATATACAAAACATCTGGAGAAAGAGAATGGGCCTTGGACAAGCTAGTTCTGGGTTCAAATTTCAGTGCTGCCACTTAGCCAATAACAGGTCTGTGAACCCTAACAATAGGCATAAATTATTGAAGCCTCATTTCCCTAGAGGGTAAAAGGGAGTCAAAGACTTGACTAATAAAATTCATGGAAAATTAACTGAAATAGTTGCAAAACCAAGTATGGTATCCAGTATGTGTGTTTTCACAAAATGAATGGATGATATTTAGCAAATATTAAATACACGAATGGGTTATATTTTCATTTTTGTTTCCTACTATTTTATTAGGAAATAAAAACTAAATAAGGTAAGCCCTAGCAATAAAATCTCAGAATTATTTTTTTTCTTGGTGGAGCCATTAAGAAAAATTAATTAGTTAATTTGTTTGAAGATCGTAAATACCAAGGTAGTGAATCATTGATAAAGCAAACATAATTATCATAAAAGCATACAATAATTTACAGATTAGGTGAATAAGTTTTAGCTATGTGGTAAGAAATATAATGTATTATTATTCACCTGATCTGGATCAAACCTAGTTGGGTTCCAAAGACAACATTTAAAAATATTTTTAAAAAATTATTCCTGGTGTATGATGTTCCCCTTCCTGTGTCCATGTGTTCTCATTGTTCAGTTCCCACCTATGAGTGGGGGGAGAGGGGAGGGATAGCATTAGGAGATATACCTAATGTTAAATGATGAGTTAATGGGTGCAGCACACCAACATGGCACATGTATACTTATGTAACAAACCTGCACGCTGTGCACATGTACCCTAAAACTTAAAGTATAATAATAATAAAATTTAAAAAAAGAAAAAAAATTATTCCTTCATATGACAGAACATACTGTGTCTGAGTTTGTTCAAACGTTTGCTCTGATTATAGAACTTGATTTATATGAATTCCGTCTGTATACTCTCACTGGTGAAATAACCTGTAAATGAACCCAAGAGCAACTGATCTTTGAAAATAAAATACTCTCACATTGAACACTATCTCTTTGAGTGAAATTATGATGAAATTACATGAATGGTGATATAGGGAAGTGGAGAGGAGTTATTTCAGTTAAATCAACATTGATTAATCATGTTCCATGTCCAAGACATTATAAGTAATGTTGCGGCTACATCATTTTTAAAGTGTGGCACCTATCCTTAATGTTGGGAATCAAGTAGGCCTTGAGGCTCAATTCCATTCTGGCTCAGGAATCTATCACAATTATGATCTTGGGCAAGTTATTAAAACCTCTCTAAATTCCTCTTTCACCCTCTGGAAATGTGAATACCACAACACTTACTTTGTGAGAATTAAATGTAAAATGTTGTTGAAAATAATTGGCAGGAAATAAATGTCTAAATATCTTTCTCTTTCTCTCTATGATAGAGTTTTTGAGAAGATTAAATTTAAAATCTTTAAATTTTGTATGTTTAAAATTTATGTATTTATGTATGTTAAAGGTTATTAATCATTATATAGATATATGAAATTGTTATTATAAATAAATATGTAAATAGGTACAGCTCACTGTTATTTATCTGGAAGGACAACCTCAACCAATGAATGCATATTTTGGCATTTGCTTTTTCATAGCCAAAATCTCATAGCAAGACAGTGGAAAACAGGATGGATTTTTCTCCATGGTAGAGAACTGATGTCCTTAGTTTAAATGAAACTGTGTAAAGTGAAGTCTCTGTGTATAAAAAGAGAAAGCTGTTGTTATATTAGTCAGATAGTGAGGATAAACTAAAGAAAAGTGAAAGGATCAATCTATATATATATATAGATATATATATTCTTATTCATGCTTTGTCAGTCCTTTACTAATTTTTTATCTTACTTAGAATAATACCATATAAATGGAAAAGGGATAAGATAATGAAAAAGTTTCCCCAAATAAATGAAAATTGCAAAGGAAATTCAAATTTACTTTTCAAAGGGATTATTACAACATTTCAGCCTATCCTATTTTTTGTGCATAATTTTAAAAATTATGTTTCCTTGTTTCTTTTACCATGCTTAGTCAATCCGTTTCATATAGGTGTTTTGTTTTGTTTTTGTTTTTGTTTTGCTTTGTTTTTGTTTTTTTTTTAATATAGAGAAAGCTTTCAGTAAATTGCCCATAAATAAATCATTGCAGCCCAGATTTAAAAGTACATTTGGCCTTAGGCCATTCCTCATAACTAGTGAAAGCTCAAAAGTATGAGCACAATGTGGAAAAAAAAGAAAAAATATATAAAGAGCTCAGCAAAAAGGATTTAATAAAGGGAAACCACATATTTAATTTAAATATCTCGTACAAAGGCTGCATATTACCCAATGCTTTTAATACATGATGAGATATTGAATATCATAATGGAGATATAAAAATCTGCATTTATCTTTAGAACTCTAAACAAAACTCTTCTATTAAGTCATGGTAGGTTGATATCGCAGTATAATATAAAGAATAATAATCCTGAATACAGGCCAGGCACAGTGACTCACTCCTGTAATTCCAGCAATTTGAGAGGGTTAGGCAGGTGGATCACTTGAGGTCAGGAGATCAAGACCAGCCTAGCCAACATGGTGAAACGCTGTCTGTACTAAAAATACAAAAATTAGCTGGGCGTCGTGGTGCCTGCTTTTAATCCCAGCTACGTAGGACGCTGAGGCAGGAGAATCACTTGAACCTGAGAGGTGGAGGCTGCAGTGAGCTGAGATTGCACCACTGCACCCCAGCCAGGAAGACAGATTGAACTGCATCTCAAAAAAAAAAAAATTCTGAAATTCTGAATACATTTATTTCTGCACATATGGACACATACTCAAAGGAAATTTATAAAATGAAATTACTTGTCAAAATGATGGAATTATGGGATCTTTTCCAGATTTTTCTTTAATGCTTTTACAGATAAAAGCAATGCTTAATTTAGAGAAACACTATCATGCATTATACATTCCAATTTTACCTGAAAGTTTTTGCCCTTTCCTGTGTGATTTGTGGGGATAAAAGCTTTCAATCGATTTTCAACTACAAGCTTTTCTACCTTGTACAAGAAAGTTTTTAATTTGGGATTGTCGTTAAATTACTTCAGGAACATAGTTCAGAAATTATTAATTAATATATGCTAATTAACAGAACAAATATTTTAAAGATGCACAAATAGGTCCAGAATGGAAATTTTAAAGTAGCTTGAGGCCATTGAAGTAACAAAAGGACAATTCAAAAATAATTAACAACAGACCCAGAGGACCAGTAGTGGGTACAGCTGCAAGGAAACACTTCTGTGTGTGCTGGCAGACTGTAGACCTTCAGCGGCTCTTCAGTGAGTACAGCTGTGCTCAGCTAATTTTGTTTGTTACCACAATAATCTAGAAACTACTAAACTTAGAGACGCTTTGAGGCAGGATCTATAGGATTTAGGTTTTACAAAATATATTGGGGGCTTGTAGGTGAGAATTGTGGGATTTATGCCTCAATTTCCACATTTATATTTATGGAAATATTATTTAGAGACTGCTTTGAGATATAAAATTAATGGTTTTGCTTCTCAAAACTTGATGATGTCAAGACTGTTTAGTAATTTTTAAACCAAAATATTATAAAAATTAACCAGAAGTATTTTAAATTTTGAAAAACAAAAAATATATATATATAATTGAAACTCAAAGTTACTAGTGCAATTTTCATGTGAAAAAATTCTGCTAGAGAGTATGTATCATCAAATCACACTGTTTTAAATTTCTTAATATTTTAACAATCTGATACCACTTTGAGATAATTTGGTTGAATGCTTCCCTACAATAAATAAGTGAATAAGTCTCCATCATAAAATGATATATCCATTCTGTCTGAAAGTAACTATGACCTCAACAAACAGTTGATTTTGTTGCCTAAATATTATCAGGCTTAAGACTTGAGTATACTTTGTTAGAAAACATCAATTATCTTACAAAATGTAATGGATTCATTTCTAGTAAAATCATCTTAGGAGATGTATTTTCAAATAATTATATTATTCAGATTCACCAAGACCCTATATTGCTGAAACGAGACAGGCCAATAAAGATATTTATTAAATTATGATGATAACATCTGTTTTAGAAATGTAAATTAATTATACTGAACAGAATAATTATTTGATCTTTAGCCGTTTTAGGTCTTCAGTTGGGACAGACCCAGAAGAGTGTGTGTGTGTGTTCGTGTGTGTGTGTGTTCTGGCTGTTTCTGCAGGTGTCTCTGAGAGACTTCGATTAGTAAAGGGTCTAGGTTAGGTTCACTAATGTCCACAAAAGGATGACAGTCAAACCATCAGCTTTTCTGGTCTCCAGTGTAATAGCTTCACCTTCAACCAGTAACTGTGAATCTACAGTCAAGGCCAGACTTGATGGCAATAACAATCACAATTGATTGCAACAAAATCATCATTTAAAAAATCTGAAAAAAACAGCGATTATATCTTATGGAGAATTTCTAAAGGTGGACTTTAAAATCAGTATAAATCAGTGTAGTCAATAAACAGCAATCACTTATTTGCTACATGTTACCTTAGCATTCTGAGGAATTGCCAATCATGACAATGGTCATAATCAAAAGATGCTGTAACCATACTATTACGTCTTTTCATTACACTTGCTGAAGGCACGTTGTTGAGGACATTTTGTATTATATGACTACCTTCCCTATATTAAGTCTTATGTTTGAAACATATTTTAGAATTTAGTACTAGAGATATATCTTTAACCTCCAACCAGAACCTGTTATGCTTAATCCCCACTGAAAATAAAATTATGTAACTGTCTATGTTTCCCTTTTTGTTTTGATGACCAAGAAGCCTACAGATAGATGTTGCTCTCTCATTAATAGTCAAATGATTAGTACAAGAAGTCAGACCAGGAAGAGGTCATTAATATCAATACAAAAGATTAAGAAAGGCTACAGAAAATACCAAATTTGAGCCAGTTTTTAGATAATAGAATATATTTGTGTATTAGACGAGCAAAAAGGATTTTAAAGAATGTAATTCTGTACTAGTTAGAATAGGCTAAGCTGCAGTAACAAAATGACCCAAAGAATTAAGGATGATTAAAAGAGAAGTCATAACTCTACAGTGGGTTTTCAATTCAATGGGGTTGGGGTTTCTCTCCACTTTGTCTTAAGGGACCCAGGGTCCCTTCATCTTGTGGTGCTACCATCCTTTAAAGCATCCATGTCATCTGCCTTCCAGCTAACAGGAAAACAAGTACAAAGTACACACTGTAGGTGAAATGTGTCAGGCCTGAAAATGGCCCACGTTATTTCTACTCAATGCCCAATGGGAAAGACTTAATCACTCAGCTGCAACTAATTGCAAGTGAGGCCCAAGAAGAAGAGGAAAGTAGACATACAGGGCTCTGTTACAAACATTAAAAATAACAAACTAAAATGCAATTAGTCTTGGCATAGTAAAAAGCATAATTTTATATTAGACATGACTGTAATTTCCCTGTAAGTTTCTTATCCACTGCAACCATCCCTTTTTTCACATATGCAAGAACTTATCTATAAACACATACAGAGGTTTTGGAATCAATTGAAGGATCCCAGATTGACAAGAAACCATTATATCTTGTGGAACACATTTTAGCTACTATTAAATGTAAATTTTGCAATAACACAGAAGAAAGAAATAAAACAGCTCCTATTTACATAGTAAAGTAATATACTTACTTCTAGTTTATTTGATAATGTATATAATTCAAATTACTTTTAGTTGTTTTATTTATAACTGTATTCTCAATTTCCTTAATTTGAACAATTTTAAATGATAATACAGTGGTTAAAATGGAATGAAAAATTTAGTTTCCTAAAATAAAATGTATCACAATCACTGAAAACCTAAATTATCTATGTTGTAACACAGTGTGCTGTCCTATTTCTGATGACTCTGGTTAGAAAGCAATTGGTGGACAGTTTTGCAGAGACTCCTAAGCTACACATCATCACTGTACAGAAAACTGTATATATCATTAGCAACTTATCAATGCAAGCAATATAATTCCCTAGAGAAGAATAGTTTGCACTTAACATCAATTTAACCATTTTCTCTAGACACATCCTATTATGAAGTTTCATAACTCAGCAGAAACATCTGTATGTAGCAGGGGGCAAACATTATGTAAAAGTGGGGAATGATCAAAAACTTCACTCTCAGATGGACTGTAATCTTTAACTAGAGAAGATACTATATTATAATTTAAATTACCTCGATGCCTTACTTTTAGAAGAGCAAATTGTTCTCACGTTTTACAACTTGATAGGCAGTTGCTCTAATCCATAAAAAAAGAAAAAAGGAGAAACTGAGTCTTTGCCTTTTCTTACTCTCTGCAATCCTTATTATTCAGTGTCACATGGAGGTTTATCTTAGCAAAGTCCTCCGTGATAACTTATTCATTAATCTGCAGAATATCCCAAACAAGTGAATATTTTCCCCTTATTTTGAAAATGAGGTTAACATTATCTTCATCTCCATAGAATGAGTCACTTGAAAAGGTGGATTGGAGCTAAGAATTCCTGAAATCCCAGTCCAAGCATGTCCAGTTTCATAAACCACCTTTTAAAATTCATTCTTTCATTTCAGAGCATGGCAAGCTCCATACCAGCTAATTTTTCTCTGTGACTATAAATATACCATATTTGCCCTAAAAGCATAAAAAGAAAAAAATCTTAATGGGAATTCTGCTCCTACCTAAGCCACTCTAGCAGTTATTTTCTTAGCAAACTCTTAATTATACGCCCTTAGACAACAAGAAATAAAGCTAAATCTCACTATCTCTCCAAAAGCAAGATTCTGTCTCAGTGAGACTCTTTAATTAATCCAATGATATATGTTTCTGAATTTCTAAAAAGACATTCTTACAAATTTTTTTTTCTTGGAAGGGAGGAATAGTCATTCCAGGGGAGAGAAGTACAAATTCCAATGGTAATAAATTTTCCCAACTTTCAAGTCGTCTTGCAAAGACTTACAACAAAGAAAAGACATAACATAGAGTTAAACGAAGATTTTTAAGTATAGCCTTTGTTCTCTCTTTTTTTCTTTTTTTAAATTTATTATTATTATACTTTAAGTTTTAGGGTACATGTGCACAATGTGCAGGTTAGTTACATATGTATACATGTGTCATGCTGGTGTGCTGCACCCACTAACTCGTCATCTAGCATTAGGTATATCTCCCAATGCTATCCCTCCCGCCTCCCCCCACCCCACAACAGTCCCCATGGAATACTATGCAGCCATAAAAAATGATGAGTTCATGCCCTTTGTAGGGACATGGATGAAATTGGAAATCATCATTCTCAGTAAATTATCGCAAGAACAAAAAACCAAACACCGCATATTCTCACTCATAGGTGGGAACTGAACAATGAGGCTTTGTTCTCTTGAAAAAAGAAATGGATCATTGGTTGCCTAACTGTGCTCTAGAGTTAAAACCAAAATTATTTACTATGGCTCACCTCAAACATATGCCCAGAATATGGAAAAAGTAAACACTGAGTCTTAAAATATTTAAGGCTAGAACAACTGTGAAGCCAATGTATAGAATTAGGTGTGGTCACACAAGTATATAGACTACATGTGTAGCACTGACTGAGGATCAGCCAATTAAGCTCCTCCAAGCTTTCATTAGTGTAATTATTTTAAGGGGGCATGTTTAGATCCTCGGTTTAACTCACAGATGACTGATGCCTGTAATGGAGAGTGAGGCTCCAGACAACGGTACCAATAATATCGTACCATAAGCACAATCTCCTCCCACCTCAGCTGTTGTGATGCTTTGCGTAAAGCAAATGTCAACAAATTTGATTCACTGGATGAATAAATGGATGGATATTTGAGGGAGGTGGAGAAGCATTCAAAGACCTTAAAACCCATATAAATTACAACAGAAAACGATTGCTGTCTCATGATACTACAAATAGAAAAGAATGAGGAAACTAATTTCAGTCCACTGTAGGTGGAACAATTACCTAACACATGCATTGGGTTCATGGTGGTAATGGTGGTGTCTCGACCTAGTTAAGGAACACCTCCTAAAGGAGCTACTTGAAGGCCAAAGTTTACTGTTAATGTGGATACTCACGGAAGGAGAGGGAATGCACGCATGATTTTCCATTCCACTGCTCCCGTGGCAGTTCATTCCTTTGAGCTACCAGAGTATTGAAATGGAAAAGATTTGTGCTTGCTGAGGCTCCTTGAGCAGGATTCTTGTCAATTCCAATCAGCTGCTTACTTAGGAGTTTGGAACAAGCCAGGGGACACAAGGTAGGGAGTCAGGCATGAATGAGCTTACATCAGAGTTATGCCGTGGAGCTCCAGATCTGAGGCATTAACACGAAGCACTTATTCTTAAAAAGCTGATCTCTCTCTCTTGTTTTTTTTAAAATTTAAAAGGAAGGTGACTGCTGACAGTTTAACTATGCGGTGTTGATTTCTAGAATGGACAATCTGAGCTTCTTCAGGCATTCGTACCTGATCTTAGCACTCAATTTTTAAATTGAGAGTTCGGTAAGTGCTACAAAGAGTTCTATTTTTCACTCTAAAGACAGGGATAACTCAATAGGGTTCCCCATTTTCCCAATCACTCATTGTGTTTGCTGGACAGAATTGTGATTGGCATTAGGAACTATCGGAGCGATTAGGTAAACATAAAGTTGTCCCACGAGCGGCTGGCTATGTTTTGGGAGATTAAGATTCCCGATCATTGGTGGACATTCCTCTCATCAAATTAGTAATCTTTCTTTGTGCATATGTCTGCTTTAAATTTTCTGAATATTAGAAACAGGTCATTGGAGAAATCTGAGCTGACAAAATGTGTGTATAATTAAGAGCCACTTAGAGCAGCAGCTGAGCTTATGTAGTCCAGGATATGACACAGAAGGCAGCAGGACCCTACAGTCACTCAAGGCAGAGCTTGGTTTTTAAATAAACATGTATGCTCAGTTCATTCTGAAAACTAATGAAGAAGCCCTCATGACTCATGGGGCTTTTCTCCGTGAAGTCCCTGAGTAAAGGGACATAAGTACATACTATAAAGGTGGAGGTCAGCTTTTTCTTTACCAGTGACTCAGATGCGTTCAGGCTCTATAGGGAAAGTCAATGATTGGGAAAAAAAAAAAAAAAAAAAAAGCCTGAGTTGGCATGAAAATTTTTCCCAAAAATGGCGACTGAAATTACAAATGTGGTGAGTTTCCTTTTCTATACTGTATTTTTCACAGCAACTAACACTCTTACAGATCACATTTGCTCACATTACTGTAAAATATCCTGCCAATTGGTCTTTCACTCAGCCTATTTCATCATAAGATCCCTCAGCAGTAGTACTAATTATTGTATTTTAATTTTTAATGTATTGCAAAATGTATTCACTTGCCATCTGTGAAAAGTACCTCTTCTGCTTGTCTGCATTCAAGGGGTAAAAATGTGTCAATATGCCAACTTTGATCTCTAAACCAGTATTTTTTTTTTTTTAGCCAAAAGTACTTTCCTAAAAATAAGAAGCTACCATTTTTAAATTGTGAATTTCCTCATAAAATTTCATGTTTTTTTCTGGCTTTTCCCAGAACATGTAAGATGCAACTTTGCTGGGCCCACGTGTCTACATAGCAATCACTGGCAGAGCAGCAGCAAACAGCCTCAGACAGCCAAGCAGTTTGCAGCCTGCCAGGAGCTATGCCACCCTTCATCATTGCTGAACTGTGGTTTTATGTATACAAGGAGACTTAAAACAAAATGGAAATCTTTCTTGTATCTGTGATTCTATCCAACCCGAGAAAAGAAAATATGTGGCCTATGAAATGATGGGTTTCTCAAAAGATGTGAAAATGTATATTTCTTGGTAGAAATGAAGAATGTATAAACAAAATATGTCCATAGCTAAAAAGCGCAATTTATGATGCCATTAAGGACCAACCAGTGTAAGAAAGGGCTAGTTCTTGACTTTAAAGTCAAATTGCTTCCGTCATTCACTTTATTTGCTTGATCCCTTAGACGTTTATGTTATAAATTAGTGCATTAATACACGTCTTGCTTCCTTCATTGTCAAATGGCCATCCACATTTATAAGGAGTGTGCAGATGGGTTGAGTAGATAAATCTCCAACCTGTCATATCACAGAGAAACTGCAGGATTGTGCAGCATCACAGATTCAGGCTGCAGACTAATTGGCTGCTCATTTGGAATAGTGTCCCCCAGTCCCCCTAGGTATAGCAGGAATAATTAATATTTTGAGATTATTTGATTTAAGCTATTCAGTACCCCATGGCCCCCAGACTTTATCTAATGTTTTAATAGAAAGGCTGTTGGTTCCCAGAAGTCAAGTGGGAATGGGGCTGCCTAACTTGATGAACATATTCTCATGGACAGTGTTAAGTGGTTTTGGGTCCTTCTTCCTGGGATCAGAGCCTTGTTCCTATATTGTGGCTTGCTCCCTATTTTTCATCTAGCTGGTCACACCATGATTTGGGCCCTATGTTTTAGGGTTTTTAATATCTACGCAATCTCTTTTGCTAATTAAAGAATCTTGAGAGATTCATTGCAAAAATAACTATTTTAGGAACGGATCACTAAGGAGGTGGAAAGATTTTGAAGAGGGATAATATTTCAGTTTTTCTGTTATTGGCTTAAGTTTATTTCCGAGTAGCACTTAAGACCCAAGAATGCCCCTCCCCTTCCTGTTCTCCTCTGCTTGAATTTTCATTTCCCTTTCACCTGTCTCCTCCATTCTCACAGACTGGCTGGGGAAATAACGAGATTCAAGGATTCTTACAGTTTAATTTTAGTTATTACCATAACATTCAGGAATATGTTTTGTTGTTTACAAAGATGATCTCTGAGCCTGGACTCAAACAAACATACTAAGGGATATTCTATAATTGGATTTGTTTCATTGATTTTACATATATTAATAGTGCAAAGCACTGTACAAATGCCAAAGAGAGATTCCTGCCAAAGATCCTGCCCCAGCAGGGTTTGCAACCAAACAGAACAGAAAAACTTAATTAAACAAGCAATTACACAAATTACTTGTGCAATTATTAATCCTGAACTTTATATTATCTCCCTTCTGCGTGGAACATTCTTCCCTCAGCTATTCCCACAGCAGGGTAAATCTCATCCTCCCAGTCATCAATATTGGGCATGAGGAGCTTCCATGGCCTGTGATTGGACAGCGATTGGTCTTAGCTCAAAGACTGTTTGCTTTTTGTGGAAAAACCAGGCATTATCTTCCTGCACTCAAAATAAGGCTTAATTTTTTCTTGACTATAATGGTAGTAAATGTCAATTGCAGTAAATCTGATGCAAGCTGGAAATTATAAAAGAATATATATAAATCATATGTATACTTGTTCTCAGAAATAGCTATTCTTGATATCTTAAAACATGTTCTCTGTTCTCTTTCCTAATTTGAAATCATGTTTTATATGTAACTATGAAATTGTGAAACCTTTCCATAGTTAAAAATCAGATGGTGCTAATTTCCCTCTACTGCTATATTATTGAGGTAAGAATATTTTTGTATACAGACAGTCCCTGACTTTTTGTGGTTGGACTTAACCATTCTTCCACTTTATGATGGGTTTATCAGGGTATTAATTTCATTTTCAACTTATGATGTTTGTGAATTATGATGAGCTTATTGTGATGTAGGCTCATTGTAAGTTGAGGAGCATCTGGACTTACAGTGGTACAACTTACCATTTTTCAGCCTTACAATGGGGTTATTGGAGTAGTAAGTGCATTTTCAACTTATGATGTGTTCTACTTATAATCGGTTTGTGGAGACATAACCCAATTGTAAGTAGAGAAGCATCTGTACTAGTCTTTCAGAATCATTTACCAGAAGTTACCTGATATAAAATTTAGGACTCCCCATAGGTAGTCATAAATTTGTTCCTTAAAGGTTGTACCAACTCATGTTTCTATCAATAGTGAGCAAAAGTTCCTATCTCATCATAACTTTACTGATACTACTATTTCTTTAATACCTTCTCTACTTTCTAAGGTTAAAATGGTAAAATTTAATGTGCTTTTCTGCAATTATATTTTAGTTTTGTTATACATGTATATACATATAATGGTACATGTATTTTATTAAGATGTAAATATACTCCATGTCCATTGTATTACATACATAAAATGAGTAAAAATTTAGATAAATATTTAAGATTTAATCTCTTCCACCAAATTTACATAGTCTAGGCATTTTTACAATGAAATAATATTATCGCCAAACTAATAATCGCATACTAAAGATTTGTGACTTCTGTAAGTTGACTTAAGTGAATATTTTTTCTTTTAAATGATTTTTACTTAACTAAATATTTGAACTTTTAGTGATAATGAAAATCAGTTTTAGTGACCCCACAATTAATTCTAGGAAGAACACAACTGGACCATGGGACATGCCGATGGGTAAAGTTGAAGAAGTAGACCACTGGCTAAAAAGGAAAGGGGAAAAAACCCTCCTAACTACATACAAACATCTCAGCAGTGAGCAATCATGAGAAAGGAAATGCTGGAAAAGTACTTGACATTTAAATGTCAATTTAATCAAATTACGCAATTTTAAAATGTAGCTGAGTGTAATGGGCTCTTTAAATTCCTTAAAACATTATTTTATTTAAAATGGTTCAGAGATTGAGCATTTAGCTGCCTTGAACTGTCGTTTGAACCAATATCCTTAAATAATAACTTACTGAATTAGGTCATTACACTTTTAAAATAAAAACATAAATTTTATGGTTTTTTTCCAGAATAAAAGATATCAGCATATCTGATGTAAAATAATGATTGGTCAGCATTTATGGCAATTCAATGAGATAATGTTGGAAAGGACAAATTGGAGAGTTAGGATGTCTAAATTCTAGGAAGGAAAATATTCAGACTATAAGAAAAACATAATATAGGATTCTTACTTCCCTACTAATTTATTTCCCTTAATTTTGGCATGAATTAGTCTTAACCTCAGCTTCCTCGTCATCCTTGATCTAGACCATTCACTGGAGAGAGAACTAATATTGCTCACTTCAACTTCCTAATATATCAAATTTGTGTGCATGTGTAACTATGAACAGTAAGTAGAAAGTGATGAGAACAAGATACCCAGGGAAGTAATTGATTCAGTTTGGTCCTAAGGCTCAATAAAACTTGACCTCTGAATTTATAATGAACTCAATGCAGCGTCACCAACAACAAAACAAATAACGGACACTTTTCAAAAGAAGACATAAAGATAGCCAACAAACATGAAAAAATGCTCAACATCACTAATCATTAGAGAAATGCAAATTAAAATTGCAGTGAAATATCATCTGACACCAGTCAAAATGACTACTATTAAAAAGTCAGAAAATAACAGATGTTGGGAAGGATGCAGAGAAAAGGGAATGCTCATACAATGTTGGTGGGAATGTAAATTCATATGACATCTATAGAGAACAGTATGGAGATTCCCAAAGAACTAAAACCAGAACTACCATTCAATCTAGCAATCCCACTACTGGATATTTACCCAATAAACATGCAAGTGCAGTTGTCTTTTTTATATCATTATATAAATGATATGCACTAATAAGTTTATTGCAGTGATATTTACCATGGCAAATATAGGGACAGAATCAATAACCTAAGTATCCATAAAAGGACAATTAGATAAATAAAATGTGATATATAGATAGATACACACACCATTATATACACACACACACATATATATATATGCACACAAACACACACATACAATGGAACACTATTCAGCCATGATAAAGAATGAAATCAATGAAATCACATCTTTCACAGCAATATGGATGGAACTGGAGACCATTATCTGAACTCAAACAACTCAGAAACAGAAAGTCAAATACCACATGCTCTCACTTATAAGTGGGAGCTAAATAGCGTGTATACATGGACATAGAGCATGAAATGATAGACATTGGTGATTTGCAAGGGTTGGGGGGCAGTAGGGGATGGTGATAAGAAATTAATGAATGCAGTGTACATTATTTGAGTGATGAATACACTAAAAGCCAAGACCACCACTCTGCAATATATCCATGCAACAAAATTGTACTTATAGCCCTTAAATTTATAAATTTTTTTTAAAAGCTGAGCTTTGAGCCTAAACACTAATAATGTGTCATATATTTTTCTCTTCTGGGTTGACAAATATAATTTTTATGTTGTTGAGGGAAAAAAACATTGTTTGATTACATTGTTGTTACCAAAATAATGAAGAGGTTGTCTATATGTTCAATTAAGAGCACCAAATTTAGAAATCAATGTTTGCATTTGAATCTCATCTCTACTACTTAGTCCTGTGAGCTTGAGCAAATCTTAATCTCTCTGAGCTTTAGTTTCTTCATTTATAAAATGAGGATAATCAATACTTTATAGGATTTGTATGAGGATTAATTAATATCCTGTTAAATATGATAATATATGTAGAATAATTAAATATATAGAATAATTCAAGCATTGAAACAGTTTAAGCATGCAATATTAGCTATTTCTCATCATCTGTATTCTTAGTAGCAAGCAACAGAATCTAATTCTGGCTCACTGAGTCAAAAATAAATTTATTAAAAAGTTCTAAGTATTCTCAGAATATTCTGGAGGACTGGATAACTAAATCTAGGACAAAAAGACATGAACATTGCACAAATTCACAACACAAACGTGAATGGCAAGTGAGGACACTCATGCCATTGCCTGGTTTCAGCCTTGCACATAGCATACAGACTCTCCCACCTGGAATTCACTGGAGCTAATACCTGATTATAGCCATAGAGGGCACCTATAATCATAGGTGTCAGAAACCTCATCATGTGTCAGAAACCACACGATTTATTTGCAGGGAGGAAACTAATGTAAAGAATCATTAATTAAAAGAAGGAGATTGGAAAGCAGGGGCAAGATGGCTGAATAGGAACAGCTCTGGTCTGCAGCTCCCAGTGAGACCAACACAGAAAGAGGGTGATTTCTGCATTTGCAACTGAGGAACCTGGTTCATCTCACTGGGACTAATTAGACAGTGAGTGCAGCCCATGGAGAGCAAGCTGAAGCAGGATGAGGCATCGCCTCACCCAGGAAGCACAAGGGTCGGGCAACTCCCTCCCCTAGCCAAGAGAAGCCATGAGGGATAGTGCTGTGAGGGATGGTGCTATCTGGCCAAGATACTATGCTTTGCCCACAGTCTTTGCAACCCACAAACCAGGAGATTCCCTCGGGTGCCTACACTACATGGTCCCTGGGTTTCAAGCACAAAACTGGGTGGCTCTTTGGGCAGACACTGAGCTAGCTGCAGGAGTTTTTTTTCATACCCCAGTGGCACCTGCAATGCCATTGAGACAGAACCGTTCACTCCCCTGGAAAGGCTGAAGCCAGGGAGCCAAGTGGTCTTGCTCAGCGGATCCCACCTCCATAGATCCCAGCAAGCTAAGATCCACTGGCTTGAAATTCTCACTGCCAGCACAGCCGTCTAAAGTAGACTTGGGATGCTCGAGCTTGGTGGGGAGAGGGGCGTCCACTATTACTGAGGCTTGAGTAGGTGGTTTTCCCCTCATAGTATAAACAAACCCTCTGGGAAGTACAAACTGAGTGGAGCCCACCACAGCGCCTCAGAGCCACAGTAGCCAGACTGCGTCTCTAGATTCCTCCTCTCTGGGCAAGGCATCTCTGAAAGAAAGGCAGAAGCCCCAGTCAGGAGCTTATAGATAAAAATCTCATCTCCTTCGGACAGGGCACCTGGGGGGAGGGGCAGCTGTGGGTGCACCTTCAGCAAACTTAAATGTTCCTACCTGCCAGCTCTGAAGAGAGCAGCAGATCTCCCAGCACAGCACTAGAGCTCTGCTAAGGGACAGACTTCTTCCTCAAGTGGGTCCCTGAACCTGATGTGGAGACACCTCCCAGCAGGGGTCAACAGACACCTCATACAGGAGAGCTCCGGCTGGCATCTGGTGGGTCCCCCTCTGGGACGAAGCTTCCAGAGGAAGGAGCAGGCAGCAATCTTTGCTGTTCTGCAGCCTCCACTGGTGATACCCAAGCAAACAGGGTCTGGAACGGACCCCCAGCAATCTCCAGCAGACCTGCAGAAGTGGGACCTGACTGTTAGAAGGAAAACTAAAAAACAGAAAGCAATAGTATCAACATTAAAAAAAAGGACAACCAAGCAAAAACTCCATCCAAAGGTCACCAACAGCAAAGATCAAAGGTAGATAAATCCACAAAGATGAGGAAAAACCATTGCAAAAAAGGCTTAAAATGCCAAAAACTACAATGCCTCTTCTCCTCCGAAGAATCACAACTCCTCGCCAGCAAGGAAACATAACTGGACAGAGAATGAGTTTGACAAATTGACAGAAGTAGGCTTTAGAAGGTGGGTAATAACAAACTCCTTCAAGCTAAAGGAGCATGTTATAACCCAATGGAAGGAAGCTAAGAACTTGGAAAAAAGGTTAGAGGAATTGCTGACTAGAATAACCAGTATAGAGAAGAAGATAAATGACCTGATGGAGCTGAAAAACACAGTACGAGAACTTCATGAAGCATACACAGGATCAAGAGCAGAATCCATCAAGCGGAAGAAAGGATATCAGAGATTGAAGATAAACTTAATTAAATAAAGCATGAAGACAAGATTAAACCTATGTCTGATTGGTGTACCTGAAAGTGACAGGAGAATGGAACCAAGTTGGAAAACACTCTTCAGAATATTATCCAGGAGAAATTCTCCAACATAACAAGACAGGCCAACATTCAAATTCAGGAAATACAGAGAACACCACAAAGATACTCCTTGAGAAGAGCAACCCCAAGACATAATCATCAGATTCACCAAGGTTGAAATGAAGGAAAAAATGTTAAGGGCAGCCAGAGAGATAAAGCAGGTCACCCACAAAGGGAAGCCCATCAGACTAACAGCAGATCTCTACGCAGAAACCCTGCAAGCCACAAGAGAGTGGGGGCCAATATTTAACATTCCTAAAGAAAAAAATTTTCAACCCAGAATTTCATATCCAGCCAAACTAAGCTTCTTAAGTGAAGGAGAAATAAAATCCTTTACAGACAAGCAAATGCTGAGGGATTTTGTCACCACCAGGCCTGCCTTACAAGAGCTCCTGAAGGAAGCACTAAATATGGAAAGGAAAAACCAGTACCA
Source organism: Pan paniscus (assembly GCF_029289425.2). NCBI lineage: Eukaryota > Metazoa > Chordata > Mammalia > Primates > Hominidae > Pan > Pan paniscus. The sequence continues at coordinate 106,471,695 of NC_073258.2, forward strand.
GCCACTGCAAAAACAAACCAAAATGTAAAAAACAGTCGACACTATGAAGGAACAGCATCAACTAATGGGCAAAATAACGAGCTAGCATCATAATGACAGGATCCAATTCACACATAACAATATTAACCTTTAATGTAAATGGGCTAAATGCCCCAATTAAAAGGCCCAGACTGGCAAACTGGATAGAATCAAGACCTATCAGTGTGCTGTATTCTGGAGACCCATGTCATGTGCAAAGACACACATAGGCTCAAAATAAAGGGATGCAGGAATATGTACCAAGTAAATGGAAAGCAAAAGAAGCAGGGGTTGCAATCCTATTCTCTGATAAAACATACTTTAAACCAACAAAGATCAAAAAAGACAAAGAAGGGCATTACATAATGGTAAAGGGATCAATGCAACAAGAAGAGCTAATTATTCTAAATATATATGCACCCAATACAGAAGCATCCAGATTCATAAAACAAGTTCTTAGATTCCCACACAATAATAGTGGGAGACTTTAACACCCCACTGTCAATATTAGATAGATGAACAAGACAGAAAATTAACAAGGATATTCAGGACTTGAACTCAGCTCTGGACCAAGTAGATCTAATAGACATCTACAGAACTCTCCACCCCAAAGCAATAGAATATACATTCTTCTAAGCACCACATAGCACTTATTCTAAAATTGACCATATAATTGGAAGTAAAACACTCCTCAGCAAATGCAAAACAACAGAAATTATAACAAACAGTCTCAGACTGCAGTGCAATCAAATTAGAACTCAGGATTAAGAAACTCACTCAAAACCTCACAACTACATGGAAACTGAATAACCCGCTCCTGAATCACTGCTGGATAAGTAACGAAATTAAGGCAGAAATAAATAAGTTCCTTGAAACTAATGAGAACAAAGACACAACATACCAAAATCTCTGGGACACAGCTAAAGCAGTGTTTAGAGGAAAATTTATAGCACTAAAATGGCCACAGGAGAAAGTGGGAAAGATATAAAATCCACACTCTAACATCACAATTAGAAGAACTAGAGAAGCAAGAGCAAACAAATTCAAAAGCTAGCAGAAGACAAGAAATAACTAAGATCAGAGCTGAACCTTAGGAGATAGAGACACAAACAACACTTCAAAAAATCAGTGAATCTGGGAGCTAGTTTTTTGAAAATACTAACAAAATTGATATACTGCTAGTCAAACTAATAAAAAAGAAAAGAGAAAAGAATCAAATAAATGCAATAAAAAATGATAAAGGGGAGATTACCACTCATTCCACGGAAATGCAAACTGCTATCAGAGAATACTATAAACACATCTATGCAAATAAACTAGAAAATCTAGGGGAAATGGATAAATTACTGAATATATACACCCTCCCAAGACTAAACCAGGAAGAAGTTGAATCCCTGAATAAACCAATAACAAGTTCTGAAATTGAGGCAGTAATTAATAGCCTACCAAGCCCAAAAATGCCCAGGACCAGACAGATTCAGACCCAATTTCTACCAGAGGTACAAAGAGGAGCTGGTGCCATTTCTTCTGAAACTATTCCAAACAATAGAAAAGGAGGATGAAATTGGAAACCATCATTCTCAGTAAACTATCGCAAGAACAAAAAACCAAACACCACATATTCTCACTCATAGGTGGGAATTGAACAATGAGATCACATGGACACAGGAAGGGGAATATCACACTCGGGGGACTGCGGTGGGGAGGGGGGAGGGGGGAGGGATAGCATTGGGAGATATACCTAATGCTAGATGACGAGTTAGTGGGTGCAGCGCACCAGCATGGCACATGTATACATATGTAACTAACCTGCACAATGTGCACATGTACCCTAAAACTTAAAGTATAATTAAAAAAAAAAAAAAAAAAGAAGGACTCCTTCCTCCCTAACTCATTTTATGAGGTCAACATCATCCTGATACCAAAACCTGGCAGAGACACAACAAAAAAAGAAAATTTCAGGCCAATATACCTGATGAACATCAATGCAAAAATCCTCAATAAAATACTGGCAAACTGAATCCAGCAGCACATTAAAAAGCTTATCCACCTGGATCAAGTTGGCTTCGTCCCTGGGATACAAGGCTGGTTCAACATACACAAATCAATTAATGTAAGCCATCACATAAACAGAACCAATATCAAAAACCACATGATTATCTCAATAGATTCAGAAAAGGCCTTCAATGAAATTCAACACCTCTTCATGCTAAAAACACTCAATAAACTAGGAACTGATTGAACATATCTGAAAATAATGAGAACATATCTGAAAATAATAAGAGCTATTTATGACAAACCCACAGCCAATATCATACTGAGTGGGCAAAAGCTGGAAGCATTCCCTTAGAAAACTGGCACAAGACGAGGATGCCCTCTCTCACCACTCCTTTTCAACATAGTATTGGAAGTTCTGGCCAGGGCAATCGGGCAAGAGAAAGAAATAAAGCGTATTCAAATAGGAAAAGAAGAAGTCAATTTGTCTCTGTTTGCAGATGACATGATTGTATATTTAGAAAACCCCATTGTCTCAGCCCAAAATCTCCTTAAGCTGATAAGCAACTTCAGCAAAGTCTCAGGATACAAAATCAATGTGCAAAAATCAAAGCATTCATATACACCAATAATAGACAAACAGTGAGCCAAATAATGAGCTAACTCCCATTCACAATAGCTACAAAGGGAATGAAATACCTAGGAATACAACTTCAAGGGATGTGAACAATCTCTTCTAGGAGAACTACAAACCACTGCTCAAGGAAATAAGAGAGGACACAAACAAATGGAAAAACATTCCATGCTCATGGATAGAAGAATGAATATTGTGAAAATAGTCAGACTGCCCAAAATAACTTACAGATTCAATGCTATTCCCATTAAGTTACCCTTGACTTTCCTCACAGAATTAGGAAAAACCACTTTAAATTTCATATGGAACTGAAAAAGAGCCCGTATAGCCAAGACAATCCAAAGCGAAAAGAACAAAGCTGAAGGCATCACGCTACCTGACTTCAAACTGTGCTACAAGGCTACAGTAACCAAAACAGCATGGTACAGGTACCAAAACACATATATAGACCAAAGGAACAGAACAGAGTCCTCAGAAATAACACCACACATCTAGAACCATCTGATCTTTGACAAACTTTCCAAAAACAAGCAGTGGGGTAAGGATTCCCTATTTACTAAATGGTGTTGGGAAAACTGGCTAGCCATATGCAGAAAACTGAAACTGGACCCCTTCCTTAAACTTTATACAAGAATTAACTCAAGATGGATTAAAAATTTAAATGTAAGACCTAAAACCATAAAAACCCTAGAAGAAAACCTAGGCAATACCCTCAGAACACAGGCCTGGGCAAAGACTTCATGACTAAAACACCAAAGGCAATGGCAACAAAAGTCAAAATAGACAAATGGGATCTAACTAAACTAAAGAGCTTCTGCACAGCAAAAGAAACTATCATCAGAGTAAACAGAAAACCTACAGAATGGGAGAAAATTTTTGAAATCTATCCATCTGACATAGGGCCAGTATCCAGAATCTGCAAGGAACTTAAACAAATTTACAAGAAAAAAACAAACAGCCCCATCAAAAATGGGCAAAATATATGAACATATGCTTTTCAAAAGAAGACATTCATGCAGCCAACAAACATATGCAAAAAGCTCATCATCACTGGTCATTAGAGAAATGCAAATCAAAACCACAATGAGATACCATCTCACACCAGTTAGAATGGCGATCATTAAAAAATCAGGAAACAACAGATGCTGGAGAGGATGTGGAGAAATAGGAACACTTTTACACTGTTGGTGGGAGTGTAAATTAGTTCAACCATTGTGGAAGGCAGTGTGGCAATTCCTCAAGGATCTAGAACTACAAATACCATTTGACCCAGCAATCTCATTACCGGGTATATACCCAAAGGATTATAAATCATTCTAATATAAAGACACTTGCACACGTATGTTTATTGCAGCACTATTCACAATAGCAAAGACTTGGAACAAACCCAAATGCCCATCATTGTTAGACTGGATAAAGAAAATGTAACACATATACACCATGGAATACTATACAGCCATAAAAAAAGAATGAGTTCATGTTCTTTGTAGGGACATGGATGAAGCTGGAAACCATCATTCTCAGCAAACTAACACAGAAACAGAAAACCAAACCGCGCATGTTCTCACTCATAAGTGGGAGTTGAACAATAAAAACATATGGGCACAGGGAGGGGAATATCACAAACCAGGGCCTGTCGGGGGGTGGGGGACAAGGGGAGGATAGCATTAGAAGAAATACCTAATGTAGATGATGGGTCGATGGGTGCAGCAAACCACCATGGCGCATGTATACCTATGCAACAAACCTGCATGTTCTGCACATGTATCCCAGAACTTAAAGTATAATGAAAAATAAGAAGGAGGTTAAGTACTAAGAAGCACAGAAGAGGACTCTAAGCTGTCCAGTAATATCAAGTGCAAAATAATAGCTACTATCTCTAGGCTGAGGAAGCATGAACAATAAGGAATTAAAGACTGGGGGAAGGCTCCCTGCCAAGGTTGAAATTTAGACTTAAAAGAGAGTGTGGCTACTCCAGGAGAGTGCAGTCTGCAAACGGCAAAGAGGTCACAAGCCATTGCTTCTAGAAGTGGCCTTCCTTTGCCTGGGGATGTGGGTGGCCCAAACATATCTATAGAAGCGCCCAGCGTTGAGTGGAGGGCGTGAACCAGCAGTAGCATTAGAAGCTGCTGTTGTGTGGAGAGTGTGAAAGTTTATATCAGCAGCCGTGTGTTTCTGGAGGGATGGAGATAGTTCTGATGGGATGAAGATGCTTACAAGCAGTCATGGTTTAGGGAGAAGTGTGGTCTACTGTGGGTGCTGCTAGAACTCCTCAGTGTGAGCTACTGGACTCCTGCATGGAAAAACAATAATAGAGGACCAAACCCCAAAGAAGATGTCTTCTTGCTGCTACCACTTTGTGGGGTCACTCCAGTGCCTTCTATTGATGAAGCTAGGATTCTACCAGCTGGCGAAGCTGGATTTTTACACGATCCAGTGCCAGTATCACAAAGCATGGCAAAGAAAAGTAGATTTGGAGCTGAGAGGCAATGAGGCAATAAGTTAATATCTGGCTCACAAGTTCACAGCTTAGTTGCCAGGGAGGCTGGGAAAACAGTATCTGGCACTTTCAGGCTCCAACTCATGAGGTGGTGAATTTCCTAAACATAGGCCAGTTTTTCAGATATCAGGCAGCAGAAAAGAATGACTAACATCCATTACGCTCTTATTAATCGCATAGCACTTTGCAGTTTATACATTCCTTTCACATTTATTACCTCATTTGATGTGTCTAAATGTCCAAATTGTGTATCCCATACTTAAGCAGCCTCTTTATGTTGTATCTCTTATATTATCTTCTTTCCCTGTGTCTAAATCAATGTATAGAAATAGATTAATTGCATATACAAACTCTCTTTGTCAGATATATCATATACCTGAAAGCATTATTGTTATTTTGAAAGACTTAATACATCTTCATACATTTCTACCTTGCTGTCACAAAGTTAAGAAAATAATTATAACCAATGTTATCTTTAATATCGCACTACTGGATGATGCCATACTTTAGAGAAGATACGGTGTCAGTATACGTATATACATAGATAGAAGTCAGTAGGCCATATAGATGATACATGTATGAAATTGTTGTTTATTTACCAGTAGACATTAATAGACTTCTACATAATATGGAATTGTTGGGAGATTTTTGTATCTTTAAGGATTTGTGGTGCCCATTCTTTAGTTTCTCTTTGGTTTCCATAGACGTCTATTCTTTTCTTTTTTCTTTTTGAGACGGAGTCTGGCTCTGTCACCCAGGCTGGAGTGCAGTGGTGCAATTTTGGCTCACTACAACCTCTGCCTCCTAGGTTCTAGCAATTCTGCTGCCTCAGCCTCCCAAGTAGCTAGGATTACAGGCGCCTGCCACCATGACCAGCTAATTTTTTGTATTTTTAGTAGAGACGGGGTTTCGCTGTGTTGGTCAGACTGGTCTCAAACTTCTGACCTCGTGATCCTCCCACCTCGGCCTCCCAGTGTTGGGATTACAGGGGTGAGCCACCATGCCTGGCCAGACGTCTATTCTTATTCTGCTCATTGATAATCCTGCTTCAGCAGCAGTCGATACCCCTTCCATTTTGAAACACTTTTTTTTTCTATTGAATTCCATGATATCACACTGTACTGGGTTTTCCTTACTTCTCATGCCTTTCCTGGTAAGGTTACTTTACTAGCTTCACTGGAAACATTTTTCCTGTGTTCATTTATGTTCCCATAATGATAACCATATTATCATTGGTCACTACATGAATACATATATATGTATATAATATATATATTATATACATATATATGTATTCATATATATGTATATTATATATTATATATATTTTATACATATATATATATATAATATCTTGCCCATGGCCTTTAGACACTGACAGATCTGCTCAATTGGCATTTTCCCTTGAATTTTCTCCAGGCATCTCAAACTAAGTATGTATAAAATTGGACTCACTAAACCTCCCACAGTTTACTCCACCTTGGTAAATGGTAAACACAACAGCATTCAGCCAGTTGCTTTGCTAGAGACTGAGATGCAAATTTTGCCCAACACTCATGTGTAATTCATCAACAAAACCTATTAATTCTACTCACTAAATATGACTTGAGTCCATGTATTTCTCTTGCTCTTCACAGCCCTTGCATTCTAAGCTTTCAACAACTTTTGGCTAGACTACTGGAATACCAGGATCAAGTTCCCTAGGATCCATTACAGTTCCATTTAATTAATTTTCCCTACTATAGCTTGCATTCTAAAATCATAAATCAGATGATTTCGCTCTCCTGTTTCAGAACAAGGTGGCTTCCCATCATCCTTAGGATAAAGTCCAAAATCCACAGGGATACTTACACTGTTCTCCAAGACTTGGCTTATTACTTCCTCTTCAGCCTTATCACTCACCACTTCCCCTTCCTCTCAGACACCAAACAAAATTGTTCAGCTTCTTTATAGCACTTTGCAATTTTCATTTATGTCTGAGATAGTGTTTTCTCTACTTTGTGACTGGCATACTCCTAGTTATCAGTCAATTTAAGTTTGCATCCTTATACTATCCTTTATTCCTTTATAAGCACTAATTTTATAAGCACTAATATTACTTATCAATACTTGGTCAATGTAAGAGTGAGGATCACATGTGAATTCTCTACTGGGGTGTCCCCCAGAACCTGGCAGTGTCTAAGAGTAGATGCTCAGTATTGTTGAATGAATAGTTGTTATAGCCACGATGATATTAAATACTATCATATAAAGTTCTAGTTTCACATATTCTCAAAATCATGTAACATGCTTTACTTATTTGTATGTTCTCAGCCCCCAACAGAGTACCTAAAATACAATATGCAAATCAGCATATATACACTGAGCTAACATATAGCTACCTCAAACATGAAATATTATTCAAAAAATTAGCTTTCAGATTAAATCCTTAGAGACTTTCCACCATGAAATCAGTAAACATTATCAGAAAAAAAAAGAAAGAAAATCATGTTGCAAAAACAAAAATCTGCTTAGACTCAATATAGTGAACCATGGATGTTTGTAAGTGAACAAACAACTCACTTGTCTTAATCAGCAAGAGAGAAAGGATAATTTATTAAATATGTAAATACTACTGATTAAATATTTGAATAATTAAAATGTGCTCAGACCCATTAGCAAATATTCACAGAAGTGTTCATCCTACTCTCTGGGTGCAACAATTTCATAAAATATAGTTTAAATAACAAGATACAAGGTAGACATTCCTTTCTCACAGGTCTCCTCTCCCTGTAGCAGCAAGAAATTCATTACATACATTTCTATTAATTTATAAGTAGGATCTTACTGTAAAATTGTTCCTTCTATTTGAATGGACTTTTTATCTCTACTTTTTATCTAAGCTAAGGATATCTGCTTTACTTTGTCAGTGTCTAAAGGCCATGGGCAAGTGACCTAATATCTTAGAGGTTTACTGTCTTCCTCTGTAAAAGGGAAGAATCCATCTAGATAGTCTCTGAAGTCTCATATAGGCATAAAAAGCCATAATCCGGGAAAGTTGTTTTCTCCTTGGCACTAGAAGGATACACACTTACATACTTAGACATACATTTTTAAACAGACAATAAACAGCTCAAATTTAAGAGCACCAGGTTAAAATGAGCACTCTAAAGATTAGAAAATTTAGTTTGGTAATATATGTGCAAATTTAAGTGAAGAAGGGGCAGCAATTGTCCCAGAAAACTGTCAGTTCTAGACAATATGCTTCCCAGAAATAAAATTTATCTTGACACACTCTAAAATAAATAAATGTTTTAATTGGTGGCCAATGCTTAAAAATTGGAAGAGTATTCACAAATACTCAGATATAAAGATTCTATAAAAAATTCAGAATACCCAGACACATTGGGCCTTTAATCCCTCTTGGCAACAATCATTTTGGGATGACAGTGGCACCCCTTGTAATGGGGTAAGTACTCTCGGATTCATTACTGACCTCACCACCCTGCCCTCGGCCTGCTTCATCCATTTACACTACATTCCTAGGCCCTGTGGATGCTGTACTTTGCAGTCTTCATTTAGAGTAAATTAATGGTAGGCGGATATGAGAGCCATATTGAAAGAATAGTCATTCTCTCTGTCTCTAAAAATATGGCTGTATATGTTGGAAAATGTTACATTTGAAATACTCATGATTATTTGTTCAGAATAATAACTGTTACTATACAATTTCTGAAAGTTATTTTCTTATGTAGTACACTAAATACTCAAGTTATTTAGAAAAATTTTAGAATCTCCTTGTATAGTATATATATAGTATACATGTTTGTTCATATCATAAACACCTGATATAAGTTACTTTATATACATAATCAGACTTTATACTGCATAAGTTATTTTACTTTAGATGCAATGATTAAACTTCTTTTTATTGTATTAGCTACAAAATAGATATAAATACATTTAATTTTTTTTTCAAAAGGCTATATTCTACTATAAAGTCTGACCTTTTGGTTTTAAGGGATTCAAACTATTCTAACATATGTTATCAGAAAAAATGTTACTTTAGTATAAAAGCAAAGAAATATATACTTCAAGTTTTAATGCCTTTAAGATTAAGATTATAGTGATTATTGTACCAAGCCATATTCTATTCTACCATTACAATTTCCTAAAACCCAAAGCACTTACTGCTTTCATCACACACAAACACACATGCAGAAGCAGTAAGAGAAAATTATTAATAGTATAATTTCAGTAATAAATCATGGTTTAATATCATAGGGAATTAAACAGCATTTTTATTGGATAGCATTCTATTCTGTAATATTCTAATAACAGAATGAAGGCGTAAGGAGCTTTATAAATCAGAATTTATTTAACTTTGAAATCGCTGGAAATGGTTCTGAGAACTCAAAAAGCTGTATACTTGTATAACTTTAACAAGTAACTGGAGTAGTTGATTATTTCTGTTTCGTGTTGTCCTTCTTGGTGTACAGCCCAAATGTTTGAAAATTGTTTTTGAAATTTGAATACAGCCAAAAAATAACAACACACAATTAAATTGGCTGCTTTATGTCTTTTTACTAACATTTGACTAGTTCAATTATTTTATTCTAGAAGGGGAAGAAATTGTTTTTACATGTGAATGTTAACCATGCAAAAGTTTAATATTTCCATTTAGCCATGGTTAGCTGTAAATTCTGTTCCAGGATTTTTTGCAGGGGACTTTAGTAAGGGACAACTACAAAAATAAAAGAAAAAAAATGTATTGAAACATCGGTTACTGCAATCTTATTGTTCTGAGTTATATATGTGTTTGTCCTTTTTAAATTGACAGCAAAAACTCAGTTTGCTTTAAGAAGTGGCTTCTTAAGAAGAAACCAATTTTCCGTAATCCCTTAAGATCTACTCCTGTTTCCATGAAGTATAAGTATTCTTAGAGTGCCTCTTCCAGTAGCAATAAAGGTATAATGGTCAAAATCCCTTCAGCAGAGCAGGATGGAAGAAGTACTTAGCCAGTGATTTTCTTTTCAAGTGGTGGAATGAAATGAACATGAACTTTGGACGCAGATGTAGGTTACAAAATTATTGTTCTTTCACCACTTAGATGTATAAACTTATATGAGTTGCATAAATTCACCAAATTTCATCTTTCAAAAAGAAAAGGGAAAACAAGAATACCTCCCTATAAGAATGTCATGAAGTTTAAAGGAGATAAAGAATATAAAATGACTACTACAGAGTCTCACACACCGTAGGTATATAATAAGTTCCCCCTCCCACACCCCTGCCCTGTTCGCTTTCCCCAGCTAACTGCCTGGATGCCTCCCTCTCATGCTTAAGACATGGCATTAGAATACTTGGATAGGTATCCTTGGTCTCAAGTACAGAGCAGGCAGTCTCATTTAATGAGTGGAAGCGAATTTAATGTGTAAGTGAATTCCAGATAAGTTGCATGTAAATTAACTTCGGTAACTTGTGTCATCTTCAATACAATGAGGAATTATTCATTCTGTAGATTAATTGGGCTAAATATCTTCATGAATCTCAAATACCTTGCACATATGACCTCTTGTTTGCCTCCATTCACTAGGTTGTTCACTTAGCAAATATTTATTGCCCACCAACTATGTGCCAAGCATTAGGCTGAATGCTGGAGCAGAAAAAAAAAAAAAGAATGGTAATTAAAGAAGCCACAGTTCTTGCTACCACAGAGTTATGTGGAGTGGTAAAAACATACATTAAACAAATGTCACCAAATTCTGGATCCAAAATAAGTGATGACACTTCAGTTATTCAGGAAGTGTAATACTAATGAGAATAGTTGTTTCTAAAACCCACTCAAATATCTGCCCAAATATTATTCCATTCTATTTTTAATTGCTGTTACCCACTTCCAAAATGCATTTAAATGATTTTCAGGAAGACAGCTGTGTCTCCTCCAATGACGGAATGCTTTCAACCCATTATTTAGACCCTTGAAAAAGTGTTTCTCTGGCATAAAAAGAATATTACTGTAATTATGTGACTCAGTTATATAGTACAAAATATAGATGATGAATCAAACGTTTCCATTAAGGGATCACTTAAAGGTAAAAATATATTCTAAATCCTTGAATGCTAAACAGTAAATCACTGGGTGCCTCTTTCTCTATACTTTGTTTCTTCATAATTGGAAGTTGACAAGTAAAAAAAACAACAAAAAACAAAAAACAAAAACAAATGCACCTGTTGTGATTTAGATGCCTTTTAGAAATTTCTTTCTTCCTTTTCTCTCACCTTCCTTCCTTCCAAAAGCTCACTTATTGTAGCCCTTACGGTTACAGATTAGTAGTATAAAAGAGTGATGTGATCTTTGCAGCACCCAAATTACTGCCAAGGAAGCCGTCTTTACACTGAATGGAATCTTGCTCCTCGTGCTGAGTATTGCAAATAGCCTTCTGCTTATTCCTTTGTAGGCATTGGAAGCAAAGTGAGCCATGTGTTTCCATTATGATGGCCTGACTCCGGAAAGAAATGTGCAAACAAGCCTGTATATTTTTACTGAGCTCTCAATTAGTTTAATTTAGAATTGAAATGTGCTTTTTAGCTGAGATGTCATAAAACTAAAGAGAAGCATGTGCAGGACTGTACAAGTGCAGCCCATGATTATATCTCATTGTGATCTTTGATGGTGCTGTCCAGAAGCAGCTTCAGAGAAGATATCTGAAACACTGAAAGTACTTAATTGGTATATAATTAAAGTGAAATATTTTTGTGTAATTTGCATTTCAACTTGTCATTTATGGTGATTAGCTTCAGTAACTTTATGTACTGTAGCTAACCACTATTCAGAATTCTAAGAAAATTAGCATTTACATATTAATAACCTATGATAATGCCTTAAGGGTATAAATTAATGAATTCTGGGCCCAGCATGCCTATCCACCATCTGATTGAGCCTTTTCAAATCTGAACATGAGGAGCTTATCCTTTTAACATCAAATAATTACAGAAAAAGGAATTTCTTGCCTGACTTTGTAAAGTTTTCAAATAAACTGTCAGTATTTTAAGAGAAATTATTTTTTAATATCCAGAGGGCTAATAAGATTTATTTTAAAAGAAAGATAAATAGCAGCATTCTGAAAATCAACAGGTAAAAATTAAGTTAATATAGAATGAAAAATAAATATTCAGGACAGTCCAAGAGGCTGAGCAGTGAGAGTTTGGGAGAGGCTGCAAGATCTGAAATTAATTGTGTTTGACACTCAATTCTAGGCTCTACATTGCCAGATGCACTGACAACCTCATCATATTCTAGCTAGCAAAAATTAAATGTATGAAAATGACAACATAACATCACCCTGATAAAACAAAATAAAGAGGCATTTTGTGTCAAGTGTAAAGGAGAATGTCTTAACTGAGTTAAGATTGTTAAACAATTAATATATAACTATGATTATAATTGGTTTCTTCACAAACAGTCATTATACTTCTTTGTTTTAATAGCTGCCAATTTTCAAAAACTGAGCTTTAATTAAAAACTATTGGTGAGTTAATGCATGGTCAAAAGGGGAGGAAGATCCACTGCAGAAACAGAAACTTAACTGCCAGGGTCAACTCAGCAACCTGAAAGTAAGACTTTTGTGGCTTTCAGCCAGTCATTCCATACTCTCGCAGTCTCTCTTCCTTTCTTATTTCTTTTGCCATAAACCATGATATCATTCATTCTGCAAATATTAATTGAACTCTTTCCATGTGCCAATTTTAGGGGCTAGGGATATGTCAGTGAAAAACAATCCAGTTACTTCTTCTTGTGGAACGTGTATTCTCCTACATAAAAGACATAAATAAGCAATCAAATAAATAAGATAATTTCAAATAGTGGTAAGAGCTATGAAGAAAATAACTGTAGTAAGGAATGACTGGAGCTATGAGAGCCTCATGACAGAGAGGAGTCAGAAACAGTCTCCCTGAGGAGTGGACAGTTTTGTTGAGAAAAGACTGGTGAAAAGTCCAACTATATGTAGATCAGGTGAGAGCAGCTACTGCAAAGGCCCCGAAATGAGAGGAGAAGATAAGTTTAAATAGAAGGAAAAGGGGGAGTTTGGCTATGGTTAGTAAGCGGTGCAGTGTTAGGTGAGTTTAGAAAAGGCAAAAGTCATTGTGACTTTTAGATCACATGGGTATCACTCCAAATATAATGAGAAGCCACTGGAATTTTAAGTAGGGATGAGATGCAGTCTATTTACATTCTCTGTTGAGAGGAGCATAATTAGGGAGGAAGAAAAACTGGTAATAGGAAGAAGAGTTAGGAGACTTGAAGTTGACTGGGCAAAAAATGGCAGCATAATGGAGACAAAGGGAGTGAATGGATTTAGATATAGTTTAGATATTTTGGAGATAAAATGATCAAGATTTTCTCATGTGTTAGATGTGGAAATAAAAGGAAGATAAGAATCAAGAATATTTTCATAGATAGCCATGTTTTCTGTTGGAATGGCAGAAAATAGAGAAAAGGTTTGGGGGGGGGGAATGAGGGGTTCTGTTTTGACCCAGCTAAGTTTTAGGTGCAGAAGAGACAACCAAAGGGTGTGTCAAGGAAACTGTTAATATTTGAGTCTGAAGCTCATGGGAAAGAAAGGGACAATATGAAAATATTAACCATGGGAGCTTTGGAACATGAGTAATAGTTGAAGCTATAGAAATGGATTAGATGATCTAAAGAAACATTGTAGAAGAAGTGCTATTTCAATATTTTAAAATGGGTCAAGTGGGAAATGCAAGAGGAGGAAACATGGGATAAGCTGTCAGGTAAGAGAGAACTCCGGAAAGTATGCTTGTTGGGGAAGCCAAGAGAGGAGTGTGTTCCAAGAAGGGAAGTGGCAAAGTTCTAGAAATCAACTCCTCATAATTATTCCCTTTGGTCACCAGCCTTATCTGTGCCTGAAGAGTCATACATTTCTAAATTGTGGCCACTCCCAATTCACATTTTGAGGTCTGTCAATATTTATCCAATCATTTGTGTGTTTAATTTACTTTTATTGTGTATGTTTAAGATATATAACATGATTTTTTGATACATAGTGAAATGGTTATTTACAGAACCAAGAATGGTGGTTACCAGGCACAGGAAGGAGGACAAAACGGGGAGAAGCAGGTCAAAGGGTACAAACTTGCAGTTATGTAGGATGAATAAGTCGTATGGCATGAGGACTATAGTTGATAATATTGTATTATATATTGAAAATATGCTGAGAGTATATTTTAGGTGTGTTCATCATAAAAAAACTAATTCACTTTGCTTGTTTTGTTATTCATTCAGTAGGGTTTTATGGGGCATTTATCATGTGGCAGTTAGTGTGTTACATGTGTAGTATTGGACACAGCTGTAAATAAAATAAGCCTAGTTCCTTATCATAACAGTTTATAAGCTACTTCATGTGTTCTTGGTTAGTTTTTTTCCAGCCTTCTGAAACAATTTGAAACTTGAACTACTTTCAAACCCCCTTTTCAAATATCACTGATTTGCAACCTTCCCTTGTAAATCAGTGCAACCATAGAGCTTTAAACCCCTACACATATCTTACCTAATCTTTGATTTATGAAATCTATGAAATGAGGTGTCTTCCCACCCATGCACCTGCACATCTCATTCAAGGCCAACCTTGTATCTGTCCTTGACCCCATGTATTCTATCTTTCTGGAGCCTCATTTAATTAGTATCCCTTATCTCTTCTGTATCCTATCTTGCTCTCTACTGACTCCATTCCCTTAACTTGTAAACAAGCTCAAATTTCTCCTATCAAACATATTTATACACACACACACACACATATATACATGTGTGTATATATATACAAGTGTGGGTATATATATATGTGTGTGTGTGTATGTATATATATAGCCTCTCTTGATACCCTTTAAAGTCATATTCCTTTGTAGATACATTTAGCATTACATAATTACCAAAGCCCACATTTTATTGGTATCTAACACAGTTGTTAATGGAATGGTGAACCCAAAAAATCAGTTTTTTGTGTTCTGTCACCCAAGCTGGAGTGCAGTGGTGAGATCTCAACTCACAGCAACCTCCAGCTCCCAGGTTCAAGCGATTCTCCTGCCTAAGCCTCCTGAGTAGCTGGGATCACAGGCGCCTGCTGCCATATCTGGCTAATTTTTGTATTTTTGGTACAGACAGGGTTTCATCATGTTGGCCAGGCTGGTCTCGGACTCCTGGCCTCATGTGATCCACCCATCTCAGCCTCCCAAAGTTCTGGGATTACCGGCATGAGCCCTCAGATTTTTATGTTCTGTGTGCCTAAACTGGGTGCTCATATAAGGCCTCCATTTTCTTATCACTATGTTTTTGTTCAAGCAGTTGGTGTGCATTTGTTTACCTAACATTTCTAGGTATCATTTATCCCTGAGGTATTTTAAATGTGATTTCATTCAAAAATAGAAGTACAGGCACTGAAATCCCAAGGCATTTCTCTATTTCAGGGAGGTCATCTAGATGATTCAGCATATGCTTACACTACTTTAAAATAACCATTCAAATGTTAACAACAACTTGATAAAATCTCCCAGACAACTCAGGGACTTCTAAAAATAAATCCTCAAACGCAAACCTGAAAAATCTTTCTCTATATTGTTTGATACTTTTGAGCATTCATTTCTTGAAAAATTCTACCTTCTCTGACTTCATCTGCCAGGTCTCCTATTCCTCCAATAATATCTGCTATTATTTTTGAAATGAATTGTTTTCCATATTTATATCATCAGACAAGAGGTTTTCACCGCATATTGTTCCTGTAGAATCTCATGTTGACTTTCACAGTAATTTCCTTCAAAATCTACATATTTAAACCATTTCTTCTTGCTCCACTTCATTTTCTTACATGCGACTACCAGCTAGACACCTGGGACCTCAAACTCAGCATGTACAAAATGGAATCCAGTGTTTTCTGTGTATTATAAAACTGTACTTCTCCCATAGTATCCAAGAAAAATCTTTCCAAGCTATCCAAGCTATCACCCAAGGTGATACCACCGCTATCCATTCATTAATTCAAGATACAAACAAGAAGTTATCTTTCTGTCTTCTTCTCCTCCCTCTTCTTCATTCTCCTCATTCAATAATTTATTAGATTCTGCCTATTTATCTCCTAAATACTTCCCAAATCTGACCTCTACATTGTATGCCTACCACATCTGCTTTAATTTACCCTTTTCTGATCTCTTTCTTGGCCTACTACAATAGCCTAATTACTGGTTTGTATGTCTTTAATTACTATTCTTCAGCCTAACTTCCATAGACAGGTAGGATTTCCTCCAGTCAGTCTTCCCTCCACTCCACCCTCTGAGAAGTACCTCTTCCCTGTGCCTCCCAATTCCCTCTGACTGTTCCTTATTATATTCACCATCTTGGATTATCAGTTTAGAGCCCTGTCTTGTCCACTAGACTGTGAAACTCATCTTAGTGAGAATACTATTTTGTATTTTCTTTGAAGTGTTTAACACAGTGACTGAAATAAACTAGGCAGTATATAAACATTTTTTAATAAAGGAATGAGTGGTAGTGTTAAATCCACCTTTATTTTGGCAGTGCATGCTTTCTACTAAAGAAGGAGAAAACACTAATAAGCACACTTTTGATACAACCTTAAACAATTTGCCCCAAACCAAGAAACAGTTATATTCATATCGAAAAATGCATAGATTAGTTATCTGAGTTCAGATATCTACAAGGCTAGGAAGTTAACATAAATACTTGAAGTATCATAGTAGTAGTAATATGGAGTGGTAAGGCTTGCAGTTTGCTGAGGAATACATACCTCACCTCAAAGCATTCATATTCAATTGGGGAAAAAATGTAGCTGTCAAATAAGGCTCAACTCCTCTAGACCCAGGACTTCAAGGTGGTGACCCCTGCTGCAAGATGTACTATAAAAACCTTTAGCTTCTGTTACCTTAGCTCAGAAAATGATGACACTTAGACAAATGTACCTTATACATCACATACAAATTGGATAATATTAAAGACAAGTCAAAGAGTTTTAGTAGCTTTTTCTTTTCCGTTCTGCTCTCTTCCCATTTCCCAGGCCCAGTGTAACCACATGTTATGTGTTACACTGTTAATTTAGGGTCAACTTTCTTATAGTGCTTCTAGTTTTTATTGATTCCTTCATAATAACATTTTCCAGCTGCAGGTTCCAATCATCTTTCTGTTTCTATGGATACAGTACATTTCAAAAAGGGAATAGGTAAACCTTTTAATACATGAAAAACATTTTTTAAGTCCTATGCTCTAATCTAGTGGACTAAATAAGAAGAAAATAGAAACTCTGAAGAGAGACTTTTGAAATGTTAGATAAATTTCTGTAATCTCTCTTTTCTTGTGCTAATAACTAACATTTTTTCCAAAATGTGAATAATAGTAATAAAATAGTAATAACGATAGTAATAAATGAGGCTACATATGTTAATATTCTTTATAAAGTTCTTTATGAAACATCTATGTTAAGTAATAAATTTGTTTGTATCACTGTTTGTTTTTAAATCTTCTGTCTAACTACTCTAACCCTTCTTGGTAGCAACAAGGGCTAGGAAGATTATTACTCAAGGCAGCAGACTTTCACAAAGCTAACAACTTGAGCCAGTTTGCCAAACTGGAGCAGGAGAATGTGTTTAGTTCTTGAGTTTCCATCCATGTAGTAATGGCCACTTTGTAGAAGAGGTAAAGTGACAGAAAAACACAAAACATCTACCATATCTACACCGACTAGTCCAGAAGAAGAAGAAACACAGAAATGCAGTTCTAAGCCAACATACCCAGAACAATGCCATTAATTCACAATCCTCGTAAGTTTACCTCTATCTGTTGTACAAAGTTGTCTCAAATGACTTCTTAGTTTTATCTGTAAAATATAGTTTCTATCTAGTTCATATGTTGTTCTAGTTACCATTTACATTATTTGTGTTAGTAAAATATCACTAATATGAGGAGGACTTTCGTAATCAAGGCAGTCAGGAGTGGGACTTGTGGAGTTCAGTCTATATTAAGACTTTTGTCTTGCTTAGCCTGGTTTTAACCTTGTTCTTAGCTTATCTCACTGATGTGCTTAAGAATGTAAACATTTTGTAGCCTCCTCTATTTTAGCTTGCCTGCTTCTCCTCAATGTTCTGCTGACTATTCTTTTTCCTACGAATTTACTGACTCAACACATCCTATTTCTGTAACTAAAATTAATACATTTCCCTCTTCCAATATTAGTAGAGATTTTTTATTAATACTACCCAACAATTATTGCTATAATTATAATATTTTCATAAACATTTATGCGATATGTTTGCTACATGTCTAATAATAATTATATATGTGTGTTTGCATGCATGTGTGTGTGTGTGTATTGTAGGTAGGAAAAAGACAAGTAATTGTATTACAATATTATTACAATATCATAGTTATGAAGTAATAAATATTCTGAGACAATTATAATATATGAGATCATATAAAATGATACTATTCCTAAAAATATTATTGTGATTTTTTAGTTTACTTGTTCATTCAGAAAATATAGCCCTTAGGAATATTAGATAAGAATCTCAAGAAAATCATGGCTATTGTTAGAGATAGGCAACATCAAAAATAATTACAACAAATATTGTTATGAAAATTCAGGTTTGGTTTTTTTTTTTTTAGAAGTGCACAGAGTATTATGGCAAAAAAGAGGAAAGGTTGTTAATTCAGTTTAAAGGAATCAGGGAAAGTTTGCTGAAAATGAAATTCTGCACTATCAGGATTGACAAGTCATAGAAAAGTTAAATATTTTAAGGGTTATGCCAAACATAAAGTTGGATAAAATTCTGAGCTTAGACCACAGCATCTTACAAACAAAGGCAGCAAAGACCTCCAGTTCCATAGATTATGGATTCTATAACATTAGCATAATTATTAAGAACAATTAGGAGTATTAGATTTTTATAACTGATAACTTTTTCAAATGTATAATGAGTCTACAGGAAATTAAATAAAATATCAAAGGGACAGAACTAAGAAACAGAAAAATTTAGACAACAGGAGCAGGTACTGTAGCTTCCCTTGGGGAGGTTTACATGGGAAAGTGATTCTCAAGGCCTTGAACCAACAATCGGCAAAAAGCTGGAAATGAGATCACCATACAAACGAGGATTCGTAAAGGCTACAGCATCAGTGAGAAAGTAGATGTAGGAAAAAAAAAATCTGTTCCCTGGCTCAAAGACTAATCCTAAAAACTTCCTGGCTTCCCTTGAGTTCTGCATAAAAAGTAACATACTCCCGTAAGAATTTTGACGTATTTATCTGCTCTCAAGTGAACTTTCTGTTCAAATTTGTACTATCTGCAATTTCTAGGAACTCATAAACGTAGAAATTCACAGACACATGTACACACACAAACACAGGTACATCACTTACAAAAACATATTGGAATGATTGGGATAAGTAAATGCAAAAACACTTTGGAGAAATATTTCTCCAAAACAGCCTTCTTAAATTCTCACAAATAGAGCTTCGCTGAAAATTAGTTCACGATTCAAAATTACAGAACAAATATGTTGACAATCCACTTTAAATACAAATTAGAATACACACAAAATAGTATCAAATTACCAAGGATTTTAGGCAATAGAAATATATGATAGAGGGAATGAAATGTTTAGGATGACTAAACACATGTGGAACTATAATACTGTACAACAGGAACACGTAAGACAGGAGGGCAATGTCAAAGTTAAAATGCTTAAATGTCTATGTATTATTCAGACGGAGTATGGAGATATTTACTAAAATCAGAATTTTATGTCAAGTATGAATATAAAACAAGAGCAACAACTGAAAGAATAAATACAGAATATAGAAAATTAAGAAAAGTTGACAAACCTAGTACATAGTTTACCATTGGGAGAGATATGTATTCGTATAAACTTGTGGAGAGAAATTTAGTGATATTGATCAAAACCAAAAAGATTCATACCCCTTATTTTATAATTTCACTTCTAGCAATATATCCTAATGAATAACCAGATATACATGAAAATGGTTATTATAAGAGCATGTTATCACTGCGAAAAATTAAAAACAGCCAAAATGCTCAATATTAAGCTCAACCAAAATGCTCAATATTAAGAAACAAAAAAAATAAACTTCGACACATACTTCAAACAATATTTATTAATATACAGGTCTATAAAATACGTATTGAGTGCTTACTGTGGGTAGGCACACTCCTTAGTACTCCTAAGTACTGTACACATATATTTTACTTGGTAGTTATTATTGCATAACAAACCATCTCAAACTGAATGGCTTAGAATAACAATGATTTCTTCTGCTCATGATTTTACATTTCGGGCAAGACTTAATTTCTACTTCATACAGCATTGGCTGCGACAGTTTAACCGAGGGCATTTTTAAGATTATTTATTCCTAGTGCTGTTAACTTTGTTCTGGCAGTCAGCTTGGAACTTAGTTATGGCTGAGGTATTGGTTCCTTTCTATGTGGGCCTCATTACGTCACCTGGGCTTCCTCACAGCATGGTGGCTGAGTAAAAAGGTTGTCTATCCCCACAGAATGAGAATGGTATTCTCAAAAGTCACATAGAATCACTTTTGTGATTTTTTTTTTTTTTTTTGAGACGGAGTTTTGCTCTTGCTGCCCAGGCTGGAGTGCAGTGGCCCGATCTCAACTCACTGCAACCTCCACCTCTCGGGTTCAAGCAATGATTCTCCTGCCTCAGCCTCCCGAGTAGCTGGGATTACAGGCATGTGCCACCACGCCCTGCTAATTTTTTTGTATTTTTATTAGAGACAGGGTTTCACCATGTTGGCCAGGATGGTCTCAACCTCCTGATCTCGTGATCTGCCCGCCTTGGCCTCCCAAAGTGCTGGGATTACAGGCATGAGCCACCGCGCCCCGCCCCTAGAATCACTTTTGTGATACTTTAATAGTCAAGGCAGTCTCAAAGGCCAACCCAGGTTCAAGTGAGAGGAAAGACTCCAATTCTGAATGGGGAAGTAGCAAAGTTCTAGAAGATAATGTGAAAAAGGAAGAAAACCATTGCAACCATTTCTCAGAAAATTCACTGAGGCGCAGAAGAGGCAAAAGACAATTAGGTACATGAATCTGGAGTTCAAGAGAAACATTTGAAGTGGGTGGTACAGTTTGGGGGATCATGAGAACATAGATGGTAATTAAAGCCACAGAATTGGATGATTTCACTCAGGAAATATATTTAGAATGAAAAGGCGGATCGAGAGAGAATTTTAAGGTGCACTAACTTTAAAGGAGCAGAGTAAGAAGTGTTCAAAGACACTAAGAAACGCCAAGAGAGAGCATAGTTGTGGTGTTAGGAATGCAAGGCAAAGAAGCATTTGAAAGAAATGTCCAAATGTGTCAAACATACCAGGGAATTCCAATAAGATAAAACCTAAACTCTAAGATTTAGGATGTAGTTAGTCACTAGCAAAGTTGAAGAGACTAGTTTGGGTGGTTGGAAAATGCGGAAGCCAGATAGATGAATTGAAAAGAGTGTGAGCAGAAGACTCCTCAACTATATGGCTGTGAAACAGTAGAGCGATAGGAAGCATGAGGTCAGGAAAGTTCTTTGCTTTATAAAAGAAAAGAGTTGAGCTTGTTTAAAAGCAGTTAGAGGAACTTCTTAAGAGGTGGAAAACTGAAGATACAGGAGAAAGAGAAGGGCCATAGATGGAAGAAAGAACAGTGCTCTTCCTCACCATGCTGCAATGGTCAGTAAAATTCAGCACATCTCTTGGATTGATGTCCCATAACTTGAGAAACACTGAGCTAAGGCCATGTCCTTTGATTTGTATGTGATATAGAACTACAAATCCTCACAAATTATATAATCATTTGACTTAGCATGGCATCTGGAAGGTGGCATCTGGAATGAAATTGGGAATGAACCTGATGAGAAGACATATTTAATTAGTTGACACAATCAGGTAGAAAATGGAGTAGTATCATGTGTTTATTGTATGTCTTTATTTATATAATACATAATCCAAGTGATCTTGTTAGTGAAATAGAACACAGAACATGCACTTAAAATTATGACATTTCATTGAAAGTCTTATTCTGATTAGTGTTTATAACTTAAAATATAGAGCAATCTAATATCATTGCATGTATTTAGTGGCTAAGCATTAATTACCGTTTATTTTGCCATTTTATGAAAACATAAAAATTTACGTTTTTCCCTTTTATGTATTCTGAACACATTCAATTCAGCTTAGTTTACTTTCATTAATTTATGTTTGAATTTATATAATCTAATAAGTTTTATTGTTTGAATAATTATTTGTATGCTAAGCAACAATAGATGTCATAATATTCAGTCAAGCAAAATTTTGATTCAAGAGTGTTTTCAAAGCTATATTATAATACTATATATGGAAATAACTGTATTTTAAAATTTGAATCATTGGACCAAATAAAATACTGCCCAAGGTATCATACCAACATAATAACATTGAATATTTGCTTGACAATCTATCCTCACACACACAAAACCCAATAACCCTCACTTGCTAAGCCTATGATCTAGACAAAATAGGAAAAAATAAATGTTTAAAAGAATAAGACTACAGCTGTAAATTTGCAAAGGGAAAGTAAAATGCGAGTGACAGAATACATCAGAAGCAAAATTATCAGCCTGAGACTATAGTTTCAAAGTAAGTATATATGAATAGAGGAAGAATGACAGACAACTATGAAAAGGAGAATAAATAGAAATGTATGATGATGCAAATGAACGAAAGCAGATAGAAGACGACAAAATATCAGAAAATATTGTTTGTTCAGGTCCAGTATAATAAATTAAAATATTAAATAGTATAGTGAGTACCAGAATAGTGAAAAGTCATAATGATTACAATGAAAACAATATAATAGGAATAAAGAGTAGATGGACTTTATGTATAGTACAATTGTTGTTTTTGAACTTGAGCAGTGTAGTACACTTTGGACATAAAGTTTTATAGAGTCAGTTGTTCAATATTTAAAATAGATGAAAGCAGAAGGGCTCCTGGATTTTTGTGAGGGTGGAAGGGAAGGATACCAAGAAAAGGAGTCCAGCATTGCCCACCCAATGCTATCTCAGCAAAAGTCTTCATAAAAAGCTACATGAGTACTTCCATGGAATTTATGGGGTTCCTAGAAAAACATAATTTAGAAGCCAAAGCTTGAAAATCGTATGGTTTTCAAGTGGCATACTTTAAAATATTATGTAAATATTCATTATATGCATAAGTTAAAGTACACGACTTGTAAATCCTGTTTGTTTACATTTTCTAGAACAAGTATTAAAATTTGTGTATAGTTTCAGCACCAAACTAAAAGCCAGGATCTTAGGTTTGAATTCTACAGCTCTTCAATTTATTTTTGTCAGTAGGGTGAAATAAAAATTAATTGAACCATGTTATTTATCATGTAAAGCTTGAGAGTTGGCCCTCAGTTTGCAAGAAAATCAGTAGAACAAAAAATATGAAAATATGAAGGAGCCGAGTAACTCCAGGTTCTACTGGTGTTAAATGTGGACCACTTACATACTTGCATCCAAAGCCTTGGTGGAACATTTACAGATTAGGGTCTGATGCAGCAACTTGATTTATTAGATCACTTAAGTTATAAGAATTGAATTAAGTTAAGCTTAAGATGCCTGAAGCTTAAATTAGAAACTTCCTTATATCTTGCAAGAAAATTACAGCCAGTCACATTGTCAGAGCAAGACTTCCATGTTGGTCAGTCTTCTCAGAAGATCAAATTCTAGTTCCTTGGTGAGCATAGAATTAGTTGATGGTTCTTCTTTGATAGAATTTCTTTATAAACCCTAATATAATATCTATCAAAATAAATGGTATTTCTATTTAGAATCTGAATACCTCCTTTCTTGGTTTTGAATCAACTGTAGTTATTCGCTAAGACTTTTATTCTCTCATTAAAAAGTAAAACTATTTAACAACATAAATGCACATAGAAAATTGTGTTAAAATCTGCCTCTTATTAATCACCTTCTGTGTCTTCATAGCATAGCACTTTTACATAATTTCATTTAATTCTTGCCATATTATGTATTCATAGCTAATACAAGTAAGATTAGTAACTAAAATCAGAAAACATAAAAATTGTATAGACCTAAACACTTCTTAATCTAGCTACATAAGCCAAGAAGAAATAGGACTGTTAGCCATACATGATAAACCATAAGAATTTGGAATCCAAATAGATTTTCTTTATGGTACCTCCTTTGCGAGCTTCTGTCCCTTAAAATATAAATTGGAAAAAGTCACACCAATTTGGACCAGAAATCAGTTATGTTAAAAGAGTGATAAAAATGTGATTGGAAAAGAATTTTGAGAAGAATCTTTTTCTATTTATGATGTTGCTTCATGGTTTTTGTAGCAACTGGGAGCATGGACCAAGAAAGGCAAGATGAGGCCGTGTACCTGTTTCTCTGGGGTCCTCTTACTTTATTTGGCTTGCTTCTGTTGGGTTTTGGAATTGGTTTGTCTTTGCTTTTCGGCCCGCCTACAACGTGTGCAGCTGGCCCCAATTCATTAAGCCTCTCAGATATTCCAAGAATGACTTTCTAGCAGCCTAACGTCTGTTTTCAAACATGATTCAAGGAGACTCTAAGATTGTGATTAAAATGAAATTGCCACAGCAAGCAAACAAAAAGTAACAATGTAGGCGGAGTGAAAACTATAATCCAATTCAAGAATAGAAAATATATGCTTATAGTTTAGGCAGGAGGGCAAAAGGTATTATAAATGTTCCTTCAATTAATACTCAGAAATTTCAAGCGTATGTAATTGTATGTTTGCATGTAGAAAAAAATACAGAAAATAATTTTGGACTTGTCACACCTAAAGTTCTCTAGCATAGGATTTGCCACATTATTATGGAAGGCCATATTTTTTTTATTTTAGTCAAATTTCCCTTTAATCCAATTGGCTTCTTAATGCAGAATTTTAATTCGACCAGCTTCACTCAATGTAAGGCTTTGAGTACAAGCTCAATAATTCATTAATTGATTGTGCAATTAATTGCACACTTCACTTTTCATCTTATATTCCTGACAGATCCAATGATTCAGTGATTTTTATTTTTTTAATTTTCTAGAATGTAGACTTCAAAGTCAACAATTTGAGTGTGCTAATAGTTTGTGGTGTTTTCTTCCTCTTGTTTCAGTCTGTTCCCAGTATTCTAGAGGAGTATTTGCCATTTTTGGACTCTATGATAAGAGGTCGGTACATACCTTGACCTCATTCTGCAGCGCCTTACATATCTCCCTCATCACACCAAGTTTCCCTACTGAGGGGGAGAGCCAGTTTGTGCTGCAACTAAGACCTTCGTTACGAGGAGCACTCTTGAGTTTGCTGGATCACTACGAATGGAACTGTTTTGTCTTCCTGTATGACACAGACAGGGGTAAGTCCAGTTTCTTCATCTATTAGAGCAAAACTCTAATTTTCAATGTGAAATGGCGTTATATGACTTTGGTTTTTAGCAAATTGTTTGATCTCTAACATCACTAAAATCAGAAAATGGTTGATGTGTATTTTTATCTTGACTCTGGGGAAAAATTTCTAATTAAACGAGTTTCAGATTCACAAGGTTACTCCTGAGCAAACCATGCTCTGTAACTTCATTGAAATTAAGATAACTATGTGAATAAGAAAAACAAACCAAAGTGCTTTTCCTGCTCTCACACAACAATCAACAGAAAATAGTTCTGTGACCTCTGGTCACCAACATGTGTGGAGGTTATTCCCATATGCCAGCTAAGCGACCCTCCAGAGCACACATGTACTTCCATTCAATCCTGACATTATCTACCCAGAGTTACGTAGCATCAGATCCTACAGGTTGAAGGCTCAGTCCCCCACAAGACTGAACATCACTTCATAAGCCAACCTGCTATAAATTGGGGTTCCCGTGACCCTTCTCCTTGGGTTCAATTGATTTGCAAGAGCAGATCTCAGTGCTCAGGAAAAACACTTTACTTTCATTTCCTCCTTCATATAAAGGATATTACAGAGGATACAGATGAACAGACAAATAGAAGAAATGGATGGGAAGAGGTGTGGGGAAAGGAGTGTGGGGCTTCCATGCCGTTCCCAGGTGAGCCACCCTCCAGGAATCTCCTCATGTTCAGCCATCCGGAAGCCCTCCTACCTCTGTCCTTTGGGTTTTTATGAAAGCTACATTATGTAGGCATAATTGATTACATCATTGGTCATTGACCAACTTAACTTCCATGTCCCTCTTTCTCCCCAGAGGTTGGTGTATGGGGCTAAAAGTCCCAACCCTCTGATCCTGCCTTCGTCTTTTGGTAACAAGCTCCCATCTTGGATCTATCTAAGGGCCCCCAACCACCAGTTATCTCATTAGCACACTAGAGACAATCTTCTGTCCCTAGAAATTCCAGGGGGTTTAGTAATAGTAAGTCAGGAAACAGAGAGGAAGACCAAATACATATATCATAATAACTACTTTTTAAAAAATTTCTGTGGTATTTCAGGTTCAGTTGTAACATAAATATGTTACTTTACTTCAAAGGCAAATGAGTTAATGTTTTGGAACATATTAAAATAATTGAGCCATAACATTGAGTTTGAAATACAAAACTCTAAGTGAGTAATTGAAGGGCCATGACGATGATAGAGGTTTGGCAATAAGACTTCTGCTTACTGGCAACCTTTCACTTTACCAGCTTTGAAAGATTAATGAGTGATCCCATGTCACCTGTGTGTGGGAGAGACAAGGTGAATAACTCACATATTGCATTATTAACAATCCATACATTTTGTTCAATGGTTGATATAGCTTTATTTTTCAGCTGGAGGAACAACTTAAGGAGTTGCCATGCATGTTTTGCAATTCTGTTTTTTATTTAGTGACTAGAATCATAGCAACATATTATATTTAAAAATAAGCATTAGGGGATCATCTGTGGATTCTGTCTTCAGTCCTTTTTTCCTTAAGGTTTAAGAGTTATGAAAAGATAAGAAGTTAAAATAAAGGTTGTAATAGGCAGTATTTTTTTTTATTATACTTTAAGTTTTAGGGTACATGTGCACATTGTGCAGGTTAGTTACATATGTATACATGTGCCATGCTGGTGCGCTGCACCCACTAACTCGTCATCTAGCATTAGGTATATCTTTAAGAATATTCTTGAATGGAATTCTATTTATGAAATGAGTAAGGCTAATAAATAGCCTTTTCTATCTATGAAATGAGTAAGGATAATAAATATCCTTAAATCCTTTCAAAATATTTTTTTCAAACTTTTGAAGATATAATCCACCTTCCAGAATCCAAAGTATAATTTCCTATTTTCAAAGATGAAAACCCATTAAATGAATTCAGCTTTATTACTAAAATGTACAGTTTTAATTAGATGCGAATGGTGTCATTTAAGATGTCATACCACTGGTGTTTCTAGTACATCATTTCTATTGGTATTCTTGGTAAATTTCCCTTACAGAAACAAGCTCAGCAAATTTAATATCATCATCATATTTTCTATGAGTTTGCAGCATACTTTAATTCTCATTTGGAAATATGGGAATCTACTTATATTGCCTACTATTATTTGTTATTAGTTAACAATCTAAAGCATCCTAGGGGATGAATTACATATTAGAAAAAAACATCACTCTGTTCATTTCTAACTGTTGGAAAAATCGTTAGGCAACATGTCACTGAAAATTGAATCACAATGTCAATAAACATATATCAGGGTGTAGATGAGATGTTGCTACCTGTGATTCATTATGACATAGCTTAGTTCTCCACCTTGGGCAGAAGATGCTTATTTTACAACTTGTTCTCATGGAAATATCAGTGGAACCTGTGTCTCACTTTTTCCTTATCTCCCTATATAAATCCATCTCTGGCAAGGAGAGGGTTGTAGGTATAATTCATGTATGGGTGGGGACACAGAAGAGGGATTAAGGTGGTACTTTGCTTTTCTATCCATTTATACTTTCCAAGGTCCTTCCTCCTGCATAGCAAGTCAGATGCTCCAACCTTGAGTCATTCCCATTACCGCATACCACGAGATCTCTCTACTATAAGCAGACATATATTTGGTTATTTAAAGACTCTTTGTCTCATTAAGTTTCTGCCTGCAGAGTCTTAAACTCATCATGGTACAGCCATGACTTCTTCTAATAGTGGTGTCTTATAAGCCTTTAACCTACTTACTGGCTTGCTGCCCAAAGCCCACTTTTTACATCTAGTCATCCTAGAATTTAACTGTTCTGCTTCTAACCAGTTGACGCAATTTCTAGAATTTCTTAGTTCTCTTCGATTGTTGCTTCAGAATGAATAACTAGTTCTTAGCATTGTCTCTTATAGTAATTATCCAACTCAACTTCAAAACAGACGTCTTTATTTCAAGAAGTAATTGCCCGAACAGAAAATAACATGTCAGGAAAATGACTGTTTCTTGATGTTCAGATGGCTTTCCTTGCCATGATACATCATGTTTCCCAACATGCTTGATCTTAAGTACTGTCAAAGCAGAAGAAAAATTTTTTTCTCCCTTAGAAATTGTCATGCTCATTTTATAAGTTTAAGATCATAACCCTATTTATTTCCTCTTAGATACTGTGCTTATAATTATGTATCACTCTCACCAAATGAGGTATGAACAGATGATTAACTCATGATACACATAGTTAGCCAAGAGTAATTCACATTTTCATATCATAAAGAGAAAAAAAGAAGACTTCAAATAATTACACACATCAACATTAAAACCAAAATATTTTAAAAATAATATACAAAATCCAAGTGTAAAGAGATAAGATAGTAAGTAAAATACTATCTTATTTCTTTTGGTACTTTTTGGTATATCTTGGTACTTTTCTTTCCTCCTGTACTGTTATCATGAACTGATTATCTAAACATTTTTTTTCCATTTTAAGTAACTGTCTTAATGACTGAATTCCTTTACCAACTGAAGTAGAACATTATTTTCTGATGCATCATAAATCCATATTTTGGAATAAGATATTTTGTTGGGCCGCTCAGTTATTCTGATATCTTAATCCTGACAGTGCCAAAACACTCTCTCAAAATACAAGAGCTGACTCTACCATACCTTGGAGTAGTGTTTTTATGTTGAATTACGCCAATTAAAGGAATGATCCTCTATTTGCTATGTTAGAGGTCCTATGATCTGCTATTAATTAGCTGTATGAACTTGCCTATGTTGTACTTTTGGCTGTATCTGCTTTTAAATACATTAACTGCATTATCTTTAAGATCTTTTCAAATTATCTTTAAGATTTCATTCCATTTTTTAATTCAAATATTCTGTTCCTTACCTGGAAATGGTGAACAGAAACAGAAAGATAGCACATGGCATACCTGATCTTATCACAGGAAAACCTGCTTGTTTTCATTTGACTACCTCTCAAAGAAGAAAAAAAAAGCATTCATTCATTTATTTATTAATTTAACATTCAATAAATATTTATTTTTCAATTTGTATTGGACACCTTAATAGGTACTGAGAATTTAATGATGAGCAAGACACTACGGAAAATGAATGAACTTCCGTGCTATGACTTCATTAGAAAATAGCACACAAAACTCTATTTAACAACCAGAAACTTGCTTTTGATATATAGCTTACTATTTTAAAATTTTAATTTGGAACACAACTGCTTTCCAAAAAGATCATTGCCTCTTTTGGGAAAAACAATTAGAAAACATCACTTAACTACAAACTTTAATAAGATATTTGAGTTGATAAGTAAACTAGTCCCACCATACCCACACTGCCCAAGAGAACTTTCTGTGATAATGGAATTGTTCTGTAATCTGAGTTATCAAGTATGGTTATCTCTACCACATGAGGCTATTGCAGGTTTAAAATGTGACATACAACTGAGAAACTGAATTTTTAGTTTTATATAATTTTAATAAATTTAAATTTAAATGGCCACATTTGGCTCATGGCTACCATACTGGATGATATGACACATCTAACCACCAAGCTCATATGAAATAATACATTTCACTATGAGTGAAATTTTTAAATCTTTTATTGACTCATAATTTGCTACAGAAGAACCCTGCGCATAACACTTTTGCTAATAATTTTCACATGGCGTTGTGTATATGTTTACGTATCTTTTCTTCCCCCAGAATTGTGTTTCTCCAGTAATCACTGTTTCTTATTACATTTATACCTTTCTGTTGTCTAGCAAAGTAACCCCTGAGAGGCATGCTATGGATATCAATTGAATTAATGAATTAATCTAGTGAAGTGCTTGACAATAGGTATCAAACAATTTTAGGGCCTTAATAACTAATGATATAATTCATTTTTTATTAATGGTGTCATATTTTAATAGATCAAATAGCTAATAGAACACCCAAAATGAAAAACTGACTGAGAGAGGTATTACTTGAATTAAAATGCAATTTTCTTATCACAAAAAAATGTTGAGCAGGCTGAAAGATAACATTTTTGATTTAGACCTAATTAAACAAAATATTTAGAAAATGTTTTAAAAATCAGTTTTTCTGGTAATAGAAAACCTTTACTTTTTTTCAAACGGAATTAATATGATGTCAATTCCTTAAGCGAAAAAGACATCAATTTAAATATGTTTAACATAAGCAATGGTTATTTTCCCACTTGAAATAAAGGAGTATATTTTTTACCTGTGTGTATTGTCCAGATTTTTAAATGTTTATGATGTGTTTGTAGCCATTCCTAACACCCCAGGTAACAAGGTGAATTTATGATTGAGGGAGAGATGAGCAGAATACTGACATTTTTTAAATTTCTAGTGATCATTGCTGGTATTTTTCAAAGCTGTTATGAGGGCCATCAATTTTGATCTCATGTCCAGAGTCTGCAATGGCTGACAATGACCTTGTTTTACATAATCCTAACTCTCTTTAATGCTTAATATTCAATGTTTTGCTCACATTACTGCTATGGAAGCTTGTGGTATTATTTTAGAGGTTCCTAAATATCTCATATCCAATATCTCAATAAATTTTGTAATATTATGTAAATTGTTCCTAGGAGAGATATGTTTGGCAAAGCATAGAGCAGAAAATTTTCCTTTGGCTTGTTTCCTTTGGTCTGTTTTGTTTCTTGGTAGCATTTTTTTTAAAAACTATATTCTACATATTGCATAACATATTTTCAGAAACCTGGGGAACAATGTCCTGGGTGGTATAATATGCATATCCTGCTATTGCATGCTAACGCCAATGCAAGAGGTGATGAGGGGATAGAAAGAGTAGTATCTTTATGCAGGAGGAGAGATAGATCTTATTATTTTATTTCTACTTTTTGGGTTTTAGTGTATGTATGTCTTTTATTTTTAAACTGCCTTTAATCCTCTTGCAAAAAAAATGTTGAGATTCAGGTAACAGAAAAAGGAACAAATGAAGAGTAAGAGGCATGAAACACCTTTAAATGACATGCCTTTTATTCCCTCTAAAATAAGTCTCTATAAATCACTCCAGGGAACTCTCCCATTTTCCTTTTGGGTTCTCAACTCCAATACTCTTCTCCTCCATTTTCTTATTGCATTGGAATAAGAAATATTCTTTTGTTCTTTCCCATTTTCTCCTTCTTTCTTAGGAACCTAGAGTAATGAGTAGCTAAGCAACATGATTTCAGGCTCACTGGGAACGTCTGTCCTTTTCTTTTACCAGATATGGATGCTATGATAGTTAATTTTATGTTTCAACTTGACTGAGCTAAGGGATGCCTAGATAGCTAGTAAAACATTATTTCTGAATGTGTCTGTGAGGTTGCCTCCAGCAGAGCTCAGCACTTGAAGTGGTAGACTGAGTAGAGCAGATAGTTCTTACTAGTGTAGGTGGGCATCGGCCAATCCATTGAAGGCCTAAATAGAACAAAAATTTGGTGGAAGGGTAAATTTGTTCTCTGTGCTTGAGCTGGATCATCCATCTTCTGCCCTTGGGCATCGGTGCTCTTGGTTCTCAGGCCTCTGGACTCGGACTGGTACTTATGCTATCCATCCTCTGAATTTCAGTCCTTAGGACTTGGACTAAGATGTCATTGCCTCCTCTGGTTCTCAGGCTTTCAGGCTTAGACTAAAATTTCACCACTGGTTCTCCTGATCCTACTGATTACTGGATTTCTCAGCCTCCATAATTGCATGAGCCAATTTCTTATAATAAATCTCTCTTTATGTATCTGTATATATTCTATTGCTTCTGTTTCTCTGGAGACTAATAAGATGCGTAAAAACCCTTAAACCCTAATTCATAAGTAATATAGGAGGATGACAAAGCAGATATCTCCAAGGAATATAGCATATTGACATCAGTTCACAACGAATTAAAATTACAGATACCAACTGCTTTTTAAAAATGTCTTTCAGATAGAGGTGGAATTGGGAAGGTCAGGGGTAACTGTATACCTGTCAAGTGGATTGGGAGCCATCCAGAGAGAAGTGCTCTGTGTCTGGACTGCAGATCACAAGCACCGTTCTTTTCCTCATTTCTCCCCATCTCTGATTCCTAATTACCACATTCCACCAACACAAATGTACCATTGATTTGACTACTTAAAATTCCCCTGGTTCATTTTTTCTTATTAAAAGAAAAATTAGAAACAATAGCAAAATAGTTAGTTTACATATAAATTTAGAAAAAGTAAGAATCTTTCAGGTTCTAAGCTTGTATTATCCCAAGAAGAGATTTATCTTTAATATTTCACAGGACTAAACCCTGTTTTAATAACTCAGAAAAAAAAAACTTATGTCCTAACCAACGCCCCCCACCCAAAAAAATACAAAACAAAACAAAACTTCAAGTCTAAAACCGTCACTGGGATGAAGAGGAGTTTCCTTTTTTGAATCTTTTATGAAGACTCTCAGGAAAAAAAAAATCTCATCAGGATTTACAAAAATTTTTATCAGTCATCCAAATATATTTGCTTACAAACTCTTGTTACATTTATAGCCAGACTGACAGTCAATATTTACCTGTTGCCAATTACCAAGTATGAGGATCATCCATTCCAGCAGGAGAAGGAGAACAGCTAACTGTGTCTTTGGAGCATACATTACTGCCTTCCTGCTGGAGCCAGGCCAGTGGGAGAGCAAAAGGAGATACAGGTATAAAAATAACAATGGAGCTTCCTATGGAAATTCTCACTTGTAACTGAGGGAGAAATAACAATCAGAATCAGGCAAGGGAGTCCAACTCTCTTCAGAGCATCTCCTTTGGAGTCACTGCAACATTTATTACTTGCCTTCATTAAACCAGATTCCATAGGCTGTTACTACTTTGGATTAGAAAGTAGAGAAATGAACTGAGGGGTAAGTGAACGTGGATAAAGGCACATAAATGAGGGTTATGTGTCCGGCTCCTTTAACTTGGTGAGAGGAGGCAAAGGGAGGCGTGTGCCTATCCCCTACCTCCCACTGTCCCGCGTTACAGAGTAAAGGATTCGAGGGCAGATGCTGGAAGTCATCCTGAAGGAGTGCTGAAATCTAACAAGGGGAATGAATCAGAACAGGGGCGCCGAGCAAATAATAATTGATATGAAACTAAAACAAGGGTAGTCAAAGGAAGAAGAAAGCAGAGCAACTAGCAGCAAAATAAACAGAGGGTTGACAGAATGAAGAAATCCTAGAGATGAAATACAGAAGCCTGCAGAGGGTTTCCTGGTGCCAGCGGTTCATTTGAAGGGTTAAAGAGGCCTGAATGGGATGGCAGGGAGATAAATATGCAGACCTCCGTGAATATTTGTACTGGGTCAGTTTCGTTGTCATCACTTACTAGGTTCTGGACACACATTGTTGACTAACACATCGACTGGGTGCTGTTCTTCCTTCCCTATTTCCTTCCCATTGTCAGTATTCAGGCACTGAATATGAGATGAGAGCAGATATTAATGAGACCTCTGGAAGCCCTGCTCACTGGAAAGGTGATGGTGCCCTACTCCATGGAAATTCAAAAGTCCAACAAACAAATTACAAAATAAGAGTATAGGAGTTCAAAAGTTCTGATTTTTTCCCCATGGTGATCATTTTAATGAATTTTTTGAAATAATAAAATTGTATTAAAAATTTTTGGCTGGGTCTGGTGGCTTATGCCTGTAATTCTGACACTTTAGGAGGACGAAGTGGGAGGATCACTCAAGGCCAGCAGTTTAGGACTAACCTGGACATCATAGCAAGACCCTGTCTCTACAAACAATATAAAAACTAGCTGAGCATGGTGGTGTGCACCTGTAGTCCTGGCTACTCTGGAGGCTGAGGTAGGGAGCATCTCTTAGCCCAGGAATTCAAGGCTGCAGTGAGCTATGATTGGGCCACTGCATTTCAGCCTGGGTGACACAGGGAGACCCCCATCTCTTAATTTTCTTTTTTTTTGCTTTGATAGAGCCCTGAGCATATGCAGAAATTTTCAGTTGAGTTAGTCAACCACGTTCAAGGACTAAGGAAAGAGAACATGTTCCTTAAAAATCTTTAGACTGATGAAATGTGGTTATAATAGTTTAGAAATTTTCTTATATGAAAATAAGGCTGTGTAGGTTTTTTTACTGGTTCCATGTTTTCAGTGGCCCACAACTTCCTTAAAGCAATAAATTTGCAAATGAATTATGATCTCCTGACAATATATATTTTTAAATGTCATTTATCTGAAGACATGGAGGAAAAGATCTTTTTAAAGCTCTGATGGAACACCTTGCCTCAAGAAAAATTGCCTCAATGAATTTTCCCTTTTACTACAAAAATGAAACAAATGTATACAAATGATAATGTACAATTAAGGTTGAAATACAGTACGAAACCTATGTCAAAAGTATGCTTTACTTAACAGATGTGCTTTATAATTTATTCATCATGTTATAACAGGTATTGTATCAGAACTATGGAAAGTAGTAACTTACTATTTGTTGCAATGGAAGAGAGTTCTCAGATACAATGTATAAATTCCTTAGAGTTGGACTTATGACATACAGGCCAATATTTTGATGTTAAATGGAAATTTTCTATTTTATATCAAATAGAAATTTTCAGTTCTATAGCACAGATGTTGTCAGTAGAGGACAGTCATAATAATGCAATGTTAAGTGCCTGAAATCAAATACCAGTTTTACCACTTATTATGTGGTTGACCTTGGATAATTTCCCTAACATCATGAGATCTCAGTTTTCTAGTGTGAAAAAATAGTATTAATAATCAAATCTACTGGGTCACTATGTGTTTTATATAAAGTACTTATAAGTTCCTGGTATTAGTAAAAATTATATTAAGTTATAACTATCATTCTTTTATTACCATCATCATTAATATGTTAGTAATTTATCCTTAAACTCTAATAAATATTTATCATTTTGATATTCTTGGTCATGAATCACGGTGTTTGGTTAATATTTTATATTATGAGATTTAAACCTTCATGCACATTTCTGATTACTACTGCTAAATTCATGAAAAAACAAATCAAAATATAAATTCGTGATAGCTTATTCTCTTTTTCCTTCACAGGCATCCCTTCCTCTAATTGCCCCTAAAATGCTGACATTTATGTGGGTTCTGTCCTCAGCTACTTTGACTCTGTAAACTTCTTCAATACAAACTACATATGTCACATTCTTAATTAGAATGATTTCATGACTTCTCATTACTCTTCATATAAAGTCCAAATTTAAAAGATGCTCCACAATCTGTCTCCTGATTGTTTCTTCCATCTCATTTCATAGTCCACTTCCCCTGAAATACTAAGATCCAGAGCAAATGGTTTTTCCAAAGATTTGTGCACACTAAGTTCTTTCTCTTGCCTTGACAGCTTTGCAAATGTCATTCCTTCAGCCTTTTTCTTGGGTAACTCTTATTCACCATTTGGGTCTGAGCATAACTTCCTCTGGAAGTCTTCTTCCACACATTTACCTTCAAGTGAGTTAAATCCCCTTCTGTGCATTCCCATAGCATCTATATTATCTCTGTCAAACACTTTATTCTAACTATTTGTTTAATTATGTCTTCATCATCAGGCTTTTTAAGATTTATCATAGTAGAGACTCTGTCTTGCTCATTGAACAAGAATAGTGCCCCCATACAGTCACACTTAATAAATATGAATGAATGAATCATATGGTCTCAATTCCACTTATATAACAATGACTTCAAAATCTGTATTTAGAACTCATTCCTCTCCCCGAGCCAGACTCATTTACACAGTAACTATTAAATATCCCATTTGTATCTCAAAACTCATAATTTCAAGAGTGAATTAATGCTTCTTTTGGTTCATTGCTTCCTTGCTTCTTCTGGTTCATTTTCTACCCTAGAGGGTGACACATGCTACTAATACAGGAGCCTTCTTTACTCCATGTTTTCCCTTCATGCAACCGTATCTAACCAATGTTGCCAATCCTGCCAAATGTGTATCACCTAAAAATATCCTAAATGCATTTCCTCCTCTGCATTCTAACTACTGCTGCCCTTGTTCTAGGACTCCACTCTCCCACATCAACCAACTTTTCTCCTTGGCCCCAGTACTGCCCTCCTTAAATCCAACTTCCATGCACTTGCCACTGTGAGCTATCTGATAATAATTTTTTTCTTGCAATGTTGTTCCTTAGTGACCTATAATTTATATTTATCCCAATGTACTTGACAATTTTGTAGCAAGGTTATATTGGCCTTCTAAAATATGATGCAGAACATAACATATTTTTCTGTTTTCTGGATGAGTTTGCATAATGTTTACATTAGTTTCTTCTCAAAAGTTTAGTAGACTATGCCTTAAAATATTTGTGTATAAGCTCTGTAAAAGCTTTTTAACCAATGCTTCAATTCCTTTCATGATTCTAAGGCCTATTCATGTTTTTTTTTTCACTTCTCTTTCTATCATGTTTGTTAAGGTACATAACATGCATTGTTGTGAAGTACTCAATGGATTCTGGCCAGAAAACATGTTTTCTGATATTAATCGTTTGAAACTCTTTGGGATTTTTTTCATGTTCGAGTACATGGTCAATTTTAACAATATTTCATAGGGCTTTAGAAGAATATTTATTTCTGATTTTTAGCTGCAAGGTTCTATATAATCATAATGCACTATTAAGGTTGAAATACAGTGCAAGACCTATGTCAGAGGTTACATTTGTTCAAATATTCTGCATTTTTATTAAATTTCTGACTGCTTAACCTAATTGAGAAAAGTACAAGGAAATCTCCCACCTTGGTCACAGATTTGTCAATTTCTTACTCTAATTCCATAATTTTTTACTTAATATGAGATATACTTTGATACAAAATATTTTGGAATTTTTAGCATCTTCCAGGGAAATTGAACCATTTTTAGATTAGGTAATGAACGCCTCTCTCATTTGTCATGCTTTTTGTATTGAGGTCTGTTTTTTCTTCTACTAACATAGCTACTCATGTTTTCTTTTGGCTCATATTTGTCAAAAGTGTATCTTTTGACATTTTTTAATTTTCAATTTTCCTGCATCCTTATTTTTTAGGCATATCTTTTTGGTGCCACAACTGCCATTATGCACTAAGTACTTTACTATGTCTGTTAACATATTTAATTTTCCAAAAACTTTAAAGGGAAATATTATCCTGTATTATTCTTGAGTTTAAACACTTAGAGAGTTTAAATAATTTGCCCAGACTCACATAGCCGTCAGTGACAGAGCTAGGACTCAACTGCCTCTGTCAACTCAACTCAGCTCAACTCCAATGTGGCAGTGAAAAGTAGCCATTGACAACATATAAATAAATGAAAAGGCCTGTGTTCTAATAAAACTCTATTTATCAACACTGAAATTTGAATTTCAAATAATATTTATGTGTCAAAAAATGCTAATCTTCTTTTGTCCCACTCTGCTGCCCCAAACATTAAGAAATGTAAAAACCATTCATAGTTTACACTTTATACAAAGACAGGCAGTGGGTCAGATTTTGCCCATCGGCAATAGTTTTCAATATGTGTACAGATTTCCATAAAAGACTGATACATTCTTTAAATATTGTGCGATTATTTAAAAGGTTAACCCGTGATAAATTGAAAATTCACTAATGTGTTAGAAGCAGTTTCCTAATTATATGGATAAACAGTATTACTACCCATGTGTGAGCACATACACAACCCCCCAAGAATCTTTTGAGAAGTCTTAATTTTTTTTTTTTTTTTTGAGACTGAGTCTCACTCTATTGCCCCAGCTGAAGTGCAATTGTGTGATCTCAGCTCACTGCAACCTCTGTCTCCCAGCTTTAAGCGATTCTCATGCCTCGGCCTCCCGAGAAGCTGGGATTACAGGCAACCGCCATGATGCCTGGCTAATTTTTGTATTTTTAGTAGAGACGGGGTTTCACCATGTTGGCCAGGCTGGTCTCAAACTCCTGATTTCAAGTGATCTGCCCGCCTTGGCCTCCCAGAGTGCTGGGATTACAGGCATGAGCCACCACACCCGGCCTGAGAAGTCTTAATAGTTAAACTATAAATTGATACATTTTTGTTTAGAGTCAGGTAAAAACGTTGCTGACAATTGTTTTCTGGATGGTTTTGCCTCTAATTAGTGAGTGATTAGAATATCCTTCTGATCCACCACAATATTAGCCAAATCTCTATCCTTTATAGTGCTTATCTGTTTTGGAAATATTTACTTGCCACAGATGTTTTTGTTTGTTTTGAGGATTTTTTTGTGTCATAGATTGATATGGTTTGACTCTGTGTCCCCACCCAATTCTCACCTTGAATTTTAATAAGCCCCTCATGTCATGGGAGGGACCTGGTTTGAATCATGGGGATGGGTTTTCCCTGTGCTGTTCTCAGATAGTGAATAAGTCTCACGAGATCTGATGGTTTTATAAAGGGAAGTTCCCCTGCTCATGCTATCTAGCCTCCTGCCATGTAAGACGTCCCTTGCTCTTCTGCCATGATTGTGAGGCCTCTCCAGCCATGTGGAACTGTGAGTCAATTAAACCCCTTTCCTTTATAAATTACCCAGTCTGGGATATGTCTTTATTAGCAGCATGAGAACAGGCTAATACATAGATCAACTGTTTAGTGCATCTTAACAGATTATACAATAGCAAAATGGTATAAAGAGATTTCAGAAATCAATGACAGAGATGAGATTGTTGAATCATATTGAGGAGTCATGTTTCAGTGCTTGGTTGGTTTATACATGGTGCTAACTTAAGTTGAGTAAGAGATACAAAATAAAAATATAGCATGGGTAAATATTAGGTTCAAAGTAGTAGGAGAGTTTAATACTGTTTGAGGAAGGAAAATAAGGGTCTCAAGAAATATAATTTTCTAGAAGAAATGGGAGTGAGAGGAGAAAGCACTCCAAGTAGAGCAAGTGGCACAAACCAAAGTAAGGAGGTGAAAAAGTTCATGGAGTTTTGCAGAGGATAAGAAGTCTGGTTTGATTAAAACCTTTGGCACGTGGGATGGTATGGACGTGGAAGTTGGCGATGTGGGTGTGATGACAGTGTTTCACTAAGATATCATTAGCGTTCTGTGTTGGCTCTGTACCACTGTGTATTTATTTAAGCTATTTTTTTAAAGTCTGTAATGTAAATAGACTCATCTATTCATGGCAGAATAGAAAGGATCGATTGAACTGATGACAATAGTCCTAAAGATTTTTATTGTTTTTTCCCTTCATATGATAACATCTACTGTCTGGTAACAAATGCGAAGATTTTACTATCTAAAGACCATAGTCATAAGCATAAAAAAGACTACATCCTTATCCTTTTCCAAGGTTTCTTTTAAGGGTTTCATTCTGTTTTGATAGATGCCAGGTTAAGATCATAACAAATAAGCATCCTCTACAAAAGAAAAACAGCTTAAACTCCTATCTGTACAGCGGTCTGTCATTGCCATTTGGAAGGTAGATGAAAGAATTTTGTGAGAGACATTCCTCTCTGGACCTTTTGTGTGCTTTCCAGATGATACCCTGCCAAAAAGGATTCCATGCCATGGGTATTTGATGTGAGTACACATTATTCTCTGTCACTTCATTGGGAGCCATTTAGCTCTTATGAATTTTAGCAACGCGTATGTCAGATTTCTATCAATTCTCACTTTAAAAAGATTTGAACTATGACTCATTTAAAAAGCTCTTCTATTTGTAAGAATCTTAAAATGCCCAAACACAATCTTGAAAGGACAATTCAGAAATAGTACATAGAATCTGAAAGTAACACTGAAATTTTGTCACTGATGCATTCTAAGAGATTTTTTTTCTGTAATTTAATGTTTTGTTTTGTTTTTGTTTTTTGTTTTTTGAGATGGAGTCTCACTCTGTCACCAGGCTGGAATGCATGGCACGATCTCAGCTCACTGAGACCTCCACCTCCTGGGTTCAAGTGATCCTCCTCCCTCAGCCTCCCGAGTGGCTGGGACTACAGGCGCCCACTACCACGCCCAGCTAATTTTTTTGTATTTTTAGAGTAGAGACAGGATTTCACCATGTTGGCCAGGATTCTGTAATTTAATATTAAACATGATGAATTATGTTAATTCCTATTTGCATTTTGACCTGAAATGTTTGTTATTTGAATCATTTTAGTTATTTCATGTTGTGAAGTTTATATTACCTACATTATTTCTGCTTTCACTCAATTATATATGAAATAAATGGTATAAGGAACCATAGAGTCTATCTGCCTATTCAGTCTTAAAAATACCCTTCTAAAGTAAATTTATATCAGAAAGAGACCCCCCTACTCCCACCCTGGAAATCTATATTGATTTACGTAAGAACTATATATAATACATTGAAGAGTTAGCAGATTTTAAATGGCCAAAATGGCTGTTGAACTAGAATGACAAGTTTGACAGTGAGTTGTGTTCTTCCATATTGTTTATGTTACCTTCACATTACTGTAGCCAGGAAAAGGCAGGTAGTTTATAAAAATAAACAGGAAAAAAAAAAAAAAGCTTTAGAAAGGGAATTTTTTACTTTTTTAAAAAATAGTCCTCTTAGCAACACCTAGACTGGAAATTATTGTTTCTTGTCTAAAAACATGGGAACAAGGTAGATTTACCCTTACTAGATCCAAGAGACCAATTAAAGACATGTAGTTGTCAGAATGAGGTCAGCACTACCCATTGGAGCAGATGTTACTGCAGCCAAGTAGCATGTGACCAGAAGTACATGACCAATGATGCCTTCAGCCATATGTCTATATGGTGTCTAAGATTTGCCCTCAGAAGGAAGAGAGCATTGATGCAGTATAATATCAAAAAGTGAATTCAAACAGCAGCCCAACTTAGCAAAAGCCATTATGCAGCTAAACTCAGTACAGATTAATACGAAGTGTAAAGTGGAACAGATAAAGAAATAATCAGGGTTTTTCCGATCTGATATAGAGAAATACTCCTATTCCAAACTATAATTCTGTACACAGATATTTAGATTAAAAAGACATAGAGCAATACTTTAAACAATAACACCAGTAGAATTGCATCAACAACAATAGCAAAGGTTAAAGTATTTAAGAGTCATCTACATTAGACAAATCAGAGTGAGTGAGTTTGAAGAAGCCCAGATGCCAGCATATTGAAATCACTGATGAGAAAATGAACAGCTAAGTTGAAGCAAATGTGGAACGGATGATGCTGAAGCCCATAGATAGTACCAAGTCTGAGGCCTTGCCTTTGGGCACTCACAATGACTAGTTTATCAGTAAACTTCAAATCTTCCTGGGTCTGCAGGTTTTCATTCCAAACCTTTAAAACAGGGGTCAGCTAACTACAGCCTGTGGACCAAATCTGCCCAACAGCCTTTTTTGTAAATAAAGTTTTACTGAAACAGAGCCATGCTCATTTATTTACATTTCTTTTTATGGCTACTTTCCCACTTCTACAGCAGTATTGAGTAGTTGCAACAGGCACAGTATAGCCTGTAGTATTTTCTAGCTGGCTAGCCCCTAACTTGGAGGAGCTTGCCAACCCTTAACTTAGAAACTTCATTGAAAAAATGATTACTTCAATAGAATTGTCTTATGTGAAAAAGATTATGAGGTTTGTGTTTCATTACTAAGAAAATTAAATTTGCATAGTATGAAAATACCTTTTCAAAACTATTCATAAAAGCAACTCAATAAATATATGTAAAGTTTATTTCAGGATTTATGCAAGGGGGTGACTATGGATGCCATGGAAACAGTACTATAAATCCATAATATAAGTGTAGGTATTTACACTAGACCTAACAAAGCATTAGTTTTCATATCTTTAACAATAATGATTAAATATTGCTTTCAATTACTGGATAAATAGAACTCAAGCCTTTCTATTTAAAGAATGGTATTTCCCATTTTTCAGGCCACCATAGAATTGCAAGCCTGATCAAATGTGAAATATCAAACTAGGGATTATGCTTTCATGTAAGAGATATGTCTATGAAGAAAAGAAAATTATTCCCCAAAGGCATCTCAAGCATTTAGAATTTTCTACTATTTATCTATGCATGGTAGTTGAAGTTAATCTCTACATAAAATAATGGATTTTCACTTATCTCAAGTCATAATTTTTGTTTTGTTTTTTACTGCCTTATATTTTGTGTTATTGATATGAGCTTTGGACATTAAATTTGGAATAATTGCAATGTAGTAACATTACTTTTTAACCTTAGAATGAGTTTAGACTTATTTCTAAAATCTTGACTGGGCCTGTGTATATGGCTTAGTTTTGTTTGACAACTTACACACTTACTAATTCAATTAAGAAGTGAACTAAAGGTAGAGGCACCATCATCTTTAAGCTGGATTGTTAGCAGGTTTCTCACAGACCATCAAATTACCCCTCTGCTTGAAGCTGCCCAGTGGCTTCCTAACTCATTCAGTGTAAAATCAAAGTTCTTA
Source organism: Pan paniscus (assembly GCF_029289425.2). NCBI lineage: Eukaryota > Metazoa > Chordata > Mammalia > Primates > Hominidae > Pan > Pan paniscus. The sequence goes on from NC_073258.2 coordinate 106,514,734, forward strand.
TGATGGTAAACCAGGAACACCCTATCCCACAGCCTTTGTGCATGCTCTTTGCTATGCCTGGAATACTCTTGCCACATGTGTAGGAAGACCTCACTGCTTCCCCTCCAAGACTGCTTAATGTTACCTTCTCAATGTGGCCCTCTCTGACGAACACCATTCTCCATCCTGATATTCCCTATTGTCCTTTCTTGCTTTATTCTTACCTACAGCACATTTTATCTCCTTATATTCTATTACCCTTCACTTATTTAAGGTAGGCTCTGTTACAACAAGACATTTGATTTGTTTATTTGCTGCTGTATTCTCAGGATCTAGAATTCTACCTGGCAAACAGGAGGTGTTTCATATATACTTGTCAAATGAAATTTGATAAGTGAATTTAAAAATGGGGAACAATAATGATGAAAGCAACAAAGGACTGGAGCATGTGTGATCACTGAATAGTTACAGGGGAGGGTGGTCAGGAGCTCCTGAGGCCCGCTAATGAATGATCAGGAATGCTTGGTCCCTAGGACATGCATGGAATTCATGGAGTAGCTGAATTTTTGTCACTTACTAAGTTGTCTATACTTGAACAAGGGAAATACATATGTTTTATTTTAGCATTTAACAGTTAGTAACCTTATAAGAAGTGTATATTATGTTATTAAAGATGCCTAAAAAGGGGGGGAAATCTCTAGCATGTTTTGTTCTAAATCTACCAGGCTTAGCCCAGTATGTTTTGATGACCCCTTATGTATGTTTTGGAGAAATAAGAATCATATGCCACAAAAATGCAAACTGAAATAAAAAACTATGAGCAGGGAAAAAGAGTGATCATAGATATTATGAAAAAGTTGCTTTTAAGTAATATTTGAGGTTCTTCAAGAATTTATAATCTCATAATAGCAAGCACTTATATAGTACATCCCATGTGAAATACAGCTCTAAAAGCTTTACACATATAAATGAATTTAATCTTTATAGCATTCTAATGAGGTAGGTGGTATTATTTCCATTTTTCAGATGAGAAAAATGGGACCCATAGAGATTAAAAAACTCATCCAACATCACACAGGGAGTGGCAGATCCAGGCTTCAAGTGCAGGCAGTTTGGATTAAAAATCTGTGCCCTTAACCACAACATTATGCTGCTGATGAGGACCTCTCGCTTTAATCTGAATGAGAGTCAGCCAAAGAAAATAGTAGAGTAAGCAGGTCCTAGACAGTTAACACATAACATTATACAGCTATGGGCAGTCCCAACAGTTCCTGAAAGGATTAAAAAGAAGAGAACCAGTCACAGATCCAAATATTTCAGCTTTAGAAATTTATTTCAGCATGGACATCTGAGTCCTGCAGCTGCTGTGTATGGTCTTTTGTGTGGTCACAGGTGTTGGCTGTACTATGAGAGCACATAATGGCAGATGACAAGGCAAGCATAGTAGGGACTGCCAGCCCCAGGAGGTAATGCCAAGTTTAATACTGAAAGTAAAACATATGCATGTGCCAGTTTTCTTCTAAATGCATTTATATTGAAGAAAAACAAAGCTATCTTCTAAAATAAAATCATCTGTGTATGGATAAAGGATGATATTGGCATAAAAATAGTAGCACTTAAAAATTAAGATTTGGTTTAAAAACTGGAGAAAATAAAGTGATAAAATCAGGCAGTCACATCAAGAAACAATCATTTGAGAATGAAATCAACAACAATCAGCAGCTACATATTTCAAGTTTTGGAAGTCAAAGCATTGCTTCAGTTTTCACGTAAAAAAAATCTTTCAAAAAAAGAGAAGAAATAAATTATACTCAGTACCTTTTCACAAATAGAACACACCTGCTACTTTTCTATTAGCAGATGGCTTATGTGAATCAGTATGAATAAGTGATGTTTTGGGGAAAGGGGGTGTTTGTCTATTGAAATTTCACACATAGTAGGAAGGTGAGGGCCTTCCTACTATGAATTAAGTTGTTCCATTGGATTAAACAAATGTTCATAGATTATTTGCTATGTGTACCATGCTGGGAAAAATCCATATATAAACTATAGACTTAGCAAAGAGAAAACAGAACACAAATCTCATGAATGTTAAGCATACTAAGTAAGTAACATAAGGGAAGTACAAAGAAGACCCCATATCAGATTTGAGACTATGGTTCTAAGTAGGAGGTAGAATTTGAATTAGTACCTAAGACTTAATATAGCCTTTCAATTAGAAGAAATGAAAGGCATTCCAAGGAGAGGAAGTTGAAATAGAGTAGAAGAGGTGAAAAGCTAGGGATCAACATTCATGGAAAGTAGTCCACATTGTCTGAGACATAGGCTCAGTAACTTGAGAAGCTTGAATTCTAGTAAGAGAATTATGAAGCAAGGGTCAAGGACTAGGTCTTGGTCTGGCTCTCCAGACCTGGGCCAGTGACTGGCATATAATAGGTGTTCCATTAAAGTTAGGTGAAATGAAATGGCAGGCTTCTGTACAGATAACCATACAGCAATGTAAAACTGTGTTCTGATTGAGGCACATGCAAGACTGTGCAGAGTTACAGAAAAGGCAAATCATTTTGCTTAGAGAGTAAGAGGAGGCTTCAGAAAGGGTAATATTTGGGCTGAGTAGATCTTAAAGACTAAGATTTCCAGATGATGTGGAGGAAAAAGGGTGTTTCATAGAGAGAACAGTGTACCCATGAGTATGATATATTATGCAAATGGTAAGTAACTCATTATGGCTCAAGAAGAGAGGGAGTGGAATGGAGGATACTTTGAGGGAGAATGGGGCTGACAAGTTTGTTTGGGACACTTGAGAACAGATAATGTCAGATAGTGAATATCCCACCTGAAAATTTGAATTCTGTGCTCTAGATGGGGGGCAGGGGGTACCAAGAGTTATTTTAAAGTACCCATAGTGACAGGACGAAAGTTCGTCTTTCAGAATTATAACACTAAAGCAGTATGGAGGATGAACCAGAGGTGGGAAGAGTCTGCAGGCAAGAAAAAGTAACCAGGAAAGTCACAATGTGACACATGAACAAGTGAAAATGAGCATAGTAAAACCCACATATGTAAATGCTAAGTAGGTGTCAATTACATGAGTCATCAAAATAGCCTGGCTTTGGTCAAAGTTTATCATTTGGATTTGGAGCCAAATCTTATTTTAGAGATATTTTTCCCCTAATTTAACTTAAAAGTAACAGAAACAAGATATAGACTACTAGTTACTTTAACTCATGGATTTCTACACCTACTGTATATTTCCATATGTACTAAAGGTGCTAGTAACAACATCAATGCTACATTTTCCTTATGTCATAATATATCCTTTATATTACTTTTTGGTGTGTTTAAGTGATACATACATAGAACATGGATGATTTAGTGCTCTAATTTGCTATTCAACTTTATAGTCCCCCTAACATCGTGATGCAAGGAGAGTTTCACCTGTGGTGACACCTTGTTTGTATCCTAACGTCCCCAGTTTGAAAACAGACTTTACTTGTGGGTACATTTTTATTTGGTTGTTTAACTCTGCAGAATTTTGCAATTTTACAAGGGAAGAAAATTCGTTCTTAAAAGTCTCGTGTTTAATATAAGAAATGTGTTGGTCAATATCTTTTTCCATTTATGATGCATATTTTTGCCAAACTATATATTTTCTTTCTTAGTTTCTCAACATATGTTTGTGTAAGTTAAATAAGTTTGGATACTTGGTCAAATTTTCTCAGCCTTCCACTTCACTCACCCAAAATAAACGCAAAATTTATTTTAAGCATTTCAATATATGGTTTAAGAATATCCTCCTATTTAACATTAGTTTTAAATAAACCAAATCATCCAATTTCCTCCTATTTTCCAGTTGCCAAGTAGTTCTGGAGAAAAGCAAAAAACAGGATCACTTTGTTCCATTACACTGACTGAGACTCTCATTTCTTCTGAACAATTCTTCTTCCTATCCCTAGTTAAAACCTACTTTTCCCCAAAGCCCATATTCCAAAGATTTTTTCAATTTTCACAAATATCAGCTGGACTTTCTCTACCCTTTAAATTCTCTACAGATTAGCCTATCTTTACTAAGACCATTTAACATAAGCCCTTCAGTGTTCTAAAAACATCAAAATGCTCTGAACATTCATCCATCCATTCCCTCCTATGTTCTTCCTGCCATCAAGAAATAATTATTCCCTTCATCCAAGGCTGACTCTCCAAATGAGACCATATTTTCTTTCATAGTCAAAGATGTTTTTCTTTAATTATGTGTACTCCCTCCTTAACCTTAAGTTTCTCCTCCTCCTCTGTCTATACACATGACTACACATATCCAAAATTTCCCCAACCTATGAACAATCAAATACCCTCTATAACTTGTACTCTCTTAAGCCACTATGCTAGGTTTTTCATTGCCATATTCATTGAAAGCATACTCTACAAAGCTTTTTCTGCATCTTTACTCCTTAATCCTTTGCCATTCTAGTTCTATCCATGCCCACTCTACAGAATTTAACCTCTTCAAAAATTAACCTTCCTTTGTCCAAAAGCTATTTTGCACTATTTTTTGAAACATTATGCTCCTATGATTATGTTCAATATTTCATGTTTTCTGCCTTATATCCCTGACCCTAGACATAAGTATTCTCTATATTCAACCCTTATTACTCAACTCTGCTCTGTCAACATTCTCTTTGGGGACAATGCTATTTTTGCCCTTGCCCTAACTAAGATTTTGATATGAACCATTCCCAAATCCCTGTCTCTATATGAGATCATGCTGGAGCTTTTGTCCTTTTTGCAAACAAGTTTCTCTAAGAAGGTATAAGGGACATTTTTTTGTAAACCAGATATTGATTTACACAGTGTATATATGTTCGCTTATTCTTAGAAACTATGCACTGAAGTAATTAGGAGTAAAAAGTCATGATTTATGCATTTTGCTTCAGAAAAGAAGTACAGTTGACCTTTGAACAATATGATTTTGAACTACACAGGTCCATTACATGTAAATTTTTTAAATAATCATATTGGAAAATTTTTTGATTTGTAACAATTTGAAAAAACTTGCAGATGAACCATGTAGCCTTATATTTCGGCATGTTGTGAATGCCTAAAATACATGTAAATACTAGTCTATTTTATCATTTACTACAATAAAATATATATACATCTATTATAAAAATTAAAATGTATCAAAACTTACACACACAAACACAGACTGTACATAGCTCCATTTGCAGTGGAGAAAAATGTAAATAAACTTAAAGATGCTGTATTAAATCATAACTGCATAAAATTGACTATAGTACATACTAATCCACTGTAATAATTTCATAGCCACCTCCTCTTGCTAATGCGGTGAGCTCAAGCACTGTGAGTATTCACTTGAAGCGACATGTGATGCTAATCATCTCTACCTGAACAGCACAACTCTCCACTAAATTTCCTATTGCAGTAAAAAGAGATTATTCACGATTCTCCATCGTGTTTAGTGAATACCATAAACCCTGAATAACGCCAACGTACCCGTGCCACTGAATGCTGGAAGTGCTCTCAAGAGGCATAGAAATGTCGTGACATTATAAGAAAAATTTGGATAGCTTGATATGTTCCATAGATTGAGGTCTGCAGCCACAGTTGCTCACCAATTCAGACAGACAATTCATCTTCTAAACAGACAATGTAAGCTTACAGTATCGAGAAACACAGTACAATGTGGTAAATGTATTTTCTGTTCTCTATGATTTTTCTAATATTTTTTCTCTTTATTGAAAGAATATAGGATATAATGCATATAACATATAAAATATGTGTTAATCAATTTTGGAGGGAGTTAAAAGTCATACTCAGATTTTTAACTGAGTTGGGGGTGGGTGCCCCAACCGTCATGTTGTTCAAAAGTCAACTGTATATATTATCCATAAAATGCACACACACATACACAAACATACACACACACACATATATTTGCATATACTTATATATGTTTGTGTCCCTATTAACAATAGGTAAATTTGTGTAAAGAATATATACGTCTTTCTTGTATTATATTTATTTTTAAACTTTTCCATAAGTTAAAATTATTTCCAAATAAAAAATTATGAAAATGTGTGGGATGTAACTAAAGTACAGAAAGAAAAGAAAATTTCATAGCTTTGAAGACATTTATCGTAAAACAAGAAAACTAATACAAATAAGCTAAGCTTTAACTCAAGAAGCTAAAAAAAGAGAGCGAGGGAAACATCTCAAGTCTAAACACAGCAAAATGAATTAAACAACGCAGATGAGGAGAGAAATGAATATACATGTTTACAAAGCCACAGAGAATTTTAAGCTACCCATTCATTGCTAAATAGTGTCCATTTCCTCCTCCACCTTCCCCTACTCCTCCTTCTCATTCTTTTTTTAAAAAATGATTGACTTTATACATTAAATGTGCTTTTCTCCATGTTTGTCTATTGAAATTTCACCTTCTTACAAGTACAAGGTACAGGTCTCTTCTTTGTCCTTATGAGGGAGAAAGAAGAGACAAATCTAAAAGAAACATAGCAATGGTTCCAACCAAGGGGTTGAGCATCCATTTAAGAAAGGAACAAACAAAATAGCAGATATATATTAATTTTGTATAAAACAAGCAACTAAATTGAAAAGAATTTAATGAACTGGCTTTATAATAACTGAATTCATAATTAATATTTAAATCTATAATGTTTATCCATGAATTAATATAATATCAAATCCACACATATAATTAAAAATTATAGAGTTTTAAAATATTACCCTTGGTTTAAACAAGAGTATCATTAGAAGTAGCCCTCCAGCACGCTGGGCTCTACACATCTCTGTTCTTACTGCCAGCAAATCTGCTCTACAGAGTATAACATGTATTTCCCAAGCACAGACAAAGCAAAAGGAAAACGGCTAGGCAGGAGGTAGGGACACCAGCTGCTGGGGAAACAAGTCTTAAGCAACCTGGCTTGTGAGCCAATCAAGGTTGCTAAGGTAGGTCCTGGGCCTAAACAGGGTACATTTCCACCTGGTTGGGGAGAATAAAATGACAGATACCAAAAGTTAACAAGATAATCTGTGGTCGATAACAAATTGATACAATAAACCATGAATTCTCTAAGAATTCAAAGAGGGCAAAAAAAAAAAAAAGTAAGAGTATAATTAAAGTAATAAGTATTAATAAGTAATAAAAATATCATTAAAATATGGATATATGGGATTTGAATATTATACCTAATGAATTTTAAGATATAAAATTAATTATGCTACAAAGAGAATAAATTTTTTTGTATATGTTTTATGGAACATTTATAAAAATTGATTATATATTAGGTACCATCAAAATTAGTAGATTACAGAAAAGTAAAAATTATAGAAGCCATATTTGCTAGTATAGTGATAAATAAATATATGCTAATAGCAAAAATTAATCATTAGAAACAGATTTACATAAATATATTTTAAAATATAAAAAAAGAGCTTGAGGCAAAGAGGAAATCAAAAATTTAATATAAAACTATTTAAAAATAATGAAAAGAAACCAAAATAGCACTTTAAATAATGAATCATAGCCATACTGAGATATAAATTTATAGACTTAAAAAGTTTATTAAATAGTAAAAGATAAAAGTAAATCTACATGTAAAATAAAAACAGCACTTAAGATTTCTAAGAAAAGATGAAAATATGAAATAATAAAAGCGGAAATTGAAGGAATAGGGAAAAATGTATATCTTAATTTCAGGAACTTGTTTATTCAAAAGGCAAATATGTTTTAACATTCATCTTGAAGTAGTATTAATGTTTGAGGCTAATAAAAAAATGTAAAGGCATATTGGTGGTAGGAGAAAAGTAAGCAGGGAGTAGGTGCCTTCTTACCAGATGTTACAATTTATAAAATAAAAATATTCAACTCTATTCCTGATCCAAAACTTATAGCCCTATCAATAAAAGAGAATAAAGAAATGAATTATACTTCGGGATTTAGTACAAAATAAGGATGACATTTCAGGTCAGTTTGAAACTTTTGTATTACACAATAAACGGTGCTTGATCATTTGGTTATTTGAAAAAATAAAATTAAGTCCCTGCATTTTATCGACTCTCACAACACATTATCAATATATATTAGTTTTCTATGGATGCTGTAATAAATTACTGCAAAGTCAGTGGCTTACAACAGCACACATTTATTCTCCCTCAATTCTGGATGTCAGAAGGAAAAATTAGTTTCGCTAGGCTAAAATTAAGGTGTTCGCAGGGCCAAGCTCCTTCTGGAGGCTCTAGAGTAAAAATCCATTTCTCTGCCTCCTCAGGCTTCCAGAGCTCCATTCCTTGCATTCTTTGGTACTTGGCCCCTTCCTCCATCTTAAAGCCCAGCAGCCTAGCATCTTCAAATCTCTCCCTGCTCCATCTTCACATGCCTTCTCCTCTTGCATCCTTCTTACCAGGAAGCTTGTGACGACAGAGCCACATGGACAATCCAGGATAATCTCCATATCTCAAAACCCTTCATTTAATCACATCTCCAAAACACACATTTTTCACATAAGACAATATTCACAGATTCCAGGAATTAGGATCTGGATATTTTCAGGGACCATTATTTAACTTACCATACAAAATAGTAAATATTGACATGTAAAATCTGAAGGCATGCTAAAGATACTATATATGCTTATTTATTTATGTAATTATGTATTTATTTGGCCAAAGGAGATATGGCTAAGCATAAAAACAAAGGAAAAAATTTAAAGACAAAAATAGGCCTGAAAAATATTTTAATTTTCTGTATGAAAGCAAAATTGACAGGCAAATGACAGCTAGGAAAAACCATTTCACTATATATGACTGCAAATAAATATAAAGTTTAATTACAAATCAACATGAAAAAATAAACCAAATTTTAAAAACAGACAAAAATATAAGCAGTCATTCCATAAAATAAAAAATATGAACAGTCAACAGGTATATAGAATATTTTCAACCTTATATTAAATAGTTAAAAAGGTAAAATATTGTACACTTGTCAGAAAGTACCTCTTTCTAATAATGACACCCAACTTTATCAAGCATTTAGAAAATAAGTCCCCTCAAATATCATCAATGGTGACATTAATTTTCTCAATCTTTTTTGAGAAAATTTTGTAATACAGACTAAAACCTACATTAAGAACTTCCATTTGTTAGAATTTTGTTGTTAAAAAAATCTGAAATTTGCATAAAGACATACTAAAAATGTAATGTAAATAAATATATTTATAATTTTTAATACAAAAGTAGATACTATTTATTGAATACTCCAGCATATGCCAGCTTAGTATTTTGGAAATAGTACCTAACAATTTTATTATAAAATTATTTTTCCCATTTCGAAGATAAAGACATTGAGATTTAAAGAGGCTAGGGGAGTTGCTACAAATTACATAACTACTAAAGAATAAATCATTGTACACAATACACTAAAGATTGTGTAGTTTCACAATAAAATCTGCTCACCTCATTATGATGTTAGGGCATTTATTACACTATTATTTATGGCAGCAAAAAATACTTAAATATGCAACATCTGAATTTTAAAATCATATTTTACCAACATACTATGTAGAAAGGAATAATCGTATTTTCAAAAAAATTATATGAGTATATCAAACTTGTTTCAACATTATTAAGAAGAAAAAATAGAACAGTATATTCTTTGTGACATATGTATGGATAAATAGATAGTAAACAGAGAGATTGATTCATAAAACAGATGGTTTATATTTGAATTCCAGGTCTACCACTAACCACATTGGATTATTACGGAAATCAAGTGAGATAATTCATGTAAACTGTTTAGCGAGTGCCAGGTACATAGCAATGCTCTACAAACACATATGTCTCAGATCTCACCTGCAGTCTCCCTAGTCTCTGAGGTCTAGATAGAAGTTCCTTGAACCACCGTTTCCATGGTTTGGAAAGTCCCAAAGATTACTGCATTTAGTGTTGCATCTCTCCCCACACAGCAGAGAGCCAGATGTGAAAGTCCACCCTCACAAAGCATTTGTGAGTAGACTTTATTGAAATGCTTGGGGTCATGAACAGAGGTAACATCAAGCACCACCAGTTTAAAACAAAAATTCCTGCTCCCTTTTCCTAAAAAGTATTTCTAATCTCAAACTGCATTTTGGATAAACCTATACCAAGATGTTCTACTACCATGACACTAACAGGGAGTTCCCTTGGCCCTGCATGCACGTGGTACCCAGTTTTATCCAGGGAGAAGAGTGTGACTTCTTCTTGGAGGTTTTAGTGCCAGCCAACACCAGCACATAAACACACACACACTCATGCACACACACAGAATGTTATAAATGAAAACCATGCTCCAAACGTCATTAACAGTGCTTACTTCTGCAATTGAGATTATGTAAGTGATTTTAATTTTTTTCTTCATACTTTATTTCACAATAGAGTTCTTCTTTAATGAACAGGTATTGCTCTTAAAATCAGGGGAAAAACATGTTTTAAAAGAAAAAAAGTTGGTATGAAATAAATCTAAGAAAATATTCCTTCAAAGTGGATGATTTTTATTGTCATTTAGTTATATGCTTCAGTTAGCTAGAAATTTTTATTTACATGAGATGATTTGTGAAATTACCCAGTAATGTCAGGCAAATGACAATATTTGAATATATCACTCCCAAATGAGATGAAACATTCTATGTATTTAATATTCATGTGTCTTTCCTTATATTCTTATATTTTATTTAAACAAAAGCTATAATCATCTTATTAAACTAAGTCCCACTCATTTTAACACATGACCATTCAAGAAAATCTTTAAAATTGTTTCAATGGTACCTAAAATAATAGATTGTTCAAACAATATATCTTTTCTATAAAAAATTTTACGGATCTAGATACCATCAAGATGAAGCCTAGGTTCATGGAAATATGGCAGAGATCCTGGAAAAGTTCAGCTTTTCCATTCCATTTCACACACTGAAGTGACAACCGTTCATCTCAATCATTTTAATCTTAAAAATAATAGATGCACCATGGAATACTATGCAGCCATAAAAAATGATGAGTTCATATCCTTTGTAGGGACATGGATGAAATTGGAAACCATCATTCTCAGTAAACTATCGCAAGAACAAAAAACCAAACACCGCATATTCTCACTCATAGGTGGGAATTGAACAATGAGATCACATGGACACAGGAAGGGGAATACCATACTCTGGGGACTGTGGTGGGGAGGGGGGAGGGGGGAGGGGGGAGGGATAGCATTGGGAGATATACCTAATGCTAGATGACGAGTTAGTGGGTGCAGCGCACCAGCATGGCACATGTATACATATGTAACTAACCTGCACAATGTGCACATGTACCCTAAAACTTAACGTATAATAAAAAATAAAAATAAATAAAGAAAGAAAAAGAAAAAAAATAAAAATAAAAATAATAATAGATGCACAATAACAACCAAAAAAATTACTTTTTATAATTATTCAGTTGAAACTAACAGAAACCCACTACAGCTAGCACTCAGGGTTACATCATAAATAGTATGTTCAAGAATGCAGAGACCTCAGAAAGAGACAGAGATCGAGAACTGAATGAAGAACCATCCGGGCCAGACAGTAGGACCTTTTTGGTCCTACTTCTTCATTCTTCTACATTCTTCATATTTTCCTACAGTCCAGCTTCCCTATATTGCAAGGGGGACTGAAAGATAGTCACTTTGCAGATACTGATTTAAATAGAGATTAAACCAAACTGAACTGAACTAGGTAAAGTCCTTTCCATTTTTATTCCAAATTTCTAGAAAAAAAATTCAATTAGCTCAGATTTGGTAAAGAATTCTCCCTGTCCAAACAACTGAAGGCATTGCTTTCCTCATGTGTAGTTTTCACCTATGCTTTTAAAGTCCTTCTAGCTTTTGTGACCTAGTATTATTTTATTATAAATACAGGGATTCAGTTAATGGATTGGACAGTCAGGGAAGGGGATCATTGCATGCTATGCACAATTCCCTAAACAGATCCTAGATGATTGCTTTTCTAGTTTAGTAAATGAGTATAAATAAAGCATTAAGAACACCAAGTACAAGAGGGGCTGGGCGCGGTGGCTCACGCCTGTAATCCCAACACTTTGGGAGGCCGAGGTGGGAGGATCACGAGGTCAGGAGTTTGAGACCAGCCTGACCAACATGGTGAAACCCCGTTTCTATTAAAAATACGAAAATTAGCTGGGTGTGATGGCGTGCACCTGTAATCCCAGCTACTCAGGAGGCTGAGGCAGGAGAATTGCTTGCACCCGGGAGGCAGAGGTTGCAGTGAGCTGAGATCAGGCCACTGCACTCCAGCCTGGGCGACAGAGCAAGACTACATCTCAAAACAAAACAAAATACCAACTAAGCATAGGAAGGCATTATTAAAGATTAAATCAGTGTTGTATAGTATAGATAGTGTAGATCTTTTTTTTATTATTATACTTTAAGTTTTAGGGTACATGCGCACAACGTGCAGGTTTGTTACATATGTATACATGTGCCATGTTGGGGTGCTGCACCCATTAACTCGTCATTTAACATTAGGTATATCTCCTGATACTATCCCTCCCCCTTCCCCCCACCCCACAACAGGCCCTGGTGTGTCATGTTCCCCTTCCTGTGTCCATGTGTTCTCATTGTTCAATTCCCACCTATGAGTGAGAACATGCGGTGTTTGGTTTTTTGTCCTTGCGATAGTTTGCTGAGAATGATGGTTTCCAGCTTCATCCATGTCCCTACAAAGGACATGAACTCATCAGTTTTTATGGCTGCATAGTATTCCATGGTGTATATGTGCCAAATTTTCTTGATCCAATCTATCATTGTTGGACATTTGGTTGGTTCCAAGTCTTTGCTATTGTGAATAGTGTGACATGAAGGACCTCTTCAAGGAGAACTACAAACCACTGCTCAATGAAATAAAAGAGGATACAAACAAATGGAAGAACATTCCATGCTCATGGGTAGGAAGAATCAATATCGTGAAAATGGCCATACTGCCCAAGGTAATTTATAGATTCAATGCCATCTCCATCAAGATACCAATGACTTTCTTCACAGAATTGGAAAAAACTACTTTAAAGTTCATATGGAATCAAAAAAGAGCCTGCATTGCCAAGTCAATCCTAAGTCAAAAGAACAAAGCTGGAGGCATCAGGCTACCTGACTTCAAACTATACTACAAGGCTACAGTAGATAGTGTAGATCTTATCTTGTGCTTCATTCAAAGGATCATGGTAAGCTAACTATAGAAGAATAAAATGTACATTTATATATAATAGCTCACATTTATAGATTATTATGAAAAATCAGTCATTTCCATTTAATGGTAGTTATGTCAAAGCTATGGAATCTTTCAGTGGGGGCATATCACACTGACTAGAGGAATTGCTTTAAAGGGTAAAAGTATTAAGATAGTGGAATTGTGGAAAATTAAATAGTTCTCAAAGAGATAATTGCAACACACTGAACCTTAGGTGTACCCTGACTATCTGCTACAGTGGTCTCCTATGTATAATCTTCCCCCATGCTTTTAAGCCCTATTTTCATTACCTAATGCTATTTCATTATTTAGAATATACACTTTACTGCCTACTAAGAACAGGAAAAAAGGGGCCAAATTTATGGAATATTGATATGATTGATGTGTGATGCAGGCTCTGTTGTTAGTGGGGGAAAGACAGGCAACAGACCTGAATAATAGAAACATGAAATATGCCAAGGACCCTGAGTATCTAATAATCTGATGAATTAAGTATAATCTCTATTTTCTATAATGGAACTATTATTCAACATCACAAAGTATAGAGTACCTATTTCTGTCAATATGATCTGCATTCATGCAGGTAAATTCACTGGTTCTCTACAACACTGCAAAAGAAATTTAGCTCACATTTCACATTTTACTTTAAATGTTGCCCATAAAGTTTTTTAAAAAATCTTATTTCATTTTTAGGTATTGTATACAAAGGAGGACAAGACTAAAACTAAATATTCCAAGATGAATAAAAATTTTAATGTAGATATAAAGAAAAAAATTATTATTGCTGAAAGATAAAAACCTCACTAGAAGTAATGCCACTTCCTTTTTGTTCTTATTATTTTCCAATTAACATATGAATTTGTATTAGAAGTTTTACAAGATGAAATGAAAGAAAAATAATCGTAACCATATCATAGCCATAATTCAACAATGAAAATCATGCACTTTAGTCTGCAGGGAACTTGGCACACTCCAAACACGAACACTTCTTGTCTGCCTTTCAAAAATGTAATCATCTTATTCCTACAGGTTTGATTAGTTTAAAGTGACAAAAGAAAAATAGCAGGATACTTTTGTGTCATGCCTTTCTTTCACACACACACACACATATCACAACTGGAGTCATTCAACCTCTAGCTCATGTCACTATTATCTAATTCATCTTTTCAGTTGCCATTTAGACTGACTCAAGTTCGAACAGTGAAGGACAAAATGATGACTAGACTTTTAAATCAGTTTCAAAACTGATCCTACATTCAAACTGCTAATAACTTCTGATCTTTATTTATACTAATTTATTTACAGGAACTTGAAAATTTGCATTTGTGTTTCCTAATTTAACACTTGCCACAAAACCCTTTGAAAATGTTAACATTAGTCAGATGTAATACATGTTTTCCCCCAGGACCCCATTCTGTCATATTGTTTCCCTGGTGTGTCTACAGGCCCACATCACAACCTGAAATTCTCTCACACAATGCTCCCATTCTTTTGTACAAGGACCCCAACAGAAGCATCTTATCTGTGGATGTCCTAGTTATTTTACTGCCTTTATTTATTCATATATGCTCTTGTTCTTTTCTCTCCCACAATTTGAAGTCTAAATTTTGTGGGTTTTTTAACCATAAGTTACGTTTCTACATAAGTAAATTGCATACCTATTTCCTTTTTATTTTGATTCACAATTTCTGGGGTACATTTTATTTTATATTTTGATAATTCTGCTCATGGAAAACAAAAGGGAATGCATCTATATAGAGTATGTCTTAGTTCTTAAAGAAAAAAATTTACCTCATTGGTATTCGTTCAATTTATAGGTCGGTGTAATTGAATTTACAGTTCTTTTAACAATCATTTACAAACCCCACAAGTATCGGAGACACAAAAATATGCAGTGCAATGTCTGCTTACTTTTAAAGTTATAGTGAACGCAAGAGGAAATTATACCCAGATGGCCTAGAACAAGTGATTAAAAAGACACCCTACCACCACCCAATAAAAAGAGGCATTTATTTCTTCACTGCAGATTTGTTTATTTTACAATTAACAAAAGGGTATTAGGCTTTTTGAGTAATTTTGCTTAAGGATTCAGGGGAGACAGTACCCCTTTGTTAATTGTAAAATAAACAAATCTGAAGCAGAAGATGGTGCCTAGGAAAATTCATCTTGTTTTCCAAAGCATAGATGAAAGCTTGCAACCTGTTCCCCTTGCTGAATTTGAGACCTGTACGATCAGCTCAGGGGCGACACATTTGGCCCAAGTCTGAGTTTTCTTATCTGTTTCCTTACCAATATCCCTTGAGCTGATAGTTCAGACATCTTTCCCATAGGGAAATATATCTAGCCTGTGCCTCATTCCCTAAGAATTGTTCTAGATATTTACTAATGAATCTCACAATTAATCAGTGCTAACTTTTTAATGAGTAATTCTGAGTAATGTGCAACCTATCGAGATATGTTTGGTGTTAACAGTGTTTCTTAGAAATGAAATTCAATTTTCAAAAGTTTTCATACTAAGAAATCCTCAGCTTCTCTGAGACTCTTAAAATGTGTGCTTTTGTTTCAATCATAATAATAGAAAATTACTAATGGCTTATTAGGAATCCTCTTAAAACCAAATAATACATGATTTCAGTGTTTCTGTAACGGTGTAAATTTTCATTTTCCATTACGCTGCATCAAACCATTAAGCAAAGTTATAGAGTTCAGTTTTTAAGGTGGTTTTTTCACATTAGGCTCCACGGAATGCTGGAAGTCTGAAGATACTCTCTGGGGTCTGTGATTTCTCAAGTGTGAGAAACATAATCTTAACCTGAAGACAGCATTGAACAGAGAAAGGGGTGTGGATTTAAGCACTATTATAGGTAAATTTTTGTGTGCCTCTCAGATCCCACCAAGGAACTGCCTCTTCCTCCTCTATGTAAGACCAAGATGACAATTCACGAACAGAAGAGCAATGCTAGTATGCTATAAGAAGGTCAAGGGCTTTGGGCTCAAATAGACCTGGCTCAGGTTTGAGGTCTCGCTTCAGCATTTACTGGCTGGTTTCTCAACTTTCTAAATCTCAAGTAGGTTGGAAGATTGAGTGAAATATAAAATACATACGTACATACATACATACACACACAAACAAAATAATAAATGTAAAGTTTTATCAATATGCAACTCAATATCTGGCCCACCATAGCTGTTTAATAAGGGCTATGCCCCCTTTACTCTAAGATGAACTTAAAATTGTAATCTTCTGAAACTAAATTTTATGTTTTTAACTTGAATAATTCTGTGCTACCCTGGAAGAAAATTAAGAGTAAAATAATTCACGGAGAAATGTATTTTACTATGTCTCTTTTTCTCCCCAAACATATAACTGTCAAGGAAGAAAAGAAAATATGCATATTAGCTTTACCACTGCAGTAAACTAAAGACATTTTGAACTAATCTAATAGGAACAATTTAATGGATGCAGTTCTCAAACACTTGGGAAAGTTGAAATACAAAATGAAGGGAACACAAAGTCACATAATCTCATTTCAAGAGTCACTTTCAGTGTTAGCCCCACACAGCTGTTACACTGGGAATTATCCAATTGCACACAGATAGATCTCTTTCCATTCATTTGGATAATTCTGAATTCCTTTCAGAGGAAGCATAATGCCAGTGCAGAAGTATAAAGACTCAATAACGGTCATCCTAAGGAAGGATTCAACCAACCAGAACAGCTGCTCATCAGAAACACTGCAAAGCTTCCTTTATCATCCATAGGTTTCTTCCTAACATAGTTGACATTTCAAAATACATTGGATATTTTTTACTCACAGACAGTAGTAAAACATTTTATGAACTACACTTTTCAAAAAATGACAGACCTTGAAATAAAAAGAGATAAAACAGATTCTGGATGTTATTTGTGTGTGTGTGTGTGTGTGTGTGTGTGTGTGTGTGTATGTGTATGAGTAAAAATCTTATCAGTTTGTCATAATTGAGGCTGCAAGTTCAAGAGACAGAATTATTTTAAGAAAATGCACCAGCACCTAGCTTCACAATACCCAGTGATGTAAAGCTGCATTGAAACAGATTAATCACTTGAGTATAGATTTAAATGTAACCAAATTATTAGACCAGAATAGACTTGTTTGTAAGCCTATTTGGATTTATATCCTGACTTTGCTTCTTCTACATATGTAGCTGGCCTTGGATTGCTGAATCTCCTTGTAGCTTAGCCTCACAAGTAAATGGAGACAATAATAGTAATTTCCTGACATGGTTGTTTTTGGAAGATTAATAAAACCCACCTGTGAAAAATGCTTAGAACAGTACCTGGGTCACTACCGACACTGTGAAGGTTATAGTTGTCTTAAGACTAATAAGTATTATTGACTTTATCCTAGAAATGTGCAGAAATGTGTATTCCTATATTGTTTTTGCAAATTAATTGCAATACAATTTAGTGGCCTTATAACCAGAATCAATTTGGGAGACTCAAAAGCAGTTTCTGTAAATCCCTCATCATTTCTGTAATTTACATACAGGTTTGATCAATAGTGAATATTCACAATTCACTTTTGTTAATAAAATATTTAATTCAATATTCATCCTTGAAAGGAGCATTTCATTATTATAACTGCTGTGAGTGCCGGAGTCTGGCCTTTCTCATCTTTGAAACCCTGGTAGACAGCAGAGTGCTGGGCCCCTGTGGGCCACTCAGCCAGTATGTGCTGCGTGAATGAGAGCTATTTAGCAAATAGCAGATTTTCAGTAAATAATGAATGGGCTTGGGCTCTTTTGTACAAGCCATCTTTTCTACTTTACCCTAATAAACTATCAATTTTTCACAAGTATGCAAATTTAAAATTTTACAAGTCTTTTTTGCATTCAAAGTTCTAAACCTACTATCCTCCTTAATTAAGCATTTTGTGGGCATAAATAAGATGTGTTGTAAGAAAGGGACCTGTTAAAGCAAAACATAACCCTTTTGCAAAGAAAAAAATATTTTTTTAAAAAGGTCAACATCACTTATTGGAAAGAGTACAGCCATGATTTGTAAATTAGAGATTCTGATTCAGTGGATATAGGATAAGGCCCAGGAATCTGCAGTCTTAGGCATCCTACGTGATTCCAAATACCAGGGTTTGGGAAACACTGAGGTAGCAATAATAAAATCTACCATGTATTAAGCCCATGCAGCGTTCTAGCTACTGTTTATATGCTATATATAAATTAACTAATTTAATCCTCCAAAACACACTTGTGCCGGATTTCAAACCCAGGCAGTCTGCCTCCACAACCTAGGTTCTTGCTGGTGCATACTATACGTTATTGGGGCTCAGATAATCAGAGACATAAACTAGTCTCTCTGAACTTCAATTTCTTCATTTGCAAATTCAAAATTTATTTATTTAGGGTGAAAAATAAATGAGGTACAATCCATCAATACCATATTGAAAGTGTTTTGCACGTATATATAAATATGCATATATTGATAATTGCTATTAGATTGATCAATTAGATCAATCTGAGAGACAATATATTTTATTTCTATTAAATGAAGAATAAGCAAGGCATTACGAAAAAGAACAGAATGAAAAATGGTAAATAAATAGAACACCAGTTTAGATTTATTTAGATGATTGCTATAAAGTACCAATGGGCATCAATTGTTTCTTGGAAAATCATCACGATCAAACATTTCTGAAGCATGAACCAGGCAGATGTTGATGTACCTTAAACTTTTAGTGTTTTCCAAACCATGGTCCTTCCCATGGGAACTGACATTATAAATCAAGTGATGTTTATATCTTTAAGGTTATATGAACATTAAAAGTTACTTGTATTATATTTGATATTGGATAGACGACATTTCTAAACTGATATTATCTGCTTTTTACTCTGGTACTAAAATCAGGTAACTAAAACAAAAGGAAATAGTGGCAAACTCTTGGTTTAATCTGTATAAATTGTCGATAATATCAATTGACTAAGAAAAAAGTATTCATGCCTAGAATGAAATATCTGCTATTAGGCTGGGGGTGGTGGCTCACACCTGTAATCCCAGAACTTTGGGAGGTCAAGGAGGGTGGATCACTGAGGCCAGGAGTTCAAGACCAGCCTGGACAACACAGTGAAACCCCGTCTCTACCAAAAAATACAAAAATTAGCTGGGCATGGTGGCCACACCTGTAGTCCCAGCTACTTGGGAAGCCGAGGCAGGGGAATCGCTTGACCCCAGCAGGTGGAGGTGGCAGTGAGCCGAGATCGAGCCACTACATTCCAGCCTGGGCGACACAGTGAGACCCTTTCTCAAAAAAAAAAAAAAAAGGAAAGAAAAAGGAAGTATCTGCTATTGACCAGCAATTTATGACAATGTTTTGTAAAATATCTATGCCCACATTATGACTCTTAAGATCACATTACCGAGTTGAATCTTCTATTCAAGAGGATTATCTCAAGTCATAATGAAAGTGCGGCAATAAATTGTTTCTTTTAGGTTTATTACAACAAATTTCAACTGGATCATTTGAACAATGTAGATGTTTACATCTCAGTGTACTATTGATTTGTGGAACATTTAGCTTTCTTATTCTTGAATTTCTCCTTGTGTGAATTCTTTAGTTGAAAGATGACACACTAAACAGTATCCAAGACTGAAGTATAATCATTTATTCATTTAACCTAAAATTTTCATGTGTTGATGTTATATTATGTACTATGCTAGGTTCTGGGAATTAAAAGATAAATATTACATAGTACATAACCTAGTCTTTCCCTTCTAATTCAGTGGAGGGAAAAATCTTTCCCCCAGAAAGGTTTTTTATTAAACGTGTATGTGTGGTATTTTTGTTTTTTGGGTTTTTTGCTCCTTTGTAAGGTAAGCTTAAAAGCGATTTTGCTATTACTCTGCAGGAGAAGCTCCGTTAGAATCTTTAATTTACAAAACAGTGGTTTTAATTGCACCACTAGCAATTATACTGTGAATTAGACTGCAAACATGCTATTATAATGCATCTTGGACTTTCAGAAAACAGAATTGGACTCCCATAAGCAAAGAGAGAAATCTCCTTCAGTGAGGAGGTAAACAGAAAGCTATCAGAGCCAACACTCACCCCCATGGAGACAGGCATTGTTCTCTGACTCCTCCAGCTTCTCCTCAGAAAGAGCTGAAAAGCACTCTTTCTTAGTGTACATTTTAAACTTTACGGTGATTTCCATCCCTGCCATTCTGGTGAAAGGAACAGAGAGACTATAACCTGGTAGGCCAAGCCAAAGACAACTAATTGAGCACTGATCTCTGTTCCAGTTCAGAAGTGTTCCAAATTCATTTCTCTGTGTATAAAGAAGTCTAAAGGCATTTAACTCTATGACAAACTCATATTCAAATTAATTAATAAATTATTATATAAACTTTTATAATGTAAATTTGAGCAATAGTGATTATTTTTCCCCAATCAATTAAAGTACATAAGGCCCTACTGTTTGGGTAAAGGCTGTGTTAGACCCTCTGAAGCATACAGAAAACGTAAGATACTGTTACAAGTCAGAGAATTTAAATAAATCCAAGACAGGGGAAACATTTTGTAATCAACACAAGACAGACTAAAAGCAGTCTAAAAGATGTAAAGACTTCCCTTTTTTTTTTTTTTTTTTTTGAGATGGAGTCTTGTTCTGTCGCCTAGGCTGGAGTGCAATGGAGTGATCTCAGCTCACTTCAACTTCTGTCTCCTGGGTTCAAGTGATTCTCCCACCTCAGCCTCCTGAGTAGCTGGGATTACAGGCGTGTACCACCAAGCCTGGCTAATTTTTGTATTTTTTAGTAGAAATGGTGTTTCACCATGTTGGCCAGGCTGGTACAGAATTCTTGTACAGAATTCTTTACTTCGAGTTCAGAAACAAGAGAGCTGATGAAGATGGGGGGAATCACATAAGTACTATTGATATCACAGAAGTTTAACATTTAAAAATATTGCTTAACTACTGTTTGTTTCTACATAAAAAGATGAATCATTACAGTTCCTTTAGTTTTTGGGTTGTTTTATTATTTGTTTTATTAGCATTACTATTGAAAATATAATATCTTTTGTATAATATGATCCTATTCAATGAATAGGAGTAGATTGACTGCCCATTACAAAGAAGAGCTTCTCCCCTCGGATAAAAGATAGAAAGGCATGTGGATTTAGTCAAGGTTTGATCAGTAAAGAAAGTACTATTGTTGACAATAAAATAATGTTCAATTAGAAAAATGAACTTTGAATGACCACATCTCCCAAAATGCTGTATTTGCAATATGCTGTATTACAAAAAGGCTTTCAAATGTTCTAAATCAACCCATAAAATGTTATGTGATTGTTGTAAAATTAAAATAACTAAGACATTTTATTATTAGAAAATCAAAAAAACAAAAGATGTTGGCATGGATGTGGAGAAAAAGGTATGCTTATACACTATTGGTGGAAATGTAAATTAGTACAATCTGTAGGAAAAACAGTATGGAGATTTCTCAAACAACTAAAAACTACCATTTCACCCAGCAATCCCACTACTAGGTATCTATCCAAGGGCAAATAAATCTTTATATTAATAAGACAGCTGCAACGTATGTTTATCATAGCACTATTCACAATAACAAGGTCATTGAATCAACCAAAGTGTCCATTAATGGTTGACTGTATTTAAAAAATATATAGTACATATACAACATGGAATACTATGCAGCCAGAAAAAAGAACAAAATCATTTCATTATAGCCACATGGATGGAGCTGGACACCATTATCCTAAGTAAAATAATTTAGAAACAGGAAACCTAACACTGCATGTTCTCACTTATAAGTGGGAGCTAAACAATGAGTACACATGAACATAAAGATGGAAACAACAGACACTGGGGACTCCAAAAGGGATGAGGTTGGGGATAGTGAGGGTTGAAAAGATAAAAAAAGGCTTTCCACTGCTAGTCAATATCTCCGGGACTGGTTGGATGAAAACCCAAAAATTGATCCTGAAATAAGGAGATTCAACTCTCCCTTGAAAAATCTTATAGTTCTGATAAAATATATTTATATGAAGACTAGGCAGTGACATGAAAATCACATTCAAAAAGTTGAATAATTAATGGTGGAATCCTTAAGCCATAGGGAATTAGGACTTAGGACTAAATTGTCTACAACCAAAAGTACAAGTTAGACATTCCTAGTGACACACAGGTAGATAAAATAATTTAATGGAATCTACCCTCATTCTGAAAATAAAATCTGACCAAAAGATAAAAAAGCATGCTTTTTTGGAAAAGAGAACATAAATTTTACAGCATCACAGATAGAACTGGTAAAAACCAAAAGGCATAAAAGGCAGCAAAAACAACTTAAGATGTTAATTCTTTGATATGATGAACTATAGATCTACAAAAATAGTAGTCATATGCTTCCAAGCCATTGGAATTGCAATTATAAAAGACCACTGAGGGTAGAGTCTCATCAATGGTTACAGGTTTATATTAGATCTCAGACTGCTGAGAAAGCTTTCCAAGATGATTCAAGCCCCCATTGATTTTTATCTTCTCCGAACTCATCAAGAACATAAAAAGTCTAACACCAATTATAACATTTATGTATGCCAAGCAAAATGCATAATAAAATAAGTGTTCAAAGTGTTCAGAGACAGGTCATGTATGTCCTCCCGCCCCTCCTTTGTTCTTGGAGCATAATCAGCCTTGGTGCTGGATCTGAAGGGCCTTTAATTAAAGTGCCCTGTGACCATGAGCAGCTCTACCTCTTTAGGCATCAGTTTTTCAGCTGGAAAGTTATTAGAGTCAATCATACCCCTTTCTCACTGCAGCTCCAACAATCCAAATTCTTTTATCTTATTTCTGTTGACATTACTTAAAAGAAAAACACTAAAGATAATATTTTGATGTGAAGTGAAATTTAAGCTTACATAAGCACATTCTCTAAGTGGATGTCTTTAATTTCATTATTGCTCAGGGTGACTTTACTGATCAAAAGAAGCAGCACCAAAAAAATTGCTAAGTGAAGTCATTGTGGTACTCTTAACAGTCCTAAATGTCAATTTGAAGAATAGGCTGCTTCTTCTGAAGCACTCCTATTTAAAACGCAATGGACAGCAACACTGATGGATGATCAAGGCAGTCTGAATCACACAAGGGGACTTTATGCTTCTGCAAGTGAGAAGGAAAATGCAGAATTTTTTTTCTATCACTCTCACACAGCTATGAAATGCTGTTTGCTATTCAAAATGCAAAACTGCCAACCAAAATCTGAGAGAAGATAATCCATTCTTTCCTTCCACCTGCATTGGTAAGCACAACAAGCTGGGTGGGAACTTCTCCAAATTTTTTTATTCTGTCTCCCTTTGTACATTCTTTTACTACACAAACTGTGTTCTCTAGCTCACCTGTCAGAGAGACATCTGTTACCTTTATAGAAGCCAATGCACATTGCTGTGTGTCACGCTTTAGTAATTCACTGCCAATACTAGGACAAATCTTTTTACAAAGCTTTGTCTGAAAACTCTCTTTTGATCCATCAGTCACTAGGGGTACATGTGTTGCCCACCCCTCAACTTCAGACAACAGTGGCAGGTGATCTGTGAGCTTAGTTGTCTTCTCCCATGCAGCTAAAATGACACACTACCTCCTAGCTCCCTTGCCAGTTTTTAAACTACCCTGGCAAGCACAGAGAATTAATAACAAAACATGAAGCATGCCAAATGTAACCTTAATGCCCTTGTGCACCCATTCTTCCATTACTTTTTCACCTTTCTGCCTCAAGCCAGCGAAATAAAAGGATTAGACATAATGCTATAAATTTAAAAATAATGGAAGCCTTAGCACATGTTTGCAAGACATAGAATTATCATGGTACTACTGACACTTTAAATGTAATGATTTGATATATCAGAAAAGTTCTTTGAGATCCAGAAAAGATGAAGAGAAGAGCTAAGTCTGGAAAATGCGAGTTAAAATAATGGATCATTATATGTGGAAGCATATATCCTTCCATTTCCTTTTTATGTGGTTTGATTATTTGCTTTCTTTGCTGCCCTGAAGAACCTTGGCTGTCCATTGCAAAATGCTCTTCGTATTGACAGCATTCTACTCTATTTATCATCAAGCAGAGCCTGTGTCAGCAGATCCAATGGCCTCTCTGAGTGTGGCCCTCCCACTGGGTAGATGATGAGCTCGGCTGATCCATCCCTGAAAGTGCTGAGGGAGCTTCCAGCACAGATGGCCTTCTTGCTGATCATGTCTGAGGGTTTTGTTTTGCTTTTTTCCCCCTAAATTGGCTCATTTAATACAAGATACATGAGAGGCAGTTTGGTCTAAGCCAACAGCAACAACGAAAAGTAGAATTATGAATTAGAGTGCTGCTTTAAAATCAAAAGACAATCACCAAAGTAAAGATATTGTCTGTCCACAGTGGTAAAGAGAAATAATTGTGATATGCATTTATATTTATATCAATACTAATATGTCCAAACAAAGTGTATTTTGTTGGTTGGTCTCAACAAAAAACAATGATTGTGCATTTAATACATAATGTTCTTCTATAGAGTTGTAAATGTTTTTCTAATTAATTTTTTAAGTTGAAAAATATTACAGATGCATTATACATGTGGGGCTTCCATATTCATCGTTAATGAAGATTACTCCCATTTCAGTCCTCAATTCTCAGTGATTGTTTCTCTTACCAGTTTCTAAATGTGCCATGGAGTGCCAAGTTCTAGTCCTGTTCAGTCTTCTCAACTACATAGAACATGTATCTGCACAAAAACTTGGACCTGGTAATATTAGCCACTCAGTGATTCTTTCAACTGTTCAAAAGGAATGACCTAGCTCAACTTATAGAGAATTTCTCATCATAAGATAGAGAAAAATAAGGCACCTGAGTGTCCAAAGCACTCAGCAATATGAATTTGAATGTCCACTTGAAGTTAACATTAGAAATTTAATACTAAAGTGAATTACACGTGGGCAATGTCATGAATGCTGTATAGCATTAAAGCTTAGTAAGAGGATTTATTCCAGGATGACAAATAGGAAACGTAGAAGGGCTGGGGACATTCTCAGGGAATTTCATGTAAGACAGTTTATTCTCATGGATCTGATCCAGTGTTGACTCAAATGAAAATAGAAGCAGCAATATCACTTACCCTTAGGTAGCTGAATTCTTTTAAAATATGTTTTATAAATGCCACATGTCAAAGATATTAGAAAAAAATTTCAAGAATGCCAAAGCATAAAACTATACTTGTTTCTTCTCATAGGAAATGCAGGAATAAAATAATACTGAACTTCATAATGACTATTAAGTTTGTAACATAAAAGTAAACACCAGTTTGTGTAATATGATGAAATTTACAGAAAGTACAAGAAATAAACGAACATCAAGAGCTAGAACTTAAATTATGTTAAAATAGTTTAAGAATATTCAGATATAAAAAGTCACTTGCAAAAGGGGTGGTCATAGTCAAATTTGAAATTTACTTTGCCTAAAAGCATTGTATAAGAGAGTTCCAGTGAGAGAGGTACTTTTGACAGTAACAGTGAACACAAAATCCTCACACCTTATAATTAAAATTTTTATATATTTGTATTATAAGAAGCACCATTTCTTCAAGAATAAATTAGGTACTTTTTCATGTGGAAAACAAACACAACTTTTACTCATAACTTTGATACATGTTCCATATACCACCCAAAATTTTGCATGCCTTACCTTTATATTAGAGAAGTAAATTTTCAAAATTAGCAACACATACTTTTAACATACCTGAAGATATTTGCTTATTTCTTCCAATAAATATCAATAAAAGGAATGGCAGTTATACATATCATTATTTTTAAAACTATCAGTTTAATTTTAATTTCTAATTAAAATCCTTATCTAAGTTGTTCAGTTCAATGAAAATAATTTAATAAATTTAAGACACTGCCTTCAACTGGCTTATAGTTTAGAGCAGGAGACAGACCCTAAATGAGTATTTAATATTGCATCTGGGCACTTGGTCTGATCTATGCCAGTTTGCCAACCAGAGTTTGTCCAACATACAAAGACAGGCTGCATAGGATCCCTACTATATACTCAGAAATTGAATTATTGAGATGCTCAACAATACACTCAAAGGCATTTCAGATTCTCAAACTTTCCCTATATTCTCTTATTTAAGGAAAAGTGCACAGTGTAAACAAGTTCTTATGCCAGCAGGCTAATCTCATAATTTCATTTAAAATACTTTGAGTCAGTTCAAGAAACATTTATAGAGAACTACCAAATGCTGAGCACTATGCTGACTTCTGGAGATGTAAATAAGATGGAGCTACCACTCTCTGGGGGCCCTAGATTAGACAAGGCCGATGGAGTGAGGTCCAGAAAGTCTCTTGAGTGCATCCGTAAGTCTGCACCATTTCCCTTGGGTTTAAAAACTGTGGACAGTGACAGGGATACTACACAGACCCTATTCTACCACTTCCCCAGGGGTAAATAGAGGCAAAGGGACAATACAGGTCAAGCACTAAGATTACCACATCTAGGGTTCCTGCTAGGTCTGTCTTCTGCTCCCTCAGAGAAGAGACCCATAGAATCCCACAGCAGGGACCATTAAAAATGCATATAATGTCACTTTTTAAAGGGCTCTGAGAGCTCCACAATGCAGGACTCTATTACCTCTCTTAAAGTGGATCTTTAAACATTCTTAATAAGGCAATGGATGTTCACGGATTTGAAAGCCTCCCATGAAGCTGTTCTTCCCACAGGAATTTGGAAGCAGTGATTCAGCGGGTGCAACAAAGTCTCTGCTTTTCTGGAGAACTTTAGCTCTACCAGACACAGGGTCATGGAATGTCTGGTAGACATAGAGCTTAGGGGAAGGAAAGTGGGGATATCAATACACAGGCAGAGAATGTCACTCTTGCCAACTGTCCAAAAATAGAGATATGCCCAACATGCTATTTGAACACCAAAGGATGTTTGGAGGATTCCTAACCACAATGGTGAAGCAGTGTGGGGAAGAATGGAGAGAACTCTTCACAGAGTAAGAGATATTTTAATCTTGAAGAGTTAGTATTTAATCAGGAGCAGTAGGCACTCACAGAAGGAAGAATTGCATGAGCAAACACAAAGAGATGTGAGAATTATAATTCTGCATATCTAGGAGCCATAAATGTAGTCGGCAGTTATGATAATGTCTATTTTAAGGGTAATGACAATCACTCAATTTCTTAAATGGTCTCTTTGTCCACCAATTAATTCCACATTCCAATGGCCGATTAAAAACTATCTTATTTGGTGTTTGTGGGCACTTACTGATCTTAGAAGAAGACAAAGCAAAAAGAGGAACATTCATGTTTATAAACAGTCTATGAAATGCTAGAGACTGCTTTCCTTTTCCAATGGAGTGAAAACCCTGTGATACAGGGTTTTTGGCTTGTTATTCACAGCTCTATCTCCAGCAAATAGAACAGGAACTGGTGTATATACACACATATATGTGTATGTGTGTGCCGGGGTGTGTGTGTGTGTGTGTGTATGTGTGTGTGTGTATATATATATATACACACACACACACATATCTGTCTCTCTGAGATATATACATATCTATCTATCTATATCTATCTATATATATCTCTCTCATAAGATATATACATATATATATATAGAGAGAGAGAGAGTTATGGCTGTGGTTATGGTTATATGGCTATGTAGTAATAAATAGGGATTCAATGATAAGACAGATCTGAGACCTGTCCTTACAGAGCTGACATTCTAATCCAGGGGTTTTAATCTTGGAGATGGAGAATTGTAAACTTCTAGATAGGAAAAAAAATTACATCTTAATTACATCTTTAGTTTTCTTAGCCTGTAACTCAAATTTAGCATTTAAATTATGAATATAGGCCATAAACCACCGAGGTATTAGCAGTACCTGTGACTTTGTGAAACATTAAAAATCACAGATAATTACATACCACATTCAGTGTTGCACACATCTGAGAAGACCATTTTTACTCATAATGATTTTGAAACTGTTATTGACACACCATTAGGTTTTGTTATTTAATGCATTAATAAAGAATCAGGTATCTTATCATATCACAAATTTAGTTTTAATACTTTGAAATTGAATTTCAGTTACATATGTATACATGTGCCATGCTGGTGCGCTGCATAACTGGTTACTTTTGTTGTCTGTGTAATTTATTTCCTACATTTAAAAGCGTAGTTCTGAGAAAAGAAGTACAGACTTCACCAGAATGTTTAATAGGTTAAGGATACCAGAAATTGCTAAGCACTCCAGTCTAGAAGGCAGGAAAGAAATTAATTAAACAAGAGATTATTAAATGACGTGACAAGTGAACTGATAGAGGAAGAATACTGTGTTATCACCATACACGCACATAGTAGTTCAGGGTGGTCTTCTAAGGATTCATGGAGAAGTCAAGCCTTGGCTCCCCCTGAAAAACTTGTAGGAGAGTATGAAACATTCAAGAAACTGAAGGAAGTTTATTACGAAACGAACTAGAGTGTGAATGTGTGATGTGGACGTTTGGGTGCAGGAGATGAGGGGTAAGAGATCATCTTAGGCCAAGTGAGAAAAGACTTAAAAGAGTTTGCACTTCATTCTAAGGGTAATGGAAAGCTAGTGATGGGTGTTACAAACTGAGAGTAAAAGATCACTCTGGAGAGAACTGATTTGGAAAGGGGCAAGCACTAAGCCAGGGAAAGCAACACTTAATGGTTGTAATAATTTGAAAAGATCAGAGATCTTCATTCTTTTTAGAAAAATAGAGAAATGAAGAAAATCAACATGGTGCTAGAACATCGATGCTTATTATGCATTTATATTCAACTTTATTACTATATTATTGTTGTTATTAGCATAAACTTTATAGCTGTTGCCTAAAAATACAATACATTTATGCTTCTTTCAGTGGCTTAGATAATTCAAAGTAAAATAGAGGAAGTAAGGTAGGAGCTTCAGCAAATGACAAGTGGCATTTTGGCTGAGAGTTCATGCAGGAAAGATTGCCAGTCATAAATGCCTGCAGAGAGACCCATTTCTAATCATTAACCTAAGCTTTCAGTTTTGACGTAGTGACTTCTTGATAACCTGTATCATTTTAAAATATATTTATATCAGGTGCTTCCATTTCAATTTTATCTTCAGCCAAACCCTCTCTTTTCTGTACTGTTCATTCCCCAGGATGCAATTCAATATTTTCATTGATTCCATCCAACTTATCCATTATCCTAAAATCACAGTACATTTGGCAAGACTGTCCAAATGTTTTGCTCTCTCTACCATGTGTTTATTTATTTGGGTACTTTCTATTTGATCAAATCTTCAATCTGTCATTTTTCTTTTTCAAACCTTGAATCTGAAACATGATACAACTTTGATACTGATTATATAAGTTGGCAGCAGTTAGTGAGATTTGGAAACCATGTGAGCTGGCCTCTCAGAGCATCTAGTTTCCACTGTAACTAGCCTCATGGATATAAATTCTCATTTTAGTCATACATTTCCAAAATTTTATAAATACTGTGTCATTACTGTAATTACCCTCAATCAGTCCCCTTTTGTGTAGGATGATTGCCATCAGTGTTCTGGTTTCTCCATCTTCCTGTGAGGTGCAAAAGAAAACAAGTAGACCATAGGTAGTGAGTAGTTATCTGTAGTTTATTCATATGGGAAACTAAGAAAGTAACATTAAGAAAGAAAAGTTATCTTTTTGCTACAAAATAAAGTGGTCCCTTAAGTAAATCCAGGAAAATCTATTTTTCCATAACATTTAAAAGATTAATACTTTCAGAGCTACTGACACTTTTCTAAACATCTCAGAGAAGGTTTTGTCATTAGCCTTTCTTTTCCTTACAATGTAAACTTTAATGTTGTATTTTGGTAATGAGAAGAAAGAAGTCCAAAATAAATCCAGGGACTATACAGAAGGCACCATATTAGAAGCATTGATACGTAAAAATACCGCTGGCCAGGCATGGTGGCTCACATCTGTAATCCCAGACTTTGGGTGGCCGAGGTGGGTGGATGGCTTGAGCTCATGGGCAACATGGTGAACCCCCGTCAATACAAAAAATAAAAAGTACGGCATGGTGGTGCATGCTTATAGTCCCAGCTACTCCAGAGGCTGAGATGGGAGGATGGCTTAAGCCCAGGAAGTAAAGGCTGCAGTGAGCCGAGATCACGCCACTGCACTCCAGCCTGGATGACAGAGCAAGACCCTGTCTTGAAAATAAATAAATAAATAAAACAAATGAAAAGAAAGAAAAAAAGGAAATAGTATAGCATTTGTGTTTAGGTGAAAAACAAGGCATAAGCAAAGCCCGCTAACAATACAAGGGTATGGAATTAAGGTTTATGAGTAATGTACTCCTTTTAGAAGAGAATTGTGGTGTATGTGTAACTTCTATAAAATCAAAGTATTTTGGTTCCACAAATATAAATAATCAGGAAGCCTGATTATATAGTTAGCATTCGGGCCTAAGGTTACACTCTAGCTTTCAAATTACCATGCCCTAAAATCTCAACTCTCATGTGTTTTTCTTGGAATACCACCTGCCATATTAAAACTTATTCCCCAATTTCACCTCTAATTCATTCTAGTCACTCAAGATGGCAGTGTCCTTCCCATCTGATTCTTTGTTCTCATAATCTGGCTAAATGTCACCTTAAATCAACTTAATCATGCTACCTTTTCTGAAACTATAATGAGTTCCTTTGTGTCTTGTTCATTTCTCTTTTGTAGGACTTGTAATCAGTACCACACCATTGGCAAGTAATTGTATGCCAAGTTCTGTTGTTCACTCTTGGCTTTATGTGCTCTACAACAAGAGCATAAACTCCATAACTGCTTGCCTTTTAGGGCCTAGCACAGAGCTCAATGTATTTAATTAGTTGATTGCTGATTCAAATTGAAACAATGGAAATTACATACATTTTTGGAATGAGCTGATGCCAAGTTTGAATTCTGCCTCATCTATGTATTCATTTATTGAGCAAATATTTATTGAGCACCTACTATGTGCCAGGAACTATCCTAGATTCAGCAATAATAACACTACTAAAATCAATAACAATATGCATATATATAAAACCACACATAGACATAAACACACACACATACACACACACACATGCACAAGACAACACTTCCTATAGCCATGAAGCTTACATTCAAGTAATAGAAGTGGACACTTAAAAAGATGAATTAGATAATATCATAACAAAGAAACATAAGTAAAGCAGGGAACAAGGATATGAAGTATAAGATAAAGGAAAAGTTGAATCACATGAGAAGGTATATTTAACAAAAGACCTGAAGAAGGTGAGGGAGTTATTCCTGAGGACTTCTGTGGAAGAGATTGTTGGGCAGGAGGAACACCAAATGCTGATACCCTGAGTGAGCAAGCAGCTTCTTTACAGTGTTTCAGGGAGAGTGACAAAGCCAAAGTGGGTGGAAAGAGGGAACAAAGAAAAAAAGAGGAGAAAAGGATCTCAGGCAGGTAATGGATGCTACATTTCTTGGAACTTTGCAAGCTTTCATTCTGACTAAGAAAAGGAGTGACATAATCTGACATATTTTAGGATCTGTCTGTATACTAATTAAGAATGGGTGTGGACAGAGACACAGAGGCCGATTAGGAGACTGTGGCAATAATCTAGATGAGAAGATGGTTGAACTGGCACTAGGAGTGGTGAGAAGTGGTTGAACCCAGAATATGTTTTGAAGGTACAGACAACAGGATTCTGAATGTGACAGAAAGGAAGGAGCCAAAAACCATGCTAAGCTTTTTGACTCTAGCAACCAGAAAACAGAATTGTCATTACTGAAATGAGAACAGAGGAAAGAATATTGGTGGGCAGTCAGGTAGTGCTCAGGTTTTAACATATTAATTTTGAAGTGCTTATCATTAAACCTCCTACTGAACATATGAAGTAGGCAGTTAGATATGTTGGTATGGAATTCAGAGGAAAGTTATTAGTATTAAGATGGTATTTAACTCATCCCCAGAGAGTGTTAGTTCATAGATAATGAGAGAACAACAAGAGAAATCCAAGTTCTAAACTCTGCCCTATGGCACTCTGATCCTTAGAGATGGTTGAGATGAAAAGGAACCAACAAAGAAACCGAGAACAAGAGTAGCTAGAGTAGCTAGCAAGGTAGAAGGAGAACTAGGGGAGTATGTTTAGATGCCAAGTATCAAATGGTTTTAAGGGAAGAGTGATCAGTGTGGTCAAATGCTAAGGAATGGCCACTGGATTTAACAGCATGGTGATCACTGGTGACCTTCTCAAGAGCAGTTTCATTGAATAGAGTAAAAACCTAATCCGAAGGTGTGCAAGAAAGAGCAAAAAGAAAGAAACTGAGGATGGCAGGAATAGAGGACTCTTTCAAGTAGTTTCGATGTCAAGAGGATGGGAATGAGTCAGTTGCTGGAGGGAAAATGGGATTAAGATGGGAGAAATTACAACGGGTATAGGGCGATGCAATAATCAACAAAGAAGATGATGATGCTGGAGACAGAGGAGAGAATATCTGGAAAAGTTCTTTAGTAGATAATAGCAGATGGAACCCAGGGTAGACATAAAGGATTTGGCCTTAGGATTCACTCATAGTAACTGAATATTATTATATTACTATTTTATTACTATTTAGTTACTGTGTGGAATATTTGCATGAACAGATATAGTGGTAGGAATTTTTAGAAGTTCTCCTATGAAGGCTTCAATTTTTAGATGAAGCATGATTCAAGGTCATCTGCTGAAATCAAAGATGTAGAAAAGTTGAGGAAAGAGAAGAAAGGATTAAAAATCATCTAGCAAATTAAGAAAGGGAATGGACTAGGAACATAGAGTACAGTTACCAGGGATCATTTAGTATTTAAAGGCAGAATAGTTTGTTTCACTTTCTCTAGCAACATTCAGCTGTAAAGACGTAGGCTCAGAGTAACAAAGAACTGAATTTAAGCTGGATTGGAATTTTGCCAAATGAATGTGATACATTGGAGAGGGCAAAGCAGTTGAGGGTTTATGCGTGCATGATTATGATTACCCATAAATTTTAAGCTGGCTTAAAAAGCAAGAAAACACATAAAGACAATGAAAGATAGAACAAAAAAAGTAGGTCCAATAGATTAATGGTTCTAGTGGGATCAAAGGATTCTTAGAGTATAGCTCTAGAGGCAATTGGTCAGAGGGTAAGTGATTGAAATGGAGATTATGGAGAACTGCAGTTTTTGCCAATGTCAAAGGTATAAACATGAGAGTGAGTGACTACAGTGTGAAAGGGTGAAATCAAGAGAAATGACAAAGAGGAAGTTACACATAGCTTATGTAAATATTGAGACTACCATTTACTAACTAACTTTTAGCAAGTTATATTTTCTAAGCCTCAGCTTCTTTATAATTAGAATGAGGACAGTAATGCCTCATTAGCTTAAAGTGTGGCTGTGAAGACTCCTAATGATAATGTGTCAAGGTACCTATGCCTTGGAACACTCAGTCTAGACTTTTCAAATTATGTCAAATTTAAATTAGGGGATAAGGATTGTTTCTCAAAACAAAAATACATAAAATTAATATAGACTAAATATTAAGAATTGTTTCAGCATATTTAAATTCAGACATGGCTAATCAATTAAAATAATTGATGCATTCTGAATGAATAAGAAGTCAAATATTTATTCCTAAATCATCTTCTTCATTTATTTCCATAGTAAGCAAACTGTCCAGTCTCGTTTTAGTTTTGCAGCATGCAAGACTCATCTAAGCCACTAATTTACTTCTGCTACATTAAAATTTTTTAATTTTAAAAATAACTTTAAGATTCATTCTAAGATATAAATAAATAAATTAACAAGGTTTTCTTCCATGAATGAGCTTCTTAATATTAGCCTAGAATCATAAAACACATTTAAAATATAGGATAGGTGCTTTTTAGGAGATAGATATTATACAGGAAGTCAACTCAGAACCTAAATCAATTAACATAAAGTATAAATTAACTAAATACGGCATGGTATGAACAGTAACATAAATCTAACTTTCCTAGTAATTTATCACAATAGAAACATTAAATCCTAATAAAATTGAGCTATTTTGTTCAGGAAAACCCAGAATAACAACCTTAGAGAATGAAATTAGGAATAAATAAGGATTTGGAAAACACAAAATCTTATTTCTTAAAACTCAGAGAGAAAAAAGGAAGAAACTGTATTTAAATGTATCTACCTGTTGAAATATTTAAATATTTAATATTTAAAATGATGAATCAATTTAAGTATGTGTGAAAAATACAGAAAAATTAGATTGTGATATTGAATGTTAAGCCTCAATAAACTTCAGGACAACAAATATTTAAAAACATGCAGGAAATTAGGATTATAAGAATGTAGGTTTTATTTTAATAAAGATTAGAAGTAGAGAGAAAAATGAACATTTTAACAGAAAAAATAGAAAGTAATGTTTATCTGAAATACTTTCTGAATAAAAAAGTGCCAAATAAACTTTGAAGAAATTCAGAAATATCTCTAACTTCAGAGCATAAGTGAGTTCCATTAGAGACATAATTTTTTATTTCAACTATGTTATTTTTAATGAGAAAAATCTTCCAATTGAAAACTTTGAGTTAAAAATAATAGCCACTACCATTTACTACCATTTACTGTCTACAACGTACAAGTACTATGCTCATTGTTGGTGAGGTCAAACTAGGGAAAAAAACTGTAGAGAAGCTGAATTTGACTAAAAATAAGACAGGATTTTGTAACAATAAGTGTTATAATGAAAATGGAATTGAGTTCCTTGGTAGATATTGTGCTTCTGATCACTGAAGGTATTCAAGCAAAGATTTCATGATATCTAACTAAAATACTTTGTAATACCAAGAAGAGTATGACACCTAGAGATGAGTCACAAAAGAAAAGACATGAAGGATAGCAGTATCACAAAGCAAGGTTGAAGAAAAGGCCAGCATCTGGGATGCCAATTTGAGCAGGACATGGCAGTAATTACTGGAGATCCAAGTAAGGGGATGAGTTAACAAAGGGCTAAATTGGCAGGCAGCCTGACTGGGTCCAGATGGGCAGATGCGGCCACATCAAAGAGACTCATCAGTTTAGTCAATGACCCAAAGCAAACTTATAAGCCCAGGGCATCTGAGTTCTAGAGGCTGGTGGTGAGAGAAGAGAGCAGAAGAACAGAAATTAGCCCAAAAGAGGCTGGAATTCAAGAACAAGATTTCATCTGCTGGTAGAACACCAAAAGCAGAGCCTGCCTGACAGTGCTGGACCAGGAGATGTTGAAACAGAGCTTCCTCTATGCATTCCTATTTAAGAACTGAATCAACCTCTCAGATTTAAAACCATCAGAAATAACTAAGTACTTACAATATGAAGATGAGTAGTTATACCTTGATAACAAATAAAATCCAAACACTTGATTAACCTCTTCAATGACCTAGCTGTCAAGATGTAGAAAGTATTAGTTAATTGAACTTTGGGCACAAAATGAAGAAAACATTTTGAAATGCAACCAAGCTTAATATCAAAAAAGTAATTTATAACTATTAAACTTCTCAGTCTATTTTCTCACTTACTCAGCAATTTAGTGAATCTATTGAAAAGTTTTCTGGATATTGCTTACTATTCAGTTCAAAATTTTTACAAATAAAAATATTGAGTATTTCTTTAATGTTTGGCAAGATTTTTTTACAGGAATATAGAATACATCTCTTCCTAGGCTATATCCTACAAGGTAGTTAATTACAAAGATTATGTCATTGAAAAAAAAACAACATTTATTTTTTATTTGTTTATTTCAAAACATATTAATTGTTATACTTTTAAAATTTACATTAGGTTTATTTCACTTACATTAAGAATATAAATATTATAGATATTATGTAATATTTTATACACATATGCACACATGTATACTAAAATCTTACAATAGTGCTATTCAATATAGAATTTAATTAGGTATATCTTAAATTTATCTTTGACTTAAATCACAGTAACTAACATTTGAAATTTTTAGGCAAGACCTTTCAACTCAAAAGAAATGTGATCTACCAGGTCACAGGAAATATAGATATGTCTACTTGTCTTTTATTATATTAATATCTCTGTGTTAAAATGTGTATTGAGCCAAGCACACTGCTTGTATAAAAATCACTTATTTTTATACATCTAATGGGACTGTTTAATGGGACCTTTTCATTTACCATTTCTTAGACCATTTCTTTACCATTTCATTTACCATTTCTTAGACTGTTTTTATATATAGTATCTCTGTTAATAGTTACCAAATTCTTGCAGGAGGCAAAGGAGATATTAGTTCCATGTTAGAGAGAAGAAGACTGCAGCTCTGAGAATTTAGGTTATTTGCCACTATGAAATTTAGATAGTCTCTTGGCTAATGATATATTGATGTTCACCTGTATAAATAAATACATCTTCAATGTGCATATATACATATAAAATTTTATATAGATGAGAGTCTCACAGGTTACATTAATGTGTTTCATAAGATGGAACAAAAGTTATTAATTATACATATTAATGTGAAAATTACATTACACTAAAAAGTTAACTCTTTTAACTGTATTAAGGCATAACTGAAGTAATTAATCAATAGGCTCTTCTGAGAAATATTTTAGATCAATGTTCATGAACAGATCAATAAATTGATGTGCTATTTCTATCATAATTCCATTTTTAATTAGTTAAGCAACACACATTGTGTATCTTCCAGATAAAGAACACTTCATGAGCTCCTAATGATCCTTGCTTGGAACCTCAAAAATGTAGGAAAGGTGGCCGAGTTCTCAAAGTAAGCTTCTGATATAGTTGGCAAATTGAATAGATAGGTGATTCTGATTGGTGCTATACCAAAAAAAAAAAAAAAAGAGAGAGAGAGAAGAGCCATGATTACTAGTATCTTGGAGGTTACAGTTGAGACTAGCTCTCACTTTTACATTTGACCTTTCTTAGATTTGAAAAAAAAACAAAAGTAAATTTGAAGGGGAGAAGAATGAGGAATTTGGGCATAGAAAATTAACAGACCTGTTCATTTGCTATATATGATTGGAATTTTATTGTAGGATGCATTATTACCTACTTATGCTTGATGCTGCATTTATTTAACATGCAGATTGGTAATCTAGTGGCTCTCATTTATATTACAAACAGAAAATGTTAACATCCTAATTGATAGATTTTCATGATATGACATTTCATCATAGTTTTTCTTAGCCTTTCAGGCATATAAACCTGATTATTAAAGACATGTTATGATGTAAAGCTGTCTTTTTGTTTTCCGTAATAAATAAGTGTAACTTCATGAACATCAAATGTTCTTGCTTCCAATTTATTAAAACGCACAAACACACATGCGCACACACACACACACACACACACACTAGACCACTGGACCATCCTCAGGAAATGACACACATGACACATCTCCATGTTAAAGGAAAAAAGCAGAATCCCCCACTTAACAAGTTTATAAAACTATGCCTTGTATTGAAAAAGAGATAAAATGAATTCTAGTTAAGTTGTATACTCCTGCACAGAAAAATGACAGTAGACATAAGGCAGCCTTGATAAAGATTGTTAAAGTTTCAAGAAGGTAAATAAGTCACAGCTAACAATAGTTGGTTGGAATGAAGGGAAAAATTATTATAAAAATAAATTTATTTTATATGGATGATTGCACAATTATAAAATTCTGAGAGCATGGTGGTAGCTGTTGGTAAACTAATGGCCTTCATTTTTTAACCGCATTCCATCTCTTTTTGGAATGGTAGAAAAGTATGTTTTACTTGAAAACTATTTCTGTATGAAAGCCATTGGGAAATTGTATTAGATGTAAAGATCATTGCAGTGGGATTTTCAATTAAATGACTGGAACACAGCAGTTTGCCTTTTTTCCAAAGAGAACATAAAAATGACTGCCAAGAATAAAAGAAATAACTGTTGATACCTATGAATATATAATATAAAAATAGGCTTTGGAGAATCTCTGTATCCTCATAAACTAAAGCAACTAATCTCAGGGACTATGCCCTCTTAGACACATAATTTTATAATTTGAAACAATTTTATAATGGACTGAGAATGTATGCAAAATTATAGGCATAATATTTTAAATTAACACTTTGTTACATTGGTTATTTTAAGCTGGCCTTTCCTTATTCCATTTCTGTAATACTGACTTTTAATATGATATTTATTTGGGAATGAGTAGGCTAAAAAGAAATCAGAGTACTGTTCTACAGACACTCAGTATTAGCTAATTAATGTGACTCATCAGTGAAAAGATTGATTCGGGAAGAGAATATAGATAGAAAAGGCGAAGCGATCATCCATAATCTAGTAAGGCAACTCACTCACCCATAACTGCTGGTTAAGAGGGAAAACATGAACAATTAAGTCTCTGAAATAGCTTTCCAATCCAGTCAAAACTTCCAAAATGCCCAAGTAGTGTAAAGACCAAGTGGAGAGCAAGAAATCAGGAAAAAAAAAAAAAAAACAAGCCACAAAAAGAAAAACCCATATCAGAAGCCAAATTTTGGAATAACTAAGGCAAAAGGCATTAGCCAAAGTCAAACATCGCCATAAACTAAATGACTGAATTAGCATAAAAGACAAAAACAAAAAATTCAAGAATGCAAAAAGGTTAGTATAGTGATCAGCTGCACTTCCCTCTGGCTCCGGACTTTCTTGACCCTAATAATTGCTAATAGCTTAGGAGGTTATCCCATCCATAGACATTTCCATTTTAGTAAGGATTTATGAAATTTTAAAAGCCTTCTCGACACAAAGTGTGTATTCTACTATTAAATAACAAAATGTCAGATTCTGTGAAGTTATTTTGTGGCAGACAGCCTTCCTTAGTAACCCATAAATGTGGACTAACTGAAAACGAAGGGCTTGACTCAAGATTCCATTTAATCAAGAAATTTAGAAGAAAATATAATTAGATTAGAGAGGCCTTAAAACAACAAAGAACCAAAGCAATTTGTAATTGCAGAAGAGAAATTCAAAGCTAGCCTGATTTTATAATCCAATAAAAGTAATTTGTATTTTTTTCTTTTTCTCTTTAGACCAGTAACTGCAAGCTTTTGTTTGTTTTAGTTAAAACATTTAAACTTCCCATTAAATAAGATGAACTGAATTCTTTGTTTGTTTGTTTACCACCATTTTCTCCAATATCCTAAAAAATGACAATAAAAAAGAAATATAAGTGGTTGAGATATGGTCATATCCCCACATAATGGGAATGGGAGAACAAAATTGGGGGGCCAGTAAAGCAGAGAGATTTTAGGTATTTAATTTAGCAGAGCAGAGGAAGCTGATGGCTAGATCAGAACAGAGAGATAGAACAAAGGAGAACAAACAATTCAAATCACAGAACCCATCAGAAAAGTTCAAGAATGGAGGTACCAGTTTCCTTGAAAAGAAGACCTCTGGGGCTGGAAACAGGTATATTGATTGAAAATGTATTTAAAAACTCAAACTCCCCATTTCTTTCCTAAGTCAGGTAAATGGCATTTGCCCACCTCTCATCCTGTACAAATCTGAGTGTTTACTTTTTGAAGAGAACAAAGCAAAGATATTCCAGACTTGCAGACACAAAACAGTTTAGAGAAGATGTGCCGTGAAGAAAACAGGCTGTGAAATGAAATTTTGTGTATTGAATGGTACCCAGGTCTTCTAGTGAGCTTTTTAGTGCCTTATTTGTAAATATTAGTGCGCAGCCACTGAGAAATTCAAGAAAAGTGCCCCAAAAAAGTCCGAACACTTTAACGAGATAAGAGATGGTGCTACATATGCATGAAACAAGAACAGGAGACCATAAAAGGGAATATTCAAAAAACAACAAAAAAGATAGCTCTTGAAAATTAAAAAAAGATAACAAAAATAAATATAAAAAGGAATTGAAGTGTAACATTGACAAAATATTTTAGAAAACTAAAGACAAAGGAAATATAGAAGTGAAAAACTTAAGAGATATTGAGAATCAGTCCATGACACCAAATAGTCAAGCAATAGTAATTCCTAAAAGAGAAGACAGAAAACTAAAAATTTCATAGACTGTAAGGATAAGAATTTTCAAATTGAACAGAGCCATGGATGGCTCAAAACAACAAATGTGGGAAAAAATCCTTATTTATGTCATTATGTAATTTAAGAACACTGGGAATAAAGAGCAGCCCCTAACTGCTTTCAGAGAGGGTAGTAAAATGATCTAATACAAACAATGGGAATACAATAACATTGTGTATTTAACTATCTCAAAATTATAACAATTTTATTAGAAGCATAAGAATGAAAGAGGGTAAACAGATGTGAATTGTATGGAATCTAGATAGCTCAGTCCTCATCTTTTATGATGAGATATCAATAGATAATGTTAAACATTGAAAAAGAGTCAAGATATAGCAGTACAAGTATATTTTGAACTTACACATTTAGAAATTTATAAAGAAGTCAAAACCATCAGAAACTTCTAAGAGTTTCAAGTGCTTACCTCTGAGGAATAAAAATTGAGCTTGCAGAGGAAAAATCTTTTTCTTTCTATGCCTTGCAGAACTAGCTGTCTTGATAAACTGGTATCAAACTTGATGACTTTGATTAATTTTCATTAGCAGTGTGTTTTGATGTCAATTTCTGCTTTGGTTTTTATGAAGTTCAAAGAGACCTATACATATCCAATTTTTTTTTCAGCTCTGAGAAGTTGTTCGCTTGTGTTTTTTTTCTCCTTCTCTATTACAAATTCTTGGGTTTATCTCTGTCCATTATTATTCAGACTCTAGTTACTCATATAATAACTCTCCATATTTTATCTTCTACTCTAATCATTTTTGCTCACATTGTCTGCCCTTTGCTTACTTCCTTCATGTTCTGAATACTTCTCATAGTTACCTTCTGTTTAGCTTCAAATAATCTGTACAGCCTGTTACCTTTTACTGTTTTCAATGTTAATTTTATTTGATCTACTTCAATTTTCATATCTCAATACTCTCTTTTGAGTCTCTTATTCTATTTAATAGAAAATAGCTATTTCTAAAATTTATTTCTTTGTAATATATTAAATCTGATTAAAGAGATAGATCCTACTCTGCATTTCATAGTGTTGTTCGTGTGTGTGTGTTAAAAATCTTTTCCATTGATCTAATATTATTGTTCTCTATTTATTCATCCATGAGATGGATTTGTTGATCTTTGTTTTGGGGCTCAATTAATTTTGAAGGGCTACTTTAAAACACACCCCTAGAGTCCTGGTTGAAATAAATTAAAATGCTACTCATATCTAGAACCAGAGAGAGAAAAGAAAGATAAACAATAATATGGGCGACTTTTAATGTGGCCCAGGCACTTGAAGTCCTTTCTCCCTGGATCCAAGGTTGGAAGGCAAAGAGAGAAGAGAGAGAAAAGGCAAGTATAGATCAATTTGCACTGGGAAGTTATGGTACTAAGACTTTTCAGAATTTGTAATAATCTTCATTCTTTTTTATTATTGTGGCTTGATCTAAAATATTTTAATGGTGATAAAGAAGTTGAGGAATGTCAAGGTCTTTGAGCATACCTGTAATTCAATCCTTTTTCCCAAAAGTTGTAAAATCAGATATACAGACAGATCAGATCCACAGACAAACAAATTCTTTAAAAACTGATAGAGATTTTGATCAAAAATATATTTAAGTCCATCTTCTCCCTAAATATAAATAAGTACATGGCTAACCTGTCTCACAAGTAGTAAAGTGCAGATTCAATCTATAAATCCCCTGAAATTTAAAATAACTGCTTATCTAAAAGTCTGCTAACTAATAAAAATAAAACATTAATAACAAAGCAGGAACAGAAAGATCTACAGCTAAATTCCTAACATGATGGCAAGTGTAGAATTTAATGAATTCCAAGGAAAAACAAATAGCTTCACACATATTTAAATTTTTTTATTCAGGTAACCAAATAAAAATGCAGTTAGGTCAGTTAGTCATCATTTCTAAGTTTTTATTTGTTTATTTTTGAATATAGTATGAATTTTATTTGATAATTATTTGTTAATAGTGGTTCATTAATTGTGACAAATATACCTCACTGAGGTAAGATGTTAAAATAGGGAAAACTGGGTGCAGGGTATTTAGGAACTCTCTGTACTCTCTTTGCAATTTTATGTAAATCTAAAACTTTAAAATAAAAAAATTTAAAGTTAACCTATATTTTATTCTAACTCACTTTCTAATCTGTTTTTATTTTCATAGCTACATAATAGTTTTACATATTTATGGGGTACATGTGATACTTTGATACAAGCATACAATGTGTAATGATCAAATCTAGGTAACTGGGATATCCATCACCTCAAACACTTATCATTTATTTGTGTTGGCAATATTCCAGATTTACCCTTCTAGTTATTTTAAAATATGTAATAAATTACTGTTAACTAGAATCTCCCTATTGTGCTACTAATATGGTTTGGATCTGTGTCCCCACTCAAATCTCATCTCGAATTGTAATTCTCACATGTCAAAGGAGGGACTTGTAATCCCCACGTGTTGAGGGAGGGAGATGATTGGATCACGGAGACAGTTTCCCCTATGCTGTCGCGTGATAGTGAGTGAGTTCTCACAATATCTGATGGTTTTATAAGGGCTCTTCCCCTTTACTTCACTCTCCTCTCTCTTGGTGAAGAAGGCCTTGCTTCCCCTTTGCCTTCTGTCATGATTTTACGTTTCCTGAGGCCTCCCAAACCATGCAGAGCTGTGAGTCAATTAAACCTCTTTCCTTTATAAATTACCCAGTCTCAGGTAATATCTTTATAGCAGTGTGAGAATGGACTAGTATAGCTACCAAACGCTAGATCTTATTTCTTCTATCTTTACTGTGTTTTTGTACCCATTACCCATCCCCTCTTTATCCTCCCCTCCTCACTACTCTTCCAAGCCTTTGGGAGCCACCATTCTTTTCACTACCTCCACAAGATCATTTTTTTTTAACTCCCATATATAAATTTTTAAAGCAGTTACACAGATTTAAGGATAAGGTTGTTATCTGATTGATAACAATTCATTGGTTTCTACTTTTTCTCAGTGTGTTCCACTGATCCATCACTGTTGACCTATAAGGATTGGGAAGCCTTTCATTTTGTTTTGCTTCACAGCTTTCATCTGTCCAGCATGGAGTTTTACTTAAGGTCTCCATGTTAGAACAGCTTGTCTCCTTTGAACCCAAACAAATAACATCCATGTATTAATTTTCTACCTGCAATAATAGCATGACAGCCTTGTTGTGGGTGACAGTTGGAATCACTTAACTTAGTTTTAGCTCTGGGAGATAGCTTGCCAATTGTTCCCCTCTTTCTTTTTTCTCAAAAGAGGTGAAAGAGAGGGAGAAGTAGTTCTTGACCCAAGAGACAGATTCAGCTGCTCTCACTAACCATCTGGCCACTATTGGAGAGGACCTAATAGACTCCAGGCAATGACATTTGCCATGCAAGTCAGTTTAATGAACCTGCCACAGAAAGCCCATCTTCAAAAAGCCACCCTATTAGGTCCTGGAGGCATCAGTCCTCAAGAAGGCTAAAAAAGGTGCACATCTCTGTCAGTAACAAAACATAACCAAGCCTCTTCTTGATGATGGGTTAGGGGGAGAAGAAAAGAAAATTCATGAGGAGCTTTCTCAAAATATACCTGACCCCGACCTTCCTCCTGAGATATAGCTGAACTACTAAAAAGAAGTTATATATAAATTGTAAAGCCTGCCTGAATATTCAGATAATCCCCCCACCCCACCCTAGCACCTTTCAGAGTTTCACCTGACTCCTCAAGTTAGTAGTAAGCAGACTTTTGGCATAAGCCACAAAAAGGATAAGTTTGTAGGTCACCTTCTCCAAAATTATTTTTATGAGAAAATGTAATATCTGCAACTGTGTTAAGCATTTAAAAAAAAAAACTATTATTGATTACTGCTTATTTTTTTATGGCTACAATTTCTGAAGCTGTCTAGCATGTATGCAATCCTGATTGTAGTGCTACAATTTTT
This sequence comes from Pan paniscus, assembly GCF_029289425.2. NCBI lineage: Eukaryota > Metazoa > Chordata > Mammalia > Primates > Hominidae > Pan > Pan paniscus. The sequence goes on from NC_073258.2 coordinate 106,559,098, forward strand.
AGCAAATTTATATGCAAGATGAGTGGAGGGAGAGGGTTGAACTATTTGGGAGCGATGAGTTGCATTTTACCAGAGCACAATTCCCCTTCCCTCAGTTATAAAATTAACCATGCAGGCATTCTTTATGTAGTTAGAGGAGAGAGAAAGCCCATGATCAGCTGTTAAGAGGGCTGCAGGGAACACAGCAGCACAACTGAGATTCGAGGGTAAGGAAAATGTATTAAAAACACATTGTGACTTTCAGATGTCCTTCACCAGTCTTAGACTATAGAAGAGATATAAATGAAAACTCTTATTGCAACTTATCTGGAAGGCAGAGGCAGACAGAGAGACCTCTAATCCATCTCTTTAGTTCCTTTTTCTCTCACCCCATCTCCCACATTCTTTTGGCGTGGCAAGTCCCAAACGTCACATCCCCAGAGGCAGCCTCTGGTAGTAGCAGCTTCGAAGTCCCATCCTGTCAGTGAACGAAGGGGTGACTGGAATTGCTCAGTCTGGGGAGGATTTTCTTAATGCCCATCCATGAATAAGAAAATGGCATTGTCTATATGTTTTAATGTTTTGAAAAAAATGAGACTGGGGTTGAGCTGCCCGACAAAATACAAGACACCCAGTTAAATTTAAATTTCAGATAAACAATGCAGCATATTTTTTGGAAAAGTGTGTTACAAATGTTGCATGGGACATATTAAAAAATATTTGATATGTATCTGAAATTCAAATTCACCTGAGCATCCTGCATTTTTACCTGCTATACCTGGCAACCTTCAACTCAGACCACATTAAAAAACTAGGCCATGACGAAGCAGGTAACTGACATTCAGGGTTTGTACTCACTTTCCAACTGTTAAGTGCTTTCTCTGGGCTCGAATTCACAAAGACCAGCACCCTTGTGGTACCCATTTGATCTGTTCCTACCCCTGAGTTTCACCTCCTCCCCTCTCCCCCGTGCTTTTTAGGAAAGGAATCTGCAGACCGTGATTTTAGAGTAAGATGCTCCATTACTGCACTCAGGGCGGGTGCCTGGAAGGCTGGGAGAGTGCGAGCAGGAGAAAAGAAAACAGACAAAGCAAATTTTCAATACCTCGCATCTTGCCAAGGATGAGCTCTGTTTAGTTAGAACATATTCATTATTTTCACAAAGACCTTTGAGTTCCTTCAGGGAGCCAGCATTCCTTTGTTTTCTCCGCATGATTGCCCACTTGCTGGTGGAATCCCTTCTCAATTTCTACCTGTGTGTCTCCACCCTTCACCATGTAACATATAAGGGTTCCTTTGGCTTTATTTGATATGAATTTATGGGTAAACCAGGTTTGGTGAATTTGTTGTGAATAGTTGGCAATGAAAAATATTATTCCACTACCTGGGACCATCTTCTAGTGTGATATCATAGTGGTCCATGTGAGGGCTTGGGAATCAGCCACACCTTGATTTGAGTCCCTTTTCTGTTACCTACTACCATCTTTGTCTTTTTAGGAAATTAACATAACTTTTATGCACCAAATTTTTTATCTTTGAAATAGTAATAGTAGTGACTTAATTGGGTCTTGGAGTGCATTAAAAAAGAATATGAATATCAAGTGACAAGCAGGATGGGAACACAATGTCCCTCTTTCCCCTCCACCTCCCCATAGGGCTGTATCACAAATAGTTAATATTGTTAACCCAAATTAGAACTCTGGGCTTCTGAATCATACCCTACTCGCTAAATCATTCTGCTCATAAATAGAGATATTTTTATAGATTTTGGAAGGGAAGATTATGAAAAAGGGCTTTGATTCTTACTTAAAAGAAAGAAATTGGCCTAGCATGGTGGCTCACGCCTGTTAATCCCAGAACTTTGGCAGGCCAAGGCGGGAGGATCACGACGTCAGGAGATCGAGACCATCCCGGCTAACATGGTGAAACCCCGTCTCTACTAAAAATACAAAAAATTAGCTGGGCATAATGGTGGGCACCTGTAGTCCTCGGGAGGCTGAGGCAGGAAAATGGCATGAACCTGGGAGGCAGAGCTTGCAGTGAGCCAAGATCGTGCCACTGCATTCCAGCCTGGGCAACAGAGTGAGACTCCATCTCAAAAAAAAAAAAAAAAAAAAAAGAAGAAAGAAAAAATTTAGGAATGACCAGCTGGTCTCCTCATCTAGGCTGGGAAATAAATACCACAGTTATCCTGAGGAGTGAGACATGTCATTTTTTATAAGGGTAGAGGGAAATGGGGGAAGGAAGAGGAATCATAAAACCCTCTCATCTGTTCCTATTCAGACAATGGAATAACTGAAGATTCTTAATAAAGAAGATTTCATCCATTAATTTGTTTCATATTTAGCAATGCTATGTAGAGTTTGAAATATTTTCAGGAATTGAAAAGTGGTAATAAAATTGATGTAAAGTGAAGAAAATTTCAAGGAGGAGATTGATACACAGACAACCCTGCTTGTACTTTATGAATGACTCCAAGTGGATAAGCAATCAATATTTTCCCCTGGAGAAACATGGTGTTGGGACACTATTGCGTTGCTTAGTTCCAGTTCTAACTAGGCTCTAGGAAAGCCCCTAACCAATAAGGGTGGTAAGTGGATAGGTTCTGGAGTCAAGAAATAAGGCTTTGAATAAGTGCTCTGCCACTCACCAGGTATGCAACATTTGGACAATTTACCAAAACCCATCTAACCCCTCATTTTCTTATTGGTATAAAATAGGATTCCAGTAGTGTTCTTCTCTCCTCAGAAAGTGCTGAGTGCCTAATATGTGCTTGGCTGTGTGCTCAAAGTGCTGAGGATACATGAACAAAACAAGATAGACAATGACAGATCGTAACAGCATGAAAAAAATAAATAAGAGGACATGAGAGAGACAAACTCTGTCTCATGAGAGAGAGAGCGGGCAGTTGCTTTAATAGGTGGTCCTGGAAAGCCTGTCTTTCAGATGATATTTCTGCTAAGATCAGAATATAAGAGAGAATCAGTCCTGCAAAGAACAACAATAGCAACAACAATAGCAACAACAAAAAAGGGCAAAAACCTTCCAGGGGATGAAACAGCAAGTGCAAATGTGCTGAACCAAAAAAGAACTTGATGTGTTGCAAAATGAGCAAGGAAGGAGGGGTGTGAGTTGAGGTCAGTGAGAGAATCAAGGCCTTTAGCACATGGTGAAAAGTTCGGGTTTCATTTTAAGTGCAAAGTAAGTCCATGAAGATTTTTAAAGGATGGCATGATCTGATTTATACTTTTGAAAAATCACTGTGGCTGCTATGGGGGAAAATGGACATTAATGTCTGGTACGTAGTGTCAAATAAATGCTAGTAATTAATATACTATTACTTATGTAATGGTACCTCTGCTACACATTATTGTTGATATTACTATTGATTCACACTCAAAGTATTAATGAAAGTGTCCTGTGTATGACGAGCCTGTGCAGAAATTAAAATGATACGGCGACTACTACTAAGTAGGATAAGTTATTCTGCCGCAAATGTTGCTTGTGTGTAGGCTTGAGCAAGTTAATCTCTATGAATTTCAGTCCTTTGGTTTGTAAAATGGTAATAATAGTAAAGCAATTGTAGGATTTAAATGAGAAAACATATATAAAATGCGTAGTAGCGTGACAGATAGTAGGCAAATAACTAATATTACCCATTATTGCCATTTTAAGTGTATACATAAAGGGAAAAAAAGAATTGGCTACATTTTTTAGCTTCAGACTCTTAAGAACATGAAATATATACAGAAATAAATGCATAGCAATTAGTATGAGCATCTATTCTCTTACAATCCTGTATAGCCCTTTCCCTTATTCCTGTCACTATAGGGAATCTCTTCCAATTAGTTCATGGAGAATCCTTACCAAAAATGAGGTAGATCTTATTTTCCTATAACCACAGAGGTGAATATATGGCCCAGAGTTGGACAAACTACGATGTTCCCTTCCCAGCCATAGTGATTGGTTCAGAGTAGGGCATGTGACCCAAGCTTGGCCAGTCAGGGTCTATCCATGGACTTATCTGCCACAGCAATAAGAAAAGACTGTTGCTTTCCTAGAGTGGAAATGCAGATAAGTTGAGTCTAGGGCTACCACTAGCCCTTTTTGCTTGTTGAGAGATAGAGCGACAGAGTCCTGACAACGGTATTTAAGGCTCTGAAACAAACAATACCTAAAACCAGCCTTCCTACCTGACATCTCCAGTTACATGAATCAATAAATTCTCTTTTTGCTTAAACCAGTATGATGAATCAATGATTCTTGTCTAATAGACCCATGCAATTTAAGATCAGTTCTGGAAGTACATTCATCCATTTGGGGCACAAATTTGCTGTTCCCCAAAACAAATCCTTTACTTGGTTTAGGAAAAGGATTGAGAAATAGTGTTAGGTGCAAAAGAAGTGTTGATAGTTAAGACTCTATTATCTAATGGAAAGGTAGATGGGAATGTTTCCCTTCCCAGAGCCCTGCTATTCTTCCTACTTTTCATCTGTCCTCTCACCTGACACCCGAATGCCCTCATGTGTCGGGTCACCTTCAGTTCTGAGAGCTTTCTGAGTCTTTTCTGCTGCCTAGTCCATCTGCTGTTGATGCCGCTCCAGCTGTTACTGCTGAAAGCTGAGTGCAAAAGTTTTAAATACACTGCCAAGTGTGTTTAAGGGGTTTATATGAATGAAAAAAGACCAAAAAAAAAAAAAAATGTGGATGAGTCCTAAGAGGATTTCTTCTTTCTCACTTCTAAAGCATTAACAGAGTTTGGAAATAAAGTCTGCTATATTTAAGTTCTCAATAAATATTTTAGGAAATCAAGATAGCTTCAAGAAATGTATAATTTTAAGGCCTTACCTTCTTATGAAATCTCACAGACATTTCATATGATTTAGTTTAATACTGTGTCAAGATATTTATCCATTTATTCAGGCAATAAAGCTACACATTTCCAGGAATGAATTTAATTAAGCACAACTCTTCCTTACTGCCTAGCACCCCTCCTTTAATGCTTACCATGCTTTTGACCCCAACTCACACTCTGCATGCACGTGAGATAGCATGATGTAACAAGAGGTAGCACAGTATAATAAGAACATATGGGCTTTGGATTTCCTATTCCCAGATCTCTGCCCACACGTCCTAGGTCTATCGATCTTGGGCCAGGCACTTCACTTCTCTGTGCATTGGCCTTCTCGTCAGGAAAATATTACCTATCCTGTAAAGTTGTTTGTATTTAAAAATAGTATTAATACCGGTGTGTTGTGATATAGTTTGGATATGTGTCCTCGCCCAAATCTCATAGTGAAATGTAATCCCCACTGTTGGAGGTAGGGCCTAGTGGGAGATAATTGGATCATGGGGGTAGATTTCTCATGAATGGTTTACCACCATCCCTCTTGATACTGTTCTCATGATAGTGAGTGAGTTCTCATGAGATCTGTTTGTTTAAAAGTGTGTACTACCTCACCCGTTGGTCTCTCGCTACTGCTTTCACCATGTAATGTGCAAACTCCTTTTCACCTTCTGCTATGATTGTAAGCTTCTAGAGGCCTCCCCAGAAGCAGATGCTTTCAGTACAGCCTGCAGAACCATGAACCAAATAAATGTCTTTTCTTATAAATTACCCAGTCTCAGATATTTCTTAATAGCAATGCAAAAATGGCCTAATACATGATGTCTCATAGTGTCTTACATATTATAATAGATTATTTCCATCAGTAGCAGAGTATAGTGGTTAAAAGCTCAGGCTCTGTCTGGGTGCAGCGGCCACACCTATAATCCCAGCAAGTTGGGAGGCCGAGGCAGGAGAATCACTTGAGGCCAGGAAACTGAGACCAGCCTGGGCAACTTAGTGAGACCCCATGTCTACAAAAAATAAAAATAAAAAATTAGCCTGGATGGTGGTGCATGCCCATAGTCCTAGATACTCAGGAGGAAGGCTGAGAAGGGAGGACTGTTTGAGCCCAGGATTTCAAGCCTGCAGTGAGCTATGATTGTGCTACTGAATTCCAGCCTGGGTAACAGAGTGAAACCCTGTCTCTTTAAAAACAAACTAACTCAGGTTCTGAAATCCAACTGCTGGGGTTTGAATCCCAGCCTCTTCACTTACTAGCTTTGTGGTATTAGGCAAGTTGCTTATCCTCTCAAAGCTGCAATTTCCTCATCTTTAATGGGGAAATATTGATAGTATCTATCTTGTTAGTGTGCCATGGAGATTAAATGAAATGTTGGTAAATCATCATTTTTCTCAAACTTACTCAGTGAAATAGTAGCGAATTATCACAAAAGCAACATTCTAGTTATAGGATAACATGAAAGGGGAATTAAGAATTTTTGAGTATCTAGTATGGACCATGGCTCATGACTAGAGCAGTGAAAAAACTTATCGTGGTGTTTACACATCTGCATTCATATAGCATTGATACAACATTTGGGTGCTTTATAGTAATAAATCTGAAAACTAGCTCAGTGTTGTGGCCAGAGTAAAGTAATAGTTTTTAAATTATTTTTTCTATTCATCCCTTTACAACTAGAGCAAGATGTGTCAGGTGTATCATACATTTCCAAACATTGTCATGTAAAGAGGACACTTTAAATTTTCATTAAATCTCATAGTGATAGTTATAAATGATAGGATAAATTCCATTTCAAAATAATTACCAATATTTTCTGTAAATTCAGTAGATTCTTGTAAGATTTATATTTTGAATACATTACAGAATATCATACATTATATATAGAGAGTATTTCTTGCCTACCTGTGCCTTCTAATTAATCTTACAATAATATTAACAAAAGGAAGATATTTCTAGTAGTGAAGATCAGTGTACGTGCAGAACCATATTATTACAACATAGGAATCTGTAAGCACGATAAAAAACAGCCAAAGGACATGCATCAGAAATTAAATACAGTGGAAAATATGGCAATCATTTTAATTTACTGAAGCAAGCACCTACACAAAGCAAGAACACAGAGCAGAGATACAAATGCTCTAGAATAGAGCTCAGGAAAGTAGTGTAAGAAGAAAAATAAATGGAAATAAATGTGGAATTAGAAAGACAAAGGAGAATGAACATTGCTAAAAATACAGCATGGGTCATAAAAAGTGACCAAAATAAAATAGGTAAAGAGTTTTCAAGGATTAGATAGCAAATTACAGGTATAGAAGAGAAGACAGGCACAGGAGATCCCCAGAATGCATAAATTGAGTCCCAAGTGTTGGTTAGAAAAAGGTGATGTTTGGTTTGAAGACTAATGAGCTAGAACTTGCCTGTGCCACCCTCATATGCAAATGTCCCACAGACTGTTGGAAGTGCAGGTCTGTTACTCAGGGAAGAGATGAATGCTACTTCACTGTTACGTTTGTTTTTACATTCAGAGAGTGGCCTGGGTAACCTACTGCACAGCAAAATAACCTGCATGTCTGGCTGGTCACAATTCCATCCATTATAACCACTAATACTCACAGGTAAAGAATGAATCTTCATCTTGCTTGCTTGCTATGTTATTTTTCTCCAACTATTCAATTAATATTTTATTACATATAATAATAGTAACAGAGATAATTCAGATGGATAGCATTCCCAGAATGTTCACAAACATCCTCTAAATAAAGCTTTTGTCACCTTAGAGCATAAAATGCCTGCCTAGAGCAATTACATGACAAATACAACTTTCACATACTGACATCTTCCCTTCCTGTGCACTGGAGAGGGCATAATGGGAACCAAACGGCCAAAGGGCAAGGAATAGGACAGAAAAGGCAGGCACAGAGGGCTTGAGCTAATAGCCAGATATAAGTAACCTTTACTCCAAGATGCTGACATCCATTTAATATAGGCCTCTGAAAATTGCTAGCAGTTTGATATGGGATTTTAGAAGTCATATGTTTTGAAACTTAACTAATCCCTTGTTTTTAATTTAATTTTTATGCATGTGTAACAAAGTCAAGCTACATTAATTAGGTTAAATTTCATGACCACACACTTTATACAAGGAAGTCAGGACAATGGAAAACAATTTTTCTCTTCATCTTTCTAAGGTACATGGATTAAGGACTGAAAAAGCAGCCATTTGGGTTTGGACACTGTCAGTTTATTTTAGTATATAATTTGTCCTTTGAGGCATGGTGAAACATTTATGATTTCAAGAACTAGGGCAACTAAAGGTGGAAAAGTAGAAATGGCTCTTTACTTATTTATGTGCATGCTCTGATTGAAAGACATACAGGGAAGAATTTCAGAACCTGTGGTCTAATACCATACTATGTGATTTTGGATCCTGGCTCTAACTCTTACTATTTATATGACCTTGTGTAAGGCAGTTAATATCTCTGTACCTCCATTTCCTCATCTGTAAAATAAAAATGATCATGAGCCTATTTTGGTGACAATTAATTCTCATAAATCACTCATAACAGTACTCAGCACATAACATGCACTGAATTAATTTTAACTCCCATTAATTGCATCTTTACAAGCAATCAGAAAATTATACTTTCTTACTGAAAAATACGATCTTAGGTATTGTTGACAGTGTACCAAAAATTCAGTTAAAGAATACTTATATTTCATATTCATAGTTCAAATATAACATTTGTGGGAGTTTCTCTACTCTCTGAGGGGTTATAGGCACATGAAATGCTCCTGGGTAGGGGGTAAGTGTAGATAAAATTGCATGAAAAGTTTTGTTTTATAACATGTATACATTATCACACATTATTATATTTAAATCTCTCAGCAACACAATGAAATAAATAGGTATTACTATTATCTCTGATATGCATTGAACTGTGTTCATCTAAAAAATGATATATTGAAATTCTCACCCTCATTACCTCAGAACATGAACTTATTTGGATGTAGAGTCATTGAAGATGTAATTAGTTAAGATGAAGCCATCCTGGAGCAGGTGGGCCTCTAACCCAGTGTGACTAGTATCCTTATAAGAAGATGGTTATGTGAAGATGGAGATACACAGGAAGAACACCATGTCACCACAAAGGCAGAGGTTGAAGTTATACTACTCCAAGCCAAAAAATGACAAAGATTGCCAGAAAACCACCAGAAACTAGGAAGAGGCAGGGCAAGAGTCCCCTCCAAGCTTCAGAGGGAGCATGGCCCTTCAGAGGGAGCAGACTTCAGACTTCTAGCCCCTACAATTGTGAGACAATAAATTTATGTTGTTTTAAACTACCCAATCTGTGGCACTTTGTTTCCACATCCCTAGGAAACTGAAATAATCCTCTTTTCACAGATAAGGAAACTCAGGCCTAGAGAGTAAGATCACGCAACTAGTAGGTAAAGGAAACCATTTTTGCATTCAAAGCACAACTTTTTCTATTGGGACATCTTGTCTCTTTCCATCATTCCTTTGCACACTGTTCACTCCAGCCATGCTCTTCAAATAACCCTTCCTCAAACATGCCAGTCATGGACCCTCCTTATCTTTGGTCATAGGGAAAAAATATATATTTATTTGTCGGCTCCCCCATGCCAGGCATCTCACTGGGCAGTTTTCATATGCAATGTTCTCTCAGTCTTGCATATGAAATGAATTTTCTGCCATTTTTCCTACATGAAAATCCTCATTCTTCAACTGCCAAGTGAAATTCTCCAAATCCATCAAGCTTTCCATCTATGTTGTCAGAATTATTTTTTTCTGTTTATTTCCATTGATCTCTAATTTTTGTAGGTGATTCATAGTCTATAGCATTCTGTCAATTTCACTGAATTTTAAGATCTTTAGAGACAGGGTCAGAAATGTAATAGCCCTTTAAGGAACAACAGACAAAGTCACTAAAATTTTTACTTAGACTCCACAATCTGAAATGTAGCCTTTCCTGATTTACATATGCCATATGCAATCTTTGTCTTATTTTCCAAACCAAAAATTGGTCAGCAGGCTGTTAAGAACAGAAGAAAGAGCGAAAACTTCCCGGATGGTATATGAGGCCTGAACGTTTATTAGTTTTTGTTATTGTTTTTGTGTTTAAATTGGTTCTCTATTTACTGTACCATTGACCTCTCTTCCTCACTCTCACACCTTCTGTTCAATTTGAAATTTCACTGAATGTTTAGACATCCAAAACTGAGAGCTCACTCAGTTTCAACACTCAATAAAAAGGTGAGATAAAAGCTTAAACTTTCATAAAGTAAAAGTCAAAATTTGTACTTTAGAACATGGTTTCAGAAAATAATAACAACAATATAGGAAAACAAAGGAAAATCAAAATCTGAATGATTTAGTTAAAATTGTATTGAAGCAATTTGATTTTGGCAATATTGTTCCCTCTGAAGAAATTGTAGGAGGGGGTATTAGGTCGTTCTTGCATTGCTATAAAGAAATAACTGAAACTGGGTGATTTATAAAGAAAAGATGTTTAATTGGCTCATGTTCTACAGGCTGTACAGGAAGCATAGTCCTGGCATCTGCTTGGCTTCTGATGAGGCTTAAGGAAGCTTATAATCACGGTGGAAGGCAAAGGGAGAGCCAGTGTCTTACATGGTAGAAGCAGGAGCAAGAGAGAGAGGGCGGGGGAGGAAATGCCACATTTTACAACCACCAGATCATGTGAGAACTCACTTATTTCAAAGACAGCACCCAGCCATGAGGGATCCACCCCCATGACTCAAACACCTCCCACTAGACCCCACCTCCAATAGTAAGGATTACAATTCAACGTGAGATTTGGGCAGGGATAAATATCCAAAGTATATCAGAGACTCTTCATAATTTGAATTCTGTAAATTTCATTTCTTGTTCATAATTTTCCCATAAAATTTATGCTAAAAAATTCTTAATACCCACACACACTTAACACATTAGGCCAGTAACTGGCACAAACCATGACTTACCATATTAAGCCGAGTCAGGCTGATCTCACTGCTGCTTTGAGGTACCCATATAATGCTGCAGAACTACTGCACATTGCAGGTGAGCTAGACACTGCTGCGCTCACCACGCAGGTTCCCAGAACCGGGAAAATCCTTTTGCTGTAGAACAATTTGCATTACAAAGAGATGCTAATACCTAAAGCGTAAGTGTAACTGAAATGCTTAGCTTTAAGCCAGGCTGTGCCTTTGTAGACGTAGGGTTATTTAAACTCCTGTAGCATCTTTCTTCAGAGTAATGAGGAACTTGACAAATAATATAAATATAATTTCATGACTGGCATGCAATAATAATCAAGATAAAGTTTAAATGCCAGGCAGACGACATATAGCTAGGAGTGCTGCCCAATGCCTACCCCAGAGGAAATCAGAGTGGCTCTTTGAGTAAAAGAATGTGAAGTTTCATTTACCCAAGACCTTTCTGTTTTCCTTCAGTTTGATTTAACAGAATTATGAGGGGGGAAAAATGAGAGGAAGTCAGACACTCACTATAAATGTTTATACTTATGCAGGTCAGTGTCACCAAGTAGGTTGCAAAGTCTTAGGAGGGAAACTTGTTTTCATTACCTTTACATGTCTGTAACACTTAGCATAATGTCTGGCATAATGTCTGAGCAATTGTAGGGTGCTCAGGGAATGCAATGATTTTTCTACCCAAATTTTCCTTTTACCATATTTGTTCATGTGCTTCTTCAATTATACATTCATGTAATTTTACTTAAATTTTGTTTTGCTTTGGTAATTGAGTAATTAAAACAAAGTATGGTGAATTGGAGTTTAATTATCCTTGTGGTATGTTTTAATATCTTCTTAACATAATAATAGTATAATGCCAGTTAAGAAAGTGAAACCATCTGGAGAAAGAAGATGGGGTTAATATGTCACAAAAGTATATAATAAAAATTGATTTTCTTATGGGAGTGTATAATATTTGCAAGGAAATTATTTGCAAGGACTGAGTAGAGTGTAAATGTTGAGTAAATGTATTTTTGGTTATTACTCTTTCTGCTGTCTTTAATACAATTGATGCTTCTGAACATTTCTTCTTCTATCATGTTGTAAGTACTGAGTTCTTTTCAGTATGTATTTATAGCCTCTTCCAATGTTTTCTGCTATTTTAGAATGATAGTGGTACCAGGCAATATATTAACTCTCTTAGTTCAATCCCATTTCATATTTCCCCATTAATCTTGTTCAGGATTTCTGTCAGGATCTTCTCAAATGCATTGTGATAAAGCAGGATTCATATCACTGTTTACAAAACTTCATTTGGAATCACAATATTTGTTGGCAGATTCATGTATGTCTCCCAGCGGATTTAACCAGAGCTAGTTCTGACTTATGGAACACAGCTTGAATTACAGAAGCCACTATTTACAGACTGAAGAGGTGGATTTCTTTTTTTTCTTCTCTTGTCATAAACATCCAATTTCTTCTACAAGAAGAGGCAAGAATGCTGTGGTTAGGTTCTTGTGGAAAAAAACATAAGGTAATAAGTAAAAAAGAGAAGAAAAAATACAGAAAACGGGACAAAACATGGATAAGAGGCTTGAAGAACTGCTGATGGGAACTCAAGAAAGCAGGTGGTGGAAAGGACATTTTGCAGAATCGAGTGGATACAGCTGATGAAAAGAGTGGTGTGGCATTTTCCCAAGATATTGTGGTTACTGCTATCTTATCTGAAACATAATAAATAAATCTAAAATTAAATGTTTCTAAGTCTTGGCATAATGAACAAAGTATAATAAGATCTATGGATATTGCAATTGGGACTGACAATGGAGTTTGATGCTCCAGATAATTATTGCCTTCTACATGGTTTACATCTAAAGGAGGTTTTTGAGACGGGATTTTTTTATTATTAATGCATGTTTCATGGGCTGAATTGTATCCCCCTCCAAATTCATATGTTGTAAGCCTAACCCCCTGTACATCAGAATATAATTGTATTTGGAGATGATCCTTTCAAGATAAGATTAAGTTAAAATGAAGCCATTAGTGTGGGCCCTAATCCAATTTGACTGATGTCCTTATACAAAGGGAATTTGGACATACAGAGACACCAGTGGTGCGTGTGCACAAAGGAGAGACCATGTGAGGATGGAGGGAGAAGGCGGCCATCTGCTAGCCAAGGATACAGGCCCCAGAAGGAACCAAACCTGCTGACAGCCTGATCTTGGACTTCTAATCTCCAGAACTGTGAAAAAGAAATCTCTGCTGTTTAAGTCATCCAGGCTGTGGTGTTTTGTTATGGCAGCCTTAGCAGACCAATACAGTAGGCATATAGTTTTAAGAGTCAAACAGTTCAGTTAGGCTTAAGAACATCCCACAGCCTCTGGTTCCACCCCCTGTTCATCCCAATTCTCACTCTCAATGGCAACCACTTTCAGCTGTTTTAGTTGTTTCTTATGGTGTATACTTCTTTATTCTCAAATAGCATTTTATACTATTTCTTAATTTTTTATTAAACAATATCTGACTTCCTACTATGGAAGATGAAGATGTAGCTCCCCAACAGCTTATTCCACTATCACAAAACACACCCACCTACACGTGTTGCTTCCCCAATATTCTCAATAGTGTTGCATCACAATATTTAGTGTTCTCATTTCTATGCCTATTTAAATATTATTTATAGTTGAGACATGTAGAACAACGTGATTATATTTGTACCATATATTGTTCTCCCTGGAGTTAATAATTGCCTCACAGAATGTGCATAAATAGCTTTGCGCAGTGGCAGTATCATAGCCACTGAGGTTTATCTGAAGCACGATTATTACTAATTGAAAACAGAATGTGCATAAATAACAAGTCAGTTATTCCTCCAGGAAGATCTCGCAAGAAATCAAGGCTAGCCTTATCTTTGAAGTATCTCCACAATCATCTGTGGGGTACATAATCTACAGCTGGAGATACTTAAGGCTTTTTATTTTTGTGCCTGGTATAAGATGGCAGATGTGTTGCCACAGCCAGTATAATGATGCCTCTAGGGAGCAACGGTAGCCATCCAGGAGGTACAGGCTTGATCAGACTTTGATTCCAGTCAGTCTCATCAGAGAATGGTCTTTTCTCCATTGTTAGTCACTGAGGTCAGTGAACGACTCAGAGACTTCAATCAACAGCCACAATTTGTTTACCCTATTTATGGTCTCAAAGATGGATAACATTACTTTTCCAGTCTGTAGTTTTCCAAGTGTCGAACCAAAAAGCTAGGCCAATGGAAATCACCCAAGAATCAGTAAAACTATAACAAGATTTATCAAGGGGAATATTGGCCAAGACTATGAGAATAGCCTTGAGTTCTGCCCACTGAGCCAAGTGGCCACATTCATTTTTGATTTTGCATGACTGGCGCTTCATATGTACAGCTGCAGCAGTCCAGGGGACATCACTGGGTTTCAGCCCAGCTGAACTATTATTGAACCAGGCCTAGGCATTTATGGGAACTGCTGAGCCAGCAATGTGGTTCAGGCAATAGAGTGCCTCCTTTTTACCTAAAGCTGAGATGCTGCTGGGTTCAGGCCAGCTACGTTCTTGAATAAACATTTCTATCTAACAATTGAGGCTTGCTTGTCTTTTCCACCTTTTAACACAATTGAGTCCAAGTTGACTTACCCCAAAATAGAGACATTAGGCCAGCCACAAGGCTTCTATGCCTCAGATATTCAGTTTCAACAAGAATACAGTAATTTACAAGAGCATGTACCTGGTATCTGCATCTAAGAGACAAAGATCTCCAAACCCCTTAGGGGTGCCTCTGGGTGAAGGCTGTCTCCTTTTGCCCAGAGGATCCAATTGGTAAAAATCATCAGTCACAGTCATTTAGCTCAAGGGGTCGTTAGGTTTGTGAGACACTAAAGGTACTACCACCTCTCTATTTGTGGCTCTTCTGAATTGGGAGATCCCTTATGATATTTATGAACATTCCTAGTACAGGCATACAATACCAATTATATATTCTGCGTGGAAGCCGCAAAAATAGTACATTAAATTCTCCCAAAGAAATTGACTCACAGCACCACTTTAGCTTCCCTTTCCATGGTGAATTCCATCCAAACCCTATAGTTGAATTTGGATGTCCCCTCTCCTAAGCAGGACCAGATGGGCTGGTGGGCCCCGTATCCAACAAAGCCTTAAACATTTGATTCCCTTGCCTCCCCAGCATACTCAGACGTGTGTGTATAACCTTCAGTTCCCCTTGAGGACAAGCTGGCCTCAGCCCTGCCCCTAAACATCTTTTTCCTTAAAGCAGCTGAAATTGGGGTAGCATGGGATGGAGGGGATATGGAGTGGGGAGAGAGAGGTTGCAGGGAGAAAGGGGTTCTATGCCATGAAAACAAGGCATTGCTCTCACTTTTCATTTCAATCTATGCAGCCACTAGACTTGTAGACTTCTTTGGGTCAGTTTCTCATTCCCCATGGGACACCTGCATCTGATTACAAGCCAAATTCAGGGCAGTAAGAGCCTGAAAACTAGTGAATGCCTCACCTATGGTTTCCAACTGGAGCTTGTCTGTCTTAGGGACATCTATCCAAGAGGGACAAAGCTTCCATACAGCAGCCAATATTCCCTGCAAAAATATTCTTAGATATTTTATTGTCTTCTCTGAATGGATCCAGGTTTGTCATGATAGATTGCAGGAGAAGCTGAGCCTTTAGATGGCCTTGCTCTTGACATTCACCTTTAACAAGAATTGCATGCTTCTCTCATTTTCCAAGCAAATCAGACTAAGTTCTTAAAATTGATTTGGTTTCGGAAGTCACATATTTCTCGCCTTTCTCACTCAGCGAGGGTATGCGATTCTGGAACTGTTTTCTGATAGGGAAAAACCTCTGCCTACACAGAGTGAATCTTCATAATACTTTTAACAGTTGGGCCTACGAACATCCAAATTGTCAAGGAAGTCTCCTGTGCGAAACAGAGTTAACAACTAGGGCACTATATCGGCAGTTGTCTTTAACCCTATTTCCTATTCTTTGGTCAGCAACCACCACCCCAGTTCCTTCTCATTAATAGGCAATAAAGTGGAGAACCTTGTATAACCTGGTTGACATATAGTTTAGTCAACATCTTTGTTATTGATACCTATGGATTTTTTTCCAAATTCTATTAATCAGCTTGTGAGACCTTCATCCTTCCTCATCCAGAAAGCCCTACCACTCACTGTTCCAGCTGCATTGCCAAATTGTCAAGAACTGTGATGGATCTGAGACTTTACACTACTGACAAGCTAACAAGTTATCCTGGCTCCTGCTCTAAATCATAAAGTGAAAATGATTTCCAGGCTTGGGTAATTCCATAGTTTCTACTTCAAATCAGCAGTTTCCAAAAGTATTTATTCAGACTAAGAATCAAGAAAATATTGTCATAGTAAAATAATATTTGTTATATATGATACAATATCAAATCAGTGACATTACTTTACTGGAGATTTTTAAATTATGTTGCTGATTCATTACTATTAAGCAGAATAGAAAATATTTCGAAGAAAAAAAAGTAAATTGAAGGAATAACCTGAAGTTGAATTTCTATTTCGAAAAATTTTCTCGTGTTAAATAAACTTATCTTAAAATAAATCTTCTTCATTTTAGAGGTTTACTAAAATGTTCTATAATTTTATTTTACAGTCAGAGGATGACAGAAAAGAGAATGGTGTGGATATTCTGGTACCACCGTCATTCATAAAAGGAAAAGATAATGAGATCTAAAAAAAACTGTCAAAATTTTCTTCCATTCATCAGTGCTGCAGAGCTAGAGAAGAAATAGAGCTATGCAGTATAACTGCTGATTATTTTATGATTTCATCACCAAAAGAACAGAAGAGAAATTAATGGGGATACCAAATAGGGAAAATATGCATTTATTAAGTCTCCTTACATTTTATTATACTATATAAATATTTTTAAATCAACAACTTCTGGTTAAGTCAATAGACTATCAACTAAATTTGCTTTTTATGTATTCAAGGATAAAATAATTAATCCGATTCTG
Organism: Pan paniscus; assembly: GCF_029289425.2. Classification (NCBI taxonomy): domain Eukaryota; kingdom Metazoa; phylum Chordata; class Mammalia; order Primates; family Hominidae; genus Pan; species Pan paniscus. The sequence goes on from NC_073258.2 coordinate 106,575,961, forward strand.
CCAAACACTTGACATGTTTCTGGTATAAAGGAGGATTTTAGTGCACAATATTTAAAAACCATGTGGGAAGCACTTTTTATATGTAATGCTTTGTTAAGATACTATCAGTGGGAACAGGGCAGCTTTTTCAGTAGAATTTTTATTGCCATACTATTTTTAGTCATTAAAGATATGTCCACAAGATCTTATTCCAATCTGACAATTGACATCACAATGTGAATTAAATCAGTTTAGTCATTTTTAAATGCAGCTGAAGGGAAACAGCTCTGGATATTTCAAACATATTACTGTTTCTCTTTCACAAAATTTAATTTGTTTCTTAACTGAACTAGAGCCTCTGGGCGTTTGTAGAGGGAAAATAAAACCTCCAAGACTGTTTTATTCTGTATAAAAGCCGCTGTGCTCAGAATGAACCCGGAAAGACATTTAAAGGTGAACAAACGACATAGCCAAGCATACATTTCTTATGATGCAGTAGGAACCGTAGTTGGCACATTAACCATCACTACCCCTGTATGTGGTATGTATCCAGATAATTTCATATGTTGGAAATGCTACCTAGGCAGCATTGGCGGTTCCTACCTGAGACAGCTAATACAGGGTATTATCTGAGGCTGCCAACATGGATGAAAATTATACTTTGGAAAGTTTGCACTTAGTCACAATGCAAAATGAGGACAGATTTAAACATGACATTTTGCCAGTCAGGAGACTTTCTAGAAGATGAAAGACTGGTGAAATAAATCTCAATGTTTTCATAAAAAAAAAAAAAAGAGTATGAGGCTTTCAGACTTTCACTCTTTGTGAGGCCTGTGATTTGATTTTCCATACATGGTGTACAAAATTTTCAGGAGGCAGTAATACAATTACTGGGAAATGGGTTATCTGAAATCCTCATAGCCTTATATCTTTGAGGACTACTTCTTATTCCATGGGGTGTTCCAAGATATAATTTTTGACATGAGTTTCCTATGTTCAGCTACTTGAAGCACTCCAAATATTCAGAGACAATTTTCAGCCTTACCAGAAAGAATGGCTTGCTGATATTAAAAATTAAAAACTTGAAAATAGAGAGGAGAGATAGAGTTCCCAGTATTCCCAGACAGACTTGAAACAGGCAAAGGGGTTGTTTATAGAATCATCTAACAATAACAGCTGCTATTTATTGTGTGCTATATCCAGTGATGTACACACGCACACACACACACACACACACACACACACACACACAAATAGACTGATAATCTCTAATTCTCAGCAGATCCTATTATAACCCTTTTACAGATAGGAATAATGAGGCTCATTAAGACTTAGTAATTTGCAGAAGACCATCTAATCAGTAAGGCAGAGAGCCTTGAACTGAGGATATGTCTAAAATGAGGAACTGAAACATCAAGTCCCTTCTAAGCTGACACCCCAACTTCCTGGCAATGCAAGACCACTGACTAGCTCTTTAGCAGGAGTTACGTGGAGTCAAGAAAAGAAGTGTCTCCTCATGTTTCATCTTCTTACTCAGCCAGTCTGCCACAAATTGAGGAGACTTCAGCGGATGGCTGTGGAATGATTTTAATTACCACCCTTACCTGCCAGTGACAAAAGTGGCAAGGACTGCTAGCTTCCAGGAACAGCCATTGCAATTGTGTTTGTGAAAAGTGAAGGGACTTTGCCAGGCAGTTTAAATTGAAACATGATCAACTACCCACAGAGAGTTAGTCCTAGTGCCAGAGGGACCACTTAAAGTGGCCTAGCTATAAGAAGACATATTCCTCCACACTATGTCGACATATACTAAGAGAGGTGCTGGTGTCTGTTTGGGGAGAAGTTTGCAGAAAGGGAGAAATGCATGTAATCCATTGGGACTGGTTCCACTTTCTGTAGATGATAGAAATTGAAGAGAGAGAAGCAGAAAGCTATTTTATCCATATATAAGTTTAAAATTATAGACTCAAGGAAAGACAGGCATAGGGAGGGCTGAGTTGGGGAGGCATGTGAATGAATGTGAATTGGAGAAAGAGAAAATGTGCAAAAGAGAGCTGGAAAAGTATAAAAATAGAAGCCTGCAGAAAATTATTTTGATCACTATAAAACAAAACTAACAGACTGATAGACCTGGCTAAAATCAAAGCAGTTCATAAATCTGATACTGAAAGGACTGAAAGGACATTTTCACAATACTACTTTGATTCTCTATTGCCTGCTGCATGAAACTCAAACCCCTTAGCTTAACATCGAAGATCTTCCAGTGCTCTTGACAATTACGCCATTCTGTATGCTGAAAATTTCACTAGTAAGTTTTCTAAATGGGCAGTGAGGTGACAGACTTGTGTTTTAGAAATATCACTGGTAGCATTATGGATTATTGATGGAATAAAATAGGAACCATGGACAGGGTGACTATTTGGGAAACTAGTGCAGTGGCTTGGTCTCAAAGATGATGAGGATATGAACTAAAATAGTGAAAGTGGACGTGGGAATTGTGCTGGACTTGGATTTCAAAATGCCAACTAAAATTTATTCAAGTTTATTCAAATACAGAATATTTTGTCTCTAGGCTATTTATGTAGAACCTGGAGTCTCCACTTAAGATGAAGACTTGGGAGGAGAATGACAGACTTTTCTCTGCTGGCTGGCTCATAGCCCCTATAGAGTTGATGATGGCACTAGCCATGTAGATGATAAGCTAGATCTCAGCAGGTTTTCTGGTCTTATACACAAGTGAGCAGATAGTAGGTGGTCTACTTATGAAATTTCAAAGTGGAAGAAATGTTTGAAGCTTCTCAGTCATGGATTCTATTCCTCACTTGCAGTTTTATCTACTCAATTGGACATACGCATAACACATAAAAGGATAGGCAGAAGCCTGGCTTAAGAGACATATTCTCCACCCAGGCAAAGGGCCTGTTTGACTCATCTCTGTGGCCTTCCTTTCCACTTTTCTATTATTTCTCCCACTGCCTTAACAGGTAGTTTTGCTGAATATTGCAGAGAATTATTTTGAAAACCATTTCAACCAAAAGTGTACATGTCACTTTTAGCTAGTGATCTTATCTGTCTTTATCTTAGACTCCTAAGAGAGGTGAATTATACACACATGCACACACACACACACACATTTTTTATTTATCTATCAACCATGCCAAATGTGGTAACTTTAAAAAGCATTTATTATTTCTAATGACTTTTTGTGATGACTTGACTCAGCTGAGTAGTTCTGCTCCTGTGATGATGGCTGGGTCTATACTCATTTGGGTACTTGACTGGGATAGAATGTCCAAGATGGTTCATTCATATGCCTGGCAAGTTGGTATCAGCTCTCAGCTGGTATCTCCACTGGGTCTATTAACCAATATTCCTTTTTTCTCCTCCTTGTGGCTTTCTTAAAGCATGACATGTACGTTCCAAGAAGGAGTGTTTCAAAGGATAAGTTCCAGTGTGCAAGCACTTAGCAAATCTTCAATTGCATCTCTCTTAGCTCCATGTCATTGGTCAAGACTAGTCACAAGGCCAGTGCAGATTAAGGGGAAAGGAAATAAGCTCCATCTCATGACATCAGGAATAGCATGAGCATATGGGAAAAGGACACTGTTGGGGGCTATCTTTGGAGATGCCTTACTAAATACACACACAACACTCATTTGTATGCAGTGTTAAAATGTGCATTTAAAATGAATACAAAAATCCTTCCTGTGTTACAATATTCATACATAACAATTCATGCTCAGAATATTGTCCCCATACTCATCACGTAAAAGGAGAAACATTATAAAGTGTTGTGGGTATTAAAGCGAGTGCCTCTGATAAATTGTGAATTGTCCACAGACTCTTCTCTATTGTAGGAAATCAAGGAATGAGCAACCATTGAGATAGGGGAGCAAGTGGTGGAGCTTTTGGGAGGGTTGCAATGCTCAGCTCTGCAGGTTATGCTACGCATAGCATTGGCTCCATTCTAAGACGCCATCGTATGAATGACACCCTTCAGAGTTGTGCAGTGCAAAAACATCCACCATATCCCTGGCTCTGTACTTTCTAAATGGGGACACTGAGTAAATAGCAATGTAAAACCCAGGAGAAGTAAGCGTAGCAGAGAAGACAGTGAATTCCACCTTGGACATGCTGGATTGGAGGGGCCTGTGCAACTTCCAGACTTAGGTATGCGATGGATAGTAGGAAATGTTGATTTGGAGCTCAGTAAGGCTGGGGAATCAATGAAATCATCAAAGCAAAACAGGTTTGGGAAGAAGAGCCTGAAACAATAACCCTGCAATGTATGCAACCGAAAATTGAGATCCAGTAGAGCATTCTGAGAAAGAGCAGTCAGAAAGCCACAGCAACTTGACATATATCTGCTGGAATGAGACAGAGCAGTAAAAGCCATTTCCTTAAAATGAATGCAAAGATGTCTGCTTAACACAGGGTGATTAACTTTCTATTACTGTCTTTACACAAGCTCTCTGAGGGTCTCCCAGAGACAAGGTGTTAATGAATGGAAAAGCTGCTTTTTCCTTCTCACTTTCTCCCTGCTGTGGAGCATCTAGGATATGCTCCACTTTAAATAATGATAAGTTTGCCTTGTGTAGTGCTTTACAGTTTACAGAGCATGTTCACTTACTTTATCTAATTTGTTCTCTGCTGCAACCCTCTGAAGTACACAGGGCTGGTATTAGTATCTTCATTTTACAGATGAGCAAACTGAAGCCGAGAGAAGTGATTATTCCAGAGTGGAACTGTCCTCCGACTCCCAATTCAGTTCTGTTTCCACTGAGCCGCTCAATTATATTAAAGATCAAGTCCTTGCTTTTCATTTGTCCATGGAGATACCTGTGTTATCTAAATTAGGAGTTTTCTGTCTTACAGTTATCAGCCTTAGCAGAGAAGATGTGGCAGAAGCTGGGACTCAAGGGTGGCTGACATCGTCCTTCGGCATTTTTAGTGACTGTATTCCACTCCTTCTCTTTCTGGTGTACGGCTTTCAGAATATAGGTTATTTTTTTCTCAAACAATGAAGAAAGGTAATTGGTGATCTCTGCCTTGAGTAATGCTATTGAACAAATCTTACAAGTATGAAATTTAACATGCTTTTTTATTGGTAGAAACTGCTCTCGTTATCTTTTAAATCCCAAATTTATGTGACTGTAAATCATCTTTTTTTATAATTTATCATTACTGTTTCCTTCAAATTCCCACGTCTTTTGGCAAACCCCTTTTTCAGCACTCCCTTATCAGAATTTTATTCTGAGAGCTTCCACTTCTTCACGCTGTATTTCTATGCAGTTTTCCTTTCTTGTCACGCATACAACAGATCTTTAGTGGATGCTTACTAGGTGTGAGAAACCATATAAGTTTCTTGGGTTACGATAGGGTTATTATCCAAAAATAACCAGTGCTAATATTTGATGAACATTATTTCACCTGTCTCCCTCCATCTCTCTCATACGTACACATGTAGATATAAACATATTCTTATGCTATATCTCAGTCCTTCCATTTCTTTGTAACATCTAAATTATTCAACATAATTATTAACCTGATAAACCAATCTGTACAAATATAATGGAAGATCTATAGATGATATAGATATAGATACAGACAGATACAGATGGTAGGATGGAAATAATTTTGCAAAAGTGAGTTCAAAAAATAATGCTATTTTTATACATAAAATAAATAAGTATTCTACCTGAATTTATTAGAAGTAAAGGAAACTGGGACAAAGGGTTAAGCAACTGATGAACTTCAAATAAATTCCAATAAAACATATTTCCCACAAGAGTCCTCTAATATTAAGGAAAGAAAACTGTAAATAATACTAGGAGGCCAGAGTCATTATAGTTGCTTTTGTTTTAGTCTTAACTACATGTTTCTATTTTTTAAAGTGCAGATTGGCTATGTGCTGTCAAAAGTGTGAAATAGAGAGACCTTACATGTTCTCCTACCTATCCACAACCATATTCCAGTCCTGTTACCTTATTATTTCTACATGTTCAATATATGTTATATTCATATTGTTTTTCTCTAGTCATAGTTTCTGGCTGAGTCTCAACTGTTTATTTTAATGAAAGCAATGTTCACCTACAATCATTTTACTATGCCTTTCCATTCCAGAATATTTTATTTTAATTCATTTACTGATTATTTGGATTATGTCAAGACAATCAATGAAAGGATAGTTGTTGTAAAATGTGTTAATTGCCATGACTTTAGAAACACACAAAATTATGTGGTGCCAGGGACATCTAAGAATAAGTTGTAATTAGATAAAATGAGAGAATTGACAGAGGAGCTGACACAGTTCCAGAAGTTGTTCTCTTTATGTCTCCACACTAAAATACATAGAGATACATAAAGAAGATATCCCTACTCCATATCTCAATCCTTTCATCTCTTTTTAATGTCAAAATTACTCAAGATAATGAGTATTAATATGGTAAATTAACCTGTGCAAGTATAATAGAAACTCAATGAAAAGCATTTAAGGACATATAGGACTTGGATCCCAAATTATTGCATGCCACTCATACATCTGTCCCCATGCATTACAAAGCTAAATTCCATGCTAAAATCAGCCTACACATTACATGAGTACAGCCTCACTAAACAGAGTGTCACTTGGCAGCATGCTGCTACATTTTGACTCCACTAATTAAGTGTGTTTTTGGAGAACCATGCTAGCATTCTCTGTGGGAAGCATACTGGCATTTTAAGGATAAGAGGACAGAAAAGGTCTTAAGTGAATCAAAGAAGTTATGGAAAATGTGGCTTTCACCAGAAATATGCAATGAAACATAGAGTTATTTAAAGAAGGTTTCAGATGTAAGTATTACTGTCCTGCTACAAAAAGACTTTTTTTTTTTTTTGCTACCATGCTGTGTGGCATGAGCCAATAAGTTCAGTTCCCTGTGGGTTCGAGCAGACATCTAGGCCTAGAGCATGCCTGCAGCAAGTTGATGTACTAACAAAGAGAAAACCTATTTAGGCTGATTCTTTAAATGTCAGCCTGCTGCAAATAGTCTTCAATAAATTTTAACATCACCCTAGTAAATATAGTTCATTAGTATAGTGTATTTGATTCAAGAGTTTCAATCAATATATGTATAAGATCAGGGAATAAGTAAGATTTTTGATTGCTTATATTTTGTTATAAATACAAAGTAAGCCCTACTTTTGAGAAATGTGAATATTAAGTTGAAATTCCCAAAGAGCTGAAATATGTTATTCTTTATTCTGTGTTTCTTGTTACTTATTCAATAATTTATTTCAATATTTTATTTAATGTTACTATTAAATTTTATACTTAATTATTTAAAAATTGAAACAGTAGAAAGAAAAAATTAATTATATTGCCAACTTGTAAGTAGAGATTTTCTTCATCAGTTAAAATATTCTATGATCAGTTGCACAAAATTTGACTTATACATGAGTGGTACAACCATTGAATGGCATAGTCTTTACTAATACATTTATACGATATTATAAATTATACAAAGGTCGAAATCTGTGGAAAGACAGCTAGATGTGATATGATTTATATTTAAACTATACCATACCATGGTTTTCTTTCTTAGCCTATATTATAACAAATAACAAATTAAGCTGTGAATGCAATAGTAGGCAAAATCAAATGGTGTTGAAATATAGCCATGTACACCTAAGATCTGCAAAGCCATGGATTTTGTGTGTGTGTGTGTGTTTTCTTTCTTTTTCTTTTTATCATTTAAAGCCATGGATTTTTATTAAATGATTATCTCACTAAAATTTGTGATTCATTAGCAATTTGGCTAGGAGGATTCGCAGGTGATACTTATTAAACTACATTTTTTTCATGGCTTTTAATCAACATGAAAAAGAGTGAAAGTCTTTTGAAAAAGCAGAGAAACCTCTGGTAGTTAAGAGAGTGGTGTCATTAAAATGGAGAGCTAGAAATAAAGTGGGTCACAAGAAAATGAATCAACTAGCAGATATATACTAGTCATTTGAGAAATCTAGCTTAAAAAAGGAGAAAATAAGACAATAATTAATTGGATAAGAAAAAGAAAGAAAAAAAGTTTATCATGATGAAGGGTCTTACAATGCTTGAGGATAAAAGCCAAAAGCCAATAAAAGAAGATTTGGAACATCATGGAGAAGGAGGAGATAAAAGTAATAACAAAAATATATTGTGAATTAATAAAATTTCAGTTCAGTAATTGCTTCCTTAGCTTTTCTCCAGTAAAGAGTTAAGGCCCCTAAGCTGGTAGAAATAGGCTCTTAGAAAAAGGAAAGAAAATAGTCATAGAAGCATGGGGATCTTCAATTATCTTGTATTCCTTTCTCCCTTCTCCCATCAGACCCCAATCATAGAACAGGAAGATAAAAAACAAGAAAGTACTGGGTGCTGACTTGCTGTACTTGACTCACTTATCTTGCTCAGGGGGCAAAAGGAGGGAAATAATATTGGCATCACGTAATTTAATTTCAATGTGAAGGCTATCCATAGAGAAGCTTTCATTTTGAGGTGGCTTACTTGAAGGTTTTAGCCATTCCACTGAGAATAATCATGAAGCGATACAGTAATATGAGGAGCATAGCCTACCTGATAGGTGGAGCTCTAATCCTCACCATCATGCCATCTGCCCTCTGTATATTCTTTTTGTCCCTGCCTGGACAGGCATTCTTCCTTCTCTTATGTACACTTTCCTCCCCTTAGGCTTCAACCTCAGCACACTTGTAGATAATACTATCTGTACCATCATATTAAGTGAATTCTCAAACTTTATTTTCCACACTAATCACATGCAGAGCTTGTAAGTCCCACATCCAAAGATTCTGATTCAATAAATCTGGTATAGAGCCCAGAACTGTTCTTTTTAACAAGCACACTAGGTGATTCTGATGTGGGTGATTTAAAAGCCACACTTTGAGAAATAGTCTTAAATGATATTGTGCAGGGATGAATTTACTATATGTGTGTATATTTCTTCTAATACTGATAGCTTTGATTTTGTATTTTATGTGTATGATAACCCAATCAACATTTTTATAGTAGTCTTGACCTAGCAGCATGTATTAGTCCATTCTCACACTGCTATAAAGAAATACCCAAGACTGAGTAATTTATAAAGGAAGAGGTTTGATTGACTCACAGCTCTGCATGGCTGGGGAGGCCTCAGGAAACTTACAATCATGGCAGAAGGGAAGAGGCACATCTTACATAATGGCGGGCAAGAGAGAGGAGCATTCGTGTAGGAGGAACTGTCAAACACTTATAAAACCACCAGATCTCATTAGAACTTACTCACTATGACAAGAACAGCATGAGGGAAACCACCCCCATGATCCAATCACTTCCCACCCGGTCCCTCCTTCGACAAGTGGAGATTATGGGGATTACAATTCGAGATGAGATTTGGGTGAGGACACAGCCAAACCATATCACAGTAGGATGGTTCAAGAGTTAAAATTAGTGCTTCCTCATTAGTGAGAATGTACCCACTATATCTTAGAACCACAATGAGTCTTTACATGCTGGATCCAAGACCACAGCTGGAGTCAATGACATTGGAAAAAAAGGAAGCATACCTGGTTCCTTCATTACTGAAGAAAGAATAAGGAGCACAGTGTGGATTTAAGTGTTCCGTGGTGCTGCAGATAAAGGAGGTAGATCTTTCCAGATGTTCTTCATTTTCTCAGTGAAGTGGAACAATAAGGCCAACTGCTGAAGGTGAGATTAGTACAGGAAGGGGGAGAGTAGATTTGGAAATCAGAAGGCAAAGGAGAAACACCGTGTGGAACTCAATGAGGATTTAATGAGGTTATTTCATACTACTATAAAGTAACTTCTCTCAGTGTGAAGAATTTTTTAAATCAAGAATTCCTGAATTTTCCATGATTTTAAAAATTCTATTATTATATTTATTGTTTTTATCAATTAAGACAAAAATATTGAAAATATGAGTATTGGCATGTTACAGTTACCAAATAAGAGCTATTATTGTGTCTTGTAGTGCTAGGTGAGGAAACATGACAAAATAAGGAATTCTATTTCCATTACACTTATCTTTCCAATACACTCCTAATGGGATGAAAGAGATAACACCCACTCTGCTCCTCTTATTTGAAGACACTTTATTTAGATTGGTTTCAAAACTATTGACCTATTTTTGGCAATTTTTAGATTTATACTAAGGTTTTGATCATTAAAATAAAACTTTGATAAAAAGCTGGTTACAATGCTCAATAAAAGAAGATAAAGGTAAAAAAAAGAATTATTTAACACTAGCATTATTTTCTAATAAAGATAAAGTCACCTAATCAAATAATTGTGCTTCTCTTTGTGTGAGTTAAAATAATGTTTTGTTTTAAATTAAAACCTGGAAATTCCATGTCTGCAAATTAAGCGGTAACATCAGTCTTTTTCTACACAATGATGTAGCATGTGTGTTTTATTTCATTCTGTATAGGGTAATGGAGTTTCTTCTGCTGTGGGGCTTGCAGAACCAGCCCACTACTTTATAGTTACATACATTATACTCTCATGGCTCCCAGGTAAATGCCTTACTGCAGAGTTCTGGTTCTGATCCTGCAGAATGATATAAGGAAATTGTATCAAATTATATGTTTTAAAACAATTTGGCCAACATTTGAAAAGTTATTCCAGATAATATTACTATATTTGAAATTGCTCTTATTTCCTTTGGTTAGTAGGTTAAAATCCCTGAGGGCTTTTATTTATTTTTTAAGCAACAAATCTTTCTTTCCATAAATTGAACTAAAATGTTCTGCCATTATAAACTCTTGGACACAAGCTTTTTCTCATAGACGCTATTAAAATCTTCAATAACCAATTTACTACCAACAAAATTGGTTAGATTGGCTACACAGATGCAGAAGAGCTGACACCCATTTGGCTCTTAAAGGAGTCTCTAATCTGCCTGAGGCAGGATTGCTACCTCCCAAGTCAACTCGGAACTACTGGACTGAAGAAGATGCTGCCTCTCTGTTGGAGGCAGTATTAGTCACAGCATAGTGACTAATGACACCCTGAAACCTGACCACTCCGTGAAACTGACATGCAAGCTGCTGCTAACACAGCTTACTTTTTTGAGAATTTCTCTGGATCTTGCCACCCACTCTATTTCTTCAACTTTCTCAGTGTCTTCATTGCCCTCCACCTGTTTAGATGGACAGGGCCTTCATCCATCCCCATCCATGCATGCACCGGCCCCCTCTAGCTTTCCCTCTACTGCCAAGACTGAGTTCCCTTCCTGTCTGACATTATGAAGACATGCATTATATGACAGTTTCTACTAACTCTGGAAAATGAGACAGGATATTGTTGCTGAGCACTCAAATTCCATGTACTACTTTCCACTTTGTATGGAAGATGTTTATGTACCTGTCATCTTTGTGGCTATTGAGTAGGGATACCTGCCTCCTTTGATGTAGTGTGAGCTGTTCATAGGCAGGGAACATATTTACTCTTCTTTGCATGTCTAAATCCCTGATATGCCTTCCATTATGTTTACTGAAATAATGAGCACCAAGGAAATACTATTCTCTCAATTCTCATTTCTATTCTGACAGTGACTTCCTTTTTTTTTTTTTTTTTACCTTTTTAGATCATGTAATCGCTCTCTCTTTTTATTTTGCTATAAAATGGAAAAACGTTACTCTTCCTTACAAAACACATATTTCTGTGTGTTTTATCAAAATCTTTTATAAGCACAACCAATAATTTCTGAGAATTAATGGATTAATGGTTAAAAATAAGAACCCCAGCCCAAGAAGTAGAGCTTGCAGTGAGCCGAGATTGCGCCACCACACCCCAGCCTGGGCGACAGAGCAAGATTCCTTCTCAAAAAAATAAAAAATAAAAAAAAAGAACCCCAAATTACACACCTAATTCTAGTTCTAGTTCATTAATAGTGGCTGATACTTAATTCTTATAATCAGCTTCTCTAGTTAATTCTCTAATTAATTATAATAGCTTTGTTATTATATTATAAAGAAATGTTTCCAAAGTATATTGTTAACCATAATAAACTTTTTCTATTATTTTATTAATTTTGTTCTTTTACAAAATTTTATTTATAGGTAAGGGAAAAGTAGGCTTAAGCCTACCTTATCTAAACTTTCTGCAAATGCTGAACTGCCTAAGTCTGCAACAACTAGATCCTTCTAGATTGTTTATGTTACTATTACCAAAGTGAAGTTATATTGTCTTATAAGTTTATACAAATCAAAATTATTTTAAAACAATTTGACTAATATTTGACAAGTTATAACAGATAATATTACTATATTTCAAATGATTCTGATTTCCTTTGACTACTAGGTTAAAATCCATGAGGACTTTTACTCATTTTTTTAGGCCATACATTTTTCTTCTTATAAAGTGAACCAAATTTTTGGTCATTATAAACCATTGGACACTTGGACACAAGCATTTTCTCACTGATGCTATATAAAATCTTCAATAACCAATTTCTACCCACAATAAAGCAGGTAATATTGTCACCAAAACATTTATTCTTCTGTACTGGATACATCTACATAATTTTCATTTAGAATTCTGAAACCGTCCCTCAAATTTGACAGCATAACTCATGGGAACTTTATAATACGGCAGGGGAACACGAACTGACTTATTTTAACAGAAATGTCCAAATATATCTGCAGTATGTGTGTGAGGCATTTTAGAAGGCACCCTGTTGTGCTGTATAATATTGGTGGCACAGTGCCATGCTGTCATAGACTTAAAAGGCTTGAGCAATGCGGTTTCTATACCACATTATAAGACTCTCCAAAATTGCTTCAGAGGCTCTCAAACAATTTCAGAATTCCCTCTTTAACTTTTATTAAACTTAAAATAGTACAAACATCTCACTGACTCAAAATATGGTGAAAAATTGTGCATTTCTTAGAAAGCTACAGTCTCCTAAAAAAGTAGAATCTGAACTGCTTCTCCATTTTAGTGTTTATATGGTTTCAGAAATTGTCTCTTTTCACCTATTATTAACCAAAAGGTTTTGACCTTTCTTTACTTTTGTAACTTTTTCATAATCAACTGCCCTAAATCCTCAAGAACTTTGCTCTTACCTTCCATGACTTAGGGAAAGCTCTAACAACAAACAAACATATTAGCCTGTATAGAAATGGCTCCTTATTTATTTAAAAGCCCTACAAATTTGAATTTTCTTTCAGTCTTCTTTAAGCATTTGGTTTGCTCCATGGCAAAATTCAGATTATTAGCACTCCTCTATATATCTTAATGGCTTCTCTTTCACCCTTGTTTCTCTCTGATATGTTTCATCACTGAAAAAGTCACATAAGTCAACATTCAAACACCTGAACCGAAGATAACGTACAGAGTGGGTTCTTCAAAAAAAAAAAATTCTTAAATCTTTAAAAAATTATTTTCACTTTTGTTTCTACATCTAATATCCTCAACGCTTTTTCTTAAATGTTTAGTTTTGATATTTGATGACAAAATTAAGACACAAGCGCTGTTCTTTGTGTCACCTTGTGGGCAGAAGGGGCCAGTTCAGCCTGTGGATGATTGGCACTCCTTCACAGCAGGACTGTGGGCCTGGAGTCCAATGCCCAGCTTTCTTACTGATCCACCTCCCAGAATTGGCAGGGGAGAAAATCAGGATAGTGTGGAGCGTTTTCTGGGAAGCTGGTTTTTTTCATTTGAAAAAGAGTTTTTTATTCTAAAATTATGTCTTTCCTACTTTTCTAGAATTCAAGTGTTTCCTTCATAAATTATGCAGATTTAGATGGTGGTTATAGGTTTTGTACATTTTCTTGTCATCCTGACTTGTTAAAATAAAGACTTGGCAAGTCCAAATGGGTGCCTCCATTTTCGTTGTTGCTGTTGATCCAAAGACCGTGGAGCACTTGAGTCCAAAGTCACACTGAGATCTCACTCCAGTTCGGATATGCAGTCTTCCGATTTAAACAGGTTGTCTTATTCTCCCCATAAGAAGCTAGAGATATCATAAGAGAGATTCTTACTTCTGTGCTGTGAATGTCACAGCTAATAGGAACACAAACAACTGTCTTTCTCTCATTGAATTAATATTTACTGAGTACCTACTATGTACTAAGCATTGGGGGGTATAAGTGGGGTGTTTTTTAATTTTTTAAATTTACTTTTTCACATCAAGTCCCAGGGAAGAGCTCATTGAGAAGTTACCATTTGAGTGCAACATGAAAGGGGTGAGGGGAACACCTGGTTTTCTGGGGAAAAGCATTCACGATAGAGGAAAGAGCATGTGCAATGCCCTAAGGAGAGAATATACCTTCTCTGACTGATGAATGGCAATGAAACCAGTTTGACCAGAATAGAGTGAGCAAGGGGCCAAGGACAGGCGAAGGGTGTCCAAGAAGTAGAGAAAGAATGACATTGTAAGGACTCTTTCCTTTGCCCTGAGGGACATGGAAAGCTATTGGAGGATTTTGAGTAGAGGTGTACCAGGATATGACTTTAAATTAAACACGATTAGTGTGACTGCTATGATAAGGACAGGCTGAGAGGGATCTCGGGCCAAAACAAGAAGAGACCTTAAGAAACTACTGCAGTAACTGAGGTAAGAGATGATGGGACTTGTACTAGGACAACAGCAGCGAAGCTATTGAGAAGTTTCCATGTATATGTTGAAGGTAGAACCAAAGGGGTTTACTGACAAGATTAAATGGTACTTTCCTGGCACACGTTGATACTGAACCACTTTTCACATTGCTCAACCACCTAATACTTTGACTGTCAATTTGTTTAAGTAGATCACGAAATAATCATATCATAAGTCTCAGCCCACACACTCTTAATCTTTTTAAAAGGTGTGGCCGCCACTGATTTTAAAGGAGAAATGAAAGAGTGAAAGCAATACGATACAATAAAGACATCTCTTTCCCTGAAACACACAGGAAAGTGGAGTTTCAGGTCTGCTGAGGCTGAGATCAACCAATTGGTGAAGGACTCAAGAATTCTTACTGCATATCTGTTCCTGGAAGAATATGATGCTAAGAGAAAAAGAACCACAATTTTGAATGACCTGTAAGTGCCCTGTTAAAGGATTCATTTTAATAGAAACTCAGAAACTTATTTTGCTCTTTTTTTCCTTTTCTCTATTCTGCAAATGGCTCAAATCCTCTTGAAGACTGTTGACTTCCTCTAACTTTTCTCTGTCCAGAATTCCCCAAGGACAAGGACAATGTCCTCAGAGCCATGAAAGCAGTTTTGTTTTGGGGTTTTTTCATTTGTTTGTTTTTAAGATCCTCACTCTTCCAAGCGCTCTGCCTTGGGCAAACCACTCTGGCTCATCCTTTGTGTTCACATCAGGAGTTTGATTAAATTGTCACTATGATTCCTCCCAGCTGAAAAATGCTTTGATTCAACATGGATTAGAATTGACAGTGGAATTTGCTTGCCTAATAGGGTCACTTGATCTTCAAATCTACACTTTATGTTGTTTTATAAAGGATACTACTGGGTTTATTTAACAGTTTTAAATTGGTTTGAAACATATAATATGCAATAAATAATAACATTCAATATATAACTTATTAGAGCCTATCTTTGAATACTCTTATATACCTAAAAATTAATTTGGCTCTTCAGGAATAAAATCCAATTGATACATTCTGTCAAACCAACTGTATCACCTGTTTCAGTCTTCCAAAACCAGGAAAGCCTTGATTGCTCTCCACGGGAATCAGTGCAATTCCAATAATCTTGGATTCAACATCTCACAAACACTGGAGATCTAGAATCCTTTGCTCTCAAACACTTGATTCCAGTTCCTGGCCCTCAGTTCTAGCTACCTCAGAGAATTTCTAGTAGTTTCATAGGTTTCTGAAATAAAATGGAAGTGCTGGGACGATCGTATGTGACTCCTCAGAAGCATAGATATTGACCTTTGGCCAGATAAGGATGAGAAAAATGATACAAGAGATTCAAGAACTGCCTGGATACTGAAGACCTCTTGATGGATAACATCTCTGGACTTTATGTGACCTCCTCCATTGGTCGCTTTTTTTCTGTCAATGCTTTTTGCCAGCTCTCAGTTACAAAAAGAAGAGGAATTTGAAGATTATGAACTGCTTGATGGCAGTGTCTTATTTATCTCTGTTTTCTAAGACATAGCCTGGTAACTGGCTCCTGCATCTTGGGTTACCTACATAGTCCTGGTTTGTACCTGATATCCTAGTGTAATCTTAACAGTGCCCAATGCCCCGTTTCACTCTTGAAATTGTCTTGGTAGCTATGATAAATTGTACAGTCACCCTACTTATAATAAGCAATCAAAGTTAAACATTGTTGAGCTAAAAATTTAATGAAATGGATATAACCTCCCCTTCCAATTTCTATAAAGTAACCAACCCAATATGAGTGAGTTTGTGATACAAGTCACCTTCAGACATACTTGAAAAGATTTCAGATTATTCTGTGGACAAATAGTCCATTATTAAATATGCCAAATGGTTTTCTTTTCTACTCCACTCGGACCTCATCATGTTTCAAGAACCTCTTCAAATGGAATATTGAGACATAGTAAATTATGAATTCTAGTGAGAGCTATATTTTACAGCTGTATATTCCAGACCCTAAATGCCCTTGCAGGGAATAAAATGAAAATTAATGAACTGAAGAGCAATTGTAAAACAGGACCTTTGCATTAAGAACAAACTATTCAGTAACAGCTTTTAATAAGGTAAATATCCATCCACAGCATAATTTAGTCTTTGTACATTTTTAGGACTTATGTCACTGGGAAAATGTTAAGAATTATTTCTCCGAAGATCCTAAAAGTTTCAGGTAATGGTTCCTTTATCTAGAATTTTTTATTACCATCATTAGTGCTATCCAGACTTTATTACTGCTGCTGCTGCTACCATTACTGCTACTATTACTATTAGTACTACTACCACTACTGCTACTACTATTGCACACACACAAACACACTTATTATTCTGTGCATCTATACATAGAAACCTGTGTTTCTCTATGCAGGCTTCTGCAGTTTATAGAAGACAGTAAACAGGAGCAGTATGGCACAGCGGGAATGTAGGTGATTAAGTAAGACTGCCTAGGCATGTGTTCAGGCTCTGCTTAGTAGTTGTGTGACCTTGGTCAATGTTCTGGTAATCTATTGCTGTATAACAATTTACTTCCACATTTAGTGACTTTAAACAACGACCATCATTTTATTATTACCTCACATGGTTTTGCAGGTGAGTGGGCTTAGCTACTTGATTCTCACTCAGGTGTGTCTCATGAAATTTCAGCCAGATGGTCACTGGGGTTGACAGATGTCAAAGACTCTCTCATTCATGTGTCTGGTGGTTGGTCATGGCTGTCAGCTGGAACTTCATCTGGGGTTATCAGTTGTTAACACTTACATGTATTCTTTGCTGTGGCTGCTTGGGCTTCCTTACATCATGGTATTTGGTTCCAAAAGCAACCACCCCTAGGGGACCAGGAAGAATCTATTGGCCGTTATGATCTAGCCTTGGAAGTCACATAGCATCACTTCCTTAGCAGTCACTAGCCTGCCTGGAGACAAGGAGAGGGAACCTTGACCCCTGCAGTTCAGTGGGAGGAGGATCAATGTTACATGGTAAGAAGAGCATGTAGGAAGATAGATTTTGTTGTAACCATCTTGGAAAACACAATCTGCCCCTAGATTTGCTAATCCTGTTTCTTCATCTGAAAAAAGTATGGATAAAAATACCTATCCCAGGCCGGGCACGGTGGCTCACGCCTGTAAGTCCCAGCACTTTGGGAGACCGAGGCGGGCAGATCACGAGGTCAGGAGATCGAGACCATCCTGGCTAATACGGTGAAATGCTGTCTCTACTAAAAATACAAAAAATTAGACAGGCGTGGTGGTGGGTGCCTGTAGTCCCAGCTAGTTGGGAGGCTGAGGCAGGAGAATGACGTGAACCCGGGAGTCGGAGCTTGCAGTGAGCCTAGATCACGCCACTGCACTCCAGCCTGGGCGACAGAGAGAGACTCCATCTCAAAACAAACAAACAAACAAACAAAAACAAACAAAACTATCCCATAGAGTTGTTTTGAGGAAATAAGAAGTGTGAAGCCCTTAACAGAGTACAGAGTAAACACTCGGTAAATGTTTACTATGGTTCATGTAGTTCCTTCTTAGAGAAACAAAGTGTTTTTATTTGTCAAAGCAAAGAAGAAAAATAACTGATCAATAAATATTTATGGTGTGTTTATCTATACAATTAATAATAAGAAAAATTTCCTGACCTAACAATATTTAAGTATTTTGGAAATCTGCATATACCATTTCTTGTGGTATATATAGTATTTCTGTGTCAATAATTCTAAAAATTAGAAAACTAGTATTTGGAATTTGGAAAGCAAATTCATTTTCGAATTGCTGATTATTTAAAATTTTATTGCATATAAATTGTTTTGACAATCCCTGTAGTTAATTTGGAAGAAGTGAGGAGGAAGAGGTATTGATTGAAATGACTTCAGAAAATATGTACATACATATTCATTTCTTAACTCCTTGCAAAATGGATCTGAGACGGCTTAATATACAATGAATGCATGTATACATAATATATTTTGTAATGAACATATATGTAATTACATATATGTAATTCACACACATATGACTATTACACACATAAATATGTACAAATTATTTTAAAAGAAATAGAAGCCAAAGCCATGAAAAACAAGGAAAAAACAACTTGCAAAAACAAGGGCTAATACAACAATGATAACTGAATATAATATTTGCTCTGAACTTCTTGGTAATCAGTGAGGAAAACAAAATTATTGATGTGTAATTCCTATTACCACAAAAAATATTTAGTATACCAACTCTCCAAGAAGGATCATCCTAATGATGAAATCATAAAGAAAAGTTAAATGTGAGACCTTTTTTGGAGAACATTGGTAAAAAATATTTTCTTTAAAGAGCTTTACAACCAACACAGAGACTGTCTAAATACTGTATCTTATTGCAAAGAGCCTCAATAAAAGTTGAAAGAGTAACATTACAGTATACCTTGTAACCCAATTCTGCAGGTGAGGATGAGCTGGTGCCATCCAATAACCCATTAGGGCAATGGTCCCCAATCTTTTTGGCACCAGGGACCGGTTTCCTGGAAGACAATTTTTCCACGGGGATGCGGGGGGGATGAAACTGTTCCACCTCAGATCATCAGGATCTTAGATTCTCATGAAGAGCACACAACCTAGATCCCTTGTATGTGCAGTTCACAATAGGGTTCATGCTCCTATGAGCATCTAATGCCACTGCTGTCCTGACAGGAGGTGGAGCTCAGGCAGTAATGCTCCCTTGCCCACTGCTCACATCTTGCTGTGTAGCCAAGTTGCTAACAGGCCAGGGACTGGTAGGGGTCTGCAGATCACGGGTTGGGGACCTCTGCATTAGGGCACAAGCTATAGTGTAAAATATATCAGCAACTTAAGGGGAAACATATTCCATAAAAAACCTCTTTATCTCTAGCATTTGATACAAAGATAGCAGGTAATTCAAGAATACATTTAATGAGAATCTAAAATACTGCATTTTTTTTGTTACTCACTGAATCAACATCCATATGTTTTAAGAGCCAGATGGTGAAGTGGCAGGATAAGACATTTTATTTTGAATGCTGAAAAATTTACAGAAAAGGTAATCCCACCTCCCTATGGAAAGTTATTTTTAGACAAAGCTAGAATTTCCCCAAAAAGCAACTTTGGATCTGTCAAGTAGAACATTTATATAATTGCTTGATTGTGACCTTAAAATTCCAAACCATAATGGAGAAATATTAGATTTGGAAAACTTTAATTACTGGTGTTGAAATTGACCCATTCAAACCACTGAAAATCCCTGTAGATGGTCCTATAGAATATTTGGTTCTGGACTTTGTAACTATCTGGTGAGCCTGCCAGAATAGGTGGCTGGAAAATATACTTCATGAAATTTAATTAGTAGACTTGCTGAGCAGAATTTTGTGGAATTAACCAATTTAATTTTGGATAATGTCTTCCAAAAATGATAATTTTGACATCTTTCATGTCAAGTAAGCCATTATTTGTGGCAGCAATTGGATGGCAAAAGCCTTTGCTTTTCAGGCCACGTCTAGTTGATTAAAATGGTTTCATTAGCATAATGGAGAACATTTGCTTATTACTTGTTAAAAAAATAGCCTTTGTCTAAATGTAAAAGAAGTCAAGATCACTAGGGTACAACTAAAATATGAGAAGGGACAGCAGGCAGCACTTTTTTGTACTCTTTGAAATTGTAAACTCTTGTGTTAGAGCTTTCTTAATATTAAAAAAATTAATTGAAAAAGATTGTAAATATTCAACATGTACAACGTGATGATTTAGAATAAATGTACCTTCCTAATTTTTGGCACAACATTAAAATATAGTTTATTTTAAAGTGGTCATTTTAGAAGATGTAAGCTTAGAACCTACACTTTTTCTGTCCCCAGAATGTAATGAAAGCATAGTGAAAGTTACAAACTGTCTCGTGCAATTACTGGAATTTACATTAAAGTGGGAAAATAACAGGATGGGTAGAAAATTAATACCTATGCATTTCTTCTACCAAACATATACTGCTTTGAGCTCAAAGCTACGTCAGTTAGTTGCTATCCTGGTGGGAAACTAATGGTGCACTCTAACTGGGTCATCAAAAAGTGCTTAATAATGCAACTGCTTTTAAAAAGGTGTGGGTAAGCTTTAGGGACACCAACAAGAAAAAAGATGGTGCCCCATCTCAGAGGTAGCAAGAGCAGGGAGTCTTTACCATAAGTCTGAATAGGCAAGGAAGGTGAAGATGTGGTTGTGTGGAGAGTGCAGCTGTATGGAGAATGCTGAATGGCAGAGACTAGGGCCTTTATTTAGGGATTCAGTCACCCCCACGTCGACCTGGCAGGAAAGGAATCATGTAAAGAATACCTGACTTCCTTGGGAGGCCAAGGCAGGTGGATCACCTGAGGTCAGGAGTTCGAGACCACCCTGGCCAACATGGCGACAACCCGTCTCTACTAAAAATCCAGAAATATTAGCTGGGCATTGTGGCAGGTGCCTGTAATCTCAGCAACTCAGAAGGCTGAGATAGGAAAATCACTTGAACCTGGGAGTCAGAGGTTGCAGTGAGCCCAGATTGTGCCACTGCATTCCAGCCTAGGAGACAGAGTGCTAGACTCCATCTCAAAAAAAAAAGAAAAAACAAAAGAATACCTGAATTCCCTCTTCTCCCTTTGATATGTTGCACGTGATTCCTTTTAATCAACTCAACTAGAAGCCAAAGCACACAGCTGCAGACCATACTGGTCAGCCTCTTCTAACACCAATACAGAGCAAGGTCAGGCAAAATAAAAAGTGGATGTGGATCTGGATGGACAGTATCCAGCTCAGTGCTGAAGGAGACACCTAGTGTAACCTCTGAGTGGCAATGACCAGCATAATAATAAATCTACAGATCTGGAATATATACAAGTTTGCCTTTTGTAAAATGAATAGCTAATTGAGGCATCCATTGGAGTGGTCAATTTGGCAATGATGCTGAACTACCTATTTAAACAGATTAGCAGCAGCAGCACAGCCAAAGTAGTTTTCACTGTCAGGTGATGGATCAAATGAGGCAGGACCAGTGCAGAAGCCTCAGATAAGGAGAGTGCTAAGCTCTATAAGCTTGGAAGCAGCTCTCCCAGGACTATTAAGCCAGTATAAATAGAATTTCATACAACAGTGGTTATCCTTTTCTTTCTGCAACCTTAACTACCAAACATATAACATAGGCATTAATATCTCAAACTTTACAGTCATAATTAGCTCTAAAAAACAACCCTAGGATTCTTTACTGGAATTTGTTGTTCTCGGGTTTTTTAAGCCAAATTTATTAAAAGGATTTGAACTAACAAATTACTTAATGTATTTTCTGCGTTCTGTCACACTGCAACTAAACTTGCCAGTTTTAGAGGTATGATACCAGTGTTTGCCCAAATATGTATAACAATTTAATTCACCAGCACAATTCATTTGATTGTGCCTATCAGTTTCATGAAAGTAAACTTTGAAAACCTTACTGAGTTTCTACCAAAATTTCGGTGGCACATGGTACCATTGTGAAAAAAAAAGCAAAGCAAAACTGACTAATTGCCACATTGTAAATATTTGATGAAAAATAAATAACTTGATCTGACTTCTCCTCTTGATAATACAAACTTGGTTCCAATTTGTTACAGTTATATAAGTTATTGTAGACTTTTTTTGCATTCATTATAATTCTCAGGCAAATTTATTCTAATTAAAATATAAGTACTTTTTGGCTTTACCATCTTAATACCTATTCAGAAAACTTGCCTACATTTATCCCAGCATCAGTAAAAGTTATTCTATACCATAATTCAAACTTAATTTGTGAAATAGTCCTATGGGGTTTTGTGACTGTTTCTAGAAGGGAAGAACTTGGGCAAGCATATAGATAGATCTAAGTAGTAACTCAAAAGCTTTTTGACTAAAGTCAACCTAATTCTACGGTTTAATGTTTGATGTCCTTACAGAGAGAAGGCAGTTGATAGTGTGTCCTGAGCAGTGCCGGGACAACATCATTAACCAAACTGGACCACAGGGCAGCACTCACAGGGTATTCTGAAGAAAGAAACTGTGTTCATTATTGTAATCTTTGCAATGGTTCTAATGTTTGGGCTAGAGCTACCAGAGACATTTGGGGAGGGGAGAATTTGGAGAAGGGGGCTTTACATCCCTGTGAACTTAGCAGCAGCAAGCATATGCTCAATGTAAAGAGCAGAAGCCACCACACTTCTTGGAAATATCATTGTATCCAGCAGTGCTTCGTGGTCAGGGATATGTTTGGGTCAAAAATGAATCCTTAATAGGGGAATAAAATTAACACAAACTGAATGGAATTAAGTTTTCATTGTATTATAGACCATATCATGAGGAGAATAAAAAGCAGACTGTAATATCAGACAGAATGAGGCTTTACCAATTAATAGCTACATGCTCTTGGCCAAGAACTTAACTTCTGTATCATCAGTTTCCTTTATATAAAATGAAGATAATAAAACTAACACCATGCCAATAAAGCACTTAATACAATATTAAAGGTCATGGATTTGTCAGGCCTTCAATAATTGTTATTACTATTACCTTTATTATTATTAGGCTTGATCAAATGGGAAGGGATATAGAAAAAGGGCAGAATTTTTACCCTTGTCATTTAATTCAACCTAATTCCCTCTTGTTGAGCTTATTCTTCCCTTTGTGTGAAAAAAATAGGGAAATCAAAATGAATAAAAACTAGTCTCATACTTAAAGGGAACTAGACAGGTAAACTAGCAATTACAGTTATAATTTCACATCCCTGAGGTTAGTGACAGGCACGCTGTATACTTAGTACTTTCCAAAGTAGCACATAGGACTTATTTAATAAATGATTTAATTAATTCAGAGTAGCATGAGCTGTAATTACTGTACAAACAGCTAGGGAAATGTAAAGAAAAAAGACAACAACCCCACATGGATGAGGCCAGAGAAGGCTTCTGAAATGGTCTGAAGCTGAAGCTGAGACTTAAAGAAAGATTAGAAGTTGCCAGTGAGTGTAGGGCATACAGACTCTCTTAGCGCAGGGAATAGCCATTGCATTCCGTTAAAGGCAAGAGAGAATCTGGTTTATTCAGAGAACCACCAATCTTCAGTATGAGTTGAGTGGCGTATACCTAAAAGACACAGTGAAAGATTGGTTTGGGAAGATAAACATCCATTCCTCCTGTCACCACTCCTGGTCATTTCTATTCCTCCTTTCCCTTATTTTCCTTCATAGTACTTACTACCTCTTGTCCTTCTATTATAAATGTATTTGTGTATTACTTCTTGTCTGCCTCAGCCACTGGAATATAAGTTTCATGAAGAAAGGCACATCCTACTGTTCCATTTCTATATCGGCAGCCTCTGGATCAGTGGCCTGAAATGTAGGAAATGCTCAACAAATATTCATTGAGTGAAAAGCGAAAGAAGAAATAAATGGAGAACTGCTCATGAAATGTCTTAAATGTAATATTTAGGAAGAAATGTCAGGATTGGTGTGGGATGAGGGTGAAGCTGAGTAATGAGTCTGAGAGAATCTCTTAGGTTTCTGACTAAAGTGATAAGTAAATGCCTAATGACCAAATACGGAATTCAAGAAAAAGAGCTAGGTTTTTGTTTTTCGTTTGGAGGGAGTGTGGGATGTTGAGTTATACATTATGACTCTCCCAGAGTTGTAGGGATGAATTTCTTTACCTATGAAGAATCCGCAATCTACTTCCCTCAAATGAACAGCAGCCTTATAAGTTACTCCACAGTGTGGAATGAAGCTGATTTTTATTTACAGCTATAGAAAAGATTATCATGACTAATAAAATCCTACATTAATCTTCTTCATTACATAGAAAGTCAAAGGTGGAAGATTAAGAAATTTAAATAACCTGCCTCAGAACCACAGAGTTGAAATGAGAAACAGAACGTTTGCCGCTAAAAGTAACAGAGGCTACCACTGACCCCATCATTTGTCACCTAGCATGCTGTTCAATAAATCACTCTGTATTTAGATAATCACCTCAGTGTCATTTCTCCACTAAAGAAATTTAATAGTGAGCAATCAAATGTATTCACTCTCAGTCCCTGACATGAGTTTACAATTACTTCCTAGAACTGAGCTAGTCTCAGTAGGATATAAAAATTAGGCTAATCATATGGTGAATACTTACTTCATCCTGTGTTTTTTCCTGCTAGGAACAGAAATTGTCTCCATAATTGTATGCAAATCCTTTCACCAGAATCATCACAAGAAAATTATGTACTGCTACTCCTGCTCTAAAGAAAAGACGGAAGTAACAGTTTAAAATATCACTTTCAAATCAACCAAAATGAATGGTTTTGGCTTTGTGTATAAAAGCCAGATCTAAATTAATATTATTTACAGCATACAGCTTGGCATGTGAATATAACAAGCTGATACTTAATATGTTGTGTAACACTTCTTTGAGTTTCATTGCTAGTGATTGCTTTTATGATTAATTAATGAGATCTGTTGGACTCAAACTTCAACATAGGGTAGAATAAATTAATTGCTCTTTTAAGAACCAGAATTCTTTGGACAGCATTGGCTATCTTGCACCCTCAATTAATGAGTCAGTTTTGCAGGTTAGCTCAGGATTTGTTTTTATGAACCAAAAATATTTGTTTTTATCATTTAGAATGGAGTCCTTTCTGAAATGAATTTCACACTTACTTCAATTCTGAGTTTTCTGAAGCTTATTTTAGCTCTTATTAATGACTCAGGATGGTTGCTATAAATAAAGATTATGAAAATTGGAGATTACTATTAAAGGCTACCTTAGGATATCTCTAAAGGTATTCCTGCTGAGATATGTGGGACTCTGGGCTTCTACAACTCATGACCTCTCTCTGCCATTTGTAGAGTTGTAGAGTTTTTGCATTTACTTGCCACATTCTTTCAGGACCTAAATGTACAAAGTATAAATTAAGTAGTTTTCAGGTCATTCCGATGTCAGTAATATTACTTATTATTCATTCAGAAGCTATCTCTGGGATGAACAATAAGACATTGCTGATATTTGACTATTTTTGATCAGCAGAAATGAAAATGTCATATGGCTCCACCTGATACAATGAAATATCTCCTGGCTCTTATACAGATAAGTACAGGATTGGTGGGGGAGGGGGGGAGTGTAGAATTTAGACAAAAGCAAACAACCAACACTCTCCTTTCTTTCCACTTTTTCTGGAGTTGGTCTAAGTGAGAGGAGATTTGGCATTATGCCTGTATTAATTTCAGTAGTCTCCAATTTGTATTCCCTGTCCTCCTTCTCTTTCCACTCTTCGGATGCATCATTTCCACTATATCAAGCTAGCATTATAAAAGCAGTTTTATAAATCTGTCTCTTCTCTGCTCCAAAGCTTCGAAGGTTTCTAGTGTTTCAGTATTGTTTCATGATGATCAGTGGAGTAATTTCTAAACTTTCAGTATTTAATTATCCAAAACTATTTATCGAGTCCCTTTTAGATGCCAAGTCTTCTTCTAGGCACAGTGAACAAAACAAGCCTCCTGACTTCATGAGCTTAGCTTTTAGTATGGGAAAGAGACAATAAACAAGGTGAGTGAGTAAAATCTAGAGTATATTAGGTGGTGGTGAAGTGTTGGGGAGAAAGTAAAGCAGAGAAGAGGAATAGAAAAGCACAGGATGAAGGAGCTGAAATTTTAGATAAAGTAACCCAGAATGGCCTCACTGAAGAGAGGGCATTTGGGTAGAAACCTAAGAACATAAAGGCAAAACCCTGAAGACCCATCTTGGGGAAAGCACAGCAGGGTGAAGCCTGAGCCAGAGCACCCCTGGCAAAGCAGCCAGATGTCTGGTGATGTTTGAGAACAAGAGAGCAGTGGATGACGTCAGTATAAAGGAGCAATTGGAGAGTTTGGACCTGTAAGTGGTATGATCTGACTTGCCTGAAAAGTTCCATTCCTGAAGCTATGCTATGAGTAGTGCAAAGGGGGCAAAGGTGGAGGAAAGAAAAAACATGTAAAGAGGCACTTGCAAACAAGAGGCTTGGGCCTGGGTGGAGGCAGTGTCGGTAGGAAGAAATGGCCAGGTTTTTGATATATTTTGAAGGTAGCCTTGACAGAATATGCTAAAATATGAGATGTGATTGTGAGAGAAAGAATGGAATTAATGGTGACTGTGATTGAAAGGCCTTCACATCACAGCCTCATCCTTCCTTGCTAATTTCATCGCTCTCTCCGCATGCTGAAGTGTGGTGAAAAGTCCCTAAGCTGGAGAATGGAAGACTTGAGTTCATTCACAGTTCTGCCACTTAGTGGGGTTATGCTTTGATATAAGTCACATAAATTGTTTTTATTTCTTCACCTTTATGGTGGGGATAATATCTACTTCACAGGGCTGTTATGAGGTTCAACTGTATTGTGAAATACTAATAAAGCATAATGTAGTTTATGAATACATTACTCCAGCAGCCTGCTCTATTAACTATCAATGATTAATAATTTATTAAGCATTCTCCAAGCTCCTGCCTCTGTGCCTTTGCTTTGTGATGCAGCAGCTCCTTCCTCCTCACCATCTTTATTCATCAACCCTTTCCATCCTTTAGGGACCATACTACAGTCCAAGTCATTCTCTCCATGGTGAAACCCCCTTTGAAAGGATCTATTCTTTTGCTTAACACTGCTTTCCCAAGGTATCGCAATATTGAATAGGTTTGACACTCAAAATTATGTCTTACATACCTTACATGCTTAATATTAGACAAAGACCTTGTTTGAGTGCCTGTTAACTCACAAACATATATTTTAATTCCCTTATAAAAATACAATGGTTGTTTTTACGCACATTGGAACTGTGAACTTTATATAACGTGATATAAAAAAGTATCAAATCAGAATTGTAAATTTTATATAGTGTGATATATAAAATATATAGTAAAACAGATAAAAGAAAAAGTTGTACTTTATGAGCAAAATAATAGCTATATAGTAATTATGCTAGATATTTATTCTGATTGGAAATTAGTCTTTTGCTATTTGAGTTTAAAATTATTCAAATTTTTCAAAAATGCTTTACTTAAAATAGAAACACATTGCCTTTTTTGTAAAAAGATGTTTGTGGAGGCCCACAGTGCTAAGAAGATAAAAAATGATGGAGGCAAACTTGAAAAGAGATCAGTGTATTCATAGGGAATATTCAAAATCTACAGATTGTTTCTAGAATCATTGATGTTTATAACCAGAGAGAAAAATGGGTTTCTCAGACCTCTGTCATAATTTATTATACTACTTTGGGTGATGAAGGAGGTGGCTGCAAGGATAGTTTTCATCAGAAGTCAACTGACACCTGAAATCCAAATGGAAAAATATGTGCTTCTGAAGGTCAAAAAAAAACCCTAAGAGTTCAATCTGAAAATAGAAGTAGAATGACCACCAGTAGAATAGATAGTAGTCTGACTCAAATCATCTCTCTATGATTTATGTGTCATTAATCACCAAGCTGATTTATTCTGTATCCTTAATCTAGAAACTATTCTCCTTCCTCTGCATGGTCCTAAACCTGGCCCCCATTACTTCTCACCTGGATTACTATCATGTGGGTTCCTAAGTGATTTTCCCGTTTCTGTGTTTCCCACATCCATTGTATTTTCCACACTTCAGCTGTAATCATCCCTCTAAGACACATTGTTTTGTCACTCTTTTCTGAGAGTCTATGAAGTAAAACCTAAATTTCTTTAAATGATAGAGAAAGCTCTTGTAATATATCCCTTGCCTGTTCATCTCTCCAGTCTTAGAAGCTCTTTCCACAGCCCATGCCAATTCTCCACATATCCCTTCTTGTCCTTCCAAACATACAAAATAAACTGAAGTTTTTGAAGCTTCTGAATGTGACCTGCTATGCAAGATAAAAAGTATATTCATACAGTCTTTTAAGGAGAGTTTCCTGAAGCCTCCACACAACCTTTCCACTTATAACCCATTGCCCACAACTTAGTCACAGAGCCATATATCTAGCTGAAAGAGAAGCAAGGAAATATATTTATTCTGACTGTCCATAGGTCCAAGTTAAAATCCCACTGCTTTGGATGAAGGGGTGAAGTAGTAGTAGAGAACCACCAACTTACAGACTCTACGACAGTGCTTTAACTTTACAGATTTAAAGTATCAAATTTTCTTATAAGATGTCATCTGAACTAAATATGAATACTAGGGAATCAGAAGACAGTAAATGTTAGTGTCAGAAAATGCCTTAGGAAAAATCTAGGACCCAGAATAACCACCTTTAACAATGATTATTATCAATCCATCTTTGAAGATGAATTCTCTACTTTTACTCTTGAGTGTTTGTAGAAAAGGGAAAACTCAAGACATTCCATCTTATCTTGGGTTTACGTGAATAGCTTCAGGCTGTAAAAGTAGGAAAATCTTTGCTTATTTTTAGTATGCCCTTTTTGAACTACGGCATAAATAAATACTATAGTTACAGCTGCAGGTAATTTTACCCAAGCTACAATGTTGGTTACTCCTCCATGTACTGAAACCTGGGAGTCCAGACTGTGGCCTTTGAACATGCTATTTCAGTACTAAGCTGCTTTGGAAAGAGTCCAACCTAAATGGTTATTAAATCTACTCTACAGTTCCAGCATGGTGGCATTAAATGCAGTGAGGATTACAGAATCTTATTCCTTTCTTGACTCAAATCAATAAGTGGCATTAGACACACACAGACACACACACCTTTCTCCTTGAATCCACTAGTTTTGGATACTGACAAATTGTGCCAGACCAGAGATATTGATGATGTAGCAGCAAGAACCTCCATAGCAATTTACAAGATTTATGAGGGAGGCTTTAATTTAACTAACTACAAGCTGCTGCTATGCCCCTTGCCATGTTCCCTTTTCAGGCTCAGCAACCCCCCATGGGACAGACCTAGTCTTCTCCTTCCCAAACCAGTTCCCATAATCTAGATGTTTCTCTATCCCATATTCATCAAACTGGCATACCCTTCATCTTATTACTTCATTATTCTGATGATATTCCCTGATTATTTCCACATTCTCACCTCTTCCCATTTTCTCCTCAATTTCTCAATCTGAAAAACGTCTTCTATATCCAGCATTCCATTAACCCTGCTCATGCTAAGTGCACCAATGACCTTCTCATTGAAAAGCACAACGGACACTTTCTAGTTCTCATCCAAGTAAAGCTTTTTCAGGGCATATGGATAACTCTTTCTTTTCTAAATACTTTCTTCCCTGGCACAAATGTATTCTGCTTCTCTTTCTGCTGCTCTGTGTGCTGACAGTTAAATAACTCTTGCAAACAAAAACATCAAATAAATAAGCCCAGCTATTGTTGTGAGTAGCAACATCTCTGAATTGGTACTCATGCAAAATAGGTCATTATCCATGGATGATATAATAAGTGTTGACATGTAAGGGTGCAGTAGCTCAGGACTGCTTACCTCATTTTGATTCTATTTAACATAATTGATAAAATCTTTATGTGATATCATAACACTTAAAAATATTTTATATGTAATTGACAGTGTTCTTTAGTAACTATGAAAAAGCCCTTAATTACTATTATAATCTAATAAAGTGATTATGTCGATGATATGCTCCGCTATTCTAAAAAATTATTTTCATTACTTTGAATTTATTTATATAATGCTGTGTATTTTGCATAATGGATAGTTTACCTATCGGTTTTCCTAGATAGTAAATTCTTTGTAAAGACAAGAATCACATCTTTATCTTTTGTTTCACCTTTGTATTTCACATTACCTATCTTTTTAAAAATGTTCTTATAGGTATATAGTAGCTGTGTATATTTATGGGGTGCATGAAATATTTTGATACAGGCATACAGTGCATAATGATCACATCAGAGTAACTTAGTATCCATCTCCTCAAGCATTTATTCTTTCTTTATGTTATAAACATTCTAGTTATACTCTTACAGTTATTTTAAAATGTACAATAAATTATTGTTGACTTTAGTCACCCTGTTGTGCTATCAAAGACTATATCTTATTTATCTTATCTAACTATATTTTTGTACCTATTAACCATCCCCATTTCCCTCCTCCCTCACTATCCTTCCCAGCCTCTGGTAACCATCATTCTACTATCTCCAATAAGTTCAGTTGTTTTAACTTTTAGCTCCTATAAATGAGTGAGAACATGGGAAACTTGTCTTTCTGTGCCTGGCTTATTTCAGTTAACAAAATGTCATCCAGTTCCCATATCTTTATCTTGATATACTTTATAGAATTCTGTATGTAGTAGGTTTTCAGTAAATTATATAGAATTAAAATGTTAGACAGCTTTTTAGAGTAGAAGCAAGATTTAAAATATCCTTTACAGTAGTGAATTTCCTGTTAACTACATGATATTCATCTAAAACTGCAGTATTCATTCTTTGGCCAACAATATTATACTACAAATTTTCTAATACCTAGGAGATGCAAATCATAGCCAGATGTGGAAATAGTATGACTTGACTTATGATTATCTAGTTTATATAACAACTAAGTTACATAATCATAGATTCAACAGCAGTATTTTATCCTAGTTACAATATATTTCCAGCTATGTTAGCAAATAAATAAGACACTCACATCTGAATATCAATGAATAATAAGAGAGCATATTAGAATCAAACGTAGCTTATAAAAGAATATGATTTTAGCCAAGCTCTGAAACTATTACTGCATATCCTTTGCACTGCAATGAAAGGATGCCATTTATTTCTGACTATGATTAATGGGGCTTTTTAAGTAACCAGCTTTCTTTGCCATTCAACAAAGATTGTGTCCTAGGGTTCTGTCTGATTCCAATTCTAGTGTCATTTGTAAATCTAAAAAATCAGATAATGGAAGGCTGGATTTGAATTATAATTTTGTTTTTAGAGTTAGTCCTTCAATTTGTAAGGTAAGTGGGCATATCTATAAATTTCATCAGAAGGTGTGTGGCTCCACATTCTGTAAAAGTCATGTCAGCAGGAGAATAACAACATGGATGCTTAGTCCTGACATGAAGCCTGACAGCCAGAAATGCAGCAATATTTAGAGTATCGTGCCAAGCTGTGAATTGAGCCCAGGGAGAAGACTATTGCTATGTGTGGGGGCCATTTTTATTATTTTTACAACACTCAAGCAAACAAAAAAAATCTTAGCATTATTCTGGTATGATGATAAATAAAAGGAGAAAAAAGAAAAGTAATACGTCAATTGGTATTTTTAAAAGCATTCATTTTAAGTCGAAGAACATGTTCATAGGTGTCAAAAAAAGATTTAAAAGAACATTGCCTCAGTTACCATCAGAGCATAAGCCCCTGCAACAGAATAAATGAGGCATGAACGTATATATTAAGGAAGGTTTCGTGTCATCACGTTACATATGCGTCGAATGGGAAACAAGAGAAAGAATGCTGGGGTTTTGGGGCGGAGGATCTAGGTAAGATTTGAAAAGATAATTACTGGCACGCATTACAAAAGGAAAGACTAAATGGAGCAATAGATATACCAGAATAATTATATAGTAATTAACATGCCCTCTTTCTTCCTCTTCGGGGATTTTTTTTCATTTAGATAAAAATGAATCCTGACTGCCACAGTATTTCATTTGGCAGGATATCAGGTAATTTATATTTCAAATATGATCTCATCATCAGTTCCATCTGTTGATCTTAACTGAGCATCAGTAATGTTTGGAACTCTGATATGTAGAAAACATACCTGAAAAAATTCAAAATCTCTGAATCTATGAGACTCACATACCAATTAGAAAACTCAACAAATATGCCCTAATCTTGCAAGTGTGGTATATTCGTTTTAAATCTTCACTTTTAATCCACCCAGCTCTCTACCCAATTCCAGTATCACAGGAAGAAGAAACTACAGACAGTTGCTATAGAATGAGCTCAAATAAGTGTTAGACTTTGTTAAAGAGGACTAGAATATTCTGTTTATGCTAAACCATAAAGTGAAAATATAACTGACTAACAGGCTCTGATCCTAACCAATCTTAGTGTATGGGATATTTATAAATTCAAAGAATCTTTTTTTTATTCTTCTCTCACATTACAATTCAAAAATGAGAGATGGGGCTGGGTGCTGTGTCTCACGCCTATAATCCCAGCACTTTGGGAGGCTGAGGCAGGTGGATCACAAGGTCAGGAGTTCGAGAGCAGCCTGGCCAATATGGTAAAACCCTGTCTCTACTAAAAATACAAAAATCAGCCAGGTATGGTGGCATGCGCCTGTAGTCCCAGCTACTTGGGAGACTGAGGCAGAAGAATTGCTTGAACCCAGGAGGTGGAGGTTACAGTGAGCCAAGATTGTGCCACTGCACTCCAGCCTGGGCAACAGAGCAAGACTGTCTGAAAAAAAAAAAAAAAGAGATGGAAAAAAGGCAGGACAATCAAGACAATATTGGCCTGAAGATATACTGCATTTCCTGAAGAAATGCAGGAATTATGAGTTCACAGCTTCTGCCTTAACCCAGGTGCTTGGACCAGATGCCTTCCCTTCCACATGCAGAGAGAACTAGATCAAGAACAGGGTGAAGACCATTCATTTTATTCTCTCATGGAAGGCTGTCTTCACATAATAAACACCCCCACCTGCAGCAGTCTTGCACGCTCCTTCTCAACCTTCAAGACCCAATTCAAGTTTTTCTTCTCTGTGGTATTTTTCCTTGTTCCATCCAGACAGCTCTAACCAAGCTTTCCCTTGGGCCAAGCCTTTACCTTGAGTCCAGCTACACATTTTTTAAAACTAAGTTTCTGTTGTTTATTTGGTCATCAGTCTCTTACTGATTAGGAGTACCAGTGCCTCACCTAGTGGTTATTCAACTCATCCCCAGTCTATATCATTCACCTGCTGAGAGAGGAAGAGTTAAATAATGCCTCTCTAATATGCACCTGTCCTCATCAACAAATAAAGCACCGAGAATAATGAGTCCTCAATAAATACTGTTGTACTGTTTCTTTTACATCTTCTCTTCCATAGTTGAACCAAAAATGTTGTACTACCTTGTTCAAGGGGAAAGTCAAACAGTTGTTCAAAATGAGTTCCATCTAGTGAGTAAAATAACAAAAAGGGTTTATGAAATTGCTATTGACTACAGATGGTGGTGGATTTGGTTTGGGGTTTGTCTCATCAAAAAAATGTCTACAGCAATGCAATGTTCTCCAGTAAAGAGATTTTGAGAGCACAAGGTATGGTGTTGCTACTTCATTCAATCAACATTTTAAGAGATTTTGTTGCCATGACTAAAGAAAGTAAGAATAAATTATTCAGAAATAACCACACAGACTTTAAGTTTCTAAGCATTCAGTATATTTTGGAACATAACAGTGTTGATATAGGCTCAGTGCCTGCATACATCATTAAAGGGGAGTAAAAGCATGTTTTTAGTAACTTTCTTTTTCCTCAATAGGATACTCGATACTCCAAGCTATTATGGAAAAAGCAGGACAAAATGGTTGGCATGTCAGCGCTATATGTGTGGAAAATTTTAATGATGTCAGCTATAGGCAACTTCTAGAAGAACTTGATAGAAGACAAGAGAAGAAGTTTGTAATAGACTGTGAGATAGAGAGACTTCAAAACATATTAGAACAGGTAAGTCCTAGATTTTATATTTTTAACCTAGACCCTATACAGAAAAATTTAACCTTTGATTGACTTGTCCCCATCAACATCTTCTCCCAGCTTTTAATTTGGAGTGTGAGGTTTGAGAGTTTTCATTCCATGACTATCTTCAGGACCAAATCACAATCTTTTATCACCAAGGACCTTTTTGGTTCTTAAGTCTCAATGTATTTAGAAAGCTATTTCTCACATATTCTTAAGACTTGAATGAGTGAAAGACTCTGTGTGAATCTTGAAGAGCTCTTGGCCTCCAGTTTTCGAAAATATTAATGTTGAAGATTAATCCCATCTAAAAATAGTACAAAAATTCTAAATTTGTGAGTGCACCATTTTTAGAGGCACACTTACTTTAGAGAAGTGCTACATGACAAACAGCAACATAAATTACTAAAGCAATAAAATAAAAGTAAAGTCAGTGGAATACTGTATATAATTTAGTGGAATACTGTATATAGCATGTTTTCTGCTAGGTATTATAAGTCAATACATTACTACCCCAGTGGAGATGGTTTTCAACTCTCCTCAAAATGGAAAAGTCCTTGAATAAATGTTTCAATAAATATTTGTTGATTTGATTTGAAGCAGCCAGGAAAAGATTAAACTGAGCTTTGCCGTTGTATTAAATGATAGGAAAATATCATCAAATAATGGATAACATCTGCCTTTCCCTACCCCTGCAGATCATGATAAAGCTTTAAAGGCTCTTTGGCCAAAATTGCAGTGAGTGAATGCCATCTAGTGGTTTTAGAAATGCTTGCTCATATTATCTACAATACGTTAGTTCAGCCAGACATGGGTAATATAATTTTTTGTTGGTTAGTTTGTTACATATAGCTTAACTGCATAATAATATGACTTGATTTCCATTAGTAAACTTGCCAATTTGGAGGTTTATTTATAGGAATAACTTTAGTATTCAATTGTAAGAATGAAAACCAAAATATATTTCAGGGATTCAGCTTTACTATTTGCAGGCAAGGGACTAGATGTCTTCAGTTTCCTTCCTCAACTATATTAGCATTTGTAAAAGTGAAAAGTAAAAGAAAACAAACAAACAAAAATGTTGTATTGCCAAAGTCTAAAGAAGCCAGACCATAAGAGGAAATAACAGAGTATTTACTTCCTGTCATCCCTTTGTAGAAGAAAAAGCTATATATATATATATATATATATATATATATATATATATATATATATACTGAAGAAATATATATGTTATTTTGGGAAATATTAATTAAAAGCCTATACATTACTCGGGCTTATTCCTAAGAGAGTCCAAAAAATTATTGAAGTTGTAGCTATTCAATGTATATGAAATTTTTAAATGGTTAGTTACAGAATCCAAGAAAAATCTTTCTTCTTTCTTAAGCAATACAGCCACTTTACCTCCGACTCCCATTTCCCTCCCTCCCACTCCCGCCCCTGTATTGAGAGTTTGAGTTGTTTGACCTGAACAACTGAAGCTTTGTAAATAACTCACGATGAATCCCACAGAGCAGCCAATTCTAAGAACTGCCTGGATTGCCAAGTTCCTGTCAGAGGGTGAGTAAGGCTCAGAAAGACCCTCCACTTAGCACCTGTGCTTAAAAGACCAAGTCTGGAGGAGGCAATTGAGTGCCTAAAGCACACTGACCCATTTCAGAGGCTTAGCTGGTTTCTAAGAAGAAAATCGGCACACCTGGGTGCTTTGGATAAACTCTGAATAAGCCGTAAATGAGCTCTTGCTAAAGGAACTGGACATCTTATATATTTTTTGTCATATTAAAGAAATTAGAAAACTTGAGTGTCTACCTTTTCTATTCTTCTTGCCAAATTCTAAAAGGTTTCTTTTCTATCATGGTTGCATGGTAATAACAATAATAATAGTAAGAGAACTTTGTCCATTTAAAATGCCTCTCAGGTATAAATCTCATAAATTGCAATAAAGTCTACTGCATTGTGAGAAAATAAAGTACTCTTAATTGTCCTATAAAATTTTCCTCCAAGAAAAGCTGTGTTTTTATTCTGAACATGCTGTTGTTGTTGTTTACTATCTGTATTTTAATTCCTTGTAGCTCTAAATGAAACAACTTTCAATGTTTTCTTGGTTTTACTCTTGGCTCTTCCACAAGAGCTAATCCATACTTTGTCAGGGGTTTGTACGTGTATCTTAAGACCCCTGTGTTTCAACATCCTTTTTCATAAATTAAGATAGCAAAAGAAAACAATTTCAAAAAACCAACCAAAGCATTTTTAAAAGGTAAAAAGTTAAATGCTAAATAATCTTGATTAGAAAAATGCCTTTGAAAAGGTGGACTTTTCTCAGAAGATGGTGAAATTAATACAATGATGATAAAGTTCTAGAAGGATGGACACACTTCATATTAGTAAATTTCTATGGCCGGGCATGGTGGCTCACGCCTGTAATCCCAGCACTTTGGGAGGCCGAGGCGGGTGGATCACCTGAGGTCGGGAGTTCGAGACCAGCCTGACAAACATGAAGAATCCCTGTCTCTACTAAAAATAAAAAATTAGCCGGGTGTGGTGGCACATGCCTATAATCCCAGCTACTCGGGAGGCTGAGGCAGGAGAATCACTTAAACCCAGGAGGTGGAGGTTGTGGTGAGCCGAGATCGTGCCATTACACTCCAGCCTGGGCAACAACAGTGAAACTCCATCTCAAAAAAAAAAAATTTCTAGAAGGATGGGCACATTTAATATTATGGTAGCATGCCATCAATAATTACTTCATTGACATCTTAATTTGTATCAATTTGCAAAAACATAATAGAAATAGTTCAGACAATATTCTCTCAAAATATGTTAATGGAAAACTGTGGTTATAGAAGCATTTCATCTTCTATACATGTTTTCCAAATTATTTTATGACATGAACTAATTAGTTCTTATAAATGTATTGCTATTTAATATAGTAGCTAGACATATACTCATTCAAGCATTTCAAAATATGAGTTTAAGATCAAATATTTGAAAATATGGTTTAACGCACACCATAAGAAAAAAATGGAAGAATGTATGTAAATATCACCCACTGAGTCATTTAAGAGAGTAGAAACATATTGAAACCACAAAGTTAGATTTATTTTGTTCATATCAACTCCAATCAAACAAATTGGAATTTTGGCTCTCTAAATCCAATGAGCAATTTGGTCCACTCATTTGCAGAAACAAGCCTTGAAAAGAAATCTAAAACGAGAAGTATTTTTAAGTGTTTGCTGAATTTGTGATGAATTTTTTATAGAATATTTTTACTTAAATTGCTATGAGTTTGAAAGATATTATAAATATTATTGTGGACCCTAGCTTTATTCCTTTCACCTAATTTTCTTCCTATAACAAAAATATCAATTATTTTGTAGAACAGCTTGCAATAGCTTCATGTAGCTGGAATCAAAAGAACCGTTTAATATCAAAATAAGAGATTTATAGTGGGAGTCTTTTATTTATGATTTTTACATGTATCTATTAATTTTAAATTCTGAACTCTATTACTTGCAAAGAGTCCCTATGGATTCTACCTAATAACGTTATCAATTGAACATTGAAGTGTCAGACTTTGGTTCACATGTGTAACCTAGTAGCAAAAAAGCAACAACAAATCTTATCTTAACTCTTTTTCTGGTAGCCAAAGTAATTGAGCAAAATGGCACTTAAGGCTAGTGGTTGCTCACACATTTTACTCCACTGTGATAAAAACCCAAGGGTCCAGCAGCTAGATTTGTGTGTTCCTGTTAGTGAAACCCTATTCCCATGAACTCCCAACTCTGATCCTCTGGAACAGAATTATCACAATGGGTAGTTGGATGGTCTGCACTCATCTACCTCTTTCTTTGGTCAGTTACATTGTATCTCCCAAATTATGATGGTTCCAACAAAATAAAAATGAGTGTTTTCATTCTCTGAGAGATGGATAAGAAATCTTTAGTTGTTTATTTTTAAAACGTAAATGGAATCACTAACCACCTATGATTCTTCTCGTTCTCACTTAAGGACAGTTGAGCTGAGATGATCTTGAAAATCCTTGCTGTCTCTAAAAGTCAATAATGCTGTTTGCAGTGAAGTCTTTTTGATGATTTGTTTGATCCTAAAGCAATGTATAATTGTATGCATGGGATATACCTTGAAAAGAAGCGTGTATTAATAGTAAAACTTCAGTCCGGTGACCCTTTCTGGATATTTATTCATTCTACAAACATTTGTTAAGTCCCCACTGTGTTGTGTGTGTGTGTTTGTGTGTGTGTGTGTGACACTGCATATGCAGTGTGTGTATACATATATAATACACATACATATATATGCATATATGTGTATACATATATATATACATACATACATACATATATACGCATATGTGTGTGTGTGTGTATATATATATATATATAGTCAGGTACTATGCTCTGCTGAAGATACAGTGCTAAGCAAAACTGATACATTTTCTGCTATGGTTAGTAACTCCTGTCTGGTTAACTAAGGTTTAAACCAAAAGTATTTCCTAAAATCCTATTAAAATATATGATTTCTTTTAGAAATACATTATGTAGAAAGTGATAAAGGATCTTACACTGCCTTGGGGGTTTTGCTATGGATGCCAGTTATTATTAAATAGATGAGATATCAAAGACATTTGATAGAAAACTACAACAATATTGATCCTAGTACACATCATGGATGTATTTAAGGAATCTAACCAAGTATTTATCAGGAAAAGATAGTAAGGACTGACCTTAGAGTATGAAGTAGATATTTAACAAAAGAATGGAGAAAAATGTCTCTACAGTTGACTCACAGGTATCTTAAACTGCTTCTTTATCATGTACCCCAGATTTAATTGGAACCCCTTTCAGCAGTATTGCCACTTTCATTATATGAAAGGGAATTTAGTGTCCCATCAGACACAATGTGAATCTCGGATTACTGACAAAACCAGTGACCTTCCCACACTGTTTGCAAATCCATCAAAAAAGCCTAAAAGCCACGGCTGACCTCTCAGAGGCTTACTGTGACCAAAAGAAGCCAATAATCCTACCTCAGGGCAAGATCAATGAGAAAGAGAGGAAAAATTCTCAAACCTAAATGAGGCCATTTGCACATAAGAGATGAAATGTGGACATGATCCCAGTTAACTTATTCTAAACCCAAGGCTGCCTACCATGTCTAGTACCATCTAAGTGAGATGTTAGGACTCAGAATTTTTGGCAAATGGTCAAATGCATGGCAATACTTAGTAAAAGCCTATTTATCTAGAGTTTGCATTTACAAATTTTCACAACTCTCAAACATCAGGTATCGTACAAATCTAGAACTCTGTCAGTTCCCCCGGACTCCCAAAAAGTCTCTATATTGAATAAAGCATTAAAAGGAGCTGAAGGCTTAAACAGCCTGCCTCTGTATCCCATAACTGGTTGAGTCAATACCTAAAAGGAAAGGAACATTTTTGTTACTGGCTAATGGCCATGAGGTCAATTTTTTGTACCAAAGCCAAAAAGCAAAACAAAACAAAACCCTCAAAAACAGAAGAGACAGAAGAAACAAAAAGAAGCACAATAAGAAGAGGAAAGATAGCTATAGTTATAAGGAGGAGGAGTCATTACAGGAGAGATCTCATAATTGGAGATAACAGCTTTGATTATTTGAATCATCTATATAGGATTCAGTGGCATACACTCTGACAGTAGGAATGAGCCAACAACTGTAGGTGGGACAGCTCTGCACTTGACACCTCATACATTCATTCAACATCTGCATGCCAGACATTGTTCCAGGCACTGCAATGCGTGCTGTACAAAGGTGAGCAACTCATGGTCCTTACACAACATTTACACTCAAGCTGGGAACTCAGAAACATGCATAAATAATTACAAAACAATTTGATGGCTTCAGAAACAGAGATATTACAAAAATGTATGAAGAATCCAGAAGATGGGGTAACTAAGTATAATCAAGGCAGTCCCAAATGTTTCACAGAGAAAAGAAGCATTTAAACTGAAAATGCACTGGATCTTCCCAGCCAGAGAAAAGGGGTAAGGGTATTCCAAGACAGAACGAACTGTAAAGGAAACGAGATCTGAAAATGCTCAAAAGGTAATCAAGATTGGTTTGAAGCAAAAGTAGAAGCTGAAACGGAGCAGTAGACAAAGTTGAAGCTGTAAAGATTGGAGGTAGCAGAAATGTAGATTCCTTGCATTACACCAGTTTAGTTGTCTATCTTTCCTATTGAAATCTTATCTCCATCAGGGCAGAGTCTATGTTTATTGTTACCAATACATCCCCTAGTGATGATAGGGGTTCAAACAACAATTGTTGAATAAATTGGAAGTCTAAATGAGCCTCACTTGAAGACACAGGCAGGAGACACATTTTGTACGTGTTTAAGGGAAGTCTTCAATTACCTGGGAGGCTTTCTTGTCCAGAATTTCACCTGTCCAGGATTATGGGACACCTACATGTCCCAGAGTTTGTTGTACAGGCTGAAAAAAGCAAGAGTTTTATTTCCATATATTAAAGTAACAATGGGCGAGATGCAACAGGAACAAATCAGGCACTCACAGAAATTACTACAGCAAAGAAGTCATATCAGCAATTTCCCGCACTGCAGTACTGGCAGAGCTTGCTGCTTTGCTTCATTATAAAGCTCCTTTTGCATATTGAGCTTTGCTCAATCAGGATCTACAACAAAGTAAGAAGAAACTCGAAAGATGTGAGGTTTTGCTAAGAAGGTGAATTTTACTTCTTTAATATTACTATTTAGCAGAACTGATTCGAA
This sequence comes from Pan paniscus, assembly GCF_029289425.2. Classification (NCBI taxonomy): domain Eukaryota; kingdom Metazoa; phylum Chordata; class Mammalia; order Primates; family Hominidae; genus Pan; species Pan paniscus. The sequence goes on from NC_073258.2 coordinate 106,616,957, forward strand.
TGTGCAAGTCCCATTATGATGCACTAGGTTTGTTGTTTTCATGGAAAACAGAAACACCTTTACAGATCTGCTGGACTAGTGCAAATGGAATTGGTGGGGGTTAGAAAGGGGTGTCTAATTGTCTCCTAGCAACTGTTACCATGGTTGCAGCCATACCTCATTTTCTTATAAAGTAAAAAATAGGATAAAATAAAAGGCAAAGTGAAGGAGCCAAAGGATATAAGTTTTTTCAAGGAAGAAGAAAAATATGATTGTCAGAATGCAAGTGCTTTTGTCTGGGAAGAATCATGAATTCTATGATTAGGTTAGGTTCAACTAAATATGTTTTAGTTGATGCTGCAAGAACACTTACTGAAACAATTTCTAGTATTGTTTTTGACAGAAACATCCAAAACTTCAGCTTCTTTTACAAAGATAAAGGAAAATCTGCTTGATAATTTTAGAGGTATAAAATGAAGTAGTTTTTCTAGCCTTAAATCAAAAGCAGCTGAATACAAGTATCTACTGTGGTTTAGGGAGAGGTAAGTTATATTCCTCATTAGGTAGAAAAGAGAGGATAACATCATAATTATTTCAGTAGAATTTTGCATCTACTCCTCAAATGTTTAAAATGTTTAAAAGGCAGTGAGATTAACAAAAAGGCAGCAAAACATTCAACAGTACCTTTGAGGACCCTTTTCTGAGTCTTGTAAACATCATAAACATAACTACATTTTTATAAATTATACAGTATCTATATTAAACAGTTCAGTAATAAAGTGTGCTCTCTGCCAGCAAATGAAGTGCTACATTGTTTTATCCACTTTGATTCAGTCAGAAAAGTAATGGAACAAATTCATTTCTAAACCTTCCCTCAAGATTAGCCACCTAATTGGACACTAGTTCCCTGCTGATACAGATTTTCTCCAATCTCATATACAACTTGTGACAAGTTTAAGATTAGAAGGAAATAAAGTAGTGTAATTTTTACCAAAATAATAATGATAAGGTTCACATAACCACTGGTAAAGATAAAAATGAAAGATGGTTTAAGATTGGATATAAGAAATTTATTTTCCATTTTTTAAAGTTTTTTCCCAGGGCCATATATACCAAAGAGTTCTATTATTCATCCAAAGTCTAGACATAATTTGCTTCCGTATTTGACTTAAAGTTTTCTTTTTAAAACCACAGAACTCATGCTGGGGATTATATATATAGTGTGCGTGTGTGATGAAATATATATATTCTATATTTAATATATATTCTGTTTTTATAATTTATTCTAATTCTTTTAGAAATTATTCTAATTTTATAATTAATTTTGTGTTCATAATATAATTATATAAATATTGTGCAGTAACACAAGAGAAACAAATTTTCTTGTCTCTGCCCACCACATTCTATTATTTTCCTTTCTTATACCTGTACCACAACACTTATCCATTTGGTCATTTATTTAACACACATTTATCCAGTACCTACTAATTTCCAAGCACTGCATATAAGTTACATCAATTTTAGTCGATGCTGTGAAGGAACTCTGAATGCAAAGAAAAACAGAAGAACACAATCAAATAATGCAGCACAATGTGGAAAGGTGCAAAAAAAAAAAAAAGACAGAAGCAAATTATTGAAAGGGGAGTTTGAATTCCCCAGGCAGAGACGCTGGGAAAGAGCATTCAAGGAAGATGGCATGTGTGAGAACAGGGTAATAGGAGAGAGCTTCGTGTCCTGGGAAAGAAGTGAATGTGGATGGAGCCTAACCACAGAGGGTATGAGATTGCCAAGGCAAATTAAAGGCAGATTATGAGTGGCCTCATAGGCTTTACTAGGAAGTTTTAAATTCATCATTGCATCATAGATGTCATCGGATGTTTTTAAACATGATTGACGTCGTGTTTTAGAGCCATAATTCCGATGACAACATAGAGAATGAACCAGAAAGAAGGTAGAAAGCCAAGTGACTGAGCAGTGTACCTGGTGACTAAGGAGTGTAGCAAATAAACAATGATACTTCATCTGTAGACTATATTTTTTATAGTCACATTTATACCAGTGTATAACTTAATTTGTTTGACATCTACTTAAATATTTATTGAGTGCCTGTTATAGGTCAGGCGAGGCATATCCTCGGCTTAGGAAAACCCCTGCACATTGCAGTTTATATTTTAGTGGGGAAGCCACACAATAAAGAAACAAATATATAATGCCATATAGTGATAATGAGAAATTATTAATGTATTCAATTTGTTTATTAAATGTCTAATTTGCCAAACACCATTTTTGTTAAGATTTTAAGAAGTGTAACTAATCCAAGTAGGGTTTTTAGAAAAATAAATTTGTTTTGGCAATTTTAATAGTATTGCTAGTCAATATGAATAATAGCCTTTAAGTTTTGACTGGCCTGTGGACAAATATAGGCAAAATAAACTGAGCTTGCTATGCAAAAATTACATACCCACAGCAAATAGGTCAATCTAGTTTATTAGGGAGAGGTATTTTTTTTTTTGCCTTTTATTTCTATAGTTAGACCTTTGGGATTTTTAAAATAATATTTATAATAATATTTATTTTAATAATATGGGAAGTAATCATTTTAACAAATGTAAATGGGTGTAACTGATTTATAAAGACAGGGTATCTACTTACATCTGTGTCTTTATGAATCCACTTCAGAGGAAGCTGGTTGTCTATTACATATTTGAAGTATAGCATAACAAACCCCAAATAAACTCAAATGTGAAAAAAAAAATCTGCTGAAATAAAAGCAAAGAGAATGACTCTGAAGTCATATGACTTTCAGAATTAATCACAATTTCATATGTTAAATATAATTTAAAACATGCAAATGTAAAACCCTGACCAAAAATGGTATTAGCTGAAGTTATTTAATATTGAAGATTACTTCCAAAATTATGAACTGAACATATTTTATAGTCTAATTGAGTCATTTTTGTGGGTATAGATTATCAACACTGAAGGGAAATAAGAAAATGATGCTAAAGCAACATAAAGTCAGAAATGTATGTGAAAGTTAAGGAAGGAGGTGAGTGAAAGATAATGCTCTAGGAAGAATGTCCTTAAACAACCTTTTAAAACTGCTCTACAGAACTGCATACCCTAGCTATTGAGACTTCACTGTACATTAGCATATTGAAGTCTCTAAAAATTCCTATGGCAAAGAAACCTCTTAAACCTTATTTAACCTAGTGTTCTTTGTAAAATTGGCTGTAAAACACTTTGAAGCCACTTCTTTATAATTTATTTGCCTTGTATTCATCCAAGAAAATAAAAGAAAACTTGATTTAAGAAAAATGAAAGAATAAAGGACATTCAGATGATATTATCTCAAATATAATAAAGAAAAGATATATAACAGCAAGGGGCTAGGATGAGAACATCACATATTAACAGAAGCCTCCCAGAGCCAATGGCTCACACAGTCCTCTACACTGGAGAATCACAGAATCATAGACTCTCAGGTTGACTGGTTCTTAGAAGTTCATCCATCCTGTGAACAAAATCTTCACCAGGTGCTTATGAATTCCACAGTTGAACAATTTCATCTTCAACATATTTGACGTTAAAATTCAGCAAGTATTCCTCCCTAATGATATATCCCTTTGAAACATTCATAACAGTATGTGATATTTGAAGATAACTTTTATTCCCATCACCACCAGCCCCATCAAGTTTTCTTTATAATTCAAGAATAGGTATCTACTCATTGATGATATGTCCAATTATAGACATCTCAAGAAATTAGATATTTGACTTTCTGGTTAAACAAAATTAACTGTATATACTACTACTTTTGGAATTATCATGTTCAAAAAGTATACCATAAAATGTAAATACCATTGAACTATACTGTGAATAGTTTAATTTTTTGTATATAAATGAACTGTAAATTTTTATTTTTTAATTTACTGAGAATTTTTTCACAGGAATATCTTAGACTGAACATGGTGTATCTTTTTTTATTTTTTTAAGTTCTGGGATACATGTGCAGAATGTGCAGGTTTATTACATAGGTATACATGTGCCATGGTGGTTTGCTGCACCCATCAACCTGTCATCTACATTAGGTATTTCTTCCAATGCTATTCCTCCACTAGCCCCCCACCCCCTGACAGGCCCCGGTGTGTGATGTTCCCCTCCCTGTGTCCCTATATTCTCATTGTTCAACTCTCACTTATGAGGGAGAACATGCAGTGTTTGGTTTTCTGTTCCTGTGTTAGTTTGCTGAGAATGATGGTTTCCAGCTTCATCCATATTCCTGCAAAGGACATGAACTCATCCTTTTATGGCTGCATAATATTCCATGGTGTATTTGTGCCACATTTCCTTAATCCAGTCTATCATTGATGGGCATTTGTGTTGGTTCCAAGTCTTTTCTATTGTGAATAGTGCTGCAATAAACATACGTGTGCATGTGTCTTTATAGTAGAATGATTTATAATCCTTTGGGTATATATACCCAGTAATGGGATTGCTGGGTCAAATGGTATTTCTGGTTCTAGATCCTTGAGGAATGGCCACACTGTCTTCCACAATGGTTGAACTAATTTACACTCCCTCCAACAGTGTAAAAGTGTTTCCATTTCTCCACATCCTCGCCAGCATCTGTTGTTTGACTTTTTAATGATCGCCATTCTAACTGACATGAGATGGTATCTCATTGTGGTTTTGATTTGCATTTCTCTAATGACCAGTGATCAGGAGCTTTTTTTCATGTTTCTTGGCCACAAAAATGTCTTCTTTTGAGAAGTGTCTGTTCATATACTTTGCCCACTTTTTGATGGGGTTGTTTGTTTCTTGTAAATTTGTTTAAGTTCCTTGTAGATTCTGGATATTAGCCCTTTGTCAGATGGATAGATTGCAAAAATTTTCTCCCATTCTGTAGGTTGCCTGTTCACTCTGATGATAGTTTCTTTTGCTGTGCAGAAGCTTTTTAGTTTAATTAGATCCCATTTGTCAGTTTTGGCTTTTGTTGCCATTGCTTTTGGTGTTTTAGTCATGAAGTCTTTGCCCATGCCTATGTCCTGAATGGTATTGCCTAGGTTTTCTTCTAGGGTTTTCATAGTTTTAGGTCTTATGTTTAAGTCTTTAATCCATCTTGAGTTAATTTTTGTATAAGGTGTACGAAAGGGGTCCAGTTTCAGTTTTCTGCATATGGCTAGCCAGTTTTCCCAGCACCATTTATGGAATAGGAGATCCTTTCCCCATTGCTTGTTTTTGTAAGGTTTGTCAAAGATCAGATGGTTGTAGATGTATGGTGTTATTTCTGAGGCCTCTGTTCTGTTCCATTGGTCTATATATCTGTTTAGGTACCAGTACCATGCTGTTTTGTTTACTGTAGCTTTGTAGTATAGTTTTAAGTCAGGTAGTGTGATGCCTCTGACTTTGTTCTATTTGCTTAGGATTGTCTTGGCTATACAGCCTCTTTTTTCGGTTCCATATGAAATTTAAAGTAGTTTTTTCTAACCCTGTGAAGAAAGTCAGTGGTAGCTTGATGGAGATAGCATTGAATCTATAAATTACATTGGGCAGTATGGCCATTTTCATGATATTGATTCTTCCTATCCATAAGCATGGGATGTTTTTCCATTTGTTTGTGTCCTCTCTTATTTCCTCGAGCAGTGGTTTGTAGTTCTCCTTGAAGAGGTCCTTCATATCCCTTGCAAGTTGGATTCCTAGGCATTTTATTCTCTTTGTAGCAATTGTGAATGGGCGTTCACTATTGATTTGGCTGTTTGTCTGTTATTGGTGTAAAGAAATGCTTGTGATTTTTGCACTTGATTTTGTATCCTGAGACTTTGCTGAAGTTGCTTAACAGCTTAAGGAGATTTTGGGCTGAGAAGATGGGGTTTTCTAAATATACAATCATGTCATCTGCAAATAGAGACAATTTAACTTCCTCTATTCCTATCTGAATACACTTCATCTCTTTTTCTTGCCTGATTACCCTGGCCAGAACTTCCAATAATGTGTTGAATAGGAGTGGTGAGAGAGGGCATCCTTGTGTTTTGCCAGTTTTCAAAGGGAATGCTTCCAGTTTTTGCCCATTCAGTATGATATCGGCTGTGGGTTTGTCATGAATAGCTCTTATTATTTTGAGATACGTTCCATCAATACCTAGTTTATTTAGAGTTTTTAGCATGAAGCGGTGTTGAATTTTATTGAAGGGCTTTTCTGCATCTATTGAGATAATCATGTGGTTTTTGTTACTGGTTCTGTTTATGTGATGGATTATGTTTATTGATTTGCATATGTTGAACCAGCCTCACATCCCAGGGATGAAGGCGACTTGATCATGGTAGATAAGCTTTTTAATGTGCTGCTGGATTCGGATTGCCAGTATTTTATTGAGGATTTTCGCATTGGTGTTCATCAGGGATATTGGCCTGAAATTTTCTTTTTTTGTTGTGTCTCTGCCAGGTTTTGGTAACAGGATGATGCTGGCCTCATAAAATGAGTTAGGGAGGAGTCCTTCTTTTTCTATTGTTTGGAATTGTTTCAGAAGGAATGGTACCAACTCCTGTTTGTGCCTTTGGTAGAATTTGGCTGTGAATCTGTCTGGTGCTGGGCTTTTTTGGTTGGTAGGCTATTAATTACTGCCTCAATTTCAGAACTTGTTATTGGTCGATTCAAGGATTCTACTTCTTCCTGGTTTAGTCTTGGGAGGGTGTATGTGTCCAGGAATTTATCCATTTCTTCTAGATGTTCTAGTTTATTTGCATAGAGGTGTTTATAGTATTCTCTGATGGTAGTTTGTATTTCTGTGGAATTAGTGGTGATATCCTCTTTATTATTTTTTACCGTGTCTATTTGATTCTTCTCTCTTTTCTTCTTTATTAGTCTGGCTAGTGGTCTATCTATTTTGTTAATCTTTTAAAAAACTAGCTCCTGGATTCATTAATTTTTTGAATGGTTTTTTGTGTCTCTGTCTCCTTCAGTTCTGCTCTGATCTTAGTTATTTCTTGTCTTCTGCTAGCTTTTGAATTTGTTTGCTCTTGCTTCTCTAGTTCTTTTACTTGTGATGTTAGGGTGTTGATTTTAGATCTTTATGGCTTTCTCCTGTGGGCATTTAGTGCTACAAATTTCTATCTAAACACTGCTTTACCTGTGTCTCAGACATTCTAGTACATTGTGTCTTTGTTCTCACTGGTTTCAAATAACTTATTTATTTCTGCCTTAATTTTGTTATTTACCCAGTAGTCATTCAGGAGCAGGTTGTTCAGTTTCCATGTAGTTGTGGGGTTTTTAGTGAGTTTCTTAATCCTGAGTTCTAGCTTGAGTTCACTGTGGTCTGAGAGACTGTTTGTTATGATTTTTGTTCTTTTGCATTTGCTAGGGAGTACTTTACTTGCAATTATGTGGTCAGTTTTAGAATAAGTGTGAGGTGTTGCTGAGAAGAATGCATATTCTGTTGATTTGGGGTGGAGAGTTCTGTAGATGTCTATTAGGTCCACTTGATCCAGAGCTGAGTTCAAGTCCTGAATATCCTTGTTAATTATCTGTCTCTTTGATCTGTCTAATATTAACAGTGGGGTGTTAAATTTTCCCACTATTATTGTGTGGGAGTCGAAGTTTCTTTGTAGGTCTCTAAGAACTTGCTTTATGAATCTGGGTGCTCCTGTATTGGGTGCATATATATTTAGGATCATTAGCTCTTCTTGTTGCATCGATCTCTTTACCATTATGTGATGCCCTTCTTTGTCTTTTTTGATCTTTGTTGATTTAAAGCCTGTTTTATCAGAGACTAGGATTGCAACCCCTGCTTTTTTTTGCTTTCCATTTGCTTGATAAATCTTCCTCCATCTCTTTATTTTGAGCTTATATGTGTCTTTGCACATGAGATGGGTCCCTGAATACAGCACACCGATGGGTCTTGACCCTTTATCCAATTTGCCAGTCTGTGTCTTTTAATTGGGGCATTTAGCCCGTTTACATTTAAGGTTAATATTGTTACATGTGAATTTGATCCATCATTATGATGCTAGCTGGTTATTTTGCCCGTTAGTTAAAGCAGTTTCTTCATAGTGTCAATGGTCTTCACAATTGAGTATGTTTTTTGCAGTGGCTGGTACCAGTTTTTCCTTTCCATATTTAGTGCTTCAGCAGCTCTTGTAAGGCAGGCCTGGTGGTGACAAAATCTCAGCATTTGCTTGTCTGTAAAGGATTTTATTTCTCCTTCGCTTATGAAGCTTAGTTTGGCTGGATATGAAATTCTGGGTCAAAAAATCTACCCTTTAAGAATGTTGAATATTGACCCCCACTCTCTTCTGGCTTGTAGGGTTTCTGCAGAGAAATCCACTGTTAGTCTGATAGGCTTCCTTTTGTGGGTAACTCAACCTTTCTCTCTGGCTGCCCTTAACATTTTTTCCTTCATTTCAACCTTGGTGAATCTGACAATTACGTGTCTTGGGGTTGCTCTTCTCAAGGAGTATCTTTGTAGTGTTCTCTCTATTTCCTGAATTTGAATATTGGCCTATCTTGCTAGGTTGAGGTAGTTCTCCTGGATAATATCCTGAAGAGTGTTTTCCAACTTGGTTCCTTTCTCCTCGTCACTTTCAGGTACACCAATCAAATGTAGGTTTGGTCTTTTCACATAGTCCCATATTTCTTGGACGCTTTGCCGTTAGTTTTCATTCTTTTTTCTCTAACCTTGTATTTATGCTTCATTTCATTAAATTGATCTTTAATCTCTGATATCCTTTCTTCTCCATGATCAATTCAGCTATTGATATTTGTGTATGCTTCACGAAGTTCTCATGCTGTGTTTTTCAGCTCCATCAGGTCATTTATGTTCTTCTCCAAACTGGTTATTCTAGTTAGCAATTCCTCTAACCTTTTTTCAAGGTTCTTAGCTTCCTTGCATTGGGTTAGAACATACTCCTTTAGCCTGCAGTAGTTTGTTATTACCCACCTTCTGAAGCCTACTTCTGTCAATTCATCAAACTCATTCTCTGTCCAGTTTTGTTACCTTGCTGGTAAGGATTTGTGATCCTTTGGAGGAGAAGAGGCGTTCTGGTTTTTGGAATTTTCAGCCTTTTTGCACAGGTTTTTCCTCATCTTCATGGATTTATCTACCTTTTGACTTTGATGTTGGTGACCTTCAGATGGGGTTTCTGAGTGGACGTCCTTTTTGTTGATATTGATGCTATTCTTTTCTGTTTGTTAGTTTTCCTTCTCTAACAGTCAGGACCCTTTTCTGCAGGTCTGCTGCAGTTGGCTGGAGGTCCACTCCAGACCCTGTTTGCCTGGGTATCACCAGTGGAGGCTGCAGAACAGCAAAGACTGCTGCTTGTTCCTTCCTCTGGAAGCTTCACCCCAAAGGGGCACCCGCCAGATGCCAACTGGAGCTCTCCTGTATGAGATGTCTATTGGCCCCTACTGGGAGGTGTCTCCCAGTCAGGAGGCACAGGGGTCAGGGACCCACGTGAGGAGGCAGTCTGTCCCTTAGCAGAGCTCAAGCACTGTGCTAGGAGATCCACTGCTCTCTTCAGAGCCAGCAGGCAGGAATGTTTAATTCTGCTGAAGCTGTGCCCACAGCCACCCCTTCCCCCAGGTTCTCTGTCACAGGGAGATGGGAGTTTTATCTATAAGCCCATGACTGGCACTGCTGCCTTTCTTTCAGAGATGCCCTGTATGGAGAGGAAGAATCTAGAGAGGGAGTCTGGCTACAGTGGCTTTGCTGGGCTACGGTGTGCTCCGCCCAGTTCAAACTTCCTGGAGACTTTGTTTACAATGTGGGTAATGGCAGAGGCCCTTCCGTCCACCAAGCTGGAGTGTCCCAGGTTGACCTCAGACTGCTGTGCTGGCAGCGAGAATTTCAAACCAGTGGATCTTAGCTTGCTGGGCTCCGTAGGGGTGGGATCCACTGAGCTAGACAACTTGGCTCCCTGGCTTCAGCCCCCCTTTCCAGAGGAGTAAATGGTTCTGTCTCACTGGCATTCCAGGTGCCACTGGGGTATGAAAAAAAACTCCTGAAACTAGCTCAGTGTCTGCCCAAATGGCTGCCTAGCTTTGTGCTTGAAACCCAGAGTCCTGGTGGTGTAGACACCCGAGGGAATCTCCTGGTCTGCAGGTTGTGAAGACTGTGGGAAGAGCGTAGTATCTGGGCCAGAATGCACCATCCCTCATGGCACATTCTCTTACAGCTTCCCTTGTCTAAGGGAGGGAGTTCCCTGACCTCTTGTGCTTTCCAAGTGAGGTGACACCCCACCCTGCTTCTGCTCACCCTCCGTGGGCTGCACCCACTGTCTAACCAGTCCCAGTGAGATGAGCCAGGTATCTCAGTTGGAAATGCAGAAACACCTGCCTTCTGCATTGATCTCGATGGGAGTGGCAGACCGGAGCTGTTCCTATTCGGCCATCTTGCCCAGGTCCCCAGTAGTTTCATTTTTAACTGATTACTTTGAGCTTGTTGTACATAAATAAAATTCTATTGGACTGAGTTGTATTTGCCTTACATTTGGGATACGTACATGAACTGTCATTTTCAATATACATTTGAAAAAGTACAAGCTACACAAAAATAAATCCAAGTTATTTAAGCTTTTCTGCTAATTTGCTTTATTACGCATATATGAAGAAACTGCAAACCCAGACTAGGATGCATTAAAGTTTACCTGATAATTCTCCACCTGTGTGTCCCTGTCTTAGCCCCATACAAAATGGAATTAGGAGTACTTTGTATATATACTGTTATTCAAATCAGCAATATGTTCAGACAAGAGATTATTTGTAAGGAAAGAATTGTGTCTTTGTTTCATTATGAGAAAGCTTGGATTTCTCATAAATAGGTTTGGTATTCATCAATTATCTAATATGATAGACAATGTTATTCTCACAGGTATATATTTTATTCATTTTTCTCTTATGAAAGATATATTAATATTGGCCAAAAATAAGTCTGAATTCCTGTGGTCTAAAGAAGGGAACAGGGTGTAGTGAAAACAGTATGGAAACTATAGTCAAAAGACCCAGCTGGAGTTCCAGCTTCATCACTTAATGACTATATTTATTTAATGTAATTGTTTATGAAAGGAAGGAATTACCCCTTCCACCCCTTCTAATAATTCTACATCTTATTAGAACTATATTTATATTGTTTCTTACAAATGTCTGTTTAATTTAAAAAGAGCTTGCTTCTAACGGTTCTTTCAAGCTGTTACATGTGCTTCAAATTCATAATCACAAATGCCATACAATCATTTTCACCTCTTGGCAAATATTTTAAATCACTAAATTAAAATGCTATTAAATCAAAATGGAGCTGTGCTAAGAATTGTTCATAGTTGAGATGATGAGAATCTTATTATCCAAGGCTTGTAGATGTAGAATTTTAGAGCCACCATGATAGGCAGAGAGAAGGATATACTCTACAAGTGCTTTTTAATAGCCATTGGCAGTTCCATGGTGGGATAAAGGGGTGGCATGGAACGAACACAGGACAAGGAATCAAATAGCTGAATTTCAGCACTTGCTTTTCACTCTATAGTTCTAGGACCCTATCCAAACCATATCTCTTGTAGGGCACTCAGTTTGCTAATCAATAAAATTGGGGAGAGATGCATATAAAGTGATCTAAAATCTGTGACCTGAAAGGATGGAACTGAAGGTCATTTTTTTTAACATTTGGAATAAAGTCAGAAAAAGAAATAATAAAAAACCGGTACTAAGAATGGATATTCACAAGTGAAGACATTTTGAAGGTGAAAATTTTGTTAGAAATAGAAATAATTTACTAAATAAAGACACTGAGTCATTCCTATTAGCCTATGTGAGAAAGTAAACCTTTTTCAACAGTTTAGATATCCAAATAGAGGTATGGTATCTTATGCAACCTGAGTTTTTAATAATACCTAGAGAGTAAGTATTTAAATATAACATAAATATAGTATGATACAGAGATGAAAAGCTTGGGATCATTAGCCAACAAAAGTATTTTTTTACATTATCAATTCTACTACTACAATGGTTTACTTGGAGACTGTCATAGTTGATTTCCCCCAGAGGCTGACCTTAAAACAAAGATTTATGTGCACACAGTTTGTTTGGGAAGTAAAGAACAGGCTGGAAGGGGAGTAGAGAAATTTAGTCAATGAAAGATGCATTTATCAAGCAAATTGCCATCTGGGTGACAGGGGGTTAATTCCATTTGGAATGAGTGTAAACTAATTACTGGAGGAGGCTAGTGTAGAACAAACACTTAAGAATCATGTCATTTGTTGGGCAATGGAGTTGGAGTACTTATGTACCAACTCCTGTCAGTAATTGTATGTGGGCTGCTGGGAAGGAGGACATTAATGCTCTGGCACTTCTAAACTCTTCCCTCTCCAAGGGCAATGTCAGCTCTGTAGACCACAGAAAACCTACAGGCAAGGAAATTCAGGTGCTGGCAGTTGGAAGGTGAGCAAGTATGCATTGACATGTCAAGGAAACAGATGAGGCAAGACATTGATAGTGTCTATTATGGTGAGTGACCATAGAGACATCAGACTGTATGGCTTTACAGGACTCTGTCACCCAAAGGACCACCTTATCCCAACATCTTTCACTGAAAGTCAGTCAGATTTTGCTAGGAACTTCCAGTGACAGAGAGATCACTACTTTGAGAGGCAGCCATTCCCTTTATGGGAAACTCTTCTTTCTCTCTCCTTCCTCCAAAAAAGAGTTCTTCCTAATTAGAAACTTCCATAATTTCTGATGTCTCCAAGTATAGAAGAAAATAAACACACACACACACACACACACACACACACACACACGCCCCTGCATACACACATACACACACAGACCTACACACAAATTTGTACGTGCATTGGTATATCATTTCCTTTAAAATATCTGATAAGAATTTACATTACCTAGCCTCCTCCTAAATCTCATCTCACACAAAACAGCCTTAGTTTTTTGGGGTCTGAAGTACTTTATTTTTCCCACCCCATTTTACATCACAGCCCTGAAACTGAAGTCCTGCTGTTATCTTACAAGGTTGTAGTTTAAGTCTGTTGTTTGTTTGCAAAAGACCCTTGCCTTATATTTTTCTTTTGATGGAACTGAAGTGATACTAAAGCTTTTGTTTTTATCTGCAGTAAAATATTTTAAAGCATTTTGAAAATCAACATTTGGGGAACATTTGGGAGTCTGGAATTTCTATAGAAAAAGAGGACTAGTGAAAGTGACTGCCCTCATGACAATAAGTTATCAGTATCATGGCCCTAACACCTCTGAATATGTTGTGCCATTTTCTCCATGTCACTGAATTCTCTGGAACATGAAAACAACGGAGAGAGGAATTTCCAGTTGACTTATAAGATCAAATTAAGATAAAAACCAGTTATTTCTATTCTAGTGTGCCATTGCATGTCTTTAGTTTGGAAGACCATGTTCAATAGAATGATCACAGCCTGGTCGTAATAGTTAGAAATAATATACAGCAACTTTTATAGAAGGACTCCTGAGTACTTTATAAACTATTGATATATAAAGGATTAATGTAAAATCTGATTGTGGATTAAAGGCCAAACTATCATTAATTTGCAAGTCTCAAATTGACCTTAATATATTAGTGTTTCTGACATTTATATCCTGATTAACTTCTTTATTCATTCCTTGAATCAATATTTATTTAGTGTCTATTCATTCTTAAAAGTCTGCCTTGTTCTCTTAAGCAAGTGATATCACTTCTTGAAACCCACTGCGTTCCCCTTATTCTGCTCTGTATTTTAGTCATTTCTGTGTGTCTCTTCCCCTTATGAGATAATAAACACCCTTATAACAGCAGCACTGACAGACTTATCTTTATAATCCTTAAATCTCTTAGCCTTAATCATATAGGTAGGAAGTACTCCATTGGCATTTGTTGAACTAAATTGAACTGAAAAGTGAAGTCAATATGGAAAAGTGTCCTAATTCAGTTTCTCCAACTTCCATCAAAGACTAAGGATTTGGAAGTTGCATTCTTGAAGATTGGTTATGCCATAATTTGTTAATAAAACAGTTAAAAATTACAACGTTTGTACCTGGCATTCACCTTATTAATATGCATAGGCCTGATTGCCTGATTATAGAATTTAATTATTTGACCAGCACCATGGATATTCCTAAACAACTCTCTGCTTCTTAAAAAACAAAAACAAAAACAAAACAAACAAAACCCCACACACAGGGAAAAAAAAGTAATGACAAGAATCAATTAGTCACTTCTCTTAAACACGTTATTTTGGTAAGGATTATCATCGTTGAGAGCGTATAATTGATCCTTCCTAAGCTATTCTACAGAACTCTAAACAGACGATCATTATTTTTAGTCTAGTTGCACCATTTCTTTTTTTTTTTTTAATACTTTAAGTTCTAGGGTACATGTGCACAACGTGCAGGTTTGTTACATATGTATACATGCGCCATGTTGGTGTGCTGCACCCATTAACTTGTCATTTACATTAGGTATAACTCCTAATGCTATCCCTCCCCCCTCCCCCACCCCACGGCAGGCCCAGGTATGTGATGTTCCCCTTCCTGTGTCCAAGTGTTCTCATTGTTCAATTACCACCTATGAGTCAGAACATACAGTGTTTGGTTTTTTGTCCTTGCGATAGTTTGCTGAGAATGATGGTTTCCAGCTTCATCCATGTCCCTACAAAGGACATGAACTCATCCTTTTTTATGGCTGCATAGTATTCCATGGTATGTATGTGCCACATTTTCTTAATCCAATCTATCATTGATGGACATTTGGGTTGGTTCCAAGTCTTTGCTATTGTGAATAGTGCTGCAATAAACATACGTGTGCATGTGTCTTTATAGCAGCATGATTTATAATCCTTTGGGTGTATACCCAGTAATGGGATGGCTGGGTCAAATGGTATTTCTAGTTCTAGATCCTTGAGGAATTGCCCCACTGTCTTCCACAATGGTTGAACTAGTTTACAGTCCCACCAACAGTGTAAAAGTGTTCCTATTTCTCCACATCCTCTCCAGCACCTTTATGCAGCCAACAGACACATGAAAAAATGCTCATCATCACTGGCCATCAGAGAAATGCAAATCAAAACCACAATGAGATACCATCTCACACCAGTTAGAACGGTGATCATTAAAAAGTCAGGAAGCACCATTTCTTTTAAAAATATAAAATATGCAGATTGTCTTCCCCTATATTTTTCTGTCTTTAGGAAAGGCCATAATTAATTTTGCAACCAAGTACTCACCCTGGGCATTGTTTTCCCATGACAACTAAGCCAACCACACTTGTGTGAACACAGTTCCATTTTATATTCCTATCTTTCAACTCAAACTGTTTCTTTTCCCTATTTATATATTTTTTAAAAAGCAATTACATAGGAGATACAAGGTTTGGTCTTCACCCACAGTCAACTCATTCAAGTTTATTCTTTACAGAAGATACTCTTCACTTTTGTTGAGATGATGAAAGCCATGTGAAACCACAACGATGACACTGTCAGTTTTACACAATCATTTAAAAATAAACAACACCCTATTTACAGGACACCACTCAATGGATTGTAAATCGAATTTTTTCACAAAGAAACTAAGGCAATGAGAACTTCACAGCGTTTGTGCAGTACATTTGTTTTTTTCCCAGCCAGGATCTGGCTCAGCAGAGATACTGATGCCTCTAGCATCACCAGCCAGGTAAATAAATCTCCAGATCCCTGCTCCCCAAGCTCTCAGTTACCAGAATGTTGATGCATATGGAGCTCTGCAAGACCTTTTGTGCCAGGAATTTTGTCCCTTTCAGTTCTTTGTGGTATTATAAGTCCTCACTCTTTGAAAATGCGTTATATAAGCTTTAATTTATTATAGTTTTTTGCTAAACAATCTTGAATGGACAATGAGTTCTTTATGGAGACACCCAGTGCAGAATTTTTACTGATTCCACATCTTTTTAACATTTACAAGTATTTCCACTTAAAATGGATTTTTAAAATTAAACTGACACATTTTTGACTGCAGTCACAAAGAAATCACAAGCTGAGAGTGTTAAGAAATAAGAGGCAGGGTGGGGACAGGGGCTTAGAGAGAGTGCAAAATGGCTTAAATAGCCACACCAGAAGAACGTATAGTGAATCAGCAAGAGATAAATAACGGATTGCTGAGTGGCAACAACCCCTGCTGTAGCCAAATAGCAGGAATCTGTAGTAGACTCCATAATACAATATGCCAATATGCCATTTCGTGGCTGAGTGGCATCAAGCATCCTCCTGATAATTACCTTTTGCACAAGCTAGACTGGAGATTCCCAGAAAATAAGATGGCTCCATCCTGCTCCACCCATGTTAAATCACTCAAGTCTAGATTGCCCAATATGACACCTAATTCAGCTATTTCATAAACCGAGCTTTCTCCACAATCCCATCTATTTGTTGCTTGTCCTCATCTTCATGGTAAGATTCTCAAGGTAAGTTCTATTTTAGATAAATTGTGGACTAGATAAATCTGGCAATATAAAACATGGAGGAAGGTTATGTAAAATATTATAAATGCATAGCTGAACTTCCAAGACAGTAAAGAAAATCTTCAGGGGCCAAGATGACAGGCAGCTGTGATGAAGGAAATTGCCAGATTGGGTAGGCTGATTGGTCATTTAATGCTTTTCCAAGAACAGAAGCTTTGGGTTCAGTCAAGTCAATACATAAAGTCAGACCAGTGAAGGGCAACAGCCCAATAAAAGGGTATAGCTGAAAAAATTCTGTCCCCTGTACAGAGTCAACTAAGTGTTTTCTGCCTTGGCCTAGGCTTAGTTTGGTGAGGAAAATATCTTCCTTGAGAATCTGTCGTCACAGCCTTGTTCTTGAGGCAGATTGTATTTTGAATTTACATCATATACTGTGGTCTGGGAATCTAGAAGCTGAGAACTTATCATAAAAGTGGCCCCAGGCCAGTGATACCAATATTGCAGTATCTATTAGAAGCAAACAGAAAACATCTTTGAAGGATTATTTTAAGAGATATTGGCAGTGAATTTCCCAGGATTGTTAAAGGGCAATCAGCCCTCATAGTCAGGAAGTACAACAAATCCTAAACAATATGAACAGAAATTAAAAAGTAAAAATCTAAACAACTTGTACTGAAACTGGAGAACATTAAAAATAGAAAGAAGGTCTTGAATGCAATCAAAACAAAAACATAAGATCAGCAGAAATTTTATTTCACCAATAGCCATGTATACAAAACTCTTTTCCAGCACAATTCATATGTTCTGATCTTATTTATTTATTTTTTTTTATTGTTGTGGGTACATAGTAGTATATATATTTATGGGGTCCATGAGATGTTTTGATACAGGCATGCAATAAGTAATAATCACATTATGGAGAATGGGGTATCCACCCCCTCAAGCATTTGTGTTATAAACAATCCAATTACACACTTTTAGTTATTTTAAAAATGTACAATTAAGTTATCATTGACTTTAGTCACCCTGTTGTGCTATAAAATAGTATGTTTTATACATTATTTCTAGCTATTTTTTTCTGTACCCATTAACCATTCCCACCTCCCTCCCACCCCCACTACCCTTCCCTGCCTCTGATAACCATTTTTCTACTCTCTATGTCCACCATACATTCTGATTTTAAAAGGGTTTTCCTACATTTCATACATAAGTCACTCAAGTACACAGAATTATTTTTATGGGATAATAAAATGCTTAAAATAATTTAATTTTTGTCTTTGACAATGAACGTACCTGAAAATTGTGGCTTTCACTGTTATCATTGACGACACCAGTGAAGTTACAAAGCTGCTCATTAGTAACTGAAATTAGATTTTCTCTTGTTGAAGGAATTTTCAGTTTTTCAGAGAATGAGAGTTGTAATCTCTAATGCAAAAATAAAATTGAACTTTGAAAAGATCTCTAGAATTTTTTTTAAAAAAAGATGTTTGAGTTTCTAATTTCCTAAACATTTCTGAAAACATTCTCAGAAAAAAAAAAGAATCCGACAGAGAGAAAAGCTTTTTGATGTTTTTTTTTTCTTTTTGTAATTATAAGAAAACACTACTGCATTCATATACAGGTGAGAATTCACTAAATATTTTCTGATATTAGAGATGTCTATAAACAGAGATTGTGCCTTAGAAAAACCTTGCTTGCTACTCAGTCTACTCATAGATGACTATTCTTACCCTATGAAGACACCAAGCAGCCTATCTTCCATTTTTATAAATTATCAATAAGTGAAGTACATCTAAATTCTTCGGATGAAAATCATTTTAAGTTTCTATGTTGATGTATTCTCATGAGAAATATATGTAAATGTTGGTTCATACCATTGTCATTCTTTTTAAGAAGATTATAATAATTTTCTGAACGAGGTTGATAGAATGTGATTTAAATAAAAGTGGTACTTTTTACCTCTTATTTTGAATATGGCTTATCAATTCTTCTAACTATAATATGTGACTTTTATTTTTTTAAAAACTAT
The DNA here is from genome assembly GCF_029289425.2 of Pan paniscus. Taxonomy (NCBI): domain Eukaryota; kingdom Metazoa; phylum Chordata; class Mammalia; order Primates; family Hominidae; genus Pan; species Pan paniscus. Next base: position 106,635,400 of record NC_073258.2, read on the forward strand.
CATTTTCCCATCATGATTCTACATGGAATTATGCTAAAATAGATAATAATTTTAAAATAATATTTCAGTGAATTAAAATTGATTTTCTCTTATTTGCTTATATCTTCACAGATTGTAAGTGTTGGAAAGCATGTTAAAGGCTACCATTATATCATTGCAAACTTGGTAAGAACTTCTTATTTTCTACTTTTCATAAGAATTGCTCAAGCACACAAGATTATTTTAACTGTGCCTTAAAATAATGCTTCAATAAATAGAGTACATTACTTACTAAGCTTTTAATAACACATGATATTTTATTACAATGATCATTAAATTTCACCAGTAGAATTCAATATATTTTTATGCAGATTAGCTTGGTATCTGCTAAAGAGACCTTTAAAAGAAATGATAATGGTTACTTTGCTACAATACCACTTGTCAAATTAAATAATTTTCTCTGTCTAAATGATAAATGCTACTTTATAGATAAAGATAGCCAATATTTGGATATTATAAGAATGATCTAAACTAATAGCTTATGTTCTCTAATTTTAAGAATAACTGTATATAATGGCTATATAAGCAAATCTTTTAAATGGGAGTAATCCAAATTTTTAAAAATTATGTCAACTTTTCACATATCATATAGAAATGGCTAACAAACAAGATACACATATTTTTATGAAATTCTTAAAGGTCTGAGAGAAATCCTTTTAGATATCTTGGCAAGGCTCATTGAATATGTCTTGTTAACCACGTAGTGTAGGGGGTAGATTATGTATGGAGCGGCCCAGCCTCTCTTGCTTTATTATAGAGTACCATTTGCCCTAAGGGCCTGATTCCCAAAGTGATTTATACTGGAGAAGTTAAGGATGTTTTCTCCTTTTTCTATTTTTATGACACTTTTTTTTAATGACTATCTTGCGCTTGAAACAGGAAAGAAACTAAAGGATGCAAAAGAGATTCAGATCTACCCATTCTTTCCGTATGGCAAGCGGACTGTCAGACTTTGAGACAGGAATTTTCGGTCTTTAGTGAACTGGGTTTGGTTGTGGATCTGAGATATTAAAATACAGCAAAATACTGTGAACCATGATTATATTGTGTTTCTTAGATAAAGTATAATCTTGCGACTTAATGGATTATCATGAAAATACTGAGAAATTTTGACTTTTTTCATTGCTTTTTAGTAGGCTGTTTTAGTAGAGTGTTTCACTATTTTTTATAAAAATATAAAATTTAAGACAAATATATTCTGGTATTAATTACTATAAGAGAAAAAAACTTAGGATTATGAGATAACTAAGTACAGTGAAATTGTACAATGAGACTCTAATGACTTTTATAGCAAATAGGAGGTTTTGTCGTCTATTCTTACAAACAATAGAATTGAGGGGAAAAAAAATCAATGTGTTATATGTAGATTATCATTCCAGAAATGAGTTGCTGACATTGGCAATTAAAATAAATAAATCAATACAAGATGGAATGAATTAATATTTGTAATACTACAAAGGATATCGTAAACAGCCCTAGGAGATGGCAGTGTATTTAAGTTATCTAGCGTTCCAGTATATGAAGTAGAAAACCATTTTTGTTTGCAGTAGGGACTAGAACCATCACTTTCACTAAAAATCAGCAAGTTTTATTATATGTGGTTGATATCTTTGTAACACATGATTAGATCAGTGGCTGCCATGGACATACATTATAATATAGTGTATTAATATGGATTCTATTGACTTATTCATTTATCCCTAAAGGACTATTACTTATAACACTAGAGTAGTTTTTATTTTATTGAGCCAATCAACAACTATTTTTGATAGCTATGTGCATAAGATTCTCAAGTGTGAAGTCAATCCAGAATCAAAATGAAAAATTACATCAACATCATACTCAAGGTTGAAAGACTGAATGATTTTCCCCTAAAATCAGGAACAAGATAAGAGTGTCCTCTCTCACCACTTCTATTGAACGTTGTACTGAAGGTTCTATTACAGATATTTAGGTAAAATCAATAAAAGGCATCCAGATTGAAAAAGAAGATTATATGTATATAAAAATACTAAGGAATCAAAAAATATTTGTAGAACTAGTAAGTTCCACAGGGTTGCAGAATGCAAGGTGAATATACAACAGTTTATTGTATGTCTATATGCTAGCAATAATATTCTAAAAATTAAACCAAGAAAACATTTCATTGATAATTTAAAATTACAATTTACAATTAATGGAGAACTGCTATACTTAAACCAACTCATTAAGGGTGATTTAACAGTATTAGTAAAAAACTGATTTCTACAATAACAATTCTTACTTGTGATTGGATGTTTACAAATATTCCAGAATATTTAAAATATTCTGGAGTCACAATGTAGAATATAAAAGCAGAAGGTATGAAGTCCAACCCATATTTACCAAAAAGAGAACAATGAAATTTAGCAGACATCAATATGTGATGCATGAAATTGGGTCATGAATTTACAGACATGCATTTTTGTAAAAGTCAAGGACCTCCCTTATTTAAACAAGGTTAACTCCCTGGAGAAACTGAGTTTAAATATAGGTGTTCTTTAGATTCTTTAAAAATGATAATCTTTTAAACCAAGAAACAAAGTAAGGAATGTCACTGAAATATTGGCTTCATAATGGTCTTTAAATTTTTGGGCTGAAATACAGAAAGCAGATTTCATGTAATTAAACAAAATAATAGGCAATTTCTTTGTGAATAAGGATGCAAATAGGTTATGAATGCTCTCTGGCATTATTTTAAATTGTCATGTCACTAACTACAAGTTGAACTTTTCTTCTTCAATTAACAACCATTCAATCTCCTTCATCATTCTATCCTGATAAAATGAGAATACATTGATGTATTCTATGCCCCTCTGATCTTAGCTTTTGGAGCTATTGCAGTGTACTGGCATCTCACCTCCAACCAGGCCAAAAGAAGTAGGAATCCTTTCCCTTAATACTCAAGCCTGAACCTGCAGAAGGTCCAAGAGGGGCCACAGGGAGCTAACATCATCTGAACAGTATGAGCTATGCCTGATATCTAATTGAATGGGCATGCTCCTCCCTGATTCTTGAAATTTCTCTGATTATCTCTGCCACTATATTTAACAATTGCACATTAAGTGTGAGTAAAACTTGCTAGAAATGAAAGATTGCTGCGATTCTTTTTTCTTTTCTATGTCCTATATGGGATTTGTATGTAGGTACGTGTATGTTTTATTAAACCCATCATCTAGAGGTACTGGTGAAAGTGTATGATATCGCAATAGGTTAAGCTCTGTTCCAAAAATTTCCCAGAGAAGTAGAGGCAGGAAAACCTTATCTGTCAGTTGGTTTATCCTAGTCTGTTTCTTAGAGATTCAAGTAAGAAAATTGCTTCCCTAATTTGCCCCTAGACTTTCTCTTTCCTAGTTCTTCTTTCATTTAGCTGCCAGTTGTTTTTTAAAGACAAGTATGATGATATCGTTTGCTTAAATCTTTGATTGGCCCCAGGCTGCAAATACAGTAAAAGACATCAGATTTTTCATGACCTGATTCCCCATGGGTTTTCCAGACTTACTTGCTAATACGTGTCTCACTTCTCCTCAGAGTTTGGATGTCTCTCCAAATGACATATTGTCCCAACTCTGAATCATTGCCCCAATTTTTACCACCATCTTCCAGAGTAAGCATTGAAAACCTAAGCAGTGCTCTACTTAAATATTTTAGGAAAAAGGATTTGCACTCTTGAACTTAATGCACAAAGCCCTTTAAGATTTTATCCCTACTTGACCCCACAGTTTTTCCCACTCCACCCCACAACTATCCCTTCTTCAGACCAAACTAATTCCCAGACACCTAATGCTGCTTTCCTCTTCCCAGCTTTGTTTAGGCTGTTATCTCTATCAGGAGGTATTTACCCCACCCAATCCTAGTCAGTGGTTACAATCACTTCTAGAAAGCTATCCCTAAATATCCACTTTGATAGTCCCTCCTCTGGGTTCTCAAACTACCCTGTGTACTCATAGTATAGAACTTATTCTTGTCTTTTCATTTATCAAATTATTATTTTATAACCCCTCTGTAACAGGTACTGTCCAACATCCCACGGCACAACTGCAAATAAAACACTGCAAGCTCACTGAAGGCAGGAACAATGTCCCTTTTGTTAACCTTATAAAAGAGTCCTTATCCCTATTCTTTATCTGCTGAACTCCTGCTTATCCTCTAGCACCCAGCTTATGTTATTGTAATTGTTTTTGTTATTATAATTGCTTTAATTTGGCCTTAAAAAAGATTTATATTATTATTATTTTTTATTATTATACTTTAAGTTTTAGGGTACATGTGCACATTGTGCAGGTTTGTTACATATGTATACATGTGCCATGCTGGTGTGCTGCACCCACTAACTCATCATCTAGCATTAGGTATATCTCCCAATGCTATCCCTCCCCCCTCCCCCCACCCCACAACAGTCCCCAGAGTGTGATGTTCCCCTTCCTGTGTCCATGTGATCTCACTGTTCAATTCCCACCTATGAGTGAGAATATGCGGTGTTTGGTTTTTTGTTCTTGCGATAGTTTACTGAGAATGATGGTTTCCAATTTCATCCATGTCCCTACAAAGGACATGAACTCATCATTTTTTATGGCTGCATAGTATTCCATGGTGTATATGTGCCATATTTTCTTAATCCAGTCTATCATTGTTGGACATTTGGGTTGGTTCCAAGTCTTCACTATTGTGAATAATGCCGCAGTAAACATACGTGTGCATGTGTCTTTATAGCAGCATGATTTATAGTACTTTGGGTATATACCCAGTAATGGGATGGCTGGGTCAAATGGTATTTCTAGTTTATGCAGCCAAAAAACACATGAAAAAATGCTCACCATCACTGGCCATCAGAGAAATGCAAATCAAAACCACAATGAGATACCATCTCACACCAGTTAGAATGGCAATCATTAAAAAGTCAGGAAACAACAGGTGCTGGAGAGGATGTGGAGAAATAGGAACACTTTTACACTGTTGGTGGGACTGTAAACTAGTTCAACCATTGTGGAAGTCAGTGTGGCGATTCCTCAGGGATCTAAAAAAGATTTTTAATAGATAGAAAAATGAGGTTCAGTGTAATTTACCCAAGATCTCGCAGATCTGAATTCTCAAAGAAAAGTTTGAAGCTCTGGCCTGTCTGATTGCAAAGAATAAATACACAAATAAATAAATAACTTAGGGAATAATGCCACCAAGTGACCACTTACTTAATCATCTCCCACAGCACCCATCAGGGGGACCTAATATTAAACACATTGCTCTGTATTGATATTCACTCCTCTAGCAGTCAAATAATTTAAATATGGCCATCAATAGCAAAAAGGAACAGTTGACATTTGTCCCATTACCAAAACAAATTCTTAGAATCTTGTTCTCATTTAGATTTTTTATTTAAAAAGTATTATTTAATTTACATCTAGGAGAACACCTGGCTCAATCATTAAAAAGATACAAAATTACAAAATGTTCTGGATATATAATTAAAGATGAACTGAACCTATTTGTTATCTATCCTCCACCATCTCACACACATACACCACTCATGCCTTATTCAGAACATAAAGGAAATTAAACATTAGGATAAAGAGAGCAAAGTGACTTGTTTACATTTAGGTGTTTGGTTAGTTTCAGAATGGAGAGTAGACATGCTTCCCAAAATTTGCAGTCTAGCACATTTTTATTGACGTGCAGTGACCCTAGTTAAGATTCCATCAACTTGGCGACATTGTTTTACTTTTGTGCTTCCCGTTTTTTAACTTTTCTGCATTGAGCATGTCTGACTCTACCATCTATCTACATGCATATGAAAAGTACATACTTTAAGTCAATTTCTTAACTAATTTTTACAACATGGTAAGCGAGCAATTCCCCCATTCTATTTGACGTTCCTTCCATTAATTGCACCAGAGCTATCTCAATATAATTTAGTCAACCTATGAAACTGAAATGCAAAATACAGCAGAAATGTTACCTGAATTAAGTAGAACTTAAAGAATAAGCATTTATTAAACAGTGAAGATAGACCTGTAAATTTACATAAATAGTCATCAGGATATCTGATACCTATAATTTTAAACATTTTATTTTCCCCCAAAAGATGTAAGAACTACAAATAGAAATTAAAGAAAAACCAAGTTGGACGTTAATCTAGAGAGTGGTAATTAACCATTGTGAAATTCAAGCAAAGTAGTGGCCCATTTTAACAAGAGAAAGCCTTTCCCATGATCTCCCCCTGCCCTCAGAGACTTTATTTACTGAAGTCACTTAACCACTGATTTCTTCCTGACTATGAAGTGAATAATTTTATTACAATGTTGCCCAGGAACTCTCAGCTCCACTGTATTCTTTGGATAAAATTTGAAATCAAAATGGCCACCAAAATAAATGTTTCTGAGAAAACTGCTTCACTGTCTAGATCCTATCAATTTTCTATATGAAATTGTAAGAAAATATATGAAAGAAATATATGAAAGAAAATATATGTAAGAAAATATGTACGAAAATATATGAAAAATATCGCCTGTACTCAAAACAGACATAGCTGAAATTAACTGAGCCACCCACCATTCATTGAAATCATAACTGACAATGGTTTATAATCAGACATGGCAATTTTTCCCTTTACTTTCAGCATAAGAACAGGATGGACTCGAGAAATGTGAACTATTATTTATCAGCTAGACTTTACATCAGATGATTTTTCTGAAGGCTGCAGCTTTGCCTGTTTATGCTGCAGCTGTGGATAACGCTATGAAAGAAGGTTTGGCAGACCTTCTATTTCAGCCATGTTTGAAAGAAAATAATAATGTCATCAATTAGCAACTAATGCAATAGTTGAATTACTGTGGCTTTTAGAAAACATTGGAATCATTTGCCTGCCTGTGGGTCTGCCGTATACTCTGATAGAAGCAAACCAATGTTCAACTGACATTTTACTAGCTGGAGATTGATGGACAGTGTTTTTCCCATTTCAGAAACATAGGTTTACTTTCTGGCGTCTAGTTTCTTTATCGACAAAATGAGAATGTTACTGATGAGCTGTCAAATTAGTGGGCATATAATAGGCATGAAATAAATATCTGTTGAGTGAATTAATTGATAATAGTGAACATTTACTGAATTCAAACCAGATGTGCTGGACACCGTAGCATTCTCATTCTCATTTTGAATGTGGAAGGTATAAGGTTAGAAAGTAACAGATGTGGAATTCAAAGTGTGGGCTTTTCGAGGGGAAACAGTATTACACTGCCTTTCCTATAGATACTATGATAATTAATAAAATTTAAAATACCTCTGTGTAAGAATATGCAGGAGTATAAGGTGAAAAAGACAAACTCAAGAGGTGGTTTGTATGGCTGGAATCTTAGCTCTACCATACATTTGCTGGATGGCTTTGAATAGCTTTTCTTCACCCCCCCGAGCCTGTTTTCATATCTTCAGGATAAGGCCAATAATAGGATCTATCTCATAACCTTGTTATGAAAACTAAACTAGATCAATAATCTGTGTAATACGCTTAGCACAATGCCTGGCATATAATAAGCTCAGCATATAATAGCTGTTAGCTCGTATACCTGGGCCTCTTGACAGCAATTTTTGCTCAGTTGCCAGTAGACTGATATATTTTTTCGTAGATAGCCAAAGAGCAATGCACATATGTTGGTTAGGAAGACAATCTACTTCACTATAAAAGAAAAAGGAGGAGGAGGAGGAGGAGGAGGAGGAGGGAAGAGGGAAGGGGGAAGGAAAGAAACAAATAATCTGAAGATCCCAAAACCATAGCCAAGGTGCATTCAGAAGGACAAGCAACTCCAAGTCTTCATTACTTCTTACTCTAACTGCAGGATTATTGCTACATATTTTATTCCCACCAAAAAATAAACAAAACACTCTCCTTCATTCCCTCAGCAAATTGAAGCATATTCACATTTGCAAAAGAACCTTTACTAAATACTAAGAGAAAACAAAAAGAAAGCAATTACAAAAGCTACAAGCTCGTGTGTGTGTGTGTGTGTGTGTGTGTGTGTGTGTGTGTGTATGTGATTTACTTTTCTCTGAGCTAATACCTATGGCTTTATTAATTCACTTCCTTAATAGGCTTTTTGCTCTCTTCTTGCTATTATCTGTTTTACACTTTTTATTGAGTGTGGATTTTTATAAGGTACCTAAAATAGTGGCAATAAAAGGGAGCCAGGTATAAAACAAAGGTGATAAATGGGTAGATATATAGGTGGAAGATAGATAAAAGACAGATAATTGGTAGATAGGTGATAGATAATAGATACATGATAGATAATGGACAGATATAGATACAGACATACATACATGTATAGATAAATAATAGAAAATGTGTACACAATAGATATGATACATGAGAGGGATGGAGGGAGGGAGGGAGGGAGAGAGAGAGAGAGAATAAATAATTGTCCAGAATTTTTGAATCCTTGATTACTACCTCTAGGCAAGAAGGGATAGTATCCTTACTTCCCAGCTTCTTCGCTCCATCTGGTGGACACCATCTTTTTTCCTACCACACAGGAGTCCATGAATGGCCTATCTTGCGCTCTTCTCTTGGACTACCATTTCTCGGGGCACTTAGACTGATTCCATGACTTTGCTATTGTGAATACTGCTGCAATAAACATATGAGTGCTGATGTCTTTTTGACAAAATGATTTACTTCCCTTTGGGTATATACCCAGTGGTGGGATTGCTAGGTCAAATGGTAGTTCTATTTTTAGTTCTTTGAGAAATCTCCATACTGTTTTCCATAGAGGTTGGACTAATTCACATTCTCACCAACAGTTGCAGTTTTTATTTTTTCCCTTTTCTCCACATCCTCACCAACATCTGCTATTTCTTGAGTTTTAAATAATAGCCATTCTGACTGGTGTGAGATGGCATCTCATTGTGGTTTTAATTTTTTCTCTGATGATTAGTGATGTTGAACATTTTTTCACATGTTTGCTGGCTGTTTGTATGTTGTCTTTTGGGAAGTATCTGTTCATGTCCTTTGCTCTTTTTTAAATGGGGTTGTTTGGTTTTTATTTGTTGATTTAAGTTCCTTATAGATTCTAGATATTAGTACTTTGTCAGATGCATAGTTTGCAAATATTTTCTCTCATTCTGTAGGCTGGCTATTTACTCTGTTGATTGTTTCTTTTGCTGTGCAGAAGCTCTTTAGTTTAATTAAGTCCCATGAGTCTATTTTTGTTTTTGTTTCATTTGCTTTTGAGGTCCTAGTTATAAATTCTTTGTCTAGGCCAATATCCAGAAGAGTTTTTCTTAAGTTTTCTTGTAGGATTTTTGTATTTTCACATCTTATGTAGTTTTTAATCTATCTTAATTTTTGTATATGGTGAAAGGTAGGAGTTCAGTCTTCTGCATAGGGCCAGCCAGTTTCCCCAATATTATTTATTGAATAGAGTATCCTTTCCCCTTCTTTATTTTTGTTGACATTGTCAAAGATCAGTTGGTTGTAGGTATGTGACTTTATTTCTGGTTTCATTATTGTGTTCCATTGATCTGTGTGTCTATTTCTGTACCAAAACCATGCTGTTATGGTTACTATAGCCTTATAGTATAGTCTTAAGTCAGAAAATGTGATGCCTCTGGCTTTGTTCGTTTTGCTTAAGTGGCTTTGGCTATTCAAGCTTTTTATTAGTTCCATATGAATATTAGAATTGTTCTTTCTAGTTCTGCAAGAAAAAATGTTGGTAATTTGATAGGAATTGCATTGAATCTGTAGATTGTTTTGGGCAACGTAATCATTTTAATGATATTTATTCTTCCCATCCATGAGCATGGGATGTTTTTCCATTTTTAGGTGTCATCTATGATTTATTTCATCAGTGTTTGGTAGTTTTCCTTGTAGAGGTCTCTAACCTTCTTGGTTAAATGCACTCCTGGATATTTTGTATGTGTGTGTGTGGCAATTTTAAATAAGATTGAGTTCTTGATTTGGTTCTCAGCTTCAGTGTTGTTGGCTATAGAAATGCAACTGATTTGGGGGCATTGATTTTGTATCTTGAAATTTTACTGCAATTGTTTATCAGACATAGTAGTCTTCTGGAGGAGTCTTTAGGATTTTCTAGGTGTAGGATGACGTCATTAGTGAACAGAGATAATTTGACTTCCTCTTTTTCCTATTTGAATGCCTTTTTTTCTCTTTTCTGATTGTTCTGGCCAGGATTGGAGGTACTATGTTAAATACGAGTGGTGAGAGTGGACATCCTTGTCTTGTTCCAGTTATTAGGAATAATGCTTCAAGCTTCTGCCCAGTCAGTATGATGTTTGCCGTGGGTTTGTCATAGATGGCTTTAATTAGTTTGAGATATGTTCTTTTGATGCCTAGTTTGTTGAGGATTTTTATTATGAAAGTATGTTGCATTTTATCAAATGCTTTTTACTGTATCTGTTGGGAGGATCGTAAGGTTTTTGTTTTTAATTCTTTTTATTTGGTGAATCACATTTATTGCTTTGCATATGTTAAACCATCCTTGCATCCCTGGAATAAAACCTACTTGATCACAGTGAGTTATCTTTTTGATGTGCTGCTGGATTTGGGGTGCTGGTATTTTGCTGAAGATTTTTACGTCTGTGTTCATCAGGGATGTTGGCTTGTAGTTTTCGTTTTTATTGTGTCCTTGCCAAATGTTGGTTTCAGTATGATACTAGTTTCATAGAATGAGTTAGTGAGAAATAGGAGACTTTTTGATGCAATCATATTTATCTCCTGTATCCCCCTTTATACTTCATAAAAGGCAATCAGAGGCATTCAAGAAATACTTGATTTGAACTGAAATAAAAACATATCTTTGTCTCATGTATTGGATTTTGAATTAAAGAATTTAACAGCTAAATAGACATAATTAGACTTTCCACATCTTTTATTATCATTTTCCACATTTTTAGCCATTGCTTTATTAAAAATCTTTTAATATGTATAGGTTATTAATTTATGTTACTATTGAAGAGCTGCCATGTATAATAAACTAAATTTAACAATCTTTTGTATCAATTTTTATAGGGATTCAAGGATATTTCTCTTGAGAGGTTTATACATGGTGGAGCCAATGTTACTGGATTCCAGTTGGTGGATTTTAATACACCTATGGTAATCAAACTAATGGATCGCTGGAAGAAACTAGATCAGAGAGAGTATCCAGGATCTGAGACTCCTCCAAAGGTATTTGTTTATTTTTATCTACTGTATTACTGATAGTTTAAAATTTTAAGATGAAAAGTTTATTATACAGTTTTTCCATTAACATTTTGCCAAACATAGTATGGCATGCGAAAAAAGCATTTTGTCCTTATAACTGCCTTGCACATGCTCTTAATAATTTCTAAATTTCTGTATTTAAGAGTAGAGTTTCTAGACATTAGCTCAAGCAGTTTACTATTATTATTACAGTACTATACATATGAATTTTCTTTCAGAATTAAATTTTTTTAATTGTTAACTAAATACTTCAAATGTGAAAGAGCATCCGTAACTTTTCTCCCACACAGAAATCTTCATGAAGTGATTTAAAATGAGTAGGCAAATTAGGTATTTAGCAGAAATGTAAAATATACAAGCTTCTGCAAAAGTTCTCTTTCAAATTAACAGTGAAAAATCAGGTTGTTTTCATTGTTTTCTGACTGATATTGTGAACATATGCTATTAATATTTGATCAGAAAAAGCTGGTAAATTTCTGATCATAAGCATATTTGATCAAACTAAACAGATAGATGACTTTCTTAGACCTCATGTTAAATTATGGCATAATGTTTCTTAAATTCCAACTTAGTGGTTTGAGCCCCTACCTAATAAGGCACCATCATCATCATTTGCTAATCTATTACTTACAGTGTATTCCAGTAAAAAGTTTTATGTATAATTTGGAAACTCAAGCCTAGAAAAAACAAGATCTAAGGCTAGAGGGTCTCAGCTCTGCTTCTATTTTCTAATTATAATATTTCATATTGGCTATGTCCATTTCTTCTCTGAAATGCTGGAATTTGGCCAGCTCAGCATACCATCTTCACTGCCTTATAAAATCACAGAATTTCAAAACAGAACATTAAATGGATGTCCACTATGTGTCAAGCACTATTGTCCAATCCTTTGATTTTACAGATAAATTACAAGCAAATTATTAAATGGATTTGTTAGTTGGCTGTCCTTGAGTCAGGGACCAGGTTCATGGAATACACAGGATATAATTATTTTAATGTCTCCTATTTGATTATATCCAACTAGACTTGTCTATGCTATAGCTTTGTCCTCTTTGTTATATAATCCTCTCATCCTTCACAACTCTTGGCATGATGCTAGGCATTCAGTAGCCATTTAATAAATAAATGCAGTACAATTAGTTCTTATTATTCACAGCAGTTATGTTCTATAAAGTCTCTTTAAATACTGAATAAGTAAATATAGAACCATTGCTCCAGGGGAAATATAGGGTTAAGTTCTGCTAGCCTCTGGTTACAAACTTTTTGTCAACTATTCAGTATATAACCTTGTTTTATGGGTGTTTGTGTTTAAAGAAACCTTATTTAATGTATTGTTAGTTCATGAACATTGAACTCCTGGCCAACAGCACCATGGTTCATGCCCGAATGAAGCTTATTTAACATGCGCATTTTCTCCATAAGGCACATCACAGCCTTCTTGCACTTGCGAACACTAAACAGCACATCAACACTATGCTTTTGGGCCATGTTAAACAGTGAAATCATCAGCAAAAAGCACAAAACTGCAGAAAACATGGCACTAAATAGAACACAAAAAGGACACTTGTTTACAGTATGAGAGCAGAAACAAGGAAACAGTGTTTCCTTGTTCAGCCACAGCTGGGACCTTGTGTGTTGGGTTACTCAAATTTTTCACCACTCTATACAGTTCCACAAATAACCACAAAAGTGCCACAAGTATCGATTTAAGAGTAACAAATAAATATTAGCAAGGAGGAAAATTTGAAAATTTAGAGTCCACAAATAATGTGGATTGATTATAATTAAAGTGTACTCTAAGTGTTTAATTTTTCAACCAAGATTAAAAGCATGACTTCTGATCATGTCACTTCCCTGCTTTAAAAAAATCTCCTGGAATCAAGGTTTTCCATTCTATAGGCCAGTCAGGCCTTTCCAAGTGCATGATCCTCTGCCTCCTTTCTGATGCTCCAGACAATGTGAGCTGCGCTGCATTTCCCCACCCTTTATCACTCCCTGTGCACGTGCTTCTACCTCAAAAGTCCTCCACCATCATGTCTACCTGTTGAAATCCAACCATCTTCCAAGGCTTTATCTCAAATTCCACTTTCTCTATGAAATCTTTTCTTTTTTCTTTTTTTTCAGGTTGACTTATTTATTTTTTTGAGACAGAGTCTCTCTCCGTCACCCAGGCTGGAGTGCAGTGTCGCGGTCTCGCCCCTCACTGCAACTTCCACCTCCTACGTTCAAGCGATTCTCGTGCCTCAGCCTCCTGAGTAGCTGGAAATTACAGGCCTGCCCCACCACACCTGACTAATTTTTGTATTTTTAGTATAGACGGGGTTTCTCCACGATGGCCAGGCTGGTCTTGAGCTCCTGGCCTCAAGTGATCTGTCCCAAAGTGCTGGCCTTACAGGCGTGAGCCACTGCGCCTGGCCCAGATCTGGTATTTGATACCACAGCAGGGTGATTACAATCAACAATAATTCACTGTACATTTAAAAAGAACTAAAAATAGATATATATAGAGAGAGATATAGATATATATATATATATATTTTGTAAATGTGATTCCTTTCCCCCTTGTAATCTCCATAGTATTTGATTGGGCAATTCTCATCAGGGATTTAATATAATTATTTGCACACTTACTGTTTCACTCCTATAAACTCTCTGGGGCAGTAACCATCAAATACTCATCTTTGTAGTCTTCATGATTCCTAGCTAGAGTCTGGTACATTTTTCAAAGAGCTCTCAGATATGATATGAAATTTCATCCTCATAATAATCACAATAGAGAGTCACTATTATCTTGTTTCATTTCATTTTGCTCTGTTTTATACTCCATAACCAAAAAAATGTGCTTCACATTCCCATAAACCTGTGTCACAGAATTAAAATTCATCCCAGTTCTTTCTTCTCTAAGCCCATACTTTTTCTACCGCACTATGATTCTGCCCAATTCTGTCTTGTTATCTATAAATCTTAGTAAATAGAAATCATTTCATCATTCTAATCACTTATCAGAGCAGTAAATAACTATAGGGCACTATTTACCCTGCCTAAAAATGAAATGATTAGTAAGAATATTCTAGGTGCCACCTAGAACTTGTCAGCCCGTAACTGTGGATCCCTGGATTATAGCACAAAAGACACATAGAAAAGAATTATATCTTTTGAAAAGGTAAAACTGATTTAAACTACCGTTTCTTTCCGTCTATCAGCTCTATGACCTGTCAAATCCCAGGTCTTTGCCACTCTGGCTGAATGTCTCCTTTGCTCTGCACCACTCTGTGTGATACCTGCTCTTTTTTCTGGTTCACATATTTCATAAAAATAAATGGACTTTTTAAAACACAGCAAGTGCATTTGCTTTTTGGTGCCATCTCTTCTCAGCTTCTTTCTTCCTGTTGAAAAAGTGGCAATATTTTTCTTTTTTTCCTCCTTTGGTCCTCAAGTACTAGCATTGCATTTTTCTCTTGCCCTTTGTGACTTAGGCAAGATTCATTTTATTTCTCGTTTTTATTTTCTTGCCTTAAGAAAAAAAAATGATTTGATGACTTTCTCTACTCAAAGATGTGTTGGGTCAGGCAGAGAAGGAGCACATTCAGTTTTGGTGTAGTACCTTGCTTAAACACCTTAATTTTTCTCAGCTACCCCATCCCAATCAATTGTGAAGGGCACATTTATCCAGAAGCTTGTTTTATCATGTCCTGGGGGAATATATAGGAAAGCTCTTAATTTACATGGTTCTTTTAAATCCTTCTAATACAAGAGTTATATCCTATACTATTGAACAGTTATTTGTTAGAATTAATGCTCCTTATTTTATCCATGTTTTAGTTTTTCTCTTCCCTGTAATGGTGGTTGCTATGTCTCATGGCCGTGTTGCCTAAGTTTACTTTCTTTTCTTTTTTTTTTTTTTTTTTTTTTCTTTCTGAGACAGGGTCTTTATCTGTCACCCGGGCTGGAGTGCAGTGGCACAATCATTGCTCACTGTACCCTTGACCTCCTGGGCTCAAGCGATCCTCCTCCCACCTCAGCCTTCCAAGTAGCTGGGACTACAGGTGCACACAACCACGCCTGGCTAATGTTTTGCAGTTTTTGTAGGGATGGGGTGTGGCCATGTTGCCCAGGCTGCTCTTGAACTCCTAGACTCAAGTGATCCACCCACCTCAACTTCCCAAACTGCTAGGATTACAGGTGTGAGCCACCATGCCCGGCCCTAAGTTTACTTTCTACAATTGGAATTTCAAATGATTTTTCTTCATTTGAAAGCACAAAATCAAGGAGATCATCCTCCACTTTCTACAGCACAAATCTACTGCTCATACAGGCATGGAAGGTGTTAATTATAAGGAACTGACCATATGGAATTTCTAAAGGAGACAATGTAGTTTTTGCCGTTATTAGTAGTTAGTAGTTGATACTATTTAGCACAGTGACTAGTACATACCCATTTTTTGAATAAGTAGATCTGTCATGCTTCAAGAAAACTGTGCCCCATTTCCATGTGTTCAGGAATTTTCTTATAAGTCTCTACCACAAGCAATCCCATGTTGATTTATTTTTATATTTAGAAAACTACATTTTTATCTCAATCTTTCCTCACTTTTTCCCCTAACCTTAATAATCTTTTCTCAGACGTGCGGGGAGCTCACTCTTTTCTCAAAGAGAAGCAGATGGTCTACCCTTCACATCTCCACTTGGATCCTAGGTTATACTGAAAACTTTGATCCTAGGTTAACGAAATGACTTTGCCTTCCTGCGCACCTGCATTGGGTGTGGTATGGCAATCTCCATTCCTATTTAGCATAGTCACTGATGCATACACATTTATTGGATAAGTAGATATTATTTCTGGCATCATATTTCTGAATAACAATAAACAATTCCACTCATTCTTCTGGGAGACTGAACAAAGATAGATACTTCAAGTCCATGAACTTATATTAAATCTCAGGGAACCTTGCTAGGCCTTTTGGAGCAGGAGAAGATTAAGAGGCCCAGCCCTCCTGGGGTTCAACCACAGAAACCAACTGCGAGGCAGATTACAAAACTGCATTAGCCTTTGATACGTTAGCTATTTGTACTGGGACACAACAGAAAGGCCTTGCCTAGGGGTCTTTCTTCTCCAAACTGATGGAAAACTGTTTTATTGGAATTTCTATTTTCAGAATGGTTTTTCTCCTTTTTAAGTCAGGATGATAAGATTTGGTATACAGGCTTTATATTAAAGCAAGAATAGAAATTTCTGAAGCCAGAGTCAATTAATTATCAGTAATTTAACCATCCTTCAGACAGAATGGTGCTTTATGTCATAAACTTACAAAGACCCCAGACCATTTCTGGCACTCGATAAGATTTTAACATTTACCATTATGTTCATTTTCATTTGGTTAGTACACCTCTGCTCTGACTTATGATGGAGTCCTTGTGATGGCTGAAACTTTCCGAAGTCTTAGGAGGCAGAAAATTGATATCTCAAGGAGAGGAAATGCTGGGGATTGTCTGGCAAATCCTGCTGCTCCATGGGGCCAGGGAATTGACATGGAGAGGACACTCAAACAGGTAACTCACAATTTTATTTAAGTTCAATTCATTTCATGGTCTTGTTTTAATTGAATGTTCAAAAAACAGACTAATTTATCCAAGCACAAATACATATTACAATTGCTACTTAAATATATCAAGCCATCATTTTTGGGACATTTCTACATAAAATACAAGGTAGAATCTTGCTGTTTACATTCTATGTGGATGCATAATCAGGATAAGCTAGGTTATGTTGCAGTAATAAAAAACCCAAATCACAGTGACTCAAAACAACAAAGGAGCTTTGCTTACTCAGACACACGTTAGATTAGCAGGGGCACTTGGCTAATTGTAATCACTCGAGGACGTAGGCTTGCAGAGCAGTTACCATCTTGAATTCTGCAAAGGGAAATGGATAGTTGTGGGCAGGTTTCAAATTGGCAATTAAATTCTGTGGCTTGATAATATCACCTGTCCTGCCTATTTACAACTCATATGTCAGAAAGAGTCTCATGGGCCTAGCTAACCACAAGGGGTTCAGGAAGGATAAGCCCACTTGGGTCCTGGAACATACCAGAACCAGAAATAATGACTACCTCTGGAGATCTTTAACTTGCTTTGTAACTTTGGATTAAGTAGTTTATTTTAGTCTTTTATAATTATACTAACACTATTTGTTCAAATAATTAAGGTAATACATACATATTTAATGTTACATTTTAAATGTTCTGAAATGTCACAGGTTCAAAACATAGGTAAAAGCAAATTAAAAGGAAATTTGGAATAAAATATATTTCAATATTTTCAAAAATGTCCTTATATGTTTTTGCTTCTTATATCTTAATTTTAATATTAGCAAGGTGAGAATATGATCTGGTATAAGTATCAGGGTTATTTAATCCATTTTGTGGATATATAGATAAAACTGAAAAGTAACCATAAAAAATTGTCATTCCTATAAAAATACTTTATAATTGAGGGAGGATTCTTCGACTAAAAATGGAAACTTTATAATAGTAAAAACAAATAAAACATATTCCTCTTCCAGGGGTATAGCAAAATTGCTTATACATCCCTTTGATATTCCTATTTCAGATTCTATCCCAATAGCTCAAATACCTAATGGCATTTCAGTTAGTTGGTTATAGTTTATAGTTCTACTTTTTTAAGTAGTTATAAGCCCAGCAGATGAAGTTAAAATTCCTATAAGTGAAATTGCAAGTGAACACGTGTGGTTTTCTTTTTCACTTAGGTTCGAATTCAAGGGCTGACAGGGAATGTTCAGTTTGACCACTATGGACGTAGAGTCAATTACACAATGGATGTGTTTGAGCTGAAAAGCACAGGACCTAGAAAGGTGAGCCACGATCAAACTGAAAAACAGAATTCTCTGTTTCTTAGTTTGTATGTAACATTTTAAAGGTGTACAGAAGAAAGATGGCTGAACATTTCCTTTTTTTGTGAGTACTTACAAATACTTTAGTACTTTCTTTATAATCAATGCTGTGATAAATGTGTGTGTGATGTAATTGATATTTAGTAGTGTGCCCAAGCTGAAACAAACTAATTTATACACTGTTTATATCTCTTATCCAAAATGGATGCAATATTTTGGGTGGGGTTAGCAAAAAGAATCCCACAAAACAAAATTGACTCTGCAGAACAGAACACGAAGCAGTAAAGAGACATAAGCACCTCAAGGTAGTCATTTATGAAATTATTAGAGCAAGTACAAACAAACTACTTCTAATGGGTGAACATATTTAGAATAGGCTGGGTGTTCTTGAAGTAATCAACTAGATAAATTTCAATGACCAAAAGAGAAAGAAGATGGATGGTAAGATTATTATTAGGCTGAGAGGGAGAGAAACATCTAAGTTGTTCAGGAAGGTGCTGGTGCTAGGTTCCTGGATTTGGGAAGATAATTCTCTAGTGGTAAGATGTGAATAGGTATAGGAGCGGTCTTCCCAGCATTCAAGTACTTTATACAGTGCAACCATACAGCCCCACCACAGTAATTGGTTATAAGTGTTTTGTAGCTAACTCATGTACTTTTTAACATTCCTTTTATCTAGGAACTAGGATGTTCAGGGAAACAGATATTCAAGTTAACCTTATCTAAAAGCTGTATTTGGCTGTTTAAAAAAAATTTCCAAAATATATTTTCATGCTTTTATGTAATGATAACTGCAATTTATGAAATGCCTGCTGTGTCCTAAGCACTGGACTTGGTGCTTTGCATGATTCCATCCTCATGACAAACCTATAATTTGAGTAGTAGTATTTCTCTTTTTTTCAAATGAGAAAATTATGGCCCAATAAGTTATCTTATCCAAAGCCTGTAAGTGAGAAAACATATTTTACTCTTAGTATTTTCTCCCTTACTGATCTACATAGGAAGAGATGATTTCCTGCTGGAGGAAAACAAAGAAAGGAAGGCTGCATGGAGGAGGTGGGATTTAAAATTGCCAGGATGTTAGAGTTTGGATAGGATGAAATGGAAGGGGCAACAACCGAAAAAAGGCTTGGAGGCAGGACCATTAAAGTTAAGGTGATATATGGAAAATGGCAAAGGCTTTCCCAGTTGCGTTTTGCTTCAGTCTACAATATGGGTGTGCTTCTGTATCTGTGAGAAGTTTGGAGCTGCCGTGAAAACCATCTCTAGATTTCCATCTTCTTAATGGCATAGCCCTCGTGCAGGCTGCCAGCTAATACGTGGTAAGCTGGAGCCTACCTGATCCAGATTAGGAGTGGCAGGAGATGGATGGCAGCCGGGGGGGCCCAGCTGCACCTCACAGCAGGCTCTTCTAAGGAGATTGACTGAAGCAAGGGAAGGAGATGTTAAGAACAGCCCACTCTACCAACACACAGCCAGCAACAAAAAAGAGGCAAGTTTTCATTAGAGATCCTCTGCTAGCTGGGGAGCAGATAGGATATTCCACAGGCCCCTAAAAATGTTAACAGGTGGACAATGCTAAATGCTAACAGATGGACAAAGGTAAGACTGGCTCACCTCCTTGCCACACACCAGACCTTGCAAAATTTGCCATTTAAACAGAATATTTTAAAATGCAAATGACAATTACTTATTTTACAAAACTATAAGTGCAGAATGTCAAATCATTCTCTATAAGAGAAAGAATAGTGGAAAAAGAAAGCTGGTGCTAACTAGCAGTAATATGAAGTGGGCTATTCATAGTACTGAATCTTTTCATAGCCTATTGAACCATGATGGTAACAAAAATTAAGACTTTTCAAAGAGAAACTTAAGGAGTTAAGTTGGGAGAGTGATGAACACTACATCTTCACACCCAGCTGACACTCATCTAAGGCTCTTAAAAGAAATATGAAGTATAAAATGGTGAAGACTCATCTATCTTCTTTTTTCCATGGCAACGATCAACTCGGGCATTGTGTCAGGAATATTAAACTTAAAAATGAGCTACCATGAGAGACACTATGCTGGTGAAACTAGGCAATGTGTCTGAGAAGTGAGCAATCATTCTTGTAAATTGAACACTTGCCAGCAAGGAAGCTATCTTTGAAAACAGATCAGAGAGTCAACTCATCAGTTTGTCTGACTTCTGCAACAGGAAAACTGATAGAGAGTCTCATTAAGCAGAAGCCACAAAGCTCTTTCTGAAGTCCCAGCTGCTAAGTACAGCAGAATCTTCTTATCACTCCAGTGACCCCCATCCAGGGCTCCAGAGGGAATGCTCCAGAGCTGCATGGTTTCAGAAATCTTTAATTGTAAAAATTTCATGTATTGAGAGCACATTATATGCCACACACTGTAATGGAAAATTGATGTGCATTTTTATATTCAATCCTCATGACAACCTAAAAATAAGATATATATTTTTTTCTCCTTTTATCGAAAAGTAAGGTTCAAAGAAACTAAGTAACCTGCTCAGAGATGCTCAGCTAGAAAGAGGTGGAGCTGCAGTAGAAACCAAAATTCCTGCAGCTCTAGAGCATCACTCAAGATCTTGACTCAGGTTTCAAGATCTTGAAACATCATCAGTCCCATTGCCTATAAGGGTTTAGGGCTGGTGTGGGAATTAGGTCAGATTTTTCAGGGCAGGCCTGATCAAAGCAGCTCTCCAAGGAACCAACTTTGAGTAGAACAGGAGCTCCTCACAGCCGCTCAGTCCCTATCTGTTCTCTATGTTCTAGGCCAAGATCATCCTAAATACAGACACATTTTCTCACATATCTTAGTATAGTTACATTTGCATACAAATCACCTTTAGGAGTCCAAAGAAGGTGAATATTTTTCTGACATCCTTTATCAATTTAGTGATTTAAATGCTTCCATATTTTTGTTCTAGCATTACAAAACCACTTTTCACTCACTTTTTGTCTATAGGAAAAATATCCATTTCCCTGTCTAATTAAATGAAATCAGTCATGGGAAAAGTTCTTAATAAAATGCAAAATGCTGTGAAGACTAGAGAGAGAAATTCCATCTTCTGTGAGGTCTGGGTCCAAACTGTAGGATTCCTTTCTTTAGGAACTGACCCCTCGTGTGGACTTACTTCTAAATACGCCCATGGTCCACATGAAATCTACCATTAATTGGTCCCATATCACAAAATATGACTTTCTCTTTTTTTTTTAACAAGAATTGCATATATAGGTATAAGGCAAAAAAAAAATAAAGTTTGCTTATTATTTTAATTTGCCAGCACTTCTGAATCATTTATCTTTAAAAGGGGAATAACTGCAAACCCATGGTTTAGTTTTTAAATGCAAAATGTCAAGGTCTTGCCAATATCTAGGTACTCTCCAAAAATGTATCCCAGATCTGTGATTCTCTCTGTTGTGGGACTCATTAATAAAGAAAAATTGTCTTTCCTGAAAATTGGCTGATGAGATCTTCAGGGTGGGTGCATTTTAATGGAGTGCTAAACTGTAAAACCCCTTTTCATGTCATATAACTGTCATGTGGAAAGCAGAGTTAACAAGAATCAACTGACTTAAGTACACATAAGAATTGAGGAGAGGGTGGGTCTCAAATATATACTTGTTTTAAATTAAAAATTTCACATAATTATTAATAAATGTCAATCAGAGATTGATTCACAGGGACTATTGAAAAAACTTGCTGAACTTATAATTTTGGATCAAACCAAGAAGTGTAGCAAGCCGTATTAATAAAAAGTCTTTTTCTCCATCTGTTTTGTTATTGAATTATATATGCAACACTTGTGAATAATCTAGTGCCTCTTTCTGACACGTTAATGCTTACTCTATTTAAATATGCTCATAAATACTAACATGGCAGTTGAGAAACTTGAATTAGGCAAGTGAGACTTCCAAAACATATTAGAACAAATAGTGAATACAGACCAGTGAGCAAATGCATACATTTTATTGGAGACATGAGTTTTACCAACTGAATCAAGAAATTCAAGAAAGAAGTTTGTCAAGCATTAAATGAACACCCATTTTAGAAGGCCGCGTAGCATAATAGCAAAGCATGTAGACTTGGTGTCATATAGACCTGAGTTTTGAATTCAGGCCCTACTAAAGTGTAACTTTGTGTAATTTATTTAGCCTTCTAAAATGAATCCTCATCTCTAAAATGTGGATAATAACTGCCCCTACTCCATACTGGGTATGTGTATTAACTTTAAGACGTATACTTTTAAAAAGCATTGAGTACATTGTCTGCCTCAGAGCAAGCACTCAATATGTAATAGCCATTATTATTGCTTAATGGTCTGCAAAAAACAAAGAATCCTAAATTTCCATTAAGATCCCATTGTAGCTTACTACTTTTCAGAGTCCTTAAGTAATTACTTAATTCATTTTTAGGAAAAAGTGTTTGACTTCTAAATAAAAAAAAAATTTAAATGAAAAAAATACAAATTTAAATGTAATATTTGAAAGCGAAAACATTGACCACTAATATTCATCTCTGATGTAGTTAGCATTTCAAAAAATGGTAAGATTGTTACCTAGTGGCTAGGTTATATCGAACCCAAAACCATTCCTGTTTTGCTTTAAAAATATACAAGTTTCTTTTGCTTGAAAATATTCTGTACATGTTCTTCTTATAAATCTGGCTATTCCCTTTACTATGCAACCTGTAACTTTATTGATAAAGCCACACAAATTAATTTAGGGGGCACCAGTCTATCTCACTAGAGGAGGGGATCCGCATAAAATAATGCACTGTGCTCATATTCCTTTTGGAATCACCATTCCCTATCTCTTGGTCACTCCACTATTGTAAACAGTAAATTTGCCAAACATGTAACCAGACAGGATCCTTAATACCAGGAAAACTGACTCATGAGGAAGTAAGAACACTTCTACACACTTTTTTTTTTCTGTTGGCTTTTGTTTTGTTTGCTTACATTTGTTTTGTTTGCTTACCTATTCATACCCTTCATTTTTCTAAGAAGAACTAGAGTAAATGCTTCTAAAATATGTTTTCCAGCATGTTCTCTACTTGGCAGGTTGGTTACTGGAATGATATGGATAAGTTAGTCTTGATTCAAGATGTACCAACTCTTGGCAATGACACAGCTGCTATTGAGAACAGAACAGTGGTTGTAACCACAATTATGGTAAGTGTTGGTCTATGCTTTATGGTGTTCCATTTTGTCCACAGGCAATTTTAACTCCTCAGCGACGGTGAACAGGGAGGGCAAAGCTGACTGTTAGCAATGGTGACATGGGTGTTCTGATCCACAAAATCCTATTGAGGCTTTGAATAGGTTCATCCTAAGCTTCGAGTACATATAGTACTTTTATTTGTATTATCTTTTGTCACATTGTTGTTCTTGGAAAAATGCTCAGATGTTAAAAATTGAGACTGTCAAACTCTAGTTGGAAATGTATGAAATGCTAAGACCCTAAAGCACAAAACAGTGAACATGCCAAAGGTCAACCACCAATCACATAAATATATCCAGTAGTAAACATATTATTATTGTTACTATGTTTTTAAAAAGTCAATGTAATAATAATTAATAGTGTTTAAAATTATAATTTTCAGGTAGTTCAATCATCGGATAATGATTTGTATTGTCTGTTTACAATAGTGAAGATGTGACTGTGAAGATTTTAATGAGCATGATTTATATAACTAAATGATTTAGGAATTAATTTTGTTTTATTTTTATTTTGAATGAGAAAAGGGTTTTCTTCCACCGATTATTTTTCTCATTAACCAGTGAGAAGTACACATTATAGTTTATTGAACTTCTAAAAATTAAGAAGAATACAATTGCTTCATTTGGCCACATCAAAAAATGAAAAATCCTCTAAATTTTAAGGCTGCTTTTTCAAAGAGATTCTCATGAAATTACCTTTTAAATAATAGAATATCTTATATATTTTTCTCTTCTAAAGTCAAACATGCCCTTTAAAGTCAATGCTAGTCAAAAGAGATCAACAATCGGTGACCTTTTCTATCTCATTTAAAGTTATATATACTCAGCTCACGTCTCTTTAGGCAAAACATATTTTAAATATTTATGGAAACCTTACTCTAAATACAATGGAAGTATTTTATGTAATTTAGTTTTTAGCTTTTGTCATTTCAGTTTCAGGTTTTTAGTAATGTTGAGTTGTTCCCAAAAGTGATATTAAGGTTAAAGCATGAAAATGCCAGAGAGAAGCCTTCATATGTTGCACTTAGTTTTAACTGTGTTGCATCACCAGTCAGCAATTTAATGTAATCTGACAAGCCTTCAGCAGAAGTTTATGATTTTAGAATGCAAACCAACCAACAGCAGTTTTTGTGTAAACCTTCTAACTTAATTGTGTAATATTTGCATGGGACTTGAAAAGCAATATATATATATATATATCTATATATATCTATATATATATATGTTTCTTTTCCTAAAAAAGACACAGTAATGGAAAGTCATACTTCAGTACAGTCCTCCTCTTTTCAGCCTCTGATGAAGAATCCTATTTTAAGAAATTGATCAAGAAAGAAAAGAGTTCCGCGCTGTTCGACCATTCCTAACTAAGGCTCAAGTCTTGTTCTCCAGTGTAGTAAATTTAAGCTTATTTTTCATGTGGGATTCTTCTTGGATGACCAACTCTGGACTACCAGAAAAAAAAAATTTTAAGTTCTGTGACTTTTCTGAGATACTAGAACAAAAGAAGAATTAATCTTCATCTTTCTCAAGAAATAGATGTTGACAAAGAATCACTTAGCGATTCTGACATATCAATTCCCCTATCTTGAAATGAGGTCACTGTACGTAAATGATGGAATTATATCACTCCATTTCCAAGGGTAGATTTTCTATAAGTAAATATCTCGGAATTTGTGTGCTTGTTTTCTGAATATATACAGTTGTTTTCTTTAAAGATCTCTTGGAATTTTGCCTGTTCTGTGTGAAATAAAGTGTTTTAATGTGCATTATAGGTATGATATAGAGAATCTCCTTTCCATCCCTGTTACTAAAGGGACTGGACAAATAATTCTTAAAACCAAAATACTGAATTAATTTTGCAAGCATGGCTAGTTTTTAGGAAGCATGCTATCAAAAAAAAAAAAGACTAAAAATGACTGAAAAAATCCAACTGTTTTATATATATATAAATATATATATATTTATATATATATAAAGGATATTCTGTAAAGTTATATGTTGTTTGACAGTAAAGCCATCAATATTTTTGCTATCAAAATAGTATAATACTAGTATCTGTCTTTTTGTATGAAAATGTAATCTTTATATAAATAATACCTCTGATATTTGCAACTGCATAATCGTTCAGTAATTCAAAAAGACATACTAGAATCCTTTTTCTGAAAGTGTTCCTTCAATTTGCTTTTGTTGAAAATGGTAGTCCAGGACCTATGATATCCCTCCACTTCATTCATTATGAAAGAAATCCCTTGTAGATAAACAAGATATTGGCATCTGCATGTAATTATCCCCAGATTCAGCTGAAAACTCCCAACACAGATGGAATTGGCTAGACATTGAAATATATGTGATACCTATATCTAGATATAGAAGGCTGAGAGTGAGCACTGGATATAATTCATTTTGATTGAAATTGATATGGTGTTATTGTTCTTCCAGTTGTCTGTCCTTTGTGTATGTTGTTATTTATATGTTGATACACTGTAACACTATATGCTATTGCTAAATAAAATTGATTGAGAAATTCAGTTATTCATAAATATTTATTGAGCGTCTGCTATGTGCTAGGCACAGTTCTAGGCCCTGGGGATATGTCACAGACAAAAATCCTGCACTCAATGAAACTTATAGTATATTGAGAGAAAGCAGACCAGAAACATAATTAAGAATTATATTAGCTATCTTTATTAAATATAATGTAGTGTTAGCTTTTATGGCTGTTGAAAGTTATTTTTTCTTGTAACAGTGTTGTATATCTACAATGTGATTTTCATTTTAATAATGAATTTATTCTACCTGAATATAATCATACTGAATATACCACAGCAAAATCTAATAGAAAATAAAAGTAATATCATCATTTTTATCTTTAAGTCTTGTTGACTAAAAATTTTATAAAATCAATAAAATTTATAAGACTGTGACCATATTGATTTAACTTTTTGTATTAAAAGTAATCATTTCTGCAAATAACCCAAAGAAGCCAAATCTATTCCATGTGGTTTGGATAAATACAGCAATTGAGGGAAAAGCAGTTTACAGTAGATCTTGGGAGAAGGGAGGGTGGTGTTTTCCTCTGTAATCTAACTACTTTGTTGGCTATTGAACTCTCTGGAAAAGGGGAGATAATACAGTGATGTTTCAGACAAGCTCCTTTTTTTCCCAAAGCTTTACTACCGAAGTTAAGGGATGCTTATGATGCATTGCTCAACCACAAAGATTTTCTTACCATCTCATGAACACAACAATCCTTTAGGCAAATTTTCCATAAAACTAAATTTATTCACTCCAGTATCAGAATTATGTTACAAACCTAAAAGCAATTACCCTTATCACACATGATCTTTCCAGAGGTTATTTTTTGTACTTTTTATAAGATGTTTGATATTTTTTCTTCTCTATGTAAAATTCTGTAGATGCACTATACATATATATGTGCATTATAACATACACATGCATATTTATATAAAATGTATTATATATATATACATACATACATACAGAAAATTAAAATGTATTTTCTTCCTTATACAAAATATTAATTTTCCTATTTCACATCACTCACTGAAGAGCTTATAAATCAGTTAGTTTTTAAATAATTTTGGCTAAATTTAAATTTTTTCAGCCATTAGATTTACTAATTTTTTTCTGAATTGAATAATAATATCTTAATTTTCACTTTTAAGAATTTTATCCATGGGATAAATTATCTACATCCATTAAGATTTTTTGGAGAAAACCAAATATCCACATAGGAAACAACATTGGTTAACACTGATCTCATTATTTTAACAACTTTCAATAGTAATTGTAATAATTATATTTGTGATGTTTAGAAAATTTTGAAGCCTTTCTAATAAATATTTTGTTTCGATAGTTCCACTTTTGCTAAATGCAAATGATCCAGAAAAATTTCCTTGGTAGGAAAATTATATTTTATTGATTAAAAATCATCATAATTAATTTACATAAATACTTTCATAAGCAAGCCCTAATGTAGCAGCTTTAAACAGAGAGTGATTTATCTCCTGAAAAGCAGAGCAGATGTAGAAGCCCATTCATTAGAGAAACTATCTTAATATACAACTCATATTCACTAAGAAGTAATGCATTTTAAATAACTTTTAAGAAATTACTGTCCTGCAAAGCACAGTAGTTGATAATAATCATGGCAGGTTGTATACATAAGACAGAAAAAAGAGGTTACTCTATCCTTCTGATCATTCCATTTTTATTCAAAATTGAACACTTGGGAATTCATAAGGCTGTTTTACAAAGATACCCCACAAATCCTCCTTAATGATTTGCTGGAATTTATTATATTGAAAAGATTTTGTATTTTCTTCCCCCATAGTAGCCCCCTACCTTTGTATTAACTGTAATATGAAGTGTTTGAAGAGCTACTTGCAGACAACTTGCCAGATTGAGCATGGGGGAAATGAGGAGGTTGGGCGAATGTTGAGTATTTGCTACTCTTTTGGACTTGACATGAAAGGAAAGCAAAGCAAAATGAAACACAGTCAAAGAAACAGCAGAGCTGAGCAACCATGGGAGACATCGTTCAAAGAAAGCCTAGCCGTTCTCTCCTTTAAACCTCCCCACCTCCCTGGGTGCGATCATGTCATTTCTCTTATGCTCTCTGCATCACTCATCTTGAATCTCAGTAATTGTTTATGCCCCTGGATAGGCAAAAAGTCTAACTGCATTTCTAATCAACATCTGCAGTAAGCTGAAGCCTTTTCTAGTCTTTGTTGGTTTGCTCAGCAGGAAAACAATGACCTGATGGACCCCTGCTGTCCAAAATAAAAAAGAAAGAAAAAACTGAAAAAATGAAAGAAGACATTAGATAAATATTGTCTCAAATAGACATGGGCCTGCTTCAGAAGAGATAACCTAGCGCTTGTTAATATTTACTTTCCTTTAGAAAACCTGAATCAGAATTTCTAATAAAATTACTTTATAAAGATACTATTTAGGAAACACTGATAGGCCAGGATATCTTTGTATTTATTTAGTGCCTTCTATATGCCAGACACTATGAGAATACATTGAAAGGTTTTTATCTACACTGTTTACATAGAAGATCATATGAAGAATTTCATTAAATGAATTTCATAAAAATGCAGAAATGCATTTCTTTAATCTTGTTCCCTCTCTAAGTCATATGAAATCTCAATTAATGGCATATATTTTGATAAATGCAATAAGCGCTTCAAAATTTTCCAGATATTTCATTAAGTCATATGGAATCTCAATTAATTGCACATATTTTGATAAATGAAATAGCTTCAAAAATTTCCAGATATTTCAAAATGTAGGGTCGGCCAAACTCAGCGGCTCACACCTGTAATTGCAGCACTTTTGGAGGCCGAAGCAAGTGGATCACTTGAGGCCAGGAGTTTGAGACCACCCTGGCCAACATGGTGAAATCCCATCACTACTAAAAATACAAGAATTAACCGGGAGTGGTGGTGTGCGCCTGTAATCCCAGCTACTTGGGAGGCTGAGGCAGGAGAATCGCTTGAACCCGGAAGGCAGAGGTTGCAGTGAGCCGAGATCGCACTACTACACTCCAGCCTGGGTGATAGAGCACAGCTAGACTGTTTCTCAAAAACAAAAACAAAACAAAATATCAAAATACAGGGTCAGTTCCCACCTCTTTCACTTGTTAGTTCTGTGAAATTGAACAACTGGCTTAACCTCCCTGAGTCTTCATTGTCCCATCTGCAAAATGGGAAATGCCTACCTCAATGTGCCAGTGTCAAAAGTAAATGAAAAGACATGAAGAACTTTACATTGTGCCCGATACATAGTAAGCACTAAATAAGTAAGAGCTACACTGTTTTTCACTACTATATTTTATTATTGTTCCCCACATCTTATACTCCTTTGCCATTATTACAAAAAAATTATAGTGACTTTGATTGCAAGAGAACAAGGGGCACACTTGACTTATTTTTGTGTCCCTATCACCCAGCAAACTGACTGGCACACAGTAGCTGCTTAATAAATGTTTGATTAAATAACAAATATGTAGCTTTTATTGAAGTAAATTGTTCATTATATAATGTAGAGGGCATTTAGCAAATTAGATTATAAATACTAGCTAGAGAAACTTGCACACACAAACTAATACAGTAATATATGTACTTGAGTACAAAAATTCATGTGCTCAGATATTGCAGACACTTGTGAATTGACCTTCAACTGTAGTACCAAATGGAGCCTTTGCTATACCCCTTTTGAAAAACTCTCAAACTTGTTACACTTACAGATAATAGTTGTACAGCCATTTCAATCTGAATTTAAGCATTTTGCATATATGTGGCTCTTGCTTTTTTCTAAGTACGCTTCCATATTTTAAAAAGGTTATTTTTAAAAAAAGAGAAAATATAAGAATTAGCTCCTAATAACTATTAATATTTTATAGCATATTTTAGAAAATAATAATGCTTTGCAACAATTCACCAATTTTATAACCACAATTCACCAATTTTATAACCACATTTGCTAAACTCTTTATATTTTCACAATGTTTTCCATAAACTACTGCATAATTTCATCTATCTAAAGAAGAGGCAATTGGATGCCTTACTTTTATGTGTGGAAGAACTTTTTACCTGATTCCAGGGTTAGAATATTCATCAAATTTTAAAAAGTGGGAGGTTTCTGGGTCATTTGGCCATGCCAACCTAAGGCAGGATTTAAGAACACAGTAGAAGGACCAATCCTGGATAACTGCCCACTGTAGAATTATTTAGGGCATCTCTATGAGAAAATAAAATGTCCTATAATTCACATGTTTTATTAAATTTTTAAAAGGGGTTCTACATTTATGAAGTACTTAAAAACAAAATCAGAATTAGTGTAGGCTGCCATGTTATTCATGCAAAGTAAATTACCTTCTATTATACAGTTTTAAGAGCAAATTCAACTTCCCCAATTACGAATTTTCTGGGGAAAAAGAAAAGACTTTTATGACAGATTGCCAAATAAATGTTACAGTACAATTTTATAAAATATGAATACATTATCTCAATAATGTTGTAGCCAAAGGTGGTCACTCCTTGTCTGCAAATGACTGGAAAAACTCAGATGTGACCAGGGACTCTCTCCATATTATGTGTTCACCAGGTTTATCTTTGGTTGGTGGCTTTAGATGCCACTTACAAAATCAAGTGCTTTTTGCTAAAATGTCTCTTTAGTGCATGTCTTTTAATGGTTTGGTTTAAGGGTGTGTGTGTATGTGTGTGTGTGTGTGTGTGTGTGTGTGTGTGTGTGTGTGTGTGTGTAACTGAAAACTGTCCAGTAATTATTAGCCACTGATAAACTTTTTCATTTTATCAGGATTTTCACCATAATTATTCATCAAATTTTCTGTCTCACTTGCTTAGAAAACTAAATGGGAATATCACCTCAAGTGTATGCTCATTACAACTGGAGGAAAATTATCAGCATCACTAGGGAAATGTTTTATAATATAATTAAATTTCATGGAGCACAAACCATGCTTAAAGCCAAAATATTGGACAACATTAGGAAAGCAGATTTAATGCAAATAACTATTTAAGAATTTTTTAACTATGGATTCATTTTTTCTTTGAATGATAGTGTACCAAGTGCCTGCTCTGAGAAAAGCATCTTGCCAAACACTAGAGATCAAAGAAAAATGATGTAACCTTTTTCTCAAAGGAAGTCACAGTTGAATGTGGCTAAATAAGATGCAGAATATGGAAACCTGTGACCTTGAATTAGTCTTTTATTAGGTGAAGCTGACTACTGAATAATCTTTAATTCCATGAAATATTTTAGAAATACTCATTTCATTGCCAAAGAATATAATTTATGCTTCTTTAGATAATTATTAACTGGCACTTCTCCCACCACAGTCATAGTGCTAGGTTTTTAATACTTTCTCAAATGGAAATTTAAAGATTTCAGTTTTAGTATCCAATGCAAAGCAATTTAATCTCTTCTAAGCATACTTACATATTCATCTGTTTTATTATTGACTTCTAGCTACACCAAATCAGTATGTGTACCAATACTAAATACAATCTTTTGTCAAATTCTGAAATTGGAAAGTTACATAAGGTTTTTCAAATGTTTTATAATTTCTCCTTTACAGTTCTACTTCTCTCATTATAGGAATCCCCATATGTTATGTACAAGAAAAATCATGAAATGTTTGAAGGAAATGACAAGTATGAAGGATACTGTGTAGATTTGGCATCTGAAATTGCAAAACACATTGGTATCAAGTATAAAATTGCCATTGTCCCTGATGGAAAATATGGAGCAAGGGATGCAGACACAAAAATCTGGAATGGGATGGTAGGAGAACTTGTTTATGGGGTAAGCAAATCAACTTATTGAAGAATTTACTTACATACACCTGAAACTTCTTTTCCCTTGGGCACATAACAATTTTTAAACGTCTATTATTGTTTAATTTGCAGCTACATTCCAAGAGGCATATACAGTGTTTAAATCTTTCTCTATTTTATTAATAATGCAATCCACAAACAATGAGAAAAACTGACACTTGATAAGATCAAAATCAGAAAGAAGATAAAAATCCAGAATATACAATCCTAGTTTTTTAAATTTACTTCAGGATCTGGAGTGACTATTCTTTTAAGTTTGATGCTGCCATGTATAGAACTACAAAACAAATATAATAGTAATCTTGTATTTGATAACTGTAGGAACAGGTTTCCCTCAACAATATAAAGATGGTCATTATTTTAGATAGTTATTTATACCGCCATTGTTTGTAATTACTCATAGATATCTTTTAAGTAATTGGTGAGGCAATCACTATATTACTTTATCCTCTATTAAATATTCATCAATAATGTCAGATTCTCACAATTCTGCTGAACACAGTAAATTTAAACTTTATGCAGTGCCATCATTTTTTATACGAGTATACATAGGAAAACACAAGAGCCAGAATTTATTCCAAAGTGGGCCTCACATGAAAGCATGTTATGCGCCTCCCTTGAGTGTACCTGATATTGAGTGTACACATTCATAGCTGAAGGCAAATACAACATAAATGTTCCTGCCTGAATCAGAGCAATATCAAGATCAATGTCTTCAGCTACCACTGCAAATGTCAAAATCAAACTGGCAATTATCACATGCTAATGATAGCACAATATTTCAGAAGTCCAGAAACCAAATCTGTAGCTCGTAGGAAACTCTATTCATCGAGTAACCAATGAAGTAACACATACTCGAAATGTAATATGAAATTTCCTAAAAGCCAACTTATATTTCACCTTCAAAATGTAGTCTGATTAATCCTTACAAGACCCCTTGGAAATGGAGAATTACACAGAGAGTCATCTTCTTCAGAAAACAATAAAGATAGAAAGATTTAGAACATAACTGAAGTCCTAGGAGGGACTCACTTTCCAAGCCAAAACTGCAATTCAGAAGGCAAAACTGCCTTCTGATAAAAAGGCAGACGATTCTGCATCTTGCCTTTTAGACCATGAAGCAATGAACATTCTTTGCACAGTACAGTAAAGCAGCTAAAACCTGTGCAGAATGAGGAAATTGTTAGACATTATGAAGCAATTGGTTAGTTTTATATCCCTAGGAAAGAATTGCTGACTGCTTAGGTGACCCTAAATGAGAAAAAAAAATGCAGTTTAAAAAATAGCAAAATGTATTTTACCACAGAGTTCATCGACTGTTTCATATCGAGCTTTAAATTCCAAAGGAAAAGGGTTTCTAAAGCATTTGTTCTTTGGTTAATATTTTAAACTTTTGATACAGTAAGCATACCTTAGATGTTAACAATATTGAAGTTGTTGGAACTACTGTAATTCATTTCCTTTAGAAAACACTCTTACATATTTCATCTCAAAAAATCATACTTGGATTACCAGTTAGTTATGAACAGCATAACTGACGTGAGTTACTTTCTGGGGCATTTGTCATACATCTCTTCTCTGGAGTCTCTACCCACTGGGCAGCCCAGACTCACTCTTTTGCAAGTGTTCTGACCACATTTCATTCAGGGAAAATTGTTTAAATAATGAAAACAAAGGATATGAAGGGAGTAGCATAATTAGCGAAAAAGTTATGTCAGTCCTATACATGTCACAATAACAAAAAGTCCCAAAGTTATGCAGTTCTCAAAGAGACAAAAGATAACATAATGGTTATTAATATTATATTCATATTCATTCCTCAGCCAGTCTGCAAGTGGTTAAAGACTCCAATCTCTGATGCTTGAGTTGTCCACTCTTTTCCCAAAAGGAATCTTCTTCCAGGTCTCTTACACACTCCCCAGTCTAGGTACTTTCCATTTTGGTGTCTGCAAAGTCTATATTGTTTCTCAACGTTTTTTTTGTTTGTTTGTTTTCCTACTGCAAACACATACATGAGTGCCTGGTTCCCAGGGCCCTAGGTAAAACTAAATCCATTCTCTTCTATAGAACAAAGTCTATTATATCTAGATGATTAACTCTGCAAAATTATTAAATTTGGATTCACTATATTTTTTTACTTTACTCCTTGCAAACTTTGTTGCTATAATTGTAATGAACAGATTGTCTGTGAGGCATTTACATGTTATCCAACACACCATGTGTGAGACCCAGAAGCCCAGAACCTCTCTCACACTCAGGTCCTTTTTGCTACCATGCCTGTGCACTAAAGCCAGTTCACCCTGATTTCCTGCAGTGTGCTGCTTCAGGGTCATTTCCTTGGCCTCTACCACACTTGGGGTGTGTGTGTGTGTGTGTGTGTGTGTGTTTTAGTCCAAGGGAATAATTCTCAAAGCACATTCCATGGTCCACTAGCACCAGAATTACCTGTGGAGACATTTTACACACTCAATTTTGGGAATTACTGAGAGGTCATGAAACAATGCACATGCAACATCCCCGATGTTGGCAGAGGAAGCCCATGTGTAAC
The DNA here is from genome assembly GCF_029289425.2 of Pan paniscus. Taxonomy (NCBI): domain Eukaryota; kingdom Metazoa; phylum Chordata; class Mammalia; order Primates; family Hominidae; genus Pan; species Pan paniscus. The sequence continues at coordinate 106,669,738 of NC_073258.2, forward strand.
CTATCTCTACTAGTCTCTTTCTAGACTCTCACCTATCTCTAACTTTTTGAAAGTGTCCCTCATTGGACATGGATGTCACCACCTTCATACAACGTTCACTTTCTATGGCACTTAGTTTTCTCTTCAGAAAACACCTGTATTTCTCTTCATGTGTCTTTTTAAGGCTTCTTCCCTCACTAGTGGGAACTTGTGTAAATTAAAAATTTCAGAAGATACCTCACAGAACAATGTAGTATGTGAAAGGAGGCATTTCAAGTAAGTGAAAAGATGTGTTATTTATTTATTCCTGTTGGTACAGGAGGATGACTACTTGGAGAATTAACAATTTTCTAACACTTCATCATGGAAGATACCAAAAAGTGATAGAAGGATTATAGAGACTATAATAAAATATATAATATTGATAGGAAAATGATTTTTCTAGAACATGAAACCAAAGGCTGAAAACACACACAAAAATAATTTTATATGGCTACAACAAAATTTAAAACCTATGTATTGCAAGAAAAGACCTTGAATTAAGTTATGGAAACAAAACAATTGATGATTAGGGAAAAAAATTGCAACATATATGGGAAATAAAAGTGAATATTTTAAATACATTTTAAAGTGCTCACAAATTAGGAAGTAAAAAAATGAATACTCAATATGGAAAAGTGGGGGCAGATTATTATAGTAATACATAAAAGAACAAGTAGCTATTCGTTTTATAATAACAAATTCAAATTAGTACAAGAAGATCTAATTTCCTTCCAGAAAATTGGTGAAGACAAGTAAACAGAGCTTTTCTGAGGTTTAAAACTGAACATGCCTTTGCATAGTGCTGGGGATGGTAGAAATTTGCATAATCTTTCTGGAGAAAAGTTGGGCAAAGTACATTATAAGCATTAAAAAGATTATTACTGTTTAGACCGGCCATTCCATTTCTAGAAATTTATCTTAAATAATTAAAGCATGTGTTAGGATTTGTCCTCAAAGATGTTCATAGCTTCACTGTTTTAAATTTTGTAAAGCTGGAAACAATATGAATATCCCTCAAACTTAATAAATGATTGAGTACATTTTGACATTTTTCCAATAAAGCATTTGCAATCATTAAAACTTACTTTTAACTTGTATACTGAAATGGAAAAGTGTTCATTATATTATTTGAGAAGAGAAAAAGAATTGTAAGATATAATGTTCTACATTATTCCTTTTTAAAAGAAATTTAAAATACTCTTCATAGAACAAAGTCTCTCAGAGTATATAGAAAGAAAAAACAAGAGTAGGTGATGGGAAAAGATAACATTTCCTAATGGGCTGGGTCATACTAATAAAATAATTAAAATATATTGATTTTTCTACAGCTAGTTCACATATCACTTATGTAACAAAAACTATACACATAATGATAGCTATGGGGAAAATAATAACCTTCCAGCAATGGTCTGACTCTTGTATATATGGGCTTTTATGATTTGAACAAAGTTTATTCCCTCTTGAAGGCATATGTGGTCAATTCTCAGTCACCCAGGGAGACGTGACTAAAACGTACCTTCCCCATTCTAACCCCCTAGTTGCCCTTGTAGCAAGCCCTTGGCCACTGTATAGAACCAGGAGCCTGAGGATAGGTAGGAGTCATTGCAAGAGTGGCAGCCTCTATGAAAGAATTTGTATGTCTGAGCATGTTTCTGACTCCATTTTAATATCAAGTATATTCCTATTAAAATAAATAATCAAAACTCCCTTTTATTAGTAGATCATGCGACAGTTTAGTTTTCACACTACACTTGATTTCATTTGATTTTAGAGGTGGGGTGATTGACACTCTACACCTTATTTCACTTGATTTTAGAGGTGGTGGTGATTTAATAGAAGCAGCCCAGGCTCAAATCCCAGAGCTGCCATGATGTGTGAATCTCCCTTCTCTGAGTCTCAGTTTCATCATCTAGACAATGATAAACACACGATTCTTATGAGGAGTAAAAGAGAAGCTATTCAAAATATTTAGATCAGCATCAGATCAGCATCAGTCACAGAATCCCTCAATAAATGCTCACTATTACCTTATTAAGGCTTCTAATAAATAATCACAATAATGTTATGAGGTAAACAGGGAAAAAGTATCCTCATTTTATAGCTGTAGAAACAAGCTCAGAAAAATTGCTCAAAATGACAGAACTCTGAAAATGGAGGCTAGTGCATTATGATTAGAATACCTGAGAAATGAATCTACTGTTTTTCAAAATCTCTTTTTTTAAATGAAGATAAAGAAATCAAAATATGTGAATAGCAAGAAATAAATGCCAATTTCCAGATTTTTGTGTGTGTGCTGAATTGTAAAATATCATCAAACAACGGATTTTCTTTTATCATACAAGCACAGGCTTTATGATCTGTTTTCTCATAGCTGGAAAGGAATAAAAAAGAAAAGACTGTTTGAAATTTGCAATTCATAATATTAAGGGATGGCCAAGTCATGAATCAGTGGCAATGCTCCAAATGAAACAGAAAAGGCTGCAACATAGCAGCGTTCCTGGCCAGGAAATTCACAAATTCAGCCATATGGAAAGACTGTCAAGTCTCCTCTGCACTGTCCCAGATCCTTAAAGACTAATACAGTAATTTGAGTTCAAGTTATTTTTGCTTATCCACTCTTTCTCTGTTTTCTATCCTTTTATCTAATTACTGGAACATATAAAAATGTTTCGTGCAATTTAAGTAATATCTTATGAAAAAATTATTATTCATGTTTGTATCTATCACTAGGCTTATACATTGTTGGCACTCCAAAAATAAATGTAGAATAAACGCATGACTGGTTAGCTTTAAATGGATCATTCCAGTGCTAATTGCTTCATGAAATTCATTAACCTATGTGTTTCCATGTGTTTTTTCTCTTATAGAAAGCAGAGATTGCTATTGCCCCTCTGACAATCACTTTGGTACGAGAGGAGGTCATTGACTTTTCTAAGCCCTTCATGAGTTTGGGCATATCTATCATGATCAAAAAGCCTCAGAAATCCAAACCAGGAGTGTTTTCCTTCTTGGATCCTCTGGCCTATGAGATTTGGATGTGCATAGTCTTTGCCTACATTGGTGTCAGCGTGGTCTTATTCCTAGTTAGTAGATTTAGTCCATATGAGTGGCATACAGAAGAGCCAGAGGATGGAAAGGAAGGACCCAGCGACCAGCCTCCCAATGAGTTTGGCATCTTTAACAGCCTCTGGTTTTCCCTGGGTGCTTTTATGCAGCAAGGATGTGACATTTCACCCAGGTTAGTTTCAAATCTCTTAAGTTCTTCACTGATTTCCCAGTAATTCTAAATGTTGTGCAGATTCTCTCTCTACATGTTCTTTTCCTGAAGACAGAGGACTATTTGAAACACAGAAAAAGACTTGCAATTCCCAAATAGCAATTTCTTCCAAGTTAGGACAAAATATGGATATATCATAAATATTAACTTTCTCAATAGCAAAGAAACTATGCAATCCATCAGAGCTCTCAAAAATCATTTAGTATTAATATTTCATTCATTGGTTTGACAAATGGAAACTGGAACCTAAATTGTAGAATAGGAATTCATTTCCATTTTGTTTCCTTTTAAAAAACAAACACTTTTGCTATTATTGCAATTTTTTCCTATTATTGTTGTTGTTGCTCATTTTCAGAAATTAATGTTGGACTTAATTCTCATCTCACATAGCTTAAGGGAGATACCTGGAACCTGAGTCAAGATAGTAGGTACCAGATATACATTGTTTTATATAGCAATGCATAAATTAGCTAAGCAATAGGCAAAAAGCCAACCATGCAAACACTATGCTAGTTTTATGGAAATGTTTTTCAATATCTGTGGAGTCATGGTTTCCTTCCTTTGGATACCACTAAGATATCATTTAACCATTATATTCACCAAAAATGCAGGCTTCTTTTGCAAGAAAAAATGCCTTACTTTTCTCATAGAGAAAGTAGCTGAAGGTATGAGAAGAAAAGTATTTACCTTAATTGTTGACTATATATTAGCATCACAAATATATGGATTTCTTTCTTTTTAGAAATGTATGCTTTCTCAAAAAAGAGGCATTTTGGGCACAATGCAATTTGTGTTTCTTAAGACCTAGGAAAATTATAAATATGTTTAAATTCCAATAACATAGGAATCTAACTTGAAAACTTTCAATTAATGAACTAAAAAGAAATCAAAGTAAGTCAAGTAATGGCTTTTAAAAGCCAGGATTAAGCAAATATTAAGTTAAACCCAATAGGTGTCTCTTTTATAATAGCAAGTATTATAATAAGGGAGTATTTTAACTTTGGAAATGCTATGAAAAATATGAAATCATTCTTCAAGTTTTAAAACAAATGTTTTACAACAATTTGCCCCAGGAATTTTAAGTAGTTTGATGGTTACAATAAGTGAGTTCAATGATGAACATTCTCTGGATTTTTTTACTCACCCCCTTCTCACATTTGCTCTGCACTCACACTCCCCCACACATCCTTGATACCAGAGAAACAGTGAAGAGAGAAAATCGTATATGAGTGTGTAAAGATACTTTGAGACATGGTTCAACCTCCACTTAGCTCAGGAATGGACTATCAAGCAAACAAAAAAAGCCTCAACTATGGTCACTTCGAGACCAATTCTAGACCCTCATTGGGTCCAATCTCACCTTGGCCTACATCCCGTCATCCTGGCAGGGCTCTGACTGAAGGTAAAAACAAGTTATTTCCTTTAGTCTCAGAAAGGTATCTACAAACTTGCATCAAATCTAAGACTGCAGTCCCTGTTCATAGGTATTGCTACTTTATGTACCACAAAGAGAGAAACAATGCTGCCAATTAAACCATGATACTATATTTTATCTCATCAACCATAGGCTGCATCCTAATTTCAGAGATGCTAAGAAATGAGGGCAGGAGAGTATTAATGAATTCAACTACGTATTCCCCTTGCGCAGCTGAAGAAAAGCTATTAAGTTTTACATTTCTGCCATTTTCTTTAAACAATAAAAAGGAAATGGTTGTCATATTTTCAGTGGCATTTATATATTAAATACACCATAGAAGACATCAGATTATACAGAAATCCAGAATCATTCTTGAGCAGACTCTCAGAAAATAAAACAATACTTGCAATTGTTATTTTTAAATATGCATGGTGAATTGACGGTATTTCTTTTCTTTCTCTATGTTGGTTAAAGAAAGGAAAATGTGCATTATTTTATCCATGTTTAGATCCCTCTCAGGTCGAATTGTTGGAGGTGTTTGGTGGTTCTTTACACTCATCATTATATCATCTTATACTGCTAACCTCGCTGCTTTCCTGACGGTTGAGCGAATGGTCTCTCCCATAGAAAGTGCAGAAGACCTAGCCAAACAAACAGAAATTGCCTATGGAACACTGGATTCAGGGTCAACAAAAGAATTCTTCAGAGTAAGTTAAGGGAAAAACTAAAAATGAAATGTTTATCATTTTGAAATTCAGGCAATTTTTCCAACAATTATACCATGGGCTTTAGCTATTATAAGGTTTACAAACACAATAGTAATAGCTATGTTTAAGGCTAGTACTTCTAACTGGATTTTATAATCACTTTAATTTGCAAAAGGTAATTGACTTATTCATATTGCAAGAGGAACATTCTCTAAGGCATAGTAACAATGAAAAGGTAATTAAAACAACTTTATAACATAATTTATCCAAAACATTCCAATGTTGATAATGCTATGATAATATTGGATCTGGTAAGATTGGATTTATGTCTGCTTTTGGGCTGAGAGCGTAAAAATGAAAACTTGATGTTTGAAGAATACATTCAACTTGCTACGTTTGAAACACAAAACCTTAATTGCAGATTATACTACTTACGTGAGTTATATTATTCTATAATCTATTCTGTAACAATGAACTTCACAGCAACATATTTGCTTTCTCACAAGGTAATAACAGCAAGAACTTTTCCATTCTAGGCCCCTCTCTAGGACATTGTATGGCATTTAGTTTGTGCTGATTTCTCTGCTTTGCAGATAAAAATTTTCCAACTGATATAATTGTATTACATATATGGATATATGTATAATTGCATTATATATATGGATGTAATTGCATTGTATGTCCCTTTGACCTTCCATCGGAACAATAGAGGTTTTTATTTTAGTTTTTTTTAGTGTTTGTTCCATTATGGGGATGAATTTTTTTATCAAAAAACCCTTTTTCTAGTCTTTTTAAATCCAGAGCTGTACATTTGGTAATGTCTGATAACAGATAGGCATTCATTTTGTGACTTCAAAACCCAAAAATTAAAAAGTTCGCCAGAGTGACATTTTTATGAATATCGAACTAGGTAAAAATGAACACATTTTATACTTATGTCAATTGTTTAAACACTAGAATATTTAATAGCATAGAAGACAGAACATATATTTTATTACTTTCTAAGCTTTCATGGGAAAGTAGTAATAGCTCTTTGTTCGTGCCTACATACAGCACTTGAGAGATTACATTTCCATTTTAAATGTATTTATTTATAATCTTCTCACTCAATTCAGCTTAACAATTATAAACAACAAAATGTGCTACTCCTTAGGCCAGCTTTAACTTTTGTATACTTGAATTTCTGTAAGATATTTATCCTTTTTAAAGAAAATTTGATTATAGTATCCTAATATACTTTAGATGTTTACATAATATCATATCAAGAGCAAATCACTCAACTCAAATTCATCCTTGGGCATTGTTTAGAAAAGAAACCAGACAATGAACAATGTACTTGTCAACAATTTGGAGTATTATTAGGTATAATCTAAAATGTATAAGTTAATTACAAAACACTTATAGATTTTCTTAAAACTGTAAGTAATATTCATGACAGTAGATTTGATTAACAATAGTCTATGGATAAACTTGATTAAACAAACTTTTTTTAACTTACCTAGCACATCCCTATTTCTACAGCTTAATAATAGAAACATTACTACTCTAATGTATTTCAGCATAATTTCAGTACCGTGCTGCCGGTTTATAACTGCTCCCATCCATAAGTAAGCAGGTAAAATTTAACGATTTTGCCTAAAAATTACTATGTATATGCACCAAAATAAAATACAAGTTTGTGCTATCATTTGCACTTTACTGAAAATTGATGACTGATTGTCATTTAAATAAAGACATTATTTGCAGGCTCATCATTCTGCCTTGAGTGATAAAGGGAAGAAGAAATGCTATATTGATTCCGTGAAAATATTTCAAAAGTATATATTCTCTTTAACTCACTGTAAAGCTCTTTAGCATTAAGCACACTGAAAATGTGTATATCTAATCTTTATAAAGTTACAAATGCTTAAATTCAAAGAACTGGTGAGGTAGATAAGAGAATATATTAAGAGAAATATAAGAATGGGGAAACCTGCTTCCTAGATTTATAGAGTCTTCCATACAAACTGTGCAAGCACCATTCCTTGTTTCCTTTCTCTCCAACCCAACTTCAGTTTTTAAATTGGAAGATTTTTATAATATAAGTATTTATTGTTGCAGAACATTCTGAACTCTAATGGGACAAGAAAATAATTTCCCCTGGCAACACGCTTTCAGGAATGCATAAATTTGGGTTCTTTGATAAAAATCTCATTCATTTCCTACCCTGTTTGCTTCCCTCCTCTCCCATACATGTTGACCTGGTTTAAATAAACCATTTGTCTGATGGGCTGAGGAAACCAGAATGTGAAGGGTATTTTTGTACCTGTCAAAATCATTTTCTCATAGGAACACAATAATGGTACATCTATCAGCTCCACTAGGCTGCCTCAGGCAATGACCTACACTCAGTGCTTCAAAAAAATGCCGCAGTTATAATCAACTGAAAAAAGAATTAAGCCACAGGGGAAAACTACATCTGAATTCAACTATTGCCTTGGTTTTGCCCCATTATGAAACTTTATATACTTCATGTTTTATGTGCCATGGTAAGCCTAAATATAGAGGCATTTAAAGAGTCTGTACTTGTCACTTAATGCCAGCCTCGCTGTTTTGGTACTTTCACATTATTACACACCTGACTTAAACACAGTGATTTTCATTTCAATGCAGTTTTATCCTGTGCCTGTCTCAGTCATCAGTGAAATTGTGAATGCATAAATGATGTGCATTACTATCTCAGGGTTTATGATATTACCAAATAATGCATTGATGAGCTGTCACTAGAACATCAGTCTTGCCAAGTAAGCTACTAGAAGGGGAAAATAATTCACCGGATAGCAATGTAAACATTAACTATAACACATGACATTTGTACACAGTTTCTATTAGAAGCAGAAATGGTGGAATACTTAATTTAGGGAAAAGTAAAAGGATAGCACATTCTTTTAATTCCAAGAATTGTTTTAAGCAATAAAACAGTGTTTTAGATCAGATAGTTCCCCATGCTTTGAGTTTCACAATAAAGATGAAATAAATCGATCTGAGATTAATTTTCTAATTTCAAACAATAATGACTTCTATCTTTTCACTTCCCACACCACAGTTTTTAAACAGATACTACAGTTGAAGGTTTTAGGGACTTAAATGTTCCTTTATCACTGTACTTGATACAGTGACATTTGATACAGAGACCTACTGAGCTTGCTGGATCTGCAGAAATTTTCTTCATTTTAGCCTGTCTCATCAAATTTATGAATATTTGCTTGTCCTCACTCCTTAGCAATCACTCTCTTGCAGTCACAGATAAGGCACAGGGCTATTACTTCCAGTCCTACGCCCCTTGATTCCCCTTCATCCCATTGTCCTGTGTATATGATCTTATCAGAATCAGATTTTCTAAAGATTAGCATGGTGACAAACCAGGCTAATTTCTTTTTTCAAAAACTTGCTTTTATCTTTCCATTTTATCTATATTTTTTCATTTCTAGTGTACTAAACCCTCTTATATTTAGCATAGCTACTCTGTGGATTCCTCTTTCTTCCAGATTTTAGAGGGATTAGTTCAACTTATTTTGCATTTAAGGTATACATAATTCAATGTATTTAAACAAATGCAGCAGTAATTTTCCACATACTAATATATAGAAATGTACTATTAAAAAGTAAAAGATACTTTATTCTTTTTAAAAAGATTTATTTGCTTTAATACTATGCTGCATTCTATAGTTAAGTGATCTCTACAAATACCAAACCCTAAAAACACACTTTTTCCATTTTGCTGTGTTAGTTTTGTTTAACTGTCCTATTCCTTTAATAAACCACTTATTTGTAACTGGAAAATTGCCAAGTAATTAGCATGTTTTTCATATTCTTAATAAATTCCATAAAATAGTTCAATTAAAACAATATTCACACTGATTTTATTTCTTCTGTTTTCTATGTCATGTACATAGTAAAGTATACAATGTATGTGGAGCTCTATACCTTTTTGGGTGAAACTCTCAAGTCAAGATTTAAGTATATTTAAAAAGTAGTTATATGTTTAAAGGAAGTTTACCAGTACTTCTCTAAAAATTAAAATTATCAATATAGATATTGAGGGACAACCTGTATCAAGTGATTCAGAGAGATAATATTTTTCAGAACTTGTAAAATGAAAGAGTTTGTTCTCTGGAACAGAACTCTATTTTTAGAGATGGAATGAATGAAGCATGGCAACATGGCATTCCTAGTGGATTCTGTACTTGAGGATTTGGAATCCAAGTACTCATCAGTCCTGGAAGGATATAGAATCATTGAAATTTTCTAATATGAGGATTCTGTTGCCAGAAGTAACCTGTCATTGCCTAAATACACACACACACACACACACACACACATACACACACACACACCAATCTTCATATCATGAGATATTTTTTCAAGTGTTAATAGCATAAAAACATTACAAAAAATACTAAAAGATGTCAATTTCCCACCTTGATATTTATCAACATTTGAATTTAAGTTACTGGCCAGGTGTGGTGGCTCACGCCTGAAATCCTAACACTTTGGGAGGCTGAGGCAGTGGATTACCTGAGCTCAGGAGTTCGAGACCAGCCTGGCCAACATGATGAAACCCCGTCTCCAATAAAAAAATACAAAAATTAGCTGGGTGTGGTGGCGGGTTTCTGTAATCACAGGTACTCAGGAGGCTAAGACAAGAGAATTGCTTGAACCTGGGAGGCAGAGGTTGTAGTGAGCCAAGAGCATGCCACTACATTTCAGCCTGGGTGACAGAGCAAGACTCCATCTGCCCCCTCAAAACAAAAAATGAATATAGTTACCATAAAATATCTTTTTCTTTGGTGTTCAAGTTTGCAAATCAGTGATTGTGTGGTTTATTAGTTAGGTTTATTGATTACTTATTTCCGAACTTATGAAATCAAAAATTTGAATCCCACTTTTATTCATTTATTTCTTTGTCCACCTGAATAATTTGTCTTTGCCCAGGTATTCAAGTTATATGTTGATTAGTAAAGAACTGCCTCTTGTTGAATTCTATATTTTGGTAAACAAAGGAAGCTCAATGTAAATAAATGTACACACTACTCAGCACTGAGCCTCACACAAAGACGTAAGTCTGAATGAGGTCTTCACTTTTTTTTTTTTTTTGGATTCAGATACAAAATTGCAGCCCCTTGTTATTGAAAACAAATGCAGTTGCACCAGACAAGATTCAGGCTTTTCTTTTCTTTTTTTCTTTTTTTTTTAGATAGAGTCTCACTTTGTCACCCAGGCTGGAGTGCAGTGGTATGATCTTGGCTCACTGCAACCTCTGCCTCCCAGGTCTGAGCAATTCTCATGCCTCAGCCCCCTTAGTAGCTGGGACTACAGGCATGCGCTGCTATGCCCAGCTAATTTTTGTACTTTTAGTAGACACAGGGTTTCACCATGTTGGCCAGGCTGGTCTTGAACTCCTGATCTCATATATTGAACTTTATGATCAGGTGATCCACCTGCCTCAGACTCCCAAAATGTTGGGATTACAGTCTGAGCCACGGCACCTGGCCAGTGCTTTCCTATATTATTAAATATATCTTTTGGAGACATTTCAGTTCACTAAAAATGTGTGAATGAAAAATGAAAAATTTAATGCAAATGCACATAACAAGAAAAAGGACCTGGGTAAATTAAGTAGTGAGAGTAATGTATTAATAGATAGAGCTCAAGTAGACAGAAGTAATTTACAAATATACATAAGTTTCTTGGCTGGAGTCAAGGGGATTAGAATGACCAACTCCCTAGAATACAAAATTGGAAAATAGGAATCACTTCTCTTTAAAGTTCAATATATGTTCTATTTGAAAATTTTCTCAGAAAAAGTCTAAAAATGTTTCAATCAACCTAGAGTTTGATTCTTGTGTTAGGGATATTTGGTTTGTAAGCTATACCAGGTTTTGCCTCTTCCTTTGGTGTTCAATTACTGACTTGATATGGACTGTATTTTTGTATATATCTTACTAGAATCATGTACACTAAAATTTGGGGGCATGAAAAAAGATAAAAATAAAATAACAGCCAGACATGGTGGCTCACACCTGTAATCCCAGCACTTTGGGAGGCTGAGGCAGTAGGATTGCTTGAGGTCAAGAGTTTGAGACCAGCCTGGGCAACATAACAAGATCCCATCTTTAAAAAAAAATTTTTTTTTAATTAGCTGGACATGGTGGCATGCACCTGTAGTCCAAGCTATGCAGGAGGCTGAGGCGGGAGGATCTCTTGAGCTCAGGAGTTGTGGGTTACAGTGAGCTATGATCATGTCACTGCACTCCAGTCTGGGCAACTCAGGAAGACCCTGTCTCCAAAAAATCTAAAAAAAAATAAAATAAAACAACAACCCTCCTTGTTTGTTATAAATAAAATACAGTATTAAAAGGAATTTTACAAACTTGAAATAAAATCTTAGCTTTTTTTAAGTTTACCATGAATGTGATATAAAACACAATTTTAAATGTTCAAGTCTCTTCATGGCAGTCTACATAGAAAAAAACAGTAATAGATTACTATTTAAGCAGGTGAGTGTGGTAACTGTTATGGCAACAGGTTTGGGCTTCTTCAGATATCACTTTTAAATGTCTATCATTTCCATGATTTCCTTAAACAGTGTTAAAAGGCAGTTTTCCTATTTGAAAAGAATAATATTACTATTATGTTACTCTGTGGCAAATTGGAGTTAGAGAGCAATGGAAAGATACTAAAACGCTTTATTCTTATCTTGGTTTAGCGAATATTAACATGTTGTTCCCTTCTTTCCTGTATTTAATTTTATTTTAATTTCCTCCAGAGATCAAAAATAGCAGTGTATGAAAAGATGTGGACCTACATGCGATCAGCAGAGCCATCAGTGTTCACTAGGACTACAGCTGAGGGAGTAGCTCGTGTCCGCAAATCCAAGGGCAAATTTGCCTTTCTCCTGGAGTCCACTATGAATGAATACATTGAGCAGCGAAAGCCATGTGACACGATGAAAGTGGGAGGAAATCTGGATTCCAAAGGCTATGGAGTAGCAACGCCCAAGGGTTCCTCATTAAGGTGGGTGGAATAGTATAACAATATAACATGTGTTGTTATAGTATTCCACCTTCCCTGATGTGCCTGAGAATTATTTTGTTTTGTGTGTGAACATGGTATGTTTGTTTGTTTGTTTGTTTTCTTTTTCTCCATTTCATATATTTTGGTCAACAATCAGGTAATTTTTTTAATTTTGGAATAATTAATCCTTGTTGACATATATCTTTGAAGGCCATATAAAAACCAAACTGGTTGAACACTAGCTGCTTCCAGTGGGCCTAAGGCATGGGTAGCATATGCTTCTTTATATCTCATCAAATTTTTTTGGCCACCAATATCTACACTACCATCATGTCAGTGATAATTCTACATTTTATCATTTTGTTTTAATTATGCCTGGCCACTAGTCTCTGAGTAAGAAGAAATTAACCTCTTTCTAGCAAACCACTTTTTTTCCATTTCAATATTTTATTTATTATGGCATCTTTCTATTTGAGATTATCTTGAGGTTGTATTCATGCTAAGTTTGAAATAACATCTATTTATAAAAGCAATCACAGTCAGAGGAAAAAATGAGCTCTGGTTTTATAGTGCTTACTCAAGTCACACTCCTGTCTATTTTAAAGGGAGTGTGGTGTAAGTAAGATCTGTAAAATTAGACCCAGTGGCAATCCAAAAATGCTTACAGATAGACCCCTGAAATGTGGTTAATGAGCAAACCATTACACGTGTGGATTAAGTGAGACTTTCATTCTTATGGAAATATTGGTTAAATCTGCCCTTTTCATCCTTTTGGTCCTGGACATAGAAAATTCACATGTTTATGTCCAGGAGGCAGAATTTCCTCTTTTCCTTAAGCAATAAAGGCTGCTGTTGAATTGATGGGGCTGGATCCCATCAAAAGTGATGATCGACAAATTACTCTGGTCTCAGTGCTGCTTAGGAGAAATGTATACAAAGCACAGATTCAAGAGGAAATCAGAATCTTTGCCAAAGGACTTAACCAAGAACCTGATCTTAAAAAGTGATGCCTCTGGTAAGCCATTGAAAAGTGAAGGTAATGAGACCTGTACTATTGCCTAGTACAAATGAAAGCAATATAAATATTATACTTGTTTTCATTGGTTTCAAAAGGGTAACTGCAATGTGCTTTGATATGTGTGTTGGTTTGGGAAGGGTTGAGAGAGATATAAGAAACAAACACCAGTAATGGAAAAGGTTGTGTTAAACCAATATACTGTGTTTGCAAGCAACACTGTAATAATTAGTGAGGGGTTTTATGGTATGTCACAAAAAGTACAGCATTAAAAAGAGATAAAACAAAACTAGCCAGTAAAGACAAATTTGGTTATGGGCTGTGGCAATTCTGAAGTCAGACTTATTAACATACATTCCATATGAAATTGGAGAAATGTGCAGGGAGAAAGCCAAACAAATAAATTATCCATAATATATTCTACCCAAAAACAATTTCAACTATTCAGAAACTTAAACTGGCATCAGGTTGTTTCATCTTTGAGGGTTTATTTTGTGTGATGCAATATGAAGAATATGTAATTTCAATGAGGCCAAGTAGTAAATAAATCTCTGTTGAAGGCGTGGTTTTTGAGAGCACCTTAGCGTAAATAATTTTTTAAAAATAGGAGGGAAGAATGCAATGGTGATTGATATGTAGATCAGTGTTCAGACTATTGATTACATTCACTGGATGTCTCTCTTGCACTTAATTAATTCTCTGTGGATATAGCTGCCTTGTCCTCTGTCTTGTGTCTACTGATAAAGTCAAGCTTCAGGGACTGAATTTGGCCTTCAGTGACGGGTTCGCCTGACTCCCATTAATGGCAAGAGAGTTCCCTCTTAAATGTGCCACTTTGTCAAATCCACACTACAGGGATTGTTTGGGGAAAAGCTGAAGGGCTTCATCTGTCCAGAACTGTATAATAATCACCCATTGGCTTCCCCCTCTTTTCCTGTCCTTCCCTGGACCTTGTTAATGAGGCAATTGTTAAATTCAGCTTCCTGGATGGAGAGTTTGTTTATGCACTTTGTTTTATATATGCCACAATTTCCTGAGCAAGCTGGCTCCTGCCTGCCAAAACCGCAGTCATTTTGTCCTGCCTTTGAGAACACTGGAAGGGCACTGAAGGCTGACCAGCATGCACCTCACCCCACCTCCTCTCTGTCTCATCCTCAGCCATCTAAGCGGGAGACTCATCAGGCTTAAATTCTCATTCTCATCCGACTAGGATTCTTCTGCTTCAAATGAGGCAAACTAATACAGAGATGGACTAATAGTCACCTTCTGTATAAATGATTTAGTTTGTAGAAGCAAATTCAAAATAATCATATTCATCAGAGCAAGGTCGAGAGAACATACCTGTATCAAAGTCTTTGAAACCTTTCTGTCTTATTCAGTTCTGTAGAGACTTAAGTCTGTTTTCCAAAACAATCTATCTTTTTTTAATCAGGTCTTTAGGTTAATAGTTCTGGATGTAGTGAGACTTTTGTATTGCATTGTCATTAACAATGGCTTTCTCACAAACTCTGCTATTCAGATTCATTAGGCAATGTCAGACTTTAAGCAAAAGAAAACAGTAATCTGTCCTTCTATTTACACTTAAACAGAGAATGCAGACAAATGACTAGTTATGTTCCATTGGTCTAGGGAGTTTTAACTTTCCAGGTCTTGCTGTATGTTTAAAGTGCTTCAGAAAAGTATGTCACAGAAAAGAGGAGAGAGTACGATATATAACCAGAATTGAAAATTAGGACTTGGGTCTTTAATGCAGACTTTAAAACAAATGCAATAAGGATCATCTCAAAGAGTAGATCTGTAACTGGACTGAAAAATATCACAGCAATGGTGACTAGCACCTGTCCTTACAGTACAGAATGATTTACAGAGCTCTTTACTGCTCAGAGACTTTATTTCAGACTAGTGTTTGCTGGACATAACACAATTAAATTTAAAACCACTGATCTATCACTTACTAATAACAATGGCCAGAAATTGTTGGTTTATTGTATTTTGATATAGATTCTCCAGTTCTCAAGTGACAGAACAATGCCAGGTATATTGATCTGGAATCTTTTTTTCACCTGCACAGTACAATTTATACTTCTATCAGTGCCATGGTTTTCTTTCTCCTCCCTTTCCCAGTCCCCTTGGCAATCCGAAACAATTGTGAAAACCTTTCCCTGGTTGAGAAATGTCCAAAGATTGTTTTAAAATATACAGTTTCGATGGCATTGCAATGGAATGTAAAGTTTAGAAGAAAAAGGAAGTATATTTATTTTGACTTTACTCTCAATACTATCAATACTATCAACTTTAATATGCAAGTTGATTATAATATAGACATCTACTATACTATAGTATTTATGGTATAATAAAGTTGCATACATTACTGTCAAAATACTATCAACTTTGCCACAGTATCCATACTACACTGGTTACTAGACTATTGACTTTACTATGTAATAAATAAACCTGTTAAAGGTTCTTTGGAGCGAATCATGATTCGGTTGACATAGAATTACTATTAAGTAGCTGTTAGATGAGAATACCCCTTTTAAAGATATTCATAGTATCTAGTGTCTGTAAATACCTCCGGACAACTAAGCAGTGAGTCATATCTGAACACTTCCTCTGGCGCTTAGAATGATTTGTATACTTGACCCTAATGTTTGAAGCCAAGTTAAAAACTCTAGTCACCTATACTTTTATTATTCAACAGTGATAATTCCCATCCAAACTTCGCCTCCTCTAAAGAGGTTTGTGGAACTGTGTCTAAAGTAAAACAAATGTTCTGTCACTGAAAAAAAAATAAAAATAAAAAGATGCTTTAAAAGAAAGCAGTTCCAATAGAACTTGCATCAGGAGTGAGACCTGGAAAAAATGAGGACCAGTTGTACTTGGCAATGCCAAATTGCAGGAACCCATGGCAACAGGAACCGATCCATTGAAACCAAGCACATCATGTTTAGGTTACAACAGGCAACTCAGAGCCCCACAGCAATAGCACGGCAGGGGGAGGAAGTACTCAGCATGGGAATTAGAATACCACATCTCTCATTGGACTTTCCCTTTCAGTATTGAACAAAACTACTGGCCTCATAAGACACTTGGCCTTAGCCTAGATCTACATTGGAGTGAGTAGAGTTCTATGTAGGTCAAATTATTTTTCTTCCACTTTGGAGAATTTGCTGGGGCAGGTGTATTAAACTTAGTATGCAAATTCATGTGTGAAAAATGTTATTATCCTAAGGAGCTACTTTCACATATAAAATTTGTGGGATATATACTTTAGTTCAGGAGTACTTAGAAGGTTTATGAAGTACTTAGACGGTTTAGGAAAAAGCAGTTTGCTGGATATTTTGTGTGAGAATAACATTTTAGTCTTTTTTTGGTATTATAAACAAGTCAACTGATAGTATTTAAAGTAGATACTAGAAAAACGTAAATGTACAGAAATCTAAAGCTGAGTACTGAGTATACTTTGGCCTCAAATGAAGAAACTTTTAACGTGCGTTGTAGAAATTAGTTGCAGTGGGTTGGTACACAAACACTTTTATTTTAACTATTATGAAAAGAGATATATCTTTGCTTATGAATACCCTTCATTTTTAGTGCCATATTAAAAGATGCTATAGATAACTAATTTTTTGTAATCCCATTATATTTTGAGATACAGTCTGTTGGGCTAAGGATTAGATAAACACACACAACAAAAATCATTTGCATCTCTCAACATACACACACAAGCACACATAAATCTTTTCTGAGATATGCTTACAAGAGCTACCTAGTTTGCTATTAGGTATACTGGTGTTTATTGTGTGTACCAAGTATTTTGCATTTACAAACTAAGACATCGCATGGTAAAGGTATCAATGCTACTTGTGTCCCAGGGAAAAATAATTGCACAGTAGAATCTATATACTGCATTCCTCTCTTTCCAGATGTTCACTACACTAGGAAGGATGAAACTTACCAGGGCCATTTTGAATTCTAAGTTTTTCATTTAAATCCTTCCTATTTAATTAAAAGATAACTAAAATTACAACTCCTCATGAAGAAGGAAACAAACGTTGCTTTTTTTCTACATTTCTTTAAGACTCACAAGGCATTATACATGTTTGTGATTCTTCCCATTAGTTAAAAAAAATGCTAAAATGACTTGCCCTCAATCTTTTGACAGTTCATTCAACAAATGACTCCTGAGTGGGTTCCAACTGAGAATTTATCAGTATTTTTTAAGTCGTTCATTCTTGAGATGCTTTATAGCAGCCTGAGTAGGTAACACCAAATTGAAAAGTTTCTGTATTCAAGGGTTAGCCTTTTGCTCTCCTTACCACTACACTTAGAAGTTGTATTTTAGTAACTTTCCTGAGAAAATGAGTAATTTGTGGCCATTTTAGTTTCTCCCACTTCAAAGGGGATCAAATTCGACAAGATAAACTGCTACCAAAATGTTTGGCAGTTTACTTAGAAGTAACCAAAGTAGATATGAATGCATGAAGCTTCCGTGCTATTCCCTTTCTATTTAATTGGCCTTGATTTCCTCATTCTAAGCATTCTCTGGACCCATATTTAAATTCTCCAAGAAAGATATTTTTTTTGTTTCTGCTGTGCATACTATAGATTCTGACCACGGTGGCAAAGCTACTCTTCAGCCCTGTCTATACTAAATTATTAAAGAAAATATGTCAGATTAATTACTCTCCACTATAGGATCTCAGGTTATAGGATCATGACTTCTATAAAATGGCTTACATTCAGTTCACGAGTGGCTCTCAATTTATCTTCAGAACAGCAGCAAAAGTCAAGTGACATATTCGCTATTGTTGTTGTTGTTTGCACATCATTTGTGTTGGCTTCTATTCTCCAGATTGACGTTCCTAAAGGAAAGAGTGCCAGGAAGAAGGCACCCTAGGTGGCCTCAGCACAGGCTAAGCAGAAGGAGGAACCATTACCTTCTTCTGAGAGAACTTAACTCTTACATTCACTCTTACAACAGGCCAAGAAGAGAAGCATTAAAATCACACTGCAGTGGATTCCTCCCCTTATGATCCCAGGGCCCTCTTAGCTGACAGCGTGGTGGTAGAGTACAGAAGGACTGAAGAGCAGAGGAAGGCACTGGGCACTCTTGTAATCCCCGCACTTTGGGAGGCTGAGGCGGGCAGATCAGTTAAGGTCAGGAGTTCGAGACCAGCTTGGGCAACATGGCGAAACCCTGACTCTACAAAAAATACAAAAATTAGCCAGGCATGGTGGTGCACCTATAGTCCCAGCTACTCGGGAGCTAAGGCAGGAGAATCACTTGAATCCAGGAGGTGGAGGTTGCAGTGAGCCAAGATTGCACCACTGCACTCCAGCCTGGGCAACACAAGATCCAGCCTGAGCTACAGAGCAAGACCCTGTCTCAAAAAAATAAAAATAAAGAATACAGGGAGGAAGTAGCTCTTTATATTTGCAATAGGTAGACATGTGGAGAATATTTTAGACAAACACATGCAGGCACATAACACAGAGCTTTGGAGGGAGTTATGGTAATCAGGTTTACCATAAAAATCCAAAATGCCTATAATACAATACTATAAATAGCTCACTTTATTGTGGATATATAATCTACCCTTCAGTGAAGAATTGTATATGATGCTGCTTTAATGCAGTTTTATGCTAATGGTAAACATTTACTTGGTACATCATAAGTAAATAATGGTTTTCTGCAAAACTGAAAATGTACTCCTTTGTTTCAGCACAGCATATGGGAAAGCACTCATCCACAACTTTAGGTGTCATTAGCTTCCTTTTGTCTCTAAAGATAACATCAATCAAGATGGGGCTACTTTACGATTCACATTTAATAAAAAAAAAGATAAAATAGTTTGGTAGTCATTTAGAATGAGCTGGAGAATAGCAATGACTCTGGTTTAGAATTATATTCTAATTTCACTAAAAATTAAAAACTGTAGCTCATTTATTTTAACATTTGTTCCTCTCCAAAATAATCAATCACTTAACTCTGTTTTCAAAATGAAATAACATACATCTGAGATAACTGACACAAATATACAGTATCGTACACCACCTGACAACATCAGAATAGAAAATTGCCATTCAGCTCTTCAAAAAACCTAACCCTAGTCCTGAGCCTTCTCAGAAACAAGCATTATGTTGGTTATGAGAAGATTTTGTAAATAATTTTTATATTAACAGAAGTTAGAAATATTGTGAAAATATTGTTTATCCTCCCTAGTATCAAAAAAGTCTTTTTTTATGATTGAATGTAGTTTCTTTTAAATGAACAAATTTCATACTTTATGAAAATCTAAAAATACTTGTTAACAGATGTCTACAGAATGAAATATACTTTCAAAAACTTTGTGAAGCCATTTTAATATACACCTTTAACATCACACAATTCAAAAATAAAGAAAATTTAAAGACACAACAACATCCCTAGTTCTAACTCCACCTTTCAATGTACACAATGCTGAAGCATTAGAGAAAACTATCATTTTAAATACCATCAACCACACAAAGTCATATTATATCCTGTTGAAGTAAACTAGATTTTATTGAGCTTTCTTTATTTTTTTTTTTAATTCTGGTGTACTCAATGAAGAAACTGACCCACAGATAAGTTTCTACAGAAATGTTAAAAATTCAATCTGTTTTCTTTAAGTGCTAAATATCTGGGAGTTAGCCAGAGTAAGAATTCAATTGGAGTCAATCAAACAAATGTGACACAAACAGCTTCCGACTTTCAAAGGCAATATGAGAGTATATAGCCCCCTTTCTGTTGTTGCTTCACTACACAGAGGCCTATATAAAAACTGGCAAGAGATACCAACAGGGCCTCTGCTGTTATAGAAGAGTGATTGTTTTGTATTTGGTCCTGATAGATAAGCGGCCTCTGAATATTTTGTTTTGAAATAATAACAGGCCAAAATCCTATTAGTAACTAAGAAAAGACATCATCAGC
Source organism: Pan paniscus (assembly GCF_029289425.2). Lineage (NCBI taxonomy): Eukaryota > Metazoa > Chordata > Mammalia > Primates > Hominidae > Pan > Pan paniscus. The sequence continues at coordinate 106,690,186 of NC_073258.2, forward strand.
TCCCTAGTCCCTAAATTCTCATCTTTTCAGGCATTTGCAACTAGAACCACAAAAAAAAAAAAATCATAAAAGCATTATCAGCAAGTATACCTATTTTGCATTGCGAGTGCCTTTAGCATAAAAAGTAAATTTTTTTCTTAAAAAGCATGAGGAAATTTAAAATGAAACCATGTATCCAGAGTCCTAAAACAGTCCCCTAACCTTTGGCTTATATCTGAAGCTAGTCAGAGGTAAATAGAATTGAATAGGATCCAGGAAAAGTTGACTTCAGATTGTCTCCCAGAGGAAAAATGGCATAGGACTAAAACAAAAAAAACAGTTGATTTCTACTAAGTGATACAGTAATAATATTGTATAAGCCATAGAATTAGTTAAATACATCATTTAATTTTCTTTCCAAATTGTCCACTTTTAAAAGATTATGCTTAAATTTGGCTCATATAAATACCAAAAATTACAGAGCAGCATATTTAAGTGAAACAATAATAGTACAGTTCAGCATTATAGTTTTTGAACCACTTCCACATATATATATATTTTTCACATGGTATGTTAAACCCTCTTATGATGTCATTTTATTATAGAGGAAGGAACTGTATAATACACTTACAGTGAGTTGCCCACAGTCCTACAGCTAAGACTAGAAATGAGATCTTCTGACAATCTCCGGTGCTCTTAAGGGAAGAGAACAAAAAAGGACTTTTTAATATAAACATAGATTCACTCTGAAAACTTACTAAACAGTTTTTGTGATGCTTTCATGCTGCAGTTTTGGCAACACATAAATTCAAGGCATATTGAAAATATCCACACAGAGTTCAACTTCCATAAATTTTAGCTTATTTTAAAAACTAGATAAACTCTCACTGAGTTGAAAAAATTATGTAGCTTTCAGGTCAACACAAAGAAAGATTTTACAATTAAAACTGCTTCCCAAAAATGGGGGGAAATTGGCTTATGATCCCTGACATCCGACTTGTTCAAGTAAAAGTAGAAGAGATTCTCACATCTCCTGGACAGGAAACAGTGATGTTGACATCTCTATTTCCTTCCCACTTTGAGAGTCTGAGATTCTGAGTCTTACCCTAGGCTCTCTTTAAGAAAACAACAAAATTCTCATACCTCTTTGAAGTTGCAGACACTTAATAAGACTGAGAAAAAATTCACTCTCAGAACTTCTATAAAAACTCAGCTGGTTTTGGAATTTAAGTAAGTCACTTCTTTACTAAATAGCTGCTTTTATTGCAGCATATCTTCGTTGTGAAATGGAAAACTATTTAAGGAAAGCACTCCTCTGTAAGAGCCAACATAGCAAGAAATAAATGCAGGTCTTGTATGCCTGTAAAAACAGACATTCAAAATTGTATGCTGACATCAAACGTTTGGCACGGTACCAATCTGACAAAATTCATTAGATTATATAAAAGGAGGAATAAAACAGCAAAAGTGAAGCATAGGCCTATAAAAGGACTTGTTTTGATTTGTTTAGAACAAAACTTCTATTTCCATATCTAGGTATGATTTTAAAAATTGATCCACATAATGTGGTAGCCTGTGGTGTTTCAATATGAAATACTTGAGAAGGTGATTACTAAGGGCATCGTAATAACCCTAACAACTTCAGCACTACCTAATTTCTTTTTCATTTTTCTCCTCATCACAAATAGCAATCACTTTACACCCTGAAGCTTGAAGACTTCACAGCCACTGTAATTTTACCCAATCCAGGCAGTATACCTATAGTTATTCTTATTCATAGATTCCCAGATCATTTCTAAATATAAAGATATTGTCTTCAAAACTGTCATATAAGTGACTACCATGGATGAAATAGGTGTTTCATAAAATACAGTTTACTTTTCCCCCCATTTTAAGCACAGCTTTACCATCTCTGCAGGTATTTGTTTCAGAAAAACAGGAAATGCTCTCTCTCTCTCTATATATATATACATATTTAGGAATTTATAATGTTTCATAGATAAAAGGGCTCGTTTGTCAAAATAGCCATTTTTAGAATATTTATTAAAAATAATGAATGAAGTTAGAGTACCAAGGAAGAACACAAAGGAAACCACATATATTATAGTTGGAGGAATTATATCATGCCATATTTATATCATGCAACTTTACGACGATTAAAGTTCACAGGATAAATCTAATACTAAATAAATGGTAATAGTAGTAGATGGAGACAAGATATCATTGTATAACATAGAATCTGTCATAAAGTGTTTTTTCCCTGCACATTTTCATAATGGCTGTTAGAGTAATGATTACAACATCCCTCATTTTGATGTCTCTGGAATATACTTTGACAAACTGCGGTTCCAAAGTACATCCATTATCTCACCTGATGTCATTTTACTTGATGAAGAATTTTAATAAGTTACCCAAAGTTAAATAACAATAGCACATGATCTTGTATGGGTTCAGGCTCATTCTTGGTCTCCACTCTCCTTCATGTCTCACAGAATTCAATCAACTGTCTGGTATTTGTTTTTTTATGGGAGCCAGCCACCCACCATCTCTGAAATTATGCCAAAGGGTAACTAGGACCTGATTCTAAGCTCTGTTAATTAGACAGTAGCCTCAACAGAGATAAAGTAATTCAAATAAGAAAACACCATATCAGAGACTACATAAATGAAAAAAAAAGGAAATAAAAATTTAATAACTACTATGTAGCACGCCCATATATACTGGAACTTGATCCCCCTAACTCCTTGTAGTTGTTGCTTTTATCTTCATCTGGACAGATGCTGCTGCTGCAACTCGGGTTAAATAGCTGATGAGTGACAGAAGTGGAACTGGAGCCCATTACTATCTAGGTCCCAAGCCCATGAGCCTCTCACTATGTTGCCTTGTTTCTCTCCAAATTCACAGAATCCTACTTAGAGACAAATTAAGAAAAAAAAAAATCTCATCTTTATTCATCCTGCCATTTCCCACTGTGAAAAAATACAAGCACATAGTGTCTGATAATATCCATTTCTCAGATGTTTTTCTGTGAAAAATTCTGTAAAAAAAATTCCTTTTTTATTTTCACAATAATTATTGTTCATATCAGATTTAGTATTGCTTCAATCATGGTGCTGCTTGTAGCACTATCATTTTACTCTCAAAAAACAAAAGAAGGTCAGGGAGATGAGCTGAGAACACTCCAGCATACCCCTTCTTCCTAAGGAACTCCAGGTGCCCACCATCATAATAATGATGCACCCTCCATTATTCACTCCAGCTGAAAAAATTACCCAAGCAATGCCCTTCTGTGAACTCCTACTCTAAGCCAATCTTCAAGGTATTAGAGCTCTCTGGCAAGACAGACTGAAGGGCAGAGAATATTTTTTTCCTCTTCCCCTTTGGCTTAATTCTTAAAATGGGTTTTAAATTCAATTCAGTGAAAGCCCCAGTATATCAGATATTTGGTAGTGTCTTGTGAGACCTGAGGAAAGGGTTGACCAGAACTGAACTTGACTTTAATACAAGACCATGTTCTATTATTGTTTAACTTTGGGTATTTCTCCCCTAGGAGGAGGACAGAGGAGAACTAACCAGCTCCAGGACCAAGGTAAGAGGGGAGTTTTCTTTCAAAAGAATGGCTTCCATCCATTTGAAGGAAACCCCTCCCCCACCTGTTTTTTAATCCCTTTTTCTTTATACATTTATATTTTTTAACCCACCAGCATAAGGAAACCAGCTTGCCACTTGTGCGTAATAGTTATTTGAACATTCACTTACAAATGGTATAGCAGGAAAAAATAAAAACTTTCACACAAGTCATATCAGTTATATGCTAATGCATTTATGTTTTCTATCTTCATTAAATATTAGTACTAGTCTTCCATTAAGGCTTAGATACTTGCATAGGCCTTAGAAAATTTTTATCAGCTGTTAATTTCTCTATTTGTAAAATATACATAGTTACTATCAGCCAAACCATAGTGCTCACAAAAATATCAAAACTAAAATCCAAAGCATTTTTATACAGAAATATATCATTAAGAAAAAAATAATAAAATTAACCACTAATATCATTTTAATGATATATATTTGGAAATATGATCAGTCTGGACTTTTGGGTTGAAGCTAAACAAACTTAATGAGATTTTTAAGGTGCCATAGGAAAACTGTGGTTAGAAAAATAGGAGGAAAGGGAGGAAATATTGTGTTGAGCATCATCTCTCCATGCTTATACACCCTCTTCCCAGGCCTCTTGTGTATTTCTTTTAATGGTTTTCACTATAACCTCTCACTTTTTGTGTTGTTGTCCATAGAAATCATTAGTATTTCCTGACTTTGGTATTCTCTTTCAAATTGGTCTTTCCATAGAGGAAAACCAAGAGGAGAAACAAGTGAGAGAATTTAAAGGGGCGGTGCAGTGGCTCACACCTGTAATCCCAGCACTTCGGGAAGCCAAGGCAGGTGGATTTCTTGAGCCCAGGAGATTGAGACTGGCCTGGGCAACATGGCAAAACCCCGTCTCTACAAAAAAATAGAAAACAATTAGCTGGGCATGGTGGTGCATGTCTGTTGTCCTACATACCCAGGAGGCTGAGGTGGGAGGATTGCTCGAGCCTGGGAGGTAGACGTTTCACTGAGTTGTGATCATGCCACTGCACTCCAGCCTGGGTGACACAGCCAGACCCTGTCTCAAAAAAATAAATAAAAGCTAAATTAAAAAATAAATTTAAAAATCTAGAAGTTGAGCTCGAAAAAGAAAAATAGACCATAGGGATTATGAAAGGCACCAGCTTCTAGATCCTATTCAGCAATAATTATCTGTTATCATTTTCCTCCAAAGAAGCTAGATCTTGTGTGACTCAAGTAGATTTTAGGAAAGTTTTAAGATCAGGTAACAGGGACACTTGGGACTCAAGAAGAAGAAAATTTTAGGAAGGGAGAAAAAAATGTACCAAAAAAATGAGAATTCAGGCAATTTGTTGCCAAAAAATAGTCATCGTCTTCCAGTAATACAGGTCTACCATTTTGTTACAAACGTGTTTAGAAGCCTTGCAAATCCTTAAAGTTGGATTGTTAGAGCATGTAATGAAAGAAAATCCTTTCCAAAGGATACATTTTTGTTAGAGGTTATTGTTTTCTGAGCAGGAACAATAGTGGCTATGTGATTAGGAACTTACATGAAAAGACTCATTCAAAATAAGAAATTCATTTTAACTTCAAAACATAATATCTATTTATGTGGATAAATATATTATAATGGTCATCAAATCCAGAAACTTAAGCGTTAAACTTTTAGCTCATGGCATATTTTGTTGACTGATTGTCTGATATAACCTAATTTTGACTTTCTCTCTCACTGACTTCTTTAATGAAAAGTACAGGATATATTTGAATCACATTATTTATTCTTAATTTATTTATCCTGAATTTTAAGATGCCAGGCATATGGACTCTCCACTGAAGCAGTCATACAAAAGAAGGAAATTGTCACAACATTGTTAGTGAGCTCTTTATGTGTTAGAATTTGATGTTTACATGGACATTTGTTATATCAGGAAGATTTGTTGTACTTTGAATTCTTATAAAATACTTCATAGAAATCTCACTCAGGGAAACAATTGGTGGGAGTTCTACAGTGACTTAGCTCTTTTGGATAACAGAACATTGAAATGAAAGCACCACTTCTCTGTTTTGTTGCTTAGTAAAGTGAAAAGCATTGATTTATAGTACTTGCATTCAATTTATTAAGTATATTTAAAATAGTTCATGAAAGTGTCCGAACTAATAGCTTAAGATACCCAACTTCTGACAAGTAGCAAATAACTGAATGACTATGTAATATGTGTAATATGTTCCAGTATTAACACCAATAGAAGCAAATGTAGGTGAGACTATTTTAAGAATTTAAATTTTTTGTCACTTTTTAAAATTTGAATTGTTTAAACAGTGGGTGTTAGAATATATTTCTATTTTGAAATATGACTATAAGCCCTGTTGCTTTCAAAATAAGCAGCTTTGTATCTTCACTTAGAATCTCATAAACTTAAAATATTTACAGACTTATGGATTTGGAATTCTTAGGCTTCAACTATTTTCAGAGAGTAACAGAAAAGCTACAAATTCTCACAGATGTGAGCCCCCATGTATCTGAACTTCGAATAAAAAGCTCAGCTTCCTTTCATTAGCTTGTAATCTCTGTTTCTATAAGAAGTACTCTTAGTTTGTAATCCCTATTTCTATAAGCAGCACCGTTTTTACTCAAGTTTCTTCTCTAATTTGTGTTGCTCATCAGCCTAAACAAAATTCAGGCCAAAAGCTCTGGTAGGTTAAGCAAGATCAATTAAAACACATTTTAAGTGATAAGAGCAACATCCAAATACTGGCCTCCTGCTAAGGAACCTGAAATCTTAAGTGAAAGAAGAAAGTTGGAACTTTTTATTTTTAAATTTTTACTCTCAAGAATTTAATGGAAAATTTATAGTCTTTGTATGTGAAGTTTAAATAGATACATTTGGTGAGTTAAATACATATTAAAATATGTAGTGAAATAAATCTTAAACCACAGTTGACACTTAATATCTGTTGGTAATAAATGTAATTTTTAATTTTTAAAATAAAAATAAATTATATTATTCTAAGAAGTAAATTTAGTAACAGAATAATTTTTCTTTCTTTCTTTCCTTTTTTTTCTTTTCTTTTCTTTTCTTTTTTTTTTTTTTTTTTGAGATGGAGTCTTGCTTTGTTGCCAGGCAGGAGTGCAGTGACTGCAGTGATGTGATCTTGGCTCACTGCAACCTCCGCCTCCCGGGTGCAAGCGACTCTCCTGCCTCAGCCTCCTGAGTAGCTGGGACTACAGGTGTCTGCCACTATGCTGAGCTAAATTTTTGTATTTTTAGTAGAGTACTGGCCAGGATGGTCTCGATCTCTTGACCTCATGATCCACCCACCTCGGCCTCCCTAAGTGCTGAGATGACAGGCGTGAGCCACCACGCCTGGCCAACAGAATAATTTTCTGAAGGTGATGTGTTTTCTTGGCTAAACTTGAATAGAATTGATTTATAAAAATCCATTATGGAGGATTTTTATCTTGAAGTTTAGTTAAGAGTATCACATTTCCCTTGATATTAACAACAAAGTTGCATTTGATTTTATCATTTAGTGTTCTTTCCTTGTCTGGCTGCACAAAGTGAAGGGCAACTGGTTTATTTTAGCTATCTATAATCTCACTGAAATATCTTCTAAGATTATTTTGTTTATACAGTGAACCAAATTGTCAGCCATTATTCATAAAGATAGCTAGTGTCAATAATATGTTTATGTCCACTTGCCAACATTTAATAGACAGTTTTGAAGTGTTTTGTTTTAAAACACACTTCATATCAGGACTTCCCAAAATTCATTAGTTGCCTTAGTTGAAGGATTCCCTTTCATTTGCCCAGAACACTATTCTTTTATTTTAATGGGTTGCTTGCAAAATAGCACATGAGGTTAATTCACTGTTATATAACTTCTTATGTAGTTATTGCATAACAACTATAATCATTGCCCTGCATTAGGACTGAAAATAGTATAAAGTACCCTAAAACACAGTTGTTACCCTCCAAGAGAAAGAAAAGATTTACATAGATCGTGTTGTAAAGTAATGTATGACTCAAAGGAAATATGAGTACTCAGATACTAGATCTTATTATTTAAAGAAGAAAGAGATAAACAGCATCTACAGTATCTGTGAAATACCTCATAAAGAAGATTCAGATGTATTAGTTTATAAATATTAGCAAATGAATAAATAAGTCAGGGAGTGATTACTGGAAAATGTTAAGAAATTCAGAAAGGCTAAGAGAAGGGGAAAAAGGAATTCCTGGTGAATGTTCTAATATGAGTTTGGAGTCAGTTCTGAATAAAATATAGTTAGGACTATAAGGAAACTAACCTGGCTGAAGGCAGAGAGAATCAGCTTGGAGGATTAGTTTGATTAGGAGACTAGACTTCTGTGTTAGACAAACCCAGCTTCCTATTTCACTTTTGCCATTTACTAGCCAATCAACTTTAGGCCTCACTATCCTCATCTGTAAAATGGAGATGTAATTCTACCATATGGGATTGTTGTGAGGATTCAATGAGAATCCTCTGTCTGGCTAAATAAAATATAATACAGTTATACTTTAAAAGAGTAGGTAAGCTGAATTGTTGAGAAAGCTTGAATGTCAGAAAAGTTAGAATAATATCTTGGAGACAATCATGAATTTGTGAAGATTTTTGACAAGGCATTCTAAAAAGCAGTGAAGCAAAGTTATTCTGACTCTGGGTAGCAGAGAATGGATTGAGAAAGCCAGTGGATCTGGTCTTGGGTGATAAAGGCTTCAACTAAAGTGATGCCAGTTTAATAGAAATGAAAATATAAATATGAGAGTCACTTGTCATAAAAACAGTTCTTAATGGATAATTGGCTAGAGGAAAGGAAGGGAAATGAAAATTCAAAGATGAGACTGAGTTTTTGTGGTTGGGCCTTGTTATTTTGGTATTCATTTTTACAGTCCTATTTCTTCTGTGTAAAATCTCCTAATTCATTATACTGAAGCTTCTATATGGTACTGTTCTTGGGACCCAAGATTACATGTCTCAAGAGATTAGAACTTAAATCAATAAGAACTTTGTATGTATGAAAAAAAGACATTTTAACTTTGGAAGAAAATCTTACCATCTAGTTAAATCAAGTCATTTCATATAGATTATTGGTAATGCTTTTCAAAGAAAATTATCTACTACCCTTCCTTCTTGGGTATTTAGGTTGTATCTGTTCAGTTGACAAGACCACCTGCATTTCAAGTTTTTTCTCAGCTCAAGGAGTATTTAGCCTGAGAGGATTGAAATTGCCATCTTACAATGGCTTCCAAAACTTAATCAGGCATAGACCCTACCAAGCCTGACAAACTTCCCAGGAAAAAGAAAATTTCCCGCAGAGAACCATAGAAGGATGGATATATAGTTTAGCTATACAGAGAAGAGTCATGATAGGAAACAAAAGGTATCCTGGTACTGTAGGAAGAACACTGGACCAGAAGGCAGAAGACCTGCACCCCAGCTGGACTTTGATGGACAAGTCACCTAACTTTCATTAGGCCCCAGGGACTGCATCCTAGGGCCTAATAAGAAGGATGGGCATAACCTCTAACCTACATTTTGATTCAAAAATTCTGGGATTCTAAGTCTTTAAAGCAATTGATGAAAGTTTTTAGGAGTTAGCAAAGAATGGGAAAAGTAAAGATGATCCGTGGACCATGGAATGGAATTCTGGAAATCACATAAGGAGATGAAGAAATCAAGAGTCAGAGACAGTGGGGGAGTCCACACAGCAAATCCTGGTCCAGGCAGGGCATCTGCATGAAAGACACAGTACTGTTGAACAGCTCACATGCTGTTTATATAACAGAGACCAGTTCTTATATTTTAAAATTGTATTTTACCTACTTTAAAGCAAATTTACTTTAGAATAATAATAACCACAACTTGAAAAATGAATGCTATTCAGAGATAACTTGAAGAACTTCACTAGCTAGGCATGGTCTCATTTGAAACAAAGCTTTCATATGTATAATTTGAGCACAGTGATAACAACAAGGGAATGGCCTGAGGCAGGGACTTTACTGAGTATAGTCTCAAACACCCCAAGGCCACCATAAATAAATAAAATGTGTGGTATGAAATATGAATAGTTGATATTTTCTCAATATTATATAACTAAAAGCATCTTTTCACATTTTTTAAAATTTTTATTGGTTTCACATTCAGTATTTAAAAATGGGAGTGGGTATGGTGGCTCACACTTGTAATCCCAGGCAGGTGGATCGCTTCAGCCCAGGAGTTCGAGACCAGCATGGGCAACATGGCAAAACCACATTTCTATAAAATATACAAAAATTAGCTGGGTATGGTGGTGTGCACTTGCAGTCAATCTTAGCTACTCAGGAGGCTGAGGTGGGAGGATCACCTGAGCCTCGGGAGGTCAGGGCTGCAGTGAGCCATGATCATGCCACTTCACTCCAGCCTGGGCAACAGAGTGAGACCCTGTCTCAAAAAATAAAAATAATAAAAAATTAAAATCTTCTGCATATGATGCAACTGTACAATGATCACAGATTGAGGCTAGTACTTTGGAAATCCCTTCTCAATAAATCAGTCTTAAAATCTCTGCTCTATTAAAATTCTGAGCCACCAGGTGTCATAGAAATGTTTTTATTTCACTTACCTTTAATAGACAGACTTAGAAGTCATCACTAACTATTTTTAAAATAAATGTTATTCAAATTTAGAACAGATATATTTTTAATCTGTGTTCAAGTTGCCCTTCCAAGGTCTGTGAACCCCTGAAATTATGTATAAGTCTGGGGTTTTGTAAGTTTTTGCATTTCTTCCTGAGAAAGTATTTGTACTTTCATTGAATTCTAAAAGAGAACCATGACCCAAAGTAGGTAAAAAAATTCTACTCTGTGACCTAAAATTGACAAAATCATGAAGCTAAGTTTCATGAAATATTTGTAAATATTACCTAAAAAATACTCAATACTAAAAATGTAATTAAAATTTTCATTGATCACACTCCCTAGCTAATGCTCTGGCTAAGTTCCTGGGAGATATCCTTACAAAAATCAGAAAGCTCCTTCAAGGAATAACATTCCTCAGATCCATGTCTCAACTAGAAATTAATCATGCAAATTCCAATGAACATGCAATTTAGAGACAATTGCTGGAATCCAGACAAGTATCTGTTTAACTTGTTCAGCTCTCCTTGACTCAACTTGGAATATGAAATACAAAGGTTTCCACGCTAACTTAATTACATATATGTCATCTAAAACCCAAACCAAAGACACTAAATCCTTCCTTATCAAAGTAGTTTTCAAGTGCTCATTGCAAATCATGCTGGGTCTGAATTGTCTTTCCACTTACAAAAATTTTTCTCTCTGTATTTTAATATTAAATTCCTGATCAATAGTACCATTTAATGCAAATCTTACTTGTCATCGCATAGGCAAACTGGAGTAAAAACTCAATATCTTTTCTAAAAACTTTTTGCATATATATGTAGAGCAATCTAGCCCAAATTCTGCCTTTGGAAATGAGTGCACAAATCCAATGAAGCAAAAAGAGCCTTGTGCTTGTCTACTGGAATGAATAATTTGGGAAGAAAAGTAATAACACAGCTACAAGTTAAATTGAAAACTTAGTGGAGCATTGATAATGCTGAAAACTGGCTACTCTTCGAGGCTAAATAGTCGATAAAGGGTAGAATTGTGAATGCAAAAGCCTTTCCTTAAAATTAGACATATTTAGTTCTTAACTCTTCATCATTTGACAGCCTATTGATTCTTATTTACGTTTTGTGTTTTCTTGATTAATAAAATAGTCATTTTTTCTTAGTAGGTCATTAATTGACTTTACACAGAGTTCTGGGGTTGTTGTAAATTCTCAGCTTTTTTGCTTACTTGCTCCATTTACCTTTATCTGGAAGATGTCATTAATTAAACTACAAAAGTAAATACTACGTGATATTTGCTTCTCTCTACCTATTTCATCTTGTTATATGGAATATGCATAGAATTTTTGTGAAACTACTGACAATGCAGCTATATTTAATAACAGAATGAATAGTCTATGTAGAGTTGGTTATTCATATTTCATGAAATTACTATTTTCTTATTAGCATGGTTCTGGGAAAACTGTAGCACATATATATGTATACACATACACACACACATATATATATACATACATACACACACACACACACACACACACACACACATTTGCTGCTAACAAAGCCTAAATCAAATGAGTTTTCCAATCTGGAATTTTAGTTTGATTTCAAGAAAGGTATAAAATAAATATATAGCATGATAGAATATAAAAATAAATTGTATTTTTTAACTCCTACAAACAAATCCAAAAAAAGACTTTTTCTTAGGGTCTCTAATACTTGTTAGGGAAAGAACATAGTTGCTAGCCATAAATCTGTTTTTCTGAAAACAGAGATCAAAACTCTTTCTTTTGTAAATAGCACACTAAGCAGGACTCAAGCCTATTCAGTCACATTCATTTAATTCAGCCTAAGGGAAAAGACTCACCTTGTCTATATAAATATGTGTGAAACAGCAAGTCTTCTTTCTAGGCCACTAAGAGTTCTATTAACCTCCTGTAGCTCCTGTCTGATGGGGTATGTCTGCTAATTGATGCATTGCTCATACTTCTCTGCCTGACCTGTTCCCATCAAATAAAGTAGAGCCCTCATAGAAGCCAAATACATCACATGTCCTCCAGCCTGTGACTACAGGGACAAAACCAACTGAACCAAAGCAAACCACATAATCAGGAACAATAAATGTTTTTCTAAGAACTTTAAGAATAACCCCTAATTTATATCTCAAATTTTATTTAATCCAAAATAGAGTATATTATTTGGCTTGAATAAAACAATTCCATAAGGTATTATATTACAAAATAACTGAAAGCTTTGTTTTTTACTAATTATTACAGTATCACTTTCCACTGCCCAGAAAATTTTGGGTGTGTGGGGGCATAAAGAACAAATGCAATTTAAGTTCATCATCATCTTACACCCAGAGATTGTGATTTGTTGTATTTTCTTTCATATTCTTTTCAACAATCAACATTATATATACATATACTTATATATAAATGTATAGTTTATTCTCAGACTAAGATCAAAATGAACACACACTTGTTTCTTTTTCTGCTTAACATTATACTATAAGTACTCCCTCTTGCCATTGAAATTTTTTTAATGGTTATCAAACATCAATCATATGGATCATTGGTACTTATCAACACTATAACACCAGAAGCTTTGTAACATATGGTACGCCAATTTAGAAAAACCTGATACAGTGAGGGTTAGGTCTGAGCATGAGTATTTGCAATATGCAGTTATTATACTCAAGTCAAAGTTGAGACCACTGGTGTATACCAAAATCTCCTTAATCTTCCCTCTTTTTGATAGGTATATTGCTTTCAATTTATATATATATATATATAATGCTATATATAACGTTATATATATAATGCTATATATGTTATATATATAATGCTATATATATAATGTTATATATATAAAATGCTATATATATAATGTTACATATATATAAAATGAGATTTGTCATAAGTCATTTTGGCAGCACCTTTAATTTCTTAGGATTGATTGCTCTAAGGGGAATTATTTAATTAAGGGTGAGAATTGTTTTAAAGCTTTTGTTGTATAAAGCCAGATTATTTTCTTTTTGGTTTTTAATTCTTTTTTTCTCCTTTTTTTAAAATTTCATCTTTAAAAAATGGGATATATGTGCAGAACGTGCAGGTTTGTTACATAGGTATACAAGTGCCATGATGGTTTGCTGCACCTATTGACCCGTCCTCTAAGTTCCCTCCCCTCACCCCCAACCCTCCAACAGGCCCTGGTGTGTGTTGTTCCCTTCTCTGTGTCCATGTGTCCTCAATGTTCAACTCCCACTTATATGAGTGAGAACATGTGGTGTTTTGTTTTCTGTTCCCGTGTTAGTTTGCTGAGGATGATGGCTTCCAGCTTCATCCATGTCCCTGCAAAGGACATAATCTCATTCCTTTTTATGGCTGCATAGTATTCTGTGGTATATATGTACCATATTTTCTTTATCCAGTCTATCATTGATGGGCATATGAGTCGGTTCCATGTCTTTGCTATTGTACACAGTGCTGCAATAAACATGTGTGCATGTGTCTTTATAGTAAAATGATTTATATTCCTTTGGGTATATACCCAGTAATGGGATTGCTGGGTCATGGTATTTCTGGTTCGAGATCCTTGAAGAATCACCATATTGTCTTCCCCAATGGTTAGACTAATTTAAATTCCCACCAACAGTATAAAAGCATTCCTATTTCTCCACAGCCTTGCCAGCATCTATTGTTTCCTGACTTTTTAAAAATCACCATTCTGACTGGCGTGAGATGGTGGTACCTCATTGTGGTTTTGATTTGCATTTCTCTAATGATCAATTATGTTGAGTTTTTTTCATATGTTTATTGGCTGTGTAAATGTCTTCTTTTGAGACGTGTCTGTTCATGTGCTTTGCCCAATTTTTGATGGGACTGTTTGTTTTTCTCTTGTAAATTTGTTTAAGTTTCTTGTAAATTCTGGATATTAGACGTTTGTCAGACGGGTAGATTGCAAAAATTATCTTCCATTCTGTAGGTTGCCTGTTCACCCTGATGATAGTTCTTTTGCTGTGCAGAAGCTCTTTTTTTATATACATACTTTAAGTTCTAGGGTACATGTGCACAATGTGCAGGTTTGTTACATATGTATACATGTGCCATGTTAGTGTGCTGCACCCATCAACTTGTCATTTACATTAGTTATATCTCCTAATGCTATCCCTCCCCGCTCCCCCCACCCCACAACAGGCCCCAGTTTGTGATGTTCCCTACACTGTGTCAAAGTGTTCTCATTGTTCAATTCCCACCTATGAGTGAGAACATGTGGTGTTTGGTTTTCTGTCCTTGCAATAGTTTGCCCAGAATGATGGATTCCAGCTTCATCCATGTCCCTGAAAAGGACATGAACTCATCCTTTTTATGGCTGCATAGTATTCAATGGTGTATATGTGCCACATTTTCTTAATCCAGTCTATCATTGATGGACATTTGGGTTGGTTCCAAGTCTTTGCTATTGTGAATAGTGCCACAATAAACATACATGTGCATGTGTCTTTATATCAGCATGATTTATAATCCTTTGGGTATATATGCAGTAACAGGATGGCTGGGCCAAATGGTATTTCTAGCTCTAGACCCTTGAGGAATCGCCACACTGTCTTCCACAATGGTTGAACTAGTTTTCAGTCCCATCAACAGTGTAAAAGTGTTCCTATTTCTCCACATCCTCTCCAGCACCTGTTGTTTCCTGACTTTTTAATGATTGCCATTCTAACTGGTGTCAGATGGTATCTCATTGTGATTTTGATTAGCATTTCTCTGATGGCCAGTGATGATGAGCATTTTTTCATGTGTCTTTTGGCTACATAAATGTCTTCTTTTGAGAAGTGTCTGTTCATATCCTTTGCCCATTTTTTGATGGGGTTGTTTGATTTTTTTCCTGTAAATTTGTTTAAGTTCTTTGTAGATTCTGGATATTAACCCTTTGTCAGATGGGTAGATTGTAAAAATTTTCTCCCATTCTGTAGGTTGCCTGTTCACTCTGATGGTAGTTTCTTTTGCTGTGCAGAAGCTCTTTAGTTTAATTAGATCCCATTTGCCAATTTTTGCTTTTGTTGCCACTGCTTTTGGTGTTTTAGTCACAAAGTCCTTGCCCATGCCTATGTCCTGTATGGTATTCCCTATGCTATCTTCTAGGGTTTTTACGGCTTTTAGGTCTAACATGTAAGTCTTTAATCCATCTTGAATTAATTTTTGTATAAGGTGTAAGGAAGGGATCCAGTTTCAGCTTTCTACATATGGCTAGCCAGTTTTCCCAGGACCATTTATTAAATAGGGAATCCTTTCCCCATTGCTTGTTTTTCTCAGGTTTGTCAAAGATCAGATAGTTTTAGATATGCGGCATTATTTCTGAGGGCTCTGTTCTGTTCCATTGGTCTACATCTCCGTTTTGGTACCAGTACCATGCTGTTTTGGTTACTGTAGCCTTGTAGTATAGTTTGAAGTCAGGTAGTGTGATGCCTCCAGCTTTGTTCTTTTGGCTTAGGATTGTCTTGGCAATGTGGGCTCTTTTTTGGTTCCATATGAACTTTAAAGTAGTTTTTTCCAGTTCTGTGAAGAAAGTCATTGGTAGCTTGATGGGGATGGCATTGAATCTATAAATCACCTTGGGCAGTATGGCCATTTTCATGATGTTAATTCTTCCTATCCATGAGCATGGAATGTTCTTCCATTTATTTGTGTCCTCTTTTATTTTGTTGAGCAGTGGTTTGTAGTTCTCCGTGAAGAAGTCCTTCACACCCCTTGTAAGTTGGATTCCTAGGTATTTTATTCTCTTTGAAGCAATTGTGAATGGGAGTTCACTCATGATTTGGCTCTCTGTTTGTCTGTTATTGATGTATAGGAATGCTTGTGATTTTTGGACATTTATTTTGTATCCTGAGACTTTGCTGAAGTTGCTTATCAGCTTAAGGAGATTTTGGCCTGAGATGATGGGGTTTTCTAAATATACAATCATGTCATCTGCAAACAGGGACAATTTGACTTCCTCTTTTCTTAATTGAATACCCTTTATTTTCTTCTCCTGCCTGATTGCCCTGGCCAGAACTTCCAACACTATGTTGAATAGGAGTGGTGAGAGAGGGCACCCCTGTCTTGTGCCAGTTTTCAAAGGGAATGCTTCCAGTTTTGCACATTCAGTATGATATTGGCTGTGAGTTTGTCATAAATAGCTCTTATTATTTTGAGATACGTCCCATCAATACCTAGTTTATTGAGAGTTTTTAGCATGAAGGGCTGTTGAATTTTGGTCAAAGGCCTTTTCTGCATCTGTTGAGATAATCATGTGGTTTTTGTCTTTGGTTCTGTTTATATGATGGATTATATTTATTGATTTGCATATGTTGAACCAGCCTTGCATCCCAGGGATGAAGCCCACTTGATCATGGTGGATAAACTTTTTGATGTACTGTTGGATTTGGTCTGCCAGTATTTTATTAAGGATTTTTGCATTGATGTTCATCAGGGATATTGGTCTAAAATTCTCTTTTTTTTGTTGTGTCTCTGCCAGGCTTGGTATCAGGATGATGCTGGCCTCATAAAATGAGTTAGGGAGGATTCCCTCTTTTTCTATTGATTGTAATTGTTTCAGAAGGAATGGCACCAGCTCCTCTTTGTACCTCTGGTAGAATTCGGTATGGTTTTGCAGTGGCTGGTACTGGTTTTTCCCTTCCATATTTAGTGTTTCTTTCAGGAGCTCCTGCAACGCAGCCCTGGTAGTAACAAAATCCCTCAGCATTTGCTTGTCTGGAAAGGATTATATTTTTCCTTCACTTATGAAGCTTAGTTTGGCTGCATATGAAATTCTGGGTTGAAAATTCTTTCCTTTAAGAATGTTAAATATTGACCCCCAATCTATTCTAGCTTGTAGAGTTTTTGCTGAGAGGTCTGCTATTAGTCTGATGCAATTCCCTTTGTAGGTGACCTGGCCTGCCTCTCTGGCTGCCCTGAACAGTTTTCCCTTCATTTTGACCTTGGAGAATCTGATGATTATGTGTCTTGGGGTTGATCTTCTCATGGGATATCTTAATAGTGTTCTCTGTATTTCCTGAATTTGAATGTTGGCTTGTCTTGCTAGGTTGGGGAAGTTCTCCTGGATAATATCCTGAAATGTGTATTCCAGCTTGTTTCCATTCTCCCTATCTCCTTCTGGTACTCAAATCAATCGTAGGTTCTGTCCTTTTATGAAGTCTTGGAGACTTTGTTCATTCTTTTTCATTCTTTTTTCTCTATTCTTGTCTGTATGTCTTATTTCAGTAAGGTAGTCTTCAAACTCTGATATCCTTTCTTCCACTTGGTCGATGCGGCTGTTGATACTTGCATATGCTTCACAAAGTTCTCCTGCTGTGTTTTTCAGTTCTATCAGGTCTTTTATGTTCCTCTCTAAACTGGTTATTCTAGTTAGCAATTCCTCTAACCTTTATCAAGGTTCTTAGCTTCTTTGCATTGGGTTAAAACATGCATTTTTAGCTCATCGTAGTTTTTATTACCTATCTTCTGAAGACTCCTTCCGTCAGTTCTCTATCTGATCTTCCATCCAGTTCTGCACCCTTTATGGAGAGACGTTGTGATCATCTGAAGGAGAACAGGCACTCAGGCTTTTTGGGTTTTCAGCATTTTTTCATTGATTCTTTCTCATCTTCATGAGTTTGTCTAGTTTCGTTCTTTGAGGCTGCTGACCCTTGGATGGGGTGTTTGTGGGGGACTTTTTGTTGTTGTTGTTGTTGATGCGGTTGTTGCTTTCTGTTTGTTTGTTTTTCTTTCAATAATCAGGGCCCTCTTCTGTAGGGCTGCTGCAGTTTGCTGGAGATTTACTTTAGGCCCTATGCATCTGATTTGCTCCTGTGCAGGGAGATGTCACTCAAGGAGGCTGGAAAGCAGCCAGGATGGCTGCCTGCTCCTTCTTCTAGGACCTCTCACCTTGAGGGGCACCAACCTGATGCCAGTAGGATCGCTCTGGCGATAGGGTGTCTGACAACCCCTGTTGGAGGGTCTCATTCAGTTGGGTGGCACAGGGAGCAGGACCTATTCAATGAAGCACTTTGTCCCTTGGTGGAGAGGTTGTGTTTTGCTGGGGGGAAACCCACCCATCTGAGCTGCCCGATTCCTCAGAACTACCAGGAGGAGAGGCTAAGTCTGCTGGTCCGCAGAGACTGCAGCCACCCCTGCCTCTAGGAGCTCAGGCCCAGGGAGATGCTAATTCTGTCCCTGAGCCTCTGGCTGGAGTTACTGGAGATCCTGCGGGGAAGCCCCGCCCACTGAGGAAGAATGGGTCGCGATTAGGCCTGAAGAGGCACTCTGGCTGCTGACTGCCACAGCCGGTGTGTTGGGCTGTGGGGACAAGTCTTGGGAGCAAGCTGTCCAGCCTCCCTGGCTCCAGCAGGGGAAAAGCACAGCCTGGAGCTATAGAAATGGGTGCTGCCCTTCCCCCACCCAGGTAGTTTAGCATGTTAGGCAATTGTGAGTCCCAGTACTGGCTGCCGCCCCTCCCCCAAGGAGCTGAAACGGCTTCGACAGCAGGCAGCAGCAGCTGGTGCTGGTTGCCCCTCCCCCCGGGAGTTCCGTAGGTTCAAGCAGATTCCAGCTGAGAGGCTGTAAGAATCTGCATGTTCCAAGGTTGGGACGCTAGGCCCCAGTGGCGTGGGTTCGCGAGTGGGACCTTCCCATCTGTGGGTTGCACAGTTCCATGGGAAAAAGCACAGTTTCCCCGGATGGGTAGCGTACTCACTCACCGCCTCCCGTGGCTGTGGAGAGGAGGTTCCCCTTCCCGGTGTGGGCCACCACACCACAGTGCTCTTCCTTCTCTCAGTGGGTCACGCCAGCCTTCTAGACAATTTTGATGAGAGAGAGCCTGGATACCTTGGTTGCCTGTGAAGGATTCACAGGCTTATTATGTTTTTTTCCGATGGAAGCCTCTGAACGCCACAGCTTCCAGTCAGCCATCTTGGCCCCGCCCATCCGATCTCCAGTTTTTAATTCTATCATCAGTGAATGAGAATGCCTGCTCCTCTTATTAAATCCTCGACTATACAAAGCATATCTTTACTTTTATCTTTCCTATTATGAATGGTGAGAAATGAATTTGCATTGCTTTAATGCACATTAGTTTTACTCCAAATAAGGCAGAATTATTTTTATATGATTTTAGTTTAACTTCAAATAAGGCAGAATTATTTTATATGATTTAAATTTCATGCTGCATAAGTTATCTATCCATGTTTTTTGCTGACTTTAAAGGAATGTTCTTATTTTTACACAATTTCTTTTTGTCACACAATTTTTAAGTGGTTTTAAACTATATTAAGATTTATTAAGGACTATGAAAAAAACCTCTCAGCCTCATTCAGGTAAATATTCTGGACATTTTAACACTTGATATTTAAATTTTATATAATGTAGTATGAAGAGAGCACTCCAGTGAAGAGGTCACAGGCCTTTTTGGGACCAGAAGTGTTTTGGATTTCAGATTTTTTTGGATTTTTTGAATATTTGCGTTACACTTACCACCAGTTCAGCATCCGTAATCTGAAAACCTGCAATCTAAAACATTTCCAAAAAACATTGTCTTAAGTGCCAACATGATGCTCAAAGGAAATGCACATTGTAGCATTTAGGATTTCGGATTTTTGGATTAGGGATACTCAATTAGTATAACTAATGGATACTTTCTTATAAGGATAATAATCCACTAACACAATTACACAGTAGTTAAGACAGATAAACTGCATTAATTCCATATACTATTGCCATCATAGCCAACAATAAAGTGTTCATCCTATTAAGTGAGATGGAATTGAATGTGTTTAAACCAGACCAAAGATAATACTGCAAGTTATTTGTTCTACAAACTACATATGTCCTGAATATCTTGTGGGCAGACAATGACTAAATCTAAGAAGCTGTATCATCAGTCCTTTAGAACAATGTTCACAAATCCAGGAAATCAGAAAAATAAAACTAAACTTTACTAAAACTTTTTAAATTTGCCCTGTTTACTTAGGTTGACATTTTATCAGATATACACTTTAATACCTCACCAACAGAGAAATCATACTGTAAGAAATATGATCTAGAAGTAAATATGAGTAAGGCATAAAAGTAAGCATAAAAGCATATCCAGAGCTATATAATTTAATGATAAGTTATTTGTGGAGGGGTAAAGAATAAGCAATAAATGTCTTAGGCTGGATTAAGCATGCTTTTCACAAGGAAATCTTACTTTGCACTAGATTAATGTGCCCAAAATTATTAATAATAAATGGAAAAAATTTACATATGTTAGTTCCCATAGTAAAGCTTTGGTTTTATATGACATTTCAACAAAATTCTCATTAACAAAAGTAAGTCTTAAATGCTAGGTTAGTAAAGTATGGATTTTCATAACCTAACTCATTTGAGGGAAATTCCAGGAATAAAAACTTTTGGAAGTTTTTCAGAAGTCCTGGAAGTTGATCAAGTGAGCATTTTCATTCTAGGCCCGAATCAAATTCCCTGTCATCTCATTACTATGAGAAAAGCTATTTGGGGAAGGGATTTTCTCACCTAGATTTTCGCTAAGGCATACAAGGCAAAGGCAAACACATTACCTTGAACCTATTTCAGTCTATGCAACGTCATTGTCAACACATCTGGTTCTCCAATATGGTTTAAACATCTAGAAAAAATGTGGTCCCTTGTTGCTTTTTCCTCCTCTTCTATTTTTTAATGGAAAGCAATTCATTTCAACTGACTTTGCAAAAGCTACATTTAACGCAATAAAGGGAATAATTAATGTAAGAAATAGCTAAAAATATTTTTCTTCTACATTTATCTGCTTGGCAGGTCACTATTACAGTGACACTGATATACTTAATCAGGGCAAGAATACCCCTTAGAATCAATATGAGTTTGTGACATCAATTTTGAAGTCTATGTCTGAAATATTTGAAGGGGATTTCAAAAAAATAATAAAATGTGCTGCAGCGAGTATCTGCTTTCTACATCCCTCATTTATCTAACTTCTTATGGCTTCCTTAGCCTTGTTTATTATTACTTCTTTAGGATTTCACTTTCTTCTTAGCTTGACAAAAAGTACTTTTCAACCTAGTCCAGTAAAATGAGTGAAGTAATTATATACATATATATGTCATTGATGATTTTTATTAATCATAACATGTAGAAGTGATTCATTCTATAAAATAGAACAGATGTCCAAATGGTCATTATATACGTGGTTTATGTTAAAGTTTAAATAGCATTCTAAGGAGCCCTTTAGACCTAAACTTATTATGTGAGGGAATTACATCTTTAGTTAGACAATTGTAGAAAAACACAGACACTTTTAACATGCACGGAAATCTTGAAATACTATCTCCAGATATTGATTACAAAATGCCTTCCACCATGCATCATTAAAGAAAGGTAAATTTCATATATGATGGTATTAAGTGGACTCTATTGAGGGACCACATGTTTCTGGAAGGAAAACATGTAGATTAATTGTGAACTGGGTAGTAACTTATCTATTGGTCCAGTGTATAAAATTACACACATATATGGATAGCAGTGTGAAACTAAACTGTTTTTACATGGCCTATTAGATGGTATTAGAAAGACAATCTTTTAGAATAATTTTGTAGAAAGCTTGATTCCAAACAATTTTCTCAACGTAAAGCTTTTTTTCCTTATCCATTCCTTTATTTTGCTTTTTAGTTTTCTATTGTGCTGTGAAACTGTCTTTGGATATGGTTAATAACCCTGTTAAATAACCCTCTCATGAAATAATTTTAGTTTTATCAGAGGAATGGTCTAAATCAACACAGAAAATAATTGGAATATTACTTCATTTTAAAAAATCTTCATATGAATGTTTAAGGCTAAAATAAAATGGATTATAAAAATAATTTTCTCCAAAATAGAGAATTTTAGTAGTTAACCTTAATTTATTGAAAGACAAATTTAGTTCCTCGTAGACACAAAATAAATTAAAACAATTCCTTTTTTCCCAGCAGAATTTTTAAAAAAATAGATGTCTCTATCTTCATTCCTACATTTCAATCTGGTCCTTTGGTGATTAAACTAACAACTTGATATTGTCACATTAGGAAGTACATGCATTATTTTACACCACTAATGTGGCACTTACTTGGAAATGTAGGAGTAGCTAATTATTTAATTAGCATTCAGTAAATGGGCAGTCTTATTCTTAAGAAGAGTTAATACTAAAAACTCTTAAGTGTGTGGTTTACTTATGAGAACTGTTTACTCTCCAAGTGGATCAGATCATCACAAAATGGAAAAGCACGTTGTTGACCTGAAATAATAAGAACAAATTTTAAGACAATAAACACTTTAGTAGGCTAATTAGTGGTAAAATATGCAACACTTTTTATTAGTTGGCTAAATGTCATTTTGCTTGCAAATCAATTATTCAACTGCTATTTGATAATATGGTTGCTTTATTTTACCTATAATTCATTTGCCATTAAGTAATCACCAAACTCAGTGTTTATAAAATAGCATGTCACAAACGTTACCCAAATTCCCTCAGCCTATGAGCCACTCCTTAAATTTAACAGAAATTTTATTAAATGATGGAAAAATCTCTTGAAATACCTATTGGGTCATTTAAAAACTGTAACTTGAAAGCAGGAAAGAAACCAAATGTATGGGAGGCAAAAGCCCATGACACGTTTTTTTGTTTGTTTTTTTTGTTTGTTTGTTTGTTTTGTTGTTGTTTTGAGACGAAGTTTTGCTCTTGTCGCCCAGGCTGGGGTGCAATGGCGCAATCTCGGCTCAGTGCAACCTTTGCCTCCCAGGTTCAAGCGATTCTCCTGCCTCAGCCTCCTGAGTAGCTGGGATTACAGGTGCCCACAACCACGCCCAGCTAATTTTTGTATTTTTTGTAGAGACAGGGTTTTGCCATGTTGGCCAGGCTGGTCTTGAACTCCTGACCTCAGGTGACTGACCGACCTCCGCCTCCCAAAGTGCTGGGATTACAGGCGCAAGCCACCGCACCTGGCCCATGACACTATTTTTTAATCCTCCTAAAGAATAGCCAAAATAAGCTACCCTATTTCCCTTTAGAGAAAAACATGGAGGAAATCTAATCTAGTGGGTTTGTTTGCAAAGTCAGTATCACATGCAGCATGACATCCTGGAGTTTAATTACTTAAACCATCAAATTGGATATGTAATCCTAATTTCCAAATAGCATTCAATGCCTTTAAGAATTAACACAAAATTTAGATGTAAGAATTTTTCCCTAGAGCTGCTGCTGTCTCTTGACTACCATGTAGCTTCTAGTCCATGAAGCAAATGATCAGGAAATCCTAGATTCTGCAAACAACTAAATCGAGCACACTAAACCCACATAAAAAATAAAGGGAGTAATAATTACTCTTTGTTTTCAGGGAATCAGTAAAGAAAAATTAGTGGCTTGTTTGATGGTTTGTATATGCCATTTTGTTTTTCCTTGTGGGAATGAATTTTAATTTCATTCTCTTTTGGATCATTGGCATTCTTAGCGGCAAAGGAATTCAAGACACAATTCTTTCTCAATTACTAGTAAATTCCCGTTTATTACTGTTTTGCCAAAAAAAAATCCATGTAATTGATTGATGATGAGATCAGTTATTTGACAATAAACGAACTGTGAAAGTGAACAGCACCAAATACTGCATGTTTAATACATTTGAAATTAGTTACAATTGCCTTTGGTTTGGACTCCGGAGGAAGGGGCTGCAGGATGGTAAAATGAGAGGTTTATTTAGCGTCTGGGAGAAGCTTATAAAGAGCTTAAGTCCTCATTCCTTCTAACATCTTAACAGCTGTGCAGTTTCTTACAAAATATGTTTTATCGTTTCAAGAAATGCTGTTAACCTCGCAGTTTTAAAACTGAATGAACAAGGCCTCTTGGACAAATTGAAAAACAAATGGTGGTACGACAAAGGAGAATGTGGCAGCGGGGGAGGTGACTCCAAGGTTAGCCTCAATGTCACCAAAAGCGGGTAAACAGTATGTAAAGTAATAGGTGCATCTGCTGGGAGACTTATGGTTTGGACCTCCTAATACCAGTTGAATTGCTAGTCCAGTCCCTTCACAAACTTACGTATGCAATTACTGTCAATGCAAAAATATTTGCAACCATTATCAATTTAGTGACACACTAACAAACCTAATGAAAATAGTCACTGAAAATCTCTGCCTTTGAAGAGGTTGTGGATCAGACGTTATAAGCCTATGAATCTCAATTTTGGAAAGTAGGAAGGGATGTAAGTTTCTGAAACAGCAAGTTAGAGAAGAGAGGGGAGAGAGCAGGGCGGTAAGCCTGTCTTGTTTTTTTTCACCATTACTTTACCAGAACTTCTACCAAATATTGCTCAGTATCAGCAATAACCTGACTCCACATAGACCTGTCTAGGGTGCCCACTAAAAAGTTTTCTCCATCTAAACTCTCAGGTTCTATTCAAGTTAAATAACAAATCAAAGGCTGTCATATGAACTACACATTTTTTGCCTTCCATAAATGGATCAAATTGCAAAATGATCAGGAAACAAAAACAAAATCAACTCAGCTTTGTCTTCACTTCATATCTTAACTCCAGCTTCCTAAAATAATAGTTTTTTTTTATTTCTAAGCCATATCTAAAGAACAAAAAAGTAGGCAATTAACAGAATATACTAGTGTCCCAGAGCCCTTCTTCACTATATATCAGTATTTTTAGACTTAAAGAAAACAGTTCATGGATGGGAAATTTCTCACCCGATCTAAAAAGCCTTTCAAATTAAGCTCACTTACATCTTCCCATCTAATAACTAGTTCTATTGCAGCAGGAGGAAGGACAAACTTTTGTCTCCATTCTAGGCACTGTCTTAAGGAGTAATAACTTATTTTATATTTTGGAGCTCCAACTGTCTGAAATTTTCTGATAGTTTTCATAAACATATAAATATATACATAGAGAAAAGTATTAAATTTTATACTAATAACCTAGCATTCTTTCATGCAAATTAGAAATACCAGAAAATATCATAGAATAACACCAGAGAAAATAAAAACAAAGATATTCTATTCCATTAGAAAAAACTTAGTTTTCAAATTTTTATTGTTATCACAAATACAAGAGAAGTAAAACACTGCTTTACAGATAAAATTTTCCACAAATATAAATAATGAAGTCCCATTTTAGCGTGCATTAAAGATGTTTTCTGAAGAAAAATAAGCAAGCATAACAGAAACATATATATGTTAGAAAAATCTATGTAACAAAAGTCATTTTAATTTATTGAAATGAACTGGACAACTCAGTCAGATTTAATTAGCTTGTATCCAACTCATTATTTGGTACATAATGGACATTTTTATTTGTTGGACATAAATATTTGTTGTCCAAAAGACTAAATTTCTCTCTAACCCTGTAGTTTCCAAAATCGAATTGCTTCTTCTTATAGTTATGCAGTGACATTACTTTCACCAAACATGAACTACAAAATGTTTTAGAATGAACGCTATTTCAAATTTTAACAAGTAGGTTTCCAACATGTTATAAAAAATTAACATAAAATATTCTCCCAAAATGAAATACATTATGTTTTATTTTTTCCTCCAGGAATGTGTTTGTATACAAAAAAAAAAAATCCACATAGGTTGTTATTGGTCTAAGGTTTATCAAGAGAATAGATTGTTGCACTCTAAATGTTAATAATACCCTACTCTGCATTTGTCATACAAGATGATATTTTAAATGGCCTGACCTAACTTAAATCGAAATAAATTACTAGGAGACAGTTGTTGCTTTTTCGTTTTCATTTTGTACCTTCTTCAGGTGACTGATTTTCTTTGTAAACTTACCTTACCCCTCCCATTTGGCCTGATCTTCATCAAAAGAGGTAAAATAAGGAGAAAAAGTCCTGAAGTGAGAAATGCAACTGACTCTAAAGCCTTTGTGTGTAAAACTAAAGCAGAAAAGACCAATGCTGCCAATTCAGTGCAGAAGGGAAAATACAGAGAGAACTCAGCACACACATGCTGAAATCCTGGCTTAGCTGACCTTCAAATACAGAATCTTGGTAGGAGAAAACTAACTATCCCAACAGTGACTCATCTAATGAAGAAGGGAAATATGGAAACCTGTACCACACATGGAAAGGTTTCTGTGAGAGAGCTGACTCATCTGTCATTCACAGGACTGTAACCTCTCCAGCCTTCCATTCAGCAGCAAATTATTAAACTTGTGTTTGAATGGGGCCATGTGCCAGTACCTGTGTAGAAACAGAGAATTACCACTGTCCTTTCCCTCAAGGAGCTCATGATTTAATATAAGGAACAATTAGACTATTTGGGGTCGCTGCAGCAGCTTCCCTGTCACACTCCAGGCCATGCAGTAATTAGCATCCCCACTCACCTGACAGCCACTCTCAGTGCTGTGAAGTTCTGACCATAGCAGTCCTCAGCCAAGAGGCTTCACCTTGAAAGGTAAAAAACT
The DNA here is from genome assembly GCF_029289425.2 of Pan paniscus. Lineage (NCBI taxonomy): Eukaryota > Metazoa > Chordata > Mammalia > Primates > Hominidae > Pan > Pan paniscus. The sequence goes on from NC_073258.2 coordinate 106,716,879, forward strand.
AACAACAGATATGAAGAACAGGGTCCTGCATCTTACACGAAATAAATTAAAGCAGAAATGCATGACTTGTGGGGTACAAATTCCTTCATTTGAAAACTTGATCCTTTGATAGTGTTCATATGAGTTAATATTATTGTGATATGGTCCTGTTTTATGGTCATAAGAAATTCATACTCATTCTTGGGAATAAAATAGCAAAAATTTACTACTTGACAATGAATGAGCCAATTTAAAAATATTGATTGCAATGTCTAAAATGTATTCTCCACTTTGGTTAACCTAGTATGATTTAGTCAAAGCACAAACCATACAAAGAATTTTAGGCCAATTTTTATGCCAGTTATTCAATCCTGGTTCTAGTTAGAAATTTTGGCAACAGCTGCAACCATCAATCACCCATTATTACAGTTACAAAATTATTTTTTCTGTTAATTCTATACTTTATTCTGCTTCTACATGTGTAAAATATGCACACTCATAAATGTGGATATTCATATAAAATTATTTTGTAAGTGTGATTATACCAAATAATGCTATCTCTAGGTATTATATTTGGTCGTGCACTTCCTGATAATTTGGCCCTTTGAAGAATACAGCCCATTTCTGACTTTGATAGATGCTATACTTAGAAATAAGCTGCTTTCCTCTATCACAGCCATGACAACCAATGCAAGAATAAAGGAATTAGTACAGAAAATATGCATTCATCAGCAGGAAAAAATGGAAAGGAAAAAAAGTTGTAGTAAACAAAAAACACTAAAGGAATCTAGCCCTTGGAGAATGACTCTCCCAGTAATGAATTCCTTGTTCTGATAGTCCACCAGTTGAACATTAATTATGGTTAATACTAAATATCTTATATTCAAAGTGTTAATCTAATCCTCTAAAACTGGGTTACAGGTGTGAAATAGCAGAAAGGATAAAGAGGCCAGAGGGAAAAAGAAGGCCATAGGAGAAAAGACTACTTTAAGAGGGGAGAGAGAAGCCTAATGCAGTCTTCATCTTATTCACAATTTTGCCTTCAATTGTCCCTTCTTGAAGAAACTTAAAGGAAACTCTCGAACTTTCCTCCAGTTTTCAGCACTGAGTCCTCCTCCTCCCAGCCCACCCCATTCAAGAATTGAAATATAGGATAATATAGTTTAGCACCCATGTGTTACAAAGGCTTTGGGGAGCTTGCCTGGGGACCTAAAAACCCTTAGAGTATCAGTTCAAGAAAAAAGCTTGCTCTGGATTCAAAAATCTTGCTCTGTCATTTTTCAAATTGAGCTACTTTATAGAGCACCTACTCTGAGTCAGCTACTCTGGAAAATACCATTTTACAGAGATAAATGAGATGTGACTTCTGCTCTCAAAGGATTTGCAGGTCACTAGTAAACCCACAGTTGTGGTTATTGTAACAATCACGTCACAAATGGGGCTTGGGGGTCAGGTGCAGAGAGTAGTGGTTGGTATGGACAGGAAAACCTAGATTAACTGGGTTTAAAATAACCAGGCACCCCAATTAACCATAATCCTCAACTCACCCCACCCTCAAATTCAGCTTTTAGTAGAAAGTATTAAATCATGCTCATGTCAGATTTTAATCCAAAAAACAACATAATATTCTAGGATCATGGCAAATGTATATTACTTCTTCAGTGGAACAATGAACCTAAGCCATAGTAATATAACATTGAAACAAAATTTAAATTATATCCCGAAACCATATAAACAAAAATAAAAATTTGTATTTTAGAATTTTTTTCAAAACTAACCATACAAAAAAAATGGGTTTTAGTTTAACCAGAAGGCCCAATTAACTAGAAACATCATTTTGTGAGTCTTCTGCTATTAATATTTTTAATTGCAAAAGCTATGAAGTCATACTATCAGGAATCCTGATTAGGCTACTGCCTCGTTGTGTAACTTGCTGAATTAAGCTCCCTGTGCTTTGGTTTCCTCATTTGTAAAATGTGAATGATGTTAGTGAACATGAAAAATGCTTTTAACCATGCCTGGTACATAGTAAATGCTCAGTAAATGTTAGCTGTCATGATCACCATCATTCTTAATGCATTTCCTAGTTGTGTAGTTAGGTTTTTGGAATGAATCCCCAATAAATGCATGTCTTGTAACTCCAGATGCACTCAGCATTTCCTAGAAGAACTGAGGCACATTAGGGGATACAACCAGGCAAAATGTCCAGAAGAATATGAAAAGTCTGTCTTGGGACGAAATGAAAAACCAATAAGCCAACAAAATGGTAACAACAAAGGATCCTGAAACTTTCTGCTTTCCATTCATCATCTTAGCCTTCATATTGTAATATGGGAGTGAAAACTGAAAGAATTATTAAATTCCTTGGAATACTGATGCCAGGTAATGACTGATGTCCTCCTCCCTGAAACTCCTAATACAATATTTAGTGTTGAAGGAATCAAAGATGGTAGAGGAGACAAATAGAGTCTCTAATAAATATAAATAGAGTCTTCTTATAAGAGGAGTTTGTCTATTCAGAAAAATCTTGGTTACCTCTAACCTGTCTTTTTTGTTGCTAAGAATTTGTGGAATATATTATAGTCACTTCACCTTGTACTTAAAGTACATTAATATGCTTTAAGATTCAAGATAGATGAAAAGATAAATAGATGATAGATTCAAGATAGACAAGATAGATGAAAATTGCTTCTGGTGATATTATTTATGTTAAAGACTGCAATTTAGAAGGAAAGTATCATCATGGGCTTATGCTTTAAAATAATTATTTACATATTTGTCTCCTGATGACCTTCCTCTGCATAAGATGGTCTGTTGTAACACTGAAATCACCCGCCTTTTTCAATTAGGTTTTGGATGAAAGCGGTCAAGAAGTCAATTTAATGATGGATACTGTAGACATACTTTTATGGCATAAAGTCAAATACCATGAGCTGAATCATAATGCATGCAAGGAATGAAATCAGTCCTACCTAGCTTCTATTTCAGTCTGTCTGTCAACCTGCAGCCACTTCCTTAATTTTGAAAGAGAACAAAAAGAAGCTTCTGGATTTTGAATGGCTGCCACATTTATGTGGGGAAAATGGTAAATGTTCCAGAAACCCAACTAAGGCCAATAGTTTTGGATTCACAGTAATTGCATACATTTTATTTAAAAATCCTCCCTAGCAGTATGTGCCTGTTACCTAAAGCGATGGAGCAGGCCCCAGTTTTATGTCTGATTCTAAACCTGGGCCTACAGTACAAGACATAGCACCTACTGTGGCCTCTGCTCTGTCACTTTGCCATGCGATTCTAATGTAGTTTTACTTGAATAACATAAAATAACATATATAATGTTATTTATGTTATTTTCCACGTGAAGAACTCCTGTAAACCTTGCCGTTTTGAAACTCAGTGAGGCAGGCGTCTTAGACAAGCTGAAAAACAAATGGTGGTACGATAAAGGTGAATGTGGACCCAAGGACTCTGGAAGCAAGGTCAGTCGCTGCAGTTCGGGGCCTCCTCTTGTGTTCACAAAGCAGTAAACGGGAGCAATTGTCAAAAGTATATGGAAACCATAAAAACTGAACATTATACACTCAGCCACTGCCTAAATTAAAAGCTAATGTCATAAATTTCAACCATAGGGATGGTCTTTCCAGGAAACTGCAACCTGCTCCCCAATATTAAGACTTTTAAATTAAATTAAAACTGCAAAAATTCTTAAATAATAAAATTCCTTTTACATTATTCTCAAACTTACGTACCACTCATAAAAGTAGTGTTTTTTGGGGTAGTTTTTTTGTTTGTTTTGGAGGCAAAGACTTCATGAAATCATGTTATTTCAAGAATTGATATATTCTCAAAACAGGAAATCAGTAGTAAACCAGAAAAAGGAGATTCTAAATATTAAATAAATACTTACTCAGAGGTTCAGTCTTTTGTCACCATAGTGCCAAGCATTCCACTTTAGTTTGAAGAACCTCCATTATATTTCTGTGCTGATAGAGAAACAGAGTGAACCTTTCAATTCTACTTGCCCAATTGAAATTGTTTTAATTAGTCAATGTTTGTGAATAATATTCTCAAGTTCTAAGATCTCTTAATCATAAATTCTTTTTTAAACAATGCAGGAAAAAAATAAAAAATGCAGGAACCTATATTCCTAATTCTGTTGAGTACAAATAAAAGTAATGGAAATAGTTATGTTTTTATTTTTTTAAAAAATTACAAGTTTATCAGTGAATCTAAATACCTACACAAGTTGATAGAATATAGTAACAGCACCTGAAAGCCAGAGCTGAAGGTTCTTGGAATCCCCTTTTATTTCTTTCTGTATCTTCTTTAAGAAAGAAAACATATTACTGGATATTCTAAGATATTAAACATGTGACTGCTTTAAATAGGAGAGCCTCAATTAATTTAAGGAGACAAACTAATGTTAATGAATCCCTTTCAGGCCTTATCCCTATATTTTAATCATTTCTGTCTGCCCTTTAACCAGAGTGGAATGAGACAAGCTTGGCCAGATAATTAAACCATTACCTGAAATCCTGATGTAAAGTCAGACAAGTGCAAATACTTAATGAGTAATTATTTTGAAAATGAAGTTACTCTAAAATGTTTAGCCCAGTCAGTTGATGTTGTGACTAAGGTGACAGTGTATATAGTGCATCTTTTGAGTTAAATACTCTCCTATAAAACTCGTTAAGGGTCTGAATCACATTTTGCACAAAACATACTGCTGAGAAGATAATGACTACAGGGCATCCTTCAGGTAGTCTACCAAAATACTTCTTGCAATAATATTATGTAATAAGCATATTTATAATTTATTAAACAATTTTGAATTCTTGTTACAATTTTAGTATCTTCCAATCATAAGAGTAGGACTTAGGGATTATTCTGGATTTATTACGAGATTATATGTATACTGAAGCTCTGAAGAATAAATAATATCTCTAAAATATTAATGGACTAAGCATTTTTAAGTGGGAATTATATTGTATTTTTAATTAATAAAAATAATTATAAATTCATCCATACATAAATAACTTATTTCTCAATTGACCATAATAATTTATATATTTTTTAAAGTTATCTTTAAAAATTACTTGAGTTACACATAGATAATTATTTCTAAACAGTATATAATATGCAAAAGTAACATTTTCCATGAGATTTCCCTTGTAGATGTAACTGAAAGAACAAATAATGTGTACCTTGGCACATTATTTGCATATATTTGGTAAATTAATGATGAACAAAATGTGAAACCATCAGCTCAACAACTCCTTAGTTGCTCAACTAGGAAATGTGGAGTTGGATTTATTCAAGAGAAATCTCGAACATTAAAAGTATATTCTAATAGAAGCAAAGCTAAAAGATGTCCCCTTTCTCCCATAATTGGATTTTAAACCTGTCATTTTCAAACTTAACAATAATAAGCCCATTTCTGCCACTCTATGTAAATATATAAATGCTTATATAAGGCAAAGTATAATGGTTTTCATTGCATATTTAATAATGATAAAATGTTACTGATTTCATTGAATGTAATCAGATACAATTTGTTGATAACTATTATAATTTTACTTCTCCCAAGAGCTATAAGATTTATGTTTAAGTCCATTAGCCTACATCAGTGACTTACACTTGTAAATAATTTCAGGTTAAATTAAGCATTTACTTTCATTGGCTTTTTGGATTTCATGTGTTCTTTTACCTTTTGGATGTGACATTTCCACAGTTAACTGAAGTGTCTTTATCCCCCCTAGGACAAGACGAGTGCCTTGAGCCTGAGCAATGTAGCAGGCGTCTTCTACATTCTGGTTGGCGGCTTGGGCTTGGCAATGCTGGTGGCTTTGATAGAGTTCTGTTACAAGTCCAGGGCAGAAGCGAAGAGAATGAAGGTGGCAAAGAGTGCACAGACTTTTAACCCAACTTCCTCGCAGAATACCCAGAATTTAGCAACCTATAGAGAAGGTTACAACGTATATGGAACCGAAAGTATTAAAATTTAGGGGTAGGACTTAGGCCCGACTACAGTGAGTGGGGGATGCATCCTGTGAACGCAGTGTTGTGACCTGTCTGTCCAGTGGTGGTATTGCTTGCTTCTAATTAGAGCTTTATATTTTTGAAAACTTCAGTGCAAATTGGTTCGGTTTTCTTTGGCTGCAGATGTACTGTTTGAAACTTTATGTTGCCAATAGATATCTGCATTGCAAGGGTCAGAAAGATAAAAACAAACCAGAATTGCTCTGTGAAATGATTTAAACAGTATATTCTACCTGAAATTTGGGGAAAATTGGAAATTAGATCTGGGCTTCCTTGCACATAGACTGGGCAAATCTTTTCTGTAACAGTTCAATTTTAGGGTAGGTGCTAAAAAATAAGCACAAAATCTGTTCCAAGTGATCAAAACCCAGACAGTTGCCTATTTTTGACAAAGTCATATTGTTTTCTGAGGACCAATACATGTAAAAACTCCAAGGTACAGAGTATGTGCTCAATGAATTTTGGCTCCTCTTCTAATTTGTTTTACATTAGCCATCATTCTACATTTTTAAAACATGAAATCCCACTTTTTGTTTATCTGATGGTAGTCCTTGAGCCAGACCTTTAAGGAAGAGTGATCATCAGAATTTTGACTACAATTCACATTTATTAGATGAAATTCAACTTTTATGCTCAAAGTATCACTAAGGTAAATAGACATTTTAGGCAATACAGCAGTTTTTCCATCAGAGACGTCAGCAATATTTGTGTCCTATAGGAAAGATTCAGAAAAAGATAAAAATTGCAGTGAGTCATTATAAACTATTTTTTTTTCATTTCCATTGCTTTTAAGCAATCCAGGTCAGCCCCACTTACTCACATCCTCTCATCATGGCACAATAAAAAATTGTAAGCATTCAGTAAAATATAGGAGATGGAGATTAAAAAAAAAATCTAAATGTCCACTTCTTTCCTCTAGTAATAGGAAGTAGCTTTAAAATAAGATCTGAAAGGATTTGTTATTGCTCTTCCTAAAATCAGGACTCTAAAACCCATTTTCTAGAATTATCTATAATAGCTAAGTGAATAGGCTGCTCAGTTTCATTACAATGATAAGTGAGTCTTTGAACTTCCAAGAGATATTTGGTACTTGATGTACCCTAGAGTCAAAAACCCGATATACTTTCAGTAAGATGTACATCTGAGTTTACACCAGCTAAACATGCTTGATTTTTTATATTTATTTATATGAAAGCTTTTGAAATACTTGTATCTTAAAGCAAAGAGCCAATGCCATCCCTTTTTATCAAGATCTAATTGCTTTCATCCATAATGTAGAAATTAGTGACCGAGTACAATAGCACATAGATAGTTCCAAAACGATTCTTTCCAAATTTTGTGAAAAAGAATTAAGAGCTAAATCCTCAATTCACTCGATCCAAACATTTTTAGCATGTCTTATGATAGCAAAACTACAAAGTGGGATAATATCAAGGTGTCTTAGCCATTAGAGGAATGCTTTCATCTTAATGTTTACAGAGTTGATGAGAGACTTTTTTCAAATTGAGAAAAACAATACTTGATTAGTTTTCAGAGCCAATTATTTGGACTGAATTCTGAGATGAATTTTATAAGATGTCCTTACTAGATTTTGTTAACAGCTCATTAAAACTGACTTTTCTTTGGCATAACAAAGGCACTCCAGCCATCATCAGCAAGGTACAAGGGTGGGGAAGCAAAGCAAATAAAAAAAGAGTATTAGAAATTTTTAGAAATAAATGCTGTGTATGCTAGTTCATTTCAAAGTTCAGGGAAGTTATTAAAAGGAGATGTAAATTCCCACGTCATATATATACAATTTACATATAACATTGTTTTTGGAGTCACAACTTGAAATTGAATTTCCTTACATGAATTGCCTTTAGAGGTAGATTTGAACATTTAAGACAATAAATTTCAAGTAAATAGGAAGCATTCATTGGACATTTTAAAAGACAGTGGCATTCGGGATAAATGAAATAATCTGTGCCTGTCAAAACTTATAAGTAAGCAGTTTTTATTGTACTCTCAAATTAAAGGAAAACTTTCATAAACTCTATGACCATAATTATAGAAATGATTGGTAATTCAAAAATAATATTGCCCCAGAATCCCAAAAACAAAACTGGCACCTTCAATCCATGGTAGATTCTACTAAAAAGTGATCATCCCTCAAGGGAACATAAGCCACAACAATCCAACAAAACCCAGACCATATGTAAAATCACTAGAAAGTTTTCCAGTTTGAGGAACCTCAAAAGGTTCACATCAAGATGAATAGAAATGGCATTTTATGGAAGATACAGATGATGTAAGTATAGGAAATAAAAATGCTAAAACAGATTTAAAGAAAAATAAGTCAAAGTTTTATTAAGTAATACACTTCATTGCATTAATCTATAAAATAGGAGGGTGTATTTGAGATTATATGGAATTGTTCAACCTTTGGAAGTTTTCCTTTCCCCACAAACATGATCAAGAAAAGGAAGAAAACAAAAACAGATTTTTCTGGCAAAAGCCTTCTGTAAACACTTTTTAAAAATTACCAGGCTTTTGTTAATGGTATTTTAGTATTTCCTCTTGAAGAAAAATTCAAACAAAGCTAAACTAGTGGATTTTAACAAATAATTGTCTATTTTACTTAACATTAAATGTTGAAAGGGAATCTAAGGAAACATATTCAGACTTTGATTTTGGTTTTGTTTAAATTGAGTGATTAGTAGATACCTATGAATTCTCTGGAACTACCTTTCCTGAATCTCTTGTTAAACAAGAGGTGAGTGGTTTGGAGACTCTGAGTGGTTTGGGGACTCTTTCAAAGATTTAAGATGGGCTAATACATTGGTTTGGATTAGACTCGTGGATATTCATTTTTCTTGTTTTCATCAGCATATGACTTTAACTAATATAAACTTCCTAAATCTGCTCCCAAATTGTTTTCTTTAGAAGATTATGGAAAATGCCAATGCTGTAACTGGAGTATTCCATATAGTTAGGTACTCACTAAAGGGTTCTGACCCCCAAAATGTCCATCTAAAACACATAAAATGGAAAAGATTACACTAGAAAGTTATTTAGCATCTTGATACCAAGTCTTGTCTTATGTTTCTTAAATACATTTTGTTGCTAGATTTTCTTGATATAAATAGTCCTGCTTTGCTAATACTTCTTTTTATACACACACCCAAAACATATGTACTTTAATATTGAGTAGGAAAACATTCACCTCCAATAACACAGTCTCCCCAGAGTCTCACTTCAAAAAACAAGACTATTGCAGTCATGTACACATTTTAGTTCCCTTGGTGAAATTATTCTATATGGGTGAGGTTCTTGATTAAGGGATTCTTTCAAATGCTCAAATGGAATTGAATTGTTTCATTTCTAACTTCCTCACTGGTGCAGTGAAATTCAATTCTGTTCAATTTAAAATAGTGGGCAATGTATTCATTTGCATTTTTAAGGTACAATTTACATACAATAAAACCTACCCTTTTTAGTGTACAGTTCTGCAGGTTTGATAAATTATGAATAATTTTAGTATATTATTCTATCAGTTTCATTTACAAGAAAGATAAAAAGTATCTTCCTATATAAGGTCATTCATCCACTCAACAAATATTTACTGAGTGCCTATTATGTGCTAAATAAAAGACAGAAGGTCTTTGATTTCAACGGACTAATAGAAGATAATCAGGTAGAAGTGTTGTTTTTCTCTAAAATCCTTGTTATATTTCCTTGATTTCTAAATATAAAAACTATACATGTTTCTGTGAAGACCATATCCTGAGTTCTGATTATGATGATAAGTATTAATTTTTAAGACTGTTTACTGAAACAGAACTGTGAGATTGACCTTGATTTTGTCATTTATATGTCATTACTAGCAATTTGACTTCAACTTTCTGAAGTTTTCAGAGTAACTGATCTGTAAACATTTTTACTCCACCAGTTTTTAAACTAGTTACTAATTTCATTACTTAATATATAATTATTCTAATATTTAAGCTCCAGGGCAGAATAAACACAGGGATGGAATTTCCTAAAGATTTGGATAAACTTGAATTCACAACAGGGAATTAGATACATGCTGAGTTGTGAGTTATGAACTAAGTCATAACAAACTCAGGGAATCACTCCTTTACCCTATTTTCCTCTTAAGTTATAATTCTAGCTACTAGAAAGAATTTAGACAGTGAATGAACAGTAATGAGACTAACATAATAACAGTGCCTGTTTCTCCTTTATGTAATGTTATCTGCTATGTAATGTGATAAGGAGCAGGAATTTACTGATTTCAGATCCCTGACTCTATAACCTCAATATGGGAGGTTCCCCAGTCATGACCATTCAGTAGGCTTTGAAACATATCCCTTTTCAGTGCACCCCTTTTAAATACAGTTCTTAAAATATGAGCCTTAGTGTCCATAATAGCATAGAGTGAACTATATGTCACTAATTGTGCTGTTCTGGGTCATGTCTATAACTGGTGTGAATGAATGAAGTGTCTGTGGATAGGTCTGTGTTATAAAACAGGAAGATCTGTCATGAATAGTCTATACATATCGTTTGTTTATGTACTTCATTAGTTCTGGTAGTCTAATCCTTGCACTGTAAAGACATTTCATGACAAGGAAATACTATTTAAAGAATGTTGTCAAACATAAAAGAGCTTTTAAGCTCATCCAGAAGTACTAAGATATACAGTGCAGCAAGTTAAAAGATGTTTCCTGCCCAGATTTACTAATAGTAGTTAAATATTATAATTTTAGAATTAGTTTTTCCACAGGTAAGACCACAAACTCTAGACAGATTCATTCTTCGGTGTAGTTAAGCTTTCCTTTCCCTGGATAAGCAGTTTTCATATGACCAAAAGAACATGGAAAAAATGCAGATGTCTAATTATTTATATTTCGGTGTTTGTTGTGGAACATATTGTTGAAGAAACAGAAATATGGTAACACTCCGCGTTCTTTCTGCTTCCTTTCCATGCAACCCAGCTGACCTTTTCTGAAGCCATAAGAAACAAAGCCAGATTATCCATCACTGGGAGTGTGGGAGAGAATGGCCGCGTCTTGACGCCTGACTGCCCAAAGGCTGTACACACTGGAACTGCAATCAGACAAAGTTCAGGATTGGCTGTCATTGCATCGGACCTACCATAAAAACCAAAAAAATAATTGAGTGCCTTAATTAAACTGTTGGTGACTGGTGGAAACGCAGCCCTGAGGGACACGCCACGCGCGGGTCTTTGCTAAACCAATCCTTTGGCTGAGAGCGGGAAGTCCGTCCTAACGCGCTGGCCGGACATCAGCAGCAGCAACGTGTGCATGAGCTCAGCTCGGAAACCCAAACTCAGATTTTATATCAGGAAAACTCACAATTGAGGTTTTTTTCGGGGAGTGGGTGGGGGAGGGATCTGGGATGGGTGTATTAACAGCAACAAATTTCATTCGAGTGGACTCAAAAACTAATCAGACTTGTGAGTTAGCGCATTAAACTGTGAAGTTCTTGCTCAGAAAGGCCTTTGTCTTCACCGGAAAGGATAAAATAGTTGTAGAAGTCCGTGAACATGCTAACCTGTGTCTCCAGAACATCCATATAGTCCATGGAAGAAAATCCAGCTGAGAAAACAAATCACTAAACTGTGATAAGAAAATAATGAACAAACATGTAAAACCTGTGGGAAAAAAAAATAAAGGAAGTATGTACACTTACTTCGGAGAAAACAAATACTGAAACATGCTTGCTTTTTAACTGACGTAAATTCAGTAGAGGACAACACAATTCTTTTTTCTAACCATCTTAGGGAACAATACATTGCAATAATTGATATAAATGCCATCACTGTAATAAACTTTAGAGACTTTTTTTTATAAAAGTTGTTGGTCATCTTCTTGTTTGCTGTAACCTTCACTATGTCACATGAGTCGGTTCACCGATTGCATTTGTCTCACAACCAGGAAGAAAAGCAAAAGGAAGAAAACGTTTAGGTTCAATCATCAGTCTGCGGTGTAGACTCGAAAGAGATGACAGGTCACTCATGTTAATGGTATTATTTATAATCTCATTCTGTGTACAACATTGTGGTTTTTGTACCCACCAAAAAGAATAAAACAGCAGATGTTCTTACAATATCTACAGAGCTTAAAAGTTTTTTCTTATCGTTATAAAAGTTATTTGAGAAATTATAAGACTATAAGAGAGATTGTATTAGTGGTGGGCCATAGTGGAAAATGTAGCTAGCCCTCATTATTTTTTGCATACTAAGCTACCCCTCCTTTTCAGATCTTTGACTCATTAACAGATTAAATTGTCAAAGATGGAGTCTTTGAGTTGGGGAATGAATCACTGTCCTAACAACAGCATACCTTGTAATTGTGTGTTGAAATTTTACTTGACTGTATTTTGCTGCATAAAATTATGTATCTCTTGGGCTTCTCCCCTTATTCCTATTGTTCCCTTTAAATCATATGAAGGCATTCATAATAGCTTGGGGTAGATAACAAATGAAGAATTAGTCTTTGTTTTCAACTGGAAATTGTAAAGAAAATTATACTCATGTTTATTTATAAAAATCACCTTATGTATGAATTAAACTAACATGGTTCGAAAGAAGGTTTGGTTCATTTGAAATAATAAATAAGTACTCTAATACAGATAAAAATCATGTACTTAGGGTATTGGCAGAAAGCACAAGTTAGGATGATTTCAGAAGTCTGGCCTTGAAGGATGAGTTGAGTTTTAACAGGAGGAGAAGGTGTTAAGAGCCATATGAGTGAGCAGTGGCCCAAAGCCATGCACATCAGTGGCTCATTTAATGAATGAATGCCATTAGATGGGCTACTGAGAGCACAGGGATATTATGGAAGATAAAGTTGGAAAAGCTGAAGGATTGATTTTCTTCCATCAACTCTCAAGATCCCTTTCGCCATTCAATCTCTGTGCTGCAGTAAGAGCAATCTTAAACAGTATAAATCACACACACACACACACACACACACACACACACAAGTCCCTCAGGAAAAATTCCAAGCTCTTGAGAAGATCACATGAGCCCCTTCATGACCTGGCGCTTGCTTATTTCTTCCAGGACTTCTCTCACCTCTATCCAGCTATTCCCGTCAGCAAATGAACCTCCAAAGCAGCACATGGAGCACTGCATAGACTATTTCCTCAGTGCGTAACTCCTCCCTGTCTCCTCTTTACCTGAGTAACTTGTACTCATCCTTCAATACTCCAACTGAATTTTACTTACCCTGAAAAGATTTCCATGGCTATCCACCACCCCCCTGCCTGTGAGACTGAGTTAGGTGCCCTTTTTCATGTCTTTCCCCCATCACGGCACTTACCATACTGCGTTGTAATTGCCTGTGTACTCGTCTGTATAACTACTAGACTGTAAGCTCCTTGAGGGCAGGGACTGTGTCTATCTTGTTCACAGTTGTATCCCCAGCACCCAGCACAGTGCCTGGCATATTGTAGGTGCTTAATAAATATTTGTTGAATGAATGAGTGAATTGAATTGAATTAATTTAATTAAGTGAAAGCAGAAAAACAGCATCTTTTCCTATTGACAGTCTCTAGAGTATATTTTAGGTAATATGGTCCCCAACTTAATGATCATTCGACCCATGATTATTCAAGTTTATGATGATATGCATTCAGTACAGTACTCGATAAGTTACATGAGATATTCAACACTTAGTAATAAAATAGGCTTTGTGTTAGAAGACTTTGAGGCTAATATAAGCGTTCTGAACACAGGTAAGGTATGCTAAGCTAACCTACTATGTTCAACAAGTTAGATGTATTCAATGTATCTTCAACTTACACTATTTCAACTGAAGATGGGTTTATTGGGATATAAACCTATTGTAAGTTGAGGGGCATCTGTATATGGTGAGCCAAATGAAGCTTGCAGGTTGGCTGATTTCATAGTGTTGTCTATGTCACTGGAAAGCATGGCTTAAAAAAAAGTTGATCTGATAAATATTCTGATCAGATAAGACTATACTCCATGTAATTGTATATAGTTGTGGAATCATTTGTTTGGCTGGATAAACTGTTTAAAAAAAAAAAAACAAAAACTAACACAGAACAGGGTTTTGGCATGGTTTTTAGCCATACTTCCAAAGGTATCTTTCATTTAAGCCTCAGAGTGCATTCATGATATGAAGTTAGAGAGTTATTTCTTATAGTAAAGAATAATTGTGGCCAAAACAAAATTGGGATTGGGATTTTCCTTCCATGTGGCAAAGAACAAGGGTTCATTTGATTTTTTCTGAATCTGAAGAAAATGGTAGGTTGAGCAAACTTCCATTGCATAAATACCTGTTTTTTAGCCACCTGTACTGACAAACTGGAAAGTGTCATGAACAACAAAGTAAGTAAAAAACACAGAAAATATATAATATCACTAAAGAAAATTTTTGTTAAATCACAATGCCTAGTACATGGCTTGAGGGAAAAGGTTACTTAGGAGTTTCATAGTCCCTCATTCTCAAGTATAAAGACAGCTCATTCAAGTAATATACCGTTATGATTTCCTTCTCAGAGTTTGTACATTTCACCAACACTTCTGAAGTTCCTAAACATTTAGTAATGGCTTAAAGCTGTGTCTGTAGAACATTATTTGTGCAGTTGGGTAGGCCTGTAGTCATAGGCAATCAATGTTTCAATAAATGATTTAATGAACTGTTTGACTAAATGAATAAAGAAATGAATGAATAAAGACCCTCTAAAGAATTTCATGATCATTCCCCGTATGAAAACTTCTGCCAGCTCCTCAGAGCTAATTGCCAACATAAATGGGAATCTTTCAGCAATTTTTTAAAACAAAGAAGGGATGTGGAACAATTTTGTTCACAACTGGCTCAATCTAGAGATTTGCCTAATCCTTTGGCCACCTTAAACTGATGCTGTGTCAAACTTCTAAAACAGGGCATTTTAAAAATCCCATCTGCCTGAGATTTTCGCAGAACCATACTTCCCACCAATATTCTGTTTTTACATCTAAGCACAGTCAGTATCAGCCAGCATCTTTAAGCTTCCAAGACTACCATCAAAGTAGGTGACTGCAGGCTCGTTGGGACTTGCACAGGAACGGGTGACACTAACTTGAGATTTAATGAAAACCCTGAGGCTTGACCCGGTAGGTCTATATCCATGTCATCCTTGGTCACAGCTTCACATCTAAATCATTCCATTAATCTCTCTGTGTCTTGTCCGCATTTTCCTCCCAATACTCTTCTGTACTTTTCTTCCTTCTCCCCATTCATCTTCCCACCACTTTTCTCTCTCTCTGACTGCCACCAGTCTCCCTAGGACCCTCATATGAAGTAAGGAAGCCCTGAACATCCTCAAGTTCTCCCCAGAGCACTGTCCCATCTCCTGATAATACCACTCCATGTACCACAAGCCTAGAAGGAAAAGGAATGTCAGTCCTTACAATTACAGCCCACATATAAAAATCCTTCCCCGTGAATGTTCCCAACATGAAGAAATGATAAATATTTGAGATGATGGCTATGCTAATTGCCCTTATCTGAATACTATAAATTATATATATATCAAAACATCACTATGCACCTCATGAATATGTACAACTATTGTCAATTAAAAATTAAAATTAAAACATGACAATAGGCAAAAAAATTTCTTCTCATCTAATCATACTGTCAAAATGCCCTGCCTCCTTGTCCATTTTTGCCTGCTGACTTATCTGTAATTGCCCCACATTCATACATGATTTTGGCATTTGGCTTATTCTTCCTGTGCACCCCAAGTTCTATTATCATCCTAAACAACTTCAAGGTCAGTACAGATGCTTCATCTAACCCTTAGTCCTGCAGTTCTTTGACTTCCCATGGGTCTTTGCCTCTATGCTATTTGCACCAAAGGAAATGCATCAGATCTTGTGATTGTTTACCTTCTCATCTTGCTTCAGATGATGACCCACTTTTCTTCCTTGCACACACTAGTGACGGAAAAGAGTGGCCTTTAATCCACTACTGAACTCCTCTACTTGGCTATGTCACTTTACCAAAATGTTCTTCCCAAGATCACCAATAAATATCTTTAGCCATATTTAAATAAACACTTCAATACGGAACAAAATCAAATTGATCTCTTTATGTATTGGCATGGATGATACTATTATATTCCCCCTAATTCTTATTTATTTCTTCTTAGTCTATTTTATATTCCCCATTTCCCTCAACCAGTCCTTACATGTTGCCATTACTCAGGTTTGTACCCTTTGCCCCCTTCTCTTCTTATAAGAATATTCCACCTGGTTGATGTCACTATTATCAAGCTGTCTACAGTCACCTATACATTATCAACAACGAAATCTGTGTCTTCCATTCAAGTCTTACATACTCAGTTGCCTACTGCTTATCTCTTTTTGACTTCTCTATTATATCAAATTTCCTCATTTTTCACTCTACATTCCCACCTCCTCTTGTATCCCTGTTTCAGTGAGTGGCATTAGCATTCATCTAATCTCCCAATTCATGAGAATCATTCCATAACCTCTTTTCTTCCTCATTCACACATCCAATCAATCAACATCTTAAATTCCCTTATCTTTCATCTCTCCTTTCTCTGTCCCGTACTCATCATCCATATTATGACTGACTTGATTCAAGGACTCAGAATATCTCACCATTATTACTACAACTATTTCCTAATAGATTTCCTTGCTTCTTGTTCACTTATATCCCCCTCTAATTCACTTCCTACATGGCTGCCAGAGTAATTTTCCTAAAACATAAATATGATCCTGTCACCTTCCTGATTAAAATAACTCTGTATCAAATATATGAGGTCTGTCAACATCTTCAGTGTCATCTCTCACCTACTTTCCACTCCAATAACATTAAATCACTCACAGCTCCAGTTTCCAGAATGCTTCATCTTCTTCCCCTTCTAAGTTTTGCCAATTTTTCCCTCTACCTGGATTGCCCCTATTTCAGAAAAGATTTCCAATTATAATCAACAAAATCTACTCTAGCTTAGTTAAGCAACAAGTAAATTTGTTAATGGAAATGAGATAGTTTCCCAGATGAGTGAAGACAGAGAATCAGTGCTGAAGGCCAAGTAGCCAAGAATGATACTCAAATCAGGCCACTGATCTGCTCCCAAGCCATGTCCAACTAATAGTGGACACATATATCAAAGTTGGCAGGAAGTACATAGAACATGAGAACATAGAACACTGCTGCTAGGACTTCTTTTTCTACTGCTTCTGAAAGTGTGATGCGTCTCTAGTGTACACTATCACTCTATCACCTCCGCAGGAAAGAGCTCCATGCATGGTCTCTTTCCAATTCAAACCTCAGGTAGGAGTATCTAACTGGTGGAGCTAGGTCACATGCCTATGACATAGCAAAAAGGGAGACCAAATACTTGCTATTACTAGAGAACCATAATGTGGAATATATACATAAAATTATTCAAAAGAAGCTGAGTGGGCACAAAGTGTTGCATATGTCGTTTTTCCTTTACACCTAATTTCTACTCATTCATCAGGAAGCATTCTAAAAACCACCTCTTCAGGTAGACATTCTTGATTCTCTTAATTTGGAGATCCTTTTCAAAAAATTTCCCTAGGTCCTATGTTTACCTCTATAATAGCACTTATACCACTGTTACATGATTGTTTTATAAACTTCTCCACTCTTTGGTTCCACAGGCAACAATGAGTAGTAGAAAGAACAAATTATCAGCATTAGAATCAGACAAAACTAAATGTGAATCCTTGTTCTGACACTGACTCTCTGGCCTCTGGAAAAAACCTGTTGTTCACATACAAAATAGGAGCAATAATACCTAGCATTTGATGTTGCTGTGAAGTTGAGAATAAATGTTTATAAATTGCTTATCATAGTAGCTGGTAATAGGAGCTCAATAAATGAAGCTATACTTATTTCTTTCTGTAGCCCTGAGCTTCAGCTTCTAGGAAATAAAACACTTCAAAAATGTCACTTTTGCCCTAACAATAAGAAAAAGCCTAATCATCTACAAAATTATATTTTTTGGTACAAATCAGAACACTGCTCATGGTGACCAAGTAAATTGAATTCCAAAGAAGGACAAACCCCTTCAAAAAGAGATGAGCTACACAGTTTCGCAACTAGTACAGCAGAAAGGAAGTGGGCTGTACTGGCAGTAACATAAGTGGGTAAGAATAATTCAGGTAAATATTAACAAATTCTTAAAGACCAAGTGTTGGCAAGTTTGTCAGTTTGAAACAGTTGAGGTTGCTGAACAAAGAGAATTTGAATTCACTTGGAAGCTCTTTCTCATGACCCTCGACTGGATGATTAGAAGAAAGATTGGGAGCAGGGTAGGAGACCAGAGACTTCATTGGAGGGGCAAGTGTGCAGGAGGTCAATAGCAGCTACTGGGATACTCAACATGCCTGACTTCACAGATCCTTCTCTTCCACAAAGTCGATGGCTTTTTAGGCTACTGGAAAAGGAGCAACAAATTCTTTCATCTTCACATCACAGACAAGGAACCATTGCCTCTAGAGAAGGAATAGAAGCAAAAATTATCTACCCCTGGTAGAGAGGCAGGAAACTGTCATGGGCCCAAGATCCTATACTTATACAATTCAGAGGGATACTATGATGGAGAGAGGCAGAAAACTCCCATCAAAGATCAACCACAGTTTTCCTTCCAGGAGATGGAAAGGTAGAAATACTGAGAAAGTCCCATCCCTGAGGATAAGGTGAAAACCGCCTGCCTAAGACTGAGGCTGGGCAGGCACAACAGAAAATTCTAGCTTGCTTCTAATACAAGCACAGCATTGATTAACAAACAACACCTGTCTACTTCTGAAATGAGGGATAGGAGCACAGCGGAATAGAGGCCTCCACTGTGACAAAGGAGTGCAGGAATGAAGGCAGGAATAAGGAGCAAGAGAAAAAAGCTCTTGCAATTCAGCCTCCACCTTAGGCACAAGGTAACAACAGCCTATTACTAGATGACTTCGAAGCCATCACTGAAAGTGATGCTAGCAACAACAAAACCCAAACTCAGCTCAACCCCTAACTAGATTTACTCACCTCTCCCCAAAATTAAGTCCTTACAAAAAACGAGAAGTGTCATTTACATATGTGTTGTATAGTACTCACCTCAGTCCCTATTGCTTTTCTCCTACTAAGTCCAGTATTTAATTTTTAAAAAGTTTGGAAAGCAATAAGACACACTTTGGGAGGCCGAGGTGGGCGGATCACGAGGTCAGAAGTTCGAGACCATCCTGACCAACATGTTGAAACCCCATCTGTACTAAAAATACAAAAATTAGCAGGGCTTGGTGGCGCATCCATGTAATCCCAGCTACTTAGGAGGCTGAGGCAGGAGAATCACTTGAACCCGGGAGGCGGAGGTTGCAGTGAGCCGAGATCACGCCACTGCACTTCAACCTGGGCGGTAGAGTGAGACTCCATCTCAGGAAAAAAAAAAAAAAAAAAGAAAAAGAAAAGAAAAGCAACAAAACAATAACTCATTGCCAAGAAATAAAGCAATAAGTAGAATCATACTTAGAGACCCAGATGTTGAAACTATAACACAGGGACTTTTAACAAATGCTTTCATCAGAATTCTGAGATGACCTCTAATGATGCAAGCCCTTCTTCTCTTCTTGAGTGTGGATGAAGTTTGTGAACATGACAGCATATCACACCTGTGATTATGATATGCTGTATGAGAAAAGATTTTTTTCAGATATTGAGGTCCTTAATCAGTTTAGTTTACCTAAAGGGAGATTATCCTAGGTGGGCCTGACCTAATAAGGTGAGTTTTTAAAAGGAATTCTAGAGGTTCGAAACAAGAAATCAGACAGATGTGCTGCTGTTAGTCTAAAAGAATGGCATCTTATAACCTGCCATGTAATGAGGATCTGCATGGGTCTAACACATATGTAAAATTAAAATTGATAACAATTGCATAAAAAATGGGAAGAATTGAAATTATACTATTTTAAGATTCTTGCACTACATAAAATGACATAATATTATTTAAAGTAAATTTGATGAGTAGAAGTATATTGTAAACCCTAGGGAAAACACAACAAAAAAATTCTATTATAAAAGGCATAACTTATGAGTTATTACTGGAGATAAAATGGAATCATAAAACTTGAAAGAAAGGATGAAAAGAAAAAAGGAGCAAAGAAACTGATGGACAAATAGAAAACAACTAGCAAGATGATAGATTTAAATACAACTATATTAATAATTATATTTAATATAAATGGTCTAAACATTCCTATTAAAGACAGACACGGCAGTTAGAAGAAAAAGCAAGGCCCAGCTATATGTTCTCTATAGGAAATCCACTTAAAATGAAACCAAAGCCACAAATATAATTTTGTAAATGCTTGATTCAAATTACTGAGTGAATGAACAAAATTTGTAAATGTCAGAAAAATATAACATGTGAGAAAAAAATTAAATGGTGAGAAGGTACAGAATCTGACCAAAGTTGTGGACGTGCATATATCAACAAAATTTTACCTAAAATTTAAGATGACTCACAGCATCCTCTTGAAATCTATGCATATATGCTTCTAGCTACACAAGGATTGCAATTTTATCAATAATATTTTCAAAGTCTAATTCTTTGTTTATTTAATTTGCAACTGAATTTTATGTTGCAACAAATGAGGTAAAGAACTGAGGCTCTAAACTTAGTCAAGAGTTTACTGTGTGTAGTTATGCAATAACTCAAAAACACTAAACTTCTGTGATTCTCTGCTAAACAATAGACAGCAGAAAAAGTATTCAAGCCTGATATTTACATGATTGTTATGTATATATTGAGGTGAAAATAGTTACAGTTAATTATTACCATTTAATTTAACTGTTAAATGTATGTGTTAATGTAAGTGTATGAAACAAATTGTTTCATACCATTTTAAAACATTCACTTATTCAAAATGCATTGGTAGTAGATAAGAACATTAAGAATGTGTTATTTATTTGAATAAACCTAATTCCTTTTCCAAGGCCAGGATTAAGATGAGGTAAATGTGGTATTTGCTTCAAGCATAAAATTTAAGGAGGAGCCAAAAGACTCAGTATGACAGAAATTTAAGCTTCTGAGTCTTTGTTTACGCAGTGTCTTCTAATTGAAAGCTCCTCTCTGCTTTTGTGTCTTTGCTAACAAATTCCATCTAGGACTCCATTCAGGAGTCACTCATTCTAAGACTTCCCTGAACTTTCCTGAACTTAGGAAAAACTGGCCCTTGTACATGCTTTTATGAGATCACTTATCATCTGTCTACTCTAAATGCATCCACTGTAAGCCAAATCAAAGGCAAAAACTGTTTCATACAATTTTGTAACTTCTATTCCAGAACGGGCACCCAGGAGCACTTTACAAACACTGAATGAAAGAAGGGAGGGAAAGAGAGAAAAAGGGGTAGAGAATGAGGGAGGGACGGGTAGAAAAAAATGAGTCATCTAATGAGAAAGAAGGGAATGGATCATCATCTGATGAGAAAACACCTGGAGTAAAGTTTTGTTTAGGTTCTCTGGCTACATCAGTTAAGACTATTTCAGTTTTTTTTTTCTTTTTTTTTTTTTTTTTTGAGACAGTCTCGCTCTGTCGCTAGGCTGGAGTGCAATGGCGCATTCTTGGCTCACAGCAACCTCTGCCTCCTGGGTTCAAGTGATTCTCCTGCCTCAGCCTCCCAAGTAGCTGGGACTACAGGCGCACACCACCATGCCCAACTAATTTTTGTATGTTTAGCAGAGACAGGGTTCCACTATGTTGGCCAAGATGGTCTCGATCTCTTGACCTCATGATCTGCCTGCCTCAGCCTCCCAAAGTGCTGAGATTACAGGCATGAGCCACCACGCCTGGCCAGACTATTTCAGTTTTAAGCAACAGAAACTCCAACTCAACTAGCTTAAAGCAAAACCAATACAAAGAGAACAGACATATTCTAAAATTACACCCCAGATTTAATTTATGGAGTTACTACTAAGTGACAACATAGAAAGGCCAATATCACTGAAAAATGTGTATTACTTGCATTTCCTGGAAGAAGAGGGCATGCCACAACACACCATGCCGGACTTAAGAGATGCATAGGGTTTTGGTCAGGAAGCAGAAGCAGTAATGAGGGTAAAGACCAGGCCACAGCCCTTACTGTCATTTTCATGGAAAAGGCAAAGCAGGGTGGGATGAACAGTTTAGGATTAATCAGTTTGAAAAACTCAAGTGGGCTGTAGGCCCACCTAGGTGGACTGTGGTTATCTAGTATCTGGCTGTGAGTTGATTTAGGGCAGGGGAAATACAGTCATGTGTCACTTAACAATTGGAATATGTTGTTCTGAGAAATCGGTCATTAGGCAATTATGTCATACGAACATCATAGAGTGCACTTATACAAACCTAGATGGTACAGCCTGGTACACACCTAGGCAATAATGGTAGAGCCTATTGCTCCTAGGCTACAGACTTGTGCAGCATGTGACTGTGCTGAATGCTGTAAGCAATTGTAACACAATGGCATTTGTGTATCTAAACATATCTAAACAGAGAAAATGTACAGTAAGAATGTAGTATAAAAGATTTTAAATGGCACACCCGTATAGGGCACTTACCATGAATGGAGCTTGCAGAACTGGAAGTTGCTCTGGGTGTCAGTGAGTGAGTGGTGAGTGAATGTGAAGGCCTAGGACATTTGTGTATACCACCACAGGCTTTATAAACACTGTATGCTTTGGCTACACTAAAGTTATAAAAAATATTTTTCTTTCTTCAACAACACATTAACCTTAGCTTACTGTAATGTTTTTACTTTATAAACTTTTTTCATTTCTCAAACTTTTTGATTCTTATAATAACAGTTTAAAACACAAACACATTTTACAGTTGTACAAAAATATTTTCTTTTTATTCTTATTCTATAAGCTTTTTCAATTTTTAAATTTTTTTTGTTAAGAACTAAGACACAAACACACACATCAGTCTAGGCCTACACAGACCATCAATATCACTGTCTTCCACCCCCACATCTTGTCCCACTGGAAGGTCTTCAGGGGCAACAACAGGCAAGGAGTTGTCATCTCCTAGGATAACAGTGCCTTCTTCTGGAATCCCTCCTGAAGGGCCTGCCTAAGGCTGTTTTACAGTTAACTTTTTTTTTATAAGTAGGAGTACATTCTAAAATAATGATAAAAAGTATAGTATAGTAAATGAACTAGTAACACAGCTGTTTATTATCAAGTATTATGTACTCTACAAAATTGTATTGCTAGACTTTCATACAACTGGCAGCGCAGTTATTTACAACAGCATCACAACACACATGTGAGTAATTTGTTGTGCTGTGACATTAAAACTACCACGTCACTAGGGGATAGGAATGATCACTTTCATGATAACCTTACAGTATCACCATGGTATTTTTGCACGGTGTCGGAGACAGTCTAAAATGTCTCCTTATCCTGTGCATGACTGTATTGGTTTGGTGTGTGAGACTTAGATAAAGGAGGTGGTTGAGGCATATAGACATGGGATTGGTTTGCATATGAAAGACATGCTTGGCTGAGTCCTTTGCTATTTCTAATAATTGGCTAGGCCTGGAAAAAGCAGTCTCTCTTCAGTCAGAAAGGCCAAAAATACCAGAGCATTAAGAAAACAGAAAAGAATTTGCAAATATTTTCTCCCATTCTATAGGTTGTCTGTTTACTCTGTTGATAGTTTCTTTTGCTGTGCAGAAGCTCTTTAGTTTCATTAGGTCCATTGTCAATTTTTGGTTTTGTTGCATTTGCCTGTAAGGTCTTAGTCATAAATTCTTTGTCTAGGACAATGACTAAGAGAGATTTTCTTAGGTTGTCTTATAGAATTTTTGGAATTCCAGGTCTTCCATTTTAGTCTTTAACCCATCTTGAGTTAAATTTTGTATATGGTGAGAGGTAGTGGTCCAGTTTTATTCTTCTGCATATGATTAGCCAGTTTTCCCAGGACCATTCATTGAATAAAAGGTATCCTCTCCTCAGTGTTTATTTTTGTTGACTTCGTTGAAAGTCAGTTGATAGTAGGTGTGTGGCTTTACTTCTTTGTTCATTATTCTGTTCTATTGGTTTATGTGTCTATTTTTGTACCAGTAGCATGATATTTTGGTTACTATAGCCTTATAGTATAACTTGAAGTCAGGTCATGTAATGCCTCCAGCTTTGTCCTTTTTGCTTAGGATTGCTTTGGCTATTCAGGCTCTTTTATGGTTCCATATGAATTTTAGAATAGTTTTTTTCTAACTGTGTGAAAAATGACATTGGTAATTTGAAAGGAATTGCATTTGAACCTACAGATTGCTTTAGGCAGTATGGCCATTCTAATGATATTGATTCCTCCTCTCTGTAAGTTTTTCTATTTGTTGGTGTCATTTATAATTTCTTTCATCCGTGTTTTGTGGTTATTTTTGTAAGAGAACTTTGACCTCCTTGGTTAAATGTATTCCCAGGCATTTTATTTTTGTGTGTGGCTCTTGTAAATGGGATTGGGTTCTTGATTTGGTTCTCAGCTTGGACGTTATTGGTGTATAGAAATGCTCCTGGTTTTTATATGTTGATTTAGTATCCTAAAACTTTACTGAAGTTGTTCATCAGGTCTAGGAGTCTTTTGAAGGAATCTTTAGGGTTTTCTAGGTGTAGGATCATGTTATTAGTGAACAGAGGTAATCTGACTTCCTCTTCTCCTATTTGAATGCCTTTTATTTTTTCTCTTGCCTGATTGCTCTGGCTAAGACTTTCGGTGTATGTTGAATAGGAGTGTTAAGAGTGGACATCTTTGTCTTGTTCTAGTTCTTAGGAGAAATGTTTCCAACTATTGCCCATTCAGTATGATGCTGGCTGTGGGTTTGTCATAGGTGGCTCTTATTATTTTGAGGTAATAAGGTTACCTCAAAGGCATTGAGGTTCCTTAAATGCCTGGATTGTTGAGGGTTTTCATCATGAAGAGATCTTGGGTTTCATCAAATGCTTTTTCTGCATTTACTGAGATAATCATAGGTTTTTTGTTTATAATCCTGTTTATGGGTGGGTCACATTTATTGATTTGTATATGTTGAGCCATCCTTGCATGCCAGAAATATGTTCATTATTTCGGTGATGGGTTCAATAGAAGCCCAAACCCCAGCATTACACAATATATCCATGTAATAACCCTGCACATGTACCTCCTGAAACTAGAATTTTTAAAAAAAGAATACAGAAAATAAGAAAATATATAGTTAATATTATTGTTGTATTGAATGGATCCCAAATACACAAATATTCAATCTAAGAAAACAGAACTTGGAGAACTTCATAAACTAAAACTTCAGAATTATTTGATAGTTCCAGTATTGAGGTTGATCCAGCAGTTCAAATGATGTCATCAGGAACCCACTTCTCTCCTCTCCTCTCTGCCTTCTCTGATAGGTTCTACATAGAGGCTTCCTGAATGTACCATTCAATGTAGCAAAATAGTTTAATATATGTCTTTGGATCTCTCATCTCCATGGGGAGCTAAGATGTTAAGGGGAAGAATTAAAGCTTCTCTTTCTCAGAACTCCCAGCAAATACCTTCCCATGCTTCATTGTCTCTGAATGAATTATGTGCATGTCTCTGAACCAACCAGTTGGAACCAACCAATTCCAAATAGAATATGTGAAAAAGCTTAAGCCCATCATACACTACCCCTAGAGCTCAGAGTCAAGTCAGCCCCACTTGGATTAAAAAGATGGGAAACACAGTCATTCCTAGAAGAAAATTAGTAAGCCGAGGAAGGAGACATGGATGCCAAGCATCCCACAAAATGCCTGGTAATTATAATTTTTCACATTGCTGGCACCAGTACTTCTATCACAATAGTAAAAGATTCCAGATGCCCCTTCCTTACAGGACAGTCTAGCACAGCTTTACCCAAGTAGTAACTCCACTCGTATGGATATGTTTAGAAAACAATATAAAATTTATTCATGCATATTTTACCAAGTAGAATGGACAAATATTACCAATATCATGTTGGTACTTTAGCTAAAGCAGTGTTGACAAAAAGAGTCAAATGCTGTAAAATATTTAAATAGATTTATTCTGAGCCAAATGCCTGTGACACAACCTTCAGGAGGTCCTGAGAACATGTGCCCAAGATGGCCAGGTGCAGCTTGGTTTTATACATTTTAGGGAGACATGAGACTTCAATCAAATACACTCAAGAAATACATTGGTTTGGTCTAGAAGGGCAGGACAACTCGAAGCGAGGGTGCTTCCAGCTTATAGGTAGATTTAAAAATTTTCTGGGTGACAATTGGTTAAGTCTATCTAAAGAGCTGGGATCAAAAGAAAGGAATGCCTGGATTAACAGGTTATGGAGAACAAAGTTCTTATTGCAGAGGAAGCCTTCAGGTAGTAGGCTTCAGAGAGAATAGGCTGTAAAATGTTTCTTATCAGACTTAAAATCTGTGTTGATGTTAATGATGAAGAGGTATAATGAGGCACATTCGACCTCCACTTCCTGTCATGGCCTGAACCAGTCTCTCAGGTTAAATTTTAAAAGTGCCCTGGCCAAGAAAGTCCACTTAGATGGTTGGGGGGCCTTAGAATTTTAATCCTGGTTTGCAGCAGTCTTTCATATCAAAAGTGATAGTATTTTAGTAGCACACTTGAAGTAAACTGGAAAATATTTAGAGGCATCTATATAGGACTTGGTGGAAATAGTTAACTCCATTTTCTCTATATTACATAATGGTAATAAGAAATAAAAATAAAAATTACTATTGAATAAATTTGTTCATAACTTCCAAATAAAATATTTTCCAAACAACTTTATTGAGAAACTTAAGCTTGTTTCTGTAGCCATAACTTTTTTGAAATCAGATTGTATACTTAAATGACTACCCACAATTCAAGACAAAAAAGAGATAATCTCTTGAAATTCTTGATAGATGACATCAATCAGAAATACTATCTGCACAAGTAGGAGATAAACATTTAAGTCATTTTTACTGCCATTTTAAATTATACAACAGCTGAAATTATATTTAAAGGATATAGTACAGCTTACTTTTTGTTGATGAATGTACTATTAAAAATCCTTGGCAAAATGTGAATGGATTTGAATCCAATCAAATTTTTTCATACCAAGTATTTTAAAATAATGATACTCTATTTTGGAGAAGACACATGCTGTATTGGAGCAGTCACTCTGAAGCTGGCATGAATGCCATTAAAAAGCACATGCACCACAAAGGTTCAGAGGACTGATACATGAGGACAGAGATTCTTTGCTGCTGCTGAGGTATGCTTTGTAGAGCTGCCCTCCCCCATTCCCATTTGCCACCCACATATACCATGGCAAGACCTTGGGCTGGGTGCAGTGATCCTTGGGCATCTCCTCCAGCAGCTTATCAGGCTTCTTGTCCACAGTGGGCAGTGAGATACTCTGCAGCTAACTACCGAGTAGATAATCAATGGGTGGCTGATTAGCTCAGTTGGTTACAGCATGGTGCTAGTAACGCTGAGTAGATATTCAAACCTCCTTGGTCTCATTCCTACCACTTGGCAGAGCAGCAGGTGCCAGGTGAATCAGCAGAAACTATGGGACTTACCTTTACGTCATGTCCCTGACAAGGCATCTTCTAGTTTGAAGACTTTCGTTGACATTTCTAGGGCTGAAGCACATTTGGAATCTATTCATAAACACCTATTAGGAAGCACTGCCATGAAAGTGCAAATTGCAAAATTCCCACTTCCGGCCTATTGTTGGTAACAATGTGGTGAATATGTTGTATAGTCAGGCAACCCATCTGTACCTCTCTTAGCTTTCACTCCCGATTTCATGTTACTTTCTTCAGGCAGGAGGCTGCTGAGATCTGTGAGTGATTGGGTGTGGTAAGACTTCTGCCTCCATTGGGGTTCCTTTAGAAAAAACAGGGTGGTCCACTGGAGAACAGCTAGAATCCCAGGAGTGATTCCAGAAGGTAGGAAATCCCAAGAAGAGCTTGGACTTTGGGGTTCTGTGAACTGGTAGGAGAAATTTACCAGTAACCTTATGAATGTGTTAGATGGCAGTGACTCCAAAAGATAGAGCATAACCTGAACAGGTGGCCTGAGTCTTTCCAAACTTGAAGCCGGGAAAGTCCAGGACAGCAGCATCTTCCAGATGATTTGGGCAGGACTGACAGCCTATCCTTATCACACAAGACCCCTTTTAAGTATTCCTGCATTAGGAATATATTAGCAGCAGCCAGGTACAGAGGCTCACACCTGTAATCCCAGCACTTTGGAAGGCTCAGAAGGGAAGATCACTTGAGACAAGGAGATCAAGACCAGCCTAAGCAAGATAGCAAGACTTTGTCTCTATATAATAAAACTTTAAAAATTAGCCGGATGTAGTGATGCATGCCTGTAGTCCCAGCTATTTTGAAGTCTGAAGAGGGAAGATTGAGCCCAGGAAGTAAAGGCTGCAGTGAGCGAGGATCACACCACTGCACTCCAGCCTGGACAACAGAATGAGACCCTGTCCCTTTAAAAAAAGGAGGAGCAGGAGAAGGAGAAGGAGGAGGAGGAGGAGAAGCAGAAGCAGAAGAAGAGGACAAGGGGGAAGGGGAAGAGGAAAAGGAAGG
The DNA here is from genome assembly GCF_029289425.2 of Pan paniscus. NCBI lineage: Eukaryota > Metazoa > Chordata > Mammalia > Primates > Hominidae > Pan > Pan paniscus. The sequence goes on from NC_073258.2 coordinate 106,745,510, forward strand.
GGAAGAGAAGGAGGAAGGTGAGGAGGAAGAAGGAGAAGAAGAAGACAACAAGAGGAAGAGGAAGAGGAAGGAGGAGGAAAAGAAGGAGGAGGAGGAGGAGAAGGAGAAGAAATAAAACTAGAAACAAGGCCAGAGCGTCACTGAATCATCAGAGAAAAAAACAACTGCCTATCTGAGGAGTTCCAGAAGGCAGAGAATCGGATTGAACAATCATAACATGTCTTGTCAAATAGAACTACTGGAGGAGAAAAAGAAACACATGTATTTCTTAAAGTTTTTTTTTTTTTAATGTTGAGATCCAAGTGAAATAAAATATTGTTAGATGGAAGCTACTTTACTCATTTATTCAATAAATGAGTTAATAATGTATGATGGGCCAGGCACTCTTTTCAGCACTTGAGATTAAGCAATGAACAACACAATTAAAGATCCTTATTTTTGTGAAGCTTATAGTCTAGCAAGAGAAGACAGACAATACATGGTAATATAATACATAAGTAAATTACGTGACACATTAGAAGTGACAATGTTCTGGAAGAAAAAGAAGAGCAAGATAAAAGGGATTGGGACTGGTGGGGAGAGGGACAGTTTGCAATATTAAATAGAGTGGTCAAAATCAGCCTCATTGAGAGGGTGACATTTTAACAAAGACTTGAAAGAAGCGTAGAAGTAAATCATACAGATGCATGAGAGAAAGTGTCTTGCAGGCAGAGTGAATGGTTAGTGCCAACACCTAAGGAGAGGGCATGTCCAACATGTCCAAGGAGTGAGAAAGACACCAGAGTGGCTGCCTTGTTGTGAGGGGAAAGAATAGTAAGATACGAAGTCAGAAACGAGGTTGGGGACTGGATCACACATGGCCTTCTAGGCCATTGTAAGGCTTCTGCCCTTGCTTGGTAAAATCCAAAGCCCTTACAGTGGCCTAGAAGGCCATGTGTGATTTCGGATGAAGATTAAGCATTCAATTTTGTACATATTGGATTTGAGATGTCAACTAGATAGGCTAATGAAGATGAATAGGCACTTAGATAATCTAGTCCAGAATTCAAGACATAAGTCTAGGCTAGAAATAAGAGAAAGATCATCTAAGAAAAACCCAAATCCAGAAAAATCACATGATTGCATACATTTTTAAACCATTTTTATGATGAAAATTTCCATAAAAAGTTATGAGAAATGAGAGAAGTGAATATACATAGTATTTTAGAAACAGATAGTTAATATACCTAATATACTTTTCTAAATAATTAAAATTATAAGTTGAAAGGAAAAATTATAGTCAATTTATACATGCAAATATGCTCAGCATCACTAATTATCAAAGAAGTGCAGTTGACACCAAAATGAGATACATATAAGATTTTCAGTATTAGCAAGGATGAAAATAAATTTCTAACACTATTGTTGGGAGTTCCATATTTGCATGTAACTTGACGATATAAATTAAAAGTTAAAATACATATACTCTACGATCCAGAAATACCACTTCTAGAAATCTAACCAACTGTTCATATTTCCAAGGCTGTAGATATGTATATATATAATTTTATATACATAGCTTTGCTATTTCAATGTTCATTTTACACTAGCTCTACTGTAAAGTATCAGTCCTCCTAATCATCATCATCTAAATGTCCAGCCATAGGAAAAGAGGTTAATTCTGTAATTAATATTCATAAAATTGAATTGTACAGTCATTAAAAATAATGAGGTACATATCTACATGTACTGACCTGGAAAGATGTCCACAATATCCTTCTTTTACAGATGAGAAAACTAAAGCTCAAAGAGGTTAAGTAACGTACACAAGGCCACTCTAATAGAAAACAATGGCTCTGGGATCAAAGCTGAGTTCTTACTCCATGGTTTATACACTTGTCTCTAGTATGCACTGCCTTAAATTAAAAAATAAAAAGTCTTAGACTAGATCAAGCTCCTTTAATAAGTATAACATATTCATTACATAAATCCTCTGTGCTAGGCACTGTGCTAAGTACTAGAAACAAAATTATGAGCAAGACAGAGGAGGCCTTTTCTCTTATGGTATAGAAATGCAACTAAATTATTTTTCTAAATATGACAATATTGCTCTCAAAAATTTTTTGGAAACAAATTAGCATGTTTTTCCCCACTGTTCTATTATTTGGTTTTAATTATGTGGAATTTTTGTGTAACTATTAGTTCAAGAAGCAGAGTATGATATATTCAATTACAATGCTGGAAGCTAAGAGCAAGCCACATTACATCCTCCTAAATCCTGCCAACAAATAAAATAGAAAATAACAATAAGAGAGATGGTACTTGTGACAGAGACTGCTATTGTCCCACAAAATCTATTTTCTCCTTTCGGAATAACCAAACCCTTGTTATCTGGGCACATATCCTGGATTAACCAATAAGTGGTGTCTTCATAAGGAGAGGGAAATTTGGAGACAGGGATATACACAGAGAAGAAAGACATGTGAAGACAGCGGCAGAGATTGAAATGATACAGCTGCAAGCCAAAGAACACTCTTGCCAGTAACCATCAGAAGCTAGGAGAGAGGCATGGAACAGATTCTCTTTCAGCCTCCAAAAGAACTAACCCTGCTGTCACCTTGATGTCAGACTTCTGCCCTCCTGAAATGTAAGAATACATTTCTTGTTTTAAGCCGTTCTGTCTGTGGTAGTTTGTTATGGCCACCCTAGAAAATGAATGCATGTGATATCGAAGTCTTTCCACTGGACAGTTCCAACCTCCCTTTGGCCCTCCATTCATGCTCAGTCAATAACCTTGCTTTTGAGGAAGTAGAAGCCATCAGACGGTAACTTCCTCAACTTCTGGACACCAAACTTAAAACCTATACTCATCCTCTCTTATCCCTCCTCGAACAAGGACAGCATGGTAGCAAAAATAGTAGTGATTAAGGGTGCAGTTTCTGTAGTCAAAACGTTTTGTTTTAAATCTGAACTCATCAATTGCCATCTGTGTAATTTTAGGTAAAATATCTAATTTCTCAGTGACCCATAGTCCTCTTCACACCCCACCTCAGATCTGATGTATTTATCACAGTTCTCCAGAGAAACAGAATGGACAGAATATATATATATATGTATGTATATGTATATATGTGTATATATGTGTGTGTGTATGTAAATATGTGTATGTATAATACCATATATATATATATATGGGCTCATGCAATTGTGGAAGTTTGCAAATCTGAAATCTGTAGGGCAAGGGCAGACTGGAAACTTAGGCAACGGTTGATGCTGCAGCCTTAAGGGATGTTGTGAGAATTAAATATGATAGCTAAAGGAATTTATTGAGTATATAGTGCTAAATAAAGGCTAGTTAGTATATTTTGTTATTAGTTGAGCCTATAGAATTTGTAAGTAAGCAAAAGTAAAAAAAATGCTTAAACATTGGCAATCATATGTTCAGTGTATTATTACAATGAATGTAGTCCTAGGGTAGTTCTTACTCTTATTAAAAGAGAATATGTTCAGGTACTGTCTTGATCTCATCCTCTTCCACCTTTTCAGTCTCACATGATCAATTATCTCCTTTCTTGAGTCTTCGACTTCAGCCCATGTATCTGATTCTTTGCATCATTGCATAAATGTGCTCTTATCTTGATTATATTTGCAAACACTCTATTTCCAAAGAAACCCACATTCACAAGTACCTGGTGTTTACAGCGTTAAGATATCTTTATGGGGACACAGTCCAACCACAATACCATGGTTTCGGAGAGATGGAGCTGTGAATTTAGAGTAGCACCAATCTGCCTGGGTATGAATGAAACTGCAGTCATCTAATCTGAGCTGAGAAAGGATAGTTGTGGTAGAAGAACTTGGAGGGGTCATTGAAGTTTAAGCCCTGAGGATGAAAAACATGTGCAGCAAACTAGGAGGATCATAGATTTTAGTCACTGAGCTGGTGTTTGAGTTCATGGTCATGGAGGAGCAGTAGTAACTGGGCCCAGAATAATACTGTAGGACAAGGACAAGTGAAGTGGAAGAGATGGAACTGATGACAAAGATGCAGAACTAAGTAGCCAAAGCTCTCAGATTCTACGCTGGGACACTAGTTTCCTGGGAAATTCCTAGGATGACCAGCGTGAAGAGGAAGATGAGACAGTTGTTAACAAACAAGATGTGAGCAAAAAGAGTAATGAAAAAAGGAAGATGGCTTTAGCCAGTCAGCAGGTATCAGTTTCAAAGGTAGTTTTTAAAAAATAATAGAGAAACAGTAATCTGGAAATACCATGGGGAGCCAAGAGGACTCAAAACCAACAACTGACCCAAGTCTCATAGGGGGGCACCGCAGAGTACATAGTAGGCAGGTAAGAATTGAAGTCCTTGCCATCCTACTCATTTGCAAAATCATCAAAAACAACATTGTATCTAGATCAGGACACAGATAATCTTTAATGGGAAAGAGAATCCTCTGCACAGTACAGTCTTCTCAGGGAATGCAAAGCCAAGCTATGACCATGCCTGGTCCAAGTATGTACAGTACAGCCAAAGAGCAGTCACAGAACACACATGACTGCCAGGGCCCACTGCTATGGTTTAGGAGCAGTTCTCAGGCAAGAGGGGAACAAGTCATAAGCTGGACAGACCAGTGTTGACTTTAACACTTGTATTCAAAAAATTCCCAAGGAGACTTTGAAAGACATGGTACCAAGTTTATATGATAAAATATTCTAATTTTGTTCAGTGAAATTCATTTTGATACTTTTAAATTCTGGTAAACAATAATAGGAATGATAAAGCCCTTCCATCTTGCTGACATTTTATGCCACTAAATGTCACTTTAGAATAGAAAATGAGAAGGTGAAATGGGCACGGTGGCTCACACCTGCAATCCCAGCACTTTGAGAGGCAGGAGAATTGCTTGAGCCCGAGTTCAAGGCTGCAGTGAACTATGATTGCACCACTGCACTCCAGCCTGGATGACAGAGCAAGACCATGTCTCTAAAACTAAAATTAAAAAAAAAAAGAAAAAAGAAAATGGTAAGGTGAAGAGTGAAAGTGACATGATCAAAGAAAAATACAGGGAGTATTTGGAGAGCAGCTTGACAAGCATACTTAGTTATGATGGCAGGAGGAAATCTTTAAAGGGTAGGCAAAGGACATTTGTGGACTTCATACTTCTCCTGACTCCCTACAAGAAAAACCAGTAATACTTCCATGCTGCTTTCCAGTTTTAAACTGTATTCTCATATGTTATTATTCCAAACATGGTGAGTGTCAGATAGCGCACATATACTGCATGTAATACAGACAAGAACAGTGAGGCTCAGAGAGACTGACTGCCCCACATCTGTCATCTGAAGTGGAGCTGGGGCTGGACCTATGGTTTCCCCTGAGCTTTGTTCATCTTCACTACTTCATGTCCTGTCAATTCTCAGGATGTAAGAAAAGGAGTACTTTGGTGTTGCGGGAAGTCAGGGACCCCGAAAGGAGGGACCGGCTGAAGCCATGGCAGAACATAAATTGTGAAGATTTCATGGACATTTATTAGTTCCCCAAATTAATACTTTTATAATTTCTTACACCTGTCTTTACTGCAATCTCTGAACATAAATTGTGAAGATTTCATATACATTTATCACTTCCCCAATCAATACTCTTAGAATTTCCTATGCCTGTCTTTACTTTAATCTCTTAATCCCGTCATCTTCATAAGCTGAGGATGTATGTCGCCTCAAGACCCTGTGATGATTGCGTTAACTACACAAATTGTTCGTAAAGCATGTGTGTTTGAACAATACGAAATCTGGGCACCTTGAAAAAAGAACAGGATAACAGCAATGTTCAGGGAACAAGGGAGATAACCATTAGGTCTGACTGCCTGGGAGCTGGACAGGACAGAGTCATATTTCTCTTATTGTCGAAAACAGGTAAGAGAAATATCGCTGAATTCTTTCCCCAGTAAGGAATATTAATAATTAACAGCCCTGGGAAAAGAATGCATTCCCAGGGGGAGGCTTCTAAAATGGCCGCTCTGGGAGTGTCTGCCTTATGCAGTTGTAGATAAGGGGTGAAACACACCCTGGTCTCCTGCAGCATCCCCAGGCATGCTAGGATTAGGAAATTCCAGCCTGGTGAATTCTAGTCAGACCGGTTCTCTGCTCTTGAACCCTGTTTCCTGTTAAGATGTTTATTAATGACAATGCATGCACAGTGGGACATGAAACTTTATCAGCAATTCTAGCTTTGCCCTGGCCTTGTGACCTTGCCCTGCCCATTCATCTTGTGATATTTTATTGCCTTTGAAGCATGTGATCTCTGTGACCCACACCTTATTCGTACACTGCCTCCCCTTTGAAAATCGCTCATTAGAACTTGCTGGTTTTGCAGCTCAGGGGGCATCACAAAACCTGCCAACATGTGATGTCTCCCTCAGACACCCAGCTTTAAAATTTCTCACTTTTGTACTCTTTCTCTTTATTTCTCAGACCAGTTGAAACTTAGGGAAAATAGAAAAGAACCTACATTGAAATATTGGGGGCTGGTTCCCCCGATACTTTGGGAAAGCTATTCTGGAAGTATAACACAGGGAGGACTGGACAGGAAGAAACTTGAGAGGTTGCTGGAATACAGGCTACACATGCCTCCATGCTCAGGACTACATGTGAGATTGAAGGAGGCTGTTCTGAGGCATCAGCAGGAGAAAATACAGGACTTGGTCAACTTGTATAGAATGAAGGCAAAAGACTCAAAGATACATCTAAAATTTCCAAGCAACCTGATACAAATGGTGTCCCTGCAGAGAGAAGATGATTTACAGGTATGAGAGAAGAGAGCTAATGAATTTGATTCTGGCATGCATTGTGTATTTGGGGAAACGAAAATATACAGGGTGAGATGCTTATAACTTACAAATTTACAAGCTTATAAATGCTTGTAAATTTATATTTCAGCTCAAATGTTGGAACTGGAGATTTTAAATGAGAAAGAAAATGACATTAAGAGTTGACTGACTATATTTCAGTTTATTTTTCTAAAGATGAATGGGTCACATCAAAGAAACAAATGGTAAATAATAAAGGGTATTGATAAAGTTATATGAATGTACAAAAATTCAAATGTTATAATAATTGCCATTTCTTGTTTCTTTTTAGTCTTAATTTAAACAGCACAGTCTGAATGCCTCTACCTACAGTGGTAAATTAATCTGTGATTTCAGCATCCAACTTTCCTTTTAAAAAAGAGATATGTTCTTCTCCAGCTGTGTCCCAGTCATACATAAGCTAGATCTCTTTCAATATGCATTGGGAGAAATTTTCAAAATGATACATTTGGCAGACAATCCTCATCTGGATTTTAATTAAGGCCCCATGCAAAATGCTGCCGGGCATGTATAAAAAGGATCTACACATGTCAAAAAGAAGTTACAGGTGGAAACAGGAAACAGGCTGGTAGTTCTCTGAGAGCTTTAGAAATTATAACTTCAGTTCTGATGATAGTGACTAGAAAGCCCTGATAAATTAAAAATTAAATATTTTATAAATTAAATTTACTTTTGGGAAAGTGTAATGTTAACACAAATGTAGAGCAACACAGTAAAAATCATTTTGGATTCAAAATGAAAATGTTAAGGACAGAGAGGTAGGAAAAGGTATCTATTCAAAATAAAATATTCTGGAAGCATTATGATCTGCTTTTATATACAGGATAGAGGTGACAAAGCATGAAGAAGTAGAAAAATGAACAGAGAAGCAGCAAAGTAATATAAAATGGACAAATTAGGCAGAAAATGAAAGAAGTGAAGCAGAAATTCCCTTCAATTACAAAGACTAAAGTGTTTAATTTAGAAGAAAAAGCCTGAGAGAACACTGTATATTTCTTTTCTGCAAATTTATGGTCCCTTCCTTCTCCTAAACCAGCCATTTCTACAAAACAGATGGGAAGGTGCTCCTTACAATAAGGATGTCCATATCATTCAAAGTCCTTATCAGGGCACTTTTGTCTAGCACTAATGCTAAACGAGATAGGATATCACAACCACTGGTATAATCAAAGTATCCAAGGCAAACCAGAGTGAAGATGTGGTAGACTGATTGCAAAAATGGCCAGAATTCCTCAGCCCTCCCTGTACCCCATTTTTTTTTTTTTTGAGATGGAGTCTCACTCTGTTGCCCAGGCTGGAGTGTAGTGGTGCAATCTCGGCTCACTGCAAGCTCTGCCTCCCAGGTTCACGCCATTCTCCTGCCTCAGCCTCCTGAGTAGCTGGGACTACAGGCACCCGCCACTATGCCCGGCTAATTTTTTTTTTGTATTTTTAGTAGAGACGGGGTTTCACCGTGTTAGCCAGGATGGTCTCGATCTCCTGACCTTGTGATCCGCCCGCCTCGGCCTCCCAAAGTGCTGGGATTACAGGCGTAAGCCACCGCACCCAGCCCCTGTATCCCATTTTTACCCAACTTCACAGCTCCTCTTATCAGTAGGTGGACTCTATTCCCCACCCCTTGACTCTGGTCTGGCTCTGTGATTAGTTCTGGCCAATCCGGTGTGGCAGAAGCATAATGAAGTGCTAGTTCTGAGACCTGGCCTTGACACCTTAAACACCTCTGCTTTCTCTCCTCTACTCTTGCCACCTCCATTAGAACAAGCCCAAGCTACCATGGCTATAGGATCAAACACCATAGGGAGAGCTTAGCTCCACCACTTACCACCCCCTGCCCTTCTGTTATTTAGCTAACTCCAGAAGTTGAACCACATAGCCAACCTGCAGCTGACACTGAGAACCCAACCAAGAGCAAAACCGCTCAGTTAAGCAAAACCGCTCAGTTAAGCTGCACCTCATTTCCTCTAAAATTTTGAACAAAATCAATGGTTGGGGTTTCCAGCCATCAAATTTTTGATCAGTTTGTTACACAGCAATAGCTAGCAGATGCACTCACTATGAGTGTGCCTACCACCTCAGAAGCGCAGCAAGTGTTTCCTACTGGAATGAACCAATCCAACCCATCTGTACCTGAAGCAGGTTAAGAAACCCAAGGCTCTTCAACCAAAGCCCTAGAAGATATTATGCTTCTTTTTAGTTTCTCATTTCTAGGCATTTAAGAGTGCTCTATCCAAAAATAATTATTAGCTATTTTCATGCTTTCCCTAAGAAATTAAAAGCTGGCCAGCATGGTGGTTCACACCTGTAATCCCAGAAGCTTGGGAGGCAGAGGCGGGTCAATCACCTGAGGTCAGGAATTCAAGATCAGCCTGGCCAACACAGTGAAATCCCATCTCTATGAAAAATACAAAAATTTGCCTGGCGGCTGGGTGTGGTGGCTCACGCCTGTAATCCCAGTGCTTTGGGAGGCCAAGACGGGTGGATCACGAGATCAGGAGATCGAGAGCATCCTGGCTAGCATGGTGAAACTCCTTCTACACTAAAAATACAAAAAATTAGTGGGGTGTGGTAGTGGGTGCCTGTAGTCCCAGCAACTCAGGAGGCTGAGGCAGGAGAATAGCGTGAACCCAGGAGGTGGAGCTTGCAGTGAGCTGAGATCGCGCCACTGCACTCCAGCCTGGGTGACAGAGTAAGACTCTGTCTCAAAACAAACAAACAAACAAAAAAATTCACCTGGTGCGGTGGTGGTGGTGGTGCTTGCCTGTAGTCCCAGCTACTCAGGAGGCTGAGGCAGGAGAATCGCTTGAACTTGGGAGGTGGAGGTGCAGTGAGCCAAGACTGCGCCACTGCACTGTAGCCTTGGTGACAAAGTGAAATTCCATCTCAAAAAACCCTGGATCTCAAATCCAACATTAATACCATCTTTCATTTAAGTAGCATTTTAGTTTATATACTTATACCATTTTCTTTAAAACAAAACAAAACAAAACAAAAAAAACTATGTAGCACAGGCAGAGTAGGTATCATGCCCAGGTTACAGATGAAACCAAATTGAAGAGCAAGTTAAATGACTTTCGCAAATAGCAAATGGCAAAGCTATAATACTTATAACTATACCTACAAACTTTCACTATTCCTTTTCCTTAGAGCTCTTATGCTAAAATCTTGGGTCAATATTAGTATGTAATTTTTAAGAAAGATGGTTAATTAAATTGATGAGGCTTTTTTTTGTTGTTGCTGTCATAAAAGGAGATAACATGATGTATTAGTCCGCTTTCATGCTGCTGACAAAGACATACCCAAGACTGGGTAATTTATAAAGAAAAAGGTTTAATGGACTCACAGTTCCACGTGGCTGGGGAGGCCTCATAACCATGGCAAAAGGTGAAAGGCATGTCTTACATGGACACAGGCAAGAGAGAAAATGAGAACCAAGAGAAAGGGGTTTCCTCTTATAAAACCATCAGATCTTGTGAGACTTACTTATTCACTACCATGAGAACAGTGTGAGGGAAACTGCTCCCATGATTCAATTATTTTCCACTGGGTCCCTCCCACAACACATGGGAATTATGGGAGCTACAATTCAAGATGAGATTTGGGTGAGGAAAGAGCTAAACCGTATCACCTGAGTTAGATCTCAAGGGTTCTTTTGAGGAGCAAATAACATATGCAGCATACATAGCTCAATGTCCAGTCCAAATGTTATTAGGCCTCTGTCCTCACTGACTGTGACAGGGCTCTCTTCTAAGCTTGATAACCTCTACCCTTAGAGCACTGAGTATCATCTGAAATTACAAATTCTCAGATAGTATAGGCAAATTTATTTCTACGGTAGAAGCATTTATTTCAGATATAGAAAAATAACACTATTTCAAAGTCAGAGTAAGTAAACAGAAGTATATTTTTTCCTTGCATACCCATCCTCAAATGTCAACACACAGTTTCCAGCCATTCTTACAAGGAACAAATGCAGAATTAAAGTAATAACTGTCAACAGAAGAGCTGTATTAAAGCTATGTATCAACCTTGAAAATCAGAAAACACAAAGTGATCTAGTGCAGTGATTCTCAACTTTAGTGTGTATCAGAATCACTTGGATTGTGGAAAAAGCACCTTCAGAGAGCTGAAGGAAAATCATCAGGTCAAGAAAGCCCTTGGTCTCAGAATAAATATCAAAGAGACTAAAGATACGTGCTTTGTTCCTCAGGGAAGAGGGAAGGACAAAATATACTACAATATAGAAGATCAGCCATTTACTCTGTGTGACTTCTCTGAGCTTCAGATTCAGGAATAACGACAGATACAACTCTCAAGAATTGTTCTACATATTAGGTTAGATAGTGTAATAAGTGCTTCTCCAATCCGTAATACATACCTACTATCATTATTTCAACATCATTAGTATTTGATACGGAGTACATCTTCCCCACCCACCCCCTACTCCCAAATGGTTGCTATTACTTATTTTAAAAGTCAAACAATCAGTCATTGGGTTCAAGCTCATGGACTACAAGTACCATTTTTATACTGGTATCATTTTTACTAGCTTCAACTATTCACTTATAAGATTTCAGTACATTACTGAAATGACATTTTTGTACCCAAACTAAGACAATGACTGAAAGAAAAGGAACTAAAGCTTTAAAATTGCGTCTTGCTTCTAAAGCATTAATAGTGAGAAAAAGAATTCTTTTCAAAGTGACCCATTTTAGAAAATTTCTGATGTTCTCTGTATTGTTTTCTGAATCTGAGAAGGCTATTTAGAGATGGAAACATGGGAATAAAATACCTATAATCTTCATCACTTCTTATATTCAATATACTACACAGTAACATTTCATAGTTAAAGTTTTTGGCCATTTAAGTACCTACCCACATAAATATCTGAGGTTTTAATATTCTAAAACTATAAAACATAGCTATAGAGGTACACAGTTAGGCTAGGACAGGGTTTCTCAACCTCAGGACTAATGATATTTTGGGTTGGAAAATTCTTTACTGAGTGTGGGGGGGTGTTGAGGAGGTATGCATTGCACAGTAGCAACCTTTTCCCCACCCCAGTTTTGACAACCAAACATGTCTCCAGACATCACCAAATTGGTCTTCTGAAGGCCAAAATCTACCCCAGATGAGAACTTCTGGGCTAGAATTTTATATGGACATAATTGTAAACTCTGGGTACACAGACAATACAAGACTCTATGTAATATTATAAGGTAAAGAGTCCAGCACAGTAAATTTCTGCTATACTGTTTACGCTAGGGCACAGCTTTTATATACTACTTAGGCATACAGTTATCCACATATAACTTTTTCCTACTGAACACTGACATTAGACAAGAAAAGAAACCACAGCTAATCCAGCAACCATCATTATATCACCTGATATGAGAAAAATCTAGAGTTTTCAAACATTTGCTAAATGGAAGCCTGGAAAAATCACTGCAAGTGTCCTTCTTTCTGAATTCGAAGTCTGTCTTTCTCTACCTGTAAGCGTTCCTTTTCAATCTGCAGCTTCTCAGATTCAAACTTCAAAAACTGCAGCCTATCCTTTTCCAGTTGCAAGCGTTCTCGCTCAAGTTTTAACTTCTCTGTTTCTATGTCCTGTGGTTGAAGCATGGATTTTTCTCCTTGACCAAGTTCATTTTCCAAGGACGGTTTCTCTGAATTGACTATCTGTAACCTCAACTTTTCTCTTTCAATCTGCAGCCGCTCCTTCTCTAGCTGAAGCCGCTCATGTTCCATGTCTAAATGCCGCAGCCTCTCTTTCTCGATTTGTAGGCGTTCCTTTTCTACCTGCAGCCTTTCAGCCTCGATATCCAGTCGTCGTTTTTCCAACTCTAGTTTCTGTTTCTCAATATTTACGAGCAAATGAGGCTCATCATATGCAGATCTAGATGGTGTTGAGTTAAGGGTAAAAAACTCATCAATGTGGGGGAAATCGGGAAGTTCATTTTCTCTCCTGGAATCTGGTATGACGGATGACAACATTTCTTCCTCCTCCTCAATTTCAAACTAAGAGCAAAGAGAAAAGCAATTTTCAGCATTGACTTCTACTTTGTGGCAATTTGTCTAAATATTTCTTAAAAGTTTTCTGCGTCGTTTGGGGAAAAATACTTAATTTGAATTTTGAATATCATTTACACTGAATTACTTGATGTCTGTAATACATATAACCCAGGTAATTATATTCAGGTGGGAAGAAAAGTATTAACGATGTAAAGAGAAAAGCAGAATGACTTGTTATGTACTATTTTTAAATAAGCTTGAAAATCTTGGAATGTGTTAACAGTTCCTGAACAATAATCTCCCACATCAGAATTGAAAAGATTAAAAGAGGGTACAGAGGCTAATACTTACTTCAGGACTCTGTGGATCCCTTTCTTCCTCTTCCACCTTGACCTCAGTTAAGGATCCACCTGCATCCCTGAAATCTGCCACATTTTGCCAGTCAAAATTTGCATCATTTCGGAATCCAATCTTTTCATCTATCTCTTCAGTGAGAGAGTCATCTAAATCAGAGGAGGGAAGGGGAAATCCTGAACCGACCAGCTTAATGTTGGCCTTCATCCTCTTTCTCTTCATAAGTGCTCGCCAGTCAAGGTACCTTCTTTTCACCTCTGTCCCTGTCCTCTGTTCTCCTTCTCCTACAGCATTCACACACTGTGCAATCTCTTCCCAAGCCATTCGCTTCATCACGTTAATTGTTGTATTCAGCTGCTTGGAAAAAATGACTTCTTTCCTTTTCGTAATTTCTTTCAAAAGGGTCTGAGTTTCTTGAACACTAAAATTGCTTTTCCTTTTTCTTTTCAACTGCTTCATTTTCAACTTCAATGCAGTTTTTATGGTAAGAGATGTGAAAACAATTTGAGGAATGCTGCAAAGCACAAAAACCAGGGATAATTCTTTGCTGGCCCTTAGTTCAAATCATTGTCTTCCATTCATCTAGTGGCAGAGGCAGTCTGGATAATTCCTAAAAGGAAAAAAGTACAAGCAATCAATCAATCTGCAACTTCTACAACATACTTCAACCTAATGAACTATATAATTTTTAAGAGAAACAAAAAACAACCCTCCAAATATAGCTTAAAATTGTGTACTTCTTTATCTTTGCCAGTACTAACATAGTCCAAATTGCCGTTTTCTCCCCACTGGTGTGCTGCAAAGGTTCCTAACCAGTTGCCACTATTCATTCCTGACTCCCTTCCTACTACTTCAGCTCCTTCTCCCACAAATTCTCCCTCTCTCCTCCAATTGCACTGGCCATCTTTCAGCCACCTATTCCTGTCAAACTCTTTCTTAGTTCAGGGTCTTTGTCCACACTGTTCCTTCTGCCTGGAAAATGGATTGCTCCCTTCTCGGTCTATTTTATTCCTCCTCGGTCTACTTTATTCCTCCTCATCCTTTAGCTTGCAGATTAAGCATCCGTTTCTCAGGGAAGCCTTTCCTGACAAATCAAATTACTCCAGCATAAAATTTGCAGGACTTTTCCTAGACTGGATTTTATACTTGTGCTAACATACAGCTCAGAGTCTGCCCCTTTCCCCAGTTCACTGCAAAGTTTCACAAGGGCAGGGATGTTTCCACTGGCCATCACCTCCCCAGAGCCTAGCAGAGATTCTGGCACATGGCATGCACACCATAAATATGTTTTGAATGAATGAAAGAGTCGATTTGCAAAAATAATCATTAGTTTGAGATATCTAAAAGAAAAAGTACACTTTGCAGAATAATTTTAGAGGAAAACTGAAAGGCTGAGCTGCAAAATCAATAAAACTCAGAAACCAATTTGAGACAATGTAATCTGATCAAATAAATGCCAACTACCTACATTTTACTACTTCACAAATTCAAACTCATTTTAAGGTTAATAAACCAACACAGAAATCCTAAATTTTGAATATAATTTCCTGAAACAATGAAAGTATTGTAGGAATATGACAAAATTAAAGGGGTAACAAAAAAATGGCAAGGATTTTACCCAGCCATCCCACCTAATTGATCATGTAAGTAAAAAGATCAACAAAAAAGATCAACAAAAAAAGATAACCAAAAAAAAAAAATGATCACTCAAAAAGAAAAAGGAAAATATCACCAAAAAAATTTTTTAGATTCCTAAACCTTTCAAAGACTAGTGCACATTGCATGGTTTGCCCTCGTAATTCTGTTCCTCAAAGCTCACCCCATCCTCCCCTCCCTTAAACCACCAAACAAAAGCCCCTAACATCAAACAAAACCAGGCTGGACTATATTTTTGTTTCTAATTAAGGCTCTTAATTATGTGCCTTTCTTTGGAGAATTTCTCAGCAGTACTTTGTATTTTTCTGGGCCACTTTAATTGTAGAGTTGAAGAGCACAATAGGAAAAGTACCTATACTTGGAGTCTCCATTAAATAAATTTTAAAATATCCACGTGGCAATATTTGTATACAGATTTTGAGTGGAAAAGATCCTCTCTTGTAAGCATTTCTTTTAGATACGAGACAATGTTTCTCCAATTTCCAGACTCTCAGGTTGTCAGACTGTCAAAGAGGGTGTACCTGATACTTGTCAGAAATGTAAACTTTTTAGGCTCCTCTCCAGACTGGGAACTCTCGAAGTGGGACCTAGCAATCTGTGTTTCAATAAACCCTCCAGATAACTCTAATGCACAGTAAAACGTCTGTGTTAGACCCACACTAGTAGAATAGATGATTCACATGCCTCACTCTCTTATCTACCTTGAATTCAAGCCTTACATAAGTACATCTGGTGGAATCTAAAGCACATCCACAATCCTCACTGCAATGGATTGGGGAAGTGTAGTTTTTGTGCTAGCTAGCCTTTGCATTATCAGAAGGCATACTAGGAGGCTGGAACAGATGTTGAGTGAGTCAGGGACTCGATTGTCTCATAGCGGCAGAAAATGAGGTCATCTACCAAAAAGGTCCCAGTGTCTCACACAGTATAGTACATATTGCTTTATTAATATTGATTCAACTGAGGAGAATAATAATGATTCAACTGAGGGATAGATGTCAAAAAAGCACTTTGACTTGGAAAAGAGATTTTAAAAGATGTAAGGGGAAACAGGGCTCAGAAAGAGTAAGGGGTACCTTACACAGACCATGCTGTCTGACTTCAAATTCACTCACTGATAACTGCTACAGAGCTGACTTTTCCTCCCCTACAAAATGTGAAGTGGGATGACATTACTAAGATCCCTTCCAGCTCTATCACTGTTTGACCTTAAACTTTTCCTGTCAATATGAAAAAAAGTATCAAACTATCCATGAAGTTCCAAATCCTGTCATTTAAACCCCACCATGTCATTAAATGGGAGATACCAGCCTTTCTATTTATAAAACAAGATCCAGAGAGGTTAATTTGCCCACAACACAGCTAGTTAAATGGCAAGACTTACTACCACCAGGTTCCCTCATGTCACATGTACTTTGACTTTATTAGCAGCTTGTGATAGCTAAACCTTAAAAATGTGTTGTTGCCCAGGCGCGGTGGCTCACGCCTGTAATCCTAGCATTTTGGGAGGCTGAGGCGGGCGGATTGCCTGAGCTCAGAAGTTCAAGACCAGCCTGGGCAGCATGGCAAAACCCTGTATCTACTAAAAATACAAAAAATTAGCTGGGCATGGTGGTGCACACCTATAATCCCAGCTACTCAGGAGGCTGAGGCACGAGAATCGCTTGAACCCAGTAGGCGGAGGTTGCAGTGAGCCGAGATTGTGCCACTGCACCCCAACCTGGGTGAAACAGTGAGACTTTGTCTCAAACAACAACAACAACAAAAAAGTGTTGCTAAGGTAAGTTTTGAGATGTCATTTAGTAAAAGATTTTCAAAAGGAGATTCTTATCTATGTGGAAGGTCCAGATAAAATTCTTTCAATCGGTTACATTTCCTCTACCTCCTGTTAAAGTAAATTAGACTGGAGACCTGGCCTGAAGAATCCCTAAGCAGACAAAACCAGTTAGGCCTCATAAGAGACTTTAACCTTGCTTCATTTGCAAACATATGCAACACTTAACTTGGGCTATTTTTTTGGTAAATATCGATATTTTTTAAAAAAGAAACTTAAGACTAAGCAATCAGAAGCTGTCAGCTAACGTATGCAACTAACTTATGTAACCTTCCAGCAGGATAGGTCAAATTAGACAATCTTATAACTGTAACCAATCAAATATTTACTTTGTTTTACTTCTGTTAGACCTATAAAGCCTTCCCGCTTTGTGTTTCCACTGCAGAGCCCCCAAACCACTTCTGGTTTGGAGCTGCCTGATTCAAGAATCACTGTTTGCTCAAATAAACTTGTTAAAAGTTATCATGTCTCAGTTTACCTTTTAACACATGGTTTCTTTTCTCTTACTCTGTCTGCCAATTTAAACTTTTCATTAGTGTGAAAAATAGTTCTACTCTAATTCACAATACAAACAGTATCTTCTACTGAAGCAAAAATATAGCAATTAAGCAAGGCTAAATTGAATAAGAAAACGCACATCTTTTCTATCATCTTTTCTCTTTTAGACTGAAAAGTGGATGCTAATACCTTATTTTTAAACTTAATAACAAAGCATTTCTTATCACCATTGCATTAAACCTTTATGCATTTTTCCTTTTCAAGCTCTTGGTATTCTTTCTTCAGCTGACTTTGTACGTGTCTAATAACATCAACAAATATATGCCCATCACCACATCTTTTTGTTTCCAATCACTCACGTGGAATAACCATCTCCTGAACTGCCACTTGCTGCTGAAATAGAGGTCAGAAAACTAAAAATTCAAAACAGCTGAAATGAACTCTCAAGAAATCACTGTCAATTTCACGTACCCACAAAAAAGGGCAACGTATGCAAAAACAAAAAAAAAAGGAGACTGCAAGCCAACTATTTCTAAAGTAGACTTATAGACTTTTAAAATTTCTCAAGAGAAATTTAATAATAAAATTGAAATCCACAAAATTGGAATGTATAACCAACAATAGCACTCTTGATACTGCCCTAGAGATATACTCCTCTTACAGTCAAATGTAAACCTTTATCCTCTAGAATATAAGCAAATAATATAAGCAAAGTTTATCTATAAATAGAAACATCAAAAGAGGTAGTGTGTGTAGTAGTTATGAGCACAGATTCTGGAGTCGGACCACCCGGGTTAGAGTCCTGGCTCTGGCAATTCCTAGCTGTGTGGCCTCAGTTACTTAACTTCCCTATGCGTAATTTTATTTGTAAAATGATAATAACATTACTTCATAGAAATCCTATAAGGATTAAAGGACTTAGTCAAACAAAGAGAACAGTTCCTGGTGCACATTAAGCACTATTATGTATTTGCCACATCAAAGGCAAAACATTTAAATAACTTTGACAAAAGGAAACAGAAATGTCACAATAATATTGGAATTGTTTAGTTCCTAAGTTGAGGGATAGGTCCATGGGTCTTTATTATTATGCTTCATAACATATACACTTACATTAGGAGTGTGGTGGAGCCTGCCCATGAGAGCTCTCAAGAATCAATTGCGGACATCTCTTTCCAACTCCACATTTAGCCATGTCATGTTAGGAGCTAAAAATTGGCCAAGACGGCACTTACTAATACTACAGAATTGTCAAATTAGAACTTTTTTTTTTTTTTGAGTGGGCAGGGAGCTGCTTTATTAGAACACTCCAGCTATATTATTTTTGTGTAAATCAAATATTATCTAATAAATAAAAGAAAATGAAATGTTTTAACATCTGATTCCAAGGCAGTTTAGTGAACACTGTAGAATGCTTATAATTTTATTTTATTTTTAGAGACAGGGTCTCACTCTGTTCCCCAGACTGGAGTACAGTGGCTCAATCATAATTCATTGCACCCTCAAACTCCTGAGCCCCAGTGATCTTCCCACCTCAGCTTCCTGAGTAGCAAGGCAGGTGCACCACCATGTACTACTAATTTTTAAAGTTTTTATATAGACAAGGTCTTGCTATGTTGTCCAGGCTGGTCTTGAACTCTTTGCCTCAGGTGATCCTCCTGCCTTAGCCTCCTAAAGTGCTAGGATTACAGGTGTGAGCCACCATGCTGAGCCTAGAACACTTATAATTTTAGAGGATCACATTTAATTAATACTCTGGCCTAACATTCCTATGTAATTCAAATTATCCAATAGCTTGGGCAAGCATTCAGCTTTCCTCTAGAGATGACTAAAAATATTCATGAGGTACCATGTTTATAAGCCACAATATAAAAAACTGAAGCAAACTGATTTACACACATCATTAAACCAGCCCCAATATGCTGCTTCTTAGTACCCTATGTTGCAGGACAAGTGAAAGAATTATTGGTCAAAACTTGGCTTTTTCCTTCTACAATCTGCCCCACCTCTAAGGACCTAGGAGATAGTAGCCCATCTGCTCTAAAAACAGGATCTTCAATACCTGGCACTGTGCCTAACAAATAGGAGGAGGTAAAAATATGAACTCAAAACAAGAAAATGATAAAGGGATGGGAAAGGGTATAGAAAGAGAAACAGAAACTAATTCAAGGAAAGTAAGTTAGGAAAACTGAAGTTTCCATAGGCACACAAAGCATATGCTTATAAGAAAACAGAAGCAAGTCAACATAGGCAAGAAGCAGTTAGCCTGTAAGTGAAGAACAGATGTCCACCCTATAACTACACTAAACAATGAAACAGTTAACAGGTTATTCAAAATTCTGAAGAAAAATCTTCAGCTAACAGGCTATATTGCTAGTCAGGCATATTGACCAACCGTAAATAGGTTATCAAGGACATTTAAAAAAATAAAATCAGCACATTTTATGTCCTCAAAAAACAGAATAGAGAGCCAAAGATATATCACATTCCACCAAATCAAATGCCTACATGTGATAAAGATAAATTTTGGTTTCCAAAATACACAGAATGTTTCAGAGCATTTACATACCCTTTTGAGCCATTTAAAAATCACTATCACATTTTTAAGGTAAAAGCATGGTAAAAATGGAAATATTTATCAAAAGGGGACTGGATGAATAAACTATTAAGTCACATAATGGAATATATGCAATAAATGTCATGTTAGAGTATGGATGTCTTAGCACATAATCCCCACGTATATGCTATAGTTGATGCAAGCCAACAAAATTGGCAAAGGAAATGCATCTGTCTGTGTGTGTACATGTTCACAGATCAACTTAGGAACATTCGCAGACACAGAACATCCTATGCTCTACAACAGGTTCATTAACTCTGTCTACCACCAACCTGGGGATCATGTGCACAGTCATTTCTGTCTCAGCCATATGGCTGATTCTTAGCCCACAGCACATTTATTTTATTTTACTTTGAGGTGATCAATATTATATTAAAAATCTACTTATAAGAAATTTTTATTATAGAGAACTACATTATTTAAAGTCCCATTTTTTTAAAACAGCAAAATATACATACAGTTAGGAAATCTAAATAAGAATGTAAATTCACAATGAAGTGAAAAATTTCTACCACCAATGTAACTACTATTGGCAATTTCTTGAAATTCTTTCCAGAAAATCGTTTATAATAGTATGTAAATATTTATGGACAAATTATATGTATTACATGAATACATACTAATTCCATCACATACATTAAAAAGCTATGTCTGTTGAAAATGTTAAGCGATAAAAAAATTTAAGAGAATTTACTGAAAACAGAGAAATGACGTGCATATGAATGATTCTAAATGACAAATGAAGAGCCAAAGTTGGAATCCACAGTGAAAAATAATAAGAAATGAAGAAAAATTATACAATTGAAAAACATTTTTTAAATGTTGCTAGAGCTGTGTCTCTCAAACTATACCATGTATATGAATCACCTGGGAACCCCATTAAAATGCAGACTCTGATTCAGGTCTGCGGTGGGGCCTGGGATTCTACATTTTTGACAAATGACGTCCTCGGACCGCATCTTGAGTAGCAACAGTCTAGGCTAGAGTGGCACTGTTCAATAGAAATACAATGTAATCTACACATGTAATTTAAAATTTCCTAGTGATCCCAGTGAAGTAAAAATGAAATGAAAAGGTGATTAATATTAACAGCTTTTATTTCACTCCATATGCTGTATAGTCAATATATTATCTCAATATGCAATAATATAAAAATTATCAATGAGAAATTTTCCATTGTTTTCTTTCGCTGTCATTAGAATACAATGTGTACTTTACAGTTACAAGATACCTCATTTTGTATTAGTCACATTTCAAGAACCCAATAGAACATGTATTTAGTAGCTAATCTACTCAAAAGTGTAGGTCTATAGCACATCAAAATAACCTAAAGAGCTTTTAAAAATACCTATAACCAGTTCCCATCTCTGACCAATTAAAACAATCTTTGGAATGGGGCCAGGCATTCAGAGTTTAAAAGCTCTCCAAGTGCTTCTCATTTGCAGCCAGGATTGAGAACCACCCAACTAGAGAATCAATGTTAAGAGTTTACTTGGTGAAATATGTACAGAAAGGCAAGGCAGAGAGCAAATGGTGTAGCTCCTAAGAAACTTCCTTTAGGAGATTATTAAGAAAAGACATCATCTGCCACAAAAGACTTAAAATACAGACAAAGCTGGTTTATTTATGGAAAAATATGCCCAAGAGAATGTTATGTCAAATGCAAGAATATGCTAGTTGTAGGACCAATTCACACTCCTATTTGTTGGAAACACATCAAAAGAATGAATGAAAGCTTAGGTGATTTAGATATAAGAAGAAAAGGACTGCTCTCTTGAGAACCAAATTTTCTTCTAAGTAGAATGTCTTTAGACCCCTATCCATATCTCCATTAGGAAAAATTATGACTGAATTAGTAGTATAAATCAGGAACATGCATTATTAGATGAAGTAATTAGGACACTGTCTCATTCAATAGGTATATACTGAGTGTTTAAAACCTTTCAAGGCTTTCCATTGCACTTAAGAGGTAAGTTTACTTCCCTTGCTCTTCCTCTCTTCCTATTGTAAACCCTATCTGAACCCTACCTTTACACTTTCCCATCTACCTTTTCTGGTCTTATCCATCACCTCCAATACCAACTCCCAACCTACTTTCCCAATCCACCTTCCTCATCAAATGTGTACTCACATGTAGGTGGCACACAAACACAATACCGGTCATTTTCAAATCCCTCTAAATTCTAGATCAGTGCCGTCCAATAGAAATATAAGAGCCCTATACGTAATTTTAAATCCCCAAGTAGCCACATTAAAACAGTAAAAAGAAACAGGTAAAAGTGAGTATTTTATTTAACCCAATATATCCAAAATGTTATTTTGAAATGTAATCAATATAAACAATTATTGAGATATTTACATTCAATAATGTAAGGCTACTGGCTACCATACTGGACAGCACAATTCAAGCCATCATGGTCCCTGACCTTGGACTATCACACATATATTTCCCCAGGTCATCTTCCCCATTTCCATGGTGTCTGCCTTTTCGTCAGGCCAATGCCTACTCATCCTTCAGCACTCTTGTTTAAATGTCTTCTGTTCCAGGATCTCTTCACTGTTCCCATTCACCTAAGTCTGATGTCCTCCCTATGTGCTTCCACTATCAGCTTTATTACACTACTGATTTACATTAGGAGCAATAAGAGATCAGATACGAATATATTATTCCTGCTATCAAATAATTTGCAACTTAGTAAAACACAGATGCATAAAAAAGTACATAAACAAATTGTAATGAAGTCTGTAACCTGAAGGTTGTGAATACAGACTACCTAAGGTTGCATGCCAATTCCACCACTTAACTAGCTCTGTGATCTCCAGCGAATTACTTAACCTCTTAAACTTGTTTCTTCATCTATAAATGGGAATAATAGACTAATACTCGTGATGTTTTGAAGATTAAAAGAGATAATCCGATTAAGAAGTTTATGATGCCTAAGACATAGTAAGCCCACAAATGTCAGCTATTATCCATTGCCCAGGACAGTATCTGAACGTAATTAACAAATATTTCTTCACTGGATGAATAATGCAAATATACAAAAACTACAATAAAGAAATACTAACAAAATACTCTGGATATTCATAAGAAAGACAAATCTTTGATGGGATCAAGGAATGTTTTGAGTCAGAATCAGCATTTGATTTGGGTCTTATAAAAAAGACTAATGAGGGACAGAAATAAAAGAAAGAAGTATCAGGAATTAAAGCTGGAAAATTAGGATAGTGCCAAGCAGCAAATCTTACTAAGCAAATTCTGGCTTAGTAAGACTATTCTTTGCTAAAAATGAACTGAAAGAGACAAATATATCTGTGAAAGTTTTTTGAAATTCAAGCAGGCTACCATTAATATGGAAGAACCATTACTGTAGTAACATATAAATATATAACCAATGTAAGTATATAATAAAAATGATTGAAGTTGTCGAGAGTCCAAATTTATGCAGATATCCACCGTAAGATTTTGCTCTTAGAATCTGAGATCAATTTAGAAATCGCATTGTTGTAAATGTATTGGTACATGGTAGAAATAGCAGTCCTTTTGAAGTACCACTGAGTCAATATATTTTTAAAATTTGACAGCAGCTGTTGCTATTTGCAGGGCCTATTTTTGACCAACAATTCCTAACTCCATATCTCTAACTTACAAAGTGGTATCCCGTTGTCCCTGACTGATCTATTCTGAACTGATTAACTATTTCATTTAATCAAATGGGCTTTAATACATTTTTAACCTGACTGAAATTGATATTGGGATGCACCTTAGATATCCAGTCTTGGCTTAATTGTGTGAAAATCTTCTTCTAAAACCTTGATATTTTCTGATTAAGTGCAAGAAAGTGCCAGCATTGATGCATCTTGAGTTGCTGAAGTTCTGTAGATATGCTTACCTGGATAAAAGCCATTTCCAGAAATGTTTGTCTTCCTGTCCTCTCCTTTATATGTTGGTATCCAAGTAACAGAAGCTTGGGTTTTCTACCATCCATTCATTCCCCAATAATTTCCTCAAAAAATACTTACTGAGCTCCTACTGTGTGAAAGGCACTATTTTTGGTGCTGGGGATATAACACCTCATAAAATGTGAAAATATGTCATTTTAGATGTCAAACACTATCCCTTTTCTATTGGCTGTCATCGCTCTCTTAGCAGAAAGGATTCAACAGCTGCAGTCTCTAAAACTTACAAACCTTCTATGCCCAATCACAGAGAACAGCCATTTTCTAAAATCCCATTTCACAATCGTTCTTCACTAGTTGGAAATAGGAATGAGATGTAGTTCACTTACGTAATCCTTCTGAAGATGATGTATTGCCAATGGCATAATATAACCAGGCAACTTTTTACAAGCACTAAAACTTGAGAATGAAGTTCCTAGATACTTCATGATAAGTCAGAATTAAGAAGTCTGAGAAAAACCAGACGGCAAGTTCCGGATCAAAAAAATTTGAGGGTAAATTAGTTAAGCAGTTCAAGAAGAAAAGCATCACAAATCTACGATATCAAACCCTACCCAAATTCTCTTTAAAGTGTGGCTTTCCCCTCCCCTATATTCTTATAGGGGATTCACTTCCCTGCCAAAAAGGACGTTCTTCTCTAAAACTCGTGGTAGGTGCATAACAAGTTTACTTATGGGTCGACGGTTATCAAAGTATCTTTCACCTCCCTCCCGCTGCCTCCTTTGGGACCGTCCAAAAACAGCCCCTGGGAAGAATCGAGTTAGACTGGGCTCCCGGAAGGCCACCCAGGGGAGCAGGCGCGCGCACCTGCCTCGGCCACAATGATGAGGTTGCTGCTGGTAGGAGTCCCGGTGGGAGTCGGGGCAACCTGGAAGATCTCCTCTCTCTGGGTATTAAATGAGAGTCCCGACTGAGTGCCCAGAAACTTCTGCAGTCTTGTTTCCGTGGCCTGGGCCCTCCCCAGCCTCCCCGGTCAGGCGACAGACGCGCGTGGCACTTCTCCCGAGCGTGCAGTCCCGCTACGTCGCAGCCCTTGGACCAAACCCGGCAGCAAGCGTTGCGCCAATTGCCGCTGACCCCTCCGGGACCCTACCCACTGCGAGGGCACCCACTGGTCACGGAGCCGCCGCTTCCCTGGCCGCCTCCTCCAGCATAGAACCGCTCACCTGCGACCCCGGCGGCACCTCCCCACGGTCGCCCCAAGGGGGGTAGGAAAAAAGATGCTTCATTGATCCCCCGCCCACTAACTGCGCCCGCCCATCTCCCGCCACCCCATTGGCTCATATGGCTGCCGCTCATTTGATGAGGCTCATCCACTGGTTAGAATGGTGAAGCCATTCTGGCTGAGAGCCCGCCCCAGGCCTGGCCTCACAATGGGAATCAAGTCCCAAACCGGTTCCGGGTTAGTGCCCTGGAATTCCGCCCCCTCGTGATTCACCTCCCTGTCTGTGCCCCGTCTGTGGCGCGCAGCTCTGTCAGTCAAGTGGACTCTAGGAAGGGATTGGCCCCTAGCGATCCGCTTGCTGCGCTGTTCCAACTGATTGGGGCACTGGCCGTTGCATCTCCAAACTCGTCTCTTGTCCTTGACCCTCACCTGTTAAAAGGGCAAAGAAGAAGTAGGAAGCTTGTGCTGCCCCAGTCGGGTTCTTAGGCCAGCATCATCTTCTCCTGGACCAGCTGCGACCTAATTGGCCTCAGCCATTCCTCTAAGGCTGCCCGTGCCAAAGGTCGCTGGTGACTTCCTTATGGCTAAATCTAGGAGTCACTTCTTAGTCCTTATCATACTATATACTTCTCAGAAGACATTTGAATTTATTTATTTATTTATTTATTTTTACCATTCTTCACTGTTTCCCCAAATATGTGCTTCTGCTTTCTTCTCTCCCAGTCCTCCTCTATATTCAAGTTTGCAGTTGCTTATTTTCTGCCGTCTCACGTTCAGGTGTTTGTGACTAGTGCACCTTTCTTCCCGCTGCCTCTGTCCAGGCCTCTGTGGACTCACCTGAATTCCATCAGTAGCCTCCTAACTGGTCTCCCAACATCCTGTCTGCCGGACTGTAGTTCATTCTTCACGTTGTAGCCAAAATGAGCTGCTTAAAGTTTTTTAGTGGAATCTCACCACTGGTGATACAGTACAAACTCCTTATCGAACCTGAAAAATAAGGCACCTACTTTTCCCTCAAGCTTCATCTCTCGACATTATACCCACAATTCTTCTTCCTTACCCCATTCCCTTTGCTTCTTTCAGTTCCTGAACTCTACAGTGGCTACTGGGAAGTCAGTTTGCATTGCTGTGTTTCCTCCCTGCTTCTCCGCTATGCCTAGCATTCATTTTTAGAAATTCCTTTCTAAAGGAAGGCTTCCAAAATTATCTCCATTCACCCTCCCTCCACTTCCAAGTATTCCCTTCCATGTAGGTTTGCCAGATAAAAACAGGACGCTCAGTTAAATTTGAAGTTCAGATAAAAAGCAAATAATTTTTAATCTGTCCAATGGAATATTTGGTATCCATATGTTTATTTGCTAAATTTAAAAAAATAAAAATTTTTGTTTACTAAATCTGCAAGCCTACTTCAGCGAGCTCTCATCACGGCCTTTCCTCTGACAGCACTTCCCACATATTTTATGTGGGTGGGGCTTTTCTTGTTTACTGTTGTGAATAACGCAGTGCCTAGAATGTAACAGACAAAAAAGATTTGGTAAATAAATGGTGGAATATTCTGGAGGAATGGTGCATCCTTGCTGGATATTCTTGGAGGAACTCTCCCATAAAATAGGGAGTAATTATGAAATATGCTCTTTAAAATGTAATGATCAGTTTGATCTTACAGATTGTTACTTATGACTTTGTCAGTAAGTATAGACATGTTTGTCAAAGAAGCATGTCTATACTTTTGCCAAAGTAGATCAAAAGAAACTTGTAATTTTTGGAAAAATACAAGTTGTATTTTATAATTTTGGATTTTGTTCGTGGTGGGTGGTGTTTTTTTGATGAGTGCAGTGAGAAAGTAAGATAACTAGCTATCCCCATCATAACCAGACACTATCAGTTCTGTTCAGAACCTGTCCACCACTTGACTCTGTTTATTTACCTCAGTAATGGGGACAAGAATGGTGAATCAGTATTAACAAACTTTTGCTTTCGTATCATGAACTCTAAGCTTTCCCCAATTAACCTCAGTCTCTTTGCTAATTGAAGTATCTTTTCCAAATACCCTCACTATTTCCTCTCAGCTACATCTTGTCTGAGTGGATATGGACCAACAATGAAGAATTTGAAGGTAATCCATAATGTGTACTATCAGAACTCCATGATCAACCTGTTTGCTGATTTAATTTTTCTTAAGTCCAGGCTAGAGATTTGACCCAAAGATACTTACACACTTATTTTACAACTGTGCTGTCCAACTGTGATAGCCAGATGAGTCATTGGAATGTGGCTAGTACAACCAAATAACTGAATTTTAATTTTATTAATTTTAATTAACTTTAATTTAAAAACTGATATTTGATTCAAGTTACTAGATACTTCTATTTGGAAAATTTGGGTTATGTGTATACTTTTTCAATTGTAAACTTTTGGAAATCTAAATATAGATCAAGTATTTCTGATTTAAAAATAGTGTCTGAATTGAGATGTGCTATAAGTGTAAAATATATGCAGGATTCCAAGATTTAGCATGAAAAAAATAAATATCTCACTAATAATTTTTGTGTTGACTATAAGTTGAAATTATAATTTTTGCATAATTAGGTTAAGAAAAATATATTATTAAAATTAATTTTACCTGTTTTTAAATTGTTTCCAGCTTTATTGAGGTATGATTGACAAATGAAAATTATATATATTCATGATAATTTGATATACATATACATTGTGAAATGATTACCACAATCAAATACATCCATCACCACACATAGTTACCATTATTTGGTGGGGGGTTGGGTAGGGGGGGTGAGGGCACTTAAGATGTACTTTCTTAGAAAATTTCAAGTAAACAATATAATATTAACTATAGTCACCATGCTTTATGACAGATTCCCATAACTTATTCATTTTATAACTGGAGGTTTCTTCCCAACCCCCAGCCCTGGCAGTACCATTCTGCTCTCTACTTCTTTGAGTTCTACTTTTTTTTTTTTTTCCTTTTAGAGACAGAGTCTCACTCTGTTGTCCAGGCTGAAGTGCAATGGAATGGTCATAGCTCACTGCAGCTTAGAACTCCTCAGCAAACGTGATCTTCCCACCTTGCTAGGACCCCAGGCATCGCTGCCACATCTGGCAATTTATTTTTTTATTTTTTTGGTTGAGACAGGGTCTCACTGTGTTGCCCAGGCTGACTAGAACTTCCAGCCTCAAGCAGTCCTTCCACCTCAGCCTTGCAAAGTGCTTACAGGTGTGAGCCACTGCATCTGAGTAGAATTCAAGTTTTTGTGATTCCACATATAGGTGAGATCATACAGTATTTGTCTTTCTGTGTGTGGCTTATTTCACTTAGTATAACGTCCTCTTGATGCAAATGGCAGAATTTCCTTCATTTTTATGGCTGAATAATATTCCATTGTGTATATGTATATGTATATGTATATACATATACACACCACAGGTTCTTTATGAACTCATCCATAGATGGACACTTAGGTTATTTCCATATCTTGGCTATTATGAGTAATACTGCAATAAACATGGAAGTGTAGATATGTCTTTGACATACTAATTTCATTTCCTTATTAATATATACCCAATAGTGGGGTTGCTGAATTGCTGAATTGTATGGTTCCTCTATTTTTAATTTTTTGAGGAACCTCCATACTTGTTTTCATAATAGTTGTACCAATTTCTGTTCCCACCAACAGTGTACAAGGGTTTTCCTTTTCCCATGTCCTCACCAACACTTGTTGTCTTTTTAAAAGCTAATAGCCATTCTGACAGCTATAAGGTGACATGTCATTGTGGGTTTGATTTGTATTTCCTTGATGGTTAATGATGTTGATCATCTTTTCATATACTTGTGGGCCATTTGTATGTCTATTTTGGAGAAGTGTCTATGTAGATTTTTTTTGTCCATTTTTCAATCAGGTTATTTGTTTTTTTGCTATTGAGTTATATGAATTCCTTATATATTTTGGATATTAATCTCTTACCAGATATATGGTTTACAACTATTTTTATTCCATAGGTTGCTTTTCCATTTTGTTTCCTTTGCTGTACAGAAGGCTTTAAGTTTGTTGTAGTACCACTAATTTTTGCTTTTCTTTGTGCTTCAGCGTCTTATCCAAAATATCATTGCCAAGACCAATGTCAAGGAGATTTTCCCCTATGGTTTCATTTAGGAGTTTTAGAGTGTCAAGTCTTGTATTTACATCTTTAATCCATTTCAAGTTAATTATTGTATGTGGTATAAGATGAGGGTCCAATTTTATTCTTTTCTATGTGGATATCCAATATACAAAAGTTTTCCAACACCATTTATTGAAGAGACTATCGTTTTCACATTGCATATTGTATATATTCATTGACACCTATATCAAAGATTAGTTGACTGTATGTGAGTGGATTTATTTCTGGCTTCTCCATTCTGTTCCATTGGTATGTGTGTATGGTTTTATGCTAGTACCATACTATTTTGATACTGTAGCATTGTAATACAGTTTGAAATGAGGAAGTGTGATACCTCCAACTTTGTTCTTTTTTCTGAGTATTTCTTTGGCTACTTGTGTTTTTTTATTTTTTTTTAATGAGGCTAATAGAAAATTTGAACTTTTATGTTGATGTGGTTTGGCTGTGTCCCCACCCAAGTCTCATCTTGAATTGTAACTCTCACAATTCCCACATGTCTTGGGAGGAGCCCAGTGGGAGGTGATTGAATTATGGGGGTGGGTCTTTCCTGTGCTATAATCATGATAGTGAATGTAACAGACACTCAAAAAATATTTGTTTAATAAATGATGGAATATTCTGAATGAATGGTAAATCCTTGCTGGATATTCTTGGAGGAACTCTCCCATAAAATAGGAAGTAATTATGAAATATACGCTTTAAAATATAATGATCGGTGTAAGCTTACAGGTTATTACTGATGACTTTGTCAGTAAGTAGAGACATGCTTATCTCTACTTACTCATGAGAGTCTCATGAAATCTAATGGTTTTAAAAATGGGAGTTTCCCTGCACAAGCTCTCTCTTCTCTTGTCTGCCACCATATGAGACATGCCTTTCACCTTCTGCCATGATTGTGAGGCCTCCCCAGCCACATGGAACTGTAAGTCCATTAAATCTCTTTCTTTTGGAAATTACCCAGTCTCAGGTATATCTTTATCAGCAGTATGAAAATGGACTAATACATATGTCTTTCATTTTATTTCTATCAAATGCTGTTCTAGACTGCCTGGCCACAGTTTATTAAAAGCCTCAGACTGGGAATATAATAAACTAAACTATTCCTATTTCATTGCTTATTATGTAACAAAAGAGAAGTAATATCACTTTACTTCTCTTGTCTCCAAATGCAGTTTAGTTAAGAAAAAAAATAACTCAGTGAACATGTTATAACCCCTGTTGTACAATAACTATGCTTATTGGATTTTGCTATTGACTTTTTCCATTTTTGCCTTTGCAAATGCTGTTTTCTCTTCCTGCAATGCTCTGCCCCCTCTTTTTCTTGTCCTTATGACATATTCTTATTTTCTTCAAAACTCACTCTTCCCTGACAACCTTAGAACAGATCAACTTTTCAATTTTCATGACAGTTTTAGACATATATATGTTCTATTTAGATATAACACTGTACTTCTTACCTTTTTTTTCTGAGATGGAGTCTTGCTCTGTCACCCAGGCTGGAGTACAATGGCATGATCTCAACTCACTGCAACCTCCACCTCCCAGGTTCAATCAATTCACCTGCCTCAGCCTCCCAAGCAGTTGAGATTACAAGCACATGCCACCATGCCCAGCTAATTTTTGTATTTTTAGTAGATATGCGGTTTCACCATGTTGGCCAGGCTGGTCTCAAACTCCTGACCTTATGATCCACCTGCTTCGTCTTCCCAAAGTGCTGGGATTACAGGTATGAGCCACTGCACTTGGTCCTTTTTACCTTTTTATCTCCAGCACCTAGCATATTACCTGGCACCTAGGCTGGCAAATATATATATGCTGAATTTAACTGAATACTAGACAAAGTAAAACTCACTCTGTTTTGTTTTCTGTAGTGTTCCATCAAAGCACTTACAATTTTTGTTACCCATCAGGTAAATTACAATGGTTTGTAAAATAACATTGAAAGCTTTTCAACAGCAAATTTTGTGTTTCTGAAAAATTTACATTGAGTGGAAAACCAATATGGTGCCTATAGAAATTGTTGCAATTATTTTCCTTTAGTTTTTTTGCCCCATATAAATGGTAAAAATAGGAAATGTTGTGACATTAGTTATGTTTATATGATAATCATTATAGCAAGAAGTAGGGATGACAGATTGAAGTTTCAAAGACGAGTCTGCTATCTTGAGAAGTCATATGGGTCCTGTGCTTGTAAATCTGCACTTGCAATTTAGAACATGTGTCCTAGTGACTTTCTATTTGGAGCTCATTTTGAAAAATCACTTTTGGTATATCTCTCCTGTTTGATAGTCAAAAAGGCCTCTTGTAGAACAATAATTTTAGCATTTCTGTAGTATGATCACCTGTTTCTTTGAGTCTCCTAAACAATGAATTTTATTTATGCAAAATAGCCTATGTTTTACATCACCCCATGCCAAATGCACCCTGAATATTTAGTGAAAATGGATCCAGCTGTCTTTGTATCATGATGTATCAACAGAAAAACAGATGCACACATTGTTAGTAGTAAAGACTATGCATGTTGTTGTCTCTATTTGAGAAATTACATGTCTTTTTGTAACTTTGTGTTTATTTGCATGTATTCTTGATTTCCTTTTCATAAGAATTTCACAGATTTTTTTAATTGGAAGCTTTGCATTCACTGGCCAGTTCTCTTAACTCATTTAATAAATATTGAATATTATTTTGTGCCAAGCACTGATTTATGGCCTTCACATGTATTAATCTATTTAACTATTATAACAGTCCTATGTGGGAAGACTAGTAGCATTCTTCACATTTTTTCGATGAGGAAACTGAGGCTGAGATATTAAGTATCTTTCCAATGTTGCACAGTTAGTAAGTGGCAGAGCTGGAGTTTAAACCCCCGTAGTCTGTGCACTTAAAACCTCACACTTAAAATGGATGTGATTGATATCTGCAAGGAGATTACTTTAAAAGTGACTAAAAGGTTTGAAAGGTTTTAGTGGAGTAGAAGGACAACAGAACTCCCTTCACAATCCACAGTCTTTTTTCTAACATTTGTTGACTATGATGTAAGCTGTCAAAGGAAGGAATCTTGTTGTTAATCTTTATTTTATCTCCAGCACCTAGCATTGACCTTGCATTTACTATTTATTACCAAAAAAAAAAAAAATAGAATTCAGGTTGTGGAATAGACAATGATTACATAATTACTTAGAATAGTAGCCTTACTCGGTTAATCCATCATTGTTTAGCAGCTGACTGAGAGCTCTTTCATCCCACATTGCTCATTGCTTTTAATCCACTTCTTTATCAATCTTCATGGTACACTTAGCCCTAAATACCAAAGACTGTGTTGCCTATAAGCAACGTTCTTGATTTTTTCTTCTATTTAGTTGATTCATGGAGAGTAAAACAGTCTGTGATCAATACACAATAAGAGCAATGCAAATGTAAATGGAATCCTAAGATTGCTAAGAAAAGTTGCCTTTCATTTAACTTATGTTGAACTCATTTAAATTTTTTAAATGCAAGAGCTATGATTCCTGGTAAGGCTTTTTGGGTTGTTCAGCAATAGAAACACTATGTATAAATGTTTTTTCTGAAGAGGAAAAGGCAAAAGAAACAACAATCCCAATGCCTTGGGTGGCTGAGGCAGGAGGATCATTTGAGGCCAGGAGTTCGAGACCAGCCTCGGCAACATAGTAAAACCTCATCTCTACAAAACATTTCGAAAGCAGCTGGGTGTGATGGCATGTACCTGTAGTCCTAACTACTCAGGAGGCTGAGGTGAGGGCAGGGGGTGGGATCACTTAAGCCCAGGTATTTGAGGCTACAGTGAGTTATGATCAAGTCACTGCACTCCAGCCTGAATGGCAGAGCAAGACCCTGTCTCTTAAAAAAATAAAGTAACATAATACTATTCTGGTTCCTGATTGTAAGTTTAAAAGTAGATGAGAATATAATGCATTTAAAGTAGTATATGAAAGCCTTTCAAAACCCCAAGAGATATTTTTACTCCTTTTTTTCACCCTTAATTGCCAATTATTCTACTATATTTCGTTCTAAAAAGAAACAAAAAAAGATTCTGCTCTTCCTTCTGCAATAATATTGGATGTTAAATTTTAACAGGTCATAAATGAAAGCTGTTTTTATATGTATTTAAGATAAAAGGCTGATTTTTAATAACAAAATAACTTTTGTTCTACTTTATGGATTTTTCCTCTTTATTTTTCTACTTTTTAGGCATGTTTTTCAGTTTGATTAAATGCAGCACAGTGTGTCTCATGTCATCTGTGTCCTAGTGCTAGAAGACATTCTAATACATTTTGTGTATTGATAGTACTGGCTCTCCCTCCTTCTTGGGGGATGAACAGGGCTTTATTTTAATACAACTTGGAAATGGTGTCAGAATTCAAGGTTTTATTACTATAGCAACAGAGAATAATGGAAAAACTAAATGTCAAACATTCGATGTTGCCATAGTAACAATCAGTTGCTTTACCAGATATGTTTACTATTCCATTATGGTCAGTTTTTCAAATATGTTCATCCACGTGAATGCTCGAAAAGGGAAGAAAAAGTTCAGAATCATTTAAGAAAGAAAGAAGCTCCTCAAGAGATGAAAGTAATTTGTTTCACTGCCCATTATTTAATAAGAAACTCACAGAATCCACAAAAAAAGGATACAAAAGAAACAGAAATTCGCATTTCTGTCCTAATAAGTATTCTTTCTATTTGCAATCAGGGAAATTGAAGCATGGAGTTTAAGGCATGTCTATATTGTCATTTCATGCTATTTCAAACCATTTTCTCAGAGCTTCTGAAAATAAGGGATTCTGCCATATTGAAATGGAAAACATTTTTCCTTCTTAAGCAATACCATTGAGGGCACATGCCTGCCAAACAATTGTACTGACCCTAAAGAAACTCCTTAAAGCAGGCAATAGTTTATTCTTGTCTATCTGATTGTCTTCCTTTTCCTTTCAGAAGCCTCCTCCCCTTGCAGACAAAACATTCTCATTATAGTAACTCGTCAAGACCATTACTGCTATACAGCTTACTAGTGACCTTGTTCCATACCTGTCTCTTCCTTTTCCCATAACTATTTTCACTAGACTAAACCCAGGGAGGACAGAGGTGATGCTCATTTTCACCACTGGAAATGTAGTTTTTAGCACAATGCCTAGCACACTGTAGGACATAATAAATATTAGTTGAATGAATAAACTTCCATTAAAGGATATCCTTTGTTTTAGTCTCTCTAAGGCTCTACCAGATGACTGAAACACTAAACTCAAGGTATTTTGTAAATAAGCAGCAATGGCCTAATGAGTCACTTTTTTCAAAGTAGAAACGACTTTAGAAATGACTGGTATTTTCTGATTCATCTGGGAGGTGGTTGTTGACAAGTCAAGATGCACTTATTCTATGGATACAATTTGCTAAATGGTAGTTAAGTTTCTGGATTGACTAGCAAAACTATATGTAATGCAAACTGCTCCTGGGCTATAAATATAATAGTATCACTTTAATAGTTTCTAATTCCTTTCATAAAATTATTTCAGTTCTTCAAAATGAATTGCCATCTCCAATTCAGTATTTCAGGAGCTTATCTCTACCAGCCAAGAATGGTAGTTCTGGCAACAGGAAACATTCCCAGGTGCCACTAATTTATGGCTAATTATACTTCTATGGTAGGAAGGATAACATCCCCTGAAAGATGTCTAAGTCCCAATTCCCAAAACATGTAAATATGTTACCTTATATAGCATAATAGACTTTTCACACGTGATTGAGGATCACGTGATGGACAAATTATCCTAGATTATTTTGTTGGTCCAATTTAATTGCAAGGTTCCTACAAGTAAAGGAGGAGGAAAGTGAGTGTCAGAGCAATGGCTGTGTGAGAAGACTCCACCAACCAGTGCTGGTACGGAAAAGGCAGTAAGAAGCCCATGAGCCAAAGAATAGGGGGAAGCCTTTAGAAGCTGAAAAAGGTAAGGAAATTAATTTTAATCCAGTGACTCCAATTTTGCACTTCTGACCTCCAGAACTTTAAGATGATAAATTTGTGTTGTTTTAAGCCACTATGTTTGTGTTGATTTGTTACAGCAGCAATAGGAAACTAATACAACTTCCAGATCTATTTAAGGGAAATGAGCTTTCAAAGCGCAATGGTTCTGAGATGCTTTGGATTTAGCCCACATAACACTGAGTTACAAACCCTTAGCTCACCCACTACAGCTATCTTTATTTTCTAGTGAGCAAAAGAACTCCAATCATATTGAAGAGGAAAAAACTAAAAATAATAATGAGAAATAGCAATCATAATAAGACAAAAAAAAGCAAAAGTAAAAATTTTACAAATACATTAATTAATAAGAATCAAAAACCCCAACCAGGTTAAATCAACATGGATGATTCAGTAATAATTAGTTTTTCTCTGGAAAATTTTGGGGATTCTAATGATCTGCATATCCATTTACACAGAAGGACTTTGAGTGTTGTCAAGCATTTTGTGCAGTCTGATTCTAAGTGACCTCATGATATGTTAGTTTTAGTTTATGAGCATCAAATTTTATTATCCCTTAAAGGACTCCCTTAGAAGGTTACTCAGAATTAGTCCTTATCAATACAAAAAGTTAGTCTTTGAAATAGACTTGTAAGAACTAAAAAAATAGCCCTTGGTTTGGAACACCTCCAGTGCAAACAGTAGGAAACCAAACTTTGAGAAACAGCGCGTAATCATTCTTCCTGGAAGTCTTGTATAATGAATTGGAGACAAAATCCCACTGTGGCATAAGATAAAGAACTATAAAGAGGGGTTGAAGAGAGGTAGGAAAAAAAGTATTTAACATGTTTATTCTCAAGAGATGATCACACTCATTAGGTAGATCACTGTAAAATTGTTCTTTTCCTTGGGACACTTGGGTTTGAGCTTTTATTTTTTATTTCATCTATAATCTTTCCAAATGTATCTCTATAAGATAAGGAATACTATACCATTATTGCACCTTACACAAATGACAATTGTTACAATTGAATCTAGGTATTAGTTACCTTACCAGATAAATATGTGGCTGTGATGTGCTTACATGCTGTATTTTCCAAAAGCTTTACAGATAACTGACAACAGATATTCCAAAGATTAAGATGGGAATCACTAGACACACAGGAGTAGAAGTGTCTCCGTAGGTAATCTAGTTCAAATAGCTGAATATTCGGATCCCATTACCCCAACAGCACTAAACTTTTCTAGCTAAATTTCTTTGGGTCCTTTAATTAATTATCATAATAAGATTTCAAGCCTCTTTACGCTTTGGTCCTTTAGAATACTTCTAGTGTTCTACCTCTTTTCAAATGTAATACACAATATTCTAGACATAAAAACCGTATTCTAAATGGAAACTCCTGTGGCAGAGTAATCAAATGATCATTTTTCTTCTTCTGGATATTAAACTTCTATTAATGAAATCTAAGATTACATCAATCTCTTGATTATCTGTTTTGATTGTGACATTTATTTATTCAACAAAAATTTATTGGAGGCCTACTATGTAAACAAACAAAAATCCCTGTTCTTACAGAGTTTACTCTCTATGACCTATATCATTGACTTATAAATGTATAAAATCTAAATTTACTTTGAACTTATTTTGAAATATACTTCTAAGATTCTGCCAGCTTCACTCCTGCTATAAGTCACTGCTTTTCCAAATGGTGTCTACTTCTCTGTTCTGACAACAGTTTTCAAGATTTTATAGCTTACCATGTGTAAGAGTCACCATTTTTTCACGATCAACAGATCTTCAAGTAGAAATATTTTTATACACTTTTTATACTTGCCATTTAACTAAAAATTATTTATGAAAACCATAACAATTGAAAATGAGCAGAACTACAGTGAAAAACCTAGAAAACAAGGCAACAATAACAAGAAACTAAATGATACAACTTCAGCACTTTTAGAATGATGAAAAAAAAAATGCACAAATACAGGAAGCCAAGCATTGCCTTATAGTTAATTGCCAAAATGATAGCAGTGCACTACTGAGGACAATTATTAAGAAGCACATCACTTGGCATTTTCTGTGTTGGCCATTTGATTATACTTGTTTCCATTCGTGCATGTGGACTTTGGACATTTTTTAAAATTATGCTGCAAAGAAAGCCAAGCATGTTTTTTTTTGTTTTATATGGTGAAAAAAATTGTTTTGCAGCATCACTGACTAAAGTAATAACTGTTATTTCAAGGCACTTTTCAAAAGCATGAGGCACTACTTTTGCTGGGAAGCAAAGATACCTAGGGTCATTTGACAAACTAATCCATAGGGAATTTCTCACAGCTAACTAAAGAAAGGGTCTGTTCAAAATTCTAATATGACTGGTTGTGTTTCTCCCTCACCCCCAGCTCTAAGCAGTTTTTAAAACTTTGCTTCTTCAGTGCTTTTAAAAACTGCTCTATCCTATCTCCTCTGTGTTCAGGTGCTCAACATCTTTTGCCTATATAAAGGAATGATCCCCCAAATAACTCTCCACTCCAATCTATCCCCATTTGCTCTTCTGCAGATTCTCATCTTAAAGCATAGATCCCATCTTGTTTCCCTCTTCCTCAAGAACCTCTTATCCTGCTTCCTGATGTTCTTTTCCATAACAACATCTCAACTTCTGAGTCTTTACAAGGTAATTTCCATTTATATTTCTTGACACCAACAGGCAGGGGTTCTTTATTCTCTGCCCGTACCTTTTATTTGGGATTTTGTTCACATACAGATTTTTGTTTAGTGTTATTGTTTGCTTAGGGGGAAGTTGGGGAGCAGAATGGTGGGGTCTATATGCTAGGCTGCAATACTTGCTAATAAGTGGGTGAGTTTCTGTGTCTTTGGCAGGAAAGTAGGTTATTGTATCTTGGATAAGCACTGAAAGTTGGCAAAAAGAATAGACAGGACAGTGGAGACTGCCTGACAAACAAACAAACAAACAAACAAAACTTCAAAGACAGCACAGGAGGAGGGGTTTATGTGGGAACTGGTGAAGGAAGAGCAGACAGTTGAAGATCTGGTTGGGTAGCAAGCTGGGCCTAGTTATACAAATAGGTGTCAGGTTCACAGCAACACAAGGACTTATAGTAGAGGCTATATAAAAGGTGAGTTTTGACCATTTCTCTATGCATAATTAAGTGAGCTTGGTTCGTAAGAGCAGTATAAGATATTGCCTATTCATGGCTGAATTAGAAGTTTAATCAGATAGAAATATTTTAGCCATTAATATACATGTTTAAAATCTCATGCATTGATTGATTAGTTGTTGTTGTTTTTCCTATCAAGCAGTTTTGTGTAGCGGAGACATCACTGGATGTCGATTCAAAAAGGTTTGAGTTCGTGGAAGATTATATATTGCGAAAATGGCTGCAATATCTCCCATCCCCCTCAGTGTTCTCCTGCAAAGTGGCTTTGCCACTCCCCAATCAAGAGGAGTCTACTTCTCTTTCTTGAATCTGCACAGGTCCTGTGACTATCTTGACCAAAACAAAAAGAAAAACAGACAAACAAACCCAACAAGAAAAAACCAGCAGAAGTAATGCTACACCAGTTCAGATATAGCCCTTAGCTGGCTTGGCAGTTTCCACTTTGCCCTCTTACA
The DNA here is from genome assembly GCF_029289425.2 of Pan paniscus. Classification (NCBI taxonomy): domain Eukaryota; kingdom Metazoa; phylum Chordata; class Mammalia; order Primates; family Hominidae; genus Pan; species Pan paniscus. Next base: position 106,784,232 of record NC_073258.2, read on the forward strand.
AAGCAGCCACCATATCAGAAGTTTGGTCACGCTGATACTACCAAGCTGTCAGAATCCCATGCATTGTGGATAGGTCCTAGAGGAAAAGATGTCACGTGGTGAAGAAAAGATGCCGAGAAGCACTGAGGCAGCAGACAGGTAAGTGAAGAAACCACCTTGGAAGTTGAATCCTCACCATCTGCCTCTAATGCTTCATAGAACATAAACAAACTACAAAGCTAAATCTTTTTGGAATTCCTGATCCACAAAATGGGGAGGGAGGGAGATACAATGATGGTTCTAAACCACTAAATTTTGGGGTGTTTTGTTAAACAGCAGTGGATAACCAAAATAGGATTATTGTTTCATTTCTGTCATTTAGTAATCCAGTAACTGAAGTTTTTCACCCGCATCTATAAAATGTAGACATTGATCCTGGTCTGTCTACCTCATGTACTTGCTGTGATTTTCAAAGAAGATAAATAGATGGAAGTATAGTGAAGGCAAGATATTATTATTGCAGCTTGAAAAATCTCTATGTCTATAAGACTGATTTGTATGTGTCCATTACATGTTTTCATTATCTCATGATGGTTCTTTCCAATTGTAAGCATGGATATTTGGGATTAGGTAACTGTATTTAATTTGCAGACTTTGAGATAGGTTTCAATTTAGGTGGAATATCTTTTTATTATATATATAATTTACACTATTATGTTGTTCTGATAATATTTTAAGCAATTGCTAGCATTTTCCCCTCAAATATATTTTACATTACAGTCAAATATGATTAGAAAGCATCCCTACATTTTTTAAATGATCAAAATGATTTTCCAATCATTTGAACAAATCACAAAGCCTTACAGGAATTCTATGGCTCATTGTTTCTTGACTAAAGTAATTTGAAACAGGAAATAAAAATCAATTCTGCTTCTTTAAATAATAGAAAAGCTAAGGAGAAATAAAAAAGCAGTAAAATAATATTGGCTGTTTTTATTTCTATAGAGCAAGCATATTTTAATTTACAGTCAGCAGAGAGACTCTTAATCTGCAAAATTGGTCAATAATGTAGTTGGGTCACTCTCAAACTTGGAGGCATTCTGGTTAATGAAGGAAGGGCTCCCTTTTCAATTATAATTCCCAGCGATAATAACCTTATAATGTTGAACAAAGGCTAAATGTGTATTTCTTCTAGTAATAAAATAGAAAATATTGACCAAATAAAGTATCAAAACTGTGCTACTTCCAGGCATGATATCTTGGAATTGAGTATTCTAGTCAATTTAATAATCTAGTTAGTAAAAATTTTCATAGAGAGACAATGGAGTTTCAAGAAAATAGGTTCTATTCTAAGCTCATCTTCTTACTAGTTGTGTGCCCTGGGGCAAGATATACAACCACCTATGCCTCAGTTTACATTATCTGCTGCCACATAAAATGGAGATTATCTATATGATTAGGGTTATGATGGTTAAGTAAGAAATAAGTGTAAAGTACCTATCATTATGCTTTATGTCACAGAGCTTTAATTGGAATTTGTTGCTGTGATATGTATCCTGTGGACAGAATTGGCCCCATTGCTGGATGTGTTGCTAATAGCCTTGACACCTCTATAACTTCTGTTATCAGTCCTACTCTTATTACTTGTTATTGCACCTGCTGGGTTAGAGGCAGAACTTTTCTTCACCAGAGGCTCCTGAAAATATATTTTAGGTTTTCTTATAATCCCTTTTTCTAGATAAGCTTTCCTTGTGCTTGGTTAGTGGAAACTTGAATCCTGCCTCCAGTCCATTTCTCCACCTGCCCACTGTCAGAGAGTCATGAGATGTCCTAGTCCTGGGCCAGCTACTGCTGCTTCCTCTGCACCACCTGATATGGTTTGGATATTTGTCCCCGCCCAAATCTCTTGTTGAATTATAATCCCCTGTGTTGGAGGGGGCTCTAGTGGGAGGTGTTTGGATTATGGGGTTGGATCCCTCATGAATGGCTTGGGTCATCCCGTTGATGATAAGTGAGCTCTTGCTCTGAGGTCATATGATATCTGGTAGTCTAAAAGTGTGTAGCACCCCCCCACACACACTGTCTTTCTTGCTCCCATTCTTGCCATATGATATGCCTATTCCCCCTTTGCTTTCCACAGTGATTGGAAGCCTCATAAGGCCTCCCTAGAAGCAGATGCTGCTGTGCTTCCTATGAAGCCTGCAGAACCATGAGCCAATTAACCTTCTTTTTTAAATAAATTGCCCAGTCTGCCGTATTTATTCGTATCAGTGCAAGAACAGCCTAACACACTACCCAATAGACACACACAACACTTCTTTGAGACTCATAATTCTAGTGTCTCTTGTTTCACAGCCCCAAAATCTGTAGATGCATGTGACCAGGACTTCTAGTGAGCTATCCCTCCTCATGCTAGACTTTCCAGTAGGTGCAGTCTCTTTACTAAAGCCTTTTGGGACATTGCACCTAAAGGTTTGGATTGCCTGTAGATGATTTTCTATGTGAAATCATTCTTTTTGTACCTGCTGGTCTTGCTGAAGTCACCTACTGCATCAAGTCAGAGGTCAGATCTGTGGCTAGGCTTACATTGAGAATATCATATGGCTAATGCAAACTCAGCCTAGGTATATAATGCTTCTTCTTTGATTTACATTTCTAACATGGTAAAAGAAACCAGGACAAAATGAGAAAAGAAAGAAGAGTGCCTTGAATTTTACTCCATTTAAGAAAAGACATTTCAGCAAGTAGGCCACATATATTTGCATCTTTAAAAAATTAAATCAATACAGTAATCAAACAAAAATCCATTAAGCTATGAAACAGCAGAGCTACAAATCTACGTTCTTTTTAATGAATGCATTTAATCGTTAAGGGATAAAATGTTCAAAGGGAAAGCCAAATGTGTCCTTGGTTTTAAATAGATTTAACCTTGAAAATACTATTTGTATATTCAGCCTCTACCGCTAAAAAGAAATTATTCTCAAAAATGCAATTTACCTTACCAAAAAAACCCCAAAACATTAAATACTGTTTTTGAAAATGCTGAAATATTAAACATTCACTGGACATCCACAGGATGGACTATACTCTGTTAGGTACTTTTGGACCACGGTAATTTTAGTTAGAGCAGTTCTTGTCCTCAGAAGGCTAAGAATGAAAGAAGGAAAGAGGTGGGTGAACATTAGATATAGTAAAAATATGCTAATTTAGTTAATATTAAGTATAAAATTTGTTAGATCATAAATTAACAACTATTTTAAAATTCTTACTTTATACTGTTCTCTATACCTTTAAGTATGCATCCTAAGTTAAAAAGCCATAGAATTTTATTTGAAAAGAAATATATAAAGTATCATAATTAGAAAGAGAATCAGTCTTCAAAACTAATCCTTATATGATACTATTTTGTGCCTGATACTATCTAAAGGGTTCTATACATATTAACACTGAATTCTCATGATGATACTATAATGAAAACACCACTATTATTCCCATTTCTCAGAGGAAGAAACTGATCACTAAGATGATAAACAACCCTCTGGCTCCTTGTACCAAATTCAGGTAAAAGAAGAATGACTTGTTCAAATCAAAATAATTTCACATTGCAAAATTGATTTTTAAAACTTTCAAATATTCACAAAAACAGGACAAATGAAAGTGTAGGACAAAAAAAAGGAAACCCAGTAGTTTAAAGAAGAGTTTTGAACTGAATTTTGAAAATAAAATTTTTGTTATAGGCATTTTCCTGATTAAGTACCTGCTTTAAGCCATTATAGACTAATATATTAGCAGGAATTAGTTTATGTCAGAAAAATAGGATAAGGAGAGAAGGCCAGCTGGGCATAGTGGTGCATGCCTGTAGTCCCAGCTACTTGGTAGTTGAGGCAGGAGAATTGCTTGAACCTGGGGGGCAGAGGTTGCTGTGAGCCAAAATTGCACCACTGCACTGCCAGGGTGACAGAGTGAGACTCCATCTCAAAAAAAAAAAAAAAAAAAAAAAAAAAGATTTCATGACAAAGACACCAAAAGCAATTTCAACAAAAGCAAAAATTGACAAGTGGGATCTAATTAAAGAGCTTCTACACAGAGAAATAAACTCTCATCAGAGTGAACAGATAACGTACAGAATGGGAGAAAATTTTTGCAAACTATACATCTGACAAAGGTCTAATATTCAGCATCTATTAGGAACTTAAACAAATTTACAAGAATAAAAAGCATTAAAAAGCGGTCAAAGGACATGAACAGACACTTCTCAAAAGAAGATACACATGCAGCCACCAATCATATGAAAAAAGGCTCAACATCACTTGTCATTAGAGAAATGCAAATCAAAACCACAATGAGACACCATCTCACACCAGTCAGGATGGCTAAAAAAGTCAAAAAAGAACAGATGCTGGCCAGGTTGTAGAGAAAAAGGAACACTAATACACTGTTGGTGGGAGTGTAAATTAGTTCAACCATTGTGGAAGACAGTGTGGTGATTCCTCAAAGACCTAACGACAGAAATACCATTCGACCCAGCAATTCCATTACTTGGGTATATACCCAAAGGAATATAAGTTGTTCTGTTATAAAGACACATGCATGTGTATATTTATTTTAGCATTATTCACAATAGTAAAGACGTGGAATCAACCTAAATGCTCATCAATGACAGACTGGATAAACGAAATGTGGTACATATACAACATGGAATACTATAAAACCATAAAAAAGAACGAGATCATGTCCTCTACAGGGACATGGATGGAGCCGGAGGCTATTATCCTTAGCAAACTGAATCAAGAACAGAAAACAAAATACAGCATGTTCTCACTCAATAAGTGGGAGCTAAATGATGAGAACACTTGGACACATAGAAGGGAACAACACACACTGGGGCCTATCAGAGGGTGTAGGAGGAGGCAGAGGATCAGAAAAAATAACTAATGGGTACTAGGCTTGATACCTGGGTGATAAAATAATCTGTACCACAAACCCCCATGACACACATTTACCTATGTAATGAATCAGCACATCTTACACATGTACCCCTGAACTTAAAAGTTTAAAAAAAGAAATATGCAAAAAGAAAAAACAATGTTATATGAGTCTAACAATTCCATAAGAAATGTATAAAACCAATGAAGTTCAAATTTAAAAAATGGCAGCCAGTGAATTGTATCTTTGTTGTTTCTTCACCTTTTACAATATGTCTTTACTGTTTGCTATGGAGTCTGTTGAAATCTGTGCTGTTTTGTGAATTGCTTGGACCAACAGAATACAATAGTAGTGGTATCTGGGACTTCCAGGGCCAAGCCTTGAGACCCTGTAGCTCTGTTTTCAGTTAGAGGGAAGCCAACCACCATGGAAAGAAGTCCAGGCCATCCTGCTGAGGAGAGGGGCCCTAGAACAGTGCTTTCCAATAGATTCCTGTTATAATGGAAGTACTCTACATTGTCCAGTGTGGTAGCCACTAGCCACATGTGGCTATTGGGCACTCCAAACATAACTTGTAACTGAGAAACTAAATGTTCAACTTTATTTAATTTTGATTAATGTAATTTTCTATGTAAAAGACATACATGGCTAGTATTTACCAAATTGGTAAGTGCACCCCAAAGGAAAGAGGTCACATGAGGAAAGAGGCCACATGAAGAACTAACGTGTCCAAAATGACTGCCAGAAACAAGGCACCAGATGTGAGAGGCCTCCAACCCTAGTTAAATCTCCTAGCTGACACCAAATGGAACAAAGACAAGCTGTCCCTGCTGAGCCCTGCCCAAATCCCTAACCTAGAGAATCACAAGCAATAAGATTGTTTTCAGCCATTGAATTTGAGGTATTTTGTAATTCAGCAATAGGTGACTGATATAGACATGGTGACTGCAACAAGGTCCTGCCATCCTAATGAGGACCTGTCTGGTGGAGCCAACTGCCCTTTTCCAGGTGATATCTTATGTGTCCATTCAAACTATGATGCTGTTATTCCACAGAAATGTTGACTGCATGTAGGCCCCAGCTTAAGAAATTAAGGTGCTTGAAATAAAAGATGCAAGGAATCAAACCCATTTTCTCTTATTAAGCATCAGGACCTTCATATGCAGATTTCAAAGAGAGGTCATTATCATGGGAATGGAAATTTATAACAACAAAGTCTGGGCTCCAGCCACTGGATTTGAGTGTTTCTTCTTTGTTCTCAACAGAACCTGTAAGTCTGGATCCCTCCTACTCTCCATAAGATAGCCTTCCACCTTTTTCTTCTCAAAGACACAGATTGTCATAACTCTGGACATATGTAAGTGTAGCATATGTAAGGCCAGAGATGTTAGCTGAGCAGACCAGGGCTGAGGAGTGACAGTTTACAGCAACTATTGATATGACTCCTCTTGTAGAATCACTAATTTCTCTCCTTCAACTGTCACCTTTTTTACTGAATTCCTGACTCTGCATTGTATAAATGTCCTCAATATTCCTGGTCACATGGCATTTTTACTACTTGACTCCTTGCCTCTGCTTTCTTTTACTCTCCTGGTGATACATTAATTACATTTTCAGGATCAAGGAGAAATATTAAATAATTAATGAGAGGGATCTTTGTATACAATTGGACTTTTTAATGATTGACTATCCTTGTTTTATAAATATTAATAAGCTGACCTCTGCACACTTTCAAGTCTGATATTATTTTGGTGAGGATATATGATGGTGAAACAAGTGAGAAATGGTATTCTCATTTAGCTTATCAGGTGAAAAAATACTAAAGTAATACCCTGTGTGATATATGACTGCTTGCCAACATAAAACATTATATATGGCTGGATGCATGTACCAGGGTAGAAGATTATTGAGAAAAAAACTTTTGGATTTTGTTCATTCAAAAATGTATACATCTCCTGCATTGCACTTTGTGAAAATAAGTTATTAAATGTATTAAAAATTCCTTGTAGGCTGCTAAGATCTCTCACCCATTTAATGACCACTCTAGGCTCTGTAAACTGATTTTCTAACTCCCCTACTCATGGGTGAGCAGGAGAGCTGAGCTTCATGCTTTGGCTGTTGTCAGTCACAGAAGCCCCTGTTGATCTTGAGAGCTGTGAGTCAAGGAGCAAAGGGGAATGTTCATCTGGGCAGAGCAGATATGGAAGCTAAGGAACTTTTGAAGGTTTAAGGTCCTGGGAGAGCATGGAGAACAAAAATGGGGCCAAATTGAAAGTGTTAGCAATAGAAGCCAGTCAAAATCAAGAGATTCACAGAAACAGCAGGATGCTCAGTGAGTCAAAAATAGGAAACACACTGGTTTTCTTGCCATAATAATCCCAAGCCTAGTATAGTGACAAACACAGTAAAAGCTCAGGAAATGGTTGTTGAATGAATTAATTAATAAGTGAGAAACTCATGGTTGAGTCTAAGAGGGAATGTTTAGAACCAAGTCAAAACTAAACTGTGCATTAGGCAACGTTTTACTTTGTCACACCAATTTCTTTACCAAGGCAGACTTGAGTGACTTTCAGATTTAAAATTTCATCCCTAATTGAAGAATGAAAAGACTGTGGTAGCATTTGGGACAGTTAGGGGAAGATGGCTTCTGTTGAAATCAAGGAAAAAGAGACAAGGGAGACAAAATATTTATTGAACACTTTCCATTTGCTAAGCATGTCACATGCATTATTTTATTTAATTCTCACAACACCATTTTGTGGGTGCTTCAATTCTCTTACCCAGTTTCATTGATAAAGAAACTAGGGCACAGGATGTTTAAGTAACTTTCTCAAACTGAATCTATGGTGGAACTGAGATTCAAATCCAGACTTGTCTGATTCAGAGCTAGTTTCTCAACCATTAACCCAGTGTGTTGCCCAACTTGCCCACCAAAAAGAATTATTTGCAGTGCTTATTAAAAATTTGGATTCCCAGGACCTAAATCTAGAACTTACTAAATCAAAATCTCCAAGAGTGAGGTCCTGCATTTGGTACTTTTAGCAGGCACACCCCAAATGATTGACTGATTGATTGATTGACTTAAAATTTTTGTAGAGAAGGGGTCTCCCTGTGATGCCCAGGCTGATCTCAAATTCTTGGGCTCAAGCTATCCTCCCACCTCAGCCTCCCAAAGTGCTGAGATTACAGGTATGAGCCACTCACTGCACCGGGCCATTATTTTTATTTGAATTTTGAGACCTGGTCTCACTGTGTCACCCAGGCTGGAGTACAGTGGCACAATCATAGCTCTCTGTAACCTTGAACTCCTGGGATCAAGTGATCCTCCTGCCTCAGCCTCCTGAGTAGCTAGTACTACAAGTGTGAACCACGATGCCCAGCTAATTTTTTTTAAACATTTTGTTTCTGTAGAAATGGGGTCTTGCTATGTTGCCCAGGCTAGTCTCGAATGCCTGGCCTCAAGCAATCATCCCACGTTGGCCTCCCAAAGGATTGAGATTACAGGCGTGAGCCACCATGCCTGTCCTAGATGATTTATTTTTGAAGCAAGTCTGAGGAGCATTACCTAACACTGCATGCATGGTAGACATTCACAAAAGTATTGGTTGGAGCTTCAATATTTCATTTATCAATGAAAGAAATGTAGATGCTTTATTTTAAACTATTGAATAGTTTTCTTTGTAAAAATTCTTAGAAACAAGGGTGCATATTAATTTGTTCTTGTAAAAGAAATTGAATGGAAGAATACTGTGGTAATATTTTACTCCTTCAGGAATACTGAATTCAAAAGGTGAATATTGTTTGCAAAAGAAACACAAAATTTACTGATTTGTTAAAAGGTTGTTTTAAAAGGAGCTATAAATAGTTTGAATTCCAATTAATGTTTCATAACATAAAAGGGTGGTTAATCTCTAAAAGGAAAAACATTAAAGGCTAATTGGATTTTTAAATCTGAAAAGCCCACAGGGAAAGGCTTTTCTTGATTAAAAAATGTAAACTCATTTTACAGCACACATTTTGGTCAGGGTTAGGAAAGGGTAATTAACTTCCCATGGAAGATTCACTAATTACCATCAGAGCAAAATCAAGTTAAACAAGCCCTAAACTTAGAAGAAATGCAAAAATATTTATTATCAGGTGCAGCAAAATCTAACACTGTAAATACTAGGATAATGTATTTAATATTTATGCCTAAATTATGTTTTAAGATAGCTCCCACAAATTTCTTAAGTTTTTCGTGAATATTATTAAGTTGGCTATCTTAGGTTTAGGCTCATTAAGCTTTATAAAAGTCTTTAAAATTATAAAATTTAATAAGCACAAAATCACTATAGCACAGATTTTATAAAAAGCGGTAATAAAATATTCAGTTTTAAATAATTCATGTTCATTATGTAGACTGGTCTAGTGCCACATTGCCTCAAAATTCAATATTCTGAATTAGTTTCAAAAATCTCAAAACACTTTATAAACATTTTGAAACTTTTTACATCCATAATGGAAAGAATATTACATTTTTAGAGTTATTTTCACTGGAAAATATACATAGAAATCAATTAAAATCTGTATATTAGCTAAATAATTACAAATAGTTTTCAACAAAACATATTTTGTTACTTACATTCTAAATAGATAAGAGCCTGTAGCCCAATATTACCTAACTCTTGTTGATTGGAAAGGGGACAAACTGCTATTTTAAATGCTTTTCGCAATTTTTTGTAAGAATGGAGACTGAGATTTGTCATTGAGGGGCTTCTGTCCTTTTTTCTACTGAGTGAGAGGAAAGGGACTAATTCAGGTGGGTTCAGAATTTCGGGAAAGTACTTCAAGTGCCAATGCATCAGACTGCAATGATTAATCATAATGTTTAATGACTTGAAAGCTTCAATCAGGGCCTGTGAGTATTAAAATGTTAACTGAGAGAGGAGACCTTGATTTGAGGAGAGCATCTCCAACAAACTGGCAGGCCAATTCCCTAGGATATTCTTAAGTTTTAAAATAAACTCTGTTAAAGGCTTCTGCCTGGGGGATTGAAAAGAAGGAATGGGTCTATGTTTGAAAGCAAAGTGACCTGCAGAAAGTTGGAAGCACATTGAAGATTCGAGGTATTAAGGAAAGAAGTCTGGAGCAATGCAATTGGAACAATGACTAAGAAGTAAGCACCAGACCTCTTCGGAAATTTGGAGAAGGCAAGTACCCTTATGCAGTCATGTGAGATGGTGACAGAATTCACTTTTCAAGGGTTAGGTTCCCAAGGGGGAAATCTGTTGCAACCTGGGCCCTAGTCTGTAGGAAGGACTTGGGAGCCAATATCACTTAGAAATCATAGCTCTTCACAGAGGACAACCAGACACATGACAGAAAATGGCCCTGTCCAGAAATAAGAAAAAAATTACAGGAACTGGAATTAAGAGAGCATCTGTCCAATGCAAACGCATTAAAAGCCCTTTTGAGGTACTACTTAGTCTCTCAAACTTTGGCTCCTTCACTAGCTCCTCCCATGAACATCTGGGTATATGAAGTAGATAGGTACATAACCTGGCAGCTGACTGGTCCTGGTATGCCTAGTGTCCAGTGAGGCAGGGTTGGGAATTTCCTGGCCCTGCAGATTTGGCTAACTTCTGCTACTGTCGTCTGCGGCCCATGGACATTTGGTCTGTTCTTCTTAGCTCAGTCAGGACCTGGAGGTCTCTCTCCATCTGTGACTCACCTGAAGACTGGTTGTCGCTATATTCATTTCAGACCTAGTTTTCCACCTTGAAATCTATGTTGCTGGACATACCCCAGCTACAGAAGCCCCTTTTGATAATCCTCCACCTTCACCACCACACTTTTAGTACTCCTGAGACCATTAAAGCCACTCAGAAACCCAGAACACCTGGGAAAGGAGAGGCAAGAAAATGAGAATCCTGGCATTCACCTTTCTCCACTTGTTTTATTTGCAGTAACAATAAATTCAGACAATATATTTTTTTCTGAGATACATTTTAATAAATTAATTATTTTATAGAATTGAAATGTTTTACTACATGTTAATATGGTTAACATGGACGTCAAAATGCTAATTTTAGTTCTCATAGCATATGCAAAACCCCACATTCCGTTAACAGAGAAATGAAGTAAGTTGCGTGTGCAATGTAAATAGCTTTGGGCATCATTCCCCTGCCTGAGTGGGAAAAAGGTCATTAACACTATTATGCTCTTGTAGGAGAAATGGGAAATTTGCAGTCATTGTTTTATCCATTATTGCCTTTGAAAAGAAACAGAATTAAATATTATAATGAAAATTCACTGAAAACAAATACTCCCCAAGCATTAAAACATTAAGTGGATAAATGACTTTGAATCTATAATTTCACTTTCAAGACCCAACAATACACACATAACTATACAGTCAACTATAATATATACATGCTCTTCAAAGATCGGCAATGCACTTGCATAGTGCAATTTCGCTCTAAAAAATGCCTTTGATTAACTTTTCCATTTACTGTACGACAAAAACTAAAGTTGCATAAACTACCTAAACCAATTTTCTCAGATACTTTGAACATAAGCAAGATTAATATTACAAAAAAATTAACATGTACATTAATACACTACAATGTGGTAGCATTCTAAAATGTAAAATTCTAACATAAAATAATTTCCTTTTCATATGAAAATAAGTAAAAAAATACAGATATACCAAAATGATTCGGAAACAACTAAGATATATCTTGATTCACATATTGGCTCAATATAATATCAGTTTATTGGATGCTTTATTATATGACAGGCACTCTGCCAACTGCTGGGCCCAGAAATGCTGAAGATGTGTCCCTATCCCTAAGAGTTTCCAGTTAAATGAGGAAGACAGACATATAAAGAAATATTTATACTACAATATGATACTCATTAACAGAAGACTGTACTCTGAGTTATTTCAGGAATCTTGTTACCCTGACATCATCAGCACAATTTGTTGAGCGGGTTAACTTTTATGGTTGGGAATGTCAAAGTTAGTGAAATGAATAAAACTATCTGACTCATAGATTTATTTAATTATGGCCTTGTTTTATGAAAATATCATGCTCTATCCAAATGGACTAGCTGCACAAATGAATCTCCAAATTTAGATTGTTATTATCATAAGGCTGGTCAGTATTGATTTGTGAGCCTATTGTCCTCTCATTCACCATCAAGGGCGTGACTGCTTTGGTTTCTATTTTTTGTATAGTTTCTGGAGTTTTCTTTAGTGTTTTTAAAAGTCTTCAAACCATATCTAATGACAAATTGACTTATTAAAATTTGGCTTCATAATTCCTCTCCCAGAAAATATAGTTCTGATTATGTTGATGGGCATGAGTAGGAAAAGGGAGACACAGTAGGACTCTAGCTGAAATGGGATATATAAAATTTAAAGAGCTAAATGAGGGAATGACATGTCTGAATTATCAGGCACACTGAGAATAGACAGGGAGGCAAGGTCCATACAAGAAACAGATTCTGCAACACTGGTCAGGCTCAATCCACCATAAAAGCAATAGAGCTAGTAGGACAGATTGTCTGAGATAACTGTACAAGGAGATACATAACACCAGCTATTGTGGGAGATGTTAAAGTGCCAAGCATTTGAACAAAAATAAAAATGAGGCCTTGATTTTGGAGGAATGGAAGACATGGTACTGGTTCAAACACTTAAATGACTGGCATGTGAAGATAGCAACCTAGGACCAAGGCCTGGAAGTTATTACAGGGAAGCAGACTTGTTTTCAGTGTTAGGAAGAATTTTCTATTAGACTGTTCAAACGTGGAGATAGTGATTCTTAACCACTGAAAATACCAATTTAGAAATTGAAAAAAAATTGCATGTCAGGATGTTTTAGAATTTAAAGGAAATTTCTATAGCAGGTTTGGAAGCTGCATTAGCTTCCAAGGTTATTTTCTAATTTGAATGAGTCTATGATTTAGAAGAGCTATCTTTTGGTAAATGTACAATAGTATTTCCCTGTGATTGAATTCCCCATTTTGATATTAAATTTGATCAAGCATCAGTCATCGAATATATTTTATAAACACATCTAGATGTTTAAGACATATTCTTTCAAATTATATAATATTTAACTAAAATTACTACCTTTGCCAATATAAATACTATGCAGGAAAATAATAATTTAGGAGAAAATTGTAGGTACTGATCTTTCAGTTTCTACTCATTATAAAATGAACATACCTCTATGGCAAATCAAAGGAAAAATCCCAACTAGCAGCTCACTTTAAATGTCAGCACCATTTACAAACTTTTCCTAGTTAAAAAAAAGTATCTTGAATAAATACATAGTTCCAAAAATGGTGTAGTTTTAAGACTCAGTTTCTATTGAAAAATCTTGAGTATCAAGAACCACTGAATCAAGTTATTCGCAATGCCTAAAATGCTAAATAAGTTGGAGGAGAAAACATATATCAGAAATGATGGAGATTGAGATGTGTAAATAGAATGTAGAAATCTTTGGTCATGCTCTTTCATATAGGAAATTATTGAGCTAGTGATCTTCCATATGCCACAGTTTTGGGTAACTGGTCTCATTCTAAAGTCTGACTTTATAAAGTTGTTTCTTACACTGGACAGATATATGCTCCCTATAATTTTCAGCCTTTGTGTTTAGGTTGCCATTCAGAGCTGCCCCCTCAGAGAACATTTTTGAGATTTATACTTTCAATTCTAAATAAGAATTTCCACAACACTAGATCCAATTAAACTGAGCATGATGATCTTAAAGTAACATTATATATTCAACTACTTAATCATTACATTATAATATTTATTGCATTCAAATCTCAAAATGTAAACAGATATATCCCTCTGTGCTTAATTCTGATTTTCAAATGGTATACCTTGAGCTAATAAGCACATTGAACATATATTCAATTGCTCTTCTTGGTATCTGAGAAATACAGAATCATATTGCAGCATGTGGTCGCTCTTGAATATTAATCTAGCTTTCAAGGGTAGCACGTAATGAATATTGCTGTGATAATGACCTCCTCCACTCCCCAGACCAGAGCTGATTATGGGAAAGTAGTTAGCTTTGATTATGCAAATATTCCTCATACTACTTAGTTTCAAAGGGTGTAGATGAACAAAAGTTGCTCCACATTTTAGGAATGTCCATTAACTTTGAATTGATCTCATGTTTTAAATATACTATTTTTTGTATTTAATAATGCCATATACCTACTTTAAATTTTAGAAGATATTACAATATTAAAATATTTTTGGCATGCATAATGCGAATGTAGTGGAGCAAGACAAAGATAATGGATTTAGAAATGTTAAATAGAATTTTTCCACAGGAATGATAGCAATCTGAATAATGAGCGTAATTATTTTGTCTCTTGCACTGTAGCATTGGCTGACGGATATAATGAAAGGAAAACAGACTTTTAAAAACACTAAGGGAAGAGCCCATAAAAGGATGTTATTTTCTCTTACCTAACCTCACAGACAGAAAAAACAGCTCCTTCTGGAGGTACTGAGAATAGACTTGAGGGATCACTGAGATTTGCAGGTCAGAAATCCAGAAAGGAGGGTGAGGCCAGAATAATATATATGGTTCTTAGACAGTGAGGCCACAGTCATTAACAAGACCAGAGGATATAACCAGACTTTAGTCATTGCTCCTGTGTGGTTGAGTTCCTTGAGGGCTTTGAAGACACAAAACCATTTTCCAATAAGGCAGATGGATCAAATGAAAGTGCTATCTTTATAAGGAGAGGCAAAATATGAAAGGAGAGGAGTTAGTGGAGCAGAGTCTAGCATAGATTGCTATGGTGATCAGGAAAAAAAAAAACAGTAAATAAAGAGTTGGAAGTTTTTGATTAGACAGAGTATTTTCCTTGCAGTGATAATTGGTGGAGAGAACAAAGGTACAGAAGTAAATGGATGGCAATCACTGAAAATGATTAAAAAGTAACCCACGGTAATTATTTAAAAAGAAAAAACTAGGGCAGAAAACCTTCTGCATTAGAAAATGTATTAAATCAAATGCAGAGGAAGCCACCTAGGCTTTGATAACAAGAATGTTTCTGGAAACATTAGCATAAAGCAAAGGCCAATCAGAACAGTAGTGGAAATCAAGAAGATGATACAACAATGAAGTAATATCAAAAAGGGATTTGATTTTGGGTTTCTCCTTTCTGAAATAGATGAACAATTCCTAAAGTCAGTGATGAAAACAATATTTATTTTAAACATACTCTATTAATATATATCCTTAAATTAACAATTCAGTAAATGCACATATAGGCTACTCACTGTGTTATGGTCTTTCTCAAATAATTTGTTTTCAAAGCCACACACACACAAACAAAAGCCTCCACTGAATTTTCCTTTTTCAAATACACAAAGTTCAGAGCCAACTACTCATGTGCTTAGATAAGAAGGCCACCAATAAATATGTCATCTAATCAGGAACAGTCCTTGATTTTTAAACTTCATGAAAATGTACTCTGATATTCCATTCTGTTTTGAAAAATACATTTGGAACTTATCGTTGCATAAATTTATATGATAAAATAAGAGAATCTTCATTTAGGTATATTTATACTTAGGAACACACTTTTAAAGAATGTGCACATTTGAGAAAGATTAACATTTACAACTGAGTGTAGAAAACTACATTTGGTTCCAGAGAAGTACAATCTACACATTACCTGAGATGTAAAGTAGGGGTCTTAAAACCCAAAATACCTTTATCTTTTAAACTGATTAAAGAAACATATACTCTTGGAAGGCAGAATCACCTACCTGAGAACAATGACAACAGTACTCTTACATTGTGTGGGTTAAAGATCAAACATCTTAACAGATGCAGGTTGTGAATACTATTATCAATATCAAAAGCCAAGTCATTTTTTTAATTTAGAAAATAATTCACTAAGAATAATTTACTGAAGTAGTAAACCAACATAGTGCTTTATAGTTGGTATACATCATCACAGAAAATTGATATGGTACTAATTTAAATCCTGAAATGTTTTATGTAGCTCAAATTTGGATAAAGCTTAAGAAATGCCATAATAATGATCCACTTAATTAGAGGTCAATTTTCTATGTCCTTAATTAGGCTGGAACCTAGCAATGATACATAAAAAGTATTTTAGTACTACCATCCCAGAATCCAAAAATTTCCAATTGAGGGTTACATGTTAACATAAACTCAGGCCAGGTGTAACTTAGAACTACTAATTAAATCCAGAATGTTAATTTACTAAGATTGAACCAGAAAATGAGAGGGGGGGAGGAGAGAGAGAGAGAGAGCTAGAAATTGAAACCAACTGACATTGAAAACTAATCAGCAATTTTTAAAGCATTTAAGTAACTGCTAATGGCATTATAACATGGTACATTACGTTTTTAATGAAAAAATGAGTCATTAAAAAAAGTTAAACTATGTTTAGTGTACTATTTATAAAGCTGGGAGAATTATTTCTGAACTAAAAAAGGGTAAAAAGGGTACCTAAAAGAAGTTAACCAATCATCACAAATGATAGGAATTCAACAACTCATACCTGCAGTAACAATATTCTCACCTCTGATTTTTTACTTCATATAAGATACAGTGTAATTCATTTTTACTCTCTCTAGAGGTTTCTCCCATCTAAACAGTACAAATCTTTTATGGACAGAGTACTTTAAAAATCAAAGTGTCAGAGTCTATGATTTGTAGTTTCATGTGAAAATACTAAGTATTCTGGATTCCCCAAGGTTAAATTATATTCAGTATAATTTTTGGTAAAATATATTTTGTATTTTAAGTTTTTGGAAACTGTTTATTCATATATGGTGTACATACATAATAACTAAAAGCAGGAATGTTTTATTTCATTAAGATGTATAGATCTTTTTACCTATCATTTTGGTTAACAAATTTACTTTAGGTTACTAGAACTGGACTCGTTTTAGAATGTTCAAGCACATAGATTAGAAAACCATGGGTCTCTGTATTTATTAAACTGAATCACCTGGCAGTAAAATTCTGTTAAGGCTCTAGGCATTGGTGAAACTTCTTCCCATTCAGACCTGTTGCTGTGGTAGACCTGCACTTCATCTGTGATTTCATCTGGTGCATAATCACCACCTAATATATAAATTTTATCTTCAATTCCAATTGCACCTGCATTAAAGCCTGCACACTCAAAAGATCCTTCGCCTTTCCAAACACAAGTGTCTGGACAAAAACTATAAACCTTATAGGTGGAAAGGTCACATATATACAGTGTACAGTTTACTGGTACAGCTTTAATTAATGTTGCATGAAAAAATTGCCCAAACTCTGCTACTAGTTCAGACCACTGATCAGTTGTAGCATTGTATTTAAAAAAGCAATCAAGTGATGGGTTAAAAGCATCTGTAATCTCTACCTCTGATCCAAGAACATAAATTACATTTTGGCACGTGCTTGCTTCTGGATAGTATATGCCTCTGGGTAATGGGCTAACAGATATCCATTCTTTGGAAAGAGGATTGTAAGACTCAACATCTAAGAGACTTTTAATGTCCCGGGATCCTCTAGTTTTTCCACCTATGACAAATAATCTATCGAGAGCCATAACTGATGTATGCATGGTTCTTGGTGTTTTCATAGTTGATACCAAGAAGAAATCATTTTTCACTGGACAGTAGCACCAGGTTTGATCAGTGGCATCATGATATGACTCGGCAATATGCAGTCGAACCGTTCGACAACATTTCCCTTTGCAACCACCTGTCAAGAATATTTTCTCTCCGTAACTCGAAAGACTAGATCCTGGCAAATCAATCAGGTGTGATTGCGGCAGTATTTTCCATGAATCAGATTTAATGTTATAGCAAAATGTATATTGATTTTCTCCATTTTCCTCAGTTTTGTGAATGAATATGTATTTCTCAGTTGTGGATGGTCGAGCATCAGGGAAGAGTCCACCAGAACCTTGCACACACTTAATTGCATCCATGATTATGTCAAAACAGTTTGTGCTTTTGAGTAAACTCTCTTCATTGAACAGACAGTCCTGAAGTGTCTCCTCAGATAACTGATGTAATCTCACTTTTTCAATCAAATGAGGCAGATACTTTTGCCTTGATTCTAAGTTATGTTTAGTCCAACTAAGGACAACTTTCAGTACCATTTCTTCTTCAGGAACATTTAATTCATCTGATTCCAGACATTTCTGTAGTACTCCAAAATTCATCTCTAAGAAATCACTGGATTTAAATAATAAAGAAAAGTGATGTTGTACAAAGTGTAATGCATGATCAAACAAACTGGTGGAGCCATAGCTATCTGATATAGATAATAACTGTAAACAATTGACAAGATTAATACTTTTTATTAAAAAGTCACTGCAAGCTTTGGATAGGAAGGAAACTTGAAGAAATGATGACAACTGGAAGAACATTTCCACATTATCATCTGTTATTTTTGTTTTTCCAGTATAGGCATAATCGAGAAATGCTTTTACTGCTTTGGAGGACAAATTAGTAATGGTAACACTTCCATCATCTCTTTCTTTCATGTTTACTTCAAACATAGCCCTGCAAAAATAAAGAACACAGAAAAACAGCAAGAATATTTTATTCCATAATTATTTTCAATATTACCTTAAAGAGGTTTCCTTACTCTTGACTTAAATATATTTATAAAACCATATTTTAATTGCCTCCTAATTAATATCTAGAATAATTATATAACATATTATTTATCTGCCAACAAACATATTACAAAATGCCTATATTACAGAAATGTACATTACAGCTGAGCTATAGCAACTAATAAAGACTATAAAAAGATTCAAATTTTGTATACTTGTTTATTATTAATACTATTGGGGCAAAATCTTGCTGATGGCCAAATTTCTTTATTTATGGATTAATTAGTAACAGCTGTGCTGGTGATAACTAAAATTACTTAAAATATAATTATTTAGGGCTTAGGATTTAAAAGTGTCTTTCAAATTCATCTTTGATTTCACATTAATGAAACAGAAAAGAGTACAGTAAGATACCTGATGTCTCCAATGACTCTATTGGGCGGGGAAAATTCACCAAATAAGATACATGTCTAAAAAGATATTTTATACAGTTCTTTAGGAGAAGGGGAATGTGATTTCCTAAAACTAAACAATAACAGTGTACCACATCAAGCAAAAAGGTGAAAAAAAGAAAAGTTTGGTAATAGGCACTGAGAGATGGAGATAGGCCCCCAAATTTGAATAATTAGACCAGCTTGAAAGTTCTTCATAATAAGTTTTGTTTTATTGCTACATGGTAAAGTTGACAGAATCTAAGGAACTGAGAATTTCTTTGGCTCAGTTTAGGTAAAAACATAAATTATTTGGAAATGTATGGGCATGGAACAAAATGTATTTTACTATTGGTTCTGGTTTAATAATGATTTGTATTTGTGCCAGTATTGTCCAGGATGTCTTTCTGAGCAGTGTTCCTAGTTGCCCAAAGTATTCTAGGGTAAAACCAATTTACTTATCAGAGTCTACTCAAGAAGGTAATGAAATTTATTTAAAAAGTACAACATCCAACTGA
Source organism: Pan paniscus (assembly GCF_029289425.2). Taxonomy (NCBI): domain Eukaryota; kingdom Metazoa; phylum Chordata; class Mammalia; order Primates; family Hominidae; genus Pan; species Pan paniscus. The sequence goes on from NC_073258.2 coordinate 106,803,700, forward strand.
AAAATATGAGGGGACTTGCAAAATGTTACACATTATGCAGGGTTTTTTAGTAATGTGTATCAATAGAAATATTAACCTGTGATAATAATTATATGGATTATTAAGACATCTACAGCAGTTTAGGATAATATTAAGAGTCCATGTAGCCCAGCTGGCTATATGGTCCATAGGGCCCAGCTGCCAGTGTATGTAGCCACTGCCACTTATTAGCTGTGTGGCCTTGGGGAGGTGACTTAACTTTATTGTGCTTCAAATTCTTCATCTGAAAATGCAGGTAACTGGTAGTATCTATGTCATTGGGTGCTGAGAAGAATAAATGGGTTAACTGATGCAAAGTATTAGCTTTTATTGGTATCATTATTTTAAAAAATGTTTTCTATCAGATTTGATGTATTTATAATTTACTATCGGCTTCCACATTTTCTTTGAGAAGACACATGTAAGATTATATTTCTATATTTCATTCTATTCATCTTAAAGTATCCAGTTAACATCTATCTCCAATTTGCCATCTTATCATAAAGTATGTATAAAACGTGTGTGATTCCTTTTCAATTTCTTGTCTCCAATGACATTCCATCTCAGTAATAATTTTTGTTTTCCAAAAACATTGTAAGAGGGATATTTTCATGCATTGTGCACTTTTCTGACATTTTTATTTTACATTTTCAGTATTCCATTGAGTGAGTTTGATCATATTGTGAATTAGCAGCATTATAGGAGAGTGTAAATTGTCAAATGTCTATTACATATGTACATATTTTAATGTGAATTATGTACTCATTTAATAAAGTACTATATGTAATAAAGGATCTGATATTTTTGTTATTTAAACCAGGTAGAAAACTTTAAAAATACATTGTTCTAACAGTAATTTTAAAAACTAAAAGCAGACCTATAAAAAACTAGCAGTAAGCTGAACAAAGAAATATGTGCAAAAATTATATGTAAATTGAATAAAAAATAGCATCAAGAAGAGTGCAGGTCTATAAACTGAAATGCCTACATAAGAGTATTTTATTAGCATGAAAACATCACAGGGAAATCAAGCTGTGTGTTCACACCAGATTATTTATATTTTTGCTAGGTTTAGAAATAATAATCATAGCAGCTAATATTAACTGAATGTAGTAGGTACGGTGCTAATTATCACTTATATGTTATTTCATTTAAGCAATATAATAATTCTATGAGTTAAGTCCCATTTTTATAATCCTACTTTTTTACAAATGAGGAAACTGAGGCCTGAAGGGGTTAAGTAACTTGCCTAATAAAACATGTCTAGTAAATGGTAGAGCTTGGATTTAGATTTAGGGCATATGTATTAAGAGGCCCACTACTTAACCATTGTACCACATAGCTTCCTGTGATGAAGAGGGGACCTGAAGGATATGGGGGCAGAAAAGAGTTACATGGAAGAAAAGTTAGGTTATAAGAGAGGAGGGAAGACACAGGTGGAAATAAGAATGGCAGAGTATAAGACAGTAAGGGCCCCAGTGAAGTTCAAAGAACAACTTTGATTACCTGAGAGAAGAAATAAAAAGAATAGATGAAGACATATAGTCAAATTAGGCAAACAGCTAGTTCAAGACTGTTGTAGCCTCCATGGCCCCAGTAAACTGTGCTGCAGTACTAAGCCATTGCTCCCAATTTCAAAGCAAGAGCCCCTACAGGAACAGGTGTTTAGCAGGAAGTATGTATCAGTAAATGTTTGTTGAATGAAATCTAGCTTGTAAGATTTACTCTATAGGCAATAAGGATGAGATCTAATTAGATGGTGGTAAAAAAAAAATAAGGGTTAAATTGAGGATTCAAAATAGTATAAATTAACTTGCATATAAAATATGCATCTTAGTATTTCTATATCTTAAACCTTATTTTTTAATCAAGTTTATTGGAGATTTAAACCCTGCTTAATTCAAATTAAAATTACTTCCACAAATGAACATAATGCAAAATATTGCAATTAGGATTTAAGTTTATTGTAGTATAACTAGGAAAGCTGAAGATCAGGGTTTCACCAAAAGGGGCTTGTCTATTGACCAAGAAGCCTCACAGGATAGTACTACCTTGATACAATTAACACAGTAATTGCAAGGTCATGTGTCTGACCCTTAACCTCGCAGAATTGGAAACCTGCTGTCATCATAGTGATTACTGCAGTGTTATGAACAGGACATTCTCTTTAGGGTGATCTACATGGGAAACCGAATTATATTCAGAAGGTTGCTTAGAATTAGAACAAGCTGAGTGCTTTCAAGAAATGCCTTATAGCTAAGAAGTACTTTTCCCTAATATAAGGAGAGGATGATTTGCTAAGGAGAGGATAAATTTTTAAATCGGTTAGAGCCTCCTCTCCCCGTAATACATGAATACAACATAGGATGGAAATTTTCCTTTCTCTCAGAGTTATTTTCTTCAAATTTTGCTTCCATTTTTGTTCAACCTGTCGTCTTCTTTTTCTAAAATAATACAACACAGGGATCCCCCAAACAAAGCTGACACCATCAAAAAAATTTCTTCTGTCCCAGAGTAGTTCAAGGGATTAATGTTCCAGAGAACTTTGGGAAATGCTGACCTGGGAAGACCTATACGTTAAAAAAAGGTAGTCTTAAATTCTCTCCTACTAAAAAATCATGGCCCAGCGCAGTGGCTCACACCTGTAATCCCAGCACTTTGGGAGGCCGAGGTGGGCAGATCACGAGGTCAGGAGATTGAGACCATCCTGGCTAACACGGTGAAACCCCGTCTCTACTAAAAATACAAAAAATTAGCCGGGTATGGTGGCGGGCACCTGTAGTCCCAGCTACTTGGGAGGCTGAGGCAGGAGAACGGCTGGAAGCCAGGAGGCGGAGCTTGCAGTGAGCCGAGATCGCACCACTGCACTCCAGCCTGGGCGACAGAGCGAGACTCCCTCTAAAAAAAAAAAAAAATCATTAGTTAATCTTGGTTCTAATTAGGTTTTTTGTTTTTGTTTTTTTGAGATGGAGTCTCGCTCCATTGCTCAGGCTGGAGTGCAGTGGCGCGATCTCAGCTCACCTAACCTCAGCCTCCTGGGTTCAAGCGATTCTTGTGCCTCAGCCTCCTGTATAGCTGGGATTACAGGCGCACGCCATTGCGCCCGGATAATTTTTGTATTTTTAGTAGAGACGGAGTTTCACCATGTTGGCCAGGCTGGTCCTGAAGTCCTGACCTCAGGTGATCCGCCCACCTTGGTCTCTTAGGATGTTGGGATTACAGGCGTGAGCCACCGTGCCCAGCCTAATTAGGTTTTGGTTTTTTTTGTTTTTGTGTTTTTTTTTAGAATTAAAAATTACTGTTGCATGTTCTTGTGGGGGAAAACTTGAGTGCAGTATAAAATAGAACTTAATTATCCAAATCATAAAATCTGAGGCATAGACAAGGTAAAGTACCTGAAAAAGTCACTGCATGCTGCTAACACACAACGATGACACGGGATTATTTCATCTTTCATAATTATTTTGAAATCATAAAAGACATTTTGTTCTCTAAAATTCTGTAGTACACTTAAGATTTTTTGTCCATGATCTTCTGATACAAGGAAATTGTTTTTCTTCTCAGATGGAATTCCATTACAGGTGCTTCGTTGATTGAAAGCATATGAATTATCCATAGCCAATTCCATATGTCCTTAGAACTAGAATAAAAAAAAAATCACCGATGTAGTAGAGACCTAATGCAAGTTTCAGACTCCAAAATTTGCCCTCTTGATGGCAAATACACAAAAATAACCACTAAGAAAAATAATAAGACAGTAAAACTTGTTTTAAACATTTGTTTTCCTGACATTTAATATTAAATTCCTTTTGAATTTTCATAAATGTTGAGCTCATTGGAATAAAAGTATATTTTTCATAAGGGCTAACATTGAAGGCTATATAATTGTGTTAAATAGCAAAATGTACAAGTTGTATAAATAGCTTATATAGGATTTCACTACATGATTAATATTATTACTATACATAAGAGGTATTATTTCTAACATAGTTTTGAGTATATGCCCAACACAATCCCCCTCCTTTCCAATCCATTCTCTTCCGGTAACAAAGTAGCTGTTAAAATGCTGATCTTGGACCATAAACTATATGCCTTCTGAGGTTAGACTTTTACAAGATAGTTGGTTGAAAAAGATCAGTGTTAGATTGCATTAATTAGTTATGGCTTTAGTAAAGAAGAAAAAGGCAAGCACTTTTCCAAGTTGGGCTATTTAAAAGTAGAAAGGAAAATCGCATATATCTTAATTAAGAAAGATTTTTTAAACACGAGGTCAGAAATCCAAGATAGGTAAAGATCAGATAATTGTGAATATCATGAACTGCAAATTCGGCTCTAAACATAAAAGTTGCATCATCAAAAGCAAGGAAGTGGGAAACAGAAAGGAAAAGAGGATTGGGAACTTGGAGAACCAGACAAATAGAAAACCTTGATTCTACATTTCTGTTCCAGTTATCACCCTAAAATTAGTGGCTTAAGACAACAATTTATAATCTTTAATGGTCCTGTGAGTTTAGGTGATGATTCTTGCTTGGGAGCTTTCATACAACTACAGGCAAATGGCAGCTGTGGCTGAAGCCATCTGAAGGTCTGACTGGGTTACATGTCCAGTATGGTTTCCTCATTCACGTTTCTTATGATTCAGCTGGGATGGCTAGAAGAGATGGGGATCTTTCATCTTTTTTTTGTTTTTTTTTTCTGAGAACACTTAAATATTTATTGATTCATTTAAAAAGAAAAAATTTTATATGATTATATTCGATATATCTATTTAATACACATATTCATATATATCCATTTATATACATACCTATGTATATAACTATATATAACTACAAAAATATATAAATGGATAACTGTAAAATAACTATTTTCCAAAACAAAAAAAAAGTTTCTTGAGAAGGGTTACATTGTTTTATATTTTTGCAAATCTCTTTAACATCTGGCTTAATGGAAGACAACTAGATTCTCATATCTGCTTCTTTATTCAATCTTTTGTGAAATTGTATACCATGTGGGCACACATTTACAACCATCTGATCTTTGACAAACCTGACAAAAACAAGCAATGGGGAAAGGATTCCCTATTTAGTAAATGGCCCTGGGAAAACTGGCTAGCCGTATGCAGAAAACTGAAACTGGACCCCTTCCTTACACCTTATACAAAAATTAACTCAAGATGGATTAGAGACTTAAGTGTAAAATCCCAAACCATAAGAGACCTGGAAGAAAACCTAGGCAATACCATTCAGGACATAGGCATGGGCAAAGACTTCATGACTAAAACACCAAAAGCAATTGCAACAAAAGCCAAAATTGACAAATGGGATCTAATTAAACTAAAGAGGTTCTGCATAGCAAAAGAAACTAGCATCAGAGTGAACAGGCAACCTACAGAATGGGAGAAAATTTTTGCAATCTACCCATCTGAAAAAGGTCTAATATCCAGAATCTACAAGGAACTTAAACAAATTTGCAAGAAAAAAACAAACAACCCCATCAAAAAGTGGGCAAAGGATATGACACCTCTCAAAAGAAGGATATGACACTTCTCAAAAGAAGACAGTTATGCGGCCAACAAATATATGAAAAAAATCTCATCCTCACTGATCATTAGGGTTTTCTCTTTCTTAAGCACCCTCTCCAAGTGGCTAGCTGGTGCTTCTTCACAGCATGACAGTCTCAGAGTGGCTGGGCTTCTTGCCTGAAGCTTGGTTCTCCCAGAGCGGGTGTTCCAAGAGGCCTAGGTGGAAGCTAGATACTGGAGAACTAGTCCAAATTGTCCTACAGCATCAATTAAAGCTCCATTCCAGGACCAAGACAATCTACTGTTGTGCTATGCAATACAGTAACCATGAGCCATGTGTAGCTATTTAAATTACTTGTAAGTAAACAAAACTAAAAATTCAGGTCCCTCATTGCTCTAGCCACATTTAAGTGGTCAGTCATATGTGGTGTGATGAGTGACAATTTGTTTGGGACACAGAGTGCCCACATTTTTGGTTAAACATTACTTCTGGGTATGTCTGTGAGAGTGTTCTAGATGAGATTAACATTTGAATTGGTACACTGAGTAAAGCAGATTGTCCTCCCCACTGTAGATGTGCCTCAGCCTGTCTGTTGAAGGTCTGAATAGAACAAAAGGCTGAATAAGAAAGAACTCTTTCTTTCTGCCTGACTTCAAGCTGGAACTCAAACTGGAACTATACCATCAGCTCTCCTAAGTCTCCTGCTTGCTGACTACAAATCTTGGGTCTTCTCAACCTCCATAATCACATGAGCTAATTCCTTATAGTTTTTCTGTCTGTCTCTCTCCATATATATATATTACAAACACATATACAAATATATAGTAAAAATACCTATACATATGTATAGTACAAATACATATACATATATGTGTGTGTGTATATATATCCCTTTAGTTCTGTTTTTCTGAATAAGTCAGACTAATACATCTGCCTAGTGACTACTATATTATACAAAGCAAATATAAAACATTCTCATCATCACAGAAAGTTCCACTGGATAGCCATTACACTGTGTGGAAAAATAGCGTGCCTGTGTGAATGTGTGTGTGGCTGTGGAGGTGTGTATGTGCCTGTGTGCAGGAGAAAGTAATAGGTTGTAACTGGCAGTACTGCTGGAAATCTAAGTGACTTGTAGAAATCATTTTGTGTGTAGTGTTCTGAGTAACTATGAATAGGGAGACATATTAAAAATGAGAGTGGGTATCATGGAGGAAGAGAGATAATGAAAGGCTTGGAGGTTATTTCTGAGGAAAAGGAACTAGAGAAAACAAAACCAATGTGATGGATGAAGATTAGGGCAGAGAGATAGAGCAAGAGAGAGAGACAGTGAAAGATTGATTTATTATAAGCTCATGTGATAGTAGAGGCTAAGAAGTCCCAAGATCTATAACTAGTTAGCTGGATACCCAGGAGAGCTGACAGTACAGTTTCAGTACAAGTCCAAAGGCCTGAGAACCACAACAGCCAATGGTGTAAGTTTCAGTCCAAAAGCTGGCAAGCATAAGACCCAAGAGGAGTCAGTTTTTCAATTTGAGTCCAATGGCAGGAAAAGACTGATGTATGTCCCAACTCAAATAGGCAGGATAAATTTCCTATTACTCAGTCTTTTATTCTATTCAATTCTTCATTTGATTGGATAAGGCCCACCACACAGGAAAATCTGCTTTACTTGGTCTCCTGATTCACATGTTAATCTCATCCAGAAATATCCTTACAGACACATTCAGAATGTCTGACCAAATGTCTGGGCACCAGATGGCCCAGGCAAGCTTATAAATGAAATTAACTGTCATGACAGTTCAAATCTTGACTTAACAATGTTGATAACATATGACCCAGGATAGAAAAAGAGTATTTCAAATTACAGTGAGGCATAAAGACAATTATATATGGCTAATGTCCCAGGACTAATTCTTTACCTCACAAGGCATCTTCATAAGTCACTTGTAAGACTGTTTTTAAAATTATGCATGTTTTCTCTTCTTTTCTAATATTTATAAAATACACAGATGTGAAATATTAGTTTGTATAAAAATCAGACATCTTCCCAAGAGTATGATATAATGTTGTTAAATAAGATGGCTATTAGCCTGAGGTTACCCTCTGTAGCCAGCCCTCTTATGTAAGAGAACTGAAACTTAACTTGGAAACATTTATTGTAACTGACTTAAAAACCAAAAACCAAAAACAAGCCTTAGCCAATCACAAACAGCCAACCAACCTGCTGGTTACAAATAGGGAACTTCCATCAGACAATATCCAAATAAGGCAAATGCCTAGCCATAGTCAATCAGGTAATTTCTCTACTTTGTTTCCATGTTCAACCTATAAAAGCTTGCCGGTCACACTGCTGGAGTGGAGCTCTCTGAACCTCCTTCAGTTTTGAATGCTACCTGATTCATGAATTGTTCTTTGCTCAAACTCCGTTAAATTTTATTTATCTAAAGCTTTTATTTTAACAATGCGAAATGAAAGAAAAAGTAGGGCATTAGAATCAGGCTTGAGTTCCAATGCTGGTTCAGTATTTACTTGTGATATATTTGAGGTAAATAACTTCTAATTTTTTATTATTTTCATCATTTGTAAAATGCAGATAAACTATATCTATCTAGTTGTGTTGTTGAGAATATTTAAAAAAATACATAATTGGCTGGGCGCAGTGGCTCATGCCTGTAATCCCAGCACTTTGGGAGGCTGAGGTGGGCAGATCACACGGTCAAGAGATCGACACCATCCTGGCCAACATGGTGAAACCCCTTCTCTAATAAAAATGCAAAATTTAGCTGGGTGTGGTGGCGCATGCCTGTAGTCCCAGCTACTCGGGAGGCTAAGGCAGGAGAATCGCTTGAACCCGGGAGGTGGAGGTTGCAGTAAGCCGAGATCCCAACACTGCACTCCAGCCTGGTGACAGAGAGAGACTCTGTCTCAAAAAGAAACGTAATTTAGCATATAATGTGTGCAAAATAAGTGGAAGTTAAGGCTTATTTTCTAAGAAACTTAACAGAAAAGAGAAGCAAATCATTTAATTGACATTAATCAATAAGTTTACACTTATAAAATGGTGGAGGAAGGGACAAGAGAAGCAGCTCTCTAATAATTCCTAGGGCATAAGAGCGAAGTTGAACACAAGCGCTATCATTGCAAAGGTGTTTAATCTGGAGTGTCAGAATCAAAGGAAATAATAAAGAATTGGTGGGAGATTTGTGCCAGCCTCCCTAACTCCAAGATGATGAAAACAAATGTTTAAAAGAAATAGCCAGGGACCGGGAGTGGTGGCTCACCCCTGTAATCCCAGCACTTTAGGAGGCTGAGGCGGGTGGATCACCTCAGGTCAGGAGTTCAAGACTAGCCTGGCCAAAATGGTGAAACCCCGTCTCTATGAAAATACAAAAATTAGCCGGGCATGATGGCAGCTGCCTGTAATCCCAGCTACTTGAGAGGCTCACCGAGAGAATCGCTTGAGCCCGGGAGGCAGAGGTTGCAGTGGGCCAAGATCATGCCATTGCACTCCAGCCTGGGTGACAGAGTGAGGCTCTGTTTCTAAATAAATAAATAAATAAATATAAAAGGAATAGCCAGGAAGTATTTATACTATGCAAAAGGGCACGCAAAGCAGATAAACAGACAATATGATTGAAAACAGTCTATACTAGTTTGACAGAAATGTGTTAAAGCTGTGCAAAGGATCAAGGTGTCTTCTCAGTGTCACAGTGTAGCCAAGATGTTACTCCTGGTCTCATTCTCCAGTCTAGTGATGAGCTCGGGCATCCATAACCTATAATAGTATTGTAGGGAATCTCTATGGCCTGTCTAAAATAACTACAGAATCGGGTGACTCAGTCCAGATTGCATGGATGCCCCTTGGAATCGCTCTATATTTTCATCCACTAAAAGATATGGATTTAAATCCCTCTAATGTGATAGAGGAAGTTAGACACTGAGGATCAAAAGATAGGTTATCTCCTACAACCTTATATTCCACTGGATTTCTAAAAGTTCTCTGGAAGATTAGAATAATAGATGTTGGCAAGGATATTTGATCAACATGTAACATTCTAAAGAAGTAATTACTACCCCGTCCTCCAGGCTATCCAGTAGGGGAGACATGGGGAAAAGGATGTAGGGTAGATACTGAATATTTTTTTCACAATGGTTTTGTTAAAAAATACACAATAATTTTTGTATTTTTAGTAGAGACAGGGTTTCACCATGTTGGCCAAGATGGTCTTGATCTCTTGACCTCGTGATCCGCCCGCCTTGGCCTCCCAAAGTGCTGGGATTACAGGTGTGAGCCACCACGCCCAGCCTGTTTTTGTTCTATACACGATCGATATGTACACGTTATCTGTGGAGCACTTGCTACATACCCAGTGCTGGTCTAGATGGATTGAAAATATAGTGGAAAATAGAATTTGTGAATGACACAAAGTGAGCAAGGTATATGGTTGAGGAAGAATTCACATGGAACAGTGAGAGAAATAGAGGAAAACCAGGAGAGGCAGTAGAAACTAAGGGAAGAGAATTTCAAGTATGAAGTTGTTACCTATGTCATCAAAAGGTGATGGGAAAAAAGTCACTGATGATTTGGGGTAAAATAGGGAGAGAACAGATTAGAGTGGAGTTAAGTGGAAATAATGGGCACAATTTATAGACATTATTCTTTTAAAAAGTTCATCAAGGCTGGGCGCGGTGGCTCATGCCTGTAATCCCAGCACTTTGGGGAGCCGAGGCAGGTGGATCACCTGAGGTCAGGAGTTCAAGACCAGCCTGGCCAACGTGGTAAAACCCCGTCTCTACTAAAAATACAAAAATTAGCCAGGCGTGGTAGTGGGCACCTATAATCCCAGCTACTCAGGAGGCTCAGGCAGGAGAATCGCTTGAACCCAGGAGGCAGAGGTTGCAGTAAGCTGAGATCACACCACTGCACTCCAGCCTGGATGACAGAGCAAGACTGTCTCAAAAAAAAAAAAAAAAAAAAAATTCATCAGGTGGGGCCTAGAGGAGCATGTAGATACCAGGAAATTTTGTTTTGCTTTGGTATAGATGGGAGAAACTTGTGCATGTTAATACACTGAAAACAAAGGGCATATATGGAGGGAAATTTTGACAATGATCACAACAATCTAAATTCAATATCTACATCCACATCATAGAGCAAAATGTTTTGGACCTTTAAACCAATAAATTGGAGAACAATACTATACAGCAAAACTTCTATTTCTGTTGACAGGTAAACACTGATAGGCAAATAAATGGTTCCGTTTCTAGCCATTTATTTGTTTAGTTGTTTAGTGATATAATAAGAATGAAGGTACTGGGATTTATCATAAATAATTTATACAGTTATTTCATCCAACACTCATAATAATCCTTTAAGATTGGTATTAATAATTACTTTTTCAAACAGCAAATTGAGGCTCAGAGATTAAATAACATGCCTAAAAACATAAAACTAGTAGAAACATGCTTGTTCCACTAAATGTCCATGTTATTTCTGAAATGAATCATTCTGATCCTGGATTTTAATATCAAATGAAAGCTCAGAAAGCAATTTTAGTGCTTTTTAGATCCAACTATAAATGTACTTGTCAAAAGTTACCACAGCAATTTAAGATCATTCTTAATAAGGATGACATACATGATAATACTAGCTAATATTTGGTGAGCCAGTAAGCTGTGCCAGGCACTGGCCTACAGAGTTCACATAGTATTTGATTTGATTCTTAAAAATATAATCCCTATTAAAAAAAAAAACAAAAAGACTGTGCTTCCAGTAAGGTTTAGATGTATCTTTCCCTATTTCTCCTGCTAAGTACAAAAAAACAAAAACAACAACAACAACAATAACAAAAAACCCTGGAGGTACATATAAATATAAATAAACATATATATACATACATATGAAGACAAATAAATGAAGATGATGAAAAGTGGAAAGATGAAATCAGACTGACTAGTGATCTGAGGAACAACATATTGGTGAGTTCCCTGGGTTTTCCTTTTGCCTAGTATGTTCTAGATCCTACAAAAGCTGCAACCCTGATACACCAGTGGGCACACACACAAACAGCCCCCAAACTGCCCTCTTTAGTCACAGAACCAGAAAAGGAGCAACCTAACAAGACAAAGTTTTAAGGAAATAACCACTCCACCACAGCAGAAGACCACACAAAAAAATTCTGGCTCTATACCCACCCAAGCCTGCGAAGGTGCAACAGAGAGCCTAGAATTTCACTAATGACAGGCTATAATGAGGTGCTTCTATCATTCTCCTCCTATCCCCCCAACTAGAATGATATTGGAGAAGGCTAAATAATCATTAAAACATCTATGCAGGCCAGGCACGGTGGCTCACACCTGTAATCCCAACACTTGGGGAGGCCGAGGAGGGCAGATTACCTGAGGTCAGGAGTTCAAGACCAGCCTGGCCAACATGGTGAAACACCTCTCTACTAAAAATACAAAAATTAGCTGGGTGTGGTGGCGGGCACCTGGAGTGGTAGGCTCCCAGCTACTCAGGAGGCTGAGGCAGGAGAATTGCTTGAACCCGGGAGGCAGAGGTTGCAGTGAGCCGAGATCGTGCCACTGCACTACAGCCCGGGAGACAAGAGCAAAACTCCGTCAAAAAAAAAAAGGTCTATTCAAAGAGATAACATTCATAAGTCACTATAGCTAAATCAAAATTAAATTCTAAAAAAAGTTCAAGTAAGCCGCAGGAGACAAGACAGAAAAAACAGAAATAAAAATAGAATAAACAGAAAACAGAAAATAAATTACAGACTTCAATACTGACGTTGCAATAATTGCACTAAATGTAAGTGGTCTACATATACCAATTAAAAGATAGATTACCAGAGAAGATTAAAAAGTGACCCAACTTTATGCTTCCTACAAGTAAATTCACTTCAAATATAATAAGTAGGTTGAAGGTAAAAGGATAGGAAAAGATATACTATGCAAGCATTAATTAAAATAAAGCAGGCATGGCAATATAATTACAAGATAAAGTAGACTTGAGGAAGGGAAAGGAATATTATGTAATGCCCATCCACCACCAAGAAGACTAGCAGTCAAAAAATATATATGCACCAAATGATAGAGCTGTAAAATATGTGAAGCAAAAACTGATAAAACTGAAAAAAAATAGACAAATCCACTATTATAGCTGGAGACTTCAACACTCTTCTCTCTAAAATTAATAGAACTAGACGAGAAGTCAGTAAGCATATAGAGCTCAACAACACCATCAATCAACAGAATCTAATCAACATTTATAGAAAACTCCACCTAACAACAGCAGACTACATATTCTTTCACCACAATGAAATCAAACTAAAAATCAATAACAAAAAGATAACATAAACATCTCCACGCACTTGGAAACATAATAACACACTTCTAAATAATCCATGGATCAAAGAGAAAGTTTCAAGTGTAATTTAAAACATACATTGAACTGAAGAAAAACTAAAATACAATATATCAAAATGTGTATGATGCAGCTAAAATAGTGCTGAGAGGAAAATTTTTAGCATAAAGTGCTTACATTACTACAACTCACCCAATATGAAATAATTTGAACAGCCCTGTAACCATTAAGGAAATTAAATTTACCAAAAGTTTAAAGAAGAATTAATACCAGTTCTACACAACTTCTTCAAGAAAACAGAAGCAGAAGGAAGATTCCCAACTAATTTTATGAAGTGAGTATTACTGTGGTACTCCAGACAAAGACGGTACCCAAAACAAACAAACAAAAACCAAAATCCCACACTATGGACCAATATACTTCACAAATATAGACGCAAAAATTGTTTAAAAAATATTAGCAAAAAATCAGCAATATATAAAAGGAATTATACACTATGGCTAAGTAAGTTTATCTAAGGATGTAAGGCTGTTTCAATATTTGAATACCGATTAGTGTAATTCATCCTATTAGGCAGCTAAAGAAGAAAAAACACAAGACCATATCAATTGATGCATAAAAAGCATTTGAAAAAATACAACACCCAGTTATGGGGAAAACTCTTAGCAAAAGAGAAAGAGAGGGGAAAAGTTCCCCCTTCTCAACTTGGTAGAGAAAAATCTACAAAAAACCTATAGATAACATTATGCTAAATTATGGAGTGCCTTCCCCCTAAGATGAGGAAAACAGCAAGGATGTCCACCCTTACCACTGCTATTCATCATAGTTCACACTTATTTAGAAGTATATTATTCAGTTTCCAAGTGCATGTAAGCTCTAGCAAGCACACTAAAACAAGAAAATTCAATAAAAGGCATATACATTGGAAAGGACGAAACAAAACTGCCTCTATTTGCAAATTCCAAGATAGTCCATGTAGAAACCCCAAAGGAATCTACCAGAAAAAAACCTCATAGAACTAATCAGCAAGTTCAGCAATGCCACAGGACACAAGAGCATCACACGAAAATCAGTCATGTTTCTATATACCAGCAATAAACATATAGAAACAAAAATTAAAACAAAAACAAAAATTAAAAGTATAATAGTTCAAAAAAAAAAGAAGTGAAAGAAATACTTACGTATAAATCTAACAAAACATGCATAGGACTTGTATGCTGAAAAATATAAAATGCTAAAAAAAAAATCAAAGAAGACTAAAATGGAAAGACATGCCATGTCTGCAAATTGGAAAAGTCAACTTAATAAAGATGTCCCCTTAATTTCCTCCAAACTGATATAAAGGTTTAACACATTTTTTATCAAAATCCTGGCACAATTTTTTGTATATACAGATGAGATTACTGTAAAATTTATATGTAATGATAAAGAAAATAGAATATCTAACACAACCAAAAAGAATAATAATGAAGGAAGTATCAGTCTACCTGATTTCAAGACTTACTATAGCTATGGTAATCAATACTGTGTAATATTAGTGAAAGGAGAGACACATAGATCAGTGGAATGCAATATACAATTGAGAAGTAGCCCCATACAGTACAGCCAAGTGACTTTCGACAAAGGTACAAATGCAATTCAATGGAAGAAAAAGAATCTTTTTTAACAAAAAATGCTGAAGAAAATGGATATCCACAGGCAACAAAAAAATGAACCATGACCTATACTTCATACTTTATGTAAAAATTAACTCAAAACGGATCATAGATTTAAATGTAAAATATAAAACTTTTAGAGGCAAATACAGAAGAAAATCCTTGTAACCAGGGTCTCATTAATGAGCTCTTAGACATCAAAAGCATAACACATAAATGAAAAAAATTAATAGATTGGATTTTATATCAAAATTATATTTTTCCTCTGTGAAAGTCCCTTTATTTAAGAGGATGAAAAGACAAGCTATGAGCCAGGAAAAAAATATTTGCAAACTGAATCTAATAAAGAAATAATCTATAAAGAAATCTGAAAACTTACCAGTAAAAACAACAGACAATTCAATTTAAAAAATGCGCAAAAGGCACAAAGAGATATTTCACCAAAGAGAATATACAGATGGCAAATAAGCACATGAAAAGATGTTCAACATCATTAGTCATTATGGAAATGGAAATTAAGACTGCAATAAATATCCCTAACCATCTATCAAAATAGCTAAAATAAAATATAATGACACCACCAAATGCTTGAGGGCTTGCAGAGACACTGGATCACCCATACATTGCTGGTGGAAATAGTTTGGCAGTTTTTTAAAAAAACTAAACATACACATACCATATTACCCAAGAATCATGCTGCTGAGCATTAGAAATAAAAGCTTGTGTGTGTGCAATAGCCTCTACATGTTTCATAATGCTTCATTTGTATAGCCAAAAGCTGAGGGCAACCAAAATGTTGCACAATAGGTGAAAGAGTAAACAAATCATGGTACATCCATACCGTGGAATACTACTCGCCATTAAAAATGGACGAAGTGTTGATACACATAATTTAGATAGGTTACAGGAATCTACGCATGTGAGAAAATTACAAGAAACTATACACACACATTGTACCGATGTCAAATTCCTGGTTTTGATCTTTTACTAGAATTATGTATGCACCCATATGGGGAAACTGGGTGAAGGGTACATGGAAACTCTATCTTTACAACTTCTTGTGTAATTATTTTAAGATATTAAAAGATAACAAAAGATTAATCAATTCAGAAACTATTTTGATGTTCCAGCTTTCTTGCTCAAAACATAGAAAATGCAAATAAAACATAATTATTTAATTGGTATAAAATCATTCCTCTGTATTGTAAAATAAGTGGGAAATAAAACAGTAAAAAGGTGACTAAAGGAGATACTTCCAAAAGAATAAAAACTGTATTTCTGCATAGTGGCATAGGTCCTGAGAATATCAATTTTTAAAACTCTAACCACAAACACTTTTTAATTAACTTTATTGTCATGAAAATCATGTATGTAATTTAGATCTTGTGTTGGATTAAGTCAATTATTGAGCCTCATGGTTCATGAATAAGTGGACCACATGATGTAAACACAGTTATTTTTATTTCTATAAATAGTAACAAAAACAAGTTTTACTTGAAAATTTCAACTATCCTAAAATAATATAAAGAATCACAGATAGCTATTCACTTTTATAACACTGTTTTTAAAAAAAGTCTGCCATGTATATTCTATACAGAATGACAAATCTAAGGAGCTGAAAATTTCCATTTCTTAAATTTCATTTGAGTAAATCCTACTTGTATAAGTGTATTTTGCAAATAACAAAGAATATGACATTTGGAACTAGAGAAATAGTCCTAAATGGTTCATCACTTATTAGTGACTCCTACTTAGGCTCTCTGAGGCTTTGGCTTCCTCATCTGCAAAGTGGACACACCTATGACACTGGACTGTTGTGAGACTTAAATGATACAATGAATATTAAGTTAATATCGTCAAATTATATGTAAATATTAATGATTAAAATCAATAACATTATTAACAGTTAAACAATTCTCAATTCTTGGCAAAAGATTTATAAGGCAATTATTTTTCTTCAAATATTCTTCAAATTCAATTATGCTATTTCGTTGATTTTAAGACACAAATTTTTTCACACTTATCTGAAACTGACAGGCATCTTAAAATCACTCTGGTTGGGTAGTAGTCATGACATATTTGTCATTACATGTGTATTAAATTTGAAGAATGGATATCAGTGTGTTGGAAGAAAACCTTGGAGATAATAATGGACATTGGTTTAAGAAATGATATATCACTAATGCTCTAAACAGAGAATGATATTATGAAAATAAAACATGGACACAGAGACTCTGAGTTGAAAATCAATGAAAAGACACTTTGAATGTTAAGAAGTTTTAGGAATGCCTCAGCCAATTAATTTTGCTCATATTATTCTTTGTATGTAGGTGCAAGGGTGTTATATGATTTTTTTAAAAGGGGGCTCTTTGCATGAGTAGAAAAAATTCTTAGTGATAAAGAGTTGTGCCATAGTTGGCATATTTTTTCTTAGTAGTATATAAAATAGTGTACTTTTAAGATTACACCCCAGCTTCAATGAAACACCTTCCTGCCCAAAACACTGACTCAATTTTTTAAATGATTGTTATTCTTTTTTTTAAAAGCCTTCCATTAAAACTTGATTTAAAGAATTGAATGAATAAAGGTAGAAGAGTCAAGCCTAAGAACCAAGCCTTTGATAAAAATCATACGCCACTTGATAAAAGTAGAACGTTAAACTAAAGCTGTGCTCTGCCTGATCTGGGCTTTGATTTCACTGGGTCCTACAGTGATCTTAGTTTCGTCACTGATGTTTCAATATACAGCATGATTTCTGGCCTATTTTAGTAAATATTTATTATAGATGCTAAGTATATGACAAGCACCGAATTAAGCACTAGAGATATAAAGAGAATAAAAGACAGACATGGTCCCTGCTTTTTCCTTGTCCAGTATCTAGTGAAAATGACATAATAAATAAAGTAGGCAAATAAATAATTACAAATTTTTATAAGTACTGTGAAGACACAAGTAGGAAGTGGAAATAAAAATGAACAATGGGGCATTCAATTTCAGACAATAACAAAAGGGGTAACAGGGAACACTTATACAGTGCTTATCATGTGCCATGCTTTGTACTATATTTTTTGTTTGTTTTTTTGAGACAGGGTCTTGCTGTGTCACCCAGGATGGACTGCAGTGGCAAGATCACAGCTCACTGAAGCCTCAACCTCCTGGGCTCAAGCAGTCCTCCCACTTCATCCTCCTGAGTAGCTGGGATTTACAGGCGTGCATTAGCACACTCAGCTTTTTTTTTTTTTTTTTTTATTTAGAGATGGGATCTCACTATGTTACCCAAGTTGGTCTCAAACTCCTGGCCTTAAGTGATCCTCATGCCTCAGCCTCCCAAAGTGCTGTTGACTACAGGCATGAGCCACCATGCCTGGTCCCATGCTATATGTTTTACACATACTCTTTTAATCTTCAAAAAAAAAACTGGATAAAGTAGATACTTATCTTCATTTTACAAACAGAGAAAACAGGCTTTGATAATTTAAGTAATTTGGCTAAGATCATATAGCAAGTAAGCAGGGAGTTGGTATGTGAACTCAGTTTGGCTCAAGAGCCCTTGCTTTCAGCCACTACAATATTAGGGAAAGCCTTTCTGAAGTGTCATTTGAGAATTGAATGATAAGAAGGTAAGGGGTTAGTGAGAGAAATCACATATAAAGCCCTACAGGGGTAAAGGAGTCCTTCAGTTTTAGTAAATTAAAGGCGGCCAGTGTGGCTGGAGTAGTTAATGAAAGGAAGAGGGTCAGGAGATAGGGCTGCAGAAGGCAGTTGCTACCTCAGTCAGGATGCTATGGGTCACAGGAGCTGGGATTTTATTCTAAGTGAAATAGGAACGACTGATTACTTTAAATTGGACAGTGACATGACATCATTATTTTAAAAAATATTTTTCTAGCTAATATGTCAAGAATGAATTGAAAGGAGGTAAGAGAAGTAGGGTCCAAGTCATTCATTTATTCAACAAATATTAGTTTATGGAGTAACAAATAGTGTGGCAGGTACTATTCTAGATACTAGAAATACAGCTAAAAACAACACAGACAAGGTCCTCTACCCTGGAGTCTACTTTAGAATGCTGAACACCCCCCCCACACACACATACTCCTTCCTTCTCATACATTAAGAGCTTCTCCCACCCTACTAGACATTTTCCATTAGCATGCACATTCTAGTATCTTCCACCTTTAAACAAACATCAAACAAAAATCTGTCCTTTGACCTTTTATTCCCTCTAGCTACCATTCCATTTTTCTACTTCCTAAATCCAGAAAAACTTCTTTAAAGGACACTCTGTGGTAGCATCACCTCCATTTATCGTCTCAACCCACTACAATAAAATTCCTTTCTTTTACTCCATTAAAACTGCCCTTGTCAATGTCACCACACTACCATCTTGAAGCTAAATTCTCACTTCTCTCTCCTCATCTTATTTCACCTCTTAGGATAATTCACACTGTTAACTAGTCCTTGAAACACTCGTCTTTTAGTTTCTGTGCCACAACATTCTTCAGGTTTCCTACCTTGCTGGCCTCTCCTTCTCAGTCTAATTAGAGGGCAATGTAACATAAGAATTAAGGGCATAGATTTCTAGATTTAGCTCTGAAAGCAAGTTGTGCTTATGGCATAGAAGACATTGGAAGAGAGTGCTCCCCTTTCTCAGGCAGGCTAGAAAACTGATTAGTATTTCAGATGAAAAATGATGGTGGGTTATACTAGATTGTTAACAGTGGGAATAAAGAGAAATAAATGGATTTTTCTGTATTTTAGAAATAGAGCCAAAAACACTTGGAGATGGATTGGATATAGGGAGTCAAAGAAGAGCAGCATCATGGTTTCTTCCTTGAGAAACTGGTAGAATTATGGAGCTATTCAAATAAGTCTTGGGGGAAAAAAGAAGGGTTTGAGGTAGAATAAAGTTTGTGACCCAATAAAAAGTTAGTGAGTATATCTAAAAAACACCTAGACTTAGAGATGATCTCATCCGATGCCTTTCCATTGAAATTAATACCTGGAAGAGGTTATGTCACGCATAGGATCCTGTGTGACCAATGTCACACAGACAATTGGTGGTAGAGCTGGAAATAGAATACGAGTCCCTCAGAATCCTGCTAAGAAGCCACAGATCAGCACCAAGCAAGATGATCATTACAGACTGAGTGAGCCCCTATTACTTTAGTCCTCTTCTTCCCCTGACCAATGCAGTAAAAAATATTTTAATAAAATTGTTGGGTTCATTTAATATAGTTAAGCAAGTTATGAACTGCATATTTATATTTCCTTAATAAAAGTGAGGGAAGTAAAGGCAGATAGACTATAAAAAGCAGTGTTACCCTTGACAGTAATAAATCTATTGTGGAGTCATTAATAACATTTACTCATGTATACTATTTGTAAAAGGTATACATGACATTCCCTCTCAAGTACTGTACATTCTATTTTGCAAGATAACACACATGAAAATAATTCAGGACAATAGGAGAGACGTCATAAGGCAATACTAGAATAACTGCCAAATGAATTACATAAACAATACTGTTTTGGAAAAAGGTACTCTGAAGTAGGCCCTAAGAGAAGGTTTAAGCTAAGCTCTGGAGAATTTGTAGAACCACACAGGGAAGGGGATTAAACAAACCTATAAAATATGTTCACAGGGTGATAGGTTTGGGGCTGAGGTTTGGAAGTGGAGAGAGTAAGCTATTTTAGACTAGGTGAACAGAGACATTCTGTTTGGTATAAGATTTGAGCCTGAATGATACAGAGGAAACAAGGAATGTGATAATGGGAGAAGGGGAGAATATTCTAGATTCTAGACCAAGTACAAATAATCCCTACGTTACTGTCTGTGTATTAGGCTCCATAGATCTAATACACAGAGATCTTGCTCGATGGTAAAATAATGGGATATGAATTCCTGAATTTAAACAAATTCTCTTTCTGAGCTCATTGTCTCCATCAGTAATAACTAGTGCACAGAACATGTGCAATAACGTACACAGAAGTGTTTTGGAAACAGAAACGTAATGTATCAAAGTTATAAAAATCAGTTTAAAACGACAAGAAGGAAAGGTTATATGATTCTTAGTTAAAAATGGAGAAGCGAGTTATGATCATTGCTGATATGGGTATTAGTATCACTTACATATCTTTACACTGTCTCTTATTGTACTTTTTATGCGTATGATTTATTTGCCTTACCAGATTGTAAGCTCCCTGCAGCTGGTAAGCAGATTTTCAATATGGCAGCTGACACAGGCTTTTGGTTAGCTAAGATGATATATTAAGCCAATAATTCGTTTTACTGTCCTTTGGGGATCTGAATTTGTGTGTGTGTGTGCTCAGAATCCCATCTACTTTCGAGGGATTCGGGGGGCTTATGATATCACGAAAAGTTAATGAAGACAAGTATAGATAAAAACATAATAGAACCCATCTTAAATAGGACAGAAATCATAGGCAGGTAATTGTGTTAATTACTACCGCTGGCCTTTGGCTGATATTTCCGGACAGTCAGAGGAAGAAGGAAATCGGCTGAATCCCGCAGTACCGCACTTTAATCGACCTCCAGGTAGTCATTTACAGTCATCTGCAGAGACCAACTTTTCCCTGGACCAAAACCTGCAGGGCACTTGGATCGCGTGGGCTTTCATACGAGAGTCAACAACAGCCTACACGGAACAACTAAGGAAACAGACATATATCAATATGACCCTTCGCAAAGTCTGAGAAAATGAGCAAAGTTATTTACTTGTTTCTGCTGCTGTTAGAGCAAGGACCTCTGTCACGATGGAAACACTGATGCCTCAACAATGGAATCCTGTTTTCTCGCTAGTGCTCTAGCCCAGGCTTGGCAATAGCAAAACAGCACCTGGGTCGCTTCATCGCCCCAAATAAACAGCCAGCATTAGCTCAGCTGCTCGCTGGCAGCCTCGGATCCAGGCGGGGTCGGTGTTGCGCACTGGGGATAGTGCCTCTGCTCGGCCTTCGGAGGGAGGGTTTCAGGTAGGCTGCTGCTAAGGGTCGGGAGCGTACTGTGTGAGGGTGGGTCTTAGGCTGATGCGGATGGGGGCAGGGAAAGAAGCAACTCAGGGCTGATGCGTTGCACAACTGCAGGGGGCACCACTGCAGACCCCCTCCTAGAGATGGAAACCTCTCGTGCCCCGTACACGAAGCAGCTGAAGCCAAGGAAATTCTCTTCTCTGTGGGTCACAGGGGCCAACTAAGACCCTGAGAATAAGGGCTACCATCCCACTCCTCCCTCAGACCCCGGAGCTCACCCACCTGCAACTGCAGTCTCCGAAGTCTCCACCCCAGTCTCCCTGCCTCCAGAGGACTGGTTGCGATTGGCCTGCACCGCTGTCCCGTTAACTCTTCCGCAAGTGTGAGTGGCGTAACTGTCGGGCTCTTGGCCTTGGTCCCGCCCTTCGCTCGCCTCCGAAGCCTCGCCTACTTGACGTCATACAATGCCGCAAAGCGCAGGGCTGATCTCCGTCTCCGCCCCCAGCTGCTTTCTCCGAGAGGAGGTGGCTGAGTTGGGGGCGGGCTGGGAGGGCTGTCGGTGGGCCAGTCTGCGTAGCGACGTCCCGTCCCCTGCGCACGGACGCCGGGAAGAAGGGGGTGGGGCCACGTTTGCGTCCGCGCCATCAGGCCCGAGATAGCGGCGAGGTCCGCTTTCAGTGTATGGTTTTCCCTGCCAAACGGTTCTGCTTGGTGCCATCCATGGAGGGCGTGCGCTGGGCCTTTTCCTGCGGCACTTGGCTGCCGAGCCGAGCCGAATGGCTGCTGGCAGTGCGATCGATTCAGCCCGAGGAGAAGGAGCGCATTGGCCAGTTCGTCTTTGCCCGGGACGCTAAGGCAGCCATGGTACTACAGGTCTTTTTTGGTATTTAGAGCCTGGGAAGCAGATCTTGGGGGAGGCAGGCCGGGCTGTGGAGACCCGACACTCCCGCGCTGGCGGCGACCCTCTCGCTGTGGAGCCTGTGGCCGGCCCGGGCGACAGCAGCCGGCGCTGCGGAGTTGCTGGCGACGCACGGCCTGGTTTCCACGGCCTTTGTAACCGCCTTGGAGGCCGCGATGGCTGTAAACATTATCTCTTTCCCCTTGTTATTTCAAATGGAGACCCTCCTAAACCATGAAATAAGTGTAGGGAAGGCCGACAAAATTGGGTTTTTCTGTAATGAATGTTTTTATGTCTTTAAATGTTATTTTTTTTTGTTTGCGTGCGTTCATAGCCCATGCTTATTCTGCCTGTTAAATATCCCATCATTCTCCAAGGACTCCCTGCACGTGGTAGGCCCTAGAAATTATTGACAGTATGATTTAGTTTGTAGCCCTGCGCTCCCCGGGATTGAAGCCAATGAAATTGAAGCCAGAGAGGATACCTTCCTCACTAGATGCCATGGGAAACAGTATTTTACGTAGATTTATTTATTTTAGCTATGTATTTTGAGGCAACAAATGGAAAACTGGATTTCAAAACAAGTAATCTGTACAATATGGTGCAATTTGAAACAACCGTGAATTACCATCATTTAAAAGACAGTCCTTTCTTAAAAATGTCCCATATTGAAACACCTTTCTGTTTGAAATGTAGACTAGTTGATAATTTTTAAGGCACATTGGTGAAAATTTTTTACACTTACTTATAATTTGTAAGGAATTGTGAAATAAGCTACTTTTAAAAGCCTGCAGTTTTTAAAAGTCAGTGTTAGGATTGAAGAAGAAAAAAACCTGAAAGATATTTTTAAAAATCTATACTTTGTCATCTTATATTCTTGTTTTTATGTGTGTGTGTGTTTAGTAATTATTTAAAAAATAATAATTGGAGGTGGGAGAGAGCAGAACAAGATAGGTCATGCCTTGCTAATTGTTGAAGCTGGGTGATCAATATATGGGATCTAGAAATACATATGCACAGATGTAGGTACAAGTAGGGTTGCTCACTGCAGAGTTGTTTTTGACAGCAAGTCTAGAGCCAGCCTAAAATGTCCAATAAAGGGGAAATAATATTATGAAATATGCTACAGTTAAAACTGCATGGACCAGACGTGTGTGTACAGACATAAAATAATTCCCAATACTTATAAATTTAAAGATTATATGTGGTAGAATACTACATAAGTATAATCTCATGTTTGTGTTTATATGTAGAGTTAGCAAAAACATGTAAATGCACATATATTTAAATACAGAAAAGACTGACAGGGTGCCAGCTGTTAACTTTGGTCACTAGCAAAGGAGAGGGAATTGCTAAGGCGGGCTTTAACTTTTTATCTACTTAAGCATTGCTTAAGTCTTAATTAACGTGTGTTTAATACTTAAGTATTTTGAAGTTTTAAAAATGAAAATTTTAGAAACCAAAAAAAAGTACTATTGCACACAGTGTGCTTGTATCTTTAGTAGACATCAATACATACCAAATGTTTTATGTACTTAACAGGCTGGTCGTCTGATGATAAGGAAATTAGTTGCAGAGAAATTGAATATCCCTTGGAATCATATTCGTTTGCAAAGAACTGCGAAAGGAAAACCAGTTCTTGCAAAGGACTCATCGAATCCTTACCCGAATTTCAACTTTAACATCTCTCATCAAGGAGACTATGCAGTGCTTGCTGCTGAACCTGAGCTGCAAGTTGGAATTGATATAATGAAGACTAGTTTTCCAGGTAACGTTGCATTTTTCTAGTATGGCAGTTAAGTGTCTTGATGCCTCAGTTCTGTGGCTATTGAGTAATCTCAGGCCAGGAGATGTATTAGAGATATTTCAGTTTAGGGAAAATGTGCTCAGTACACAAAGGTAATGGAGAGCATAAATCTGAAAAGGGTATATTTCCATGAATATTTACAGACTTACACATAAATAATAGATTATCCGTTACTGGGGATCCATAACTTTGCCTAGAGGTAAAGTGAAATATTAAGTGAAATTCTTTTTGAATTATACTTCAACTTATTTCACTTAAACATTAACCACAATTTTTCAGTTAATTGTTTGTTTTTAAAAAAAGAATCTCAATAGTAAAGTACATTGTAGTCCTTATGTAGAGATAACATATACAGTTGACACATGAACAACACAAGTTTGAACTGCATGGGTCTACTCGTGAATTTTTTTCAGTAGTTGGCCCTCTGTCCCCATAGATTCTGCATCCACAATCAAACATGTATCAAGATTCAGTATTTGCAGGATATGAAACCTGAGGATATGGAGGGCTGACTTCATATATGCAGGTTCCATAGGGCCGCATGCGCAGATTTTGGTATCTGAGGAGGGTCCTGGAACCAGTCCCCAGTGGATACCAACGGGCGACTCTTTGTTCTGTATCTAAATACATCTCTTTTTAGCCCATTTATGTAAGTAAAAATGAGGAGCAAGCATTATTAAAATATTTAAGTTGCTTATATATTGCCTTAGAAATTTGTTAGTGGTGGCTTTAAGGACCACTAACATTTGTGGTGAAGTTGAATGTACCCAGGCAATTTAATACATACTAAATACAGGTTCTCTTAACTGCTGTATATTTGTCATCATCACTAACATTTAATGAACACTTAACCATGTGTCATGGCATTTTACATAGTGCTTTAGACATATTCTGTGATTTAATTCTCTCAACTACCCTATGATGCATATACTGCTATTTTTACAGAAGATAAGTAACAGGCTAAGAAGAAAGCTATTAATAAAAGAACCCACATCTTCCTAATTTCATAGTAAAACTGTCTAATCTCCATACTGCCTGCACCATATGTGGTTTGAATATGTGGCTGTCTCAGTCTGTAAGGCTTGTATTAATTTTATCTCTCACTCCCATTTCTGCGTAGAGAACTCCTATTTACTTGTTAGATTTCACCTTAACCTTACTTTAGGGAAGCTTTGTGAGCCTTCAATCTAAGCTAGGTTCTTTTGTTGTAGGCTCTCATAAAATATGTTTTCCTTATTCCAGTAATGTATCTCAGTTGATTATTCATCAGGATGATTATCTTTTCCTGATATTTAAAAGCTGTGTGAGAGCAAGAACCATGTTAGCTACATCAGAGTTTGATCACTATCACATCTCTTAGTACCTTGCCTAGCATGTAATAGTAAAATATTTGTCAAATGAATGAATAAACACTGTGCTGTTAGAGTATAGGCTTCAGTGTGGTTGTGAATCTCTTCTCCCTTTTGCTTTTATTGTCCTTACCTTGCATTTTCCTACTAGCTACTCTTTCTCTTACCTGCTAATAAACCTTTCCAGTACAACTCTATTCTCAGGTTTGTTCAGAACAAGGCCCTACTAGTGATTTTGGAAACCTTATAACAGATTGTTGATCTGATTCCCTGGATAAGGTTCAAGGAATTTTGTTTACCTCCTGAAATTGTATGCTACATTTTGTATGATATGCACATGTGCATTTTTCTTGGGAAAGGATCTGGTATTCAACAGGGACATAGGTGGCTTACTCTAAAAAAATTGCTGCTATAGAGGATTCTTAGCATGGGAATTAGCCCATATATTCTTGTAGCTTTCTGCTGTCATTACAGGAACTTTTTCTAAAATCAGAAATGGAAAGGCCATTGTTTTTTAGAATGCAGTCAGCACAACTACCTGGTAATAATTGGCCCAGTGGGTTGGTATCTGCTTGGAAATGATACTTCTGAGAAACAGATTTTGTTACCAGTTAACTTGATGGGCAGTGTTGGCTATGGTCAATGCTTGATAAACAAGTAATTAATAACTGAAGCTTTTAATAAATGATGGTGTTCTCACTCATAGATGGGAATTGAACAATGAGAACACATGGACACAGGAAGGGGAACATCACACTCTGGGGACTGTTGTGGGTGGGGGAAGCGGGGAGGGATAGCATTAGGAGATATACCTAATGCTAAATGACGAGTTAATGGGTGCAGCACACCAGCATGGCACATGTATACATATGTAACTAACCTGCACATTGTGCACATGTACCCTAGAACTTAAAGTATAATAATAATAATAAAGAAAAATAAATGATAGAAAGACAATTGAGCAAAAATTTAAGATTTAGTTTTCCTGTTAATTGTGTTATTAGACCTCCCCCCACCAGTTTTTTTTTAGTTGATCTTACTTGACTAATCACAATGTCTAGGCCTTTTCCTTTTCTTTATTTTGTTGTGAAAAAGCTGTTGCTATGTCCAGTAACACAGAAAGGAAGAGAGATTTTCCAATTGTCACTAGTGTTGTTACCATGCTACTGATTCCTGAAGCATCAATGGACACAGCATGATTTCTTAATGAAGATGGGAAGTAGACACTGATTTGCTTCATTGGAGATTCTTTGAATTGCTCTACTTATTGTAGTAAGTAAGGAGATTGAGCAAGGGATTTTTCCTAAGAGTCTTGCTAAATGATGCTAGGCAAAACTTAGGATAGCAGCAAGGAAAGTACTGTGTTTTGTACTAGGCATCGTTACTAGATTGCCAACTCTAAAGACAGAGTCTTTTGGGGGTTATCATTAGTGCATTGAAAGAGTCAATTCCATTACTCTATCTTGTTCTATACGGAAGAATCCACTAGGAACTCAGAGAGTCTTTTTCTTTCTTGGTGCATTAACCATTTCTACTGAGGGCAGCTCATTTCCCTCCCTCTACCTGTTCTCCCAACTGTTGCTGTGGGCGCGCAGGAGAGAACATACCTAGTATATAGCCTACCATATGCCAGGACAGTACATTCTTACTCTTAGGAAGAATGGTGTTTTCCTAGTCTTCATCTTAATTTATTACCCTCGTTTGGAAAATTTTGGTTGGTTTTCCCTCTGTTTTCTAATTTTTTCTACCATTAAAAGTGTTTGAAGTGATAAGCATAAAGGGTAACTTTTGAATTGTTTAGTTTTGTGACCATATTTACAAAGTAAGGCAAAATAAAATAGACAAAATACATAAAAATTATGATTGAAATTTGGGAAAGGACCAGAATTTTCCCCCTATGGTTTTACATGTTCGTCTTTACATTTTTAAAATAAACTTTGCTGGATTTTTTTTTTTTAAATGCACTTGGGATTTAAAACCTGTAAGTAGTTTTAGAAAGTCACACATCACTTTGTACTCTGAATTCCTTACTGGAAAACCAAGTCTCCACCCTCAAGGAGTTTTCCTCCTTCCCAGTTACAGGTCGGTCTTTTTCCTTTGTCAGTAGGATTTGATTGTGTAACTAGTATTTATTGAGCAATTCCTACAAGTGTGTGACACTATATTAGATGCCTAATAGGTATTATTTCATCTTCGTAAGACTAGTGCGTTATATAAAAGGTTAAGACATTTGTCCAAGTTGACTTAGCTAAAAAGTAAAACTTCATATATTTAACCACTGCTCTCTACAGTATATGGCCTCTCAGTATGATATTTTATTGATTCCTATTAAAAGAATTTGCAGATGCCAAAATATGAAAAATTCTGTGAAACTGGGTTACGTACATTTAAAGTTGTTATGGAAGAACTAATGACTAGGAATATGAAAAATATAGTAAGGGTCTTGCCTTACCAGTTTCAAAAACTTGTATTAGGCATTGTAAACTAAAAAGAGTATGGTACTAGCGAAAGAATAGACAACTGAAAGAGTTAATCTTAGAGCCCAGGATATATACATATTTCAATTCAGTGGATAAAAGATTATTTATTAAATGGTGCTGGTAGAATTGGTTAGACATGTGGATGTAACACATACTATATACACCAATTTGGAGGAATTAGAAATTTAAAAGTAAAAAAATTTAAAATTTTAGGACAAAATATAGTTGACTATGATGTCGAGTTGCAGTAAATCTTTTTATGAATTCTTTTCAAACGAGACAGAGTTCAGAATTTATCAAAGAAAGAATGGATATTTAAATTTAAAAAAATTATATTCCAAAAATATAACCAAATACAAAAGATAAATAATAGAATAAGGAAAATTCTTATAACAAATTTGGTAAGGTGTCAATATCCATAATATATAAAGAGCTTCTATGAAGTGATTAGAAAATATTAATTAGGCACGTTACAGAAGAACAAATTCAAGCAGTCAGTAAGCTATTACCTTAATGATTAGAGTAATGCAAATTAAAGTAACAGTGAGGTGCCGATCAGATTTGCAGAAAATTTGAAAAAAAACACTTAGAGCTTGTGAAAATGTCGGAAAAGAACAATCATATAGATGGAAACACTAGAAATTGCTACAGGCTTTTTGGAAAATAATGTTAAAATTGAAAATACACATAGTCTTTGATTTAGCGATCTTGTTTATAGTACTGTATCCAAAATATTTATGAATAACAACAAAACCTGAATGCTGCTAATAGAAATTGGTTAAATAAATTAATGGTGGATGCATTCTACAGATAATTATTAGCTGTAATAAAAGAATTAGTTAGGTCTATATGAACCTGAAGGGACTTAGAATATATATATATTTAATATTATAATAGAGACAGGGTTTCTCCATGTTGCCTAGGCTAGTCTTGAACTCCTGGGCTCAAGTGATCTGCCTGCCTCAGCCTCCCAAGTGCTAGGATTACAGGCGTGAGGTGTGAGCCACTGTGCCCGGCCAATATCACATCATAGAAAAATATATATAGCAGAATCTTTTTTTTTTTTGAGACAGAGTCTGCCTCTGTCGCCCAGGCTGGAGTACAGTGGTGCTTGGCTCACTGCAAGCTCTGCCTCCTGGGTTCAAGCAATTCTTTTGCCTCAGCCTCCAGTGTAGCTGGGATTCCAGGCACCCGCCACCTGGTATTTTTAGTAGAGACGGAGTTTCACCACGTTGGCCAGGCTGGTCTCGAACTCCTGACCTCAGGCGAGCTGCCCGCCTTGGCCTCCCAAAGTGCTGGGATTACAGGCGTGAGCCATCACACCTGGCCGGGTTTCCATATTTAAACAATATTCCCAGCTGATTGTTAGACATATTAATGTTTGGGAAATTCTGTATTGGATGTAATTTACAGAACTAACAAAAAGAAAAATTGTAGCCCATTTACCATTTTTTATGAGTGATATTATCAGAAAGTCATTGCCTCACACTATAACAAAATTAAAGTTTTATTAACACTTTTGGTTTGTTTGGTTTTTTTTGAGACAGTCTTGCTCTGTTGCCCAGGCTGGAGTGCAGTGGCGTGATCTTGGCTTACTGCAAGCTCCGCCTCCTGGGTTCACACCATTCTCCTGCCTCAGCCTCCAGAGTAGCTGGGACTACAGGCACC
The DNA here is from genome assembly GCF_029289425.2 of Pan paniscus. Lineage (NCBI taxonomy): Eukaryota > Metazoa > Chordata > Mammalia > Primates > Hominidae > Pan > Pan paniscus. The sequence continues at coordinate 106,833,462 of NC_073258.2, forward strand.
TGCCACGACGCCCGGCTAATTTTTTGTATTTTTAGTAGAGATGGGGTTCCACTGTGTTAGCCAGGGTGGTCTTGATCTCCTGACCTCGTGATCTACCCGCCTCGGCCTCCCAAAGTGCTGGGATTACAGGCGTGAGCCACTGCGCCTGGCCAGTTTTATTAACACTTACTAGAACACAATGTAATTGTATATTTGAGCAAACTTCTGAAAGATGGCTTTTGAAGCTTAAAATAATAAACCACTAAGTCAACAGATATGATTTCATATTAAATCATCTTTCACAAACCAGAGAATATATTGGTGGCAAATTTGACAGACAAAGGTTAATGTTGTTAAGATATGAAATGCCCCTCTAAATATCAATGGGAAAACCACTTAAGCCTTACTTGATGAATATAGGAAGGACTTTATAAAAACAGTTGACAAAAGAAGATACACATTTAACCATGACTTTGACAACAACCTCAGAGCTAATATTTATTAAGTACTTGATAGTTCCAGGCATTTTACATGTTTATTCTTAATCTGCCCAATTCTTTGTCCCAGTTTTACAGTTTGAGAAACAGCCATAGAGATGTTAAGTAAATGTTAAATAAATAACCCACAGGTTGAGTATCCCTATTGGGAAATCCACAGTGCTCCACTGAGTTTTTCCTTTGAGTATAATTTTGATGCTCAAAAAGCTTTGAGTTTTATAGCATTTTGGATTTCAGGTTTTCAGATTAGGGATCCTCAATCTCTAGCTAAGAAGTGATGGACCAGCATTTGAACATTTGACTGCAGGGACATAAAATTAAAGCTCCGAAGGGGTACACGAATGTGTGTGCTTATGTATAATTTAAATTGTATCCATGTGTATATTAGTTTCTTCAGGCTGCTTAACAAAGTACCTCAAACATGGTGTCTTAAAGTGACCGAAAGCTCTTCTGTAAGTTCTGGAAGGCTGGAAGTTAAGGTGTCAGCAGGGCCATGGTCTCTCTGAAGGTTCTAAGAAAGAATCCTTCCTTGCTTCTTCCTAGTTTCTGCTCATTCCTAGCAGTCCTTGGCTTGCAGTTGCATCACTCCAATTTTTGCCTTCACCTTCAAATGACCTTTTCTGTCTCCTCTCTGTGTGTCTGTCTCTCCTTGTAAGGAAACCAGGCATTGGATTCAGGGCTCACTTTAATTAGGTATGACCTGATCTTAACTTGATTACATCTATAAAGACTCTATTTCCAAATAAGGTCACATTCTAAGGTTCTGGGTGGACATGAATTTCAGGAGACACCCTTCAACCCAGTAGAGTCCATTCTCTGGTCCCCTGCAAAATTTATATCCATCTAACATACAAAGTAAATTCACCCCATCCCAGCATTAGCAATTCTCAGCCCATTCCAGCATTAACTCTAAATCTCATATAAGTGTTAATATCATCAACCCAAAAAGTGGCAGATCTCATCTCAATCATCTAAATCAGCTATGTGTGAAACTGGAGTATGATCCTTCTTGGGGCAAAATTCCTCTCATCTGTGGACTTGTGAAAGCAGAAAACAAGTCTTCTAAAATTCAATGGTAGGAGAGGCATAGGATAGACATTCCCATTCCAAAAAGAAGTTTGAAGTAAAAAGGGGTCATGGTTCTCAAACATGTTCCAAACCCAGCAGAGTAAATTCATTAGGTTTCAAAGCCTGAAAATAAAAGGCTTCATGCTCTGTCCTCTTGGTCCTCTTCTTCATTCTCTGGAGTTCTTCCTGAAAGGATAACATTCGCAGCCCAGTAGTTCTAGCTCTATCAGCCTGTTTCTTGCCTCTGTATGTTAATACCTATATGTGTTGGTAAACAATGTAAGAGCAACTGAAGTTTAGGACTGCCTAAATGGTGAGTTTCAAACCTAGGTTGACGTTATTTCAATCTAGTGCTTTTTCTGCTGTACTCCACAAATTGAGGGCTTAAATACATCCTTTGATAGTAACATGCAAGAGGCTTTGTGCATGTAGTTTGTGAAACCTATATTGGCAGCTCAGATATTTTTGTGTTATTCTAGGTTTGTGTCTGGATAAGTTCCTGGAAAAATGAGCTGATAAGCATTATGGTGTACATACTAACTCATATCTTAGAAGACTGTCACTTCTCGTAGAAGCAAAATTATATATAATTCTATTATATACAGTTCAGTACTTAGTGAAACTATTACAATTTCTAATATGATTTATTATCTAAGGCTGAATTTTGGTACTCTGAAGCAAGCACGTAGATGGGCATTGCTTAACTCCCTTCCACTTCCCTCAAAAATGACCAGCCCATTTTCCTAAAGGCTGCGGTAGTTATATGTATATATTTGTATATACATATTGGTGACCTTGTTTTGGAGAGGGATTAATGTCGTAGGCCCTGAAGTTCTGGATTTTTTTCCGTAGACCTGAAATAGTTGCTCAAGGCATTGGATCTAAATGATTTTGTTGTATGTTACTACTGTGTTTAAAATAAAACATTAGTTGCTGTGTGGTCTTGATTAGTTAATCATTGCAGAATACAATATCTAACACTGCTCTCCCTAATGATCAAGCTATAAGATGGAAGATCCGGTTTTTCTGAATTTGACTGATGATTCTCTGTGTATGTAATGGTATTATTAGAACTTGCCAACATATGTGCAGTAATTGTGCTGTCTTCAAATAGTTTAAGGGACAAATTCACTGTTCTTCCTACTGATTTTTCTTTATTCCAGTTTCCTAGGTAAACTGCATTTAATACTTAACAGAATATTTGCCCACTGTATATCCACCATAATGCCACAGTGTGGCGCTGCTGTGCTTTGGCCGAATATTTACGAAATCACCTTTTCCTATTGCTGTCAAATTTTTTATTTTGTGGACTAAATAAGATGCTCTAAAGTATATGAAAATGCACTCGTATAGGATATTTTTTGGCTGTACATAATGAGTTACGTGATTGCTTTCTAGTGATTGTGCCAGATTGATTGCCTTTTATGTTAATCAGTTTTTTAATAGCATGCTTATTTAAATTTTTTTCCTTGATTGCCCCATCTTATTTAGTTAAAAATCAGAAGGCTTCTTGGAGGTTATAAAAATAAAATTTGAAGAAAGCAGCAAGCAGAATGACACTATAGATGACAAAATGCGTATCTTTTTAAATGCAGATTTTTTGGACATTAATCTGTTAAAACTACAGTTTCACTCAAAATATATAATGCAGGCTTCCAAACCAAAGATAGTTTATTCCTCCCATTATTGTTACATATGCTGTTTGTGCCAAAATCCATTCAACAAGAAACAGTTTATGATTTTTGTAGATATAGTGTTCCCAATGTTTAAAATTTCCAGATTTACTTTCGTTACTTCAGAAGCTTTCTGTCTTTACTTTCTTGAAAGTGTTCTTTAAGATGTTACTTATCAAGCCAGTATGTACTATTGATGCATTGAACAAAACAGTTTTTATTGAGGGGCTTCTATTAATGTTAGTCTCAGGAAGGTGTTGAGGAGTAAACACCAGACAACAAAGGGATCCATGGCCCCAAAAGGGGTAAGAATTTCTTGCCATTGAACTCTTAAGATCACAATTTAATATTTCAGTGCCTAAAAATGAATGAGGATTCTTATTTTGATCCATAGTACCATGTATCAGCAACAGGATCGGCAGAAATACTTCCTGATGAACTAAGAGGAGACTATTTTGACTCTTGAAGCGGGAGTACTGGGAGAATCATAACTATTTCATGACAGAACCGATTTTTAATATACTCTACCCTTGAGATGATTGTGGGAAAGGTATTTGGTTACTGCAGGAGAAACTGTAAACTCTCTGTGAAAATAAGGACCATGTCTGTTTTGCTCATCATGCGGTTCGTGGTACCTAGCACTTGTATGCTTTTAGTGAGTGATCATAATGGAATTCTAATTGTTGAATTCTCATAGAGAGAATTAGTGATTAAATGCCAGTGAAGTATTAAGAAGGGGACGTTCAACATCTTCAACCATCTTTTTTCTCCACATATTTATTTACATAAGAAATGCCCATAGAGTGTGTGGTATCAGCTATCATAACAATTGTGTTAATCATTTAAGAATGTCAAATTTTGGAGTTGGTTATTTTAGAAGTGGGAATTGGAGTAAGCCCATATTAACAGAATCCACAAAGGGATTACCTTCAAAAGGTTTTCTGGAAAATAATGTAATAATGAACTAAGGATACACGGCAGAAGAATACTTAGGAAATAATTTACCATATAATAGTTAACATTCATGTACACACTTAGTAAATGTTTGTGGTTCACCTACCTTGGAACAGGCTCTCTGATAGGCCCATTAGGCTGTAAGTATAAAAGGCAAGAACAGTGATCAATTTATTTTTAATATTAGTTGAATACGTATTTGTGTAAATATTTATACATATTATGCATATTTATATAAAATGAATGATGGTAGAAAGTTTGTGCTTGGTGGTAAAGACATACAAACACATAATTTTAATGTTTTGGAAAATTCAGTACCAGAGGCCTACCATGAATTTTAACATGTATCTTACCCCTTGGTTCTGGGAATCAGATCCTTTGAGTTGTATCTTTTGTCATTTATTTTTAGAATGTTATGTAATATTTTGTTATCTATGAAATAGTGGCACTAAAGATATATTTCAAGTTTTTAAAAATGAGCTTATTTTGCAACTGCAACCACGAAAGAGTAATGAAAATCTTTTTATTTGAAGAAGTCATATTAGAAAACAAGTTGGAAAACATTTTGAAGAAGGTAAGTATTAATTTTTTAGCCGTGGCAATAATGTAGAATAAAAGAACAGTTTTCAGCTTTCTGCTAATTTTCCAAAAATTGTAATAAAAGAATTATTCCCTTTTTTTCTCTGTTACATAACAAAATAAAACTTTAGAATAATATGGCTCTACTTTAGGAGTATTTTAATTGGGCTTCTGATAAGTATCGTTTTATATAAGAAATTTCCTGTTATTTAAAATTTATAACAGCTTTGGCTGCTAAATTTTATCAAAACTTTTTGGGACATATATTGATACAACCATATGGTTTTCCTGCTTAATTAATAATTTACAGAATATCACCAATTCCTGTTAAACTACTCTTATGTTTCTGGGCTAACCACTGCTTGTCATAGTGTGTTTACTCTTTTAATTTTCAACTTGCTTTGACTGGCCGAGATTTTGTTTAGGATTATTTTAAATGTATTCAAAAGTATGGTTGCCCTTTAGATCTTTGGGGGGTGCTGTCTTGAACAGTTTTAGTAATAGAGCAACTTTTTATTTTTTAATAGAACTGCTATTTAATTTTTTATTTCTTAATTGGCAGGTCGTGGTTCAATTCCAGAATTCTTTCATATTATGAAAAGAAAGTTTACCAACAAAGAATGGGAAACAATCAGAAGCTTTAAGGATGAATGGACTCAGCTGGATATGTTTTATAGGAATTGGGTATAATTCTTTCTAATTTTGAAAGCAAAAGTCTATAATGATTCCATTATCTTCACTTAAAATCAGAGTCCTTGGTTACCCAGTAGTGTCCAAACAGTGCTTGAAGTAAATGGGTGATTGCTTGAGAATTTTATGGTTTTTATGCATACGGTATTACATTATAATGACATTTCATTTTAAGAAAATTTAACCTATATGTAATGCTCAGTTAGAAAGTACTTACTTAAAGCTAAAACAAAACATTACCATTGATAAATAATATTTTCTGTCATAAAGGAACTAATACACATGAGGTCCTATATAACAAACACTGATAATATATACTACATGCCAGAAGACATTACTTCAAGCTCTAAGTTAGTTAATTTAATGTACATAACATCCCTATGAGGAAGGTATTGTTATCATCATCGCAGGTTACATACGAGGGGATACAGGCACGGAGAGCTTAAATGATTTGCCCTAATGGATGGTTTGTTTTCATGCTGTAAGGGTTTTTTTTTTAAAAAAAGGTTATAGCTATAGCCATAACGTAGTATAGCGTTGAAACTCCCTATCTTTTGGACCTGTAGATTCTATGAAAAATTTTTGTCCACCAAATTCTAAGAGAAAATGTCTTTCTGTATCTTAGGCACTTAAGGAAAGCTTCATAAAAGCCATTGGTGTTGGACTAGGATTTGAATTGCAGCGGCTTGAATTTGATCTATCTCCATTAAACTTGGATATAGGCCAAGTTTATAAAGAAACACGTTTATTCCTGGATGGAGAGGAAGAAAAAGAATGGGCATTTGAGGTAAGAAATTTGTTAGAATTGTTAAAACTAAGAATTTCTATTTTTTATGCATGTATGTGTGATTAATTTGGGTAGGCTAGTCACTGAATTTGGACACAACTGAATCCAGTCCTGCTGCTCTGAAAGTGAAATCAGGGCTACTATGAGAGCATGTAACATTTATACTAATACTTGAAAGAAGTTGAAAGATGAGTCATTGTAAGTTCAGAACGGGAAAGGAAAAGAGGCTCTGACAAGGAGCTTTGCATGTATGAACAGCCAAACGCAGCCACTTTGGCTGGGCCATAATGAGGGTATTTAAGAGACATTCCAGATCAGGCTGGTAGATCCTGCAAGGTATTGATCAAGTTAAATATTTTGGTTTCTTACTGTATTTTGTTTCTGTCACTGGCAGTTCCTGGTTGCTAGTGAGAGAAGCCAACACACACTAAGCCAAAAAACCCCCCAAAACAGTATTATAGGTTACTAGAGTGATTCAGTAACTGTCCCCAGTATTAGCTAGAATTAGGGGATGAAATATTTAGAGCTCTTTTTGTCTCCTAGTTTTGCCTTTCTCTACATTTTGGCTTCAGTTTTCTCCCACCCATGTTTCTCATTCTGTACACCAGCTTTCTCAGCCTCTCTGGTCTGCGTGACAGAAAACAAGGCTCTTGCATGTAACATACTGTTGCATGTAACAGTTTATAAACAATTTACAGTTTAAAAACCTAAACAAACTGGTAAACTCACTTTCTGTTCCAAGCCCAAAAATCCTAGAGAAGGGATGCCCTGGCCTAGCTTGGGCTAGTTGTTTATCTCCAGACCAGTCATTATACTGTGATTGGTCCTGCTTGTGTCCAGCAAACGGGCTGTAGAGCAGTTCTCTGACTTACAAGATCATCTGTTGAGATACTGAATACTAGAAAATAAATGAGATGTTAAGTTTGAGATACCAAACATCTAAGTGAAGATGTCAGATAGGTGAATGGAATGGAGGGCTGGGCTAGAGGAAAAAAATTATAATCATAATGGTTATAAGTATAACCATTATGTCAATGGTAGTTGAAACCATGGATTTGAAGTTGAAACTCTGAGATTACCTAAGGAACAGCTATATATTGAATCTATGAAGAGAGAAGTGGAAATTGAAACCACAAGAAGTTAGAAGTAAGGCCTAGAATAGAGCCCTGAGAATATATGTGGTCCCCAGTTTATGATGGTTCAACTTTTTTTGACTTTATGACAGTATGAAAGTGATAATGCATTCAGTAGAATTCATATTTGCAGAACCCACGCAACCATTCCTTTTTTCATTTTCAGTACAATATTCAATAAATTACATGAGCTATTCAGCATTTTATTATAAATGAGGCTTTGTGTTAGATGATTTCGCCCACTGTAGGCTGATATAAGTATTCTGAGCACATTTAAGGTAGGCTATGCTATGCTATGATGTTTGGTAGGTTAGGTGTATTAAGTGCATTTTCCATGTAACCATATTTTCTTAGAGTGAGTTTATTGGGATATAACATCATCGTGAGTCGTGGAGCATCTATACTAATATTCAAAGGTGAATTTATGGAGGGTACTGATAAAGAATGACCAAAATGGTATAAGAGAGTAGTGTTGGTATCCAAGGACAGAAAGCATTTTGAAAAAGAGAGCTGGGTCAATAACTGCTAAGGACTAGATGTGGTGGTTCATGCTTGTTATCCCAACACTTTGGGAGGCCAAGACACTGCCTCTACAAAAAATTTAAAAAATGAAAGGTTCAAAACAGTATATCCATTAGTTAACATTCTTTAGTGTCCAACTATGAATTGTTAGTGTACATACACCTCTCATTATACATTAAGCATGATTCTTATTTATTGAAATATTCAATACATATAAGAACTACATCTTATGTGCTAAATTTCTGAAAAATTATTTTAGATATTTTTAAATTTGTACATTCCAGTTACTTTTTTCTTGTTTGTTTCAAGAGAAAACAGAACAGGGCTACATAGCAGACTTACTTTGCGATAACTTTGACATAGTAAATCTTCTGATACTTAGTCTTATATTTTTCCTCTTTAAACATATCTTAAATTTATCCTTACTGAATTTCACTTTTTGCTGACTTGGGTACCTGAAGGTATGAAGATAGGAAGAAGAAGATAAAAAATGAAAGCTCCCTAAGTACTATTTCTAATTGTAGTTTCTTCTGACGTTTTATGGAAGAATGCTTTAGTAAAGTGGTTTTTCAGTGAAAAGTTTGTTCAGCTTTTAAGTGTTTACAAATTTTTCTGGTAACTGCTTCAATATATATTACATTTTAAAGTCCCCTTCCCCTTTGTCTCATATGTAGAGGAAAATAGAAAATTGCATATTGGTTATGTTTTACCTATAAATTTCCACCATGATTTTTCATACGTGATAGTATGTAGTTAACTAAATGCTTACATACCAATGTTGCAACTTGATTTTTTTTTTTTAACCTTGTACTTTATTATACATACTAACATCACCAGTGAAGGACAGATAGCTGTCAAGTACCTCTAGATAGGGCACATCACCTGTGTAGTATTCTGGTTGAGAATGCATAACCTAATCCACTCATTAAGAAATATCAAACCCCAAATGAGCAATATTTTATTAATAAAAAGCAGATTTGGGGGAATTTGTACTTTAAAACGTTAATGTCATAAAAAACAAAAGAAAGGCTAACAAGACATGACAACTGAATGCAATACTTGTCCCTACTTGCCCATTACTGGGCTCCTGTTCTGGAGGAGGGATATGCCACAAAGGACGTTATTGGATTAATTCACAGAATTTGGAATACAGCTAATAAAGTATTGTTTCAATGTTAAACTTACTGACGTTATTAACTGCTGTGGTTATGTAAGAGAATGTGCCTACTAGGAAATACATGTTGAAGTATTTAAGAGTAAAGGGCAAGCACGTATGTAACTTCTAAAGTGGTTTAGCGGAGGTGGGGAAATATATATATGCACGCGTGTGAGTGTACGTATATGTATATATATATAGAGAGAGAGAATGAGATTTAGAAAATGTAAACAAAGCTACATCTAGGTTTACATATTTTATAATCTATATTTATTTACCTTTTATCTTTCAGGAAAGCAAAATAGATGAGCACCATTTTGTTGCAGTTGCTCTTAGGAAACCCGATGGATCTAGACATCAGGATGTAAGATTTTAGGATTTCTCTTTTTTCTAAATAGCATGAATCAATGTTAAGTTTGCTCTTTATTGATGGAAATAGTCATTTGCCTTATATCAGTTTAGAGAGATTTTTTTAAGATTATAGATATAGTAGTACTCTTTATTAGCAAATATTAAGATCACTAGGGATTTTGTAGAAACATTTTTAAAAAGCAGCCGGGCATGGTGGCTCACACCTGTAATCCCAGCACCTTGGGAGGCCGAGGCAGGCGGATCACCTGAGGTCAGGAGTTCCAGACCAGCCTGACCAACATGGATAAACCCCATCTCTACTAAAAATACAAGATTAGCCAGGTGTGGTGGTGGGCGCCTGTAATCCCAGCTACTCAGGAGGCTGAGACAGGAGAATCGCTTGAACCTGGGAGGTGGAGGTTGCAGTGCACCAAGATCGCACCATTGCACTCCAGCCTGGGAAACAAGCGAAACTCCGTCTCAAAAAAAAGAAATGTTACCCGCTTCTTCACATTCGTATACGCTTAAGTATTACAACAAAAAAAAATATGGTAGTACTATCATACTACTCATATTTCCAATAGACATTCAAGATTATCTTAGTCATCTTAACAGTAGTTTATTTCTTGGTGAATTGGGGTTGTGTTGAATGTAAGAGTACCACGTTGAAGGTTGATGAGTAATGGAATTACCTTGCAAATTGAATCCACTCCTCCTTTTAAAGTAATATCCTGAATTATTCCCAAAGTTACAGTGTCAAACATGTAAGAGACCTTGTGTCATATTGTGGCATAACATCAGTTTCAATTATTCAGCCACAATGTTTTTATACTTTCTTATCCTATTACCTGGTAAGCAAGTGGGGGAAGAACTTAGGGTCAAAGACTCTTAGTTTTCATATAATTGTGATTCTGCAGAAGTATTTATTTAAGGAAAACATATGTTTTAATGAAAACTACATGCATTCTATTATTTTTAGTAAATCAACATGAAAGAATGTAGCATGATCAATATATATGCATCGTTACTTCCACAAAAGTAGCTCAGGCAACACACCAAACCTTTGATAGATTAATCAAAGGATTACGAGTTCTCCATAGATTATCTTCCTTAAAAAGGGATGGCATGTTAAAATTGACACCTGTTATCTGAAGATGTTCTGACCCAGGTTACTGGTCCTTCTGTTTTTAAATCTCAGCTTCACACTCCCTGCAAAAATACCTTTTGTTTTCATAGAGCTTTATAATTGTTGAAACATTTGCATATTCAGTACTTACTTTTCATTTCCCTGGACAGAGCCTGTTTAGGCAACAGTGGCATGTTGGGAAGACTAGAGTACAATTCACAAAATTGGGTTCTAGGCCCACATCTACCATTTAACCTATGTTTTGAGCTTGGACAAATTGTTTGAATTGTTTGCTCTTCCTGAGCCTCAGATTCCCCATCCATAAAATTGAGATAACCGTATCACAACATAGCTATGAGACCAGTCAGATAAGTACTGGACCTTGACTTGTTAAAGCGCTGTACAAAATCCAAGTACTATTTATACTAGATGTGTAGAATATTAAAGAGGGTCTGCACTGGGTTCAATTGTGAACAAGGGCTCTATCTCAGAGAGTAAGATACAGTTTAAATTTAATATTGAATAAATAATTTCCTAAAGAAGTATACATCTCTGTATAGTTATGGCAGTTTTATCAGACCCACCTTTTAGAGTAATATTTCACAAAAGTTCACTTTCTCACTCACCTCTATCAAAATAACCTGACTGCTCGTTAAAATTACAGATTTTGATATCCCTTCTAACTTATATGTAGTAAATCACACTTTTTGGATGTGGGGCCCAGTAAATCTACATGTTAAATACCACAGGTTTTTGGTATATAAAAAAGTTCAAGAATCAGGTTTTCTATTTCATTTTTTTTTTGATTTGTTGTATTGGCAACACTAATATAAGAAATACAAACAGTGTTCTAGGAATCCTATGTTGTCATTTAATACTACTGAAATGTAAGTTGGTCTTACTTATTTTCATGATTATGAAATTGATCATAAGATTAACATGCAATATAACAATAAGGTAATCTGCTTTTGTCTTTTAGGTTCCATCTCAGGATGATTCCAAACCAACCCAGAGGCAATTTACTATTCTCAACTTTAATGATTTAATGTCATCTGCTGTTCCCATGACACCTGAAGATCCTTCATTTTGGGACTGTTTTTGCTTCACAGAAGAAATTCCAATACGAAATGGTACAAAGTCATGATGATTCCCTGAGTAACAAAGGGAAATGAAAACTGTTTGTGATCTTCCGTATTCACTGAAAAATAAATGCTTGTTTAGTATCAATTTTTATTTCACGAAAGTTTTTTTAAAGAACAGAAACTTTTCCAATTAAAAAAAAAAAAAAGCAGACTTCTGGTTCAAGATAGCTCACTGGAATACATGTTTACCTCTTTCTTTCCTAAATTGCATTGAATTGATAGGAAGGATGGCGGAATCTTAAAGTGATATATGCTAACTGTAGAAAAAAATAGAAAATGCACATAAGCAAAAGGAAACATTTAAATGCTATCTTTCAAAGATAACTACTCTTAAAACCTTGAGTATCTTTTCAGACCTTTTTCTTGGCAAATGAATCCATATTGACATATTTGATTTTTTTAAAAACATGGAAATGTACTGTTTTGTAAATTCTTTTTAACTGCACATCTACTGTTCATAAATATACCTCTGTAACATAACTTTTTGTGGTTCTAATGTACTCTGTTGTATAGCTAATACAAGTTAGGATGCTTTTGGCCAGAGGTAACAGTGTCCAAATATAATTGGCCTAAGTAACCTAGGAAATTATTTGACATAACACAGGGTTCAGGGGTGTCATTAAAGACACACTTTTTTTGCCTTGACCTCAGTTGGTTTGTTTTGCCTTAGCTATTCCACCTCTCAATCACAAGAGCTGCTGCTATAACTTCCAGTTTTACATCTTTGTAAAATTGTATCTCAAAGGCAGAAAAGGCCATTTCGTCTCTCATTTGTTTTATCCATGAGGAAGATTTTTAACAAAAGCCTCCAGAAGATTTCCCCTCAGTTTCCATTGATTTAGATCAGGTTACAGAGAAAGGCAATGTCTGACATTTTTGGTCTCTGTTAGAAGTAGACTCTGTTGAAAAGAAAGAAGCTAAGCTAGGTGTGAAGAATGGAATTGGAAGCCCACTGCCTTCCCATAAGAAAGGTTTACCATAATTTACTCACTTTTTTCTGTGTTAGACATTTTGATTATCTGCAGTTTATTACTACAAGCAGTGGCAGAGTGAATGTCCTTGTACATTTTGAGTTACATGCTTAATTATGTCCTTGAGAAAGTTTCTAAAAGTGGAATGATTGGTTTGACTGGTTCATAGGGCTTTAATTATACAATTTACCCTTCTAATTAGTACTATATGTATGTGACTTCCCTCCCCCCGCCAGAATCCTCCTTGGTCAATTGTAGGTATTCTTTTTGATTTAATTTTTGCCAATGTAAGTAAAAAATGGTATGTCACTTTTAAAATTTGTATTTCTTTCATTACAAATAAGGTTGTTATGTCAATGTTGTTATTGGCTTTCCGTATTCCTCTTAACGTGAACCGTCTGTTCATTGTCTTTACCTGTTTTCGTTTTAGCAAGTAGTACTTAATTTAAAGTGTGAACATAATATATAAGATGCCAGGACCATCATATTGATGACAAAAATCTATTATGTGGTTGTAGTGCATGTCTTGGAGTTAAACTCTTAAGTATCAAGAAGTAAAATAATTTCATTGTTTCTGTTACTAACATTAAAAGTGTGCAAATTGTATAAAATTAGGTACTTTGATTAGTAAAAGAAAAAAATTTGAATTTTTTTTTTTTATTTTATTAAGCATGCCCAGTTATGCCAAGCATAGTAAATAAAGGTCAAGTAGCATTTATAATAGAGGAAGTATTGTTATCCCTAGCATGAGTGTAATGGTGATATGAAAAACTTTGTCTTGTCATTATAATAATAAAAAAATGAACATTTATTATGGAATTTCTATGAGCCTGACACTGTGTTGGATTTGTGGTTTTTAGTTTTTAGTTTTTCTATTACTTTTAATCAAAGTTTCATGTGTACACAGCTTTAAAAAATTGGATAGATCTGTAAGATTTTTTTCCTAAGGAAAAAGGCCATTACTCTGACTTCTTCCATTTCCTGTCTCCAGGGCAAGCCCTTTCAACTCTTTTAGATGTTATTTTTTTTGTTATTTATTACCATGTCTCCAAATGACATGCTTATATTGCTTTTACTTGATTTTTAAATTTTAGGCATTGTTTCTTTGATTCTCAAAATAAAGCTTCCCTCTTCTGCTTCCCAGCATTACACATTCCCTTTTTATCCCCTTTTCTCCTCCCAACATAACAATTCAATGTTTACATTGTTGACTGTGATTACACTAAGGATATGTGTACATTATTGAGATTATGTAACAGCTGTATACAGCTGAGTGATGTATTATCCTTACCATATACTAATTTTTTATTTCCTTTAGTTAATTGACTGCATAGATTTCTACTATATGTATGAATATCTTCTCTATACGTTCAAATGTAACAATTATTCCATCAGTTTCTTTCATCTTTTAAAAAATCACTCCTAGAGCAATCTGCTTTGTCCAAGTTGGACTTTGTGCCTTCTATGGCTGGTGTACAGCTATAATCCTGGGACCTCCTTTACCATGATCCTGGGGATTGTCTCTCCTGTGTTGGATTCCCTGTTCCCCATTTGCTATCTCTCACATCTTAGATTTACTCCATTCATGTGAAATAGTTTTTTGAGAACAAAGTGGGCGTAGGAGTTACATTTTTTGAGACTTGTAAGAGGAAGGGACAGTCCTATGCAGAGTGGTATAAGGATCTAGTTGTTTCTTAAACCCATTATCCTATCCCCCTCCACATGAAGCTCTTTGTTAACGCTGTATTCATATCCACTTTTTCCAAGTATTTGATGCTGCATTTTGCTGAGTTTTGTGCTGGGCTGGCACATGCTGCTTCATACTCATGTCTGCTGGGTCCAGTTATAACAAACTGACCAATGTATGGCTTTATTGGTCTCTGTTAATGTGTTTCCTGCATAGGAACTCTCATAAATTTATTTTTAAAATGAATCTGCATATTTGTGTCTCTTCCATTTCAGACTCAGAAATTGAAAAGATTTGGATAAATTTTCAATTAAATTTTTCACTGTCAAAATTAGAATTGTTACCTATTCAGAATCTGAAACTCAAAAACCAGTTAGGTTTGAGTAACTCAACAGCTCCTCACTAGTGGAACTATTACCATCTGAACTTGAGGACCAAATAGATTTATAAATACACATACGCAAATATATCTTTGGTCAAAAATATTCCTGAAAACAACTCCAAGTATCAGTACTTTTAAAGAGGATATGAAGAGAGCTAATGAATGATGGATTTCATTTTTATGGGGGAAATAAATATACCTTCATAGTATTTGTGAATTTGGGATTGGCAAAGGTCTTTAGATGTATTCCCAGTTTATCAGTTAATGTCAGGTAACTGCTGTATATGTCTTATGGTATTTATATTAGAAGCTATTTTGCATCTTAAGCACTCACATATCAGGCTATTTAATTCTTATAACTCTATGGAGTTGTATTGATGGGGAAAATAAGTTACTGAGTTCTTGAACAACTTACTAAAGGTTATATATTCATTGAATACTGAAGCTTGTTATTTGATCAGAGTTAGGCTCAGATCTTTAGATCCAAAACCTCAGTCAACCACTATACTTAGTGGTGTGCTGGT
Source organism: Pan paniscus (assembly GCF_029289425.2). Taxonomy (NCBI): domain Eukaryota; kingdom Metazoa; phylum Chordata; class Mammalia; order Primates; family Hominidae; genus Pan; species Pan paniscus. The sequence continues at coordinate 106,848,683 of NC_073258.2, forward strand.
AAATATTTAACAACCAGCAATCCTGGGGCAGAGAAGAAGAGGCCTTTATATGTAGCTTTTGCTTATTCCATGCAATAATGACGTGTAACCAACACCTAGGTTTAGCACATGTTGGCATTTTGCCATATTTGCTTCAGATCTTTTTTCCTCTCATTTCAGGAATAAAACAAATGCAGCTAAAGACTTCCTACCCCCCAGTTACCACCCCTTCATCTTTCCCTTTCCAGGGATAATCTCCAATATTTGTAATTTTATGCTGTTATGCGTTTACTATTTGTATGTATAGTGTTTGGTGATTAAATCTTACATTTCCCTATTAGGATTGAAACATTAGGATGGAATCTCTTTGTGTGCTACTTAGAAGTAGCAACAGTGTCAGAATAATTGAGCTCACTTAAGCCCACACTTCTCAAGGAGTATACATACTTAGGAGTAGGCACTGGTGTGTGGTAGTAACTCATCAAAAGATAGCAATTGGTCATCTAGAGGCATTCGTTTTATCTGAAATTTTGGAAAGAATCTTTTCATAATAAAAGTATTACAGACATTGTAAGTAGCACGCAAATTTGCCTGTATTTTAAGTAAAAAGGTGTGGGGCTTCAGAGGAATTTTCCTGCCCACGAGTACATAGTTGCTGTTCTTTTAGGGTCATTTTTGAATGAAAAAACGTTGGAAAGGAGCCAGTATTAGAAGGGGAAAAAACTAACATTTGTTGAGTGCTTAAGCAGTAGAGCCCAAATCTTGGTGTGGTATACCCCTCTGCAGGTCACCTTTAGGGGATTGACCATGTTGCAGGTGTAAGACCACTTTTTTACTATCCTAGAAGCCTTCAGCAATAGGCAAGTGAAATCCCATAAATTTGATGGTCCTGATAGTTCCACGAGTGTTTTCGGTCGTTACTTAGCACCCTTTAAAGCTCTTCATGCTTTTTCCAGTGTTGCATGAGCAAGAAGCCTGCTAAACTAGTTGTTCTTTTCCCCTCTAAATCCACTATCTTTCACCCTTCAGTACCCCAGGAAGCTGACTTCTATGTACCTTGTTGGCCAGGCTGTCTTTTCTTTGATCGGGTTTTGCAAATAGAGGTGGGGGAGGGTATTAGCAGAAGACTAGGTAGAAAGGGAAATAGGATGATTATCCATTTGCCTTCCTGCCCTGCAGTGGCTTGGAAATAGCTGTGTTCCTCAGCATCACAGCTTCTGACATAGCCTTCTCCGTATATACATCTCATGGGTTCAGGAACCACTTTTCCCTGCCTTTTCATTTTAGAAGTAGAAAGATCTTGCTCTTGCTTAGCCTAAGCTGCTGCACCATCTCCATAGATTTCTGTTATTCTTGCCTACACCCTCTTTGATCATTACTTTTGGTTGTGCCATCTGTTTCCTGCTACAACCCTGAATAATACAGTAATTTGTACCATGAGTAGTCCTGGGAAAGTGGAATTCTGGAATTGGATTGCTCACATATTTGATGTATATACAAATAACTTCCTTGTCAGGGAAAATGGATGCTTATCATTGGTGGCAAGTGGTGATGTCACAATTGCTTACATCATTACTAGTAATGTCATGGAGTCATGGAATACAAGTGGAGTACAGTGTTGGAAGATCAAGTGGCTGTGGCACATAGTCACTATGGTCATGGTAGAGATTACAGAGATCGTTAGGAGGACTGGCTCTTTTGAATGTCTAGAGCATATACACAGGGAAAAGGACAAATTGAAAGCAAAGGGAAAAATTGGGAAAAAAACAAAGCATCACAAAAAAACTCTAGGGGAATATCTTGTATTTTGTAGGTATAGCTAAGACTCAAACCTAGAGCTTTTATTGTAAGGGCTGCTGAGTTGTAATACCAATTACTGGCCAGTACTGGGTCTCACATGCTAAGGTAAGGGCATTGGTATGGAAGAAGTGGGGCCTTCAGAAATGAGATGGGAACATTTGGGTCGCCACAGGAAAGGCTGAGAAGCTTAAGCCTTTTACATTTCCCTGAAACTTCCCTACTGGCAGAGGCAGCCCCATTTGTCTGAGGGGGAAGTCTTACCTCCTGATACAGTTTCAGATGTCATGTTGAATTCTAATCCCCAATGTTGGAAGTGGGGCCTGGTGGGAGGTGACTGAATCATGGGGGCAGATTTCTAATGAATGGTTTATCACCATCGTCTTGGTGCTGTCTTTGTGATAGTGAGTTCTCGTGAGACCTGGTTGTTGTAAAGCAGGTGGCACCTCCCCCTCACTCTCTCACTTGCTTCTGCTTTCTGCCTACTCCCCCTTCACTTTCCTCCATGAGTGTAAGCTTCCTGAGGCCTCCCTAGAAGCTAGGCAGATGCCAGCATCATGCTCCCTGTAAAGCCTGCAGAACCATAAGCCAATTAAACTTTTTTCTTTATAAATTGCGCAGTCTCAAGTGTTTCTTTATAACAACACAAGAATAGCCCAGTACGCATCTCCACTTGCCCTGCAAAGGAAAAACAGTGTATCAATGAATTCACCTGAGATGGTTCTCTCATAGGCAGGTATCAGTTAACCTCAGGATTTACATCCACTATCCATCTTTACTTTTTGGAAAATAACAAATACCCTAAACAGAGAAGTATAAGATCAGGTCCAGGAGGAAGGGCCTATTTAGAAGAGTTGCAGAATATTGCCACTTTGCATTGTAGGGATTTGGAGGACAGAATAGGAGTGGATTCTAAGGATATTTGACCAAATGGGGTTACGTCAGATAAGGCAGGCATACTCACAGAAAATGTGAGTTAATGTGTTGGCCTGAGAATCTGGGAATGGTGATAAGTCTGTCACATTGGTTAACTAAAACCTAAACTCAGTGGTGGCCTACAGTCAACTATGTTGAAATGTTAGAACTTTCCTGACTGAAAGAGTCCAGAGTCTTAGGAAGATAGGAATGGGGATCTGTTCTTTGCTAATCTGCTTATTCATCCTCTGAGGGATGGGCTTAGAAGACCATCACTTCACCAAGGATGTTTTTTTAAATCCATTAGTAAAGGAGTACCTTGAAAAGCCTTATGGTATCATCTCTGTAGATCAAAGATGCGCAGTGAATTTAGGTTACTTGTTTTCAATGGGAATAATGCGATTCCAGAATTGTTGAGATCATGAGATGGTACTTGAGAGTAATAATCAAAGGGTCTTGTGCCACAGGGGTTTCTGGTGATGGTTCATCGATCACAGGATCTCTAGGAGTAGATTAAATGGGCAGCCTGCAAGGATCTGTTTGACACATTAACAGAAAATTTCTAGGTCTGGTGGACAGACACTTGACTGAAATCACTGTGAGGATGATCCACTGCTGCTTTAATTTTTTAAAGAACTTAGCCATTTTATAGACTTAGGATCTCTTAATGAAGGGGGTAGCTAGATCCCTTTGACAAAGAATCCTGCAATGCAGTCACAAGTATATAAGAGAAATCTTCTTCCAATCTTTTCTAGGGACACCTGTGTCCATTTACCATGGTGATTTTTCACCGGGGAAAGAGAAATACTAAGAACTTCTGGGGCCTGTTAGATACTGGTTCTGAATTAATAATAGTGAGCCCAAACTGCGTCTGTGTTGCCTTGTCAAAGTGGAAGCTATAGACATCAGGGAAAATGCAGTCTTGGCCTGAGTCCATCTCATAATGTGGTTATTTCCCCAGTTTCAGTTGAATAGTGGAATAAATACACGGTTGTCTCTCAGTATCTGTGGGGGTTGGTTGCAGGACCCCCCTCAGATACAAAATCCATGGGTGCTTAAGACCCTTATATAATGGCATAGTATTTGCACATCCTAAGCCCATCCTCTCACCTACTTGAAGTCCTCTCTAGATCACTTACAATACGTAATTATTGTTGTACTCTATTGTTTTCCTAATGTATATTATTTTTATTGTTGTATTGTGTTTTAAATTTTGAACAGTTGTTGGCTGAATCCACAGTTGCGACCCCTACAGATAGAGAGGGCCAACTGTACTTACTAATTTGCAGGTGCCCCACATTGGTTCCTTTCCCTGCGAGGTGAAAGTTGGGGTAGCAAGGACCAAGTGGAAGCCCCTAGAACCGCTCATCCCTGCCTCCAGCTAAGGCAGTAAGCCAAGTAATACTGCATCATCCCTAAAGGAACTGCAGAGATTAGTGCCACAATCAGACACTTGAAAGATGTAGAGGGGTGATGTGGCTGTTTTCACTCCAAACTTCCTAATTTTCCCCGGCCTGGGAGTGGCATGGATGCTGTTCTTGTTCCTTAGGTACACTGTCAGACAATTCTCCTTCCTTCCTCACATCATCAATCTATGCCACCCACCATCTCTTAGTGCAGTCATCTCTTCATCCAGTGTTACTTGCCCACATCCCCATTGAGCTTACCTGTTTGGCTAAGGCAAAATATTAGTCTTGGGAAATGACTGTAGATTATTGAAATTTAATCAGATAGTGATGTCAATTTTGGGTGTTGTCACTGGAACAAGTCAACACAACCCATGGGACCTCAAATGAAATTGTTCACTTAGCAAATGCTTTCTTTTTAATTCCTATCAGCAAAGAAACTCAAAAGCAATATATCTTCAATGACAGAGACAGCAGTCACTGTTTTGTAGCTCTCGGGTTCTCTATCACAATGTAGTCAAGAGGGGCCTTGATCCATTACACTGATAGCATTCTGTTTTCTGGTGACCTTGGTGGTAAGACACATGCATGCCAGAAGATAGGAGATAAATGCTGTAAAAGTTCAGAGGCTTGACATAGGGAATAAAGGAATATTCCCTCTAAAATGAAAGGGGTTGCATCGTTTTGCACCAAACACAACAAATAGAGCAGCATAATGCTTGATGAGCTTCTATGAATTTTTGAAGGCAAAATAACTATGTCTGATCTGTTGCTATAATCCACTTACCTGGTAGCTCCTAAGGCTGCCTGTTTGGAGGGGAGCCATGTATCTGTGAAAATTCTGTCAGGCCAATGGAGGCACTACAAATGTAACACGTAATTTTACCTCTGACCACTGCTTACCTTTATGTTAGTTCTTCCTCATCCTCTCAAATTATTGAACATTCCAAATCTTGGTCCTCATAGCTCATCACTTTTCTATTAATACTTATTCCCTTGGTGATCTCATTCATTCTCAAGCTTCAAGTACTATCCATATGCTGATGCCTCCCAAATATTTTATGTCTGTCCACACCTCTCAAGACCTCTTACCTGCCTCCAGACTCAGATTTCCAGATGCCTACACATGTCCTCTTGATATCCACTGGTAGCTTGCACATAATACGTTTGAAAGTAAGTTCTTACTAGGCATTCCCCACCCCTTCTTACCCAAACCTCTACCATCCCTGGGATCATTTGTCCCTCTGTCCTTCTGTCTTCCTCCATCTCAGTATATGGGATCTTCGTCCTTCCAGCCACTTGGACTCAAATCCATGGAATCATCCTCTTTTCTCTCCTACTCCACACATATGCTTCTTTCTTATACACAGTACTTGAGTACTTCTTTCAACACACAATACTTGAGCAAAATTGTCAGTTCAACCTTCAAACCACACTCAGAGTTGGACCACTCTTCACCATCTCCGCTGCTCCTCACCTGGTCCAGGCCACCACTGCCTCACCTGGGTGATTGCCACGGTCTCCCCAATGGACTCCCTACTTCCAGTCTTTCCCCCTTCAGTATATTCTCCGCATTGCAGCCATCTCCCTCACAATAAAAGCCAGAGTCTTTCTAACAAGCATAGTAGCTTACATGATCTGGCCTCTGTTGCTCCCTACTGTACTATTCTCTTTCTCATTCTCATTTCCTACTCTTATTCTCACTTCCTATTAGGTCGGTGCAAAAACAATTGCAGTTTCAGACCGTGAATTTTAAATCATTATAACTAAGCTCAGACACATCTTTATTAATCAAAGTAGGAACCATTACAATCAACACAGTTTTGCCAGTGAGAAATAAGTTTATTCCTGTAGCATAAAAATCCATGCTTCAGGATTTGACAAACTCTTGGAAAGAATTTTCTGCATCCTGCTGGTTCTGGGAGCGTTTTCCCTGCAAAAAGTGGTGGTTGGTTGGCAAGAGCTCAGGTGAATATGGCAGATGAGGCAAAATTTCATAGCCCAATTTGTTCAACTTTTGAAGCATTGGTTATGCGATGGGCAGTCAGGCGTTGTTGTGAAGAAGAATTGAGCCTTTTCTGTGGGCCGATGCTGGCTGCAGGAGTTGCAGTTTTCGATGCATCTCATCGATTTGCTGGGCATAATTCTCAGATGTAATGGTTCTGCAGGATTCAGAAAGTTGTAGTGGATCAGACCGGCAACAGACCACCAAACAGTGACCGGGACCTTTTTGTTTTGCAAGTTTGGCTTTGGGAAGTGTTTTGGAGCTTCTTGTTGATCCAGCCACTGAGCTGGTCATCACCAGTTAACATATAAAATCCACTTTTCGTCTCACATCACAATCCGATCAAGAAACGGTTTGTTGTTTTTGCGTAAAATAAGAGAAGACACTTTTTAAAATTTTTATTTTCAGTTAGCTCATGAGGCACCCACTTACTGAGATTTTTCACCTTTCCAATTTTCTTCAAATGCTGAATGACTGTAGCATGGTCGACGTTGAGTTCTTCGGCAACTTCTTGTGGAGTTTTAAGAGGGTTCGATGGTTGCTCTCAATTGGTCGTTGTCAACTTCCAATGGCTGGCCGGTACACTCCTCATCTTCAAGGCTCTCATCTCCTTTGCAAAACTTCTTGAACCACCACTGCACTGTACATTCATTAGCAGTTCCTGGGCCATATGTGTTGCTGATGTTGCGAGTTGTCTTTGCTGCTTTACAACCCATTTTGAACTCGAATAAGAAAACGCTCGAATTTGCTCTTTGTCTAACATCGTTTCCACAGTCTAAAATAAACATAAATAAACAGCAAGTAATAAGTCATTAGCAAAAAAAAAGCGAGAAATGCCCGTTAAAATGATATATAACATAACTACATTTATTTAAGAATATATTCCAATATCAACAGCACAAAAACCACAATTACTTTTGCACTCAACTAATACTATTCTCCCTATCTTCACTTTACTGCAACCACACTGGAATCCTCCCTGTTCCTTGAATATACCAGGCACAGTCCTACTTCAGGTCTTTACATTTGCTGTCCCTTTGTCTGGAATGTTCTTCTCCCAGATACTTGCATGGTTCACCCCTTACTTCCATCAGATCTTTACTTGACAGTCATCTCCTTAGTGACTACCCCCGGACACTCTAAAATTGTACATCATTCTGTTTCCCATCCCCAACACTCCAGATCTAGGTTCTCTGCTTTATTTTCCCTGTGGGGCTTAACCACCACCAAACGCACCATACATTTTATTGTCTTCATTATTGTATGTCTCAGCTCCAGTCCTTGCCAGACTATAAGATCCAAGGAAGACAGGGATTTAAACTAGTTTTGTTTACTCCTATTTCCCCATGGTCTTATAACAGTGCCTAGCTCATATAAAGGCTCAATAACTATTTGTTGAATGAATGAATGCTGTGGTTTTGTTTTAGTTGTCTAGGGCTACCATAACAAAGTACCACAGACTATGTGGCTTAAACAGAAATTTATCTCCTCACAGTCCTGAAGGGCTAGAAGTCTGAGATTAGGGTGTCAGTAGGGTCAGTTTCTTCTGAGGCCTCTCTCCTTCGTTTGTAGATGACCCTCCTCTCCCTGTGTTTCTGCATGGTCTTTATGTTCATCTGTGTCTTCATCTCTTCTTACGAGGACACCAGTCATATTAGATTAGTGCCCACCCTAATGACATCATTTAACCCTAATTACCCCTTAATTATCTTATGTCCAAATACTGGCACATTCTGAGATACTAGGGGTTAGGACTTCAACATATGAATTTGGGGTGACAAAATTCATCCCACAACATGTCCGTACCCCTATGACATAATTATTCACTTTCTCAGATGGATTATTTATTTCCCCATTCTCTCTATTTGCTCACATAATGCTAATCTCTTTCTTTCTTTGCCAATATTCCAATTTTCAAGTACAGTCATGCGTTGCTTAATGATAGGGCTATATTATGAGAAATGTGTCCATTAGGTGATTTCATTATTGTGTGAACATTATAGAATATACTTACACAAACCTAGATGGTGCAGCCTACTACACACCTAGGCTATATGGTAGAGGCTATTGCTCCCAGGCTACAAATCTGTACAACATATTACTGTACTGAATACTGTAGGCAATTATAACACAGTGGTAAGTATTTATGTATATAAACATATCTATATGTAGAAAAAGTACAGTTAAAATATGGTGTAAAAGACTAAAAGTGGTACACATTGTATAGGGCAATTACCATGAATAGAGATTACAGGGCTGGAAGTTGCCCTGGGTGCATCAGTGAGAGAGTAGTGAGTCAATGTGGAGTCCTAGGACCTTACTGTCCACTACTGCAGATGTTATCAACACTATACACCTCGGCTACACTAACATTGTAAGAAATATTTTTCCTTCTTCAATAATAAATTAACTTTAGCTTAGTATAGCTTTTAAACTTTATAGACTTTTTTTATGTTTTAAACATTTTTACTCTTTTGTAACAAAACTTAAAACACACACATCGTATACTGTACAAAAATATTTTCTGTTTGTATCCTTATTCTATAAGCATTTCTCTATTTTTGAAATTGGGACTTTTTTTTACTTTTTGTTAAAATCTAAGTCGCAATACACACACATTAGTTTGGGCCTGTACAGATTCAGGACCATCAATGTCACTGTCTTCCACCTCCACATCTTGTCCCACTGGAAGGTCTTCAGGGGCAATAACATACAAGGATCTGTCATCTCCTGATAACAATGCCTTCTGGAATATCTCCTAAAGGGCTTGCCTGAGGCTGTTTCACAGAAGTAGAAGGAGTAAATTTTAAAATAACAATTAAATGTATACTATAGTAAATACACAACCCAGTAACAGTCATTTGTTATCATTATCAAGTATTCTGTACTGAACATACTTGTATGCACTAGACTTTTATACAACCGGCAGTGTTGCAGGCTTGTTTACACCAGCATCACCACAAACACGCGAATAATACATGGTGCTGTGAAGTTACAACAGCTATTATGCCACTAGGCAATAGGAATGTTTCAGCCCCATTATAATCTTATGAGGCCACTATTGTATATGTGGTCTATCATTGACCAAAATGTCATAATCTGCTACATTACTGTATACATTTCTATATTTATTTGTATAAAATCTCTGTCTTCCTTCCACCTTTGGACTCTTCAGTTCCAGGCATTCTGTTAACACTTGACTCATATTCTTAATTTAAACATCATAGCCACACTACAAAGTAAGCACCGTTACTTGTATTTCAAGAATGTAAAATCTGAGGCCCAAGGAAATTAGACAATTTTTCGGAGGTCATATTAACTCATAAATGATGTCATTCTGATTTTAATTTAGTTTCCACAGACTCAAAAGCACATTCTTTTATATCTGTACCACATTGTCATCAAGATGAATGGTGAAAAATCATACTTCTGCCTTATATGTTGTGAGTGAAGCTGCCCTTGAAGGAAGTATCCTGTTTCAGGAAATGAGATTAAGTTTAGATTCTGAATAATTATCCCCATAAATTGAATTTGGATGTTATATTTATATTTTTTACTACTGCAATTTGTATCGTCCTTGATGATCATTTAAATTTATTCTGCACAATTTAACAATTAAAAAATATTAAAAGTTGTTTCCTTATGAAAGTGTCAGAATTACACAATGAATTAATAATGTTGAAGCAACGGCTATAATTTTATCCTAAAATGTAAAGGAAAAAGTCATTGCTTTTGTTTTTTTTGTTTGTTTGTTTATTTCATTGCTTTTGTTAAAACAGTGTAACATATGTTTTTGATAAAAATGCCAGGGCTTTATTGGTGAAAACCATAGTAGGCTTTGAAAGCCAGTTACTTATAATTAAGTGAATATCATTGTCTCTTTGGGTGTAGATGATTGTTTAAAATAGAAATTTTTTAATTGATTTTATATTTTAGAAAGAGCTTTGCTTTAAAATATATATCATGTTGGCAATGAAAAACTTAATTCCAGAGGATGCCAGTTGTGAAATCATTAAGTTGATTAAAAAATAGCTGTCCATAATTTTGATATACAAATAGAAATACTATAGGTCATAGTGCAACTACTTATAACTGTTGAACTCTGGTTTTTATTTTGCATTTCCAAACAAACTGTTGCTCAGAGTTTGTGGATGATGATCTAGTGGCCATTTAATGGTAGTTTTTAAATTGGTGTCAAGAGGTGGAAGGGCAGAGATGGTGCTTTCATTGACTCTTAAGTATAAGGAAAATGTTACTGGTTTTTTATTTCTGTGTATATGAAGCTCCTAAAAATAAAAGGTTAGAGCATTTTATCCAAATAAATATCTTTTCAGAGCATATGAACACTGTGAAGGAGCTAAAGACTTAGATAATAATCAATACCTGTGAAATCTGATATTAATTTAGGGATTTAAAATAGACCTGTAGACAGTGAAACATTTGCAGTGAATGATAATTGAAACAAAGAAATACTCTGAATTTTCAAGTATAAATTCCTGTTGTTTTCCTAGGAACCCCTCATATATAAATGAGTGCAGTTGGTCATTAAGTTGACTGAAAACATTAATCACTTAGTAACATGGAAGAGGTAAGCATAATCTGATGAAATTTGGTTTATATCATTGTTGGAGACCTATTTTATTTAACAATCAAAGAATTAATATGAGCCAAGCTCAGTGGTGCACATCTGTAGTCCCAGCTACTCTGGAGACTGAGGCAGGAGAATCCCTTGAGCCCAGGAGTTAGAGGCCAACCTGGACAATATATCAAGACACTCTCAGAAAAAAAAAATTAATTTGAGGTATTTTTCTTTTATTTGAATATTCAAGATAAAGCTGTGCATCTTGAAACATATGAATTAAAGCCATTTTAAAGCTGAGCTAGGCTAGAAAAGCCTTATCCTGGAATCTTAATAAAGGTAGTCATTTGAGAAAGAAAAGTGAAGATGAATAAATACAATCCCTTGAGGACAATATTCATGTGGAAAAGAATTTCCAGATTTGTAAAAAATAATGGCATGTAATTTTGCGTTAAGGACACAGCATTCCTGCATTTGTATTTGCAGAAATCAGTGTTCAAATATCAAATACATCATTTGTCAAAATTGCCTTTTGCAAAACTGACATCCTTTCAACTTTGGCATGATTAATTTACTAAGGGAAAAAATATTTACTTCTCCCTGGACTTTAACCACATTTGTATTTAGAATTATCATTAAAAATGATATTTCTCAAAAAAAGTTGACAGGTCAAGATAGATATACTCATGTAGCTATCAAATAGAAAACTGTTCCCAAAGAAATTATTTCAATTTTGTAGAAAAAAATGACATTTTCATGTCCTAGTTTACTTATGTTTTATCCCAGTCACTTGTATTGCATACTACTTTTAGGGTATGTGTGAAATGTGCAGTATTTGATCACTTAAAAGCCTAATTTAGGAGGCATCAGCCAGAAACAGGTGCAATATATTGCGTCCAAAGTAATTGTGCAGATTTTTCATCATGAGAAATGGTTGCTTTATTTCAAATAGATTTTCTTTCCTCTTTTCTCTATTTCTTACATGCCATGTTGTAAGAGAATATTTTCTTTCTGCTGACCTTGAGGCAGGGCAAGAACAAACTTTTCTTTCAGAGCACAAGAGTTCATTTATGTGGGGTACCTAGGAAAATTAAGAAAGCCAGTTAGATAAGCTTAATGGGAACTCATGATGGGTTCAGATTTTTCAACATTTCTTTAGGAAACTTTTTATTTGCCAGTTTCGTTTTACAGGGTGAACTATATGTCCTGATTCTAAGAAGACATTATAGGTACCACCACATGGTCTGTATATCCACCAATACAATTTTCAGTCTGTCCTGTTCATACTTTCCAGAACTGTCTTTCTTGCAAACCAAATTAAATTATGCCATTGTCTTCCCTGAAAAATAGGGTTTTAGCTCTCTCTTATCCTGTAGGTTCAAGTATAAAGTCCTTAATATGGCTTACAACACTCCAGTTACAAACCTCCTCCAAATCTTCACTTCTCAACTTTATTTCACTATTCCACTCCTTAGGTATACTTGCTCCTCATTGACTTTCAGACCCCTAAATCCATTTACCCTCTGCCTTTTCTGTACTTGTCCTTCCCAGCTGATTGCTCTCATTTCAATTCATGACCCAATATTAAATGGTTTGTAGTGCTGCCCCACAATCATTCCTGGTCCACTCACCCAGATAACTTTTCCATACTTTCCCTTCTCTTCTTCAATTTCTAATACATTCTCCATCTTTGCTTTTTGCTGATTACCTTGCTTCCTATTCCACTGAAAAAGCAGATGTCTCGGAAGAGAATTTCCCCAAGCTTCCTCCATCACATCCACCCACCTTGCTACATCTGTGCCCAGGCAGTGTGCCTTCCCTCCTGCCACTAGAGAGGAATGTCCACACTCCTGTCTAAGCCCAGCCCCTTGATTTGAACACTAGATTCATTCCCTCTACTCCGGATGGTACTTTGGAAAATCTCACCTCTTTGGCACATCAATTTCCCGTCAATTATGGCATCATTCCCAGAAACATAAACATGTTGTTACTTTTCTCTTCTTAAAAAGAAATCCTCTCCTTTTTTCACCAAACTGATGCTTTTTTAAAAACAGAAAGAGAGAAGAAAGAGAGAAAGAGAGAGAGAAAGAAAAAGAGAGAGATAGAAGAAGAAAGAGAAAGAGAGAGAAAGAAAGAGAGAGAAAGAAAGAGAGAGAGAGAAAGAAAGAAAGGAAAGAAAGAAAGAAAAAGAAAGAAAAGAAAGAAAGAATCCTCTTTCACTCCATCCTTCCCTCTTGGATACTGTACCATATTTCAGTTTCCCTTTTCTGCAAAAACTGGAGATGACTTCATCATCTACAGTTCTTCTTATCTATTATAATAATTCTAAAACCAACTCAAATCAGGCCTCATTGACCACTGATACTTCTTTTTTCAAAGTCACCAAAGACTTCCATGTTGCTAAGTCCTTTGGGCAGTTCTCAGTCCTCGTCTTACTTGACCTATCAGCAGCATTTAACTCACTGTAAATGCTTTCTTTTTTGATACAGCATCTTCACTTTCAGGATACTATATCAAGTTTTTTTTTTTCTCATTGGTCAGTTTTTCTCAGTCTCCTTTGCTAATTCCATTTATCTCCCCAAACGCTAAATGTTGGCAGGTCCTAGATCCAGTCCTCAGATCTCTACTCTTTCTACACTCACTCTCTTTAAATACATTTATACATTGATTATCACCAAATCTATGTCTCTGGTCCAGAGCTCTCCCCTGAACTCTAGGCTCATATATCTCTCTATTTGACATCTTCACTTGGACGTCTAAAAAGTATCTCAAATACATTATGTCCCAAAATGAAATCTTCATTTCCTTAAAATCTGTTAATTCCACAGTTATGTCTCCATGGTAAAAATAAATTCTATTTTTTCAGATGCTTGAGTTAAAAATCTTGGAGTTTCCTTTACTCTTCCCTTTCTTGCATACCCCACCCTCACATCCAATCTGTCAGCAAGTACTGTTGGCCTTTTATTTGAAATATATCTAAATCAGACCACTTTTCATCACCTCGACAATTACCACTGTGGTCCAAGCCACCATCATTCTTCATCTAGAATGTTGCGACAGCCTTGTCACTTGTTTCCTTATTTTTGCCTCTCTAACTCACTATTTTATTTTTTAATGCAGAAACCAGAATGCTTTTTTTTCTTTTTTAACTTAGGTCTGATTATCTGATTCCTCCACTTAAAAAGCTCCGTGGTCTTCCAACTCTGTTATATTAAAAACCAAGATCATGCCCTTGCTCATCAGAAAAAAAAAAAAAAAAGGCCCCAACCCAAGGTCATTACCATGAGCCTAGTGTGCCTAATTGGATTTTGGAGGCAACACATTCCTCATTTGGGTGTGTTACTCCAGCCCATTTATCAAATGACCCAAAAAGCTGCCAGTTTTGAGTGGGGTCTAGAACAGGAGAAGTCTCTGCAACAGGCCCAGGCTGCTGTGCAAGCTGCTCTGCCACTTGGGCTATATGACATAGCAGAGCCAATGGTGCTTGAGGTGCCAGTGGCAGACAGGGATGCTGTTTGTAGCCTTTGGCAGGCCCCCATAGGTGAATCATAGCAGAGGCCTCTAGGATTTTGGAGCAAGGCCCTGCCATCATCTTCTGCAGATAACTACTCTCCTTTTGAGAGACAGCTCTTGGCCTGTTACTGGGCTTTGGTAGAAACTGAACGTTTGACTATGGGTCATCAAGTCACCATGCAACCTGAACTGCCTATCATGAACTGAGTGCTTTCTGACACATCTAGTCATAAAGCGGGATGTGCATGGTAGCATTCCATCATCAAATGAAAGTGGCATGTACGTGATTGGGCTTGAGCAGGTCCTGAGGGCACAAGTAAGTTACATGAGGAAGTGGCTCAAATGCCCATGGTCCCCAATCCTGCCACCCTGCCTTCTCCCCACTAGCCTACACCAGTGGCCTCATGGGGAGTTCCCAATGCTGAGGTGACAGATGAAGAGAAGACTAGGGCCTGGTTCGCAGATGGTTCTGCATGATATGCGGGCACCACCTGAAGTGGACAGCTGCAGCACTACAGCCCCTTTCTAGGACATCCCTGAAGGACAGCAGTGAAGGGAAATCTTCCCAGTGGGCAGAACTTCGAACAGCGAACCTCATTGTGCACTTTGCATGGAAGGAGAAACGGCCAGATGTGTGATGATATACTGATTCAAGGACTGTAGCCAATGGTTTGGCTGGATGGTCAGGGACTTGGAAGAAGCATGATTGGAAAATTGGTGACAAAGAAATTTGGGGAAGAGGTATGTGGATGGGCCTCTCTAAGTGGTCAAAAACTGTGAAGATATTTGTGTCTCCTGTGGGTGCTCACCAAAGGGTGACCTCAGCAAAGGGGGATTTTAATAAAGTGGATAGGATGACTCATTCTATGGACACTACTCAGCCTCTTTCCCCATCCACCCCTGTCAACACCCAATAGGCCCATGAACAAAGTGGCCTTGGTGGCAGGGATGGAGGTTACACATGGGCTCAGCAACATGAACTTCCACTCACCAAAGCTGACCTGGCTACAACCACTGCTGAGTGCCCAATTTGCCAGCAGCAGAGACCAACGCTGAGTCCTCAATGTGTCACCATTCCTCAGGGTGATCAGCCAGCTACTTGGTGGCAAGTTAAAAACATGAAATGATTTTATTGGACCTCTTCTATCATGGAAAGGACAGTGGTTTGTCCTAACTGGAATAGACAGTTGCTCTAGATATAGCTTTGCCTATCCTGCATTCTATGCTTCTGCCAAGACTACCATTCATGGACTCATGGAATGCCTTATCCACCATCATGTTGTTTCACATGGCATTGCCTCTGGCCAAGGCACTCACTTTATGGCTAAAGAAGTACAGCAGTGAGCTCATGCTCATGGAATTCACTGGTCTTACTCCATTCCCCATCATTCTGAAGCAGGATGATAGAATGGTGGAATGGCCTTCTGAAATTACAACGCCAACTAGGTGACAATATTTTGCAGGGCTGGGACAAAGTTCTCCAGAAGGCTTTGTATGCTCTGAATCAGCGTCCAATATACAGTACTGTTTCTCCTATAGCCAGGATTCACAGGTCCAGGAATCAAGGGGTGGAAGCAGAAGTGGCACCGCTCACCATCACTTCTAGTGACCCACTAGCAAAATTTTTGCTTCCTGTTCCCACGACATCACATTCTACTGGCCTAGAGGTCTTAGTTGCATTGGGAGGAACGCTGCCACCAGGAGACACAACACTGATTCCATTAAGCTAGAAGTTAAAATTGCCACCTGGCCACTTTGGGCTCCTTCTACCTCTGTCAACAGGCTAAGAAGGGAGTTACAGTGTTGGCTGAGGTGATTGACCCAGACTATCAAAATGATATCAGTCTTCTACTCCACAATGGAGGTGAAGAAGAGTATGCGTGGAATACAGGAGATCCCTTATGGTACCTCTTAGTGTTACCATGACCTGTGATTAAGGTCAATGGGAAACAACAACAACCCAATCCAGGCAGGACTGCAAATGGCCCCAGACCCTTCAGGAATGAAGGTTTGGTTCACTCCACCAGGTAAAAAGCCATGACCTGCTGAGGTGCTTGCGAAAGGCAAAGGGAATACAGAATGGGTAGTAGAAGGAGGTTAGGCATCAATACCAGCTACAACCACATGACCAGTTGCAGAAACGAGAACCATAATTGTCATGAATATTTCCTCCTCCTTTTGTTAAGAACATGTTTGTGCATGTATACACTTGAACTAAAAATATCTCCATCTTATTTCCTTTCTTTTTCCTTTATCATGTGACATAAGCTTTATTGACTTCATATCAGCATTTAAGTGATGTTAACTTTATGTAATAGTATTTGGGTTGGGGATTGGTGCACTTTCGGTTATACAAAGAATAACTGTATTATATTAGGTGTAATTATGACCTTATTATTGTCTTTATTTGAAGATTATGTATGATTTCAGGACACGTGTATGGGTTCAAATTGACAAGGGGTGGACTTGTAATGGTTAATATAGTCAACTTGATTGGATGGAAGGATGCAAGGTATAGTTCCTGGGTATGTCTATGAGGGTGTTGCCAAAGGAGATTAACAGTTGAGTCAGTGAACTGGGAGAGGCAGATCCTCAATCTGGGTGGGCACTATCTAGTCAGCTGCTAGCAGCGGCTAGGACAAAAGCAGGCAGAGGAACGTGGAGGGACTAGAATGGCTGAGTCTTCTGGCCTCCATCTTTCTCCAGTGCTGGATGCTTCCTGCCCTCGAACATCAGACTCCAAGTCCTTCAGCTTTTGGACCCTTGGACCTGTACCAGTGGTTTGCCAGGGACTCTCGGGCCTTCAGCCACAGACTGAAGGTTGCACTGACGGCTTCCCTACTTTTGAGGTTTTGGGACTGGCTTCCTTGCTCCTCAGCTTGGAGATGGCATGTTGTGGGGCTTAACCTTGTGATCATGTGAGTCAATACTCCTTAATAAACTCCCATTCATATATACATCCATCCTATTAGTCTTGTCCCTCTAGAGAACCTTGACTAATACAGAAAGCATACATTATCTGGCTCCCTGCTACCTCTTTGACATTATCTTCTATCAATCCTTCCCTCCCTTACTCTGCCCCAACTGTACTGGCCTTCTTGCTGTTATTCACACACACCATGCAAGTTTCCACTTGTGAAACTTTACAAAAATCTTGGAAAATCTTCCCCTGGTTTGCCAGTGAATTGAATCCTTACCTCCTTCTGGCCCGCGTGAAAATATTAGCATGTCAATAAAGCCTTCCCTGGCCACCCTAACTACAATTGCACCTTCTTTTTCTAATTTCTATCCCCCATTCCATTTATTTTTTTTCTCAGAGTTATCATCATGAGCTGATATATTAGTCATTTTACCTAAGTATCTTGTGTATTTATCTGTCCTTCTACCCCTATTAAATATTAACTCCATGGGGGCAGAGATTGTGGTCTGTTTTGTTCATGGCTGTATTCCTTTTGCTTTGAATAGAGCCTCAATAAATATTTGTTGAAAAATTAAAAACCTTCATACTTTTATATTTTCTCTTCTTTTGGGATGTTTTGAATGTTTGTTCAAAAATTTCTTTTTTTTTTTTTATTGAGACAGAGTCTCTGTCACCCAGGCTGGAGTGGAGTGGCACGCTTTTGGCTCACTGCAACCTCCGCCTCCCGAGTTCAAGCAATTCTCCCGTGTCAGCCTCCCGAGTAGCTGAGACTACAGGCACATGCCACCTAATTCTTGTATTTTTAGTAGAGACAGGGTTTCACCATATTGGTCAGGCTGGTCTCGAACTCCTGACCTCAGGTGATCCACCCACCTCAGCCTCCCAAAGTGCTGAGATTACAGTGGTGATCCACCGCGCCCATCCTCCTTAACAATTTCTTATTCTTCCTTCTGTAGTAAAGCATTCTACCACAGAGATCTTTGTTTCTTATGAAAGCAGCTTGCAGCTGCTTTTAGTAAAATAATAGTACTCACTAACATTTATATTGTGCTTACTTACTTTGATCTAAATGCTTTATCTGTTTTAATTATAGGTAGTATAGCAACCCCATGAAGTAGGGGCTATTACAATGTCTATTTTACAAATGAGTTGACACAGAAAGTTTAAAATTATTCAGATAGTAAGTGGTAGAGCCAGGATATCTCAAATGCAAGGAATCTGGCTCTAAAGTCTTCACTTTGAACCACAGTGCTATACTGCTTAGAGATAGAAGTTCATTGTTAAGTAGGTCTTAAGGACCCCTCCCTTCTGTGGACGAGGTATATAGACATTTTCTTTTGATTTATGGAAGCCAGCGCTTCTTAGCATTGGAATCAGAGTGTTCTTGAAAAGGGTTGGATAAATAAGAAGCATGTGGACATTCCAGGAAGAAGAAACTGAGTTGGGATTTGGTTTTCTGGTGGACTAGGATGTTCCTTACCAAAGCTCAGTGACAGAGAAAGGTGACAATTTTTATCGCAATTGTGAAAGTCAGGACTGGAAGTAGTTTTGAGTTGTGGGAAGGAGCAAAGAGTTGGATTCTGTTACCATGATGCAGCAAATCCTGCAACTAGTTCTGACCCAGCCACTTTGCTCTCCAGGAAGCAACTGGACAGGTGAACTGAAAAAACAGCTCAGGAAAGTCTCAAACACTCAGGGCCCATTAGGGTGGGAAGTCATTTGAATCAAACACTATACCTTCCTCAAATAGCCTTTTGAGCCAGCTTCCTCCACAGAAGTGCTGCCGTCCACACTCCCCTCTTCAGGTCTTGCCTTTGCTCCTGAAAGGCTTTGCCTCACAGCTGGCTACCCAGTCACCATCCTCTGAAATGACAGGCCCTCTGCAACCTGAGCAACCTCACCACTCTGGGCCAGTTCTGTGTTCTGTGAATATAAATAGGTGAAAGGATGACAGAGCACTGATCTTCAAGGACCATTTGCATTTGGTTATACTACTAATGATACTTTCTACTGTTTTATAAATTCAAGTTAATTGATTTAACATATACAAATTAGATGCCTACTTTGTATAAAGTAGGTCTCTTCTCAGAGCATAATGCTGGGGAGTGGGTTCTTCCACCCTCAAAGGGTCTTTACAACTGTGATAAGATGCTGCCTTATTCCCTGGAGTAACCACCGAAACCCCATGCTTCCAACACTGCCTGCCAAAGTCAGTTTTAAAGGTTCAGTTGCCATGAATTAGTTAGCAAACTGGGTTAGGGCAAAACTGGTACCTACTCCTCCTTTGATGTGTAAAAGAGGAGAAAATGAGAGTTGTGAAGTTAGTCTGAATTTCTTATACCTGATAGATGGTAACTCCAAGCAAGACACTGCCAGGGACCTATTAATTGCATTTTAATGTTCAAAACAGGTGGTCAGGTAATACTTCAAAACCCATCACAAATGTTATCGTGTTGACTTCTTCATGTTGTATTTTGAACTACTATTTCCTTGCCTGGATCAAAATGTGTATGTTTGTATTTATTGATTGATCGCTCTGTCTCTCCCCACTAAACCATAAATTCCTCAAGGGCAGAAACCCTTTCTTGTTATCTACATAGCCTTAGACCTAGCTGTGCCTTACACAATGGGACTCTAAATAAATGCTTGATAATTGAGTGGATGAATGAACAAATACATGAATGGATATGTAATAATTTTTTTTGTCAGATTAATGTTATTACTATCGGTTATACATTTAGTTTTAACAAAAACTTTATAAAGAAATGGTGTCCTGTATTAAAAGAGAGATTTTGTCGCAGATATTTTGGGGTAATCACTTTTATTTTATATTTTTTGAAACAGAGTCTCACTCTGTCACCTAGGTTGGAGTACAGTGGCATGATCTTGGCTCACTGCAACCTCTGTCTCCTGGGTTGAAGTGATCCTCCCACCTCAGCCTCTTGAATAGCTGGGACTACCAACATGTACCACCATGCCTGGCTAATTTTTGTATTTGTTGTAGAGACAGGGTTTCGCCATGTTGCCCAGTCTGTGCTCGAACTCCTGGTCTCAAGCAATCTGCTTGTCTCAGCCTCCCAAACTGCTGAGATTACAGTCATGAGCCACCACGCTCCAGTGATCGCTTTCTAAAAGAATAAAAAAAATTTTTTTGTAGACACGGGGTTTCCTTTGTGGCCCAGACTGGTCTCAAACTCATGGCCTCAAGTGATTCTTTTGCCTGGGCTTCCCACAGTGCTGGGATTACAGGCAATTATAGGCATAAAACACCATGCCCTACCTAAAGAAAACCTTATATGTTTAAAAAGATGTTTCCTTTATACAAAGTAGGCATGTAATTTGCATATGTTAAATCAATTAAGTTGAATTTATAAAACAGGAGAAAGCGTCATTAGTCGTGTAACCAAATGCAAGTCCAGTTGCTTGCCACTGGCAGTGTTCAATTAACAAGAGCGAGGTCTAGTAGACACAAAGTGACCTTATTCCAGAGCTAGCTGAGGCGAGGTAATATAGGCACCTGCCTTGAGGGCACCACTTCAGCTTTCAGGGCAGAAAGCAGGGTCTTTAAAGGGGAACTTAGTGTGAATAGCATGCAGGGGAGTGAGCAAGGAGGTGCCAGGTCTACATGACTTGTTCAATGTCTTATTCATTGGGTGGTCTGGGTGGTGCGATCACAGGCAAAGGTAGGCTGTAAATTAGGACTTGTCTGGAGGCAATCTCGCAGTAGGGGAGATAGCTCTGAAAGTGCCTGGTTTGTTTCAAGACTCCATCCCTGGAACTTCTGAGTAAACACATAGATAAACTTGCAGTGCAGTAAGTGCCTAGTGGAGTGAAGGTAAAGGTTTTAATTGCATTCCTGAAGAGCTAAGTAAAAGGTAAACAAACAGGGAAAAGGAAAAGAGGTTGAAGATAATTTTTAGGAAAATGGGGTATTTGGTTACCGTAGAAAGAGTAGAGCTGATTGTAGTCCCATTTTTGCCACTGACCTTACCTTGAATAAAGAAGTTAACCTCAAAAGTCCCACTGGCTCATATATACTACAGTTTCATGAATTTATCAGTGGGAGTAAACTATATATCTACTCTTCAATGAAATCACTGAAAAGGCAAATAAAAACATGCAACCACCTCAAGGCACAGCCCATTTTTCTAAGAAGAGAAAAATTTGAGGAATGATCGCCATTAGACTTCCTTGGAAATGGTTTATTTTGCAATTGTGGCACTAACCTCAGAAAAAAACTATTGTTTGAACATTTGACTCATTACTCAAAAACTCACATACTCTCTTATTATTTTGAGATATGTCCCATCAATACCTAATTTATTGAGAGTTTTTAGCATGAAGGGTTGTTGAATTTTGTCAAAGGCCATTTCTGCATCTATTGAGATAATCATGTGGTTTTTGTCTTTGGTTCTGTTTATATGCTGGATTACATTTATTGATTTGCATATATTGAACCAGCCTTGCATCCCAGGGATGAAGCCCACTTGATCATGGTGGATAAGCTTTTTGATGTGCTGCTGGATTCGGTTTGCCAGAATTTTATTGAGGATTTTTGCATCAATGTTCATCAAGGATATTGGTCTAAAATTCTCTTTTTTGGTTTTGTCTCTGCCCGGCTTTGGTATCAGGATGATGCTGGCCTCATAAAATGAGTTAGGGAGGATTCCCTCTTTTTCTATTGATTGGAATAGTTTCAGAAGGAAAGGTACCAGTTCCTCCTTGTACCTCTGGTAGAATTCGGCTGTGAATCCATCTGGTCCACAGCCAATATCATACTGAATGGGCAAAAACTGGAAGCATTCCCTTTGAAAACTGGCACAAGACAGGGATGCCCTCTCTCACCACTCCTATTCAACATAGTGTTGGAAGTTCTGGCCAGGGCAATTAGGCAGGAGAAGGAAATAAAGGGTATTCAATTAAGAAAAGAGGAAGTCAAATTGTCCCTGTTTGCAGATGACATGATTGTATATCTAGAAAACCCCATTGTCTCATCCCAAAATCTCCTTAAGCTGATAAGCAACTTCAGCAAAGTCTCAGGATACAAAATCAATGTACAAAAATCACAAGCATTCTTATACACCAATAACAGACAAACAGAGAGCCAAATCACGAGTGAACTCCCATTCACAACTGCTTCAAAGAGAATAAAATACCTAGGAATCCAACTTGCAAGGGACATGAAGGACCTCTTCAAGGAGAACTACAAACCACTGCTCAAGGAAATAAAAGAGGATACAAACAAATGGAAGAACATTCCATGCTCATGGGTAGGAAGAATCAATATTGTGAAAATGGCCATACTGCCCAAGGTAATTTACAGATTCAATGCCATCCCCATCAAGCTCAACGACTTTCTTCACGGAATTGGAAAAAACTACTTTAAAGTTCATATGGAACCAAAAAAGAGCCCACATCGCCAAGTCAATCCTAAACCAAAAGAACAAAGCTGGAGGCATCATGCTATCTGACTTCAAACTATACTACAAGGCTACAGTAACCAAAACAGCATGGTACTAGTACCAAAACAGAGATATAGATCAATGGAACAGAACAGAGCCCTCAGAAATAATGCTGCATATCTACAACTATCTGATCTTTGACAAACCTGAGAAAAGCAAGCAATGGGGAAAGGATTCCCTATTTAATAAATGGTGCTGGGAAAACTGGCTAGCCATATGTAGAAAGCTGAAACTGGATCCCATCCTTACACCTTATACAAAAATTAATTCAAGATGGATTAAAGACTTAAACGTTAGATCTAAAACCATAAAAACCCTAGAAGAAAACCTAGGCATTGCCATTCAGGACATAGGCATGGGCAAGGACTTCATGTCTAAAACACCAAAAGCAATGGCAACAAAAGCCAAAATTGACAAATGGGGTCTAATTAAACTAAAGAGCTTCTGTACAGCAAAAGAAACTACCGTCAGAGTGAACACGCAACCTACAAAATGGGAGAAAATTTTCGCAACCTACTCATCTGACAAAGGGCTAATATCCAGAATCTACAATGAACTCAAACAAATTTACAGGAAAAAAACAAACAACCCCATCAAAAAGTGGGCAAAGGATATGAACAGACACTTCTCAAAAGAAGACATTTATGCAGCCAAAAGACACATGAAAAAATGCTCATCATCACTGGCCATCAGAGATATGCAAATCAAAACCACAATGAGATACCATCTCACACCAGTTAGAATGGCAATCATTAAAAAGTCAGGAAACAACAGGTGCTGGAGAGGATGTGGAGAAATAGGAACACTTTTACACTGTTGGTGGGACTGTAAACTAGTTCAACCATTGTGGAAGTCAGTGTGGCTATTCCTCAGGGATCTAGAACTAGAAATGCCATTTGACCCAGCCATCCCATTACTGGGTATATACCCAAAGGATTATAAATCATGCTGCTATAAAGACACATGCGCATGTATGTTTATTGCGACACTATTCACAATAGCGAAGATTTGGAACCAACCCAAATGTCCAACAATGATAGACTGGATTAAGAAAATGTGGCACATATACACCATGGAATACTATGCAGCCATAAAAAATGATGAATTCATGTCCTTTGTAGGGACATGGATGAAATTGGAAATCATCATTCTCAGTAAACTATTGCAAGGACAAAAAACCAAACACTGCATGTTCTCACTCATAGGTGGGAATTGAACAATGAGAACACAGGAAGGGGAACATCACACTCTGGGGACAGTTGTGGGGTGGGGGGAGGGGGGAGGGATAGCATTAGGAGATATACCTAATGCTAAATGATGAGTTAATGGGTGCAGCACACCAGCATGGCACATGTATACATATGTAACTAACCTGCACATTGTGCACATGTACACTAAAACTTAAAGTATAATAATTAAAAAAAACCTCATATACTCTCTATTGTACAAACAGATCAAATTCTACTTCATAGATAAGTTGAAAAGTTCGTAAGATCAACAATGAAATAATAACACAACTGTGGCCTGACCTGGAGAGCTTTCAGGACCCAGAGCTAAACGAATAAAATAATATCCTGGTAAATTAGACATTAAGAGGACAATTACATCTTACTACAGTTGTGTAAATTTGCTGAAAATACCATAATAATGTAACTTTAGCTGATAGGGAATATTTTATAGCGTATTTCTAACATGTACTGCATATAATTTACCCCCATAAAATCTTATATTAATTCACCTACTGGCATTAATTACATAATTATATTAATTAATATATTCTGAAGCTAATGTTATGCTTGATCAGATTCAAGCCCATAGACCTGTGCCCTACAGCAAATTGGATGCTACTAGTGCAGAAAGCAGAGCACAGGTGTGGTGTGCCCAGCAGGGCTTAGAGTTTTAATTAGATAAATCAGAGAAATCTGAATTATCTGTCACTTTGAAGTGCTTTTCAAAGCAAACCTCAAAAAATGCGCCTTGCAATAATACGATTTCGGGGTCAGAAAGTCATGTATAATTGGGCTGCTAGCTTTGCATTAGAGAAGAAAAATAAAAAGCTCCAGTTCTAAGAACTGTCAGGAAACGGGGACAAACAATCGCAGCCCTCTGCAGTACCTGGGACATTTGGCATAAACTGATGCTTATCAATGTCTACCAGCTGTAGAGAAGTGGTTATCAAACTTTAGGAAACGTTTGGGAAGCTTGCAAAAAATGCAGCCACACAGTCCGCATCCTCAGAGATTCAGATTCATTCAGTGGGGCTGGCATGGGGTCAAGGAATCGGTATTTTAAACAGGCATACCCTTAAATGGCAAATTAAAAAAAAATAAGGTGCTTATTTCTCTGTAAAACAACAGTCGTTTGTGTGAACTGTTGGTTTTCCCAGAAGAGTAACAAAATCTTTGTTGTTTTCATCACCTCAGACTTTAAGGGCATTAGGTTTGTAGCCATAATGACCTGCACGTGTATTTCAGACCTCTTGTTCTCAACAGAAAAAATCCTTCGCTTTTAAGTCATGTCTTGTTGTCTGCTCAGATAGAACTTTTAAAGGATGATTGAGAAATTTGAGCTAACTTGCCCAGCTCAACTTTCCTTCCAGTTTTCAATTTTAGTGTAGAAGCAAAGTTTATTTATTTATGTGTTTGTTTATTCACTCACCATTTATTATCTAATGTATGTGAGCTATGTTTTAATCACTGAGTATAAAGATAAAGAAAATGGTCTCTGTACTCAAGGAGTTCATAATCTCTTAATGGTGATATACATATAAGTAAATAAGTTTAATAAAGTGTTACTGATGTTATTCTAAGAACATATGCACAGTATGGTTGAAAACAAAGAAGCAGGTCAACTCTCGCTGGGTGGGAATAGAGTCCTAAGGGAGCTACATGAAGGAGTTTATATTTAACCTGATCTTGAAAGTGTTATTTGATGGGCTAATAGGAGGGAGAAGTGTGATTCTAGGCAAAGGGAAGCAGCAGCAAAGGCTCGGAGGTAGGAAAAAGAACATTGGCTCTCTGTGTTGGATGTGGGTGGGTTAGGCGGAAGACTTAGCTTCTAAGGTTCGTGAGTTATCTGCAAGGAGGGCTACAGTGAGATGTGAATGGTAGGTAGGGTGGTGGTCATCAACAATTTATTAGGCTAAGGGATTTGAATTTTATTCTATACATGATGGGAAGCCATTGGGAGGATTTAAAGTAATGGATTACTCGGATGGTTAATAAAGCTAGAATTTCATGAGTCAAAAAAGGGAGATTTAGTGGAACTGTTAGTACAGATGCTTCATCCTTCTTATGTACTTGTTATCTACAGATAAGTAAGGTAAATTTAAAAACTTGACGTTTCAAAAAGAAGATGAGCTTATTTATTGACAGTCAATCCTCTCGAGAGAATCACATAGAAGTGACCAAGTCACCTGTTTATCATTTTCCTCAAACATGAGATTGGATGTTTTAAAGAACAACCTTGTGGCTCCATAAAAACTTTCAGAATTATTTGCAAAGCCCATAAATCTTAATGAGGCTTGCTTCAGAGATGAGAAAAATTCACATAAATTGTTTAAAAATAAAAAGCCATCTGCCTGCCTAAAGATTAATTCTAACCCAGACAATACATCTGGCTCAGCTTTATGTCTTCTGTACTTGAATGTAGAAAGATATTGGTAATACATTAGTGCTCAAACTTCAAGCTATTTATTTATTTAGACTTGAGCATTGAAAACTCAGTACAAACTATTAAGATCCTGTAAATGACATACAGCCAGGTGTATTGTTATTTCGTCAGACTTGTATTAAACTCATTTAGTTGGTTGATTTTTATACGACATTATTGTAAAGCTAGACTAGCATTCGTCATCTCTATATGCAGATACTCTATGAGAAACAATTCAAAACTCCTGTTCCATATTCTTTGCTCACAATGCCAGCATAGCTGAAACTACTTAACTTAAATTGTATAATTTAAAAAGAAATTCTGTGTGTGCAATGTGCATCCTCAGGATAAAAAGATAAAGATAAACCTGAGCAGTCTAAATGACGGCTCTCCTACTAAGTCCTGCTGCAGAGAATACATGCTGAGAACGCTCCCAGGGCTGAAGACTTGAGTCCATTTTACAGCTGGGGAGGGAAAGACTGGGGAAGTAAAAGTAGAGTTTTGGCTTCAGGGTGGTAAGATGTTTAAGAGACAAAGCTCTTATTGAATGAAATATTTATTTGTCAATGCAAAGTAGACATCCGCACGATTAGCAACCCTTTTTATGGTGGCAATGCTATCTAACACATTAATCTAAAACTTTGCTTCAATATTTGACTGATGGTTAAATGAGTAAATAAATAACCTGAAATGGAAGAACAAATGCAGATTGTATCCCAAGTTAAAGTTTATTAGCTTATCAACAGGTTCATTTCAAGTGAGACACTAACAATACTAGTATAGAGAGGAAGTTTGACATCTAAACTATACACTCTGAACTACAAAGATGATTGTTGGAAGTTACCTGTGCTTTTGAGTAAACATTTGAGATTTTGTTTAGAGAATTTACTTTAGAAATATGCTTTTGTCAAGCTTTCTGTGCATTCTTCCTTTTAACAAAATGTTTTGTATGTATTTGAAACAGATTATTAATAAGTTACAAGGCTTTGTGTGGAGTTTGATTTGTTGGCCACCGGAGATGCTCCTGTGCTCCCTGCTATTCACCAGAGTTGATAGCAGAGTTGATAGCATGTGTCAACTGGTTGGCACATGTATTAAGACTCAGTTGCAAGTGTTAGAAATGTAACTTTATCTAGTTTGTGCAAAAAGGAGAAAAATAAGCTCATATATATCTGGGAAGATGACAGGAACTAACATTTTAGTTCCTGTTTTTTGCCTACTATGTGTCAGGCAAGAGCCTATACTCTAGAATCCGACTGCCTAGGTTCCAGTCCTGAATTTGTACTACTTAGCTGTATGAGTTAAGGCAAATTATTAATATTTTCCCTCATTGTGCCTCAGTTTCCTTATCTATGAAAAGGATATTCTAATAGTACATACTTGACATTGTTGAAAGGATTTAATGAAGTAATATGTGAAAGTACTTAGAATAATGGTATTATCATTTCATTAATCTTGGCAACATCCCTGATGAGGAAAGAATCATTAGTCTCATTTTACAAAAGAAGAAACAAGCTAAGGAAAGGTAGTAAGTGATTTGCAAAGGGTCACATAGCTTGTTGGGATGCAGCTGTCTTTCCACTCTCTATGTTGGCTTCTGATCCATGGAAATTGTGTCTTGGAAAGATTAATTTGGGGATGAACTGTCAAATGAATTAGAAAGGAGGAATATACTGTGGGAGGCCATAGCAATGATCCACCTAAAAACTCACAAAGATCTGGATTTGAATAGTAAAAGCCGGACTCCATAAGACAGAATGAATTTGAAAGATATTACCAAGATAGAGTTCTTAGAATTTAGCAATAGATGGACTAATAAAGAAAAAATGAGTTAAAGGTGCTGAGGCAGGAATGTGTAACCAGAGGCTAACTCAGTGTGTGGAGCATGACATTAAGGTAATGTAATGACATTAAGATATTCAGTTAGGGCTTTCTTTCAGTGAATGAATGAATAACAATTAGACTTTGAGTACAAATGTCGGGGAGCATTGTGTTATAGGGAACTTTAGAAGAGAAAGCAGGTTTGGAAAGTAGGCTGGTAAGCTTCATTTTGGATGCATTCATTTGGAGAAGTCTGAAAAATATCAGAAGATCCCTGGCAGACATTTGAAAATATGAAGCTGGAGCTTAGGTGAGATTTTGGAGCTAGAGATAGAGATGTAGGAGTTAGCTTGGTGGATGTGGATTTTGAAGCCATATGATGAATTAAGATTTCTGGTGGAGAAAAAAATCCAAAAGAGAGATAAGGGCAAGAAGGAGGAGGAGGAAGAAGAGCTTGAGGTGCAGGCTGCACATGAGCAGTTGGAGAGGGTGGAGGGAGCCAGACATAACCTGGAGACAAGCAGGAGTGCCCAGGGACCACCACAGAGAGCCAGGAAGCACGAGGTAGAGGGTGCACAGATGGGAAGTGAAAAGGTCATTTCCTAGAGTCGTTTCTATAAAGCAATGGGAATGGAAGCAAGATTCCACTGGGTAGAGGCATTAATAGGCTTTCCTGCTGTTGGGAACCTCTCCTTCCAGCTATGCCAGATTTGAAGAGTGGCCTGGCTTTTTCCAGGTTGCGTTTGCTCAGAAAAACACAAAGTGCTGCTGCAGCCAAATGCACACTTTGTTTTTGTGGGGGTCTTGGCTTGGATTTTTGTGTTCTTTCACTCTAATGAACTGGTTGGGGCTTAAGCTGGCTCAAGTTGGTCCTCTGCGCCCACCCTGGCTCCTCTCAAACCCTGAAGGAAACCTCCCTCCCAGATAATCATTTTACATCTCATCTTACTGTCTGAAATTGACCAGAGAGACAGATGAGAAGCCTAAAAGGTAGGCAGGCACTTGTTGCCCATCCCTTCACCCTTGCCATCTAAGGCTCATTTTACCATTTTTGTCCTTGTCCAAATGCTATCCCCTCTCGAACAGTGAGGCAGGAAGGAAAGTTGTGGTTAAACACGTGTGAGACAAGAGGCAAAGGTAGTCTGATGATAGAGACTCAGAGTTGACCAGAGAAACAGTGTTAAAGAATGTTTCCTAGGATGGGGAAAATTTTAACATATCCCTGAACTGTGTGGAAAAAAATAAAAACTAAAAGAAGGTAAATTCAGTCTGGATCATGAGCATTCTGAGTTTCCGAAAGATACCCCTGTGTGTTAAGTCCATCAGAGCTTTAAAGTGAAGGGCTGTGGTTCAGGAGAGAGGACAGGCAGTAATTTTTTTTTTTTTTTTTTGAGAAACAGAGTCTCTCTCTGTTGCCCAGGCTGAGGTGCAGTGGTGCGATCTTGGGTCACTGCAATCTCCACCTCCCAGGTTCAAGTGATTCTCCTGCCTCAGCTTCCCAAGTAGCTGGGACTACAGGCATGCCCCACCACGCTCAGCTAATTTTTGTATTCTTAGTAGAGACAGGGTTTCACTATATGTTGGCCAGGCTGGTCTCAAGCTCCTGACGTCAGGTGATCTGCCTGCCTCGGCCTCCCAAAGTGCTGGGATTATAGGTGTGAAACACTGTGCCCAGCCCAGGCAGTAATACTCTTTTAATTGCAAATCCCGCATTCCTTTCTCCATCATCAGTACCTGCTGACCACATCCCCATCTCCCTTTGCAGTTGCTATGACCCTATTTCAGGCCCTTGTTACTCCATTGAGACTAAGAGTTATTTACTTCCCTTTCTCCCAGTTATTCTTTCTCCTTTGCCCTTTTACACACGGCTCCAACATTAACCTTTTGGAAATGCAGCTGCAATCCCATCACTTCCCAGATCAGTGGCTGTGGAGCACACTTACAAGATTGGAAAAGCCCACATACCTCACACACAAAAATATTCTTCTAATTTCCTGGAACTGTTTTTTCCCCCATCACCTGCTAAACATTTATATAATGATAAAGACCTGTTTTACATCTTCCCCCAACCAATCCTGCAATCCACAATAGTTGAAGTGGTCGGGGAGGCAGAGCAGCATTTCTTTTCTCTTTAGTTTTGGTGGAACCAATATTTTTTCTTTATACATAAAACAATTCATTGTTATACATGAGGGCATTTTACTCAGTAGAATGTTGTTGAGGTTGTACGTAATGTATATTCATTTTTGTGGCAATACATTCATTTCTATGCATTGCAGTTCAATGGAGCAGCACCAGAAAGAAACAAACAAAAAAAAACCCACCATCCTTAAAGCCATTTTAACAAAATGTTTTAAATTATGTTTCTTTGAGTTAATGGTTTGAAAAGAAAAATGGGGAAAGTACATACATTTTACTAGAATGAGCCATCAGAGATCTAAATAAATGGACCAATTGAGTTTGTTTGAATGTTCCCATTCACATAGGATTACACATTCAAATAAAACTATGTACATTTATTTGAATATGTAATCAAGGAGCTAAGCATAAGTGACACTTATTTCTAAGTGTAGCATTCCTGGTTTACACATGTGAGTACCTCAATGTGTTGTTAAAAAGCAGAAAATAGTTCTTTCTATATGCATTTTACGCAAATTTCAAAGCTATTGTTATTGTTTATCAGCTTCATTGCTCCTCAGGCACAAAGACACTTGCACATATTACCAGCGATGCTGCTGCCAAATGGCAGGCTATATTCAAGTTTCTCAAGCTGTCTGAGCCTTTGGGAAAGTCGGAATTCATTCATTTCTTCATTTTTCATTTGACAAGTCACTATGCCACGTGCTGAGTTACAAAGGTATTTGAATCATCTAGGCATTTTAAAGTGCTTATCCCTACTGGTTTCTGTACTATTAGTTAGGATAAATTGTCCTGGTTCATGACCCAAATGCTTTTAGGTTTCTGATCTTTTAGGCCACCCTTGGTTCTTAAGGAATCGTGAATGTACAGCATGATGCAGGCAAATGCTCATGTTAACATGATGTGGCACATGAGTACAAATGGGGACTTACAACGTAAATATTAAAAGAGTTATTAACTAAACTAACAGAGTGCTATGTAAATTACATTCTATCCTCCTACCTTGTTCCTAGCTTCACAATGGCTGAAAGACCAAGTTCGAATTTAGGAATCCTTAGTTCCTCTGGGATCTATGCTGGAATGTGGCAGCACTGGATGTATGGCCCCTACCCGCTGGCTGAGGCCTGCAGCCTGCTCCGTTCTTTGCATACCCTGGGCTCTGTCATGTATCACAAAGGGTTTTACATTCACATGGGTTGATGCCATTGTCAGCACATCCAAGCTCTGTCCATCTTGTATAAATAGTTGCTCTGGACCTAGTGAAGACCAATGAAGTGAGCACACTCTGGAAGCAGTTCTGGGCTGGTTGGGAAGGGAATTTTGCAGTCCCACATACCTGGAAGGTGGTCTACAACAGGGAACGTGTGAGATCTGTCCCCTTGGTCTTACCCATGGAGGAAGGCAAGAGCCTTCTTCCTGTATTACTAAGTGATCTCTAGACCAACGGCACTTGGCTGGACAACTTGTGGACAACTTAAGAAGGACTTCCCTCCTTCTTAATTATTAAAGATGTTAATACTTAAGGTGTGTTCACACCTTTCCTACAGGTGCCTTTCTGGTCCTGCTTGGCCTTTTTAGCACAACCATAACTTAACCTGGGAGCAAGAGAAAACAGAAAATAGTATAGAGGAAGAAGGCTCTAACCTTTCTTTCTTCTACCCAACTCTACCCCAATGGTGGTGACACAAACCTAGCATGAATGAATAATGTCTGGAGAAAGGCTTTGTGTTGGCTTGAGTCAGTCAGTGTGTTTGTGGTCCTCAGCAATTACCGTGCAGTAGGACACAGCTCTTTCAGGACCTAGGGGTCTTGATGACTGCTGCCTAATCTGTTCTGTTATTTCTGAACAAAATGTGGAAAAGGAAGGTGGAAGGGTGGAGGGGAAGCAACAGATGGAAACATGTTGCTAGAGAATTACAGCTACTGAGAGATTTTCAGGATTAAAAAAGAAGTAGTTTAATTTGAATATTGTTTAAAAATAATCTGAGTTGTCAAGAAAGAAAACACAGTTGACTAAACATTGATATTGAATATCTGAATGATAATAAGAAATGCATATACAGAGCTATGTAAAACAATGCAAATATGTCAACATGACAAAAATTTGTGTGAGTAGGCGACATGAATCAGCAACATGATGATGATAATGATGATGATGATGATTATTGACATTTACTGGGTGGTTACTTTGTGCCAGACACTGTTGTAAGGGACTAGTATATAGTAACTCATTTAATCTTTATAAATCCCTTGAGGCAGACACAATTAGTGACCGAATTTTGCAGATGACAAACTGGGTGTAGAGCTGTCTAGTAATTTGGACAAGGAATACAGGTCGTAAGTGACAGAGCCAGGATCTGACTCTGGAGCCTGCATTTCTAACCTCTACACATAGAGACAGAACTATCATCATCACTGAATTAGGCTACAGTGTGCATTTTTGTTTTGTTTCGGTATGTTTTCATTTTTTCCTATTACATAAATAACAGAATGGTGACATGTTTATCAAACAGTTGATTTTTTTTTCTAGCATATCTCTAAGAGTAAATTATTTTCTTTGGGAAGGTTGGGTGTGCTGTGTTGCTAATTTTGTCCCCACTGGATGTCCTTGAAGTCTCTATTTTGACCTTGGCCGTTATTAGATCTTGGGCTGGAATGAGTGACTGAGATCCCTGAGCTCTCCCTAGTGGTTAAAGTGTATAATCAGACTAATCACTGGAAAAAGCAGTTTGAATAAAGACAATGTCTTTTTGAGATAAGATTAAAATCCAGGACTGAAATATTGACACAATGGGAAGAAAATTGGCTAATGAAAAACCATGACATTACTTATTTGGTACACCATATAAAGTAACTGCCTGACAGACAATAGTTGTGATATTTCTTCCTCTCTAAAGAGCAGATGATGATGATTTTAAGGGCATAATTTTTCTCTAATCCAGATTAATATTTCTGAAATAAAGCTTCTGGTATGTCATTCTCTAGCTCCAAGTGCTTCAAGCGACCCCTCATGCTTATGGAATTAATTCCATAATTTGCAACTCTTGGCAAAATATTCCTTAAACTTCTTCTGTTATGGGAAGTTTTTCTATCTCCCTTCATTACTTTATACTTAAACCAAATGAAACGTTCTTCTTACTCATCTCTGTTGCCATTATTTCCTCACCTTAAAATACCTCTCATAAGCCCACTCTTGTCTTTACACGTTCCAATCTTACCCACTTACAAGGTCCAGCTGAAGTGCTGGCATTTCCATAAAAATGTTCCTAATTTCTCAGATGGAAATAATGTCTTTCTCCTCTGAATTCTCAGGTCATATGTTTGTTTCTTTTATTACAAATGTCATTTTCAGCCTTGCATGATACATCATTGTCATCTACATTTTGTTCTCTTGAGAACTGAACATATATCCAAATCATCCTTATATTTTTCATCGTAGTTTGCATAACACCTTGTGTACATTGGATATTCAAGTATGTGTCACACTGAAGTGAGTGACTGTGAACATATGTTCTAAGATCATATTTGAAACAGATTTAAGTCCTTTTGATTATCTCATTAATCGTGAACAAAGGCTCTGGTGTCACCTAGGGACAACTGCAGAACAAAGGCACTCGTTTCTCTAGTTTGGAGTGTTAGCTCTGGTGCTGGCTCATAGCAGAGCCCCTTCCCAGAAGCTACCTCACCCAAGGCTATGACCCTTCACTGAGAACAGCTGGCATTCAATGACTGGTTAAGGTGGGGCTCAAATGACCTGCTCTCCTCCCTACATTTGAGACATCTCTAAAGAGTCTTCCAACTTTGAAGTTCCCCATGAGATTTACTGAATCCTCAATTGCAACTGAATTCACAGTTCATTTTTTTCTTATGTCCAGTCCTTATGGAGGTGGTTCCTGATAGAATTTCCCAGTTAAGTTTCTTCTATTCAAATCTCCAACTTCTATCTCAGAATCTGTTTCCTGGAGAACTAAATCCAAAAGACATATTTATCTTCACTGGATTATTTTCTAGAATACTCTGGTCTCATTCAGATGTGACTTGGAATAGGTTTGAATCCTGCCTTTATTGTTTACTAGGTCTGTGAAATTGGAATGTTAGTTATGTTCTTCTACCAGTTACAATTATGTTCAGTGGCATATAATGAAAACCCTAAATCAATGCTGGCTAAATTATATTAAGAACATCTTTCTCTCTCATACAGGAGAAGACAAGAAGTATGGTACACAATCCTTATGATTGGGCATAAACCAGCTCTGATTCTCTAAGGTGTGGTCTTTGCCTTAAAGATCCCAAATAGCTGCTGGAGTTCCAGCCTCACATGCACTAACAGAATGGAGAAAGCAAAGAATGGCATGATCCCACCTTTAAAGAACACTTCCCAGAATTTTCTAAAAATCCTTCTTTATATTATCATTGACTAGAATATAGTCATATGTCGACACCTAAATATGTCTAAAAAATGTAGTCTTTCAATCACACCCATGGCAAAAGTTTTGTCCTTTATAAAATGGTTTGCTATAAAGAGTTAACATATATGCACAATCTGGCATAAGTGGTGGCCAATAAATGGTCCCGAATCCCTCCTTTTATATCACAGTTATTTATTTTAATATACACTTAGTATTTTCATATACTTAGTATTTTCATAAGGCAGCATTATAGCCAAGTAAGAAGCACTAGAAGCTAAATATCAGTGAGTACTGTTTGTCGAAACCTAATAAAAGTTGTGTGACTTTGAGATCTTTGAACCTTCTTTTCTTCTGCTGTTGTCATAATAGAATAGTGATATGATTAATAAAAAGATGCCAATAAATACTGGTAACTAAAACAACTCCTTTTAATGTAGGTCAAGGATATAACTAAGAACATACAGATGCTACACAGATCAGTAGAGACAGCCACAATTCTAGCCACAGGGGCAGCTGTCAATGGTCTTCAGGACCCCACCAAGGTGCTAACAATGATACTATCAGTTGGGACAGGAATTTTGCATGAGTAGTATCCTCTACCTTTCTCTCAGACCTTTTGCTTTTTTAATCCTGCCTCTCTTGACTATTCTGTAGATTTCCAGCTCTTCTTCTGCTTGCCAACAAGACATATATAACTAGCAACAAACTCAGCATATTCCTGAGTGCTTATACAGAGGGCAAATCAAAAGTAACTTTCCAAGGACCAATTTTCCAGGTGTACCTGTCCCCAGCATTTCGTTTCTCTAGCTCTCTAGATTGGCTCTGCCAGTTTTGTCAAGCTGATCTGGGAAGGTTATATACAAGGGTTCCTGGAACTCTTCTATAGATTTTCACTCTGACTTTCTCATCTTGGCTGTCATCTGTCCCCATTTAACATCAAGGTGAGGAAAATCACATCCCCTACATCTCTGCACTGGACAGAGTTTGAAGCTCTTAATAATAAATTGTGATCAGTACATAGCTGCTTTTCTGTAAACTGTAAAGGATTTTATGGCTGTTCATGAAAAGCTACATCCATCTTTCACTTACTGAAATCAGTGTACTGCATCTCAGAATGCTCTTGATCACACTGGATTTGTGGATGTTTCTATCTGTGAATTCTGATTTGCCTTACCATATTTGAGACCACTGGGATCAGATTTAGTGTTTTCTCTGTTGCCTTTTAAATTATTCTTTCCTTGAGGCCTAGTTGCATCTGAGGTTCTTTATAATTATTCTAAGCCAAAACATAGACACCTGTATTTAAGGTAATCAGGAGCACTGACACCTACTCAGGGTAAAATGACCCCACTACAAAGTCACATCTTGATGGCACATCTTGATGGAAACCAATGAAGTTGGCTTGGTTCTCATACAGAGTCAGTATGGAGTATGGGAACACCACTTGGCTTTGTCATTGAAAAGACCTGGTTCTGAATCAATCCTTTGCCACTTTTCAGCTCTATTAAATTAATCTCCCTAAGAGTACTCCTTAGTATGCATAGCATTGCCGTAAGGATTAAGTGAGATATATGATGCCCAGTGCATAGTGTCTGACATAGTAACCACTTGACAAAGATTAACTTTTATAATTTTATTTATTATCTATAAAAAGAATTTCTTCCACTTATAGCTTTCTTTTAAAATATAATATTATAAGCACATGTTAAGCCCAACCAACTCTTATTTTGTGTGGCATCAATGGAAGTAATTCTCTAGTCTATTGACATGAGGAATTACTCTAATGTTTTTGAGGTGACTCATTCTTACATTCCTTGCACAAGCCCTCTTCAGCTCAATATTACTATTTTTTGAGGGCACTTTTGGATTTAATTAAGGTAATATTATTTTTATGTATCCTTTATGTACATTTATAAATGAAACAAAACTATAATTTTATTTTCTTGTAGTGTCCATATCTGACATTGAAATTAAGATTACTCTAGCCCAATAAAAATACCTAGGCAGAGCCCAGAAATAAGACTGCACACCCACAATATCTGATCTTCGACAAAGCTGACAAAAACAAGTGATGGGGAAAGGACTCCCTATTCAATAAATGGTGCTGATATAACTGGTTAGCCATGTGCAGAAGATTAAAACTGGACCCCTTTCTTACAACATATACAAAAATCAACTCAAGATGGACTAACATTTAAATGTAAAACCCAAAACTATAAAAACCCCTGAAAGACAACCTAGGCAATAACATTCAGGACATAGAGCTGGCAAAGATTTCATGGCAAAGATACCAAAAGCAATTGCAATAAGAGCAAAAGTTGACAAATGGGGTCTAATTAAACTAAAGAGCTTCTGTACAGCAAGAGAAACTATCAGCAGAGTAAAAAGACAACCTACAGAATAGGAGAAAATATTTGCAAACTATGCATCTGACAAAGGTCTAATATCTAGCATCTATAAGGAACTTAAACAAATGTACCAGAAAAGTAAACAAACAACCCCATAAAAAAAGTGAGCAAAGGATATGAACAGACACTTTTCAAAAGGAGGCATACATGCAGCCAACAAGCATATGAAAAAGAGCTCAACACTGATCATCAGAGAAATGCAAAACAAAATCACAATGAGATTCCATCCCACACCAGTCAGAGTGGTTGTTATTAAAAAGTCAAAAAATAACAGCTGATGGTGAAGTTGCAGAGAAAAGGGAATGCTTATACTCTGTTGGTGGGAGTGTAAATTGTTCAACCATTGTGGAAAGCAATGTGGTGATTTTTCAAAGAGCTAAAAGCAGAACTACCATTTGACGTAACAATCCCATTACTGGATATACCCAAAGTAATATAAATCATTTTACCATAAAGACTCATGCATGCATATGTTCATTGCAGCATTATTCACAATAGCAAAGACATGGAATCAATCTAAATGTCCATCAATGACAGACTGGATAAAGAAAATGTGGTACATATACACCATGGAATACTATGCAGCCATAAAAAAGAATGAGCTCATGTCCTTTGCAGGCACATGGATAGAGCTGGAGGCCATTATCCCTAGCAAACAAATGCACCAACAGAAAACCAAATACCACATGTTCTCACTTAGAAGTGGGAGAATACATGGACACAAAGAGAACAATAGACTCTGGGGCCTACTTGAGGGTGGAAGGTGGGAAAAGGGAGAGGATCAGAAAAAAATAACTACTGTCTACTAGGCTTAGTACCTGGGTGACAAAAGAATCTGTACACCAAACCCCTGTGACATGAGTTTACTTATATAACAAACCTGCACATGTACCCTTGAACTTAAAATAAAAGTTAAAAAAAAGAAATGGTAAAGTATAAAGGAAAGAACATGGCCTTTATCTTAATTAGACAGGTTTGAATGACAGTTCCATCACTTACTATCCATGTGTCTGTAGACAAATCACATAAACTGTCTAAACCTCAATTTCTTCATATGCAAAATAAAACTAATACAAACTTACTTGTGAAGCTATTGTAAGCATTAAATATTAGGTTGGTGCAAAAGTAATTGCAGCTTTTGCCATTGTTTTCAAAAACCACAATTACTTTTGCACCAACCTAATAAAATAATGTTTAAAAAGACAGTAAAGAATTTTTTCTTGAAAATTTTATAGAATTTATCTGTAAAACTAAGATACCGTGAGTTTTTTTTGGAAGGAGCAGTCTTTGATTACCATTGCAATTCCGTTATGACGACTCTATTAAAGTCCTCTTTTTCTTGCACCAAGTTTGCATTTTATACAATTTTAAAAATGTTTCCATTTCACTTATATTTTCAAATTTATTACTGCATAGTTGTATATAATTCCTCCTTATTTTTAAATCTCTGCTGTCTCATTTCCCTTTTTCATATTTACTTTGGCTTATGCTCATCTTTTCTCCTTTCTCTCTTACTTAATGTTACTATGTGAATACTTGTCTTATTATATTAATCTTTTTAAACAAACAGCATTTGGGCTTGCTATTATTCTGCCCTCACCTTTATTATTTTCTTCATTCTTATTTTTTTGGATTTGCTGTTTTTCTTTGTTCACCTTCTTGAGATGAATGCTTAGTATTTAAAACCCTGTTACAATGGAAAATTTCAAGTATATATAAAGGAAAGAGAACAAAATAGAGAATCTCCATCTACCCTGCATCCAGTGTTAACAATTAGTCCTGGACAATATAGTCTCCTGAGTACCCTGTTCCACTTCTCTCCTTCCCACACAGTGTATTATTTGATTTGCAAATATTTATATGTGAAATCTCCAAAAAATAGGGATTCTTTTTTGAAAAATAACCACAATCTCATTATTGCGCTTACAATATTAATAACTGAGTGATATATTACTAGTAATTTTCCCTAGTTATCTCAGAAATTTTTTATAGGTCATTTGTTGGAATCAGTATTGAAAAATGTTCTATACATTGCAATTTGTTTTATCTTTTAAGTTTCTTTTGATCTATGTATTCCTTCTCAATTTTTTTCTTATATTTGTTGAAAAAATTAAAATTTTCATATAGTTTGTCTTATATTTTCATTTGTTTTATTTTTGATTTTACATTTGGAAAATTAGTTTTGTAATTTAATTTTAGTTATAATTATTAAAACTAATAGTTGCAAAGCCAGTTTTACAAAACGAGATACATTAAAATAAGTTTGGTTTCCATCACTGTTTATTCCACCTTATTAGTTGTATTTCCTTATAGGTAACCATTTAAAAAAATGTTCATATTTTATCCTTCCATTAAAAAAAACAACATATAAGTACTCTCTGGTCTTGCTGATTGCATCCCTGTGGTGTTGCTTAATTTGTCTCTCTGTGCCCTGCAATTCCTGTAAATTGGGAGATAGATCTAGGACATGCATTCTCAACAGGGGTGGTATCACCCTTAAAAAGTGAAAATTGGTTCTTTGAGGGTAAAAAAATGCATACTCTTTTTAGCCATGTTCCCCTAATTTTAACGTATATCGTTTTCACAATCACCAACATCAAAACATTAAATTTCCTATGTGATTTTCCTTTTTAGGAATATGCCATTTAGTTTTTTCTAATGTATAAATTTTAAGCCCTATTTTGTTTTTATTTTCTAATTAAATATTTTTAATAAATATTTTCTAATTTTTTTTTTTGAGATGGAGTCTCTCTCTGTCACCGAGGCTGGAGTGCAGTGGTGCAATCTCAGCTCACTGCCACCTCTGCCTCCTGGGTTCAAGTGATTCTCCTGCCTCAGCCTCCCAAGTTGCTGGAACTACAGGAGCATACTACTTTGCCTGGCTAATTTGTGTGTGTGTGCGTATTTTTGTAGTGACAGGGTCTCACCATGTTGTCCGGGCTGGTCTTGAACTCCTGACCTCAAGTGATTCCCCCACCTCAGCCTCCCAAAGTGCAGGGATTACAGGTGTGAGCCACCGTGCACAGCATAAATTTTAATATTATTTTATTGCATTATGGTCGGTATATATAGTCTGCATAATATTAACGTTTTTGCTTTTATCGTTGCTTCCTTTTTGTCTCAACATATGGTCTACTCTTGTAAATACTTCCTGAGTGCCTTATTTTTGAGTATAGATTTCTTTTTCTCCTTTTCTGTGTGTGTGTGTGTGTGTGCGCGCGTGTGTGTGTGTATTAGCACCCATATATTTAAAATAATGTTCAAATTCTTGATATCTGTTCATTTTTGTCTCTTTCATCTACGAGTTTCAGAGATAGATGTGTTAAAATCTCCAATTACTATTTTTCATTTACATTTTTTTTCTGTTTTTATGTCAATTGCTGCTTGAAATACTCTGAATCACCCTTCTTAGGTGCAATGATGTTAATAGGGGCATACCATCTTATTCTATTGTTTATTTTACCAGTATATAATGTTCCTTTGTGCATTTTTTGCCTTCCTGGTATTTTGTGAGATATTAATATTGATTTCTTCTGTTCCCCAATCTAGTTCCTTCTTACTTTTCTGACCTCACCTTCTACACCTTCCCACTTGTCCAACAAACTCCTGTCTTACTGGCTATTCCTCAAATGCATTAGGCATCTTCTAGCATGAGGGTCTTTGCACTTGCTGTTATCTCTGCCTGGAGTATTCCTCCATTGGGCTCCACATGTGGGTTTGATTAACTGTTATCTTTTCAGTAAATTTTCTTTGATCATTTGCATTTAAAATTGTTGCATTTAAATGTTGCATTTAAAATTGCAACATTTTGTAGATGGCATACACTATCTTTTTTTTCCCCTGTTGCTTTTTCTCCATTGTGTAGCTCACCACTGGATATACTGATGATTTGTTACATCTCTTCTGTAGTGTTCTGATAAGTAAGTAACAATGAGGAAGGGGCCTCAGGTCGGATAGGGCTCCAGGTGGGGAAGAACAATGAACAATTTTTCTGAGAGATGGCTAATCACAAACAACCTGCAGGCACAATGACCTCATTCCACACGTAGCCCCAGCAGCAACACCTTGTTTCATACTTAGCCCTTCCAGCACGACCCTATAAAACTTCCCTCCAGCCCCTGCCTCTTTGCACACAGCCACCTCTCTGCTGTGCTGCCTGTTGCAACCTTGCAACATATTTTCATACTTTCTCTAATAAATCTGCCTTTCTTTACCCATGACAGTCTCAGTAAATTTCTTTACCACCCATGACACTGGCCCCAGCTAGTTGCACCTGAGACACTTTGCTGGTCCATACAGTGACTATATGAAGACCTCTCTCCCTATGTGGGACTCTCTGCCTTCTCCCTTTCTGTTTTCCAACTCGGGACCCTTAGAGGACAGAGCCTAAGCACAGAGACAACATAAGTTCTCTGGCCAGGGCTACACGCTGGTGGAAATGAAAGGTGTCCATGTGGAAGTGTCTGACTGCCACCACCTCTTTGGGTGAGGGACCTAAGTTTATTTTCCCTTTTCAGCCTTTCAGCAGCCAGCCTCTAATAACCCTTTGGCAACCGATGGTAACTGGCCAGGTCTGGTCTCTGGTGTTGCCTAAAGGCCAAAGGGTGAAGAGGTTTGTCTGCCTTGCCTAGAAAGGAGGAAGACTCTCTCCCCAAATGGAGCGGGGTCGTTGTCTGGGGTAAATACCTGGGGTTTGTCATCTCATACCAAGGGAATCAAGGAAGAAGATGCAAGAAGTGGGTTTAGGAGTGGAGGTTGAATAAGCAAAAGAAAGACAGCTCTCTCCCTTGCAAGAGAGAGGGGTGCTTGAATGGGAATTGCAGCCCACAGCGGAGTGAACTGGATTTTATACACGGGCTAGAGGAGGTAGTTTCTGATTTAATTAGTGCCCACAGATTGGTTGGACCAGGTGTGACATTTACATAACATGCAGGGAAGCTGGCCACCCCACCCTAATCTTATTATGCAAATGGGCTTTCTGCTTGACTGGCACCGTGTTGTCTGCTCTTTACTGTACACGTGGCTGGCAAAGAGAAGGGAAGATGAAGCCACCATTTTGATCATGCCTAGTCCCAGAGAGCTTTATCCTATTGACACAACTGCCAGCATTCACCCTTGCAAGCTTCCAGCTTGCTTGTCTAGGTCTGCAGCTCGATTTTACAGGCTGCTCTTTGTTAGAAAAGAAAATAATTTGGGGGCTCCTTTTCATTAAAAGGAGAACCTTACCAAGGACTTTCTTACCTTTACGCCTAAGTAATTTCTTTTTAACTCCTATATCACTTAACTCCTTCCTCTCTTTTCTGGTTTAAACTCCCTAACCCCTATGTATGATGTGACTGGCCGCAGTAGCTCATCCAGAGCGAATTCACACAAGTTTTAGGTGACTCAGACCCTCTTTCTTACTCTAAGTTTTCCCATGAAGACAGCCAGAACTCCTGCTCTGGCTGCTCCTTCCCAAATCAGGTGACCTCAAACAGCCTCGGAATGGTGAGTCTCCCATTTCTCGTACCCTCTCCTGGGTTGGCATCAGGCTGAGTTTTTCCTTTACCCTTTTTCCTCATATCTGGGCTGATCACCTAGCGTAACCACGTACCTGGACTGGCCATCTAGCATAAGGCCCCAGCATCAAGAGGTCCTTTCGAATAGGTGGGACACCCCTTTAGAAAGTGCATCTGAGGTTGGGTGTGGTGGCTCACGCCTGTAATCCCAGCACTTTGGGAGGCTGAGGCAGGTGGATCATGAGGTCAGGAGATCAAAACCATCCTGGCCAACATGGTGAAACCCCATCTCTACTAAAAATACAAAAATTAGCTAGGAGTGGTGGTGCACACCTGTAGTCCCAGCTACTCAGGAGGCTGAGGCAGGAGAATTGCTTGAACCCAGGAGGTGGAGGTTGCAGTGAGCCGAGATCGCACCACCGCACTCCAGCCTGGTGACAGAGTGAGACTCTGTCTCAAAAGAAAAAAAAGAAAGAAAGAAAGTGCATCTGAGTCCCTCAGTGGACATAAGTGGAACTATTTTCCTTGATGGGACATCCCAAGAAAAAGTGCGGTTTGTGTCTCAGTGGGCCTTAGCCCCCAGTGGCTCATTATTTTTCAGTCCTACCATAGGAAAAATCTTGTCTCTTCCTTTGGACTCATCCCTGGGTTGCATACTAAAATGCTGCAATAAATTTGACCTTCTGACTGTCAAAAAGAAACACCTAATTTTCATGTATAATACAGCATGGCTCCTATGCATAAAACCCTCAAATTAGCCTCCTCAATCTTTTATACCTGAGAGCAGAATAAGGAGGACAGGTCTAAGAAGAAAGAAAAATGCAGTGACAGCTCAACTGTTGGCTGCTTTACAATTCCCCAGCCCCCTCCAAGTTGACCTAAGGACACTCCTCCAGGTAACTGCCATCAGTGCAGAAGGCCAGGCTACTGGAAAGCAAACTGCCCCAATGAAATAAATGGGAAAAAGTCCCACATTGCTTGCCCCCATACCACAAGCTCAGCCACTGGAAACAGTACTGCTCTGAAGGCTGAAGGACCGCTGAGACAGAATCTCAACCCCTGATGGCCTTGAGCTGAAGGGGCTCTCTGCTTTAGCTGGCTTCCAAATCAGACATCATCATCAGCAAGACAAAGCTAAGGGCAACTCTGGAGGTGGCAAATAAAATTATAAATCTCCGTTTTGGGTTAAAGTACTGCCTATTCTATCCTAATCTTCTCTGAGCAACTT
The DNA here is from genome assembly GCF_029289425.2 of Pan paniscus. Classification (NCBI taxonomy): domain Eukaryota; kingdom Metazoa; phylum Chordata; class Mammalia; order Primates; family Hominidae; genus Pan; species Pan paniscus. The sequence continues at coordinate 106,892,413 of NC_073258.2, forward strand.
TCCACCAAATCCTGTCAATTACTGAGGGCAAGTTGTATCCCCTCCCTCAAAAAGAAAAAAATTTTCACCCCTTTGTATTACTTAAGGGACCAAGTACCATTCTCCCACCAGTCCCTGGTAATGTCTCATTACCCCAAACCTGTTTGGGGCAAACATATACTTTCCAAGATGGATACCTGCTTAATATTTACCTAACCTTTGAATTCATGTTTCCTTCTAATAGCCCTTTTCTCCTGTGAAAGCTACCTAAATCTTTAACCAATAACTTGCACCTATATAGTCCTATTTCAGGGATTTCAACACAGCCCATACTTACTCAAACAAGTCCTAGCAAAAAATCTGAGCAATCTCTTGAGGGGGGGTGACTCCTATAGTACGTAGATAACCTCCTCATTTGCTCCACCTTCACAGAGCTCACACAGCATCATGCAGTACAAACCTTAACTTCCTAACAAAAGGAAAATAATTTTTGTCTAATTTAAAGGTTACTTAAAGGCTATATATAAAAGAAGTTAAAGGGAATCAGGAAATAAGAGAGACATAAAAAATGTTATAAAGGTAAAGTGATATTGTTGGTAAAAAAAGGTTATAAATAAGAGATTTTATATGAGAATCTTCTAGGATAAATTCTTGTCTTAAAGTAAAATGACTGGTTGTTTAAAAAGAAGGATGTTGGCCAGATGTGGTGGCTCACACCTGTAATCCCAGCATTTTGGGAGGCCAAGGCAGGCAGATCACCTGAGGTCGGGAGTTCAAGACCAGCCTGACCAACATGGAGAAACCCCGTGTCTACTAAAAATACAAAATTAGCAGGGGGTGGTGGCACATGACTGTAATCCCAGCTACTCAGGAGGCTGAGGCAGGAGAATCGCTTGAACCCAGGAGGTGGAGGTTGTGGTAAGCCAAGATTGCGCCATTGCACTCCAGCCTGGGCAATGAGAGCAAAATTCTGTCTAAAAAAAAAAAAGAAGGATGTTTAGGACAAGTCAGAAAGTCCAAGCATGTCATAGATGGTCTGTGTAAGTTGTGAGAAGGTTCATGAAGGGGAATTTATGAGAAGAATTTTACATGTGATTAAGTTGGTTATAATTGAAAGGAGATTATTTAGGCAGTCTTTCTAATGATGATCCCTTATATTACAGCAAGGTTTTCTTAAGGTATTAATCTGCTCTTAATAAAATTGTAAGAAGTTTTATAAGTGTTTCCTTAAGCAACTTCTTAGTATCATATCTCAGAAGTTCAATTTTTGTAGTGTTCTGCTACTTTCAGCTTTTTCTCCCCTGGATAAGGCCTAAGATAATAAATCTCTTCAGTTTTTGTCAGCTCCTGTAACTTTTTCCTCTAATTCTAACTGTTATTATGGCTTAAGGCTAAAATGTTCCATCTTGAAGGTCAAAAAATTAAGCAATTTTTTCCTCTAACATAGTTTAATTCTGTACTGTGGTTTTCTTGATATGTCTAAGTTCTCAATGTAATACAAAGTAAACTTCTTGTGTTGTTCCTAAGAGTCATGTCTTCCCCTGCTATACTCATAACCATGAACACATTCTTCCTGTGTCTAATGAAATTGAAACATTTTTTAATCAAGTTTAACTTCCAGGTTATCGAAATGGGCTTCCAATACGGAAAAACAGCCACACTGCAAAAGACTTTTTTGCCTTTTCGGTAACTGGGTTAAGAAACAAACTTTTATCTTCTAGAATTCAGCAGTTTCACCTTCAAATGATGCTGCAAACAGAATATCAGTCCCCCCGCAATTATGCCTGCTACCTTTGCAAATCTCTCCTAGATTCAGCAGGACACCAGTTTTGCCTTGACATGCTCCCCCTCTCTGATGAGTCCCTTCTTCCAGCAAGATCCAATATCCTAGGTCCCACAGTCTGGGACAATAACACACAAGGTCTCCTGACAGACCACCAACCATAGGTAGGGTCAACTGTAGGCCCCAGGCCAGCAGGAAACAGTTGGAAGGTGAGACATCCACCCCAATACCAAAGATTTGTCATTGTTGTTCTGTCAGGGGAAGAATGTAGAGTCCTGATAAGATAAATAAGCAACAACAAGTAAGGTGCCCCATGTTTGGAAGGGCGCCAGGTGGGGAAGAACAATGAACAATTGTTCTGAGAGGTGACTAATTACAAACAACCCATGGACACAATGACCTCCTTCCATACATAGCCCCAACAGCACCACCTGGTTCTGCATGCAGCCCCCTCTAGCAAGACCCTATAAAACTTCCCTCCAGCCCCTGTCTCTTTGCAGATAGCCCCTTCTCTGCTGTGCTGCCTGTTGCAATCTTGCAACATATTTTTATACTTTCTGTAATAAATCTGCCTTTCTTTACCCATGACTGTCTTGGTAAATTCCTTTATTGCCAACAACATCAGCCCTAGCTAGTCACAACCTGTGACATCTTTTCCCACTAGAACGTTTATCTCCATGCAAGCAGGGACTTTATTGACGGCTGCCTCCCCAGAGACCAAAACAATGCCTGTAATATTGAAGGCACCCAGTAAGTATATTCTGAACAAATAAGTAAATAGGTTCAGAAGCTACACATGCTAGAATCTTAAGGTCTTGAGCTGGGAAGACTGAGAAATGGAGGACAAGTGATACAATATCTGGGGTCAAGAGCCAGATCTAAGAGTAAATCTGAGTTTGGGCACCAAGCATGCCCTGTAAGCCTAGGGTGATTTGTAGTATCCACCACCTTATATGGCAAGATGTGTTGCCCTTTTTTTCTTGCTGTAACAGAATTTTGAAAACTCAGTTTTCTGAACATAATTGTATGGCAAATTATAATTACCCTAAAGGTGTGTTCTTGATTACAAGAGAGGAGCAATACCAATGTGAAGAAAACAAGATTAAATCAATTTGCAGTTCACTTTCAGGAGAGTTAATTAGGACATGAGTTAATTAGGTCTATCTTAAATGGAAGGTAAATCTTGTTAAGTCATGTTATAAAAGCTCCAGGTTAGGTTTGTTTTTGAAAGTATGTGTGATGGTTAATTTTATGTGTCAATTTGACTGGGCCATGAGGTGCCCAGACATTTGACCACATATTGTTGTGGGTATGTCTGTGAGGGTGTTTCTGGATAAGACTAACATTCGAATTGGTAGACTAAGCAAAGCAGATTATCCTCACCAATGTGGATGGACTTAATTGAAGATGTGAACAGAACAAAAAGTCTGATTCTGTTATAAATAAGAAGGACCTCTTCCTGCCTGACTGCTTAAGCTGAAACATTAGTGTTTGGTCTCAGACACTGAAACATTGGCTCTACTTGGGTCTTGAGCCTGCTGGCTTTTGAACTGGAACTCACACCAATGGCATTCCTGTTCTTAGGCATTCAGACTTGGATGGAACTACTTATCAGCTTGCTTGGGACTTAGCCTCTATAATAAATGTTTTTGGAGAACCCTGACTAACACAGTATGGAAGCAACTACTGGATTTCTATAGCTCTTTAAAAATTTATTAGAGCTGGCATGTGGTAAAATGCTTTATAGATATTTACATGTCAGATAGGAACATGTAGTGAAAAGAGTATGAGCTTTGCCAATATAAGCTTCAGAACCCATTCATTTATTTGTTCAAAATATATTTATTGGGCACCTTCAATATTTCATATCTGAGTTCCAATTAACTCTACCATTTACTATGTATCATTTGACAATAAATTTGAATTTTCTGCATGCCCAATTTCACATCTGTGTAATAGGGTAACTACCATAATGGTCATTATGGGTCATGTGAATGTCAAAAGTTAGTGCTTCCAAAAGCACTTGGGATGGCACTAGACATGTAGTATCTGGTGTTAGTGGTAAATATTTATTGAAGGCTTACATCATATGTTTCATTGTTTATCCTATATTAGGGTATGGGTAGACTTAATATCGCCCTATTCTACAGATAAAGAAACTGAAACACACTTAGGTAATTTACTCAAGATCACACAACTAGTAGGTGGTAGTGCTGGGATGTGAACTCAATGTGACCTTAATATGTGACCTCCAGAGCCCATATTAACTGCTATACGATTTGGCTTCTTGCTAGAAATAAATGCTAATTTTCTTTTCTTTCCTCTCTTCCCATCCCCCACCCATGCCCCCAGCCCCTACAACTTATGAAATCTGCAAAAGCATGTTAAAGACCATGTCTGTGTCTTTTTATATTGTCGTGGTGCCTGGCATAGTGCTTATCTGTTACCCAACATATGCCAGTAAACTATGGGGAGAAGATAGGGAGACAGTGTGGTCAGGAGAGAGGCAAGATCTACATTGTCCCATTTTTCTTGTTGTTGATACAGGGTCTAGGATTTAAATTTCCTTTCTGATAGGCTCTATCATTAAACGTGTATGACTTGCTTAACATGACATCGTGGCACATTTTCAAATAGTGAAGGAAATAGCTTCTTTTTATTAATACGGAGCTAGATGAAGAGGACTTAACTATCTACTCTCCAATTACACTGACTATGTTTTCATTTCATAGAAATATGGGATGGCTAGTTTGTAATTAGTCCTCACTGACTGGGAGCTGTTATGCAAAGTGGTTAATGTTGCTGTTTTCCTTTGGGCCTTTTGTAGTTTTCTTTTGGATCAACTCTTGGACTTGGGTATATTAGAACCAACGTTTTTATTTTACCATTTTCATTTGTAGAGCACATTTTCTTTGAGAACAATTGCTTTCATTTTAAAATGTTTTGAGTCAGTTTAATAAGAATCTGAGTTACATTGCACTTGTATATGAGCTGTGGAGTTTTAACTTGATGGCACCATGGGTAAATTTAAAGTAAAATGTGAAGCCTTTAATGGAGCCCACAACGTTTGATGACCTTAGTCCCCTGGAGAGATTAGATTTCCCAACTGACACATTTGTGCTTGGCATGGGGATGTGAATGTGGTTGGAAGATAATCTTTCCTTATGTTTATTGTCCAGTTATTTATTTATTACCTTACAGGTTCAGATCTAATTTTACTGATATTAAATAAGTTTCCATTAAGGGCAGAATAAACAATGAAAATTTTATTTATTTGCTTATTGTTCAGATTATCATAGTTTGGAAGATTTAAATTAAGAGAGGGGCCAATTCTACATTATCAATTCGAATAGGCCAGTACTACGTATTTTGGGATTTCTGGTAGTTTGGTTTTATAATACAAACCTTTTAATTGAAAAGTCAAGAACAAATGAGGGTCCTCAGTCATGGATTCAATTCATTCAACTAATAATATGGTGAATAAAACAGATAAGATATGGTGAAAAAACCCAAAGACATTGGCTATCTGGGCTAAGAATTGCTACTACATTCTGCTCTTGAGTTCCCAGGAAAAGTGTACCACATCTACATATTTGCATTGTGTTTAGAAAATCTTTGAAATGCTGAAACCTGTTGGCTTATAGGACAAGCTAATGAACTAGCTTGGCAGTGAATGGAGAAAAACTGCAGTGAATACAGAAGTTTCAGAGTTCACGAGACAATGGTGAGTGTTATTAGGGGACACAGGAAAGCCATATTGACCTTTTTGTGCAGACAATGAGCAGAAGTCATGGATGGCATGAAGACAGCAATAATTTTAACAGAAATAGGTAGCTATCAACAAATGTTTTTTATATATAAATTAGCTGAACATCCAAAATTCATATGACATACTAAATAAAGAGTGTCTTTCATTGGAAACAAATAAAATCACCTTAAATTAAAAATTAAAAATGAGAGTCAATTCTCTATCAAAATGCAGAAATAGAAATGGAAGTTAAAGTACTAGTTTTGGATGTTGAATTAATAACAATACATAACTACTATATTATAAAAATAAGAGACAATGTAATATAGTGGAAAGGGTGTTAGACCTAAAGTCTGTTAAGTCTGTGTTCAACCCAAATTCTTTCACTCGTTATCTCTGTAACCTTTGGAGAAGTTTTTGAACATATATGCATTTCCTCATATTTCGTGTGTGTGTGTGTGTGTGTGCGTGGTAAGTTAATGTATAAGAAAATTTTTATATTACTGATATTTAATAAATGTAAGTTTTTTTCATCTTTCTCCTTCCCATTAGTTAGAATGCATATCATTAGGCAGTAGGAGGATTCATTTTGTAATGAAAATGGTATATTGATAAGGGTAGAACCTCAATCATGATCCTGCCTACACTATAATTAGAAATCACATCTGAGGAAAAAAAACAGTAAATTATTATGAATCATTTTGGTGCTATCATTGGTTTTAGTGTAATTGTTCATTAAGCCTTTAAAATTATTAGACCTTGTTAATTAAAAAGCCTTTCCTGAAGTGCAGTGAAGATGCTTATTCACGTCAAATGATTTACAGTGAGATCCCTTCTAATTACAGATGTTACAGCTTCATTTGCATAGTTGAGATAGTTAGCTTCCATACACAGTCAGTGCTTACTGTATCATGAAGTGGCTCCAGCATGCCACTTTAGATTAAAATGTGCTTTTGAAAATTAATATTGGGATTGGCAAAAAGAACACTATTGGGCTAGTTTTGTATTAAATCTTAGCCACATGCAAGATTAGTGTTAGAAGTGAGGAACACAGGTGTCAGAATCAAACATTTTTTATTTTGCTATGGGGGCATTGTGATATCCCCTTGACCAGAGAGGAGAAGAGACAGTGGTGAAGAGAATACTGTCTAGTTAAGGTGAATGCTGTGCTAACAACTATGTTAAATGATATTCTGTTTTTTAGCATAAAAACTGTAACAGCTGATATCTTAGCAATATATTTGATCCTATTATTCAAATGATGCTTTTAAGACATTTTATATCCTCATTTATAATTTTTAATGAAAACTGACATTGTAAATGGGGCAGTACATACACCAACCATTGAGAACCTCTTATCTATCAAGAGCTATGAATCACAGAGCGGGAAAGAAGTCAAATTTTGATCAAATAAAAATATGAAGTCATATATTTTGATTTTATAAGGAAAAAATATAAAAAGCTAAGATCATTTTCTTTTTTTTTTTTTTTTTTTTTTTTTTTTTTGAGACGGAGTCTCGCTCTGTCGCCCAGGCTGGAGTGCAGTGGCGCGATCTCGGCTCACTGCAAGCTCCGCCTCCCGGGTTCACGCCATTCTCCTGCCTCAGCCTCCCGAGTAGCTGGGACTACAGGCGCCCGCTATCACGCCCGGCTAATTTTTTGTATTTTTAGTAGAGACGGGGTTTCACCGTGTTAGCCAGGATGGTCTCGATCTCCCGACCTCGTGATCCACCCGCCTCGGCCTCCCAAAGTGCTGGGATTACAGGCGTGAGCCACCGCGCCCGGCCGATCATTTTCTATTAGTATAAATATTAATAAAATGCTATTTATCATACAATATCAAGTGATATTTTTAGGATAATGCGCTCTATGGAAGTATACAGATGTCTCTTTCTTCTATTCAATATGTATTAGTATTCATCTAGAAAATATATATATATTTCATCAACAGATATATTTCACATATTTCATCGATATATATATTTCACATATATTTATTATATTTAAAGCAATAATGTATTTATAATAATAGTGTATATTAAATATATATATTTCATCTTTGAACAACTAGAGATAAATAAATACCAAGAAAAGGCTAAACATTTTGGGCAAATGTGAGATTTTATTACGAAAAAAGATCAGATTTGAGCCTGAGGAAGAAATAGTACAACTGTCTTTCTCAGGCAGTTACTTTTTATTGTACTAGATAATTAACATCAAGGCTTTTCATTAGCTGATCTGTTTTCTTGCCATTGTGTCAATATTTTGGTCCTGGATTTTAATTTTTCGTCAAATAGACTTAATCAGTTAATCAAACTGCTTTTTCCAGTAATTAGTCTGATCATACATTTTAACCACTAGTGAGAGCTAAGCAGTTTCAGTCTGTCACAATTTCAAGGTGATAGAGGCAGGAAACAGCCAAATGCCTAGGCAAATAGGGAAAGGTCCCTGGAGAACCTCCAACCTGCCCACATCACTGTGCATGGGAGCTTGCATAAACATGCCTACAGTGAAAAATTCCATCCATTAACACATGAGCAATAAGGGAATTAAATCAGTGTGGAGTGGCTCAGACTAAGGGTCTGCATGGGCACTCGGGGAATAGGGTGGAGCCACCAGGAATTTCTGCCTTATGCTGGGGAGGAGCCTGGCCTCTTCAACTTGTGTGTGGTGCCCTGATACTCATTTGTGAGGTGGAAACCTGCATGCAGGACCCCTGTTTGTGTTGAGAGCTTTCCTTTTGCTAAATGAATTCTGCCCTCCTCACCTTTCAATGTGTCTGTGTGCCTAATTTTTCCTGGTCGTGAGACAAGAACCCAGATTAAGCTGAACTAAGGAGCAAAAAATCCTGCATCAAAGGTGTGAAGAGAACCCAAATATATATTGCAAAAATGATCAATTCATCATATGCTTCTGATATTTGTACTGAGAGTTGGTGAATCTAGTTACAGGGAGATGGATTAGACAGACCAAATTGACCAATAGTTTAAAAATAACTGGTCTGTACTCTTCAAAAATGAGTGTTAAGAAAAACAATAAGACTGAAGAATTAATTATTCCAGATTAAACCATGATATGACAAATTCTGTTTCTGTCCATGATGAAGTAAAGGGACTGGATTTAACTTTCTGTCTTAAACTACTAGAAAACTTGAAAAAGCATATAAAACAACTGTTTTCAGACATTAAACAACTGGAAGCATAAGACCATGATCCCTGAGAGAAAAGAAACAAATGAGGTTAGCCTGATGACTACACTGGCATTTTGGCTAGAGGCACATTCTTGAATGTGTAGCAAGGAGGGACATTCTAAGCAGATCATAATGGTCTCTTGTGATGAGATGAGAATCAGAGTTCAGGCAGTTTGAAGTAGCTGGAAGTTTCAGAGGAGAGCTCTGACAAGGAGAAAATTATACCAGAAAAGAGCTCCATAAATCTGCAAAGGGGTTTTTATGAGTCTTTGCTAAATACGCATACATAGGATAAAATTCCATGAAATTGGAAAATAAACTGACTAGGAAATTGTGAGCTAAATGTTACCTAAAACTGATTCAAGAATGGAAATCAGGTATTCCTTTATAGTAATGCAAAGAACAGACAAAACTGTTAAAAGGATTAAATGAGTTAGGAATGCAAAATGTTCAGCATAGTGCTTGGTGTATGTAGGGTTGCCAGATTTAACAAATAAAAATACAGGATGCCCAGTTAAATTTAAATTTCAGGTTATCTAAAATTGGACATAGTTATACTAATAATTAGTCATTATTTATCTGAGATGGAATGTATCCTAACAATTATTCATTATTTGTCTAAAATTTAAATTTACATGAGGACTCAGCTTTTTAACCTGGTAACCCTGGACATACATTAAATGCCCAATTAATGTTAAACAATGCTACTACTGCTGCCACTACCACCTTGCAACTGAAATTAATTCCCAACACACTGCAAAACTAAAGTGTTAAGAAAATTAGGCCTTTTTGCAGACCTTTTGAAGTGATTATTCTTGTCCTACCTTGAGCCTCTGATATTACCGACTACTCTTACTTGAAGTTCTCTCTTCTTGTGCCTTTGGGACGACACATGGTTTTGATGCTCTTTTGATTTTCTTCCAATCACTACAATGCTTAGGCTCCTTCTGTGTCATTGTTTTTCTCTTTCTCCCACCAACTGGCATTGTAGGCATTGCCTAAGGCTCAGTCTTTGTTCTTTCCTTATTTCCTTTCATTCCTTTTTCTTTGAAAAGCACAGCTTTTCTCATAGTTTTAGTCGTCACTTTTATGTTGATCTCTATGTCATCCAAGCTTCAGTACTGCCCTCACCCTCCTGCTTTGAGCCTGGATGTCCAGCTCACTACTTAAAATGTCCGTGTAGTCAACACAAGGGACTTCAGGTCCAACGTACACAAAATTAAACACTTCATCATGCTTCTCAATGGCCTCTCCTTCCAATTTCCTGAGTTTTGTGCTAATATTCTTTATTTTTGACTTTACTTTCTTCTTTAATCTTTACAGGTAATCAGTCTCAATTTATATGGTTTCTTTGGGTAGTGGAATGAAAAAAATGCAATTTGAAGTCAAAATGAACTGCAACTACTTCTGCCTCCTGGGTTTATGTGTGAGTTTGGGAGGGAACTGTGGTGAGAACTGGCACTATATATTTCAGGGGGAATGTAAATATCTATACTGCTTCCTTTCATTTACAGAGCCTTTTGGGTATGAAAAGCAAGGCACAGCTGGAACTTTAGTCTCTGGTAGTTTGTTTATTTACAGAATGGTAACACTCAGAATTGATGAACTTTTTTTTTTTTTTTTTGGACAGAGTTTTCCACTTGTTGCCCAGGCTGGAGTGCAATCGTGCAGTCTCGGCTCACTGCAGTCTCTGCCTCCCAGGTTCAAGCAATGGTCCTGCTTCAGCTTCCTGAGTAGCTGGGATTACAGACACTCGCCACCATGCCAGGCTAATTTTTGTATTTTTAGTAGAGACTGGGTTTCACCATGTTGGCCAGGCTGGTCTCCAACTCCTGACCTCAAGTGATCCACCCGCCTCGGCGTCCCAAAATGCTGGGATTACAGTCGTGAGCCCCCGTGCCCAGCCTGAACCTTGATTTTTAACAGATCTTATTAATGAATGTTCGGTTATGCAAATGCAAATCCAGAGCTGAGGAGTGGGTGGAAAACAGACATTTTCTATAAAATAAAGGATAGGAATTAAGAAGTAATAGAGACTCAAGGGAGTAAGGGATTTAGGCAACAAAGTGGGAAGCTGGAGTCTCCAGAGAAAGTCTCCTAATGAAGAACCGTGGGTGTCAGGCTACTTAGAACTTGTCGGAGCATGGCTGTCTAATGTTTAGTTTAAATGGCTTACTTAGCAGCACTGTATAACATCATTACTTCAAACCTTTAGCAAAGTTTTTTTAATACAAAAATATTCAGTGTTGAGCTGGGTCTATATCTGAATTTCTTTTCTTTTCTTTTTTTTTTTTCTTTTGAGACGGAGTCTCTCTCTGTTGCCCAGGCTGAAGTGCAGTGGCACAATCTTGGCTCACTGCAAGCTACACCTCCCAGGTTCACGCCATTCTCCTGCCTCAGCCTCCTGAGCAGCTGGGACTACAGGTGCCCGCCACCACTCCTGGCTTATTTTTGTATTTTTAGTAGAGACGGCATTTCACCGTATTAGCCAGGATGGTCTCGATCTCCTGACCTGGTGATCTGCCCACCTTGGCCTCCCAAAGTGCTGGGATTACAGACGTGAGCCACCATGCTGGACCCTATATCTGAATGTCTATGAAGCAGAGACAAAAAGAAGCCACAGGGGTTTGAAGATGACAAAGAGATTTCACCCAAAATAGAAAGGGAGCCAAAAGTGACCACGTGGGCCCTTAGAAACGTACAGAAACTTCAGGAAAGATATTGAATTTCCTATATATTGAAGTAGCCTAAACCAATTTCATCTAAACCTCAAAGGACAAGGTGACTTTAGCTGCAATTTGGGTTACATTCTTTTCTTCTTTTTTGAGACAGAGTCTCACTCTGTTGCCCAGGCTGGAGTGCAATGGTGTAATCTCGGCTCACTGCAACCTCCGCCTCCCAGGTTCAAGTGATTCTCTTGCCTCAGCCCCTCCAGTAACTGGGATTACAGGCACCCACCACCATGCCTGGCTAATTTTTGTATTTTTAGTAGAGATGGGGTTTCGCCATGTTGGCCAGGCTGGTCTCAAACTCCTGACCTCAGGTGATCTGCCTACCTTGGCCTACCAAAGTGCTGGGATTACAGGCATGAGACACCATGCCCAGCCATGGGTTACATTCTTTTAACAGACTCTTAGAATCTGTCTGTTTCCACTTCCACCACCTCTAGCAAATGAGGTGACAGCCATTGCCTCCTGATGGGTCTCTTGGTCTCTGTTACTTCCACTCGTACATATCCATTCTTCTACCAATCTTCCATTTTGGTTTTATGGATTCTAAGTCAGAAGTTCTTCTACCAGTTAGCTGTGTGACTCTTGCCATAACACAGGAAGATTGATAGTTAATTCTTGCTTTTCAATACTATGAATTTCTTTAAATGATGTTGGATCACAGAACAGTTACATACTGAAAGCTCTATATTTTGCTTAATTATAAACACGACTTTACTCTTTATCTCCAGCAGATGGGGCCAGGGAAAAGATTTTGCCAAGGTTCCAAATGCTGACGTTTCTTTGAAGCAGCTGCTTTATCTCAGGTTCTTACACAATCCTCACAACAGCCCTATTAAGTAGAAATTATAACCTGTTTTACAATGGGAAAGTTGAGGCTGAGAAGGTTAAGTCATTTGACCAAGGCTGCATGAGTTAGTAAGTGGCAGAGCCAAGATTAGATCACAAATCTGACTCCAAACCCCATGCTCTTCCTATACTGTGTTTCCTCTCAGAAGAAAAGGAGAAGAAAAATGCTTATTTCAGCTATGTTCCCTAGATAGCAAAGCACTGAGCATTTTTGGAGATTGCAGGTGAATTGATGATTAAGCAAATTAATCAGGAAAAAATGAAGTGTAAGGATTTTTAGCAGAGTTATATGAGCAGATCAGTGAAACGCAAAGTAGCAATAACCAGAGACTCTATGTTCTTGCCTTTCTTAATTCATGAAGTTATTGTAAGAACCAAAAGAGAAATGGACCCAAAAAAAGCACAACAAAAAGTATACTCTCCAAATATGGGGTTTAATGATTTTGGTTATTATTGTTTGCAAAATTATCCTTTGGATCCTATTTGTGCAGTGATTTATAATTGATTTTTTTACAGAATGTCAGCTTTTCCTGGGGAAGCGTTTACTAGCTCACTTCATAAACCCGACAGCTGCAGGCAGGTGCAATGCACAGCAGCAGCAGCAGCAGTAGGTTTGCACTTCTAGGAACAGCTGGAAACTCTGGGAGGAGATTCTATCCAGATAGGTTCTATGGAAATACAGATGGCAGAATCTGACAAGTTCTGGTGGAAGGTACATACACTTAGGCTTGAATTTTAGGCAGAATTTTTTGAGGTAATGACATTTTATAATAGTAGACAGGGAAGCAATCACCACTGAACTCCATCCCTGTCCAAATCCTGCAGTGTATCAATAATAGGTGTAATAAAGATTGGACAGCCTTGGGGAGAATTGGATATCGTGCAAATAGAAGCAGTTTGAAAGTAGTATTACTTTTCCTTTGCAAAAGCAGTATACGTCTATTTTTTAAAAGCAAGAAAATTTATATCTATCAAGTGAATGTCTCATTTTCCAATTTTCCTCTTTCCCCACAATCCCTCTGCTAAAAGTTTGTCATGTATTTTTCTCTCATTTTAGCATATTTTCTCTCTTAAATATATGTATTTGCTCTCTTTCTCTCCAAATACACACACAATATGTATATGGATTATAAATGCATATATTTGTGTATTATAGTTCATTTATTATATATAATGTGTATATGTATTTAAACAAAAATTGGACTCCTACTATAACTCTTCTGATTTTTGCTCCAGCCACTTACTCTATTGTGAGCATTTTTCTGCATTAGTATGTTCAACTGTACCTCATGGTAAAAGCAATTTCGAAAGCTAATTTAGAAATAGTGACAGAGAGAATATAAAGTAATACTTTGCAAGGGCTGCTGAAATAAAGAAGCAAAAGGAAATGAGTGGGAGAAATGGCAATGAATAAACAGAATGAGTTGGACAATTGTTTCTATCTCTTTATCTCTCTGCCTCTGTATGAAATACTCAGTTTTTTATTTACAAGGTGAAGTGCCTCAAGAATAAAAGTTTGATTCTTATAAATCTTTAGCTGTAGTTGTTTTATGGTTAAAGAAATCTTTCATATAAATGGGCTTAGAGAACAAGTAGAAAGAACACACAGGAAACTAAAAGCCAGCAGTTTCTTTTGCTGTGTAAGGCCTCTTGTTAGAACCAACCAATCCGTACAGATGTCACTTTAGAAATGGGATTTATTTATGTTATTGCTATTATTTTGCTCACAGTTAAATGGAAAAGCATACTGTGAGTTTTGCTATATAAAAACAAACAACACTGCTGGAATGTATTTGACATATAGTGTTTCTGCACAAGAAAACTTGCAATGATAATTTTCTTAGAGGGAGGACTAATGCTCCCAGAGATATTCTGGATGGAGTTGAGTTTAGAATATATAAAAGGTCTAAGAACTAACATAATGTTAAAATAGTTCTTAAAAGAGGTTTCTATGTTCGCCAAGTGAAACAGCAAATTCAAATGCGTTTTCAGTTTCTACACCTGGAAATAACTCTAGAGATAAGATTAATGAGGTGTTGGAATTAACAGGGTAACATAAGCAGCACCATTGGCCCCTCTAAATAATAGCCTCCTTGATTTGAAGGGCAAGGCCAACTCTCACGTACTTGTTTGCCTTCCAGAAATCTCTTTTTATGGCACTTCCTTAATATTCAACACAGCTCTCAAAAAGAGATAGGGATCATGAAGAAATAAATGCATTCAGCTGAGTTTTCAGATAATCTATTGAACTAGTAGGGGGTGGAATAGGATGGGGATGTGGGTTACAAACAAAAAACTAAGCCAGCAAACCAACAGGCAATCAAATCATCCCTGCCCAGAGAGCACTTATAATCTAGCTGTGGAGAGCAAGCTAGCAGAAGACTAATTTTTAAGTACAGAAGGCTATTCAACTCCTTGAAGACCAATATTAAGATTTGGGGTTAGAGAATATTAAATTTTCATCTTTCTGGTGCTGAGTGTGGTGGATAGATTCTAAAGAGGCCCTTATGATCCTGCTCCTGCCTTCCACACCTTTATGTAGTCCTCCTCTCCTCCTCTTCCTCCAAGTGTAGAAGAAATCTGTGACTTCCTTCTAAGCATTAGAATATGACAAAGGAAATGAGATGTGTGGGATTATGCATATATGGTTATATTAAATAAGATCACAACTTCCAGGCTGGGTGTCCCTGGTGGCTCATGCCTGTAACCCCAGCACTTTGAGAGGTGAGGCAAGCAGATCACCTGAGGTCAGGAGTTCAAGACCAGCCTAGCCAACATGGTGAAACCCTGTCTCTACAAAAATACAAAAATTAAGGCTGGGCACGGTGACTCACGCCTGTAATCCTAGGACTTTGGGAGGCCGAGGCAGGTGGATCACGAGGTCAGGAGATTGAGACCATCCTGGCTAAAATGGTGAAACCCCATCTCTACCAAAAATACAAAAAAATTAGCTGGGTGTGGTGGCACGCACCTGTAATCCCAGCGACTCGGGAGGCTGAGGCAGAAGAATCGCTTGAACCTTGGAGGTGGAGGTTGCAGTGAGCCGAGATTGTGCCACTGCACTCAAGCCTGGGCAACAGAGCGAGACTCTGTCTCAAAACAAACAAACAAACAGAAAACCACAAAAATTAGCTGGACATGATGGCAGGTGCCTGTAATCCTAGCTACTCAGGAGGCTGAGGCGAGAGAATCACTTGAACCCTGGAGGCGGAGTTTGCAGTGAGCTGAGATTGCGCCATTGCACGCCAGCCTGGGTGACAGAGCAAGACTCTGTCTCAAAAATAAAAAATAAAAATAAAAAATAAGGTCACAGCTTCCAATTTGTAAAGAGACCCTTTCTTCCATGCTGACTTTGAAGAAGCAAGCTTCCATGTTGCTTACATCCCTATGGACAGGGCCATGTGGCAAGGAACTGGGAGCAGACTCCTACAAAGAAGAAACTGAACCCCTCAGTTTGGCAGCTTGCAAGGAACTGATAGTATTGCCAAGAAACATGTAAGTTTAGGAATGGATTCTTCCCCATTAAAGCTTCAGATGAGAACACAGTCCTGGCCAACACTTTCATTGTAAAGGACACAATTAAGCAATGCCTGGACTACTGACTCATAGAAACTATGAGACAATAAATGTGTATTGTTTTCAGATGTGAGTTTGTAGTAATATTGTTCCATAGCAATAGAGAACTGTACATTGAAACATAAAACTTATAGGTTGATACCTGGTATCACCTAATTGAATCTTATAAACCTTTCCCCACTGTAAAGGGAAAAATAACTCTAGGGTCTGTACAAAATTCTCCCACTGCCAGTGTAAACTTTTATGTCCTTATTTAGAGATTCTCAGTAGTCTTTCCTCTTTTTGGATAAGTAGCCCTACCTGTAGCACTGTAGCACTGAAGAGTTCTATGTTGCCACCCAACCATGACTTACTTGGCCAAGGGTGATGTTTTCCAGGCCAGTTAGACTTTTTTTTCTAGGCATATGGAGTTAAGGTGAAAAGGCAGAGTTCGTAAGACAGAGTGAGAATCTGGAGCTGAAACGTTGTGTAGAATTGAAGCCAGAGTAAGGGTCATACAGATTAACAGTTACAAGTGAGCCAAAATCATGGCAGAACAGACCAAGGAGCTGTTTAGAGGCCACTGGCCTTCACAGAGAAGACTGTAGCAAGACACAGGAGGAAGTGGTGATAAGGACCTCTTAGGGAGACAGAGACACAAAGCAGGGCTTGCTGATAAAGTTGGGTTTCATTTTCTGCAAAAGAAAAAGGAAAAGGAAACGGAAAGATGTTCTCTTTCTTTGCATAAACTCTTCCTTTCTCTAAACTTGCAACTAAATTACACATGATCAAAGGATACTGTGTTTAATTTTTAGATTTACATTTTATTGTTATTGTTTTAAAATCAAAATGTACAAAAATCTCCCTCATAATTGTGTTTCCCATCTATGCAGTCTCTGCTTTCTATAAACAAAAATAAAATCCTAAGCCCCCCACAAAAAACTGAATGGACCTCCTCTGGGCCAAGGGAAACCTGAAAAGCTGAATTCCCAACCGTGATGGGAAAGGAAGTCAGACATGCCTCGTTACACACCTTCCCTTCTGGAGTTTAGACACAACTGACCAGTGTCAACCTTAAAACAGAGATTATAAGACTGACAAAACATACTCACTTTAGCAATAAGATTCCAAATTCTAACCTGACTCTGGTATAGCATACACATGACAGCAGACCCTGAAGGAAATAAAAATATTTTACCCCAAAATATATTTCTTTGACATCTCTTGAAATAGTTCTGTAAAGCAGGTTTTGTGGGGGAAATTTGTATCTACAAGAATCTCCTTCCCTTTTAAGCCCTTTCCCTGACACAGGAGAGATTAAATGAGAGTATGAATCCTTTAAGGCCTGAAAAGAGATATTTACCGTTTATTTTCTCTGAAATTTGCTACCTGGAGCGTTCTTCTACATAACAAGAGCCTTGGTTTCCCAACCCCTCTTATCTTAACTCAAGCATTTCTTTCTACTGACTTCTTTAACCATGGGCACACTTTCTTAGGACCTCCTGAGAATGGTCCCCAGGCCATGGTCACTCATATTGGCTCAGAATAAATCTCTTTAAAATATTTTGTAGAGTCTGCCTTTTTCACTAACATTTCCACACCCTCATGAAGATTATTAATGTCACCAGTCTAGCATTTATCCTTCCAGATATTTATGCATATTCGGTAATTGCCTGATGGGTTCATCTTGTCCACGACCCAGAAAATTCAGTGCACAGAGAACAGTAAGTTTTTATAGCAAAGAAGGAGTTTAATTAATGCACGGCTAGCAAAGTGAAACATGGAGTTTATTACTCAAATCAGCCTCTTTGACAACTCAGAGGCTAGGGTTTTGAATGGATAATTTGGTTGGCAGGAGACTAGGGAATGGGTGCTGCTGAGTGGTTGGGGGTGAAATCATAGGGTTGTGAAAAACAGTCCTTGTGAGCTGAGTCAGCCTCTGGGTGGGGGCCACAGGACCAGTTGAGTCTTGAGTCTGGATCCAGGCGAAGTAAATCAGTCATCAGAATAAAGAAGTCTGAAAAACATCTCAAAAGACCAATCTTAGGTTCTTTTTTCAATCTTAGTGACCAATCTTAATGATGTTTTCCATAGGAGCAACTGAGAAAGTTACAAATCTTGTGACCTCTGGCACAGTAAACAATTATAGAAAGGTGAACTATGCCCACAACTTAGCTGAATTCAGACCCCTCCTTTAATCCTAATCTTGCAGACTTTCATTAGTCTTACAAAGGTGGTTTCAGTTCCCAAACAGGGAGATAGTCAGTTTTATGGAGGGACTACTAGCATTCTTGCTTCAAAGTTAAACTATAAACTAAGATCTTTCTATGGTAGCTTGCTTCAAAGTTAAACTATAAACTAAGATCCTTCTATGGTAGCTTGGCCTATGCCCAGGAAAGAATGAGGACATCCAGCCTGTGAGGCTAGAAGCAAAATGGAATCAGTAATGCTAGACTTCTTTCACTGCCAAGTGGTTTCAATTCAAGCAAAAATATCTTTTTTTCCCCTTCTTTTTCTTAATGCAGTATAATTTATTTAGCTTGTCCCTTATTGTCTTTTTTTACTCTGGTTGCTCATATGATTTTTTTTAAACATTTAATTTTCACTATGATGTACCTAGGAGTGGATTTCTTCATTTGATATGCTTACAGTTTGCCAAACTTGAATGCATGGTTAATGTCTTTCATCCATTTTGGGAAATTCTCCAAAATTATTTCTTCCTATTTGTCTGGAGTCTAAGCAATTGCAAATCTACAAGATCTTTCTCTGTCTTCCAGAACATCCTCTATGCCACTACTTACTGAGCAAAAGTCTTGTGGAGAAAAACTGGTGTATAGGAAAAGCTAACCCTGTGTTTGGAGCTTCTTAAGATTCCAAACAACTGTGCCAAACAACATGCAGCCAGTAAAAGTTCAGTTGGTTTCAGCCTGTCTTAGCAAGTCTGCTGCTGAGACAAGGTTGCTCTTCCACTTGTCCGTGCTTCCCTACTCCTCAAATATGCCCTTGGAGATAAAAGTGACCACGGAGATTTGTTCACCTAAAAAGGTCTTGTTCCTTTTGCTAATTTATTTAACTTCTTTGTCTTCACAGATCCTCAATAACTTTAAAGAAAAAAATAGTTCCCCTCTTTCCTTGGTGTTTTCTCATTGTTACCACAGGATGATGGCTTTTTGCAACTGTTGGGGCTCAGAAAACAGTACTCGCAAATGAAGGCCTCAGCAGCAGCCTCAGAAGCAAAAGATTTTCTCTGATGTTTTCCTGTCTTCCTGTCTCTCAGTCCCATTCTCCCCAGAGGCTAGCCATAAAAACTAGAATCTCTCTTCCCCAAGGTATGCCATAGAAACCGAATCTCCTTTTCCTCAAAGCCAGCCAGAAAATCTAAAATATTCTATCTAAAAACTGTCCTTAAAGAAATTATCTGATCTAATTTATTTGACTGTACGTCATATGAGGTCTGGACTGTAGGTCAAGACCCGCATTTCAGAGAAGATCCTGCCCATACACAGAAGGAGGGAGTATGTGCTCAAAGAGACCAAGAAGCAGCTAGACAGAGAGGCCTTGCTGGGTTTTCCCACCCATTCTATTATTGTTGGATCACACCCTTTTTGTCCAATCATATTGCTACATGGCTATCCATATTTGATTGAACCTAAGCATAAAAATGGACAATTTCCCTTGTATCTTTGCATCTTCATTCTGAAGGGTCCCATGTATACTTATTAAATAAGTTGGTATGCCTTTTCTCCTGTTAATCTGCCTTTTGTGAGTTAATTTTTCAGTGAGCCTTCAGAGAAAACTCTTCCTTGGCCCCCATACAACCATTTACTGTTAAGTGTACATAGAGCTTCTAATTCTTTTTGACATTTTTCATTTAAATTTAATAGGAACACTTTTACACTGTTGGTGGGACTGTAAACTAGTTCAACCATTGTGGAAGTCAGTGTGGCGATTCCTCAGGGATCTAGAACTAGAAGTACCATTTGACCCAGCCATCCCATTACTGGGTATATACCCAAATGACTATAAATCATGCTGCTATAAAGACACATGCACACGTATGTTTATTGCGGCATTATTCACAATAGCAAAGACTTGGAACCAACCCAAATGTCCAACAATGATAGACTGGATTAAGAAAATGTGGCACATATACACCATGGAATACTATGCAGCCATAAAAAATGATGAGTTCATATCCTTTGTAGGGACATGGATGAAATTGGAAACCATCATTCTCAGTAAACTATCGCAAGAACAAAAAACCAAACACCGCATATTCTCACTCATAGGTGGGAATTGAACAATGAGATCACATGGACACAGGAAGGGGAATATCATACTCTGGGGACTGTGGTGGGGAGGGGGGAGGGGGGAGGGATAGCACTGGGAGATATACCTAATGCTAGATGACGAGTTAGTGGGTGCAGCGCACCAGCATGGCACATGTATACATATGTAACTAACCTGCACAATGTGCACATGTACCCTAAAACTTAAAGTATAATAAAAAAAAAAAAAAGAAAAAAAAAATAAATTTAATTTTGCTTGCTTTTAGCTTTCTATAGTGTATGCTTCTACTTTGCTTTAATTATTGGTCTACTTCATTTTGCCTCCCTCAGTTTTGTCTTTATTTCTGTGATGGTTTTATTCTTTTTTTCCTCCGTCTGTTTCCTGAGCTTTGACAGTCTGTGTTTTATCTTTTATTGCTTCCTTTCTCTTTGCTTTTCCTATGCTTTTTCTACTATTTCTCTTAGCTCTTAAACCTTAGCTTTTTACTTCTTTATCTAGGATAATACCTTATAAATATGAACATATATTGTAAAATATATGTTTAAATTTTTAACTTCCTTATGATGACTGGTTTTTCATGCTTTGTGTCCTCTTGTGTTTCCTCCTTTTTCTTTCCTCTTTTAGGGTGGGTTCATAGAGATTCTGTGCTGGTTGCTATTTGATTGCTCATTTTTGGAAAAAAGTGAACTTTTATATGTTTACCTGAAGCTCATACCAGGGCTATGTTCCAGGTTAGTTGAAATAATCTTCTGAATGATTTTATGTGTAAGTCTGTTTATCCTTTACTTCTTCCCAGTAAACAAATATACGGTTTATGAGATGTTTTTTTCCACAATAAAAAGTCTTATCTTTACCTTTGTCTGTAAAACATATGGGTTCCTACAAATATGACTTATTTATATATGGTTCTTCCTATAGTCTCACCTTCTCTGCTTCTTAGAAATAAACGGGTACAGGGAAGCTTCTGCTCTTCATTTTTCATTTTGCCTCTCTCATCACAAGCAAGAGGCTAGCGTTTACGTCTCTGGCTGTCCTCCTTTCCTTTGCTTTTCTGTCCTTTGGGATGCTTATTTTGCTTATCCTTTCTCTGCCTCTATAGATTTTCTTTTCTACTTCCTCCCACTAACATATTGGCTTTATCTTTATGGTTTTTGACAGCTTGCTACAAGCATTTTGTGTTTTGGGGTTTTAGCTTTTTCCTGTTGCCACAAAAGCTGGGTGAATGATTTTGTTTCTTGTTCTCCTTTTTGATTCTAAGTGAATTCCAGGAAAGAAAACGGGAAAATACGGATTGTAAGATACAATCTTCAAAATTGTGATTTCATTATTTATTGAATGTCTTCTATGTTTCATGTTCTTTCAAGTTGGCTTTCACAGCTGGTGGGCATATTTTTCAGGCGCATGGTGCAAACTGTCAGTGGATCTACCATTCTGGAGTATGGAGGACAGTGATCCTCTTCTCACAGCTCCACTAGGCAGTGCCCCAGTGGGGACTCTGTGGGGGCTCCAACCTCCCATTTCCCTTCTGCACTGCTATAGCAGAGGTTCTTCATTAGGGCCCCACCCCTGCAGCACACCTCTGCCTGGACATTCAGGTGTTTTCATGCATACTCTGAAATCTAGGTCAAGGGTCCCAAATCTCAATTTTTGTCTTCTGTGCACCTGCTGGACTAATACCACATGGAAGTTGCCAAGGCTTAGGGCTAGCACCCTCTGAAGCAATGGTCTGAGCTGTACATTGGCCCCTTTTAGCCATGGATGGAGTGGCTGGGACAGGGCACCAAATCCTGAAGCTGCACACAGCAGGATGGCCTTGAACCTGGTCTGCTAATCCATTTATTGCCTCCTAAACCTCTGGGCCTGTGATGGGAGGGGCTGCCGCAAAGGTTTCTGACATGCCCTGGAGACATTTTCCATATTATCTTGGCGATTAACATTTGGCTCCTCATTAGTTATGCAAATTTATACAACTGGCTTGAATTTCTCCCCAGGACATGGCTTTTTCTTTTCTATCGCATCATCAGGCTGCAAATTTTTCAACCTTTTATGCTCTGCTTCCCTTTTAAACTTAAGTTTAAATTTCAGGTGATCTCTCTCAAGTTCAAAGTTCCAGAGATCTCTAGGGCAGGACAAAAGGCCTTCAGCCTCTTTGCTAAAGCATAGCAAGAGGGACCTCTGCTCCCACTCACAAGAAGTTCCTCATCTCCATTTGAGACCACCTCAGCCTGGACTTCATTGTCCACGCAATTATCAGCATTTTGGTCAAAATCATTCGACAAGTCTCTAGGAAGTTCAAAACTTTCCCACATCATCCTGTCTTCTTCTGAGCCCTCCAAACTGTTCCAACCTCTACCTGTTACCCAGTTCCAAAGTCGCTTCCACATTTTTTGGTATCTTTCTAGCAGTACCCCACTCTCTATGGTAGAAATTTCCAGTATTAGTTGGTTCTCACACTGCTATAAATAAACAACTGAGACTGGTCATTTATAAAGGAAAGTGGCTTAATTGACTCACAGTTCAGTATGGCTGGGGAGGCCTCAGGAAACTTACAATGATGGCAGAAGGGGAAGTTGGTACATCTTACATGGTGGCAGGTGAAAGAGAAGAGTGAGCAAAGGAAGAACTTCCAAATACTTATAAAACCATCAGATCTTGTGAGAACTCACTCACTATCATGAGAACAGCATGGGGGAAATCACCCCCATGATCCAATCACCTCCCACTAGTTCGCTCCCTCAGCACCTGGGATTTGCAATTCAAGATAAAATTTGGGTGGGGACACAAAGCCTAACCATATCAACATCCTTCCCCTCCTTACTTTTATCCCTTTGATCTCTTCTAGCCTTCCAGGCCCTTGAAGAGGCCATCTCACATTTATAAGCACTGTGTGAAGCTATGCCCTCTATACTTTTCAAAATAAAATATCTAGAAGGCAAACAAGTCTTTCTCCTCCTTGCCCTAATCAGGGTATAATATTGGTGGTTTATTATGCTAACAAAATCAATTCTTATTCACATCCTTCAGATAAACAGATACTTATGTGGGATTAGATATGCAGGGGATTTATTGTGGAAACTCCTTTGAAAGATAAAGTGGGAAGGAGGAAAAGTAGGCAGAGAGAGCCTTCAGGCCATGATCCAGGTCTGAAATCTATGAAAAGAGAGAGAGAGAAAAAAATTGGGTAGGAAAGGTCTCAGTTTGTGACACCTTTCAGAGAAAGTTTTGGCCATGTTGATAAAGAGATCCTGAGTCAAAGTTGCTAATGAAAAGAGTCCTACATTGGGCATAAACAGGACAGACTATTTACCCTCTTAGACTCAGCCTTGGCTGCAAGCAGCCTGGTAGCAATGTGGCTTCAGGGTTTATAGGCAGCCACTCTGATTCTTGTGACTCCCTCCTTTCAAAGAGCCGACTTAGCTCATGAAGACAGTTTCAACAGTCCTATAATTTCATCCCCAACCAATTGGCAGCACCAATTCTCTAGTCCCTTGCCTGGCAAATTATCCTTAAAAATCCTAGCCTCCAAGTCCTTAGAGAGGCAGATTTGAGAAATATCTTTTGTCCTGCTGCTCAGCTGCCTTGTGATAATCAAATGCTTTCTCCATTGCAACACCATTGTCTCAGTGTATTGGCTTTTCTGTGCAGTAGGCAGGAAGAACCCTCTGGGCAATAACACTATTCATAAAATGACATCCACTTGCAAGGGGAAAAAACAAACATATATTTAAAAAACCCTGAAATCTAAATTTTTACCTCTATGCTATTTTACTTTACTAATGAGAATTAACTTATTAAATTATTGGGAATTAATAAAGAAGTATATTTGACCTATCACAAAGGGTGGATAGAAAGGGTCTTGGCAGTTTGTGTGCTTCATAGTTTAGGGACCAAGGGAAAACTTACCCTTCACCCTCTGAAGGATTGCTGAAAAATCAACTGATAAAAGACAGGTTAATAGGAGAAGTGGCACACAAATTTATTCACATGTATATGGGGAAGACTCACAGAGTGATTACTCAACCCCTCAATGGGGTGCAGAAGCTTCCATATCATCTTGAGGCTACAGAAAGAACAGGGGCTTGGAGCATGGCCAAAACCAGGTGGTAAATCATGTTTTAGTGGCAAGACAGGTTATGAAAGGGGGAGAAGGTGAGGCCTACCTATGAAAGTGGCCTTATATGTAGGTGAAATCCCATAGGTAGGAGCCCTCAGAGAGAATGAATGGTAAATGTTTCTTTTAGACCTTTAGGGTGTCAGAGTGTCAGTTAATCTTTCCTAGATCTGGACAAAGCACAGCCTCAGAGAAAACCTGGCTGCATCAATGAAGATTCTCTACAGATGCAAATCTTCCCCATAAAAGACAGCTTTGCAGGGCCATTTGTGTTAGCTGGCTGTCTGAGAAGCCATCTCACACTATGTCAAAGAAGTATATTTTGGGGTGAAATATTCTGATTTCCTGGAATAGTAAAATGTTCTGTGAAAACATTTTCTAAGAAGAATCTTCAAATGGCTCTTGGTAAGACAAATCATATTAGCACTTAAGCACACATTTTTCTCCTATGAAGATAAATACCCTAATTTTATCTCATTTATCTAACAGTGGGAGTTTCCTTCCTAATATGTTTTGTTTTACTGATATTCTTAATTGTTTAAGAATTATTTCACTAGTTTCTCAATATTTCCATTTTCACTTGTATGATTCTACAGAATGTTATATGTTGTTTTTAATTTTGATTTTCATCTGCCTTGAATTTTTGCACCTTTCTAAATTTTATTGCTTACTACCCATTGGCTAAAATCTGTATTTTTTTTTTTTTTTGAGACAGGGTCTCACTCTGCTGCCCAGGCTGGAGAGCAGTGGCATGATATCAGCACACTGCAACCTCTGCCTCCTAGGTTCAAGCGATTCTGGTGTCTCAGCCCGCTTAGTAGCTGTGATTACAAGCATGACCCACCATGCTAGGCTAATTTTTGTATTTTTAGTAGAGATGGGGTTTCACCATCTCTCACCATCTCAGGCTGGTCTTGAATGCCTGGCCTCTAGTGATCCACTCACCTCGACCTCCCAAAGGTCTGGGATTATAGGCATGAGCCAACACGCCTGGCCTAAAATCTGTATCTTTAATGGCTGTCTATGACAGTGACTTCTGCCTATGTCTTAGGTCCTGCTTCCAGCCATCCCCTATTAAGCACTTTATCTTTCAATAACATAAAATTGCTCATGTTTTCTCACATCCATTTTAGTTTTATGTCTTTGCTAATAATGTTAGCTGCATAGGCCCCTCTCCTTGACCCTCTCCCCCTTTAACTCTTTGTCCTATTTTCCTCAACTAACTAACTCCAAATCATGTTTCAAACCTTAGTTCACTTGTTTCCTCTTTCCTAAAGCCTTTTATGATTTCCTCATTCTGGGTAGGGGCTCTGCCTCTGTGTTTTCATGGTAACCTTTTCATACTTCTGTCTGACTTCTTTTCTTTCTTTTTTTTTTTTTTTTTTTGAGACAGAGTCTCGCTCTGTAGCCCAGGCTGGAGTGCAGTGGCATGATGATCTCAGCTCACTGCAACCTCTGCCTCCCAGGTTCAAGCGATTCTTGTGCCTCAGCCTCCCGAGTAGCTGGGATTACAGGCCCCCACCACCATGCCCAGTTAATTTTGTATTTTTAGTAGAGATGGGGTTTCACCATGTTGGCCAGGCTGGTGTTGAACTCCTGACCTCAGGTGATCCACCCACCTCGGCCTACCAAAGTGCTGGGATTACAGGCATGAGCCACTGTACCCAGCCTGACTACTTCTATGTCATAAAATCATTTATTATGTGCCCATCTTCCTACAATACAAGCAAACCGCCTGGGAACAGGAATCATGTTCCATCCATTCTACATTATCCTCCTAGCAATGTATCTGACACATAATGCATGTAAAATAAATGTCTGTAGAATGGGACTCCAGTTTCTTCTGCTCCCTTTGGTTTAGAATATGTATGCCCCTGATATTTTAGGCATTTGCTTTTTTCAACATAGAGTGTGTTACAAATTCTGGCTAGCTTGGGGATGTTATTATTTTAACTCTGGCTAGTGCTTCATGTAGTCATTTTAGTTACCATTTTTAGTGGTATCTCTCTATGTCAAACACAGAGGTCTTTAGACTTGAAAATTATTGAACACCATGTGGTAAGCTCTACATATGAAAGAAAGAGATCTGACTGTACAATAACATGAAAAGCAACATGGTTTAGTCACTAAAGTTGAAACCATTCCCACAGGGTTGAAAATAATTGCATGCCAGGTCCTGGCCAGAAAAGATATTAATACCTATAATTAAGCATCAGTCAGGATACACTTTGGCTCACTTCCTTGTTGCTGAATGTCACACACCACTAGATACTGCCCATCTGCAACCTCATTGTTCCTATAGATAGGATTTCTGATAATGGGGGTGTAAGACTGTTTAGGAATTGATTTGCATTCCCATTGTTCCTACAGACAGGACCTCTGTCTGACCTTAGAATCATAAGGCTTTTGTTTAAGGACCATTTAAGATGTTTCTCAGACCCTAAATTTCAGCAACCAGTTTGAAGACCCCCACAGATGAATGCGATCAGCATGAAAATGCTGCTTTTTCCTGTCCTTGTCCCATACGTCACCCTGCACTCTTCAACTAATCAATGACCTTCACACTTCGGCCAACTCCAAACTGTTTATAAACTCTAATTATACATTTCTCAGGGAGATGGATTTGAGGTTTCCTCCCATCTCTTCATTTGGTGACCCTACAATTAAACCTCTTTTTCTGTTGCAACCCAGTGTCTCACTGTATTGACTTGCTGTGTGCATCAAGCAACAAACCTATTATGGTTACAAAGGGAGGAAGCCTTGGATTTTAATACTTTTTCTGCTAAGTACTGCAGTGCAACTTTAAGAGAATTGCTGGGCTCTTTCCATTCCTTCCATGTAAAGTGAAGATCCTAGTGTCAGAGGCATTGGAACAAGAGCAGCTCCATCTTAAATAGGAGCTGGGTAAAATGAGACTGAGACCTACTGGACTGCATTCCCAGATCATTAAGGTTTTCTAAGTCACAGGATAAGACAGGAGATCAAGACAAGATACAGATCATAAAGACCTTGCTGATAAAACAGGTTGCAGTAAAGAAGCCAGTTAAAACCTGCCAAAACCAAGATGGCAATGAGAGTGACCTCTGGTGGTCCTCACTGCTACACTCCCACCAGCGCCATGACAGTTTACAAATGCCATGGCAACATCAGGAAGTTACCCTATATGGTCTGAAAAGGAAAGGCATGAATAATCCACCCCTTGTTTAGCATATCATCAAGAAATAGCCATAAAAAGGGTAACCAGCAGCCCTCGGGACTGCTCTGTCTATGGAGTAGCCATTCTTTTATCCCTTCACTTTCCTAATAGACTTGCTTTCACTTTAATCTGTGGACTCGCCCTGAATTCTTTCTTACTCAAGATCCAAGAACCCTCTCTTGGGGTCTGGATTGGGACCCCTTTCCTGTAACACTAGCAAACCACTTCACAAAGTATTTTTGAAGATGAATTCAACCAAGTGACTCAAAAGCCTCCAGCAAGGGTATACTTACTGAGAAATTTTCAACACAAATGTAACAAAATAATTCTTTTTTTCTATTGATAGCCACTGATTCAGAAATGTTCCAGAAATGGTATAATTAGTGTCTGGGTATTGGGTAAACATTACGCTAAAGGGAGCTTACTGAAAACATTTTGCTTGAGTGTTGGCCCTAGAAACAATTTTCATTCTGTTTAATTTATTCTGCAGCTTTGCTGATAGTGAATGGAAACCAGAGCATAAACGTGAGGCCACTGTCACCTATCCTTGTTGAATGTGGGAAGGGAAGTTGATAGACTCTTACAGAGAAGAATATTATCCCACCTCTTTCTAAAAAGCTTTGTAAATTTTTGGATATTAGGGTCAAATGACAAGATTACAACAATTTAGTTTAAAGATCTTGTGATGGTTAATATTCAATGTCAACTTGATTGGATCGAAGGATGTAAAGTATTGTTCCTGGGTGTGTCTGTGAGGGTGTTGCCGAAGGAAATTAACATTTGAGTCAGTGGACTGTGAGACGCAGGCCCACCCTCACTCTGGGTGGGTACCATCTAATCAGCTGCCAGTGTGGCTAGGATAAAAGCTGGCAGAGGAACATAGAAGGACTAGACTGGCTGAGTCTTCCAGCCTACATCTTTCTCCTGTGCTGGATGCTTCCTTCCCTCAAGTATTGGACTCCAAGTTCTTCCAGCATTGGGACTCTTGGACCTTCAACTACAGACTGAAGGCTCCACCATTGGCTTCCCTACTTTTGAGGTTCTGGGACTCGGACTGACATCCTTGCTCTTCAGCTTGCAGATGACCTATTGTGGGACCTCACCTTGAGATTGTGTGAGTTAGTACTCCCTAATAAATTCCGCTTCATATATACATCTATCCTATTAGTTCTGTCCCCCTAGAGAACCCTGACTACTAT
Organism: Pan paniscus; assembly: GCF_029289425.2. Lineage (NCBI taxonomy): Eukaryota > Metazoa > Chordata > Mammalia > Primates > Hominidae > Pan > Pan paniscus. Next base: position 106,921,042 of record NC_073258.2, read on the forward strand.
GGATCTTAATTGGCTTTATTTGCAATTCTAGATTTGGGCAACATTTTTTTTTTATTTTAAAAAGAAGAAAAGAAGCTTTTTACCTGAAAAATGAGATCACCTTTAAATTATTAGGCCTAGAGAGGCACTGGAATGAAACAGCAGTTCTGTCACTCCTCCTTGAGCTAAATAATAATCTCCTGAGGGTATGTGGGCTTTAGACTAACTGATATCAAGAAGCCATAAAATGCTATACGCTGGGCACCATAACTATACCCTTATAGTTCAACAGTGTATAGCCAATCACTGGCTAATGTTATTTCTGTAAGCCAATGGTAATTCCTGTCAAACAACTTTGTATCAGCCCACTCCTTGTTCCCTTTGCTTTAAAAACCTGTTTGTAATAAAGGCTGCCATAACACTCCCCGAGGCTATTTGAACAGCTGTCTTCACTTTGGCTCAAACAAACTTTTTAAATTACATTTTGTTTCTTAGTCTATTCCTTTTAGGTTGACAACTTCATCGTGTAAAATAAAAATAAATGTTCCAATGAGTTGAGCAGACAGCATTAGTGTTACAGACAGAAAAGGCTGAAGAAAGCAAAAGCAAAAGAGAAAAACTGGCTTGATCATGTGAGGACAGGGAGACAGAAAAATGGAAGGATAACTTATCGGTTAGCATCAGGTTACCTCAGGCTACTTTTTGTTGTAAGGATTAAAACAGAGAGAACTCCAATATCTTGCTGATTGAGGATTGAAAATGACCTGCTTGGAAATTGGCTGTTCTCTCTCATGATGTCTTGGAAGGTCAGATAACAATTTAGTTTTAGTTTGTGACTGAAACTTTAGCATGAATGACTCTATTTTTATTTTAGTCTCATCTGTTGGGGTCTAGTGCAGGAGTTTAGTCCAAAACAATGGACTCCTATAATTTTTGTTTAACGTTAGGGAATCTGTTTGTAGTTATCAATAAGTGTGGAATTTGGTCAAGTTCTATTCTTGCCCGAGTCTGGGCGTCCTGTCTCTGTATTCAAGAAGAAGGAGTTGATAATTTTTAACCTTAAACACTTTATGATCTTTGAGGTAACAGACACTTCTGAGCTCTACAAAAAGTTTGTGACTAGAGGGCTGTTTGGGAGTGTGAAAGGAAAATATCTTGGGCTCCCAAAATTACTAAGGAAAACTCAAGCTGGAAACTGCTTAAGGCAAACCTGCCTCCCATTCTAATCAAAGTTATCCCTCTGCTGAGACAGATGCATATCTAATTGCCTCCTTTGGAAAGGCTAACCAGAAATCAAAAGAATGCAACCATTTGTGTCTCACCTATGTGTTATCTGGAAGCTCCCTACCAGCTCTGAGTTTTCCTGCCTTTGCTGTAAGTTGTCCCTCCTTCCCAGACGGAACCAATGTACTTCTTATGTATATGGATTGATATCTCATGTCTCCCTAAAATGTGCAAAACCAAGCTGTGCCTTCACCACCTTGGACACATTGTCAGGACCTCCTGAGGCTATCTCACGGGCACATCCTCAACCTTGGCAAAATAAACTTTCTAAATTAACTGAGACCTGTCTCAAACTTTCTAGGTTCAGAGGAGCATGAGGCAGGGAATCCATACACTTGTCTCCCATCCCATTCCTCTGTATGCAGATGTTTGAAATGCTTCTTCCCCAATGCCATAAAGAAATAGCACTTGAACATAAATTTAATTTCCTCAGCAAGGCCATTTTTATACTTTCTGCAGAAACGGCACACTCGTCAGCAGTTTTGCCACAAGAGTACACTGAACAAAGGAGACAGGGTGATTTATAACCTGACGTGTCCACCCTACTGCTGTGTCCGGTTTCCATTGGCTGGAACGGGACCTCACATTCTGTATTTGTCCTGATTGGCTAGCAACTTAGAACGTTTTAAAAGAGGCAAAGGCAGAGGAGAACTAAGGAAGGAGGAAGTAACTTGTGGAATGCTGAGAAAGGTAAAAACGCCTTCAAATAAGGAAGAGGAACAGGCTATGACCTAATGCCTGCTTGGACCAGTATAGGCATGCCAGGGCAAATGTTTAGGCTAAATTGTGGGAGCTAAGAACATAAAGTATATTGATTTCTTGATTACGGCTAGCGGATATTTAAGAATGTTAGCACAGGTCTTTGAATAAATTTTGCTTCTAAGAGAAGTTACTATTTATTCCTAATTAGATGGGGAGGAAAGTCTTTGAAGAAGAACCTCAACTTTACTTTTTACACAGAGCCGTGCACATAGCCACTTTCAGACAGAAACAGCCAACTTCCAAGTTGACAGAAGACAACCAAAAGGTGTCTTTTGAAAAGCCCATGCAGATTCTTTCGAAATGACTTGCCAAAGTTTTCAGGAACTGTTTGACCCATTAAGGCCCTGGTGTCAGAAATAAATAGGAATAAAATACAGCTGGAAGCACATACAATAGATTTCTATCAATGGTTTATATTTATTATTTGAGCTCTGGTCTGATTTTCTGTTTCACCCTCTGTAAGACTTCTTGGTAATAATACTAATGATAACAACTATAAAACCTTACAGAATGAAAACCAAGTGCCAGATATTCTTCTGAAAGCTTTATGTAAATTATCTCAGTTAATTCTGACAATAGCCCTATGAAATACAATCACATGTTGCTTTGCAGTGGGGATACATCCTGAGAAATGTGTTGTTAGGCAGTTTTGTTATTGTGCTAACAGCATAGCGTGTACTTACACAAACCCAGGTGCTATAGCCCATGACACACCTAGGCTATATGGTATAGCCTATTGCTCCTAGGCTATAAACTTGTATAGCATGTGACTGTGCTAAGTGCTGTAGGCAATTGGAACACAATGGTATATATTTGTGTATCTAGTATGTCTAGATGAGGCAGGAAAATAGGGTCTGGAGGCAGGGAACATAAGGCCAATTCACACTTCAGCTAAGACAGGAAATATCCTCTCCATAGGGCGTAGGCCAAGTAAATGACTTTGTAACTTTACTTCATCCTCTGCTTTTACATAGGGTGTACCCCAAGTAACTAATGGGATCCTCTTAGGGGGTATTTAAACTCCCCCAGATTTTGTAATGGAGCGGTTGAGCCCCTATGCTCAGGCCCACTCCCACACTGTGGAGTGTACCTTCATTTTCAATTAATCACTTCATTCCTTTCTTGCTTTATGTGTTTTGTCCAATTCTTTGTTCAAGATGCCAAGGAACTGGACACCCTTCTACTATTAACATATTTTAGTAATCCAGCCAGGAGGAAGAGGTAAGCCCAAAGTTTGGGATTTATTCTTCTCCTTCCTCCTTTTCCTTTCTGCTCCTTACATGGAATCTCTTTTCCTTCCCAAGCAGGGACCCTTGGTGGGTAGTACCTAAACATGGATGTAACTGCAGGTTTCTGGCCATGGCCAGTGAAACTGAAGGGTTTTCATGTGGAGAAGCCTGACCATCACCACCCAGATTTAAGAAACCTGGGTCTTTTTCACTTTTTTTCCTTTCTTTCCTTTTCAGTCTTTCAGCAGTTGTTTCCTAGTAGTGCGTTTGGAAATTGAGGGCAGTTGGCTGGAGTCACTCCCCAGTACTGCCTGAAGGCCTAGAAATGAATAGGAATAATTGCCCTGCCCTGCAGGGGGAAGGACTTTTTTTTTTTTTTTTTTAATCTCTTCTGCGTGTGGTCCCTGATCCCTACCTGCATCGCAGGTTGGAGCAAACTCGCACATGTTTCAGGCTACTTAAACCTTCTTTTCTCACAAATTCTTTCCTTCTCCTATTCAACTGGCTAAGGGCAAAGGAAACCCACCCAACCTCCAGTTCTTATCATTAAAGTTAATGGGAACCATGGGAAAGCATGTCCTTATCAATTATAAGGATGCTAGAAGTTGGGGATTACACTCAGGTACCAAAGGAAAGCTCGTAGCAGGCTTTGGAGGGAACGCATGCAAAGTGGCACTGGTGCCCACTTAAGTAAGCCCAGAGACGGCTGGAACTCTAAGATTGGACCCCACAGGAGGATGCTCTGCGGGTCCTGTGGACCTCAACCCACCCAAAGGGGATGCCCTTGGCAGAGGTTCTGAGTTCTAGTATTAAGCCCTCCTTAGAATTTTCTATCACAGGTGCAATGCTGCTTGGCCCCAAAATTGTTTAGAATCTGAAACTTACTGTCTAATGGGAAAGTGGGATGGCATTGCATGTATCCAGGCTTTTGTGCTGCTGTTGTAAGCAGGGCGCCTAGTTAATGTGTGACACCCTGCTTTGGTACTGTTTGGCCTCAGTGCTCCTTGGAGTCTGGGGAGGTTTAGCCTTTAAAAATCAAACTGCCATGGAGACTGCTTTACCTCAAATTTTGGTTCACAGCCTTCCTTGGGTTATCTATTGGGACAAAGCAAAACCATCAAGCTTGTATTGCTTTCTCATGGCTAAGGTTCCAAGCAATTGGATCTTTGTTTATATGTATACATGTCTAGATGCATTTATTTGTATGTACACTTACTGTTATATGTTTTGTCTACCAAATTGGCTTATAAGTAAAACAGCACTCATAAATTAAGTAAATAAGTCTAAACAATTTTCAGGTTCACATGGCCTAAGTATAACTATAGTAAACAAGCTAGCTTTAAAAGTATTGGTAGAATAAAAATAGAAAGGCCTTCAGGATTGTCAGCATACATTTTGTCTTGGTAGGAGAGTGCTGGGAAGGGAAGAACATGGTCCCTTTAAATGATATGGAAACGGGGAAGGGAAGTGCTGGGTAGAGAAAGGTGGGTTCCTGGCTCGGGCTTCACCCCGACGGACCTAGGTGAGGACAGGTATTTCCTGCCCAAATGTTGCATTTCCCAAGACCACCCTGCCACGCCCCCATCTTGGGCCTATAAAAACCCGAGGCCCCCCCCCCGCCCTCCCCCCGCCAACCCCTACCCCCAGCAGGTAGACACAAAAAGCCGCTGAGCATTGTGAGGAACACGTCGGCAGAGGAAGATACAAGCCACTGGTCATCGAGGGCACACTGGCAGAAGAGCACGCCAACAGGCACTAGCAGGTCGACAGGCCATGCCGTAGACTGGTGGAATGACGCGAAGTTTTCCAGGGGAAAACCATCTCCCTTCTGGCTCCCCCATCTGCTAAGAGTTACTTCTACTCAATAAGACCTTGTACTCATTCTCTAAGCCCGTGTGTGCTCCAATTCTCCTGGTACACCAAGGTAAGAAACCCTGGGATACAGAAATCCCTCTGTCCTTGTGATAAGGAAGGGGGTCTAATTGAGCTGGTTAACACAAGCCACCTGTAGACGGCAAACTCAAAAGAGCACCCTGTAACACATGCCTACTGGTGCTTCAGCTGTAAACATTTACCCCTAGACATTGCCGTGAAGGGGGAGGGGGAATCTGTATGCTTCCCTAGAGGTTTGAGGAGCGGGGCACTGAGGAAGTGAGCCACAGCGCCATTGCACGCCCTGTGAGGGGGACAAGGGAACCTTTCAGCTCCAGTTTGTATTTTTTGTCTATCTTTGTTAGGTATGTTTAAGTGCCAGTGTTAAAGCTGGGAGCTGTTTGGGGCGAGCCTGCTTCCCATTCTATTCAAAGTCTCACTGAGATAAATGCATATCTGATTGCTTCCTTTGGAAAGGTTAATCAGAAACTCAAAAGAATGTAACCATTTGTCTCCCACGTGTGATCCGAAGCCCCCAACCCCCCTCCTCACCTCAAGTTGTCCCTCCTTTCCAGACTAAACCAGTGATCATTTTACATATGTTGATTGATGTCTTATGTCTCCCTTGTTAAAAGTTAAGTGAATGGGATAAATGTTTTAGGTAAACTTTTGTGTAAATTAAAATCTTAGTTATTTTTGATACTTATTTAATATCTGGGTAATTTCCAATTAAGAAAGGGTTGTGATAGGGGAAATATGTTTTGAAAATTGTGGAATCATTCTTATCTATAAATAACCATATCTGATAGTTCAGGATTTCTTGCTTTTTAGGATCTCACGAAAGTTTTAAGTTACTACAGATAAAATTATAGTTAACATGTAATTCTGCATACAAAATGTGGCACAAAGGGTTAGTTATGAGTGGAAAAAAATAACTGTATAATTCAAAAGTTATCTAAAAGTTCAAATTACAGATTTGAAAAGGTCATTATGAAACAGTGTAGTAAGGAGTCATTAAGCAGGGGAGAAAGATGTGGAAAAAGTTTAATAAAATATTCTTTAAAATCTGATAAGAATTGGAAATAATTGGCTAATTAACATTTTCATAGTTAAAGCTCTTAATACTGATTAAAGTAACAACTATTGTAAAAATGCATCAGCTGTTTGGCAATTCTCTTTGCAATATAGTTAGGCATAAAGCTGGATTTAGTGTGGAGCCAAATTTCACATACATGGCTTGCATTGCTTCACACTATGTTTACTGTTTTGAGTGGATAGTGCTAAAGTATTTATTAGTCATGTGCCCTAAGGTGAATTTCTTGATTGTACGGAATGTATAATGATATTGGTGAACTTGAGGATATTGAATTGTGTATCAGGAATAAAATATTTAATATGTGGGGTTTTGGGGGCCCTAGATAACACTGTAGCTTCCAGAGTAAATTGAGCAGAAAAATTTAGGGTTGGTTTCCTGTTTATCTGTTTTTGTTTCTAGTTTTCATTACTTCAACGTTTATTCCCCTCTGGCTTTGCTTGTGTATCCATATATAAAAAACCATGATGCTTTTTAGTTTCTAGTAGAAGGCTTTTATTTGGTTCTGTGAATAGTTATTTTGTTTCCTATGCATTTCTAGCAAGTCATCATTCATTCCATTTATCTGGAACTCCTAAGCTACCTTTTTTGGGCTTCAGGAATTAATGAACACACCAGCTTTTTATCCTTAAACTAACTTTTTGGACTTGAGGCTTCCTGATGTTTTAAAGGTGTTGAGTATACTCTTACAAATAGAACTTAAGACATATTTCTGCTTAATTTCTCCAAAATTTGTAATATATCCTCGAATATTCTTAATTCATGGTAATATGTTTGTTTGCATACAGTCAAGCATGGTTGCCAGGGCTGCTCAGGGAGAGAGAACCCAGAAACCTGGCATGCCAGCAAAAGGATATGAATTTTTTACCAATGTCTGGCCTCTTTGTGTAAACTGGTTAATCAAACATTTTGTCAGAAAAGTAGAATGTGTAATATGTTTTAGTTCACGTGACTTTAGCAGTCTTTGGGAAATAGAGACAGTTTTAAAGATTATTGGTAAAATACAATTGTCTTCAAAATGTAAATATGTGTTCTAAATTATGTTCAAATATTAGGTTTGCTAAATACCTTAAGGTCATAAACTGCTTCTTTTGCTTTTGTGAATTGTTTAACTTGCCTGCCTTTCAGCTAGGTAACTGCTGGGGCCATGTGGAGTTGGCTAGGCCCTAGCTATGCTGGAAACAGTCAAACCTTATGGAAACATAACTCACCAGGTTTTATGTTAAAGTTAAAATTGCTAAGATTGTAATTGTAACATGCAATTAAGACTATTTGAAACAGTTTTACATTCAAGGTGTGTAAAAACAGTAGAATGCATTTTTTAATTTTTTTAAAAGATTATAAAAGGTTTTTGCTTTAACATTTCTGAGTCATTTTGGCAAAGTAATTTATGGTAATCTGAAATTCCAAAATCAAACTTCACTTTCAAAATTGTCTTTCCTAATGCCTGTGTTTCTTGATGGATCAGAGGGCCCCTGAAAACATCCAGAAAAGAGGTAAACAGGATTATTTGACATTTTTAGGCATATGAGATGGCCAAAATGATGTTCAATCTTCTTTAGGTAATATTTTCATGAATAATACTAATATATATTCCAAAATTGTATGGGATTTCTAAAATTCCAATGTCTAAGTATATGCTAACAATCACAATTACCTAATTTTGTGATTTATTAGCAATTACCTAATTTATTATTAAATTATTAATTTAATAATTTAATTGGTATTAATTAATTAATAATTAATACCAATTAATAATTTAATTGGTATTATTAAATACCAATTTATTACACAATTACCTAATTCTGTAATCTAATTCTGTGGTTTATTACCGTAAACCACAGAAATAACCCAATTTACTTGTATAAAGATACCCAAGTAAAACAAAAAAGGAATTAAATATCAAGAAAATACTTTTTTTAAATTATTATAGTTTAAGTGCTGGGATACATGTGCAGAATGTGCAGGTTTGTTACATAGGTGTACACGTGCTGTGGTGGTTTGCTGCACCTATTGACCCGTCATCTACATTAGGTATTTCTCCTAATGCTATCCCTCCCCTAGCCCCCCACCTCACAACAGGCCCTGGTGTGTGATGTTCCCCTCCCTGTGTCCATGTGTTCTCATTATTCAACTCTCACTTATGAGTGAGAACATGTGGTGTTTGGTTTTCTGTTCTTGTGTTAGTTTGCTGAGAATGATGGTTTCCAGCTTCATCCATGTCCCTGCAAAGGACATGAACTCATCCTTTTTTATGGCTGCATAGTATTCCATGGTGTATATTTGCCACACATTCTTTATCCAGTCTATTATTGATGGGCATTTGGGTTGGTTCTAAGTCTTTGCTATTGTGAACAGTGCCACAATAAACATAAATGTGCATGTGTCTTTATAGTAGAATGATTTATAATCCTTTGGGTATATACCCAGTAATGGGAATGCTGGGTCAAATGGTATTTCTGGTTCTAGATCTTTGAGGACTTGCCACGCTGTCTTCCACAATGGTTGAACTAATTTACACTCCCACCAACAGTGTAAAAGCATTCCTATTTCTCTACATCCTCTCCAGCATCTGTTGTTTCCTGACTTTTTAATGATCGCCATTCTAACTGGTTTGAGTTGGTATCTCATTGTGGTTTTGATTTGCATTTCTCTAATGACCAGTGATGAGCTTTTTTCTTTTCATTTTTGTTGGCTGCATAAATATCCTTTTTTGAGAAATGTCTGTTCATATTCTTTGCCCCCTTTTTGATGGGTTTTTTTGTTTTTTTTTTTCTTGTAAATTTGTTGTAGTTTTTTGTAGATTCTGGATATTAGCCCTTTGTCAGATGGATAGGTTGCAAAAATTTTCTCCCATTCTGTAGGTTGCCTGTTCACTCTGATGATAGTTTCTTTTACTGTGTAGAAGCTCTTTAGTTTAATCAGATCCCATTTGTCTATTTTGGCTTTTGTTGCCATTGCTTTTGGTGTTTTAATCATGAAGTCTTTGCCTATGCCTATGTCCTGAATGGTATTGCCTAGGTTTTCTTCTAGTGTTTTTATGCTTTTAGGTCTTATGTGAGAGTCTTTAATCCATCTTCATTAATTTTTGTGTAAGGTGTAAGGAAGGTGTCCAGTTTCAATTTTCTGCATATGGCTAGCCAGTTTTCCCAACACCATTTATTAAATAGGTAATTCCCCATTTCTTGTTTTAGTCAGGTTTGTCAAAGATCAGATGGTTGTAGATGTGTGGTGGTATTTCTGAGGCCTCTGCTCCCCAATCTAGCAAGACAGGCCAACATTGAAATTCGGGAAATACAGAGAATACCACAAAGATATTCTTTGAGAAGAGGAACTCCAAGACATATAATCGTCAGATTTACCAAGGTTGAAATGAAGAAAAAAATGTTAAGGGCAGCCAGAGAGAAAGGTCAGGTTACCCACAAAGGGAAGGCCATCAGACTACCAGTGGATCTCTCTGCAGAAACCCTACAAGCCACAAGAAAGTGGGGGCCAATATTCAACATTTTTAAAGAGAAGAATTTTCAACCCAGAATTTCATATCCAGCAAACTAAGCTTCATAAGTGAAGGAGAAATAAAATCCTTTACAGACAAGCAAATGCTCAGACATTTTGTCAACACCAGGCCAGCCTTACAAGAGCTCCTGAAGGAAGCACTAAACATGGAAAGGAACAACTGGTATTAGCAACTGCAAAAACATACCAAATTGAAAAGACCATAGACACTATGAAGAAACTGCATCAACTAATAGGCAAAATAACCAGCCAGCATCATAATGACAGGATCAAATGCACACATAACAATATTAACCTTAAATGTAAATGGACTAAATTCCCTAATTAAAAGACACAGACTGGCAAATTAGATAAAGAATCAAGACCCATCAGTGTGCTGTATTCAGGAGACCCATCTCACGTGCAAAGACACACATAGGCTCAAAATAAAGGGATGGAGGAATATTTCGCAAGCAAATGTAAAGCAAAAAAAAAAAAAAAAAAGCAGGGGTTATAATACTCATCTTTGATAAAACAGTCTTGAAAGCAACAAAGATCAAGAGACAAAGAAGGGCATTGCATAATGGTGAAGGGATCAATGTAACAAGAACTAACTATCCTAAATATATATGAACCCAATACAGGAGCACCCAGATTAATAAAGCAAGTTCTTAGAGACCTACAAAGAGACTTAGACTCCCACACAATAGTGGGAGACTTTAATACCTCACTGTCAATATTAGATTGAGACCGAAAATTAACAAGGATATTCAGGACTTGAACTGAGCTCTGGACCAAGCAGACCTAATAGACATCTACAGAACTCTCCACCCCAAATCAAAAGAATCTACATCCTTCTCAGCACCACATTGCACTTATTCTAAAATTGACCATATAATTGGAAGAATAAATTACCTTCATGTTAAACCAGCTAGTACTGAAATTGTTTAAAATAGTTTATAACCAATGCTAGATCCTATATTCCTAGAAAAATAATGAAAGCTTCAGGTACATTTGGTCACCTGGTGGGCCATTTGAACATTTTATAAAGAGATTTTGTTCAACTGTTATTTTCAATGCGTGATTTCTAGTTGTATGAATGTTTTCCCTTGTAAGAGAGCTATGTTGTAACAGTAGATTATTATGCTACAATTTATTTTCACCAGGTAAAGAAAGGTTTTTAAGGTTTGAATCTTCTGGAAACATCAGTGAAAGACTGTCCTTGCCATCCACACTGCAACAAAACTTTGGGACTTTGGGCTTTGGGTTTATGGCCTCGCAAATGAGAAGGGTCCCTCCACACTTCTGTTACTGTGTACCCCTTGTAACCCTTGAGGTAAAGTAACCAGGAGAATTTCTCCCAAGAGGAAGATGGTATCCTTGATGTAAACAGCTTTTCCCAAGTTCACAGATTAAAACTTCTACTGTCATGAAACTTTTATCTTTGAATGTTTTTTTTTCTCACTATGCCTCTAAGAACAATAGAAGTGGAAAGAGGTCTGTTATGTGCAATAATGGGGTGTACTTTTATTTGTGAAGGAGTTTGCAGCCAACCTTACACGTGGATAACCTGATACTTTGATAGACAAAAGATGAAGACCCAATGTAGGTAAGAAACTTTAAGGGTACATGTGTTGCCTCATAATCATTCAAAACAAAACATTGGTTCACCCCTCTTAACCCACATCATGGGTAAAAGAACATTGCCAGAAGGCCTTCACTCTTCTAAAAGGGCATCATTTTTTTTGGTCCTTTTTCCATGGTTTAAAGTAAAAGAAGCAATGATTAGAAACTTATCCCTCATCATAAACTGTATAGAAAATTCTGTAAAGGCTACCGTTACACAATAGACTTCAAATTATCTTGTGAAAGTTATGATAGAATTGGATAAACAGAAGTACCTGTGCAGCTGCTAGCACTTGTGGCCTATGAAGAAATCCATCAAATGTAGATTATAGAAATTTAGGGATAGAGGATTAACAAAGAGATTGCTTAGTTAAGTGGGTAAAGTCTTTAGCTCATTCTTTGATCTACTTGATTTTAGGAGGTTTGGCCTGGGGGGGGTACCTTGGGTAAGGGGCATATTCCAAACTCGGTATTATCCTCCCAATAAACATAATAGTCTCCCTGGTGCACTGTATTCTGTCAAAGGTTTTAAATGCTTGCATGCACCATCTCTAGAACATCGTATATTCTCTTCAACTGGAAGAGAAGAAATCATTGGGAAAAAAAATGATTGGCTACGTTAATCAAGAGCACCTGAGCATAAAGCCAATATTTTAGGTAAAAATAGGATTCTTAATTTCTGGAAAACTGACTTCCTTCTGGCTTATACTTTAGGCCTGGGAGGCAGCAACGTCTTGACAGAAATGGCAAAATCTTACTAAAGATAACAGGAGCTGAAAGAAATGTGCAACCGTGAGGGCACCATAACCTATGAATGATGTGCTGAAACCCAAAATGATGGTAACTGAGAGTGGCACTAAGGGCCTAAATCTTGGTTACACTCTCACCTAAGTGAGAGCCTAAACAAAAAGGAAAATTTTTTTAAAACAAAATTATGAGAGGACATTGTTTTAGACTAGGCTCATGCACTAGTGCCCAACAAAGCAAACCAAACCAAAATGGAGTTGCTCATGCTAAGACTTTAGGGGAGCACATAGCTTCTAGAACACATTGGGTTTTGTTTTTTTCTCCTGTAAATCTTTAACATTTCTGATAGCATAGGTATTAGTATGTGGATCTATTTCCATGGGAGACACCATTCAGCCGGCCTACAGTCTCACTCTCATATGGGACCATGAAGACCTTGCTAACTATTTACCGAGCTCCAACAAAGATCAGACTGCTCCTCAGTACAACATTCTGGGCAGCCACTATCAATTGGCTTTGAAGGTGAAATCAGTTCCCTATCCATAGGATGATGTAGGTTAAAGCAAACTAAATGTGGCCAGAGAAGGACTCTTCTATATTTGAGTCCTTGTGGATGAACTGTAACCTAGCTTAATAGACAAAATTGAAAACCTAACTTAATAGTATGTACCCATAATAATAGCTGAGTGTTGGCCAATCCCAGCAGCCATATTTCAACCACTCATAGACTGCTGAGTATTCAAACTGGATTCAAATAAGGCATAGGTGGAGCTGTAACCAATCTTGCTGTTTCTGTACTTCACTTCCAATTCCTGTACATCACTTTAACTTTTTTGTCTATGAATTTGTTCTGACCAGGAGGCACCCCTGAAGTCTCTGTGAATCTACTGTGATTCCAGGGGTTGCCCAGTTCGTGAATTGTTTATTGCTCAATTAAACTCTTTTAAACTCTGAAGTTTTTATTTTATCAGATGGTAGCAGAAGTGGGATCTGAAGTGGAGCTTCTAGCAACCCCCAGGAGCACTGAATGAATATACAAGGTGCCCGCAGGACCCACTTGTGTCCATTGATTTCTCAGAGCGGCTGGGGATCATGGGTAAGCTCCCTCTCAGATTGCAGAGCTCCACGGATTTGTCTTTTGAGCTCTGAGTTTATTTGAGCAAGTTTCTGATCCAAACTGGGTTTGGAGTTGCAACAGAAACTAGACTGGGTCCAGGAATGAATTTGATCCAGGAATGAACTGGCTTGGATCCAGTTAGAGGCCTCCTACATCTGACTGGGTCAGGAAGGAACTGGTAGTAAGCAGTAATATTGCAGGGGTTATAACATTTGCCTTTTGAAAATTCACAGGGATTTTTTGTGTTCTACCCCTTTGATTTTTCTTGCATGCTTAGGAAAAAAAAAAAATCATTGGCGACCAGGCGCGGTGGCTCATGCCTGTAATCCCAGCACTCTGGGAGGCCGAGGCGGGTGGATCACGAGATCAGGAGATCAAGGCCATCCTGGCTAACATGGTGAAACCCCATCTCTACTAAAAAAAAAAAACAAAAAAAACAAAAAACAAAAACAGCAACACAAAATTAGCCGGATGTGGTGGTGGGCACCTGTAGTCCCAGCTACTCGGGAGGCTGAGGCAGGAGAATGGCATGAACCCTGGGAAGCGGAGCTTGCAGTGAGCCGAGATTGCGCCACTGCACTCTAGCTTGGGTGACAGAGCGAGACTACGTCTCAAAAAAAAAATTGGCTACGTTAATCAAGAGCACCTGAGCATAAAGCCAATATTTTAGATAAAAATAGGATTCTTAATTTCTGGAAAACTGAGTTCCTTCTGGCTTATACTTTAGGCCTGGGAGACAGCAATGTCTTGACAGAAATGGCAAAATCTTACTAAAGATAACTTACAGTGAAGTGCTCTGAATGAACAACAATGCATTGAAGTACATTTAAAAATGAGGGCTCTTGGTAAGATCCCTGTTGGCTAACAACAGGTTTGGCACTACAGGATGTCAACTACTATTCTCTTTGGAATGATGTGCCTTGTACTCATTGCTGACAACTGTGGGTGACAGGATTGGCATATGCAGGATCGTGGGACATGGGGAAATTTTTCTTCCTCTAAAAGGGAAAACTTGAGAGCTGATGGGACTGTTGGGAAAAAAAAAAAATCCCTTCACAACAACAGCAGCAGCAGCCGCCTGAACTTTTCAGTGTCGCTGCAATGGGTGGGTCTTTCACCGGCCTCCCTGAGCATTTCACCTAAACATGGTCTTAGGATCCCCATGAGGTTGCTGCTCAAGAGAGCCCAGCAAGCTGGCCAATAACAAACTTTTCTATATGTCCCTGAAACAAACAAAACTTGATGGTGTCTCCATCTTGTCTTATATTCTTGGAGCTTAACCTTGTAACCTCTTGACAGTACTTTCTCTTGGCCTCTGCCTCTCAGGGAACAGGAATTTTAAGGTTTATGTCACGGTTAGTTCTAAAAATTATCTCGAGTAGTTAAAAGCCTCTGCAAGCTCAAAATTACTACTCTAGAGTCCTTCTGGGAAGGACAATAGAGACTGCTCTGTGCAGTAGGTCAGTAGATTAGGTCTTGGCCTTTTACACTGGCTGTCTGGGTTCAATTCCCTGCTTAGGAAGTAAGCTCCTTCTGGTTTAATATCTGTATAACGTTGTGTGGTCTCTTTTCCTCCATGGACTGTCTTAAATTTTTATTTCTCTGAGCACCTGGGGTGTTACCTTTGGTAAAGTTCAAAAGCTAGAAATATCTGCCATTTGGCCTGCTTAAAATTGGGTAATAAGAAATTTTAAAAGGACTCTATTAGAGTGCCATGGTTAAAATTCAGCTTAATTAAAAGCAGATATTCAAGCTCTAACAGCACTCGTTGGAGAAAACCAGGCACCAGGAATCCCTTTCCTGGCCCTGTTCTTCCAAGGGCTCCACCCTAAAGCCAATAAGCAATTTAAGAAATTTAAAAACTGGCAAATGAAAAATCTTAACTACTGTAGTAATCTGTCTGTGTAATTATATATGTGTTATATGTAATGTTTATCTAAAAGAGCTCTAATTAAAGATAAGCACTTAAATATTTGAAAGCAAAATAAAAACTGTAATGCCTTTCAGTTCATGTAACTTTAGTAATCTTTGGGAAATAAAAACAGCTCTAAAGATTATTAATAAAATACATTTTGTCTAAATTATGCAGGTCAGATATTAGGTTTGCTAAATGCTTTAAGGTCAAACTGCTTTGCCTTTTGAAAATTGTTGAATTTATTTTGAAAACATTAAATTGTAAATAAGGCCTGGGGATATATGGAATTAGCCATGCCCCCAGCTATGCAAAGAAGTTTATAAAGGGAAGAGATTTTGGCCAGGCATGGTGGCTCATGCCTGTAATGCCAGCACTTTGGGAGACCAAGGTTGGTGGATCACTTGAGGTTGGGAGTTTGAGACCAGCCTGACTAACAAGGTGAAACCTCATCTCTACTAAAAATACAAAAATTAGCCGGGTGTGGTGGCAGGCACCTGTAGTCCCAACTACTCGGGAGGCCGAGACAGGAGAATTTCTTGAACCCAAGAGGTGGAGGTTGCAGTGAGCTGTGATCACACCACTGCACTGCAGCCTGGGTAATGGAGTGAGACTCCATCTCAAAAAAATAAAAATAAAAAAGATTTTATATAAGAATATTGTATGGAAAATTTTTGTCTTGAAGTAAAGTGGCTTGTTTAAAAAGAGTGATGTTTAAGGCAAGTCAGAAAGTCTAAACGTGTCATACATGGTCTGTGTAAGTTGTGAAAGAATTTATGAAAAGAAATTTATGCCAGAAATTTTGTACAATTTAAACATGATTGGGCCTCCTAAATGCATCATAAAATGCCATATGACTCTTAATTGTAGAGCTTGCCTGACTTATAGCTAGATAAAGCCTGGGACACAGGGAGTTAGACACTGGAAAGACTCAGATCTTATCTGCATTTCTGTCTGGGTCCTAGGCTCCAAACCTAGTACATAATTAAAATTTCTTACTTACCAAGGTTTTCACCAAAAGTAAGTCTCTAAGAGTAACATTGTAATATGTAATTAAGACTACTGAAAAAGTTTTCATGCAAGGTGTGTTAAGGAGAATAAAATGTGTTTCTGTAAGATATTATAAGAAAGTACTAGAACATAAATTTTACCTAGGTTAGAGGGTTAAAGCGTTGTTTAAAATTAAAGTTAAAGGTTTGAACAAGTTGTGAAAGGTTTATAAAAATTACAAGAATCTATGTGTGAACATATTGGCTAAAGTTAAAATGGCATTATTCCGTTTTTTTTTTCCCATAAATTGGACATTGGAATAGAAGCACAACAGTTTTCTTAACTTTTTTCTACTCTGAGGAAAAAAATGTAAATTATTATAAAAGTTTTATAAAAGTCTTATGTTATGGTCAAACTAATTAAAACTGAATTGTTTTATAAAATGTTATTAAAAACTAGCTTTAACATTAAAAATAGACTAATGGAAACATAAAACTTGATTTTCTCTTAAGAAGGTTCTGCATTCCATGACTCGTCATAGAAAAGATAAAATAATCCAAATTGAATATATTGATGTGGTAGCTTATAAATTGTGAAAATAGTTTAAAACCAATGTTTGGTTCCATATTCCTGGGAAGACAATCAAAGCTTCAGGTACATTTGGCTACCTGATGGGCCGTTTAAATATTTATAAGAAGATTTCATTCAATTGTCACTTTCAGTGCCTGTTTTCTGGTTGTATAAAAGCTTTCCCATGCAAGAGGGCTGATGTTATAACAGTAGATTATTATGCTACAGTGTAATTTCATCAGGTAAAGAAAGCTTTTTATGGTTCACTGAGGACAATTCCTTCACAATCTGGAACCTGAAGATTGGATCTTAGAACATCAGAGAAATACCATCCTTGCCATCCACACTGCAGCAAAACTTTGGAGCATTCGACCTTGGGTTTATAATCTCACAACTGAGAAGGATCCCTCCATACTCTTGGAACTGTACACCCATTGGAACATTTAAGTTAAAATTGACTAGGAAGGTTTCTCCTCAGAAGATGGCATCCTTGATGTGAACAGCTGTTCCCCAGATCATGGAACAAAACTTCTATTACGAGACTCTTATCTTCGAATATTTTTTCCTTGTTTATGTCTCTATGAACAATAGAGATGAACAGGGGATCTATTATGTGCACTTTTATGGGGTATACTTTTATTTACAAGATTTTGCAGCCAGCCTTATATATGAATAACCTTATAATTTAATAGATAACAGATGAAGGCCCATTGTAGGTGAGAAATTTTAGTGGTACATATGTTGCCTCATAATCAGTTAAAACTCCTCTTAACCCACATCATGGATTAAAGAGAACATTGCCAGGAGGCCTTCACTTTTTCATAAGGACATCATTTGTTAGGTCCTTTTTCCATGGTTTAGAATAAAAAAGACAATAATTAGAAATGTCTCCCTCATAATAGTCTCTGCAGCAAATTCTACTTTAAAAGCTATCGTTACACAACAGACTTTAAATTCTCTTGTGAAAGTTATTCTAAATGATAGAACTGGCTAAACAGAAAAGTGCCTGTGCAGCTGCTGACACTTGTGGTCTATGGAGAAATATATCAAATGTAGATTACAAGAATTCAGTTGTAGGGGATTAATGAAAAGACCACTTAGTCAAGTGAGTAAACTCTTCATTTAGCCCATTCTTTAATCTATTTAATGTTAGGTGGTTTGGTTTATGGGGACCCTGGGTAAGGAGCATATTCCAAACTCTTGGTGTTAACCTCCCGGTAGTCATAATAGTCTTCCTGGTGCATTGTATTCTCTCAAAGGTTTTAAATGTTTGCACGCAGCCATGTCTAGAAGTCAAATGGCCTCTCTTCAACTGGAATGACAAAAGCTGAAAGAAATGTGTGACCATGAGGACAAAATAACCTATGAATGACATGCTGAGATCAGAAACCCAAATGATGGTAACTGAGAGTGAGGTCCGAAGTTTTGGTCACACTTCACCTAAGTGAAAACCTGGCCAAAAGGGAAATTTTTTTAAACAAAATTATAGGAGGCCATTATATTGGACTGAGTTCGTGCAGTAGGCCATAACAAACCAAACCAAACTAAAATGGAGTCATTTGTGCTAAATGTAACATAATCAAACTTAGGCTTCAAGAAGACGTATAGATCCTAGAACAGACCAGGTTTTGTTTTTCTCCCGTAAACAGGATGTTCTGGCATAAGGAGGTACCTTCTACTCAGTCCTTATTCTCTTCTTGAAAAACCCATTGTTCTGTTTCCCAGCGGGTTTCAAAACCGTATGAGTACATTTATGACTGTGGTAGTAATATAAATGACTAATGTTTTAGTCAATCTCTCAAAATTGAGAAAATGACCAAAAGGGGGGAATTGTTGAAGCAAACTAAATATGGAGGACTCTGTACTTCTGTATTTGAGTCCTTGTGGATGAACTGCAACCAAGCTTAATAGACAAAACTGAAAACCTAACTTGATAGTATGCACCCATAACAATAGCTGAGTGTGGGCCAATCCCAGTGGCTGTACTTCAACCACTCATAGATTGCTGAGTGTTCAAACTGCATTTAAATAAGGCAAACGCGGAGCTGTTAGTAGTCTCGCTGTTTCTGTATCTCACTTCTGATTCCTGTACTTACTTTAATTTTTGTGTCCATGAATTTCTTCTGACCATGAGGCACCCCTGGAGCCTCTGTCAATCTGCTGTGAGAGCTGCCTGATTCACAAATTGTTCATTGCTCATTTAAACTCCTTTAAATTCGGCTGAAGTTTTTGTCTTATCATATATAAGGCACCTTTCAACACATACATTTGGTGTCTGCTAATCTGTTAAAACTGTCAGCCAAGGCCAGGTTTATGTCTAGTAAATAGGACAGGTTGAAGGGCATTACTTCTCTTGAATATTGGTGGTGTGATGAAAATGGTGTAAAGATTTAATCATCATTGAAGAAAAAATATTTTTTGCATGTTTCTAGAAAGCTGCTTCCCTGATTTGCTTAAAGAAGAATAGTGTTTTTTTCCCAGCACATTCTCGCTGCTTATTCTTTGTTTTCAGGCTATCAGAATCTTAAAACCTGCCCACAATTATATTTACTATATTTATAATCTGGACATTTCCATAAAAACAGAATTAAAAGCTATAGGAGAACAGACCTTGTAAATGAAAAATATTTTATACAGTTTCCTTGGGCTCTCATTTACATAATATTTATTTTAGCCTCCTCACTTACTGATGTGGTATTTTAGTTTCCTATTTCTAGTTTAAAAAAATTTTCATTGACTATCTTTTGATACTAGATACATTGTTGTGGTGGGGTGTATGTAGTATGACAGATTTAGTTCAAATTTTGACTGTGCCATTTAAAGAGTAAATGAGCAAATGGGAACTATCAATACCTGCTCTGTCAGGTGTAGTGAGAGCTAGAGGGGGACATAAACAGACCCCCCCAATACAACTTGTTGCATGAATATGCAGACATTCTCTAGGAGCTTTAGAGGTAGATGAAAGATAAAAAATTTCCTTTGATTTAGCAGGGCTAAGTGTTTTGAAACTAGAAACATTTGCATTTGAATGTAGTGACAGAAAATTAATATAGGGTAAAACCTTACCATCAGCCAAAAGCTTTTTGAGCACCTCAGCTGGCAAGGCTGTGCCCTATGATTATACAGTGACATCACTTGGGAAGAATAGTTCCAAGGATAATTGTATTCCATGGTGAGATATTTTTGGAAACAAACTGTAGGAAATAATTTAGTTAAAATGGCTTTGTTTCTATAGGAATCTCCTGGGTAATAATATAGTTTTGCTCTGTGAGTAAATGGTTGGCACGCTGATTTTTGTTAAAGCATTACTATTCACATGTTGATTGGCTTAGAACTAGAATGCTTATGCATTTTAGATGACCAGAAAGTCTTAATACCTCTGTACAAATCTGTGCATCTTAAAAAGACAATGATCTTTGAATATAGCTTTGTTTCTGATTCATTCATTGCTTTACATTACCTCACCCCTAAGTTTCATATTGTATCATGTTATTTATATTCCCATTTTAATATTCATTTGTTGTGTTGTGTTTATGTGTTGGAAGGAAGGAAGCTCAGAAAGAGCAGAGCTGCCATCTCCATTTTATTAAGTCTCTGCACAAGGACTATTTGAAATCTATGGGGACATGTATGAGGTACCAACTGCTAACATGAGCACATTGCTGTGCTCCACAAATGGGAGACAAAAACTGGCTGTGCCCATGAAGAAGTGCAGATTGATGTTTAAAAAGACCATGGGCTTTGAAGGCAACAGACCTGGATTCAAACCTTAGCTCTACCACTTAAGCTGCTTTCCAACCTTGAGCAAAGCATTTAATGTCCAAGTCTCATTTTTTTCTTTATCTTTAAAATGGTTTTCTTTATCTTTAAAATGATCACAATAATATATATTTACAGAGTTATTTTGGAAGAAGCCAAGTGAAAAATTAAAAACAAAAAACAGCACTACACATATTCCTTCAACCGAACCAAACCAACCGATCCTATGTGGATACTCAGAACTTGCTACTTACTTCTCAGTGATTATTAGAAAATTTTTGAACCAATTTTGTGTTTCCTTCCATAATAGAAAAAAAAAATCCACACAAGAACTAATCATTTGATCTGACATCAAGATTAGTTTGTATTATTTTTCAGTAGAGCATCATGCTTTCTTAAATACCTGCTCTGCTTGTAGCTTGGTTCAGTTTGCCTTAGAGGAGTTGTTTGAATAATCTTATATGTAAGTGATATATTAACTACGTTTTAGCTATATGATGGAATTATTCATTCACTGCATATCAAAATATTTATTGGGTGAATAGAATTGTTGAAACAGACCTTGAGTAATTCTAAAGCAGGTAGACTAACACAATTTTATTCTGCTATTTTCAAACTCCTTTGTTCTTTGATTCATTCAGGCCCATTTGTTTAAACTGACTCATTCACTTAGTATTTATTGCATGCTGTGCTCGGTGGCTCATGCCTGTAGTCCCAGCTGAGGACTTTCAGAGGCCAAGGCGGGGGTGCATCACCTGAGGTCAGGAGTTCAAGACCAGCCTGGCCAACATGGCAAAACCCTGTCTGTACTAAAAATACAAAAATTAGCTGGGCATGGTGGCAGGTGCCTGTAACCTCATCTATTTGGGAGGCTGAGGCGGGAGAATCACTTGCACTGGGGAAGGTGGAGGTTGCAGTCAGCTGAGATTGCACCATTGCACTCCAGCCTGGGCGACAAGAGCGAAACTTTGTCTTAAAAAAAACAAAATCTATTGTAACCCACAGTGTGCTAATCGCTGGCTAA